>NC_090930.1:1098428585-1108428585 GCF_040938575.1 Ambystoma mexicanum | reverse complement strand
TCAGTCCAAAATTACTTAAACTGCTGAAATCCACAGCTCAGCCAGTCTTGTTATAAACCTTCAAGTCACTTCAGAATATGACTTTAGATTGTATCCACCTCTCAGTAAGTCTTTCTTTGGCCTGTTTTGGGTTCATTTATTCAGTTTTACAAAAAGTAAAATCTGGTGTTGTTTTAAAACGCCGGCTTTTGGATAGTGGTGAGTACTGGTACTGCACCCCTTTTTGGGATTTAAGAAAATGAATTCCCAACAGTTATGGGTTTGCTTTTGGCAATCAGCATTGCCACTCCCAATGGTTTCAGACTACTATGTGGGTAGTCCAATGGTGGTTTTAGGCAGCGTCCTTCTGTGCCCATAACATCGGCAAAAATGAGTGGCAGCCTATTCTTCATGCATTTTCCTGTGCATTTTCTGGGAAGCTCTGGCCATCATGATGTTTTCCATGTCAGTACTGCACAGTTTTGAGGTAGGGCTCGGATGCCTGGGTAAATACATCCCACAGCACCAATATCAGAATTCCTATGTAAGAACATACACGTTTGCTTTGCACATAAAGCCAGAAATCATTCTATTAGAAAACATGTCCACATTGACCCTGCCAATGTATGGCAGTATCCCCACATAAGGACATACTCCTGTTGGTCTTACCTTTTAACAGGTCATGCCATGCTACAAGAACACATGTATACACAGGCTGCTCAATGTAGTCCAATTTAGACACATAATAACACTAATGTTTGATTTATCCTTGATACTCAGTAAAAAAAAGGCCAGCCACAGTAAGAAATGACAAGACTGGATGCCACAAAATGTCAGTATAGCCAAGTAATAACAAACATCATGCTTGGCTTATCATAGATGGCAAGTACAAAATGTCATGTCACAGTAAGAAAGGGCTAGACTGGCTGACCCAAAATACCAGTCTAGCCAAGTATAACGCATACCATGCTTGGTTCATCACATATATCCAGAAATAAAGTCATGCCATAGTAAGAAATGGCTAAACTGGCTGCCCCCAAAATGCCATTCTAGCATAACACTTAATATGCTTGATTATACATGCCCAGAATAAAATACAATACCACAGTAAGAAAGGATTAGACTGGCTGTGCCAAAATGCCAGTCTAGCCATGTAATAACACATCATCCTTTCTTTTATCAACTGCAAGTTGAATGGATGGATGATCATTTATTACTGGGCATCTAACATAGATGCCCAGTAAAAAATGTGTTGTTTGTCGCAACCCCACACCCACCTGCTGCCCAGCCCAAATACACACATGTGCATACACATTCACACAACACATACACATAGAGCATTCACTCACTCATTCGCACACGCACCTATACATCCTCATACATGCACTCATCCACACACACATTTTACATACAAACCCAAAATCTTAATTGCACGCAGCCCGATCCGCCGAAGCACTGCAGCGGCCTCCAGTGGGAGAGCTTCCTGCTTACGCGCGAGCAGGGGCACTGATGAAGTAGTGCTCTGCTCCGAACCGCTCGGTTTGTATGTGCGGGGAGGTAGAGGAGCCTTCAGTTGAGTCGATGTATCGCAGACCCTCACAGCTTCGCTTCCAGTCCCCAGGAAGGAGGACATGAGCAAAACTTGCTAATAAATCTTTACATTTCACTATGACTGTTTAGTACGTATTTATTCCTGAATTTGGGAGTTTTGCATCTTTTTTGTGCCTTCTCCACTGAAAGCAGAATGAATGGTGCGGCGCAGAGCGCAGTATTTTCAATGGCATTCTATAAATGAACTTTTCATTGGTTAACTGCTGTTCAGGCATGCAATTCAGGTTAGTAACTCGCTGTGTAATATAACTTGACCTAATAAGCAAAGTTGCATGTTGAAAGACGACCTGCGGAAAGTAAATTTAATATATTTAAATAGGTAATGCCCTAACAGTTGTCTCTTGAAGGCCAACCCTTTCCAAAGTCAGCCTTTTCTTTAATTGATTTTTTGTCTTCAAATGGGGTAGTTTACCACTTGTGACAAGGCCAACTGTTTGTTCCCTATAAGGAACGCTGGGGAACTGTGAGGATCAAAGGGAGCTGCCCGCCCTCTTATGTGACCCTCATACTGAGGATCCTCCAGAACTCCCACTGTACTACCTTAAATGAGTTAGATGCCTCTAGAAGAGTAAACTGGCCCAATATTAGTCAGGGGACAATATGCATCATGAATGAGGAGAACAAGGATGCACCTGTAGTTCTAGAGCCTAACCGTTCGTTCCCACAATGAAAACCCGCAATCAGTGTTATACATATCCAGCACCAGTGAATGATTCTTCACCTTTTGCGGCACCCTGTTACAGGCGAGGTACAAACTTGGAGTAGGGGATTGGCATATGCTGGGTATGCTGGCTCCATCCTGGAACCTGACCTGCTGCCAAACAAGAAAAATATGTCAGACACAGAGTTCAGAAGCAGTGACTGCTTGTGCTGTACAGGGTGATGCAACAGAAGAGGAAGAGACTCACTGATGAGCAGAGAAGCCGATGCTCTGGGTCCGTGGACCACAATCTTTACAACACCTGATGCCAACATGTAGGACAGGGTTCAGTGTTAATCACTTAGGGCCACTGGTGCCAGGGCATGAGTCAAAACCTATTGATTAGAAATCCACAACACCTGCAGGGAACCAAAAATGCCTGCCATATGGGGAATAGGTGGAACCATAAGCAAAGGCCAATTATAATGTGCAACGGTAAGAAGGTATGGGGCCTACAAAGTAGAGCCCTTATAGCAATCACTCTATCAGAACTGCCACAGAAAGAGGCACACAATTCCCGACATGATGGGACGGTGTTCATGTGGAAGTGGTGCTGTAGTGAACAGAGCTAGAGAGAAACAGCCAGAGGCGCAGAAACTGTGTTGGCTAAGCCAAAAAGGTCACATAGTAAGAGAAAGACAAGAAGGATGAGAACAACTAGGAAAGCAGAGAGTGCATTGGTCACGGCAAGCAGGTCAACCAGAGTCAAGAGTGAGAAAGGGAATTAGGGAAACCAGTGGATCTGGAGTGTAGCGAAGCCAGGTTATACAGACACACCAGGTGGAGAGGCTTGTTGGGAACCTGGGGCCAGAGATGTGCATGTTCCCCCCCCCAGATCTTGGTGCAGTGAGAGTACATTTAGCTGGGATCTATAATCCAGACCTGGTGGGAGTTTCAACATCATCAGCCCAAATAAGGAAGACTTTCTAGAGGGGGGAGTTAATCATATACACATGTGTTTGGCAAGAGGGCAAATACCTACCACCAATAGCCGCAGAGAACCCCTTGGTGGAAGAATGTTCCCACATAGTTGTTTGAAGGTCATCGCTAAACCCTGCCATACAGGACCAATGCCTAGATCAGGAACACAAAAAGACAAAGATCAGTCAAGATAAAGACCTGAGCCCTGGGGAGGACACCTCCATGGTGAAAGAAGTGTGCTAGGAGACCCTAAAAGCCTTGTGCATGACTTGCAGAACCCTGTCCTGTTGAACAAAGTTAGGACCTGGACTGTGGACCGCATGTCCTTTACTTTAAGCTCTAATACTGAAAATACATTGACCCTCCTTTCTTCCACCAGTTTGCTTAGACCTTTCAGTTGCATACCATTCCTGTAAGCTATCCTCCAACATGACAATATAACACCCTCAAGCTGAATCCAACCAAAATAAAAATATTGATCTACTGACTGGATGACAATACAGCACAGGCATACCGGACCTGGCTATCGAGCATGGGAACCCAACTAGAGACATCGACAGTGATAACAAATCTGTGAATTCTCATCGACAGCCGCCTCTCTTTGGAACCACAAGTCATCACAATAGCTAAAAAAACATTTTGCACTCCTGCAATTAATAAAAGGGATCCTCCCTTACTTCAATTTCCCACACAAAACCCTTTGGATCATCTCCTTGGTATTATCAAGAATAGACTACGCAAACAGTCTCTATCTTGGAATGCTAGAAGGCCTCACAAAATATCCAATGCACCCAAAATACTGCAGAAAGACTATTCCTGAGACTAAATCATTGTCCTGCAGAGAGGAGGAATTTCATAGCCCAACTGATATGTTAACTGATTTTTATCCCTCAGGTTCCCAATCTAGCAGCAACTGGAAGGGGTGGTGGTGATGGGTTCAGGTCTACGCACTGCTCTAAAGACCCAAAAGTTTCTTCTGGAGTGGTGAAGGAGATCCAAGCTATCCTGAGGTTGCTGCTGCCCACAGGAATGGCCCAGCTGTTAGAGAAGCCTTAGAGGTTGTAGCTGAGGCAGAGGGGAGGGATAAACCAGGGCCCTATTTCATTGAGACTAATCGGTTGTTATAGAGGGCTCAAAATGCAAAGGGGAATAGAGAGACCCATTTGTAATTACTTGTACTCAAACAGATCCAACATATTGGCATGGAAAGGAGTACTGCCTTACTGTTGTGGCATCCACTTTTTGTGATTTTGACCTTTTGCCAAGAAGGAGAGTAACTCCCCCTTAAGACGAAGATTACAAAATCTTTACAAAAAAAAAGAAGCACTTTCTATTTCTCAACCTGTCTGCTTGACGTATCTGGAAGCTGTGCTTAGAGAAAAGTCATATACAGTAGAAATGTAAAGAAATGTAAAAGTTTGCTAATCCAGCTGTCAAAACAAAAATAGAAAGACTGGCGTAATTCTGTGAGTCTGTTGTGTCTCTACTTCCTATGCACCTTTTTCTATACGTTTTAGACCATCTCTTCAGGCTTTCTATGCTGGGAGGAAAAGGCCTGTCCCCGGATATTTAAATGTACATATTATTGACAGCAAACGTACCCGTTTTAGCACAGACACTGGTATTTGTTTTGACTGAGTTGCAAGATTACTGAGTTGGTACATTTCTATTGTTGAAAACAATCAATCTTCCATATTTAACCATCTCAATCAACATACTACAAAAGACATCTTCGGTGGATCCAACTTCTTACAAAAGATATACTTCAATTCCTTCTTCACATTAAAATACTGTACAATGGTTCAATTGTAGTTTACTCTTATACAAATGTCTGTCTGCTTATATTAGGAATACTTAAAAATGCAGTGATGCGTTCTGGGGGATGTGGCCTGGTAGGCCTGCGACAGGATGGCTCTTTAATGGTCTCTGGACTTTGCTGGGCCCGTAGAGATTACACTGCCACCTGATGGTTCCACCGAAGCCTAAAACCTTTGTTCTGGCTATGCGAAGCGATCAAGCATTTCGGGGTTCTGTACCAGCAACCGCTGTCACCGTTTGACACCACTACGAGACTCCGACTCAGCTTCACTGAGATCGTGCCAATCCCAATGTGGCGGCCTCGATTTCAGAGCGTCCCAATCAGAACTTGTAGCCCTCCTCTCCATTCAGGAAAGATGTGAGCATGGGCCCAGGATCGTCTCCTGCACCTCAGCGCTTTACCCGGCCCCCCTCCATGGATCGTCTGTTGCATGTTCACCACAGACTCACTTGACCCTCCTCCTTTGGCAGCTGTGCACTACAGCCCTTGCCTCTGTGGGTCAATCACCCGGCTTTGAGGGGCTGTCCCTTGGTGGCTTGTCGATCCACTGGCCATCTCTGGGTCCTTGTCCGACCTGTGGAGAGCTTCATCAGAAGCCATTACCAAACCTGTGGTGTAGTGCCTGGGTGCACTGAAGCTCCTTCTAAGGGTGTCATTGCTGTAATTGCTGGAGTTCCTGTGCACATGTTGTGTGTGTGCTATCTGATTTTTCCTGGCACCGGAACCACTGTAGCTACTCCCTGCTCCTGGATCTAAGATATTATAGTTGTAATGGCAAAGCAGGGTAGTGACGTTGCATCCCTGTTACATGTTCGTGAGGGTCCTCGGAAGAATGACAGATGTCTCAATGGTGCAATATCCCCAGGAGAGGGGTGAGGTCATAGCCATACCTGGGACTAAACTGGATTTGGCTAATCTGCTAAGGGAATTGAAGCGAGAACTTCAAAACAGTGTTGTGGATCTCTCTTCAAAGGTTCTGATGCTCGGAAAGTTAGTGGCAGAAGCGGAATAGCGTATTGGGGGGAAGTTAATTTCTCATATTTATTTGCTCCATTTAATTTTGACCCCTGTAGTTCAAATGGACCGACCACTTTTCAAAGGGGGCAATATTACTCCAAACCTAGCTCAACACCTTAGCAGTGCCCGACACCAGGCCCTGTTCTCATTAGATTCGTCCCTTAAGCTGCAGCACTTATCTAATCGTCAGAAACCAACATTATGTTCCCAGCTGCTGTGAGCTGCGCGACATGGCACAATTAACTGCTATCTGTGCCTCGCCTCTCCCTTCTTGCTTAACTTTGGCTGTCTGATCATTTGCTCGAGGGAAGGATGTATAAACTCTAATTAAATGGACATTGCAAAAGCTCCAAAAGGCGGTCTAATTCTCTAACCACCAGAAGCTGCAACTTCCAACAGGGCCTAATCCAAAATGGCAGAACTCTTGCTACTGCTGCACACAGCCCTCATTTTGCTAAAGCATGACATTTACCCTATCTCGCTGCTGGACACCTCAGCTACCTTTTTACCATCTAGCAAAAGCTTTCCTGAATATAAAAGAAAAATCTGTGGTACCGTGCTGTGTGTGTAGGGGTTCTGGTGGGATGGTGCCCAACAAGTGGGAACTCTTGTCACATGTGCTGTATAATTGTTTGTTTAAGGGTAGAAAGTCGATGATATTGACAGAACGCAGTCTGGTTGATTTAGAGCAGCCTATATTTAGTCTTATAGCCGGCAGGTGTTTCGCCCCTGCTGGGTCATTTTAATGGCTAAGGTAGAAATACCTGTGAAGATAATATAGGAGTAGGTTGTTCACCCGAATAGTGTTGTTTTTAAGAAGATGAAAGACCCATTAACTGAAAAGAGTGACGGGCAGGGGATTTATTACATAACAGTTCATCAAGAGCATGTGAAACATATAATAGATATCACAATTGGAATCTTCATTGAATTATGAAAATTCATTAACAACTTATCAATAGTGATTTGTATTGAGTATGGACAGTAAAATGTATATATGGGGGAGGGGAGAGCGAGGGAGTAATTGGTTAGTTGGTGCAAAATGGACGGCTCAATTGGGCCATTGCATTGTGCAAAGATGAGCTCTGGAGACATGGAGGACTGAACTTACCATTCTCATGTGCGGAGTGTATTACTCGATCAAAGAAGTTGCAGACCACAATTTCTGAAGGTGGGGGGAGAATCTCTCTAGAATCTAATTGGACCAATGATACAAATTTGTATAGGAATAGCAAAAGCTGGCCGAAGAGAACATTTTAATTTTGGCCTATATACATGTGTAGGTATATTTACTTGTTACTGTTGCCAGTGGGTATGGCTGCGGTGAGGTCCTTCAGTGTGGACAATCCAGTGTGGTGATGGCCCTGCTATATTAATGAGTTAAGGGTAAAGCGGGCAAGGATATGAAAGAGATTGTAAGGGCAAGGCCTAAGTGCAGCCATTGTAAGCTGTAATGTTATAATTTTAACAGGTGCCCAAATATATCAATTGTGAGATTGCCAGTGTCCGGAGTGGGAAAGGACATGCCCTGTGACAAAAGGTGGTGCATTTGTCAGGTTAATGGTGTGTGCGGGGGGTGGGTGGGCAGTAGGGTCATTGTAGCCAGTCATTAAATGTGGTTGGCCTGTGATAGGTAGGTGATTTGTAGGCATCGCAGTGTGGGCACGGTCCGCTATTAAATAATAATAAACTGAATTTGAGACTGTGCAACAAGGAAAGGAACGCACCATAGTGTCGTGGGAGCATAAGGCAGTATGAGTATAGTGTGCATTGTGTGCATGAGATTAGGTGTTCCCAATGCATAGCATAATCTTGAACAGCCTTCTTTCATGCTTTTGATTCTCAAGAGAAACATTTGCTGTACATTCAAAGACACTGATAGTCAGGCACACATTGAAGTGTTTTGTCAATATCATAGACTTTCTACCCTTAAACAAACAATTATCCAGAGCATATAACAAGGGTTCCTACTTGTTGAATTGTCTAAATATAATAAGCAATGTTGCTCCTTCCTTCATCATATAAGGCTCTGTGATGCTCTCTAAAGTGTGTCAAAGCTTACTACAAATAAAACATGTGCAGTACTGCCAAACCAAATGACAAAATACTGACACTAAATGACCAGACCTTTTTTCTAATACAATTTACGCAGCCTAAACCTCTTTCCATGGTTGGGAAGTTGCACTTGCATCCCAACAATTACCTTGTATTTGAAACAGGGAATTTTGAAGAGAATTCTGGTGAGCTAGGTAACCACTGTAGGTAATGCAAAATGGGGGTGGTGTGACAGAATTTCTTGGAGCTTGTTATGAGGTGTGCCACAGCTTGATGGACTGCCTTAAAAGGGGCCCTTTGTGCAGCAGCGACCCCAACGAGGAGGCATTTCCCCAAATCAGTGTGTGCAATCACAAGGGCCTATGTCATGGTCCAGAAGTCCCCTGTTGGGAGGAAGGGCTTAATATTGTGGTGCAGTGTGAGCAGATACAAAGCACTCTGAGGTATATTGTTAATATGCTTCTCTAAGTAGATGTTACTCTCTACGATAAATGTGAGGGATTTGGTGCAGGGACAAGTTGTCGAGTAAACCCATCCAAGTGCATGTCATTTCCCCACCCTTGGATGCTTTTCTGTTTGGATGTGTGACCAAGGAGAACAAATTCCGTTTTTGTTGAGTTGAGCTTTAGGTACGCACTTGTCATCTGCATTTGAATGGTGGCATGTTGTTTCTGGTGGCATCTGATATTGTGAGGAGAGTTTACTCTGAAGTACTCCTGGGTATGATCTGTGTATTTGTGTAGAGATTTCTTTGGGTCATCGAGGAGTGTAAAAAGCAGTTCCAGGCGCAGGTTGAAAATCACTGGGGAGAGTGCTATGGAACACTGCAAGTAAACAGGCAGACGTCAGATGAAAAGGTGGACATCAGAATAGTTTGGTGTGAGGAGAACCAGCTGGGAACTGTGCCAGAGAAACCTATGTATTTGTGGCTGAAGCATTGTCATAGTGTGGTGGTTGACAGTATTGAAGGGGCGGAAAGGTCCAGAAGAAGCAGGAGGCAAGAGTCCCTTTTGTACGTGATCTGGAGAGTGTTGTCAATCACCTGGATAGAAGCTGTTTCTGTGCTGCACATGGGACAGAAACTAGGTTGGACATCCACCTGGTGCAGGCTGCGGAAGATGGCCTGGTCATGTAGTTAATTGGCTAATGCCTTTCCAATGGTTTTGCTGGTAAATGGAAGGTTGGTGATTGCTGCTAGTTGGTGAGGTCCGTGGATTCCAGTGTGGGTTTCTGATGGAGCAGGGAGATCAGTGCTGTTTTATGCAGCTTGGGGAGATTCCCTGACTGAGCAAGGCATTAACTATTTAGAGGCGAGCCAGGAGGGTGAGTCCTGTGATCTTTTTTTAATCTGGTAGAAGGTAGGATGTAGTCCCTGAAAGAGGTTGGCTTTAGTGAGAAGAGCGTTTTGGTGAGAGCCTTGGGAGTGAGAGGAGTGAATACAATCCAGGGTTGAGATATGAGATGTGAGAGTAGTTCTTGATGGTGCTACTAATTTAGATGCATCTATGTGTTGTCTAATTGTGTTGATCCTAATGATAAAGGAATTATTGATGACATTGCATAGGTAGAGGGTTGCAATAGTGCTTGTCTCCTGTTGCAGACTGCTGCAGTCATGGACTAGGAGGATGTGTTTGCTTTGGTGATGAGCGCCCAACATGTAGTAAGTAGTGCCTTAAGAGTGAGGAGGCACTCAAGCTGGTGAGATTTCTTGCCGCAATTTTTCAAACACTTGAATGGTGCTTTTGTTGTTGCACAGCTTCTGGTGTACCACAGGGTGAAGAGTTTGACTCTGGTATTACATAGTTTTAAGGAGACATGTGAATCAACAGACTCTTTTAACGTTGAGCTGAGGGTTTCAAGTAGGGTGTTCAGGTTATGGGTGGCAGGGTCTGAGAGGCTGATCAAACGGTTTTCCAGTTTTTAACATTGGGAGAAATGGTGGGTTACTGTGTCACCTGTAGATAGGCAGGGTGCTTGTTAAAAAGATAGGGATGGTGGAGTGCTCTGTCCAGTCGAGTGGAATGGGAATGAGGCATTTCATGAGAGTCAAAAATTAGAAAATCAGGTCAAGGACATTTCCCATGATGTGTGTGCGGTTATGCACATGTTGAGTTATATGCAGGGAGTCTGCCAGGAAAAGGGAAGCCTCTCTGGTTCTCTTAGTCTCTTGTGGCCCTTGTAGAGTGAAGTCCCAGAGGAGGATGTTGGTTGAGTGTATGATGGAAGATGATGAAGAAAGGTAAGTGATCTCTTCCATGAATGGACCACACCTGTGTCGTGGTGGTTAGATGAGGTGAAAAGTGATGGACTCCTTGTGTGATAGCGGAAATTGACATGTAAGGAGCTCCATGGATTTTATGGCTACCTGCCTATGCACCATGCAAGACCCATCGACTTTCTGTATGAAAGCCACACCGTACCGATCTTCCCTGTCCAGTCTGCATGTTGGAGGTTATATTAAGGTGGGATGAGAATGTCAAAAACATGGGAGTTGGTGTGGGAGAGACATGTTATGGGGATGACGATAGCGTCAAACTTGCGTTTGGTGATAAGATTAGCAATGTTGACTGCTTGCATGATGGCTGAGAACGCAAGCAGAGAGCAGGGGGTGGGTGAGTGGTGATAAGAGGAACATGGACAAGGTTTGAGAAATTGGAGGATTGGTCATATAGATAATGTTTGAATAAAGCTGGCCCTTATGAGCATAGGAATGGTGTGTGGTTCTAAGAGACACATGGTGTAGTGTGTGTGTGTGTGTATGTGTGATACACCCGGCCCTCTGCTGTCCCATTCCCCCACCCCCCTACTCCCAAACCTTCCAACACATGGGACACATTTCACCCCATCAACTGAAAAACGCTCATCACCCTCATAGTCAAAACCAAAGCAGCACACTTCCTGGATGACACATGCCCAGCTCAGGTCACATCAAACTTCTTGAAGACCCTGGGCCCACACTTGGTCAACATCATCATTATCAACTACTGCCATGGTACAATACCCGCCATAGGACAAACTCCTCCCCCCCCTCCGCACCCTCTTCTTAAGAAACCATCCCTCATCTCCACACTGTGTGAAAACTATTGTCCAATCACTATTCTGCTATACCTCACCAGAATCATGGAATGATTTGTCACAAGTGAACTCCAACAACACATGACTGCAAAGGACCACCTCCACCCCTTCCAATCAAGCTTTCAACCCAGCCACGCCATTTAAAATGCTACATTTCATATTGTGGTTGACCTCCAGAACATCACTGACAAAGGACACAAAGCCCTTCCTGTACTCTTGAACCTCTCTACAGTCTGTGACACCATCAACCATACCATTCTCCTAAACAATAATATATCACAGAGTACAACTCTCAGCCACTGTTCTCAACTGGTTCAACTCCTTAATCACTGACAGGACATGCTTTGTCTCCATTACCCCCTTTCGATCAAGTACAGTGTTCCACAGGGATCCTCCCTTTCTCCCCTGCCTTTCAACCAGTATGTTAAATCTCGTGGACAATCTCTTAGCAAACTCAACCTCAATGTTCACCAATACCCAGATGACCAACAAATATACTTCCAAATCCCTTCCCTCTTAGATCTCCACACCCTGCAAAAACTGACTCTCCTCCACCATGACCTGGATGACCACCCATTTGCTCATAATCAAATGATTCAAAACAGAATACATCCTCATCTGCCTTCCTGTCCCTCAGGCACCTCCTTAGCACTTCGCCCTTTGCTGTGTTAACACTGTCAAATACTAGCATTCTGTTGTTTAGTGACATACGGTGCTTGTGCTCAAGTGCAGTTCAACACACAACGCCATCAGGTGGTGTTTGTAGAGCTAAGTGGGGGAGTGTCTCTAAATGTAGAAGTTAACATCTGCCATGTTGTCCTATGCAGCCGATTTAACAAAATCTGCCGCTTATGCTAGTAAAACAGGTGACAGTGACTTAAGTCTAAGTGAGGCGGATGTTCTAAATATTAATAAACTACAGAAGGATTTAAAAACGATAAAAAGGAGATCGAAATCCCTAACAAGGGATATTCAGTGTTTATGGGCCGTGAATCCTTCAGTGAATTTGCTGCACAAAGGATGTCAATCCTGAGTGGCAAGTAAAATCAAACCAGGTGCTCACCGAGATGGTGCAGCCATAAGTGTAAGTGGCACAGAT
This sequence comes from Ambystoma mexicanum, assembly GCF_040938575.1. Taxonomy (NCBI): domain Eukaryota; kingdom Metazoa; phylum Chordata; class Amphibia; order Caudata; family Ambystomatidae; genus Ambystoma; species Ambystoma mexicanum. Next base: position 1,108,416,309 of record NC_090930.1, on the reverse strand, counting down.
CATTGGGTAAATCTGCCAATCTCGGATGCAGACTGCTCACAATGAATACGCAAAGTGCCCTCAATGGAGGAACTATTGGAATGGCTGCAATTGGTGCTGATCCCACAATACTGTCTACTCAGCTGGGTTATCCTGTGGATATGGAGAATGGTACACTAGTTCAGGGAAAAGACCCAAAAGTCATTGCAGCTTTATCGCACTAGGCTGAAGACTCAACGCAACCGTTGTTATATTCACAGGTACTGTCCACACAACCAATCCAAAGCCTGGTTAAAGAGGTGCTTGTCAATGAATATGCACAGGCAACGTGTGATAATGAAAGTGAAGAATCTATGCCACCAAACTGTAATCAATACAATGATTCACAAATAATTTTTGAAACACAACAGGATGTTCAGCCCATGAGAAATGCCTTGAATTTGTCGCAGTCCCCAATTCTTTATCCTAATCCAGGCAATTCAATCATTGATACTTCAGCATCCTCGCCTACATCATTTGATAGCCTACTCCGTGGCCTTCCTTTGGTTTGTGTCCACCTTTAATGCTATCACAAGAGGTTACGTTGAATACCATAAATAATGGTATTTTTGCATCAACCAAATTATGTGAAACGTTAGAAGCCAAAATGGTAGGGTAAGAAACCTTGAGCAAATTACTTCGTACAAAAATTGATTGGATGGCTCATGAAATAAGCTGAGCTTATGTACCCACAAATTCAGAGTAGCTGCAAAATAACATGTTAAGAACAGAATTTCCCCATAAGAGTCCAAAGGAGGTGGCGTTGCAAACCGATGAAGCATGCATGTTGAATGAGGCCGCGATTGGGCTTCAGAATCAAATGGAGAGTGCTTTGAGTTGAGAAATGATTGAATATAATCCATTGGAACCCCAACAATTAGTCTATTAAGTCTCAGTCAGATTATCAGATGTGAGGGAGGTGAATGAGAGTGATGTTCCAACATGTTCGGAACCTGTATTTGAGTTATTTTGACTAAAGAATGGGAGGAAGAGAAAAACAAAAGGTTTAGAGACCAAAAATACAAGAAAACTAAAAAACAACAAGGTGTCAAACAAAACAAATCAAATAACGCAAAGAGGTTTATAGATCAATTAACCACCCTATTGCACCAAAATAAAAGTTAAATGCAAAGCTACTATAGAACAAACCATGGGGGCAATGCTATTGAGAGTGGACCAGAAATCAGTCAAATAAGTAAAGAGGGTGAGTGTAATGTCTTGTCACAAGAATATGCCCTTATGAACTTATCCACCTATTCCATCTCACCCTACCCACCGCCGAATGGTGGTGCGGAGGAGATTGAAGAGCTAGATTCTCCAGCTGAAAGCTCGTATGGTTTGCATGACTTAAAAATTGGTAACTTTAATGACTATGATGAAACTTAGTTCCTCACAATAGAAGAGAGAAGGAACATGTCAAAAATGACCATATCAAGAAAAAGACCAAACATCAAAGACCGAAGCCATCTAAGACATTCATACAAATTGATTCTGACAATTATCAATCGTCAAGTTCCTTAATAGAACAACGCTTATGCTTGCATTTCAAACTCTCCCTAAGCTACAGTTAATTAGATTGTGTGACATAGAGTGGATTTGCTTTCAGCCTGACAAGAATATGGATACAAGAAAATGCGATAAGCAGTGCACACCTACTGACTCGAGGAACAACTAGTAGCAAATATTTTTACAAACCCAGCTATGACTGCTCATAAATGTTTTGAGGTGCGGGGGAGGAAAAGGGCCTTGGCACAAAGCCCTACTTAATAAAGAAAGAGAAGAGAACCCAAATTTGGGATCCTCTCGTCCCCTGCACACTTTCTACATACGCCACAAGGGCAGTTAAACATATAGATATTCAAAAGTCAAACAAGTAAAGTAAAATTCGCAATTTAATACCTCAATGGGTTCTGAAACAATATTCCTTTGAGAAAAATGATTTAATGTTACAAGCATAATACATGCAAGGAGAAACACAATGTACCAGCAATAGTGTCCAATATAAGTCGGCCGACGCGTTTTGAGGATTCCCTCTTCTTCAGAAAGGGCCTAATTGGACTCGAATCATCATAATGGTGTGAAAAGGTGTATCAGGTTCACCTACGAATAGGAAGGCGATGTCCCGTCCAGACTCCAACCACTAGTTCTTTATGTGGGGTGTGTATCTGTGGCGCCTTGTGGGGGTCCCCGGGCACTGTTTACCAGACCCTTCAATGCATTCTACAAACGCGATGGCTACAGTCATTCTGAAAATTCCCTCAATGGTCATTAAAGTATAAATTTGGAACAAAAAAGAAAATGAACACGAAGCAGGTTTCCAACTAGACATAAAAAAGACTACTCTGACTGTAAGTGATAGCTACAGTGATCGAAATCAAGTTGAATAGAGTAACTTCAAGCCCCTACATATTAGTTGCAGAGGAGAGACAGGAACGTTGTCTCAAAACGTTTACTTTGAAACATCTAAACGATCAGACAAAGTGTTGGTGTAGTCGTGGTTGGCGAGGGCCATTAATGAACTACATAATTCCAACAAGAAATAATGTCAAGAAACAATTAGGGCAAGAGTAATTATAATGGTGAGTTGGAACACAAGATGGTTTAAACATTTACTAAAATCTACATAAAGGAATCCCCTGCAGAACTTCAAAATGATTGCCTTCAAGAAACGTGACGGCTAACTGAACAGCCATTGCCAGGGTACGAATTAATATGGACATTGGCAATACATCACGGTAAAGGGAGACCATCAGCAGGTTTATTGACAGTGGCAAAGTTAAATCTAAATAGTACACTGACAGCCTAGACATTGCCGCACCCATGCGTTCAACTGACGAAATTGACGTCTAGAGATGTAAACAACTCGACGTGTTCAAAGACAGCAATATTAAATTCACATTGGAACCCGGCAATGCTAACTGATTTGAATTTCCTACAGTTAGTTACAGACATATTAGATGAAAATGCCAAAAATAGTGAAATCAATATGTCCATAATTGTGGGTGACCTTAATTTGAAATGCAGGGGAATTAAGAAGAACAAGTTGGCGTCGTGTGCAAAATTATGGTAAAACCTAATGAAAGAAAGACATTTTAAAATGATAAATGGCACATTGCAAAGAGATACACCTGCGAAGTGTACATGGGCAAGAGACGCGGCCATTGCAACTTTGGACTATGCATACATTTCTGAGCATGCCCCAACACGGGTAGTTGATTTTGCTGTTCTACCGACCATAGCTAGTGATCACAACATGCCTGAGATCACGTGGGCTTTAGGGACAAAACAAGCTGATGAATATTATAAACACCTTATAGAAGTCCACGGGAGTAACTGAATCAGATGGTAACCGTCCAATCTGGCAAAACTGAGATGGGTTCTATCTGATGATTTGCACCAAGTGACACAGCATTTGACGTATACAGGTGCTATGCAGCTATTTCAACAGGAACAGATAAAGGGTCTCCCAGTCATGATAACCCATAAGCATCTTTGTGAATCCTGAATGTCATCTTAACTAATATCCACACAAAATATAAAAATAGACTACGCCATCTCAAAGAATTAAAAAGACCAAGTAGCGGGTGAAAAGATGTTGGCAGCAATTGCCTCCAAATCTAGCTCAGAGATATGGAGACTATTAAAAACAACCCCTCGCGATGCCCTTCCATCCATAGCCATTAACACCAGCAGCGCTGTGACCTGGACAGTACATTACACAGCATTATTTGCAGCACCCGATGACAATGGTGAACTGGTAAGGTCTGAGTGCGTTGATTTGAGTACATTTATCTTTGATCAACAAGACATCATGATGTTAATAAATAAATGTAGTTTGTCCAGGGCACACGGGCCCTATGGGTTGGCTAATGCAACGCTGAAAGCCATTCCTCGGGAGTGGGCGAGTATACTATATTTGATCTTCCAAAAAATAATTGTAACAGGGCTCATTCCAGACTCGTGTAGGACATCAGTCATTATTCCATTATCAAAGAAGGGCAATAGGAATGAACCAACAAACTATCGTCCTATTGCTCTTCTTGACATTCCAGGTAAGATCTTTGCCCGATTAGTATTGGCCAAGTTGACAAAATGGCTGAAGGTCGACTCAAATTTGGATATTTTTCAATCAGGCTTCATTACTGGTTTGGGACTGTTGTGAATTTAATAACGTTAACTGCTCTCAAACATCAGGCCGTGAGCCAGAAACAAAATATATATTTGACATTCATCGATTTTAGGCAGGCGTTCGACTCTATTTCCAGGAAACTGCAAATTGTCCTGTGACCTGCTATTCTTCATACAGCAGTTACATACTAATACATCAGTGCAAGTAAAACTGAACAAAGAAGGGTTGTTGATTGGGAATATTCCCACCTTTCGTGGGTTAAAACAGGATTGCACGCTGGCCTCAACACTTTTTAATTTCTATATTCATGACATAAACATTGCCTTGGAGGCTCTGCACTCCTTTGCTCCAAAATTAGGCAACACCAACATTTCTCACCTGCTATATCCAGATGATGTGGTCATAATTGACCAAACCCCAATTGGCCTGCAAAGGACATTACATGCACTACAAAGGTATGCCACAGAGAACATCCTAACCATAAATATTGCTAAATCAAATGTTCTCAATTTGTCGCACAACAGAAAGCTCAGATCACAAAAAATAAATGGCACATAGGTAATGAAAATATTGACCTGGGATGTGTTTTTGATCTTCAATACATGTTTTTTATGCTAATGCAACACGGTATTGGCACATTGAGAATGTGTGATCTATTAGATAGATAGGGCCAACAATACAGGATTTGACAGTGTTTTCAAATTGTGCCACCAACACGTGTGCTTATTTTTTTATTTTATATTGTCACCTATTCACCATTTTTGGGAATAGTTCCCCTTTGTTCTGACATTTTGCTTACAAATTTGCAATAAATGATATAATTGTAAAAATGTATTGTCAAATGGAAAATGCTAGATTTGGGGGCACGGGCAATAAGAATGAATATATGAACCTTTTCATTCTTATTTTTCTATATGTGTTTGTTTTATCTGTAAAATTATATACAGGTCTTATAAGTGTTTATGTTGTATGACCCATGGCTAAATAATTGCTTAAATACCTTTGTGTGCTGTTTTTGAGGCTAATTAGAAGCCCTTTAAGAGTGGCCAGGTTTAAGTAAAAACCAGGCTATTGAATCATTGGCTTAAGTGGTTCATTTGGGGGACTCCCCTCTTTGTGTTTATTTTGCTACTCATTTGTCCCCTAGTTACCTTTTGAGTTTTTTCGCTTGTGTGTAACACAGAGAACTTACTAACCATAAATATCGCTAAATTAAATGTTCTCATCTTGCCGCAAAACAGAAAAGCTCATATCACAAAAAATAAATGTACATAGGCAATGAAAATTTGGAAACAATTTAAGAATTCTGTTAGCTAGGCCTTAACATCAATGCAAACAGGAGAGACTTGCCATATAAAAAAGAAGTTAAGAACAAAATGATTAATTTAACATCACAGGCCAAAGTAATGCAAAGTAACTACGGCAAATTGTCTTGTAAACCAATACTAACTTTCTACAAGCAAAAAGTAGCCCCTGTGTTCACATATGTTGCTCAATCGTAAATGCCAATTAACCAACCGAAGTGCGATTACTTGGAAGGGAAATATTGGAAAACTATTTTGAGCATCTCAAAAGGAACCCCGATCCAGGTGATTCGGTTTGAACTGGGGCTGACATCACTTCAAACGACAGTGGAATGGCAACCATTGGCACTGTATCAAAAATGCTTGTTGCATCAAGACCATAAATCCACCCTAATTCCTATAATAGCTTCTGCCAGATGGACTAGTCATAATAACTTTTTCAAACTTTGGAAAGAACATTGTCTGTCAATTATGGTGAAAGCAGACATTCAAGAAAGTCTGTTGACAGAAAATTCACACTCTGTGAAAAACAAATTATATCAATCCGAGTGGATTAGGTTGTGGGACAGTTGTCAAAAATATAAAATCATGAAAGTTGGCCATTTTGTTCCAAAAACAATAAAAAAAACTCCCAGAATATCTTCATAGGTTCACTGTTCCTAAATATCGGAGTGCTTTGCTGCGGATTCGCTTAGACCTGTGGCCAAAAAAAACAGTTATTGAAACATAGTGAAATGTCAAGACAATGTTGATTCTGTAAGAACCCTAGTGCAATTGAAAACCTGGAACATCAATTTGTTGGTTGTCTGGCCCTTTCAAAATTAAGAAAGGATAGCTCTTACACATTTTTCAAAGAATTCAGAGAGCTTTCGCAAAAAGAAATGTGTATAGAAATATTGAATGCTGAACAAATACCTCTGAACATAGCATCTGTACGTTTCTTGGAGAAGTTGGCCTTGTGTTAGCGTGATTATACATATTTTTTTTAAAGGAAAGTTTTAAATAGACTGGTGCGTTTTTAGTGAAAATATATTTTAAAGATTTTATACATTGTCTTATGTACGAAATGACATGTTTTGCAATGAGACTGAAATGCTTTTATCCAAATTCTTAGAAATTTGTACATTGAAAAGGTTGAAATATTTTAACCAAAAACAACTAAAGATAAATTGAATTGAAATGATATATCCATCATTACTCAGTGCATATGGGCTGTCCCTTTCCCAGCATTCAATGGCTTTGGGTCCAGAAGGGTTTTCCACTACGCAATGAAAATTTGGTTCAATGTTCCCAATTTCAGAATTGCAGTACTGCAGTTACTTCTTGATATGCTATCAGTGTTCGTACTCAATGTCCCAATAGTCATTGTTTGAGTACTCAAGCTGCTTTTCAAAATGTGATGAGCACTTGTCTTCCCAACAGTCAGTGTTCCATTACTCAAGTGATTCTGTACTACCTGCCAAGGTACTTCGGTCCATCCTAGTGCGATTTTCCCTCTGCTTTACTTCTTGGTCTGGCTCCTGCTCATCATTCTTCAGCTCCTCTTGCATCCCAGTCTTCCAGAGGCATGTGCAGCCCCAGGAGTCTCCAACTGCTGCTTCCCCTGTGTTTTCTGCTAGTCTGGTTTATCGCCCACTGCTTCACCTTGAGGCTTCATGTTCACATGTTGTAAATGTTTCCTTGGGGCCAGTTGTCACTTATTTGGGAAGGATACCCAGGTCCTGTTAATGTGGACAGACTCCACAAAGTATTCCTCCTCATTTGGTTCTGCTTTGGTCTAGGTCAAACACTGTATAGTTTAATCTCTCACAGGACTGCTCGGTCTCTGAGCTCTGGTACCGCTGGTTTAGGAAGCCTGGGTGTGTCTTCAATCCCAGAGTTTGCACCATGCATTGTATATAAAGGCCCTAATGGTCAGCAATACCCTTACTTTCCCAGGTTATTTCAATCTTACCATCTAACCAGACTTGCAAGGTCATCCATTCGCAACCTCCTTGCCATGAGGTTGACAAATTATAAACACATTTTCAATTCAAATGTACATGGCTCAATCCTCTGGGATTCTCTACTCACCAACCCCCCAACTTGAAGATTTCTTGAAATTCTACAGGTCCTTCAAGACTCTCAAAAATGTATTTTTACCATGAATTTACTTATAGACTGCTAATACATGCAATCAATATCTAAAATCTGCTGCTATTGGTAGGTAATTTACCTAAGACGTCCCACTGCTGCCACGATCCAGTCAGCCGATGGCCTAGTGTGTCAGTGTCCTTTAAAGTCATTTTTGTTATGCTTCTCTTTCTTCCTTAATCTTCGACATGTCTGCCCATTCTCTTTATTCCCCTCTTATCTTCCTTTCCATGGAACATTGAAGCATCGGATCTCAGCGGCACTTAAAACCTTCCCAAACCCCAAAAATAAATAAATGCCCAGTGTGTCGGGTAATAGCACAGTGTGACATCTAGGCATGATTCTGGGACTTTGAGTATTCTGAATCACGGGAACAGGCACAGGTTACTGTAAAATGAGTCGAAGAAATCACACAACCAAGCATAAATGTATTGGGATACTGTGACATTTTAACTTAAATGACCTGCATTTTCCATAGATAAAATACATAACATTGCCACTGTAGTTCTCTAAAATTGTTATAATCTGTGAAGTGTTCAGCCGGGGCTGAATACTGTCAGCAGTAACTGTTGGGGAAAGGGGCGCTGAAGGTTGAAGATGTTTGTTTTGGATGGAGGTTCTGTTAGTTGGTGAGAAAAAGCTTTGTAATGCTGGGCAGGCAATGCTGGTGGTGAAGGCTTGTGAAGCGGGGTTATGGATTGCAGAATTCCATTTTTAATAGCTCATGTATTTAGTTGTTGCATTGTTAGGTCTAGTTGTCAATGAGATTTTAGAAAGAAAGAGCAACACTTTGCGTGCCAAACGTGATGTCCATGGGCCTCATTACGAGTCTGCTGGTCCAGGAACTACGTTACCAGTAAGCTTGCCGGTACCGTAGTTCCCAGACCGGCAGACTACGAGTTGTGCTCGCGAGTGCCTTTCTGCCAAGCAGGTCTGACCTGGCGGCCACACAGGCACCCGCGAGCACAACACGTCAGATGCACCGGCACCATTAATGGGTGGTGCCGGTGCATCCAGCTTCCCCATTACCATTGAGCCCTATGGGGCTCGTATGGGAATTTGGAAGAATTTTTTACGGTACCCTGGAATGGGCAATTACCAGGTTCGCCGGGGTTATAACACCCCGGTAATTGCCCATTCCAGGTCGTCGGAACAAAAAATTACTCTGGCGGCAGCCGTGCCTGTATTACAGCCACGGCTACCACCAGGGTCGTAATGAGGCCCATGTGTTTGTAGTTGGACAAGAGTGATGTATTCATTGAGTCACTTGTTTTTGTTTTCGATTCATTTATTAGAGTCTATTGACAATTAAAAGAGTCATTGAAAAGAAACACATATGTTGTAATGAATAGTCCTAAATTGCTTGATCTCTGCATGTGTTTCTCCAGCAGTGTTAATGCTGGTTCATCAGGAGGAGTTTAAAGGACAATTTTTATATTTTGAATGCAGAATCAGTTGTACTTTATTGCAAGTTTCGTTTTGACTCTGAGTTTTCAAAATTAACTCCTTTATAAGGGTGGATTTGTAGTTATAGCCAGGAAACCCATATACGGGGTTATCTTCCAAAAATAAGGATGGATCCTTCTTGTTTAATGTAGGAGCCCAAAATAAGGAGCTGTGCAGTTTGCAGCTTCCTTGATGTGTCCTCACCGAAATCGCTTGATATATTTTTGCTGTGTCCGTCACCGAGTTGCCAATGAACCTGGAGTGGACAAAGGACAAAATAGTGTTTCTCAGATCTAAGGGGTGCCTTTTGTCCGACCCATTGAAGTTGACTTCTTTCAATTATTGTTGTTACTGTTCTAAGCTGCTCAAATATCTGAACAGAAAGTGGACCATCTTAGACAGAAAGTCTTTTAACTGCTAACAATGGGCCTGCTTGTCCTGTCCTCGGAAGTAATGCTTCTGATTGGAAGCCATGAAACAGGATCCCCTGTGCTTTTCATCCCTGGAATAATGGGGAGTGAGCAAGGTATGTGTGCTGCCATGATCAGAAATCTGAACAGCTAGCTGTTTGTGTGGGATAGAAGGATGCACCTGAGTTACCTCCATGCCCATGTCTGTTACACAGGCGCGGAATGGTATGGGCACTGGTGGAGGATGTTTTCAGTTGTTGTCTTGGGAGATGTTGTCATAGATGATTCTGGCAAGGCGTCAGCAGGTGCAACCCAGGCACCAGTCCTAGTAAGTGGGCAGGGTATCAGGTGGATCAGGTGGTAAGCTATGTGCTGTAATTTAGGTATGACAGCTACATGCTTGAAGGCAAAGATGGTCTAAGGTATGCTGGCACTACTCTATGAAGGGGATGAGTGAAAGGCATGAGTAGTTCCTCTTTCGGTTCATTCTGTATGATGTTATTGATTGTCAGAAGAAGTGGCAACCACTAGGGCCCCCTGTGTTTCCAGCTGCTTCATCTCAGCAACAACAAGATCCCCAATGCTCCTTTACCAAAGTGAACTTGAAGAGATTGTGGCAAGTCTGCTAGTTCTCGACAGGGACGTCATTTCACCAAAAAGCCTGGGGTAGTGGAAGTGACTTCACATGCCCCTTGATCTCTGATGTCATCACAGGAAGTGATGTCATTTCACCCCACCCCGAAGTGGCATCATGGCGAGTGATAGAACATGACATTTCACCCCTTTAATGAGTCTAGCAATTATTGTATAGAATGACATTTCACCCCTTTAATGAGACTAGCAATTATTGTATAGAATTCCAGAAAGACAAATTATTTTGTATTCCTATTCTTTCTTATTTAGGGTCACTGCTCAAAGTGTTACATTTGTGGAACCCCCTGTTTTTTAAGAAGCCTCAAAATAAATTCCAGCCACTCCAGAAAGAAAGAGCCACATGGCACTGGCAACAGCCCAGGAGCTTAAATGCAAAAAAAGATAAGAAAATAAAACTTGTTTTAGTAAATTATTTTTTAGGGGTAGCAAGGGAGACCACAGGGTTAGCAAGGGAAACCACAGGGGTCGCTCTTGTGACCCCTGTTGACCCGCAAATGATGTCCCTGCTCTTTACTTGCTACTAGAATTAGTGAGCCAGAAAGATACATTTTTTAAGGTTAATTTACAATTGTGCAAGAAACATATTCAGTCTCATTTTAAAAAGCAGAAGTGTTGTAAACGGCAGTGTGAACGTGAGGTGTGATGCTTTTATGCCTCAGTTTAAGTTGCTGCACCATGTTGGTGCAGTGATGAACTGGAGGAGGGGCAGGCAGCAGAGATGAGATCTACATCGCACAGTCCTCCTCTGTCTCGTAAGTACATTGCGCTATAGACCGGCATGAGATTTTTATGCAGGCCTACAACAAATGGGATTTCTATTACATCTGCCTGCCTTGGTTTTGCACCTGTTCGAGACCAGGCATATTCCAAGGGAATTTATTAGTAAATGCTGCTTGCAAAGCGTATGTGCAGGCCGCGTTTACTTTTCCAAAAGACAGTGGAAATTGGAAGAGTAAAAAGTTTGCCCCACTTTTACTCTTTCCTTGTCTACTCTGCTTTATGAATCTTTAAAATTGCAGGCAGGAAACCTAAGTGTGATTGTTGGCTGTCACCTGCATACAATTGAGACTTTTCATAAAATGACCCCCATTGGGTCAGGATACTTGACCAACTAAATATTAGGAGTGTCAGGAAGATAAGGATGATTCAAAGTAAAGGGGTTGAATACATTATTCCAAAATTCTGTCCCTAAAAGTGAGGTCTTGGGCCAAGGGGATTCAGAACATAGGAATCCAAAAGAATAGTGCTTTCCCTCTAGGTCCAAAGGAGTTTCCTACCTGCAATTTCCAGATTTCCAAAAGTCCAACACAAATCCCAAAACTGCAGTAATCTAAATCCCAAAACTCTACAAACATTCCTTTGGTGGCCAAACAAAGGTATTGTGATGAATCCCAGGGTATTGTCACTTATCCCATGGGGGGAGCCCCTTTCAATGAGGCCCAGGAGGTGAGGCCGATACCCGATAGTCCCCCTCGCGGTAGTACGCAGCGGGTGGATCTTATGGGGAGGGAAGCCCTCCATGGGACCAGTGACGATAGCCTTGGGAGAATGCGATATTCACCCCGTCCACTACTGTTCCCACTATCCTTGCACCCCACTCAGTCCCCTCTGGTCCCCCACATCTGCATGTATGTCTGTTAAAAAAATATATTATTTACTTTTTTCATGCCACACCATTAATGTGTAAAAAAGGAATGCACATGTATTTACCAACCAAGAACAAAAGTGCAAATGTACTAACCATATGACATTCACATTCACACTATTATTCTCACACCCAACATCACTATCTCTCATTCAACTTCAATCAACCTAGTAATATCTCCTATAAAAGTGCTTTACCACAATACAAAACGAATTTAAAGTGCTTAAAAATCATCAAACATCGATGAAAGCGATACATGGATTATTTGTTCAACCCACATATGTACATCAAACATGCGGTCATCCTCTTATTCCACATATATTGATCCAAAAATATAGTCGACTAGCGGAGGTCATCAAATAACATTGTCGTAATACATTTATATCTATCTATACATGCTTTCTGGTACTAGTTTCAACTATCTTAATGAATTGATCATTATATTTGACAGTCTTCTTCAGGACCCAACCTACGATGATTTAAACCTCTGCAAAAAAATCTTGCAGTATGCTATAATAAGGACTTGAATCACTCAATACTTCAAATCTCAAGGTGTAGTGTATCACCTTGGAATCCACGTGTTCATTTGCATTTTTCTTGATAGAATGGTAACATATAGACAATTTATCCCATCTAGCAAATAGGTCTGATTTCCAAGATGGGAATGATTGCTCCGAGACGTTGTTCTTATATTTAGAAAATTACAGTCAATTCCAATTGGTGAATCCTATTATGGTTTCCTGAAACCAGACTGGACTTCCCCACCGCCATGTCCCCAAGAAGCACAAGTTTGAACAGACACATTTTAGTTTGTCCCAAGCCATTTGTCCTGGATGCTGCTCTAGTTGCCATTGCCCTTCCCACTCAGCCGGCTGCTTTAGAACTCACTATGAATCTTTTATTCGGTGTGTCTTTCCCGCAATAAGAAGAACTTGTAACAGAAAAAGCCTGGCTCCTCTTCGGACAATACATCTGCGGTGCTCTTCCACTATTCCTGCTGTTAGACTGCTCAGCCCAACATAAACTGCCCTTGAGCCCCCAGCAATGGGCTGTTAGTTCACCGTAGTCACATCCCTTCTGCACGAAACCACAAGCATCCCCAGACATGTTCCAGCCGCATTGGATGTCATGAGTGAGGAGTAACGTAAGTCTCTAGGCACAGCAGGCTTTTCTAGGGGTGATGTCATGGAGCTATTTCTTACATTTTCATTTTAAAATTTAAAAACCTGCAAATTCTGTGACCTGCAACACATCCTCCAACACGTCCCCTCTGTCTCCGATCAAACAAAAAGAAATGTGGGCTACTTGCCAAATAAACAGAACAGAAAGGTGATAGCTGGAAGGTTTCAAATAATTCATAACCACTGGCACAGATCTGGGCAAACCTCCAGACGATCGTTTTTCAGCCTGCCAAGCCACTACAGGAGGGGAAAGACCATATGCAAATCAGGCTTGCTACCACCCCAAAAGGGTAAATCCAGCCTGAACTGCTAGGTCACATCCCTTCTGCATGAGACCACAAGCATCCCAAGACATTTATCAGCCTCATTAGGCGTCATCAGCGAGGAGTAGCCTCGGTCTGTGGGCCCAGCAGGCTTTTCTAGAGGTGATGTCGTGGAGCTTCTAAAGCTGTTTACATTTTAAAATAAAAAACCCTGCAATTACTGTGACCTGCAACACATCCTTCCCGTCTATCTCCCATCTAACAAAACATACTGTGGATTACTTACCAAATAAGCAAAACAGAAAGGAGATGGCTGGAAGGTTTCAAATCATTTATAACCACTGGCACAGCTCAGGGCAACCCTCGAGACCATCGTTTTTCTGGTTGGACTTGTGTTGATCAGTTGCTGTTTTCAGTCTGTGGCCAGATACTTGGCAGGCCCTGGATGTCTATACTTTGGGGTTCAGGACTCTTCGAGATGCTCTGTCTGCTTAACGTTTAGCCCAAGTGATGTACAATAGTCCAGGTTGTTGTGTTGGACTTCTGCTTACATTCACAGTAATTTGGTTATATGGGCCTATACACACTGACATCAATGCAACATATGGTGATCCATTCTTGTATGAAATGTATATCATATTACAGTGATATTGTAACCATATTTTTCTTAGTGTACTGAGGAACAATGCTATGTGATGGCACTTCCTGTTTTGTCAAGGGGTGAAAGGTTGTGTGCCATCACTTCCTGTGATGTCATTTGGGGTGGGGTCAAATTACACCACTTCCTGTGATGTCATAAGAGGGCAAGGGTCATGTGAGGTCACTTCTGCTACCCCTGGTATTTTGGTGAAATGACATCCCTGGCTGGGGCCCAAAATAAGTCAGGGAGATCCTGGGTGAGTATAGAGGGGTCTGGGACCCACAGAAAGAAGAAACCAATGGCAAAATAAATTGGGGAAAACCCAGAAACCACCCAGAGGGATCTGGTACCCCAGTAGAAGAGAAAGAAAGGGGCAAGAAACTTGAACAAGGGGTCAGGGACCCTTTGCCAAAGAGAGAGACACTTTTTGGAACTCTAAGATTGACAAACAAGTCTGGCAGGATAGTGAACCAGACTTGATGCCACATTTGTGATCTGGGGATATTTGGAAACTGTTTTGTGAACAGGAGGTCCATAGTCAAGCCTGGCAGGATAGTGAACCACACCTGATGCTACATTGGTGACCAGGAGACATTTGAACATTGTGTTTTGTGAACAAAAAGTCTACAGTCAGGTCTAGCAGGATAGTGAACCAGACCTGGAGTTAAAGAAAGGACAGGGTAAGAGGTTTCCCCCTGATATTTGGGAACTTTCGTTTGGAAAGACAGTTAAGATAAATAACTTTTAAGTTAAAGATTAATTCATAAGGTTTCCTTATCAAGAATTGAACATTTGACTCGGTATCCAGAATGAGAGGGACCTGCTTCCAGATCAAGAAGACACACAGTTTTTCCCTAGTTAGTTTAGAGTGTAAGGGACGGAAATAGGTTTACATACTGGACGGTCGACATTTTACTTTACAGACATCTTGACAGAGTCCTTAGTATTTTTGTTGAGGTAGGGCAACCCCTCAAAGTAATAGGGCAAGATAGTTTTTTCCTTTTCTTTTACTTTTGTAAATAAAAGTCTTTGCCAACAAATATTGCAAGAAAAAAGAACTAGGAAAGAATCCCAGTTCGTAGTATGCTCGCGTAATGCTCTTGGAGTAAGCTGCAAATATGCATTCTTGTTATTTGTGTCAAGTTCATGAGTATTTCGCAAGAATGATGATGCATGACTAATTTAGCCCGATTTTTCCCACATTTGTAATATTCTGTTAGGCAGTATGCATCTACAGATGTATGTCTCAACAGTGTAGGTCAATGCATTTCGGAACGTGTTCCGTCTTCAGGGCTAGACACTATACTTTTTATACAAGCATAATGTTCATAAAAACAGAAAACAAATATTTAAATTTGTAAAATAATACATACCCCAAATTTTGTGTTTCATGATAAGCAAAGACATTTTTTTAAAAGATGAGAAAAGAAAAAACGGATTTGTGAGTCACTTTCACATTGGACTGTCAATTGGTTAGTATAACTGAATGAGGTATACACAAAACATGTTACCTGACTGTGTGCTAAACCTTTTAAATCTAGATGGAGAATAACATATAAAGGTTGCACATCAGTAAGGAGAAAGTCTAAGTGTCTATCGTGATGTTATTCTTTCTAACTAGGATGAGAAAACTATATGTTAAAGTATATCCTGCTTATTCTGCCCATGACCTCTGTGCGAGCGGTTGGGGAAAAGTAGTTAGTTTAAATCTATACACTAACCTGCCGCTGTCACGCTCGTCGAGCTGCAGCATGCAGGTAATAAAGGAACTCGAGAAGCTTGCACGGTCCGAATCTTTGTTTTTCTTTGCCAACAAATATGCCACCACTGTGTCAGACTCATACTTCTGCAGCTTTACATATGGTGTCAGTAGTGATATCTGACCTGGCTGACCCAAACTGGGGAACCCTAGGTTTACCAAACTCAGTGACAGCGCTGCTAACCCCTCAGTAGCCAGTTTGGAGTCAATCAGGTTTGACTTGTCCAGTAGCCAAGATCTTGTTATAGAACCTGGGGAAAAGACACATGATATCTACTGGGTTAGTCTTGTCAGCCCCCAAGGGAACCTACATTAGGTTAACATCCAAGTTGGGGTTAGCTTGGAAGTAAGGTTTGGATGCACTAGCTGGGGTGGTGGACCCCAATTATAGGGGAGATGTTAAAGTCCTCTTGCAAAATAATGAAAAGCAGTCTTACAACATGAAGGTAGGAGATACAATTGCACAAGGGATATTAGAAAAAGCAGTGTTCCCTGGGCTACTGGAAGTCAATAACCAATATCCAACTGAGAGAGGGGGAAAAGGATTCTGTGAAGCAGACATTAGAGAGGAACCCAATACAGAAATGTCTAACTCACGAGCAGAGGCTGAGGAAATTGAAATCATACCAGAACTCGTCTTTACTTAGCGCAATTATCCAATTTTTTAAAATAAATTATTGTTATTTTTGTCTTGTAAAACATTACAAAAAGCAAAACTTGTGAAGTCCCAACACCGTATACACACAAACTGTCTTATATATACACCCCTATTTTGGGACACCCCTGAAAGTCCTCATCATCATGGGGGGTCACTATGAGCTATAAGTTGGAACAGTTGGATCATTACCTAGCCCTTGAATACACAAAAGGAAAAAACTGATAACTGCAACAACAACAACAAATTAAAGATACACAATTTTTACGATTCTTAGGCCACGAGATATGCAAACTCAGAATTAGAAAGGTAAACTTGCTGCTGCACATTCCAGCTGAGCCCTAATTTTTGGGATTTACCTTGTTGCTCCCGACCTCTGCTTACACGACCAGGCTGTGAGTAATCCTCCATTGCTTTGAGACCCACTGGAATACTTCTAAAGCATACACCAACAAGGTAAAACATTTCCTTTTCTCTTTTTTCTTTTTTCTCTCCTTTCTTCATTTTTGTCTGCCACTCTGCTCAATGTGGCCATGCATGGGCTCCCTGGATGTGTTGTTTACCTCCCCGAACTAGGAGATCCCCTCCCACCCAAACAGATGTAGGTCTAGCCTCACCACTCATAAAGCTAGGCACCCCCACTGCGTTGCTTTCCCCCGATTTGTTGAACCCACAAACCTAATACTAGGTAGGTACCAATGAAGAAACCAACTCAGAACAACCATACCTTGAAGAGGAAGATCCCATTTTATCTGAGGCTTTCCAGAAGGTGATATCAGAAGAAGAAGGAAGGAAGAGAGAGGCTCCCTTCTTTTTTCTGAAACAGGGTTTTCTGTGTAGGGGAGGCACAACCCTGGAAGATGTTGTACAGTCCCAAATTGTGGTCCTAAAAAATCATTTCAGGGTAGTCTTGGAGATCGCACATGCACACATTACTTCAGGACACTTAAGGGCAGCTAAGATCCAAGTGCAGGTAGTGAGTAGATTCTACTGGCCCAGGAATTTAGCAGAGATGAAGAATTTTGTTGCAACAGGTTCACTGTGCTAGAAGACAACCCAGCACCTTCCCCCTTACCCCTCTTCAACTTCTGCCCAACATAGATCTACCTTTTTTTCACATAGGGGTAGATATTGTAGGTCCCCTTGAACCATCCCGACTCGGAAATAAATATATACATAGGTCATTCTAGACTATGGGACCCACTGCCCCGAAGTCTTTGTAATGCAGGACAGCTCTACCCAACAAATCCTTAAACACTGTATCCCCTTCCCATCACGTGTAGTCTTCCCTAGAGAAATCCTTGCAGACAAAGGAACCAATTTCATGAGCAAACTTATGGCTGAGGTTAAAGATATCCTTCAGATTAAGATGCTCCATATGTTGGTACATCATCCCCAGACAGACGGGCGTTTTAATAAGACCCTCAAAATGGTCTTTAGAAAGCTTGTTGAAACCAATGAAAGTGGCTGCGATGTAATGATCCCTTGGGCTCTCTTTGCTGTTAGAAAGACTCTCCAGGTATCCATAGGTTTTTGACCTTTTGAGCTTTTATATGGGCGGGAACCAAGGGATGTGTTGGATATGCTCAGAAAGACCTGGCAGGAGAGGGAGGAAGCTGCATTACCTTTGCCCCAGACGGTCCAGAGAATAAAGAAACATATGAGGATTGTCCGAGATGCAGTCCATTCACATCTAAGCAAGACCTGATAACATCATAAGGGGCTTTATGACTGAAAAACAGTTACATGCTCTTTTTCCATCGGACAGAAGGTGTTGGTACTCCTCTCTGCATCCGAAAATAAAATGTTGTCTCGCTAGCATGGTCCATACGAAGTCTTAGAACAGACTGGCCCATGCAATTAAAGAGTGTCCCAGCCAGGCAGAAGACTCAAGTCCCAGATCTACCATATTAACAGCTTGAAAGAATGGAAGGAGGACAAGGTAGAGTCTTCTTCAGCAGTGATGGCCAGTCTATCAATTGATGAAGGGGAGAGGCATAACTTAATACCATCCAACCTCCTGCTAGCACAGCAGAATAACATTGAAGACCTCTTAAACCAGTTCCCGGATGTTTTCAGTGAGACACCGGGGAGAGGTAAGGGCATTTATCAATGTATTTGTGCTCCCATGGGGAAAGTGGTGAATCTAAAACCATACAGGATCCCAGAAGCTAGAAAATAAATAGTCCTCTACGAAGTGGAGAAAATGCTAACAGGCAATACAATAGAGCCCTCTCAGAGTCCATGGTCCTCGCCAATAGTCTTGGTAGCCAAACTGGATCAGTCATGGTGATTCTGAATCAATTTTCTGAAATTAAACGCTGTGTCGCAGTTCGACAACTATCCCATGCCCAGGGTAGGTGACCTGACTGATTGACTGGGCGCAGCCGTTTATATTTCCACGAGTGATCTCCCCAAAATCTATTAGCAGATCCCTCTGAACCCTGAAGACAAGGAAACAAATGCATTCTTCACCCCTACAGGACTATTTCAATTTAAAGTACTCTCATTTGGCCTTCATGGTGCAACCGCAACCTTCCAAAGGCTAATGGACCAAGTGTTAAGACCCTTTTCCAGTTTCTGTGGTGCCTGTTCAGATGATATCCTTATCCATAGCAGAACCTGGGAGGAGCATTTGACACATCTATATGAAATCACCAATGCCCTGCAACAGGCCGGACTAATCACCAACCAAAAGAAGTGTCATTTAGCCCAATCCGCTGTGAATTATCTGGGATTCTTTGTTGGTAACGGGTTGGTCCAACCCTAAGTAGAAAAAGTTAGAGCTGTAAACGAAACCCCTGTGCCAAAAGCCAAATGAGATCTATGGGTTTTCTTGCGGCTGGTAGTGTACTACTATGACCAAAGATTTTCCAGCTTTAGGCAGCATTGGCAGAGTGTACTGGTGGAGTGGCTGAGGGGGGTAGACGGACTACGTCAGCTCCTCGAGCCAGTCGGGCGTGCCGCAGGCACCCCACCGGTCACATTATTTATCAATTCTGCTAATCTTTGGCAGTTGTACTATCTCACAGACGTTGGCCGCAAGGGTCCCTCTTAAGTTTTTAAGGTTTTTAGCAACCTAATGACCCAGAGGCTCCGGTATGCTTTGTTGAACTGTTGTGCTCTGACTGTTGCTCCAGCAGAACTTTGGACTTCAGACTTTTCACTTTGATTTAGTACATTTAAAATGTGTAAAGTCCCAACAAATTTGTATCCACTAATTCTCTCTTGATGAGCTTCTGTTGTCGAATTTTGCCTGTTTCCTTTGATTTTATGAATTTTTAACTTGTCAATGTGGTTTTAGCGAGTTTTATTAAGTATTATTTTTTGTTTTTATCTTAGTGGTTTTTGCAAGCTTGATACAGTATGGATATTTTAAACTAATTTACAGAGTACTGTCACTTTATTTATTATTTAAAACTGTGCCTATTGTAGCCTATGGTGGCTTGTACATATTGAACAAGAAATTGGATTTAGTATACAATTTTAATCACAGCACTGTTGTTATTGATGTTATTGAGTTAATTTTAGGCATGGAAAACCGTTGCTCTAACCAATCAACCGACTAATCACTTGAGGTTTCCCTTATATTTGCTCTCCACTTTTGGAAACTATGGTAAAGCATAAGGCAAGGGACGAGTAGGTAGTTGACAAGGAAATAAAGAAGAGCAAAAAAGCTCAAAACAACCAGAGAATATCAAATAATGTCACCAGATCACAACCAACACTGAATGCTCATTTAAAGCAGATGGCCGGCAAGATTGAGGAACGTATATTGGACATGGAAAGAGCAATAGAAGCAGTTGCTAACTGCACAGGTATGGCTATTACCCTTGCAGGGGCTCAGACAGCCCTCACACTGATAAATACTGTTGGGTGGGGCTGGCACCCAACAAAAATGCAGATGGTCCTCTTGGGAAGGTGCACAGCAAATCTCTACCTGATTGGCGAACCTGCGGAGTGAAAAACAAAGGTGGTAGATGATAGCACTGAATCCCTGTGTACACCTGTGGACACTTGTTCCGTTTTGGCATGTAGTGTCATCAAGTTATTGGGGAGGTCCTGGATAGGAAACTACGCCCCATTATGGATGGTATACATTCAATTATAAAATCATTTACACCTCATTTGCAATTATGGATGATATCATCAGAGGGATACCAAAAAATATCTATTGGAGCTAAAACAGGCTATTCCTGGACTAGGCTCCACTGCTATTATTTATGATACTCTTCGAGAGCCAACAAAGACACTTGCATGGATAGGTAGGGAGGTAACCGCCAAATCCACCTTAAAGCCCCCAAGTATCAAAGTTGACCTATGCCCACTCAAAGGGGTGGAGATTTTTACCATGCAAAGGTCACTCCCGCACATAAGCACAACAGTAATGCCAGGGAACCAGGCAGTCATTGATCTCCCACCAGCTGCAGCAGCATTAGTTGGGGTAATCACTGATATCCCTGCCCTGGTGTGTAGGTCAGAAGAGACAGCCAGTTCATTAATCAATAAAGTAAGTCACTGGATCAACGCCCATTGAGCTGGCGCTAAAATTAACCTGTGTTGTATTTTAATGGCAAGAAGAGTATCTTGGGTTGGTGAAAACAGCAAACACAGTGAATGGTGATTGTGTGATTGCTATGGTGTCTGCCCCAGCTATTAACTATCTGGTGACCACACTAGAACCTAGACGTAATAGGGAAGACCTTCAGATCCATGAGAGCCAATTTGTCCCACTCCAACAGGGAGCTGGTCATCTTAGGACATATCAAAATCTAGGAGAGGAAAGATCAAGGACTCCGAATAGCAATTAGGCCATAGGATAGGTGGTGGGATAATGCCAGCAAAAAGAATGTTTGTATTGCAAAGGGGCCGGAACATTCAAGTGAGAGGAGGGCGGTTATAAGATCTGATCGGTTTGAATCCCTCTCCACAATTGAAGAATTAGACTGACTGGAGATCCTTCCTTTAGAAACTTTGAATCAATCTGGATTGAAAACAAACCCTTTGTCAGCAACACAGAGGTTTAGTCATATGGCAGCATACTCCATAGCTATTATTAGTTGGAACTTAGTGGGGGCAGGTTTACCAAATTTAAGGACCTTGACCATCAGCATTTCAATCGTTTTCCAAGAAATCGAAATGAAAACATCTACCATCCGGTGATCAAAGACTTGACCTTCAATGACCGGTTGGCCGACTGCCACCCCTATGGGTTCAAAGATACAGGCACCTTCTTGTCCCCTCGGTGGAATGTGCTACACATTATTGTCAACACACTAGTTGTTATGCTGGACTCTGAAACCCGAGACCTTTTTTTTATTGATTTCCAATGTACAGAAATGCCTTAGTTTCTGCAAAAGTGTGTACACAAAATATGTGATATTGGAATATTTATTTGATATAAAACTGATCTAAAATCCTTTGTTGGTACCAGCAATTTTGTAGTCATTATTATTGGCAAACCATATTTTACTATGCCCAAGTCTTGAGAACAAGAGTCAACAGCCCATACATGTTTTGGCATAAGGCTGGCTAGGAACAATTGTTATTTTAATGATCTAATCAACTTGATGTTAGCCTCATTCATCACACCACTAGAAGAGCATACACAGGGGAGCCCTTAATTGTTTTGCACATATTTAAACAACCCCCTGAAACGGCTATTAATAACTTCCAACTCTTCAGGAAGTGTATTTTTTCATTTCCAGCACATTGGCCTAGTTTAATTACATCTTTATTTCCAATCAACACGTGCGAAATGGCAAAGAGCCATCACGCATAGATTGATCCGTTTGGTTTCAGTGAAGGCGTCCAATCGGGTCTCAGAATACTGATCAAGTGCATTCAGAGAGCTGCATCATGTTTGGTCCAATATACAAGCTAGTGTGCGAGGTTCCACATGATGCGCGTAGTTATCCGTTAGGAGAAATACATGACCTATCGCTTTAAACGAAGATATGACGACTGAATAAATCCGAGGGTGAGCCCTGAAAACACAGTGATAGTTGTGACATCTCATCTTCTTGAATTTCATTTGTCTGACAGGTTTGATGGGTGAATGCCCGCCAATGTTTCCTCCCCACACTTTGTGACTAGCTAACGCTCAGAGCCACACGATGCACGCTATTTTAGGCAACATACACGGCTATTTCTCCGCCATTTTCTTCCTTATGTGCTGTTCTGGAGAGTGATATTTGTACATACCGCTCATTTTCCCGCTGGAAATGCTTGTCTCCGCATAAAAAAGACTGAGCTAACGCCATCTTGAATTGCAGCGATGTTAGGCCACTCATGAAGATGGCCGATGTCCAAATGCCAAGCCAGAGCAATCTGAAAAGCAAAAAGTAGGCCCATTCCTTTCTAAATGCATTCCCTCACAAAAGTAAAGCAACATTTCGTGAATGCAAACAGATTGCAGTAGCATTTTAATTATCAAAATGTGCACTGTGGCGGTTTCAATGGTTTTTTTTAAGTATCCAACACCACAGGAACACAATATTTAAATAATTATAAATGTTCACAGAGTCAGGGAATAATTGAATGCATGTAGTAAATTATTTGAAGTGTCTGGATTCCCCAATCCAACATGTTGGCCAAGCCTAAACAAGTTATTTTGCTTTTTTTGTTTTGTTTTGCAGAGCAGTGAGGCAGGCAACCAAGAAAAATAATGTGCTGCCAGCGATATGAGACGAGGGTAAAAGAGCACATAATTCCTCTTCCGGTTCTACATGTTTACAACAACCTCTCTTAGGTTTGGTCGACACTTTTCGATCAACTATGTTCGACATCGTCCCGTTTTTTAGTTTGGGCTCTTAGGTGGCACTTGTGCCACCTATAAGCTTAAACTATTGCATTCGTGTATAAATAGTGAGAAATTGCATATGAGGAGGGACAAACAGCTTGTAGGTGTTGTTTGGCTATTTGCCCACCCATTAACTGCCCATGACAATGATAATGCCTTTGTCCATTTCCACCCAGATCCTGCCCCTCCGCGGCCAAATCACCTCCTCATGGGAACTCTTTGAGCTCGCTTTATTCAAGCCTTACCATCAAACGTTCCACTCAAAGTGACTTCCAGTATTTTTTCAAAGCAGTCTTCTGAGAGTTTATGACTTAATTGGAGCTGCAAACCCTCAACGGAATGTCTTAACCAGGTTGTCTTTAGCCACTCGATTAATAAGCTCTATGCTTGTCCTTCGCTGACGCCCTGTTAATAAGAAGCATTAGCAAAGCCAACAGTTTGGGCGTGTGTGCATGTATTAGGCATTTGCCAGGCACTGCTACTAGATACTCACACCATTTTGCACCTGCTACCATCAATGGCCAGTTAATACCACTAAAGCAGTGCCTGGCAACTGCCTTTGCCTACACAAAGCCTAATCTGTTGGCATTGCCAATGCTTGTTTTGTTATGGGCGGTACCCTAACCATGGCATGCTCCAAGATTACAGATGTTGATGACAAATACTGTAATTGATTGTAGGTCTTGCTGCAAGAACCAAATAACCAGAAAATATTTGGGAAATGCCCAATCACAGTTGTATAATTTGACTTAAATAATAAAAGTAGATTCAGTGCCATGCAAATCTCTTTGATCATCCCATTAACCCCAAGAAGTGACATCACATCAATTTGTATCCCAACGACGATATAAAACATGTTTGAGCCAGATAAAATCAAAGGAAACGGGAAAAAAACACACATTAGGTGTAAAACTAATACATAACTTCAAAATCCAAAATAAGTATGTGAAAGATCATCAAGAAAGTTGGAGGTTTCAGCACTTTTTGACAACTTAATGATGCGAATGTACGAAGCTACTGTGGTACAGAAAGGCTGGCCCTCAGTGTCCATGTTTGGATGGTCTAAATGACCTGTACCCCCATTCCTGTGCATGCTGCAGACCTGGGGGGAGGGGAGGGCTCATCTAAAAGCTTAGATTTTCAGGGCCAGAGTAGATGCTTGTAAGGCTCCAAGGACTTAATAAGAACCCAGACATCTGATCATATTGTCAATATGCCTTGTCCACCAAGAAATTCACCACAGAGGCTCACCTTTCTTGGCCAAGGAATTTCACCACTACAAGCCTGAACGTTACTGCGGCTCCTCTGGCACCAACCTCCTCGAGGTCCCACGACAATACAAATCCCATATGGGCACCCAGTTCTTTTTTTTCATGGGCATGTTGCCACCTGCCATCTTAGCCACAGAGGCTAATCCCTTCCATAAAGGCCACAAAAACGGGCTTTTCCAATAACATCCCAAACTGTGACGTTACCACGATCTACCTGGTGTCGATCCTCGGACCCAAGAGTTCACACATAACGCATACACTGCGCTTTATGAAAAATGTCCATACCATAGGAAAATCATAGTTGTTGCTAATATCGCTCCTGGTCAGGGGTCAAGTCCTAAAAATTGAAGTGACGGGACTCCTCAACAAACGTAATTGTATGCAACGTCACCAGAAATTTGCATATCATGGTGAAATATACACATTTCATTAAATTGGCTTTGTATAACCAACAAATTGCACATGACGAATGGAATTTGCCTTTCATAAAATCAACACGCACACAAAACCAAGAGAGGATATTTTCCTCTAATAGTGTTTTTGAAACCATTAAAAGGTGTGCATGTTTTAAACTCCAATAACCAATTCAAATATTTTCCTTGGGACTTGCAGTACCGAAATGGGACATTTCACCTTTAGTTGGTTGTTCTTTTTCATCAGGTTATATAGTGCAGTGGTGAAGTCTCCAGCCTACCAACCTGACTGCAGTTTGATCCCCAGGTCATCTTTAATTCATAAATTCAAAGAGGTCATTCAATGTTTCTCATTTTAGGTGGGGGGACTGAGCCCGCCCTCTGAATAAAGTGGGTGGACTGCGTTCCCCCGCGTGTACCCTCGACTTGAGCCCTGCTCCTGGTAACCCGTACAGGACGTCCATGTTAAGGGCCTCTCTTTTGCTCTATGCATGTTCCGGAAAGATCCACAGACCTGTTGATAAACAACAACGCTGAAGGGCAAGTGGCAGAGTTTTCTAGCGTCTTTTGTCCTTTACCCTCTCAGAACAAGGCCCCAGGATGCAATTTGACCTATGAGATGCATAACCAACAACGAGTATTGCATGGTGAAAAAATATATATTTACCACGTCAGCGCTATACCCACTAACAGTCTGTCTCTGGCGCTCTGTTCCCAAACCAAAATATTTCAACAGTAGATCATTGCGTTCAAACAGAAAACCAAGTTCAAGTATTAACTTTGAGAATGAGAGGAAACAGCATGTACTTTTTGAAGTGGGATGATGGGTGCGGGGGCACTGTATTGCTCAGAGTTTGCTAATTGTTTATGAAAGGCAGTACATACTGTGTGGATCCGTCAAAAAGAGGATTTTGAAAATAGGTAGAGACGTGGACCAGAAAGGGGCTATTATTCACTAATAGAGGCATAATGGATACGTGGATCCTGCTTTCAATGCCTGGCTGTTCCCACTCAGTCTTGGCATTCACGGCCTCGGTGCCTTAATTCCGTTTATTCGAAGTTTGCTGTGGATGTCGAGATTTCCATGGCAACCGTTTGCAGAAGCTTCTGCTGCTGGCATTCCCTCTTACCATGCCCCCAGAAGCTTCCAGTAGCTCTTCCACTCTCACACCCCTGTTTGCATAAGCCTCTCGAATTTCTTTTCGTCGACGTGCGGGCTGGTAGGGAGTATGGGGTAGTAAGGGGTGTAAGGATTAGAGAACTGGCACAGCTATTCAGGCTCTATATGAATTCATTTAACAATACTTTAAGAAACCTTGTTAGGATGTCATCACGTGCTTGCCCCTGCGCAATCAAAGCAGGCCGTTGAAGGAGTCCCAGTTTGGGGTAACAATCGTAGGTGCATTCAGAGTCGCAAAAAGTTGCTTGCAGGGACGTCATTTCACCAAAATGACAGGTGTAGCGGAAGTGACCTCACATGACCCTTGACCTCTGGTGACATCACAGGAAGGGATTTCATTTGACCCCGCCCCAAGTGACATCATGGGAAGCGATAGAACATGACCTTTCACCCCTTTAATGAGGCTAGCAATTATTGTATAGTATTCCAGAAAGACACATTATTTGTTATTCCTATTCTTTCTTATTTGGGGTCAGTACTCAGTGTTACACTTGTGGCCTCACCATAAATTCCAGCCACCCCAGAAACAAAGAGCCCCATGGCACTTGCCCACAGCCCAGAAGCTTCAATGTTAAAAAATAAAAAAAAGAAGCAAAATAACATTTTAATTTTTTTA
Organism: Ambystoma mexicanum; assembly: GCF_040938575.1. Classification (NCBI taxonomy): domain Eukaryota; kingdom Metazoa; phylum Chordata; class Amphibia; order Caudata; family Ambystomatidae; genus Ambystoma; species Ambystoma mexicanum. The sequence continues at coordinate 1,108,389,790 of NC_090930.1, read as the reverse complement.
GGGGTAGCAAGGGAGACCACAGGGGTAGCAAGGGAAACTGCAGGGGTCGCATTTGCGACCCCTGGCTACCCCCACATGACGCCCCTGGTTGCTTCATGCGCCAAAACCTTCATATGCGACATTTATTAATCACATAGCATTTTTCCTAAGTTCACTACGAAAATTATGGTTAGGATATCACTGTAATGTGATATACATGTCCATGTTCAGGCCTCTTAAAAACTGGGGGCTCCACAAATGTAACACTTTGAGCAGCGACCCTAAATAAGAAAGAATAGGAATAACAAATAATTTGTCTTTCTGGAATTCTATACAGTAATTGCTAGACTCATTACCGGTTTATTTCAGGCACGCTTCAAGGGGTGAGTCACTGATTTAGTCTCTTCTTAAACACCTCAATTCACAATGCAGATAAAATCTTCCAAAAAGCATTTAGAGTAGAATAAGCATCCATTTCGGACAATGTATTTTGCTTTTTGCAAGTTGCAGTTATAGCATGTTTTTTTCTGCCGTTGTCTCTGTTGCGATCATCACAAGACATTCCATCTCGGTGTCCTCGGTCACTTCACAAAATCCTCGTGCCTAAAAGCTTGTGTACAGTGTTGAAATGTTTGACCATAGCACATAAAGTGGCTTGTGTTGCATTTAATGCTTTGTTGTAAAGTGTCTATCTTTCCTATCTCCATGGCATGCTGTTCAGGATGTTTGTTTGTATGTATGAGGTAACGAGTGCCCAGCTTGCAGGATGCTGTGTGAGTAAGGTGCTTTCCCTGCACTACTCTAAATTCTTTAATACACAGTTATGAACCCTCCCAATGGTATGTATTTTGCTAACGTCTGAAGCTTGAAAAGTAGATCCACGCAGGCTTGACATGTGGCCAACTTTGCACCAGACCTGCAGATGAATGGGCCTGCTGTTAAATCTCAGTTACCAGTTTAATGGTATCCACTACAGAGTGTAATTTGCTTTCTGACTTTGAGAACATTCAGACATGTAATTGCTCATTTTACTATAGCCAGTAAGATAGCTATAGCCGGTAAGATAGCTCAGTGGGTTGAGCACTCGCTGCTGCAATGTGTGTGTGATCTGCAGTTTGCAGGTTCGAATCCCGGCAAATCTAACTCAGCCTTTAATCCTTTTGAGGTTGATAAATGCATACCAACACAGGTTGTGTGATATTGTATGTATATTTGTTCTATATATAGTGCTTAAGCGTAAGTGCTGTATAATAACACATCATTATCATTTGGCCTTGGACGTCTGGTTGCATTCACAGTAATTTGGAAATATGGGCCTATGCACACTGATATTAACGATACTTATGGTGATCCATTCTTGTATGAAATGTGTTATTTATAAACCTCTGACACGTAGTATGGTTTATACAACAGTGTTTATTTCAAGTTCAGCGGCAAAGACCCCCAGCACAGCTTCTCCCCTAACAGCTTATCACCAACTGATGTGTCTGGAACTCGAATCAATAAATAACATTCTATATGGCGTGTCAACTACATCACTCTCCACAGCCAGCAAAGATAAATGACAACACATCTCCCTTCGTCTTTCCACCAAAACCTCTCTTCACCCCGCAATCCTATTCTTATACCACACCTGTCCACCGCTCACTCCAACCGCACCCTTCAGCACTTCCACCACTCATATGGCATCTGAATGTAACAAACCTCCCTTCTTTTTGCCACCTTTTTTTATCCTCACCCAATCACCACACTCCACCCTCAATTCTTTCTTTGCCCATCTCATATTCTCTCGCATCACCCACGTCTCCTTTTTCTTAAGCATCTCCTCAACTCATCCACCACACAATCCTACTCTCTCTCTCTTCCCAACCATGGTGGACTCACCTCCATATTAGCCTTGCGACCCCACATCAATTCGAAAGAACTCACACTTGTTGCGGTATGAGGCGACATATGCAACGCATGTAACCTCTCCTGAATGGCCATCTTCTTGTCTTTGACACACACACCCGCCATGTGGCTGTCACCCATTACGCACCTATTCATCCTCTCCACCATCCCATTCCCTCTGGGATGATACAAAGCTGACCGTCGTGTCTCACTCCACACCTCTTCATATACTCCACAAAACATCTGCCTGTAAATTGCATACCATTGTCCATTAATATACTTCCTGGCAGACCTCTTGCAAAAATGTCTTGAATAAATTCAACTATACTGTCACCATTAATCTCCTGAACTATCTTGAGTTCGGTCCATCGCGAAAACAAATCCACCAGCACCACCACAAACCTAACACGTCCACATCCCACATTTACGGGTCCTAAAATATCCATCGCCATTTTATCCCACACTTTACTGGGAATATCAACCTCCACAACAGGTTGTTCTTTGGCCCATATACCTTTACCAGCTTTAATAGATTCAATGCAATCAGCTAACTTTCTTTCCACATCCCTTTCAAAACCCGGCCACCAGTATTCACTCCTCAAAATTGCCTTTGTCCGCGTTACTCCCACATGCCCACGTTGAGCTAGATCGGCAATCCTCACCCTAATCGCCTCAGGAACAATTGCACGTTTCCACTGGAACAAAACATCACACACCACGCTCAATTCTTCACGTACTTCCCAATACTGCCTTTCACTCTGTCGTAGTTCCGGTTTAATGGGCCACACAGATTCTTCATAACCCTTGACTCACATAAGAGTTGTATCATTATTCATTGCACCCATCTACTCTTCTTTACTCACAATGCCCTTGTGGTTCATAAAAACCATCTCTGACACATCATCCTCTCTGACATCCTCTCTACAACTACCCAACCTAGATAGGCAATCCCCCATGACATTCTGTTTCCCTGGTATAATTTGCATCTCAAATCTATGGCTTTGCATCCTTGTGACCCAGCTCGCCACACACCTGGATACTTTCCCCTTACACTCAAATATGCATTTAAGGGGGTTGTGATACGTCCTTATAACAAAATTGGTTCCCCACACAACATTTTGTTAACCTCTCAACCACCCAATGTCACGCTAACGCTTCTTTTTCCAAATCAAAATAATTATTTTCTGCCCCTCTCAAACCCATTGATGCATGAGCGATAAGTTCCTCCTCTTCCAAAATGTTCATCTGCGACAACACCGCACCAATACCATTATCACTTGCATCGACAGTAATCACACTCCTTCTCCATGTATCAAAACTCCTCAAAGGTTGCGCTAAATCAATTTCTTCTTTCATAGTATTACTGTAAAGCAAACTTTTCTTTGGACCTATGTGTCCCTGTTCCCCGAACAGCATGTGCATGTTGTGGTTGATTATTTTCCAGTATTCCCCCAATTTTGGACATCCCCACCATATATGTAGCCAGTCCCCCACTCCTCCACATTCCCGCCAGAATTTCTGGGAGATTGAGGGATATATCTGTTGCAGGGGCACTGGCGTGTAGTGCCAATGAGTCATTGGGCCTCATTCAGAGTCAGGCAGTAACCCTGCTGGTGCTACCAGTGGGTTGCCTCTGGACTTTTAGCATTTTACCAGAGACTGACTTCCCGGTGCCACCGGGACATTACAAGTCCGGCAGGACGAGAAGTCAGGTGCTGGTAAAAGGTTAGTCCCCATGCTGGGACTCGGGAGCACAGGCATGGTTGCTTATAGTGCCAGCGCTTCCGTGAAGAGTCTGCCTACTGTGGCCGCTGCGCTTGGCAGGGACAGACCTGTAGGGCGCAGCGGACCCGGCAGGCAAACTCGTAGTTTGCCAGTCCGGAAACAAGGGTGGCAGTGAGTTTACCGGCACCCTTGTTTCTGTACCGCCAAACTTGTAATGAGGCACATTATCTTGTACCAGAACTCCCTTATTTGAATGACTTGAGTACCTATAGGGATACCTTTCCATAATTGGTCCCACTCCTTCTCTAGGATTGGTCTCCCCAGTGCGTCTTCCCATTTGGCCTTGTATTTCAGATCTATGTTCGGCTCTGTTTCGAGCCCCATTTTATATAATCTGTCCCCAGGTTCTGTGGCTAGGAATTTCTCAAATGGACTGAGAGGGCGGGTTGCATCCTCGTGCATCGTTGGGTTCAGTAGCGACAGTCGTAGTTGGAAGTATTGCATTCTGTCATTCTACGACAGTCCTAACTCTGTTTTACATTGTGTGAATGATTTAATGTCCGTACCTTGGAACATGTCTCAGATTTTTGTGCAATCCGCCTCTTTCCAGCCTAAGAAGGCCCCCCTTCTCTATCCCCAAGGTAAATTGGGGAAACAATACACAAACAAAGTTGTGTATGGGGTGGGAAGGAGGTGATTTGCCTGTATTTTGCCGGGTTATCCCATGTGTTTGCTACCAGTTTGGTGATCTAGGAGATGTGCATATTTTGTTGGCGGTCTGTTTTGTGTAGTCAAAGAAACCTCACTCAGGCGGGCGCCCACCACCGCCTTGTCCATCTGGATCCATCTTTTCTCAGAGTTGCTTGTGAACCAGTTGCCCAGAAATATATACAGAAGTTCAGTAAGCATAGCCCTGCTTTGTTGGTAGGGGCCATCAGTGCTTTCAGCGCAATGTAGGGGGATTTATTATTCCAGATGTATGGGATTATCATTTTGTGCATAGCCCGAAAAAAGGCTCCGGGACTGGGATCGGGAGTGCCTGGAAAATGCAGAGAAGCATTGGAAGCACTACCATTTTGACGGCGTTTATCCGGCCCTACCATGATACAGAGAGAGGGCCCCATTTGTGTATTTGAGGAGTGTTAGAAGGGGTTGATAGTTTGCCCTGTAAAGCCCTTATAGTGTCTGCTTGATAGTAACCCCCAGGAGCTTGATGCCACCCTGCACCCACCGGAATTGGGATGCATTATTGACCTGCTGGAGCCTCTTACCCCACCAGTGAAAGGTTCAATATTTGGGATTTCGGTATGTTCACTTTCAGGCCCGCCACTGCCCCAAACATTTTTATTTCCCGTACTACCTCTTGGAGCGATGCCTATGGGTCTGTGAGGGTGAGGAGCATGTCGTACGTTTAGGCCATGATTGTTTGTTCCTCCTACCTCCCAAATGTGATCCCGGATCGATTGATTAGCTCGTAGTGTGGTAAGGAAGGGTTCCAAATGGTAGGCGTATAGGAGCTGGGAGAGGGTGCAGCATTGTTTGGTCCCTCTTTCCAACTTGACTGGTTGGGAGAGGTCTCTGTTGATTAAGAGCCGGGCAGTTGGGTCGCAGTACTTTGCTCGGACTTTGTTTATAAATCCTGACCCAAAACCCATCGTCTCCATGGTGTTCATTAGGCAGGACCATTCCACCCTGTCAAACGCCTTCTCGGCGTCTAGCGAGAGGAGGATAGCTGGGTCTCCTTTACGTTGGATCTTCTCTATGATGTTACAGGCCCTCCAGATATTGTCGTGGGTCTGCCTATGCTGAATAAATCCAGCTTGGTCCAGATTGATTAGCTGTGGGAGAAGGGCTGCTAGTCTATTGGCTAGGATCTTATTGTATAATTTTGCCTCCACATTTATCAAAGTGATGGGCTGGTATGACCCGCATTGTGCAGGGTCTTTAACTTGTTTGGGGAACAGAATAATGATGGCTTGTTCCATCGTGTAGGTGATGTGGCCGGATTTGCTGAAGGAGTTAAAAAGTGAAGCTAACCTAGACGCTAGTGACTGCTGGTAAATTCTGTAAAATGCTGCTGGGTACCCGTCCGGCGCTGGGGTTTTGTTAAGGGGTAGATGCCTGATCGCTTGACCGACCTCCTCTGTTGTAATCTCAGCCTGTAAGGCAGCGCTGTCTTCTTAGGTGATTTTTGGGAGTGTGAGTGACCCCAGATAAGCCTTTTGCTGTGCATCTACTGGTTCATCTGACCTATAGAGTGTGGTATAGAAGTTGACAAACTGTTCCGTAATTTCGGGAGTGGTGTTTACGTTATCACCCTGTGGGCTGACGATCCCCTGTATTATTTTGGAGGCAGCTTTTTGCTTCAGCTGTCTTGCTAGTAGCCTATCTGCCTTGTTGGCTTGTACATAGTATCTCTGCTTTAACACTAATAGTTTCCTTTCCACCTTCCTCATCTGCCAGAGGTGTAGCTTCCCCTTTGCGTTATGGTATGCTTTCCGCAACTTTATACTTGAGTCTTGGACCATTTTGTCATTTTCAAGCTCTGTTTCCAGGGCCCTCTGCTGCGTGAGCCACCACTGCTAGAGTGCTATAAATTCCCCTCTGAGCATAGCTATGAAGGCACCTCATACTACCGCCTCGGATATGCCCACGTCTGCGTTGTGCTCAAAGTACTCATTGATTTAGTTTTCTCTAAGTTCCCCTTTATGACCGTGTCTGTGAGTACCTCCCTGGGGAAGGCCCAGCTCCAAAGCCCTCACTTGTGCTGTTGAAGATTGAGTGTCATAGAAATAGGGGCATGGTTCGAGAGTGTGATAGTGTGGAGGTCTACATGTGTGATCTTGCCCAAGAGCGTGGTGGAGGACCATATACAGTCTATGCAGGAGAAGGAGAGCTGTACGTGGGAGTAAAAGGTGAAGCCTAGCTCTGACCCCTTCATCGAAGTCCAGACATCGTGAAGTGCCAGATGCTCCATTTTCATTTTTAGGGCGACTGAAGGTGGGATGTGATTCTGTGTTTGCTTTGCGCTCCTATCTCTCCAGAGGTCCCATGCCAGGTTAAAGTCCCCCATCACCAGGATCTCACCCTGGCTGAATGATTCCAACTTTGTGAGGACTGCCCTCAGGAAGCTGTCTTGCCCTGAAATTGGTGCATATATCGTTGCAATTATCAGTGTTGATGTCTCTATTCGGAGAGTGATGAATAAGTACCTCCCCTCTTTTTCTGCCTTTGTAGCCACTATTTGCACTGCTAGCCCCTGTTTGATCGCTATTAGAACCCCCGGTACCTTACCCTGTGCGTTTGCTTGTAGAATCTGCGGGTATCGCCTAGGTTTCAGACAGTGTTTGTTGGCACATTTGATATGGGCTTCTTGGAGCGCCACAATATCTGGTGCGTGGTGTGTTAGCAGCTTTTCTAGTTTTTTCCTTGGGAAAGCCGGGTGCGGCCCCCGCCCGAGGGTTGCACTAGTTCTGGGATTACTGGGGAGGGCCCAGTTTTACCTCTGGTCTTCCACTCCTCTTTCTTCTGACCAGCTTTCCCCCTTCTGCCCGGGATGGCCAGGGAGTTGCAGGTTGCCACCTGGTGGGGAGATGGGGGTCCACTAGCATGGTCTCCAATGTCTGTCTGAATTGTCCTTATTTTTTGGTGTCTAAGGGGTGTTGCTTAATGAGTGATTTGTGTTTGGGGTCCCCCTTTGTTGCCTGTATCCTGCGTGTGATGTGGGGGTTATGGTTATTTTGGGCCTTGTCCCCGGTGGGGTACCTACATAAATGCGCGTGTCCGGATGATGCCGGATTGCTGCGCCGTGACTGTCTGGTGGTGCGTGGGGGATTCGGGGTGCAGGATCAGGCTTTCCGCTTCCTCTGTCCCTGCAGGGGGAGGTGTCTGCTTATACCGGGGACTGCCGCCACTCGGGTCTCCCCCAGCCTGCTCGCCGCTCACCTGCTGTGTGCTGGTCCGGTCCTGTGTTCGTCTGCGGGAAGGGTTTTCTGGCTCCCCTGGTCTTCTGCTGAGCTTCTTCGGCCTCCGGGGGTCGGCTTGCCCCTGTCCGTGCTGTGCTCAGTGCGCTTCTATTTACTTGTCTCTGGGACAGTCCGCTCCTGCCTCACAATGCTGCCGCTGGGCTGTCCCTCCATTCTCCACCGTCTATGCTGCCCTGCTTTATTGATTAGGCCTCATTGGGGACAGAGCAGGCTTCACACACGTCCTCACCGTCTGGCTGCCATCTTGGGATCTGATGGAGCTGCTTTTAACCAATATAGAACAGTATTTTGGCAAGTATTGCATGAGGCTTTTCCCAACAAAAGTTCATAAGATGAATGCAAGAGCAATGGAGGCAGCAAGTGGGTCAGGGGTGACAGGAAAAAAGGGGGAAGCCCAGTTTTATTTGATCATGTAATTAAAAGGGGGTACAGGCCGACCTGGACAAAGTAGTGGGGATGGCAGCTAAGTCCTGTGCAGAAATACACATGCACATAATGCATTTTTGCAAAATTAGACGGATAGAGAAAAGGAGCGTTCAGAGCAGACCCAAAGAGCTCAGGCTAAACTGGTTCAGAAGAACTGAACAAAGTAAGCATCGAAGGGGCCGTCCTTACTAATGTGGCTCAACTACACCCATGATTTCTCCTGCGCCGGACTGCCCCACTAACTTTTCTACAACCCAATATGACAGACAGCCCTATGGATGAGGACAGACAGCACCAAACAGGGGAGAAGCAAGAGGGGCCTGGGGCAGAGGTCAATTTACAGGAAACAGAATAAAGATTGTTTATTTTGTAGAAAACTAGGTCATTTTGCCCGAGAATGTTGTGGCTGGTTAAACTCACCATTAGGGACTAACAGCCCTTTTCTACCACCACTTTTGACACCCCCATATAGCAATATGGGCCAAGGTTCTCAAAATCCATATTAGCCACAGCGAACAGGTACAGGGGTAGGAGTGATGCAAGGTAGCAAGGTCATCTACCCCAGGCCAAATAGGGTTCCAGGGAAACAGTGGACACCAGGCATAGGGCAGACCACAGGAACCCTTGGTGTGCCCTGTTTTGTCAGTCACTGCAACCTGGAAAGGGAACCAGAAGTTGAGGTGATGATAAATTATCAGCCCTTCTTTTTCTTGATAGAGGGTCTACTCGATCATGTATTAAAGAGGGCCAATTCCAATTGTCGCATGGGTCATGGACACCCAAGGTTTTTCCGAGGTAGTACAATCGATTCCCTTTACCAAACCTCTTGACATTACCATACGAACCACTGCTATTAAGGAAGCTTTACACCATGCGCCCCAATCCCCACTCAATTTACTGGGAAGGGATTTAATGGGTAAATTGAATTTCACCATTTAATGTACCAAAGAAGGGGTTATTTGTGTAACCCAAGGGATTTATTACCTCCATACTCGAGGGTTTAGCACAACTGATGGTGTCCAATGTGTTATAGAGAAAAGCCAGATGATGTAGCACAATTTGAAGTAGGGATACACACCTTACTAACAGAAATACCATCTTGAGAAGGAATACAGAAGAACCTGAGTGAAATACTCCATCTCTTGGTAGTGATGGAGTAAAACAGGAAACAATCATTTTATGGCTTCAAGGGACTAGAGTGACAGATGAATGGGTGTCCAAACTGGGCCCACAGGGCAGCAGTTATCAGGTTACATGAAGGGACCCTAGAGAATGTTCAATAACTTTCACTTCCTTCCAATTATTCAGCACAGGCAGCTGAACACATTGCATTTATCACCACACTTGAATCGTGCCCCGGACTACCTGTTACAATCTATTCTGATTCTGCAGATGTTATTACCACTGTTCACTCAGAATTGCACTGATGGGAAAGAAGGGGGTAAAAAAAGACTGTTGATTCAACTGTCATGCATGCAGACCTACCACAGCGCCTGCTCCAGGCTCTCAAAATTCCTGTCTTTACCGTCATCGTCAAATGTGCAGCACATACACAAAGAGGACATTATTTCCAAAGGTAATGAGCTTGCTGACTTGCCAGTTTAAGACGCTGCCGACAGGAATAAGTTACAGATGGTATGTTTGTTTCTTCCCCCGTGCATGACATTCCAACAGACAGGCCCTATCCTCTACTTGCATTTATACACCTTTTATATTTGCAACATTATGCACTCACCGCAGAAAAAGAGCTTTGGGGAGTGGGTGTGTGTGTATTGGACCCTGCCACCTTAATATGATGACACAGAACAACAGGGAAAATAGTTATCTCTCAAGAGTTGCTTTGTTTCTTATAGTACTAAATCAACTACATTTACCGGGCCCCAAAACAATTCCTCATCGATGAATTACATGGTTTATACCAAACTGCTCTGAGATGGTTTTAATGTAACTACTGTAACACATTTTAAAATCTCAGGAAATGCACTCGATATAAGTTACAAAAACAATAAATGTCTGAGTCCTACCTATCTTGCCCTCCTACAATCTAAACTAGACACTCATGTATTGCTACCCCTAGGTTGCGCTGATGGGCCGCTTATCTAGGGTGAGGGGATAGTAAAAGAAGCTTGCTCTAAAACTAATCTATTACAATGAGTAAATCATGGCTTTAAGAAACAAATGTCGTATCATTTACTGCATGTGTCCACTGCTTGGCAAGTGAAGTAATTTCAATTTTATTTGTCTTCTATGTCAAGCAGGAGGGGAATCTAAAAAATGTTACTGATCTTCATGAACCTAGTATAGAGTACCAATAACAATGGACCGAGCTTTCTCAGATTTAAAACCCCTAACACTAACACAGAGTTCGATATTCTTCAGTACTGTAGTGTTGAATGGAGTGACAACAAATCCATCCCCTCCTGTTTGTCATGAGGGGGTAAATCTTTGGCCTATTGTCCAGGTTTCTTGGAAGAAACCATTCGGGCCCAAGAAAAAGGAATCTTATGGATTATTCAGATTCACTCAAAGATGTAACTACGACGTCAGGTGTGGGTGAACTACCCTGGTTCAAATATGTTAAATCTATGTTATCTACATTATTCTGACCTGAATTATGGGTCAATACATGTTGATTTGGAACGCTGGCTACATTTGCGTTGAAGGAGGCTTACAAAGAGTGGGTGTTTAGTGAGCTGTGGCTTGCCAGTATGGATGGTCACTTAATTAGAGATTATTTGAATACCAAAAGCTTTGTAGGCTTTGAATCCTAACTTGATAGTTTGGAAACTAAGGATCGTGCCCTATTTTCAAAGCTACGTCTGGCGATTCTTCATGTTTGGATATTCACTCTAGGTGGGGGAAAAATAGTATTGCAAAATGTAATTATTGCATAACACAGGATGAAACACTAACACATTTCTTTTTTCTCTGTCCCCTATATAACACCCTGGCGGGGCGCTGGCTGAAACATCTGTTTAAGGCCAAAGGAATTAGAAATGTGCAAGATGCATTAAGTCTTTGTAAAGCAATTGATCATTGGGTGATTGCAAATACCTCATCCCGTTGCTGATTAAGCATGACGCAAGAGGTCTACATACCCATTGACAAATTCCTATTGCAGGGACATCTTACCACTGCTTTACTAATTTGCTGTTTCTTTAACTAAATATACAAGCAATGACTTACCTCTAGAGCTATGATGATTTTCCATAAAGATGTAATAAGCTGGAGTCGCCCGATAAAATGTTACAAGAGCTTGCAGGGAACTTTTGATATCAACAATTTATTTTAATTGTGACAAATGTGGTTTATGTATACATATTGCACATAGCAGTTTTCTTGTCAGAGTCAAGAACTCTTGTTAGTATGTAAAATTGTATAGCAAGCATTAGCATGGCAAATATCATGCTTATGACCATTTGGAGATATGTAATTATTTATATTTTTCTTATTGCTGCAATCAAATGGTGATGATTTTATCTGCTCTTATGTTTGTGTGTTGGTTTTATGGCTACGCCAAAATAAATAAATGCAAGTAAATAATAATAATAAAAATAATAACAATAATAATAATAATAATAATAATAATAATAATAATAATAATAATAATAATAATGATGATGATAACATCATCACATTAACATTTAGAATATTAGAAGAGGAGAGGTGGAGAAGACTGATCCAGAGTTCCTGCGACTGCTCGCTTCATGAGTGAAGGTTCTAACTCCACTTGCCCATCAACACTCTGGAGGAGTGCACCAGATCACATACAAACCTGTTTTGACAATAGGATAGAGTATGCATGTGCAGACACCAGGTGATCTCATGGGTGTAGTTTTATGGGGAGACAAGGGTGTTTGGTCCCCCACCCCCAACTTTCATGGCACACCATTTTGTCCCCCTCATTTGGCAGGAGCCCCTTTCCTTTGGATGGAATGGCCCCCCTCAACATTTTCAGCAAAGTTACTCCACTGGGTGAACTGTTGAGAAAGAGAAATGTGCTGGCGAGCTAATAGACAGCACCACATGTGGGTAGATTTCTGCATCTCAGGGACATTTTGGAATAATGTTAAAATGTCACTCTGAAGTACAATATTCTGTGAAATTGGACAGTACCAGAAATGCTTAGCTACTATAAATATGTCAACTTATAAAAAGGTGGTGATGCTTTCAATGGGGAAGTGGAAGCACTTTTCATCAGGGCACCTATGCTTCCAATGCGGCAGTACCAGTACTTCTCAATAGGGTGTCATTTTTTAATGAAGTAGAAGTAATGCTTCTAAACGGGGCTGATATACCTTCAATGGGACAGCATGAATACTTTCAGTATGGCTGCCATACATTTAATGGGACAATACTGACATCTCAGCAATGCTGCTATGCTACGTTTTCAGTCGTACACTACTTGTACGTCGTAGGGTGGTCGTTCATGCAAGAGCACAGTACTGTCACTTCAGCAGACTCCTCACCGATTCCAAGGAATGGAGCTTGAAGTCCGCTTTTACATTCTAGAGGAATGTCATCTTTGGTGGCTGGTGAACTACCAACTATTTGGGCAAAAATATTCACTCAACCCAAGTGAGTAACCAAGTGAAGCAACCCCTTTTAAGGAACTCCCAAAGAAGGAGTTTTGAATTCTAAATGATTCATGGGAGAGAGCTCACGGTTTGGTTAATGTTCCCAGTGAAGTGTCCTAAATATTTCCTCAAATTAGAGCAAGTGACCAAGGGAGCCCAAAAGAATTAAGGCAGGCTCAGGGCCGATTTCCCGCCGAGAAGTTTTTTCTAAAGTAATGTGCTGAAATTATGCATTTTACAGCACAATTTCTAAGAACATTGGGACAAAAAGTCATCAAATTGACCATTGTTTCTCTAGGGTAACATGAACAATATCCAGTACATTTCATGATTCATGGGCAGTCCTGTCTGGTGAATATTTTGAGTTATGGGGACTAAATATGTCCTCAAATTAGCGCAAGCGATCCTATGTAGTGAAGGAGCACAAAATAAAACAGGGGATTGGGGGATTTTCCTCCCCCGAGGACATTTTTTTCATTAATGTGCTAAAGTGATGCATTTTGCAGCACAATATTTGAGAAAAATTGGATAAAAAGCCATAAAAGGTACCGATTTTTGTCTAGGCAAAATATCCAGTAAATGTCGTGATTCAAGCCATGCCTGGTGAATATTTTGAGTGGAGGGGCCTAACTATTTCCCAAAATTTGCATGAGCAACCGAGTGTAGTGAGGGTGCCCAGAATAATGCAGGGGGATTAAGAGGAGGGGGGCTCCCACCGAGAATATTATTTTTTTAAATAATGTGCTGAAATAATGCATTTTACAGCCCCGATTTTGACAAAAATGTGGTTAAATGCAGAACAATTTACAGTCGTTCTTAAGGTTAAGGCATGAACAAATCCAGTAAATGCCATGTCAGCAACAGTGCACTACATAGAAGCACTTCATACCATTTTCATGAGGCTGCTGCCTTAACCTGTCAAAGCCAATAATGGTTGATGTAAATCACAAGCATGAGGCTCCTGCCACAACCTAGGTATGCAGGTAATGCTTGGTGTTAATCACATGCACAAGGCTGCTGCTACAACCTAGCTTTGCCAGTAATTGTCCATGTAAATCGCCTGCATGAGGTTGCTGCCACAACCTATATATGCCAGTAATGGTCACTGTAAATCACATGCATGAAGCTGCTTCCACAACCTATCTTTGCCAGTAATATACACTTGAAATCACATGCATGAAGCAGCTGCCACAACTTATCTATGCCAGCAATTGTCACTGTAAATCACATGCATGAAGCTGTTGACACAACCTATCTATTCCAGTAGTCTATGCAAGAGATTTACAGTGACCAACCATACAAACACATGCACAGATTCTCATTCCTAGACACACACGCAGACGCACTCTCATTGTAACATATTGTAACATACACACACATACAAACATACAGGCACAGCTAAAGGCTCACTCAACTATTCTTATGCACACACACACTGAATTACATTCAGGGACAAATGCAAGCTTAGATACAAATAAGATAATCACAAAAAACACACACACACACACACACACACACACACACACACACACACACACACACACACACACACACACACACACACACACACACACACACACACACACACACACACACACACACACACACACACACACACACACACACACACACACACACACACACACACACACACACACACACACACACACACACACACACACACACACACACACACACACACACACACACACACACACACACACACACACACACACACACACACACACACACACACACACACACACACACACACACCCCCCCCCCCCCCCCCCCCCATGCGTCCACTCTGATATCTCTACCACCACTGGTCACAAACCAAGTATGAAGATCCTCCCTGCAGCTATAAATCTGCTTCCAACACACCATGAAGATCATGTGCTTTCACTCATTTTGGATCTACCTTTGTGGACCTTCGCGGGGAATACGATAGTAAATATGGGTCGTTGGTTTCCAAGCTATGCCTGTATCCAGTTGCTCAGTACATGTCAGACTGGGCCTCATTATGGATATACCTCCCGGAATAGCGAGTTTTGAGCTGGTTGTATTACTCCCCATTCATGGGCTCCCAAAGCAGTGCATTTGGAATGTGGAGCATATACCATCGGTATACCATATACCATCGGTAGTAATTCCGCCAGCAATAAATCCTCTGTTTCTCTGAGCTAATGTGGAGGGCAGACCTCCAGCCAAGTGGTGGAGATATTTCCTCTATATTAACCCTGAATGCCGAATATGGTGGTATGATACATTTGGTGATAATTCTGTTCCAACCACTTTTTTACTGTACCACCACCCAGAGGCATAGCTAGCCCCGAGTCCTGCCAGTCCCAACATTAGCTTAGCCCCTGATCTTTTCCAGCCCTAACAACACCCCTGCCACCACCATACTTGAAAAGAGGCCACCTTGGACTTTTATAAACCAGATTATTCCACTGCTTTGTCATGTTATTAAGGTTGTTTATGCTACGGGAATATTATTAATTCTCGAGTTCACATACTTGGATGCATCAGACCTCCCATCAGGCAACGTGAAAAAGTCATCCTAATAAACCCAGGGGGGAAAAAGGAGTTATTAAGCACTGGAGGTAGAGGAGTTATTGGCTTTGTGATTATATATTTCTTCATAGCACTACTACCCTATTGTACCATAATTGCCATGATATGATATGATATGATATGATTGTTTATTTATATAGCGCCTATGCACAATGTGTTTCAAAGCGCTTCAAGGCAAGGGAGGGAACAAGGGAAAATACAACCACATTCTTACAGGCCATGAACAGTAAGGATGTGAAATTAACTATCGTACTCGGCCTGACGACATTTCAGATAGTGCAAGAGCTACGACATAGATAAGGAAGGGAGGGGGAGAAGGGAAGGAAATGGAAACAGACAGGCTGGCGACTACCGTACTAGGCCTGACGACATTTCTGGTAGAGCCGGAGAAAAACAAAAGGTGAGGGAGAGGGGTGCAGAAAGGGAGGGGAGGAACATAACAAGCGACTATCATACTAGGCCTGACGACATTTCAGATAGTGCTGGAGGTGGGGTGGGAGGAAAAAAAACAGTAATGGGAGGGTGGAGGAAACAGACGAGGTTGCTATCATATTAGGTCCAGGGACAATTCTGATAGAGTAAGCGCATTGAAGAAAGTAAGGGGAGGAGATAGGAAAAGGGAGGAGGGAAAGGAGAAGAGAAAAGAGAGTAAGCAGTCAAAAAGAGTGAAGAAGCAAGAGTGGAGAGCGAATACAATTGCAGAAGTCATTAGTAACACATAATGTTGCAAGCCAGGATACAAGATGAAGATGGGAACAGCATGATTCAGGGCCGCCATGAGTACAAGATGCAAAGGAAGTCCAGCATGAGAGTTGAGAAAGAGTGACGCACCATGAATGAATGAAGTCCATAAAAGTCAAATCCAGCATTGGCCACAAGACAGTGATGGTGAAGGAAGGCACCAGGTGGGCGGGGCTTGCTAAGTGGTCAAAAAGAGCAGCAGGCAGGAAGGTACCAGGTGGGCGGGGCTTATGCCAGGTGACCTAGATCCACTTGCACCTGCTCCCCATCTGCAAAGGAAAAGAAGCTGGAGGGCTCCTTAAGTAGGGAAACAGAGCGGAAAGCAGGTAGGCACCAGGTGAGCGCGGCTTGCTAAATGGTGAAAAAGAGCAGGAAGCAGGAAGGCACCAGGCGGGCGGGGCTTGCTAAGTGGTGAAAAAGAGCGGCAAGCAGGAAGGCACCAATTGGGCAGGGCTTGCTAAGTGGTGAAAAAGAGCGGCAGACAGGAAGGCACCAGGTGGGCGGGGCTTAGGCCAGGTGACCTAGATCCCCTTGCACCTGCTCCCCATTGGTGAATCCCAACCACATTCTCACGAATCCTTGTAGCATTCCACAGTACATCATCCCTCACATCAGGAGCAACCTTTCTTTCTAAGACGAACCACAGTTCATCATGTGGGATAGTTTGCCGCACTTCCATCATATGAAGTTCATAGATTTCTCGTTACTGTCGCAGAAGCCCGATCATGAGTGGGAAACATAACCCCTTTTTTTCATCATATAGTGTATTCAAGATTACGATACATCCAAAAATGCACTGAGGCTTCCCAGTGTTTAGACGGTTAGCCCACAGCCTTCTGTATGATGTTATACCACAAGATACTCTTTGTTTCCTCCTTAATGTGGTGAGAGCTTTTATTATTAGGAGCACTATTGAGAAACTTCTATTGTCGTGCAACAGGTATGACTTTTCAATTGGTGCTGCCAAAGTGATAGCCAGCGGATCAACCGGCAGACTGATTCCTGCTGGATGCATTCACTTTATCTCTGAGCAAGCCCAGTGATGACTTAGTCAGCATCATCCAGCAGTTATAGAAGAGCATGGAGGCTGCTTGTTCTGTTTGGACGCTTCTGAAGGAGATGCTGCCCTACCCCAGTTACCCATGTACCCAATATCTTTGTTCCAGCTAGCCATACATGTCCAGAGTGGGGTTTTCAAGCCAAGGGTTCCAACAATTTGTATAACATGGATAATAGCCTGATTGGTTCCAGAGCTGAAAAGAATTTCAAAGTTGGTTAATGTCTAAGCTCTGTCTATGACAGATTATCTAATTTACCAATGTTGGAATCTGTAAGCGCTGAGCGTTTAAAATCTGAAAGGAAAAAATTCAATTACGCTGCTGAAGGCCCGTATTGGCTGTGGAAAAGTAGCAGTTGCTGTGTTTTTGATCCTGTCCTGACTTTTTGAAGCGAAGAAAAGCATTCCACTTCACTCCCCTTACTTTTCACTCATTGTTGTGGTGACACTGATCATTCCTTCAGACTATTAGTACTGGGAAACATGGTTTCTCTTTTTAATTCTTGTACTTTTTAACATTGCACACAGCACCTTACAGTGTTGTGAAATGAGGATACTTTTGTATCCCAACAGTTGTCCCTGATTTGACAATTACTGGCTCTTTGAATGGTGCAGATCCTTTCCATTGGTGGGCTTTGACTTGCTTCCAGCTCAGATTTTGGATAAGAGGAGTACCCTTGCAGCTACTTTATAGATCTCGACGTTGGAGGCAAGAATCCTTCAAAGAAGTGCAGCTCATTGATCACCTGACGTGACCTCCTGAAGTGGCCTATCATCCTCTCCAGTATCTGGCCAGGTGATGCCCTGCACCTCTGCCTGATCTTCAAAGACCCTGGGCAGAGCTTCAGCGCTTGGACTAGTGGGACCAACTAGTCTTTAGGTCTTCTCGAGGATCCAGCCATACAGAGCCATGGGCAGTGTCCCTGGACTGCCCGGTGGACTGACTAGATTTATCATGGACTACATCGTCAGACCGTCACTGTTCCGCATTCGCATCCACTGATTGCCAGCTTGTGCCACAAGCGGACTTCTCCCCTAATGTCCTTCTGTGACAACCACTGAAAGGACGCCTGTTGCCACCTGCAAACAGTGATCGTTGCTGGAACTTATCTTCCTCCATCCTATGAAGTATCCCCAAGAGGTCTGCATTGATGGTTTATGCATTTCTTCGCCAACGGACAGACAGAACAATGAGACTTAAAGGTAATAGGCTGTATAACAGTTACCTACTCTTAGTATAGAATTGACACTTTCACCATAACTACTCTTGCTGCTCTCAATGTAGAACATTTCAAAAAGTTGTGTTCAGAGAGAGGATTGCCCCCTCAACCCTGGAGTTAAAGCTGATCTGATACAGAGATGAATGGATCACCAGGAATCTAGAATGATTACTTTGCCTGTGACTAGTGATGCAGTTGATGCTGGGGCAGGGCCTAGCAGTAGCAATGGGCTTGTGGTGACTGCTACCCTTGAAAACACAGATGAGGAAGAGGAAAGGGCTTATCATATATCTATGTCTACTTCTGAAGCAGAAGGGATGTGATCTAGCAGTTAGGGCTGGGCTGGACTGCACCTTTTGGGGTGGGACCAAGCCTGATTTACATATGGTGTTTCCCCTTTCTGTAATGGCTTGGCAGTCGAATGACCGATCGTCTGGAGGGTTTCCCAGAGCAATTGCCAGAGGTTTAAAATTAATTCTAAACCTTTCAGCCAACACCTCTTTCTTTTTGCTTTGTCACCCCGAACGGGACGGGTATGCCCAGACATGGGTCCTGTACCTGCTTGGCCTAGAGACCCCAGCTACTCCTCACTGATGGTGTCCAATGAGGCTGAAACATGTCAGGAGATGCTTGTGGTCTCGTGCAGAAATGATGTGACCCTGCAGTTTGGGCTGGACTGCTCTTTTGAGGGTGGGACAGAGCCTGATTTGCATGTGATCTTTCACATTTCTGTAATGGCTTGGTAGGAGAAGAACGATGGTCTGGAGGGTTGCTCATAGCTTGAGATTCCTGTTTTTGTATTTAATCTAACCAGGCTGGTCACGAGTGACGTTTGACCAGAGTAAGATATCTTTCAGAATAGCGAAATTCAATAGAACTTTTACGAACTCTTTTTCCCATTATACCTAATACGAACATCACGTGACAATGCATGCTTAGCACGCAAATATGAAATACAGAGGTTGCCTAGTGACAGGCTCACACAGAAGTGTACCGAGGCGTTTGGAAAGCTCGTACAGGCATCGTGCACGAGAATCGGGTAAACTAATTCAATCGGGTAAGTGAAAAGAATTCAAAACTCTAGGTTAAAGGATAGCACTCTGTAACGGTGTAATTACTAACATTAAGGTATACTCGCAGATGCCGACACTGTTCAAACAATGAGCACTACAGAAGAGATTAGGACTCCAGAGTGCAATCACTGTCTCTCAATTCTTCTGAAAATAAGGTGAGTACTCTCGCCCGTTGTATTGACACTGAAATGTGTACCATCAGTTAAGATTAATAGAATTACTTTTTGAAAATATATTATTGACACCACAGGTCAAGTTCAGCACTAGGAGGAAGGCCCTATGAAACTAATGATTTTACACGAGTCAGATAATACGTCGGAAGTCTTATCTACACATTGGCAGCCCGCCCGTAATGTATCATAACTCACTCTATCCAACTTAACATCAGAATAAGACAGATAGTAATGGTCATTCATGAATATATTTTAGGAGATATTAATTAGCATTCAATCAAGATATGATGCCACTTCGCTTATAAATGAGAGAGGATGATTCCATTTCTGACAGGTAACGGGAATTTTTAGTTGCCGGGCTGTTACTACTTTTTGAACTTGAAAGTTACTTTCAATCACTAATGCATACTCAATATACACTCCACAGATGTACAGTACTACTTGAGAAACTGAACATTGATTCAAATTGTGACGACAATAGATGAAGTTTTCATTAATGCACAACGAAATTGAGGAATATTTAAGGACATTTTTGGTTATGATGAAAAAGTTTTTGAGGATGTTTTGAGTATAAAAGGATATTTCTGCTCCTGAAGAAGAGAGATTTACTCTCGAAATGCATAGAGCTCTGAAGCAAATTTATTTGTTATTTGGTTGCTGTTCTTATATTTTATGACATTGAATTGTGGAAATAAATCATGCATTAACATTGTTTGACATGTTTCACCTTGAATTACACATAACATAAACGTGAGGGACAATTATATAAATTGTGGTTTTCACATCACCGATATATTTACTGTAGTATTGTAATTAATTTTGATTGGAAGTTTGTTCCAATATATACAGGTGTGCAGGGGACGGGAGTTCCCATTGACAATGGGTACTCTATTCTTTTGATTATTGTACTGACTTTTGATACCAGAGTCATTGTTTTCTCCCCTGCACCCTTAACATTCATTAAGGTACAGAGAGCCTTAGGAGCTCCAAATAATCTAATATCATAACTGACGTTGAATTACTAAGGGTGTGCTTTATCTCTTATATCTTTGTGTTGCCCAGGGGGCGTGGCTACATGGCCGTGAGGTAGGATGTGCATCTCTGGAGCTCCTGCGGATCCGACAATGATCCTGTAGAAATTTCACGAAATATGTAAGAAGTGCACCCACGGCAGATGCTTAATGAACAGCACGGGGCTGGCACCGGAGCAAAGCGCGGAAGAAATACGACAAAGAGGAGCTGAATCCGCATGAGCGAGATATACGGAACTATGGTGACAAAGGAAGAAAATGGCGACTACCGTGGAGCTGTTCAAAGTCCCATCTGAGATGAGCCAGCAGAAGGAATCAGGACCCTGCGCTATAGTGAAAATGGATCGGATATGCAGCGGAACACAGCAGTAGACAATAGCTGCAAGGATTTAAAGTAGCAACGGAGCAGCTGTAGACGCGGAATCCGGCGGGGAGTGGAACCGAAGGATACAAAGTGGCACTGAAAGAATGCCTGATAGAGGCGGATGGCCGCGGGGCAGGCAAGTGAGGCGGCTGAAAAGCAGTGATAGTACAGACCTCTGCAGAACTGGACAAACGGGTTGCACGTTACCCTCAGCCAAGTGCCTGCTTCGGGCACACAGAACTTGGGTCTGCCGGGTGCCAGGAGCACACCCAAACCTCCCGCTTTGGTGTGGATAGAAAGCTCATGAACCTCGCGCTCGAGGAGCGCACTCATTGTGTTCGGATGCATGAAGGGAAATTAGCTGGACTTTGCACCTGCTGAGAAGCAGATGAGGGTGGCTTATGTATGCTGGGAGCGCTGAGACAACACAACGCCGGCAGGCACCTGAGCATTACAAGTATACGTGGCAGTGGCAAGGCATGCTCACTTTGAATGGTGTATGGGTTTTATCAGATGGACCCAGTGCAGCAATCAGAGGAGTACGAGGTGGATGGGCAGCATGAGCCGCGCCCGCTATGACTAACAGTATGCCCCTGTAGCAACGGACACAAAAGCACAAGAGGCCCGAGAAAGAACTGAAGGGCGCTGGCTGAGGAAGAGCAGCCGCCCGGCACGGACAGGTAGCCTTGGCGACGCCCAGGAAATGAAGAGTTCGCCACTTACACCCACACATATACCCGGGGAGCTACACAAGCACCGGTCGTGGGCCCATGGACCTAGACCAACAAGGTCTAGGGCTCAAGTGTAGAGTGTATTGAACAGCCCAAATAATCACATAGGAGGACACAACCCACTCCAGAAGCAGATCTGATATTTGGAGGGTACCCTTAACACTGCCTGAACGGGTCCTGACACCAACAGCAACCTAACCTAACTAAGACCAGAGGCCACAAGTTGTGGGGCCTGCACACACAGCTTGGACACTCCATGATGACTACCAAACTCCCTAGAGCAAAGGGCAAGCAACCCACGCTTGATGAATATGCCAGAACATCGCCAGGAGCAGAAGGGGCCAGGAGCAAAGAAAAAACCCTCGCTGGGGGCACGGACACTATGGGCAAAGACCAGGAGATCCTCGATGCGATTGCTGACCTGAAAGCGGCACTAGAGCTCAAAGTCGGGCAGTACAAGAGGAGGTGAACCTTCTCCGGCAAGATGTCAGATCGCTGGCAGAACACACGGGTGACCTAGAAAAAGAGGTGGCTCCGAACATGGTGGTGTACGCAGCCCACAAATCCGAACTTCACGCCCTAGTGCAACGAGTGGGCAACCTGGAAAGTAGGGCGGAAGAGGCGGAAGGACGCGCCCGAAGGAATAACATACGTATCGTTGGATTGCCTGAAGGAGCCGAGGGTTCCAACCCTACGGAATACATTGAAACAATGCTGCTGCAGGAGATAACCGGAGGAGTGTTGACCCAGGGGTTTGCTGTGGAAAGGGCGCACAGGGCCCTGATGAGGAAGCCAGCACCGGGAACCCCCGATAGGCCAGTGATAGCTAAGATCCTGAACTATTGGTATCGTGAAAAAATCCTTGAACACTTCCGGAACGGCGGATCCATACAAAGGGCGTCGGCAAACATAACCGCATACCCGGATTATACCTTGCAGGTGCAACGCCGACGCATGAACTTCGGGGTCGTGAAAAGAAGATTGCGTGAAGCGGGCCACAAGTATATGCTGATCTACCCGGCAAAACTGAAGGTGTTCCACAAGAACAGAACCTTGTTTTTTGAAACCCTGGAGGACGCTATGGGATGGTTGGACACGCAGAGCTGCCCCCAGGAATCGGGTATCCAGACAGAAGAAGGTGCAGATAAGTAACAGGTGACTGTGGCACCCGCGGTGTCACAGTCCAAGACATTGGGACTTCAATATAGTACAGGACATAGCCTGCTAGATGGTGCGACTAGGGCTATATATGTATGCATGATCCGTGAGCATGACAAACTTAGATAAAAGCGCAGGAGCCTTACAGAATCAGCCCTCATACCCCCATAACGAGTAGATTAGTTACGCCACCGGAGGTCCGGTGACACCCTGCCGGGTTCCTTACCTCAGCATTCTGAGGTAGGACCAAACGCGGGAGAGCCTGAGATCCAGGGATAGAGCTGGGCACTTGTTGGAGTTAGGTGGGGTGGGGGAGGGAAGGGGTTGTGTGCAGTGGTTTAGAGATGTGAAGGGGGGATACTTAGTTGGGGAGTTTTTGTTGGAAGCGGGTGGGGAACGAGCCAAATCTTGTGTCATATCAGGCGGGAGGGGAAACTGAAGGGTGGAGGCGGGATATCCCACAGATGGCGTCGGGTAGCCTTAGAGTGGTGACCTGGAACGTGAGGTGCCTCAATTGCTATTTGAAGCGTAATAAAGTAATGATGTGCCTAAGAAGGATGAGGATCGACATAGCATTGTTACAGGAGACCCACCTTACTAGGGAGAAGCTGGAGGTGGTCAAGAGAAAGTGGAGAGGGAGTACCACGGGAGCCGCATACTCATCTTACGCGAGGGGAGTCATCACATGGGTGGCACCGCATGTACCATTTCAGCTGATTCAGTCTACAATGGACCCAGAGGGCAGAATGATAGTGGTGCAGGGGATGTTGGAGAACAGGGAAGTGATCATTATAAACTTATACGCCCCTAACGACGATACAGCGGCTTACTTTAGGACCCTATATGGCAAAATTAGCCCCCTATTGGGCGGCGCGATCCTATGGGGAGGGGACTTTAACTGTACATCAAATCCTAACATGGACAGATCAGATGGTAGACCAGACAAAGCCACTGCGGCCGCAAAGGCGTTACAGGCCCTACTGAAAGATTTTGGACTTGAAGATGTCTGGAGGCAGCTACACCCAGCAGATAGACAGTACTCACATTACACGGCCCCACATAACCTGCACACGAGGCTGGATTATCTGTTCGCTGCTGATGAGTTGGTAGGAGAAATGACGTGTGCGGAGTATAGGGCCAGAGTGCTCTCGGACCATTCCCTCTTGGTCCTGGAGTGGCAACACCAGCCCCCTAGAGCGAGAATTCCGACGTGGAAGCTCAAAGCTGAGGCCCTGCAGGACTCGAGATTCCAGGAGAATTTGAGGGAGGCGATTACTGAGTACTTCGACACTAACACGGAAGCGTTCAATCAGTGGGAACCTTATGGGAGGCATTCAAGGTAGTAGTGCGGGGCGTAGCCATATCAAAATCCAGAGGGCTCCAAGGGGGGATAGAACGGGAGTTGCAAGAAACGGAGAGGGAGTTGGAAGACATAATGCGTAAGGGGGGCACCTCACAGGAGGACGAGGCAAGGATGAAGCAGCTACAACAAGCCAGCAGTGAGAACTGCGAGAGATTATGTAAGTTTAGCTACAAGAAATATGTCGAAAGGCAGCATGCGGGAGGAGACAAGCCGGGCGGATTGCTGGCTTGGTTATATAAAAATGAAACATCACAAGCAGTGATCGGGGAAATCAGAGGGGACGGGGGCAAGAGCAGGGACACGCAGGAGGGAGTAAACAAAGAATTCCTAAAATACTACAAACGTCTTTATGGGGATGCAGGGGAAGAAATGGATCAAGAGATTCAGGAAACATTAGAGGACATAGGTTTGCCTAAATTAGATGATCAGGAGCGGGCAGACCTGGACCTCAGAATCACCTCAGAAGAATTAGAAATAGTGATTCCGCACCTGCCCACATGCAAAGCCCCGGGGTCGGACAGGCTCCCTAGCGAATTCTATAAAGCATACAAATAAGAGTTGCTTCCCCCGCTGCTGGCCATGCTTAATGAGGCGTTTGAGCATGGTAGGTTGCCAGAGTCCCTACGGGAGGTGGTGATCATCCCGCTCTTAAAACCAGGTAAGCCAAGCACAGACTGCGGGTCATACAGACCCCTATCGATGCTTAATCAAGATAGCAAAATCCTCACAGCAGTGCTGGCAAACAGGCTTAAGCGAGTCATCGGTAAACTAATACACCCTGACCAAACAGGCTATGTTCCTGGCAGGAACATAACTGACAATCATAGGAGACTTCACCATATTATCGACCAAACAGAGAAGGACCCCGGCGAACTGGTAATTGTCTCGCTGGATGCCATTTAGGCCTTCGACTCAGTGAGATGGCCCTCGTTGCTGGCGGCCCTGAGAGAATATGGGATGGGGCGGGGGTATCTGAGGTGGGTCAAAATGTTATACAGTTCCCCAATTGCAAGGGTCAAAACGGGTGCTACAATCTCGGATAAATGGCAACTCAGCAGGGGCACTAAACTAGGTTGCCCCTGGTCGCCCATGCTGTATATCTTTCCGTTGGAACCACTGGCAGTCTGCCTCAGACAACAATACGGGGAGATAGGGATCCGCACAGTGGGAGGGTCGCACCTCATATCATTGTATGCCAACGATATACTATTATATCTGCGCTTCCCAGAGGAAAACCTACAATATGTTCTGGAGGTGATGGAACGATACGCCACCCTCTCAGGCATTGCAGTAAATCCCAAGAAATCTAGCATGTTTCCTATGGGGAGGTACAGACATGTCCTACCGGGGAGCCTACCAGTCTTGCCAATACCTTGGCGAACCGAGACGTTCCGATACTTAGGTATTGATATATACCACACGACGGGAGACGAACACAAACACAATATGGAAAAGGCAGTTGAAGGTATTAAGAACAAAATGGGATTCTGGTCCAGATTGCCCCTGGCCATGATGGGTAGAGCGGCTCTGATTAAGATGGTGGTCCTGCCCAGATTGTTACACTTTTTCGTAAACATCTCGCATGTGATCCCCAAACGCTTTTTTGTTAAACTCCACAGCCTGTGCAGGGGTTTCATATGGCACAATTCCGGGAACGGGGTGGCCCTCTGGAAGCTACAAAACTCATGTGACAAGGGGGGTATAAACCTGCCGAATTTTGAGTTATATTACTTGGCGGGACAGCTGCAATATGTGGCCAGGTGGTTGTCTGAAGAAGAAACGGCTGAAGCCAGGCTGTTGTGTAGGGACCCCGCTCCCTTCTTCCTCAGAGAGACAATGTGGTTGCCTAAACCAAAGGTACGAAGAATGGCGAGACTGTTGGAGCTTGGTTGGGAAATGTGGCGTAGAGCATGGCAAATTGTGGGAAACCCAGCCCCATTCTCCCTGAAGGTGCCGCTAGTGGCGCTATGCGGAGAGGACTCCCAAATGATAAAAGGGGTCCGTAGATATTGGGAACCGATGGGCCTGGCTACCCTTGGAGACATATGGCAGGAGGGGGTGGCATGGACTTTCAGAGGCTGATGTAGGACACTGGGGTGCATAAAGGCCAACACATTACTTATTCCAGAAGTATTAAACGGGTGCGAGGAAGGTGGCCTGAGGCAGTGCTTGTGGAACAACCTGACGCAGCCTTTGAGACGATGTATGATATCTCGGAGGGTGGGCACGAAATATCTTGCATATACGAGCTACTGGGGACTAGAGTGGGAAAGGAGCTGCTGCAACTGAGGCGAGACTGGGAAGAGGAGGTGGGAGAACCTATGTCGGAGGGGCAATGGGACAGAGCCCAAAGGTATCACAAGAAGGTGTCCCGAAACACGAGGCTTCAGCAGATTGAATTATATGTCACTCACAGAGCATATATGACCCCCAGTAAAATCGCCAGGTTTGGAGGCCCGTTGGCATAGAAATGCCCTTGGTGCGGGGAGGAGGATGCTGGGATGCTACACATGTTTTGGGCTTGCCCAGAGGTTGGAAGGTTTTGGACAGAGTTGAAGATACGCTTAGCAGGAAAAGGGATTACGCTGGAGGTGGAGTCAGCTTGGGCATGCATGCTTGGAGGTTTTACCAGACCACGCAACCTGAAGCACATTAGTAAGATGAAAGACCTGGCCTACATCCTGGCCAAACGGAGAATTGCAATGTGCTGGAAAGCAGCCCAACGGCCTAGAAATGAGATGTGGTGGGCGGACCTCATGAAATGGGCAGAGGCAGAAACGGCTGCCTGGTATGAAGCCGTCACCAGGGGGGGAGGAGGAGGTGGGACCATTAATAGCTTGGAGACAATTGGTGGCCTCGATGGGGGACCCTCCCAGGCCGACCATAGTGATAATGACACGGAAGAAATAATGGAAGTAGATATGCCTGAAGATAAGCAGGACGATGACACGGAAGTAGGGGCTTGAGTTAAAGGGGCGGGAGGGGGGAGGACCGAAACGTTTAATTTGTAATGAGATGTTGTTAAGCTGAAACACGAATGTCCTCATTGTTTGTAATGCTTGGAGTGTTGTTAACAAAATAATAAAAATTATTTTTAAAAAATAATTTTTGTGTTGCCCATAGCAATTTCCAGAGGTTTAAGATTCATTGTAAACCTTCCAGCTATCACCTCTTTGTTTTTACTTCTGAAGCTGAAGATTTGTTTGAGTTGAAAAAAGAAACATTTAGGCTCAGAGAAAAAGAACTGGAGTTTAACAAAGCCAAGATAGAATTTGACAGAATTGAAAAGCAGAAGGACAGAGAATTCCA
This sequence comes from Ambystoma mexicanum, assembly GCF_040938575.1. Lineage (NCBI taxonomy): Eukaryota > Metazoa > Chordata > Amphibia > Caudata > Ambystomatidae > Ambystoma > Ambystoma mexicanum. Next base: position 1,108,362,410 of record NC_090930.1, on the reverse strand, counting down.
GCTGGAACTGGCCAGACTGCAAGGGTCTCAAGGCCCGACCTGAGGTCTTGAATTGGCTCTTGGCCCCCCTCTGATCCACAATTTCCTAAGGATCTTTTGAGTATGTTGGTTGACTGCTTTTGAGCACGCCTATGAAGTCCAAGAAGTAGGAGGGCCTGATAAAATTGCATGGTTGCTCAGCAGACTACCCCCTTCTGGCTGCAGTGGCATTATGGACATGTCAAAAGCTGACAGAACATACTTCGATAAACTGAAACAGGGCCTGCCCTTGAAGTTTGGGAAGACTCCTGGGCAATACCTAAAGAGATTCAGAGACTATAAAAAAAGAAAGTAGTACTTGGGTTTCATCTCTGAAAAACCTGTGTGGCTGGGTGGAGGGCCACAGGGTACCCCTTTTGAGGGCATGGAATGTAGTCATGCCTGAGCACAATGTTGCTTCTCATTTCCCCTGAGGTGAAGCAGATTCGAGGGAGTTCGATTCTAAGAAGCTGAGAATTGCTGCTGATCTTTGGGTTTCACATAGAATGTCCCATAAGGAAAAGCATCCTTCTGCACAAGGAGGGGAAAAAGCAAAAAAGAAAGAGGGTGGACATACAGATAAAACGTCTTCCCATAAGGCCCACAAAAGGATTAATAAGAGATGTCAACCACATGATCATAGAAAGGGTAGTAGGAATCACCATCCCAATTAAGAAAGTGGACACTGTAAGCCATCCTACATACACAGGCCCAGTGGATCTTGTGTAACCTGGGGATCAAGTGACCATGTGAAGGGGACCCCAGATGGAAGGGTAAGACCATAGGGGTCCATTCTGTGAATCTGGCCCTTGCTTATGAGGAGGAAGAGATGCTCACAGGGGTATCCTTCTCTTCGGAATTGTTGCTGAGTGGTGTATGATCTGAAGTTAGTTTCCCTGGGATCCCAGTAACTTCGAATTGCTGAAGCTTATGTTTCCATCCTTGACAATATCAAAGATTACTTTAAGGATAGTGCACTGGTAGATAGTGTAGCCACCTCTGCTATTAGGGACACTGGATTTCAGCCGGACTGTGGTGGATTCTGCATTGGTGAACCCAGAGGCTCTGGCCAGAGCACTTCTGATGCCAACCAAGTTGGCTGATGGTCCCCCTCTCATTTTCCCAGTTATGCCTGTCACTTTAGCTGTCAATGGAGGAGTGGCAGGATACCTGTCAGTGTGCAGAGGCAGGTTCCAGGAAACGTTCTCTAAGGGAATGGCCTTAGGGACCTAGGTTGTATGGGGGACACTGCAGACTTTACACGCACTAGGTCTCAAACCAAGGCTGTCTTAGCCAATCCTAAGGTCCAGTCTAAACCAAAGGGGAAACCTAAGGTTAAAGGAGTAAAACATCCAAGGCGAGGGAAAGAAAATGTTCCCCCTAACTCACCTACAACTGAGGTTGAGTTAGTTGACCAGACCGCTGAACCTGACAAGTAAGAGGGGTTGTCAGAAGTTCTCAATCCCAATGAGCACCCTGAGCTGCAAAGTGTGCTTGCAAAAGGGGCCCTGTATAGGGATGACTTGAGTGGCCAATGTGAGTGTCCACCACTTGAAGGCCCAAGGAGACAGGCCTGCTCCCAGTTGCAGGATGAATCCCTTGGGAAGCATGGTATTTATTGGGAAGGTGGGTTCCTGTGCAGTGAACCCACAGAGCCCACTGAAGGAAACCATACAACGTTGGTGGTTCCTTTTCACGTGAGATAAAACAATGTTTTCATAAAATTATAAAAACATTAAAACATTTACTTATTCCCTTGCAATGTACAGCTCAACCTACAAGGGTGAGCATTTTCAGGCCTACAGGGGGACTTGAACTTGCCACCTTATCAGCCCAAGCTCTAACCTCTGAGCCACTGGGTGTGTCATTAGAAGCCCTAGATTTTTCCAATATGACATGGCGGTCAAAGGTGTAATGGATGAAGATGCATCTGGGATGTAGCAACGTCGGCTGGGATAAACAATGGTTTCTCTCTCTGAGCCATTTGTAATGGAAATAGAGATAACATTAGCAAATGTAGCTATTTTCTTCCCAAAAGACATGTCAACCTACCAGTTTGGGTATTTTCAGGTCAGCAAGAGGACTTGAACCTTCATCTTGGCTGTTGGCAAACTCATACTCTAACCTCTGAGTGACTAGGTCGCCCTTCAGAAAACCTAACTTTTTGCATTACGGCATATGGGTCAAAGATGCAATTGGATGAAGATGCATCTGAAAACTAGCAATGCCCGCGGGGATAAACAAATGCGCTGCTGTATTTCTCTCTCTCTCTCTCTCTGCCATTTGTAATTCAAATAAAGTTAAAACAATATTTTTATAACAGTGATAAACTATTTTACTCAATGCCCAGGTCAGTTTGCGTTTTTTTATGCCAACGCATGTACTTGGTGGTTTGACCAATTGGGTCTACTTTCAGCAAGCATAGCGTTTTGATTCATGACATGGGGGTCAAAGGTGTAATGCATACCGATGCATCTGGGAATTACTAATGCCAGTTAGGATAAACAAATGTGCTGTTCTCTCTCTCCCTGAGCAAAATGTAATGGAAATAAAGATAAAACAATATTTTTTATAACAGTGAAAAAACATTACACATGTAACATATTTCCTTCCTCTCAAGGCAAATGTCAACCTATCAACTTGAATACTTTCATGCCTATTGAGTGGACGTAAACTTGCAACTGCCCCATAACTGAACGCTGCATGAAGGAGGAACACTCTACTTACAAACACCCAATTCTGATAAAGAAAGAATGTGGTGCAGAGGCATGAAAGCTTCGGCTTTTGCATGTGCTGGATTTTTGGCTGGACAGCAGCAGGCCTAAGAACCATCGGGAATGCAGGGCAGACATATGGCAGGGATTCTCCTCCCAGAAGCACTGGTTTAGCATGCCAAAAAAAGGAGTAAAAATGAGGTACCTCTGAGGTGCCGTTAAACTCCACTGCACACTTTTTCTCTTTATAAACAATCAATTTCTTAGACTGCAGCACCACTTTTCTAGTTTAATGAAAGTTCAAGAAAACGTTCTTAAAATAGGAAAGTGGCAGTCTATTAAGAAATGTTCGCAATGCCACTGGAGCACATGTTTCCCCCACAGTGTGTGATTTTTATCAGCTTTTACTGCTGGAAAGCACAACATCTCCGTTGCAATATTTCCACCTACATCAGAATGATGGTGCTGGAAACTGGAGGGGAGAATGTCGTAATTCCACACACTTTTTATCACAAGCTTAGAATGAGGCCCGGTATGTTTTATCATTGCCACCAATTTCGTAATCACGCCCTGTGGGCCCGATTCTGAGCGTGTGCTAAAAGTAGTGTGGCAAGCCGACATTCTCTACTCCAGTTTCCAGCATTGCCATTCTGAGGTGGGTGGAAGTATTGGAGGGGAGATGTTGTGCTTTCCTACAGCAAAAGTTGCTAAAATCTCTAGTTTATTTTTAATTGGTTATTTATAACGCGCTTAATGCCCAGCGGAGTAGAAGCGCAGACCTGGGGATCGAACATGTGTTGATCTGCATCGTCTGGTTTCTAAGGCGAGTGCGTTGCCCCTGAGCTATCCTCCCGAGGGAGTTGTGGGAGAAACATGTGCTCCAGTGGCAGTACGAGCATTTCTTTAAAGACTGACACTTTTCTAATTTGCAAAAGTGTCCTTAGGCTTTCAGCAATTTGAAAAAGTAGTGCTACAGTCTGGGGAATGCTATTTTTAGACAGGGAAAGGGCGCAGCAGAGGATAAATATATCTTCTTTTTTTGTGCAAAATCTGTGCTTTTGAAAGGAGAATATCCTCACAGGAACTGCCGTGCATTCTTCATGGTTGTTAAGGCTGTTGTCAAGGAGTAAATCAGGCACATGCAAAAGTAGTGGCTTTGATGCCAGGCCACCACATTATCACTTTAACAGAATATGGCGCGTTCAAGGAAAGTGTTCTTCCCGTGGAAGAAAACGTTCCTATGTTTGCATGCACCTCAGAATCAGGGCCTACGGCATGGTTATCTGTTAATAACCCTTATTCTCGTGATGCAAACATGCCTTAGTTTTTCATGTACACCTACCCAGATGTTCTCATGCTGCCCCTACCAGTCAGAATTACAAAAAGAACACAGCAAGCTGGCCTGGAATTCTGCCAGTTAACTCTCCCGGGTATGGCCTGGGCGGCTAGGGGAAGGAGTGGGAAGAAACTGCCTACTCAAAGCACTGGCACTGGCAGCAAGCACATATGGGCTAATGACCATTTGCCAAAGTGCACATTTGATTCCTGCAAATATTTAGTAAATGTTCCCTTTCGTTTTACTTAATGGATACACGTTCTGATATTGTGAAATCAGATACTGCATAATACCTGACACCATTGACAATCTTGCACCACACCTTTCGTAATGAGGAAATGAAAACATCTAACTCTGTTAGTTATTTCTACTGCTGTCGCACAGCGACATCTGCTGGCTATATTTGTAAAATGCAAGGCGACGATTTAGCTCAAAATGTTCACTCAACAACATTCTGTGACGTTGAAATCTCAATTCTAGCCGTGTCCTCTGGCTCTCTACTGCGACCACCTCTCCAGCCCCCTCCATTCCCCTCTTCTCCCGCTGATCTCCAGTCTCCAGCCTTCCCCAAATATGAGCCTCTTGCAACCCAAACTGCATGACTGAAGCTGGGTGCTTTTGAAGAGTGCTCATTCCTCTACATGAGCGGGTCTTTCAGAGAGTGTCTTCAGCTTTGGCTCGTAATTAGATGAGCCCTTGGATTAGTTTAGAAGTCAACTCCTAAAAATTGAAGTGGGGGGAACTCATCAACAAACGCAATGGGACGTGACATCGCCAGAAATTAGAATATCTAGGTGACATATGCACATTTCATTAAATTAGCTTTGCATAGCCACTCAAATTGCACAGGACGAATGGCATTTGCCTTTCAAAAAATCAACACACACACAAAACCAGGAGAGGATATTTTCAGTTAATAGATTTTTTGGAAATGTTAAAAGAGGTGCATGTTTTGAACTCCAAGAACCAATACAAATGTTTTCCCTGGAACTCTCAGCACCGAAATGACACATTTCACCTTTAGTTTGTTATTTTGCTTCAGGTTATATAGTGCAGTTGTGAAGTGCCCTGCCTGCAAACCTGACAACTGCGGTTTGATCCGAGGTCGGCTTTAATTCATAAATTAAAGGAGGACATACAAGGTTTCTCATTTTAGCTCGGGGGGACTTAGCACGTCCTGTGAAAAAAGTGGGTGGTGGACTCCGCCCTCCTGCCTGTACCCTCGACTTGAGCCCTGGATTAGTTGTTGTCCCAAAGTGCTCCTGAGCGGTTTCTCCTAAGAAGGTGGGACGTCTATAATTGTGCCCACCCTTTTGGAAGTCAGTAAGGCCTCTGTTTTCCTTCCTTGTACTGTCTGTGCTGGAGGCTTTTGCTTAACTTAGACGTGAATTCCTTACTGGAAACAGACTGGGTAATCTTTAGACGCTTTAGTTTAGTGAATAATTAGTGAGCAGAATTCAACATTGTTTTCTTGGCAGACAAACTCTCTGCTGAGGGAGCATGATTCAGTAACTGTAACTTCTTTATGTTCCGTTACACAATTACCGATTGAGAAGCTGTAGGTTTGCAACATTATATCCGCAGGGCTCCTTACTCATTGGAAGTGGCTTTTAAATCTACTTCCCTGATGTTCTGGGTGAAGTTGTAACAATGCTACAATGCATACTACCAGTGTTTAAAGAATGGAAATGATTTCCCACAAAGGGAGAGGCAGTTCTTTCCACACTGGAGTTGGTGGCAGTCATAGTTACATTTGTAAGGGCGCCATATTCAGTCCATCCATTGGTTTTGCGGACTTGGTGTGCCGCCTGGATTTCTCCTATGAAGAGAGGGACAATGCAGTGGGGGTCAGCTGCTGTTCTTCCATCAGACAGCTTCCGCTAGAGTGTAAAAGTCCTAAAATAAATGTTTTGGCGTCTTCCACTTCAATGCACTTCTGCAGGGGAGGTACTGGTGGTACAAGAGTCCTCACAAACAGCGGCAGCCGGCTCACCTGACTCAATTGTAGTGGTGTCAGAAATGCCCCTTCGTCGCTGTCTCCCCTGGATTTTGTCTTTCGCTGTCTTGGGTCGTTGAACGAGAAATGCCCTATCTCTGTTAGAGGCCACAATGCCCGCCTGAAGGATATACAAGTAGGTAGAATAGACCCCCACAGGGACAGCCTTTTGGGGGAAAAGACACTCTATGGCAGCAACAAAACCCGAAAATGTTGTGTTACAGTAAACTCTGAGTTCAGGACAATGCAGGACTCAGCAATTATTAGGAGTCTGTTGAGATTGGAACAATGTTCTGACAAAGGCAGTCTGTAGAAATGCTGATGCAGACTGATGGCCCCCAAATAGCAGACAGATGCCAACCAGGAAGTGCAGAGGAGAATACAGTAAGGCTGTAGAAGCGACAAAGCAGTGAAAACTGAGCAGCCCGTGGAGTGTGGCTGAACAGGGAGAAGCCTAAAGGGCAGTATGAAGCGCAGGGCCGAGAAAACAGAGCGAGCCGCGTAGACGCGGCAGACCAGGGATTTGTCGTGAACGCTACAGATAGCATTCGTACACAGAAACCGGATCGGAATGATACCGGAAAAGGAAGCGGAGAGAAGACAAATAGAGAAAGGCTCTGAAGGGATAGCACAAGGAATGAAAGAAAACAGCGTCTTACCAAAAAGGAGAAGATGCAGGGTTGCACCGCAAGGCCTTGTAATTCTGAAATTAATGAATCTTGCAGGGGCTGGTGGCCACTGTCAGAAAGGTTCTGTCCATTCTTTGTCCTGATGTTACCACGTCCTTTGCTGCCACCAATTCCTTCTGTTCACACTCTGCTCCTGATGTTGCCACCTCCTTCACTGCCACCACCTTCTTCTGTTCATTCTCTGATCCTGGTGCCACCATCTTCTTTAATACCACCTTCCTTGTATTCACTATCTCCCTCTGCTGTTACTCCTTTCTTTACTACCACCACTTTCTTCTGTCCACTCTCCCGTCCTACAGGTATCCCCTCCTTTAATACCACTGCCACGAGTCCAAAGGCAGTGGCTGGAATGCAGCGGTTTTCCAATGGGCGCGCACCAACCACGGCCCTCTGGGACCCTCCAAATCACCCCAAATCCTTTTTTCTTTTTTTTTCTTTCTCATTTCTAGCGACTCACCAACACTGCTCTGATCCGGACCACAAGTTCCATGAGCCTTTTTACTTCATAGCGTCACAACGCCTGGCTCATGAGCGACTTAGCCAGCCTGCATACAAATGGCAATTCCACTTTCCAATACAGCCTCCATGCTCTCTCCAAGGTCCAACCTTTTCTCCAGTCCCATGGATGGGCTTCTATGGCTTGTCTGCTGCCTGATATCTGCATCCATTTCCTTCTTTGGCACCAGCTGCACTGCTTGACCGGCAGCTCACCAAAATAAACGCTATTTCATAGCTGGTACTGCTCCTCCATTGCTTGGTTCACCAATCCAAAACATCCTTGTCGCCAAAATGATGTATCATGCCTCCTGCAGGGTCTGCCCTGGGCCAGTGATGCACGAAGAGCAGGGACCAGGCTGACCCAGGTAAGTGGAAAAGGAAACATGCTTTATTTCTTCATAGTTACATAGTACAGGTAATAAGCAGGAGAGATAGTCATAGGCCTCCACCCTGCCTCCCAGCCCAGCTCCCAGTCCCCAACTGTAAGATGTGGAACTCCCAGGTGCCCCAACACTCCAAGCTCCACAGAACATTCCAACCAGGCCTCAGCACCCATACATGGAAACAACATAACATCCAGAAAACTACAATAATCTGTGAGCTCAGGGAAACTGCAACATTGTATTCTCAGCAGAGAAACCTCTCTGTTGAGGCACCATGCTTCTATAGCTTTGCTTATTCTCTGATACTATTGCCATGCCGAACAGTGCCGATTTCCCCCACTGTATCAGACTCATGGACGTCCTTTTCAAGTTTGGAAATGACTTCCCGTTACTGGGTGAAGTCTTAATAATGTTACCAGTATCTAATGAATGGAAACGTTTTCCTTTACTGGCAAGAGTAGCTTTTCTTCCAAACTGGAGATGGAGGTTTGTGAAAGGGGGATACACACTCTCTCAATTGGGGAAGGTGGGCATTCTCATTGAATAACAGGAGGGTCCACTTTTTTCACCCCATGTTGCACCGCCCATATTTCTGCCGGTTAGACTTTCTCTAGTATTATCAGCATGGATTTGGACTCTGTGCCCTATGGCCCATACTGGGCATCCTGTGTCACAACACGCTGGACAGCTCGTGTATGCTGGTGACGTGTATAGCCATAGGTGCTTTGACGCAGTAAATGCAAGAGATCTGTTTGTGGGGAGGAGCTTGCGCCACTGGCCCCTGGTGGTGTCCTCCCAGCAGTAACATAACAGAACCAACTCTGTGGCGTGCAGTGTTTACAGTTACTTTGCTGCTGTGGAACCCGACATGTGATGGAGCCCCGTGCGACTCCACGAGACTGAGAGGTATGCGAGGAGAGGCAGGTCCTACCTCCTGCTGTTTGCACGCTAAGAAACAAACAGGTAACATCACACTCATTTGTATGGACCCAATCCTCTTATTGGTTTGAGGATGTCAGTGTTAGGAAAGAGGCTCGAGATCACACAGGAATGATGCTGCTGGACAGCGTGATGAGTGCCAGGGATAGACATAGAGTATTCTGGCTCTACATTTTAAAGGAGATGTGTGGTTAGGTGCTGGCCCTCATGACCCTGCCACTGTGTGTGGACCCTAGGAGTACATACCTGCTGACTGCTCTGTGTAAGTTTATGCTTAAAGGCTACTGCACAAGACAGGCTGTGTAAATGCCTATTGGAATGCTTTTACACAACAGACAAGGGACAAGGGACTTCCTTCCCTCAGCAGCTTGTTTCGTAAAACCATAGGCATTCTAGATGTGGGGGATGAGGGTTTCTCATCCTTGATGGCATCCCCAAGCATACAGCATTGCTCATCCATTGGAGCGCACCCTGCCTCTAGTGTGGTGGTCTCCTGCCAGAGCATGATGTTATTGGAGCTCCGGCAACCCTGGGACCATTGTGGGACCTCTGGGTTGAGTGCTTGGAGATTTTATTCACAGCAGTGTGAAATACTATCAAGAGATCTATGCTGCTGTTTTATCCCATTGAGGAGGTCCATCAGATCTTCAAAACGTTGCAAGGGGAACATGGCTCCTATAGGATGATCAAGGAGCTTTGCAGGTTTATTCTTGCCAAGGTCCTTGAGAGTAGCGGGACACTTTCCACACCAGGCAACACCATGTGGCCATATCCTCCAGCCCTGAAGATGAAACGGATGACATAAGAGTGCAAGTCATTCATAATCCTGCCTCTTTGCAGCTGCATCAACAGATTCCAAAAGAACCGGACATATCCTTGCAAACTATCCTGGAGCTCCACATAGCACATGAACTTGCAATGATATAAACAATCCACATAGAAGATGCTTTTAAAACTCTCAACATGGAAGAAGCTCATGCTGTAAGTGCCAAATCTCTGTTGCGGCCGCACACAAAGGTGAGTGATTGTCCACAGCTGCCAGTGTTTTGGCAAGGCGAGGAAAGACCTGCGACCTGCAATGCACGTGGTGGATCCCTGCCACATGCACAGAACTGCCCAGTGGCTGGACAGGTCTCTGGGTGGTGTGGCAAGCAGAATCATTTTGCCAAGCTATGCCAAGCAGAGTGGTCGGCTCAACTGACAAGCAGGCTCACTCTCACAATAGGGCCTTGTCAGGCAAGGTTGACTGCAGGAACAACAATAATGCACTGTCTGAACTCAGCGAGAAAGGCAACCGTGACACTGAAGATGTTTTCTTTGTTTCAGCGATCTGTCAAGGAAGGAATGGGTGTTGTCGACAACGCCAATGCTCCGTGAACATCCTCTCAGAACAAGTCCCAATGTTGATCGACACGTGGGCCTCAACTAATGTAATGCTGACAACTATGTTTTAGTTGCTTCGCCCCATGCCCAAGCCTCCGAAACCATGAACCAGGATCTTCGATTATGGGGAATAGTTGCCACCCTAGATGGAGCATGATCACTGATCAATGTTGGCCACATTCTATCTTCAACTATTAAAGGGAGACACAGTGGAAGTACTGGGGCTGGATCACTTCACATTTCATATGTACCAGGAAGACATCATAAGTCACATAGATAGGTTTCAAAACTTCTTTAATGGCATCAGATGTCTGCAGGGCCAGGATGTGAGGTTGCATTTCGATGCCACAATCTGCCTTTGTTATGTTATGTTATTCAGATTTGTAAGGCGCCAAAGCCCGCAGGCATCCAGGCGCCGAAAGACAGAAGTGGTGAAGAAAACTAAGATAAATCCTAACTAAACAGAATGGTCTTTAACTGTTCGCAGAAGAGAAGATGGTCTTCAATCTTGCGTATCCTAGTTGGTAGGATGTTCCAGGCTTGCGCACCCTGAACATGAAAGGCCCGCCCTAGTCCACAAGATCTTTTTGTTTGTGGTATTACCAACAGAGAGCCACCCATTGATCTTAAGCATCTATTCGGTTGATAAATATTAATCCTCTCCTTCAAATATGAGGGAGCATTACCAAAGATACATTTATGACATGTAGTAGCAGTTTGAATTGGATGCGAGCAGCCACCAGGAGCCAGTGGAGTTTTCTTCTGGCAATGGTGGTAGGTTCAGAGCTGTTCTTCTGAAAGATGATTCGTACCACTGCGTTTTGTATTTTCTGCAACTGTTGGACATTTGCCTTACTGGCTCCTCCTAATAGGGCATTACAATAGTCAACACGTGGCAGAATTACTGCTCTTACAAGTTGTATGCGGTTTTCCACCGATATTAACGGGGCTACTTGTCTCAATACCTTAAGATGATAACTAGTATTGGTAGAGACGTCTGTGACATGTGCCTCACTGTCAAGACTTTCCTCCATATAGGTGCCCAAGGTCTTAACTTTCTGCACGGTCTTAATTTGATTGCCTTCCATGGAAAAACGATTATATTTTTGGATCAGTTTTGATTGAGCATGTTGAGAGCCGAAAAGCATCAACTCCGTTTTAGCGGCATTTAAACAGAGCCAATTCGTTGACATCCATTGTTTGATGACGTGATATGCTACAGTCAAAGTTTGTTGATCTACTTCGTAGTTCCCTGTTATATTTAGTACCAACTGGAAATCGTCTGCATAATTACAGAAAAAGATCCCCAGGGTTTCCAACTCAACACATAGAGGTAGAATATAAATGTTGAACAGTAGAGGTGAGAGACAAGCCCCTTGGGGCTCACTGCATGTTATTATCTGTGGCTCAGAGACCCCAATAAACACAAGACTGGTGACCCTCCAAAAAGGATTTGAGCCAAATGATGGCGTTGCTGGATAAACCTCCAACAGTCGCCATCCTTTTGAGCAAGATTTTATGATCCAGCAGATCGAAGGCTGCCGAGAGATCTAATAACATCAGCAGCCCCGACTTGCTGTGCTCTAATTTACCAAACATGTGTGTTTGTAAGTCCAAAAGCGCAGACTCAGTTCCATGAAAGCTCCTGAAGCCTGATTGCTTCACGTGTAGCTTACCGGTGTTAAATAAATAGGATTGGAGCTGTGTGGCAGCTACCTTATCAATTAGTTTTAGAAAAAACAAAGTGTTTGTGATTGGTCTTAAATTGGCTGCATCCAACGGGTCCAAACCAGGTTTTTTCAACAAAGGGGTAACTGCCATGTTTTTTATAGATTGAGGAATGGAGCCAGTATGGAAAGATGAACTAACAAATCGACTAAGGAACGGAGCAAACAATTCTCGATGTTCCAATATATATTTGGAAGGAAAAATGTCAACAATTTATCTGCAAAGGCCTTCTGAACTCGATTACAATCCTCAGTAGTAGGTTTGATATCAGAGTTACAGGCCATAGGTTTCTCCCAGGATCTGAAGAGACGGAAGAGTTCCTTTGTCTTGTCTCCAGCCTGGTTTATTTGATCATCATAGTGGGATTTCTTAGTCTCTATGATCATCGCCTTATACTGCTTACCTATGAGTTTCCATGGTAATAGATTCTCATTGGATTTATCTTTGTGCCAGGTATGCTCCGCCCGTCTCTTACTAGCTTTAAGTTTAGCTAGAGCAGGAGTAAACCACTTATGGCAGTTGAGCAAGTCTTTAACTTTTTTGTCTTTTAAGGGGGCATACTTATCCAACATTTCCAACATAACCTCATTATAGACTTTTGTGAGTCTCTCGGGGTTATCTTGTTTTCCTGTTTTATCCATGAGTGACTCCACATAATCTATGAGACACCACAGGATCACATTTCACCTATGGATAAAGCTTAAAACCGAGCTATAGAAGCTAGTAAATGCCAACATGATTATTGCAGGGTTGTGGGCCCCACCCCTTGGGTGTCTCTGATCACAGTAGCTCGGAAACCTAAGCCGCCTGAAGAACTGATCTTGTCTGTAATGCAATCTTTTTGTAACCGAATTATGATCTTCAAATGCAAATTACCATGTAACTACTAAGCCTTCCCCTGTAACCAGCAAAATATTTCTGTAACAGCGCCACAATGCCCTAGGGCTGCTGTGCGCTTTACAAATATGAATGAATAAATAAATAAATAAAACTAAAAATGTGTGTGGACATGAGGCTACTAAACAGGGCTACATAGAGGGAAGGACATCCCATCTCACATCCCAACACATGTATCAGCCCACATCCCAGCCTACATCCCAACCCTACTCTTGACGACATTATAGCCAACCTGCAAGGTGATACCATCTTCTCAACGATAGATCTGAATGTAAGCTATCGCCAGGTACGCCTCCAGGTGGAGTGTAGAGTCATAATGACATTCTCCTTTCATGTCAGGCTCTTTAGGTATAAAAGACTGAGCTTCGTTTCCATTCACCGCCAAAGTCTTCCAGCATAGTATTTGAGGGGTGCTGACGGCACTGCCTGAAGTTATCTACGTGAGTGGCGATGTGCTCATCTATGCATTGTATGAGAAAAAACACCTCCGAAGGCTAGCAGCAATGTTCCAAAGTCTGAGCCAATTGGGCTTCGTGCACAGCCAAAAGAAGAGCCATTTCTTGCAATACAAGGTGGACATTTTTTAGTTTGTGTTCCAAAAGAGAGGACTCTCCCTTGATACTTGCACGCTTGAGGGCATTAAGGCAGCTGAACCACCAACATCACCATCAGAGGTCAGTGTTTTCTTGGTATGGTCAACTTCTGTGGCTGCTTTATTCCAAACCTCACCACGTACACTGAGCCCCTGATATCACTGCCCAAGAGAGATAGTGACTGGGCCTGCGGCATAAAAGAACAGGCTTTCGATAACATAACACAAAAGTGGTGCTGATTGGTGAAAAGACAACTGCATTTTTCAACCTGTTAAAGCGTACAGAACTACTGGTGGATGCCAGCCCTATTGGCTATGGGATGGTTTTAGTCCCGGTGGACCCACCCTGTGAAAGATGGGCAATTGCTTACCCCAGTAAGGTGCTGAGCCCAACTGAAAGGAGGTATTCACAAACAGAATGAAAAGGGCTATCCATCCTGTGGTGCTGCAGACTCTTTCCTCTGTACATTTCTGGTTGTCCGGTCACTGTTATCACTGTCCACAAGTACCGGATTCCATGTATGCATGGATCTGCAACAAGATCCCCCATGTGGCTGGAGGGGTACCTCCTGCAACTCCAAGACTATACATTGATGCTACAATTCCAGGTAGGCACTGACAATACCACTAACTGCCTGTCTCGACATCCAGCCGCAGCTGTTTTGGAAGCAGCCTAAGTTGATGAGGCCACAGAAGCGCTAGTTACAAGGATCATGAGGGCAGTTGTCTCTAAAGCCATGTCACTAAAGAACATTGCAGAAGCCACAGCCCACCATGAAGGGATGCAATGTCATGAAGGGATGCAAAAAATAAGGGTGCAGCTGCAATCCGGTCAATGGCGTACCTTCCTGACCAGAAATCGGCAATGGAATGAGGAAGCATAGACATTCTTCTACAGCCTGTGGAATATTCTGGGTAGGACTATCGGTTGGGAAATAAACGGTCCTACTGAGGGGATCTTAAAACTGTGTGACCTTGTGATACAGCTGATCCATGCCGGTCACTAGGGCACAAATAAAATCAAAACCTGGTTATCAGAGAAGGTCTGGTTTCAAGAGTTGGGATCAAGAGTGGCCAGGGCCTCGAGCAACTGTATGTGGTGCTTAGCAACAGTGGCCACATCACGCCCTTCACTGGTATCGTTCTGTGAAACAGCAGATCGCCCCTGAAAGGCACTCAGCGTGGATTTAGGGACTGTGCAGCATTTGATTGATTGATTGATTTGCATTTATTATGCGCCGGAGCACCACACGCATAAGGGCGCAGAAGGAAATTACGGTATGAAGCGTTGAGGTACAAAAAAAATCAAAGCAGATGAACAGTTATCTGAAAACAATAGTTTTAACTCCTTTCCTAAACTTCAGAAGGTCTGTTTCTGCACGTAAAGGTTTCAGAACTTTGGTCTATAAGGAGGCAGCTTGAGTCGAGAAGGACCCGCCCATTCCTCATACCCACTTGCTTCTTTGAACCCAGAGACAGATACCATCACTAGACCGGGTGGGCCTGGTTGGGTTGTGGATTTTAATATATTCTTTGAGATAGCTTGGAGCTTTCCCATAGAGGCATTTATGGCACTTCCACGTAGTGCTGGACGAATACTCATGATACCCGGAGGTAAGGTTTCTCCCTTCTATGGCTGCAGAGATGGTCATCCTCATAAATGAAAGAACTCTTCCTAACCAATTGCATCCCACACTCCATCACTTCACCTTTTCAGGGTTGAGAATTTGAGCCTTTTCTTTGTTTCTATGGGGTCACACACAGGCAGATGATTCACTACCTGCCACAGGCTAAAAGGGACATCAAGCGCTTCATGTAGACAGTCCTGGATAAACAATGATGAAGACCAATCCCTTGGCACCGATGTCCTTGTTGACGGCGTACCACATCATGCCACACACTACCATGGGCATTGCACAGGCTGGCAGAAGCGTTCTTTATTTGCAAGGTGTGAAAACTGGTATTGGAGCACATATCATGCAAACCTAAATGGATTGACCAGGATGTGGTGTAACAGATGAAAGCACAAGCAAACGTAAATGAGAGTGAGAGAAGCATGCTCCGAGACTCTTCCTTAGAGCTATGGAACACCATGCATATTCCTAGCGGGCAGCCTCAACACATTCTCTTCTCATCTGTAGCTCGGAACAGATGGCGATTCCGCAGGTTCAAAGGCATTGTCATGCGTCCTTCATGGAAGTTATAGACCAGGGGAAGCACCATTGATTTGCCCGTTATGCTTCCAGCTGTCTTCCATGAGCAGTCTAGTTCTTTTCCAAGATGCCGTTGCAACCTTATCCTGCCTCCAGTGTGGCTTCCTGATGCGTTGTGAACTTTCACTCTTTGAGCAAAAGCTCAGTTCCATTTTGGCCGTCTTTTGGGTCTTACTTTGCTTACGGCGAACCTCTGTCCGCCGTCTAGCCCTCTCGTCTTTTCAGCTCTCTGGTTGCAGTTTTCTCCCATTTCTTGGGGATCCTTTTTTCTCGTCCATTCCTGCCTCTTTTTGTCTCTGGGTTTCGTCCCGGTTCCCTAGATTATCTGTGCGTGTCTTTCCTCTCTTCGGGTCTCGTACCGGCTCTCTGGATTCTCTAGGTGTTGCCCCCTCTTGTGGCGCTACCTTTTTTCCTCCTTACCTTCTCCGATGTTCGGCGGCTGTTTACGTTGCCCACAGCCCTTTGTGCTGCTTTCCCTGGCTCTCTTGCTGCGGTAGCCAACCAGTCTTTCCCTTCTCAGGGACCTTCCAGTTGCCTACCGGTGTGTTACCTTACAGGGAATTCTGGATCTCAGTTCCAGTCTGCATTCTGCACAGCTAACTATCGTACAATCTCCATCACTCCTTTCCTAGGCAAACTACTGGAAAGGCTGGTCATCTCCTAGCTTAATCTTCACTCTGAATCTGTTGGTTGTCTCCATGACCATCAGTCTGGCTTCAGAGCTGCCACGAGCACGGAAAATGCTCTCCTGAACATCCGTGAAGACCTGCTCTCCAACCTCGATTCCAGCACCCCCTGTGACCTTATCTTACTTGATCTCTCTTCTGCCTTTGACACGGTTAACCATGCCACCCTGCTCAACTGTCTCTGTGATGACCTGGGTATCACTGATCAGGCCCTGGCTTGGCTGACCTCCTTCCTCTCCGATCGACCCTCCCAGGTCCAACTTGGGTTCTTCCTCTCCTCTATCTCTGTCTCTACCTGTGGTGTTCCCCAGGTGTCTAACCTCTCTCTCTGGCTGTTCAACCAATACTTGGAACTTCTTGCCCACTGCATTGCCGCTCTCTGCCCCAACTTTCAGTGCTATGCGGATGATACTCAACTAATTTTTAGGCTCCCTTCTGCCAACTCTTCTCCTTCTCTCATCTCGAACTGTCTGTCCGCCATCCAGGAGTGGTGTGCCGCCAATTATCTCTGCCTTAATGCCATTAAGACCGAGATTCTCCTCATCGACACACCTGCTCCTTCCTTCCCTGTCACTATCTGGCCGGCCTCTCTTGGCCCTCTTTCTGCTCCCACCTGTGAGCCTAAAAACCTCAGGGTCATCTTCGACTCCACACTTTCCTTCTCTCCTCACATCTCTGACATATCTAAGAAGTCACACTACCAGCTCTACCTCCTCAGAGGTATTCTTCCTTTCCTCTCTTTCCCCCAGAAGCTCACTGTCTCCAGAGCTCTGGTTCTCTCTAGGCTGGACTGCTGCAACAGCCTCTTTCTAAATCTGTCTCCCTCTACAACTCATCCAAAACAGGACTGCAAGACTTGTCCTTGGCCTCAAGCCCAGGGATCGTATGTCTCCAGGAATGAAATCTCTGCACTGGATCCCAGTGGGGGCGAGAATTGAGTTAAAAACCCTCTGCATTGTCCACAAGGCCTTCTGGGGCCTGGGACCTCAATACCTTCAACTCACTCTTCCTAAATATCTTCCTTCTTGAGCTCTCCACTCATTCGCCTCCAACTCCCTCAGGGTTAGTCGCTTTTCCAAGCAGTTGGTGGTAGATCTCTTTCTTCTGTTGGGGCCTCCCTCTGAAACAGCCTCCTTGCCTCCCTGAAACTTGATGAGAACCACCTCTGGTTCCGGAAGCACCTCAGGACCTTCCTCTTTGCTTCTGCGTTCTCTCCTCCTCTCCCCTGCTGATCTCCTGGCTGAATCTGAAACTGCACTGGTTACATGGCTACCCTCTGATCTCTGGCCCGGGTCCCCTCCCCGCCAGTTGCACACCTGCACTGCCCCCCTGGCAACCCTTGCACTCGGGGACTTTTTCTGTATCCCTACAGCCTCTACTAGCACTTGACACCTGATGCCTGCACTTACCCTTGCACTTGCCACCAGCTGGCCACACTTTTATTTATTATTTATTGTCTTATTTATTTTACTGTTATCCTATGTACTGCACTGCCCCCTCCCCTTTCCCTCTGCACTTTTCTCCTTCCCCCCTCTCCTGCAGTTGCACGATCTTAATGTCATCTGGCCTAGTAGGATCGCTGTCTCTGTCCTCCCTCTGTTTCCCCTCCCTTGCCTCGTCGAGCCATGAAACACTTGTGTATAGGCGCGTTATAAATGACATAACATATCATATCATATCACAGTCAAGAAACTAGAAGACTTTCACGCAAGCAAATAGAATATATTGTAGATTGGTACCCGGCAAGGGGTGTATGTTGGCCTACCAGTCAATCAGGAGGCTCAAAATGGAGTCTTTACCACACAGTAAAGAACCATTCTAAGCCTCCTCGGAGCAGGAGTCCGCCATCTTCCTTTCCTGGGAATCAGGTAAGTGAGCACCCCCATGTCCCCCTTCCCCCAGCCCCAACTCCAATTATCACCACAAACTCTTCCCCACTTATCTTGTGCTCCTCCGTCACTCGACGGCACCAGGAACACTTGGGGGGTCATTACGAGTCGGGACTGTAAGGGATACCGGGCACCGGTAAGGAGACCGGTGCCGGTAATCCCTTACCGCCCGATTCCGAGGTCCCTTGGAGGGAACCATAAGGAACGTGTGGGCTCAAATGGGAATGGGGAATGGTTTGTTCAATGGGGACATACTGGTCCCGCCAGGGTCGGACTGCACCAGTAAATCCCTATTGAACAAGACCGGTGTCGGACCCGGTATTGGAGGCAGCCATGGCGCAAATAGCCAAGGCCAACAATGAAAGCAGAGCCCTTTTCATATCCACCAAGCACTTCACCAACCCTCTGCCCGAACCACCTGCAGCACACTCAATCAAAAACTCCACCGTCTGTTCCAGCGGCTTTACCAGAGGTCAGTCCCCATATGGCCCTTATGACCTCCTCAGCCTCTAACAGAGCATTTAAAAGATCAAGGTCAGCAGGCGCAAGTGTTGGGAGATTAATGTCGCTAAGGAGTGCCGTGATTCGTCCTGTGTCTCTGTGCGGCGGGGCAGCGTGGAGATCTCTATTGTACTTGGCCATCATTCGTTAATGGCTCAGTCCCCAGTGAGCAGTCCGCCATCGGCACCTCTGATGGATGAATTGCCCTCTAATGGAAAGCCTTAAAGGGTTCCAAAACCTGAAACGATTCAATCCTTTTAATAGGTTATCCTGCAAAAGCCTGCCCAGGTCTTGCGCCAGTAACTGTACAAGATCAGTATAATGTAGCGCCATTAGGTCCAGCCTCAAGGTGGGGTTTTGACTGGGGTGCCCGGGATAGTAAAACGCATAATATCCTGGACTATAGCGTTGGTCTCCTGCATCAGCTGGCCAATAAGCTTAATTTCCCCCAGTATCGCTTGCAATTGCATCTGAATATCCATTTTTATGGGGCGTCCTGCAGATCTATGAAGTGGACTGTTGATGGGGTTGCTGTCTTCTCTGCTATCAGAATCAGGGACCCCTGGTGTATGTTGCATGCCCCTGCATCCACAGTGCCAGTGGTGGAGTAGAGCGCAGGTTCCTGTCTTTCCGGATCTGTGATGCGATGGGCTAGTCCACGCCCAGACAGCATGCTCAGCATATGTGTCGTCTTGCCTTCACTGCACCTTATTAATAGCATGCTGTCAGCATAGTGTAATGGGGGTGTTGGTGTGCAGCTAATGATGTCTCCAAGTAGGCGATAGAAGCGCCATATACCTGGTGTCAGATATTGCAATATACCAACCAGATTCAAAAGATTATGCTGGAGTGGTGTGCCAAAAGTACATGGCGCATGGCCCCCCGGGATGCCTCCTCTGGGTCCAGACCAGTTAAGCACACTAATTACAGTCTCAGAGGCCGAAGGCAGTCACTGCCGCGGTGGGGGCCCAGCACTGTAATGCCATCTGCTGTGCCTCTATTTGGTGCCATGGAAGTCATAGGGCTGCATATCAGGTGTGCACAATATGGTCACAATCAGGCGCCGGGCACACCTGGGCACAGAAAGCAGTGGGTTTACACAAGCATTTTGATTGCCTGCTATGAAGTGTGTGCAGAGCATGTTGGGGGCCGGTGGGCACATACAGTGGCTCCCGCTCCAGAGCCATCGTTGCAGTGCCACTCTGCCAATCTCCCTGGGTGTTTTGTGGGATGTGCCCGGTATGCGGCGGGAGCAGGAAGAGTCATTGTATAATATGTGTAGCTGCAGCCAACTCTTACCTTGCTCCTCACCACACGCGACAGGGCCCCCCACCTCTACAGCGCCTTGGGGCCTCTGACAGGGCTCGCACTCAGTCGCCCGGATCTTCATGTGCTTATCTCATTGGATGGGGCACTTTTTGATGCAATGCTTGGTTTCCCCACTATGTTGCATTAAAAGCCCCAGGGCACTGGCTGCGACATGCATTCCTCAACCCTGCATTTGGCCTCCCAGCAGCAAAATTTGTTCCTGCATTTGCAGATCCTTAGAACGCCTGCAGGCAATGGCAGTGTCAGGCAGGTCCCCTCCTCATGTCGTGGGCAGCTTCCCCACTGTGGCATATCATCAAATTGTCAGTCGGCCAATGGGGTGGAAACAAGGGGACCTCCCCACCTCACCGGCAGTTGGTGTTACAGTTCATTCAATTGCTTTATTTTTCAGTCTTCTCCTTGGAGTCACGGTCACTCCTATCCGCCTACAGGCATATGACGCGGATCACTGAGCGGCGTCAAGAGGCGGCTCCAGTCATCCCACACAGCACTGCAGGTCAGTTCCAGCCACCATGCTGCCCAGGTTTAGCGGGCCAGCGCCTCCAAGCTCCTGCTGCCATGCAAAGCTGCCCCCAGCAGTACACCGTATGTCACGCGTGGATGATCTAGTCTCCGGCATCTTCAGCAGCAGAACGTGAGAAGCTGCCCATCCTCAGCATTCAGAGTAATGGCTCCAGTTGCATCGGCTCAGCAATCTGAGGCAGGCAGTCGGTAGGACCCCCAATATTTTCCCAGTGTTGCCCCATATGCTTAGGCACATTCTGAGACCATTCCTGCCAAAAACCGATACCACTAGATGGGAATTATTCAAAGATTATCGCTCGTCACATTCAGAGCTTGTTCACCCGGCTGCCATCTTGCTCGGGCTCTCAAGAGCCCCCTCATAGTTCAGTTTTGAAAATAGTCACCCTCTGTACCCTTACTGCCAACAAACATTCCCTTGTGTCTGTCGCTATCCCCCCAGCATCTGTAAAACACCCTCATTTGACACTTGTTGGGGAGATGCTGAGAATTTCAACAACAATTTATGCTAGCTTGGACCAGACAGCTGTGCTTTCTGTCTGTACTGGAAGGGTTCACTTAGGGTATTTATCCTGCATATGAGGTACTACAGGCTCTGAGACTGTAGCTGAACCATACCCGTCTTGAATATGAGACACCAGCAGAGTCCAACACCTGAAACGTGGCAATCACACTAGAGGTTGTGATGAATCGCAGGATTCTGTCATGTCTCCCCAAGGGGCAGTCTTTCCCTCTGAGGTTAGGGGTGACAGCCCGCTACCCAATACCCTTCACAGAGGTAGTGGAAAGCAGGACCTCACCAGGGAGAATCTCCCTTTGGGGACAATGACTCCGGTTCTTGTGAGGAACTCAATGAGCTATATATCACTAACTCACCTTTAAGGACATCTCCTGAAGAAAGGCATGAAGAACAAATCATAATTTTTTTGTAGTCCAAACACTTTAATTGTACCTGCGAAGGAAAACTTGTGTTATTCTGAGTCGAAAAAAAAGATTCAAAGAATACAGAAGTCAAACAGAAAGGACGGACTTTGATGCTCCTCTGGGGAAGTCTTCACTCAGAACAAAGAAAGAGAAGGAGAGACAGCCCCAGGAGGCAGATAGCTAATGTAAAGGTGCAGAAATGACACAGTTGTGGCTTGCTTGTTGGCAAACACTTTTTTGTTTATTTATTTTTTATTGTGTTATAGTTTGTTACAAACTTTTTTCACATTTAAAAAAAGAAAAAAGATCATCACTCATAGTTAAATCTTTAGTCACCATTCATTTCTTTACAAATGCTTTTATCCTATGCTTTCCTGTGTGCATGTATCAATGTCAAGCGATCCTAGATCCTGCTTCCTTTCATCTGTCCTTTTCGGCATTTAACTTCGTTAGTCATTTTTTGCCGTTTCTAATATTTTATCAAGAACGCTTATGACTGCACATGCATGAGCCATGATTTCAACAAGCAGAAATAAACTCCACTATTCGTCTGCGGATAGCGATGTAATTTCGCTGCATTCTTTTTTTAAGTAGTTTGTTCTCAGTGTTGTAAAGCCTGGGCACACAGTCAGCAGGTGTTTGATCGATTCTTCGGTGCTAACTTGTTTGCAAAAGCGACATTGATTGTCAAGAACCTCACTTTGTTACCTTGTGAACATAATTTCATTTGTTTGATATAAGTTTAACCTTAGTCGTAGGAATTGATTCCGATTATATCGACTTGGAAACTTCTGTAGGTATTTTGGTGAGGTATTCAGCCTACGTGCCTCATATGGAAACAACACAAGTGATTTGTATTGCACTCTTTGGTTCTGAGTTTCAATCCAGTCTATGGTTTGCACCTTTCTATTCACTGCATCCGGATTCGCAATTAGGATCTCTAAGGAAGTATCCAGCTGTGTCAGGTGGTTTGTGCAAATCTTATGCTATTCACTTATGGGCCACAAAGGAGTTCCGTTTGTTGGTTTGAATAAAATTCGATACGGTATTGCCTAGTCTTGCATGGAAATCTTTCTAAGAAGGGAGAGATTTTTCCATAGTACTATTGACTGTAAGGACTGAAAGCCCAATTTGTATCTAATGGCACTCGTTGCTACACTTTTGGGTGGATTGAGTACTGTCATGATCTCTGCTTCCAAAAGGTCAGGGTTTTCCCAACTCCCTTGGAAGCAGATCCATAACCCAGGTTCCGAGTGCCAACCAGTCCCAATTGGGACCTTTTGGACCCAGTCCTGTCGCCAGTGGCACCAGGCTCATAAATATGCCCAGTCCCAGCGCTGGAAGCGCCGGGCTCATAATGCTTGGGTGGACTTACCTGCAGCAGACCATGCTGCTTACTTGCCTGCCAGTTGAGCCTCTGATCCTCTTCTGTTTGGAACTACTTTTCCTGTTGGGTGGGGCAGGAGCCACTCCCTAGATTCAGAACACTGGAACTCTTCTGGAAAGCAGGAACTCTTTTCTTACCTAGGCGTGGCTGTGGAAGGAGACACCTAAGCACTACAGGAGGCTATTTAAACCACACCCGATGGATGAATCTTGCTTTGCGTTATTCTGCATCCTCTGCAGCAGAACGCTCATCGTGTCTTCTGCATCTGATCCTGGGCCTAAGGAAAAAGGCTTACCATCCTGAATCCAGTCTTCAGCAACACCTATAAAGACAAGAAAGAACAGGTTAGCATTACGGTCTTCAGTGACAGCTCTTCACTTACCTGGTCCATCGGCTGTCACCAACGCCTCGCGCTGCATTCCGGCATCTGAAAGACAAAGGCTTACCTACTCTTCGTGCGCTCCGGAGGTCTTCACACTGCATTCCGGCATCTGAAAGACAAAAGCTTACCAACTCTTCGCACGCTCCGGAGGCCTTCGGCGCTGCATCCCGCATCTGAAAGACAAAACAAGGTGCGTTTAAAGACATTGGGGAACTTTAATACTCACGTGCCATTACTCCTTTCCACATCTAACCCAGTGGGTATTCCGGCACCCTGCAGCCGCTCCGAACTTGTACCTGCAAAATAAAAAGACAGTTAGAGCGCATCGTGAAGCAGGCAACAAGCGCTTACTTACGTGCTTCCAGGCGCTTCTATTCATCACACGGGCTCCATCTTCAACTCACTTCAGCCCGTCATCCGCCATCGCCGGAACCCTGCAAAACAAGAAACATCATTACTAAAAACTTTAAAGACATTAGAATTACTCGAAACTTATCGTTCGTGCAGTAAACGACGGACAGCAGTCCTCTGAAGTCAAGAGGCCTGCTCCCCTTATCCAGTGAAGAAACTGGTTACAGCACCCTGCCCCGAGGCAGATGGAGAGCATGGCGTTCACTTACCTAAGGTGAGAGCGTTAACCTTTGGGGTTCTACAGGAGAAGAGAAAGGGAAGAAGAGAGAGACATTCAATAACCCAGTTCCTTAATCCCATATTTTCTATCTGCAGACATCTTACCCTTCGAGTCAGACA
The DNA here is from genome assembly GCF_040938575.1 of Ambystoma mexicanum. Lineage (NCBI taxonomy): Eukaryota > Metazoa > Chordata > Amphibia > Caudata > Ambystomatidae > Ambystoma > Ambystoma mexicanum. The sequence goes on along the minus strand of NC_090930.1, from coordinate 1,108,338,654 downwards.
TACAGTGCACAGAGGTCCAGCCCAAAGAGCCAGCCGTGTGTTACACATCACATTTGAAGATACGGTATACGCCCAGTCAAGACCGGCGCCTCTACGGGAATCAGGTGAGCGTTACAGAACGCAAAGCCTACCACAAAACTCCCGTCCAGGCGCTATGGAAACCTCGGATACCGACCAGCTAGCCCAGTTACTTGGGGAACTAAGGGCAGAAGTGCATGCAGCCCGTCAGGAAACGAACGCTCTAAGAAGGGAACTGATTATTTCCAAGGAGCGAACAGATGATCTCGCTAGACAATTGCTACAGTCACAAGCCGGACAGACCCCGTTACCCGCATATGGGGGAAATCTTCCTTCTACATCCTCTATGAATCCAGTGCAGATCAACCTACCTGGGAATGTACCTCTGGCTCCGCCCGAACGATTTTCTGGTGACCCAAAGAGGTTTGCAGTATTTATCAATCAGTGCCGGTTGCATTTCTTATGCCGGCCAGCAGCCTTTCCAACTGATCAAGCTAAAGTAGCTTTCGTGCTTTCGTACCTTAGTGGCAATGCGGCAGACTGGTCGATCCCTCTAGTAAATCAAGATGATCCGGTCCTCCATGATTTTCAAGCTTTTCAGCTCAGTATGGAAAAACTGTTCGCAAGACATTCACAGGGGCAGGCCTTGGACAATGAGCTTCTTTCGTTGCGACAAGGTAATCAAGACCTTTTGGCTTATATTGCGTCTTTCAACAGACTGATAGTGGAAACTCAATGGCCTGAGGACAAAAGGATTACGCTGTTTTATAGAGGTCTACGTGGAGAGCTCAAAGATGTGTTAGCCCAAGTAGTGAATCCCCCACAAGATTGTTCAGACTATATAGACTTAGTCGTTCAAATAGATCACAGACTGCAGAACAGGAAGGCCGATCGTTCCAAGTTTGATGCTCGAGTATTTTCCAAACCGCCAACTCCTTCCAAAGGAGTAGACTCCGGGGAACCCATGCAAATAGGGGGTCTGAAAGGTCCTCTAACACAAAAGGAGCGGGAAAGGAGAAAACAGTTGCAATTATGCCTCTATTGCGGAAACTCAGGGCACTTTCTTCGAGACTGTCCGGTGAAACCTGCCAAGAAGGCAGTAGGAGCTGCAGTTACCAACGTTACAAACTCTGAGCAGGGAAACGACCTCGCCCGACAAGAATAGAGGTCCTCTTGCCGAGCGTGAAAACCAGTTCCGTGACCTCGCATTTCGTGATACCTATGGTCCTCATTAGCCCTGATAATCCGGATCGATTACATGCAATTGAAGCTTACGTCGACAGCGGTGCCATCGGCAATTATGTGGATCATGAAATGGTTTTGAGGATGAATCTAACTCTTTGTCCCAAGGCTGTAAAGGACGTCATTACTACGGTGGATGGTACGGAGATAGCCTCCGGGCCAGTAACGCATACCACTCAAGAGGTGACGCTAGTAAGTCAAGATGGACACCATGAGAAGATTGTGTTCGATGTGATCAAGGCCCCTCAGTTTCAGATTATTCTAGGAATACCTTGGTTAGAGAAACACAATCCTCTGATCGATTGGCGAGCAAGAACGGTCCAGTTTCCAGAATGTGTCTCTACTTGTCACCCTCCACCTGGTGTTGCACTGGCAGCAATTTCTTCAGAGACTCCCCAGTTACCTCCCGAATACCTAGAATACCAAGATGTTTTCCGGAAGGATCAGGCTAACTCTCTACCTCCTCATAGGTCTTATGACTGCCAGATAGACCTGATACCTGGATCTACTCCTCCTTGTAGTAGAATTTATGCCCTCACCGAGCCTGAGAACCTTCACCTTCGACAATACCTGGATCAATACCTGGCAAATGGGTTTATTCGTCCTTCCAAGTCCCCTGCTTCTTCAGCTTTGTTCTTCGTTCCAAAAAAGGAAGGAGACCTTAGAACTTGTATAGATTATCGCTCCCTGAACCAGATCACCGTTAAGAATAGATATCCGTTACCTTTGATCCCTGAACTCCTGGACCAAGTCAGAAAAGCATGCATATATACAAAGCTGGATCTTAGAGGAGCTTACCACTTGGTACGAGTAAAAGAGGGCGATGAATGGAAGACAGCCTTCTGCACCAAGTATGGGCTATTTGAATATCAGGTCATGCCCTTCGGACTTTGCAATGCCCCGGCCGCCTTTCAATATTTTATGAACGATGTCCTCAGATAGCTCATAGATGTGTGTGTTGTTGTTTACATTGACGACATCCTCGTTTATTCTTCATCGGAATCTGAACATCGGAAACACGTGAAAATGGTCCTCGAAAGATTGCGTCAACACAAACTTTTCGCTAAGTTGGAAAAATGTGCTTTCAACGTGACTGAAGTTGAATTCTTGGGATTCATATTATCACCTGCCGGAGTGCGTATGGATTCAAAGAAGGTCGATGCAGTTCTCAAATGGCCATCACCATCCTCCGTAAAAGGTGTGCAAAGCATGTTAGGCTTCGCTAACTTTTACCGCAGGTTTATCCCCAAATTCTCTCGAATAGTCCAGCCCATCACTGCCTTGTTAAAGAAAAACAAACGTTTTGAATGGTCTACCGAGGCGGAACAAGCTTTCCAGGATTTGAAGACTAAATTTATCTCTGCACCAATCTTAAAACACCCTCGCCCCGAACTCCCCTACATCGTGGAAACTGATGCTTCAAGCCTTGCCATGGGGGCAGTTCTATCACAAAAGGACCCGGTAACCAATCAGTTGCATCCCGTGGCATTTTGGTCCCGCAAATTCTCGCCTCCTGAAATCAATTACACGATTACTGACAAGGAACTTCTGCCTATCAAGTCTGCCTTTAAGGCTTGGCGGCATTATCTGCTGGGGGCCCGACACACCGTTACTGTGATTACGGATCACCGAAACCTGCAATATTTGAAAACCGCAAAAGCCCAATCCTCTAGACAACTCCGTTGGGCATTATTCTTTGCCGAGTTTGACTTCATAATTACCTATCGACCTGGTACAAAGAACGGTAAAGCTGATGCCCTTTCTCGGATGGGAGTGGAAGAACACTTGATCAACCCTAAACCTGTACCAATCATTCCCAAACAAAGAATTCTGGGTGTAATCGCCACAGAATCCATAGAGGAAGTTAAGGATAAAGCCAGGCAACTTGTAACTCCAGCAGACATACAGAATTGGCATCTGCAGGGAAAGGACTTTGCAGTAAAGGACAACTTATTGTATTTCCAAGAACGATTATACCTACCCAGCACAGATTTACAGAAAAAAGTAATCTCTTGTTATCACGATTCTTTAATGGAAGGACATCCCGGTATGGCCAAGACCTCAGAAAAGATCAAGCGCTACTTCTGGTGGCCGTCTTGGAAAAAAGATATCAGAGACTTTATAATGTCCTGTGGAGTATGCGCCCAAAACAAGAGTCAAAAGGAAAGACCAGCAGGCCTCTTACGCCCTATTGACATCCCACCTCGCCCTTGGCATACGCTTTCTATGGACTTCATCACCGATCTACCTCCATGCTCAGGATACAATACGATTCTAGTAATCGTGGACTTATTCTCCAAGATGGCGCATTTCATTCCGCTCAAAGGCTTGCCAACAGCAGCAACTCTGGCCCGAGAATTTCTCGAAAACATTGTCCGACTGCACGGTTTTCCTTCGGTTCTAATTTCGGATCGAGGTAGTCAATTTATTTCTCATTTTTGGCGAAGTTGCTGTCGGTCGGCTCAAATTGATGTGAGACTATCGACCAGTCACCACCCTCAGACCGACGGACAAACCGAGAGGACCAATCAAACTCTGGAACAGTATTTACGCTGCATGCTGCAACAAACTGAAAAAACTTGGAAAGACATCCTTTGGATAGCCGAATATGCCTACAATAACTCTGTCCATTCGGGAACTGGGAAAACCCCGTTTTTTCTTTTGTACGGCAGTCACCCTCGAACCTCGGAGTTGGATCCCCTCCAAGATCTTGAAACACCAGCAGTAGACTACCTGCATTCTACAATCACCCAAGCCTTTAAGGAAGCTGTTTCTCACCTTCAAAGGGCTAAAGAACAATACAAGAAAGGAGCAGATCAACATCGGAAGGAAGCCCCTCAATATCAAGTAGGGGATCAAGTCTGGTTATCCACCAAATATCTACCTCTAAAAGGGCCACGCACATTCAACCCAAGATACCTTGGTCCCTATTCCATCATTACCATAGTAAACCCAGTAGCGGTCAAGTTGGACTTGCCACCGCACATGAAGATACATCCGGTCTTCCACGTCTCTCTATTAAAACCCGTGCAACCTCAAACCCGACTAACTAAATCTCCAAAACCTATCCTAGTTGATGGAGAACTCGAGTTTGAAGTCAAAAGCATTCTGGACTCCAAGATCTCAAAATCTAAACTATTTTACCTAATTAACTGGAAAGGCTACGGCCCCCAAGAGAGATCCTGGGAACCTGCTGAATATATCCACGCTCCTCGCCTAATCAAAAGATTTCACCGAACATTTCCTGACAAGCCAAAACCCCCGGAGAAGCCCGGTTTGGGAGGGGCCTTGAGGGGGGGTACTGTCATGATCTCTGCTTCCAAAAGGTCAGGGTTTTCCCAACTCCCTTGGAAGCAGATCCATAACCCAGGTTCCGAGTGCCAACCAGTCCCAATTGGGACCTTTTGGACCCAGTCCTGGCGCCAGTGGCACCAGGCTCATAAATATGCCCAGTCCCAGCGCTGGAAGCGCCGGGCTCATAATGCTTGGGTGGACTTACCTGCAGCAGACCATGCTGCTTACTTGCCTGCCAGTTGAGCCTCTGATCCTCTTCTGTTTGGAACTACTTTTCCTGTTGGGTGGGGCAGGAGCCACTCCCTAGATTCAGAACACTGGAACTCTTCTGGAAAGCAGGAACTCTTTTCTTACCTAGGCGTGGCTGTGGAAGGAGACACCTAAGCACTACAGGAGGCTATTTAAACCACACCCGATGGATGAATCTTGCTTTGCGTTATTCTGCATCCTCTGCAGCAGAACGCTCATCGTGTCTTCTGCATCTGATCCTGGGCCTAAGGAAAAAGGCTTACCATCCTGAATCCAGTCTTCAGCAACACCTATAAAGACAAGAAAGAACAGGTTAGCATTACGGTCTTCAGTGACAGCTCTTCACTTACCTGGTCCATCGGCTGTCACCAACGCCTCGCGCTGCATTCCGGCATCTGAAAGACAAAGGCTTACCTACTCTTCGTGCGCTCCGGAGGTCTTCACACTGCATTCCGGCATCTGAAAGACAAAAGCTTACCAACTCTTTGCACGCTCCGGAGGCCTTCGGCGCTGCATCCCGCATCTGAAAGACAAAACAAGGTGCGTTTAAAGACATTGGGGAACTTTAATACTCACGTGCCATTACTCCTTTCCACATCTAACCCAGTGGGTATTCCGGCACCCTGCAGCCGCTCCGAACTTGTACCTGCAAAATAAAAAGACAGTTAGAGCGCATCGTGAAGCAGGCAACAAGCGCTTACTTACGTGCTTCCAGGCGCTTCTATTCATCACACGGGCTCCATCTTCAACTCACTTCAGCCCGTCATCCGCCATCGCCGGAACCCTGCAAAACAAGAAACATCATTACTAAAGACTTTAAAGACATTAGAATTACTCGAAACTTACCGTTCGTGTAGTAAACGACGGACAGCAGTCCTCTGAAGTCAAGAGGCCTGCTCCCCTTATCCAGTGAAGAAACTGGTTACAGCACCCTGCCCCGAGGCAGATGGAGAGCACGGCGTTCACTTACCTAAGGTGAGAGCGTTAACCTTTGGGGTTCTACAGGAGAAGAGAAAGGGAAGAAGAGAGAGACATTCAATAACCCAGTTCCTTAATCCCATATTTTCTATCTGCAGACATCTTACCCTTCGAGTCAGACATACAGTGCACAGAGGTCCAGCCCAAAGAGCCAGCCGTGTGTTACACATCACCTTTGAAGATACGGTATACGCCCAGTCAAGACCGGCGCCTCTACGGGAATCAGGTGAGCGTTACAAGTACTGCTTTCCAAAAGGTACCTTCCAGTAGATTCCATGTCGACCACAACATGCTCAAGGCTGCTTCTCCGCCGTAAATCACAGTTGGTAGAACTTTCTTTTTGTAGAATGTAAGTATGGGTATCATTGTGAATTTCCATAACGCACATGCACTATGGCCCCTTGTGATGCAAGCAGTTTCATTTTGGATTTTAGCTTCTCTATCCATGTTGCTTCTCCAAGTGTTTTATTGAATTGAATGCCCAGATATCTGATGGAATCTAAATGGTGAGTATGTCATTCCCTAATTTCCACTTAAACTGACATTTTTTTTTCTTTGGCCCATGTAAGAAGATTATGATTTTAGATTTCTTATTGTTGATCAAAAGCTTGTTATTTCACATTTAATTGTGCAGACGATTTAATTTATGCTATAGTCCAATTTTCATCTGATCTATTAGGACCAAATTATCAGCATAGATAATCCATGCAATGTGTTGACCATTATATTTTGGAGGTAAGTCATCTACGTTCGTCAGTGCTATTCGCAAGCCTGCTAGATAAAGGTTAAATAATGTGGAGGCCAATAGGCAACCTTGTTTAACACCTTTATTTGTTTCAATTTTGAATGATAATACCCCTCTGTTGTTTAGCCTTATTTGATCAGAGGTGTTAGTGTGAAAAGCTTTGATTGCCTGAAGGAGCTCCTCTGGACAGTTCCAAGCAGACAATTTAGCCCAGAGTTTAGTTCTTTTATTATAAAAGTAAAGAAAAGGATAAACCCATCTTGCCCTATTTCTATGAGAGGTTGCCCTACCTCAACAAAAACACTAAGGACTCGGTCAGGATGTGTTGTAAAATAAAATGTCCACCATCCTGTGTCCAAACCTATTTCCCTCCCTTACACTAAACTGAGGAAAACTGGGCATCTTCTTTATCCAGAGGGAGGCTTCCCTCGTTCTGGATACAGCTCCTGTAAAGTTCAGTTTGTGTTGTGAAATGACAATGAGTGACTCTAAGTATAGTTCGTCAGTATCAAATGGAGGAGTCTCTTCCCCTTGTTCTTGTCTTCAATTAAAAACTATAGCGCCAAGTCTGGTACACTATCCTGCCAGACTTGACTATCGAATTCAGAATTCCAACACATGTCTCTTCTTTTAGAAGTGGCTCCTCAACCCCGCATTTCAACTTCTTGTACTCTGTCGCATGCTTCCCAGATCCCTCTGGATTGTCGCAGATTCTCCCCGACTCTTCCTTTCTCTTCTCTGTGGGCCCCAGACCCCTTTATATTCTCACGCTCTCCCCGACTTGCTCTGGGCATCAGCCCCTTGAAAATGTCTCTTCCTCTTGTATGGTTCCCTGACCCATGTGCCTTGCTCTTGTGTGCCTTACCCAACCTAATATGAGTCCCAGAACATGGTGTGCTCCTCTCGCAGGTTCTCTACCCTTACTTCACTCTCATTTGATGTCCAACTGAACAGACCAGGTACTGTTCCACATACTATATTCTGTAAAGTTCTGTTAGGGAGAATTCTCAGAAATGTGCTAATTCCCTCCACCTTAGAGACGCCAAGCAACTTTGCTGGATTTTGAGGACTTGATTTTTTCAACATGGAGAGAGTGAGACCCTTTTCCCTTCTTTCTCATGTATTTTAATGTGATTTGAACACTGAGTTTCTTTTGGTTATGGAGTCTGACAAACTCCATAGGCATCATCTTTTACATTGTGACACACAGCACCTTCAGTGCAGTGACACAGGGAAGTCTCTCAGATTTCCCAAAGGTTTGCATACCTTCTCTTGGTTAAACTACTGTTTCCAAGGGCAGTAAAGTGAAATTGACTTTACTTACATTTGTAACTTTCTAGACCCAGCACACACTATCTTACAATAGGGTGCTGGAGGAGTTACCTATTATCCCCTTTGTCTAGCTTCTCATGTAATATATTTTATGTTACCCTTTCCTCACTGAATGGCTGGTGGCAGTGGTTTCGTTTTAACTACCGTGGTGTGCCTTTAACGCGGGCTGCGTTCGCAGCGGCAGTAAAGCACCCAAGGGTGCCATTTTTACTCTGTGCGCCAAACCAGGTTTGGTCCCATTGTTCACTTTGCCTTTGGTGGGATTCACGAGTGAAGCCCTCCTCTGGCTCCATGGTGTCTGGGGTAGGCAGGAAGTGAGGGAGGTGCCCGAAACTCCGTGTGCTTAGTCTCCTAGGAGACCCACATGCACTCTCTGGTGATATTGCCGGCTGACTGTCCAGCAAGGAAAGCCACCCTGCTGGGTGACTGACAGCTAGGCTGGAATGAATGGGAGAGGACTGAATAAAAGGCAAGTCTTTTGGCTTTGAAGGCAGAGTCGACCACTGGACGAAGGAACCGAAGAAGAACTTGAAAAAGACACCTGCTGCAACTCCTGGACCATTGGTTTGCCCGGTGAAGCCATGCTGCTGTGCTGAAACTCCAAATTCGTATCGACAGAGAAGCCCCTGCAAGGACGACTTCTCCCTTTGAGTTGGTGGGACCAATCAACTCCAAAGTATGCCACATGGACATCCATCTCGGAGCTGGTTGAATTTCCACAGAGTTGCCGCTGGAAACCGTATAGCCAGTGAGAGGAACACCAGATTGTGTGCGTTGCTTTTAAGCTGGCCTAGAGCTCCAGAAAGATCATCCGGTCTCTCAATAGAGTGCAGGACCCCAGAAGCTAGGAAAGTCCATCTCGACAGCCAGGAACTGCGTTTTTGCTATTTGCGGTAAACGGGAGTAGTTGAAACACTGAACAGCCACTGAAAGTGAAGTCTGCCGGTTGCAGGTTTTGACCGTCCCAGTGCAGTGCAGGAGTCCCGACATCCCCCCTCTTGTCTTGGCAGGCGGTGAGGATATATTGTAGAGTTGTTACACTAAGAATTTGCTTTAATTATGTTCAACTAAAAACCTTCACAAGGCTAAGCTCCACTAGAAAAGTAATTGTAACATGCCAGATATGAATAACTTCAGGCAGGAAGCCCCGTTCATCTTAACAGTGGATCAACTGAAAGAAATGTGTAAGGTCAGGAATCTCCCTGTTAAAGGAAACAAAAATGAACTAATTGCAAGATGGTTGAATAATCAAAGTCGGGGTAGTAGGCCTGTCACACCTACTATCCCAGGAAATGTGGAAAATGATAATGAGGATGATAATTCAGAGTCTAACTCTAATATTGTTGAAGTGTCAGAAGAGTCAGAGGAGTCTCAGGAAGAGAGCCCCTCTTTACCTCAACAGGCCCTTTTGCCTCAACCATTAGCCACAGGGACCCCACAAGCTCCATCACTGAGTCCAGAATGTGTGTCTCCTGAAAAAATGAAACTTGAATTAGAGTTCAAAAGATTACAGATCCAAGCTGAAACCAAACATCAGGACATCAAGCTAAGGGAAATGGAAATGCAACATGCTCTTGAAATGAAGAAATTGTCTCTTGAACATGTTTCTATCCCAGAGTCTTCTAGGTCTCCCAGTTCGAAGAGACCTTGCATGCCTAAAGAAGCAGTGAGCATGCATGATGTGAAACTTGATAGTTTGGATTGGTTGGGTGCTTTTGAATGTAACTATGGGATTCAGGGCTTCACAGGGAATCAGTTGATTGCTTGGCTTTTGTCTAGGCTCCCCCAGGTTGCAACTGATGCTGTAATGGAGGTGGGGGATCTTGAAAGATTGGAGTATGAAAATTTGAAGCTAGCTTGAAGCTAGCTTTGATAGCTAGATTTGGGAAAACTCCTTCCCGGTACCTGAAGAGGTTTAGGACCCTCAAAAAGACTGATGGTACCCCTTGGGCTACCTGGGTGTGTGAATGTTTGAAGAACTTAGATGGTTGGGTTAAGGGTTACAGAGTGAACTCTTTTGAAGGAATGAGAAATCTGTTTTTGTTGGAATCTATTTTTGATGCCTGTTCCCCTGGGCTGAGATATCACTTGGCATACTCAAAAGAGATTGATCCCAAGAAGCTAGCAAAAGCTACTGACTTGTGGGTTTCCAACAAGGCTACTCACAAGGATTCTGGTGCCAATCATAAAAAGGATGAGGGGAAGCAGCACAAGAAAGATGACAAAGAGAATTCTAAAACCTCCCATCCAAAAGAGGGCCACAAACATAAGAATGGTAAGCCACATGGGAAACAAGGTCAGTCTAGTGAAACCTCTGGTGCCAAACCAGAGGGAGGTCAGCAGAAGCCCTCATTTGTCAAAACGTTTGGAACATGTTATGCTTGTGGGTCAACTATCCATGTGAAAGGGGATCCCAGATGCAAGTGGAAACCTTCAGGGGTCCACACTGCCTCCTTAGCCTTCATCCCTCAGGGAGAAGTACATATGGCAAGAGGAAACTTTCAACTATTGGCTGAAGGCCCCATTGGAGTCTCTGCCAGTGTTTCTTTAGTGACCCTGCATCTGTGGGAACAGCAGAATGTAGATGTGTATAACTCTATACCAGATAACACAAAAGAATACTACATGGACAGTGTACTTGTAAATGGTCAGGAGATCCCTGCCATTAGAGACACTGGGGCCAGCATCACAGTGGTGGATGAAACCTTTTTCAAACCTGAGGATGTTGCTAAGGCACCCAAATGCCCCACTAAGCTTGCTGGAGGCCCTATCCAGATGGTTCCAATACTACCAGCTTGCATCCAGTGCAACAATATAACTGTAAGAATACCTGTCAGTGTACAAAGTAAGGTGCCTGGGAGAGTCCTGATGGGGAATGACTTAAAAACTATTGGAGTTGTATCAAGCACCCCCAGGCCCCACAGTAAAAGGAAGCAGGAGCAGACTAGGAAGGCCAGAAAGCTCACTTTAAATGACTCTCAGTGGGTTGTTACAGAAGAACCTATAACACCCAGTCCACATGAAAAGCCAACTTCTATTTCCAAGAAGAAAGAGACAAAGGGGAAACCCAAGGTCTCAGGAAACAAGACAAATAGCACTCATGTCCATCAAACCAGGACATCCCCGAGAGGACAGTCCAAAGTCAACCCTGTGACTATTCCACCAGCAGAGGCTGAGTGTGAGGTCCAACCAGAAGAGGTTGAGTCAGCTACTGAAGGCACAGAGCTGGAAGAAGACCTTCCCCCTGTGTGAGATCTGGATCCTAAAGACCATCCTGAGCTGCAGTCTTTACTGGCAGAAGGTGGCCTGTATAGGGCAGACTTCAGCAGAGGTCAAAGAGAGTATCCTATTCTTGATGGACTTTGCCAACAGGCAGCTTCCCAGCTGGAAGGGCAAGAGCCAGGGAAGCACAGGTTGTACTGGGAGGATGGCCTCCTCTACAGTGAACCTACTGGGTCTACCCCAGGAGACTACAGAAGACCTGTAGTGCCCCAGGAGGTGAGACCTCAATTTCTCCAGTTAGCCCATGAGATTCCTTTAGCTGGTCACTTAAGCCTTAAGAAGAGCAAGGAAATTATTTCTCTTTATTTCTACTGGCCTAAGATGGGGTCTGATGTTAATAAATTCTGTATGAGCTATCACACTCGTCAGACATCTGGCAAGAGTGGAGCCAAGAATGTGGCACCTTTGGTGCCTCTTGCAGTGGTGGGAGTCCCTTTTGAGAGGGTAGGAATTGACATTGTTGGTCCCTTAGACCCTCCCACATCTTCAGGCAACTGATTTATATTGGTTGTGGTAGACCATGCTACCAGGTATCCTGAAGCCATAACTATGAGGACTGTTACTGCTCAGGCAGTGACTAAGGCCCTACTTGGTATTTTTACCGGAGTAGGTTTTCCTAAGGACGTTATCTCTGACAGGGGGTCTAACTTTATGTCCCACTACATGCAAGTCAAGTGAAAAACCTGTGGTTTGACCTACAGGTTCTCAACAGCCTACCATCCCCGGACCAATGGATTGGTAGAGAGGTTTAATAGAACTATGAAGAGCATGATAGGTGCTTTAGAAGAACCCCTTGGAAGAAAGTGGGACCTTCTACTGCCATGCCTTCTCTTTGTTTATAGAGAAGTCCCGCAGGAAGGGGTTGGATCCAGTCCCTTTGAGCTTCTCTATGGTCATCCGGTTAGAGGTCCATTAACCCTAATCAAGGAGGGGTTGGGGAGTGCTCCTTCCTACAAGCCAGTGAGAGTCACTGACTATGTGTTGGGTCTCCGAAGGAGAATGTCACACATGATGACAGAAGCTTCAGATAACTTGAAAGCGGGTCAGGCTCTGGTGAAGCATTGGCATGAGCAGAAGGCCAACATGGTTGAGTTTACTGAAGACCAGCTAATTCTAGTTATGGTACCTACAAGGCAGTGGGCTATAAAGGACAAATGGATTGGACCCTTCAAGGTTGTGGAAAAACTTGGAAAGGTCAATTATTTGGTGGATTTAGGCAACCCTAAGGAGGCCCCCAGGGTCTTCCACACCAAATGCCTAAAGGCCTATGTCTCTAGACCAGACCTAGGAGCTGTGCCTCTAGCCTCTGCTCAGGAGGAGGAGGAGAGTGAGCCTCTACCTGACCTCCTCAGGGGACAACCTTTAGACAGAAAGATAGAAGGAGTTAATCTCACTATTGATCTGACACTGGAACAACAGGAGGAGTGCAAAGCTCTGTTAAATCAGTTTACCCCTCTGTTTTCACTATCACCTGTTAAAAGCAGAGGTTACAGAATGTCAGACCATGTAAGAACCCACATGAAGGAGGAGGTCAACAAGATGCTTGATCTTGGGGTAATAGAGCCATCTAAAAGTCCATGGTGTATTCCAGTTATGATAGTACCAAAGACAGGATCCAAAGAGTTGAGATGCTGTGTGGACTATAGAGCCCTTAATGCAGGCCCCACAACGGATGCCCATCCTTTACCTAGGACAGATGAGCTGGTGGACAAACTTGGTTCAGCCAAGTACTTCAGTACATTTGACCTAACTTCAGGCTATTTGCAAATAGCTCTGACAGACCATGCCAAGGAGAAAACTGAATTTTCAAACCCAGGAGGCCTCTACCAGTTTAAGGTTATGCCTTTTGGACTAAAGAATGCACCTGCTACATTCCAAAGGGTGGTGACGCGTGTTCTGAATGGGATGGAGGACATCTGCATGGCATACTTGGATGACATTGCAGTGTTCAGCCCTACTTGGAAAGGACATATTGACCACCTGGGATATGTATTGCAGGCTCTTGAGCAGGCCGATCTGACCATAAAGGCAAGTAAATGTCAAATTGGTCAGAGTAAAGTGGTCTACCTTGGTCATCAGGTAGGAGGAGGTGAAATAAGGCCATTGCCTAGCAAAGTACAGGCTGTACAAAACCCGGCCAGCCCTATTACTCAAACCCAAGTGAGAGCCTTTCTAGGTCTCACAGGTTACGATAGGAACTTCATTGAGAACTATGGGTCCATAGCCTCTCCCTTGAATGTGATCTCCTCACCCAAAGTCCCCAAGAAGGTCAAGTGGAATGAGGTGTGCACTAAGGCATTTTAAGGACTTAAGCACGCTGTTTGTCAAGCTCCAGTCTTAAGAGCTCCTGACTACAACCAATCCTTTATTGTACAGATGGATGCTTCCAGTACAGGTATATGTGCAGTTCTGAGTCAGCTGGATGAGAAAGACAGGGAACATCCAAACTGCTTCATCAGTAGGAAACTGAAGGAACCTGAGACAAGGTGGGCAACCATAGAACATGAATGTTTTGCCATTGTGTGGTCTTTGAAGAAGTTTAGACCATACTTGTATCGATCTACTTTTGAGATTCAAAAGGACCACCAACCCTTGAGATGGTTAATGCAGATGAAGGGGGAAAATCCTAAATTGTTAAGATGGTCAATCAGCCTACAGGGGTTTGATTTTACCATTGAACACAGGTCAGGGTGTAATCACCAAAATGCTGATGGTCTCTCCAGAAAGTATGACCGACTGGAGTAAGGAGATTCACCCAGGGGTGGATTAAATCCTCCTGTTCCTTAGTCTGGGGGTTGGGGGGGTGAGTGTTAGGGAGAATTCTCAGAAATGTGCTGATTCCCTCCATTTTAGAGACCCCCAGCAACTTTGCTGGATTTTGAGGACTTGATTTTTTTTAACCTGGAGAGAGTGAGACCTTTTTCCCCACTCTCTCATGTATTTTAATGTGATTCTAACACTGTGTTTCTTTTGGTTATGGTGTCTGACAAACTCCATAAACATCATCTTTTACATTGTGTCACACAGCACCCTCAGTGCAGTGACACAGGGAAGTCTCTCAGATTTCCCAAAGGTTTGCATACCTTCTCTTGGTTAAACTACTGTTTCCAAGGGCAGTAAAGTGAAATTGACTTTACTTACATTTGTAACTTTCTAGACCCAGCACACACTATCTTACAATAGGGTGCTGGAGGAGTTACCTATTATCCCCTTTGTCTAGCTTCTCATGTAATATATTTTATGTTACCCTTTCCTCACTGAATGGCTGGTGGCAGTGGTTTTGTTTTAACTACTGTGGTGTGCCTTTACCGCGGGCTGCGTTCGCAGCTGCAGTAAAGCACCCAAGGGTGCCATTTTTATCAAAATGGCCCCAGTCTTCTTTTTCGCCATTTCTTTGGGGATAGGTCCTTCTTGAGATTTACTCTGCTCGGCAAGCCAGGTTTGGTCCCATTGTTCGCTTGTTCGCTTTGCCTTTGGCGGGATTCACGAGTGAAGCCCGCCTCTGGCTCCAGGGTGTCTGGGGTAGGCAGGAAGTGAGGGAGGTGCCCGAAACTCCATGTGCTTAGTATCCTAGGAGACCCAAATGCACTCTGTGGTGATTGGCCAGCTGACTGTCCGGCAAGGAAAGCCACCCTGCTGGGTGACTGACAGCTAGGCTGGAATGAATTCGTGAGAACTGTATAAAAGGCAAGTCTTTTAGATTGGAAGGCAGAGTCGACCACTGGACGAAGGAACCAAAGAAGAACTTGAAGAGGACGCCTGCTGCAACTCCTGGACCATTGGTTTGCTCGGTGAAGCTCTGCTGCTGTGCTGAAACTCCAAATTTGGATTGACAGAGAAGCCCCTTCAAGGACGACTTCTCCCTTTAAAATTGTGGGACCAATCAACTCCAAAGTAAGCCACCTGGACATCCATTTCAGAGCTGGTTGAATTTCCACAGAGTTGCTGCTGGAAACCGTATAGCCAGGGAGAGAAACACCAAATTGTGTGTGTTGCTTTTAAGCTGGTCTAGAGCTCCAGGAAGATCCTCCGGACTCCCAGGAAGCAGGACTGACCGAGCCTGAGCCTCCTCAACAGAGTGCAGGACCCCAGAAGCAAGGAAAGTCCATCTCAACAGCCAGGAACTGCAGTGTTGCTATTTGCAGTAGACACGAGGAGCTGAAACACTGAACAGCCACTGAAAGTGAAGTTTGCCGGTTGCGAGTTTAGACCGTCCCAGTGCAGTGCAGGAGTACCCTGACGTCCTCCCTCTTGTCCCCACGACTGAGGCCAAGGAACAGTGAGATTTGCAGAGCTGCACAGGAACAGGAGTCATCTGCTGCATCTTTTCTTCATTTTTCAAGGTACTGTAAAGTCTGAGAGAACTTACCTCTTGCTGTAGAGTTGCTTGCATCTTCTACGACTCACAAGTCTAATCGGCTTGTGGCCCTACATTTGATTCTTTTCTCCAAAGACTTCTAAAACATTGTGCAAAGACTTTTCCATTTACCTACCAGAAGTGCTTCATCTTATATAAGACTTTTGCCCATTGACTTTGGCCTAGCCTATTGTACTGAATGACTCTTCTTGGGGGAATCCAAAAGTATTTGCCTGCTTAAGAATATTCGTGGTCTCTTGTATGTTCTAAATAACCTTGTCCTTTGACTTATTACTATATGATCCTAAATGCAACAGTGATATATTAATGTCCCCAGCACCCTAGCAATTGAAGTCACTTGAGGGTGTAGGTAGTGTCTGTGGGACACCCCGAAAGGGTATCTACTTATTTAGAGATATTAAGAGTGTATATTTCATGAAAATGTATTTGAGTGTTACTATTATATTGCTCCGTTCTGAAGAAGGCTTATTGTAACTGACTGATAAATAAATTAATAATTGTTTATTCAAGAAACCTTGAGTGTAAGAGTTTATTTGAATACTTCTAACTGTAAATCTCTGTGTAACTCCACTAGAGCTCACCTTGACCCCTCTTGAGATAAGCCTGGCTGCTAAATACGCTACCAGAACTGTGTAGTACAAGCTTCTACCAAAGGTTGGGTTTCCTATACCTGTAGTCAGAGTTTTTTGTAGTGTTCCCCGAGGGTACTGCATACAAACTTTGCCTAACAAGTTCCTTTCTGCTTTTCATTGCCCTTGTATTTCTTTCGGGTCTTCGATCCATTTGTTTTGGGTTTGCCTCTGTGGTTCACTTGGGTCTCAGATCCTTTTACAGTGGCCCTCGAGGACATTTGGTTTACTCTCTTGCCAAGTGTCCACTGATGCGGCATATGACTGTGTCCTTATATTTATCTTAGGGTCCTTGATCTATGTATTATCACCTTCAGTTCGTATCAGATCCCAACCCTCCTTAGGTTCCCATTGTTCAGTTCCCAGCACCTCTCATGCACCCAGGCAGCACCCATACCTTGTTTTCGGGTTCCTGCTGCATGGAGTCCTGCTCGGGCTCCTTCGACTCTCTGGACAACATTCAGATCTGCCCCTCTCAGCTGCGCTGTCTTTCGCATCTCTGCGTCACCTCCAGGAGGTGTCCCAAGTCTTCCATGTACTTGCTTCTTTTCTGCTTTCTCGTAGTCTGACAGTTCTTGGCAACACCTTTAGAGATGGTGGCTCCACTCCACCATCATCCTGGTCTGCATCTTCTTCCCGTGTATCTCTGTATTCAAACTTCACTCTCAGTTCCTCCGGGCAGGCTCGACGAATGGCTTATTCCTTTTTCTAATCTGTAGTCCAAGTAACCAATAGGCAGTCTATTGCAACTAGACTGCGTCTTCTGCTTCTTATAAGTATTCCTCATTGCTCCACCGTTCTGCCTCGTCACAGTAATGAACTGATGATCATTATAGAGTTCAGTATCACTCTACTTCCTGGTTTTCTCTTGAGACTTGGTTTCCTCATCTCTACATAGATAGATAGAGGTGTGGGGTACCATAGGGTACTGAGTGGGGTGAAAGGAAGGAGGGGACAGAAATGAAGGAGGGAATATCACATTCTCCCAAGGTGATCGCCACTGGTCCCATGGAGGGCTTCACTTCCCATGAGATTTACCCGCTGAGTACCATCCCAGGGGGACTAACAGGAAGCAACCTCACCTCCCTGGCCTCATGGAAAGGGGCTTCCTCCATGGAAGCAGTGATAATACCCTGGGATTCATCACACTATCTACGCTGGTGAAGAGTGTCACTGACCCAGGGCACCAGTTTCAACATGTCCACGTGGCCACGGGTGATTGACCTCCAGTGCACACTCCCCTGGCATCCATCCCAGCATCTTTTAGGGGTCACCAGGGCAGAGACAGGGGAAAGAGACCCCTGCTCCCAGTGTGACTGCCAACTGAACTGGAGTGGCCTGTCCTCAGTGTACCTGGACCACGTAGCATCGCAATGTGGGGAAGCCCACAAAGGATGGCAAAGGGTGACAGCAAAGGGTGGCAGGATTCTGCAGTAATGTCGTTTTCCCACACTACTCATCTTATGACACAGACCAACGTGTACAAGTTGGAGAGCCAAACCAAAGCCTGTTGCACTAGGGAGGTGAGGGCCGGTGTACAGCAGCTGAAGTGCGGTCCCAACTCTGTTGTGGAAGTGTTGCATGAGCCTCCATGATAGGACTTGAGACATGGTGCACTATGCCTGAGCTGGGTGATGGCAGAGGGTACTTTGGTGGAGGTCCATAGCAGTCCTGACATGTTAATCGCTTGTGCATGGGTATAGGGTCAGATGAGCAATCAGACATCTAATGTCTGGTTCCCTCTATGTTTCACTCAGGAGAGATGGCGCTCGATACCCCAGTGTAATCTGCTGTGGCAAATGATTAGAGGTCTTGGAGGCCAAACAACCTCAACCCATTATCATACACAATATGGCTGAGGAGGCAATGGCGCAAAGCTGCCATCTGTGTGTTTATGACTCAATGCCTCGAAGTCAGTGTCCCCCCAAAACTATAATTATAACCCATCACTGTGGTGCATGCGTTGGCCTGAGATAGCCAGCCCGTGTGCCGTTGGATAGACCTTCTTGCATCAGGACTCGGTTGGGGTCACAAGTGGTCAACCTCTCTCACCCGTCGTCCAACTCATGTTTGTGGGGAATGTGGTGCATGATGCTTTGTAGACAACCTGATTCTGGGTCAGGTGTTTGTGAGTGGTAGAGCAGCTACCTCGCTGTAATCTGTTTGTAGTTATACTCTCAGGCACAATTTCATCAATGGCGCTGCAGCACTGCTGGTACCACAAAGGTCTCGATTCCTACTCCTTCTGCTGCACCACGATAAGCACAGGAAACTCTTGTGCACCCTGGGTGCACTTGCGGGGAAGTGGGATGAGCATTGAGCTCTGTTCCCCCTCTCCGGTAAGCCTAGCAGACCAGATGGGCTTGGCCCAGCCAGCGGCGCAGTGGCAAGATCCAACTCATAGGAGTCAGGGAAGAGAGGGTGGGCCTTGGTTGTGGAAGGCAGCTGCAGCCCCAGACCCGGGATGGTGGATTTAAGGCAGGCACAGCCTCATGGGTGCACAGCCATGTGGAAATGGGTGACTGTCCCAGGCTATCTGGTTCTTGGAATGGGCCAAACTTGTCATATGGCTACAGCAGTCAGACCAGATAGCCTGTCTCCTACTTTTGTCTGCATCAGGTTCCATGTTAGTAGGTGTGAAGTATCTCGATGTGGGACAGATGTGTGTCATGGGAGCTGGACAGGCTCCTTCATGCTGGAATGTGTCCCCAGAGCAGGTGGGGACCAACAGGCCTGGCCACAGAGGGAGAAGCTAAGCAAGCCCAGCTTAGGGTGCCACAGTCCAGTAGGTGTCCCAGGGAAGTGCTTCTGGGACTGGGTTAGGTGGTCAGGGGCAACTGCAGGGCTCACATAATCTCATCATCGCTCACATAGACATGCAATGTGGGGAATCAACAGAAACAGGATTGGGTGAAGAGGTCCTACATGGGACAGTGTGAATTGACAGCTATTGTCTACCCAATGCTATCCCCGGCTCTTCCCTCAACAACTTGGAGATTGACCCTCCTCAGAGGGCCAGGGCTACCGCCAGGTTTTCTGGGACCATTTGCGCTACCACACTGTACAGAACGAGGGCACCCATCTCTGCCAGTCCTGGTTTGGGGATCCAAACCCAACTCCCTTTCAATCCACTCAGGTCAACAGAGGCCATTGCCCGTCCCTTCTGAACGGCTCTAGGCCATCTCTTGGGACCGACTTACCCATGTTCAACCGCTGGTGACACGGAACCCTACTCCGCTTCATCCTTTAAAGTTCTCTTTTGAAATTCTGCCACCAAGATATGCACCTGTCGCAGCTCCACCCAGAACTTTGCCTCAGGCATCAGTGTGTACCACAGTGGCCCTCCTAGTCCTCTGGGCTTTGCCCCAATGCTCCAGCTCCATCCATTTCAGGGCCAGATGATCGAAGCAGGTGAGTTACTCACACCTTAGCAGATTCCATCTCCCATGGCTCCCGTCCTGCTGTCTGTATCAACCAACATCTTTTCTGGGATCTGATGAGCGTTGGCATGGGTCACCTTAATTTGGCGTTAGGTTCAACCCTCAGTGCCAGTTCTGCTTCCCAAAAGTGGCCCACTGTGCACTTGCATTCAATGCCTGGCTCCACACCAGTGAGCTGGGCCTCTTGCCCATTTTAAGTTTGAAAAATAGGTTGAGATATTATTGCCTCCAAGACCTCTGATAATTTGCTTGACCAGAAGAAAGTGGGGTTTAGGAGCACCAGCTCTCCTTAGGGTAACTTCAGAGGGAACCAGCTACTCAACGGTTTGATTCTTTTTTTCTCTATATCCAGGTTGGATGACCTATTTGCATGTCAGGAATGCTACAGACCTCCACCAGTGTTTCCTCTGGTTTTGCCCTGCCCAGGCATTGCTCACCATCTTTTGGGTCCTTTTGCACATGGTCAAGCTTCACTTCCCTGGCATAGCGGGGTGGAGGGGCTGGTGGTGCACCTTCATTGCACCCAGGGTTTGGTACTGGCCTCTGACTCGCACATGCATTTGACTCCTTGGTTTATGTTTGAAGATGGGTTGGGTGGGTAACTGATGTCACAGCAGACCCTTGGCCTCCTTTGTGGCCCCCCCACCCAGCAGCACAAAACGATCATGGTGCACTAAGGACAGTCCACCTAAGTCAAAAGTAGCGCTTGGATCAGGGGGTGCCATCCCTGATCACTAACTAGCTGACCCCCCCCCTCTGAGAGGCCCTGGGATGGTTGGTGGAGGAGGGCATGGCAGCAGTCAATCTCCCTCAGCTCTGCGGACATGGCGAGACTTCTGCCACTCTCCACCAGATCTGAGAGTCTTCCCAGCCAACCTAGAGTCAGTCACAGTGCACCACCATGGAAGAAATGCAACCTGGAGGGGCTGTGTGGACCCGAGCGGCAGTACAACGAAGGGATCTGCCATTCTGGAAGACCAAACTTCCCGCTGTGTTTAATCCTCTGAGTGAACTGCATGGACCCCACTCATTTACCTCTCAACAGTTTCACGCCCTCTTGTACTCTGTCTTTGGAGTTCTTTTCAACTTCCCCTATGGTACCTGTTGGTTATCGGTCTCATGTCTGTATTTGGCCTTAAATGAAGTTTACCACCCACTTTGGCCTGCATTCACAAGCAACCCTCCTCCAAGATGACCTGATCCCAGCATGCCGTGGCGGGCGGGGGGGTGATACCGGCCTTAACCTGTTGCCGATGTGGATTCTGCACTGGGTTCTTCCCTCTTAACTTGCCATTAGTGAGGGAATACTGGTTAGTCTCTTTTCTTCCGCTTAGTACTATGCTTCAATTCAGCAGGTCGTCGCATCTGATCTGAGGTCATGGTCGGGGAACCAAAGTTCAGGCATCCGGCTTCAGTGCCGGGTCAGTTTGAGGGGGTTTGCCCGTGTGCACTGTTCTGATCTGCGCCAAACAACGCCTAGGAGGTGTTGTATATCGGATGCAGTTGCAAGGCCTGCACTCCAGGGCTGTCCCACGCAGGCAGACATGGGGCACCACAGACAGCGACAAGTGGCATTGGCAGCTGCCCCGGATTAGGGGAAGGTGCGTCAGGTCTTTAGGCCGCTGCCACCACCACCAGGGCACACTGGCCACCTGGCCCTCCCAACCCCACGGGGTGGGAAAACGGAGGCCAGGATGCTCCAGCAAGAAGCCTCTGTGGTGGGTCCAGGGATCAATGTGTCCTGCAATTCACACTGATTTTCGTAGCTAGCAGCATTTTTCATCGACGCGCGACCCGAGTGATCTACCCCCAGGAGTCAGAGGCAACATTTCTGTCCAGACATCGGCCCAAACCTGCAAGTGCAGGAGGGCTGGGGGAGACAGCACTGCATGTCCCACCCATCTGTGCAGAGAGACAGCCAGGCGCCCCATCTAGCTTCCCAACTTGGGAGTCAGCCAAGACCATTGCGGGTTTCGAAGGAGCATGTGCCAGATGCTCAGCCTTGGAAGCCCACCCACTATCTTCTGCAGAAGTGCAACAGGGGTTTCCCAACGTAACAGGGTCAGGCAGCTCCACCGCTGGCCCACTGTTCATCCAGTAGTAGAAGTAGAGTTGGAGGAGCAGAGGTAGCAGTAGCAGTAGTTGTTGGGAGTAAAGGTAGTAGGTGATGGGAGTAGTGAGCGAAGGACACTAGTACTGGAAGGGTGAGCAAGGCACCATAACCCTGGAAGTCCCTGAGGATTTTATGGGGGCTATTAGGGTTTGGGAAAGGCACAATATCCTTGGATGTCTGTAACAGTGAGAGTGGTGTGCAGGGCACAATATCCCTGAGTAACTTGGAAGGTAGTAGAAAGAGGTAGTGGTATTAGGGAAATATTAACAGTAGTAGAGCGGGATGAGCAACAGTTATTGGGAGAGTAGGAGAGGCTACTGGCGTTAAATGAGGCAGAAATTATAACGAGCGGAATAGGACGAGGAGGGGAAGTAGAGTGAGAGGAAGAAGGGAAAAGGAATAACAGAAGTAGAACGGTATTTGAAAGTTGAAGCGTAAAGGATAGAAGTGGGAAAGAACGTAAGATCAGACGGTGGAGGTGGAAAGGCGGAGTGAGAGCGTGGAAGGGACAGTGACGTGGTGGGAGGAGACTAGCTTACAAGGGCAGATTAGTGAAGGGTCAGGAGTGCGAGGTTGTGTAAGGAGTGTACGTGATGCAGGGCAAAAGAAGACACCATTCCCTATTCCCAGAGAGACTAACCAACGATAGGAGAGGGAAAGTTAGTAGTTCCCTAGGGAATCAAGTATCCATCGCATTAGGGCAAACCACTGAAGAGTAGAGACGTGAAGACAGAGAGGGGTTACGGGTCTGTAGATTACTAACAGTCTGATAGGGATATCTCGGCTGGGAGGTGGGTTCCACACCTGGGGTAGTCGAGAGAGGAAAGGCACAGCCCAAGCACTAGTCATTCCCAGTCCCTTAGACCCCAGAGAATTAAGGAGAGAAGCAGCCATTCTGGCAATTGTTTTTTAAATACACACCCTTGGA
Source organism: Ambystoma mexicanum (assembly GCF_040938575.1). Lineage (NCBI taxonomy): Eukaryota > Metazoa > Chordata > Amphibia > Caudata > Ambystomatidae > Ambystoma > Ambystoma mexicanum. The sequence continues at coordinate 1,108,316,026 of NC_090930.1, read as the reverse complement.
CTTTACATAAGAGTCAGCGTGGTTATTTGTGGTGGGCAGCTCCATCACCGCATCTCTAAATAGTTGCATATGAATTCTGTTCTGTAGCGGATGTAACGAATATGTATTGAAATTAATCACTTTTTTTTCAAAATGTTGTTGAAGGGGGCAAGCCCCCCCTCCTTTGCAGCCAAATATTTCTGAGCCTGTTTGTGATGTAACAAAAAAAATGCCTGATCATACTGGATCTAACGTATATCTAACCAATGACATTGAAGTTTGTGCATTTTTTGGTTGAGGAGGGTGACTAGATTACTACGGGTTAGCCCTCCTCTAAATAATTGCCTATTGCTCCTGTTCTGTAGCGGATCTAACATCAAAAATGGTTGATCAAACCAGATCTAACAGAAATCTAATGAACCAGATAATTTTTTTGTAAAATATCATGAAAATGGGTGCGGGGGGGGGGGGTGCTAACCTGGGTGAAATTGGGCGTGTATCCTGCCCAAGGTGACCATAATGTAAAGGCAAGAGAACAGATATTGAGACTAGATCAGTCAACCCCATCTTCAGTTCCTGTATCAGGGACCTGGCATGGAGAGCCACATGGGGTGCAGAACTGGGCAGTTTGGGATCTAACTGGGCATTGAGAGACGCATGGGGGAGAATTTTCCCTAAAACAATACATCTATCTCCCATAGTTTTCAGGGGGCACACGCCATAGACCCCTGTGTACAGAGTGCACGCCCGCCCTGCCATGGAACCCCAGCTACCTAACTGCCCCGGCCCATGCACTTTGTTCCCTCTCACTGCTGGATGAAAAGGACTTCCGAAACTGTGGTTTGCTTCATGTTTACTGCAAACCTTTCAGAGCATTTGGCTCTATGCTGAAACCAGCAGAAACAGTAGCCGGCCTCTAGATAGCAGATGGGAAAGTTCCTCCTCGAACAGTGTAATGACGCCTCTGAGCAGTCAAAGGAGGTATTTTTGCTTTCTTTCTATCAATTCTGTGTTTTGCTTTGCACATTCTTGTACATATGCACATTAAAACATAATACTTTCGTTGTCCCTATATATTATCCTGTACCGCCATCGTGTGGTCATCATTTATATTTAAAGTTTTAAACAGATATACTATTTTTATTTCGGAGTTAAATCAGTTTTGGGGATGCTGCTTTTTAGGCAAGTAGGCGCCGCTGATGCCGAATTTATTGGAATGGGAAGTGAAGAGAGAACGGGATGTTAGGAGGGAGGCACATTGGGCCTTAGGCTTTTTACCCACTCATTGACTTCCAAGGCCATGCTTTTCCTTATGACCATTCTCACCCACTACCTGCCCCTCCGCACCCAAAAAATCCTCCCCTGCGATCTTTCAGCTGGCTCTGTGCTTCTAAGGGGATGCCCATGTTATTTATGTACATTCTTCTTAAAGGTAGAATTCAGCTGTACACCAGTTCCCTCTATGAGACAATGTCTTAAGCAAGTGCCTTTATCCACTTGATTTACACGCAATCTGTGTGTACGTTGCGCTGATTCCTGTTAAACAAGCATTGGCATAGCCAACAGGGTTGGCTCTCTTATAGCTATTAGATAGGGATTTCCAGACACTGCCATAATATGCCCAACGAATGGCCATATAGCACCATTATGGCATATCCCATGTCAACAACCCAAAGAATGTTGACTTTCCCATTTCTTGTACTTTTGGCCAGAGAAATGTTGGATTTAAGGGAGCATACCACCTGCTAGCGTCAAACAGGGACAAGAAATGGGCCGAACACCTAAAAAAAAGTGGCCCTCAAACCCTCATCCATGAATCATGTCAATGCACAACTTTACAGAAATGCTACTCATAGAGGGTTAATTGCATGATATGATAGTTTATTTATAAGGTGCTTAATACCCAGAGGTTTCTAAGCATGGACCTGGGGATCGAACCTGTGTTGCTCCATGTCGTCTTGCTTCCAAGGCGAGCATGTTGCCGATGAGTTATCCTCCCGAGTCAATGTTTTATATGTAAACACTTGAGAAAACGAGTGACAACATTCCTTTTCCATGGCCCTGGCATTTGATAATGATTTGTTATTTAAATAGCGCTTTTGTCAAAGGACTGTACATAGCACATATTTACATACAATCATTCCCAACCAAAGTAGTTGGTACTCATTTATCAACCTCTGATTAATGAAAGGCTGCGTTGGCCTTCCCAGGATTTGAACCTGCTACCTGCAGATCATGAGTAGAACGCAGCAGCGCCAGCGAGCGCTCAACATGCTGGTCTATATTACTGGAGTAAGCTAGGAGGAGCAAGCCGTTCCTTCCTTCATCACTCCCATCATCCATCACTCCATTATCCATCCCTCCCTTCCTCCCTCTTGATTTTCTTTTGTTCCTTCCCCTTCCATTCTCTCCACTTTCTTCCATGGGCATCTCTCCTCTCCTCCTTTCCTTCCTCTCTCACATTGTTTCCTTTCTGTCTCCCTACCATCTTTCCTCTTAATGCCCCCCCCATCCTTCTGCCCTCCTTGTTTTTGTCTCTTCTACCATTCCTCCTTATTTCTTTACTTCCTCACTCTCGGTAATTCCTACCCCATTGTTATATTGCAAAATAGCAGTTAAAGATACATTATTGTGCATGGCTCAACAGGCTAGGGTGCACTCGAGTCGAGTGCAATGAAAGGCTCTGCAGCATTCTTCAATCACAGCTGTTACCATAGGGCAGCTGCATCAACAAGCCCTCAGTCAAGACAGCATGAGAGTGTGATAAATCCATGTTCAGACAGAAGCATTTAATCTAAGCATGCTTGAACCCCACATTTGAGTCTCTCTAAGTATAGGTCTCTCATGGGAGTAGAGGGCAGGATTTACAATGCTTGTATGTGTTGTCCAGTCCTGCGGGTAAGGTGCTAGGACAGGGTGATGTCCGCAAGTATGCAGTTTCAGCTACAACCTAACAATGCCACACTTCAACACAACCATGGTGCCACCACACCCCTCATGCCGCTCAGACAATCCCCAATCTAAAGCAATGCCACACTACAGTTACCACCTCCCCAATTCTACAGTGTGAGAACTATCCCTCGTTAAATCAGGGTAATGCACCTAAACTACCTAGGTGCGATTGCTGGCTGGAAAATTAGGAAAATGTGTCCTCAGCGCACCACATGATGCTCATACCAGCATGACGCAGTGTGCTGCCGAACTGGCACTAGCGATAACCTGGCTTTACATCGCTGTATTTAGACTTTAGTGAAGTGAGAAGCTCTAACTTTCCACAACTTCCTTTTTTCTGTTCAAAACCCTGAGCAAACATGCCCTACACCAGAAAACACGTTTTCAAAGGAAACTGTCATAAATCTCCCCCGTCTCACCTGGGATCGCTTCTGGCTCTGTTCCGCGGGAGGATTCCTCTTGTGGACGGATCGGGTCTTGTATAGACGCGCTCGAGTCTCGTCCGGCTGCAGAGCGCGTTCAGAGTTCCGGGAAGGTCATTGTTCCAGGATGTCCAGGGAAGTAGGTAGCGGTCGCTAAGAACGGAGTTTCCAGGAGTCGAGTAGAAGGAAAGGGAGAAGGAAGGAGGAAGGGAACCAGGATCTCGGAAAGAAGAATCGCCGAACAGCACACACACGTCGAGTCACTACCTATTGATAGCATTGAGACGCGCGGGGCCGCGGGGCCGTGGCCAATTTATAGGACGTGCCGTATGCGTCGTGAACGCAGGTGTGAGGCTAATCGCTTGTTGCGGCCATGTTTGGAGTAACAGGGAATACAAGCCCCGGCGCGATAAGGACCAGGAGGTCCAGAAGGGGCAAGTTCCACGGGTCATGACAGCATGCCTCCTCCGAAGACCTGTTCCACCAGGTTTGCCCGGGTGTATGAGATGGAATCTTCTAAGCAGTTGAATGGTATTTAAGTTAGAGACTGGTTCCCAGGTTCTCTCGCTAGGAAGGTATCCTTTCCATTCAACCAGATATTGAAGTTGACCCCGCTTATATCTGGAATCGCATATTCTAGCTGATCATTCACAACAACAGGACTGGGAATGCAGGATTTTAGGGAGGACTGGGTGTAAGGTTTCAATAGGGAGGTGTGAAAAACTGGGTGTATTTTCTTCCAGGAATCGGGTAGCTTGAGTAGGAATGATACAGGATTGACGACCTCCTTTATGGAAAATGGTCCATAGTACCGAGGAGCCAATTTGTTTGGCCGTAGATGTCGGGGTAAAAGGTTCGAGGACAACCAGACTTGATCACCAACAGAATAGGAGGGCGCTGGTCTTCTCTTGGAATCCGCATAGAGCTTAGTGCGTGTTTGGGCCTCTTTCAATTGTTCCTTGGCTTCCTTGTGAATGTTGATGAAAGTCTGTATCCAAGAGTCGAGAGTAGGTACTGGAGTGGGATGTGGAAGAACAGAAGGTAAAACGGACGGGTGAACACCTTGACTGCAATAGAAAGGGCTGACCTTGAGTGCAGAGTGATCGTAATTGTTGTAGGCAAACTCGGCCAGGGGTATGAGGAGAGACCAGTCATCCTGAACCTTGGTGGCAAAACAACGAAGATATTGCTCCAGAGTTTGATTTACACGTTCCGTGGCTCCGTTGGTTTGTGGGTGATAACCTGATGAGAGAGCGCGTTGGATTCCTCGGATGCGACAGAGATGTTTCCAGAATTGTGAGACATATTGAGGTCCTCGGTCCGATATGATCTTGGAGGGAAGTCCATGGAGACGGAAGACATGTTCCAAGAAGATTCCGCCAAGTTCTGATGAGGATGGCAACTTATACAAGGGTGTGAAATGAGCCATATGGGTGAACAAGTCTATGGTTACCATGATGGTCGTGTACCCTCGGGAAGGTGGTAACTCCACAATGAAATCTGCAGCAATGAACTCCCATGGTCTTGTTGGCAGCGATGGTTGCAGTAGAAGACCCGCCGGTCTCTTGTTATCATGTTTGTTTTGACTGCAGACAGTACAAGCCTTGACATACTGTTGTACGTCGGTCTTCATTTGAGGCCACCAAAACTGTCATTGTATAAGACGGAGGGTGTTAGTAATACCATGATGACCGGAGTGAGGGGTATCGTGGCAGAGGTCTTGTGTTGTAATTTCTGTGTAGGAATGACCAGTGCATTGTCCTTGAACAGATATTCACCTTGACTCTTAGATTCCATGGATTCTTCCTTGAAATCTCCTTCCAGAGGTCAGAGGACTGGGTTTGAGCTCGAATTTCTTCCAGGAGGTTGATTGCCTGAGCTACAAAGATAGTTTGGGGAAACATCTTAGGACAGGCCTTATCCTCAGTGGTTGCATAGTCTGGACGTCGAGATAAGGAGTCAGCAATCATGTTTTGTGATCCAGGAACGTGAGTGATTTGAAACTGGTATTGGGCAAAGAAGTAGGCCCAACGGGCCTGACGACTGTTCCTGCACTCCAAAGACTGTAGGATTTGGAGATTCCGATGATCTGTGTGGACCTGAACTGGATATCTAGCACCCAGAAGTAGGTGTCGCCATTCAGTGAAGGCTTGACGGATGGCCAAGAGTTCCTTTTCCAGGACGGAATAGTGAGTCTCACTGGGGCTCAGGGTTCGTGAAAGGTAAGCAATGGGGTGTTCCAGTCCATCTCAAGTTCCTGTTTCAAGACAGCCCCTATGGCTTAGTTAGAGGCATCCGTTTGCACTAGAAATGGGCGATTGGTGTCGGGTTGGGTCAGGATGGGGGCTTGCGTGAACTCCGTCTTCAATCGTTGGAATGCCCGATCTTGCGAGGTAGACCAGGTGAAGGGGGTGTCCTTCTTCAATAGGGCTATGATCGGCTGAACAATCTCTGAAAAGGTAGAAATAAACTTCCGGAAGAAATTGGCGAGCCCCAGGAAGGATTGCACCTGTTTCACAGAAGTGGGAGCGGGCCAAGCCAGTATGGCCTTTACCTTTGAAGGGTCCATGCCAATTCCTTCTGGGCTAAGAATGAATCCTAGGTAGTGAACAGAAGTAACGTGGAACAAGCATTTTTCGGGTTTGGCTAAGAGTTTGTTTTCACGAAGTCGTTGTAGTACTGCCTTTACGTGTTCTTCATGTTTTAAAGGATCTTTGGAAAAAATCAATATGTCATCCAGATAAACTATGACGAAGAGGAACGACATATCAGAGAACACCCTGTCCATGAAACGCTGAAAGACTCAGGAGCATTGGCTAGTCCAAAGGACATGGCTAGGTATTCAAAGTGACCAAAGGGCGTTCTAAAAGCTGTCTTCCATTCGTCCCCTTCCCGGATTCGAATTAAATGGTAGGCACCCCGGAGATCCAGCTTTGTGAAAATTACGGCTCCTCTCACAGCTTCCAGGATATCCAAAATCAGGGGCAGTGGGTATCGATCTTTGAGGGTGCATTGGTTTAAGCCTCAATAGTCGAGGAAAGGTCTGAGTTCCTTGGTGTCCTTCTTGGGAACGAAGAACAACAAAGCACCCGCTGGAGATTTCGAGGGTCTTATGGTGCCGTTTTCAAGAATGGTGTCGAGGTATTCCTGAAGGGCCTTTTTTTCAGGTTCGGAAAGGATGAACTTTCGACCGAAAGGAATTACAGCTGAGGGATCTGTATCTATGGCACAGTCTTGAGGCCTGTGAGGGGGTAATGCTTGGACTATGGCGGTAGAAAATACATCAGCATACTCCTGGTAGGTCTCTGGAACTTGTATGATATTGGAAACCATGAGTGGTGTTTCTTGGTCTCTTGGAGGTTCTTTAGGAGTTATCGAGGAAGAGTCCAGGGATAGACAGTGGGACATACAGAACTCCGAGGCCAGGAATAAAGAACCTGCTGTCCAATTGATATACAGATTGTGTTTTTTTAGCCAGGGCATACCCAAAACCATGGGATAATGGGTTGACTTAATGATGTCGAATGTAATCCGCTCTCGATGATGATTTATGAAAAGTTGGATCTCTTTAGTCTGCAGGCTTATGGGCCCTGAAGAGAGGGGTCTTCCGTCAATTGCTTCCACCGGCTGCATAGTGTTTCGTGTCTCGTACGGAATTTGATGACTAACAACCCAGTCTTGATCAATGAAAATTCCCATAGCTCCGCAGTCCACCAAGGCCAGAATGGGATAGGTCTTGTCTTTGGAGGGCGAAAGGAAGGCCTGTAGAATCACCAAAGTACTTTGTCCAGGAGAGTTCAAGGATGGAATTGATGTGGAGCAAACATCTCTCTCCCGACACCTCGCTCCATCTAGGATCGGGAACTGGCGTTTCCCGAATGCCATGGAGGGGCTAGAGGGCATTCTCTAACAAGATGTTTATCCGAGGCACAATACATGCACAAGCCTGTGTGGATCCTTCTCATCCTTTCTTGAGGGAAAATAGGCCCACGGAAGGCTCCGATTTGCATGGGTTCCGGGTCTGTGTCAGGGGTTGGGTCTGGATCGGTTTTAACAGAGGTCTCAAACTGTCGTAAATCTCCCCCCGTCTCACCTGGGATCGCTTCTGGCTCTGTTCCGCGGGAGGATTCCTCTTGTGGACGGATCGGGTCTTGTATAGACTCGCTCGAGTCTCGTCTGGCTGCAGAGCGTGTTCAGAGTTCCGGGAAGGTCGTTGTTCCAGGATGTCCAGGGAAGTAGGTAGCAGTCGCTAAGAACGGAGTTTCCAGGAGTCGAGCAGAAGGAAAGGGAGAAGGAAGGAGGAAGGGAACCAAGATCTCGGAAAGAAGAATCGCTGAACAGCACACACACGTCGAGTCACTACCTATTGATAGCGTTGAGACGCGCGGGGCCGCGGGGGCGTGGCCAATTTATAGGACGTGCCGTATGCGTCGTGAACGCTGGTGTGAAGCTAATCGCTTGTTGCGGCCATGTTTGGAGTAACAGGGAATACAAGCCCCGGCGCGATAAGGACCAGGAGGTCCAGAAGGGGCAAGTTCCACAGGTCATGACAGAAACATGGTGCAATAAACCTTATGCCCCTCGTGCTCCCTCCCAGGCACACAAATGGCCCAAGAAAACAGGCCTTGATGAAAGGGTCCTCAATGCAGCCACTGAATCTGAACCATACACAACCTCTGAGAGGTCCCTTACTAAGGGGCCTGTAACAAAACTCCCAATGCACAGGGAAGCACGGGGAAAACATTGTTTCATATCATTTTGATATGTGCAAGTGCACAGCCACAATAAAAGGTAGGATCTGTACATTCAACCATAGACCCAACATATATTAAAGTAGGCTGTTTGGAGTAAGGGGCAGCGTTTAGATGCCAGAGACTGACTAACGTTGGAATAAACAAAACTGAGCTTTTAAGAGAGAATAATGATTGTACGTCTCAGGTATCAGCAAATGCAACCGTCTGCCAACACAAATGTTCTTTTTATTTCACACACCCTTGACCTGCAAAGGTAAGAAGGAAGCAGTGTCCAAGGCATTCTGGGAAATCATTTTTTTTTTTTAAATTAAATTAGTTTTGCTGATTGCCTTAATCCCCATATTCTGGATATGTAGTACATTCTGAAATACAATCCTAGGGCTTACAGAACATGACCGCCGTATGCTGCAAAGTTTGGAAGTAAGGTCAAACACTATGCTCCAAAGCAACAATTTGGACTTAGAGCGAAAGGACCACATTATGACAAATGATAGTACTTGCCACACTTTATACCCAATGCAGAAGTACAATTAACTGTTTTTGTCCTATAATTGTACACTGGAACCCAGGAAATCAGCTCTTACAAGAAGCACTGTGCATTGGACACTCCTAGTCAAAGGGCATGCACAAAATACACATACATGCAGCAATATTTACTAAAGTTCAAGGGAAATTTCCATTTCTGTAAACTGAAATTATGAAGCTTTGTCCTGGCCTGTAGCGGTTTGTTCATGTCGAATTTCAGACATTTTTAGAAGAAGATAAGAGCTTTCACTCATGGGTTAAAAAGAGATATGTGGTGTGGATGCAGTTAGTTTTCAGTCTTAGAGAGCTTTCAGAGAGGCTCGATCATGACCTGATAAGTGTGACATACAATCTCACTGCATGAAGCAGCCAGCAGGTACGATAACATAGACCCAGGGCAGCCTAGGTCAAAACATATAGCTTCCTGCACATATTTATTGTGACACTGGAGCCACCTAAATACTGTATCGTGACCACTCCCTCTCAGGCCCACCAAATTTAAACCTTTACAATTAACCACCTTCACCATGCTTTTTTAACACTGACACACTGAGTAGCATAAAATGCCTTTACCACTGGGCAGCACTGAGTGTTTTCACCATAGAACATCATCACATCCACATGCCTTTAACCCAAAGCAGCACTGGCAGGAGCGTAGCACCTTTGACAGCAGCGTAAACATCTCTTTCGCTGAGTAGCATCACAGAGCAGCATTAATGTTTTATATATTAGGCAGCACATTTGGTAACTCTGTCCTGACTTTGCCGCAGCGGATAACCACTTCAGAACCAGACCCGCCTGATTCGCCTAAACTGTAGTCCGATCTACTTCATTTGTGGAGCCCTCCCACTGAGTAGCACCCCAAAGAAGTGAGGACCCCGGCCCAGCCCTTGCTATCTTAAAATGGATAGACCAGCGCAGACTGTCTTGGACTTGCGACCAGAAACCCAGTGCCCACTAGCGAGCCTCAGTGGGGCTGCCTCCAACAAACCAACTGAGCTGCACCATAAACGCATTATGCACAGACGAGCAACATGGACAGCCAGGTCCCTAACACCCCCTGGGCCCACAGTATGAGAAATTGGATTCAATTGCATACTTGGGGCCAGGCTTGATAGAATATGGAGGGTGGAGACAGGAAGATAAAGGTAAAAGGGGAATGGGAGTTTGGAGCAGGTCGACCCATCGATTGGTAGAATGAAAGACTGCACAATGATATTATTTCTGAAAACTTCACATCAACCAGGATACCTAGGCCCTGCATGTGCCACCAGAACAGGACCTTTCACCTTCCCCTGCACCCGGTCTGTACAGGGAAGCTCTTCCATGCGGGCCGAGTCCACACTACTTTAAGCGTGTTGTTCTGGCATTCATTTAAATTGGCAGTCCTGCACGCGCACATTTGTGTACACACAAACGGGTCATTTTAGGCTTCAGTGTTCCCCTCTCCCATGGTGCACTTTTGTAAGGACTACGACTACTACTACAAAGGCCGGCCCGTCACTGCTCTCTAGCCCACACTGAGCCATGTGTTGCAAGCAATGACCCAGGCAGACCACGACACGGCTCCCTTCCGCACCAGCTCTGCATACAGCGCCAGGAACAGCATTGAGTTTAAGTCATCTCAGGCTCCCACCACCATATGCCATAGATGGGAGGGATGCTGCTGCCTGCAACAGGTGTTTGAGAAAACCTGATCTTCATTCAGAACACACTCATTTAGTCTGATTGTAAATGTGATTTTTTTTCTTCATATTTGTTTTTGTCTGTGCGCAAACATCCCTTTGTTGTTTGAGTTGCATGTGTTGTTAGTCATGCTGACACACACTGACTGAGTGACAGTGCTCTGGCCCTTTCCCCACTAACAGAGATAGTAACAATTAATTACAAACACTTCACTTGACTGTTCTCATTCAGAGTGACTGCCTCTTCACCGACCCCCGCGGGCCCATTCAATGTTATGTTTTTATTATTTACTGTGTGTAACCCACGTGCACAAATTCTGTCTCCAGTGACTCTCCATTGCAATTTACGCCTGCGCCAGGCAGCTCAAATAGGCCCCTCGTCGGGTGTGCTTTGCTTGAGGCCTGCTCCCTCCTCTGTCATCATATATATATACACAGTGGGTGGTCCTGTCCTCTAAAGTTTAGGGTACTGCACGTGTTTTAGGGCAGTAAATTCTTTAACCTTCCTGGGTTTCTTATGTCAGGCTCAGTGGATCCCTAACATAAGGTGAAAAAGCAACCTTAAACAATTAGTAGGTTTTTATAAAAGTAGCCTTTTTTATTTCTTAAGTGGCTTTTTTTGCAATTTTTTGAATATAGAGAAGACAAGCATTCAATTCAACTCAGAGATTAAAGTGAATAGGCATGTCAAGGCATAGAAATGCACAAAGAACCAGGATTTAACATTTACATTATTCAGTCAAAATGCTGGTCTGGGACTGTGTTTTTTATAACAAAAAAGGGAAATATACAATTTTCCAAATTCAACCTTACATAGAACGGTATACACAGTAAGTCACAACTCCTTATCTTTTTTAGAAGGAGTCGGCAGGAGGTGTGTGCCTTATTATTTAATAGCCAAACAAAGCCTCCTAATAGCATCATATTAGAATTCAATTTCTTAGCATACAATACTTTTTTTCAAATGATTGACATTCTCTGTATTGAGGTAATACAAAAGTGGTAGTGATGGCCAGCTAAGGCTGGTCCGAGACCGAGAGAGACTGGTCCAACGTCTGTTAGTAAAATAAAGAAAGTTCTGTGTGTTCCTGAGCTGTGGTCTTACAACAAATTGCCACTAGGAGCACTGACGTTTCGATTGATAGAAAGTTACAATCTTCATCTGGGGCCTTTGTATATTCAGGTCTCCCTGGGGGAAAGAAAAGAAAGAAAGAAAGCCCGCTTAAAGTAGGATACCAGAGTGTTTCTGTGAATGTCACATAGTATAGAAGGAAGTATAGTTAAAAAGCACTGGAGTAGTGCTGTTAAAAACATATTTCAGTGAAGGGCTGGAGGCCCTAGCAGTCTAGCAACTGACCTGTACCGTGTGCCCTGGAGCTGTGTGGAACCTCCTGTGGCTCCAGAGGTGGGTGGGGGTCCAGTGATCCACCAGAGAGTTCTGGGGATGTCCAGTGTCAATGATGGTTCTAATGGGCAGCCTTGTAAGAATCCGGGTGCCTGGTGATTGACCCTGCAGTAGAGGGATGAAACAAAATGGTGGCCACCAGTTAGGGTGTGGGGGTGGCTCACGGCTGCGAGGGCGAACAAATGAGTAAATGGCGCCTCCCGGAGTATAGGCTCTCTAGTCTGGGTATAGATAGCCCAGGTATGGAGAAGGAGTCCTAATGGAGTCTCACCTGTAAGATTTGGGGTAAGTGCACGGCTCGGTTGCCGTCGCCGTAATCGTGGTAACAAGGCTGGAGTCCGCGATACACTGAGGAGAAGCTGTATCGGGTAGTTATGGCTGTGCATGCGCTGGCAGTCAGTGCTGGTTGCACTGCGCATGTGTGGAGCCTCGCGGCTCCAGTGTTTCGAGTAGGCGCATGCGCACAGGAGTGGTGACCAAGGTGGGGCGTCCTTGGCAACCGAGTGAGACCTCAATATACAAAGGCCCCAGATGAAGATTGTAACTTTCTATCAATCGAAACGTCAGTGCTCCTAGTGGCAATTTGTTGTAATACCACAGCTCAGGAACACACAGAACTTTCTTTATTTTACTAACAGACGTCGGACCAGTCTCTCTCGGTCTCGGACCAGCCTTAGCTGGCCATCACTACCACTTTTGTATTACCTCAATACAGAGAATGTCAATCATTTGAAAAAAAGTATTGTATGCTAAGAAATTGAATTCTAATATGATGCTGTTAGGAGGCTTTGTTTGGCTATTAAATAATAAGGCACACACCTCCTGCCGACTCCTTCTAAAAAAGATAAGGAGTTGTGACTTACTGTGTATACCGTTCTATGTAAGGTTGAATTTGGAAAATTGTATATTTCCCTTTTTTGTTATAAAAAACACAGTCCCAGACCAGCATCCTGACTGAATTATGTAAATGTTAAATCCTGCTTCTTTGTGAATTTCTATGCCTTGACATGCCTATTCACTTTAATCTCTGAGTTGAATTGAATGCTTGTCTTTTCTATATTCAAAAAATTGCAAAAAAAGCCACTTAAGAAATAAAAAAGGCTACTTTTATAAAAACCTACTAATTGTTTAAGGTTGTTTTTTCACCTTATGTTAGGGATCCACTGAGCCTGACATAAGAAACCCAGGAAGGTTAAAGAATTTACTGCCCTAAAACATGTGCAGTACCCTAAACTTTAGAGGACAGGACCACCCACTGTGTATATATATCTTGAAACCCCAGCCCATCACATCCTGTCCAATACCAGGGCTGTCCCTCCAGTTACAAAAAAACCCTCCTCTGTCATCAACACTTTCTTTAGAATATCTGCGCATTCTGCTGGGTGTGGCACCCAGCAACACACCAATGCACAGGATGGCCGATCATGATTGAGCATGATTGGCTGCCACTGCCTGCCTGATACATATGAACAGGCCCCCTGACCCGGCCCTAAGAGGGCAAGGCTCAAGAGTCATCCCCGGGTCAGCCCCGCCCTGCCCTCACCCAAGACAGGCAAAAGCAAACTTGATGTAGAGCCCACTCCCCACGACAGGAATTGTTGGTGTTCTCAAAGAGAACGTGAAGTTTCCTGCCTGGCGCCAAGCAGGTGGATGGCTGGGGCACTGGCAGCCCCTCGACTCATGCTATTGGTGCATCATCAAAGAAAAGTTAACAGTAAGTGTTAACTTTTCTTTGATGATGTTCTCCGACTGACACTGGGCCTCATTACGACCCTGGCGGAGTGGGTTTACGCCAGCGTTATTCGCGGCGGACCCGTCCGTCCTACTACGAGTTCCCGTAGCGCCATGGAGCGTTTTCCGCCTGGTTTTTCCGGGCGGAGAAATCCATGGCGCTACGGGACCTTGTTGTTAATTACGCCACCGTATTTTACGGTGGCGCAATTAACGCCTTCCCCACTCCCATTATACCCTATGGGGCAAAAATGGGAATGGGGAAGGGTAAAATGGGGAATGGGGATTTACCGCCCCGCCAAGGTCGGAATGGGGCGGTAAATCCGCCAACCCCCATGGCGCTATCGGCAGCTTTCCGCCGTGCTCCATGGTGCATATTCCGCCACGATTTCCGCCAGGGTCGTAATGAGGGCCACTGTGTGCATTCTGATCATAAAAACATGTTTGCCGATGTGAGGAAAGCTGGCTGGGGCTGTGTGAGGCAATGTAACAAGTACAACTTCAGTTGCAAAAATTCAGACCAGCTCCATGGATATTAATGTGGCTCATAAAACCTGCCCCAGAGTGGCTTATAAAATCAGCCCCAGGGCCATCAAAAGTCCATTTTGATTTGGCTAGTGGCAGAATGGCAGATAGGCCAGTCCGCCCCTGCATTCCGCTGCAAATAAAATGGGAAGATGAGTGGAAGACTGCCTTTCCTAAATCCTTTAGGTCAATATGAATACCAGGTGATGCCCTTCGAGTCTTCCAACGTTTTATGGATAATATCTTTGCAGACCTCCTTTTCCATATAGTGATCATATAATAATAATAATAATTTAGCATTTATATAGTGCTATGAACCCTCAGGTATCTGAGTGCTGCTTATTATTACCCACGGCGTGTGATGCTCATTTATCGACCTCGAAAGGATGAAAGGATGAGTTTAGCTCTGCAGGGATTCGAACCTGCATCAGCAGGCTCTACATAGATGTCAAAGCGAGTGCTCTACTTGCTGCGCCATCAAAACGGTAGATTTGGATGACATCCTGTTTTTATCACCATCAAAAGACGAGCATACCAAATATGTCACAGAGGTCTTGCATCGCTTACGGATACACAAACATTTAGCCAAACCCCAAAAAATGACTGTTCAATGTCTCTTCTATCCCTTATTTGGGGTTTATCCTTTATGAAGGAGTGCAGATGGATCCCATAAGATCAAGGCCATCATGCAATGCCCTGTTCCATGAACAGTCAAGGATATCCAATGTTATGTCATGTTATGTTACTAGAATTCATAGAGCGCACGCAAGCCCGAGGGCATCATGGCGCTATGATGAACCAGGATAGTAAAAAAACAGAAGAAAAGAATCTAAAATAACAGTGTTTTTAATGACTGTCGAAAGAGTAGGTGGTCAGCAGTCTTTTGGAGATCAAGAGGAAGTTTATTCCAGGCCTTTGCTGCCACAACAGTGAACGTGCACCCACCAATGCGAGTGCGCCTGAACCTGGGGACAACTAGAAGATGAGCGGATTGAGAGCAGAGGGTGCGAGTAGGAGTATAATGAACAAACTTAGCTTGCAAATACTCAGCACTGATGCTGTAGAAAGCCTGGTGAACCATACACATAGACTTAAACCTAATTCTAGCTTCAACAGGAAGACAATGGATTTATCTAAGTAATGGGGACATATGTGTACCAAAGGAAGGACGAAGAACCGATCTTGCGGCAGCATCCTGAAGACGCAGCAGCCGCCTGAGCAAGTAGAGGGGCTGACCTGAGAAGAGAGAATTACAGTAATCAATTCTGCTCAAAACCAGGGCAGCTACCACAGGTGCTTGGAAAGCGGTTGGAATGAAAGGAAGAACTTTCCTTAGAGTACGTAATTTAAAGTGTCCGGTCTTACATACCGCTGCCACCTGGTCCGCCATGGTCAGAGAGGCAGCTATTTTTATGCCCAGGTTTCTCACTGAAGCAAGAGGCGTAGGAAGAGGGCCCAAGGAGGGAGGCCAGAAATCGTTAGTCCAATACAAGAGAGGGGAGGCCATGCCTACAACTAGAACCTCTGTTTTCTAATGCCTTTTTGGTTTGACTAACTTCTACAGAAAATTCATCCGGCACTTCTCAGACATCGTATTGCCCATCCCAGCGCTACTGAAAAAGGACATTACTTTTACATGAAATATCGAGGCCGATACAGCCTTTCAGAGACTCAAGACATCCTTTTGCTCTTCTACAGTTCTCCAACCGGATCAGACCTCTCCTTTTATCGTGCAGACTGATGCCTGAGGAGGAGCTATAGGGGCCATCCTTCTACAGGTAGGACCAGACAAGGAAGCTCATCCTGTGGCCTATTACTCCAGCACACTCACACTGAGTGAAATGAATTATTCAGTGTTGGAGATGGAACTCCTTGCGCTTTGCCAAGCCTGCATGGAGTGGTGCCATCTCCTCCAAGTTGCTTCACGCCCCTTCGAGGTGTGAACAGATCATCGTAATCTTTGTGTCCTCCAGCAAATGGAATGCCACAACTCTCCCCATGCCAGATGGGCATACTATTTTCCACAGTTCAATTTTTCTATCACCTATATACCAGGCAAGGAAAACATTTTCGCGGAAAGCCTTTCTTGGAGTTTGGGGGAACACAGAGGAAAATACCAGGTAAAGGAGAAACTCTCCCCAGAAAAGAAATTCGTACTTTAAACCAATTCCTTTTTGCACAATGTCAGGAAATCATCAAAAGGCCTTATAGTATCTCAGCAATTGGACACCCAACCCACCATTGAGGAACATGATGGCCTTTTCTTCTTGGGAAACAGATTATGCATTCCCACCATCAACCTTCAGACCATGGTGATGTCCTGGTGTCACAACAACAAGTCGGCTAGTCATAAGGGGATCTTAGCCACACTAGATTTAATGTATCGCTCTGTCTGGTAGCCGACCATTAAGAAGGATGTGCAAGGATATGTGGCTTTCTGTCTTCATTGTGCTCAAAGCAAATTTGCTACCGCCAAACCATTGGGTCTGTTTCAGCAGGATACCACCCCACAGGGACCATGGCAACAGGTGTCTACCAATGTCATTGTTGAACTACCACCATCCAGAGGATTTACAACCAAAATGGTCACTCTGGACTCATTCAGTAAGATGGCCCACTTTACCTCTCTTCCAATTCTTCTCAAAGCTCCTCAGATGGCTTCTGTTTTTCTTCATGACATCTTCAGACTGCACGGGCTTCCAGACACAATAGTTTCTGATAGAGGATCGCAATATACATCATCCTTTTGGTCCACTATGTCTAACCTTCTTGGAATCCATCGAGCCTTGTCATCAGGATATCACCCACAGAGCAATGGCCAAACAGAGGGACATAATCACACACTTGAACAATACATCAGATGCTTCATAAACAAGAAACAAGACAACTGGTCGGAGCTGTTACCCATAGCGGAGTTCGCCTACAATAACACCATGCATACAGCCATGGGCATGAGTCAATTTCTTTGCACGTGTGGATACCATCCTAAACACCTCCCAACAACAGCTTATCCACCCTCTAAAGTCCTGTCAGTGGACGCTCTACTCGAAGGCCTAACACAATCACATAAGGAAGCATACCGGACCTTGGTAAGGAGTAAAGAAAGACACAAAGCCTAAGCGGATTGGGGTAGAAGGATCTCTCCTCTCTGGGATGTAGGAACCAAGGTTTGGTTGTCGACAAAAAACCTACATAGGTGGATGCATCCGTCCAAGTTTTCCCCCTGCTACTTAGTTCCATACAAGATTATCTCCAGGATCAATCTAGTGGCGTTTAAATTACAACTTCCAAAAAGCATGAATCACATCCACCCAGTCTTTCATTCCTCTTTGGTAAAGGCCTACCTCCCAGACAGATACCTTCAGAAGAAGAAAAGACCCATATTTACTTCCAATACTGAACCAGAGGAATATGAGGTCTCACAGATTCCTGTTATAGACATGGAACCCTGCAATATTTAGTACACTGGAAAGGTTACAGGGATGCAGAAAGAACATGGCAACCAGTACAGCACAGCAATGCGCCCTGAATGGTTCAGTGGGCCTCATTACGACCCAGGCGGTAAGTTACCTCCTGGGTCGTACCCTTACCACCATGGTGTAAACTACGTTTACACCATGGTGGATGGCGGATTTACCGCCCCATTCCAAGGTGAGTGGGGCGGTAAATCCCCATTTCCCATTTTACCCTTCCCCATTCCCATTTTTGCCCCATAGGGCATAATGGGAGTGGGGAAGGCGCTAATTACGCCACCGTAAATTACGGTGGCGTAATTAGCACCATGGTCCCTTAGCGCCATGGATTTTAACGCCTGCAAAAAGCAGGCGTTAATATCACCATGGCGCTAACGGACCTTGTAATCAGGCGTTAAGGGTCGGCGCCGTTTACGGCGCCGTTAACCCCTTAACGTCTGATTCGTAATGAGGCCCAGTGATTCTCATCTCCAGAATCCAGGAAAACCAGGCGGGACCAGGTTCAGGAGGGGTTATCTGGAGATGCTGGCAGCTGACTTCTGGGTTTCTTCCATCGCAGCCACACTGCAAGCTCAACTAGTGGTCTAGTGTTTTCCAATATGGCGACCGCTCCATATCAACACTGCAGCACCGCAGCTTGGTGCATTGCAACCCTCGCATTTCTGCCAGGCTAGATGCTGTTTGTGAGTATCTATGCTCCTCTCCCGTTCTCTACGCTTTTGTGTGCTTCATTGCTTCCATTCCTTCTGTCCTGCTGCTGTTCCTTTGCTTCCTCCGGTGCTCCACCGGACCCTGGTCTCCCTATTCGTTACCCTCCTGCTTCTGGGGCCTTGTCTTCTGCGAGAGCCGTCCAATACTTCCATTCCAAAAGAGCCCGGCGCTCTTCCTCAAACCACCAACCAATCTCCAGAGAGCAGCTGGAAGTGCATCCCAAGAGGACCTGGGTTTTTTTCGTGCTGCAAGGGCTGTCTCCTGGGAGTCCACACCGTTGAGGTTGTTCCCCAACCTTGTGTGATGACCTCCAACGGAGACAGACCCTATCTCTTCTCCGGTAGAAGAACAGTCTGGGATACGAAGGAGAAGAAGAGAAAGGATCGGCCGTGCAAAGTCTCACAGGAACTATCAAGTGAGGATTCTGACCGTGACACAACCCAATCTGAGAATCCCACTCTCAGCAGAACTTCAACAACTATAAAGTTTGTACATGGGGTAGACAATTTAACTGCCCGGGATGGTATAGAATGCTTTGCCCACACCAAAAGCCCCCCACTCGGTCTTCCATAACCATCAATACACACAATCTTTATGAGCCACGTCTCTTGCAACAAGTAAATGTCCCTTTTCAGCAAATTAAATGATCCATCTCGTGCAAGCCAATGGCTGAATCCCTGAGTATTCCAAACACTGATTTCAGTTGCTCACGCTTGCTTTTTCGGACCATTCCGTACCATACTAACAATCCATTTCAGTACTTGCTGGATATCTTCAGGTCTATGATAGGCTAGAGGCATATTTAATTCTGGGAGTTTCTTATCACTAGTAGCTCCTATTAGATTTGTAAGAGGTGTATATTTTGAAAACATAGTCGAAGTGGAATCCAGCTAATAGCCTAAAACCAGAAAGCATTGATATTGTTCTCGCATGGCAGACACCGTTTCCGTACTGTAACAATAAACCTTGGATGTGGGTACATCCTCATCATCCAACAGATCAACAGAATAGAAGTCACGCATGTCATAGATATGCAAAAATGGTATAGGATGCAGTAGTTATGACAGATCTGACAGATTTATTCTCTTACAATCATTCTCAGGGAAAATGTTTTGTATTGTAAATGTTTTAACATCAAGTGGGCGTTGTATTTTAACCATCCACTCCTCCGCCAGGTGGTTACGAGCTATATTACTAGCTTCCTTAACTGAGGACTCTTCTAGAGAATGGTCGCCGCTGTCAGCCTGTTCCGTGAAATGGACAGAATTTCCACGTGTGTGAAGAGGTTTACTCCCGTTATTAAATTATAATGAAGACGTGTTGTATTTAAAATGTAAAAACTTTTTCCCATGAGTTACTCTGGTTACCAGTCCATGATGCCCACCACTAGAAACGCTGTGCACATTACAAAGAAGCTATGATGTAATAGAACTGTTTTAATGACTTGTTGGTAATGGAATGGCGTGTTTCCCTATGAAAAAATTTGAGCAAGAAGCAATCTTGGAACATTATTGGAGTGTGTTACTTTTAGCCAATCTGTGGACATTTTATTTCTGTCGGATTGCAAACAAATATAATGTTGAAGTGGTGTTTTGTTCCTAATGTAGATTACCCCTGCTAACTGCGCAGGGAGTATTAATTCTATTAAAGACTAGGAGGCGAGCATTATGCTTTCACTTCTTTTATTACTCTTCAGCATTTTCAACTATAACATGAGTTAAAAACAGAAAAAGATGTCTTTCTATTCAGCACTTTTCTTTTTTTCCATAAACAAACTACAAGTTCCAAGATATATGTAGTCCAATTAGCACTGTCCCTTGCTATGACCACATCCTCTCCTTTAGGCTCCTCCTCTTCTTTTGATGCTCTGAACTGCATCCTTCCAACTTGTAACAACGGCTGGTCCAACAACGTGAACTCTTTGAACTGGTGCCTGTCCGTGCTGCGAATCTCGCTGCGAGGCAACTACTCCTTCGGTCTCTGCTCATCCGGATCTTTCGATCTCAGTTGCTCTTTTGATCTTCTCCTGAGGAGCATAAAAACAACAAGATCAGGGTGGTGTTACGGTACTGATGCACATAGTAACAAACAATGCACACATTTTTTTAACGTACAGTACGTATGCGGGAGGGAAAGTAATGCTCGCCACCTAGTCTTTAATAGAATTAACACTCCCTGCGCAGTTAGCAGGGGTAATCTACATTCTATGACAAGACTGGAGGCAAGCATTATGCTTGTTTAAAGCTTCCCTAATACAGTTGTTGCTACCCCTCTAATAGGTTTAAAATAAAACTGTTTAAATGTACAATCTCTCACCCAGTCTGCTGCTTGCATAATCTCCTGGAGGGTTACCCCCGCTGTGAACGCTTTGGACGCCATGGCCCCTCTCACTGAATGTGCTCCATATGCTCTGAGGTCTATGCCTGCTAATTGCACCACTTTGCGCACCCATCTAGCTATGGTAGCTGTAGCAACCGCCTGAAAATGTTTTCTGTGGGCTATTAATAATTGTGTAGTGCCGGCTGCCCTGCACTCTGCTGTTCTGTTTTCGTATTCCTTAATGCATCTAGCGACGCACCATTTGGAATTATCCGGAAAATAAGGGTAGTGAACTGAGGTGGATCCCGTGTTTGTTCTTCTCACAATCGAGAATGTTACACGTTTGGGTCCAAAAACCTTACTATGGATCTCTAAGGCCTTCACATCAGCTACTCTCTTACATGATATCAGGCACAAAAGCATCGCTAGTTTGCCTGATAGCTGTTTTAACGATAAAAATCTGTCTGATGGCCAACTGTCTATCAGCTTGCACACAACTGTGACGTCCCACAGTTGTCTATACCTCGGGAGGTGCCTTGTATCAAGCTCCTTTTATGAGCCTGGCTACTGCCGGATGCTCTCCTGCCGGCAAGCCCTCTACTGGTAAATGGCCTGCTGGAATGGCTGACCTGTAGACCCCATTCGTCCTAAAGGCCTTCCCATCCTGTAACAGGTGTGCCAAAAAATTCAAGATTCCAACTATAGGTGCTGAAACGGGATGAACATTTCTCCCTCTGCACCATTTCGTCCACTTGGCCCAAGCTGCGTGGTCGCTCCTCCGGGTGGAGGGAGCCCAGGATTCCGCGATAAGCTCTGCACCCTATGTCGAAATGCCTGGCAATTCCCAGCTTCTCCTGATACTCTGCACGCTATCAGCGGGAGCGTCCCCCTCACTCTCAGAGGGTGAAACGATCCAGCTGGGCCCGTGAGCAGGTGTTGCCCTTCTGGGAGCAACAGCGGTATATCAGCGGTCATCTCCATCAATGTCGGAAGCCACAATTGCGACTTCCTCATCGGGGCTATTAGGATAAGCTCCGCCCTCTCCTGGCGACACTTCGCTAGTACTCTGCTCAGCATCGCGAAAGAGGGAAAAGCGTAATGTATCTCCCCTGACCATGTATGGAGAAATGCGTCTGTGCCTTGCGCGGCTGGGTACAGCCTCCAACTGAAGAAGCTGCTCATCTGAGAGTTGAGTCGTGACGCGAATAGGCCATAGTGTAACGGGCCTCATTTCTGGTTCAAGTACCGAAACGTTTCTGGCTCCAGCTTCCAGTCGCTGGAGTCTGTCAGATAGTGCGAGTTCCAATCGGCTCTCACGTTGAGTTCTCCCGGCAGGTATTCTGCTGTGACTGATGTCCTGGACTGCAGGCACGAGTGTCAGACGTTCTTTGCCAGTTTGGACCTTGTACCGCCCAAGTGATTTATATATCTTACGGCTGATATGTTGTCCATTTTGAGGAGCACACAGGAGCTCACTCTCTCGCTGGTGAATGCCTTGATGGCAAATGACCCTGCCAGCAGCTCCAGGCAGTTTATGTGAAGCCTGAGTTCTTCCTCGCTCCATTTCCCTCCGGTCTCCAGGGACCCGCATCTCGCTCCCCAGCCTTGTCGACTTGCGTCCGATTCTATCACTAGGTCTGGTTGATCTCCAAAGATGGCACGCCCATTCTAGGCGTCCATATTCTTTAACCACCATTCCAGTTCTGGTGGTAACTCAGACCCTGTTGTAGGTGTCTAATATTTAGTCTCTGCAGGGCTTGATAATGTAAGGGCCCAGGGAAAATAGCTTGGATCGAGACGGCTAGCATCCCCACTATCCTCGCTAGTCTCCAAGATGGAGATCTCTTGCTCTTTCAGGCAGTCTCTGATCTCTTTTTTGATGTCTTTGATCTTTTTGTTCGGTAGTTCCAAGGTTGCTTTCCTGGTGTCTAGGACGAAACCTAGGAAGTATAACCTTTGCGCTGGCTTGGTCTGCGACTTCTCTCTGTTTACTAGAAAACCCAGAGATTATAAGAGCTCATGAACCCAGGCGGTTGGTATACCAGTGTACTCCGATCCAGAGCTAGAAGGAGATCGTCCAGATACATGATCATTCGAATACCCTTCTCCTGGATCGCTGCCGCTACTGGTTTCATCAACTTGGTGAAGACCCTGGGTGCTGAGGCTAGTCCGAAGGGCATTGTACTGAAGCGCCTCAGCTGCCCCTTCCACCGGAATGCTAGATAGTCCCTGAACTCTGCCTGCACAGGCATGTGAGGTAAGCATCCTTCAGGTCTATCCTGGTTAGCCAGTCTCCCTCTCTCAGGGTGTCCTGAAGCTGGAGTATGCCTTCCATCTTGAAATGACGATAAACCAACCAGCCGTTCAATTCCTTTAGATTTATAATGGGTCGTACCTTCTCTTTCCTGTGCACCAGGAACATAAGACTGACAAACCGCGGGTTCGCTTTGCAGATCCCTATGGCACCTTTCAGCTGGTGTTGCTGAAGCTCGCGGTGTAACTTGATCTGGTCTTCTTGCTGCAGGTGGATCTCTGCCGGGCGAGACCCTTGCGCTGGCGCTTGGGTGAAATCTATGTGTAACCCTCTTACTGTTTGCAGAACCCATGTATCGGAGGATAGCTTGCGCCAGCTCTCCCAACAGAGCTGAGTTCTCCCCCCCACTGGAGGATAGTACCTTTCTCTCACCTGGTGTAAAGTTCTGTCCCCGGCCGGCTCCTCTTCCTCTGCAACCTCTAGGGAAGCGACCTCCTGAGGGGAAGAAAGAGTCTTGCTGTTTTGACTCCCAATACTGCGCTCTTGAATTCTGGGGTCTTCTTCCTCCCTGGTGGCGACCGGCCGATCGACCCCAATGACAGCCGGTCCCGCCAAAAACTCTGCCAGGACATCTCCTGTGGATGGATGCCTGAGCCTTCTCCAAAGAGGTGTAAGTGGTAACGAATTTGCCCATCTCCTTGCCGAAAGTGTCTCCGAATAGGAGTCCTTAGGCTGCCTCTCCTGCTTTGTAATTCGCCAAATCGTTTAGTTTGGGATCAATCTTGAGTAAGAGGCCTCGTCTCCTCTTAGACAAAATGGCGCAATTGGCATTCCCCAGTAGGCATACCGCCCTCTGAGACCAATTCGCTAGGGCTTCGGGATCAATATCCTCTCCCGTGTCTCTGGCTCTCTCGGCCAGATCCATCATTTTAGCCAGGGGTCCTGCAATATCCAGGACCTTCTCCTGACAACTTCGCAAGGATCTATTGATACCCTTCCTCGGGTTTTTGCTTGTTTTGGTGACAAAGGCCAGCATCTTTGGATCTAGGTCCGGCGTCTCTGCTACTTTGCCTGGTAGGTCCGGACGGGGGCATTCCGCCCGTAGGCGCTGCCTTACTTCTTTGTCTAAGGCTTTTCTTAGCCTGGCAGTCATATATTTTGTCACTCTTGGAGATGGTTGCCAATCGGAGGCTTTCGATTCCTAAAACTATCGGGATCAAACATATCGGAATCCTCCTCTGGCTCTTCATCCAGGTGTTTTTCTTTGCGGGTTCTCTTGCCGCTGGGTTTCACCCATTCCTCCTCTTCCTACTCATCTCCTTCTAGCGAGGATCGCTCGTCCTCCGCTGGCTCTTCTTCCAAGCCTAGGTCTTCGGTCCCCATATTCTCTTCCCCTGGGCAGGGGGTCTCGAGGCTTGGCACGGCCGATCGCTGTATAAAGGCTTCTTTAAGCTTGGCAAAAGCGTCGACAGTCTCTGGGGTCTTATCAGGTACCCCGTACGGACAACCCCGGGGCGTCATAAGAGGCCTTCCTCTTACGGGTCTGTGTACTCCCCTTAGCTTCTGTAGGCGTGCTGCTCTTTCTCAAGGTGCTCTCCCTGGGCTGGGTCATCATTGACTCTAGGGTCTTCAGCCTCTCTTGCAGGGGTTTCACCCCTTGTGCCACTGCATCTGCCAATGAGCTCCCCAGCACTTGTTTGAAACTGGCAGCGAGGTCCAGGGACTGCTCCTCCTCACTCCTTTCAAACTCAGACATTTTACCAGTGCTGTGTGCCTATTAGCTCTGCGGTGTCTAGTGCACGCCCACAGCTCGTTGGATCAGTACAATCAGCAATCCCCAAAATTAGTAGGTTTTCTAATTATGAATAATCACATAAGTATATATATTTTTTTTATATATATATATATATTTTTTTTGTATTTAGTGGCTGGCACCTGTGTTTTTCTGACTTACTATGCACTCTGGTAGGTGCTAGTGGCTTTCTTGCCCACAGCGTATGCTGCTTTCTTGCTTGCAGAGCCCCTCCTCTGCTGTCCAAGGCTCGTAGGCCTCTCTCTCTCTCCACGTTATCCTCTCTACGTGAAGCCTTGATGTTTGGGCTTTGATCCGATAGAGGATCTTCAAGGATCGATATTGCCCGTGCTTCGTTCTTTATTTAGAACGATTCGTAATGGTATGCGCTTCGTTCTTTATTCAGAATGCTTTGTAGACTTTTAACAATGGTGCCGGGCTTCAAACTATTGCGCGAGGGAAGTGCGTCACGCTGCTGGCCCGCCTCTCCAAAGGAGGGGGCTGCCGCGTCGCTCTCTTACCTCGCTCCACCTTCCCAAAGGTGGGGGCCGTCGCGTACGGCCTGGAAAGGGAGAGCGAGTCCCCAGCCGTGTCGTGAATGCGACACGGGGCTCCTCTCCCTTCCTGCCATCAGACAAAGGCTTTCAACGCCTGAAAAGATACCGTGACATGCTGAATGCGCGTGCGCGTGCTGTGACTCCTGCCTCAGACCCCTGATGAGGTGATGTAATTATGACAGGAAAAATATCTCTATATACACCTATAAATTATCGCGCCTCTAAAGAGGTACACTATATATGTCTAAGACATGATCCTTTCCTATACCAACATTCTACTCCCCGTTCTAACTACTAATATATCTAGGCTAAACCAAAATAGCTCGGGGTAATCAAGGAATGCACTTATCTGCTTGAAGAGCAGGAAAAGAAGAGAAGGAGCCTAAAGGAAAGGGTGTGGTCATAGAAAAGGAACGGTGCTAAATGGACTACAGATATCTTGGAACTTGTAGTTTGTTTATGGCAAAAAAGAAAAGTGCTGAATAGAAAGAAATCTTTTTCTGTTTTTTCCCCATGTTATAGTTGAAACTGCTGAAGAGTAATAAAAGAAGTGAAAGCATAATGCTCGCCTCCAGTCTTGTCATAGAATCCATTATGGCTGCCATTGTACAAATACAAGGATGCGGCCATGATGGATGAGGCAGTGGTTGTTACTTCAGTTGTACTCAATGGATGATTAGTTTAGATAAGACAACCTGAGTGGGATGGAAAGTTAAATTCTAAATGTAAATTACCATGTAAAGTAGAATTATGCAGTTGCTTAGCTCTTTGGTGCGTGACAGTATAGGAGTAGCACAGACTCGTTTTTGTTTAGCAATCTGTGTTCTTTGGTTAACTGTTATCTTTGCAGCATTTGATTGATTGCTATTTACTTGATATAGTTATCCAGAGGTGGAGCCAGGGGGGCGGCCGCCCCATCCCAGGCTCGCCCCTATTGCCGAGTGCACCCCCCAGCCTCCTGCTGATGCCCTTAAATACACTCCCAAACCCCCACGGCACAAAAAGCTGCCTCCGCTACTGTAGTTATCTTTATTGTGTGCTGGGACTTGATGTTTGGTGTGATTTGGGCACACCAGTTGGGCAACATTTTCTTTTATTAACATACACTGGTATGTTATTTCATTACTTCGTGAGAGGTGCAAATCAATGCCATGAAAGGGTTTGATTGATTTTGATTCATATTGTATAATGTTACTGCTCTTTTATGAGATGTCTGACCTTTAGAGTGCCCCCCTGGCACTGATGCCCATTCTGGACGGACTGGTTATATGTCTCTTCTGCAGGGGAGCTGGACACGTGTTGCAGGGCAGCATCTCCTCCGATCCATGTTTCACTCGTGATGCTGTACACGCATGGCAACTCCCGATATGCTTGCAAAGAATATCCTTTTTTAAATGTATTATTATTTTCTTGTCATTAAAATATTCCTCACGTCTATGTAAGTATATGGTGGAATAGAGGTCTTGGTCTTCCTGCCTGGAAACCCCACCTTTTCTGCCCCTCATAACCTTGTTTGCTGTGCATATCTTTTACAGCCTCTATCTTGATGAATCATTATTTCGCTTCGGCTCTTCCTCGCATAAGCCCACTTTTATTTTTCTCACTATTTCTTAGTTTTCCTGACTGCCCTTTTACCCAATTATTTCTCTTCATCTTTCTTTCTCTACATTTCCATGCTTTCTCCCTCTTTGGTTTGCTCTTTCTTTCTGTCCCTCCCTGTTTCTTGTCTCCTTATTGCCCTTTTCCTCTCGGTTCCTTTCTTTCCATTTCCCTATCTCTTATTTTTGCATCCCTTTTCTATTCTTTATTCGTCGGTTTCTTTATTTTTTTGTTTAATGTTCAGTTCTGTTTCCATCTTCTTCTCTGACTCTCTTGTTTGATTATCTGTGCCTGTGTGTCTGTACTCCTATCTTTCCTTTACTGACTTTTTACATTTCTCCACTTTCCTCATTTATTCTTGTATCACCTCTCTTACATCCCCTGCCCTATTCTCAAATGTTTCATCTTCCTGTCTTCGTTCCTTGTCTTCCTTTCATTCTTCCCACCGTGCATCCTTTCTTTCGTGTCTTTTTTCTTTTCATTCACCATTTCCTTTATATCTGCTTTTCTCTCTCTCTTTCTATCCAAAGCAATGTTTAATGTATACTCAATCTCTTTCTGCTTGCCTTTACTTTGCCAGCTGTTCTTCTGTCACTCTTTTTGATGTGTTCTCTTCTTTTATTCTTGTCTCTCCTTTTCCTTTCATTATTTTCCCTTAGCACTCTCTGGACCCCTTCTGCTTATTCTTTTGCTCATTCTTGGCCTCCAACTTTCAGTGTTGACAGATCAGTTAATCCCAGAGTTATTTATGACTTCCATCATGGTGGCTTGCTTCATAGGGTCTCTACTGAAGCTGAGTGGGTCATAACGAACACTGCAAAAGAGTAGTGTAATGGACACATGACTGATATGGTTTTTGAGGGCGTCAGCCTTCCAAGCCCTTAATTATCTCTGCAGTAAGATGAGTGGTAGTAAACTCGACAGGTAAGAAATAGTTTATTGCCTAAGTTCAGCAGAGCACATGTTAATCATGTCCCCTTGCAGTACTGAGTTGGCAGATGGATGCCTGGGCCATGGAGTAAACCAGGACAACTTGTTCAAGTTCTAAACGTGTAAATAGAGAAAATAGGTATAACGAGGCTAATGTAAAGTAAAAGTGAGATCCTCCCAAACCAAATGGCCAGGACGGATCTAATACTTAGTTTGACTTGTTTTTTTTTCTCTTGGGAGACCCCCAAAATGTCTTTTCTGGATAACTGGGCTTCCAGAGTTCCTCTGCCTCTTCAATGTCCTGTCCAGTACTTGCATTTGCAAAAGAGGTCTAGACTCCCCTTCTCAGATCTCTGGGTGGTTCAGGATTTAGTGTTTCCCAACCCCTTCTTCTGAAGATTGTTTATTTGCAGCCTTTCTGGGGTCCTGCATGCCAATACTCAATCTGGCACATAATCTTGCCAGCAAAAAGAGCCGGAGAGGCGTCACTCGAGGTATACTTTAACCGGGTTCCTTCCTTCTTCTTCTCCCCTCGCACCCCCGATCACATTATAACCTCCCAACCCACTCTTGTTCCACCACTCATCATCTAGTCCTGTCTTGGGCTATTCTGTCCCACCTGAACCTTGCATTCTTGGCTGCCACCTTCCTCCTCCTTAGCTCTGCCTTCACCACACAATGGGCCTCATTAGGACCGAGGCGGATTTCGCGGTGCTAAATGCACCGCGAAGCATGGCGGAAAGCCGCCGATAGCGCCATGGGGGTTGGCGGATTCACCGCCCCATTCCGACCTTGGCGGAGCGGTGAATCCCCATTCCCCATTTTACCCTTCCCCATTCCCATTTTTGCCCCATAGGGTATAATGGGAGTGGGGAAGGAGTTAATTACGCCACCGTAAAATACGGTGGCGTAATTAACAACGAGGTCCCGTAGCGCCATGGTTTTCTCCGCCTGGTAAAACCAGCCGGAAAAGGCCGCCATGGCGCTACGGGAACTCGTAGTATGGCGGAGAGGTACGCCATGCACTACGCTGGCGTAATACCCTCTCCGCCAGGGTCCTAATGAGGCCCAATGTTTGGCCGTCCTTTTCCTCTTTCATGCCACCACCACCTCTGCACCGCCTTCACCTCTTGATGTTCTCCCCCGCAATCTCCCACCTTCTCCTCTTGACGTTATCACTTCTAGGATACCACCTTCGCCACTTGATGTTGCCACCTCCACCTCCTCTGTACCACCTTCGCCACTTGATGGTCCCCCATCATCCTCTGTATCACTTGATTTTTCTGGCCATTCCATATCACTTTCTCCGCCAGATGTTGCCACCTCCTTGTGCCCCCTTGGTCATACCTACTCTTCTGACTACCACCATCTCTTCTTGATAGTGCCCATGCTCCTCCTGTCATTGTTATCTCACTACCACCTTTTATGTTATATTATACTAAAGGTATAATATGTTAAGCGCACGTACATGCATGCACCAGAGGAGTAGCTTCTTGGCACTTAGCTTGAAAAAGGAACATGGTGTACTTTAACAGAGTGAAACAAACAGATACATTTTAAATGCTTGCTAAAAGTAGAGTGGCTGGAAATGGCGTGCTGCTTGAGAGGAAGGCCATTACATTCTCTAGCAGCCAATACAGAGAAAGCTCCACCGCCTTTACGAGCAACCGCTCAAGCCATAATCAAGCCCGCAACAGCCAATCCCTCCAAAACCAAAATAAAACAGCCGCCACCAACCACCCTACCTATGCTGCCCACACCACCACCCCTCCCATTGCTTGCCCCTTTCGACCCCCTCAACAGCTGCTGCCATCTTCGCTGCTGCTCCCTTGAGTGTTGCCTCCACCTTCCCTACTCCCGCTCCCCTTTATCGCTGCTGTGCCCTCATGGCTGCCTCCATGACTGTTGCTGCCCTCTTCACTGCTGCTACCCCCTTGCCTGTTGCTGCCCCCTTGCCTACTGCTGCCCCCTTGACTCTCTGACCCCTCTTGGACTGCTGCACAGGCCCCATAACAATACTTACCCATCTGCCATCCCTGCTCAGCCCCTCTTTCCTGGAAATTGGATCAGACAAATTTGAGATTATTTTAGAAGTGTAAACCCTACGTGTATTCCGAGTGAGTATTCAGATTGTGAGTGTGTATTTCAAATGCAAATTCGGAATGTGTTTTCAGGTTCCAGAATGGTTTTCCAAATGGGTCTTCAGATTCTAAATGTGTATTTCAAATGTATGCACTGAATGTGTCTAAGGCCTTCGAGTGTGGGTTCCAAATGTGGATTCTGAATGTGTTTTATTCTGAATAATTACATGACACTTCACATAGGAACATGACAAAACATTTGGTACATTTGATTAATGCTTTCATCGATAAAAATAAGGTGCATTAGAATGTGATTTTTACATTAGGTTTTCCAGAGATCTGAAAAGAACACTTCCGGGAAGACTAGAATACTCTTGAAATACAATGAACCACAAGGTGCGCGTGCATGCACACACACGCACACACAGGCACACACACTAAATGTATGCAAGCCAGGAAAAAGCACTCATATTATATATGGGCAGAAACAATATACACTGATTGACTATGCTATGCATACCCATCCCTGCAACCCAAACAAACACACAGGGTGCACGCAAACATGCACACTTACACACACACAAATTGGAATACGCACAGGACACCTGCAAACAATATGCTCGGAATAGGCATATGCACGTACAACATACTTGGATTATAAGTAAGCACAATACACTCATAAAATATGCACTCAATATAACTGAGGGCAGACAATAGATTCGAAATCTGCATGAACAACAATATGCAATACACAAATACTATATTCTAGGAATGTACATAAGTAAAGATATGACACTCAGAATGAGAATATACACAAACACACACAGGCAGTCAAACACAAACATAAAAGAATAAGGAAATCAGTGGGGGAAAAACGAGTTAAGGTTACTACCTATCAAAAGGTGAACTCTGGGAATGTTTGAAATGCCGACATTAAGGTACAAACACCTACTCCAAATAAACTATTTACTAATACAAAGACCATCAGCATGCCATTCCAGGTGGTCAGTGTTTGAAGGTCTGTGCATGGACCAATCCCACATTTGCCCCGTCACTGGCCTTTCCTCAGGTTTTATTGTTATAAGATGTCAGGAAATGGACCACACAACAGATCCGATATGTGAGGAGAATGCTGTTATGGATCTGGAATCTCTGTGCAAAGCAATATGATGGTAGCCAGATCTAACATTGATGGCGGAAAACACTTTTGCATCATGTAGATCAGCCAGGATGTCGTCCAGGGTAGGGGTGGGGTGTCGTTCTCTTTTATGGCCTGATTAGATATCTGCATGCCAACGCAAATGCGTACTTCTCCCGGTTGTTTGGGCTTTGCTGCAAACTTTATAGGGTACACCCAGGGAGTGGGACCTTCTATCCTTTCAATAATGTCGTCCCATTGCAATCTTGCCAGCTCGTCCGCCACCTTTTTCTTTAAATGAAATTGTATGCTGCGATGTCTCAGAATCACCGGTTGAATCGGGTCATCAATGTTCAGGCATGCTTCCTGCCCCCTCAGGCAACGTAGGCCCTGGAACAGGTCTTGGAATTCCGATTGAAGATCTTCAACATTAAATGAGAAGTACACTAGCCCTAAATCTTCTGACGTATTGCAGCTCTGCAGTGTATCAGTGGCTTCCGACATGACATAAAAGTAGGACTAACTCTTGAAAGTGGCTGGCAAGGCACTACACATCAGTAGCGTTTGGAGGAGAAGAGGGTTTAAGTGTTACTGTTCAAATAAACA
The DNA here is from genome assembly GCF_040938575.1 of Ambystoma mexicanum. Taxonomy (NCBI): domain Eukaryota; kingdom Metazoa; phylum Chordata; class Amphibia; order Caudata; family Ambystomatidae; genus Ambystoma; species Ambystoma mexicanum. The sequence goes on along the minus strand of NC_090930.1, from coordinate 1,108,284,588 downwards.
TATATTATAATTGATTTATCACAAACGAACACTATGTTAAGTTGTATAATGCAGCATTTCTTCTGTGCGCGATTGGGCATTCCTGCCTGCCAGCTATGAAGACCTACTACAAAAAACCAGGACCACTGCAGTTTCCAATGGGAACATAATCTTGAGAACGGGGGACAGAGCACCAAATTCCGGGACAGTCCGGGCAAAACCGGGACGTCTAGTCACCCTCCATCATGGGGATCATTTTCCTCCTGTCGTAGCATGTTTACATTGTGTAAAAATCATATGTAAAATATTTTACTCATGATAGTTATGCCCCGTGTGATTTTGATGGATTGGCGACACGGAGCCCGGGCATGGATCAGAATTGCTCATTTCAACCACCTCCATCTGCTTCGTGTCACGAATCCAACACCATCTCCGTTCTCATCTGATTTTGATGTGGGCAGTAATCGTTAGATTCTTATAGAATCTGCATCTTTTTGCACATGCAAAAAGCAGGTGGATTCCACAGGAAACCATGTAAATACCGCCTGCCATGACCGACTGAGGATTGGTCACTCATAGATCCAAATATCAGTGTACAACTATATAGGATTCACAATTGATATCTTGAGGAAAACTGTTTCTCGCCTATATGTAAATGTGCACCACTTTACTAACACAGCATCACTCTGTCCTGCTTTATTTGTGTTACAGAGTTCCCCGAATGGGAAAACAATTTGATTAACTTCTTGTGTAACTAAAACAAATATAGCCCTGCTGTTATTGGTAAAGAATCCTACCGTGCAAATGATGATGCTATAAGTTAATTATCTTATTTTAGCCATTTTGCTTTCTGGTCATTGTTTTTCTTTAGTAAACTGTACAGGCTTGAGACTTATGCTCTATTACTGCCTTAATTATTTTGCTTTTTCACCATATCAGGACACTGTATTTTGGTTTCAGTTGTTTTGATAAAGAAAATGGAGTGCAATATTAAAAAGACTGCACCACACAAAACTGGTTTCTTGTAATAACATAGAACGTATTCATACAATACAATTCATATTGTCTTGTTCACCCCACAGGGGACTTTAGATTAGATTACATCACTAGGATGAATCAGAGGTGAATTTCTGCATATACCACCAATTTGAATAGTATCTACTACATACATAAGTTATAGTATCAATCTACTGAGTGAGGAACTTCTTAAGTGGGGATCTCATAAGGTGTACTCTCGCGACCCGTATGTTAGTGTTATTAAGGTTGGCAATGGTTTTCTTATTTTCTTATTTTATTCTTGTGTCGCAAGGATGTAGGTCAACACGGAGACATAGAGTCCCTCAGCTCCGTTTGTAAAGTAAGCAGTAGTTTGTTTGTGCCTACACCTTTTTGCGCCAAATTTCTGATGTAAAGACACGTGTTTCGGCGTTTCATTGGCGTCTTTTTCAAATCCGGGCCTTATTGAATGTAATGCGAATCTCCCTTTCCTTATTTCCGGGAATTAGTTTTTAGTTGAAGTGTATCACGGTAGTTTCAGGGTTAAATCCCACCTGCAAAATTCTCTTGCTCATGCCTCAAGCATTGGGGGTCGCCGAAAACGTGTCTTTACATCAGAAATTTGGCGCAAAGAGGTGTAGGCACAAACAAACTACTGCTTATAAATTATAGTATGTTTAAACTTTGTTAGGCGGCTACCCCCTTATGTGACATAATGCACGGACATGGCAGGCGGTGTTAATAAGTGCAAATATAACAGGGAGACGTTGGTCCGCTCAGGTTTCCTCCCGACATATATACCCCCATTACCAAAATGCATCCAAATTGCATGCAAGAGACAGCATAAATGTAAATCATAACTGGTCCCTCCCCGTGCTTGCTGGGTCCATCCAAAACGACCACCACTGTACTTTGCAACAAAAGAGAAATCCACACAAGTGCGAGGAATTATCAAGATCATGAAATATTTCTAGCTGATCTTGAAGTACTCAAAAATATGTGCCCCCAGGGCAGGCTCATTTCAAATCTAAAATCACCCTGGCCATTGCCTTAATTGCATCTGAATGGGCAGCTGGTCCCGTGCTCCATACGGATGCTGTGTGTCCGTCCACAAGGGCTGCCCGTTGGCCATTTTGTCGCAGTTGTTCTGTGAATGAGAATGAAAAGGCTACGGCTTGTCCGGTGGTGACTAATGGCGCTGACTCATCCCACTTCCCACAGGGACATCTTGCTGCCTCTGAATGTCTGACATTTTACAGTTTAATTAAGACCACCCTCCAAGCACGCAACCACTCTGGGCATAATAGATTTCCTTTCGGCATCAAGATGCCAACTAAAGGGCAGCTCCCCACTTATGCCATTACCGGTGCCACTCAACGCAGCTCCGCGTGGCCACCCGTGGGGCACAGTGTCTAGGAACGCCAAGGCGGGAGGAAGAATGAGGCGACCGCGGCACCTCAAAATCCCAAAGCACCCGCCAGCAGCGCGAAGGCCTTCACCTGGAATGTGTCAGAACAGCCCGTGCCAGCCTATCCTTCAACCTGGAGTAATGGCGCCGTTCTCTGGAGTTCTTTTTTCTGCCGTGAATTTTAGGAGGAAAGCCTGTAATGTATGCGTCATTACTGTGACAGGATAGATTAGGTTTCGGTTTTCCTATTCGCTTCTTCTTGAGTGGTTTCACGATGTTTCCTTGCTGTGTTTTCTCGAACATCTTTGTTAGGACAGCAGAAACGTACTCGTCCGGCACATGAAACGAACGAGTGTAGTTATTTATTGTGAAATTGCGCGCGTCGCCGCGGTGCACTGGGCTCCAAAGTGTTCAGTGACACAAAACAAACAATGAGGATAACACAGAATTGGATGAAGCAAGGGGTTAATGAAATGAAGATGTAAATTGTGGGATGTGTTGACAATCAAAGAATAGTAAGCAAATTCCTAGCTGGCCTGAGAGCATCTGGCCTACCCAGGATGCAAGTGGACTGTGACGAGTGTATACGCCTTGAGTGACAGCTCTATGCTCCAAGCCCTGGCCCCATGCAGCAGTGTCATGGCAGCAATCCACATTCCACCAGTGCCTAGTTCGGTGAAGTTGCTTTCACAAGGGAGGGTGGCCCAGTTTGTTGCTCCAAACACCTTGAGAGCTATCCCTCCCAAGTTTTTTTTCTTGGAATTGGGCACGCCAGAAGGTCAAGAGATGCTGACCTGGGATTCCTATTAATGCCCATTTACTGACATGCTCTTGTGGATGAGACAAAGAGCCTGACGAATAAGGGGTTGCTCAGTAGGAAGCCGTTGCTTGAGAGAAATGAAATCCTCCTGGCAGCCTTATTCTGCAATGGCTGCAATTGGTGGACGAGGCCTTCATTCAGACCAACATGTGGTGTATTGCAATGGTCCAGCCTGGGGACGGCCAGAGCTTGGTGTATCTCTATTGTTTGTTGCATTTCCAGACGCAATGTTACTTTCTTTAATGCCTGGAGTGGGAAGTGAGTTTTAGGGAGGTGCAGTTGCATCCCTTTGTAGCTTTCCTGCGCAAGTGACGGTCCTTTACTCTTGTGTTATTGAGCAGTGAAGGGTTCTGATTTCAATTCTGGTTTTAGGAGGAAAGCTCAGCCGCAACGTGCTCGCCTTGGAAGCAAGACAACACGGAGCAACACAGGTTCGATCCCCAGGTCCGCGCTTAGAAACCTCTGGGTATTAAGCGCGTCATAAATGACCTATTATATTCATATCACTCAGTTAAACAAAGACGTCACAACCTTAAAGTAATCTGCAACTTGGTAATTTATGTATCATACATTTAGATCCGAATTGTTAAATATATCATGGAAGATGAACAAGTGCTGCGACAATGTCTGTGTTGGCTTCAACAAAGCTCCTGTGTATCAGTCGTTTCTTGTCCTCTGCTCCCACCTTATTTCCCCCCATTCTCTTCTGAGCACACATGTGCTTTCCAGTCACCCTGCTACATTGTTATGGTATGTTACTGGGATGTATACCACACACTTCTGCCATTTGTATTATCTATCTCAATGCGCTCTGGCGGATCTGAAAAAAAGGGGGTTGGTTTTGCTAGTGGGAGGAGAGCGTGTGGGTGCTTTTGCTGTAGTGTTGGTTATTGCAGCTCAGAAAAAGCAATGACGGTGTGTGGGTTTGTTCCTAGGTAGTGTGGGCTGGTGGGCGTGCCGGCAGTGGAGTTCATACGCGGGGCCTTATATTCCCTGGCGCAAGGATGCATTGGCCGAGTTAGCATTGTGCAAGTTATTGGGAGAGATGTGGAGTTATGTTGTTTGATGTTAGTGGGGTGGGTATTGTTATCAATGCCGTGTGTGCATTGCATAGTCGATTTGTGTGCGGTGTGTTTGTGGGAGAATAGAGAGTTTTAGTTTGGGTTATTTTTTATTTATATAGTGTTCCACACCCAGAGGTATCCGGGGGGGGGGTTAATGGGGAATATCCCCATGGCACAGGGCTAAATCACATTTGCTGAGCAGGTTTTGGAGTAACCAAACCCATTATGACGTGGTTAAAGATGTTTGGCCTCTCCTTGACAATGGCCCATGGCTTGGCGAGTTAGCTAGGCATGTTAACGAGACATGTTTTTACTGTTTTCCCAAAGGTCAGGTGTTCCTCTATTGTGCACATTCCCTTGGGGAGTGTGTACCAGAGTTTCATCGAGATGTGGAAAAAAGCTGATCCGCTGTAATTCTTTTTCGCATAATGTGTGATTTCAAGACGTATGCCGTTGGAAATCCACAAGGTTCTATTTGGTCTGTAGTTGGAGACTTTGCATTGCAACAAATCTGCTCTTTGGCCATGGATTGCTCTTTGACCAATGCAGAGTGTTTTGAAATCTATCTGTTTCTTGACTGGTAGCCCGTGTAGTGTAGTGTAGTGTTCCCTCTTGCTAAGTCTTAGAAGAAAGCTTGCTGTTGGGTTCTGAATCAACAGCAGTTTTTTGGTCAGGTAGTCCGGCATGACAAGGTCGATGATGTTGGCATAGTAGAGTCTATGATATAATGGTTAGGGTTCCGTGTGGAAAAGTGAGGAAGGGAAAGACCTGTCTGATGGAACGTAGGTGGAAGAAACATTGCTTTACTACTATTCTAACTTGAGGTTCCAGTATTAGCTCATTGTCCATGAGAATTCCAAGATTTATTATCACTTTAGAGGGTCTGGGTCCCCTTTGCATCGGCCATGGCATAGGTGGCTGTACAGAAGGGTGCTGAAGCGTGATCTTGATTTCATTTTTATCCAGGTTGAGTTTAAGGTTGTTGCCCATCCACATGTTGATTTGTGAGAGGCAATTGTTGACGGTCTGGTCCTTGCTGGTGGTAATTCTTTAGAGGGTTTGAGCATCATCTGAATAGTTGTAGCATGCAAGTCTGTGTCGCTTGATGAGCTTCATGTGAGGAGTAAGCGGGTTGAGCCTTGAGAGACACCGCATTTGAGTATGCATGAGGTGGAGCTGGAAGGGGGCAACCAGGTGGTTTCCTTTCTTTCCATTATGAAGGAATTCATCCAGTCTAGCGCAAAGTTCCATAGCCCTGTTTTTTCTAATCTTGTCCCTGTTTTTTCTATTGTTTCGATGAGGGTTGCATGGTTGACTGTGTCGAAAGTCTCTGATAGGTCTAATAATATCAGGGCAGCGGTGGCGTTGGTGTCTGGATTCATTTTTTTTAGGAATGCCAACTAGCACAGCTATGACTCAGGATTTGTTTCCATACTAATCCATTTTACCTGAAGATCCTGTCTTGGAACGTGGCAGGGATCTGATAAAATATGTATGATCTAGACTGGCATTCATTTACCAGTGCTAATCACATTATTATTCTTCAGGAAACCTGCGTGGTTTCTGTTTCATCGAAACGTGGTTTTACCAGATATGTTTCCCTGGCCTCCATAGTGGCAAGTAGGAGGCCTAGCAGAGGCTTGCTAACATGGATTACAATTGATGTAAATGCTAGCATTCAACAGATTGAGTCTAAACCTGCAGACATACAATTCTTGAAGATAAATCTTGCCAATGGCTCTGTGTTAATTCTTTTTAATGTTTACATTCGACAATTTGGGTGTCCATCGTCGGTTGATATATTATCATGTTTGGAAAATAGGCTGGATGTTATTTGGGGACCCTAGCAATTTTGGACCTGAGAGAACCATAATGATTGTAATTGATTTTAATGCAGAAATCGAACCATTAGGTTGATTAAATGGATTTTTTGAAGATGAAGATGAGGTTTGGGATGTCGCCAAGGTACAGTTAAATCCAATTAAGTATCGACACGCTCTTCAACTGGCTACTCTATTAGATGAAAGGGGATTTAGAGCATCTAATGACCTCCTACAGGGTGATATTCCAGCTAAACGCACATATCAGCCATTTAATTCTTATAGCCATGTTGACCATTGTTTTATTAATATTGCTCAATGACGGATGTTATGGTAAATTAAGGTTGCCTATTATTTAGATAGCGACCATAATGCGCTGATAGACACTGTGAAGTTTCTTATAGAAATAATATTCAGGCTACCACACATCTAATTACTATCATCAATAGTCATAATCTCAGAAGGAGTTCGGATGTTAAGCCTAAAGTATTACCAGAAATCTTCCTACTAATCTATTTGCTGTTTAGTGACTTCCTTGACGACTGAGCTTATGGCTTGCTGGATGGCACACTTGTTATAGTAGATCCTAGTGGATCTAATTAGATACCTCGTAACTCGACCAAAAACCCTACTACAAAGATAGCTTCTGGACCTTACGTTTGTTGGTATGACAAAGATTGCAGAAAAGCTCAACAGGATTTTTAAGTAGCCATGAAATCTAATAAGAAAGGAAACTTGGAAGAGGTGACATTTTATAAATCTGCTTAAAAGGCCACAATTGAGTCAAAGAAGAAAGCTGACATTGAACAAAGGTGGGAAGAACTCTCGGCGGCAATGGCAGCAATCAGAGATAATGACTAGGGAACATTTGGGGAAATGTTTACTTTCGGGGCCGAATCAGTGAGTGTGGCACAGTTGTGGACTATCTCAGGTGTTGTAAGGCATGAGTACTGCAAAGCCCCGTAATGTGCCCCACAAAATAAGGACGTTTTTAAAATTACTATTACCAATACGTAGATTCACCCTGCTATGTACACCCAGTGAGGTCTCTGATGCTCTTAACTAACAGAAAAGTGGAAAAAGCCCAGGTCCTGATAATTTACTTGTTTACCTGTTTAAATTGAACCCCATATTTGGGTGCCTCTACTAATGACTTTTTTTTAAACATCATTAATATAGCCAAAAATCCACATGCTTCATGGAACATGGCAGACATTTTGGGGAAAGTAGTGATCCATCAAACTTAGACCAATTTCATTGTTAGACAGCTTGCGGAAAATGTACGCTAACATTTTAGAATCACGGATTGAAGGTGAAAATGTTCTTCAACATGTTGAAGCCAGCTTCCGGAAGGGTGTCGGCACCACTGAGCAAGCCTTTAGGGTATCTTTGTTAAGACAGGAATATGTGTTTAAGAAAAGATGGCCATATATTTGCTTTTCGTTGACATCAAGGCAGCCTTCTTTAATGTAAATCGTGATTTGCTGTGGGAAACTGAATAAGTAAGGGATTTTGCCACAATTTCTAAATTGCATTACACCGCTCTACACAGAAAATGTGGCAGTTGCTAGATGAGGTCAAGGACGAGGAAAGACTGAATCTTTCGCTGTAACCCGGGGTATAATACAAGGGTGTGTCATGGCCCCTTATTTGTTCTCTCCTTTTATTAATGATTTAACTACTACACTACTGACACTCCCAACAGATGCACTGTTGATAGATGAGAAAGGATTGCATATTCTTTTATTTGCAGTTTATTTAGTTACTTATTTGCATTTATTAAGTGCACTAAACCCCGATACATCAAGGCACTGTTCATAATTTAGGGCAAAAAGGTTACATGCAAATTAGATACTCATGTCAAACAACCCACGCAAGGAGAGGGCATATTTGGGGCACAAAAGGGGAAATTACGTAAGCAGCTGGCTAGGCACAGGCCAGTTGACGGAAAAGAGATAGGTCTTGAGGATTTTTCTGAAGGTCCAATATGATTGTTCAGATCTCAATTTCAAGGGAAGAAACTTCCAGTTCTTGGCGGCAGTTACCGGTGGCTGGCCCTGCTAGATCTGTTTCTTCTGAAACTGAGGATGGTCAGCTGGTAGTAATAAGTGGACCGGATGCGTCTGGTGGATTGAGATTTGGAGAATGTTTGCGAGAGATACTTAGGTGCTGCAGTGGAGAGACATTTGTGCATGATGGTTAGCTATTTAAAAATGGTACGCTCCCGGATGGGGAGTCAATGGGCACCTCTTCTTACTGCAGTTATATGCTAACGCTAGGGAATGTTGAGTGCCTCTCTACTGGCGATGTTCTGGACGATCAGTAGTTTTCTGATGTTGCGAGAACAGGTCCCAGCGAATAGGGCATTGCAGTGGTCCAGTCTAGAGCCTATGAGTGCTATAGCAATGGTGACAAAGCTTTCTGAGGTCAAGAAGCGTCTGCAGCCGTTCATTAATTTAGAGGTGTGGGCTGCAGAGGAGGCGATTGCATTGACAGTTGATGGTGTGCTGTTAATAACTTCTCCCCATGATTAAGGAAAGTCTTTAATCCATTTGAATGTACGTGTAAAGCTAAGGACTTAGTACCAATGGCTCACAGACCAAGATTATGATTTGTCAAAGAATAAAAGCCCCCTCCGGTTATGTTAGAGTTGGATAGAGTCAACAATGAAAATGTGGAACACTTTGTTTATCTGTGGGTTACGTACTAACACTAAAGGGAATTAGCATTCTCATCGTCTAAAGAGAGATTTGGTTTTAAAAGGACATTCAGGTACTGTATTCAGTTTTTAGAAAAGGTTTGGGGGTTGCACTGTGGAGCCAACCATAGACGTTCATAAAGTGCAAACCCAATAAGCAGTTGTCTATGGCGCAAAGCTTTGGGAGCCATAGCAAAATTGATCAATTAATTTTTGATGAAAATAAATTGTATAAAAAGCTCCCATCTTTGCCCTTTGGCACTTCAAGCTCAGCGGTTAAAAAATGGAGTTGGGCCAATTTGTTATTGACTTCATAACATCAATTAAACTAAACCTTCTTTGGACTAACATCTGGTCTTGCCAGTGTTTGGCAGACCATAGAGGTGCAATCCTGGTCGTACTAGAAGGTAATGACGCAACACGCTAAGCTTGGTTTTTGTATGTAAAACAAGTCCTGTTTAAAATTGGATTAGGACACGTGTGGGATAAACCTGAAAAGATTGATTGTACCAAATCAATGCTTACTAAGGTAATATACTGGGAGACATTTTGAGCAGGGGCGAACACAAGACTACCCTTAATGAATACCTGCAGATAAAATTACAATTCGGCTTTGAGCCATACCTTGACTGATCAAGATCCCCAGGTGAGAGAAAGGTGTACGTTTAAATTTTGTTTAGGAATTCTCTCATTGAATTCCTTTGTTAGCCTCTGGTCAGGTCCATCTGCCAAAGATTGCCCTCTCTGTCACTCAGATATTGAAGATGAATAGAATGTTCTTTTTTTTGCCCAGCGCTTACTGATACCAGAGGATTCTGGTTCATTCCAAAGCTAAAGTCCAACGAGATCACTGCTTTGACCGAATCACTAGACTTTTGTTAAATTACAAATTCTGTGCCTGGTTTTTTTCTGTCATAAGGGTTTTGACCAAGGATTGGAATAGATGAATTAAATATTTATGCATTTTCTATGCTTGGTCCTGCGATGATTTGAGAAGTTTTAATGCCATGTGGATATTCTGTTGTTAACTGTGTCATTTGTATCTTGTTTATATGTTTTAATGTTGTTTGTTGGTTTTAACTGTATTGAACTGCTCTATGCTGTGGTTTTAGGGTATTTGCCCGAAATAAACCGTTATTGATGGATTGATGAATTGAATTCATTCTTGGGTCATGCCAGATCAGGGCAGTTCCTAGTCCATTTGGTGCCCAGGGCGAATCCCTAGAATGTGTCCCCTGCCCCATGTGGGCAAACCTCAAAAAGTACTGCCACATATACCGCTTCTCCTCCCCAACGTCAATAAATCTTGCGTCCAAATGAAACAGGTTTTTGTTACATTGTGATTCAAGGACTTTATAGCAATTTCTCAGACAAAGCAAAACATCCCAAACATTGGGTTTGGTTTTCAATGTTTCTTGTCAAGGTTTAGTCTCCTTTAAGGGCACGCTCCTTGAATTTGTTACAGCAAAAGCATTTATTGTTGCTGTAGAATAATTTTTTCAACAAGTTTCCCATCAATAGATAATATAGAAATGGCCAATAACCTTTCTTCTGCCGTTGTGGAGCGCGAGTATGTCTTTGTCAGACATAATTTACTATATCTGTTATCACCACTTGCAACCATATTTGGAATGCTTAGATCCTCAAGGCAACCCACATAATTGGAAATAAGCAATGCTCTTTTATGCAGTGAATATGCCGCCGAACTTCAATGGCGTGACAGAAAACTTCTGAAGAGATGGCTGAATATGTTTGAGGTCTTCAGCCAGCTGGAAACCATCTATTTCGGATTCTGGTGCACCATCAAAACCCCTTACCACCAATTGTTCCAGGTGCTTGCACAGCTGTGTGATGCTAAGACATTTATTTTCATACATACATTTTTGGGGGAGTAGCCGGTGGGGGTCATGTGGGTGATGTGCAAATGATCCTCGAGCGTCCTTATCAACAGGCGAAGGAAGGAGATGCCAGACTGTTGAAGTCAATTGGCTTCTGAAGCTGGTTCTGCAATCTTTTATAAATTCATACCCTTTCTCCCTACCCCCAAGATATTCCTGTTTGACATGCCTGCATGCCATTGGCTGTAGTGGACTACCCGTTTGACTATTTTTTGATTTCTGGCTACAGGATAATGAACTAATAGAAGTGAATTGGTATCTACGTCCATGATTGGGAAAGTGAGTGGAGTAAACAGAACCCTCAAGTCTACTGTGTCCATCCATGACAAGGCCATTCAGTCCTGTTTTTGCTTGGAAATCTGGGAGTTGTAGTTTATCTATATTTCTAATGGGAAAGAAAATACTACAAGGCCTGGAATACAAAGGTATACAAAAGGTCTAGATGGCTTTCTCATGCATGGCCATGGGAAACCTGAAATCTATGAGTAGGTTAGAGACAGAGAGCCTGACAGGTGAATAACTCAGCCCAAGCCCTACTACCTTCTGGAAGCACTACCTGTTAGGAACCTCTATTTTTATGGGGGTTCACTCATCCACTCTGCTTCATAAGGGCTCAAAAGAACCACTGTAAATGAGACAGCAGTTGCCCATCGGTACCGTGCACCCTACATTGTAACCTAGGCCTGGTATAACCACCCTACAAATCACAGAGGTCAAAACCATGTTTCCTACAGTGGCAGTGCAAGCCCCATGCTAGGATTAGTGCTAAAGAGTGAAATAAAACAGCACAAGAGCAAATGTGGAGATTTGGTGGGGAAAAAAGTAATAAGCTCCTCAGTAGATGATTCACATGTTGGCTCCAGGGTCCTCTTCACAGCAACCTCTCGTTAGGTACCCTCCACTACTCACCCCAAACCTTACATAGAAGAAAGCAAAATAACAAATACCTAGGGCATAAGTGCTAAAATAAAGTGGGGGACTTCATTAACACATGTAAAGGAAAGTCATGTCCTAACAAGAGAACATATATTAAAGTGAAATATTCACATTTACATTCAATTGGTCTTTCCCAATGGAAGAAAGGGCACAAGGCAAACAAGCATTTAATTCATAAAAGAATAGTCACTTACGCCCAAAAAATAACCCAAGAGAGGAACGCTTCCTCTCATGTTGCTGCTAAATATAACAGGTGCGCACCCTTTAGACCTACAAGGTTATTATTAAATAATACCTGCTTGGTGAAATCCTAATGAGAAATTTCATGATGCTGCTGAATAAATCTTCATATAATTGGGTGGGTAAGTCCCTCGCCCCGACGATCCCGGTTTCAATCGTGGGTTAATCACCATCCACAGTAAACCAGTTAACAGAGGCAAAATATATTTGTATTCCTCAAAACTCCAGGGTGGACAACACAAAGTGGGTGAGCACAAAGTGGGTGAGCACCGTCGACTTGCATAATTCACTTGACTTCAGCCTTGCAAATACCAACGTTACCCTCATGTCCAAATGATGATATTTGTTATTGTGTTATATCTTTTGTAAAGTTTTAGGTGGTGGAAGGATTGCTGTGTAGATAAACTCTGCCTTGAGCTACGGCCAAAAACAGGGCAGTTCACAAGCGGTGCATGCCGGGCGATATCCTGTAATAGGCCTGGAAGATGTTTTGCTGTGTGGGGCAGCTGCATTCTTTGGAAAGCGCTACACAAAGAGAGCTCCTTGGGATCGAAAGGCTGGATTTAGGAAGAGGGCATGTTAGGTTCTTACCCCCCATGTAGGCTCACATTGCGTGCATCCTATGGAAATTTCAGGCTGGGTGGTGTGCAGGAACACACGTCATGACTGCCAAGCATTGCCGGGTCACAAGAGGTAGAGGCAGTATATGCTGCCACTGCACAGTGTTGTTTCTTCACCCACCCAAGAAACAGCACTGTGCCTTATGGAGAACAGCACTGATTCTGTAGCTCTCATAGGCCTGAAATCGAGATGAGCCTGGTCCAGTAGGTTGTTGGATTCCACGTATGTCAGAAATGGTCCATTTACATAGATTTCCATCAGTTTGGGCATGTAAGGGATGTTTTATAGTGATTGTTTGTTGGTTGGACGTCTGTGCTTCCTGTGGGATCTTTGAGAAGAGGTTTAAAGCAGACAGATTTTAAACTCCTAGAAACAGTTCCTGTTTTCAGTGAATGATTCATGCGTCTGCAGACATATTGTGCAGGTGCTTCTTTGCTGACTACGTTCTTGTAGATGTGTGGTGGCAAGAGTCTGCTAGAGAGTCAGCTTTGCTGCTTTCCTTCACCAGTTGGGTAACATCTTCTCGAGAGATCCCTGCAAAGCAGGTTAGCTTTGTGGTTCGTTCCTTGTGGTTGTGTGCTGCAAGCATACACCTGCTCATGTCCTTGGGCATATCGCTAATGGCTTTTTGGGTATTAATTACATTGTTTTTAAAGTGGTTTGCAAGAAGGAGTGGGATGTTGGGTTTCTTAAATTGTTTATTAAGTTGAACATCTCTTTGTGTGCATTGTGTGCTTTCCCGATTTGTTTGTCGCAGTTCAGTTCCTTTGCTTTTAGGATTGCTGCTTTATTGAACCGTATCTGCTTTTGGTGGTTGATTTTTTCCTGTGGGTTATAACATTTCCTTTATTCTTGTTCTAGTTTCTGATTTGTTTTCTTCAAATCTAAGAGGTTAGGGGGAGGTAAACATCGTGTGGCCTCTTTCTTCTGGGAGGGGGCAAACTATTTCTTTGGGGCTACAGGGTCTAGTGCTTCTGTGATAATTTTTGGAGTGTCTAAGTCATTTTTTGTAGTGGAGGTTGGTCCGGGAGGGAATTGGCTGGTTTGGTGGATTCCCATATAGTACTGGCTAACTAGGCCGATTAACTATGCGATCTGGTGATGAGAACATGTGATGCCAATTCTGGTTTGTGGCTTCAGTACATGTTTGTGGCTTCAATTCCTATCAGTGACATCACTTCCTTTGACCATCTTAATTCGGCCAATCTCTAGATAAATGCCACAAGAGGCTCCTCTAGGAACAACAAACAAGAAGAAATCACTTCGCCACAGCAACATCCCGGACTTCACAGCCAATTCCAATAGCTTAGTTTAATCTTTTTCATCTCAGCTACTCTGGTTTTCACAGCTTCATTCTTAAGAGCTCTTATGCAAATCTCATCCTTCTTTTGAAAGTTAAAATCTCAACACCAAAGAATTATTTTTATTTCTTTATTTTATTGAGCAATTGTTAGGTGCTTATACAAGAGATGTGTGTTTCAAAGCACCACAAGGCTAAATGGGAAGGGAACAGGAGAAAAATAACAATAACAATAGCAAAGCAGTACAAATATACAGGCGTGGTCGTAATAGGCCTTCTGGCATTCGGATGTACAAGTGCAGTGAGGAGAAGTGCAGGAGATAGGGATGGAAGGAAGGGGGGCATAGGAGTGAACATGTGCTGGTGGAGGGTCCGGGAGTGAAGTGCCAAGGGGAGACAGGGGGAGGACTGCAGGCTAAGTGCTAGCGCAGGTGACTCCCAAGGGTGGGATGCAGAGCCACCAGCAGGGGTCCGCAAAGGCAGTGCAGTGGGGGGGGTGTTTTGTATCTGCATTTTTATGGTTCGCATAAGCTAATCCATTCATTCATTAATGTAACATCTGTTTAGCACTCTGGTTGTTTCTGAGCTATCACGGATCAACATTTGCTGAGAGTCATGCAGAAAGATATAATGTAATTAGACTTGTTATTATGTATAGCGCAAATCCTAGGTTTCTAAGCACTAAATGTGGTCTGTTTTTGTCCACTGTGAATCAGGCTTTGCTGAGTACGCAAGGAAATATGTTCATGATAAATGCTGAACGCAGCGGAACACAGTGAAGAAATGTTATTAGAATAACTTGTCTGTTGGCGGACAGTCAGCTATTCTTTAGCACAGAGGAACAGCCTTCACTGCATTGACTGCAGAGATAGCATGACCATTTTTTTAGTTTCAGCAGAGATAGGATGTCTTGTACGAAAGACAGGAGTGTTCGTACAATATGCCTTGCTTTCTTAGATTATATGTTCCAGCACAGTACATGCTATGATGAAATGCTTCCATGCATGTAATGTACATCAATGCCACTATGTATAAAGAGTGGATTTCTGTTCAGTAGAGGAGCGAGTGCTAGTGTGTGGTGTGTGCTAGTGCTAGAGTGTTAGTGCTAGGGGCCTTGGCTTGTTAGTGAGCAGCTGACTTCCCCTGCCATGCATAATACACTGTTTTTCGTTTAATATCTATCTCTGTGTCTCTTGTGATCTTATTTTGTTTCCAGAGTATATATTTTGGGACTTACAAATTGTGCCCAAATAGAGACCTTTCCAAGGATGATCGAGGACGGCGTTTGGACCAGAGTATCTGGGATCCTTGCCAAGTAGAAGGAAGTTCCTTGCAGCAGTTGCTACTCCTGATCCACGTGTCCTCTAAGGAATTATCTCGGCAAGGGTTTTGAACTGGTGCAGCTCTGATGCTGTTTTTCATCTTTTGAATGAATATCACAGAGCACAGATATTGAGTTTTCATTTGATGGGAGATTGGGTTGCCTCTCTTTGATATTAGGTGAGCTTGCTCCAAGTTAGTTGTTTAAAAAAAAATATATAGCATATATTTTGGCAGGCTAGAATAGCTTTTTTTTTTTTTTTTGCATTTAATTGTTTTACAATTTTTACAAAAACTTTCTGTTGGCTAGTGCTTTTCGGACGTTTCCATTGTGAGTCCATGATTTGGTGAAATTAAAGTTCTCCCCTTTTCTGTGTTTCTTTCTTTAAAATCCATGTTTTTTGTTTTTCTTCGTTTACTCTCGGCTTAGTTTTTCTTCCAGTTTTAGACCTTTGAAGAATTTGGCTGTTGCTACTGTCAATGTTGTGGATTCTCCGCTCATTAGCATGTTCCACCAATCTTCATCACTGGTGGTAAGATGTTTTATTTTGTGTGATCGTAAGTAGGTCGCTCTGAGACTGTTTGTACCCGGACAGTGAAGAAGTAAGTGTCGCACTGTTTCGATTTCTAGGGTGTCACAGTACCGACAGTTTTTATCTTGAACCTGTTTTCTGAGGTATAAAATTTCTTTCGTCTTTAGAATGTTCAGACGTGCTCTCAGGAAGATTATACGCAGAGGTTTGTCCGGGAATTGTTTAAGTAATTCCTTGTCTCGTCTATCCTTTGTATGTTGATTGTATGATGACTCTGTGATGTGTGCTTCTCTGCTTTTTCCAAGGTCTCGATCCAATCATGGATTTTTAATTTTTTCTTGATTTTCTCTGGGGTGCGCTCTATCTCCCATTCCGAATATCCGATTTTTTCTGACTGATCTAGAAGATTTTTGTACCATTTTGTCATCATGTTGTTTTTTTGGGTCGTCATTTCTTGGTAGATGATGTCCAGAATAGTAGGCGTGGAGTTCTTAGAATTTTTCCCAGGAACAAGAGACCGTTTCTGACTACTACTGATTCCAGTGATTGAAGACATAGTTCTCTTCGGATTACTGCTGTCGGGGTTGAATTGGGTAGTCGTAAGACCTTGCGCCAAAAAGCGCCTTCCAATTTTGTCCACATTGTAGGAGGAAGATGAGGCATTGCTTCAGCCCCGTAAGTTAGTGCTGGAGTGACTTTGGCTTTGAAGAATTTTAGTACTGGGAGGATGGTGAATTTTCCAAATTTCCTTTCCAAGAGTGTTGCTTGTGCAGCCAATGTTTTCATCTTTAGGATAAGGTGTTCTTGCATCGATAGTTCTATTTGGCTGCGAGATATTTTCACTCCTAAGTATGTGATGGTTTTCACTGTCTCCAGCTTCTCTGAGTTAGCAAACCATTGTGATCTTTTAGTTGGCCTAGATGATTTTTCCAAGATCATAATTTTTGTTTTTGCAGTGTTCAGATCTAAATCGTTCTTCTTCAAATAGCTTACAAGACTGTCTAGTTGACGCTGCAGTCCGATTGGTGTTTGATCCAGCAGAAGGATATCGTCCGCATAGAGCAGTCTTGTCACTTTAGACTCTCCTATTTATGGAGGAAAGGAGCGTGTGTCGATTTCTGCATCCACTATGTCAGCCATGTATGCCTTATAGAGGGCCGGAGCTAGAGGGCATCCTTGTTTGACTCCTCTTGCTGTTTGTATACTTTCTGATAGTAGCCCAGCTTCGTTCAGGCGAACTCTGATTGAGGTGTTACTATACAGCGCTTTGATAGGGTTGAGAAGTGAAATTGGGCACCTTTGTTTTTCCAGTTTGCTCCATAGTTTTCTCCTGTTTACACGGTCGAAGGCTTGTACCAGGTCGATCGATGCTATGAAAATTGTTGGATAGCCCTCGAAGACTCTGGCCTTCAGAATACTGATCATCATAATGTTGACCGTGGTGCCTAGATTTTTTTCAAAGCCTGTTTGCAGTGGATCTGCTGTCTTTGCCATTTTCTGCCAGTCTTGGAGTTTCTCTAGCACCAGGGATCCGAAGAGTTTGCCCAGCACGTCCAATAGGGCGATAGGTCTGTAATTTCCTGGGTCATCCTTCAGCCCCTTTTTGTAAATTGGAACAATGTTAGCTGTTTGCCATGTAACCGGGATAGATTGTGTTGTCCTACATCTTTTAAAGATTTCAGTTATTAACGGGGCCCAAGTTTCCACCTCTTGTTTGAGGTGTAAGTTTGTGATCCCATCCGGACCTGGTGCACGGGAGGTATTTAATTTAGTGATTTTCTTTCGAATCTCTTCCTCCGTACATGCCATCCATTTACTTTTTGCGGGTTTTGGTGGTCTTTTTTCCGATGGCTCTGGTTCTTTAAATAAGTTTGTGAAGTGTTTTAGCCATCTGTCTTCAGGGACATTGTTAGTACTTGTTTTTGCTGGACCTGATAGTAGAGTCCAAAAGTCGTTCGGGTTCCTTTTGCAGACTGCTCTAAGCATGGTCTCTGCGTCTTCTTGGTACAAGTTTCTTCGGAATGTTTGAAGCCACGATTTGTACTTTCTTTTTTGTTTGTTTGCAGAGTCTAAGTTTAACTGTGTGGGGTATTTTTTGGCTTTCCTTAATGATTTTCGTAACTCAGATTTCTTTGAGCGATTTCCTCGTTGTTTTTGTGATGATGGTTTTTTTCTGTTTTCCTTACATGCCTGGGATGTAGGTAAGGGGTGAGCAGCGGGCAGTAGTCCAGGTTTTTCAATGTGTTTTTGTTGTTACCTCCTATCTCTTTTTGTTTGTAGGTCTCTGTGATCGAGGCAATGCCATCTTTTGTGATTTGTAGTCGGTTTCCTTGGGCATTTATAGCCATCTTGGTTGACATGTTGAGTTGCAGGGGTTTGTTGGCATGCCATGTCGCTTTGAGTAAGTTGTGGTCACTCCGGGTGGATACTACTATCTCAAAGCTTTTGATTTGTTGATATAAATCCCTGGATACAAAGATGTAGTCGATGGTACTTGCATTTCCTTCCCCCTTCCAGGTTGGAATTCTAGGTCTGGTTGTTTCCAGGGAATTTAGATTATACAAATCACGGGATTCCATCAGCTCCGCCCATGCGAGGCCTCTTGCTGTTGATTTTGAGCAGGGGTTTGTTTTATTTCCTAGAGTTTTTACATCGTCTACCCTTGGACAAGTCGAGTTCAAATCTCCACATATTAGAATGTGGTCCACGTCGAATGTTGTTGTAGCCAAAGTTAATATTTTTTCTATCTCGTTTAAGAAAGCGGATGTATGGATTATGGCCGGGTTGCAATAGATGTTCAGCAACAGGATAAGATCTTTGTTCTTTTTTCTCATTGCGTTTTCTTCTTTTGCCCATTCTAGGACAGTCGCTTGGATTAGGTTGTCTGATACCAGGTTGTGGGCTATTTGAAGCGATCCGCCCGTACGGACGGCCGTTAAAAGGCCCGATGTTGGGCGACCTTTTTCGCCTTTCTGGGCAGGAGACAGTTGGATCTCGTAACCATCCATGCTGGGCGGCAACTGCAGCCAGGTTTCTTGTAGGCTTAGTAGGTCGAATCCGCCTAGGTTTATCTCACCGGGTTCTAACAGATGGATGTGGCCTCTAGTATTCCATGATCCGATAGTGATTGTTTGCTCTTTGTTGCATAGAGCATTTGCCATCTTTGTTTGATCCCTTTCTTTACCTGAAGAATAGCTTTTTAAAGATGCCCGATGTTAGAAAAATTCACACATGTTATGCTGATTTTTGTGATAAAAAACCCCCACTGAATTAGAAAATTAAATAATAATGACCCCCTAACTCAGTGAACTAAGAGCAATTCAGGCGAAATTGAGGAGTATGGTGGACAATTGGGATGTGGTCCCAAAGTCAATACACCAGTCAGTTCAAAAGAATGAGAAGATAAGGGTCACCAAAAAACAGCAGTTACAAAGCACACAACCATTTTTGATAGATACCGGGTCACAAAAATGCTCCATTGACAGCTTATTGGTTCCAGACATTGCCCTGTCAGGGCAAAATAATGCTTCTCTGGGGTTATCATGTACACCAGAAATATACCCTGTGTCTCAGACAGTAGCATTTACTATTGGTCCCTTTACAGATAAATGCCACTTCTTGCTAACATCCAATTGTGGAGAGAACCTATTGGGATTTAATATGTTGAAAAAATTGTACACAATGATTCATTGCAGCACTGATGGTGTATCAATGTCCTCTCAGAAAAATGTTTCCACACAGTATTTAGCATAGCCTTCTGATTTGGTGAGGAAAACTGCAAGTAAGGAAATATCTGACAGCACTTTTAACAGCACCATTTTGCCAGTTTTAAAAAGGGTGACAATGTTTTGCCCTACGATTTTGCAATTAATTTAAAAGCAATTGACAAAATAGTTGTGTCACAATTTCAAGCTGTCTCTGACATTGCCACCAGATTGACCATGATTTCTGCTTCAGGAACAAACTTTTCTTTGATTGATGCATTCACATTTACTAGAATACTATTAGGATACAATCAGAGTACTAGCATTTACAACAGGGATCTTAAGGAACAGGTTTAACGGATTACAGTTGCCACAATACTGCACATTGTTATTAGTTGCAGCAGATTCTTGTGAAGAATGCCAGAAGGGCAATATTGGTTTACTAAAGGATCTTGCAAATATAGGTCACAAAGTTTCTTTGATAAAGTACCAGACTTGTCAACATGATGTAGCATATGAAGGGTGGTGTCCAGTCATTTTTTCGAATACAAAAGTTTCGAAAGGCCAACTTTCAAATCTTTTTTTTCAAAATGCCATTCTTTTGAATGACAATTTATTTGAAAATAATTCGATTTGTTTCTTCAAAAGTTTGCCTTTCGAAACTTGGGTTAGGGCTTGGGTTAGGGTTGGGGGGTGGGAGGATGGCATGGGGGAGAACCCCCAAATATACACTAAAACCATGAAAGGTTACATGGAGCTGTCCAGTGCTGAAATTACAGCACTGGACAGCTCCATGTAAAGTTTCAAAGTAAAAAAAAAACATTTAAATGCCAATATGCACAAAAACTTTGAAACGTTACATGGAGCTGTCCAGTGCTGAAATTACAGCACTGGACAGCTCCATCTAACGTTTCAATGTTACCAAAAAAAAAAGCATTGAAATGCTACTTTTAACATATAAAAGTGCATTTCAAATTAAACCAATCCATGACTATTGTCGACAGATTTGTTTAGAAAGAAATGCACTTTGCATGTTAAGCATAGCATGTCGCAACCTTTGTTTTCAAAACTTTTGTTTCTAAATTTTTGTTTTTCGAATCTTTTGATTCGAAACTATGACTATGAACCATGAAGGGTACCTTTTGTTGAAGGAGGGTAGGAGCATTGCTCTTGAGGTACATGTTGAATCACCATTGCAATGGGATGCTCACTGTCAGAATACTGTTGTCATACTAAAAACTGCTTTGTGTTCTGCTCTAGACTCGGGCACTTCTAATTATGCCAAAAAGTTTGTTGTGTTTGTATATGTAAAAGATGGATGTGCTTTAGCAGTACTATCCCAAGAACATGGTTTGAAAAATAGTCCATGGGGATATTTTTCCTTCACACAGGTCCTGTTGCTTATGCACTACCTGAATGTCTTAGAGCAGTAGCTACAGCCACTGCATCATGTAAAGAAAGTAAAAGCATGGTTTTAGGTCACTCCTTAACCATGGTACCTCACTCATTTGATGTGTTAGTTACAGACACATGTCACATCAGCTCGAATTATGAACTTACTCTGTTCACAGCACACATTAGGATCACAAGATATAACCTATTGAACACAGCTGATTTACTACTCCTCCCAGAGCAAAATGATGGGAATAAGGACGACCATGATTGTGTACACAACTGAACAAGAGATCAAAGAAAAAATTGATTTGTTTGACACACCTTTGTCACTTCCTGAACCAGCATCATTGGAATGGCCTAACACCCAGCTCCTAGCATTGCTGTCTCTCACACAGACTAGAACAGGTCTCACCTTGTATACAATTGTGAAGGCCAGTGTTTATGGAGTGTTTATGAGGTATAATGTAGGAATTAATTGCTTTGCCTTGCTTGCAAAAAGTTTAACAATATATTCCATACCTGATACTGCATTCTTTATGGTTTCTTGAGATACATCTGATACGGAAAGACTGGCCTACTGATACAGACTGACCCACAGCTGAACACCCAAGCCAGGCAATCGCAGCACTGTGGGATGCGTAATGCCTCAAAGTGCCGAACATGAGAACAGCTCCACCTGAGAAGTACACAGTTTATGATGCTGCTGGCTCAAATCCCAGAGTGCAAGACGCTCGTAGAAACTGCCTGCAATTGAGAGACATATTTCCCTGCTGTGCTTCGAAATGGACATTTTTATCATACATACATTATACAAGCTGTTAGCATGGACGGCAAGAAGAAAAGAAACTGATCCACGATGCACATCTGAAATAATTACCTTTGCCTCTGCCTTATGACAAAGTGGGTAAAAGAGGAGGGGTAGGGACAGCAAATGTGAATATGTACCGTGTTGTGACTTTCAGTGAGAAGAAAAAAAAATACAGATCCTGGTTTTGAGCAACCTGAGGGTTCGCTGAAATGTGAATATCACTGAATTGTTCAAAGATCACTCTGCCCGGGGTGACACGATACAATCTGTACCAAGGAAAGATAGGGAAAAACTTTGGAGGTAGGAAAGTGTTGCAGCAATTTGTACAGCACCCACAAGAAACCAACATGTGTTCCCTCTAAACCCGCCCAAAGATGCCTGGAGGTAGAGCGGGGCAGGGAACAGAAGACTTAAATTAAGGAAAGACATGTGGTCAAGTGCTACCCACGCAGGAACGTCTAGAGCCTATATCACTGAGGTTTCTTAATAGACACTGATAAACTATGCCCATTTGTGCGTTGCGCAGAAGTGAGGTTATGGACACTTTTGCCACAGAAATGATCAGGTCCAGGAGACCATGGTCAGCTAGAGAGAAATGATAATGACTGTGGGAAAAATGATAATAACTGTCTTTTGGGTACTAGAGAATGCACACCATCGCAGAAAACTGTTGCCTACGTACATCCCACCTGCTATGCTATGCTACGCTATGGTATGTTTCTTTTCAAGTACACACACACATGCTTGATAGTTTTCATCTTGAGCAGCAGGTTGATAAATATATATCCTGCTTTTGTACACAGCTTGCTTAGTTTTCATGCTAGGTACATGTTTCCAGAGATATGGCGTACTTACAGGTCATCATGGTAAATTGCACCAAGAGACTATTGCCCCGTCTATGTTACTACATGAGTGTCTAGCTACAGTTCTTTCGTATATCCCTGTTTTGAATGACCTTTCTGTCATGTAACTTGCCTGATGTCATTGTATCATCTCCTCCACACTACTGCCTAGCTTTACTGTCCTAGAATTGATTAGACCATGCTAAAAGGAGCATTTGTGAATCTGCATATCTTTGGTTAGCATAAGCTAATCCATTCATTCATTAATGTAAAATCTGTTTAGCACTATGGTTCCTTCTAAGCTATCATGGATCAACATTTGCTGAGAGCCATGCAGAAAGATATAATGTAATTAAACTTGTTATTATGTATAGCACAAATTCTAGGTTTCTAAGTGCTAAATGTGGTCTATTTTTGTCCATTATGAATCAGGCTATGCCGAGTACGCAAGGAAATATGTTCATGATAAATTTTGAACGCAGCTGAACACAGTGAAGAGATGTTATTAGAAGAACTTGTCTGTTGGCAGACAGTCAGCTATTCTTTAGCACAGAGAAACTGTCTTGACTGCCTTGACTGCAGAGATAGCATGACAAATATTTTCGTTAGGATTTCTTTTACAAAAGATAACAATGTTTGCACAATATGCTTTGCCTTTTTAGATTATATGTTCCTGCACAGTACATGCTATGATGAAATGTGTCTAGGCATGTTATGTACGTCAATACCACTATGTATAAAAAGTGGATTTCTGTTCAGTAGAGGAGCGAGTGGGGGAGCGAGTGCTAGTGTGTCGTGTGTTCTAGTGCTAGATTGTTAGTGCTAGGGGCCTTGGCTTGTTAGTGAGCAGCTGACTTCCCCTGCCATGCATAATAAACTGTTTTCGGCTTAATATCTATCTCTATGTCTCTTGTGATCTTATTTTGTTTCCATAATATATACTTTGGAACTTATAGAGGTTCTGGTGACAACTGTGAGAAAGGGCCTGGATTCAGAGAGTTTCATGAGGATCAGGGCACCAGTCACAACAGAAGTGGGGGTATTAACAGGGAAGAGAAAGAGGGAAAGGGGTAGAGAAGAGCAGAGTTTTTTGCAGTTTCCGGAACCTAAGGAGGTGTGGCTTAAGTCTGAGAGGGTCAGGGAGGCTGTTCCAGAGGGAGGCACCATCCAAGGAGAGAGATCTTCCCACTGTGTTTGACAAAGAGTTGGAGTTAGAGGACCGTAGGTCTCTAGCAGGGGAATATTTAGGAAGGGAGAGCTGGAGATGGCGTGGTCCCAGGCCCCATAATGCCCTGTGGATAATGCAAAGGATCTTGAATTTGATCCTTGCATCCCCTGGGAGCCAGTAGAGAGATTATGGGGCTGGAGGGATACAGTCCCTGGGCTTGAGGCCAAGGATACGTTTTGCAGCCCTATTCGGGATAAGCTGGAGGGGGCCTACGGAGGAAAGAGGGGGATTGAGAAAGAGGCTGTTGCAGTAGGCTAGCCTGAAAAGGACCATAGCTCTGGAGACATTCAGCTTCAGGGGGAAGGTTAGGAAAGGGAGAATGACTCTGAGGAGGTAAAGCTGGAAGTGGGACTTCTTATTAAGGTCCATGATATGAGGGTGAAGGAGAGATCAGAGTCAAAGATGACCCCAAGGGTTTTGGCCCCCCGGGAGGGTGGGGGTAGAGGTCCCAAAGAGGGTAGCTGGAGGGTAAGAGGAAAGCAGGGCACAGGTGTCCCAATTCGAAGGATCTCCGTTTTACTGGCATTAAGACAGAGATCGGTAATTGCACACCATTTCTGAATGGCGGATAGACAGTCAGGGATGAGAGAGGATGAAGAGGAGACAGCAGAGGGAATTTTGAAGGAAAGGTGTGTGTCATCAGGTTAACACTGGAAATGAGGAGAGAAGGAGGAGATCAGGTGAGCAAGAGGAACATGATAGATAATGAAGAGGCAAGGTGATAGGATAGAGCCCTGGGCGGTGTCAAAGGTAGAGAGGTGTGGTGTGGAGGAGAAAGGGCCTAGTTGCATCTGGGGAGTGTGGTTAGTGAGGAAAGAGGTCAACCAATCTAGTGCCCGGTCAGTGATGTTGAGGGTGTCACAGAGTTGTTTTATGTGGATAGAATGGTTGGCTGTGTTGGCAGAGGTTGTGAACATAGTTTTATGGGTGTTCAGGAGAGCAGTTTCCATGCCTCTAGATCCCCGGAATCCAGATTGATGGTCATGAAGGCAACCAACAAGATCTGTGTGGAGGGTCAATTAGGGGAGAACCAGTTTTCCCAAGTGTTTACCCAGGAAAGGGGTAGTTGAGATAGGGTGATAGCCAGGCAGGAGTGGTCAGCAGACGGCTATTTTAAGAGAGGGTGCAGACTGGAATGCTTGAGGGATAGAGGAAAGGAGCCAGTGGTGAAGGAGTGATTTCAAAGTCATCAAGAGCCGGGACGAGAGAGGAGATGTTGTCCTTGATGGTTCTGGAAGAGCAGGGGAGCAACTGTTCGGAGGAGACCTTCATAGAACGGACCAATTTAGAGACCTCATCCGGTGCTATGGGAAGGAGGGAGGAGAGCGAGGTGGGTGGAAGAGGGGGAGCCAAGGGAGGCAGGAGAGCAGGTGAGGGAGTGGAGATGGTGGTGGAGGAGAGTGAGGACCAGATGTCCTGAGTTTTAGATGAGAACTGGAAGGCCAAAACGGTGCAGATAGCCTAGGAAGGAAGGAAAAAGTTGGAGACTGCAGCAGGATTGACGAGTTACTTGCGGGTCTGAAAGATAACCTTTATCTATATCTTGTTCAATGAAACCGCACTAGTCTGGCAGCCGAGACATTGGTCTGCAAACCACACCAGTGACAGTGCTTGGAGAATCAGTCCTCTTTTGCTCTCTATCCTTTATAAACCCCAATTCACCACGGAGCGGGCGTCAGAGTCTGGCAGCAGAGTCTTTGGCTCTGCGGCTCTATGGTGCCGCGCCCCCCTAAAATGGCCAGATGCAGAGAACATCTGGAGGGACCAGCACCCCAGTGCCGTCCAGCCCGCAGCAGAAGCAGCAGAAAAGTAGTCACCTCATGCCCCTGCCACCTGCCGAGCAGGGAGTGTAAGGGAGAGGCAACAGGGCGAGGCGAATGTCTTCGCAGACGACGAGCTCCGACCAACGGGAAGGTGGGTATCAGACCATCCTGGTCAGATCCTTTGCTGTGCCAGCGGGAGACTGCGGGGCTCGTCCCTTTGATCCCACCTACCGTGTGCTACTTGAGTGTGATCTGCAGCCCGCTACAATTGATTTACCTGCTCTCTCACCTAAAGTAGTCCCGAGCAGCGTCAGCACTCTGGGAAGTCCTCCTGTCTCCCCCGGAAGGAAACTGTCGTGGTCACCTGCCCATCGTCCCGTAACAGCTGTACTAGGGCCTGACCCATAATTACCTCTTACCTCTCCTACAGCCTAGAAGGCCATCCCCTAGGCTAATGACCTGTGGAGCTGTGTCAAGTAGGCCACCTATCGCTGCTCTCTGCCAGCCGTGTGTCCACCCGAGCTTCGGCACCATCTCCCCAACTGTTGTACAACCCCTACATTCATGTGACCGATCGACCCGCGACTGCTCCTCTCGCCATAGCAACCACCGCAGGACCGGCAATGAGATCAAGAAACAGGACTCTCTCTATGCCCGCCGTCTCTCACCCAACATCTGCGGCAATGCAGGTGATGACGGCCTGCCATTCCAATGATAGCACCAACGGCATGCAAGCTCCGCGCCCCCAGACTCATTGCTACTGGCTCACTCGATGAGGAAGGAGAGGGTGACATCTGCAAGTAACAACGAGATCAATAAACCGATGAAGGATCGGATTCCCAGACCTGAGCGATCAGCCTTGCCAGTACAACTCAAAACGGTCCATCCACTGGAAAAGCAAGCTCTACTAACCAATGACAATCACTCCACCGTACCCTTGTCAAGAAGGTCTTTCTTGGCTGGGATTGCAGAATACCAATATTCCGAGCTATTCTATGCTAGATCTACAAAACTTACTATCAGCAGTTACTTCCCGAGCCAAGACTCGCTTTATGAAACTTCTAGAGGCAAGCGGGGAAGCGCAAAAAGATCAAGACACGCTCCTTGCACTCATTCATTCCAAACAGATTTATCTTGAGGTGTTTATCAACATAATACACAACCGACTTTAATTGGAAGCTGAAGCCAGTGCACAATGGCAAGCTCAACTATTTGAGATTGCGAGGATGGATCGCGAAGCAAAAGGTTCTTTGACAGCTGCCACTTTGGGCCTACTCTCAAAAGCCAATACAACCACAATCCTAAAAGGCAAAACGACTACGGAACAAAGCCAACCTAGCAACCAAATCCTATCCACTAAGGCTGTAGCTCTGACGGGGAGTACCTGTGCAGGAATAGGAAATGCGCTTGGAAATGTGACCCAAAACACCAGGGGAACCAAAAGCGAGACTACACACCCTATCCCAGAAGAAACAGAAAACTTTGCGATCTTCAACAACAATTAGCCAAATAAGAAGATTCCTCAGCAGTCCCATCCCTCAAACAAAACAAAGAAAAAAAAGACAAACGGTTCAAGAGCGTTTCTACTGAAACTCATACACCAAAACCCAACAATAAAGATTGTGATGAAAAAAAGGAAAAACCCAAACCTGTGGACAAAGTAATTGATATCTGACTAACAGTCATGAACTATATCGTATAGATACCACCATAGTTGATCTGGAACAGCAAGCCATCATAGAAGAACAACAACAATTAGAGCTACTGTTAAATCTTTCTATCTATTCTGTAGAAGACCAGGACATGAGCAAAGACCTGAGTCCGCCTACCAATGACAAGTCGTTAATTATTATTGATCGATATGAAGAAGGCCACATATTAGAGACCGAATATACTGAACTGTCGTGTGAAGACATATCAGACGCTGATTTAGAAACATCAATGATGAGAAAACCAACAATCATCGATCTCACCGCAGATAGCGAGGACCAATCAACTCCAAATACAGACCATTCATACCAGCGCCACAACGAAGCGATGGCTAAGCACAGCCATACCGTTCACCAATACACCCAACAACTCCCCATATTTGTAAATCCCATGGGACAAAAACAAAGGTCAAAACTCAGAATTGAGAGAATAGACATGGGAAACAATTATTTGATTCCCAATTGAACAAACATACTGCGACTTTTGCAAGTGGTCCTGTCATTAAAATGGATTAATACGGCCCACATTAAATTAGTCGAATTCATCAATGAAAACATAATGTACAAAATCCTGGTTGAATTTAACTCCCTGGAAATTACAGAAAGAATCCTGCATGCAACCTCATAACTGTTAAAACTAGGATTTTCCTGCATATTGACAACTTCTTCCAATGGATGCAAAACCTGAGGAGCTGGAGAGATTAAACAAGAAAAAAATCTCCATTCTAAGTGATGAAGTAACTCCACAGTAACATCATCAACTAACAAGAAACAATTGACATACAACTCTAGAATGACTCAGAAATTAACTGGACACTACTCACGGACAAACTACACTAAACACTTAATTTGGCGAGACTTAGAAGGGAAAACTCCTCAAGGAATTCAACGAGGAATCCACAAAGATAACCATTAACATCACATCAAAATAAAGTTCTCTCACTTTGCTGCTGGAACACCAGAGGTTCTCATCACTTATTTCATAACAACACAGATAATCTCTGGAAACATCATCTTATATGCCTTCAGGAAACATGGATATCTTCCCTACCTGGGTGTGATGGCTACATTACAGCGATGAAGCCTGCAACACTACGAGATAAAGGGCAACTATCATCGGGTCAATTTACCATGATCAAGAATGACGACAATACACGGATGGTCAAAATCAAAAATCTAAACCCGTGGTCACAACTCACGATATGTGAATATACCATAGACCCATATTCACAACAAGACGACCACTTAAAAATGCAATGAAAACAGAACGTGGGGATACTAAATCTTTACTGGAATCCCCTAGCGATTCAAACTGAAGAATTCATCGACACCATATTTTCAACTATTGATAGGACAATATACGCCTATCTAAACATCCAACTAATAATTTGCGGGGACCTAAATATCCACCTATATGACAAGAACGGAAATATGATAGCGAAAGACAAATTATCATCCCGGGTGAAAAGTTGGAACAAGGAAATGAAGATCAGAAACCTGACGATCTTCTAGTCGCCCAAAACAAAAGACCAAGGAACAAAACCCACATGGTCCTGTGGGAAGTCAGTCGCTACACTTGACTATATATTCATGTCTCAAACACTAATCAACAAAATAACCACGACTGGAAATGTACAATCGAAGAACAGCGACCACCACATCATCAGTGTGGACTGGGAAGCCCCTTGCCCATCTAGAAAGAAAGCACTACCGACAAAGATGGAAACCAGCAGTGCTGTGACCAGACTTCGCATTAACGAAAATCTAGTGGATTCATACCTGGGGTCAACCTGCGCTAGATTGAATAAAATAAACTACGAATGGATGCTACAACCTTTTTTGCAAAATATTAATAAGAAACATAGCCACTCATTCAACCCTTAAATGGCTGAGAAAAAAAGGATTTACGGAAAGAACTGGCACAAATAAAAAAAATCAAACCAGCCAAACAGAATACCTTTGACCAAAAAGGCAAAGCAAAAATATAGAAACTGGGCAAAAAGTGCAAAATCACAGATTCTTGAAAACAACGCAGAGTGCTTCTTAAAAATGATGAAGACGCATCACACAAGAGGACTATGGAATTTCTTAAATCCCCAGATTTACACCCAAGACAAATTGATGCAGGTCGTCTCAGAAGATGTGTGGACAACCCATTTCGTCTCCATATACAAAGAAAAACCTACCGGCCCTGAGACAAGGATTCAACACCAACACCAAAAGGAAACCATATGGCCATCTACATGGGATCAAGAAACCATTCTGATGGCAATAAGGAGACTAAACACATCAAGAGCCCCCGGGCCTGATGGTCTTTGCAATGCCATCATAAACAGGATCCTCTCATGATCTCTGCTTCCAAAAGGTCAGGGTTTTCCCAACTCCCTTGGAAGCAGATCCATAACCCAGGCTCCGAGTGCCAACCAGTCCCAATTGGGACCTTTTGGACCCAGTCCTGGCGCCAGTGGCACCAGGCTCATAAATATGCCCAGTCCCAGCGCTGGAAGCGCCGGGCTCATAATGCTTGGGTGGACTTACCTGCAGCAGACCATGCTGCTTACTTGCCTGCCAGTTGAGTCTCTGCTCCTCTTCTGTTTGGAACTACTTTTCCTGTTGGGTGGGGCAGGAGCCACTCCCTAGATTCAGAACACTGGAACTCTTCTGGAAAGCAAGAACTCTTTTCTTACCTAGGCGTGGCTGTGGAAGGAGACACCTAAGCACTACAGGAGGCTATTTAAACCACACCCGATGGATGAATCTTGCTTTGCGTTATTCTGCATCCTCAGCAGCAGAACGCTCATCGTGTCTTCTGCATCTGATCCTGGGCCTAAGGAAAAAGGCTTACCATCCTGAATCCAGTCTTCAGCAACACCTATAAAGACAAGAAAGAACAGGTTAGCATTACGGTCTTCAGTGACAGCTCTTCACTTACCTGGTCCATCGGCTGTCACCAACGCCTCGCGCTGCATTCCGGCATCTGAAAGACAAAGGCTTACCTACTCTTCGTGCGCTCCGGAGGTCTTCACACTGCATTCCGGCATCTGAAAGACAAAAGCTTACCAACTCTTCGCACGCTCCGGAGGCCTTCGGCGCTGCATCCCGCATCTGAAAGTCAAAACAAGGTGCGTTTAAAGACATTGGGGAACTTTAATACTCACGTGCCATTACTCCTTTCCACATCTAACCCAGTGGGTATTCCGGCACCCTGCAGCCGCCCCGAACTTGTACCTGCAAAATAAAGAGACAGTTAGAGCGCATCGTGAAGCAGGCAACAAGCGCTTACTTACGTGCTTCCAGGAGCTTCTATTCATCACACGGGCTCCATCTTCAACTCACTTCAGCCCGCCATCCGCCATCGCCGGAACCCTGCAAAACAAGAGACATCATTACTAAAGACTTTAAAGACATTAGAATTACTCGAAACTTACCGTTCGTGCAGTAAACGACGGACAGCAGTCCTCTGAAGTCAAGAGGCCTGCTCCCCTTATCCAGTGAAGAAACTGGTTACAGCACCCTGCCTCGAGGCAGATGGAGAGCACGGCGTTCACTTACCTAAGGTGAGAGCGTTAACCTTTGGGGTTCTACAAGAGAAGAGAAAGGGAAGAAGAGAGAGACATTCAATAACCCAGTTCATTAATCCCACATTTTCTATCTGCAGACATCTTACCCTTCGAGCCAGACATACAGTGCATAGAGGTCCAGCCCAAAGAGCCAGCCGTGGGTTACACATCACCTTTGAAGATACGGTATACGCCCAGTCAAGACCGGCGCCTCTACGGGAATCAGGTGAGCGTTACAGATCCCTGCTGAATGGACTACCCTCTGTGATCATCTATTTGCAAACATAGCGGAGTGCAAACAAATTCGTAGCTCATGGAGAGTAACCACATTGATTCCTATTTCCAAAAATGGAGACCGGAAAACACCCACAAATTAACAACCAATTGCTTTATTGGATCCAATTGGTAAAATATTTGCTACTCTATTACTAAATAACTTGACTACCTGGATAAAAAACGATAAGAGATTTGACAGTAGACAAACCGGTTTCACTAAAAACACAGGAACTAATGTCAACCTGATGATACTGAATCTGTTAAAAAGCAAGTATTTCGCCAATAAATTTACCATTTACGCAGCCTTCATTGACATTCACTTGGCATTTGATTTGGTTAACAGGCAGAAATTATGGCAAAAACTGAGATCTTGGAACTGCCCATCAAAATCCTGGAGCCTGTTAAACAACTATACAGCATCACAACTATCCAGATCAGGTTATCATAAGACGGAGCGCTGTCCGCTCCCATTGCCACTACGAACAGTTTGAAACAGGGCTGCCCCCTTGCAGCCGCTTTATTTAACCCGTACACCTCAGATATCCCAGATGAACACCGGTTACAAACAGCAAACCCACCAAAACTTAACACAACACTGATTCCACATCTGATCTATGCTGACGACATTGTGATTCTTGATAAAACCCTGGTGGGTTTACAAAGAAGCCTCAAACAACTGGAAAATTATATGAAGCTAAACGATCTAGAAATCAACATGAATAAAACTAAAATCATGCCCTTGACAACCATCCAAAAAGTCAAAAGAAAAGCAGCAATGTTCGATATGGATGGCAAAAAGCTTGATCAGCAAAATACAATCAAATACTTGGGAATGCTTTTGAATCAGTCTGAGGTAGAGAAAGAATGGGTGGTGCAGATAAAAATAAAAACTACCTCTCTAGCTCGTCAAGGCTCAGTGATACATCACAAATTTGGGAAATATTCTATGAACCCATCACATCATTTTACTGGAAGAAGGTGATTGCAATCATTACTTATGAGAGTGAAACAATGATTAATCTAGACCAAACCATATGGGATTCACTAGAAGGTATCTTCTGGCAGAAAATCCCAGGGTTCCCCTGATTGTTTCCCGCCATAAGAATATGTCACGAGCTAGCTACACAGTCACTGAAATCTATAGTGACATGGAAGCGACTGGATTTCTACAGGAAAATGTCAAACGAAGATGACATTCCTGTTTTTGACATTCTCTGTGATAGACAGAACTCGATTGCCGACACAGCGCTTAAAGGGTGGAAACTTGCAGTAGAGGAACAAATGCTAGAAAATGAGAACTTTGGAAATGCTTATCAACCATCCACAACTAGCAAAGAAGCGACTACAACAGAATGATTGGATCTGCACTACGCAGAAAAAAACAAATACTGAATGAATATCCACTGTGATCTGGATATTAGACCAATTAATCAATTACCATCATACTTGTTGTTATTTACTGATCGCCACATTAGAGACCAATTTTTTAAGTTCTGTCTTAAGCAACTACCTATGCATGAACTACTTGCCCTAACAAGACAGATTCCAAAATTGAGACACTTTTCATGTTATAATGGAATGTCCTATCTTGACTGGAAAAAGAAACCTATTTACAGAAACGTTTGTAAACCCTGACCCACCTTGTGATCCTAAAGACAGATGGGCACAATTGTTGACAGGAGCAAACCAAACTCTGACTATTATTATCATCCAATTTTGGAACAACATAACCGAAATACAGAAAAACGAGGCAAAGGGTAGGAAATGGCTCATTGTCTGATGGAGCTTACTGTCAAGACAAACCAAGAAACTAAATAAGAGATGTGGATATTGACCTCTTGCTTTCTGTTGATCTTCTTTCGTCTCTTCATTTCTCTTTTGACCTTTCTTTCTCCCATTTATTGTGTCCTCGCTTGTTTTTACTCTTTTGCATTTGGATTTTCCAGAATAGATTTGTTAAAGGACAAATGAAAAGTTTTGTAAATGAAACAATATCATTTTAATAAAAAAATAATTGAAAAGACAAACCGCACAAGTAATATCTGCACCTCCGTGGGTAAATCGCTTGTAGAGTAAACATTCACGTGTCACTGATAGAGAATGCCTCATATAGTATTTCTTCCCTTTCACAACAGATCTCAGGTAAAGGCCTAATTACTGATGATGTCAAGAGGTCATGCCCATTTCTTCAAAGGCCCATTTGTTCAGGGTACATTTGTTCTTTTTTTGTTTTATTACGGCGTGGGGTGGGATTGCAGGAGTCTCCCCCAGCATTTCTTTGGGGCCAAATGTGTAAACAAATATTTTCAAAATTCAAGCAAATGGGCCTTGAATACATTTTTCTGAGGAAACATTGTAGATGCGTTGTCAAGTTCGATGTGACCAGGCACCATAAGTGTGTTTTACAGTGTTTACTATGGGTGACCTAGCATCTATTGGATTGTTTCATGAATTACCCTTTTGAGACCTGTGAAGCCAACTTTATGGCTTGTTACCCCCTTAAATAAATGTTCTCTTGGGTAGACTTTTCAAATCATCCTTGATTTGTTTGGGTGCTCTGTCTACGTTTGATTGTTCACACTCACTATTGAAAATTATTTACGCCACTCCATTAAAAAATGTGCCAGCCACCAAAGGTTTTCACAAATATGCTCTATGCCTGCACAGCACGTTGAAGGATCAAGGCACAGAACACTTGACTTCACAACACACATCAGCTCTGCCAATAGAATGCAGCTGAGTCCCACAAAATAATTCGGTCCAGCTGTTCACATAATCAGTCACCTTGACTTGCCTACTCTCCTGACAGTCTATCACAGCACCCAGCCACAATCCAGATCTACATGGGTTGCTATCAGGGACTTAGCCACCTCTAGCTACCTTCCTACTGGCTAATAATGCACAAACGCATTGTAGAACCCTCCTCCACATCTCGTGCCTTGGACCGCGGTCCAAAAAAGGGCATACAGCCCACATCCCTTTGAGGCCATACTAATGGTAGTAGGCAATATACAAATGCCATATAACATAAAATAACATAGAACAATCAAGGCAAAGGATTTTTGGAGTACCCTAGAGGTTTCTTTTATTGGCATTAAAGAAGGCAAGACATTTGGTGGATCAGTGAGAAGAGCCATGCAGAGTGACTCAATAGAGTGGTGACTGCACGCAGCTGCAGACATCTATCTCATTGACAGTTCTGTCACATTCTTTGAGTATCATCCTGGATTGTTGTAATATTTTTGTTTTTTCCAAGTAAATCCCTATGTAAAGATTATTCAATTAAACATCATATATCATCATATCTGATACTGACATGGCATGGGGTGTGCTAATAATTATCTTAGTTGTGGGCCATTAAAAACACTATTCCTTGCTTCTAACTGTATTTTTGAAGAAAGTCTTAGATGTTCAAGATGTTTGATACACACCTATTCCTTAGATTGAAGTAATGCATGCTGCAGAAATCATAACAGCTAAACTTAAGACCAAAAATGTACCATTATAACTGGTTAACCCTTCTCTTGATCCCTTGAGAACATCCACTTTTCAAATTATCCAGGAT
Source organism: Ambystoma mexicanum (assembly GCF_040938575.1). Classification (NCBI taxonomy): domain Eukaryota; kingdom Metazoa; phylum Chordata; class Amphibia; order Caudata; family Ambystomatidae; genus Ambystoma; species Ambystoma mexicanum. Next base: position 1,108,250,105 of record NC_090930.1, on the reverse strand, counting down.
TTCAAAAGGACAACTACCGTCATCTCCTTGCTCATCACTCATTGCCTTAATTGTTAATGTCCCAATTGCACATTCTCATCCAGACCATGTTGTCATTTGCACTCCACAACCATTTAATTGTGCCACCATCGAAAAGCTGGGAAACTCTCTCACAAGCACCCCAACCTTACTGAACAAAGGCCATCCCTCATTTGCAGATGAAGAATTCAGGGTCACAAAAATCAGAGTCTAGGGGCTGGAAAGGATCATAGGCAACATCTTGGTAAACGCAAAACAAACAACAATGGATATATGAGTCTCAATATGCTGCCAGCATTTAGATGATCAACTCTACTGCCACTCTCGAACAACTCTCCTTTGGGTTGCAGAGTAATACCATTTGATATCTGGACATGCAGATCATCCAAATTGTGTGCCTTGGATGGAGCTTCTTGGAGGTTCGTGCTGCATCCCCGGCCAGGATATCATTTGAGATGTGCCTCTGTAATCTTTCAATTGTAGATGATCTCATTTAGCAAAGGTAGAGAATGAAATAGAAACAAACCTCTGGGAAGGATATTAATTTTTACCCACCCATGAGATTGCAACAGATTACCAGGTTTCTATATCCTTTCTTAGCTCCCCAAAAAGGGTGTCTGCATTAGTTGCCAAAGGAGAATCAAAAGAACGTATTATCTGTATTCCTAAGAGTTTAATGGCTGTGTCTGTAAACTGGAATGGGGTCACCTGCTGTATCCCCAACCTGTCCTCTGCTGGAACAAACAAATTGAGAAGCTCAGACTTTGATGGTTTCATTGAACTTGAAGCCCCTTTTATACCATGCTAGCTTCCTCAGGAGTGCCAGGATAAATAAATACTGCACATTGTTACTAGTTGCAGCAGATTCTTGTGAAGAATACCAGAAGGGCAATATTGGTTTACTAAACGATCTTGCAAATATAGGTCACGAAGTTTCTTTGATAAAGTACCAGACTTGTCAACATGATGTAGCATATGAAGGGTGGTGTCCAGTCATTTTTTCGAATACAAAAGTTTCGAAAGGCAAACTTTCAAATCTTTTTTTTCAAAATGCCATTCTTTTGAATGACAATTTATTTGAAAATAATTCGATTTGTTTCTTCAAAGGTTTGCCTTTCGAAACTTGGGTTAGGGCTTGGGTTAGGGTTGGGGGTGGGAGGGTGACGTGGGGGAGAACCCCCAATATCCACTAAAACCTTGAAATGTTACATGGAGCTGTCCAGTGCTGAAATTACAGTACTGGACAGCTCCATCTAATGTTTCAATGTTACCAAAAAAAAAGCATTGAAATGCTACTTTTAACATATAAAAGTGCATTTCAAATTAAACCAATCCATGACTATTGTCGACGGATTTGTTTAGAAAGAAATGCACTTTACATGTTAAGCATAGCATGTAGCAGCGTTTGTTTTCAAAACTTTTGTTTCTAAACTTTTGTTTTTCGAATCTTTTGATTCGAAACTATGACTATGAACCATGAAGGGTACCTCTTGTTGAAGGAGGGTAGGAGCATTGCTCTTGAGAAAGTACATGTTGAATCACCATTGCAATGGGATGCTCACTGTCAGAATACTGTTGTCATACTAAAAACTGCTTTGTGTTCTGCTCTAGACTCGGGCACTTCTAATTATGTCAAAAAGTTTGTTGTGTTTGTATATGTAAAAGATGGATGTGCTTTAGCAGTACTATCCCAGGAACATGGTTTGAAAAATAGTCCATGGGGATATTTTTCCTTCACATAGGTCCTGTTGCTTATGCGCTACCTGAATGTCTTAGAGCAGTAGCTACAGCCACTGCATCATGCAAAGAAAGTAAAGGCATGGTTTTAGGTCACTCCTTAACCATGGTACCTCATTCAGTTGATGTGTTAGTTACAGACACATGTCACATCAGCTCGAATTATGAACTTACTCTGTTCACAGCACACATTAGGATCACAAGATGTAACCTATTGAACACAGCTGATTTACTACTCCTCCCAGAGCAAAATGATGGGAATAAGGACAACCATGATTGTGTACACAACTGAACAAAATGTCAAAGAAAAAATTGATTTGTTTGACAAACCTTTGTCACTTCCTGAACCAGCATAATTGGAATGGCCTAACACGCAGCTCTTAGCATTGCTGTCTCTCACACAGACTAGAACAGGTCTCACCTTGTATACAATTGTGAAGGCCAGTGTTTATGGAGTGTATATGAGATAGAATGCAGGAATTAATTGCTTTGCCTTGTTTGAAAAAAGTTTAACAATATATTCCATACCTGATACTGCATTCTTTTTGGTTTCTTGAGATACATCTGATATAGAAAGACTGGCCAACTGATACTGACTGGCCCACAGCTGAACACCCAAGCCATGCGATCGCAGCACTGTGGAATGCGTAATGCCTCAGAGTGCCGAGCATGATAACAGCTCCACCTGAGAAGTACACAGTTTATGATGCTGCTGGCTCAAATCCCAGAGTGCAAGACGCTCGTAGAAACTCCCTGCAATTGAGAGACATATTTGCCTGCTGTGCTTCGAAATTGACATTTTTATCATACGTACATTATACAAGCCGTTAGCATGGACGGCAAGAAGAGAAGAAACTGATCCACCCTGCACGTCTGAAATAATTACCTTTGCCTCTGCCTTATGACAAACTCGGTAAAAGAGGAGGGGTACGGACAGCAAATGTGAATATGTACCATGGTGTGTCTTTCAGTGAGAAGAAAACAAATACAGATCCTGGTTTTGAGCAACCTGAGGGTTCGCTGAAATGTGAATATCACTGAATTGTTCAAAGATCACTCTGTGCCCAGGGTAACACGATACAATCTGTACCAAGGAAAGATAGGGAAACACTTTGGAGGTAGGAAAGTGTTGCAGCAATTTGTACAGCACCCACAAGAAACCAACATGTGTTTCCTCTAAACCCGCCCAAAGATGCCTGGAGGTAGAGCGGGGCAGGGAACAGAAGACTTAAATTAAGGAAAGACATGTGGTCAAGTGCTACCCACGCAGGAACGTCTAGAACCTATATCACTGAGGTTTCTTAATAGACACTGATAAACTATGCCCATTTGTGCGTTGCGCAGAAGTGAGGTTATGGACACTTTTACCACAGAAATGATCAGGTCCAGGAGACCATGGTCAGCTAGAGAGAAATGATAATGACTGTGGGAAAAATGATAATAACTGTCTTTTGGGTACTAGAGAATGCACACCATCGCAGAAAACTGTTGCCTACGTACATCCCACTTGCTATGCTATGCTACGCTATGGTATGTTTCTTTTCAAGTACACACACACATGCTTGATAGTTTTCATCTTGAGCAGCAGGTTGATAAATATATATCCTGCTTTTGTACACAGCTTGCTTAGTTTTCATGCTAGGTACATGTTTCCAGAGATATGGCGTACTTACAGGTCATCATGGTAAATTGCACCAAGAGACTATTGCCCCGTCTATGTTACTACATGAGTGTCTAGCTACAGTTCTTTCGTATATCCCTGTTTTGAATGACCTTTCTGTCATGTAACTTGCCTGATGTCATTGTATCATCTCCTCCACACTACTGCCTAGCTTTACTGTCCTAGATTTGATTAGACCATGCTAAAAGCCGCATTTGTGAATCTGCACATCTATGGTTAGCATAAGCTAATCCATTCATTCATTAATGTAAAATCTGTTTAGCACTATGGTTCCTTCTGAGCTATCATGGATCAACATTTGCTGAGAGCCATGCAGAAAGATATAATGTAATTATACTTGTTATTATGTATAGCACAAATTCTAGGTTTCTAAGTACTAAATGTGGTCTGTTTTTGTTAATTATGAATCAGGCTATGCTGAGTACACAAGGAAATATGTTCATGATAAATTTTGAACGTAGCTGAACACAGTGAAGAGATGTTATTAGAAGAACTTGTCTGTTGGCAGACAGTCAGCTATTCTTTAGCACAGAAAAACAGTCTTGACTGCTTTGACTGCAGAGATAGCATGACAAATATTTTCGTTAGGATTTCTTTTACAAAAGATAACAATGTTTGCACAATATGCTTTGCCTTTTTAGATTATATTTTCCAGCACAGTACATGCTATGATGAAATGTGTCTAGGCATGTAATGTACGTCAATACCACTATGTATAAAAAGTGGATTTCTGTTCAGTAGAGGAGCGAGTGCTATTGTGTGGTGTGTTCTAGTGCTAGATTGTTAGTGCTAGGGGCCTTGGCTTGTTAGTGAGCAGCTTACTTCCCCTGCCATGCATAATAAACTGTTTTCGGCTTAATATCTATCTCTATGTCTCTTGTGATCTTATTTTGTTTCCATAATATATACTTTGGAACTTATAGAGGTTCTGGTGATGACTGTGAGAAAGGGCCTGGATTCAGAGAGTTTCATGAGGATCAGGGCACCAGTCACAACAGAAGTAGGGGTATTAACAGGGAAGAGAAAGAGGGAAAGGGGTAGAGAAGAGCAGAGTTTTTTGCAGTTTCTGGAACTTAAGGAGGTGTGGCTCAAGTCTGAGAGGGTCAGGGAGGCTGTTCCAGAGGGGGGCACCATCCAAGGAGAGAGACCTGCCCACTGTGTTTGACAAAGAGTTGGAGTTAGAGGACCGTAGGTCTCTAGCAGGGGAATATTTAGGAAGGGAGAGCTGGAGATAGCGTGGTCCCAGGCCCCAGAAGGCCCTGTGGATAAAGCAAAGGGTCTTGAATTTGATCCTTGCATCCCCTGGGAGCCAGTAGAGAGATTATGGGGCTGGAGAGATACAGTCCCTGGGCTTGAAGCCAAGGATACGTTTTGCAGCCCTATTCGGGATAAGCTGGAGGGGGCCTAGGGAGGAAAGAGGGGGATTGAGAAAGAGGCTGCTGCAGTAGTCCAGCCTGGAAAGGACCAGAGCTCTGGAGACATTCAGCTTCAGGGGGAAGGTTAGGAAAGGGAGAATGACTCTGAGGAGCTAAAGCTGGAAGTGGGACTTATTATTAAGGTCCATGATATGAGGGTGAAGGAGAGATCAGAGTCGAAGATGACCCCAAGGGTTTTGGCCCCACGGGAGGGTGGGGGTTGTGGTCCCAAAGAGGGTAGCTGGAGGGTAAGAGGAAAGCAGGGCACATGTGTCCCAATTCGAAGGATCTCCGTTTTACTGGCATTAAGACAGAGATCGTTAATTGCACACCATTTCTGAATGGCGGATAGACAGTCAGGGATGAGAGAGGATGAAGAGGAGGCAGCAGAGGGAATTTTGAAGGAAAGCTGTGTGTTATCAGGTTAACACTGGAAATGAGGAGAGAAGGAGGAGATCAGGTGAGCAAGAGGGACATGATAGATAATGAAGAGGCAAGGCGATAGGATAGAGCCCTGGGGGGTGTCAAAGGTAGAGAGGTGTGGTGTGGAGGAGAAAGGGCCTAGTTGCATCTGGGGAGGGCAGTTAGTGAGGAAAGAGGTCAACCAATCCAGTGCCCGGTCAGTGATGCTGAGGGTGTCACAGAGTCGTTTCATGCGGATAGAATGGTTGGCTGTGTTGGCAGAGGTTGTGAACATAGTTTTATGAGTGTTCAGAAGAGCGGTTTCCATGCCTCTAGATCCCCGGAATCCAGATTGATGGTCATGAAGGCAACCAAAAAGATCGGTGTGGAGGGTCAATTGGGGGAGGACCAGTTTTCCCAAGTGTTTACCCAGGAAAGGAGTAGTGGAGATAGGGTGATAGCCAGGCAGGAGGGGTCAGCAGACGGCTATTTTAAGAGAGGGTGCATACTGGAATGCTTGAGGGATAGAGGAAAGGAGCCAGTGTTGAAGGAGTGATTTCAAAGTCATCAAGAGCCGGGACGAGAGAGGAGATGTTGTCCATGATGGTTCTGGAAGAGCAGGGGAGCAACTGTTCGGAGGAGACCTTCATAGAACGGACCAATTTAGAGACCTCATCCGGTGCTATGGGAAGGAGGGAGGAGAGCGAGGGGGGTGAAAGCGGGGGAGCCAAGGGAGGACAGAGAGCAGGTGAGGGAGTGGAGATGGTGGTGGAGGAGAGTGAGGACCAGATTTCCTGAGTTTTAGATGAGAACTGGAAGGCCGAAACGGTGCAGATAGCCTGGGAAGGAAGGAAAAAGTTGGAGACTGCAGCAGGATTGACGAGTTACTTGCGGGTCTGAAAGATGACCTTTATCTATATCTTGTTCAATGAAACCACACTAGTCTGTCAGCCGAGACATTGGTCTGCAAACCACACCAGTGACAGTGCTTGGAGAACCAGTCCTCTTTTGCTCTCTATCCTTTATAAACCCCAATTCACCATGCCCACCTAAAACGGCCAGATGCAGAGAACATCTGGAGGGACCAGCACCCGAGTGCCGTCCAGCCCGGCAGCAGAAGCAGCAGAAAAGTAGCCACCTCATGCCCCTGCCACCTGCCAAGCAGGGAGAGTAAGGGAGAGGCAGCAGGGCGAGGCGAATGTCTTGGCAGACGACGGGCTCCGACCAACGGGAAGGTGGGTATCAGATCATCCTGGTCAGACCCTTTGCTGTGCAAGCGGGAGACTGCGGGGCTCGTCCCTTTGATTCCACCTGCCGTGTGCTACTTGAGTGTGATCTGCAGCCCGCTACAATTGATTTACCTGCTCTCTCACCTAAAGTAGTCCCGACCAGCGTCAGCACTCTGGGAAGTCCTCCTGTCTCCCCCTGAAGGAAACTGTCGTGGTCACCTGCCCATCGTCCCGTAACAGCTGTACTAGGGCCTGACCCATAATTACCTCTTACCTCTCCTACAGCCTAGAAGGCCGTCCCCTAGGCTAATGACCTGTGGAGCTGTGTCAAGTAGGCCACCTATCGCTGCTCTCTGCCAGCCGTGTGTCCACCCGACCTTCGGCACCATCTCCCCAACTGTTGTACAACCCCTACATTCATGTGACCGATCGACCCGCGACTGCTCCTCTCGCCATGGCAACCAGCGCAGGACCGGCAATGAGATCGAGAAACAGGACTCTCTCTATGCACGCCGTCTCTCACCCAACATCTGCGGCAATGCAGGTGATGACGGCCTGCCATTCCAATAATAGCACCAATGGCGTGCAAGCTCCGCCGCCCCCAGACTCATTGCTACTGGCTGACTCGATGAGGAAGGAGAGGGCGACATCTGCAAGTAACAACGAGATCAATAAAGAGATGAAGGATCGGATTCCCAGACCTGAGCGATCAGCCTTGCCAGTACAACTCAAAACGGTCCACCTACTGGAAAAGCAAGCTCTACTAACCAACGACAATCACTCCTCCGTACCCTTGTCAAGAAGGTCTTTCTTGGCTGGGATTGCAGAATACCAATATTCCGAGCTATGCTATGCTAGATCTACAAAACTTACTATCAGCAGCTACTTCCCTAGCCAAGACTCATTTTATGAAACTTCAAGAGGCAAGCAGGGAAGCGCAAAAAGATCAAGACACGCTCCTTGCACTCATTCATTCCAAACAGATTTACCTTGTGGCGTTAATCAACATAATACACAACCGACTTTACTTGGAAGCTGAAGCCAGTGCACAATGGCAATTCAACTATTTGAGATTGCGAGGAAGGATCGCGAAGCAAAAGTTACTTTGACAGCTGCCACTTTGGGCCTACTCTCAAAAGCCAATACAACCACAAACCTCAAAGGCAACACGACTACGGAACAAAGCCAACCTAACAACCAAATCCTATCCACTAAGTCTGTAGCTCCGATGGGGAGTACCTGTGCAGGAATAGGAAATGCGCTTGGAAATGTGAGCCAAAACAGCAGGGGAACCAAAAGTGAGACTACACACCCTATCCCAGAAGAAACAGAAAACTTTGCGATCTTCAACAACAATTAGCCAAATAAGAAGATTCCTCAGCAGTCCCATCCCTCAAACAAAACAAAGAAAAAAAAAGACAAACGGTTCAAGAGCGTTTCTACTGAAACTCATACACCAAAACCCAACAATAAAGATTGTGACGAAAAAAAGCAAAAACCTAAACCTGTGGACAAATTAATTGATATCTGACTAACAGTCATGAACTATATCGTATAGATACCACCATAATTGATTGGGAACAGCAAGCCATCATAGAAGAACAACAACAATTAGAGCTATTGTTAAATCTTTCTATCTATTCCGTAGAAGACCAGGACATGAGCAAAGACCTGAGTCCACCTACCAATGACAAGTCGTTAATTATTATTGATCGATATGAAGAAGGCCACACATTACAGACCGAATATTTTTATTTTTATTATTTTTTTTTAATTCTTTTTATTGGTTTAAAGAAACCTTCAAAGAAAATGACATCACATTTAGTTATTCATATATAAAAAGATATCATAATTGACAAATGAGCAAAAGGAAGCAGAGAATATCACAAAGTAAAAAATATAAACAATATAAACAATTAAAATAATAGAAATAATGAAAAGAAGTAAACACTGAATTGGGCAAAATACATCACAAATCACTAGCCAATATTTAAGTCCATTTTTTCATGCGATTTGGCTAGGTCATCTTCAATGTTTTTAAGGAGAAATGTCAAGGCATATGTTAGTTTATTATTAACATCTGTAAAACATTCCACCCACCATTCTTCCATGGTATGAAGAGGTTTATTTGCCACAATTGTATTAAACAGTGTCATTCTTCTCGTGGAGAAAGCTTCACAGGTTAGAACCAGATGTTTGATATTCTCTTCAAAATGGTCACAGAATCTGCAATTCGGGTTCAGCTTCTCATATTTGCTCCATTGTCTAATTACCTCTTTTGTCTTAAATTGATTTAGCCTGAATTTCATAAGCAGGATTCTCTTCTGTTTGTCCGGACATTTTTCGAGATATTTGTAGGTTGAATTGTAGGCTTTTCCTTCTGGAGGAACGTTCTTCATGAGCGAATATTTGGCTCTGTCCGTGCAAGTGCTGATCCAATCGATTTCCCACAACTTTTTTTTTACAGCATCTGGATTTTCCATCAGAGTGATTACATCACTATTTATATCCGTTAGGATTTGATGACAGTGATTTATCCAGGCTGAAAAAATTGTATTTGATTGTTTGTCAGCCAAATTATGTAGAATTTTCATTTGCGGTGCACCATTTGGCAAGATTATCTTGCGAAAGATTGACAAAGTGTTCCATGTAACTTTTGCATTTATTGAGATCAGCCCCAATTCATATCTTACTACAACTGCCGGCAATCCTCTACCAACTTTCAAAATTCTGCCCCAAAAGATGTTTTCAAGGTTATCCCACAAACTTGCAGGGCATCCAAACGCAGTTTCGGCACCATAGATTATCGCAGGCACCGCTTTTTGTTTGTAAAACTTTAAAGTCGGAACCAGTGAGAACTTGCCATATTTTATATCTAAGGCCATAGCTTAGGCACTTAGTTGACGACATTTTGATTTTGTTTTCTCAACCCAAGTATGATCATTTATGTTGGAATTTAACCACATACCCAGGTATTTTACCTGTTTTACCTGTTGTAGTATTTCGCCGTCAAGGCACCAGTTGAATTTCTTGGATGTACCTTTAATCAGATTTTGTAATGTTAAAATAACAGACTTACTTGGATTTATCTGTAAACCATTAGCTTGGACATATTGTTCCAACACATGCAGTTTCCGTTGTAGTCCAATGGGTGTAAGGTCCATTAGGACTAGGTCATCTGCATATAGGATCCCATTTAAAGCAGTGTTCATTATTTTCGGGTCAAATCCTTTTGCTTTTCCAAGTGCTTCACCAATGTCAGAGATGAAGGCATTGAATATTATAGCCGATAGAGGACACCCTTGTTTGACTCCACAGTAGGTACGAATGGGTTCCGATAGAGTGCCACTTGCATCCAACCGAATATAGATCTTAGTATCGGTATGCAAATCCTTGATGGCATGTAACAGGCTATTTGGACAATTCCAGCTTTTTAATTTTGTCCAAAGGGTTTCTCTGTCTATGCTATCAAAAGCATGAGACAGGTCAACAAATGCAAGGTACACTTTCGATTTTTTCATGATCATGTCCATTTTTATTAAGTTGATGAGTATTAAGTTTAGGCAACAACCAACACCCTTCACAAATCCACTTTGTCTGGCGTCAATATGATTAGTTAAAACTAACCAATCCATCAGTTTATGCTGGAGTTGTGTTGCATATACCTTACATAATACATCTAACAAGGCAATAGGCCTATAATCCATTGGATCGATTGCCCTTTTTAAATATTGGGACAACAATGGCTTTTTTCCATGACACAGGGGTGATACCTTCCATAGCGATTTTATCCAACATGACCTTACAAATCCCAGCCCAGGCTTCCGGATCAGATTTTAGCATGGCAATTGTTATGCCATCCAGACCAGGTGCTCGAGAGTTAGAAAGTTTTTTGATGTCTGACAAAATTTCATCCTGATCAAACTGAATATCCCAAGAAGAGAGAACAGGTAGCGGAGGGTCAGGAGTGTTACCCTTTTTTGAGAACAGGATTGAAAAATGCTCAATCCATTTTTTTTCAGTGACCATGTTCTTGTTCGATGCTATATGTATTCCAGATTGATTATTAATAATTGACCAGAAATCTGCAGAGTTTTTCTCTTTCATGGACTTCATTATTTGTTCAGCATCATGTTGTTCAGTTAGAGCACGATGTGCTATCAACCAATTCTTTTAGTTTTGTTTGATCTTTTTCCTCATCTTCAGCTCATCCATTTGACTGTCATTTTTTAATTGTCGCAGGGCCTTGCGCATTTCTCTCTTTCTCATGACAATTTCAGGGTTATAAATATGTGAGTATTTTTGAGACTGAATACCATTTGGGTTTCTTGAAATCTTGTATTGTTCTAACAGGGGAGTATAATCTACACCCAACAAGTCAATTTGTTTCTCATAATCTTTTTTCAATATATTCACATGTTGTGAATTAAGTTTTAATCTATTACCACTATTATTGGGAATTATTTTCCAATTCCATGTTGTTGAAGGTGATTGTTGTGGCATTTCAAGATGTGCTATGATCATATTATGATCACTGACTTGGGTGTTAAAGACTTCGAAATTTAGAATCCGGAATGATAAATTTTCAGGTACAAAAATGTAATCCAAAATGGAGTTTTGTTCATTTCTTTGCCAGGTTGGTTTGGCAGGTATGTCTCCCTCGACATTACCATTCAGCCTGGAGATTCTCCTTAAGGTTAGTTCTTCGGACCATTTTTGTATCAGATTCTGTTTCCTTGAGAGGTCATTCTTACATCTTTCTATAAAATCCAGATTAAAATCTCCACATATAATCAGACCGGCACTGGTATCTTTGATCATTAATTCGTCAATTATATCCATAATTTGTTCAACAAAGGACGATGTTCCAGCTTTACTATGATGCCAATATAAATTGATGACAAAAAGTGTCAGATGTTTATTGTCACCATTAATGTTCCTTTTGACGGTAACAACTTGAATATAAGATGATATGTTGTTATATTCCATCAGCCTGCAACCAGAGGCTTTTTTTATAAGAGTGAGAATGCCTGCGCTTGGACGTCCTTTAATCCCTTTAATAGCAGGGTTAAATGCTATTTCATAATCCTCTGCAATAGGGCAGATATCTAACCAAGTTTCTTGCAGGCATATTAAATCTATCTCATTGACCCAATTTTCTTTGAAGTTATATAAATGGGTAAAGCCTCTTATATTCCACGAGCAAATGGCTAGGCTAACATTTTTTCGGCTTCAGTAAGCATTAACCTCGGTTATTGTTCGCTAAGGTTGCTGCTAACCAGTTCCACTCATTATGCGGTACTTGGTTCTCTTCGCTTCTTTTTTTTGAGGAATTTGATGAGTGTTATTTACTGTAATTCGGATTAACTCAGATTGTTTTGCTTTTTGATTATTGAACTGTTCATTTCGAAGCAGATTGAATTGTTTATAGTCCGCTTTCCAACTTTCATCTGCAATTATTTGCGAATTTGATTGAATTTCATTTGGAACTTCATTTCGATGACATTCTGTCAAAAGGACCACATCATTTGATTTTTTGGTCGTGATGGAACTGTCTACTTCCACAATGTAAAAGCCACAAGGTAGTAGAGCTGCAGCACCTTGCAGTAGAGTTTCACACACAAGTCTGGAATTTACATATAAGAACACTCTGTCCAAAGCAATATCATCCTTGAATTCCACAGCCTGAATGTCACTGGACTCGATGGTACGTAACACAGGGACATGATGGAACAGACTTAACACATTTTTTCTGTTCATTGTGAGTCCATCCTTAATATTCAGAATTCTTTCAAGACTTAGGCAATATTTTGCCTTTATTTTATTGATATTGTTTTTCTCACCATTAGTGTTGGCATTATTTCTTTGAGCTTTAGAGAGGTCTTCTTTCCCTTTACGGGGATTACGATCTGCAGGCGCATTGTTCGTCGCAAATTTGTTTGTAGGAAATAATTTGTCCTCTAGCAATGTTCTTTCTGCATCAGCTGGTTTGTAATTCGAAGCCATATTCTTTTTTGGGGTGATGTTACCTTGGCTTAACAACATAAATGTGAGTTTTTTCATTTTTTCATCTAAGGTTTTAAAAGGACTCACTGTTTCTTTGTACGAGTTAGAAGTGAGCTTTTTTGGTTAAAGCACCCATTCACAGAGACGCTCAGACGCTAATTCCTCTTCTTTTTTTGTTGGTTCGATGGATTCTGTCGATGTCTTAGACGGAGCCAGATCAATCTCCGCATTTTCGTTATCACATCCCATTTTTTTTAACTTCCTGTGGATCTTCATACGTTGAGAGATTCATTAAAGTCTCAATGTCGGCTGCTTCAGCCTCCATTCCAGAGTCGTGATCTGTATTGGGGGGTATAGATGTTGCATTTTGTATTTCGAGATCTTGCGGTGGCATTTTATTTTGTTTTTCTTTGTTGGCATGTTTATCCGGGATATTTTTCAAAGTATCAAAGTTGTTAGCTGATACATTAACAGTAACTGATTTCAGATTTCTTAAGAAAGCTCGAGCCCCATTTGTTATTTTCACTCTTTTTTGAATTTTTGATTTCTTTTCTTGCAGAACTGCTTTTGGAGCTTGTTTTAGGCTGTTTTTTTCAAATATATCAAAAAGCACCTTAGGTGCTCCTACATTATTTTCTTGCAGATTTTTAATCTCGCTTGAGACAACTTTATCCATTTTTTTTGTTTTATCATTTGTTGTTTTTTTAGTACCAAGATCTTCATTTGCGCTAACTTTAGCACATGTTTTGGACCGATCTTCGATGACATTTCGTACATCAATTATTTCTATTATTTCAATTAAGTCTTCAGCCTGAGGCTTTTCCAAGCTTTCAATATTTCTATTTTCACTCTGTTTGGTTTTTAGGGTACAAACACGCTCTTCTGCTGAATCATTCATTACCTTTTTAGATCTATCCAGACTTTTCTCTTGCAGACCATCCACTAAAATCTCGCGCTCAGCCCTGGGTGCAGTAAATGATTCTTCTGACAAAGGCTGGCACCCTTGCCAGACTTTTCCTTTATCCTTTTATACAAGAACTGTTAAAGTTTCTTTTTCTTTTTCCAATAGTGAAGACCGAATATACTGAACTGTCGTGTGAAGACATATCAGACGCTGATTTAGAAACATCAATGATGAGAAACCCAACAATCATCGATCTCACCGCAGATAGCGAGGACCAATCAACTCCAAATACAGACCATTCATACCAGCGCCACAACGAAGCGATGGCTAAGCACAGCCATACCGTTCACTAACACACCCAACAATTCCCCACATTTGTAAATCCCATGGGACAAAAACAAAGGTCAAAACTCAGAATTGAGAGAATAGACATGGGAAACAATTAATTGATTCCCAATTGAACAAACATACTGCGACTTTTGCAAGTGGTCCCGTCATTAAAATGGATTAATACGGGCCACATTAAATTAGTCGAATTCATCAATGAAAACATAATGGACAAAATCCTGGTTGAATTTAACTCCCTGGAAATTACAGAAAGAATCCTGCATGCAACCTCACAACTGTTAAAACTAGGAATTTCCTGCATATTGACAACTTCTTCCAATGGATGCAAAACTTGAGGAGCTGGAGAGATTAAACAAGAAAAAATCTCCATTCTAAGTGATGAAGTAACTCCACAGTAACATCATCAACTAACAAGAAACAATTGACATACAACTCTAGAATGACTCAGAAATAAACTGGACACTACTCACGGACAAACTACACTAAACACTTAATTTGGCGAGACTTAGAAGGGAAAACTCCTCAAGGAATTCAACGAGGAATCCACAAAGATAACCATTAACATCACATCAAAATAAAGTTCTCTCACTTTGCTGCTGGAACACCAGAGGTTCTCATCACTTATTTCATAACAACACAGATAATCTCTGGAAACATCATCTTATAAGCCTCCAGGAAACATGGATATCTTCCCTACCTGGGTGTGATGGCTACATTACAGCGATGAATCCTGCGATACTACGAGATAAAGGGCGACCATCATCGGGTCAACTTACCTTGATCAAGAATGACGACAATACACGGATGGTCAAAATCAAAAATCTAAACCCGTGGTCAGAACTCACGATATGTGAATATACAATAGACCCATATTCACCACGAGACAACCACTTAAAAATGCAATGAAAACAGAACGTGGGGATACTAAATCTTTACTGGAATCCCCTAGCGATTCAAACTGAAGAATTCATCGACACCATATTCTCAACTATTGATAGGACAATATACGCCTATCTAAACATCCGACTAATAATTTGCGGGGACCTAAATATCCACCTATATGACAAGAACGGAAATATGATAGCGAAAGACAAATTATCATCCCGGGTGAAAAGTTGGAACAAGGAAATGAAGATCAGAAACCTGACGATCTTCAAGCCGCCCAAAACAAAAGACCAACGAACAAAACCCACATGGTCCTGTGGGAAGTCAGTCGCTACACTTGACTATATATTCATGTCTCAAACACTAATCAACAAAATAACCACGACTGGAAATGTACAATCGAAGAACAGCGACCACCACATCATCAGTGTGGACTGGGAAGCCCCTTGCCCATCTAGAAAGAAAGCACTACCGACACAGATGGAAACCAGCAGTGCTGTGACCAGACTTCGCATTAACGAAAATCTAGTGGATTCATACCTGGGGTCAACCTGCACTGGATTGAATAAAATAAACTACGAATGGATGCTACAAAATATTAATAAGAACCAAGCCTTCAAGAAAACACATAGCCACTCATTCAACCCTTAAATGGCTGAGAAAAAAAAGGAACTACGGAAAGAACTGGCACAAATAAAAAAATCAAACCAGCCAAACAGAATACTTTTGACCAAAAAGGCAAAGCAAAAACATAGAAACTGGGCAAAAAGTGCAAAATCACAGATTCTTGAAAACAACGCAGAGTGCTTCTTAAAAATGATGAAGACACATCACACAAGAGGACTATGGAATTTCTTAAATCCTCAGATTTACACCCAAGACAAATTGATACAGGTCATCTCAGAAGACGTGTGGACAACCCATTTCGTCTCCATATACAAAGAAAAACCTACCGGCCCTGAGACAAGGATTCAACACCAACACCAAAAGGAAACCATATGGCCGTCTACATGGGATCAAGAAACCATTCTGATGGCAATAAGGAGACTAAACACATCAAGAGCCCCCGGGCCTGACGGTCTTTGCAATGCCATCATAAAGAGGATCCCTGCTGAATGGACTACCCTCTGTGATCATCTATTTGCAAACATAGCGGAGTGCAAACAAATTTGTAACTCATGGAGAGTAACCACATTGATTCCTATTTACAAAAATGGAGACCGGAAAACACCCACAAATTAACAACCAATTGCTTTATTGCATCCAATTGGTAAAATATTTGCTACTCTATTTAAGCAATATGACCCGAGCGGCGGGGGCATTACCGACTCAGGTAATGCCCCCGGTGCGAGAGGTCATATTGCTATTAGTACCCCGGCCCGCATTATATGCGTGACCGGGGCACTAGAAGCATTTTTTTCTGTCCCGAAAAGCCGCAGCGTTTCGGGACAGAAAAAAAAAAAACGACAAAGAAAATGGCCGCCGGGAAAGGGAAAACGGGAGTCTGTTTTCTCTTTCCATGGCGGCCTTCGGGAGCGGACGCGCTGGGAACACAAGCGGGGATGGCCCCGCTTCGAGCCTCCTCATTGGCTGAGCGGCTGCCACACCCTCCCCCCGCCGAGGACAAGGCAGCTGGAGTCCCGGCCGATTCTCGGCTGGGAAAGGACCCGGAGGGAGCCAATCATAATGCGTGTTGCATTCTGCTTGACTCTCGCCGGGTACTAATACTAAATAACTTGACTACCTGGATAAAAAACAATAAGAGATTTGACAGTAGACAAACCGGTTTCACTAAAAACACAGGAACTAATGTCAACCTGATGATACTAAATCTGTTAAAAAGCAAGTATTTTGCCAATAAGTTTACCATTTACGCAGCCTTCATTGACATTCACTTGGCATTTGATTTGGTTAACAGGCAGAAATTATGGCAAAAACTGAGATCTTGGAACTGGCCATCAAAATCCTGCAGCCTGTTAAACAACTATACAGCATCACAACTATCAAGATCAGGTTATCATAAAACGGAGTGCTGTCCGATCCCATTGCCACTACGAACAGTTTGAAACAGGGCTGCCCCCTTGCAGCTACTTTATTTAACCTGTACACCTCAAATATCCCAGACGAACACCGGTTACAAACAGCAAACCCACCAAAACTTAACACAACACTGATTCCACATCTGATCTATGCTGACGACATTGTGATTCTTGATAAAACCCTGGTGGGTTTACAAAGAAGCCTCAAACAACTGGAAAATTATATGAAGCTAAACGATCTAGAAATCAACATGAACAAAACTAAAATCATGCCCTTGACAACCATCCAAAAAGTCAAAAGAAAAGCAGCAATGTTCGATATGGTTGGCAAAAAGCTTGATCAGCAAAATACAATCAAATACCTGGGAATGCTTTTGAATCAGTCTGAGGTAGAGAAAGAATGCAGCTAAAAATAAAAACGACCTCTCTAGCTCATCAAGGCTCAGTGATACATCACAAATTTGGGAAATATTCTATGAACCCATCACATCATTTTACTGGAAGAAGGTGATTGCAATCATTACTTATGAGAGTGAAACAATGATTAATCTAGACCAAACCATATGGGATTCACTAGAAGGTATCTTCTGGCGGAAAATCCCAGGGTTCCCCTGATCGTTTCCCGCCATAAGAATATGTCACGAGCTAGCTACACAGTCACTGAAATCTATAGTGACATGGAAGCGACTGGATTTCTACAGGAAAATGTCAAACGAAGATGACATTCCTGTTTTTGACATTCTCTGTGACAGACAGAACTCGATTGCCGACACAGCGCTTAAAGGGTGGAAGCTTGCAGTAGAGGAACAAATGCTAGAAAACGAGAACTTTGGAAATGCTTATCAACCGTCCACAACTAGCAAAGAAGCGACTACAATAGAATGATTGGATCTGCACTACGCAGAAAAAAACAAATACTGAATGAATATCCACTGTGATCTGGATATTAGACCAATCAATCAATTACCATCGTACTTGTTGTTATTTACTGATCGCCACATTAGAGACCAATTTTTTAGTTCCGTCTTAATCAACTACCTATGCATGAACTACTTGCCCTAACAAGACAGATTCCAAAATTGAGACACTTTTCATGTTATAATGGAATGTCCTACCTTGACTGGAAAAAGAAACCTATTTACCGAAACGATTGTAAACCCTGACCCACCTCGTGATCCTAAAGACAGATGGGCACAATTGTTGGCAGGAGCAAACCAAACTCTGACTATTATTATCATCCAATTTTGGAACAACATAACCGAAATACAGAAAAACGAGGCAAAGGGTAGGAAATGGCCCATTGTCTGATGGAGCTTACTGTCAAGACAAACCAAGAAACTAAATAAGAGATGTGGATATTGACCTCTTGCTTTCTGTTGATCTTCTTTCGTCTCTTAATTTTTCTTTTGACCTTTCTTCCTCCCATTTATTGTGTCCTCGCTTGTTTTTACTCTTTTGCATTTGGATTTTCCAGAATAGATTTGTTAAAGGACAAATGAAAAGTTTTGTAAATGAAACGATATCATTTTAATAAAAAAAATAATTAAAAAGAGAAACCGCACAAGTAATGTCCGCATCTCCGTGGGTAAGTCGCTTGTAAAGTAAACATTCACCTGTCACTGATAGAGAATGCCTCATATAGTATTTCTTCCCTTTCACAACAGATCTCAGGTAAAGGCCTAATTACTGATGTTGTCAAGCGGTCATGGCCATTTCTTCAAAGGCCCATTTGTTCAGGGTACATTTGTTCTTTTTTTGTTTTATTACGGCGTGGGGTGGGATTGCAGGAGTCTCCCCCCGCATTTCTTTGGGGCCAAATGTGTAAACAAATATTTTCAAAATTCATGCAAATGGGCCTTGAATACATTTTTCTGAGGAAACATTGTAGATGCGTTGTCAAGTTCGATGTGACCAGGCACCATAAGTGCGTTTTACAGTGTTTACTATGGGTGACCTAGCATCTATTGGATTGTTTCCTGAATTACCCTTTTGAGACCTGTGAAGCCAACTTTATGGCTTGTTACCCACTTTAAAAAAATGTTCTCTTGGGTAGACTTTTCAAATCATCCTTGATTTGTTTGGTTGCTCTGTCTACGTTTGATTGTTCACACTCACTATTGAGAATTATTTACGCCACTCCATTAAAAAATGTTCCAGCCGCCAAAGGTTGTCACAAATATGCTCTATGCCTGCACAGCACGTTGAAGGATCAAGGCACAGAATACTTGACTTCACAACACACGTCAGCTCTGCCAATGCAGCTGAGTCCCACAAAATAATTCGGTCCAGCTGTTCACATAATCAGTCACCTTGACTTGCCTACTCTCCTGACAGTCTATCACAGCACCCAGCCACAATCCAGATCTACATGGGTTGCTATCAGGGACTTAGCCACCCCTAGCTACCTTCCTACTGGCTAATAATGCACAAACACATTGTAGAACCCTCCTCCACATCTCGTGCCTTGGACCGCGGTCCAAAAAAGGGCATTCAACCCACATCCCTTTGAGGCCATACTAATGGTAGTAGGCAATATACAAATGCCATATAACATAACATAACATAACATAGAACAAACAAGGCAAATGATTTTGGAGTACCCTAGAGGTTTCTTTTATTGGCATTAAAGAAGGCAAGACATCTGGTGGATCAGTGAGAAGAGCCATGCAGAGTGACTCAATAGAGTGGTGACTGCACGCAGCTGCAGACATCTATCTCATTGACAGTTCTGCCACATTCTTTGAGTATCATCCTGGATTGTTGTAATATTTTTGTTTTTGCCACGTAAATCCCTATGTAAAGATTATTCAATTAAACATCATATATCATCATATCTGATACTGACATGGCATCGGGTGTGCTAATAATTATCTTAGTTGTAGGCCATTAAAAACACTATTTCTTGCTTCTAACTGTATTTTTGAAGAAAGTCTTAGATGTTCAAGATGTTTGATACACACCTATGCCTTAGATTGAAGTAATGCATGCTGCAAAAATCATAACAGCTAAACTTAAGACCAAAAATGTACCATTATCGCTGGTTAACCCTTCTCTTGATCCCTTGAGAACATCCACTTTTCAAATTATCCAGGATTTCAAAAGGACAACTACCGTCATCTCCTTGCTCATCACTCATTGCCTTAATTGTTAATGTCCCAATTGCACATTCTCATCGAGACCATGTTGTCATTTGCACTCCACAACCATTTAATTGTGCCACCATTGAAAAGCTGGGAAACTCTCTCACAAGCACCCCAACCTTACGGAACAAAGGCCATCCCTCATTTGCAGATGAAGAATTCAGGGTCACAAAAATCAGAGTCTACGGGCTGGAAAGAATCATAGGCCACATCTTGGTAAACGCAAAACAAACAACAATGGATATATGAGTCTCAATATGCTGCCAGCATTTAGATGATGAACTCTACTGCCACTCTCGAACAACTCTCCTTTGGGCTGCAGAGTAATACCATTTGATATCTGGACATGCAGATCATCCAAATCGTGTGCCTTGGATGGAGCTTCTTGGAGGTTTGTGATGCATCCCCGGCCAGGATATCATTTGAGATGTGCCTCTGTAATCTTTCAATTGTAGATGATCTCATTTAGCAAAGGTAGAGAATGAAATAGAAACAAACCTCTGGGAAGGATATACATTTTTGCCCACCCATGAGATTGCAACAGATTACCAGGTCTGCATTAGTTGCCAAAGCAGAATCAAAAGAACGTATTATCTGTATTCCTAAGAGTTTAATGGCTGTGTCTGTAAACTGGAATGGGGTCACCTGTTGTATCCCCAACCTGTCCTCTGCTGGAACAAACAAATTGAGAAGCTCACACTTTGATGGTTTCATTGAACTTGAAGCCCCTTTTATACCATGCTAGCTTTCTCAGGAGTGCCAGGATAAATATCCTGGTGGAGGTTATTGCTATCAAAAAATTTCAATAAAATATTCAGTTTGTGTTAAATTTCATCTACCTTAATCGCTTGAATATCAGTGTTGTTTCTGATGTTAATGGTCACTGGTTCGAGTAGCGAAGAACAATAGTGAAAGGGAGACAACCTCCCTTGTTGACCTGTGAAGTCAAACTTTGTTGCAAAAATAAAATTTACCCTAATACTGACAGAGGGTGATGAGCAGTTAGATACCTATTTCAAGTAATAAGAGCTGAGGCGGAACTTCTCTATGGTCAATCTAAGAAGCTTGGAGAAAAAAGACCTAGGCTATTGTGCCTTCGGTGTGAGAAGCTCACAATCCAGCTGGTCAAGTGCTGTCTCTGCATCGAAAGATCATAAGGCCACATGTTTCCTTCTTTCCAAAGTTAGGTAAATAAAATATGTTATTGAATTATCATTAAAAGCCACTCACCCGATTTTGGTGGAAACAGTCAATCTCTATTCTATTGTTAGAAAAAGTGTTTCACACCCACAACATCGATACTCTCATTTATGTTTAGCTTGTCGTATCATGGACATTGATCAAAAGTCAATGCGAAACTTGGGTTGAGCATTAAAGGAGTTGAGTTTTAGTCTCAGTATTTACACATTTGTGTGCATAAATAACAAAATAATTGCAGGGTGTGGACAGGACTTCATCCTAAATTCCCTTTTCCTGAGATCAACTTTCTATGTGTTTCTTCCTTCGCTAAAGTCAAATTAACGCCTTCTTGGAACAAAACCCAAACAATATAAATGTCAGGGCAATGCTTTTTCAAAATTCTAACTAGTTCAAGTGTCTACTTTCACAGATCAATAGATTTAGAGTCCCTCCCCCGACCCGCAAAGGCTCTTTAGTTCTGTTTTACAAAAAAGGCATCCTCTGGCTTGCCTCTTGGTTATGACAGGGTACAACCACCTGTGATCCTTCCTGCAGGTACTCTAGCCATCACTCTGTCTCTGGCACGAGTCATATGAATATCTTCTAGTTATGGAGCAAGTGAACTGGGTTTTTTTGTTCACGTTTCTCCTTTTGGTCCTCGACTTTACTGATGCTGTTTCATGGGCTTGTTTTACCTCCCAGTGTAATGTTCCACACCTTCTGATCAGGGTCATCTCACTACACCATGCATTGGGCAATGTGTGCCTTTTCGCTTCTTCATGCTCTCGCTTACTAGTATCTCATTACAGCTGGATTGCTGATGCCTCCTGATATTCTCCTCTTACCACTACTGGTTAATAACCTTCTGCCACCTCTTGATACTCTCCTTCTGCCAACCCCTTATGTTCACCTCCCACCTCCTCCTGATGTTGTTCTCATTCCAGCTCCCAATGTTCACCTCCTGATACTCTCCATCTGCCACATCCAAGTGCTCCTACTCCCTCTCTTGTCTACTTTCTCCACCTCTCTTTACTTTCTCCCTCCACCATCCTTCTCCCACTTCGTTCCTGCATCACTATCATGCTACAATATGTAACCACAGACTTCTTCAAGCACTCCTACCCCTTTCCGAGGGCCTCATACATCCCAGTGTTCTTTCTCCTTGGGTCTGGCTTTGGAAAAAGCCCTGTCCATGTGTGGGGAAATACATCTCGGTTTGCAATTGGTATGCTTTTATTGGTGTATTTATTTCAGGTGTGCGATTTGCTGTTTGATCATGGACCGAGGCTCTAAAAGCTCTG
This sequence comes from Ambystoma mexicanum, assembly GCF_040938575.1. Classification (NCBI taxonomy): domain Eukaryota; kingdom Metazoa; phylum Chordata; class Amphibia; order Caudata; family Ambystomatidae; genus Ambystoma; species Ambystoma mexicanum. The sequence continues at coordinate 1,108,227,821 of NC_090930.1, read as the reverse complement.
TCCGCTATCTTGACAGTTTTGGTATGGGTGCCCTTGCATGTGTAATTGGGGCTCTGGAAGTGAAGTCATGGCTTTCCCTGACCGTTCCACAGCAGAGGCCTGCCCAGTCTGATTCCATGTATTCTGGCGAGCATGCTTTTGCATGGTGCGCTCACCGCGATAGTGGAGTGTTTCAGTCTGGTGTGGCCACAATCTGGCAGTGAGGGAGAGGTTAATGCTGATGGTATACTTATTATTAGATCCATGGTGTTTGTAGTACACAGTCTTTCTTCCCAAGACCTCTCATTTAAAGGGCCAGCAGTGTTTTGGTTGTGCATGTTGCTGTTCCATGTTTAGTGGTGGGGGCTACGTGGGGGTAACCAGGGGATCTTCCCCATGACACCCCATGCCCCATCATTTACTAGTTTGGCGGATGTCTGGCCATCTAGGTCATCCTACTAGATGTCCCAAAAATAAATCATGAGACTTCAATACATATTACTGCCTCCTTCAACAACTTTCTTTTTCATTAGATGAAGTGTGGGTGGCAGACTTTCCTGAGTGGTTTAGCACCTTTCCTATTGAGAAAAAATCCATTTCCACTCTGTAACTCTCAAGGTCCATCCCACCCATTCAAACAGGATTTACTAATACTGTGGTTGTTGAATGAGAATGCGCCACTCAACTTAGCGATAAATAATTCACAAGTAGATTTCCTTGTAATTAAACAGTCTTTTATCTTATTTTTACGACATTGTTCATTCTCGTATTTCTTTTCCAGGAATAATGTATTCCTTTAGAGATGATGTACCCCTCTATATGAACCTTTAGAATTAGTCTGCACCTCTCCACATGTTTCCCCACCTAAATTTGGTGGAATATCAGGAGGATTTATAATAGATATTCCAGTATCACTTGATTCTGCGAATTTAAACAATCATGTCAATAAAATAAAGTAATATGAATGAAATTGAAAATAAAGTCAATACTATTGTATAAGACTTGAAAAAATACACTCTATAATTCAAATATTCTCTGTGTCATTCTGAATGAGAATCTAGTTTATCAGTTTAATTAACAGTTCTACTCATGATTGGAACATAGATCTTACTTAAATATTGTCCAAATGGTTTCATAAACCTTATGTTAAACTTCTTAGATTCTGACTATAACATCTATGTTAGTTTATGACCAAAATCTGATCCCTACCTTTTGTAACTAATTTTATGATTACTTCATCAAAACCTTTTTTGTTTGTTCTGTTTTCAAATGGCTTAGCTATTAGCCCTACTGCCAACCACCCCGGCGCTTTTAGCGCCAGATCATGGGTTTGGCAGAACGGTGAATCCCCATTCCCCATTGGGCCCATTCGTGAGTTGCGCCGAAAATCAGCAAAATCGCAGTGGATTTGCCCCCAGCTCAGAGCTGGGGGTAAATCTCCCAAGCCTATGATTTGGCGGACCCTTAAATGCGGCAGTAATAGCGTTACCGCCTCATTTAAGGGTTACCGCCAAACTCGTGATGAGGCTCTAAGTATGTTTACTGATATTCAAAATTACATGTTTAGATTTTGCCTTTCTTAGCTGTAAAAATAAGTTGTTTCTGAATACAATTGTCCAGAATGCCATTACTTCAAATGCATGGTTTCCCACATTGCAAGATGGCGACCACGTTTATATATCATTAATCACATCATCCTGCTGATGCGTATGACATTTTGATGTAATGAGCTCATTACTTGATGCCGTTATTAGCCTTGCTGATCTGAGTAAGGACCATTTATGTGTGCTGTGCGCCTCCCAACAGTGCTATGGATTTATATAAAGTTAACAGTAGCCATATGGGAACAACGAATGTCACATTGTGTAAAATATACACTAGTTGCTCCATATTGAATATTGTGTTCTGTGAGAAACCAGAAGATGTCTCACTGACTTGTTCCAGAAGAACTATCATCCAGGTGGCCAGGACACAGCCATCGCTTTTGGAACCAGTTCCTGGGGGTGGGCCAGTGCGGCAGGATCACCAGGGTGAGGGGTACTCAGGAAATGGGAGTGGGACACCGGATGGTGAGACGCGGTATCCCTCTCTTTCCTGTAACACCTTTATCCCATCCTATCAGATAGGGCACATAGGAACTTTACCCCCCCTTCCTGCACAAACACTTCCCCACGAGCAGTATACCTGATGTGTCCCAATACAATGGTCAGGCAAGGTCAGGCAATAGCTGACCATCACTCACACCTAACTTCCACTAAGCTTACCCACACAGATAAAAGGTGGGGCCCGAAAGCACACTCTAAGCAGGGCAAAACGCACGAGGAAACAGCAGTTTCAAAACGGCAGCTGAACCAGAGAAGAAAGACGGAAAAACAGGAGGGGATCACAAGCAGGGAATTTCCCTTGACCTTTCCGACAAGAAACCGTTACTTTCAAGAACCCTTGAGATTAGAAAGCATAAGACCAGGAAACCAGGCTGAAGAATCCTGTATTGTGTGTCAGAGATACACTCCCTCCCGTGTCACTAATCAAAGTGGGGAGCCACAGCAGCCTCCGTGGTCCGGTCCTTGGCTCCAAGAACAAAGGCAGTATCAGTGAAATCAACACAGCCGGTGAGTTGGGGAGACCGATACAAGAACAGTCTGTGTTGAAGCCAAGGTTGTAAGCAGCAACAATGTATGGCGAGCGCTGAAATGAACATTGTTAAAACACGTGTGATAAAAAGGCGCAAGTAGAGTTGAACTGCGGATGACTGTTTGAAACTTGAAGAGACTTTTATACAATACCTTTGACAGAGTGGGCGGCACCGCAAAGGTGCCCAATCGAAGGGCTCTGTAAGGTGTCCAGCTAAGAATTTGGAATTGAAGAGGTCCTGCGATGGGTCAAGCAAAATCCTATGCACAGTCAAAAGTCTTCGATTTTGATATAGCAAAGAAAGTTTGAAAAATTATATAATTTGGTTTGAGTCCGGCAGAGGGAGACCAATTGAAGGTTTTGTGTTAAAGTGGGTCTGAGCCCGGTGGAGGGGGGCCCGGGCCGAACAGTAAATCACAGAGAAGTTGTGCATAGGGGAATCCTGAGGAGAAAGGCACTTTGAATGTTTGCTTGTTGCATCAGGCCCTCTGAAATGAGAGACTTTGAATGGCAAAGAGATTTTGTCACAGAAGGTCCTGATACTGAGATTTTGAACTACATACCGGTGATAGAAAAGCCAGAGTATGTGCTAAGCTTGAGTGTTCCACCTCGTCCCATGCGGAAAACTTGGGGAAGGGAAGCTAATGGCTCAACTATCCTGACATATCATTTCTTGAACACTTTTCTTTTGTATAACTTTGTTGCCCACACCATTTGTATTTAGAAGGAAGGACTGGCAATAGGTTAATTAGTATTGGCCCTTTTATTTAGACCAGACTCTACTAGGACTGCGCTCATTATTATTTGATGGTCGCAGCTTGCTCACTTCTTTAGATTTAGGATTAGATAGGTGTTATTCAACCCCAATTGAAGTTCAATAAAAACCCTTGAACTGTGATCACTTGTGTCTGTCTTCTCTGTTTGATACCATGCCTTCCTTACAGTTCCGACTTCTTGTAGTTTTGCCTGCATACCAAGTATAGGCGTTTACTTCATAAACAAGCAACAATCATTCTTAATTGGAAAAGAAAACGGGACATCACATTCTAATAAATATTAGACAGTATTGTAATCCAATGCTTGACTTCATATCATGATAAATCACAAGTATCACATTAATATTCCTCAAGATTAACTTTGTTGTTACCATATTTGAGTTCACAATCATAAAGAGAAATTAAAGGCACTGATGTCACTTTTTCATACACATCAAAAACTCCTCACATTCCCATTTTTCAAAGATATGACCACAGATCATTATCTTGATTTAGGCCTGTAAAGCATGTTCCATGCAAATTATCCATTTTGCTTCTTCTTGCCTAAGTCTCAGTTCTCTATTGCTGCCTCTTTTTGCAACTTTTGCTTGTCAGACCCATGAATTTAAGATTTTCAATAGGTTCTCCCAAAAGCTCTTTCTCATGGTGTATAGCCATTGGGTAGAATTAAGAATGGATAAAGAGATCATTGTTAAGGCTGCAGAAAAAGGGAACAAATAGTTCTGATAAATAAAAGAGACGATATTCAAGAAGCAAATAAACAACTTAGTGACATTCGTTGCTACCAAAAATTAAGCACAAATCCATTGGTTAGGACAGTCCAAGAATGGCAAAACTTGAGAGTAAAAACAGGCAAATGAAAGGGCTCCTTAATGATTAGGAATTCATTTACATGAACGTTCAACATCCAATTATAGCTGCAGTATATTTTCTGCCAGAATTCCATAAGGCTTTTAACAAATTCCCATCCTGTAGAGCTATAATTAATGGTATTGGATTGATAACTGAAAGGATCTTGGAATACATAGACATTTTCCTAAATCCCCTGGCACAGACATTGGCATCATATATCAAAAACACAAATCATGTGATCCAGCAGATGGAAGCCATAATGTAGAAGAAAACGAGCTATGAGTGACAATGGACGTGACATTGTTGTACACATGCATAGAACATAATATGGGTATCGCGATCAGTATCACACTTCGAACAAAATAAGATGATACTAGAATAAGATGATACTAGAAATGCTCAAATTCACCTTGTATAATAACATCTTTGTATTTAATAATCAAGTTTATTGTCAGAGGCAGGGAACTACAATGGGAGCCAAAAATTCACTTTTATATGCATTCTTGTTTATGGGGCTTTTCAAATTGGAGCATGCATGGGTACATCCATCCTTTACAGAGAAAGACAACATAACGTATTGGGAATGCTTCATAGATAACATTCTGCTCATTTAGAGTGCCGATTGGAAATCATTAAAGAATTATATGGAGTATCAAAATAATAATCACTACAATATTAAGTTGACTATGGAAACAGTGCTGAGAAATACTTTTTCTTGACCTTGAGATCTATATACAAGGCAATTAAGTCATGACAACGATATAGCATAAACCAACATCATGTAACAGTATTCTAAATGCAGAGAGCAATCACCCTGAACACACAATTAAAACTATTCCTAATGTGGGATTCTTACATATAAAAAGGAACTGCACCACAGAAGAAACATTTTCCAAACATTCAGAATTAATTTACAATAACTTCAACAAAAGGAAAGAGGCTATTTGGATAGATTACTCAATACAGCGAAAGAGCATAAAGGTCTAACCAGGCTGCTGCATCTATCTTTTAACTAAAGTTCCCCCAAAAACATAACTAACAGGGATTTATCCTAAACAAATGCATACCTTTGTGAAATCCCTCATTGAACCTCTCAAAGAAGATCCCTACCTGATCAATCGGGTCCCGCTGTGTGCCCCCTCTGGTCCCTGTGTCCTGCTGTGTGCCCCCTCTGGTCCCCATGTCCCGCTGTGTGCCCCCCCTGGTCCCCGTGTCCCACTGTGTGCCCCCTCTGGTCCCTGTGTCCCTCTTTGTGCCCCCTCTGGTCCCCGCGTCCTGCTGTGTGCCCCCTCTGGTCCCTGTGTCCCTCTGTGTGCCCCCGCTGGTCCCCATGTCCGACTGTTGTGCCCCCTCTGGTCCCTGTGTCCTACTGTTGTGCCCCCTCTTGCCCTCTTGTCCCTCTTTGTGCCCCTCTGGCTCCCGTGTCCCACTGTGTGTCCCCACTGTGCCCCTTTTTCCTACTGTTGTGTCCCCACACTTGGCTCCCTGAGTCTGTCTGTTCCGCCTTCTTGCCCTCCCCTTCACCTTTCTTCATCTTAGCACTTACTCTTATCATTGTCTCTTGACCTTTGATAACAGCTTGTTTCATCCCTCTTGTTTGCGCCCCCTTCTTCTTCTTCAATCTATTCCTATCGTACAACTGCGCAACATCTGACAAAAGGAATCCCTACAATTGGAAAGTCCATTTGGACAGCTTTCACTTACATCCCAGGAGTTTCAAGGCTCTGTGACAGATAATCAACATCACTTTGGTGGTTTGCAGCAGCTGATGACTTGCCCCACCCACCCCCCTCATGTAGGCAGTGCAGCACACCCACAGCCTCCATTGCACCTGTCTCCAATCTAACTGTAGGTTTCACTGTCCATGGGGGCACCAAATTATTAATCATCACCTCCAGTTAGACCACTGTATAATATTTCCAGGCATCTGGGAGGCCCAACCTGTCCTCATAGACTGGCCTCTGCAGTGACTTTTAACTTGAGCACCTCATTGTACCAAAGAAGGATCTCAGCACTGATTGAAGGCCTTCAGATGGCCTATTAGTAAAGGCAGCACAAATCTATGGAAAATGTGTAGAAATATTTTTCAAATTTCTGTGGAGTCGGAAACTTTATAGCAGAGAATATTGAAAGTCTCTCTCTCCTCATTAAAAAAACCTGCATTTTCTGCGAAAATTCTGTCCCTGCAAATGTGGACTGTCTCTACTTATCAGATATGTAGTATGGGGAATCTTCCAATGCATAGAGCTTGCAGGATAGCATAACCATTTTAAATAGCGCCACCTTTACCAGCAGCGATACGGGCAATCCCTTTCAGTAACCAGCATCTTCGCGGACAGGGGAATCACCTTGGTCCGAGTGTTTGGCAGGAAATCAACTTACAACCGTTTTCTTTTATTCAGAATATGATAATGTTGTCAGGATTTGGTCATGGTATAATGCCAAAATACTTGGCAGCCATGGCAGACATGAGCAAAGGTCTGATTGATGTTTTCTTATGGTTGATGAGTCAAGCGTAGAATTGAATCTTCCTTGGAATTATTGATTACCCAATTTTCCACTTCTATAATTGAGTTTGTGCCAGCAAAGCTAGGTCACACCTTAGCAAATCCTTTTCTAACATATTTGATTTGGTCTCAGACTAATTGTGTCACTTAGCCATATCTTACACTTGAGCAGATTGTGTGAGCTAGTCATATCTTGCACTTGGTCAAATTGCGTTAGTCAACCATATCCTACAGTTAGGCGAATTGTGTTTCGGCCCTACTTGACTTTAGATCAACTGCGTTTATTTGCTAGGTTTCACACCCAGGCAAAAAGCAGGAAACAAACTTTAATCATTTATAGAAGGATTGGAATCCTGCCTGGAACTTCAACAACCGTTAGTAGGACTGAACCAGAAATCAGACTAGTTGGATAAAACCACAAGGAGAGAAACTACAAGCCTCCAACCCTAGTCCTGCACATCTTCTACCTGATCCCAGCTCATCAAGACTGCAAGCAGTGTGAGACCACCGCCAGCTTCCAAACAGACTCTGCCACTCTCAACACTCCCTACTTTGCCCATGGAAGAAAACCCATTAGGAAACCACCACTGAGAGAAACCCAACGCAAACCCAACAAGGTAGACAACTACAAGGCAGACAGAAACACAGAATAACCAACACAGGAGGGCCGACAACCCCAAATAACCCCAGGTCACAGCTCACGACCGTGAGGCAGTAACCAAATAACCTCAGATTACAGTAAGTCACTCGCAACCCGTGAGGGAGTAACAAAAAAGGAAACCACAACAGACCCCTATGCTGACAAATTCTAGAACATCATCAGAGCCCGCAGCCACGACTGTCACAGGAATAAGAGCCACCCGAAAACAAGGCAAAAATCACTCTACCTTACACCATACCTCGCAACAACCAGATCAGCAGAACAGATGCACATGCACAATAGCAGGATACCGGGACCCCATAGGAAAAAGGCACAAACAACTGGAAAGATGAGAAGCTACACGCTCATTCCATACATCACCAAATCCCAAGAGAACCACCAACACCATCCTGAATTGGAAGAGGAGCCTGAAATGGCCATGGACCCAATTCGAAACCTAAACTACCTATTCAATTATGAAACAAGAATAACTGAACACCCTCAACAACCAAAAGATGATAAGGAACACCACTAATGACACCACCCAAAGATACAAACCAGAACAAATCAATTGGCTACAAAGAGAAAACTACACTGCAACCTAATCAATGCCAGATCTATGTCCAAACACGCCACCGAGATCTGCAACCTACTCTGCAACGGGGAAATTGACATCCTATTCATCAGTTGGCTTGCTGAAAACTACAAAGTCATACTACACAGCTGCCTACTGTATACATTCAAATGAAAACAGGCACCACACAGGAAAGGAAAAAGTGGGGGAAGACTCGCAGTAGCATACAAAGAACACCTAAAACTTTAAACAGCAGAGCCGTTAAACAACCTGAACTGTGAATCCCTCATCCTCCACCTTACCACAGGAACACAATCAAATCTTACATTCATACTAGTTTACAGTCCTCCAACCTACGACGCCGCCTTCACAGACACCTTCATAGAATCAGCCACCAATCTAGCAATGAAACATGATCATATAATCATTCTTGGGTATTTCAACATTTGGTTCGAGGAAGAGAACCCCAACTCACAGAAAACCCTAACCAAGCAACTAGAGACCATGAACCTTCAACAGACAGTGAAAGGATTGACATACACATCAGGACACACCCTGCATGCAACCTTCCCCCAAAAAACCTGTTCACTACAGCACGGGCCATCCAAATACTATGGAGTGACCACCTCATCATTCCGTTTGTTATCCACATACCATTGAACTAATCTGAAAATCTGCTAAAATAACCCCCAATCTGGAAAAGAAACTGGAATACCATCAAGAACGGTAAACTAGAAGAACAACTAGAAATCGCAAAGCAAACAACCATATCAGTGGATGCGACAGACATATATGGAAAAGCAAACCTACTCCAGAAATGGATTGCAGAAACAATTGATGCCATCTGCCTGTAAAAACACCTCACACATTCAAGAAAGAAAACAGTGGCTAGATGGTTCACCCCCACCTAAAGGCAATGAAAATAACTAATTGCAAACTAGAACATGATTGGAGGAAAAACTATGACCGCGTCAAAAGAGTAAAATACTGACTACAAATTTGAGCATGCCAATCTGAAATTCTCAAAGCAAAAAGGAAACACTACGACAACCGGATCAGAAAAGCCACCAACACACAAAGAGAGTTATTGAACATCGCAAATGAGATGAGAAACCCACCCGGATTTAACAACTCAGCAGTACCCTCCCAAAAACTATGCAATGATCTTGCAGATCATTTCAAGAACAAAATCACCAGCATACACTGAGTCATACAAAGCAGACCAATCGACCAAACTATGCATTTGTTACCACCAACCTTTGGACAACAAAACAAAATGTGCTGCTTCCAACAGATGTCAAGTGAAAAACTACTAAGCCTTGTCAAAAAGAGCAACAAGACAGGTTACCCCATGGACCCCTGCCCCCCAAACATTTATAAATCCATCCTTGCACAGGACACACCACCAGAATGCTACCTAAACCTCTTCAATCAATCACTTACAACAGGGAGAGTACCAAGAGCATTCACACTGGCCTACACCAAACCTCTGCTCAAGGGCACAACCGGCGATGTGGAAGACCTCTCAAACTAATGACCAATCTCAAACATCCCATACTCGGCAAAACTATTAGAAACCTACATCTATGAACAACTACAGGAGCACGTTGAAAATAACCATCTACTGGACATGGCATAAGTAGGTTTCAGACCATTGAGAGGAATTGAGACAGCACTAGTCTCGATATGGGTCGTTCTAAAGATGAATGCAGACTCCAACACCAAATAAGCACTGGTATTACTGGATCGCTCAGCTGCCTTTGACACAGTAAACCACAACATCCTAACAAAAAGACTGAAGAAATAGGGCTCACTGACACAGCACTGCTCTGGATCAAATCTTTCCTCTTGGAAAGAACAGGACCAGTTTGGTTAAAACCTTTCAAATCTGCACCACGGGACACCACCTGCGGAGTGCCCCAAGGCTCATCATTATCATCCCAACTCTTCAACATTTACATGACACTGCTAATTAACCTCATCAAAAAACACAGACTAACATGCTACAACTACGCAGATGACACACAAATCATCTTCAAATACAGTGATATACAAGAAGAGAACGCACCCCTAGTAGAGTGTCTCAAGGACCTCTACCAATGGATGAACATCAACGAACTCAAGATTAACCCAGACAAAACTGAAATCATGATTACACCAGAATAAAGAGAAAACACTCAGCGGATCCCATGGCCCTTAGAACTGAGAAGCCTACTGACACCATTTGCAGCTGTAAAAAACCTGGTAATCATCATGGACAAAGAGCTAACACTAGAACCCCAAGTTAATGCGATAATCCAGAAGTGCTTCTTCCACCTGCAAATGATTAAAAGAATTCGACCATTCCTCTCATTCACACACAAAGCACGCGCCATCATGTCCCTCAATATGGCCAGGGATTATGCCACAAGAATATACCTTAGAATGCCAGACTACCTACTAAGGAAACTGCAACGAATACAAAGCGCGGCAGCCACACTTCTCTGTAAGCTCAATAGAAGAGATCACATCACACCAACACTTAGAATGTTACACTGGCTCCCGGTAAAAAAAAGAATCACTATCAAAACAATGTGCATATCACACAGAGCAGTACACGGCCAGGGAGCAGAATTCTGTCAAAAGAAACGCTCCATCTACAAACCAACCAGAACCTTGAGTTCCTGCAATGACATCCGCCTAGAACCCAAACAATACATGAATTAAAAACTGGGTGGATCAGCATTCTCCTGCGTAGCCGTGAAACTTTGGAACTCCCTTCGCAGGGAAAAACGAAATATGGAGGACCATACAAAATTGAGAAAACTCCTTAAAACCTGGCTCTTCAGCTCCGAACACAATGATACACAGGGAAGAGTGCATGCGCACCTTGTAACCGGCTAATCACTGAAAATGGAAAAGGAGTTCGAAAACAACAGATGAATGAGGGATAGGACTGGGAAGAGAGACCCTAACCAGAGATGCCCCCTCCCTACCCCTAAAGAGGGACTACTAAGAAACAGGAGAAGCTGGCAGGCCCGATACGATTAAGCCAGTGAAGGAGGCTCAAGGGAAACCACGAGGAGGTGAAATCAGGTAAGGGAAACTCTCAGCCTAGGCATACCCACACTGAGGACCAACAAGTGAACAGGAATAATGCACCAGACCCTCCCCAATAGATAACAGACAACGCCCGTGGGGTATCGAAGAAAAAGACTAACCATTCCCTGCAATTTCCCGGTAGACCAGTAAACACATCACCTAGCTAGAAATAGGGTCTGTACTAACAAAAGGGCAGCATAATGAATGCCGGAGAAGTTTAGCAATTAGGACCAGTGAGGTGACAATCAAGGCTAACCCAAAAAGGGCACCTAGGAGGGAGACAAAGCTCATGACTGCCACGGGTGACACAGTTAGATGAATTTCATGGGTAGGAAATGTTATGCACTTAGACAGATTTCAGGAGTGGGAACTATGATGCACTTGGATGGATGTTAGGGCTGGGAACCCCGACACGCTTAGGTGACTTTGGGGGGTAAAAATATGATGCACTTGGATGAATTATCAAGGGGAGGGGAAAGGTATGACAGACTCAGACTGATTCCTGGGGTGGGAGATATGCCATACTTGGATGGATTTCAGGGGAGGGGGCAGAGTTGAGGCGCAATGGGTTGAACTTCGGGGCTGGGAGGTGTAGTGCACTTAGATAGGTTTCTTCAGGGGATGGGGGAGATATGTGTTACTTGGATCAATTCCAGGAATGGGGATAGTGATGCACATGGTGGTTTCTCACGGGGCGCAGTTGGATGGAGTCCTAGGGAGGGAGATGTGGTGTACCTGGCTGGATCTCAGCGGTGGGAGTTGTGGAACACCTAGATGTATTACCAGGACTCTCATCCACAACCAATACAAATAAACTCACCCTCAGCATTTACCTCTCACACTCTGCACTTAACACAACTAGACCTCTACAGCACCACAATCCGCATGTACTTCACACCACCACTAGAAAAAAACAAACCACACGTATCCTCGCACAAAAGCACATGGTGGGCAATTTCCGAAAATCACATTTATGCTCAGTGAACTGTGTTTTCGAACTGAAGCTGCCAACAGCACATCACAGCTCTATTGCTCTTCGCCTGCTCAACACCAATAACCACCCACCCTCCCGTCTTGCATTGCAGATCCGACTGATGCCCGGAGATCACACAAGTGGCATCAGTGCGCAGTATAAAAACCTTTAACATGAACATAAATAACATGTTTCTGAGCTACTATAGTTGCTCTTATCTAAGAAACACTCTTTTTGCCTCCTGGGCTTGTGGTCCCATCCAGCCCTGTTAGGTTCTATCGTTTGAGCTGAAATCTTGTGCACATATTTGGCTATGCTGTCCGATACTAGCCAACTAGGCAGTGTTGGGGTCCTCTTGGGAAAGAACAACTGAATGTTGCATACTTAAATATAAGTGCACATTAACTCAGTGATGTAACCCAGTTCACCCTCATGCAGTGTGGTGCCATTTCAATAATTACCATTAGTTTGTTACAAAGTATGCCTTGGTTGTATTTGTTACTAGTGACCCTAAACGTTGAACCTTTTTTTGAGTTTTGTGATGGAACTGTTTGCCTCACCAGAGGCTCCCCAGTTTTTGAAAGTTCCTCTGCATCTACTCCAATTTATTCTACCAAAAAAGGTGTACATTTGCTGCATGCACTTGTCAACCTGGATCCTACTAATTTACTTCAGCATCTCTGGGGTGGTTTCTCCAGTGCATGCGCTTGAAAGGTGCTCTTTATTCCTGTCTTTGGGATGTCAGCAGCGAATGCTCTCCTGTTCTTACCAGGAGGTTTGTTTGTTGGAAGGCTCTATATGATTTTGTCAAACCCCTTGGATATGGCCTTCCAGAATTGTAGCCTTAGCTGGCACAGGGCCTCATTACGACCCTGGCGGATGGACCATGGTGCTAATAGCACCATGGTCCATGCCGGTAACTCTCCGACTCCGCCATGGCGGAATGGGTAATTACCACCCCATTCCGAGGTTGGCGGAGTGGTAATTCCCCCTTCCGCCATGGCCCTTCCCCATTCCCATTTTTGCCCCATAGGGCATAATGGGAATGGGGAAGGCGCTAAGTACGGTGCCGCAAATTGCGGCACCGTACTTAGCACCAAGGACCCTTTGCGGCATGGTTTTTAACGCCTTCAAAAAGCAGGCGTTAAAATCACCATCCCGCAAAGGGACCTTGTAATCAGGCGTTAAGGGTCGGCGCCGTTTACGGCGCCGTAAAACCCTTAACGCCTGACTCCTAATGAGGCCCACAGTCTTGAAAATGGCGCTTCTGTTTGACATGTTGCATATTTGCACGCTTGGCATATCTGTTTAGTCTCTGGCACTTTGGGCATCATTGCGAGCTTGGTGGTTATCTGTCGGTAAATCTGTAGCATTATCGCCAAACTCGGTTACAGTTACCGCCACTCTGTCCCATAGCATTACCACAGGATCACAAGTGGTGGTAAGGTGGCGTAAATCCCTATTTTGGAGTTCCTATTACAGTTTTGGAGGTGAAGTGGAGGATTTACGTCCAGCAAAATACTGGCAGTAGATCATGCACTTTACCTCTAAATGTGTAGTACAGCGTGCAGTAAAGTGCCTGTCACAGAATTACCACCACTTTACTACGGTTTTCACTTGCACAGCCGTACTTGTAACACGGTCCTTTCTGGTTGTTATACACTTTCTAAATTCTGAGGGTTTTTTCTTCATAGGCCCTGCCGAGTAAGAAGGTTAGGATGAGTGTAATAAGCAAGTGGAGGTCTGGCAATATTTGCAGCAACCTGGGGGGGGGGTGTGCTCGGTGGTTGCTTATCTTCACCTCTCAGACAGGCATTGATCTCGCCATTTGAGGTTGTTATGCAATACCTCTGAGTTTTGGTTATATCTCAAGTAGTTTTTTCTTGTTTGAAACACCAGGTCTGTAGCTGATGCGTACTTTGGTATGATTTTTGGCTGCATGCCTACACTGTTCAGGATCTGTGGACTGCTGGGTATAGCCTCAAAGACTGAATACTGTGCAAAGGAAGATAGGCCTTCATTACGTGTTTGCCGGTCCGGAATAAATGCTGGTAATTCCAGGACCAGAATTTATTCTGGACTGGCAAAACACAAGTCTACCAGTGGGGTCTACGGATCTCCTGGCAGACCTGACCTGTCAGTAGATCATGCCTCTATCGAAATATACATTTCTTAAACCACTGACACCGGTACTCTTGGTGCCGGTGAACCGGGCAATCCCATCCCACTCCATGGGAATGGGAATTTACCAGCTCTCTGATGCCTGTTATATCCTGGTAATACCGGGATATCGGGCGGCAGAGATGGTAAGGCAGGGTTGTCGGTATCCCGTCGGAATGACTGTCGGGATAACGCCAACCCTGTAATTAGGCCATATGACTCAGAGTTATAAAGATGATTGGCAAGTAATCGGCCACATGCAGCCTCCACATTACCCCCTTCCTTATTGCTTTCTATGCCTTTTTTTCCTTTTGTCCTTTTAATGTCTGCCCTTTTTTCTGCGCTGCTATATTATTTTCCCCTTTCTTAATGTTCTGATCCTTTGGTGTATCTCACCACGCAGACAGCTTAGTGTGTTAAGTGCTTGCTATAGAGTTCTGCATTCATCCTGAAGTTACCCATTTTAAATGCCAGCATGGCTGACTCTGCCCTTTATCCTTGTACGGTTGATACATCTGAGTCTCATTTAATTTAATTTAAGAGTAACATTGCCTTCAAATAGCAGAAACTATACTAGCAAGCATCATGTAGAAAACAAGTTATTGTGGATTTCTTTTCCCACTGTCATCACTTTCTTTTATTCACTTATCTTCTATTCATTTTCTTTATTTTTTAACTTTCTTTCATTTCATTCCCTCTTTAGGTCTCATTATCAAGAACTTTAGATATCTGCCAGAGTTCATAAACATACTTAACAGAGAGGGACACTGGTGCCGATCAGCTGCAATATGATGCAAAAAGAGCGCATCCTGCTCTAAGCTCTGTCACAGCAGTGGCCATTTTGAAGTAGCAAGTGGAGCTGCCTCAGCTGGGGGAGATGTGTGAAAGATGCTTTTAAAAAACATGTTTTATTTACATGTTGTTTAGTATAGCGATGTATTTTTTTTAAATTTTGTGCCGCATACTAATTTGATCTTTCATGAAAGATTACGATTTTGAAAATAAACCACATTATTTAAAAATGTTTAATGTTCCTTGTTTTGTTTTACCTTTCATCCTTCCGGATCATATGTGGCAGATCTGGGCTCTGCAGAAAAGAGACGTGATGCAATCGCAAACCACTAAGGTGAAAAGAAGGAAATATTACTATGTTTGTTGTCCGGCAGCCAGTTTGCCCATGAATAAAACTCTGGGGGGCACAGTCAATGGATGACGAGGATGTACTTGAGTCCTGATTTCCCACCACTCTTTCATGAAATAGAAGGAGGCGTAGAACTAAAAGTCAGATTTCATGGTAGGTTTTGTATATCCCAGCTCTTTAAAGTTCTATAAATGGGGCGGTCATGGTGAAAGCTAAAACATCAAAGAAGCATAAGGCACAACTATATTTTGGGATTAAAGATATTCCCAGTCAATCAATGAAACTCATTCTCATTATTTCTAGACCCCTTCTTTTTTTTCTCTCTATCTTTTTTGGCTCATTCCAAGCTCCAACTGGCTGCTGCAGGCATGTTTTCTCCAAGGTTATTTATACTTTTTGACCATGAGACCTATGAAAACAGTTCAACTATTTATTGAGGTAAGTGGTCAATCCTAAGGGTCACCTGCTGGGCTTGGCTCTGAAAGAGAGCCATAGCAGATAAGTGCCAAGTCGGCCACAGGATAAAGCTAAAGAACCGTAATTCGCGCCACCACTGTGCACTGCTAAGACTAACACCCATGACATCAAAGATGACATCACAAATGTCATTGATGACATCACTGAGGACATCACATGTCTGGATCCCTCTTTTTTTGTTCACTGACATATGCAGGGCAGGTGGTTTTCGTCACTGACAGTAAGGAAGTAAACATTGAAAAGGTGCTATGTTTGTAGACCTTACCCTTCTCATATGTTCTTACACTACTTTCCGAAGGGTTCAGTCACAGC
The DNA here is from genome assembly GCF_040938575.1 of Ambystoma mexicanum. Taxonomy (NCBI): domain Eukaryota; kingdom Metazoa; phylum Chordata; class Amphibia; order Caudata; family Ambystomatidae; genus Ambystoma; species Ambystoma mexicanum. Next base: position 1,108,211,715 of record NC_090930.1, on the reverse strand, counting down.
ATATGATACATATACATAAGGGAAGAAGCAGGCCTGAAACACAGCAATCATTTGTGTGCATGAAGATAACCAGTTAGGTTATGAACACTTTCTGGTAATACAGCTGCTTTTCTGCCTACATTACTTTCCCTGTATATGGGTTTATTTGTGTGCGTTGTGGTCTCTTTATGTTTTGTGTGTAGTAGTACAAATATGTAGTAAATGAGGTGTTATTAGCTACTTATTACATGTTTCATGTTTCACAGTACGCAAAAACTCTGACACTAAAGCATTCATAATTTTTCCATCCAACGTGGCAAAAATGTGAAAATTGCACATCTATGGTGCATGATGCAGACAATGCCTATGTTTCTTCATGAGTTGGTTCTTATACTGGAAAGAACACTGTACTGCAATGGTGTTTATAGCAATGCATTGTGTAATGAATTATGTATTTCATGATAGTTCTCCCAATGATCTCTGATAGTTTTCTGCCAACATTATACTGACAATCCCTTGTGTAGGCTTTTCATGAAAGGTAAATGCACATGTGATCTCATCAGTGATGTCATTAATGACATTTGTGAAGTCATCTTTGATGTCAAGGGTGTTAGTCTTAGCAGTGCACAGTGGTGGCGCGAGTTATGGTTGCTTAGCTTACCATACCTGGCAAATTTCTTTTTTTTTTTGGTTTTACTTGTAACAATAGTATGGATAGGTTGCTGTAACAAAGGTTTTTGCACTGAATTTGCTAGGTTGTTCTTAGGGCAACTGAAGCATAACTTCCCTTTACCAACATTTTTTCACTGAATTTGATAGGTTTTTAGTAGGGCACTGTAACTAGAATCTTTGTTTAGCATAGTTTTTTCAGTAAAGGGGATAGGTTTTTAGTAGCGCAATTTAAGGATAACGTCCCTTTAACAATGTTTTTTGCTAGTGAATTTCATAGGTGTTTAGTAAGGCACTGTAACCGGAACATTGCTTTAGCATAGTGTTTTCTGTAAAGGTGATAGGTTTTTGGTACCGCAACTGAACCATAATGTCCCATTAACAACGTTTTGTCACTGATTCCTTGGCTGCCCACATGACAAACTTGTTGAAAGCCCAAATTCCCCTGTGTATGTATCCATTTGTGCTATCCCTTCCCTTTCCTAATAGTGTCGGTGTATCTTAGAAATGAAAGGTGTACATGTTAAGTGTTGGTGAGTGTGTGAGTGGTTTTTCTTTTTGTGTTAACATTACATGGTGAGTCTGTGCTGCACGTTACTGTGCGAGATGACTGCAGGTAAGAAATATGGAGGTTTCATAGGGAGACTGCACCTGGCCGGCATATGTGCAATCACAATGCAGGTAGCCGTAGGACTCCAGTACTGGCCGCATTGCCGCATCTTCTAATGCACTTTTAATTAGATATGGTAGCGCACGTCTGTCCGTTGCACAGCTATGCGCATGCGTAGGGCATCCTCTGTGAGCTGGTAACACCGCCCCTGTCGGCAGCCCTACGGATTCATACGGTAGGCTACCACATTTCAAGTAGTCCTGGGGACTTCGTGGGTTGCTGTGCAAATCTACCAATTTATGGCTGCAGCACGCCTGGCTATATGAGGCCCACTGGAAAACAAGGAACAGCAACCTCTAGTGTACGGTGGGCGTGTTAAATGTTGCATTAATTTGATAAATGTGCTACCTGCCTTTCCATGACCCGTGAAACAGACACACCATCTCTGTACTGAGCATTGTGACGGAAAGTGTCAAGGGTTCGTCTGCGGGTCGTAGAGTTGGAGAAAACATTTAACTGCATGTGTGACAGTTTGTAGTGAGTCTGCAAAATGGCAAAGCTGGTGCGGTTGGTCACTCACAAACTAGTGCATGTAAAGAGAAGTAAGCAAACAGCAGATTCTTCGGAGTGCAAAGAATATCAGTGATGGTTAGAAAAATACTGTAGCCGCATGGATATTGCTGAATATATATCTTCCTGTTACACGTAATGAAGCTGTGTTTCTTGATGTTGTAGGCATTCTTGTATTTCAGAATGTATTCATGTCCGTGAATGTTGGTCCTACGGCTAATGACGCACCATGAAGTGTCCGTACTGCATGTGACGAGAACTGAAATCAAAGCACAAGGGACCAGTGGGCAGGGTATTGCCCTTCCAACAATGCAGTAGAGTAATTTCATTTACAGAATTCTCCACATCTGCTGCAGCCAACAACAGGGATACTCCTTTAGGGCAGAGGATCTTTAAAACATCCTTGCAGACCATGTGCTGTGCTACAGACCCTTACCTAGTGCATCTACTGTGACGCGCTACTCTACAGAGGGAAGCTACTTGGAAGTGCTTGGGAAGGGTCGGTCCGGGAGCATGACAATGACTGCACCTATTTAATTGAGGGCCACCCAACCTTTTCCTCTCTCTGCATGTCCCCTATGTTATCCCTGTAGGTGCTGCCCCTTCCGTACCGGCCCTTGCCTTCCGTTCCTTCTGTGTCCTGTGTTACAAGACCGAAATAAATAGCAATCAACTGGAAAAGGGAAAAAGTTAAATAAAGAAAGCTCATTTCAGAGTTGAACAATGGAATTGCCAAGGAACAAATGCAGGCCACCGCACACTGTATACGCTCCACAAAATGTGCGCTAAATAAAGGGAGGCATAGCACTGTTGAAAACACTGTAGTGGAATCGGGTAGAAAGTGCTTGCTGTAATAAGAGTTTTTTTTATAGGTTGCAGTGCGTTTTGAAGAGTTTAAGTGCGTTACATCTACTACGAAAATACTTCCTGTACTTCCAAGAAGGGCAGCAAGGCATTTTGGATATGGCGTTCAGAAATCGGAAAGGCAGGAAGAGTAAGATGAATGATATTTGCTTAAAATTCTTCATGCTGTGAAATGTCATATTCCCATTTATGAAGTGCACAATAAAACTTCTTCACAATGTACCTGACTTTCTCCATTTCCGGACCAGATGAAAAATAACGCAACCACATCTGTGTCTGCGTAATGCGATACAAAACTATGCAGGAAATTGGAAACAGACACATGACGTGGGCAAGTACCTCCTTCATCGTAAATGGCACTGAAACACGTGTAACATGTTGGGAAATGTTCCCTCCGCAATGAAGAACAATAATGTCGGCATGATCGCGCATCACCAAAGTCTCACAAAGACAAACCAAAATCAGTCACTTCATTGTAGGTACTCCATAGCAGTACAAATCCACATGATAGAATCCAAAATGAGCAGCCACTGCACAGTGTTTTCCATTCACTTTCAATCAATGTATTCCTAACTCCTTCAAAAAACATACGCTGTGGCTCGTGAAACACACAGCCATAACCGCACCTTCTGCATTTGTGTCGACAAATACACTGTGTACCACAGTCTGTGTGTACAAACCACACCCAGAAATCTTATTGAGCAATCCCGTACCCTCCACAGGCCCATTTCTATGCCCACCATCTGCAAAAGGGCTCTATGTGACACGTGCAACTATGCAACTATCGCAAATGTCTGCGGACTTTTCATGCTGTGCGCGCGCGGGAGTGAGTGAATACATTTCAACCAGGGTAGGGGACTTTGTTAGTAGTGCTGGCTCTGAAAAGAGTCTTTTTTTAAAGGTGCTTCTATAGAAACACCATTTTTCTGTGTTTGGTAGTTCAGCTCACATTCTTACTATATGGTCTTCAGTGCAGCCTGTAGATTGCAAAACAGAATATCATTGCCATTGGTTGACAAAGAAGTGCCACTTGCATTGAAAAGGTGTATATATCGAGAGCCAATGTCATTCATAAAGGAGAACATCCCAGCAGCACTCAAGAAGTCACACATGCTTCTGTTGATAAGACCCATCCCACCCTCTGGCTGGCAGCAACAATCATTGGAATAATTCCATACTATTCTTGGTGGTATACATGAGAAAAGCACCTTGGCAGTGGAAAAAATGTGCTTCACTGCTTTCATCAACTTCTTCAGTTGACGGTACACACAGGAACAAGCCATGGAATCCAAATGCAACACTCCATAGTGCACGACCACACCATGTACAGTAGCAAAAGTGGCCACTCGTTGACATTCTGCAAGCACAACTCCGAAACTGCACACATCTCCAAAGCACATCAAGGCCTCCACTCCCTCCAAATCAAAATTGCCATAAAAGCCTTTTTTGACGGCATACTGAAACAGATATTCCACAAGGCATCAACGACTATTAAAACAGTGCGTCTCTCCATCTCTGCCTGCCACCCTCACTACACAGAGTAATGGAAAAAAATATTGCCGCCCTTTCCTGTGACGCACACCCTGAGTATCTGATTGGACAATCCCCACAGTCCCATTCCCATTGGCCAGCATGGTGAGAAGCGCAGAATGTGGCATGTGCGCTTCCCCAAGTACCGTAAGGGCCGCTCCCCAGTAAAGCAGGAGCAGTCCTTGTTCCCTTTCCACTATTTTCTGTCCATCACTACCTCATTGGGTTCTGTTAAATAGTCACACATGCATCCACCAATGGCATTCAAGACGTTAGCATCTAACAATGTCACTTCTTTACAACACTTCATATGTACTGTTGAACATTAAGCTTCCAAGTGGCATGTCTTTGGAAAGCATGTCCAGTAGAAAGTTCAGTAAAAGAATGCAGGATTTGTGCATCAACATTCATCAACATGAGCACCCATAACCACAAAGTGGAGGTATGAAAACCTTTTCTGCAGTATGTTTACAACTCTGTTATAAGTGCCTGTGCGCATGTTATCTGCCAGTTAGCGTCCATTACATTCTTAAAAAGGTTACTGTTTTTTTCTCCCATCCACTACCGTCAAGTGGCACTTCAATTGTATATGCTTGCAACATTTCCATTTACCCATATCACCCATGGTAATATCGAAACAGGAACTCCCTTCTTTCCTTCCGACAATACTAGGAATTTGTTTCCCCACTAACGCATCTCCAACAAAAATTGTAAAGATATGGCACCAAAACCAGCACTGAATGTATGTTACCAACCTAAAGCAACATCCGAAAAGCTCACTGTCTCCACAGCTGTGGATCTCTCTAGGCTACACGGTTGCAGCAGCCTTGTTCTTAATCTGCCTGCTTATACTCTCTGCCCTCTGCAACTCATCCAGAAGAAGACTGCATGCCTTGTGCTTGGCCTCAAGCCCAGGGATTGTATCTCTCCGGGACTGAAATGTCTGCATTGGCTCACAGTAGCTGTGAAGAATAAGGTCAATACCCTCTGCATTATGCACAAGGCCTTCTGGGCCCTCAATACCTGCAACTCTCACTTCCTAAATATCTCTGTGCTCGAGCTCTTCCCTCATCCACCTCCAACTCCCTCAGGGTCACCCGCTTCAGCAAGCAACCAGTTGGTGGTAGATCTCTTTCTTCGGCTGGGGCCTCCCTCTGCAACAGCCTCCCTGAAACCATTGCCAGTTCCGGAAGCACCTCAAAACCTTTCTCTTTGCCTCTGCTTTTTATCCTCCTATCCCCTGTTGACTTCCTGGCTGAAACTGATTCTGCACTGGTTACCTGGCCACCCTCTGATCTCAATCCCAGGCACCCCTGGACTGCCTTTCTGGCAAACCCTGCTTTTTTGGACTGTTCTCTGTATCCCTAAAAGTTCCACCCCTACCTGATGTCTGCACTTATCCTTGCACTTGCCACCATCGACCATATTTTTACTTATTGTCATTGTTTCTTCTTCCAATGTACTGCACTTTCTCCTCCCCCTCCTCATGCACTTGGGTGATCTGAGTGACACCTGGCCTAGTAGGTTTGGTGTCTCTGTCTCCCCTCTCTTTCACCTACCTTGCCTAGGCGCGCCTTCAAAAACTTTTGTATATGCGCAGTATAAATGGCATATCATACAATATCACTACACACATTTTCTTTTAATTTGCATTTTTAAAGCACTCACACAGCCCGGGGGCATTGAGGCGCTGTTATAGGAATATGACTTAGTTGTGTATTTATAACGCGCTTAACACCCAGAGGTTTCTAAGCGCAGACCCAGGGATCGAACCTGTGTTGCTTCGTGTTGTTTTGTTTCCAAGGCGAGCACGTTGCAGCTGAGCTATCGTCCCAGGACACATTGCATTCATAACAATAGGATGCCTGTCACTTACCTTGTACACTTCACAAAAAAAGATTCTGCAGCACCCCACTTACTGAAAATGTATGGAAAAAGATCACAGAAAAGCAACACTAAGTGTATGTTAGCAACTTCAATCAAGTACATACAGTTCATGCATACAAACAGGATGCCTGCCCATTAGCTTGCACACTTCCACCATAGTCTTCTGCCTTTCTCTGTACAATGAGACCTTCTGCCACAGTTTTTCCATACACACCACAGCCAGAAACCTTATTGAGCAATCCCTTTGCCTCCACAGTCCCATTTCCATGGCTACCATCCTGAAACGGGCCAGATGTGGCACATTTAATCCTGAAACTCTTGCGGAATATGCAGAGTTATTGTGCTAGGAAGGGGAAGTGTGGGGGGAAGAAGTGTGAAACAGGTTAGGGGATTGGGTCTTTATTGGTCCCTCAGAAAAGATGTATTTTTGTTTTTTATCTTCGTGTTTTTTTATGTGCTTACAAAGAACCTTTTTAGTTTTTGTTCTTTATCTGAGTTTCTCTTTTGTTTGCCTCCTTACTTTGTTACAGGATTGTCTTCAACACTTTTTGCACAGTGTAAAACAAAACAGCATTGCCAATGTTGGTAAAAAAAATGCCATTTGCATGGAACCAGTGCAAATTTCGCTCATTAATGATGTCATAGTGGGTGGAGAACATCCCAGCAGTGGACATAAATTGACACATGCTTCTGTTAATGACTCACTTTCTGACTTCTGCCTGGGGACAAATTACACCGGCATGGTCCCATGCTCCTCTTGGTGGTATGCTTGAGAAAACCATCTGGCAGTGGGAAAAATCCACATCACTTCTTCCATCAACTTCTTTTGGAGCAAACGTCCACACAACATGTACCCCAAATGTAGAGCTCCATAATGCAGTACAACAACATCAACAGTATCGACAAAGGCCACACATCAGCAAAGGTCAACCATACCGACAAAATTGCCCTCATAGACAGTGCTCCAGAAAGCCTCCACTCCTTCCAATGCAAAATTAGCAGCCATGCCTCTTTGCACGGCATACCTGTACAGATCTTTCACAAAGGTATCACCCACTATTAGGACTCTGCGTCTGTCCATCGCTGCCTGCCACCGTCACTACACAGACTGATGGGGAAAAATAGTACCAGCCCTTCCTGTGAGGCACACCCTCGACACCTGATTGGCTAATTCCCACAGTTCCCTTTCCATGCCCACCATGCTTAAAATTCAGGATGTGGCACGTATTGTTTCCCAGCTGGAGTGAGGGCCGTGCCCCAGTAAAGCAGGGACAGTCCTTCTTCTCTTTCCACTCCAGCCATGCATCCAAGGCGCTAGGCCCTCACCACAGAGAACACACCATAGTACAACCTATGTTTAAATTATCATGTCATGTGCAATTCACTCCCCATCTGCAATTGAGCCTGCCAGCTTTCACCCTGGCCACATATTTGCATGCATGGCTGCATAACGTTGCATTGGGTGTGCTGAACGGTATGTAGGTGCCTGTGTACATTGGCCATATTTTACATGTGCGCTGCTGAGCACTTCCTTTCATGCTGCAATATCTTAAAGCACTTCCTAAAGCAAGGGTCTTATAAGGGCCTAACCACAGCAAATGCAAATGGTCACATGTGGCTCCCTATTGTGCAACAGGTGCAATGATCTACACCATATGCTAATTTACGCATAACAGCTCACTTTTGCTGTTCTACTAGGTCTACAATGTCCTCCACAACCATTGTATAAAAGTCACCAACTTCAAATACATGCAGAGTTACAACTGCATGCCTGCATTATGTTGTGGTGGCTGTGGTGAAGGCCTAGGCTGTTGGGTGCATGGCCTACGTCCTACGGCCTTTGACCATGCACCCAATAGTCTCGGCCCTTGCCCACACCCACCACAACATAACAGAGCCATGCAGGCGAACATGTAGCCAGGTTCCAGAATTCACAAAGGCAACATACGCACTGGCACTTCTATCCAACCGCCGCCCCATAATACAGCGGTGCATGCAAACATGTTCCAGTTACCATGATCCACAAACATAGCACACTGGTTGGCACCCCTATCCACTTCCATTCACAAAGCATTCTATTACTGCCAACCAAACAACAAAATCTTGACAAAATTTGTCCTACTCCCAACACTAGTAAGTGCATAGAACCAATACTGCATAGTGCATGACAACACTTACTAATCTGCCCAATGCAGACTACCCAAGCACATATAAGAACCAGTTCAACAGTACCCTCTTCTATATGGACACTATTCCAACACTGCACCCAGTGGACACACTGCAGCACTGCTCACTGCAGCATCTCCAGCCATCACCGACAGCTGTAAGAAGTAACTGCATACAAGCAATAGTGCAGAGCGCAGTACAACACTTACTAATGTGCTCAATGCAAACTACCCAAACACATATTGCATCCACTTCAACTGTACCCTCTTCTATACGGACAGTATTCCAACATTGCACCCACTCGACACGCTGCAGCACTGCTCACTGCAGCTCCTCCAGCCATGCACTGACAACTGTAAGATGTTCTAACAATCTCCACACCCACGGAAACCAAAATGTATGGAATGCAGCCAAATCATACACACACAAAGCAACAATGTGAACCAGTGGATATACTTGTCGGTGCAAGGGCTCCAGCTATGCATCCAATGCAACATTTGAAGGGTCTTATAACCCCAGCAAACGCAAATGGTTACATGTGACTCCCTAATGTGCAACACGTGCAATGATCTAATGTACGCATAGCAGCTCACTTCTGCTGTTCTACCAAGTCTACAATGTCCTCCACAACCATTGTGTAAAGGTCCCAATCTTCAAAGACATGCAGAGTTACAACTGCATTGCTGCATTATGTTGTGGTGGCTGTGGTGAAGACCTAGGCCTAGACTGTTGGGTGCATGGCTTGTGGCTTACAGCCTTCGGCCATGCACCCAACAGTCTAGACCTTGCCCACACCCACCACAACATAACAGAGCCATGCAGGGGAACATGTAGCCATGTGCCAGATTTCACAAAAAAACATAGGGGCCAGCACTTCTACCCAACCGCCGCACCATAAAGCAGGGATGCAAGTAAATATGTTCCACTTACCATAATGCACAAATATACCACAGTGTTTGGCACCACCACCCACTTCCATTCACAAAGCAGTGTATTAAATCTTCACAACATTGGTCCTGATCCCAACACTGTAGTATGTGCATAGAACCAATACTGCATAGTGCACTACAACACTTACTAATCTGCGTAATGGAGACTACCCAAGCACATATAAGAACCCGTTTAACCGTACCCTCTTCTATATGGACACTATTCCAACACTGCACCGAGTAGACACACTGCAGGACTGCTCACTGAAGCATCGCCACCGATACACCGACAACTGTAGGATGTTCTAGCAATCACCACACCCATGCAACCAACAATGTGTGCAATGCAGCCAAACCACACACATAAAGCAACAATGCGACACCTACTTGCAACCAGTGGACATACCTTTTCAACCAGTGGACATACTTTTCCGTGCAAGAGCTCCAGCCATGCATCGAAGGGGCTACAGACTTACCACACACAACACACCATTGTACACGCTATGTTTAAATGTTCATGTCATGTGGAATGCACTCCCCTTCTGCAATTCAGCCTGCCACCACTCATCACAGAAAGAGATCGTTGCCATAACAAAGGTTGCCTGCAATCACCACACAGGCTGTTGCCTGTTGAGGTAACCGTGAATTGGCATAGTATGCATGGATACTGCTGGCACACCACCATCTTCTTCTAATGGGATATAGCAGATGAAGCACTTCTCACTCCCCCAACCTTTCCATCCCTTCTTCCCACCACCAGATGCCGTAAAGTATGTTTTCCAGGCCCTTTCGCCACTGCATTGTCCTCAGATACAACAGGCCACCATTATCAAAAACCTATGACGCACATCACGTCACTGCACACTGCAGTGCAATCAAATTTTTGACCGCGCAGTGAACATGGAAATGGGACGCCGGACCAGAGCCAGATATGACAAATTTTAATGGCCACACTGTTACGTACAAGAGCCGGAGCCATGCACACAATGCCTTAGGGGTTTGGCACACACACCACAACACTATATCCTCCGATACACCATGGCGGCGTTTCCCAAAAACTTTGACGCACAGCACGCTTCCCTTCAGCCAACCACCGGCCGCATCCAATGTTTGCCGACATCATGGCATACTGCAAGCCAATGACACTTCTGTCCGTGGAGCGAACAGGGAAATGTATCAGCGGAGCGGAGCCAGATATCACTTATTATTTGAGACATACATTTCAGTACTTTGCAACAAAAGTACTGGTCGGATTTCCACCAAACACACAAAATCACGCTTTCTGAACCAAGCCCCCTCTCCTGCCGCAGATTTGGTGAAAATCTGTCCAGCCGTTCGCCCTGTAGCCGTGCGCAAAGCTTTTCCCCATTCATTTTATGGAAAAACAATGTGGGACCCCCTCTATTACTATACATTTCGAAAGCACCATATACTTTTTTTGCAAAGTTTGCTGAGGATTCCTCCAGGGGGAGCGAAGTTATAAGCCGCCAAAAAAGTGGTCTTCCTATGGGTTTAGCAACTTAACCATAACTAATGCAGGTTGTGTAATATATAAATAGTATATATATATATATATATATACATATATATATATATATATGATGAAAAAGAGGAAAGGGGCGCACTCCAGTTCCTTGCACATTTAACCAACTCAGCCACTGGTGTTCTCCTCCTACCAGTTTTTGTGCTCTTCACATCGTCAGGGAGGCAGTCTTAGTTTGCAGCTCACAGCAAGTGCAAGTGTTAACAATCAATGATGATTCTGCTGCAAGGACTTCTGGCAGCAAGGAGCAAGCTCACACCCAATCCCACAGTGGGGAAACGGGGGGGAGTAGCCGACAGTGAGGCACTCCAAAGCAGGGCATGTGTCACCCCAGTGCAGCCCCTTTTAGATTTTGAAGATTCCACCCTTCAAAAATCCAGGAAATGTGATGAAAAAGAGGAGAGGGGTGCACTCCAGTTCCCTGCACAGTTAACCTAATCAGCCACTGGTGTTCTCCTACTGGTTTCTCAGCTCGTCACATCGTCTGGGAGGCAGTCTTAGTTGCAGCTCACAGCAAGTGCAGGTGTTAACGATCAATGATGATTCTGCTGCAAGGACTTCTGGTAGCTGTAGTCATCAGGTTTGCAAGGAACACGCTCACACCCAACCCCACAGTGGGGAAAGGGGTGGGTGGGGTATCCCACAGTGAGGTACTCCAAAGCAGGGCATGTGTCACCCCGGTGCAGCCCCTTTTAGATTTTGAAGATTCCACCCTTCAAAAATCCAGGAAATGTGATGAAAAAGAGAACTGGAGAGCGCCCCTCTCCTCTTTTTCATCATATATATACATATATATAAACCAACGAAAAACATTGTTAAAGGGACCTTATGGTTAAGTTGCACTAGTCAAAACCTTTGAAATTCAATGGAAAAACATTGTTACAGGCACTTTATGGTTACAGGTAAAACTGCAAAACACCAAAAATGTGCAAGTTATGGTAAGATGAGCAACCATAACTCGCGCTACCACTGTGCGCTGCAAGGACTAACACCCATGACATCAAAGATGCCATCACAAATGTCATTGATGACATGACTGATATCACATGTTTGCCTGCCTTTTCTCTGTGTCACTGACATTCAGGAACTGAAAATTCAAAAGGTAGCATATTTTCATGACCCTTACCCTGCTCATCTGTTCTCTGTGTGCTGGTAACACCGCCCCTGTTGCCAGGCATATGGATACCGCATTTCAAGCAGTCATGGCGACAGTGTGGATTGCTGTGCAAACCTACCAATGTATGGCTGCAGCACGCCTGGCTCTATGAGGTCCACTGGAAAACAAGGAACAGAAACCTCCAATGTACAGTGGGCGTGTTAAATGTTGCATTAATTTGATTGATGTGCTGCTTGCCTTTCCATGACCCGTGAAACGGACACACCGTCTCTGCAGTGAGCACTGTGATGGCGAAGTGTGAAGGGTTTGCCGGCGGGTCGTAGAGTTGGAGTAAACATCTAATTGCAGGTGTAACAGTCTGCATTGAGTTTGCAAAATGGCAAAGGTGGTGCGCCTTGGTCACTCACATAAAAGTGCATGTAAAGAGAAGTAAATAAACAGCAGAATCTTCAGAGCGTGAAAAGAATATCAGTGGTGGTTAGAAAAGTAGTGTAGCCGCGTAGGTATCGCTGAATACTTCTCTTCCTGCTCCACGTAATGAAGCTGTGTTTCACCTTGTTGTAAGCATTATATTATTTCAGAATGTATTCATGTCCATGAATGCTGGTCCTAGGGCTAATGGCGTATCATGAAATGTCCGTACTGCATGTGGCGAGAACTGAAATTGAAGCACAAGGCACCAGTGGGCAGGGTACTGCCCTTCCAACAGTGCACTAGGATAATTTCATGTACAGCATTCTGCACAGCTGTTCCGACCACCAACAGGAACAGTCGTGTGTGTCAGCGGATCCTTAAAACATCCTTGCACACCATATGCTGCGCTGCAGACCCTTACCTGGCAAAGGGCATTTTATTATGCATGTACTGCAACCCGCGACTCTACAAAGGGAAAGTACTTGGAAGTCCTTGGGAAGGGTCGGTGCGGGAGCATGACTGACGCCTATCTAAGTGAGGGCCACCCAACATTTCCCTCTCTTTGTACACGTCCCCCATGTTATCCCTGTTGGCGCTGCACCTTCCGTACCAGGCCTTGCCTTCCTTTTCTTCTGTGTGGGGTGCTACAAGATCAAAATAAATGGAAAGCAACTGGAAGAGAAAAAAAGTTAAATGAAAAAGGCTGCTTTCAGAGTTGGAAAGGCACAAATAGACGTCTTCACAATGTACCGTGCTTTCTCCATTCCCGGACGAAATGAAAAATAACGCAGCCACATCTCTGTCTGTGTAATGCAATAAAAAATGATGCCTTAGATCGGAAACATGCGCATGACCTGAGCAAGTGCCTCCTTCATCGTAAACAGTACAGAAACTCTGGTAAGATATTGTGCACTTTTCACTCCAAAATGAAGAACAATAATGGCGACATGATTGCGCGTCACCAAAGACTCACAAAGACAAACCAAAAGCAGTCACTGCATGGTAGGTACTCCATACCAGTACAAATCCACATAGTAGAATCCAAAATGAGCAGCCAATGCACAGTGTGTTCCATTCACTATCAATCAATGTATTCCGAACTCCCCCAAAAACCATACACTGTGGCTCATGAAGCACACAGCCATAACCACAACTTCCGCATTTGTATCGACAAATACACCGTATATCACAGTTTGTGCATAAAAACCACACCCAGAAACCTTATACAGCAATGACGTAGCGTGCACAGGGCCATTGTTATGGCCGCCATCTGCAAAAGGGCCGGATGTGGCATGTGTTACCTTACATCTATCGCGATGTCTGTGGACTTATCGTGCTGTGCGCGCGGGAGTGTGGTAATAAATGTCAACCATGGTAGGGGATATCGTTTGCAGTGGTGGCTCTCAAAAGAAGTGGTGGCTCTCGAAAGAGCCGTTTTGTATTATTTTTTAAAGGTGTTTCCATAGAAACAATTTTTTTCCTTTTTTATAAGTGTTTTTGTTTGTTGTACTTCGCCTCACATTCTTACAATAGCATCTTCAGTGCAGCCTGTAGATTGGAAAACAAAATGTCATTGCCACTTGGCGACAAGGAAATGCCATTTCCATAGAGAAGGTGCGCATATCTCTAACCAATGTTGTAATTCTCACAGGAGTACATCCCAGCAACACGCAAGAAGTTACACATGCTTCTGTGGATAAGACACCTTCCGACCTCTGGCTGACGACAACATTCATTGGAATAGTTGTATACTGGACTTGGTGGTATATGTGCGAAAAGCACCTTTCCAGTGGGAAAAATGCGCTTCACTGCTTTCATCATCTTTTTGAGTTGACGGTATACACATGAACAAGCCATGGAACCCAAAAGCAAGGCTCCAGAGTGCACGACCACAATGTGTACAGTAGCGAAAGCGACCACTTGTCGACTTTCTGCAAACAAATGGCCGAAACTACGCACATCGACAACACACCCCAAAGCCTCCACTTCCTCCAAATTAAAATTACCATTAAAGCCTCTTTCCACAGCATACTGGAGCATATCTAGCACAAAGGGATCACCCACTATGAAAAATGTGTGTCTCGCCATCTCTGCCTGCTACTGTCAGTACACAGAGTAATGGGAAAATATATTTCTGCCTTTTCCTGTGACGCACACCGTGAGCACCTGATTCGACAATCCCCACAGTCCTATTTCCATTGGCCGCCATGGTGAGAACCTCAGATTGTGGCACGCTTGCTTTCCCAAGTACCGCGAGGGCTGCACCCCAGTAAAGTAGGAGGATTCCTTCTTCCTATTGGCATGCTTTCCTGTGACGCACACCCTGAGCACCTGATTGGACAATCCCTATAGTCCCATTTACATAGGCCAGCATGGTGAGAAGCGCAGAATGTGGAGCGTGGAACGTGGGCTTCCCCAAGTACCCCGAGGGCTGGGCCTGAGTGAAGCAGGAGTCCTTCTTCCTATTGCTGCACACCCTAATTTATTTTATTTATTTATTTATTTGCATTTTTAAAGCGCCCAGCTGCCCTCGGGCATCGTGGCGCTGTTACAAGAGAGTTTACTTGGCATGAAGAGATATCGTGTGAACACAGATGACGACATGGTTACAGGTATGGCTACAGTTCTGAGGTTACAAGGTAACTGTGAGCGTGGTACAGTTGTAATCACCTGATTGGACAATCCCCACAGTCCCATTTCCATTGCTGCCATCCTCAAAATCCCCAGATGTGGCTTTCGTGCTGTTTGCAGCCGTGGGGGAATAACACTTGCAAGCAGGTTAGGGGGAGTTCATAAGGTTTTTTATATGCTTCTAGAGAAACACATTTTTTTTGGTTTTTATTTCACTTTGTGTTTTTTTCGTGTACTCACACTATTACAGTAAACTCTTCACTGCATCCTGTAGATGGGCTAACAAAACTGCATTACCAATGGGCGACAACAAAATGCCATTTTCTTGGAAGAACTCCACATTTCCACAACTAATTAGGTAATTGGTCCAGAAGAACATCCCACGAGCGGACAAAAAAGTGTACATGCTTCTGTTGATGAGACACCTTCCTACGTGTGGTTGGGAATAACATCCATGAGCAGTGCCCCATACTCTTTGTGGCATTGTGGATGAGAAAAGCACCTTGGCATTGGGAGAGCATCTTCACTACATCCAGCAATGTCCTCAGTCAACAGAACAAATGTAAGCAAGGCACGTAGCCCATATGCATGCCGCCGTAGTAAATGACGATGACATCGAGAGTAGCAAAAGTAGGCAGCTCTTTGCAAAGTGTATGCATATCGGCGAAACTGCACTCATACACAGAGTTCCACAATGCGTCCACTCCTTCCAAACCGAAATTGCTGTCAAACTGTCTTTCGAGGGCATACTTGTGCAGATCTGTGACAAAACGATCACATACAGTGAACACAATGCGTTCCGCCATGTCAGCCACCCTCACTACACAGAGTGTAATGTACAACAGTTTGACCGGCCCTTCCTGTGAACCACATACACAGTACCTAATTGGATAATCCCCACAGTGCCTTGTCAATTGGGCAGCATGGTGAGAAGCACAGATTGGGGCACGTGCACTTTCCAAAGTACCGCAAGGGCTGCACCTCTGTAAAGCTGGAGCAGTCCATCTTCCCTTTCCACTATCTTTTCTCCACCACTACCTCATTGGGTTATGGATAAATAGGCACACATGATTACACCAATGCCATGCAAGCCGTTAGCATTCAACACTATCAGTTATGCAGACCACTTCATAGGTACCGTAACAAATTCAGCGTACAAGTGTCCTATCACTCAAAAGGACATCCAGTGCAAAGTTCCATAAAAAATTGCAAGATTTCTCCAGGCCTATTCACGTAAAGTGGAGGTACAAAAACCTTTTCGACAGTTTGTTTATAACTGAGTTATAAGTGCCTTAGCGCAAGGTATGTGCCACCGAGCGACCATTACATTCTTTAGAAGCATACTGTTTTTTTCCATCCCCTATCCTCAAGTGGCACTGCAGTGATATGTGCTTGCAACATTCTCATTTACCCATATCATACATTGTAACATCAAAACAAAACAGTAATTCTCTGCTTTCCTTCCGACAATGCTCAAATATTTCCCCCACTAACATACCTCCTACACAAATCGTAAAAATATGCCACCAAAGGCAGCATTGGTTGTATCGTACCAACTGAAAGCAACTTTCCAAAAGATCACTGTCTGCACAGCTGTACTTCTGTCCAAGTTGCACTATTGCAACAGGCTCTTTGTAAATCTGCCCGCTTCGACTCTCCACCCGTTGGAACGCATCCAGAAGAGGAGTGCGCGACTTGGGAAGGTACCTCTCCTGCACTGAAATGTCTCCAATAGCTCCCTCATCAACCTCCAACTCCCTTACAGTCAGTCGCTTTTGCAAGAAACCAGGTGGAGGAAGATTCTTTTTTTCGCCTGGGGCGCCTCCCTCTGCAAAAACCTCCCTGCCTCCCTGAAACATGAGGAGAACCATTGTTGGTTCCAGAAGCACCCCAAAGCCTTTCTCTTAGCGTCTGCTGTTTCTGCTCCTCCCCCCACCTGACTGCCTTGCGTACACTTAATGTGTACTGATTACCTGGCAACTCTGTTATGTTGGGCCCATGTCACCTCCCCCCAACAGGCGAACCCATGCACAGCCTTTCTAGCAAACCCCACACTTGGGGACTGTTTTCTGTATCCCTAACAGTTCCTCCACCACCTGATGTGTGCACTTATCCATGCATTTGGCATAATCCGCCCATATTTTCACTTATTGTCATTTTTTCTTCCTACCATGTACTGTACTTTCCCCTCCCTCCACCCATACACTTAGCCAATCTAAGTGACACCTGGCCTAGTAGGGTCGTTGTCTCTGTGTCCCCTCTGTTCACCCACCCTTGCTTCGTTGCGCTTTGCTGAACGTGTGTATTGGTGCACTACAAATGCCATAGCGTACAAATCCACATCATATGATATCATACACACAATGCATTCATAACAGTTGGATGCCTGCCACTTACAGTGTACACTGCACATTTTTTTTTTGTTTTCCCCACTACCCCACTTACTTTACACTTTTCAAAAAATATTGCTCAAAAGGATTACTGCATGCATGTTACAAATTTCAAACAAATACATACAGTTCATGCATACACCCAGGACGCCTGCCCCTTACCATTCACACTTCCACCATAACCTCTTGTACAAAGTGACCTTCTCCCATAGTGTTTGCGTACACACCTGAACCACAAACCTTATAGAGCACTGTCTTTCGCTCCACTGGTTCATTTCCATGCCTTACATCCTGAAAATGGCTGGATGTAGCATGTGTAAGCGTGAAAGTACAACGTAGTCTGCTGAGTTTTCGTGCTAGGGAGGAAGGGGGGGGAGTGTAAAGCAGGCTATGGGTTTGGATCTGTACTAATGTCTCACAAAATATATGTTTTTTTAAATTAATTATTTTTGTCCTGTTTTTGTTATGTAGGTGCTTGCAAACAATTTTATATTTTGTATGTCTTTCCATCACTTTCTGTTTGCTTGTCCTCCTGACATTTGTACGCACTGAACGTTAACGCATCTCTTACATTGCTGCAGGATTCTCTCCAATGCTTCGTGCAGGATGGCAAACAAAACTGAATTGCCAATGGAGGTAAAAAAATGCCATTTCCTTTGAACCACTGCAAATCTTGCTCGTTAATACTGTCATAGTCGCTGCAGAACATCCCAGCACTGCACATAAAGTCACACATGCTTCTGTCTATGAAACACCTCCCGACCTATGGTTGTGGACAAATTACACCGGCATTGGTCTCAAGCACCTCTTGGTGATATGGATGAGAAAATAACCTTGGCAGTGGGAAAAATCTGCATCACTGCTGTCATCAACTTCTTGAGGTGCCGGAACAAACATGAGCACGACATTTACCCCAAATGTAGTCCTCTATAATGCATGACTACAACATCCACAGTACCGACAGAGGCGACACATGTACAAAAGAGAACCATGGCACCAAAACCCCACTCATAGACTGTGCCCCAAAAAGCCTCCACTCTTTCCAACTGAAAGTTAGTATCAAAACCTCTTTCCACAGCATACCTGTGCAGATCTTGCACAAAGCTATCACCCACTATCAGGACTCGGCGTCTGTCCATCTCTGCCAACTTCACTGCATCGAAGTTTGGGTAAATACGTCACTGCCCCTTCCTGTGAACCACACCCTTGACACCTCATTGGATAATCCCCCAGTTCCATTTGCAAAAGCACCATGCTCAGAAGGGCAGGATATGGCACGTGTGCTTTCCCAGCTACAGCGAGGGCCGCGCCCCAGTAAAGCAGACACAATACTTCTTCCCTTTGCACTAGCATTTTTCCAACACTCCCTCATCGGCTGCTGTGCAATTTTCAAACACGCATGCACCAATCCCATACTAAACCTCTGCATTGCACACTATCATTTGTGTACACCACTCCATATTTACCGTTAAACACTCTCAGTGCACGTTCCGTTTGCTTCCAAAGCCCCTCCACCAGAAACTTCTGCTAAAGGATGCACTATTTCAGATCCACAAAGATCCTGAGGCGCACCCAGCATACCTTTGGGCATGCACACAACAGTCCAGCCCTTGCCCACACCCAGCATAACACTATGGATCCATGCATGTAACCATGTGGGCAGCTACCATTATGCACAAACGTTACATATGTAGCAGCACTTCCACCCAACTGCCCCATACCATAAAACACCCAATCACGAAAATAAGTCACAATTAGCACAATGCACAAACATACCTCCACCAGCCATGCCCACTGCCATTCCCAAAGTATTGTGTCACTGCCAACCTCACTACAACATTTTCACAACATTGGGCCTACTTCAACAAATATGCACACAGCAGAGTAACCAAGCACAAATAAGCTGCACTTTAACCAGACCCTCTTCCATACTCACAGTATAGAAACACTGCACCCTGTGGCCACACTGCATGACTTCTAGCTGCACCATCTCCTGCTGTACACCAAATAGTGTAGCATGTTCCCACTATCACCACAACCATGGAATGCACAATACACGCTTTTTAACTCATTTGTGCTGCTGTTGCACGTCTACAATGTGCTCCACACCCATTCTCCAAATATCACCACCCTGTGCCTGATGCACTGTCAAACCTGCATTGCTGCAGTGGGTGTGCTCCTTGGACACATTCACCACACCGTAATGCAACCATGCATGTGAGCATGTCACCAACTACCACAATGCACATATGCATCACTGGCACCAGCACTCCTATCCAACCTCTGCACTGCAATGGAGCTGTACAGTGTAAAATGCAACAGTTAACATAATCTGCAAACCGGCACCCCTATGTACTTTCATTGACATAGTATGATTTTGCCGAATTCCATTCAAAAAGTATTGTGTCACTGCCAACCTAACCACAAAATATTTACAACATTGCTCCTACTCCAACCAATCTGCACACAGCACACTATCCAATGACATATAAGCTGCACTTCAACCATACCCTCTTCCATTCTGACAGTATGCGAACACTGCACCCAGTGCCCAGATTGCGTGACTTTTCACTGCACCATCTCCAACCGCACATCAAAAACGTTACCATGTTCTAACAGTGACCTCACCTGCGAAACCAAACATACACGCATGGGAGCTCACTTTCGCTGCTCTATGGCGTCTGAAATGTGCTCCAAAACCATTCTTTACAGGTTACCACCCTTTAAATGATGCAGACTTAAAAATGCATTATGGCCGTGGGTGTGCTCAAATCCTAGGCTCTTGAGTGCATGGCCTAAGGCCATGCACCCAATAGTCTAGGCCTTGAACACACCCACTGCAACGTAATGCCACCATGCATGTCACCATGTCACCAACTATGCCAATCCACATACACACCACTGCCACCAGCACTCCTACCCAGCCTGCGCACCGCCATGGAGCTACGCAGCAAAAAATTGCCACAGAAACCATAATGTAGAAAGAAAACACTGTCTCCGGCACCGCTATGCACTTTCATTCACATACTATGGGCGTGCCCGCTTCCATTCGCAAAGTTTTGTGTCACTGCCAACCTACCCACATACTGTTCGCAACATTGGCCCCACTCCAACCAATCTGCACACACCACACTATGCAAGCACCACCATCTACCGGATGCAGAGTCAGACATACATTGCTGCGGTGGGTGTGCTGAAGCCCTAGGCTCTTTAGTGCATGGCCTACCACCTACGGCCTTCGGCCATGCACCCAATAGTCTAATCCTTCAACAGACCCACTGCAACTTCATGCACCCATGCATGCCACCATGTACCCAACTATTGCTATCCATCCGCATAGCACAGCCACCCGCGCTCTACCCAAACTATGTCATGTGCAATTCACTCCCCTTCTGAAGGGTGTGCTCAAGTCCTAGGCTCTTGAGTGCATGGCCTACGGCCTACGACCTTCGGCCATGCACCCAACCGTCTAGGCCTTGAACACCCCCACTGCAACCTAAGGCCACCATGTCACCAACTACGACAATCCACATACACACCCCTGCCACCAGCACTCCTACCCAATCTGCGCACCGCCATTGAGCTTTGCAGCAAAAAATTGCAACAGTAACCATAATGCAAAAAGAAAACACTGTCTCCGGCACCCTTATGCACTTTCATTCACATACTATGGGCGTACCCACTTCCATTCACAATGTATTGTGTCACTGCCAACCTACCCACATACTTTTTGCAACATTGGCCCTACTCCAACCAATCTGCACACACCACACTATGCAAGCACCACCCTCTACCAGATGCAGAGTTAGACATGCATTGCTGTGGTGGGTGTGCTGAAGCCCTAGGCTCTTGAGTGCATGGCCTATGGCCTATGGCCTTCGACCATGCACCCAATAGTCTAATCCTTCAACAGACCCACTGCAACTTCATACACATGTGCATGCCACCATGTTCCCAACTACCGCTATCCATCCGAATAGCACAGCCACCCGCGCTCCCACCCAACCTATGTCATGTGCAATTCACTCCCCTTCTGAAATTCACCTGCCACCACTCACCACGGAAAGAGGTCACTGCAAACAGTTCACGGCAGAAGCTATCTGGCTGTTACAACAACTGCCTCCAATCACCACACAAAGAAATCGCCTGTCTAGGTACCCGCAAATTGACGCAATGCGCACGAATTTTGCAGGCACTCCTCCCTCTTCTTCCACCTATTTACATATGTCACATGAACCACTTCTCACTTTCCCAACCCTTTCCCTCCCTTCTTGCTGCCAACATATGGCGTGCTGTATATTTTCCAGACCCTTCCGCCAGCACACTGTCCTCCGATACACCATGGCGGCGTTTGCCACAAAATGTTGATGCACAGCAGGCTTCCCTCCAGCCAACCACTGGCCGCGTCCAATGTTCGCCCACATCATGGCGTACTGCAGGCCAATGAGACTTCGGTCCGCGCAGCGAACAGGGAAATGGGTCTGCACTAATTTTTTGAGACAAACATTTCAGTTCTTTGCAACAAAAGTACTGCTCGGATATCCACCAAACACACAAAAGCACGCTTTCTGACCCAAGCTCCCGCTCCTGCCACAAATTTGGTGAAAATCCAGCCAACCGTTCGGCCTGTAGCCGTACGCAAAGTGTTTCCCCATTCAGTCTATGGAAAAAAAAAAATATTTCGGACCCCCCTATAACTCCCCCCCCTGCACGAAACCTCACCCAACTTGGCAAAAAAATTCTGAGCCGGACATATACTTTTTTTGTAAAGTTTGGTGACGAGCGAAGATATAAGCCGCCGAAAAAGTGCTCTTCCTATGCCTTTCCTATGAGTTTAGCAACTTAACCATAACTACACATATAGTTAGAATCACTTTACACCCTTCCTGAGAGTTTGGCCTACCATCTGCTCACATTTCCTCAAAAGACAAAGGAGGTATACCTTTCGGGCTGTGCCTGTTTTACCATTATGATTGTGAGCATTGTTGGGTTAGTGGCCGTGTGGGGCTGAGTATGCAGTTTAGCCACTACCACGGGTGACTCGCCTTCTGCCTGATCCAAGAATAGGCAGGAGAATGAGGAGTAAAGGGCATTGTGATGAATCATATGGAGTCATCACTGAACACCATCCTAAAGTCTCCTCCCATGGGGCCATTGGAAGGCAGCCACTAGAAGATCCTGACCCTGAGGATGGTATTTCGAGGGAGGATCACATGGCAGGAGATGGCTGTCACGGAGATGTGGTGACTCCACCAGGAGAGATGCAGTATTCTTCCCTTTCATGTGACAAAGACCCTATAATTTGAGAGTTCCTGATGATATATTGTCATTATTGAAATCCTTCCAGTTGTAAAACCCTAAAACCCCTTCTTGTCAAACATCCTGAACAGAATACCATTCATTCTTCACGTATACATAACACCCATGAAACACATTTAATATCTCCTGTTTCTGATGGTTGTTATTTAAACAAAGATGTAAAGCAATGTAACTTAAAAAGGTTTAACACTCCTTTGGACTCCAACTCCCATAAAGCCTCAAGTACTGATACAAAGTAGAAGAGGAAGGAGTCAATGTGGAATGAAGTGACCATCAAGTTAAACATGCAGACTAGTTGTCATTCTAACAATCAGCTGCATGGGACATTTAAATCTGAGGAGCACCAGCAATAAAGGAGGGAAGAGGAGAGCTGCAGAGCAAGCGAAGTGGGAAGCAGAACCAACAGCAGAAGCAGACACACAGAGACGAGCCGTGATGGGAGATGCAGATGCTTACAGGACACCACGTGGAAGCACACTTTACCGGAGGAACATGTGGGCGGTGAAAGTTCAGCGGGTACCATGGAAGGACCGCTGGAAGGCAAACAGCCGCTGCAAGGCTGTAGGAGACGCGGTCCTGTGGGGCTGCCTCAGTTTTATCGGCAACTGTGTTATACTTGGAAAGAAAGTGAACATTGTAAGAAGACCTGGTGAAAGAAACACATCAGGCAGGGAACCCTTTTTGGAGACAGATAACTGGCAGGGTAGTAATGGAGGGGATCTGCAAGATCCAGATGGGGGATTCCTAGCAGAGGAGTATACCAGGTAATTCATAAAACATATGAAAGAAAGAGACATATTGAAAGATACTTGACAGGAGAGTGCACCAGGAGATCTAAAGAATCAATTGAAGAATTCCTGGCAGGAGAGTATGCCAGGAAATAATCCTGGGAACAGTTGTGTGAAAGAGACACTTTGTCATCTGTGAAACATTTGTGGAACATAGACATTTTGTCATCCTGTAAAGCAGAAGAGACTTATTTTACTAGCCTTCAAACAGTGTTATGTGAAATAGACATTTCTACTATTTCTGAGGAATCATTGTCTGAAAAGAGACACTTTTTGCCATCCTTAAGAAAGTGTTTTGGGAAAGAGACATTTCAACTACTCTTAAGAACCAGACTTTAAGAAGGACACTGTTGTTATACTGCCTATAATAATCCAGGGATATGGAACCCCCTGCTGGATCCAATAATTATTTGTTGGATTACCATACTTGATTTTTGGACACAAGGACCGTTTACTTAATTTCAATGACAAGACACAGACTGATCTTTAGCTTTAGTTTAGATAAGGAAACTCTCCTTGGGATAGGGACAGAAAACATTACAACTTTATGTCTGCCTCTCATTTCTGACCCCTCACAGCATGCACTGGCCAATGACCCTCTTCCTGAAACATAATGACATCCGGAGAAATTGGGTTAACCTAGCATCCCAAAAAGAAGATCGGCTCTGTACCCCGGAAAGTTTTCAAAAGTAAAAAGGGAATGTTGTGTATGCATGATTTGAGTGTATGTGCGTCAAAGAGAGAGTTTTTTTGAAAAGGGTGCATGCATGTGAGTGACAGAGTATATCTGCGTGAGTAAGTGTGCGAGTGAGAATGCACTGTGAACATTCTAGATGTGCGTGTGATTGACTGAGAGAAGCTGTATGGGCTCGAGGCTGCTTGTGTGAATGTGTAGAAATGGGTTTAAGGATGAGGCCCAAAGGGGTGCACAAATACATGCAGCCTACCAGCTTTGTAAAACACCATGGCATATGTTCGTACTATGGAATGGCATTTTACAAAAGCTTTAAGGGTAGAGCCAATGTGATGAGTGTTCTGAATTATGGGGGAGGGAACATTTGTGCATCAAGCATGCCACAGTAAGAAACCATGTAGTTGCAGCTAACACATGTCTTCTTACTGTGGCATGACATTTTTTGTGGGGCAACAAAGGTGAAAGAGACATCATAAGGGTTCCTATTTGCTACTGTCCCACATTCCTGGGACATTCCTGGGACATGTTTCTTTACTGTGGAAAGGCATTTTTTACTGTGTATCAACAGTGAAGGCAGCATGTTCAGTGTTCCTACCTGGTAGTGGCCCACATTGGTGGGCCTCTCTGAACATATTTCTTTACTGTGACTTGGCATTTTTGTACTGATCATTAAAGATAAAGGAAGCATGGTGTGTATTTGTATGTGGTGTGCCAGTACTCTGGACATATTTCTTAAGTGTGACATTTCTTTTGTGTGGGATGGTATTTTGTACTTGCCATCAAGGGTGAAGGCAGCCTGATGAGGGTTCCTACGCGGTAATGGGCCACATTGGTGGCCCAGTTTGAACATATTTCATTACTGTGACAAGGTATTTTTCTACTGGCTTCGAGGGTGAAGGCAACATGTGGAGTGTTCCTATGTGGTACTGGCCCACATTAGTGGGCAAATCTGAACATATTTCTTTACTGGGTTCTGGCATTTTTGTCTGGGCATCAACGGTGAAGCTAACATGATGAGTATTAGTATATGGCTAGAGTGGCCTAATTTGTGCAGTCAGTTTGGATATATTTTCTCACTGTGCCATGGCATTTGTTTGTAAACATTAAGGGTAAAGCAAACATGATAAGTTTTGGGATCTGACTAGACTTGCCTACATTTGTACAGCCAACCTGGACATATGTTATTACTGTGGCGTGGCATTTTGTTCTGTTACAATGAAAACAATTGCCAGCTGCCACTGCCCACTACTCATCCCTGTACTCCTGCACAGAAGTATTAATTTCATCACAGGCAGTAACTGGAATACCTTGCATGATGTGAGCATCTACATATTTTGTCTGGGCATCAACGGTGAAGCTAACATGGTGAGTATTAGTATATGGCTAGACTGGCCTAATTTGTACAGCCAGTTTGGATATATTTTCTTACTGTGCCATGGCATTTGTTTGTAAACATTAAGGGTAAAGCAAACATGATAAGTGTTGGGACCTGACTAGACTTGCCTACATTTGTACAGCCAACCTGGACATATGTTATTAATGTGGCGTGGCATTTTGTTCTGTTACAATGAAAACAATTGCCAGCTGCTACTGCCCACTACTCATCCCTGTACTCCTGCACAGAAGTAGTAATTTCATCACAGGCAGTAACTGGAATACCTTGCATGATGTGAGCATTTACATATTTGATGGGACTGCATGACATGTGACATCAGTATACCCTTTTTTCTGCTTTGAGTTTCTGGAAATATTATGATAGTACATTGTAACACAAAAAAAACTTATTATACAAAAGAGAAAATGATTGGCTTTGCCATTGTAACTTTTTCTTGCCTGTACGCTGCAGCTGTATTCATGTATCTTGGGACTCCGGACCGAGTAGGCACTGGGCCCATGTCTGGGCATAACTATCCCACTCTGGGTGACTAAAGCAAAACAAAAGATTTGATGACTGGAATTTTTAGAATTAACCTTGATCTCTGGCATTGCTCTAGGCAAGCGTCCTAGCCACTGTTCTTTGCCTGTCAAGCCATTACAGAAAGGGGTAAGGCCATATGGCTTGGTCCTCTGTCAGCATGTCGCAGTACAAGCAGGTGTAAACAAAAAAAACTGCAGATGCTGTGAATTATGGAGTCTAAGCCAAAGCCACAACCTCTCATCCTTGTTCTAGCCTTCATACTAGCAATAGCCCCTCATCCTAGTCCTTCATTCAAGTCTCTGGGCCTCATTCCAAGTTGGGCGGAAAGGGATACCTGGCACCGGTAAGGAGACCGGTGCCAGTAATCCCTTACCGCCCTACTACGAGGTCCCTTATCGGGTTCCTCCTTTAACGCCTCGTCTGACCTGGCGTTGTGGACGGGACCCGTTAAGGGACCAGGGTGCAAAAAACGGGCTTGACATACTCCAGCCTGTTATTTGCGCCCGCCCCATTCCCATTGAGCCCTATGGGGGCTCAAATGGGAATGGCATTTTCAATGGGGATTTACGGTCCCGCAAAGGTCGGACTACACCGGTAACTCCCCATTGAACTAAACCGGTGCCGGGCCCATTATTGGTGGCAGTCATGGCACAAATAGCGCCATGACTACCATCAACCTCGGAATGAGGCCCTCTGATTCTATTCCAAGGGCCTCATTCCAAGTTGGGCGGTAAGGGATACGTGGCACCGGTAAGGAGACCGATGACCCTTACCGCCCTACTACGAGGTCCCTTAGCGGGTCCCTCCTTTAACGCCTGGTCTGACCTGGCATTGTGGACGGGACCCGTTAAGGGACCAGGGCTCAAATAACGGGCTTGACATATGCCGGCCCGTTATTTGCGCCCTCCCATTCCCATTGAATGGGGGCTCAATGGGAATGGGGAATGGCATTTTCAATGGGGATTTACCGGTCCCGCAAAGGTCAGACTACACCGGTAAATCCCCATTGAACTAGACCGCTGCCAGACCCGTTATTGGTGGCAGTCATGGCGCAAATAGCGCCATAACTACCACCAACCTCGGAATGAGGCCCCAAGTCTCTCTTTCTAGTTTTACTGCCAATCTCTAATCTTAGTTCTAGTCCTAGCCTTTTATCCTAGTCCTAATCCATGGTCCTGCTCTCTCATACTAGTCCCTCATCCAAGTCCTACCATCCCATCCTAGTCACGTGTCCAATTCTCTTTTCTAGTTCCTTGTGCAAGTCTGTTTGCATAGTCTCTCCTTATAGTCCCTCTTCCTAATCCCTCATCATTTTTCCTAGTTTTAGTCTCTTGTCCTGGCCTCTCATTCTAGTCCTAGTTTCTTGTCCCTCCCTCATCCCAGTTCATTACCCCACTCCTTCTTCCTAGTCCCAGCCCCTTAGCCTAGTCGTAGACCTTCATTTTAGTCCCTAGTCTTTCATCCTAGCCATAGTCTCTCATCCCAGTCTTTCAGTGTAGTCCCATTCTCCCTCCAAGTCCCTAATTCCAGTCCCTTATTCTATTGAGATACCTTCAAAGCATGATACCATACCATGATAAGTATATTGACTAAATGTGTAAATGCCTCTTTATTAGAAAGTCATGCCCCTGGTCACCTAAAGAATTCCTGAAATAGGCAGGCCTATCGGCTTTTGATGCACTAAACTATAGGCCTTTTACTAATACCCCGTTTTTATTGAAGATTTTAGATTGCGCTGCATATACTCCGATTTTAGAATATTTGAATAGTCACAAGGTGTTACATGAAGGGCAATCGGGTTTCAGACAAGGCCATGGCACGGAGACAGCATTATTAGATCTTGAGTCTAATTTAATGCAGAGCCTAGATAATGGCAAGACGGCTGTCTGGATGTTGCTGGACTTATCAGCGGCTTTCGACCTGGTGGACCACACATTGTTGCTCACCAGGTTGAAGGAGGTAGCGTCAGTCTCTGATGCCGCCACAGCCTGGATGAAATCCGTGTTGAGCAATAGATTATGCAGGGTGTGTAGTGCTCAGCAGAAGCAATACCAAGTACCCTGCATTTTGGAGTCCCTCAGAGAGCCAGCCTGTCGCCATTCTTGTACAACATCTTTACTATCCCACTTTTTGAGTTGTTGGTTAAAAAAGGTATTGAGTTCACAAAGTACACGGATGACACTTTATGTGTCATACCACTTTCTGGCGATCATGGTCAGGACACCATGAGGCTGAACGAAGTGTATGACATCATTCAGGTTTGGATGGTGGAGAATGGTTTTGCTTCTAATAAGGAAAAGACCGAACTAATGGTAGTGGGGACAGCAAAGAAAATTCAAAATATTGGTTACAATTACAAGAGGTTCCAGGTGGCAGGATGTGCTCTGGAAACCAAAACAACATCTTAGCATGAAGGCACAAGTGAATAGCCTGGTATCATCGTCAGCATATTACATAACACTGTTTACCCAAATTCTGCCGTTTATCTCAAAAGCCAATTGCGGAATTATAGCTAGAGCCATCAGAGGGTCAAAGATCGACTATTGTAGCAGTCTCCTTGTGGGTATTAACAAGCCAGACTTCAGGTTATACAAAATAGCGCAGAGAGCAGTTGCAGGTTTGAGAAAAATAGATCATATAACTAAAATAAGAAGAGATCTATACTGGTTACCTATAGAGGAAAGGATTACATTCTGTCTCCTAGTAATTGTGCACAAAAGCTTTATAGGCGTTGGTCCTACGTATTTGAGTGAGGCTTTGTCTGTGAAGATCAATATGAGAACACTCAGATCGAACAATACACATCAGCTCAACAAGCCTAGATTCGGCTCAATCAAGTGAAAAAGGGTGCTTTTTACGCAGTAGCGCCCATGGCTTCCAGAAGAGCTTAGAAAGATCAGTGTTACTGAACATTTTTTAAAGGAAATTGAAGACACTCCTCTTTAATTAGTCACTGAGTGTTACCTGGTTTGTGTTCTGCATTTCTATGTTTGGGTTGTGTATTGTGTGTATTGCGCCCATAAGCCTCCGGGTCCATAGGTGCGCGGTGTACATTTGTTTAAAGTAAAGTCCCTCAGACTACTCAATCATCCTGGTATTAGCTTCTCATTTTAGTCTCTTATAATATTGGCTCTTTCCCTACTGTAGTCCCTTGCCCTTCTAGTCTCTCATGCTAGTTCCTAAACCTAGTTAGAATCCCTTTTCCTTTTCCTAGTCTCTTGTTGCAGCGCCTCCTCCGCCTAGTCTCATGTTCTAGCCCCTCATCCTCATCCTAATCCCTCATCCAGTCCGATTCCCTTACCCAGTCTTTGTCCATCCTCTAGTTAGTTCCAGTCAAAGCCGATGTCCTAGTCCTCATCTAATTCTGTCATTCTAATCTATAATCCTTGTCCCTTGTCCTCGTTCTAGCACTATTATCTTGTAATAGTCTGTCATCCTAGTCTTTCATCCTAGTCTCTCGTCCTATTCCCTCTCCTTGGTCCCTCATCTTGGTTACTAGTCCTCAGCTCTCCTTCAAACCTCTCACATGAGCCCCTTGCCCCTTATCCTAGTCCCTTGTACAAATGAATTGCCCTAGTCCCTCTTCCTAATACCTAGCCTTAGTCACAGCCCTTAGTCCTAATCCACAGTCTGTCATCCACGTCCCAGTCTTTTGTCCTAGTCTTTGATCCTAGTCCCTCATCCTGGTCCATAGTCTTAGTCCTTCAAATTTGCTAATCCCAAGAACAGTCTTTTGTCATAGTTCCTCTTTCTTTTCCTAGTCCCTTGTCCTTATTCTAGTCCATGATCATAGTCCTTAGTCTCTTGGCTCTAGTCCCTCTTCCTATTCTAAGTCCCCATTCTCAGTCCCATGTTTTAGTATCTCATCCTAGTTTTTCATCAGATATTGTTCCCTAATTCTAGTTCTAGACTTGCATCCTATTTCTTGTCTCTCGCCCTTGTCTCTTATCCTAGTCCATAATCCTATGTCTAGTCTCTCATCCTAATTATAGACACTATTCCTAGTCCCAGTCCCTCATTCGAGTCCCTTGTCCTGGCCTCTCATTTTAGACCTTTGTCATAGTTCATCATCCTAAACCTAGTCTCTTATCTTAATCCCTCACCCTAGTGCATTGTGCTAGTCCTAGTCCACTGACCTACTCTCTTCTCCTTGTATCTCATCCCGATCTCTTGTCCTTACCCCTAATCATAGTCTCTTTCCTAGACTTAGTCCCACAACTAGTCTGAGATGACCATACGCCTAGTCTCCCAACCGAGTTTTACTCTCAGTCTCTCATCTGAGTTCTTGTTGCAGCCCTATATACTAGTCTCTTGTCTTACTCTCTCATTCTAGTTCCTCACCCCAGTTCTGATATCGCATCCTAGTCACTTGTCCAAGTCTCTTTTCTACTCCCTAAAGCTAGTCTGTAGAGTCTCTGATTTTAGTCCATCATGCCAAACTCTCATCTCTGTCCCTAGTTGGGCCTCATCATGAGTTAGGTGGTATCCCAGCGGTATTATTGCTGGGATGCCACCCGCACTAATAGCATTACCACCACCTGGTCCAGCGCTATTAGCACCGGATCAAGGTTTGGGCGGTAATGGGTGTAAAGACCGGAGGGGGGGTCTGCACTTCCGCTCTCTATATGGTAGAGAGGAGGCCCAGAGACCCCTGCCAAGATTCTCTATTATTGGTACGTGGTCGAGCAATCAAGGCCTAGCTTCTCTGGAGGTGATGCGAGCTGGTTCTTAAGTACAGTGTAGTCCCCAAGCACCCACGAAGGAATGTCAACACACTGTATCGGTTAAAACAGAGTCTTTATATAATTAATATTCAAGGTCATATACACGATCACGATAACTCACTTTGTACTCTGAAAATCAACAATGGTAAATATGTACAATTCTAAAGTGGTACCACTAACGTTATTAGATCTCATTAAAAGTGCATACGTTCAGAATGACATACAGATCAAAATAAAGAGGAAACCAGCAGTAGAGAGAGGAAGGAAAGCAAGATGGTTGAGCAATAGGCAGAATACTGGTAACTACCGTTAAACACAGTTCTGTGTGGAGATCCCCCCACCTGGGCAACCTGTAGAAGAAAGATACAAGCCGAGTCCATATATTGTTCCCACTAGACTTTCCAATTGTTCTGCAACCCCAAAGTACCTGGCGTTGTAGCGTTCCTCGTCGGGAAAATCAACAACCCTTATTGAGTGTCCTCCCTTTCAGCCAGGAGTCACGGGTCGTTGAACGTCCGACGGAGAACAGGTCGAGCTACGATGGTGAAGTGGCCGCGTCGTTCCTAGCGGTGCTCGCTGACGGGGAAGCGAAAACGTCCTGCAAGGAAGAGGCATGCGGGGCACCTCGGTGTCGATAGTTCTGGACCGCAAAGAGTTGAAGAAATGTTGCCCAGCAAGGGCGTCGAGTCGTCGGCGTCTCTGTGGTTTTAGGGTGGCGGAAAATCCACTGGTAGATGCTCCTCGGCGCGTCGACAGTCAGGCCTTCTCCAGCCGGATACAGCAAAGACAATGCGGACGAGAGCATCCTTGGATCAATGAAGTTCTTAGGCAACGGGAGCACGGCGGCTCCAGTCGGCGACGGCGGTCTTCGACAGTGGCGGACAACAGTCCGGGCGCTTCTCCTTGGAGTTCCGCAGCAGTCCCACGTATCGGGTCAGCAGCCTGTCGAAGGTCTGTCTACCAGGGAGCTTAGGGAACGAAAGAAGAACTACAACCACAGATAGATTGCTAGACAATATCTTTTGGTGTCTTAATGATTATGTTCAAGTTATTTACAAATTAAGGCTTCAATTAGTAAACCTAGTATCTTTGTGAATACACAATTGTATCCCCTAATCTGGCAAATTACCTATTCTACCTATTCGTGTAGAAATAATTATTTAGTTCAATTTATTCTTGGTCTGTATTGTTAACTCATACACAATAGCAGAATATTTATCCGAAAAAAGAAGAAATCACAAAAAATCAAAGCAAAATCACAAAGAAAGAAACAATTGTCTAAAAATCACATGTTTTGTGGGTTAGTATCATTTGTGTGATACAGATTACATTGTATAACATCAAAATATGCATGTAAAAGAAAAAGCAGTTGCAAAAACTTTTTTTAGCACTATATGGAAATGATTGTTCAACGTTTGCACATCATGATTAGAGAGGTAAAGGCACCGAAAATTAGGTCCCTGAATGTTAGCTCAGGTTATTTAATGACCTGGTTTACCTCTATGTGCCTAGAAATGTATTTTGGCATACTAAAACTGTGTTAGATCTAGGCTAGCCAAGTAAATTGATCCCTTAGTGCAACTTCTTGTTGTTGACTTAGGTGGGGTAGGAGTTAGGAGGGAAAAGTGGCTTGTCTGGTCTCAGGTAGAGCAAGACACACTCTGCCTAGCTATGCTCTGAGGTCCGTGAGGATCAAGCCTGGGTAGCTTTTGAATTCTATAAACAGAGGACCAAAACCATCGGTCTACGCCAGGGGGAGAAGCCCTCTATCTAGTTGGAAAAGGCAAAATAGGCACAATGTGTGCTTAATCCTATGGCGTTTCGGCTTGTTGTTGCAACGCCTTCGCCTGGGCCTCCGGATTGGGAATCTCTGTGAAATGAAATAAAAAGAAGAAAAGAAGTGTAGGTGAGATCTTGAAGAGGTCTCAAGTGCTATTAAAAACAAGCTATGTACTTCTAGGAAAGGGGTGAGGCATAGCTGCCTATTCTGTAAACATAATAAAAGATACATCTAATGTAACATAAACCATGTCAACCATGGTCTAGGATTGGTAATAAAAGGGGGCTGCGTAAAGGCCAACCTGTAGGGAAAACGCCGCCTGGCAACGCTGCAAGGAGGTGGTGTCCTGTATTCATTAGTAATACACTTGTAGGTTTGATCCTGCTAGACTGCTGGTAATATTCCTTCTGTAGCCAACGGGTCTTTAGCAGAATGGTCCGAGGATCACCATGGGTTGGGTGAACCTATAATGGAGAAATGGACCAGTGCCGGGAAAAGTGGTCACAAGGTGTCTATTGCTAGTGGGCACTGTTCAAATCAATTGAAAGCAAAGATATATAAATGAACGTGTGCTTTACCTGTGTGACACATAGCTGTATGCTTCAATTCTTAAAAAGTGTAATCGTTTGTGTCCTGGAACTTTTGTGAGCAGGAACATTCTCTGTTGCCATATAGTTCTTGCGTGCAGAATCAGAGCTGTAAAATAGAATGAGCGTCAGCGACGCTGTCGTGAGAAATGTGATGTGGCCATTAGTTGGTGGTCTAAATGGAAGAACAACCTTGGTGGGTCCTGGAGTTAGTGGGGGGCTTACCAGGAGTTGAGTCCCTTGACGTTACTTCAGCTGAGACCTAGGTCTGCAGAGCGTCAGACCGCTGTCGTCTCCGGCTCCTGTATCCGGAAAAACAATTGTGATCGCATGCGTGGGAGTGTAGTGTAAAAAGCCTCACGCATGCGCGGAGTAAACGTAAACGTTCCATTGCCATGGCAACATATTGCATCGGTGATTGATGGGCAGAATCGTGCTCGTTGCGGACCAAATGAGTCCGCTGCTACTGTGAAACCCACCTCGAATTTTCTCGAGGCTCAACTTACAGCGACCACAAATATAGGCATGTTTGCCCTCTGCAGACATCATCTATTTACCCCCTTTGGAGAAAATTCGAGGTGGGTTTCACAGTAGCAGCAGACTCATTTGGTCCGCGACGCGCTCGATTCTGTCCAACAATCACTGATGCGATATGTTGCCATGGCAATGGAACGTTTACGTTTACTCCGCGCATGCGCAAGGCTTTTTACACTACACTCCCGAGCATGCGATCACAATCGTTTTTCCGGATACAGCACTCCGACGGGAGCCGGAGACGACAGTGGTCTGATGCTCTGCAGACCTAGGACTCAGCTGAAGTAATGTCAAGGGACTCAACTCCTGGTAAGCCCCCCACTAACTCCAGGACCCACCAAGGTTCTTCTTCCATTTAGACCACCAACTAATGCCCACAGCACATTTCTCACGACAGCGTCGCTGACGCTCATTCTATTTTACAGCTCTGATTCTGCACGCATGAACTATATGGCAACAGAGAATGTTCCTGCTCACAAAAGTTCCAGGACACAAACGATTACACTTTTTAAGAATTGAAGCATACAGCTATGTGTCACACAGGTAAAGCACACGTTCATTTATATATCTTTGCTTTCAATTGATTTGAACAGTGCCCACTAGCAATAGACACCTTGTGACCACTTTTCCCGGCACTGTTCCATTTCTCCATTATAGGTTCATCTAACCCATGGTGATCCTCGGACCATTCTGCTAAAGACCCGTTGGCTACAGAAGGAATATTACCAGCAGTCTAGCAGGATCAAACCTACAAGTGTATTACTAATGAATACAGGACACCACCTCCTTGCAGCGTTGCCAGGCGGCGTTTTCCCTACAGGTTGGCCTTTACGCATCCCCCTTTTATTACCAATCCTAGACCATGGTTGACATGGTTTATGTTACATTAGAAGTATCTTTTATTATGTTTACACAATAGGCAGCTATGCCTCACCCCTTTCCTACAAGTACATAGCTTGTTTTTAATAGCACTTGAGACCTCTTCAAGATCTCACCTACACTTCTTTTCTTCTTTTTATTTCATTTCACAGAGATTCACAATCCGGAGGTCCAGACGAAGGCGTTCCAACAACAAGCCGAAACGCCATAGGATTAAGCACACATTGTGCTTATTTTTCCTTTTCCAACTAGATAGGGGGCTTCTCTCCCTGGCGTAGACCGATGGTTTTGGTCCTCTGTTTATAGAATTCAAAAGCTACCCAGGCTTGATCCTCACGGACCTCAGAGCATAGCTAGGCAGAGTGTGTCTTGCTCTACCTGAGACCAGACAAGCCACTTTTCCCTCTTAACTCCTACCCCACCTAAGTCAACAACAAGAAGTTGCACTAAGGGATCAATTTACTTGGCTAGCCTAGATCTAACACAGTTTTAGTATGCCAAAATAAATTTCTAGGCACGTAGAGGTAAACCAGGTCATTAAATAACCTGAGCTAACATTCAGGGACCTAATTTTCGGTGCCTTTACCTCTCTAATCATGATGTGCAAACGTTGAACAATCATTTCCATATAGTGCTAAAAAAGGTTTTTGCAACTGCTTTTTCTTTTACATGCTTATTTTGATGTTATACATGTAATCTGTATCACACAAATGATACTAACCCACCAAACGTGATTTTTAGACAACTGTTTGTTTCTTTGTGATTTTGCTTTGATTTTTTGTGGTTTCTTCTTTTTTCGGATAAATATTCTGCTATTGTGTATGAGTTAACAATACAGACCAAGAATAAATTGAACTAAATAATTGTTTTTACACGAATAGGGTATTTGTGCCTTATTTGCCAGATTAGCGGATACAATTGTGTATTCACAAAGATACTAGGTTTACTAATTGAAGCCTTAATTTGTAAATAACTTGAACATAATCATTAAGACACCAAAAGATAGTGTGTAGCAATCTATCTGTGGTTGGAGTTCTTCTTTCGTTCCCTATTTGTACCACAGCCCTTCCAGCCTTCCACAGTAGGGGCTATCCCTTCCGTTACCAAGTACCAGGGAGCTTAGGCAAAGATCAGCTGTGCACGATGGTCCCTCGAAGCTCGGGAAGAGGGCGCCTTACCAGGTCCTCTCTGGGTCAGTTCTTGAAGCACAGCAGCTTTCAGATTGCGAAGGAGAGCAACAGCACTTCTTCTCGTCCAGCAGGGTTTCACGATCAAGCTTCAGTTACTCCAGTTACTCGTCGTAGTGGACTTCAGCTTCTGAACACTATTCCTAGCAGTGAGAGGTCCCCAGATATACTGTTAATCTCCCATTCATTCTGCTGGGTCACACTCAAGCATCCAATCACGGCTACGGTCATTCATGCAGGCAGGCAGCCAATCAGGCCCACATGACATTCAGGCCATTCACTTCTCTCCAGACACTCACAACAAGTTATGTGTATTGGGACAAGTACCGAGCCATTCAACACTCCAAGCTGCATTCATACCCGTTTCGGGCAGGGCTGTCTCAACCACTGTGTCAACCACCAGATACTAGACAGCCACAACATGGAATGCATATTCGTCACACACTCTATTCACCCAGGTCCCACCCACAGGCATACCCACAACATACGGTCATTGAGAAGGCTCCAGCCAGTCTGGTCGGCACTTGCCCACACTACCACATATGGAACTTCCACCCAACAGCCAGTCAGGGGGAAAGGACAGTGGCAGGGCTTCCCGGGACTTCGGGAAGATCAAGGTAACAGGTGATGGAAGGCAAGAGGCCATGGGGGCCATTTTGTCTCCATCCGGAATCTACTGATTCCAAATGACAGGACCTGGGCATCCCAAAATGGAGGACGCTCAGGGCACCAGTCAGTTCAGCACGGGGCTGCCACCAGCCCGTACCCTGCTCTGTGGGTCACACACAGGTGTCCAAAAACATACACTAGGGGCGCAGGGTTGCACCCTTACCCATGGGTGCCATAGGGGTATCCCATGGGTCTGTTCACCAAACCAAAAGAGAGAGAGCTGCACCGCCAGGAGTCCCACATGACCTCCTGCACGGAGAACACGACAGAACAAACGATAAAAAGCAGTAAACTTGTGATGACCATGATAGGGTATTACCCAAATTGTTCGTTTACAATTGTTCAAATGAACAATTGACCGAATTTAAAGGGTCACAATTGACCTTTTCACAATTGACCGTATATATATATATATATATATATATATATATATATATATATATATATATATATATATATATATATATATATATATAGGGGTTTTGGGGGTTTGGCGTTGGGTGAGGGGTTGTGGGGGGTTTCCCCCCACATATATGTTACAATTGACCTTCACAATTCGGTCAATTGTGAAAAGGTCAATTGTAATTCGAACAGTTGTAAAACGAACAATTTGTATACAACCCATGATAGTCTTTTGTCCTGGTTTCTAATTCTAGTACAGGTCTCCTCATTCTAGGTCCTCACCCCAATCCATTACCCTAGTTCTTCTTCCTAGTCTTAGTGCCTCAGCCTAGTCCGAGCACTTCCTTTTAGTTGTAATCCCTAGTCTCTCAGCATAGCTCTAGTCTCTCATCACAGTCTTTCATTTTAGTCCCATTCTCTCAACCAAGTCCTTAATGATTGTCCCTTGTTCTAATAGCTCAGTCTACTGGTTTATAGTCATATAATCGAATGTCAAAATGTCGAAAGTCATAATCTCGAAAAAGAATGTCGAAAACACAAAAGTAGAATTTATTTTATTACGTTTTTATTCAAAATGGGGGGTTTTACCCTTTTTTTTTATTCCCGGACCCCCAAAAAAATATATAAATAAAAAATGTGACTTTTTTTTCTCGACATTATTGTTTTCTATATTATGACTTTCGACATCATTAATTCGATATTTTGACTGCACACCCAGTCTACTCACTCATCCGGGCCCTAGCTTCTCACCTTAGTCTCTTGTATGAGTGCCTCTTGATTGATTTAGTCCCTTGTCCTCCTAGTTTCTCATGCTAGTCCATTAACTTTGTTGTAATCCATGGTCATTTTCCTAGTCTCTTGTTGTAGTACCTCATCCTCCTTTAGTTACTTGTTATAGTTCCTCATCCTCATGCAGTCTGATTCCCTCATCCGGTCCTTCTGCCTCCTCCTCCAATTAGTGCCACTCAAAGTCCTTGTCCTAGTCCTCATCCAATTCCATCATTCTAATCTATAACCCTTGTCCCACATCCTAGTTCTAGCACTATTGTCTTGTCACAGTCTGTCATCCTAGTCTTTCATTCTAGTCCTAGTCCCTTGTCCAAGACTCTCATCCTTATCCCTTGCAGCACAAACTACTCTTTTGACCCAGTCCATTGCCTTAATCCTTCATCCTAGTCATCCCATTAGTCCTAGTCCCTAGTCCTCATCTCCAGTCTCTCCTTCAAGTCCCAGCCTTTTGTTTTAGTATTTTATCCTAGTCTTTAATCCTGATCACTTGTCCTAGTGCCTGAATATATTCATGCATATAAGTCATAGCCTCTTGTCATAGATCCCTTTTCTTTTCTCAGTCCCCTCAATTTTCTGGTCTCTTGTCCTAGTCACTCGTCATCATCCTAGTCCCTCAACCTAGTCCCTAGCTAGTCTCTTGTCCAGGTCCCTCTGCCCATTAGATTTCCCCATCCCAGTCCCTTTTCTTAGTGTCTCATCCTAGTCTTCCATCATGAACGAGACCCTCATCCTAGTGCTTGGCTCTCATCCTTGTTCTAGTCCCTCATAATAGTCCTTCATTCTTCTTCTACTCTCCCATCCTAATCCTTGTCTGTATTCCTAGTCCGAGTCACTCATACTAGTCTTCATCCTAATCCCTTGTCCTGGCCGCTTATTTTAGTCCTTCATCATAGACCCTCATCCTAGTCTCTTGCCTTAAACCCTCATCCTAATCCATTGTGCTAATTCTAGCCCACTGGCCTAGTATCTTGTCCCTAATCCTAATCTCTTGTGCTAGCCTAGTTCTAGATGCTCGTTATCATCTGGCATCTTAGTCATTGCCTCTCACCCTTGTCCCTCATCCTAGTCTTAGTCCCTCATCCGTGTACTAGTGCCTCATCCTAGACCTGCACCTCTGGTCTTAATCTAATCTCTTATCATGTCTTCTTGCTTTAATCTCTTATCCTAGTTCCTGGTTATAATCCCTCATTATATTCCCAGTCCATCACACTAATCCCAGTTCATCACCATCATTCCAGTCCCTCTCCTAGTCCATCATTCTAGATCATTGCATTGTGGGAGTGCTTGAGAGTGCTGTTCTGCTGTGGATCCAGCTCCCCTTTGCTCACCTTGGACTATTGGGACCATCTTGAAACTACTGCGGTCCATTTTCTGTTGGACATTGTGCTTTTCACTCAATCTCCTGGGTAGGCATTGTTTCTAGTACTCGAAGAACCATTCTTAAAATTATTTTTTGTCTTCTATTTTGCAGCGGCACGCTAAACCCTGCACCCTCTACCAAGAACCATCTCATACAGGGGCACGCACGCATTGCGCACGCGCATTGTGGGAGGGCTTGAGAGTGCTGTTCTGCTGTTCAAATGAGCAGCGAACAGCATTTCAATCCTTAGAGGGCCCCTAACCCTATGGCTCTGTATAATCTAACGACAACAATGCCTCAACATGCAGGTAACCTGATCACTGGTCAGTCTATAACCCTGCTTACAATCTCTAATCATCTTGCTTTAGGAGCAAAATCTACCTTTAGACCCAGAAGAACCAAAAGCCAGCGCTCAAAATCTCTAACGGGCGACATCAGACATTTGTACCAATCTGGTAAGTGGAGCACTATTACCTCCGCTCCTGGGCAACTGAGTTGTCCTATTCCACAAGATATTGCAGGGTTACCCACCCAAAATACACCTGTATTTAATTCTTCTTCAGCCACAAATACAAACCAACATGTAACTGTGAATTACTGGCTTGTCCCACACAGATGAGCCAGCTTCATCCAAACTGTCAAAAAGACATGATATCTCATGCGTCAGCGCAAATCTTACCGCCTCAGATTATACAGGCTACAATTCACGCAACTGACAACACACAACTTCCAATTCGCTATTCTCAAATTGTTAACAACACAACG
The DNA here is from genome assembly GCF_040938575.1 of Ambystoma mexicanum. Lineage (NCBI taxonomy): Eukaryota > Metazoa > Chordata > Amphibia > Caudata > Ambystomatidae > Ambystoma > Ambystoma mexicanum. The sequence continues at coordinate 1,108,172,021 of NC_090930.1, read as the reverse complement.
CAGGCCTAAATGTCACTGCCCAATACTCAAATGCAACCTCTGAAAATTAAAACTGTGGCTTCTAGCACTAAGCCATCTGAGGTAACTGCTGGCTCTGTTTTACACCACCCTAATGTTGAGCACACAATGTGCGAAATTCAAGTAGAGGACCTGACATGTAAGCCTCCTCTAAATGTATTGAACTCCCCTATTCTATATCCCGAATACTCCAATCCATCCTTTAATTCTTCTGTTTCCTCACCTACGTGCTTTGTAAAACCTACCCCAAGACCCTCATTTGGGCTGACCCTTCCCCTAATCTTTAGAATGAAATCACTTTGGCCGCTATTAATACAGGGATTTATAGTTTAACAAAAAATGTTTAGCTACTGGAAAATGAAACTTACCAACAAACCAGTCTACTAAACTTACCATCTTCCAAAGTAGCGGGCTAGCTGCCCAAATGATACATGATCCTCTTGTATCCATAGATAATTACCAATTACTGCCCACTTTTCTTGCCCAATGTGTTGCACCTGGCACAGCACTTAAGCGCATAATGCCAATCGGGGTAGGTTCACAGACAATTGAGGCATCAGAAAGTATGACCCAAAATAACACTGTAAGACAGTTTGACCAATCGCCATCTGCCAGTTTTATAGATGTCACAGAGCAAGGACAGGAATCCTTTATTCAATGTATTTCAGCCACAGAAATGCAAGAAAGAATCCAAATGACTCAAGAATATTAAAAAAACAAAAAAAACTAAGAATGAACCCTCAGCAGCTAGACCAACCACAAGCAGAGCTAAAACATTAAATGAATAATTGACCACTCCAATACGCATAGCAACACCAAATGTCCACCTTAAAACTGGTCCAAAGCCAGTAAATGAACAAATGAAACCAATCAAGGAAATACAAAACAAAATCCTCCTGACATAGTGGCTGGCCTTTCACGCCCCTTGAGTGAACAGGAAGAGGATGAATATGAGGATATCATTAATTTCTCTACCTGTTCAATCACGTCCCTCCCTCAAACAATGAAATACAAGAATCCTTGCATTACCCTCCTCCTACAGATACTTCCAGAGGGGAAAAAAGAAAAAGGGAGCGTACAAGGATGAAAGCCCATACTTCTTGACAATGGAACAAAAAAAGATCTCGAGCATCAAAGCAATTTAGCATTCAGGCAAATGTTACTTCTAACAGAGACTACACACATTTTTGCCCCATTTTCAATGAAGAGAGATGCAGGTCCCCTCCAAGAGAGCAGCCTAGCCCCTCTCGAAAAGAGATGAATCCAAAGTCTCCCAAAGCTAATGCTAGAAATACTTTTGACCTTAGAAGCTCCACACTCAGACATTCAGATACGCTAATGCTAACAATGAAAGACAGGCAAAGAGGTGAGCCATTCCCTGATCGAATGACATTGTTAAATGTGTTTAAGACTAGAACAAATTCAAAACGGTTAGAATCGCAAAATGTCCAATACATCTAATTCGCTAACAATTCTAAGATGGACACCATATGTTTATCTATAGCACCTCAGATTGTTAAGGAATTGCTGTGGAACACAGAGGACAAATTACAACACTATGGACTTCATCTATATGTACAAAAACTAACAAATGCACCAAAAGTTGAAGAGACATCAATCACTAAGCATTGTAGACCCGACTCCTCACAAGTTTCTACATTTTAACCCCCCTTCATTCATTGTGAAGGAAATCGAGGTCATTTAAAACGCAAAGTTTATTTCCAAGATGCACCTTCAGATTCAGAGCAACCAACATGGTCATAGCTCAAAAAAGCCATCAAAGAAACCAACCATGGTAGAAATTACTAATGCCAGGAACCAGCAATGAAGCAGGACCTCAGGATGGCTGCATGGAATACGAGAAGTTTTAAACATTTGATGCGTCAATGACAAGCTTTCCTTAGCCGAATTTGATATCATTACATTACAGGAAATTTGGATAACCACTGAACCCTTATGGCCCAATTATGAGATTTGCTGGGTACCTGCCATTAAGCAGGCAAAAGGGAGACCTTCTGCAGGCATGTTAACAGTAATAAAATTGGACCTGGACACTATGTTATGTTATGTTACTTTGCATTTACATAGCGCCTTATGTACCATTGGTATGGTCTGAAGGCGCTGGTAGGTTGAACGCCCTTGGGAACTGAAGTTCAAGTCAGTAGAGAGAGTAGAGAGAGGCAAAGGTGCGTGTGAGCACCGGATATGTGTGCAGCTGGTGTGGCATTCGTGAGCTGCTTCTTAGCGGTTGGTGTGGTGGTTGAGAGGTCAATAGTATGTGTTCGTTATGGCAGGATTTATCCAGACCGAACTGTGGCTGCGTTGGGCCTGAGGAGAACGCCTGGCTGGGGGGTGTGTAACCAGCAGTGTTTAATTAGAGTGATGGGGAGTTTAACGCAGATGTTGGTATGAGAACAGCTATACCGAATGGTGTCATGGTATCGCTATGTTCTATTTGAGTGGTGGTGTAAAGAAGAGAGTAAGCGTGGAGATGTGAATATGGTGGTTTACTGTAGGTGCTTGAGATCGCGCCCACTCCAATAGTTCCATGAACTTCATCCTATGCTTGAATCATGGGCATCCGCCATCCCTGTATCTAACTAACAAAATGATCCTCATCAAATCTCTTGTTTCCCCTGTACCTTCATTCAGCCATCCTGAATCTATATTGGTATCCTGTGGTCATCACGGATGATACATTTTTTGACTTGATAAATGAAATGTTGGACTTGATTACGCATGAAATGAATATTCACACAATAATAATTGTTGGAGATCTAAAAATCAAATGCATCGCCATGAAAAATGGGTTCAGTTCATCTAACATGGCTAGGTGGCTAAACCTAAAGAATGAAAGAAATATTCACCAGGCTAAACGGTACGCTTCAAGGCGATATTCCACCAGTGACAACGTGGAATGGAGAATCTTCATCCACTATGTTGGACTACGTCTTTATTTCCTCATGTTCCATTAATGAAATTCAAAATTTCCAAGTAACTACCACCTCGGCTGGTGACCATAATATACTATAAATCACATGGTCGCAACTAGAACAACCACCACAAGAATATTATACACTCTCTATTGTACTTCTAGAGGGGAAAAATAGGGTTAAATGAACACCATCCAAGGTGGACAACCTCTTACAGTGATTACACTATGATCTGACCAATCCACTTAGATCTGCAAACATACACTATACGGAAACTTTGCACCTCTTGAAAAATCAAATAGAGGTTCTGGGCTGACTTTTATCCATAGACATCAGTATAACCCTGCTATTCAAACCATGAAAGCTCAGCTACGGAAAGATCTTAAAAGCATCAATTCAGACGGTCTTATAACAAGAACACTAAAAGCTGCTTAAATCTGCACCACCTACAAAAATGCTCTTAAGCAACATAATATATTGGAAATCCAAAAGGATGGTGAATGCATGCTGCGGCCTTGGCTACCAAATCCAGTGCCCACATTTGGGGCCTACTCAAAGAGGGTGTGAACAACAACACATCTTCAATTTTGCTAAATGTAGTAAGTGAACACTTTTGGATTACCCATTTCGCAACCCTGTTTGCCAAGTTACCTTCCCCTATTATTGTTCCTTCCGCTACGCTAAGAGGATCTTCGCATGTTAGACATTGATTTTCTGGATATCATAATGCTAATTAACAATCTAAGTGTTTCCAGAGCTCCTGGTCCAGATGGTCTGTCCAATGCCACTCTTAAAGCCCATCCCGACCATTGGGCTCCTATTTTAGAGATGATATTTTGAAACATCTTACTGACCAGAGTGATCCCCGTTCATGGAAACAATGCATCATCATTCCGATTTTTAAAAAGGGTAACCGAAAGGCCCCTACTAATTATCGACCAATTGCACTTTTGGACATCCCAGGCTACATTTGTGAAAATTTGGTATTGAGAGAACTGATCAAATGGCTTGAAGAAACATCTCTCTTGGATGCATGTCAATCAGGCTTCGTGAAAGGCTTAGGCACTTCGGTCAAGTTGCTTGTTCTCTCAGCTATGAAAAAGCAAGTCTTACTAACTAAACAACCTATATACCTTGCATTCATAGAGTTCAAGCAAGCTTTTGACTCCATTCCAAGAGATATGTTGTGACATGAATTAATGAAAGTGTGCTGCCCTCTGTATATTTTCAATCTATTATATCAGTTCTACTCTTATACTTCTATCAGAGTAAAACTAAATCAACAAGGTTTATTAATAAAATCCATCCCTATATATTGTGGAATTAAACAAGGCTGCATCCTAGCCTCCACATTGTTTAACTTTTGCATCAGAGATATGGATATTCATTTAGAATTGTCCAGATCTTTTCCACCTAAAGTTGGTAAAGCTCCTCTCTCTTGGCTACTTTATGCCAATTCCCTTGCATTAGTTGACCAGAGCCCAATAGGTCTACAAAGAAAATGAACCGAACTAGAAAGCTATGCAGCAGCAAATGCCTTAATAATCAATACTCAAAAAATAAACATACTTGTAATGCACTCTGGCAATGGCAAATGAAAATCGACTTTTAAGTGGACAATTGTCTCGCTTCCGCTTGACATTATACATGAATTTAAATACCTGGGGCAAAATATGAATAACAACCCAGTAGACACACTGTATAAAAGAGAATTAAAGTTCAAAATGCAAACCTTGACCTCCCAAGGCAAAATAATACAAAGAAAGTACGGGAAATTCTACCTTTTATAAACAAAAAGTAATATCTATTATTTCATACGGTGCGCAAGCCAAACCTCCAGAGAACCACCCAAAATGGGATTTTTTAGAAGGCATCTACTGGTAGTAGATTCTATCATTGCCGAAAAGCATACCCATTCAAATTATTCACATTTAACTTATAGGCTTAACATCCCTCACTGCTATTGAAGTGCTGCACTCCCTAACTCTGTTCAGAAAATGTCTAATGAATCAAACATTCCATCTAGCCTGTTACCACTTCTTGCTTGCGTCATCAAGGGCAAACGAGACAAATCATCAGAATTTTGGAAAAGATATTGTATCACCCACATGGAGAACACTGATATTTAACCACAACTTCTCATAGAAAACCCTAATCGTGCCAAAAAAAAAAAAACTATGGCTTGCTGATTGAATCTTATCTTGGGATAAATGCAAACAATATAACACTTTCCATCAATGGAAACTTCCAAATAAAATTGCTTTACCAGCTGGCAAATTATTTGACGAAATTCCCTGATCAGAAATATGCCTCTCTCCTGTTGAGACTGTGCTTCAATTTATGGCCCACAAAAGCTCAACTAGCGTCGCGATCAAAAGATGTGAGAAGCGACAAGTCATGCAGATTCTGTAACCTTCCAAAGAGTATCAAAACGTTAAAGCATTTGTTTGTTGAATGCAGCAACTTATTACTACTAAGAGAACATTTTTATAAATGCTTCAAGGAATTTTCTCTAGTATCTCAACAGCAAATGTGCGCACCGATTTTCAATGCAAACCATATTTCTTTGAACCTTGCAACGATAAATTACCTATTACGACTGAACATTCACAAGAAAGTCAATGCCCATGAGGTAAATAAAGATTGTAAAAGCAAATTAGGTTTCACGAAAAACACACACCCAGATCCCATCCCAACGAGTAACTTTTAACAGGGAATAAGTTCATAAACCATGTAAAGAACAAGTATGAATTATGAGTCTTAGTAATGATGCTTAGAAATGATCCATAGCAATGTTAATAACTAGTGGATGCAATTATGATTACTATGAATTCTTGTTTTCCTTTTTTCTGACTTTGTGTTAGGTCCATTCTTGTTAGATCCCTCAAATTAATTGCTAATATTGTGCACTGTGCCACATTCAGTAAAAACAATCTATTTGATGCGTGCTGTTTCTTTTTTAATACTCTACGATGAGGCTTTTAATCTACTGCATAATGATAATGCTTTTAAATTGTATTTTCCTACTTTTATTGTCCTGGTGTCTTGACATACTGCCTTTTCCTGGTTACTTGTTCAACCACTAGCCTATCATTCTAGCCTGACACCCTCATCCCTGTCCTTCATCCTAATCCAGCATCATTTATCCTAATTTAGTCTCTTCTCCTTTTCTCTCACCTTAATCTCTTGTTATAGTCCCTAGTTATAGTCACTCATCCTAGTCCATCATCGTATTCTTAGGCAATCATCCTTGTTCTAGCCCCTTTTTCTAGTCCGTCATTCTAGGTCCTCAATCGTGTCCAAAATACTAGTCCCTGTCTCTCATCATTGTCCCCAGAAGTGTTTCTAGTGGAGAGCGAGGGGTTGTGGGGGCTATAAACCCAGGTCTTTCGGTTGTAGCCCCGGATAGAAGCTCAGGGGCTACAACCAAATGGCAAGCGAGACCTGAGTCCCAAAAGTCCAGACATTAGTGTAGCCCCAGATCTTTTCCAGACCTAGCAACACCCCTGCATGTTCCTATTTTAGTCTCCCATGCTAATCCTGCATTATTCTCCTAGTCTGTTATCCTAGTTCCTAATCTGAGCCCTAGTCACTCATCCTTGTCTCTCGTTCTAGCCTGTCATCCTAGTATGCTTTCCTCATTTTAGTTGTAGTCCTAGTTCCTCTTTCTTGTCAGTCATGCAACTTCTATTTCATTCTAGTCCTAGTCTCATTTTAGTACGTTTTCCTCATTATTGTCCTTGACCATGGTTCTAATAAATCCATCAACGCAATACCTCTTCCTCTTCCTAGTCTCTCATCCTTTATCCTCATTCTAGTCTTGAATCCTAGCACCTTTTCCTAGTTTCCCAACCTTAATTCAAGTCCATTATCCCCCCACCTCCTCTCTCATCCTAGTTGTAGTTCCTAGTCTGACATCTGAGCATCTTGTCCCTATACTTCTGTCCCTAGTCTTGTCTCCCCTAAACCCATTCTCTCTTCCTCCTAGACACTAATCCTTATAATACGTATCCATCATGCTAGTCATACATCCCTAGTCCATGTCCCTATCCTAGTTTCCCATTCTCCTAGTCTTTCAGCCTAGTCTCTTATCCTAGTCTTGTGGGCATCATCCCTTAGTTCCTTGTATCTTGTACCTAGCCTCTAATGCTAATCTCTCATTCAAGTTCATTGTCTCTCTTATCAACATTGCTCTTCCCCAGTTCTAGACTGTTGCACTTCATCATCATCTCTCGTCCTAGACATAGACTGTCATCAGACTCCTAGTCTCTCATTCAAGTTCCTCGTCCATTTCCTTGTGATAGTCCGAACTCCCCCTAATCTCACAGCATAGTGCCTCTTCCTCATTTTAGTCCCTTGTCTTTTCATCCTAAGATCTTATCCCTCTTCCTCCTCCCTCATGCTAGCCTGCGTTCTTAGTCAAAGGTTGTATGTTATAGGTGCGAGGAATTTGACCATCCTCACGGGGAGAGTGCTCTCACCTGGGCTTTTTGAATTCTTTGATAAATGAAAATGAATGATGGGAGACCAACCTCAGAGAAATGAGTGTCGCCATTCCGCACCCATTTCATCTGCTTCCCGCACCAAACGCATAGTCACATGTACTCCAGGAAGACACAGCCTACAGGCGCCATCTTCCTCTGTCATATTCAGCTGCCATGTGACAGCCCCAGGTACATTAAAGCATTCCAAGAACGGGGAAGGCACACCTTCCGCCAGCCATGAGCAGCCTAATTTAAATATCAAAGGCTCCATGGATCTGCATTACTTTTGTTCTCCAGCTGGTGGCAGTGCATACTAATGAGAAATAATTGAAGCAAGGCTCAAGGAGGGGCTTGGTTGCCGGACAGACAACAGGAAGGTGAGACTACGTCCCTTTGGTATGCAATGTGTCAACTTGAAGCTAGTTCCCACCCCTCTGTATAAAAGGAAGGGAAATGCCTGTCTGGGTCCACTATTTACCAAAGGCAAACCCCTGCAGAGCTGACCCTGTTCAAAGGGGAGATGTATGTGGTTTGAGGGAGACAGGAAGTCTGCTCGCAGCATAAATTTCAAGAGAACCCTGCGCTTTAATCAAGAGTCACAGAGGACTTGGTTAACCAGAGAGACATTTTGATCTACAACAGACAGGGAGATGGGTGGGACTTAAGTATATGTTGTCACCCCCTTGTCTGTCCTGTTGCATAGCACTCTGGTCCTGACTGTATGCATAACAGAAGATTGTTGGTGGGGACCCAGGATTGGGTTATTAAGGTGTGCTAAGCCTGCACCAATCCCTGGGGCCCATTTTGCTTTAAAAGAGTCCTGAACCCATCACTTAGCAGATCATCTGAAGACTTTGAAAGGAGTAAGAAGAAGGACTCATTTGGACCAGAGCTGACGATACAGTCTACCTTACATATTCTGCCATTGAAGGAAGGTCAGGAGTTCCAAGAGGGAAGCAAGATCGCACCCCTAGACATCTCCCAGGGAACAGAGGGAGATATGGACTCAGAGGACCCGTCCAGCAGCTCCAGAACCGGTACCCAGCCAGCACACAGCGTGCCCTGCTAGGATCTGCCAGCAAGCTTCCTAGGTGGGAAGTGCCGGAGAGTATCTGAACTGAGGACAAGGCCGTTACCTGCAAACACTCTCTGAGCTTTGGGCCATCTGCCTTGAAAGGACTCGAGCCCTGTAAAAAATCTAGGAGTGCCACACAAGCATCATCCAGTGTCCATCTTTTAAGGACATTTTTGAGACAGTCGAGTTCTCGAACAGCATTCAGCTGCACAGCTGACTATTGTCACGCCACAGTCATCAGAGCCGTCCGAGATGCCTCGACCAGCATTCTAGATCCGCCAACCAGCACAGATACAATGATTCTTGGCCCAAGCCACCGCGCCGGACAGCCTGCAGACGTCCTTCCAGCCTCGCTTGACAAACTGCCTGCTGCCTGGTACCTGCAGCTGTCTCCCGCCACTAACTCTGTCTCAAAGACTGCAAAGCGCCCTGGAACCGTCTCAACGCTGCCGAGCACCAATAACTTCTTAAGCACCAGGTACATTGTGGTTCTGCCCCCTTGGTCCTTCTCAGAAGGCCCCTAAAAACAGTTACGACCCTTTGCCCCCTTGGTGCTGAAACCAAATAACCTTGAACAGTAAGACGGATTACTTTACCAACTACCCTTCTGTCAGTATCCAGAGTGCATACATACCTTTCCTCCGTGAAACTATTTGTCCTATGTGTTCCTTTAAAGGGTGGGTCATATTTGTAGTGTGCTGGAACTGTCTGTTGTAATAATAATAAAGTAGATATTTTTAATCAACCTTGACTGTACAATAATTGTATTTTTGCTGTGTTGCAACTAACCAATGATCCGGGACCTTACGGAGATAAGCCTGCTGTTCCGTCCACATTGCCAAAAATTGGACAAGGAGGTCTTATAATTCACTTGTATTCCAATCTGTTCGGATCCCTTATAGGGTGAACTAGAGGTGTGGAGTTGATTAATGGCTTTGAAACAGACATTCATCCCTGGACCACTGGTAACCCGCAAGTTGATTCATCACATTTGTGGTAGCGGTAGGATTAGTTGGAGTCTTGCGCACAGCTTAGTCACCCAACGATAAAATTACTGTTGCAGGCAACATTTAGTCACTAGGTATTAGTAATAGTCATGGAGCTTGATATGGAGACTATAAAAGGCATGACCAAGGATGTCCTGCGCATCTTATGTCAAGAGAGGGGACTTCCCCACAACACTAAGGTTAATAAACCTGAGTTGCTGAACAGCCTCCAAGGTTGGGTAGAAGCGAGGGTGGTTGGGGAGAAGACCACAGGGTACGGGCTAGGCCGTGTGTACTCGAACGGACAAGACCTTCCGGAGGGGGTAAATGACGAGGACGACTTCATGAGCAGTGTTTCTCGCCAATCATCCCGCCGGGAGGCAAGTGTGGTTTCTCAACACTCACGCGTGTCAGTGAGGAGAGGGGCTAGTGCGGCATCCTGCAGGTCTCAGGCCTTAGCACAGTCTATAAGTGGCCCAGTAATTGTTCCGGCTGTTAATGAGGTAGCGGCTAGAAAGCTCCTGCTCGAGGAGAGGAGACTAGCGCTAGTGGAACAGAAACAGCGGGACAAGGTCACCATAGAGCTGCGCAAGCTGGCACTTGAAAAGCAGACAGAGGCCAACAGGTCTGCCTCTAGCGAGAACAGCAGTAGTGGCTGAACCCAGAGTGCCCGGGAGAAGCCCCGACAGCACATCCCTAAAGATTAGGTAGAGGCTTATGAAGTGTGGAAGGATATTTTTGACTGGTTTGAAGTGCTCGAGCTGGCATTCTAGCTGCAGGAGGTGGATGAGGTACTGTGGGGTGCAGCCATGATGAATCGCTTACCGACACCAGGGACTGATGCAATTCTTCAGTTAACTCCTGAGGAAAGGCCTGTTTATGAGAACATGAAGGCAGCCCTCCTCAGGAAGTTCTGTAAAACCCCAGAACAGTATCTCAAGTGCTTCAGAGAGCACTGAAAGAAAGGGGGCAGTCATTTGAAGCGTTCACACACTTGTTGAAATATCTGAGCGGGTGGGTGACTGGTAACAAAGTTGACACATTTAAAGGGATGTACAATTTGATTACGTGTGAGCATTTGTTGAAAAGATGTGATATTGACCTACACCAGCATCTAGTGTACAAGACTATCACAGACCCCAGGGAGCTTGCAAATGCTGCCGACAGGTTTGTGAGTACTGAAGTCCAGAAAATGGCTCAGGCGAGCACACCCAAGCCGGAAGAGAAATCGGTGGACAAAAAAGTAAACAAGGATGGGAAGAACAAAGGTCCATCCCAATCCTCTTCAATGTCAGGTCCCCAAAAGAATAAAGGGAAACCCCCAAACTCTAGTTCATTCATGCACACCGAAAAGAAGAGCATGGACACGCCTAACACTGGGACACCTGCAATCTCACCACCAAAAGGTTGTTTTGTGTAAGAAGCTGGGCCATTGGAAAGGGGATCCTGCTTGCAAGGGCTTACCCAAGCAAGCTGTAGTGCCTGTTGGACTCATGGAAGAGGCCATCATTAGCGTGGGGCTCTCAGAGGAGGATTTCCCGCTAGGCCAGGGAGTGGTCGAATGTGGATTATTTACAACGAGTGGGAACGGTACCGGATCTCCAGAAGAGACCTCAGTTCCCAATAATACTCAACTCTATCTAGAGCACGTGTAGATCAATGGACACAAAACTCCTGCGGTCCGAGACACCACGGCTAGTGCCATCTCTGTCACCCGGCAGTGGGTACAGCCAGGCCAGTATATTGATGGGCCTGAGTTGTGCGTAAGTGGATTTGATGGTGAGAGTAAGTGCCCATTGGTGATAGTAGAGTTCAGCTGGTTAGTTTTAATGACCCAGCACCGTGTAGCAGTGAAAGACTCCATCCATGTCCCATATCTGTTGGGTAATGATAGTCACAGTGGCTACACGATCGAGGGCCAAAGACAATGCCAGACTAAACGCTCTAAAAGCATTAGGGCCTGGAGTGCTTCCAGAGGGTTTGTTGGAAGGACTGACGTGGCCGGTAGCCCCTAGTACCTTTCCACAGACTACTGAATCACATACTCCTGCGGGAAAGCGGTTAATAGCCACGGTGGACCCTACTTTGGTAGGAGGGGACCCTGTGACTTCAGAGTTGCCTGGCGCAGCGCAGGAACCTGAGGTGGAGGACCTAGTGGTCGCAGATCTGAAGGGTCTGCCCATGCTGGATTAGTTTGCATCAGCTGGAGGCCCAGATCAGACTAACCTCTACACTGCCCAGAAAGAGTGTCCTATTCTGGCGGGTCTGCAGAAGCAGACGGAGGAGCAGGCTAAGGGCGAGGCCCCTGGACTGTTCAAAGTGTACTGGGAGGATGTACTTCTGTACAGTGAGCCAAAGTATTCTGAGGGTGAGGCCACCAGAGGTTGGTGGTTCCCCAACGCCACAGAAAGTTCCTTTTGGATTTGGCTCACCAAATTCCTTTAGCGGGTCACTTGGGAGTGACTAAGATTTCAGACCAGTTGTCTGTGCACTTTTACTGGCTGCAGTTTGTCGTAAAGGTTAAGGAATTTTTCCAGTCCTGCCGACTTGTCAAGCTTCTGGCTAGTCAGGTGATGCCTTAAAGGCCCCTTTAATTCCACTACCCATGGTTGGGCAGTCTTTCGAGAGAATAGGCATGGATACTATAGGTCCTTTGGATCCTCAAACCAGCTCATGGAACAGATATATCTTGGTGGTGGTGGACCACGCCGCAAGATACCCTGAGGCTGTCCCTCTGAGGAGCATAAAATTCCATGTGGTTGCAAAGGCTCTGATTGGGATATCCGCCCCTGTTGATTCCCCAAGAAAGTCATTTCTGACAGGGTATCAAACTTCATATCAGCATATATGAAGGCTATGTGGGAAGAGTGTGGATTCACCTACCGGTTCTTTACCTCCTTCCATCTATAAACCAATGGGCTTGTTGAGCGGTGCAACAAGACCCTGAAAGGCATGATAGGTGGCTTGGAAGAGCACCTGAGGATAAAATTGGATATTCTCCTGCCATGCTTGCTGTTCGCCTACAGGGAGGTGCCACAGAACGGAGTAGGGTTTAGCCCCTTTGAGCTTCTGTTTGCACACCCTGTAGGAGGTCCCCTCAGTCTAGTGTAGGAGGGATAGGGAAGCCCTGTCACGAGATGTGGTGGACTATGTACTCATCCTTTGGTCTAGAATGGTAAAGTACATGTAACAGTCAACAAAGAATCTAAAGGCCAGTCAGGCTTCCGTCCTAGACATAATACGGAAATTGCTTTACTGGATCTTAAAAACCAGATGGATGCCATCAGGGATTCAGGGAATGTATGTATCCTACTTCTTTTAGACCTATCCGCGGCCTTCGATTTAGTAGACCACAATAAACTCTGTCTTACGCTTTCTAATAACTTTAATTTCTCAAAAGAGGCCACTGCTTGGATCAAGTCATTCCTCGCAGACCGCACGTCGAGAGTAGCAATAGGTGACGTTGCAGCAGACTCAATCACAGTCCAATTGGGTCCCCCCCAAGGCTCGTGCCTCTCCCCGACACTCTATAACGCATACACAAAATTATTCTTTGCAGCACTTGATGCCATGGGAGTAATATTTACCAACTTTGCGGATGACAGTCAAATACTTATCCCCATCTCAGGCAACCTCGAACAGGACACCATCACCATAAACAAAATGTACTCCATCATTCAGAACTGGATGGCGACTAATAGCCTCTGCCTCAATGGAACAAAGACAGTGATTCTCATAGTAGGATCCCCAGACCGTCTAAGTAAACTACACCCACAATACTCAGCCATAGTCATTGATGGCACACCAATCAATATCTCCAAACAAGTTAAAACTTTAGGGGTCTGTCTGGACGCTAGCCTTACTATGTGCAAACACATTAGTGCACTCTCATCTTCCACAGCATACACAGCGAAACTCATAGCCCTAAGCAGACCCTTTCTCGCACCCCAAAACTGCATTACCCTCGCCAGAGCCCTTATACTAGCAAAAATCAACTATTGCAACATACTACTACTAGGGACCTCCAAAGAAAACCTGAACAAAATGCAACTAATTCAGAACAAAGCCCTCCGAGCAGCACTAGGCATAAAAAAGAGAGACCATATTTCGCAATATCGGAGAGAGGCCCACTGGCTACCCACACAAGCTAGGATCTTACATAAAACCCTCACTATAGCACACACATGTGTAGCAGGCATAGCACCAAGTTACCTCAACCAATGCCTAACCCGCAAAATCTCAGCTAGAACACTTAGATCGAACACAGATACACTATTATGCATCCCCCGCTTCAAAAACGTAAGAACAGGTAATTCTAGCTTCCCAGTAGCAGCGCCCAGATTCTGGAACTCACTCCCAGCCTTCATCTCAAATGAGCCATCCTTCCCTAAATTAAAAGAAATCCTCAAAACCTGGCTATTTAATAAATTCGAAATAAGCCTCATAATCTCCAGCACAACAACTAACCGTGAAAGTTATTACTAACTGTAAGAATGTAAATTTGTACCACTATGACTTCTATGAAGCCCAGTCTGGCTATGTAACACTATGTAAATGCTCTTGTGTAATTTCAGTGGTCGAAGTGTACAAAAAGAAGTAGTGGAACTATGTTCCCTACTGGCCTGCACCTCTCCCCACAGACCGCATCGCTGCGCCCCCTCCCATGCACAATAAAACCCCCCCAAAACATGTGCCTGCTCTTTAAGGAAACGTCCTCTGCAGTGCACTGAAAGTGCAAGTTTCAACTTCTTCGTACACTTTTATTTTAAAACGAAACCGTTCTGGAACGGTTTCTTTTTAAAATAAAAGTATAGGAACGGTAAAACTTAATTAAAATAAGTAGAGGAGCACCGCTCCCGACCGCTCCCTCCCACTTCGACCACTGTGTAATTTGCTAAAAGAAACAATGTTGTATGCTCACAAATATGCCAATATGTAATAACTAAGTATCAAGTAATCCTGTAACCTACGCTGTGATACCCGAGGGTTTAGGCGTGTAACCAATTGAAATAAATAAAAATAAATAAAATAAAGCTGATGAAGCATTGGCACAACCAAAAGGCCAGAGTGACAGTCTATTCTCCAGGCCAGTGGGTGTGGATTATGGGGCCTGTCAAACCTAGTGCCCTTCAGGACAAATGGACTGGGCTGTACTGTGTGCTGGAAAAGGCCAGTGAGGTGAATTATCTCATTGACGTGAAAGGACCTAAACAGATGTGCAGGGTCTTTCACGTCAACCGGATAAAACCCCATTATAGCCGGGATTACTTGGTCATGGCATTAGTGAATAAGGAAGAGACCAATCCCCTCCCAGACCTCCTGCACACTGAAACCACAGATGGGTCAGTTGAAGGTGTCAACCTTGCAACGGACTTGTCAGAACTGCAGCTGACAGACTGTCGCCGTTTACTGGGACAGTTTGCCAGTCCGTTTTCGCAGACTCCCAGTCATGCAGATCGGTGCACCCTTGATGTGGACACTGGAGACAGTAAACTGGTGAAGGGCAGGATTCAGTTGTACTGGTCTCTAAACAGACCAGTAGTGGGAACACTGAAGTTTGCTTTTGTGTGGACTACAGGGGGCTCAGTTTTGTCACGAAGACAGATGCTCACCCCATTCCTCGGGCAGACGAGCTCAGTGACAAGCTTGGTGCTGCCAAGTACATGAGTACTTCTGACCTTACAGCGGGGTATTGGCAGGTCGGCTTGACATATGGAGCAAATGAGAGGTCGGTATTCTCAACCCTGGACGGACATTATCAGTTCACTGTGATGCCCTTCGGATTGAAGAATGACACTGCCACTTTTCAGAGGATGGTCAACCAGGTTTTGTCTGGACTAGAAAACATCAGCGTTGCCTATCTAGACGACATTGCTGTGTTCAGCCACACCTGCGAGGATCATGTATCCCACCTGAAATAAGTGCTTTAGGTGCTGCAGAATGCAGGCCTGATTATCATGGCCACAAAGTGCCAGATAGCGCATGGTACCATGATTTACCTAGGCCTCCTGGTCGGTGGAGTTAAGGAACAACCTCTCGAAGCAAAGGTACATGCTGTGAAGGAGTGGGCCATCCCCACCACACAGAGGCAGGTGAGAGCCTTTTTAGGTCTCACTGGGTACTACCGGTCAGTCATCAGAGATTAAGGAACCATTGCCATGCCCCTGAATGATGTAACGTCCAAAAAGATGCCAAAGAAGGTAACTTAGACCCCTACCTGTCAACCCTCCTTTTAGGACTTAAGGGATGGATTGTGCAGGGCCCAGTTCTGAAAGTGCCAGACTATGGTCAGGAATTTATTATCCAGACAGACGCCTGTGATTTTGGGATTGGAGCCGTGTTAGAAGAGCAACCTGTCGCCTACCTTAGCAGGCAGTTGACAAAAAGGGAAAGGAAATGGCTGTCATAGAAAAAGAGGTGTATGAAGTCATGTGGGCCTCAAAGAATTTGAAACCCTACATCTTTGGGTCTCACTTTACGATCCAGATGGAGCACAGGCCTATGTGATGGTTAATGGCCATGCAAGGGGGGAACCCTAAGCTTTTGCGTTTGGGCCATACCTCTATAGCGATTAGATATGAACATCCAGCACATCCAGCACAAGCCAGGCTCCCAGCATGGAAATGCAGATGGCCTCAGCAGGCACTTTCGCCTTGATGACGAACCAGACCCTCAGTAGGGTGGTGGTTCAGATGTTGAAGCTGGGGGGCATGTGAGGAATTCGACCATCCACACGGGGAGAGTGCGCTCGCCTGGGATTTTTGATTTTTTTGATAAATGAAAATGAGTGATGGCAGATCAACCTCCAAGAAATTAGTGTGGCCATTGCGCAGCCATTTTATCTGCTTCCCGCACCAGACGCATAGTCACATGTACTCCAGTAAGACACAGCCTACAGGCACAGTCTTCCCCTGTCATATTCAGCTGGAATGTGACAGACCCAGGTACATCAAAGCATTCCAAGAAGGGGAAAGGCACACCTTCCTTCAGCAATGAGCAGCCTATTTTAAATTTCAAAGGCTCCATGGATCTGCACTCCTTTTGTTCTCCGGCTGGTGGCAGTGCATACTAATGAGAGATAATTGAAGCAAGCCTAGAGGAGGGGCTTGGTGGACGGACAGACAACAGGAAGGCGGGTCTAACACCCCTTTGGTATGCAATGTGGCAATTTGAAGCTAGTTGCCACCCCTCTGTAAGGAAGGCAGTGACATGCATGTCTGGGTCCACTATTTACCGTAGGCAAACCCCTGCAGAGCTGACCCCTTTTAGAGGGGAGAAGTATGTGGTTTGGGGGAGACAGGAAGTCTTCTCCCAGCACAAACTTCAAGGGAACCATGAGCTTTAATCAAGAGTCACAGAGGACTCAGTTAACCAGAGAGACACTTTGATCTACAACAGACAGGGAGATGGGTGGGACTTAGGTATATGTTGTCACCCCCTGGTCCTGACCTCATGCATAACAGAAGATTGTTGGTGGAAACCCATGATTGGTTCATTAAGGTGGGTTTAGCCTGCACCAATCACTGGGGCCCATTTGGCTTTAAAAGAGGGCTGAACACCTCACTTAGCAGATCATCTGAAGACTTCGAAAGGAGTAAGAAGGACTCATTTGGACCCGACCTGAAGGTACAGTCTACCTTACATCTTCTGCCAGTGAAGGAAGGCCAGGAGTTCCAAGAGGGAAGCACGATCCCTCCTCTAAACATCTTCCAGGAACAGAGGGAGATACCGGACTCAGAGGACCCGTCCAGCAGCTCCAGAACCGGTACCCAGCCAGCACTCAGCATGTCCTGCTAGGTTCTGCCAGCAAGCTTCCTAGGTGGGAAGTGCAAGAGAGTATCTGAACTAAGGACAAGGCCATTGCCTGTAAACACTCTCCTGAGCTTTGGGCCCTCCGCATTGAAAGGACACAAGCCCTGCGAATAAGCTAGGAGGAGTGGCACACAAGCATCATCCAGCGTCCATCTTTTAAGGACATTTTTGAGACAGTCGAGTCCCTGAACCGCCTCTGGCTGCACTGCTGACTGTTGTCACGCCGCAGTCTCCAAAACTGTCAGAGCCACCTCGACCAGCATTTCAGATCCGCCAAGCAGAACAGAGACAGCGATTCTTGGCCCCGAGCTGCCACGCCAGACAGCCTGCACACGTCCATCCAGCCTCACTTGCCGAACTGCCTGGTGCCTGCTACCCGCAGCTGTCTCGCGCCACTAACTCTGTCTCAAAGGCTGCAAAGCGCCCTGGAGCTGCCTCGATGCTGTTGAGCACCAATAACTTCTTCAGCATCAGGTACATTGTGGTTCTGCCCCTCCCTCCCCCTCACCCGGTCCTTCTCCAAAGGCCCCTACAGACAGTTATGACCCTTGGTGCTGAAAACAAATAACATTGAACAGGAAGACTGATTACTTTACCAACTACCCTCCTGTCAGTATCCACAGTGCATCCCTTTCCTTTGTGAAACTGTCTGTCCTCTGAGTTCCTTTACAGGGTGGGTTGTATTTGTAGTGTGCTAGAACTGTCTGTTGGTAGTAATAATAAAGTAGATACTTTTATACAACCATGACTGGACAGTCCCTTTTATCATTGGGTAATAATTGTATTTTTGCTGTGCTGCAACTAACCAACGATCCATGACCTTGCAGATATAAGCCTGCCATTCTATCCATGTTACCAAAAAATGGAAAAGGAGGTCTTATAATTCACTCATATTCCAATCTGTTCGGATCCCTTCTGGTGTAGTAGAGGTGTGGGGTTGATTGATGGTTTAGAAACCTATATTCATCCCTGGACTACTGGTGCCCCGGAAGTTGATTCGTCCCAATAGCGATCAGAAGCATTTAGGGGCCTTCAAAGCAGGCTGTGTAAGCTACAGGCTTCATGCCTCATCTAATGATGCAAAATGTTTTAAGTATTTCATCACCCAGAAAAGACTAACATGGGCGTTTTACCCATTGCATCCAGGAGAAGCTAGCCTGGCCCTGGTTTGAATTTAGTATTCTGGGACTTGTAGTCCTAGATTTCCCCATTATAACCCAGTGCTACAAGTCACATAAAGAAACTTAAAACTAGAAGTAGGCTTGTGTTTACCAAATTAAATGGATAATGTTGGCATATTTGTAGTTGCTAAGAGCTCACTTAATATTAGCCACATGACAACAGGCCCTTCAGCGTGAATGTTTTTGTTCTGGTTCTTTGAAGGAACCAACCCAAATTAATGCTAATTCATGCAGAGCTCGCTAGTTTCCCGTGGCCAATCGCTAGAAGTCACCCTGTCCTGTTTTTGCTTGGAATTATGGAAATTGTAATTTTCTTATATTTCTAATTGGTAAAAAAAACGACAAGTCTCAAAATCTAAAGGAAAAAAGCAGACTGGATCGCCTTCTCATGCTTGACCATGGAAAACATGAGATCTGTAAATTTCAAATGCAATGGACAAGTGCAAATGACAAAAGTATTGGGGTTGCAAATGCTTGTTTATACTGTCGGCAAAGACGATTTTGCGTACAGACGGATGCTATTTCTTAGACGTACAGCGCTGTAAATGTTTGGTCAGAAAGAAACTTGTTTGCAACTTTTAACAGAAACGCGTTAGCGAGGTTTATGTACAGGAACGCTTGCGGGTCTTGGTACTTTGAGCAGCACGGCTCTGGGGTTAATACTTTTCAAGTTATCTCCCAAATTGTCACATGCATTCTATTAAAACATACTAATTCAAGCACGCTCAGCCTACCCACACTCCTCGAGGAATTTCTCTTGCCAGGAGGCCACTAATGATCAACACGGCCCCCTTTACCAGTTAAACTGCTGCCTCCTCTGTGCCTAACAATGTCACATTGAATTTGAAACAGGGAAGTTTTTATGTTCTCCCCCTGATTGTGTTGGCACCTGGCAGATGTCTATTTACCACGGGCATCAATACACATAGCAATCAAAGGAAATCAGAGGCGCAGATTAGCAACAGCTGCAAGCCATTAGTGGCAGGCCTGGGAAAGCACAGCTCTGCACCCAAATTCGAAATAACCAATGTGAGCCTTCACGAGCACAAGGGTTACCCCGGGGCACTGCTGCCATGTGAGAAGGCAAAACAATTACACTGCTTGTCTCTCAAGAAAGTTCCTTCTTGCAAAGCCACGTCACACTCTTGAGTCTAAATCAATGCCACTTCGTTGCTCAGTCAAGTGTGCCTTTGACAAAGGGAACACTCTTTAAAGATCATAGAGTGTGGAAGCTGGAAGTGGACTTTATCGCAATTCTGCACACTTGTATAGTTAGCTAGAGTGGCGTGTGTTTTTTGTCGAAGGTGGGGATTGTGTGCGCTGTTTTTTTTCCATGTGCAGCAGCCGACGTGTGCCTCGCTGTTTGTAGCATAGCATCTTTGTCCTCCTGTTATTGATGCAGTGGAAGTGTCCAACATGAGAAGCTTGCATGGGTGCCCAATTCCATTTGGGAGATGAGAGCCCAGACCTGGTTTTAACTTTGCATTCTGAGACTTTTAGACCTGGCAGTGGTGGAAATGGAAAAAAAATGGTGGGGGATCCCACAAGTGCCGGGGTGGGGGCAGAGTTTGGGGGGGACAGTGCCCGAGGAGGCAGCGTTTGGGGGGGACAGAGCTGGCAGTTGACCTCCGATCAAAGGAAATGTCCAAAATAATAGTATTAAACAGCGCTATTTCTTTCTTGTTGCTTCTTTTCCAAACTATATTTCGAATGGATTGTGTCCTCCCACGTATTCCTTATCTTTGATATTTCCAGTATCCAGCTTGCTGCTTCAGAAGAATGTCCCCCAGTAGAGGGCACAGTGCGTCGATGACTGGTCGAGTCGATGTCGCTCGGAGGCCTCCGTCCTGACATCGACGTCATCAGTGGCATAAGTAGCTTGCGCAGTGCCTGTTGCTCAGTTCCGTTTTTCCGCATATCACAGCTTTGGTAACGTAACGCTTGGTTCCGTGTGAATCTTCGAATTTCTTTGAGTTTTTCTGTGGCAATACCTTTGAGTTCCGACGAGATGGTTTCTTCATCTGCTCCATCTACTCCCCAGCCCAGTTTAAAAAAATGCTGTGAATGCAGGGCTAAAATGTCCATGATGTACCCGCACAGGATCTGCCTCTGGTGTCTAGGAGCAGAGCACTTGTGTTCGGAGTGTGATGAATGTATGTCGATGACGGCCAAGGCCTTGAGGGAGCGCAGAGGAATGTTGGAGAGATGTAGGATGCCAAAATCTGTTACCCCGTCTAAACACAAGTCATCTGATGAGTCAAGGCTTCGTCTCCCTGTCATAAAAAACCAAAAAACTCTTGTTCCCAAAGTGGATCGCACCATTCCTTGTCTTCGAGGCATGGTAAAAAGAGGCACCATAGATTGCCCTCCACTTCTTCTTCTTCTAGTTCACCTGGCTCAATGGAGGAATTCAGATTGAGTATGTTAAAGGTCTTCGAGAACTCGGCCTTGCCCCAATCGGAAGCACCAATAGGCGATACCCCAGACAAAACATCTGGGAAGCACGGAAGCCGTGAGTCTTCAACCTCGGCCGTGGAAACTCCTTGAGAGCGAGTTAATCCCTCGAGTAGAGAGAAAGCCTCTGTGACACACATAAAATGGATGTCATCGACGCCGACAGAAACCCACATCACAAAGTCGAAGGGTGAGTCGTTGACACCACTGGAGCCAAAATTGAAGGAACGGTCATCAATACCTCGAGTATCGACCTCCTCAACGCCATACAAAGCAATTTCTTTGACGGTTTCATCGAAGTCATCGATATTCGTATCGAAGACATCGACGTCTTTGGAAAAATCAAAGCCGTCGACAATTTTGTCGAAGCTGTTGCCGTTCTCCTTGACCAATTTCAATACTGTCAGCTCCTATCATGACACCTATAGTGCCTTCTTCCTCTTCTTCTCCTTTAGGGAAGATTTACACACCACAACCTCGTTCAGACTATTTTAAAACTCTTTCCTCGATCTAGGAGGAGGCAGAAGAATCATTTGATGAGGAGAGACCATTTGGGTTGGAATATGAGACACCTTCTGTCCCAGAAGAACTTATTTCTGAACAATGAAGGATAAAAAAAACTGCAAGACTCACTGCATGAGGCAAGTGGCATTGAGAGTTTCCCAAAAGTTGAGTTTGATAAAGCAGATCCAGGGGATCATGCTGAAAGCAACTGCAGACAGCTTATGTCTAGAGTAACAGAATACATGGGATGGTCCAGACCCACACCTGCTTTCCAACAGGATGATTTGACGGACATTCTAGATAAGGGAGCACAGGAAGACCCTATTGTCCCCTTTCATAAGGCTCTTCAAAAGAGGGTAACTTCTAACTGGGAGACACCCGCGGTTATCCCGGCGGTGAATAAAAGGCTAATACAGAGCTTCAGCCTCTGACCCTTTATACCTGTCGAAGCATCCAACACCTGAAAGCCTCGTCGTTCAAGCTGCTACCGCTTCTGGCAAACAAAATGTCTATCCTACAATCCCACAAGATAGGGATGACAAAAAATACAAAAATACGGTAGGATGGCATTGAAGTCTGCTAATGCGACGTGGAAGCTGGCGAGGTTTACCCACACCCTTTGGGACTGTATTTTTTCGATGGCGGCTGACCACATCCCCAAAGGGGATGAAGGAGACGGTTTCTTGAACATTGTCAAGGATGGGAAGGACGCTATGTGTGAATCCCTCTGGACCGTACACAACTCTGTTGACAGCATCAGCAGAGCCATGGTGGCTAGTACGGCAATCCACAGATTTGCGTGGTTGCAATAGTCAGGATTTGCCCTAGATGTTCAATCCAGACTTCTCAACATGCCCTTTGATGGCACACATCTTTATGGGAACAAAGCTTATGAAAGTTTGGAGAAGCTGCAAACTTCCAAGGTGACAGCCAAATCCCTTGGAGCTGCAATACGGCAAATTCCAAACGCCCCACACTGTGCGCCCTGTAGGGCTAGGTCTTTCCTCTATTATACTTTATTTGGAAAAGGCAAAGGACAGCCAGCTGAAAGAGGTCAGAGAGACGATTCCCCCATGGTGGACGGGGTAAAGGTACTAAGACCGCAACTGCTTTACCCTCAACCTCTGCGTCAGGTGCTCCAAAAGTCTTACATCACAAGTTGGCAGTAGGAGGTAGGTTATCACAGCATCTGATAGAATGGCAGGCTATTACTTCAGATGCTTGGGCATTGGAAACAGTTGCCCAAGGCTACTGCCTTCCCTTCCTGCTAAAACATCAGAGTCATCCACCGGTAGATAACTCTTTGAAGCTTCCAGATCTGCTCCTTATGCAGGAGATTTTAACCCTGTTGGAGAAAGGTGCTATAGAACCGATACCTGTAGCGGAGAGGAACAAGGGTTGGTACTCCCCTTATATTCCAATTCCAAAGAAGGACAGAGGAGTGGGACCCATCTTGGACTTAAGAGACTTGAACAAGTTCCTCAGGAAGGACAAGTTCAAGATGGTAACCCTTTCTCAGATCCTTCAGGCCCTCCAGCTTCAGGAATGGTTGGTGTCATTGGACCTCCAGGAGGCTTACTTTAATGTGCCGATCCATCATAAGTATAGACAGTACCTGAGGTTCGCCATTGGCAACTCTCACTATCAGTTTTGGGTTCTGCCATTTGGGCTAACCTCCGCCTGAGGGTTTTCACCAAGCTAATGTCGGTAGTGGCAGCGAGTCTCAGGAGAGGGGGATTCACATCTATCACTACCTGGATGACTGGCTGATCAGGGCCAGTTCCCCAGAACAAGCCCTGGATCACCTCAGCTATACTTGCCACTCCGTCCACAGGCTGGGCTTCTCCCTAAACTTCAAGAAGTCCCAAATGATACCTTCAAAAAGACTCCAATTCATCGGAGCAATCCTGGATGCTTCCCTGGGAAAAGCTTTGCTACCAGAGGTGAGGGGTCAAGACATTCTGCAGATGGTGACAAAATTCCATTTTCTGAGGTCTCATGGCATCCTCCATTTGTCTTGTGCCAGAAGCTTGCCTGAGAATGCAATCTCTCCACTGGGCTCTCAGGATTCAGTGGTAACAATTATCAGGAAGGATGTCAGATCTCCTACAAATTCCAAACAGAGTCTCACTGAATCTTCAGTGGTGGGTCTGTCGCGAAAATATCTTGAAAGGAGAACCTTTTTGGCAACCATGACCGGAGATAATAGTAGTGACGGACACCTCACTCATGGGGTGGGGAGCCCATACCAATGATTTGACCATCAGTGATCGTTGGTCTCCATCGGTGTCCAAATTACATATCAGCCTTTCAGAGCTGAGGGCAATTAGACTACCGCTGAAGGCCTTCCTGCCATCTGTACGGGGAAAGAATGTCCTGATAATGATGTTGATGTTAATGTTAATGTTAAGAGACATTTGTACAGTGCACTATCACCACCGCAGTGGTGGACAACACAGTGTCCATGTACTACCTTAACAAGAAAGGAGGTGTAAGGTCACTACCATTGTGCAGAGAGGCAATGCAGATCTGATTCTGGGCAATACAAGAGGGAATTTCTCTATCTGCAGTTCACTTAGCCGGAGAGAAGAACACAACAGCGGACACTCTGAGCAGGCAGGGCACAACTTTCACGAGTTGGAGTTAGCTGAGCAAGTCCTTCAAGAGATCTTCACCCTTTGGTGAACCCCTCAAGTGGATTGTTCGTGACCAGTGCCAACAGGAAGTGCGAATGATGCTGCTCGAGGGAATTTCCCATGAGAGGAGCCCTAGGAGATGCGTTCGTAGTGGACTGGGAATTTCCACTCCTTTACGCGTTTCCTCCACTCCCCGTCATTCCTCATGTAATCAGGAGGTTGAGGAGGTTCAGGAAAACCATGATCCTAATTACCCAGACTGGGCCAGGAGAATGTGGTACCCAGACCTTCTGGACATGTCCATTTGCCCTCCAATTCGTCTTCCACAAAGAGAGGACCTTCTCTCGACAGAGAGGAGGGTCGGGTTCTCCATCTGGATATCAGGACTCTCAGCCTTCACGCATGGTTTCTGAAAAGCACAAAGATTGGACCTCCTGGTTGAAATAATGGAGGTTTTTCATTCGACCAGAAGGCCAGCAACCAAATCTTTATACTGCTGCCATTGGAACAAATTCTGCAACTGGTATAGAGATAAGAATATTGACCCTTTCTCATGCAATACACTGATGGTGTTATCTTTTCTTGTACATTTGGCAAATCTGGGGCTCCAGATTGGAACAATCAAAGGATATCTGGCAGCGCTATCCATCTTCAAGTGCACCGCAGAGGAAGTCACCTATTTTAAGATTCCTCTGGTAATCCAATTCCTAAAAGGATTAACTAATGTTTATCCTCCAACTCGTTTTCAAGTCCACTATGTGGTATCAATTTGGTTTGGTTTTACACCATCTAATGGGTGCTCCTTTTGAGCCTCTTCATTCTTGCCCATCAAGACTGTTCACCTTGAAAACAGTTTTCGTAGTGGCTATAACATTTGCCCGAAGGGTGAGTGAGCTACAGGCTTTTTCCTGCAGGCCTCCTCATACTGTTTTTCATAAAGATAGAATGGTATTGAAAGTGAAGCCTAACTTTATCCCTAAGGTAGTTTCTGAATTTCACATCACGCAGAAAATAACCTTACCATCCTTTCATCCTCCGCGGCACCTGGGAAAAGTGGAAGAAAGACTTCCCTTACTCGACCCTAAGCGTGCGTTGAGCTTTTATATTACCCGACTAGCAAAACTGAGACAGAATGATCAATTGTTTGTGGCTATACAGGTCATCAGTTGGGCCTGGGCATCACCAAACAAACCATCTCTAGATGGATAATTTTAACAATTTCAGAATGTTACAAACTAGCTGGTAAGGATCCCCCAGAACATTTAAGGGCTCACTCCACCAGGGTTATTGCAACTTCATCTGCTTAGCAGAGGGGAGTTTCCACACCTTTACAAAATATACAGTCTGGATTCCACTACTACCCAAGAGTTTTTTTTTTGGAAAGGCAGTTCTGCACTCAGTGCATTCTTGATGACTTCAATTTTGCTCCCTCCTCCAAATAATATAAATGCTTTGGGAGTGTCTCAAAGATAAGGAATACGTGAGAGGACACAATCCATTTGAAAAACAAGTTACTTACCCATGGTAACGTTCTTTCGACTGGATGTTCATCCCATTTATTCCTTATCACCTCCCGTCCTACCCCGCAGTAAAACTTCCCTTGTGGTTACAGTCTGCGCTCTCTCAGGGGTAGAAACCGTCCACTCAAGACAATACTTTGCTCTTCAAAATGGAACTGAGCACCCAGGCACTGCGCAAGCTAATTATACCACTGATGATGTCGACGTCAGGACGGAGGCCTCCGAGCGACATCAACTCGACCAGTCATCAACACACAGCGCCCTCTACTAGGGGAAAAAATTCAGAAGCAGCAAGCTGGATATTGGAAATATCAAATATTTCTTTTTTCGCCAGCGCTGGACCTGGGTTTATAATTGGAAAACCCAGGACTAGCAGTCCCGGAATATAAAATTAAAACCAGGATTGGACTAGCATTGCCTGGGAGTGATGGAGCATGTTGATATGCATGAGCTTGTGCTGTCATGTTTTTTACTCTGCATTCTGGGACTTTTTATCTTTCGAGTATAACAGAAGAAACAAAACTATGAATACACATGCAGGGCATTACACCAGGACTGACTAAATTATTCACGCCCATTCCATCCATGAGATGGTAGGCCACGCATTAAACCAGGACTAACTAAATTATTCATGGCCATTCCATCCGGGAGATGGTAGGCCACTGTAGGCCACTGGCATACCATCTCCCGAATGGAATGGCCGTGAATAATTTAGTCAGTCTTGGTTTAATGCCCTGCATGTGTATTTAGGCCAGTCTTGCCCCCCTGCATTCTGGGACTTGTAGTGCTAATTTTATAATGGGGGATATCCAGGACTGTAGGCACCAGCATGTAAAGTAAAACCTGGACTACCATCTGTTGAATGGGGTGGGGGATATGTTGGCATGGTCACACCCAATAGACAACTGGAGAGCTTGGAAGCATTCAACATTTTCTACTGAGTAATCCCCAAAAGCAGAGCTCTCACGGTTTCCGTAGACATGGCTGAGAAAGCAATCCAGTTCTGGGTTTGTTTGGAATTCTGGGATTTGTAGTTTTCCAAAACGTCAACTGGGACTTCAACAACTACAGTTGTTGAATCCACAGGCAATAACAGGACTAGATTGACTTCGCACGCATGGCCACAGGGAACTTGAGAGCGCAGTCTAAAGCTGTCGTTGCTAGCCGTGGCTTGGACAGCGCTGTGGCCAAGAGGCTAAACAGAGGCTTCAGGAGCTCTGCTTCTAATCCCCAATTGACCAAATGTACAGCTGCTAAATGGCCTCTATATTAGTGTGACATCCACATCGTTTCTTGCTTTTTAGCTACATGCACTTACATACTGAGCCTTGCTGGCAGCGCAGGGGTGAGACACAGCAGCCAATACCCACCCCAGACAAACCAACTCATTGGTTTCTTCTTCTGCATCAGACCATGCCCAAATGAGAGTTTAAAAAAAGCTGGTGTTCTTCCTTTGCCTGGACCCTTGATGGGACCTGTGAGCTAAGAGAGCACCCTGTATGCAGCTCCACTGATCAGCCCTGTGCTCAAAATTTGAAAAATAACCTAATCCCAGGTCCCCGAATGCAACGTGTTGGTGAATGGAAAGCAAAAGTTGGCACTAGTGTTACATATGATATGGACCCACTTGACAGCTGTGCCGATTTTGTTTAAACGCTATCGTAACCTGCACATGTACCAAACTGAAATTGGTTTGATATCACACACCAGAAGACCTTTCTACTCTACGGGCATTGGCTAGCTCCCTGTTCATAGGAAACACATATTTACAGCGATGTATCCGTTTCACAATGTAGTTAATATTCTATGTATTATCTTATGTAAGGGCTTCATGTGATATGCATACTCCATGTATGAATGCACTGATCCTGCAACTGGACCACTCTAAACGGCCTCGGTCCTGGGCCCAGCCACTCTCCACTTGCACTGATGCCCTGGAACCCCTTTGCACTGCGGGACTGTCTCTGTATCCCTACAGCCCCCCCCCCCCCTTCCCCAGCACTTGCTCTGCACTTACCTTGCACTTGCCACCAGCTGGCCCTATTTTATTTATTTATTACTTTACGCCACTTACCTTGTACTGCACTTCCCCCCCTCCTCTTCCCCTTGCACTCCCCCCCCACCCCTGCACTTGCGCGATCTGAATGACACCTGGCCTAGTAGGATCGTTGTCTGTCTCCCCTTGTCCCTCCCCTCCCTGCCTCGTCGCGCCTTGAAACACCTGTGTATAGGCGCGTTACAAATACCATATCATATCATATCATATCATATCATATCATATCATATCATATCATATCTATAAGGGATATATTCGCAAAGACAAAAGCCAGGCTCTCACGTTCTCCCTTGCCATGGGGAGAAGGAACTCCAGTCATGTTTTTTTTCTTGAAACTATGTTAATAGTAGTTTTCATACATTTTTAAAAAGAAAGAAAAAAATTGCAAGTCCTTGAATTCAAAGGGTAAAGCAGGGACTGGATAGCCTTCTCATGCATAAAAGAGACGTGAAAGCTCTGAAAAAATTCTATTGAAACTTAAGGTAATGGTGTCACCTTTCCTTAATATATCAACAAAAAAGATTGGTCTTCAGTCCCATCCACACAATAAATGGCCTGCCTCCTTGACTCAACACTTTTCAGACAAGTTGGAAGGTAATGTCTAGTAGTGTATGTGAGGTTGGTTTATTAAGTTTCAGTATTTGGAGAGATCTCAAGCTGACCCAAATCAGACTTGAGGACCCCATTCAGTCCAATTGTTTTCTTTTGCATTGTAGGACTTGCAGTACTATTTTTCCCATTGTCTATGTTGGACTAAAAGTCCTAGAATGCAGAGGAAAGAAAACAGAACTGGGGGAGCAGGGCAAGTACTCACACGACATTTGAAAGCTATGATATTTGTTATGTCTCTTTTAAAAATACCTTTTGCTGAAGGCATACATGTCAGATTACTGAGAATGCTTCCACTTGATGTTGGAATTGATTTTCAATTTACACCAGGTACGTGAGTCCGGGCAGGAGTCCAGTCCAACCTAGTATTCGCTGTGAGAAAATGTGCTGAGACTTGGACACGCGATTTTGTGGACTTGGAAATACGGTCTCTTTAATTCTAAGGACTTCCGTTAAAAACCTGTCACAGGTGTGTAGCGCTGTGCGTGAGTCCGGGCAGGAGTCCAGTCTAACCTAGTCATATCCCAGGAATGACTGGAGTGACTGAAGGTATGGAAGCGGTGGCCCGCCCAAGCACAAGAGCTAATCCCTGCCATGGAGAGGAGGAAGAGGCGGAAACAGCCAACATAATCACGAGGAAATGAAGACCGAATGCAGGATCAAAACCAGCAGAGCAAGTAAGTGAAAACGCTGGTGGCAGGGGGAGCGGCGCAGCACTTAAAATCGGTGTAACGAACATCAGAGAAGGGTTTACCTTAAGGGAGATGCTGGCGGCATGCACGAGCATTGACTATGATTTCAACATAGATGTGACTGACGCAGAGCTGCTGGAGGTAGCCTCCTTCAGTGAGCAGCCTGCAGCGTCGTGTCTAGAAAGAATGAGGTAGCATGAAAGGGAGGAGCGAGACAGGAGTCACAGACCGCTACTACGCAGTACCATAGTGTGGGCTATGCCGTGGGTGAGATTCTATAGACTCAAGACGGGAAACAGAAAGGTCGACGGCCGGGACATGAACAGGGAAGGGGAAAGGAAAGAAAGGAAACTGTTCCACACCACACAGGAGCGATTAAGAACAACAGTGCAATTGTGCACGCAGACCACATGATCACAAACGAAACAAGCCTATAGATGGGCACAGCTGAGAGTGAGTCAGAGAATATTGAGACAAACAATATTGAGACAAACAAGACAGACAGCTTGAACGGCATAAATACTGGTATAAAAAATGTCGTTAGAAGGTGGGTGTAAATGGAAGTATATCAATCAGGAAAGACACACAGGAAACATACCCAGTAGTTGATGGAATGGATGGTAATGGAAGGAGTTGAACAGAAAGCAGCAAACAAAGGTGATTGGAACATTAACGAGTGCAGACATACACTCGTCAAAAACAAACGAACTAGACATAGAAATGGAAAGAGGAGAGGTTGACATCGCTTGTGAAATAAGTGTGGTAAACGAAATACAGCAAGGAGCCCTCACTGAGAATGGGCAACAAACAAGTATTCATGATGTCGATTCATCAAATAGCGATGAAGGACTTTGAAGATAACGACGCTGATAAAAGACTGCCCAAAAAAAAGCAATGCTCTTTCTGAAAGATTGCAAGTAAACATGGAAAAGGTTTTCAATTGCAGTGGATACATATGTCAACACCAATAATTGGGAAGAGGTGTAGTATAAGACGAGAAAACCATCATGCAATGTCTCTTGCTGATGAAATTAGAGAGATTGAGCAACGGTCAAGCTTCATCTGGAAAATGAAACTTGGCGATTCTTGGATCCCAAAAAGGCAAACATATCAAAACATTCGAAAAGCTCAACTGCAGGAAGAAAATGATCAGCAAAATAAAATAGACCTGACCAAATCAAATGAAGGAAAAATACAGATAACAAACAACAATGAATTCTTACAGGAAACAAGAAATCAATACAGAAGTGGCGATAACACAAGAAATATCAAAGCAAAGAAAAACAGGTGAGCCAATGGAAGTAACAAACGCAGATAACGATGGACTAAACCCAGATGATGACGATGGTCAACCGGAGGAATCAGAACGAAGAGATGGACCCAAAACAAACAAGATCACAAAAACAAAGGAAGCCACATCAGTACCCCTGGACAAAACACAACTACCAACAGCAGCAGGAATACAAATCCATAACAACGTGATGGCTGCCATGACCATTTCATTGGCACCCCACACAAAGTTATATGAGGCAATTAATGAAAATGTCAGCGATAACACAAATTTGTTGACCACGACACACAGCAAATGAATACAAATGGAGTCATTTACATCAAAAATTGACGAAAGACTGAATCAAGAGGCAGAAGCCTCAGCACTGTGGCAACGAAGACTATCTGACCTGGCAAGCAGTGACCAAGTGGGGAAAAAAACGAATAATGTGAGAACCAATGGACACAATAAAATGGATGAGAAAATCTGGCAAACAAAAGGAGAGAGCTTAAAGAGAACAACTGACACCACAAGCACACCCTATGTTAAGATGAATTTGGTATGGTTAATATGTAGATAAAAAATGAGTGTAACTCAGGATGTGATTTGAGGTGCAGAGGAGAAGGATGCAACCTTGACACCTAGGTTGCGTAATATGCAAAAAATACAACAAAGTTCCCTAATCGGGAACTTACGTCCCCTGCACACTATCCTTTGTCTGGTAACCCAGACCAATGATTAAGATTATACAAACATGACGTTAAATCAATTTATATAGAATTAGAAACAGAATATTCTTGAAAGAAAATTTCTCAAACAGACAATTTAGGGTTACAAGAAACCATCTTCTTTTTATTCATGATGTCGAAGTCAGGAGGGGCCCAACGCGTTTCGAGTGCATCACACTCTTCATCAGGGGCAATAAGTGATTTCTGAAGAAAAATTACAATTGTGCTTACATTAATATTTTGACAAAATATTGTAAACAATTTTGACAATATATAACCGTATCATACATCTGCCTTTACATCATCTTGGTATTTTTAGATACCACTGTTCCCAACTTTGAACATTCATCGTAACCATTTAGATATGCTAGTAATAGAAATCTTGCTGCTATTAATTTTGTACAAGTTTTCTGAAGGCAAATCCAAAATATAATATTTGCAAAAAAATATTTTTTGATAATAGGTGAAAAGAGTATTCCTAACTGTAACAGTCAAGTGACTCAAGACACGGAAATGCGGTGTGTGGATAACTAAGCTGGAAGGAAAATATAGAAAAAGATTCTAACCTTGTATTTTTTAAACTTTACCGAGTGCTGTCAGCCAGCTGATTACGGGGTGGGAAAGTCCTCAGGATTGGGAATCCCAAATTCAGTCCGCTGAGTAGGTCAAGGGGTTTTCTAGGGGCTTCTACTTCCCAGTGCTATCTGTTAAATAAGGCCAAATTAGGACTTAGTTATCTAAAAAAAGGATAAATGGGTTAACTACTATTAAGTGTGTTAAAAGGACTTACTTAGAAGTCCAGATATTCACTCCTTGATAAGAAGCAGCAGGTAAATCAATTGGGTCAGGCTGTCAGGTCACCGTAAGTGCCGCCCCGGTCTGAGGTAAAAAACAATAAAAACAATAATAAGGGCTGTAGTAAATCCAATGTGGGAATCACAGGGATGGATTCCACAAGGAGAAGATTCTATCTACATCTGACGGCTGTAGTCTTACCTCCAATCCGTAATACAGTCCCGTGGAGTCAGGATCCCTCGGGATAGCTGGACTCCATGTTATTTGAACTTGCGGTATTTATGTGTAATTGGGAAATGGCGTCATCACGCGCATGCAGTGTGAAGTTGATGCTCGGGTATGACGTCATCACGCGCATGCGCGTGTGCCGTTAATGCTCGGGATCCAGTATGTGTAATTTTTCGGATTTAATTATAATGCAAATAAACTGGGCTTATACAACGACATGCATTTAATAGGGATGAGCATAATTATCCCTTAGGAAAATAACGGGAGCTGTTTAGAAAATCTCAGACGTGTCGGTTGTTTACCAAGTGACGACATCACGCGCTGAACGTGGATGACGTCACATGTAAACAATGGCCGACGCGTTGTCGTCACGGGCATGTAAAATAGCTCAAAAAAAGAGGAGGAAAGGAAAACCAACCTCTTTCTTGACCTCTATAAGAGTAAAGTAAGTAATGCTAAGTAGAAATTCAAGTGAGAAGTCTCAAAAGACTGTAATATACTGGAAGAGCTAAACACGTGCAATAGTCATAAGTGAAATTGTTAACACGAGGAGTTGTAAGAAATTTTCAGAGATTTCAAAGAAAGCATGTACCAAGTCTCACATACTACTTTTCTCGTGAATATGGCAGAAGTGCTAACTTATGATGGGACCCCTTTACTGGGACTCCCTAGTGTTATATTCACATGATCCAAAAAATTCCAACATGTAAACAACACATGGAAACATCAGGTGACAAAGCATCACAAACTGGCAAAGGAAAACAGTCAAAGGAGAGCCTCAATTTGAAAGGTCATCAAGAGAAAACAAAAAGCATAGGACTCGAAGTTAGCGAGAAACAAAGGCGTAGACAAATAGAAGAGACCCAAAAGCAATCCGAGACAAATGAAACAAAGGAACAAAGTATGAGTCAATCCCATACGAGAAGAAAGATACATCTATAAATAAAAGAAAACTCGGACAAAGAGATGTGAAAGGATTATCAGAAATGAAAGAAGAAAGGTGAAGGGAACACAGGGTATTTATTTATTTGGATTTGTAGAGCGCACTGCCCACAGACATTGAGGCGCTATGATTGGAGCGTAAGAAGGCTTAATTCAGGGTTACAAGAATGCAGCCCAACAATAATTGCTTAGTACAGGTTGCTTGGTTACATAAACAGAGAAACATACAGGTAATACGTATGCACTGTCAGAGATACATGTGGTACATGTGCACTGTTATACAAAGAGCTTAGTTTTGATGGCTTTCCGGAAGGCTGCATGAGAGTGAATCAATCTGATATGAGAAGGGAGGGCATTCCAAAAAGTGGCAGCCATCGTTGGGAAACTGGTACCGGCCGCGCAAGATCTATGGGTTTTGGGTACAGTAATCCTGTTGGAGTATGCCACTCCAGTAGGCCTGGATGGAATGGGTTTGGAAAACCTTTGGATTAGATAAGGGGGTGCCAGGTTATGGACACACTTGTGAGTCAAAGCAAGGGTTTTGAAAATAATCCTTGGTATGGGTCGTAAAATGGAAAAGGAATGGATAAGAACCCTAAAGGTGATGAGTGAAAAACACAAAATTAAGTATACTCAGTGTTCCACGTAAACAGAGATCTTCCAAAAAGAACTCAAGAACCAGAAAAAGAGCTCATCAACAGAACAGCTAAATAGTAAGAGAACTAAAGATGATAAGACAGAAGAAAAGAAAATGAAAAATATAAAGAATATACCCAAGAGAAAAGAAAACGGGTCAAAGCATTTTTGCGAAATATTCAAACGCCAATCTGGCAATGCTCTGGTAAAATTGACCTACAGATGGAAAGGAAAAAACGAGAGGACAAAATAATAAAGCAGAGGAAAGAAATAACAACACTCAACTCATCGCAAGAAGATAGTGTGATAGATCAAATAGAAGATGAACATGACAAGACATATGACCTAATCGACGATGAGTCGTACTATATAGAACTAAACGAATCGTGGTCAGAAAAGGAAGAATCAGAAGAAGAACACGAAGAGAAAGAGGCTCCGAAGAGGAAGAAAAGTCAAACAACCTCTCCGCAAAGGTGCAAAAGTGAAGACAATGAAAAAGAACAAGAGACCTCCATTGAGGAAGCCCAATTTCGCACACTAGCGCAAAAACAAACAAAGTATTCAGAGACATACTCAAACTGGAACCCAAGAGGCCAAGCTGGAAGATCCAAAGATGGATGCCTCGACATGAAGGAAGGGATAGGAACGAAAGAAAATAATGAGAAATACACATACGTGAGACGTGAGACGTGAAAGCACACTCAGGGAACAGAGAGGGACTAACCTAAATCAGAATAATGTCATACATATATTGAAGTTTATACCAACCTTAAAGAACATTTCATCGAATGACATCGCAATCGTCGAGTATATTGATGAAAAACATGTGGATCAAGTGATACTACATCTCAACTCAATGAAAGTGAAATTGTTACTGCTGAGGAAAAACTCAGATCTGGCAAGACTAGGATACGAGGTGAGCGATCATGTCTCGCGAAAAGGGGAGACACAAAGTTCTCGTAACCATACAGCAGAAAATAAAAAAGAAGACTTGAAGACGGCAAGAACAGGAAATAAAACATTTTCAAAAGAACAGATGAGAAGAAATCCAATAAAAGTGACATTTGGCAACAGAAGAAAGGAAGAAAAAGGTTCTGGCCATCTGTATGAACTTGAAGAGAAAAACAAAACAAAGGAGAATGAGTGGAAATGCCTAGCAAAAGCCCGGCCAAGTCCGACAATGAATAACAAACAACAGAAGAGGAGGAAGGAGAGGATACACTCCTATCCTGGAACACCAGGAGATTCAGTCATTTACTTAACTGTCCTGAACGAAATGTGGAGAATGCAACAATAATTTGTCTGCAGGAAACATGGTTACAGGAAGCTCAGACCTGTGAAAGTCACACAATCTTAATAAATCCAGCAATAAAAGGAGCACAGGGAAGACCCTACTGTCATGGCCACAGAACTAATGGCCAGTCCTCCCTCATCCCCAGGGTCCAAATGGACCCAGTCCTGGCGCCTCTGGAGCCAGGCTCATGTAAAAGTGTGCCTAGCACACTCTGTGCCTAAGGCACATGCAGTAGGGCCGGGCGTGGCCATAGAACAACATTGGAAGGCATGTGCAGTAGTCCCTGCGTGGGGAGAGGTAGAGCCACTAGGGGCCAGGGCCAGCCTATATAAGGCCAACCCATCCACATGCCTCTGCTTTGCGCTGTTCTGCTTTTGCAGCGTAACGCTTACCGCTGTTCTTACCTGTGCATCCACTTGATTCCATCTTCTTCATCTTTGAAGACATCTTACCAGATTCCAGCATCTCCGCCGCTGACAGTGCTTCTCACCTGATTTCAGCCGCTCGATCGCTGTATGCGCCTCTTACCTCATTCCAGCCACTCCATTGCTGTGAGCGCCTCTTGCCTGAATCCAGCATATCCATCACTGTGCACGCCTCTTACCTGAATCCAGCTACTCCATCGCCGAAGGCGCTCCTACCTGCTCCCAGCCGCTCCATCGCTGTGTGCGCCTCTTACCTGCATCCCATCACTACCGGAGTCGGGGCCTTCTTCTCACCTGATCCGGGCGTCCAGCTAACCGGAGCTCCACTTTTTTCCTTTTCTTCGCGACGTCTTCACACTGCAACCGCGGAGCTGCATCGAGCATCCAGACTTCGTTCTTCACCGTCGGCCTTATCCTGCAAGAGAAAAGAGAGAACAACAGGTTAGAATTCACAGCAATAACGAACGCTTGGCTGCCATACCAGTGCCTACAGTTCCATTACAAAGGCCAATTTACCAGTTCCATCAGGCTCAAGGAACTCCCCGGATTCGCTCCACGACTCCGAAAAAAAAAAACAGAACTACAAGAAATGGCTGACTGGATTTAGAAGTCAACGAGCACAAGACCAAGGGCGATTAATGCTAAGAGCGATAGGGCAGCACTCAACAAGGGATATGTGGACCCTACTAAACAATCAGACCCTGAACCAGCAGAGCAGATTAAACAATGGAGTAACAGAAGTCAACTGGATAACTCATTACTCAAAAAATTCATCTGCAGCTAGGCCTGACGGCTTGACAAACCTGGAGTTAAAAAAAGATCCAACCGGTTGGGAAAAGTTCATAACAACAATTTTTGAACAGATAGAGGAGTGTAAGACAATACCAATGTCATGGACAAGAAGTATAACAGTACCAATCTTTGAAAAAGGCCAACGAGAAGATCCGTCAAACTATCGGCAAATAGCGCTGCTCAACGTTATTGGAAAAGTATATGCAGCAATCATGCAGAAAAAACCTTTCTGATTGGGCAAATAAAACCAAGAATTATTGATCCAAGACAAACAGCTTTTACGAAAGAGACAGGAATGGAGCTCAACCTAGTCATACTATCAATATTGAAGCTAAATGCAATGAAAGCAAAAGAGAAACTACATTTAGCCTTCATAGACTTAAGGCAAGCCTTTGACGGAGTGAATCGTCAAAAGCTTTGTCAAAATGTTAACAAATTGGAATTGTTCTGAAGAGATCCTACAACTGATAAGAGCCTTACACAACAACACAACAACAAGAGTACGAATAAATAACAAAGGAGCATTGTCTGCTGCAATAAAAACAAAAGGGGTGTTAAGCAGGGGTGTCCTCTGGCAGAAACCCTTTTTAAATTGTATATAGCAGACCTACCGGACGCACTGAAAGATACCAACCACCGAAAATAAACAACAACGAGATTGCGATTATATGCTATGCAGATGATCTGGTACTGGTAAACCAAACAGAAATGGGATTACACCATCTATTGGACAAGCTCTGAATGTACATGGAGCAAAATGAGCTTGTCATTAACACTGACAAGTCAAAAATTCTCACGATTGGCGGAAATAGAAGAGTAAGTGCAAAAGCGTTCAAATGGAAGATTGGGACAGAATAACTTGAATTGGTGAAAGAAATTCGATACCTGGGCATACTATTCAACAAGTCAATTGCAGAATAAAAATGGGAAAAAGATCTTATGACAAAAATTAAGATGTTATGCTCATAAGGGATAATTATGAATGGACGATACGGCAAATTCTCACTAATACCGCTGCGAGCGTTCTATATACAGAAAGCCCTCCCAATAATAACGTATGAAGAAGAAGCAGGCCTCAATTTAACATGGAAAGTCTGGGACAAGTTGGAAAGCAGGTTTTGGAAACCATCCCTAAAGCTGCCAAGATGCCTCCCAATAGCTGCCATGAGAGCTGAGTTAGGACTACAATCATTGTACTCAATAATATGCTGGAAATCAGTTGCATTATTAAGGGAAATAACACAAGACGATCCATAACAGGTTACAAAATTCTTGCAAATAAGGGGGAGGGAAAGAGCGTAACGCTATTAAATCAATAGAAAGAAAAATGGTGCAACTATTTAGCACAGCTCGACTCGAATCGAGAAGAGCTAATTGCGAACCCTGAGAAAGTAAAAGGGAAAATAAAGAGACTCGACTGGATAAAGACAAGAAAAATAAATGATCATACCAATCACAAGCAAATGCAGCAAACAAACATAGAACAAGAAATACAATGCCAGACTATCTGACAAGATACCCCAGTACATTTCATCGAGAGAAGCTGCTGCAAATAAGGATGGACGTTTACCCGACACACGAATTTCTACATACTAGAGGACGTTGTGGTATTAATGAGGGCCAATATAAATTCTGTAATGCTAAAGACACACTAGAAACAGTGAAACATCTACTGTTGGAATGTGAAGCAGTGAACAAGGATAGAGAGGAAGTATTAAGTAAGCCTCTAAGGAAGCACACAACAAGATCAAAGGAAGAACGGTGGTGTGAATTTCTGCACTGGAAAGACATTCGATTAACGTGCGGAGGAAGGAATCCGCTGGAAATGATAGTGAATTCAAAGGAAGAACTCCAGCAGGCGAGCTTGGAATAAATAGACATTGAGAAACGGACAGTGATGACTATAAAATTGTGAAATAGGAAAAGGGAAATGTGTAAAAAGTTTTATTGAATTCAACTATATCACAATTTAAAAAAAAGAGATCTCAAGCTGTCCCAAATCAGACTTGAGAACACCATTCAGTCAAATTGTTTTCTTTTGCATTGTAGGACTTGCAGTGCTATTTTTCCGATTATATTGTTGGACTACAAGTCCTAGAATGCAGAGGAAAGAAAACAGAACTGGGGGAGCAGGGCAAGTACTCATACGACATTTGAAAGCTATGATATTTTGTATGTCTCTTTTAAAAATACCTTTTGCTGAAGGCATACATGTCAGACTACTGAGAATGCTTCCACTTGATGTTGGAATTGATTTTCAATTTACACCAGATATTAAAAAACAAATCCACGTCTATCTTAAATTACACATTTGTAAAAAAGTTTAATTTTACAAAATTTTGAAAAATAATGCAAAACGAGCTATCAAATCCTCATGCCTACATTAATGCCAAGGTCAAATGCACATTGCCACCCTGAGAGAACACAACCATCCAGGTAAACACCCCTTCTCTTGGCCATCTGGCTGAAACACTAGCAACTAGGCTTGCGTGTTGGAAAAGGGGGCAAACTAGACCACTTGGTAACACAAAGACAACAACGCCCTTGGTTTTCAGGGAAATGTGCAAAACACAAACACTCATATCAACCAGACTCACGCTAACCTACATTTAGGTGTCATGGAATGTCGAAAACCTGACCACCAGTCCCCTCCAGGCAATACAGAGACAAAACGTCACCAGACTCAGATGTTGTGGCAAGTGATAAAGTGAACATGCAGACCTACAGTACTCGCCCAATGTGCCTTGCTGGGAACATACGCATAGCAATGCTGGAGTGGGAGGATATAGATGGTAAGGAAACCTGGTCACCCATGTATGTTGAAGGTTGAAAAACATGAATATTTAGACAGAATACAGCTGCCTGCGGAAACAAACACACCCCTGTCCTCCATTAAACCGATGTCAACCTCAGTCATGCACAGTGATCCAGAGGGCACTTAATCAAACTGAAATGTACAATCAGATGTCCCTCCTGGTTGGACAGTTTGACTACAATGAGAGCATAAGCCACATTCACCAATCATTCTTAAGAACAAACTTACACTGGCCTGCACATGCAGGTCTCACAGAAGGTTTAGAGGCCTAACCTATCTGAGTGAACAAGCCACACTCACTAACCACTCCAGAGAGCAGACTCACACTAACATCCACATCCACACTCACTAACCATTCTAGAGAACAAACTCACTCTAGCCTGCCCATCCAAGTCTCACAGAAGGTGGAGAAGCCTTACCTTCCTGAGTGAACAAGCCACACTCACTAACCACTCCAGAGAGCAGACTCACACTAACATCCACATCCACACTCACTAACCATTCTAGAGAACAAACTCACGCTAACCTGCACATCCAGGTCTCACAGAAGGCTGAGAGGCCTAACCTATCTGAGTGAACAAGCCACACTCACTAACCACTCCAGAGAGCAGACTCACACTAACATCCACACTCACTAACCATTCTAGAGAACAAACTCACTCTAGCCTGCCCATCAAAGTCTCACAGAAGGTGGAGAAGCCTTACCTTCCTGAGTGAACAAGCCACACTCAATACCCTCTCTAGAGAATAAACTCAAACTAACATCCACATCCACACACACTCACAACTCCAGGGTGTGCAATGTTTTCCAAGTGTTGACGTCAGACTCAAGGTTATGAAAGTGGGTTAACTTTTCTTATTTGCTTTATATACAGAAATGTTTTGTCCTCAGGCAGACCCTTTGTGCCACCTTTCTCCTGGTCTTCAATGTGGTCAGGAGCTTTTTCTACCTGCCCAGCATTACAGAGATGTTTCTATCCTTAGCTCCCAGAGCTCTTTTCGTGCAGGCATCTGCTCATGAACCCTTGTCTCCACAGTGTGATTGCTTCAATGAGATCCTTGGCGCCTTATTAATGCCAAATAAGGCTGTGTTGCTTTCAGTAGTATTAGGAATCATGATTCCCAACATTCAGTGTGT
The DNA here is from genome assembly GCF_040938575.1 of Ambystoma mexicanum. Taxonomy (NCBI): domain Eukaryota; kingdom Metazoa; phylum Chordata; class Amphibia; order Caudata; family Ambystomatidae; genus Ambystoma; species Ambystoma mexicanum. Next base: position 1,108,131,998 of record NC_090930.1, on the reverse strand, counting down.
CTTTTCCTTGTGGCTCACCTGTGCTTAAAAATAAAAGTTAGAATCACTACTTACAGTCCGTAGCTCTCTTTATGTTTTCATTCCACTCTCTGTTAAGCTTTGGAATGCTCGTGAACCACAACCCCGCCATGCACTGCTCTCCTGGTTGTATGTTCTTATCAGATCACCATGCAGAGCTCTTGAAATGTTCAAGGTACCATTGCAATTAGTAATCCCTGTTAGGACATGGAAGTCATTATTGACCTCCTCTCAGCCAATCAGAATGTTCGGAATGCAGTCAATAACTACTGGTATTTACTGCATTCCAGACACTAGGACATAAGAAGCACAACAGAAAGCATTTCTCTCCATTCAAGCAACAGTGACATTTCTCAACGAACGTTCATTCAACAAAACACTCAAGCCTAATTTAACGCAAGAAAGTGAACGCTAAAACATGTAACAATGCTTTCACTTTTGTACAGGAAAGAAAATCACTTAAACATTGCACCTAAAGGAAACTCGGCCTAAAACAGTTCCACTTTAAGCACGTTTACAATTAAAATGTGTAACTTACGAAGGAAACCTAGTCATTTAAATATTGAAAAATTAACCCACATTTAATTTACTAAAATATGTTGTGTTCTTTTACTCATGATTATTCTAACATGTTTTATGTCACCACCACAAACCAACACCCGTATAGCTTCTAGAACTGTGTTCTAATATCATTATAGACCTAAGTCTATATTCCGGTTCACTTTTACGGGTCAGTATCATTACTCAGTTTCTCTTGGAAATAGGAATCATACTTTGCAATGTCTGAATATTTTTTGGTCCTCCTTTGCTGTCAGTACCACTGCACTAGCCTTTTAAATTGTTCGAACAACAGCTCCGAGCATGCACTTTTTCTTTGGTCCTCTTTGCTTTGTCAGCACTTCTAAGCTAAGCTTTTTGGAGTGTTAGAGCTACAACTTTCACTGTGAAATTCTTGCTTTTTTCTCTTGGCTTTTTCAGTGCTACTGCACCAATGTACACTACTTCCTTGGTTCTTTAGGCGTTGTCACTGTCACTGTGCTAGGCTTTTGTTGTGTTGTAACAGCAACTTTAAGTGTAAAATTCTTCCTTGCTTCTTTTGGCATTGTCAGCACCATTGCAATAGGTTTTTGGAGTGCTACAATCAAAACTCTCAGACTGCAGTTCAAATCAGTGTCCCAATTTCTTGTCTGCATTTCCAACACCTCAAACCCCTTCTATGTCTCTTGTTTCCACATTCTTTGATTGCTGCTTCTTCCTGGGGATCTTGATCTGGACTCCCTCCGCCTGTCACCTATTCAATATTGGGGCTGCTCTGAGGACATCCTCTCTCCTACTCTCTGAGATCTCAGCGGTCTGTCACAACACAACCTTGTTCACAAACGTGTGATTGCCTCTCTGACTCTGGTCACTGCATCAGTAGTTTCTTACTGTATGGATATCCTTGCAATCTCATTTTTATCAGTGGGTCTACTTTCTGAAAATGGCACTTTTTCCTGCCCCAATTCCAAAAACATTTTGACTGCCCCAACCTCCTCAAACCCTGTTATTCTGTCTTTCAGTCTTGCTGTGCTGCCGAGACCAGCACACCCTGCTGGCAATCAATGAAGCACTGACGAGCACAGATAGCCCCTGTTTCCTCATCATCCCGGACGTCTCTGTGGTATCTAACACGGTTGACACAAATCTTGTCTTTACATGCTGCCCTTCACTATGGGCATCCTCAATACAATAATGAGTTGGTGGGCTTCAACAGGTCTCCTCACCAGCAGGCAACCATATGTCAAAATGGATTCAGCCAGATGTTTCCACCCACTGTGAACTGCAGAGTCCCCCAAGGTTCCAAACTATCTCCAATGACAGTAAATACTAACGCAGAACACGTGGGGATCCTACTATCTTGGCAAGGCATACCATTATAGGACTATGGTGATGACACACAGCTTCACTACACCATGCCACCAGCTGGTGGCATCCATCACTTCAGATTTTGCCTCGGCCCCATACAAACATGGCTATCTGCAGTTTACCTTAAACGAAACCCCAAAAAACAAAGTTGACACTCATCAATGGAGACAAACTTGAGTCCCTAGACAAGGACTGACTAAATGGACCTTACAATCTTCTCCCTCTTTGTTTTATCCATTGGGAAGTCTTTGCGCTTTCACATAGACTCCGTACTCTGCATTAAAAACTATTACAAAAAAGACAAAGCTCGCTTAGATCAACTATGACCTCTGTAGGACACTGGAGAATGGAGGTGCAAGGGTGAACTAAGGAGTCCAGGTAGGTTTGTAGGTAAGTCCTTTACTTAAGTATTACCTTATAAGTAGGAGACCTATCTACATGGATCCTGCGGTGCTGCACTACCCAGATAAGGGCCTTAATAGACCTTGGTGTAACACACAGGTAGGGGACATACCACACTCACTCAGTTCCATAAATGACATCACTCCCTCTGACCTCACATCTCCAGACATACATGCACACAGACCGAAAGGGAAAGAATCCAAATGCCACACATCTCCCCAAGTCATACACACACCAGCACAACACACAACAAACCAGACACAGTCTTACTTTTGAAACAGGGGAAGGAGCCATATACCACAAATGTGAAACCCTTTCTCCAATTCTGCAACTTCTGATCAAAAGGGCAAGCCCTTCTACTTTCCCATCTCAAAAGAAGCAATCCCCTCCTCACCAGCATCCTCAACTCCATCCTTGCCCCGCAACCTCATTGCAATGCTACAGCGAACTCAAAAAGCCAACAGGGGAATTCAACTTCCCTCGCCCTTCTCCGGGTCTCACTGACAACACCTGTAATATTGTAAGTCCCCCCATTGAGCTATCTAAACATCCCAGCCTGCATCCATAGCCTGGTATGTCTCAGGACAATATTTTCTCACCTGTGCTTTATAAAAAGCTCTGTTCCCTTAGTGGGCCAGGTGTGCACCACAAATGTAAATGGCATTAAATACACACTATGTTTTATATAGCCCATTTAGCCCTCACGCAGTCAACAATTAATCATCAGCACCTCTGACTTCACCCACAACGCACCTTGGTGCCTTGCTGTCACAGTTCAACCTCACCATATCACAACAAAGCAATTAAGTTGTAACATTGCCATTCCTGTATTGTTTAAACTGCCCTTCAACCTTGCAAGTAGTCCCTGGGCGGCCCATAGTGATAATTTTGAATCAAAAGTTTCGAAAAACAAACGTTTTGAAAGAAAAGTTTCGAAAACAAAAGCTGTGACATGCTATATTTAACATGCAACGTGCATTTCTTTCTAAACCAATCCGTCGACAATAGTCATGGACTGGTTTCAATTGAAATGCACTTTTACATGTTAAAAGTAGCATTTCAATGCTTTTTTTTTGTGTAACTTTGCAACGTTAGAGGCAGCTGTCCAGTGCTGAAATTACAGCCCTGGACAGCTCCATTTAACGTTTCAAAGTTTTTGTGTATATTGGGTGGGGGATCCCCCTCAGCCCCCCCAACTCCGACACCACCCTCCCACCCCCAACCCTAACTGAAGCCCCAACCCTAACCCTAATCCATGTCGACGGCACTTTCACAATTTTTTCAAAGAAATTGTCATTCGAAAGACTGGCATTTCGACAAAAAAAAATGCGAAAGTTTGCCTTTCGAAACTTTTACGTTCGATAAAATGACAGGACACCCACTGGGCAGCGAAGGAACTACACTAATACCCCATAACATACCTTTAAAACGTCCGCCTATAAAGCCTCACACACTCCCCAAAAAATCCTCACATACAATCAACTACCCTCTAACGTGGATCTTCTCCTTCGTCTCAAATCGCTCGCAAATCATGCTCCTCCCGGCTTTATCCTCCCTCTCTCACCCAGTGCCGAAAGGGCTTCCTGAGGGAGCGTCCATATCTCCCCTCCTCTTCAATATCTACCTTAGCCCTCTCCCTGCACTCATCTGACCTCAACCTCATCTGTTACGACTACACAGACGACACCCAGATCATCCTCAAAATCCCCAAATCACCAGCTGCTCCTGCCCGGACCACTCCACCTGCCTTTCTGATATTGACCACTGGATGACAACCAACCACCTCCACTTCAACCCTGGCAAAACAGGAATCCTAGCATGTGGTAAAACGGCTCTCCTTCCCCAACCAATCCCCTGGCCACACCCCCTAGTACCCACCCCGACAACATACACTTCTGTGAAAAACCTCATATGCACGCTGGACTTCAAATCTATCCCTCTCTTAACACCAACTCCGTGCCCAGAACCTGCTTCTTCCACCTACACATCCTCAGGTGAATCTTCCTGTACCTCACCTACCTACAGCGAATCTCTGTTATCCTTGCCATCATCCTCTCCCGCATAGACTATGCAAACTTCTTTTTTTCTCAGTGCCCCGGCATTCCAGCTCAGGAAACTCCAAAAGATCCAAAATGCTGCTGCCTGTCTCTTCATTGGCCTCTCACCTACAGAACATATTAGCCCTGTACTCAGAGTCCTGCATTGGCTCCCTATCGGTGGACGGACTACCTTTAAAGACATGTTCATACCTCACTGTTGCCTCCACAACACAGGACCGGAATTCCTATAGGATAAACTCATACGCTCAACCCACCAGGAACCTCAAATCTGGCTTTGCTCTTCTCCTCGTTATCCCTCAATGCAACTCCCCCAGATTGGGAGGATCCTCTTTCTCCATCCAAGTCCCTGCCACCTGGAACTCACTTCCTCTTCACATCTGCCGCATTGAAAAACCACCTGTCATTCAGAAAGGCCCTCAAAACTTGGCTATTCCCTACTACAATCTGAAATCCTCTTCCCCGTCTCATTTCCATCAACATTGCCTCATTCACAAGCGCCAGCCTCAGAATCATCGAAACACCAAAAAGTCATGTTTGCAGTGGATGCCGGCTGTTGTCGCGGCGGCCCGCCTATCACACATCAATCATCGAAAACCTCTCATTTGCAAATCCACAGGCGGATGCCGGCCTTAGTCATGGTAGCCCGCCCTACTAAACTCAACCACCCGCGCTCTCTTTGCACACAATCACACATCATCCCCTGGGCCTCCTTCACTCAGACTGGTGCACTCTGGCTACCGGTATACAACACCTGACAGTCTGATGGTAGCTTGTACGTTACGATTGAAAGGTTTCAAGAAAGCTGGTCAGAACATGAAATATGCACTGGGGTCTTGTCCTTGCAACCTCCTTGGCTGCACACCTAGAGGACCCCTAATGATAGCCCTTCTCATATCAAATATCCAAGGGGATTGCCAAAAGCACTCAGAATGTTCGATTAGATAGATTGCTGGGGGTAGGATATGTGGTATGCCTCGTTGGATTTCAGGGCGTAGGAAATGTGACGCACTTAGATGGATTTTTGGGGGCAGGAGTTGTGACGCACTTAGATGGGTTGTTGTTGGTAGGAAATGGGTCGTATCCTGATGGATTTTGGGGGAGGAAAATGTGATGCACGTAGATGGATTTTGAAGTAGGAATGTGAAACACTTAGTAGGATTTTGGGGTAGGAAATGTGATGCACTGAGATGGCTTGTTGGTGGTGGGAAATCTGACGCTTGGGGGTAGGAAATGTGACACACTCGATGGATTTTAGGGGGCTAGGAATAGTGTAACACACTCTCTCTCTCTCAAGCCTGTCCATTTACACAGATGTTTTATGAGGATATCCCCAGCACTCTGAAGGCCATAGTGAGAACGGCCGAATGTGCCTGAATTCCTTTGAGGTCAGACTGCTAATTGCACCAAGAAAATATATGAAGATTACCTCTCCTGTGCTTAAAAGACCTGTCACTATAGCTTGCCACTGCTCCATGGCCTTTGTTTTGGACCTGTCAGTTTCTTGATACTAGTCTGCTTAAACGCTTACAATACCTGTAAGGACAGCCATGGGGTTGTACCTTGATATGCGGAAAACCGGGCATTGCAATAAGATGAAAACAAATGCAGGTTAACATATGTGGTACACTTTGAGCATTTATGCCTTATAATGTTTTGCCTGCCCATGACACTTGAAGAAACTAGTTGGTAACCCTCCATTACACTTATAACTGCTTAGGTCAGCCTTTGTAACGCACAGTGGCTATATGCAGGTATCCTGGATATCGCACTTAGTAGATTAATTTTGCTAGCGTATGTAGAACTTAAAGATATTGAGTAAGATTATAAAGGTAACCTGTCAATTGTGTTTAGAGAATCCTATTATCCTAGTTGTTATGTCAGCATTTATGTCCAGCCTAGAAGAACCTCTAGGATATCCGGTCTATTGCACTTGGTAGACTTATGGGTAGCCTGTCCGTAGTGCATAGAAAAGTCTACGAAGGTATCTAGCTTTTTCTTCCCCACAGAAGATCGGATGACACAGCAACATCAAAGATAAGCTCCATCTGAGCTTAAGTTATGTATAAATTCACCACTTCGGTGGACATCTGCTGCAGGCATGGGTATCCATCCATGCACTTTAGAATGCAGCTACCACTACGACGAATTCGGTCTAGCTGGTCACATAATCGCTTCGCACTGAAACACCAGTCTTACCTCAACACCTCTGCCATTAGAATACAGCAACAACCTACAATACATTTTGGACTAGCTGGGTACATATCGAGTCTCCTGCACTAGCGCTGTGGCGTGGCCTCCCTCACCACCCGTCCAGATGCCTAGCCTCTTGGGTTGCTTATTGGAGTTTAGCCAGCCCTCCTAGGTCCTAATCTTGGTCAAATGCACACATGCATCTTAAGCCTCCTCTTAGAACTTTCCCATATCTGAACCTCGGTGCTAGTGGGCGTTCCTACCACAAAGCACTTTGAGGCCATATACATGGGAAAAGGTGCTATATAAATGACTACTACAATACAATACAATACACAGCTTCCAAAAGATGTATTCCTCCTCTCAGACACGTTTGACAATTCCACATTACATCCTTAATTCACCATCACGTACAACAGAAATACCCATTGCACAGACTTGCATACTTGTATATATGACCTTCACTTCTTCAATCTGGATCAAAATGCTTGTGCTGGGATGTTCCTTCTCTCCTTCCCAAATATCGACTTTCCTTAATATTGGTCACTAGCTCTGGAATGGGCCCCACTGGCCAAGTTCTATATCCTTTCTGTCCCTTCTATCTCATAATCCACTTCTCTCCTTTTCTCGCCCTTTATCTCCTAGCCTGCTCTTTCTCGCCTCTGTCTTCTCACTCACTCTATGCAAATTGCAGGGTTTTCTTGGACAGTATTTGTTTCTGGCATAATGCACTGTGCACTTGTAAATACCATGGCCTGTCTTTTTTGTACTTTCAAGTGCACTGCTGTCTCTTGTGCTGAGCTCCCTCCAAGTGATAAAAGTTTGGGCTTGCAACCTATCTATTCAGACAGACATCCTAAGCCTTATCTGTATACATACATATGCATAGTGGAGGGCAGCGTTGGCTGCCATATAGTTAAGATTAAACCAATTTGCATTGCCTTTCGCCAAACTTCAATTGCTAATAACATTTCACTCGCTGGACGGGTTTGGATGAAATTGTCCCCATAAATGTCAGGCATGGGCCCCTCCAAAGTAGAAATCTTGAGGAAAACCTGTGAAACGGTTCAAAAGGTATTAAAATAACAAAAAAAGCTGTTTTTGGCCTGCTCCCATTAATTTTCCCAATGCGAAAAAGTGCCTTCATTGAACACTTTTAGCGCAAAAACTACTGGTTGGATTTGCACCACATAAGGAATAGGTTTTGCACAAAGAGCCACAGATGTGCCTTTTTTTTGGTTTGATGCAAATCCATCGAGTAGTTCTAAAAACAATCGACAGAGATGGGGTCGTCTCAGTCCAAAAATCTTTTATTATATATTTCCCATGGTGCATTGTAGCAACTGAGGCTTTTCAGAAATGAAAAACTGACATCTTTCTTATACATGAATGCAGCCCATTTTACAGTAATTCTGTGGTCGAATTTCTGTAATTTTGTCATAAATGTATGCAAGAACAAAGGGGGCTGGGCGACCAAAAAATTCGATTTAAAATGTATGCTAAAACACCAAGTGGGCCATTTTGCAAAAATGTTTCATTGCATGCAGGGACCACCAACATTAGTACTTCCATGATGTTGCATCACTTGCTTGCAATGGTTAACATTTACAAAACAGAGTTTAAAAGTGAAAAGTAAAAGCAGGTAAAATTGCTTATCATCATTTCTGCTCTGTTTCTTCCCCAAAAATGTAAATGCAGCTGGCAAATGATCTTTTGCAGACAGCATTAACAATGAATTACTATGGGATCTGTATGATTTTTTATTAGGTGATACAAATTAGTATATTCAAGTGGAATCCCATGGGTTTAACACCTGCATGAAAATGTGATATATAAATTAAATATGTTAGCGCAGCAGTCGCCCAGGATGCAACAGGTGCAACAGGGACAGTGCCCATAATAGGTAGGGGATATGGGTCTCGGCTGCAGGCTCGGATCACTGGGATGACCATGACCACAGTCCTTAAGCCCATTTGGTGCAACTGGGACAATAGCCCACAGTATTTTTGCCTATTTCTTTAAATGTAGACTGTGAACGCAGCTCACCATTTTTATATGGTCGATACGTCTGGGGGCCCTGGTCATGGCCTACGTCCGTGGCCTGCTGGGTGTAGGAAGTGATGACTATCTTAACTCTGAGTCACCCCCTCTTACTCAGCCAAGGAGCACATACATGAGATCACAGCAGAGAAAAAAATGAGATAGAAAATGACATCATGGGGGACAGCTCCAGGATGTAGGTGGTCGGGTGGACTCCGAGCTAGGATGGTTGTCACTTCCCACACGTCAAATTTCCTGCAAATTGTTGTGACAAATTAGATCATCTTAACTCTGTCAGAACTAAAAATATTTCACTGAATATACATATTATAGTGCGGCAGCCACTGCACTATAGTTGATTTAAGTATTGAGTTCCAAAGGAAACCTGAAAAATTAATTGTTTATAACTTTTGACTCATATGACAGATTTGACTGATATTTTGCAAACAAAATTGTACTCAATCGCGCCCCCCCCCCCCCCTACCCTACCGCTCCCACATGCCCTGTACCCAGACTGGGCATTTTGGGAAAGATCTGTTAAAAAATTTAAAAAAAGTTATTAAGTAATAAAACGCTGCTTCGGCCTAGTGCCTATTCATTTTCCCATATAGAAAAAGTGAAATGTTTGGTCAAGGGTACAGCCAAAACCGCTGAACAGAATTGGACAAGGTATGAAACCACTTGGGCGCGTAGCGTTGACTCGATGTCGAGGAGATGTCTGGGGTTATTGCACCCAGTAGTTTTTAAAATATTTGAAGGCGAAGGGGTGTCCCTTCACCCAAAACTATAGCTATATATCCCATGGTGCATTGCAGCAGAGAGGCTGACAGGATTTCCCCCCAAAATTCTATTGCTAATAACTTTTGACTTGATGGATGGATTTGGATGAAATGTTCAAACCAAAGGTTTGTCAAAGGCCCCTGCAAAATGCAAAGTTTGGGAACAATACTTATAAAAATAAAAAAGTTATTAAGGACACAAAACATCACAGTTTCACAATTTTCAGCCCATTCATTATCCCATAGAGAAAAAGTGCAGTTTTTGAACAGCCTTAGCATGAAAACCGCTTGCCAGATTGAGACGAAATACGAAACAATTTGGGCACAAAGAACTGACTTAATTTCCTTGACTGGCTTGGTGTAAATCCATCCAGTAGTTTTTAAAATATTTGACAGAGGTTCAGAGAGGCTAATAACTTTTCACTTGCTGGATGGATTTGGATGAGATTTCCTAAACCAAGGGATTGTCAAGGGTCCCCCCAAACTGGAAATATTAGGACGAATTTGTCTAGAAATTAAATAGTTATTAAGAATGGTGTGAATAGTGTAAGTGGCCACGGCATGGCCACCCAGTGGGTCCAAAAGAAACATACTGGGGGTACATATACAATGGACATGACCGAAGGCCACGGCTACTGATATGATATGATATGATATGATATGGTATTTGTAACGCGCCTATACACAAGTGTTTCAAGGCGCGACGAGGCAGGGAGGGGGGAACAAGGGGAAGACAGACAACGATCCTAATAGGCCAGGTGTCATTCAGATCGCACAGGTGCAGGGGTAGGGGGAAGGGAGAAAGTGCATGGGGAAGTGCATTACAAGGTAAGTAGAATAAAAATAAAAAAATAAATAAAGAGGGCCAGCTGGTGGCAAGTGCAAGGTAAGTGCAGACAAGTGCTGGGAAGGGGGGGGCTGTAGGGATACAGAGACAGTCCTGCAGTGCAGGGGTTGCCAGGGAGGCAGTGCAAGTGGAGAGTGGCTGGGCCCAGGACTGGGGTCGGTGAGAGTGGCCCAGTTGCAGATTCAGTGCAGTTTCAGCGAAGAATTAGCAGGGGAGAAGGAGAGAGAAAGCAGAAGCAAAGAGGAAGGTTTTGAGGAGTGTTTTAAAATATACAATGGGTATGGCGAAGACCATGTCCACTGGCCAGAGCTGAAAGTCCTGGCTAGTGGGCCCAAAAGACATGTATAGTGGCCACACCCAAAGGGTGTGGTCACCTTGTGGGTGTAAAAGAAATATATTGAGGGAAGATATACAGTGTACACAGCTGGCCATGGCCAAAGGCCATAGCTAGTGGCCTGTAAAAAACTATGGTATAACAAAACCCTTGAAATTTACTGAAAAGACTTTAGATAAAGTGCAGTTAAGTTGACCAGATTTAACACAACAAAACTCTTGAAATTCAGGAGATGTAGAAAGTCATGACCAGCTTACCAGAAGCCAAGCAGCCACAACTGCAGTGCACTACTGGGGAATAAACATTTAATAAAACTGAATTGACCTGAATACCTTTGCATTGTCCAAGAACATGTCGCAACAGGACACAACAAAAAATCTGACAACAGAGTGACCAGCAAGAGGAAGAAGGAAGAAACACAAAGCCTATACACTATAAGTGAAACAGAGGAGGACACATGTGCAGAGCAAGGGTCGCCGCATAAGATATGGTCCTGAGGAAGGTGGCACAGTCATAGATCTGCCAAAATGTCAACTTACTGAAAGAGGAGGAAAATTCATTGTGTATGAAGTGTACAAACACGAGACGTAAACCTGGATCCAAATGAATTGTGTTTTTGTGGGTGTTTAGTTGTATTCACATCACAAGGTGGTTTGGGAATTTTGGCTGTACAATCAGCAATTAGGCTTCAGGATTTATGCAAATTTGTAACTCTCAATGTAGCCCTTTTGGTTTGGAAAATAAGAAATACCAGGCGGGCGCATCGAGAAAGCAGTATGTTTATGAAAATAAATGTAGAACATGTTGAATTGCACTAAATAATTGAGTCAAAAAACAAATGTAAAAGAAATAACCAATACATTGAGTACGATTGGTTACTAGCAATGAGTCTAGAGACTTGTTTTGGCATTTGATGCAGTAGAAATTGGTAATAAGTAAGAGTAAAAAGGAATGTTGGGTACAATTGTGTAATTATATGACCACAACGATGAATTCACAGATGGCATCACTGATGACATCACTAATCACATCATAATTGATATCACTGGTGACATCACAGATGGCGTCAGTAATGACATCATACACAACACCATTGATGAGATCAATAATTACTTCGTATATGACATTACTTACTATTTAAGATAGAATATTTGTGTTGCCCACTTTTGATAAATATGTTAATGTATTGCACTTAACAATAATAACAACATGACATGGAACAAAATTGTAATACACAAGGATTATATGATTACGTGTGGAGCATTCATCTGTAGTACTTATCAACTTATACAACTTAAAATAAGAATAGGTACATTATATAAATGGTTTGAATTTCATATATTAGTAAGCAATTACAATACTTAATTCAAAGGAAAGTACCTGATCCAGCTAAATCTATTTCAGGTATTTCAAAGATAATATAAAAAGCAGATGTAGTAGTACAAAAAACTAAGGTTAGAAGTATTATGTCAGTGTTCACACTTAAATGTACAATTCTCATTACCATAATAACATTACATGAACACATTCTTTCTAGATGACACGTTTTATAAAAAATAATCCCATATAATAGAACGTACATGCCTGTGTGACTTGCGATAGGATAGAATCTAAGAACTCAAATTTTGGGTAAAATACCAAAAAATGAGTCACTTCTCTACATGATTAGATTTATAGAAAATAAATGAAGATTAGACAGTAAATATTTAATTATAGACAAAGCAATTGTATTATTTCTTTTGGAAATAAATTACAAATATAACAGATTTCCTTCCAAAGTACATAAATGCTTATGTACTATTTTTCTTTGCAATGATGTCTGTATCTACTTACAATTATATACCATACGCTGCATTTACAGAAACAAAGCAAGGCTACAATGTACTGTGTAAGTATGAAATATGTATACACACGGTATGTAACAAAGCAGAGTTGTCATATTTCAAAATGTAATTAATCAAACCAGTGATATTAGTGTAGTCATGTATGATCTAATTAGTGATGTCAGCAGTGATGTCATCAGTGATGTCATACTTGATGTCATCATTGTGGTCATAAGTTGTTTAACATGAGGCGCAATGTTAGGGTGGACTTGCTTGAAATGCGAGCACCGAATTTCAAGGGCTTTGCTGCATGAAATCTGATCACCTTAACTCTCTCTCTTAACTAAAGTCTTTTCACAGAATTTTAAGGGTTTTGTTATAATATAGTTTCTTTGGGGACTTCTAGCCATAGCCTTCGGCCTTGGCCAGTGCACATGTTGTACCAATACGTTTCTTTGGGGCCCACTAGCCATGGCCTTTGGCCGTAGCCACTCTGCAGGTAGCACCAATAGGTTCCTTTGGGCCCACTAGCCACAGTCTTTGGCCTTGGCCACTGTGCATGTTGCACCAATACATTTCTATGGGGCCCACTAGCCCTGACCTTCAGCCATGGTCACTGTACATGTTGCAATAATAGGTTTCATTGGGGCCCACTAGCCATGGCCTTCAGCCTTGGTCACTGTACTTGTTGCACCAATAGGTTTCTTTGTGGCCCACTATCCATGGCCTTGGGCCTGGGCCAGTGTACATGTTGCACAAATAAGCTTCTTTGGTACCCTTTAGCCATGGGCAGTGGCACAGAGACCTGTTGCCCCCTGCCTAGTAGATGTGATCACTGTAAGTGTAAAATGTCCACTTTTTTTTCACTCTCCTGCGATTTCACAGGATTCTCCTGATAATGGCAATGAACTACACATACAGCGGTAATGAACTACCCATGTCCACGGTATTCTCTCTATAATGCAAAAATGCTTGAAAATCAAAAACACTTCCCTGCCCCCTCAGGCACTCACCAAGTGCCCCCCTCCTCATTCCATGGCCCCCCTACTCGCTTCAGCTTCTTTTTCCCTCTGCCAATACCCCCTTTTACTCTTTGGTTCATGTGACATATTTACTTTTCTGAGCGTGTCTTCTGTTGTAGGCGCAGGAATCTTGCGACGTTCCCCTGGTATCCCCCCAATAATCCAAAAAGATTCTAACTGTAATTGGCTACATAGACCACCCCAACTCTCCAATTTCACATGGTATCCTCTTTCCGGCTCCCCACCTCTAGCCTGATGCAATTAGATCCTTTTTGCTCCTCCCAATACCTTTTTGAGCACATTAAGTTTTTGCATCCCACTGGTATTAACCCGGTAAAACAAAAAATGTCAGGATTTCATTTCTGAAAAGCTCCTCTTCTGTAAAGCACCATGGATGAGATATATAGCTAATTCTTTGGGAGCCGGGGGTACCCCCTTCCTCATTGAATATTTTAAAAACTCTTAGATTGATTTTTCACAAACCTGTCGAAGAAATTAAGTCAATGCTTGGTGTCCAAGTTGTTTCTTATTTGGTTCAAATCCACCCAACAGTTTTTGTGCTTCGGCTTTACCAAGTTTGGACTTCTTCTCAATGTGAAAATGAATGGGAGCAGGCCAAAAACAGCATTTATTTGCTTTCATAAGAACTTTTTCATGTTTTAACTAATCTTTCCCAAAACATCCAGTCTGGGGGTGTCCGTGACAAACGTTTTGTTTGGAAAGTATCAGCCAAATCCGTCCTGCAAGTCAAAGCTTATTAGCATGAGAATTTTTGGATTTCCTATCACTCAAGGCTATCACCCTAACCATAGGGCGCTGACATATATACATGCATATATCTATCTATACATTTATAGAGCGAGATGCATAAATAGATACATATATAGACTGACAGATAGATGCATTCATGTTTAGACATGCCACTGAGTACTCTGAGCATCATCATTGAGACCTGCAATCGAGGGGATGCTCTAACAACAGGTGAGTGAGTGGCGGACTATGGGAACCTGGCAAGACAAGACTCATAGCATCATATTTTCAATGAAATTGTATTTTGACAGTGGGCATCTGGTATGCTTGCACTCAGGTGTAGCCATGTTCCCACTACCAACTTTTGGGTATTTTCACAGCGAAGTGCAAATGTGCAGGGCTAAAGGTGGCGTACACGCATGTACCCTGCCTTTTGCCCTGCACGTTTGCACTCCGCCGTGCAAATGAGTAAATGCTGCCTCCCATGCTCGCATGTGAAGCTGCGTTTGCAATTACAATAAACACTGAGGATCCCTATGCAGTCTGCCTGCTTTATGCTGGGGAAGCTTGTGGGACGGGGACAACTACCTGTTCTGCTATGCTTACACCAGAGGAAATATATGGGGGAACCCCAAGGTTCCCCTTCCCATCCTTAGCCTCTTATGTTCAGTTTCTGACTAGACCCTAAAAAAACTATTGCGGCCCAAGAAATGTAAATAGGAAGTTGAAAAACAAAGTTGAGGAATTCATATCGTCCTGCCATGGACAGTGATGACAGATCCGTGGACCGTTTGTGAACTGTAGCGAATTTCAATCAATAAAGAAGAATAGGGTCGCAAACACGGCTTGTGGGAGCCGCTGCAGATCCAGCCCTCCTCAGAGTGTGGGAGACCTTGTCTATTTATGATAAAGCAGATTCAGCACTTCAGGGCTAGTTCCACAACATACTGTGGAAAAGGCATGGAGGGAACAGGTCGATGTGAGAGAGACTACATCTGACTTGAAGTTGGCGACTCACCGTGATATTGTTTCGGCAGTCCTCCGCACAAGCTAGCTCACCTGGGGAAATTGCCCCGAGGTGGCACCGATGGCTAAGGTTGCTCCCAATTCGTGTCCAGCTGCCACGGATCTCACAGTTACCATGAAAGATCCCAAAATTGCTAGGATTTACAAGAAGAGCAACTCTGGACGGAGTTGTGGGGGTTAGGAGATGGTGGGAGAGATGGTAAATCATGGAGAGGAAGGAATGAGCTGAAGAAAATGAACCTATGGACAGAGAGTAGAGAGCAGAGGGGGGAGAATGTATAGAGAGAAATGACAGAGCAAAGGGAAAAGAACATATCGAGAGGTCAAATGTAGTGGATGAGAGGGAGGAAGGAGCAGAGGATGACGTCTACAGAGAGAAACGGAGGTGGAGAAAGAAAGTGTGCAGATAGAGAAAGGAGGGGAAGAGAGTAGATGGAGAGAGAGAAAGGAGTAGATGAGGAACACCAGAGGAGCGAGGAATGGAAGCATGGAAGTCACCATCAGAAAGGAGAGAAAGGGGAGGCCAGAAATGTGAAGGGAGAGACAGAGAGATAGAGGAGAGAAGGTGGACCATCATAGGGCAAAGAAAGTTGAGGATACAAAAGAACAAGTGAGAGAGAGAGAATGGAGATGAGTCAAGGCCTGCAGGTGGATTAAAAAAGGGATAACACTAGAAAGGAAAGGAATGAGTGGGGAGGAGGTGGCTAAGCTACTGAGGAAGTGAGCAGAGCACACCCGGAAGATAAAAGGGGAGAAAGACTGAGGAAGGAAGGAAAATGAGTGAAACATTTTATGGCCTGAGCTATATTGCTATTGCTAAGTTGTTAGCAAAGGTTTACAGCGGGCTAATGTGAAATCAGAGGACTGCCTATGCGGAGAAGGATGTGTGGGGTGAAGTAGCTGGGGGTCCAACAGTGTATGCTATGTATGATGCATGACCCCTGCCAGACAACCTATGGGCACCGGGTGTGAGTGCCTTGTAGCTGAGTCCAGGGGGACCAATGCAATGATGCACCAGCCAAGATAGATAGTTACAGATTCAAGGCCCCAATGATCAGGACGGTATAAAACCCCAGAGACCGTAAAACGATCTGGTCGGCTTCCCTGTTGTTTGTATGCCATTTCCAACTACACCATCCTTAATTAAGTCAAACCTAATCACTTGTATACGTTTGTAATAAGAATACTATAGTACAAAACGCTACAGCAGACTTGAGCCCTTGACCACTGCACAGGCCAAAAGAGTCTGACTCCAAGTTATTAGGCATTTGGGCAATGTCTGGGGCAAACTGATCAGGGCTTCTGACTCATGTCACATGAGCTATTTTAACAATATTCAAACATCTGACTTAGCCCTACTGGGCCTTGGACCAGCATAGCCCAGCTGGATATGTCACCAGGGAAAGGCAGGGTGAATCTGGTGATGGCTAGGGGACTATCCATAATATCCCTGGCAAATTAACTTGCTGGGCCTGTGCTTCAGTACCGCAGGGAGCTTTAACCTGTAAGTGCCACAGTTCCTTGCAATCCAACCCCACAGGCAAATTAGAGAACTACCCGCAGCCCCAAGATTTCCCCTTCTATTCCTATGAGCCTGCAGTGCAAAATACACATTGGGCCTCATTGCAAGTTAGCCGGTCCGGGAACTACGGTACTGGTCCGTTTGCTGGTACCGTAGTTCCCGGACCAGCAAACTACGAGTTGTGTTTGCGGGTGCCTTTCTGCCCACCAGGTCAGACTTGGGGGGCAGAGCAACACCCACGAGCACAGCATGCCGCATGCACCGGCACCATTCACGAATGGTGCCGGTGCATGCAGCTTCCCCATTGAGCCCTATGGGGCTCAAATGGGGAAGAATGTTTTCTGGCGCCCTGGAATGGGCAATTACCGGGTCCGCCAGGGTTGTAATACTCTGGTAATTGCCCATTCCAGGGTGCCAGAAAATTAAACGACTATGGCGGCAGCCCTGTCTGCATTACAGGCACGGCTGTCCGCCAGGGTCGTAATGAGGCCCATTGCATGCTTTACGGGCTGTGACAAAGAGCAAGTATTGGTAGATGCTGGCAGCCTGGGGGATGAAGGACAGAGTGGAAGGTCGATTGATGTTGGGGAACAGAAACACAATACCTGACACACTAATAATTATCTTTTTAGGTCGGACTGGAGAATACTTTAGCTCTCTGGACTAGCTCTTGCAGGACTGTGCTGATAGGCCTTGGTGTCACCCAGCTGCTCTGGGATGCATAAACAGTATATCAAGGTGAACGTGCTGTTAGTGTTGACCATATTGTATATGCTAATGTAACTGGGTTAGTTAGCCAGACAATTGTGAAGCGGTGCTTTAAAGAGCTTCTTTTGTTTCCATGCTGCTTTATAAATTGATGCATTTCCACTTTTTTCCTTCATTACAGGGTTACTCAACAAAGTAATAATGAGCCTCCAAATCCAAAACAACCAGCAGTCCTGTGATGCACAGAACACTTTCTTTGAGCCATTGCACCTTATCTAAAATAGGACTTTCACGATCGCCATCTTGGAATGGCAGGAAATGCCTGATGATTGTATTGTTATGTTTGTGTGTGCGAGAGAGTTCTGGATACTGTTTCTATGCATTGTGAATTTTGCTAGTGTGAAAACTTTCAGCTGCACGTGGTTATATATTATGGTGAATGAACCAGTGAGTTTTATGTAATGTAATTTGGTCTAGCACATGTCTGTCCTTTTCGCAGCCTTGCTGCGGTTGACGCTGCAGGAAATGCTATTTTTGTTTTGGTGGGATAGATGGAACGGCAGGTGTGGGTCCCGAGGTACCGTTGAATGCAGGTTGAAAATACAAGACTCCTCAGTGTCAGTATGGAGCTACATGCTTAGGGAGGGGGGGCACTTGGGTGTGTGTTTCATCCCTGGGGGAGAGCCAATGTCAATCAATTGTGTAGCCAGCATTTTGGGACCGGGTTAGTTGTTGGCTAGGGTATGAGTGATAGGAGTAGAGAAGTTGTACCATTAGTATGGTATGTTCGTGGACAGCTCGCTGCAATGCGCAAGGGCTGAATAGATTAACAGTGTAAGGCGGAAAAAGATAACGTCATGAGTGAGTTAGTGGGGGAAAGGAAGTGATACTGGGTTAGCAAAAATGAATCTCTTGGTTTCCGAGTATTGTTTAAGTTGCGCTCAAAATGTCGAATTGTTGCCACCGGGTGACGAGTTCTTATCATTAGAATTTTGTATAAAGAGACACAGGGAGACCAACCCTTTGGAGTTCATATCCTGAATTCCTTGGTTGAAGTGTTGCTTGGGGAATTTTATATGAGAACATTATCTCTGTTTAGGTTTTATCTTTAAGAAATATTACATTTATTGTGACGATACATTATAGTGAATTAATCTGTGCCTTATATCATAATGAGGACATTTTCACATGCAGATTGTTTTTGCAAGATCATTTAAATAGAATTGCTGTTTTATAACCAGATTGGCTTCTAAACGACAGATTGGGATTCGAACCTGGGTTGCACCGTTGTCTTGTTTCTAGGACAAACACGTCGGCCGGCCCTGATCTATCCCCCCCTGACCAATTTAATAGTGCAAAACATATTGGACAAGAGGCAGATGTAGTTATCACGGCTCTCCAAATCAGGGGTGAAATACGAGCAATTGTGGCTTGCTTCTATTTTTTTGGTCCCTTAACATTCGAGAGCAAACAAAACAGGACAGTAACAGGTTGGCACATTTTTATTTTGTACATGTTTCTAATCATACACGTTAGCGAAACAAAAACACCAAATTAAAACAACACACAAAATCGTTCCCTCAAAGAAGCCAGTATTTGAATTGTACTTACAAAATACATACATTGGATTCTGTTTGCCAACTTGATAACCTGCATTAACTGTTTTGTCTTTAATGTACCACATGACGAATGAAAATAAAAAATGTAATATACTACACAAATGTTGCTTTACGGGACACCAATGGCTCTTCTAATAAAGAAAATAATTCAGCAAATTAGAAATGACTTTTGTTTTTGTAGCTATGAGACTGCATAGTACAAAGCTGACATGGAGAATGGTATTGAAGAAGGAAAACTGTTGCGTATGTAATGTACCCTTAATTCATACAACCTCCGAAAAATGTAAACAAGAAACATGTATAAACATGCATATTCAAAGCTCTGGTATTCATTGGGACGAATCTAAGCAATCAGCACTTGGAAGAGCCCATTCACTGCAGTGCAGC
Organism: Ambystoma mexicanum; assembly: GCF_040938575.1. Lineage (NCBI taxonomy): Eukaryota > Metazoa > Chordata > Amphibia > Caudata > Ambystomatidae > Ambystoma > Ambystoma mexicanum. The sequence goes on along the minus strand of NC_090930.1, from coordinate 1,108,112,566 downwards.
TTTCTGATCCTGGCCAAACACCGTAGAAATTCAACTTGTGTTTTTCTGGAGTAGGAAAGGAGAGAAAGTACTGGAATGCATGGGCACGCATTACAATGTATTGTTGAGATCTTTTTGCTTTATGGGGAGGACTGAAAAGCAATTGCCCTGGGAGATGTTGGAGGATCTGGGAGATTATTATGGCCGAGCACTTTATTTTGAGTTCATGTTTTTTATGGGGAGGAACAAAAAGAAATTAGCACATGGTGCCAAAGTGATTCAATTAAGTGCAGCCTTCTAAGCTGGTACATATACAATAGTGTGAGATCTTGTTTTCCAGTTTCAGGGAAGAAAGGAATCAACACAACAGTCAGTATTGGGTTTGGGGGATTAATCACAGTACAACCTTTTGATCTTTTGATCTTGGGCAAACAGTGGATCAATGGGTTGCAATGAAGGAGAGGACTGGAATGGAAGGCATCAGTACAGGAAAGGGAGTGTTTTATTGTAGACCAGCCTTGTGATCTAGGGAAGACAGTGTATTAGGAGCTCACATGCTCCACAATGAAACATGACCCACAAAACTATCCAGGAGCCTTTCTTCTTGTATGGGGTTCCCCCTCAACTGCATGCACCATGCCCAATAACGAATCTGGGGCTCAAGAGCGTTAATAAATGGGTGCAGGGTTAAAACTCATACCACAGACGCAGGAAATATCACCATACTGTTGTCCACATGTACACATTCACAGCTTAATGATAACTGCCTGATCTTGAAAAAGTGCTCAAATCACAAAACTCCTGTCAATCCACATGATATATATATATATATATATATATATAATTACCATATTTGGATTACAAATTATTTCAAACTTCATGAAGAAAGCTAAACAAATACAACTTTCATTTTGAATCCAATTACTGAATGTTAGCCCACATCCGTTATATTGATATTTTGATCCGTTTATTGACATGAGCACATCAGGTAATTACCGATACCCTGAAGCTCTGGATCACATTCTCTAACCTTCTATTTCTATAGATATTGGCAGCACGGGAGCTGGTTTTCGTAAAGCTTCCAAATTAAGAATCATGGCCTTGCACGCTGAGTGATGGCAGTTTGAAGAATCCAAAGAATGTGTCCCTTCTCCCAAAGGGGAGCCACCCCCTTTGGGACTGGGGAGCGGAGGGTGTTGTGTAGCGACATCAATGAAAGGGGCACAGAAGCCCATAACCCCCATAGGGCCTACCGAGACCATACCCTAGGATGGGGTGAACAAAACCGAACAAACGAAGGGGCCAGATAAGCCCATATCCTGTGAGGGGCCAACAAAGAGCATTCCTCAGGAGGGGATAAACAAAACCGGACAAGTGAAGGGGCCACGAAGCTTGTAGGTCACATACCTTCTGCACAAGACCACAAGCAACCCAAGGAACGATATGGGTGTCATCAGTGAGGTGTAGTTTGGGTCTCTCGGCCCAGCAGACACAGGACCCACATGCCCGTCCTGCCCCTTCTTGCTCCTTCCTGGAATACTTTGCAGGCTGAAGAACAATGGTCTAAAGGGTTTCTTAGTGCCAGAGGTTTAAGATGAAACCAAATGTGATCGATATCCCTAGACATGGCTCCCATGCCTGCTGGACCTAGAGACCCAAACTACACATTGCTGATGATTCCCAGTGAGGCTGAAACATGTTGGGGGTTGCTAGTGGGCTCGTGCAGAAGGGATGTGACCAAGCAGTTAAGGCTGGATAACCCCTTTTGGGGTGGGAACCAAGCCAGATTTGCATATGGTCTTTCTACTTTCTGTAATGACTTGACAGGCCAAGAACGATGGTCTGGAGGGTTGCCCAGAGCAATTGCCAGAGGTTTAGCATTCATTCTAATCCTTCCAGCCATCGTCTCTTTTTTTTATGGCTGGAGCATACATGATAAGGGCTGGTAGGCGAAATTTGAATGCAAACAAGGCTGCAGAGCACCAATGAGCTTGGCAATCTGGCAGACATTATGAAGTGAAACCACTGAGTACTTCTGTCCAGAGCAGATCTACAATAATGAGAACTGTCACAGTGAAAAGGACTGTCTTTAGAGATGCAGAGGGTGTGCCTTTCTTCCTGTGGGGGCTTGTGCAAAAACCGTCCACTCAAAGTTTTCAAAGCTTTACCAAGATTTGCTTTAACTGTCTTCTCCCCACTTCAACCAAAGTGTTTCATACCATTGGAACTCTTGCACAAGTAACAAGTAGGCAACACACAACAGAGTCCCACACTCCTTCCCATAGAGCCACACACAGCCTATTACAGAGCCCTGTAGAGCCTCCAACTGATCTTAAATTAGCCCCAGACAATTGTATATCATTAAGATAACCTCACAAAGCACCAATAGAACCTCCCATTACCTCAAACAGAACCTCAAGCGAACAACTGAACCTTGGATAACCACATAAGAATGATCATGTACCATCCTCCCTTTATCATGTTGCCTCCTGCCTGTCCTTGCGTTTATTAATGGTTCTTGGAAGCAGGCTGGAAGAAGGTTGGTGTGGTCACTACACAAGCAATGATCAGAGCATATTTGCAAACCTGTGTGCAGGTGGGCCCCAGTGGAGTGGTCCTTACTGACCCTTCGCTGTGCTCTTAATTATTTTCTCGTACTATTGGTGTTTGTTTGTAGGAAGGTGAAGCTCTTGGGCATTTTATAGTGTTCTGCTAACATAACATGACAGAAAATAAACACTGTCTTGCACAAGCACTAACTTGTGGTGCTTCTTTTACTGACATACATTTATTCTTACAATTAAAACATAAACAAACACGGGCTGTGGCTGCTGAGGGGCCCATGAAGTCTGTGCATGGAACAAAATGGCCACCAAGGTGATAGAATCTGTGGCTCCGAGCAGAGGCCCTCTTCCATTTCCATGGTGGGAGGATGCTTGAGGTGCAAAAGAGACGGAGAACGGGAGAGAGTGGTGAGGGCGGACATAAGGAGAAAGGGAGCCACTAGTGAGAGTGGGAGAACTGAGGTGAACAGCCATTCAGAAGAGCACATATGGGACATGACACAATATGGCATCGCAAAACACAGGCTTTGATCCAATGATTCAGCCTGTATTCCCTGTAAGCTGATTTCAAGATGGACTTTAAATGTGTGACTTCATTTATTTATCTATTTCCTGAAATTAGTCTCATTACAAAGTATTCAATGGTATCGTCGGGTGCAGTCTAACTGTTGACACCAAAAAGCAACTTTTCCCTTTTACTTTAAATGCCTTGTGGATATGAATTATTTCCAAGGGTTCTGATGACTCTTTGACCTTGGAAGATGTCTATCGGCTGCATTCTGCTTACCAACAAGTTGAATTTTAGAGTAACATTTTTTAAATGCATCACGTGATGTGATAAGGCTGGGGGGTTGACTGTGTTAGCTCATACACAATGTGCAAGGCACAAACTAAATTGCTTGATGGTGCAAACTGCTTTGACTGTGCTGTGGTCCATTGGGTGCTCACTAATAGTGGTTGCAGAATCTGCAACTTCTCCAAGGAGCATGGACTAAGAGATTGCTGGTTATAGTATCTCTGTGGCTAGTGGCAGGTGCTTGCTCTCGGGCGGGGAAGCCACCACCTAGTATTTAATGAGGCTTTCAGTTTCTTAAATGAATTAAGATCTCCTGCAGCCTAGAGCTCCAGTCTGCTGTTTGATTTTCTTCAGTCTCTTTTTTCACTGAAAGAATGATGATGCTGCAGTTTGCTTTGATCACTTATGAATCAATACCAAGAAATCAGATTTGTATCCCTTCTTCATGCCAAGTGACCTCTACTCTGTCGAGTTTGCATTGCTCTCAGCAGAACAATGGGAGACATTGAACTCACCTGACAAGACATTGGGCTTTTCACAAGATATTATCCCAGCTTTAATAGTTAAAGCTTTAAGGATCAAAATCCTGCCAAATCCTGCCTGGGAACTGCATTAAACCCTTAGTCAAGGTTCTGTAGGTAATGAAATAAATATTGCAGTGGTAAAGTCCCATGCTAAAACAAACATTCCTCCTCCCTAATGTGCCATGCAATTTATACAGGTACCTTTCTTGGGCAAATTACTCAAAAAGTTGGTAGTCGCCCAGCATCAACAGATTGCTGCAGCAAATGGTGAAACCCAGTAGCAGCAGCCAGGATTTTGGCCGGCTATGGGCCTCTGATGTGTGTGCTGATCAGCAGCCTTGATGATTTTGATGATACTACTGATGAAGGGAGGTGGTGCAGCTGTGAGGAATTGCTTTCACAGAGCAGGTTCAGGGGCCACAGGTGCAGGGGCCACAGGTGCAGCAAAGTTACTGCAGACAGAGGCTGCATTTCAATTTCCACCTTTGATCGAAAACCATATAATTATGATACACTACCACCTGGCGGTAGGGTTATCTGGAAAATAATAAGTCAGACATGCTTTTAGTCTGGTGGTTGGTAGTTCACATAATTAGAGCCACATCTGATTTGCAGTATACTCATGGCACATTGTGAGCCCAGGCCAGCCGTGGGCAGGCTATGTGTATTCTGTCTAGACTGTCTGCCTCTGCTACAGTCAGCAGTCTAGAAAGCAGATGGAGTTGCCTCACTTTGGTCATTGCTGAGGTTGGGTAACACCTCTCTCTAGCCTAGAAAGCTCCCATCCGGGAGGTCCTGGTGACCAAGCTTCAAAGTGCTACACCCTAAACGAAGGGCCAGCCTCATAGTAGGGTCACATCTACACATACAAAGGGCCTCTTTATACAACACAATGAACCACCAAGGTTACAGCATTGAATTGCTCCGGAACTTGACTCGAACTGCTGGAAGTATTACGTCACTCACCAACTCGACCCAGCAGTAACCTTCATATCGAAATGGCTCAACCTTCAGCCCGATATTGATGGGCTCTCTGAACACCATTGCTTGAACGCTGCCTTCGAACCACACAGAGCTCTGCTTATATCTGACTCAACACCAGCTTGCTGACTCTCTGCACTGAACATGGTTAGAACCACAGAGACAGTGGACCTGATTCACAGAGCGTTTTCCTATGGGATGGAGCCATTATGAAACGCTTCTGTGAATGATGCCTTCTAACCACTTACAGGCAGATTCAGGCTCTTTTGTGACATCATGCTCCGTTGTCTACTTTTGGGTCCCCTGGAGACCGATAAGCCACCCATTTGCAACATTTTCTACCAAGACATATCCTTTTGAGTGACGCTGTTGCAACTTCTTGTCTTTCACCCCTACTATGTTACCCACAGTGCTTGCATGATCTACATAATGTGTCCTTTTCACAGGGGTGAGTTTCTGTTACTGATTTTCTAGTGCAGTTATATTGAATAGTGCTGTTTTTAATTAAAATATTAATATTTCTAAAGCACCTTGAATGTAATGTCCATATTTTGCACTGTTGTGCTATTGCAATTTCGATTGCTGCTCTTATCACATTCACACTCCTCTTAAGAGTATAGCCTCCCCTCGGCCCATGTTACCAGAAAAGGAGGGTGAAGTATAGCTCTTGATTGTGCCTGTTTCACATGTATGATTGGGACCACTGTGGGTTTGCAGCAGTGTGGGGCGGAGTGGGTGGTTTAGCCACTGCTCATCCTTGTAGTCCTGCAGGGCAGTAGTCATTTTTATCACAGCAGCCATAGTCCTTTTTGTCCTGACTGCAGATTTCGAAACAGTGGACCTGAAGAATGGCTGGATCACCTATTTCAACCATGATTTCCTGACCTGACACAATGATTTCAGACCATTGATAGTAGTCCCTTTGAGTACTCTACAACATCTAAAAATGGTGGCTTCCCCTAGGGCTCAGCAATATCACCACTACTATTTAACAGATATATGTCACCTTGAACATATTGGATCCAGTCATATGGTCTGCAGTTGTACACCTGTGCAGAAGATTCACAGATCTTTGTTTGCTTGGATGACAGCAGTTGAGTCTCAGCCCATAAGGTTAAATCCTGCCTGGCGGGCTTCAATCAGTCGATGTGCTTCAATTGTCTGAAGTTGAATGATAGTAACACAGAGATTTTACTTGTTACAGTGCCCAGACTAAAAAGTACAAAGCTTACTGGGCTTCTTGTCTAGGCCCATGTCCTGAACCAGTGGAAGTAGTAAAGGATTTAGGGATACATTTGGTTTCTGCCTTGTTGATGGCTACTCAGGTCACATCCCCGTAACTCAAACTATTTTTTACAAGAAGAGAGTACTATGAAAAGTGTTACGTTTCTCCAGTATTTCCCAAATTAGATCACTTCTCGATTGGCCACTATAATTCATTTTAGTTTGGTCACCCTGATTACGCCTTGGGTAAACTACAAAGGGTTAAAAAGCACACTTCTGGGCTTTTATGCAATCTATATCCTTGCAGTCACATCACTTCAGTCTTCCACCGACAGCACTGGCTGCCAGTAAAGGCCAGAGTGAAATTTAAGACACTGTGCATAGTACACAATGGCCCTCATTACGAGTTCGGCGGTAACCATGCCACTATTCCGGGTCCTTGGAATGAGGACTTACCGGACCATTCCGAGTTCGGAAGGCCCGGTAATTCCTCCCTCCAAGGACCCAGACACGGTCCTTCCCCATTCCCATTTCAGCCCCCATAGGGCTGAATGGGAATGGAAGAGGGAGCAAACAACGGGCCATTACGAGATGGCCCGTTGTTTGCTCCCTCTTCCCCTCGCGGGACCCGGTAAGCACGCCTGGTTTTCCCAGGCATGCTTACCGTGTCCCGCGAGGGGAACTCGTAATGCGGCGGTACGGAGTGAACAGCGCCGGCACCTTTTACGGCGCTGTTCACTCCATACCGCCAGGGTCGTAATGAGGCCCAATGGGATTTTGGTGCCAAACTAGTTTTCCCAGCAAACAGATTGACATGGGACGTTCCATCTCACACCATTTGCCACCCCAATGTTGAAGCGCTCATAATTCCAGCTTTTTATCGTGATCACTTTGGAGGAAGGAGATTTTCCTGTCATACTACAAGACTCTGGAACTCCTCCTAATGACCTTCAGAGAAACTGACGATCTCATCCATTTTCATAAGCTCTAAGCACCTGCCTCTATCCAACAATTCATATTCCACAGTGAAGGCATATGGGAACAGGTGCAAGTGGGTCTAGGTCACCTGGCCTAAGCCCCACCCACCTGGTGCCTTCCTGGTTGCCGTTCTTCTTCCCCACTTAGCAAGCCATGCCCACATGGTGCCTTCCTGATTGCCGCTCTTTTTACCCACCTAAGGAGCCCTCCAGCCTTTCTTCCTTTGCAGAAGGGGATCAGGTGCAAGTGGGTCTAGGTCACCTGGTCTAAGCCCCGCCCACCTGGTTGCAGCTCTTTTTCCCCAATTAAGGAGCCCTCCAGCCTTTCTTCCTTTACAGATGGGGAGCAGGTGCAAGTGGGTCTAGGTCACCTGGCCTAAGCACCACCTACCTTCTTAGCCCTGCCTCTTCCTTCCTTCTCTTAAGTCTCATATCAAGGGCATCTCTCACCCGGGCGTCCAAAGTGAAGGGCAGACGAAGAAATGGCCAATTCCTGTTGGACCTGTTCAGACCAGGAGGACCCAGGGCCCGAACCCCTGCTCAGACAGTAGGTAAGCATGCCGTGATGCTGTGTGCCATTCCCATGGCTCCCCCCCCTCTTGTTTGCTTGTGTTTCCTGCCATGGCCTACTCCTGTCTATCCTGCCTTCCCATCCCTCATAGCCCTCTCCCGCTGCCCCCTCTGTATCATACCACTGCAGGAGTTTTGTCTTGATGCACAATTGCTCTCCAATCACCATGTTGTTGCAAATGCTTGGTTTTGACTTTGTGGACTCTTTTGACTCTTGTATCATGCTGTGCCATTTTCATCCTGAATCCTGTCTTCATTTGCTGTTCCTTGCAACCTAATGTGTTATCACCAACTCTGCAACTGCATTAGTCTCTCCCCACTTGCCTCTCCACTTTTTCTCAGTGCTCACTCTGTTCTCTCCTCTTCTCCACTTCTTCCTTTTCCCTCTCTCCTCTCCCCCTTTCCATTCTTTACTCAATGCACTTACTCTGTCAGAATTGTCCTCGGACATAGTATGATAGCTACATTTTTTGTCTCCCACACACCCTCTCATTTATCTTCCTCCCCTTCCTCTCCACCACTATCTGAAATGTCGTCAGGCCTAGTACGATAGTTGCTTGTTTTGCTCCTCTCCATCCTTCTCCTCCCCCTCACCCACTCCTCTTGCAATCCTCTGGCTCTATCAGAAATGTTGTCAGGCTTAGTACATTAGACGCCTGTCTGTTCCCTTTCCCTTCCCACTCACCTCCTCCCTTATCTGTGTCTTAGCTCTTGCACTATCGCAAATGTCGTCAGGCCGTACAATATTACATTTCACATTGTTATTGTTCAAGCCTTGTAATAATGTTCACTGTTTGGATTTTTCCGATGTTCCCCCTTGCCTTGAAGTGCTTTGAAACACATTGTTAATACGCGCTACACAAATAAACTATCATATCATATCATATCAATAGACAGAAAAGGGGCTGATCGTGAGTCAATTTGGTACTGTTTTTAACTTCATTTACCACAGCAATAATTCATCTCTGAACATAACATTATTTCAAAATCAGGTTATTTAACTGTAACACCTTGGGCCTCATTATGAGTATGGCGGTGTGGGAAAGTTTGGTGGTAACGTGGTGGTAATTCTGTTCCTGCATGTTACCGCTGCATTTCGCTTCGCCATACTACGACTTTGGCAGAGAAGAGGAAGTTGTAGCTCCAGCTAAGGGCAGGAGGTAAATCTGCCACCTTTCTGCAAAAGAAACAGCAACCTCAGTAGAATTACCACCAGTGGTAATTCTGCCAAAATCCTCATGGCATCCTATGAACTTCAATTAATGGGGACTAACATCGCCTACTACCACTTGTAATCCGGCAGTAATTCCGCCAGACCAAGTGGTGGTAACGATATTCCATTTGGTGGTATCTCAGCAGATTTACCGCCAAGATACCACCAAACTCATAATGAGGCCGCTTATTTTTCAAACATACTATCGAGATTTTCACCTCCTACTAGTTTTGGTCTGTTGGTCCAATTTCTTTAAAATGAAGAGACGTTGCTCTGATATTTTTCACAAATAAAGTGAGTATAAAGCAAGAAATGTGTGTGTCCTCTACCAGTGTCTATGATCATATTTAGCGGTTAAGGAGACTTAATCACCCGTTGTTAACCACATGCAAATGTGTAGCATCAATATGGATACATGGATGGAGAAGGCCTGCAAAAGAAAATTCATTATCTTAAGAAGGCTGCAACTTTTCTTCCCAATGATCCCAATGAATTACTGGGCCATTTCTGACATAAGATTGCCAGAAGGGCCACATATTTCACTTGATGAGCTCAGCAGAAAATGTACATGGTCTGGTGAGGCCAGACCAATCAACCTACATTGTTAGTATCTTTGTCTCATGACAAACTCAGTGGTGGCTAACGAATAGCCATGGTGGGAGGCCAGAGTCAACATACATGAAGCTGCTGAGCAGGAAACTGGCTGGAGGAAAGGACCACCTGAAATGGAGCTTTCGTTTGCTTCTTCACACACAGGCTGATGTTGTTGTAGGCATCTCATGGCACACTGTCGCCTCCAGATATCTGGGTGTCCTATTCTCTGGTCTTCAACAGGAGGAAAGTTTGTTTTCCTTGGTCCTTGTATTCCTCTCATGCTCCTTAGATTCTCTGCCTATAGAAGGAGTCTGAGTTTTCTAAAACGCCAACAGTAACCAATAGAGTGGGGCTCTTCAACGCCATGTATATTTTAATCCTTGTAGGACATTAGTGACTACCAATCCCTCTCTAGGTTCCAATGATAGCGTCTCTCTTAGGGGAGTACCTCCTCTCTTGAACAGCTCTTCCCAGAATCCCAAATTCTCAATCTGCAGTTGCTTCACCCATTTCCTGCCTCCCCAAGAACAAAAGGTCCTGACAGCAATTCATTTCCCTTGAGTTTCCCCTGCTGTCGAGGCGCCACGATCTGCTTTATGCTCAGCTCAGCTTTTGACAGTCTACCCCTCACTTGTAGGTGAAGTAGGAAACTGTCACTTGGGAGCAAAACCCCTCCATTTGTTGGGCTGACACCGTCTAGTATGAACTCTAAAAGAGGGGGTGCTCGCTCAGCTTTCTGCCCTTTCTTCTCAGTATCAATCAGTGAATGACAACTTCAGCAGTTTTATTTCTGTAATAAATAATATGGCTACTAATGTGCTTCTAAGCACATCACAACATATTCTTATCACAGTGTAGTTCTTTATATTCCAGTGCACCTAGCATCCAATTTGTAGACTTCTAGGGCAATGCCACATGGAACTAGGGATACTGATGCATTTTAACATGGGGCCCTATTATTTGCCCAAAACATCACTGTTACCAGGGCCTTGCACCTTATCATGATTAATATCACACTTTCCTGGTGCATTATCTTTTTTTACACTCATAATGCAAGAGGTGTCCATAGATCACTGTTCAAAATTAAACCATCTTTCAGGTGCCAATGGGCTCTTAAGGGAAGATAACATTAGGAAATGACTACACAGTTTCCCTTGTGCACATTTCAGGCTGCATGTTGCTTTCCATCTGGAAGATTGCCAGTTCATCAACCAGCATACCTGCGTGTCTGCACTGTGCACACCAGAGATTAACATCTGTCTGCTACATGGATTTCATTGATTTAGTTATTATCTAGGCAAGGTGCTAGCCCAGTTCCAAACACTGACAACACATGTTAATGAAGGAGCATGCAAAGGAAGGATGTTTTTGTTTGCCAAAACACCTTTTTTTTAAAGAAAATCTTAATTTTGCTAAAACTCAGCAGAGCACCTCTTCGAACATGCTATTCTGTCACCCCTTGTTAAGAGCTAAAAGCCAGACCTTAAGATGGCTGGGAATTGTCACCTGAGGCATCTGGTTAGAGTGTCAAGTATTTCAACAGTGCATAGCCTTAGCCCCCAAAACCTCACACATGCCCCCACACCAAACGTGGAGACTTGCCTCTCAGCAAAGACCTCGCTGTGTTTTCGCCACCGTGTACGCGTGCATTTGGTTGCAACAGCAAGCTTGGACAAATACCGAGGCTGCTGACCTACTCCCTGATCGATCCGGAGCAAGAAAGCGAACAGACATTGGCTTGAGAACTCATCTTAAAAGTCATCTTCTTAGTTCAAACTGATCAGTTCCCACAATGCTTTACTGCACTTTTAGGGAAATATGTGAAACCCGTGCAGTGCATCACTACTGAAATGTGCACTCTGTCCCAGGTTCCTTTCCTATGACACCAAATGCTCTAATCTATGGGTAGCTTGCAATATTCTTGTTATCTTTTCAACCTTTCTTCTCTCATTTAACCATTTGTGACCCTCCCCTTGTTGGCCTAGGGCTTATGTGGGACAGGTTGTTATTAGGGCTGTATCTCTAGTTCAAATGGCAGGGGTAGTAGGTGTGACATCAATTGCATTCTAAAATGTACACAAAAGCCAATCTACAGCACCACAAGATTATTATGACTCTAGCTTTGTAAATTTGCAATCCAGTAACCTTGAACTATTTAATATCTATCAAGAATTAACATCTTTTTTAACATTTTTTTTATTTTGATTGGCTGAGATATATCAACCTTACAAAATTTATCAAACTTACAAAATTATTCACAATGATTAAACACAAAAAGAGTAGACAATAGACACATTATATAAAAGATAAAAGAGTTCATCAATGCATTTCATAGTACACCACCAGAGACAATTACACAATGAATTAATATATAACTCACAGTATACTAGGCGGAATAACTGCATTAACAAATTGGACTAACGCAATTTGAATAGTTGTTTTAGCATTAGACACAAGATAGGTCCAAATTCCATCACTAGATCGAGGTACTACAGAAGGACTGCATGTTTTAAACAATTGTTTACGAATTACCCTTAAGGCTTGACAGTCAACAACCAAATGCCGTAATGTTTTAATCTGATCGACATCATTACAATACCTACAGTATGTATCATCTTTAAAAATGCTGCCTCTTCTACCTAAAATCTGTCTGGTGGCACACAGATTCAATTAACATCTACTTTTTTGAAGAGTACCGTTAGTCTTTCACAGCTGGTGTGTAATTCCTTAATTTGGCTCAATTGCAGGCCACTATGATGCACCCCAGGCCAATTCCAAAGGTAGGTACTTTGACAAAAATATTATGGATGCCAAGAGGTGGAAGTGTAGAAAAATTAGAACGTTAATATGTAAAGAACTCAATAATACCCTGATGGCCATTACTATTACTAAGATAACATCTCAATACAGAATTTGGATCAAATGGTGGAACCGCTCAGAAAGTGGCAGGAAATGTATAGGATACTTAAGAGTGGTTCAACTAGGTCTATTTGGCAGGCTCTTAGAGCAGCGAGGCGGCAAAAGGACTTGCAGCTAATTCATCCAATCAATGCAGAGTGCTGGTCTGAACATATCAGCACCTCCTACTATGAGGACACACAGTCTTGATGCCCGAATGTTACATATGAAGTGGACTGGGTCCTGGATTGGGATCGAGATTTCATCATGACTGCTATCGGGAAGTTAAAAAGATCCAAGGCCCCTTGCCCCAAATGGCTGGCAAACATTGTTCTTAAGCAAGGTCCCGACATTCGGATCTCCATCCTAGAGATACTATTCACAAGTGTTTGCCATACCGGAGTCTTGGCGAAGTGCAGTCATGACCCCGGTCTATAAGAAGGGCCTGCATACCCTACCTTCAAACTATCGCCTGCTGTCCATGCTGGATGTGATGTGACAGGGAAGATCTTTTTATCCTTTGTCCTCCGAGAACTCCAAATGTTTGTTGAGGATTTTCATCTCCACAGTGATTTTCAAATGAGTTTTTGCCCGGGATGTTCCACCTCCCACAACTCGCGCCTGGTTGCTAGCCTCATAAGAAAAGCAAACTATAGAGGTGACAAGGGCCTCTATACCACTTACATCTACTTCCATGCAGCGTTCGATAAAATAAATCGGGCCCAACTTTGGCGCAAGCTTTAGAAGATGGACTGTCCAGCCCATTTGTTCCGGATCTTCATACTGCTGCACACACGTAGTAGGGAGCAGGTCCGTTTGGACAGAGTTGGCCATTGTACAGACTGGATAACTACCACCAGGGGGGTCAAGCAAGGATGCTTGTTGGCCCCCCTATTGTTCAATCTGTACATGGCTGATCTTCAGTGACGACTGAGTGCTATTGTTCACTGTCCTCTTAAACTGTGTACGGCTCACGTGACCATGCTCAAGTATGCAGATGATCCGGTCATTTAAGATCACACATACACAGGCATGTTAAGACAACTTAAGGCTCTTGGTATTTATGCTAGGGAGAATCATCTTGAGATAAACTATGACAAATCTGAAGCATGTTTTATTCTCCTCGCCCCAGGGATGAGCTGCCTCTGGTTCTGGACAAAATATCATAGAATATATCACTAGCTATACTTACACTTGGGTTGGAAATTGGGTTGTCAGGGTGTTATTCCGAATTGCTTTCCATAAAGTGTATGATAGCCACACAGCTAACAGGTTTGATTTATAGTTTTTGCACAGCGGACGGCAGGCTATTGTTTGGCTGGTCTCAGGGAACTTTATATCCAGTGCTTCTGCCCAGCAATTTTATATGTGTCAGAGGCACTGGCGATACCTGATTATGACTGGCTTAACGTTGTCGAAGGCCGTTTTTGGAAAAGCCTGTTAAACCTTCCCCAGGCAGTGCCCATGGAAATTCTAAGAATGGAATTGGGCTTAACATCTATGAGAACCATAGTACTGAGACATAGAGGTGAGCTATATTTGCAATCTATCAACTCTCCTAGATGCCCTCCTTTAGCTACTTTAGCAAGGTGTGACGATAAGGAATCCATAGTAAAAGGGGCACATTTTGCCTTTCTAAACCAAAAGATTTTTGAAACTATCAATTGGTCCGCAGCCACCTCTAACATTGAGGACAGAACTAACAACATTGAGGACAGAACTGACTATCACAAGCTCAAACATTCCTTCAACAAGAAGATATTTTTGTTGGATTGGAACTTACATTTCACAAATCTGGAGAATTTAACATCTTATCGAATGGTGACACAGATGTCGTATGAGTTTTTAAATCTCCAAAGGTATCTCATGCAATCTCCAGATCCCGCAGCAAGAAACCTAATTCTAAGACTTCGTACTAACCAGCTCCCCGTTATGTCAATCATTGGGCCAAGACAGGGGGTGCTGGTTAAAGATAGATATTGTAAGATATGTACATTCTCGTATATCTTGGAAACCCTGAAGCACATCATGACAAAATGCAAAGTCCTTGGAAGCCTATATATGTGTAATCTAGGAATATATATGGGGGAGTACGAAGTGATTAAAACCAAGAACTTTTGGTTTTATTGTTTAACCTCTTGACTAGTTCATTTGCAGATTGCACTGTATAGAATTTGGACAACAGTAGAAAAACTCTTAAATCTAGATTCTGCATAAGTACTTGAATGGGCTGACCTAGATCTGCATATATGTTTGTTGTTTACTTTTTCTTGTTCCTTTCTGCTGCTATTCCTTCTTTTTCCTTTTTCTTCCTTTTGGTTTGAAATTATGATATATATACTTATGAATTTTATACTGTATAATCTCCTTTTTATTTAGATTGGTCTGCTCTTTCATATATGTGAACAGTTTCTTGTGAGCTGAACACATTAAATTAAATAAATAAAATTAATTCCTTAAATTCCTTTTTTGAAAACAAGGTGAAGGATATTCGATCTTCAATAGCCACTTAACTAAGTCAGTGGGTTTTTGGTTTTTAAGCTATCTGAGAAATCTGCCTGCTTTAAGTTGATAGAAATAGACTGCCACTTACATCTATAAGGGCAGGTTCAATCACTGTAATTGGTGCCCCAATAGTTTGGACTCCACAAACAAAGGAAGACGAATGGTAACTGCTTTGTCCAACCTTTTGCGAACAGCATATTGGTAACAGACTATTAGTTGGAGCAGTCAGACGGGTTCAATAAAGGGTTTGACACACGTGGGGTAACTGAAGTATTTGAATTGATGTCAGTATTCTTTATTTTGCGATGATCCGTGATCAACATGACCTGTTGAGGGGTCCTTCACAACCCTGCACAGATGTGTTTGTGTACAGCAGTTGCATGATACCACTAATTTGATGTGGACAGAGAGGGATCTAAAAGGGATAGTCTCGATGAAATTATTATGTGGTAAATCTTCTCTCAGGGGAATAATGTTCTGCAGGTACAGTAAGTCATTCAGCTCGCCATTTTGTCACCATACATTACCTTACTTAATCTGTGTTCACACAGTATTGTCATTAGCATTTAGCTATCCAAGGCGCTCCATTGGAAATGAGAACTAAGTAGATGAATAGACTGCTAAGTGATGTCTTTGAGACCCACTGTTTTAGGGCCTGATTTTGAATTTGGAGATAAAACAGAGGTAATCAGCAGTCGGACAATTAATGTTATGGCATGTGGGAATTTCAAGTATTCCACACTATTACACGTTTGCCATCAAGCTGGAAGACCAAAGAAATATCAAGGCTTAATACCACAAAATGAAATATGCCAATCACGGGTCAAAAGATACACGTATCTTTATTTCTGTACAGATTCAAAGCAAAACAGATAGCTATCTGGCTCCCAACACCTTGCTGTGTGTACCAGCAGGCACATTGAGGGGTGAGAGAGCTGGACATCTTAACGCAAGCTATATTATACATTTTCCTGTTCACTGTCCAGCCCCTCTCCAAATGACTAATTTACATGCTAGGGTTCGTGCCCAGTTCACATGACAAATATTACAATATTGTTCAACGGAATTAACAAGTTTGCATGTCCACGAAGTTACAATGGTTGTATTGGGTCTACGGCTCATAGTAAGCCTAGTTACAAGAGAGAACACAATATATTACAACCAAAGCACACGGTTTGAGTTTGCTCTACATTGTTCGGCGGTATATATGAGGATGAGGCTTGTGAGCGCAGACAACACTTGGATTGCAGTTCATACGAGTCACAAGGTTTCTTTGCATAGAACAAAAAGTCTGCTCTCGGTCAGCCTAAATGGTGAGATAACTCAAAGGTCGTTCGGCTCAGCTGTAGTTGAAAACACAGCCCACCATTTTAGGACCTAAAGGAAGAGTTCAAATCAAAATGCTGGATAGTTCTTAAAATGGCGGCGAAGTTGACCAGAAATCGGAATATTTCTAACGCGGTTTTCTGTGCAACGCGAATGTGCTTGGGCCAATATTCATAACAAGGCGGTATTATCTGAATACAGTTTAACAAACCCTCCTTTTGGCCTAAGCCAAGAGCATTACCCAAACATTTGTGTTATTCAAAACACCACGCCTCAATGTCCGTACATCCTGAATCACATTCTTCAGAAATATCAATCACCATAAGTTCTTTGATAGTGATATCCTTCATTACAAAAGCATTAGCAGTTTTCTTGGGCGTATGTACCTTTGGTCCTAGTGTACCTTTCATTTGTGCACAACATCCTCCTAATATCGAACATATGGCAGGGAGACATTGAACAAAACAACAACACAACAATATAACACCAAGAACTATCATTAGAACTGAAAAGAGTTTCCAACCCTACAATCGTAACAAGTCCCAGAACCAAGCACTAAAATCCCAGTTTCCCTCGTGGACATGTACTTCAGTACTCAAGGTATGCAGATTTTGTATTGCCTTGAATATGGTAGGGGAGGAGTCAGGTACAAAAACAAAGCATGCGGATCCCACCAATTTGCATACCCCACCACGTTCAGCTAGGATGGCGTCTAACACCATCCTATTTTGGAGGGCCACTAATCTAATTGCCTTTTGCTCCAACGTCATGTTGTACAGAACATCGGTGGTCCTATTGATGGTTTTTTCCAGTACCCTTGCTAGTCTTCTGATATCCTCGGAATTCATTATCTGACCCCAAAATGGCACAAAGGATTTTGCTACATCACCCATGACTTGTGAAGGAGTGTCATCATTCTCATCCCGCCTTGGACGAGCTCTAGAAACTTCAGTAGGGGTAGCCACTTATACCCCTTATAACAAAATACCCAAATAACAAGTACCCTGCCAATCTCTAGGTATCCAAGGATAGGCGTCATTGCCACAAACAAAATAAACGGGTTCTCCTACATACAAAGGTCTGTCCTCACTGGTTAGATTCGGAATGTTAGTACAACCCTCAAATGTACCCATTGGCTGAGAACCTTCCCTTTGAATACAGAAGGAAACAGAGTTGGGGCTATGATTGATAGTATAGGAAAGAGGCATGGCATCCGAGTTGCTTACGGGAGCCATCTTGAAGGAAATCAGTGATTCAAAAGTTCTAGAGAGTCTATCGGAAGGCCTAATGAAGCAACATTGAGTTTGCTTCTATTCGCAAAGAGAGAACATCCCAGAGGTGTTAAGACTCACTTTTCAAATTCATTTAGATTAGCCCGATCGAAGTTCCCAGAAATACTACAATTCAAACGACCAAAGAATAGTGCACTGAGTAAGGCATAGCATGCAGGAGTTAGAGGAAGAGGATGAATATACCAGCCCAACACCTTTTCCCCGTGTTGCGGCAAGTGTGAACACACCCAACAATTCGTTCTGTTCGGAATCGCATGGGTCGCATTCTTGATCATTAGAAGACTGTCTATGTTGGGAGTCTTGAGAAGGAAGAGTGTGCAGATGCACGAAAGGTGGAGACACAGTGGAGATTATTTCAGTGGGTAACAAAGTCTCAAGTGGACGTACCCTTTCCATGTACCAGAACCCCAGCATAAATACAACTATAAAACAGACCAGTACTATGATTACAAAACAGTGGGTCCTCAAGGATCATGATCCTTGATGAACAGATTCTTTATCAGCCATGAGACCAATAGCTTTCTCTGTATGAGTGGATTTAGGAAGGGACATTGTTTCTCAGAGTCAGTTTAGAAGCCTCTCTGTTAGGCTCTTTGAGTTCATCCGTCGGTGGCTCCTCACCACATGGCCTATCTTGCTTGAAGGTAACTTTGCCGGTCCCTACCTCTCATTTAATTTTCAGTGAAAGAGTGACAAGGGAGTGGCTCAAGAATGATTCCTTGTCGGCACAGCTGATGCTGTGCTGTATGTCCGGTGTCTCAGATGCAGATCGTACCTCAAGACTCCAGGTACGGTGTTATCTGTGAACAGAGTGTCGTCACGTCCTGAAGGAAGTGATGAAGCAGAAGCAAGGTTGCTCAACGGTGCAGAAAGATCCAAAGAAGAACTTGAAGGCAAAGCACCAGTCTCCTCAGGCCCCACGGAAGGATTTCCTTAGACAAAACAGGCTCGTGATGAGCATCAAAGTGAACAATTTCGTTCTCTTCCCCTTTTTGTGGGGTAGAGGAAAAGGTATCTTCTTGATGTGCGCTGCGTGGATCCAGTGTCGCTTCCCTTCGACTCGTACAGGGGTCTGGATGGCCAAGAGTACTTGGTACGGCCCTCTCCAGCGAGGTACGAGACAGGAGACTCTTTCAAATGATTTAACGAGCACCCAGTTGCCAGGTCAGGGTCGATGACCTGGACCCTCGTATTTTACTGGGAGGGCTTCTCGCAACTGTTGATAAATCAAATACAAGTTTTGAGTTAACTGGTCACAGTACTCAGAAAGGAGCAAATGCTATAGATCTTTTAGCCACTTGGGTTTGGGTACATTCCAAATATTGGCTGGTCACCCCATGATTATCTCATAGGGAGAGAGCCCTGTCCTAGACTGTGCGGTCGTCTGTATGGACAATAGAGTTATCGGTAAGACATATGGCCATTTCAAATTGCTATTCGCACAGATCTTCGCCATCTTATTCTTTAATATATCATTGTGGCGTTCTTCAAGTCTGGCACTCTGAGCGTGTCTGGCCTACTAGAACCGTTTATCGATCTGCCATCCCGCGCATACTTGCAGGATAACAGCAGCGATAAAATGTGGACCATCGTCCGACCAAATGACTCTCGGCAAACCAAACCTAGGAAAATATTCCTTCAGCATGGTTTTCGCCGTTGTCATTGCTGTGGCATCTTTTAGAGGAAAAGCTTCGACCCATTTACTGAAAGTGCAAAAAACTACTAGAACATACTTATAATTCTGACAACGCTCTATTTCAATAAAATCAAAGTGTATAACCTCAAAAGGCATGTAGGGCGTGCCAAAACTACCCCTCTGTGTCGATGCACTTTTGCCAACATTATGTTGTAAGCCTTCCATGCAATTTTGGACAAAACACCCAGCAGTTTTCGAGATATTTACATTTACCCAGACAGGTTCTAACAATTTACAAATCTTTTTAGCACATATGTGAGTTGGACCATGAGCCATCGTAACCATAGCGGTGATATAAGCATCAGGCAGCATCATTTTTTTTTTCATTATCTACTCAACAACCTACATCGTCTAAACTTGCTGAACCCTCAGACCATTGCTTAAGTTCACCTGGAGTGTCATCAGCCTGAATGTCTTTTATGCAACTAATTCCTACGTCTATCACACAAGTGCTGGTGACCTCTTTTGTTATATACATTTTGAAATGCATATCAGTGGCAGTCTGTTTGGCTATTCTGTCAGCAAAAGTGTTTCCTTTCCCCACATCATCTGTTACTTTCTGATGTGCTGCGCACTTTATTATTGCTAACTGGGTAGAAGGTGCAAGTGCTGAAAGTAGCCAAACTATCAAAGTGCCATGTTGTATCTTAGTTCAAGAAACCTCTCTCTGCCCATAATCGACCAAAGTTGTGAACCACCCCAAAGGCATACTGACTGTCTGTAAATATATTCACACTAAGCCCTCCGGAAAGTTCACAAGCTCCAGTCAATGCAATAATCTCTGCAGCCTGTGCTGAGTTTTGTGGAATTCTTCTGGTTTCCACAATAGTGCTTAATGTAGTGATTGCATAAGCAACATTGGATGTACCATCTGGAAGTATGAAGCAGGAGCCCTCGCAAAACAGATCCCCTTGTGTATCTTTTAACAGTGTATCACATAGATCAATTCTGCTTTTAGTCTCTTGTTCTGTGGTATAGAAGCAGTCATGTGATATCTCGTCGCTGCAAGCAATTTCTTGCGGAAGAGGCAATAGTCCATCGGGATTTAATGAGCAACATTTCTTAATTTGGATATGCGGTGCAAATAGAATCAGGTTGTATCTTGTTAATCGTGCTGATTTGAGATGTTGCGTCTGCGTTCTGTTTAATAGAACGTCTACAGAGTGAGGTAGCATCACAGTTAAGGAGTGACCCAGAACCATACCCTCACATTGCTTTACAGATGCAACGGCAGCAGCAACAGCTCTCAAACATCTCGGCAAAGCGCATGCAACAGGGTCAACCGTGGAGTAAAAATCACTGCACAGTCTATTCTTTGCTCCATGTTCCTGAGTTAACACAGCCAAAGCACACCCATCACATTCATGCACATACAAAATAAATGCCTTGTCGTAATTTGGTGTGCCCAAACCCAGTGCTGAACACAACACAGCCTTGAGAAGATCAAAATCTTTCTGGCAATCCATGTTCCACGGTAAAGGCAAAGAAATTCCCTTCTTTGTCAATACCAACATTGGTTTTATAATTAATGAAAAGTTAGGGATCCACTGTCTACAATATGAAGCCATGCCTATCAGGGCTCTTACCTCTTTCTGTGTATTTGGGACAGACATGCTAGAGATGCTTTGTATCCGTTCAGGTGTCAGTCTTATTCCCTCCTTTGACAGGAGATATCCTAAATAGGCGACCTCCTGTTGACAATATTGAAACTTTTTGAATTAAGCCTTATGCCCATGTTCCGCTAGATGGATAAGCCGCAACACAGTGCTTTTTTTGCAAGCAACTTCGGAATCTGCAGTTAAAAGAAGATCATCAACATACTGCAACAACGTACAGGTGGAAGGCAACTCAAGCGTATCAAGCTGTTCCTTCAAAGCTCTATTATAAATGCTTGGACTCTCAGTGTACCCTTGTAGCACACGAGTAAATGTAAACGAGCGTCCCCCTAGGGTGAACGCGAACAAATATCTACTGTCAACATGTACAGGAATACTAAAGAAAGCATTCTTTAGATCCACAACACTAAAATGAGTAGCTGAAGCTGGAATCATTGTCAATATAGTAGTCACATCAGGCACAATCGGAAATTGTGGAGCAACAATCTTATTGATAGCGCGTATATCAATAATAAAACAGAAAGGAATCACATTATCCCCTTTCTTGTACACTGGTAGAATTGGACTATTACACAAACTTCCTGCAATTTCCTCAATCACTCCTCAATGTACCAAATCAGAAACTATACTATTTAAAGCTTGTTTACAGTCAACTGAAATCTTATATTGTGAAATACTTGGTAGTTTAACACCTGGTTTCAACACAATTTGAACAGGCTCAATTTGCAAAATACCAACATCATCATCATCTAACCCCCAAAAACATGCCGGAACCTTATCCAATTCAGTTAGTAAAGGCCTAGTCAAGAATTGTGAAACCGAAGTTCGTTGAGGTGAAATCGTTAAATGCACTCAATCCGGAGAACAATGAATTACAGCATGCAATTCTTTCAACAGATTCAACCCCAACAAATTTCCACCACAATTTGTCGTCAGAAGAAATGGACATTATTCGGTGAATGGTCCCAGTGAAATTCGTACTGGCTGAGAGACCGGGTTAACCACTGGTGTACCAGAGAACCCTACAGAAATGTTTTTCTGCCCTGACAGTGTAATATCTGGAACCCGTGAATGATCAACTAACGCTTCTATGCTCCGGTATCTATCAAAAATAGATGCTTCCTATTCCCCAACTTCATCTCAACGTAGGGCCCTTTCTGATCGACGGGAATAAGTACTGGTTCCAGAGTATGCTTCGGGCTGTCCTAACGGAACAGTACATCATCAAATGCAAGATCCTCAGAAAAATAGACAGTCAAAGGATTATCAAAAATATTCCCATTGTTAACACTATGCTGCTGACTATCTTGTGAAAATGACTGTTGATTCTGAGCAAACTGACTTCTACCAGGACCCCCTATCCCAGGACAGTCTCTGTACCATCTACCCATGGTACCATATGTGGATGTGTTATTCGATCGCTGATGAAGGATCGGCATTGTGCTCGCCAATGACCTTCTTCTCTGCAATAGGCACATTGGTTCATGTGAACAGGACCCATTTGCGCATTACTCTGTGGTGTAAAATGACTTCTAAACTGTGTATTCCCACCTCTGGTTCCTGCTACTATTTGTTGCAACAATACTTTTGTCTTCAAGTCTCCCTTCTTCTTTTCTATCTTCTCTTTTTCAGTGTTGACCCTATTCTCATAATACTGAGCCATGTGCAATACTTCAGACTGCGATTTAGCTTGCCAGGCGCTTTCAGAAGTCATAATTTGTGATTGGATATCAGGCAACAATCCACACACAAATGTGTCTACATACAGCGTTTTTCCTGACTCAGTACTTAAGTTCTGACCGCTTAAATCTGAAAATACTTAGCGCCCTCAGATTTCCCCTGGATGCAAGCTGTAAGTTTGTCCTGAACTATTCTTCTCTCTGGAACCAAAGTTTTCAATTTAGTTACTATTCTGTCTGGCAGTGTCAATATCACCTGTGGCGGTTTCTCAACAGCATTCCTTTCTCCATCTATTCGTACCAAGTTAACCCATGTGTTACCCAGCCCTGCCTGATCATCTACAGTTCTAATCTGCTTCGATAAATCAGCAGGTAGGATGACAGGGAAGAACAAGTCTATATCACCCAGCGTGAAAACTGACGAATGCAAGACAGATTCAATTTCTTTATAAAATCTGTTGGATTTTCCCTGATATCTGAAATCGTTTGTCTAATGGTATTCACTTCCTGTCCAGAAAATGGGACACTAACAAACTGTGAGACATAATGAGCTTCAATAGTAGCGGATGTTGTGCCTGTTGCAGCATTAGCTGGAATTTCTACTTTAGGAACAAATGTCAGAGGAACTTCCCTCATTGGCAATTGAGAAGTAGGCAATTCTGAACGTTCATTAAGCAACAAGGCTAAATCAAGTGACAAAGTAGCCAAAGCAGTATCGGGCGAAAATGGTCTCTTATAAATGACCATCAAATCTGCGGGATAACAAACCTTTTTCTTCATAAAATCATTCTGTAGGTACTCTGCCATTACCTGTAACACTTTCCTTTGCATTGCCGGAGCATACTGACTATACGTGTCATATACTTCAATGGGAGAAATTGAAACATACAAAATCCATCTAAGCGCATCTCTTGTGCAAACACGCGTCTCTTCACCCATTGGTGACATGAAGGAAGAAATTGTTTCTGCACATAATTTGCCTCCACTCTATTACCATCTATTTCATCATTCTGTAACCGATCTAACTCCCTCTTAAACTCTAATACCATCTCAACATGCTGATGTACTTTCTCCGCAGTGTTCCTTGAGCGAGCTAGGACATTCAAATCCCTCAACCCCTGTGGGACATTCATGTCAGTCAAATCACTCCAAATATCAGACAAATGCATTCCCATCCCTTCTATCAAAATATTCTGTTCGGGAATACTTTCTTGGTTAGAAATCGCAGTTAAGACAGCTCATTTTTCCCCTTCTTCTATATATTTCTTAGCCCATGCATACAATTCCCTTTTTCTAGCTTTAGATGCTGTACCACGAGTCACTATTCTTGAATCAGCACTCGCCCCTTCAATCACTACAAGTGGAGCAGAACCACTTGGAAAGGAAAGTTCAGACAAATCTTGTACAATAGGCTGTGGAGACACTACCACTGCCGGTAAAGACAGATCTAAGGGAACAGCAGCTGTCGGTAAGAGCGGGGATGCAGAAGGGGAAACAACAACAGGAAGAGGAGCAACAACTGGAGGAGGAGCAACAACGGGAGGAAAAGGAACAACAACGGGAGGAGGTACAACAGCTGGAAGGGGTAAAACAACAGGGAGAGTCACATAACGAGGTGGTGCAGTGGCAACAGTTCATCGCTCATTCAATAGCTTATCAATTAGCTCATATGAGATATGAAAATCCTGAGACGGATATATTTTCTATACTCCAAGTTGAAAAGCCCTGCCCATACTTCTAATAGATTCTGACTGTTTCTGTTGATCATACAATAATGCTTTTTCAGTGTTAGCCATATGTCGATGTGCGTGTTTCTCTTTACTCTTAAGTTGCTGCATAGCTTCCTTTCTCCAATCCTTAATTACATCAAATGCTGCAGGCCTAGCCTTTTTCTTCAACAATATAGACTCTAAATACTCTATATGGGCAATTTCAAAACTATCATGGACTTGCCACTGAAATTCGGAAGCATGTCTAGTTTGTCTGTGCTAAATATCGTTAAATACAATACTATTGAGGCCGTACTTACAGTACATTGAACAAGCCGGTGAGCCAACAGGTGGTGCCGGTTGGCCACGTCCCAAAGATTGTCGGTCTCTGCGGAATAAACCCCTGAAACAGGCAGACAATTTCCCAGGCATGTCAGATTACTGGTGTTACCTGGCGTTGTTTGTACTCGCGATTGCAAATCTGCAACCAATATCAGGATTTTTAGTAATCGGGGCATGACTCATCTGATTTCAAAGACTAAGGAGGTCCGATCGGATTACAAAGGATCCTCGTGGTTGGCGATTTCGGCAAAGAGCCCACCTCGATATCGGGACCCACGTCAAGATGCCGTCTCGAACCACGTGCTCACCGTCCAGCGATCGGATCGTGCAGTACTGTCGAGGTGTCGCATCTCATACAACGGGGCCACCTTTTTCTCACTCTCCGATCCCGGTCCGAATGCTGCGTCTTCTTTTCAGTGAGAACACATCAATCTTGAGGGTCCCTATTCAGGCGCCATCTGAAAGACCAAAGAAATATCTAGGCTTAGTACCATAAAATGAAATATGCCAATCACGGGTCGAAAGATACAAGTATCTTTATTTCTGTACAGATTCAAAGCAAAATAGATAGCTATCTAGCTACCAACACCTTACAGTGTGTACCAGCAGACACGGTGAGGGGTGAGAGTGCCTGACATCTTAATGCAAGCTATTTTATACATTTTCCTGATCATTGTCCAGCCCCTCTCCAAACTAATAATTTACAGGCTAGGGTTCGTGCCCAGTTCACATGACAAATATTACAATATTGTTCAACGGATTTAACAAGTTTGCATGTCCAGGAAGTTACAATGGTAGTATTGGGACTCCAGCTCATAGTGAGCCTAGTTTCAAGAGAGAACACAATATATTACAACCAAAGCACACGGTTTGAGTTTGCTCTTCATTGTTCCGCTGCTTATATGAGGATGAGGCTTGTGAGCCCAGACAACACTTGGATTGCAGTTCATACGAGTCACAAGGATTCTTTGCATAGAACAAACAGTCTGCTCTCGGTCAGCCTAAATGTTAGCATAACTCAAAGGTTTTTCGGCTCAGCTGTAGTTGAAAACACAGTCCACCATTTTAGGACACAAAGCAAGAGTTAAAATCAAAATGGCAGATAGTTCTTAAAATGGCAGCAAAGTTGATCAGAAATGGGAGCAATTTGAGCGTGGTTTTCTGTGCAACACGAATGGGCTTAGGCCAATATTCATAACAAGGCTGTATTATCTGAATACAGTTTAAAAAATCCTCCTTTTGGCCTAAGCCAAGAGAATTACCCAAACATTTGTGTTATTCAAAACACCACGCCTCAATGTCTGTACATCCTGAATCACATTCTTCAGAAATATCAATCACCATAACTTCTTTGATAGTGATATCCTTCATTACAAAGCATTAGCAGTTTTCTTGGGCGTATGTACCTTTGGTCCTAGTGTACCTATCATTTGTGCACAACATCCTCCTAACATTGAACATATGGCAGGGAGACATTGTACACAACAACAACACAACAATAGAACACCAAGATCTATCATTAGAACTGAAAAGAGTTTCCAACCCCACAATCGTAACAAGTCCCAGAACCAAGCACTAAAATCCCAGTTGACCTTGGGGACATGTACTTCAGTACTCAAGGTATGCAGATTTTGTATTGCCTTGAATATGGTAGGGGAGGAGTCAGGTACAAAAACAAAGCATGCGGATCCCACCAATTTGCATACCCCACCACGCTCAGCTAGTATGGCATCTAACACCGTCCTATTTATCAAATTGCTTTTTGCTCCAACGTCATGTTGTACAGAATATCGGTGGTCCTATTGATGGTTTTTTCCAGTACCCTTGCTAGTCTTCTGATATCAGCGGAATTAATTATCTGACCCCAAAATGGCACAAAGGATTTTGCTACATCACCCATGACTTGTGAAGGAGTGTCACCATTCTCATCCCACCTTGGACGAGCTCTAGAAACTTCAGTAGTTGTAGCCACTTGTAACCCTTGTAACAAGATACCCAAATAACAAGTACCCTGCTAATCTCTAGGTAACCAAGGATAGGCTTCATTGCCACAAACAAAATAAACAGGGCCTCCTACATACAAAGGTCTGTCCTCACTGGTTAGATTCGGAATGTTAGTACAACCCTCAAATGTAACCATTGGCTGAGAATCTTCCCTTTGTATACAGAAGGAAACAGAGTTGGGGCTATGATTGATAGTATAGGAAGGAGGCATGGCATCCTAGTTGCCTACGGGAGCCATCTTGAAGGAAATCAGTGATTCAAAAGTTCTAGAGAGTCTATCGGAAGGCCTAATGAAGAAACATTGAGTTTGCTTCTATTTGCAAAGAGAGAACATCCCAGAGGTGTTAAGACTCACTTTTCAAATTCATTTAGATTAGTCCGATCGAAGTTCCCAGAAATACTATAATTCCAACGACCAAAGAATAGTGCACTGAGTAAGGCATAGCATGCAGTAGTTAGAGGAAGAGGATGAATATACCAGCCCAACACCTTTTCCCCGTGTTGTGGCAAGTGTGAACACACCCAGCAATTTGTTTTGTTCGGAATCGCATGGGTCGCATTCTTGATCATTAGAAGACTGTCTTTGTTGGGAGTCTTGAGAAGGAAGAGTGTGCCGATGCATGAAAGGTGAAGACACAGTGGAGATTATTTCAGTGGGTAACAAAGTCTCAAGTGGACGTACCCTTTCCATGTACCAGAACCCCAGCGTAAATACAACTATATAACAGACCAGTACTATGATTACAAAACAGTGGGTCCTCAAGGATCATGATCCTTGATGAACAGATTCTTTATCAGCCATGAGACCAATAGCTTTCTCTGTACAAGTGGATTTAGGAAGGGGCATTGTTTCTCAGAGTCTGTTTAGAAGCCTCTCGGTTAGGCTCTTTTAGTTAATCCATCGGTGTCTCCTGACCATGTGGCCTTTCTTGCTTGAAGGTAACTTTTCCGGTCCATACCTCTTATTTAATTTTCAGTGAAAGAGTGACAAGGGAGTGGCTCAAGAATGATTCCTTGTCGGCACAGCTGATGCTGTGCTGTATGTCCGGTGTCTCGGACACAGAACGTACCTCAAGACTCCAGGTACTGTGTGATCTGCGAACAGAGTGTCGTTACGTCCTGAAGGAAGTGATGAAGCGGAGGCAAGATTGCTCAATGGTGCAGAAAGATCCAAAGAAGAACTTCAAGGCAAAGCACCAGTCTCCTCAAGCCCCACGGAAGGATTTCCTTAGACAAAACAGGCTTGTGATGAGCATCAAAGTGAACAATTTCGTTCTCTTCCCCTTTGTTGTGGGGCAGAGGAAAAGGTATCTTCTTGATGTGCGCTGCGTGGATCCAGTGTCGTTTCCCTTTGACTCGTACAGGGGTCTGCATGGCCAAGAGTATTTGGTACG
Source organism: Ambystoma mexicanum (assembly GCF_040938575.1). Taxonomy (NCBI): domain Eukaryota; kingdom Metazoa; phylum Chordata; class Amphibia; order Caudata; family Ambystomatidae; genus Ambystoma; species Ambystoma mexicanum. Next base: position 1,108,084,683 of record NC_090930.1, on the reverse strand, counting down.
GCCCTCTCCAGCGAGGTACGAGACAGGAGACTGTTTCAAATGATTTAATGAGCACCCAGTTGCCAGGTCAGCGTCGATGACCTGGACCCTCGTATTTTACTGGGAGGGCTTCTCGCAACTGTTGATAAATCAAATACAAGTTTTGAATTAACTGGTCACAGTACTCAGAAAGGAGAAAATGCTATACATCTTTTAGCCACTTGGGTTTGGGTACATTCCAAATATTGGCTGGTCACCCCATGATTATCTCATAGGGAGAGAGCCCTGTCCTAGACTGTGCGGTCGCCTGCATGGACAATAGAGCTATCGGTAAGACATATGGCCATTTCAAATTGCTATTCGCACAGATCTTCGCCATCTTATTCTTTAATATATCATTGTGGCGTTCTTCAAGTCTGGCACTCTGAGCGTGTCTGACCTAATGGAACCGTTTATCGATCTGCAATCCCGCGCATACTTGCAGGATAACAGCAGTGATAAAATGTGGACCATCGTCCGACCAAATGACTCTCGGCAAACCAAACCTAGGAAAATATTCCTTCAGCATGGTTTTCGCCGTTGTCATTGCTGTGGCATCTTTTACAGGAAAAGCTTCGACCCATTTACTGAAAGCGCAAAAAACTACTAGAACATACTTATAATTCTGACAACGCTCCATTTCAATAAAAACAAAGTGTATAACCTCAAAAGGCATGTAGGGCGTGCCAAAACTACCCCTCAGTGTCGATGTACCTTTCCCAACATTGTGTTGTAAGCATACCATGCAATTTTGGACAAAACGCTCAGCAGTTTTCGAGATATTTACATTCACCCAGACAGGTTCTAACAATTTACAAATCTTTTTAGCACATATGTGAGTTGGACCATGAGCCATCGTAACCATAGCGGTGATATAAGCATCAGGCAGCATACATTTTTTTTTCATTATCTACTCAACAACCCACATCGTCTAAACTTGCTGAACCCTCAGATCATTGCTTAAGTTCGTCTGGAGTGGCATCAGCCTGAATGTCTTTTATGCAACTAATTCCTACGTCTATCACACACGTGCTGGTGACCTCTTTTGTTATATACATTTTGAAATGCATGTCAGTGGCAGTCTGTTTGGCTATTCTGTCAGCAAAAGCGTTTCCTTTCCCCACATCATCTGTTACTTTCTGATGTGCTGCGCACTTCATTATAGCTAACTGGGTAGAAAGTGCAAGTGCTGAAAGTAGCCAAACTATCAAAGTGCCATGTTGTATCTTAGTTCTATGCGAGGTCAAGAAACCTCTCTCTGCCCATAATCGACCGAAGTTGTGAACCACCCCAAAGGCATACTCACAAGCTCCAGTCAATGCAATAATCTCTGCAGCCTGTGCTGAGTTTTTTGGAATTCTTTTGGTTTCCACAACAGTGCTTAATGTAGTGATTGCATAAGCAACATTGGATGTACCATCTGGAAGTATGAAGCAGGAGCCCTCGCAAAACAGATCCCCTGTGTATCTTTTAACAGTGTATCAGATAGATCAATTCTGCCTTTAGTCTCTTGTTCTGTGGTATAGAGGCAGTCATGTGACATCTCGTCGCTGCAAGCAATTTCTTGCGGAAGAGGCAATAGTTAATCGGGATTTAATGAGCAACATTTCTTAATTTGGATATGCCGTGCAAATAGAATCAGGTCGTATCTTGTTAATCGTGCTGATTTGAGATGTTGCGTCTGCGTTCTGTTTAATAGAACGTCTACAGAGTGAGGTAGCATCACAGTTAAGGAGTGACCCAGAACCATACCCTCACTTTGCTTTACAGATGCAATGGCAGCAGCAACAGCTCTCAAACATCTCGGCAAAGCGCATGCAATAGGGTCATCCGTGGAGTAAAAATCACTGCACAGTCTATTCTTTGCTCCATGTTCCTGCGTTAACACAGCCAAAGCACACCCATCACATTCATGGACATACAAAATAAATGCCTTGTTGTAATTTGGTGTGCCCAAAACCAGTGCTGAACACAATACAACCTTGAGAAGATCAAAATCTTTCTGACAATCCATGTTCCACGGTAAAGGCAAAGAAATGCCCTTCTTTGTCAATAACAACATTGGTTTTATCATTAATGAAAAGTTAGGGATCCACTGTCTACAATATGAAGCCATGCTTATCAAGGCTCTGACCTGTTTCTGTGTATTTGGGACAGACATGCTAGAGATGCTTTGTATCCGTTCAGGTGTCAGTCTTCTCCCCTCCTTTGACAGGAGATATCCTAAATAGGCAACCTCCTGTTGACAATATTGAAACTTTTTGAATAAAGCCTTATGCCCATATTCTGCTAGATGGATAAGCAGCAACACAGTGCTTTCTTTGCAAGCAACTTCGGAATCTGCAGCTAAATGAAGATCATCAACATACTGCAATAATGTACAGGTGGAAGGCAACTCAAGCGTACCAAGCTGTTCCTTCAAAGCTCTACTATAAATGCTTGGACTCTCAGTGTACCCTTGTGGCACACGAGTAAATGTAAACGAGCGTCCCCCTAGGGTGAATGTGAACAAATATCTACTTTCAACATGTACAGGAATACTAAAGAAAGCATTCTTTAGATCCACAACACTAAAATGAGTACCTGAAGCTGGAATCATTGTCAATATAGTAGTCACATCAGGCACAATCGGAAATTGTCGAGCAACAATCTTATTGATATCGCGTATATCAATAATAAAACAGAAAGGAATCGCATTATCCCCTTTCTTGTACACTGGTAGAATTGGACTATTACACAAACGTCCTGCAATTTCCTCAATCACTCCTCGATGTACAAAATCAGAAACTATACTATTTAAAGCTTGTTTACCGTCAACTGAAATCTTAAACTGTGGTAGTTTAACACCGGGTGTCAACACAATTTTAACATGCTCAATTTGCAAAATACCAATGTCATTATCATCTACCGCCCATAAACATGCCAGAACCTTATCCAATTCAGTTGGTAAAGGCCTAGTCAAGAATTGTGAAACCAAAGTTCGTTGAGGTGAAATCGTTAAATGCACTCCATCCGGAGAACAATGAATTACAGCATTCAATTCTTTCAACAGATTCAACCCTAACAAATTTCCACCACAATTCGCTGTCAGAAGAAATGGACATGATTCGGTGAATGGTCCCAGTGAAATTCGTACTGGCTGAGAGCCCGGACTAACCACTGGTGTAACAGAGAACGCCTACAGAAATGTTTTTCTGCCCTGACAGTGTAATATCTGGAACCCGTGAATGATCAACGTAACGCTTCTGTGCTCCTGTATCTATCAAAAATAGATGCTTCCTATTCCCCAACTTCATCTCAACATAGGGCCCTTTCTGATCGATGGGAATAGGTACTGGTTCCAGAGTCTGCTTCGAGCTGTCCTAAGGGAACAGTACATCATCAGATGCAAGATCGTCAGAAAAATAGACAGTCGAAGGATTATCAAAAATATTCCCATTGTTAATATGCTGCTGACTATCTTGTGAAAATGACTGTTGATTCTGAGCAAACTAACTTCTACCAGGACCCCCTATCCCAGGACGGCCCCTGGATCATCTACCCCTGGTACCATATGTGTTATTCGATCGCTGCTGAAGGATCGGGCATTGTGCTCGCCAATGACCTTCTTGTCTGCAATAGGCACATTGGTTCATGTGTACAGGACCCATTTGCGCATTACTCTGTGGTGTAAACTGACTTCTTAACTGTTTATTCCCACCTCCAGTTCCTTTTACTACTTGTTGCAACAATACTTTTGTCTTCAAGTCTCCCTTCTTCTTTTCTATCTTCTCTTTTTCAGTATTGACCCTAGTCTCATAATACTGAGCCATGTGCAATACTTCGGACTGCGATTTAGCTTGCCAGGCGCTTTCAGAAGTCATAATTTGTGATTGGATATCAGGCAACAATCCACACACAAATGTGTCTACATACAGCGTTTTTCCTGACTCAGTACTTAAGTTCTCACCGCTAAAATCTGAAAATACTTAGCGCCCTCAGATTTCCCCTGGATGCAAGCTGTAAGTTTGTCCCGAACTATTCTTCTCTCTGGAACCAAAGTTTTCAATTTAGTTACTATTCTGTCTGGCAGTGTCAATATCACCTGTGGCGGTTTCTCACCAGCATTCCTTTCTCCATCTATTCGTACCAAGTTAACCCATGTGTCACCCACCCTGATCATCTACAGTTCTAATCTGCTTCCATAAATCAGCAGGTAGGATAACAGGGAAGAACAAGTCTATATCACCCAGCGTGAAAACTGACGAATGCAATACAGATTCAATTTCTTTATAAAATCCTGTTGGATTTTTCCTGATATCTGAAATCATTTGTCTAATGGTATTCACTACCTGTCCAGAAAATGGGACATGAACAAACTGTGAGACATAATGAGCTTCAATAGTAGCGGCTGTTGCACCTGTTGCAGCATTAGCTGGAATTTATACTTTAGGAACAAATGTCAGAGGGACCTCCCTCATTGGCAGTTGAGAAGTAGGCAATTCTGAAGGTTCATTAAGCAACAGGGCTAAATCAAGTGACAAAGTAGCCAAAGCAGTATCGGGCGAAAATGGTCTCTTATAAATGACCATCAAATCTGCGGGACAACAAACCTTTTTCTTCATAAAATCATTCTGTAGGTACTCTGCCATTACCTGTAACACTTTCCTTTGCATTGCCGGAGCATACTGGCTAAATGTGTCATATACTTCAATGGGAGAAATTGAAACATCCAAAATCCATCTAAGCGCATCTCTTGTGCAAACACGCGTCTCTTCACCCATTGGTGACATGAAGGAAGAAATTGTTTCTGCACATAATTTGCCTCCACTCTATTACCATCTATTTCATCATTCTGTAACCGATCTAACTCCCTCTTAAACTCTAATACCCTCTCAACATGCTCATGTACTTTCTCCGCAGTGTTCCTTAAGCGAGCTAGGGCATTCAAATCCCTCAACCCCTGTGGGACATTCATGTCCGTCAAATCACTCCAAATATCAGCCAAATGCACTCCCATCCCATCTATCAAAATATTCTGTTTGGGGATACTTTCTTGGTTAGAAATCGCAATTAAGACAGCAGATTTTTCCCCTTCTTCTATATATTTCTTAGCCCATGCATACAATTCTCTTTTTCTAGCTTTAGATACTGTACCACGAGTCACTATTCTTGTATCAGAACTCGCCCCTTCAATCACTACAAGTGGAGCAAAACCACTTGGAAAAGAAAGTTCAGACAAATCTTGTACAATAGGCAGTGGAGACACTACCACTGCCGGTAAAGACGGATCTAAGGGAACAGCAGCTGTCGGTAAGAGCGGGGATGCAGAAGGGGAAACAACAACAGGAAGAGGAGCAACAACTGGCGAAGGAGAGCAACAATGGGAGGAAAAGGAACAACGGGAGGAGGTGCAACAGGGGGAAGGGGTAAAACAACAGGGAGAGTCACATAAAGAGGTGGTGCAGTGGCAACAGTCCATCGCTCATTCAATAGCTTATAGATTAGCTCATCTGTGATATGAAAATCCTGAGACGGATATATTTTATATGCTCCAATTTGAAAAGCCCTGTCCATACTTCTAATAGGTTCGGACTGTTTCTGTTGATTATACAATAATGCTTTTTCAGTGTTAGCCATTTGTCGATGTGCGTGTTTCTCTTTACTCTTAAGTTGCTGCATAGCTTCCTTTCTCCAATCCTTAATTACATCAAATTCTGCAGGCCCAGCCTTTTTCTTCAACAATATAGACTCTAAATACTCTCTATGGGCAATTTCAAAACTATCATGAACTTGCCACTGAAATTCGGAAGCATGTCTAGTTTGTCTGTGCCAAATATCATTAAATACAATACTATTGAGGCCGTACTTACAGTACATTGAACAAGCCGGTGAGCCAACAGGTGGCGCCGGTTGGCCACGTCCCAAAGATTGTCTGTCTCTGTGGAATAAACCCCTGAAACAGGCAGACAATTTCCCAGGCATGTCAGATTACTGGTGTTACCTGGCGTCGTTTGTACTCGCGATTGCAAATCTGCAACCAATATCAGGATTCTTAGTAATCGGGGCACGACTCACCTGATTTCAAAGACTAAGGAGGTCCGATCGAATTACAAAGGATCCTCGTGGTTGGCAATTTCGGCAAAGAGCCCGCCTCGATATGGGGACTCACGTCAAAATGCCTTCTCGAACCATGTGCTCACCGTCCAGCGATCGGATCGTGCAGTACTGTCAAGGTGTCGTGTCTCATACAAAGGGGCCCCCTTTTTCTCACTCTCCGATCCCGGTCTGATAGCCATGTCTTCTTTTCAGTGAGGAGACATCAATCTTGAGGGTCCCTATTCAGGCGGCATCTGAAAGACCAAAGAAATATCTAGGCTTAGTACCACAAAATGAAATATGCCAATCACGGGTCGAAAGATACAAGTATCTTTATTTCTGTACAGATTCAAAGCAAAACAGATAGCTATCTGGCTCCCAACACCTCGCAGTGTGTACCAGCAGACACTGTGAGGGGTGAGAGTGCCTGACATCTTAATGCAAGCTATTTTATACATTTTCCGGATCATTTTCCAGCCCCTCTCCAAACTAATAATTTACATGCTAGGTTTCGTGCCCAGTTCACATGACAAATATTACAATATTGTTCAACGGATTTAACAAGTTTGCATGTCCAGGAAGTTACAATGGTAGTATTGGGTCTCCAGCTCATAGTAAGCCTAGTTTCAAGAGAGAACACAATATATTACAACCAAAGCACACGGTTTGAGTTTGCTCTTCATTGTTCCGCTTCTTATATGAGGATGAGGCTTGTGAGTGCAGACAACACTTGGATTGCAGTTCATAAGAGTCACAAGGCTTCTTTGCATAGAACAAACAGTCTGCTCTCGGTCAGCCTAAATGTTGACATAACTCAAAGGTTTTTCGGCTCAGCTGCAGTTGAAAACACAGTCCACCATTTTAGTACACAAAGCAAGAGTTAAAATCAAAATGGCATATAGTTCTTAAAATGGCGGCAAAGTTGATCAGAAATCGGAGCATTTCGAATGCCGTTTTCTGTGTAATGTGAATGGGCTTAGCCCAATATTCATAACAAGGCAGTATTAACTGAATACAGTTTAATAAAGCAAGTGGTAACAGTAGATGCTGGATGTAAAAAATACTGATACCACATCCTTTATTATGGTAAGTGCAGGACCGCATGCGGGAATAGCGATAGGGGTAGTAGTAGAAACAGACATCTGATAAACAGTACACCACCAGGCATTGATCGCCGGACTACATGTCATATATATCTCACAAAGTGTACGCCATCCCAGGAAAATGACCAGTGCCCAGGAATCTGGGGGACCCCACTGGAGGGAAGGGAGGCAATGGGTGCTTGAGGGGACCCAAGTTCACTGATTAAGAGATTACTGTATTAGCAAAGGAGGTTCCCAAGGAGGTGCCCTCTGGCCATTGGTCTGCCTTATGGCCAAAACTGGTCATCCCTGGAGAAGAGTGATGCTATGTTCATGCTGAAAGGCCTCATATATACTAGCACAATAACTGATAACTCACGGGGCCACTCAGAAAAACGCCTTTAGCAACTGCTGCCTCTTGATCAGTCCTTCCCGTATATCCCACTGGGGATGTCCTACTGGTGGTGGTTCCTCCACATCATCATCCTCATCACTGTCAGGTGTAATAAGCACATTGTGGGGCATCGCCACATTGCATTTTATCCAGGGATAATTGCACATGCAACATGCAGTGACAATGTGACCATCCGGCTGCGATGCATACATCAGGGCTCCAGTCATTTTAAGGAGGCGACAGAACCTTGCTTAGAGTAGTCCAAAGGGCTGCTTGATGATGCTACATTTTTTAATGTGCGCTGCATTTTACTGCCTCTCTTCTGGCTCTTGACACACAGGACATACATGGCATCTGGCTGTGGGTAAGTTGTGAATGTTTCCATTGGCCTTATTTTATAGACATGACACGTGTAGGGTATTATGTCGGCGGAGTGCATGGTTGTGCCATGGTCATCGGACCAAGAACACAGACAGGCCCAGATGGACACAGTACTGGCGCCTTTGGTGCCAGGCTCATAAATAACAGTCAACAAGAACATTTATTAGCGACAAAATGCTTTTATTACAAGCATAGCACCTCATTCTGGGTGCAAAGTGCATTTAACGTGGGTACTTCCATCACTTAAAGCAGCCCCACGTGTACTCTGGGGTTTGGCTGCTATTACTGGGTTGCCTTGCAGGTGCTGACTCACTAGGAGTGGCAGAGTGTGGCAGACAAGCCAGGCCTAGTTGCCGTGCCCACGATCACAGCTATATAAGGTGCACAGATCCACAAGGCAGACGCTTTGCGTTATTCTGCATATTCATGCAGCGTAACGCTCACCGCCACCTGGGATTAAAATTAACCTTGGAAATCCTGCCTCCTGCTTCTATACTTACCATCTGGGGAATCTGCTCTCACCTGTGCGCGTCTTCTTCAAATCTTCCGGGACGATGTCACCTTCATCTTGGCACTGCATCTTACCTTCAACCTTCTGGAGTGCTGAGCTCTTCATCTGGGGACCGCAGCTCCTCTTCACGGCTTCGAGGCTGTTGAAACCACCTTCTTGGCACTGCAGCATTACGCGCTTTGTCCGCGACCACAGCACCTGCAAGTAAAAGCAAAAGACAAAGTTAGACATTAAAAAGACATTGGGCCTCATTACGAGTATGGAGGTAGCCATGCCGGGTACTGGGTCCAGGTTCCAGGAATAGGGAATTACCGGGCCATGCCGACTTTGGTGGACCCGGTAATTCACATTCTCGGGAGCTGGACCCGATACATCCCCATTCCCATTTCAGCCCCCATAGGGCTCAATGGGAATCGGGTGGATGCCAACAACATTGTTAGCATCCTGGTCTGCTAGCAGGTCCCGCTAAGGACGTCTGGTCTGGCCAGGCGTCTTGAGCGGGACCCGCTGCAGACCTCGTAATAGGGCGGCCCGAATGCACAGTGCTGGTCCCTTACCGGCACCGTTCATTCCGTGGCTGCCTTCCTCGTAATGAGGCCCTTTAAGTTTAAGGTCGGACTCCACCGCATCTCACGCTTTTCCTTAAACCATCACTCACCTGTTGTCTGACATTGCGGTTCCATCTATCTTCCTCAAGACCGTGTTGCACACCTCCACAGTTGCCATTGAGCTGCAATCCCATCTATTGGGAAGAACACAGAAGAGAAAAAGTTATTCAGGAATTAATAACAAATCGAGAGCAAGAATACAAGACAGAAAGCGAGAAGGGGAATAATAACAAATTGAGAGCAAGAATACAAGACAGAAAGCGAGAAGGGGAAAGCAGAAAGAGGAAAAGACAAGAGACATTGAGAAACACTTACTACCAACCAAGAGAAGAATAGTTGCAGCCAGACTGGACTCTTACACACCAGGGATCAGTGAAGGAACTAGATCCATTAACAAGCACCCCTGCCAGAAATAGCAGGACAGAGAGCTCACCATCAATAATTAACAGGTGAGCCTTATGGGCCGGTACATGCCCACAGAAATTGCACCTTGGGTAGAAGGGTTTGAGAGGTACCATAGTCACCGATCAGCACACTCACGTTTTCTCATATCTGCGCAGGAGCAGTGTCACCAATTGTTGCAGCCCACAGCCAGCCTGCAGGGGGAGAGAGCCAACGAGGGTGATCCAATTCCTGCGAGGGCTGCAACCGTGCCCCAACGCCTCCGCAGAGACCAGGTGAACGTAGCAGCACGCAAAGCCTCCACAACTCTCTGGCTGGGCGTTATGGAAACATCAGAGACAGACTAATTGGACCAATTACTAGGGGAATTACGGGCTGAAGTACATGCTTCAAGGCAGGGCCGGTCTTTGTGTCAGGCAGCTCAGGCGGCTGCCTGTCCTCACTCAGTCTCTAGGGGGTGCCACACCTGCAGTCTGTGGCGCTAGTCCTGCTGCTGCATTTGTTATAGCTCGCCTGAACCTCAAGCCAGTGCTCCTGCAAGGCCAGGCCGCATGCACCAGCCAGCTAGCCACATTCATCATTTTGATAATGTTTATTGCTAGAAGCACACTGCTACAGCCTCGGCCCTCAGGTAGGGCAGCAATTGGAAAATTAGCAACATTTGTTGCTATAGTCACTTAACTTCCCCTCAGGTGGCGCTGGCGCTGTTGGCGCCAGCCAGGTCCATGTGCGCATGTGCCCTTCTCCAGGCTATACGCGGCCAGGCTATGCTCTTGCACACAGTTCACTGACAGTGACACAGGAAGGATTGATTGGGGCTGGCGTTGACGGGCCCCCTCCCCATCTTTACAAGATAAGGAGTGGGTGCGCAGGTTACAGTAAGTGTTTAGGGGCACTGCCTGGCATGATGTGGTGATGGCCCAGGGCCGTGATATTGTCAACTCCTTTGGCCGCTGCCACTGGACCTAATGGTTGGTTGGGCGGGCGGGTGCGGGTGCGCTGTGTGTTCTCCGACCCGGGCTGAGAGGAGGACCGGGGGCAGGTGGGCGGATGGGGAGCTGCCGGTCCCTGTCGCTGCGTTGCATGGCATGCATTGTGTGAGCTGTGCCATCATCCATGTGATACCTTCTCTGTGTCTGTCATTGACCCTCGGGAGTCGGACCCTGCACTGGACACTGAAAACAAGCAGCATCAGCCACCTGACATCTTTGTTATACTGATACTCGCTGAATGTGCCAGTCCAATGCCCTTTAGCTATCCTCCACGTGTCTAGCCGTGCCCATCTTCCAGTAGCCTGGACACCTGTCAGTGTCCATTCCTTTCCAATGCCCTGTGGCAATGCCCCCTTACCGCTGGATGCACTTGTCTGTTTCAGTGGCAGTCGAATGCTCCCCAATACCTTGATCTAGCTGCAGTGATCCAAAGCCCCCAGGCATCACGCACTTGATAATTAGTGGCCAAGTTCCAGAACATATCTCTCTGCCTGGCGCATCTTCCCGCCCTTAACCATTGGCGCTGATTACTATCTGCGCAATGTGAACCGGCACTCCCCCACCTCATCCCGCAGGTAACGGAACCGCTCCGGTCACCCAATTCCAGCGTTGCACTCGGCAGGTCATTTAAACATCAATGGTGTTATTGCCCGCGGTTTGCCTCCAACACACGCTGGAACTGTGCAGCACGTTTGATATTGATCGTGTGTGGCATAAAAATAGAGGGAGCAAAGCAGCACCCCCATCACTGCGTTCCCCAAACCCATGCTTCACTTTTTCAATATTCCCAAAGCCATCAATGGCACCGAAAACGCACCAACGGTCCCCCCAAACTCTCCAACCAAAATTCGTCTCCTCGATGACTACCAAACCCAAACTTGACTACACCAATCTCGCCAGCACCAGACTTGCCTTGCACCAGCACCCGGCTCGCCTTGTACCCAATCACTCACATGCACTGCTCTTTGCAAAGACCATCAGTTGCCTTGTGTGTATATCCCTCCACTGGGAATATGCCCCGTTCGATGCTTATTGCACCGCGTTCCCATACAATGTGGCATGTATAATACTACCCTTGCATTGCCCCCAAGGTTTGTATGTGGACACTTCACCTCTGCATTATATAACCTGATGAAAAATAACAAACAGCTAAAGGTGAAATGTCCCATTTTGGTACTGCAAATCCCAGGGAAAACATTTGTTGTGGTTTTTAGAGTTTTAAACATGCACACCTTTTAACGTTTTCAAAAACACTATTAGAAGAAAATATCCTCTTTTGTTTTTTTTGGTTTTGTGTGTGTTGATTTTATGAAAAGGCAAATGCCCTTCGTCCTGTGCAATTTGGGTGGTTATGCAAAGCCAATTTAATGAAATGTGCATATTTCACCTTGTTATGCTAATTTCTAGCAACATCACATCATGCATTTGTTGATGAGCCCCCCCACTTTAATTTTTAGGACTTGACCCCTGCTGAGTAGGGTTGATTCACTCAGCTTGGAGGAGTGCTGTGGGCATGGGCTGCCTGCCCTTCCTTGACCTGCTGTCCCGAGACTAATCTGTGTCAGTAGTAATTTGCGCAGAATCATGAACGGGTCAGGAGGCTCAGCCACAGCGCAGCCCGCGGGTGCCGAGTGCTTCTGCCTTCTGCCGATCAATAGGGGCCTCATTACGAGTATGGAGGCAGCCATGCCCTTCATAAGGGCATGGGCATGGCTTCCTCCATACCAGGTTCCAGTACCGGGTTCCTCCAATGAGGACTTATTGGGCTATTCCAACCTTGGAGGACCCGGTAAATCCTCAGTGGAAAAACCTATCCCCATTCCCATTTGAGCCCCCATAGGGCTCAATGGGAATGGGGAGGGAGCTAATAACGGGCCCGTTATTAGCTCCCTGGTCCCCTCGCGGGACCCGCTAAGGACGCCTGGTTTTACCAGGCGTCCTTACCGGGTCCCGCAAGGGAACCTCGTAATAGGGCATCCCGTAATGAAGGGTGCCGGTCCCGTACCGGCACCTTTCATTACGGGAGCGCCATGGCCGTAATGAGGCCCAGTGTGTTACTAATGCTGGTGCTGCTAAGCTAACCACTGTCAAGGGATGCAGCAGCGTGCCAAGATGCCCACGGCAATTCACTTACCTTAATGTAGTCCAGATGTTGCAGCCATTTAATACTTGCATCCAACAATTTAAGCTGTCCAAATGAGCTTGTATGGTTCATGGTTACAAAAATGTTAATGTTACGGTGAGTATTGTGAACCGTGATGTGAGCACCAAGCTGTACATCGGTTATGCATTTAGAGATTCACACATACAATCCTTTTATCACAGACTTGTTTATCAAATGTAGAGATCTCTGATCACTGTTAAAGTCCTGAAATGCTCTGTGATTTAATGCAAAGCATACAGGAATCCTCATTGGTGCTATTTGTCACCTTTCCCACTCTCAGAGAGGTATTTTGAAAGAGTACAATAAGAGTGTACCCGACTGTCCATCTTGGAATGATAACCTACTATCAGAAAATTATTCATATGTTTAGTCTAGTATTGCCCCTTGTGAAAGCTGCAACAATTGGTGACACGTGAAATACGTGAGGTGGTACGAACAGAACTCCTGCAACACAGGGCCAGTGGTCAGTGGGCCATCAGACCCCGGCAGGCTGGTCACACCGCTGTGTGCCAGTAAGGACAGTTTGAAACTGCATTCAGGCAAGGCCTTCCCTAAGAGCAGGTGATAGAAAAACCATTTACTTGGGCAGCAACAGCTGTGTTTTCACATTACAATTCTTCTGTAAAGTACTTGAATTACAATGTAATGAAACTAGCTTCATTTATATAGCAATTATTTATTCATATTGAGGAGAGGTTTTGTCGCACGACAGAGGTGTAGTTTGGGAGTGACATGAGCCAGTCGGGGGTGGGATGGCGCCAACGATGCTTCCCGCCTGGGGTGCAATCTGGTGTAAGACCGGCTCTACTTCAAGGCAAGAGACCTGTGCATTAAGGAGGGATCTTATTGTAACTCGAGAAAGAACTGATGACATGGCAAGACAGATGCTACAGGCACAAGCAGGACAGGTTCCCTTGCCTCGGATAGCTCACTCTTCCACGCCACAGCAATCAGCACCGGTTCAGGTGATTCTTCCAGGGGAAGTGCCTTTAGCCCAGTCCAAACATTTTTTCGGTGATCCAAATAACTTCACCATATTTATGAACCAATGTCGCCTTCATTTCTAATGCAGACCAGGAGCCTTTCCTAATGATCAAGCTAAAGGTGCATTCGTACTCTCATATCCAGGAGGCAATGCAGCGGACTGGTCAATACAGTTGGTAACTTGAGACAATCCTTTACTTCAAAACTTTGGGGATTTTCAGCACGAGATGGAGAAATTGTTTGCCTGACATACTCAAGGATAAACTCTGGACAACAAATTGTCACTCACACAGGGGAATCAAGATCTATTAACCTACATTGCAACCTTCAATCGTCTCATAGCCCAAACCAACTGGCCAGAAGAAAAGAGAACTACGCTATTTTATCGAGGGTTACGTGGAGAACTTAAGGATGTGTTGACTCAAGTTGTGAACCCACCTTAGGGATGTGCGGACTACATAGACCTGACAGTGCAACTCGATCATAGGTTGCATAATAGGAAAATGGATCAAGCTAGAACAGAAGGAAGGTCAGTTTATATGCGACCCCCGCGAGAACCAGACCAGAACACATGAACAGTCGGAACCAATGCAAATCGGTGGATTACGGAGCCCTCTTACCAAGGCAGAAAGAGAGAAAAGAAGACAGCAACAGCTCTGCTTATATTGTGGTAAAGCAGGTCACTTCCTCCGTGAATGCCCAGTAAAACCACCCAAGAAAATCGTTGGAGCAACTGACAAAAACGATGAAGAAGAGGAAGTACAGGACTCGGGAAACTCCAATGCCTGGCAAGCGTAGGGGTCCACTTGTCGAGCGAGAAAAAGGAATCCGTGCAGACCTCACATCTAGTCCTTCTAGCATATTTTCAAGGACGCTTATATATCCAGGACAAGGAACTGCAAAACCAGATCATTACGAACTATCATGATTCATTAGTGGAAGGACATCCAGGAATAGCCAAAATGCAGGCTAAAATAAAGCAAAACTAGTGGTGGCCAACTTGGAGAAAAGATATTGCCCAGTTTATTGCAACCTGTAGTGTTTGCGCACAACGTAAGTCTCAGAAGAAAAGCCCCGCTGGTTTACTACATCCCTTGATGGTACCGCCAGCACCTTGGCATACTCTGGGAATGGACTTTGTCACAGATCTTCCTCCCTAAAATGGTTAGAACACCATCTTAGTCAGTGTGGATTTATTCTCCAAAATGGCCCATTTCATCCCTTTGAAAGGACTCCGAACTGCATCGACTCTCGCTATTGTGTTTTTAGAACAAATCGTCCGGTTACATGGATTCCCATCAATATTAATATCAGATTGTGGAACTCAATTTGTATCCGCCTTTTGGAGAAGGGGTTGTACAATAGCCAAAATTGACCTCCGGTTGTCCACGAGCCATCACCCTCAAACTGATGGACAAACAGAACAAACTAATCAGACGTTGCAGCAGTATTTAAGGTGTATGCTGCAGCACTCCGAGGACTCCTGGAAAGACATACTCGGGGTAGCCGAGTATGCATACAACAACTCTGTCCACACAAGTACTGGGCAAACTCCATTATATACTGTGCACAGAAGACATGCGTGGACATCAGTGTTTGATCCACTCAATACCCTGGAAATGCCAGCAATAAAAACCCTGCATAAAACCATCACTCAGGTTCTTGCGGAAGCAACAGAACATTTGACTAAGGCCAAGGAAAGGCAAAAACTGTTTGCTGATTGGCCCTGAAAAGAAGCTCCCGTTTACAAGGTTGGGGATAGAGTATGGTTAGCATCCAGGTACATACCATTGAAAGGACAATCAAGAATTAACAGGTGAGCCATATGGGCCGGTACATGCCCACAGAAATCGCACCTTGAGTAGAAGGGTTTGAGAGGCACCATAGTCACCGATCAGCACACTCACGTTTTCTTATATCTGCGCAGGAGCAGTGTCACCAATTGTTGCAGCCCACAGCCAGTCCTCAGGGGGAGAGAGCCAACGGGGGTGATCCAATTCCTGGGAGGGCTGCAACCGTACCCTAATGCCTGCGCAGAGACCAGGTGAGCGTAACAGGTTGCTGGAGCTAGGGGATAGTCTTGTATCTGAAGCACAATGCATAGCATCTGTGCTCACCCCTTACCAGGTACTCCATGTACTTACTCCCTTCACCAGGCATTTCCTGTGCTTAACCCCATCCTCTCTCTAGGCGCTCCAATTTCTTATACCCCCGCTTCCCACCACAAGGTACTCATTTCAGATTACCTAAGGGCAATGTCCATTGACTCTTGTATTTGGCCATCGTGTACAGTGACAGGGTACTGTTGAGCAGTATCATTGAACCATGTATGGACCTGGGGAACCAGGCACAACAGTGAGTGATGGTCATGCCTGTGTTGCAAGCCTTTGGGACATCAGAGTATGCTGTTGTGTGCAGTTTCTGTACACTTGTATCTGTTACTTGGCACATGTGCCCCTACAACATCAAGGAATTGTGCAAAGGTCATAGAAGCATCCTTGGATTGCATGTAATAATTCAGGGTTTGTGGCAGGAGGTATGCGTGTTGCTGAATGCCATAAGAGGGCAATCAAGACCTGGTTGAGGATTTGCGAGAAGGTTAGCTGTGTAATGTCATGCACCATGCCAACTGTGTGTTGGAATGTGCGAGTTCCTAGGAAATGGAGTACAGCCACCAAGTCCCATAGCAGGGGTATGACTGTGCACGTACATTTTTGGCTTTCAACCTCTCCCTCAATGAGCGGCAGTATGCAAATGATGGCGGACCTATGTAAACGATTTGCTCGCAGGATCTTTGAGTCAGTTAGGCCCAAAGTGGACAATATGACTCTGGGTATGGGTAGTCTGTGCCCTCCCCTCCTTTCACCTGTTTGCTTCATTCCTCCTGCCCCAAACAGTAGAGGCAGCTCCCCAATGGGCAGTGGCAGTGTCTGAAGTTGGAATCATTCCCGTTTTTACTGCGTCAGTTATTTGAGCGTCTACTCATCTAGTACGCTCTGCATGTGATGTGCCATGGTTACCGTATGTGTTTCATCCGAACACTTCACGCACGCTTATTTTCGCATGTGGTATGCAACTCCGAACTGTGCAGAGAAGAGCACAGGGAGAAGCTGGCAACCTTCTCCAGTATGTCCGGCCATACAGGTTCAGCTCCTGGTGCTGATTTGGGGTGGTGGGGGTGGGGCTCAAAGGCTGGAGTTGGGCCTTTTGCTGACACTGGTCATAGTGCCTTTTGAGGTGATAGGTGGGGTTGCATTTACCAGATACACGGGCAGTATACTGGAATGCTTTATTTATTAATTTAATGACTCTCATTTAATCAGCCTTGGATAGATAACAGACTCAGTTGGCCCTAGGTTTTCAGAGCTGGCTTTCTTCAGAGGCACTCTGTATGGTAAGATCCCCCAGAACCAGGACCTGACTCCAGTGTGGCTCCTTTTGGTTGTTGTCGCCAAGACAATACCAGTCCCACCATATCCACTGTGCCGTTTGAGATGTTACTACCGTCTGCATCACTCTTTGCTGGCGCATTAATGTCTTTCTGTGCTTTGTGTGGCTCTCTTGTTGCCTCCATGAGATCTCTCTCCATCAGGTCAACCATCATCATCACCATCTTCTCCTGTAGTCCATGGCGCTACTGGATGTTTCCTTGCTATTGTGGTCCTGTGCCTCCTCTTGTGGTGAACGTGCCCTGTGAGGTGCATCAGATTCACTGTGTCTAGAAGATGGCGAGAGCGGGGAAGCCTTGTCCTGGAGCGGTTTCTGTCTCCTTCATGCTGGTGCTGCAGCCAGTGTGGGCATTTCCTATTTCTCTGTGTATGCCCCCTGCCAGGGTCCTTTTGTTATGCCATATCGCTGACGTTCCTGATGGCGGGAAGTGTTTCACCGATCCAGGTCTGCATGGTATAGTGAATGCTGCGGCTGTGCCAGGAGATTGTTGTGCTGCTGGTGGTGTTTTAAATGATGCTGCTGCTGTCACTCTCAATTTCTGACAAAAAAGAGCACACACACAATTAATCAAATCCACATTCATAACAATAAATACACTAGGTAATGCAACAACTTCTGAAAGGAAATGTACCTATAGCAACCATAAACAACCGGAAGAGCTGGAGCTTAAAATGCAGGATCAAAAGTACAAGGTGAAAGGAAGGAAAGGAAAGAAGGTGGAAAGGAAATGAAAGAAGGTGGAAAAGTATGAAAAGGGAAGGGAAGGGAAGAGAGAAAGGGAAGGCTGAAATGGAGGGGAAGGGATGCGTGAAAGGGAGGGGAAGAGAAGGGAGGAAGATGTGTTTTGTGACGTTCAAGTGGTCTAGTGGTTAAATCTCTCGACCTTTATCCTGACGAGAGTCCCGACTTTGGCAACAAAAGCACATGTTAAACATTAAAGCCCTTGAAGAGTGCGAGATCCGGGTAGACATATTGGGCCATGTCTCAGATCCGGGGAAATCCAACCCAATGACCAATGCCGAATATTGCCCAGTTTGCTGATTATTGCCCAGTTTATTGATTTCAGAAAGTAGAAGGAGTGAGACGAGAGTCACAAGCGTTTATCTCACGGAGCTGCCAAAACCGAGCAAGATCAGCATTTAACCTGATCATACTGCCCTCATACAAGCAGGGTAGGAAATGGGTCAGAACAAGATGGCGCAGTGCTCCGGCAAAGTATGTCTTGCCGGAGCGCTGCTGGAGATCTGCTGTGTCGGCGAGGGCTAGCCCATGAAACTCGCTACAGCTGGGCGGAGCCAGGGAACCCCGGTGTACGGTCGAGCCAGGGTCAAGCCTGGGGGTCTGCCCTGGCTCTAGCGGCCCAATTTGGGCCGAGCTAAAGCCACATGGGGGCTGGGTGGGGGTCGGATTTGGCGATGGTGCCACGTGGGGTACAGGGAACTTTCTCTTGGGGCAAGGGAGGGAGGTTGTGGCACTGGAGGAGATGGGGAGGGGCGTTTGACATACAGAGAACAAGGGGATGGTGGCGCTTGGTGGGGCAGGGAAAAGACAAAGATGGCACTTGGGGAGGGGCAGGGACAGCGCTGCTGTTTTGGGCATGGCTTGGGTGGGGGGCAAGGAAAAGAGGGTTGAAGCGCTTGGGGGGAGGCATGGACAGCGTGGGTATTGATTGGAAGGGTAGGGAGTTTGGAAGATGACGAGGGGAACAAGCACTGTAGAGGCAAGGCAGGCTAGGAGAGAGCAAACTGCGGGCTCGCCAGTTGTGATAGCAGAGGGTTGCCCTCTACAATTCGCATCTGTTCCCCAGGCTGGGACTATGGTGCTGCTAGTGCAGGCATTTTTGCAACACCTGTGTTTGGCCTCCACAATTTACGCGGATGAGGGCACTGACATTTAGCCTGAGATGGAGAAGTAAGCTCTGCAGATTAGGCGGACGACACGCCCATCACAGCGACATATGCAGTAACTAACAAACAAATAACTGACATTTTGGGACTCTTCAGAGACCAATGAGAAAACAGTTACTGCCATTTAAGTAACACAAGATAACTTCCAGATTAACCCCATCACGGCGAATAGATCGTTCCAGATTAAAAGCGGGACCCACCACCTACAACCTTGCCAGAAGTTAGATCTCTGCCACAGAACCCCTGATAGCGTTGCTAGGTGAGAGGGACAATGCGGCAGAGCCAAGACCGGCTACAGCACCCTCCACGCAAGCCCAGCCAGCCCCCAGGGACTCCAGCCTCATTTGGACAGTAGGTAAGCGCCTTGGTGCCTCAGCCCCTTCCTCACCTTGCCTCTCCCTAACGCTCTTTCAGGCCACCCCTCTCTTCTACCCTATCAACCTATTGTGGTGCCATTGCTATGCACACCTCGATCCTTACAAGGAATAGCTTCCTAAGACTATGCACTCAGTTCACAGTGTATGTCATATACCATAATCATCATTCACTCTGCCCACCGCAGACCCGTAGACCAGTCCCCACGCAACATGCTACCCCCGACCCTGACCTCGCTACTCTGATCCTCTCGAGAAATAAACTCCTCAGATTACGCATGCAGCCCTCTGTGTGCGCTCCACACCACACTCTCCAATCATACCGCCCACCTCAAATCCACAGTCCAAGCTCCACGCACGCCAAAATCCCAGACTCTGCCACCACCGCCACCTCTGATTAGTATGAGGAATAGGTTCCTCAAACTTTGCGCTCAGTTCATTCCATGCATCCCCCACTATGTCCCACAGCTGCTATGTCCTATGCAAACATACACGCCCACGAGACCTACCTATAAATCCATCAACTGTGCGCTAATCAACGCAAGGTCAGTCCCGGCACATGCAGCGGAAATCATTGACCTTATAACCTCCAACAACCTTGATCCACTTGCCATCACTGAAACATGGCTCAACCCCGCTGCTGGCTCAGCCCTTTTCATTGACATCCCTACGGGCGATGCCATACTAAGAGGTGGAAGATCCGGAGTCGCCCTCATATTTAAAAATACCCTCACCATGAGAGGCTTGCAAACCAACACCATGCCCAACTGCAAATGCATGCTCACTAATCTCTCCTTGTCCCCGAACGACTCCATCATCATCCTCCTGATCTACCGCCCCCAGGATCCAGCCTTGCATTCAAGGAGAATTTACTGCAAAGCATCTTCTCATCCATCAAGCCCTACTCTAAAGTTGTTATCCTTGGGGACCTCAACCTCAGCCTTAATGACCCACAAGATGCAACAGATTCCAGCATAGCCACAGCACTTAAACACGCTGGCTTCACGCAATATTCCCTTGAGCCCACCTATGTTCAAGGCAGCACCCTA
Source organism: Ambystoma mexicanum (assembly GCF_040938575.1). Taxonomy (NCBI): domain Eukaryota; kingdom Metazoa; phylum Chordata; class Amphibia; order Caudata; family Ambystomatidae; genus Ambystoma; species Ambystoma mexicanum. The sequence goes on along the minus strand of NC_090930.1, from coordinate 1,108,064,289 downwards.
GACTGGATCAGCGACCTCAACTGCAACATCTCCACCCCGTCACCTCCAATTCCCCATGGTCCGACCAGCATACCATTACCTTCAAAATACCACACTCAGAAAGACCTAGAACAATTCACCTGACCAAACCTGAAGGTATGGCCAGGAGCATAAAAAACCTTTACCCCTCCAACCTTGCCCCGTTACTTGCTACCCTTGCGCACCCCCATCCTCAGTGACAGATCTAGTAACACTAGTTATCCTGTAAAAACAAGCCATCGACCTGGAAGTAGATATGCTTGCCCCCCTCAAACTCAGGAAAGCCAAACCATCACAAAATAAAACGATTGGTTTACTCCAGAAAACCTCATCAGCATCCAAATCCCTCTTCTCTACCCTTGCCAAAGCCTACAGAAGGGAAATCCATGCTACTAAAGCTAACAGATATAACTCCAGCATCATCAAAGCCAATTCCAACTCCCGGGAACCTTTTACAATACTCAAGGAGCTAGAGTCTCCCTCTCCTACCCAGCCAGACATGACAGTGGACAGCACTTGGTGCGATAAAATCCAAAAGGCCCTCATTGGGAAAGTCAACTCCCTCAAAGAAAAAAACTACACCAAACAACTTGCCAGATGAACCAAACCCCCCCTGCCCACAGCACCCAGCCCCTTACCGACCCACACCTGCAGCCTGTTCCACTTCCACCCAGTGTCAGCCATGGACATCTCCAAAATCATCAAAAATCTCAAACCATCGAAATGCAAAGGTGACATTTGCCCAGCTCCATTCATCAAAGACTGCGCCGAGTCGCATACGCCTCTTTTCACAGCCATCATTAATGCCTCCTTCTCCACCAATTCGGTTCCAACTTCCCTGTAGGAAGCATGGGTCATTCCACTCCTCAAAAAACCCTCCCTTGCCTCTTCCATACCCACAAACTATTGCCCCATTACTATGGTACCTTACCTCCTGAAGATTTTGGATTGTGTTGCATACATCCAAGTTCAACAATATCTTGAGAAGAACACTATCTTGGGCATTCACCAATCAGGCTTCCGCCCCAAACATGGAACCGAAACTGCACTAGCCGACTTGAAAATAGCAATCGAGGCCATTAAGGACACAGGCAAACCCACCCTCCTGATGATGTTGGACCTATCTGCAGCATTCAATCTAGTTGACCACCATATCCTCTGCTCTCAATTCCCCAAAACAGACAGCTAAGTTCTCTCCATCAGCCACCAATTGGATTAGCTCTTTTCTAGCCAACAGATTCTCATGAGTTTTAATCGATGACTTCTCCGCAGAACCTACCCCTGTCACGTGTGGAGTTCCCCAAGGATCCTGCCTCTCCCCTACCCTTATAAGTAAACAAAAGTTTGTACCTACTAATTTTTTGTGAACGAGGGGAAGGTGGTGTAAAAGGTACTTCTATATGTGAAAATATGAACCACCGACTACCTCCTGCTCCTGTTATCCACCCCCTATAATTCGGCAACAAACCCCCAAGACCAACCCTAGGGGGTTAGTCACTCTACTTAACTCCCGTAGACCAATACGTTTTAACACATTTTATTCAGAAAAAACATCCTTTCAATTATCAATATCTAAACATATTGTTATTAATACATCAATAAAAAACAATATACACAACTCAAAAAACTCATTCATACTGCGTTAGTTAATTGTCATACCAAGCATATTGTGCTCATGTCCAATTTACAAGGACGTTCTATTCGATCTAATGAGCTTCGTAAGTCAGAGCGGAGTCTTACAAAGAATGTTTCCAAGGTGAGACCTAATATTCAGACCCTCTATTGCTGTACAAAGTGGGAAAAACACTCCTTGAATGTGTTCCATAGAGTTCATGGTCACTCTTTTCATTGAAGAAAACTCAGCACCGTATCTCAAAAGTGCTTGTTAACTGTCACTTTCCTTCAGTTTTTAGATGGAGAACATGGATAAGCAAAAGATTTTGTTGACGCACTGCGTTTCGACCTCTTATGTTGAGATAGTACACATCCATGTGGTGGTCTTCTCAGTTGGTATAGCAGGGCCTTCGTCAGGACAAAAAAGTGATATTTCGTGTAGAAAATAAATCTTCTAACCCCTTGTTCAACTTCTGGTTGAGTGGATGAGACAGGGACAGATGATCAAAGCCAAAAGCACCCAATCAATGTGCTTAATTTGTTCAGACCTGCAGCTCTGGGTCACTAATGAGAACATATATGGGAAGTGTACCTTAACATTAGAATGCTGCAGCGTGGAACATGAGCAGTGAAAGTCAATGAATGTGCTACATCTGTTCGGGCCCCCGCTCTCCGGGACACTCAATGGCACAGGTGCGGAAGATGTACTTTACAGTTGACCTGCTTGCTGAGTCGGGGGTCGGCAGAGACAATAGTGTTCTTTAGTCGACAGGGGACCACAATTCTTCTGTGGTTCAAAACAAAGCACACACCTCTGTTTTGCACCAGATCTCGCATAGGAGTTGTTTGTATCAGATGCTTCTGCATGTTGTGCCCATTCTCCCCTACTCTTTACAACATTTATGTGAAACCCCTCTTTGACCAGCTTGGCCGACTCAACATATCATACACAAACTACGCTCACCACACGCAGCTTCTTATCCCCCTTACCGGCTTCTACCCCCAAAACTCAGCCACCATAAACACTGTATATGAAGTAATTCAAAACTGGATGGCTTCCCTCCTACTCTGCCTCAAGGACGAGAAAACAGAAATCCTCTCGTTGGCTCCCACTCCACACTGCGCAATATAAACCCAGCCTACAAAGAGGTTATCATTGACGGCAAAGGAATCACCACCTCTGCTGCCACCAGAACACTTGGCATTTACCTAGATGCCAACCTTTACTTCTTGCGACATGTGAACTCAATTGCCTCATCTGCAGCTTACACTGCCAAACTGCTGCATGCCTTTAGGCCATTCCTCTCCACTGCAAACCGCCTTTCCATTACAAGAGTTATCACAGTGTTAAAACTGATATAATATTGTTTCGTCCTCATTGTATATGTTGGCCTATGCCCAGTCGCTTTGCGAGGAAATCCGTATTGCAAGGTCGTGACCTTAAGTGAATCAAGCCTCCATTTTAGGTTAAAGCCGCCATTTTAGTTTATCGTGCAAAGTCACCCTGTGGCCTAAAATGGCCGACTTGTGTTCTCTTGTTCTCACTTTAACCTCTTCAACCTCTATAGGAGAGTTAATGTCCAACCTGCCTGCAGGCTACATGTAGGGGATTACGTGAATCGGCGATGTTAACCCTACAAGTATACAAGAACAATAACGCTATTTAAGCATGACATGCGAAACATCTGTTTGATCTGCATTAAAACAAATGTGTAAAGAGTGTAAAGTTAAACCCAGAGAATAATAGTGTTTGTTAGTAAATGTATTAAGAAGTAAACCGCATGCACGAGATATGTAAATTAGGAACGAACCTGGCGCGAACCCTAGCCCAGTACATGATTAACTTGTAGGAGGCTGGACATCGTTATGAAGAAACTGTATAAATACGCTGATGTCCAGCTAGCAATTCCTGTTCACTGTTCACATTGAACGTGCTGGTGGTCTCTGTGATGTACTGACGGCCAAATAGCTATTTGTGTACTTTGTTTTGTAAACTGCACAGTATTGCAATAAAGATTCTGGGAATCTTTACAAGCCCGTGTTGGTGTATTTCTCTTTGCATGGTGTAAAAACCTTAATATTGTATTTTCTGATTCCACAGATGGTGCCCGAATAGGGACCCTCAAGATCGACTTCGTCTCGTTGAAGGTTGGCTCGGCTATCGGACCGGGATCGGACGGTGCCAACAAAAATGGCCCCTCTGGACGAGAAGTGAATTCCTCGACAGAACAGCACGATCTGATCCCTGAACGGTGAGCTGTAGCCCGAGACGACGTCTTGACGAGGGTCCATATATCGAGGTGGGTAAATTTGCCGAAATCACCAGACACGTGGGTCCTTAGAATTGTCCTTAGTAACCCGATCGGGCCTCCCAGTCCTTTGGTCAGGTGAATCATGACCCTATTCTTAATTTAACCCTGACAATTTGAATTTGGCGCATTGTACTCGCGAGCACAATTATTTGACCAGGTAACACCAGAACTCTGATATGCCTGGGAAATTGTCTGCCTGCTTCAGGGCATTATTCCGCAGCGACAGACAATCTTTGGAAGATAGCCGTCCCGCACCACAGTAGGGGTCGCCGGCATGTACTATGTACTGTAAGAAAGGCTTTGGTAGTATAGCATTTAATGACATTTGGCACAGACAGACCAGACATAACTCTAATCTTCGGTGGCCAACCAATGGTAGCTTTGAAATCCCTTGTATAGAATATCTAGAGTCTGTATTGGTAAAGAAAAAGACTAGACCTGCAGCATTTGACGCATTGCACAGTTGGAAAACAGAAGCTTTGCAGCAACAAAAGAGTAGAGAGAAACATATGCGTCGACATATGACGAGTGCCGAAAAGGCACGGTTATATGATCAAAATAAACTATGTGAATCAGTTAGGAGCACAGACAGAGCGTTTCAATTAGGCATTCAGAAAATGTACCCTTCAAAAGATTTTCATACGTCCGATGAATTGATTAACAAACTTTTGCATGAACGAAGGCACGATGCCTCTGTGCCACCCCCATACGTCCCTCCTCCTGGTGCTTTGCCCCTTCCTGTTGTTATTCCTCCTCCTATAGTTCCTCCGGTCCTCCCTGTTGTTCTTACTGTTGTTCTTCCAGCCGTCGCTCCTTTGCCTGCCCCTTGCCTCCACCTGTTGATATTCAGAATGTGCCTATTGTTTCTCTTCCAAGTGATTCTGCATCGCTTGTAGTAGACCAGGGAGCGGGATCAAGGGTTGTGACTCTTAATACTGTGTCCCCAGATAAAAAGAATGAATTGATTGCTTTGGCTAAACATTGTATAGAGAAGGGTGAACAAGCTGATGTTTTTTCCACACTTGAAAATTTTAAAAGTATTCCTGAGAAAAATGTTTTTATTGAAGGGTTAGGGATTCATTTCAGTATAATGTGGAATAGATTAAACAATGTAGATCTCCCACAAGGGTTACAGGATTTGAACGCCTTAGCGTTGTCCAGAGATACTGCGGAGAAAGTATATGAGCATGTCAAGAGGATTTTTGGGTATAGGAAGGAGTTGGAAGAGTTACAGAATGAAGAAGTAGATGGTGATAGTTTAGGTATTATGTTCTTACAGAAACGGTTTTCTCCTCGCTGTGAATTGATAGGTGAGGAAGCGCGAATTTGTACAAAGGATGCGATAAGATGGATTTCGGATATGTCGATAACTCCAGATGAACTATATGACACGTTTGGTCAGTATACGTTAGAAATGCAAAAGAAAGTGATACAGGTTATGGTAGAATACCCGCAGAATGAGTGTGTAAAAAGAAAGATTTGTTGTCCCGCAGAATTGTTGAGTGTTTATAAGAGAGCCTTTTCGATTGATACTTCTTCGACTGCCTTAGCGCTTAATTTGGCTCTGTTGCTTAGTAAGCGTTCGGAGCTACCTACTTCTCAGTTGCCTATGAGAGAGGTCCCTCCAACATTTGTCCCAAAAGTTGAGATTGTGGCCGATGCTGCACGAGGAATAGTCGCGGTGGACATTCCTGCACATTACGTATCGCAGTTTGTTCACGTCCCGTTCTCGAGACAGGAAGTGAACACCATAAAGCAATCTATTCCTGATATAAGAAAGAATCCGACGGGGTTCTATAAAGAAATAGAGTCGGTCTTACAATCATCGGTATTCACCTTAAGTGATATTGATTTATTATTTCCCGTACTCCTGCCAGTATATTTGTGGAAACAGATTAGGACTGTAAATGATGTACCTGGGTTAGGAGATACATGGGATAACATGGTTAGGCTCGACAGAGAAAGACCAGCTGGCGAGCGACCGCCTCAAGTGATATTAACTTTGCCCGATAGGATTATTGTAAAATTAAAAACTATAGTTCCTGAAAAAAGAATCATTTGGGACAAGCTTACGGCCTGTGTCCAAGGAAAGTCTGAGGGTGCTACCGAGTTCTTCAATCGGTTTGAAAAGGTATTTTCAGATTTCAGTGGACAAGACTTAGGCACAGAGTCAGGGAAAAGGCTGTTTGTCGACAAATTTGTACCTGGATTGCTGCCTGACATCCAGTTACAGATTATGACTTCCGAAAGCGCTTGGCAGGTGAAGTCTCAATCAGAAGTACTGCACATGGCTCAGTACTATGAAAATCGTGTGAATAATGAAAAGGAAAAACTTGAGAAAAAAAGGGTGACCTGAAAACAAAAGTACTATTACAACAGATTGTTAGAAACCCTAGAGGGGGTAATCAATTTAGAGGTCAGTACGTTCCACAGGGAAGTAGGCCCCTGGCTCTGGTAACCATTAACAGGAAGGTCACTGGCGCGCACAATGTCCGACCTTGCAGCAAAGGTCATTTGGGAACATGGTTAGACAATCCAGAGGTCGCCCAGGTGTAGGGGGCCCTGGCAGAGGTCAGTTTGCGCCAGAATCACAGCAACCTTCTTACAGGATAAACAAGTTTCGAATGTGGATAATAGAAACATTTTTGATCACCCTTCTGCCGCGTGCCTCTCTGAAGAGCTTCCTTTTGATGACATTCTGTTTCATTAGGATTGCCCGAAGCAGGATTTGGAACCAACGCCTATTCCTGTTCATCAGAAAGGCCCCTAAGTTGAGATGGCGGTGGGAAATAGGAAGCATCTATTTTTAGTAGATACGAGAGCACAAAAGTGTTCGATTGACCATTCAAGGGTTCCAAACATTCCCCTCTCAGGGCAGTCCAATGTTTCCGTAGGGTTTTCAGGCACACATGTAGTTTGTCCGGTGTCTTTGTCGGTACCGATAACACTGGGTCCCTTCACGGAGCAGTGTCCATTTCTACTTACTACAAACTGTGGGGAGAATTTGCTGGGGTTAAATTTGTTGAAGGAATTGAATGCAGTAATACATTGCTCCCTGGACGGAGTTCGGTTAACAATTTCACCTCAGCAATCACTCGCCTCTCAGTTTTTGACTCGACCTTTACCGCCAGAATTCAGTAACATTCCGGAATGCTTATGGGCAATTGATGATAATGATGTGGGCATTCTTCAAATTGAACCTGTTAAAATTATTCTGAAACATGGAGTAAAATTGCCTCGCATTCCACAATATAAGATCTCAGTTGAAGGCGATAGGCTTTGAAATGTATAGTTTCTGATTTTGTACATCGTGGAGTAATTGAGGAAATTACAGGTAGTTTGTGTAACAGCCCGATTTTGCCAGTATACAAAAAAGGTGATAATGCGATTCCTTTTCGGTTTATAATTGATTTGCATGCTATTAACAAAATTGTGGCTCCTCAATTTCCCATTGTACCTGATGTTACAATGATACTAACTATGATTCCGGCTTCTGCCACTTACTTTAGCATTTTTGACCTCAAAAACACGTTTTTCAGTATTCCCATACATAAGGATAGTAGGTATTTGTTCGCGTTTACTCTAGGTGGACGCTCGTTCACCTTCACTCGTGCACCACAAGGGTACACTGAAAGTCCAAGTATTTATAGTAGAGCATTAAAAGAGCAACTCGATACTCTTGAGTTGCCTACTACTTGCACGTTACTACAGTATGTAGATGATCTCCTCTTGGCTGCTGATTCTGAGAGTGCCTGTAAAGAAGGCACCATGTTGTTGCTTTGTCATCTAGCAAAACATGGCCACAAAGCTTCACTCAAAAAATTCCAATATTGTTGTCAGGAGGTCGCCTATTTAGGCTATCTCCTGTCAAAGGAGGGAAGAAGGTTGACACCTGAACGAATAAAAACTATTTCTGGCATGTCTGTCCCAAATACTCAGAAGGAAGTTAGAGCCCTTATAGGTATGGCTTCTTACTGTAGATTGTGGATCCCTAAATTTTCGTTAACGATTAAACCAATGCTGGCTTTGACAAAAAAGGGCATTTCTTTGTCATTGCCATGGTCTTTGGAACACCAGACAGCATTTGACTTGCTCAAAACCCCGCTGTGTGCGGCGCCGGTTTTAGGAACTCCAAATTATGAAAAGGCCTTTGTGTTGTATGTGCATGAACGTGATGGATGTGCTTTGGCTGTGTTAACGCAAGAACATGGAGGGAAGAATAGGCTGTGCGGCTATTTCTCATCCGTCCTTGATCCTGTCGCATGCGCTTTGCCGAGATGTTTGAGAGCTGTCGCTGCTGCTGCTGCGTCTGTAAAACAGAGTGAGGGAATGGTCCTGGGTCATGCGTTAACCCTAATGGTACCTCACTCTGTAGATATTTTATTGAATAGAACTCAAACGCAACACCTTACTTCGTCACGATTGACAAGATACAAATTGATCTTGTTTGTCCCCCACATTCAAATTCAGAGGCGTTGTGTATTAAATCCGGCTGAACTTTTACCTGTCCCGCAAGATACTGTTGATGGTGACGAACGTCACACGATTGCCTTTACACTACAGAACAAGAGACCAAGGGTAGAATCGATTTGAAAGACACTCCTTTGAATAGCCCACAAGGAGAGCTATTTTGTGATGGCTCCTGTTTCAAACGTCCGAATGGTACACCCACGGCTGCTTATGCTGTCACTACCTTAAGCACGATTGTGGAAGCCAAAAGAATTATGCATAATTCCACGCAGGCTGCAGAAATGATAGCATTAACTCGAGCTTGTGAACTTTCTGAAGGGCTTACAGTAAATATATATACCGACAGTCAGTATGCCTTTGGGGTAGTTCACAACTTCGGTAGACTTTGGAAAGAACAAGGTTTCTTGACCTCACATGGCACAAAAATACAGCACGCCACTTTAATATTGCAATTACTTTCAGCGCTCACACTCCCTGTTCAGTTAGCCATTATAAAATGTACAGCACATCAAAAGGTTACAGATGATATAGGAAAAGGGAATGCTTTCGCTGATCAGATAGCTAAACAAACTGCCACTGATTTTAGTTCAGAAATGTATGCTGTAAGAGAAACTGTAAATGTTTGCACTTTTGGTGAAAGTATCGATTCTGTAAAAGATATTCAAGCAGATGCTACTGTAGAGGAGACCAAGAAATAGGTTGAGGGTGCAGGGAGATTGGATGGTGATGGGTGTTAGGTGGACAACGTTGAAGGAAAATGGTTACTCCCTGATGCCTATATTACAATGATGGTCATTATGGCTCATGGGCCAACCCATGTCTGCGCGCGAAAATTGACTAAAATGTTACACAGTGTATTTTCAAAATTGCAGAGCGCTTTGTCCAAGGGTGCATGATCTGCTTGCAGCACAATGTAGGAAAGGGTACCTCGATTCCTAGAGGAAGTTTCGCTCCACCTTCTGTTCCGTTTGAAGTTATCCACTTTGATTTTATTGAGATGGAACGTTGCGACAATCTTAAATATGTTTTGGTTGTCATTTGTGCATTTAGCAAGTGGGTTGAGGCCTTCCCTGTTAGAGATGCAATGGCCATAACCACGGCAAAAACTCTGTTGAAAGAGTTCTTTCCTAGGTTCGGGCTGCCGAGAATCATCTGGTCGGATAATGGGCCACACTTTATCGCTGCTGTAATCCTACAAATATGTGAAGGATTACAGATTGATAAACGGTGCCATTCGGCCAGACATGCCCAAAGTGCCGGATTAGTGGAAAGGCATAACGGCATTATAAAGAACAAGCTCGCTAAAACGTGTGCTGGCACCAAGTTAAAATGGCCGGACGCCTTACCGGCTCGTGTTGCTGTCGATGAGAACAACCCCTCAAACTAAGACTGGGCTCTCTCCCTTTGAGGTGGTAATGGGGAGGCCTGCTAATATTTGGGGTATGGCAAAAAGTCGCTCATTGCAGGATATAGAGAATGTGCTTCTTTCAGATTACTGGAACCAGTTGACTAAAAATCTATTTTCAATTTATCACCAGGTGCGAGAGGCATTACCTGTATGGTACCAGGGTCCCGGTCACAGTCTACGACCGGGGGACTGGATCCTCACGAAAGTTTTCGAAAGGTCGTCTTGCCTTGCACCTCGGTGGAGGGGTCCCTACCAGGTCCTGCTAGTCACCCAGACTGCGGTGCGGGTAGCAGGGCGGAAGAACTGGATACATGCAACACACACCAAACGGATCCCGCAGCCCGTGTCATACAATACAGAAGACACAGTATCCCTTTCCAATGCTGTAACCAGCGTGCCCGAAACAGCAACAACCGACACGAGAGTATCGGAGACCGTTCAAGAATTCGTAAGGCCAGACAAAACAGCCATTTTGTCTCCGCACTCTCCAACAGTGGTACCTCCGGATCACCCATTTTCTGATCCCATTTCCGTTCACTCGCCACCTCCAGTGGGAAGTGACGACATACTGTTTTCTGATCCTTCGGCACCGGAAATTGTGAAATATAATTTACGTCCAAGAAGATAGACGTACGGCACGGTTTGACTGTGCGATTGAGGAAAGTATTTGAGGGCTTGCCTTTTGGCCCGACTGTACGAAAGGATTCTGTTGGCTGAGGGTTGTGGGAAAGACATTAAGAAGACGCACGACTGGAGTCGCCAGCAAACGAACAATTGGTGTTTTCCAATTGAAGACTACAATGCCCACACCCGCTACTGCTCGTACCAAACTTTTAGATAAATATGTGACTAGCAGAGACAATGATCAAGTGTGTAATGTCAAGGGTTTTGACCCATGTTGAATTATTAGGCGACAACAAAAACTGAATCAATAGACTGGGTAGATATGGGGATGAGCTGTCGCCGCCCATCATTCTATCCCAGAACAAAACTAAATCAATAGACTGGGTAGATGTGGGGATTGAGCTGTCGCCGCCCATCATTCTATCCCAGAACCAGGAGAACCGCGCAGTTTTGCGCACACCAAAATGGTCGCCTAACCTGCCACCCCCCAGTGCAAGCGTGATGGACCGGAAGCGCCAGGGGTGAAAGGTGGTGCCAAAGGAAAAATAGCTGTGCCTGTTAGATAAAAAGCGCCTTGAAATCACTGCTGTTTCTCTGAAGTGCAAGCTCAAAATGTCTATTTCAATTTGTTCCAAATCTGTTTTTAATTGATGTCAAAAAGTTGCTAAAATCATGGGCACAAGACCACTCTAAAGATTCAACCTTCCTGTGGGGGGTTCCACATCCCCACTCTACTGTAAGGATGCCCATCAAAACAATGGCAGCAAGGATTAGAGCTGTCAAGCAAAATCCTCCTGTCAAATTCAAGACAACTCCTATAAAAAATGGGTGCAGTACCAGCTTAGGACACAAGCCAGCGCTAGCGGTCTAAACTCTGACAGTAGAACTGTATCTCAGGAATGCAAGAGGATCCTGAGCTAACTGGGACTTCAAAGGTTTGTTCCCAGGAGGCAGGCTGATTCAATTAACAGTTCAAAGGGCCTCTGTCCATGCAAAGCATTCACACCAGCCCTTACCAGCAACAGCCCAGGATATCACATGGACATGCTAACCAAATGCAGAGTGGCCCCCTGGCCTGCTGACCTCAGCCGACTCAATAGACTCTTTCCATTGAATAGGATATGCTGATTTGGGTGTTGACTGTAAACAGAGCTCTGCCTGGTACGAGAGACATGTGATCCCTGACTCTCCCAGTTCCTAGGGGCGGGCCAGACTGGAGTGTGAATTCATATTGCAGCAAATGTATGTTTGATTAAATTGCTTATAAAATCTTGTATTAAGCTCACAGAAATGTGCAATTTGGGGGTCCACAAAATGGAAAAAGGCCCTCACGATTTGAGACCAAACTCCAATTTGTGCGGTGTCCTAGGACCGAACCCCGCTAATTATTAATACTTCAGACACTGTGCTTATGCCAGAGACCTAGTAAATTACTGGAATATGTATGGAAGGGGGGTGTACATTTGTGTAATTTTGGGTAAAGATTTAACATTGGTAAACCAACTAAAAACGAAAATAAGTTGCCATTTTTGAATGCAAGCCCCCAGGAAGATCAGAGTTGGGCCAGAATGTACCTTAAGTCATCTGCAATATGTACATGTAATGTCAACCACTTGTGCGTTTGGGAAATATTTTTAGTTATGAGAATGAATTCTAAAGCAAAAGCAAAGGGGTGTTTCTTCAACAGATTGTAAATGGCAGCATCACCCTGACTCACAACTCAGTTCCCCCAATCAAGGGAGAGAGGAGGAACTGGCCAATGATACGTTGAGAGGTTTGGGCATGCAGAATGAGCCGACCCACCCACTTTCTAAACACATAAAAGGAGACTGTGCAGGACAGATAGGGACATTCACTTTCCACTTTCTTGCAGGACGCTTTGCCGGGAGACACTAGACTTCAAATCCATCAATCTCCAAAGACCAGAACTTAACTCCAGAACTTGTAGCAGAGAGGCCTGAATCCACAAGCTGAATCCTTTTTCAGCAGGCCTCCAAATCATTTACAAACTATTCAACAGCAGGGCGAGCTGTTTGAATTCTTTGCCAAGAACTTTTGCCAGAACCGGTAGCAGACCCAGAAGGCAGAATTATCCAGAGAGACCAGAGATCCAGAGAGACCAGACCCAGACCAGATCGCTGAGAGCTGACCCAAATCGTTGTGCGCAGAACCAGTACCCAGTAACCAGTACCCAGTGGCGAGAGAACCGCAGCCAATCCTGACCCGATCCGTGACGAAGTCGCATTCCTGTCCAAAATATAGTGTGAGTACCCAGCCAGAACTGTGCAAAACCAATCTCTTAGTTTAAAATAATCTAATTCAAACCATTTTAACCTATCTAGAACTACACCATAGCATTGTGTGTCCTTCTGTGACTTTAAAGGTGCAAAACTGTCATCTGTCATTCTGAAACTTTCAAATTTCATTTCTGAAAATCTACCTCCACAGAATCGTCCGTATCTCTTGAACCGTTTGTGTAGAAGCGAGATTTAACTTTTATTTCAAAGCTGAGATTCTAAGCTTTCCAACAAGCTCTAAACTGACTTGCTACTCCTTATACTTCCTACGTAATTGCGCTCGACGCACGCGACTAAATTGGAGCGATCTGACATTTTGCTTCATTTCAGCCACGTGTAAAAATATTTGTCTTTTGTTTCCTTTGCTGAAATTCTTTTGCATAAACTGTTTGTGAGAGGTGAATGGTCTGAACAGGACCAAAATGTATGGTTGCAGGCGATCACACAACAGGTCACTACAACTGGGTCAGAGAGTTGGAGAGATCAGGGTCCCTTACATGTGGCCCTGAGTGAACTATATTTGTCTCCTAAAGCCAAAGATGAACACAATAAGATTGCCAGGATAGCGGCATATTTGTATCTATATATGGGAGCCATGCAGGACAAATGTGCTGAAGGCCAAGATCTGGCAAATAGGCAACAGATGGCGTTAGAAAAGGCCCAATCTGACCTGGTCTCTTCTGAGCAGAGGCTGCACAGAAGCCAGGAGTCAGAAAACGAGAGTAGACAATACATCATTAAAATAAAGGAGGATATGGATATCCTGCAACAGGAAAAGGCTGACCAGGATACCAGAATTCTGGCTTTGCAGAAGGAGCACCAAGACAGTTTTGACTCCTTACTGCAGAGCCAGAAAAAGCTGGAGCAACAGATAGATTTCAACAGGGCATGCACAAAGCAGGTAGCCACCCTGCAAAGCCAATTGGATAGAGAAAAAGAGGAGAGCAATAAACTGATTCTGAAAGACCTGGACACCCAGACAGAATTTCAGGAAGAGCGCCAGAAAGCTGGTGCCTTTGAAAGGCAGAGGGACGACCTGGCGGCACAGATGCAGGCTCTTAGTCAGGAAAGGAACACCTTAGGCCAGGAAGTCTGCCAATTAAAAGAATAAATAGAAGAAAATCACCTGGCCCTCCAGGGGCTGGGTGACCTCCAAAAAGAGCATCTCGACTTGCTAGAGCACACCAGGAGGGCGGAAGATCCTCTGGCAAGAAAGGAGCAGGGCAGTAGGGATGGGACTCAGGAGGTAACCCTCCTGCAGCAAAGACTGGCCCAGTACTCCAGTACCAATCAGGAGGCACAGAGAGAGAATGAGGCTCTCTGTCAACACAATGATAGGCTCCAGCAACAGGTAGCCATGCAGGAGAGACTGATAGAGTCTAGTAAGGCCTTAACTGAGGAACTGAAAGCGCAGGCTCTTGCATTGCAACAGGGAGCAGGGGCTGATAGAGATGAAGTTCGCTGGGAAAGGGAAACACCTGAGCATAATCTCAGGAGCCCTAGTACCAGAGGCCTTCATCTCTCCCAGTCCTTGGACTCTGCCACCCCCATGTCCCCTGGCGCACATGAGCACAGGGCCAAAGGGAGGGCAGATTACTATCCGGCCAAAAGTATGGTGTTCATAGGCCAGTACCTCCCAGGAATGGATGGGCGGGCATTAGGGTATGGGCACCTAAGCACAGTGCAATTTAGTGGGGAACCCCAGGAGAGTAGGCCCACTAAGGGCATCCTAAAAACATCTGCCCAGTTAGGTCAGTGGGGGGGTACCAATCAAATCCTGGCAGCAAGGAGGGATCTGAAGACTCCTCTGAGCGGCCCAGGACACAGGAGACCAGGTCCCCACATTCTGCCAGCCATTCCCAGGCTCGCAGAATCCGGGAGAGCCTGGAAGACCAGACGGGCACCTCTGGGAGCAGTGCTTCTGAGTCAGAGGAGGAATGGACCAGGGTTCCCCGAACCAAAAAGGCCAATAAGGCAAAAAGGGCCTTGCTTAAGGACCCCTTAAAACAGATTAAGGCAATCAGGAGTGTCATCACGCCTTATCACAAGAACTCCAAGTATTCTGTGTGGGAACACTTGGAGCTCTTTGAGCAAATGATGGAAACCTTCCATTTGAAGGACAGCAGTAGCTGCATCCAGTACGTCAAATGGACATTCTCCCCAGAATACTCCAGTTTCTTTGCGGGGCTGGAGGACCAAAATCATTCAAGATGGTCCACCTATAGGACGGCCATCTTGAAACACTTTTCTGTGCATAGAAATCCCCAAGAGGCTCGCAAGGCAGCCTACAATTTGCAATGTGGGGAGGATCAGGCCCCACAAGAATTTGTGCAAGTATTGAAGCGTGCCTTTGCGCAGACCACCAGAAGGGTGCGCACGGACAGCAGAGAATTCATCAACACATTTTTCCATGCTCTCCCCAAATACATAATGACCCAGCTCGTGAGAGAAATTCACGAGAAAAGATCTTTAGACTGGGTCATTGAGCAAGCCACCCGCATCTATTAGGTGCAGAAACCGGTGGAAAATAAGAATCAGCCCAAAAACCCCAAAACCAACAGCACCCCTGCTGCTGCCAAGGTGGCAGAGGTAAAGGTTGCCCCTGTTTTAGATTTGGAGATGGGGGGGCCTAAAAACCTGCCTGCACTGAACAATTCACAGCCCAGAAGACCCTCGGGCCAGTCACAGACAGGGAGTCAAGGAGGTAATCCCACAAATGGGGTCCCTCGCTCCCCTCACTATGCAAGTCCCCGCTACAAGGGAAACAGACCAATCCTGGGTTATGTGTGGACTCCTCCAGCCCAAGGGGGGGATCCAGCCAAGCACCTAACCCGGGGAACTTCCCTCCTAACTTCCCCCAGGAGGGCAGAAATTCACCAAATCCTGGGCAGAACTTTTTCCCCAGGTATCCACCCAACTTCCAACCCCAAAACCATCCATCCTTCTTTCTCCAATTCCCTGAGCCCAGACAGCCTAATCCGGGAGAGGGGAGGCCAAGGGTGGAGGGGTACCCGAATCTTCCCAACCCAGGGTATTACCAGAGAAGGGATAGCTACCCTTCCCGGGATCAGCCCAGGGGAGAAAACAGGACCCCGTATCAGCCTGAGCGGGTTTCACAACTTGAGCGCCAAGTTCAGAACATGGCACAGGATTTGGGCCGCATGCTGAGGGCTCAACAGAACCCTCAGATGGGCAGGCCGGCACAGAATGCCCCAAACTCCGGACCTGGTGCTCCAGAACAATGACGAGGGCAGCACCCCGATAGCCCACCGGTTCCCAGGGAGGAGGCACAAGGGGAAGGGGGGTGTAAAGCCTTGGAGGAAGCTTCCTTCCCTACTTGTAAACAGCCCCTGGAAACCCAGGAACCGGAAACAAAATCTCCTACCCCTGGAAGTCTGCCGCCCAAGGAGCAGAGAGGAGGTAGGAGAAACAAAGTACCCAAACAGACCCATTTTGTGGAGGAGGTACAGGTCTTCCAATTTGAGGGAGAGGGATCCCAAGAGGATCCTGGGGAAAGGATCTTCTCCTTCAGAGATGGGGGAACTCCTCCCAAGGAAAAATGGGTCCCAAGGGATTCCAATCTAGACTGGGTAGATGTGGGGATTGAGCTGTCGCCGCCCATCATTCTATCCCAGAACCAACAATACCAAATCCCATGGTTCAAACCCATCCAGGTGACTGCCTCGAAAAAGGGGGGGCGGCCCAGAACCGGAACCAGGGGAACCAAAAACCGCATCAATATCCAGTTGCAAACTTTTTCTTTCAGATTCCCACGACTCTCCACAGAATTCTGCCCAAATCTCTTCTCTCCCAATGTCCAAAACCAGAAAGCCCACCAGTTGTCCAAAAATGTGCATTATCTGTGCCCCCTTGAGGAGAAGGAGGGAAGATACTATGCCCCGATACAAGTACAGGGGCAGAGTACAATTTTGGCGCTGGTGGACACTGGATCTCAAGCTACCCTTCTGTCCAAAAGGGCCTTTGATGAACTAAATGCAGGAAGGGGGGAGAATTACCGTATTCCTCTCACCTCTCTTCCTGGACAACTCCAGAACTTTGACGGGAAGGAAATTCCCGTCAAGGGGACTGCAGATTTGGACATCAAAATTGGGTGACACAAGGTGAAACACCCGGTCATAGTAGTGATTCCAGAGGGCACCCCTTGTTTACTAGGGAATGACCTCCTGAGAAGGTTGTCACCCCTAATAGATTGCGTAAACAAGGTCCTCTGGACCCAGACTAGCCGACCAATAAAATTAAAGCAGAGTGTCAACTATGTTAGCTTAAACGGCACCTGCCACATGGTTGAACAAAAATCTGACCAAGTAGAATTTCACTTCCAGAACAACCAAATTCCAGACGTGACAGTAATAGCAGTAGGACAACAGACTGGTGATAGGGGGTCCTCTCTATTTCTGAAAATCAGCCTTCCTTCCAGTTTAAGGTGGTATTCCACACTGGAAGGAAACACTCTGAAATTCTTTACCAATCCACAATCAGACACTCCCACTCCTATAGTCCAGAAAGATGTGAAATCAGCTCAGAGCCTGGCTGATATTCAGCAAATTGGAGAGCAGTTGTTCATCCCAGTTCAGTTAAATGATGGGAAGGACTCTGTTCTCGCTTGAGTGTGTGTGAACAACGGTAAGAGCTTCATCAGCGAAGCCATGTTCCGCCAACTCCCAAAAGATCCATCCATTCCCACATTCAAACTGATAGACAAATGGGAAATGGACCTGGAAGCACCCATTTCCAAACATCTCCTGCCAAGCAGGTGTATGCTCAAAATCTCCATTGGCAACAAGAGCATAGTCCATAATTGTTGGGTCGTGCGAGATGTCACTGCCGCCTTTTACTTAGGCAGTGACATTCTCAATCGCTTTGCCATTAGTTTGGACCGAATAAACTTCAAAGCTTGGTCCCGATTAGCGGATAATCCCATGGGCTTTGATGATCCAGAAAAAGCATTTAGGTCAGCTCAATTGCTACCTTATGCAGTTGAAAGTCAGATTAAAGAGGAAGTCACCATCCCAGAAAGGACCCGACAATTCTCCCTGGAAGTGAAAGTTAAAAGAGGACAAAAATTGAAAAACCCTGATGCTTATATTCATCTAAATGCTTTCCTCCAACAGCAAGGGTTAGGGGTAAACCCAACACCATTAGTCGACATAGAACATGACACCATTCCAATAGAGGTGGATAACAGCGACTTAAAGAGTATTACTCTAGCCGCAGGCACCATTATTGGAATGACGTTTGATGACCGACATTTTTCCATTAATCTAGGAAATTAACTGTTGGGACCAATCCCCAAGGACTGTCTTGACAGTGACAGTGATGACAATACAACACCAGACAGGATCTTTACCCGGCATGGGGGGAACTTCCTGGTGTACACTTCCTGCCCTTATGATAAGGAAGATGTGACTTGTGACTTCAGAGAGGATGAGGTGATTTTCCAGGTCCATGAGGGCTGCCTTTCCCACCTGAAGCCTCTTGTCCAAATCAGCACTCTGACCAGGGACTTCTCCACCCGGCTGGAGGAGGCCGCTGAGATAGAAAAACCAGAAGTCTTTCCAGGCTTCAGGGAGATGGTGGAAGAGAGAGTCAACCTAGCTGATGCCTGTGTGACTCTGGAACAGAAGCAAAAGTTGAAACAAGTTTTCTTGGATTTCCAAGATCTCTTTGCGGTAGACTCCTATGACTGTGGTCGCACTGACATCCACACGACAACAATTCCCACGGACCCTGGCATGACTCCAGTGTTTGTGAAGCAATATCATTTGCCTCTCGCATCCATGGAGATCCCTTACTGAAATAATTAAGAACCTTGAGTCCCGGGGGATAATCTGTCCAGTACACAGCACCTTCAATAATCCGGTGCTGGGAATATTGAAGCCAAACGGCCAGTGGAGACTCTGCGCCGACCTTAGGGAGCTCAACAAACGGGTCCATACTTCCCGATGGCCTCTGCCCTACATTGACCAGGGCTGGCCCAGATTCAGGGGTCACATGTATTCACTGCAATAGACCTGACCAATGGATACTGGACCGTGCCTGTCAATAGGGAGAACCAATACAAACTGGCTTTTACCTTTGGGGGCCAGCAGTACACATGGACCCGGACTCCCTTCGGATACCTCAACTCCGGCAATGAGTTCAACATTTTCCTACATAAGGCCATGCCCAACCTGGGTGTGAGGGGTAACCTGGCTTATGTAGATGATGTCCTCATCAAAAGTTCATCTGTGGAAGAACACATAGCGGAGATACGTTATGTTCTGACACAGTTGAGGGCCGCCGGAGCAAAACTTTCCTTTCAGAAAGCACAGTGGTGTAGAACCCGTGTTAATTTCTTGGGGCATGAGATTACTCCTCAGGGTCTCTGTCCCCAAGAAAAGAAAGTGGAAGCACTTCAGAAACTGAAGGATCCCACAACTCTGCGGGAACTAAGGAGACTCCTTGGACTGACTAATTACAGCAGAAAGTTCATTGAGGGCTACGCAGAGATCACCAGACCCCTGATTCATCTCTTGAAGGGGAGGGTCAAGTGGGAATGGGGTCTAGAACAATCCGAGGCAGTGAGACAACTCAAAAGAAGTCTCTCACAAGCGCCTTGCCTAGCTTACCCTGTCAGAAACAAGGAGTTCTTCCTGGAGACAGGGTTCTCTAATACGTGCTTGACGGGAGTATTATTCCAAAAGCATGACAAGGTCAATAAAGTAATCTCCTATGCAAGCAAAACTTTATCCTCTGTGGAGGAAAAATTCAACGATTGTGAGAAGGCACTCTTGGCAACGGTGTGGGCATTGAAGAATTACCGCCCGTTCATCCAGGGGGAACACATCATAGTGGAGACTCCACACCAGCCTCTGCAATACATCCAAAGTGACAGAATCCGGGCCGGAAATGTGAGTAATTCCCGAATTACTTCCTGGATTCTGTCAATGCAAGGCTTTCCTGTGGAGGTCAGATATGGCCAAAACAAGAAGAGTCCCCTCGCGCAAGGTCTGGCTGACTTGCATGATTGTGCCAGAGAAAACTGTCTCGAGGACGAAAGTCTAAAAATCAAGGACAACATGGAGCCATACCTTAATTCCCCACACAAAGTCTTTGAAGAAGACAAGTGTGAGGGAATGCCCACTGTCTATGTGGATGGATGCTCTTACCATGTTGAAAACAACAGGGAAAAAGAACTGGTGGCCGGCGTAGGGAATGTGTGGGTGAATGAGTCTCCAGAACCCTCCGCTGGGTACAAAATCAGTCCCCGAAGTAGTCAAGTAGCAGAGTTGATGGCTGTGCATCAAGCCATCCTCACTGCTGTCCAACATCAACTCCACGAACTGGTCATAATCACAGATTCGGATTTTGTACGGAACGGGTTCGTGGAGCACCTGGTTAATTGGAAAACCAGAGGCATGTTATGTGCTAATAACAAACCCTTGAAACATGGGAAGTTAATCCAAAACATTGATGACCTGGTCACCTCGAATGGGATGACCATCTACTGGAAAAAGATCAAGGGTCATTCCAAAGTAGAGGGACCAGACAAAACTCAAAATGACTTAGCTGATCAGCTTGCCAAAACCAGGCCATCCAAGGGGATCTAATAGAAATAGAGCCCCTGTTGGGGGAAATCCAGGTCACGGCTATCACTAGGTCCCAGACAAATGCTCACAATGATCTTTCAACTGCACAATGGAGTAAGGAGACCCCTGATGCTGATTTAATTACGGCTCAGAAGGGGGATCCAATAATTGGTAAGTTTTACCAACACATTGAGGACCCTAAGAGCTTTCCCCTGACGGATACCGATTACATTGGGAAGGAGGACCTTAGAGTGTTGATGAAATGTCCAAAAATGTTTCGAATCCAAGACGGTTTGTTGGTATGGAAATCCCAAGATGGCCATGATCAGTGGGTGGTTCCAACCTCATTCCGAAGCCTGATGTTAAGTCACGCCCATGATGCGGCCACCCAAGGTCATAGGGGATTTCACACAACACTGGAAATCTTAAGAGAGGTTGCATACTGGCCATACATGGGGCAGGACCTCGACCAATACTTGAAGGGGTGTCTTGTGTGTGCACAATTTCAGCCAACATCCCTCACACACCGGGCACCTCTCCAAAAGAGGGGATGACACTGCCATGGTCAGATTTGCAAATGGACTTCGTAGGCCCTGTGATGCGCTCGTGTAGAGGAAACAAGTACATGTTGACGGTCACATGCTTGTTTACCAAGTGGGTGGAATGTCTCCCGGCCCCAAACTGCAAGGCAGAAACAGTAGCTGCACTGTTGATTAACCACATCTTTTCCCGTTTTGGTCTACCTCAAAGGATTGAGTCAGACAGAGGTAGCCATTTTACCAGCAAAGTAATGACTAAGATGTGGGAGATACTGGGGGTCAAAAGGAAGCTACATATTGCTTACCAGCCAGCTTCTTCTGGGGCAGTAGAACGCTACAACCGGACCATTGTGAGCATATTAAAAAAGTTTGTGGCAGATTCTGGGCCAAGTTGGGATATCCGATTACCTCTGGTCCTAATGGCCATCAGATCTACCCCTTCATCTGCAACCAAAATGTCACCATTTGAGTTGATGACTGGACGCAAGATGGTGCTTCCCCAGCATTTGCTATACAGGACCCAAGAGCAGACATTGATAAATGCCTCCACCACTCATGAGTATGTGGAGAATTTAAGGAAACACCTTCAGCATGCTTTTGCCTATGCTCAGCGGAATCTAGAAAGATCAGCTGATAGCATGAAGGCCCACTACGACCTGAAGACCACCAGGAAGGAATATAATGTGGGAGATCGGGTCTATCTATACAATTTCCAAAGGAACCAGGCCAAACAGCGAAAGTTTTTGCCTACATGGAAGGGACCCTTTGAAATTATAGACAAGATCTCCCCAGTTGCATAAGATCCGCATCTCCAAAGGTAGTTTGGCGGAATGGGAAGACAAGTGGATCCATATAAATCAGCTAAAGTGTTGCCATCCCAGGCACACTCTGCAGCAACTGGAGGAGTCCTCTGCAATACCAGAGGGTACCGCTCCAGATTAATTCAGTTCCACCCTAAAATATTCCACATATAGCCTATAAAATTCTATGATTCTTGAATATGTTCTTGCCTCCTGATTTAAAAAAATGTATATGTTCATGTTTTTGACTATAAAATGTATATGCCGCCCCACTATATCAATAGTGGGGGAGAAATGTCTATGAATAGGTATTGCCGCTTTTGCTTTATCATCCTAGGAGAGATGAAACCTGGAGACTGGCCAAGGAGAACGACCCAGGGACCGGGAGAAAAGATCCGATATTCCCATCAGGACCGGCGAGGAGAACTGATTGATCCAACTGGAGGGAGGAAAAGATGCTGAACTGTGCCATCTATGGAATTGGAAGAAGATGATGCGGACATACCAGTGCGTGGATCAAAACATCCTTTGCACCCGACTCCCCCTCGACTCGAAATCAATGCGCAGTCGGGCGGGGGGGCTTGTCAAGGGTTTTGACCCATGTTGCATTATTAGGCGACAACAAAAACTGAATCAATAGACTGGGTGGATGTGGGGATGAGCTGTCGCCGCCCATCATTCTATCCCAGAACAAAACTAAATCAATAGACTGGGTAGATGTGGGGATTGAGCTGTCACCGACCCATTATTCTATCCCAGAACCAGGAGAACCACGCAGTCCTGCGCACACCAAAATGGTCGCCTAACCTGCCACCCACCATTGCAAGCGTGATGGACCGGAAGCGCCAGGGGTGAAAGGTGGTGCCAAAGGAAAAATAGGAGTGCCTGTTAGATCAAAAGCGCCTTGAAATCACCGCTGTTTCTCTGAAGTGCAAGCTCAAAATGTCCATTTCAATTTGTTCAAAATCCATTTTTAATTGATGTCAAAAAGTTGCTAAAATCATGGGCACAAGACCACTCTAAAGATTCAACCTTCTTGTGGGGGGTTCCACATCACCACTCTACTGTAAGGATGCCCATCAAAACAATCGCAGCAAGGATTAGAGCTGTCAAGCAAAATCCTCCTGTCAAATTCAAGACAACTCCTAAAAGAAATGGGTGCAGTACCAACTTTGGACACAAGCCGGTGCTAGCGGTCTAAACTCTGACAGTAGAACTGTATCTCAGGAATGCAAGAGGATCCTGAGCTAACTGGGACTTTAAAGGTTTGTTCCCAGGAGGCAGGCTGATTCAATTAACAGTTCAAAGGGCCTCTGTCGATGCAAAGCATTCACACCAGCCCTTACCAGCAACAGCCCAGGAGATCACATGGACATGCTAACCAAATGCAGAGTGGCCCCCTGGCCTGCTGACCTCAGCTGACATAATAGACTCTTTCCATTGAATAGGATATGCTGATTTGGGTGTTGACTGTAAACAGAGCTCTGCCTGGTAGGAGAGACATGTGATCCCTGACTCTCCCAGTTCCTAGGGGCGGGCCAGACTGGAGTGTGAATTCATATTGCAGCAAATGTATGTTTGA
Source organism: Ambystoma mexicanum (assembly GCF_040938575.1). NCBI lineage: Eukaryota > Metazoa > Chordata > Amphibia > Caudata > Ambystomatidae > Ambystoma > Ambystoma mexicanum. Next base: position 1,108,041,036 of record NC_090930.1, on the reverse strand, counting down.
TTAAATTGCTTATAAAATCTTGCATTAAGCTCACAGAAATGTGCAATTTGCGGGTCCACAAAATGGAAAAGGCCCTCACGATTTGAGACCAAACTCCAATTTGTGCGGTGTCCTAGGACCGAACCCCGCTAATTATTAATACTGCAGACACTGTGCTTATGCTAGAGACCTAGTAAATTACTGGAATATGTGTAGAAGGGGGGTGTACATTTGTGTAATTTTGGGTAAAGATTTAACATTGGTAAACCAACTAAAAACGAAAATAAGTTGCCATTTTTGAATGCAAGCCCCCAGGAAGATCAGAGTTGGGCCAGAATGTACCTTAAGTCATCTGCAATCTGTACATGTAATGTAAACCACTTGTGCGTTTGGGAAATATGTTTAGTTATGAGAATGAATTCTAAAGCAAAAGCAAAGGGGCATTTCTTCAATAGATTGTAAATGTCAGCATCACCCTGACTCACAACTCAGTTCCCCCAATCAAGGGAGAGAGGAGGAACTGGCCAATGATACGTTGAGAGGGTTGGGCATTCAGAATGAGCCGACCCACCCACTTTCTAAACACATAAAAGGAGATTGTGCAGGACAGGTGGGGACATTCACTTTCCACTTTCTTGCGGGACGCTTTGCCGGGAGACTCCAGACTTCAAATCCATCAATCTCCAGAGACCAGAACTTAACTCCAGAACTTGTAGCAGAGAGGCCTGAAACCACAAGCTGAATCCTTTTTCAGCAGGCCTCCAAATCATTTGCAAACTATTCAACAGCCGGGCGAGCTGTTTGAATTCTTTGCCAAGAACTTTTGCCAGAACCGGTAGCAGACCCAGAAGGCAGAATTATCCAGAGAGACCAGAGATCCAGAGAGACCAGACCCAGACCAGACCGCTGAGAGCTGACCCAAATCGCTGTGCGCAGAACCAGTATCCAGTGGCGAGAGAACCGCAGCCAATCCTGACCCGATCCGTGACGAAGTCGCATTCCTGTCCAAAATATAGTGTGAGTACTCAGCCAGAACTGTGCAAAACCAATCTCTTAGTTTAAAATAATCTAATTCAAACTATTTTAACCTATCTAGAACTTCACCGTAGCATTGTGTGTCCTTCTGTGACTTTACAGCTGCAAAACTGTCATCTGTCATTCTGAAACTTTAAAATTTCATTTCTGAAAGTCTACCTCCACAAAATCGTCCGTATCTCTTGAACCGTTTGTGATAGAAGTGAGATTTAACTTTTATTTTAAAGCTGAGATTCTATGATTTCCAACCGACTTGCTACTTACTTATATACTTCCTCCTTAATTGCGCTGGGAGCACGCGACTAAATTGCCGCAATCTGACATTTTGCTTCATTTCAGCCACGTGTAAAAATATTTGTCTTTTGTTTCCTTTGCTGAAATTCGTTTGCAACCTGGCAATCATTCCTAGAGCATTGATAAAGTGATCCTGAACTAATTTAAAGTAGCTATCACCCACCCCGAATCTCTTATAGGGAATTAAAATCATCTTTAGCATATTTTTCCCTTCTTTGCATACCACCTTTAAAGTACTGAATTCGTATTGTACTGTGATTGTATTCGTGAAGACTGTGTGTGTTACTTCCACCTCCTTACATTGCATAGAGGTGGGGAGTGAACTGTCAAAGAAAAAGTGATCACATTATCTTTTGCTGAAATCATATGAAGTTTATTCCTGTGTTGCTTCTTTTCCACCTTGCATTTCCTTGTACCGTATAAAGCATTCTCAGCTACCTTATCCTCTATACTACTCCTAAGTAATTAAACCATTGTGCTAGTATCACATCATCCATTGTTGATCACTCACTGTCATATGTCTAAGTGTGATATCAAATATTAATTTATTATAAAAGTGTGATATATATCTATTGTTTCATTTTTCAAATAAATCTTTTAATTTGCAAAACAAACCTACTTCTTGGCTCAGTGGGGTCAGGGGGGATTCTAAGAGAGGGGCGTTATAGAAGGGTTCATCATCCAGATTATAACTTGTCATAAAAATATATAAATAAGGGCTTCCCTTGAGCAATCCCAGACAAGGCACTGACTTAGTGGGAATGCTTGATTGGAGTCATTAACAGTAATGGGACCCCGAAAATGTATTGTTGCCTTTTTGTAATAATAACTGGGTTTTTAGTAACTATTGGTTTTGGGTTATGGTATCTGGAGGAAGCATATCCGCTAGAGGACTTTTTACCTGTTGAAAATGTATCTGTTTTCCCCACTCCTTCCGTGCAATTGCATACCTTGTCGCCTAGAGATTCTTCGCATAGACTGAACTATCAGAATAATACTCTTTTGTTAATAATGAATGCCACTCATGCAATTTTCAATAGGACCAATTGCTGGATCTGCTCGCATTTACCGCAACATGGGGATAAGGGGCTACGTTGGTACATTCATCCTTTACCTTTGACAACTGCTTGTTATGCTTCTCTTAGAGCACTATTCTTTGGCCGATGGAATGACAGCATATCATGGAACTTTGATGGTACAAATTTGAACAGTTTTGAAAAACGTGTTTTGATGCCCGTGGGATGCTCGCTTTTTGCAAATAGGAGTAAGCCAAACGTTGCTTCTGTTAGGCCCTCTGATAAATTGTCTCGTCCTTTTCAGTCCTTGATCTCTTTCAAAATGGCTCCTATAGGCAATAAGGAGGCCATGCCTTCATCTTATTCTGTTAATCATAGCCCCGATTCAGTATCCTTCTGCATACAGAGGAATGGAACACGGTCAATGGGTAATTTTAGAAAATGCGCCAACGTTGCGAATTTGACTAGTGAGAACAGACCTCTCTGTACGTAGGTGAACCTGTCTATTTCGTTTGCGGTAATGTGGCATTTCCATGGTTGCCCAGGGATTGGCAAGGAACTTGCTATTTAGGGATTCTATTACCTGGGGTATTTATAACCAGTACTGCAGACATTTCGAAGACTCGTCCACGACGAGATGTGAAAGGGGACACTCCAGCGCAAACTCTAGGAGACATCATGAAATCCTTTGTGCCATTTTTTGGGCAAATTATGAATTCAGAAGATATCAGGGGACTAGCGAGAGTATTGGAGAGAACCATCAACCGGACCACTAACATACTCTATAATATGACGTTAGAACAGAAACAAATAAGATTAGTAGCTCTTCAGAACCGGATGGCATTAGATGTCATTCTGGCTGAGCGTGGAGGAGTATGTAAATTAGTGGGGTCCGCTTGATGCGTTTACGTACCAGACTCCTCTCCAACGATCTTTAGGGCGATCCAAAACCTACATGTTAGGGTCATGTAGACCTTGTCCTTTGTTGACCTCGGGATCAGGGGATTACTTGAATCGGCGATGTTAACCTACAAGTATACAAGAACAATAACGCTATTTAAGCATGACATGCAAAACATCTGTTTGATCTGTATTAAAAAAAATGTGTAAAGAGTGTAAAGTTAAACCCAGAGAATAATAGTGTTTGTTAGTAAATGTATTAAGAAGTAAACCGCATGCACGAGATATGTAAATTAGGAACGAACCTGGCGCGAACCCTAGCCCAGTACATGATTAACTTGTAGGAGGCTGGACATCGTTATGAAGAAACTGTATAAATACGCTGATGTCCAGCTAGCAATTCCTGTTCACTGCTCACATTGAACCTACTGGTGGTCTCTGTGATGTACTGATGGCCAAATAGCTATTAGTGTACTTTGTTTTGTAAACTGTACAGCATTGCAATAAAGATTCTGGGAATCATTACACGCCCGTGTTGGTGTATTTCTCTTTGCATGGTGTAAAATCCTTAATATTGTATTTTCTGATTCCACAACAGGAGCAAAGCTTGACTACTGCAATGCCGTGTTCACTGGCAATTCTGAATGCAATCTTAACAAACTCCAAATGATTCACAACAATGCTCTCTGAGTGGCCAATGGTCTTTCCAAATCTGATCATGTATATCGAAAGCCAGGAGAGAGGCGCACTGGCTGCCCATTCGGGAAAGGATTACGTTTCAAACATTATCCCTGGTCCATCCCTGTCTCTCCAATACTGCCTCATCTTACCTCTCACGCTGCATAGAGAAATACTTACCTGTCCGACCTCTCAGATCCTCAAACTCACAGCGCCTGAAGATCCCAACTTAAATCGCCTCTCGGTGGGAGGTAAGAATTTCCCAGTCGTGGCCGCTAAACACTGGAACAACCTCCCTCCCACTCTAAGAGAAGAACAGGCGTACTGGACCTCACACAGAAACCTAAAGACCTGGCTGTTCAACTAATTGTTCTCCATCTAAGACTCTTTGCACCCCCTTCTTCACAGTTTTCTCCAATATAACTAGCGCCTAGATACCCAAGGGTTTTGTGTCATAACAGGAGGTTCTCTGGCCGCGTTCTAACCAATCAAGTGGCTGGGGCGGGACAGGAAGTCAGGCAGCCCGGACAGGAAGTCAGGCTCATAGCTCCTATAAGCATGTTTTTTTTTAAATATACATGTTAAGGGGGAGCAGGTAGGGCTTGTGTTTGGCCACTACTTTGGACAGCCACTGAATCGAGAAGAGGTTCAGGCCAGAACCCCAGTTTAGGCCCAGGCTGACCCGAGCCCCACCAGGCTCCCCCAGCTCTAAAACACACAGTTATGCCCCCAAGCTGAGTTTTCGCAGCCCATGCTTCAGAAGACTTGAAACAACCAAAGCCTCACATTTTGTTTAGCAGCTGTCCATCGTTCAACGCTGCCTACATTCACCTCTATGTACTCCTCCATTTTGTCTCGCAACCCTTCTGCAAAAGCCTGGCCGGTCAGGGCGCCTGATGTCATACGCCACAGAAGTATGGGTGGCCTGGGGCCCCTTGTCTTCCACGTCGACAGCAGTGGCGAGTGATCCGAGATTGAGTTGCCCAAATACTGTGCTGAGTCTATTTGTGTCTGATGACGCTTGGTCACAAATAGGTAGTCAATTCTGGTGTGTAGGGTATGTGGCGAGGGGAAGTACGAGTAGCCCCTGTCCTGTCCGTTGGGTGAAGCTCTCGCCACACGTCGACCAGGTGTAGGGCTTCCACCAGCGCATTTAATGCACCTGTCGCTGCATCATTTCTCGTTGCTGTCGGTTTAGATCTGTCCAGCTCCCAATCCCTGACGCAGTCAAAGTCACCTCCCCAGATACAGAAGCTATCTTGATGTTGAGCTAAATTGGCCCCCAGTGCATCTAGGTGTTTTGGGATCCCGTTATTGGGGAAATACGAATTTATTATGCAGACTTTGACCTGTTCAATCCATCCCCTTACTATCAGGTAACGGCCCTCTGGGTCTGCCTCCCAGCTTAGTAGTTTGAATGGAACCGCTGGACTTATCCAAATGAGTACCCCCCGGGCATACCTGGAATAGGGAGCCCCGCAGCACTGCCCGTCCCAGCGGTCCAATACCGCCCCCATAGTTTGCTGCATCAGGTGGGTCTCCTGGGGCAGCGCAATGGCCACCCTTTACCTGTTGAGGAAGGACTTCACTCGGTTCCTGCGCATATAAATTCCCAGGCCCCAGACGTTCCATGTTAAAATTTTAATTTCGTCGGCCATTCCAGTGCATAGGCCCCCCACCCAGCCTTTCAACCCTTTTAGTCTCAGACCCCATCCTAGCATCCCCCCTTGTCTCTCTCCCCAGGCAGCCCCCTCCAGTCGCGCACAATAACACACCTGCACTTCTTAGCACATACCTCATTTTGTGTAGGATTCAAACCGTTAACAACTCCAAAACAAACCAAAACTGAACATACTCCAAACCAAACCAGAACTAGGTAAGTGCGCTTAGCTGCCACATTTCGACCAATGCGCTTGAGCGCCCCCGCAGCTGCCAGACCCCACTGGGCCATGGCATGCAGGCTGTGGTGTGTCAGCAACTGGCTGACGCCAATCAGTTCGTAGGGTGTGCTCATTCGCCCTGTTGGAGGTGTTTACCTCGCTCCTGGCATATAACAAAACATAGTACTTTTTTTTATTATTTGTCTCTCATCCGTGAGTCCTTTCGTTATTGTGTTCTGCCCTCCCCCCTTTCGTCTTTTGGTCTGCTGCTCCTCATGTCTCCGCCTCTTCGCCATCATCTAAATGATTATGCTCCAGCCGGCGTTTCCAGAAAAATAGCCCGTCCTTTGTAGAGTACCTTAAGCTGAGACGGGTACATCAGCATGTACTTGAGATTCAGCTTCCTTAGTTTCAGCTTGATCGGGACGAAAGAGTTCCTTGCCCTCTGCACCGTCGGGGTGTAATCCGGGTATATGGCTATGTTGGCGTTGTCTCGGCGGATCGCGCCTCCTTCTCTGGAGAATTTCAAGATTATTTCTCTGTCGCAAAAGTTCAGTATTTTTGCTATCATGGGGCGAGGATATGAGCCCGGTGGTGGCCTCGTTTGCAAGGATCTGTAGGCCCTTTCCACTGCAAACCCCTGTGATAGTGCTCCTGCCCCGATTTCCTGAAGTATCATGTTTTTGACAAAATCTGTTGGACCCTTCCATCTCTTCCGGGACTCCCAGTATGCGTATTTTGTTGTGCCGGGCGCATCCTTCTGCATCCTCCGCCCAGGCTTCCAGCATCGCATTCCTCCTTTCCAGCTCCGTCAGCCTCTTCCCCAGATCACTAGTGGTTTCTTTCGTCTCCTTTAGCAGTGTTTCGGCCGTCGTGACTCTCTCCGTGAGGTTTCTCACGTCTTGTCTCATCAGTTGTACATCCGATTTGACCTCCTCGATTTTTGTATCTATGAAGGATCTTAGGGCTGCAATTGCTTTGAGCACCTGGTCTTCCTTGGTGCCAGAATCCTTTTCAGGTTGCTCGGCTTGTGTTTTGGATGCAGTTTGTGGTTGCCCCTTTTGTTTGGCAGCGTTGAAGGAGTCCATGATTGTTGAGTCCTTCTTTTGTTTTGTGGAGGGCATGTCTTCAGCAGTGCCTGGTTGTATGCTGAGTAGTCTTTTATGATGTGCACTCTACTGATTGTGTGCTACTGTCCCTCTCGTGTGGGGATCCCTCAGATCAGTTCAACCGGACGCCTGTCTGTTTCGTAGTTCGTGTTCTTGGGTTTATAGTTCCTTGTACCATCCACAGCCTGTGGGGGTTTGGCTCTGTTATTTAGTGCCCCAGCATCTCACTGAGGACATCCCGACTCCGCGCCTGTGTTGTGTTGTGCACGCCGCAGTGCAGTGGGCCGGGGTACCCTTCACTTTGTCCAGTGCAGCGTGCCTGGTATGCCCAGCGCTCCTCCCATATAGGCAGTGCCCCGGGGGTGGTATCCCAGCTGCAGTTCATGTCCATTGTCGTGGCCACCCCACACCTCGGTGATTTGGCTTTCCGACTGCAGTGTCCCAATGCCCCTGCTAGGACCTAAACCCGAACCTTTCTCTGCCGCTTACGTGGGGGCTGTGTCAGGATTATTTCACCCTGGTGTTGTGACCCGGTTCCCTTCACCCAGGCCAATTCACTCTGGCTTCACGAGTGTGCTCCCCCTTTTTTTTGTTTGCCCCTCGCGGGTTCCTCCCGAAGCTCCTCTGCGTTGCTGTGGTATTACCAGGCTTGCGTGTGTTTCTCCCAGCCTGCGTCGGTCTCCTGGCTCCCTCAGGCGGTTCTGTCCCTCAGATGCTCGCTGCCTGCCATTGCGTGTCGCGGTCTTTGGTGGCTCGTTCGCGCGGCCCTGCAGCCCGACCGAGCCGTCTGTCACTTTGTGCCATTGGCTTCTTTCTCTGGGTTGCTGGTGGCTATGTGCGTGTCTCCGGGCCGTCGCTGCTGTTGTCCCAGCTCCGCCACCTTGATGCGCCCCGCTCCCTTTTTTTTCCCGATCCCTTTTCAAGTCCTCTCTAGCGTATGAAGCGATCGGGCAGTCACACCATCGGGCCCCTCTGCTTCTTCATTTCGCCTCGCTCACAGTCCGTTGCGTTGGAGCCTTCAGCGCCGACTTGCGTTATTATCTGCTCCGGCCGCTCCTTCCCCTCACTGCCGGGCCATGGTTGCACCGGCCATCTTGGCTCCACAGGGGCCCTCTCTTCACCGCCGTCTTTCACCGCCACCACTCTCCGATTTTCAGATTTGATTGTCCCGGGAGTTGGGGAATCAGTTGCCGTGTCCACCAGTGCGAGTGTGGTCGCACAAATTAGCGATTTTACAAGTTAATGCAGGATCGTGTGTTGATCTAGGCAGGAATTCCGAACAAACGCGGCCTCACAGCATGAGCTTAGGCCACGCCCCCTTCTAGCAGCTGTCCATATCGATATATTTGTCTTGCAGGCATTTTTTGTTAGGTTGAGTATTTTGACTAGTGAAAAGAGCAGAGTCCAACTTCAAGTACTCTCTCAAAAGGGTTTCTTGCAGAATCACTATCACAGACATGCATCAAATATGAAATTATCAGCATTTGTATATTCCCAATGCTCTTTGCTTTTATGCAAATGACCAGGCTTGGGTTCTATAGAGAGATATTGGGCCTCATTACGACTGAGGCAGAACGGGTTAATGGGCTCCGCTAAAGGAGGCAGACCCGTGAAACCCGTTCCGCTGCATTACAAGGTTCCCTCGCGGGACCCGGTAAGGAACGCCTGGTCAAACCAGGTGGCCTTACCGGGTCCCACGAGGGGACCAGGGAGCTAACAACGGGCCGGCCCGTTGTTAGCTCCCTCCTCCATTCCCATTGAGCCCTATGGAGGCTCAAATGGGAATGGGGAAGGTCCGGGCCCAGGTTCCTGGAGGGAGGAATTACCAGGCCCTTCGAACTCGGAATGGCCCAGTAATTCCCCATTCAGGGAACCCGGACCCAGACCCGAATTTGGCGGCAGCCATGCCGCCAATGGCGGCATGGCTACCGCCAATAGCGGCATGGCTACCGCCAAAGTCGTTTTGAGGCCCATTGTGTTGGTGACCTGCCTGGGGCCACCCCCATCGTACTCCCCCTCTCTACAACCCCCATGGAGAAGAGGGTTCCTCCAGTAACTTTTTTCCACTTCCAGCACTGCATACAAGCATGGAAGAAGCCACCAAATCACCTTCGCCACACCCTCCCCACGCCCTCCTCTATTTCAATCTGCAAATATTACAAGTACATCAGTGCAAAGTGGTTTGGGGGTTTTGTTTGTCTCTTTGGTTGTTGCTTTGTGCTTCTGACCGTGCAGAGTGAGGAGGGTGATCACAGTGATTTTAATGGCCTTCCAGGAGAGCAGTCTCAGCTCAGATGGCATTCCTGCATTGCCAAGGCAGACCTGTTAGAAAGAAATGTGAAAGTATAAAATGCAAAATGGCCGACAACTAATAAACAGTTACAGATGACCAAACACTACCCAACATATACTTCAACGGTGCACTCTCTGTCACTTTCTCAGCCCTCAACCAACAGCCTACAAACAACTCCCGCTCATCAGCGCACCACACTGCACACAGCTCATGCATGCCCACAGTGAGCAACTCGATAGCAGCAAATGAGCAGGATAACAACACCTGAGTGTTCCCACCACCCCAGACAAAACAGACCCCACATGTCCAAACCCAAATCACATCGATCTTCACTAACACAGAGAAAATAGCATGTACTGATATAATTGCATTCATTGGCAATCTTTTCTCAACGTTTTTTTCCCGATGATTTTTATTTTTGGTGGTTCCACCCTAACCCTCTCCCCTATTTATTTTAGACTATTTCCTACCCCCACTCCTTATATAATCTTACCCCCAACCCAATATATTTTCCGATTCGTTTTTTTGAAAAAAATTGTTGGGAAAAAAAACATCGAAAAAAGGACTGGCGATGAATGAAAATTCTACAATTAACAAGACGGGTTTCTCATCTTGCCTCTTTCGACCACCTCTCCTGCAGGACCAAGAGACAACCCAAAAACATAGAGTTCGGGCTAGACAAGACCCGGTTGCATCACAAGACCACCCTATCCTTCTGTCACGTCTTGCACAGATTGGGATCTCCGGACCGGTTCTTGCCTGGTTTACCTCTTTTCTTTCAGATCGTACTCAGACTCTCGCTATGCCTCCCTTTCTCTCCGCTCCTTGTGCCCTTACCTGTGGTGTTCCTCAGGGATCCTCTCTCTCCCCAATTTTATTCAACATTTATATCTGGGCACTGGTTTGCCTTATTCGCTCTTATGGACTTAACTGTTATTCATACGCTGATGACACCCAAATCCTGATCTGTCTTGATCAGGATCAATCGGTGGTCCCAGCCTGTCTTCATGACTGCCTTAAAGCAGTCGGCACCTGGATGGACCAAAACTGGCTTAAGATCAACGGCGACAAAACGGAGGTGATGCTGGTGGGCTGTCCCCCTAATCCTTCACTATGGACCCCCGCCTTTTGGCCTACATCTTTGGGTCCACTACCTTGTCCTGTTAACAAGGTAAAGAACTTGGGGGTTATTCTTTTGGCCTCCCTATCTATGTCTAATCAGGTCTCGGCGGTTTGCCAGTCCGCCCATCATCAAATCAGGGTTTTAAAGAGGGTCCTGCCCATGATCCCAGAAGCCATGCGCCCCCCCCCGTGGAGGCAGCGTTGGTCCTCTCACGGCTGGACTATTGTAACTCCCTGTACTTATCCCAACCAACGGCCTGATCCAATGGCTCCAGCGTATGCAAAATCTGGCAGCCAGATCAGCCTCTGGCTCCCCGTATGGTGCCCATATCTCACCGGTGCTTCGCCGACTCCACTGGCTCCCTGTGGCACAGCGAGTTAAGTTTAAGTCACTGTGTCTTGTTCATCGGGCAATCCATGGCTTAGGAGCGGAGTTCCTTCAATCCAAATTTGCCCGATATATTCCAGAACGTAACCTCCGCTCTTCTACAACCAACCTACTTACGGTCCCCAGGTTTACCCGGGAAAGACTTGGCGGCAGAGCCTTTTCTATTGCCGCGGCCAAGCTTTGGAACACCCTTCCATCATCGCTAAAATCTTCTGCTAATCATCTGTCTTTCAGGAAAGCTTTGAAAACCACTCTGTTCTAGCTTTCTAGCTTTCTGCTTATATTTTTTTCCTTAGGTCGCAGCTTCCACACCAGCGCTATGATGCCTATGGGCGACCGTGCACTTTACAAATGTATATAACATAACCTAACATTACGTCGGATTACTGCCATTCCACATCTAATCATTTTTTTGCTTACTCGACACATTTCTTGAAATCTCTTATTATTTTAAATTTGTTTATTGGCATTTCTTAATGTTACAAACACATCATTCTGTCTGAATATCACACCAATGAAACATTTGAACAAAACATATAACCAAACGGAACAGTTGAACAGCGGTGTTCTCCAATGTGTGGTTTTTGGTTTATATGAGGATGTTCAGCTCTCAGATGCCCCACTTCTCCACCCGAACCTCAGGAGTTTCTGGGGAGGGTGCAGGTGCCCATTTTGATTGCTTGATCTTGGGTTTGGTGCCACAAGACAGCAATGCGCCTTTAAGAGAGGGCACGCGGCAACTCCATAAATCCCAGTTGCATGCGGTTCGAGCCGTGCAGCACAGAGAATAAAGCATCAGAGTATTCGTATTTATTTTTCTTAGGTTATGATATGATATGATATGGCATTTATAACGCGCCTATACACAAGTGTTTCAAGGCGCGATGCGGCAAGTGAGAGCAGAGGCAAGACAAAGACAGCGATCTTACTAGGCCAGGTGATATTGAGAATGCCCGGGGGAAGGGGAAAAGTGCGGGGGCGAGGGGGCTGTGCAATACATAGGATCAACAGTAAAGAATAAATAAAATAAATAAAAACAATAGGTAAAAGTGCGGCCAGCTAGTGTCAAGTGCAGGGGTAAGTGCAGACAGTTAGATAGTAATTCAAAGAGAAACACTGTACTATCAAAGCAACAGTAAGTCGAACACACCTGTTTTCAGGCGCTTTGCAATAGAATCTCAGTTCTTCTGAACAGTTTGCCTACGGCACGTCCTGCAAGAAATGTCTAGGTGAGTTAAAAAGTTAAACATGTGTAACTGACGTAACGTATGTGGATGCAAGAGTATCCTCTTCTTCACACGCACACATGGTCACGAAGCGCTGTTAGGGATGCACAAGCGATTAGAATTGTGAGCTACAGAAAGTATTACAGAAAGTGAAAGTGGGGACCACTCCAATGCTCTTCTTGTTCAGCACAGTGCCATCGCTATTGTGATTCACTCAGTTGCACTGCTGACATAGCAAATTGCGTCATATCTTTTTCGGTCTCACACCGTGCCTCACATGGGTGGTAAATTGCTAAACATGCATAGACTTCTATAGGAAATAATGTTGTGGAAAGGAAACGTTTACTGGACTGTTTCCCCATTGACTTAACATTGCATTATGTTGAACGAACAGAACGTGCCAGAAAATGACCTTATATAATTCAATCACCAACATCTTCTAGAAACATCCTATTGTTTTCTTGCGAACATTGGAAACACAGCTCTAAGCAGCTTCAAATTGTTTGCATCACAATATAAAAGGCTGGTGTGCAGCATATAGGGGGAGGGGCATCGTCGCTCCCAGAAACGTTGCAGACAAAAACGTGGAGGCCAGCATGAAGAGTTCATAAAAGAGAAAGGGTCCACAGGCCCAGCAGAGCTGAAAGAAAGAGCAAATGAAACTCATAGGGTGCTGCGGCTACTGACATAAGCCCACGATCCTCTGCCCACAGAAGAAGAGAAGTTGCCTGAAAGAAGAAGACAAAGCAGGAATGGAAGACGCTACTAGAAAGAAAGGCTGACTGTAAAACTATACCTAAAGGCTGTCAAGCAAAGACGGAGCTGGAGGCAACACATAGGAAACGAACCTACAGGAGCATCTGTCATCAGGAGACATTGTTTGGCTCTCCGCAAGAAGTGCAAGACTTGACAATCATCCACACAGGAGTGGTTGTCCCTGTTTACAATCCCTCAAGCTGACGGTCACTGATCTTTGTAAGCCCCCCCTAACCCTCACCTAAGGATGAAGTACCCAACCTGGACATCCTCAGTCAAAGAGTAGGCTAGGCATTTCCAAAATCCCTCTCCTCAAGGCACAGCTGGCATTGCCAAGAGACTTAAACCTATAGGAAAAAGTGGCAAAACAGAATGCCATTTCCCAGTGGATGGTTGCCACAGAAGCCAGATCATGATTGAGACCGAGAGGCCATTAGCAACAGAAAAGAGAAAACTGACCTCTAAAGCTGAGGCGAACCGATAGAACCTGCGCGGAAGAACTGTGATCAGACTTGAACCAGTATCCGAGGAGGGAAGTACCGTGAGACGGAAACCCCAGCCTAGAGGCTGATGACATGGTGGTTCTACAAGCGGTCTCAGAGACTATCCCAGTTACATGCAAGAGAATTACAAACCCATTTTTTCCCATGATCAACCTCACAAACTACATAAATGCCCATGTTTCTATATGTGCCCCCTTTCTTTCTGCTTCTCAGTATTTGCTCACCTTTGCCATTGTTTCTGCTGCGTGTGTCACAAGCTGTAGTTGTGATGCCCTCACTTTGTTTCACTCATTGACTTGTTGGCTCATTAGAATTCACAAGCACCAGGCCGAAACATTTTCCCGGGTTGCTTGGAGGCTTCCGCTGAAGGGATGTGATGTACCACACCTGATTTGTATGTGGTGTTTCCCCATCCGTAATGGAATGCAGTGCAGAAAAAAGGATGGTTTGGGGGTTTGACCAGAGCAATGCCATTGGTATGATTCATTTAACCCTCGAGTTATCAATTTTCAGTTTTGCGTATGTTACATTGAGGACATTGTTCTTACTCTTGTGAGATTATATGGATAAATTGAACCCAAATTGGCAGATTATTCGTTTGACAGTACAATAGAGGCATCCAGAACTTCTATCTTTGGAACTCACCATTAAGATCCAGAAAAATAAAGTTACCACATTAACACATAACAAAAAGGCAGGAGCTCATTTTCCATTGAACGTCAATGGAAGACGGAAACACCTTGCGTAAGGCATTAACGCCTTCAATTGATGCCACGGCTCATTTCTATGCATTTGTATGGCGGAGAGGAGGGGTGAATCGCAACTTGCGTTTCCGCCTCCTTCCGCCCGCTCTGCCATAGAAATGCTCAAGCATTTGCTCCGGCATGGATTTTCAGGCCGGCGCAAATGCTGGAGATCCCTATGGTTCCCACCAGTTTTATGAACCAGCATAAAGCAGGAAGACCCTATAGGAATTCATTGTAAATGCTGCCTGCCATTCTTACAGGGTAGACAGTGTTTACAATTACAAATAAACGCTGTCCAACATGCTTGCATGTCGGATACCGTTTATTTTTCATTGCTAACACTGTTTACCATGGTAAGCAGCGTTCACAATGAAAATTATACGCTTTGAATTGCAATTGTGAGTGCCAAAAATTAAAAGCTTTTATTTGTAATTGTGAACGCCGCTTGAAGCGGTGCTGACAAACAAAAGTAAACACTGCCTAGCATGCCAGGCAGTGTTTACTCACTTTGCACTGCAGAGTGCAAATGTGAAGGGCAACAGGCACCGTACATGCTTGTACACTGCCTTTTGCCCTTTACATTTGCACCATGCAGTACATATGGCGAAAATCTGTCAACAAAGACTTGCTTACGTCACAGTGTAAACGTAACGGGTGCCTGCCGCCAAATTACAAATTCATGGAACATGAGCTCCACGGTGTGTAACTCTGTTTTACATGCAACATCATACTCTTCTCGCTTCTGACAATTTAGATTATTGCATGTTTTAGAGACAGAAGTTCACATGAGTATGTTTGTATGAAATACACTCGAAAAGATGAAAGTTGCCAGCAGAAGCAATCTTTTATCTTTCAGGTGACATGATTATTGGTTTAAAAACCAGACCTATTCCCTAAAATAATACCCATAGTGGGGGGCTTAAAAAAATTCTGCCCAAACCTTCTTTTCCAAGAACCTGTTTTCCATCAGTCTGTTACAAATAATTGCCTATTTCGAAGTATGTTGTGTGTTATAGCCACTTTCAAGTGATAGAAGGCCAATATCTGGTTCCCTTACTAGAGGATTTTTTAAATCATGGTCGTTGTAAGATATGTCTTTTGGAACATAAAAAGACTTGATTGGTTGATAGTAAAGTTCTTCTGGGAATATAAGGGTTTTATTTGCTCATCTATACTTACACGTTTAGCAATCTGTTGTCCATGTAGAAACATGCATGTTATGTTATGTTATGTTATGTTATACCATTGGTATGGCCTCGAAGCACTGTGAGAATGAATACCCTTAGAAGACTGTAGTCAGTGGATTGGGAAATAAGACGAGTTGAGAAATGCAAATAGGTAGGGAGTGGCCAGGTCCCCAACAGCAGCCTGATACTATCAGGTGAGGGGGCGGGGGCTGTGACAGTTGTCAAATGAGTCAGAGGAGTCATAAGAGTCAAGACTCAAGCTATGTGAATGGCTGGACCGAATTTTGCATGGGACCTAACTGTATTCTATTGGGTGTGCACTAAGGCCGAGGGTGATGAATTTTAGGTTGGGTGAGGTCAAACAGCGTGTATCCTAGGAGTATGAGGTTGTCTCATGGAGGCCTATAATTCGCACGTTGTTTTTCCGCACCCGGCTCTCCGCATATTCTGATCTCCTTTCTAGCGCAAGCGTGCATTCCTGAAAGTCAGACACTTGCTTGCGAAGGGTATTCACTTCCTGTGTTGTTTCAGCAAGCTTAATTTCTGTGATACCTACTCACTAAGCAAGGTTCTGTCAGTCCTGTCGTAGGAGTGATAAATCTACTTTGACCTCGCAAACCATATTCTCAAGCGAGGAGCCTAAGGCTGATATTGCAAGAAGTACCTGGGCGTTGTATGTACATCTGTCTTCCTCCCGTTCAGCCACTTGTTTTTCTGCTGTATTTGTGCACTACTCAGTTTGTGAAGGAGGCATTTGGATGTCACGCTAGTCTTGTACAAGGGGGGTAAGGCCTAGAGATGAGGCCTCCTACCTGCCACACCGCCCTTTTAGATTCTGTGTCTGTAAAACTATCTTGCATCTGCCGTTGGGCCGTGTCATCACCTGTCGTTTGGTACCCAATTCCTTGAAAAAGCTGTTTGGAATTAAATATGGTATATTGGTGAAAAAATAAAGAAAGTGGGATACTATCAACATTTTGAATGATGGTTACTTTCTCTGAATGGGGGACACTTTTCCTGAATTCTATTGATTTGTCCAGCATTTGTAATGCCTTATATGTGGTATTAATGTAGGTGTCATATGTTTATGATGTATGTCTTTACCCAAATATTGACAGTGGTCCGGGCACCATGCCAGCGGTTGACCCAGTTCTACTGATTGACAATGTCGAGTTTCATAATTGACGGGAAACACGTTTCACTTATCCCACTTGATGCAAACTCCCAAAAGCCTCACAAAATGTTCAAATATCTTAAGCACACAGGAAAGGGAAACCCTCGTTTCCTGCAGGTATAGCGGCATGCGGTCTACATACAACGATATAAGATGATGCTCCCTACCTATCATTACACCTACATCATTATATTCGCCTCGAAGCAGGCATGCCACAGACTCTATGGCAAGCGCAAATAGAATAGGCGATAGAAGGTAACCCTGTCGTGTGCCCCGTCTAACTTGCCATACATCCGAGACCAATCCATTTGTTTTTACTCGCATCGTACGGTTTTGATACAAAAGGCCTATCCAACATAGGATGGGATCTCCTAGGCCAAAGCGCCTCAATAATGTGAACATCCAGTTCCAGTCCACCGTGCCAAACTCTTTGGCTGCATCTAATGACACCACTACTGCATCAGTGTCACTATTAGAGGTTTTTGCCATGATATGGTGGACCCTCTGTAAGTTGTGCATAGTGTCCCTCCCTGGAATGAAGCCAGCTTGGTCAGTGTGTACCAATTGTGGGAGCAGTGGTTTCAGCCCCTTGGCTATCAGGCTAACCAGCAGCTTGGTGTCTGTGTTTAACCTGGATAGGGGTCTATATCAACCCTGATCCAGGGGGTCTTTACTGGTTTCAGGATAGGAGTTAAAAGAGCATGCCTTATTAATGCCCTATATGCGGGATCTAACAAGTATATCCTTAACAAACTCCAAATGCTCCAAAATAACGCTCTTAGAGTAGCCTTAAACATTTCTAACAGAGACCATGTCTCTACCGCCAGAAGGAATATCCACTGGCAAAATATTAAAGACAGGATCACCCTCAAAACTCTCTCGCTCACGTCCAAATGCCTCAACAATATAGCTCCTCCCTATCTAGCAAACAGAATCAACAAGAGAATCTCAAACCTCCCCACAAGAATGACTAACGCTTATACCTTGATGGTGCCTAGATACAAAAAGTGTACGGCTGGCGGTGCTACCTTTCCAGTCATAGCTGCCCAAACCTGGAACAAACTCCCCTTAGAACTTAGAAAGGACCAACCTTACCTAAGTTTCAGGCGCAAGGTTCTTTCGTGGATATGATCTAATGACATCTAATGTGATCACCCTCTTTTACTAGAACCACTCGTCCTGAGTGACACCTCCCGACTCTGCCCATTGTTAACCTGTGCCCCCATAGGGACCTCCGACTACCACTGCTAGTATCTAGGAACTTCACTGGATCCTACCGGGACCACAAAACTGTGGTTGATTGTTACTTAGCTCTTTATGCTTCCGACACCTGGCATTAACTGTATAAGTATATTCAGACTGTAACGTTGTTGAACTGTCCTACTGCCTATTTTGTGTGTGTCACTGTAACTAAGTTCTCAAGTATCCTTGTAATGTGTGCGCCTGGCTACCTGCGGGTTTGGTTTTGCGCTATATTAAATAAACAAACAAACAAACAATGCATGCAAATCACCCATATCATAGACATGGAGATATCTTCGTTGAAACCGGGTCAACGTGTGGTATTTAAAGATCTTATAAAATTCAGTTGGCAAACCGTCAGTTCCGTGGGGTTTTCCGGTCGTTAGTGTAGTTAGTGTTGCTCGTAATTCTTCATCCATCACCAGTCTATTAAGAACTTCTGCCTGTTCCACAGTGATTGTTGGAAGTTCCATGAAGTCTATAGTGTTTTCTGTTTTGTCTATTGAGGGGCGGTCCAATTGGTCATAGAGATTTCTATATTAGGATTCAAATTCCTTATTTATGTCTTGTTGTTTGTAGCACATGTCTCACTTTTACGTACACAGGTAGTTAATAGGTGTATGTGGGTTCCCTCTCTTCAGCAACCATGTTAATAGTTTCTCCGTCCTTTCTCCCTGTGCATTTGATTCTTTAATGTGGGTTGTCCAGTCATGTTTACCCAACCTCTGCCAGACCACCATGCATTGCAGTCTAAGTTCCCCCAATTCATCTTCAGCATTATCTAATAGGGTCTCAGAGCCTTCTAACATGGTTATTTGCCATTCCAGTTGGGATAGTTGTTCCGTCAAAGGTTTGCAAACGCATACCAAGGCGGAGATGCATAATCTATAGATCGTAAATTTAAATGACTCCCACAGGATTAGAGGGTCAGGAACAGAGGGACTGTTATCTTCAAAGTAATTACCTATCGCCTCTTCTAATGTGGAGCGATAGGCACCATCCAAAAACTCCCTGGTGTTTGATTTCCAGGTTGGAACTTAGGTCTTGGACGTTTTCTCAGGAGTGCGATGGATAGTTGAGAATGGTCAGACAGGGTCCTGCACAAGTAAGTCGTGTCCGTGACCAGGTGCATGTGCTCTCACCCAGTGATGAAGTGGTAGATACAGGTATATAGTTTGTGCAGGTGGTAGTAGAAAGAATAAGTGTGTTTGCCAGGGTATAGCGTTCTCCAGATGTGGAGTAAATCTATGTTGGCCATAATCTGTTGTAATGCTTTATTAGCCGATGAAAGTTGTGCGTTAGTCAGTGATGACTTATCAAGAGCACAGTTGAGAACGCAATTAAAGTCACCACCCCAGAGCCAAACTGGGCCTCTATCTTGATCAAACTTAGCGATCAATTGCATGAAGTAGGTACCTGCATCAACGTTATGGGCATATTTATTGATCATACATAGTTTCACATTTTCCAAGTGATCCTCCCTTCCTTGTCTTTCTGAACTTTCTCCATTCTGAACGGAACAGTACTTGGCATCCAAGTAAGTAGTGTACGATGAGTAAGTAGGGCCATATCCCTGCATTCCCCATCAGTTTAATAGTATGCATGTCTCCCCAGCGTGCCTCTTGAAACATCAAAATAGAGATTTTGTTCCTAGTAATGTCTTGCTCAATGTGAAGACTCCTACAAATCCCTCACTGAAACCCTGCCTAAAGTCTCCTCCCAGGTGGCCAGGGAAAGGCAGATGCTTACTGATCCCAACCATGGGGATAGTGTACTGCGCAAGGATCACCTGGAAGGAGAAAGGATAAATTCGACCGTACATTTCAATCATTCTTATTAGATGACAATGACATCCCTGTCTCTAACAAAGTCAAAATGCTATTGTTCTCCCTTGATGCTACGCTCTCATCAGAGCCCCATACTAACATTGGAGCGTGCTTAGTGTCCCGTCTTCTATGTCTGTCTGCTTGTGTCAGTGTTTTGTGTGTGCGTTTACTTTCAGTAATTATCGCTGCTCGTGTGCCGTGCAGAAGCAGACTACAGTCCTTGCCATTCCACACGCTTCCTGGAGGAGGCGTGTCATACAGCACGTGACTGCATCACGTGACCCGGCTCCACATCAAAACCCGGAGGCTGCCGCCCGCTCAGTGTGAGCGTTTACTTTCAGTAATTATCGCTGCTCGTGTGCCGTGCAGAAGCAGACTACAGTCCTTGCCATTCCACACGCTTCCTGGAGGAGGCGTGTCATACAGCACGTGACTGCATCACGTGACCCGGCTCCACATCAAAACCCGGAGGCTGCCGCCCGCTCAGTGTGAGCGTTTACTTTCAGTAATTATCGCTGCTCGTGTGCCGTGCAGAAGCAGACTACAGTCCTTGCCATTCCACACGCTTCCTGGAGGAGGCGTGTTATACAGCACGTGACTGCATCACGTGACCCGGCTCCACATCAAAACCCGGAGGCTGCCGCCCGCTCAGTGTGAGCATTTACTTTCAGTAATTATCGCTGCTCGTGTGCCGTGCAGAAGCAGACTACAGTCCTTGCCATTCCACACGCTTCCTGGAGGAGGCGTGTCATACAGCACGTGACTGTATCACGTGACCTGGCTCCACATCAAAACCCGGAGGCTGCCGCCCGCTCAGTGTGAGCGTTTACTTTCAGTAATTATCGCTGCTCGTGTGCCGTGCAGAAGCAGACTACAGTCCTTGCCATTCCACACGCTTCCTGGAGGAGGCGTGTCATACAGCACGTGACTGCATCACGTGACCGGCTCCACATTAAAACCCGGAGGCTGCCGCCCGCTCAGTGTGAGCGTTTACTTTCAGTAATTATCGCTGCTCGTGTGCCGTGCAGAAGCAGACTACAGTCCTTGCCATTCCACACGCTTCCTGGAGGAGGCGTGTCATACAGCACGTGACTGCATCACGTGACCCGGCTCCACATCAAAACCCGGAGGCTGCCGCCCGCTCAGTGTGAGCGTTTACTTTCAGTAATTATCGCTGCTCGTGTGCCGTGCAGAAGCAGACTACAGTCCTTGCCATTCCACACGCTTCCTGGAGGAGGCGTGTCATACAGCACGTGACTGCATCACGTGACCCGGCTCCACATCAAAACCCGGAGGCAACCACCCTTGCGGCTGTAAGCCCGGTGGAAAGAAGCCCACTGGCTGTTATACGGCTGTTGGACGCAGTGGACGCAACCCGATACCCATATGATGAGCCCCCAAACACGTCAAAAGCAGAAAATTCAACTACGGTCTGAGCGGTCAGACCATCCCCTACAGACACCGTCAAGTACCCTTGAGGAAAATACCTCGATGGCAAATGAAGCAAATGAGGTAAGAAATATCACATTAAATAAGTCTACGTTGCCTCAAATGACACAACCGGAGATTACATGTTCTACACCGCCATTATATAAAGTAAGGTCTTTGCTTACCTTGACAGAAAACTTTATCAGTAAGGACAATTTACTTACTCGTTGTCGATTAAAACAGATTTCGAATGTAGCATGTGAACTGATACTTTTATTGCCTTGTGCATCATGTACAACGATGCAAACAAAAAAGAGCTCTCTTAGTGCTGCATACACTAAATATGCTCAGGCACATGAAAGATCAGAAGTTTTGGATGAAATATTACTAGTGGTAAAATGCAATAAATGTGAAATCTCAATAATTCGGCCTTCAGCCCTCTACACTGGTCTTACGACCCGACTCACGGATCTGAGAATGCAGGGTAATGCGATCGAGGCAAATACTTCCTCGCCCCAGTCTCCCTTTGATGTAACGGATTCAGAGTTACTGTCAATTCAAGTGCCTGCAAATACCTCACATGAGACAAATCTCATATCTATGCCTCCCCTAAACCAACCGATTGGGCAGGCAGACAAAAATGACTTATACAGTGTATCTCAAACAAATGAAGGAGCAATGACGTCCATGACGTTGGCATCAGCGAAATTTCAAGGTGCCGAACTTAATGTGGCAATGTCACCACAAGCCTCTCTAGGTTTCTCAAAAACCAGAGCTGAAAGTCGAAAAGAGAGTTTAATAAAGTGCAATCCGTCACACCCTCGTTTATTTACAACTGCCAATAGTGGCGGAGCAGTAAACGGGGTGGGAACAATGAGTCCAGCTGCAACCTCTACAGCACCTCAACTTAATTTGATAAATATAGGAACAAACCAAATAACAACATTGGAGACTTCAATTAAAACTCTTGACCCAGCAGGACGAGAGGCACGTTTGACAGAGAGGCTAACTGCTGATTATAACTCCATCAAAGAAAAGCTGATACAGAGTTTTGGTGAAAAATCCAACTTTAAGCATACAAATTCTGCACTAAATAGATGTAGCTCTAGTAATATCTGTCATCATTCTAAATTTGGATTTCCTGACCTGAACCCTTCCAACCACAGCTCAGTAATTGACTGCACTACCTCTGGTGACAATAATGTTGTAACAACTGCTGGGATGGAGAGTTTAAATCAAACGAATGAAGACGATGCAGAAGATGAGTCCCTACAACAACGAAGGAGGAGGCGAGAGTCTATGGTTAAACAAACACATGAAACCACGCCAAAATCTTCATCTGCAACTTTTGCACAGGAACAATTGAATAAATCTAACCTGTCAGTTGCAGCAGGCATTCAAATTCATATCAATGTATTGGCCGCCACCTCTCTGGCGTTCATTCCTTTCGTAAAATTGTACGAGAGTCTAAATGAGGCCATAAAAGAACAGAGTTTGCAAATTAATCAGCTTATCTCAAAAGTGGACACGATGGAACATATGAACAATGCTCTGCTGCAAAGAATGGACAGAGAGGCAGCGACGTCCTCACAATGGCAATATCGCCTTGGAGATCTCCTAGCAAGCACCCATGCGGATAATTCCACCTTAATGGCTGCAACGCTTGAATGTATGAAATGGGTTAGGCATAATACCCCGGCAAGTACAGAACAAATCCCGGAGCCTGTAAGTGGATCAGTCATCTCAAATCGAACCATTCTCGCTCCAAAAAGTACAAATTCCGTACCGGCTGTGGCTCATCTTTCAGAGAACACTCCACAAGTGGGGCTCCCCTGTATCAATGTGAATAATACACGACTTCAGGAAACTCTAGCTCAATCAGAAAAAACCAAATCTAATTCTGTAGCCCCGCTGTTCTGTCCTATTATAAATACTAGTGGGGCTCTTGCAGATTGGGGGACATCAACAACAGCACAAATTCAAGAAACTCAGGCTTCCTCTGGTGATGCAGAAACAACAGATCTGACTCGTGCGGTTACAGAGTTTGTAGGTCCATTACAAGCACTGGAGGTTTGTAGTGTGATTGAAAATCAAATTTTACCATCTGCCCCGAGGCCCACAAATTCGTTTGACATTTTTAAGGGTGGAGCTAAGAACATTCCAGTTGATAGCTCAAAGGCACTAATATTGTCTGCAAAAAAGGTACGATTGGCTCCAAAAAAGCTATCAAACAATCCGGTAAAAAAACGTAATTCTAATGTCAAACAATTTGTAAGGAACATAGTGATTCCTCCAAAGCTTGCGCTTTTTGAACGCCCTACAAATGAGGTGTCTGCAGTTAATGTCACCACTGTGCAATCAAAAGAATTACGGAGTAAGCCGAATGATGTAAAGCTTGCCTCAATGCAGAAACAAAATCCAAATAAGCGTGCACGCCTAGACTCTAATTCTGAAAAAACAGCACAAGACGAGGAATCAGTGGATCTATGCGACCTCTCAACTTACGCACTTGATTCGGCTAGTTCTATCTCAACTCTGTCTGGAGAATCAATGAGCCAAAAACGGTCAATTGGACCAAGTGAAGCACACGCTAGAGATCAAATACGTGATGAGGTAAAAGGGCTTAGAAAGGTCACTATGTTTCCCTCAACTTCTGATACGAACTCTTTGGAATTTAATCGGTCTAATACACAGCAGATTCCAATCATAAAAATGGTATCTGAATCACCTCAAAATTTCAATCCTAAAATGACTGCTGCTCAGCGGAACAAACGAACATCAATAAGAATGAATGAAAATGATGGACGTCAATCTAGTGCCAAATACCAAACTTGGAAAATCAGAGTGGAAAATGTGTTGTCTGATGATAAAGATGTTAACTTAAATAGAAGAAACGTTATGAAACTATTTCATATCATCCCTTCACTACGTACCATCACTACAGAAGACATTCTAATCGTTGAATATATCTCAGAGAAATCCGCTGACAAAGTCTTTTTACATATAAATTCATCAGCAGTAGAAAAAACCATATTAGCTGCACGAAATGAATTACTATCCTATGGATTTGAAATGCACTCAGAGAGGAATTTATCAAATTATGTGAAAAGTGATGAAATAAAATCAAGAAATGACTATCATCGTGAAAAATCTAGGAATCAATTTTCTTCGCGAGAACGTGGAGCTGGAACCAAATCTACCTGGAAAAACTATGATGAAATCATAAAACAAGCTGCATCACAGAAAAATCAACAAACATAACCATCAGCAAATATGGGCACAGAATATTGTGGGATCCTCTCTTGGAACACCAGAGGATTCCTTCATCTATTTAACGATTTCCCCAAGGTCTTAGCAAATAATTTTATCATCTGTCTTCAAGAAACGTGGCTCCGAGAAGCACCATCTAAAGATGGTTACACAATTGTCTTAAATAAAGCAGGAAAACATCAGCGTGGGAGACCCTTTTCTGGTTTAATCACAATGGTCAATAATGCTTATGGTTGGGAGGTAATTCAAACATTTATGCCAAACCTTTTTGTACTTGGATCACTACTGCAGCTGAGTTTGGGGGAAAATAAACTCTCCCCACAACTACTGATTATTAACCTATATTGGAATCCGGCTATGATCTCCTCTGCAAGCTTTATCAAATCAGTGACGGCAATTATCGATCCCTGCATAACATCAAGCTTGGAGACCATCATAATAATATGTGGAGATTTTAACTTTTCATGGCTCGAAAAATCTTCCAAAAATAGGATTGCTTCAACTGTAGTACCAACGAGAGGAGATAAATGGTTGGAAGTGAAGAAATCCAGAAATTGCGAGATGGTCAATGGTTGTATTCAAGGCGACATTCCCCCAAATTATACTTGGAACAGAGATAAAAGCCGAAAAATATTAGATTACTTTTGGATTTCTGCTTCTTTTTGGTCGAAAGCTACAAAAATGTCCATAAGCAAAACAGCTGTAAGTGATCATAGCATATTGGAGCTATTCTGTATACTAGAACAGCGCATAACACCAGCGCAGTATGCCTTACCACTAGAGGTGAATGAGGGTCTGAACAGGCTGGGAATCAAAGACCATCACATCTGTCAGCTGAGAGATGGTCTTAAGGATGACATAACAACTACGTCTTATAGAATAAATTATGCTCCTCTGTTAATTCAATTTGGCACTGCAACAAAACACACTCATAAACCTCTTCAAATTCAAAACAAATATATATACAGTGCACAGGTAAACCAGCAAAAGAAACAAATGATCAAAACCATCAGACAAATTAACAAGAAAGGCAATAACTCTATTCAGAAAAAAGAGGAAATCCAAAACTGTAAAACCAAATACCGAAATTGGTTAAAATCTTTCAAGATAATTAGAGAGCAAGAACGGGCTGAAACAATGTTACGTCTAATTATTCAGCGAAACTCACGAGATATCTGGAAGATTTTAAATAATAATCATACCCTGGAATCTGGTTTAATCAATGGAATATCGAAGCTAACTTGGGAACAACACTTTAGGGAAGTTTTTAAAAACACTTCAGCTCCGAGCTTCCAAGAACAACTGACTCCACCGGCCACATGGGATGTATGTGAATCTAGAGCAAAAATCATCACTCAAATAACACAATTGAAGAATTCCCGTGCAGCAGGCCCTGATGGGTTAACAAATGTTCTCTTAAAAGAAAAAAAGGAACTTTGGGCCGACTTTATTGTAGACCTGTTTGAAGTAATTTCAGCAGCCAAGATGATACCGAGTTCATGGAGGACTGCAATTATTGTGCCAATATTCAAGAAGGGCAATAGAGATAACCCGGCCAACTATCGCCCAATTGCCCTCTTGGATATAATAGGCAAAATCTTTGCTACATGTTTACAACAAAAACTCTCCAAATGGGCTTCTTTCAACAATCTATTAGACAAGCGACAAACAGGCTTCACAAAAGATGTTGGAACAGAAATTAATCTTTTCATTGTAAACATACTCAAGCTTGAAGCAATGAAAAATAAGGGCAAAATTTTTGTAGCATTTATAGACATGCGGCAGGCCTTCGACCAAATCAATCGTACAAATCTATGGAAAAAATTAACATCATGGTCATGTCCTCCAAATATTCTTCATCCACTTATGGCCCTACATACAGGAACCTCAATAAAAGTCCGCATTGACAACAAAGGTACCTTGACGAAAGAAATTCCAACCACCCAAGGAGTGAAACAGGGCTGCCCCTTGGCAGCCCTATTATTTAAGTTATATATTGCTGACTTACCGGAGGCGTTTGCAAACATTCGCTGCTTTCCCCCTAAAGTAAACAACCAACCAATTAGCTATGCGACATATGCCGACGACATTGTATTATTCGATCAAACTAAAATTGGACTACAACGTCTAATACAAGCGTTGGTTTTGTATCTGCAAACGAATGGTTTGGAAATAAACGCTGGGAAATCAAAGATCATGTCTTTCGGGTCATCACAGAAAAGATTGGCTGAGAATTTCAGTTGGTACGCAACAGGAGAAAAGATTGAGATTGTACAAACTGTACGATATCTAGGGATACAAATAAACAAATCAATCAGAGAACAAGAGTGGATTTTAGATCTGAAGCATCGTATGACTGCTTTCACCCTTCAGGGAAAACGCCTGCACAATGAATTTGGCAAATTTACCTTGATTCCGGTCATGACCTTCTATCGACAAAAAGTCATCCCTGCCCTGACCTACGGGGCAGAGGCAGGATTAAACATCGATAATCGTATTTGGGCAGTTCTGGAAGGCCAATTTTGGAGAGGAGTTTTAGCCCTTCCAACTTTTGTGTCCATCGTAGCAATAAGACATGAACTAGGCCTTGAGCCATTAGATGGCCTGATTCTATGGAAGTCCATTGTCTTGTTACGAAAAATGAACTTAAACATAGTTGCTCCAGCTTATGAGATCTTAAAAGAAATGGAGTCCACAAATTATTCTGGAATGATGCATGTATGGGCTATGAAAATCAGAAAGTCACTAGTGGCCATGGACATTGCTTGGGAGACTGTATGTAATACACCACAGATTGCCAAAAGAAAACTGAGATCTTGGTATTGGATAAAAAATGAAGAACTACGTGAAGCAATGCCATCTTCACTTAACTTAGGCTTGACTTGTAATACTCTAGACAAGATACCCAAATACTTAACAAGATTTCCATCAAGATACCATCGTAATAAATTTTTAAGATTTCGGCTGAACATATATAAAACCAAAGAGATGATGTACCTGAGACATTATAAAGAAATAGATGATAATAAATGTAGGCTCTGTAAAAACGAAGTAGAATCACTCAAACATCTAGTCTCTGAATGTGGCCATGTGGCGACTCAGCGGGCATTTTTCTTTCCTCATTTAACATCAACCTCTCAACAAACTGAACATTTGTGGTGTATGTTGGTAGCTGGAAATAATGTTAAAACAATCTGTGCCTTGGTAGACTTTCTTGATAACATCTTGGAGAAAGCCCTATGTTAAAAACAAGTCTCTTACCTGAAAGAGCAGTAGGGGAATGATGAACTTACATGACAGTTGATAGATGATAAGGAATGAAGATGAAGTTATTGTCTTAATTCTTGTAATTAAAGTTGTGTAAATAACTAATTGTTACAAGTAAAATAAAAAAAAAAAAAATAAAAAAAAAAAAAAAAGTTTTGTGTGTGCCCTGATGCCTACGGGCTACGGTGCGTTACAAAAAATAAATAAATAAAAGAAAGAAAGAAAGAAAGAACGAAAGAAAGAAAAAAATAAAGAAAGGAGAAGAACATGCATTACCCAAGCCAGTAGACCTCCCCTTTGCAGAGTGAAACTTGTTTTGCCAATCAATACAGAACCAGTTTACTGTTTTGTGAGGTTGTTAGCAGGTATGTGACACAAGAAGCAAGTACCCCATCATTACCCAAAGCTGAGAAAGTAGCATAGAAGCTTTTGGGTAACTCCTTGTGCTGATGCCTGGTGGAAGGGTGTGTGCAACTGGTGGAAGGGTGTGTGCAAATCTGGGGAAGGGGAAACCAATGCTTGTGAAATCTACCCTGAAGTAGAAAACAACCTGTGTTACAACAGACTGCTGAAGTACGGGTTGTTTATGGTAGTTATACCTACTAAAGAGTCAAAGAGGATGACCCCTTTAAGAGAGTCATTAAAAGGAAGAGTGTCTTGCCTACCTGAAGAGGTTGAGTGTCTTGTTAAAAGCTACCTAAAAGTCAAAAATACCAAAGCAGTAGGAGTTAGACTTGATCTGTGGTGGTGCATGCAATTGCCAGAAGATGTCAGATCGAAGTGGTTGAAGCATTATTCTGCTATGAGGCCAAGGCGACTGTTTTCATAGTACCAAAAGGGTGGTGGTTAGAAGTAGAAGTAGTAGAACATCCTGACAAATATACCAATAGTAGAATTGAAATAAAGGAAGTTGTCAACAAGTGTATATTATGGACATTTAAAGAATATAAAACGGTCTTTGAACTGTGGCAATTTACCTAGAAGTAGAGACCAGTGATCATCATAACCAGGATTACCATTGGTGCTGTTCTTCTTCCTGGAAGTTGGAAGGGGATCTTTTCATACAAGGATAAAGAGTGGCTATCAGTAGATTTTTGTTTAATGAACTTTGTTTTGAATTTGAACTCTTAAGAACTGGATTGAAACCTTCCTTTTCTTTTGTTGAACATTTGGAAGTGACCTTGAAGCCTGGGGAAGGGAGTTTACCCAGGACAGGTGACAGCCATAAGGATATTGTGTTCATATTGTTTAATATATTGTTTTGCTATATCATTTTTGTGTTATATTGGTTGTTTAGAGTGAGGGCCTTTTTACCCAATCTAGAGAATGTTCCCTTAGTCTTAAGACTAAATAGTGAATTCCTCTGTAGAGTAAGGTAAGCAAGGCATCATTTCATTATATTTTCTCTAATAAAATGGCCTATTTGAGAAATCTACAAGCAGTTGTCTGCCTCGCATTACTGACCCCTCATGTATGGTGTCAGGTGTGGGAATCAACTAGATTGATAGAAACTAGGGACCCACCAATTGGTGTGGGAATAATATTCCTGCATGAAATTAATAGTACATACTACAGCGGGAGAGGAATTTGTGGTACACGTCAAATCTAGAGATACTATCTTTCTACTGAAACAACAAAAAGTAGATAAAAAGGTATTTCCCCTAGACCACCAAAAATTATTTTTCCGCCAGAAACCCGTCTAATAACAAGAGAGCAACAGAATATCATTTAAAATCTTACAGCAAACTTAATTTGATCTTAGTACCTTAACTAAGAGCTTCTTCCTCTCTATTTATTTATTTATTGGTTTTGACCGCGCAGAAGCCCGCAGCCGTCTGGGCGCAACAAGGAACAAAAGACGGACAGGACAAAGACTATTGAGGAAATCTATCCTAATCTTCAATTTCTTTTTTCAGTTGTGGCTGGGTACTGGGGTTCATTTGAATAAATGGGCCTTCAGCTTTTTTCGAAAGCTTTGGTATTCCTTTCCCGTTTTAGCTCGACAGGGAGTTTGTTCCATATCAGGGCTACTCTGACTGGGAATGCTCTGCCCATGCCTTGGGAGCATTTGAACGGGGTGCTTTTTATCTGGTTCGTACCTTGTGATTTTAGAGACCGTGTAGGTGTATACAAGGTGATCCTTTCTTTAAGGTATCCAGGAGCCTGGCCGAATAGGCACCTATGTGCCAAGGTCGTGCTTTTGAAAATTATTCTTTCTTCAACTGCCAGCCAATGAAGCTCAACTCGGTCTTTAGTAAGATGTTCTCTCCATGGCCTTTTTTTAAAATTATTCTGAGTTGTTTAGAATTGTTTGGCACTTGGCCATGCAGCTCTTACTTGCGCCAAACATCATGCCATTTCCGTAGTCGAGCCGTGATAAAATAAAGGTTCCTGCAACGGTTGCTGTATTCTCTTCACTTATATACGGTCTAATAGACCGAAGTAGGCGATTATAGTATTGGCAGTTCTTTTGGAGGTTCATTACATGCGCCTCAGCACCTAGTGAAACTTCCAGGATCATGCCTAGAGTTTTCACTTCATCTCTAACTGGGATGGCCGAGTCCTTGATGTTGAAAAAATTGTACTGGGGACTGAGTCTGTGCCTTGCATGGATAGAGCTTGTATAGGTGTATACAAGGTGATCCTTTCTTTAAGGTATCCAGGAGCCTGGCCGAATAGGCACCTATGTGCCAAGGTCGTGCTTTTGAAAATTATTCTTTCTTCAACTGCCAGCCAATGAAGCTCAACTCGGTTTTTAGTAAGATGTTCTCTCCATGGCCTTTTTTAAAAATTATTCTGAGTTGTTTAGAATTGTTTGGCACTTGGCCATGCAGCTCTTACTTGCGCCAAACATCATACCATTTCCGTAGTCCAGCCGTGATAAAATAAAGGTTCCTGCAACGGTTGCTGTATTCTCTTCACTTAAATACGGTCTAATAGACCGAAGTAGGCGATTATAGTATTGGCAGTTCTTTTGGAGGTTCATTACATGCGCCTTAGCACCTAGTGAAACTTCCAGGATCATGCCTAGAGTTTTCACTTCATCTCTAGCTGGGATGGCCGAGTCCTTGATGTTGAAAGACTTGTACTGGGGACTGAGTCTGTGCCTTGCATGGATAGAGCTAAAAATCATAAGCTCAGTCTTCTTTGCATTTAAACACATCCTGTTTGTCAGCATCCATGCCTCGATGATGTTATAGATTTCTCCTAACCTGGCGCAGTCATGACTGTAACTCCCACTAAGTTCAACCACCACCTGGGAGTCATCTGCGTAGTTGGTAAAAAATGCTCCAATACTCTCTAGCACAATACAGAGACGCCTCAGGTATAGGTTGAGCAATAGTGGGGAGAGACTAGCGCCTTGGGGGATGCCACAATCAATAGGCGTTTCCGCAGAGAATTTATCTCCCCAATGGATTTTGGATTTTCGCCCAGAAAGGAAGGAAGACAGTCATTTAATGGCAGCTGGGGAACAGTTAGCCACTTTATCAAGGACCCACTGGATTTGCTTGTGATCCAGCAAATCAAACGCGGCACTTAAGTCAAGCAATACAAGTAGGCCTGTTTTGATCTATCATGACTGTTTCGGTACTGTGAGCGATCTAAAGCCTGATTGTTGTTTGTGTAAAATCTCATTCTTTTCTACACATTTTTGTAACTGGGCTGTCACAATCTTGTCCATAATTTGAAGGAAGAAATTGCGGTTTGTTATTGGCTGCAGGTTGCTGGACTCCTTGGGATCTAATCCTTATTTTTTTTAGCAGTGGGGTCACTGTAACGGTCTAGATAATCTCTGGGATTATACCTTCTTTAAAAGATGCATTCACCATCTTTGTTAGTAGAGGTGAAACAGTCTCTTTGTTATCTAAGATGATCTTTGGGGGAAGGATGTTCTCCGCACAAGCTGATGGTTTTATGGAATGCAGTATTTTCAACATCTCCTCCGAATTTATCAGGTGGAATTCAAATGTATCCATAATCTCAGGAAACTTTGTCGGCGTAACTGATTTGGGCTGGAATGTTTGTGCTGTTTGGGCACTTTGGATGCTGTCTCTTGCCTTGATTATTTTGTTGGCAAGGAAATCTTGCACTTTATTATAGTCTTCCTGAGACGAGGTGATAGGTGTGGTTAGCGCTTGAGGTCTCTCAATTGATTTCAATATTTGCCATAGTTTGCTAGATGAGTTGGAGGCCTGGCGGATCTCATTGTTAAAGAAGTTCTTTTTTGCCTTAACGATGCTGTCTTTATATTGTTTCTCTAGTTCTTTCCAGTAGTTCCTTTTTTGCTCTGTTGGGGATTTCTGCCAGATAGCCTTCCTCCTCCTTTTTTCCTTTTTCAGTTTCTCAAGTTCGGGGTTGAACCATTTTTGATGGTTATTGTTTGCTCTAACCAACTTATTCTTCAGGGGATCTTCTTGCTCTAATAGTTTGTGTGTGTGTGTGTTTTGTATTTGGTGATAATCTCCTCACATGTGTCGTATATTACAATTTCTTCTAGAATTGCTTTGCGGCAGGTTTCTATTTTACCAGTGGAAATGTTCTTGTAATTCCTATTCAGAATGTTTACATGTGCGTTGTCTTTTTTTTGCTGATCAATTATTACAGTCAGGGTGAAAAATATCTTATAGTGGTCGGACCATACACACGGTACCGTTTTCCCTATTTGGGCATCAATATTATGGGTAATCACCCAATCAAGTTGATTCCCTTTGTCTTTGGTAGATTCAGAGTTTAGTACGTGGTATGTGAGGGTGTTTAATGTCTTTTCCAATTCAATTGCTTTCTTGTCCTCCTTATTGCCTCTCCACCTATTTAAGTCACCTACAACTAAAACTGATGTATTAGGGCCCTTAGTGGAAGAGATCTGTTAGATAATCTCATCATTAAATTCCGATGTGAGGGAGGGTGGTTTATGGACCACTAGTATATTAATACAGTTGTTGTTCATAGATGTGTATTTGAGGTGTTAAACCTCACACCCTTGACAATTTATGGATGAGGGGAACAGATGAATGGAGTCCTTTACAATTATTGCCACTCCACCACCTCTTCCTGTGTCCCTATTTTTATGGTGGAAGGTGTAACCCTCAGGTACTGCCTTCTCTATCGTTGGGACACAGGGGTCTTGGAGCCAGGTCTCTGTAAGACACAGCATGTCTAGATCCTCCTCAATGATTAGGTCATGTATGCTTAGCGCATGCTTGTTCATTGATCTGGTGTTCAATAAACAGATTTTAAGTTCCTTATTTGCATTCAAAGGTTTGGGTGAATTTTTCTTCATTGTTCGGTAATGTTTCTTTTTCTTATTTCTGCGAGTATGCCGTTCTGTTTGAATTCTAGCACAGAAGACAGGGTTTGGAGATTTCTCAGGTGTAAGCGTATTAGCGCTGACCTGTCCTACCACCCTTCTGTTTTACGTGTCATTTTGTAAAGCTCGCTTTACCTCCCCCATCCATTGTTGATGTCGGTCGGTAGGCATTTCATACAGATATAATGGGGTCCTCCTTACCTAAATATGGCCAGGGGAAAGGACAGCCAGCTATCAGTTTTCCACACAACGTATAAGATTTTGTGCCCTTGAACGCCGCAGACGGTGAGGACCAGTGAAGACCGGCTTGACTCAGAAGCACCGGTGCTGAAGCGCCTGCCGTTTCTATAAGAGCTGAGCCGGGCCTTCCGGGAGATGTAGCTTCAGCTAAACACACAGGTGCTGAGTATTCTAACAGGGCTGGTTCACTCGCTCTTCCAGAATATTGGATTCAAATGTTCAAACGTACACACTGCTCTTATGTATGGTGTCAAGGACTTACTAGATAAGAGATACAGTTCCTAACATGCATAAAGTAGAAGAACAGCACTGCTTTAAAAAGTTCACGGTGTGTGTTGTGCACTTCAGTTACTACATAAGGAAACAACCTATTATCAACAAAAAATTGCACAACAGCTAGAAGCAGAACACTAAGGATCAAATCCTGATTCCCGTTAAGTAAGTTGTACAGGTTTACAAAATCTAGTCAAGTTCGGCAAGTATAATGTCACGCTCGGTGCATTACTTTCCTGGTACTTTCCTGGTTACCTAGGTGATCATAATCAACACTCAACACAATCAACACTCTTCCAACAACTCCACTTGATATTGAGATCAGTGGGGACGAGGATCCCCAGATATCATCAAAGATACAGCCTGAAGAGCCTATTGGGATAGACAGAATACCAGGTTCAGAGGTTAGTGAAGAGTATCTTAACCCCCACCCCTCAAAGACCCTGAAGGAAGTTCTGTTAGATAAACATTATCTGAAACTGTCATCATGGCTACAATAAATGATCTTCTATTCTAATTAATTTTTATAAAGCGCTAAATTGCCTGCAGGCCTCAGAGTGCTGACATAAATACATAGAACAGACAAGACAGTAATCATAGTAATGTCTATGAGTCAGTATGCCAGTAAATTCATAATTCCAGTAAGACAGTGGAACAGGTACAATTTAAGTACCACCACCATCAAATAGGCTGGTTTTCATAGCCTTTCTAAATTGCAGAAATGATGGCAATTTCCTAAGGGCATTTGGAAGGTCATTCCAGATCTTAGGCCCCCATGCATTAAAACTGCAATCCCCATACGACTTAAGTCTGAAACGTGGTTGTTCCAACATATCTTTGTCATTTGAACGTAGGGTACGTCTAAAAGGCATTTTCTTGAGACAGTTTTGTAAAAACCAGAGGGCAGTGTGGGCAAGGCACTTATAAACTAGACAGGAGGCCTTGCAACTGATCCTTTGAGCCACTGGGAGCCAATGCATCTTCCTTCGTGCATTGGTTACATGATCTCTGTGCCCTACCCCACAAACAGTCCTGACAGCTCTGTTGTGCAGGGTTTGCGGTCTATTGATATTAGTTGCAGTGGTACCAACCAATAATCCATTGAAATAATCTAGCCTCGTGTTTATAGTTGCCGTAGCTACTAAGGCACAACTTTCTTCAGATAAGTAAGGTCTAATCTGAAAATTGTGTACATACAGCCTGAATTTATGTAAGCAACATGTTTATCAAAATTCAGGTTGCATTCAAAAATTACTCATAAGGTCTTGACTTGGCTGGAGACTTCGACAGAGATCCCTCCAACTTGAAAAGCACTGTAACAAAAGTCAAGAGACTTGATCTTGGCTGTACTTCCCACTATCAAGATTTCTGTCTTCTTGTCGTTAAGGGCTAGGAAGTTTTCAGACATCCAGGCCTTGATCGCAAGAAAGACTTTAGAGACCAACTCTGCATCATCTTCATATGAGCCTGTAAGGTCCAGGACCAACCGTGTGTCATCGGCAGAATTTGTGTAACTAACTCCCATACTATCCAGAAGATCAAAAAAAGTTTGGAGTAGATAT
Source organism: Ambystoma mexicanum (assembly GCF_040938575.1). NCBI lineage: Eukaryota > Metazoa > Chordata > Amphibia > Caudata > Ambystomatidae > Ambystoma > Ambystoma mexicanum. The sequence continues at coordinate 1,108,006,334 of NC_090930.1, read as the reverse complement.
TGTACAATAGAGGAGACTCTCTGGATCCTTGAGGCACCCAACAATCAAGGGTGGCTTCCTCTGACTTAAAGTCTTCATAAGTTACCCTGGCCTTCCTAGGACCCAGAAAGGAACTGAACCAATCAAAAGCAGGCTTAGTGTATCTGCCCACTTCCATAAGCCTGTCTGCCAACCTTCCATGATCAACAAGATCGAATGCGGCAGACAGGTCCAGTAGCAGCAACATAGCCACTTTGCCTTTGTCTGCTATCTCAGACAACATAGATTTAATATCTATGAGTGCAGTCTCTGTACAATGGATTTTCCAGAATCCGGAGTGTCTGTTTGACAGTATACCTTCCTCTTTAATGAATGTATTATATTGTGAGCAGGCAATTTTGGCCATAATCTTAAGAAGGAATGGCATGTTGGCTATTGACCGATAGTTAGAAGGGTCTTGTGTATCTAACCTGTCTTTTTTTAAAAGAGGGGTGATCCAGACATCCTTAATCCGTTCAGGGACAATCCCTTCAGCAAAGGAGCGACTCACAATAGTTATGATGGGAGTAGCTTTATTCGAGACGAACTTCTTGAACAAAGTTGCTGGAAATGTGTCTCCCTTACATCTGGGAGGCTTCAATTTATCTATCGTGGATAGTACCCCCTCAACCATGACCTGCCTAAAGGAAAGATGCCACTCTCATCTACCTCATCCATACAGCAAGCATGATTCTGTGCAACAGGTAAGAAGCCTGTTGCCTGATCACTGGGATTTGATATTATAGCTTTTGATGTTGTCTGACCTTATGTATAAAGGCGTCATGTATTTCTTGACACCATGCATCATTTGCTTGAAATGGAAATTCTTGAGCTTTCCCTTTTAGCTCGTCTAGTATGTTGAAGAGCTCTTTAGTATTGGATCTGGCACCCATTATATGCTCCTCCATGGTTTCTTTTTTGGCTGCCTAAATAACATTCTTATATTGTTTGGCTGCCTCTTTATAGAGTGCCAGAGAGTTTTTAGAGGAGCATTTTCGCCAGCTTCTTTCAGCAGCTTGTTTGCCATGTCTGGCTGCTAACACTTCTGTGGAAAACTCATCATCTTCTGATGAAACTGACTGAAAATCAGATTCAGGCTGAAACTAGGTTCCAGGAAGGACTCAAGAGAATGATAGCTTCTTCCCAGAGACCTGTGATTCCAGAGGGAGTAGTACAACCATTTAAGGAATGTGAAGAACCTGGGCTCATTTTTTCTCAACTTTGAAAGATTAGCCCACCGGTTAAATTGGGGCCCGGAATTGAAGACCTGTTATTTGGCTACCTTTCACAAAGGTGAAATTCAAAACTATTACCACCTTCTTAATCCAGAAGGTACTACCCCTTTTGTCGAGATTAAAGAAGGATTGTTAAAGAAAGTGGGTCAAATAGAAAATGTCAACAAACAGAAATTACGTAACATCAAGTTAAACCTTGATGAGACTCCCATAGAATTAGCCGCTAGGATACCGAACACCATATCCTTATAACTAGGTAAGAGAACATTAGCCAAAATATTGGAAACTTTGACTATATAACAATGTATTTATTCTGTTCCCCCTTTCCTACAAAAAGTAATTCTACAGATTAACAAACCTAATCTATGTCTGGTTGTTGAAATTTCCAAACATTTTTTAGAAGCCAGCACACATATACAGAGTCTACATAAAGGTGATGAGATAAGGAAGGAATCTAAAACTGTACAACCCTCTCGTCATAGAATAGAAAAGTCTAAAACCCAAGGGAATCTTTCCAAACCACCTATTAGAGACATCAGGAGTAAACCTAAAAGAATATCTGGGGTAAAAGGAAAGGAGAACATTAGAGTAGACGAAACTAGATGCCCCAAACCATCAGCAATATTATGTTTATCATGTGGACAGGCTGGACATTTGGCTTGACATTCTCCCTTTAATATAAAAGAGGAACCTATGGAAATTGGGTATATGGTAGGAGATGAGTAGTAGAACATCCTGACAAATATACCAGTTGTAGAATTGAAACAAAGGAAGTTGTCAAGAAGTGAATATTTTGGACATTTAAAGAATATCACAATTTCTTTGAACTGTGGCAATTTACCTAGAACGAAAGACCAGTGATCATCATAACCAGGATTACCATTGGTGCTGTTCTTCATCCTGGAAGTTGGAAGGGGATCTTTTCATACAACGATAAAGAGCGGCTACCAGTAGAGTTTAGTTTAATTCACTTTGTTTTGACTTTGAACTCTTAAGAACTGGATTGAAACCTTCCTTTTATTTTTTTGAACATTTGGAAGTGACTTTGAAGCCTGGGAAGGTAGTTTACCCAGGACAGGAGAATGCCATAAGGGTATTGTGTTTATATTGTTTATTATATTGTGTTGGTATATAAAGTTCTTGTTATTTTGGTTGTTTAGAGTGTGGGCCAGATTACTCATGCTAGAGAATGTTTCCTTAACATTAAGACTAGGTAGGGAATGTTACGCTCACCTTGTCTCCGCGGGGGCATCGGGCGCTGCTGGGCGTGGACGTCTACTGGATGCCGAGATTAGCTGCTCTGAAGGCTGATTTGGCTTGGGTGGTCTGCACCTAGGATGGGCGAGGAAAGCAGTTAGGAAGGATGCCGGCACTTGGTTGGGTTCACACTCTCTCCAGAGTCACTGCCCTTCCCCTTGTGCGAGATTTCCCCCCTGTGAATGCTCCTCACCTTGTATTTGTATTTGGTAGGCTCTCCGTCCTGCTTGATCTGTGCACGGGCACTGTTGCAGGGTGCAGACTTTCTGGGACCGAGTTGCGTCACTGGTCCTTAGAGTTTGTTGAGTCGAGCCCAGACCTGCTGTGGCTGAGACTCGCCATGCCCTGTCTTGCTGTTTCAGTCCTCCCGTATGACTGGGGCTGTCTTTGCTCTCTTGTCTTCCTTATATGTGTCTTTTCCTGTTTGTCTTTCCTTTCCTGTTTGTCTTTCCTTGTCCTGCTGTCCCCTTCGTGCTTCCTAAATGCTCTTAAATTGCCTTCTAACTTGTGGCTTTTTTCCGATTGCTCCTTGTCTCTGCAGGTGCCGGGATGGAAGTTGGAGCTGCCCAGACAACCCGCAAGTGACTGCTCCGCTTGGGTGCAGACGGGCGGTACGCGGAAAAGCGAGGTACGTAGCCCAGCTGGGATGACAGGTAGGAAGTGGGTGTGCGAGGCGCTGGCATTGATGCTTTTGTTTTCTAACCTGTTGCTTGCTTTTCAGGCGTTGCAGAGTAGCGGCTCCGCAGGGCGGTGACGTGTTGCCAACTTCAATTTCAGGTGAGTAAATGTTGTCCGCTAGTGACTTCTCTGGTGTTTGTTTTTCATTGTAGCAGGTCAACGGGTGATCTCGGAGAAGCTGCTAGAGTCTGTGGAGTGCAGGGAGCCGATCGCGGTGAGTGTTACGCTGCTGAGCAGAGCAATGCGAAGCATGCTTTTGGGCCAGGTCGTGGCTTATGTAGCCAGGCATGCCCGAGTGTCTAACCACATCCAAAACACTAGTCTGCATAGTCCTACACAGGGATTAGGGCTGATTGAGTGCCCTCCATGTTTGATTGTCCAAGTTCATGCGCTTGTTGCCATGCACTGATGATGAGGCTGGCACCAAAGGCGCCAGGATAGGGACCAAGTGGTCCTATTCCATTCTCTGGGAGCCGCTAGGGTGGTTCTCTGGCGTGGTGATCCCAGTGCAGCTCGGGGGCAGCGTTGCAAGTGCTTGCCATGTCCAGTGATCGTGAAAGGGAATTCCTCCGTAGATTAGGGCAAGCAAGATATTATTTCATTATATTTTCTTTAATAAAATGACCTGTTTTGAGAAATCTACAAGGAGTTGTCCGCCTCGCATTACTGACCCCTCACATTGACCATACAGCTGTTGACAACATTATTTAGGCCTTGTATATTCCATATTGCTATTGTATCAGTCATGTCATGTGGGGGTATTGTAGGGGTAGTGAAGGCTGTGTGCGTGTGGCGCAGGTTGTAAGACATATGTGTCTTGGCCCAATATGTCCTTGTTTTGTTTACAGTTCCCCCTAGCATTTTGTCATTGTGTATCAAATCTGGGTGTGGTGGACAATTGATGAGTTCAGTGCTAACAAAATGTAACATTTTAGCAAACAAAGTTTTCATTTTGTTCAGTAGAAGAAACCAAAAATGATAAGCTGGATCTTAATAGCTTTAGCTATTAGAGTTGCGCATTTGGCAGAAGCCCAGTCTATTACGGTGCACAGGGTCCCCTCGCAAAATGGGGTGGGTATATGATATGATATGATGGGATATTGCATTTATAACGCGCCTATACACAAGTGTTTCAAGGCGCGATGAAGCAAGGGAGAGGAAACAGAGGGAAGACAGAGACAACGATCCTAATAGGCCAGGTGACATTCATATCGTGCAAGTGCAGGGGGGAAGGGGGAAAGTGCAGGGTAGAGGGGAGGGGGCAGTGCAGTACATGGGATAACAGTAAAATAAATAAGACAATAAATAAAAGTGCAGCCAGCTAGTGGCAAGTGCAAGGGTAAGTGCAGACATCAGGTATCAGGTGTTCGTAGGGATTGTAGGGATACGGAAACAGTCCCTGAGTGCAAGGGTTGCCAGGGGGGCAGTGCAGGTGTGCAGCTGGCGGGGGGCCTGGGCCCGAGATCAGAGAGTAGCCAAATAAACCAGTGCAGATTCAGATTCAGCCAGGTATCAGCAGGGGAGAGGAGGAGAAAAAGCAGAAGCAAAGAGGAAGGTCTTGAGGTGCTTCAGGAACCAAAGATGGTTGTCCTCAAGTTTCAGAGAGGCAGGGAGGCTGTTCCAGAGGGCAGCCTCAGCAGAAGAAAGAGATAAACCACCAACTCACTGCTTGGAGAAACAACTAACCCTGAGGGAGTTGGAGGCGGATGAGCGAAGAGGTAAAGCAGGAAGATATGTAGGAAGAGAGAGTTGAAGGTATTGAGGTCCAAGGCCCCACAAGGCCTTGTGGACAATGCTGAGGGTTTTGAACGTAATCCTCGCCGCCACTGGGAGCCAGTGAGGTATGTCGCTAGTGGGCCACACTGTACATCACTAGTGGGCCACACTGTTTGCGTGCGTTTTAATTATTTTGGGTCGCCAGCGAGTCACGTGTGGGCTGCGTAAAATGTGTACTGGTATACATTGCGAAAGTCACATGGTTTACCTGTTTTCCACAATGGTAAGACAATTCCTCTATCCACTTTATTTCCAGCGAGTTCCAGTGGAGTTAACACAGTCCACTGCAAGCAAGAATTGAGAGACGTTCAGCTTATCTACGTGTTGTTTGTTTCAGCATCTCCTCGGGATGGTGGTTCTCGCTTTCATGGTAACCTTCTCAAATCAGTCACAGGGCTCACTTTCCATTCACCTCTTTCTAGCTTTGGGGAATAGGTTAGCATAACCCAGCCAAGTCTCAGCATCTTCCGGGGTATAAGAAAAAGTGATGTTCCATTATGCAATCAATTTAATTTTGCAGGCAACATTAGCATAAATCTTAACTGTAGTTGACAAAGCTTGAATTTGATGGGTTCAAAAGAGCATCTCAGTTTTAGCACCTGCATAGTGTAGTTGGAGTGGACCGCAAGAGCCCTTCCACCTCTAAATATTTTCCCACCCTGTCGTGAGAATTTTAATATAGCTTTCCTATATTTATAATTCCGAAAGTTGTCGATAACGGGATGCAGTGGTACCCAAGGCAGAGGTTTTCTCGTCAGGGTTCTATGGGACCGCTCGACCATGAATCCTTGAGACAGCTTTCCCGGGCAAATTCCTGAAGCAAGAGGTTTTCCACATAGGGCCTCATTACAACCCAGGCGTTAAGGGGTTAACAGCGCCGTAAAAGGTGTCGGCGCCGTTAAACCCTTAACGCCTGATTACGAGGTCCCTTTGTGGGTTGCACTTTAACGCCTGCTTTTAGCAGGCGTTAAAAAACCAACCCGCAAAGGGACCTAGGAGCTAATTACGGCACCGTAATTTACGGTGCCGTAATTAGCGCCTTCCCCATTCCCATTGAGCCCTATGGGCCAAAAATGGGAATGGGGAAGGGGCCATGGTGAATGGGGAATTACCGCCCCGCCAACCTTGGAATGGGCCGGTAATTCCGCCATTCACCATGGCGGACCCCGGCATGGACCATGGTGCTAATGGCACCATGGTTTAGCACCGGGGTCGTAATGAGGCCCATAGTCTGTCGGGTCTTGTATTTCCATATTCTCAAGGGGGCCTATAATGCGCACGTTGTTTCTCCACACCCGGCTCTCTATATCTTCTGATCTACTTTCTAGTGCAAGCGTGCATTACTGCAAGTCAGACACTTCCTTGAGAAGGGTATTCACTTCCTGCATTGTTTTAGCCAGCTTAATTTCTGTGGAACCTACCCTCTCTGAAAGGCTATGACAGTCCTGTTGTAGGAGCGATACATCAACTTTGACATCGCAAACCATATTCTCAAGCGAGGAGCATAAATCTGCTATTTCAAGACGTACCTGCTCATTGTCCGTACCCTGGTCTTCCTCCCATTCAGCCACTTGTGTTTCCCAAGTGTTGAGCGATGGTATATGGACGTAGTTGTCCATCTTCATTTGTCGAGATCTTAAAGAGTGACCAGCATTTGCATTTAAGGTATCATGTTTCGCCAGTGCCAGAAGCTCAGTTGCAACAAGTCTGCACAGAAGGCCAGCTTCTCACGGTCATGCACAGTTTATATTTTAATAATGATAAGTGGGACAGTGTACAAGAGCTACAAGTCAGTGCCAATCTCAGCTGCTCCTCAAGGTGTTAGTAATGCACTGAGATCGCTACCCTTTGTCTACTCCAGCCCGTGACAATATTGTGGATTTAAACAGTCCATTCCACCAAGTTAACCTGCAGCACAGTAAAGGATCCTTTTACATTATGCTGGCCGCACTGAGTGCTCCTGGTGTTCTGCATAGCACAGACACCGTGCGCATGGCACCCTCACATCAGCCAGTCACACTGTACGGGTACGGATGCTGCCTCCGCAACGTTCAACAGCAGCAGGAGGAAAGGAGGTTGTCTCTTCTCAATCCAATGTGCCACCCTCCATTTTCCTGTGGTCAGTGTCTCTTCAGCGCAGGTCCTCTCCGCACACTTCGTGTTGGCGCAGGCATTTATCCCACCCTGTATCTAAGGTTCAAGTGCCAGCACTCTCAGCTGTCTTCATCAAGACAGGGCTTGACGGGTCGACGTTCATCCCCATCTACAGCCAGGGTACCTGGCCAGCAGAACCAGCGACCCTTGGGGTGCACTGCTATGCTCAGGTGTCACCTGTGTCGCAGTGCAAAAGTTGAGGAGAGTGGAGGCACTTCGCAACTCCAATACTTTGCAAGATACATGTCGGATTATTCAGGCTGAGCCATCCCACCTACCTGCCTCTCCTGCGGCAGCCGAAAACAAGATGGCGATCGGGTAGCCAAGCAGTTATCTCTCACCTCGCCGAACTCCCCAGGTTGCCAGGGCACCAGTTCTTATTGTAGCTACAGGGTCGCCAGATATTCCCACATAGCTACTGTGAAGTTTCACATCTATTCAAGGATTAAATTACAAATTTGAGGCACCTGTTTCACATGAACATGCGGCAGTCAGCCGCGCCTTCCCTGCTTTCCACATCTCTAACTCCTGACATCTACCCCTCCCCATACCATGCAGTCCTTTTTATAGCCCTGTGGGTTTATCTCCCAAAATCTTGATTGCGCACATGCCTTCAGCTAGGGCTTGGTTACATGTAAATGTTCCTTTTGTGTAACTCACTAAAGGGGGTACAGTGCCTGAGGTTCCAATGCAGGGGGTCGCACTCTTGGATGAATTTATTCAGCGGCTGCAGTTGGGGCCACCCATTTGAGGCTTGCAATCCTAATTGAAAATGTTGGATAAGAGCTTGGGCAGGGCTACCTTCCCCAAACCTGAGTGCTGAAGACTTGCATGCGGTTGAGTACAGTGGCAAAAAGCTGTTTTCCGGTATCAGGTAATATTATCCCCACCAATAATATCGCCATATATATGGTTGTGGGGTAAGGCCATGGGCGATATTATTTGTGGGGATAATGTATGGGGTTATTGGGATTGGGAGTGGTGGGGGTGTCCCTCGCTCCATTAAAAACATTAAGGGAGTTGAGGGGATGTCCCCCGCAGGTTCCATGGCTTAATATAGCTGGAAAAATATGGCAATATTTTTGTATGCCGATATTTTTACGGGGATATTAACACATATAACCTGTTTTCCTATGTCTGACAGCTTTGGGTTGATGTTGACATAATTATCCCTGCTAACTTGGGCGACAGCAAATTCTTGATTATCAATAGGTGTGTTCTCCTGAGCAAGCGGGGTGGGGCAGCTGGTAACTGTAGGGTTGCTTAGTCCCAGGTAGCTTAGTGTCACATTCCCTTGTTGCCTATAGAGGGAATTAGGCTGCACTCCACTCGCCCCATATATTGTGGGAGCTATGTTGGCGATTTACTGGATTACTGTGGGCACAAATTCCCTCTGACCTGACTCCTGGGCAGTTTACGCTTCAGTATCCGCCCTCAATTGTCCCCTCGTGGACTGAGGGTTCCTTAGGACCGTTGTGTCGTGGAATTCCGTAAAGGTTCTAAATCTAAAAGTGTCCTAGGTTTTAGGGTTTCTGGAATCAGGGTTCAGACCATGGCTCTCGATGGATGGGAGACTGTGGTCACAAAGCGAATAGTGGCACTTAGCCCAAGGGCCACCCCAGTCCCTTCAACCAGCTTCTATTACAATTCTATCACACAGGTGTCACAGGGCAGACGGAAACGGAAGGGATTTTTTAACAAATAGCAGCCACGCATTGGACTGAGCTCTCTCCAACTGCAAAACAGCACTTAAAATCAGGTTATTCAGGAGAGTTTCATCACTGGCGCATATCGCTTACCATAAACGGGCAGGGGAATACTGCAGTTTAAAAAGGATGGGAGTCAAATTGGTTTCAAAATAATGGAGCTCCTCCACAGTAGATGGTGCTACTCCCAATAATATTTTCATAAAACGTTCTTTCATTTACTGAGATAACCCTAGGATTATTAATTGCCCAAACCCCTCCAACGTATTGCCAAATTCCTACCGATTTCGGTTTGTGTACTTTGAGTATTGGGATGACCGCCTGTCCCTAATATGATAAAAGAGCACAAGATCCCCATATTATACGGTTTCATCCTTCCATCCACATGGTCAGTTTGAGGGTGCCAAGACTTACTGTCAGAAAATTGCATGCCTAGGTAGTGAAATGTATTAAATCTCGTAAGAGAACTGAGTCCACATAAAAGGTTGGCGTTTTGATATTATTCTCTCTCTGGTATACTAACATTTGCGATGTAACACTATTAACCACCATACTTTTACATTTCATGCATTCTACATATGCATTCTATAACTTTTGTAGTGCATTTGCCCTTCTCCAGAAAAGCACCACATCATCAGCATAAGGTAAGCTTGGAATGAATCAATGTTTGGCTTTGGGAACGTCTAGCGAAGCCTCATGTACAACACGGTGTATTAGATTAGGAGGATTGAATGATGCTGTAAGGGCATAATGTGTGTTCATATGCGTCCATAGTTTGGGATTTCTTGTAAGAGGGCAATGATTGAAGTTGTCTGATAAAAGGGTTTGCTCTACAATTTCTGAGCTTCCAGTTATGATGGTATCTCCACAACCAAGTCATACAGCCTGAGCAGGACCAGAATCGCAGTTTTTCTGATTCAGGGCTTCAGTTTGGGATCTTGGTGCCATCGGCCCTGCCCATAGTGGAAAAGTCAACGTGCTGCTGGTGAACTTTGCAGGATGCCAGACAAGTGCCATCAAAGGTTTCACTGTCAAATCCTAGGCTGCTGAAGGGTGTATGCTTTTGGCAGTGCATAGTTTTTGCCGGTGTTGCTGGTGGCCACCACCAGCACTGTTTTTTCGGTAACAGCACTCTCTCTGCAGCTGCCCTTGATCACGCTTGTGTCCGGCCGCGCCGTGCTTTTGGGGTTTTAGTAACTTCTCGTCTTCTGTCCAGCTACTAAGGAGCCTCAATATTATCAAAGAAAAAATATTGTTACTAGTGGCCAGGATGGCTAGCAAATGAACATTTCCGGGCCCTTTTTGTGTTCTGGTGGGAGCATTGATGTGTGCCAACTAAAGGGAATAAAACCACTGTATATTATGGGGCCGATTCATGGAACAATTGTGCGCCAAAATCAGTGGCGCAAGCGCGAAAATTCCAGCGCAGGCGTGCGAATCGCACGCAAGCGATTCATGGAAGTCTGTGTGCATGTTTTTCCTGGAAGCTGCGCCAAATCCGCGCCTACCTTACCCATCACTGCGACATCCCAAAAGCCATGCGCGACGTGCACAGTGAAAGTGCACAACGTGTAGCACACACACCAAAATGGAGGCAGAATACGCGGAATGGAGAACAACGCATGAAAATGAGGGCGTAACTGGGGAAGTACTGCTGGGAAATACACAGAACGCCCACACGCTCGCAAACAACGCATATTCATGGAATCGAATAGGGAAAACCCACTCACACCAAAAGACACACACAGGCGTAAACATGTCTGCCACATGAAAGCAGGCGGAAGTTCCCCCGCGCAGTATAAAAGTGCGCGCAAACAACAAACACGCATATACAGCTACGATGAATGTCCCATTTCTCGCAGCAGTGATCGTGGGACACCACAGGAGGAGGAGAATAGCCAGGCCCCACATTTTTTTGCCCAGGACCAGCCTTTTTGGGATGCCTGATGACCAGGTCTATGGCAGGTATAGGTTTCCACCTCATCTCATCCTAGACCTGGTCACTGAGTAGGAGGATGACCTCAGATCACCCACCTCACATCACCCACCTTGTGCTCCCAAGCACTGAGCCCCTTGGAAAAGATGCTCAATTTCCTGCATTTTTTGGCCACTGGGTCATTTCAGTGGACAACTACCATAGTTGGGGGCATCTCACAGGCCACTCTGTCACGCTGCCTACACCAGGTGTTGGCAATCATGACTGCGCGCCCCTCTGTCCGCAGGCACATATACATGCCCAGAACAACCGCAGAAAGGCAGGCCGTGGTCCAGGACTTTTACAGGGTGGCACATTTCCCCAAAGTGCTCAATGCCATAGATTGCACACATGTGGCCCTATGTCCACCTAGGGCCACTGAGAACATCTACCGCAACTGCAAACACTGGCATTCTATGAACATACAGGTTGCATGCGGTGCCCATGGAATCATCACATTTGTCTGTGCAAACTTTCCTGGGTCTACCCATGACAGTTTCATATACAGAATGTCTGCCATGAGCCGGGCGCTGGAAGCTGGGAAGCATGACAATACATGACTCATTGGTGAGTAGAAATGTCTGTGCACATGCATGCATCACACACACAGACAAATACACAAACCCAACTAATGACAACCATCATCACCTCCCCAGGGGACAGTGCCTACCCTCTGAGCACCCACATGATGACGCCAATACGGAACCCCACCACACCACCCCAGGTAAGATACAACGCAGCCCATATTGCAACCAGGGCCATAGTGGAGTGCACATTCGGAGTGCTCAAGTAATGCTTCCGCTCCCTTGACCGCTCTGGCAGGCAGCTACTATATGCACCCCCAGTAGTGTGCAGGGTCATTGTGGCAGCATGTGTCCTGCACATTGCTGCAACACGGCGGGGCATACCGGTGGACATAGTGGTGCCCCCACATCCCCAACCACACGGACAGGCACTGCGCATGGGAGGGGAAAGAGCAAGTGGCGAGGCAGCCCGGACCCAGCTTGTGGCCACATTTTTAACCTAAACTCACACCCCTGTTGAGTGCACACAGGCCTGGCACATACCAGGTGACAATCGATGATGACAAAGAGACAGTCAACTGTCACAACCTTACCACCCTGAGAATGTTTCCACGGAAGTGCTACATTGTGTGCATCCCTAGCTACTTAAACATAACCAATCCGGTGTGACCAAAATGAACACATGCAAGGTGCATATCTCACCACCCCCTGCAAAACAGGCCATGAAAATCATTGGTATGTCACCCAAACTCTCCCAACCACCATGACCCTCATTGGCCACACCATCACATGGCATTCAACAGCAAAAGAGCAAACCAAATGCACAACACATGACAAAATTGTCACAAAGTGCCACGTGACAAATGGAAACAGGTCTGAGACAATTACACCTGACATGGAATCAGATGAAATGAGTGACCAACAACCTCCCACACAAAAGTCATACACAAATGCATGCCACCAGCGGTACCATCAACAAAAGACAGAATGCCTGTTGGCATGCACATTGGCCAATCCAAATCCGCAAATACCAAAACCGTGTGCTGTGTGTGTGTCCCCTGCAACACATCGCTCAGCACACAGCACAGTAAGCATCCAATGTGTTGGGAATACACCTCGAGCATCATATAAAAAAGGACAAGCAACAAAAATTACCCTGTGAGGCATGTACAGGATCCGAAAATTGTAAGTGAGTATGCACTGCAGGGACACAGCATGGCAGAGAAGGCAATCTGTGTGCCTGTGTGGGTATGGATGTGTGGTTTTATGTGTGGTGGTGCGTTGTGTAAGTGTGTGTCAGTAGGGACATGCACGCAATACATGCATGCGAAATGAAGTCACCCTCAGTGTCCTGTACACATCACATGTGAACATTGCCATTGTGGACACCCCAGTGTGATAGACCAGCAAAACACATCATGTACATAGTACCCCACATTGACTATGTCAGACAGTCACCAGTCACTGTAGCCCAAGTGTACCAACTTGACATTGTCACCACATGGCCCCCTCCCATGATCAGTGTGGCTTTGACAGCTAAAGGGTGCAGGCTACCGTCTACAGCATGAAGTGCATCAAACACGTATACAGGCAAGTAATGAAAAAACATCACAATCAACTTCAAAAAAAGCACAGTTAAAAAATATACTCACCAAAATTGATTACAGACATGCCGTGGAGAAAACATCCTGGACTGCAGACTGGCCACAGATATGATGAAAGTCTAATGCCCCTGTGTAATTTGCTGTCACACTGAACCATCCTTGCAAGCCCTTTGAAAGGGGAAGCAGGAGTTGCATATGTGTCAGGACCCCAAGCCACAAACACATACACGAGACAAGCTTGTATGGGCTTAGCTGGAACACACAGTGGATGCTTTCAAAAGCCACAAAGCACCACACTGTCACATGAATGCACAATAGACAAACAATATATATATTTTTTTAAATGCCCACATACGACCCAGAGGGGGGGGGTGCACCCAGGAAGGGGGAGGCACAGGGTGCACCTCAACACCCACATGCAATGATGTTGAGATAAAAAAAAAATCCTCCATGGGCTCAAAGCCTGCACGGCTCAACCTGTGTGGAAGATAAGTCGTCGTCCTACTCACCCTCTGTATGTAAATCAGAAGGTGGACGTGGCACAGTTGCCTGCCCACGTCTATCCACAGCTTTCCCCTCCACGGCAGCAAGCATGCGGGTCTGGTAAGCCTGGTCCTGTGTGGCAATGGCACATATGTCAGCATGCAGCACCTCACGTGATACGCGTGCTTCCTCTTGCAAGGTAGCACGTGTAACACAGAGTTCTGCCTGCATGGCCTCACATGACATCTGGAGCACCTCCCGGCATGCACATAGCTCAGCCGAGAAGGTGTTCTCAAGCTGCTCCATCCTCACTTCTGACCGCTGCCTCTGGGACATGTTGTGCACACCCAGAGTAGATCTGAGGGATTGGTGTTCTTCCCTCAGGGCCTCCCTGTGTGCCTCTGCATGAGCAGCAAGTGCTCCGTGCAGAGACACCATTTCAGCCCTGTTTGAGGCCGCCATGCCCAGCCTGAGTGAGCGGCACATGGACTGTGTTGCCTGCAGCTGGAGCTCCACCTACCTATCAGGGGGGAGCATGGATTGGGCCACACTTTCCATGCCTTTAGCAATATTCTCAATAGCTGCCCCCTTTTGCTGTGAACTGGCATACATGGAATGCTCCCACTCAGTATTCCCTGGTGGCGCATGGCCATCGTGTTGCCAGACATTACACCTACGGGACCCAAAGAGCCGTGGTCCTTGCTGGATTGGCACCGCCCGCGGCTGCAAGACTGCATCCCTCCGACGATATGATGCCCCAGGCACAACAGCAACTGGTGTGGAGTGTGACCGTGCATCCAGAACCACCACAGGTGGAAGTTCCAACACTGCCTAGTCCCTCACTGCAGGTGTCGCAGACAGATGATCATGCACATCAGGATCACTCACCGGCGACGAATCGTCATGATGCGCATCCAACTCAACATTGTGCTCAGAATGTTCATCAGAGCTTGACTGATTGCTAGCCCTGGACACGACGGTCTGGAGCACAAATAGGTTCTTGTGGTCTACCACCCCACAACCCCCACTTGTGCTGGGTTGTTGATGCAAAAGCAACCCTGTGTCTGGAATGACATCACCATCCTCTGGCTTCATTGCGTTATCACCTGTAACGCAAACAAAACAAACAGCAGCGCATAACATACACACACATAGACATCACTACATAGACAGCCAACACATGAGCAGATATGTCACACACAACTAAAACTCTGGCATGCATCTAGTGGCATTGATATGCAAGGGCATCCCAAAAGCAGAAATGGATGCGTGTAAATTGCGAAGCCTACACATGTACAGAATGTAGTATATCACCTGCATCACACACAACCTCTGGCAGGCACAGATCACAGGCAGAAATGACAGATGTCAACAAAGAGATGGCATGTAGCATAAGCATGTTTGTACAGCCAAATGGCCACAGCTGCAAGTGAATCAAAACACACCATTACACACATAATATGCATGTCTCAACGCCCAGTACGGTCCGAGCTGCTGGTCCATGAAGCTTTTAGAACACACTTCAGGGCCTGAATCAGCACTTTGTGCAGTGAATGTGCCAAAAAACATGATTCAGTGTATCAAATCACCACGCCCAGGCTCCACCAGTATTGCTAAGTGGGCCTGGCCGTACTTGTAGTGCACAACAGTGAACCTTCAGGATTGTGCCGGTTTAACATAATGGGCGCAATGCTGAAATCTCAGCAGCATTTTCGTAAAATGACGACATATTTGTTATTCTACAAAAATGCTGCTGAGAACACATGTCTAAATAAACACTTTCACACACACCAAAGTAAGTAGCTGCAATGTTGCACAACATAACGTTGAAGCTGCTTGCATATGTGTATGTAAAAGTGTGCATATACACACGTGTACCTATACACCTATATGGCATATATCATCACCTTCCTATACAGCAAAGCAAGCAGCTTTAACGCTACTTCCTTTGATGTATGTGAAAGTGTACACATACACACGTGCAGGCAGCGCCACAGTAATTACAATCCAATTTGCGGCCTGTAACCAATCTGCGGGCTATACCAGTTAGTATAGCCTGCAGATTGACCAATCAACTTTGCTAAATCCCTGCTAGGGTGTTCCAATACAGAGTACATGTGTCACAGGATGCACCTGTGCTAGTGCATTTCATAACAGTGAAGGGATGAACATCTGAACATACATGCCAGGTCACTTTGACATTGCAGCAGTCAGTAGGCATGTAGAACGGTGTTACATAGTTCAGAAGTGGGTGGGTGCAGTGCAGTCCATGTGTACGTTACCAACAATCTACATCAACAAGTACATTTTGATGTCAATCACTTAACATGACGGCAGTGTAAGGGCAAGTTCAGTCATCATGTGTGCAATGTGCATGCACTGGGTTGCATGGCTACAGTTAACCCCTACCACCCTTAGTGAAAATGCAGGGAGGCATTGCATGGCAATGAAAGGTTGACCAGAGAACTGTGTATTGGCAGACAGTGTTGGCTAGCGTCTATTGCATCCTCTCAGTCAACTGACACCACAGCTGATGAGAATGGGACAGTAAGCAGGACACAAGATGAACCCTCAGTAGTACATCCATTCATGTAGAAGGCACTACACCAGTTGAACAGGGTCAGGGGGCCTGCAACAGTGGTATGCCTGTGCCCCACACATACAATGACACCCTAAACATGTGCGTGATGCAGG
Source organism: Ambystoma mexicanum (assembly GCF_040938575.1). Classification (NCBI taxonomy): domain Eukaryota; kingdom Metazoa; phylum Chordata; class Amphibia; order Caudata; family Ambystomatidae; genus Ambystoma; species Ambystoma mexicanum. The sequence continues at coordinate 1,107,990,230 of NC_090930.1, read as the reverse complement.
ACTGAGCCAGAGTGAGCATGGAATGGATGGCCAAATGCCATGATATGTATGTAATCCCTGACACGTACTACAATGATCATCCTGCCAAGGACACATAGGGGCGTGCATGTAATGCACATGGAGCATGAGTGGGCACTCATGTCCCCGGGGTCTGCCATCTGCACAGTCTGAGTGAGACACCCTGCATCAAGGACAAAGGATGTACCCCACAGTATGTGTTTGGCAGGTTCCCAGGGGGAAGTGTGCAAGTACACAGGAGCATGGAACAGGCCATTGCAGTAGTCCAACATGTTACCCACCAGTGCCATGGTGAAATTGAGGTGCAGGGCAGTGGAGTGGCAAGGAAGCATGCCCGTGTGGAGTACCCACATGCAGGCTGACCACACATGCACATCAGTCATGCAATGACATAGTCTGAGTGCTGAGCGAAACGACACCACAGGTTACATGCAGACAGGACAGTGAGCTGGGACATGGACCAGAGGGGCAGCCGAGTGACTAGCATGTGAGTAGAGTGCATGTGTGGTGATGAGGACAGTCCCCGCCTGCTTCACATGTCCAGCATGCATCACAACAGCCACACATCAGGGAAGCATTGCTTGACTCGCACATGAGAACCATGTACACATAGCATGCATGGCAGTCAAGCACAACACATCACACAAGCAAACAACACATGGCCTGGAGAAACACGCAACAACACTCACCGGATGAAGCATCATAATCCTGCATCTCTCCCACTCCTTGGATCAATTGTGCCGGGATGAACTCCTTGTGCGGAGTGAGTTCTTACTCCTCAGGTGGTGGCCCACTGCCATTCACCTGAGTCATGGCATAATTGGAGGCAAAATGTAGTTTTGCACAGCGTCGGAGTTCATCCCAACGCTTTTTGCAGTCCTGAGCTGTGCGCACCTGATGTCCAAATGCATTAACACCATCCGCAATATGCTGCCAGTGTGCCCAACACTGGGCAGGCGTAGTATGGCAATTTGGGCCCACTAGTATATTGTGTTCGTGTTCCGACACATAGCCCACAAGGAAGTCCAGTTCCTGCTTGTTGAAAGGCTTCTTCCTTGACGTGATGGAGGCCAGAGCTGTGACTGGGGTACCAGCCTCTTGCGCAGGAGCAACCTTCCTCCTCTTGGGTAGTGGTATGGACCTCGACTGGCTAATGCCACCCTGATCAGTAGGGGCAGTGGCGCTGGTGGATTGGACCAAGGGAGCGGCTGGTGGAACCAGGACAGAAGCCCTGACTTGCGTCAGTGGCTGCTGGGTGCTGTTGCCCGGACCCAGCGCATCAACTGCCGCAGTGGCAAGGTCAGTGACCAAGACTGTCCTGGCTGGCAGACTCACAGCCGGGGTGTAGTTGGCTGCATCTGCCCATGGAGTTGCCACCACCCGGCTGCCTGGGGAAGCAGATGACACTGCCCCAGGGACATGTGCCTGGGTCTGAGCATTCCTGCACACAAATTGCTTGTGCCTCCCGACCACCTCAAATTCAGCCTGGGAGTCTTCAGGTGCCAACGCATCATGCGCTGGCCGACCCAGAGCCTGGGTGGTGGTCGCCACAGCTGCACCTGCAGCTACCACTACCATTGGCCCCTTGACAGTAGATGCAACTGACTGCCGGGTCACATGGGCGCCAGTGTCGGATGCAACAGCTGCATCTCCGGGAGCCGCAGGGACGTGGTCACCCCGGCCACGTCCCTGACCATGCCCAACAGGTGGAGGATGCCCAACTGAGGCGCCCCTCACCTTTCGTGGCCTCCCAACCATGGCACGGATGTACTAGTGCCAATTGGAGGTGTATACAACAATTGTCCTGGGCAATTGGGGTGAAGGGGGTGGAGTATGTGATGTAAACAGCACCCCTGTGCTCCTGCAAGGCTGTATGTAACCCCTGGGAGAAAATGACAGGTCATGCAATGCTCAGGCACCCCAAATATACAATAAAACCGTGCATGCAACCCTCGGTAGCCCACATGTGTGGAATTAACCTCCCGCAGTATGCGGTGGCACCCAGGGACACAAAAAATAGCATACGTGTGGGACACACAGGCTACTATGACCTCGAAAACGGATACGCGATACACAGGGGGACCAGCAGTGGGAAAAATAACGTGCGCGACTCACCGTCTGACTAGCATGGGAAAGAAAAACACGCGTAGGCAAAACCCCCACCAAATGAAGAGGTACGTCTTCGATCCACTGTGAAGTGATGCTGTGTGAAACAACTAGAAGCAGCAAAACACACGCGTCGTTCTCCACAAAAAGCACGTACAGAAAACTGTTGGCCCACGCTTACCTTTAATCCCTGCCGAGGGAAACGCCCGTGCGCGTCACATCACTTACAAGCTTACGTGCTAAGGCCCTTTTCTCGAATTACACGCTGACGTGCTGTTTTTTCACATGCTAAATCACTCTGCATTGAGCTGGCCACGCGACAACACACGGAAGACTACGCTCCTGCACAGAAGGCCATTCACCTTCCCCCCAGAGCCCCAAGCAGCCTCACATGAGCCATCTGATGCTGCCTGCCTGCCTGCTGCCATCGTGCCCTGCTATTTGGTGCCTGCACATCACCCATTGCCAGGGGTCCAGTTGCTGTGACCACCCCTGCTGGAACAGAAGACTCCCGACTGGTGTTCCATCGCTCCACAGCCCAGCCCCAGGACCCAGTTGCCCACCCACTATTGCCTCGGGGTTGCCATGTCGGGGCGAGCACCATCAGAGACAACTGGAAACCCCCAGCCAGAGAGGCAGAGGGCTGTCAGCTTCTCAGCCACCAAAGTTGCCATCCTAGTGGAGCAAGTCCTGTGGCATTATGATGCCCTCTTCAGACGACCGTGCGCTGACAAGGAAAGACAGAAGAGGACCTGGTCGGACATCGTGGTTGCCATTAACGCGTAGGGGGTGGCAACCCGTGACTTGAAACACATCCAGAAGCGCTGGGAGGACTACAGGTCCAGGACCCTCATGAAGGCCCGGCACCTCTTGCGTGCAGCGGATGCAAGTTGGCGCCAGGTCCAACTTACCATCGACCAGATGAGGGTCCTGGAACGCAACAACCCAGTGCTTCACCACCAGGTCCTAGAGAGGCAGAGCCATCTGGAGTCGAGCGGTGAGTGTCTGGGCTATCCCATTTCACACAGTGCATGGTGAGGTGTGGCAGGAGTGTGCAGCTTGGACACATGTCTGACTTGGCCCATGTATGGATGTGTGTGTGCAGGGACATGCCCGTGCTGCATGTGAGTCCAGTCATGTGTGATGCATGTCAATGGTGTATGTGTTCCAATGCATGATGCCCAACTGTAGGTGGAGATGCACACATGTTTGCTTTACTGTGTATGTACTATGCCATGGTTGTGGTGTGACACATGGATGCTGCTCCCACCTTCATGTACATGCACAGTGTACATGTGCGTGTGTCTGTTTGGCATGTGTGTGACAGTGAGATGCCATATATGCATGTGACCCGGACATCTGGGTACCTGATTGGCAGATGTGACATAGTTGCCGATGATTGCACTGTGACAGGTGGTGGAGATGTACAGATGCATGTCTGTCTGGTGACTTGTGTGCATGTGATCGGCACTCCCCATGTTGCTTGTGACGCCATGCCAACCTTTGGATGTTCATGCAGTTACGTGTGTATGGATGCTGATGCCTGCTGCATGATCCCAGTTTATTTGTGCATGTGTGTGGGTTCAAATGACATGAGTTTTGGGGAATGTGTTGCCATCTGTGATGTCTGACACTGACACTCATGTACAACTGTCATGTGTGTAGCAGACCATTGTACGGTGACCTGATGCCTGTGTTCTGTCTCTCGTTGTCTGCAGCGTCCACTGATGAAGATGGCGGAGATGGTGCTGTGGAGCCCAGCGGCAGGGATGCCACTGCCAGTCGGAGAGGCAAGGCCCAGCTCCCCTCCCAGGTTATAATATCTTCTGGGAGTGAGGAGTCTGGTGCTGCGTCCATGGTCGCAGCTGCCGAGGGGAGGTCCAAGAGATCAAGGTTGGAGGTGGACTCCTCGGCATCAGAAGGGGCAGCTGAGGCCCCACAGGGACGTACTGAGGAAGACGGCACTGAGTCATCCAGGTTGGTGGGGGATGTGGTTGAGGAGGTGGCCTTATAAGCTCCACACATTGGGGCCCAGAGGGGGTGGTTCCACTGGTGTGAGTTGTGCAGTCCAGGGGCAGGGGCAGGAGGCAGCTCAGGTTGCCGCAGAGGTGTAGTGTAGTCCTGTCCCTGATCCTGTGATTGCATCATCCCACACCACCAGGGATGCCTCTGTCCAGGCCCGTTCGCATGTAGGGGATGTGTCTACAACAACTGCCCATCCTCTCCCTGCGGATGTGGCAATTCGTGACCATGTGCAGCCTGTCCTAGTCGGTATGGCGTTGCGCACGTGTGGTATTCGGGATGACGTGCATGGTTCTAAGCAGGACAGTGCACATCATTTCAAATACCTGCTTGGCTGCCTCGACATGCTAGGGCAGGTCACTGACGCAGGGTTCCTCTATGTGCTGGACGCCCTTGCAACCCCCTCCTCAACTGCACCCCCTATGCGCCAGTCATCCACCGTGCCGTCTTCCCGCCCATATATCACATGGGCCCCTGTGGAGCTGCCCCTGAGCCCGCGGCCAGGCTGGTGGAGAGCACATCCCTGCCATAGTCGGGAGTCGGGGGTCCAGCAGGGGTGGTCACGCCACCAACTGGATCCCAGCAAATGGAGGATGTGCAGGCATTATCAAATAGGGCACGTGCACGACAGCGCCGGGGGATTCCATCAGCCCGAAGGCCGTCGTGGTGGCAGAAGAATTTGGCATTGAGGCAGCAGCAGGCTCAGCGTGGGAGGCGTCATCACTCGGGGCCAGCAACATCCCGGGGGCAGGCATCGGCCGTCGGGCAGGAGGACCCAGGACTGGAAGTGTCTTCCATGTGGCTTCGTTTGGGCCAGCAAATCAATGCAAAGCGGCGGCGGGCGGAGAGGGCACGGCTCACGATGGTCAGGGCGGAGAACGCATTGCACCGGGCATTGAGGCGGGTTGAGAGCCTCGTGGCAACTCGCAGGGATTTGGAGGAGTCCATGGCAACATCCCTGCGAGCCCTCAAGGCCAGGTAACAGGCCCGCCTCTGGGACATCGACGTGGAGTTCGATGATGCCCTGGCCCGGAACATCAAGAAGTGAGTCGTCGGACTAGCCCACCGCCTTTGTACATAGTTATTTGAGTATAGGTTTCCTTTCGATTCATTTACGACTTGGAGTCCACTGACTTTTCTCCTCCTTTTTGTATATAGTTCTGTTTTTGATTAGATTTTTGATAGGTTTCCCTTAGTTTTGGGATCATGGACCCTTGTGACTTACATCGTGAATAGTTCCGGACATGTACATACATTCTTTTTTTTTCATCCCATGGAGTAATGGTTTTTCGTGGTTTTAAATTTTGTTTTTATTTCTGTGGACTTTGGCAATGGACCACTTTTCAATTTTCATGTCTTGGATTTTTCTTTTTCCTTGGATTTACCTTTCTTTTTGGTATTGCTTTGATAATTTGTCCATTTGCATGTGTGGTTTTCAATTTGTCATTTTGTTTTCTTTTCAATACATTTCACAAATCTTCATTATTGGTGTGGTCTACTCTCATTAGTTTTGTGCCTGTGTCACTGTCCATTCCCTCTGTCATGTGTCACCACTGTGTGGCTCTGTTGGACATGTTTTTGGGTGCATGCGTGTGCTTTTTTGAATGTCAAGGTGTGGTGCTTTTAGTGGGGAGTGGGTACAAAATATGGTTGTTTGTTTGGACTGGGGTGCTGCAGTGTGGGGTGGCATTGTAAAATGGAAGAAATGTAAGATTTTTCTTGATAAGCGATATCGCCTTGCGCAAATCAGTATTCTTACTCTGAATAGCAATGTCAAATAGAGGTAGCCTACTCTTTTGTTGTAGTAATACATGTTTCTGATGATTACTACTAGGGCCAAAGGAAATCCAATAGAGCATGCATGTCACCATTGCACACATACAATAATAATTTGGGAGGGTGAGCACATGACATCGGTCTTGCATTAATCTTGTCTACGATGGATTCAGACCATGTACTTCGGTTCGCCTGCGAACTAGGGCAGGTGTCTGCTAGCTTAGGATGGTTCTTGGCTGGTTTATCTATGCAGAATGTAGCACATAGCATGGCATGAACACTCAGTCGAGTATGTTTAATTTCAAACATCACAAGCCATTTACGTAAAGCGTACGTAACACACATGCTATCAAGACAAGATGATCCTTCTCCACTGCGGCATGTAATGACTTCAAGTAAATTGTCAGAAGCACTAGGTAAAAGGGGCTCCAAATTAAAGTTCAATTGAGTCTCCGTCCACTTACGACCTGACTATATTTCATCCCAATGCCTTTCGGGACACGTGGAGGCTGGTGCCCCTGACTCAATACCCTGGGACAAGCAGCCACTCATCCGCCACCCCTATGCAGTGGGCTTTAAATCGCCCACCATCAATAAAGTCCCACCAAGATGGTTTAACTGCCACCCCCTCAGAACCTCTTTGCTTTTCATATGCTGGGTCATACAAATTAAGAACAAGGGTGCAATCTTTTTCACAAGGAAATTTTGCAATCACAATAAACAGACAATGTAAGGAGTCTGTTCCCACTTCTTAACTTTTGGCTTTCAAGTGGCCTCTGACCCCAATTCCTAAACCACCCTTAGGTTCCCCCTTTTCAAATTTTATATCAGATCGAGAGAATATCTTGTAATCATCCACTAAGAAATTGGACAAAAGCCCGGTCTCTTGTAGCAGGAATACGTTCACACCGCTTATGGCAGACTTAGGTGTTTCTCTGTTGGACGGCCGCTGCACGTTTGTTGACCATTTCTGGCAATTCTATGCTTGTTGTGATTCCTATCTACGGGCCCCACCACCAACTTACTGTTCATGCAACTGCGAAGGAGCAGGGAAGTGGCAGTTTCCAATTTTTCCGTTTAAGCATTATGTGGTCCGTTATACTCATTTAGTGCATTGGATGCGTAAAGAGTCACTGCAAACAATTGCTGCCAATACAACAAAGCTTCTCCCAGAACTTAACAGAGAGCAGAGTGAGGCGTGATAAAACAAATATGTAAGTTCATTTTACCAGTGCTATTAATGCAGATGGATGGCACAGCCACAGCACCAGATTGTTAAGAGGGTGCCACCTGCAGAGGAGACAGATCTACCCACCCACTCTTTGCCTAGAGAAGCGTTGGATCCTTAGAGAGTTAGATTTGGATGAGCAAAGGGCTCTAGAAGGAACCTGCTTTGGAAGAGAGGGTTGGATGTAGTGCGGGCTCTGGCCCCAGAAAGCCTTGTGGACAATACAGAGGGTCTTGAACTGGATCCATGCAGCCACTGGGAGTCAGTGGATTGATTTCAGGCTGGAGAGATACTGTCCCTGGACTTGAGGCCATGGACAAGTCTTGCAGTCCTGTTCCAGATAAGTTGCAGAGGGCGAGTAGAGGAAGGCAGATTGATAAGGGGCTGTTGTAGTAGTCCAGCCGAGAGAGAACCAGGATTCTGGAGACAGAGAGCTTCTGGGGGAAAGTTATAAAAGGAAGAATACATCTAAGGTGGTGCAGCTGGTAGTGGCCCTTCTAGCAAGGTCTGTGATATAATGAGAGAAGGAGAGAATGGAGCTGAAGATGACACCAAGGTGTTTTGCCAAACAGGAAGGCAAGGTAGAGGGCCCAAGGAGGGCAGCCAGAATAAGTGATGGACAGAGGGAGCAAGGTTCCAATGAGAAGATCTCAGTCGTCCTGACATTAATGCAGAGATCATTGAGGCGCAACAATCCAGAATCATGTGGAGACAGTCAGGAACACGAGAGAGGAGAGGAGGCTGAGGGGAGCTTCAAAGAACCGAGTGTCATCCGCATAACAATGAAAGTTAGAGAAGGTAGAGATAAGGTGGGCCAAAGGGACCCCATACACATTGAAGAAGCAGGGTGAGAGGTTAGAGCCCTGGGCAACAGCACATGTGGAGAGAGAGGTGGTGGTGAGAAAGGACCCAGGTTGGACCTCGGAGGGTCGGTCCAGGAGTAAGGAGGACAGCAGCCGCTCCAAGCCTGAGCCATGATGCCCAGGTTTTCACAGAGTCGATTTATCAGGATGGCGTGATTGACCATGAAATAAGCAGATGAAAGGAAAAGGAGGATAAGGACAGACTTGAATCGAGCTAAGTGAGCATATCTTCACGGGTGTTCAGGAGAGCAATTGTCGTGCCTCTGGTAGCTCTGAAGACAGTCTGATGGTCATATAGACAACCAACAGATTCAGTGCGGAGAGTAAGCTGGGAGATGGCCAGCTTTTCCAGAGGTTTGCCCAGGAAAGGCGTGATAGAGATCAGGCAAAAGGTGGCCCAGCAGTACAGGATCGGCAGAAGGCTTTTTAAGGAGGGGGTGCACAAGGGAGTGCTTGAGGAGAGAGGGGAAAGGTCCCGTGTCAAAAGAGTGATTGCAGAAATCAGCCAGGACTGGACCAAGGGTGTTAATGTGGTCCTTGATGGTTCTGGAGCAGCATGGAAGAACTTGTTTCAACAGCACTTTCATAGGTCGGACTTCTCTAGAAACCTTGTCAGGTGTAGTCAGGGAGAAAAAGGAGAAAGGAGGAGGAGAGAGAGAGGCAGACAGAGGGGGGGCAAGAGAAATTGGCGATGTGCCGGGTCCAATGTGGCCATGGAAAATACTAGAAGGAGGTTTACTAAGAGCATGGAGAAATGTATGCACCACGAAGGATTGGGATTATAAAATACAGAATGCTTCCTGATATGGACCCCATACATTTTGACAGGGATGGGATGCACTTGTCGAGTGCGGGTCATGATGTTTTCCTCCTAGACATCTTCGCAGCACTCAGGAGAGCAGGATGCAAGTAATATATATATCACAGTGAGTATGTTTTTAAGTGAGTGGGGGCATCAATGGTTGTGGGAGCCACCCCCAGAGCGTGGCAGAGTTATGGGGGCGGTCCTATCCAGGGAGGAGTCACGCTGTGGATGCAACCACAAGCTTTACCCACTGGCTGCAGGAGCCCGGTTGGGGTTCTATGTGCACTGACACCCATGGGACAGTTGGATATCCGTGCAACCGCAGTGGCCCTGGGTGACGCTCTTTACAGATGCACGGAAGTGACTTTCCTGCCAGAAAAAAGCAAGGACAGAAAAGTCAAAGTGATAGGTCACCAGTTTGTGTGAAGCCTGGGAATGGCAAAGGGCCACTGCGAGAGGTGTTTTATGCCAGGTCCACTCAGGACTGAGGCAAGGCTAGGACAGCTCATGAGTTGACTCAAATAAAGTGATACAAAATGTGAGCCTGTGCAATCATTGTGATAAGGAGAAGATTAATATGTTATGTCTGTGGCGATGCGGGTCAAGTAGGTTTTAGCCCGGCTAAGCATCAAAGGTCTTTTGCTTTTCATTACAAGCACTGCCTTGCACACACCAGATGGCTCCACGCTGTGACTTGGCATCTTCATTAGGAAATTGGGGTTCATTGCGTGTCACCATACAGACAGTGGTCCATGGCAAATCAATGCAGTGATATGTGTGCAGCAATGAATTGTGCGCTGCCCAAGTCACCAACCTGTTGGTTAATGGCATCTATGTGGTGCTCCTCTATATAACAGCACATACCAAAAGAGAAAGTAGAGCAGTTCCAGGGGGCAGAGGCAGCTATGAAAGGGAGAGCAAAAGCGGCATTGGCAGAGCTGCAGAAGTTCATATGTCAGCTCAACTTCGACTGTGTGACTTACTTCATTGGGTAGTGTGTTTGAAAGGGGACGGGTACTGAAGACGACCGGCCTAACAAAAAAATACCATCATGTCTGGGTGGGAGCAGAAGTGAAGGTGGACCTGGTAATCTGCAAAGGTTAAAATTGCTGAGGCACAGCTTCAATTCCCCGGAAGGACGGCGCCAAGCTACCATAAGGTTAAATTGCTAAAATTCCTCACAGGCGGCTTGTCGGGGTAGCACAAATGACATTACATGCCGTCAGAATTTGCTCACTACTTAAATAATGCAACACTGGGTTAAAATTGCTGAGGCACAGCTCCAATTTCCCGGAAGGACGGCGCCAAGCTACGATAGGGTTAAATTGCAAAAATTCCTCACAGGCAGCTTTGCAGGGTAAAAGAAAATGACATTACATTCTGTCAGATTTTGGTACCGCTGCCGTCAGATTTTGCTATTGCTACATAAATAATGCAGCATACGGTTAAAATTGCTGAGGCACAGCTCCATTTCACCGGGAAGGACGCGCCAAGCTACCATAGGGTTAAATTGCAAAAATTCCACACAGGCGGCTTTGCAGTGTAGTAAAAAATGAAATTACATACCGTCAGATTTTGCTACCGCTGCTGTCAGATTTTGCTATTACTACATAAATAATGCCACATAGGTTTAAAATTGCTGAGGCACAGCTCCAATTCCCCAGGAAGGACAGTGCCAAGCTACCATAGGGCTAAATTGCTAAAATTCCTCACAGGCGGCTTTGCTGCACTGCCCTGTAGAACATAGGGTTAAAATTGCTAAAACTCCTCACAGGCCCAGCTCCAATTCATCAGAACGGCGCCAGACTAGGAAAAGCACAGTGTCAGAAAATGCTATCGGTAGCATTTTCGACGGATAGCAACATATGACCTTACAACTGCAGTCAGATTTTGCTATGCATAGCATTTTCTGACAGATAGCTTTTTCTGACATTAAACCCACTGCACCCCACAGAACCCCCGCGAACCACAGCAGGCCCCTCTGCAACTCCACTCTGCACGTGTTTGGTGTTTTTAAATGATTGCAGCCGAGCTCCTGCTCTGTGACTCCTCCTGGACACAGCAACCACTGTAAAAATACTGCACCAGGCCACTCTGGAACTCCACTTGCGCTGCGACCCGTGCGTGTTTTCCATAACCACTGCAGCATAACCAGTGGTATTGGGAGTGATTTTCATGGATTATCCCAGGGATATTCTAGAATATCCAACTGGTATTTGCTTTTTTTCCACAATCATATTGAGGGTCAGAATGGATGGTGTAGAATAGTGGTTTATAGCACTTCAACACAATGTTAATGCACAAATGTGTCAATTCAAAGCCTTTTATGGATTACAAGGGAAAGGTTGTGAGGGAGTGCCTACTTTTACACACCTTTTCCAACCTCCCAATTCAAAAGGTTTGGTTCATGCATTGAATGGAAGCAGTCCCACTTCGTTCACTCCTGTTCATCAAAATCACTTTACAAAATGTGTGGGATCTTTGTACAACATTTCCCTCCACGCTTGTCATGAAGGTAGAACATAGGTGGATTTGTCAAGGTTGTGCTGAAGTCCACTGCCTGACTTTGTAGGACCACAGGAGGGTGGTCAACGGGATCAGGTGCCACCCTGAGCTAGCGGATGCTATGCCCAGATGAGGTATATGGGGGTCCGGCAACCACTTCTGGATCTTGGCACTATGGCAGGGGATCAGTCACCGGGAGATAACTCCACCCTCAACCCTACTGGTGGGCAGGAGCCTGAAGAGGGTAGTCTAAGGGCTCCCCGACTTACTTTTTGTCCCCTGCCCTTTCCAATAACCTGGCCAAGGAAGAAGGACTGCCCGAGATGATTAAAGGAAATCATTCTCCTTTGGTAGTGGCTCTCAAAGGTCCCACTGAGCCCTGAAACTAGACCCAGAAGTCCAACACAACAGGGCAAGCCTCTCGAGGGACAGAGACAATATTTGACAATCCCTGGTGACTGGGGAAATACTATTTCTCATGTAGCGTGGGTCCCTTGGTAATGAATTTATAACAGTGACTCATGCACACATGGACTGCAGAGGTCACAAGGCAATGGGATGAGGCGATGAAAATGACCATGGAGCATGCAACAAATAAATAGACCATAGTGTTCCCTCAGCATCACAGGGGTTACACACTTACATGCCCCTGTGATTAATGGCTTTCCCTTCATACCAAGAGGAATCCCATCAGGAGACTCACACAGTAGCAGAGCGCAGGTCCTCAGATCCACACAGGCAATTAACACCAGGCCTCCCAGAGGAACAGAGGTAGACTCCAGATAAACCTAGAGCCCATATGAGATCAAAGGTGGCAGCTGGCCTCCTGGCAACCTCAGGCCGGTCCCCTTGCAAATCACCCCCAACCTAGCAATCAATCACAGAAAAAACCACAACTGTGAGTGCACAGGTGCCCTCAATCACAATAAGTCCTACTCAAGGGAAAGAGAGAGCTTGCTTTATAACTTAGCAAGAGCAGTCTGGCAGTGTGAGGTGTTAGAGTAGGAGGAAGAGGAAGGAGTTTGGTGAAGAGTGGCAAGGTAGAGGAGTACTGCGAGGAGAGCAGGATGACACACCTGGAGGTTGGAGGGGGAAACTGGATGATGTTGGAGTAGCAGAGATGAGGAGGAGGATTTTCATTGGAGAGTGGAGGAGGTTTGAAAAGAGAAAGGACACCATCACACATATGGAAGTTGTTGGAGAGAAGGAGGGAGGTGTCATCAGGAGGAGAAGTAGTTTGGGGGAGTGGAGAAAGTGAACCATCAAAGAGAACGTGAGAAAAGGGCTGGGGGGATTTGGGGGAGATAGCTCCATTCATCTATAGATTGGGGCGGAGCCCATCCATCCTTAAGAAGCAAGACCGGGGAGGTTCTGATTGGCCAGGTCATCCCAGGGTAGAACGCATTTCTGGCCGGAGGAGAAATGAGGTGGTGCAGTTTGACCAAGAGCAGGTAGATTACTATAGAGTTCCTATGCCAGCAGATATCACAGGAACTGCAGCCTAAAACAGGGATTTGCTTCCCAGACAGAGAGCACCTACATTTTTCAGGTCAATTGACCGTTTGGTGTGTTTTCAAAATATGATTTAAACTCATTAGCAACATTGACATTGAAATAGAAGCCTATGGAATAAGTGAAGTGGTCTTCACTTTAGTTTTGAATGACCGCCTCAGCGTGAGAAGTCTCTTTGAATGTCGTCAGCCAATAAAGAGCACCCAAAGGCCACTTCCCATAACCTGAGGAGGGAGTGAGGCGCTGTGAGGGAAACTTGCCTATTGCCTGGCCTTATTGAGGGAGATCTGCAATCTCGCAGGTCCTCAGAACACAAGCCACGGAAGGCCCAGACCTATGTATTCCCAAACCAGAGAAAGGGTTCTCCCACAGACTGGCCTCCACCTCGGGGACTGCTGTATGAGACTTTCGTTTTCCTACCTGAATCGAGAAACCTTTTGTGTGTTTGCTTTATTCGTAGAATGAAATCCTTTGTACAGCAATCGAACGCTTGTGTTGCCATCTTTTTTGCATTCCAACCGGCTACCTTGTGACAATGTGAAATACCACCATGTAATCAGTAGTATTTACCTCCACAGGATTTCCCTTCGAACACTAGTGGCAAATACCTCCATGCCCATAAAGACGTCATTGCTGAAACAGTAGGTGTTTTGCAAATAGTGTCTGTTTTAGCATTACTTCTATGGCGACAGCAAGTGAATTGGGTGTCTACAGAGCAAAGCATTATTTATTTTTTAATTCAAATTTAAAACAGGTGAAATACACTTAAAGTATGCGTTAAATTCTCTCATACATTTTCTTTCCTTCTTGCATCCCTATCATCACCACGTGTGATGTGGTGAAATCGTCACAACCAGAACATAACACATTTGGAATAAACATGTTGCTTTATCACTTTTTTTCAAATCCTTATTTCTGAAATGAAGCTCTTTTTTGATCTGAATCAGTGCTCCAGGTACACGCCTTCACTGCATGCCTTCCTGCACATAGATGAATGCCACGCGTGCTGATGAGCTCACATGTTATCTGACATTTAAAGGACCTAGAACTTTGTCACACTCCTCCCAATGGTTGCTGATAAAGACAATGAGGAGCAGGAGATATATGGCCTCGTTCTGGAAGATCTGCAATGCAAGAGATGAGGAGAGGCCTGTCAGCATCTCGGATTCGCACCTGCTCCCACATTACTGATTCTCAAAGCCTGGGGCAAATCTGGTTTGCTTGTTTGTTTGGTGATGTCTTTGAGCAAATCGAATTTGCACCTGACCGCCTGAAAGGTGATCGAGAAATACCTTCATTGGCTCCTGGTTTGTGCATCAGGCATAAGGAGATAGGCTCAAACCAGAGCTCCCAACAAGCCTCTCCAAATCTGTTCTAGTGCAAATCGGTGAGGACGCGGCCTATGGGGATTTTTTCAGTATCACAGAACCTGGTTAAAGAGCGAAGCTGGATTTGGAATGCAGATCTTGCTCTTAAAAATAAGACCTCACTCAATCTATTCAACCGCATGGTCTCTGAGTAGCAGAAGAAAAGCGCTATGATTGGGCTCACTGTGAGTAGCTATGTTATGGGGAGTATAGGAGGGTGGTGGATCGCCATGGCACAATGTTTGAAACCGAGAGCTTGAAACGCGGAAGAAAAATACATTTATAACCAGCTGACCATGGTGTAACTTGTGCCAATCTACCAGGTCCTGTGCTTTTTCACTGCCTACTCTGCCACTGCGCCTGCGCCTGCTTGCCGTGACGTCTGTGCACTGTCTCTTCATTGGTTTGCTCCATCCTATGCTGACCCGCATCTGCGTCTCTGCGCCAACTCTGTGGATCTACATTGGTCTCTCTGCAGCATCTGACCTGCATCATTCATCCAGGGCACCTTCTCTGGGTGCTTTCATTGGCTAGTATCGCGCTTGCAGTGACGTCTCACCCTGCGATTGCATCAACCTATGCAGTCTTTCCTGGGCTGTCCCCCTACTTCTGCCTTCGACCTGCGTTGACCATGCTGTTGTCTTTCTGTGGGCCTTTTTCCATGCCACTTAGTTGTGGTGAAAGTGTGCCTGCACCAAATTCCCCTGGTCCTCTTTAGACTTTTTATTTATTGGATAGTCACATTTTGGTGCTGAAATAAAATATGAAGGTCCAGGTGTCTTTTATACCTTCCTCCATACTATCATGATACGCCTTCCTCGGTTTCTTTAAATCTTTTGCTGTTGCCTTCAAGTATCTTGATGAAATTGGATATTTTGCGACCCAAGCAAAACAATATTTACCAACTGAATGTATGAGCATTTGAGGAGTTGCATTTATCTCGCGGCAGTATTGAAATTACAACCTCATTCAATGTGGGAAGCAGAGGGAAAATATTGCACGTCAAAGTCCATCTGCATGGCCTTCTGGGCACCCTTCACGCAAATGAGTACATATCATCAAACAATACAATTGGAAAGGTAACAGTCTGAGACGCTCGAGAAGCTGCTGTATATCCCTTCAGACTCGCTCTCTTGCATTGACATAGAATGACCATGGCAGGCAGCCATTTTGAAAAAAAAAAGAAGATTGCGTCAAATTAGAATGCCTGCTCCATTTCCCACACGTGTGGGAGTTCTGCACTTGACAGTTTGAGAAAAGCCGGATGTCTAAAAACAAAAAAGGAAATCTGTTCAGGAAGCTGGAGAAAAAAATCAACCTAATTGTGGGGAGAGTCCGAGAGTGTGGAGGGGGGGTTCTTTGGGGAGGGGGTGGGAGAGGGTGTTTCATCAGGAAGCGCAGGTTCTGGGTGCCCTGGGGTGCAACCCCCGGAAAGCCAGAGTGGGAGAATTCTGCTGCATTGCGCTCCGCAGATGAAAAGCTCCTCTGTCCTGGCACAGCGCATGGCGGCATCAAATGGCCCTTCCAAATTTTTTTGTTTCAGACTCCAATGTGCATCTGTTCCCTACCAGGTCCAGTGACTAAGACAGTGACTGTTATTAAGTCATAATAGCTGAAATCACACAGCAATTACATGCACTAGAGGGAGAAGAATAAGTGCTCTCTCTCATTCTTGCTCCTTGGAACAAAACATTCCCTGACTGTTCACATGGCCGGACCAGCTGTCTGCTGCCTCAGAGACACACAGGCGCTAATGGAGTCAGTGGATGGGTGAATCACGTTGCCGCGCATTGCAGTGCTGGGTGGGAGTTACTCGGGAAGTCATTTTGAGTGGCACCACAGGAAGCAGCGCGGCATGCTTTTCCATCACCGAGTCCCTCCACTGCGGGGACAGCTTCAAATGAGCCTCTTTTCACCACAACGGGCCATGATGAACCTAGCAGTCGACGATGTGTGTCTCCAACCTGCGGCGCTTAGCGGAAATGTGCGTAGCTATGCCACCATATCCAAGAGGATTAGATGTATTCACGTTTATTCTCAGCAGCTGTATTGACTGAAGTTGGAATATGTTAAAACTCTCTGCTAATGAGAGTGAGCATTATATATTTCTTTGCTCCCGCAAAGGATCCACCTAAAGTTTCACAAACTCACTGCCGGCCTGGAGAGTAAACCTACTACCTCCATTGCTGGCCAGCTTGCTCCAACGCTACTATCAATTTGAGTACATTCTGAGACCAATTTGACCAGTATTGATCACCGAGGCGAATCTGGTATTGATCCTGCTGAACAGGAAGGCGTTCTTATGGTTGCATCTTGCACTGTGGCTATTTCCAATTCGACAACACATACTACACCTTCTTTGCTCAAGGAAGGAACACTGCCACAAATGCTCTGTGCCACTGCCACTGCACCTCCCTGTGACGCGTCACATTTGCCACGCCCAGTTGTTGCTAGGGATGTCGATTTTCATTGTAGTGAAGTTAGCTTACTGACTAAGAGCATGCCAGCCTCTCCTACCCTACTGCTCCAGAACTCCAAATGCTTGCCGTCATGACTACAGTCATTATTCAGACGGAGATGTTCCATCCTCTCCTGCTACAGAAGAAATGTTCATTACCTCGCCGCCCCTAGTGGCATTGGACTTGCTTCTAACATCACTAAACCTTGTGCAGATCTATCAAGAATAGAGGAATTCAAGTCCCCATCTGTGTTACTGCCCAGCCGTCTATCCATGTCATGTCTGTGATTGATATTAGCAAAAGGCAATAACAGACATTTCCTAATGTCTTCATTGTGATGACTAGAAACAGTAGTGAGAGCTTTGCGTGGTCTATAAATGCCCGACTCTGAGGCTAAGCTGATTTTGTCCGCTTGACATGTAAACATCTCATTTCTTTGAGTCTTATTGTTTTCCAGTAGCACAGGTGGAGGTGCTTCGTAGTGTGATTTCAAAGATTAGTAACATCACCCTGTCCAGTGCAGTTTCCCAGGCTGACACAATCCTAGGTAATCCCTTCTGTGTAACAACCTCTTACCCGAGACGCAGCTGCACCAACTATCAATGTACAATTGCAGACAAGTGCTGCAATTGTAATGGAGAAGGGCACTATTTAACCGCCCCATTTTTAAGCCCTGATGAATGTGGTTTAACCACCCTTTACCACAGAAACCGGTCGGCTAAACAATGACCTGACCCAAGAGTACAACTACACTACCTGGTGTCAGTGCATATGGTTTTTTGTTTTGGATCCAATATAAACAACTCTGCAGATCCTTTGTTGTTTTTCAACAAAAACATTGATAGAGAAAAATTGAAAGATTGAGAAATTGAGTGAAGAATACTCCATCATTCTTCCTTTTCTCTTGTTTTTAACGTTGAACACCCGCTTAATAGAGAAAATCAATAAAAAATATGTTTTCTGTTCATCTAACAAGCGTCAAACACTTGATCGAATAGGATCACTAAGTGTTTTTTAGCACGGCACAGTGCATTCTTCTAAACTTGGTAGTTTATTAAGAGACACGTTGCTCGTCCGCAAACTATACTCCAACAAAGAAACTGTGTGTTCTTTAGTGTGAATATTGAATCTGGTAACCCACAGTAGGCAATCCCAAAACGGTCCTCATTGTTGTATACACTTCTTCTTACAGCCACGGGCTGTGGACCAAAGCTTGCAATCAATAAGCTATCCAATACCAGGTCGCCTGCAACACCGCAAGTACACGTGCAGACCTAACACATCTCGGCCTGCATTAACCCCATAAACGTCACAAAAACCAACCATGGCAGAAGCAAGATGTCTAGCATTCGTTGAAGATCTAGTCGAAACAATACTAGCAATACCGTCAATCCTAGGAGAAGACATAACCATACCCATAGCAGGAACAACGAATGATGAATGGAATGAATTGGAAGTCCTCAAAAAACAACTGATTCGGACTGAGCTCCACGGAGCAATCATGACCGAATACCTCAGAATACACGCAGCACCAATGGGCCTTATCATCAGAATTGAGCCAAGAATCTTTCTTGAAGACATAGAATTCCGGAAAGACTGGAGCTACATATCCAATAAATGTAACAGGGATTGGCTGATACTAATCATAAGCACTGCGAAATCAGTTTCTGAGAAACTAATGAAGGAAATAGCAGACAAACAAGAGACTATGAAATCCTCTAATGTATTAGCCCAATATAAGAAAAGTCTGGAAGCTCTGGATGTAACGATGAAGGAGTTTAGAGACTTTAATCTGAACAAAAAAATAACTAAACTCAAGAAAGACCTATCTGTTTACACACAAGAAAAGATTTATCCGTACATCACAGACTCTTATTATGAAGATATGAGCATCAATAACTCAGCTTCACCAGGCCAACATCTTACTCAGCATAATAAAAAACGGATCCAGAATAATAGAGTCAGACCTAACAACTGGTCCTTTTCAAGCGGAAGGTCAGGGAGCGGGCCAAATTCATCCGGCTCGAACAGCTCCATGAACAACACAAGCCCAACCAACACTGCCTACCCATCCAAACCTTTTTTTTACGGCGGGCGGAAAAGAGGCAAGAACAAAGGCAGAGGCAATTGGCAGCCACATATCCAATGGCACAATCAATCACCAATTGTAACTCGCAGCAGAGGCCGCGGACAAGGGCAACAGGGACAATCAGTACTTCCAGCCGAATAAATCCCACAATTGAAGAAGAACTCGAGAAGCAGCAAAGCCTTGTCATGAATCTATCTAAATACACACTATCTCCAGACGAAATAGATCTACTTGAGAAAGGCCTCTCATTTGTACCGTTGGCTGAACATGACCCGTTCCAGGCCCGAATAGAAGTGGCTCAATTGGTAAGAAAAATTCGGCTGAAACAATATTTTGGCTCCATAACTACCACCACAGGAGAGAAGGGCGCTACTAATCTCCGAGGCAAGTCTTCCTTTTATCCACGCCCCAATGGCATCTCTCCTGAATCCATCACATTCGAAAGGGCTCTACTAAAACATCTTGACAAATTAGAAGCAGAACTAATTCCAGGCTACAAGAACTTCTCGAAGAAGAACAAATTAGCACTTCAATCACTAGTAACTAATGAATCTATAACCATCAAACCGGCAGATAAGGGTGGAGCCACAGTCATCATGGACACCTCAACATACAACCTTATAGTCCAAAGTCTCTTACAGGACACTGCAAGCTACAGACAACTTGGGTCAGACCCCACAGAATCAATCAGACAACTAATATTGCCTATCCTAGAAAAAGCTAGCCCTGAGGAGTTCATCAGCACCAAAGAATATGACTTTCTCAACCCCAAGACACCAAGGAAGCCAGCCCTGTATGCACTTCCCAAGGTACACAAAGGCATCAATCCCCTCCAGGAAGACCTATTGTTTCCGGAATAGGCTCCATTTTGGAACCTTTGTCCCAATTTGTGGACTTCTTTCTCAAGCCGGAGGTGAACAAAATGAGATCATATCTGAAAGATACAACGGCAGTCATAGAACTCATACAAGAACGGCCATTTGATTCGTCCTGTGACCTACTAGTGACTTTAGACATCGAGTCACTCTACACTAGAATCCCCCAGATGGCAACTTTGAGAGTCATAGAGAAGATCCTACGAGAAAGAGAATCCCCTATGAAAATCCCGGTCACCTTTGTGATGCAACTCGCGGAGATCGCTCTGATAAAAAACTTCTTCTTGTATAACAACATGTATTACAAACAGACATCCGGGACAGCAATGGGCGCCACGTTTGCTACAAGTCTCGCAAACCTATATGTGGCCAACTTCGAGGAGGAGAAGATCTACTACCCCAACAACCCTTGGCTGATCAAAATCAAACTGTGGCCAAGATATATTGATGATGTGCTTCTGATCTTTACAGGCAATGAAACAGATCTTTCTGACTTTATGATGTGGATCAACAGTCAAAACCCCTTCTTAAAATTCTCGGAAACTCACAGTAGAAATACAGTGCATTTCCTGGACCTAACATTGGAGATCAGGAACGAGACCATCATGAGCACTGTTTTCAATAAACCCACAGACAGAAATTCTCTACTCACTTACAAAAGTTACCACCCGGCCAGCCTCAAAAAGAATCTACCCTTTGGACAGTTTCTCAGGTATCGCAGAAACTGTTCACAATTAAACAATTACAATTGCCAATCAGCAACTCTGGCAACGAAATTGAGATCTAGGGGTTATCCAAAGCGTCTAGTCAAACTAGCCCGCACAAGAGCTATGAATATTCCCAGGGAACAGACCATGGAACATCACGTTAAGCAAAAAGATTCAGAGAATCAAATCACGGCTGTGCTTAGTTTTTCACCTTTGACCAACAAAATCAAGAAGGAAGTTTTAAAACTGTGCCCCATATTGAATGTTGGCGAATCTTGCCTGGACACCCCCAGATTTGCAATAAAGAGACGCAAAAATCTGAAAGACTCCCTGGTACACTCTTATAAAGACATTGAACCGAAACTAAACACCCTATGGGGCCAAAGTCCAGCAACTGGCCACACACTATGTGGTTCTTGTAGTGCTTGCTCCAGTACCACCAGATCAACGAGCATAGACATCGGATGGCATTTCCCATGGACACAGAAGAATTTGACAAATTGTAACAGCAATAACGTCATCTATGTCATCACCTGCCCTTGCAACAAACGATATGTGGGCATGACCATGAGACCCATCAGAACATGACTTGCTGAACACAGGTCATGCATACGAACTGCGAAAACCACCGCCCCGATGGTGACACATTTTTGGGAATTTAAGCATAATCCTACAGACTTCACATGGTCCATTATTGAGAATATAAAAGTGCCCACAAGGGGCGGCAACATACATGACCTTCTTTTCAAACGAGAACAATTGTGGATTTTTCGCCTACAAACTGACAAAATTGGTCTGAATGAGTCAACAAGCTGGCAAACCCTAGCCACCCTCTGAATAGAAATGGGTTACTCTGTTGGCTCACATACCCACTACTGTAGTGTGATATTTATTCTTCTGGCTTTGAGTTTGCTGTGGCTTTGGTTTGTTTTTCATCTACATGTACACATCATCTCCATGCCATTGAGTATCCACATGCTAATTGTTGTGACTGAAATGCTCAACCACCTAATTGTCTGTATTGCGCTATATGTGAGTATGTGTGACTCTTTTGCTCATAATAAGCATGCAGCCTAAATAATAATCCTCTTCAGTGCTAGCCAATACTCGCACCTTGGGTGTACCTCGCACACCCTGACAAAGAATTTTGCCTCACAGTAGCGGTGGCCTGACCCCAAGATGGAGGCCGTTGTCCCATTAGGGGCAGCTATTTTGTGTTGCTCACGTGACGCACACTGGCGCCATGGCAACGGTATACAGAAGGGTCTGGCGAGCCGCAGCGTCGAGAACACTCGTGCGCGGCTCGCCAGACCCAGACTCAAGCAGCAGGTAAGCACACGCTCCTGATGTCCCAGCAGGCACTGTCCCCGTTCAGCGGGAGACGGCCCTTTTTTTGAGATGTATGCACGGGTGGGTCCGCATCTAGGGATCCCGACTGCGATATGGCACTGTAATTTGTACGTGTATTGCACCTAGGAGCGGGCACGCCATAGACGGCCCCTCGAGCAGCACATTTAACTGCGATCCCTGGTTTTCACTTTTGACCACTAAATTATCAGCAACTATCACAGGTTGTGTGTGAATGCACAAAACACGATGTCATTACCATTTTTTGTCTCTTGGCTCCTAGGTCTCATGCCGCCATCTACCTCTCTGTGCATAACCAGTAACATGGACAGGTTAAGGTCCCCCTTCCATCCAATTACCCAATGTGCCATATTGTTATACTATCACCATATCAGAAATCTTAATCTGAGTAATCTCCCTGTCTCTCCTCTCCCTCTCCTCCTGTCATCCCTACAGGTAGAGGATCTTTATCAATGCAGACAAGTGCTGCAATAGTAATGGAGAAGGGCACTATTTAACCGGCCCATTTTTAAGCCATGATGAATGTGGTTTAACCACCCTTTACCACAGAAACCGGTCGGCTAAACAATGACCTGACGCAAGAGTACAACAACACTACCTGGTGTCAGTGCATTTGTTTTTTTTTGTTTTGGATCCCCAATATAAATAACTCTGTGGATCCTTTGTTGTTTTTTAACAAAAACATTGAGAGAGAAAAATTTAAAGATTGAGAAATTGAGTGAAGAATACTCCATCATTCTTCCTTTTCTCTTGTTTTTAACATTGAGCACCCGCTTAATAGAGAAAATCCAATTAAAATTATGTTTTCTGTTCATCTAACAAGCGGCAAACACTTGATCGAATAGGATCACTAAGTGTTTTTTAGCACAGCACAGTGCATTCTTCTAAACTTGGTAGTTTATTAAGAGACGCGCTGCTCGTCCGCAAACTATACTCCAACAAAGAAACTGTGTGTTCTTTAGTGTGAATATTGAATCGGGTAACCCACAGTAGGCAATCCCAAAACGGTCCTCATTGTTGTATACACGCCATGTGTATGTGGCCACACATCTATGTGCTTGTGTCATCACTGTGACTTGTAATTTTGCCTTCACTTGTGAGATTGGATTCATTCAGATTTCCAAGCATGGGCCTGTGTGTGAGCTCCAAATCTGTGCCCCAGTCAACCTCAAGTGAGGCCTCCATGCCAGCTACTACCGTGGCCTCCTGTGCCACTCTCCTGCCACTGGGGAGTCTGGATGAGCCTGTGTCCCTGTTGGAGGTGGAAGTCAGTACCTTGGCAGATGAGGTGGTCACAGAACCTGTCCAGGAACCTGCAGGAGATCAGGGTGGGGATAAATACCAGGCAATTGATGGTAGTGCAGGTGCTGAACTCCCTCGATGCAGACTGTCATCCAGTCAGAGGGGGTACCTGCGCAAGAGATACATTGGCAGGCAGCAGGAGATGTTGTTGGTGAGAAGGCAAATCCTTGATGGCATAGCTGGCATGAGGAGGCAAGACGGTGCGCTCATGGTGCAAGTGAGGCAGGAGGCACAACAGCGCCTCCAGGCCCTGGTGGCTTCCCAGTTGGCATTTGTGAGGCAGCAGGATGAGGAGAGGACAGGAGACGACAGGAAAAAGAGGGAAGTCTCCCTGATGGCTGCGGGAGCCGAGCAGCAGTAACGAAGCTGCCCGAACACGGAGAAGGGCTCCACAGAAAGGCGGGAGCTGCAAGAGAAGTGGGAGCAACTGAGAGAAGCCAACATGTCTGTGAAAGGGAACGCTGTAACCCGCTTACCACAGAAGAGTTGGAGAATGTCAAGGAAAGCCAGTGAGTTCTGAGAAGGGAAACTGGGACACTGGGGTGCTCCAGAAACATTATCAAGAACAGATGAAAGCAAGCAAAGTGAATGAAAGGGAATTTGAGATCCAGTGTCTTTGGAATAATAACAAAGTGAATGCGAGAAATATACAACAAGTTGAATGCAAGAAAAAGACAACTTTGCAAGCATGTAAAGTGAATCACATGAGGAAAGCCCTGATCGGAGAATATACCAAGGAAAGTTAAGTTTGCAAGTGTGTAAATTAATTCACATTTGGAAAGCCCTGGCGAGAGAGTATATCAGGCAAAGTCAAGTTTGTAAGTGTGCAAGGAAGCCACATGCGAAAGTCCTTGCAATGGAGTATATCAGGTAAAGCAAAGTCTAAGTTGTTTTGTTGACCAGAGAACCCTGCCCAAGGAAGACTCATACCCTTAGGAGTTTCTAAGTGTTTTAAAGAGACCTGGGGAAGGGAGACAGCTCCCCGAGAGTGAACTGCAATGCCAAGAGGAAGGAGTTATCCTCTTGGGCTATATTGTCTGATTGATTAATTGTGTTGGTGAAGAGAAAGCTGGGAAAGGGAGCAATCCCCTGGAACTGTGAATATTTGTGATGTCATCGTTGATGTGCTGGGTGTTAGTCTTAGCAGTGCACAGTGGTGGCGCGCGTTGTGGTTTCTAAGCTTACCATAACTGGGAGGTTTATGAGGTTTTTCGGTTTTACTTGTAACAATAAAATCCCTTTAACAACGTTTTTGCGTTGAATTCAATAGGTTTTTATTAGTGCAACTTAACCATAACGTCCCTTTAACAATGTTTTTTCAGTGAATTTCATGGGTTTTTACCAGTGCATGCTAATTTCTCAAAACATACTAATATCATACCTACCCAATACAGCAACATTTCTGTCCAATTTGCAAAGTTTCACCTTAAAAATCTGCCATTTCCCAATTTCTAGCATCATTTGTAACACTTCTGTAGACCTTTTGAAACTGTTTTCACTGTCTTTGCATCCGTCGATGTCCGCGAACATCTGACCTAATCATGGACCTGCCGGGCAGTGCCACGTGACCACGCGCTCATGCACAGCAGGATGACGTGTCCGAAAACGCATCTGTACTTTGAGATCTGATCTGTGCTTCGCAGACAGTTTGGAACTGCATTTTCTACTGATCTAGGAACTTTCAAGCTCACAATTTACCCTTGCACAGCTCCTACACCTATTCTTACTCATTGTCCATTAATAATCTAGTACAAAGCACATACTTGGAAGAATATTAGCAAAACTTCCATTCATCTTACAAATGGCATCAGCTATTGCATCCTTCCTCCCCAAGAGCCACCACCAGCTGGAGGACCTACACAGCACGCTAGTACTTTCAGAGACAATGAAGAGGACCAAGAAGCTGAGGTAGAGGAAGTGCCTACCTCTAGCACCCAGAGAGAATCATGGGTGTGGCAGTTCTTTACCACTGTTGGGAATGTACCAAAGGCTTAAGCTACCAAAGTGAAATAACCTGAGTGCAAAGTTGTACTCAGTCGTGGACTACCTGGACAGTACCCCTACGGGACCACCTCCACGCACCGCCACACCAAATCCGCCCACTGCAATGCTCTCAGAAAGGTTGTTCCTTTCTTAGCAAGTAGTAGGCTGTCTTCCTCCACCTCATCTTCCTCAATCAATAATGTAACCACACAGCCTACTTCTGTGGTACCCAAAATCCCACCAGCTACCTTGCAAGCAATAAAACAATAAAAGAGGCTGTTGATCCATATCTTTCGAAGACAACAGTCCTCTGTATATACTGCAACACACCACTCTGCAGGGGGAGCAATTGCAAAGTGCTTTTGAAGCTGTAATCAAGGAGCATGAGAAACACTGCCCCCTAACTTAGAAGTCACACACACGCAACATCTTCCCTTGTCCACCCGCCCCTCCATTTTAGTGCTTGGTGCCTCTTCCCTCACTTCCCTCCCCACCTTTCTTTCTAACCTCTCCTGCAAAAAACAAAAACAAAAACAACAACAAAAGAAAGATTTCTTTAGGAACCACCTTTCACAGTTAAAAAATAGAACGAAAACAAAACATCTCATAGACTCCATCTACTTTACATTTCTCAGTAAAGTACATAGACTAATAAGATTTTCCAACATTTCCATTAGCATTTTGAGTATGCTAATGGAAATAATGTGGCATTCATCCCCCGTTCCAGGCACTGAAATGGGGATAAGGGCACGGCAGTCAAGTTATCAGCTCAAGCGAAGCGAGGGCAGATGATGAGGGATATGGACCGTTATTCCCCCCTTTCAGCCCCTACAATGGGGATGAAGGCCATTAGCAAGGATTTTCCTTTCTATAGCGGGACGCCGCGTGCGTGCCGTTGTAGGAAGAAGAATCATTGGATTTAGCACCCCAGGTTACCACTTTGGGAGCCCACAGATGAAATTCCCTAAGCGGTAACCCAGGGTGCTAAAAAAAGGGATTTTTCTTCCAACACCGGGAGGCACGGGGTGTCCCACTGTAGGAAGGAATGTCCTTTTCCAAGATGGCCACCATGGAAAGGGAAGGTGGAGCTCTGTACAGAGCCCCTCTTCCCTTTCCATGGCAGCCTGCATAAGGCGAAGAGAGAATACTATGAACATATTACCACAAGCACAATTCCCTTTCAAACCTATACCACTTTCAAATAACTTTACCATATAGCCAGTCCCTGGTGGACATTGCCACTTTAACCCCATTTGTTGTCCCTCGTGGTCATGGCCAGTAGCCAGATTGTCCGGGTCGTGACCTTATACCATGACCCGCACAATCTGCCCACTGCCCGTTGCCACAGGCTATATACCTTAGTCATCAAAAGTATATCCCTATTTTATGTACCTACATTACGACACTTGTCAAAAAATAAAACACAGGCACATTTGCAAAACCATGCTTTAAGGCCCTTGCCAATGCTCCTTACATGAGTTTGCTGGAAATCCACCCATGTTTTATTTTTTCAAAAGTGTTAAAATGTATGTACATACAATAGTCAATTAACCTAACCACCACTTGACAAAATCCATTCAGACTTTACACAAAAATTCAAGGTTGGGTCTATAATCATTCTGCAAATTTGGTCCACAATCGTCAAACGGCAACAAAGTTATAAGCCATTTAAAAATGTTGAGACCCCCCTCTAATTTAGCCCCTCTTGACTAAATCCCACCAAACTTTACAAAAATATTTATATCTAAATCTAAAATGTTTTTCCTTCGTCAAATGACACCACATTTATAAGCCTTTATTATATTTTAGGACCACCATCTCATTTTGCCCCCTCTTGACAGACTCCCACCAGACTTTACAAAACCATTCAAAATCTGGTCTAGAATAGAAGTCCAAAATGTCATGCAGTTTCATTGAGTGGCGCCAAAGTTATAAGCCATCTGCGTCCACAGGTCGCTGTGCTTGAATCCAACATGGCAGGCATTTCCCAAAACCTGACGCACTTCACGCTTTTCACCATCCAATGAGTGGGCGCGTCTGAAGCTAAGCAACCATAACTCGCGCCACCACCGTGCACTGCTAAGATTAACACCCAGGACATCAAAGATGACATCCCCCATGTCATTGATGACATCACATGTGAAATTAATTTTGATGAAAAGTCCCTAAAAGGAGTTGTGTTTATATTGTTGGTAACAAGATGTCAGGGGTGATTGGGAGACCTATCATGAATTATTTAATCTATTAAAGAATGTAATCATCTAAAATCATTATATTGGATTGTTGTTGTTAATACAGAAACCTAATCATATATAAACATAGGCAATGACTGCAGCATGCACCAGAGAAGTACACTATCTATAATATTGTAATTTTGGATAGTACAATAATGAATGTTACCTTATCAGAGTTTTGAGTAATGTTAAACATGTAATAACTAGCTAACAATTCAAGACTTACAACACTTGTGCTGGTACAAAGAATACATATGAAGAACCACAATGCATACAAATCAGAGGCACATACAGGGAAACTAAAGTAAGGAAGAAAGAAAGAGCAT
Organism: Ambystoma mexicanum; assembly: GCF_040938575.1. Classification (NCBI taxonomy): domain Eukaryota; kingdom Metazoa; phylum Chordata; class Amphibia; order Caudata; family Ambystomatidae; genus Ambystoma; species Ambystoma mexicanum. The sequence goes on along the minus strand of NC_090930.1, from coordinate 1,107,962,685 downwards.
CATCAGAAAATGTTAATAACATTAAAGTTTATCTTCATGTATACAAATGAATTGTGTGTTTGAGGCCTGCTCATTTCCCCATGTATGTGCACCATGAACTGAGACCAAACCTTAAGGAAAGTACTTAAAGAACATATGACAAGGTTAACGTCTAAATATATAGCACCTTTTCAATTTTAATATTCTGACTGTCAGTGAACAAAAACAAGTGGCCCAGATATGTGATGTCATCAATGACATTTGTGATGTCATCTTTGATGTCCCTGGGTGTTAGTCTTAGCAGTGCACGGTGGTGGCGCGGGTTATGGTTGCTTAGCTTACCATAACTGGCGAATTTCTGGGGGTTTTCGGTTTTACTTGTAACCATAATGTCCCTTTAACAATATTTTTTCATTGAATTTCATAGGTTTTTATTAGTGCAACTCAACCATAACGTCCCTTTAACAAAGTTTTTTCATTGAATATATATATAAATATATATATATATATGAACTTGTAATTGTAATGTATGTTCATTATAGATTTCATGACAGCAACTCGACTTATCTTAAGGAGAAACTAATAGAAAACACGAGAGACGATACTCCCTGAAGAATGTCAAGCATATTATAGTGAAGTGGACAGAAACCTGCGCATCTAGGGGACAACGCAACAGCCAGCAGAGCTGTATGGGATACAGAAATTAGCAAGGTAAGTTCAACAGCCAATCGTGGTGCATTAAGATTGTGGTATCTTTGTTGAGAAGAAATGAATGAAGTTATAAAACCCTTAATAGATACATAAAGTAGAACTAGATACACATGTGTAAATAGATGAATTGGAGTATTATTTGTTGACAATGTGTTTCTATTTTAGACTTGTTTTAAGTCTTTTTTAAAGTGTAAGAGACAATAAATTTGTATTTTTATACGTCGAGTTAAAATAATCTCATGAGTTGTTTTCTAGGATCCCTTATCAGGAAAGAAGCTGCTTTTTCCTTCGCCGGTTTGTATAGCTTCTATACTTTCAGCAGTCTGCCACTGCCACCAGCCAGTACAAGTTCACATGGGAGCGATTGGCTGGCAGCGTGTCAGTAAGGACCCAGGAACTGATGATGTTAAAAAGAGCTGAAGTCTTGCTATTCCTGAAGGCCACTTGCTAGCGGGAAAACTACTGAGAATGCCTAAAAACTGGTGTGTGACTGATTTCACATCCATGGGATGTGATCTCACCTAATTGGCGCAGGACGTGTGGGCCATAACCTGCAAAGAGTTTATTTAACCCAGAAGTGTGAAAGGGGGGCATATTTTCGACCCAAATGGCATAGGAAATCATTAGAATAGAATATGACATTTCATTTAACAAGCCACACATGCCACAACAACACCCAGTAGCCATTGCTGGAAATGTACCTCCAGTTCAGAGACACTGAGCAATATATTTTAGGGATGCAAATCAAATGAAAGAGTTGTACATTTTGTCCAGAGGAGATCAGTGGCATTGTCATATATGGTAGCTCTATTTTACACATAGTTCAATCAGCCCACGAGCGACAGCTTTCAATGGTGCAGCAACCACGCACAGGGATAACTTATAGACAAAGGGCCTCATTACACGCTAGGTGGTAAGGGTTTACCGGTACCGGTAAACCCTTACTGCCTTACTACGAGGTCCCTTTGCGGGTTGGAGAATTTAACGCCTGCTTTTTTCAGGCGTTAAAAACCAACCCGCAAAGGGACCAGGGAGCTAATTACGGTACTGCAATTTGCGGTGCCGTAATTAGCACCTTCCCCATTCCCATTATGCCCTATGGGGCAAAAATGGGAATGGGGAAGGGCAATGGGGGAAGGGGGAATTACCGCCCCACCAACCTTGGAATAGGGCGGTAATTCCCCTTTCACCAAGGCAGTGCCGGTATTTTACCGGCATGGACCAAGGTGCTAATAGCACCTTGGTCCACCGCCGTCCGTGTAATGAGGCCCAAAGACACTGGGCCTCATTACAACCCAGGCGTTAAGGGTTTAACGGCGCCGTCAGCGCCGTTAACCCTTAACGCCTGATTACCATTTTAACGCCTGCTAATAGCACCTTGGTCCACCGCCGTCCGTGTAATGAGGCCCAAAGACACTGGGCCTCATTACAACCCAGGCGTTAAGGGTTTAACGGCGCCGTCAGCGCCGTTAACCCTTAACGCCTGATTACCATTTTAACGCCTGCTTTTAGCAGCCGTTAAAATGCAAGGCGCTAACCCACTTGGTGTTCATTACGGCACCGTAATTTACGGTGATGTAATTAGCGCCTTCCCCACTCCCATTATGCCCTATGGGGCAAAAATGGGAATGGGGAAGGGTAAATGGGGAATGGGGATTTACCGCCCCACTCACCTTGGAATGGGGCGGTAAATCCGCCATCCACCATGGTGTAAACAGAGTTTACACCATGGTGGTAAAGTAGGGAACTTACCGCCTGGGTTGTAATGAGGCCCACTCATTTGCTCTGGAGTAAAAAGACAAGCACTACCCATGATACTTTGCGATTTGGTTCTGAACTGTAGGTGAACTTCCAGCAATGACTACTAGGCGGGATTGTGACATGTGTGGCCTGCTTAAATGAATGGCCTATTCTACTTATATTTTACATAGTAAAAGGGTTTTGTTATGTTTTAAACCCACTATTCTATAGTTGGTGTTTAACAGAGAATCAAGATAAGCCCGCCCACTTCTGCAATTAGAGATGTGCTAAATGGGTAGACAACAAAAATACAAACCAAAGGAGCTCCTAAGAAAGCAACGGAAACCACTGAACAGTAACACTTGCTGGGAACATGCTACACAATCTGTGCATTGTGGAGGTTACATCACAAATACTAAAAACAGGCCTGCCTCGTCTGTCATGGAAATATGCTTTTAAACTGTGACAAATCACCAAAGTAGTAGAATCAGAGCACCAACGCTTTTCTGTGGAATGCCTAACTGTCCCTCTGCCAGCGGTGCCCAAACTTTCTCTGCTGGAAGAGAGAACATGCGCCAAGGGAAGATTAGAGGACGGGAATGCTGCAAATAGAAGCTATGAACACAGGGTGGGGGTGATGCAGCAGGGGAAGAATGCTTCATGACTGCATGGGGAGCATGTCATTTCTGCTATGGTTCTGCAGAAGGGAAGAGGAGGATATGTCCTAAAGGGAGGATATGTCCTAAAGTGTTGTGAGAATTGGTTGCGTTTCCAAGGAAGATCTTGGAAATGGTCAGTTACTACAAAATGTAATGTGGGATGCAGGAGTGGCTCGAGAGTGTGCTCGGGCAATCCTGGATGTTTGGTGGCGTATTTGCATGGGTCCCTCTGTACATTGTACCCCAGAATGTTAGATCTGTGACTGCCAACCCTTAGCCAAAAGTGGCAGAGGCAAGGATGGCCTGTGCATAAAGGTGAAGGTTGTTGGGAACAGAAGGTAAGGGAATAGAGTGGTCGAATTAAAAAGGCCTGGCACCTTCATGTCAAAAAGGTTATTATTAAGAGCTTGTTTCATGCTCTATTGTGCTAGACTTGATTTTAGTTCACAGTGACACAGGGTGCCAACTGACTTGGAAGTACGCTATCAAAGTATATTAATACGTAGGGCCTCATTACAAGTTTGGCGGTAATTCAGCAGTAAATATGCCAAATGACAGCCAAAATGTATTACCGCTACTGCCACTCAGTGCTGTGGGTTTACCACAGGATTATAAGTGGTGAAAGCAGAGAGCAATGTCCCATTTCTGCAGTCCACAGGACTCCATGGGGATTTTGGCAGATTTACCACAAGCGGTAAGTCGGCCGCAGTAAATCCACTCATTTTTGGAGGTAAAGTGGAGGATTCACCTGCAGCTTTTTGCTGTGAGGTAAGTCCTCCACCTCAAGGCCAAACTTGTAATTCGGTGGTGCAATAAAAGTTGCAGTAATTCTGTTACTGTAAAAAGAAATATAGCAGTAACAGAATTTCCGCCACTTTTTTACTGCTCAGCCGAACGTGTTATGACACCTTTAGTCTTCTTGTAGTGTGAAAATATATCCTGAACACCCTTTGCAGGTGAAAGGTGTAGGTTAACGCGTGACCAAACAGAGTAGGTAGGGAGGGAAGTACCTGCTGCACATCATGAAAGGGTATCAACTGCCAGAGAAAATGTAGCAGCAGATTACATCTGGTAAAACTAACACATGATTCAATGATGTGAAGAAGGGCCCACTTCTTACAGCATCCATAACGCGTGGCATAGCTTCTTCTAGGCAGAGCTCAATGCCATGTACCGCCAAGATAAAAACTATTCTACAGTATCAACTGAAAAATAATGTGATGGCATTAGCAAAGAGCACGGTTTAGGTGTTTAAAAACCAATGGAACAAGACTAAATTAAGGGTCTGGGGGGACGCTTAAGATTTGCGGAAACTGACAGAGGTAAAAGAAGGGGGTTATGGACATGGGCACTATGGATTGTATTAAACGGGGGGTGCCATATAAAGAACGACAGACAGTTGCGATCATCAATACCTAGCAAGGGATTGTGCATTTATGCAACCGGAAAATGAAACAAACCAATATGGCTGCCGCAAATCTTGGGAGAGTTCCTTGACTCAGAACGACATTAAGAACGAAACTAGCACCAGCGCTGTAGCATCTACTTGTGGAGCCACAAGTCTTCCACATGCTGCAGATTTACTAGGTGGCCACTGCTACAGGGTCCGCACTCTGGGATACAGGAGGGGCAACACTTATCTTTGTTGCGGTGTCACAGAGAGTTACCCCAATTTGTCACCGATCACAAGCTCTACCTTATGCACCACTACAAGAGGGTCAGCTGATTCCTCCTCAGGCATGCCTATTCGCATCATCGATTGCCATGATGATGGTGGTGATAACACAACACAAATATGGATTTCTAAGTATCTCAATGTTCAGAGAACTCTTTTGGCCATGCAGCTTAAGGGTTAGAGGGCCTCATCTGGCAGCCAATGCAATGCCAGCCCAGGAGTGCTGTTGATCCCTGCTCTGAATGTATCACATTTTCTATGCCAGTGCTCTCTGAATGTCACTTAGGAGATCCTAACTTGAACATGGCACCCAGGAACATAGCATGTGGCCTGAGCTGTGGCCTCGGAAGTACCATCAACCCAGCTGTGGCTTTTGCCACTATTTGTCCAAGTGACCTGTGGGGCATATTCCATGATACATGAGTTCCTCTCTGTGTAGCTACTGCCCCATGTGTGCTGGGATTGCGATTAAGTGCTCAGATCAGTTGGCTAGCTCGAAGATGAATTTGTAACTGCTAGCACTGACTTGGTCCAAGGCAATGCCAGCAACACAGACCCTCATCTCCATTTACCCTGGGCCTTCCGCCTGAAATTTAGGGGACGGAGGTAAGTGGAAACATTGGGGTAATGATTACTACAAGCAGGGCTAATTAGTACAGATTGTTTTAACCCCGGGGCCCCCAAGCAAGGTATACATACATGCATTATTGAGACAGGAACAATAATCCGTGTAATGGATATGCTTGCTTTCTAAGATAGGTGTGTTTATATAATTACAAATTTTATATCTTTTCTTGGTCATTCACACTCCCAAAGAGGAGTAAAATGACAATAAAGAAGATACAAAGGATGTTATGACTGAGATTGTATGGTGTGTAAGGGTGCAGAAGAAGGTGACCCACAGGTGGCATTTTTGATGGCATAAACCTTTATTTAGTAAAAAATAAAGAGGAAACCTATCTCTGAGGGGTTTCCCTGCCTCAACCAAGGAACTAAAGATTCTGCCAGAATGTTCAAGAAATGAAAAGAGTCCACCATTGTGTGTCAAAATGCCTACCTCTGCCCCTCACACTTGTAACTAATACTAAAAAGGTAAAGGATCTTCTTGGTCCAAAAGAATGCCTCCCCTCCTCTGGAAAATGGTGTATAGTTCCAGTTGTAGGTGGGAACTTCTTCACCTGAGAGAATGACTCCCTTCCCCAGGTCTCAGTTCCTTTCCCAAGATACAAAACAAAGTTCCAGCTTGTCATGTTGTAAAGTTCTCAATTCAAACTAAAGAAAAGGTAAAGTTCCAGCTCAAACATCATTCCTTATTGCCCATAGTTTTTTTCCACTATTGGTTTATTGGAGAATGCATCCCTTCTCCAGATATCTTATTCTCAATACGCTTAGAGTGCCAGGGGACTGTCTCCCCTCCCCAGATTTTCATTGGCTCTGTTTCATGGTACACGATCAGGGGATATGGCTTCCTTCCCCAGGATCTCCTTTGGCTTTGCGGTACACAACACCAGCGGTTATGGCTTTCTTACCCTGGTCTCTCAAGCTCTTTGCCACAGTTCACAGAGGCTGGAGGATTGTCTCACTTTCCCTGGTCCTTCTCAGGCTTTCAGAGGCTGTTCCCAATACCATGGGGAATGACTCCCATCCCCGACTTGTCACCCTTTTCTTGGTACTGTAGTCTCACAGTTCTCTTCCACCAAGGGGGCATGTGTCTCTTCCCCTGGTCTTCCTTTTACCTTGTTTTACTGTTCTATAAGTGTGGGTCCCAGACTCCTAGGATTCTGCTGCTTTCCCTTGGCAGACCTGGTTCACTTTCCTGCCAGGTACTGCACTGAAGAAGAGGATTTGTGATGCTCTTCTAAACTGGGTTGGGGTCCCAGACCTGTACTTCTTTTTCTGGTTGCTTTGGCTACCCTGGCTCACCACTCAGCCAGGTACTGTGCCAAAGAAGAGAATGTGTGATGCTCTTTTCAATTGGGTGTGTGTCCCAGACCCAACATTTGTTTTTCTTGAACCGTTCCAAAGCCCGAGCAAGTGTTCCGGCAACCCTAGTACCTGTGAGGGTCTTGCCGACATTCTCTGGGTAGTGTGCGACATTGTCATACCTCTTGTTCGGTTTCTGCAGCATTCATTTGCCTTTTTGTATGTTGCGGAAGCTCTGCAGCACTCTGTTTCTCTGAGCAACCTGACCACAGTGAGCAGTGAGTGAGCTTCACAACAGGTCGGTAAGCGACACAGACCCTGTCTTCAAATCACTCTGCTTTCCTGCTCTAACGATCCTGGCTCCTCCAGGGATGACTTCTTGGGTTCCTCCAGGGAGGGTCGAGCATTGTTTTGAGTCCCTCCTAACTTTTTATGCTCATACAGTGTCCACATTGACTGGAACGCTTGTGGGTTCCACAGGCGTTCCTCATGGCTCTGCACTTCTTCTTCGTACTAGTATTGAGATGGTCAATCTCTATTGGGCTAGTTAGGCTCTTCCTTGTCCCAGTCTTCAGTGTACTTCAGGTGGGTAATGCCTACTCTTTCTCGTCTCTGTGTTTCTCATGAGGGTTGTGTTCTCTACCCTACATAAATACATGGAAGTGTTGGGAGCGAGTGTAACCTGTGTAGGGTAGGAGGATGAGAGAGGTTGTGGTCCAGTGTGGACATACCGTGTTCTCCTGTATAGTTGTCCCTAATTCTACATGGGGAATACTTCCCCATGAGATGCCCCCACTGAGTACAACCCCGAGGGGGACTGTCGGGTAGCGGTCTCACCTCCCTGGCCTCATGGGAAGGGGCTCCCCACAGGGGAGACGGGACAGGAGCAAGAAAGCTACTAAATCTTGTTTGTGATTGTGAAATAATCTATTTAAGCCCATAAATACAGAGGTATATATGACAGTAATGTGTGCATACATGTATGAGTGTGCCAAGGAGAGGGTATACATATTGTTCTTGTAATTGGTATTATACTTTCCTACCAGTCCCCTTCAAATCCATTGCCTTCTCCAAACCCTCTTTCTGGAGATCCTAAGTTTCCTCAACCACTCCACAGACGCTTCCTGCTGGTACCCCACTTTGGCTATTCTGTGCATGTCCTGTAACTGGAATCCAGCACCCTGGACCAGCTTGGGAGGGGTGGCTCCATGCATACAGCTTATGAGTTTGCATTGTCGTTGTCTCACGCTAGAACAGCTCTGTCTCTGAGGACTCTGCCATTCAACTTCAATACCAGTAATGGGAGTGTTCTCTTAACAGATCCTCCCATCCCACTGGGGAAGCTCCTGTGAGCAGGAGGACTCCACCAAAATAGTGTTAGGGTTCTCTGACACAATAACTGAAACCAGCACTGTGGATCAGAGAGGGAGTCCTAAAATTACTTGGAAACCTCACTCCGTCGATTTCCTCTAGGTGCTGGGATGCAGGGTTCTGAGGAAAAGGAGGGCAGGCATAAAGGATCTGATTCGGACACAAGAAACATGAACATTCATTCTGCTGGTAGATAAGTTGAGGACCTCAGTTCTAAATCTTTGGAATATGTCTCTGATGGCCTTGGGAGTCATGAAGACCCTATGGAAGAATAGACTGAGCCTGCTCAGCGTACATGCTCATACACTGCCCGCCACCATGATGTAAACTGCTGAGATGGTATAAGGAATTCCTGCTGCTTAGGATGCATCCGCTAGAGATCTGGACCCTCTTGCTGCCCACCTCTTAATATGGACCTTTGTCAAACTGTTGTTTGTTCTGATTACAGCAGCATAGCTATGCAGAAGGGGGATAAACTCACAAAGAGCCGTGAAGGCTTTCTTCAACTTCCACCAATTTAAAGGATTTGTCCCAGTATCCCGCCCTTGATCTATGTGGAAGTTAGTCACCCTGAAACAGGATCTGTTGACTTGTCTCTAACCTTTGAAGAAGATGCTTGAATGGAATCTCCCTGCTGCGATTGCTCAGGTCTTGCCACCACCGAAGAGTCGCCTTGACCATTGGTGTTACAGGAATGGCAGTTTAAAAGTCCATTAGTTGAGGATTCCATAACGCATTTATGTGAGATCTGAAGGGGCAGAGATTAAGCAGGCACAATGGGGTACCACAACACACACGCTGCCACACAGCTCTCAATCTTTAGACATGGTCTTAATATTGCCTGAGTAGGGGTCTGTATAGGAGCATATTAGTGTACTGGTTCTCACCAACTGTATCTCAGGAGGAATGACCTCCCCCGAACTTGTGCAGAGTCAGCGCAAATAAAAGTCACACCCTTTGAAGGACAACAATGGATTTCTTTGAGTTGAATATTAAACCTTGCCTTTATTGGAGTTCACAACCATCTGGGGATCTCTTTCCTGGAGAGGTAGAGATGGGGTTTCCACCAGTCCATTATCCATGTACGGTAAGAGGGAGATTGCTCTCCATGAAGGAGCACTACAGGAGGTGGGAACTAGCACCTCCATTAACACCTGGAGTTACTTCTGGTAAATCCAATGAGGGGATGCATGCCTAAAAGGGCTAAGAAACACAGAATCTCTGTTTTCTCGCACCTCTGTGTTAGCCTGTTCTAGTGCACACTGCTTGTTTTAGAAGTTCTCAAAAATGTTCTCGGAGCCTTGTAGCCATTGTTGTTTAACAGAAAAGATCTGCATCAGCTGAGGCCATCTTCTGAATCCATATTTCCATTACTGTTCCAGTGCACATGCATGCATATGCTTTCTGGGGGCCTCGCTTAAAAGAACAGAGAGGGCTAATAATACGGGCTCCAACAATGTTTTTTAAATATTCAGCTTCTTCCATTTCAAATTTGGCCTGATAATTATCCATTTTAGCTGCATTTCTTTTAAATTGATGGAGGAAAGCTATTATGCAGAGATGGAACAAGGCATGACCTTTTTAAGTCACAGAGACCTCTTCCTCATAGGGCACAGAGTGAAATGATTACTAACGAAAAAGCCACAGTACAGTTCATTCTCAAAGTGAAAAAGACTATTTAAAACTTTATTTGCTGAAGAAATATGCATGGAATGCAGGGCTGGAATTGCTGTCTTATCTAAAAGATTGTAAAACTCCCAGAAGCAGGGAACACATGTAACAGTTTGAAAGCAGACCGCATCTCTACCTGACAGTTGCATTTTATATATTTACATGCAGCTGTTGAATGTAATATGTTCTCAAAGCTAAGCACAGGCAGTCTTAAAGTAGGGCCCAGTTTTTTTCTTAAATGACCGATGTTCCTTTAGGCACATATTGAAATAGATTTAAAAACAATTGGGAAGCAGGGGATGTTTTGCACTTTCCTCCCCTAGAGTCTAAAGTGTGTTTTGCATCCTCTGTGTAATGGAACCATGTAATGATTTCAATACAGCTGCTAGAGTTCAATGGCTGGTATACAATGTGACACTACAATATATGTTTCCACGGATTAACTGATGTTGTCTCCATTGATACCTTAGTATGCCTGAAGCATCACAATGGCTTCCTGGCATGCAAACGGCGTAGCAAATACCAAATGCCTTCGCCAATATTTGATTCACTCTTATCACAAAGTGCCTCATCCTCAATAATAAAAGAAAGAATTAATGAAAATTAAAGGACATCCGTAATTGTAGTAAAACTACTGGTGCACACTTTAAGATTGCTTGTGTCTAACTTTGAGAACATATTACATTCATCAGTTGCATGTGAATAGGGGTTGCTTTCTTAAAATGCAACTATCGGCTGGGCTGTTTGCAATGAAAACTGTTGTATGTTCCCTGCCTCCAGCACATTTGTGGTCCTTTAGATGAGGCGGGCATGCAAGAGCTGCGTTCCATGCATACTAGTCTTCACCCAATGAACCTTAAATTGAAAACGCTCTTTTTTTTAGCTTTGTTAATGTACTGTCCAGTGGATGCTTCTTTGCTAATCACTTCACGCTGCGCCATCTGATGAAGACATCTATGATACTCGAAAGCTAATGCATTGCTCCATCTCTGCATGATATTTCAAGTTAGTCCAATGAAAGGTATCAAACCCTGTAATCTGCATGATTGTAAAACTGGTCTAACACAGCACCAAACTTAACATTTGATTTCTGTACGGTCGGTTGCTTTGCACTTTGGCATAATTGTTGTCGAGACAGACACTTCCTTTACTCAATAAACAGCTTTAATGTGCAGTTCAACTGCACACTGCATCAAGCCTTCAAGATCATAATATTAATATTCCAAGGTTACAAACCCTTCTGTCACTCAATTTCACAAGGAGATGAACAAGCTGAGTACATGGCTGCAGGTATATAAAAGGAAAGGGGAGACAAAAAACCGCCATATCAGGACAGTGTTGGCCAACAATCTATAGCGAAATCAAGCCGTTGACTGTATTAGGAATGTCAATATTAAAAATTAGCACTTTTTTTCCTGAGTTGTACGTTTTATGCTCCCTTCTTAATCAAGGGAGAGCAGTTGCACAGGTCATTGTACTGGCGTGGTATTCGGGGGGACCATCACGAGTCTCCCGCAGTAATGCAGACTCCTTTTAGCACCTCTTCACATTACTAGCTAGAGGCCTGGGTTTCAGAGGAAGAGTGCTGACTCAATTCTTGAAAACCAAACGTGGCCCTGTGCGGGCCTCTGATCCATGGCTGCCTCCAGGTCCTGTCGCCCAACTCCTGCAGACTCCACTTAGCGCCTCCTTCGCTGCTTTGCGTGAGGTACGTGTTTTAAAGGAAGAGCGCTGGCTCCTTTCCTGATATCCAAAGATGTATCCGTGTGTGCCTCCCGCTCTGTGGCTGCTTCCTGGTCCTGCTGCCCAACTCCTGGAGACTCGTTTTAGGACCCCTTTGTGTAGAGGGTATGGGTGTGCAAGTGTTGGTTGTTTGTGTATGCCGGTCAAACATCGCTCGCTGTTAGCCACTTTGTGTTTGAGGTGGAGACTGGTGTAACTGTCTGAGATTTGCCCACCAAAGACCGTTTATGAGGTCAGTACCGTTAAGTGATGGGCAAGTTATCGAGGTTGTCCTATGTGAAGAGTTTGCAATGTCAGCTGCATGGCAGTGTTGTTCCGTGAGATGCAGAGGTTTTTCACGGTGAGAGATGTGATGGTTGTGAAATACCAAGTGGTGGTTTCCAGAACTCCCCCAAAACCCTGAGAAAAAAAGCTGAATGTGCAATTACTGCGCATTCGGCTTGTGAAAAAAAAATCGAGCGACAAAATCCCGAACATGGTGAGCGGGAGTTGAGAGCACGGGCACTGAGTATGCGGGTGCTCCGGGGCCCGAGCACCCGCCAGGAGAATTAGTTTGGGGCTGAGCCCCCTCCAGCCGGGACGGAGAGAAGACAAAGTATGTCTCTCTGTCCACCGGCCCGGTCCGTGGCACTGGGAGTGTCAGCTCGTGATCGGAATCGGATGCGGAGGCTCAGCAAAGGTATGTTTTTTTTTCTGTAACTGCAATGCAGGCTCCAAACTGCGATATATACATCTTTGCTAATCCTGGCACAGGCACATACAGACAGGGGCGGCGCCAGGCATGGACTTCAGATGGCTAAAGCCTCCCCACTTTGACACAGCAGGCATCACTCTGCTATTAAGCCCAGCTGGGCTAGGCCAGCAAGAACCTGTCACATTTCTCACCTCAGAGTGAGGTGTAATTACTTAAGCAAATACACTTCTCTCCGAGGTGAGAAAACAGTCATTGAAGTGAACATAGAGGCAGAGGAAAAAAGCCTGAACAGGGGATATCAGTAGTCGCCCCGCCCCCTATCTTGCAGCTGAAAGCTTAACTGCTGGCTTAGCTTTTACATGGCCTATGACACCAATTATCAGCATTAACTAAAAAAAAGTATATTTGTGTGCAAGCAGGGATTGTATGTATGCAAGCATGTGAGTAAAATATATCATATCATTTATGAATGCATGTATGAATGTGTGCAGGCATGCATGTGAGTGTTGTGTGTAAATGGTTGTATGTTTGTATGCTAGGATGTGTTTGCAAGTGCACACCTACGAATGAATGCAGTACATGCAGGGCTCAAGTCGGGGCTACACGCGGGTGGACGGAGTCCACCCACTTTTTTCAGAAGGTGGACTCAGTTCCCCCCTCCCAGCTAAAATGAGAAACATTGAATGTCCTCTTTCAATTCATGAATTAAAGTCAACCTGGGGGATCAAATCGCAGTCGCCGGGTTTGCAGGCAGGACACTTCACCACTGCTCAATATAACCTGATGAAAAATAACAAACAACTAAAGGTGAAATGTCCCATTTCGGTACTGCAAGTCCCAAGGAAAACATTTGTATTGGTTCTTGGCGTTTAAAACATGCACACCTTTTAACGTTTTCAAAAACACTTTTAGAAGAAAATATCCTCTCTTGGTTTTGTGTGTTGATTTTATGAAAGGCAAATGCCATTCGCCCCGTGCGATTTGGGTGGGTATGCAAAGCCAATTTAATGAAATGTGCATATTTCACCATGACATGCTAAATTCGGATGACGTAACATCCCATTGCGTTTGTTGATGAGTCACCCCACTTTTCTTGGTAGGACTTGACCCCTGAGTACATGGGTGTGACTGCGCATGTTAATGAGCGCACAGTCTAAATGTTCTGGGTGCTCGTGTGAATGGCAGATAGCTGTGTGGGTGCACCTGTCTGAATGTGTCCATATATATGTTTCTGTGTGTATGCACGCTGGGACCGGAGAGAGGCATTAGAGCATTGACAAGAGCATGGTTGTTTTACTGCCGCTTTTGGGCAAAGGAAAACCAACTTGAGTGTTTTTATGTGATGGTGGGGTTGGAGTGGTGGGGAATACCACAGTGGGACTGGCCTGGCTGGGTCTTACTGTGGCACGTGTATGCCCGCTAGCCAGTAAGAGCATGTTTTCTTACTGTGGCATTACAGTTTATTGCTGGTGTTAAGGCCAAACGCAACATAAGTGTTCTTACATTGGGGTGGGGGCATTTGTGCAGCATGCAAGGCTATGTTTTTCTACTCTGGCATGACATTTTTTACTGCCGTTAGGGAGCAAATATAACATTCTTACATGGGGAGTGGGGGATTTGTGTAGCCGGCAAGGATATATGTTCTTACTGTGGCACACCTATGTTTCACTGGCATTAAGGCAAAGCCAACAGGAGTATGTTCTTACATGGGGATATTGGCATGTATTGGCAGAGCCCGCATAAACATGCTATTGTGGGCAAAGGCATTATGAAAATGTGTTTGCAAATGCTGTTGTGCATTGTTGGTGGTTTGGCATCTAATGGACTTTTTATTTCTTACCCTGTTAAACCCATTGTAAACTCTCTGGCTTTTTACCTAATTTATCACAGAAAGTGTACTGTAAAATGCACTATTTTAACCTATTATTTAAAATCTTTTATCAAGGCGACAACCACCCCTTGATTGGTTCGCCCTCCCTCACTACTCTCTGTCACTCCTTTGCATTTGGCTGTGGGCAGAACAAGTGCCCTTCCTTCTGCAGGCTCTTCTTAATGTGGGCCCTACTACATTAGCTCCAGCCCCCACTTGCTACAGAATCATGGCTATGCTTCTTGTGAGTTGGGGTGAAAGATGGATGTAATGGGCCAAAGGAAAGCGTAATATCTACTCAGCCTCCTGGGCTTGGGTAGGGGGCGGTAGGACGGGAGTTGTGGACCAATAGTGCAATAGGTTTAATGTCCCGTCTCACTAACAGTTTTCAAAACTGCCCTCCAGGGCCCCCAAAGGTTTGAGGCTGGCTCCTCCCCTGCATACAGACTCTAGCCTCCATGGTGGCTATGCTGCAGGTCGTGAAGGTGCTTAGGTTGCATTTGCGATTGCAATGCAAACCCATTTCTTTTATGGCAGTCAGAGCCTCAGCACGTGTTTGTGAGCACACATTTATAATCACTCTCACCTATGATAGCCCCCACTTCTCTTACTTCTCAGGTGATTCCCCGTCTTTTCATAATTTCCCTTTCCCACTATTTGATTCCATTTATCCGTGCACTCCCGGGTGAACGTTTATTTTTGCTTTGTTAGAACTCCTTTCTCTTTCAATAGTTTGCCCATTTATCATTTTCAGTGCACTCACCAGTGCATGTTGATTTTTATTCTGTGCAGCTCCCACCTGCACAATTAGTACACATTTATTACAATACATTTATAATACGAATCCTGTATCGCCTACATTGACTGGCCCTTCTATAATTCATATTGCTCATAGTACCGTTTCACCTATTTTCACTGCTCAATTTCTCAGCACGTTTATTGTCGGACCTACATATCTCAATATTGTCTGATATTCGCTGTTCTTCCAATGTGGTTTAATTTGACCTCCCAATCTTAATATCTCACAATATTCAATTTTCTAAATGTGCATGCTTGCTGTTTTCGCACACAGTTTTTCCCATCTTGTTTTCAGTTTCTCACTTTCTCAACACTGTGCCTTTCCCTCGTCTGGGTGCATGCGTCTTCCATCAGGTTTCCTATTACAACGCATCAATGTCCTGTAGCACCTGCCAAGGGGTTTCCTGCCCCAGATGGTAAACACAGGCTTGTATGGTTCCTCCTCGTGTAGTAGTGGCCCGTGTGCAAACTCCTGTAATCAAGGGGTCAGCACCCTCTGATAGTTGCAGCTGGAGTAACTGTCCTTGTGATATCTGCCCAGGAAATAGCTGTGCCCAGTGTATTCCACCTGCTGTGCTATCTGCCCGGAAATCCTTGCCGTTATACTATCTCTCAAGGAAGTCTGCCCTCGTCCATCCCGAGAGGGAGTTACCTGGCCCCTGTAAGCTGACCCCAGGCTGCTCTTGTCCCTTCATTGCACCAGGGAATATCTGCCCCCGCTGTTCGGCCTTGTGCAAAACCTGTCACTGGCACTGTCCAATCACATCAGGATCATCCGCCCCCATGCCAATTGCCCAGGGCCTACCTATCCCAATCATGTGCATGATGGAACGTTTCCCAAACCGTCCTTTAGCCTCGTAGCCAAGACAATCTCACAGCTGCAGCCCATGCTTTTGACAAAGTGTAATTTGTTCGTCGTCCTTTCATGACCAAGTGCACCCTCTCCAACTTGCAGCCGAAGCTTTCCCGTTTACTCCTGCCATGTATGAGAAGGCCATTGTGGTGTTCTTGAGCGGAAATAATGAAGAGTCACATATTCCAATTTTTACTTTTTGTATTTTGTCTTGTTTCAACAAAGTGCAAGTAGCTGAAAAGTTAAATGCAGTATGGATGATGTCTCTGCCATGGCATGGGGCATGACTTTTCTGGTCCGGAGCACGGATCTTCATCTCTGTCTGAATGCAGGTTAGTGCCCCCATGCACCTTCTCTCATTTCCTGATCTCACTTAAACTCCTGCAAGATCAGGAAACCACATTCCTCCCCCGTAGACTGTCCTGAAAGTCCTATAGTTCAGTTAGTTTCTCTGAACCTGGTTGGGAGCCTCACCTCTCTGCGAGGTCATTTGTTACTACCACCGGTGCTCCATTTAGGTATCCTTGTGGGTTCTGCCTCCATAGAGCTCCCTCGCTGCCTCACTCCCTCGCTCTTTCATCTTTTTTTCCTATCTTTTCTACTCTCTCGTTTCTCCTCCTGCTTGATTCATTAACGTTGTTGTCCCTTATACAGGGGGTCTCATCACTACAGGGTCCACCACAGTCAACAAGTTCAGTGGGTTCTCTTGCATTTCTTCTGGCTATGCTGCAGGTCGTGAAGGTGCTCAGGTTGCAATTGTAAACACATTTTTTAGTTGGTCATTGCCTTTCATTTGCATGATGGAACGTTTCCA
Organism: Ambystoma mexicanum; assembly: GCF_040938575.1. Classification (NCBI taxonomy): domain Eukaryota; kingdom Metazoa; phylum Chordata; class Amphibia; order Caudata; family Ambystomatidae; genus Ambystoma; species Ambystoma mexicanum. The sequence goes on along the minus strand of NC_090930.1, from coordinate 1,107,946,184 downwards.
GTTTCCAAATCAAAGAGCTTGCAAAGCAATAGTTACCTTGCAAATCTGTGACAGTTAAAGTGAGCAGCACAAAGCATCCATTTAAAGAGTATCTTGGGAGGCGAAAAAATAAAGTCACTTTATGTCACTACACTAATAAAATATTTCCAACATCATGATTAACAACGAGCAGGAGGTTTGTGACAGAGAATCTGCATATCTATGTTTAATTACATGTCTTAAAATCACTGAAAGTACAATGGGCTTAAATAGATTTTTCAGGTTGGCATTATCTGGCATTCTGAGACTTATAGTTTACCATTCGGGATGTAAGGATCAAAGCCACAATGATATTCTTTTGGCTTAACATGTTGCTATAAGGATTTACATGTTGTCATGTGGCTTTATTAATCTAAATCAAAAACACAACAAATGGGTAAAAAGCATAATATATATTCACACAGAAGGTGGACCCAAAACAATATTGCTGTCCAATAGTAAGTCTGCCCGTTTCTCAGAGGTAGTAGTTTCTCTTGCACCAAAGTGCAGTGGCCTAACTTCCAGAGGGTCCTTCTGGTACAGCCATACAGTCTAGTGGAAAACCTGCCATAGGTTCAGGTGGGCATTTAGACCACCTTTGGGGTGATGGTCACGCTGCGGTATGCAGGGTATGATGTAGATAGTGACAAAGCACTGTTGTCCTTTTTAATCAGGAAACTTCTTTACTTCTTGTTTTCCCTTGAATTGGGAATGTTTTGTTGGTGGTGGCGGCACTGCACCTTGCAACTGTACTTCTGTTTAGCGAGCATGTTGTTCTCCCATCCTAGTCCTGTTGCTCTGCCTTTTGAGGGCTGCTCCACCTGGGATGATTATAGAGGGGTGGAGTAGGGGCAATGATGGCTTACTGGAATGCAACTGGGAGGCTTAAATCTCCTTCTTACTTGACTTTAGTATATGCAGTACATGCTAGACAATGTTTCCACAGCTCTGCGCCACCCCCCTTGCACCAAGTTGGCAACTACGTGTAAATGCGGTCATATATCTGCCAGTGATGTCCCTTCTCTATATTTGGCCACCCCTGAGAAATTCATAAGTCAGCTTCCCTGGTTGTGGGGGTGTCCCCTTCTCCCCTTGTTCGGCGTTATGGGCTTCGGGCATTGCAAGGGTCCCGCCTCTTCCATGCCATTGGAAGCAAGGGACAAAAAAGAAAGAAAAAGTGACCCTGCCGCGTCAGCTTTGACCCACGTTAGTCGGAGCAAACTGACGCCACAGGGATACAGGAGTGTCGGCGGCACACTGCTGTGTGTGCCGCCGAAAAAGGTAAGTGGGGGTGGTGGGTTGTAGGGATAAGCGAGATGGTGGAAAGTGATCTATGTGCTCTCTGAGCAACAGGATTTTGCACTTTGGTCTTTACGGATTGACAATTTCCCGATGTGCAATGATCACATAGATCCGTGGTTTCCTGGCAATGCACATTCTGGTTCACATGAGTGCAGTGGGTATGCGCTATGGCTCTTGGCGCTTCCCAGCCATTCTCACCTCTTGAGCCGCACTTACACTTTGGTGCTTTGCAGTGCCACTCGGCCAGGAGAACAGTGGCTGAGAGAGCGGCATTTAATATCTGCAGCAAATACGATCACGACAAGGCTCATAAAGGGGTTAACTTGTGGAATCAGGAGGAAGTGATAATTTCTATTTTTAATGGCATCCTTTTAACTGCCATGGGTTTTCCCCCCAGTGCCAAGGCCTTTGTTGGTGATTTCAGTATTTCACCATGCAAAGCCTTCTAACATTTTATCCTTCATTAACCCCTTAAGTGCCAAGGACGAGCTATCTCGTCCTTGGCACTGGGGAGGTAATCCCAAGGACGAGATACCTCGTCCTTGCCACTTAAAGGGTTTTAAGCCCGTCGTCTTGCGGGCACTCGAGGTACCCATGACGTCTGTGATGTCCTGACAGCTGTTACCCGTGTGAGCCATCGCACCATGTCTTGCAAAGGATCAGCTTTTTTCTTTTTAGACTATGTGAAGTTGCACTGCTAGGCTCCACCGACTTCTAGTTACTTATGTATATTGTGCCATTAATTGCACTGTAGTTTGTGAGCCTTTAGTGCTTCCATCTATTCTGGGTAAGCGCAAACTTTTTTCATACCTATTTACAAACACAGGCATGTTCAGATATAAATGAATTCCAAGTGCACATTTACTTTGTTTCTGTCCTTCGCTGTGGCTCTTTCCTCTGCTGAGCTGTTCACGCGTGCTGAGCTTACCTGTCCACCTCCAGCTGTGAACGAAACAGATGCAGGCAGGAGCTGAACAGCTGCCAGTTTCACCCGCAGCCAGGGCTTGGCAGTGTCCCACTTAGTTAGTGATCAGCACCTGGTACCTACAGGACAAACACAGCTGAATCAGCTTTTGACATGCACGGCCTGAGCTCTTGTCATCGCTAAACAGGCTCATTTTTACTCCCTCCGCAGTGTCCCGCATCTGTTGCATCTCGTTCATGCAGTAGGCAAAGCTTTTTAAATGTAAGTTATATTTTACTTGACGTTTGCAATGATAACATCTAGGTCAGATGTATTGAAATGCATCTATGTATTTGTATTAAGATTGACAACTAAAACATTCACATAACACACACACACAAACACACACACACACACACACTGTACAATTAATGTTGATTCAGAGGTTCCATGTCTTAACATCGCTGCAAAAATGGGTGTGTATACAAAATATCGTGGCAAAAATGTAGTGGTTTTGCTGCCACAATAATGTAAAGAATGCAGGGGACACCCCCGCAACACCTAGACCGATTATACCATTTAAGGGGAGCATTTAACACCCCTCCCCTTAAAAGGTATAATGGGGTATACCTTTACCGGGTCAAACCACAGCATTTTTGTCGCAATTTATTTTTACTGGTGACATTTTTGCCGTGATTTTATTACCTGATACCAATTCAGACAGGATATACAAAACATACAGAATAAGATAATGGCAGCTCCTTATCATTAATAAATACATTGTCGTATTTAATACTACAGCATTCCTTTCCTCATATATTTAACCAGGGAGGATGCGGCTGCCAACCAGGTTGCTCAAAAATTGGGCTTTAACGAATGGTGAAAGCCTGCATTCAGAGCCAGCTGCCAGCTGGTCACATCTTCCCGCACCTGCTGCTCTGACCTACGCCGCCCTGTCGCTCCCTTACCCCCTTGTCTGTACATTGGTACCTCCTTACCTTGGTCTCTAGGTTGCCCCCCTTCTTCAGCTGCCACTTTCCATGGTTGTTGCTTCTTGATGATGCCGGCCATGGAAAATGAAGAGGGACCCTGGCATCCATTTCATGGTGAGAAAGTATAAAACGGTAACCCCCCGGTGAAGTCCACTCGGGACCACAACAATCATTTCTCCTTTCTGGGAACTATAATAAGTATTCAATAATAAAGGAATGATTGAGATTCTAAATTTCCAAAGAAGCAAGTGTATTCTCTCAAATACATTTATGAAGTAGTCCTGAAATAATGGACTTCCTTATCTCATAATTGCAAAAATAGACAATTCTTTATTAATCACTCATTAAAACATAGATCATTAGCACATCAAAACATTCACACATATTAAAATAATAAAGGCTGTCTGACAATGGACATACTAGACTCAGATATAATACATCATGTCAGGCTCCCATCCAAATAATCAAATTAATTTACATTTGTTCTGGGAAACATACAGCCAGCTATGTATGTGTACACAGTTCTGTTTTCCAAAAAAGCCTGACACGTTTCTGTCCAATATGCTATCAAATGCAGGTCATTCATCAGGGGCTAAGGTGGAAGGTAACGCGTGATCACAGTCACACGAAGGTCTAGAGTGCCACCATTCTGTTACATAGAATTCCAAGCTGAAACATCCCAATGCACATTAGTACATGACATCCTACTTTCACATCCTATAAAAAGAGAGAAACATGTCTTACTTGTGAAATTACCCGTTACTCTTCATGAAACATAACTAGTCCAAATCATCTGTTATGCCTCAAAATCCAATTTTTCAGGTTACCTGGAATAGTAGTTCATTGTAATACCTACCTGTAGCTTTTCAAAATCTTTGTCACTATTACTGTGGCAAATTAGACACAGATAGCCTCAAAAGATGGCTCATCTGCAAAGAAAACCCAAAAGAGGGACCTATGAGAATACTCTTTTATACCGATACCAAAAGGTAGTGACAAAAGATCATTATTGGCAGTCCGCTTAGTCCCCTTAATACCTTGAGGAGCCAATTATTCATGTGTGTCCATCTTGGGTCGGAATGTCTATTTAGATGAGATCACTTCAAAGTTGGAAACACCTTCCTGCTTCCGTGCACTAAGGTTTAAACCGAGGTGTCCCTGTTGAAAATAAGAAATTAAAAGGGGTTCGTACTCCCGTTCACAATATGTGATCAGCAAATAACTGCTATGGGCGAGTTCTCACTTAGCTTCACCAAAATATCACCTGTCTTTGGTCCAAATGGTGTACTGCTCGAATGATCGGACCATATAGTAAAGAAAATCACTTTCAAAATGGCTGAATAATAGAATGTCACGTAGCCTTGTTTAATGATGTCATACCATGTACATACACCAGAGCGTTTAATAGGCTCAAAGGGAAATATTTTGTTTTCTTCTTTTTTTTAAAGGGAAATATTCTGTTTAGGTAAAATATTTTCTATATAGCGTAAGCCCTAGTTAATCAACTCAAGGGATTCCATCATTTCGTTACTCTCCCTTACTAGAAGGAGGAACAGAAAGTTATCTGGTGTGCATATACGATGTGTAAATCTGAGATGGCGCCTTATGGGCAGTATCTTATACCGCTACTTTAATCAATCCTGAACCGTCAAACTATGATAACTATGCATGATTTTTAGAAGAAGTTCTCCCCAAGTGTGGCGATGAGGCGACCATGCCAGGGTGCAGATGGTTAATGCAGCCTCACACTAATGCACCTTAAGATTTTAAACGTATGGCTCCATTCTCCTAACAATACCATGATGCACAGGTACATGAATCAGGAAGAAGTACACATACATGTAACTAGTCACTCTTTATGCACAACTCAGTGCTTGCCTGGTAACTTGCTCAAAATACAACAAAGTGAAAAGATGATATTGTAGGATTCCTAGAAAGGGCACAGGTGTTCATTGAGCATAGACAAGCTGTGATAGTGAGCATCTATGATGACCCCGTTCTGTTTTACAGAATTTCAAGATAAAAAAACCCAAATCACATTAGTACACATACCCATGATTTGTCACAAACTTCCCTTGGCTGCGACACTCTACGTATATCATCTAGTACTTGCAGGGTAATATGTGTGAATGTTTTGAAGTGCGAATGATCTGTTTTAATGATTGATTAATAAAGAATTTAGTATTTTTAAAATGATGAGACATTGAAGTCCATTATTTCAGGACTACTTCATACATGGATTAGAGAGAATACACTTGCATCTTTGGAAATTTAGAATTGCAATCATTCCTTTATTACTGAATACTCCATTTCATGGTGGCCAGCTCAGGTGTATTTTTGTTGTAGTAAACAACAGAATGCACACGCACCATGTCAATTTTTTCCACACAAAATGCTGTCCCATAGCGCCTAGAACTTTTAACTGAGTTCTAGTCGATGTATGGTCCTGTTCTGTGGGCCACACCGCATGGTAACTACCTGTCGGACACGTTAAAGGCACTTGCAGGTATTATCGCGTTTTACTAATGATTTTTCAATTTAAATTGTGCACCACCTGAGCATATTCATAATGCATTGATATAACATTAACCAGTTAAAAATATATAGAGTTACAACCTCTAATATTACCTGGGTGCTGAGCCCACTTACATATTAGCCTGAGTGTACGAGATAGTTTAAAAACACATAACTCTTCTTTTCAATAGCCATATAGTCCAAAACTACAAATGTGTCTAAAAAGAAGTAACAAGTAACGTTTAAAGAATGATACCGATATTAAGAAATATTGGAAATAACGAAAACAGTGTTCACCTAATCCAAACTCTTGTAGAAAAAATGTAAAGCCAAATTAATGTCGTTTAATATGGTTTCGTTTAATAATGTCTGCAACTGAAAAGAGGGCATTCTCAATAAACGATTGCTCTTTCTGGTAAAGGGAAGACAGGATCCCCCACATCATTTGATATTGACCTAAGCTCCCAAAGGCAGCTCCCATCCCGTTTACCCTGTTCGCCCGTGAGAGCCCCAGCCAGGCCCAAGAAGCTTCATCAACATTAAGGTAAGAGACAACCTCCACAGCCTTAACATTGTTGTTAATAGTTACGTTTGCCGGTTCAAAGCTGCCTTGATGCATCGCCTCTAGTGAGCCCTTCCTTCTCCGACTCCTCTCCCTCCTCATAAGCGCCCCTGCTAGCCATTCCATAAAGCAGCAACCCCTGTCGCTGAATAATACTATCATTGCAGAACACAGCCCTCTCTATCCCACATTTAACACAACCCTAGTACAGCCACTTTACCTCTCCCAGGTACTTGGTCATAACCATCCATGCACTTAGCCACTACTCCTAGCATACGTTTTAGGCACTACGGATGTTTTTAGTCTAGCTGCATTTTAGGTACATCAATTATTTCCAATCCTGGTACATTTTACATACTACAAACGTTTGTATCAATCTGCATTTTAGGTAGTACACATGTTTTGAATCCTGGTGCCTTTTAGGTACTACAAATCCGTTGAGTAAGTACTGCTTTTCCGCGTTGGTCTCTGCTACTCTGCTACTGAACCTGAGGACCCGTGAACGTGTATGGACGTGTGTTCCTGCATTGAACTTTGTCACGAAGCCCATTGAAGCTGGATTGGCCTGCGCTTTGTCCCGCCTACCCATTCACCCGCCCACCAAAACAAGCGGATCGACTACTTCCTATAAATCGAGAGCGCACGTGCACAGCGTGCGCACACTCGCGAAAGTACTCGAGTAAGTACCACTTTTCCGCGTTGGTCTCTGCTACTCTGCTACCTGCTACTGAACCTGAGGACCCGTGGACGTGTATGGACGTGTGTTTCTGCATTGAACTTTGTCACGAAGCCCATTGAAGGTGATTAAGGAGCTTGGTGGGCGTTGACCTGGATATTGACTAACTTTTTTGAAGGATTTTGTGAGGATTTTGTAACGGTGACGGTGATCACAACGTCTGTTTTTTTACCCTTTCAGCTGGATTGGCCCGCGCTTTGTCCCGCCTACCCATTCACCCGCCCACCAAAACAAGCGGATCGACTATTTCCTATAAATCGAGAGCGCACGCGCAGAGCACGCGTGCACTCGCGGAGGTACTCGAGTAAGTACCGCTTTTCCGCTTCTCCGCGTTTACGTGGAAAGTGGACATTATAGTAAGATACTGGTTTATGTGTTTGATTTTTCAAGCCAAAACAGCCACTTTGATTATATTGGGTAGGGTAGTATTGATACTTTGTGAAAACGTCTGCTGGTTTAGTGGCTGCTATGTTTGCCTTTCACTCCTTGAAAACTGGTATGCCTGCACAAATGGAGCACTTTTTGTCTTTAAAAAGTAAAACTAATCATTTGCATTCCTCTCACACGTCGATCATGTTGACCCCAATTCATGCTCAAAATTCTAATCATAAGAGGCAAATTGAAAATACGGTTGGAACGCAAATTCCAAACCAGCTAAGCGTTTCCCATACTATCAATATAGACATTCAGAGTACCTGTGGCCCGAGTGAGAGTTCAAAAGTTTTACTAATCTCCAACGGTGCACAGATTGTTTCTGACCGAACGTTTTTGGAATCCACAAAAAGGAATGTTATAAATAATAAAGCAAACACTTCACTTGCACTATCACCTAGCCTTTATGCACTTTATGACTCTAATTCGTCTGGCATATCCATGTATGCCAGTCAATGCAAATCCCCAATAACCATTGTTGAGGAAGGTAAGAAAGCATCATGCGTGATTGACGAATCTAATATCTCTTCGTCTCTTAGTCCTCCAGAGCCAGGTGAGTGCAGCCGCGTGCATTTTAGTCACCTAACCACCCTTCCTGGTGGCATCTGTGGTCCCCCTGCCCCCTCGGTAGCCCATCCGCCTCCCATTCTCTCCCCGCATCCATTTCCTTATTCCCCGGCCCTCCCCGCCTCCCGCGCCCGCCCACCCCCTCCCATTCGTCAATCCAACCCACACAACAAGCCTAGCGACTCGCGTGCCTGCCCCGGCTCCCTTAGTCCTCCAGAGCCAGGTGAGTGCAGCCGCGTGCATTTCAGTCGCCTAACCACCCTTCCTGGTGGCATCTGTGGTCCCCCTGCCCCCTCGGTAGCCCATCCGCCTCCCATTCTCTCCCCGCATCCATTTCCTTATTCCCCGGCCCTCCCCGCCTCCCGCTCCCGCCCACCCCCCCATTCGTCAATCCAACCCACACAACAAGCCTAGCGACTCGCGTGCCTCCCCCGGCTCCCTTAGTCCTCCAGAGCCAGGTGAGTGCAGCCGCGTGCATTTTAGTCACCTAACCACCCTTCCTGGTGGCATCTGTGGTCCCCCTGCCCCCTCGGTAGCCCATTCGCCTCCCATTCTCTCCCCGCATCCATTTCCTTATTCCCCGGCCCTCCCCGCCTCCCGCTCCTGCCCACCCCCTCCCATTCGTCAATCCAACCCACACAACAAGCCTAGCGACTCGCGTGCCTGCCCCGGCTCCCTTAGTCCTCCAGAGCCAGGTGAGTGCAGCCGCGTGCATTTTAGTCGCCTAACCACCCTTCCTGGTGGCATCTGTGGTCCCCCTGCCCCCTCGGTAGCCCATCCGCCTCCCATTCTCTCCCCGCATCCATTTCCTTATTCCCCGGCTCTCCCCGCCTCCCGCTCCCGCCCACCCCCTCCCATTCGTCAATCCAACCCACACAACAAGCCTAGCGACTCGCGTGCCTGCCCCGGCTCCCTTAGTCCTCCAGAGCCAGGTGAGTGCAGCCGCGTGCATTTTAGTCGCCTAACCACCCTTCCTGGTGGCATCAGTGGTCCCCCTGCCCCCTCGGTAGCCCATCCGCCTCCCATTCTCTCCCCGCATCCATTTCCTTATTCCCCGGCCCTCCCCGCCTCCCGCTCCCGCCCACCCCCTCCCATTCGTCAATCCAACCCACACAACAAGCCTAGCGACTCGCGTGCCTGCCCCGGCTCCCTTAGTCCTCCAGAGCCAGGTGAGTGCAGCCGCGTGCATTTTAGTCGCCTAACCACCCTTCCTGGTGGCATCAGTGGTCCCCCTGCCCCCTTGGTAGCCCATCCGCCTCCCATTCTCTCCCCGCATCCATTTCCTTATTCCCTGGCCCTCCCCGCCCACCCCCTCCCATTGGCCACATCAAGGGGAATTCCATTCATAGCCAATCTCCCCAGGGCAGCCCCTGCCCGGCAGCCCCATCGGCTAAGGACCCCAAGGCAAAGGACGGCTCCAACTAGACGGCTCCAGATCGTATCTGCAGGTATCCGCAGGAGAAGCAAGAAGCCAACAACAAGTAAGTGTGGCAAGGGCAGGGCCAGAAGCAACTACTTCAGGCCATACTACCCTACCACCCCTCTAACACAGCATCAATCCCTCTATAGTTAAACTCGGAATCCCAGCATTGCATTGTTCCCAATTGCATTTAGGTGTTTCACCCAATAGCCTCTCTGAGGAAAGCTGCATTTAGAAGTGTTCTCAACTGCATTTAGAAGTGTTCCCAATTGCATTTAGAAGTGTTCCCAATTCCATTTAGTAGTGTTCCCAATTGCATTAGGTGTTGCGCCCAACTGCCTCTCTGAGGAAAGTTGCATTTAGAAGTGTTCTCAACTGCATTTAGAAGTGTTCCCAATTGCACTTAGTAGTGTCACCAATCGCATTCTGAAGTTGCGCCCAATAGCCTCTCTGAGGAAAGTTGCATTTAGAAGTGTTCCCAATTGCATTTAGAAGTGTTCCCAATTGCATTTAGAAGTGTTCCCAATTGCACTTAGTAGTGTCACCAATCGCATTCTGAAGTTGCGCCCAATAGCCTCTCTGAGGAAAGTTGCATTTAGAAGTGTTCCCAATTGCATTCCGAAGTTGCGCCCAACAGCCTCCCTGAGGAAAGTTGCATTTAGAAGTGTTCCCAAATTGCATTAAGTAGTGTCCCCAATTACAGTTTAATAGTATTCCCAATTGCATTTAGGTGTTGCGCCCAATAGCCTCTCTGAGGAAAATTGCATTTAGAAGTGTTCCCAACTGCATTCTGAAGTTACGCCCAATAGCCTCTCTGAGGAAAGTTGCATTTAGTAGCGTCCCCAATTGCATTTAATAGTGTTCCCAATTGCATTTAGGTGTTGCGCCCAATAGCCTCTCTGAGGAAAATTGCATTTAGAAGTGTCCCCAATTGCATTCTGAAGTTACGCCCAATAGCCCCTCACAAGAAAGTAGCTGTTAGAACTGCCTCCACTCGTATTCAGATGTCTAATGTCCCCAATTGCATTTAATAGTGTTCCCAATTGCATTTAGGTGTTGCGCCCAATAGCCTCTCTGAGGAAAATTACATTTAGAAGTGTTCCCAATTGCATTCTGAAGTTGCGCCCAATAGCCTCTCTCATGAAAGTTGCATTTGAAGTGCCCCCACTTGTATTCTGAAACTGCGCCAAATAGCCTCTCTGAGAAATTGCATGTAGTAGTTTATTAATGTTCCCAACTGCACTTAGGAGTCGCGCCCAATAGCCCCTCAGACGAAAGTTGCATTTAGAAGTGTTCGCAATTATACTCTGAAGTCGCGCCCAATAGCCTCTCTGAGGAAAGTTGCATTTAGAAGTGTTCCCAATTGTATTCTGAATTTGCGCCCAACAGCCTCTCTGAGAAAATTGCATTTCCTATGCGATCCTATACATGGGAAAGCTGAACTTAGAACTACATTTAAAAGCTGCACTTAAAAAGTGTGTCCAACTGCCTCTCTGTGGAAAGTTGACCTTAAAAGTGCACTTAGAAGTGTGCCCAATAGCCCCTCAGAAAAGTTGAATCCAGAAGCGCATTTAGAAGCTGCTTCTAGAAGTGTACCCAACAGGCTAATTTGTGAATCTAGAAGTGCGCCCAACAACCTGTTTATGCAACTCTAACTTAGAAATAACTAACAGTATAACTGCGCAATGTAGAATCTAAAATGGTGACTACAAAGTTGATTTAGATCCATGCAAAACACCGTCCCTGTATAAAGGTGAATTGAAGAAGTCCACCACTACCGTGCCCTACTCAATCCTATCAGTATAACCAACAGTACCACTGTATAATATAGAATCTAAAACTATGACTAATAATCTAACACCCCCTCTAAGCAAATAGAATCTAGAGGCTGACCGAATATCCTCCTTGGGGACAAACGAACTTAGAAGTGTACCCAATAAACTAAAATAATCTCGATCTACAACTCTAACTAGAAAAGCACCAAATAAACCTAATACCATCTTTGAGCAGTTGAACCTTGAAGTGTACCTAAAAGCGTGTCATCACCGATCTTAGAACTACAATCAGAAAGCCCTCCTAAACCAACCTTAAAGCTTACACCAATCATGAGTGCACCCACTCCACCAGAATCAGTCAGAAACATCTCCCATGGACCACCCCCTTCCTCCGATCTGTCTTCCTTCCCATCCCGCCCCTCCCAAACCCCCCCACCCTCTCCCTCACTCCCTGCCTTTCCCCTCTCCAAACAGCAAGCCAGGGGAGCACGATGGCGAACCACCCACCCTAAAACCACTCATCCCATGAACCCCACCCCCGACCCACCAGCATTTCCCATACCCGCTCCCCTCTCTACCATACCTAGCACACCCCACCCTGCAATCACCCACCTCCCGCCCTCCCCTCATACCCCTGCCACCCTCCCCCCCTGACCACACCCTTTCCCCTCCCTAAAAACTGCACGGCTAGCCCTAGCAAGAACCGAAGCTGCCTCCTGCTCACCCTCCGACCCCCCTACTCTCTCCCACACACCAGTCGCAGCAAAGAAACTAAAGAGGAAACGTTCTTGGTCCCCCTCAATCTCCCAGCACTCCTCGCCTCCCCTGTCTCGACCCATCACCTCTACCCCGCAATCCCCTCCTTCCCCCGTGGCTTCTCCCTGCCTGAAACCCCTCTCCCTCGATTTCTCATCAACTCCAACTGAATCTCCTAACCGCCAACATCCCTCTTTCAAACCCCCCAACCAAAACCCGACCATCCTATCACACGCAGCCTCCCAACCCCACCCGAACCCTGCCAATGTCACTGCTCGCCCACTATTCCCATCTATCATCACCCACCCTACCCCCTTCTGTCCACGCCCCCCATCACCGCCCCGTCCCGCTCCAGCACCGAGACCATCCTTAGCTGCCGATGTGAACTGCATCCTATTTAACGCCCGATCAGTAGCAAAAAACAGACATTCCATCTTTGACCTCCTCACCTCTGCCACACCAGACCTAGTTTTCATCACTGAAACCTGGTTCTCTGATGACTTCGGCCCAATCGCTAATGAAGCCTTTCCTCCGGACTACTCCCTCATCCCACTGAACCGCACGTCCAGGGGAGGAGGGGTAGCATTCGTCTTCAAATCCCTCTTCCGCGCCTCAATCATCGACAACCAACCCTCCATTCCATCCTGCGAATCGCTCCTTGTTAAACTATCCCTCTCCCCTTCAATCTCGTACAGCTTCCTAATAATCTACAGGCCCCCTGGCTACGATAGACACTTCGCAAACAACCTTTGCGATTCCATCTCCACCCTCCAACTAAACCATCCCAACCTCACCCTTCTTGGAGACTTCAACATATGGCTCGAGATCCCCACCAACCCCATGACATACTCCCTGATTAACGGTTTAGATGCAATTAATCTCCAACCCCACATAAACGGCCCGACTCATTATAAAGGACACACTCTTGATGCCATCTTCAGCTCCAACACACTGATTCATCTAATGCCGCCCACACCTATCATCTGGTCCGACCACTTCATTCTCTCGTTCGCCATCCACTCAACTGAACCCCGTCCCATACTCGTATCTGAACCTCCGAACATACGCAAAAGCTGGAAGAAACTTATAATCACCCCAGACCTAGCCGAGGCACTCCTCCAGTCTCCACAACCTACCTGCCATCTCAACAACCAACTAACCCCTGAGGCCTTTGATTCATGGCTCAACTCATTCCTGATGCGCCTGACCCCCTCGTGCAAACCATCAACCCGACTTGGCCTTTTCCCCAGATGGTTCACTCCTGAGTTAAAGAACACTAAACGACAATACAAATACCTAGAACGCAAATGGCATAAAGAGAAAACCCATGACAACAGGACCACCTTGGCCCGACACCTGTATCGGTACAAAGCCGAAATCCGGAAAGCAAAAAAAGCCCACTACAACTCACGAATCCTAAACTGCAAAAACCCATGCAAAGAACTTCACAAAATTATGTCCGAATTCACCAAACCGGCATGTAACACAACCATCCCGACCGCGTCACAATCACTATGTAACTCACTTTCCCTCCACTTCTACTCCACGGCCACCGAAAGGACAAAAACTCTGACCACCAAACTGGCTCTCTTACAACCACCAGGCAATCTTCAGCCCGTACCGGCCAGCCCACCAACTGCGACCCCTACGCAACCAACGTTCGAATCCTTCAGTCCAATATCACCAGAACAATTTCTCAAACTCCTATCCGACCGCAAACCATCTGGATCACCACTGGACCTTTGCCCAGCCACAACCCTTAAAGAAATCTTTGCCTCCACCTGCGCAGGAGAACACGCAAGATCTATCATAAACGCTTCCCTTTCTTCCGGTATCTTTCCAGATGCATTCAAATTGGTGCACGTCAAACCTCTGATTAAAAAACCCTCACTCGACCCTCTCGAGCCAAAAAACTACCGCCCCATCTCTAACACCAGGTTCCTTGCCAAACTCATTGACCGAACAGCCTACTCCCAACTAAATGCCTTTGTTGAAGCCAACAATCTCCTAGACCCCGCCCAATCAGGATTCAGATCTTGCCACTGAACTGAAACCACCCTAACCTCGATCTGGGATGATCTTAAAATGACTGCTGACTCTGCAGGATGCGCCGCACTAATCCTTCTCAACCTATCAGCCGCCTTTGACACGATCAATCACTCAATACTCCTTGACCGCCTCCACTCCCTAGGAATCCGTGGAACCGCCCTTAAATGGATAGCCTCATTCCTCAAAGACAGGCACCAAATAACGACACTCTCCAACTTTACATCACAAGCCCGACCAGTTGACACAGGAGTCCCACAAGGAGCATGTCTATCCGCCCTCCTGTTCAATCTCTACCTGATCACCCTCCCACCAATAATTCGTGCTCACAACATCCTGTGTTACAATTACGCAGATGACACTCAACTAATTCTAAAATTCCTGAACGCGAAACCCAACTCCCAACCTGACCTGACCTCTTGCCTCCTTAACATCGAACGCTGGATGACCCAAAGCCACCTCCTGTTAAACCCCTCCAAAACAGAAATCATGGTCTGCGGCAACTCAGATTTTCTTCCGCACCCACTACCCTGGCCACCCGCCATGGGCAACTCACCGACCCCCTCTAACACAGTAAAAAATCTTGGGTGCACCCTAAACTCCGACCTAACACTCTCGCGCCAAGTCAATAATGTCTCAAAGTCCTGCCACTACCACCTCAAAAACCTTAGGCGCATCTTTCCATATCTCTCATTCCCCAACAGAGTCTCCGCGGTCCAATCAATCGTCATATCACGACTGGACTATGGTAACCCCCTTTACCTCGGAATTCATGCCTACCAACTGAATAAACTACAAAGAGCACAAAACGCAGCAGCCAAAAAGCTTCTTGCGCTCGGTCCAAGGGACCACGTATCCCCAGCCCTCAAGACACTGCACTGGCTTCCGGTAGCCCGTAGGGTGGCTTTCAAAACCCTATGCCTCACCCATCGAGCTCTACATAAAACTGGACCCCATTATCTTCAAAAAAAGCTAATACCTTATCACCCTACCCGCACCCTTAGATCAAGCTCAGCCGGCCTCCTAGTAATTCCTAAAACAAACTCAGTCAGGTTAGGCGGAGCATCATTCTCAGCCCTGGCCCCAACCCTGTGGAACTCGCTCCCACCCCACATCCGCCTAACTCAGGACTTAACGGCCTTCCGCAAACTACTGAAAACCTGGCTCTTTCCCTAAAACCAACCGGCCCCAAACCAGCATCATCACAATAACACCGACCTAACAAACCACCCAAAAAAAAAAAATTTAAAAAAAAAAACGGCTAAACTAACCAGATTGTAACCTACACTGACAAACAGAACTAAAACGAATAAGGTAGATCTAAACAGGGAAATGATTAAATAGAAAAAGAATCACTGAATAAAAGGAAAGTAGAGAGCGTGGAGAGCGGATGAACAAGGAGAGCGGATGAGCGTGGAGGGCACGAGTGGATGAGTGAAAAGAGCGAATGAGTATGGATGAGTATAGATGAGTATGGATGAGTGTGCAGGATAAATGCTGTTGGCAGATGAGCCTGGAGGATGGTTGAGTGTGGTGAGCGGATGAATAATAAGAGCAAATAGATGTGGAATCGAATGATTGTAGAGAGCAGCTGAGTGTAGAGAGCGGCTGAGTACGGAGAGCGGTTATGTATAGAGAGCAGAAGGACGTGCAGAGCGCAAGATCGTGCAGAGCGGAAGAGCGCTGAGAACGGAGACACATATAGAGCGGAGAAATGTGGGGAGCGACCGAGTGGGGGGAGCGACTGAATGTGGGAAGCGTATGAGTGTAGGGAACATATGAGTGTGGGGAGCGTATGAGTGTGGGTAGCATATGAGTGTGGGGTGCGTATGAGTGTGAGGAGCGGACAAGTGTGGAGAGTGGACGAGTGTGGAGAGCGGACGATTGTGGGGAGCGGACGATTGTGGAGAGCGGACAAGTCTAGAGAGCGGATAGGTATGGAGAGCGGATGAGTCTGGAGAGCGGATGAGTCTGGAGAGCGGATGAGTCTGGAGAGCGGATGAGTCTGGAGAGCGGATGAGTCTGGAGAGCGGATGAGTCTGGAGAGCGGATGTGTCTGGAGAGCGGATGAGTCTGGAGAGCAAATGATTGTAGAGCGCATGAGCACGTGGATCAGATGAGTGTCGAGAGTGGATGAGTGTCGAGAGCTGATGAATGAAAAAGGCGGAAGTATGTGGAGGATGAGAGGGCGGAGGAGAGAATAGCTGAGTGTGGGAAATGGCTGAGTGTGGGGAATGGCTGAGTGTGGGGAATGGCTGAGTGTGGGGAATGGCTGAGTGTGGGGAATGGCTGAGTGTGGGAATGGCTGAGTGTGGGGAATGGCTGAGTGTGGGGAATGGCTGAGTGTGGGGAATGGCTGAGTGTGGGGAATGGCTGAGTGTGGGGAGCAGAGCGTACGAGTACGCAGAGCAGAAAAGTGTGTGGAACAGACGAACACGTAGAACAGAGCCGACGAATACGTAGAACGGATGAATGAATGGATCGGACGAGCACGATGAGGAGAGCGAAGTACATAGAACGGACGAGTATGTAGAGCGGACAAATGTGTGGAACAGATGAGAAGGTGGAGCAAATGAGTGTATGGAATGGATGAGTCTGTGGTGCCGATAAATATCTGGAGTGAGTGAACATGGTGCCGACAAGTGTGTGGAGCGGGTCAATACGTAGAACGGATAAATTTGCAGAACAGATGTGTATGTGTCTGTGTGTGGAATGGACGAATGGGTGAAACGGACAAATGGGTGGAACGGACGAATGGGAGGAACAGACGAGTAAGTGGAGCGGACGAATACATGGAGCGGATCAGTACGTAGAGCGGATGAATTCATAGAACGGATGAATGAGGGGAGCGGACGAATGTAAGAAACCGACAAATACGTAGAGCGGTCGAGTAATATATCAAGCAGACGAGTAGTATGATGTGCCGATAAGTGGATAGACCAGATGAGTGTGTGGATCCGATGAGCATGCGGATTGAACGAGGGTGTGGACGGGTGTGGATGCGAACGACTGTATGGAGCGGACGACTGTATGTAGCGGACGAATGTATGTAGAGCGGACGAGAACATGTGGTGCGGATGCCGGTGTGGAGCGGATAGCTGTGTGGTGCGGATGCCTGTGTAGAGCGGATGCCTGTGTAGAGCGGATGCCTACGTGGAGCCGATGCCTGTGTAGAGCAGACCGGATGAGCGTGCAGACCGGATGAGCGCATAGGCAGACTGGAGTGCATGCGCGGGGAGGACGGGAGTGCATGCATATGGAACACAAGAGAGCATGCATGAAGCACACTGAAGATGAGGGATAGACTAGAGCACGCAAGACGAACTATGAATGCGCGAGTGTGTACCTGATCGCATAAATTGCGTGACGTACATAATATGCATTGGTATGCGGGAACATTTGAAAGAACATATATCATACCACACCCCACGCCTACTCTCCTCTTTACACCACCACTCAAATAGAACACAGGGATACTATGACACCATTCGGTATAACTGTTCTCATATCAACATCTCCCGCTCACTCCCCATCACTCTAATTAACCACCGCTGGTTTTACACCCCCAGCCAGGCGTTTCTCCTCAGGCCTAACGCAGCCACACTCGAGCTGGATAAATTCTGCCAGAGCGAACACATTCTCCTGACCTCTCAACCACCACACCTACCGCTAAGAAGCAGCTACCACATTAACTCCGCACCAGATGCACACATACCTTGTGCGCACACGCACCTTTTGACTCTCTTCACCCTCTCTACTGACCCGAACTTCGGTTCCCAAGGGCGTTCAACCTACCAGCGCCTTCAGACCATACCAATGGTATATAAGGCGCTATATAAATGCAAAATAACAATAACAATAACAATAGTGTTCACTCTAATATTCCATCCTTTGCTTTACCTACCCCTCGTCCAGCTGCCCGTACTCATAGTAATGACTCCCTGCAAAACATGATTGAACTTACCTCTCGCCCAGCTGCCCGTACTCATGGTAATGATCCCTCGCACAACATGATTGAACTTACCCTGTCTGCAATGAATACAACAATATTGAGCATGTATAAACTATTTGAAAGCCTGGATCTCAAAATTGAAAAACAATCCTTTCAACTAGAAGCTCTTTCTAACCGGTTGAATAGTAATGGCAAGACCATAATGGGAGGAAATAGATATACAAAATGGAGTGAAACTCTAGACACTTTACCAAGAATAGTAAATGAGGATTCTCATTTACAAAATGAATGTCATTCTTCACCAATGAAAATACAACCAGGTCCCGTAAAAACACAAATGTTACCGGAATTTGTTGAGGTGATTAGGCCGATTGAAACACCTACCATTGTTGATGTAAATGATGTTGGCTCACCCACTAAGGCGGAGGCATGCCCGAACAACATCCAAGACGAGAAGCTATCTCCACCTGATATTGTAATCATATCTCCAGAGAAGGCAAAACTGGTCCGCCCTTAGGCAAAAGGACCCCGCCGTACACTTAAAAAATCAAAAAACATGCTGGGCGGAAGACCCATAAAAAATTTGCTTAATGCATTTTTCAAAGCTATTGGGGAAACTGTTCCAAATTTGGATGATAGATTACCACAAAAAGTGCAAAACCTCTGCCTGTACTGCAACCTCAAACACAGACAGAGACGGTATCAAAACCACTGAAAGCTGTATCAGTAAGACCAAATGAAATACCCAGCACTCCTATAATACAGTCAGCTTCCGAAGACACACACACTTCTGTAGATTGTCCGTTAGTACAATCACCGCTGAGTCAGCATGTTCATACCATTGAAAGTTTAAACAAGCTACCTCAACCAATTGGTAAGGAGGATATACCACATCTTCCTTCTGCACTAACTAAAACCTAAAGTGAAGAGAGTATGGAAAAATGAAGTCAGGCGGTTGATGATTACATTTTAAAACGGCTGCTACCACTATCTCAAGATAAACCGACAATCTCAGAAATGAGTAATATATCACAAACAATTTCACACAGACCAGAAATATCTGAGAAAGTGTATAGACAAGAGGATGACTTTGATGAGAATGTTGGTCCCAATCATGTTAATGTTGCAGCAAAAAGAAAACCTTCTGTGTCACAACCTCCAACAAAACAGTCTCAGCAGACGAAAAGTAGGGTTAAATCCCTTATCCTGAAAAGTAGAGGTGGTGATTTTGAAATATATTATCTCAACAGAAGAAGTGTCCTAAACATATTTAGTGATATAGCAGCATTACAAGATGTAACCTCTAGTGATATATCACAAATTGAGTTTGTCTCTGAGGTATCAAAAACAGTAGTGAGTCTATGGATTCCTTCAAATGTTGTGTTTAATGTGATCTGGCAATCAAGAATGACATTGTTTGACATGGGATTTTTGTTGGCACATGATCCTGACCAGAACGTTGAGCAAGTACAGAGCCCAATGACCCAACTGAATATATATCAAAGTTTGAATAAAAAAAACGGTGGGCCTGTAGGTGGTTTTGGTGATACTAGAAATTAACCACTAGTAAATTTACAAGTTTTAAATATAGCAAGCTGGAACACTAGAGGGCATTCACATCTACATGATTCTATTAAAAAGTTCAAGATCTTATATCATATTATTGTCTTGCAAGAAACCTGGATGACTAATATCCTGATATGGGATGGCTATGATCTCTCACTCTCTCCAGCTTTAAACACCGCTGGTAGACCATCAGGATTGCTTGTTGCTGTGCACTCTGAATCTGGCCTCTCTATCTCATCATGGAAAGTAGAGACAGCATTCTATCAATTGGTTGGGGTTACACAGCAAGGGAAAGAAATTGCCTTAATAAATCTTTATCATAACCCACCAGGAATTACTGATGATGTCTTTTATGCAAGTCTCTCTAAATTGTTAGACATAATTTGCATGGATGCACATATCACACATACACTAATCATGGGGGACCTAAATTTTGATTGTATATTGAGGACCTCTGATGAAATAGACACCTGGAACCTGTTTATGTCAGAGAGAAATTTTCAGATGATTAATGGGTCAGCCAATGGTGACATTCCGCCCCAACCAACATGGTGTAGGAATACCAGTTTTAGCACTATTGATTATATTTATATCAATAAGATTTCCATATAGTCAAAGATTTGAATATACTCTCACAAACTTGCAGTGATCATAGCCTTCTTTCTCTAGCGTTAAATTGGGATACAACTATGGTTGATAAGAACTATTTCACCCAATCTGTGCTTATTAATGGGGCAAGAACACGATTGAGGTGGAATCAGACAAATCTTAAAGCATTTGGTATCACAATACAGAATAACAGACATTCAATCAGACTATCGCAATATCCAGATCTACTGACACCACAATGACAGAAAGCACAAAAAAGGTCTTCCACACAAACTTGCTTTTGACTACACCTTGCAAAACAGACGTACTGAATATAGGAAAGAAATAAGAGACATTCTAACTACAACTATAAACATAAATTGGTTAGCTCTGACAAATGCTAAAACCAAATATAAAAACTGGTTGAAAAGCCACAGAGCTATAACATTCCAAAGAGATAGTGAAAGGATGCAACAAGCAATAATCAAAAAAAACTCGGCCGAAATGTGGCAGTTATTAAATAGCCATAATACAAACTTACAAGCCGATGCCCAGCTTAATGGGGTGCTTCAAAAAGAATGGGTTAATTATTACCAGAAGCTTTATGCTGATCAGAAGTTCGATCAAAGCCAATGCCTTCATAAGGTCTCCTGTCCATG
The DNA here is from genome assembly GCF_040938575.1 of Ambystoma mexicanum. Classification (NCBI taxonomy): domain Eukaryota; kingdom Metazoa; phylum Chordata; class Amphibia; order Caudata; family Ambystomatidae; genus Ambystoma; species Ambystoma mexicanum. Next base: position 1,107,925,395 of record NC_090930.1, on the reverse strand, counting down.
GCTCATGGAAGTTTCCTCTGTAGACATTGAGGATACCATCAGATAAGCAAGTACATCTAGAGCCTGTGGACCAGATGGCACAAGTAATGCAATGTTAAAAGCTAACCCGAAAGAATGGGCTCTGATCTTATTTAACATCTTTCAAGCAGTAATACGCCTACGGATGATCCCTCAATCGTGGAAGACATCGATCATAATTCCAATTTATAAGAAGGATGATCGAACATTACCACAGAATTATAGACCAATAACGCTGCTTGACTCTCCAGGGAAAATTTTTGCCAAACTGCTTTTACAACAATTTAACGCTTGGACCCTAGCTAATAACTTACAAGATCCTAATCAAACAGGGTTTGTGTCAGGAATGGGTACACAAATTAACTTATTATGTTTGAATGCCATAAAAGCACAGTGTCAAATATCGAAACAATCAATTTATTTCGCTTTTGTTGACCTATTTTCTGCTTTTGATTCGATTTCAGGTGCAATCCTATTTCAAAACCTGCAGAGGGATAAGTGCCCCTTGACTTTATATGATCTTATTTTTGCACTACATTCTAATACTTCAGTTCGTATTCGTTTATCACTGACTGGTTTATTATCCGGCCCTATACCAACATCACGTGGGGTGAAACAAGGCTGTTTACTGGCATCTTCCATTTTTTATTATTTTATATATGATTTGAAACATACCTTTCAGACAGTATCTTCTGATTCTCCAAAACTTAATAATAAGTTTGTTAAAAGCCTCATGTACGCAGATGTTTTAGTATTAATTTCAAAAACTCCACTGGGATTGCAGAAACTTCTTATTGCATTTAACACCTATATTCATCAAAATGAACTAAGAGTCAATCCAAATAAAACCCAAGTTCTGGTTTATCAGCCAAACAAAACCATACGGCCATCATATGCATGGACAATCAATGACATACGTTTGAACATTGTGAAACAATATACCTATTTAGGTATGCTCTTTGAAAATAATATAACCAATTCGGCACAGTTAAAACGTATTGGCTTCAAACTGGAGACCGCAATCTCCCAATCCAAAATCATTCTGCATAGATTCGGTAAATTTTCTGTCAAACCGGCCCTATACTATTGGGTCCAAAAAGCAGTACCGAGCCTGATTTATGGCTTGGAATCTCTGCCAAGTAAACCATGTTTTGATTTTGAGAAATGGGAAGGGAAATACTGGAAGCAGATCTTGCATCTGCCTCAGTGTGTCCCTATTGTGTGGATACTCTATGAACTGGGATTGACCTCATTGGAAGCACATTACTCCTGGCGCTTATGCTCATTGTTTAGGAAGTGTCTGTTGTCAACTTCTGGCGCTTATGCTCATTGTTTAGGAAGTGTCTGTTGTCAACTTCTTTGGATGTAATTTTAAGAACCCTGACTAAATATATATTCTTGTCTAAATATAAGTTTGGAACCACATGGATGCAGAGCGCATATCGAAAATTCGCTGAGGCAGATATTTCCATTGATTTACTCATTAATAATCCAATGAAGGCAAAAGAAAAGCTATATGATTGTGATTGGATAAAAACCTATGAAAGATGTCCACAATATAGAGATGGCGATCTATATCTCTTTCCTCCCAAAAAAAGGAAAAGTCTGCCATTATACATGATTAAAGCCCCATCAATGGTTTATCGCTTGGAAATTCTACGTATGCGCTTTAATCTGTGGATTACTAAGGATGTAAATGTCAGCCGAAAATTGTTAGATCCAGAACTGAACATCCGTCACTTTTGTAATTTGCAATTGGAAAAGGAATCCCTTGAACACCTGATTACACAATGTTTGCAGCTAACCTCTCAAAGAGAGATTCACTTTTAAAGAAATTGTACGTACCTGAGGAGTCTAGATCAGAAACAATCTTGAACGATTATTTTGAATTGTACGCACTTACCTATTCAAATATCTGCGATAAACTTCCTAAATGGTTTAGAATTGAATCAATGAGGGGAGAGTATCTAATATGACACAAATTATTGGATCTGAACCCATAATGTGATTACAAACTCACTATAATACAAGCTTTATATGGATTTATTTTGCAGTAACTTCAACATTGCTCAAATGGTAATAGTGAATTTCTAAATTGTTTCGCGATTAAGATGGCACTGCACGTCACAAATGACCTTTAAGGTTCTAGTTTCATGTTTTATCTTAGTTTTAGTTTAATATTATTTTTTTCTTTTCCCCCGTCCTTTCTCCCGTCCTTTCATTTTAATTTTTATTTTTATTACGTTTTTATTAATTCTTTTATATGTATGCAAAATTAGGAAGTTATATCTTATGAAACGATATGCTGTAATAAGGTTTTAAATTTGTTTTGAAAGGTTGATTAATTTCAACTAAGACAATAAAAAAAATTTAAAAAATGCGTTGAATCTAGCTGCATTTTAGGTACTACACATGTTTTGCATCCAGCTACATTTTAGGAACTACACATGTTTTGAATCAAGCTGCATTTTAGGTACTACAAATGTTTTGAATCCAGCTGCATTTCAGGTACTACAAATATTTTGAATCCTGGTACTTTTTAGGTACTACAAATGATTTGAATCTAGCTGCATTTTTGGTGCTACAAATGTTTTGAATCTTGCTGCTTTTTAGGCACAACACATTTTGTGAGTCCTGGTGCATTCTAGGTACTACAAATGCTTTCACTATAGCTGCATTTTAGGTATTACAAATGTTTTGCATCTAGCTGCATTTCAGGTACTAGACATGTTTTGAATTTAGCTGCATTTTAGGTACTACAAATATTTTGAATCTAGCTGCATTTTAGGTATTCCAAATGTTTTGGATCTAGCTGCATTTTAGGTACTACAAGTGTTTTGAATCCTGGTGCATTTTAGCTTCTACAAATGTTTAGACTCTATCTGCATTTTATGGCCCACAAATATTTTGAATCTAGCTGCATTTTAGGTACTACAAATGTTTTGGATCCTGGTGCATTTTAGGTACTACACGTGTTCTGAATCTAGCTGCATTTTAAGTTCTACAAATGTTTTGAATCCAGCTGCATATCAGCTATGACAAATATTTTGAGACAAGCCACTTTTTAGGCACAACAAAATGTTCTGAACCCACTGCAATAGGTTCACTGATTGTTTCGATGCCAATGGCATTTAAGTGCAGTGAAACTTTTGAAACTAGTTGTTCGATAAGGGTATTTTGTCTTTCAATTTAGCTGGTATCTGTGTATTACCACTACCCTTGAATCACAAAACAGACCAGACCTCCAGCACCTCTGCCCCTCCCAGCCCCCCTACCTTCCTCCCTCCCTTGCAACCCCCCTTTTCCCCTTCCAACTCCACAAGCCCCTGTGACATGCACACCTCTCTTTCCCTGCCCTCCCCCACTCTCCCTCTTACATCCTCCCCCCACCCTCACTCACACATCCCAACATAAGGGCAGCTCAGACCACCTTGGCAAACACACCACCATTGACAGCCCCTCCTGCACTCGCACCATTGGCACCGGCACACCTTTCTAAAGACAGAGGCCACATCCACTGCAGGAAAACGTCTCAACAATCCTCACCTCTTTTCCCACCTATATCCACCCCAATTATACCATACTATCCTCCATCCAACTCCCATCCCAGTCCACTCACTCTTCTCCTCACCTGCAAATCCTCTTAAACCTACCACTGTGCAACCCATCTTACCCCTCGCCGAAACTCAGCTCTCCCACCTTACCACCTCCCACCACATTACCTCTCCTTCCTCCCCAGCTTCTCCTACACACCCACGCTCCACACAGGCTACCCTAGCCCACTCCTCCTCCCCCTCAAATAGACCGCTGCCCCACTCACCCTTCTCCTACCACACCTAAGAACCTGACCTTTCAAAGCGCTCTTCCCTCTCAGCCCTAGATCACCCCCAGCATACCCTTCTCCTACCATCCACCACCATTCCTCCTCCACCATGTACACCCCATTCCCACCTGACTCCCCCCCTCTGGGATTCCACCTAGAAGTTTGCACCATCAGCACTCACTCTCTCCCCCTCTACTCCCATTCCTCCCCACTGTGCAAGACCAACCCAACCTCACTCGCCCTACCTGCTCTCTTGCATCCTCATCGATGACAGATCTGCCTCCAAAAACAAATACATCATTTTGAATTGTATCTCCTCTGAAAGCTCAGACATCCTCTTTTTCACTGAAACCTGCTTTTCTGACAACTTCAAACTTATCGCACATGCAGCTTCCACCCCCCTGCCCACCTCCCTGGCTACTCCCATATCATGTACAACAGACACAGAAGGGTTGTGAGGGTTAGCTGTCCTCCACAAAGAACATCTCACAGTCTTACTTTCTGAGAAACAACCCTGCAATGCTGACTGTGAATCATTGCTAGTTGGAGGATCCTCATTCTCTGTCCAAGCTCCCATCCTCTGGAACTCCCTTCCACTCAGCATCCGCCACAAAGAAGACTGTCTCTATTTCAGGAAGGCACTCAAATCCTGGCTCTTCCCTCCAGCAACCTGACAAACCTTCACCACTTCACGCTTACTTTCATGACACCTAGGTCACGACACTGTTTGTGCCTCTCCAATATATTTTCCAGAGCAATATAAAGAATCATTTTCAGAGCAGACCAGGTGAACTGATTCCACATCCACATCAAAAGCAAATTCCAACTGAGGCTCAAGGTACATAGTTAGGCACCACTTCAGTGGATTCAAGCCACAGGCACGGCCGCACACCTGCATGCATTTGCCGCCATACACCAGCCAAAATTACAAAGCACAGCATCTCTGCCATCAGAATGCAGCGAAGTGACACACCAAAAATGTGGTTGAGCTTGACACGTAACAAGTCTCCTGCACTCAAACACTCTCCTGACCACATCTTAGTACCAATCCACATGCCTGACCATCATGGCTAGCTTACTGGGACTTGGCCATCCCTCCCAATTTCCTATTAGGCCAAATGCACACATGCACTTTAACCCTTCTGACAATTTCCCATACCTTGCATTTCGGTCCCCAGTGGGCGTTCCCCCCACAAGCGCATTGAGGCCATACAAATTGGATGAAGATGCTTCATTAATGACAAACTATTACTACTAAGGGGGCAGCAGAAAGTTTTGAAGGGGAACTCCAGATGTTTGCTTTTTGAATAGCCAAATGCTCTCTCTGAACAAACCCAACAAGGTTGCCTTATCTTCTGCCCTGGTAAATTCCTAAAAGCATTCCACTCTGGCTACTTCTAAATCAATCACGCTTCCATTAATGTATGGCTGTTGCCTGGATTCTGGAGGAACCCGACACTCAGTGTCTCAGGAAACCAACTCCTTTAGCTTGGCTTTCGGATAAAGAATAAAATAAATATGTTTTTCAATGGGTGAAATATGTGATATAACACGAAGACCTCATCTAGCCTAATGGGATCTTTAAGAAGAATTTCCTTTGCAATGATTCTGAGTTGCCAAAGGAATCACAAAGTCACCTGCGGGTACTAAAGAAGGTTGTACGCATCGTAAATAATTACTCTTAAAATGCGAGTGTGCATCATCTATGCCATTGCTTTTTATTGGGCGCATATCTGAGCATAAAGGTAATTATTAACAGTCGAAACAAGTTAAAAGATTTTTAACACTAGATGTACTGTTGGCCAAGGATAGTACGCCCCAGAAAGTTAATGCTGGGAACTAGCATGAGAGGTGCAGTCGTTGGACTGCAACTTGTGGCTGTGTTTGTGAAAAGATGGAGCACTATATTTCTTAGGTCCTCAGCACACAACATGGAGACCCCAGAGATGATTTTTTGGAAGATTCCCATCCTCAAGAGGTATGCCTCATGCCACAAGATACATGTGTGGGCTGATGCTGGAAATTCATGCCTCCAAGTGCAGGGACGTCATTTCACCAAAATGCCAGTGGTAGCGGACGTGACATCACACGACCCTTGACCCCCTGATGACATCACAGGAAGTGATGTCATTTGACCCCACCTCGAAGTGATATTGCAGGAAGCAATGGAACACAACTTTTCACCCGTTGACAAAACAGGAAGTGGCATCACATAGCATTGTACACTACGAAAAAAATATGGTTATGATATCCCTATAATGTGATGTACATTTCATACAAGAATGGATCGCCATATGTATCGTTAGGATCAGTGTGTATAGGCCCATATTACCAAATTACTGTGAATGCAAGCAGACGTCCATGACCAAATGATAATGATGTGTTATTATATAGCAATTACGCTTCAGTGCTTTATATAGAAAAAATATACACCCAATATCACCCAACCTGTGTTGGTACTCATTTATCGACCTCAGAAGAATGAAAGGCTGAGTAGAGGCGTTTAAGAACAGACTAAATCAGTGACTCATCCCCCGAAGTGTGCCTGAAATAAACCTTTAATGAGTCTAGCAATTATTGCATAGAATTCCAGAATGAGGCACTCCTGTTCTTATTTTTCTTCTTTTTTTTAAGGGGCCTGAACAAGAAAGCCTGCCCCTCCAGAAGTAAAGAGCCACATGGTGCTGGCTGCAGCCCAGGAGCTTGCATTACAAAAATAATATATATATTTTTTTGTTGTTTATTTTGTTTTTAGAGGTCGCAAAGGAGATCACAGAGGTCACAAGGGAGACCTCAGAGGTCACAGTTGCGACCTCTGGCGACCCCTAAATGACGCCTCTGTCCAAGTGCAAGAGCCAGGAGCAAAATATCTATGCTATTGTTGTAACAGCAGAAATTAATATGATCAAGAATGCACTGTAGCTTCCTCCAAGTCACTCTCTTTGCCCAAAAGCTCTTGGACAGAACCTACCTACCTTCAACTACTCCTGTAAGCAGCTTCTACCTTTGTGAGATTTTGAAGATAAAAGGATCTTGCAACTGTTGCAGAATTTGTTTTGGACCCTGCTCTCTAGTAGACTACAACTCACCAGGCAATTTGCAGTCATCATGTCTAGCATCAGGTGGCCAATTGGATGTCAGTGTACTTAAGCAAAATACGCGCACTGTTTTTTAGCTTCTCAAATGCCTACATAGGGACTTGGCTTTTGGGCACTTGGCTTTTGGGCAGTCTTGGTTGGCTTGCAGAGAATCTGGATTTGATTAATTGGTGCCCGTTTATGTTTGCATTTTAGCCTCAGCTTGGGCAAGTAACAGGACTGGGCAGGGAACCAACAGTGGCCCTGGATTTATTTTTAAAAGTGGCCCCATATTTCACCAAACCTTTCTATGAGGGGATTGGGAGTATCCCCCAAGAAAATGTTGGATACATTTAGTCAAGAATAGTACACTTAAAGCATGTTTTTAACATATATGAATTAAAAAGACATGTTTTAATAAGTTCATGTTCTGATATAGGGACAAACCACAAGTGCAATATCAGTCTGCATAAAAGTAAGAAACATATGAAATAACTGATGTATGACCATCCCTTTCTCTTTCATCCACAGGGACTTACATGGGGCATTTCTGTTCATTTAGAGATGCAGAATCAAGTTTCCCTTTTCACAGTCTGAGGTAGCTTGAAATCCCAGACATGTGCAAACAACACCAGCAGAAATGCAAGCTGTAAGTTAGCAATTATTCTTTTAAACTTTGCTTTGGTCAAACACGCAAGCGTAAGAATATATTTTAAGTTAATCTAACACATACACAAAAGGTAACAATTTATACCTGGTTCTTTAATTTGCTAAATGCTTATTAAGATCACACTGCTAGATAAATTGTTACTAGGCACTAAAGCAATAAGGACAAGAGAGGTGGGGCGGTGAGCAAGCAGAATGGTCTAGTTGAATACATGCATAGGATTGCATGAACTGCCAGGTCTTTAAGAGATTTCATATTCTTGGGGTAAAGGATGTAGTCCTTCATTATCGGTTGGTCAGAGCACACAATGGATCCGAGCAGTTAACACACAGCCAGTACCCTTCAGCACTGGGCATGTCTTGTATGGCCTTTGGGAGATTTAAAATGTAGGGCCCATTGTGTGCGAGCACAGTGGGATGAAAAGGAAAAATACAGAGGCCGCGGCAAACATTTCACGAAAACACACACATCTAGTTGCTACAGTAAAGTAAAACATGTGCAGTAAGGGGTGAAAAGTGGGGTTATTGCAAAGGAGTATAAAAATCCACTGTCTTTCTGATAAAACATCCGTTTAAAGACACTGGTGCTCACCCAGTTAATGTGCCTATTTATTTATTGTTTGCTTGTTAGGCGCTTATACACGTAGTAAAATACTGTTTCAAAGTGCCCACAGGGCGAGGGGAGTAAACAAGGGAGTGAAATGCGATTGCAAAAACACAATGGGCCTCATTACGAATTTGGCGGTAGCCATGCCGCTATTGGCGGCATGGCTGGCACCAAAATTGGGTCCGGGTTCCCTGAATGGGGAATTACTGGGCCATTCCGAGTTCGGAGGGCCCGGTAATTCCTCCCTCCAGGAACCCGGACCCGGACCTTCCCCATTCCCATTTGAGCCCCCACAGGGCTCAATTGGGAATGGGAGAGGGAGCAAACAACGGGCCGATTATGAGCGGCCCGTTGTTTGCTCCCTCTTCCCTTCACGGGACCCGGTAAGGATGCCTGGTTTGACCAGATGTTCCTTACCGGTTCCCGTGAGCGGAGCTTGTAATGAAGTGGAACGGGTTTAACGGGTCCGCCTCCTTCAACGGAGCCCGTTAACCCGTTCTGCCTCAGTTGTAATGAAGCCCAATATTTGAAATGAGACTATAAGTACAGGATACCTCAGAAGTGGATTTGCAAAGTGACTGCAAACAAGTACCCCTGAATTCTCATAGCCTGTCACACAGACACACACACACACACACAGCACACACACAGCACACACATTCTCCAAAGCTAACTGTCAATGCACATAAAACAATGAAACAATGATAAGGAAATGTGTCCACTAACCACATTTTTCACAGTAGTCAACAGAAACAAGCACAATGAGGATTCACTTCTCCAGGCATCACATTTAATCACCTCCAACACCAGTGACGCTTCTTGAAAGGAATATGTGGTTGACCCTCGACTGATGCTACTTCACTGACATTTTATTATACCCCGGCTACCACGGCATGCCCCATAGCGGCGGGTGGTACCTTTGGATGGGCACGGGCAGTTGGGCATCATTTAAGCCATGGATGGGCATTGGGCAGAGAGCAGGCTGCTGATTCCGGCAGTAGCCGAGTGACTGGATTGTCTGTGCATTATTTGCGACCACATTCAGTCTGATGTAAACTATGGAAAATCTGCATCTGGAGATTCTGTGTGTATTTCATCCACTTCAATGGGAATATGTGGGTGTGGTTAAAAACACGCAATAAACTCAAAAGAGACACAGGGTGAGGTAATGATTGGAGGGATCACACTCAAGGTTGATTACAAACACCATAACAAGATCCCAACAACTCTGCACTGTTAGTACCTCTTATGCAATCTTCTATCTGTGGCACCAAATCAACAGTTAAATAAATTATTTTGATGATTCGGCCACCATAACTCAGGTAGTAGTACATAGCAATACATACTAATCTATCTCCAATACAAGTTAATGGAATCACAATTTTAATAAGTAAGATCACGGTTTACTGTTCAAATACAAGACATAAAAATGCAGATTAAATACATTTAGTAATTCATTCTCAGTGACTAAAGTGACTAGTGCTCTTTACCAAATAATATAAATAAAACAGATTTCTAACAGGGAGAATTTATGGTGAAACCTAATTAATCCACAAATACGTTAACAGCAAAATAAGCAATTAGCTCAAAATACCATTAAGTACTTTACTAAAACGAACAATTTGTAAAATAGTAATCCATTTGCAGGTCACTCAACAATAATATAAAATGAATACCAGTTGTTAGTATAATATTCACAAAACATGCAACCAATCAAGAGCAAAGGAACGCATGCTCAATGTCACAGTATAAACATGTGTTCCGCCTTGAAGCTGGCAGAGTGTACTTCTGTCTGCCATGCCCCGCTGGCTTGCTGCCCTCCCTCGTCACCCCACACAGCTGACACTGGCACTCCCCCGCTCCCATGATCCTTCCTGCGTTGCTGGTCTTTGCTACATCCTCCATATCATGACACATCACAATTAGCATAACTGTTCTTAACCCCTGGGTGCGTACAGCAATAATAACCAAGGCGGTGGCCTCCATAAACAGGTAACAGCGCTGGGGTTGGGGGGCTATAACTGGCTGGTGAAGCCCTCCGCCATGGTATTATTGCTAAAGACTGGTATGAGAAAGAAGGAGAGGCTGGTAATGAAGTGGGCATTGGTTTAAGCCAGCCTTGAGTGTTAAATGAGCATCAAGGGAATAAAATGAAATCTCATGCAAAGTGTCATACTTGCAACCATACCGATTTAGGCGGTAGGCTACAGCTTTTTAAGCACTCCTACCGCCTACCGATTTGGGTGTTTAATCCTACTGCTAATTTAGTGTGCATCACTGTCTCAGTCTGTCAAGTTGCTTTATGGCTCCCAAGGCGCTGATGCCTCGGAGCGAGATCCTACACAGAGCCAGTAGCTGCAGATGAGAAAGAATTAAACCTGCCATTTCGGCTGGGTAGACTATGCTAACCACGCCTCTAGAAACACCCCTGAGGCTTGTGAAAACAAAAGCAGGTTTGGAAAAGCCAGACTTTCACGAGCAACAGACACGCCCTTCCCATTGTAATTCAAATCAATCCTGTTCGTGCTGCTGAGCCCGAGCGAGCAGCCATGGGATACGGCTGGGCTGAAGCTGGAATTATGCGACAGGGAGGAAGCACCTCGGCCCCGGGAAATACCAAGGGTGCCTCAGCGCGTGCTTGGGAGCCCAAATGAGACGACCGGACCCATGAGCAGAGGCAACCAAAAGTGCAACAGAGACGCTCCCTGTGCGGCGGCCGAGGTAAAACTTCTGCCTCGGTTTAAAGTTGTTTGATTGTGTTCCAATGGCGGACATGACTTAAATAAAGCTGTGGAGCTGCTGTAATCAGTTATACTAGACCCCAATGTAGGGTCTATAGTCCAGTGCAGACTACAGTTCTCTGCAAGTTGTACACTTTAGAGTCCAGGGTGACGGGCAGCTGCCAGTCAAGCCTATTCTGGAAACGATCTTGCACCTTAACTGTATACATTGTGACCAAGAAAGCGAACATTAACATAGCTGGCATAAACAGGTATATTGAAATGATATGATATGATGTGGCATTTATAACGCACCTGTACAAAAGTGTTTCTATGTGCGACATAACAAGGGAGGGAAGACAAACGATCTTACTTGTGTAATTCTGATCGTGCAGGTGCGGAAGGAGGAAGGGGGAGAAGTGCCAGGGGGGAGGGGCAAGGGTAGAGTGCAAGAACAGGTAAGTGCTGCAGGAGTCTGGGGGGACGGTGTAATTACTCCTGGATACGTGTTTGGGGGAGCATTATCTGGCTCCACTTATTCTAAAATGTTAGCTAAAAATATAGATCTCAGGGAATTTGCATAACCAAATAAATACACGTATAATGGCATTTATTTAGGAGTTTTGCATAGTGCTGTACTTCATCTCGCAATCGCTTCTGAGCGCTGCGCACGGTAAAACATTTATAAAAAGCAGAGGGAAGCAAATCAATTATAATGCTTTTGGAAAAGCCCGGTTACTACGAGCTTCCTGAAGTAGAGGGTTGGGCTGAGCCTCCATAAATTTGATAATTTGTATGTCCATGGGGGATCAAATTTGGAAAAAGCAAACCCTCTCAACATGCCCACCGTGGTCCCCGGTTTTGGGTACATCATTAACAGTCCATAAATATTAGGTGCTGAATATCCACTTGCTCTTCTCTGATATGATATGATATGATAGTTTATTTATATAGCGCCTATACACAATGGGCCTCATTCCGACCCTGGTGTTAACCAAGGCGCTATTAGCGCCTTGGTTGACGCCGTTATCATTCCGACTCCGCCATGGTGAATGGCGGAATTACGCCCCATTCCAAGGTTGGCGGGGTCGGTAATTCCCCATTCACCAAGGGCCCTTCCCCATTCCCATTTTTGCCCCATAGCGCTCAATGGGAATGGGGAAGGCGCTAATTACGGCACCATAAATTACGGTGCCGTAATTAGCTCCTAGGTCCCTTTGCGGGTTGGTTTTTTAACACCTGCAAAAAGCAGGCGTTAAGTGCCAACCCACAAAGGGAACTCGGAATAGGGCGGTAAGGGTTTAACGGCACCGGTCTCGTTAACGGTGACCGTTAACCCTTACCACCCTACTCGGAATGACCCCCAATGTGTTTCAAAGCGCTTCAAGGCAAGCGAGGGAACAAGGGAAAATACAATGACATTCTTACAGGCCATGAACAGTAAGGATGCTAAATTAACTATCGTACTCGGCCTGATGACATTCGGATAGTGCAAATGCTAAAACATAGATAAGGAAGGGAGGGGAGAGTGGGGAAGAAATGGAAACAGACAGGGGACTACCGTACTAGGCCTGACAACATTTCTGGTAGAGCCGGAGAAAAACAAAAGGTGAGAGAGAGGAGTGCAGAAAGGTAGGGGAGGAACAAAACAAGCGACTATCATACTAGGCCTGACGACATTTCAGATAGTGCTGGAGGGGGGGTGGGGAGGAAAAAAACAGTAAGGGGAGGGGGGAGGAGACAGACGAGGTTGCTATCATACTAGGTCCAGGGACAATTCTGATAGAGTAAGTGCATAGAAGAAAGTAAGGGGAGGAGATGGGAAAAGGGAGAAGATAAAGGAGGAGAGAACAGAGAGTTCAAAAGAGTGGATAAGCAAGAGGGGAGAGTGAATACAATTGCAGAAGTCAGTAGTAACACATAATGTTGCAAGCCAGAATACAAGGTGAAGATGGGAACAGCATGATTCAGGGCCACCATAAGTACAAGGTGAAAAGGAAGTCCAGCAAGAGAGTTGAGAAAGGGTGACGCATCGTGAATGAATGAAGTCCATAAAAGTAAAATCCAGCATTGGCCACAAGACGGTGATGGTCAAAACAGAATGTATCAGGACAGACTCCTGCAGAAGTAGGCTTGAGGGGCGTGAGGGGGGAGCAGGGTAGAAGAATCAAGCAAAACAGGCAACACCTGTGTGCGAGAATGGTGGGGGCACAAGGGGACATCAGAGGGGGACCAGAGAGGGTGGGGATGGCCTGTGGGGACAGAGGGACTAACACATGTTGGTGCATGCTTACCTGCTGTCTGAGCAGGGGGTAGGGCCCTTGGTCCTCCTGGTCCGAACCTGTCCATACAGGAATTCGCCTTTTCTTCATCTGTCCTTCACTTAGGACACCTGGGTGAAAGACGCCCTTGATCTAATAGTTAAGAGCAGGAAGGAAGAGGCAGGGCTAAGAAGGCAGCAGGCAGGAAGGCACCAGGTGGGTGGGGCTTAGGCCAGGTGACCTAGATCCACTTGCACCTGCTCCCCATCTGCAAAGGAAAAGAGGCTGGAGGGCTCCTTAAGTAGGGAAAAAGAGCAGCAAGCTAGAGGGCACCAGGTGGGCCGGGCTTACTAAGTGGTGAAACAGAGCGGCAAGCAGGAAGGCACCAAGTGGGCGGGGCTTCCTAAGTGGTAAAAAAGAGCAGCAGGCAGGAAGGCACCAGGTGGGCGGGGCTTAGGCCAGGTTACCTAGATCCACTTGCACCTGCTCCCCATCTGCAAAGGAAAAGAGGCTGGAGGGCTCCTTAAGTAGGGAAAAAGAGTGGCAAGCAGGAAGGCACCAGGCGGGCGGGGCTTGCTAAGTGGTAAAAAAGAGCGTCAAGCAGGAAGGCACCAAGTGCGCGGGGCTTGCTAAGTGGTGAAAAAGAGCGGCAGGCAGGAAGGCACCAGGTGGGTGGGGCTTAGGCTAGGTGACCTAGATCCATTTGCACCTGCTCCCCAATCTGATGATTATGCTCAGAGTTTAAGTGGATGTGTGCCATTAATGTGTTTAAACAGACTTAAAACTCTGCTCATATGCTAGGCCTGCTTGAGCGCGGCGGTGCTGCCAGCTCAGGTAACACTATACTAGACTGTGGTTAACATAACAGGAATTATCCTCTATCAGAGCAACTTTCCTGCCCATTTGCAGAGCACAGTACCTTAGACATCTTTTGATTCCTCTGGCCAGGGGGACGGCCCGCGCATGCTCTGCGCCTTTGTTCTAATTAATCAAGGTCACTTCAGCTAATAATAGGGCAGAATGACTTCCTGCAGACTGCCTCTGCTTACCCGGATTGCACCATTAATACGGCCCGGGGCCAAGATATTTTCCAGCTCGCCCTGTCTGACCCCGGTACTGATATGATATGATATGGCATTTATAATGGGCCTATACACAAGCGTTTCAAGGCACAACGAGGCAAGGGAGGGGGAACAGAGGGAAGACCGACAAAGATCTTACTAGGCCAGGTGTCAGTCAGATAGCGCAAGTGCATGGGAAGGGGGAAAGGGAAAAGTGCGGGGCGCAGGGGAAGAGGAAAGTGCAGTACATGGGATAATAGAATAAATAAGATAAATAAAAAAACGTCCAGCTGGTGGCAAGTGCAAGGTAAGTGCAGACATAACGTGTTGCTAGGGGGACTGTAGGGATACAGAAAACAGTCCCCAGGTACAGGGGTTGCCAGGGAGGCAGTGCAGGTGTGCAACTGGCGAGATCAGAAGGGTGGCCAGGTAACCAGTGCGGTTTCAGTTTCAGCCAGGCATTCAGCAGGGGAGAGGGGGAGAGAAAGCAGAAGCAAAGAGGAAGGTTTTAAGGTCTTTCCGGAACCGGAGATGGTTCTCCTCAAGTTTCAGGGAGGCAGGGAAGCTGTTCCAGAGGGAAGCCCCAGCCGAAGAGAGAGATCTACCAACAACTAGTTGCTTGGAGAAGCGACTGACCCTGCGGGAGTTGGAGGCAGATGAGCAAAGAGCTCGAGAAGGAAGATATTTAGGAAGAGAGAGTTGAAGGTATTGAGGCCTCAACTGAGCATACTGGCCAGCATGCTCAGTTCAGCATGCCAGTTGAGTTCTTCTGCCCTGGCCACCTGGCTCATGTGGGTCAGAGTCAAAGACCAACTTTGGGAATGCAAGTGTGTACCAGAATCCCTTAAGTGGTCCATGAAGGAGACACACCTCGACAGGCACTGCTTTAGGTCCGTTTGAAAAGGTGCACATTGACTTAGCTTGCTGTACAGTGAAGAAGGAAAAGTGTTAGGGCATTTCCTTGGTAAATATTTGCCACCCGATTGTCCACGGCGGGCAGCATGTTGAAGAAATGTATAATCCCCTGTATGTTCTCCATCCGGGTTATGGACTAAAGGGCAAAGCAATATATCTGTCTCTATATTACTTTTATTCTAGGGGTTGCCTTAAAAGCTGCATTTGCAGAAGCCCTTGCGGCCGTCACTTCCATTGGGGCATAGAAGTGTTATCTCATCGTTGTCTTTTCACACTGATTCCTCCACAGTAGGCACTTTGTTGACAAAGAAGGATTTGCAGCTTTTCAGTGGGTATTTCCTATTTCAGCTCTCTGGCTATCTAGTGATAACCATTATGTTGAACTTTCCTGTGATCTCTTCAAGGCCATATGTCACATGAGGCCATTTCCTGTAATGTCATAAGGTCAAAGTTCACATGACATATTTCCTGTGATAGCTTCATTATTATAATTACCAATTTTGAAACTTTAATATTCCTACAGATTTTTGGTCACAGAATTTTGGCATGCATGAAGTGTTAGCGTTTTTATCAGGGAATTGAGTGGACAAACATGCCTTGATACAGATTCCACTGACCATCTGCAGTCGGTCCTCTTACCTTGACATCTGTGTGCATCTGAGTCTTGAGCCCCAAAGCCAGGTACTGTCCTGCTCCACTGCACACACAAAAAGATATATTTTAGCTTAGATAAGCAACCCAGGCTTGCATTCATTCCATAACCCTTGACATTGCAGCTCCATCTGACTCTTCGGAAACCTAGCACACGAGTTGCCTTTGCTTTTGTTACATTCTCAATATTCTGAATCAGCATGTCACTAACCCTAGAACGATCAATCTGTACATTCAATTCTCTCCCCGTTTCCCCTCCAGTCCAAATCGCCCCCTTTGGAGTCTGTTAGACTTTGGAATCCCCGGGCCGGGGCGAAAGAGCAGACACCACCAAGGCACCATAGGCTGTTTGGAAACACACGCAATGCCAGCTCTGAATGAAGATTATTTATTAGCGAAAATAAAAAAAAACATTACTTATGATTCGCACATGAAATGGTACCCCGGAGGCTCGGAGCAGCTGAGCTCAGTCGTCGTGTTGTGTCTCTTGTCGAGCACTCAGCACTGCACGCAGCAGCAGAGTCAGCAGCACACTGAGGTCGGCCCGGGCTGTGCAGCCTGAGCATGTCATGTGATGTGAATGCACACACCTTAGGACACACCGTAGATTGGGTCTCTACCCTTAAGGTGGATTTGAGGGATTTTCAAGTGTCGCTGTGCCCATGGTCTGACCATTATTTCATACAATTCTCAGTTGAGGCCCAATTTCCCATGAAAGTTAAAGGCGGAAATGGCAAAGATAAGCCCTCAAGGAATCTTAAGAATATTTTCTTGGAGTGAATTGAACCCCTGCTGAGTTCTCTGGCTGCCATTTCTGAATTGAAATCCTCTGACGAGGTGGCGAAACTGCTCTCTACTAATCTTAAAAATATCTCCAACACACTAGCC
Source organism: Ambystoma mexicanum (assembly GCF_040938575.1). NCBI lineage: Eukaryota > Metazoa > Chordata > Amphibia > Caudata > Ambystomatidae > Ambystoma > Ambystoma mexicanum. Next base: position 1,107,908,708 of record NC_090930.1, on the reverse strand, counting down.
CCTCTTAAACAGAGAAAATGTGGGAAATAAAAATAAAATAATGCATGGATCTCCCCTGAGCTAAACAAACTTAAAGCCTCTACACTCAAACTCTTTTATAACTGGAAGCTTAATCCCACTCCACCAGCATTGGCAGTCTATAAAGGAGGCGCCAAAATCTACAGGTCAGCGATAGTTGAATCCAAAAAAACCCTCTTTTAATACTAGAGTACAGAACGCTCAATCAGATGTACAGGAGCTGTTTACAATCCTCAAGAAGCAAGAAACTACTCATGCTCCAGATTCCTCTTAGCCAGTTAAGGACTCTGATTGGTGTTCTGCGATTCAGGATGCCATGCAGGGAAAGCTGAATAACATCATGGCTGATATTGTAAAAAAGAAAGAGGGGCTAATTATAGCAGCAGAAGAAGGCTCAAAAGAGACTCCTGCTACTTGCCACTCCATCCCGCAATTTAGCTTTTTGGCTATAATGGTCACTGAATTGGGGACGATAGTGGAACAGATGAAGGCCACTAAGTGTTTGGGTGATTCCTGCTTGGCGGTTATAATCAAAACCTGTCCTCCTAGGCTATTAGAAGCGATTTGTAAATTTGTAAATGTTTCCTTTATGGAGGGCTTGGTGCCCCACGACCTGAAGAAGGCATGGATAACACTGATCCTTAGAAAACCCGGGTTACCCTTTGACGCCCCACTTAACTATAGGCCTATCACAAACACCCTAGTCTTATTAAAAATTCTAGACCGGGTGGCGTACACTCAAATAGCGGAGCACCTTAACAAATTTCCTATCCTCAACAAACACCAATCGGGCTTTAGAAAAAGGGTTTGGGGCAGAGTCTGCACTGCTTGAACTCAAGGCCAACTTATCGCCGGCCGCAGCTCGGTGGACATCATCCTTTCTGAGTAACCGTGAAAGCTGAGTAGGCTTTGAGGAGACAGTAGCTCCACCTCTAACCTTGACATTTGGAGTCTCACAGGGTGCGTGTATTTCCCCATGTTTCTATAACATCTTTACCGCTCCATTTTTGGCCCTGTTGGTTCAAGAAGGGTTGATATTTACAAACTATGCTGACGACACGCAGTGTGTCATCCCCATCTCTGGGACTCATAATATTGATGAAGCACAACTCACCAGGCTATATACCATCATTGACAAATGGATGGTTTTAAATAATGTGGCCTTGAACAGAGATAAAACCGAGCTGCTAATTTTCAGATCACCTAATATGATTATGAAACTTGGCCCCACTTATGAAAGCTTTCATATCGGCGACTCTAAAATAGTTCGCAAAAAAAGGTCACAACACCAGGTGTCATAATTGACAAACATCTCAATATGAAAGCGTATGTTAGGTATGTTTGGTATCATCATCTGCATACTACTTTAAGCTCCTTTCTCACCTTCGTCCTTTTATCATAAAATCCAATGCAGAAACAATTGCCAGGGGCCAAATTGGACAATTGTAGTAGCCTGCTTGTGGGGATTTATAAAAGAGACTGCAACAAGCTACAGGTTATCCAAAACAGGGCAGTACGTGTGGTTATGGATCTTGGAAAAAGAGACCATGTTTCAGCTGCAAGATGGGCTTTGCATTGTCTCCCTGTTGAATCTAGGATCCAATTCCGTCTGCTAACTATCACACATAAGTGCAGAAAAAGGGTCATGCCGGCCTACCTCCAGGATCTCCTTAATGAAAAAATTCATAGGAGAGCACTGAGATCTAATAATCAGGAGCAACTGACTATTCCTAGATGCAGGACAGTCAAGGCCTCTAAGGGAGCTTTTCACTATGCAGCCCCCAAGGCTTGGAACAACCTACCTTTAGAACTCAAGTGTCTTAAGTCGACAGATCTTTTAAAGAGGAAATTGAAAACTTTTATACTTACCTTAAGCACCCTGTAATAGCTAAGATTCTGGTCAATATCTCCTGTCCTATGTTCCCTGTTCTTGTGTCTTTATGTTTGTTGTGCCCTTAAGCCTACGGGTGCATGGCATGCGCCATACAAACAGTGCGCACAAGCGTGAGCCATGGGTCTGCACAGCCTGGCGGCCCCCGCAGAAAAGAAATGCAGCAGCCACCAGCCAGTTATAAGAGAACCACCCAGGCTGGCACAGGATGGCCTGGATGTTCATTACCATTCCCAAGCAGGAAAGGAGGTCCTTTGCCCGAGTCCTACCGGAGAGTACTGGCAAGTCATGTTATGTTACGTTATTGTGATTTATTCCGTGTCATTTTCATGGTCTCCAAGCGGACCTGAAAAAGAAGGATGGGTTGGAGGGCTTAGTGGGATTGAGAGGCAAAAGCGAAAGAGAGCTTTGATGTGCTGTTGGTAGCTGTGGTTTGTAAAAAACAGTCACTGGTTGCTGGTTCTTTTAAGTTGGTAGATGTTATATGGTGTTTGAGTGTGTATGGGGTGATGTGTGTAATTGGTTTAGTTTCCTGTTAGGTGTTGCAGAGTGTGTGCAGTTTGTGGTGGTCTTAGGTTTTTGCTGCGATAGAGGTATGAGTGTGTTTTGTTCAGTGTTTGAGGGTGAGCATGCAGGAAATTGGAGAGTTTTTAGTAGGGTTAGTGGAGAGTCATCAGTCTCCTTTTGTGCTGTAGTTATGTTGATCTGTTGAGTTGATATTATTCTATGGTGATTAGTGGTAGAATGCTTTATTTTATGGGTAGCCATGTTTCAGTACATCAGGACTTGTTTTTTTTTGGCGTTTCTATTGTATGTGTTGGCAATTTCCCATGATGTTTCCTGTTTAGCTCGTTGAGTTAAAGAGCCATGTTGTTAGCAATTTTCTGAACTTTACGTGATCTTCTGTTTTTTGTATTTCCTTTATGATTGAGCTCCAAAGATTAGCTGTGATGCAACATTTCCAATTTGAGTATTGTTTAGGTGCAAATCGAATGTGGTGGCTGGACTTTAGTGTTCAGTGTGGATGGTAGATGGACATTTTCCCTGTATTAATTCTGCTCCTTGCCCGTGGTTTGCTCTGTTATATGCAGTGTTTCGAAGAAAATTCGTTTTTTGACTGGTAGCCAAAGTAAGGTTATCAGTGCTTGTGTGATGTATTCCCTCTTGGTGAGTCTGAGGAGTAGTTTTGCTGACTTCTGCATTTGTTGTAGTTTTTTGTAAGGTAGTCTAGCATTCCGAAATAGATGCTTTTAAGCTAGTCTATTCTTGACATGACATGAGAAATGACATCAAGTGTTCTATGTGGAAAGGTGATAAAGGGTAGTATCCGCTTGATTGTGTATTGTTGGAAGAAGCACTTCTTTAATACTGAGTTTCGAGTTTTTAAGTCGCTGTCTGTTAATATTCTGAGATTTGTAACCACTGTGGATGGTTCTGGTCGACTTCCCATTTCAGTAGGCCATGGAATGTGGTGTTGGTTCGACGGGTCATTTGGCGTGATCATGCTTTCTGTTTTGTCCGGGTTGAGTTCAAGGCTGTTGGTACTCATCCAACGGTTTATTTCTGTGAGGCAGTTGATAAGTATTGGGTCTTGTTGTCTGCTGGTGTTGATTTTGTAGGTGATTTGTGTGTCGTCTGTGTAATTGTAGCAAGTGAGACCATGGGCCTCATTACGACCCTGCCGGTCTGGAAAGAATGGTGGCAGTAAAACTGCTGCCACCGTTGTTTCCGGACCGGCTGATTCAGAGTCCTGCAGGCGCGAGGTGTCACTCCCGCCAGGTCTGACCTGGCGGGATTGACACCACCCGCCTGCATGCAGACATGGAAACACTGGGTCTGTCATAGATGGAACTGGTGTTTCCATGGTCCCCATCCCCATGGAGTCCCATGGGAATGGGGATTTACAGAATTCCGCCTCCGGAATTACTGTGTCACCAGGGTTGTAATGCCCCGGTGATTCCAGCAATCACAGAGGCAGAATGGTATTATGGGTCCGGCGGCAGCCTGCTGTTTTTTCCGGCACGGCCACCTCTGGACTCGTAATGAGGCCCCATGTCTTTTGATGAGGTTGATGAGAGGGGTCATGTAGATGTGATATGATATGATGTGGCATTTATAACACGCCTGTACACAAGTGTTTCTAGGAGTGACAAGACAACAAGGTAAAACAAAGGGAGGACAAAATAATGATCTTATTAGGCCTTGTGCCATTAAGATCGTGCCAGTACAGGGAAGAGGTAAGGGGAGAAGTGCCAGGAGGGAGGGGAAGGGGGAAGTGCAGTTAACTCACAAGTGCAGCCAGCGGGTGGCTCATAAGTGCAGAGAGAACAGACTATAAGGTTGCAGATACAGATCCTTAAGTGCTGGGGAGCCCGGAGGCAGTTCAAGGGCAACTGGACAAGCAGGAGCCAGGGCCCGGGTGTAGAGGGTGACCAGGTGACCAGTGCGTGGAGCAGTCAGGTGCATCGGCTGGGGAGAGGAAGAAGAAGGTCTTGAGTTGCTTCCGGAACCAGAGGTGGTTCTGCTCAAGTTTGAGAGAGGCAGGGAGGCTGTTCCAGAGGGAGGCCCCATCCAAAGAGATAGATCCGCCCCCAAATCTCTGCTTGGAGAAGCGTCTGACCCTCAGAAAGTTGGAGGTGGATGAGCGGAGAGCTTGAAAAGGAAGATGTTGAATAGCAGTGGTGAAACGGATAAAACTTCTGTAACTCTGCAAGTGGGATTACGAACGGCCATCCCCTGAGTACGTGGTATAAGTCTGCTTTAGTACACCCTCCCGCTTCCCCTTAGCTGACTCTCCTTCCCTCTTTCCTGCTGGTGCCAAGATCTGTTATAGTAAAGTCAGACAACCTATTATGTTAGATCTGACTAAGGCACCAGAGAACCCAATTTGCTTTCTATGTAGTTCCAATGCAAGTACTGTAACGAAGAAGATGACCAGGAGTATGACGATCACTCCAGAGAATCGGAGAGAACGGTCTAGTCTCTCACGGCACTTGATATGTCAAAAGCAATACAAAATAGCAGAGGAAAACCAACATTCTCTAAGGAGGAAAACCGGGAGTAGGCAACCGGCGAGCAGGAAGACGTGCCATGAGACGCTGTGCACATAGGCAAGTGGGAGCACAAAGGTAGTCCTGGATGAAGAGACTACGCCGACCACTGCTCAAAAACCCTCTGGGCGTCCCAAACTCTGGGGACCTCTGGAGACCCAAACCGCAGCTCGAGAGGGAAGCAGTGACCGACGGAGCCTCCGCCGATGAGAAGAGATACCCGAACGGGGCTGGAGACGGAAACCACAGCCTGAGGAAGAAGTAACCAGCAGAGCCACCATCGAACCGAGAGAGCACTCGAATGCTACCGGAGCCTTACAGTCGGGTACCACCACTCGGAAGATGCAAACCACACTAACAGGTACACAGGAAGACCGAGAGTTGCTAGAGGTCAGGGAGGAATCAGAAATAACTACAGAGCATGAGATGGTCTGGGACCCAGAGAGCAACAGAGAAAGAAACCATTGTATGCTTGGCAGGAAAGTAAAGCAAGCAATTAACAAACATTGCTGAGAGTCTGGGACCTGCTCCCACATGAGAGCCAGAGAAAAAGAGGGTCTCGGACCTTGAAAGCAAAATAGACAAACAAGAAGGAAATATATGCTTGGCAGGAGAGGACACCCAGCTGGTATAACACACCATTGTGAGTCTAGAACTTGCACCCATATGAAGGTCTCAGAATAAGGGGAAGCTCATGCAAGAAAGCACAGGGTCTGCGGCCCAAGGAGTTAAATAGGAAGATACTAATAAATACTCTGTCATAATTCTCTGCGGTATGTTTGGTAGAAGAGTGAACTAGACATAAACCCTCTGTGAACAAAGAAGTGTTCACGGGAAAGCTGGGAACTTTCATGGTGTAACTTTGGAGAAAAGCTTGGAAAATCCAGTGGAAAGGAGCCAAACCCTGGTCATCTGAATATAACATTGTGGAACACTTTATTTGATGACAACCTGAGACATTTGGAACTTTCTGTTGGCAAGAACTGTCATCAACACTTTAGTTGTGAATATAACTTCCTTGCACATTAGATTTAAGCTATTAGTGTTAGGTTCGGAAGCAGGGTTTTTAGACACGACAGTGGCTGACTATTTATTTGACATCCTGACATTTTCTTTAGATTTCTTTGAGGAAGGGAACCCTCTCTTAGATTAAGGGACAGAGAGGCCGTTTTTCCAACCCTTTTACTGGTTACGAAACTTTTACAACCAAAACGATGTCACCTTTGTGTCCGAGTCTTTATTCTGCACCCTTACACCACCCAAAGCCTCATGCCCACACATGGCATGGATCTGGGCACCAGGCACATGTCCCTTGCTTGTCAATTCTACAGCCCTGCTCCTATGAGCGATGGCAAGGAGAACCTCCTCCAAGGAAATTGTGTCAGAAGCTGCCAAAAGCCCTTTAGTTAAGGCCTTGCCTCGCTACTGTGCACTGTTGCCAATCTGAGTTCCTCTTTATAGTAGACTGGAGCACCAACATCATTGGGCCAAAGCCCTCTGGCAACCCATATCCAATGAATTACAGCAAGCGACCATGTGACCAAGCAAAATCAATTATAATTCCGTAGTGTGTTCAGCCAACCACAGGCATATCTTGTTAACCCGGGCAGACATGTGACGTCAACTAGGATACCTACAACACCACAAAGCCACTCCTCGTGCCCTAGTACAAGAATCTCTACACAGTCAGATCTGGGGTAAAACAATCACATTTTATAACCTTCTTTAAGGGGAGATTGGGCTTTCAATACAGTATTAGTCATCTTAATTGATTAGTTATATCACATTTCAATTACCTCATATTTTCTTTCCTAGTAAATATAATACTGTTTTGGCAAACATTGTCCTGCACCACTTTTCCTCTTTCTGATAAACACTTGCTAACAACTCTTCTATGGGACCCTATCTCTACAAGGAAGTAAGAAAAGTCCTCACTTCCTCACTGGGCATCTACGTCTTCCCAAAGCTTAGCAGATCCGTACCATGCCCCACAGTTCAGAAATAGCCCCTGCAGTTCCCCTCACCACAGTCAGTATAGCACAATGAAGGCCTAAGATAAGGTCTGGCCTAGATAGATCTAGGATTCCACTAGTTCATAACAAACTACATGAAAGCACTTTAACCCAGACTGGGCCCTTTCAAAGGTGTACTTTAAGCATTGACTGGGTAGCTGCAAACAACACTCCTTTCAGTCCAGTTACCTATCCCTGACTAAATGCTGTTCCTTATTATGCCTGCAGCCAGCCCTACTCACTCACCCAACATGTACCTCCTCCCAGTGCACTTGGTCATGCCCTGGCATCACGGCCCCCATTCTGATCAGTTCCCACGTCATTGAACCCATCTAGAAACCGAAGATGATAAAGTTAATGATTGTTATTTAGATCGCACTTACACCTAAGCGCTGTCCATAGAACATATGCACATACATTGAGTATCCCAACCAAAGTTAGTATTCATTTATCAACCCCGGAAGGATCCTGCAGATAGCACATAGATCGCAGAAGCGAGCGCTCAACCCGTTGAGCAATCTTACCGGCATATGGCGGCACACACCCTCTGACACGTGTGTGAAACTTGAGGTACTCCTCCACCAACACATGCCAATGAGTGTGCTTTTCATAGTGAGGGGCAGCACTATCAAGGGCAACATGAGTCTGGTTGACAGCAACTGACATCTAAGCAGGAAACAGAATCTTCTGCTGCACCTGAAAATTCCACGGGGTTCCAGAATCATCCATACCTGCCAGCCAGGCGAGCATTTCTTCCCGGAATGCTAAAAACCACACATGCCCCACTTATATCGTGCCGGCAACCCCCAACACGTGTCACAAAACCTGTAATATGACAGGGACCTTTCAGAGACATGGTCCACATGGTCCTTCACCTGCTACACTCCGCATACTCATGGCACCTCCAATCACACCTCTTGTAACAAAAACCCAACAGAGAAAATCCACTCCAGCCCAATGGATACCGCAACACGTCACAACGACAGAGTTACTTCACTAGGAGAAGCCACAACCGTTGTAAGCAAGTGAAATACAAAAACATATTAAGCTAAATGAGGAAAACAGTCATTTATAGAAACGCAAAAGCATGCAAGTTATTTTTTGCACCGTAACTCTGAGTTAACAACCATGTGAAATGACAACAAATAAGAAAGACTACTATGATATGATATGATATTTGTATCGCTCTCGTACACAAGTGTTTCAGAGCGCGACAAGGGAGGACAAAACAATGATCTTACTAGGCTCAGTGACACTGAGCACGCGCAAGTGCAGGGGAGAGGGGAGAAGTGGAAAGTGCTGGGCAAGGGTTAAAACTAACAACTGGTAGCGCAGCCAGCAAAGTGGCAAAGTGCAAGGTTCAAAGCACAGACAAGGGGTGTCTGATAAGTGCAGGTAAGGGGACTCTAGGGTTACAGATACAGACCCAAGTGCATGGGTTGCACCGCCCGTCGCCTTACTGAAGTCTGTCCTCATTCAGAGGGAATTAGATAACGAAAAAGCAAAAACACCTTCCTCACCCACAGTGTTGCCTTCTGAAAAAATAAAAAAGGGTTGGATGGGCTCCCCAATAATACTATAAATTGGCAGTGAGTTTTAGGGGTCCAAGTGAACTGCTGCCCTAAATTTCACAGGGCCGCCAGCGGACATATAATATAGCCTTCCTCCACTTACCTTCCCTCCTTCCTCTGGCATCTCTTGATAGCTTCAGAGGTGAGGATTGTATTTTTCTGGGATTTGGCATCTGTACTCCTGCCAGCCCTGGCAGTCTTCATATTTAAGGATCCTCGTCCAGTTACCCAGACCAGAAGATCTGTAGGGTCCCATGGAAAAAGAGCAATGGAGCATGTTTCCCTGTCAAGACATCTCTATAGAGAAGAGCTCATGTGTGATCTGCTCAGGGTGTTTCCAGTTTCCAAGGCAACGCCTCCAGGGTTTAGATCTCATCTTTTGAGCAGCCCTTCTGTCAAACAGAACCACAAGTTTGGCACCACTGCGCTGATCAAGGGAAATTGATTTGACGCTGCTGCGTGTGTAGCGGTTCAGGTGGGATGGTGCTCTTCTGCCTCAAGTGAGCTTTCCACATATCTACAAGAGCAAGGCCTTCTCACATGTGCTGGCTAAGAATTTGTTTGAGACATGAGTGTCTGAATTCATAGCAGCAAGCAGACTCTGTTAGTACTGAGCAAACAATAGTTATTCTGCAGCCGATACGTGTTTCGACCATCCTGGGTTCTTATCAAGGCAATCTTAAATTGCAGAGTATATTACTCTATGCGCTGAGTTGTGGATATAAACTTCTGGAAGTAGTCTTGTGGGACTGATGGTCGGTTATAAGGTATACATAATTATGTCAAATGCTATGCTGGTACCACAAGTATTAATTCTTTTGTGTATTCTATCATGGAGGAGATAGGATGTGGCCCACATTGAATTTATATTTCCAGATAACTTTCTCTGGGCAGATGATATACCAATGGTTCTTGGGGTATTATATAGACAACCAGGCTCATACATTCATTTGCATGACAAGTTAACCAACTCTCAAGAGGAAGTTTCCAACAAGTGCACACCAAGAGATACAAAAGGGTGCTTACATTGGGAGTTTATATCTGTTGTGATAATTGATAGAGCGTCTTGCCTAACACTGACTATCTTTGGGAAGTCTTGCACTACCATCAATTACTGAAAACACTCCTCCACACAGATAAGAATTCCCCTTTGCATTTTTTTCATTTGGCCTTTTGCCGCATGACCTCTAAATCTGCCTGTTGACTGGGACATATCACAGGTTCTCCCATGGTTAAACTCCTACCAGTGAAACCAGCAGGTCTGCCCACCTGGACTCTGAAGATGACGGGGAGAAATTGAAAGAAAATATTCCTGATGTTTCTTCATATATATTTTTCTTGGCCACAGTGCATTGGGACTTTCTGCATCTGTTCTGCTTGAGACCACTGTCAAGGCAACTCTGCGGGATTCCTTGCATCATCTGACTTCCAACTACAGGAAAACGATGGAAAATCCAATAATAAAGGTTGGTGTAATCGGTATTTGAATGGCCGATGTTTACTGGATCTTCAAAAGGCAGGTGTCCTTTCTTGATCACAGATGTCACCACTAGATATTTCAGTCACTAAGGCATAATGGCTTTCTTCAGATTCGCTGTGTAAGCTGTCTCTTAGCGTTGGAGGAAAATACTGTACTAGAAATAATAAAAAACAGGTGATTATTGCTATAAGCACCCCAGGTTGCCAATCCGCTAACCTGGGTTGCTAAAACCAATGTATTTTTCTTTAATGAACCGGTCCCCTTACAGTGTCCCGTTCATTGAATGAAAATACTTACCAAACATGGCAGCCACGGAACTGGAAGATGGGACTCCAAGCAGAGCCCCTCTTCATTTCCATGTCGGCCCAGCAGGGGGACGGAGTTAAGCGGATGCAGCGGGCGCTTCTGCTGCACTAAGCAGGTAAGTAGGCCGGGAGGTCGGAGGACAGGAACATTGATGGGAAGGGAGGGTGGGGGGGAAATGGCGGTGCAGGGCGGAGGAAGCAGCCATCAGGTTGCTTGGAATGTGGACTTGGATCATGGAATTCAGCCCGCGATCCAAGCAACCTGATTAGTTGATCACTCGGTCCTGGGTTCTAATAATAATAGCGGTTGGTCAAGTAACAAGAGGTGTGGAGGAGCAGGGTTTTTCCCAAATGTAGTCTTTAATTAATACATTTATCTGGGACCACAAAGCCCCGAGATGAGCCTGGAAATCTCTGACATAAGTAAAAAGAATGTGGGCTAGACCATCCAAATTGCAGGCACTATTACAAAGAAACAATCCTAAAATCATTGGATACGTTGATGATTTCCCAGAAGGAACCAGCATTTTTGAGTAAGAGGCAGGTGGATCGATTCCTTATTAGGACATGCAACGGGGGAGCGAATGGGAATCAATTAGTTAAAGGGATTTTATTAGGGTTATGAGCGATCCAGTTGGTTACTATCGCTTAGGAAAGTATACACCATCTATTTGGCATGATCGACAGCTCCCTTTAGTCCTTACTGAAATAAGCCCAACAGAACAATACATTCCTTAACTAATGAAACTCGGAGATAAATTACTCAAGGGATGCCGAAGTTGTATGAAAATTTAATTGCTCATTTATTACTTCTCAGGATAATTAGGATCCAATACATGAGGAAAAAGGCATATAATTATGGATGGAATCATTCAAACCCCAATTTTACGACTGAAGCAAAAAAGACACAAAAGACAAAAGACTGTCATATTAATAAATACTGTAAGATTTTATTAACTAGAGGGGAACATATAGATATTAGCACTATTGAGAAATGATAATCAGACCTACAGACCAGAATATCTGTGTCAGGAAGGACAATGAAGCTTCAAGGTTTGTTTGTTTATTTATTTATAATGCGCTACAGACCCGAAGGTATTAGGGCGCAGACAGCAAAAGAGGATTGTTCAGCTTAGGTGACATTGCTGTGCGTTACGATACAATACATTAATAAACAGTGCTGGCAGATATCATGCAAGTAAGCAAGTGGTGGCTGGAGACAACAGACAACAATCATATACAGTAGTAGTGGTAAAAGGTCAGATGTCATGTTCCTTAACCCATAGGATAAGGTTCGATCTAAAGCGTGGGTAAGACATATCTTCCCTTAAAGAGGGTGGGAGTGAATTCCAATTTTGGGCAGCTTTGACCGGGAAGGTACTACCACCTGTCTTCATACGTTTGAATCTAGGCACTCGAAGAAGGTTAGCAGTGGCTATTTTAGAGGGGCGGTTGGTGGAATGTCGTAGGAATCTAGTGGTAGGGTACTGTGGGGCGGCCATTTGTAAACATTTATGAGTCAGGGAGGCAGATTTGAGGAAGATTTTATCTTTAGTGGAGAGCCAGTTGTTGGATCCTCTGAGGTCAGATATGTGGGCTTTCTTGGAATGTTGAGAGTTGCTATCAGAGCATTGTTTTGTAAGATCTGAATTTTGTTAGTAATGGATTTGTTACACCCTACATATAGGGCATTACAATCGTCCAATTTGGATAATACTAGAGCTCTTGCTAGAGTGATGCAGTTATTAGGTGTAAGGAAAGGTCTAGCTGCTCTGATTAGCTTACAGTTGTAAGCTATAGCCGAGGCCATGGAGTTTACTTGTTTTTTGAAGGTGAGGGTAGAATCTAGGTAGAAACCAAGAGTTTTAACTTCCTTGGCTACTGTAATGTTATTGTTATCTATGATGAAATTAGAATAGAGATGGCCCAATTTGTTGAGATTTGCCGTGGTGCCGACTATAAGGACTTCCGTTTTGTCATCATTCAGGCATAGTCCATGAGAGGCCATCTATGCCTGGATGATGAGATACACTCTGTTCATGAAGGCCAAATCCTTGTCGTAATCTCCCGTCAACGGGATGAGGATCTGTGTATCATCCGCATAGTTAGTGTAGGTGATACCCAGGCCATCTAGATCATCGAAAAGGGGCTTTGTAAAGATGTTGTGGGCGAAACGCATGAGCCCTGGGGCACACTGCAGGTAATAGGTATGGGGTCCGCAGCTGCTGAAGGTGCAAAGACCTGCATGGTTCTATTATCTAAAAAGGATTGAATCCATCCTATAGCTTCTTGTGAGAAATGGGTAGCAGAGTCCAAGTGGTGGCAGAGAGTCTTGTGATCAACCAAGTCAAACGCTGCTGAGAGGTCGAGCAGCAGTAGTAGTGCTGTATTACCGTTGTCTCTCAGTGTGTCTATTTGTGCCTTAAAGTCAATCAGTGCAGTTTCCGTTCCATGTTGCGGTCTGAAACCTGACTGACGTACTCCTAGGAGGTGGTTACATTCCAAATATTGTTGGATTTGGAGGTACGCTACCTTTTCCAGAATTGTGAGAAGGAACGGTACTGTCGTAATGGGACGATAGTTGGTGGGAATGGATGGATCAAGTGTTGTTTTCTTTAGGAGTGGGAGGACCCACAATTGTTTCAGGTTGTTGGGAATGGTACTGGTAGAAAATGAGGCATTTATAAGCATAGTTATGAATGGGGAGTGGTCCCGTGCGGCATCCTTTATGATTTGTGCTGGGCAGGGGTCGCCGTGGCAGTTGGGCGGTTTGAGAGTTAGGATGACTTTTTCAACTTCTAGAATGGATACTTTCTTGAAGTTGAAAAGGGGTTTAGGCAGTTCAGAAGGGGCGAGAGGTGAGGTGATCGGAGGCAAAGGGGCAGTGATGTTGTTAGAATTAGAGGTGACTAAGAGGGATTCTTTTTTGTTGTTAATTTTAGCCTGAAGGGTCATTATTTTATTAGCTAGGGCACTGCATACTGGTGCACCATTTTTTGTCTTTAAGGCAGGTGTCCCGGGCTTGGATAGGTGTTTCCATTTCTTTGAGGATTATGAACAATTCTTTAGTATTGGAATTGGCTTCGGTAATGCGCAGATTATAAGAATCTTGTTTGGCAAGGATTATTTCTTTTTTGTACAAGGAAGCTAGTTTTGTGAGGTTGTTTTTATTAGTAACTGAAAGGTCTAGTCTCCATATTTATTTGCATTTACGTTTCTCTAGTCTAATAGCTTTTAGGTGTGGAGAGAACCATGTGTTAATATGTTTTTTCCATATGCACTTTCTAGTTTTCAGGGGTGCTATGGTGTCTAGGGCAGAAAGCATTACTTTATTGTACTCTTCGACCAAAGTCAGTGGGTCTTTGGAGGCGGGAAGAGAGTTCAAGGTGGGGAGGATCAGAGGAATGAGTTTGTTAGCTGTAATGTTCTTTTTCTTCCTAGTGGGAATAGCAGGGGCTATGCTGACGACATGATGGGGGGCTGTGGATTCAAGGGAGAAGGAGATCAAGTGGTGGTCAGACCAGGGCAAAGGTGTTATGGCAGTGACGGACGTTTGACAGTGGTGTCCCGCTATCCAGTCAAGGGTTCTACCTTTAGTATGTATAGCGCCTGTTACTTTTTGGGTAAATCCTAGTTCCTCAATGGAATCATTAATCTGTGTGGCATTGGGATCTAGGGTGTCTTTATAGCCAAGATTAAGGTCTCCTAAGAGAAGGCTTGGTGAAGCCTTTTTGAGGTTATCCGATAGGATGTTAGTAAGATCTTCTTCAAATGAGCCTAGAGGGCCTGGAGGTCTGTAGATTAGGTGGATAGATATAGTTTGAGTATTTGAGATGGTTAGCTTGGCGGTCAAGAGTTTGCATGAGTCTGCATTTAGTGGAGAAGTAAGTCTCAGTGCTAGGCTAGTTTTAGCAATTATGGCTAGGCCACCGCCTCGAGAGGTGGTGCGGGCTATTCTTAAGAGGGTATGGTCCTCTGGAATAGCGAACATAATCACTGGGCCGGCTGCTGAATAGAGCCAAGATTCCGTGATAGCAAGGAAGTTGAAATTAGGTCGGCTATTTCTGTGGCATGTGCCACCAAAGACCGGGCATTTATTAAGGCTCCTCTTATACCGGGCTATGTGGTCTCAGTAGGTGGTGGCGCGGTAATGTGGAGGGGTCAAGGATAAATGGTGGGGTCTCGACAGAGTTGGCTGTTAAGCTGGAATGGGTGCTGAGTATTAGTGGATTTATGCGACGAGGTTTTGGTATTGGGCAGGGTGCTTTTTAGGTTTCTAGAAGGGTTGTTAGAGAAGGGGTGTAAGGATTTGGCTGTGGGTTCATACATTTTGGGGAGTCTGGCACAAAGTTTAAGATTTCTTTGGGAGAGGTTGCATGGTCTGGTGCTCAGGTCCTTTAGGTTGTTAGGATCAATGGGAGGTGTCACAGATGCCAACAAGGGCAGAGTGTGAGGCATGTTAACGTCTATTGTAGTAAGTAGATGTAGGATAGTCCTCAGTAGGACTGTGTAAATGGCTGGCAAATACATACTTGGTCTGAGGGGAGGCTAGCTGATGGTAAGTGTACCATATAGAATATTTAGGGGCGTCCACAAGGAGTAAGCTGGGCAAATGGTGGCTGAGATCCGAGTGGGCGCAGGTGACTATGTATAGGGTGGACGTACGAGTGGCGATCATACAGGCACGATAGTCACAGAACTATGAGGCTTGGCGAGATCAGAAATGCAGGCACAACTGTAACAGACATCACTATACTAAGCAGGGGCTGGCAGTGCTAACACAGTGGTCATAGGAGTAGCAGGCTGGGCATGGAGAAGGCAAAACTGGCAAAGTGCTCACAGAAATCACAGGTTGAGCATAATATGGGCATTGCTAGCAAGAATGGTTACAGGATTCATAGGCTAAACAGATAGTGAGATGGTCACAGAGCTATAAGGCTAGGCATAGATAGGCAATACAGGCACAATAATGACACAGTCACTAGAGACACAGACTAGCATAGAGCGGGCAATGCTGACCCAGTGGTCAAAGGAGTAACAGGCT
Organism: Ambystoma mexicanum; assembly: GCF_040938575.1. Lineage (NCBI taxonomy): Eukaryota > Metazoa > Chordata > Amphibia > Caudata > Ambystomatidae > Ambystoma > Ambystoma mexicanum. Next base: position 1,107,893,337 of record NC_090930.1, on the reverse strand, counting down.
AGGCTAGGCCTGATATGGTCAGGCTGGCAATATAGTCACAAGGTTCATAGGTTAGAAATGATAATAGCAAGGCTGACAGTATAGTCACAGAGTTCACAGGTTGCATATAATATGGGTAGTGCTTGCAAAAGTAGGCACAGAATTTGCAGGCTGAACATAAGTAAGAAAGTCAAAGAGCTATAAGGCTAGGCATAGATAGGCAATGCAGGAACAATAATGACACAGTCACTAGAGACACAGACAAACATAGAGCGGGCAATGCTGACCCTGTGGTCAAAGGAGTAACAGGCTAGGCATGATATGGACAGGCTAGCAATATGGTCACAGAGTTCATAGGCTAAGCATGATTTAGGTGCTACTTGCAAGGTGGCCACAAAGATCTGCTGAGCTCAGCGTGAGTATGTTGGCTGCAGAGTGGTCATAGGCGACTAGGTTCAGCGCGTGCACAGATGGCTGGGATCAATGACAATGTTCGCGCCTGTCTCTAGAACTAGTGGCGGCCGGCGGGGTCGGAGCAGCAGGGGTGCTGTGCAGGCCGGATAGGAGCCACTGGAGCTAGTTTGACTTGAACAAGTGATGCGGGCAGGTCGCCAACGCCGACACAAGGGGGTGGGTTAATTTGCAGGAAATTAAATCCTAGGAGATTATCGGCAGGCCTTGGAACCAGAGGCGGGTACACATAAAATAGGTTACGCATGTAGTTGAGTGGCATTTATCATTCGCAATCCACATGATAAATATTGGGGCGAGTAAAGTCCTGGTCGTGTCGCGTAATTGAGGACAAAGTTATTCTTACCAGATAGTGGTAATGGCGTCAACAATCAGAGAATCGGGCAGATGCGGCGGCAAACGAGCAGAGATTTTGGCCCTGGCCTCTGTCAACTCTGGACAGGCTCAGGACAGGCACCAGCCTTGATGGGTGTGCCTTTGTGGGTGGTCCGGCTTATTGCCTGCCGGCAAGGGATTGGCAAAAAGAAGGATCAGGCAGCCAATCTCGCACCGAGGCAAGTTCAATATGTGCATCAAGGTCGAGTTTGCTCAAGAGAAGTGCGGGCGGCCATCTTGGAAGCAACAGCACCTCGTGGGCTGCAATGGAGGCTGATGTAATTATGAGCAATAAAGGCGAAATTTGCATAAAGCGCAGGCTGTTCCAGCATGCATGAGGGGCACTTGCTGATAGTAATTAATACCAGCTAATCTGCTGGTGAAGGAGCGTAGATGGAGGCACGGGCACAAATAGGGTGCGGAGTGAGCACTGGGTCCTTCCTTGCATCTAGGTGGATCCCAGGCCCTCCGGAGGCAGTGGGACTGCTCTGGCAGTTAAGGGAGCTCCTGCTCCTCCGGTGGGTTCAGCGTAGATGAATGTAGATGGTTAACATACAATCATACAACCATCAGCGTAGATGGTTAACATTCAATCATTATTAGAGTAACCTATATTCGAACACAATGAATTATGAATTTCTGTTTGCACTACAAGCCGCAACAGCTGGCTAAGGGGAACATAATTTAGATGGGATTAAGAAGGCCCTATACCTGTAGAATTCCACATCGATCGTGGTTAGGGGTGATTGAAAGATTGAAATCAATTGTGCGGCAGGACATTAAGAGAAACCTTACAAGTAATAGCATTAGGATGAGATGTTTCTGAGAATCAAATATTTAACACATTGATGTTATAGCATTAGCTACAGGCAGGTTTCGTATATTGAGGAGATAGAAAAGACCTGTCCTTCCAAATGTAAGGCAATCATGTAGAGAATTATGGGACTGTGCAGTGTCAGAGAAATTGAGTCATACGCAAAGGAATCTGGAGATATTGGTAGATATATGTAGCTAATTTGAGAATCATTTACATATTAGATTACATGACTGTAAATGAAAAGTGATTTTATTGAATTGAGGCCGTGTCAGAGAATAATACACCTTCGTTTTTCAGAATAATTGCTACATTTCTTTACCTACTTTAATAGTGGTTCTGTGGTGCATCTAAAGTATGATTAACAATAAAAATAATAAACATAAAAAAGGAGAATTGAAGTTGTATCTGGAAATCAGTGTGGTTTTTAAAGCAACAACTGGATTCAAGGCTGGAGCTATATGTGTGTATTTATATGCAGTGTATTGCAGATTCTCTGGACCACATATCCCATAGAATGTAGATCTCAAAGCAAGCAATCTAATGGTTGATCACGACAGGTGAACATTTCGTTGCACTCTGCAGAAATGAGAGCTCTGACGCCCTCTGTCCCCCCCGTCTGCACTATATGGTCTTGCTTTAAGTGCGTATCTAGGCCAACTGGCTGGGTTCCTGATGATTCATCAACTGGAGGATTGACAGATGTATTCTGATGAGACTAAGCTGGTTGGCAATCCACAGAAAAGGAGAGTAGGAAACATCAATGACTATCTATGCACTATTCTCTCCTGGAAGAAGGGCAAATGGTTGGCAAGGAATGACCACATGAACTAGCGTTAAAACCAACAACTGTGATTTCCTTAAAGAAATCAGGGCTGAGTCGTGGCAGAAAAACTGCATTAGTTTGGCTTGCACAGCCTTTCCAGCTAAGTTTTAAAAGGTGAATTAATTCACTGCTATTTGCATAGCACTTGTAACAGGAAGTAGCTGGAAGTCATTCCCTGTGAAACAGCCTGTACTGCATTTGACCAACAGAAATATGAACTTCTTGTACTTCAACCAAAACAGTTTAACAACTTGGTGGAGAATAAAATGGAAGACCATGCGTTTGAGATTCTGAGTAATTATTTAGTACTGCTAGAAGAAAAGATGTCTCTACCCTCTTACAATCTGCTCACAATAAATTCTTAGCACTATTCATGTCCACAAATCAAGAAAGAATATTTCTGGGAGTTGCAAACTGTTGGTGCAGGCACCAACCATCTGGAGCAGACGCTCACATTTACCATGGTAAAACGTGAATCCCCGAAATTTCGGGGGGCGGCTAAAGCCTCTATATTTAGTTTTGGCTATCAGGTGGCAGCGCCATCTATAAGCCAATACTATTTCATTAGAGTACAGAGGGGGAGAAATGGCATATGAGGACGGACACAAAGCTGGTAGGTGTTATTTGGCTATTTGCCCACCCATGGCCATGCTAATCCCTATGGTCATTCCCACCCAGTTCTTGTCCCTCCTGCCCAAAACACCTCCTCATGGGAACTCTATTAGCTTGCTTTAATCAAACTTTACCATCACACCTTACACTCGAAGCATCTGTTAATGCTTTTTCAAAGCACTATTCTTAGAGTTAATGACTTAATTGGCATTGTAAACACATCACTGGGTTAATGAAAATGTCTTAACTAGCTATGCCTTCAGCTACTCGATTTATAAGCACTATGCGTGTCCTTCACTGAAGTTCTGTTAAAACCAAACATTGGCAAAGCCTACAGTTTCAGCCTGTGTATAAGTATAAGGCGTTTGCCAGGCACCTCTATGAGATGCCCAGGTACTTGCACCATTTTGCACCTACTACCATCAATGGCCAGTTAATACCACTGCAGCAATACCAAGGCAAATGCTTTTCCCATGCCTACACAGAAGTCCAAACTGTTGGCCTTGCCAATGCCTGTTTCGTAGGCTATCTTCAGTAGATGAACAGATTCTAAGCCGTGCTCTGTTGCAACTTCCTCTCTTTTTGAGTCGTCGGAAACAGACATTCAATTACCTTGCGAAACAATATCCCTTTAAAAAAGCATAAGAAAACCTTCTGAGAAGCAACTCAGTAGTAGCCACATGCCTAGATTGATTGTATTATGTATGTATGTATGGATGCATGTATGTATGGGATTTGTGAAGCGGGACCCTAGTTGTAAAGCAATGGAACATCTTACATAGGGGACAAACCTATGGGGTTACAGGTGTAAAAGTGTTGGGACCTAGCAAATTTAGCATGAATAGGCACGAGAGCAGGGCAGGTGGGTTCTCTGGATGTGAATGAGTAGGCTTGCGTGGAATGATCAGCAATTGGCGAGATGTTCTTTTAAGGGTATGGTCGTCAGGTTCTTCCAGAAATGTAGCATAGAGGTTCAGTCTTATCTGCATTGGTAATATTTTGCAGAGACAGTGCCCTGTGACACAATCCCTTGCCTTACTTAACAGGTGGATGGTGGTCTCACCATGGGACCCTCGATGTCCCCACAATCGAGGTGCTGCTTGGGCCAGGAGCTCCATGGGTGGCATCTCTTGGCTTCCCCTCCCATGCCATACATGTGTCAATTCGTCACATCAAAACTGAAACCATCCAGAGGGGCAGGGCCCATTAACCAATCGCCATACCAAATGCACTGGGAGACAAACATGTGTTCCTGTAGGGTAGAGGGAGGATGGAAGGCATGGCAAGGCCTTATGAAAGGAAAGGTATTTGGCAGAAGGTTGTGTGAGGTTGGATAAGGTGCTCATTTGGCAAAGGCTTCAGAGAACAGTATACGGGACTGGATCAGGATTCAGATGGTCTGAGTAGAGACCAAGGAAGCTGGGAAGAGGAGAACCAGGAGGCTGGGTTAAGGGAGAGATAACAGGTCAGAAAAGAGACCCGTGAGATTGGAGAGAAATACCTTGGGTGCTGGATTGAGACAGACCCAGAATGTAGGGTAGAGAATGACGCAGGAAGGTTGACAGACAGTCCTTGGAAAATGAGAAGTGTTGCACAAAGACAGAGACCATAAAGGCTGGAGAATGAGAGAGAGAATGAGAGAGATAAGGAGATCCAGGAGGCTAGGGAGAGAGCGAGAGTGAGAAAATAACAGATAGAGAGAGGTAGAGAAAGAGAGGGAGACAGAAAGACAGACAGACAGAGACCCAAGAGGTTGGGGAATGGGAGTGACTCAAGAGGTTGGGGATAAGGAAACCAGGAAGTGGGTGCAAGTAGGGCTGATAAAGTAGGAAGAGAAAGAGAGTGTGAAATTAGCTCTGGGCACAGAGGTCGTTAAGGAAGATGTGGTGACAGAAGTTAAGAAGGAGGTGGTGAGAGAAGCTGAAGAGGTGGTGAGAGCAATCACTGAGGAGGGGGTGAAGGAGCCAGTACTAAAAAGAGGGATTAGATACCATCTCGTGTACACAAAGATTCCACAGACAGCTACTTTAGCTATGGTGGAGACTCTGTTGTACTCTAAAAATCAACATGGTACTACACCAAATTCTTTTATCCTTTGGTCTACAGAACTCGCCCTCATGGAAAATATGTTTTATTTTGATGGCAAACTTTACCAGCAAATTCATGGAACAGCCTTGGACTCTGCAGTTGCACCAACATTGGCTAATCTTTATGTCGAGAGCATCGAACTAGGTAAAATTGACAATGACAGCAACCCTTTCTGTGGGAAAATAAAAACTTGGCGTTGATTTATCGACGATATTTTCATGGTGTGTGGCAAGGAACACGAGTTGGATAATTTCGTCAGTTGGTTAAATAACCAAAACTCTTTTCTTAAATTCACAATGTGTTCAGGGAATAGTGAGATCAACTTTTTAGATCTGACTATTTGGGTTGATCATGAGCATCAATGTTTAAAAGTAAAACCACATGATAAATCCACTAATAGGAGCTCTTTGTTGTAGTTGACTAGCTGTCATACAAAACATTTCAAAGAAAACCTTCCTGTAGGTCAGTTCTTACATTTAAAAAGAAATAGCTTGACCAAAAAACATTTTCTGGAAGAAGCAGCCGCGTTGAGTCATAAACTAAGATTATGCTGTAATTTAAAAAACGTGTATATGTAAGGCATTGAAGAGAGGGAAAATAACAATAGAGACTCACTGCTCGAATATGATAAGAAACCAACGCAATAAGAAAATCTATTTTTTTTGTGAGGACATTCACTAACCTTTCGAATCAGGTTAAGAAAATCATTCAGAAGAACTGGAAAGTGCTGGAAGAAGGTAAGATCCCCCTCAAGAAACCTTGTTTCGCATGTAAAAGAGAGAAACAGCTGAGAGATCTGTTGATGAAAAAGTATGTAACACCTATTGCACAAAAACAACAACCTATAACTGAGACATGGGGTTCGAGTAACCCCACAGGACAATCAGTCTGTGGCAACTGCTGGTGTTGCTCCCAGACTAAAAGGACCCTTGAACTCAACACCAGCCTTCCAAAACCATGGAATTTATTTTTGGAGTAACTGTGACATAACCATGGTAGTCTATGCTATCTGGTGTCCATGTGGAAAACTATATATTAGCAATACAGAAAGAAAAGTTTAAATACGGCTGAGCGAACACACACTTTGTATTCACACCCAGATTCTGACAGCCCCTCAGGTATATCATTTCATCACTGTGGGACACAAATGTGACGATTTCACCTGGACTATACTTTGTAAAACTAGACCATCTAATGATAAACAAAATAATAAAAACAAACTCATCTAGTCAGAAAAGCATTTAATTTTCCTGACTATAAGCCATCTCACAGGATTAAATGATTCAGTGAAATGGCAGAAACTGTGGGAGCTCTGACCTTACTAAAGATTTAATTATCATATGAATATTATCTTGGTGTATACATTTGTATCATGACATAACGTAATATGTGCATATTTTTTTACCATGATATAATCCACACTTTTGAATACACCATACATGGTTATGCACACGAGTGTGTGTCATTGTTGGACCATTCATTTGTAGTCAATCATATTGGTGCTCTATACCCGCTTCTATCGCCATGTATAATCGCCCCTTTGTGAGAATGTGGGTAGATGATATTTTCAGCCATGCATATTTTTCTAGAATATTTTTTAACAATGTTTAAACACTTCTTTCGAACATATAATGAATCAAATAGACTAGTGCGTTATTGCTACATCTGTGTTTGATGTTTTATATAGACACCCAAATCGGTACCCTTTCTTTCTTATGTACGTGTAGCAATGAATTTTTATTGCTTACACGATTTAATACAACTAACAAAGATGGCACCTGTTGTATCTTGGGGAACCACATTTGTTTTGTTAACATGTCACTCTGCATAGCTTGCGGTCACATGACCTAGCGACTTGGTTTATTTAAACAAGTAGATGCAAGCACCTATCCACTGGCGTATTGCGAGGCACAAACTCCTCTGGGCATTTGCACTGATCAGAGTTACGCTACGGTAATGTGCTGACCATCGATGTGCTAACACCGGACAACATGGCATTCAAATAGGGACTGAAGTATGTAGACTCCATTTTTTGTCTTTCTCAGAGTGTCGAACGTCTACATGAGTAGAATGGTTCAATTTCTTTCGTTAACCATGTGACACCAGTGCGAAGAATGTATGTGTATCAAGGTATGTGCTTCCTAATATTCGGTAAATATACATATTTGAGTTCGCACAAAAGATACTGAAGAGGGGCCATTGTTGTGTTTGCCCCAGGTACTGGAACACTTAGAACTAACCGACTGTGAATTTTCGTTTGTGCCTGTGTCAACGCCTACATCAATAACTATTTTATTAGTAAGTAATAGTTACTCGGCTTTGTATCTGAGATTACGTTTCAAGTGAACTACTGCGACGCACCATTGATTCGCATGCAAGCGACACATTGTGCACCGGATGGTTCGAAATTCAAGTGAGACTTATCATCATTGTTGAATGATGGACACATTTGTGAATAGAGTGGGTTAGACTACTGTATCTTTTCAATTACAGTATCATAAAGCCTACGCTACAATATATTTAATTTTGTGTGTATATACAATTTATGTTTGGCAGAATCGTTTGTCTAGGAAGAAGGCATGCCTTCACCGCAAATTTAAAAGGCATGGGTATGTATATAACCTTCCAGAGAGAACCGCTTTGATATATGGTAGTTTATCAAAGTCAGATACAACCTTGGCTTGAGTCTGATACCAATTAGTGTTTAGTATCGTTACATCACAGCTGAGAAGGAAATCAGAAATGTTCTGGATGTCACTGATAAGGATAATCCTCAATCCTTTGCATATGTTTGACTAAAGCAAACGTAATGTCAGTGGTAACATAACCTGACCATTTGTAAACACTCATTTGTTTCTCTCTAGGTTGTTACATCACCAATCAAAGGATTTACCAAGATTGATTGAAATATTGATTAGCCCCCTGAGGAAGTCCCTGTTATTTGTGTCAATACACGCATCTGATATCATTTATCTATACAGAGAGAAGTGTTGCACTCAAATCATTAAACTGAGTGACACGACTTTGTATTTGTATGGAATTGTATGGAATTGTAAACATTAGACTGCGTCACGTCTGGATAGAATTGTGAATGCTAGCATGTCCAGACTTGGATAGAATTGTGAATGTCGGCATGTCAACGCTTGGATAGAATGGGAACATCAGCCTGTGTCGCATCAAGATAGGTTTTTGATTGAAGGATAGCATGCCCGCGCCTAGATGAAACTTGAATGTTAGCATGTGCCACACTTAGAACTGTGAACACCAGCCTGTGCCGCTCCTGGATAGGATTGTGAATGTTAGCATGCCCACACCTAGATAGAACTGTGAACGTTGCCTGCGCCGCTTGTAGATAGGACTGTGAAAGGCCAACAAGTGCCACACTTGGAGAAAACTGTGAATATTAGCATGCTAAAGGTCAGGTAACCCACTAACCAATATAACCTCAAACTCTGCATACTTATCTCACTCAAAAACTCACACAACCATCTCTCGCACCACAAGTCGCACGCACTTCACAACACTGCAACAACACATAAGCCGGAGCAACAGCAAACGGGGACTGACACCGATCCAATACCTGCACCAAAGCTCAGTATCTGGTGTATACCGAGCTGAAGCTGCCAACAGAACACCACTCCTCTCACTAACCTACTCCCTCTTCACCTTACTAACCCATCCCACCTTATCGTTTACAGATCCACCAGAGCACCTGGGGACCAATTCCATTGGTGACGGTGCGCGGTGCAAATACCTTTTCACATTTAACATTATTATGCCGTGTTTGGTGGTGGTGATGCAATTATCTGTCACTATGTGGGGATGTTTCCCTTTTTTTATATATTTTTAATGCATTTTGTACTCATTAATTTTTAAATGATTGTTATTTAAATTAAAGTTTCTACTTTTCCAATATTATTGAGTATTTCTTTAGTGACGCTCTCCTACAGATTTACACAAGAAGGTTCATATTTGTATTACCTAAATAGAGGGATACCTCAGGAGGAGATTCTTAAGGACAATGATGTGCACACTGAGGATCGATTAAAGACATGGGTGATTACAGCTGAGAGGTGAAACGGAGAGTCACCAGGAGTGGAAGAGAGCAGGAGGAGGAATGGAAGAGCTGGGCCTGAGAAGAGCAGGAGGCGTAGGCATGGGAGACAAGATGCAAGAGGGAAGCCTGTAATGGGTGGAGAACATGTCTGAGCTGAAACATGGAGGAGGTGAGGGAGAAGCATAAGGAGAATCATAGAAAGAAGGAACAAGTGAAGGTCTCCCAGGCACAACCTCACGAGGATGGGATGGGAGAGAGTTTGGGTTGGGATAATGTAGAACCAGGCTCCTCAATAAAGGAGGTGGTGGGAGGCCTTAGTTTGGTCTTATTTCCTTAATTAAGACTTCCTAGGAAGCATTGTCCACGCCTTGTGTCAAAGTTTTTCCGTCTTGAAGTTCTTTGTTTCCAGTCTGACGATGTTATGGATGCTAGTTGTGCACTGGCCTTCAAAGATGGTCAGTTTCTGGGCCAGGTAGAGTGGTGTTTTTTTGAACGTGACTGCTCTGTAGATGATGCAGGTGTCTTAAACAAGATGTATGCTTGAATGTGTGCAGCTCCTTGAGGATGGGGATGATGTGGTCAAATTGTCTTATTCCTGCGATGAGGAATGCTTCAGCAGGTTGGACAACGTTCAGAGGGGCCAAGGAAGCACCTGGAACTTCTGTAAGAAGGGTGTTGACACTGTTCAGGTGGGAGATGACCCCAGTTTGCAAAGTTGTTATTCAATTAGAGTGGGGATAAAGGGCCTGACTTTACAGAGGAGCGCAAGCTGCTGCCATGCTGTTCGAATTTTCTTGGTGATGTATGTTTTGAATGAGAGGGCACAGTCAATGGTAAAGCCGAGACATTTCACATGGGATGAGAGTTGAGGTTCATGTCCTAAACCCAATTCTGGTCTTGGGCATGCTTGTTGGGGTTTCCTGGGAGAATGAATTCAGTCTTTGTTGAGTTGATCTTCAGGTAGGTACTTGACATCCAGGGACAGACATTGTTTCAGTCAGTGCTTGAGTCAGTGTTTGTTGTTGATGCAATTGAGCTTTATGTAAAGCAGCGTATTGCTGTATCTTGCCATGGATGTCGGCAACTTTGGCAAGGCCAATCTATCGTCAGAGCGTTATGGGTTACTCTTATGTGATTTGCTTTCCAAAGGGGTGGGCTCTTCATTCCGCATACAATGGATGGGTCACAGTCTTGTGTAATTTCATGTCTGTGATAACGCCTTTGTCCCATTACAACGTGTACATTTATTTATGACAATTTCATCTAAAACAGACCTCATCCTTCGATGGTAAAAAGCCAAGCGTTAATATCACTGAAACATGAAAAAATCCAATTGTGTAGCTCATTTGATAATATCTAACCAATAATGGTTATTTTGCAATCCTTCCTTCAAGCCCAACTCCTTCCACCATACCCAGTGGCCCCTTTCATCTCCATCAACTCACCCCTCTCCTTGCAGGCATCTTCAGATCACATGGGTGATTTAGTGTGCTCCTTTGTGTAGCCACATACACATGTTTCCCCATATCCTGTTGATAACTTGAATATCACACTATCTGCCCCCTGCAACTTTTAGGCATCTCAGCCAAAATGGTATTTACAGATAAACAATTTTTAGATTAACGCATACGTTTTTATTCAAATTGGCTCCTTATACCACACTGTTATATTGTCCATCAAAGTGTTGTAGCACTAACATTGAAGGAACCATGATAGAAACAAGAGTACTGTAATCCATCTGAAAGAATATCTCTGGTTACTTAATGGCAGTTGTTTAGGTCAGACAGTGGACGAAGTGCTGTGCACAAAATGCCACAGCACTTAATGCGTTGTTTACTGTTTTTGCAGAGTTGGTACCCTGGCTATCTTATGCTATGAAATGGCTCAGCAGGTTAAATATAATGCATGCCTGGGAAAGCCCTGAGCTGCTCACAAGGTTCAAGTGCCCACTGCGGGCCAGAATGACACATTTGCTCACATCTCTGTTCATGGTGATCATTTTCTGTTGTCATCTACTAGTGACCCTCTTACATACCCTGAGCCAGATCTTTCAGAATGTCTGCCCAACAATATTCAGATGAGGAGGGTTCATTTGTGTAGGACATGGGTATGGCTGCCAGTTTTAAGAGCATAATGGAGCCTACTGTGGATCAGATGGTCAGAGGAGCTGTCACAGAGCTACTGGTACCGGTACAGCAAAGACTAGAAGACTTGGAAGAGCATCTATCTCATTTTGGGTGCCTGTAATCCCAGGCCTCTAGGCTGAGAAGAAAGAATGTTGCGCTTAGCAGCTTCAACTGCTCCGAAGTGGGAATGTACTGCTGAAGCGCTTACACAAATCCAGACACTATTGACCCTCGACCACCGGAAACATAGACAGGTGGTGTCTGGCTCTACATATGTCGTGAATGATTTCTCAAACTGAAAGAATGCATTTCTAGCTGAAAGTGACTTAGACTCAGAGGTGATCTCAACAGTGTTCAGTGGTGCTAGAGGCAATGAGACAGATATTGAGGAATCCTTCACTGTCTTTATTGACCTTTATGAGCCAAAATACATTCCTTCGATCACACAGATACTACAGAGGATCTCTTTGACCATCGGACGGCAATGACATGGTGGCCTACAAAACCCTCTGAATGAACCATGCCAGAACTAGATGCCAACATCCTGACAATCCTCAGCAGGTCTAATCTTGACCCGAAGAAAGAGGCAGATCAAGCATGGCACTGTTGCCAAAACAAACCGTTAGACCTGTCAGTAGATTAATGGAAAAAGAGAGATCTAATGGAATTTGTCTGCAAAAGCAGTTGAGTACAAATTAAATACAGATAGATAATTGAATGTGTTTTTGAAGTAATGCGTTGAAGTATTAACGAACAATATTACTTGTTTCAGTTTGTTGTAAATCTCATTTATGTTGAAATGAATTCCACAAGGGTTCTTGTAAAGTGTGTGCAGTATTTGATGTTCATTTGCTTTTGAATATATCATTTGGAATAGAGCTGTTTGGGTATGGCTAGGCTAGAAGCAACACCAAAGATCAATTACAAGATTAGCTTTTCCTGATAGATTTTTGAAGGAAAAGGTTAACCTGCTAGACTGGTTTGAAGTACAACGCAATGTCCAGTTAGTAATGGCCGCCACATTATCAGAACCATCTGATATTCACCAACTGGCTATGATGCCAGGAGGAAATATATGTGGGCATAGCCTAATCAGGAAATACATTGTGAGACAGCAACTAAAATAGAAATAGGACCGTTTATTTTTGGGATATCAGTACACTGGTCAGCATATTTCTCTTGCTCGTGCATTCCGAAAACTGCTCTCTCGGGCAATTTATCATTTAAAAAGAGGTGGGTTGACTCTTTTGTCCTCCTGTTGGATGGACTTTTCCAATGTAACTGATCCTCAAATGAGGTTTTAAATGTTATAATTGACAGACTCATGTCATTTGAGGGGATTGGGACCCCAATGGTGAATGTTAGAATAGCAACAATGTTATAAGTTGAATGGCACTTTTAAATAAATATTGGGTCCAAAGGATGTTTATTGAATATGTATTGGATTCCTTGTGGGGTTTTGTTGTAGATATTTTATTGCAATGCAACATTGATGGCCTTGACGATGGAAACATAAGGCATGTGTGGGCCTTTTCACGTCAGTAAAAAGATAATTTGGAATGAACAATTATAAATAAAACCCAACAATTAACATGTCTTAATTCATTCATTTTTATCTTAAAATCAGACACAACACATTGGACAAGGGCTGAGCTTCACTTCTTCAGGGAAGTACCCTGTCCACTTTCATAGGCTGGCACTGCGGGGTATGTGCGGGATGGGTTCCCACTGACTGCTCTGCTGAAGGATTCATAGTTTCTTAACCCCTTAAGTGCCAAGGACGAGTAAGCTTGTCCTTTTTGCATAGACTTGCATATGTTTCAATTAATCTTACTGTGCATTTATGATTATTATATAAATGCATCGTTTATTTATGTGGACTTCTTATTTCTTCGTGGACTCAATATGAAATAAATGGATCCACTGTCAATCTGACCAAAATGCTCAATCCGTCTGCCTGGGGCATGGGTGATGGGCAATAGAAAACATACTCCCGGCAAGTACTACAAGTACTGTTTGCTGTGCCTGCAGTCTGCGCTTTCATGAACCTGAAAACGGAGCGTTGTTAGAAATCTCACTGAGCTTTTTCCACCGACTCGAGTTTGCTTGACTTTCAGTGCCTGCAGCACAGTGTTTTCACCTGGAGGACGTCTTAAAGCGCAACACCAGTTTGCCTGGACCTGTGAAACAAACGAAGGTGACTGCTTTTGTGCACGTTGTGTCCAGTGACTTGTGCACGTTGCGTCCAGTGACTAGCAAACGCAGTGCTTACATGTACTACAGTCCTCTCCCTTAATATTATATTAATTATTTATTTTTCTTCTTTTCTCTCTTGTGTTCATTCAAGGTATTCCTTGTAGTTTGGCTCCACCTCCCAACAAGCACGTCTTGTTGCAAACTATAATACCCCACGTCACAGCGCACCCAAGGGTTGGGCGCATTACTACTCAGCGCTCACACTCAGTTTCAGATAATGCTCGATTGTGTCCAAGGGAGGGAATAACAACTGAGGATGAGGCAAAAATTGGTAATCCATCCACCACGGCCCAATCGTATCCTACAGGCTCGTGCGCGGCAGCTCAGCCGTCTGACCCCATAATTTCGGATCCCATACACACAGCACCCATTGATATCTCATCTCGAGAAACTAGTTTGCATGGTGCCCCCACTGATAACACACTAATAGCGGCTTGCTCTGCCGGAGACCTACGATCTGTTGTAGCCCTCTTCCCTGGGGATACTATGCCACAACCTGTTTCATGTTCCGTTCTGGCCCAACAAAAATTGAGACAAGCGTACACCCACCTGACCATGATTGGCGAAATAGAGGATGAAGACATTGAATTCATGAACCTTTCTAATCGCACTGATAAGTGCTCCGAAGAAGTCTTATATGTTTGTCCAAATACTGGTGACTTAATTCAATTAGAACAAGATATTAATAGCCATTTTAGTACAAATGGCGAAATCTTGTCACCAGTGCTATCCCATAATGACACACCAGCAATAGAACCAATGGTCTCCCCTATTATGGCTGGGACTCCTTCACCCGAATCAGTTGAAGAAGTAGTCTCCTTTATGGCTCCCACACCGAGACAGCCACGGTTTGAGCAGGGGGCTCGAGTCTCTGACTTCTTTTTGAACCCAGCACATAGGGAGAATATTCATTTCCGGAGGCCCCAGCCCTGAATAACACATTAACAGCCATGAACACTGCTCTGCTAGCTATGGCAAAGTTATATGAAGGGCTGGACTTAAAAATCTCTAATCAGGCTGTCTGTTTAGAACAATTGTTTCTATTGCATTCAAAATCCGTAACTCAAACTAATACATCTTCTCAAACTCATGAATCATTGATCCCTAAACTTACATACTCAGCCTACACGCAAACGCGTGACAATGATCACTCTGGCCTTGCCGGCCCTGTGCTAAAACCAGCTAATATTTCTAAAGTGCCGGCGTCAGAACAATCGGACATCACAGCGGCAAAATCTAATCACACTGCCATTACCCTTAAGACTTCTGAGGTCCTAGTGACCGTCGCTGTGCCAGACCCAGCCCTTTCTGTGGCTGCATCTGTGCCCGTGGCTGTCTCTAACACAAAGGAAACACAGATCTCCGATATTCCAGCCTCAAAAAATATGTTTGAGGTCTTTAGCACATCCTCTGTTAAATCTAGCATGTCACGGCCAAGCAAAAAGAGGAAAATGCACCCCGCTAAAACTAAACCATCGGTCCCAAAACCAATAGTGGGGCAAAAAAGGAAAAATTGTGTAGATTCGTCAACGGATTTGATGCATATACCTACACCTGAATCTGGTTTTCAGATTCCAGAAGTAGTTCCAATGGCTGTGGCGACAGTGCCACATAAACCATTGGATGATTTAGTGCAGATGGTCGAATGCAGCAATGAACAGCGAGTCCCTCAGGCAAAAAGCCCCGAACCATCTTCCTTAATGTCCTCAGTGGTCGCGGCAGCCGCTCTGGCCGAGTCCTTGAACCAAACCTCTATTGCCCAGACTGCCCCCATCTTGGTAGCAATCCAGACCTAGCTACAGAAAACTATTGATTCATATATGAAACTATTACCAAATAATTCCTCACAGATAGGTAGGCAGGAACAGCCTGATTCTTTACAAGTACCAACAATAGCTAATCAGGCTAAAGTTCAAGATTTACAATCGGCTATTTTACAAGTGCCACAATCACATAATCACTCAATGCAGAGCACGGTGGCCACTGAGGCTCCTACAAAAGATGATTGTTTTACAAAGAATTTACATGGCGAAATTAAAGCTTCAGTTGAGGCATATCTGGCGCGAAATTCCCACACTAATTTACAGCCGAAGTCTGCTCACCCACCTCAAGTCCCTGCCTTTGCCCTTCCCCCTAATCAAGCCTTACTTTCACAACACGAGATACGGGAAGAGATTAAAGCTTCCATTGAAGCCTTTATGCACCAGTCAAATGAACCTAACTTATATAAAGTACCAGAACAAGGGTTCCCCTTACTCATGCCTCTACTTCAGGGGCCCCAAGCAACGGTTATCACTCATCAAGACAAAAGGGCACGGTCTCTGGCAAGGTTACCAATGCAGGCAAAAGAAAGATCTGCTCAGACCAAGGCAAAACAAGACACTGCACCATCGCTTCATAATCAAATGTCGTGATGCACCATATAAGTCTTATGATCTAAATCGGTCCAGTATTCTTAACATATGTGCAGAGATTCCAGCTTTATCAGCCATTTCATCATTGGATATTGAGCAAATTGAGTTTATAAACCATATGGATCTGTCTGTTGCACGCTTGTACATTCGATCATCATTGGTAGCTGAGACTTTATGGCAGGCCAGAATGGTGTTATTCGATTTAGGTTTCAGTCTCACCCAATAATTATTGCCTGGTCCGGCCTCATTACAGGGACATAGCTCACGTATATTCACCTCAGCTTGTAATATTACTTCTCATCAAAACCCACCGGACCAGACAAGGTCTGCATAACTATGCTCTGGTGTCAAAGTCCTGAATTTGATTTCCTGGAATACACGAGGGCACAACCACCTCAATTTTACAACAGTTGGGGGATTGGTTGATATGGATGTAGTTGCCCTCCAGGAAACCTGGCTCGTCCTACCACCGATTTGGGACTCACACACCATTCTGTTTACACCAGCAGAAAAAGGCGTCCTTGGCAGACCCAAAGGTGGGCTCATCATAGGAGTTAAAAAGAATTGTGGCCTGAATTCGACCATTCGTAAGTCTCCCTCTCTATCGTTTCAAGTGGTGATACTATTTAATTTTTATCAAAAAATAGCAATTGTTAATGTTTACTGGTGCAGTAACACACTGAATTCAGACGATTTTTTTAAGCAATTTGTGGAAATATTGGATGCTCTGGCCCTAGAGAGCGATTTATCGTGTATTTTGATATTGGGCGATCTCAATCTCCACCTCATCTCAGAGGGGAATTCCGCCCCAACAGGAGATGAATTGAAATGGTCTTCTATTATGGCTGAGCGCAACTTTCTGATGTTAAATGGCAATGTGACGGGCGATTGCCCTGCCCAGAACACTTGGCAAAGAGGAGATCAGCATGCCTTAATTGATTACATCTATATTAATGCGAAAGCCTTTAATTCTGTTCAAAAGTTGGAGGTTATTCATACAAGTGTAAGTGATCACCATAAATTAAAATTGTCACTGCAAATTGGTTATATCCAACCAACACAATGGCTGAACCCAAATGTAACTGATGTTGTTGTGAATAATGGGAGAAATAGATTGTCTTGGAATATAAAGAAATTGAGAATCTTAGATTCTAATCTAAAGGCTATGTACCAGAGAGAAGATCTTCTGGTCTATGATTGTACAGCTGCCATGCAGAAGTTTACTCAAGTAGTTACTGGTAGTGGGATAATTGAGCAACGGGATACCCATGCCTATGATTCGGAAATAGTCCATCGTAAATCTGATTTAAGACAAGAAATTCGGCAATTGCGGAAATCAGAGAAAATTGACATGGCCGAAAAAATTAGATCAGCTAAGCAAAACTATAAAAAATGCCTCAGATTAAGAAGAGCCAAGCTTTACGAACTGAATGGGAAATCTATGCTTAAACAACTTATCTTGAAATCTACAGCTGGCATATGGGCCCTTCTCAATCAAACATCTGAGACTCCTCAATTTGTAGCCCAGGTAAACTCGATTTCCTCTGAGGCATGGCAGATGTATTTTCATAAACTCTGTCTTTCTCCCTATCCTGACATATGATCAAACCTCCATTCGTTCACAGCATCCGGAGCATTTACATTTGATATTGACGACATCAAACATTGTATTAAAAAACTGAGCTCTTCTCGGGCAACAGGTCCAGATGGGCTGCACAATATGATGTTAAAAATGCACGTAGATGAATGGGCGAGTATTCTTTACCGTATCTTTAATCAGGTGCTGAAGGGTGGCGTTATCCCCGAGACCTGGAAAAAATCCATTATTCTCCCGATATATAAAAAAGGCAATCGTGAGAATCCCAGGTCCTACAGGCCAATAGCGCTCTTGGACTGTCCGGGTAAATTATTTGCCCGGCTGCTCTTAAAAAAATATAATACCTGGTTACAGGATAGTAAATTGAGAGATCCATTTCAAACAGGCTTTTTGCAAGGGGTAGGTACTGGTATAAATATTATAACCTTATCAAGCCTCATTCAGAAAGCCTATCAAGAGAAACAGCCCTTATATTTCGCCTTTATTGATTTTCAAATGGCATTTGATGCCGTTCCAAGAGAACAGCTTTATAAGAAATTGGCTGATGCTAACTGTCCATGGCATATTTTGAAATGGATAATCCAATTACACACCAATACTTCAATCCAGGTTAGACTTACTAACGGTGGTTTATTAACCTCCCCAATACCAACCGCCAGAGGCCTAAAACAATGCTGTTTATTAGCTTCAGCCTTGTTGAACTTCTTTCTTTCAGATATCTATCGAAGTTTTACAACACTAATCTCTGACTCTCCAAAAATTATGGGTGTACAGATACAATGGTTATTGTATGCCGATGACATGGTACTATTGTCACATACCCCAAAAGGGTTGCGACTCCTATTAGGTGCCCTGGATGGTTATACAAAAGTAAATGGCATAACAATCAATATTGCGAAGACAAAGGTCATTCAATTTGGTACCAAGAAACAAAGTTGTGCCCATTTACATTGGCCTCTTCAAAATTGTAAGATCACCAGCACTAATATCTATGTGTACCTGGGTATAACTTACGTTTCCAACTTGTGTGCCTCTGATCAATATAATCAACAAGGACTCCATAAACTTCAAACGTGCATTTCACAAGCCCGGATCATCAAGGCAATATACTGTAAATTTTCTTTATTACCAATTCTTACATATTTCAAATTGAAAGTAGTGCCTGTCATTCTCTACGGTGCAGAACTGGGCCATTAGGGAAGGTCGGTTTTCGAGGCAAGTTCTGAACTTGCCAACCTCACAACCACTTCCACTTTTAAGATATGAGCTGGGCTTAATTTCTCTTTATGCAGCTTACAAATGGCGCCTGTGTGCCTTGTACCGCAAGTGTCTCATGAACAAAGCCACAACAGGGATAATTAATATCATTTCCATATATCTATTGAGCTCTATGGACGTCTTTCCAAAAACATGGCGCCAAAAAATCCACTCAATTCTAGCAAAGGCCCAGATTGATCCAATCTTGCTAATGGAAAATCCAAACAAAGCAAGAACAAAGATCTGGGAAGGTGACTGGATTTATACATGTCTTGCATGTACCAACTATAAACATTTCGAGGCTTTTCCATTTGAATTAAAGCGTTATAACACAGCGGCTGAATATATGGTGAGGTCCCCTAGTTCCAACCACAGAAACGGCTTTATGAGATTTAGACTAAATCTGTGGCTGACTAATGATGTGATGAATATACGGAATAATGCTGCTATCCCTCTGCTTTGCCGGTTTTGTAAACAACAAGCAGAAACCCTTATGCACCTGTGTGCAGAATGTGATAAACTGGCATCTGTACGGAGTGTTGATTTCAAGCCTTTATTTAGGGACCAACAGATTTTGACTCCAAAAGAGCTATGGGTCTTAATCTTCCATACTAATAGAAAGGCTGTAAGATATGCAGTTGTCAATTATTTGCATCAGTTGAAAATACCAATGTATGCAGTGCCAAGAAAATGATGATCATTTCACATGCGTTATAACTTGTGTTGCAAATCACTGTTGAACTTTTTTCTAAATGAGAGATATTTTTTTTTTTAATATTACTATTGCATACAATGTTTTACTTATTTTCAATTGATTTGTAAATGTGAATTTCTGTAATTTTGTATAAGTTGAAAGGTTGTGAATTTTTCACGACCAAAACAACTATAAATAAAAAATAACAAAAAATAAAACATACTCAGGTGATGATGGGGCATTGCCTTATCCTGGGTACATCCAGGTGCCATTTACCCAGAATAGAAAAAGCTTGCAGTACAACCATGGGGGCAGAGACATTAATTGATGTATATATGTTTGGGTCCCGATGAGGGCAAATTCACAGAATGTTTATGTCAACATTATAAATCAATCCAATAGGTAAGGACGACGTTTACTGTGAAGTCAAGAATACAACATATTTTACACGCAGGGACGTCATTTAGGGGTCGCCAGAGGTCGCAACTGCGACCTCTGAGGTCTCCCTTGCGACCTCTGTGGTCTCCCTTGCGACCTCTACAATAACAACTTTAAAAAAAATATATATATATTTTTTTTTAATTCAAGTTCCTGGGCTGTGGCCAGCACCATGTGGCTCTTTACTTCTGGAGTGGCTGGCTTTCTTGTTTAGGCCCCTTAAAAAATAAGAAAAATAAGAACAGGAGTGCCACAAGTCTAACACTTTCAGCACTTACCCTAAATAAGAAAGAATAGAAATACCAAATAATGTGTCTTTCTGGAATTCTATACAATAATTGCTAGACTCATTAAAGGTTTATTTTGGGCACACTTCAGAGTGTGAGTTACTGATTTAGTCTGTTCTTAAATGCCTCAACTCAGCCTTTCATCCTTCTGAGGTCGATTAATGAGTACCAACACAGGTTGGGTGATATTGGGTGTATATTTTTTCTCTATAAAGCGCTTAAGCTTAAGCGCTATATAATAACACATCATTATCATTTGATCATGGACGTCTGCTAGCATTTACAGTAATTTGATAACATGGGCCTATACACACTGATCTTAGATACATATGGCGATCCATTCTTGTATGAAATGTACATCACATTATAGTGATATCGTAACCATATTTTTTGTAGCGTACAATGCTATGTGATGCCACTTTGTGTTTTGTCAACTGGTGAAAGGTCGTGTTCCATCGCTCCCCACTATATCACTTCGGGGAGGGGTCAAATGACATCACTTCCTGTGATGTCATCAGGGGGTCAAGGGTCATGTGATGTCACTTCTGCTATCCCTGGCATTTTGGTGAAATGACGTCCCTGTTTACACGCTTACTTTCTGGTCGCACATTCCGTTTAAGTTTTTAAGTTATTATGCGCAGTGTGTTTTTATTGCCAGCAGGCAACATCTTGGCACAAACAAGCTGAAGGTCTATTTTTCAGAAAGGAGGGTCTCCAGATGTTTCTTGATAAGCAAATTGTTTTAGCTCCCATTTAACCATGTTGGAAGAGAATGTATTTGTTGTTAAATTTTGACCCAAAGGGCCTCATTACAACTCAGGCGGTAAGGGGTTTACGGCAGCGTTAACAGCGCCGACCCTTACCGCCTGATTACGAGGTCCCCTAGCGCCATGGTGCTTTTAACACCTGCTTTTAGCAGGTGTTAAAATCCATGGCGCTAAGGGACCATGGAGTTAATTACGCCACCGTAATTTACGGTGGCGTAATTAACGCCTTCCCCACTCCCATTATGCCCTATGGGGCAAAAATGGGAATGGGGAAGGGTAAATGGGGATTGGGGACTTACCGCCCCGCCTAGGTCGGAATGGGGCGGTAAGTCCGCCAACCACCATGGCGTAAACGTAGTTTACGCCATGGTGGTAAAGTCACGGCCCAGGCGGTAACTTACCGCCTGGGTCGTAATGAGGCCCAAAGAACCTATTTTGCATGAGCACTTGTGTACCATGTTATTTACGTTATATGTAATTTGCTGAGTGTCCTATAATTGCCTAATGCATCTACAACGTATGCTGCTTATGTATTAAATTTTGTAAAAAGTAGCAGTCATTGTCACCACTCACTTATTTGTTGACAGTCAGGAGATAGTGTGTAGTTGGGTTCTATAACCTTGCTCAATTGTGTCTTATAAATGTTTACCTACCTGGGTAGAGCAGGGCCTTAACCAGGTGCCCTTTCTTTTCAAAATAGAGAATGCATGGCCTCCAGATCTTGGCTTTGAAAATATTGTCACGATAAGTGGGTTTTCATACAAACACAATACTTCATCTTATAAATCACTATTTTAGCTTTGACATTATTTCATTGCTGTTGGCACAATGTTTAGTCATTACCAAATCTAGTATAAGTGATGTTTTTGGAGAGCGCACTTTCACCCCCAGTGAGACCTCTTGGTGCAAAACAGATACCACAAGTTCTCACAGCGCACACTAATGTAACTTCCACTGAGAGACTAGTTATTCATTTATCCAAAGTGCTTTATACATTTTAGTCGAAGACACAGGAAGATAAAGTGAAAAAACAGTATTAACAGCAAAAAAGTATGAACAAAAAACCCACAATGAAATGGCCACAGAGCTACATCCAAAATCACGAGGTAATGCAACATTTTAACCAGAAGAAGAAAGTAAAAAGATTTTAGGGCGCTTTTTAAACAGAGATAAAGCGAATATCAAGAGGAAGCGCGTTCCACATTTTTGGAGCTAGCGGCTGAAAAGAACAAAGCCAAGAAGAAGCAGAAGGAGGCCCTTCAGAAGAAAGAAGAAATTGAGAGGCAGAATGAAGAGAACAAATCGGAAAATAAAAGGAAATTGGATCACTGAGGCTGCCAGTGGCTAATGCATGAAAGCACTTGAATGCTAAGCAGAAGAAATGAAAGTCAAAGCAAGAGGGAATACAGTCACCTGACTAGAGTTAAATGTGGGGGAAAAATATGTTGAATAATCGAGACAAAAGAGAATGTGAACAGCAAAATATAGAACCGAGTAAAGAGGCAGGATAACATAACGGGGTAAATCTACATGCAAAGAGCAGTAATGAATAATATCAGAGCGAACAAGAGTTGGAAGAGTTAACTTAGCAGTGGGGAAAGTAATTAAGCACTGAATGTTTCCAATTACTGGAAAACAATAATGGCATACCCACGCAAGAGCATGATCAACTTCCCCCTTGTTAAAGCAAATGTTCTTTTAGTGCATTTCTTCTATCACTCTCAGATTTTTTCGCACTCGCCACTTAGTTACCTCACCTGTTTGCTTCAAGTACTTAACCCGCATCAGTCACCCTGATCATATCCTCTTCAGATATCTCATTATCTGCTAAGTAGGAGTCATCCGACTAACAATGGCTCACACTCAAGTCTTCCATGGTGGAGCATCTCCCAAGGGCACTTGGGACACGCTGGAAATGGGAGGAGCTTCTGGTGACCTCTGTCTCCTCATTCCTTGTTGTCACCATGGTTCCCTTCCTTTCCATTATCTTGAGAGGGGTTGGATGAAAAGGAGTGGCAACCTTAATTCTTCAAGCTTGTTTGACCACCACCACACACCCCACTTGAATGTCAGAAATGTTGTGCCTTCCTTCTCCTATCTCCATGCATCTTCACCTTGTGCTTCGCAAGAGAATCCCGATCGAACATTTTGCGATCTTCTGTATATTCATCATCCACGACCAATCTGTGAGGAAATCTAGCCCTGACAATCCATCCAAACATTACGTTTGAAGGACACCTCCATGTGGTACTATGTGGGTTGATTCTATAGTCTCTCAGCAATTGATCAGCAATTGATAGATCATCTGCTCCACATCTGCTCCAAAGGTCGACCAGTTAGATGTGACAACTGAAGAGTCCTTTTGACCTTGGCCATAAACCGTAGTACTGTCCCATTCCCCTGTGACCCTTCAATGTCTGAAGCCTAAATATTCTGTACAGTTCTTGAAATCTTGACGAATGAAAGGGCGATCATTGCCAGACTTCACAACTCAGTGTCCCCCATATGCTCACTGAAACACTTGTGTATTGAGCGCGATATAAATGAAATATCATATCATATCATGCCGTAAATATTCTATGCAGGGCAGGGAAGATGCTAGATGCATCTGCAGATGAGACTATCTGCATTTCTGGAAAACAGGAGTATTCATCCATCACTACCAGAATATACTGTCCACCACGTACAAATAAATAAATCTACTGCCACCTACTCCCAGACTGATGGCGGAAGACCTCATGGGAAGGGGTTCCAGATGAGTGGGTGGCGCTATTATACAGTATGCTGGTTATTGACAGAGGGTCTCTTCCACCTAAAGATCCATTCTTGGAACAATACCTTGGAGGTCATTACAACCCCGGCGTTAAGGGTTAACGACGGCGTTAACCCTTAACGCCGGATTCCCACTTTAACGCCTGCTTTTGGCAGGCGTTAAAGTCCATGGCGCTAACCCGCCATGGTGCTAATTACGCCGCCGTTATTTACGGCGGCGTAATTAGCGCCTTCCCCACTCCCATTATGCCCTATGGGGCAAAAATGGGGAAGGGATAATGGGAAATGGGGATTTACCGCCCCACTCACCTTGGAATGGGGCGGTAAATCCGCCATCCACCATGGTGTAAACATAGTTTACACCATGGTGGTAAAGTTGGTGCACTTAGCACCAAGGTTGTAATGACCGCCCTTTTGTCTCAGCAGTCTCGTGCTTGATACAATGACCCGGTGCCCATTGTGTGCCTGGTAAATCACTTTTTGTTTTAGTGACATGGGGATAACTACCTTGCTGCCCTGTAGAAAAATGCTGCCATTAGTTAACTTAAATTAATCTCTTACAAGGAGTAATCCGGCTACTGCATCCTTCACATTCAATGGGCCTCATTACGACCCTGGTGCTAAGGGATTACCGGTACCGGTAAGGGTACCCGTACCGGTAATCCCTTAGCGCCTGATTACAAGGTCCCTTTGCGGGTTGGAGACTTTAACGCCTGCTTTTTGCAGGTGTTAAAAACCAACCGGCAAAGGGACCTTGGTGCTAACTACGGTGCCGCAATTTGCGGCACCGTACTTAGCGCCTTGCCCATTCCCATTGAGCCCTATGGGGCAAAAATGGGAATGGGGAAGTGCCATGGCGGCATGGGGAATTACCGCCCCGCCAACCTCGGAATGGGGCGGTAATTCCCCATTCCGCCATGGCGGAGTCAGTAAGTTACCGGCATGCACCATGGTGCTATTAGCACCAAGGTCCAGCGCCAGGGTCGTAATGAGGCCCAACGTCTCCTTTTCTGCCATCTGTTTGCATGTTTCCATTTTCCATTTATTAAGCAGTTGCCGATGATGGCGAATGCATGGTCACACTCAGATTCCTTTTACCAGGTACCCCTTTTTCCTGTGCCTTTTTTATGAGTGTAGTGGGCCTCATTACAACCCTGGCACTAAGTGTTTAATGGCGCCGTAAAAGGCTGCGGTGCCGTTAAACACTTAGCGCCTTACTACAAGGTCCCTTTTCAGGACCCGACCTTAACGGCTGGTCTACACCAGCCGTTAAAGTAGGGACCCGCAAAGGAACCTTAGTGCTAAGTACGGTACTGCAATTAGCAGTACCGTACTTAGCGCCTTCCCCATTCCCATATAGCCCTATGGGGCAAAAATGGGAATGGGGAAGGGCCATGGTTCAATGGGGAATTACCGCCCCGCCAACCTTGGAATGGGGTGGTAATTCCCCATTGAACCATGGCGGACCCGTTACACACACAACACCGGCACCAACCATGGTGCTACTAGCGGCATGGTTTAGCGCCGGTGTTGTAATGAGGGCCACTGTCTGATTGTGATCTAGCATCCATATACCTGATGGGGCGTTGTGTCTGCTTTTCTGTTGAGCAGTGCTATGGTCTTGTTTGATGTCTCCTGTCATTTGGCACTCAATGTTGACATCTAATTTAATCAGAGAAATGCTTAGGTGTCCTCTCATGGTATCTTACGTGTGTATGGGGCCTCGCCACGGCAGCCGGAGCATATCTTGAAACTTGGCATACCACCTTTTAATTATTTCCTTTGCTGCAAGCTGAGCAGACTTTACGTAGGGAAGGGCACACTCCAGCATGAGGGTAATCCTAGCCACATCGGAAGCAGAACTTCCTCCCAGATTCTGTACATTCGTGGACACCACAACTTTGTGAACAGTCTCCACACACAGTGGCTGAAGCTTCCGTTTATCCATAGTTTCCATCTGTAGTTCTATGGCCATGTTGGTTCAAACCAATGTCAAAATGTCTTTCAGTGAGCCTGTTTTTTTGTAAAAGTTTCTTTCTCAAACCTGTCGACTCACCTGCTATTATTTGTGATCACAATGCTTCCTCATTAGAATATCTGTGAAAGTCACACTGAGTCAGCACAAAGTCTCATTACAAAAGTTGTCCATCGTCTCTCCTTTTTGTTGGACTGTGGTGTGAAATAGGTGACGTTCATAATCCACGTTTGCATGTGGGAAAAAGTATTCTGATAGCATCATCATTCGGTCATTTAAAGTACTTATGGAATCTTCCGGGAATTCATCTAGTATATCTTTGGTTGAGGAGCCCACAGCCAACATAAGCAGACTTTTCTTCCTATGGTCATCCACCTGACCAAGTGCACCGCCGTACACATTGAAATCACAGATCCATCTCATAGATCTGGGACCAAGATTGGTGGTGTCCATCAGGTCAAAAGCTGTTGGGAGTTGTAGAGACAGCAAATCCACTTGTGGTTGAGGCAACATGTTTGGAGAGGATCCCGGAATCATGGATGGAATGTCAGCATCAGACATGATGAGAAACAGTAGTAGGTGATGGGAAAAAATCCCAGAAGATCTTTATTGTGGAAATCTTCCATTGATTACAGAACACTTGCCAGTAGATTTAGTTGCACTCTTTTCATTATCCTTAAGAAAATGCTCGCACAATCATGTCACACATAATCTCAGCATGGGTGACAAACTGTACTTGCCTTGAAACATTTATCAGCAGCAGCTGAACATGCAGATGTTCCGTTTCCGTGAGCCCAGCGAAGTACTTTGGGCACGGTCCGCTACGTGGCGTCTTTCCAACGTTGCCTCCTGCCAGCAGTGATCCCACATCCGGATGCGTCGAGGAGCACGGGAGTGACAAGCAAAAATGCAGGATTGCTGCAGGAGGTAGCCATGAGGCCGTCGCATGCCTGACAGTCTCCCTGCACAAAGATCCTGTGCTGCATCAGCACAGCCCCACTACCACTTCACCTCACGGGACAAAAACAACGGTCCTCACAGCAGCAGCCACATAACGGTCTTGACACAGGTGAGAGATGCACCCTTTGTCCCCATTGTTATGTCGTAAACTAGATTACTGTATGTATTATATTTCACACACGACAGATATACACAGGAGGGTGTATTTGAACGTCTTCATTCCATCAACTCCTTCTTGAGACTGCCCTTTCTTTTCTTTGCTCCTCCCCCTCACATCACCACTTCCTTCGCCCCCAGGATGGACTGAAACCTAGCCCCTCCTTTAGATAACGACAACTCATCTTAAGGAATGATGTCACAACATTGCATCGCCCTGACATGTTAATGACGTGCTAATAATAAAACCTAAATTACGAGCTTAAGAGGAAATAAGCAGAGAGAGGCGAGGAAAAGAAATAGACATGGGAAGAGGTGCAGCAGCTGAATCATGAAAGAAAAGAATCCCTGTTTTCTTTGGATTAAGATGTAGAAAATGATTAGAAATACAGGAATTATTGGTTCCATATGATAATTCCGCCGCCAAAATATCGCGATACAAAAATATCGCCATATTTTTGTGGCGAAATTCACAATGGACCCTGCGGGGGACACCCCCGCAACCCCTGCATCTTTTTTTAACGTGCGGGGAACACCACCGCAACCCCCGCTCCCACATAACATCGCCAATAAAAAATCGCCTATGGCGAACCAAACGGCCATATGTACGGCAATATTTTTGTTGGGGATGTTATTACCTGATACCGAATTAACGGCAAGAAGACAGCCGATAAACGCTGATGAGGCTCTGAACTGAAAGAAGGACCAGAAAAGAAAATGTGGGTCACCATTGGCATGAAAGTAAACTGGGAACCCAAACAAAGTACTTAAAGAGGCAAGAGGTGTGGTTTCAAGAGAAAACAGGAGGGCACCTAAAACAGAACCTAGGGGTATACGAATGGAAGAGGTCTGAAAGAGGGATATTGCCCCTTCCAAGTAACTATGAATGGGCGAGAAGATAAATAGGAAGATAACCATGAAAGATGAAAACCAGGCGTCCCTTTATGTAAAGATATGAGTGCGCACCCTGTGTTCACTATCTTAAGTAAGACACACTTCATCCTCAACTGTTCACACTGATGATCACAAGTAAAAGTGAACAATTCCCAAATAGATAGTGAATACTACCTAACCCGTAGAATTCTATGATTGGAAAAC
Organism: Ambystoma mexicanum; assembly: GCF_040938575.1. Classification (NCBI taxonomy): domain Eukaryota; kingdom Metazoa; phylum Chordata; class Amphibia; order Caudata; family Ambystomatidae; genus Ambystoma; species Ambystoma mexicanum. The sequence continues at coordinate 1,107,865,318 of NC_090930.1, read as the reverse complement.
CAGTCAAAATGGCTAGCAGGTGGGGTGCTGGAATTACCTTTGAAGAAAGGCTGGGTTTGTAAATTGTACAAACCTAAAGGCGGTTTGGGGTTACATTTTACAAAGAAGGAGGATTCTCCTCCAGACTTCTACACTATAGCCACGAGCAACAGAAAAACATCATATCTTCCAGACACGAATAATGAAATAGAATGTATGTACCCTTGTTTTCCTCAGCAAATGCCACGAACTCATGGATGGCATATCAGCCCTTTACAAAATTAAAAAAAACATAACATAGCATCAATTGAACAGCGAATGCAAAATGAATTGATGCAATACATAGGAATATGTACAGTAGTGCTGCATAGTGTTCTCCGAACATTCCAAGAGATATTGAGGTCACTGCTATTAATTAGCAATGAGGAAGCATCCACGAACAGCAGGGATGTACCTAACCACTATAGACATTAAGTATCAAGGAATTTCTTTTTCACCATCTGATCTTCTATTTCAATAGTTATCCTAACATAATATTTAAAAAAAAACATTTACCACTTAGCCCTTCCTCTTTTACAACTTCATTTAGCTTGGAATATTTTTCTCCCGCCAACACAGTAGAGTCATGATGGTCATGCCATCGCTTAAATAATTCTGTTGAGGGGTTCATAAAGCTGAGGAGTCACTGCGAGTAGTGCCACCTGACTGTGAAGATTCCCTTGGCATAATCTGAAGGCTCTGGAATATCTCCTAACAGCTCTCCTGCACTGCTCATAGATCTTCATGGATCTCTTCTAGGACTTTTCTATAGGGAAGGCTTGGACAGCCATTTTGTCTTGCATGGATTGGCAGTGGAAACTTGGGGGTCAACGATCCCAACAAACATACTGTTTTTCCTTTCTATTTCCAAGAATGGTAAAGATGTTCTGACAAGTGTACTGTCTTGTAGTTATAATGGCTTTCTGACTTTTTTCTTAATTTTATCTACTTTGGAAACTTGTTAAGTTCTGTGTACAAACTAATAGTGCCAGGGTGCCTTTTTGGAGGCGAATGTTTACTTTGTCAATTAAATCTCCTGTTCAAATTAATGTATGCATACTTGATATTCTCTTCATTATGGAAAGGTAATTTATTTGTGTATGATTCCATCTGCACATCTCTGCAGAATACCCTTTTCCCTAAACTACATCACTGTGCTTTCACAGGGGATCTGCTCTGGGATAAAGGTGATACATATTTAATGGTTTGTATTTTGCTATGGTGCTTGAGAAAAGTCATGCAGATTCTGAATCAGTTCCTCAATTGCACTGTGGAAGCACCTGGAATTCGATAAGTGTATGCCAACACAGGTTGTTTGGTGCATAGAGGAACACTTTGGCCCACTGGCCACACTTGCCAGCATCCAGCATTGTGAATACAATAGACACACATGTACACACGTGTGCTCGCGCACACACATACAGACTCACAATGTTGATACATTTGTAACTCTTGGGGTTTCACCCTAAGTATGAAAAGTAATCCCGAAGCTTCACCTTTAATGAGGCCCAACAAGGCAGAAACAGGCTTCTGGAGTTGCTGTTGGTACTCGTGTTCAGGTGAGAATTTCCTAGCACTGTCCTAGTGTGGGGGGCCAGGCTAACATACAAATAATTTGTTCTCCTCTCTGAAATGTAGTGAGCTAACACGTGGTTATAAACTCTCATGTGTGGGGGCAGCCTGGTTCTTCGACTGCACAAACGGAATTGTAATATGATATGATATTTTATTTATAGCGCGCCCATACACAAGTGTTTCTGGGCGCAACGAGGCAAGGGAGGGAAACAAGGGAGGACAATACAACGATCTTACTAGGTCCAGTGACATTGAGATTGCGCAAGCGCAAATAGAGAAAAAAGCAAGTGTTTTCCAAAATACATTGCAGGTATCCTTGACCAAGTTTTGATGTAATCCTGGGTGAAATTCTGGTTTAGACTGGAGTATGCTGTGCATAAAACTGGGTGTTAGGCAGAATTCCGTGCAGTGCCCTTAGGGACCACTACACATAATTAAGACTACAAGTGGTAATACAAGTTCACCTTTGGTACAAGCCTGTACTACACTGTTAAGAGTGGTAGCAGTAGCGGAGCAGCCAGCCTTATCTCAAGAGCAAATGAGCAGTAGGAGAGATTACACAAAGGACCACACTTACTGTGACACAAGCAAACACTGACTCAAGGTTTCAGGTAAAAAATACAAGTACATTTATTTTAAACCATCTGTTCACAAAACACTTCACTTCTATTAAATTAAAACCACACGTAAAATACACTACACACAACCACTTCTCTTTGTTTAGAACAACTCATTATGCTTTGAGGGACTAGTGTTATGAAACAAAAGGAGCTACCGGGGTTACATATGCGATCACTTTTTGACAGTAATGACAGTTCGGTCTTAGTAATGATACGCGTACCCGCGGGAAGAAACGTTACCGGGGTAAAAACACACTTATCACCTGAGTTAACAAAAGAGAGTTGGGGCAAAAATCATAGGTAATACTTTTGTCAAGGCAGACAGAATCAGAGAACACTTTCTAACACGAAGATAAAAGTCAATAGGCCGCGCCAGTGTCAATGGAACCAGTTTCCTATTGTCGAGGATCACACAATCAGATAGTTCACGATTCAAGGTTGGCAGGAGTACTTGGATATTGTCACAAGAGGAAGGAAAAGTTATAAGCGGGAAGGAAGGTAAGGACAAGCCTTTGGTGAGGACAAAAGGGATTCGCCCTAGCTCTTCGAGGTCGGAAACAGTAACATATTCGAATGAAGAAGAGCTGGTGCCACGGCAATTGTTCCTGGTAGTTCCTGCAGACTCGCGGTTCCTGTGACTTCAGTCGTGGGGACAAGAAGGAGGACATCTGGAGCGATCTGCACTACCCAGGGATGAGGCCAGCAGCTGCAAAAGCAACAGTAAATAAAAGGTGCGCTCTGTTAAAACAGGAGAGGGTCTTCAGGTGGCTATCTACCACTACAGCTGTGTGCAGCGATTTCGACCAAGAAGATCCTCTGCATGTGGAAGACGAGCTGGTTAGTCCCACCAAGCTCAAAGGGAGAAGACTCCAGACTGGATCTTCTCTTGTCATCGAAGGGTAGATAGCTCAGGACTGCAGCAGGGCTCCACCAGGACTTGGTAGTTGCAGCAGCCGTCTTCTTCTCCGCTTCTCTTCGGTTCCTTGCAGTTCCAGTGGCGACTCTGACTTCCAGCCCAGAGTCCTGCCTTTTATGCAAAAATCCCCCATTCACACAGCCTGGCTGTCAATCACCCAGCAGGGGGGTTGTCCGGCCCGGACAACCACCTCAGCCATCATGCAAAAGTGCGACTTGGGTTTCCAAGGATACCCTCTGCAGGGGGTGACTACACCCCTCCCTCACATTCAGCCCAGCTAGACACCCTGGCGCCAAGAGGGGGGCTTCTTGAGAGAAGCCCGCCAAAAGACGGTGAACAAAGGAGGCAAACCTGATTTGCCACACAAAGGAGAACACAAGAAGGACTTTAACAAAAAGAAATGGCGATTAAACCCAACCGGAGCTGAAATAAAAAGTATTTGGGAAGGCGGGTTTAAAGTTCGAGGCTACCAAAATAGCCTAAAACAGTACCACGTTATATAATATTGCGGTAGAAAAGTTAGGGTAGATACCACTGCCAGCAGCCAAGTCTTAATGTTAAGGGAGCTAAACAACGCTCCAGGAGACACAGATAAAAGGGGCTAGGAATGAACCCTTTCCAATACTCCATGTAAGATGGGGTGTACTGGATCTGTGGTTAAAGTGACTATGTAAAGTTAATGGCAACTTTACCTTTTCTGGGGGACAGTAGTCAGCCCCAGAAAATGGAGTCGGTGGGAAGTCTAAAAGACAACCCTGGGTTACTGCACTGAATGTGCTGTGTAACACACAAAAAGATTGGGGCTCATGAAGTGGTGTACTCCAGAGTCCACAATCACACAAACAGTAAGAATACACATGACAAAACACATGTAAGAGTGGGAAAAAGGCTCACACTCTTACCAGGTGGAAAAAATAAACTTCAGAAATCCAGCAAAGCTGCTGGGGGACTCACGAGGTGAGGGAAATTAGCCACAGAATGAGAATTCTCCCTAACACTGGGGTAGCAGCTTGCCAGCCTATAAATGACCCTCAATCCCCAAATGCCTGTTAGGGCCCATTTGGAAGTTCCTGCGCCCATCAACATGTCTTATTGGCCGGACCCTGCCATCTTGGAAATGGTAAGTTCAGTTCAAGGCCATTGTGGGGGGTGGGGGGAAATGGCTGGTCTGCTCCAGATTAAAAATGCTACCATTTGCCCAGTAGGAGCAACCTTAGCTCAATGGCCTTGTGATGGCGATACCACAGACTAAGCACTTTTTCCGTATGGTTTTCTTTTTTTTCTTCTCGAGGTTTCAAGTGGCATGCCATCAGACTATAAAACCAGTCTTGACCGCTTGCGGTTTCAAACAGTGCACGCTGGCACCGAGATTCCTCCGATCAATTCCTGACACTCTGAGGGCATGGGCATTACAAACCCAATTTAAAACAGTTTTTAGAACGTTTCCCTATTTATTCGTTTTTTAGCTTATGCGTGTTTAAATTTATATTTTATTATGATGCCTTGTGTTTTAATTGCACTCTGTACCTTATTTTTCCCTGGATAAAGTAATTGATTGGATTACATTGACCCGACCCGTGCCAATTAACATTTAGTGGTCTTTGGTGTTCTGCTATATTGAGGGTAAGCACTGACCATCGTCTAACCTCCAATTTCTCCTTTGCCAATTTTTCCTCAGTGCAATTACTTATCATGACTTTGACGTTGCATTCGAACTTCTTCTTTAATTCCGCTGTGCCTCTTTCCTGCGCGGAACTATGCACCGGCATTGCGTTTACCTGTCCAACTCCAGCTGTGAAAGAAACAGATGCCTGCAGGAGCTGACCAGCTGCCAGTTTCCCCGCAGCCAGGGCTTGGCAGTGTCTCACTGAGCTGGCGATCAGCACCTGGAACACGCAGGATGAACACAGCTGAATCAGCCCTGGGCCGTGCAGGGTCTGAGCTTCTGCCATCCCTAAACAGGCTGGTTTTCACTGCCTCCCAATTTCCCAAAGCCACTGGAACCAGTAATGTTCTCACAGCAGGCATAGCGTTTCCAATGTTTTATATGTTCCATCTAACCCTTCAATTCATAGCACCTCAAAACGCAACCTCACAACTCGTTTATGCTTCACTCCTCCATAGTCAAATCAAATATCCCAAGAGTACAAATTCCATTTACGGATTCACTTAGTTAACATTGACAAATAAGAATGGAAACATATATTTAAATTATTTCATGCATTAATTAAAGTAGCATAAAACTTCTTGAAAAACTGAAAGTAAATAAAACAAAAATCTGATAATTGAAAAGACTTTTCGAAAAATGTCTGCATCCAAGCACACACTTCACAGCATATGAGTGACTCTGATAGTAACAGGGAGTCTATCAACACTTAATAAATGTGATCTATGAAGACAATGGGCCTCATTATGACCCTGCCGGTCCGCAAACAATGGTGGCGGTAAATCCACCCCCACCATTGTTTCCGGACCTGTTGATTCTGAGTTCTGCAGGTGGGAGGTGTCACTCCCGCCAGGTCTGACCTGGCGGGAGTAACGCCATCTGCCTGCAGGTGGAAATCGAAACACCGGCTCCGTCATAGACGGAACCAGTGTTTCCATTGTGCCCATCCCCATGGAGTCCTATGGGTCTCTATGGGTATAGGGATTTACGGAATTCTGCCTCCGGAATTACCGGGTCACCGGGGTTGTAATGCCCCGGTGATGCCGGCAATCACGGAGGTGGAATGGTATTTCGGGTCCGTGGCAGCCTGCCGGTTTTTCCAGCACGGCTACCGGAAAAAGGTCCATTGTCTATGTTAACTATTTTGATCATATGATTTAATTGTATTCAAAATGTATATATTGATGCAGATTTATCTGGGGAGGATAGCTCAGGAGGATAGCTCAGGGCCACAGTGCGGAGCAACACAGGTTTGATCCCTTCAACTGTGCTGCTGTGATACAGGGGCCATATCAGGCAGCATGGGAAGGCATATTGGGTGGGGAAATAACTTCAGACCATTGGGAGGAGCTCTGGAGGAATATTCTGAAGCTCACCAGGTCACTGCAACTCCGGGGAGGCCTGGTATAAAATGATGGTGCAGTGGCATTACACCCCCAGGAAACTATGTAAGATGTATAGATCTGCATCGCAGGAATGTTGGAGAGGGTGCAAAGGAGTCAGAGACTGGGCACACACCTGGTGGGAATGCCCTAGAATAAAAGGGTACTGGGAGGAGATCATGGGATGCTTACAAAACGTTGTCCCGGAGGTCCTACCCCTTACAACACCAGAAGCCATCGGTGGCCTACTGAGACCGGAACTGCACGTAATTACAAAATCCCAGAAAAGAGCACTGATGACGGCCTTAATCGCTGCATGGATGGTGATAGCCAAAGAGTGGAAGCAAACCTCCCCACCAACGATAATCAACTGCTTCCGCAATCTATGGGACATAGTGACGATGGAATGGATCACATATAGGGGCCAAGGCGATGCGGACAGGTTTCAGCAGGAATGGGGGAAATGCTACAGTTCCTAAAAAGTGACTTTGTACAGCAATGATGCCCTCAGAACATTTGGGTTCTGGGTATAAAGTGACAAAATCAGAAACGTTGAAGAGCATGAAGTTAAACAGGCTGCTGGTTCCTGGTTGGGTGGGAGGGGAGTGGTAGGGCAGAGCACCTTATAATAAACAATTATATTATAACAAAGCAACATCTACATTTTGAATTAAGTCATTTAAAAATTATTTTATTTACTAAGACGTTTCATTAGCAGTTGCTAGATTTAGTTGACTCTTGATTTATGAAGGTTCAAGACTATAAAAACAATGAATTTAAAGAATTGTGCTGAACAGTTCCTGTGTTTTTTAGCCTAGACGATTTGCATGATTGATTATAATCCAGATTGATGTGGTATCCTGATATTATGTAGAACCAATACTTGCCCTTATAAGATATTCATTGGTTGAAATGTGATTAAAAGCTCTCTAAAAGATTGCAAGTACAATCCATTGGATCGAGTTCCATGGGGGAGAGGCGAAGGAAGGGGGTACAAGGATGGGGGCAATTGAGGGAAGGAGAGGAGACAACGGTGGATTCGGTTTGGAAGAATGTTGGAGGCAAGGGTTGGGGCGGACGAAGAGAATGTGTGGGTACAAGGGTGGGGGCAGGCTAGGAGAAGACTGTGCTGCAGGAAAGGTTCCTTGCTCCAATATGTCCAAGGTGCCACTGAGTCAGTGTACTCTACTGAAGAGATGTCACAACAGTCTCTGAACTTCCAGCTTAGAGAACATCTGCGACATGATGGATGCTGTGTGTCAGGGGCAGAGGCATCAAAGGCGTGGCTTTGGTGCAGCTGGCAGTTCTTAGCCCTTGGGAAGGATTTGACCATCCTGGGGTGGGGAGCCCTCTCACACTATGGTGAAACCCAGCACCTTCTTCATAAACTGTAGGACTACTTGGGGGGGTTTCTGTTGAGAACAAAATAATATGATTGTACATTAGATTTTAGCATATCCCCCATAGCAAAAGACAGTGCAGTGGGTTACTGACTAAAGTGAAAGAGAGAGAGTGAGAGAGAGAGAGAGAGAGAGAGATACTGTAGAGAGACATGCAGAGAGGGGAGAGAGAGAGAGAGAGGCGAGAGAGAGCGAGCGAGAGAGAGAGAAAGTGTGAGAGATGATAAAGACTATGAAGAGAGAATAAGAGAGAAAGAGAGAGGGGTGCAATGCAATACTTCTAGTGGAATGGTACAGACGTTGTCCTGCTTCCGGGTATGGGGCTGCTCCCATTCGACGGTGCAGTGCAGCATCTGGTTCTTGATCTGTGGGGCCTCTTTGGGGGATTCTGAATATTATAACATGTCACAGATGGCCTCAAAATTTGAAAGACAAATTGCGTAGATTTGCTGTGCTTTATGAAAGTTGTAAACACATGCTTTGTGAAGGTTGGGACAATGCCACTCTCTCTTGACCAAACAAGACACAAAAGGGAGTCAAGGCTACCCCTCCCTTCAATGCATAGGTACTGGAAGCCATATCTACTGTCACTGTTGTGCCGTCACTGTGTTTGCAGTACATGAAAAACACTTTATTGTTCCTAACTTTACCTGTTTCTGAACTATTTTGTTACTGTATTTGACAATGAGAGTCATATGTTTGCTTGTATTTTTATCATGACACTTTATTGAGAATAATCTTTGTTTTAACAGTAACACACTTTGTAAGGTCGACTATGTATGGCTAAATGGTAATATCCCTTTGCCCACTGAAGGTTGGCTTCCAATACCTGGGCGTTGAAGAGAGGGTAGCCTTGACTCATTTTTGTGTCTTGTTTATACTTATATAACCCTCACGAGTCAGGCCCCCCATTAAACAAAAAAGAGGGGACCAGCCCATTTCTCTTCACTACTCTCTCTTGACCTCCACGTGGGCTCTCTCCGTCCTAGCTCAGGTGTCCGTAACCATCAGAATGTCCCTGATGTGTTCTACAGCACTGCAACCACCAATGTCTAAGTCATTTCTAATCTGGGACGGAAACCTGAAGGCCACGGCTTTCACTGTATATGTCCCCCATTGAGTTTCTAAATGATCTTCTCCCTTTGGTTAGCAGATTGATTTGATAGGGGCTTCTCCACGAGTCTCTCCCTCTTCTCCCTCTCTCTCTCTCTCTCTCTCTCTCTCTCTCTCTCTCTCTCTCTCTCTCTCTCTCTCTCTCTCTCTCTTTCTGTCTTCTCTCTCTCTCTGTCTTCTCTCTCCCCGTCTGTGTTTTTTCTCGTCTCTCTATATATATATATCAATACCCCTTTCCTTCTCCTCTCACTTCTCTCCCTTCACCCTCGCTTTCTCTTCTCCCGCTCTTCTGCCACCCTACATGGTTTATTGTGACATGACTGAAAAAAAAACGAATCTCAAAAGTCCACATTTTGTTTTCTCCCCTTTGACTGCATATATAGCCCCCCACAGTTAACCCTCCACATTTTTTATTAACTTTACCGGCCCACATATATATATGCGGTCAAATTGTGCATACCAAATTCGGTCTTTTGAGATTTGGTCTTTTCTACCTCAGTCTTTGTGGTTGTTTCCAACCTACATATCCCTCTCCCCTCTCTCCCTTCTCTCTCACTTCCTGCACCCCTTTCCTCTCAACTCTCTACCTAATGACCCATGTCTACTGCTCTGTCTCTTGATCAAACACACTCTTTCTGACTGTCTCTACCCACTACCTTTCTCCTTCTTCTCTCCCTCGCCCTACTTCGACTTCTGCCACCACCTTTCACTCTCTCCCCCACCCTCCTGCCTCGCACTCTGCACCACTTACTCTCATTCTTGCACCCTTTCTAAGTCCCTTTACACTTCTCCCCTCCTCTATAGCTCTCTCTCTCTTTTTCAATTGCCTTGCACACAACCCCTTCTCATTATATCACACATGACCAGCACCACTCTCTCACAAGCACAATACCTTACCTGCACTCACACAAAATGATGACACGGTCCCCTGAGCCCTCAATTCCATTGTCCATCCATCCGCTGGTCTCTGGGTCCTCCACTGCTCCACCTGATCCCAACTGAACCCTTTCAACATCCTCTGTGCTGGCTGTGCTTTTATAGCTCAGTCTATCCTCTTGCACAGCTCCTCCTGGCTCCTATTGGACTCCCTGGTCACATGCTCCTCATGACCAATCTCTGGCCAAGCTATGCTACTGGGGGTTGTCACTTTCTGTGGAAGTCTTTGATAAGGAGTTTAGCCCCTCCCCCTCCCTTTTCTAATCTACATTTGCAGGATGGCATCCATGTGATCAGGGTGCTCATTTTCCTTGCAGCTTTCTCCACATTCTGGTGAGTTTAATTTCAAATTGGCTTTGGAGATGATTTATTTGTCTCCCCTGAACCCCTCCAGTTCCTTTCCACTCTCAGTTTATATTCTGTGTCCCCACAATTGCTCTAGGGTTCACCTGGGGTTGGTGGGTCGGGTGCTGAGTGCCTTATCCCAGCCCATTCAATTCCTGGCCTTGCTTCCATTCTCTGGTTACGGTCTGTTTTTTTTGGTTGCACCTCAGGGCATTTAGGGAGTTGTAGTTCTTGGAAAGACAAAAGAGAACTCTGGCCAGAAGAGAGGATGAAAGGCATTGTGGAACGGACAGCTGTGCTAGCAGTCATATACAAATCACACTCGGGGTGTAGCGACTGGACCCACACACAACCCCATCTCTGGGCCACAGCTTGCTCTGGCATACACCATAGTAGGTCTCTACCCCAGCTCGGGAGGGGTTCCTGTTCCCTGAGGACCCTCAGGGTAAGGACCCTGTCACAAATAGAAAAATACAATATGTTAGCACATTACTCCACAGCAAGACACATTATAGCAAGATACAGGCGAAAGGGAGGGAGAGCCAGAGAGTGATACAGTAGAGAGAAAGACATAGAGACATAAAGTAGAGAGAGAGAAAAATAGACATACATATATATATATATTCAATGAAAAAACGTTGTTAAAGGGACGTTATGGTTACAAGTAAAACTGAAAAACCTCAGAAATTTGCCAGTTATGGTAAGATAAGCAACCATAACTCACACCACCACTGTGCACGGCTAAGACTAACACCCAGGACATCAAAGAGGACACCACACATGTCATTGATGATATCACTGATGACATCATACATCTGGGCCACTTGTTTTTGTTCACTGACATATCTAGGCCAGGTGGTTTTGTTCATTCTCAGTCAGAATATTAAAATTCAAAAGGTGCTTTATGTCTAGATGTAAACCTTGTCGTATGTCCTTAAAGTACTTTCCTTAGGGTTTGGTCTCAGCTCATGGTGCACATATATGGGGTAATAAGCACGCCTCAAACCCACGATTCATTTGTATACATGATGATGAACTTTAACGTTATTAATATTTTCTGGTGATGCCGTTTCTTTCTTCCTTACTTTAGTTTCCCCGTATGTGCCTCTGATTTGTATGCATTGTGGGTCTTCATATATTTTGTTTGTACTAGCACAGGTATATAGTAATTCTTGAATTGTTAGCTAGTTATTGTATTGTATTGTTTATTCATTTATATGGCGCTCCTAACCCTGAGGTATCTGGGCACAGTACAAGTTTCAAAGGCTACAGGCATTATACATAGTATCAGAGTTACAACATTTACAGAATATTTACAGTAGCTAGTGTGCGATAGCAGTGACAGATTAAGAGCATTAATTCAAGAATAAGAATAGCATCAAGGGTAACAGTGCAGTATGGGTAACAGTGCAGTATGGCGTAAGTATCATATATACATCCGATACTGTTCAAACTCAATGAAATAGCTAATGTGGGTATCATATTTCAGTGGTTAAGGAATGTTTAACATTACTCAAAACTCTGATAAGGTAGCATTCAGCAAGATTATAAATATTGTACTTCTATGGTGCATGCTGCAGCCATTGCCTATGTTTATCTATGGTGAGGTTCCTGTATTAACAACAACACTCCAATACAATGTTGCTTAGATGAGTATATTCTTTAATAGATTAAGTAGTTCATGATAGGTCTCCCTATCACCCCTGACATCTTGTTACCAACATTATAAACACAACCCCTTGTAGGGACTTTTCATCAGAATTAATTTCACATGTGATGTCATCAGTGAGGTCATCAATGACATTTGTGATGTCATATTTGATGTCCTGGCTGTTAGTCTTAGCAGTGAACGGTGGTGGCGCGAGTTATGGTTGCTTAGCTTACCATAACTGGCAAATTTCTGAGGTTTTTCGGTTTTACTTGTGACCATAACGTCGCTTTAACAACTTTTTTCATTGAATTTCATAGGTTTTTATTAGTGCAACTTAACCATAACTTCCCTTTAACAACGTTTTTTTCAGTGAATATATATATTTATATATATTCACTAAAAAAAGCATTGTTAAAGGGACGTTATTGTTAAGTTGCACTAATAAAAAACCTATGAAATTCAATGGAAAACATTGCTACAGGGACTTTATGGTTACAGGTAAAACCTAAAAACCCCAGAAATGTGCAGGTTATGGTAAGCTAAGCAAACATAACTCGTGCCACCTCCGTGCACTGCTAAAACTAACACCCAGGACATCAAATATGACATCACAAATGTCATTGATGACATCACTGATGACATCACATATCTGGGCCACTTGTTTTTGTTCACTGACATATCTAGGCCAGGTGGTTTTGTTCATTGACAGGCAACACTTTTAAATCCAAAAGGTGCTATATATCTAGACATTAACCTTGTCATATGTTCTTAAAGTACTTTCCTTAGGGTTTGGTCAGAGCTCATGGTGCACATACATGGGGCAATAAGCAGGCCTCAACCACACAATTCATGTGTGTACATGAAGATAAACTTTAATGTTATTAACATTTTCTGATGATGCTGTTTCTTTCTTCCTTACATTAGTTTCCCTGTATGTGCCTCTGATTTGTATGCATTGTGGGTCTTGATGTGTATTGTTTGTACTAGCACAAGTGTGTAGTAAGTCTTGAATTGTTCTATTGTTATTACATGTTTAACATTATGCAAAACCCTGATAAAGTAGCATTCATTATTTTACTATCCAAAATTACAAGATTATAAAAATTGTACTTCTATGGTGCATGCTGCAGCCATTGCCTATGTTTCTGTATGATAAGGTTCATGTATTAACAACAACACTCCAATACAATGTTCTTTAGATTAGTACATTCTTTAATAGATTAAGTAGTTCATGATAGGTCTCCCAATCATCCATGACATATTGTTACCGACATTATAAACACAACCCCTTGTAGGGAATATTCATCAAAATTAATTTCACATGTGATGTCATCAATGACATTTGTGATGTCATCTTTGATGTCCTGGGTGTTAGTCTTAGCAGCGCACGGTGGTGGCGCGAGTTATGGTTGCTTAGCTTACCATAACTTGCGAATTTCTGGAGGTTTTTTTGGTTTTACCTATAACCATAACGTCCCTGTAGCAAAGTTTTTCCATTGCATTTCATAGGTTTTTTAGTAGTGCAACTTAACCCTAACATCCCTTTAACAACGCTTTTTGTTAGGGAATTTCATAGATGTTTACTAGGGCACTTTAACCGTAATGTTGCTTTAGGCTAGTTTTTTCAATAAAGGGTAAATGTTTTTAGTAGCGCAACTTAACCATAATGTACCTTTAACAATGTTTTTTCTTAGTGAATTTCATAGGTTTTTATTTAATTTCATCATTTTTTGATGAAAGGTGATAGGGTTTCAGTTGCACAAGTGAACCATAGCGTCCCTGTAATAATGTGTCTTTCAGTGAATTGCATTAATTTTTTGCAAGATACGCTTAGTTTGTAAAGATGTACTGCACAACATACTGAAGCCGGTGACTCTATAGTAATAAGCACAAAGGATGGGAACACAGCATCCATTTGTGGAGATCGGGTGGAGTCCAACGTGCCCAGAAAGGGAGGGGTGGTCATAAAAAGTAGTAACATGCAGCAAAGACAAAAAACATATACAAGCAGCAGCAAGTGCTTGAATAGGAAGGGAAAATGACGTAGCAGGATTAAATCTGTACTTTCGCAACAAAGTGCACAAAGGTGTAGGGTATGCAGCATAGTGGAAAGCACCAACAAGAGAAGTGACGATTGCCTTCATCAATGTTACCGCACACCTGCTCCACAATCAAACAAAGAACGAAGAGGCAGAGGAGCAGACGACAATTGCAATTGTAATTGCACAGGTCCGGTAGTGTACAATATTAGGAAAGCATGATGTTTTCTGTTTGTGCGCAGCAATGGCTTCCACCCTAGAATGACTGGAGGAGAATTTCCTGAAATGAGTGATAACGATAGGCCCTTTGTTTCCTGCCGCACTATGAAAAGGGAAAGAGTTACTGCAAGGGCAAGCACCCTGGAATGGCTGGAGGAGAATTGCGCGCATGACCAAATGAGTGAGCATAGTAACCCCATAGGTAGGGAACACGGTAGCAACATGAACACAATCACAATGTAATACTTCATGTGAATTAACCACATTTGTCATCTTTTAACAGAACATACCGGAATCCAAAGCAGTCACCACAAGCGGCAGTTTTTCCACAGGAACATACGGCCACCGAAACTGAAGTGAACGCTGGGCATATACAAGTTGACCGCCTGGATGCCAAAATCGATCAGTTGCTCCTCCAATTTGCCACCTTGAGAAAGTTTGTAGAAGAATATATAATGGGGAAAATAAGATATCACTGCCCAACTTGCACATGCCCTCATTCTCCATTTCCCAGCCCCCCTTCTCTGCAAATTGAGTGTCATGACAGAGGCTTCGATGAGACCTCAATCCCTTCTTCCCCTCACCAGCAGCTTCTTGAAATGTGAAAATCCCCAATATATGTATCTGTTTCTTATCCCCCTTCCATTTCCGAACAGTCGCTATGAATGTGTGCTAATAAAGATTGATATGTTAATTTGTACTGATTGTGTATGTCCCTTTTTTCCGTTTAGCAAGGGCATTGTAAGTGTGAAGGGCAAAGCACTAGTGGGATGATTGCAAGTAAGAAAAATGGAGGAGGCGGACGACCGCCGCACCTGGGATCCCTATGCGCAATCACAATGAAACCATCCATAGGTCGCCACAACCTCTGTAAATAGTGGCATGAGCATCTGTTTAACTGTGGCACAACTGCCCACATGCGTATATCGTCCTGTGACACCTGGTAACATTATCCCTGGTGAACATCTGCGAATAAACGTGTGATGTAGTTGTAGTAGCTGGAAGCGTGCACCCACGTCCTGCGAGTATTTTTGCACGTGAACAATCCACCTACTGTATCGTGCTCACAACAAGCGTAGGTAGACATGTGCAGTGTGCATGGGCCATATGTTTCTGTTTATCTGTGGCACAACTGCCCACATGCGTATATCGTCCTGTAACGCCTGGTAACATTATCCCTGGTGAACATCTGCGAATAAACGTGTGATGTAGTTGTAGTAGCTGGAAGCATGCACCCACGTCCTGTGAGTATTTTTGCACGTGAACAATCCACCTACTGTATCATGCTCACAGCAAGCGTAGGTAGACATGTGCAGTGTGCGTGGGCCATATTTTTAAGTAGTCCGGGGACGGCAAAAGTATAGATAGGAGAACTATAGACATGGCCACAAAGTATAAAAGGCAATGTACGTCCGGCAGACAAGCTTGCAAATGGAGAACAATGGTGACATCACCATGTAACGGATCAACAGTGCGCATGGTCCCTTATTTGGTGGACATGACCCAGATCCGTACGCATCGAAAGAGGCCAATTTTCTGCACTGTATAGAGTGTTACAGTGATAATGCACCCTTATATATACCCTCCACTCTTCCTTCTACATGTAGATATTGTAGGGAAAGAGTTAGTGCCACTTTGCGGTTTCACATGCTCCACATCAACCCTATAAAAGGGCACACCCCACAAGTGCTCGGTTTGGCTTTCTAGAGAAGAGCACCGGTGCACATTGCTTGGGGCAGAAATTGCTTTCTCACCAATTGTGTCCCTGCAAAATGTGGCTGCGTTCTTCTTCATTTGGTCGACAAATGGAGAAAGCAAGGTGCAATGTTAACAAGGCTGTCTGTGCCTTTTTGAGAGATGTTGCTATGTCCTCTTTTCGCAATGAACACATTATGTTTCATAGTACACACATTTTTCTCAGAGATGGAGTACATCTTACTTATGCCGGCAATCAGATTTTTCTGCGAAATATACAAAATGCATTGCAACCTTTTTTGGAATTACAGCAATCCATTTTACAGTAGGGGTTGACCATTTGAAGTTTTTGAAACACAAAAAAACCCCACAAAAAGGCTCTTTTCAGAGCCACCACTTCCCCCTTGAGAAAAGTGCAATGGTTTTGACAGGTTTTGACAGGGCAGCACTGCAAATATTTTAGAGGTCCGCGGACAGTCTGCGGATTTCTAAAAATGCACAGGGCCCTGCACATTTCATTGACACTTCTCTTTTTGAACTGTGAAAGGCGGCTCTGAAAAGAGCCTTTTTTGTGGTTTTTGTTGTTTTATATTTTTTTGGTTTTTTGAACACGACACTCAAGGAAAGGAAGGGGAAGAGGGGAAGGAAGGGACACCAACCCCGGGGATAAGAAAGGGCAGGTGGAGAGAGGAAGATGTAGGGTGGGCCTTATTCAGGTAGGTAGCAGTTCTTCTCATGCTCCTTGACCACAGTCTCGAAAGCACTTTGAAGGTTCTCCCCCATGCAGAGTACTGCGTCGCAGTACATGCACAATACTGTGACCCTCGAAAGGTAAGGATCAACAGTATCATGTATGGCCTGCAAGGGAGCTGGAGGGATGCGCTGCCCCACAGGATTGTCTCTTGTGGTGGCAGGAGCGGAAACGGAGGATGCTGCAGGGGAACTCAACCTACTACGTTTATCGCAAGGTACAACCTTACAAATAGCCCCACCGTGGGACGATTTTAGGTGTCACTTCATTGAGGTAGTACCATAGCTGTACAAACCCGGTTACCCATGACTCAGCACCATCTTGCACTGATTGCAGGTCACCTTATGTGCACATGCTTTTGGTACTCCATCAGGAGTGGTAAATAACTTCCACACCCAAGATTCACAGTGAGAACTAATAGTAGGGACTTCCACTACCTCATCCTCTTCATCCTCTTCTTCACTCTCCTCTGTATCCTGACGCCTGTTCCCCTCTGCAGGCCCTTGGGAGGTGTTGGTGGTGGAAGGGGTGGGGGTGCTGCTGAGACAGCAGTAGCACCAGCAGCAGCCATGAATGCCATCAGGACAGCTGTTTCAAAGAGCAAGAACAATGCAATGCAACAAGGAGAAGTCTCTGTCATGGAAGCACAAAAACAGAATAAGGAGCAGCTCTGGGGTGTGGCCTTTTTTAGGGATGCTGGGGCGCGCTTCACGGACACCCGTGCTGTCCCAGGACACTTCGAACACCAAGAAAGGGCTAAAAAATTTTTAAAAAGTATGCAGATCGTCAGGGACATAGTGTGCAAGGGTGAACTTTCCCAGGAAAATACCTTGGACTGCTAAATAAAACACTTTTTAGGTGTCTGGGGGCCCGTACAGTGTTTGTTTCGCTTAGCGCGGGTGCGGTCACATGATGACGTTGAGGACACGTTGACGGATACAAATAGAGGGGAATTAGGGGTTTGGACATGATGGATGGTAGGGGAGGAAGGGAGGGAAGTCTCATTGTTAGTGTTTTATGTACACAGTTTCACTTGTTATTTATTTTTTAATGTAATTTATGTATGTGCTACTTTATTAACATGTTTAGTGTTTTCTTTGGATGATATAACAATTTAAGATACCCCCTGAGTTTTTGGATAGTGTTGATGTTGTCCGAGTCCGTCAGCAAACAGGCGCATGGTCCGCGGATATCAGACCCACTAGCGCAGGTAGGGGGTTCAGTATGTTCTATGTTATACGTATATAAACTAAGGGCATCCTAGTAAACATTTATAAACATTTATCAAATTTACATAATCGATATATCTATATTCAGTGAACAAAAATTTGTTGCAGGAACATTATGGTTAAGTTGCGCTACTAAAAACCTATGAAATTCAGTAAAAAAATGTTGTTAAAGGGACGTTATGGTTAGGTTGCGCTACTAAAAACGTATGAAATTCAGTGAAAAAAACTTTGTTACAGGGACGTTATGGTTCCAAGTAAAACCGAAAAACCCCTGAAATTCGCCAGTTATGGTAAGCTGAGCAACCATAACTCGGGCCACCACAGTGCACTGCTAAGACTAACACCCAGGACATCAAAGATGACATCACAAATAGCGCCAAAAAACAAGCAATGGGAATGGGGATTTACCTCCCCACCACAACTAAGGATCGGGCAAATTTGCGCCAGACCGAGTTGCGGTAACGCTAATAGCAATGGGCAGTTCAAGTCCTGATGAGGCCCAGTGTCTCTTGATAAACATCTGTGATCTCAGTGTCAGTCTCATAATTGGCCAAATGTATGCAAAATAACTTCTACGTGAGGTGCAATGGCTTCAGGTGTTAACCTTTGCATATTCCTAGATGTAATCATAATTTGCTCTGGTTTAGATAGTTTAAACTGCAAGGTGGATACAATATTAAAGTAAATGAGACTGTGGTCTGAACAAGAAACAAGTTGTACATTATTAATGAGAACGTTGTGACTGGTAAGTCAGTCAAGTGTCTTCAATTTAATGTGAATTGGGTCTGAAACACGGGTGATAAAAGCCAATCCAATTAACACGGACTCGACAGCTGCCGCAGTAGAATCTGAGCTACCTGTTAGCCATAAGTTAAAGTCTCCAAGGACAACAAATTTGGATGAGGGCTTGATCATTGGCATGATCATATCACAAAATTGAGCATGAAATTCAGGCATAGCAGAGCGTGGTCGAAGGAATAGCAGGAAATTAACAGGTGTATTATGGATTTTCATGTGTAGAGTGTCACTTCCTAGAGGACCTCGAACATCAACCTCATGAACCGTCAAGGATGATTTAAATATTAGAGCAACACCACCGCCTCTGTTCAGTTTCTTGTCTGCTCGAAGGATCTTGTAACTTGAAGGAATGGCTAAGGAAAGATGCGTCAAATAGCCATGACTCAGTAATTGCAAAGACATGAAATTGGTGGGTTATATTACAATCTGCAATATCTATGGCATTTTTGACTAATGACTGAGTATTGAACATCACATTTCAGGAAGTTAGTCATACCCCGAGTAGCTATAATTATAAGTATTTATTTAAACCACAGATTCGATATTGACTGAGCATATATCATCCTCAACCAAAGCAGCTCTGCACATGTCCAAATAGTCGACCGGCTGCACTTGGTCATTGCCACCTTCACCTGGGCTCAAATTAGATTGTTTGTTAGACACAAAGAAAGGCGGCAAGGATGGATATTTGACATCCTGTAAATCAAATATGGGTGTATCTGTTAATATGTCCATATCTATTGGATCATGTAAATCAGTTGGCAATTTAGATGCTAACATGTCCATGTCTAGCAGTTCATTTTGGCGGTGAACTGAGGCAATTAGGCAATTATCCTGTCTTGATTCGAATTCTCAGTACTTGCTCTCCGTTCATATATCTATACACGAGTACCGGACTGCACTGTGAATCTCTCTGAGTAGATAGGTTTTACATAGTTCTTTAACTGATATCGAATTTGAGTTATGCAGCAATTTGTTATCTGCCGTGGGAAAAATAACACTACGCACTGGCTGCCACTCTAAAAGATTTAGGCATAAGCAGGACGTCAGGCCCGGGCATAATAAACAACATATGGGCCCACAAGAACCCCACACGTATATGGCAAAAAGGTAAACATCAGCTCTTGAGTTAATTAGGATAACAGTCTTACCATAACGAGTGCTGGGTTACAGACATATAAGACTCCCTGCAAACAATTGCAAACCAGTCGCTAACCTGCGCAAACCGGCTCGCTAGCGCGACATCCGCCACGGGTAAGAAATCAGCACTGTGGAAGCTGGGAAGAGCACTTCCCAACACAGCAACCCTAACACATGCTTGTAAGTGCAATTACTCCCACACTGGTTGCAATAGATCAAAACACTTTGCCTGACTAATTCTAAAACAGTTAAGTCCTCTATTCTGCTATTCTCTTCCTGCAACCAAAGTAGTTCAAATAAATCAAGCAACACGCAGCGTGCATCTAAATGCACTCATAACAACCAAAAGTCAGAATTGAATGTAGCAAGTTGGGGAGTTTATTCAATTAATCCAACAAGATAGCTGCAGTGCAAACACTTTACTAGGAGCCTCCAGGATCGCAATAGGGTGATCATGTTATGGGTCTGAGGGGTCCCATTTTTTTTATGAATTGGTATTAGAAAAGCTTCCTTCCAGGATGGAGGAAGAGTATGTTTCTATATTATTTCATGAAACAACTCATGCAGTAAGACCAGAAACAGGAATTGGTCTTCAAAGTGACTGGGCCATTTTATCTGGTCCAGATGCCCTGGAAGGATTACATTTCAAAATATCCTTTTGTGTGTTATCAGGTGAAAATGACTCCTCCCAATTAATGCCATACCATTTACCAGGAGAAAGCTCTTGTTTTATAGGCAGACGCTGTTTAAAGACTTTGGAATGATAAGGGACTCACGTCTCTTCCGTTATCAAGTTCCTTTGGACATTTGCTGGTTTACAGTCCGAAGCAATACATTCCCAAAACGTACGTGAGTTATTGGAGCCTAAAGTTTCTAACATTTTTTGACCATCTGCCTGATAAATCTCTGCTCTTAAACACTTTAAACAATGTGTATATGATGGTAGAATTTCTTTCTTCTTCCAATAATAATCTTCTGGGGACTGGACATAGACGTTTACTAAGAACCTGATCCATACCTCTCAACTCACACGCTTTTGGCGGGTGTCACTCGCCACTTAGGCAGCTCTCTCACCCGCCACGCTCCCTACAACCCCATAGGAATCAATGGGTGTTTCACCCGCCAAATACTAAATCGGGTGTTTTCACCCGCCCAAGGCCCATGAAAGGTAGAGAGCTATGCCTAATCTGGAATCGTTTATCTCTTTTGGCTTTGTAATTTTCTGATCATAAACATGTCTTGGACAAGAGTGTAAGTTTATTTTTCCGTTTCTCCAAATAACAGCAAGGGCCCGAATTACCAGTTCTAGATAACCAGAAATCAAAAACCCAGAATATCCCTGATAGTAGACACTTTCCTTTGTCATAGATTCGATGATATTAGTGATCTGTTCAATCAACCTAGGATTCCATTTTACCACTATCTCACAGATATTAGTTGATACAAATGCTAGTAGCGATTCTTGAGTATGACAATGTGCCAATATATCCACAATATTCGCGCCTATTCCCAAAGATTGCTGCAAGCACAGGGTGGTGCAATTTCTCAGATCAACCTAAGCATGTTCAACCCAAATTTGAGCCCCTTACTAGAATACATGAATGATTCATTACAGCATTTCCGAAAAAGTGTTACTGACTCCCAGTCAGTAACAGACTTGCCTAGTGATCTACTGACCATGTATAGCATGTCTGCAATAGCTCAGCGAGTAGTACCCACACAGGTGCACATTACCCACCCAAAGTACCAACCTATGTGCCGTAATCCCAATAGTAGCCTTGTTGTGTGTGCAATAATTTCCATGCCGATCTCAGCACAGACTGTATAACCCCAGGAACAGTATTTGCATGCACAGTTTTCCAAAGTGGTCCTTCATTGTGTGTGTCGGATTGAAGACCAGGTCGGATGAGAAGCTTGATCCCGGTAATTGGTCAGTGCTTCCTGTGGACTAAGAGTGACAGGAAGTGGAGAAAGTAAGAGAAAGGCACTTTTCTCCATGGCCACCATCCAGGGGATGTTGGATGCCAGCTTCCCATGAGTAGGACATATAGTAATAGCAACAGGGACACAAAATGACGTGTACCTACCTGGAGTATTAGTCCTTCTTCCATAACTTTCTTTTTGTCATCTGGTGCTTTGTTTCTCCTCTGTTGAGTTGAAAGTGTGAATTTGGAAGGGACGCTGAGTGATAGAGGGTGTTTGTTGTTGTGCCCTTGTCTCAAGATGAAAAAGGGATTCCAGTGGCCACCTGACCTGATGCCTCTTTTTAGCATCACCCTATTATTTAGTCAACTTTTCTGATGAAAGATTGAGAGAGGTCCTGTGAGACACCTGAAGATGTCTCACCCGCTAGTCCCCGGGTATCTGTCATCCAGGTGGCCAGGACATGGCCAACGTTTTTGGATCCAATTCCTGGGGGTGGACCAGTGCGGGAGGATCACCTGAGTGAGGGGTCTTCGGGGAGTGGAAGTGGGACACCGGATGTTGAGATGTGGTATCCCCTTCCTTGCAACACCTTTATCCCATCCTACCAAGTAGGATACTTAGGAATGCAACCCTGCCCCCTTTTCCAACACAAAACTTTCTCACGGACAGCCCGCTATAAGAGAAAGCGGACTAACACCCAAACCGTATATGTGACATGTCCCAATACAATGATCAGGCGGGGTCAGGCAATTACTGACCATTATAGAGCCCATTCTGAGCAAGGCAAAGCCCATGAGAAACCAGGAGTTCCAAGATGGCAGTTTAATACAAGACAAAAGATGGTAAAGCTGTAGGGGATCGCAAGGAGGGAAGTACCATTGACCTCTTCGATGAGGAACCGTTACTTTCAGGAACCTTTGAGAATAGAAAACATAAGACCAGGAAACAAGGCTGAAGAATCCTGCATTGTGTGTCAGAGGGTCCCGGGGCTCTCCCAGGCTGATAGTCAAGGTGGGGAGAATTGCTTGCCGATGTGGTGCTCTCCTTGGCTCCTACAACTAAGCAGCGCCAGCGAAGTCAGCACAGCCGGTGAGTTGGGGAGACTGATATCAGACCGGTCTATGTTGAAGCCAAGGTTGCAAGCGGCAACATTGTATAGTAAACGCTGAAGAGAACAGTATATGAAACGTATATTATAATCAACGGGAGTAAATTGAAGGACAATTGCGTGATTGAACTTCGAAGCCAAGGTACGATACCTTACACTGAGTGGTCTGGCACCACGTGGGTGCTCATTCGAAGGTCTCTGTAAGGTATCCAACTGAAAGGTGGCAAAAGCAAAAGAATTACAAAGATTAGAGCATCAAAGTGGTCCTGCAGCGTGTTAAGCAAAATGCTGTGCATAATCAAAAGTCTGCAATGTTATTAACGTAAAGAAAGTTGATGACAATGAAGTTGGTCCAAGCCCGGAAGAGGGAGATCAGCTGAGAGCTTTTGGTTAAAGCAAGTTTCTGATAAAAAGTTAACTTGAAATTGGTCCGAGGCCGGCTGAGGAAGACCAATTGAACAGTGTGTTAAAGAAGATCTGAGTCCGGCTGAGGGGGATCCGAGGTGAATAGTGAATCGCCTGAGAAATTGAGTACTTGTGAAATCTGAAAGGGGAAAAGAACTTATTGTTTGTTTGTCGCATCAGGCTCTCTGAAAGAAGATACTTTGAAAGGCAAAGAGACTTGGGCATGGAAGTCCCTGATGCTAATGACTGAACTGCATCCTCGTGCTAGAGAAGCCAGAGACTGTGCTAAGCTCGAGTGTACCGCCTTGTCCCGTGATGAAAACGTGGGGAAGGGAGGTCAACGGCCTGAACATCCTTTCATATCATTTTGTCAATACTTCTTTCTTTTTTGTAACACTGTTACCCACACTATTTGTATTTAGAGGTAAGGATTAGCAGTAGGTTTATTGGCATATGCCATTTTATTTTGACAAGACACCACTAGGACTGCGTTATTATTATTTGATGGTCGTAGCTTGCTCCCATCTGTAGATTTAGGATAAAATAGGTGTCAAACCCTTATTGAAGTTCACTAAACACCCTTGAACTGTGGTCACTTGTGTCTGTCTGCTTTCCTTACAGTCCATAGAAATAACCTGAAGCCGGCCAACAGTGCAGCTTTCTGTTCAAGATTTGCCTGTAGCCTATATGCTGTGATTAAGAAACAATATAGGGTTATGTTCATACACTGTAAAAAATAAAGAAAAGTTAGCAGCAATCCCTTAAAACAAAAAAAGAATTTTGGTGGCAAAATCAAAATTGGACCATAGGATGACCATGGGAGGAGGAGGACAGGGTTAGATATAGATACGTTGTTATGAAGTGAAAGTCCTAGAGGGGTATAGGGAAATCTTTTGAGAAAAGCAAAAGGAAGATTAAAGTCAACCACATTTTGCCAGCATGCAATTGGGAACAAAATACTTATACTAAAAATACATCGAATAGAGGGACTCATATGGAAACGTTGTCCTCGACTTCCAGGTCTCTACGGGTGGTCTTTGTAAGGGTTGAGCTTGGTCTACAATCATTGTTACTTGCAAGAAGTTGATGATTCAAGCAATCCTTATAGGAGGACCTGAGCATTATCTGTCAAGCTGGTACATCAGGAGTATTAAATAATACGTATTCTGAATTTGGCAAGTTGTGAACAGTATTGGGGCTTCACTTGATGATTTAATATTCAACCCAAACTTAGTAAAAAGGAAAGTTAAATTATGGCAATGGTGTAAGCAATGTGATGTCATATAAACATATAAGGCATATGAACACTATACAAATGTCAGCAGGCAATTCAATAAGCTACCAGGAATTTTATGGTTATTCCCGGACCGTAAAGTCAGGGCAACATATTTGAAGTTTAGGTTCAACATATTATGCACCATGGATGCTGTGGGTGCTAGCCGTGGGCTTTCTCATGAGAATAGGCAATGTTGTCTTTGTAAGGATAGTAACGAGTCTTGGAAACATCTTATTCTAGAGTGTCAGGTAACAAGTATACTTAGAGAACGATGGTTCCGGAGGTGTATAGCTGACATAACGGTTGATCTTGCAGAATTATTAGGGGCCTCACTGTTCTCTGATACCACCATACAGATTATTATCACACTTGTCCACTTTAATAAAGTTGTATACCAAATACTTGGTGAAGATTGTATTGATGGATTTTAGATTGTTGTGAAAAATTGTATTTATGAGTGACACGTTTAGGGAAATGTCAGCTTTTACAGTTAGGCTAACATGGCACTGTAACGTGTTATGTAAGTTAATTTTAGAATTGATTAAGGGTTTTTAATATTGTTGAGAAGAGATGAATGAATTATTTTATGTATTGTAATTGTTTATGATTATTTTTAATTATTTATTGTAGATGATTGATGACATAACGTATAAAGGTTTATTACTAACCAGATATACTAAATTAAAAACAAAAACGATTACACAAATACATCAGAACTGTTTTCCTTGATGAATTGCTTCAGGAAGATAGTGATGTTTTTGAATGGATCCGGTTTAGGATTAGAATTTTCAGGAAAAGGGTCAGCAAGGGAAAATAAAATGAAAGAAACTAAGAAGGAGAATGAGGGAGGACCCCATGTAGTGAGAGGGTACAAATAAGGCACCAGATAGGTTACAGGAGTAGAATTTGAAGAGGGTAGGAATGAACACCTTATTTACAAAAAACATAGAGAGAAGGCAGAATATTTTTTCAACCCATTTGTCAGAATGTAAATGTCATTATCATATCCCAGTGAGATATCCAAGTGGATATGTGTGAGAAGAGAGGGAGCAATAGAGATGGGGAACCCTGAGAAATCATAAGTACAGCTGGGTCCGAGCCGAGTAGGATTGTCTGATATGACACAAAGAGCCAAATGCTAGGCGATACGGCAAAGACCCATTACCTGGTCAGGATACAAAATGCATTTACCCAATGATCTGCACACACCTTTCTTAGAGCACACATAAACACCTCCACCTTGGTCACCCAGCACCTAATATTCAAAATTATTCACTCTTGGATCCCCCCAACCACTAGTAAAACACACAACGGGGGCCTATTGGAGGGTCAACATCCATCTATAGCTCCAAACAGTTTAACACAAGAAAGGATGGACGTTTTTAGATTCCATTGGTTACTTTATCAAGTGGCCTAAAGCTCACTACGTCTTCCTCATGGAAAAAACTAACTATCCTGATAGGGCTTGGTCTCTCCCTAGATAACGCTGTTGTGTCACTTATTTGGTAAAGGGATGGAAGAGAAATTAGCTCTAGCCTCTCAATTTAACTTCTGGATTTCTTATATATCAGTTCAAATGAGCTATACACTATCTGTAGAGATATTAGGCACAAGAAGCTTAAAACCTTTCACCATAATGACACTGAGGGAGGTACAGTGCAATTGTATTACTCCCTCTGATGTTTCTGTTAAAACATAGAGTGTATCTGTGGCACACAAAACATTTTAATTCATATTCTGGCATCCACTAATTATGTATATGTCCAAAGAGCTCAGGGTTTAAACCCTGGACTCAATTTGTCCACCGGTTTTAGCGGATTGAATACATCTATGACCACTTTCTTCAGGACGCCTAATTTCTGAAATGGAACGTGGTATTACTGGAGATTTGAAATCAGTAGGGTAAAATGTTTTCAATCTGTTTCACCATTGCTTTTCTTTATTCACTATTAGCTGCTACCTGCAGAGGGAGACATACATTAAATACTAAATTAGGATTACCTGTAGTCTCTCACCAATAACCAATTTCCTTTCTATTTAACTTTTACCCACCATGCGATTTCAAATGGTGAGTATCTGGGCAACCCACATCATGATCTGCCGACATTGCTCTGGAACGAGAAACCACAGGGGGATCCTCAGTATACAGACTCATATAATTCATCACAACTTCAGCTATTTGGGAAATAAGCCCACGCAGGCAAAGGGCGTGGTTGTAAACACCACAGGTGCGCAGGAAATGCTGCCCGACTGCCCGTCAAAACTTCTGCCATGCATGACACAATGTTGCTTGATCTGCCATATCCCTTAAAACCTGTCTACCGAGCCCTTTGTGGCAAAGCCTGCGCAGGCAAAGGGCGCAGTGTTGAGCGCCGCAGGTGCACAGGAAATGCTGCCTGACTCTAAGTTGTACTCCATCCTCTGCTATGACGTAACCATCACTGCCTCCTTCTCTGCAAACGCTGCCACATGGGTTGCATCCTTCCTGACCAACCGCACATCACAAGTCTTTGCCGACAACGACTCCTCCACCACAACAGCTATTACCTCTGGAGTGCCCCAATGATCCTGCATCTCCCCCACTCTATTCAACATCTATATAAAACACATTTTTGACCTCTTTGACTCTCTCAATATCAAATATACAAAATACACCGACGATACCTAGATCCCCATCCCCCTCACTGTTGATTATTGCCTGAACTCCAAAAATATCAATGCCATATATGAAACCATTCAAGGCTGGATGGCCTCCCACTACTTGTGTCTCAATGATGAGAAGACGGAAGTCCATCTTGTCAGCAACCACTCCCACCTCACCACGCTGAACTACACTACCAGTTGTTTACCATTGACAGTCACCCCATCCACATCTCACCATCTGTCAAGACGCTCGGCTTCCACCATAATGCCACGCCCACACTGTCAACGCCAAAGCTTCCTTGGCTGCATGTGTTACCAAACTTGTCAACTCGAGCTGACCCTTCCTTTCAACTGACAACTGCCTGAACATTGCCAGGGTCGTCATTGTCGCAAGATTGGATTACTGCAATGTCCTCCTGGGAGGCACCTCAGAGAGAAACCTGAACAAATTACAAACATTTCAGAACTATGCCTGTTAGGGAGAATTCTCAGAAATGTGCCAATTCCCTCTACATTAGAGAGCCCCAGCAACTTTGCTGCATTTTTTGAGGACTTGATTTTTTTTTATCTGGAGAGAGTGAGACCCTTTTTCCCACCCTCTCATGTATTTCAATGTGATTTCTGAGCTTTGTGTTTCTTTTGGTTATGGAGCCTGACAAACTCCATAGACATCATCTTTTACATTGTGTCACACAGCACCTTCAGTGCAGTGGCACAGTGAAGTCTTTCAGATTTCCCAAAGGTGTGAATACCTTCTCTGGGATGAACTACTGTTTCCCAGAGCAGTAAAGTGAAATTGACTTTACTTACATTTGTTACTTTCTAGACCCAGCACACACTTTCTTACCATAGGGTGCTGGAAGGGTTCCCTAGTATCCCCTTTGTCTAGCTTCTCAGGTAACATTTTTATGGTACCCTTTCCTCAGTGAATGGTTGGTGGCAGTGGTTTCGTTGTTACTACTGTGGTGTGCATTTACTGCGGGCTGCGTTCACAGCTGCAGTAAAGCACCCAAGGGTGCCATTTCTGTCAAAATGGCCCTGGTCTTCTTTTTTCGCCATTTCTTTGTGGAAAGGTCCTTCTTGAGATTTACTCTGCACGACAAACCAGGTTTGGTCCCTTTGTTCATTTTGCCTTTGGCGGGATTCACGAGTGAAGCCTGCCTCTGGCTCCAGGGTGTCTGGGGTAGGCAGGAAGTGAGGGAGGTGCCCGAAACTCCCTGTGCTTAGTCTTCTAGGAGACCCAAATGCACTCTGTGATGATTGCCTGGCTGACTGTCCGGCAAGGACATCCACCCTGCTGGGTGAGTGACAGCTAGGCTGGAATGAAAGGGCGAGAACTGTATAAAAGGTGAGACTTTTGGCTTGGAAGGCAGAGTCGACCACTGGACAAAGGAACCGAGGAAGAACTTGAAGAGGACACCTGCTGCAACTCCTGGACCACTGGTTTGCCCACCTGCTGCAGTGCCGAAATGCCAAATTTGAATCGACAGGGAAGCCCTTGCAAGGACCACTTATCCCCTTGAGTTGGTGGGACCAATCAACTCCAAAGTAAGCCACCCAGACATCCATCTCGGAGATGGTTGAATTTCCACAGAGTTGCTGCTGGAAACCGTAGAGCCAGGGAGAGGAACACCAGTTTGTGTGCGTTGCTTTTCAGTTGGCCAAAAGCTCCAGGAAGATCCTCCGGACTCCGAGGAAGCAGGACTAACCGAACCTGAGCCCGCTCAATAGAGTGCAGGACCCCAGAAGCAAGGAAAGTCCATCTCGACAGCCAGGAAGTGCAGTGTTGCTATTTGCGGTAGACACGAGGAGCTGAAACA
This sequence comes from Ambystoma mexicanum, assembly GCF_040938575.1. Taxonomy (NCBI): domain Eukaryota; kingdom Metazoa; phylum Chordata; class Amphibia; order Caudata; family Ambystomatidae; genus Ambystoma; species Ambystoma mexicanum. Next base: position 1,107,836,647 of record NC_090930.1, on the reverse strand, counting down.
CTGAACAGCCACTGAAAGTGAAGTTTGCCGGTTGCGAGTTTTGACTGTCCCAGTTCAGTGCAGGAGTACCCTGACGTCCTCCCTCTTGTCCCCACAACTGAGGCCCAGGAACAGTGAGATCTGCAGAGCTGCACAGGAACAGGAGTCATCTGCTGCATCTTTTCTTCATTTTAAAGGTACTGTACAAAGTCTAAGAGAACTTACCTCTTGCTGCAGAGTTGCTTACATCTTCTACTACTCACAAGTCTAACAGCATGTGGCCCTACATTGATTACTCGTTTTCTCAAAGACTTCTGAAACATTGTGTAAAGACTTTTCTACTTATCTTCAAAGAAGTGCTTCAGCCCATATACACTGTTGCCTATTGACTTTGCTTAGCCTGTTTTAAACTGAATGACTCCTATTGGGGGACCTGAAAGTATTTGCCTGCTTAAGAAATATTTGTAGTATCTTATTTTCTCTAATAATCTTTTCCTTTTTACTTGCTCTTGACTAATTCTGAATGCCAATAGTAATACATTCATGTCAACAGCACCCTAGTAATTGAAGTCACCTGAGGGTGTAGGTCTCTGCTATATGCCAACCCAAATGGGTATTTACTGATTCCGAACTAAGAGATTGTCTAATTTTGAAGTAGATTTGTGTGGTGTTTAACAGTGCTCCCTTCTGAAGAAGGCTTATATTAACTGACTGGTAAATGAATAATTGTTTTATCAAAAAACCCTGTGTGTAAGTGTCTGCTTGAATACTTGTCACTGTAAGCCTCTGTGTAACTCCGCTACAGCTCACATTGACTCCTCTTGAGATAAGCCTGGCTACTCGTCCACACTACCAACCTGTGTAGTACAGACTTATACCAAAGGTTGGGTTAGTACTGCCAGCAGGTCAGGGTTGTTGTAGTGAACCCTAAGAGTACTGCATACAATTAGTGCCTAACACTGCCCTGAGAGCTGCACTGTGGCTGAAAAAATGCGACCAAATCACTGTAGCAAGGAGAGCAGCACACTGTCTCCCAGTCCGAGAACGGATCAAATTTAAGATCCTCACCATCGCCCACTGCTGCCTTGACAACACCACTTCGGGCTACCTATCCAAACAGCCACAACCAGGCCAACATGGTCTGCTTGCGCCAACTGCCTATGTATTCCTAGATTCAAACAGACCAAAGCCAGAGGCTCCAGATTCCCTGTTTCATTGTCTATGCTGTGGAACGCCCTTCCCCTGCCCTGAGATCGGAACCCTCCTATACTGTGTTCCGTAAGAGACTGAAAACCTTCCTATTTCATTAGCAGCACATTCCCTGCTAACTGTAACACACTAGGTGCATCCAGCGCCTAGACGCCCAGGGGTTAACTCACGCTATACAAATGTATAAATAAATATTATAATAATAAGCCATATGTTTTATTATTCTTACAGATTCTGGACCGGAGTCATCTACTCCTTTTAGAGCATCTCTTCCCCGTAGTTGTATTTTTTATATAATTCGTCAAGTTCGGTTTTTCTCGTACCTGCATGGTAAATGACTAAAATTAGTCAAATGTCTTTTGTGTTTATATGTTTAAGACGTTTTGATCAAGCGGCAATGTTTACATTTTGCAAATTTCGAATATGGTGCCATCACCATCTGTGCTGCCAGTACTGTTACACGGCAAGAGCATTACACTGCTTATTTATTATGCATGATATATTTGAAGCAGGTAAATGCAAAGATGCAAAATCTGAGCTTTGCACAACTGTGTTGTTAAACAATTTTCATGCCCTGCTGCTCTTACCCAGGGACGTCATTTGGGTGTTTGCAGGGGTCGCACCTGTGACCCCTGAGGTCTTCCTTGTTACCCCTGTGGTCTCCATTGCTACCCCTAAAAAAGAAAGAAATGACAAAATGTGTGATGTTTTTTAGGATTCAAGCTCCTTGGCTGTGACCAGTGCCATGTGGCTTTATGTTTCTGGAGTGGCTAACTTTCTTGTTCAGGGCTCTTAAAAAACAGGGGGTTCCACAAGTGTAACACTTTGAGCAGTGACCCTAAATAAGAAAGAATAGGAATAACAAATAATTTGTCTTTCTGGGATTCTATACAATAATTGCTAGACTTGCTAAAGGTTTATTTAAGGCACACTTCAGGGGGTGAGTCACTGATTTAGTCTGTACTTAAATACCTCAAATTCACGATGCAGACAAAACTTCCAAAAAGCATTTAGAGTAGAATAACCATCCATTTCAGACTACGTATTTTGCTTTTTGCAAGGTGCAATTATAGCATGTGTTTTTCTGCCGTCATATCTGTTACGATCATCATAAGACATTCTATCTCAGTGTCCTCGGTCACTTGACAAAGTCCTTGTGCCTAAAAGCTTGTGTACAGTGTAGTAATGTTTGACCATAGCACATAAACTGGTGCTTGATTTCATTGAGCCACAATTAATGCTTTGTTGTAATGTGTCTATCCTTCCTATCGCCATGGCATGCTGTTCAGGATGTTTGTTTGCATGTATGAGGTAACGAGTGCCCATATTACGGTACGCCTTGTGAATGTGCTGTTTCCCTGCGCTACTCTACATTCTTTAATACACAGTTATGAACCCTCGCAATGGTATATATTTTGCTAACCTCTAAAGCCTGAAAAGTAGATCCACGCAGGCTTGACATGTGGCCAACTTTGCATCAGACCTGCAGATGAACTAGCCGGCTGTTAAATATCACTTACCGGTTTAATGGTATCCACTACAAATTGTAATTTGCTTTCTGACTTTGAGAACTTTCTGACATGTAATTGCTCAATTTACTATAGCCGGTAAAATAGCTATAGCCGGTAAAATAGCTCAGTGGGTTGAGTGCTCGCTGCTGCGATGTGTGTGTATGATCTGCAGGTTGAAGGTTTGAATCCTCACAAGGCCAACTCAGCCTTTCATCCTTCTGAGGTTGATAAATGAGTATCAACACAGGCTGTGTGCTATTGTATGTCTATTTGTTCTATATATATCGCTTAAGCGTAAGTGCTATATAATAACACATCATTATCATTCGGCCTTGGACATATGCTTGCATTCACAGTAATTTGGTAATATGGGCCTATACACAATGATATTATCAATACTTATGGCGATCCATTCTTGTATGAAATGCATATCACATTACAGTGATATTGTTACCATATTTTTCGTAGTTTACTGAGGAACAAAGCTATGTGATGCTACTTCCTGTTTTGTAAAGGGGTGAACGGTCGTGTTCCATCGCTTCCTGTGATGTCACTTCGGGGTGGGGTTAAATGACATCACTTCCTGTGATGTCATCAGAGGTCAAGGGTCATCTGGTGTCACTTCTGCTACCCCTTGCATTTTAGTGAAATGACGTCCCTGCTCTTACCATTATATGCTCTTGGTCTCGCAGAAGATTCAGTCGGCGTTGTACGTCTTGGGCTTATTTCAGAACGCCCCGGGAATGTGTGCATGTTCAATACGCGACGTATGTCTCTGTTCAGTGTATCTCTTTGTGCTTAGGTGAGCACCATTACTGAAGGGGTTTTGCTTTACGAAACTATTGATGTTATCGCTCAGCACAAATGTTTCATATGGATTTTTGGGCATACTTTGAGTGAATAACAATTATCTATGCAAACTCATGTTAACCCAATAGAGAGGATAAGATATAAACACTCCCCTCCTCCCTTCCCCCTTGCACTTTACATCGTAGCACGTGCACGATCCGAAGGACAAGAGGCCTTGTAAGATCTTTTGTCTTGTCCTCCCTCTGTCTTCCCTCCCTTGTATTGTCTAGAAACACTTGTGTACAGGTGCGTTATAAATGAATATCATATCATACCACCATGGGTACACAAAGCTCCCGTTTAGACACAAATGCTCTGATTACTTACCGGTAATCTTCATTACTCCTAGTCCTACTCTTCCTCGTCCCAGTACTTACTTCATGAGGCACCCGCCTCCGACACAGAACCTTCTTCTATTTCTTTAAATCCCTATAACTCCTCCCCCACATCCATGTCACTCAGTTTCATATTACCAAGCCGGAGCATGGGACCTTCCCCGCAGGGAGGGTGAGGAGGGCCGTCAGTACTGTGACGAGGAAGAGTAGGACTAGGAGTAATGAAGATTACCGGTAAGTAATCAGAGCATTACCTCCACGTCCACTCTTCCTCGTCCCAGTACTTACTTCATGAGGTATACCAAAGCATCAAAGGGGAAAAGGTCCCAATGAGACAGAGCCAAAAACAGTGCAGCAAAACACACCCACAATAACTCTTAAATCACATCCCCACAGACAAAAACTCCAACCACGAAGGAACCAACCCCCGAGTGGGAGAAACTCAACCCATAGCGGTTGATGAAAATGCCTAGGCCAGCCAAGGCGGCAGCCATACAAATCTCTTGCAGAGAAAAACCCTCCTTACATCGGGCCAGGAAGCCGCGAAACCCCTGGTAGACCGCTCCTGATTGTGCGCAGGCACAGGCAGGCCAGAAGCCACATAGGCCCTAGAGCTCACAACCCGGAACCACCGGAAAATGGAAACCACAGATGCGTTATGCCCAGCCCCAGCCAGACCACAAGCAATCAGAAGACTATCAGATTGGTGGAAAAGGCAAACCAAGCCAAATACTCCAACGCGTCCCGCCGGACATCAATGTTAAGCCGAGCCACCTCCTCAGGCGTTCTTGGATCATGAAAGAAGTCAGGGAGAACCAGACCCTGAGAGGTGTGAAACCCGAGAGACAACTGAAGGGAGAAACTTCGGACCACACCCCGGCACCACCGAGTCTGGCAGCACCCTCAGGAAAGGAGCGTGACATAAGAGAGCCCCAATCTCCCCAAGCCTACGGGCAGAAGTGAGGGCAATAAGAAAAGCAGATTTCAGTGTAAGATGTTTGATATCAATCTCGGAAATGGGCTCAAAAGGAGGCCCGTGAAGGAACCGTAATACAAGAGGGAGATCCCAAAAGGAAAACCCTTTATCAGCACAAGGAAGGGAAGAAGAAAAACCCTGGATCAACTTCCCCACCAACACCTCCCCATCCAAGTGACCGTCAGAGTCCCCCAAAAGGAATTTCATGGAGGCCCGCTGAGAGCGAAGCCTGGAAAAACTGCCAGGCCCCTGTCAAAACCCCTCCTGGAGGAACCGAAGGATAGCAGAGGCCAGAACGAAGGGGAGTGATCCCAGACTGCCCATACCTGACTCGGAAATGGCCCCAATGTCTGCCTAACACCTTCAGAGTGGAGGGTCTAAGAGCATCCATTTGGACTCAACTACAGGATCTGAGAACCCCTGAGATATCAACCTAGACTGAGCAATAGCCACACCGCCCATTGCATCCGGTGGAATTCTAACCGCAGATCCCCTTGAAGGGGACACGGCCACCTCGGAACCAGCCAAGGTTCCTAGGAACGAAGCTCCAACAGAGAGGGGAGCCAACTCCGGCCGCACCAGAACAGAGCTAACAACAACACAGTCACCCTGGACACTCAGATGCGCCAAACCACCCGGGGCAGAAGGGGAATAGGCGGAAAGGCATAAAGGAAAACCCCAAGGCCACTGTACAGAGAGGGCGTCCATCCCCCAATCCCCTCAACCTGAAACCGAGAGCAGAAGAGGGGAACTTCTGCTGAGGCCGGGGATGCAAACAGGTCTAGAAGCAAGGACCCTAATCTGACACAGGTCACCGCAAAGACCTGGGCCAACAGGACCAGTTCTGCAGAGGAGTGAAAACCGGCGTCTGAGAAGATCCGCTTGAACATTGTCCACCCTTCTGATACGTGAGGCCAGCAGATACACCAGATGAGATTCCTCCCAGGTGCCTATCAGCGCTGCCAGAGCATTCAAGGAACAGCCGGAACCCCTTTTGCAGTTCACATATGCCAAGGCCGTCGTATTGTCCGATCGGACCAAAAACCGCCGACCGTCCAGCAACTCCTCGAAGTACACCAGAGCTTGCACAATGGCACAACTCTTGCCAATTGGATGATCACCAGCTCTCCCCAGATCTCACAACCCTTGAGCTGAGAGGACCCCCAATGTATACCCTTTCTGCTGGTGTTGGTAGTAGGAGAGGTCACAGGAGGAAGGACCATGCACACCTCAGCCTGTAGACCTGAAACCCCCCGCCACCATAGCAGGGACACTCGCAGCGCTGGGGACACTGAAAACAAAACTACGAAAGCCGAGATGTCGGGAGCCAGTGGGAGAGAGTATAAGACACCAGGAGATGTAACCGAAGACAGGCTCAAGGAACTGGAAAACATGCAAGACGCCACGTGCCCCGTAACTTCAGCAACAGGTGAGTCGAGACATACTGCCTTCTGACAACCCAGCCCAGAACAGCCAGCAAGCGCCCCCCCTGCACAACATCCAGAGTACGCTCTCCCCAGACGTCCGGACAAGCAGTGCAGGGTCTTGAGACCCATAAGCAGGTGACACATCCTAGAAGGCATAGGGACCAGGAACACCCGCAAGTAGAAAACTTGACCCTGAACAGGGAGAGGAACGGGCAAGACGGTAACCCACAACAACCGTTCGGAGAGAACGGATCCCATGGCCAACTACTTGGACCGTGAGCTGGGTACCAAAGTCCTAACCATGCAAACCTGGACAGGAGGAGACAGGAAGGGCAACTGATACCCCCTCCAGAAGGAGCCCATTACCCAGGAAGCCGAACCCCACCGGTCCCATACACCTCCGAGAAGATAGAGACGAGGAGCCAGGGAAAACCGCCAGTCACTGCACTTGCACCAGAGGGAAATCACAGGACGTTGAAACAGGCCTGCGCCACAATATAACAGCATGCTTGTCAGCCCACAAAAAGATTTGACCTATCAAAAGGAAGATACTGGACAGGCCAGAAGTCCAGCAGACTATGGCCCCCTCAGCCGACAGAGGAGCCACCAGGCTGGCGTCAAAAGGGCAGAGTACTGTCACAAAGCGGGGCAAAGCAATCCATCCCGGATAGCCGACATCAAAGGCAACCCCCTACCTGAGGTATGCCTATACTGGAAAACCCACTGAAGTGACATCCCCCTCCACCGGCACCAGGGGCTCTGAGAACCCCTCTAAGCACAGACATGTGCCACCATGTGCCCTATCACTTCCCACAACTCTGAGAGGAGGCGTGAAAGCAACACGTCAGCACCGGAGGACCTAGGGCCTAAAAGAAGAGACACTGGGAACCCCCTGCATGGCCGTTACTTCCATGATCATTTTCCATAATCCCATGCCGGACAAGGGAAAAGCAAATCAACTCCTTTGACTTTCCCTTGCGCAGTTTAGAGGAAGAGGACAGGACAAGGAGTCTGCGTCCATAGCTAGCACAGACCCAAACACACCACTAACACACCACATGACTGAGAGGTGGCTTGAGCCCTGTATCCAGTAGCTGGTAGCCCCATGCTCTAAATCGTTCCAATGCATCGGTCTAGGAAGGATGAAGGACCGAGTCAGCACCGCTGAGACTCGAACCCGAAGTGTAGACTATGCCAGGCCGGTACCCTTCCGGCCGCTTGCAGATGTGTCCAAAATCTGCACCGTATTCACAGGCAGCACGCAAGGAATGCAGCCAACATCCGGTGCATACTGGGCTGTGTGTGTCTGAGGAGCTGGTGGTATGCGACATGTCTGTGACAGAACAGAGCCCCGCACTTTCAAATACTCTGTCACAGACACCCCACGACAAAAAGCAGAGAGTCCTCACAACAAAAAAGGAAGGCTAGCCCATACTGCCAAGTGCTTGCCATCATTTCCAATAAAGATGTGTACACAGAGCACGAGGTAACGGCCTTTCAAAGGAGTCAAGATGGCCATACCAGCAAGAGAGGGGAAAACATCAAGCACAGTCCTCCCCTCTCCTTACCTTCCCCCAGAGAATGCAGCTGACATCCGGTGCATCCTGGGCCGTGTGTCTCTGGGGAGTGGGTGGTATGTGGCATGCCTGCGACAGAACAGAGCCCCCGCACTTTCAAATACTCTGTCACAGTCACCACACGACAAGAAGCAGAGAGGCCTCACAACAAAAGGGAAGGCTTAGCCCATACTGCCAAGTGCTTGCCATCATTTCCAATAAAGATGTGCACACAAAGCACGAGGAAAACGGCATGTTGAAGGAGTCAAAATGGCCATACCAGCAAGAGAGGGGAAAACATCAAGCACAGTCCTCCCCTCTCCTTACCTTCCCCCAGATAATGCAGCCACCATCCGGTGCATCCTGTGCTGTGTGTGTCTGAGGAGCGGGTGGTATGTGACATGCCCGCGACAGAACAGAGCCCCCGCACTCCCAAAGACTCTCTGCCACTGTCACCCCACGACAAGAAGCAGAGAGGCCTCACAACAAAAGGGAAGGCTAGCCCACACTGCCAAGTCGAATCAAGATGGCCAAAACAGGAGGAGAGGGGAAGAACACCAAGCCCAGTCCTCCCCTCTCCTTACCTTCCCCCGGGCCGTGCAGGACCCGGGACACAATGCTCACGCTGCGGTCCGGAGCCCAGCAAAGAACCGAGCGAGGCAATCCAGCTCAACTGTGACCCCAAGCCCCGCAGGGGGCCCAGGAGCAGTGCCGCACCTGAGGGAGCCGAGGGCCCCGCCACACAGCCCCCCCAGGGGGCCAGCAATCGGTGCTCCCTGGTGCCCCGCACCGGGAAGAAAAAGTCCAACCTGCCGGAGGCAGGAAAAATTTAAACTGAGTGACATGGATGTGGGGGAGGAGTTATAGGGATTTAAAGAAATAGAAGAAGGTCCTGTGTCGGAGGCGGGTGCCTCATGAAGTAAGTACTGGGACGAGGAAGAGTGGACGTGGAGGTAATGCCTTTCTGCCCCTGATACAGGCACCTGCATTTAGACGCGCGCTCAGTGCCTAGGTACTTCCTAACTGCACGTATGAACACAGCAGCAGATCTACGTTGCAGTTTGCTTCTCTCCCCACTAATCTAAGGGCGCATTGAGACCATGCAAAAGGCAGTGATGGACGCGGCATAAATCCCACTAACATACCATTATTATAGCAGCATCAAATCCTGCATCTATTGTAGGCCAACATGATTTGCTTGTAGCCCATTCCACACTATGCCTCACTTTTAATCATTCTGGTAGCGGTGACTGCATTCAGCATCATATAATGCATTTCACCTTTCACCTTCCTCTTTCACAACAAAAATGGCCTTCGTTTCTCAACTTTTGAATATCATCGTTGCCACTAGGTGGCGCCATGCGTGAAGTGTTTGCCATGATTTGCAAAACTTAACTCATATTATTCCAGGCAGGCTATGCCTAGGACGGAGACTATTTGTAAATTAAAACCAAAAAAGACCATTTGAATTACATTTCGATTGAAATGTCATTAAACGTAATTCTTCAGATTCGTTTTTTATCATCCCACCCTGCAATCTCGAACACGCATCATTTGCAGTGTTTACGTTCAATAGCCTGGGAAAGTATGCTAGGAGTTTCATGCTTCATATCCATGTAGGCCATTTTTATAATATTTTCCCATGACGTCAATTGCTCATCTGTGTCCTCCACGGCGCCCTACTTTTTTCGTTTCTCAGAGAGATTGGAAGATGTTTATTTTTTCTAAATGAGCAGACACCTTTTCAGATCAATTTAACGAAGCAAATTTCTTTTGAGGTTTGAGCTGCTGAAATCTCTTTGAAAAATGTCTCCCTTACAGACCGAAAAGATGGCAGAATAAGATTCATGTTGTGTTACTGAGCCTGGCATAGTGTGAGCTCGCCTTTAGCAATTGTTACATTTAACAACATTGACACTCTCTCATCGACTACGCCGAATTCGTTGGCGTTGCAAAATGAGTGCATGTGTTTATACTTCGGCGAAACCGGGCCGGTAGGCAGAGGCGTAGCCAGGATTTTCTAACAAGTGGAGCCTGAAGCTCACGCAGTTGGGCCACAGCAGTGGCATTAACATCTGTAAATGCCCAATCAATGCTGCTGAGTGGGCATTTACAGGTTTTGGGTGGGCCATGCCCGCTCAGGCCCTACCCTGTCCGTGCCTCTGCCAGGAGGATAGTTCAGGGGCAACGTGTTTGTCTTTGAAGCAAGATCTTGCACGTCACAGTAATATTCTCCTGGCACCAGTAGTGACTTACTACAACACACTACCATACTTCTCAACTCACACGCTTTTGGCCGATGGCACCCGCCTCGTAATCAGTGGACTCACCCGCCAAGCCCCTTGCATGCCCATACAATTCAATGGACTTTCGCCCGCCAAAAACAAAATCACTGTGGCAGCGGAAAAGGTTGAGAGCTCTGCACTACAGGCCATGATATATTACAGAAACTTTGAACCGGTGCAAGTGCAATTAGCCTCAGGCAAAATGCCCCATTGCGATAAACATTCTTTCAATGCATCTTTACACTAGGAAAAAGTACTAAGACTAGGGCAAACATTTGCCCATTGAAAGAAAATCATGTAAGAATACTTTGCAACTTAATATAGTATACAGATTGTTTTCAATTGGTTATCTGGGTTTTGGCTTTTCGCTCTGTATTGGGCAGAACATCATGTGCTCTTTTGCATAGCGTGTGTATACACGCAGGAAGAGGGTTTTTTGTGTAGCTCTGGTTTACCGATGTGCTTAGGTGCCACCACGTGAGACACTACTATTATAGAAAGAAAGCCACAGAAGCTAATTTAGCATGTACAAGGCACCGTTTCATTTTTAGTATGCCTTCAACTAATCTTGAAAAAATAGCCAGTATATTTGTTGTCCAAGTTGTTTATATGGAGAGTTAGCTTAAATCCATCCTGTCCGGTGTGATGCCTCCTCAGAGCCAGCACGCGGATAGATCATCCAGCAGTTCGAGGGCAGTGCAATTTAGGCACCTGACAAAGCAGTCACTGAGCTGAGTGGAGTCTTGAGTGGATGGGGAGCCGGTGGAAGGATCAAAGAACTGGTATGATGTGGTGACGTTTACTAGTTCTGTGGCTGAATCGGGCGGCCGCTTTCTTGATTAGTTGTAGACGATGGATTTTGGGGACCAAGAGAGAGAGTTGCAATGATCTAGCCATGATTGCGCAGGCTTGGTAACTGCGATTGTTCGTTTAGGGTGGTCGGGTTTTTGAGGGGCGATGAAAGGAAGGAACTGGCAAGGCACTGAGTTAATGAAAGCAAGATGAAGCAAAGTTGCCGGTGTGTGGGACTACAGAGAGTTGGTTCTAATGGTGGGCACAGGTGGAGGGGCACAGCAAAATAGACTGAGGCCACTTGCGAGTTGACCACAGAGTAGGGGGGCCACCAAAGACCATGACCTGAGTCTTATCAGACTTAAGTTTCAGGACGTTGTTCATGTAGGAGGAGATGAGATACCAGCCATACAGCTTTAAAAGTGGTTGGTGAGCGGTTAATGTCCTTTTTGTGTGGGGGGGGGGGTGCAGAAAGCAGAGTGTTGCCAGGATAGCTAAATAATTAAAAAACGCCTTACCTTTCATTCTCCCAGACTGAATCACCCCTCCCTCTTCCTGCAGCTTGACTGTCCCATCAGATGAGGTATATTGGATGGCAGCCGATCACTCGCCTTTCATTCCCTACTGCATGTGTGTGCACATATGCATGGGAACATATTTATGTGTTTGCCACTGAGTGCATGGTTGTCTGCATTGCATGTGTTATCAGTGTGTGTGAATGGAGGCCCGTTGGGCTGTGTCTGTATGTGTATTGCCTGCGGTGTATGTTTGTGTGCATGCATGAGTATGTTGGAGTATGTGGGCTGCAGTTTGTAGGGTGTGAACTAACACAGAGAAATGGGGGGAATTATCCCGTAAGCAGTAAGGAGAGGGACTAAGAACTAGACTAAAACAATGGGGTCCGTACTGCTATAGATTCAATCACTAATTAGTTAAAGTAACAAGTTATTTATCAGGGTGTACCACAGGGGTATCACTCAATTTTTTAGGCTGTAGCAGACTCTGAAAGCAATCAGGGTAGTCTCATATTTGAAAAACAGTAAAAAATATTTATTTAGCAAAGAAATCGGTATATTAATAATACATGAACAACAAGACATAAAGCAATGTAACAAACATATAAATGCATTTGTTTGATAGTTAGAAAGTTAATAGTTGAAAAAACAATAATTGAAAAAACAAACAAGAACCCAAATATAAGTTTTTCTTCAAACTTTTAAACAGAATAAACAGAAGAAAATACTAAAAGAAACTTGACAACAGACTACCAATGCTGAATGTTGACCTAAACCTAAGCCAACATTCTTATTTATGGCTTGTATTTATCCACTGCATAAGTTATTTTCAAAGAATTGGCAGAATTTTCTGTTTTGACACTAATCGTTTTCAAAAAAATATCGATGAATTTACACAAGGGTTCTAATATAGAATCGCAACCAGAGACAATAGGTCTCCCGGGAGGTTTTCCAAGTTTTTGTGTATCTTAGGGAGTGCATACATAGTCGGTATGCGATTTTGACCTGCAGCCAAGGGCCAAAAGCAGCAAAGGCCAACTCCCTGTTTGGGCCTGTTATGGATAGAAAGGGCATTGGGCCAGAACCCCTGCTCATGCCAAGGATTTGTCGAGTTTGCCCATTACCTGATTTCTGCTTTTAAGCATAGAGTTCCTTGAACACATTGTCTATCCATTCACTGCGTAGGTTCTCTTACCCCACAGGACCAAGCAAAATTGCTGTCTTTTGGTTATCTATTGCCTTATTCTAGCCCAACTCAGAACTTACACCAGCTTCTTCTCAGAAAGCCATACACCCTTTCCCTTTCTACTCAGCCATCTACCCTCTCTCTCTCTCTCTCTTGGGCTACACCCTTTCTTCATTGTCGTCACTTGTCTATTTCTACCCTTCATCATGCATCTCAACTTCACCCTATTCCCTCTTCTCATTACCTTCTCTCATAACCTTCAGCCTCAATCTGGTGTAACTTCTGAATCCCTCTCCAGCCTCCCCATCTTCGTCCTTACACCCTGCACCACTAACCCTCAAATAAGGCACTCCCATGTTTATGGATCTCCAGACTCGGTGATCCCCCTTACCTTCCGTACAACACCTGCACCTCTCCCACACCTCCTGTCACTTTCACTTGGCCTCTGAAACAAGTCTGCCTACAACGGTGACCACTATCGCCCTCAACGTTATCTTATTGCTATCATAGAAACCTGGTTCTCCTCTCATGACTCTGATACACTAGGAGCTCTCTGCACTGACTCTGCTACCTTCTCCCAGGAAGGACGGCAGTGTGGGGTTCATTATCAATGAGGCCCTCAACACTGCTTCTCTAACACATCTGACAACAACCCTTCCTCTTTTCAATATGCCACTATTCAACTCCTCTCTCCTACTCTTCTCAGTGTTCTGGCTCCTATCACCCCCTGGTCCTCGCAGCTCTTCCCTTCCTGATCTGGCCCTTCTGCTTGAGTCACTTTCTACCGACTTCCCCATTGTCATGCTGGGGGACTTTATCCTCCTCATGCCCTCTTCAGTCACCTGCCTTGAAATTAGCTCCCTCCTATCTGACCTCTACTCTACTCTCTACTGCCTCCACGACCATCCTAAGCACTTTGGTGGGAACTCTCTTGACCATCTCCCTGCCGACAGCCTTGGATCACCTCTGAAATTCAAATGCACCATGACCTACGACACTGGTGCAAATAATGGACACCTACCCCATTCTTAGCCTACACAAATTCCCTTGCTGCCCTAACCTCTGCGCTGGACTCCTACTTCACAAACGTAATCTCCTCCTCTTCCTAATCACAATCACTCCAGGAGACTGATCTACACTCCAATCTTTCCTCACACCTCCAAGGCCAATATCCATCACCTTCTCCCTTTCTGCTGATGGCATTGCTCACTACCTTTCATCAAAAATCTTTAAACCTTGAGACACTCTCACACACCACCTTTCCCTCACTCCCCAACCCTCCTTCTGTCCACCACCTCTCCATCTTCTATTCTTGACTACTTCTCCTATTAAATTGTCACCCATCCTTCACAGTGACAACCCATCTTGCGCTCCTAAAGACTCTTTTACTCTACAAATTGTCAAAGACTTAGTATCAATTACTTGCCCTTATCTCTCTGAGCTCTTTAACCTCTCCCTCCATTGGACTTTCCCCTGCCTCCTTCAAATCTGAAACTGTTTTAGCCCTATTGAAGAAACCCTCAGCTGACCTAAAATTCCCAGCAAACTTTCACCCAGTTTCTCTCCTTCCACATTAGTAAAAAATTTCTTCAGAGGGTAGTTTTCAACCGGATCACTAAGTACCGTGAGGATAATGGCCTTGGAGAGCGCCTTCAATCTGGCTTCCATTGTAAAAACTCCATGGAGACTGCGCAGATGCATGTCTCCAGTTTTCTCTTGAAATGCTCACCACCCCAATCTCTCTTCTTTACTCATCCTTTTTGAATTTATTGACACTTTCAATACCGTCGGCCACTCCTCTCTCCTCCTCACTCTCCAGGAACTTTGATTTTTCAAATCTGCTTGCCTGGATCACCTTATTCCTGGAAGGTCGATCATTTAAAACCTCTTGGAGCTCCAAACCTCAGACCCCATCCCTCTCTCTGTCTGTGACTCCCAAGGATCAGTACTTGGGCCTCTGCCCCGCCATCTATGCCTCTGCCCTTGGAAGACTTATCTCATCGTTTGGCTTTCACTATCACCCTTTTGCTGATGAGACTCAAATATTTGTCTCCTTTCCCCGTTCACTCCAGCCATTATGGAACGGATTACAAACTGTCTCACTGCAATTTGTTACAGGATGGCTCTCTCCTTCCTCATGTTAAACTCTTCATGAATGGAAGTTATCCTAGCTTCCAAAGCCATCTATACCCTGCCTTTTCCTATCTCTTTCTTGCGTGACCATCTTGCTCCCTCACCCAAGGCTTGCACTCTTGTGGTCCTCTTTGATATCAAACTACAACTGCAACAATGTATAGCTACCACTTCCACTGCTGCTTATATGAACCTCATCAACATATAGAAAATGTGTCCCTTTCTTGCTAATAACTCTAACCGCCACCTCGTGCTCAGCAAACTTGACAACTGCTTAAGCCTTCTCCTCATTCTTCCTCTCTACTCCTTCCTCACTATAGACAAAGTCCTCAACTTTGATACCCAAACTCTGTACAGCCTACACAGCTCCTCCCCCACTTGTACCTACTGACAACATGCTGGTTGGATCTCCATGCACAGCCACTCTTTTTTCAAGTTCTTTCTCCTAGTGGTCAAGGAAATCAATGGTCTTGGTCCTTGGTACCTGCCTGTTTTTATCTCAGTTTACTCACCATCTCATTCCCTCTGATCCTCCTCTGCACTTAATTTCACTGTTCCATAGCCTCCCTGTGCCTCCTCTCGCTTTCACTCTTTATCCCTCCTCGCCCTGCTCTTCTGGAACCCACTGCCCATAACAATCAAACCCAGCCTAACTGTGGATCTCTTCAAAGGTTGTCTTAAGCTTCACTTACTTGCTAAAGAGGGAGTTCTCCCTGCCCTCTGTAGGGGAATCTATTCCAAGAAAAGATGCAGAGCAACACGCCATGGTAAAAACAAACATGTAAATTGTGGCCTGTGAACAGCATTTGGAAAATACATGTGCAAGTAAAATGTGCAATATTTTTAAGTCCCCTCAAATCAACCTTTAGTGCCATGGTCCGAGATTAGCATTTTCAAGGACAAGGCACGCGGCAACTTTTATTAAAATATGGACTTGCTCATTGCAGGGTGAAAGCACAGCAGTTTAAAGTGACCGGAAAAACAGATTTGGGCTTGTGTTTTCTGCTGCTGTTTTTGTTTATTTTCCTTTTCAGAAATCAAGACATATGGTTATGAAACCCACAGATGTTGAAAATGTGGACCTTTGATAGTAGTGTGCAAAGCCAGTATATTGGATAAACTGTCATGTTATGAAAAGGGAAAATTAGGGGGAACAGTAAAATGTACATTTCAAAGTGGCCATTGTACATGAGAGCACATTCAAATGAAGCCAGGACTGAACTATGACATCTGTTATTCTTTTGAATTCACCAGCATCCCAGCAGATCAACATAACCGATATGCCTTGCACTAAGAAGAAGTTGAAATTCACATGAAACTCAGCAATAAAGATAATGACGGTCACCGGGGGTAGGTCACAGGGAGGACCAATGTGCAATTAATTCTAAGTGGGAGTTTACATGGGCTTCATCAGTATGTAACGGGTTCAACATTTTTAAAAAAATACTGCGAGTTCTGCTTGATCATGTATCTGTTTTGCCCAACCTGCTATTTCAATCTCCCAAGTTTCTCCTGAAGGATGGAAAAGATACCTGGAAAAACAAAGTGTTTATCAAGAATCTAGAAGACCCGGTAATTGGTGCAAGAGGGGCAGGAACTAGCGTCATAAACCCCCAAGAACTTCAAACTTCAAAGACAGTACCACCGAAAGGCGGAAGACATACATATCTTTGGACCTGAACTAACAACAAAAGGCCCTAGATTCTCTGTAAATGACGGACCCAATTTGTATAAAGAAAAAATGCTATATTGGATACATATTTTTGGTGATATCTCTTAAACTGAACTTTGTTGCAAGGTAATGTTTTTGTAAAGCGTTCACTTTTAAAATGTCTATTAAATGGACCAAAAATAATGTTTCTATTGAGATTCTGAAATATGCAAAATAGGCAAATTTGCATTTTGTCACACAGAAATGGTGCAATGCAGGGATATATATGTCCTAGCATCTGCAGTGACACGCCTGTTGCTTTGAGATGGAAACATTATTTGTGCAAAAAAGTATAAATTAGTTATAAGCCAAAATCCGTAAGTCATTAACCATTTATGCTATCATGCTGAAAATGTTGTTGGTTAATTTGTGCCAGTGAGAGAAATCTGGTCAGCCAATTAGTATACCGTCATATGATTGGAATTTACTATTTCAGAATGTTACAATGTTTTTTTTTAAAACTTTATTTTTAGGTATTTAAACCACAATACAACTTCACACCCACATTAGGGTGGACTTTAAACTTTGCGCCTTGTCCCAGGACCCGCCCTGCGTCCCCCCCACTCCCCTAACATCCACGTCTCCCTGATACAGCGTCCTCTTTAGCTGAGTATGTGCCTCTTCTAGCTCCCGCTCCAAGGATGTGGAGATACCATGGGCCAGCCCTCACCGAGGGAAATCCTCCGAATCTGAGGTGTCAGATACGTGTTCCGCCGCTTCGCCCATCAAGAACAGTGTCAGAGGTCCCCAGATGTCTGGAGGACGGGCGTGCAAAGGAAGGAGTTTAATGAAGTCTGTTTCAACATCTTGGTAATAAAGCATGTCTCTGCGCCAGGCGGCGACTGCTGGGGGGGGGGCCTCGACCCCATGCCATGGCAACCCTCCTACGAGCCAGAGTCAACAGAACCCCGGCCAGTTTCCTTATTGGTGCTGAGAGCAGCCTAGTCATGCCCAACAGGGCTGCTGTATGGCTCGGCTGTATTGATTCTCCCACAATTGCAGCTGTCCTCTCCAGGACTTGTTTCCAGAAAGAGGTTAGTTCAGGGCACTCCCATGCTAGGTGAACAAAGTTTGCTGAGATTGTCCCGCATCTGTTGCATTTCGCTTCTGTGTCTGGGTGATGTTTGTTGGTTTTCGCTGGTGTGTGATATGTTTGATGGAGAAAGTTGAAGTGGATAAGTTTTAGGCGTGAGTTAAGCGCCACTTTTTGAGTCTGTTTCAGGGTATAGTTCCAGTCCTCATCCGATATGCTAACATACGATGACTTTTCCCATCTAGCTTTTGCACCAGTGATGGCGGGGGTTGTGGTGGGAATGAGGGATTTATAGATCTGTGACACCAGCCTACCTTCACCTTGTGCTTGAATGACATTATGCAGCAAATGCCAAGTTGGTGGTTGACGCGGGAAGTCTGGCAGCAGGGCCTGAATGGCGTAGCGAGTCCTGAAGTAAAGGAATACATCCAGAGCAGTGTTGCCCCCTTTACTTTTTGCTTGTTCTGGAGTTAGAAAGCCCTCTTCTGTGAAGAGATCCCCTAGGGTTTGTATGTTCAGTTTGTCGACCCAGTGGTGGAATACCGTCTCTGAGGTCAGTGGGACTCCGGGAATAAACTTGACAGGTAGGAGTGGGGAGTACCGTGAATGTACTCCAAGTTTCTGGGCCAGAGTCTTCCAGACTTTGTACGTCGTGAGCACCATGTTCATCGTGGAATTGGGAACCGGCATGTGACTAAGGACGACCGCGGTTAGGAAGTTAGGTGTTGCGAGGGCTCGCTCCACTTGTACATGTGGTCGGATAGCTTGAGAGGCATACCAATGGCTGAGGAACTGTGCTTGAGCTGCCCAAAAATATCTCTCAAGGTCTGGCAGAGCCAGTCCCCCACTGGTGACCGGGAGTGTCAGTGTAGTGTACGCCACTCTGGCTGGCTTGCCCGCCCAGAGTAGCTCGAGGACCAGGCTTTTCAATTTTTTCAAGAAGGTTTGTTTGTTTGTTGCAGCAACAGAGGAATGTTGTTGAATAGGTATAATAGTTTTGGTAGGATCACCATCTTCACCAGGGAGAACCTTCCCCAGAGGGTTAGTGGCAGAGACTTCCATCGAGAAATCTTGTCTTGGAGAGATTTGACCACCTCTTCGTAATTATCTCGAAACACTTCCTGACAATTTAGAGATAGTTGTATACCGAGGTACCGGACTTTGGAGAATTTCCATGTGAGTTGGAAGTCGTCTGGAAACTGTTTGGGGCTGGGGTCAGTGGGAATACAATGGATTTTGACTGGTTGATTTTTAATCCTGAAGCTGCTCCAAACTTGATGACTTCTCTCATGACTGGATTCAAATTGTCTTCAGGGTCTCGGATAAACAGTGCAACGTCATCGGCGTAGAGAGAGATGATGAGCTTGTGAGAGCCTATGATGAGAGCCCTCTGCTGCCGCTGCTCCTGAAGTTTGGAGGCCAGTGGTTTCATCACTAAGGCGAAAATTAAGGCCGATAGTGGGCAGCCCTGCCTCGTGCCTCGTTGCAGATCTATCGGAGCTGATTTGGCTGTGCCAACAATAATACTAGCACGTGGTTTGGTGTATAGGAGCGAAACAAGGTTGATAAAGTGGGCTCCCAGGCCCATCCTGGTGAGAACCGTGAACAGAAACGGCCACTCCACCGAGTCGAAAGCCTTCTCTGCGTCGAGAAGAACTGCCACAGCCTGCAGCGAGGGATCCAGTGCGACGATGACACCGAACATTCTCCTGATTTCAAAAGTCATGTTGCGGCCCGGCTTGGTCTGCCAGTACGAGGGCAGGCATCAATGGCATTAACCTCCCCGCCAGCACCTTGGCAAGTATTTTATTGTCAAGATTGAGGAGAGATATTGGTTGGTAGGATGAACAATCTTCCGGAGATTTGCCCGGTTTGTGCAGCAGGATAACGTTAGCTTCACAGGTAGTGGGAGGGAGGTGACCTTTTTCCAGCGCCTCTTCATAAACGGCCGCTAGGAGGGGGGCCAGGGTGCCCGCAAATGACTTGTAAAATCGTCCCATCAGTCCATCCGGGCCCGGCGCTTTGGTGCTGGGGAGGGACTTTATGGCCTCTGTAATCTCTTCTTGCGTGATCAATTCATTTAAGGGTTCTCGGAGAGACTGTTCGACCCAATAAAGTTCCGTGTCTTCCAGGTACTCCAGTGGGGCGGTCGAGGACTTGCTAAGTTTAGCACTGTAGAGATCTTGATAGAAGATCCTGAACTCCTCTGCTATCTTTTCATCGGTGTGAACCGACCTGCCTAGGTTGGTCCGAATCTGTTCTATTTGCGCAAGTTTGTTATCAGCTCTGATTAAATTTGCTAGAAGGGCACCTGGTTTTTGGCCCTCCCCGTATTGACGGACTTGGCTGTTGCGATTCAGGAATTTGACCTCTCGGTCCGCTGCAAGATTGAATTTCAGCAATTCTTCCTTCAGGGCTGCTGATATTTTGGTATCCGCCCCGTTTGTGGCTTGAAGCTCAGGGAGCTTTAGCTTCTCTTCGCTGGTTGTGAGCTTGCGCCTGATGAGCTTGAGGATGCCGTTTTCCTTGGCGTGGCAGACTCCTCTGATAAAACATTTTAGGGACTCCCAGATTGTGCCTGTGGAGGGGACCGATCCGACGTTGGCTTCGAGAAACACGTTGATCTCCTCCCTCAGTTCAGAGGCAAACACCTCGTCTCTTAACAAACCCGTCTTGAAGCGCCAATGCTGGCGGAGTGGGAGTGGAGGGCGTAAAGTTGAGAAAGAGAGGGGAATGATCGGAGAGCGTTCTCAGATGTATACAACATCGTCCACTTGACAATGGACCGCTTGCTGAGATGAAGAAATAGTCGATTCGGGAGCTCGTGTTGTGTACCGGTGAGTGAAATGTGAATTCTCGCGACTCACCATTCGAGACCCTCCATATGTCTAGCAGGTTGAAAGCATTGCAGATTTCTTTTATTTGAAGTCCAGCTTTGGTAGGAGGTTGTGGAGAAGCTTTCGATCTGTCTCTTATTGTATCTAATACAGTGTTCATATCCCCACCCCAGATTATGGTTGCCGGGTCTTGCATGGAAAGCTGGGTAAGCACCCATCCAAAATTGTCTGGGCCATCTGTGTTTGAGCGTAGGAGTTAACAAAGGTCACTTTCTGGCCTGCTACGATGCCGCTCACTAGGATCGCTCTCCATTCTTTGTCTTTCGCCGTGCGGATCAAACGGAAGCTCATCCTCCTGTGTATGAGAATAGCGACTCCTCTGGAGTAGGTTGAGTAAGAGGAGAGGTATCTGTGGCAACCCCAGCTCTTGGCCCACTGGTGGTCTTTCCCTGAGAGAAGGTGTGTCTCCTGAATCATGGCCACGTCTATTTCGTGACGTCTGAGGTATTGAAGTATTTTCCTGGTTTTAGCTGGAATATTGCCGCCTCTTATGTTCCAAGTCAGAAGTTGAATGGGTCGGGTAAAACTTTCTATTTAACCACATTTCTTTATCCAATGTTAGCCATGGTGTGGAATCGAGATGAGATTTGCTAGATTTGGTGCTTAGAGATTGGACCGTTGCTTGACAAGACGACACTGATCGTTGATTGGGAGACGGAGAGCAGGGAGATGGTTGAGAACTGGTGGCGCAGAACTTTCCTGATGAACTCTGAGGGCACCGTCCACGGGCGGACCCCAACTAGCCCGTGACGTTTCTCTCTTTTAAGTGGGCAACCCCCAACTGGCCCACAGGGAGATCCCTCGATAACCAAATAAAACAGAAAGCGAACACGTGGATGCCATGTCGCTGTGCGAAGTGTACCCCGAAAGAACTCAGCTTGAAAACCAACTGGCAGCTGAGTTAACCTTGGAGAATGAACTGGTGCTGTGCTAGGGGCGCCCGGGACTGTCCAAGTTTCCCTGCCCCGCGTTGTATTCATAGTGAATTGTACCTGTACTTTTTTTTTTTTGCATCTTATTGCAAGCTTGTAAGCCAACTCTGGTTACTCCGGTTTATGGTGGGTTCCTGAGATTTCTGTCTCTTTGGGGCCTGGGACGGTTGGGATTCAGATCTGGGCAGCCTATCTGGTCAAGAAACATGCTTGCATCGTCGGGCGATTGGAAAAAATGGACCCTCTCCCCTTGCTGTACTCTGAGCCGTGCTGGAAAGAGCATCGAGTATGGTAATTGATTGGCTCTGAGTCTTTGTTTGATGGCGGTAAAGGATTTCCTCTGGGTTTGTACTGTGGGAGAGAAGTCTGGGTAAAAGTGAATTTTGTCTCCATCATGAAAAAGTTCTCCCTTCTCTCTAGCCAGTCGGAGGATGCAGTCTCGGTCCTTGTAGTTGAGCAGCCTTGCGATGATTGGCCTAGGCGGTGCACCGGGGGCAGGCCTGGCAGATGGAATCCTGTGTGCTCTCTCTACTATGAATACTTGAGACAATGATTCTCTACTGAAGAGTGATGTGCAGAGTGACTCCACGTATTCCTCCATTTTACCTTGTGGCTGCTGTTCCCTCACCCCGATGATTCTTATGTTGTTCCTCCTTGATCGGCCTTCCAAGTCCTCGCATTTGGCTATTGTCGTTTTCATTTGGGCTTCTAGCTGCGAGACTTTGGTTGAGAGGGACGATGCGCCATCATCTAGATTTGACACTCTTTGCTCGACCTCATTTAAACGTTCTGAGTGTGTGTCCATACGTTGAAGGAGGTCAACCTTGGAGGCGAGGCCATCCATTTTATTGTTTAGATTTCCAATGTCAGCCTTCAGTTCCGATAGGAGTTCTTTGATTTCAGATGAGTTACCCCCTGGTTCCATCTGGAGTGAGTGAATGGGGGTGGGTATCTGGTCCTCACGCTGTACGGGGGCTTTAGTTGTCGCACCACCCTCGAAGGTTAATTTCCTCTGGGATTTATCGTTTTTCCCCATTTCAAATGCGGATCTGGAGTTACTTGTATGAGTCCAGCTGTACTTTGCTGTACCAAGGGTACTCCGTGGGTTCACCTAGGGGAGCTAGGATTTAACCGGCTGGTCAGATTTCGTGGGGTTTCAGTTGTATGGAGAATTGGTTCCACTCTATTGAGCTGTGCTTCGTGCGCTCAGCTGAGCACTCAGTGGGGACTGTCTTTGGATGCCTAGAGAGGGAGGTTAGAGCTCCTCCACGGTGTCCAAGGTTTCGACAAACGGACTCCCCCAAGGGTGATGCTGACGCAGGGGGGGGGTATTACTCAATGAATTTTCTTAATATACAGCCTGCTACTGGTGTCACTGAGACTGGTTGGCAGACGCCGGTGTGTTCGAGAGAATCCGAACTGGCAGTAAGGCGCGTGCCAAGACGCCCGAGGGATGCAGGAAACTACCCCACAAACAAGTTGGGTGCCCCTCCTAAAATGGTGCAAAAGTCAGGGGTAGGGGGAGAGCCCATCTTGAAGCTCTGTATGCGCTCCACACACAAAGAAATGCCGGCTTTATTCTTCTAATGAGGAGCAGTGGGGGCCGCTCACTCCAATGCCCTCCACTGGGCCCCCAGGGTGTAGTTCTGGTTTCCCCTGCTGATGGTGCGCCGGAGTGCTACGGGTGTCTCCACACGCACCCCGCTGCGCATCCGGGGTTCTCTGCGAGCCGAGTGGGACCGGCTCTGCGCCGTGACAGCCGGAGCCCTGGACAGGTATTGATGTTGGATCGGCGAGGAGGTGGGGGGGAGGGGGAGGGGGCGGGCCGGCTCGGGAAGGCCCAACTCTAACACGGAGCGCGACCTCCCCCCTCCTCCGTACCTGGTGTCCCGGCTGCTCCCTCTGCCTCTCGCCGCCGGTCTCTGCAGTTCGTATGCGCCGGGGAGTCTCCCAGCGGGCACGGCTGTCCCATGCACCGGGGAGCTTCGCAGGGCGGGGGCGGGCTCTGGTGACAGCGGCGCTCCGGGAGGGCGAGTGCCAGGCCCCCACCACTGCCGAGCCTCCGCGGCCCACCGCAGCGCCGTCGGGTGGTGCCCCGGACCCGGCCACTCTGCAAGTCGAGGTCCGAGGAGGAGCGGCCCCCCACAGGCGCAACACAGGTCGACCCCTGCAGAAATTCCAGCTCTCTCCACGCAGTGAGCCCGCCTCTGGTGCCTCCTCGGAGTCCTGGTATGCAGTCCACGGGCCGGAGGGGGTCTGCCTCCAAGCGCCAATTGCCTCACCAGGCCGAATGCGCCGAGCTCAGTCTTAAGGCCACGCCGGACCCGTGTCGGCAGGGAATGGCCGATTTTCGCCAGAAATTCAGTGGCAGGCAGCTGGGCAGGTCGGGAGACCAGGAGTCAGGGATTTGGACCTGATCAGTACAGGTAATAGCAGGATTATACAGGATTGATGCGGGGCTACGACGGGAGCTCAGACCAAAGCGGCCATCTTGGTTGGCCCTCTAGCGCCCTCTATTAGAATGTTACAATGTTTAATGCAAGAAATCTTTGATGACATCAAATCAAATGGGATGGTAACGTGGGTTCAGAGGTTACTCCCATCGGACTGCCCCCTTCAGTTATATGCCCAAAGACTGCAGAGGGGTAGGTCTACTGTGATGTCACTTTTGGAACACTGTCCAATTACATAAATTGACCTTTTAGATTGGAGAAATTATACACACCTAAAAAAGGAGTGGTTTTGGTTTAATAAAAGGTCCAACACACACTCACTAGAGGCACTCACTTGCTCGCTCACTGACTGATAGAGAAGAAGAAGAAGAATTGATAACAATAGAAAGGAGAAGGAATAGACTGCTTGCCTTTTGGTCCCATTTTGGATTATTGCCCGAGCCCTGCAAGTGAGGTCTAATAGGAGTTAAAGTGCCAAGACATCTTCAGAGGGACAGACAGCAGAGAGGCTATGGAGGAAAGCTGATCCCATCTTGCAGACTGATGCCCACCTGTTCCTGCAGGGGGAAAATTGAACTGATCCATAAGAGGGTGCACACCTGTTTATGAGACAGCCAAATGAAATTCATATGAGTATAATATTAACAGAAAATAATCCTGAGGGGAGTGATACTATAAAGAAAAGTAGAATAAATCCTGGCCCTGCTATTTATAAGTACTGAGGGACAGGGTTAATTAAATTGACTGTACATCTTGTCAAATAGGTAAATATTTCATAAGCGTATGTGCTTCTGGAATTATAGATTTGATTAAATAGATCCTATGGTGTGTATACAGGGCGATTCCTTGACTCCTCTTCTGTACAATGTAAAAGCACAGAAGACCGTAGGCCATCTCACTGTGTGCATAATGTAAGGCAGGCATGGTATCAAACAGTAAGACAGACACAAGTGACCACAGCTCAAGGGTGTTTATTGAATTTTAAATGGTTGGTTAATCGCCTATCTAAACCTAAATCTAAAGATGGGAGCAAGCTACGACCATCAAATAATAATAATGCACTCCTAGTGGCGTCTTGTCAAAATAAAAGGGCCTATACTAATAAACCCATTGCCAATCCTTACATTTAAATACAAATAGTGTGGTAATCAATGTTATGCAAAAGAAAAGTGTTCAAGAAATTATATGTCAGGATATTCAAGCCGTTGGCCTCCCTTCCCCATGTTTTCAGCACAGGACAAGGCAGCACACTTGAGCTTAGCACAGTCTCTGGCTTCTCTAACACGTGGATGCAGTTCAAATTTCAGCATCAGGGCCTTTTATGTCAAAGTCTCTTTGCCATTCAAAGTCTCTTACTTTAGAAGGCCTGATGCAACAAACAAACATTCAAAAGTTCCTTTCTCCTCAGGATTCCCATGTACAACTTCTTGGGTGATTTTCAATTCACCCCGGGCTCTCCTCCATCAGGCTCAGACCCATTTTAACAAAAAACCTTCAATTGATCTCCCTCTGTCAGGCTCGGACCAGATTCATGTACTTTTCATATTTTCTCTGCTTCATCGAAATCGAAGACTGTCGATTGTTTTTCGGGATTTGACTTGACCCGTCGCAGGACCACTTTGATTCATATTTATTTGTTCTGTTTCAATTGATCACCCTCCACCGGGCTCGGACCAACTTTATCTACTTTTATCACTTCTCAGCTCAGTACCTTACAGAGACCTTTGATTGGGAACCCATGTGGTGCCGGACCACTCTGTCATAGGTATTGTAGCTTGCGTTAAAGTTCAATCACTCATCAGCAGTTTAACTTCATTCACGTCTCTTATCACACGTTTTAACAATGTTCATTCCAGCGCTCACCATACAATGTTGCTGGTTGCAACCTTGGCTTCAACACAGACCGGTCTTGTATCGCTCCCAACTCACTGGCTGGGTTGCTTTCACTGAAGCAGCTTTGTTCTTGGAGCCAAGGACAGTACCACAGTGGCTGGAGATTCTCCCCGACTTGATTACTGACACGGAAGGGACCAGGGTACCTCCAACACCCAATGCAGGATTCTTCTGCCTGGTTTCCTGGTCTTACTACAGTGGCTGGAGATTCTCCCCGACTTAATTACTGATGCGGGAGGGCCCGAGCACTTCTGACACACAATGCAGGATTCATCAGCTTGATTTCCTGGTCTTAAGGTTTCTGTTCTTGAGATTTTGTGAAAGTAACGGTTCCTTGTCGAAAGGTCAAGGGGACTTCCTCCTTGCAACCCCCTTCTTTCTCCTCTCATTAAACTGCCATCTTTGAACTGCTGTTTCCTCATGTGCTTTGCCTCACTCAGAGTGTGCTTTCGTGCTCCGCCTTTTATCCATGTAGGGAAGTGTAATGGAAGTCAGGTGTGAGTGATTGTCGATAATTGCCTGACCATAGTTTGGGGCATATCAGGTACACAGCTTGGGTCTTAGTCTGTTTTCCCTTAGAGTGGGCTGTCGGTGAGAACATTTTCATGTTGAAAAAGGGGGCAGGGGTAAAGTTCCTATGTATCCTACTTGGTATGATGGGGAAAAGGTGTTACAGGGAAGGGGATACCATATCTCACCATCTGGTGTCCCACTCCCACTCCCCAAAGACCCCTCACCCAGGTGATCCTCCTGCACTGGTCCACCCACAAGAACTGGATACAAAAGCGATGGCCTTGTCCTGGCCAACTGGATGACTGATCCCCAGGGACCAGTGGGTGAGACACCTTCTGGTTTTTCACAATAACTAGACAAATAAAAGGATTGGAATTACTTCCTGGATACACTATCAAGCAGAATACTGTAATTAATGCTGAGTTGTTCAAGATAAAAGGCAGAAGGTGATTAATCGCTACCCATTATTATGTTTTTAAGTTGCCCATTGAAAGTGAGAAAGGTACATTTTTACAAAGTATTTAATTTCACTGTCCGCGTGTTTGCAGAAGTGATCCAAGGCCTCTTTTATATCGGACAAAGTGGAGCTGGGTGAGTACATGCATAAAGCATTTCCAGACAGCGTAGCTCAGTTTCAGCATCCACAGTGTCCTTCCGGATGATTTCAAGGATGCCAGGTCAGTGGAATGGCGATGCCTCAAAGATGGGCCTTAAAAGCTTGCCAGAGTGTGCTCACGGAGGCGACTGTGCCTAGGTGTTGGCTAGAGTATAGTTCTTTCATTTTGTGTACTGTAGTGCGCAAAAGGTGGTCTTCTAGTGCCAAGGGTTTGAATTTCCAATACCGGGATGCCAATGTCACCTTTGCCAGGGATAGTGTGAGAATCAGTGGCGAGTGATCTGTTTACATGCGAGAGAGAATATCTATCGTCTTGACCTAGCCCAAGACTGAGGATGAGAGTAAGTATAAGTCTGCACATTCCGCCCATGATGGCCTGAGCAGCGTTAGTCATGACCCTACTGGTTATTCTGGTGCAGTTGAGAGTAAGGTCCAGAAATGGGTTCATGTCCCCACCCCAAATGATCGAAATATCAGGGTATGTATAAAGTAACATGTTCATGTTGTTGTAGAAAGACGGGTCTCCAATGTTAGGGCATACGTGGTTATGAGCAGTGGTTCCCTATTCAAAAGCACACCCTGTATGACTACATAGTGGTCCTGTGGGTCCACCTGGATGCCAAACTGTGGGGAATGAAGGGGCTTGTGAATAATGGTCAGCACCCCCCCAGCCTGTGATGAATTAATAGTGTAATACCTGTGGGTACCCCAGGCCCCTGCAAATGTAGCATTAACAGAGGACATGGCAAGTGTTTCTTGCAGGAACAGGATATTGGCCCTATATCTATCTATGTAAGTTAAGAGTTACCTGACCTTCACTGGGTTACCTAGGTCCCTCACATTCCAACTGTGTATCGTCACCTCAGATTGTACCATTATTCATCATTACAACACAAGGCCTGTAGCAAAAAGAGGATGGCATGCCACACAACAAATGGAAATTAGTAAGAGTTTCTGAAATAGAAGCTAGCCAGGCATTTTGAATATTCCCCCCCCCCCATAAGCCCCTCTCCCTACTGTGAGAAACCTAAAGGTGTCTCCCAGGCTAAACCCTGGGGATCTGTCATCCAGGTGGCCAGGACACGGCCATCGCTGTTGGATCTGGTTCCTGGGGTAGACTAGTGAGGGAGGATCGCCTGCATGAGGTGTCCTTGGGAGTGGGACACCGGCAGGCGAGACACAGTATCCCCCTTCTTTGAACACCTTTTCCCCATCCTACCACGTAGGACATTCAAAACCACTGCCCCCGACCCCTCTTCCGACACAAACAGTTTTGCACGACACACAAGAGAACGGACTAACACCAAAGCCATTTACCTGACATGTCCCAATACAAGGGTCAGGCAAAGTTAGGCAATTGATCAGAATCACACACACCTGACAGCCCTTTCCCTTCGACACAGGGATAAAAGGTGGAGCAAGAGAGCACAGTACGAGCAAGGCAGACCGCACAACGAGACAGATATCCAGACCCAGTCGTTCAAGAGGATCAGAAAGGCGGCAAATATCTTGAGGCTGACAAGGAGAGGAACGACCTTACCCTTTTCAACGC
This sequence comes from Ambystoma mexicanum, assembly GCF_040938575.1. Lineage (NCBI taxonomy): Eukaryota > Metazoa > Chordata > Amphibia > Caudata > Ambystomatidae > Ambystoma > Ambystoma mexicanum. The sequence continues at coordinate 1,107,808,294 of NC_090930.1, read as the reverse complement.
AGACCCGCGAAGCCTCCGCAGAGGGAATCGTAAGACCGAGGACAATAGCCCAAATGTGCTGCAACAGATGTCAACGGGGCACAGAGTGTGTTGACGCTAATAAGAAGGAGCGAGGGAAACTCCTGCTACAGTGGTACCAGCCTTGACTCCAGTTATGAGGAAAGCCAAGCAATTCATCACAGCCGGTGAGTCGAGGGGAGAGCCGATAAGAGCCGGGATTTGGTGAATGAAAGTCGCAAAGTGGCAAGTTAAACCAAGTTCAAAGAACTGTAAAAGTGTTTAGGGGAGACCAGCTGCAGAGGCAACCGGCACCATGTGGGTGCTAACTCGAGAGACGCTGGTCGATCCCGAGTGAAACTAAAGATACCAGAAGGCCATAGGAGAGCCACCATGATAGGTCAAAGTGGTCATACAGGCGGTCAAGCCAAGTTTCCATACAGTCGAAAGCCTTTGACCTAAGAACTATAAAGATAGCAAAGGGAAGTGAATCCCGCAAACATTGAAAGTGAAAGTAAATGTGAATGAGAAGGTGGCAAGATTGAACCCGGAAGAGGAATGCTGTCGAAAAGGGGGCAAAGTCTAAAGTCTCAAGAAACAGTGTGTTGACAAAGGTGAACCCGGCCGAGGCATGTCCACTGGAACTGTTTAAAAAAACATTAAGATTTGTGACGAGAAAAGCCATAGTGAACACAGTGGAGGGAAGCTGAAAATTGAGTGTGGTCTGTGGCCGGAAGAGGGGGAACCAGGGGTGAGCCAGTTTCACCCTGATCAAGTGAACCCGAGAAAGGGAGGTTATGATATGGCATTTATAACGCGCCTATACACAAGTGTTTCAAGGCGCAATATGATATGATATGGCGGTTTACAGCGAACTGTTGAAAAGACTTTTTACGAGAATGATAGAGGAAGATCCCCACGGTGGAGGGTGGCCAACAGTTGAGAGGGATCCCAGCCCAAAAGAATGAGATCCATGGGGTAAAAAGCGATCATCCAACACCACGAGGAACAAGGGTCAGTACCAGGAAGAGGAGGACCCAGGGGTGAAGAATCCTCACTCTAAGTAGAACAAGAAAACTAACTTTCATTTTGTTGAAGGAAATTTTGTTTTGTTATTTATATACCTCAGACCCTTGAAGGCAAAAAACTTTAAAAGTAAAAAAGACTTGGCCGGCGAGGCTCCGGATAAACTGAAACAGAACTGTGGACTCGTGCTGGGAAAGCTAAAGTGTGTGCTCTGCTCCGAGATCCCACCTTACCCCATGCTTAAAATGTGGGGAAGGAAGGCCCAAACTACTGCATAGTGACATATTATTTGGGAATATTTGTTTCTTTTCTTGAAAACCATACCACACTCTTGAAGTGTGATCACTTGTATCTGTCTTTACTGTTGCCACCATGGGTTCCTTACACTACCCAACCTCACTGCCAACCCAAACTCAGCGGTGACTCCCCCCACCCCCTTAACTCCCAAAACAGACCTATAAAACAAAGGTTAAACCAGCAATCATGCATGAGGGTAGCTTGTGATTCTCCGGTCTAACGTCCATGCCTGTACACTGGAGGATGGATACATACAAGAAGAAGGGCACCCTAGTGAAGGCATATCAACTAGATGCGAGGGAGAGGCCAAAGCACAATGTCTGGCATTAATGGGAAGATGAGGAAAGAGTTTCAGCTCAGTGAATGGTGTCCACGATTGCACTAAAGCTGCTGTTGTTAGAGGCGCCAGGAGAAGGGATGTTGGCCTCAATAAAGTTTATGGCCTCTTCCGGCAAAGTCAAGAAAAACATTTGCCTTTGTGTTGGTGCCACAGCTTCACCAGGAATAGCACAGCATAAGGGACGTACCTGTCCCAGAGGAGGTTCTTAAGTGTCCATGCACTGCTTAAGAACAACCACATATCAACAGCACAATTAGTAGGCAAGTAAGCACTATACCATTTTACAATCATTACGAAATGCACCCTAAACGAGAGTCTAACCCACCAATTATCTGATCCTGTCATTACCTCAATCCTTAAACTGCACAAGACCTTGATCTTTATAAAGAGATCTTGCAAACATAAGGATTGGGATAAGGTAGAGACGTGTTTGCGCACACACGCAAACAAAACATGTGATTCCAAGAGAATCCAACACATGCATTTAGTTATAAATGTCTACAAATGTTATCATATAAATGCCTATTTGAATATAAGATTCCTCCAAGCATATGATGCACTCACTAGAACTAATAATTTGCTCACACGTATATTCATAGGTCTATATTTGAGCAAATGATCAGCCTTGAGATAAGTAGTGTATGCTAGGATGGACGTGGGGTACACATGTAATTATTTGCAAATTTCTTGAATCCATCGTACGTCTGCTGGTTTGGTACACTCATTCCAATATTTTTCCAGCTGTTTGGCCAATTATAGATTCCTGTCGAGTAACTGTCTATATGCAATGGGCAATTACTGGCCTCTCTTGGAAAATAACGGATGACACACAGGTATGGAGGAAATCTATATTTCTTTATTTACTGCCTTCTTTGTACTAACTAACCCCCCTTTCCATTCGTGCTCCTTCTCCTCTCCCACGTCATCCTTCCCATGTACACTGGTCCTGTCCTAAAAGGGCCAGTGTGCCACATACAACCCCCCCCTCACTTATCTCCTTGGGTCTGTCTCATATCTCCTCTACCAGTCGGTGAGGCCTCTTGATCATCCTCTGAGATCTTCTGTATCCATCCTCAAGGGTGTATCTACCAAACTCTTTGTTCCTTGCTCTCTGGCCCCCGAGGCTCTCAACTCCCTCTACCAGCTGTCTGAGGTCTCCTGCCCTTTCATCATCTGGTATGCTCTCTTCTATGTCTTCTTCAGTCCCTCTTAATAAGTGTTTGTAAAACGAGGCATTTCTTGTTATCTCTTGACAATCATTCAGGGCCGTCATCATCGTTCCTTTGACCTCCACTACTTGTAGTGGTGTCGCTGCATACTTCGAGTATGTCTTCTTCTATGTCCCTTGTCCCAGTAACACTTCCTCTCCTACGTTAAATTCTTTTGATCTGGCTCCCAGTTCTGGTCCGTCCATTCCTTCTTCTGTTGTTTAACTTGAGCATCCCTCTTCCGAACTTCATCACCTCTCCTCTGTCTGCCGACAGTCTGGGCTGCTGTGTCCCTGTCTGGTAGGCCACCATGTGCTCAGCCGTTGTCTTTCCTGTTGAATTATGCTGTTTGTTCCTGTAATGTCTTAGCTTCCTGCATATGGTCTGCTGAATGGACATCCCTTCGATGGTATCACTACATTTTATCCCCATCAAAAATATTGAAGTATATATGGTCGCCTGGAAAGGCCATAGGCGATATTTTTGGGGGGATAATTATTGGGTTTTTTGGGAGTGGGGTTTGCGGGGGTGTCCCCTGCTCCTTTAGAAATAATGCGGTGGTTGCGGGGGTGTCCGGTTCCGTGCCTTAATATCGCTGCAAAAATATGGCAATATTTTTGTATGCCAATATTTTTGTGGGGATATTAACACATGGAACCCCGTCGATGAGTGCTCTTTTGACTGTCCTCTTTATTGAGAACATAAATCTCCCACTCATCCCGTTGGTTTGTGGCCAAAGGGGCGGGATTTTCTGGTGCACAAACCCCATGCTAAAATCGTTCCTATTGAATAGAGGACCATTATCTGTCTTTATCCATCGCTAAACACTAAATGGATGATACCAGCTACATGAGCGAGCACTGTAGTGTGCGTCTGCTTCATGTGATGAATCAGAGATTATTCATCCAGGGGACCTGGCCTTGGACCCTTCTCATGTGGTCAGGGAAAGGTAGACGCTTTCTGATCCTGAACCTGGGGGTGGTGTTCTGCGGGAGGATCACATTGCGGGTGGGGTGGGCGTAGCAGGTCAGGAGGAGTGGCCAACCCGCTTGTATAGCTTTCCCCAAGACCCCAACCTTTTAATTGCCTATTGTAAAGTTGAAACTGTAAAAAAAAGGCTGGATTTTACTTTGAGGACTTTAAGTCTGGGACAAGGAAGAGGACTGCACAGGCACATTAATGCAAGTTGCAGTCAATTAAGGTAAATGACCCACACCTGAGGAGGGCTAGGATGCATAAAAAGCCCCTTGAGGTGCAGGCCAGAGCAGAGAGCAGTAGTAGACAGTGCAGTAGCTTTTCCAACCAACTCCACGTGGCCGCAGAAGCAGAAAACAGACGAGCATAGATGCCTGGAACAAAGCGGTGTGTAATTGGAATGCCGGTCCTGAGAGGGTCTCCCAGGCTCAGGTTTGCAGCTGCAGAGGTCACGCAGCAGAGAGCGTACCTTTTTGCTGCTTTTACCATTGTCAGACAAGCATTGATGGCGGACGAGCACCGAGTAACTGCAGAAGTCAGGGGAGCTCAGAAATTGACAGAAGTGGGCAGCGGGAAGCCACTAAGAGGAGGTTGCAAGGCCACACAAGGAAAGCGAAGCAGCTGAGACAGCGAGGCGAGCGGATGCACAAGCCAGACTCAGTGACTTCACTATTACATTATGACCCTGGACTGCTCCGTAACCGCCTGCTGGCCCAATCCAGGGATCATAGTCTTAGAACTTAGATAAACAAAGTAGCGGTGCAGAGGAAGAAGTCTTTTGAATACCGAACTGATGCGAAGCAGATACATTATACTGTTGTTGACCAAGCTGATGTTAAAAGGCACATAGGGCAAATAAGAACTTAATTATCATACCGAAGGAGTGTGATTGTGACATTGTGGGGCCTAGTAAAAGCCAACAACAAGAAGGGGCAATACCCATAGAAGCAAAGATAAACTATACTTGCCCAAGCCAAAAGAAAAACATACCTAGGCAATTACAAGAGAACCAGAATTGCCCAAGCCAGAAGAAGGCAGTTGGGAAAGTTAGTTAGATATGGTAAAAACTGTTGCACGTATGAAAAGAAGGTTCTAAAAGAAAACGGTTTAAACCCACATTGCCAAAGACAAAGAATTGTGAAAGTGAAACAGAATTCTTACCAGCAGTTGGTTGATGCTAAAGGGGAGAAACAAGAATGGCAGAGAGGCTGCCCTTCTGAGAGAAGGCATTCAGAAGGAGAGGAGCATAACCTGCAGGGAGTGTGGCGAACACACACGTGTAACAAATAGCACAAGTGTGGTTCTTGTTTCCCTTGAGGAGTTTACTATACTTGATGTTGTAGAGCAAAAGACATTGCTAGCCTGTTTAAACTTGACCTTTACCACAGAAGCACTTACAAGCAGCAGCTTATTCTGGCCTGACAGAAGAGTACACCAGGTCAGAGAATATTGCAGTATTTTGATCTGTGCTGGCAGGAGAGTATACCAGAACAGAGAACTGTGTCGTACTAGGCCTGGCAGGTGAGTGGACCAGGTGGAAGTCATTTGAAGTACTGTGGTGTGTTCAACTATCTTGAAGTTGTTGAGCAAGTTGAAGAACCAGTAGTGTTTTGTGTATTAATGCAGAATCATCCTGACAAATAATTATCTCTGAAGCAAGTGTGGTGTGAACTGCTGCAGGAGTATTTAATATTGTCAATCAAGTGGTTTTGTGAACTTGTGCAGAAATTACCTGACAAATACCTTTTTGTTGAAACCAATGAACTAAGGAACTATTCTATATTGATGAAAGGAAATGTTGTAAGATCTTTGTCGCAAGTAGAAAGAGGAAACCTGGTTGAATATTCATGAACTGTTGGCTGAAGAACATTTTTGAAAGTTGTGTTATCAAGCTGGAACCAAGAGAACTAAAGTGGAACTTTGTTACAATACAGGATTTCCTTCACCTTTATTTGGAATAATTGAATACAATCCTGCTTGCATCTAGGGAAGGGGGATTCACCAGACTAGAAGGAGAACCATTGGTTGCTGTTGAACTGCCGCATATTTCCTTGTTAGGTTGTTGTATGCTTAAGTGTGAGGGACAGAAACCTTTCAATAGAGTGTTTTATTTAGTTTATAATAGGCAGGGAAATCCTCATCATGGTAGGGATAGTGAGGCATTTATCAAACCTTTTTGAGTTAATAAAATGGCATATTTTGAAAAATATTTATAAAGATGTCCGCCTCACATTTCTGACCCCTTACATGCACCACAGGGAATCTCAAAAACTCATCAATCATTACTAGTAGATATGTACCTGCCATAAAAACTATGACAATCATATGCCACGGTTTCTCAGGTATTGCAGTTTCTTGCAGGGGTATGAGTGGATCCATCCTGGACGTGCATTGGAATGGAAGACAGTGTTGTATCGTCTCCTCAACCATTGCATCCATGAATGTGAACCACACATGCTGTTGAAACTGGTTCTTCATGTTCTCGATTCCTCTATGTCTCTAATGAGCCATGTGCACCATTTTCCTTCATAGTGACACTGGAGTGATCAGCCAGCATCCTCTTAACAGTATCTGTTAGTCTGACACAGCTAGCTCTGTGTGGATTTTGGCTAGCGCTCTATCTCAGTTCTATTCGCCTTGGGATGGTGTTTGAGATGTCTCCAATAGTCTCTCTATTTGTTGTTATTTGTCAGTTCATCAGCCATGACAATAGACCGGTCTTCTCCCGATGTCTGTGTGAATACATTCAGCGTGAGCTCCGGTCGGAGGGCATTTGCTGTGACATAATATATGTATTTTGCGTCCCCTTCTCTCGGTCCCTGCAAACTGTGTCCTGGATGACGTGAGATGTCATCAGCCAGGTTTTGATCTCCCCCAGGCCGGTGCACAATGTCGCAATCATACCATCAGCCATAGCCGGTCAAGTGGCACAGCGAGTAGAGCGCTCACTTTGACACCCGTGCAGAGCTTGCTAAGGCAGGTTCGAATCCCGGCAGGGCCAAACTCAGCCTTTCATCCTTCTGAGGTTGATAAATGAGCACCACACACCGTGGGTATTAATAAGCAGCGCTCAGATACCTGAGGGTTCGTAGCGCTATATAAATGCCAAATTATTATTATTATTACCATAGCAGGCAGATGCCCCACCTTTCAATCTGTGGCAGCATCTTCATTCGTGGATTCCCAAATTGCGATAGTAACACCTGGTGATCTGTCACTAATGTGAACTTCTTGCCAATGACAAAATGGTGTAAATGTTCACACGCCCCCACACAGCGGCTAAGCTGTTTTCCCTGCATGGGAATACGAACCCTCTGTGGCCACAATGCTCTGCTGGCATAGGCAACTATGTGCCACGGCATGGAGGCTTCAGTGCTACTTTGAGACAAGATAGTCCCTAGGCACACTGAACTGGCATCTACAATTTCAGTATGCCACAATGGATTGAAATAGGCTTGTTGTTTGATGGTTGCTAAGGTGCACTTTATTTGGTCAAACACCTGTTGACACTCCCCCGACAACTGAAAAATTACGTCCTTCTTGAGCAGTTGCCATAATTCCTCCATCATCATTACATAGTTAGGTAGACATCTGGCACAATACCCTGCTATTCCAAGGAACGATCTCACTTCTGACACTTGAGTGGGCGCCGCCAGGTCACTGATGGCGTGTACTTTCTCAGGACCAGGCCGCATACCTACATCAGAAATAATATGTCTGTAAAACCAGAGGTACCGTTTGTTTGTGTCACATTTGTCGAAATTTAAGGTGAGACCAGCTGCCTGAAATGCCTTGCAGAGAGCCCTCAATTCATGGTCATGTTCTTCCTGGGATGTGCCATAAACCAGAATGTCATCACAATAGTTTTACGTCGACTTGATTGGTAGGAACACTTGTCCTATGGCCTCCTAAAATATTTCAGCCACTGAGGAAATACCCAAATTAAGGTGCTTGTATCTAAACAGGCTATCATGAGTGGAGAATTTTATTATGGTCCTTAATGCAGGATTAAGCTTTGACTGAAGATAACCCTGGTTTAAGTCAAATTTGCAGAAGCTTGTGGCCGATCATGTCTTCTATATTTGATCCTGGGTGTCTTTTATGTTGGATTGCAGTGTTGGCAACCCTCATGTCAATGCACAGGCAAATAAGCCCCCCTACTTGCACACCACCACCAGGGGCGATAACCAGGGTGTAGGACCCTCAGCCCTTGCAATGATACTATTTCATAGCAGCTGGTGAAGTGCCTGTGGCAGGGTCTGCTGGCGGTGGAAATCTACCCTCCTAAGGTGTCGAGGTACTGGGTGCACACATTTGTCAATGTGCAGCTTCACACTGAACCCTTTAAGCTACCCTAGTCTGCGAAAGAGGTCTGAAAAGGTCTCACAGATTGATTCCTTTGACATGGGAGCAATTGCCATTGTAGATATCACTTAAGCATCTTCTGTTGTCCTTGCGATGCATCTTACCACATAAGATCCCTGACAGTGGATATCTATGAGCCCCAGTTCTTTTGCTGTCCTGTAGCTGATTAAGCATCGTCCTCTCGTGGGGCTTCTCAACACATACATGGTGGTGGTGGTTGATCGCCCTCTGTGTACTAGAGTGCTTTGAAACTGCCCTATGGATGGCAGCAGTGTTTTGGCATCGCACTGAAATATTTGAGCAGTGGACCTGGGCAGCATGCTTCTACTTGCCTGTCTGGAGAAATTCTTGTTCGTGCATGATGTTAACTGTGGCCAAGAGTGAATCTCTGTGCTTCCTCTGCTTCTGGATCTTCATGCATCAAGTTGACATACTCGTCAGTGTATTATGGGTATAAGTCATGTGGCACGCCTGTGTATTCCGGACATAATATGAGCCCCCCAGCCTCCTCAGGCCTTGAATCCACTGCCTGTTACCCCTTTAGAGTCCCCAGCCCCTCCATACCCCCCACCGCAGGCCGCGTCTTTCCCCGCGTCTTTCCTGCCTCCCCTTGTGCCCGCCCTCGCTCCCTCCCACCAGCCCTGATAGACTGCCTTGATTTCCGTGTGTTGCTCCCACCTCGACCTGCACTCCACTTCCATCCGGGCCGTGCAGGTGAGTGCGTGAGCCCCCCCAGCCTCCTTAGGCCTTGAATCCACTGCCTGTTACCCCTTTAGAGCCCCCAGCCCCTCTATACCCCCCAGCGCAGGCCGCGTCTTTCCCCGCGTCTTTCCTGCCTCCCCTTGTGCCCGCCCTCGCTCCCTCCCACCAGCCCTGATAGGCTGCCTTGATTTCCGTGTGTTGCTCCCACCTCGACCTGCACGCCACTTCCATCCGGGCCGTGCTGGTGAGTGGGTGAGCCCCCCAGCCTCCTTAGGCCTTGAATCCACTGCCTGTTACCCCTTTAAAGCCCCCAGCCCCTCCTCACCCCCCAGCGCAGGCTGCATCTTTCCCTGCGTCTTTCCTGCCTCCCCTTGCGCCCGCCCTCGCTCCCTCCCACCATCCCTGATAGGTTGCCTTGATTTCCGTGTGTTGCTCCCACCTCGACCTGCACGCCACTTCCATTCGGGCCGTGCAGGTGAGTGGGTGAGCCCCCCAGCCTCCTTAGGCCTTGAATCCACTGCCTATTACCCCTTTAGAGCCCCCAGCCACTCCATACCCCCAGCACAGGCCGCGTCTTTCCCTGCGTCTTTCCTGCCTCCCCTTGCGCCTGCCCTCGCTCCCTCCCACCAGCCCTGATAGGCTGCCTTGATTTCCGTGTGTTGCTCCCACCTCGACCTGCACGCCACTTCCATCCGGGCCGTGCAGGTGAGTAGGTGAGCCCCCCAGCCTCCTTAGGCCTTGAATCCACTGCCTGTTACCCCTTTAGAGTCCCCAGCCCCTCTATACCCCCCAGCGCAGGCCACGTCTTTCCCCGCGTCTTTCCTGCCTCCCCTTGTGCCCGCCCTCGCTCCCTCCCACCAGCCCTGATAGGCTGCCTTGATTTCCGTGTGTTGCTCCCACCTCGACCTGCACGCCACTTCCATCCGGGCCGTGCTGGTGAGTGGGTGAGCCCCCCAGCCTCCTTAGGCCTTGAATCCACTGCCTGTTACCCCTTTAAAGCCCCCAGCCCCTCCTTACCCCCCAGCGCAGGCTGCATCTTTCCCCGCGTCTTTCCTGCCTCCCCTTGCGCCCGCCCTCGCTCCCTCCCACCATCCCTGATAGGTTGCCTTGATTTCCGTGTGTTGCTCCCACCTCGACCTGCACGCCACTTCCATCCGGGCCGTGCAGGTGAGTGGGTGAGCCCCCCAGCCTCCTTAGGCCTTGAATCCACTGCCTGTTACCCCTTTAGAGCCCCCAGCCACTCCATACCCCCAGCACAGGCCGCGTCTTTCCTGCCTCCCCTTGTGCCTGCCCTCGCTCCCTCCCACCAGCCCTGATAGGCTGCCTTGATTTCCGTGTGTTGCTCCCACCTCGACCTGCACGCCACTTCCATCCGGGCCGTGCAGGTGAGTAGGTGAGCCCCCCAGCCTCCTTAGGCCTTGAATCCACTCCCTGTTACCCCTTTAGAGCCCCCAGCCCCTCCATAACCCCCAGCGCAGGCCGCGTCTTTCCCCGCATCTTTCCTGCCTCCACTTGCGCCCGCCCTCGCTCCCTCCCACCATCCCTGATAGGCTGCCTTGATTTCCGTGTGTTGCTCCCACCTCGACCTGCACGCCACTTCCATCCGGGCCGTGCAGGTGAGTGGGTGAGCCCCCCAGCCTCCTTAGGCCTTGAATCCACTGCTTGTTACCACTTAAGAGCCCCCAGCCCCTCCATATCCCACAGTGCAGGCCGCGTCTTTCCCCGCGTCTTTCCTGCCTCCCCTTGTGCCCGCCCTCGCTCCCTCCCACCAGCCCTGATAGGCTGCCTTGATTTCCGTGTGTTGCTCCCACCTCGACCTGCACTCCACTTCCATCCGGGCCGTGCAGGTGAGTGGGTGAGCCCCCCAGTCTCCTTAGGCCATGAATCCACTGTCTGTTACCCCTTTAGAGCCCCCAGCCCCACCATACCCCCCAGCACAGGCCGCGTCTTTCCCTGCGTCTTTCCTGCCTCCCCTTGTGCCCGCCCTCACTCCCTCCCACCAGCCCTGATAGGCTGCCTTGATTTCCGTGTGTTGCTCCCACCTCGACCTGCACGCCACTTCCATCCGGGCCGTGCAGGTGAGTAGGTGAGCCCCCCAGCCTCCTTAGGCCTTGAATCCACTCCCTGTTACCCCTTTAGAGCCCCCAGCCCCTCCATAACCCCCAGCGAAAGCTGCATCTTTCCCCGCGTCTTTCCTGCCTCCCCTTGTGCCTGCCCTCGCTCCCTCCCACCATCCCTGATAGGCTGCCTTGATCCCGACCAGCTTTCCGATTGTTATTTTCCCACCCCCCACCGTGATTGGCCACTTGACAGACAAATCCGAAATCCCCAGGGCAGCCCTCTGCCCGGCAGCCCCCTGCGGCTAAGGGCCCGAAGGCCAAGGGCGGCTCCTACATTGGCGGCTCCAAGATGTGTCTGCAGGTGTCCGCAGGGGACGCCAAGGAAGCCAACAGACACCAACAAAAACCGTGAGTGTGGCATGGGTGGGGAATAGAGCAATCACTCTACTCCAGAAAACCTCCGTCACTCTATCTTACCTACCAATAACATAGAGTGCCATAATACTAGCATGTCCACACTTAGATGGAATTATGAATGTTAGCATGTCCACACTTAGATAGAATTGTGAATGTCAGCATGTCCACTCTTTGATAGAATTGTGAATGTTAGCATGTCCACACTTAGATAGAATTGTGAATGTCAGCATGTCCACTCTTTGATAGAATTGTGAATGTTAGCATGTCCACTCTTAGATGGAATTGTGAATGTTAGCATGTCCACTCCTAGATAGAATTATGAATATTAGCCTGCGTCGGATCTAGATGGAATTGTGAATGTTAACATGTCCACACTTAGATAGAATTGTGAATGTCAGCATGTCCACTCTTAGATAGAATTGTGAATGTCAGCATGTCCGCTCTTAGATGGAATTGTGAATGTTATCATGTCCACTCTAAGATATAATTGTGAATGTTAGCATGTCCACTCTTAGATGGAATTGTGAATGTTAGCATGTCCACTCCTAGATAGAATTATGAATATTGGCCTGCGTCGGATCTAGATGGAATTGTGAATGTTAACATGTCCACACTTAGATAGAATTGTGAATGTCAGCATGTCCACTCTTAGATAGAATTGTGAATGTCAGCATGTCCGCTCTTAGATGGAATTGTGAATGTTATCATGTCCACTCTAAGATAGAATTGGTAATGTTAGCATGTCCACTCTTAGATAGAATTGTGAATGTCAGCATGTCCGCTCTTAGATGGAATTGTGAATGTTATCATGTCCACAATTAGATAGAATTGTGAATGTCAGCATGTCCACTCTTAGATAGAATTGTGAATGTCAGCATGTCCGCTCTTAGATGGAATTGTGAATGTTATCATGTCCACTCTAAGATAGAATTGTGAATGTCAGCATGTCCACTCTTAGATAGAATTGTGAATGTCAGCATGTCCGCTCTTAGATTGAATTCTGAATGTTATCATGTCCACTCTAAGATAGAATTGTGAATGTTAGCATGTCCACTCTTAGATAGAATTATGAATATTGGCCTGCGTCGGATCTAGATGGAATTGTGAATGTTAGCATGTCCACACTCAGATGGAATTGTGAATGTCAGCATGTCCACTCTTAGATGGAATTGTGAATGTTAGCATGTCCACACTTAGATGGAATTATGAATGTTAGCATGTCCACTCTTAGATGGAATTGTGAATATTGGCCTGCGTCGCATCTAGATGGAACTGTGAATGTTAGCATGTCCACACTTAGATGGAATTGTGAATGTCAGCATGTCCACACTTAGATGGAATTGTGAATGTTAGCATGTCCACTCTTAGATGGAATTGTGAATATTGGCCTGCGTCGCATCTAGATGGAACTGTGATTGTTAGCATGTCCACACTTAGATGGAATTGTGAATGTTAGCATGTCCACACTTAGATGGAATTGTGAATGTTAGCATGTCCACTCTTAGATGGAATTGTGAATATTGGCCTGCGTTGCATCTAGATGGAACTGTGATTGTTAGCACGTGAAAGTTGCATTTAGAAAGTGTGCCCTATAGCCTCTCCGTGAATTTAGAAATGTGCCCAACAGCCTCGCTGGTAAATCGAATTTAGAAGTGTGCCCAAGACCCTCTGTGAAAGTTGCATTTAGAAGTATGCCCAATACACACTCTGGAAAGTTCATTTAGAAGTGTGCCCAATAACCTCGCTGTGAATTTAGTAGTGTTCCCAATAGCCACCTTGTGAAAGTTGCATTTAGAAGTGTGCCCAATAGACACTCTGGAAAGTTGCATTTAGAAGTGTGCCCAATAACCTCACTGTGAATTCAGAAGTGTGCCCAATAGCCTCTCTGGTAAATTGAATTTAGAAGTCTTCTCAATAGCCTCTCTGGAAAATTGATTTTAATAGTGCGCCCAGTAGCCTGTCTGTGGAAAATTTGAATTTAGAAATGTGCCCAATAGCCTCGCTATGAAAGTGGCATTTAGAAGTGTGCCCAATGCCCTCTGTGAAAGTTGATTATAGAAGTGTATCCAATAGACGCTCTGTAAAAAAATGCATTTAGAAGTGTGCCCAATAGCCTCTGGAGAAAATTGAATTTAGACCTGCTCCCAATAGCCTTTTGAAAATTGATTATACAAGTGCGCCCAGTAGCCTCTCTGTGGAAAATTGAATTTAAAAGTGTGCCCAATATCCTCTATGAAAGATGCTTTAGAAGTGTGCCCAATAGCCACGCTGTGAAAGTTGCATTTAGAAGTGTTCCCAATAGCATCGGTGAAAGTTGATTATAGAAGTGTATCCAATAGACACTCTGGAAAGCTGCATTTAGAAGTGTGCCCAATAGCCTCTCTAGAAAATTGAATTTAGAAGTGTGCCCGATAGCCTCTCTGGAAAATTGAATTTAGAAGTATGCCCAGTAGACGCTCTGTGAAAATTGCACCTAGAAGTGTACCCAATAGCCCTCTGCCCAATAGCCTCTCTGGTAAATTGAATTTAGAAGTGTGCCCAATAAACCTCTCTGTGGAAAATTGTATTTAGAAGTTCGCCCAGTAGCCTTGCTATGGAAAATTGAATTTAGAAGTTCGCCCAGTACCCTCTCTGGGAAAGTTGCATTTAGAAGTGTGCTCATTGAAAGAGCATATAACCCATCATATCACACCACCACGCTTACTCTCTCCTTACATCACCACTCAACTAGAACACAGAGATACTATGACACCATTCGGTATAACTGTTCTCATACCAACATCCGCCGCGTACTACACATCATTCTATGTAAACACTGCTGGTATCACACCCCCAGCCAGGCGTTTTCCTCAGGCCTAACGCAGCCACATCCGTTCCGGATAAATCCTGCCAGAACGAACACATTCTCCTGATCTCTAAACCACCACATCTACCGCTAAGAAGCAGCTATTACACGAGTACTGCACGAGCTGCACACATACCCGGTGCTCACACGCACCTTTTTGACTCTCCGTTCTCTCTCTACTGATCTGAACTTCGGTTCCCAAGGGCGTTCAACCTACCAGCGCCTTCAGACCATACCAATGGTATAAAAGGCGCTATATAAGTGCAAAATAACATAGCATAACATAACATATTGGTCAGTGTATCCCGGGAATGGGACATATGGCCCATCATACTGGTCATTCTCGTAGTTGAAGACTTTTTCCATTGCCTGTACAAACCTGTGCGGAGCTTTGCGATGGGGGCAGAGGAGACCTCCATTGGATGCTTTGCAGTGTCTTGGTCGGGCGCCTCTGCAGGGCCATGTTAGTCACTCTCATAACAGGGAACGGCCTGCTTCCTCTGCAGACAGTCTGGAAATGACCTTCTCTACCACAGTTGGCACACAGCTGGTTGATCGCTGGGCAGACTCCTGTGTGCGGGAATGCTAAACCGCATCTGTAACACATCCTCCTTGATCTTGTGGGCTGCCGGGCTTGCTGATTACATGGACAGTTGGGCACTCTCATTGCATCGTCGAAGGCTTGTCAGGACTTCTGGAAGACTGGATTGCTGCCACTGTCTCTTCCTTGTCCATCTTCTTCTGGGATTCCATGGAGGCGGCCTGTAAATCTACTCTTTCATACACTCTTGCTAGCTTGATGATTTCATCTAGGGCCAGTTGCCTCTTTAGCAGTTGTTTCAAGAAGGTGGATGCGGTGTGTCCCACTATTATCCTGAGGCGGATGGCTTCTTCTTCAGAGAAATTAGCAAATCGACAGTGGACCATTTTTTTGTCGAAGTCTTGGGACAATTTTGTTGATAGTTTTGTGTGACTGCTGGGAGCACTGAATAAATATGTATCTCTGATAGTCTCTATTTGCTTGTTTATCAGTTTTTTGTTGAGCGCCTCATAGTATGTCCTTTCATCCACTAGAATTATTTTTATGATCGCTTTAACTTCTTTCACCGCTATGTTTGTAAAAATGCCAGATATGGCTGGTACAGCCTGGATAAAATCGTTGAAGTCTTCTAGCCTCTCCACCCACCATGGCCCTTTATCATGCTGTGGCTAATGTGGGAAAGGCAGGGACTTCCTGCGAAAAGCAGACCTTGCTACTGAGGTCAGAGGTGCCTGGAGTCTGGCTTCAATATCTTCCATTGTGACTCTGTCTGGTAAAATACAGCAGCAGACAGGTAGTTGCAGAAAGGCATAGCGGAAATGACAAAGCCAGTCTTGATATGACAGACAGAATAGGCCAGGAAATGGCGGCTGAAGAAAGGCGTGGTGGAAGGACTTGCCATGAAGCAAGTGATGGCAGAATACGCCAAGACCTCATGACCACAAGCAGGAGGCACTAACAGAAGGATGTACTGGCAGGACTTGCTCTTTGTACTGGTAGGAGTTGCACCAGCAAGGTGTAGTGACACGAGTTGTCAGCACGTGATGGTAGCCAGAACATGATGGTAGCACGTAACAGTACTGGGAGGACTTGTCAGCAGCAATGTAGTGGCAGGAGTTGCCGGAATGTCAGTGGATGTGGTGATGGCAGGACTTGCCAGGAGTAATGCAGTGACTGACTCAGGACTGAGGAGTGGTGCAATCTGACTTGGCAGGGGTTGCTTGCTGTCTTGTTTGGCAGGAGTTGGCTGAAATCAAAGTAGTATTATTTGTTATTTATTTTGTTTCCCCCAATTCCTGGATGCGGGGAGCGCACGCACGGGCCTCTCCCGCCAATGGAGCTGGGTGGTGCACTCTCGGCCGTAGAGCAGTGGGTGCTCTTTGGACATGCTGGGCAGCTGTAGGCATGCTCCGCCGCAGTACTGGCGAACGCTCTCCCCGGCGTCTTTGTGTGTTGCACACGGTATCGTGGATCACCTATGGACACAGCACTCAAACGATCCAGCTACGGAGTGGGGCGTGGATCGCTGCAGCACATCACCAGTTATTGACATCTATTGGATAATAACAGACACAACACAAGTATGGAAGAAATCTATATATCTTTATTCTCTGCCTTCTTCATGCTTACTAACCCTGCCCTTTTCCATTCTTCCTCCTTCTCTTCCCCTTCTCCAAGTGATCCTTCCCATGCACACTGGTCCCGCACTAAAAGGGCCAGTGTGCCACATACAACGGGCAATGTCACTGTAGAGGAGCAGCTGCATGCCTCTGCAGGAAGTTCCACCCCCCTACCTCCTACCTGTTGGAAGCCTGAGATTGTGCCGTGTTTGACAGCAGCAGTTGTGCCAATACTGCAGCGTATATTCAAAAGAAGATACCCATTGAGACAACCTTATCGAATGTATACCCGAAGAGATGATAATCTGAGGCAGGAGCTCCCTGAAGTAATATGAAAAAGAGCAAAGGACGAAGTTTGTGACATCATAAGAGAATATGGATGACATCTTGCAATATTGGCTGAAGAGGATGCATGGATCTTATAAAAACAAATGAAGAAGTAAAGAATCGAGTGAACTTCTAATATGAAAAAGAAGATTACACATGCACGAAGTGCTGCCGAGAATCAATCATTCAATAACTGTACAGACGCTGAAACGCAAGGTAGACTATATCATCATAGAAGGTGGTTATATGTAGTGAATAGAATACAGGCGGAGCCGCCATTGTATAGAAGCTGGACATCGGTATCATGCATTTTAGTAAGCCAGGACCCATGAAGAAGGAAGGGAGAAGTGTGTTGCAGCAAGAATAAGCTGAAATTGTGGATCTGCATGGCGAGGTTATCTGGCCTGGAGTCAAGACTGAAGCAGCGAAGGTCGGCTATCTATTCTTGAAAGGAGTGAACTTGCGCAGGTTGAATCATCTCTTGTTAAGGTGCAAAGAAAGAACACCAAGAGTACCAAGTTTATTTCATTTAAAACATTTAAAACCTGCAAAATGGACCAAACTGTGGGCTCCTGCCACATGGGCCAAGGATGAAAATAGAGTTTAACATAGAGTCCTAAAACAACAATAGTGAGTGCCCATACTCTCATGCATTGCCAAAGACAAGGATACTTTGCAAGTCCAAGTTCAAAGACAATCTTCATGGCAGAAGGCTTGGGTGATGAGAGATGATGGGCAAATTGGGTGCGGAGATAGAGTCAGGCCCACCTCCTTGCACCTAGGTATTGGCTTACGTGCTGTTAAAAGAACCGAATGTTCCAGACATGGCACAAGCGTGGCAACCAATTGTAGAGGTCTGTATAAGCAAGGACCTTATAGTTTGAAGATCAATTAAAAACGGTGTATTTATTGGTTTTGAAGGTGACATGTTTTAGAGGTAGGCATTATTGTCTACCTGACAGTGGGCACCCAATCACAATCCTAGGTCCTATGCAACGTGTACTTATATGTTCCCCTTAAGCCTATCACAATCCCAAGTAGGTTTTTCATTATTTGCCATGTAGTATGACGTCACCACTGATGTATTTTTTGTATAAAGTCTATGTTTTGTGAAATGATCGCTGAGAGAAATTGAATGAAAGTCGGTTGATGTTCATTGTAACTCCCTGTTTTAGATAATTGATAATAAAACAGTACTTTGCCATCTTCCTGAGTTGGTTCGGTTATTTGGACTCAAGAGTTAGTCTGTGAACCCATCCACTGCATGCACGTTCCTAAAGGGCCCTAAACTCATCACGAATTAGGCTCATAACCCATTACACCCATTATCATACAGGAACGCTGTCCGCTATAATCCTTTCAAATTCCTCCGGCCTTAAAACTTCAGACCTTGCTGTAGTGACATGCTTGTGCGGCGGACGTGCTCCGTACCGTATCTGGAGGGCACGGCGCTCGTGGAGCGCGTGGCGTCACAGGGCGTGGCTCAGAGCATGGAACAAGAGAGTCGGAGAGGGCACTTCTGTGCGGCTGTCCTGGCTCTGGAAAAAAACGCACTGCACAACCCAGCAGGGTGTCGGTAGAAAGAATACACTTTATGCAACATACTTGCCAACCCTACAGATTTAGGCAGTAGGGTACTGCTTTTGAAGCAGCCCTACCGCCTACAGATTTCAGTGACAGATCCTACTGCTTTGTACAGTGTCAAGTAATTTATGTGATTCTAAGACATGCTCCAGGACAGAGCAGGCAACACAATAATTAGTCTGTCTATATAGTGGACTGGTAGGTGATTACTTTGATTGCACTCAGACCAATCCACTGACCTGACAGCTGCGTGACTCTGTCCTGCACTCTTGCCGGTACAACCCTTAGGTGAACCAGCAGTGAAAGCAAGTGGCAGAGTGTAACACCAACACACAGCATCTGCTCACAATTTGGTGTTAGCATTCAGAATTATACATTTTTAACATTTCAACATCTTTACATGTGGTGCTGTTTGTATGTTTTGTTTTTTCATGTGACGTCATTGTTATGGGAGTTAGTATTTTTCAAACTTGAAAAATTCTACATCTTTTTGGTCACAGAATGTTGGCAAGTATGATGCAAGCAAGACATCATTTGTCCAATCCAGGCTGCAGTTCATGTAGTGGCTGACTCATCAATGGCATGCACATATGCACGTTGCTACACTTGCACTGGAGGATGTCTGCGAATTAGGTCCACGTTTCCATGTCCAGCATTTGACATCTTCTGGTAGCCATAAAAGCGTATTTCCAATGTAGAAAAACCTTGGACGACCTTGGTCTAACCATTGGCCCACCCTTCATCCCGCCTGTGCTTAATCAAAGGATGGCACCATTAATATGGCTCGCGCACAATCTTCACTCCTGCTTTCAACGCTCCGTCAAGCGTGCTGAACTTTGGGAGTTGCGAATTAATGTGTTTACTTGGCGGGAACAAACGGCCACGGAGCGAGAGCACTCACTGGTAGTGGGAGGGGGTGCAGGGAGCGCATGCATGATGAGGGCCGTGATGTCTAATTTTTTGCCTGCGCCTGCACGATGCCAGGCAGGGGATCTCGGCTCGCGATCACAGGGCCCTGTTGTTCGGCGCGCAGCACTTTCATGCCAAGTCTCTGTGCCTGCCCTTGAAATGACTGCTCTGCAGCGCGCCGAAACCTGGAGAGAGACACACGGCTCCTCAGAGCCTGGCCCCGCTCCAGACTTCTTGTACTTACACAGACGTGCCCCACAGGAGCTGACGCACCACCGCTGAGCCCTGTTGTTAAAACGTTGCTGGCGCCGTCTCAAATTGCGGTGGCTTTTTGTTTTCGGAGAGCCCCAGTCCCAACAGAAGCCCGCTTTCCCGGACTTCCGCGCACGTGCTGTTTCTGTCGCCTGCTGTTCAACGGTGCACAAAATGGGGCCGCGTTCTCGGTGCCCGTGAATGTTACCATAGACAAATAAGCACACAAACGGAGTCAATTTCACTTTAAAAATAAATGATAAGTTAGCAGTGCGGAAAACAGTCCAAACGTTTACTTGCAGGGGGGGGGGGTTTAGGAGGGGAGTGGAGGTTGATGTTGGGCCTGATTCATGGAAGTGTTTTGAGACTAGAGGCAGGCCGAGAGTCTGTGTTTGAAAGGCAAAACATGTAGTTAGTGTTGTGTACGTAGTACACGAAGTGCGCATGCGCGGCCCGGCGGGCCGGCGCATGCGTGTGAATTTAATAAAGGCGGTGCCCGGGCAGTTCGCGCCGGAGCACCGGAACACTCAGACGTCTCCGGCGTGCGTTCTTGCACGCCCGCCCGCGCGCGCTGATGCTCAGACCCTAGGGGGCCCGCACGCCATCACTGGGTGCACCCAGGTCTCAACACTGGCGACGAAGGCGGTACGGATCACTTCCCTGCTCCGACAGCCTCGGAGAGACGGAAAGCTCTTCCGTATCACGGACCCGCGGAGTGCCAGCGGCCATTTTGTTTTCGCTCGGTCCTCTCTTCACACACAGCTGCAGTGGTTGCGGCCCGAGAGGGTGCTCGTGCGCCACCTGCCAGCTGTGTTTTGGGGAATACTACTAAATTTTTGGAACTCCCACAGTCCTGCAGGCGCAGGGCTGTGGCATCAAAGAAGAAAGAAGTGGGTTTCTACACCCCAGCACTACTACAAGCCCGGGACAAGCCACCCATCATTCTAGGAAAAGATAACTGTGAGTACGTGACGCAGGAATGGGCGAAGAGACTGATGATGAGGGTGCCATAACCCCAATCCCGCGCAGATCTCGCAGCTCCCTGGCCCCCATGCCTGAATTCGATACTACTGGCCCCCCTTCCAAACTGGGCCCGAAGTGGCTGCTGTGGGTCAAGAGGCTAGATATGTTCTTCAGGGCATCCGGGGTGAACGATGATGACACCAAAATCGCGACTATGATCTAGTCGGCAGGCGCGGAAGTCCACAAAATCTACGATTCCCTCGTCATCCCCGTGGTCACGTATGACGCAGTCAAGCAGGCACTCAAAGACCATTTTCTCCCCATGGCAAATGTGGATTTTGATAGATTTGTCATGGGCGCCGAAAGACAACTAGACGACGAACCTCTAGACAAATTCTGTGCCCGTCTGAGGCACCTGGCGACCTCCTGCAGATGGGTCGATGAGGAAGAAATGGTCCGCAACCAGCTATTGCAGGGGTGCAGCTCCGGCAAACTTAGAGGGCAAGTATTGAGAGAACCTGGTCTGACCCTCCAGCAAATTTTGGACCTGGGAAGAGCACATGAGCTGGCAGAAGCCAGAGGTGCGAAAATGGACGCTGCCACGCGACCGAAGAATGATGAAGACGCATTTGCTGTGGGACGTTCAGCAATGGGAAGGTCGAAATGGGCGCCGAGAAGGCCTGATGCCCCGCCCACACCAGGCAACGCCTCATCGTGCCCCTACTGTGGATATGATCTCCCCCACGGAGGAGAATGCCCAGCTAAGTCGAGAACATGCGGCCGGTGTGGCACATCGGGGCACTATGCAAGGATGTGCCGGGCTGCCGCCCCTGTAGCGGCAGGAAGAGCACCGGAGAGAGTGGGACGTGGAGGCGCTCGCAGAGTGAGAGGCATCTCATCGATCGATCAGGGTCTGCAGGACCTGGACATCGCAGAAGAGGAGGAGGAGGAGGAAGAGATTTTCTTCATTTCCAGCATTGTGAAAGGTCCTGGCACGAGACGCCAACCCACATGCACTGTTAACATCGATGACGTCCCCACCCCCATTCTCATAGACACTGGGGCTTCGGTCTGTGTGCTGGCCACCAAAAATTATGAGGCCCTGCCAGGCCCACCGGAGCTGTCAGCGTCCATGGCGCGAATATATGCTTTCGGAGGGGAAACACCTCTACCCATCCAAGGTGTGTTTGTGGCCCCGGTTTCTCATGGACAGAACACTATCAAAGCAAGGTTCTTTGTCACCAGCGTCAGCCCACATTCCCTGTTGGGCTGTGCGGCATCAGAAGCACTCGACATTGTCCACTTCTCGTTTGGAGTATACCATGCCGATCTGAAAAGCATGCTACACAGATTTGAAACTCTCTTCAAGGGCATTGGAAAGCTGAAAGCAGAGCCCATACGCTTACATATCGACAAGTCCGTGAGGCCGACGGCCCTCAAACATTGCCGATTCCTTTCCACTTAAGAGCCCAAGTGGAGGAGGAATTGCAGCAGCTGGTCGACCGGGACATCATTGAAAGAGTGGAAGGCCCCACCCCTTGGGTTTCACCTATCGTAGTGGCCCCAAAGCCGAAGCAACCGGGGGCAGTACGCATTTGCGTGGACATGAGACTCCCAAATGCCGCCATCAAAAGGGAGCGTCACCTCACACCCACTCTAGATGACATCGTCGGAGAACTCCAAGTGCCAAAGTCTTCTCTAAACTGGACCTCAGGTCTGGGTATCACCAACTAGAGTTACACCCCGAGTCGAGGTACATTACGACGTTCACTACTCACGAGGGGCTGTACCAGTACAAAAGACTAAACTTCGTAATATCGTCCGCAGCGGAGGTTTTCCAAAACGCCATCAGAGGAGCCGTGTCCGGACTGAAAGGAGTCATAAACATGTCCGACGACATCTTAGTCTTTGCCAGGTCGGAAATTGAACATCTTAAACGGCTAGAGAACACTTTTGAGAGGCTACAGGCGGTGGGTTTGACCCTGCACCAAGTAAAGTGCGAATTCCTAAAAGACCGACTGGAATTCTTTGGGTTCACCTTCCATGCTGGGGGCATATCCCCGGATCCTGGAAAAGTGAAGGACATTAGAGATGCACCTCCACCCACATCACCAACAGTTAGCAAGTGCAGTGGCCCTGCCCCCCCCCCAAACCCTCAAAGCGCAGGCCTTGACCAAAAACATATTTTTATGTTACAGGCGCAACACCAACACGGGCCAAAGATGCATGGGGGCCCATTTCAAAATGATTTGTGTTTGTGGGGGTGTAGAGGGATGGGGAGGAGGACTTGCTTACACCTGGAAAAACCGGTCTGCATGTGTTAACAATAACAATATATTGATTGGGTGCAGTTTAAGGCCTTCAAAGGCAGGGCAGTGGGAAAGTGCTAAATCGTTTTTTTTTTGGGTGGCACAGGCAATTTCAGTTGGTGCAGTTTTGTGTACCCAGAGCACATATATGATCACACCCTCTGCATATTTTAAGGAATGGCAAGAATCGATGCAGGGTAACAAACAGGAAGGATTTTGAATGGAGGAGGCAGCTGTGTGGGTCATGGATTATATCAGAAAATAATTTTCCTAAACAAAATTGCAATGACTGATTTCCATGATTGTAACATTGAGGTTGTATGAAATGAGCTCCACCTTGAACACCATTAACCTCCAGACATCCTCACTGCCCCACACCAAAGAACAGAACGCAGGGTAAAACAGGTCCATGATATTTGGCCACCGTTTGGAGAGGCCAGTTTTTGGCAAGCAAAGACACATTAAAAAGGGCCTTAGCTGAGGACTGATGCATCCTTGGGGAATGTTTCCATTCCCAGGTCTCGGGTGGGTAGCTCAGCGGCAACGTGCTCGCCTTGGAAACAAGATGACACAGAGCAACCCAGGTTCGATCCCTGGGTGTGCGCCTAGAAACCTCTGGGTATTAAGAGCATTATAAATAGCCTATCATATCATATCTGCCATCCAACACCTAACCCCTTTTGGCTTCATTCTGTGTCAAAATTCTACATGAAGACATTGAGGTGTGTCGGGTGGACCGGATTGAGTGTAGATTATCAAGTGACAGGTGTATTGCCCTCTGCACTGCAGAACAAAGAAAGGCTGTCAGTAGGGAAGATGAAACCCCAAATCACTACTTCAGAACAAGCTATTAAGCTTTCTTTGCCAGAGTCACAAAAGGTTCTCCAAGGTGTGGGGGCTCATTTCAATTGAAGGAGATGAAAGGCCCTAACGCCAGGGGTATCCTTTTGGTGCCGAATCAGAGAGGCGTGCATAATTCTTTAACAAATAATAGGTTCAATCCCAGTACACCAACAGCAATGGGGATATAAGAGACTGTATTCAATATGCAATGTTTTTGCATAAAGCAGTAGACACTGTTTGAAAGACATTTATATATTTTACAAAAATGTGTTTTTTTTAAGAAAAAGAGAAAAATTGTCCAAATTGAAACATGTGTTAGTCAAAACTGCAGAAGTTACAGTACCTAATCTATCACTAAACAGGTCGATAATATCCAATAGACATCAAACACAAACACAAAAAAACATAGAAACTATTCAGAGTGGCATAATATATGATTTATCACATAAAAAAAATAGAGAAACATGTGTATGTTCTACTTTTTACGTTGTCTACACCATGTAACCTACCCACATGCCATGTTTCCGGTTTGTAGTATGTTACTAAGTATGCTGAACATTTCCAACAGACACACAGGCATATCCACACACTTCCCTTTTATAAATATACAGATAGATATCAGCTTGAAAATGTGACATGCTTTAATGGAGATTTTGAAGCAGGACCAAAGCATCAGAATTTCTGTCAGTTATGTAAAAAGGTCACAGGACATCAGCCTGCTGAACCTGCTGTGGATCAGATTGTTAAATTACTCGTTCATTTTCTCTATCCAGAGGTCCACCCAAAATGCACAGACATGTACAGCAGCTACACATCAGTTGATGCCTACAAATAATACTATGTCTACGAGAGAAAAAAGCCATATTTTAAGAGTTGATCTTGTTTTATTATAATCATACATCAACCATGTAGTAACATAGCTTTTTGTACGTAATAAATACAAACCATTACAATTCACACACATTTCAATAAAAGGAAAACATAAAGAAATAGTGACGCAAATAAATATATCAATACAAATTCATCAACAGTGCCTCAACTTCAAACATATTATAAACAAATCCCACAATGCATGATATAAAAGTCATTGGCCCTCATAAGGACCCTGCCGTTAAGGGGTTAACGGTGCCGTAAAAGGCTGTGGCGCTGTTAACCCCTTAACAGCTTACTACGAGGTCCCTTTGCGGCTCCCGACCTGAACGGCTGGTCTGCACCAGCCGTTAAAGTAGGGACCCGCAAAGGGACCTTGATGGCAATTACGGTACCGCAATTTGCGGTACCGTAATTGCCGCCTTCCCCATTCCCATTGAGCCCTATGGGGCAAAAATGGGAATGGGGAAGGGGCCATGGAGAAAGGGGGAATTACCGCCCCACCAACCTTGGAATGGGGTGGTAATTCCCCCTTTCTCCATGGCGGACTAATAGCACCATGGTTTAGCGCCGGAGTCCTAATGAGGGCCATTGCCCTTCTTGAGCCTTTTTAAGGTAGACTCTTTGTTTTCAACATTCACATTCGTAAAAAAATTGTCATGAAAATATTTTATTCTTGGTTGGTTAACCCGTGAAGATTATTGTAATATGAATGTGAAAGTTCCTAAACATCCCACTGTGCGAATACGGCAGCGTCTCATAGCAACCGAAATATGGCACCAGTAACTTAAAAAGTCGGTACCATATGGTGTGGGCCCTCCAGTACGAATCTAGCGAGTTGATCTTCAGGGGGGACACATAAGATATATTCCTGAGCTCGCGATTTGGTAGCCAAATCAATCAATCAATCAATCAATCAATAACTAGCTTTATTTGGAAGACAAACACCCATAAAGAAGAAGTACATCTCAGAGTTGAACAACTGTGAAATTCCAATAGACAAAGCAACACATTACATCATGAAAAGCCAGAGATGCCTCTGGGCTGGGTGCGCTTAACAAATGTCAAAATCAATAAATAAATAAATAAACAAAACACAATTCCACACATTAGTCAAATACATTCATATATCTTTGACAGAGCTACCAAGGCGGAATTTTGCAGTGGCACTAAACGCCTCAAAGCCATTCTATACTTTGAAGAAGACTTGTGCATCCAACATTCTCAATATCTTTTTTTGGGCAATAGTGGGCTGTAAAGACATTGCAAACCAGTCTTACTTTGCTCATATGCTGATCTTTTTAGCTGTTTCTTCTGATGTGTGTTATTATAACCATACATATCAAGTTGACCCATAATTAGCACTGCCATATAGCAGACCAAGAGTGAACCAACTATAGCCAGCTGGCTTGCTATATATTTAAGCAATATGCCCCTAGCTGAAAGGCCATTACCTGACATGGTAATGGCCCTGCTGCGAGGAGCATATTGCTATTAGTACCCCAGCCTGCAAAACCGGGGTACTAAAAGCAATCTTTTTCTGTCCCGAAAAGCTGTGGCGTTTCGGAACAGAAAAAAAAAAAATGTCAAAGAAAATGGCAGCCAGGGAAGGGAAAACGGAATCCGTTTTCCCTCTCCATGGCGGCCATCGGGAGCAAATGCGCTGGGAGCAGAAGTGTTCCCGGCGCGTTCGCTCCTGAAAAAGGACAGAAAAGAAGGTAAGTGGGATTGGGAGGGCGGGGAGGAGATAGGTTGCGGGGGGCAGGGAGAGGGAAAATAAACAAAAAAATGTACATGAATCCCTGGCGGGGGAGAATGGCGGCCTACAGCAGTCAGGGAGCTCGGAGCGGGGATGGCCCAGTTTTGAGCCTCCTCATTGGCTGATGGGCTGCCACGCCCTCCGCCGGGGACAAAGGAATGGAATCCCAGACGAGGGATTCCTGGCGAGGTATGGACCTGGCGAGGGCCAAGCAGAATGTTTTTTTCATTCTGGTTGACCCTCGCTGGTTACTAATGTATTAAAGGATGCATTCATCAGCATAATGTATCTTATTTATACATTTACGCCCCCGCATAATCAACTGGAATTGCATAGGGTTTGAACCAAACTGCCAATATAAATTCAGCAAATAATAATTGTAAGGGAAAGGTTTCTCAATGTATTAGCTGCCACTAGTGCAGCACTGGTTTTTAATATGTGACAAACCCCATATCCCACACCCATATAAATATTAGTGGCACCAGTTTGAGTTTGTATAAATCAAGTAATGGTTTGAGTGTGTAGCCACAGTGCTTTGGTGTCAGTTTTCTAATAGCTGCCAAGATTAGTTAAATTGTACAGCACACATATGCTGCGTGATCTTTCCACTTCAACGTATGATCAATCAGAACACCAAGGTATCTGTAGTTGATGATAACTTCCACATTAGTCTGGCTGATGGTCCAGCTGTGTTGTTTGCTTAACCGCAGTCCTTCTAGTATTTATGACGGATGGATGCTCAGTAGAATATTGGTGAAAAATGCCTGGCTGTTTTTGGAGCCTGGCAGGTGTAGATTCCAGAAGGACAATGTCATCAACAGAACACAGAGGTCTCTGGGATTTTTGGGGGGCTGGCAATTTTTGAGGGCTGATGGGGCTGGGCTGGAGTGTGTCTGGCAATGAGCCGTAAGATGGCAGTGAACGGCTTTGGAAAAATTGATGGAAAGTGTCAGGTCTGACTGCTGCGATCCGTCCACCTCTTTGGGTGGAATGAGCGAGAGTCGGTTGTTTGGGAAAGTGAGTCATGAAACGATTATGGGCCTAATTCACAGAACGTTTTTCAATGGGGGTTTGCCATTATAAAACCCTTCTGTGATTTAGGCCCTATGTTTGTTGAAGCCCCCTCTCAGTGTATTCAAAAACATGCATGCATTTAAATTCATAGATCTTCCTGGCTTTGTCAGTGGGTGACAGAGCCACCACCAATGGGACTGACTTGACACGCCGGGTTTCAACTGGACTGCACTGACCATGATTGACACTATCCCATCCCCTGCTGCCTTCCTGAGAGCATTTTTACAGGAAGGGATGTGTGTATTTTTTTCATGTTTAGTTCTTTCCCTTCTCTTTAGCTCTATTGATCCCCGCCCTGCTTAACGCTGTGTACCATTGAATCTTTGAAGTCTGAAATGTGTGTGTGGGGACATAGAAGGGGGCGGGAGGGTCTACATCTAATGCATGCCTCTCTGCGCAAAGTTCAAATCACGCATTTGGCTACAAATCAAGTACACAGGTTGCACGTTTGAATGACGCAGAATCGCTTCAAAGGAGCGTGGCTGACTCCTGCAGAATCAGAGTTGTTTACCACAGACACTGGGCTCTGATGGAGGGCTTGCGCTCGTCCCCAAGTCGAACCTCTGCCATTGCAAGGGTATGCGCACATGCTGAAGAACAGCAGAGAAGTTCCCCTTTCCTTTTTCCCTGTTCTTTACAGGTTATAGCTGAACTACTTCATTTGCCTCCGGCATTTCACCACCTGGACGCCACTGTTACCATTGCGCTCTATTTAAACCGCCTGCTTGCTGGTGTCATTCACGGCTCTGCAATCACTCAGGGTGCATCGCTGCACCATAACCTCTGTGACAAGTAGAATTACTAATGATGAAATGCGCGTGCCTCCCTCTTTCCCGAAAGCGCGAGTTACTGCGCTTGCAATGGTGAGCAATCCATACCAGTTGAATGCATGGTCTTTATGTTGGATAAGGAGTGTTGGATCCAGAATCCTTTCTGCCCAACATTTCGAAGCTCCTCTAAAGACCAGTTGCCTAAATATGGGAGTGAAGCAATTAGTAAAAGGTTTAGCGTCTCTTGGTCCGTTTCCCGGACACACACGGAAGACTCTTGTGGCCCAATTCCTAGACATGCAAGCCTCTCGTGGCCCATTACGTGGACAAGCCAGCCTCTTGTGGCCCGTTTCATGGACACGCAAGCCTCTTCTGGCCCATTTGCTTGACCAGTCAGCCCCTCGTGGGCCATTTCAGGGACACGCAAGCCTCTTGCGGCCTGTTTCCTGGACATGTAAGCCTCTCGTGGCCCGTTTCCTGGACATGATGATGCAAGCCTCTCGTTGCCTGTCTGCTGGACACGCAAAGCCCCTTGTGGCCCTTTTCATAGACACGTGAACCTCTCGTGGTCCATTTCCTGGACAATCAAGCCGCGTGTGGCCCATTTCCCAGACATGCAAGCCTCTTGTGGCCCATTACCTGGACAAGCAAGCCCCTTGTGGCCCGTTTCATGGACATGCAAGCTGCGTGTGGCCCATTTCCCAGACATGCAAGCCTCTCGTGGCCCATTACCTGGACAAGCAAGCCCCTTGTGGCCCGTTTCATGGACATGCAAGCCTCTTGTGGCCCATTCCTGGACAAGCAAGCCTTTTGTGGCCCATTTGCTGGACACGCATGCCTCTTGTGGACCGATTCCCTGACATGCAAGCCTCTCGTGGCCCTTTACCTGGTCAAGCCAGCCTCTTGTGGCCCGTTTCATCGACATGAAAGCCTCTTGTGGCCCATTTGCTGGACATGCAAAGCCCCTAGTGGCCCCTTTCATAGACACGTGAGCCTCTTGTGGTCCATTTCCTGGACAAGCAAGCCCCTTGTAGCCCATTTCCTGGACATGCAAGCCGCGTGTGGCCCATTTCCCGGACATGCAAGCCTCTTGTGGCCCATTACCTGGACAAGCAAGCCCCTTGTGGCCCGTTTCATGGACATGCAAGCCTCTTGTGGCCCATTACCTGGACAAGCAAGCCTCTTGTGGCCCATTACCTGGGCAAGCAAGCCTTTTGTGGCCCATTTGCTGGACACGCAAGCCTCTTGTGGACCGATTCCCTGACACGCAAGCCTCTCGTGGCCCTTTACCTGGACAAGCCAGCCTCTTGTGGCCCGTTTCATGGACATGCAAGCCTCTTGTGGCCCGTTTATTAGACATGACACTAAAATGACCTCAGTGTAGCTAGGTAAAAATTATATCAGTTGTTTACATGCAGGATTCCTTCTTAAGTGCTCTGATTATTATGATTGTATTTACTGAGCACAGACCTAGCTCCGAGAAGCAACAGAGCGCTTTTCCGGAGATGCATAACGGAGCGCTTTTCAGAGGTAACAACAGATGTACAGCGGAGGCAAGGATCCAGAAGGGCACAGAGGAGGGGTACAGCTGTACTACAGGGGGGTGGGGAGGAGAGGGGGGAATGGCGTCTAGCGAGTAAGGTGGCACCGTAGGGGGCAACGTGATGACCTAGGTCGGATGATAGTATCACTCCACCGACTCCCCACTTAGGCCACATGCATCACTATTAATGCCACTCTTGCCACGTCTTATGCCACGCCCCACGTTAGAAATCCCCCTCGGTTTCTCATCGCACTGAAAGTGTTTAGTTAAGGACATCAAGCTCGCAGCCCCCGCCCCATCGCCCACCCCGGGCATCTCTCGCTTTTGACCCTTCTCCCCCTGGCTCCATCTCCTCCGCCCTTCCCCTGGAAGGGGCTTTTGCACTACCTGAGATCACCCCCCCCCCCCGCCCACACCACTTCCACCCATGAAGACGTTATATTATTGCGTACCCCGTGTCCACAGACATGCCCCCTGTGCACTCGTATCATCCTTCCCCTTTGCTTGCACCTCCCGTCCCCCATTCCCGACTGGTATCTTCTTAAATGACTGTCTGCTGTAAGGCAGTAAAGGCTCCAGCAGCTCTCAGGACTGTTACAATCTGTGCCATGATGTCTTATGTACGTGGTTCTGGCCGAAACACCATGTCATCCAATTGAACACATTTAAATAAATCATACTCTTCCGTCTCAGACCTCTCTGTCCGCCACCCCAGTCCCCTCCCTTACTACTGACAACCTTTCATCTGTTGGTTCAGAGGACTACCTGCCCACCCTGGCTACCGCTAGAGGGCTACCAGGCAGCAAAACCTGCGGGTGATAGCTCCAGAAGTAGCTCTAATTTGCACTTGAATCGTGTGCGCCCTATCACTCCATAATGCGATCCTGTTTGCTGCTGGTATTGTTCGGTCATCTTTTGTGATTTGTCTACAATGGACACAAAACTGCAAGTATCTTCGCTGCCACCAGAGGGAGCGCAAGTACATGGAATTGGTTCATCAGTCCGCACTCGCATCTCTTCCTTTGTTCATTCAGGGCATGCCAAGTCCCCCAGCAGTCTTCCATTTAAGGTGCTTGATTAAGAAGGACGTGATCATTGCACAAGATATATTTGTATACAATAAAGCATTCTAAATGTATACATTTTATCCTAGACTTTAAATCGCAAAGGCTGGATGTTTTTTTCCGTGACTCTGTAAAGAGTTCTGTGTAGCCAAATTAAAGGGCATTGCGCGTTGTTTTTTTAAGGAAATTAATATTTCTACACATGTTTTAAGTGTCCGACTCACAGGTGTGTTTTTGTTCGTTTATTCTGGTGGTACTTTTCACTCATGGTTCATTTCAGCTCCCCCTTTCAGAGCTCTTCCCTCCAGCACGTTACACTTAACACGAGCCCCACGGAGCCACCTTTGCACCTAAAAGCTCCCGTCGGCCGTCCCTTCCTGCGCCGCAATGGCCCACTAAGAACGCTGCCCTTACAGCCGGCAGGACAGGCTGACTCTTGGCCTTTGACAGCAGGCAAACATAGCCCACGAAGGGGAAATTACATAAATAAATAAAAAACCGCTACCACAGGACATGTCAGGCTGCGCAGACGAGGGGTACCGCGAGTGCCTTGTTTTGTTTCCGTTAAGACTTCCCTTTGCGCCCTCGCATCCGCACAGTTCGGTGTCAATCGACAGCGACAGCTTTAGCTCAGTGCCCGGGGTCAGTGCACAGGCAGCGGGGTGGCCCTGGAGCCCGGAGCTACGTTTTAATGGGATGCCTCGGACATCAGAGGGAGGACTGGCTGGGGGAGTCACTAACGAACAGCTGGGCTGTTTCTTGGCCTTATTTTAGGTCAAGAATGTTAACGTTATGTACAGAATGCTACCTCACCTCCGTTATTTTTCTGTCACATTTTGTCATCTTTTCTGTGGTCTGATTTGGATTGGGCGGAGCGCTGCTGGGGAGGAAGGGCGTCTGGAGGAGGGAGTGGGGGCGGGGCGATGAGAGGACAGT
Source organism: Ambystoma mexicanum (assembly GCF_040938575.1). Lineage (NCBI taxonomy): Eukaryota > Metazoa > Chordata > Amphibia > Caudata > Ambystomatidae > Ambystoma > Ambystoma mexicanum. The sequence continues at coordinate 1,107,776,699 of NC_090930.1, read as the reverse complement.
GCTCGTTTGCCTGATGAGATACTGGAATTGTACCCAGTACTTTACTAGAGATGGGAGCTGGTTTGTTATGAGGCTGGGGAAGGAGCCCCACCATAAAAAAGAAATAAATTAAAATCTGTTACTTTTGAGGATGCGCTTTTTGCAGTGTTGTTCTGTTGCTGGGATGAGGGCGTGGAGGAAGGGCCTCAAGTCCTACGCACTGGGTCTGTTTGCGATTAGGAGGGTTGTTGATCTGATACAAATCTTAGGCAGTATCAAAGGAAAAAAGCGCCATTTGACTGCTCTAGACCTTGAAGGTATCCGTAGTCTCCTAATCTGGGGTGAAAAGGCGAGACAGGCTAATGTCTCATGTGGCGACCTATTGGAGTGGTGAGCTCAGGACTGGCGCGAACTGTTCACAGCGCCATTAGGATGATAAGCAGCTCACAAAAAAATAAAAATAAACCTGTGGTCTGGATTTCTTAAAGAGAAGGTTAAGAGTTTCCAGAAAGACCAGAAGTCGTTTATTCCTACAAAATAGGAGTGCACCAGCAAAGAGCTCTCCTGCTGCAGAAGGTTCTGCCAAAATCCGCGTGAGCAGCACACTAAAAAGGTACATTGCGCCATCAGTAGAAACCTGCACGTGTTTGACGGTGAGACCCTATACATAGGCTGCCTGCTCCATACGGGATGCCAGGCCATTGGTCCCAGCCTCTTCTGTCCATTTTCTGCCACTGCCCATTTTCATTTCCCATTTCCAGGAGGTGAGTTGTGCCGTTTCTGGGGACCTTAACTTTAAAAACTGAATTTCCTTTTTCCTGCGCGGCAAAGCGTGACTCTCCTGCTCTTCTTCCCGCGCTTCCTGGTCTCTCCTAACCCACCCCCGGCCCCGCCCACTGCGCTCCCTTTGGCCAGCAGGCCTGCAGCAGCTGTGAGTGTACTCGCTTCCCGCACCCCCTCATCACCATTTTCATTCCGCTGTGCCGGGGGCGAGTTATGCCGTTCCTGGGTACCTTAACTTCAAAACATGTATTGCCTTTTTCCTGCACCGCATCACGTGGCTCTCCCACACCCCTGCTTCCTGGCCTCTCCTACCCCGCACCCCTCCCAAACATCATGCTCCCATTGGCCAGCAGTAGCTGTGAGTGTCCTCGCTTCCCGCAGCCCCTATGCACCATTTCCATTCCTCCATTTATGTTCTTTTTCCTGTGCCACAGCGCGTGGCTCTCTCGCTCCCCCTCCCTGCTTCCTGGCCTCTCCTTCTCCACCCTCCTCCCAGGTGTGGTGGGGTCAGGGGGAAGCAATGACTGCCCCCTACTAAACTGACCCACCCCTCTAATTACCATATTGATCTTATCGCACCACTAATAACAACCATCATTGACCCATATTGCTTGGCCATCACTCACACCTCTCTAGTACAGTTGAATTGTGTTGCATTGCTGTCTGTGTTGAAATTTCCCTTTTCCCCTCTTTGTAGGAAAGTCGAATCTGGGTGTGATTTTTCATTGCTGTCTGTGTTGAAACTATGCATTTTCCCCTCTTTTTAGGGACGTCGATTCTGGGTGTTGCAGTGCACTGTCCCCCTCACCCCCTGCCTTCCCCCTCCTCTACACCTGTGTTCCCCTGCAGTACGTTGCCCTACTGCTCCCCGTGTTCATCCTCTGTGTGACCCCTCCTACCCTGCTGTTTCCCGAGGTGTTTGGCTGTTGGCTGGCCCTCCTCTGCCCTCACTCTCCCCTCTCTCCTCTTCGCACCCCCTATGATATGATATGATAGGTTATTCAAAACATGCTTAATACCCAGAGGTTGCTAAGCGCGGACCCGGGGATTGAACCAGTGTTGCTCTGTGTAGTCTTGTTTCCAAGGCGAGCACTTTGCCCCTGAGCTATATTCCCGAGACGAGGATGGTGCTCTCAATAGCTGCCATCTTTTCTAACTGCTCCTCTATGTCCTATCCTATCCCTCTCACCCAGTATGGAAGGAAGAAGTTCAAGCGGTATATCCTGGTCTCCAATCCAGGCCTCCCTATCACTAATACCTACATCAGGGCTTTTTCCAGACCGACACTCACCAACATCCTCTTTCTTGTTCCCTCCCCTGACCTATGGACCCCTCATATGGTCTCTGTTCTCTCTCCTTTTTCCTCCTCTCCCATTAATGGTGGCACTCGGTGGGAGGCCCTCTTGGCCTCCTTCAACTCTTCCAAGACCATCACTAACGTCTATCTGAATGGCACCGTCTTGGTCCAGAGCCCTCAGCCCAATCTCCTCCTTTTCGATAGGCATCTCCCGCATCTTATCAACTTCCTTTCTTCTCCTGCTACTCCTACCAGCACCTCTATGGCTCCTCTGCCCCCTCCCTTTTCTGTTGCCTGTTTGGCTACTATGCCACCTCCTTCTACCACCTCTGCCCACTCTCGGGGCCCTCTATCACTCCCACAGAGCATACCTCAAGCCTATACCCCACCACGGAAGTCTTTCAAGTGCGGCAACCTGTTCCAGGTCTCAACTCTCGCTCTGCGTCAAACACTTCTCTGACATCTGCCACATCCTCAAAGAACTTGATGTGGATGTCCTTGCTCTCACCGAGTCATGGTTCATGGACAGCTATTTCACAAGTCTTGACACTCTCCTCCATAGTGGCTACAAGATCCACTCCAAACCCAGAACCAACCATCCCAGAGGTGGAGTAGCTCTGATATTTCCAGAGAGGGTACTTGCTTCTGTCATTCCTATGCAGGCCTACTCCTCCTTTGAATGCCTGGTCTGCAGGCTCTCTATCTCTCCTGGCCTCTCTCTGACTGTGGCCACCATCTACAGGCCACCTGGCCAGATTGCCCTCGTCCTCTCAGAGTGGGATGACGTCTCTTCTTCTCTCCTTGCTTCTACCTCTCAACATCTCCTCCTCTGTGACCTCAACATCCACCTGGATGGTTCTAATCCCTCCTCTGGGCTCTCCCACAACCTCCGCAACACTCTCTCACCTTCCATTCTACACTCTGGTCCGACAGACTCTGCCGGTCACACCTTGGATATTCTCATCTCCTCAGGCATACCCCTCTTGAACCATCTCAGTACTCCTCTCTCGTGGACTGACCACTTTCTGCTCTCCTCTCACCTGAAACTTTCTGTCCCCCAGGTTAAGCCCACCCAAGCACTGCCACCTACCTTCTTGGCCATTTGGCTCATGAAGCGTATCTCAGTGGATCAATTTTCTGCTACTTTCTCTGCTCCTCCTTCTCCTGCAGATGACTTACACTCTGACACAGTGCTCTCTAACCTGCATCTTTCTATATCTAGCTTGGCAGGCTAAAAAACGATGGTCTGGAGGGTTGCCCAGATCTTTGCCTGTGGTTATGATTAATTCAAAACCTTCCAGCCATCACCTTTCTGTTTTGCTAAAGTCACCCCTAATGGGACGGGTATGCCCAACGTGGGTCCTGAGTCTGCCGGGCCTAGAGACCCAAGCTACTCCTCACTGATGATGCCCAACAAGGCTGAAACATGTCTGGGGATGCTCGTGGTCTCGTGCAGAAGGGATGTGACCTAGCAGTTCGGGCTGCACTGCCCCTTTTGGGGTAGGACCAAGCCAATTTGCGTATGGTTTTTCCCCTTCTGTAATGGCTTGGCAGGCTGAAAACGATGGTCTGGAGGGCTGCCCAGAGCTTTGCTCCTGGTTATGATTAATTCAAAACCTTCCAGCCATCACCTTTCTGTCCAGCACTCTGGATATCCTTGCCCCCGTTATGAGAATCTGCCTGAAGCCTACCTCCAAGTACAAGTCTTGGTATGACTCCAACCTCACCGGCTTGAAACAGTGCCGGGTGGCTGAGTGGAAGTGGAGGGCATTGGGCGCATCCTCTGACAACTGGCCTGTCACCTGCACCAAAGGCAATATAAAGTCTCTGTCCTGTCCAAGAAGAGAGTCCACATCCAAGCCGTGTCCCTGCGGCCTCCAGCAACATGGCCGAACTCTTTAAAATCTGCAAGGAGCTGACCAATCCTTCAGCAGTCTCCCCTCTCCTGTTCCCTCCCAGGCCCTCCGAATGGCACTGGCTTCTCACTTCACCACTAAAACTCATGACATCCTGTCCTCTTTCTCCTCTTCCTCTCCCTCTACTTTTCCCACCCTCCCTCTGGTTGACTTTCCCTATTCTCCTCCTTTCTCCTCTTTCTCTCCGACTACACCTGGCAATGTTTTTAGACAAGTCCAATCTATGAAAGTGTCATCCAAACATGTGCTCTCCGGCTCCTCTAGAACCAACAAGGACCACATTGACACCCTCACTCCAGCCTTGGCCGATTTCTGCAATCACTCTTTTGCCACTGGAACTTTCCCCTCTCTCCTCAAGCACTCCCTTATGCACCCCCTCCTTAAAAAGCCTTTTGCTGATCCTAACTGTCTGGCAAATTATTGCCCGATCTCTATCACACCTTTTTTTGGCAAACGCCTGGAAAAGCTGGCCATCTCCCACTTTACTCTCCAAACTGAGTCTATTGGTTGTCTCCATGGCCATCGGTCTGGCTTCAGAGCAGCCAGAGGCACGGAAACTGCTCTCCTGAACCCCGTCAAGATCTGCTCACTAATCTCGACTCAAGCCTTCCTTCTGTCTTCATCCTCCTTGACCTTTCCTCTGCTTTTGACATGGTCAATCACGCCATCCTGATCAATCAACTCATGCCCTGGAGTGGTAGACCCCCTTCCTCCTGGACTGAACCTCTCAGGCCCAGCTTGGTTCCTTTCTCTCCACCACCTCTCTTTCCTCATGTGGTGTTCCCCGGGGCTCTAACCTCTCACCCTGATACTTCATTGTCTACTTGGTCCCTTTGGCCTACCTAATCTCTACCATCTCCTCTAACTTTCAGTGGTATGCGGATGACACTCAGCTCTCTTTCAGTCCCCTCTCAGCTTCCTCTCCTCTCTCACTGATTCCTGACTGTCTATCTGATATTCAGGATTGGTGTGCCTCCAACAATCTCTGCCTTACTGCCAGTATGACTGAGATCCTTCTCATTGGGAACCCTCCCCTTGCTTTCACCTTTTCCCTCTAGCCACCCTCCTTGGGCCCTCTTCCTTCACCATCCTGTGAGGCAAAAAACCTTGGTGTCATCTTCGACTCCACTCTCTCCTTCTCTACTCACATCACAGACCATACCAAGAAGGCCCACTACCAGCTGCACCTCCTTAGAGGTATTCTTCCTTTTCTCATTTTCCCCCAGAAGATCACCATCTCCAGAGTCCTGGTTCTCTCTAGGATCGACTACTGTAACAGCCTCTTTCTCAATCTGCCTTCCTCTACTCTCTGCAACTAATGCAGAAAAGGACTGCAAGGCTTGGCCTTAGCCTCAAGCCCACGGACCGTACCTCTCCAGCACTGAAATCCCTCCACTGGCTCCCAGTGGCTGCAAGGATCAAGTTCAAGACCCTCTGTATCGTCCACAAGGCTTTCTGGGGCCAGGGTTCACACTAAATCCAACTCTCTCTTCCAAAACACCTTCCTTCTTGAGCCCTTTGCTCAGCCACCTCCAACTCTCTGAGGTTCAGATGTTTGTTCAGGCAGAACGTGTGGGGTAGATTTCACTCCTCTGCAGGTGACTCTCTCTGGAATGACCTCCCTACCCCTCTCAAACTTGAGCTGGACCACCTGAAGTTCAGGAAATGGCTCAATACCTTCCTTTTCACCTCTGCTTTCTCTCTCTCTCTCTCTCTCTCTCTCTCTCTCTCTCTCTCTCTCTCTCTCTCTCTCTCTCTCTCTCTCTCTCTCTCTCTTTCTCTCTGCCCTCTGCTGACCTTCATGTTTGCTGCACTGACTGGTTGCCTGGCTACCCACAGAGTCTCACTGGGTACCAGGCCCCTCCATGACCAGTCTCCCCTGCACTGCCTCCAGGCTTACAGCACACTTAGGGGCTGTAACTGTAACCCTACAGTCCCCTACCTCCTTGCACTTACCCTGAGCCATGCTTCCCTGGCTGCTCGTCCTCAGAGCAATGCTGCCCTGATGGCACTTCCCCCTTCCCTCTCCCTAGCACTTCCCCTGCTCTCTCCCCCTGCACTTTGTTGTTTTCACTTGCACGATCTGAATGACACAAGGCGTGGTAAGATCGCTTGTGTTGTCCTCCCTTTGCCCGCCCCCCTTGTTTTGTTGTGCCTAGAAACACTTGTGTACAGGCAGGTTATAAATTACTTATATTATATCACGTGGTGGATGCTGCAGTTGTCATCTGTCATGATGTGGCGGTTAATTGGCAATTAAGTGGATAATAAACAATACATCCCTATCTATGCAGCAGTGCACCTGGTACAAGCAGACAGGGGCCCGAGGGAAAAGCTCAGGTCATACTAACTCACAAATGGCACTCGATCCCAGACAGGCCAGCATCTCACCAAGGTCTTCAATGCTCATTCTGGGCTATAATTGTATCCCTCTCTACACCTCGCAGCACAAATCATGTGACCCAGAAGTAAAGGCAAGGAAGCCCTGCTTTCTGATCTTCTGTAATCGATGGGGGGTCTAACAGTTTTATGATCAGTGGTCTGGGGCTGGCTGGTAGATTGAATTCAGGGGTCATAAGGCTAGGTATTTGGGTACTATAACTGTCATGGCCACCAGACTGGAACCCCAGTTTTCCTCCCCTAAAGGGTCCAACTGGACCCAGTCCTGGCACCTTTGGCGCCAGGCTCATAAAAAAAGTGTGCTCTGCACACCTTTTTCCCTGGGCACGTCCTATTCCATCTCATCTCAGTCAGCCAAGCGAATCTGGGCCGGGTGTGGCTATGGGAATCCAAGAAACAGCACGTGCAGAAGCATTCGGGAGTGGCAGGGTGGAACCATCTAGCAGAGCAAGGGGGCGTGGGCGAGACCAGGCTATTTAAGCCCACCCCGCCCGCAGGCCTAAGCTTCACGTTATTCTGCCCAAGCAGCGTAACACTCACCGTCGCCTGAGAAGCACCTTACCTATGTTCCTGTGCAACCACCTCGGGGAAGCATCTTGTCTGTTCTCCAACGACCCACCTCAGAGAAACCACTTACCTGCAGGGACAGCCAAACCATTGCAGAGAAGCATCTTACCTGCAGAGACAGCAAAATCATCGCAGAGAAGCATCTTACCTGCAGAGACAGCAAAACCATTGCAGAGAAGCATCTTACCTGCAAGAGTCAGCAAAACAATCGCAGAGGTGTACTTACCCATTCATCTCCATCAGAACCAGCTGAACCATCGCAGAAGGGCCTTTTACCTGCTCGCAGTGACTCCATCCTCCACCGGCCAGAGCACACTTACCTGGCTCGTGGAGGTCAACCACCACTTACCAGCATCCGAAAACAGCATGCTGGGCAGCAGCTGGGGTGAGAATCGAGCCTGGGGAGCCGAATCCAGGGATGGCTCCAACCGTGCCCCAACGTCCCCGCAGAGACCAGGTGAGCATAACAGAATGCGAAGCCTCTCTGAATCTCTGCATGGGCCTTATGGAAACCTCAGAAACCGATCAGTTGGCCCAATTACTAGGGGAATTGCGGGCTGAAGTCCAAGCTTCTATTCAAGAGACCAATGCCTTGCGGAGAGACTTAATTGTGGCTCGGGAACGAAATGATGATCTGGCAAGGCAAATGCTTCAGGTCCACGCAGGACAGGTTCTGCTACCTGGGGTGTCTCAGCCCCTTACATCGCAGCTGTCACCACCAGCCCAGGTGGTACTTCTGGGAGCAGTGCCAATAGCCACACCTGAACATTTCACCGGCGATCCAAACAAATATGCGTTATTTATGAATCAATGTCGCCTTCATTTTTTGTGCCGACCTGGGGCCTTTCCAAATGATAGCACACGAGTTGCTTTTGTCCTTTCCTATTTAGGAGGAAGCTCAGCAGACTGGTGGATACCATTAGTGAACCAGGATGATCCTCTGCTCTGTAACATTGGGAATTTCCAACTAGAAATGGAAACATTATTTGCTAGACACACCTAAGGTCAAGCCTTGGACATCGTACTATTGTCCCTCAGACAGGGTAGCCAAGACTTGCTTATCTATATCGCCACATGGCACAGACAAATTGGCCGGAAGAAAAGAGGACCACGCTCTTTTATCGGGGCTTGCGTGGGGAATTAAAAGATGTGCTAGCCCAAGTGGTTAATCCTCCAGAAGGTTGTGCAGCGTACATAAATCTGATGGTACAACTAGACCACAGACTGCAGAATCAAAGAATGGACCGCTCACAGAATGAAGGGAGATTCGTCTATATGCGACCCAGGGACAATGCAGCTAAAACCCATGAATCAGTTGAACCAATGCAGATCGGAGGGTTGCTTGCACCTATCTCCAAGGCAGAGCGAGAGAGGAGGAGGCAGCAACAACTATGTTTATGCTGTGAAAAAGCAGGACATTTCCTTCGTGAGTGCCGCATCACACCCCCCAAAAGGATTGTAGGGGCAACAGACAATGGGAATTAAGAAAAGGAGAAGATCAGGAAAACTCCAGTGCCCGGCAAGGGTAGGGGTCCACTTGTTGAGTGAAAAGAAGGAATCTATACAGACCTAACACCTGGTCATCCCGGTACTTTTGGCAACCATCAACAACCCACAAAGGTACATGCCTTGGAGGCATATATTGACAGTGGCGCACTTGGGAATTATATTGATCAAAACCTGGCCGAATGAATAGGCCTTCCTCTTCAGCAAAAGCATAAGTCAGAAAACGTCACAGCGGTGGACGGGTCTCAACTGTCATCTGGCCCTGTGACGCGACATACCAACAAAGTCACGCTGATATGTCAGGGCGGCCATTGTGAAGACATTACCTTCGACCTTATTGGAGCTCCACAGTTCCAGATGATTTTAGGAATGCTGTGGCTGGAGACACATAACGCAAGGATCGACAGGCGAGCAAGAGTGCTGACTTTTCCTCCGGAATGCAGGAACATTTTCTTCCACCAATAAGAGAAGATCAAAGAACTCAAAACCAAACCCATCTTGGGACTTTCTGGCTCTCTGCCCCGGGAATATGTGGATTATCAGGACATGTTCCAGAAGGAACAAACAAATACTCTTCCTCCTCACAGACCTTATGATTGCCAAATCGATCTGGTGCCGAGTGTACAAATTCCGTGTAGTCGAATTTATGCTCTAACTGAGCAAGAAAACCAGCACCTGAAATCTTATTTGGACCAGTACCTAGCCAACAGTTTTATCCGCCCATCTAAGTCCCCTGCCTCTTCAGCTTTATTCTTCGTACCAAAGAAGGAAGGTGATTTGAGAACCTGTATAGAGTATAGAGCACTGAACCAAATCCCTGTAAAAAACCAATACCCCTTACCAGTTATCCCAGAATTACTCGATCAAGTCAAGAACGGCCAAATCTATACTAAATTGGACTTACGAGGGGCCTACCATCTCGTGCAGGTAAAAAAGGGGGACGAATCGAAAACAGCATTCCGCACCAAGTACAGGCTTTTCGAGTATCAGGTCATGCCCTTTGGACTATGCAACGCACCTGCTGCCTTTTAGTTCTTCATGAATGATGTACTTCATGAATTATTGGACGTTTGTGCACTTGTGTACATTGATGATATCCTCATTTACTCATCATCCAAGGAAGAACACGTCACCCATGTAATAGCAGTTTTAGAAAAGCTATGTCAACACCGGCTATTTGACAAATTGGAAAAGTGCTCTTTCCATGTCACAGAAGTCAAATTTTTGGGCGTCATGCTTACACCACAAGGTGTTCATATGAATACCCGCAAAGTGGATGCGATTCTACAATGGACATCACCAACATCCATCATTGGAGTGCAAAGCGTACTCGGATTTGCTAACTTCTACCGACGATTAATTCTGGATTTTCACAAATAGTCCATCCACTCACTTCCTTACTGAAGAAAAACAAAAGATTTCTGTGGACTCCTGAGGCAGAAGAGGCTTTCCTGGAACTAAAAAAGGCCTTTACTTTGGCACCAGTTCTTGGCATCCCCGTCCTGACCTGCCATATGTAGTTGAAACAGACACTTCTAGCATTGCCATGGGAGCCGTCTTATCACAGAGCGATCCAGATATGGGACAACTGCATCCCATAGCCTTCTGGTCCCGTAGGTTTTCTGCGCCAGAATTGAACTACGCAATTACCAACAAGGAACTGTTAGCCATCAAAGGAGCCTTCAAGACTTGGAGACACTATCTTTTTGGAGCCCGACATACGGTCATGGTTATTACAGACCACTGAAACTTACAATATTTAAAGACAGCCAAGGCCCAGTCTTCGCGCCAAACTCTGCTGGGCTCTTTTTTTTGCTGAGTATGATTTCATAATTACCTACAGACCAGGGGTGCACAGTGGGAAAGCTGACGCTCTATCCCGCATGGGGGAAGACAAAGAGACCTTTGCAACATCTAAACCTGTGGCCATTATACCTGAAGTACGAATCCAGAACCAAATCGCTGCAACTTCCTGTTTGGAAGAATTGAAAACTGATCTTCGATCCCGAATGAATCTAACTGCACAACAGGAATGGCTGGCTCAAGGAAACAAATACTCCATTAAAGATGATTTTCCCTAATTCCGAGAGAGGCTATATATCCAAGACAACACATTGCAAAGACAGATAATAGTGAATTACCATGAGTCGCTAGTGGAAGGACACCCTGGGGTCACCAAGACTTGTGCCAAAATCCAAAAGGGTTATTGGTGGCCAACCTGGAGAAAGTATGTTGCTCAATACATCGCCACCTGTGGGGTGTGCATGCAAAACAAATCCTAGAAACAAAGCCCTGCGAGGCTATTACGACCATTGGAGGTGCCGCTGGCACCATGGCACACACTATCAATGGATTTTATTACCGACCTTCCTTCATGCAACGGGTTCAATACAATCCTAGTCATTGTAGACTTGTTCTCCAAGATAGCCCATTTTATTTCACTGAAGGGTCTTCCAGCTGCTGCTGCACTTTCTACAGTGTTTTTAGAACAAGTGGTAAAACTACATGGTTTCCCGGTGTTGTTAATTTCTGATCGTGGAACGCAATGTGTTTTTTGCTCTTTGGAGTAGATGCTGAAAAATAGCCAAGATTGACATCCGGCTATCCACAAGTCACCATCCTCAAACTGATGCCCAGACTGAAAGGACCAACCAGACCTTAGAGCAATACCTCCGGTGCATGCTGCAGCAAACCGAAGAACCTTGGAAAAACCTTCTCTGGTTAACAGAATTTGCCTACAAAAACTCAGTCCACACAAGCACCGGACAGACCCCGTTTTATACAGTCCAGGGTCGTCATCCTCAAACATCCGTCTTTGATTCTCCTGACGATTTGGAAATGCCAGCTGTCAAAACCTTACACAAAACTATCTCACAAACTCTAAAAAGGGCTACAGAAACACTAACCAGAGCTAAAGAACAACAGAAAAAATGTGCAGACAGACACCGAGAGGAAGCGCCACATTACCAAGTTAGGGATAAAGTTTGGTTGGCATCAAAGAACATCCCTTTGAAAGGACCTCGGGCCTTCTGCCCTAGGTACTTGGGACCCTACCCCATCAAGGCTATTATTAATTCTGCAGCCATGAAGTCAGATTAACCAACCATCATGCAGATTCATCCGATATTTCATGTCTCCCTCTTGAAACCAATGAAGCCAGATACTCGGATTGAAACACCACCCGAACCAGCTGTCATAGAAGTAAAACCAGAATATGAAGTTAAAGACATTTTGGATTCTAAAGTAGTGCGATCCAAGCTCTACTAATTCATTGACTGGAAAGGATACAGACTGCAAGACCGAACTTGGGAGCCAAGTGAATTCGTCAATGCCCCACGACAAGTTAATCGGTTTCATCATAATAACCCCACCAAACCAAGACCAGGAGGGAGGACCATTGTGAGAGGGGCCTTGAGGGGGAGTGCTGTCATGGCCACCGGACTGGAACCCCGGTTTTCATCCCCTAAAGGGTCCAACTGGACCCAGTCCTGGCACCTTTGGCACGAGGATCATAAGAAAGAGTGCTCTGCACACCTTTTTCCCTGGGCACGTCCTATTCCATCTCATCACAGTCAGCCACTCGAATCTGGGCCGGGTGTGGCCATAGGAATCCAAGAAGCAGGACATGCAGAAGCATTCGGGAGTGGCAGGGTGGAACCATCTAGCAGAGCAAGGGGGTGTCGCCGAGACCAGGCTATTTAAGCCTGCCCAGCCCGCAGGCCTAAGCTTCACGTTATTCTGCCCAAGCAGCGTAACACTCACCATCGCCTGAGAAGCACCTTACCTGTGTTTCAGTGCAACCACGTCCGGAAGCATCTTGCCTGTTCTCCAACGACCCACCTTCGGGAAACCACTTACCTGCAGAGACAGCAAAACCATTGTGGAGAAGCATCTTACCTGCCGAGACAGTAAAATCATCGCAGAGAAGCATTTCACATGCAGAGACAGCAGAACTATCGCAGAGAAGCATCTTACCTGCAAGAGTCTGCAAAACCATTGCAGAGGCGCACTTACCCATTTATCTCCATCAGAACCAGCTGAATCATCGCAGAAGGGCCTCTTACCTGCTCGCAGTGACTCCATCCTCGACCGGCCAGAGCACACTTACCAGGCTTACGGAGGTCAACCACCAACTGCGCTTCTTACCTGATTCTCGGTAGGAGCATACTCACTGCTTAGCTCCATCACGGTCACAGGCTTCTTCCATCCTCCGCCAGGCCCGCGCGCCGCCACTCTGCTCAGGACGCCACCAGATCAGCCCTGCAGGAGAGAAGAAGAAATAAGGTTAGAAACCTGATTGGGACATTATTTAAGGTCGCACGCCATCACATCTCACGCTTACCTTCTTGGGGAACACTTCTAAGTCCAGCACCAGCATAACGGCTCCGCTGGGTCGCCGTTGCCTGTAGGAGAGAAAGAGACATTATAAAGAGAACAAACTTAAATCAGGTGACAAGGCAATAATACTCATATGAACAATAATCAACACAAAAACTCTTACCTTTAAAGTGGTTCGGTCACAGCCGGTCTGGGCCACCACATCTACGGACCAGTGAAGCAACTGGGCCATCCGGAAGCGCCCCTGCTGATAAGAAGCAGGACGAAGAGCTCACCTTTACTAAATACCAAGTGGGCCTATATGGGTAAATGCTTACCTCATTTTGGGACGAAAGATCTGAAGAGAGTCATGATACCTCCACCCCATTCTTATTACCTCTTATGTTCCCGCAGGGGCAGTATCAGCATCCGAAAACAGTGTACTGGGCAGCAGCTGGGGATGAGAATCGAGTCTGGGGAGCTGAATCGAGGGAGGCCTCCAACCGTGCCCCAACGTCCCCGCAGGGACCAGGTGAGCGTAACGTTGGGACTGGTGGGGGTTGGAGGCCTGTGCCCATCTTCTTGTGGGATTGTGTAAAGACGCCCAGACCTCCTCCCATGGCCTTGCAGGGCACATTCTTACCAGTCCACAAAGGTTAGCAACTTTCAGGACAATGAAGGGTTTATGAATCTCTGTGGCTCTCGCCTTTCTCACCAATGCCCAGGATACAACCTATTCCTTTCCTCTTGTGTGCGGCCCAGACCTGGATTGCTGCTGCATTTAAACCTTATGTTTCAATATGGCTGGTAATATCTAAGATGGTGTTTGCTTCCACATGTGCACGACATCTACGAAGCATGCAATGATGTGATCGTGCGGAGTACTATAAGAGCGGTCCTCTCCCCCTGGTCTCTTATGTTACTTGATACAGCCTTTGCCTTATTCTAAACCGCTTGTGAGTGTGGGATAGTCGTCTCCCCTTCCCAACATTCCACCCTTTCATTAATTCTACATTTACAAAATCCCCACTAAGTCCATCTTTATTTGTCCCTGTTAGCGTTATTCCTCCAACCTTTCAGCCTCTAAATAAGGTGGTGAACCCTCCTTTGGAACCCATGGTCTACATATATATATTCAATGAAAAAAACTTTGTTAAAGCGACGTTATGGTTCCACGGAAAACCGAAAAACCCTTGAAATTCGCCAGTTATGGTACGCTAAGCAACCATAACTCGTGCCACCACCGTGCACTGCTAAGACTAACACCCAAGACATCAAAGATGACATCACAAATGTTATTGATGACATCACTGATGACATCACATGTCTGCCTCCCACTTTTTTCCTTTATTGACATATCTAGGCCAGTAACAGTCAGGAACTAAAAATTAATATACTCATAATTCATTTTCCAGTACTATATTAGTAGAGTTATACTTCAAATATGTTCTTAGAGTAATTCACCTGGGGTTCACTCACAGCATATGAAACATATATAGGGGAAAACAGAGATGTGGAAAACAGCAATGCTCTGTGTGTATGAAGATAATCAGTAAGGTTATCAGCACTTTCCTATAGTTCTGCCTTTTTTTTCATGACCTTACTTTCCTGGATATGCACATTTTTGTTTACATTCTATGCACACTACTCTCCTTAGGGTCCAGTCTCATTATATGATAGTTATACATAGCGGAGTAGTAGCTTTGAAGCAGAGCGATCATTTCTGTGTATAAAGTTAATCAGTTGGGGTATGAAGATTGGCTGGTAATACTTTTTTAAAATTTTTTTAAAACTTTATTTTTGGGTTTTACAACTTCAAACACATACATCTGCACCAACTGGGTGCAGTCATAACAAGTACAATGTGCCATCTGTTTTGCTCATAATACCCCCCCCCCCGCCGCACATCGTATCTGTACACAGTTCATTGCTGGTTCCCCTTATCTTGGTCAGTTGTTTGCGCCCTACTTGGTTAGGTTTCCCCTTCCTCGACTGAGCATGGAGCTTGAGTTTGGGAGTCTGATGGCACAACGTTGTTTAACAAGTATGACGTGTAGGGGCCCCAAATGTCAGGTGGACGTGCATGCAGCGGTAGTGTCCGTATGAATTCGGTGTCCATATCTTGACAATATAGGATGTCTTTTTTCCATGCTGAAACAGCGGGGGCCGGGCCACAGCCCCATGCCATTGCGACCCTTCTGCGTGCCAGTACCAATAAAAGGGCTGCTAGTTTCCTCACTGCAGGTTGTAGGTTTTTGGTCAGACCAAGAAGTGCTATCAGTGGGGCAGGGGGTAACTCCTCACCCACCACCTCTGCTGTGATTTGTACAACAGAAGACCAGAAGCGATGTACCCCGGGACAATCCCACGCTAAATGCATGAAATCTGCGACCGCGGCGCTGCACCTCAAGCATTGTGGTGACAGTTCTGGGCGGTGTCTATGGCTTCTTTCTGGGGTGTGGTAGGTCTGGTGTATGAAGTTAAAGTGAATTTGTTTATAGCGTGTATTTAATGCGACCTTCTGGGTCTGACGGAGAATGTATGTCCAATCCTCATCGGGAATTGTTGCCTGAATAGTGGTTTCCCACCTTGCCTTTGTTCGGGGGTCAGTGCTGACTGTGTTTGTTAATAGAGTTTTGTACAATAATGACACTAACCTCCCTTCGCCTTTCGCCTGAATTACGTTATGGAGTAGATCCCACATTGCAGGTTGTTTGGGGAATGATGGGAACATACCTTGCAGTGTGTATCGTAATCTGAAGTATAGAAACATGTCCAGGGGGGTGGTACCTCCCCTTTATTTGGCCTTTTGCGGGGTCAGGAACATACCCTCGGGGAAGAGGACGCCGAGAGATTGGATGTTTAGTTTGATGAGCCAATTGAGAAATACTTTTTCCGCTGTTAGGGGAATCCCCGGGATAAATTTGGCTGGTAGCAGGGGGGAGAACCTTATAGTCACAGCGTACTTCTGCGCAATCTTTTTCCAGATTGCATAGGTAGATAATACCGTGTTCAACATGTTATGTGGTACTGGGATGTGGCTGATGATGACGGCTCGCAACAAGTTGGGGGATGCGAGGGCGCGTTCCACCTGGACATGTGGACGTATGAAGTGTATAGTATACCAATGACTTAGGAATTGTGCCTGGGCTGCCCAGTAGTATTTCTCCATATCTGGAAGTGCGAGGCCGCCGCTTGATGTGGGTAAGGTTAATGTTTTGTGGGCAACTCGTGCTGGTTTCCCTGCCCATAGCGTGACAGTATGAGGCTTTTGAGTTTTTGGAAAAATGCCCTTGGGAGAAGTATCGGAATGTTCGTGAATAGATAAAGGAGTTTGGGAAGTATAACCATTCTGATGAGTGAGGCTCTACCCCAGAGCGTCAGCGGGAGAGACTTCCACTTTTGGACCCGTTCTTGTAAGGAGTTAAGTGTTGCCATATGGATGTCCTTGAATATATCGTTATAAATAAGGGACATATAAATACCTAGGTAACGGACCCTTGAGCTTTCACACTTGAAGCCATGATCGTCTGTGAATTCAACGGTATTCGGCGTTAGTTGGAACACCACTGATTTTGAATGGTTAGTTTTGAGGCCAAAGACTTGGCTAAATCTGATCACTTCGTGCATTATCGGTTTAAGATTATTTTGTGGGTCACTGACAAACAGCATGACATCATCAGCATATAGGGAGACCACAAGTTTGTGGGGACCTAGTGTAAGGCCTCGATGTATTTGGTATTCTCTCAATCTGGAAGCCAGGGGCTCCATCACCAGGGCGAAGATAAGGGCTGAGAGGGGGCATCTCTGTCTCGTACCACGCTCTAGCCTGATACTGGGGGATCTAGTATTGCCAAGACTGATGTCGGATGTCAGATTGTTATAGAGCAGTGAGACCAGTTTAAGGAAGAAATTCCCTAGCCCCATTTGTTTGAGCGTTGCAAAAAGGAAGGGCCATTCGACAGAGTCGAAGGCCTTCTCGGCGTCCAGAAGCACAGCTTTTGCCTGCTGTGTCGGATCCAGTGCCTCAATGACGCCGAAAAGCCTTCTAATGCCATATGTTGCATTACGTCCCGGGATGAATCTGGCTTGGTCCCCCAGCACAAGTGCTGGCATTATAGGGTAGCTAGGATTTTGGCCAGAATCTTGTTGTCCAGGTTAATCAGGGAGATTGGTCGATAGGATGCACATTCTTCAGGGGGTTTCCCCTCTTTGTGTAGTAGTATCACAGTGGCCTCTCGCAGGGTAGCTGGTAGAATTCCCCGCTCTGTGGCTTCTTCGTAGACCTGAAGTAGAAGCGGAGCTATGATATTCGCGTGTGCTTTATAAAATTCTCCGGTGAGCCCGTCTGGGCCGGGCGCCTAGGTGCTCGGGAGCTGTTTGATTGCCTCATGGATTTCTTCCAGCGTTATTGGGGCGTTCAGGGGTTCACGTAGCTCCTCGGCCACCCAGTACAGCTCGTTGTCGTTTAGAAAGTCTCGGAGCAACTCGGGGTCGGTGCTGCCTTTGGAGCTATATAGGTCTTGATAAAAGTTACGAAACACCTCGACAATGCTTTCTTCCGTGTAGACTCGGTTGCCATTGGCGTCACGGATGTATTCCACCCGAGTGGGCTTCTTGTCGATTGTCAGCATCCGGGCCAGCAGCGCTCCTGGCTTCTGGCCCTCACCATCTGTGCCCGAGGAATTTCCGTTCTCGTTCCGCTTTCTCTTTGAATCTCAGTAGTTCTCTTTTCAAGTCTGCTTGGGTCTGTGGTTCACTTGAGGCGTCGTTTTTGATTTCGAGTTCCTTTAGACATTTTTCGCTCTCTGCCAGCTCTCGGCGAATCAGTTTCAGGATTCCATTTTCCTTCGCCATACATACTCCATGGATAAAGCACTTTAATGTTTCCCATAAGGTGCCGGCGGAGCTGACTGAGAACTGGTTAATCTCCAGGAAGGACGCCATTTCTTGCTGCAGTTCATTTGCGAACACCGAATCTGCTAGTGAGCCTGGCTTGAATCTCCAGTTGTGCCTAGCTGGTGATGTATTTGATCCCATGAGTTCTAGTGATACCATCGAGTGGTCTGAGAAGGAGCGTGGATGGATCTGCCCGGATCCCCAGTCGAATGGGCTGAGGGCTGATGTCAAAATATAGTCGATGCGGGAGCTGGTGTTATGAACCGCCGAGTGGAATGTATATTCTCTGGCGTCTTGGTTGGAGTGTCTCCACGTATCTATCAGGTCGAAAGTGTGGCATATTTCTTTGACTTGGAGACTCGCTTTGGACGGTCTGCTTGTTGGGTTGTGGGACTTATCTATTCTGGGGTCTATTGGTGTATTGAGGTCTGCTCCCCAGATGATCGTTGCAGTGTTCTCCTTCCCGAGATGCGTCATGATCCAATCAAAATTGTTTGGTCCGTCGATATTAGGAACATATGAGTTTACAAGAACAATTTCTTTCCCAGCTAGGAGGCCCTTTACTAGCACTGCTCTCCCCTCCGTGTCTTTCTTGGATTCAATCAGACTGAAATTGGCTCTCCTGTCTATTAAGATGGCCACCCCCCTGGCGTAGGATGAGTATGAAGAGAAGTACCTATGGCATCCCCATGACCGGGCCCATTGTAACTCTGCGGAGGGAAGAAGGTGGGTCTCCTGTAGCATGGCTATGCTGACTTTGTGTCTTCTGAGGTATTGGAGGATTTTCCTGGTTTTTGTTGGTTGGTTGCTACCTCGGATGTTCCAAGTGGCAACTTTAAGCGGCGGCACTAGGTGACAGGTGGGTGGAGGGTGCTGTGCCGGGCGTGTTCGGTGGAATTCGTCTGGGGATCGAGTTTGTCCATTGTCTCAGCAGGAATTTGTGATCTTGGGGTGTGGTATGAGGTTGTGGTGATTCTTGATTGAGCAGATGATGGCGGTTCCTTATTACTACTTTCCCTCCCTTGCGCGGGCAACCCCCAACTGGCCCGCGGTGACCCTCCCCTGATAAACAACTAAATGAACGTGGCTGCGCTTGGGGCGCTAGTAGCCCTCCAAGAGGGATGTGGCTCCCGGAGTAACAGGAGAGTGACGCTGTGTCATTGGTTTACTAGTGACTGCATCAATTGGGTGGTTGCTCTGATTGTTGCGTTAGGTATCATAATTTTATGGTGGGTCCCTTCTCGGTCTGTCTCTTCGTTGTGGTCTAGCATTGTTGGGTCCGGGTCTGCACCCGGCTTGGTCAAGGTAATCATTGGCTTCTTCTGATGTGTTGAAGAACTGAGACCTCCCTTCGTGTTGGATACGGAGTTTGGCAGGGAAGAGCATGGAATATTGAATTTGGTTGTCCTGTAAACGACGTTTAACGGCTGTGAATGTTCTTCTTTGTGCCTGTACTGCTTGAGAGAAGTCAGGGAAGAATTGGATCTGATCTCCATCAAATTGGAGGTTGCCTTTTTCTCTCGCCGCACTGAGGATTGCATCACGGTCCTTGTAGTTTAGGAGTTTTGCTATGATCGGGCGAGGATTTGTGCCTGGAACTGGTCTGGTGTTGGGTACTCTGTGCGCTCTTTCGACGACAAACAGTTGGGATAGGACCTCGTCACCAAATAGATGTTTGCATATCTTTTCCACGTGATCTTCCATTTTGCCCTGAAGCTGCTGTTCTCTGATCCCCACCAATCTGATGTTATTTCTCCGTGAGCGACCCTCTAAATCTTCGTTCTTGGCACACACTGCTTTCGACTGGGATTCCAGTGCCGATACCCTGGGGGATAAGGAGGCTGCCCCGTCTTCTAGGTCAGATATGCATTGCTCGGCTGCGTCTAATCTGTCCTCATGTTTGTCTAGCCGATGTTGGAGCTGATCGACCTTTGAGGACAGCGTGTCCAGTTTGCAACCCAACCCTCCAATTCCCGCTTTTAGAATCCCCCTGATATCGAAATTCAGCGGCTCTTCATCAGCTTAGGGGGCCTCTAGTGTGGGTGATGATGGTCTGCTGTTGGGGTTGGGCATTTTTGCTGAGGAGCCAGCCTCAAAGTTCAGTTTTCTTTGGGACTTATCTGTTTTCCCCATGGCTGCTCTGGCGGAGGTCGTTACTGGGTTGGCGGCAGTGCTGCAGGAGCGCTCATGCGTGGTCACCGGTGTTCTGAGACTTGTGTTGGGTACCTCCAATATGGTTGTGGATTGTGTGGCCTCTCACTACTGGTGGCTTATGGAACTTCCTGGTGTGCTTTGGCGCTTTATTGTTGCCGTGCGGCGTGTGCTCGCAGTCGTTCAAGGGGTTCAGAGTTATAGGCACCGCACGTACACTGGTGGGTGATTCGAGCCTTTGTCGAGTGAACTAGGGACGCAGGCTGACCCTCGCCAGGCTGACTGGGGCTGGAGCTGGCTCTCGCGTATGCATTGAGGTTAATAGACTCGCGGACCAGTACTCTTTACGGACGTGTTTGTTTGTTTTGGCCCCTTTACTGTTGGCGGTAAAGCTGGCTGGGTGGAACAATGGATCAGCAATCTGCTCCACCTGCCGCACGGTGTGGATCCGTCTGAATGTGATCTTCGGAGGTAGAAGGCAATAGTGAGGGCGATGGAGGTTTGAGCTGTAGTTCGTTATGCCCCGGTTTGTAGCAGGGTGGGCCGCTGGGGTTGCCGCCACACTGGTCTGGGGCGCTTTGTAGACTGGGCCCCAGCGGATGGGGGTGCCTTATTATGCCACCGCGGGACTCACGCGGCAGCTGTAGATCTCGATCGAGGGCCCACGAACACTCGCCCAAGTGAGGGGGGCCGGTCGGGGCTCAAGATGCCTACCGGTGCCCGCGGCACGATCGCGTCGCGGGGCTGTGGCGGACCCGGGACGCTCCTACCTTAGCTTTATCGGGAGCGGATCCGGGGTCTCCATGCCGATGCTCCGCCTCTTCGGTATGCCCCTCCACCGACCTCCAGGTTGGGCAGGACCGCCAGGCGTCCAGGCTGCCCGCGCCCCCAGGGCAATGTCGGGTCTCGTTCGGCGATCACTGCTGCACTCCGCTATCGCCACCAGTCGTTTCTTCTGGGAGGCGCGTAGTACGCGCTCGCTGCTCGGCGGCCACCCCGTGTCACAAGCGCTGGGGCCGCCGTCGGCTGGGTCGCAGTGGATCTAGGGCTGCGTTTTGGGGTCTTCTGTGCCAAGACGAGTTTCCCACATGTTTTGGGCAGCACGCAGCAGGCGAGAATGGTGTCACAGCAAGGGATTTTGACAGGATTTATAGGGAAAACAAAGAGGTGATGGCTGGTAGGTTTAGAATGAATCTTAACCACTGGCAATGCTCTGGGCAACCCTCCAGACCACCGTTCTTCGCCTGCCAAGCCATTACAGAAGGGGAAAGACCATATGCAAATTAGGCTTGGCCCCACCCCAAAAGGGGCAGTCCAGCCCGAACTGCTAGGCCACATCCCTTCTGCACGAGACCACAAGCATCCCCAGACATGTTTCGCCCTTGTTGGGGCTCATCAGTGAGGAGTAGCTTGGGTCTCTAGGCCCAGCAGGCACGGGACCCACATCTTGGCATACCCGTCCCACTCGGGGTGACAAAGCAAAAACAAAGAGGTGATGGCTGGAAGGTTTAGAATGAATCTTAACCACTGGCAATGCTCTGGGCAACCCTCCAGACCACCGTTCTTCACCTGCCAAGCCATTACAGAAGGGGAAAGACCATATGCAAATTAGGCTTGGCCCCACCCCAAAAGGGGCGGTTCAGCCCAAACTGCTAGGTCACATCCCTTCTGCACAAGACCACAAGCATCCCCAAACATGTTTCGCCCTTGTTGGGGCTCATCAGTGAGGAGTAGCTTGGGTCTCTAGGCCCAGCAGGCACGGGACCCACGTCTGGGCATACCCGTCCCACTCGGGGTGACAAAGCAAAAACAAAGAGGTGATGGCTGGAAGGTTTAGAATGAATCTTAACCACTGGCAATGCTCTGGGCAACCCTCCAGACCACCGTTCTTCGCCTGCCAAGCCATTACAGAAGGGGAAAGACCATATGCAAATTAGGCTTGGCCCCACCCCAAAAGGGGCAGTCCAGCCCGAACTGCTAGGCCACATCCCTTCTGCACGAGACTACAAGCATCCCCAAACATGTTTCGCCCTTGTTGGGGCTCATCAGTGAGGAGTAGCTTGGGTCTCTAGGCCCAGCAGGCACGGGACCCACGTCTGGGCATACCCGTCCCACTCGGGGTGACAAAGGAAAAACAAAGAGGTGATGGCTGGAAGGTTTAGAATGAATCTTAACCACTGGCAATGCTCTGGGCAACCCTCCAGACCACTGTTCTTCGCCTGCCAAGCCATTACAGAAGGGGAAAGACCATATGCAAATTAGGCTTGGCCCCACCCCAAAAGGGGCAGTCCAGCCCAAACTGCTAGGCCACATCCCTTCTGCACGAGACCACAAGCATCCCCAAACATGCTTCGCCCTTGTTGGGGCTCATCAGTGAGGAGTAGCTTGGGTCTCTAGGCCCAGCAGGCACGGGACCCATGTCTGGGCATGCCCGTCCCACTCGGGGTGACAAAGCAAAAACAAAGAGGTGATGGCTGGAAGGTTTAGAATGAATCTTAACCACTGGCAATGCTCTGGGCAACCCTCCAGACCACCGTTCTTCGCCTGCCAAGCCATTACAGAAGGGGAAAGACCATATGCAAATTAGGCTTGGCCCCACCCCAAAAGGGGCAGTCCAGCCCGAACTGCTAGGCCACATCCCTTCTGCACGAGACCACAAGCATCCCCAAACATGTTTCGCCCTTGCTGGGGCTCATCAGTGAGGAGTAGCTTGGGTCTCTAGGCCCAGCAGGCACGGGACCCACGTCTGGGCATACCCGTCCCACTCGGGGTGACAAAGCAAAAACAAAGAGGTGATGGCTGGAAGGTTTAGAATGAATCTTAACCACTGCCAATGCTCTGGGCAACCCTTCAGACCACCGTTCTTCGCCTGCCAAGCCATTACAGAAGGGGAAAGACCATATGCAAATTAGGCTTGGCCCCACCCCAAAAGGGGCAGTCCAGCCCGAACTGCTAGGCCACATCCCTTCTGCACGAGACCACAAGCATCCCCAAACATGTTTCGCCCTTGTTGGGGCTCATCAGTGAGGAGTAGCTTGGGTCTCTAGGCCCAGCAGGCACGGGACCCACGTCTGGGCATACCCGTCCCACTCGTGGTGACAAAGCAAAAACAAAGAGGTGACGGCTGGAAGGTTTAGAATTAATCTTAACCACTGGCAATGCTCTGGGCAACCCTCCAGACCACCGTTCTTCGCCTGCCAAGCCATTACAGAAGGGGAAAGACCATATGCAAATTAGGCTTGGCCCCACCCCAAAAGGGGCAGTCCAGCCCGAACTGCTAGGCCACATCCCTTCTGCACGAGACCACAAGCATCCCCAAACATGTTTCGCCCTTGTTGGGGCTCATCAGTGAGGAGTAGCTTGGGTCTCTAGGCCCAGGACCCACGTCTGGGCATACCCGTCCCACTCGGGGTGACAAAGCAAAAACAAAGAGGTGATGGCTGGAAGGTTTAGAATGAATCTTAACCACTGGCAATGCTCTGGGCAACCCTCCAGACCACCGTTCTTCGCCTGCCAAGCCATTACAGAAGGGGAAAGACCATATGCAAATTAGGCTTGGCCCCACCCCAAAAGGGGCAGCCCAGCCCGAACTGCTAGGCCACATCCCTTCTGCACGAGACCACAAGCATCCCCAAACATGTTTCGCCCTTGTTGGGGCTCATCAGTGAGGAGTAGCTTGGGTCTCTAGGCCCAGCAGGCACGGGACCCACGTCTGGGCATACCCGTCCCACTCGGGGTGACAAAGCAAAAACAAAGAGGTGATGGCTGGAAGGTTTAGAATGAATCTTAACCACTGGCAATGCTCTGGGCAAGCCTCCAGACCACCGTTCTTCGCCTGCCAAGCCATTACAGAAGGGGAAAGACCATATGCAAATTAGGCTTGGCCCCACCCCAAAAGGGGCAGTCCAGCCCGAACTGCTAGGCCACATCCCTTCTGCACGAGACCACAAGCATCCCCAAACATGTTTCGCCCTTGTTGGGGCTCATCAGTGAGGAGTAGCTTGGGTCTCTAGGCCCAGCAGGCACAGGACCCACGTCTGGGCATACCCGTCCCACTCGGGGTGGCAAAGCAAAAACAAAGAGGTGATGGCTGGAAGGTTTAGAATGAATCTTAACCACTGGCAATGCTCTGGGCAACCCTCCAGACCACCGTTCTTCGCCTGCCAAGCCATTACAGAAGGGGAAAGATTTATAGGGAGCCACACGGAGCTCTCTAGGAAGCCGCCATCTTGGACGGCTCTCTAGCACCCTTGATTGGCTGGTAATACTGTTGTT
The DNA here is from genome assembly GCF_040938575.1 of Ambystoma mexicanum. Classification (NCBI taxonomy): domain Eukaryota; kingdom Metazoa; phylum Chordata; class Amphibia; order Caudata; family Ambystomatidae; genus Ambystoma; species Ambystoma mexicanum. The sequence continues at coordinate 1,107,752,609 of NC_090930.1, read as the reverse complement.
TACTTCATTTTTCCTGTATATGCTCATATTTGTATGTGTTGTTGTTATTTGTGTTTTGTTTGAATAATGTAATTATGTAGTAAGTGGGTTTTATTAGATAGTTATTAAATGTAAATGTTGCACAGTAGACAAAACTGTAATAAAAAGCATGTATCATTTCACTATTCAACATGGTAAGATAAAAATATTGCACATCCATCATGTATGTTGTACTCAATGCCTATGTTTCTACATGAGTAGCTTAGTATACTGGAAAGAACCTGATAATAGAATGGTTTTCGTATCAATGCATTACGTAATGCACTACGTACCTCATGATTTTTATTCCAATAATCCTTCACATTTTTTTATCAACATTACTATAAGAATCCCTTGTACATACTTTCCTTGAAAAGTAAATACACATGTGATGTCATCAATGACATTTGTGATGTCATCTTTGATGCCTTGGGTGTTAGTCTTAGCAGTGCACGGTGGTGACGCAAATTATGGTTGCTTAGTGTACCATAACTGGCGAATGTCAAAGGTCTTTCCGTTTTACATGAAACCATAACGTCAACGTTTTTTTCACTGAATTTCACAGGTTTTTAGTAGTGCAACTTACCTATAACGTCCCTTTAACAAAGTTTTTTTTCACTGAATTTCATAGGTTTGTAGTAGTGCAACTTAACCATAATGTCCCTTTAACAAAGATTTTTTCACTGAATATCGATATAGATAATGCAAATGTGATAAATGTTTACTAGGACTCCCTTAGCTTACATACTTATAACATATAAAATACCGACCCCCCTGCCCCGCTAGTAATTTTGATGTCCGCGGACCGCACGCATGTCCGTGCATGGGCGCGGTCCCCATCAACACTATACAAAAACTCAGGGGGTATCTTACATTATTGTATCATACAATAAAAACACCAAACATGTTCAAAAAGCACCACATAAATACATTACATTTAATAATAAGTAAGAAGTAGAAACTGTATATGCAAGACACCAACCATCCACTGAAATAGCGTTTCCAATATAATGCCATATACCAAAACAAAATAAATATGTCTCCAACAGAATTATCTCACAGGAACTGTGGAGAAAAAAGCAAGAGCATACCTACACAGCAGTAACACCAAAAGATTGTAAGAAAGGAGTAAGCACACAATATTTATTTCATATATTTATACATTTTCAGTATTACGTACACTAAAACTAATATATTCTTTTTTTTACACAGAAATGTCCAGTACTTTGGAATGGCTGGAAGAAAATTTCCCAAAAGATGAAATGAGTGAAGACAGTGATACTAATATATTTCCCACGAGATGAAATGAGTGAAGACAGTGATACTAATGGTAGACACAACATTTCTCTATATAAGCCAATTAATAACCATTACTTCATGTGTAGTTAACATATATATTTTTTTAACAGACCATGCAGACAATGGGCCTCATTACGACCCTGGCGCTAAGTGAAAAACGATGGCGGTAAATGGTTACCGCCATCGTTTTCCGCCAGGTCCGATCATGACCCGTGACCGTTAACTACGAAGCCAATAGCGGCATCGTAGTTAACGCTGCCGCTAACTGCGCTAAGGGTGCGCGCACGCGACCGCCCACACCGTACTTAGCGCCATGGCGGAAAGGTACGCAAATGCCGACCCAAGCGGACATGCACCTAACGCCATCACCCAGGCCGTTAAGTACCTTACCGCCATGGTGCAAATAACGCCATCGCGAACCAACCGTAAAGGGCCATGTTAAGTGAATGCAGCTGCCACAGGTGCACAGAAACAGCACAGGTGAAGGCAATACAGACTCAGGGGAGTACAAAAAGAGCACACCCCACCCCTTCCCACTCCCAGTCACACTCCACAATGATACCAATACGACTAGCAATGTTGGGGCTGGAGGACCTGATAGCAATGCATGGGCTACAACAGCAACAACAACAACAGGCAGCACAGAGGAGATGCAGGAGGAGAAGCAGGGCAAGGCAGGCCCAGCAAGCCCCACCAGCACAGCCAGTGCCACCACGCAGGCAGCCCCCAATCCCACGCATCAGAGCCAATCCATTCAACCTCACTGCTGAGCAGATCCACACCCTGTACCGTTTGGACCGGGACACCATCACCGCCATCGTAGACATGACACACAACGACATCGTCAGCATGATAGAAAGTCCAACCGCCACCCCCCCCCTACTGAAGGTAGTGGCCGTACTCCACTTCCTGGCCACAGGCACCTACCAGCACACAGTGGGGCACCTGCATGGCATCTCACAACCATTATTCTCACGAACACTCATCCAAGTGCTCGATGCCCTCCTCAAGCACACAGACAACCACATCTCATTACCACGGACTGCCCAGGAGATTGCAAACACCAAAGTGGGTTTCCATGCACTAGCCAGCATACCCGGTTGCATTGGTGCCATCGACTGCACCCATGTGGAATTGGTGGTTCCACGTGCCATGGAGGTACCGTACCGCAACCGGAAACAGTTCCACTCAATCAACGTGCAAATGGTCTGTGACTCCAACAAGATCATCACACATTGTTGTGCCCGATTCCCCGGATCAACCCATGATTCCATGGTCCTGAGGAACTCCACAATACCACGCTACATGGAGCGACATGCAGGGCCAAGATCCTGGCTACTCGGTGAGTGCAATGTCATGGAAGTGGGCAGGTGAATGACGTACCAATGCATACTCCACCTGGCAGAAAGGGGGGGGGGATGATGCATACTCCACCTGGCAGAAAGGGGGGGGGATGATGCATACTCCACCTGGCAGAAAGGGGGGGGTGATGCATACTCCACCTGGCAGAAAGGGGGGGGGATGATGCATACTCCACCTGGCTGTGAGTAACACAGGGAACGGAGACAGAGGAAGGGCACTCACAATGCACACAACCCCTCTGCATACATTGGGTGATGGCATGCAAAACAGGCCATGGGAGCCATGAGCACATACTGGTTGCATTGTGTGAATCAATTAGTGCATGTAGAAGTGAGCCAAAGTAACAGTTGGATGCGAGCCATGGTGGAACATCATGTTCCTGATCAGACAACATGACTGACACATACATTCTCGCCTACATACAGGTGATGCAGCCTATCCCCTGAAGAGGTGGCTCCTCACACCAGTCCGGAACCCGCAGAACCAGCACGAGGAGGACTTCAACCGTGCACATACACGTACTCGTGTGGTCATAGAGCAGACATTCGGCCTCTTGAAGGCACGGTTCCGAAGCCTCAGCAGGTCTGGTGGGGCACTCCTGTATGGCCATGAGAAGGTGGCAAAGATCGTCATGGCATGTGTCATGCTACACAATATGTGCGTCAGACGGAATGTGCCCCTGCCCCCTGACGCAGAACTGCAACCACCTGACGATGAGGATGAGGAGGGTGCAGATGGGGCGGCACCCCATGGAGGAGGCGAAGCACAGGAGGGGCGTGCCATGCGCCAAAGTATCATCGACCACTGCTTCTAGCACACACGGCTGGTGTTTATCGCATGGAGACTGCACTTGGGGCACTGTGTGTCCCTGGGACATGCACACTGTGGACTGTACACCAATAAAGTACACATACGCAATGAAAATGTCCACACATTTCTTATTTGGAAAGAAAAAAGTGTATTGAAACTATGAACTGTTGTGTCACACCCCCTCCCACCTCCCCCCTGCACACCCCAACACACCCCCTCCCACCTCCCCCCTGCACACCCCAACACACCCCCTCCCACCTCCCACCTGCACACCCCAACACACCCCCTCCCACCTCCCCCCTGCACACCCCAACACACCCCCTCCCACCTCCCCCCTGCACACCCCAACACACCCCCTCCCACCTCCCCCCTGCACACCCCAACACACCCCCTCCCACCTCCCCCCTGCACACCCCAACACACCCCCTCCCACCTCCCCCCTGCACACCCCAACACACCCCATGCAGGTGTCAACAGATGCCTGTGACAGTGGCCACAGGCCGTCACAAGCCCCCTCTCCCGGCCCCCGGGGCACCCCTGGCTGTGGAGCGCAGGTTACGACCGGAACGTCGCACAGGGCTGCTCTGCGCAGAACTGGCAGTGGAGGATGTCCCTGGCTGCCCCTGTGCATGCACGTCCTGTTGTGTGTGGGTGAGGCCACTGACCGCACGACGCAAGGCCGCAAGTTCTGCACAGATGTCCCTGGACATGGCCTGCATGGCATCCCTCAGGGTGGCAGTGCTCTGCGCCACTTCGGCCCTTAGGGTCTCCGTGGCCTGTTCAATGCTAGACCTAGCCCCCACACATTCCGTGGCATGCTCTTCCAGCATTGCGGACAGTTAATGCTGCCGTTGAGTGATGTCCTGGAGGGACTGCTGGCCGTGCTGGCCCATGGCCAGTGCTGGTGGAGTGATGGAGGGGCTGCTCCCCTCCTGTGGAGTGTGGACAGGGCATGGGGTGGATGGCCACTCCTCTACCTCTGTGTGCCCCTGTGAGTGACCCTCATGGGGGCTGGCGTCTGAGAAACAGGGGGAATGTAGCAGGTCAGTGGGGCTTCTGACCTTGTGCTCCATGTCCGAGTCTGAACATGCAGCTGTTGCAGCTGTCTCCCCGATGTTGCTGCTGGCCGCTGACCCCCTGCCTCCTGTGGCAGGCAATGTCGGTGGAGGTGGAGCAGCTGCTGCTGGCCTGCTGCCGACAGGGGTGCTTGCCGGTGGGACCTACGGTATGCCTGCAGTGGGACCTGCTTGTTGTGGGGTCTGCCTCACTGCAGCTGAGGTTGAGGGTGCAGGGACGTTGTTGATGGCCTTCTTGGCCCTCTTTGGCGCAGGGGTGTCCTGGTCCTCTGGGTGTGAATCTGTGCCTGTGGTGGAGCAAAGGAGGGAGGGCGTTATTGATGGGTCTGCGGACTTTGGAATGAAATGTTTGACATTATTGTGGTCAGTGGATGAGGAAGATTTCAGGCAGTGCCATGCAGGTTGTCTCCTTTTAGTGTGGAATGTGGATGCAGGTATGCGGGTGCCAGCAGTGTATGCAGGGTGGTGCTCGCATGTGGCTATGGGCAGTGTTGATATGTGTTGCATTTACACTCTAGGGCAACCTTGTGCTACACATGATTGGACTGCTGTGACTATGGCATGTCTTGTTTGAGGCACCTACCTTCATCGCCTGATGTCGGAGCTCCCCTTTCCATCCCTCCGACGCCTTCAATGGACTCCATGCCAATCGTGGTTGCACAGATCTCCTCCCACGGTTGGAGTTTCAGGGGGGATTCCGACCCTCCACCGGTACCCAGGGCAAGGTTGCGGTTTGCTGAGATGACGGCTCTGACCCGTATGCGTAGGTCATCCCAGCGCTTCCTGCACTGCTGTGGGGTGCGGGGTACGGTCCCCACCGCGCTGACGCGCTCAGCCACCAAGGCCCAGATGGCCTTCTTTTTCCCGATCGCTGTCCTGGTCATGTCCGGGGAGAAAACGACACCTGCGTTGTCTTGCAGGGTCTCCGCAAGCATGCAGAGTTCCTCCCGGCTGAATCTCTCCTGGCGCTGGCGGTCACATGCCTTTTTCACACATTTAGGCATTTTCGGGTACTTGGTAGGGTGGGTGATTGGTTGGGACAGGTGTCAGGGTTGGGTCTGGTGTTGTTTGGTAGGATGGCGATGGATTGTGTTTTTGAAGATGGCCGACGGGCTGTTTCCTGTTCCGGCGCGATGACGCTATTTCCGGTTCGACTTTTTACGGCCGCCGCTAATTACGGCCGCCGCTAACTACGGTGGGCGCTAACTACGGTGGGCGCTACTTACGGTGTCCGCTACTTACGGTGGCGTAAGTGCACCTTACTCGCTTAACGATGCCGGTAGGGGCCTTTTCCGCCATGGCGTTAATTGCATTACCGCCATGGCGTAATGCTCGTGCGCGATGGGTCGTAATGTGGTGCTCTTTCCGCCATCGTCCCACGGCGTAAACGCTCATTACGCCATGGCGGTAATGACGGGCGATTACCGCCAGGGTCGTAATGAGGCCCAATAAGTGTAATATACCAAGAGAGACATTAGAAGAAATTCTGAAATGAATGGAACTAAAAATGGATATGTTAACGAAAAGTTTCAATCTTCTAAAACAGTGTATTGAGTACCAGATTAAAGAAAAGATTAAATATCACTGTCCCACATGTACCTGTCCCCCCTCTCCATGTCCCATCCAACTATCCCCAAACCCTCCCCAGCAAGAAAAACATTACGATGAGACTTCCATCCCTTCCTCCCCCCCATACATCATGTCCAAACCCCTAATTCCCCTGTATTTGTTTCAGTTTCTACTTCCCCCTCATTTTCGTAATTTTTATACTTTTAAACAATAATAACATTTTAAGTGTGTTCTTAGTATATGCCTGTGTCTTATTTTTTTTTAAAAGGCAGTTAGGGTGTACGCGGACAACGTAAGTGTCCGGGGGTGTCCACATCCAACCAAAATGGGGGTGTTCTAAGGACACTATAGCTGTTCATACTGTTCGTAATTAAAATGGTGGTGTCCTTAGAACACACAAGATGTCCGCCTGTCTTCAATTAACCAAAATGGGGGTGTCCTATGGACAATATACCTGTTTCTACTGTGCGTAATTAAAATTGCTGTGTCCTTAGAACACACAAGATGTCCGCTTGTCCGCAATTAACCCAAATGGGGGTGTCCTAAGGACAATATACCTGTTCGTGCTGTTCGTACTGTTCGTAATTAAGATGGAGGTGTTCTTAAAACTCCCAAAATGTCTGCCTGTCTGCAATCACCCAAAATGGGGGTGTTCTAAGAACACCCCCCTGTTCGTAATGTTCGCAACCAGAATGAATATATCCATAGAACACATATCCTGTCCGCCTGTCCGCAAGGTTTTGACGCACAATTTTATTCAGGGACTTCAACACTGTTCGTAGAACACCCGCGCACAGGCGCACCACACCCTTGGGTCCTACGAACATTGAGCCTGTCTGTAACTGTCCGTCGCACGTGTTTCACACTTTTAATTAGTTCTGGGGACCCGAACACTGTCCGTAGAACACCCGGGTGCATGTGCACAACCGTCCCTGTGCATTTGGTGTCCTGCCAAACAGCCGTCCCATTCGTGAACTTGTCCCCACTGAGCATGTGTCCTGATTTGCTGACACTGTCCGGACCCCTGAACATTTAAAAAGTGCTTTTGTGAGCGCTCCAAAGTATTTTACAGTAAAGGTTCACCATTGCACATGTCCCAGACAATGTCCCTGCTGATCTACATACTTTTTGGAACTTTTTGAGCCCTTTCTTGGTGTTCGATGTGTCACCGACCAGCGCGAGTGTCCGCGAAGCATGCACCTACACCGCTATAAAAGGCCACACCCCAGAGCTGATCCTCATTCTGCTTTTGGATTTCCGAGATTTACAACAGGACAATTGTGCAGGTTGCTGTTCTTGGTTCCTAGTTCCTGGTTTCTGGTTATTAACCTTCCAGATGGCATCCCAAATTGCTTCTGCTGCTACTGCCTCAGGATCAGCACCTGCACCCCCTCTACCACCACCACCACGTCCCCAAGGGCCTGCAGAGGGGAGCAGGCAAGAGGATGCAGAGGAGAGGGATGAAGAGAATGAGGTAGTGGAATTCTCTACTACTAGCACTCATCATGAGTCTTGGGTGTGGCGGTTATTTTACCACCGTTGATGGAAAGTCAAAAGCTGATGCGAGCAAGGTCATCTGCGCTCAGTGCCGCATGGTGTTCAGTCGTGGCAAGCCTGGTTTGTATAGCTATGGTACTACATCAATGAAACGACACCTAAAGTCGTTCCATGATGGGGCTATTCGTAAGGTTGTACCTTGCGATAAACGTAGAGTTCCTCTGCAGCATCCTCTGTTTCTGCTCCTGTCACCACAAAAGACACTCATGTGGCACAGCTCATCCACCCAGCTGCCTCACAGGCCATCCATGATGCTGTTGACCCTTTCACTTTGAAGGTCACAATATTGTGCATGTACTGTGACGCAGTACTCTGCAGGGGGGAGGACCGTTGGAGTGCTTTCGAGACTGCGGTCAAGGAACATCAGAAGGTCTGCAACCTACCTCAATAAGGCCCACCCTACATCTTCCTCTCTCCACCTGTCCTTTCTTATCCCCGTGGTTGGTGTCCCTTCCTTAACCTCCTTTCCCTGTGTGTCGTGTTTAAAAAAACAAAAAAAAAACAAAAAAAGCAAAAAAAAACAAAGGCTCTTTTCAGAGCCGCCTTTCACAGTTTATAAATAGAAGTGACAAATAAATAGTGCAGGGCGTGTGCATTTTTAGAAGTCCGCGGACAGTCTGCTGATATTTATTTTTTTGGGGGTGCTGCCCTATCAGAACCATTACACTTTTCTACAGGGGGAAGTGGTGGCTCTGAAAAGAGCCTTTTTGTGGTGTTTTCTTGTGTTTCAAAAACTTCAAATGGTCAACACCTACTGCAAAATGAATTGCTGTAATTCCAAAAAAGATTGCAATGGATTTTGTAAATTTCCCAGAAAAATCTGATTGCCGGCATAAGTAAGATGTACTCCATCTCTGCGAAAAATGTGCCTACTACAAAACATAGTGTTTTCATTAAAAGAGGACATATCAACATCTCTCAAAAAGGCATAAACAGCCTTGTTAACCTTGCGCCTTGCTTTCTCCATTTGTGGACCAAATGAAAAAGAACGCAACCACATTTGTCTCTGCGCAATACAGGAAAAAATTACTCTGGAGCTTGGATGCATGTCCATGACTTTCCCAAGTCCTTCTTTCATTGCAAATTGCAAAGAGATTCCAGACACATGTCCTAAACTGTTCCCTCCACAATGAATAATAATGTCTGGATGACGCTGTATCACCAAAGAAGCACAGAGAGGTACCATATCCACCCACTTCATTCCACACACTCCATGCCAGTGTACTTCCACATGAGAGAATCCAAGATGTGCATGCACCTCCAACCAATTTATCCAAGAATCTTTCGAAATCCAGACAATCTGCTTTCTGAAACACATAGCCATAGCTATCTGATCTTCTCTCATGAAAAAGACCTACTGACAAACTCTCTACTTACATAACACACCTAGTAAACCTTCTTAAACAATCCTTTGCTCTGCTCAGTCTTATTTGCATGCCTCCCAAACCCAAAATCCCTGTATGTAATACGCGGTGTCTGCGGACAACCGCAGTGTCCACGGACAAATCGAAAATCTGAATGTGCGGAATGAAAATTTAAATAGTGTGCCCCATTTTTCCTTTGAGGTTGGCTCTGAAAAGAACCTTTTTTTTTGCAGATGCTTCAAAAACACCTTTCATTTTGTATTTTTGTTCTTATTTTCCTCCAAAAATCTTCACATTAGCTTCTCCAAAGCAACCCTTATGTTGCAAAACAGCATGACATTTCCCATAAAAGATAAAGAAATGCCATCTTCTTTAAAATAAACAACATTATCAGAATCAATGTTCTCAATATTACAAAAGAACATACTAGCTCTAAGCATGAAAGCAAACAAGCCTCGGTTGATTGCACACCTAGCAATATTTTCCTGAGGACAAAAAACAAAACTATTGTCCCATACTGCCCTAGGTAACACAACATAAAAAATAACCTTGCCATTTGGAAGGACTTTCATGATGGCCTGAACCAAGTTTTGCAGATCTTGCAACAAAGTAGGGGCACTAACGTAGCCCAAATGCACAGCACCACAGTGCAGGACAACTACATCTGGACTATTGAATTTAGCCATATCCTGTCAAACTTCCAAAATTGCCTGCAAATGAAAACCAGGCACAGTACTCCACACCACCTCCACTATCTTTTACATCAAAACTTGCCACATTCCTACATTTAGCATACTGCTCCAAACTATCAACAAACATATCTCTGAGCACCAACACCCTGACTTTCTCCACCTCTGCCATCTTCACTACACACAGCCTCTTTCAACACAAGCTACAACCTCAACATCTGATTGGCTGATCCCTTCAATCCGTTTTCCATGCCGGATGTGGCACGTCTGGTCTGCGGACAACCACGGTGACCGCGGTGCACGTAACACTGGGGCAGCCCTTCTACCCTTTCCACTTCACTCTCTGCACCATTCCCTCATTGGCTACTGTTAAGCAGTCACACAATCATCCACCAATCACATCCAAGTACTCTACATCTAACTCTATCATCACAGATCAGCACTTTAGATGTACGATTGATCACTCTCAGTACAATTCAGCAGTGACTGCAAAGGACCTACAGCAACAACTACTATAAAACTCCCCAAGACTTCTACTTTCAGATTCATGCACATCTACATACATGAAAACAGACTACAGGTATGAATATGTTGTACACTGTACATGTACAGCTCTTCTAGGAATACAATACATCCCGGGAGCATAGCTCAGCGGCAACATGCGCCTTGGAAGCAAGACGACACAAAGCAACACAGGTTCGATCCCTGAGTCCTTGCTTATAAACCTCTGGGTGTTTAAGCATGTTATAAATATGCAACTAAGATAAAATAATTAGACAACTAAAAAACAAACAATACCTGTAACAGCGCCTCAATGCCGGTGAGCTGTGTGAGCACTTTAAAAATGCAAAATAAAATAAATAAAAATATAAACATAGTAACTGCCACTTACCCTGTAAAAACTGTAAAATGAACTTACTGTCATTTCTCCCATCTGCTATGATGAAGTGTCAATTGCAAACCTTTCTGCTCTCCAAATTGTTTACACACACACCTATCTAAAAAAATATTATTTCATATTAGAAGATGGGAGAAATAAGAGTATAATTATGAAAACAAAAAATAACAATGGGCCTCATTACACGGAAGGCGGTGAGCCATGGCGCTATTAGCGCCATGGCTCATGCCGGTAAAATACCGGCACCGCCTTGGCGGAAAGGGGATTTACCGCCCCATTCCAAGGTTGGAGGGGCGGTAAATCCCCCTTCCACCATTGCCCTTCCCCATTCCCATTTCTGCCCCATAGGGCTCTATGGGAATGGGTAAGGCGCTAACTACGGCACCGCAATTTTGCGGTGCCGTAATTAGCTCCGAGGTCCCTTAGCGGGTTGGTTTTTAACGCCTGCAAAAAGCAGTCGTTAAAGCCCCAACCCGCTAAGGGACCTCGTAGTAAGGCGGTAATGGTTAACGGTCACCGTTACCATTAACGGTGGCCGTTAACCATTACCGCCTTCCGTGTAATGAGGCCCAATGTCTTCATTAACAAAAGTGCTATCAACACACATATTCACTAACTTCTTTCTTTTACACAATTGCAGTGAAGACCACTCTCCTGAAAAGCAGCAGCATCTGAAGTACGAACAAGGACTTAGAAGAAACCTACTCTTTCCATACAAAAAAGTAAGTACAATACTAACAATGTTCTAGCTGTTACTCAAACACACTAGCATTTTAGAATTGTAGAACAAACAAGTGTATTAACCCATTACCATTAGATGTAGTATTAGTGCTTCCCCTTACCAGTTCCATACTTTATATTGTCATCTGAAGCCCAGTAACACACACAAATAGAAGAATAGTCTTCCCAACTTGATGTAGCTGCCCATTGCACAATCACCCGCCTCCACAATCATCCTTACCATCATACTCAGACACTCATGCACAAAGCACGTATACACTGCACAATAGCCCAACCCACACCTTCTTTTTTTTCTCCAACAGACCCCAAAGAATGCCTACCAAAAAGCAACTCCGTAGAAAAGAACACAGAAGTAGAGCAAATCAAAATAAAAGTGTCCAGAAAAAACATCCATCTCTCGCAGATTTTGTACAAAAAGTTCAAACAAAACAGCTAATACAGTCAGTAAGCGAAACAAAACAAGCTTCCAGTACAGAAACCTTCCCTCCTCTATCAAAATGTAAAACGAAACAGAAAGTAGCTAACAAGACTTCAGCCACCACTACTGCTAACGCTGCACCTATAAATCTGATGTAGTGGCAAGTAAGCATACCAAAAAAAATATTTTACAAAAAATGTTCCGCCACATAGTCCTTCAGAACCTTATAAAAACAGGAGAGAAATCATGCATAACCCTTAAAACCTACCGTAGAAAATTAATCCTAGAAGCTCTCATAGACAGTGCAATCCTTCTCAAAAGGAAGTTATTTATTTTAGTTTTAAACAGAATGAAACCACTGACAAAACGATCTACTAAACTACAAAAAAAGACTTCTTAATAAATGGAATATCAACAAAAATAGCTTTTTAAACATCTGAGGAAGTGAATGGAGTCACACCACGACCACAGAACCATATTTTAATATAGAAATCTGGTTCAAAAACTCTACTATGATAAAAGTCCTGCTTTAGCAGTGGCCACTTTAAATAAAAATCTTCTACATGGTATAGCCAAACAACTACTCGAAGAAATAGAGCATATCCAGAGAAAATATTTTGGAATTGAAAGCCACTTAAAAAATGCAATAGATGTACAACAAACTAGCAACCACTGTACAAATAGTAACCTTCTATTAAACACATACAAAAAATAAATACTAAAGTTTGAAAGTACCTCCACTGAAGTACCAAACCATGTGTTTGTGTGTTGCCGCAGGACTTCTTATAACAGTACCACAAAAACTGTAGACATAACGTACAAAATAGAAGACAGTGAAGATTCCAAATGGTTCCAATTAGCTCTCTACCTTATAGCAGAAAACAAATACGACATTACTGACCCCTTAATACTTTGCAATTACTGCACTGCAAAACCTGACAACAACCAAATACCTTCACGTGCTATCACAAATAACTTGGAATCATTCCCGCTACCAAGACCCCTGCAACAACTAAGGGGCCAATTCATAGAATTCGGCGCACAAGTGGTGCACGCGGCTGGCGCACAGTGTGCGCGTGCGGTAGTCTGCGCCAGCCGCGTGCGCCGAAACACATTCAGGCGCACAGCGTATTCATGGATTCCAACATCCACAACCAGCCGTGGCGCAGAGTGGCGCAGCGACCCTGCAGCAGCGTCAGTTATGCCCCCAAGAACGCCCCTCGCGCAGGGAAAAGCCATCAAAATCCCCAATCCAGCGCAAAGGGCAGCAGCAAACGCAGAGCGGGGAGCGTGTATTTCAGGGGTGTGCGGGTGTTCCCACACGCGATAGGCCTGGGTACGTGTATTACAGGGGTGCGCGAGAAATTCTACACGCGATTGGCCTGGGTACGTGGATTTCAGGGGTGCGCGAGAAATTCTACACGCGATTGGCCTGGGTACGTGTATTACAGGGGTGCGCGAGAAAATCTACACACGATTGGCCTGGGTACGTGGATTTCAGGGGTGCGCGAGAAATTCTACACGCGATTCGCCTGGGTACGTGGATTACAGGGGTGCGTGAGAAATTCTACACGCGATTGGCCTGGGTACGTGTATTACAGGGGTGCGCGAGAAAATCTACACGCGATTGGCCTGGGTACGTGGATTTCAGGGGTGCGCGAGAAATTCTACACGCGATTGGCCTGGGTACGTGTATTACAGGGGTGCGCGAGAAAATCTACATGCGATTGGCCTGGGTACGTGGATTTCAGGGGTGCGCGAGAAATTCTACACGCGATTGGCCTGGGTACGTGTATTACAGGGGTGCGCGAGAAAATCTACACGCGATTGGCCTGGGTACGTGGATTTCAGGGGTGCGCGAGAAATTCTACACACGATTGGCCTGGGTACGTGGATTTCAGGGGTGCGCGAGAAATTCTACACGCGATTGGCCTGGGTACGTGTATTACAGGGGTGCGCAAGAAAATCTACACGCGATTGGACCTGTGCGAGTGGGGCAGTGTATTACGTGGCTGTGCGGGAAGTTGAAGAGGTGAATTGCCAGTGTGGGTCCTCCCAGGTCTCCCCTCTACCCCCTCCACGACCTCTTCAGGCAGCCCACACCACAGGGGACTACCCTGCACCCCTGGTCATGTCCCGCAGGCAGCCCATCCACCATGGGCATGCCCCCCAGCCAAGCCACATGTCCCCTTGCACCCCCACCCCCCAGCACTGTGGGGCACCTGCCAGCAGGCCCCCAACCATGTCCCACTCATGTCCCCTTGCACCCCCACCCCCCAGCACTGTGGGGCACCTGCCAGCAGGCCCCCAACCATGTCCCCTTGCACCCCCACCCCCCAGCAGGCCCCCACTCATGTCCCCCTGCACCCCCACCCCCCAGCACTGTGGGGCACCTGCCAGCAGGCCCCCAACCATGTCCCACTCATGTCCCCTTGCACCCCCACCCCCCAGCAGGCCCACACTCATGTCCCCTTGCACCCCCACCCCCCAGCACTGTGGGGCACCTGCCAGCAGGCCCCCAACCATGTCCCCTTGCACCCCCACCCCCCAGCAGGCCCCCACTCATGTACCCCTGCACCCCCACCCCCCAGCACTGTGGGGCACCTGCCAGCAGGCCCCCAACCATGTCCCACTCATGTCCTCTTGCACCCCCACCCCCCAGCAGGCCCCCACTCATGTCCCCTTGCACCCCCACCCCCCAGCACTGTGGGGCACCTGCCAGCAGGCCCCCAACCATGTCCCACTCATGTCCCCTTGCACCCCCACCCCTCCAGTCACCAGGGGCAGCCTCCACCAGGCCCCCACCCATGTCTCCCACCGCCCCCACCCCTCCAGTCACCAGGGGCAGCCTCCACAAGGCCCCCACCCATGTCTCCCACCACCCCCACCCCCCAGCACTGTGGGGCACCTGCCAGCAGGCCCCCACTCATGTCCCACTCATGTCCCCTTGCACCCCCACCCCCCAGCAGGCCCCCACTCATGTCCCCTTGCACCCCCACCCCCCTGCAGGCCCCCACTCATGTCCCCCTGCCCCCAGGTCCTGACGAAACGCAATCATGGCAGTAATGGGCAGCATACCCAGCACAAACACCCAGCCAAGGATTGCATCCACCCACATAGTAGATGCAATTACATGATACAACCCCAAAGGCAAGTATGTAAATGAACACATGTCCGTCACACACACATACACAATGGGTGCAAGTGAATGTCAAAACCCATATCATGACATGCATGAAACCAATGAGAAAATACCACAAATGTAAGTAATAAATATATGTATTAAAGATGAAAATGAAGTAAAGAAATAAAACACACAACAATGGGGATGACAAAACAAATGGTCCATGTCCGAGAACTAATAGAAAAAATCAAAAAACAAAGGAATCCAAAAACTAATGTAGTCCAAAGCAAAATAATGGGGGGAAAAAAATAAGGAAAAACCATTGCCTCATGGTGAACACAAATATAAATCCAACAAATGTTTTCCAAACATCAAACTATGTACAAGAATATCCCAGGGTCCATGAGCCCAACACCATAAATGAAACCTACTACTACTAACTACTAAAAAAAATATATACAGAAAAGTGGCCATTGTCCGAGCGGTCCAAAAAAAACTTAAAAAATAAAGGAAACCTAACACTAACTAACTAAAGAACTATATACAATGGCAGCGGGCAAGTCCTGCGGCTCACTCTGTGATGTTGCCGGCCAGGGCATCATCGAACTCCATGTCGATGTCCTGGAGGCGGGACTCTGTCCTGGCCCCGAGGTCTCACAGGGATAACCCCATGTCCAGCTCAAACTCCCTGCGAGCTTCCTCGAGGCACTCAGCCCGCCTCAACGCCCGACGCATGGAGAACTCCGCCCTGACCATGGTGAGCCGCTCCTCTTCCGCCCGCTGCCGCTCCGCACCTATCCGCTGGACCAACTGCTCCCACACGGAAGACACTACCATCACAGGGTTCTCCAGCCCTCCGGCCGATGCCTGCCCCTCTGATCTTGATGGCCCCGAGCCATGATGCCTCCCACGTCGAGCCTGCTGCTGCCTCCGACGCCACTGCCTCTGCCAGCACGACGGCATCCAGGATGATGGAAACCAGCGACGCCGTCGTGCACGTGCCCTGCCCGATGATGCCGTCACATCCTCCATCTGCTGGGGTCCAGTTGCTGTGTTGTCCACCCCTGCTGGACCTCTGACTCCCGACTGTGGCAGGGATGGGATCCCCACCGAGCTGGCTGCATTGGTCAGGGCAGGTCCACAGGGGGCCCTGGTGGCATCTGGGCCGGAAGACGGCAAGGAGAACGACTGGCGTATAGTCTCCACAGAGGAGGAGAGGGCCGCCAGATTGGCCGACACATGCAGGAAACCCCCGAACAGGGCCGATCCCAATTGGGCCACGTCGGCACGGTGCTCTTCGTGATGACGTGGGTGCTCCTCCTGGAAAGCACGCACGGCATCACGAATCACAGCCGTGCGCATAGCGACCCCAATCAGGACCTTCTCCACACGGCCAGGGGTCCCCTCGTCCGCAGGTGGAGGGGAGTCAGATGACATGGACATCCCCTCTACCTGCGGACGGGCCTGGGACGGGGCATCCCTGCTGGTGCAAGGTGGTGCACCCACAGGTTCAGGGACAGCGACATGCACAGGCCCCTCCACGATGACCTGTGCTGTCTCCTGCCCCTGCCCCTGGACTGCACCACTTGCACCAGCAGGGATGCCCCCACCAGGCCCCATGTGCGCCTCAGTGGCGGCCTCCTCCTCCTCTGTGGAAACCACCAACCTGGATGGCTCCTCGCCGTCTACCGCCGTAGCAGGCCCCTGTGGGGGCTCACCCATCCCTTCCGCTGCAGCCGTGGGGGCATCCCCGCCGCCTTGCTCCACAGCGCCGTCTCCGCCCTCTCCTTCACTAGCCGCTGCGTAGAGGGAGACATAGAACACAAGCATCAGGGTACTGTACAATGGTCCCCTAGACAGGAAGCAATAGCAGATGAGTGCCACTGTCAAAGTACACTTCCATCATGTCACACCACAACACATGTGTCAGTCCAGGCAAAACACACACAGTGACAGTCATGGTGCGTGCCATGGACATTTCAATGCATGTCCAATGGACTCTCGAATCATACAATGTAATGGGACTCACATGCATCATGGGTCATGCCTATCACATGCACACACTTCACCTCAGTCACATCCATCTGGCCCCGTACACCCCAATCACAGTGCATACAAGGATGACTAGGCTGCATCAGTGAATCTGTACATTGTCACAGACATGTGTCATGCATCCATGGCACTCACAAGTCACAGACACGCAGGTCAGGCACACAGACATGGATACCACATATGTATCTGGCATCAGCACCCATCCCTCGCCCCCACCCATGTCCAGGAACAGAAACTGCCATGCTCTCATGTGTGCAATCTGTACAGGGCTCCCCATGTCGCATTCAAACACATGCAACAACCGTGCGGTTCACACATTACAGGTCGCACATGCATTCCCATGATGTCCCTGCACACATACATGCGTACATGGCCTATGTCACACATGCAGGCAAGTATCAGACAACCAGCACACTGCAACATGCCCTGTCTCACACAGCAATGCTTGGCCACTTACCGCTCAACTCCAGACGGGTTTCCCTCTCAAGGACCTGGGCGTGGAGCGCTGGGTGTGCGCGTTCCAGGACCCTCAACTGGATGAAACTCATGCGGCCCCGGCCCCCCTCCACGAGGCGCCGGGCCTTCATGAGGGTCCTGGACCTCAAGTCCTCCCAGCGCTTCTTGACCTTCAGGATGGTGCGGGTTGCCACCCCCTCCGCGTTGATGGCAACCACACAGTCGGCCCAGATCCTATCCCGTCCTTCCCTGTTGGCGCGGGACGATCCGAAGAGGGCATCATACTGCCCCAGGACTTGCTCCACCAGGACACCAACTTCGGTGGCAGTGAAGCTGGTGCCCCTCTGCCCCTCTGGCCGGGGGTTGCCACTGGGGTCAGATGTGGATGTGCCCGACATGGCAACCCCAGGGGCAGGGGTGGGTGGGCAACTGGGTCCTGGGGCTGGGCTGTGGAGCGATGTTATTCGAGTCGGGAGTCTTCTGTACCAGCAGGGGTGGACACAGCAACTGGACCCCTGCAGATGGCTGATGTGCAGGCACCAAATGGCAGGGCACGGTGGCAGCAGGCAGGCAGGCAGGCAGGCAGGCAGGCAGGCAGCAGCAGATGGCACGTGGGAGGCTGCTCGGGGCACTGGGGGGCAGTGATTCGGCCTTCTGGGCAGGAGCGTGGTCTTCCGTGTGTTTTCGCGTGGCCAGCTTGATACGGAGTGATTTGGCACGTGAAAAATCTGCACGTCAGCGTGTAATTCGAGGAAAGGCCCTTAGCGCGTAAGCGCGTCAGCACGCGTACGCGATTTCATTGGACCAAAGGCCCTTACAGCGTAAGCGCGTCTGTGACATTTTGCGCACGGGCGTTGCCCTGGCAGGGCTTGGAGATCCCGCGTGCCTTTATGTTCTGTACGTGCTTTTCGTGCGGTGCGTGTGTTTTCCATCCGTTGGGGTTCACACGCTATTACTTCACAGCGGGTGTTGGCTACGCGTTCTACTACACGCAAGGCAGACGGTGAGTGGTACCCCGCTCCCCCAGGCTATTCGCGTGTAAAACTTCCCGCGCACCCCTGAAATACACGCGCCCAGGCTATTCGCGTGGAAAACTTCACGCGAACCCCTGAAATACACGCGGCCAGGCTATTCGCGTGTAAAACTTCCCGCGCACCCCTGAAATACACGCGCCCAGGCTATTCGCGTGGAAAACTTCACGCGCACCCCTGAAATACACGCGCCCAGGCTATTCGCGTGTAAAACTTCCCGCGCACCCCTGAAATACACGCGCCGAGGCTATTCGCGTGTAAAACTTCCCGCGAACCCCTGAAATACACGCGCCCAGGCTATTCGCGTGTAAAACTTCCCGCGCACCCCTGAAATACACGCGCCCAGGCTATTCGCGTGTAAAACTTCCTGCGAACCCCTGAAATACACGCGCCCAGGCTATTCGCGTGTAAAACTTCCCGCGCACCCCTGAAATACACGCGCCCAGGCTATTCGCGTGTAAAACTTCACGCGAACCCCTGAAATACACGCAGCCCGCTCCCCCAGGCCCGATCACGTGGAAAACTTCACGCGAACCCCTGAAATACACGTAGCCCGCTCCCCCAGGCCCGATCACGTGAGAACGCAAACCCCTGAAATACACGTACCCCGCTCAATCGCGTGTGTAACTTCCCGCGCAACCCCGAAATACACGTGCCCCGCTCGCACAGGCACTATTGCTGTATGTTGCCACTTTTGTAATGCGCAGGGACGCTACCGCCTGCCTTCGTGTGGCGGACGTGTATCGGCTTGTGCGTGTCTTTCGCTGTGCGTGGCTTTGCCCTATTCGGTTCCATGAATACGTGTGGTTCGGGTGCGTGTGGGCGTTCCCTCTGCTTCCCTGCAGTACATCCCCAGTTACGCCCTTGTTTTCGCAAGTTGTTCCCCATTCCGCGCGTTACGCCCCGTGTTCTGCCCACTTTCTAGTGTATGCGCAGAGGTTGTGCGCTTTCACTGTGCGCGTCGCGCACGTCTTTCGGGATGTTGCAGTGACGTGTGCGCCATGCACGGGTTTGGCGCACATCCCGAGGAAGACACGCGCAGGGACTTCCATGAATCGCACGCGTGCGCGTGCACCTCTTTTTTTCCGCTTGCGCCTGCTTGCGCCTGCTTGCGCCTGCTTGCGCGTAGATTTTCGGCGCACGTTTGTTCCATGAATCGGCCCCTATATGTATATGAGAGCATCACAATTCAAACATTGCACCCATTTCAAGCAATGATACTCCTCCAACCAAAAACAGCAAAATTACCTCCCTCTGAATTAGTGAAAGGCATTTGTGGCAAAGTAGTTTATTTACCATTAGATCTCAAAGAAAATGTACACACTCAAGGAGTGCAACGGCCAATAGATCAATCTTTAATTGTCTTTGTAAATGGCGCACAAAAGACAAAAGAATTTGGCAACAACTCGTGAACTTACATAAAGTTAGACAAGCCCTGCAATATCTAAAAAACAACAATGAATACTACAAAGAAATTAATATTGAAGAAAACCTGAGGGAAACCAATGAAATAATTCAAGAGTCAATTTGAACTTCTAAATCCTGCTACAGAATCCAATATTTTAGACCATTATACAATTCATCCTTTACACTCTAAAGACACTATAGATGATGCACTGGAAACGTACCAAATGCGACAAGCCAAAAGATCTCCAATCAGCATATGGGAAAAAAGTATCCAAGCACAGGCCTTTCCTTTCCTCTTTCCTACTGGAAAAGGAGGAAGGTACGATGATAGACCCACACAAATAACAGCATTAGAATATCACTATTTACGAATGTATTCTGGCGACCCCAGATTCAGACAAAACATGTAATACATATTCCACCATCTCTTTGAAAGTGAACTAGCAACTCTATGCTACGGAGTTGCACACACATTAAAATCAGGTACCCATTTTCAAAATATGTCAGCTACACAATTATTACAAAAGTGCAGGTTTTACAGTCAGGTATTATAAATCTTTTAGCAAACATGCATGGTACAAAAGAATACTGGTTTCGACGTCACAGAGATGTATGCTGTATGCCAAGAAACTTGGCCCACCCACTTGGTTTGTTACATTAAGTTGTGCATAATATGCATGGGAAGATTTACACGATTTCCTATTCATAGCAAACAAAAACAAAACAAACATAGATATAAAAACACCAGGAGAACTCTGCTCTCTATATCCTGTAAATGTACCAAGATATTTTCATCATCGCTTCATTGATATGCTACACTTCATTTGTAATAGACTGTTCCTCCCCTCGAAGAAGTTCAACACTTCCTTTGGAGAAAAGAATACCAAGTCAGAGGAGCACCACACATCCACATGCTATTATGGATTAAAGATGCTCCTAAATTGGGTCAGGACAGTGACACCACTGTTTTGCAGTTCATCCAGAAATATGTGACTTGTGAAATCCCTTCACAAACAGCACACAGTGACCTTCATGCACAATATTTACAATTTCATAGACACAAATTTGGGAAATATTGTTGTCCCAAATATAAAAAAAGGGAAATGTTACACCAGATGCCGCTTTGGTTTCCCTAGACCAGTTTCAGCAACAGACAATTCCACTCCAGTTGCATGATATGCCATAGCCTACTTAACCAAAGCAGAGAAAACAAAGATTCAGGACCTCTGGGATGACATATCATCTGACAAAACACTATCACAGAAATTGTATAGCTTAGGCATATAAATGCTCTCTCATAGAGAATGTGGCAGCTATGAAGCTGCAGACCGCTTAACCGGTACTGCCTTGTTTGGAAAATCTGACAATATAGTATGGCTGAGTCTTGGTCCTGCTAAATCTAGAAAAAGAGTTCTCAAATCATATGAGGACATATAAACAATAGCCAAAAATGATCCCAACAGCCAAGACATTTTGAAAAACAATTTACTAGACACATAATACCCAAACAGGAGTACCACTTTGGAAACCATGTGTTTCTACCACGTAGCCAAAAACTTCACATACAAAAATAATGTTAAACCAGATGAAAAGAAAGGTAGCTACAGAGTTGTAAATTGTGAAGGAAGCTTAGTGAAATTTACCAAACGCAGCTTAATTAATCATATCAAATTGTCATTAAAAACTCCTCAACATAAAGAACTGTATTACATGTCCCTGCTACAACTTTTTAAACCATGGGGAAAAGAAGCAGAGTTACTGGATACATATCACTCCTATGAAGACACTTTCAAAACAAATGAAAGCACTATAACAGACATAGAGCCTCATCACAACTTTGGCGGTAACCCTTAAATCCGGCGGTCGCGCTATTACTGCCGGATTTAAGGGTCTGCCAAATCAGGACTTCAGTGGATTTCGCCCCAGCCCTTGGCTGGGGGGAAATCTGCCATAAATTCACGCTATTACCGCCGGCGGGAAATCCGCCGGTGGTAAGAGCGCATATTTTCCCCATTGAGCCCAATGGCAAATGGGGCATTCCCGAATGGGCTCAATGGGGAATGGGGAATTACATTACCGCCAAACTCATGATCCGGCGCTATTAGCACTGGGGACACTGGGGAGTTCGGAGGTAGGGCTAATACCGCTGGCAGTAATACCGGCGACGTTACCGCCAAAGTCGTGATCAGGCCCATAAACTTTACACAGTACCAAACAATGTTGCACAATGAACAGCAACATGAAGACGAACTCCAGGCCCAACTACAAGTGGACACTCCCGACAGTAGTCAACCTTCTGTAACAGGTAGCCAAGAACCACTTGGACAGCCACTAATAGCAAATGAGGCAGAATTAGGCATGATAGAATTAGAAAACACCATGTGTCAGTATGAACAAGCTAAAGAAGACTTCGTTGTACTGAAATCACAACTGAACAATGAGCATTTCCAAGAAATAACAAAACAAATTGAACATGGTGTGGAACATGAAAATAAAAACTGTACCTGTCAAGACTACAATTCTATACTGGTATACGTGAGTGGTGAAGCTGGTTCAGGCACAACATTGTTAATCAAAATCATCAGCAAGTTCCTTCAACAATTGACAAAATGTTGTAACTGCCCCCACAGGTTTAGCTGCCTACAACATAGGCGGTGTCACTTTACACCGATTACTACTCCTATTACAAACTTTTCACAGAAGCTGCAATGGAACTATGCAGAGTTTTCAAACAAATGAAAATGCTGCTAATAGATGAGGTGAGCATGGTCTTCAACCTAATGTTGGGTTTGATTCACCTCAGATTACAAGAGGTCCTCAAAACAGACTACGAAAAGCTCTTTGGAGGAAAACACATTTTTGTTTTTGGAGATCTTCTTCAACTGGCAAACTGTGCCGTAACACTCTTGGCTGCATAGGAAATGTCAACCTTTGGCAACATTTCCAATACAGAGAATTAACAGAAAAAATGCGCCAGTCTGCAGACCTCACACACGCCAACATTTTAAAAAGTATTAGAGTTGGTGTACTATTTCAAGAAGCACAATCAATATTAAAAGCCAGGCACATCCATGCACTCTATGGGCATAACTCATGTGCTACTGATGTCATGGAACAATTAGCACAGAAAAATGTCAATTGTATGTCCTTGATGCCAACTCTTGCAAGCTGTTCAAAATTCAATGAAACAATATTGAAAAAAGAAATGCAACCAATAATTGAAATTTGTTTCACAGATAAATTGGACGTACATGGTATGACACTACCCATGTGTCAACAAGCCACAACAAGACTAAATACCTGAGAAAACTCTATCGCCAACACAGCTGGTTTGGAAAAAAATAAATAATTATCTTTAAACTGTAGAGTAATGCTTAAACGTAACCTTGACGTGGAGCAAGGACTAGTTAATGGAGTACTTGGTACAGTTGTTGGCTTTCAAACATACCCACGTGACAACAACATTAAATTTGTCAATATTCTCTTTGACAAACTATCAGAAGTTAAAAGGATAGGATGCTCAACAGCCCACTTCCTTCTTTTCAAAGACATGTATGTACGCAGAGAACAATTTTCACTAACTCTAGCATACACAGTTACCATTGACAAAGCACAGTCTTAAAGAAGGCACGAGCTATGTAGCACTATCACGCTTAAGTACACTTGGCGGGGTATTTCTAATCAATTTTGATGCAAGTAAAGTAAATGCAGATATTCTAGAATACAATAGGCTGCGTTCACTCTACACCCCCCATCTAAAAACCTATCCTGTTCCACAAAAAGCAAAACATTGTAAAAGAAAACTACTTCAAACTGAAACGATACAGGATCTCACTGCAATTCCTCCAAAGATAAAATAAGAAACTAATACTTCATCAAGTACCACAAACAAAGAAGAATCTACTGGTCAAAATAACTCAACTACTTCTTCAAGGAAGCAACACACACTCCGAACAAATGACTTTGACACAGAACTGTCAGGTCCATTCAAATTTTCTAATATAACTGCTGTAAATTGCTACGCAAATGTAGCAATAACTATTCTATTCCAATTGCCACCAATTATTGAGAACATTTTCTTACACAGTACAGACCAATTGTGTTTGCAAATGTTAGTCCTTCATAGAAATGCAAACAACAATCCTGACAGCACTTACAGTGTTCATGGAATAAGACAAGAAATGGACTACTGTGATGCAATTGTCAAATTCACTATAAACTCACACGAAGATCCACATGAATTTCTAATTTACTTACTACAAGTACTGGAAAACAAAAACACACCTATAAATTAAATATTTGTGGACACATACATGCACTCTCTGGAGCCATGTGGCAGAGGAACAAGTCCCTAATGAACGCTTTGTGAATGTATCCATACCTAACTGTAAATCCATTCCATTTCAGCAACCTGTACAAAATGCAAACCATGGCAGATTATGTACTGCCTGCAATTCAGATAATCATTCCACCTTACAAATACAGACACATAGTAAATACGTAATAGTAATGCTTTTACGTTACAATGCAGATGGTTCCAAAAACAACTGTAAACTGACTGGATTCACACATAGTCAAGTATCACATGGGAAGAAAACCTTCACAACAATAGGTATGATCTACCACGCAGGAACCACAACCAATGCAGGTCACTACACTGCATATAAAAAAGAATTGTGGATGGTTTGAATGTAATGATAGTACCATTACTCTAAAGCAGAGATTACCAACACATCCTGTAAACGCTTAATTCATATTCTTAAAACCAAAATTTAATACATAATCTGTGTATGAACATAAGCAAAACTGCAACTTCAAAACTGTGCACAGTTAGAATATGCCAACATGTACCTAACTGTCCCAAGATTCCGCAAAAAGCGAACAGATAAATAAATACCACTAAAATGTAACAAGAAATACACAGTTAGAATGCGCCAACAGGTATCTAACTGCCCCAAGATTCCGCAACAAGCAAACAGATAAATACTACTAAAATCAAACAGGAAATATACAGTTAGAATACACCAACAGGTATCTAACTGCCCCAAAAAATCTGCAACAGACCAACAGATAAATAAATACCACTAAAATCAAACAAGAAATTAACAGTTATAATACGCCAACAGGTATCTAACTGTCCCAAAAAATCTGTAACAACCCAAAAGATAGATGAATAGCATAAAAGTAGAAATAAACAATTAGAATACGCCAACAGGTATCTAATTGCCCCCAAAATCTGCAACAAGCCAACAGATAGAAGATTAGCAAGAAACAAGAAATAAACAGTAAAACAATGAAAGAAATATCGAAACAATGTGACGCACCTCACGCCTCACTCCAGCCAATCGGCGGACACGTTGCATGTCTGCGGACGTGACGTAAGCCGATTAGCCAGTCGGTGTCCTGTCCGCGGAGCGAACAGGGAAATGTGTCTGCGGAGCGGACATAGATATCACAAATCTTTTTGCCTTATGTTTTGGTCATTTAAAAAAAAAAAAACTACTGGACAGATTTACACCAAATTAACAAAAGCACACTTTCGGGACTAAGCAGCCGCTCCTGCTGCAAATTTGGTGGAAATCCGTCCAGTGGTTTGAGCTGTAGGTGTGTGCAAAGTTTTTTCCCATTATGTCTATAGGAAAAAAAAATATGGGAGCCCCCCTATAACTTTGCCCCCCTCGACCAAACCTCACCAGAATTTGCAAAAAACTTCAGAGTGGTCCATATACTGTTTCTGCAAAGTTTGGTGAGGATTTGTCCAGGGGGAGCGAAGTTATAAGCCACCCATTAAGTGCTCTTCCTATGGGATTTGCAACTTAACCATAACTACACAGCCACTAGCATGGGCTGTGTAATATATATATATATATATATACATACATATATATACACCCCCATCTCCTGCTAAATCAACCCAATGCTCTGTGTAATGCTTCGGGTCAGGTGGGGGCATAGTGATAGTGTCAGGGGGGTGCAAATGCTGTTCTATTACAACCACGCATGGTCTGTTTGGGTAATCTGTTTGTGCAGCACTGTCTTTTGTACCGTGAGGTGCATTTGGTCCCTCAGTTGAAACCATCATCATAGCACTGTTATGTACTGCTTTAGCACAACATCTTAGTCCCAGCAGACAGGTGCAGAAGAGAACCAATTTGAACACTATCACGGGTATCAGTAGTTTCACGATTGCCCTCATCCAGGATGATGTCCAACAGAAAATGTTGTCAAACCAATCACCCTTTTGTATGCCAGCTTCAGTTTGCATGTGTGATCCGAGAGTGTGCAATGCTCCTATTATTTGCATCAGAGAGCCCTTCTCGGCATCGTTTGGAGGCACAAACATGCAACAAGAATCACCAATTTTGCGGGAAACACCTTCTTCCATTGCCGTGAGCAAGTCGAGTACATATCGGTTCTGGCGGGTCATCAGTCTTATGGCACGCATCTTGACCTTGATCGCGTTCAGACCTTGTTATCTGTCATTGGCCATCTGTATCACTTCCCAATGCCCAATTTGGATCCACTTGGCGTTTGCGGCTGTTTGAACCCCAGGCAGTAATAGACATGCAAAAAAGGTTTCTTCTTTGCTAAACAGTGTATATTCATATGGTATTTCTTTGAGGAAGTCTTGAGACAGGTAGTTCGAGCTTCTTTTCCTGCACAACCTGTTCTTTTCTTTTTCAGGTAAGATGCAGAAGATGGTGTGGCTGCAACGGGCCGTACTGTTAGAGATGCGGTTGGGACAAGAAAGCTTTTTGATCTCACTGCAAGGTGGTCTTCAGGGATCACTAGTGCAACATGGACGGTGAGTAATAGCCACTCCATGATGGTGGAAGGTGCAAGAATGCCTGCTGTCTGCCCACCCAATAGCAGTCCATTACTGCAGCGTAACCTTTTTTGAGATCTAGAATGAGCAAAGTTGTATTGCATCGTTGGTTGGCCCCCACGAAAACAATTCCTTCATTATAGAAACATAGATCCTAAGTCTCTTGCTTTTGCACTTTCACTGGCTTTTCCATTGCCCCGATCCACGTCAACTTTGCAATATGTTAGTTCCAGAATGGCGCACATGCAGATTCACTCGGGCCAATACTTTGTCTCCGAACCCCAGTAGCCCTCCTGCCATACAGCTCATTGATGTTTCTTGCCTTTGCTTGCCACATGCTTTACTCCTAGCAATTTCAAGTATGTCCTCCGCAAACACTGGATGTGATTGGGATTTTGAGTGCATTGCAACTGATCAGGTTCCATAAATTCTAGTTACACACTGAATGCCTGGAAAGTACCCCACAGCCTAAGCAGTGTGCTAGATGAACAAGGCATTGAGCCTCTAAAATTGGTATTTCTTTTGGTATCAATACCTTGGGTGCTCCCGACACATGTGGTATCAATGAACACACATAATAACTACCGTTCACACTCCTCCCCACCAAGCGCATGTCTGCGTACTAACTATTTGAAAGTTCTGGATGGTGCATGTCTTCTATTGTATCTAAACCAAGTCCACAGTATTTGTCTTACTTGGACCTTCTAACTTGCCTCTTTTTACAGAATGAAACTTTGTTATGCACATTATTAAAAGCACTGATAGTATTCAAATGTATATCAATTAAAGCATCATATTCACTGCTACTATTAACAGTGTTAATACTCTTTACTTGGTCATAGATATGGGGGACCTTGGCAACGGTGTTGTGTGTTAAAAAAATGGGCACACATGCAAATTGGTACTCTTGGTAATATTTACATACTGAAAAGAACCATTAATAGCAAGGCTCATTTGTGTACTCCCTTTCTTTTATATACCCCCCCATATAAAAGTGCATCCCAGATAGATACCTGATCCAAACATAAACATGGTAAACAACCCAGCAATATAGTGCATAGCGCATAAGTACGAATAAGAGAGAGATAGAGAGACAGAGAGAGAGAGAGAGAATATGGGAGAGTGCAAGATTACACTCCCTGTGCAAATGTAATGCGTAGCAGCTGTGTGTGGAGCTTGTAAGGTGATATTGGGGTATATTTCCTCAATTGTTGACAAAGGGGCACATGGGTAGGGCTGGAGGGGTGCTTGGGGTGCTATGGAAGTGGGGTACTTCACTGGTTTCGTGTGGGCTTGGGGCCTTTGGGTGCTTTGCCGACATGATATAGGTGCACCCAATAAGGCAGTTCCTAAACTTTGACAGAAAGGGGAGTTGCGTAAATTAGTTGAAAAGGACCATTATAGCTGGGCTCACTCCACCGGTGCACGAAGTTCTTAAAATACATCCAGTAGCCAGGGAACAATTGCAGAGGGGGTGATGTTGCTGGTGTATCCCTTGCACCACCTGTTGCTTCCTCAGTCTCGGGAGGTGCAATTTATTGGGAAACAAATTTGATGGCTTTTGTTAGGGGGGAAATAGTTGCTAAACTCCTCCCCCATGATGGATGCTGCTCTGTGAGCATCTGATGCTCATCTAACAGGAGAAATTGATGTGTGCATGCGGCACACTGTTACCACATCATAGTGTGACAAGTGCAGGTCTTTGCAGGGCTGCGTAAGCAAACTGAATATTTCAAGCGGTAAACAGTGCACCCATTGGTTCTTTAATGTGGTGCACAGTTTTGACAGCTTGCTTTTCAATAGGCCATTGATCTGTTCCACGATCCCATTGGCCTGGGGTGGTAAATGGTGCACATCCGATGCTTGATGCCCAAAAATGCTGAAATCTCTTTAAAGAGGTCATTAAAGAAGTGCGTGCCATTATCTGATCTGAGTACATTGGGCACGCCCTATTGAGGAAATGTCATGATGCCTACCCCCAGGCATCCGGACCAAGCCCATCAGCCCCGGGAGCAGTCATCTAGACATTTAGTAAAACCTCAGCAGCCCCGGCTAGGGGCTATCTGGGTTCAGTCCTGGCGCCTTAGGCGCCAGGCTCATAGTAGGAATCAGTCCTGGCGCCTAAGGCACCAGGCTCAATACTTACCTCAGGCAGACCATGCTGCAAATGACTCCAATCCAACATGAAGCCTGAAAGGGACTATTTTTCTACAGCGACTATTTTTTACTCGGGTGTGGTTCTAGGGACTTCTTACCTGGGACTACTTTTGAGGCTATTTAAACCACACCCGACCAGCAACACACGCTTCACGTTATTCTGCATCCAGCAGCGTAACACTCACCGTGCCTGCAGCCTGCATCCAGTCTTCTAACACACCCGCCTCGAATCCGGAGCTCCTAAAACAAAGAGGAAAGAAAGGGACAAGGTTAGAAAACAAACTTATTTCTATTCCACACCTGATTCTGGATCCATCTTGTCTCCGGACCTGTAAAGAAGATCATTTCTGCATGCGCCGCACCTCCAGCTGCAGCGCCGCGCCATACTCACCAGTCTTCACAGCATCCTTCGGGTCGGCGCTGCCTCCATCATTTCTTCGCCGAACTTCGGCACCTAGGAGACAAAAGAAAACCACAAGGTGAGCCGAGGGAACCAACAAATATAATTCTTACCACCATAGACTTACCTGATTTACCACCGCAGGCATCCTTTTTTGGCTCTCCATATTTTCACGTGCCGCATCTGCAATGAGAGACAAAACAACACGTTTTCCTCGTGCAACATTTACCGGACAGCGCCGGGTAATACAGACTCTTACCTGAGCGCCACCAGTTGCCACAAGAGCATATTTTCACGAGCCAGCTGCAAGACAAGAAAGGAAGAGTGGGAAACAAGAGTGAACATCGGACATATTGAACTCTATGAACTTAATACTTACTGGTCCTCACTCAATACTCTCCGGAACTCTCCCGAGCCTTCAAACCAGTGAAGTAACTGGAATCGACGTGCCCCTGCAAATCCACGCATGATGGAGAGCTCATCTGTCAAGAATATAAGGTGAGATTGCTGTGAGGGCATTTCGGAGATGATCAGTTGGGGAGGACTGTGGGGGTGCCATCACTTGAATCCACAAGTGGCTAAATCCATCTCTCCACTTGCAGGAGAATATTTCTACGGGTTAAGCAGACAAGATTCGGAGGGCAGATCCAGTCAGTCATCGCTGCACTACGCATCACGTGGGTGGAGACCGCAGCTGTCCGGGTCTGACCGACGCCCCTGTGGGAGCCAGGTAAGCGTAACAGAACGCGAAGCCTATCTACAAATCCCCACCCGTGCATTATGGAAACCTCAGAAACCGACCAACTAGCCCTATTGTTAGGGGAACTTAGGGCAGAAGTGCACTCCGCGCGCCAAGAGACTAATGCCCTCAGGAGAGAACTGATTGTGTCAAAGGAGTGCACTGATGATCTTGCTAGACAATTACTGCAAAACCAAGCTGGGCAAACACCATTACCTGGACTCGGGGGGAATCCAACTCCTGTTTCATCGAGCAATCCTGTGCAAGTGGTTCTACCAGGGAGCATTCCTTTAGCTCCACCCGAACGTTATGCTAGGGACCCAAAAAAGTTTGCAGTGTTTATGAACCAATGCCGCTTGCACTTTCTATGCAGACCTGAAGCTTTTCCGAACGATCAAACCAAAGTAGCCTTTGTACTATCATATCTTAGTGGCAGCGCAGCGGATTGGTCAATTCCATTAGTTAACCAGGATGACCCTCTTCTTCGGGATTTTCAAGGTTTTCAATTGAGCATGGAAAGACTATTTGCCATACATTCACAGGGACAGGCCCTGGATAACGAACTTTTATCATTACGACAAGGTAACCAGGATCTACTAACCTATATCGCCACTTTCAATAGGTTAGTGGTGGAAACCGGATGGCCAGAGGTAAAACGAATTATATTATTTCATCGTGGACTTCGGGGTGAACTCAAAGACAATTTGGCCCAAGTTGTGAACCCACCTCAGGATTGTGCAGAATATATAGACTTAGTGGTCCAGTTAGACCACCGACTTCAGAATAGAAAGGCTGATTGAGCTAAATTCGAGAATCGGGTATTGGTTAAACCCAATGTTACCCTCAAACGAACAGATGTATCAGAACCAATGCAGATCGGGGGGGTCAAGGGACCCTTAACTCAAAAGGAAAGAGAAAGAAGACGGCAGATGCAATTGTGTATGTACTGTGGGGCCTCAGGACATTTTCTACGGGATTGCCCTATAAAAACATCTAAAAAAGTAGTCAGAGTTGCTGATAAAAATCAAACAGAGCCTGATTCGGGAAACGACCATGCCCGACAAGCGTAGAGGTCCGCTTGCCGAGCTTGAAGAAGGATACTCAGACTTCGCACTTCATCATACCAATGGTCCTTATAGATCCAAGGCAGCCATCACGTATGCACGCAGTGAGGGCGTACATTGATAGCGGGGCCATAGGAAACTATGTGGACCACGAGTTGGCTTCTAGGATGAATCTATCTCTCTGCAAAAAGACCACTTCGGATGTCATCACCACAGTCGATGGAGCTGAAATTGCCTCTGGACCTGTAACTCATTCCACCGCAGAGATGACACTATTGGGTCAGGATGGGCATCGAGAGACTATTGTGTTTGATTTAATCAAAGCACCGCAGTTCCAAATAATACTGGGGATACCTTGGTTGGAAACACATAATCCTTGTATTGATTGGCGAGAGAAGAGAATAACCTTCCCGGATTGTGCACATACTTGTTACCCAAAAAAAACCTTGAACCAAGGCCTGGCCACAGTCGCTACTCCAGTCGTGCAGTTATCTCAGGAATATCAAGAATTCCAGGATGTTTTCCAAAAGGAACAGGCAAACACCCTACCACCTCACAGATCATACGATTGTCAAATCGATCTCATACCCGGTGCACAACCTCCATGTAGTAGGACCTACGCCCTTAGGAACACGAAAACCTCCACCTACGACAATACTTGGACCAATACCTTGCTAATGGCTTCATTCGTCCATCCAAGTCCCCTGCATCTTCAGCTTTGTTCTTCGTGCCTAAAAAGGAAGGTGACCTCAGAACGTGCATAGACTACCGCGCATTAACTCAGATCACGGTTAAGAACCGATACCCATTGCCTCTGATCCCCGAATTACTAGACCAAGTAAAGGACGCTTGCATGTACACTAAATTAGATCTCTGAGGGGCATATCATCTGGTACATGTAAAGAAAGGCGACAAATGGAAGACTGCTTTTCACACTAAGTACGGGTTATTCGAATACCAGGTGATGCCCTTCGGGTTGTGCAATGCACCAGCAGCCTTCCAGTATTTTATGAACAATGTCCTTCGTGAACTCATTGACGTCTGTGTTGTTGTATACATAGACGATATTCTAGTGTACTCCTCTTCAGAATCAGACCATGTGAAGCACGTTTGTGCAGTCCTTGAGAAACTACGCCAGCACAAGTTATATGCAACATTGGAAAAATGCGTTTTTCATGCTACAGAAGTTGAATTCCTTGGATTTATCCTGACTCCAAAAGGAGTCCGAATGGACTCTCGAAAGGTGGACGCAGTCCTCAAGTGGCCATCACCCAGTTCAGTTAAAGGGGTACAAAGCATGCTCGGATTTGCTAATTTATACCGCAGATTCATTCCGGATTTCTCACATGTTGTACACCCTATCACAGCACTTTTGCGAAAAAAAAAACGCTTCTTGTGGACCGAAGAAGCTGAAAAGGCCTTCCAAGAGCTGAAAGCGAAATTCACGTCTGCACCTGTCTTAAAGCATCCATGCCCCGAACTTACATACATAGTTGAAAGTGATGCATCCAGTTTAGCCATGGGAGCTGTCCTGTCCCAGAAGGATCCTGAAACCGGTCAACTTCACCCAGTAGCATTTTGGTCCAGAAAGTTCTCGGCACCCGAGTTAAACTATGCGGTTACCGATAAAGAATTATTAGCCATCAAATCCGCCTTCAAATCTTGGCGGCATTATCTTCTCGGTGCCAGGCATACCATTACGGTAATCACCGATTACCGGAACTTGCAGTATTTACAAACAGCCAAGGCCCAATCGTCGCGTCAACTTCGATGGGCATTGTTCTTTGCCGAGTTCGATTCCGTGATATATTTATCGACCAGGTTGTAAAAATGGCAAGGCAGATGCCTTATCCCGAATAGGGATGGGAGAAGCATATGCAAACCCGCAACCGGTGCCTATAATTTCAGAACAAAGAATTCTTGGCATAACCACTCTACAGACACTAGAGGATATTCAAGTAAAGATCCAACAACTCTTCGATCCAACAGCCTTGCAGGACTGGGTGAAGAAAGGCCCGGACTACTCAGTCATCAATGACCTACCTTATTATCAAGGGCGACTATTTCTACCACACAAGGAACTACAAGAACTAGTCATCTCCAATTTTCATGACACCCTGATGGAAGGACACCCAGGTATCGCAAAAACTGAAGCTAAAATTAAGAGACAATTCTGGTGGCCCACCTGGCGAAAAGACGTAAAGTCATTTGTAATGTCTTGTGGCATTTGCGCCCAAAACAAAAGTCAGAAGAAAAAACCAGCTGGCCTCTTACAACCTTTGGATATTCCACCTACACCATGGCACAACTTATCGTTAGACTTTATTACAGATCTACCTCCATGTAATGGATTTAGCACCATTCTAGTTATTGTGGATCTTTTTTCCAAGATGGCCCACTTTATTCCTCTAAAGATATTACCTTCTGCTTCAATTCTGGCTAAGGAGTTCCTCGAAAAAACATTGTTCGAATACACGGATTTCCTTCCGTATTGGTCTTTGACCGAGGTAGTCAATTCATCAGACGGAGAGGACCAACCAGACCCTTGAACAGTACCTACGTTGCATGCTACACCAGACCGAAAGTAATTGGAAAGATATTTTTATGGATTTCCGAGTATGCATACAATAACTCTGTACATTCAGGAACCGGACAAAGCCCCTTTTATACCATATATGGACATCACCCTCGAACTTCAGAACTAGATTCGCCTCAGCATTTAGAAATGCCTGCAGTCATTTGCATTCTACTATTACACAAGCCTTTAAAGAGGCAACAGAACATTTGAAACAAGCAAAAGATAAATATAAGAAAAATGCTGATCAACATAGAAGTGAAACTCCTCCACAATACCAGATTGGGGATCAAGTTTGGCTGGCTACAAAACACATACCTCTGAAGGGAACTCCTACTTTTAACCCTAGATATTTGGGACCTTACACTATTAAGGCCATTATCAACCCGGTAGTCGTCAAATTGGAATTACCCTCTAATATGCGCATTCATCCTGTCTTTCATGTTTCACTATTAAAACCAGTTCAACCAGGAACAAGATTAACCAAACCACCCAACCCCATCTTGATAGATGGAGAACCTGAATTTGAGGTAAAAAATATCCTGGACTCCAAGATGGTTAAATCAAAACTTTTATATTTAATCGATTGGAAGGGCTACGGACCACAAGAAAGGTCATGCAGGTCATGGCAACCTAGTGACCACGTCCAGGCACCTCGGTTGGCGAAAAGATTCCATCGGAACTTCCCAGACAAACCAGGGCCCAGGGGAAGAAAAACTTTAGGAGGGGCCTTGGGGGGGAGTGCTGTCATGATGCCTACCCCCAGGTATCCGGACCAAGCCCATCAGCCCCGGGAGCAGTCATCTAGACATTTAGTAAAACCTCAGCAGCCCCGGCTAGGGGCTATCTGGGTTCAGTCCTGGCGCCTTAGGCACCAGGCTTATAGTAGGAATCAGTCCTGGCGCCTAAGGCACCAGGCTCATAGTCATTATTTACCTCAGGCAGACCATGCTGCAAATGACTCCAATACAACATGAAGCCTGAAAGGGACTATTTTTCTACAGGGACTATTTTTTACTCGGGTGTGGTTGTAGGGACTTCTTACCTGGGACTACTTTTGAGGCTATTTAAACCACGCCCGACCAGCAGCACACGCTTCGCGCTATTC
The DNA here is from genome assembly GCF_040938575.1 of Ambystoma mexicanum. Taxonomy (NCBI): domain Eukaryota; kingdom Metazoa; phylum Chordata; class Amphibia; order Caudata; family Ambystomatidae; genus Ambystoma; species Ambystoma mexicanum. Next base: position 1,107,717,869 of record NC_090930.1, on the reverse strand, counting down.
TGCATCCAGCAGCGTAACACTCACCGTGCCTGCAGACTGCATCCAGTCTTCTGCCACGCCCGCCTCGAACCGGAGCTCCTAAAACCAAGAGGAAAGAAAGGGACAAGGTTAGAAAACAAACTTATTTCTATTCCACACCTGATTCTGGATCCATCTTGTCTCTGGACCTGTAAAGAACATTATTTCTGCATGCGCTGCACCTCCAGCTGCAGCGCCGTGCCATACTCACCAGTCTTCACAGCATCCTTCGGGTTGGCGCTGCCTCCATCATTTCTTCGCCGAACTTCAGCACCTAGGAGACAAAAGAAAACCACAAGGTGAGCCAAGGGAACCAACAAATATAATTCTTACCACCATAGACTTAACTGATTTACCACCGGAGGCATCCTTTTTTGACTCTCCATATTTTCACGTGCCGCATCTGTAAAGAGAGACAAAACAACACGTTTTCCTCGTGCAACATTTACCGGACAGCGCCGGGTGATATAGACTCTTACCTGAGTGCCACCAGCTGCCACAAGAGCATCTTTTCACGAGCCAGCTGCAAGACAAGAAAGGAAGGGGGGAACAAGAGTGAACATCGGACATATTGAACTCTATGAACTTAATACTTACTGGTCCTCACCAGGAACCTCAGAGTCAATACTCTCCGGAACTCTCCCGAGCCTTCAAACCAGTGAAGTAACTGGAAACGACGCCTCCCTGCAAATCCACGCATGATGGAGAGCTCATCTTTCAAGAATATAAGGTGAGATTGCTGTGAGGGCATTTCGGAGGTGATTAGTTGGGGAGGACTGTGGGGTGCCATCACTTGAATCCACAAGTGGCTAAATCCATCTCTCCACTTGCAGGAGAATATTTCTACGGGTTAAGCAGACAAGATTAGGAGGGGAGATCCAGTCAGTCATCGCTGCACTACGCATCACGTGGGTGGAGACCGCAGCTGTCCGGGTCCGACCGACGCCCCTGTGGGAGCCAGCTGAGCGTAACAGGAAATACCTCCCGCACTAAAATATTAGCGGCACATTTAGCATCTGGGTGTGCACAGGTCCCACCTCCACCCATCGTATGAAGGGACAGATGTCCACAATGAGGTAACGAGAGCAATTGCACCTTTGTCCCATGTCCGCCTAATCAATGTGCAGTACGTAGAATGGCCCAGCGGGGCAGGGCAGGGTTCCTCGGATGGTTCTCCATGTAATCCCTGTGTTGTTACTTTGACACATGGTGCAACGCACAGACATTTTAGTTACATTCTCTTGTGGGTTTGTGACAAACCAGTCCTCCTGTTTGCATCCCCTTTTCACCTAAAGCTCTTTTCCTTCTTGTGGCGCTCGTCCATGCATCTCAGTCAGCTATGCAATTCATAAGGCATTGTACAATGCTGGCAACTGTCCCGAGTTTGGTGCCAACACAGGATACTCTGAGACCCGCGGCACTGTGGCTTTCTCTGCTGCTTCCGCGGCATCATTACTGAGTGAAACCTGGTCTGTTTTATTAGTGTGAGCAGTGCATTCTACGACTGCCACTACTAATGGTTGGGATAGTGCATCAATAAGCTTGTCCAATAACATAGCATATTGAACTGGGAATGCGTCAGTTCTCTTAAGTCCTCTCCTCCTCCATTTCACAAGGCCTGCATGCACTGTGGTGGGGACATATGCAGAGTCTGAGTAAATGGTCATGTGACACCCCTGGGGCACTTGTAGCACTTCAATAAGCACTACAAGCTTGGCTGCCTGGGTTGAGAAATGCATTGGTAATCTTTTCAACACTAGTGTTTCATCCTCCCCATCCACCAGGCGAACCACTGCCACACCAGTGTGCTGTAAACCTGTATACTGGCCAATTGTAGCAACCCATCATTGAAGAGGATCCCCCCAAGCGATGTATCATGTGCTTTTGGTGTCATGAATCGGCGATATCAACCCTTCTGGTCTGCATGGTCCCTCAGTCAATAGCCACTACTCCGTTCACCTTCAACATGGCTGCCGCCATGTCTTCGGTGCGGTCCAGTCGTCTATGTGGATCTCGTGCTCCCTTAAAAACAGACATGCCCCTGCACCTCCGCGCGTCTCAACGCTTTGCTTGCCTGCGCCTGGCCCAGCAAGTGTTCTAGTACCAAGCCCCCTTTCCTTCTCAAATCCTGGTAACCATCATCCATCCTTCCTGGTCCCCCCTTCCTATTCCTTTTGCGTGCTCTATTCGGAACCTAGTTACCCTGTCTTCCTTATCCTGGTTACGTACTGGACCCATCCTGGAACATTGAACGTAACCCGAGCCCCGGCGCTGCCGCGACCGGGAGTCACTGACCTGCACACTCACCGAAGCCCAGCAGACTGGATTCAGAAGACTCTAGAGCTTACCTTTATAAGGCACGCTCATCCAGGAAAAAGAAACCTGTGATCTCAAAGAAGAAATCCACAAGAAGCAAACAGGTGACTCACGAATCCCAGGACTCGGATTCTGACAGTTTGAGATGCCAACAGACTACAACTGTTTCTGCCATGGAGGCAGCCGTTCAAGACCTAATGAGAGTATGCAGGAACTCACTACTGAAGTGCAGAATCTTAAGGCTGAAAATGCTGCCTTAAAACAGCTAGTTTTATCCAGGGACTCCGCATATCAGGAAAGTGCATCGGTAGGAGGCATTGTGGACAAGTATGATGGGAATCCAAAAACATTGCGTTCCTTCCTGGACTCTTCCTTGATTCCACTCTCGGTAGGGGTACTGAGGTCCACTGCACCACTGTTTTTGTCCTCCTCATGGCCAAAATACCACTATTCTCACATCGGGAGGTGCTGGGTTCTGCTCCACCACCTCCGTTTGTGCATTCGATGACATAGCCCCTTCACTTGCTATTATTGCTAGATTTTTCTGTACTAGTTTCCCTTCCTCAGCTTGCAGCCTCAGGGCCATTTCCTTTTCTCGCTCCTTTATTCTCTTACAATGGTGTACGATTATGGTTTGAATCTCAGCCCAACATTTCGCTTCAATGACCACTATTTTGTCAATCGCCTCTGCACTTCCTTGGGTAAACCCCTTTTAATAACAAAATAAAAAAGAGGAACTGACTTGTCTCACTGGTCCCCTGCCCTGCACACCAGATCTCCTGAACTTTAATAATGTATTGCACGTGTCTTCATCGTCCCCCATAGTATACTGCATGATGGACTGAATATCTGTGGTGTTAGGGTACATTCGCCGCCTTGCCTCCCACACCTGCGCCCTAACGTTGATAAAGGGTGCACCGGCATGTGCGTCATCATCTAACTTTACTCCCAGATACCCTGCTTTAACCCACACATCTCCAGCCTGATCCCCCACAGTCGCAACAATCAGGCTTTTGATATCCCCTATGGCCAATGGAATTCCTGCTGTCTGTTTTTCAAAGGCATATATCCACTTGCCAGCCCCGGCAGTAAGGGGCAGGTGGAGCTTAATTAAATTATTCTTATCCATGTGCACCAAGAGCACATAGTGCGTCCTGCCTAGGCCTTTATGCAACATAATTTGTGTACTTGCATTCCTCTCTTCTTTCCGTCCAACACTTGTCTTCCATCAGCTCTCTGCATCCCTATCAGACCTCACTGTCCTGTACCTCATACCTCTTGCTCACCCATCACCACCTCCCTCCTTCTCAATGTGCACATCCTTTATGACTGTGCTTCTAACCTAGACAAAATGTCTCCTACCCCCCATTCATCTAACCCACTCCTTTTCTTCTCTCCCCCCTCCTGTGTCACCCTCAATTGAGCCAATTCTACCGGTGTGGCCTCCAATCCCTCTTCTAATTCATTAAGAATCTTATTATCCTGGGGCAGAATAGCACTCTGTGTCGATCTGTAGGGTGGTGGGGCAGTTGCCGGGTGGGCACGTATGTCAGTTTTGTATACTCAGTGGCTTGGCGAGTTGATAAAGCCCTGTACGAAGGGGCATAGTCCCATTCCCCTGTGTTTTCATGGACATGGCATCTAGGGCAGCCCCTTCAATGTTCTGGGACCCACCCCCATCAGGGTCCTCCACATCCTTTATCATCTTCCATGGATCCAATATCTCTTTTAAGTTGTTTACCTTTATGTTTAGCAGCTAAACACACGCTCATGTTGTCTAGTATCCCTCTATTTTAGGTGCCCTGTTCTGGCCAGGAGCGGGGCATTCCCCCTTGTATCTCTATCACCCACTGTTTGTGATACTTCTCTATCTTATCCCTGTACAATGGTAATGCATTATACATGTACTCCAATGGCATCACCCTCCCATCTTTGCAACTTGCGTGCTCAAAACCCCAACTTTTGTAATTATGCGTTGCACACACAGTCACTACCAGTCCACTGTCCCGCCTCCCCATTACACCCTATCAGCACTCCCTCGCTCCCCCTTTTGACACGTATACACATGCACACACTATAACAGTACACACTTCAAAACAAGCTATAAACACAGGCCCACCTCTGGCCTCCATCTTTTGCAAAAATAATTGTAATACACTAAAACAACAAGCTAAAATAACAAGCTAAACCAACAACCACTACTTCCACCAAGTCCACTAATTATATAGAGCTCCTATTTTTCCTTTATCTCCTTGTCACAAAACAAATGGCACCATCATCTTCCCTCACTCGGAAAGGCTCCCACACTCCTGTTCTTCCTCTGTAAAATCTTCTTAAATTACCATAAAATAACAATAAAAAACTAAATCTCACCATGTGGCCTTACCACACTCCTCCTTCACTCATGCACACAACACTTCCCCACACACCATGCCCCTCGTTGCTATCCCTCACAAGGAGTGTATTCACGTCTGCATGTTCACCCGAGCTACTCCATCACAGGGTCCCAATAAGGTCCTGCACTCCCCCAGGAGGCACGCCTTGCTCCAAAGAGCAGACAGGAATTCTGTAAAAACAGCTCCTGCACACCTCACCAAGTTGCGTGCTTGCGACTGGTCGCTACAGGGGGGCGCACCCCCTTCAGAGAAGCAGCTTGGAAGCCTCTATCGTTGCAGGGGTTGCTGGGATCACATCAGGGTCACCAAATGAAAGAAAGACCCTCAACGCTCACACCAGAAAAAATGTAACCCACTAGGGAAAATAGCCCAAGACACCACTTGCAACGATAACAAGTAGTTTATTCCTGCAAAATAGGAGTTCACCAGTAAAGAGCTCTTCTGCTGCCGAACGTTCTGCCAAAATCTGCATGAGCAGCACATTAAGAAGGTACATTCCGTCATCAGTGACGTCATCATATGTAGTAGAAACCAGCGTGGCTTGTTGGTGAGACCCTATACATAGGCCGCCTGCTCCATAGTTGATGCCAGGCCATTGGTCTCAGCCCCTTCTGTCCATCTTCTTCCACGTGGGGAATGGTGCAGTTGTCATTGGTCATGAGGTGGTGGTTAATTGGCAATTATGTGCAAAATAAATAAATAATACATCCCTATCTATGTAGCAGTACACCTGTTACAAGCAGACAGGGGCCCAAGGGAAAATCCGAGGTCATACTGACTCACAAACTACACTCGATCCCAGGCAGGGTGGCATCTTGCCAAGGTCTCCCACCCTCGTATTGGGCTACAATTGTATCCCTCCCTGCACCTCGCAGCACAAATCACATGACCCAGAATTGAAGGCAAGGAAGCCCTGCTTTCTGATCTTCTGTGATCTATGGGGGGGGGGGGGGTTTACCAATTTTATGATCAGTGGTTTAGGCCTGGCTATTACTCTGGAATTCAGGGGTCCTAAGGTTAGGGCATTTGGGTGCTATGGCGGCTGCAGGCCTGTGCCCTTCTTCTCTTGGGATTGTGTAAAGACGCTTAGTCCTCCTCCCATGGCCTTGCAGAGCACATTCTTTCCAGAGCACGTCGGTTAGCAACTTTTAGGACAATGAAGGGTTTATAAATCTCTGTGGGTCTGGTCGTTCTCAACAATGAATGGTACAACCTATTCCTTTCCTCGTGTGTGTGGCCTAGCCCTGGAAAGCTGGCTGCCATGCTGCGTTTATGCCTTATGTTTCAATATGGCTGCTAATATCTAAGATGGCATGTGCACTACATCTATGAAGCATGCAATGATGTGATCATGCAGAGGACTATGCAGAGGACTATAAGAGCGCCACCATGGTCTCTTATAATACGTGTTACAAACTTTGCCTTATTCTAAACCTCTTGGGGGTGTGGGATGGTCATCTCCCCTCCCCAACTCTTATTATTCTAGATTTGGCTTTGAAGGTCATTCCCAGTGCTTCCGCTTCATAATGTCTGCCAGATTGCCAAATTCCCTTTTTACGCTTCAGCCTTCTTTACATTTTAAGCCCTGAAATAGTTTTATTTACAGGCACACACCAATCTGTTCTACTTTCAGAAAGGCCGTTCAGTGTATTACACTCACAAGAACTATCACAAACTTCTTTAATCAAAGTGATGCACCCCTTCCCATCGAGCACTTTTGCAAACCTGTATGGAAACAATTACACCTAAAATACACCATTCGCTTTTCTGGTGTCTGAATGCATCTTACAAGGCTTCTGTGCTTGGCTGCCTACTTGGCTTTTTCCTGTGAAACACTTTTTCTAAACTGCAGAAAAAGATAGGTGTACTTATGCACCTTTTGTTCATTTTTTAACTGTAACATTTGTATTTCATTTTATTAAAATGTAACATTTTCTGAGAAACATGTGCAATGTTTCATAGATGCATACCGAGAACAATATGTAATATAAGGTACAGAAGAGTATTTGAGGCCTATGGGCAGGAGAAATAAATGCTATTGCCATAGCGGTGCCAAACCTAGAATTTACCACTGGCAAGGAGCTATTTGCAAGCTCCAACTCTGCTTTTGTCAGTTTTAAGAAGTAGAAATGTTGCAGGTACAGCTAGGGGGTGCTTTGGGACATTTTAAAGTGAAGACGTGGGCGAGAGATGGGGAAGATTAAGTGACAGCAACCCTTACACAGGAAGAAAATCCCCCACACAGCGAGACCGTCTCCTGCACAGTATTTTCCTCTTATGTCATAATGCTGCTTAAGAGACCTGAATATATTGTTTGCCAATATCACAAGGCAGGTGTGTAAGAAAAAAAGGCACTTTTCAGTTCTGATTGCTTCCATTCACCTCCTTGTTTGTAACACAAGACCTCTGGATCTACTGTTTTCCCAAGATCACAAGTCTGCCCAGTAACGAATCCCTCTAATCCCAGTGCTGACTGCTGCGCCGAATACTTTCTCCCCAAGTCTGGAAACCCTGAGATCAGAATATAATGTTTGCCGAAGATCACCATTTTCCTAATTCCTAGTCTTTCCTTGGCATGGAAAATAATACCTCACAATATACTTCTTGACCATGATCAGCAGCACTTTACTAGAATGCATTTATCCTTCCCCAGTGCCAAATGTTTTTCTTTCCAACGCATTGGAACCCAAGAGCTCACAATATACTTCTTGCCAAAGATCACATGCATACTCTGTTATAGGCGTCTCCATCACCCAGCACAATTTTGATTCCTTTCCACCTTGTGGAACACAAGAGCTAATTCTGTATGATGTTTTTATAAGATCACAAGGCTAGAAAACCTGCACCTCTTTACTGAGGTAGCCTACATACTGCCCTGTGCCACAGGTGGTATAGTTTAGAGGCGGTGTGCAGTATGGCAACTTGCCCTCCAGTTCATGACCCTCCTGGGAAAACCTATTTGAATGAGTCAAAGCAAACGCTATGACCATGGTACAACGTCCTTTAATCGCGGAACGTATTTTTGCGTGGCTTTTTACCGCAAATTTATTAACGAAAAACACATCGAATTTATTTGGGAGGGTTAGAAAATTATATATATAGGGTGTGGGTGTTTTGGAATAGATAAAAAATTAAAGTGAATAGGTGGTTGGAGGGGAGGATCCCCCCCAAAAATAATTGTAAATATATTTGATGGTTTTGTTTCGTTAATACATTTGCTGTAAAAAAGCCAGCGAAAAAACATCCCGCGATGAAATGACATGGAACCATGACCATGTGTAGAGTGAATCAGAGTTTACACAACTAAGTTCACTCATGTCTAGGCTGAACCCATATTGCATTTTGTCTTTGTTGTTATTGGCATGGGTGCTAATAAGAGTTTATCCATTTCTGGATGTTAACAAGTCATATACAAGAAATGGGTGCCATTGTCTGAAAGGGCTGGCTCGATAACCCCAGTTCAGCCCTTTCTGGTCAACATTGTCAAATGTGGCAGAAAGATCAAGCAGGACCAGTGGGCCTGGGTCACTAATGGAAAATCCAGTCATCCAATACGGACAATAAAATAAATATAATTAAGACAAGCAAGTAAATCAACAAATATAATACAAGGAACATTATAATATGTTCCAATATAATACCTGTTATAAAAAGGTTATAATAAATGTTGCAATAGGGTGTTAAGTATTGCAACTTAGGCTTTGGACAGCTTGATGGGAAAATCATTGGCATACCCATCGAGTGCTGGATTGTCTTCATAATAGGTCTCATTCTATATGCAAACACAGCATTAGCACCTCATAACTTAAAACTAGGGACTGGAAAAGATAGACTGAGGCACAAAGAAAAACACAGGGTGGTAAAGCAAGGATACTGATGAGTACACCCCTTCCAGGGGAGCTGGGCAGACCTTTTAAACTATAACAATCTTTTATTGTGACATGTACAATCCAAGCCGACTATTTGCCTGTAAAATATATTCTTGCATCCACAGAAAGTGCAGTTCTTAAAAAGAAATGGTGACATCAGGTAGTGGCTTGTGCACATTGCTAACTCTATAAAGTATCTCGTAAGGGTGACTATTCAACTATCCTCCCACACATCTCTCCAACAACCACCTTGGTAGTAAAGGCTCGGTTCGGTGGATGCCAGTAGCATTTTCTTCTTTTTATGCACGCATGCGTTCCCTGACCCGTCGAGTCTGATTTCCATATCGATCCTTACCGTGACCTGATTGGCTATGGTAATATTATGTGTATATGTATTAAGCCACTCCACAGACAGCGCAGCAGTGGTGCGCAGCGGGCACGCCTTCTGTGTGCCGAATTTGAGCCAAAGTCAAGCCCATCTGTGCCTGTCCGGGCCAAGGACGGGCTTGGCTATAAGCATGGCAATGTTGTGACGCACCAGACTATACTGGATCTTGCTCCTCCTAGAACGAGGTTCCCTCTGGGGTGGGGGTTGCCATCAGCTATCTGCCCACAGCCTACGTTAGATGAGTACGGCCTGACAGTCTTCTTATTAAATATCAGATCGCTGCTGGCTCATGCAGTGTCTGTCAATGACCTTTTGAAGGGTTGTATGCCTGATGTTTTAAGCCTATCTGAGACTTGGCTTACCGAGTCGTCTACACCAGTGTTGGTTCTGGCCTTACCTACTGAATATAACATAATTAATTTAGATCTATTATTGGTGCATCCAGGTGGCGGTGCCGCCATGATTTATAAATCTAAGTTTTGTGTATTCAGAATTCCACTCACCCATGTGGTTGCCATGGAAGCATTGCTGCTGTCCATTAATATATCTATATATCTGCCTCATGCTCCCTTCATATTTTTGTCATTTACAGACTGCCCGGTCCACATGCTGGGTTTCTTAATCCTTTTCTTTACCTGGCAGCTGAACTCCAGGTCAAATTCGCATACCATGTTGTTCTTGGCAATTTTAATATTAAATTCAATTTGCTTCGGGCCCCTATTCTGAGCCAACTTTTTGAGGGTCTCTCTGATCTTGGTCTCCATCAAATTTTTATGGAGCCAACTCATGCGTTGGGGAATACGCTTAATTTGGTGTTTGCCAGGTACTCCCAGCTATGCGTTCGTCCAGTAGAACCAGTCTCGTGGTCTGATCACCATCTAGTGCCTTTCCTGCTTAGACGCCCTGCCCACGCCCTAAGACCTCTCCTGCTAGTTATGTGGAGTAATTGGTGCTCTGCTGATCCTGATTCCCTGAAAGCCCTAGTCAATACCAAGTGTATTTCAGCTACTGAAGTTGACTGGCTTTTTTTACCCACTCTCTTAGGATGGCAACCGATTCAGTATCCCCCCTTAAAATTACCCGACTTTGCAGGTGTCCCTCTGAGCCTTGGTTTTCAGCTGAGCTCAAGGCTGTTCGCCTTCAGCTCAGAAAAGCTGAGCACAAATGGTGTTGCTCCTATGGGTGTGTGGAAAGAGCAGCCTATAGAAAATGTGGGAGCCACTAGTATACTGCAATGGAGGATACAACACAGGCTTAATTTACCCAGAAAATTGATAATGCTCTTAATAAGCCTAGGGAACTACTCTCTGCAGTTAAATCTCTCATCAGCTGCTAGAATTGCCCGATTAAAGTTTGTTTTTTTCTTCCTTAAAAAAATTGAGAATGGGCAACATCGGTAGTAAAAACAACGTGGCTAACAACGAGCGACCACCACGACGAGCAAGAAGTTATTGCTGTGTGAAGTGGGCCGACTGGTACATTATTTACACATGTATCCTATTCATTGTGATTCTTCTCTCACTCACAGTACGTACTGTCTATTATGTGGATCCGAATAAAGCAAGGGTCCCTGTGTATCTTCCTATGCCGCAGGAGGGTACAGATGTGGCAACTACAAGACAACCAAGACTGTATGTAATTGTCCCTACACCAGAGGTACATTTAAAGGCACCTTGTCCTGTCATAGATAAATCTGGGCTTCCTCTTGGTGGGAGGCCAGCTTTGGAAGTTATTTAGGACTCTATGTTACCTTCATATTATGTTAATAGGATGAGGCTTCTGGAGCTTTCTCCTACATGAGTAGCACCTGCAAAGACACCAAGTTCACTGCCAAATGTTCCTATGGTTCCCTTAGTGAGAAGAAATAATGATGATGTACTTCATAAGATGATTAAAAAAGCTCATGAGACAAGAAGGAGACCTAAGAGAAGTACTAGGGAGGATGTTCATGACCTGAACGATTACCTGGACAGTTCAGCACATTTGGGAAACAACATGTGATATCAGCACATGAAAGAAGTGGGAAGGAGGACCTCAAAGGAGGAATGCTATGTATGTGCACTCCTGCCTTATAGTATGGGGAAGTCTAACATTTTCATAATTATTAAAATAGATGTCCAGACAGCAGATTGTCTATCTCACATTGCACTCTGTCAAACAAGAGGTCAGTTCATGGACCGAACAGCCTACCTAAAATGGGCAACTGAATGGATGGATCCAGAAGAAGACGACTATGTTCAAGATACAAAGACAAGATTAAGAGCCCACACTAAAAAATCACGTCATAAGATACAAACAGCCTGGAGTGAAAGGAGCTGGAATCAGATGGGAAGTAAACAGAAGACTTGAGAGTCCAGGAAAAACTGCATACAACGTTTGAAGTTGGAAGAATAGAGGCCAGAAGCACATTTGGGTATCAGTACTTTCACCTGATGGATGGGAGGAAGGTGTGGTCATCTGCAGAGCGAGGGTAGTCATTGGTTTCTACAAACCAACCGTTGACATTGGATGCAAACCTTTATGGCTGAGACTTGCTAAACTACTGATTTGGGTCGAATACAAAGGAGGGCCCTTACAGATAGTGTCTCTGGAAATTGCAAAGCTATATTTCAGAAAGAATGGCACAAGAAAAGTTGAAGAGAACGTAAATTGTGGTTGAATCTTTGACATGCCAGGAATGAGCACTGGAACAGCAGTGATAATGGATCACTACTGGGCTTGTGGATCCAGAGCTTACATGAACATGCCCAAAGATTGGGGAGGACACTGTTCTATAGTGAATGTTCATGTTCCAGAATTGGTGATTCCTAAACGCGATTTAAACATTGGTGACTTTCCAAAAGCAGATGCTCATCTGAGGAAGAAGAGATCTGTGGAGCTGATAAATTGAATGAAGAGAGAGAACTATTTCTCAGCTAAGTCAATAGAAGCTTTTACTTCTATTCCATATGAGCACAGATTATTCAGTCAGACTTTATCAATATCGACAATAATCTTCATGCCAAGGATCCAGACTGCAGCGAATACCAAGTGGTTACAGATAGCCAGATGGGAACTTCTACAATCGATTAACACGACTATCAAAGGATTCAACGCTATCAAAGAAGAGCTGAGGGCCATTCGACTGATGACTTTTCAGAACAGATACGTCTTGGGCATGATCACAGCCATGGATGGAGGGGTTAGTGCCAAAATTGGAGAATCATGTTGCATGTTCATACCATCTCATGATGACGAAAATGGCAAATTGACAGAGGCCATAAAGATGCTTATGAAGTTACACGTCCAAATGGTAGATTAAGTGGAACACATTGATGATGATAGTTGTTTTGGATCACTCTTTTCATGAGTTCCACAATGGATGGCAGATCTGTTCAAGTTCCTTGGAGCCCTGACAGTGATGCTTTTTCTTGGATTGTGTGTAATCAGATTGGCTCACAATGCAAGAAGACTGCATAGGAAGCAATAGGAATGAAGATCATGATTGATGTCAAATCAGGATGGAAAACTAAAGAGCTAACAGATGAAGAAATCAGAGACTATGTGAAGGCCAGCATCCATGCACCTGAGGGAACAAAGTTCCTGTACCCAAAGAATCACAAGAAATATGTGGGAAGTGGATCTACTGAAGTCCAAGTTGACAGCGCATGCTTATGAGCTGGAACAAGGATGAGCATGTGAAATCAGTTGGATGCCTAAAAGGAGTGATAAAAATATAAGTCCCAAAGAAGCATTTCTTCAGCAAGGATGTCTAGATGTGAAGACTGATGGGAGAGTGGTCGATGGAGTGTAGAGGAGGAGCCAAGTGCCCCCACCTCAAGCACCGCTCCCATGTTACCTATATGTTGGGAACCAGAGTGTGAAATACATGTAGTGCCAGTGAAGATGCCAGTACCAAGAAGAATCTTGGAAGCAAGGTTCCCATTGAGAAAACCGTACCTGCATGCACGACAATATGATGGCCATTTGAATGAAATGCCAGAAGAAGAGGGAAAAGTGAGCAAAAGGGAAGATTGAAGGCGTCACACAAAGTAGGGATGACGCATCTAAGAGAGATGAAGAGGAAAGAGAACATAAACATTCTATAGGTATTAAGAAAGTGTCGAGGATAAGCAACATTTTGGGATCGAGATGAAGGTGTTTATGCTACAGAAATGATGAAGATATCAAGTCCTTTTACATGTGTGCAGATGCAAGAAATGCAAGTAGACAAAGTATTCTTAAGGCTAGCTATGTAGTGAATAGATTGCGGCATGTGCCAAATATGTATATGTATAAGTGTGAATTAACTATGAGCGATTCCACTAGCATTTTAGCAGAGCTGGACCCAGAGAAAGAAAGGCTTTTCCAGTGTGTCGCAGTTGAAAAGCAATTGAATTATAGAGGTGCATCAAATAAAGGCGAGGCTGGACCAGCACCAAGAATCCAAGGCCGCTATGGGCCTGAATGATTAGATAGTGGTTATAAGTGTGTGAAAAGAACAAACTCCTGTTCAGAAGACGGGCACGAGAACAATGAAGACGTCAGAGGTTCATCAAATAAGAGTATTTTAAATGCAGCAGAACTCTAAAATATATTCTTAAGTCACGTGGATGAGTGAAAATAGATAATCATGATGTGCTACGCCAACTCCAGGAGACAGAGGGCCTCATTACGAGTCCAGCGGTAACCGAGGCGGTAAAACTGCCTGGTTACCGCCGGACTCGTATTACCATTCCGCCTCCGTGATTCCCGGAATTACCGGGGCATTACAACCCCCGGTTTCCCGGGAATCACGGAGGCGGAATGGTGTTAATCCCCATTCCCATTGAGTCCTATGTGACTCAATGGGAATGGGGATCATGGAAACACCGGCAGCATCTAGTGACGCTGCCAGTGTTTCCTCGTCCGCCTGCAGGCGGGCGATGTTAAACCTGCCAGGTCAGACCTGGCGGGAACATCACCTCCCGCCTGCAGGAGTCGGGATCAGGCAGTCCGGAAACAACGGTGGCGGCGGGTTTCCCTCTTATTCACAGGCATGAAGAACACATTCAAGGCTAATCTTCAAAGGGCTAATTGACTGGCAGACAGCAGAGTGATGATGATAGCGGGTTAATTGGTGGGATGCTATGGTCAAGACTAGTCCACCAGCACCTGGATGTCAGCCTGCGTGCTGCTGGCATATGTGGAAAAGTACTGATGGGTACAAGGGTGCCAACCAATTATAGAGGCCCACGTAGTAAAGAGCCCTTTAGTTTGTCTAACCAATGGGACGTTGTGTATTTGATGACATTCGTAGTGACCTGCACTAGAGGAGGGCTTAGTTGTCCCACCTGATTTTAGAGACCCAATCACTTTCCCAACAAGTATGGAAGTGCTTAGAGAGGCATCAGCTTCACCTCACTGATGATCCCCAACAAGGGTGAAACACGTGTATGGGGTTGCTGGTGGTACTCTTGTTCAGGTTGGAGTTGCCATTGCATTTCGGTGCTGGACTGCCCCTGGGCAGGACAAAGACTGATATGCAAATGGATATTTCCCATCTGTGAAAGGCACAGTGAGTAAAAGCAGTGGCTGCGAACTCTCAAGTGGTTAATAACCACTGAACCGGTTATCAGGCCTTGTTCTGTCGAGAGAGGGGCGCCCGCTACCTTTGCAAACTAAGTATGGAACGTATACCTAGATTTTCCCTCTAATCCTATCACTTTCTCAAGTAGGTTTTTGTAGTTTACTACGTAGGATGACGTTAGCAATGATGAGTTTTTACTATATAACCTACTTTTTTAATAAAACTTGCTGTTGGGAAGATCAAGAGAATTGTCGATGTTCGTTGTAACTACCTGTTTTAGACAACTGCAAATAAAACAGTTCTGATTTGCCAACTTCCTGAGTTAGTTTGATTATTGATGTTTGAGTATCTTCTGCATCCCCATCCATCTCAAGGTATTGCTACCTCGTCTGAAAGGGCTGGCTCGATAACCCCAGTTCAGCCCTTTCTGGTCAACATTGTCAAACGTGGCAGAAAGATCAAGCAGGACCAGTGGGTCTGGGTCACGCTTGTCCATGATGAGGAGTGCCTTGTCGATGAGCTTGATGGTGGTGTCTCCCTAATGCATCTTGATCAGATGTCAGACTGGTAGTTTGAAGTAGGTTATGATTAATGATAATTTTGTGTAGTTGGAGTGTGCCAGTCTTCTCAATGTTTTTGACAATGAAGGATAGATGGCTAATGGGGTGATAGTTTGCTCGGTTGCGCGGAATGAGTGTGGGATTCTTTAATAGGGGTAGGAACTGTGCAGATTTCAGTTTGTTGAAGAAAAGGTGTTGATATTTGGAGGAGAGGAGTGAGGAGCCTGGGATCACAATATCCTTGAAGGGGGTGGTCTTGAGGGACGTGATGATGTTTGTGAGTTCTTACACTGTCAGGGTCTTGAATTCTGACCATCTTGGGACACCCTGCAGTGGTATGGAAGGAGTGTCTATTGGAGGATAAGTAGTCATAAATTTGGTGAGGGATCGTGAACATTTTGTTGTGGAAGAGCGTGTTGATTGCATTGGATCTCTCTGTAGATTTAGGTACTCTGGGGGCTGTTCGAGGCTGATGCAGTGTTTTAAGGCCTGGGAGAGGGCTCTGCTCTTTTGGAGGCTTCTGCTATAGATGATGTTTAGTAAGGTGCTTTGTCTGAGGTGATGTGGGACCTGCTGGATGGACGGAGGCTTTTCAAGGTGGTGAGATCTTCTCTTAATTGTGTTTTTCTCTAGATCCTTTCTTGTTTGCAGATGGCATGTTTACTGTTAGTGAGTTCTTGTATGTAACAGAGTGTGAATGGCTTGGTTTGTTGGTTCATAATTTCAATGATGCATACATGATGGCAGAGTTATAGTGCATTTGAGCTGGTTGCGAAGGATGTTGGCTTACAATCAAGGAGTGAGCATGGAAGCCAGGTTGCTAAGGCTTTCTTGTAAGGCAAAGAGAGCTTCTTAGTTTTGTTTTTTTGGGTTCCTGCATTCGTGGCAGATTGTGGTCTCCTAGGAAGATGTTGATGGAAAAGTTTACAGTTGATGTAGTGTTGAGGTCAGTAATTTCATCCAGGCGGGCTTTGGTAGTTGGTGGTGGATGTAGATTAGGTGGAATGTAGCAGTTGAGGTATGGGAGAGTGAAAAATGACACGTCAGGAGCTCCATGGATTTGAGGGGTGAGAGATCCTGGTGTGTGCATGAAGCTATGTGGATGACTGTGACCCCTTCACCAGATTTATCTGTACAGGTGACATGCTGGATGTTGTAATCAAAAGGGACAAGGATGTCCAGAATGTAGGAGGAGGTGGGGGTAAGCCACGTTTCTTTAATTAAATGTTTGTCATGGTAGTGTGCAGTGATGATATCTGCAATATTTGCAACATGGAGTACAGAGCAGCGAGTGTTGATGAGCATAAAATTGCATATGTGTTTGGGTAGAGAAGGTTGAGTTGTTGTGAGTGTGCTGTTGATGAGGTTGTATGGGTTGGAGCTGGGATGGTGCTTGGTGCGTGCTGAGTGTTTGGCATATGAGAATTAAGGTGGTATAGGCTGAGGTGCTTGCGTTCCTTGATTTACCTCCAGGTGCAGGTCATGGCATGCTCGGAGAGATGACCTGTAGCGGACGATTGCCATACAGATGATGGCTGTGCATGCGTTGCATGCTAAAATGAAGCTAATTTCTCAAGGCTAGTGTACGAATTTCTGCGTAGTCCATTCTGAATTGTTTTGTCTTGCAATGCCAGACCACCGTGATCTTACTCTGCATTTTGTAAATTGTCTCTTGCAATATCAAGATGTTACCACCTCTCTCTCTTTTGCTTTAATACATCTGGAAGAAGTTCCCGGAATACTATATGGGAATCAAAGATGACAGGCTGATAAACTAGGGCACCTTTATTGGGATTGTTCCAAGAAAAAAAATAGTGTGAGTCTACCATCCTGATTGAACCAAGGAGAGAACTTTGTCTGGGTCTACAGAAGCATTAGCTCCACATGTGGACCATGTATGGTTTAGAATGTAAATAGGCATGGATGGTATAATATGTGCTACAAATAACAAACCAAGAAGCTTACTTCAGGCATATATATATATCTTATCATGTGTTGCTAGAATGATGAAAAGGAGCTTGCTATTTAATTGCTATGTGAGAAGGAGGAACGGGATATGGGTTTATGATTCCAGGTGAATTTATATGTAGTATGTGATAGGTTCTATGTTCATTTACCCCAGTTTTTTTGCAGCATTTTTTACTGAAAATATTTGCTGGAAAAAAAACTCATCAGATGTATTTTTTTATTTGTGGGGGGTCCACCCGCAAGGCCCATCCCCTATTAATTATTCCCTATTTCCCACCCACCCTAACCCGTATATGTACTTTTCCCCCCCACCCCCATATTTTTTGCAGATTTTTTTCGAGCACACATTTTCGGCCAGAAATGCAGCAGAAATAAAAACGGGTGATGAATGAACGTCGTACCATGTGATATGAAAGCTACATGTTATATTTGTATACTTATTTCTACATACATTTGCGTAGAGGAATATTGGAAACGACGAGAAGTGAAATACAGTGGGCAGACAATAAGAGAACCCTCACAGGCAAGGTTTGCAAGCAGTGAAGGTGACATTGACAAAAGGGTAGGGTAGGGGACAGGTTGGGGAGAGGTCAAGGGAATTCCTTCTGCTTTAAATCATTTTACATGTCAGGGCTCATTGATTGGCAGCCCTTACATATCCATCGACATACCTTTCCATTGAAGTAGGCCCTTGCACACACCCTGACGCCACATGCACTGCGAAATATTTAGTACGAGAAGTATTTCCCAGATGGGGAATATGTGAAGTATTATGTGAAGATTCCTGATTTGACAAAATCATTTTAGCAATATTAACAACAATTTATTTGGGACATGGGGTGGGGGCGGTGTTATGTTATGATGATTTGTACTGTGCACCGCTACCACCCAGGGGCAGTCTCCAGGCACTCGCATGATTATGCAAGACAGGGGTGTGGCGTGTTATTGAGGAAAAGCAAGAGAGGATAGGTTCAGAACTAGGAGGAACTGGCGTCGGAGTGTTGTTTTGCATGTTGTAGTTTTGTGAAGGGCCTCACGCATTTTAACCTTATGGGTATGATTCCGTGCCTCGGGTGTGCAGCAGTGTTTTGTATTAGCGTGTGGTTATGATCGGTTGGTTGTGTGCACAGGTTAGATAGTGTCCATAAGGGATCCAGAGTCACAGGTGGTCAAAGCTGTATGGTAAACGGGCATCTTGGTGTCTAGTTGCATTGTAGATTGTTTTGGACTATCTTTGTTGTTCACTCTCGTTGTGGACATAGTAATGGTTCTCTTTGTTTATGTGTAGTGGCGTCAGTTTTGTAGGAGGAAAAGGAAGGGAAAACGTTTAGTAAAATCGGACAGTTTGCTTGTTGGGGCCTCTGGCGCAGTCCTTTGGATGCCACTTGACGGTATCTAGACATGTTTTATTCTAGGTTCTTTTGGCCCATCTTGTCTCCTGTCCAGTTGTTTGTCTGCGGTGTTATTGTTGCCGGTGTCTCTTCTCGGTTTTCATTGTCTGCTGAATAGCCAGGGTTTGAGCAGTTTCCTGAAGGTGATGAGGTCTGCTGTGGTTCTAATTACTTTGGGCATGTTGTTCCAGATGTTAGCAATGAGACATGAGAATCGGCTAATCTTGTCTTGGAGGAATTCCGCTCCTTGTCTGTGCAAGGCTTTGTGAGCAATACAGAGAGCTTTGAATGTGATGCACTTTTTTTACTGGTAACCAGTGTGGGCTTTTCAGTGCTGGAGTGATGTGGTCGCTTCTGTTTAGTCTTAAGAGGATCCTGGCTGCTGTATTTTGCAACCCTTTGGAGTTTCTTGCTAAGTCTTTGTGGCATTCTTAGGTAGAGGCTGTTTGCGTAGTCAATTCTTGTGAGTATCAGGGATATGAGTGTGAGTGTTCTGTGGGGGAAGGAGAGCAGTTGTAGGAGGAAGAAACATTTTCACGTGATTGCGTTGTCTTGCAGTTCCAGTGATAGCTTGTTGTCAATGAGTATTCCTAGGTTATTTACTACATCAGTAGTCTCTGGTTGCGTTCCCATGCCGTTCAGCCAGTCTAGTTTTGGGTTTCCTCTGTCGAATCCTGTGGGTGAGAGCATTATTTCAGCTTTTGCCGGGTTCAGTTTGAGGTTGTTCATTGTCATCCAATTGGAGAAGTCTGCAAGGCAGTTGTTGAGGTTGTTACTTTGTTCCTGTGTTCTGTTTGTTTTCACTATCAGTTGTGTTTCGTCTGCGTAGATGTGGGCGGTTAGTCTGTGGGATAAAAGGATTTTCATCAGTGGGCACATGTAGAGGTTGAAAAGTAGAGGGCAGAGGCTGGAACCCTCTGGGACGCGACAGGGTATATTTTTGGTGTTTGAAGTGAACAGTGGTAGGTAGGTTCTTTCGGTTCAGTTTGTTAGGAATGAGGAAAGTCATTTTAGTGCAGATTGCTCTATGCCACATTCCGTCAATCTTTTTATTAGTATTGAGTGGCTTATTGTGTCAAAAGTCACTGATATGCCGTCGTCTGCGTTTATTTTCAGGTCTTCCCATATTGATAGAAGTGCTGATTCTGTTCCTCTGATTAGTCTGAAGCCAACTTGTGATCGGTCGAGTATTCTGTTAGTTTCGATGTGTTTAAGAAGGATTTTGTATATGTGGTTCTCCAAGATCTTTGCTGGGTAGGGCAGGTTAGATATCGGTCTGTAGTTGCTTGGGTCTTCTGTGCTTTCTGATTCCTTTTTCATCAGTGGTTTGATGTATGCTGATTTGAAGGAGGACAGTACCATTCCTCTTTTGAGTGTTAGATTCATTAGGTCCCGGAAGTGTGTCGCTGGGGTTCTGTCGTTGAGGATTCCTTTGAAGATGTCCAGGGGACAGGTGTCCCTTGGAGATCCTGTATGGTTGGTGTCCTTGATCAGTGTGGCAAAGGTTACCTCTTTGATTCATTCTAGGCAGATGAGTATTGCTGTAATCTGTGTTTCGTCCGGCGTCTGTGGTCCAGCGTCTGTGGTCTGGCATTCGTGGTTGTATTTGCCCAGGCTAGGTTTATGGTCTCCTGGATTGTGTCTATTTTTGCTCTCAGGTGGTTGTAACAAAGTGTTTGTGTTAAGGTGATGGAGTTTTTGCAGGAGAACATTTATTGTATCTCTTTGATGATTTTGAATATTTCTTTCTGTGGAATATTTGCCGATTCTAGTGGCATAGTAGAATTGTTTTGCTTTGAAGACTGTTGCTTTGTATAGTTTGAGTGGTCTTTGGTATTTTATTTTGTATCGTGGGGTATATTTTTCTCTCAATTTTTTTCCATTTTGCACTTGTTTCTTTTAATACTTCTTTCAGTTCTTCTGTGAACCATTTTTCTGCCAGTTTTTTGGTGTTGCTTTTAATGTTTTAGCTAGTGCTAATTGGCCAAGGGCATCTGTGATCCAATTGTTCAGTGTGTCTTCCGCTGTGTATATGCTTGTTTCAGTGAGTTCTCTCTCGCTTGGGATGGTTGAGTTTAGTAGGTTTGTTAGGGCCTCTAGGTCCAGGTACTTCCAGTTTCTTTTCTTGCTCGTATGGAGTATTTCCTTCCCGGTCGGTAGGAGGGTTTGCGATGTGATGTAGAATGGTATTAAGTAGTGGTTGCACCATACCGTTGGTGTCCGTGTTGCAGATGTGCATCGTCCTTCCTTGTAGAAAATTGCATCCTGGTTGTGTCCAATGTATCCATTTACTATTTACTTGAAATGCAAAGTTTCCAGGAGTGCGCAGAGTGAGTTTGCTGTGGACTCATTTACTTTTTTGAACCATATGTTGAAGCCTCCCATTATGACTATGTTGTTGTGGTGGGTTAATAGCATGGCTGCCTCGTCTGCTAGTTCTGTTGCAAAGTTGGGGTTGTAAGAAGGTGGTCTGTAGATCATTAGGAATACTATGTTAGATTGGTCGTTGAGTACTATCTTGATGAGCAGGGATTCATAGTCTTCTGTGCTGGTTGTGATGATTTGAGATGGTCAGACGCGTTCTTTGTGTATAATTGAAATTCTGCCTCCTCTTTGGTTTTCTCTGTTGGTGTGTACTAATTTATAATTCTTTGTTATTGCTTCATTCGTGATGGCTTTATAGTTGTCTGGTAGCCAGGTTTCTGTGAGGAAGAGCAGGTCTGTGCCTCCTTCGCTTCGGAAGTCGTGAATTTCTGTTGAGTGTTTTGTCATGGATCTAACGTTGAGGAAATTAACAAGGGGGGGTCCTGGGAGTCTCTCTGCCAGACATTAGTCCTGATTACAAGAGTTTTACCCAGATTCTTTAGCTCACTATCTCATATCCAAAACATATCAGTTTTGTCCTGCCCTGGGGCAGTCCGGCACCGAAGTGATAGGCAATTCTCCTCTAAGCAAGAGTACCAACAGCAACCCCAGACACGTGTTTCGGTCTGGTTGGACCTCATTAGAAGGGTGGTGTTGCGCCTCTCTAAGAATAGTGAGCAAGGGGTCCATGTCTGGATTCCCCTAATAACTTATGGTGAGACTCAAAGCTACTTAAACTATGCAAATTAACAAGGGGGTTTCTGGGAGTCATAAACACGTGTCTAGGGATGCTGTTGGTACTCTTGTTCAGCGGAGAATTGCTTAGCATTTTGGTGCGGGACTGCCCAGGGCAGGACAAAGACTGATAGGTTTTGGATATTTCTCCTCTGTGAAAGATAGTGAGCTAAAGAATCTGGCTTAGTCTCTCGTAACCAGGACTAATGTCTGGCAGAGGGACTCCCAGGGCCCCTCTTGTTAATGTGTCTAACGTTGAGGAGGCTGCAGTGTAGTTTGTTTGATTTTCCTTTCGGTTTGTTGTTTGTATTGTTTGTTCTGCCCGGTGTGTTATTGGGTGGGTTTCCATTCCAGGTGGGTTTTCCCCTGTTTCATCTGTTGGGTGAAGTGGTTCTTTGTTGGTCAGTCTCTTCGTCGAGTAGGCTGATGGTGGGGTTGGTTGGTTTTGGTTCATTCCGGGTTGTAAATTGGGTAGCTACCCATCCGTTGCTCAAGTCTTTGGTGATGTAGGGGGTGTAGGATGTGATGGATTCCAACCTTTCCCTTATTCTGGTTGGGGTATTGTCCATGGTGGAGACTGGTTTGGGATAGTTTATTAGTTGTTGTGTTGCATTTGGTGTCCTGGTGAGGTGTGTATGCGTGATGCTTGTTGGCAGTCGGTTCATTGTTATTGTGCCATTTTTTATTGCCACTTTGTCGTATGTGAAGAGGTAGCAAGAAATGTAGTCTGTCTTTGCTCTGTTGTTTGTATGTCTTCTCTGGCCATCTGGGATCTTTATTGCCAAGCTTTTTGGGGTTGTAGGTTCATGCTGGTCGGTGTCTTGCTGAGTGTTTTTTAAATGTGTATTATTTGTGTTATCTGTTCTGACTTGTCTTTCTTGAGGCAAGGCATGATGTTTGGGCTGTATTCCTTTGAGAGGGAGTCCTCTTTCAATTAGCGTTTTTTCTGTTCTTTCGAGTGTAGTGTTTGTGGTTTGTTGTTGCTTGTATTTGGTAGGTTGTGGATCGTTGAGACTTCGGTTGATGGAAATTCGAGATTCTGCTTGTTTATTAATTCTTCCTTTTTGGATCCTTTGTTGTTTTGGTATTTATCCTGGTGGTCCTTTTGGCTATGGTTGTTGATTGTTGAATTTGTTGAATTGTTGAACCAGGGGTGGTAAACACTCACAGTACTGTCCTTTTTGTGTTCTTTTCCTTTTGGTTCTGATGTGGACGCTTGGCTCGGTGGAGATGTCCGGATTAACCAAGAGAGGGTAGAGCTGCCAGTGCAGTAACAACTAAAGGGAACAGGCCTAAAGAGGGGCACAACAGTCAATGAAGCCCCACCCAGAATTGGGACGCATGGACAAAGGGAGGCTAAAATAGGGGCTCAGCCATAAATGCAACAGTACTTCGGTCTGGGACACCTGGATAGAGGTAGAAGGGCTTGATGAGGGCACAACAATCAATGCAGTCACTCCTTGGTTGGGATACCTGGACAGGAGGAGTGGGGCTTAAAAAGGGCACAACCGTCAACGCAGTCACACCTTGAATTGGGACACCTGGGCAGAGTGAGAGTGTTTAAATAGGGGCACGACAGTCAATCGAACAGTGCTTCGATCTGGGACACCTAGATAGAGAGAGAAAGGCCTAAAGAGGGCACAACAATGAATGCTATAGTTTTTGATCTGGGACACCTGGATAGATGGAGAAAGGCCTAAAGAAGGTTGGGATACATGGACAGAGTCAGAGTAGGGCCTAAAGTGAGCACAATAGACAAGGCAATAATTCTTTGATCTGGGACAACTGAGTAGAGGGCCACAACAGTAAATGCAGCAACCATAGGCCTGAGACACCTGGATCGAGGGAGAAAGGCCTGAGGCGGGGTAAAGCAGTCAATGCAATACATCTTAGATTTCTGGTACCTAGATAGAGGGGGAGAAGGCCTAAAGGAGGGCACAGCGCTTTCACAATTCTATCTAAATGTGGCACTGGCTGGTATTCACAATCCTGCCTAGATGTAACGCGGGCTAGGATTCACAATTCTGCCTAGGTGTGTAGCAAGCTAATATTCACAATCCTGTCTAGATGTCACACAAGAAAATATTCACAATTCTGCCTAGATGTGATGTGAGCTAACAATTCTGAGCCGTATGACGATCAGAACAAATCAGATGCTGAAGCCAGAGAGATGGACAGGGCCTAATTAACGGGAGTTGTTGCCATATAGAGGGATGTTGATTGAACGGGGAGGGAAATAGAATGTAAGTGGGTACTGGAACCGCGAGGTGTAAAATGGCGAGATATAGTGCACAGGTGATGTGTTGAGGGCGTTAGAAGGAATCGCAAGAGTGAGTAATGTGGGGGTAGATGGTAGGGAGGGCGGTAAGGCCAGTAATTGTGTGCGCTGCTATAAATACAAAAAATAAAAATAAGTACATCTCTAATGCATAACCTCTAAGTACCAACACATGTAAGGATGCACTGAACTGTAACGTTGATTCCAGCCTAACTATTCATTACGTTACTTTAGGTAAAATAAATCTTGCAGTCCTAGAAAATACATGTAGATTTCTATGTCGCAAAATTGTAATTTTCGATTTCCAACACTGGATCTTTTAGGCTCAGGAAATCATAAATGGCTGAAAGAAAATATTTAATGGCACCTGAACATGATAGTGAGCATTCTATGCACTCCAATCTGGCATCCTTTTAAATGTGGCAGTTAGCAACAGACAGCAATCTCCAATAAATGCCAGAGTCAATGCATATCATTTCCCTTACTCTGCTAAGAAGGCCTTTATCATTTCATTTATTCGAGGCCTCATTTTTATTTTAAAATCCCTGATTTTCACAGTAGGAGAGGCCCGAGGTAAAAGCAGCAGAGACCCCTGGCCCAATGAAATTGTGTGGCGCATAGGTTGGCGGGCAGTCCGAGAGTGGCCCAGGACAATGCACGCACTTCTAGAATAACTGGAAGCCTAGGCGAAGCACCCCATGAGGAATGTGGCACAGCACAAAGGCCGCCAAACAAGCACAGAGAGGGGAAATGTGAGTGGCCAGGAACCAGGCATGAGCACTGTGGGAGGCTGTGAGTCCGAAGGGCACCCCGCCATTGATTTACGAGGAGCGTCGCCATCATTGGGTACCATTGCCTGGCAACGGAATGCCTTGTACAACCTCTGTTGCCGAGCATTGGAAACAAAGAGACAGCAAGTGCCAATTACAAGCCGTTGAGACCTACAATTGATTACAGTGAGTAAACTGGTGGAGGGAGCAGTGTTCTGGGTAAGTGTGAGACGTTACACATCATTAAATTGGTGTAGGTTAAAGTCAAAGCTATAAAGAGAGAAAAAGATGGCTAAAATACCTGGACCTATGTGATTCTCGCCAGCATCCGGTGAACCCCACATGAAATGGGTAGACTGGAGGGAGGGTTTGTTGGTTTTATGGAGCCATTTTCGTGGCAGACAGAAAGGATTCTTTGTTATATCACTGCTTGGTCATGAAGGCAAATCATGTAGAAGAGACTGCCTGAGCTCACTGATGCAGAACAAGGAGATCTCAGTAACTTTGATATAAGCTTCTTGAAATTAGACAAGCACCTTATGGTCAAAGAGAATACAATACTTGACTGATACCACTTTGCCACAAGGCAGCGGAAAAGATGAAGGTTCAAGGAAACAAGGAGGAAGTGGTGTCATTTCTGGGGTTTAGAGAATAATATGGGAAGTTCATCAAGATCCTTGCAGACAAGATTAAGAATTTGAGAAGTTTGACTAAGAAGAATATCAGATTCAATTAGATTGAGTTTTGTGAAAGTGAATTCGGGAGCGTTAAACAGAGTCTGATGGAGGCACCAGTATTGACAGCTTACAGGGAGGAACTGCACGTATACTTATATACTGATGCCAGCAGGAAAGGGAGTGGATGCGTGTTGATGCAACCAAGTGAGTTAAGTATGGGACCTGTGGCATTGGTCTATCTCACAATTGGAGATGGGGAAAGGAGATATTCAGTTTTAGAAAGAGCTGCACTAGCTTGCGTGTGTGGAGTGGAGAACTTTAAACATTATGCATCGGGTAGACCATTTACGATAGTCACAGACAGAGGTGGACTGAGACCCAAAAGAGGCCCTGGAAATAATTTGCAAAGTAGCCACAAATTGCACATTTTCAGTAAGCTCCACCCTTTTCCTATCAGAAAATATGGAAATACCACACACAAGAGGCAAAGGGTGCAGAGGCCTACCAGGAAATCTCCAGAATTCGTTATAGGCCAGTCCACCCCTGGTCACGGATCACAAATCCTTCTAATCCTTCTTATCGAATCGCACTATGCGAGTCTTCTCCACATCCGACTCTGCTGACCCTATCAAAATAACCTGTGGCGTCCCACAGGGATCTTGTGTCTCCCCCACCATGTACAACATCTTCACCAAGCCTTTGTTTGACAAGTTGGACAGACTGGGTGTCACCTACACAAACTATGCAGACGACACCAGATCCTCATACCCCTTTCGGGTGACTTCGGGGCAGAATCAGCCTTGGTGAACAAAATCTACACCCTCATTCAGGCATGGATGGCCTCCTATGGCCTCTGCCTGAACGACGATAAAACAGAGATACTAATCTTAGGCTCTGAACCTAACATCCAAAAATTAAGCCCAAACTACACATCTTTCAGCATTGATAACAATCCTATCAAGGTGATGTCTGTGGTTAAAACCCTTGGATTCTATCTGGACTCCTCCCTCACTCTGAAGAAGCAAGTCAACTCCCTTGCCTCTTCTACCACCTACACCTGCAAACTCATCCGTGCATCTAGACCGTACTTCTCCGGTGCTAGTTGTATCACCCTAGCTAATGCTTTTATCATGTCTAGATTAGATTATTGCAATGCCCTGTATTCAGGAGCCAATAATTACATCACAGACATAATTCAAAGACTGCAGAACAATGCCTTGAGAGCAGCATTAGACATCCCTCACAGAGAGCACATCACCAAATTCAGAAAAGAGGTTAAGTGGCTGAATAAAACTGACAGAATCCTCCTCAAAGCAGCTTCCCTCACATCTAAATGTCTGAACAACCTAGCTCCCCCGTATCTAGTGGAAAAAGTCACTAGGAAAACATCCACCCGCCCCACGAGATCTGCCAACACCTTTAAATTAGAGATTCCCAGGTTCAAACGCTTGACTGCGGGAGGAACTAGTTTTTCTGTCAAAGCTGCACAATGCTGGAACAAGCTACCACTCGACCTCAGAACTGAACAACCTTACCCTAAATTCAGACATAAGATACTTAAATGGCTGTGCGCAAATGACACATAACCTGAATTACACCCAGCACACCACACTTGGCCCATACCGAACCTTCTGCATCCATGAACTACTCTGTACTCTAGATAACTGAGCACCATCACCTACTAGGCCTTATATGTTACATAAGATTCATGAGATTGATTTATAAACTTGATTCTATATTTGTCTATATAGCTAAACATGCTACGGTGCCTGGGACATCCCAAGATATGGCCTGTACTTGTATATATTTTTTGACTATGTGTTTTATATACTCATGCCAAATACTGTAATGAAGCTTAAGATTTCTTGTGTATACTGTTGCGCCCGGCTACCTAAGGGTTTGGCGCGCATTACCAAATAAATAAACAAACAAACAAACAAACAAACAAACAAACCGTTGGTGTCCATATTTTGCAAGGAAGGTCTCAATGGCATATCAAGAAGAATAGTTTGGTGGATAACTGGGAGGTCTGGATTTTTAAATGGAATATATAAGGGGGATCAACACGTGGTGGCTGATGCTCTGAATCTTTCACAACAAGGCAGCAGTGAAGCCATCCTGCCCTGGCACCAGGTTTTAATTTGGTGATTGCATGAAGAACCTCTTAGTGCTCATTCAGAGTATTCAGTTGAGTCAGTTCTTTGTTTGCTAGTCTGGGGAGTTGGATGCTTTCAAGGTACCCCACTATCTCCTGGGCGGAAGTGTTTGCTACACTAGTGTTTAAGGTGATGTAGAATTGACCAAATCTCCATGTTATATTCTTCGGGGATGTCAGTTTTTCCCCCCGGGAATCCCTCAATTTGTTCACTGATCACTCTACTCCCTGTTTCATAAGTCTGGTTGCTATTATGGTTTGGCCTTTGTCCCCTTTTTCAAAGAACATTTGTTTCAGCCAGCAAAGTTGATATAGAGGTCCTCTGATTTTTTGGATGTGCAAGTCAAAGTCACAGACAACAAGATATTGACAACCCTCTTCACCAAACCCAAAGACAGAAACAACCTCTTGCATCAGATGCGTTTTCATCCTCCAAATACCCTGAAGAACTTACCATATGGGCAATATTTGAGAATTAAAAAGATTGTTAGTGATCCAGATGAATGCAAAATGGGGTTTGATAGAATGGTGAGAAAGTTCAAAGACAGAGGTTACCCTATGAGCAGCTTAGAGACAGCAGTTGAGAAAACAAGGAACCAAACAAGAGAAACATTATTACAAACAAAACATAAGAGGGCTACTCCACTGCTAGTATTTGTGTCCACATTTAGCATACAGAGCAATAAGTTCAAACAGATGGTTAAGAAACATTGGAACATACTCAGAAACGATGCAAGAACTAAAGATTTATTCCCTGAACCACCACTATTCGCCGTTCAAATGAGTGAGAATCTTAGAGATATGCTAGTCAGCACAAGAGAAAAGGCACCAAATAGTAACATGACAGACAGGAAGAGCACCTATCCTTGTTTAAGTTGTGGTAACTGTAATAGAGTGATGAAGGGTCCTTATGTTTTCCATCCCTGTACGTGTGAAAGTATACAGATGACATATTTCTCTACTTGTTCTACTGAGAATGTGATTTATTATATCAGGTGCCCTTGTTGCATGTATTATGTGGGAGGGACCAAAATATGGGTTAAAGTCAGAGGGAACTAACACAAATCTTGTATACAAACCAACAACAGGCCTTCATCAATAGCACAACATTTTATTGAATGTGGACAAACGATTGAACAGATGAGGTTTCAAATCCTTGAGGTAATGGCCAAAACAAATTCAGAGGTGATATTATGAGGAGAAGCGCGCAAAGAGAGGCCTTCTGGATTGATAGATTGGAGTCCTTGATGCCCCACGGCATGAACAAAGAATTGGATTTGCAATGTTACTTAGGAATGTAAACGGAGGATGTAATTTACAAGATGGTCTTACTGTATCTTGTATCAATTCACTGTTCAATGTATTGATTGATATTGACAATGTATTTGGTAACCCGGGCCTAGACTAATACTCCCATCCTGTATTGTTTTACCATTGAAATAACAATTAGGTTATGTTGGTGATTGTTCAATACTATGCCAAGGAACCATTGTGATTTGCCCTACTTTAGTTCTGTCTCATTTACCCAGTAAACGTGTTCGATACTTACATCACACTATGCCACCTTATTTTCTTTCCACTGTATTTCAGTTTTTTTCCTCCCTGTAACTTATGGTATTACATCTCCTTTCTTTGCTATGAGTAGCCCCTGCTTGATCCCATGGGTACCTGTGGGGAATAATTTGGCCGGTATTCAGACCCTAAATAAAGTTTATCTTAGTTGAGACAGGGGTAATGTTTGCTATACAGTAGAATGGCAACTACATTAATTGTGGAAGCACGTGTGGAGTTTCATTAGTGTGACTCACTACATGAATTAGGAGCGGCAATATTGTGAACATGTTTTACAATTGGCTCACGATTGAGGGTGGGTCTTCTTTAGGAGATGGCATTACCTGATTTACTGAGAGCAGGTGTTCACGGGTCCAATTCACAACCTACACAAGTCTCGTTCCGTCCACTAGTTAGATTTTACTTATGTTGGTTGAGAACAAGTATCACGGGAGTAGATGTCACATGATCACTGTGCCTTTAAAGGATTCACGTAGAGTCCACGGGCAGCAGATGCTAGGACCCGTGTTAGAAGGATTGATTAGAAGGAGAGAGGTAAGACGGAAAAGATTAATGTGAGTAATTCCGGTCGGGCTAATCACAACAGCAGATACCAATGGTGTGTTTCTGTATTTATGCTTAGAGTTGACTGAGCTACTTATGGCCATGCTTTCCTGAACACACATTTTTGCGACTGAGAAGAATTAGAAGCATGTCACTTTTATGTGCGCCGCTCATGTTTTACCAGCTAAGCCAGGTACTGTTTTCAGGTTTTGAAGGCTATCCGTTGCACAGAGGGTGCATTTGTTGACTACACAGTTGTATCAGGGACGTTTCTTTTAGAACAGCATGGTTTACTTTGATAGACATGGCTTTAGGGTGGTGCTAAGTATAATGATTTGTAGGGGGAACTCTAAGAGGATTAAGTAACATCTTTTAAGATCTTAATGATCCTTTTTTCTTTTCACCTTTTCCCCTTTTTTCCTTTTTTCCTTTCTCGCTTGCTTTTGTTCATTGTTTTACCATCCACATACCAATATGTATTAATACTTTCATGATATGAATGTTGACTACAAAATAATGTAATGGCATTTTCTGACAACCATTTCTTGTCTGAAATTGTGCCAACTATGGAATATGGTCCATCTCATTTGAATCTTATGGTGTACTATTGGTGATGGTGGTTACGGACATGTCGCATGCACCTATGTCACTGGGTGCTTTACATGAATTGCTGACTTCTTTGCTTGATGACTTTGACAATGACATGGCTCGGACATTTTTATTTCCCGTATATATAGGTGGTGTTGGTGAATGATCACTTAATTAAATTAATAGGTTATATAGATATTTGCCCAGATGATGAATGAGTTGTCCGAAATGCATTCACATTTTTAGCATGTTTTGGCAAAGGCTGCCGAGTGGAGTCTTTAATGAAATACAAATATAGCTGTTTTTAGCACGAGATATCAGAGTCAGCAACGTTATTTATAACAGATTAACTAATAACGGAACAAGGTAGCAATACCTAAAATGTAATGATTTTCTAGACTTTGAGCTAGATTCAGGGTGTGCAACCTGCACCATAGGCTTCTAGGCCTTGGTCCACATTGCTACAGTGCTGCTCTTCGCCAAAGGTCATTTAGGTCCTGGATCCACTTGGTTATTGATTTCCGTCTCTCCTCCTGGTTGGGTTGCCCCTCACACAGGGCATCCTCTTGGGCCCCTGTTTGTTGCCTTAGCTCTTTGTCTCGTAGGGCTTTAACCCTTTTTGTTGCTGCACCCTCCAAGATTATCAGGCCTCAGAGAGTTACTTATGCCGCTTCCCAAACCATATGTCTCTAAACTTCTCCTGTGCCAGAAGTTTCTTTGTTTACCCTGACATGTCTCTCAGAATATCTGGTGTCATTATAGGTCCACCGTCTCTGTTGTGGCCAAACGGTCTAAGTCAATTGTGGTTGTTGCCATATCATGACTGGACCAAGCCACTACCCTAATGTCTGAGCCCACTATATCATGTGTTTTCTTAGAATCTATCAGTATTTAATCGACACACGTGTAGGTCTCAATTTGCGTAGAGTTGAACATGTTGTATGCTCTGCAGTCTGGGTGTCTGGCTATAAATGTGCCTGTCATATGAAACCTGATCAAGAGTCTCGCTAAAGCACACCTGTGCACACTCGCAGGTCGTATCGCTACCTCTTGCAGTGAGAACCAACCTTTCAATGGGTCAGCCAATGAGTTGCGATCGCCTCCATGATTGGTGAGCCCTCTTTTCCATTCCTCTATTAAGCTGAGTGACTCTTCGCAAAACTAATTTTTTGTAGATTGGGCGCATAGAGCACACAGAGTGTCACCTCGATACCATTATGTATCCCCCTTACAGCGAGCAAATGGCCATTGTTCTCTTCCCTAGTCTGTAAAATGTGTAATTGCAGTGCTTTCTTTACCAGTATTCCCACTCCTGCTTCTCCTTCTAGTCCAGGAGCCCACATGGGTAGCCCTATCCCATTACCCCTTCTCGAAAATTCTTCCCCCTTTTTGATTTAGTTTCGTGAACAAATAATAAGTCCATACCTGATTCGTCAGAATTCCCTCCGTAGCATAGATCGTTTATGGGGTGAGTTTAGGCCCTTAACATTCAAGGACCCCACCCGCGAGGTTTGTTCACGTGCCATCTTCAGCACCATCTTGTGTGACCTTCCATTCTTTTGTAACACTCAGAGGGCTCTAGTGATGTTGTCTGCAATGGCAGTGTTATCTATTGCTATTGCGTTCGAGTTTTTGTAGCATGGTTGTCCATATCCATTGGTTCCCTTCCAGGTTCCCTCGCTTCGCATCCCCTCCCTACCAAGACCCTGTGACAATTTCCCACTCCCATGTTGGAGAGAGCCCTATGAATCTAGGGCCACCAAATTAGGTCTCTTCAACCCCTCAAGAACAACAATAATATATACACAACCTTAATGTGGGACCCCCTTGATTCTGAGTCTGATGAAGGTGTCTCAGAGAAAGGTGAGCTCTACCTGACCACCCAGGACACCCCTGAGATATCTGGATAGCGTCCCAGACTTGTTAAGTTGACAGTGAGCAAGTAATATGCTCTCAGTCCGCGTCCTGAGACGGTGTCGTCCATGACGGATGCCCCTTAAGGAGTGTTCAGTTTATGAAATTTTCTGGACCAGAGAGTGGCAATGCGATGGGCGAGAGGTGCCAGGTATTGGTTGAACAGCCAGGGAGAGAGGTTACACCCCTGGGGAACACCACAGGTAGAGAGAGAGATAGAGGAAAGGAAGGACCCAAGTTGGACCTGGGAGGTTCGATCAGAGAGGAACAAGGTCAGCCAGGCCAGGGCTTGATCGGTGATACCCAGGTTATCATGGAGATGATTGAGCAATATGGCATGGTTGACTGTGTCAAAGGCAGAAGAGAGATTGAGTAAGATGAGGACAGAGGGGAGGTTAGAATCAAGGTTAGAGAGCAGGTCTTCACAGATGTTCAAGAGAGTACTTTTCATGCTTCTGGCAGCTCTGAAGCTAGACTGATGGTCATGGAGACAACCAACAGATTCAGTGTGTAGATTAAGCTAGGACATGGCCAGCTTTTCCAGGTGTTTGCGCAGGAAAGGAGTGATGGAGATCGGGAGATAGTAAGCATGGCAGGAGGGGTCGGATGAGGGTTTCTTGAGAGAGAGCTTCAGGGGGAAGGCTCCAGTGGTGAAGGAGTGGTTGCAGAAGTCAGCCGGGGAAGGAGCGAGGATGTCAATGTAGTCCTTGATGGTTTTGGAAGAACAGGGAAGAACCTATCCTGATGAGACTTTCATAGATCAGACTTGTCTAGAAACCTCATCAGGAGAGAACAGAGGAAAGGAAGAGAAAGAGGGAGGTGAGGTGGCTGGAGGTAGAGGAGAGGATGAGAGGGTGGACAGAATGTCCTGGGTTTTAGAGGTAAAATGAGAAGCCAGGGCCATGCAGAGGGCCTGGTAGGGGACAGGAGAGGTAGAGACTTCAGCAGGATTGGCCATCTCCTTGCAGATTTTAAAGAGTTCGGCCGAGTTATTAGATGCCGTAGAGACGCTGGCTTGGATGTGGGCTCTCTTCTTAGTGCGGACAGAGAGCCGGTATTGTTTTTGGAGCAGGCAGCAAGCCAGTTTGTCAGAGGATGTGCAAGAAGCTAGCCATTTCCTCTCAGCCACCCTGCACTTGCGTTTAAGGGTGACGAGGTCAGACTCATACCAGGAGTTGCACTTGGCTTTGGGCTTCAAACGGATCCTCATGACAGTGGCAAGAACATCAAGAGTATCAGAGATAGAAGAGTGGAGCATGGGAAGGGCTGTGTCAGGATGTGAGTCAGCCAGAGCAGGAGGATGTGGAGAGAAAGTGGTGGTGAAAGCCTCAATTGACACACGCTTCATGGGTCGGATGACTGAGAAGGTAGGTGGCAGTGCTGGTGTTGGGTTGGCCTGAGGGTAGAGAGGGAGAGATGGGAAGAAAGGAGAAAGTTAATATTTTTTCTTAGATATTACATGACTAGATTTTCCTTCATGAATTAAGATCCCGTTTTTAATTGAGCTTTCCCTATTGTCTTTTTATCACATCTACAGGTTGAATAACCATTATTGGGCTGATATTGCTATTGATAATAAATCCAGTTAGGATATTCCACATTGAACATCCAGGTGATTATTATTAAAAATTTCTCCCAAGAGTTAAATGACAGTTATCAGTGAGAATCTAAAATTTGATCATTGTATCATACATTATAGACGAAACAAAGATTAACGGCAATGAAGAGGGCTATCAATTCCTGAAGAAGGGGACACCCCGAAACGCGTCGAGAAAATATTCATCATTACTTTCTGTGGATATACCATGTGAAAAGCCTATTGTATAGAAAGTGTGATGAGTACCTTGTATGCCCTTGTATTATAATATTGAATGTAACCTCAAAATGAACACATTTATGTTATTATGTTTACAAAGACTGGATGATGAATGAATTGAAATTCATATCTATAACAATTAATTTAAAATTCAATTAAAACCGATGGTCCCCATCATTCTGTTTTATTATAATAGTGTCATGAATTAGCTTCTCTCATTAATTTCTTCTTTTTTCTGAAAGAAACTGAATATTACCATTGTATAGAAATATTGACTGTTTCTACAGTATAAAGGGTGTGCAGGGGACGGGAGAGTTCCACAATCTTGTGGACAATCTGTTGGATTTACATAAGAAAGGAGAAAGTTATCACTCCAGTAGAGAGGGGGGTGAGTGGGATAGGGAGGGGGAGGTCCGAGGAGATCAGAACATCCAGAGTGTGCCCAGCAAAGTGAGTCAGGCCAGAGGGGAGAATAGAAAGAGAGAGAGAGTCACAGGGGTCACAAAAGAGTCTGAGGAGGGACAGGAAGCATCCAGGTGGATGTTAAAGTCTCCAAGAAGGAGGAGTTGAGTGGTTGAGGCCAGGAGGGAGGTGGAGAGGTCCGCCCACTAAGAGAAGAATGAGGTGATCTGACTAGGTGGCCGATAGATAGTAGCCACGTTAAGAGAGTGGCCAGGAGAAAGAGAGAGCCTGCAGACAAGGCATTTGAAAGATGAGCAGGCCTGCATAGGAATGGCAGAGGCAGGAATCCACTTAGGGAAGATCAAGGCTACACCCCCCCCCGGAACGGTTGGATCTGGGTGCAGAGATGATCTTGTAGCCATCAGGGAGGACAGTGTCAAAGCTCATGACAGAGCTGGCCGTGAACCATGTCTTGGTGAGACCGAGGACATTGAGATCAACTTCTTCCAGGAGGCGGCATATGTCAGAGGAGTGTTTGACAGCTGAGCCAACCTTGAAAGACTTTTGGGGGGTTACAAATCAGAGGTATGCCCTGCAGAGGTGTAGAAGGAGCCCGAGGGGTGGGGGGGCAAAAGAGGAAGACGGAGAGGGCAAGGTAGCGAAGGAGGAGGCAGAGGGTGGAGGCAAGGAAGCCAAAGAAGGGAGAGAAGGGACAGCAGGAGAAGAAAGGAAATTGATGAGGCGCGGGAAGCGTCTATCAAAGAGGAGAAGGTTGGCCTGAGGGCCTTAGACCAAGACGGTGCCATTCAGGTAAACATTAATGATGACCTTCGAGAAGTGGAAGGGGGCCAGGAGAGCCTCCCACCGGGTGCCACCATTAATGGGAGAATAAGAGAAAGTAGAGAGCACCGAGACCATATGAACAGTCCATAGGTCTGGCGAGGGAACAACACTGCTTTGGGGTCTGGCCTCCACTGCTGTGGACCGCAGAAGAGATATGATGAGGGAGGATCTTTATAAGTTCCCCAATGTCGCTGCTCCTGCTGTTGTGGTACGTTGTGGTGGTGGTAAAGCAATTCTTGCAGTTGGGGACCTCTCAGGTCTCGCATACTCTTTTTTTCACAGTCATTTGCCTGCTGTTGTGGGAGGAGCGCCAGCAGACCACTCCTGCATGGGCATGTGCTTGCCCTGCTCGGGACAGGCCCAGGAGGTCTCTCCCAGCCATCCGTGGCACTCGGCTCACTGATTGGTCTCCAGGTTGGGTAGCTACTCAGGTCCTGGGACCCGTTCTGCAGGGTAACACTCATCCCTCCCGTTGTTCTCTCGGGCTCAACCCCTTGAGAGGTCCACTTCATACAACGCCCTGGGCACACCAATGAACTTAGAAAGCTGGGAGGCTCCCCTCCATGGAGTCACAGCAGTCACATACTATTTACTGCCACTGGTTGTCTCAAGCGCACCACATATCCCCTCATGCCTCGCTGTCTGGAGGAGGTCGCCAATTCTCTCAGGCCTTGCTCGTGGTGTTATGGCCTCTCCCACTCTGCTTCTTGGTCTTTTGGTTATTATAGTTATGTGCCGCCCACCATCTGTACCTTGATATATCCCATACAAAGTCTTGCTCTCGAACTTCAGAGAGGGGCTCAGTCAGTTCCTGGGAACTTCATGGAGGCTCACTGGTCTTTCGACCACCGACTCAGGGGTGCTTGCGGGTCCCTTCTCATGCTGTTTGTTCTGCAGGTGAAGGAGATGACACTTTAGGCTGCCATGTTGCCAGTGCCCCCTGGTGGTCTCCCTCCAAATGAGCCTCTTTTTAAGGAAGGGGTGGGAAATATTGGGAATGTGTGTCATAGGTCAAATTTGAATCAAAGGTATATTGAGGCGGGCTGGGTCCGATATGAAAAGCTGAGTTGCTGTAAACAAACCTCATGGCTGAGGTCAGATGGTTTTAAGTTACTCAGTCAGGGGTTGAAAACGTTTCCATATGGTTCTGGAACGGTAGAGAGGTACCACCATAGCAGCCCCATGATTGAAGATTTAATTGGTGTTGAGTTGTGTGCTGGGGAAAAAGGAGGGAGAGGGGATTGTGCTCAGAGCAGTGGATGCCTTTTTGACATCTGGTGAGCAGGGATGTTTTGGTTGTTGGATCCATAGAACATGGTACAGGCTGGGCAGGGTTTGATTGACCCTCAATTGTCCATGGGGAGTGGGGGCCGGTTTCTGGCCATGCCTGGGCCGGTTTGGAAAAAGAGAATGTGAAAAAATATACACATATTTTTTTCAAAAAGCCTTTCATCCTTCTTAGGTCGATAAATGAGTACCAACACAGGTTGGGTGATATTGTATGCATATTTGTTCTATAAAAAAAGAGCTTAAGCGTAAGTGCTATACAATAATATATTATCATTTGGTCTTGGACTTCTGCTTGGATTCACAGTAATTTTGTGTACTTAGGAATAATGCTATTTGATGCCACTTCCTGTTTTGTCAAGGGGTGAAAAGTCGTGTTTCATCGCGTCTTAGGATGTCACTTTGGGGTGGGGGTCAAATTACATCACTTCCGGTGATGTCTTCGGAGGTCAAGGGTTTTGCGGCAAGGGATGGGCCACTCTTTTTTGGGTGACCAGACCTATTTCTTGTCCCAGTCCGACCCTGCGGCTCAGTGGGTTTGAGATGCCCAATTTTGGGTCAGATTGAGCACCCATAAATTGGCAGGCTTGCGATGCTCCAGGGAGGTGAAGATGGACCCTGCTGCTGTCGTCCTTCCTGTGTGACTGGTGGCTGGTGACTATATTGAGCACATTATTTGGATCTCCTTGCAGCTTGAAGCCAGAGCTTGCTTGCACTGCAGGGTAGGGGCAGGGGTTTGGCTGCTTTGGACCTTGCTCATAGGTAATTGTTATGTCATAACCAAGCAGGGAGCATGGTATGACTTCTAGTTGTAACACGTGATGATTCAGGTGTGATCATTATTGGCTGTTTACTGAAAGCTGGCGGGATCTGTGAGGAATAGTCCATATCATGCAAACAGTCTATCTCTGTGTCTCTATCCATGAAGGTTTACAGGTTTGAGACCTAAATAGTAATTAAAGAAAGAGGGGGCACTCACAAGCTAAAAGGAGCCCTTGGATTCAAGGCATCACCCTGTGATGATACTTATGGGCAAATGCACACTATAACTTCTTGTCAGTTACATATGGCCCATTATGTTTGAAATATCTTCTATACATGACCCAAAGCTCCAGTATGCACTTTCCTGGCACACAGAGCAATGTTACATAGGTACATCAGATGGTTCCAGAAGGCCTGGGAGTTTCAAATGTGTTCCTGGGAGGTATGGGTGTCTAAAGAGCAACAGGAAACCAATGCATAGCATGTCACAAATGCAACGTCTGCACGATGGTCAAACTATAACATTTGGACAGTAAATATAACTTGATATGCTTTACACATCTCAAATGATTTTGAAAAGGAGGAGCTGCTTGGCAGTACGGCTTGACAGAGTAGTGAAGAGGTGGAGGCCAGATTCATGCAGTACAATGAAGATAGAGATAGAACTTTAATTTGATTCACCGGAGGGTCAGTCAAGAGGGGACCAGCCGAACATGGGTGATTCAAATGATCACCCGAAAGTGAGTTAGTTAAAGGGGTCAAAATACAATGTCAGAGATACAAGGAGTCCAATAACATTTTCTCTGGGTGGTGACAATTCTACTCCGCAATAATACTCTCCAGATGATATCAAGTTTCCTTCCAGCCTCCTCCTCGTACCTCACTTAAGACCTCCTCACTATAAATCCATCCAAAAGGAAACTCTCTCCCTTCAACCTTCTCGGTATCTCTCTCCAGATTATACCAATCTCCCTCCAACCTCCTCAGTACAACTTCCTCTAGATGGTAACAATCTCCCTCAATACTCCTCAGTATCTATCTACCGATAGTAACATAGCCATCCAAACTCCCAATAGCTATGTCCATCCAACTCCTCCAACAATCACTGTCCCACTATCATTTCAATAGACCTCTTTGTCACCAATTTCTTCCAAACACCTTACTCCAGCTATTTCTTGAACACCCGACACATTCTGACTGAGCAAGCAAGCTTGCATAGTTCATCTCCACCCCTTGAATGGTGTGCCGTGACTTGGATAGCACTTGCGCAGTGTGGATAGGTCTGTTCCCCCGATTGGACCATGTGTCTGGGGTCATGTACAGAGAATGTGTGCTAGGCTGAGCTTACATGCCACCCTCTTGGATTCTACAACCACGTTAGATATGTGTGAAATCTCTTTCCCACTTGGTACCCTGCAGACATGCTCTTTGTTGATCTGTGTGTCTATTTTTCCAGGGTGTAAATCAGAGTCCAGGCAACTCCTTAGTAAACAGGGAAAGTAAATAGGGAAAGCTGTTAGTTTTATATGTGAATCTTTTTTTGGGGGGGGTGCATTTCAACTTTGTAATCCCAGTGACGTTAGAAGGAGGGGGAAAGCTGTGTTTGTCTGTTTTGTCTCGCACATGCATACCAGGATTACGTTTCGTTTAATTTATTCAGCAGGACTTTGTATCTACAGGACTCCTACTGTGACAAAATGCCATCTAGCAAAGTTGTGAATTTCCAAGCTTTTTTAATTTTATGAATATTAAAGGATTCAGGTTACTGAAAGTGGAGTCTGATAATCATACCCCCTTTCATAAACCTCCATGCAAAAAGCATAGTGCATACGTATGCCAAAGCTGCACCAGTCTCCTGACAACTGGAGCACCTGATATTCAGTGGCACAGGGAAGGTTCAAATGTCACTTGCTCATTCCTGACAGCTGCTGTGACCCAAAGCCACTGTAAGCAGCTGCACTTTAACTTCTGCACCTCTGATCCAAAATGTAATAATTGTTGCCCTATCCATCTGGTTGAAGGATAAACTCTAAGAATAAGCTATACCTGGTTATGGTATGGTAACTGACAAGAGCACACACATATTAAAGCCACACCACCTTGATATCAAACATGTGTTAACTCTGTGAGCCCAGACCAGCTATGTGAGGGCAATGTGTATTCATTGGTAGCCTGGCTGTTCTTGCACTGCCCCCAGTGAGGCAATAGCCAGGATGCATATTCCTTCAATTCCGTGGGAAGGAGCTCTCATTAGGAGATTTCTGGGAAACCCTGATTGAAAGGGTCACTTGCATAACCAAGGCCAGCCTCATAACAGGGTGCTGTACAGCAAACGGCCTTTGAAGTTGCAGGTTTAGGAAGGGTGGGTGAATAGCCAGAGAGGAAATAACAGATCTGAGAAGGGTTCCACCATCTTGCTTTTATGTAGGCTTCTTTTTCCTTCCTGTCTCCTCCATTTCTTGTAGGACAAGGCACTCTGGGTATGATGCAGGAAGGCATGGGTCACTGGTTAGGCAACAGGGATTGGACCCTTACAGCAGGCTTGCTTTTGTCCAATCCCCAGAGAAAATTTGCTGTCATAAGGAAGGGGTCACCCGCTCCTTCCTTGATTCATTTTGGACATTCAAGAAGACAAGAATAATTAATTGGACCTCTTTGGGTGTGCAGTCCATTTCAAAGTCCCCCAACATTGAGGTGAAAATAGAAGGCATCCAAAGCAGAGGAACGCTCTGTCCCCTAAACAACCCCTGGGAAAAGTGTGGTGGTGACTGATTGTTGGTGCCAAGCCTGCCCCTTTGCCAGCTGTACTGGAACCAGCCTACTCTCTTGAGGTTCAGGATCCCCTGTAGGTGCCAGCCAAGTGGGAGTGCATAATAAAAGGACTTCCACTGTCCTGGAGCCCTTCTATTGGGACTCCCAGCGATCTGAAGGTCCAAGAGCAGCTGGAATCCTGTTTCCACAGCTATGAACCACATTCAAACCATGTTTAATGACCTTCGAGCCAACAGGACCTGCAGTACTATTTTTGGCACTAACTGATGTAGGATGATTTGACTCGCTGCATCTTTGAGCACTGCATCAAACCTACAGGACCTCACCTTCACCCGCATCAAACATTGACTCGAACCACTGGAAGCCCTATTTTCATGCTTGGACCTCACGCAGTGCTAACCTTATTTAGCTGACTCTCCCACCAATTCAAACCTGTTGGATTGTTCTAACTGCATGGCTTGAAGGCTGCACAAAGCGCTGTTTCAGAGCCATCTTGCTTTCTGGATCAACGAAACTCACCTCCTCTCAAACCCAGTTTGACCAAATGGATAGCGCTGAAAAAAAAAGTTTGACCCTGTCGAACTATGAAAGCTCAAGAACAATGTACTGTTGAGAGTCCCTATCCCCTGGTCCACTTTCTGGGACCATAGTGACATTTAAGCCCCCATTTTACACCTTTTTCCTGCAAAGACATATCCTGTAAAA
Source organism: Ambystoma mexicanum (assembly GCF_040938575.1). Lineage (NCBI taxonomy): Eukaryota > Metazoa > Chordata > Amphibia > Caudata > Ambystomatidae > Ambystoma > Ambystoma mexicanum. The sequence continues at coordinate 1,107,677,232 of NC_090930.1, read as the reverse complement.
TGAAATTGCTACGATTGGTTTCCTGATGACCCCTGCTGAAGTACCTAGAGTGCTATTCTCTACAATTTTTACTTTTTCTGTTTTCATTCCACAGGGGTGGGTATTTGTTAATGTTTTTCTAGTTAGTTGTTTTCATTCTCGATGTTTTGATTATGGTATTGATGTATGGGTTCTATTCTCATCACTTCACACCCGGCCCACGTTACCAAAAAAAGTGAAGGAGTTATACCAGTCATGCCTTCTCTGTTTTACCTTTATAATAGGGATCCCTGCTGGTTTAGTAGTAGTGTGGCGCTGAGCAGGCCGTTTATCCACTACTCATCTCTGTATTCCTCCAGAGTTGTAGTCATTTCGACACACTCACACTCTGCAAGAGTTTGCCTCATTATGTTGAACGTTTCCTCTGGCAGTTCTGTCGAGGAGGGAAATGTATTTCTACACGCACTGGTGGACTCAAAATGATTAAACTCTGTTTCCCGAAAGAGAGAGGTATTAATTCCTAAGCATGGTGTTTGGGGCTACAGAGTGGGCTGAAATAGCGTTTTTGTTTGTTGACCAAGCCTGAAAGGTAGACCCCAGGTGGCCCGGAACCCCACTCAAGGACGATTTCCGTTTTAAGACAGCTTTCCTATGCTCCAATGGCCACCTGTAAGACATCTGTAATGTTTCATGTAGCGTTTCGGCATCTGTTCCCGTGGTGATCTCCCTTCACGGAGCAGATTCCATTGGCTAATGAACGTGACCGTAAGGTCCAATTGCTGTAACTGGGCTGGCCGTACGCAACATTGATATGTCATCTCGCAAACACTTAGATTCGTAGATCCCACAGCAAATTCTTCCAAATGCCATCTGCCCCAAAATGCAATAAAATACACTTGGTTCTTTGTTTTGAATATATTAGCCCAACCCCAGGAAAAAGGTGTAGAGGTGGTCTGAGATACTCCCATCCCCACTTCCAAAAAAGGACCTTAAGTTCTTTTTAGGGTTGATCAGATACTGTTGAAGATTCATCCCTGCATTTTGACCATAGCAACCCCTCTAACAAAAAGGTTAAAGACCCATCAACCTAGAAAGTGGATTTGAGGAAGAAAGATAAGGAAGCCTTCAAAAGGTTCTGCAATCCACACTTTTTTTTGCCAATGCCGGATTTCTCACGACCCTTTTTGCTGCAAACAGACGCATTCAAGATTGGTTTGGGAGCAATTTTATCCCAGGTTTAAGATGATAAGGGACATCTGATATTGTACACTATTTGCAAACTCTTTTCAAGATAAAAAAAAAACAATACGCCATTAAGCTTGAAGCCCTTGCCATCAAAAGGGCTACTGAAATCCTGTGTTACTTTTTGAAAGTGAGAAGAGAAGTTTACCCGCATTACAGCAAATGCCAATTTTTATGGCTGGCTACACATAAAAACACTAACACTTGGGTCACTTGCTTACTCGCTCTACAGCCTTTTACCGTCGAGGTAGAACATAGATAAAGCAAATAGTAGGGTAATATAGAGTACGTAAGTCTGTTCACATTAGAAAATTGAAGGGGCAGCCAGAAAGAAAGGAGCCCCTTATCCTTTACCATGATATGGATGAGCAACATGAGACTAGATTTGGCCAGCCACTACCCCGTGTTCCTCCCAGAGGGTGGATGAAACCGGATTCTATGGGCTCCTCCTCCCCTCAGAGACGCGTCATTTAGATGCATCCTCCAAGAATACCATCACCTCAAATAGAGAAAAGGGACTAAAGTGGCAGCGTTAGGTCTGTCGGGAATAGACCGAGGAGGGGAATTAATCTGCAAATGGCCCACACACTCAAACCACAGAAGAGAAGTAAACCTCCAGTCTTGGCTTTCCAAAGTGAAGGCCCATTTCAGAATGTTTGTAAGCCATGCAGGCAGCTTCAATCACTTCTTCCATCCGCACAGCTCTGTAGAGCTGCAGAGGCCCTCACATGCAGTTCCAAGATGGAGCCAACATATTTAACACCTGGGTGACAGCCTTTTAAAGCTAACGCTGGCAATGCACATCCTGAGCAATACCAGAACCTTTACCATAAAGGGATGAATGCTCAATTAAAGCCCCACTGGAGAGAAAACCAATCGAAAGCCCCGAAAATGGCCATCCGATGGAAACACCAATACTGGGCAAACTTACTAAGATACCCACCACCCTCGGTGCATGGAAGAGGCTGGGAAAAGCCATGAAAACGACGAGGCTAAGAGGAAGCAAGCATGCTTCCTAATGCTCCATGGGTGCACAGGAGACCCTTGCCTAGAATTAACTCCAATACCTGCTGTCAGTTGCTCAGCAGAAGCTCTCTATGATGTATGGCAAAGACCACTCCATAAGGTCTACTGCTGTTAGCGGGGAGCCCAGAGGAAGGTTCTACAACACAGGACTGAAGACGGAAGGAAGGCTTGAGAGCTGGGTAGCTTACACAAGAAGCTAAAGAAGTCTCTCTGTCAGGAGGGATATAATATTGCCTGCCAGAAAAGGACCCTCAGTGACGGGGAGAAAAACTCATTGCATCTAAGTGAACCAGAGGCTGTGGAGAAGCCTGCAAGAATTGAGTAGTGAGAAACAAGGGGCAGTGGAGGGCCTATGGGAACTAAGAGGTGCAATGAAAAACAAGAGGCTGTGAAGAGGCCTAAGAGAATGCGGACTGATGACAAGAGGCAACAGTGAGGCTGAATAAAACAAGAGGCTGTGGAGAGGCCTAAGAGAATGCAGACTGATGGCAAGAGGCAACGGTGAGGCTGAATAAAACAAGAGGCTGTGGAGAGGCCTAAGAGAATGCGGACTGATGGCAAGAGGCAACGGTGAGGCTGAATAAAACAAGAGGCTGTGGAGAGGCCTAAGAGAATGCGGACTGATGGCAAGAGGCAACGGTGAGGCTGAATAAAACAAGAGGCTGTGGAGAGGCCTAAGAGCATGCGGACTGATGACAAGAGGCAACGGTGAGGCTGAATAAAATGTGTGTGCTGTGAACAAGAGGCTGCAGACAGGCTCGACAGGAGTAGGTGCTGACACGAAAACAACAAAACCCGTGGGGATGTCGGAATTGTGAGTACTCCCTGGAGGGGAATGCTCAAGGGAGTACCTTGTGTTGCTTTGTTTATAGAATAGGGTTTGATATTGAAAGCTTAAGTTTGTGAACACCTTTTTTGCCACATTTTGAGGAGCATCTCTTTTCTGGCATAAGGTTAACCTGGAGGCTACAATACTTGTTAGGAATAGGTTTGAACTTTTATATTCGCCATCCCTTCTGAACTTCGATTAGTATAGTACAGTGTCTCCAGTCTAGAGGGACAGATACTTGTAGCCTTCGGTTAAAATGTGATGTTGTAAGAAGGCACACCCTGAGGTGCTGGGAACTCCAGGAGAACACTGTCTTGTGTTGTTGCATGCTTGACTCTGTGCTACAAATCCATTGCGAATTATTTCTAGATCATTTACTTAGTTCCTGTGGGCATTGGCCACAGGGCCGCCTTTAGGCGTGAGTGACCTGGGCTGTTGCCCAGGGTGCCAAACTAACATTTACATAGGGTGCCATAGCCTCCACCATGGCAGAAGGAAGAAGCCTTTAAAAAGCTTATTTGTGCTGGCTTGACAGCGGCTGCGGTGCCCCTATGCAAAATGAAAGGCTCCCCCGTGCTGGTGCTGCAGTGGTGCTGTGCATAGGTGTGAAGCAATCCCCGCCGTGGGAGGAGTGTTTCACTAACTTAGTGCACCACTGCTGCACCAGCAGGGGGGAGCAGCTTTTCTATTGCAAAGGGCACCGCTGCCAGTCCATCTCGGGACAGACTTCCACGTACTCCCCCGAGCTGGCGTGGTGGAGGTGCCCTATTAAAATGAAAAGCACCCCGCTCTCATGCTGGCACTGGATGCTCCAACACAGGAGCGTGACGCTTTTCATTGAATAAGGTGCCAATGCCACGCCAGCATGACGCAGCCTTTGAAATGCTTCCCCAAGCTGGCATGGCGGAGGCACCCTATTAAAGTGAAAAGCTCTCCTCCAGTGCCGGAGCAGGAATCTTTTCATTTTAATAGGGGTTCAGTGTCACACCAGAAAAGGGCTGCCTTTGAAAAGGCTTTCATGAGCTGGCGTGGTGGTGGCACCCTATTAAAGTGAAAAGCTCTCCTCCAGTGCCGGAGCAGGAAGCTTTTCATTTTAATAGGGGTTCAGTGTCACACCAGCAAAGGGCTGCCTTTGAAAAGGCTTTCATGAGCTGGCGTGGTGGTGGCACCCTATTTAGGTGAAAAGCCCCCTCTCGTGTGTTGAAGAGGAGAGCTTTTCAATTAAATAGGGCGCTACTGTCCAAAACAAAATACTATGGGCTCCCCTTGTCCTTAGGGGAGGAGGCGGGCAGGGCCAATGGCCATAGCCAAACCTGGAAGTTTGCATAAAAGCAAAGATCAATTGCTCTTTGTTTTTATGCAAAATTCATGTTTCAGATTTTAAATGGTGCGCATTCTTACTAAGAATGCCCACCATTTTAAATTGGAAACACATCTGTGTTAGTGATTCAGCAATACATCCTTTGGAGTGATTAATGGAAGTTGGACTCTTCTGTTTTCATTGGTCACAAATCACTGTTAACAAAAACATTCCTGTAAATTGCAAGACATATGTACCAATTTGGACATCTTTTGAACAGGATGTGAGGCTGGCTGTTTCTGCATTCAGTCTTGTGCCAAGTCTTCTGCAGCAGATCTGGGAGTTTCCTGGGCCAGCCCTGGTCCTTGGGACAGAAAAAGCTTCTCATGTTAGGAGCTTTTGTTTTTCACAGGAAGCCTTCCATAGTTGGTGCTGTGGTGGAGCCATCCTCAAACTTTTTTTGGGGTTGGCTGGATGACAGTTTTGAAAGCTCGTCCTCAAAGGGTATTGTTATCACCTGGGAGGACTTTTGCCCTCTACCAGTGTATGTTTGCTGCTGCTGCCATGTTAATGGATGTTTAAATATAAATAGTCTGCTGTCCCAGTAGTGAAAAATGAAAGGATCTTGGTAGTGCAACCTTTCCCACTGCAGCCCAGGGCTTAACACTCGGACATCAAGGAAGATTGCTGCCATCTTCCTGCATCCTCCTCAAAGTGGGAGGCTTAAGCCTTTGCAAGGCAGGGGCTGGCGCCAGTTTATTTAAGTGAAATTCTCCTAGCTTCCGTGCTGGAACCGCGGACGTGCCACATTTTGTTTCGCCCGGCGGTGCATGAACTAAGGGCCTCCCTGATTGGTCCAAACCCACTTTAAAACCACATATACTTAATTAAAGCATGGTGACATCACCTGTTGAATGCAGTGGTATCATTTCTCAACCTCCCTACCAATAGTGGAGCCTATCTTCCAGAAAACCTGAAATTCCAGACCGAACCCACCCACCTCCGTTTCACTGCATTTTATGAAATGGCTGTTTTGCTGTGATTCTTCTGCCATTTTGAGCAGGGCGAGTTAGGGAATGCTACAAAAAAATATTTTAGGGGTAGTGGAGGGGCTATGGATGTGTGGGGAAGTTGGGGTATGTGGGGTTTGGCCCCCATAAGAAAATCCCCAAAAAATCCTAGGGAAACAGCCGCCACGACGAGATGGGCCCGATCCATTCCTAGTCAGAATGACTACCTAGTATACCTAGCATGTTATGAAGTAAAGGGTTTGGGAACGTCCAAGAAGACCGTATCCATTCGTACGAATGGTACAAAAGACGGAAAAGGGCCTGCACCATTCGTACGAATGGTACAAAAGACGGAAAAAGGCCTGCACCATTCGTAGGAATGGGAAAATACTGAACATGAGGAGCGTGGCATGCGGGGTGTCTTCCGCTCTCCATGTTCGCCATTTTCAGATTCGGGGTTTGCAGGGGTGTCCCACGCATAGGGGACACCCCTATCTAAAAACAAAAAAGGGGAAAGGACCCTGCGGCACTGGTTCCCAAGCACGTAAGTGAAGGGAAGCCGGCGTCGCAGAGGGATGTTGGAGATGGCGGCACACAAGAAGGTGTGCCGCCCACAGGTAAGTAGGTGGGTGGGGGCAAGGGCAAAGTCTGAAATGTTCAGGGGAGAGAAGACAAAGTTATTTTCGGAAAAATAGCTTTTGGTCTTTTCTTCCTCGAACATTTGAGCTACGGTCTTCCAACCCAAATCCAAGGTTTCTGCTTGTGTAGTTTCTGTAGCAGCGACTGCAGACTTCTACAAGGACTACTCAGGAAGCATCTCCTGTGTTCGTTTTAAACTCAGAAAACAATGGAAATCGCCCTAGCACTTAGTAACTGGAAGCACTTACCCTTTTATATTGGAGATGAGCAGAACCCAATTAGAGGAAGCAAAAAAAGGCAAGTGGGGGTCAGGGTATAAGCAAACCTTGCTACGACTCTCACAGTTCACGGTTAAATATTGTTCCTAACCTAAAGCTGAACCCCCCCCACCAACTACACATTCGACTGTTTATACTGACATGCGTTAATGACTATGGACCTCCAAAGACACACACAGATTTACCACAGATTGTGCTTGCGTAGCCTGTAAATTGCCCCGTGGCCACAATGCTCCTCCCACACAACATGCTCTAGGACTCACACAGGCATTTGCTCTGAGTGTGCAGGCAACGTGATACAAGTGGGAGTGTACGTATGGTGTGGTGTTTATTTGTTTAGAGTACGTTCGCACGAAGGCAAGCAAATATAAGCATTGGCAATGCCAACAGTTTGGGCTTTTGTGTAGGCATGGGAAAGGCACTTGACCGGCACTGCTGTAGTGGTATTAACTAACCATTGATGGTAGCAGGTGCAAAATAGTGCGAGAACCTGGATATCTGAAGCAGTGCCTGGCAAATAACTAACACTTACACACAAACCAAAACTGTTGGCTTTGCCAATGCTTGTTTTAAACAGGACTTCAATAGCTTTGCCAATGCTTGTTTTTAACAGTACTTCAGTGAAGGACATGCAAAGTGCTTATAAATAGAATGGCTGAAGGCAGAACTGGTTAAGACAATTTTATTACACCAGTAGCGTGTTTACAGCTCCAATTAAGTCATTAACTCTCAGAAGACTGCTTTGAACAAACGCTGGCAAGCACTTTGAATACAAAACCTGATGGTAAGGCTTGATTAAAGCAAGCTCAAAGAGTTTCCATGAGCAGGTGTTTTGGGCTGCTAGAAGCAGGAATGTTTGCGAATGTCGATAGGAATTAGCGTGGCCATGGGCAGGCAATGGGGGGGTACTTAACCAAACAACACCTACACCTCCTCATTTCTCATTCCTCCGTATTTGTACTTCAATGCAATAGTATTGGCTTAAAGTTGTCGCAAGGAACACCTACAAGCCCAAACTAAAAAGAGTGACCATTGTGAGCTCAACAGAAATCAACTCCACATCAGGGTCCAAAATGCCTCACTGCATAACAAGGAGAGAGAGCAAGGAAGCCAAGGACCAGTGGGAACCGGGATAGTGCAAGGATGCATGCTGCCCCAAGTGTCATGCCTTTTTGGCACCCTTATGCTGGTGGCTGCTTGCGGAGTAGCCTAGAACTGGCCCTACCACAGAAGAAAGACATAAGCAGCCCTAAGAACCAGAGTAAAAGTTAATGGCATAAGCAGAACTCCGGCTTAGGAAAGCCTGCTAGATGAGGGGAGGTTGATGAGAACTCACTTGACATCCCGTAGAGTCCAAAAACCGGCACATTGTGTTTGTCCTTCAGAAGCACAGCTGCCCCTATACAGGGTTACTGCAGCTGTTGCCTACCTTTCCTTCTCATCCTAGGATGGAAAGTCCAGAGATTTCAGGAACCAGGGCAACTAACAGTTCCTCACAGACACAGGTTGCAACATTTAGGGCAGTCATGGAGCTAGGCAAGGTCCTGATCTACTCAATAGGTCAACTGCTCCTACTAATAAAGTGACCGGAATTCGGCCAGCTCCACCACTCCAGAGCAGGTCCTTCATGGGCTTTCAGTCATGGTCAGAGCAGTGGCGGGTGCAGGGAGTGGCCTGGTGTGGCACGTGCTAGCCCTGGAATCTCACTGGGCACTCCATTATCCCAAACTATGATCATTATGTGTGTGTGTGTGTGCTCTCGTACGTCATGCCACCCCTGTATAAGTTTGTGCCCCAATTGGGCCACCCCAGTCAAAAGAGTCTGGATACGCCACTGGGTCAGAGGGCTGAGGGGGACAGGGTGCAAAAGCAGCCACGAGTTTCAGGCAGAGATCCCATCGCACACCGCCAACACTCCTTAACGTGGTAGTCCATGTTCAGCTTCATTCCCATGCTATCTCCCTCCCCTGGCAGCAAAGTGCCACCCTACACAAATAGGCCACTGCCATGCTGCTATCTCACCACCCTCTCACTGTTCTGTTCTAGTTCTAGATTTGATTTGTTTTGATTTAATTTATTTATAGCATGCAAACCTGATAAACTTAATCGCATTTGGGTGCACATAACTCATCAAAAACAGTAATAATCAGGCAAAAGCATAATAATCAAAGTTTGGCCCATGCACAATATAAAGGGTTTGCTGACAAGTCTATATATACCTCATAGATAACAGACTTCATTTAAATAAATGAGTCTGTAACCATTTCCTAAACAGACTCAATGGGCCTCATTACGAGTCCGGCGGTAACCGAGCCGGAACAACCGTCGGGTTACCGCCAGACTCGTATTACCATTCCGCCTCCATGATTCCCGGAATAACCGGGGCATTACGACCCAGGAATTCCGGAGGCGGAATTGTGTAAGTCCCCATTCTCATGGAGTCCAATAGGACTCCATGGGGATGGGGACAATGGAAACACTGGCTCCGTCTATGACGGAGCCAGTGTTTCCATTTCCGCCTGCAGGTGGCGGGAGTGACACTTCCTGCCTGCAGGACTCTTAATCAGCCGGTTTGGAAAGAACGGTGGTGGCGCTTTTACCACCAACGTTCTTTCCGGACCGGCAGGGTCGTAATGAGGCGATTTAATTGCTCGGATCTCCAAGGGTCGTCTGTTCCAGATTCGAGATCCATAGACCGCAAAACTCGAGTCGCCCCTGGACACGCAGCCGGATGATGGAATACTTAACAACAGTTTACCCTCTGACCGGAGCGACTGAGTTGGACAATATCTATGAATTTGATCTGCCAAATAGGCTGGTGCCAGATTCCTAAGGCATTTAAAGATAAGGCACTGCATCAATTCTATCCCTCACAGATAGCCAGTGGAAAGCGTGACGGGACCCCGAAATATGGTTAGACTTCTTTGCCCCCACCACTAGTCTCACTGCAGCCTTTGGAGCTCTTTGCAGTCTTTGACACTATTTAGATGGAATTCCTGCAAGCAAGCTCCTACAGTAGTCTAGCTGAGCATTTACTAATACTCCGACCACTGCAGCCTTCTTCACCGATGGTCTAGGCCGCACCATGGACACCTTCAGGCTCCACCTCAGGATAGTGCATTTGCAATATATCTGCAGCATACCCACCACCTGTGCCTTAAAAATTAGAGCTGATTTAATGCACACATATCGCAGAAATATGCTTGTTTACCTCATTGTTATGTCCTGGGGGCACCCAGACCAGGTGAATCAAGACTGGCGGACACCCAGTAAGCATGGGGGCTGCGTTCACGCAATCCGGATCCAGGCAGGGATCTGCTAGTGTCGGGATCACCCGACGTGAGACCACAGTTGGGGGCACCCCGTAGACAGCTCTTGACCAGGGGCACTTGGTCAGCCTGTGGGTACATGGGCTCCTTCATGGCCTGGGGGCACCCAGTCCTTCTACAACAGATAACGCCGGTGTTGCCCGGCAGGGGCATCGGCCTCTACATGGTAGTGTTGCCCAGCAGGGGCTCTACTGGCACGGCAGTCAGCCATGAGAGACAGCGTTGCCCAGCAAGGGCACTGTCATGGTGGAGGGCCTGGCAGGGCAGGCCCTCTGTCAGCTACGCAGCACCAGCAGGGTGCTGCGCAATAAAGACACTGCACACCAGGGTTGCATACTCCAAGACTGAAGAGCGGGAAGCCGCTCATTGCTTTTATTATTTTGTATAGTCACGTGGCTACTGCCATGAGCTCCTGGGAGCTACCATGCTCCCAGGAGGGTTGACACGTTACACTCATATACAGGCCACTACATTTCTGACACGTACACACACACATGCATTTGAGGATGCGCCAGAGGAATGAACACCTTACAAATCTCCTTCTCAGGCAAGTGATAGTGTAAGCTAATCCCAGAACCAGGGAAGACTTGGCTCGTGCCACAAATACTACAGGGGATGCGCACCCGGTCGGCCTGTCAGCAGTGCTGGAAATGGACAACATTTACTGGGGGAACTCCCTCTGTCTGCCTCCCCCCTTCGCACGCTGGATGCGGGTAGCAGGTTGGGGGAGTGGTGATCGTCAGTGGTGTGGGCGGGACTAAGGCTAGAGCTAGGTGTACAATAATGTGGGTGCCCCGAACAAAGCATGCTTTGCATAAAAACAAAGTGCATTTTTGGAACATAAGAATGACCACCAAATTTATCAAACATGTCTGTGATAGTAATTCAAACGTGCATTCCTTCAGAGCATGCAATGGGCCTCGGGTCCACACAGAACAGCGCTCCGTCAAGACCAGTTTTGTCTTGTTACGGCCCAATTCTCTCCGTAGTTGTCAGGGGTCTGAATGCCTATGGACAGCTCAGTAGGCTTAGTCCCCCCTCACCCCTATCAATCGTCTTGGGCCCTTGGTTCAAGCGCTCAAAACCCTAGCAGTCACATTCATCTAAAGCTTGGCTTTGTTATGTGTGTTCTTTTAGTGGAGGACAGGCCTCCACTCCTTTAATTTTAATTCCATGAAAGGCCAACTAATAATTATTTTCATTTTGTAACCCTTCCCCCAGTGAACTGCATTTCGGAGGAAACCGTCTCTTTTCTTGTCTTGTCACTAACTCCAACAACACTACTGACACACTACTTGATCTGCAACCGATTGCCCTGCATACTTTGGGTGAGAGTGTGGGAGGGCAGACAGGACGTCTTCTTCCTGGGATCAACCCATGGCTAAAACGTTGGGAAATATGTTTTTCCGAGTCTGTTTGCTTCACACTAGATTACACACGTGGAGTTATAAAGCCCGTTTAGCTCTAATCCGTAATGCTCTTTGCAGAAGAAGATGTGCACAGCCTTGCTCAGTACCAACCCTCAAAGCTATGGCTGCCATAGTTGGAAGATTGACAGCATAATAATTCCTTGATCCCTTTGGTTAGTGGGACGCCACAGGAGCAGCCTCTGAGTCAGCTAGGCCTGCGCCTGCCCACTAATCTCTGCCACAGCCAATTAAGGGATTGCAGTCATGTTCACATATCTTTCCCAAGCATATTTCACTCACATTCCTATGTATTTTCATACAGCTTGAAGGGTGTGCATGCTGCCAACGCGCGGCTGCGGGTTCGACAGAACACCCAGTTAACCGCTTTAGGACGGTGATAGCAGCATATTTGCCTAGTTATAAGGTGGAAAGGAGGGCTGCAGCATTTATACAAAGGTTTTCTCGATTTTGCTCAATATTTGAATGTGGTGATTTATCTTTCTAAATGTTGGTGCCAGATTGTGGTGCCAGCTATCGACCCAGACGATACAGCACTCTGTTGTGTGGTGTCATCGATAATTTTGTTCTGATTATTTACCGGTAATGTTCATTACTCCTAGTCCAATTCTTCCTTGTCACAGTAATAACTTTGAGGTAACCATCTAAATCACAAGAAACATTTGATCAACTTTGAATTGCCCCACTCCTCTCTCCCCTAGAGGTTTACAATGACTTCGGTATCCCACACTCCGTAGTTACTTTTTCCACTCAGATCATGGGCCCTTCATCTCAAAGTGGTGGGAGATGTGGTGTGCAAGTACTGCGACGAGGAAGAGTATAACATGAGTAATTAAGATTACCGCAAAGTAATCAGAACATTACCTACACATCAATTTTCCTTATACCCAATACTTACCTTTTAGGAATAGCACTGCTTGAAGATGGGGGGGGGCTATGGGCAATCAACATAAACCATAAATAGTGCCAAAGCACACCCTCTATTAAGTGGCCCTTGGTTTCAGGGACCATGCCCCCTCAGTGAAAGCCCTTGACCGGAACACTAGTGCCCTGCATATTAAAAGTGCAGCCAGAACCCTGCTTCTGAAGGGGGACAAGGTGCCATGACTTTTGTTGAATGACGCCGAACCCCAGATGGTACAAACACCCTGTCACCACGTTAGTCACAGCGAACACCAAGTCGCTTTGCTAGTAAGATGACTGAGATCTTATTATCTACTCCAGCTGCACCAAAGGTCAGAGAGGACGTCCTAATCTCCTGGAGATGATGCATTTCCCAGAAAAGGGCAACACCACTCTTCTTACATCCTGATGATTCAACAAGATTTCCTCTGATGTGGGCAGTGTGGGACATGTCTGGCAGTACCACATCTGGGACAAGGTGTGAGTAAGACTGCTTCTAGGAAGAAGGGGGAACCCAGCTTAGAACAAAGTTTAAAGACCGAGCGTCAGGGCAAGCAAGGCCTTGCTACCAGTGCCCACAAGCTTCCCAAAAGACCAGAACATGTACAATCCCTAGATCACATTTTTAGGCTGGCCCAAAAGAGGAGATTGTAACATCTGCAAAGCAGAAGGCCAACACGTGGAGGAGGGGATGCCCAGACACAGAAATGGGCCTTGATGAAAACAAATCTTCTGTAGGTCGAAATCACTTTCTGTGAACAGACCCACCAAAGGACAGTGACAAGCCTAGATAGTTGTCCAGTGAGACCCTAGGAAGAACTTGCTGGTCCTCCTAAAACCTTTGAAGAAGGCACTGATTAAACCCCAGAACGCTCCCCGCCCCATAGAGAGGCGAACGGAGTGCAATTCCCCAGGCTATCAAACCATAAACAGACTCAGGTCGTACCATGCAATAATAGTACCAGGAGGGGCAACTGAGCTGTGTCCTGAGTAGTGCATCCAATTCTCGGCAAATGTCATGTCCTTTATCACCACCTGTTGGTGAGCCACCGTTTGTTTGCCTTGAGATGGTCTATACACATACAGCCATCCCCATCCATTCCAGATCAAATGAGTAGTCCAGTGATTTAGACGAGATAAGAGTCCATCTTATAAAATAATTCTCTGCCACTTTTAAGCCTGTGTTATCATCCGTCGTCTACCTGAAGTAGAAACTAGAGCAGAACCTTTGCGGAATGCTTCTTCTTGGGATGCCACAAGGACCGAGGAAGGGCTTGAACAGGTAATTTACAAAACACCTGGTATAAGAACTAGACCAGAGAGGGAAAATGATCTGTCGAGATGACCTACAGAGCAGAAGGCTACCCCTTAGAATGGCCTCCACAAGCCATAATCACCAGGAGCTCAGACCAGAGGCATAATTGACGTGCACATGCTCGGCTCCGCTTGGGCCACAAGGGAAGGCCTGAGTAGCTGAGCATCACAAGCTTTCCCTAAATTCCTCTAGCTCGATCACAAGCACCCAGGATTCAATCAGTCAGGCCCGGAGTTCATAGAAGCTCTGCTGCATCTCTGAGGAGCTATGACTAATCAGACATTGATATACACAAAGTGTTGATCTCACAGCCCCTAGAGGGGGCCTCTTACAATGTGCAGTACATGGACATCGAAAAATGTAGACCCTCCACTGTGGCAGTCGTGCATAAGGGATTCTCTTATGTTTATTTGTATAATGCATGTTCACCCCAGGGTGCGTTTTAGTGATATAATACAGATAATAAGAAGCCCATAGTTACCAGAAACCATGGGACCTCTTATGTCAACTTTTGCAAGAAGTAGAGTAGAGAGAAGCTAGATTCTCAGCAGTGACCATAGGGTGCCCCAGAGTTGATAAAGCATACATCTGAGCCATACACGAGACCCAGACACTGCTGCACCTAAGTCATGGGTGATGTCTGAATGCTGTTGAAGAGAGGAACTCTATAGCCTCCACTTCAATACATGCGACTCATATGCTGTTGCCCTAAACATGAGAGCATGTAGGAGTTCTATTATAGGATTTTCCCAAAGGACATGGCCAGATGTCCCCATGCTGAACGTTACTGATATGAATGTGTTCCTCCCATCTGCGAAGATGATTTCCAGTAAATTAGAGATACGCAACCCAGAAACCATTATTAACATTGGAGATTTATCCTTTCACCCATTATCTTTAATCTTTACATGGAACCGTTCAGAACCCTCTTCTCTCCACAAAGCATTCACATTTACCAATACGCAGATGGCACACAGATCTACCTCAAGATATCCTCCATCGAAGACATCCACAGGCTCAAGGCTTGCCTCACATTGCCAAAATTAGTCATGGGCGCCCCTCTATGAGAACGAACACAGCAAAAATGGCCTATTCTATGGGATGGTACCGACTTGAGAGTCCGCAGCCACATTTCAGTTCAATGTCCCTTTCACAGATGGGAAATAACCATTTGCATATCAGTCTTAATCCCATCCACATGGGCAGTCCAGCACCGAAATGCTATGGCAATTCCCTTCTGAACAAGAGTTCCAACAGCAGCCCCATACACGTGTTTCAGCCTTGTTGGGCATCATCAGTGAGGTGGAGCTGTGCTTCTCTGAGCACAGTGAGCAAGAGGTCCACGTCTGGATGACCCTAGGACACTTAGGGTGACTAAACCTAAGGTCCTTGAAAAAAATCAAAAAATGAGTCATGGAGGCCCCTCTATGAGAACAAACACGGCAAACATGCCCTGTTCTATGCGATGGTACCCACTCTAGAGTCTGCAGCCACATTTGAGCTCATTGTACTTTTCACAGATGGGAAATATCTATTTGTATATCAGTCTTTGTCCCGCCCAATTGCTGCGGACATTCGAGTGGGTACCTTCCCAAAGAACAGGTCATTTAGCCGTGTTTGTTCTCGCAGAGGGGCACCTATGGACTATTTTTTCATTGTTCAAGGGACTTAGGCTTAGTCACCCTAAGTTACCTAGGGTCGTTAGGACGTGGACCCCTTGCTCACTAAGCTCTAAACTCATGTACTTGCTTTCCTATGTTAGTATAATATAATCTATGCAGGCCGACCCAAGAAGCTCATCAACAAGCTGCAAAGAGTATGGAACCGGGATGGTGCACTAAATCTCCCATAGTGTACAATCCGTAGTTTACATATCTCCATCGGCATTGCTTCAGTGTGCAATGCACGGGCACCCAGTGGTCTGCACAGAGTTCTCATTCAGCATGTGGCATTGTGCATACCTCAGTACCTCAGGAATCCTCCAGCGGCGTTTTAGAAACATGGCGATCCAAAATTAGTTTCACTGCCCTTGCACTGGAGAACTCAGACCTACAGCTATGCAAGCGATTTCCCAGCTCCACCTAGTGGTAACTTTGGTGGAGCAGTTAAAGGAAACTCTAACAAGCAGAGTAGCGTGGTTTAAGGGCACAGTGTGATACGTTATAACCTTAAGTAAGGGAAAGACTATGCAGTGATATTTGTAAAAGAATACTTTATCTTCTGGGAAGTTAATAAATGTTGTGTAGGTTACAGGTGAGGAAGCAGAGTCTTTTCAGTGTAGTCACCATACCTGTTGGGATGCAGGCAATGTCCAAAGTAAGAGGGATCCTTTGGGGAACTGGTTTGACTGCACAAATTGTTTCTTCTCAACTGAGCTACTCTCACAGGAATCGCTGGGACAGAAGGATCAGCTTCTGATTGGATAAGCCCAAAGATAAAAAAAAAAACGGGTCTCATTCTCATATGCCTGCCTTCCCAGTTGGTATTGTTTGGCTGTTTGGAACTACTGACTGTGCACAATTTGCTTTTTTCCACACCGTTAGTCAACATTGGCATAAAAAGTTGGTCAGTGACTATTCCAGTGATGGCTAAAATCATCTGAAGCCAAGATGGTCAAACAAAGAGCCACTGGAGTATGTGATGAGACGGAGGGATGACAAAGTGCTGAAGCTGGGTCATGGCGTAGTCGTGCTGTTTGCTGCTGGCACGGTTCTGGTAGCATAAGAGATGCGGTTAGTGTCCAGAGGTTGCCGTTCAGGTAATACTCTTGACTCCATAGACTCTAAATGATTCCTTTATGATTCTTGAGTTGTTGCTGTTTTTTCATAAGGATGTGGGACACACCCAACTATGTAAGTGATTGGGTGCTGTATCAAAGTATACAATATACATGCAAACATTAAATAAAGAGAAATTATAATATGGGAAACAGGAGATGCATGAATTGGCTGATGCCACATATTCTTTATGTCTATTCTGAAATCTGGTTCGGGAAGCTGGCCTCAACACTATTATGCAGGTCTATGCAAAAAGGATGAGCATACTCGTCCTTGGCACTTAAGGGGTTAAAGCCTTTCTAGGAGGTTAATAAAGAAGGAAGAAAACTGAGCTAATTGGGGTGTGGACTGCACACACAAGTGCCTGCAGCCAAGAAGGACTTGCTGGAATATTCACCCTTCTCAGATCGACACTCCTGGTGACTCTGTATCTAGAGGTGAAATTGCATGTTTGGAGCAAAGGGTTGGCCAGGACATCAGTCTTGAAGGTCAACCAACATGCAAACTAAATATGCAAAGGGAGTGGCAGAAGATACAGTAAAAAGTGGATCATGTGATCAACTTTGTGTTAAAAATGATGGCAAGGTGCGCACTCTGGTTCCCAGTCAAGTTTTCCTGCTACAGCAACACATTGTCTTCTCCTCCAAACGTTTTCTTGACTCCATCAATCACCAGGGAGGCTCTGTTTCTTTTCCTTTTCAGGCGTGTCTAGTTACATTTCTTTTTCAGGTGTTTCAGGTTAATTAACATTGATGTCTCTAAGGATTCTGGTACTTGTATTTTCACACTTTTTTCAATTGCAGGTACCTGGGAAACAACTCCCTCCAGAGCACAAATCTTACCCTTGATAGAGGGAGGGGGAAACCATGTTTATGGCTCTCCATAGTAAGGCATGATGGCCCTGGTGCAAAAGAAATGAAGACACGCCTGAAAAAACAAAGAAACTCAGCTTCCCTGAAGATTGATGGAGTCATGAAAACGTGCGTTTGTAGGAGAAGCTAATGACTGGTAACAGAGCGCCTGCCTTACTAATCTTTAAAGATTGTTCCAGGAGTCCCGGGCTCAAAAGGCAGCAGCAGCAGCAGGGCCATCATGCCTTACATTGGAGAGCCACAACCATGGCATTCCCCCTCCCCGCATGAAGGGGAAGATTTGTGCTTTGGAGGGAGTTGTTTCCAGTCACCTGCCAGTAAAATCAAGAGCGAAAAATACAAGTACCAGGATCCTCAGAGCTAATTAACTTGCCACACCTGAAAAAGAAATGAAGACACGCCTGAAAAAACAAAGAAACTCAGCCTCCCTGAAGATTGATGGAGTCATGAAAACGTGCATTTGGAGGAGAAGCTAATGACTGGTAACGGAGCGCCTGCCTTACTAATCTTTAAACATGTTATCAACCTTGCAGGCACCCACCTCCAACACGAGCTGCAGCATGCAACTAGTATTCAGAGGAACACCCGCATTTGCCGGAAAGTCAGATAATGTCCTCAGTCCACTCTAAAGGGTCCAAAATGTAAGTGGAAAGCTACTAGCCACACTGAAGTCACTCACCCCTTTTTTCAACAAAGGACAGTGCATGCTGCATGCACAACCCAACTGCACTTCAACACCCATGTACAGGTGTAGCTAGCCCAGCAGCAAACGTGACAAGTACATATTTTAAATCTCAATCCAAGAGAAGCTATGTTGCATCCTGTCCTTGAGTTCAACTTGAAACCTCATATCAATGATTGCTATCAATGCACAATGAATATATACTGGTGGGGGAGCTGGCACTGGGTTTTGTTTGCTCCGGCTGTAGCAACTTATGTTTGCGTGAAGTTGATGTAGGAGAGGATATTGAATATGGAACCAGGAATAGACATGGGTTCCAATCCCAGCATCCTCGTCACTAAAATCTTGTGATCCTGGGCAAATTCCCTCATCTCTTTGGTGCTTAAGCCCACTTGTCACTTGTGCACCACAACAGAGCACATCAATCAGTAACCACTAAGAAGTGCTATACAAAAGAAAAAGAGGTTAAACAAGGCCACTGTGCAATGTCCATTTGTTACTGCTAAATTGCAGAATGATGAAGCAGAACACCTGGACTCAAACCTCTACTTCGTCATGTTACCTAAATTATGTGACCCTGGGCAAATCACTTTATCTCACTGTGCCTTGTTTCCATTAGGTGCTAGACACACAAGCGCACGTGCGCGCATACACACACGTCAAGTAAATAAGTGAACATTTATACACGTTGCCATGGTTAATTATTAGTTTATTATTATTAAAAGACAGGACATGTAGGTAAGTAATCCTTAGCATTTTCCTATTAATTGCAATGATTTTACACAGTTCAGTATACATATCCACTGGAATTTATAATAACTCTGAGGCCTTTTCATAGTCAAAGAGCAGGCGACTGGACTCCAGTTCAAAGTCCTTCTCATAGGTAAAAGCAGTGCAGACATTGAATTGAATTGATGTATAATTTATATCGCGCTCGGACACAAGTGTTTCAGAGTGGGACAAGGCAAGGGAGGAGACCAGGGCAGAACAAAACAACGATCTTACTAGGCCCAGTGACATTGAGAACGTGCAAGTGCCGGGGAAAGGGAAAAGGGGAACAGTGCATGGAAGGGGGGAGAAGTGGAAAGTGCGGAGCAGGTGCGGAAAGCAGATAAATAATAATAAATAATGAATCATTTTGTTTCCTCCACTCCTTATCCACTTTTTCCTCTCTGAACCTTTCACTCTCTCTCATTCCCTTCGCCTCTCTCAGCCCTTCCCATTCCACTTCCACTGCTGCAGCACTTTCTGCCTGTGCCATCGGACCAACAGGAGTCATACCTATAGCGGTTCTGATTACACAGAATGCATAACAGAGAATACTTTTTCAGAGGAAACAATAACTGAAAAAATATCGAAATGTCTTTTTTTTCTTTTTTGGTGGGGGGTTCCCCTTAAACCCACCCTTCTCTATGTGCTTAAACCAACCCCAACCCCATTCCCACCCGTTTTACTCCGGTACCCCATCCCCATATTTTTCTTTTAAATGTTCGATGTTATTTTCATTGTTTTTGTTTCTCTGTTATAGCATACTCTGTAATTGTATTCTATATCATCACTGGATAGCAGTCATAGCAACAAGCATTCTGTGCATGCAAAAAAGAAAATGTGCTGTTTCATTTACCACGGACTGCTTTGCACGGGACAGGCAATTCAAACACATGCTACAGACCGAAGCTCTGAAGGCAGAAGAAGGAAGACTCATTTGCCTTAATAACAATGGACGCCAAAGCATGACTGCAACCATTTGGAGGTGGGGGAAGCAATCTCAAGATGAACCGAAGATTAGCCCTAAATGGCAATCTGTAGAAACCAGTGTGGGAGTCACCCCAAGAGAAGATAGTGATAGTGTGGATTCAAAGAGAAAAGGTGCAGGTGAGGGACGAGAGCATCTTAAATTCTGGAGGGGTTTCGTTTTGTAGAGTGAGAGAAGCCAGCTCGTCCTCTATGGCACCCATTTTGTTCTAGACGATGCAGAGAAGTAAACACCTCTGTGCTATTTTTTGTGTTAAGGAATAATATTAGTGCTGCATTCGCTGCTCGTCGAGAGGTCGCCTCGCTGCAGAGTTGAAGCCATGGGTGAATGTAATGGACAACAGTCTAGGTTTAAAAAAAATAATTCCATTGGAAACACAGCCATACATCTACCGCACCAGAAACCGCACGCACTTCTCAAAACCACAACGAAACAAATCACACATAGGTCCTCATTACAAGTTTGACGGTCCAGAAAAAAGTGCCAGGAACAACGGTTACAGGCATCTTTTCTGGACCGGCAAACTACAAGTCTGCCAGTGGGCGCGGAGAACTACCGGCAGGCTTGACCTGCCCTTAGTTTAAGCCCCACCTGCAGATTTTTCACTGAAGCATCATCACCGTTACGGCGCCAGTGTTTCAGTGTTCCCCCGCCACCTGCAATATCCCAGTACTCCCGGAATATCGGGTGGTGGAAACGGTAAGGTGAGTCTGCCGGTAACCCGCTGGTAGCAGACTCATAATGAGGGCCATAGTCTCGCCCAACGCCACATGGAGGCTACCAACTGAAAAACGCACCTACGCTCAGCGAACAGTGTCAAGGAACTGAAGCTGCCAACAGCAGATCACAGCTCACTTGGTCTTTTTCCCGCTCAATCCTACGAACTTACCTGCCTCTCTCCTTGATTTACATATCTGCCGCAGCGCCATGAGACTACGCAGGTGGCAACAGTGCGCGGTATAAGAACCTTTAACATAACATAGCATTGTACAAACCTCAAGCACATTGTAACCTGGTGTGGATGAAGTACTATTTAATATTATTTTGTTTAAAAGGGAGTTTTTACTTCAGTAACATGTATTTAATACTGAAATGGTCTTTTACTTTTTTACAGAAAGTGTTCCCATTTTTTGCAATTTTCATTTCCGAATCAACCAGTGCTTTGCGCCTCAGAGACACCTTTTCATGACCCAATTGATACCAATTTGCTAATGTCCGGGAAACCTAAGAGAAAAGAAAACATCAATCAGTGTGATATTCCCAAGTGCTTTTTCTAAACTAAAGTGCAGATAATGATTATTTTATCGGCTCCTGTTACTTGGTTGCTTTGTGCCAGTCCCATGTCGTCAGATTCTGGAAAACATAATGCATTAAAGCCAAAAACTGAGATGGCGATGGCCATGAATCAAAGCAGACCAAGGTCGGGAGGTTTAGAGCGGGAAAGCGAGGGTGGGGGATAGCTGCTTGTTGTCTCCAGTTCCAAGCACTCCAGGTTGCTCACATTCAAGGTAAGTCTATTTCTAACAACACCCAAACAGCGTTTGACAAGGTAAGGAAGCAGCTCACTCCTGGGTTAAACAATGACATTGTGTAGCTGAGTGAGCACTCAGGCAATCACAAGGGTGGATCCTTTCCCAGTTTTGGTGGCTACTGAACTTTTTAGGGGCGCTGCCAGGTGCACGCTTTCTCAGACTCCCAAACAGATGTGCATTCCAGGAGGAATTCAGCTATTCTCTCAGACTAGCCTTATCTGGCTGGTTCCACTCACTGCATTGCACTCTGAGGCCAGCATAGGGCATGCCCAAATAAGGCAATTTCCATATCCCTCAATTCACAGCTAAACTGTTTAGGTGTGGGACCCTGTACTGCTAGATATTGAATAAAGGGAGTTCTTCTGCAAAATAGTGTTCCCTACTAGACTCTACCAACAACCAGTGCAACCCTCGCCGCAAACTATTAGGCGACTTCCACAAGGAATAGGGTGCCTTACGGGCACTTTAACCTCAAGAGGCTTAGGGTCTCTGTGTGCACACCATTTGTGTCCCATGGAAGGCCTAAAATAGGAGTCATCAGGGAAAGGCAGTGAACTAGCTGGGGAGGGTGGGTTGTGACAGGAAAGGTTCAGCAGCCTCTTGCCAGAAATACAGGTTAGGGCTTTTGACCTATCACTTTGGACAGCAACACCATACATCACCCCCAATTTCCTTTTCGCACACTATGAACCACATGCAGTGTTCCACTTGGGGGGGGGGTCAGCTGCCCCTTTAAGGGGATCTTGTAAAGCTGTAAGGCAACCATTTGTAAAACAGGTACGTTAAATGAAAACCTGCAAAGCCTGATTTTCTAGGGAAGTCATTTAGCAAGTCACCAGGGAGGAATGTTATGCTACCCATCCATGGATTTCCTGAGGTGCACAAGCCACAGTTGTTGGTTCAATTAGTGTCTCAGATAACATTTTCGGAGAAAAACCCCTAAAAATTCAAGCCTAAATATCTGTCAGTCATTCTATGTTTTTATGACTCAAAATACCCCATGCTTAAAGTTTTAAGAGTACATTACTTGCATGATAAAACAAGCATACAACTATGTAAGAAGTCTGACAGACTTCTCCATCTCATGTTTTTCAAGTTTGTAAAGGGCAGTAGACTAAGTACATTTTGTTTATAAAATCTGAAATCACACCGCATATAGAAGAGGGCAAATTCTAAAATTAGACTATAATCAAGTTTAAGAATACTTTAATAATGCTTCTGAGGCTCCAGAAAAGGACTTCTATGCTTTAAAACCACCGTGATTTATCAAAGTATTTGTTTTCTTTGCTTCCATTTTTTTGTGATGTTTTTTTTGGCAATTTACTGACTTACAAATCCACAAAAATGGCTAAGTGGAGCACTGGTTACAGTTGAGGAGTTGTCTTTCCAAACGTTGTTTGTGATCTATCTACACAGATCGCAAACACCAAGAGGTATTCAAAGGATGCATCAGTTGTGGACAGACTGAACCTTGAATAGCCAGACCTTTTTGGTTGCCATGACTATTTAATCCTTTTCTTATACTTGCCTAGTCAACCCTTTAAAACCATCCAAGAATTCAAGAACCCAGCAGTCTCTGACTTGGTTCCAGCAGCGCCTTAGGGAGCCTGCGACTCCAACACTGCACCTTTAAGCAACACAAGTCAACTAATTCAAGACCCTCTACACTAAAAAGTAGACAGACCAAAAGAACCTTCCACCTGTCACTATCTGCTTTCCTTCCATTCACCACCAGAACTTTCTCTCTATATTCAGTTCCAGTAACCAGCAACCTCTCCCGAAAAGAAATGGTCTCCCCACCATCTACAAAAGGATAACTAAGCAACCAGGACTTACACTTGCCTTGCTATTGCTTCCCAAGTATTCCATCTATTCCCTCTAAAACAGCCTTCATCAAAACTCTCTTTCAAAAATTCATGCCAAAACCCGACAAATACAACTAATTAGCCACCCAATCTCCACCACTCCTTTCATCCCCAAAATCATGGAAACATTAAGCTACCAAAAGCTGCAGGAATACGTTGAGATCAACAACGTCATCCATGAGTCACCACATAGTGTCAGGCCAATGAGAGGCACTGAATCCACACTTTGCCATATATGGCACACACCGAACAACCATGCAGACAATGACATAGCCACTGCACTTATCGTACTAGACATTCAACACCATCAATCATGAGAGAACTCTGAAGGTCATTGGGCTAAAAAAAAAGGGCCCATGCTGGATCGCCTCCTTCCTTACTGATGGCATGGAAACAATACGTATCGCTTCTTTCAGGTCATGTGGAGGACATAAATTCTCTGGTCTCTCACTCTTTCTCTTCAACATAAGCAACACCCATCCTAGAAGTCCTAGGCAACACAGACCTTACATGTTTCAACTATGCAGATGATATGCAAATCATCTACAAATTCACACACTACCATAAAAGGACATGCAGGTTGACCTATAACAGTCTTAAGCTGAATCTAAACAAATCAGAACATATCATCTGCGATGAAACAACTTACAACCCTACAGATATTCCCTAAAAGGATGAAATGGACCTTTTCCGACTGCCCTCTTCCGTTCCTATCTTCTTTTCATTCTTTTTCCATCCTCTTGCAAACAACTGTGTGGATACTCCTGGCAGGGGCATAGTGTGCCACTCCACAGACAAGCCTAGGTGCTTTGAAACTACTAAGGTGGTAATTTGGCTCGTTATAAAAACATATTAACATATCATCAAATGGCAATGTGAGGAGGGTTTGGGGTGAAAATGGACAGCAATCTCACACTTGAACCACAGGTTAAAGCCATCCTTAGGAGATGCTTCTTGCAACTCTGCAGCTGACTATGCAACATGCTCTATCTAATGTTCATGCACAGGACCATGGCAGGTACTTTACTGGTACTTTCATGACTTGACTATGGCAACAACCTTTGCTTTGGCATCATGGAATATCTACTCAACAAACCACAAACAGTTGAAGTCAGGGCAGTAAAATAATCCCATAGATGAAACAGTTTGAACACATTACTTCAGCACTCTGCAAGCTTCACCGGATCATTATCATAACAAGGTCAACTTCAAAATTGTATGCATCATTCATTCGTTTACCATGGCAAAGGATCCAGAATACAGCAGATACATTCTCAGTTCACACACCTTCAGGAATTCTAGGATACAGCAATAACTCATTAGTAAGGGCTATGGCACCAATCTTCAACCAAAAAACGAAATGGTGGATTCTCGCTCTCTTTCCTAGCAAATAAACTCTTGAATTCTCTACCAGACACCTTTGTGCAGAACATCACCTAACCTTCAGGAAACAGCTCAAACCTGGCTTTTCAACTCCCAACACGACAACAGTACCCAAAGCATTCCAAACATACACCTCAAACCCACTCTATGGGCGGCACACATGAAATCACAGAGAATACTATGTAAATAACAGAAAATAACAGGCATCCCACTAACAAATGATATGCCGAATATGACAGAGTCAGTGATTTGATCCTGCCAAGAGGGTTTGTGACCCCTGTCAGCCTGGGGCAGGAGGCCTATCAGGGCGCTTGCAAAAGCCAGTCCTGCCCCAGAGGCAAAGTGAGGGAGTTGGCTGGGCCCCAGTCTCGGGTCCTCTCTTATGTGCCTGGTTACAAGTGGGAAGTACCACTGTGAAGCATCCCATGCCCAACGCACAACATACTGATTAGTGTTTTCTCTATTTCATTTCAGAACTACCGAACCTAGAGATCCTTGCATCATAGCGAGAAACATTTTTTTTATGTATGTTTGGTTTATTACAAACCTTTCATAATATATAAAATATATACATCATTTCATCAGTACCGTTAAAATTACATTAATATCTCTATTACAAAAGTTAAAAAGTATTGCAGTAATTTCATCACTGCAAATATTATACACAGATTTTCCCCAATTAAAAACATGTTCCACCGCTCTTCAATCAACACGGTTTCGACATTCACAACAAAAGCACCAAAGCATCCAGTTCTCAGAGTTGTTAAGGGCCTGCAAGAGACCACTTGATATTCGACTGATTCAATCAATCTGTACTGTTGTCATAATCTACAGATAGAATCTAACTTCTCAATCTGCTTGTGAAAACACAATACCTCCCTCGTCAGCAATGCATTCAAACGCAATCGGATGAATTTATCCCGATAATTGGGACAAGCAAACTTGGATAGATACAACAGGAGCTTGTTGATAGCTCTCCTTTCATGTTCCAAATTTCCTGTACTTATTTCTTTCCACTTGCTTGTCAATCCAATCCTATAGGAGTAATTGTTTTTACCATCCCAGGGTTTGTTGTTAGCTTCTCAACTGAGCAGTCTATACTTTTTAACCAACCCATACATGTCGTTTTCTAGGCTTCTAAGAGCCATTCAAATTGCGCATTACTCACATTTCTTAGGATCTCGAAAGAAGAGAGGAAGTCTGACATCACACACTTGCGAAACATGGATAAAGATTTCCATAGAACAACTGAGTATATGGATTGTAAAGCCAATTCATATCTGACTGATGCCATGGGGAGCATATTAGTGAGGCGGAGTACCCTTCTCCAGAATTCCCCTCTATGGCAAAGCAAATATTCCAAGAAAGTTTCAAGGCCACTTTTGCTCCATAAGTTAAGATTGGGGCAACCTTTTGCTCATAAAATAACACTACTGGTAGTATAGTCAATATCCCATATTTCCTATGTAATACCAGACCTTGGGCTGCCAGCCTTTTCGTTTTAGATCTTATGGCCAGGTACCAAGTCTTTCATTTATGCTCCTATTCATGGGGACACCCAGGTAGATAATCATGTCCACCAGTTCGACTCGCTCATGCCCCACCTGCCATTTGAAAGAGCATTTGGTGTTCCCCTGTGCTGTACCTAGGATCATTATGTTAGTCTTGTTTACGTTGATTCTCATGTCATTCTTCCTAAAATAGGACAGGAATTTATTTAATCTCTGTGGCAACCCTATAGGTGTTTGATGAAGTATGACCAAATCGTTCGCATTTAAGATCCAAGCTACAGGACAATCATACATTTTAGGCAGGAAGGCATTGACACCCTGTTGATTCTCACACAGATCGGAAAGATAAAAGTTAAACAATGCAGGCGCCAGAGGATAACCTTGTTTTGAACCTCTGTAAGTATTGATCTTTTTTCAAAAAATTCCCATTCATCGATAATCTAACTTGAATGGAGGTAGATGAATACAGAGCCTTCATTGCCTCTACCAGATCTCGGGGACACTTCCAACCTAATCATTTCTCCCAAAGCTTTTCTGAGCTGACACTGTTGAAAGCTTGTTCTAAATGTGCATAACTCTAAGCAATCCATAGCCAAGTAGCACAGTTCCTACAAAAGAAAATCGCTGTTTACCACTCGACCAACTCTGATCAATCAACGACACCCCATGGAAGTGAAACCATACGCGAGAAAAAAAAACTGGCGCGGGCTGTATTCGTCTTTCTCTCACTTGGCAGCAAAAACCTGGTACTCTCTACTGAAATAAATATGCAATACGAAGTGCCACCTAAAACTACTTAAAACCCTTCTCTTCAGAACCAGATGGAAACTAATGAAATTGCTGGCACCGCATAAAATAGAACGTGCATCGAGTACACGCATGAGGAGAAAGATGGGGCGGGAGGGAAGGTGCCCAAGATATACCAACCCCCATGTCATAACCCTTAACTGAGGCATCAGTAACGGGAAGGATACTTTAGCTGTGGAAGAGAGCATAACCTAAACTGGCAAACAATGGAGCCCCCTAACATGCTTCAGGGGCAGGGACGTGTAACACAGATGCACAAAGCAAGGAGGTAATATGGCATGACCCACTAACCCGACTGCTAAAACCTCAACTCTATGCTTTCACCTCTCAAATGCTAAATACAAATCTAATGCACAGCAATGAAGAAGTCTCACACCCACACACCAAACTCGAACAGTGTTAAACCGAACAGAATCGGTCAGCAGCCCATCACAACCCTCGCTCTGTCTTTTTCCCACTATGCCCTACTATCCCATGCTACCCTCCTTCCTTTCAGATGGGCCAGAGCGCCACTCCGGTGGTGATAGTGCACGGTAAATGAGCTTTAACATTGACTAGCCTTGGAAGAGGTCTGCAGTGCAGCGATATATTATTTGATGCAAGGGCAGAGCCTTTGTCATCTTTGGGGGTTCTTACTATAGTGGCTTTGGCGCAAACTCCAACGTTTAACTAAGGTAGGGTGTAATATCCCCATTTTCACACATCTTTGGGCAGGGGAATTTACAGTTTGTTTACTGTGGCTCTGGGTAGTCATGCTCCCAATACGGGGAAACTTCTGTTGGTTTTTCCACCATGAGCACTTGCAGGTGAGTGTGCCGTACCAGTGGCCCTGCTTGGGCCTGTTTTTTCCACCACTTGGCTGCCTCTTCCTACCCCAGACCCTGCCTGCGGTCCCCGGCATCTCCGTTCCCCTCTCCCTCCCTCATCCCGCCTCCCAGCCCGTCCCCAGATCCTGATTGGTTAATTCCGATATCTTGGCTGGAGTATGCACCGCCAACTCCCTGCAAGCTCGTTTTCCACCATGAGCGCTTGCAGGTGAGTGTGCCGTGCCAGTGGCCCTGCTTTGGCCTGTTTTTTCCACCACTTGCCTGCCTCGTCCTGCCCCAGACCCTGCCTGCATCCCTCGCGGTTTTCCCCTCTCCCTCCCTCATCCCACCTCCCAAACCACCCCTGGACACTGATTGGGCCAACCCTCTTTATCATCTACCTGACCTGGGAAGCCCTCGGCCCGTGCAGCCCCTTGGCTAAGGACCCCAAGGCAAAGGACGGCTCCTACAGAGGTGGCTCCAGACCATATCTGCAGGTATCCGCAGGCGAAGCAAGAAGCCAGCAGCCTGCCGTCAACCAGCTCCGAAAAGTGTGGCAAGGGTGGGGACTAAAGCAATCACTTCACGCCAGAAAGCCCTACCACTCTTACATATATATAAAAAATTTTTTTTTTAAAGTTGGTATAGTTGTACTTAGAAAGTGTGCCTAATAGCGTAGCTGTGGTATAGTTGATTTCATAGTCTGCCTAATTAACATCACTGTGCTAGAGCTGAATCTAGAAAGTGTGCCTAATAGCATCAATGTAGTATAAATGAATTTAGAAAGTGTTCCTATAGCGTCACCGTCCCAAAGTTTGAACTTAGAAAGCGTGCCTAATAGCGTAACTGTGGTAAGGTTGATTTTAGAAAGTGCGCCTAATAGCATCAATGTAGTATACTTTAACTGATTACGGAATTCCGTTTTCAACCTGATAACCATCCCTGAATCATTGATAGGGCTGGCCTGAACTGATTTAAAGTATCTCTCACTCACCCTGAACCTCTAGAGCAGGGGTCCCCAACCTTTTGTTAGCATTGAGCAACATTTGAGCGTCAGATGAAATGGTGAGCAACTTCAGCACTTTCATATAATTTATCGGCATTCAGTCAGTGGTAAAATGATTGGAACAAATCATAACTATACTAAACTAAGCTCAATACTGCTAATAGAACTGTTATTTATTAGTAATTAACAGTGATCTCATCCAGGTGTAAGCCTAGTCCACGCAATTCATAATGGCCTTAAACATCATTTGACATTAAATTGGTATAGAAATACAATCTTTAGTAAATTAAGTGGCAAGCAGTGCATTTTTAGGCACTAGGCAAGCAAAATTATTCAAAAACATTGCAGGATGTATGAAAATATTTGAGTGCTTGGTGCTGCCCCATCTATCCCTCCAAAGGAATTGTCGGGATCTTGAGGGGCAAATGGTGCATTTTTAGGAGAACAGGATGAGTAACAATGGAAATAATATGGTAGAATCTAAAGATCATTTTTACCAGGCTTTGTGTGAGGGGAGGGTTATCCGCCTATGAAATCTAGCAGAAAATAGTGCTTTTTAAAGCACTCAAGGTCTCTTACACTGAAGACAAGTGATTAGCATTAAAAAAAACTATGTCTGATGGATTTGGGTACTCTTTCCCCAAGCAATCCGCTGGGAAATACAGTTGTAAGTGCTGCATTCTTAAGCATGCTAGTGGGCCAGTAACATTGTTCACAAACTGGAACTTCTGAAGACCACTTTACAGAGGGGTGGGTTATTTCCTTCAAATTGTACACATTATATGTTTATGGTTGTATACCTCGCTTGTTAAGTGCACTCCCTTGACATGGGGTCAGCCTGCACTTCGCATGTTCATACCTGTGGCAGCGGCGACTTAGCCATTCATCGCTCGAGGTTGATGAATTCAGTACATTACATTACATTGGGTAATATCCGTTCTTAAAGAATTTAGAAGCAGGAAGAATCTAGCAAGAAACACTATACTAAAGTAAAAATAATTTCTATGTCACTAAGAAATTATTTTCAGTAACGTATGTGAATTGCAATCGGTAGCTACACTAATTAAGTGTGCACAGTTTGGAGCTCATTCCCCTTAGCAACCCATTGGTCGAATGCCAGTTAAGCAAAGCATCATACAATGTGAATTTTCCCACCAGGTACTGCAATACAAGTAGCATGTAACATTTGTGCCAATTATGATGCATGGGGCCCGCAAACACAAACTTCACATGTAAAGAAACTGGCATAAGCAAATTGTTTAAGAAGGAAAGTTTGAGCATGCATGCCACTTATTTGCCCAATATGTGGGCACCAGCTGTATAACGGCACGGAAGTTGGCAACTGTCACCAGAACACAAACACAGGCATTTGGTTAGATTATTTTTCCCATTAATGCACTTCCATACTGGAAAGAAGAATCAGAAGATGACAATTTCTTCACAAAGATTATGCAATTATTGTGGAACATTTTGGACCAAAAAATTGCATTTTGGCAACAAATGCAAATCATACATGTACAAAAGAAGCTAATTGGAACTTCCTTGACAGTCGGGCATTCAAGTCACTTATTTTATTACGTATTTTCGTACTATTCAGCGACTAACCCCCTTTTCTGTCTACCTGAGTGCAGCGGGGGAAGGCTCCGTTGGCAGCAACATTATCTTCGTAGATTGCATTCTTGGTCCAGCAGCAATGCACCTCATAGTGGACCAGAGCTCCAAGTGGCATAGACATTTTAGAGTGCTAAGACAGGGATTGTCTCAATAAGGGTGGGTTCAGTGGGGAGTCACTTTTACTTCTGATTACAGAGCAGTGCAATGGGTATTCACATGGATGGCCAGGCCTGCCTAGTTTCTGTGCTTCAGGCTCTCTTCAATCACTGGGGACTGTCTCATCTGAAGCCCCAAGAGATTAATTTCTGTAGCCACCCTCCTTGCTCCCTGAAACCACCTGGCCTGACCCAGCATTCAGACCACTCTACTGATGCCTCCGCAGCTAAAGCTTCAATAACTAACAGTATGTCATGCCTGTCAAATAGACTAGGCTGATTGGCTAGCCTTCCTGCACAGTTATGGCTCAGGGTACACTGCCATTGTTGTCTCATCCCTGAATGGCCTCCTTCTTAGCCTCCACGCAATGACCCAGAGCAACTGGCGAGCAACATTTTAGGGTCAGGAGAGCAACATGTTGCTCGCGAGCTACACGTTGGGGATCACTGCCGTAATGTAAGCAAAAGACAAATATTTTTACACATGGCTGAAATGAAACAAAATGTCAAATCGCGGCAATTTAGTCGCGTGCGTCGAGCGCAATTATGAAGGAACTATGGGCCTCATTACACGGATGGCGGTAGGGATTTAACGTTACCGGTAATATATTACCGGTAACGTTAAATCCCCATGTGGATCACGACCCGGCACACCGCTATTAGCGGCACCGCTAATTAAGGTGCCACTAATAGCGGGCAGGCCGCGTGTGCGCGACCCTCCATCCCGTTAATTATGCTATGCCGATATTAGCACAGCATCACAAGGCCAGTGCACATGCTAATAGCGGCATAGTAAATCCCCTCAAACCCCTTACCGCCATGGTGCAAATACCGGCATCGCGGACCACCCGTTAAGGGAAATGAGCAGTGTTCCCACCTGCCACAGGTGGACCAAATCAGCACAGGTGGAGGCAATGGAGACTGTGGCAGCTCAAAAGGAGCACACCACATCCCTTCCCACACCAGTCCCCACACCAAGATGGCTCCAATACTGGCAGCATTACAGGCCTGGAGGACCTCATTGCAGCGCAGCTGCTACAACAACAGGCAGCACAAAGGAGACGCAGGAGGAGGAGGAGGGCAAGACAGGCACAGCAAGCACCACAACGGCCCCTAATCATACCACAGAGGCACCCACCAATACCCAGGATCAGAGCCAGTCCATTCAACCTGACCCCTGAGCAGATACACACCCTGTACCGTCTGGACAGGGCTACCATCACCAGCATCGTGGACATGATCCACGACGACATTGTGAGCCTCATAGACATCAGAACTGCCATTCCCCCGCTACTGAAGGTGGTGAGTGTGCTCCACTTCCTGGCCACAGGCACCTATCAGCATACAGTGGGACAGATGCATGGCATCTCACAACCAGCATTCTCACGCACGCTGAACCAGGTACTCGATGCACTCCTGAAGCATGCACATGAACACATATCCATGCCACAGACTGCCCA
The DNA here is from genome assembly GCF_040938575.1 of Ambystoma mexicanum. Classification (NCBI taxonomy): domain Eukaryota; kingdom Metazoa; phylum Chordata; class Amphibia; order Caudata; family Ambystomatidae; genus Ambystoma; species Ambystoma mexicanum. The sequence goes on along the minus strand of NC_090930.1, from coordinate 1,107,645,729 downwards.
GGAGATTGCAAACACAAAAGTTGGCTTCTATTCACTGGCAGGCATTCCAAGTTGCATCGGGGCCATTGACTGTACCCATGTGGAATTGGTGGTCCCACATCACAATGAAGTAGTGTACCGAAACAGGAAGCAATTCCACTCTATCAATGTCCAAATGGTATGTAACGCCAACAAGATAATCACACATTGCTGTGCCAGATTCCCCGGATCAACACATGATTCCATGGTTCTGCGGAACTCAACTATCCCACGCTACATGGAGCGACACACCGGACAACGCTCGTGGCTACTTGGTGAGTAGCAGGGCAAGCACATGGCAGCGTGATTTGGGGGGGGGAGAGATACATACTCCAACTGGGTGTGAATGGGGGGGGAGATACATACTCCAACTGGGTGTGAATGGGGGGGAGAGATACATACTCCAACTGGGTGTGAATGGGGGGGGAGATACATACTCCAACTGGGTGTGAATGGGGGGGGAGAGATACATACTCCAACTGGGTGTGAATGGGGGGGAGAGATACATACTCCAACTGGGTGTGAATGGGGGGGAGAGATACATACTCCAACTGGGTGTGAATGGGGGGGGAGATACATACTCCAACTGGGTGTGAATGGGGGGGGAGAGATACATACTCCAACTGGGTGTGAATGGGGGGGGGGAGAGATACATACTCCAACTGGGTGTTGACTGGCGTCTGTAGGGAAAATGGACATACAGATGTACGCCAATGTCCTTCAGGGAAGGCCACGATGTACTTGAGAAGAACCCACATGCAATTCGAAGGTGCACAACATTGAGAACAATGCAGGTTGCAAAATATCACACATCCATCCACATTGCACATCATGCCACGCCACATATTACACAAATCAGCAACATGGCGTCAAGACAGTAATACAGAATTAGTGCAGCACAACATCAATTCAGCAACGCGCCCTTGAATGTATGCAAAGGGATCACCCCTAGACATAGCACTGAACCACACACCTATGGCACCACTGAAGTGATGCTTCACAGCATGGCAACATCAGTGTCAGGATGTCAGTACACTAGCAGTGTGGTACCTAATTTGGATGGGCCAGGGACACCTAAGACCTGGCCTCACCCAGGACATGTCAATTACTGTTGGAGGCATTAATGTGGCATTTCTACTTGCAGGGTCGACCTCCCCCTTGCACCTTGCTGTCACACAGACCATCTGCATGTATGCTGTCAATTCAGTACTTGAATCACAATGCAATGTCAATTTGTGTGATGTGAACAGGCCGATCTTGAGGTGAACAGTAACAGGACCCCGTTCATTCCCCCATACAGGTGATGCAGGCTATCCCCTGAAGACCTGGCTCCTCACACCTGTACGGAACCCACAGAACAGGCACGAGGAGGAATACAATCGTGCACATACCCGTACCCGCATCGTAATCGAGCAGACTTTTGGACTTTTTAGGTGCATTAGCTGGTCTGGTGGTGCTCTCCTGTATGGACATGAGAAGGTGGGCAAGATCACCATGGCATGTGTCATGCTGCACAATATGTGTATCAGACGGAATGTGCCACTGCCCCCTGACGTTGAAATAGAAGCACCTGATGAGGATGATGATGGTGAATAGGACGGAGGTGAAGGGGATGCAGGTGTTGCAAGAGGGGATGGCCAGGAGGGACGTGCTGTGAGACAGCATCTGATCAACCAAATATTCTGAGGAACATGTTTCCGTACTGTCACATGGATATGGGGGGTAATGCACTGGTGTATGTTTTGAAGCACGCAATGGACCCTGTCGCCAATAAAGTACACACACACAATGAAGATGTCCAAGCCTGTGTTTTGATCAGAAACCAGTGTATTGAGTGACATAAAGGTGTAGAAGTGCAAGCCCAAAAACATCCCACCACCCTTCCCACCCCCCCACAACAGACCCATAACACCCTTCCCACCACCCCCCACAACAGACCCATAACACCCTTCCCACCACCCCCCACAACAGACCCATAACCCCCTTCCCACCAACCCCCACAACAGACCCATAACACCCTTCCCACCACCCCCCACAACAGTCCCTCATGTGTCTGCCATGTATTCCCTGGACAATGCATACAGAGGAATCTCCATCAACCCCCTATTTTCCATTGTCCTTGAAAGGATCTTGAGGGTTGCCAGACATGCGCCTGATGGTGCACGATGAGTGCCGAGGGGGCTTGTTTGTCTCGACCCGGAAGATGAGGACGTGGCAGACTGGCCTTTTTGGGAAAAGTGGCAGTCCATAGTGTCAGCCATGCGGACAAGGACCTCCCTGAGCCTCGCTATCTCATTGCATAGCCTGTCGGTGTTGGCGTCCATCCGCTCAGTGCAGTGCCTCGCCGCCTCGACAATGTTCTCTCTGAGATTGGCAGCCTCCTCAACATGCTGGCCGACCAGCACAGTCAGCTCGTTTTGGCGCTGCAGGATGGTGGTGAGTTGGGGGGCAGTGCTGGGTGACTGTGCACTGGATGCTGTGCCCTCCGATGCATCCACTGCAGCAGGTGATGGTAACATGGGGGACATGATTGCAGGGTTGGTGTCCTCAACAGTCCCATCAGACCCAGGGGTCTGGAATGGCACAGGCGCTGGGGTTCCAGGGGGGCTTGGGGTGTGCATCTCCATGTGCTGGCCTAGGGTGTCCTCTGGATCGGATAGGGGGGCAGTGGCGGCTGCCTCACCAGCGGAGCTAGCCGCAGCTGATGGTGGGCCCTCGGTGGCTGGCATTGGTGCCAGTGGGTTCACCTCCGGTGGTGGGGCCGCAGTTGGTGGTGCAGCTACTACTGCCCTGGCAGTGGCACTATGACGATGTTTCCTACACGTCAGGTGTGCCCTTCCCCCCTTGCCCCTGGATGTTGTTGGGGTATCCTCCGGCTCCTTTGCCCTTGGCCTTTTGCATGTAGCTGGTGCCTTTGATGCATCAGCGGCATCCTCCCCATCTGTATGTGAGCCTTTCAGGGACGAGAAGGGGGATATCATTGGTTGCGATTCAATTTACTTAATGAAGATTACATGAATGATGCAGTTGTGGCCATTGGGACTCAGTGGTTGTGGATGCAGGTGATGTGCCAGTTCAGTGCCTCATCCATGCATGGTTGTGTTTGGGACTTCTCTCTGGTGATGTGTGCATGTGTGTGTGTTTGGGTCTGACACTGACATGGTGAGGGATGGATGCATGTGTGGATGTGTGTCCATGCATGAGAGGAGTCTGTGCTCACATATGGGGGTAACAGTACATTCACACCGCATCCTGTCATGTGTACACTCACCTCCATCTGAAGTGGTAGCCACGCCGATCTCCATGCTGCCCACTCCCTCAATGGATTCAACGGCAATCATGTTTGCGCATGTCTCCTCCCATTCCTTCATCTGGATTGGTGAGCCATCTCCACCGGCACTGGCAATGCGGTGGTTCTCAGCCAGGATGCCCCTCACCCGCAGCCTGAGGTCGTCCCACCTCTTCTTGCATTCGCGCATGGTGCGCGTGCTGGTGCCCACAGCACTGACTTTGAGAACTACCTCCTCCCAGATGGCTTTTTTCTTCAGCAAGGTTGGCCGGCGCATGTCATTTGCAAAGATTACCTCCGCATGCTCTGCAAGGGTGTGTGTTAACCTGACCAATTCCTCATTGGTATATTTTTCTTGCGCTGCCTGTCACTGGTTTTCTTCAAAGCCTTGGGCATGATGCAGGTGTCCCAGATGAATTTGCACAGCTCCCAACTCAAAACAGGTCCAGGGTGCAGAGGATGGCAATGGATTGTGTTTTTAAAGATGGCCGCCGTGCTCTTTCCCGTTCCTGTGCGATGACGCTATTTCCGGTTCCGCAATTTAACAGTCACCGCTAGTAGCGGTGATCGCTAATAGCGGTGACCGCTAATGGCGTGAGGGCGGAGGTGCTATCTGCACTTTCGCGGAAGGCCGTAAATGACTTTTTGGGGACTTTAGCGGCATGGCGGTAGGGTCATTAACGGCATGGCGCTATGCTCGTGTCCGTGTACTCGTAATGGTACGCCATTAGCGCCCTCTTGCGAGGGCGGACACGTTAATAGCGCCATGCCGCTAATTTGCAGTTTTTAGCGCACAACGTGTAAAGAGGCCCTATAAGTCTTGTTGGAAAGCTTAGAATCTCAGCTTTAAAATAAAAGTTAAATCTCGTTTCTATCACAAACGGTTCAAGAGATACAGACGATTTCGTGAAGGTAGATTTTCAGAAATGAAATAATGATTCAAAATGGCAAAATGACACTTTTACAGGTTGAAAATCGGAGAGGGTACACACGATTCTATGATGCAGTTCGGTACAGGTTCAAATGTTTTGAATCAGATTAATTTAAGCTAAGAGATGGGTTCTGCACAGTTCTAGCTGGGTACTCACTCCTAATTTTGGAAGGAATGGGCCTCGTCACGGATCTGGTCAACAGGATGGACTGGACTTCTGGCCGGTTTCTGGTACTGGTTCTGGATCTCTGGTCTGGATCTCTGGTTCTGCTCACAGCGATCTGGTCTGGGTCCGGTCTGCGGTTCTGGATACAGCTGTGCTTTCTGGGTGTTTCTGGCACAGGGTTCTAGGCCAGAATCCGACAGCTCAGCCCGGCTGTTTGAATAATTTGCTAATGATTTTGAGGCCTGCTGAAAAAGGATTCAGCTTGTGGATTCAGGCCTCTCTGCTACAAGTTCTGGAGTCTGGATTCAAAGTTCTGGTCTCTGGAGATTGATGGATTTGAAGTCTGGAGTCTCCCGGCAAAGCGTCCCGCAAGAAAGTGGAAAGTGAATGAATCCCTACCTGTCCTGCACAATCTCCTTTTATGTGTTTTGAAAGTGGGAGGGTCGGCTCATTCTGCATGCCCAACCCTCTCAACTTATCATTGGCCAATTCCTCCTCTCTCCCTTGATTGGGGAACTGAGTTGTGTGTCAGAGTGATGAGGTAGCTTTATGGGTCAGAGGGTCCTCCCCTTGTCAAATTGCACACAAATCTATATTTGATCCAAATACACATTTATCTATGTATCATTTTTTAATATTATATGTCCAGTTAACATATTTTCTGTAGCACCAAACCATCCGATCCCTGTCTTTGTAAGATGTCGTGTCCACTTTGCAGGAATTCTGCCCTTTTCATCCAGATAACGACCTCTAAACTTTTCCAGATTTTACACCAATGTGAACAAGGGATATGGGTTTCAGATGATAAAGTGTCAGATTTTTAACATGCATACATTTGGAGTAACAACCTTATTTTCCGCTACTACTCCCCAGAACATACCACAGAGTCGTGACACCTCTTAAAATGTGCACAGAAAAATCACAAGAATGATATTATTTATATAATTTTTACAAGTCCGCACTATGAATTATCCATCTTTTTAAAATTATGCTATGGCCCCAAAGGGGTGTGGTTTTCCAAAGCACATGGTGGAATTTCTGGTTTGTCCACTTCCCCCAACTCAAGTTGCTCACAGATGCAGCGCCCCTCCCATTTCCTTCCAAGAGGAAGCCATTTACGACCCCCCTAATTTAACATTTGCCTGGGCCAAGGAAGGCCCATTGTTCAGTTTCCTGCAGTCCCCAGGTGCCACTCCCCTAATTCAATCAGAGAGGTGTCATCTCCTTTTGGCAGGGGCAGCAGAATGCAGCCAGACTTGGGAACACAGCTGCTGATCAAGTTTCAACTCCTGTCGGGGGTAGTTGTCAGGCAGAATTCAATTTCTTTAAGCCAGGTTTCAGCTAAATGTCACTGTGGTTCCCAGTTTTCTATATTCAAACCAAACTTGCAATTTTTACACATGCAGCTAGAACACTGATTCTAAGTTCAAAACTATGACATTTAAACAATTGCAACCTATGTGACACTCAAAAGTAGGTCACTCATTTATTCTAAACATTTCGATTTTAGTGGCTTTAAACCCAAATTCACTTAAGCTTCTGACATCCCCAGCTATTTTCAATACATACATTATACAATTACTTCCTTCCCATCATTTCAGAATATAGTTTTACATTGTATCCACCTCTTAACAAGTCTTTCTTTGGCCTGGTTTGGGTTCATTTGTTCAGTTTTACACAAGTGTCTGGTGGTTTTAAAACACCGGCTTTCTGGTAGTGGTGAGCACCAGTATTGCACCCATTTTTGACATTAATAACTCATTTTGAACAGCATCATATTCCTTAGCACTGATTTCGCTCATGGCGCTTCTGGCCCCTCACGCTCACACTGGTGGGTGGCAGGTCAGGCGACCATTTTGGTGTGCGCACAAACTGCGCGGTTTTCCTGGATTTTGGCGCAAATGTGGGTTTTTCCGCCATCTTGGATTTTCTAAGCCCACAGCACCAAATGTTGTAGCATAATAACTTGAACGTGGGTCAAGACACCCAACACTACAAATCGGTCCTCATTATGCCTCGTCTCACTTCTTCAAAATCCATTAGTACCCAGGAGTACTCCAGGCACACATTTGCCTGATCTAGGTAACTGTTATATGTAATTACAATGCCAGGCACATCACCGGGTTCTACTCTCACTCTATTCCTCCCCTGTGAGACCTGAACAGCATTTGCAGCTTTCAGGCTAGACAATTCTCACTTCCCTTTCTACCTCATCTCCACAAGCTTATGATCGCTATTTACCTTAGGAACCTCCAAAAGTGATTCTACCAGATCAAATGTGTTACCAGACACAATGTAGTAGTCCAGGCAGGCTTTCTGGTCACCTCTCTCCTAAGGCCCTCTGCCTGGAAAATCACCCTTGGTCTGGCCATTTAACATTCAAAACCTCTGCTCCTTAGGTCTCTGAGCCGTAGTGCAGACTTCTTCTGCAATGATCTCTTAAGGGTAGGTTTCCCCTGACCATCTAAGCATTTTATATTGAGATTGCCACAGATAACAATATGCAGGTCTTTCAGTCTAGTATAGACATCATCATCTAGAGACATTACACAGTCAACAAAAGGTTCCTCTCAAATCATTGCTGAGTTCCAATACAGATTAATTATTACAATATCTTTTGAACCCCCCGAGCAACTCTCCAATCTACTTATAGTCAGCCTCTATGTAAAAGTATTTGGGTTTTCGATTATATCACCGATAGACCCTACTTTTGTTTCACCAATGTCATTAAGCCTGAAAAGGTTCTTCCCACTACACCTTTTTTTTGTTGAAGGATTCAAATATACATAGAAGTCATCACACAATGGTTTGGACCGGAGCCATGTCTCTTGCAGACATAAAACATTGTAGGCCTCCAGTCCTAAATCTTCATTGTTGAACAGGTGAACAAAGCCTTGTGTGTTCCACGATCCTATTCGCAGAGTACTTTGTTTGTCTTTAGCTGTTTGTTAATTTTTGATAGTTGCTGCTGGCGCACCTGCAAGCCATGACCAGTCTTTTTTATCTGAATGCGATGTGGCCATTTCACATTCCTCAACAACTTGTCTATCTTGGCTTTGTCTGCAGTCAAACATCACTCTTAGTGGTAGATACTTTTTTAATGATGGAGCCTGGATTCTTCTTTTAGTAGATTTATATATCGACTCTCTTCTTTGTTTCCTTTCCTTCTCTTGCCAAACCCTTTCCGTTGGGACCTAGTATTTAGTCATCCTTTTTTCACTGGCTGATACTGTTGACCGAGTTCCCTTCTCCTCACTTAGCTCAAATCCCAAAGGCAACAGATCTGCTAAGGCTTCCAGGAGAACTGTTTTCACCAGTTAAGATTTTAAATGGAGGATTATCCAATCAAGACGTCTCTCATTCACAAATTGTACCATATGTATGTCGTCCGAATCTATATATCTTAATTTTGGAATATGATGTAGCAGATGCAACACATTTCTTCGGTTTAGAATCAACTTATCTTCCGACGGTAGCAGCCTCTCGAATTGTCATCCCAGAGCACTGTCTCACTTAATGAGTACCAGAGGTGTCTTTAGCTGTGGTACCCCACTTTGATGGATCCGCCTCTGATCTATCAGAAAATTGAGGATGGAATTTTAGAAGTGCAGCTTTATGCTTCTGTTCCAGAGTTTGGAAACGGACACTTCTCTTCTCAGAGTCTATCCGACCCTCTGATTGATCTGATGCATTGACTGCATTAGCTAGGGCATAATCAAGAGGCATGAGTTGGAGGACAAGTCCAAAACCAGGAAACGCTATACTTCAGGCAATTTGAAACCAGAGGAAGTAAAGGTCCTTAAAACCTTGAAAGAGAACAAACCTATAGTTATCAAAGAGGCCAACAAAGGTGGGAACATCGTGATACTTGATAAGGTAGATTATATCAGAATGGCAACGCAACATTTACAAACACCTGGATGCTACAGCAAGATACCAAGCAATCAGACTCAGACAATAGAGCAACAATCCATGGAACTAGTAACAAAATGGCACAAGAGAGGACAACTAACAGACGATGAGCATGATTATCTGAAACCCAAGCATCCACGTATACCTACAATTTACTTCCTGCCCAAGGTACACAAGGAATTTGACACCATACCAGAGGGCAGACCAATTCTAGGCGCTATAGGTTGGATAACGTAGGCATTCACTAAGTACCTAAACAATGTACTGGGAACCGAGGTCAGCAAGATAGCCGCATACCTCAGGGACAGCATGCACACCCTACAGATTTTAGAAGAAATAGTTTGGAAGGAAGAATACCTACTTGTGACATTGGATGTGAAAGTGCAATACACATCAATTGAACACCATCTGGTACTAAAAGCGGTGGACTACACATTTCGTAAAACGTCGGCATCCTACTACTCCCACATAGAAATGACAAGGAGTTTTTGGAGTTCACACTTAGCAACACTATCTTTCTATTCAATGGAACTTTCTATCGCCAAGCAAAGGGGATAGCAATGGGGGCTACCTATGCGTCATCACTTGCAAACTTATTTATGAACCACTTTGAGCAGGTGCATGTTTTCTCTAATAAGGATTTTATGGCACATGTACATGCATGGCACAGATTTATAGACGATGTACTATTGATTTGGCCAGGAACTGAGCTACAATTAGCAGACTTCAAGGAATATGTGAACAAGAACCAGTTCGGAATAGAGTTCACAGGAACGCATAGTGCTGAGCAAATAGAATTCCTGGATTTTAATATCTCAGTCAAGCAAGGTGCAATCTTCACCAGGACTTTTAGTAAACCAACTGAAGTAAACTCACGTGTTACATGCAACAAGTTGCCATCTCAAAACCACATTCAACAAATTCAACAACGTTCCCAAAGGTGAATATACAAGAGCAAGAAGAAATTGTAATAATGAGACAGCATTCACAGCGGAGTGTGAATTACTCAGGGAGCGCTTCACGCAAAGAGTATCCAGGCAAGAGCCCATAACAACAACCATCAATAAAGCAGAACACACTCAAACAAAAAAATCGGACAAAGAGCATTGACAACAAACTAAGATATGTCACACAATTTCAACAAGAGAGCCATAAGATCCAGAAGATTCTGGCCAAAAACTGGCACCTACTTCAAATTGATGAGGACTTAAGAACATGGATAACGGACAAGCCACTCATGGCTTACAGCAGAGCACCAACATTAATGACAATACTGAGACCATCATATATGAGAATGGAGGAACCAAGAATGGAGAACTAGCTAACGGCAGCAAAACCTAAAGGCTTTTACAAATGTGGCACATGTTCTATGTGCAATTTTGCACAGGACACCAAAACACTAATCTTCCGGGACAACCTTAAACACAATATAACGGATTCTGTGAATTGTAAAAGCAAGTATGTTATATTTGTCATACTATGTGTATGCAAACTCATGTATATAGGCAGTACCATCAGGGAGCTGCGAGTGAGGATACGTGAACATCTAGGATCACTGAAGTCACAGGATGCGAAGTTCCCCCTGGCGCAACACTGGCAGGAACAACACCAACTGGAAAGAAAGTAGGACGTGAAATTCGTGGGTCTGGAAATCATCAGGCCAGAGCCCAGAGGAGGGGACCGTGAACTAAGACTACGCCAAAGAGAGGCAAAACTCATTTGTAAATTTAGAAATGTAATGCTGGGCCTAAACACGGAACATGAACTAAATGTGTTTCTGTAATACATTATCAATACTGTGGACCAGGTTATTGGTCACTAAGATGACTACAGTGACCTGTAACATTTGAATTAATAATTTTGGATGTTCTTTCACTAACTGATAAACTCACATCTTCAAGAACGCCCTAAGCATTCTTTGACAGTTTACAAACAGGGAGGATGACAGGGAGGATGACACCGCGTACATGCTCTCATCAGCAATCCAATCCACCCTCAGGGACCGCCCTCTTAGCAGTTATTACTGGTGATGGTGACCCACCATCAAGTGTTGCCACATACTTAGTTTAATAATCCCATACTGATTCAAAAATTCTTCTTGGGTTCAATGGAATACCCACACACCAGTATTTTGACATACACTTTTTTCGCAATGTAATTATAAATACACCACCATTTTGGCAAAAAAGCACTGTGAGAGCAGGTTGGCAACTAACTAAGTCCGCTCGAGGAAATCTAGTGCATTTCCTAATTCCCAAAGGGAACTTTGCAAAAACTATAACATTACTACACCAATGGGCCACCAACCACACCCAGTGCAGAGGGGGGGGGGGGGGCAATCGAGCTGCCTCATTGGCTCAACCTAGCAGCTGACCATGAACCAATTGGAATGGTTCTTGTTCGGATCCAATGGATTGTCACCTGACACCTTAACTGTAGCCCTCTTGCAGTCTCGCCGTGTTGCTCACTGAAGCAGATCGCTGTGAAGCCAAGAGACTACACAGACTACAGGGTATGAGGTAAGATTCCTGAGTTTCAGGAGCTACAGAACGACTGTATGCCAACCGTTAATTTCTTACAACCTAATGATCTTGAATTTATATATACTTCAACCCTATGGTATGTCACATTGGTGCCCATGTGCACCCAATTTTTGAACAAATTCACTTTGCGCTCACGGCCCCAGGCAATAAGAACTGAGCACTAATAATGGGACCCGTTTTAAAGAAAACTACAGACACGGAACCCTAGGTAACAACCCAATAGGGGTTTTTAAGCATTGGCACCTCGGAAGCTCAAATCCAATGGGCAACGTATCATGTATGAAACTCCTAAGGATTGCAGCGCGCACACGTAGCCTTAATTTGGTAAGCACCCTTCTGGAAACAGGCTCCCACCTAACCACGTGTAATTTCTGAAATTCTGAACATGCGTACAAGCTGAAGCCTAACACGGCACGTATGCCATAATCATCAAGGCAACACTAACCAGCTGGACACCAATAAAGGGCCCATTTCTGCCACATCTAGGCACCATTAACTTGGGACTGATCACTGGAAAAAACACAAACTCACGGGATCGGCCAATTTCATTTCTCTGCACAGGAGCAATGAGCTAACGCGAAATGCAACCCAACAAACGCCATGTAGGACCTCCCTCACATTATACTTATTGATCGCGGGGTATATGGTAATCACTGTATTAGTTGGGCACACAAGCTCCTATTCAACAAACCAATTGACACAGTAAAGATATAATTATTGGTGGCATATCAGGGGCATTTCCTCCCAAACTTCAATTTCTGTTGAGTTACTCCAATGGAGGGATTAAGAAACCCGAGCTAACTGTGGAATTATTACCAATCGGACCAACATGGGAGAATCCTCACTACACCGATCTCTCTCCACATAGGTACCATCCTCTATCATTGCTGGCTATAGGAGAATCAATTGCAACCATCAGGGAACACATTAACCCCTCAATTGGTAAGCTTCATTCAACCGATGATTCATGAGCTTACGGAAATCTTTATTAAAGCACAGACAAGGCAACTAAAGAACATCTTCACTCTCATTTTTTTACTTCCACACATTTTTGTTCCTCCTGGCATTGTATGATTAACTTCATGGAACATTAATAATTGCATAAATGTGACTATATTGACTGGAAACTGTAATATACAATTGTAATCTAACTCATGTGGCCAATCAACATAAACACAAATGCACTGACAATATGTGAATATGTCACACCGGACAAATGTCACGGGCCTATGAACACTGTCTATGAACATGTCAACTATGGTCTCGCCGTCAAATGCTGACAACCAACTATTGGATATTATTTAATATCATGAATGTACCACTATCACCACTCACTTTGCACCTTTTCACTCATGTCACAGATATGCAGCCTTGAGAAAGACCTCATAGGTTGAAACACATGTCGGCACTAATGGAATAAAAGTATATCAAATACTCTATACCACATGTAAACATTAAACAAATAATATGTTTGTCACAAGAGGGACAACCCATGTTTGAACTATAAAAGATAACTAAATCAACAAGTGTTGCAAACACCTAATATGTGCAGAAATTGATACTCATTGGATACTAAGGAACCACTGTCCAGCACCTAATTACAATTTATTGGTTTCAGTCACCCAGAACAAACTTTGCAAATACTGGGACCTTGGGAGCTTTGTCCCTCTGAGATTCACCTGATAGGCGGTAGGCAACACGAAGAGGAAAACAACGCACACACTAGCGCAAGACGCACAGTCCCACCAAGCTCTCAAACAACTTTAACCATAATCAAGAGACATCTTCACCCTGAAACCAGTCTCAATTTGGACGATGGTTGAATTACTTCGACTTCATCCAGACTTCACCCAGAGTATTTTCAGCCACATCAGAGTAGGTGGTTAAATCCAAAATAGAACTTAATCCAAGGTCTTCAGCATGGCCATCATCATGTACTTATGCTCCCTCATCCAGGAGGTTGCGTACAACCACAGCCTCAAGTTTGTTTCTCTCTGGTCACTATTCTGGTGCAGATAGTGCTCTACTATTCAGGCCCGTGGGGTTCTCATGTTTCGGAGACATTTTCTCGACCCATTAGATTTAGGGCTGGTCGCTATTACTATATTTTTAGGTTTTTCTTATTGCTGTTGTTTAGATTTTTTCGGAATTTCCAATATCAAAAATGGCTAATGTAATGGCCCTCATTTTTATAATCTCTTTGCGTAACTTGAGGGATTGCTACCCCCTCTTTTGTCCATTTTAATGATGAAATTGAACTTTGCACCTCAGCTTCAGGCATCTGCTGAGGGTGAAGTCACTGCCCTGCTCAAATCTATTAAACCCTCCAACTGCAAAGGGGATACCTGTCCTGCCCAACTTATCAAATACTCTGCCCCCATCCTTGTCCCCTTCCTGACAGCTTTCATCAACGCATCCTTCCAGTCTGGCCATGTTCCAACTGGACTTAAGGAAGCCTGGGCACGCCCGCTCCTTAAAAAAACGTCCCTTGACCCAACGGTTCCAGGGAACTACAGGCTCATAATCACTGTCCCATTCCTACTAAAGATTTTGGACAAAGCAGCCTACCTGCAAGTCCAAAAATTCCTAGAGGACAACCGACTCCTCGGCCTTCGACAGTCTGGTTTCCGCCCGTGACACGGCACGGAAACGGCTCTCTTAGACCTTAAAAAACCAAATGTATGACCTGAGAGATGCAGGAAAACCAGCGCTCCTCTTGCTCCTCGACCTATCCGCAGCATTCACAACACACTTTACCACCATCTCTCTACTGCGGCTAACTTCTCCCCCAAGGCCTGCGACCGGATCACATCATTTCTTCAAGAGAGGGCCATGAAAGTCTTCTCCGATTTAGCATGTGCCACGCAAAGCCATTTCAAATGTGGAGTACCTCAGGGTTCTTGTATAGCCCCCACTCTTTGTGATCTGTTCACTAGGCCCCTGTTCAGCATCCTTGATGCCCTATGTATCTAGTATACTAACTACGCTGATGACACACAGGTGCTTATCCCACTCACAGGTGATTACGATGCTGACATGAACACTCTCACTACCATATACTCCACTATCCAATCCTGGATGGCAGAAAACTGGTTATGCCTCAACAGCGACAAAACCGAACTTCTGCTAATCGGATCTCCCATCACCTTGAGCAATCTCGACAAGCAATACCTGTCCTTCACCATCGACAATATACGGATCACGTTACCACTTGCCACTTACCCTGATGTTTGTAATTAGATTAATTGTTCTCTGGGCACCTTGCTTTATCTGTATTTTTCATATTCGCTTGTACATGTACCTTGTTTCTATTTTTACTGCATTACTGCATTTTCCTGTAACCAAGTTCTCAAGTATCCTTGTACTATCCGCGCCCAGCTACCCTGTTTTGGGTTTGGTTTTGCGCTATACCAAATAAACAAACACACAAACAATCTAATAATGTCAAGGCGTTGGGTGTCTACCTTGACTCAAATCTTAATGTGGACAGACAGGTCAATGCTATTGCCTCCTCCTCTGCATATTACTCCAAAGTACTCAATACAGTTTGGCCCTCCTTTTCTCAACAGAACTGCCTCGCCATTGCTAGGGCAATAATCGGATCCAGACTGGACTACTGCAATGCACTCCTTGTAGGGAACTCCAACAAAAACTTGTCCAAACTCCAACTTGTTCAGAATAACGCCCTAAGGGCGGCCACGGGAACCTCAAGAAGGGACCACATCTCTGAAGTGAGAAGGCAGGCTCACTGGCTCCTTGTCAAAGAGAGAATTTTCTTTAAAACCCTGTTGCTCACGCATAAATGCCTCCACGATCTGGCACCCCCATACTTGGTCCAAAGAATCATCAAGCGTATTTCCTCTAGGTCCTTGAGGAAAGACTACACTAACCTGATCATCACGCCCAAGACACGAAGAATCCGTGCTGGTGGCTCCAGCTTCCCCACCATGGCTGCCTCACACTGGAATTCTCTTCCCACTCACCTACGTATGATTGACTCCCACCTAGCATTCCGCAAAGCTATCAAAACCTCGCTTTTTGTTTAATCAGAACACCTTCACATATGAAATGCACTCTGCCTGAATGTTTTTTGCTTTCCATGTAACTCCTGTGCACCTCTTTCTGAACACCTCTGTTTCTGTAATCAAGCCTGTGGACTATTGTCTTCTGTCTACATTTCATCAAGTTTACGTACAATCTTATGTAACAGCGCCTTGATGTCTCTGGGTCGCAAGTGCGCTATACAAATGCAAATAAATAAATCTGCCTTGCCTCTTGCGTTCCGTCTATGCACTCTTTCGATCGTCCTCTATGGGGAATTATTGTGTCTCAGAAATATAATAATTTCAGTTACCACAGTAGTTTGGGTGCGCTTATTCAACAAAACTATGGGAGGGCAGCCTTTGGCTCTGGGAGGAATGTACTTGGGGGTTGCAGGGGAGGCCTACACTTCTCATTTGACACTTTGAGCCCCCTATTGCCTTTTTTGTGTACAGACCTCATCCATTTGCAGGCTTCCAAGAGAGTATCCATCATAATATTTGTGTCTGACTCTTCGCCTCTAGCTACGCCACACAACCGTCTATGCAACTGCGCTGATAGCTCTGCTTCTTTATCCACTCTAGTTTGAATATTCGCTGTAAATGATTCTAAAAATATAATCTTCGAATGAATCATGGCCAGTAGAGTTGCCTGATCTTTGAGCGTATCATTCACTGTTTCATATAATTTCGTAAATGGGGCCAAAGAAATAGTAGAGGCCGCCATTTTGTTGTTTTGAAGCTGTGTGGCAGCTGCCACCAAAAGATAGGTTTCATGTACATTCCTATTAGCCCTAAAGACGGAGTCATTTTGTGAGGCTTCAGAGGACAAGTCGGAGCATGTTAGGGTTTTCTGTATATTTTCCCTCACTTTAGAGGGAAGTTCTCTTGGTGTTAAATCAAGGTCAGGTGGTATAATGTCTAGGTTCTTATGTCCCAACTGCTTTATCAGTCTTGTGCTTCTTGACATAACTTGTGGTGAAAGATTAAAAATCTCGATCACTCTAGAAGTCGAACGTTATCGGCGGGACTTGGTGTTGTACTGCTTTGACTTACAGAGTCATTTACTCTCCTATGCCAATCCATTTTTGTTTTTATTTCTGCAATGTCCCATGAAAGGCGAGCTGCCAAAAGTGACTGCTGCCCATCCGAGACTTACGTCCGACTCCTTCAATGCCCGACATAATGTTTGTATGGGACTTGTGACTGTTTTAGGAAGAGGCGACCCAGGGTAGCAAAAAAACACTCCAACGAAACGCACTCCTCCTCCAACTCAAGTTCCTCATTTTGTCTTCTTCCCCCTCTTTCGAGGTTTCATATAAGAGGTCATGTCAGCAATAGGTGTAAGGGTCCCGAAATGGCTAACCTCAAGCTGTGATAATTCAATTTTTTATCATGTCTGCTTCCAATGGTGTCGCAAGTGCCCCCTCATTTTTTACCCCGTCACCAACCCCATATCAGGAGACGTACTGATTGCTTTATTTAGCTCCCCTTTGTTCATTGTGTTCAGTTCAAATGGCAGTAATGCAGGCATTTCCTCGACTCCGTCCCCACCCCAAGTTCATGTGAGCCAACTCTGTCTATAAGGCTCAAGTGCCTGGGGGGGGTTCGAATTATTAGCGTTTGTGACACGGGTGGAGACGTTCACCTCAATTACATCTGTTGGGCCCAAAGCTGTTGTGTCCAGGAGCTTTATCTGATGATGGGTGTGGGGGCTGCTGATCACCATGGGTACCAAAGTAGGTAGCGGAGCGTTTTCCCTTACTTGCCTTGTCGGAAGCTTGTCTGAACTCCGTCTCAACTTCTGCTGCCCAAATCATGCACTGGCACTACGATCCGGGCTCCTCTTTATGTAGTTGATTTAAGGTTCTTAAAGGAGCGGCTCCAAAAAACACCACAAGTAGAAACTAGCAGCCTATTCACACTGCTTCTCTGTCTCAACTCCTGCTGCCCAACTCACGTGAGAAATGTTCAACCCACCGGCAAGCGATGCAGTGGTGAATAGAGAGCTGGTGGAGCATTGCTAGCTGCTGACTGGCAATCAGGATGCTCAATTACACCAGACCACTAACTATGAAATTGACAATATCTGTGCCAGGCTGCCATCATGGAATGCCAGTGGACTGACATCTGAAAAGGGGATGGAGCTAAAAGATAACTTTATGGCTTCCCACCTTTGTAACCCAGCCCCTGGAGAAGAGCAAGGCATAGACTCGGCCAGGCAACCAGGTGAGCCTGAGAACCAATGGAAGGGGGAGGTAGAGGAGGATAAAAAGGAAGTATGTAAGAGTGTTGGTTGTTTGGGTGAGGTCAATGGGTGATGAGGTGGACCAAGAGACCAGGCGGTGGTGGGATGGTGGAGCAGAGCATGGAAGAAACTTGCAGAGAGAGCATTGGAGATGAGGAATTAGTTGGTGAAAGTGGTACTTGGGTGTGAGAGTGTGTGTAAGGTGAGTGACACTAAGTGAGAGAGTAGTGGAGTGAGACCTAGTGAGAAAGGTGATTGGGAGAGTGAGGGGAGGGTGAGTGTGGCAGAATTAGGGGTGGAGTGTTGTGTAGAGTAGAGTAGAGTAGTGGAGAGTAGGGGTAGGGAAGAGTAGTGCGGAATAGTGAGAGTAGAGATTAGTAGAGAGTAATGGGAGTGGAGAGTAATGGAAGTGTGGAGTGGTGAAGAACAGCGGAAGTGGAGAAAAGTGGAGAGTAGAGTTGAAGAGGGGGAGGGAGTAGATGTGAGACAGAATAACATTAGAGGGACAGACCAGAGAGAGAGAATGGGAGAGAAGAGAGAGACCTTGGGAATAAGACAGGAGCAAGTAGAGGAAGGGAAAGAAAGGCAAGAACATCTGGGTGAGAAATACAAGTGCGTGAGATTGGTACGACAAGTGAGACCTAGGCGGTTGGAAGGCATCTATTCTGATCTTGAAAACCATTGTAATTCTTGTAGGACTGCAGGCTAGGATCCACCTATATGACCATGGAGGGAGTAAGATATATACAGCAGTTGCCTTTAGGCCCTCACTGCTACTTAGTCAGATTTAAGATAGTAGGGTTTACTGACCATCTTTGGGAATTAGGGATGACTGGGCTAGGGTGGAAGAAACCCAAGGGGAGACGAGAGATGAGTAGGACAGCCCTAGATAATTGAAATTAAAACCTTTGAACCATCTTTTGGAGTTGGTGTACTTCCGAGGCCATCTGTGACACAGACCTCAACACAACCGAAACAGAGATAAACCAATACGAACATCTTTAAATTTGGTGGGTGGTGCACTAACTCACTCCTGGAGGGAGATACATGTTTTCTCTTACCCCACACAGCACACACTCCCATCTGTTCAACTCCAGTCTTCTACCGTGACCTCATTCCCTCTAAAATCTACCATCTTACAACATACATACAAACGAACCTTGCATGGTTGCCACAGGACTCATGAATACCACTTGAACATTAATCAAGCAACAACTTAGCTGTCCTTATTAGTCCTACCTCAGTTCTCTACATTAGCAAATATGGTCGCCCAATGCACCTTCAGCCTTGGATCTTGGGTTCTCTCATCTATATGACTATTATCAAGTTCTGACCATCAAACTTAACCGGAAGACAGGAGCCGGGTACTTCTCACCTGCACACATCAACATGACTGGTTAAAACCTCTGCCTCTCATGTTAACCCACGAAAAACCAACAATCCAAGCTAACCTCTTTTCATGCAAAGCTATGCACAGTGAGGCAAAGAATATGGAAGAAGGGCACAGCACTAGACTACTTTCCTTGCTTACTTAATACAGCTTTGAAAACACACCCAAAGGCATGAAATATGTGAGGGCTACGAAACTGCATGTTGATGTAATAAAGCATGATAGTTTGTGTCAAGCTATAGGTGCAATTTGATTCATTACTGAATAATTCCAAGTATTCCATGGTGCAAATTCTCAATACCGGAGCTCGGGAGGACCCGCCAAGGTCAGTTTGATGTATGTATTTAGTTGTATATAGCACAAATCTAGATGGAAAGCAAGGGAGTATTAAGGGAGCTTTAGAAAACAAGGAGTAAAGTAATGAGGTACATTAATATGGATACAGTTGGCTTTATGTGAAAATGTCCCCAGGAAGAAAATGTAGCCCTGTGAAAAAGTAGTCAGATAAAAGTAGTTTTCAAAAATGTAGTCATTCAATACAAGCAGTGCCAAGTGTGAAAATGTTTCCACTAATGAGGTTGCCAAAATGTTATTTTTAAATCCACAAAAGTACAAAGATCTAAACTTTACATTGACCCAAACCTCTAATTAAACCTCAACAAACACCATAACTCCATTCCTAAACCTTCCCCTAACTCAAATTGCAACCCTTATTCTATGCTGGACACCTAAATAATACCAGTCCTTCAATGCACTAAAGTATTTTATTTGCCTGGGACTCGATATAAAACACCAAATAAATAGAACATGAACAGTAAACCTCACTCCAATCCCATCACCAGCTTGCCACAAATTTCATAGCCATTGCCTGAACTCAAACCCTTGCTCCAACCCTAATCTCAGCCTTACCCTAACCGCAACTCTGACACTTCTCCTAATGCTTACTCTACCCTAACCGCTGGGTTTATCGTAGCCCTGTCATACGCCAACATCAGCAGCCCCCTCCACCTTCCCTATCCCTTCCTTTAACACTCTCCCAACCCATTACTCTATTAGTCCTACTCTTACAATAACCCCTACCCTAACACTTACTCTGACACTTAATCTACCCTAACCACTAAGCAAACCCCATCACCAGCGCTCCCACATTCACCCTGACCCTAACCATTCCTCTAATTCTAACCAAAATCTTTACTGTTAAAGGAGGATAGCACTGGGGCAATGCGCAGAGCAACAGAGGTTTGAATCCCGGATCCGCTCTTAGAAACTGAACTCAGATACGGTATTAGGTGCGTTATAAATAAATCAATAAAATTAAATAAATAAATTAAATAACTCCTAACTTTAACCTAACCCCTCTCATAGCCCTTAACTAGACAAGGACAAGCCCGCCCCACCCGCCTTAACCCTTACACTTCCCTTAGCAGCACAGCATTTTTGGCTACTTTTAAGCTTCATTTTTTGAGAACTTTTTGCTTGGCGGGTTTTTCTCTTAAGAGGTATTTTTACCAGGATTTTTTCATTGGCTGCATTTTTGTTGTACCGTTTCACTGGATACCAAACAATAAGAAGGATGGAGTATTAAAGCTGCACTCAGAAGGATATTGAGAGAGGGGATACAGAGCATGATGTGCTGGAGGTGTAGGCTTGAAAGGGAAAGGCAGAGCCAGTGTGGGCTGATGGGGTTTATGCAGATGTGCGCCTGTTGAAGCTACATTTCTGTGAGTTCCAAACAATCTGGCCTGTTTACCTGCGCTCTGAGATCCATGTGCCTGCATTGGCGAGTCTCTGCCATGCATTCAGGGGTGTTGCTAGGTCTGGAAAGGATCAGGGGCTAAACTAATGTCGGGACTGGCGAGATTCAGGGCTATCTATAGCCTTTTGGTTGTAGCCCCTGAGCTTCTATCCGGGGCTACAACCAAAAGACCCGGGTCTGTAGCTCCCTTAGCCTCCCCTCCCCCTAGCAACGCCTCTGCATGCATTGTTCTGCTATGAGAGAGGTACAGTGCTTTTTCCCTTTAAGAAGAGCCTGAAGTAATGAAATCGTTAAGCAGCTCTTGCCACATTCCCCCACCCTTTCCAAAGCCAATGTTTACCAGCTTTAGAAAAGCAATTACTGACATTATCTTTCATTTCTTTCTCAACAGAGTTCCACACTTCTAATTATAGTTGATTACCTCGATTTTCAATCTATTTAAGTTGGATATAATCAGGAGAAAATAGCCACTGTGCCTAAAGCCAGGTCTTCAGAAGGGAAATATTAACAAAATGGCCGTCAGATACAGTAGTACGTTTATTAGAACGCTAACCTCAACCGGGAAAAACGTGCAAACATAAAAACCTCATGTGCTCCTGATGAAGCTGTATTTCTGAGAGTTTCCTGCCTGCCTGCTGTGTGCCCGGACCTGCTTCCCCCTTCTACAATGGGAGTCTCTGAGTCATGAAGGCCACAAGGAGCCAATATCACTCTCTCCCTAAACCCACCGTTCTTAATTGTAGGGTAACGCAAGGATTTATTATTTTCCCATGGCCTTCGAACGCTTATCTCAAACCTCTAGTGGACACAATTTCTCCCCTCTGTGCCAAATTTCAAACATGCATGGTTCATACATAGCATTTCATCTCACTGGACTCTCACTGGACCCTCCCTGGACCTTAGTTGAATTTCTAGCTGTTTATTTACAAAATAATACCTTCAGCAGTGGGCTTCACCAGCTAGTAGTTTTCTGGGACTCAATATTTAGGCCTAAGTGAAGAGGAGCCCTGGTGCCGTTATCAACCTTGAAGCCTTCCACCTGCTAATGATGTGTTCAAAGTAAAAAACAAAAACACTTGCAGCCATCATATGGCTCATTTAGACATAGCTTTGAAAGGGATGCCTTGGCTCTGAGTGGAGTCCCTCTTCGATTTCCATGGCAGGCTAAGGTGGGACGCAGTGCACTCAGCGGCACCGCATATTGAGCCATAGAGACTGGCAAGAGGGGATTGAGTGGTTAAGAGCTAGGGGAGTGGCAGTGAATGATGAGCAGGCGAGGAATTGTGACTGGACACGTTAACCCTTTCGAGGCTTGAGAAAAGCATGTAGGGCAGAAAGAAGATGCTGGCCAAGCATCATGGTATCTTGGCCTCTTGAGTAATCTCTGCCTTTTGTTGTAATGCAATTGATCTCGTTTTACTAAAAGGTCCAAAGCTTACTGGTTTGACCAACTTTTTGAAAGAGACTTACAATCCGGATCCTTTTTATTGCGATAGCTATTGACTGTGTCAACTAAGATTCATGTTAGTACTAGGGCAAATATTTCCCAGGTGCAAAATTGCAGTGAAAATGTGCCTTTTTTCACTACAGCAATTTAACTGCACTTGTCATGTTGCAATGGTTTTCTGATATGTCCAAGTGCATTTAGAAATAGGGCCCATTTTGCCCGTGTGCTAATGCTGTGCAACTTTGCGCTAGCGCCAATGCAACGTTTCTGTAATGTGGCCCCTGATGTACACCACATACTATTGGAACTGTTGCGTGTGCGCAATTGTACTGTTTTTTTCAGCAGTATGGCAAAATTGGCCCGAGTGCAAAAAAGCACCCAAGGCATTTTTCCGCCAGCATAATGTCTGCCCTATTGCTAGTACTGTTCCCCAATAGGCTAGCAATAGTGACAATATTGCCCTGTTACAAAAATGACAGAAAATAATTCTTTTTTTGCACTAGGACATTTTTTTCGCCTTGGTGATAATACCATGCAAAATTACACTTGCCCCGGTGCAAAGGTTCGTAGTGTAGGCTTAGTTTGAGGATGGGAGATATGTAACTCCCAGAAAGCACTATTCAAAAACCATCCACGTCACTGTGTGCCTCGGCATGAACATGGTTTAGTGGCTGAATGAGAAACAGGCAGCATTCATCCTTTAACACATGTCATTAACGAGCAATATGTGTTTTACCCACGCTTTTCACCCAGAAATGCAAGAGTATTCAAGAAACTGCAGATTTTCACCAAAATGTTAACCAGTGGACCCATATGCAGACAGACTGATAACATTACCTGGGTGTAAGAAACCAATACCCTTTCCCCACAGGTAATACACAAAAACATTGGGTGAGTTTTGGCAATAACAGGCTGTGGTATTTTATTGCACAATTATGGTCATAACAAAACATAATCATAATGACATTAATCATAATATGCTGTGCTTTTGGGCATTGGGTCCCGAGGTTCCCCCCTCTGGCCTGTGCCGCCATTCTTGTGCCACGACAGTGTGGTCACCGTACAGTGACCTGTCTTCTTTCTCTTTCTTCTCGCCCTTTTTCTAGGGTGGGAGGGTTTTCGGAAAAAGAAGAGAGACTCTGCCTACGCAAAGTACTCTTTTGTTTGGGTCCCCGTGCAGGGACCCAAACTGATTCTGGTTTTCTGTTGCCAAGGCAGCCCCTTATATTGGACCCAGGGGCTGCCCCTGGGTCTTTGTTGTGCATGTGTGGGGGGCTGTGTTGCCAGCCACCCGGCCGGCTGATGCTTACAGCAATCGCACACTGTGGTGCCTAACACTGTTGCTCCCTGCCTACTTCTTGCCTCTCCTGTCACTGGTGATATGCACCCCTTTGGGAGGAAGGGCAAGGTGTTTTTTAACACCTTGCCCTTCATTCTTATTGCTTCTGCTGGCGACGGTGTCTTGGGCGGGCAATGCAACGGAGGAGGGAGAGAGGGAGCAGTTGCATGTGTAAGCTAGTGCTAAGGCTGCCCCTGCCCTCCCCCTTTTCTGGCAGCTATGGGGCACAGGTTACCTGTCCCCGCCTGTTACACTTGTGGCGCTGGCCAGTAACCAGTTAGAGACGGGAAGTTGGTGTAGGGTGGAGAATGCACACTAGAAACCAAGGACCTCCGATGTTTAGTTGTGGTTCCATTTGAGGCAGGCATGGCTTTGCTATGGTGAACATGAAACCTTTTGCTGGGCTTTCAGGTCATGCAGGCGGGTTTGCTTTTAAGAGAGTCACTGATGCAGTTGTAAAGATTAAGAACGTGATCTATGCAAGCAGGAACATTTTCGCTTGGGCTGTGGATGCACGTCCCTTTC
Source organism: Ambystoma mexicanum (assembly GCF_040938575.1). NCBI lineage: Eukaryota > Metazoa > Chordata > Amphibia > Caudata > Ambystomatidae > Ambystoma > Ambystoma mexicanum. Next base: position 1,107,622,125 of record NC_090930.1, on the reverse strand, counting down.
ACAACACCACACCACCTCCACACCCACCCTTCCCAGACTTAACATCTTTGCCTGTTTACACTTTCTGTGCTACCTCAAACGACTCCAGCATGTGAATTGCATCAGATACGCATGGGTTATATGGCGTTCCAGAAGCTTCTGACATTAGAGCACTCTCTGATACAGACCTTGTTATGAATAGGCACTCCACCAGGTTTTTGCCAACTCCATTTCCAGTACCAATGCTTCTTGCACATCCAGGAGAGGTGCAGAAGCAATTAACTAAAACTCCCAGCAGTCACTCTCTTTCGATCTTGCCCCCCTTAAAAAAAACAGTGCAACTTGCCTACTCCACTGAACCTTTTCCAGCACTGGTCAAACACACACAAATGACCTGAAGATATTCAGAAGTCACAGATTTAAAAGTTCAGTGGCTTGTGAAAATTCACAGACCGCTTTTTTGGGGGCGCGAACAAGACACCCCCTCTATCCAAAGGTCCCCTCTGCTCCTCTCTTCCCACACTCACCATGCCCCCCACAGCACCCCAAGAAGTGTAAACACGTGTTTTTTATTTCCAGTTTTAAGAAGGGTCTCTGCCTAAAAAAACATGTTAACAACCACTGGCTAATAGAAACAAGTGGGACTACATGTATCTGTTTGTGTTTGATCTATACAGGGGTGTGCTATTCCATTGTGCTATATAAAGCCATCTAACCAATTTTTTCGTGTTCTGTAAATATCAGGATAAAAGGATAATGCGATAGACAATAGTATCCAGGATTCTGTCGAAAGCCAAACAGAATGGCTAAAACATGGGTTTTATCTATAGATGCAAGCCCATATTAATTAATTAATTAATTAATTAATTAATTAAAACTTTATTCGGGCCAATGACCCTTAAAAGAGCACAACAAATTACAAAAACCAATTCCTAAATACAATATCTATATCAGAAGAAAAAATACCTATGTAATACAAATCCTAAATACATTGAGGTGAAAAATATTTGAATCGAGCCGGGCAGTATGTAGGGTGAATTGCTGGCGCCTCCTGCCCCTGGACCCCATTGCTCGGGCTGGACCCCACCCTTTACGCTCCCTTCGCTGCACGCACGGCTCCGCCAACTCCTGCACGGCAGAATACTGCCACCTTACCGGTTGCTTGACACTGAACTCTGCAAGCCCCCGCTGCCTCGTCTGTCATACTGGCATGGGCTAGCACCACCCTGCAAATACCATGCAAATGAAAGAGGGTCTATGTTGGTGCCCTAGCTTCCATTTCTAAGGTGGGCATATTTGTTCTTTCTTTTACTTTGAATTTAAGGCTCAAGCTCATGCCACATTTTACTGCTTTTTACTAACCTCGTTGTTTGCCCTGGTGGCGGTAATACAAATAATTCCCCTTTTGTCAGGCCATACTTTGCGGTAATGCCCTGTTGTCCTCTTTAATGTCTCTACTTCGTGGTGGCATTTGAACTTGAGCTGTAGGCTCTTACCACATGGTATGGCCCTCGGGATGCAGCAGCAATGGGTCAGCAGAGAGCCTTAACCACTGCTCCACTGCATGCTGTTTCGCTCCCACCTTTAAGCATGAATGCTCAGTGTTTCCTATAGCCAGCATTTCACCTGGACAATGCTCACATCAAGGTTCCTAGCAGCCTTTCCATCTGTGTTCTTTTGTTTTTACCCGTTTGCGCGATTTCCCCATACTACAATGGCCTTACAGCTGTGGGGAGAGAGTGGTAACAGGTTTTATCATCCGTTACCCTTGTTATGTGCCCTTGCCTTTTCGTGGAGCCCATAACCTGGTTCCCCGGGCCTGTCTCAGTAGTAAGCTAATTGCTGCTATGCGGTATTGCTACATCTGCCTTGGTCGCTCTTTACTGAACATCTGGTAGTCTAGTGGGTTGTTCCTGTAGTCGATCCTGGTTCAGAGATAATTATGAGGGGAGTGGAGCAAGCCTACGCAGTACATTTAAACAACCGTACTGTCGTACCTGCAAGTTACAAACACCAATCTTCTGTGAAACAAACATCAACCGAGGCAGCATTTAAATGTTGCGCCACCCCTATTTTTAGGATCCTCATTGGCAGGAGTGTTGCTAGCTCTGGAAAAGATCTGTGGCTATGCTAATGTCGGGACTGTATGAACTCGGGGCTAGCTAGCCTTTTGGTTGTAGCCCCTGAGCTTCTATCCGGGGCTACAACCAAAAGACCTGGGGCTATAGCCCCCTAGCTCCTCCCTAGCGATGGGAAATTGGATGAAGAGCACAACACAGTAGCAGGACGGTAGAGTTTGTGCTGCAGAGTTTTGTTTTCGGGAGGATAGCTCGGGGCAACGTGCTCGCCTTAGAAGCAAGACGACACGGAGCAACACAGGTTCGATCCCCAGGGTCGGCGCTTAGAAACCTCTGGTTATTACGACGTTATAAATAATCTATCATATCATATCCTGCTGACTAAAGGGCCATCTACTGTGAGCTTTTCATGGTTTATTGGGCTTACTTTCTTTGATTAAACCTGCCCTTTTAATGGTGTGGTTGGGGTTGTTTTGTGGGTGTCAGAGGGGGGCGACATTAATACAAATTGTAGGCTGCTTGACATTAAAAGAAATGTCCTGTTTATAGCAATATAGAGTGGGATTGGAAGTCTTCGCAGGATTTTAGTGGGAGACTCGGACGCACCTGTCCAGACTCCAGGTCCATTCCATTACATTTCCATCTGGTCCTGGCCTTGCCTTTTACATTTTTTTAAAATTAATATTAAAAATACAATATAGTTTATTCGTTTTATAGAAGACGTTGGTTGAACGAAAAGTATTAACATTAATTCGCATGACCACTATCTCAGCAGCAGTTTGATGCCATCCATATTTCATGAATAACCCAAAGCGTGAGCGATATTAATATAGATGGGTGTTAACTGCTTATTCTTAGTAAACAAGAGGTTCTCATTATATGCATGAAGTAGCCTTACAAATGTCAGTCAAAGGCACGCCATGAGTCTCTGCCCGATGTGTCACCATACTGCTCGTGGCCTCCCAGGAATGCCCCGTGGATAAGGAATTGGTTTAGGTTACTGTGCCAGAGAAATGAAAAACCCTATCCATCGATTAAGGGAGGCTGGGGATGCCCCATTTCCTCTACCTGAGCTTGCAAAGCTAACAAAAAGACGGTTTGGGTCTATTTGAGCTAAAACATTTGACCTAATCACATTTGATCGAATTAGTTTGACCTTTTTTAGATCTAAATTGCAGGGGGAGACCCCCGCAACTCCCCCCACTTCCCTTCAACCTAATGTATACCCAGGGCTTTAAGTGGGGTAAGAAATCGAGGGGGGGGCCCTCATTTGGGGGCATGGCTTGTGGGAGGGGCATGGCCTAAAAAGTACGCAAACCGTAGGGTATGCACACAAATATATATAAATGTTATATATTTGTGTGCGTACCTTACTATGGTTTGTGTACTATGCAAGCCATCTTTTTTAAATATAGAAATATGTAACATAACATTTATATATATTTGTGTGCATACCCTACGGTTTGACTAGTTTTCAGGCCATCTTTTTGAAACATTTCAGGTTTATAAAAGATGGCTTTGAAAGTACACAATTCAAGCCATCTTTTATAAAGCTTTGACTACGGACAAAATTGTCCGTCGGCAAAGCTTTATAAAAAATGGCTTGAAATGTGTACTTTCAAAGCCATCTTTTATAAACCTCGAAATATGTCGAGGAATCCCCAGGTTTGCCGAGGGTTAAAGACGCCTCGGCGACCTGGGGAAACAAAGGGACAGTAACTGCCTCTGGTGACCTCTCGCGCGAGGGTTCACCAGATGCAGTTACTATGACTGGTGGAAGTGGCAAGCAGTCACAGCGTCACTGTGGCTGGCTGCCACTTCTGTCAGCTTGCCTGACTTCATTGCAGGCACATCATCCCGTCGCGGTGGCGGCCGCGACGGGATGATGCATCCCGCCAATGTTGTGGTAGGACGGGGGCCCCGGCAGGGCCCCGGCTCAGTCCCACTTTTTGGAGACTGCCGGGGCCCAGCCCGGCAGGCCCCGGCCCACTTTCAGCACTGTGTATACCCTTACCCACCCCCATATATATTTAATCAAATTTGACAGAAAAATAGGTGAAAAACATTCAATCAAATGTTTTAGGTCAAATGTTTTTAGGTCAGTTATGCTAATACCCCAAAAGACTACCACATTTGTTTGTGAAATGATGAGTTACGATCAAAATAAATGAAAACCTCTCCCCTTTCATCAAGGAGATTTTAAACATTCTCTTCTGGATAAGGGGGCAGGAGTAAAATGAATGAAGGATAACCATTTCTGTCGTATGGAATGTAAACACATCTTTGGAGTTGAAGGCACAGTGCCAAGACTTGCGGTTTAATTGCTAGACCAGGTTCTGTGCACAACAAGGCACCCACATTCCCATATCAAGTGTGCCAATGTGATTACCACCAAAATGATGACCTTGGAGTAAAGTAACTTAACGTTGAATGGCTTATGGGGATCAAATAGTGGATTCAGTAGAGATTATACCACCATTGGTAGAGCCAGCCCCAAAGGATGTGCCAGGGAATAACTCAGAATGTGGGCAACCAGCACCAAGGCTGTAGTTAAACCCAACCCTCCAAGGATCCTTGGAGGCTTAAATGCCAGCCTATTGTCTATGTGGTCTGGAAATTGACAATCCCCAAGAGAGAAACCATCTTCTAGAAATGACAAGATTTTAGGACAAGGGCAAGAAAGAAGCTGGAGATTAGTCTGAACACAACCTTTGAGGATTTCCAGTCCTGAGCATATTCAAAAAGGGTGGAAGGAAGGCCTTCAAAAATGTTTAATAGAAACTGATCTTTCCACTGGCAGGCCTTGCTTTTGCAGACCCTGCCACTACATTCCCAGGATGCCGAAGAGCGGGGCCTGTGGCACAGCCATCTCCCCTTCACATGTGCACTCGTGAATGGAATCATGGGGGGATTCCATCCTGGCGCTGTTGCTATTTTGTTCAACAAGTTAAACGTAATTGTACAAGGAAGGGACGCTTGCTCAAGGAATCAACAAAAATCCCTCATCCCTCACCCTTACCACTACCAGGTGAGCGAGAGGAGAGTGGGCAAAGGCATACAGATGTGAGGGGTCAAATAGGCGTGTTCAGCACATGTTTCGTAGTTAGTTGGCACTAGCTTTATGGTTAAACGGGAGGCAGGTTGCATGGTTAATGCCTTCCTGAATTTCTCTGCGTTTCCAATGCCCTATCTGCTCCCATGCCCCTTCCCATTGCCTCTTCATGTGCCACTATAAGGGACTGGCATTGAGAAAACATGTCACATTTCTTTGTTTTTGATATACAGCACCCTGCTGCCATTCTCATGATATCTTAGCACTTTGGGAGCTGAAAAATGGTTTGGGTTTGGTTCCTATGAGCAGAAGGAACAGTGCTAGATTACCTTGCTGATGCATGCAGATTGGAGGGGCCTGGGCCCTTCATACTTTTAGGGCACTTGGGCATGTCAGAAGGGAGCCCTAGGTGTAGGCGTCCGGCTCGATGTGCTACTAAAGAGGTCTGCTCTGCAAGCCAGGATGAGTCCAGGACTGTTTATTTATTTATTTATTGTGCATTTGTAAGGCACTTATACGTCAAGTAAATTGTGTTTCAAGGCGTCCACAGGGCAGCAGGAAGGGAACATGGCAAAGGCAAATAAAATAAAAAATGCAGAAAAGAGAGAGGCGGCCCTATTAGGCCCTGTGAGCATTCAGAGCCACAGCTGGAGGGCTGTGGGTGACAAGCTGGGGCTAGTGTGTGCAGGGGAGGGAGGATACATACATGGCATTCACTCTTTTCTATCTTACCTTTTATCGTTCCTTTCTCCCACCTCAGAAAGCAACTGATTTACTAAGTTGGTGGCCTTCAGAAGATAGCATTTGCTCCCGCTCCGCTCTCTTCCTCTCCTTGAGATCCCTTTCAATCCTTTCCTCCTTCTCCAATTGCTCCTTCTCCTCCTCCTTCCTCCTCCTTCCTTTGTTTTCTGTGCTCCCTCTCCAACTTCTCTCCTCCTTTCTCTGTCTAACTTCTCTTCTCATTCCCTCTCCCTCCTATCTGCCTCGTCCATTATTTTCGCCCAGTCTGATGCGTTGCCGCCCCCCTTCAGACCTTCTGTTGCCTTAGTCACCCCTACTGCCTCCCCATCTGTTTTCCCATCCAGCTTCAGGAGTTTGTGTCCTCCTATTCATTCCTTCGTGGCTATGCTCCCGAGCCCCTCCTTCGCACCCTGCTATGCCTCACTGCTCGCCTCTCTTTCAGCGGCAGGCTGCCCTGTGTCTCTTTGCCCCACCTCCTTCTTATAGGTTGATGGCTTATATGTCGGATTTGAGAACCCCTCTGCTGCTCTCAATTCCCATAAAGCTCTTAGCTCCTGCACGGGGCACATCCCTTGCTCATCGTCTGTATCATCAGATGCTACACTCGGAGGGACATGGGGAGGAGCAGAGGGATGAGCCTCTGGCTCCTTCACCTCCTGATGGCTCAGCATCCACTGATGCCTCGCTGCCTCCTCCTCGCCCTCCTGGAACAGGCACCACAATTCAAATATGGCCATACGTTTTGTTAACTTCTTCCCCTTATAGGTACCCTGTATATGTGTCAATAGTGATTGCTGCACATCTTTGGAGAGGCTTCCGCACGGTGGCCATGGTTTAGTTAACTTTCCCTTGGTACCTTTGGACCATTCTATGCTGTATTTACATATCTCCTCCTGATAGGGTGGGAGTTTTCCTCAAGTCGAGGGTTCTGATAATCCACTGTTTAGGAAGGAACGTACAATGTAATATCAATACTTTTCAAGTTACTATGAGTCTGTCTTACTCCACAACTTCCCAGGTGTGCTCCAGCCCCACCCCTCCTTACAAGTTTGCTGCCTCCTCAGGCACACCCACAATCTTGCGCATGCTCCTTCCGCGCATTGCCACTGGTTCACCTCGTCTGCCAATCCCAATTTTTCAATGCTCGTTCCTCACCCTCTCTTGCTCTCTGTGTCCTATGTGCAAGTCTAGGGGTAGCGTCGCCAATCTAATAAGCAAGGTAGTGCTAAAGAATCATATACCATGCATACACTGTAATAGCTCGTTACTCCCAAAACACACAACAAAAAAACACAGCTGTCTTCCCGCCTTCAGGCAGAGTATACTAATATTCTCTTGTGATCGAACTGTACCCGCTACGTCACCTAGCGTGCAAAACATCTCACTCCTGGAATTTAAACAGTTGACTCAGCTTCTGCAATCTAGGCCAGCTCCCTTGCTAACCCTTACGGGTATACCGTCATCTATGACCCAAGCTAAAACGCCCAACCCACAGGAAAACCACTATTTACATATCTTCTGTTATCCGTGTCCTCGAGTCACTAGTCTAGGTTATTCACCAGAACGGTTTACCTCTACAACCAAATGTGCCCTAAACATAGAAAAGGGACATCTACCTCTGCTCCTGTCCCTACTAACTTTGACAATGCTATACAATACTTTGACAATACTCGACAATACTAAACACACTCCACAATACTCAATACCCTCCCTCATACCCACAGTTGCCGTTTGACTAAGTCAATACTTACACCCTGTGGTCTGGTGGTGCTGCTCGGCTGCTGTGTCCCCCAGGTGCTCACCTCCCCATCCTGGATGATTTCCAACTGGCTCCTGATGATCTTTCTACAGGTACGCGTTTCCCATCTTCTTGAAATATGCGAGGGTCCTGCAGCCTCTCAGGTTCCACGGCGGGGGAGACGACCTTGTGCCGGGCTGGCGCAGCCAACCATCAACTCTGCTACCAACTTGTTAGGGACGGACTCCCAGGTATACCAGAGTGATGCTGGGGGTCCGCGGACTCGGAGGGCCTAACTCCCTCCCCAGAATAAACAAATTAATTTGTTAGACGGCAAGTACACACTGCGGTTTATTACAGCCAAAACCAACAGGGATCGATACAAGAACTCAGAAAGATTCCAGCAGTAACACAGAAAATGGCACGCAGGCCATTTTAGTTCAAGAATCACATCAATACTCCGTTATTACTTGGGCCGCTCTCCAAAAACCTATCGCGGTGTAGGATTGGCCATCAGGAGCATAATAACCTATACAAGTACCTATATGTGTTATTTTACTGGCTCGTCCATGTCAGGTGCCTGGCCTGTTCCATCCCAAATTTACTAACTATAGCATTGTTGCAGTGTTGTGGATTTACCATTGGTTCTTGCCCTTGCTACCTACCCCTAGGCTACTAGACTGTGATTGGCTAGAACTGACGTCCCCAGGCCTGGGACACAAAATGGTTCTCAGCTCAGTGTGCATCTTTCCAAGGTGATGGGAACGTTTTTATTTATTTTATTTATTTATTTGCATTTTTTTTAAAGCGCTCACACAGCCCACGGGTATCGAGGTGCTGTTACAGGAATTGTTTGTTTTGGTTTAGTTGCGTAATTGTATTTTTTGTCTTAGTTGCATATTTATAACGCGCTTAAATACCCAGAGGTTTTTAAGCGCGGACGCGGGGATCGAATCTGTGTTGCTTCGTGTGGTCTTGCTTCCAAGGCGAACACGTTGCCGCTGAGCTATCCTCCCGGGATTATGTGTGTATTGTAACTTGCGTGCACCACCTTTGCCTTATGCGAATATTCTCCTGCTCGGTGCAACACTTGTTGCATACTTGTTGCAGTCCGTGTCTGTATGCCTGGGATCGGCTCTCCTTTCTCACCACCAAGCACTGTCCATTATCTGTTTCAGCTGTATCATGTGTTTGGAGACCATGAAATTGAGCTCTGTAGCTCCGAATTATTAGGATTTATACGCTTTCTCTGCAGCTGGGCCCTTTGTCGTCTGGGGATTGGAATGTCATCCGTGTCTCTTGACCTTGGCTGCGGCTCCTGTCTCACACGTCTTGCTATTGGTACAGCCTGAAGCTGCTCAGCTCATCCCTTGCTCAGTGGTCTGGGGCCTACTGTAATTTTCCTAAAGCTTATAATGCAGTTTCTACATTGTCCACGCTATGCTATAATTCACCATGGGTTAGATACACTTGGCTCTGTCAGGTCCCATACATGCTCCTGCAGGTCCATAGGGTTATTCGCGTTTAAGCATCTGCAAGCTTTGCTCAGGATCTCTTGTGCCTAATGGTTTCTGCCTTGCTGCATTTGGCTAATGGCAAAAATAATAAAAGCAATGACCGTATGTATGTGTATCTGTCCTCTAACTATAGAACTATACGCTCGTGTTCTTCATGTATTCGAGTGCATGTTTCTGTCACGAAGTGCAGATGGCACGGGTGCTTCATGTCCAAGGCTGCTATGTCGTGGTGTCTCTAACAACTCAACATCATGGCTTCTTGGTGCTTAGTCCAGGCTGTCCATATAGGTGTCTCTGATCATGGCTTGTGGCTCTTCATTCACACATGGACAGATTTGCACTGTGCCTGTTCGGTATGGCTGACTGAGAGGATACTTCTCTGTGTATTTATCGATCATTGGTGCATTTGGGATTTGTCCAAAATAGAATGGTTGATTGCAATGTTTTCTGGCCTTCTGTGTTATCATGAACCTGATAGGGGTAGGGGATTGTGGAAGGCTCCTGACTCCCTATTCACAGCTTCTGTCACTAATCTAGTCATTTGTGACCTACCTCTAATGCGTGCCAATGTCCCTCCAAAGGCTCTGCCAGGACTAACCTCTAATAGTCTCTCTCTTGGGTAGCTCCCCAAAATTGACAGATGTATGTCTTTCATTATTGAATTTGGGAGCATAGTGAAGGACTCCTTCCTGTCTAGCAGGGAAGGGGAACTGTTCACACTGTAGAGATGAAGCCTCCTGTTAAAGGTTGTGCAAAGTCAGGTACTTGCAAACCACACACTCTGATTCTTAACTCCTCTCCTGAACTGCCAACCATCTTGACACTCTCTCAGAACTACACTCATCTTGCTCCCTGCAGCCACATAAATAACTCTCCTCATTATGATAGCCCTCTCATCAGATGAGTCATCACACCCACCTTCGCAAGCTCTCAGGTCTGCCCTGCCACTTTCGTTTCTAAAAGGGCTACCACGCTAAGCTTGTAAAAGGGGAATGATGTCATTAACCCTACCTTGAGCAGAAAGTCAAATGGCAAGAGTGATCAATGAAAACATACTACATCTAGAAACTACAAGTCAGAATAGGAGTTCCCTGCTCTCATTCCTACACCATCCTCTGATCAGTGCTCTGCACCATAGCACCGGAAGAGGGTCAGAACACGAATCAATGAAAGATTGGTCTCCTGGAAAACAGCATTCCTGCTCGACCTTGCAACACTGCCAGGCATCAACCCAGGGAAAAACAAAATGGAACTGGAACTTCCATGTACTCTGTAGAAGCCTGGCAAAGAAATGCCAATGGGCATCCTGAGCCCGATAGGGATACAGGGAATACCACTGCCCATCAGGAAGCAAGAAATCAAAAGAAGCCCTGTACTGACCGCAGAGGGGGAGGGAAGAACCTTGGCTATCAGAGTACATTTATTTGAGGATCGCATTCCTGACCTGAGGTGGAAATCATCTCATACTGTAATGACAGGGATGTGGAAGAGGGATTGGGCCGAGTTGGGTAAAGGGCCACTGTGTCCACTATGGGAAGGTCATATTTGTAGGTATGCTGTGAAAATGCCTCATGAAATAAAGCCTCTCTCAAAAACATCTTTCTCAATAACATTAACACAGAAAAAACATATTTGACAAAAAGGAAAGGGTCAAATGACTAATACAATAAGGAAGGGAGGCAGGTAGTAGGATAAACACAGCTATTTGTATTATAAGCTAAATGTATACTTTTCACGTATATGCGTATTTCCTATAGATACGGTCCTAACTTCTCCATTTGGTTCCTGTTTCAAGGTTCCTGTTTTGTATTCTATGTTCACACTCGTCTCCTTGAGATCAATTCTTGGTGCGATGTGTCTCTGATGATCTGCTTTGAAAACCAATACTCTATTTGTCGTTGAGCCTGTCTTTGTATATTCTTTGGTAATTTGGTGATATGTCACACTTAGTATCAAAAACAATAACACAATGTGACACAACAGAACATAACAGAACAGGTAACGTAACAAAATTTACTGTTTTGCAATATTGGCTTGCCATTTAAATTTAAATCGTGTGACTTTGTGTTTTGGACATTATTGTGCAAGTGAGGGAGTTTACCTTTGCTCTTACGAAAATGTCGATTTTTGCTAAGCATTGCCATTTATTGTGTGGATTCCTGCATTTCACAAACTTCATTTGATAAGAAATTCCCAATTTAGACTTCCTCGTGTTTCCTTTGCTGAATGTCAACTTTACCGTTGCTTCAAAGTCTGTCTTGTCTTTTCATTCTGCAGTAAATCTGTGCTGCTGAAATGTTTGCGAAATTCTCATGAACTGGTGAAATGGAGAATGTCTATACGACCCCAATCAACAACAATATGACGTTTTAGCAGGCTAGCAAGAAAAGATATTTCAGACACTCGAGCAGAAAAGACATGAAATAGTCAAAAGATGTAATGACAAATACAAGACATATGTCATCCACCAATGAGACCATACAATTACCTAAATTTGAAGACCCGAGATATACCCTGTTTTCCCATAACATGATAATAGAGAGAATGGTTAAATCAACTGAACTGCTGCATGTGTTGCCAAAGTTGCAAAAAATGATTACACATACAAATCGTGGAGGAAGAAAGAACTGACTGGATAATCTTACATCTTCATTCCAGGGAAACCCTTACGAATATCTTAGACCAAAGAGATGCCTTTCTGCCCTATGGTTTTGACTTTACCTGTTCTATATCCCGAGACAAGAAGACCTATGCGGAAGGAAAAAAGGAAATGATCAAGAGAGCAGATAAGGGGCCATCATACAAATCGGCAGATGGGAGAAGTGGTTCGCCAGTGGAGCAAACGAACGGAAAAGCAGGAACAAATTGGACATCCAACAGTTGACAATCATATTTGACTCCAGTAAGCTAGCAGGGTCCAGAGATGTAACAAACAAGGAGAAACTCACTGTGCCAATGCGAAGTCAGAGGCAAGAGCTTACAAACAAAATTCCCCAAGAGTTCTACAGAAGTATTAGCATTCACAAGCAACAGATACTTGACCCTGGAAGGTATGCTCATGTATATGCTCATGTAATACACAGGGCTTTGCCCACCTATTCAGGAAGGGAAATGAGGACTTTGCTTTCGATATCATCTGCTTACAAGAAACATGGCTACATAAGCAACCAATCTGTGATGGCTTTACAACATACTTGAATCGAGCCATTAAGAAAGCAGTTGGACATCCCTCCTCAGGTCTTCTGGCTCTGATTAAACTAGCAGCATATTTGGAAGTGCTATTCATGCAGATTACCATTATCAGAGAAGAACCTACTGACAGTGGAATATTCTAGGGATATGTAACTTGTACTGGAATCCAGTGGGTATTAACAATGTCATCTTTATCGATTCACTAGTATCGAAGATAGATGATCTTCGGACTTGTTACAAGTCCCTGAACCTTATCTTATGTGGAGATCTAAACATTCACTTCTTTCAGAGTTCTGGAGCCCTGATACCAAAGAGAAAACTTCCATTGAAAGCTCAAATATTGATGAAATAACTACAACTACGAGAAATTACACTCATTGATGGTCTATTGAGAGATGATATACCACCAACACGGACGTGGCAAAAAGGAAGTTCTCTGGCATTTCTAGACTACATTTTCAACTCACAAGCATTTATTGCAGCATAAGATAACATGAAGGTTGTCCAAACCAATCTTAGCAATCATCGCTTGCTGGCTCTGGTTTGGAAAGACCATCAAGAAAGAACTGAAACTTGTAGGCTACTGCTGTTATACCTAAATATCGAGAAGAACAGGCTGTGTATCAAACCAGAGGAAGTACAAGTTTTGACAGAGAGGTTCAGTAATAGCGCAATTGCGGACTCTCGTAAACTAAAATCAAACTCCAATCATGAACACTCCTTCTATATTATGCTAGTGGACAGGAAGACAAGCTATCGAGCAGAACTGAGAACAGCAAAATCTATGCCACTGGCAGACCTCATGAGGCTAATCAAGCAAATCAAACAAAAATGTAAGAATTGGCTACGCAACTCTAAAGCCCAACATGTTCAATGGGAAGCAGAATGCTTGTTGAATTCGCTAGCACAAAGAAATACTGAAGTGTCATCCATTATTAGTGAAAAAGAAACTCCATTGGAACGATTGGATTGAGACCCAAGAAAAGGAAAGAGAATACAAATTATCCATTAACTGTCTAGCTGAAAGTCGGGCCTTAAATCAACTAGTACCCCCTTATCTATTGTTATTCCCATGTCCTAAATTGCAGGACCTGTTCCTTAAAATGAGACTACATTTATTACCGACAAGAGCGGTCTTAGTTCAAACAAGACAATTGCCCGATATGAATAGTGCTTGCCGGTTCTGTAAAGCTGAGAATCCAAAGGAATCTCTTTTCCATCTGTTAATGGTCTGTGGCGGACTCACCTCCATAAGAAGGAAATATCGGGATATGATTCCAGCTACTGCATCGGACCTGACACTCGAAGAAAGATGGTCTATCTTGATCATCAGGGAACCAAAAATTGTAGTATTCAGAGTGATGCAATTTTGGTTGGAAATGATTAATTTAATGAATGTCTAAGAAAAGGAAACATTTCTCTGTTGATTATTCTTTTTTACTTTTTTATCTCTGTTTTGAGGGAAATTATGACGATGAAATAATGAAAAGTTTGAAACAAACTAAATCATTTAAATACAAAAAAATAAATTCTTAAGCTTTTGCAACTGTCAAGTTAGTCTATTATTGAAGGCATTTATTACGCATCTAATGAGCAGCTGTGTGCAGTTGGGAACCACCAATAGATTAAGTTATTAATAGGTGCCACTGTTTGCTATGGCTTAAATAATGGATGTGCAGCCCAACTAAACTTACACAGTGAAACATTGGTATGTGAATATATTCTTTCTCATTTATCACCGGCCTTTGCACCAGCCTGTTTGAAGTTTGTGTTATATATATATATGTGTAGCCAGTGTGTGTGTGTGTGTGTGTGTGTGTGTGTGTGTGTGTGTGTGAGCAGTTGGGTTGGAATTGTGAGTGAGAAATGAAGATGCATCATAAGATGTCGGAAGATCCTGAGAGCCGTGGGAGGAGAATGGGAAGGGCTGGATGGCTGGGGGTTGTTCCTGGAGAGCTCATTTACAGGAACCTGTGTATAATAAACACAAATCCTCGCATGTACCGCCTCTGCGTGCTTCATAACATTTTGCAGTCAATGACCTGTTGTCGACTTGATGCCCTCTTTGTGTTCCTGTACACCGACAGGTTTTGAAAAGCCAACAAAGATATGTTCTTACATTCGTATTTCTTAATGTGCACACCATTCTCGTTCTATCTGTTTCTATTCACACATCTGACCTGGTACACAAGTGTTTCTGCACATACAATGGTCACTGCACACACATCCTTAAACAATTTTGTTCCTGTACACATTTGTCCGAGGGAGTCTAGCAATGAAAGCGTCAAAGCAGGAGCATAGGAAACACTGACATTCTGGGGGCAACAAGTGAAAGTCAAGGGTTTTGTTATTGGCACATCCTATCTTAACCCAAACCTGATTGAAGCATTTCCGTTTGCCTTCAAAGCCCTATGAGTATTGCTATATTTAGTGGGAAAAACATCAAAGTATGCCAGTTTTACAAACATACTTATTCTCCAAATTGCAATCTATTCACATATTGTGCAAGCTGCAATACACATTTTAAACAAATGTTTGTTTCCGGCTACTGTTTGTTTTTAATGTAGATAACAACGTTATATATATAGTAGCAAGTTTTTGATATGGAGTGTGTAAAGAGGGTGGAACCCTGTACTATGTACTAGTGCTACTACCACTATTATCACCCACTAATGCTGCTCTCTTTACTATGACTACTGCTCACTAACACCTACTACACTTTGCTTCAACCAACTACCACTTCCTACTCCCTCTACCACCCTAGGATTCCCACAATTACTAACACCTCCACTACCACTGCCACCCTGCTACTCCTACTCTTTGTCTTCTCTGCACACTCTCCACTCTCACAGACAAATATTCCACAGACCCCCTCTCTCCAATAGCTTCTGCACTGTGGTCACTCCCACCTCCTCTGGTCTCTTTGACATCCTGCACTGCTGCCTGTCTTCCCCCAAATAACCCACACCGCACACTCACCAAGCTTCTCTTCTGCAACTGGCATCAGGGTGTGTGCATGGACCTGCCTCAATCCACCTAGAAAAGGGACACACCACCACTAATAGATACCTATATCCATTACATACTAGCAGCACATTGACATAATCAATATGTAAATGCTGAAACGGATCATTCAGTCGATGTATTACCTCTCTAATTGTTCTCAGTGTATGCCCAGCAGTAAACTTTTGACACACGATAAAGTTGACCATATATTGTGCAACGTGCTCCAATAAATGCAAAATGAACCAGTCTTTCGCAATTGTAGCAGCAAGACTCTCCCTAGTTATATGCGCAGGGTAATGCAGCTGTTCAAGCACAACCTTTAATAATTCTACTGGCATCAGCAGGTTTGCAGTGCTGTCTTGTCACCATAATGCTTCTGTGGGGGATAAAGAACACCCCTTCCTTTCCACAATTCCTGCTCTTCCTGTGGTGCACTCCCTTGAATCTCTATTAGTTGGGTTATCAACAATGTATTGAACCCTTCTTGCACTAACATAGTTGTAACTACATTTTCTTTAATACCCTCAGTATCAAAACTAAAAATATCTAGGGAATATGCAACCCTTTTGGCTTCTTTATCTGCGGCTTCATTCCTGCAAAAAGGTAAAATCTGTTCGGTTAGTATGAGCTGTGCATTTAACGACTGCTATAGCCACTGGGAGTTGTAGTGCCTTAATAAGCCTGTCCAATAAGGATGCGTGCTGCAATGGAGTGCCGTCTGCACGCGTCTGGGGAGGATAGCTCAGCGGCAACGTGCTCGCCTTGGAAGCAAGACAACATGAGCAGCACAGGTTCAATCCCTGGGTCCGTGCTTAGAAACCTCTGGGTATTAAGCGCGTTATAAATAACCTGTCATATCATATCATAACCCTGTGTGTACGGTTGATGTCACATAGGCAGAGTCACTGTACATTGTTACTTCCTGCCCTTCATGTTTTTTGAGTGCGACAATAAGCGCTACCAACTCTGCTGCTTGCGCTGAAAAGTGAGACGCGTGTCTTGCACTTGTTACAACTTCAAATTCTCCATTTAATCTGTCTCTCACTACTGCTGCGCCTGAATGCTTTTCCCCACTAGTCTGATCAATTTTTGAAGACCCATCTATAAAGAGAATTTCCCCTCCTGCTAAAGCATTTTCCTTCACTCTGTGTATATCATCATAAAATTCAACATAATTAGCACAGCCATGCACATGATGCCTTTCTGTTACAGACTCAGCTACAAATGTGGCAGGATTCATTATTTTACATCTGACAATTTTGATCATTGGGTTCAAAATCATTACTTCATAGGCAGAAGCTCTGTGAGATGTCATTGTACCTTTGAGTTTCTCTAAAATGGCAAACAGAACATGCTCCATGAAGAGCGTCAAAGAGAAGTCCATTACAATACTTGTAGACTTCTCAATTGCGAACGGAATTCACAAGGGAAATGTCCTCTCATAACTGGATCTAAAATCCCACTATAATATGCTAAAGGCTTGTACCCCAATGTAGTTCACTGTGTAAGCACTGCAGTCATGTCTGTCCCATTTGTATGCAAAAACAGATAAAATTCCTCTGCATAATTGGGAATTCCCAAAACAGGGGCTGTACAAATTGCTTTTTTCAGCTTCTCAAACCCTTCTTCCATTTCCTCTGTCCATTCTATTTTTATCTTGTCCACTTGTGCTTTCTTTAAAGCTTGCAAAAGGGGTCTTGTGTATGAACTGTAATAAAACACCCAGGCTCTAACATAGTTGCATAGTCCCAGAAACTGTTGCATCTGTTTCACAATATTTGGCTTAGAGGTTTTCATAATTACCTCAGCCCTTTCAGGAGTCACTTTCTTTCCTTCATGTGAAATCAGCTGGCCTATGTATAACAGCTCTTCTTGACAGTATTGTAACTTCTCCTTGTCTAGCCTATATCCCTTGTCTGCTAGAATAGTCATTAACTGAATAGAATATTGTCTGCATTCATCTTCTGTGGTGCTACAGATTAAAATGTCATCCACGTACTGTATCACTGTACTCTTAAGATCAAAATTACCTAAATCCATCTGCAGGACACTGTTAAAGATTGATGGGGACACACAGTACCCCTGGGGCAAACGATTATCTTTCAGTCGAGTTTGGCGGAACATAAAGGAAGTCAAGTCTTGTGAGTGTTTGTGCAACGGGATCGAGAAAACACATTTTTCAAATCGTTCACCATGAAATATCGAGCCTCCATTGGGATAGTGCACTGTATCGTTGCCGGATTAGGAACTAAAGGAAACTCTGCATCTACAATCTGGTTAATCATTCTAATATCTTGTATAAATCTCCACGACCCTCCTTCAGATTTTTTAATCGGATGCACCGTGGTGTTACACGACGATACCGATGGCACCAGAATTCCTTGTTTCATCAGTGGCGAAATAGTCTGAAATATATCTTCATCAGCCTCTCGAGACATGGGGTACTGCTTTGCTCGAGGTAAAATTACTCCTGTTTTCAGCTTTATTTTAACTTCCCCTCTCCCCTAAACCCACGCCATAAGGGCCTGTGGTCCAAAGGACGCTTGGTACCTTCTCCAAGTCTTCCTGGAAATATGCTGGACGCTGCCACATTATTGCCATTCGCTGTGGGACTTCCCTCTTTTCTATTCTTATCTAGTATGTGATGCTCATGAAGAACACCACTTCATCGTCTGTTTGGTCTTCTCTAAACATGTTATCATCCGCAACGTCAGTCAATCTGTACCCTTCCTCAAGAGCTATTACTGTTCTCCATGGTCTACCCTCATTGTCTTCTCCTTCAAGCATTGCCATTTCCCTTCCTACTATGGCTGCTTCCAATTTTATAGGGATAGTCTGTCCCACCTCTTCATCCATGGGTATTTGCGGTGTAAACAAAGATTTGTCAAGTATCTTCACAATTTTTCCCACTAAGCCATGTAGCCACATCAGTAGAATGCTCACCCCATATAGAAAAACCTCTGGATCTACTGGAACACCTTGCAGAGGCACTTGCCCTGTGAATGCCAGTATACATTTGCCAAAGCTTAAATATTGGATTCCTGTAGTGGAGTACACTATCCCTTGATCAGTAAATTAAATAGTCATGTTAGGTTTTGTCATTAAATCTCTTCTCAAAATGTTAACTGGTGTCTGTCGTGAATATAACCAAGGAACAGATATGTCACACTCTCCTATAGAGACTGGTAATTCATCAGTAAAAGGAACTTGACTCGTAGCTCCAGAGAACCCTTAACCATTCATGGCAATTCCTGACATTGGATATTTTCCCTCTCGTATACATGAACGAGTAGATCCAGTGTCTACTAGAAAAGAAAAAGATTTGCCTCCTATCGTCTCATCAACCCTTGGTTCCTCTTGGGGGTCTGGTGTCACAGATAGTACTGAACACATCAAACCACCCTGTGAACTGTCCTATTGTGGGTACAGGCACATCCCCGTCCCTGTGAAAGGATTTCCTCCTACTACAGTGACACCTCCTATTCTGGGTGTCAGCACTTGTCCTGTGTTTGTATACTGCTGTGTCTGCATGGGGGCTTGTTGCGACTGCCATTGTGGTGGATTCATTTCCACTCGCTCTTGCTGCTGTATCTGCTGCACTCGTGGCGCTTGTGTCTGATATACTGTGTGATCTTGGGCACACCATTCCCTAGTTTGTGTACTATATGATGGAGGATAAGCTGTCCCTCCTCTTGAAAATTGGCCATTCTGCATATTCCCTTCGCTCCCACATACGCGTGCAATGTGCTGTGTCAGCCCACAAGTCCAACATACTGGGGGTGCCCGTCTGACAAGTCCCCCTTGATTAAATCCTCCCTGGGTACTCTGATTCTCATTCTGCGTGTTATGATTATTTGGAAATCCTCTTCTTCCTCTATAGCCCATACCTGTGCCTCATGGCATGAATCCATATATACCTTTGTCCATCGGGCGCAGATTATTCACCTGCAATGTATCCATTGCTTCCTGCATTCCCAATCCTTCTGCGCTTGTCAATACCGCCCCTTCTATGGCAAATTGTGACATTTGTTTCTGAACTAACTTGACTTTCTCAATTTTCCTAGTCTCATCTTTCTTCCTAGTTTTCTCTTGCAACAACCGACAGTGATGCACTATCGTCAGCTGTATCTCAGCCCACGGTTTCTCTTCCATCCCCACTTGTCTCTTCATTTGCCTCTGTACTGGCTCAGGCAACCCCTGACATAAAATATAGTCAAATAATGACACCGTTTTTTCCCACGGCTCACGAGTTTCAAGTTGCCATTTCTCCTGAATATCCTGAATGGAAGCAATAGGGTCTTCATCTTCTTTCATCTTACGTGTCATAATTGCACCCATATCTGATGTGTCAAGATAGTGTACCCTGAGAGCCCTCCACACATCTGCTCTACAATTGTTAAACGGCGCTCCGTCATGCGCTGTGTTGTGTGCTGTAACACTTCAAAACCATGCTGTCCTCCAAATGTCATCAGCCCTTTCTCCAAGAATAGCTGCCAGGAGACCTTTTATGTCCCCTATAGCCAGCGTGTTTGCTCCTATAATTTTTTCTAAATCGTATATCCATTTCCCAGCGCCTGAATTCAAACTCGGGAGCTTGCACCTTAAACTATCTTTATCCATCTGTGGCCATGGAATATTCTGCAGTCTTGCTCCCCTTTTTCCAATTAGGGAAACTGCGTAAACCCCAACCGCAGTTGGTTCCCATCGTTAGTCTATCCATGGCAGGGATGGTAGTGACCTTAACCTTCTCACATATGGCAGTGATTCTCCATTTTCACTATACAATCATCCTCAGGGATGTTCTGGATATGTTATGGGATATGGCGTCCTATCCTTAGGTTGTTCCAGATCGGACCATATTACTTTTTTATCTAATTGCAGGCTTCCTTCGGGCGTGCATGCGCTCCCTCCTCCTACCTCAAGGAGGAGGGGGTGTCTCTGCTCCCTCCTCCTACCTCGAGGATGGACTCTCTTTCCCCGTCTGACAGGTCTTGTCCCAACTATTGCGACTATCATCCCTGTCACTTTTATCTAGGTTCAGTCTGCTTAAAAACAATGCTTTATGTTCGGGACTGAATGAAAATTCTTCTTCTCTTTGTAACTGAAATGCTAGGGATTGATCCCTTTTCCTTCGACTTCCATAGTGGCTACCTTCCTTTAATTCTTTATAGGCCTTATCAATCCTTTCCCCAATGTTTCCCACATCACATTTTCTTCTTCCAATACTACTCTAGATGCCCCTGACATTGCTTCCTTTATCAGAAGGAAATCTTCTGTTCTATCTCATCGTATTGCTGGGCTTGGCCCTACTGGCTCTTTACAAATCAGACTGGTATCAAGACCGTGCTGTCTTCTCCCTTGTTATATTTCTTCATCTAATTCTCTTTGCTTTCTCACCTCCCTTCTAAATCTTTCTTCCTCTTGCCTTCGTTCTTTTCTCCTTACTCCTTCTCTTCTTTCCTCTTCCTCCCTTTGGCTCTGTATTCTTTTGTCCCTTCATTTTTGTGCTTCCTCCTCTTCTCTCTTCCTTTTTCTTCTATCCCTATCTTGCATCGCTCTTTGTCTATTGTCATATTTTCTTTGTTCTTCTGGCCGTTCTTCTTTTCTCTCTTGCTCCTCTTGATACATCTGCTCTCGTCTCTCCCTGTTCTTCCTTTTCTGCTCATCCTCTTTCAATCTCTTCTCTTGGTCTTTGTCCCTTCTTTCTTGTTCGTCATTATCTTCTCTTTGACTAGCTTCCTTGGTGCTTTTCTCATTGATTTTGAGTAATATCTGTCCTCCCACCCATTCGTTCTGCACGAGCGCTACCTCGTCAGCTTTATCCTTCTCTCCTCTCCATCTTTTCATCTCTCTTTCTATTTCTGTCGATATGTTTGACCGCTCACTCTTTTCTTCTTTGTCTTGTATGATTTTACAGATATCTTCTTTTCTCTTATGCTCCTCTGGACTGTCATCACTGCTATAAGTGGGAGGTTTGTATATTGGGTTACTAAACCTCGTCGCCGCTTTCAATTCCTTTAGAGGATACAACCCTATTTCTTCCGCATTAGCGCCTTTTTCTTCAGGCGAGGTAAGGGGAGCTGAGGGCTCAACACCTTCCTCCTTTCTCTGACTAAGCATCCACTCCTCAGTTGGCGGATCTTCCCTCTCTTCCTGGTCATATTCCAGAGCTCTAGAATTGCTAACCTTTCCTCTAATTTCTTCTCCATGTACGCAGCGTGCAAGTATGTGGTCATGTGTTGCAATACCGCTTTTGACAGATATCCCCTTGTGGCCAATGGCATGAACATCTTACCTGTCATGCCTTTCACCCATTCTGCACTACACTGTTTGAGATTGGGCATATGTTTGGCAGTGTTTTACACAAGTGCATCAAAGGAGTATCTCCCCTAATGACACGTCTCAATTGACTGTCAATACTTACCAGACTTATAAAACAACCTTTATACCATTGCGTAAATCACCACTTTTTTAACTCTTTAAAACAACAAATATGTGTGCACACTATCAATCACCACTCAAGCCTCTGATTTCTCAATGAGCTATTTCTGCCTTTGGATTGGTACCAACCACTTCTCTAGATAGTCGCTATAGCTCCTCAACTTTTTTCAATGACTTCACAATTTCTTTCGTTCTTCGATATTTCTACTCAACAAACATCATGCAGACTAGTCGACTTTACACATTTAATAAACACTGTGATCACCTTTTTCTCTCTCGCCTTTATTTAACACCCTATACAGGGTTTGAGATGGCAGCCTATGCAAACCGGTTTGTGAGTTATATATTTCTGTTCTACCCCCGTTGAGATTTGAGATGTCTCCTTCTGAACTACCTTGAGTGAGGAATTTGGGTGCTATTTTTCCTTCACACAATATTTCCCATTACTCAAAAATTATCATAATCCCACCCCCTTCATTTGCCAATCCCCTTAGTCTACTCAACATTTGTTAATCGACTTGAGGCCTTCGGTATCGACTCCTCCTCCAATCGACCACTTCTCCTTCTGTCCGCAGAGCGCCCGTGGAAACCGGGCAGGGATTTCATCAAAGGTGGACCTGCCCACTGTCTCCGTTCTTCTTGCAAGTTTATTTCTATTGGCCACTTTCCACAGGAATCCCTGTGACCTTCCAGCTAATGGCAGAGGATGCCCGATCATCCGAAACTCTGGCAACAAACTAATTTGGATCTTGAACCATCCTCTGCTACCACATGAGCTTAGTGCCCTTTGGGTATCGTGTATGCAATGGATGGAGATGCAGAATAACTCTGACACCAAATAATCGAACCAACTCAGGAAGATGGCAAAGTGTTCTGTTTTAATATCAATTGTCTAAAACAGGTAGTTACAACTGAGATCAACAGATGTTTGCTCTAGTCTCTCGGTTCATTTCACATAAAAACACATTTATATAGTACAAATTTGTCATATTTGATGTCATACTTTGTGGCAAATGAGAAAAACCTAGGAGGTGTTATGATAGGCTAGAGGGGAACATCTAAGTATACTTTCTATACGGGGTGGGATTAGGATTGGGTATCTACTGTCAAGTGGACAATTTATCCCTACCTCTAAAGCAAGTCATCTTCAACGCTATTAAGTACACTGTATATCATTGGCTCTCAAACTAGAAGCCCCTTCGTTAAATGGCCCCCTACAATTGGTTGGCATGCTTGTGCCATGTCTGGAACATTCGGTTCACTTAGTAGCTCGTAAGCTGAGACCCAGGTGCCAGGAGGTGGCTTGACTTTACCTCTCCACCCAATTAGCCCAACGTCTCTCATCACCATGCCTTCTGCTATGCAGATAAGAGCACTAGTGTGTCTGGCATCACAGAGGCCTGCCTGACTGATGGCAAACTGCACCCTATGCAGGGTCATACACGTTGATCTAGAGGGCATAAATCTGCATTGATCTGGGTGTATTAGGAAGTTTATCACTTCTAGTAGCCGATTAACTAGGACCCACGCCAAGACCTTTGTCTCTCCATTAATTAGTGATATTGGCCTATAGGAGCCACAGAGCTCCTGTGGTTTCCTTTGCGTCGGGAGTATCATGATGCATGCCTTCATAAGGTCCGGGGGGAGATATCCATTCTGTTTGCATTGTATAAACATGCGATGCATAGGCCCAATCACCAATTCTCCCAGCCGCTTCCAGGTTTCCACCGGGAAAACGTTAGGTCCTGGGGTCTTGCCAGTTTGAAGCTGGGTAAGTACTGTCGTGACCGCCTCCTCTGTGATCTCAGAGTCAAATCCCTGTGTCTGCTGTTCTGAGAGATGGAGAATCACTATCGAGTTGAGGATATTTGGCCCATCTGCCAGGGGCCCCACCGGCAAGGGCAGTACAATTCCTCATAAAAGGATGTGAATGCCGCAGCAATGTCCGAGTCCTCTGTTAACATCCTCCCACCCGTGCCATGAATGGCCCATACATAGCCCTTAACCGTGTCTCGCTTCTCCAGCCAGGCCAAGATTTTCCCTGCCTTGTTGCCAGGTTCTTGAATTTGGCTGTGCACCATCGAAAGGGCTGTCTGGCATTAACCAGGGCTGCATTCTTCAGGGCTTCCTGTGATGTGACCAGAGCTTTCCGTGAAGCCTGGGACCCAGATTCCTGGACCTCCTCCTCCCTCCTCACCACAAGAGCCTCAGCCTATTTCCTGGGCATACTGCAGGCATTAAGCCACCACGGGAGAGAGAGAGCCTCCCCCCGAAGCACTGCCTTATAGCCCTCCCATAGCGTGACCGGGTTATCAACTGACCCCTCGTTTAAGGTGAAGTAGTCTGTCGTTTTACAGGATAAAACCTCTAATACCTCAGGGATGCCCAAGTAGAATGTATTAAGGCACGATGCTGGGCTTTGTTTGCCCACTTTTAATCTCTTTGAGAAGAGGGGAATGGCCTGAGATGCACCTGGCCAGAAATGTTGCGGACAGCAACCTGTGTGCCATGCCATGTGGGACAAACAAATAATCTATTGGTGATAGGGACTTGTGCGCATTGGAAAAGAATGAGAACCCATATTCTGCCCCGTGAAATGCTCTCCATATGTCTACCAGCCCCAACGCAGCCATGAAGGAATGTGGCTTGGTCGGAAGGGTCAGGTTTCTGTTGCTTTTATGATCTATGCCCACGTCCATAACCTCACTAAATCCCCCCCACCCAGCACCCACATGTCAGCTTAGTCTATGATTATTGTTGCTTGGAGATCGTTCAGCAGCTCAAGCATGAGAGGGGGAGGGGAGCATATACCACAACTACACCTCATCTGTACCCCCACAGTCCCCCTCTTACTACAAAAAATCACCCTCTCGGGTCATCCCGAACCTCCCACAGTTGAAATGGTACCCTTTTATGTATGAGAACCAATGTCCCTCTTGCCCCCCTCAAGAACCCGGCGTGGACGACCAGTGCATAATTGGACCTTTTTGCAAAAACTTGCATTCCGTGCCGACCAAGTGCGTTTCTGTCAAGAGGGCTATGTCCGGTGAGTATCTATTATGGAACTGAAGTGCCAGTCTCGGTTTAATGCTGGAGCCTAATCCATCGACATTTCACGTCAATAGAGATATTGCCCCATCATGTGCTATCAGTGCCCCAGAATTGTGTCTTGAGTGCCACTACCCTCCTCCCTGCCTTCCCGGATCCCAAAGTGTCCCGTGAACTCTGTGATCCATCTGCCATCTCACCCCTCCAGGGCGACCCAAGCAAGGCAATTAACCTAAGGCAACCAACACCAAACACATTAAACCCTGAGACACCCCAACCAACCCAACTCCCCCCACGCCGTACTCCCCCACCCAACCAGAAGCACCTGTCGCCCCAGTCCTGGGTCAACTGGACACAAGCAAACATAGTCAACCTTGTGTGGGTTGTGCATCCAGCTAGGTACTGCATGCCTCCCGCCTGCTGCCAGTATTGAGATGCAGCCCCAAATTAGACCCCACAAGATTGGCCCTGGGCCCTTCCGCCTTTCTGCTCAGGCAGGGCCTCCAATGTCTTTCTCTCCTGCTATGGTGTCCGGAAGTGCCCCAGGCTGCGATTCAAACATCTGAAGGGTTGCTTCCCCGTCCCCGTTTCCACTCTGTGTCTCCCCCTGACTGGGTTGGGGCCCGAAGGTGGAAGGATCCGGGTTTATATCCAGTTCCACACCTCTGAGAGGCTATTGAACAGGTGAACCATCCCCTCATGGTATATCTTAATTTGCGCCAGGAAGTAGAGGGCGTACTTGATGCCGGCTTCCGTTTGACTGAGTTGAAGGATTGACGGGCCTTCTGTACTTCCCTAGTGTAGTCTGCGAAGACTCCTACCATGCTGCCATTGTACGTTATCAAGCCAGAAGCTCTTGTCATTTGCAGCACTGCATCCTGCACCCTGTAGTTCAGAAGGCATGCTATGATGGTGCACAGTGAGGCTTCTGGGACAGGGCGACCCGAGGGATCTGATGCACACTCTTGATGGAGAAGAACTTTGACAGTTTCTCGGGGGCTAATAGTTCCGCCAACCATTTTTCCAGAAAGAGCTTCATACTGGGGTCATCCTCCTTTTTGGGGATCCCCAGGATCCACAGATTGTTGTGTCTGGAGTGTCCCTCGCTGTCTGTAGCCCTTAGTTCCGGCTGGATGAGTTTCTGGGTTACTGTGGTAATTTTCTTTTTTTTTTTTAAACTTTAGTTTTTTATTGCCATTTGTGCACAACTATAACAGGGACCTTCCGTACAAATCATTTCATCATCTTGTCTGTCCGTATAAACATAACGTTTCCCCCCGACCACCACTCCCACCCCTCCCCTTAAGGAATATACATCAACAGTGGTTTCTGGTGCATAGGAAATCAGTCCCATTTGGTGAAAAGTTTTCTATGAGTCCACGTCCCCTTCTGGAGATGTTGTTACTGGTATAATGATAACTATATGGTAAATCGTCCTACTATGTCCTGGAGTTTCTTTACAACAAGCTTCTTATGGGCTCGCTAACCTCTCTCATCCCCGCCCCTCTCCCTTCTTTCGTGTGGGGGGGACTCCCTCTTCTCCCCTCTACCCTTACCATAGTGTTTCCACTGCCCTCCACCATAACTTGCGAGAGGCCTCTTTCCCTCAGTGCACTTCCCAATGCCATTACTGTCTCACCCCATCCCAGGCTGCACGGAAGGTGCCAGATTCATCGTTCACCAGGGCCATCAGTTTATCCATTAGGAACATGTTTTTCACTTTGATCAGCCATTCTTTCTTGTTTGGGTTTGTGGGGCTTTTCCACTTCTGTGCCAGGCTACCCTCCCCACCCTCAGCATTATCTCCCACATTCTGGGATATCTATACATGTCTGAGTCTCTCGTGGCAGACCCAGTAACATTGTCAGCGGGTCCTGTGGGGGTACTTCCCCTGTGACCTCGGCCACGCACCCCGCAGGTTTTCCCAATACTTTTGTATCTGTGGACAGTGCCACCACATGTGTTCCCTCAAGCCCACCCGACCGCAGCTCTTCGGACATCGCGGAGATGCCCACAAGAACATTTTAGATATTTTAGGTGAGTCTCTCTGCCATCCCTGGAGTACTTTAAAATTATGCTCCATGTCAGCTGTAAAGAGGTTCCCATAGAAAGCTATTACAAAAACCTTGTCCCATACCTCTTCCGAGAGTACCTCCCCAGCTAGATGATTCCAACATTGTCGGAACCCTCGTCTCTCAATCAGGTTATTGGTATTTATGACTTTGTACAATTTTGACAGCATCCCTTTCCTTAAACTGGCTGAGTCGAGTGCTTTCTCAAAAGGGGTTAGTGGTCTCTTGAGTTTTTCTCCCCATTTCTGGTCACAGAAGAGGCCCTTCAGCCTACGGTATTCGAATATTGTGATTATGCCGGGGCCCAGGGCCTCAGCCACTTCGTTGTATGATAGGAATTCTCACCCCTGGAACAATTGTCCCACCCTTTCCATGCCTTTATCCAACCAGTTCTGAGTATAGGGCCCCATAGCGAGAACTTAGGGGAGGGCCATGTTGACAAGTGTTCCGTTTATGCGCCCTCCCTCCACAGACACCACAATACCCCTATGGCGGGATGGTCAAGAATTCTGCCTGGAATGACCTCTCATGGGGCCCAGAGAAAGTCCCTCACTTTGAATGGGTGTGTGTCCATGTCTTCTAGGTAGGTCCAGTATGTGCCCTTATCATCTTTCATGTGTTCCAGGAGGTCCCAGAGTTTGGCTGCCTTGTGATAATGACAGAAGTCGGGTAGGCTGAAGCTTCCCTCCCTCCCTCCTTCCTGGGAAGGGTGAGAGTAGAGCTCTTGGTCCTCGGGGTCCTGCCTTGCCGAATAAATGTTTGTACTGCTGTCTGGAGTTCTTTAAAAATGTGTTCAGGTACTCTCGTGGGGAGGGCTGTGAACAGGTATAGTAGTCTTGGCAAGATATTCATCTTCAACGCCTTCATACGCCCGTACCATGACAGAATCATGCCCCATCATTTCAGGTCCGTCTTGATGGTGGGCAGTATTGGATCATAATTGGCTGTCGCCAGCACAGAGAGATTATTGGTAAGGTGCACACCCAGGTATTGGATTGCACATTTTTCAATTCTGACCCCCAGGAAAGCGTCTAGAGGATCCAAGATCGGGTCGTAAACTCATAGGGGAAACAGCATGTATTTTGATTTGTTAATTTTCAATCCTGAAAAGGCCCCAAAGGCGTTGATTAAAGAGAGAAGGCGCACCAGAAGTACCACGGAAGTACTAAGCTGTTGGGCTGTGCCGAGGACTCTTCCCTTTAGGACTGCATTTGCCTCCAACATCGTGTATTGACTGAGGCTGTGTGCGCAAGGGGAAGCGCTTATAACCTGGAAACTCGCTCGCACTTGGACTTCTAAAAAAAGTAAATTCTTATATTCCATACCACCGATGAACTTTAAGTCCTTACTTTAAGGACGTTAATTGTGCTGAAATTGTGCTATGTTCCTTTTCTTGAGCTGATGTTATTTCGATCTCTACTCTCCTAGATTGCACCGCCCTTGCTGCCCGCAGCACTGTCACACCCACCTTCCCAGCATCTCATATTGCTACGGTGCACGCGCACCAGCGCGCACGTACCAGAAGTACCACGGAAGTACTAGGCTGTTGGGCTTTTCGGGTGGGCGAGCGGGTGCTAAATGGTCAGTAATATTTTTGGTACAGGTATCTCTATTCTAGCCTAAATCATCTAACAATATTGTAAACATACCATTGCTTGTTTGCTTTCTTGGTGAACCTATCGTTGAAAGCAAGGTGTGATGTGTCACGGGTTATGCCCACTGGAAAGTCTAATGGCTGCACGCTTGCGTAGCGGCCACATTGAAACCAAAATTGTTATCAAACCTTGTAAGACTAACCAATATAGTGAAACCTCTTATGTGGATTCCCATAACATGGCACTATCTAACAAAAAACACAAAACCATTGAGGCTTCATTAATGTTGAGTGGAAACAAGTCTTTACCTAATAATAACACTCTTCCTGAATCCCCTTGCCAAAATATGAGCATTTAACATGAACGCATGAGAATTAAAGGACAGGGTAAAGCCTTAATGGCATCTGTGGGAAAGACAGAAGGAAGCACCTTTAGGTTTAATCGTGGAAAAGCTACCTAAGTGTATGTGAAAATGATGACACCACAAGTCTAGGTTCCATGGAGTATGCATCCCTGGGTCCTCCCTCTGATGTATCTATCCTGGCCCCTGCAGGTTTGGTTGAACTGGAAAAAAGGGTACTACTTTCTGCCGGACCATCAACCCCAGTTACAATTCATCCAGGTCATAAAGAGAAAGTGCATCTGCACTATGAAGATAAACAAATTCCTGCCCTTGCACCTAATCCAACTAATTATGAGGCGGAAACTATGGCTAATAATGTACCACTAAACAGTGCAGTCCAAGAGCAGACACCGGAGAACAATGTTGCTTATGTATGTTCTTCGCCTGAGGTTCATTCCTGTACTCCCTCTATCCCCTCCGATGAAGAACATATTGCAGTCGCACAGCTTAATTCTAACACATTAGCAGAGGACTTACAAATATTTGAAACATCCTACCCAGTAATTTCAAGATTCCTCAACTTGCTAGATCGTGGACACGGTTACACCCATTATGAGCTCTGTGACATTAAGGCTGCACAATCTGTGATGCTCTCTAAATTAAACAAATTGGAGGGTTTTATATTCGCAGAGAATTATAGACAAGAAGGAGGCTGTATTTCTCCTCCTCCTCTTATCACTAATTGTTACACCATGGCTACGCAAACCGAAATACCTATATTACCACCTGAGCTTGACCACAAATCGGTAGTACGATTTTATAAACCTATATTCAACAAGAGAACTAATGTGGTGAATAATGTGGGTGCAGAAGGATTGAGCAGTGTGATGGGGGGAGGTATGACATCATCAGACAGCCAACACCCTATAAAACAGGGGGGCGATAACTCAATTCCACCGATTAACCTTCAAGTAAAATCAGCAGAACCTGAGTGTAACCAGAATTGTCAATTAATGAATGAGGGCTCTCCTTCAAAGGAGTCTATTAACAAACCTAGCTATGGTTTAGCTAACACGCCGATTAAGGTGCTTGCACACGAGGGACACACACCGAAAATTGAAAAACCTCAAACTTCACAGTATGTTGTTGAAAAGAACAACTCCTCCACTGACGAATCTGCTGACTCTTTACAGATATTGTCTATTTTAGGCTGGATTAGCACCCCTGAAATTAATGGAGGGAAAAGCCTAAATCGTTCATTTATGTTACAGGTCTTCCAGAAAATTCCTGCACTTAGAACTTTGGTATCTGGTGATATTGTGTGGATCACCCTTCCACCTGTGAATAACTACAGGATGGTACTACAAGTGCAATCTTCAATTATAGCTGAATTTATCTGGGCACATAAAAGAGAATTGAAAATGTTGGGGTTATCTGTGTTCTCCCTACAGTCAATTGAAGAAGCAAAGGTATTTAATGAGAAACCCCCTCCAATACCACAGATTACTAATCCATTACTTCTGGGGATGACTGTCTCTCAACCCCCGGAGACTGCAGTAATTGCACAACTAGTGGCCATCTCCTCGAACACCAAAGACTGGTCTTGGTTATCAGTCTTGTTGGGTGCAAGAAAGGAGGAAGAAAAATCAACCTCCACATAGCAGCAAAAGCTGGCTTAGGGTCATGACCTGAACTTCTTGCGGAAATAAAAATCTTTTAAACTGGGCAACTACTTGTATGCCACAGCAACAATTGGACATTATTCTAGCTCAGGAAACAATGGGCCTCATTACGGGTCGGGAATCCGGAATTAACAGTGGCGGTGAACCCGCCGCCACTGTTACTTCCGGACCGCCCGATCCCGACCCCTGCAGGCGGAAGGTGATCTTCCCACCAGGTCTGACCTGGCGGGTTGAACACCTCCCGCCTGCAGGCTGACGTGGAAACACCGGCACCATCATGAGATGGTGCCGGTGTTTCCACTTCCCCATTCCCATTGAGTCCTCTGGGACTCAATGGGAATGCGGATTAACACCATTCCGCCTCCGTGATTCCCGGGACACCGGGGCTGTAATACCCTGGTAATTCCCGGAGTCACGGATGCGAAATGGTAATACGAGTCCGGCGGTAACCAGGCGGTTTTACCGCCGCGGTTACCACCGGACTCGTAGTGAGGCCCAATGTCTAGCAAACAAATTCAACTCAAAGGTTTTTCTGCATATCAGATGGAGGCGAATCATGGCCCCAGAGGGAGGGCGTATGGGGGGGTCGCAGTCTTCATTAACAACAAACTTCGCTTTTCTTTATTAATGACTCAAAAAACTCAGCTTTCTGTTGCTATTGTCATTGATTTGGGTGTGTGTGTGATCAGGATTGTTATTTAATCATTTCTTTATATTACAACCCACTGCATATGACCATCGAAAAACTATTAGAAAATCTAGGAAAAATATTCGATGAGGTGTTTTCTCAGTGGCCCTACTGCAAACTAATCCTGGGAGGTGACCTTAATTCAGACTGTACGAGGCACTTAGCCTCAGGTATGAATTTAGACAAATTGCCAAAAGTATCTCCTTCCTCAAAGAGAGGAGAACTAGTGTATGAACTGCTGATTCAGTGGAACATTGTTTTGACTCCGTTTGAAGAACTAGGATGTGGTTATACTTGGAAACGCAACAACATGAAATCATGTATTGATTATATTGCGCTATCCGAGGACTTAGCCTTAGTATCGAACAAAGTAAAAATCGTTGAAGCTGATTATAGTGATCACTGTATTTTACAATTAACTATTGAAATGACCATACCAGTTTTGGAGAGTGAGCCTAGTCATGCATTGATTGAATGCGATCGGCAAGGGGAGTCCTTAAGGTGGAATCCTTACACATGTGAGAAGATTAACGCTTTAATCACAAGGTATCTCTCTGAAAGAGAAAGCCCACCTCTAGCCATTGGTACAGCCTCGCTAACACTATCAGAAATTGTTCAAACAATGAAGCATTGATAGCTCTTGTTAGAACCTTTAAGCCATGCAACCGGATGAAAACTCTGTCCTAAGCATTTACCAACGCAATAAAAAAATTAAGAAAAACAAAAAATGTAGAGATTAGACAGCTAAAACTCTTGTCCCTTAGTGACTCAGCATATCAAACTCTAAAAAAAAAATTCTTAACTGTCACAACAAAATTAAGAACCACAGACATTTTTGTCATCATACCACTAATCAGGCAATGATTGCTAGCCTATGTGGTAATGACCAACAAACTACTTGGGCCCTACTAAGAGGGGATGACACTAGAGCTAAGTGCGAACAATCTGCTAACATCTCTGAAGAAGTGTGGACTGCACACTTCAAGAAAAGGTTTTCGCTTCCTGCGAGATTTAATAATGATCCATCTAAATTTGTGCTTTGCTCTGTGGAAGGGTTTAAGGGGTGGTCCCTTGAGGATATCTTATGGGGAATCGGAAATTTAAACAACTCAAAGGCTCCTGGGCATGATTGTTTTCCGCCATGTCTATTAAAACACAATCCACAATTATGGGGACCATTGTTAAAAATACAATTCAATGAGATTTTTAACTCCTCGGAAATGCCATCCTCATGGTTAAAATCAATCATTGTAAAAATCTACAAAAAGGGGGGGAAGAATAATCCTGAATGTTATCGGCCCATTGCATTGATTGATGCAGGAGCCAAAGTATTTGCCATCTTACTTTTACAACAGCTACAGGCTTACCTGCAGAAACATGCCATACTTTCACATTATCAGATAGGTTTCCGAGCCCGTATGGGCTTGACACTGAATGCGACTGTATTGGCACATTTGTTACACCAAACTAAAATGACTAATGCAGGTGCCTTGTATATGGCATCGATCAATCTTTCTGCTGCCTTCAATTGTGTGATTCATACTTTATTGTGGGAGAAATTGGAGAGCAAGGGCGTTCCCACTTATCTAATTTCGCTAATTGCGAAACTTCACCATGGCACCTCTTATCTAGCGTGTATTGGGAATTCAGGCACGACCACACAGCCGATCTCAACCGAGGTGGGGGTTAAACAGGGATGCAACTTGGCGGCCACCCTCTTTAACCTCTACCTCTGTGATATTGAGCAAATTTGGCAAAATGAAGTCTGTTATCCTGCTAAGCTTGGGCATTTAAAAATACAGTGGATGGCATTTGTGGATGACATATTGATATTTGACCGGACTCCCTATAGTCTCCAGAGAAAGCTTGGAATATTTGCACATTATCTGTCTAATCACAATTTAATGTGTAATGTGAATAAATCAAGAATCTTCATATTTAAAAATCTGAAGAAGAAAAATTACTCTGTGAAATGGTCCATAAATAGTGTCACCATACCTGTGGCCACAAGTTTGAAATACTTGGGCTACGATGTAACTGACTCCTACTCAAAGAAAATGTGGAGAACGAATCTAAATGATAAAATTACTTTAGTGGGCTCCCAAATGAAGATAGTATATGCAAAACACTGTAAATTCTTAATGGTGCCCTTGCTGGAATTTTATCTCCTAAAAGTAGAAGCCATTGTATTATATGGCTTAGACCTATGTCTTTTAGATATCGACTATGCACTTGATCAGATCCAGGGTCAATTATGGAAAGTTACTTTAAGAATGCCCAATTCACTCCCGAACTGTGTACTGAGACAGGAGCTTAGGCTAACGGCCCTATCAACCAGATACCACTGGCGCCAATTATCTAATCTTGCACCAAATTCATTATATGAGGAATTCTCCATCATGCTGCACAAGGGTAATCCACTCTCTGTTTTAGCCTTTTTGAAGAACATGACCACTTTACTTGATGAAATTGCATTAAAGCCTAGTGATCTTGAATTTCGTCATGCCCATGTAAAAAAAAAATGTTATTTGAGCAACTGGGCAATCACTCTGAGATGCACTCCAAACAATTGTACTCAGAAGCAGCTGTTTTTGTAGCAGCAAGGACTCTGCGTAGAGCATATTTGCTCAAATTTCCGTGTAGTAAACTACGAGATCTATACTTAAGATTTAAGCTTAACCAACTGCACACATTGGAGAAAACAGCTGTGTGGAAAAGGGGAGGACTCTTGATTAGTAACGCGCTATGTTGCTTTTGTAGTGATTGCACGCAATAGGAAAACCCTAAAGCACCTGATCCTAGATTGCACTTACTTTGAAGTTTCTCGTTCCTTGATTATTGGAAAGGAACTTCTTGGTTTAACACAAAATTCTAGAGAATGGTGCTGGAAGATGTTTATGTGGGGGTACTCACCCAAATCGAACCTGGCACTTTCAACATTTCTGGTGACTTTTGTTCAAGAACTGGACTCGAAGTATGTACTTAGCGAGATGTAAAAAAGCTACTTTTGGGGATCATGTGCAAACTTCATACATTTTGTGGAAGGGTTTAGAGATGTATACTGAGTTATTAATGGAATTCTTTGTTCATTTGATACTAACTATTAGGCTCAGAAATGTGTGAAACTTATTATTTGTTATAGGCAAATGGTGCAAATTTGTTTCCGAAATTAAGACTGAGGAAGGTTTTTGAGTAATTTTGATGTATAAAAAAACACTTTTATTATTTTACATATGATAATGCTTTGAAAATAATTGTAATAATTTTTTGCATATAAGTTTTAATTCATATGATACTATGAATTTTAATCTTTTGTAACGATGATGTTTATGTTGTAATAGTTTGTTTATCAAACTAAAAAACAACTTTTTAAATAAAAAAAAAAGAAGGGGTGGGAGCGTCAAGTGAGGGTCTACTAAGTAACCCAAGATATTGTCCGCAAACAGGGAGAGTTTAAATTCTACCTGGCCTCTTTGAATCCCTGTATTCCTGGGTGTGTCCTCACTGCTATAGCTAGAGGTTCCATAAGGGCGTATGTCAAGCGGGACAGGGGGCAGACCTGTCTTGTACCCTGGGAAAGATTGAAGGAGGCCGTGAGCTCTCCATTTATTTGTACTTTCGCTGTGGGAGCCCTGTACAGAGCACCTACCCATTTTCTCATGTGTTCCCCAAATCCCATTTTCTGCAGGAGGAGCATCATGTACCCCCTTTTTTTTTACACTCTGTCAAAGGCTTTCTCCGGGTCGAGAGAAAGCAGGCTGGCATTGAGGTCGGACTCCTGTGCATAGTGGGTCAAGTCTATGGTTTTCCGGATGTTAAGGCATCCCCTTATGAAGACCACTTGGTCTCCGTGGACCAAGGAGGGCATGATCTCTTCCATCCTTTTACCAAGTACCTTAGCTAGGATCTTAACGTCTGTATTGAGTAAAGATATTGGACGGTAGGAGGAACATTCGGTCGGGTCTTTTCCCTCCTTCGTAACACCACTATGATGGCACCCATCATTGTCTCAGGCAGGATATCCCCGTGAAAACCTTTGCTAGGTGGGGGGCGAGGGTAGACCAGTATAATTTGTAGAATTTCACTGAACAGTATTATAAATCTTTTTGGGCTTTTACCAGTAGGAAATAATCACTTGACCCGAAATGATGACTCTTAAATTAGGTCATGAGTCTTCCTGTTGTAAAATCGGTAGAGAGTGTAATTATAGAACTATTTACTAGTTCTTTTCTCTTTCTTCCTCCTTTTGTCTTTTGCCTGTGGTAATATGCCACATTTAGGTTCCATTCTCCTGGTAACTGCAGCAGTTCTTTTGAACAAACATCTTGTGAGGTGCGTCACCAGCACCACCCATAGGTCTATTGTGACCCGATCACCTGGGGTAAGAATAATACTGGCTCTGGACATGCTTGACATTCTGGCTAGCTTGCAGACTCTGTTCTTGCAACCTCATATGTAGGTTATGGCCCACGACTCTTTGATAGAGGGTTTCTGATTCCCTTAATTTATTTTAACCCTATAGATTGAAGTATCAAGTGCATTCTTCTGCAAAAGCAGGATCCCTAATCTGAAGGCTGCCAAATCTTCATGACAGCGGTTTCAGTTCTGTACAAATACACGCCACGGATTGACTCTTGTTGGTGTTTTCAAGGTCAGTGTTTGGGGTTGTCTTTAAATTAGATAGACTTTCCAACTTGGGTTGCCACTCTGTGCATGGGTTGAGTATAATTTTTGTATCACAATTGGCTGGTTTTGAGTCTTGATCTAGTCCTGCCCTGCCTGGGGACACTGATTTCGGTTGGTAGCACTCCTTACATGACGCCTTCTGTTTATCCCAGATATATATATATCCGGGGCCATGAGCAGGACAGCAGTAGATTCTTCTACTTTAAACTTGAGCACGGTGAATTTACACATTTGCACTTCTTCACATCTCTTTTACCACTGTCTATATATTCCTTTAGGGAAATTTATGTTTTTATATTTGTTCTACTTTTAGAAAATATATTACTATCTCCTGATGAAGACGTAACACAAACAACGTTAAAACGTGGAAACCGGTAGAGAAATTGTGGATAAGGCTATTTGTGAAGATCTTCCATTCTTTGCCTATCCGAACTGCTGACCACCCACAAGAATCACTGTGGTCATGCTGTTTGTTGTTTTTCACAAAATATTTTTAGTACAATAATTGGATTGTGAGTGAATTGTGATATTTCTTATGTGTTTTTATCTTGTACTTATTGATGTTGTGTACGAATGGGCTGATGTATGTTGTATGGCTGAGGACAAAGGTATGAATGATTCAAGAGTATGAATTTTATGGAATTATGATGTGTTTTTAAACAATTTTGCTGCTATGTTAAATAAATAATTGCTTGAGTGCAAAATAAAATTGTGATTAAACTCACACAATAATAAATGTATTAGGTTTAATAAAATCCTTAATACGAGAATTTCAAACTGTATCCTCTGGATGTTCTTTCTTAGACTAGTTTCTGTTGCTAATACCCTCTTCCAGAGAATGGGGTTTCCTGTGCCTTTCAGAGAAATAAGAATTTCACTGAACAGCCATCGTCCCCTGGTGTTATGCCTCCTTTCATTCCCTTTATCACCCTGACAATATCCTCCTCCGTTATTGGGGACTCTAAATTGTCTGCGATATTTCTCGCAAGACCCGGTATAGGTATATTCTTGAGGAAATCTTCAATTTGGGAATAGTTGCCCTCGAATTCCGATTCATATAGCCTTTCATAATACTGTTGAGAGGCCCCACCAATATATAGTAGCATAACTCATAGTAGTGTTGTACTATTTTCCTAGGTAACTGTACAATTTATAACAGTAAGAAACCCCATGAGGATCTTCAAGAGCTCGAACCCAATGCTGGAGTAACAGATAATAAGAAGTTTATGCTGATGACACATTGAATGTTCAAGATTTTGGTCCCCTGACGAATTTCCCTATTGTTTATGTTAATAAATTGGGAATGAAACATGTTGGGATAAATTACTGTGAGATTGGTTACACAGTGACATCAAAGCATTAAAAGCAAAGTGACTAAGTTGCGTTTAGGAACCCTAGAATGAGATGACAGGTTCGATACTAGACATGAATATGTCAGACTGTGTCAAATGCTAGTAGCATGTATTGTCTTTTTATTCTACTGTTTTTTGTATGTTTAAATTCTTTGTTTTTTTATTGATTTGTTCTTATGCACATTATTATTGGTTATGATAAGAGGTTTATTTTGGGAATTGGTTATATGTTTTCGATGTTAATTTGGTTTTCAATTGTCTATCTCACCTTCTTCCCCTTTTTTAGGTAGTTTTTAGTATCATCATGGTTATGAATTGTTCGATATATGTGGTTTAAGTTTTTAGGATTTTCTTTGTAATAAAAGATTATTTATTTATACCATTAAGTTGTGAGGTTTTAATGTGAATACTCACTTAACAAGATTAAAACTTGGTTTGCAGTTGGTTTTGGAATCTTGTCCAATTACCCTCATGGGGTCCACTTAGTGGGCTCAAACTATTAGATAATAGTTAACAGCTGACAGGATTTCTTTGTATAGATTAACTTGGTAAAAGGGGCTCAATCCTGTCCTCTTATTTTGAAGAAAAAAAAAAACAGTCCTCTGTAGGTGTTTAGAAAGGCCCCACCAATACTCGGGGTGTCAGACCTCAATGTCCCTTGATCAGATTTTGTGGCTTTGACCATTTTACTTTTCTGGGCTTCCCTCAATTTCCATGCCAGAATTTTGTCTGCCCTGTCCCCCTTTTCATAATATTTATGTTTGATGAACTGGAGGCTCCTCTCCGTCTTATTCAGCAGAAGATCCTTTAGTTGGATTCTATACTGATCAAGTGCAGCCGCCTGGTCTAGAGTGATGGACCTGCCTGCTGTTTGACACGTTTGTAGTTCCGCAATTTTTTCTCAGAGGGACTTTCCCTGGTCATCCCTCTCCTTTTATTTTTGTGCCTCTACTTTTATCATGACCCCCCCGTATAGTGGGCTTGAACTCGTCCCATAATATACATGGGCTGACCTTCCCCATATCATTCAGGTCAAAATATTCCACAATGTTCTCTAACACCATTTTGGCAGTTACTGTGTCCTTAAATAGGGCATTGTTGCATTTCCACCTTCCCCTCCGCTGACGGCCCCAGCCTTCCATCAGGGTAATCCTCATCAGGTCGTGGTTGGACCAGGGGACTGGGTCTACCCTAAGGTCCCGTGTATAGGTGAGCAGGGTACTGTCTACCAGGATGTAGTCAATCCTTGAGAAGGATTTGTGAATCTTGGAGTAGTATGTGTATGGGGGGGTCAACCTTGACCGAGCTCCGGAATGTGTCCTCCAGGCCCAGCTCATGGTTGATTCTGCGGAAACTCTGCGAAGTAGGGTCGTCCGCTGCTGGGGGGGGAAGCGTGAGGTGTCATTTTCTTTCTATATGATGAGGGGTTTATTACCATGTTGAAGTCCCTTCCTTCTATTAGTGTACCCTCAACAGAGAGTCTTAGTTTGTCCCTTGTCTCCTCCCAAAACTGTACCTAACCTACGGTCGGACCATATATCACTGCCAGGGTTAGCTGGGATCGCTGTAGCCCTCCTTTAATGAACAGGTAACGCCCTTCCGGGTCCTTCATCAAAGCCTTCTTTTTAAAGCCCAGTTTGTTGGCCATTATAATCGCCACCACCCCTTTTTTAGTTTTGTATGAGGCATGAAATACCTAGCCATTCCCTCTACCCCGGATACCGGTTCTTTCCCCCTCACCCAGTGGGTCTCCTGAAGGACGAGCAGGTCCAGTTTGACCTGTCTGAATTCCCTACCTAGTAGGGATCGTTTAGTGGGAGAGTTCATTCCCTGATGTTCAGGGAGCCTATTTCACCTTGCCATAGCCCAGCTAGTGGGGCTTGTTGTAGAATCAAAATCACCAGCACCCTTTCCCCTCTCACCCTAACCCCCTCCCCCTCTTTCCCTCTCTACCCTGGCGGAGCTTAACCCCAACTGCCCCCTCCCCTCCTACCACACCCCTAGTACCTTCCCCCTGTATCCCGCCTCCCACGGCACCCAGCCAAATAGTTCACCCATTCCTGGTGCTTGACTGGACAATCAGTAGATTTTCTTTATGCATTGTGCCCCAACAAACCCCTCCCCTCCACCCTGGTCACTGTTTTTCTAACATTTCCCTCCTGTAAAAGCTCCCCCCATATTTGCTGTTCACTGGGGAAACTAGCCATATCCTGGCCCAGGTCTCTGGTCTGCTTCCTTGGCTCAGGTGAAGACCTGTATCACCCGTTAG
Source organism: Ambystoma mexicanum (assembly GCF_040938575.1). Lineage (NCBI taxonomy): Eukaryota > Metazoa > Chordata > Amphibia > Caudata > Ambystomatidae > Ambystoma > Ambystoma mexicanum. The sequence goes on along the minus strand of NC_090930.1, from coordinate 1,107,582,646 downwards.
AACATCCCAGGCCATCGTTGTGGGGTGGTGAGGGAGTGTTCAGTTTTTTCTAATTTTCTGGATCCCGGGATTCGTCTTCTGTCCCTTACGTTTTCTTTCCCACCTGTTGCACCCACTGCTTCCCCGGTGGGTCACCTCTGGTCATCGGCAGATTCCATGTATTCACAAATCACCCCTCTGATATTGTCTTCAGTGACCAGGCATGATCTCTGGCCCATATATCCGAAGGAAAGAGAGAAGGGGTTGCCCCACCGGTACCTGGACCCCTTTTTCCCCGTAGACATTGAGTCAAGGGGCGGCACAGTCGACGTCTGGACAGCATGAAGGCGGACAGGTCCTGAAAGATCGAAATTCTTGCGTTGTTGTATGTGATGTAGGATTTCCTGTTTTTTTCCAGAATTTTAATTTTTTCCGCATACTAGTGGAGGCATACAAGGATGGAGCGGAGGGCCCCAGCTCTGCCCCCTGCTCAATGTGCCCTATCCATTGTGGGTTCCCTCATCGCCTCGTTCCCAAACAGGAGGTGGATCACGTCTCTGACCACTTGGCATATGTCCCTCTCTGTCTCACCGTCCACCTCCAGGATGTCGAAGAACCAGAGATTATTCCTCCTTTCCCTGTTCTCGAAATCATCCATTTGCAGGGCTCTTTCCTCGTCTTTCTTTTCCAGGGCCGATAGTCTGGTATCTATCTGTGCTTCCAGGACAGCGGCTGACTGATTGGACTCCAGTTGTTGTAACCAGTCTTCCACTTTGTCCACTCTCTGGTCCATTTTCTCTAACCGCTGGCTTATATCCGAGCGCATGTCCCTTATTTCTTGCAGCACAGTGGCAAAGCCCTTTTCCATGGTCGTGGCGTCCTTTGTTGGTTCCTCGGCCTGTTCCATCCTGTTTTCCAGGTCCGGGTCACTCTGGTCCCCTGCCGCCTCTTGGAATCAGAATTCTTGGACGGTTTTCTTCCAGCTCATGCAGCTCCGTCGTGTTGGCTATTGGTGCGTTGTGTGTGTGGTCGCCTGCTGGGTATGGTGGGCTCTTGCGGCCTCTCCTGGATTTGGCTAATTCTGTCTTTTTTTCTGGTCTCTCCCTCTGAAGCAAGACTCTATAGAGTGAAAGCTTCAATCAAGGCGGGCACACGCCCCACTGTTGGCTCCTGGGTGCCCTCACCTTGTTTGGCGTTGCCAGGTGCTGTTTGAGGCCCACATGTGGTGAGTGGGTTCTCAGGTTAGTTTTTCTTGCTCCCCTAATGTTGTTGGGGTTTTCCTTATCAGGGGCCTCTGCCCTGTCTCGAAGACACTGTACAGCTGTTTCATACCCCTGTCCATTAACGCCTTCAGGGGGTCGTGAGAGGTAGGGAACCCCCCACTTAGTACTCCAGTCCCAGATGCCAGAGCATCAGGTCAGCCTCCTGTGTCCTGATGAAGGGGCTTCCCACATGAGATGGGTCTTCGACTGAAGGGGGGGAAACCCCTGCGTGTCTACACTCCAGTTGGTTTCTCCTGGTCCCCTCAGGGCCCGATGTTCTTGTGCGGGGGGAGACGAGAGAGGTTCCCCCTCCCTTCCAAGGTGGTGTCTCGCCTTCCGATGGCCCGGTTGTTGGTTTTGTTCCAGGTGTTGGAGCTGTGTAGTTGCACCCTTCCTATGCGGGCAAACGCCCCCGGGCTGATCCCGGGGCCCACCACCCAAGAAGAGTCAGGGGCTCAAGGGTCTCTCCCCCTGATCGGTTCCATTGGTCGGGTGGATTTCTGACATGTGTCCCAGAAAGCCATCTCTGCTGTGACCCTCCTGCCCCCCCAAGAGGCCAGTGTGGCCCCCTGCTTCGGGGCTGTCTATACAGGGGGGGCATCTCCCCCTACCTTTGCTCACCTGTTCTGTTGGATTTCCAGCTCTACAGATTTTTTTGCCCCACTGGCGTAGTGGTCTGTGGGTGTTCCTTGCAGTGCGAGACACTCCTGCCTATTGCGTGGTGGATTGTCCTGGGTTTGTGGGTCCCCCTTCAGCAGGCCTTTTAATCTGTCGGTTCCTAAAAGGGCGTTATATCAGGAGTGCCTGGGGGAGGGTGCTGTCTACACGGAATGAGAGCTTCATTTGTGGGTGAAATGTTTGGTGGAAGAGTGTTTGCGGGTCTCAGAGCCCGCTGTAAGAGTTTCTTGATGAGGGCTCTGTTCCTGAGCCAGGGCCTTCCCCACGCCTGGGAGTTTCTTTCTGAACCTGCTGGGGGCGTTATGCGCCGCCTCACTGTCTCCCTCCTCTGCGTTCGTCACAACCCTTTGAGCAGGAGCCCCCGGCCCCCTCCCATCCGGCTCTCCTGGTATGCTCCCAATCTTCCGCCCGGAGTCCTGGGTGGGTCTTGAGGTGCCCCGCCTCTCCTCACCTCCTGGGCACCTTGAACACAGTAGTTAGGTGGATGGGTGCCCGCTCTCCAACTCCTTCGGTCTTCGAGAGGCTTGCCCGCTCTGCTACCTCCTCGCACTCTTCTCCGACCTTGCTGCTCCCTCACGGGTCTCCTCCCACCTCAGTCTTCACTCGCCTGAGCCAGTTTTACTCCTGAGTGGAGAGAGCCCTCCCCGGGTGCGGGATGACGTGCAGTCCGGCAAAGCTCCCCTTCCGCTCCTCCCACGGGGACCTCGCTCCGGGGACTCGTTTTTCAGCCTTCGCATTGTCTCCCTCTCCCGTGTCTCAAGCGGAGAGGGTGGCTGTGGGGGCTCCTGATCTCAACTGGGGTGTCATTTGGGAGGACAGACGCGGTCTTGTTGCGCCGCTGCCTCTCCCGCCCGGCTTCTGGCCGGGATCTTCCAGACCAGGTCCTTCGTGGGTACCCCTTCTCCAGCATCCGGGGTCAGCAAAGTCTCGTTCTCAGGTTTGCGGGGGTTCCCGGATGTCAGATTTTCTCCTGGGGGTGCTGTGGATGGTCGCCTCACAGGTTCCACACTCTGTTTACCCTGGGGGGGACTTTAAGTGGGGACTTTAACGGCCCAGCCTAATGGGAGCACAGCACTAAGGCTGCCATAACCTGCGCGCGCCCTGGTGGCCTCCGTAATTTGTTTTTTAAGGTGCCTTAGGGCATCCTCTGAGTCAGAGATGCGTTGCTCTGCCTCCCCGCCCCTTATGGAAAGCTGCTGCAGTTCCTATCGCAGAAAGGATGCCTCTGAAGCGAGCCCATCTATTTTAACTTCCAGCGAGGTTCTTGACTCGACTATGGCTGCCATGACCTTTTTGAGGGAGAGCTTCCTGATCATCCGTTCCTGTAGCCCCACCCGACTAGGTGATGAGACCATGATTGACCCACTCACCGTGTATTGGTCTATTTTGTGTTGTTGACCCCCTTTCTTGGGTTTGTCTTTAGCCATGTAATTTCTCTGAGCCATGTCCCCCCAGCACAACACCACCGCTGCCAACACCCTGTGGTCCTTACACACTAATAATGCCAATGAATGTGGGAGAATCCGCCTTTCTCGACACCACCAGGCCCTTATCTGGTAATATTGGAGCTAACCTTAGGTCCACCTCTGTAGTTTTATTGGTGGGGGCCTAGGGCAACAGACTGGATCCTCCGTCTCGCCGTGGGTTGCACAGTCCTTTCTGCTGCCCACTCTTGGGTGCCACAGTGTCCCCAGGTGCTTCGCACTGTAGGCATGTGACTTTAGCTGGTCCCAGTGCTCACCCACGCACAGGGTGCCACAAGCGATCAGTCCCCATCTTTCCCCAGGGCTGGTCTGCGCTCATACATATGCCCCCCTTTAACAGGGTGCCCCTTAACTTTTCAGGGGGAGCAGCGCCTGGATCCCCACGTGCCGACAGGCAAGGGGCCCCGTCACACTCCTGTCTCGGATACTCCTTTGCTCCACACCTTATCTCAAACCTCCCACCTCCATGCTGGCCCCAGTCTTTCTTGCTTCTTGCTGCTGGCCAGGTGCCACCTCAAAGTTACGCCTCAGAATGACTATGTACACCCCTGCACACACGGCCATGCCACACAAATCGCCAGTTCTATTCCGGCTAATGTGCCAGTCTCTGTCTCAGAGGACTCAATGGCGTTGTGTCTCCAAATGCACCCTCAGTGCATCAACAGCAGGGAGTCCAGGCCTCACCTCGCTTATTCCATGGAGCTCACCTTGTCTCTTGCAGGTTGGAAGTTTTGATCTCGCCTCCTTCACAGGTGGCCTGCTGCCCGTGGTAGGCGACGCTAGGGAGCGCACAGATCATTTCGGACCCGGCCGGCATCGAGGTCTGCTCCACCCTGACTTTCTCTATCTCTGCTCTCCGTGCACCATAAGAGGTCAGGGGTAGTCCACGCTCTGGTGTCTCTGTCTAGGCACCGGCGGGTCGGGGAAAGTGCGCTCACAGCAGCTTTGGTTAAATTGCATGGGCGGCGCCATTTTATCATCAGCTGCTATATTGTGCTCTCTCTCTTGCCGGAATAAAAGTTGTAAGGCGCCATGCCGGTCCACAGGCAACTCCTTTCACGTCGGAAAAGCCCTGAATCAAAGGCCACAATATTCTGCTACAAGTGGATGTATTTTTCATTCGGGCTGCCGCTGCACCGAGATAACAGGATTTCCAGCAGGATCAGTGTTGGGTGTCCGCCGCGGGTGCTCACAAGAGTTACGACTGCATTGGTCACCCACTGGACACCCCGCCCCGCCCCGCCCCCGCGAGGTATGACATGTTGATGCATGCCAAGAAACAAGAGGTTCAGTTGGGGGAAGAGTGTGAGAATCAAGAAAGAAGGAATGGTCAATAAAGTGAGTAGCAGGTTTTGGGGTCCGCTGAAAGTGGTGAGGGTGTATGAGGATGTGGTGTCACAGAGGATGGAATGGTTTGGAACAAAGGAAGGGTGGGGAAGAGTGCTGTCAGAAAATGGTACGTAGCCCACAAATTCCAACCTTTCTATAATAAACTTATTTTCCTACTTATCAATGTTGAACTTATGATGTTGTGGGTGTGTGTGTGGGAGTCTGAATGGAAGTGGGCAGGTGTGTTTTATATATGTCTCAGGCGCAACGTGCTCGCCTTGGAAGCAAGACAACACGGAGCAACACAGGTTCGATCCCCATGTCGGCGCTTAGAAAACTCTGGGTAGTAAGCACGTTATAAATAACATATCATATCATACTAGTAGATTATTGGTATGGAGTGTGTAGAGAGGGTGGAACCCTGCACTGTGATACGTCTCTGGAATGTGCAGTGTTCTGAGAGATGTCAAATGGTGATCCAGAGGTTGGAGACGGCCTCATTACGACCCTGGCAGAACAGGTTAAACTGCGCCGTAAAAGGTGACGGCGCCGTTCAACCCATTCCGCCACATTACGAGGTCCCCTCGCGGGACACGGTAAGCACGTTTGGGAAAACAGGTGTGCTTACCGGGTCCCGCGAGAGGAAGAGGGAGCAAACAACGGGCCATCTCGTAATGGCCCGTTGTTTGCTCCCTCTCCCATCCCCATTCTGCCCTATTGGGCAGAATGGGGATGAGGAGCACGGCATTACCGCCACCCGCGAATGGGCACTTACCGGCCCATTCAACTCGTAATGGGCCAGTAAGTGTCCATTCGCGGGTGACGGATGCAAGTTCGGCGGTAGTCGTGCTTGTAATGCAGGCACGGCTACCGTTCGAACTCGTAATGAGGCCCGGACTGTCCAAAGGGGTTCTATTACCCACTGCTCTTGCTGACAACAATACATGGTGTAACAGACTCACCTGTGTCCAGAGGATCCTTTATCTTTGCATCACACAGCCAGCACTCTAGGCCATAATTACACATCAGGGATATTAACACCATCACCTCCGTAGAAACTGAGCAGCATGTGATTGATGACAGAGAGATTATGCACTGCTCTGTTTGATTTCAGAAACTTATCAGGAAATGGTGGGTTAGTCAATTTTCATATTCCAAAGACTACTCCTGTGTCTCTCTCAGTGGTATTTGGATTTTGAAACGACAGCAGACGGATAGTCTTTTTATTTCAATCTCTACTAGAGATGGTGTCAACTTCTGCGGTCTACCTGTGGCTTTGGGACTGCATTTGGTTAAAGAAAATCCAGTGATCCCCTTTGCCCTTCGTCCTCTAGTCAGGAAATTGGGGGGATGGGCCTCATTACGACCCTGGCGGTACGGGGTAAACGGCGCCGTAAAAGGTGCCAGCGCCGTTTACCCCATACCGCCTCATTACGAGGTCCCCTCGCGGGATCCAGGAAGCAACGCCTGGTCAAACCAGGCGTGCTTACAGGGTCCCGCGAGGGGAAGAGGGAGCAAACAACGGGCCAACTCCTAATGGCCCGTTGTTTGCTCCCTCTCCCATTCCCATTTCAGCCCTATGGGGGCTGAAATGGGAATGGGGAAGGACCGGGTCCGGGTCCTTGGAGGGAGGAATTACCGGGCCTTCCGAACTCGGAATGGCACGGTAATTCCTCATTCTGAAGACCCGGACCCGGACGCGATTTCGGCAGCAGCTATGCCGCCAATAGCGGCATGGCTACCGGCGAGGTCGTAATGAGGCCGATAAGTCCTCTGTATTGCATCTGGTTCCTACGCCCCTAACGCCATGTTAATTGAGAATGTTAGTAGAGAAATGTATAGCTCAAACTAGCGGGACACTTGATACAGATAAAATATATGCTATAATCAAATGAAATTTTCAGTAGTGGGGTACGAGACCTTGGAGAATTTTAAAAATATCTCTGGCTGTATAAATGCAGAGGGATTTATTTTTCTAAAGCTCCTACAGGCCAAAAAAGACTCATCGGGCCTCATTATGAGTCAGGCGTTAAGGGGTTAACGGTGCCGTAAACGGCGCCGACCCTTAACGCCTGATTACAAGGTCCCTTAGCGCCATGGTGATTTTAACGCCTGCTTTTTGCAGGCGTTAAAATCCATGGCGCTAAGGGACCATGGTGCTAATTACGCCACCGTAATTTACGGTGGCGTAATTAGCGCCTTCCCCACTCCCATTATGCCCTATGGGGCAAAAATGGGAATGGGGAAGGGTAAAATGGGAAATGTGGATTAACCGCCCCACTCACCTTGGAATGGGGCGGTAAATCCGCCATCCACCATGGTGTAAACATAGGTAATTTACCGCCTGGGTCGTAATGAGGCCCATCCTTTACATTTGCAAAGCTGCACCTTTTGGCTTTGACAATATTTATTTTTGCTGTCATTCCAACATATCTTTTTCAGTTTTTGCATTTCATCATGTAAATCACTGTTATAGAGTTTCAATTAGTGAAGCGTCTGTGTACCCGACATCGATAGGGCCAACTGACGGTATGTAAGGCGAGCTGTAAATATGCATGTTGCACCCCATTGTATCCCCAGCTCAACATCCTTCTTGCTCCCCACCTATCTCCAAGTCCAATGCTTCGCCTCATTGTTCCTTCTCCCCATCCTAGATACCACTGTGTTTAACCTGCTCCCTGTTCAAACAGCCCTCTCACTCCACACCCTGGGCCTCATTAGGACTCCGGCGCTAAACCATGGTGCTATTAGCACCATTGTCTATGCCGGAGTCTGCCATGGCGGAATGGAGAATTACCACCCCATTACAAGTTGGTGGGGCGGTAATTCCCCATGCCGCCATGGCCCTTCCCCATTCCCATTTGGTCCCATAGGGCTCAATGGGAATGGGGAAGGCGCTAATTGCTAAAAGCAGGCGTTAAAGTGCAACCCGCAAAGGGACCTCGTAATCAGGCTTTAAGGGTTTAACGGCGCCGACACCTTTTACGGCGCCGTTAACCCCTTAACGCCTGGGTTGTGATTATGGCCCCTTGACTGTTAAGCCTTTCGTGTGTTTGTTCCCTATTTTCTTTTGCACGTTTTTTTGCCTGGCCTTGCACCCTGGAGTTGTTGTTTGTGTTCAATGTATCTGGTCTTACGTTGTCCGCCCGATTACATTGAATGCAATTGGCACAGCACAACAGACCAATCGTAGCTCAGAATGATTTTGTATGCACGTCCCTCGGCATAGAAATATAGTTAAGGGAAAGCAGAATGTAAGCTCTGTTTGCATTTTATGATACATTCTGGAAATAACAACTCCGGCCACTGAAAATTGACATAAGAGAATATTGCATAGATTTTTGAAATGTGCATTTGTTTTTAAGTAAGAGACCCACCCACAAATGAATGGGCCTCATTACGAGTCCGGCGGTAGCCGTGCCGGTAAAACTGGCAGGCTGCCACCTGACTTGTGGGGATTTACCAGCTCCAGACTTGCCGAAATCACTGGGGCATTACAGCCCTGGTGGTCCGGTAATTCCAGAGCCGGCATTCTGTTAATCCCCATTCCCGTGGACTCCACAGGAATGGAGGCATTGGAAACACAGGCACCATGCGGTAATGGTGTCAGTGTTTCCACGTCTGTGTGCGGCCGGTGGCGTTAAACCCGCCAGGTCAGACCTGGTGGGTGTAACACCACACGGCCACATAACGCGGAGTTACCCGGTCCGGAAAACTGTGCCGGTACGGTTTTACCAGCACCGTTAATTCCGGACCGGCTAACTCGTAATGAGGCCCAATGTCACAATTGCAGTTGTGCCTCTGTCTGATAGTGTCATGGACTTGGGACATTTTCATTCGAGTAGACACTGTGCCTTGGAGGATCACATCAATAACGCCCTCTCCTTCAGTGCACTTGTAGCCATCTTTCTCTTCCATATGGACAATTGTAAGTAACTCATGGTGACAAAAGTAAAGACAGACACAAGTGATCACAGTTCAAGGGTGTTTATTAAACTGTATAGTAGGTTGGAAAAACACCTAATCTAAACCTAAATCTAAGATGGGAGCAAGCTACGACCATCAAATAATAAGGCAGCACTACTGGCGTCTTGTCAAATAAAAGGGCCTACACTAAAAAACCTATGCCAATCCTTAAAAGCAAATACAAAAAGAGTGTGGGATAGGGAAAGAAAGAAAGAAAGAAAGAAAGAAAGAAAGAAAGAAAGAAAGAAAGAAAGAAAAAAAAAAGAAAGAAAGAAAGAAAGAAAGAAAGAAAGAAAGAAAGAAAGAAAGAAAGAAAGAAAGAAAGAAAGAAAGAAAGAAAGAAAGGAGTTCACAAAATAGTAAGTCAGGATGTGGTAGCTGGGGGTCAACCTACCCTATGTTTTGAGCACGGTACAAAGCGGGACTCCTGAACACAGCACACTCTCAAGCTTTTCCAGCACGAGACGACAGTTCCCTTCTCAGGTATCAGGTCCTTCAATGGTTAAGTGTTTTTTATGCAAAAACTCTCTTGCCGCTGAGGACCTGATGTGTTCAAACAACCAAACAAAAAGTTCCTTTCCGTATGGATGTTGAGTGATGCCTTTTCACCCCTGGAACCCCTGTTCCGGGTTCAGACCTTTCTCGAATGTTAGGCTCCCTCTGTCAGGTTCACTCTGGCCTTTTCCTGCACAATTTCACCTGTCGCATTTGCAAGTCTTAATGTTCTTTTAGACAATCAATCCACTGTGGACATCCCTCTGTCGGGTTCACTCTTGTCAACACTGTGTTCATTGGGGCATCATGCTTTGCACTCGTTCTGCAGGCATCCTTCTGTTGAGTTCAAGTTTGCCAGCCTCACAGTTCTTTCTACTTTCACACTATGTGGGATTTGCTTCCCTTCATTTTCCAATTACTTGTCTGTCAAAGACTTTCGACTGTTCATGGGCTTTTTCTAGACGCCTGTATGACCACTTAGACCTTTTTGTTCTGGCTCTCTTAAGGCCTTCTGGTATCGATAGTTTCAACTGTTGGGGAAGTAAGCAGAGTCTCCTGAGTGAGCACCCACTGGTGCCGGACCCCTCTGCTGCTGGTTTTCCCCTGAAGAGTTAAAAGTTCTTGATTTTCCCTTACTCTGCCATTCGCAAGTTTTGTTCAACACAGTGCGTTTTCTTATCAGGTATTCTTTCGAGTCACTGGCAGTGATTAAACGCATGGCTTTTCTTGTCTTTGGAGTCAAGGACGGTACCACAGTACGGAGCGTCTCTCCCCGTCCTGGTTATGAGTGTAGGAGGGCTCCGTGTACCATGGACATCTGCTCAAACACATGCTGGCTATTTGTTTGTGGTCTTATCTTTCCTTTCACAGAACCTTCGTAGGTCTGGCTCGGAAAGGGCAAGGTCACTTCCCTCCTTGTCGCCGTACTTGGCTAGCTCTCATGTCGTGTGGTCTGCCTTGCTCGTCATGTGCTCTTGTGCTCCACCTTTTTATCTCTGTGGGGAAGGGAAAGGGCCATCAGGTGTGTGTGATTCTGGCCAATTGCCTGACTTTGCCTGACCCTTGTGTTGGGACATGTCAGGTATATGGCTCTGGCGTTAGACCGTTGTCTTTCGTGACATCAGAAAGTGTTTGTGTCGGGAAAGGGGGGCGGGGGGTAGAGTTTCTGAGTATCCTACATGGAAGGATGGGGAAAAGGTGTTATAAGAAGAGGAATACCGCCTCTCACCCGTCGGTGTCCCACTTCCACTCCCGAGGAGACCCCATCCAGGTGATCCTCTCGCACTGGTCCATCCCCAGGAACTGGATCCAATATCGATAGCCATGTCCTGGCCACCTGGAAGACAGATCCCTGGGGACTAGTCAGGGAGATACCTTCAGGTTTCTCACATACACTTCCTCCATGCGATGCAGCCACATTTGTTTCACAGGGGAACCGGGAAAGAAAATCTACAATTCCCTAGTCTTTTCCTTTTCGGTGATCCACAATGAAACAATAGGGTTATAGGACTAGAAACCATTGCATGACCCAAGGGTTGGAATCTCTGTAACAAGTGTGAATTCTCGTCCCAATAGGTAGTATCTAAGGTGGATAATGGCCCAGTTGATGGCCAGGGCCTCCAGTTGCAAAAACGAGGAATTGTTTTCATGTGGGAATATCTTGCGACTAGTAAATAATATGGGGTGTTCCAATCCATCGCAAACTTTTGACAGGATGGCTCCTAACCCTGTAAGGGAGGCTTCTGTCTGTAATACAAACTCTTTAGAGAAGTGTACTACCTTTAGGATTGGATTCTGGCACAGACTCTGTTTCAAGATGTTATAACATACCTCATCTTCTTCATTCCAATGGAGTTTCTGGGGCTCGGCGTTCTTAAGTTTATCTGTTAGCCGGGTGGTTCTGTCCAAAAAGTTGGGGATAAACCTATGCTATATTCAAATAACCAGAGAAAAGCTCTAATATCTCTTTTGGTCTTGGGGGTTGGTATATCTAAGACAGTTTTTACCTTCTCATGTTGGGGCTGTACATTCACATTCCTTACGAAGAATCTGAGGTATTTTACGGCTGACTGGGCCAATCTCCACTTAGCTGGAATAGCAGTTAGGCCAGCCTTCTGAGGACTTTCATGATGGTATAAAGATGGAAGAGATGGTCCTCCCAAGTCTTACTATAAATGACAATATTGTCAATATAAGCTACACAGAAATAAGAATGGGGTTGTAGGATTTGATACATGAGGCGTTGGAAAGTGGCTGGCGCGCCATGTAATCCAGAAGGAAGGACTTCAAATTGGAACAGTCCTAGGGGCATTGAAAATGCGGTCTTTTCCTTATCTGGACCACACATGGGAACTTGCCAGTACCCCTTGGTTAAATTTAGGGTAGATAGAAAGGTGGCTGCTATGAGTTTATCAATTAGGTCATCGATGCGAGGCATGGGATAGGCATCAAACTCTGAAATTGCATTAACTTGACAGAAATCTATGCAGAATCTCCAGGAGCGGTCAGGTTTAGTGACCAACAAGATAGATAGGAGAGGACCATGGGCTTGAAGAAGGGTCAATAATATTGGCTTTCAACATTTTGTTGACTTCCTCAATCACTATCTGTTTATGGGCATCTGGGAGTCTGTACGGTTTTAAATGAACCACTTTACCTATAGGTGGTCTAATATAGTGGTAGATGCCATTTACTCTTCCTGGTTTTTCTGAGAATACGTAGGGGAATGAATCAATTACATCTTTTAGATCTTCTTGTTGTTGGATAGATAGCTCAGGAGGAATTAAGTTTAAGTTATCTATCTCTTCGGGAACCAGAAAGGCTAGTACCTTGGCATGGGTAGCTGCTGGGTTCTCTTTCCACTCTTCCAATAGATTTACGTGATACAAATGGACCCTCTGTTTTCTGTCTAGTTGAGCTACTTTATAAGTGAAGGTTCCCAATCATTCTACTGGTGGTCAGTCATAATTTCGACAGTAAAAATGTCGACAGTCAAAATTTCGAAAAATAAATGTCGAAAAAAATAATGTCGGCAAACAATAATGTCGACATTTTTTCAATATTTTTTCGAAATTTTCTATTTATTGTATAAATAAATAAATAAATATATATATAACTAAAATGTGTTGAGTATGAGGGGTGAGAGGGTGGTGGGGGGGTGTGGGGGGGTGTCAGGGGGTGTTGGGTGAGGGGGGTTGGGGGGGACACCCCCATAGTAAATGATACTCTTTTTATTTATTTAATTATTGAATAAATAAATAAATAAATATATAATTACTATGTGTTGAGAATGAGGGGTGAGAGGGTGGTGGGGGGTGTGGGGGGTGGCAGGGGGGTTTTGGGTGAGGGGGGGTTGGGGGGACCCCCCATAGTAAATGTTACTCTTTTTGTTTATTTATTTATTGAAAAAATAAATAAATAAAAAAATATATAATTAGAATGTGTTAAGTATGAGGGGTGAGAGGGTGGTGGGAGGGTGTGGGGGGGTGGCAGGGGGGTGTTGGGTGAGGTGTTGATAGTTCTAATTGACATTTTTTTGTCGGCATTTTTTTTTCTAAAAAATGACTTTTTACATTATATGTATGGGATGTCGACATTATTGTTTTCTACATTTTTTTTCGACATTTTTGTTTGTCGACATTTTTTTTTCGACATTATGACTATAAACCCATTCTACTATCTCATAGGGTCTGTGCCAATTGGAGACAAGTTTGTTTTTTGAGGTGCGTAAAAGGACCAGTACTTTTTGTCCTATAGAGAATGATCTTAAGTTCTCCTTTTTGTCATAAGTGGATTTTTGTTGGCTCTGGCCCTTTTCCATATGAGTACATACTAAGTCTTCGTCCAATTTCATATGTTCTTGCATTGTGGTGGCTGTCTGCGACATGGGAATGGTGGCCTCCTCTCGTTCTTCCCAGGTTTCCCAGAGCATGTCCAGGACATCTCTGGGCTCTCTATCATAGAGCAGTTTGAAAGAAGAGAAACCTGTAGAAGCCTGAAGGGTTTTTCTTACTGAAAATACTGCCCATGGGATCATTCAGTCCCAGTCTTTCCTGTCCTTATCTAACAATTTTCGTAAAATTAGCTTCAGGGTTTTATTGAATCTTTCTACCAGGTCATCGGTTTGGGGATGGTACACAGAAGTTCGAAAGGGGGTAATGTGGAGTAGCTCTTTGACTTCTGCCATAAGCTTACTCATAAAAGCTTATGGCAGAAGTCAATAAGCTTCTGGTCTATTACTAGTTCCTTGGGAAAGCCTACCATGGAGAAATAAGGTGGAAGGTGTTTAAGGATCTGCTGTGTTGTATTATTTCTCATTGGGAATGCTTCAGGATATCGGGTCAAACAATCCATAATTACAAGGACATATTTATTCCCTAGTCTGGATGTCTTTAGCGGTCCAATTATGTCCATACCTATTCTTGAAAAGGGGACTTCTATGATCGACAACAGGTTCAGAGGGGCAGGTAATGGGATGTGCTTGCTGGTCTTTTGACATATTTCGTATGTCTGGATGCAGGTCTCTATATTGGCGTGGATACCTGGCCAATAAAACTTCCCACCTATATGTGCCTTGGTTTTAGATTGTCCTAAATGCCCTCTGGTAAGATGAGAATGCGCGATCTCCAGCACAACCTTTCGGTGGCTCTTCCCTATTACCAACTGTGTTTTTACTAAACCTTCCATGGATGTCTCTCTTCTATAGAGCAATCCTTGTTTTAAGAAGATAAAGGGACTTCCCTTCTCTAAGCCTTCTCCTTCAGGAATTGCTTGTAGACAAGCTTCACCGAAAGCAAGATCATTTACTGGGCAAAGGCTAAGTCAGGATAGATGGTAGGTTCTTCTCCCTTTCTTTCTTCGATCTTTAGAGGTTTATCAGCTACCTCAAAGCCTAAGTTACCTCTTTCTGTTTTATCTGGTTCACCTTCTTTAAATTGAGGAAATCGACCTCTTTCCAAAATACCCTGGGCAATTTGATCTCCAGGACGTACCTCAAAAGGGATCTCACCATGATTCTGTAAGAGAAACTTCACATCTTCCCGGAAGTCGCGATCAATATCGCCTGCTAAGATGTCTATCCCAAACTTCCACGCTAGGCCAGCTTTTGGGGCCCGTCTTATGTAGCACCCTGATGGGGGCATCAAAACTAAGGGCCTTATCACGAGTTTGGTGGTAGCCCTTAAATGCGGCGGTAGCGCTATTACCGCCACATTTAAGGGTCCGCCAAATCACGGCTTCGGCTTATTTCCCCCCGCTCTGAGCGGGGGGAAATCCGCTGAGAATTTGCCGATTTTCAGCACGTTTATCGGCGGCGGGAAATCCGCCGGCGGTAAAAGCGCGAAATTTCCCCATTGAGCCCAATGGGGAGTGGGGAATTCCCAAATGGGCTCAATGGGGAAAGGGCAATACCCGTTACGCCAAACCTGTGATCCGGTGCTAATAGCGCCCCTGGGTTTGGCGGTAGGGCTAATAACGCCAGCGCTATTAGCGCCGGCGTTACGGCCCAACTCGTGATGAGGCCCTAAGTCTGTAGGAGAATCATTCCTCTTTTCCCAGGGGGGGTAATAGCTTTCCTATTGCTACAGATATCAAACCCTATTGATTCCTTGGTGGCGATGGAAGGGTTAGAAGCTCTCTGACTAAGTTTTTCAAATTGTAGGGTTCCCCAATTAGTTTCAATTGAGTCACATCCCACCACTGACACCATATGTAAGGAACTCATGGTGGCAACAGTAAAGACAGACACAAGTGATCACAGTTCAAGGTTGTTCATGAAACTGTATAGGTAGGTTGAATAAATGCCTAATCTAAACCTAAATCTAAAATGGGAGCAAGCTACGACCATTAAATAATAATAAGATAGTCCTAGTGGCATCTTGTCAAATAAAAGGGCCTATACTAAAAAACCTATTGCCAATCCTTACAACTAAATACAAAAATAGTGTGGGATAGGGTTCATAAGAAAGAAGTGTTCACAAAATAAGTCAGGATGTGGTAGCCGGGGGTCTCCCTTCCTCATGTTTTCAGCACAGGACATGGTGGGACTCCTGAGCACAGCACCCTCTTGTGCTTTCCCAGCACGAGACGACAGTTCCCTTCTCAGGTATCAGGTTCTTCGATGGTTAAATCTCTTTTATACAAAAAGTCTCTTGCCCCTGAGGACCTGATGTTTTCAAACAACCAAACAAAAAGTTCCTTTCCATATGTATGTTGGGTGATGCCTTTTTACCCCTGGCTCCCTGTCTTCCAGGTTCAGACCCTTCTCGAATGTTAGCCTCCTTCTGTCGGGTTCACTACGGCCTTTTCCTGCACTATTTCACATGTTGCATTAAGAAGTCTTAGGGCCTCATTACACGGATGGCGGTGGACCAAGGTACTATTAGCACCTTGGTCCATGCCGGTAAAATACCGGGACAGCCTTGGTGGAAAGGGGAATTACCGCCCTATTCCAAGGTTGGTGGGGCGGTAATTCCCCCTTCCCCCATTGCCCTTCCCCATTTCCATTTTTGCCCCATAGGGCTCTATGGGAATGGGGAAGGCGCTAATTACGGTACCGCAAATTGCGGTACCGTAATTAGCTCCCTGGTCCCTTTGCGGGTTGGTTTTTAACGCCTGCAAAAAGCAGGCATTAAATTCCCCAACCCGTAAAGGGACCTCGTAGTAAGGCAGTAAGGGTTTACCGGTACCGGTAAAATACCAGTACCAGTAAACCCTTACCGCCTACCGTGTAATCAGGCCCTTAATGTCCTTTTAGACAATCCACTGTGGACATCACTCTGTCAGGTTCACTCTTGTTAACGCAATATTCAGTGGGGCATCATGCTTCACCCGGTTCTGAAGGCATCCCTCCATTGTGTTCACGTTTGCCAGCCTCACAGTCCATCTACTTTCACACTGTGCGGGATTTGCTTCCCTTCATTTTCCAATTACTTGTCGTTCAAAGACTTTCAACTATACAGGGAGGTTTGTTAGACCTCTGTATGAGCACTTTGACCTTTTCCTTCCGGCTCTCCTAAGGCCTTCTGGTATCAGTAGTTTCCACTATTGGGGAAATAAGCAGAGTCTCCTGAGTGAGCACCCACGCAGTGCTGTACCCCTCTGCTGCTGGTTTTCCACTGAAGAGTTAACAGTTCTTGACTTTCCCTTACGTTGCCATTCGCAACTTTCGTTCAACACAGTGCAGTTTCTTATCAGGTCTTCTTTCGACTCACCTGCTTTGATAAACTGCTTGGCTTTTCTTGTCTTTGGAGTCAAGGATGGTATCACAGTAGGAAGCGTCTCTCCCCATCCTGGTTATTAGTGTAGAAGGGCCCCGTGTAAAGTTGACATCTGCTTCAACATACGCTGGCTATTGTTTGCGGTCTTATATTTCCTTTCACGGAGGCTTCATAGGTCTGGCTCAAAAAGGGCAAGGTCGCTTCCCTCCTTGTCGGCCCTGCGATCCTCTCCACCTTTCTCCTCCTCTTGAACTGCCGTACTTTGGTATTTCTCTCGCCGTGCGGTCTGTCTTGCTCATCATGTGCTCTCGCGCTCCACCTTTTATCCCTGTGGGAAGGCAAAGGGCTATCAGGTGTGGGTGATTCTGGTCAATTGCCTGACTTTGCCTGACCCTTGTGTTGGGACATGTCAGGTAAACGGCTCTGGTGTTAGTCCGTTATCTTTCGTGTCATGAGAAACTGTTTGTTTTGGGAAAAGGGGGGGGTAGAGTTTCTGAGTATTTTACGTGGTAGGATGGGGAAAAGGTGTTCTAAGAAAGGGAATACTGCATCTCACCCATCGGTGTCCCACTTCCACTCCCCGAGGAGCCCCCATCCAGGTGATCCTCCCGCAGGAAATGGATCCAATAGCGATGGCTGTGTCCTGACCACCTGGATGACAGATCCCGGGGCACTAGTCAGGGAGACGCCTTCAGGTTTATCACACTATTGTCTGCTTAAACGTTGAGTGGCTGACCATGCACTCTGCTGGAGGTATCTTAAACATGCCTGGATGCATGGGAGCTAAGCATTAAAGCAAGGGTTAAATTACCCTATCAGTATATATACAGACACACCTCTGAACTCGGGTGGGTCTTGGGTGTTTGGCACAATACTAGATTTGTGCACTCAGGATGTGGCCATATGCACAAATTACTGAACAACCATTGAGAACACGCCTGGAACATCAATGAGAAAACAGTATTTAAACACATGTGGAGTATGTGTCTGTTGTGACGAGCAGCAAAGTAGGGGCTGATTAGAGAGAACCTTTTCTGGTGTGCCCTGTTGCGATTGGCTGTTATAAGGGCCATATCTCAAGCTAGCTATGGAGCCCTGCCTCATGTTATGTCTCCATATATTTATCTTTGTTTTAAAAAGGTTTCCTGGAAGTATTTTTCTCTTCGCTGCTGAATGAGTAAACTAAAGAAAAGTTAATGCATAATACTCGCCTCTGTGTCTTTAATGGAATCGGAAACCGTGCTCAAGATAGTGAGGGGGATTAGATATTTCTGAGCGTTATATCTTACATCACCATTGCGCCATAATGTCCTTTCCTTTTATGGACTCCTTTTCAGCACTTACTTTATAAAACTTGAATTCCCCCTTTATCCTGCACATTTACTTGTTGTCGCATTGGATATTTTTGTGGAGCTTCCATCAACCTTCAGCGGTCTTGCTATACAGTTTTGCTATATAGTAGTACAGGAAGCTTGCAGCTGCCATTCCGAAGCCTCTTGGCAGCCATCTTGTGAAGAAGAACAAAGCCGGTACCGCCACATGTCTTTATTCTGTGCCAAAAATGAAAGGCTGTGGTCTTGGGCCGCTAGCAGGCTGAAAAGTGATTTCTACCTTTAATGGAGAGTGAAACAGATTCGGGAAACAAACACGTTTCTATAATTAAAAGCTTTCCACACTTGGTGTATGCCTATTAAAAAAGGCATTTTCTTGTGTTGGGAACATTGCTGAAGCTTTCATAATTGCATACCCCGGGGGTGCTATATCCCTGGATCTGTGGAGGCTGTGCTGCAGTCCCACTGTCTGGAGGAAAAAAAAGCATATTTTCAGGCCTATAGACACACACACAGGGAATCGATGAATAATTATGTTATTTATAGAGTGCTTAATGAACTTGGCTTTGATAGCACAATTAGTGTTATTATGGTTTTATAGGTCACATGGTCTCTTACTGCATAGATGAGGCAACATAGATTTTGGAAGGCAACTTCAGTCCAGCACCCACCACCCCTCCCCCCACAATCCACCTGATGGAGACTTGTTCTTAATGGGTCCTTTCATTATCTTGCTTTCCTTGGATCTCCTTTCCCTATGTGTTTGAAGTGAATGCACACACACACACACACACACACGCACGCACACACACACACACATCCTTCTCATAAACATACACTGCCCAGCCTGCAAGGACCACAGTATCATTGCAGGTTTCAACTGGCTCCAACGGAGCCCTGCACAAAACCTGCAGCATTGTGCAAGTGTCGCAGGAAAGGCAGTCTAGAAACTATGCATTGTTCATCTTCATTGCAGTTAGAAAGTGAGTACACATATACTGCACTATGGAAGGCCCTTACACCCAGATTATGAGAACCAACATTCCTAACAGTCTCATGGGCGCTGCTTAGCAAGTGTATGTTATACGGGTAACAAATAATACTGCTGTCAACATAGATTTAAACATGGATGCAGGGCATATCCATATGCAAGGTGTCATTGTGTGGTCGCAGGCACTCATGGTGGCTCGGTTATCTGGAAAGCCTTGTGTCGGTGTGATCTCACTGCTTGCCATTCTGCTCTGTGGGGCATAGGGAGGGGAATGTATTCTTGTGTTTTCAGGATTTCCCCAACATCAGCTTGCACTTCTTGATCTTTTTGGCGATTTGAAATTGCTTGCTGCAGGGCCGAGGAATTCTGTAAACTGGGAGCTGACATGGCATGCCAATTTGAGGGCTTAATAGACATGTCATTCTTACGGGAAATGTCAAGCTCACTAGTAATGTCGAACTGGGAACTTACTGGGACTGTCACACTTAACTGGAATGTAGATCTGGGCGCATACTGAAAATGACATAATGTGGCAAATGTGATTTACCACATTTGACATGGCCTAAACCTCGGATGTGAAGTCGTGATGTATGCGATATTACATGCTGTATGTGATGGTATTCATGTGATGTGGCATATGTTATGTGGCGCATGTGACGTGATGTGATGCATTTCAGATGATCCATATGATGTGCGTGTTGGGATGTATGTGCCGTGACATGGTACATGTGTAACATTATGTATCTGATCCGACTTATGTGCTATAATGTGACATTTGTGAAGCTGACATGTGATGCAATTTATGTGATGTAAGTGCCATAGGGGATGCATTTGACATTAATTATATGGTGTGCTGCATGTGAGTAGACGTGTGATGTTTGTGACGTATATGATGTATATATTATGAGACCTTAATGATGTACCATAAGTGATGCATGTAAACTGACATATGTTCTTCCCTTGCCCTGCTAGCCAAGAGGAACCCAAAGTAATCCTAGAGGACAGCAAGTGCATGCAGCCCGACATCAGGCAACTGCATGTATACATGGATTTGGAGATGGCGCCCAAAGGGCGGTTACATTCTCAGAGAAGTCGCATGATTTGGTAGTGAAGTGGCTAAGAGCACAGCATGTATGGATGGGCTTTGTTGCTGCTGACAATGGATCATACATTCTTGCTGATCTACACATTAGCAAGACCCTGCATGTGCTTTGCTGTGTTTGTAACCTTCCCCTTGTGGTGACACCTTTCATCAGCAATTTCCAACCCATGAAGGACAGGATTGCTTTGCCCAGAAAATCGGCGCATACTTCAGCGTGGCATAAAGGGCAGGAAATGTGCCGCCCCAATTGCGGATGCACCAGAAATTGCCACAGTGCCACTTGTAGACCACAATTACTATCAGCTGGAACTCTACTTTGCACAGGCTGGACTGGCTAAGTGAACAATCCAAGGCCATCACTGTGTATCGCAATAGTCGCAGCCAAGCGTTAGCCAAGCTTTGCATAGAGCATTCTTTAAGCCAAGACAGTAGTAGCTTCTGTCTGTTGTGTGCTACGGCCAGGGTCGGACTGGGACATAACATTGTCTCGGGCACCACTGATAAAGTGGCCCACAGTTGCAAATGGCAATTCATTCCTTTTGTGACAGACTGTTTGAGTAGTCCCCAAGGGGTATGGGGGGTTGATAGAATGTGATGCAAATTGTGCATTTTAAAGATTCATTCAGTAACTACCGGTCAAGAAATGGCCCACTTTGACCCAAAAAACAGGCCCACACTTTCATGTTGCCTTTCTGTTCCAGGCATTGCCCTATTAACCTATAGGCCAGCCCGAGCCTGGCTATAGCCTTTTGAGGCGGCCACTAAGGCACTTACTGGCACAGTGAATCACTCAGTGAGGTACTGGCTCTGGTGTACCTGCTGGAACTCTATCTGTCTGACATCTTAAAGGCCAACAATTTGCCTGGCAAGGAGTATACACCACAGCTGCTCAGGGATGTGGACTCCATATTGCGTTTGGATCAACGCATCAAAGCATCAATGAAGCATAACACTGAATACTGCTTGGCGTTGTTTCTTGACCCGCGATTCTGGCTACTTTCAGTGGGATGATAAGTTTGAGAACCCAGCAGAGCCCCACACAGTTCGGATGTGCAAAGTTGCTCTGATGCTGCGAGCGGAAATCAAACTGCATGAAGAACAAACTCAGGAAGAAAATGCAAAAGCCCCTGTGCTCACTGCACCACCACCAGAGATGATAAGAGCTTTGTCCTTTTATAACGCCTGACTAAGACGTTTTTTGTACACTATGAGTGTTTCCACATTGACTCTGAGTTTCGCCCATGGATTTCTCACCTCTCTCCCCCTCTAATGATATTTGTACCGATTGCCTGTCTTGTGGTTTTATGTGTGCGCACTCTGAGGCCCATGGGCATAAGGTGTGATGTTACAAGCAATTTTGATAAATAAATAAATAAATAATCAGGAAGTGCATTTCTCTCGTTGCCTACACTACCTAAATATCTTCTGAGGACATTACTGATAGCCAAGGCTGCAGACTCCTCTCTCAAATGGGAATACTCATGTGGATGGGTCAAAAACATACAGCATTCCTCCAGAAGCTCAGATGGTGGGTGATTATATACTGGACAAATCTCATACTAGTAGGAATGGTGGTCCCCTACAGAACTGGTTCAGCATAAGACCCGTCGGGCAAGCACCATGTGTTGGAGTTGCCATAGACCTCTCAAGCGGCCCCCTGCCAGTGTTGTATTCTGAGTCTAAGTGCCTCCTGGGCTACTGTATCTGCAGGAGAAGCCTGGGAATTCCCCAGCTTAAACAATTGACAATCATTAAAACGATCCAGCACTACATTGAAGAAGACTATGGCAAAACACCTAGCCAAACCCAGCCCCTAAGCTCTGACGATGAAGACTTGGCCACTCCACGATCCATCCCCCAAAAAGGGAGCACATTTATTTAAGTGGACTTGTGGTTTTGAAATGGATATCTCTCATTATTGACTGTTGATAGCAGCAAGGTGTACCTGTCATATCATGATGGGATTCCATTAGGGTTTATGCCACTACCTCTTCTGTACATAATTCCTACTCCTAGGTACTGGTCCTGATATTTGAAAACCATAGCATTTTAGTGGAGGGCTGAATTTCATCAGGACAAGAGCTGGCAACGTTGACATTTGTCCTGTTTTCCCCCTACCTGAGAGCTGCCTAAATGAGAATTCCTGTCTTCTTTCCATGCTACACGAGAGAGACCCCAACACATAAAATTTTTTTGGGGTGTCCCTGGTGATGGTCGGTGAATGGTTGGTGAATGGTAGGGCATGCATGAACAGGCGGAGCAGACCAACGCAGGCACAGAAAGGAGCATTTTCAAGGAGATTTCAGCAAGCATAATGACAGCGTGGGTCAAGGAGAACGGATCAAGGGGGTCAAAATGTACTGGAAAAGTCTGGGAGACCCTTCCAAGCATGGGAAAGGATTTTGCAGGGTTGACCTGAAAGCAAATATGCTTATTGGATTTTTTGATGCCAGGGGGTATGCAGTTCAAATGGTGGGGTAAGGAGAGCGAGGGAAGAGAGGGGATGCATAGGGTGGACAAACAATTGAGAGATTGAGAAGGGTGCTTGATGGTATAGTCCCAGAGGAGAGTGGCGAGAGATAGGATCAGTGAGGTTGGGGGAGTGAGGTTGGGGGTGGTACATGTACAAATATGGCATTGTTAATATTTGCCCCTTGCTTGATTTCGCTGTGGATGTTGGATGAATGGGCACACAGGTGAATATACAGAGCATCCAACCAATAGCTACCACCAATGCTGCTGACTGCAGTTCGGTCCCTTTCTCAAGCCATCATGTCCTACAGACTAGAGGCAGAAACCTGCTTCTCTAGATCTTCTGGCAGATGCTTCCTCTGCACAACTGCAGAAGACTACACTGCCGGTGAGTGGGGCATATGGCACATAGCACAAGCATGTAAAACATTGATAGATGTCACCCCTAAAATTATTTATGCATTGCAGTTGTGCCCAAAGGGTAATTCTCAGACTTCTCGCCTTGTGCATGTCCTTATTGTAGAGGTTGCACACGACAGTACATGCCTCCGGCTGTACCTTCTCTTAAGGCAGGAGGGCCTGTACTAATAAGTGTTATGGCAGCCCCTCCTCTTCCTATCCCTTTCACTCCACTTCCTATTCCACCTGCTGCCCTTCATCGACCTTTTCATGTTCCCTCTCCTGCTGCCCCTTAATCTCTGCCTCCTCATCTCCATCTTCCTGCTGCCCCCATGTCTGCCTCCTTCCCTTGCCCCTCCTGCTGAAGGCCCTTCTCACACAAAGTTGAGATGCTCCCTAAGAGATCCACTTGTTCCTTAACATGTGGGTATGGAGGGTTTGCTCGTAGAAACAGAGAGAACCCCCCCTTAGTGGCGTCTGACTTCCCGGTGGCACCGTGCTATTCCAAGTCCGGTGGCCGGGAAGTCAGGCACTGGTAATTCTGTTAGTCCCCATAGGACTCCATGGGAACGGGGGCACGGGAACACTGGTACTGTTAACAACGGTGCCGATGTGCCAGTGAAAACTGTGCAGGCCCGTGCTGGCACGGCACCCGCCAGCAGAGTTGTAGTGTGCTGGTCCGGAAACACCAGCACAATTGTAATGAGGCCCATTTTGTTGTTTTGGTTTGGGAAGGCGGCATTTATCATATTTTAGCTGTTTTTTTGATGAATTGACGATTTGACGAATTGATGTTTTATATTGTACTGGTATCAAGTGTATTTTACATTATTGCATTGTATTGTATTGGTATTACGTATGTTTTATATTATTGTGTGATGTTATGTAGCCTTTATGACATTAAGTCGAAATAAAGCCATATCTTATCAATTGTGGGGGTAGGGAGAACTATCGAAAAGGTTTTCACATGGCATTTCGACTAGCACAACAGGTTTCAAAGCAGGTTTCATTCATCAATTTTTCTAGTGGAGTAAGGGATAATGATTACAAACAACAATCGCAAAGGGGTTCACTGTGGATTTCACAAAGCTTATTCTATCTATTTTTTCTTTTTTGGGGCTTCAAAAAGGATTTTCGCAAAGGGTCTATTTTTGTCTAATTATTTGACAGGATGGAAGGATGAATGGGACGGAGAGGGAGCCAAAAACAAAAATCAGAAAGGATGTCTCAAAGGGGAAACGACAGATTTTAAGGAACGTAACAAAACAATCACAGTACACAACACAATGTCAAACACATTAAACAAAATGCTTAAAACGGAAACAAATTGATCTCGCAGACTGCAGCACAAATGTCAAATCTCTCAGGGGGGTCCTCATGAGATTATGGCGGGTCCCCGCTGAATATTGAGGATGGCTTTTGGCTCATCCGGCAAGATCTGGTTGGCGGTTGTTCACCCTTTCTCATAAACCAACATCACGTAACCCATTGGTGACATCATTTAACCAGGGTTGAGTCATCCCTTGAGAATACATCTTTAAAGGCGTGGTACTATCCAAGGATTTCCTGCACACACCACAGTCTAGCCCAAAGCAGTACTGGAGACAACGCGGCAAGCTACTTAGCCTAACGTCACTACATAATTGGTTGAGATAAATATCCAACGCAAGGAAATGGACAAAAAAAGTTATATACCACAAACCACAAAGGGGCACAGTTCACGAAGCCCAAGATTTCTGGCCCATATAAACCTGCTGGTATCGCCTTCAGTCGAGGCACTTGTGGAATGCTAAGGCTGACTGCCAAATGTGTCATCAAACCTCAATGTTTTACTACCATCCTGGCTCAAAGCCGAGACATTGTTTCATTTTGGGCACTCAGTGATAACTCCATAAACCTTATTTCAATGTAATCAACCTGTGTCACATTCTCCAATGCATTGCCATGTCCACAGAACATGAGCTCAATCCTGTTCGGATCAGTAGTGTACAACACAAGCAAGGATCTTGCAAATGTCTTTATATGTTTGTGTCATACTGTAATGCACTCCTCATGGGAGTCTTTTCCAATTGTTTTTAACACAGGACCAGAATGTAATGTAGAGTTGAGTGCCATGGTCAGACTGAGACAAAACTGATCCCCATGCGCCAGAAGCGGCATTCATGTCTTGGGAGGATAGCTCAGGGGCAATGTGCTCACCTTGGAAGCAAGACAACACGGAGCAACGCAGGTTCGATCCCCGTGTCCGCAATTAGAAACCTCTGGGTATTAAGTGCGTTATAAATAACCTATCATATCATATCATGACTTTATGTGACAAAGCTTCAATAAAAATAGTGTGTTGTAAAATATATTGGTCTAATAACATTGGTGTAAACTACTAGCTCCACCGTGCTCTAAATTATCAAACTGGATCACATTGTGCTAAAATACATTTTATTTTTATTTGTATTTAGTTCAAAGAACTTTTACAAAATTTTAATATTTCATTGTACATTTTCATAAAACAATTTCATTATGCATATCAAATACAGTTATACATCCAGAACATACCAATAAACCGTGCATACACATTTTAAACCATGAAAAATAAAAAGAGAAAGCACAATCCTCCTTTCCGTACCACTAAAAGAGGTTTGATATTGCACCACAAGCGGTAAAGTGCTACATTCGGCAACAAACTCATTGGTCTTTATACAATCATACCTGCGGACAAATGGGCCCAATATCCGCATGTATTTGGTTCCCAAAGCCACACATTCCGTAAAAGGGTGCTTTACTGTTTCCAGTGCATGTGGGGCATTGGATATCCTGCAGTATCTTTGCGTGGGAAGGAGCTTCAGACTCGGGCCTATTGCTGACAACATTGGGAACTGGTTCAGACCTCTCCCAAGTATCAGGTCGCGAACCATAGGGGAAGGACTCTATGACAGATATTTTTGCAGAAGGAAATATCTGTGCGTAACTTTACTAACATACACATAGTTCTTTAAAGTGGCCAATTGCTGATCATTCTTGGTCCAATCCTATTGTAGGATCGTTTCCTTGCGCATTCCCTGTGCAAGCTGTAGGCCAATCTTCCCATACGCATCAATATCGCACTCTTCATTAACACCGTTTTTGTGTATTGTTCCCCATCCCTTCAGAGTCACTATAGACCACTTCTCCCACTAATTTTAACATAGGTGTATTCAGATTTATATGGGATTTCAGGAGCAAGTCACCTCTTTTTTTGAGTATCTGCACTCGTAAAAATACCCTTCAACTACATTCTATTCAAGTGGAATGTCCTTCGGGCATGACCCTATTGCTCTGTTGGCCATTTATTCAAGTGGAATGTCCTTCGGGCATGACCCTATTGCTTTGTTGGCCATTGTGTTCAAGTGGATCTCTTGTTTGGCGTGACCCTGTTGCTCTGTTGGCCATTCTGTTCAGGTGTAATGTCCTTCGGGCATGAGCCTATTGCTCTGTTGGCCAGTCTGTTCTCGAGGAATGTGTTCGAGCATGACCCTATTGCTAGGTTGGCCTGTACGTTAAAGTGGAACGCTCTTCGGGCGTGACCCTATTGCTCTGTTGGCCATTCTGTTCAAGTGGAATGTCCTTTGGACATGACCCTATTGCTCTGTTGGCCAGTCGGTTCAAGAGGAATGTGTTGGGGCATGACCCTATTGTTCTGTTGCCCTTTCTCTTCAAGAGGAAGGTCCTTTGGGCATGACCCTATTGCTCGGTTGGCCCGTCCATTAAAGTGGAACGCTCTACGGGGGTGACCATATTGCTTTGCTGGCCATTCTGTTCAAACGGAACGCGTTTCGGGCATGAACCTATTACTCTGTGGGCCAGTCTGTTCAAGAGGAATGTGTTCGGGCATGACCCTATTGCTCTGTTGGCCAGTCCGTTAAAGTGGAACGCTCTTCGGGCGCGACCGTATTGCTCTGGGGGCCATTCTGTTCAAACAGAACGCGTTTCGGGCATGACCCTGATACTCTGTGGGTCAGTCCGTTCAAGTGGGGCACCCGGTCTGCTTTTACCACTTACACCACACCACACGCTGCAAGCGGCTGCGGCTCCCAAACCCAGGCGAAGCCCGTAGGTATGCTTCTGGTGTGCTGCAGTAGCAAAGCACTTTGGAATGTGAACGCAATTTTCCTCATTATGTTTCTTATTAGGATGAATGCATACCCAGAGTCATTGGAACACGCACAATGGAATAATTGCAGGAATAATTAATTGGAGAAGTATCCACAAAGTCTTGAGCAATTTCATTAATTTTGATCTGGATAATGTAAATTATTCTGCATGGTTGATGTTAATCAGCTTCCTATTATGTACTGTAAATAAAATGCGGCGCAGAAAGCTGACGGCAAGAGCGATTCCAGCAGAACACACAGGCCCTGGGAGCTGAAACGCAGGAAGGAGAAGCAGCCGATAGGCCGCCATGTTTACCATAACATTTACTGTTTCTAAAGCACCATATAAACCAGAAGGCATCTTAGCGCTGTGGAATAAAACGGCCATAAAAATTCAAATGAATATCATTTAACAGGCATTACCATAGGAAAAACACAACGGGGATAGAGTATACTAGAACAGGCAATTAGATTAGTGTTAAGCAGAGAGCCACAAAACTGTCTTCAACTTATTTCACGAGCCCATCAATGAACGTGCGTGGCAAGGTGGCGGCTTAGGAGTTCCACACTGCGGTAGCCAACCCTGACAAGCTATGGCTGGGGCTTTCACTCTGGCCTAAAGCAGATTTTCAAACCCCAGAATACTGCAAATGTATTTTTTTTTTAACTCTTTTTGCATTTCTTGTAATTTCTGCACGTGCAGGAATTCCGTGAGTGCATTTTGATCATTCTAAGATGCTATAGGTATACTGTAGTTAGGTCACTTAAAAAAGACCGCACTTGAGGATACATTGAATGACCACATGCAGTCATTCTTTTAATACACGTTCACATTAAACACATCACAAATGCATTCCCATTCCTAGGAAAGGGGTCTGAATTCGCTGGAGGACAAACCATGTTCACACCACTGCTGTCCAGGAGTCAGATTATCTAACATTTGCACCAGTGCAAAAAAAGTGAGCAATGCTTTCATAATTCAAAATTGAGCAAACCAAGTTTGTCAGAATCCATATTGTCTAAGAAGCGTTTGCATGAGGCCACAAATTAATCAGACTGTTTTTCGTACACGGCGTGTTGCATAACACAAACCAAACGATGCTTACTACATTTCATGTTACGCAGCAAAAGTACCTAATAAAACAACCTGCTTCAATTTTAGCCTAGTGCTATTCTTTTTTTTTATAACACCAATTGAAGCTAAACATGTTTGTACCATTCTATATTATTTAAACAGAAAAACTGGTGCTTAATACGTTTGCTCCACTTTTTTGCACAAGTGCAAAGCTTTGAGAATCTGGCCCCAGAGGGCAAAAGCATATCAGTAATGATGCTACCCTTTTGCCCGTTCTGAAGTGTGACTGGGGAATGCTTTGCTGTTTCTGCAATTTTATTGCCCATTCCACAAGGGATATGATATGATAAGTCATTTATAACGCGTATGTATACAAGTGTTTCTAGGCGTGATAAGACAAGGGAGGGAAGACAGAGGGAGGACAAGACAAACAATCTTCCTAGGCCTTGTGTCATTCAAATCATGCAAGTGCCGCAACGTGAAGTGCAAGTGGAGGGGGGGAGCGAAGTGCCACTGAGAGGGGAAACAGGGCAGTATTGTTCTGAGTAAATGCAGCCAGGGCAGCGCGGTTCTGTCTGGGTAAGTGCAGGGAGGCAAGGGACTGTAGGGTTACAGTTATAGCCCCCAAGTGCGTGGTGGCCCAGCAGCAGTGCAGGGGTGACTGATCATGGAGGAGCCTGGTACCCAGTGAGACTCTGAGGGTAGCCAGGCAACAGCCCAACAGCAAACAGGTAGGTCAGCAGGGGAGGGAAAGCGAGAAAGCGGAAAAGGAGAGTCTTGAGCTGCTTCTGGAACTTTAGGTGGTCCGGCTCAAGTTTGGGAGGGGCAGCAAGGCCATTCCAGAGGGAGGCACCTGCAGTGGAGAGAGATCTACCCCCACTCACTGCCTGGAGAAGCCTCTGACCCTTAGAGAGTTTGAGGGAGTTGAGCGAAGGACTCGAGAAGGAAGGTATTTTGGAAGAGAGAGTTGGATGTAGTGCGGGCCCTAGCACCAGAAAGCCTCATGGACAATGCAGAGGGTCTTGAACTTGTTCCTTGCAGCCACCGGGAGCCAGTCGAGAGATTTTAGGGTTGGAGAGATACGGTCCCTGGGCCTGAGACCAAGGATAAGTCTTGCAGTCCTGTTCTGGATTAGTTGCAGAGTGCGTAGAGTAGAGAAAGGCAGATTGAGAAAGAGGCTGTTGCAGTAGTCCAGTCGAGAGAAAACCAGGGCTCTGGAGAGAGTGAGCTTCTGGGGGAAAGTGTGAAAGGAAAGGGTACCTTTGAGGAGGTGCTGCTGGTAGTGGGACTTCTTGGAAAGGTCCGAGATATGCTGGGAGATGGAGAGAGTGGAGTCGAAAATGACACCAATGTTTTTAGCCTCACAGGAAGGCGAAGGAAGAGGACCCAAGGAAGGCGGCCAGAGTGAGAGAGGGAAAGTAAACGCAGGGGTCCCAATGAGAAGGATCTCCGTCTTACTGGCCTTAAGGCAGAGATCATTGGAGGCGCTCCAATCCTGAATTGTGGATAGCCAGTCAGGAATGAGCGAGGGAGGAAAGGAGGCTGAAGGGAGCCGGAAGGAGAGCTGAGTGTCATCCACATAACTCTGAAAGTTAGAGGAGAGGGTAGAGATGAGGTGGGCCAAGGGGGCCAAGTAGAGATTGAAGAACCGGGGCGAGAGGATAGAACCCTGGGGAACACCACAGGTGGAGAGAAAGGACCCCAGTTGGACCTGGGAGGGGCGGTCCAGGAGGAAGGAGATCAACCACTCCAGAGCCCGATCCGTGATCCCCAGGATCGCCTGGAGTCGATTGATCAGGATGGTGTGGTTGACTAAGTCAAAAACAGAGGAAAGGTTAAGGAGGATGAGGACAGAAGGAATGCTGGAATCAAGCTTTGAGAGCAGATCATCACGGGCATTCAGGGGAGCAGTTTCCATGCCTCTGGTAGCTCTGAAGCCAGACTGATGGTTATGGAGACAACCAACAGATTCAGTGTGGAGAGTGAGCTGGGAGATGGCCAGATTTTCCAGGAGTTTGCCCAGCAAAGGGGTGATAGAGATCAGGTGATAGTTTGCCAGGCATGTAGGATCAGCAGACTTCTTTTTATGGAGGGGGTGCAAAAGGGAGTGCTTGAGGAGAGAGGGGAAGGATCCAGTGGTGAAAGAGTGATTACAGAAATTGGCCAATGCTAGGATGAGGGTGTCAATATGGTCCTTGATGGTTCTGGAGGAACAGGGGAGCACATGTTTGCACAACACTTTTATAGATCAGACTAGTCTAGAAACTTCGTCAGGTGTAGACAGAGAGAAAGAGGAGAGAGGAGGAGGAGGAGGAGAGAGAGAGTCAGCCAGAGGTGGGCCGAGAGAGGGAGAGAAAGGGGAGATTGAGGACAGGTTGTCCTGAATTTTAGTGGTGAAGTGAGAAGCCAGAGCCGTACAGAGGGTCTGAGAGGGAACAGGAGAGGTGCAGACTGCAGCAGGGTTGGCCAGTTCCTTGCAGATTTTAAAGCGTTTGGCCGTGTTGTTAGAGGCCTCAGCGAGGCAGGCCTGGATGTGGGCTCTCTTCTAGGACAGGACAGAGAGTCTGTATTACCTTTGGAGATGGCAGCAGGCCAGTTTGTCAGAGTATGCGCCCACAGCCATCCACTTCATCTCAGACATCCTGCACTTGCATTTCAGGATGGCGAGGTCGGAGTCATAACAAGAGTTGCACTTGAAGGTAGGCTTCAGACAGATTCTCATGACAGGGGAAAGGATGTCCAGAATGTTGGAGATAGAGAGATGTAGATTAGATGTGTCAGAGTGTGGATCAGATGCAGAAGTAGGAGGAGCAGAGAATGTAGAGGCAAAGGCATCCACTGACACAACTGTTGGATGCACATTGGAAAAGCTGAAAGTTCCCTGCCACCACTGTATTTGTACAATTGTATACACATGTCGAAAAAGGAAATCAAACTTTGCGTGTTCCTGATGCACACGTTGGGGCCAGATTATCAAAGATTTGCACTGGTGCTAAAAAGTGAGCAAATGCTTTGATAATGCAAAACGGCTCAAATAGATTTTGTCATGATTCATATTATCTAAAAACGTTTGCACTAGGGAAATAACTAATCACGCAGGCTTTTTGCACTGTATTTGCTGCATAGCATACAACAAAGGTGTCTACTACATTTGTTTTCATGTTATGCAGCAAACATAGCAAATAAAACAGCCTCCTCCAATTTCCCCCAGTGACAATCCTTTTAGATAATACCGATTGGGGTTAAACCAGTTCGCTCAATTCTCTATTATCAGAGCAGCAAAATTGATGCTAAATTCATTTGCTGCACTTTTTTGCACCAGTACAAATCTTTGATAATCTGCCCCACTAGTTAGGTACTTTGAGAGTAGGCGGCACAGATTTGAGTGCACTTCCTCCCCTTGCAGAAATAAATACTGTTTTAAGCACCCTCAAAGTTTGGAGCCATAAAACAATGTTAAACCCTTCTTGAGAGATGTACTATTCTAACATATTAGTCAGAAATTCCCCCTCATGTTCCAATTAATAATCATGCAGTGTTTGCTGCATGGTTTCTTTTCAGTTTACTACAAGCTGTAAAAAACATACTGGGTCAGATCCTCAAAAAGATTTTGGCGTAAGTGATCTCATCACTAGTGCCAAAAAAGTAGCAGGCACAATTTCAAAGAGCATCTGAATGAGGGCATCCTAGATTTTGATAATGCAAGGATGCTATAGTTATGTCCTCATTCAAATGCCCTTTTATTTCCTTTTGCATATTTGCGTATATCAGGGGGTATTTCTGGGCATTTAAAAGCACATATACAAATCCAAAAGCAGGATGTGCTTCCAAATGCGCAGATAGGAGGGTCACCTCCCTGCTTCTGTTGAAACAGGGATAGGGAGAGGTGCAAATAATGTATAGGTCTTTATACTTAATGCAGATTTTTCCAGTTTCCTTTGTGCATGGGCTAAAACATGTTGGAGATGCTTCCACAAAGTTTCCATGCAGCCATGAATTAGAGATTTGTTGATCATTGTCTATTCCTGTGTTCAATATAACAGATGTTGCGGTAAGATCATTTTTCTACCTTCCATGAGTTCAAAGGGGACATCTTAACCGCAGAAGTATGGGTAACCGTAGGTCCCAACTGGGTCCTGTACCCACTGCAAACTTCTTTAAACTTCTTACAATGGTTTTATTATATCGCTCCTCCACCCCCCATGGATGCCGGGTGGCAGGTGATATGAAGCTTTCTCTTTACGCCTAGAATATCCCACATTTTAGTGGTTACCTCACTGGTAAAATGACTACCCCAGTCAGACTCAATCTTTTGGGAAAGGCCGAAATGAGAAAATATGTGGTTTATCAATGACATAGCTGCTGTCTCCGCCTTGATATTTGGAGCGGGAAGACATTGAACCCATTTGGTGAAGAGATAGGTAAAGGTCAAAATATTGTTTATGTCCGATGCAGAACAAGTAACATGACCAATGAAGGCAGCCTGAAGATTAGACCATGGTAAGGTACTTCCTCTTGTTTGTAGAGGAGCCCAGTGAATGAGAGAACTTGTTTGGAACTGAGCACACATTAGACACCCCTTTAAATAATTATTTAGGTCTTGATCCATGTGTAGCCAGTCAGAAAACATATGTAGAATTGGCATTGTCTTTTGAAAACCCTGATGAGGAGCTGTTGCTGTGTCATGAGCATGATTTAACATTATGCTTTGAAATGATGTAGGTCCCACCCACTGTTCATAACCAGATTGGGGTTTCCTAAACAAAAGTCCATTTTAAATTTTGAACATCTTCTGGAATTTCAATAACACTTACAGATTTTCCTTTTTCTTCCAATGTGGTTTTGATAAAGGAACAATTTCTGTATCTACTAAGTATTGATGACATTTTCCTATAATTGGATCTTCTTTTTGTACAGTAAATAAATCTTGGTCTGGAGCATCTCTGCACCAGTGAAGAGTAGGAAGGTCACTATCCTGGGGCCAGATCATCAAAGATTTGCGCTGGTGCAAAAAAGTGGAACAAATCAATTTAGCACCAATTATGCTGCTCTAATAATAGAGAATGGAGCAAACAGGTTTAGCCTCAATCGGTATTATCTAAAAATGTTTTCACCAGGGGAAATTGGAGCATGCTGTTTTATTTGCTATGTTTGCTGTGTAACATGAAAAGAAATGTAGTAGACACCTGTTGTTGTATGCTATCCAGCAAATATAGTGCATAAAACAGCATGACTAATTTTTGCCCTAGTGCAAATGTTTTAAGATAATATTGATTATGACAAAGTCTGTTAGCTCCATTTTGCATTATGAAAGCATTTGCTCACTTTTTAGCACCAGTGCCCATCTTTGATAATCTGGCCCTTGAGTTTGTGATTGAGGTACTGCTGTTACTTGTAGTTCTCCAAGGAGATGTTCCATATCAATGTATTCACCTTGGACTGCTCTGGTTTCAGCTAGTTAATCAGCAAAATTATTTCCTGTTTTCCAGGGGCTTTCAAGTGACTCTTTTCTTCCAAAATCTAGTCATATTATCTGATGCACCTAATTCATCTATCGCTTGGATTAGCTTCCCGTATTCCAGCGGTTTCTTGTTTGCACAAAGCATACCTTTGGCATCCCACTTTACTAAGTGCTTAACAAAACAATTTCAGACAGTCCGAATTTGATATGATTGCTAGTTCCTGCAGCTGGTGGCCTATAGCAGTAAAGACAGCTTTTAATATGGTAATCAGTTCTGCAACCTGATTACTCCAGAGGATCAATCTTGTAACCGGCTGCTGGTTCAGGGATGTCATTCACCCATGCATTCCCAACACAGGTTACTAATTCCTTCCCATAATGTTCTTAATCTGGTAGGAACATACATCCACGCAAACTAGGGGCATTCCCATAGAGATGCTCTCATCATGCATCTTATGAGGAGAAGAAGGTATGCATCCATACTATTGGTTGTTTTAAGCTCTTCCACCTCTAGACAATTGTCTTGGACACAGTCATGTAGTTTGTCTAAACCGTGTGCCATAGGACTCTTTCTTTTCACCATATGTGATTTCTAGGGGCTAACTCTGCATTGAAAGAATCCAGGATGCAATCCTTAAATTAGAGACATTCCCAGTGTGAATACAATTACTCTGCAAGTATTGTAGCGGTTGGTGGGAAGTTTCAACTTTTATATGCTTCAAAGGGATCAATGAACAGTAGTTTTCAATGCCCAGGGAGGGGGTGATTTTTTGTATTCACTGAATTTGATCTCCCCATGTGATACAGTGTTGCTTGTGTAAGAGATCACTTTATTAACCTGGTCATGATTCTAATATAAGACGGTGTGTCTGAAACTCCTGTTTCCAGGAACAAACAATTCCTTATCTTTTATGGGATAATGAATCAAACTTTGGATACACCTCTTTTCAGTTCTTTTACAGCCTCTGTTTGGGTATCTCCGCACTCCCACTTTATCCCTGCCTTCAATAGATGGACTAAGAGCAGAATGATCTCTCTGTTATCCTCTATGAGTTTATGATTATAGTTAGTCAATCCAAATAGACTACATAATTGATGATCAATTTTAATAAAGCCTTAACATTCTTCTTTTGAGAATTATGACCCTCTGCTTTGATTTCATGGCCTAGAATGTTTTTTTAGGTCTGCCTAACTGGGCTTTCTTGAGAGATAATTTTGTGCCAGCATTTCTTAGTTGTGTCAACTCTCCTCCAGGTGTTCCTCCTTTTGATTAGGAGGCCAACTACATAGGCAAAATTCCCCCTTTCTAAATGGTCAGGCATGGCTCTATATAGGAATATATTGAACTCATTTCTGCTATTAATATACCCTAAGGGAGTTCTGATCCATATATTGTTGCCCTCCAAATGTAAAAGGCAACTTTAGATGGGTGTTCACAGAGTAGTGCGACAGTCCAATATCCATTAGTCAAATTGAGGGCACTATATACTTTAGAACATTGGATCTGAGCTATTCCCTGAATAATATAAAGAGCTGGCCACTGTGACATGTCTACCCTCTTATTCAATTCCGTTAGGTCTGCAAAGATTCTCCATTGTCCATTGGGTTTCAATATTCCTAGTACTGGGGTATTAAAGATACTGTGGGTTGACTGAATAATCCCATGGAATTCTAAATTATTAATAGTCTCTGTGAGTGATTCCACGGATGTTAGAGGAAACCGCTTTTGTCTTACAAATACTGGTAACATATTAGGGTCTGTAGGTATGGCTGTAAAATAAAGAGACATGTGCCCACAGTCCTATGATTTGACAGAGAAAACCTTCTTGAAATCCAAAAAGATCTGTCTGAATCTTTGCTCTTCTGTCTCATAGCCATCAGCAATACTGATCTGTTCTTCAACCATCTGACTGAAGCCTGGAAATATTTTGGGGATGGCTAGTTCTGAGACATCTTCTAGTTCCTTAGTGTTGAGGTAGTTACTAGTGTCTTTGAATAGTACCTCATCTTCCAGCATCTCACAGAAAAGGTCCTGCACTCCATGGGGACAAGGGAAGACACCATAACAAGCCCACCTGGTCAAGTAAAACGTGTTTCTGGTCTGATACCATTAATATTGACATAAGAATCTTCTGGTATGGGACTAATGATAGGATTGGCTAAATCCATGGAAACATATCTGGAATCAACAGCCATCCCAATGGTGGTATCTTGGGAAAAATGACACTTTGTGGATCATCATAATCCACCTAAAATTCAGATTGTGTTATCTTTGAGATCTACTAATAGAGTTGGATGTACAGGTAGCCCTTTTGTAGAAGAATATTATTTAAATAAATAAAAGTGTCATCATTAAACAAGGTCTCCCTCTTTCTGCTCTTTACTGGCAATGCGTATTGTCACGTGATTCCTAGAATTTTGACTTCTTCTTTGAGTTGAACTTCAGAAGGATAAGGCAGCAATTGCACTGACCAAAATGCCTTTTCTAGATCATTGAAGTCCATCAGGTTTCCCCCGATTCTAGATTAGACTTTGGTATTAATTCGTTCAAATTTATTGTAAATTGAAATAAAAGCGCTGATATAAAAATCAAAAAACACATCTCCCATGCACCCACAAATTAAGATTCACCTTTTTGTTTCCAATTTGGATTTCCAGCATGTTAATGCTAGCGATCATATGAATTGAGACCCTTGCATCAAGCAAGTCCAGATTTCCATTCAACTATCACATTTAATGTGGGCATCTTCTGATCCTTTTATAATTTCCTAAGCAATCTTTCACTGATGAAACTTCTTTCTTTGACTTTGAAGAGAATTGTTTCCTTACCTTAATTGAGTAGAGTAGGGAAGAATATGAATTTTCCTTTTCTTTATAGTGGAGTTAAACTGCTGATTGTGTCTCCTGAGTTATCCTCGGGTAACCTTGATCATCAATGGAGGTCTGCGCTAGTACTGAAGAAGCGTGCATCATTATATCTAAAAATGACTCGTGACACTAGTAATGGCTTACTAACAGCAGTCCATCAAGAAATGGCCAGG
Organism: Ambystoma mexicanum; assembly: GCF_040938575.1. Taxonomy (NCBI): domain Eukaryota; kingdom Metazoa; phylum Chordata; class Amphibia; order Caudata; family Ambystomatidae; genus Ambystoma; species Ambystoma mexicanum. The sequence goes on along the minus strand of NC_090930.1, from coordinate 1,107,546,237 downwards.
GAGAATTCAAGCATTACAACTATTGCTCAGATGACCAAATTGTACCTTGAAATTGGGTGGCAAAATATGGAGCGGGGTTACTCAGAAAAAGCTCAAAGGGCACTCTGTAAACGTATAGACCTCTGGGATTGGACTGAGAATTTTGAACATCTGAGAAGTCTGAGTAGCTATACATTTGTCCAACATAGACTCTATGATTTCAAGAAACCACAGAGATATCTGAATATTTGTCCATCAGTTAGACTTAGACGGTTTATCCTGTTACTTAGATTGGAGCAACTCCCTACGTTGATAGTTACGGGAAGAAAAGCCAAGATGGCTGTTACATTGCGACTATGCCGTCTATGTAAAGTTCAAGATCAGTTGGAAATGGCAAAGCATCTCTTGACTGAATGCCCTAAGATGGCTAGTACATTTAATCCCCTTCTGGGTTGTTATGTTCATGATAATGAGTATATCAAGGATGACCTTTTCTGGAACCACTTCATTAATTCCAACAGTATGCGTCTGTTGACAGCTTTGTATACTATCTGGCTGAGGATTGAAGTTAGACTGGATATAACACTTTAAGCAACTGTATCGATTGAATAATTGTATCATAATAGTTATTCTATAGATAACCGGTGTGGTGTATATCTGTTTTTATGAAGTTTATCTTTTTACTTCTATTTCATATTTTAACTTTTTTTTGTTTGTTTGTTTTTTCTCTTCGTTTTCTCTTCATTTGCTTTATTTATTTTGTTTTATTTTTATATTATGAGATTGGATTATGTTTTATTAATATGATATTTATTTTTTGTTTTGTGTAAAGTTTATAATCTAAACTATATCACAATAAATAAATAAATAGATACAATTTCAGGGTATTTCCCTCCAAAGCGGAAAACCCTTTGTTATTTGGCAAACAATATATTCTCAAAGGTTCTAGGAAAGTGTCTTCACTATCATCTTGTGCTGTCACAGATATAATAGTGATGTTTGGGAGTTTAGTGTTCTGAAAATTAATCTGCATTTGATCAGGATGTTTTTCGATCAAATGACAAGTGCCATTCAAACTAACATAATTGGCACCACACTTTAGTTTATTAGGAGGCGAGTTTGGATTGAGAGGACCTGCTCTACACAATTTATCAGAGGCAAAAACCTCAGAAGTAAATCATTTCCTAGTAAAACAGGTGTTCACTGGGGTGCCATGATAATCACCAAATGGGTGAGTTGATGTATTTTTATTTTTATTTCAGTAATCCCATCACCTGGGATCTGTTTCCCATCGGAAATGCGTAACTCTGCAAGGAGAGATTTGATCGTAATACAGTGACCTTTTGCCCTGCCATAGTTTAGATCGCATGGTCAAGGACTCTGTAGGAAAGAAAATAGTCTCTGAAATTACAAATGGGATGGGGACTCATTTCTAGTGCTTTTGATGTTCCAACCGTGCAAAGAAACTAGAAAACTTGGGAGAAGGGATCCTCTCTCTTTTCTCTTTCCCATTTTGTCATGGGCCTCAAATGTTTTCCGAGGAGGAAGGATAGTATGGCATTTCATCATATTGTCTCTCAAATTCAGGGTTTCCCCATCTACCCAGGGGCTCTCCGGCATCACCATTTAAAATCCCCCTTTTAGGGTGAACTTACTGTCTCTCAATATCAGCCAAATGTGCTAAATTGTCTCTCTGTTGAATCATCCACTGTAATTGTTGTTTTGCTAACTTATTCTCATCTCTTGACTGACTAATTCTCCATTTGGGTTTGTTTTCACTCCCTCTCCTGTCTGCCCCTGGCATGATGTGTTCCACTTCCCTCTCACTTGAATTTCTATGTATTCTGCTGTATCTGACAGGAAGATGATGTCTTCATGTTTATCTGCGTGTGTTTGGGATGAGGAGATGATGTGTATTGGTTCGCCTATAGCCTGACTATGCCTAGGTGTACCAAAATCACCAGCAAGACTCCAGTTTTAGGGAATCAAGAGGTAGTGTCAGGAATTGGGGATAATCACACTTCTTCCACGTAACATATCTATCTGCAAGTTTTAGACTAAGTCTGAACTCACTGAAACATCTCAACATAGCATTATGATCCAGTTCATTTATCAACTGTTGTTTGCTTCACACAAGCAGTTTCCTAGATTCATTCAGACTAGCCTGGCTAGTGTCAATGCCTTAGGTTTGAAAGCCAGTTTCTCTTTCAGGTTCTGTAGCTCCTTCTGTAAAGAGGCTTTTCTTTCTGATAAATGTGTGTTTCTTCTGTTGACTCCTCGCTGATAGCCTACAGCTAGTTAATAATTTTTTCAGGTGTTCAATATCTGACATTGCATCACCACGATATTTGCCCATCACATATAATTTCTCCAGCAATTATACATTTCCTTCTATTCTCTTCATTAACTTTGCCACAGCCACGTCACTTTGATCACTGTTACTTTTTTTTTGTTATGCGTCAGTTGTAAGGTAACCTGTATTAACTGAGCCATTTTCTTCTTAATGATTTTTGTATCGTTATATAACTGTCCAAATTCAGCTAGTGAGTGAACCTCCTTGAGTACTGTCTCTTAATTGCATGTCAATATTCCTCATGCCATCGAATAAACCTTCAGTATAGATTGCTTCATTAGATATTTTGGCCTTTAACTTATCTGTCCGTCTACATTGAATATGAATGTTATTAGTATTTGAAAGTTTGGACTGTAGGCACTGTTTGGCTTCTTGACAACATGCTCAGTTCATTCTGTATTGCCTCTATTAGTTGTTGTTTCTGTAGTGACAATTTCTTGTCACTTAGAGACTCTTTCACATGTTTGAGCTCTCTTTTACACTAATCATTAATGTTCTGCTCAAGCATAATTTCTTCTGAGGCTTTTTGGGCATTTTATGTAAATCAGTGAAACTCATGTAAGTTTTCTGCCAATTTATTCTCCATCATCTGAAGGTAGAAGAAGAGAAGTGCAGACAAATTCATAAGCGTTTGTTTCCCCTCAGCTTTTGAGGGGGTCAGATACAATTTTTGCTGGGTATCATTTAGCGGGATTTCTGGCCCCCAATATCTGCATCTTCATTTTACACCCTATCTCTCATTTCCTTTTTCCACATCTCAATGATTTGCATCAGCCAATGACCATGCAGAAAATATTAAGTTAGTACTTTGTCAAGTGCTATGTCCAAATCTGCCCTGATGTTTTGTGACATCATTGCCGAATTGTATGTTTGATTATAAATCCGATCAATCAATACATTAGATTTACCAACCTTCATTCGCCATCAAAATTCACATGAATCTTTTTCTATATTTCAACGTACACTATTTTCTTACAATTCGCAGTCTCTATGAGACTATACAACAGTGACCATTCATTTCCATGCACCATTCAATTTACATGTGTAATCTTGTGTGTATTTTTGTGTTACTAAATGCATGAGTGCATGGACACCAGTGATTTAATCAACCTAATGTCCCGGGAACGAGCCCCCAATCTGTACAGATGTAGCTTTGATTTTAATTAAAAGCTCTCATTTGTGTGCTCTGTGAAAAACCTGAGGGTGTTTCACTGCCCAGTCCCCGGGGATCCCTTATTGGGCTGGCAGGGAAGCACCATCACAATTGTATCCCGACCCTGGGGGCAGACAAGCGACAGAGGATTACCTGGGTAGGGATTCTCTGGGTGTGGGGTAGAAGCACCTGATGGCGAGACATGGTATATCACATTTCCTGAGAGTAATTTACCCAACCTTCCTTCCCTTTCTGTGGGACACTACAACTCCCATAATTCCAATCTCCTTTTTGACTGCCAAATTACTGAGAAGAGGAAGAGGCAACCAGAAGTAATGAAGATTACCCATAGAAAGAAACAACCAGCAGCCCTACCTACTCTATGGCAATATCTCTCTAATGATGATAGGCACGGTCAGGCACAAGACCATTATCACCAACACGTGAAGCCCATGAAGGAGCCAGCAAGGTATAAAAGGTGGGGACAAAAACACCAAGTTGAGTGAGCTGGAAGTACAGAGAGGGCCTGGAGAGCCAAGAAGAAGGAGGGGGCAGAGGAAGCTGCCTGTAGAGTCCAAAGGAGAAAGGATTGGTAAAGCGTTGGCCTGGTGTCCGGGAAGGGCTGCAGTGTGGCTGGGGAGCTGTGTCTCCAAAGAGCCGGAGAAGACAGACTCCAGCCTGCAGGCTGTGTCCACTGAATTGCTCGTTTCCCCTGGCGTTGTGGGTGGAATCCCAGGTGTCAGAGGGGAAGTGAGGAAGTCCCCGACCCAACACTGAGAGGAGCGGAAACCAGCAGACGATAACGCAGCCACCGGTGAGTTTCGTGACCCGCGGTGCACGTGTGGAAGAAAGCTTTAGAGAAAGCCTTTTATTCCAAATGAAAGGAGTGGAGTGTGAGCGGCACTATTGAAGTCAAGAAAGGAACGGAAGCCATGCAAAAGTCTTGAATGTAAAGTTCCATAGCCCAAGGGAGAGAAGCATTATGAGAACTGTAGTTTAAACTGGATGCAATCGGCCCTGGGCCAAGAAAAATACTTTGTAAAAATGTAAAGCAGCTTTTTAAAGTGAAGGGGGGCTGGGTGAAGTTCGAAACAGAAGTGAAGAGAAAGCCTAAAAAGGGGAGCTCGACGAGAACGGAAAAGCAATATAAGCATTCCAAATGAGTCTATCTCTGGAAATAAACTGTGATTAATGTTTGTGAAAGCTAAGAAAGTCAACCTAAGGGGTTGGGACCCATATGAAAAGCACAAGAGGGTCTGGGACCCACATATGAGAATCCAGGGGTCTGGGACCCATAGTGGAACTACAGAGTGCCAGGGACACGACCCAGAGCGCCAGGGGCAAGACTCAAGTGAAATGAAAGCCAGGTATCAGAGTGGTCAGCACAGGGCTGAGGAATACTCTGCGTTTGTCGAAAGTCTCTGATATGAGGATTTGTTACAAGTGATTGAAAGGTTGGGGAAGGGAACCCAAGTGTTGCGCAAGTGATAACCAAGTGAAATGAACTGAATAGTGTGATCTTGAAACTTCCTGAAGAAAGGTAACAAGAAGGCTTACTGAGTCTGTGGAGAAAATAAGCCTCTTCTTACCTACAGGAACTTTTAACTTTGTGAAAGGAACTTTAAACCGTGAGATGAGGATCTGTTGAATCATTGTTAAACTGTTGGGAAGGAATATCCCCTGTGAAATCAAGATAATTGAATTCTGTTGTGACATTCATGGAGAAAGAAACCAATTGAAAACTGTGATGTAATGTGAAATTTAGAAGTCTAGAAAAGACTTTAATGAATAGCAACCTTTTTGAGAAACTTGAATACGCAATGTCTCAATACATGGAACTGTGATTGACCCAAGTGGCTAGAACTTGAATAAGGGAGCCGGGGGACAGCACCATTGTTTTTTTCGACATTCATTTGGTGAACTGATTAAGTCTATGAAACATTGTGAAATCCAGAGTAGCTCAACCTTGGGGAAGGGAGCTGTGGAACAGCTCTAGTGCCATCCTGACATTACTTTGAATTTCACTTTAACTTTGATCCAATCCCATACACATTATTGTATTAGAGAAAGTGAGGGCAAGCATAGGTTTGACAGAGACAGCTTTATTATTTTGACTGACAAACTCTGGACTAACTTTGACTTTAGTTTGCTGCTCAATACTTCTCCCATTGTAGGGATAGGGCAACTAAGGCAGTCCAACATCATTTCTATTCAATAAAGGTTTTGAAAACGTATATCTCTTGTGTCTGTGTCTACTTGTGAAACCATGCCTTTCTCACAGCTCATACAGTCCCACCCCACAATTCTAGGCAATAAACAGGCAGTTGTACGAAACCTAGATTATACTTAAAAGAATTAAAGTCAAATCCAAACAAAGCTGATCTCCAGATTTCATGGTAAAGACGTCACCACAATGTTACTCAATCACAGACAGGTAATGAACAAAAATAAAATGTCCATGCATGCATACATCTCAGACACAGACAGTTTATCTACAAAAACAGAATGTACCTGCCTGTGTAAATCTCACTCTTGTCAATACACACATACACTGTAAGTCCTTCCATGATAGTTACTTTCCAAGAAACACAATATTCGTCAATAATAATGTTGCCGCTCATGAGGCAGTGTGTTCACATTTATTTATATAGCATTTCTATCAATCATTGCCAAATTCCTCAAAAACGCTCGATTTTCTTCATTATCAAAACCAGTGTGGTATCAGAGAATGACTACTTGTACAAATGGCATCTATATAAATATGTTCACTCTACTTAACTCCGCTTTATGAGTGTGGGGTTGTGAACGCACACTCTATGTGCAGGTGATATAAATGCAGGCAAGAACAAACTGCATCTGACTCCCACATATTTGGATTAGGAAAACAAGACTCACAGGGAGAGTACACCACCTTGGTTTACCCAATGTAAGAGAATATTTCCTGGTTTAATTGAATGGGTGCAGTTATCCCTGTTCTTTCACTTCACCCATGGGTCCTCCCGTGCGATTCAGAATAAGGGGTTGCATGTGTTTTCCTTTGCAGGGTTTTCAGTGAATAGAAATAAGTCCACCAAGATGCCTTTTACCCACCACACCTTTTTATGACTAAGGGCCTCATTACACGGAAGGCGGTAATGGTTAACGGCCACCGTTAATGGTAACGGTGACCGTTAACCATTACCGCCTTACTACGAGGTCCCTTAGCGGGTTGGTGCTTTAACGCCTGCTTTTTGCAGGTGTTAAAAACCAACCCGCTAAGGGACCTCGGAGCTAATTACGGCACCGCAAAATTGCGGTGCCGTAATTAGCGCCTTCCCCATTCCCATAGAGCCCTATGGGGTAGAAATGGGAATTGGGAAGGGCAATGGCGGAAGGGGGATTTACCGCCCCACCAACCTTGGAATGGGGCGGTAAATCCCCTTTCCGCCAAGGCGGTGCCGGTATTTTACCGGCATGAGCCATGGCGCTAATAGCGCCATGGCTCACCGCCTTCAGTGTAATGAGGCCCTAAGTCTCCAAACCGGGCGATGGAGCTTCATGGCTGCACCATTGCCTGCATCAATTACTATGCTGGTAGGACGTCCTGACTCTGTTTTAATTTGGTATAAATCTACAGAAATAATCTGCATTTAAGTGGCACACAATGCTGTCAGTTTTAAACAGCACCCAGAAATGTTATTTTATTCAGATACAATTGAACAGAAAGCTTGCTATTCTGTCAAACAACCAACAATTAAAAATCTATAATTTCATAGCGGAAGATCCTAGGAACCTGAGTTGAATTGTGATCTGTAGATAACAAAATAAAATAGTTTAGCAGAAATACAATTAGCCTACTTCATAATGATAAAAACTATAAAAATCAAATGCCTCTGTGTGCAGGACAACATACAACCTCCTTCCCATTTCCATAATACTGATTAATTTATACAAGCTTAAACATGTCATTTTCATTCAATGTAAACGCTGACTTGTGATCATAGCCTGAAGAATTGTTTTAAACAGGCTTGAAGCAGGTGAATCTTACTATGGCAAAGCAACTTGTGATGAGTCTCATGATGCAAATTCATGATGTTGGGGTGCACTGCTTCAAGCCAAATCCAAGTTTACATGTCTCAGCATGCACGATTTCAAATTAAATAGAAGGCAGTGTTATTCAAAGTAATAGAACTTTAAATGGGGTTCTTTTCTTCATTCACGATTGCATTTCCACATAACTATACCACTGGAAAGAAAGAAACATATAATATAGATTACCCATGCTTTCTGCGCAGGGAGTATTGATTCTATTAAAGACTAGGAGGCGAGCATTATGCTTCATCTTCATTTATTACTACTCTTCAGCAGTTCAACAAAACACTATAAAAAACCATGAAAAAGCGTAAACCTTGCTTTCCTCTTTTTCCTTCTTTTTTTTTTTTTTTTTCTTAAACTACAATGTCCATGAGTCTCTGTAGTCCATGCCCTTTCCACCAGTCATAACCCACTTCCTGTGCTCGGGCTCCTCCTCTTCTTTTACTGCTCTTCAAGCAGATAAGTACAATTTCTTCCCTCTCCGCATGTCAGTGAATGTATTGACGAGGTTTGAGTGGGAGATTAATATTTATGAATTCTTGAGACGCGGTATAATTGTAAAATCACAGATGTATTTCCCCTGCACTTTACATTGAGAGCATGCTGGGAGATCGAGTTCTTCTTTTAAACTTCATAGGTTCAAAATAAACAATCTTGAATTAGCGCTGAGTTTGTTACCTCATAATTACACTCCATATGTCTAGGCCTTATCCCTTTGGATATAACCATCTTCCTGTTTCAATAGGGATAGTTCTGCATGTCCTGTTTTTCACAAAGTACTGAAAAGGGGCTCAGAATGGTCATACTTTGTGGTACTTTCATTTACTTGTTGAAAGATGTCTCGGGTGGAAAAATATGTACCCGCATTTCGCAGGTGCATCCTTTTTATCTTGGTCTCGAGTAAGAGGCACAGATCTCACATAATGCATAACCTTTGAGCAATGCATCTTGCATTTTATAATGAAGCAATCTCCACGTTTTGTGCCCGTTAGTTTGCAGGATATCATTCTCACCCATTCAGACCTTGGTTCATTTGAATGTAAACATTAATCCCAACACATTGGAGGTGGTTGTGATGCCTACTCGAAGTGGTAGAATAGTTGAGTGTAGGGCCCTGTATCGGTTGGATTTGCTCAGGGATATAGCATTGGTGTGGTGGTGATACCCTCTGTAAGTGGAGACTACTTGGATTTCGAGGCCTCTGTCGGTTGGCTATTATGGGATCGGCCACTGTATTACCCCAACAAAGCTTTCTGGGATTCCCTTGCTTGTGTTATCATCCATTCATCAGCTTCGTGCGCCAGTGAAGGGCTGTCAAGCAGGTGCCTCCTAGCGAGAAATGAATGGATTGTGCTCGAAACGTCATCTCCTTTCACCCTTTTTTCAAACTACTCCAACGTTTAAGTTGTCGCTATAATACACCATCTCATTTCTATTGCAAAATGCCTACTGCGTACAGCAGTTGTTCATTGATCTTTGCCATGCCCTCTGTTTGTTTATAAGGAACATAGAATGTATTATATTCATACAAGTGTGACAACTAGCTGCAAACTTGTTTGAAAGAATAACAAAAGAAGTTGACTTTTTCTTGATAATTCACCCTACAGGCATGAGAGTTCAGAGATATCTCGAGTTGGTGCGTGTTGCAGGTGAATAGCACATATCATTCTTGCATCCTCCCTGCATTCCGTCATTTGCAGCCGCATATGCAGAATGGGAAGCACATCTATAAGCAGCAGAATGCAAATAAACAAAGAGCAAAGGGTGCAGCACTCACTCGTGATGTACAGGGTACAGGTAGATCGCGTGGCTTATCACACCATCATTTTAATTGGTCTCTGCACCATGTCTTGCAAGTTCTACATATAGCACAGTTTAACCATCCCATGCAGTGCATATTTCGCTTTTCTTTGCAATCTGGTACCTATAGCTCTGCATTTATATTGGCAAAACATAAAATAAGGATACAGGAATGCAATGAAACACACACACACACACCAGACATCTCCTCACAAGTGGAGTAACTATTCTGAAAATGTTGGGGGGGAAATGACATCTGAAGAAAAGGTGCCCCAGTCAAATGAATGGGGACAACATGGTGTGCCATGAAAGTTGGGGGGACAAACACCCCCGTGCCCCCCTAAAATGATGCCAATGCTCCTCCCAACCACCAGACGGAGTAAGTAGGTAGTGGCACAGTTGCCAGTAGTTGCTCTTTCGCAATAGCACTTATTATTGGGCATTTGGTTGTCCACACTTAAGAGAAAAGCAAAACTGCAAATTCCAGAAAGCTAACTTACATTTCAGGATGGAACGGAGGGGTCAGACATGTTATGGTAGAACTGGGAGATAATCAAGTCCTGGTTTAAACGTAATCTCTTCTTTGAAGAACTTTATGGCTATCCCATGACGGGCGTTAAATAGTCCCAGTCCTGGTCTCCAATGCCATTTCACCCTGCAGATATACCCTGTGTGTAGTCTAGCATTGATAATGGGGAAATGACACTTTGATATTGTTAAAGAAAGCAAATTGGCATGAGCCAAAAAACAAAGATCTCGAAAAGATCACAAAAACAACACAAGACAATCTCGGTGCTCTGTTTCTGCACCTTTATGCTATATAAAATTGTATGGCACTAAGGATAGCTCAGGGGTAACGTGCTCATCTTGAAAACAAGGCGACAGGGAGCAACACAGGTTCGATCCCGCGTCTGAGCTTGGAGACCTCTGGGTATTAAGTGCGTTATAAATAACCAATCATATCATATGAAGGAATTGCGTTAAATGCCAAAAGTTGGACCAAGTTGGCCGACATCACTAGGAATTACAATTTTTCAACTCATCGTAACTGTTATTGTGTGGCCAAACCATTCAAGCCATACCACTGACCTGTATTGCTAACTCAGAAATCTCATCTTAATTACATCCCTAATGTTTCTGGCTAGGATAAGCCCCTGGAAGTAGTGTACCGCCCTGTGGACTGGGATCTGCCTCTCTTTGTTTTCCCAGGAGCCTGGGAGATTACATTTATAAAATGGCAGCTTGCAGAAAGTAAGCCTTTTGCAGGTAAACAGTGATAGAATATGTTACCATTATAAAAATGCAACAGGTTTTCATTGCATCTGCATTTCATTAATCAGTGTAGTTGGCACAGGGATTCCATTATAGAGCTCCTCTAAGTCATTCGGCCTGTTCAGAATGTAGTCTATAATCTCTGGTTTAGAAATAATTCCAAACATTGTGACTTGATAAGCAGTCTAAAATCATTTGCTTCGTTTTTTTGTACAACCTCCATGTACCAATAGCCTTAAAGGCCACAGGAGGGGCCAGGATCGGAGCATAATGACCTTCTCCTCCACCAACATCTCAGTGTTGCCTCAAGGCAATAATTCCAGGACGGGTTATTATTATGGCATTAATCCCCCGTTCCAAGGGCTGGAACGGGGGTTAATGGCCCGGCAGCCCAAATTAACGGCCTGAGCTAAACGAGGGCAGATAACAAGGGCTCTGGCCCGTTACCCCCGTTCCAGCCCTTGGAACAGGGGATCAAGGCTATTAGCACCCTGGGTTGCCAAAGCGGTAACCTGGGTTGCTACAATAAAAAAAAGGATTTTCCTTCATACAACGGGATGCAGTAGCATCCCGTTGTATGAAGGAAAATCCTCTTCCAAGATGGCCACCATGGAAAGGTAAGCGGGTCTCCGTATGGAGTCCCTCTTCCCTTTCTTTGGCGGCCTGCAGGAGCGGAGAGGAAGTAGCTGCAGTGGCAGGGCATGCTGCCGCCACAGAGATATGGTAATTTGGGAGGTCGTAGGGGGAAAATAAAAAATAACGGGACAGAGGGTAGGGGGGAAGATGGGGCCGGGGGGAGCCGGCCGTCAGGTGGGATGGAACGCAGGCATTCACAGGCGGTTCAAGCCCGCGTTCCTAGCCACCTGATTGGCTGACTCCCCTCACCAGCATGATAATACACGATATGAACCCTCCCTCAGTCTTTAAGACTTAACCCTAAATCAGCATAATGGTAATCATTTTTTTTACCTCAGAAAGATGAAACACCATGTCAGCTCGATCAAGATTCAAACCTGTAATCAAGATATTACACACTTATTTCTGCAGCAGGCACTTACTACACTGAGCTATTTTACTGTCATTATTATGCATCGTAGGTGCTTATATATTGTCTTGACGAATATGAGGGTAACATATTCGATGTGAAATGTGTTTCCCGACATCGCTTTGTTTGGGGGTTTACAAGAGCAAACCCAACCAATTCCCTGAGGCCTAAGAATGTGCAAGAATGAGCTTAATTGGGGCCACGATAGTCATTCACCAGGATGTGTTCAAATCCTGGGGTCAGCTCAATGATCTGTGTCTCTCAAAGGGGTGCCAAAAAAAGGTTCCTTCACTTCTCAATAACCCTGGTGCTGTTCCCACCCGGTCCATATCCAATATATCTCTCACTATTCCATTTGCCAGTTTTCATGGTTCCTGCCCATCATTTAAATATGTTACACAACGTCTCAAGTTCAGTGATCCGAAGCCTCCTTGGCAATGTGCTGGTGCTGCCAATGAACTCTGAGACCTCCTCCAGAGTCATAAGTCCAAACTAGGATAAGCTGGAATCAGAGGCCCATCTCATCATTTCCGGACCAGTACATAACACCCAAAGTAGAAAGGTACTTAGAAAATATCTCCAACCTACTAAAAGGGACACATGTATCCAAAGCTGTTGTCCTCTTTTCAGACAGAGATACTGCGGCCATAGCAACATTCATGAAGTTGGCATAGAAAGAGAAGGCACAACTGAACCCATAACCTACCCTTGTGCCTCCCTCCGCAGCCCAGCAGTATAATTGTAGCAGAAAAGCTTGCAGGACTATTTACCCTTTCACAAGTAAGCTTGGTTTTCAGGTATATATTATGATTGCTTGCTACAGGGCACCTCTCAAGCAAAACATTAACTCCTGCCATTTTCAACCTCATGCTCGGGTTTCAGCCTGAGGAAGTAAGCCACCTTCTTATTTCATCCTTTCTCTGCATTTAACCTTGTTTTTTATCCGTCTTCCTACTACACATACTTATGTTTCCTCATCCTCTCTTCCTCCCCACCTACTGCTTATTGGCTTGAAATGTTTAGGTTAATGTTTTTTTCCTCCTATGATTTAGCCTTTTAATTAATTTTGGTGTGACGGCCTAAGGGCAAAATCATCTTATAGAGTATGGACAAGAATCCCCAATTGAAATATGAAATCATGATTTTCTTTCATTAAGTTAACAAACATCTCCAATTTGAACATTGTTCCTCAGGTAAAACATTGTCTTTCACTTATTTTAACCTATATATACACACAGTGGTTTCAACCTTGCCTTTGACACTGCACAATGCTGAATCAAACAAAGGCATGCTTGAGCCACATACTTTGCTCGGTTGCCATGTAATACATTTCAAGTTATACATTCTCTGCTGCACTCTTTTGCTCTTTCACAGTAAATTACATGTATCGCTTATATATTGTCAGGTTGGTTTACCATGGGGTTTGATTCTTCACGAGTACATTTTATTGAAAATTGATTACAGGTTTAACTTTTGAAAGACAACAATGCAGAAAACACTTACATAGATGTAAAACCAAACATGCAGTGTATGGAGATGCAGTCTACTACCTAAAAGGCTAACTGTTCAATATTTAAACACAGGCTCAAAAACATACTTCCCCTCTTGGTCAAACTATATGATCCTGTGACTTTGCATTATTACCTGTAGGTAAGTCCTTTAAGTATGCACTATCCAACACAACTCATGTATGCTTCAGTAGACTACATCGAAGTTCCTTAAATAATATTAATAATGGCAATCTATATAGTCTATAGTTGAAGGCTGTAATGTCTCTTATTTCACTCAGAGTAAAGTCAGTTGTAAGCCATGCTGCTCTCTTTCTGCAGGTAAGTGAAATAAATGCGACCATAATGTTTGACCAAGGTGCGGCCCTGGTGAGTGGCATGCAGAATTCTTCGTAAACAGCATGAAAGGATGTTATTGTGACTATGTAATACATCCTGCAAATGTAGTGAAATAATTTGGGCGAGATGAAGTCACAGTAAGATAAATTGCCAATTCAGGACTCCTCACGCTATCCTTCTTATTCAGGTACGCCCCATTTTTAGTTGGGAAATCTGAGACTCAAGCAAACCCAAAGTTACTGATTAGGTTGCAACCCTGCCTATATTGCCTTGAAACGACTAGCAATGACCGAATTACCCCTAATCAGATGACATGCCCAGAGCAGTGCTTGTTAAGTCTGTTTGGAGTGACCTTTGCTCACTTTCTGCCTGACAAATCAAAACACATAAGAATGGTCCTAGTTTCAGTCAGTTGCTTAATTAGGCATAGCCAGTTAATACTGCCTAAAGTCCTGTTAGATCAGTGCCATTTTGTAAGGACCAGTGGGCCTGTTTAAACTGGGGAGAGATTTCCTGAATGGTGCTTCAAAGAGCGTGTTTTGTTTCCCTGCATTTTTACCAGGGACGTCCTTGACCTCAGATGACATCACAGGAAGTGATGCCATTTCACCCCACACCCAAGTGATATCACGGGAAGCGATGGAACACAACCTTTCACCCATTCACAAAAAAGGAAGGGGCATCACATAGCATTGTCCCTAAGTACACTACGAGAAATATGGTTACGATATCACTGTAATGTAATATACATTTCATACAAGAATGGATCGCCATATGTATCGCTAAGATCAGTGTGTATAGACCCATATTACCAAATTATTGTGAATGCATGAGCAAATGATAATGATGTGTTATTATATAGCACTTATGCTTAAGCGCTTTATTTCGAATAAATATTCATACAATATCACCCAACCTGTGTTGGTACTCATTTATCGCCCCTAGAAGGATGAAAGGCTGAGTAGAGGCGTTTAAGAACAGACTAAATTAGTGACTCACCCCCTGAAGTGTGCCTGAAATAAACCTTTAATGAGTCTAGCAATTATTGTTTAGAATTCCAGAAAGACACATTGTTTGGTATTCCTATTCTTTCTTCTTTTGTGACACTGCTGAAAGTGTTACACTTGTGGAACGCCAGTTCTTTTTTTTTTAAGAGACCTGAACAAGAAAGCCAGCTACTCCAGAAGCAAAGTGTGACATGGCAATGGCCACACGCCAGGAGCTTGCATTAAAAAAGGCACTTTTTTGTTTTCTTTTTTTGGGCTCAGGGGGTCACAGATGCAACCCCTGGCGACCCCTAAATGACGTCCCTGGCTTTTACATTAACGTTTTTCAATTTTACGCTGAATTTTAATGTGGTTTAATAATAACATAGCTTGGCTTCCAATCTATAACATGCAATTAAAATCCGTAGTGGGTTCCATTTTGCAGAGGCCACACATGCCTAATAGTTGTATCCCATGACTTATGTGGAAAAGATGGAGCTGCACGCAAGGATTACATGGATATTGACGGCTGCAGTTCCCCACACAGCTAACAGATGTGGGCTGTTCAGTGAAGTGCAGCCTTCAACATCCATTTCACAGTAGTGAAGATTTCAGTTCACCAAACCGCAATGTGCTCACCATTAAAACAGTGTTTTTTTGTTGCATGTGAGATGCAGTACTCTTGAAGGTTTTTAAAATAAAAATAAAAACTTCCTAACCATATATGCATTTTTCTGTAAGGCAAGTCAATGAGCATATCCCAGTAAAAAGGCCTTGTCGTGGGTGCACACATGTGGGCATGCAGATTGTTTATACTGTAGGTGTGCTTTAAGAGTGGCCTTCCTTGACTATTGGGGAGTTCAACATTCATTCATAGGGTCAAAGGAGGCTGGATTCTACCCATACCTCTTTAACTCTACCCCCCTCTGGTAAGTGTCCACACCCACACATGCTGGTCTATATTTTACCTTTTTGCACTTAGGTACATTGTTTGCCGTTCACACGGGGCAGGAAGGAAGCCACATCTAACACTGAGCTTTGTTGTGTTATTGCTCCCACAACCAGCATCACGCTTCGGTGAAAGAACATCTTCAGGTTTAGCTGGCCACACCCGAAGAATAACCCACTGCCTTCAGAGCAGCAGAACTATGTTGCAGGAGATACATTGCAGTCCCCTTTCTACATAGGTACCCAATACTCAATATTCTGCCATTTTCAAATTTAGGATTAGATGATTGGCAGACTGAAGGGTTGATGTTTTATTGATATAATTTTAATTTTTGACAACATACAATTGACCATATCTATTTAATCAACTGTTATAAAGTCTCTTTGGTGTCACTCAGCTCAGCACTCATACACAGACCTGCTGTGGAGACTCAGATTGGTCCAGGTAGACTTTATTATACAGTAAGTACATAATCCTGTTACTCTCAAGTATATACAGTGACGTTGATGATTGGACAGGGACAGGGATGGGTAAATACACTACACACAAAGTAGCAGACCCACCGGCCATCCTACCTTACCCAGCTTAGGCCCCAACTGATACTCCTAGAACATTCACTCACAGAGCCACACAACATTCTACTGAGCTGCTCATTCATACATCAACATTCTGATAGCTAGCACTCCAGGCCAGTGACAAGACAAGCCTACCATATAACATCAACATATTTTCTTATGAGCTAAATGCACGCCTATAAGCATGCTGGGGATTTCGTATACTCGATGCAGGAAGCTGGGACAGCCTACTGATCAAGTCAGCAGAAATGATTAAGGCGCTGCTGGTAATCAACACACAACTCTTGCACTGCGCTGCATATTTTCTGCACAAGTACAGATGATCCTATGAAGGTTTTTCTGTTCATAACATACAAATAACAGTATTGACATTATCACTGCCCTTATGGTTATGACCTCATCCATTTTGACAGCATCAACTCAAGCAATGGGTTTAAGACAGTTGTAACAGACTGCAAAGTGTGAGGCCCACGTTGAATTAGCACAAAGCTCTGTAATTACAATGTACAGCTCCACGTGGGATTTCTGGAGAGCAAACATGCTAATTTCTCAAATCCGGCAGGAACTGAGTCAAAAAGGGTATGCCATCAGTTTCCAACCTTTAAGAATTCTATCTTCACCTGCTAATCAAGAGAAAGAAGCCTGCAATACACCGTTTCCTGCTTTAGAGGCTTTTCTCAGACCACAGAGAGTGGGGTTTGACAGTATGAGTTTTGACATTTCTAACAGCCCTTTCTTAGGCAAGGAATGTGAATGGTTAAGTTAGAGAAATACAGTGTAGAGGAAGTCTCCTAGAAGAACTGAGTGGAAGAACTGAAATTCTAAACTTCCCTTTGTAACTACTTTCTGCTGAGGTTGGGCACAGCATCTTTTTGAGAATGTTGTGGAGAGGAGTGTGTACTGTCCCGCAAACAGCCAATACTACTTTTATACAGCATTGACTGTCTCCCACTCAGCGATGGGGACCAATTGAGGGTCACCGGGAAGTCCTCCCTTTACCACCACCGGGGCTATCGTTCACTAGCTCATGGAGGCCCCAGGCCCCTTGCTAATCCCACTAGTACCCCTGAGATTAAGGTAGCAGGCTTACATCAAAGGGGTATTTTCAGCCATTCTGTCAAAGCCTGGAAGGCACTGAGTAGATTGTAAACCGCAGATTACATTCCCAAGGTCAGCCCCGTACAGGGGATTGTCACCAGATGCAAGTTAACCCTATATATGACTTTGTTTGCACCAGAACACCGAACTGAACTGACCAGGCCAACTGGCCAGACGATTTGCCCAACCATGGGACAACAACAGGAACCACCAGTGAAAACGGAAGCCCGACAGATACTCACCAGCAGGCAGCCAATATCCATGACCTAGCCTTGGTAAAGACCGCGAGAGGTCGAAACACTACTTCTAGCACCTTTGTTATATGCTACACAGTCTGTCAGAAGTGATACACAAACATCCCTGTTGTGACTCCTCTTGCCCAAAGGCCTCCCCGAGACTGTTGGGCAGGGAATTAAGAAGGAAGAGTATTTTGATGCTCTGTGTCTGTCCAATAGCATGTATCAGCGATTAGAAACAAATGCCATAAACAACACAGACATACTTGGTTCTGATGAGTTCATCTGTGCTGACAGGGAGGGAAGGCACTTGGTGGATGTGGTTGGTCATCAGCCATTGACATTGGTTACATCTGGTACATATGGGATGCCCCGCTTCTGGGTATTTTATACTCTCGTAGCAGGGAGGTATCACCCATATTATTGTCCGAGTGAGGCACAGCGAGAGACACCATGAGACTCAAGAAACAGATAGAACTACAACTACCTGCATGCTGTGACATGAGAGCCCCCATTTGGGTGGGCCCGCACTATAAATGCTGGTCCCACACATGCTCATGTGATAGTCCTTCCTTCACAGAGAATGCAGTGTAATTGTTTCCTGGTAGAGCACTCCGGATCCGGAGCAGATTTGCCTTAACAGACATGCGGTACACGAAGCACACACTGAGGAAGGAGAGCAGAACCCAGCATCACATTGAGGGAAGGCAATAGCTAGTGAACCTGTAGGATCATCTGGAAACATCCTGTGGGAAAGCCAAGTAACCTTACATGCCAGGCACTTTGGTGTTTCTGTGTTTTAAAGCTGCAGTACTCTGTGTTACCATTTGGCTGTACCGGACGCTCAGGAGTTTTGAATCTATCTTGTGTATGTAGATTTAGATAAGATGATGCCAGAAAAAGTATTATTCTAATTATTGAAAAATGCACAATGTTTCAGGATCCTTTTGTGGATCATTGCTCCCAAATCTCCATTTGTGCATCTGAGGAAATGTGTTGTCATTAGTTACCAGTGTGATTGTGGGTAGTGGACAAAGCAGAGACTTAGAAAGACCACTACATATTGTGATGACAACAGTATGAATGAGTGTATGGGTGGTTACATTCGACTCAGACTGAACATCAAGTCCTGTGTCTAAACGAAAAACCAGTAAGGAGCGTGCTGAAATTTGCTCTGGTAATATATAGCATTGCTTCCTATTTATTGGTTTAGGTGGATTTGATTTGCAGATGAAATCCAGATTAGCCAGAGCCAAAGAACATGTACTTTCCCTGAATTTCTCTTCCAATGTCAATAATAAAAAGACCCTGAACCTTTTTCCAGTTTTTCCACAGTCCCTACCCATCCAGTACATTACCCAAAACCTCTACCACTCACGGGGTCACGGTGCCCAGTATTCAGTCCATCAGTCGCAAGACCTGTGGTGGGGGAGATTGAACGCTTGCTGCTATTGCGAAGATTTCAGAAACTGCCACTTGACATTTACCACAATGTTAAATCCCATTGGTACCACCACAGCCCCAACCTCTCCAATGCCTCCTCCATCTGTTTCCAGGTAGCTCAGCAGCAAAGTTCAAGCCGTCTTCCTTCTTTTACAGGAGCTTCCCAAGTTCAGTCCGAAGCAGAGAACCTTATTGTGAAAGGTTTTAGCCTCATTTAGATTCACTGGTAACAGGAGGGACAGCCCAATTTGTGGGGGGACTGTGGGCTAAATAGAACTGAAACAAGGGGTTGGCGTCCTGCCACATATATCCAAGTATTTACAAACATTTATGCAAATATTTCTTATTTCGTCATGTTTTATTTTAACAGGCAAGTCTCTGTGTCTTGCCATTAGCATCATGAATAATAGAAGAACACTATACTGAATTGAGCTCACAGAGCTTTCATTATTTAGCTAAATAATGACTAACTATGACAAAATAAGAATATATGTGGCAGGACGCCAACCCCTTGTTTCCGTTCATTTGGATTCACGACACAGCCTACAGAGCATGTGTTCATATCAAGAATGGAAGCATCATCTCGCACATCTGGAACTGTTGACCATACATGACGAGGGGTGGGTGAAGTTACAGGGGTGGGTGAAATGAAACTGGAAAAATGTAACTCCAACTTCTCTTGGCCACTGGAGCAGATTCTTTCCTGATGCTTCTCTTTTTGTACGAATTCCATTTTCCATGTTGAAGTTTCATTTTTTTTGGGCAGTTTTGATGTGATTTTTCCCAATTAGGTGCCCAAAATGTTTTAACTGCCTCTTAATTAGATGCCATTTCAGGTACATTCTCCAAGAAAGAAAAGCCTTGCGTGGGAAAAAGCCAAAGAGGTTACATGTCTTTATAACAAAACATTTTATAGAGAATGCACTTATAACGAAACTTTTATAACGAAAAATATAACACATTTCTTGGAAGGTCTTGAGATGCTTCTGGAACCGGAGATGGTACTGCTCAAGATTCAGAGAGGAAGGGAGGCTGTTCCAGAGGGAGGCACCAGCCGAGGAAAGATATCTGCCCTCAACTTATTGCTTGGAGAAGCGACTGACCCTCAAGGAGTTGGAGGTGGAGGAGCAAAGGGCTTGAGTAGAAAGATATCTAGGTAGAGAGAGTTGAAGGTATTGTGGTCTCCAACCCCAGAAAGCCTTGTTGACGATGCAGAGGGTCTTGAACTTGATCCTTGCCGCTACTGGGAGCCAATGAAGAGATTTCAGTGCTGGAGAGATATGATCCCTGGGCTTGAGGCCAAGGAGAAGTCTCGCAATCCTGTTCAGGATGAGTTGTAGAGGACGGAGAGTAGAGGCAGGTAGATTTAGAAAGAGGCTGTTGCAGTAGTACAGCCTAGAGAGGACCAGAGCTCTGGAGACAGTGAGCTTCTGGGTGAAAGTGAGGAAAGGAAGAATACCTCTCAGGAGGTGCAGCTAGTAGTTTGACTTCTTAGAGACGTCAGAGATGTGAGGAGAAAAGGAGAGTGTGGAGTCAAAGATGACCCTGAGGTTCTTAGCCTCACAGGTAGGAGCAGGCGGAGGGCCCAGGGTCAGTGGCCAGAGAGTAAGAGGAAAGGAGGGACCTGGTGATCCGATAAGGAGGATCTCCGTCTTACTGGCATTAAGGCAGAGATCATAGGTGGCACACCTCTCCTGGATTGCGGACAGACAATCCAGGAGGAGAGAGGGAGAAGAGGCAGCTGAGGGGAGCCTGAAAGAGAGCTCAGTATCATCTGCATAGCACTGAAGGTTTGAGCATAGAGCAGCTATGCGGTGGGCAAGAGGTGCCATTTATTGGTTGAACAACCAAGGAGAGAGATTAGACCCCTGGGGAACACCACAGGTAGAGAGAGAGAAAGAGAGAGAGAGATAAGAGAGGAAGGACCCAAGTTGGACAAGGGAGGGTCGGTCAGAGCGAAAGGAGGTCAGCCAGGCCAGGGCCTGATCAGTGATACCCAGGTTATGACAGAGCTAGTTGAGCAGGATGGCATGGTTGACCATATCAAAAGCAGAGGAGAGATCGAGGAGGATAAGGTCAGAAGGATGGTTAGTGTCAAGGTTTGAGAGCAGGTCTTCACGGATGTTCAGGATAGCAGTTTCTGTGCTTCTGACTGCTCTGAAGCCAGACTGATGGTCATGGAGACAACCAACAGATTCAGTGTGAAGGTTAAGATGGGTGATGGCCAACTTTTCCAAGAGTTTCCCAAAAAAGGAGTAATGGAGATTGCGATAGTTAGCTGGACAGGAGGGATCGGCTGAGGGTTTCTTAAGAAGAGGGTGCACAAGGGAGTGCTTCAGGGAGGAGGGGAAGGCTCCAGTGGTGAAAGAGTGGTTGCAGAAGTCGGCCAAGGCTGAAGTAAGGGTGTCAATGTGGTCTGTGATGGTTTCGGGGGAACGGGGAAGAAAATGTTTTGAGGAGGCTTTCATAGATAAGACTTTTCTAGAAATAACATCAGGGGTGAACAAAGGAAAGGAAGAGAAGGGAGGAGGAGAGGCGGCCACAGGAAGGCCAGAAGTAGAGGAAGAAGGAGGAGAGGAAAAGAGGGTGGACAAGATGTCCTGGGTTTTAGAGATGAAATGTGAAGCCAAGGCCATGCAGAGGGGCTGGTAGGGAACAGGAGAGGTAGAGACTGAAGCAGGATTGGTCAGCTCGTTGCAGATTTTAAAGAGTTCAGCGGAATTGTTATATGCCGCAGAGGCACGGGCTTGGATGTGTGCTCTCTTATTAGTGTGGACAGAGTAGGTGCTTCCTTTGGAACAGGCGGCAGGCCAGTTTGTCAGAGGGTGCACATGATGCCCTCCATTTCCTCTCACCCACCCTGCACTTGCGTTTAGGGGTGACGAGATCTGAGTCGTACCAAGAGTTGCACTTGACTTTGGGCTTCAAGTGGATCCTCATGACAGGGGCAAGTACATCGAGAGTGTCAGAGATAGTGCAATGGAGGTTAGAAAGGGCTGTGTCAGGATGTAAGTCAGCCAGAGGTGCAGGAGGGGGAGAGAAAGTGGCGGCGAAAGCCTCAACTGACACACCATGCTTCATGGGTCAGATGAGTGAGAAGGTGGGAGGCAGTGCTGGAGTTGGCTCGGCCTGAGGGGTAGATAGAGAGATGAGTGGCGAGAGGGTTAGAGAGGGACGGTCTGAGGAGATCAGAACGTCCAAGGTGTCCTGCAGAGTGAGTCGGGCCAGAGGGAAGAATAGAGAGAGAAAGAGAATTACAGAGGTTGCAAAAGAGTCCAGAGGAAGGACAGAAGGCATCCAAGTGGATGTTGAGGTCTCCAAGGAGGAGGAGTTGAGTGGTAGAGGCTAGGAGGGAGGAGGAGAGGTCCACCCACTTGGAGAGGAAGGAGGTTACCTGGCCAGGCAGCTGGTAGATAGTAGCCACAGTAAACTGATGCCCGACATGTACCGGTCCCCCTAATTTGCATATGTACGAACATCAGTAATCATCAGAGAAAATTGAAAAACAGAGCAGCCAAGGGAGAGAGAGAGAGCTTGCAGGCCAGGAATTCATAGGAGGAGTAGTTCTGTATAGGAATGAAAGAGGCAGGGATCCACTCTGGGAACATCAAGCTCAAGTTCTTCCAGGAGGCGGCAGATATCGGAGGAGTGTTTGACAGCGAGAAATGAACATGGCAATGTGGATAAGTTTGCCACCCTTGAAAGATTTCTGTGGATGGGTACAGGTCAGTGATACGGACTGTGGAAGTGTAGAAGGAGCCTGAGGGTTGGGCAGAGGAGAAGGGAGGAGAGGGCAAGGTAGCCAAGGAGGAGGATGACAACACCAAAGAGGTGGCAGAGGGTGGAGGCAAAGGAGCCATAGAAGGGAAAGAAGGGACAGCAGGAGAAGAGAGGAAGTTGATGAGGCGTACAAAGTGTCTATCAAAAAGGAAGAGGTTGGCCTGAGGGCCTTAGACCAAGATGGTGCCATTTAGGTAAACATTAATAATGGTCTTAGAGGAGTTGGGGGCAGTCAGGAGGACCTCCCACCGGCTGCCACCATTAATGGGAGAGGAGGAAAAAGGAGAGAACACAGAGATCATATGTGGAGTCCATAGGCCTGACGAAGGTATGACAAAGAGGATGTTGGTGAGGGTCTGCCTGGAGGAAGTGCTGGTGTAGGTATCAGCGATAGGGAGGCCTGGGTTGGAGACCAGGATATCCCTTTTGAACTTCTTCCTACCAGACTGGGTAAGAAGGACAGGATAGTCAATAGAGAAGCAGTTAGAGAAGATAGAAGAGACAGAGAGCACCATAGAGGATGCAGAGGGAAGGGTGAGGGGGAAAGGTGGAAGCGAGGGAGTGGAGGGGTGGGGAAACAAGGTGAGGGGAGGAGAAACTTGGGGTGGCCACAAAGAGGAGTGGTGCAAGCAGTAGAGACAAGTACAAAACAGAATACAATTGGCAAATTCATATCAATTCAAGAGGCTTGAGGAGACAAAAAACAGTCATGTAGCTGTGAGTAACAATAAACCAGTACAGAGCAAGAAGACAAACTGGCAACATGAAAGAAAAGAGGAAAATCAACAGGGGGTGGTGGCAGTACGATGTGAGGGAACAACCGATCAGAGCTAGAGCTAAGAATCAGAACAATGATCAAGGAAACCTAAAGGAGGAGAGTGACCAACATCCAGAGGTAGGCAGTATGGGTATACAGTAGTCAAGGATAGTAGACTCAAGACCAGAGCAGTCAAATAAATCGGGGCCTCAAAGAAGAAAAAAGCAACAGAGCACAGAGTAGTAAATAAGGGTAAGCGAAGGGGCAGAAGGGGAAAGAGCATGGAGGAGGGTAAGGGCCCACAGGGGGAGCTGGGACGTGCAGCCTGTCAGGGACAGGGCAAGGGTTGTAAGGATCCAGGGTGCAGGGGGGGGCTCAAGCGATGGAGGGATGTGCCGGGGCACCCTAGGACAAGGAGGTGAGAGCGTACACAAACCAAGATTGCGCGGGAGCCACGGATCTGGGGATGCGCGGAGTGAATGCGCTTGGGATGCAAGGAGACCGCGGGAGATATGAAATCAAGGGTTGCGAGAGGCCCGTGCAATCAAGGATCACAGGGGGGGAGGTGCGCAACCTAGGGACGTAAGGTGTGTGGAAGCAAATGCAATCAGGATGAGCGGGACCCACGTGGGCTGAAGAAGCGAGGGCACGCTGGCAGGCTGGGATGCAAGGGGCGTGGGCGGCCACGTGATCCAAGATTGCGAGGGAACCACGTGGACAGGGGATATGCGGGCACAAGCACAGCCAAGGATGGAAGGAGCGTGGGAGCACATGTGATCAAGGTTTGCAAAGGAACCACGCAGGCAAAGGATGCACGGGTGCAGGCACAGCCATGATTGAAGGGGCAGGGGAGCACACATGATCAAGGATTGCGAGGGAACCACACGGGCACAGGACGCATAGGCACAGCACAGCCAAGGAAGAAAGGGGCGCGGGAGCACACGAGATCAATGATTGCAAGGGAACCATGTGGGCAGAGGACGCATGGACGTGAACTCAGCCAAGGATGGAAGGGGCGTGGAAGCACACAATCTAGGATTGCGAGGGAACCGTGCGGGAAGAGGACACGCAGGTGCCGGACAGCCAAGGATGGATGGGGCGAGGGAGTGCAATGGGAAAGAGGAGTGAGATGGAACCACATGGGTTAGGAGTAAAGAGTTACGCAGGACGCAAGTGTTCAGGGAAAGGGGGCACACCCGGCCAGGGGGCACAGGTGGAGGGACAAGTCTCAGGGGGAAGGGAGACGCAAGTCAGGGGAGAAGGGCACTAAGTCTGAAGGGCTACGAAGAGCAGAGCAAGCTAACTCTCCCCACAACTTCTTACCTGGCAGCCACAGACAGGAGGGTGAGTCTTCGGCGCTCACTGTCTATGCCACAGACCAATTCGCCGCCAAACACCTGTGTTGCTCAACATCATGGCATTGTGGTGCGAGGGCTTTGCCACAGAGGGTCCGAACCTCGGATTATATTGGCTTGGAAGCGTGGATTTAGCAAAAGTGCTACGTTTCGTCGGGCAGCATGTCCTGAACACCTGTGCTGCTCAACACTGCGGCCTTGTCCAGCGACGGCTTTGTCGCAGAGGGTCTGAACCTCACATTATATAGGCTCGGAAGCGTGGACTTAGCAAATGTGCTACGTTTTGTCGGGCAGCATCTCCTGAACACCTGTGTCGCTCAACACTGCGGCCTTGTCCTGCGAGGGCTTTTTCTTTGGTACACGTATAGCATTTACATCTACAATGTTTAGCCTGCCAATGCGCTTGAAGATATATGATTGGTAACCCTCCATTGCACTTATAACTGCTTAAGTTAGAGGAGGTGGCGCTGTGGAGCAGCCCAAGATGGCTGCCAAGCTTTTGAGCTCCGTGCGGCTCCGGCTTACATCTGCTAATATCTGCGAACATCGGAACCTCCTGCGCTCCTGTCGCGGCTGGCCACTTGCCCCTGTCTACTGGGCAGCCCCTGGCGAGGTCCTGGCCTTATTCGGACACTTGGAGGCCGATTACGGCCACGTTTCATTGGAGGCCTGGGTCTGGCTGGGGCTGCGACATATACCCGGGCCTCGCCTCCTCTTCCCGGCGCGCCACACCGGCGCCTTGTCTATCCCCCCAGAGGGCCCTGCGGAGCGATCCACTGCCTGGCCGGGAGGCTGGCACTGAGCCAACAACTGCGGCGGTCCCCTCCCGGGAATCGCCGCCACACCAACACTCTGCTGCCGGGGGCCGACGCCGGAGCGCGCCCCGGCCCATTCCAGTGCCTCTGGGGCTGGAGCCTCCATCGCTGTGCTGGGGAGCCTGAGCGCGTACGGGGGACTGCGCTGTCGAGGTGAGGAGCGGAGGGGGGACGGGCCTTGTGGGGGGTGCGGTGCCCCCGGCCTCTGCCCGACCTGTGGCCCCGTGCGCCTGGGCCGGCCCGCTCTCCTCGTTCCGCGCAATCGTGACTATACCAGCCCTGCCTCCGTCGCTGGACCGCAGCGCCTACGTGCTGGATGCCCCTGAGGCGCTGGGTGATTGTTCTCTGCCATGCCCACTGATGGTGGGTGCCCTGCGGCCCTGGCCCCCACGTTCATACTGGGGAGCGTCCTCTGACGACGCCGCATCTGCCTGACGCCTGCCACCTCCCCTGGGCTGGTGCCCTCCTGCCTGTGTTCCCGGGGGCGGCCGCGGTTTATTGATCGACCGGCGGCCACCCTGTCTTTGCCTGCGTATTCCACTGGTCCCTGCTGTGCACTCAGCGCACTACAAGTGTCATCTGCAACTACATCGGTGGAGGCCTGGTGGGCCTGCCGGCTGTCTACCATATCCTGACTTGATCCCTGAGTCCCACGCCTCCTGTTTCTTCGCGGGCGACGCTCACTGACCGTGTTGGCCTTGCCACCATCCAGCATGCCGAATAAACTGAAGGGGAACGCCAAGGGAGGATCTATGGATAAATTTGCTAGAGCGGTGTCAAGGACTGATGCTTGCGCGTCCCCATCCTCGCTGGAAGAGTCTGGGGTGGAGGCACACGCCGGAACATCGGGGCCTGACCTCACAGTCATCATGGAGTCAATGGCCAAAAACTTCGCCTCTTTCCACGAGAAACTGGACGATATAAATGCCAACGTTGCCTCGCTCAAGGCACGGGTAGATCAAGCTGGGACTCGAATAGCAGAGGCTGAAAGTAGGATTTCTACAAACGAGGATGAAATACACGTGCTGCAGTCCACGGTTGCGGCCCTGTCACGAGACATGAAGGCGGTTAAGTCTAAGTGTGACGACTTGGAATCCCGCTCCCGTAGAAATAATCTACGCATTATTGGCGTTCCCGAGAACGCACTCAAGGGGCGCATGGAGGATGCTATCGAGAGCTTGCTCAGGGATCTGCTGGATAATCCAGCCTTGTACAGTCGAGCGTGCACATCGAGCTCTGTCCCCTCGGCCCAGGCCTGGCGATGTCCCGAGACCCATCATCGCCAGGATCCTGAACTACCGGGACAGGGACCTCATCCTACGCTTGGCACGGGAGAAGGGAGAGTTGCGCCTGGAAGCCAATACCGTCAGGATTTTTCCCGACTTTTCAGTTGCGGTTCAACAGGAGAGGCGCCAATTTCTTGGCGTCAAAAAGCTGCTCAGGGAACGCAATGTCCCATACGCTATCCTATTCCCGGCTCGACTGAAGTTGACCCACAACGGAAAACTCTACTTCTTCACGGTCCCTGAGGAGGCGGTGAGGTTCATCGAGTCGGAAATACCACTGCATAATTCAAGAAATGATCCCGCGGCTGCCGTGTAAACACTCCCTGTAGTGCTCTATTCTCCTTACCATTTACCTCCGCTCATCTGGGATGTGATGGTGGCAATACTGTACTACAACCTCAGCAGCTTAGATCCTGTGGGTGGCCATCCGGCCTAGGGTTTACTTTGGTCCCTTGGACGTCACTCCTTGCCCCTCGTATACTGTTTGGTCCTGCTTGGATTCATTTACTGTTCCTCCACTACCATCTGATCTCATCTGTGCGCTGGGGAATCCGAGACCTGAACTTGGATCCGTTACTGCAGAACTTGACTCGACGGCACATGCCGTCCTATATGATGCTTAAGAAGCCGTCCGCACGGCTACAGCGCCCCCTTTGCGTTTGCAATGTTTGTGTTTGGTTTGCTGTTAAGGCTGGGTGGCCCCTGTTGGGCCAAAGTATGGGCATATCCCTGTTGGGTAGTGCTCTCCGTTCTCCCCCGGTTGGGGGACCCTGGCCTGCCTACTGGCCCTGACGCTGGTTTGGCTGGGGACTCAAGTTTTGGGTGGGGGACAATTTTCACTGCAATTTGTAGGTGGGCAGTGAGGGTGGTGGGTGGTGATGTTGGGAATCTTTGGGATTGTATTAAAAAAGACGGGGGTAGTATGGCAGAAAGCGCTACATCGGGGCACCTCTGTGGGGACTCCATCAAATCACTAGCTGGACTACGGCAGAGAGTGTGGGATGCGCCCTAGTTACATGTAATGGCAACTGTAGTGATGTCCTGGAATGTTCGGGGTCTTAGTAACTATACCAAAGCTCGTAAGATTATGGCCTACGCCAACAGACATAGCTGTAAAATCTTACTCCTACAGGAGACGCACTCTGAGGGCCACTTGGCCAGATGCATGGCTCCATCCTGGGGCCCCAATAGATATTTCACCTCCTACTCGTCCCGGGCCAGGGGGGTTCTGACGATGGTTCATAGGTCACTCAAGTTTGCACTTCATAAGAAATATGTAGACCCAGAAGGAAGATATATTATTCTACATTGCTCGTTGGACAATAGGGAATACCTGTTAGTTAATACATATGGTCCTAACGTGGACTCTCCTGATTTTATCGATCGGCTGGCAGCGATTTTACTGGGCTATGCGGGAGTGCAGATTATTTGGGGCGGGGACATGAATTTTATAATGGACACCACACTGGACAGAACGGGCACTGCCCCTAGATTGCTTTCTGGTGCAGCGCGTAGACTCTTAGCGCATAGTGCGACGCTAGATATTCGAGATGCATGGCGGGTGATGCATCCACTAATGCATGAATATACTCATTACTCCTCTGTGCACGACAGCTCCTCGAGAATTGACATGTTTTTTTTGTCTAGTACGCTCCTGGGTAGGGTGGCTGAGATTCAGATTTTGGCGCGCACCTTATCGGATCATTCTCCTGTTCAGCTGGCCGTCGACCTGGGAGTTCCTGCTCCCACGATTAACACATGGCGCTTCAAGTCTTCAGCCCTCCAGGACATAGTATTCAAGGCGGATATTCTTGCAGACATACAGTCCTACTTTGAGTTTAATCTATCCCACTCCACTTCCCTGGGGGTCCGATGGGAGGCCTTCAAGGTCTACATCAGGGGAATGTCCATATCGAAGGAGGCGGGAGTACTCAGAGCCATACGAGCAGCTCTTACCCGCTCCGAAGCCAGATTACGTGACCTGGAGAGCGCTCATCCTACATCTGTCGACCCAGCTACTCTTTCCCGGATTAGTGAGGAGCTCCAAGTTTTTAATGAACAGGCCATCAGGGAAGTTCGATATTTCAGTCGCCCGCAGGCGGCCCGCAAATACGGTGAAGGGGACAGGCCGGGTAGGACACTGGCGGCGGTGGCCAGGGGCGAGTGGGGTCATACACCGATTGCTAGTATTAAGGACAGGTCGGGGTTGGACCAACTGACTGATCGACGGATTTTGGAAGTTTTTACAGACTTCTACACTGACCTATACTCCCGGCCCCCTGAACATAGCGAGTCTCAAATGCGTGACCTCCTCAGCCAGATCCCTACGACACTCATTTCCCCCACAACTAAAGACCAATTAGACTCCCCCGTTCTGTTGGAGGAAATAGTTGAGGCAATATCCAAATTCCCTAAGGGAAAAGCCCCTGGTCCGGACGGGCTGACAGCAGAATTTTATCAGGAGCATGTAGCCATCTTGGCCCCCAAATTACTGGAAGTTTGGAACGAATCGCTCCGACTGGGCACCCTCCCTCCGACATTGCGGGAGGCCGTCATCACGGTTCTCCTTAAACCGGGAAAACCTGCTGATGAGTGCGGATCTTACAGGCCCCTCTCATTGATGAACCTGGACACCAAAATATTTGCCAAAGTGATTGCCAATCGTTTTCTTCCGGTCATGTCTTATATGGTGCACGATGACCAATCAGGTTTCGTCCCCGGGAGGTCGACGTCCCACAATGTTAGAAGATTATTTAATGTCATGGCTCGCATGGATCAGGGTGTTAGTGCAGTGGCTGTTACGCTGGATGCCCAGAAGGCCTTTGACATGGTGTCCTGGAAATATACCTGGTTGGTACTGGAAAATATGGGTGTAGGGCCAAATATGATAGCGTACATTAAATTGCTATATACTTCCCCGGTGGCTAGGGTACGGGTTAACTCCCAGGCGTCAGCCCTGTTCCCTCTTTCCAGGGGCACCCGCCAGGGTTGCCCGTTTTCCCCGATCTTATTTGCCCTGGCAATAGAACCAATGGCCGACTATATTAGGGAGCGGCATGCATACCGAGGGATTAGGTTAAAAGACGCCCCAGATATCGTCTCGCTGTACGCAGACGACGTGTTACTTTTCGTGAGAGACCCAAATGTGCACCTGGACCCGATTTTACGTGATATTACCCGAATTGGCACACACTCCGGGTTCACCATTAACTACACCAAATCTGAAATTTTCCCCCTTACTAGTTCCACGTCACAGCCCGTTACAGAGTACCCGTTGCGTTGGTCCCCGCTGGGGATTAGATATTTGGGGGTCCAGGTGTCCCGGACCAGGGAAACACTGCTGGCGGATAACTACCGGGCAGTGGCGGAGCAGGCTGAGGCCAAAATCGTGCGCTGGCGTGCCCTTCCACTATCACTGGCCGGTAGACTCTCACTGGTGAAAATGATCCTGCTCCCTAAGCTATTATACATCTTCTGTAATGTCCCCGTCTGGCCAGGCAGGAGATACTTTGCAAACCTTCATAAAACACTCGCACAATTCCTCTGGCATTCTGGTGCAGTACGTAAGAAATGGTCGGACATGTGTCTGCCCTATGACAGAGGGGGCTTCACGGCCCCGGACCTGCTAAAATATTGGACGGCCGCTCAGGCACAATTCGCTTC
The DNA here is from genome assembly GCF_040938575.1 of Ambystoma mexicanum. Lineage (NCBI taxonomy): Eukaryota > Metazoa > Chordata > Amphibia > Caudata > Ambystomatidae > Ambystoma > Ambystoma mexicanum. The sequence goes on along the minus strand of NC_090930.1, from coordinate 1,107,515,771 downwards.
GTATTGGTACCCTGGACCCCCACCCCGCCCTCACGTCAAGCTGGAGGTCCTAGCGGGGGCGCGCTGTAACATAATGTCCCTGATTCTGAATAGGAAGTACGAACCGGATTCGCCTATTGACCCGGTCCGGGCCACCGTACAGGCCTGGGGCCAGCTGTTTGCAACCTGTGATGAACAACACCCATATTACAAGTGGCTCCCCGCCTGGAATGTTCCCGGGCTGGAACCCACGCACGACACCGCAGTGGCGCGGCACTGGGAGGCATTGGGGTACCGCGCCCTCACTGACTTCTATCCAGAAGGGCAATTTATAACGCTGCAGACGTGGAGGCCGGGGCATTCTGGTTCAGTTATGGAGCTCCTGCAGTTCTACAGGCTGCGCGCGGCATTCCGTAGCGCGTGGCCTGACTTTCCTGCTGAGCCCCGGGACTCCCCTGGGGTTGCCTACATAGCAAATTCGGGGGGTGCACGCGGAGTGGTCTCCTCATTATATAAACTGTTGCTGTCCGTTGCCCCTCCCCGACCATCTAGGGCACGGGAGGATTGGGCCGCTGAACTAGGGACGGAACTTACTGACCAACTGTGGGGGAAAATGTGCTCTCATACTAGTGGGGTGTCTTTGAACTTCCGTTACCGCACTATACAATATAAACTGCTCAACAGGTTGTACTATACACCGGGTAGAATATCAAGATTTGCACGCTCTGATCCCCGGGTCTGCCCTCGCTGTGGTGCCGAGGGAGCTGACCATTTACACATGTTCTGGGCCTGCCCGGAGCTGGCCACATTCTGGTCTAAGATCATGCAGACACTGTCTACAATTATCGACTCTACGGTCGATCTTGACCCACTGGGGGCATTGTTTGGGGTGTGGAGTCCTGGGGAGCCTAGAGATGTGGTTAAGTTCCTGAATGTGAGTTGTGTGGTGGCCAAGAAATGTGTCTTGCAGGGTTGGAGGAGCTCGACCCCCCCGACATACCAAAAATGGCTGAATCTGCTTACGTGGTCTCGGAACTGCGAGGAGGGATTCCTCGACATGCTCCCGACCCGTTCCCGTCCCCATAATATTTGGCCTGCCTTCAATAGCTATCTGAATAGTCTAAATGACACCTCCTTGACCGGCGGGTCCTCCCGGTCCTCTTCAATCGCTGTTTAAGATGTTGGTGACTCATGTTTTGTTGCTAATTGACCTCCGTTGCCTACCTTCTGCATATAAGTTCATGTATCCATGTATTTGTACACTGAATATGTTCTTATTGTCCCGATGTAAGTGTGTATGTTATCTGCCTCTGTCAGCAAAAATAAAAGTTTAAAAAAAAAAAAAAAGTTAGCCATTGTAGCTCACAGTGGTTACATTCAGGTATCCTCGATATGGCGCTTATTATACTGTTTTGGTTAGTTTTTGTAGAATGTGGAAGATATGGAGGTAACCTGCCTATTGCACTCAGAAAATCCCCTTAGCCTAGTTTCTATGGTAGCCTGTTTGTCCCACCTAGAACATGTTCTAGTGACATGATTTTTATCACTTCATCCTCCAGAGCCTTGCCTCCACCCCTAGGGATGTGACCATGACCACCCCAGCAGGGGCTGTGTTAGGAGTAGGGATAAGGAAAAGCATGCACCTGTCACAGTGCAATAGTAATGAGAGCAGGCAACAACCCCTGCAGTACGTGGCTGCCCTCAATTTCCAATACAGGAGCGGTTTACCAATGTCACATATTTATAATGATAGTTCACTGCTCACACCATCCATTAACCCTTGGTGTCTATTAAAAGACAAGTACCTTGTATAACACATAAGTACACATGTGTTGAAATAGATACCCCACACTTAATATTCATCTTAATATTCATGTTCAATGTCATCTGATAACACTCAGTAAAGAACGCTCAATGAATGTGTCTGACACTGTCATGTAAAAAATACATTATGAGAAATGTGTAATAAAGAAACATTACCATTATTATCATCACTGTATCTCAGATCCTGACTAAGACTGATCAACCTTCTCCAAGAAATCAAAGTCACCTTAAAAATCAACTACCTGACTCACCAGGTCGTGATAAGCAATCTCACACATCATGCTAGTCAATCTAGCACCTGCCCCACCAAATCATGATGGGCAATCTCATCGAGGCATCTGCCTCAATCAGTACCTCAATACCTTTCTCAATGTGATATTAAATGCAGTGTAAAAAGGCCTCCTCGTACTTACTAAAGGTAGAAGGTAGGGAGTTGAAGAGGGCTGCAGAAAAACTGGATGCCTGGAAAAATCCACAATTCCTAAAACACCTATTGCTGCCCTATGGGCTTTTCATTGAAAATGTATAATAGGATTACATTATTCAAAAGGTATTAAATGTCCATTGGACCTACTGGTACCAGCATATAGCCTATCCAGAATAAGGTGTCTGCTCTTAGGCTTTGAGCTGAAGTGCCTTGGGGGAGAAAGCAAGAATCATTCACCAAGCAGCTCAAAAAGCAGCTCAAATGAAATCAAGTTCTGCTAAAACTATTATTCAAAATAGCCAGAACCCAGTTTGGGGCTTCAAAAATCCAGTAAAAGAATTAGGAATGGGATGACCCCTTCACATCTGGGTAAGACTTGCTGCTCTTTTTTTCCTTACAGCCATCTGCGTCTGTACTCGCCTACCTGCCAGCTGCGTCACCCCGAACAGCATTTTGCAGGGACTGCACTTACTTGGTTATATACCCTCTCGGCTGTCCCTATTTCATGCCTTCCAGGCCCTACTGTGCCCTGTCCTTCAACGGCCACTCGGTAGTGTGCCTACAGTGGTATTTTAGCTGACTGCACTTTTCTCGTGCAAAGAATAACCAAGGACTTGTCTTGGTCCTTCAACGACAATCAGGGATTGTGCCAATGATTGAATTTTAGCTGACAGCACCTTTCTCGTGCACAACATAGCCAAGGACATGGCCCTAGGAATTGTTCCAACCATGAGCTAGCGAACAACAGAATCCCGTTTAAAACTACAGAATAAAACTACGGAAGGCCTGCCTTTTGTAGTTTGCAGTGTTTACAGTTATCTATGTTTTGTGCTTTGTGAGTAGATTGGCCTCCTTCCCAGAGAGGGCCTACATAGCAAATAACTGCAATGTTTACATAAGCTGAGTTTGATGTACCCAGCTCGAGGTCATGGGTCCGCAACCCAGACTACTAGACAAAACACAACTTTATTTCATCGCAACATGAACAAGAAAATCTTGTGGCTTGCATTTTACTAAATATGTATGAGTTTACATCGCACTGTACATTTAGCAAGAACGGCCAGGTTTGCGACTCAAGCCGCATGTCAAATTAAGCATGGCTAACATGGGCAGACATAGAAAATACATGACACTAGGACAACCAGTCTATTGCACTTGGTAGACTTAAGGGTAGCATGTCCATAGTGCCTAGAAAGGTCTACAAATGTAGCTGGCTTTTGCTTCCCCACAGAAGATTGGATGACACAGCGACATCAAAGATAAGCTCCATCTGAGCTTAAGGTATGTATAAAAGCACCACTTTAGTGCACATCTGCCATAGGCATGACTATCCATCCATGCACTCTAGAATACAGCTACGACTATGACAAATTTGGTCTATCTGGTTACATAACCACTTTGCACTGAAACACCAGACTTGCCTCAACACCTCTGCCATTAGAATATGGAATAACCTATGAAACATTTTGGTCTAGCTCAGTACATATCGAGTCTCCTGCACTAGTGCTCTGTTGTGACCTCCCTCAGCACCCGCCCACGTGCCTGACCTCTTGGGTTGCTTACTGGAGCCTAGCCAGCCCTCCTAACTGCTAATCTTGGCCAAATGCACACTCGCATCTTAAGTCTCCACTTATGACTTTCCCATACCTGAACTTTGATCCCGAGGACGTTCCTACCATAAAGCACTTTGAGGCCATACAAATGGGAAAAGGTGCTGTATAAATGACTACGACAATACAATACAATAATGGAATCTGCCCTTAATGTGGTCATTGGAAAATAATGGAATTTGGTTCTTCTTTGCTAACTGGAAGTAATGGAATATGGCACAGCTGGACTAAAGGATCATGATGGAATCAGACCTTGCTGTGCTAGATGGGTCAATGGATTCTGGTCATACCATGCCAATTAAATATGAGATGTAAATAATGGACATTTGTGATTAAAGTTTGTATAAACTAAATGTTACAATAAAAAATATATATATAGTGGAATTTTAACTTACTGTGCTAAAAGAGAATGCTAGATTCTGGCTGTACAGTGCCAACTGGGTATAATAGAATGTGAACTCACCATGAGGAAAACAGTAAGGAATATGGAACTCTTTTGTCAAATGGGCATATTGGTATCTTGCACTCCTGCACCAACTTTACATAAGGGTATCAGGTTTACTAGTGCTAATTGATAATAATAAAAAACGCTGGCACAGCGTTCCTAACTGTAACTAATGGAATCCTCCATGTATATTATTATTATTATTATTCTTTTATTGTTTGGTTTATATAAACCTTTCCCAATTTACAGCATTTTCATACAAAATTTCAAAAGTATTTACTTACAAAAGTTTGCATATTTACAACCACTAAAATTTTTCACAAAAATTCACATACTTCTAATCACTAAAACCTTAACAAATCACACTATACAAACAGATCTTCACTTAAAATGCTTTTGTGGTATCAATTATTTACAGATCATACAGTTCCTCATTTAGATACTACTTTTTTTTTATTTTTATTTTTTTACAAAATATTGAATACTAATTAAGATCCAGCTAAGCAGTTGCTCCATCCTATAGTTCATTCTAGTGAACATATGGTATTTAAAAATGACAACACTTTCAAATTCAATGCTATTGAGCTGCCATGTAGCATATCATGCCATAATTTCTCTCTGTTAACGTGCGAAATATCCCTTACAAATCTGGAGAAGTATTCAATTCTTGATACATTTAAATCGGTACATTCCAACAACAGATGTAACAGTGATTCTTACATCTTTGTGTTTTTGCAAAATCTGCATCCAGTACAGCCCATAGCATTTAAAACTCTTATTACAAGTATTTTGTTACAGTTCATAACATTAAAATGAAAGCGCATCATCCTGTTTCTAAACGACTTGGAGGGGTATTTTAAGAGATAATTCTCTGGCTTTGGACACCATTTCCAAAAAGATACCACGTGTGCATATCATTTCCAATTCAACAGTATGATATTGTTCTCTACCCAGTCAAACGCTTTTACTGTTTCTTTTACTTTTGCTGGTTTGCTTATCAATGTTTGAAATGACATACCCACACCTACCAGCGTTTTGAGACATGACTCATTTAAGGCCATTATAAATTTGCTCTTCTTATCTACGTGCATATAACAGTACAGGGAATCATTTTTTGCCGTAAGACATTTTCTCATCAGAGCAAGTTTTTTTATCTTCATGATGCAGGCCAAAGAAGTTAAGCCCAACTCATACCGAATAATCTCAAATGGTACGCACGTGGGTATAAAGAATAATATTTTGCGCCATATTGTAGCTTCGACCTGTTTCAAGAAGTTTACCATAGAATCCGGTAGGAATTCCATCCCATAAGTTAGTATTGGAATAATTTTCAGCCTATAGAATTGTATACACGGTACTATGGTAAATTTCCCGAATCTTCTTTCTACTGCTTTAATTTGGAACAGGGCTTTTTTTGCTTTCAGTAACAGTGTCTTTTTTGCTATCTCATTCGAATAGGATTTATGTACAACATATCCCAGGAATCTTAATAGCGATTGGCTTTTTATTTCCATACCACCGCACTGCCACGAGTATTTCTCCTTGTTACACCCTACATGAAAGATGACTGTTTTACTTGGGTTAATTTTTAGTTTTCGTTCTGAGATGTATTCGCCGAAGTCATTTATTAGTCTTTGTAGCCCTATTTTGGAGCCATCGATCAGCAGAAAATCATCAGCATAGGTGATCCATCGTATCATAAGACCACCTATCTTTAGACCAATCAGTCCACTCTTATTTAGTTTTTTCCCAGCTTCAGTCACATATAGGTTGAATAAAGTGGCTGCGAGCCTGCAGCCTTGTTTTAGTCCATTTGAGGTGTTTATGATGTCAGTTAGTAATCCCTTGTTATTTAACCTGACCTTCATCACTGTATCTGAGTATAGGTTGATGATAATATTTAGTAGTCCATTGTCGATCCCCAGTGACATTAGGGTTTCCACAAAGTGGGCCTATCCACTAGGTCAAAGGCTGACGTCAAGTCCATTTATGCTACATAAAGATTCTCAGACCTTTTGCCTTTCACCGAGTTCAACAAATGATGTAGTAAGAGCCCCCCTGCATCTGTACCAATACTTCTTCTAAACCCAATCTGTCTCACATCTAAAACCGCTTTGTCATTAATCCAGTTATTTAGTTTTTCTAACACCATGGATGTGAATATTTTAGATTCGATGTTCAGAAGGGTGATAGGTCTATAATTGTGTGGGCACATCCTATCCCCTTTTTTATATATCAGTAAGACGTAAGACATTTTCCATGCCTCTGGGATTTTTTTTTATGACATATATCCTGAAACAATACTGTCATTAGTTTTGCCCATATGAGAGGATCATTCTTCAGGTTAGCAAATGACAACGAATTCGGACCTGGTGTGGAAGTACTCATAGATTTTTTAATATGGTTCAGGATATTTAATTCTGTAGTATCCAAGAGCCAACAATCATCAGTCCCCTTATCATTTTTCCAAGCCACAGTAGAGTTAGAGTAAATTAAACTGAAGTGCCCCTGCCATGTTTTAGCATCGATTGGGTTCATTTGCAACTGGTGTTCAACACCTTTGTCCTTGTTAATAATGGACCAATATTTATGTGGATTAGATGTATTCATGGTTTTCAGCATTTGTTCCCCATCATCTTGATTAATATTGGCCTTGATGCTTTTATGCCAATTTTTATAGTTCTGTTTGCATACCTTGATCCTCGCTATTCCCTCAGACGATCTCCCTGAGACCTTTTGGATTTCTCTAATAGCCTGTCTAAGAGTCTTTTTCTTTATTTTTACCGCCTCGCTAAAGGAATGTTTATGATGTTTTTGTACCCCCTGTGAAGCATTATTAAGAATTTTACTTCGGTCTATAGTGCCTTCTATGTATTCAGCGTACAATTCCACAGAATAATTGGCACATTTCAGTATGCATACTCTTGTGACAACATTCCATTAAATATATTCATATTGTGTTCGGACCACCTTATGCACTTACCATCATTGCTAGTGCTGATCTGAATAGGGAAGTATACATCGTTGTCTTGATTTTTTGCCCATGGCAGATCTATACACAACATTGCATGATCACTTCCTACAGAGGGTATAACCACTAAATTACTGCAACTCAGTATTTCTTGCGCACTTGTGAATATGTAATCAATTATGGAGCTCTTACCCCGAGCATGCCACATATGCTTATTATTAAATACTAACATCAGGTTCCTACTTTTGGCAAAGTTAAGCCATTGACTACCTCTGTTCTTTTTCTCCTGACCAATACTCAAACCCATACTGTGCACCAATAATTCTCGTTTAGATACTTCACAATCTGCATTCAAATCTCCACCCAATACAATAAAGCCGAGAGGGTGGATTTCCAGCCAATTATCCAACACCACGTGTAAGCTTTCAAACAAATCATCCAATTGTTCATTTTGCTTAGAGCAGGCATTCCAGTATATGTTACATAGTAAAATATGAAATCTCGACTCTTTGGCGCATAAAACAAAACCGGCTAATATCGCACAATCTAGCACCATATTACAGCATTCGAAAACTATGTTACCATCTGTTTTGTATGCAATCATGAGCCCACCACTAGGTCTACCTAATCAGTCTTTTTTAGCTGGTAATCCCTTTATGGTATATCCGTCTAAATATAAATCACTTAAGGCCCATGTCTCCTGCAACATAATAAAATCAAACTCTTTCAACTTGATGCAATCTTCCTCGTTTTTTAATAACTGTTTATGTCCCCTTGTATTCCAGGATACAAGTCGGAAGAAAGAACCTTTACTAAATCGGTTTCTGGGTTGATTTTATCATTTCTAATTATTCTCTCAGAGAAGAGGCCAGGGTTCTCCACTCTTTCATATCTTTAAGGCATGGCCTGGCTTCATTCACAACTGCATACCCTTCACCTTGAACAGACCTTTCAGCCGAATATCTGTCTTCATATTGTGTCCCGTTTTTGGGTCTAAGGTTATCTGGTTTTTTCGATTCTCTGTGTGTATAGGTCATAACATCATAACCTTTTTTTTGCAGAGAGCCTGCCTCTTTTAGAATCAGCGCTCTAACCAGTGGCGAGTTAATAATCAGCCGCACATAGTCATATCTTATTTTGTGCATGAAGTCCACTAGTTGTATGTCCGTTGAGGAAATCAATCTTAATTCTGGAATGTCTTCAAACAAGTTTAAAATGCAAGATCTGTTCAAAGATCTGGGTCCCCCTTCATCAAATACATAATACAATATTAAACTTGGCTCATTTGGAAACACTGGATCCCTAAAATTTTCCTGGTGGTTTATATAGTGGTCTACTGATTTGTCAGACTCTCTAGATTCTTTCTCTTCCAATGCACGATTGTTAACCTATAAGGGGTTTTTTATCGCAGTCGAATTCTGAGCATTAAAGGATTGATTCGATTTTGGTGCGTTCTCTTTCGCACTTCCATTTAAGTTGGAACAATCCGTGACTAAAGTAAGCCTTTGTGCAATTATCCTGTCTATGGCCATATTTAGATCCTGCACAGACATGTTCTTAAGATTATCATTCTCACTTTTATCTGTCATATTATTTGAAGCGGGTAAGTTGTTTCCTAAATATGGCATCTCATTGTGTTGGTTATCCCCATCAGTTTTGTCTGCTGGGACATAGTTCTGTATGCCATATTCCCCATTGTTTTCAGCCCTTTTTGTAATCAGATCGTCTCTGCACAGTGAGGACTGGTCACTTATCTTATTACTTTTGTTTTTCATGATGGTACATGCCGATGTGGGCGTGTTTTCCCTTGAGATTACTTCGGTATTTTTAAAGATGTCAAAAATGTCTGCTACACCTCTTTCAAGGATACGTAGATTTTTGTCAATTCTATCAGAGACATCTTTGTGTTTTAGAGCCTCTGAGAGCTTTGAAGTCCCTTCAATGTATTCATTTTCGGTGTTACAAGACTCAGGAGCCAAGCCAGGGAGAATCCTATTTGTTTTTTGTTTAGGGGTCTTAACTGTGCTTCGAGTATCTTCATGTACAGACCTATCCCTTTCAGACTGAAAATCTGCTAATTCATTATGCAGGTCTACTCCTCGCATAAATTTGCGTGACGAAATGTTGGGTCCCCCACCCTTGGCGCCATTTTTTTTTTTCCTTTGTTATTATTATTATTTTTTTTTCCTTATTTTTGGATGACCCCGCATTAACACAGGTTTTGGTATTATTTATACTTAGGCTCCTCTCTCCTCCTACTTCCCCGGTGACAGTCGGGACGGATGAAGTTGCTGGATCTTTTTCTGTAGTATGTGATGCTATTTCCTCCACCTGAATTACCTCCGCGTTATCCTGCGCATGACATTTATTATTTTCACTTATCGCGCACTGTTCTGTTTGATGCTTTGCGTCTATGTTATCCATTTTGTATGCTCCTTCATGCCATTCCAACATTAAAGATCTGCACAGTACTGGCAGCGCTCTTAGAGCTAGAACAATTTCATCCAGTAACCTCGAATGCTTTTTTAATTCAATAAACATCATACCTTGAGTACTTGCCTGTCCTAATTCCTTTTCCTTACTAAGGATTTGGCTACTACTCTTTGCTTCGAGATCATCGTGTTCTTCATGAATCGTATTCAGGTGTTGCGTCAAATTTAGCATAGTGATTTCACCTGTGCTAAAGATCAAGGGTGTATCAGCAAAGGATTTATTCGCATTTAACTCTATTCCAGTATCTACAATTAGAGCGTGTTTAACACCATCATCAAACAAGCATTGCGAGTGAATAGTGCTTTCCACATTAAACAATTCTTCCCCATCTTCAGAAACAGTTTGGGCACTCTCCAGCACATCCTCGTCCGTATCGGACGATACTGGAATTGGCGTTGCTGTTGCCAGCGCCATGCTAGCTCGCCTTGTTACCACTTTACTTACTGTTTTATCGTGCCGCTTCTCTTTGTTGGGCGTAGAGACCATTTTTGTGTAAGTTAACTTCGCCTAGCATCTCCCCATTCATATGTTTCTTATCAGGCACATATTACACCCAGCTTTCATGGGACTGCTCCACTGCGCTACGAGCAGCGAACAGCAAACAGCCCACTTGAAGCCCACTTGCTAGTCGCGCGCGCGCAGGAGCGCTGGAGTGCTGTTGCCAGCGCCATGCTAGCTCGCCTTGTTACCACTTTACTTACTGTTTTATCGTGCCACTTCTCTTTGTTGGGCGTAGAGACCATTTTTGTGTAAGTTAACTTCGCCTAGCATCTCCCCATACATATGTTTCTTATCAGGCACATATTACACCCAGCTTTCATGGGACTGCTCCACTGCGCTACGAGCAGCGAACAGCAAACAGCCCACTTGAAGCCCACTTGCTAGTCGCGCGCGCAGGAGCGCGCGCCCTGGGCTTTTTATGACGATCGTTAGAAAGGGGGCGTGGCCTATAAAAAATTCAAATAAACATCATATTAGTACTCTATAATTATAATATACTTCCCTAAATTAATTTAAAAGTCCATCTTAGTCCATTATATATGATAAGTAGTGTTAACTTGCTTCTTAGCTCTGCATAGGATTCATGTAATATATGAAAGGCAGGCTGTGTTAAATCCTCGATCAGTCCTCCAAACAGCAAACAGCCCACTTGAAGCCCACTTGCTAGTCGTGCGCGCGCAGGAGCGCGCGTGCTGGGCTTTTTATGACGATCGTTAGAAAGTGGGCGTGGCTTCTTAGCTCTCCATAGGATTTGTGTAATATATGAAAGGCAGGCTGTGTTAAATCCTCGATCAGTCCTCCAAACAGCAAACAGCCCACTTGAAGCCCACTTGCTAGTCGCGCGCGCCATGTATATTACCTGGGCTTAATGGAACCTGCCAATGTTATGCTAACCTGGCAATATCTTAGACAATGGTGCAAATAATTACACATGGAATGGCAATGGTGCGAGTTACTTGGCTTTTGATAAGAAACAGAGGAGTCAGTTCAGCAAAATGCCAGTGGGTGTTGTGGAGAATCTGATGGGATTCTCCCCAGAAACCGGGTGCAAGACCCTTCTCATGTGGCCAGGAGAAGACAGGCGCTCTCCGATACCGACCCTGGGGGTGGTGCACTACAGGAGGATCACATGGGGGGAATCAGACCAGAACGAATGGGAGGAACCCCTTTTTAACTTTCCCCGTAACCCCACCCTTTTAATGGGTTTATGGCAATCTAAAGATATTGCCAAGGACTACATGTCCCAGGATCATTCGAGTACTGTGAAGAAGAGGGCTGAAGAGGCATACAGGAGCTCAAGTCAGGCAGGCAAGCCTAACTGGCCTTGGCAGGGTCAGGCTGCAATTAGTTCTAAGGGCTTGTACCTGAAATCAATTAACTCAACTGAGTGACATTAAAGACTGCTGCAGGGAACACGATTATAAAGAAGCTGGAGTGGGAGCTGGAAGGTTGGCACTGGCAGAAGTAGAAGGAGCAGAGCATGAGGCTGGCAGTTCACAGGGAGGTGGGACCAGAGAACGGACGCTGGAGCAATGGTAGGGCAGATTTCCCCTGCAGGCTCTGAGTTGGTCCTATGCTCACAAATCCTGTTTGGCTGTGGCAGCATTGGAAGAGACTGGAGGAAACAAGCAGTCTTTCCATGGGCGCCTAATTGCTGTGAATGCCAGTTGTGGATCCGCCCGAGGCCCCCGTGCAGAAGCAAGCAGAGGGAAACTGGAGAGTTTAAGTCTCTCCTTTGATGAGCCTGGATCGGAAACACCTGTGCAGCAGAGGGGTGTGGGTCCCAAGAGTGTCTGCAGCAGTAGTAGTTGAAGAAACCAAGATAAGAAGTAGAAGCAACCTGCAGTCGCAGTGATTGTGGAGTCGGGAATGTGACATTCCATACTCCAAATCAACTAAAATACCTTGCCAGAAACAGTAGTCAACTTTCTTATTACTCGCATGCATATTTGAGTGAGAAAAACTTGTTCATAGAAGTGGAAAGTCATATTAACCCAGGAAATATAACATGCAATGAAATTATCAAAGCTGAAGCACCCGCGTGTTGTAAAAGCCTTTCTTTTCCCATTGTTAAGCATAACTCGATGCTGAGTGGTCGCGTGGCTCTTGTTAACACAGAGAACGATGCCGGTAAAGCTACTGAATCTTAATTGACTCTCCCGAAGCGTTACAAGCACAGTTTTCATATCTTGAGAAGTCGTGCATGAAACATTGTTTCCCCAAGTACCTTGGAGGGTAGAAGATGACCGAAAGATGGGAACAGGTAACTTTGAAGTGGCAGTTCAAAGATAAAACGAAATTAGGTGTGCTTAATTTCATTTTTTTAATAAAATGTATCTCTTGTAACATCCCAAACAATGAAGGAGAAGTTATAAAGCTGAGCAGAGAACAAGTACAGCCCAAGCCAATAGACCAAACCCTATTTCACCATATACAGCTCATTTAAGAACTGAACACTATTGTTTAAGAATTGTTAAAGCTGTGTTACCTCAGAGACTTCCAACACTAGGGGTGACAAATGTTAGCCAAGGCTGGAAAGAGTGGCACTACAACCTTGGGATAACCACTCAATAAACAGTGTCATGGAAGCTGGGAAAGGGGACTGTATACTTGTTCAGCATAACTGTATTTGGTAACTACAAGGTGGAAGGAAAGGCAAAGAGGCTTTCCTTTCTTGTGGAACAAGAGAGAAGAGTGCCTTGCCAACCTGTAGAGGTCAAGGAAGTCTTGTGGAAGTTTCCTAACCTTTCAAATTGCAGTAGCAGCAGAGCAGCAGAACCATAGTTGTAAATACAATTGTCAGAACTGTAGTAATTGAATGCAGCAGAAGTCAACTGTAGGGCACATGAGCGTCCTCTCACAGATTTTTCCAAGGGAGTTGCTGGAGAGAGAGCAATTCCAAGGCAGGAGCATCCTGACAAAACTGTATATAGCAGACGCTGCAGAAGTTGCAAATAGAAGAGTTGTTTAGCAGAAGTGGTACTTTTGTCTTCAACTTTGTTGATCTTTTTCATGATAGAGGATATCCAGGAATCACATTGGTACTGTTGTTTTCTTTGTGGAACTTGGAAAGGGGGATAGTTTCATCAAGCAAACTGCTACCAGAGGATTTTTATTTGTGTGAACTTTTTGTTTCTTTTGAAATTTTCAAGACTTTTACTTTCCTTGGAAGAATTGACTTCGTGACATTTCTGGGGGAACAAGATCTGCCCAGAACAAGTAGAAGTCATCCAAGACACTGGTTGTTTGGTAACCTTTCATTTATATTGTTTTCATGTTTCTTGACATGTTTATGTTGTTCAGTGTGAGGGTTAGTATTGTGAATGCTAGGAGGGTTTCCCTTTGATTGTAGGCTAGGTAGGGAATTTCCTGGTAGAGTAGGTTTAGTTAGGGTTTATTGTTTATTTCTGTTTAAAATAAAATGTGAACCTTGAGAATACTAAACAAAGTCTTGAGTATCACATTGCTGACCCCTCACATAGTGCAAGTGACATCCCTCACACAATGATATCTAGAAAATGACATGTTCGGCTGTGCTTTACATTTAGTGACTGTTTTGCCAGTCAGTGCATATATGTCTGTTTTAGTCACCATATGTAAAACAAAGCCAAACATATCCAGGTGATGTTATTATCAGCATTATAAGTTCCACCTCAAATGCCCAGGTGCTGCTATATACTGCCAGACAATGCTTCATATGCCTTGTATACACAACATATGTAAGGCACAGTAGCAAATGCACATACTCTGCCATCCAATGCCAAGTAAAGGCTCAAATGCCCCAGTGCTGCCATTTTATGCTAGAGATTGTCTCGGGAGGATAACTCAGGGGCAACACTCTTGCCTTGGAAGCAAGATGATGCGGAGCAACACAGGTTCGATCATCGGGTCTGCGCTTAGAAACCTCTTGGTATTAAGCGCATTATAAATAACCAGTTATAATTATATGCCCAGTATAGACCCCATTTGTAAGGTAATACTTTACATGTCCAGGAGCTGCCATCATATGACTAGTTCAGCCCCAAATGCTTCAGTTCCACCACCATAATCCAATTTATGTCTCATATGTCTATTTCCTCACCACATGTAAGGTATAGCCTCACATGTCCATGAGCTGCAATCATATGACAAGTACATCCTTAAATGTTCAAATTCTGTCCTCCTATGTCAGGTAATACTTCACACGCTAGATATTGTCATCCTGTGAGACTGTACTTACACATGATTGCTATACTCAGACTATACCCGGCTTATTATGCTATCCGTGCTATAGGATAGCAGTAGTTGGGCATTTGAGACTGCACTTGGTATTTGATGGCAGAACCTAGAAATGTGAGATTGCACCTTATTACCTTACACATGTGGATATGCTAACCTTGTGCTTTCATTGACCTGACATTTTCTTCCTTCCCACCCTGAGATCTCATACCTGAAAAATGTCTCACAATACAGGAGCCATGTGGGACACTGCTTCAGACTCCTGACTCCAGTGTGACCCACTGCTGCAGCTGCTGCTCCTGCCACTTCCCACTCCTGCACCATGTCATTAACATCTAGGTGACATGGCATTGGGTGTGGGGTAGGAGTTCTCCCCCCCTGGACCTTCAGCAGCTATGAGGAAGTTGCTAAGAGCATAGGGTAGGGACAAGTGGTGGGAACTGCAGAAAGTGCCATGGCTCTCCCAGAGTTGAGCTTGCTTTCTGTTTTCAGCACTGCCCCTTTGAGTTCTAAACCAGGGGTTGCAACCTAAGCACCAGGGTACACAGGGATGTGCTGGTGTATCATGTGGTACCGCTGGTAACTGCTATATTATATCCACAAAAACAAAACATAAAAATTCAGTGAGTACCTGGGCTTTTGAAGGCAACACTTGTATACCAATTCTATTTCAATACAGGGGCTTCATATTATGCAAATCTATCTTTACTACTTGACACCACAGCAGCAAAAAACAAGAAACAAACTTTCGCATAAAACATAACATAACTTAAGAGGATCATCCCAAACCAAAATGGAGGACAGGTCATGCCCTGGCAAGCACCCAATAGGCATGGACCCCTTCTCACATTAGTCCTTTCCTCTAAGATGACATCCTGTTTCTTTTGGCTGACGCCACGAGTTAAGTCACTTCCTAATTAGATGTGATCTCTGTTGCTTGTTTCTTTTATTACTGCACAGTTACTGGGTTTCCTTTCCATTCAGAGCCTTTATTGTTGCTTTGCTAACAGGTTTTCATGGGTGTGTGTTGAACAGCTTTTACGGCACTCCTCGCACCCTGCACGTTTGCAGCTGCTCTTTCAGCTTGGCGGACCCACGGGAGTTTCATTCTGTTTTCGCCCTCATTTATAGTAAAGTCTACGCCGGCATCGCGCAAACCAGATGTGGGTTGCTGCAGCCGGGTGCTCCACTCCTTTTGGGATGCACTCCTGTGTGAAGGAGCCCGCCGCACCTGTTAGGCTAGTGGCATAATACGGCATATTAAGGTCGTTCTCTGTGTTCCAGTGCACGCAGCTGTGAGGTGGTTTTCCGGTAGTGCAAGAAAGCCCGCCCATACACCGCCAGCTTGGCTTTCAGGCTTAGCCTGTACATAAAAGCGAGGTTTGTTCCTCACGTGCTGTTGCCTTTAAGGCAAGTCAAAACCTCTCAGGTGTCAGTGCTGTTACGCAGATACAGACACTGCCACACAGCCTGCTCAGCTTATTTGTTTATTTTTTTCTTTGTGGCTTATTTACTGCACAGTTGTAGCACTGTTCTAAAGCACTCACAAACCAGAGATGTTGTTTTTCCCTCTGTCACACACGTTTTTTTTTCTCCGTTCCAAGAGGGGGTTTTCACATTCTTATTTTGGGCCTGGTGATTTAGAGAAGATGGTGGCTAGTAAAACGGGTGAGGGTCCTTCGCCAGCCGATGCTAGTATCCAAGTTAGACCTTCTAAGAAAAGTGAAAAGGGCTTAGGAGCTGATTATGTCCCTGCCAGGGGATCGGGGGAGGTGTCCCTGTCTGCCCCAGTGCTGGCACCTGTAATATGAGATGCTTTATTGAATATAAGCTATTTCATTGAACACAAGTTGATCTCCACATGTGTCACACATGGGTCATGACGTACACCTAGAATCATTTGTGTACCTCTCGCTTACGGGCTATGTATTATATTTTGTATCTAGCAAGCACTAAAAAAGCCCGTACGGTGCATGGGCAGTACTCCAAATTTACCCATGTACTGAAGCAAAACTTTAATTTTTGATTTACTTATGCCATGACTATTGGATTTTGTCACATGGTCAGGACTTCAAATTTACCTATGTACTGAAGCAAAACTTTAATCTTTGATCTCATTATTTATTCATGCTAAAACTATAAGATTTTGTCATATGTAAGTTGTTCATAAATGTTTTCTTTTTCTTTTTTGAATGTTTATAATTTTAATACAAATCACGTTTATTCACAATCATTGTTGTATGTGAGTTTCCTTGTTCAACCCTCTTTTTCTTTCTGGACAATCCCATGGGTCACAAACTCAGAGATCTCACCTATTAGTACCTACAACACCAGGACTCCAAATATCATGATACAGTTGTTTCATTTAATGACAAATACTGTGGACAAACCTGGTCAGTAGCAGCTCTACCTCTCTTTGGTTTTTGTATTTCTTATGCCCGAGTCTGCTACTTGTCACCAAGGGCATACCGAAGCTCTTTGTTTGCCCCAGTATTGGTGACAAGAGTAATCCAGGATGCTATAGATTCTGCTCTACAAGAACTCAGTTCTACACTGGCCTCTGCATTTGATTTATAAATAAAATGGTGTCCTTTCATCCTCAGTCTGACCCTGAGCCCTCGTTGCAAAGGCTGCATTCTATCGCCCGAGGGGGTACCAATGGAGAAGACGTGCCGGCAGAGGCAGCGGTAGAGCAAGGACAGCTCCAGGTAATGCCTCATATTTTAAATGTTTCTTCCTGCAAAGGTTTGGGGGGAAGGTTGGCCAGGTTTGTTCAGCAATGGAGGCGCTCATGTCAGACCCCTGGGTTCTCCAGACAGTGAGAGGTTTTCAGAGAGAGTTCTACTCTCCTCCATGCCAGTTAGAATGCTTGGTTTCCCTCTCCGTCAACAGGGCCAAGCAGAAAGCTGTTGATACAGAGGTCCAAGACCTCATTCACAAGGGCGCGGTGGTCCCGGCTACCTTCACTGCCTCCCAATTCCTGAGCACGATTTTCTTGGTTCCCAAAACCAGAGGAGGGGTTCCGGCCTGTCATAAACTTAAGGGCCATCAATTTCTTTGTGGTTTACCAACATTTCAAGAAAGAGGGCATTCACGTCCCCAGGGATGCACCTCTCCCTACGTATTGTATAGTCAAGATAGATCTCAAGGATGCCTATTTAGTAGTCCCAGTGTGCCGTCGACACCAGGCATTTTTCCAGTTCCAGTGGAGGTCTTGCACTTGGCAATTTGCATCCCTCCCGTTTCACCAAGATCATGCAGACGGTAATGGCTCATCTCAGGTCCAAAAGGATCAGAGTGATCCTCTATCTGGCCAAAATGCTCCTTATGGCTCAGGGTTTTCAGACTCTTCAGAAGCATCTGGTGACAACAGTTTGTCTCTTGCAAGCACTGGGTTTTGTCATAAATGCAAAGAAATCTATTTTTCAGCCTACGCAATGTATCCAATTTCTGGGCTTCAGTATAGATTCCAAGCAGTGCATCCTCCTGCTTCCGGACAGCAAGCTGGGCAGGATCCGCAAAGAGATCTCGCCTTCTTCTAAAGAAGAGGACAATCTCCCTCAGACACTTGGCCAGGGTAGTGGGGATGCTTTCAGCCTCCATTCACGCTATATTCCCAGCCCCACTTCATTACAGGGCTTTGCAATGTCTGACAGCCAGACATCTGCGCAAGAATATTTCTTACTCTCAACTAATAGACCTGTCTCCAGAAGCCAGGACAGAACTCCTTTGGTGGCTCAAACACATGGACGCCTGTAATGGAAGGGCGATTTTTAGTCCATCTCCAGATGTCATTCTGGAATTGGATGCCAGCAGGGGAGGCTAGGGGGGCCGATAGGACAGGTGTCCCCTGGGGGAAAGTAGTCAGATCAGGAGAAATGTCTACATATCAATGGTCTGGAATAGTTAGCGCGTTCATTTGCAGTCAAGAATCTACTCAAAGATCAGCAGAATTGCTGTGTACTCCTTCGGATCGGCAATATTTCGGCAGTCTGTTATATCAACCTTCTGTGATGTACTAGCTCCAAGGCTCTGGCAGACCTGGAGAGGGATTTTTGGCATTAGACCCTGGACAGAAACATTCTGTTAAAGGCAGAATACCTTCCAGGGTCCAGCACCTGCAGGACAGGAGTGACTATATGTTAGAGGCTCAATTGCCATGTGCCTCACTTTATAGTTGGAGGCCGGACCCCAGCGTTTTGGCAACTGACGCGTTCCTTCATAACTGGGCGGACGTCATGTTTTACGCCTTTATCCCTGTCGCCATGATAGTGCGGGTTCTAGTGAAAGTGTGCAGGCATGGTGCAATGCTGATAATAGTAATACCCTTTTGGCCCTCTCCGGTGTGGTATCCTGCCCTTTTAGAATTAGCAGTTGATGTTTCTCGTCTTCTTTCTCTTTACCCTCTTCTCATAACAGGCCCAGCGGATCACCCTCATGATCTGGTCCTTCAGAGGCATCTCTACCTTATGGACTGTAAGATTTAAACTCTTCCTGGTGCTTTCGAGGACTTTCGCAGGACGCTTTGTGTGTCATCAAGGGCTCATGGGCAGCCTCCTCCAGGTCTGGCTACTCCTCAGCATGGGGCTGGTGGGTAAGCTGGTGCATGACTCAACACATCAATCTCGTTTCTGCCCCACCTGTAGAGGTAGTACATTTCTTAGTTGAGTTATTTAAAGAAGGTAAGGTGAGGAATTCGGCCATCCGCACAGGGAGAGTGTACTCACCTGGGCTTTTTTATTTTTTGATAAGTGAAAATAAATGATGGGAGAACAACCTCTGAGAAATGAGTGCGGCCATTCCGCACCCATTTCATCTGATTCCCGCACCAAACACATAGTCACATGTACTCCGGGAAGACAGCTTACATGTGCAGTCTTTCCTGTCATATTCACATGGAATGTGACAGCCCTGGGTACATCAAAGCATTCCAAGAAGGGGGAAGTCACACCTTTCTCCAGCCATGAGCAGCCTAATTAAAATATCAAAGGCTCCATGGATCAGCATTCCTTTGTTCTCCGGCTGGTGACAGTGCATACTAATGAGAGATAATTAAGGCAAGCCTGCCAAGTGGGCTTGGTTGCCAGAGAGACAACAGGAAGGTGGGACTAACACTCCTTTGGTGTGAAATTAGTCAGCTTGAAGCTAGTTCCCACCCGTCTCTGTGAAAGGCAGTGAAATGCATGCTGGGCCCTTTTTGTACTCTAGGCAAACCCCTGCAGAGCCGACCCCTTTCAGAGGGGAGAAGTATGTGGTTTGGGGGAGACAGGAAGTCTGCTCCCAGCACATACTTCAAGGGAAAACCTGCGCTTTAACCAAGAGTCACAGAGGGCTCAGTTAACCAGAGAGACACTTTGACTTACAACAGACAGGAAGATGGGTGGGATTTAGGTATATGTTGTCACACCCTTGTCTGTCCTGTTGCAGAGCACTCTGGTCCTGACCTCATGCATAACAGAAGATTGTTGGTCGGGACCCAGGATTGGTTCATTAAGGTAAGCTTAGCTTACACCAATCACTGGGGCCCATTTGGCTTTAAAAGAGGGCTGAACCCCTCGCTTGACAGATCATCTGAAGACTTCGCAAGGAGTAAGAAGAAGGACTAATTTTGACCCAAGCTGAACGCACAGTGAAGGAAGGCCAGGAGTTCCAAGAGGGAAGCAAGGTCACTCCCCTAACCATCTCCCAGGGAACAGAGGGCGATACCAGAAGTGCCTGAGAGTCTCTGGACAAAGGACAAGGCTGTTGCCTGCAATCACTCTCCTGAGCTCTGGGCCGTTCACCTTGAAATGCGTGCATTTGGTGGAAGTGCTGGTGGAAGTGCTGTCGGCTGTGGAGGAGGACTATCGTCCGTTTTTAGTGGAAACAGAATATTTTGCATTTCAAGCGTTATACTAGTCATGCCCACTTTTCCCAGAACACCATAAAAACTGACGAGCGCGCGCATTTGGCGTGCGCGCATTTGGTGGAAGTGCTGGTGTAAGTGCTGTCAGCTGGCAGAGGGCTGTGGGCGGTGAGTAAGAATTTCTTGGCTGTGGTAAGCCTCCTGTTGTTTGAGAAAGATATTTACTTGCAGGTAAATATAGTATATTGTTGCAAGTTTGTAAAATAACTCCTGCACTGAACGAGGTCAGCAAGGAAAAGTCAGTGCAACTTTTGAGTAAAAACAAACAAGGAGTGTTTATAATTGTATTTAAGAACGATTGCTGCTCATGTACGTGGAAGTGTTGTCTTGTGAATCTCTTTCTTGTCCGCTAGAAGAGATTTCGACTCATTGTCAGACATGTCGAGCTGCCGCCTGTGGCAGATCATTGATTTTGTTAAGCAAAAATAACAAACCTTGGTGGTTCCATAATGGTGCTAACGTTAAAAACAGGAATGCCGGCCCAAGGTAAAATCATGGCTTGTGTGGCTGAGGCAATTCAGACCCGAAATCTTCTTCGCGCTCCATTCAGTTAGTACGCGCCTGTAAATCTGCCTCAAATATACTCTCCTGCTCGCCCCTTGCTGGTATACGAAACTTTTGCGAGCTTGGAGCAAAAATGAGGGGGGGCCTTGAGAAGTCTCAATTAACCCTCTCTACCAATGGAGTATGCATTGAGCCCTTAGACAAACAGGGGAAGGGTGGAGTGGTGGTTGATTTGATAAATACACCGCCAGATTCTCTAATTGCTGCTTACGTGTTGACACTAATTAAAGAACAGTTGGGAAGAAGAGGGGGTGTGAATGAAGTGGTACATATGGCAAAACCCTCAAAACCAACGATAGACTCTGTGTCAAGTAAACAGGATGATAGTGTTGTACTAACTGAACTTCCTGATAAAGCCATGACAAATGTAACTCCAATCGCGAATAATTCAAATAAGAATGGTGATGGTTGCGATGTGAGTGCCCTTAGTAACGGCGAGGTGGCTAATCAAGAGTGTGAAATGGTCAGAGTACTCATGATTTATCCAAATCACCAATGATGTTTTCGCCATCGGCAAACGAGTCATCTGTCTTGTCTTGCTCCTTTACGCAACCTACTCCCCGTCGCAACCAATACACTCCCGGTATAAAAAATCTGCCGTCCCAGGGGACATTTGTCATAGGTGTAGAGACCTCTCCTCAAAGAATGAATGCAGCGTTATTCTCGCTAACCCGATTATATGATACTTTAGACACAAAAATGAACGAGCAACATAAGTGGCTAGTAAAATTACTACAGAGTCAAAACAATGTTAACCCTTCCTGTATTTGCTGTAATAATCAAAGTGATGATGATTTAAATGTGAAGAAAATTGTCACAGAAATCCGGGGGGTAATGGAAGTTGATAAGTCTGATGTATTATTAATTGATTGCTCACAGAATCAACAATTGGTCCTGCAACATGATGCAGGCAAGAAAAAAATATCTGTGAACAACAATGAGATTGCTGATAAGGTAACCGAAAAAGTGCAGGGGAACACAAAGGGTGTAATTATTCCTGTGAAGGAAGCAAAAAAAGATGTGGAGGAAAAATGTGTGCCTGGTCTGCAATGTTAAAAAAAAAAGAAGGCAAAAACTAAAAATATGGAAATTCCGACCACTTCTTCTAGTGAAAATGGTCTACAAAGTCAGGATGTTGAAATTATAGAGGAAACTGTGCCATGTAATAAAGGAGCCACGTACCTCATATTTGACAAGAAAAGCAAGAATGCACAAATACCGATAATGAAAGCATTGAAAAAATCTAAAAATGTTAAATCTATTCCAAATTCTAATATCTCTGGAACCAGACAATTCATACAGGCCTTATCAAAACCTACATCAGCTACAACATTGGCGCGGAAAGCCATAGCCAACAAATATCGTGATGTGCTGTTGCTTAAAGCAAACCAAACCAAATTGGCCAAAATAGCGTCTTTGGTATATGAACCTCTAGATAGCCTTGTATTATTGAGTAATCAGAGCAAAGTATCCGATACCAATCAGGTGTCTTCTGTTCCAGCACTTTTAGAGAATGAAAATGAGTCTGCGGGGTCATCTTCTTTAAATACAGAGGGCCTGCAAGATGTGAAATCCATTAATGTACACATGCCAGCGGAGCCTGCAAAATTGCCAGGGGTGGACACATTAATGATGAAAGAGTGGAAAGATGAAATCGAGAAATCAGTACAGAGAATTGTTTTAATGGTAAATAAACCTCACATAGTGGAACAATGTGGGAGAAATGATTATGGCCAACCTGCCCCAGTGACCTATATAAATAAATTGTTATATCAAAGAGATTTAAAAACGAACCCTACACTAAGAGGGGCTCAGCGAACCCTGCTGAAACCTGTGCTAACACACCATTTAATTTTGCAGTGCTGCTCGCATCCGTTCCATTCCTTTGATCTCAATAGACAATCAGTTATGAATATCTTGGCCGATGTACCAGCCTTGGAAGGAATATGTTCGGCAGACATCGATCAGATAGAGTTCTTGCATCAAACTGACTTATCAGTGGTAAAGTTGTGGATAAAGTCAGGCTTTGTTAAAAATGCATTATGGCAGGCAAGAATGGATCTGTATGAACTGGGGTTTCAATTGTTAAATAACTCAGAGGTGGATTCACAGCAAACTCCTATAATGAGGAATCAATACCAGTCCAAATCCGACATAAATTCGAAGTATCAGTCCATGAATCGACAACTAGGCTTGTCAAATGAAAGTGAAAGACGATACCATGACAGAGAAATGAGACTAAGTAAAAATTAACTAGTTCAGCATTCAGTCTCACTCTCTTGAACCTCATGGAATACGAGAGGCTTTAAACATTTGACGAAAACCAAGGATTGCATTTTGGGAAAATTTGACATATTGGCATTTCAGGAGATATGGTGGGCAACTGCGCCGGTCTAGGACAATCATATTATAGCCCTAGTTCCAGCTATTGTTCCGGTCAAGGGTAGACCAATGGCAGGCCTTATGGTAGCCATAACAATATCTCCAAATATTCATCTAGAGCCTTGGTCTTCTCCCAACAGTTTCTTCCAAATGGTGAGGATAAAAATTGATCGCAAAACCATAGGATTAATAAATATTTACTGGAATAGCAGATGACGAATTGTTTGCAACATTAGAGGCTCTTTTGAACATGACCCTTTTGGATCCAACCTGTGATCACATAATCATCACTGGTGATCTTAACATAACCTGCCATGCTCAAAGAGGTAAATGTTTATCTGTAGCAGCTTTGAGATGGAATTCCATAATGGATGAGCGTCAACTATTCAAACTTAATGGAGCCAAGGTAGGGGATATTCTACAACATAATACCTGGCAGCGTGGCATATAAACTGCCATGATTGATTATACATTTGTTGATGCTGTCTGTTTAACAATATAACAGAGTCACTATTTTACCCCAACAAGTAAGTGACCATGATATTCAAACCATGCATTGGGCTTGGAATTTTCTGGAGAAACGACATGGAAAATCTTTGGCAACAAATTTGACCTTGAACACTGCTTTAAATAGATTTAAGTGGTGCCCGCAATCCTTTTATATGCTAAATTGTAATCTTGTAAGGAGTGAAAATGATAGAGTGAGTGGGAGTAATGCAAACGCTCGTTCATATGTTGAAGAAATGCAGATATTTGCAGTGAAGAGAAATAACCCAAAAATAAGTGGCAAGGAGTCCCTGCATTCATATGATTTTGATGTTTCACTGCGGAAAGCGCAATATCGAAAAGACAGAAGGCAGGTGATGCATTTGAACCACCTTGATAAGGGTGCTAAACTTAAATCTTTGAAATGCAAGTATAAGAACTGGTTGAAATCTAAACATTACCTGTTGTACTGACAAGATGCTGAAATTAAGTTAGACAGTTTAAAATCAAAGAACTCAGCTAAGATTTGGTCTCTGTTGAACTCTAGACAGACTAAAATACAAACAATCCATTAGTTGAATCCAATTCCTCAAGAAGTGTGGGCTTCCTTCTACAAGTCCCTGTATGTGGTTATTAATTTGGAAGAGGTCAATACATTAACAAATGGTAGGCAAGCAAAGGACTTGGCTTTTGACCTGGATGACATACTGTTTCATATATCAAAATTATCAACATCTCGTGCACCAGGTCCAGACGGTTTATCTAATTTCATGATAAAAAAACACCCCATGGCGTGGGCCAAAATTTTCTTATGCATCTTTACGAAAATAGTGAGAACTCGTTGTATACCATCTTTTTGGAGAAAATCAATCACAATTCCCATTTATAAACAAGGAGATAATCAAGATCCTGCTAATTATAGGCCAATATCAAACTTTTTGCTAGATTGTTGCTAAGAGATCTGAATGAATGGTTAAATGATGCAGAAATGAGGGACCCTAATCAAACAGGTTTTATGCCGGGGATAGGAACGGCTATTAACCTACACATCCTGGAAATTATTGAAAGCCAAGAACAGCGAAAGGGTCAAATAATTTACCTTGCCTTTATTGATTTTCAGGCGGCGTTTGATTAGATGTGCAGGAAACTGTTGATAAAGAAATTGTGTGAGGCAAATTGTCCTGATTACTTAATATTCTGGATCAAGGAATTGCACTCGAAAATAACTGTACAAATTAGGATAGCCTCTGATGGAACTCTATCTGGTCCAATTTCAACATTCAGAGGACTCAAGCAGGGGTGCATTCTGGCTAGTACTCTCTTCAATTTCTTTATGGCTGTGGTGCGCCATGACTTCATGAACTGTAGAGCAGATGCCCCGCGAATAGGGGGTCATCCAATACATTGGTTGTTTTACGCCGAAGACCTAGTGTTGTTGGCGAAGACCCCAGGGGGTTTGCATAACCTATTGGCTTCTTTGAGTAAATATGCAGATGCACATTTCTTGGCAATAAACCAAGCGAAATGTAAAATCATGATACTAGGTCTGAAGAAAAATGTCCCCAGCCGAACGCCCAATGGGTCATTCAGGATGTAGAAATTGAAATAGTTTCTGAGTATAAATATCTAGGCCTTCAATTCAGTAATGACACAGGTGACAAACCTTTTTTTAGAGATCTAAAGCAATAATTGTCAACTGGGATACACCAAACAAAAATCATACAGGCTAAATATGGAAAGTTTTCACTGATGCCAGGAGTGATTTTTTACAAACAAAAGGTTGTCCCCCTCTTGACTTATGCTACTGAAACACGAGATATCATGAGGAAAACCACGTGGGTTAAGATGGAGGGCGAATTTTGGAAATCAGTCTGTGGCTTACCTGTGACAGTATCAATATGCCTATTACGACATGAATTGGGGTTGGTATCCCTGTATGCGGTCTATTTATGGAAAGTGCTGTGTCTTTATTGCAAGTATCTTATGGTCACTTCACAGAAAGGTGTGATGTTTACAATGGGAAAATTTATATTAAATACAGATAACAACAAAATCATCAAGTGGCGAAAGTGGATACAGTCAGTAATGGTTGAAGTTGGCATTGACGAGGAGCTTTTAACAAATAATCCAGAAAGAGCCGAAAATAAACTATGGATGCTTGACTGGATTAAGACCAGAAATGAATGTGTAAAATTAAGGATATTTAAAACCCAACCTTTCGCTATTAAGGAACTTCATAAAATAGAGCAGTACCTTGTGAAATTTCAGAATCCTAAAAACAGGTTTGGCTACTTGAGAATAAGATTGAACATTTGCCTCACAAATGAAGTTCGCCAGATGCGTAGAACTACCATGAATGGGGATTTCAGATTCTGTAAGGAGCCTTTGCAGTCTGAGACCTTAAAACATTTAATTGCAATCTGTCCTGCACTAATTGAGAAGAGATGTAAATTCTTTAAACAAATGTTTGAGGAACAGTGTGTCACAGATCATATAGTCTTATGGAACAATTTGTATCATAATCAATTGGCCAAAATTAACTTAGCTATATTCATGTTTGTTGCGACATTAAATCTGAAAGACTGTATGGACACTTGTATCATGGAAAACGTGCAGTAACTGAAATATATGTTTTGAATTATACTTGTTGAAAGTTCAAAGAACTGGAAAAAGTAAAATAAGATACTATAAAGGCCCTTGATGAAGGTGAACGAGTAAAATCCTTGAATGTAGTGTTAATTGTAATAATCATAAGAGGTCGTGGGAAAGCACTTGGTTTAAAAACATCTTGTAGTCCAGTATTTTAATATGTGATATTCTTTGTTATACATTTTTAAGAATGTAAATTGTATATATATGATAATTGTATTGTTTTGTTTGTAACTTTTGAAAGGCTGTTTTTACAGCTAAATCAAAAAAAAAAAGAACAAAAAAAAAGAAAGGACAAGGAGCCCTGCGAAGAAGCTAGGCGGAGTGCCACACAAATATCACACACATATCACACAAAAACGATCCAGCATTCATCTTTTAAGGACATTTTCGAGACAGTTGAGCCCTCAAGTCACCTCCGGCTGCACCGCTGACTCTTGTCACGCCGCAGTGACCAGAGCCATCGTAGACGCCTCGACCAGCATTCCAGATCGGCCAACCAGCACAGAGACAATGATTCTTGGTCCTGAGCCGCCAAGCCAGACAGCCTGCAGACATCCCTCCAGCCTCGCTTGCTGAACTGCCTGCCGCCTGGTACCTGCTGCTGTCTCCAGCCACTAATTCTGTCTCACCGGCTGCAAAGTGCCCTGGAACCGCCTCAAAGCTGTAGAGCACCAAGAACATCTTTAGCACCAGGTAGATTGTGGTTCCGCCCCTCATGATCCTTCTCTGAAGGCCCCTAGAGACAGTTACAACCCTTTGCCCCTTTTGTGTTGAAACCAAATAACCTTGAACAGTGAGATTGATTCCTTTACCAACTACCCTCCTATCAGTATCCAGAGAGCATCCCTTTCCTTTGTGAAACTGTCTGTGCTCTGTGTTCCTTTAAAGTGTGGGTTGTAATTGTAGTGTGCTAGAACTGTCTGTCCTAGTAATAACAAAGTCGATATTTGTATACAACCTTGACTGGAAAGTCCCTTTTATCATTGGGTAATAATTGTATTTTTGCTGTGTTGCAACTAACCAATGATCTACAACCTTTTAGAGATAAGCCTACCTTTGAGATAAGCCTGCTGTTCCGTCCATATTACCAAAATTGGAGAAGGAGGTCTTATAATTCACTTGTATTCCAATCTGTTCGGATCCCTTCTGATGTACTAGAGGTGTGGGGTTGATTGATGGTTTAGAAACCGATATTCATCCCTGGACCACAGGTTCCCCGAAAGTTGATTCATCACATAAGGCATGCAGAACGATTAATGGGTTCAGATCAGCCATCTCTGCTGGGCATGTGTTGGTGAAAGGCGAACCTTTAGCAAGACACTTTTCTGTGCGTAAGGCTCTCAAATCAATTTGCATGAAGGTGCCGCCTAAAACGAGGTATTCTTTCTTGTGGGATGTTAATTAAGTATTTTTTTTTATTTTTTTTTTATTGATATAGTTGAATTAAATCTACTTTTCAATACAAAACTACAGTAAAAAACAATCAAATTTAAAACAGAAAAGCACAAAGTATGACACAGTTGGTATACAGAAAAAACGATGGAAAACCAGATAGGAAGATTGGTGGAACAAACATAATTTAAAACATAATTTAAGAAGTTGCTCAATGGGTTAGATTCAGCGCATATAGAAAATTCACCATAGCAATTTGTACAGAAACATTCATAGTGCACAACAGTGTGGACCATCTTTGAGCAGGATCCAGTATTCCTAAATGATTACAATGAGTAGAAAAGAATTTCAAACGTTCACAGATTAGAGCTGGACATAGGGACAATATATGTTCCAAGATCTCAGTGACCTTTATGTCTAAACAGAATCCACAAAAGACCAAATTCGAGTCAATGCAGTTACTTTTAGCAAGTAGTTCATGGGTGTGCCACAGATTAAGGCACATCCTTAGGATTCCTGGCCGTATTTTTTTACAGGGGAACTTGAGAAGGTATGGTTCCATGGAGCCCAGGCTTTTATGTTTACATTTTTCAGGAATGGCGGATTTATATTGTAAGCATTCAGATCTGGTCTTAATCCAATCATAACGATAAATTACATTTTTAGCTTTAACAGGATTGGTGAGTAACATATCAATGGTTATTTCTGCTTGGGCTAAGATGGAATATATGGCACGTAGCCAACATTTGATAAAGTTATGATTGGTTTTGAATATATAATCTGAAAGAAATTTCAGGATGTTGTTCTCACTGGATGCCAACAAACATTTACAAAGTAGTGCACAAACCTTCCAAGAATATTGCGCATGTAAGTAAGTTAGACCTAATTCGTAGCGCAACCAAACTCCTGGGATGCATTGGGGCAGATGGAGAAGCGCTTTCCAAAACTTACTTTCCAGATTATCTAGAACTTTTCGCGACCAGGGTGTTTGGGATTCAAGCCCATATAAAATGCTTTGAGTGGCTTTTTGTTTCCAGTAAATGACAGCTGGCTTCATGGTGATAGCGCCATAACAATGTGTTATGACCGTGGCCTGCGAAATAGCTGTGTCAAGTTTTTGCTTTACAACATCTAGATGGCCAGAAACTGAGACATTACCATCAAATATCATTCCCAGGTAAACATAGTTCGGAACTGTCGCCAAAGTTATTTGGTTAATTGTCCATAAAGATTTTTATCTGGACAGGTTATTTGGTCTATAAACGACAATTTGGATTTTGGAGGTGTTTATTCGTAATTCATGCTTCTCGATGTAGCAGTTAAATGAATCAAGTAGATTTTGTAAGCCACTCAGGGTTTATGAAATCAGCACCAAATCATCAGTGTACATGAGGGTCTGGATCTTACTATTGTTTAGTTTGGGTGAATCTGATGGTATTACCTCAAACACCTGACGTACATCATGCACGATGTAATTGAAAATTGCAGACGCAAGGAGACAACCTTGTTTAAGGCCACGGTCGGTTGGAATTGCAATGGACAACAACCCTTCCAAATTCAGTCTGATACGGATCGAAGTAAGGATTGAATAATATGATACAATGCATAAGGGCAATTGTCTCTTTCGAGTTTAGAAAACAGAAGTGGGCAAGAGATGGCATCAAAGGCCGTATGCAGGTCGACAAAAGCAAAGTAAATGGCCTGCTTTGATGCCTGTGCTTGGAATTTGACTGCATTGAGGCTAAGCAGGTTGATGTTCGTGCCCATACCTGCTAGAAAGCCCATCTGGAAAGGATCTCTTGCGTGGGTAGCTTTTGTCCAGATGTTAAAATCGCAAAGGATTAGTTTGGCAAAAAGCTTCCCAGGCACATCTAGGAGCGCAATAGGCTTGTAATTGCAGGGTAGAGTCTGGTCCCTTTTTTATGGATGGGCACTATTATGGAGGTTTTCCATGAAATGGGAATACAACGTGACGCAATGATCTGTTGGACTCGATCATTCAGGATTTTTGCCCACATGGGGGGATTGGATTTAAACATAGAATTACTAAGGCCATCAGGGACCATGGCTCTGGAGGGGCTAATGTGATTAATGTATCCCTCGAGGATGGTCGGGGAACATTCTAGAAACCATTTTTCCTTTCCCTCTTGTCTGTAAGCATAGTTGGAAAAACTGGGATCCGCATATAGGTTGGTATAGTGCTGGATCCACTGCGCCTCGGTAACATTATGGACCTGCAAGAGAGATTGAGTCTGAGGGGCACACTGATTAAATACAGCCCCAGTTTCTGCAGTGTTTTTGTTCACTATTAATCTAAGCATGTGTTCACTATCATGCTGCAGAATATGGGCTTGGTGTTGCCGCATCCAGTTACGGTATCTGCATTTAGCAGATCTCAGCTGTGAGTTACGAGAGGACTGGTCTAGTTTACAGATTTGTCTTTTTTCACGTTGATATTAATTCTTTTTAGCACTAACTAGAGGATTGAAGAAATGTTTATGAAGGGGTCCTCGGAGACTAAACATTTTCATCGGATGTTTGAAAGTGATCAGAAGGTTTGTGTACTGAGTCGGGGTGAATGACTTATTATTACAGATGACCAGATTAGAAAAGGCTAGTAGATTGGCATCAGACCAGCGAAAGCGGGATTTGGCATTATTGACAATAAGATTGTGATGAAGAAACAGTTTGTTGGATGGTGCACAAATCCAATTTATTGTTAGTGCTAACAGATGATGGTCGCTATGTGCCTGTGGGATGACTTCAAAAGATTGTATATGACCATTCAAATTGGTATGAGTATACATATAGTCAATGGTACTAGAAATGGTTTCTTTTTGCCACGCAGGTTGGGCTGGAATGTCACCTCATATAGAACCATTTATCATATGGAAATTGCGTTCTAACATGAACGATGACCAGCGCTTGACCTCGGCAATAGTATTTTTGCCTTTAGGATGTAAACAGTTGAGATTGAGGTCTCCAACGATGATTGTGTCTGTGATTTCAGGGGAAACAATTATAAGGTCAGGAAGTCTAGTCATACCAGCATAGAAAGCAGCATCTGTTAGCCCAAGGGGGTTACGATAGATGTTAATCAGTGCTAGTGTATGAGGTGGACATAGGATTTTCACAAGCTGTATATAGGCAGACACCGACTCCCAAGACTGAACAGAGAATCCCTTTGACATGTTGACCCCCACCAGGAGGCCCGAAGAGGGACGGCCCTTGATGCCTGCGATGGCTGGTAATAAGGCAATCTCATAATTGTTCCATGCAGGTGAATGTAAAAGCCAAGTTGCTTGCAGTGCTATGATGTCATATGCCACAGAAAAGCCAGAAATGGAAGTTTGCAGATGTGAATGGCCTTGTGTGTTCCAGCTCGCAATGGTAAAGTGGCATTCTGTAGATGTTACTAGTGGTTATGACATTTGGGCTGTTCAGGATAGGAAGTTCTTGAAGGTACTTAATTCTTAGAAGTGTTAGTTGGTAGTTGCTTTGGATCATTAACTACATGCATACGGGCTGGGTCTTGAGCTAGTAGGAAACCCATATTAAACAACTGCATTTTTGATTTCCAAATAGTATTTAACACAATTCCCGAGGGGATCCACAGACGCACCACTGAACAAGTGGAATCAGAAATAAACGGAATTAGTTCAATATCACTCGAGCAAATGGCTTCTAGCTCCACTAGTTCCGAAAAGATATTCAGTACACTGCGCCTGTTAAGGTCATAGGTGCCAAAGCTGCCTCCTCGCCATTTTAAAATTAGAGAATGGCATTTTCGAATGTCTGAGGCATGGTGTCGAGATCTCATCACAGGGGCACCTTGCGGGTTACAATTGACCGTTGGCTCATCTGGTTTACGTGAAAGATGAGAGGCCTCCATATGCTGGAGGGGGGAGGGATGGACAATGCAGCTGGGTGGGGGAAGTTGGAAAGAACTACCTGCATTCGAAGGGGCAGTACTCAGGAGCAGCCATTTGAGCAAATGGGAATTTCGGTTCCCTAGGCTTTTGGATCGGGGCGAGTGCAGGGTGCTGGGTACTTAGCGCAAGGTAGGAGTCTACCGCCTTGTGTATTTGGACAGTTGCAAGGTCGCAGGGCTCATTTGCACTCGTTTTGGCAGGGAAGCCGCATTGTTTGATTGGGGTAATAGCCCAGGTGTATTTTTGGGAGGCGCGGCTATTCTCTGAGAATTTGTGTGGTCCAGTTCACGAATTGAGGCATCAACCGGTGGATAAGATGTGGGTGGAGAAAGTGCAGCTGCTGGGGGCACCACCAGGTTTTGCGGCAAAGGACAGGACTCATTGGGGGTCATGTCTGGGTGGCAATGTGGTTGAGAATTCCTTGTTTGGTACCGGGAGACTAACTGCCAGGGTACCACCAGGTCTTGCTGCAAAGGAGTGGGCTCTTGTGGGTCGGGTCTAAGTGGCAAGGTAGACGAAGATTCTTTGTTAGATGCTGGTAATGTACAAGCTCGTTCTTCAGTAGGCTTACTTGTAACTGATCAGGGTTTCAACGTGTGAAAAAAGGATTTCATCGTTTGCTTTTGGAGTCTTAGTGTAATATGATTTAGATTTTTTCTAGAAGACACACGGGACACCTTGAAAATGGTTTTCTTTTTAGCTGGGGCGGATGGGATTGCGGATGGGGCCCCCTCCTCGGTGGCCTCCACGGCCAACAGGGGGGCTGTAGCTGAAGCGGGTTCCGAGGCGACTGGCGTGGTTGGGAGACTAATCCATGACTCATGCGAAGGTGCAGCACTGGCGTCAGCTCCAATCTCTATCTCTGGGGTGATACTATTTGAGAAAACTGGTAGAGCCGGAGAATGTGAAGAGTGCTACGACCCGGCGGAGCCAATGGTAATGATTGAAATATCATTTGCCGGTACACAGTCTGAATCTGAAGCGTCTTGGGGACTCAACTCCAAGTGCCGCACTAAAGTTTCAAGTAAGGACAGCACTTGTTGAGTTTGCATAGTTTGATCAGAGATTTTTGAATATAGCCCTTCATATAACTTGAAGAGGCTCTGTAAGTTCAGATGCATGGCAGCCAAAGTAACATCAAGCATTGGAGGAGAGGGAGGGGCGGGGGGGATGGTAGAGTGGAAACATGCAGTGCTGAGACCTGCGGTCTCCGCGGGGTGGGGTAGACAAAAGAGACTGTGGGGGAGCCAGTGGTTGCCGCAGAACCTGGCGTGATTGCCTGGACGCTATGTGAGCCAATAAACATAGAGGTTGGGGACTCGCATTGGCTCGCGTATAAAGATAGGTCTGCTTCGGTGCAAGGGGAGGAGGTTTGGGGCACCGCAGTGTTTGCAGGGCCTCTCATCGGAAGGGAAAAACGAGGGAGAGGAGTATGAAGCATCGTATTATCCGAGAGAGGACGGGCAGAAAAGTTAGAGCTGGGCCCAGGTTGGGGGAGAGCTGTTAGGGCGCGTGGGGGGAGCACCCTTGGTGTACTCGGGGTGCCATCACTCACAAGTCACAGGGATGGCATGGTCAAGCCCTTCAGGGTAGGCGCCATATTCGCTGGGGACAGTGTAATGGACTGAGAAAAGCACGAGGCGCGTGCAAGCAGGGTAATCGTGCCATTTTGCTGAGCATGTAAGGTTACGGGCATGCCAGTTTTTAAAGAGTACGCCATAGAGGCATGTCTGAATGTACAACACTTAGTGCACAGAGTGGTTAGATGTTAGAAATATAATTTACCGATTGCTCAGGCAGGGCAAAGGCAAGACAAAGGCAAGTAGAAGTACGATTGGTTACCTCGACCGCTGGCCGCTTGGCTGCACGGCTAAGAAGCCAAGCAGTACTTAACCAGTACTTGCTCCAAGTGCGCGTGCACAGGTGCGCGTGCGTGGTGTTTATATTGGATTGACCAATGTGGTCAAAAAGGAGGTGGAGCTCTGAAAAACGTGAAAAGAAAGGAAGGTCAAAACCCACACAAAGTCCAAACAAAGTCCACAGACAAAGTCCAAACGTAGTTCAGTGGCGTCACCTTCTTAAAGGGCCCAAGCTTCTCCAACTGCAACACGGGAGGCACACGGGAGGCACAGTAGCAGGAAGGAGTCAACGGGCAGAGAGGCGCCAAGACAGCCAAGCAGTACTTAACCAGTACTTGCTCCAAGTGCGTGTGCACAGGTGCGCGTGCGCAGTGTTTATATTGGATTGACCAATCTGGTCAAAAAGGAGATGGAGCTCTGAAAAACATGAAAAGAAAGGAAGGTCAAAACCCACACAAAGTCCAAACAAAGTCCATGGACAAAGTCCAAACGTAGTTCAGTGGCATCACCTTCTTAAAGGGCCCAAGCTTCTCCAACTGCAACACGGTAGGCACACGGGAGGCACAGTAGCACGAAGGAGTCAACGGGCAGAGAGACGCCAAGACAGCCAAGCAGTACTTAACCAGTACTTGCTCCAAGTGCGCGCGCACAGGTGCACGGTGTTTATATTGGATTGACCAATCTGGTCAAAAAGGAGGTGGAGCTCTGAAAAACATGAAAAGAAAAGAAGGTCAAAACCCACACAAAGTCCAAACAAAGTCCACAGACAAAGTCCAAACGTAGTTCAGTGGCGTCACCTTCTTAAAGGGCCTAAGCTTCTCCAACTGCAACACGGGAGGCACACGGGAGGCACAGTAGCACGAAGGAGTCAACGGGCAGAGAGACAAGCAAGCAGTACTTAACCAGTACTTTCTCCAAGTGCGCACGCACTGGTGCGCGTGAGCGGTGTTTATATTGGCTTGACCAATCTGGTCAAAAAGGAGGTGGAGCTCTTTTTAAAGGGCCCAGGCTTCTCCAACTGCAACACGGGAGGCACACGGGAGGCACAGTAGCACGAAGGAGTCAATGGGCAGAGAGATGCCAAGACCGCCAAGCAGTACTTAACCAGTACTTGCTCCAAGTGCACGC
Organism: Ambystoma mexicanum; assembly: GCF_040938575.1. NCBI lineage: Eukaryota > Metazoa > Chordata > Amphibia > Caudata > Ambystomatidae > Ambystoma > Ambystoma mexicanum. The sequence goes on along the minus strand of NC_090930.1, from coordinate 1,107,481,003 downwards.
ACCTGTTGAGTATTTTATTTGTTTCAGTCTTTCCTGATGACAGCAAACTTGAGCAGAGGGACTGGGGGTCACACTACAAGCTCACAGTTGCAGCTCCCAGGGCCCAACAAACCCTCCCCCCAGTGCACAGGCGGAGGACTCAGTCAAGGGCAAGTTAGAACTCTAATTTATTACACAAACACACAGGGATCATACAGGACATTTGACATCTCCCAGACTCACGGCTCCTACGCCCGTGTCGGGCCATTTTGTTTGATTTCTGCATCAAAACATGGGACCCGTCACCAAACCTACGAGAAGATAGGATTGGGTAGTTGGGGTGATAGTGCCTGTGCATGGCACCTATAGATACTAGTCTATTGGTCCTCACATGTCAGGTGGCTTGCCTGCTCATTCCCCAAGAAACCATCTATTACATTGCTGCAGGGTCACAGAATTACCAGTGGCCTTGCCCTTTGCCATCCACTCCTGGATTTCTGTTCCCTGATTGGCTGGAGCTGATCTCCCAGGCCTTGGACCCAGCTCTGTTCTCAGCGCTCAGTGCACCTTCTCAAGGTGATGAGAAAGACTATGGCCCTCATTCTGACTCTGGCGCTAAGGGGTTTACGGCGCCGTATACGGCGCCGACCCTTAACGTCTGATTACAAGGTTCCCTTTGCGGGATGGCTTTTAACGGCTGCTTTTTTGCAGCCGTTAAAATCCATGCCGCAAAGGGACCTTGGCGATAATTACGGCACCGTGCCGTAATTATCGCCTTTCCCCATTCCCATTATGCCCTATGGGGCGAAAATGGGAATGGGGAAGGGTAAAATGGGAAATGGGGATTTACCGCCCCACTCACCTTGGAATGGGGCGGTAAATCCGCCAACCACCATGGCGTAAACATAGTTTACGCCATGGTGGTAAGGGTACGACCCAGGCGGTAACTTACCGCCTGGGTCGTAATGAGGGCCTATGTGTTCCCAATGTAACCGTCAGTGCCACCACTTTTACCTGTGAGAGTGCCCTCAATATTGCAACGTTGTTAAATAATCCTTGTTTCACTTCATGTCTGCGTTTCTGAGAACCGTTCGTCTTCCCACAGCGTGTGAGTGACCATTGTCTTGCTCATCTGCATCACGTGGTTGCAGACTGCGAAATCGAGCTCTCTGATTTGCAATTCATGAGGATTTATTCTGCTCTTCTGCAGATGTCTCTGTGTCTCTTAGCTTTGGAATGTGCTGTTTGTCTCTGACCTTGGCTGCGAGCCCTGGCCTGCTGTTCTGTGCAGCCTCGTTCTGCTTTCCTTCGTCATGAGATGTGGTGGACTATGTACTCGGCCTTCGGTCTAGAATGGCAAAGTACATGGAACAATCAACAAAGAATCTAAAGGCCAGTCAGGAGCTGATGAAGCACTGGCACGATCAAAAGGCCACAGTGACAGTCTATTCTCCAGGCCAGTAAATGTGGATTATGGAGCCTGTCAAACCCAGTGCCATTCAGGACAAGTGGACCGGGCCTTACTGTGTGCTGGAAAGGGTCAGTTTGGTGAATTATCTCATTGATGTGAAAGGACATAAATAGATGTGCAGGGTCTTTCACGTCAACCGGCTAAAAACCCCATTATAGCCGGAATGACTTGGTCATGCCCTTAGCGACTGACTGAGAGACTGAGGAGGAGACCGATCCCCTCCCCTCCCAGACCTCCTGCACACTGAAGCCACAGATGGGTACATTGAAGGTGTCAACTATGCAACGGACATGTCAGAACAGCAACTGACAGACTGTCGCCATTTACTTGGACAGTTTGCCGGTCTGTTACGCTGACTCCCGGTCGCGCAGATTGGTGCACCCATAATGTGGACACTGGAGACAGTAAGCCGGTGAAGAGTAGAATGCAGTGGATGTCCAATAAGGTCAGGGACATCATCAAGGAGGAAGTTTCCAAGATGTTGTCCCTAGGAGTGATAGAGACATCCCACAGCCCCTGGGCTAGCCCAGTGGTACTGGTCCCTAAAAAGACCAGTAGTGGGAACACTAAAGTTCGATTTTGTGTTGACCAAAGGGGGCTCAATTCTGTCACATAGACAGATGCTCTCCTCATTCCGCAGGCAGATGAGCTCATTGACAAGCTCAGCACTGCCAGGTACATGAGTACTTTTGACCGCACAGTGGGGTATTGGCAGGTCGGCTTGACAGATGGAGCGAAAGAGAGGTCGGCATTCTCAACTCCAGAAGGACATTATCAGTTCACTGTGATGCCCTTCGGATTGAAGAATGCCCATGCCACTTTTCAGAGGGTGGTTAACCAGGTTTTGTCCGGACTAGAAAACGTCAGCGTCGCCTATCTAGTTGACATTGCTGTGTTTAGCCAAACCTGGGAGGATCATGTATCCCACTTGAAACAAGTGCTTCAGGTGCTGCAGAATGCAGGCCTGATTATCAAAGCCACAAAGTTCCAGGTAGCACATGGTACTGTGACTTACCTAGGCCACCTGGTTGGTGGAGGTAAGAAACAACCTCTTGAAGCAAAGGTACAGGCTGTGAAGGAGTGGGACATCCCCACCACACAGACGTAGGTGAGAGCCTCTCTAGATCTCACTGGGTACTACCAGTCATTCATCAGAGGGCATGGGACCATTGCAATACCCCTGAATGATGTAACATCCAAAAAGATGCCAAAGAAGGTAACTTGGACCCCCACCTGCCAAACCTCATTTCAGGATATAAAGGATGGATTGTTCAGGGCCCCAGTTCTGAAAGTGCTATACTATGGTCAGGAGTTCATTATCCAGATAGATGCCTGTGATTTTGGGATTGGAGCAGTGTTAGTGCAGCTGAACTCTGAAGGGGTAGAGCAACCTGTCGCCTATATTAGCAGGCGGTTGACAAAAAGGGAAAGGAACTGGGCTTTCGTAGAAAAAGAGGCATATGTGCTCATGTGGGCCGTAAAGAAGCTGAAACCCTACAATTTTGGGTCTAACTTTCCGATCCAGACGGACCACAGGCCTCTGTGATGGTTAATGGCCATGCAAGGGGAGAACCCTAAGCTTTTGCGGTGGGCCATATCCCAACAGGTATTAGATATGGACATCCAGCACAAGCCAGGCTCCCAGCATGGAAATGCAGACAGCCTCAGCTGGTACTTTTGCCTTGATGACGAACCCGACCCTCAGTAGGGTGGTGGTTCACATGTTGAGGCTGGGGGGCATGTGAGAAATTCAACCATCCGCACAGGGAGAGTGCGCTCGCTAGGGCTTTTTTAACTTTTTGATAAATGAAAATTAATGATAGGAGACCAACCTCAGAGAAATGAGTGCAGCCATTCTGCACCCATTTCATCTGCTTCCCGCACCAAACACATAGTCACCTGTTCTCTGGGAAGACACCGCCTACAGGCGCCGTCTTCCCCGGTCATATTCACATGGAATGTGACAGCCCTGGGTACATCAAAGCATTCCAAGCAGGGGGAAAGCACACCTTCCTCCAGCCATGAGCAGCCTAATAAAAATATCAGAGGGTGCATGGATCTGCATTCCTTTGTTCTCCGGCTGGTGGCAGTGCATACTAATGAGAGATAATTGAGGCACGCCTGCCGAGGGGCTTGGTTGCCGGAGAGACAACAGGAAGGCGGGACTAACACCTCTTTCGTGTGCAATGTGTCATCTTCAAGCTAGTTCCCACCCCTCTGTATGAAAGGCAGTGAAATGCATGTCTGGGTCCACTATTTACCGTAGGCAAACCCCTGCAGAGCTGACCCCTTTCATAGGGGAGAGGTATGTGGTTTGGGGGTGAAAGGAAGTCTGCTCCCAGCACATACTTCAAGGGAAAACCTGCGCTTTAATCAAGAGTCACGAAGGGCTCAGTTAACCAGAGAGACACTTTGATCTACAACAGACAGGAAGATGGGTGGGACTAGGTATATGTTGTCACACCTTTGTCTGTCCTGTTGCAGAGCACTCTGGTCCTGACCTCATGCGTAACAGAAGATTGTTGGTCGGGACCCAGGATTGGTTCATTAAGGTAGGCCTAGCCTACACCAATCACTGGGGCCCAGTTCACTTTAAAAGAGGGCTGAACCCCTCACTTGACAGATCAACTGAAGACTTTGCAAGGAGTAAGAAGGATATGTTTGGACCAGAACTAAAGGTACAGTCTACCTTACATCTTCCACCAGTGAAGGAAGGCCAGGAGTTCCAAGAGGGAAGCAAGATCCCTCCCCTAAACATCTCCCGGGAACAGAGGGAGATACCGGACTAAGAGGACCCATCCAGCTGCTCCAGAAACGGTACCCAGCCAGCACACAGTGTGCCCTGCTAGGTTCTGACAGCAAGCTTTACGTGGGAAGTGCCTGAGAGTCTCTAGACAAAGGACAATGCCGTTGCCTGCAATCACTCTCCTGAGATTTGGGCCGTCCACCTTGAAAGGTCACTAGCCCTGCCAAGAAGCTAGGAGGAGTGCCACACAAGCATCATCCAGTGTCCGTCTCTTAAGGACATATTGAAGACAGTTGAGCCCTCAAACCGCCTCCGGCTGCACTGCTGACTGTTGTCACGCCGCAGAGCCGTCTGAGACGCCTTGACCAGAATTCCAGATCGGCCAACCAGCACAGAGACAACAATTCTTGGCCCCAAGGCGCCACACCGGACAGCCTGCAGATGTCCGGACAGCCTGCAGATGTTCGGACAGCCTGCAGATGTCCGTCCATGCTCGCTGCCGAACGGCCGGCCGCATGTTACCCGCAGCTGTCTCCCGCCACTAACTCTGTCTCACCGGCTGCAAAGTGCCCTGGAACTGCCTCAACGCTGCAGAGCACCAAGAACTTCTTTAGCACCAGGTACACCAGGTACATTGTGGTTCCGCCCCCCTGGTCCTTCTCTGAAGGCCCCAAAAGACAGTTACGACCCTTTACCCCTTTGTTGTTGAAACCAAATAACCTTGAACAGTAAGATTGACTGCTTTACCAACTTCCCTCTTATCAGTATCCAGAGTGCATCCCTTTCCTGTGTGAAACTGTCTGTCCTCTATGTTCCTTTACAGGAACGTTGTAATTGTGCTAGAATTTCTCTTGTAGTAATAATAAAGTAGATATTTTTATACAACCTTGACTGGGCAGTCCCTTTTATCATTGGGTAATAATTGTATTTTCGCTGTGTTGCAACTAACCAATGATCCACGACCTTTTAGAGATAAGCCTGCCGCTGAGATAAGCCTGCCGTTCCGACACGTTACCAAAATTGGACAAGGAGGTCTTATTATTCACTTGTATTCCAATCTATTCGGATCCCTTTTGGTGTACTAGAGGTGTGGGGTTGTTTGATGGTTTAGAAACCGATATTCATCCCTGCACCACAGGTGCCCCGGAAGTTGATTGGTCACATAAGGCATTCAGAACGATTAATGGGTTCAGATCAGCCATCTCTGCTGGGCATGTGTTGGTGAAAGGCAAACTGTAGGAAGACACTTTTTTGTGTGTAAGGCTCTCAAATCAATTTGCATGAAGGTGCCACCTAAAGCGAGGTATTCTTTCTTGTGGGATGTTAATTGAGTTCTTAATTTGTTTCAGTCTTGTCCTGATAACGGCGAACTTGTGCAGAGGGACTGGGGGTCACACTACAAACTCACTGTTCCAGCTCCCATGGCCCAACAAACTCTCCCCCAGTGCAGAGGTGGAGGACTTAGTCAAGGGCAGGTTAGAACCCTTCTATATTACACAAACATACATGGATCATACAGGGCATTTTACATCTCCCGGACTCACGGCTCCTACACAGGGTCAGGCCATTTTGTTTGATTCCTGCGTCACAACATGGTAACCTTCACCAAAAACCTACGAGAAGATAGGATTGAGTAGTTGGGGTGATAGTGCCTATGCATGGCACCTATGATACTACTCTATTGGTCCTCATATGTCAGGTGGCTTGCCTGCTCATTCCCCAAGAAACTATCTATTACATTGCTGCAGGGTCGCATAATTACCATTGGTCCTTTCCCTCTGCCATCCACCCCCGGAGTTCTGTTCCCTGTATGGCTTGAGCTGATCTCCAGCTCTGTTCTCAGCGCTCAGTGCACCTTCTCAAGGGGATGAGAAAGACTGTGTGTTCCCAATGTAACCATCAGTGCCACCACTTTTACCTGCGAGAGTGCCCTCAGTGTTGCAACGTTGTTAAATAATCCATGTTTCACTTCATGTCTGTGTTGCTAAGAACCGTTCATCTTCCCACAGCGGGTGAGTGACCATTGTCTTGCTCGGCTGGGTCACGTGGTTGCGGACTGCGAAATCGAGCTCTCTGATCTGCAATGTATGAGGATTTATTCTGCTCTTCTGCAGATGTCTCTTAGCTTCGGAATGTGCTGTTTGTCTCTGGCCTTGGCTGAGAGTCCTGGCCTGCTGTTCTGTGCAACCTAGTTCTGCTTTCTTCGTCTCTCATTTTGTGGCTCGTGGCCTCATGTAACCTCATTATAGTTATACTATAATTTCTATACATCCATACTGTGTTATGTTCCTTATAGGTTAGTTGTATTCGGTTCTCCCAGGCTTCTTATTTGGTCCTGTAGTTACAAAGGGTTAGTTGCGATAGGTGTCTGCAAGCTTGGTCTGCATATATTCTTTTGGCTTGCGTTCAGCGTTTCTGCATTTAGCTAATGAGAAAAATTATAAAATCTTTTGACAATATGTATATGTATCTGTCCTCTTTCTAAAGAGCTGTGTAAGCATGTTCTTTTTGTGAGCACATGTGTGTCCATGAAACTTTAAGCATGGCTGCCAGTTTGCTTCATGACTAATGTTGCTATGTCGTGGTGTCACTAATGAGGTCAGCATAGCGGTTTTCCGTTGTTAGTCAATCTGATCCTTTCGAGGCATTTGGATCCATGATCAATGTTGAGGCACCTGTATCCATTGACTGGATAAGGTTTGAATGGCTATGTAAGAGAATATCTGTTTGCATATGTGGATATCACTGGCCCTCCAGGGGGTTGTCCAAACAGTGAATTGCTTTGTGTGTTCTTGACTCTTTGGGCTATGATGTTCATGGGTGCTAGGAGCCGCATTCCAGGGACCCTCTCTTCACTAACCTTGCAGCAACTCTTCTCCAAGTTAGCCATATTGTTGTGCCTCATTTCCATTAAAATGGTTTCCGACATCAGAGCATTGGATGTGGATAAAAACATGTATTCTCATCAAGGGGTAACCTCCTTTGTTTCTAGGAGAACTAAATGTATGATTTTTTCAGTTTCCTACCCTTCCTTTCATGTGGATCACAAGCTTGTTGTGGTGCAATGTTTAAAATGTTTTGTACAAAAGACTGCAGGGCTTTGAGCTCCAGGTTCCCCGCAGCTGCTCATTTTTTACTGTAAAGCCCATAAACCTGTGTCCCCGGCCACTGTAGCCAGGTGGGTAAAGTGGATCATAAGGGAGGCTCATATTTCGGGGCACACTCTGTTAGGGGCACCATGGCTTTTAAAGTTGCTTTCCTAATGGGAAGTTTGGCACACATTTTAAATGCAGATGATTGGTCCTAAGAGTCCACTTTTAAGACCTTTTATCATAAGTGTATTGAACATGTTGCCATTGATGTAATGCAAGGGCTTTAAACTTGCATAATATGAAGCCTCTGTCTTGAAATAGAATGAATAATCCCCCCCACTAATGTGAGAGGTGGTTTAGATTCTATTAAATACAAGGAGGCGAGTATTAATATATGTTTTGTCTATTTCTTGAAGCTTTGGGGTGAGGTGCAGTCCACCCAAAGAAGAGCCAGGAAATTTCAGAGAGGACAGTTGTGCAAACAAGCCTTGAATCTTGTTGTTCGTTCAGGAGTCAATGTTGCAGTGTCTGGTTCCTCAGGGTGGCGTCTACTGTGGGGGCAGCTACGAAAGAGGATGTCATCTTAGAAGAAAGGACTTATATGAGGCCTTCCATGCCTATTGGGTGTTGCCAGGGCATGATCTGTCCTCCATTTGGGTTTGGGGTGATACCCTTAAATTATGTTAACAAACAAAACTATTATTTGAAACAAAACATGTTTTATGTTGAAGTGTGTTTCTTGTTTATTTGCTGCTGTGGCGTCAATTAGTAAAGATAGATTTGCATAATACTCGCCTTCTTGTCTTTAATGGAATCTAAACCCCCTCTCACGTTAGTGAGGGGGATTATTTACTCTGCTTCTCAGATGATTCCCACTAAAAATGGTTTCACATAATAGCATGCTCAGCGTCAATGTTGCGGTATCAGGGCTTAGCTTCAGAGTGCCAATTCTGACAGGTGGCCCTGCTGTGCCATGCAGTCTTATATGTGGATGTCATTCAATAAACACTTCTTTCAATGCCTGCTACCTTGCAGGATGTAGCTATAGACTCAGAATGATGCAGAGGGACATTCCCAATGAGCTGTTCCACTTGACGAGCTTGGGCCAGTTTTGTGAGCAAAAGTGGGCAACTTTAATGAGTTAGCACAATGGGCAATGGGTAGGTTAGACCAATGTTCCTAACCCAAATGTTACCAAACATGTCGCCCCAGGCACTACTCGTACATAGTTTGTAGTGAAAAGCAATGAATAGTGATTTGTAATTACAGGCCACATGTTTTATAGACGCCTGGGCCTAGTCTTTGTCCTAGTTTGACCGCGGTTGACTATGTGTACCTGTGCACCTGGGGACATTGGGCCTCATTGCGGGTCCGGCGGAAAAATATCTAAATTACTGGCATGCCGTGTCTGTGAAGCACTGCTGCCGTTATCAACATTTGATTCTGTGGTTGGCTTGCATGCGCATTCCGGCATGCCAGAAACTGTGACAGCGGCACACTGGTAATTCCACCAAAATCCCAACACCACCACCCTCAGTGCCGGTGACTCCGATTCCGGCACCATGCTCCAAGTCCCACCAGTACCGGTAACAACGGTGCCGTTATTACCATGACCGTAAATACAGTGTTTGCCGGAACAAGAAATCAACCGGCGGCCATTAATAAAACACAATCTATTGCAATCCTCTGAGCACAGGAGTGATACCCACATCCAGTGTACAGAAGCAGAGTAAGAGACATGATATCAAGGGTACCTGCAACCCGGAGGCGCAAGCCCCACTTCAGCGAGGCCGAACTGAACATGCTTGCTGACACAATAGTGGAGCATGCTGACCAACTCTTCAGCACCGACCTCAGAAGGCAGGCCCAGCTATGAAAAAAGGCAATCTTGGAGGAGGTCGCACAGAATGTCACTGCAGTTGGATCAACACCCCACACTGTGCGTGACTGCCATAAAAGGTGGGACGACCTGCGTCTGAGGGTGCGAAACCTCCCGTCGGGCCAGCATACCCAGGGCATGGCCACAGGAGGCGGCACAGCATCCACCACCCACCTGCAGCCCTGGGAGGAGATCTGAAATAGTATGCTCCACCTCACACTAATTGAGGGAGGTGGTGCCGCGGAGGCCGATGGCATGACATCCGAGGAGGCTGGTGAGTACCCGTAACCCCAATGTCACATCAACCTCCTTGTCCACCCTGCATACACTAGAGTTGCCAAACATGTCAAGTATGCTGTGAACAACGCCAGTACAGCCCTATCGCACCCCACTGCAACCTGGTTGCACACATCCACATACACCTTGCCCCCAAACCTCATTCATACCTCACTCACACAGCGAACATATCACAGGCACCCTGTTTTGTCCTCACAAGATGCTCCGGCAGGCACTCAGACACACATCTCCCGCCACAGCCTAACTTGTGTTGTTAGAGCTGTGCTAGCACAGGCCAAAAGTCACGTCAGTGCCAAGCACCTACACCACCAACAACTGACCAGCCGCACACACCAAGGAAACATGTGCCCCCTCGTTACATCCACCACGACCCATGTTGCCAAATCATTACCGACGCAGTAAGTGCCGCTGGCAGCAGGCACATGTTTAACACATCCATGGCACAGCCAGCCACAACACAACATTATACAGCTTGTGTGCCATACCCCTAACAATCAGAAAAAAGGGGGGCTTTAGTGAAAAGTTGCTCGGTCAGGCGACTCCTTCCAATCCCTAGTGTGCTTCGTTGGATTTGGTTAAGATGCAAAAAGTTATTTATTGTATTCCGTGTCGCAGGTCACTGGAGTGTGACGGTAAAAAAGCCCAAACCGTCATAAAATAATTGGCATTGAAGGAGAAACTCCCAGACTCTGCACCATTCGGTATATTTGCTTTATTTAAATGTGTTCATTCAAAATCAGATGCCCTCTCCATGATTACACGTGTTTCGGCTCTGCTGAGCCTTTCTCAAATCAGGGCTATTACTACACACATATAATTATATATCCAAAACATAAACAGTTAATTCAAGTAAATTAAAATCATAACATGAATCCATAATAAGCAATACATTAGTAGCCAAAAACAAAGAAAATGTTTAAATGACAGAAAATGCGGTTTGGCGAAGGGGAGGATTGTGAAGGGATGGAGAAAACAGAAAGGTAACACCAGAAAGAAAGCATGATACAATATTCAAATACATAAAGTAAAAGAAGAAAGAAAAGACAAAAAATATAATATTGCGTTAGTCCAATTGTAAATCCATTGGTTTCATGTATTAAACACTAGATTTAATGTTAATCAAACGTATGTCAAACACACCCCAAACTGTGGGGTTGCTCACCAGTAATAATTCAAGCGGAAATTCCACGTGATAATTATCAGGTAAATCATAAAAGGGTTAAATCCCAAGGTCCAAATCTCTGTGAAAAAATGTATTGCAAACGGCTGTGTTACATGCCAAACTTTACCATCATTGGTTGATATATACACTATGTGCATATAAAAAATATATTTGTCTGTTTGAATATTCTATGGCCTGCTCTTTGTAAAATATGCTCAATAATTCATTAAGCAGCAGATAGGCTTCTATCTCATTAATGATGAAGGGTTAAAATCACAAGAATAGAAATCTGATATCCCGATAACATTTGCATTGCGTTACTCCGTATATAGACATTGTGTAGTCTCCAAATAGTATTCCTAATCGTATGTCAGTTGATTGTTAAACAGAACTCTTTCGTCTAATCTACTAAAGGTCCCATTCTGTACTAAATGGTGCGAGACGTGCTACGGGGGCAACAAAAAGTGTACAATGTCATTCCTCTGTCCATGTCATGTTGGCACAGGCTCTATAGTGTTCATTTGAGTGGACAGGCATGCACATGCAATATTTAGTTCAGCTAACATATGTCCTGTATCAGGTACCTGAAATGCGAGTGGGGGGTGTGGTCTGCAGTGGCATTCACTTGGGCCATTCACAGGCAACATGACTTCCGACCTTTGTAAGACCAAAGACAGAAATTCAAAAGCTGCATCTATTATTCTTGTGTTATGAAGGAAAAGTTAACAAGAAGTCCATGTACTAGTGTACTTTTACATTAGAAATGAGAAGATTGTGTGGTTCTAACAGGCAGGGGACATGGACAATTGGTGTGTTGACAAACACTGTTATGTAGGTGGGTGCAGTATTGTTCTCTGTCCATTGTGTGTTTGCTTGACTGTGTTATTGCTTCATGTTTTAAATCTGGTGTGGTGCATTGTGGTACATGTTGTTTTCTTGTTTATAGTTGTACAGAATAGCTGCTCTCATGCATGCACTGGATCAATTTCAAAAATTGTGGCACGCCTGTCAAGGCCTTGCACTCAGGCATGCTATAACTGTGTAACAGCTTCAGTCACACCTGTACACTTTCATGCTTAATGAACTCACAACAACGTAGACACTTGTCCCCTTTCATTTAGTGACTGTACATGTAGTACTATTGACTTGAATTATGAGAATTAGTCTTATACATGGCAATCATTCCCCTTTACACTCCCTATCCTGCACATGTTCCATTTCATGGTGTTTTTGTTATTTAAGGAGCAAAGGTAAGTGTGATGTAAAATGGAATGAAGTATTCAATGTGCACAGCCACTGGTGATGTGTGTTCGACATGGCCCCAATTCAAATGTGCTCATGGAGTTGTAGTTGGGCTCACCCAGCATCCAGGTTCACTATGCTGTTTCATGCCCACCCCTCCGCCTCCCGCACCCTCAATCTAATGTGCTCATGGCCTTGTAGTTGCACTCACCCAGCAGCCAGGTACACTATGCTTTTCATGCCCTCCCCCCAATTCAAATGTGCTCATGGCCTTGTAGTTGAACTCACCCAGCAGCCAGGTATGCTGTCCACCATGACGTGCCATGTACCGAGGCAGTGTGGAGTTGCGCAGCACCATGGAGCCATGGGTGGAACCGGTAAATCTGGCACAGCAATGGGTGATAATGAGACGGGCATCACACACCATCTGCACATTCAGTGAATGGTATAATTTTCTGTTGCGGTACACAGCCTCCACAACATGCATGGCCACCATCTCCACATGTGTGCAGTCCAAGGCACCAATGATGTTCGGCATGCCTGCAAGGGCATGGAAGGCTATTTTTGTGAGATTTACCTGGTCTGCTGTTCTGGTTAGACTGATGTGGTCTTGAACGTAATGCAGAAGTGCATCAATGACCTGGAACAGGACACATGAAATACAGGGTTGCGAGATCCCATCGAGCTCTCCGACAGCGTGCTGGTATGTGCCTGTAGCAAGGAAGTGTAGCACAGACACTACCTTGAGCAAGGGGGGGATGGCTGTGTGTATATTTATGAGGCTGACTAGGTCGTCATGGATCCGGTCCACTATATCGATGATGGTGTCCCTCTCTAGCCGGTACAGGGTGTGGATCTGCATTACGTTCAGGTTTAATGGTGTGGCCCTTAAACGAGGGATTGGTGGATGTCGGAGTGGTGCAACAGGCTGAGCAATGGGGTTTTGCTGGGCCATGATGGCCCTCCTTCTCCTCAAGCGCCTACACTGCATCCTCTGCCACCTCAACTAATAATAGTCCTTCAGGCATGGCCTACAGCTCCAGTACTGCTACTGCTAGCATTGTGGTGTTGTAAGGGGTTTGGGGTGTTCCTTTTGTGCTGTAGCACTGCTGATTGATGGCACCTGTGCTGATTATTTTACCTGTGGCATGATTCTACACACATGATTCTGCTTAACGTCTGGTCCGCGATGCCAGCGTTTCCGGCATCGATTTCACGTTGATACCGGCATGTACATGCCAGTAATTGCATGTCCGTGCTGCTCGTAATGTGCACTTATTAACACCATGGCGGTATGGCATGCACGGCTGGAGCGGCACTGTGCAGATACCGGCAACATTGTTGCCGGATGCAGCGGGGCACTTGCGGTGCCAGTGCTACCGGCCTCCCAACTCAGACTGTGCCGGTCAGGAAAAAGGTGCCGGCATGGAACTACCGGCACGTTGTTTCCGGATCAGCTTCCTTGTAATCATGTCCAATGTCAACATTTTCGAGAATGACGCCTCCCCACTTTCCCCCCACAATGCACTAATGCCCCCACTTATAGGAATCTACAGATGGGAGCACATCAGAAGAAAGTACAAAATGCATGCACTAAAGATGCAAAATGAAATATCTTTAAGTTGGCGATGGGTTTATTGCAACTTATTTTTAAAGGATTCATAAGGCCTGAATAAATAAATTGCCACTGGTGGTGCCAAGTACGAGTTTTGCATCATCTGCCAGGGTTGCTAAATTGCATGAAGGAAAATTGCAGCTGTTGGTTGTACATTGCACCAGGCACACGTTCGTTTCTTCTTTTTTATAATATGTGTGGTAACACTGACAAAACATTTAAAAAACAAAAAAAAGACGTAAAGCATAAGTGGAACATAGCAATGAGCGCAATTCAGCGCCACCCCATGCAATAGTCACTTGTGCAATTGAACCCCCCGTGAGGAAAACAGCACAGAAATGCAATATATAACAAAATTCAAACTTTGCAGCCCTTATTATTCCAGCTTGTTGTATCGGGGCCATCGATCACTCGAAATGGGACTTTCACTTTCTACAGATAAGAAACAATTGTTGGAAAAATGACAACGTTGGTATCTCCTCGTTTCCATCAATTCCCTAGCAAATAATCACAAGGTAAGAATAGATTTTATTTTCGTAAAAAAAAACTGTAGTTATGCACACTTTTATATATACGCACACGCACACACATCCCTCCCCCCTCCTCGTTTTGATTGAGTTAGCCGCTGTATAACGGGGGGGTCATTCGGTCGAAAATAGTGCACTACACATATTGCCAAAGTATCGGAAGAGGGGGTACACACTGCTTGGCTTTTTTTCGCATGGCTGCCATGTAACTTCTATATTTGCCAATGCCGATTCTTTAGGGTGGCAGAAGGTGGGGTGTAAGAGGTATAGAAGACTGCAAACCTGAGAGCAGAGACGCCCCCCCCCACGAGCTCCCTATGAATGCTGCATTAGAAGGTCCGCTTCAGAGAACATGGCGCTCGCGAGGCTGCGCCCTGACTGCTAGCTGCGCTTCACGCGCCCGTTCGGCTGCCTAATTGTTGCTATGGAAATTCAATATTTAAAGAGGTAATTATTGCTGCTCTTGTTGCATGTGTCCATTGCTGATGTCCAGCTGTTAGCTCTTTAGCTTCAGTCTAGCAGATTAATTACCGCTATTGATTACTTAGACTCTCGCGCCTCACACCTGCAGCCCGAGGTAATTAGCTGGTGGCCCACTATGAAAATGAGGAGCAGTTGCATGCTGGCGCCGCGCCGCTTTCCAGCCATCGTGTCCGTCGCGCTCACGCACAAAGGAAAATCTATTTCATTCAAATTGAGATGTCTGCGTTTAACTGCATGTTCCGGTCCCATCGATAGATAATTCCAATTGCTCGCTGCTTGTAAATAAGACACACTTGGTCGAATTGACTACCCGCTAAGAAGAGGGGAAAAGTCACTGCTGTTGCTGTTCTGCTCATCAAACCAGCTGGAAATTCGATCTTCTTTACCTGGTCTTCTCGTCGCTAGCAAGTGACATCCTCATTGGCTACGGCCCTGGTTGAGCAGTCAGGTGACATGGAAAAAAAATCCCCCTGCCCCACTGGTAAATGGCCGCTCCCTGGCTTCCCAAATCCTTCCAGCTTCATCACCACAACACCCTGACGTTGGTAGCAGGTGCACATAAATACTCTTGTTCTGTCTACATCTAAGCTGTTGTATAATACTTAACTGTGGTAAAGTATTGCAGCAGAGACTTTGTTTAGTGCCCCATGCCTCTCCAGTAGGCTTTAAGCCCTGCCCAAAAACTCACAGACAGGAAACTGACCTAAACCCCACACCTATGTAGGATGTCAGAATGTGTGTATCATGTTTTCTGTACTAGTATTCTCTGTCAATGTATTGTATTTCTTTGTAACTCTGTAACTAAGCCTGCCATAAGTAACGGCGCTGCAATGCCCTTGGGCTGCATGTGCGCTATATAAATGTAAAAATAAATAATAAATAAATAAAATAAATAATCTCCCCCAGTGTCCTGAGTTCATTAGAGTA
This sequence comes from Ambystoma mexicanum, assembly GCF_040938575.1. Taxonomy (NCBI): domain Eukaryota; kingdom Metazoa; phylum Chordata; class Amphibia; order Caudata; family Ambystomatidae; genus Ambystoma; species Ambystoma mexicanum. Next base: position 1,107,465,583 of record NC_090930.1, on the reverse strand, counting down.
GCTGTGATCTGGTGGCCTTGAGAGTTGTCTGTGGGGAAGATGCTAGAAAACAACATCATACGTTGTTACGTGGATGTGGGCTGTCAGAACATAACGTAATTCTTTGAATAACTGTAATTGCCACACTGAGATCGCTGAAATGTGAATTTTCCTCTGTTATGGGTAAGTACGAGTTGAGTGTGCACAGTAGAATCAGAGCCCTAGAGAAATGGTGGTGCAAAAACCATAACCCTGGAGACCACACCACCCTCAACTTTCTCTCCGCCAATGGTAGGATTCTGATTGGTGAGGCTATAGCTGTTTACGACTACCCCCATTACGGCAGCCTCTAACGGGAACAAAGTCCTCTTTAAAGTAGTAAAACATAGTACGAAACACTCAGCTGACTCGAGGTGTCAGCACCTCAGGACAAATGCAAAGGAATCAACACATTTTGTATCAAAAACATAGACAAAATCCAAGAGACCATCAAATCAACCGCCCACAGCATTAGTACCCCCTGGACCCTGGCACTCATACTGCCCCTCTGGACCAAATTCTGTCCCCTCTACACCTTGTATCTACTAAAAACAATTGCCTCCTGGAAGCCTATTTCTCACTCAAAATATCGTACCAGCCTCCATCATTAAACAATTGATGAGCCCGGCGTTCAACGCGCTCCTCAGTATAATTAATGCCTCCTGCACAGAAGGGTCATATCCCCGGACACCCTCAAGACTGGTTTCATACAACCTCTTTTGAAAAAACCAACCCTTAATACATAACATTTGGCCAACTACGGGCCCATTATGAACCTCCCGTGTATTGGCAAAATCTTGGCTATAGTAGTCGCTACATAACTACCCATCAGAGTCAAACACCTTCACCCCCTAAATGACAGTCAGGGTTCCACCCCAAGCATATTATCGAGACAGCCACCATCCAGGTGGTGAATGATGCCCTCCAAATCATGGATAAGGGCGACTCATGCCTCCTCATCCTCCTTGACCTCTCAGCTGCATTTGACACTGTCGACCAGCGCATCCTCCTTTCCCTTCTTGCCAACAGGATGGGATTCCCTGGCACTGTCCTGAATTGGTTTACCTCCTACCTCTTGGGCAGATACCAGGCCAGTCCAGATGAACTCATTGCATTCTAACTGACTCCAGGTCTTCTTCGGAGTCCCCCAAAGCTCCATCCTCTCAGCATTCCCTTTTAACCTTTAAATGAAGCCTCTGGGCACTCTCTTCAAAGATCCCAATATAGCCACCCACCCACTACGCGGAAGATACTCAGCTGCACATGAGAGTAAATAGTGTGCATGACATCACTCATCTCCACGATTACTTAGCCATCATACAGTCCTGGATGTTGACTGCCCCTCCTTCAAACTAAACCCATCCAAGACTGAATTCATCCTCATTGGTCCGTCCGCTAAACAACAACTTCTCCAACAATGGCTCAATGATGTGCGCCTTTAAGGATTTAATACACAACTCTTTCACTCAGCAAAATCCTTAGGCTTCACCATTGACAGCAGCCTGTACTTCCAGAAAAACAAAGTCAAGAAAGCCCAAACAGCCTGGCTCCGAATCTCCATCCTTCTCAAAATCAAACCCTTCACCACGCTGCAGGACTACCAGACCATGTACAGGACCCTTTTGGTCTAGCTCATCGATGGGGAAATGCCCTCCCGACGTGGCTCCCAGCGAGTGATGTCTTCATGGGAGGGCAAACAAGGCTGATGCCTCGGGCCTCCATCCTGGGATCCCTAGAGGGGGGCACCCACCTGTCCTTCACTTTGGTGGGCGGCTGGGATGTGTGTGTGTTGTTCATTATTAATTATTGGTTGGCACACATGTGCTGAGCCGAGAAAGTGAGACGCGTGCCTGCCTTCAGCCTGCAGGCAAGGGCTCTGCTCCAGTGGTGACAAAAAAAAGGCTTCAACTGAGCAAGTGAAGTCTCTGATGATTCTGTCTGCTTTTTGCTCCCCCCACCGCCATTTCAAGTGTACCAATCACAGCTCTAATTTAACAGGTCACGTGATTCTCCTAGCACCAGCATGTCTGGCTGGAGCAGGCAATGCCCAGTGAGATTACATGATGTGCCAAGGAGCGCACACTTTGGTAAAGCAGTGTTTCTGAGATCCTTCCACACAAACCTCCAGTTTGTTGTTATGCAGTGTGTTAGAAAGTTTTAATATCTATATAGAATGAGACTTTCTTTTTTGCGTATCAAACTAGCAGATATCATAGCTCTAAAATAAGCTTGAGAAATTGAGTTTTATTATAGCTGGCTTTCATTGCCTAATGAGAAATTTGGTAGGTAACTAGAGCTGTGTGCGATTTTTCCGTCGAAAAGGTTTCATCACAACTTCAATTACTTAAACATTTACATATTAGAATAGGCACTGCTAATAACAAAGAAACATCTTAAAAAAGTACATTTCCAGGCTTTCCAAATCAATCCCTGCTCCATCAGCGGACATCAATAGTAACAGGTGAAGGCCACTTAGCGAAGCAGTGTTCCCCACCTAGTGTGCTGAGAGCACAGTAGATGCATGTTTGTCTCTGCTTTTGTTTCATAGGGTGGGCTCTGAAGGAGACATTATGGGCACTGCGGGTGGTGGAGAGAGGTGGAGGGAGACGGCGCTTCTGTCCCCAGCAAAGTTTGCACAAGCTTAGTCCTTTAAGTTGCGATAAAGTGAAATGAAAAGTTTTCATTTTCACCTTGAAACATGGTTGAGTAACGGTACTCTCTTTAAGGTGTTGAGAAGTGCTGGTACTCAAATGCTCAAAAATAGGTGTAGGTACAGAGTGCTTGGTAGGACCGGCCGATTTAAAGCACTGCTTGGATCCAGTCGAAACCATTTGTAACTGGGCCCATGATATGTAATTTGGTATTTACACTGAAATCCATTCCCAACCCCCCCAACCTTTTCTTGAATATATTGAAACCAGCCCTTTATTCCCATAGGCTGCAGGCAAAACATATCATCCAATTTACAGACATCCACACGGGACGGCATTGTTTTCTCACTGAGGTGAAACCAGAACTAATCATTTTTCTGTCAGAAAATTCTTGAAAGTTTTCTGTGCGCAGACGCCGGTAACCTACTGTATTTCTTCCAAACCCAAGCAACTGGGGGAGGGGTTGTCATGACAGAGCGCTAATCGGAGTTGTGAGCTGCGTGGCGATAAGCAACATCCACCCTTTCTTAGCTCTGCCCTGTCCCCTCACTCCGTCCTGTTGTCCCAACCTTGGCTGCACCCTCTGCATTTTAATATTTCCACATTGGTCGACTCCCTGCTCGCAGCCCCCACACCTCCACACTGGCTGCAACCGGCGCCAACCAACTTGCCTCACCCAAAACTATACTTTTGTTAGACACAAACAGGTAGTAACACATATGCCAGTGAGCTGTGTGTGATCTGCAGGTCACAGGTTCGAATCCCAGTAAGGCCAACTCAGTCTTTCATCCTTCTGAGATTGATAAATAACTACCAACGTTGGTAAATATGTGCCATATAAAGCGCTTTGTAGAACGTGCAATATGCCGGGTCCTTCCATGGGCCTTTAAGGGCAGCTCTTGGCCTCACCTCTTCCCCGAGAAAATAAATTGACCTGTCCCCATAGTTCAGCAGACTGGATGTCGCTAACGTTCAGAACTCGTACCTGCAGTTGAGTTTGGGTGTGGTGGCGCGAGGTAGACAGCGTGTTTGTGTGTTGTGGAGAACAAACCCAAAGAAGCTAATAGTCTAGACCTTCGAAACGATAAGGAAAACGTATTACTTCCAAGCAATCAAGCTGTTTTCCATGGAAATAAATTGCTTGATTGATTTTGATTTGTAACAAGATTGATAAATTAACAAGATAAATGAGAGTTGAGCAGAGACATCATTGCCTGCCTGAAATAGAAATGGTTTCTAATTGGGATACCGACTGTAAGTAGACATTATGCATGCACTGAAGTGGAGACTCTAGTAGCAGAATTCCATAATAGGGCTCCACTACCAGACATCCCTAGAAGACTAAAAATCCATCCGGATGCACCACCACAATGAAAGACAAGCTAGGCCAGAGAGAGCACGCCAACCAAGGCCAGGCACATCTCTCCCACTGTGCAGCAGGGAGGTCACAGGCGCACAGTGCCACACAGACAGCAATCCGTGTTTATGTGCTGAACTGCCGCACAAGGTCAGCGCATAACATGGATGGCCTTGAAACCCAAATTGCTATCCACCCGCGATGCGCTGCACGCCTTCTGACATAATTAATGATTTTGAAATACGCAAATCTAGAAGGAAACATATAGTTTAATCTTGTTCGTGTTGCAGACACATCAGCCTTGGGCAGTACGAAGCATATCCTCACTGTCATCTAATTCTTTCTAGGATTACTTGAATTTGTTTGCTTTGTGGGCATGAACTGAAATGCTAAGCGAATGTTGATGTTTGTTACATGTTTGTTTCATTTCTGTGCTGCCTTGTCATGTAATGGTTTTTCAAGTGCTTGTACTTTTGACAAATTCATACAGAAAAAAAAGGTTCAGGTTGAACTGTAAGGTTTTGATTTTGTTAAATAAATGCTTGCTTAAAATCTGTTTCCAATATTTTCTTTCAAAATTAATCTATTATGCAAAAAAACAAAGTGAAAATGTCCTTAATATTCCATCCCCTTGTGGAAACAGGTCACAGAGATGTGTAATGTTTATATTTTATAACAATTAGATAATCCATGTAAAGCTTAGACGGGTATCTGTTGAATTTGACTCAATGTATGTAATCCCTTCATTTTCGAGATTGGGTGCATCGGTTTCAGGGGAGGCCGGGTGGTGACATGGGTTTTGAGGGGAGTGGGAGTAGAACATGGGTTTCTGAGGGGGGCCCCAAGGCTGTCTGTGCCCTGGGCCCCAGAAACTGTTAAGATGGCCCTGCTTCGAGCTGCTCACCTGGCTCCCCTAAAAGCAGTCCACCACACTGCAGCACATCTTATTAAGGGTGCACAGACATTAGAGTGAATCACCCCCATCTTATGAAACTATTTTTGGCTTCCTCTACAGCCCTGAATACTGTTCAAAACAGCATGAATCATCTACAAAGCAGCCACAATTAGCACCGCAGCATACCTGATGATTAAGCTCCAAAAATCGGGTAGCACACTTGCCTCACGCAGAAAATCAACCAACCGGCTTGAATCATAACTCGTCCGCAAAGAGAGGATCCACAAACAATCCTTCTCTTGTCACGCATTCTCACTCTGGAACTCAATCCCTGTGTCAGCGCAGAATGCCCCACAATTCTCCAAATTTACAAATCTTTCAAAACATGGCTTTTCCAACAATACCTGACCAAAGACTAATGCCAATGGATGCACGTACCAATGCACAGACCTCAATTTACGGTACTGCGCTTCTCTTAAAAGATACCAGCCCAAACGCTGTCTACCCACACTCTGTATCGCTCTCCACTGCTCTCAAGCTATGTCCGCACTTTAAACAATAAAATAAAATAAAATGCAAAATTAACTTCATTGTACAGCACAAAAAAATATGCAGCAGCAGTCTTTTAGTTCACATGGGGTGGACAAGGGTTAACCCCCAATATAAGATCCAGTGTTCTTTGCAGAAAACCACATTTGTAATATGCCTGTTTTAGAGCAAAGCTGCAATCTACAGTACTTTTCCTAGTCATTTGGAATCTCAGGTGACACGTGATGTGCCCTTTGCCGCAATATGAGAACCTGCATCTCCGCGCATCACCTGCTCCATATTTACTTGTGTATATCATATTGTGGCTACATGTAAAAAGAAACGTGCAACACTCCACTCTCTCTCCATGGTGTGGCTATAGATATACATCAAACTGCCCATGGGCAGAGTTTTTGCTGCTCCAAAAAAGATGCCCTATTTACTATCTTGAAGCGTAGGCCCTGAATGCCATCCAGAAGAGGACACCTGGGTCATACTGACATACTGGGCTCTTCTTTGAGTATAAATAGGCTTGCATCTGCTTCATAACCTGAGCATTAGTAGAGCAGAGATTGTCACTGGGCTCTGAAAAGGGAGAAACCACGCGAGATGGGTTCCACCTCTCTGTCAGTGCTCTACTTTTTTGGTTTGTCTTTTCTTTTTTTCATTGGGCAAGGATGGGATGTTTACATATATCTAACATACACAAACATCGCACATGCTCAAATGAAATAAAGAGGATCCAGAAATGAAATATTGCTTTGTAGCTCACATGGAATATTTATTTATTTACTTATTTTTACATTTGTAAACGGTTCAAAGCCCACACATTCAAGGTGCTGCTACAGAACAGGTAGGTGCAGAGAGGGGAGGGTAGGCAGGTGGGTGGCGGGAAGGAGAGGGAGAAAAGGGAGGCAAGAGGAGTCAGCTGAATAGTGTTGGTTTGAGTTGTTTCCAATAGGCCAGTAGGAAGTTTCTGCATGCAGGTGTAGTGGCAGAGTGTTCCAGAGATGGGCGGCGGTTGCTGGGAAGCTGGATCCCCTGACTCTAGTGCACAAAAATCGTGGAATGGTCAGACGGTGGCTGTAGATTGCTCTTGTAGGTCTGGTAGAGGTGGTTTTGGAGATTCTCTGCGAGAAGTAGGAATGAGCAGAGTTTGAGAGACATCGGTGAGTGATGGAGAGAATTTTGAATTCGATTCGTTCTCTCACTGGTAAGCATTTACTATAGTTTGATGACAGCCTGTGGTATAGAATTGTCTATGCATCCAGATTACAGTCAGTACATTATTTTCTGTGTATTGTAGCTACTGTATATAAATATCCAGTTTGTAGCCTAATATATTTGTGTATTGGATGTATACACACACATACACACACACCAAGTTATTGCACCCCCAGACAATACTGCTGTGAGCAATGCAGTGTTGAACAAAATTATTAAAATCTAGACATCTGGTTGTCCTGGGTAGCCACAGTCCCCCAGCCTCGTTGGGTCTTTTGAATGACTGCTTTACTGCATGGATTTATATTATATGGCCTCATGAGCAAAGAGGCCCTTCCAGGCAGAGCACACTGCTCTCGGCTTCCTCTTACTAAGAAAGGAGAAATATGTGCATATCTTTTTCATATCCCTGTGAGCCCATACTCTCAACCTAAATTCAACCCCAACGGTGCCCCCCCAAACCACCCTACCAGCCCCAGGCCTCACAGCAGCAACAGCAAATAACTGTTGGATAAAAACTGTGCTGCGCCCAACAGCTAGCCCTTGTGTTGAACTGTGCTGCATTCCACAGTTAGCCATTGTGTTGAACTGTGCTGCACAATATAGTTAGCCATTGTGCTGCGCTCCTCACTTAGCTATAGTGTTGAACTGTGCTGCATTCCATAATTAGCCATTGTGTTGAACTGCGCTGTGCCCTATAGCAAGCCATTCCGTTGAACTATTCTGCATTCCATAGTTAGCCATTGTGTTGAATTGTGCTGCATTCCATAGTTTGCCATTGTGATGAACTGTGCTGCATTCCATAGTTAACCATTGTGTTGAACTGTGCTGCGCTCTATAGTTAGCCATTGTGCTGCACTCCTCACTTAGCTATAGTGTTATACTGTGCTTCATTTCACAGTTAGCCATTGTGTTGAACTGTGCTGCATTCCATAGTTAGCTATTGTGTTGAACTGTGCTGCATTCCATAGTTAGCCATTGCGTTAAACTGTTCTGCATTCCATATTTAGCCATTGTGTTGAACTGTGCTTGCTCTATAGTTAGCCATTGTGCTGTGCTCTATAGTCAGCCATTGTGCTGCACTCCTCATTTAGCTTTAGTTTTGGACTGCGCTGCATTTCATAGTTAGCCATTGTGTTGAACTGTGTGCTGCATTCCATAGTTAGCCATTGTGTTGAACTGTGCTGCATTCCATAGTTAGCCATTGTGTTGAACTGTGCTGCATTCCATAGTTTGCCATTGCGTTTTACTGTGCTGCATTTCATAGTTAGCCATTGTTTTGAACTGTGCTGCGCTCAATAGTTAGCCATTGTGCTCCACTCCTCACTTAGCTATAGTTTTATACTGTGCTTCATTTCACAGTTAGCCATTGTTTTGATCTATGCTGTATTCCATAGTTAGCCATTGTGTTGAACTGTGCTGCATGCCATAGTTAGCCATTGTGTTGAACTTTGCTGCATTCCATAGTTAGCCATTGTGTTGAACTGTGCTGCATTTCATAGTTAGCCATTGCGTTGAACTGTGCTGCATTCCATATTTAGCCATTGTGTTGAACTGTGCTTGCTCTATAGTTAGCCATTGTGCTGTGCTCTATGGTCAGCCATTGTGCTGCACTCCCCACTTAGCTTTAGTTTTGAACTGTGCTGCATTTCATAGTTAGCCATTGTGTTGAACTGTGCTGCGCTCTATAGTTAGCCATTGTGCTAAGCTCCACACTGAGCTATAGTGTTAAATTGTGCTGCATTCCATAGTTAGCCATTGTGTTGAACTGTGCTGCACTCTACAGTTAGCCATTGTGCTGCGCTCTATAGTTAGCCATTGTGATGTGGTCCACCCTTAGCTATAGTGTTGAACTGTGCTGCATTCTATAGTTATCCGTTGTGCTGAACTGTGTTGCACCCTTTATCTAGCCACTGTGTTGAACTATACTGCTCTCTATAGTTGGCCATTGTGCTCTGCCCTATAGTTATCCATTGTGCTGTGCTACACACCTAGCTATAGTGTTGAGAACTGTGCTGCCCCCATAGTTAGCCATTGTGCTGCACCCTATACTGAGCCATTGTGCTACACTCCATGCTTAGCTACAGTGTTGAACTGTGCTGTGCTCCATAGTTAGCTAGTGTTGTACTGTACTGCACTCTATAATTGGCCTTTGTGCTAAATTGTGCAGCGCTTGATACTTAGCTTCTGGTGAACTGTGCTGCGATCTATGGTTATCTTTGTGCTGAATTGTGCTGCACCCTACATTGAGCCATTGTGCTGAATTGTGCTTAGCCCCAGAGTTAATCTGTTGTTGCATTGTGCTATGCTTTATAGTTAGCCATTGTGCTGAATAGTGTTGCACTCCATACTTAGCTATTGTGTTGATCTGTGCTGCATTCCACAGTAAGCCATTGTGTTGAACTGTACTGCGCTCGACACTTAGCTATAGTGTTGAAGTGTACTGCATTCCATAGCCGTTGTGTTGAACTGTAAGTTTATAGATAGCCAGTGTGCTCTGCTCCATACCTAGTTGTAGTGTTAAACTGTGCTGCACTCCATTGTTAGCTTGTGTTGTACTGTACTGCACTCTACAGTTAGCTTTGTGCTGAATTGTGCTACACTCCATACTAAGCTATTGCGTTGAACTGTGCTGCACTCTATAGTTGGCTATCGGGTTGAACTGTACTGCGCTCCATATCTAGCTGGTGTTGAACTGGGCTGCACGCCATAGTAAGCCATTGTGCTCAATTTTGCTGCACTCCAGGCTTAGCTAATGTATTGAACTGTGCTGCGCTTCTTAGTTAGCTTTTGTTGAGCTGTGCTATGTTTTGTAGTTGCCATTGTGCTGAAATGTGCTGCGCTCCATACTTCGCTACTGGGTCGAACTGTGCAGCGCTCAATGGTTAACAATTGGTTTGAACTTTGCTGAGCTCCCCAGCTGGACATTGTGCTGAATTGTGCTGCGCTCCATACTTAGCTAGTAGATGCTGCACATGTTCCCAAAACTAGCTGTACTCTAGGCAAATGCACACATCTAGAAGCCAGCTGTATCATAAGCACTGCATACAATCTGGAACTAGCCCCATTGTAGGTTCTGCATATACCCTGAAATTAGCCGTATTGGAGATTAACGCTCTCATCTTGATACTAGCTGCATTGTAGGAACTGCTATATTTGAACTACCTGCACTATAGGTCACACACAGCACGGAGAAGTACACATTGTGACTGTTGGTCTCCAGTTAACCCCAGTCACTGTTTGAACCTTGATGTACCCCATGCCCTCACAGTGACTGCTCTAAAAGCAGCTGCACCCTATTCTAACTGGGCACTGATTCCTCCTGCTATTAATGGTGCTGCACTCAGTAAGAGGTTGGGGTAAGTTATTGTCACATGCCGTGGGAGCTGGCGGTTGTGGCCCCATTGGCGTATGGGCCGCCATTGAATACGCCGCCACGCTCCCACGCATCGCATTGTGATGGTCTAGCCTTTCAGGCTATGCCGTCGGAAGCCTTTTTCCGGGCGCTCAACCCGGAAGCCTAAGCGTTGCAACCTCGCGTCTAGGCTTCCGGGTTGATACGCTGCTTTCCTTTTACTCTTCCTTTCGTTTTGCTTCCCCCTTACTGTTTCCTTTTCGCTCGCTTATGCGCGCCTCCCACGCCCGCTCCAGCTTACTCCCCTTCTCTTTGCCTCGCTCCCGCTTCCCACCTCAACGCTCTCTTCTCCCTTGCTCTGCCTGCATTCCCATTCCTTTGCCTTTCCACCGCCTAGTGCTCTGCTTGGGATCCTTCCAGTGCTCTTCCATTCTGGATACGTTCGCATCGTTATTGGGTCTCCCCATCAACTCACCATCTGAAGAAAGAACTGCTGATTGGCAGAGGGGTTTTTTATGCCGTGAGGCTTTTTCCCCTGACAAGTCTGTCGCGCAAGGGGGGCCCCTCCTAGACCTCTTGTCCAAGGGTCAGGGTGGCTTCCTCCCGCGGCAGACCCTATCTGCACACCAAAAAAAAAGCCTTGTGGCAGAAGAGGTTCGAGGAAAGACAGGAACCCGAAGCATCAGGTGAGGAGGAGGAGAGGGAGTGGGGTGACCAGGAGGCGGGACCCTCAGTAACCAAGCTTGACAGTTATTCCTTGCCGCATCCGAAAGGTTTAACTACAGCCGGTCTCAACCACAGACTGAATCTAGACACACTCCAACGTAACTGCCATACATTTCACTGCACGCTAGGACCCAACACTGGAAGCAATCCAGCACACCACAGGGAGGCAATAGCCACTGTGAAGCAATACAGCGATACCCCAGGGAGGCCTTCACATCTGTGAACCCGACTCAAGCACAAAACCCAAAATATAGAGATACCAACATCTCTGCAGACCAGAGCTTGTCATAGCACTACACACTCAGTCCACACCAACCCTAAAGGAAACCAGGACCACATGGAAACATAACTGGAAACCAGAAAATAACCTAACCACAAAGACTCATGCACCTGGCAAACAATAAACAATATACAACTAACAACAAACATACACCACAAACATAAAAGCAACCTACAAAAGTGAATGAAATTAAACCGGGGACCAGGAAGCTGCCTAACCAAGAGGACACACGCTCTAGGAAACTTACCTCACAAACCCAACACAAGTAATAATTAAAAAAAGAAAAAACACACACTACCATGCCTCGTCCCAAGAGAGACAAAGAAGCAAGAAAGGAAAATAGAAACACGAAGAAACCAATAAGCCAACAAGATGGAACCTACCCACCAGAATTCACAAAACCTAGGACCCCATAGTGACAACGATAAACGGACAATGGATACAGACCAAGAAAAGAGCAAACAGGGAACACTTCTCATGCTACGTTTCCGCCTACGACTCCATCACAATGGACAACAGGCAGCCGGCAAACAACTCACATGCTAGAACGCAAACAAACACGGATCACACCAACATTGCATCCCAGAAAACACCTTTGAAAATACCCCAACAAACATCAGGGCCAAACTCGACTCCATAACCATTGTCACACCCTACATTACCAAAGACTGGAATAAAGCACCCGGGCTCAAACAACCCACCACCCTGCATGAACCAAAACTAAGCAACCCCACCATCAAACTAATTAGACTACTCAAAGAAGAGGTGGAACACCCAAGAACAATCCAACCTAGCAAGCTCTACCAAGAGAGAATTCCCAGTAATGAAAACCCAACAAACACCACACTGACTCGAAAACACAAAAGAACATTCAGCAACCCACAAGGGAAAATAGATAAACTAAACTGCAGCTTACTCAACATACGATTCATGGCTAAACACAAAACAGTAATACACAACTTCCTAAGGCACAGGCACACTTTTACCCACGGAAACATGGCTATCAGACAAGTTCAAAACTATCACACACAAAGCCATATCGGACAATTTCAAACTAATACACATCAACAAAGAAAACCAAAGAGGAGGCGGAATTGCAATGGCACACAAAGAACACATCTGCACCACACAACTCCCCTCAACCAACATAGAGGACTGTGAATCCCTCCTTGTCAAGCTCAAACTCAATGACCAAGCCATATAGTTTTCCTTATGATCTACAGAATGTGGGCTACATTGACCCACTGAACAGAATTTCACCAAAAGCAAGCTGCATTTGTGCAGAAACAGCAAAATGGTTGTGCTGGCTCCTGTGAGCACCATGTCCTTAAAACTGTGTTTTTGCAGAAACAAAAAGAAGGCTACACCATCTTGCCAATCACACATTGGGCAGGATGGAACAAGGGGACACAGTGAGGGAGCGTGCCAGTGTGTTCTTACCAGTACAAAAGGAATAAAGTGAAAAAGCAGCGTTGCCTTGTTGCAAGCCCAAAATCCCCATTAAAAAGGAAACCTTTTCACCTTTAAATAAATGCTGCTCTGATACTATTTCCACCTGTTCTTCCTTAAACCACTCTGATTAATAAGGCCGTGCCATGCCCAGTATATCTCATTTTGCTTCGGCAAAACACGCATGATTTCTGAATGACAGGGCCAGTCAAATCAACTTTGAGAAAAATCAACAAGAAGGTTCACTTTTCCCGCACGGGAAAACACGTTCATTTTATCAAAAAGTATCAAAGCTCAGTAGTTTAAAGAAACTCCAGCTATCTAAGCCATGTCAATTTCAATGCATCTATGCTTCAAACAAAACTCCTGCACACAAGAAAATAATTATAGCTACAAGACAGTGTGGGAATCCAGAGGGAGATGCAAAATCGTATTTAAAAAGAAATGCCAGCTTTTCACCAGACATGTAAAATGGGCTTTGCAAACTAAAGGAGGAAAATACCAATTTAAAAAAATTGAACTGTTGAATGAAAGCCTGCCATTACCTAGCAATGTGAAGGGGTTTGTTGCTGGGGAAAATACACACATGGGTTATTTTATTCAACTGGCTTGTTTAATTCAGGACCAAATATAAGAAAGTAAAACTGTTAAACTATATTGGCTGAATTTGGAAGTTCCAAAAGAAAAATTGATTTCTGCTGGGGGGGGGGGGATGCTACCAATAGGAGGGCCTCTCTCAGCAGATACTAACACCCCAGTGATAATTATTAGGTTGGACCGAATCTAGTGTAGGCTGAACCCACTGACAATGGAATTTCCAGGACAAGGAAGTGTGAAGTGGGGAAGGGGCAATACACCCTCAATCCAGATGGGAAACCCCCACCTTGCTCTGGAGGAAATGACAGTTGGTGGAAGCTGAAGAAAGAAAAATTGGTCAAGTGACAGACAAAGGACTGCCATTTACTTTCAAAGACTATTTATGAATAAAAATGTGAAGACTTTTCTCGCTGCAGCAAGAGTTATTAAAAATGTTGCAGTTTGAAAGTGATTTTTTGGGCTTTCATTTAAGGCATGGTAGAATTCACTGACCCTTTGGGAATGGAAATGCCAAAGAATCAGGGATTACAAGGAAAGTATCCATGATGCCAATGCACATTTTTATACTTACATCCCTTACAATAATCCACCCCTGTGCATAAAGTTATGGAATTTTAGGCTGAATCCTTTATACTCAAAATTACCAAAAAGTATTAGAAGGGAGAAACAATGTCTCACGGATTACAGAGTTGGAGTGCTATGCTCTACTATGTAACCTGTGTATATAATATGCCAAGAGATTTCAACTGTATAAATATACTGTTTGTGGCAAAATCGGATTTTGGCTAAAATAACTGTGGGAGGTTTTTGAACATTATAAAACTCACATCACAAATCTGCCCTCCTGCTTTGAAATTCAACCAGTTGAGAGCGAGGCAGAGACTAGAACCCCTGACCAATCCTGTGGGTTAGAGGTGTGCTTAGCTAAGCCTGCCCAGCCATATACTTTGATGATGTCACTAGGCATTATAAGTAAGAGTCCCTGACAAGACTCTAGACATACACTCTTCCTGATTTTTCTTCGCCGGCGTTCCTATTCTATTCACCCTGCTGATTCCAGATTCCAAATACAAGGCCAAAGCATTGCTGACCCTACTCCAGGGCTCACTGCAAAACCCAAGCAGTGCTGATCCTATTCCCAGCAAGGCCATTGATCCATAATCAACCCACTAATCTCCCATTAAAAAGGGGAAAGCTGCGGTACCTTTTGCATCTTGAACCAGCCTGGCTTGCTGGCCACTAACTGCATCCAGCGGTACCCGTGCCATCCAGCGACCAGAATTACCATCCGGTGACCCCACCCTGCCCAGCTGTCTTTTGCCCAGCTGTCCTTTGCCAGGTGCGCTGATGTCTAGTGACCAGAACCATTGACGGTCCAAAAATCAACAAACTGAAAGTGGACTGTAAGTATAATCCCTACCCCATAGAAATCCATAGTCTACCTTGTCTTGCATTTGTCCTTATGCCACTCTCTAAGCCATCCTATCCTTATCCTGGTAACTTGTTAAAACTGTCAGAATTTTCTGTGTTCTTCCAAGCGTTAGCGCCACTTTTCTCTTCATTTCTGTCTTGCATAGATCATAAGTCATTAACGATATTGGGTCTAAATAAATTAATTTTCCCTAAAGAAAAGGGGTACATTGCTTGAAGGGTTACAACTGCAGCATAACTTTGATATTCACGGGTGGCGTTCCTCTTTTCTTAGCCATTAAATCTAGTTTAAGTAAAATTTGCCTTTCACTTTTAAAAAACGATTTTCTCTTTTTCACTGCTATATTTTCATAAATACGAACCTCACTCTACCTTCCAAATCTCTCTCAATTCACCAGCTAGAGACCTATTTTCACCTCTATGTTGTACCTGTGATATATATCTATCCCCAGCCCAAAAAGCACACTCCAAATCAGAGTATTTCAGCCGTTTATATTAAAAACCGTGTGAGTAAATTTACACTGAAATTGAAAGGAAATGCAACTTTTACACGTGTCATTTTGCTGCAATCCGTTTTAAACTTTCCACTCAGTTTTCAATTGTATGCTCTTGGCAATCCATTGCCGGTGATTGTTAGTGTCTATGCATTGTTGCTTTAGTGAGCAATTGTATTTACCTTAAAGTTTTAACCGCACATTAATTATTTATTTGTCCATTTCCGAGTGTCATTCCATAACATTGAAAGGGGTTTAAAATCCATTTTCCACTCTTATTTGGCGAGAAGTTGTATACCATCTCAAATTGAAACTGCATAAAATAAGGAGAAAAGCATCTCAGTTGTGCGCTACATGCTAGGCCGAGACCAATGTGTGTGTCGCCTGATTGCAATCCTTAACAAATTTGGAGGCTCGTTAGCCGGGATTGAGTTTGGTTACCACCCGTGCAGTCTAGCACAGCAGACTAACCTGCAGGGTAGTGATACTTTGTGTGGTTGGAATACTGTGTTACACTGTACAAGCGCCTCCCAAAAACAAATACTCTAAGTATCAGGCCTGTTTCTAAAAGTAAAACTAAAATCAACCCCAAAATAGATAGAAAAGCAATAGAATACAGGTTACCCTTACATAAATAAATAAATTAATAAAGAAAGAACCTGTCCAAAATGACTGTAGTAGAAATCAATATGGCTAGGGAGCACCTTCTGCACAAGCTATTTATCAGGGGTGAATGGCCAGAACAGGATGAAAAAGTCTGGCTACAAGAGATAACATGAAAGGTCACTGTAATGAACCTGAACACGTGGCAGGACGGTGGCCTATTACACAAAGCTTTGGGTGAATTATGTATGACCCCAAAAATTAAAGAGGAGCAAATCAAAATTACCAGAATCACGGCCTACATGTATCTCCATATGGGAGTTATGCGGGAAAGGCATGAGGAAAACACAACTCTTGTGCAGATCAGGTTGAACTATTAAATAAAATCCAGACTGATCTAAATTTAGCAGAACAAAAATTACAGGAGAGCCAAGAGTTGGAGGTAGAATCTGGAAATTATGTCATAAAATCAAAAGAAGATTTGGCTCTCCAACAGAAAAATAATGAAGATCAAGAGACCCAATTAATGGCATTGAAAGAGGAGTGTGAGGAAAAGGTTGACTCTATGCACGAGAGTCAACAGAAGTTAAATCAACAGATACATTTTAATAGATCTTGCGCAGAGCAGATAGTTACCCTACAAGATCAGATAGAGAAATTGAATGAGGAAAATAATAAACTAATTATGAGAGACCTCCACTCTCAAGCAGAATTTTATCAAGAGAGCCAGAAATCCAATACCATCGAGAAACAAAGGGATGACCTGGCTGAACAGAGGGGTACCTTAAATCAGGAGAAAGACGCCCTAGGCCAGGAAATAAGCAAGTTAAAAACAGAGTTACAGGGAAGTGATTTAGTCCTCCAAAAACTAAATGAACTCAAAACAGAGTATGGAAATCTACTGGAGCATGCCAGACGGGTAGAAGGTGCTCTGGAAGAGAACACCCAAACCAAAGATGCACAAACTCAGGAGGTGAGTCTCCTGCAACAGAAATTGTCTCATTATTCTCAAACCATACAGGAAGCGCAATAAGACCCTCTGTGAAAAGAATGATGGGCTCCACAAACAAGTGGCAGCGCAAGAGCGGGTCATAGAGGTCATAGAGGTCAAGTAAAGCCTTGATAGCCGAGCAAAAGGCTAAGATCTTTGCTTATTATCAAGAGGTAGGGGCTGAGAAGGAGAAACTAATGAGGTTGGAGAAAGAGGGTGCCAGATTTAATCCTAACTGGAGGGACCCTGAACAGGTAGTGAGGGACAGGACAGGACAGTGCCTAGATGATCATGAGGGGACCTCAACTAGTAGCACCTCTGAGTCTGAGGGCGAGTGGACTCGGGTGACTAAGCTAAAGAAGGCAAACAAAGTCAAGAGAGTTATGACAAAAGACCCCATTAGGTAGATTAAGGCCATTAGGAGTTTCATAACCCCATACCATAAAAATGCAAAATATTCTGTTTGAGAACACTTGGAACTCTATGAGCAGATGATGAACACTTTTCATCTGAAAGACAACCCGAACTGCATAGAGTATGTAAAATGGACCTTCTCTCCTGAGTGCTCTAGCTTCTTTGCTGGACTAGAGGACTAGAACCATTCAAGATGGTCCACCTACAGGGCGGCCATCTTGAAACACTTTTACGCCCACAGAAACCCACAAGAGGCTCACAAAGCGGCCTACAATCTGTAGTGCGGGGAAGATCAGGCCCCACAAGAATTTCTGCAGAAGCTCAAACACGCCTTTGCACAAACCACTAGGAGGGTGCGCACGGATAGCAGGGAGTTTCTAACTACCTTCTTTCATGCACTCCCAAAGTATATTATGACCCAGCTGGTGGGGGATTTCCATGACAAAAGATCTCTGGACTGGGTCATAGAGCAGGCGACATGCATTTATGAGGTCCAAAAACCGGCACAAAACAAAAATCTGGCCAAGAACCCCAAACCTGCCAACACCCCTGCTGCTGCTAAGGTGGCGGAGGTGAAGGTTGCCCCCATTTTAGACCTAGAGATGGGGGGGGTCTAAAAATGTACCTACACAAAATCAGAGACCTAGAAGGCCTTCAGGCCAATCACAAACAGGTGGCAGTCAGGGAGGTAATCCCACAAATGGGGCCCCTAAGTCCCCTGATTATATAAATCCCAGATCCAAGGGCAACCGACCAATCTTGGGGTACGTATGGACTCCCCCAGCCCAAGGGGGGGATCCAATCAGGTAAGTACCACCCCGGTAAACTACCCTCCTATCTTCCCCCAGGAGGGCAGTAATTCCCCAAATGCTGGGTTAAGTTTCTTCCCCGGTACTCACAAAACCCCAACCTGCAGGACAACTCTCCTTTCTTTTCCCGCTTTCAGGAAACCAGACAACCCAATCCGGGAGAGGGGAGGCCAAGGGTGGAGGGTTACCAAAATTCACCATATCCAGGGTACTACGGGAGAAGGGATAGTTAGCCTTCCTGTGATCTACCTAGATTTGAACAAAGACCCCTGTACCAGCCGGAACGGGTGTCCCAACTGGAGCGCAAGGTCCAGATCCTAACCCAGGATCTGGGTTGCATGTTGAGGGCTCAACAGAACCGTCAGATGAACATGGCATCTCAGAACCCTACAAACCAAGGGTCTGGTAAACCAGAACAATGACGGGGCGAGAACCCTGACAACTCACCGGTTCCAGAGGAGGAGGCACGGTGGGAAGAGAGCTGTAAAGCCCTAGAGGAAGCTTCCTTCCTTACTTGTGAAAAGCCCCTGGACACCCAGGAACGGAACAAAAATCTCCTGCCCCCAAAAATCTGCAACCCAAGGAACAGATGGTGGGTAGGAGAAAGAAAGAACTCAAAAAGGCCCATTTTGTGGAGGAAGTTAGTGTCCTCCAATTTGAAGGGGAAGAATCCTTAGAGTATTCTGGGAAAAAGATCTTCTCCTTCAGGGATGGGGGGACTCCTCCCAAAGAAAAATGGGTCCCAAGAGATCTAAATGAAGACTGGGTGGGTGCAGGGACTGAGTAGGAATCGCCCATCCTTGAACCCCAGAATGAGAATCCAGGAAACCCAATAGTAACAGAGGGATCCCAAACCTCACAAACCAATTCTATTGCCTGCCTCGAAAAAGGGGGGTGGGGGGATAGCCTGAAACTCCCCAAATATCAGAATGTAACATTTTTCTTTCCGATCCCCAAACTCCAACACATATTTATGCCCAAACTACTCCTGTGTCGGAGTCAAAAATAAGGAAATTGACCACCCAGCTTGCCTAAAATGCACATTACCTTTTCCCATTGGAGGAGAAAGAGGGTAGATTTTATGCCCCGGTCCAAGTGCAAGGGCAATGTACATTTCCGGCGCTGGTGGACACTGTATCCCAAGCCACTCTTCTGTCAAAAAGGGCCTTTGAGCAGCTAAATTCAGGAAGGAGGAGAGATACCAGATCCCTCTCACCCCTCTTCCTGGACAACTCCAGAACTTTGATGGGAATGAAATTCCTGCCGAGGGGACTGCGGATTTGGAAATAAAAATTGGGTGACACAAAGTGAAACACCCTTCATAGTCGTGACTCCAGAGGGCACACCCGGTCTACTAGGGAATGAAACCCTACATAGGTTGTCCCCCCTAATAGACTGTGTGAACAAGGTCTCTGGACTCAGACTAACAGGCCAATAACATTGAAACAGAGTGTCAACCATGTTAGTTTAAATGGCAAATGCCACATGGTTGAATAATACCCTGATCATATTGAGTTTAATTTCCAGAACAATCAAATACCTGACGTGACAGTAATTGCTGAAGGACAACAAACTGGTGATTGGAACTCCTCTCCATTCCTGAAAATCAACCTTCCTTCCAGTTTCAAGTGGCATTCCACACTGGAAGGAAATACTTTGAAATTTTATACCAATGCACAATCTGAAAAAATTCCAATTCTATAGCCAAAGGTCATGAGAAACCAGCTCGAAGTTTTAGCTGATATTCAGAAAATTAGAGAACAGTTATTCATCCCTATTCAGTTAAATGAGGTGAAGGAATCTGTTCTCGCCCGAGTGTGCATGAACAAGGGTAAGAGCTTCATCAGCGAAGCCATGTTCCGAAAGCTCCCAAAAGCTCCCAAAAGATCCAGCCATTCCCACATTTAAATTGATCGATAAGTGGGAAATGGACCTGGAAACTCCCGATTCCAAACATCTCCTGCCTAGCAGGTGTATGCTCAAAATTGCTATAGGAAACAAAAGCATAGTACATCATTGTTGGGTCGTGCGAGATGTCCCTGCTGCATTCTATTTAGGCAGTGACATTCTCAATCGTTTTGCCATTAACTTGGACCCGATAAATTACAAAGCCTTGTCCCGGCTAGGGGATAATCCCATGGACTTTGATGATACAGAAAAAGCATTTCGGTCCGCCCAATTGCTGCCGTATGCAGTTGAAGTTCAAATTTGAGAGGAGGTCACCATCCCAGGATGGACACGACTATTCCCACTTGAATTAAAAATGAAAAGAGGACAGAAACTGCAAAATCCTGACACATATGTACACCTCAATGCCCATCTCTAACAGCAGGGTTTGTGGTTAAACCTAACACCATTAGTCAATGTAGAACACAACACCATTCAATATTGATGGATAACAGTGACCATAGGAGTATCACTCTGGGCGCAGGCACCAATATTGGAATGGCGGTTGATGACCAACATTTTTCCATGGATCTAGGTAATGAACTGATAGGAGCAATCCCCAATGACTGTCTTGACAGTGATAGTGACAATGCCATACCACCAGACAGGATCTTCACCCGGCAAGGGGGGAATTTCCTGGTGTACTCTTCCTGCCCTTATGGTGAAGAAGAGGTGACCTGTAACATCAGGCAGAATGAGGTGATATTTCAGGTCCACAAAGACTGCCTCTCCTACCTGAAACCGTCTGTCCAGGTCAATACTCTAACCAGGGACCTTTCAACTCAGCTGGAGGAGGCTGCTGAGATAGCAAAACCAGAGGTCTTTCCAGGCTTCAGGCAAATGGTTGAAGAGCGGGTCAACCTAGCTGATGCCTGTGAGACTCCAGAGCAAAAGCAAAAGTTGAAACAGGTTTTCTTAGATTTTCAAGATCTCTTTGCGGTGGACACGTATGACTGTGGTCACACCGAAATCCATGCAACAACAATTCCCACGGGCCTTGGAATGACTCCAGTGTTTGTGAAGCAGTATCGCTTGCCTCTCGCATCCATGGAGTCCCTCACGGAAATCATCAAAAACCTTGAGTCCCGTGGGATAATCTGTGCAGTCCACAGTACCTTTAATAATCCAGTGCTGGGGATTTAAAAACTGGATGGCCAGTGGAGACTCTGTGCTGACCTGAGGGAGCTGAATAAACGGGTTTACATGTCCTGATGGCCTCTCCCCTACATTCACCAGGGGCTGGCCCAGATCCAGGGGTCAAAGGTATACACTGCCATTGACTTGACCAATGGGTACTGGACTGTGCCTGTCAGTTGAAAGGACCAATACAAGCTGGCCTTTACCTTCGGGGGCAGCAGTACACCTGGACCCGGACTCCCTTCAGATACATCAACTCCGGCAACAAATTCAACATCTTCCTACATAAGGCCATGCCCGACTTGGGGTAAAGGGGTAACCTGGCCTATGTGGTTGATGTCCTGATAAAATGCTCAACTGTGGAGGAACTCATAGCAGAAATCTGTTATGTTCTGACACAGTTGAGAGTTGCTGGAGCAAAGCTGTCCTTTTCAAAGCCGCAGTGGTGCAGAACACGTGTCAACTCCTTGGGGCATGAAATAACCCCTGATGGTCTCTGTCCCCAGGAGAAGAAAGTGGAAGGACTCCTAAAACTGAAAGACCCCACAGCTCTGCGTGAGCTAAGAAGCCTCCTTGGACTGACTAATTACAGTTGGAAGTTCATTGAGGATTACGCAGAGATCACAAGACCCCTGATCCATCTGTTGAAGGGGGGGGTCAAGTGGGAGTGGGGTTCCAAACAAGCCGAGGCAGTAAAGCAACTCAAAAGAAGCCTCTCACAAGTGCCTTGTCTAGCTTACCCTGTTAGAAACAAGGAGTTCTTCTTGGAGACGGGTTCTCGAATACATGCTTGACAGCAGTATTATTTCAAAAGCATGACAAGGTCATTAAAGTCATCTCCTATGCAAGCAAGACTTTATCCTCTGTGGAGGAAAAATTCAACGATTGTGAGAAGGCACTCCTGGCAACGGTGTGAGCATTGACAAATTACCGCCCGTTCATCCAGAGGGAGCACATCATAGTGGAGACTCCACACCAGCCTTTGCATTACCTCTAAAGTGACAGAATCTGATCCGGAAATTTGAGTAATTCCAGAATTACTTCCTGGATTCTGTCAATGCAAGGCTTTCCTGGCCGGCATTGGGAATTCCTGGTTGAATGATGCCCCAGAACCCTCTGTTGGATAAAAAAAAGTTCCCCGTAGTAGTCAGTTTGGTAGAGTTGATGGCAGTTCATCAAGCCATCCTCACTGACGTCCAACACCAACTCCACAAACTGGTCATAATCAACGCCTCAGATTATGTCCGGAACGGGTTCGTGGAGCACCTGGTAAATTGGAAAATCAGAGACATGCTATGTGCTAACAACAAACCGCTTAAATATGGCCAGCTAATCCAAAATATCGATGATCTGGTCACCTCTAGTGGGATGACCATCTATTGGAAGAAGATCAAGGGCCATTCCAGAATAGAGGGACCAGACAAAACTGGAAATGACCTGGCGGAGCAGCTGGCCAAAACCAGAGCCATCCAGGGGGATCCCCTTGAGATCGAGTCCCTGTTGGGGGAAATCCAGGTCACTGCTATCAATAGGTCCCAGACAAATGCGCACAATGAACTTTCAACTGCCCAGTGGAGTAAGGAGACCCCAGATGCTGATTTAATCACGGCACGGAAAGGGAATCCGATTAATGGTAAATTTTATCAACACTTTGAGGACCCTGAGCACTTTCCCCTGATGGATAACTATTACATTGGAAAAGAGGACCTCAGGGTGTTGATGAAATGTCCAAAGATGTTCAGAATACAAGACGGTTTGTTGGTACGGAGATCCATATCTGGCTGTGACCAGTGGGAGGTCACTACCTCATTCCAAAGCCCAATGCTAAATCACGCCCATGACGCGGCCACAGCCGGTCATCGGGGGTTTCACACTACTTTAGAAATCTTGCGAGAGGTTGCATACTGGCCACACATGGGGCAGGACCTCGACCAATACTTGAAGGGGTGTCTTATGTGTGCACAATTTCAGCCAACATCACTCACACACTAAGCTCCCCTCCAGAAGAGGGGTATGACACTGCCTTGGTCAGATTTACAAGTACATTTCATTGGGCCCGTGATTCGCTCCTCTAGGGGGAACAAGTACATGTTAACCGTAAACATGCTTGTTTACCAAATGGGTGGAATGTCTCCCAGCCCCAAATTGCAAGGGAGAAACAGCAGCTGCCCTGATGATCAATCACATCTTCTCACGTTTTGGTCTACCCCAAAGGATTTAGTCAGACCGAGGTAGTCACTTCACCAGCGAAGTGATGACAAAGATGTGGGAGATACTTGAGGTAAAAAGGAAACTTCATATTGCATACCGGACGTCCTCTACTGGTGGAGATGAGAGGTACAATTAAACCATTGTTAGCATTCTAAAAAAGTTTGTGTTAGACTCTGGGACAAGTTGGGACATCCGATTACCGCTTATCCTGATGGCCATTAGATCTACACCTTCTTCTGCAACCAAGATGTCTCCATTTGAGCTGATGACTGGATGAAGGATGGTGCTTTGCGCTATAGTACACAGGAGCAGACACTGATAAATGCCTCCACAAATCATGAGTATGTTGAGAATTTAAGAAAACACCTTCATCATGCTTTTGCGTACGCTCAGCAGAATCTGGAAAGATCTGCAGAGGGTATGAAGACTCAGTATGATTTAAAAACAACCAAAAAGGAATACCAGGTAGGGGACAGGGTCTACTTGTACAATTTCCAAAGGAACCAAACGAAAGAGCGCAAATGTTTGCCCAGTTGGCACGGTCCTTTTGAAATTGTAGATAAAATTTCACCTGTCACCTACAGAATCTGCATCCCCAAAGGCGAATTGACAGAAGAAAAATGGGTCCATGTTAATCAGTTAAAGAGTTGTCACCATAGGCACACTTTGCAACAAATCGAGGAGCACAGAGAGAATCAAATAGAGGAGACATCTGAAGCAAGAGAATAAGAAAAAGAATCAGAAGAGAAGGAGGGATTTATAAATATAATTATGTAACAGGGAGTATTTTTCTTCACTATCGATTGTCATTATTGAATACATGCGTGTCCCACTGCTGTCAACCCTTTTGGATGACAGTTAGTGGGAAAATGAAGTAACCAGTTCTGATTTATTTTATAGATTCGTACTGGTTGCACCTATTCAAAGACCAAGGAGGACCACCCCTGCAACCTGGAAGGGAGAAATCAAAGAACATCTGGGAGTGTGGCTCAACACCATAAAGAAAGATCCAAGTGAAAGCTGGGGGTGTCGTCCCACGCTCCAACGAGAGACAGCTAGATGATCGGGGCGTTCCGCTCTCTGATGGAACAAGGACTCCTAACTGACGAAGCCCACCTTGCCCTACTCTCCCTCGACAAGGATCTCAGAAGAGTCGGGGGTGGGGGGAATCTGTGGGCTACATTGACCCATTGAACAGAATTTCGCCAAAACCAAGCTGCATTTGCGCAGAAACAGCAAAATGGTTGCACTGGCTCCTGTGAGCACCATGGCCTTAAAACTGTGTTTTGCAGCAACAAAAAGAAGGCTGCACCGTCTGGCCAAGCACACATTGGGCAGGATGGAACAAGGGGACACACGGAGGGAGCGTGCCAGTGTGTTCTTACTGGTAAAAAATGAATAAAGTGAAAAAGCAGCGTTGCGTTGCTGCAAGCCCAAAATCCCCTTTAAAAAGGAAACTTTTTCACCTTTAACAAAATTCTGCTCTGACGCTATTTCCATCTATTCTTCCTTAAACCACTGTAATTGATAAGGCCCTGCCATGCCCAGTATATCTCATTGTGCTTCAGCAAAACCAGGCATGATTTCTGAATGACAGGCCCTGTCAAATCAACTCTGAGAAAAATCAACAAGGAGCTTCAATTTTTCCTGAACGGGAAAACACGTTCATTTTATCACAAAGTATCAAAGCTCAGTAGTTCAATAAAACTCCAGCTATCTGATCCATGTCAATTTCAATGCATCTATGCTTCAAACAAAACTCCTGCACACAACAAAATAATTATAGCTACAAGACAGTGTGGGAATCCAGAGGGAGATGCAAAATCGAATTTAAAAAGAAATGCCAGCTTTTCACCACACATGTAGAATGGGCTTTGCAGACTAAAGGAGAAAAATGCCAGTTTAAAAAAAGTAAACTGTTGAATGCAAGCCTGCCATTACCTAGCAATGTGAAGGGGTTTGTTGCTGGGGAAAATACACACATTGGTTATTTTATTCAACTGGCTTGTTTAACTCAGGACCAAATATAAGAAAGTAAAACTGTTAAACTATATTGGCTGGATTTTGCAAGTTCTAAAAGAAGAATAGGTTTCTGCTTAGGGGGATGCTACCAACAGGAGGGCCTCTCTCAGCAGATACTAACACTGCAGTGATATTTATTAGGTTGGACAGAATCTAGTCTAGGCTGAACCCACTGATAATGGAATTTCCAGGACAAGGAAGTGTGAAGTGGGGAAGGGGCAATAACCCTCAATCCAGATGGGAAACCCCCACCTTGCTCTGGAGGAAATGACAGTTGTTGGTTGCTGAAGAAAGTAAAAAATGGTCCAGTGACAAACAAAGGACTGCCATTTGCTCCCAAAGACTATTTATGAATAAAAGTGTAAAGACTTTTCTCTCTGCGTAAAAATGTAAACATTTCGCAGTTTAAAAGTGATTTTATGGGCTTTCATTTAAGACATGGTAGAATTCACTGACCCTTTGGGAATGGAAATGGAAAAGAATCAGGGATTACAAGGAAAGAATCCATGATGCCAATGCAAATGTTTATACTTACATCCCTTATGATAATCCACACCTGTGTATAAAGTTATGGAATTTTAGGCCAGATCGTTCATACTCAAAATTACCAAAAAGTATTGGAAGGGCGAAACAATGTCTCATGGATTGCATAGTTGGAGTGCTATGCTCTACACAAAATATGTAAGCTGTGTATATAATATGCTAAGAGATTTCAACTGTATAAATGTACTGTTTGTGGCAAAATCAGATTTTGGCTAAAATAACTGTGGGAGGTTTTTGAACATTGCAAAGCTCACATCACAAATCTGCCCTCCTGCTTTGAAATTGAACCAGTTGAGAGCTAGGCGGAGACTAGCACCCCTGACCAATCCTGTGGGTTAGAGGTGTGCTTAGCTAAGCCTGCGCAGCCATATACGTTGATGATGTCACTAGGCACTATAACTGAGAGTCCCTGACAAGACTCTAGACACACGCTCTTCCTGATTTTCCTTCACCAGCGCTCCTGTTCCATTCATCCTGCTGAGTCCAGATTCCAACTACAAGGCCAAAGCATTGCTGACCCTACTCCAGGGCCCACTGCAAAACCCAAGCATTGCTGATCCTATTCCCAGCAAGGCCATTGATCCAAAATCAACCCACTAATCTCCCATTAAATAGGGGAAAGCTGTGGTACCTTTGCATCCTGAACCAGCCTGGCTTGCTGCCCACTAACTGCATCCAGCGGTACCTCTGCCATCCAGCGACCAGAATTACCATCCGGTGACCCGACCCTGCCCAGCTGTCTTTTGTCCAGCTGTCCTCTGCCAGGCACGCCATCGTGTAGTGACCAGAACCATTGACGGTCCAAAAATCCCCAAACTAAAAGTGGACTGTAAGTATAATCCCTACCCCATAGAAATCCATAGTCTACCTTGTCTTGCGTTTGTCCTTATCCCAGTCTCTAAGCCATCCTATCCTTATCCTGATAGCTTGTTAAAACTGTCAGCATTCTCTGTGTTCTTGCCCTTGATCTCCAAGCGTTAGCATCACTTTTTTCATCATTTTTGTCTTGCATAGATCATAAGTCATTAGCGATATTGGGTCTAAATAAATTAATTTTCCCTAAAGAAAAGGGGTACACTGTGCAAAGGGTTACAAATGCAGCATAACTTTTATATTCACGGGTGGCGTTCCTCTTTTCTTAGCCATTAAATCTAGTTTAAGTAAAATTTGCCTTTCACTTTTAAAACCGATTTTCTCTTTTTCACTGCTATATTTTCCTAAAAATTAACCTCACTCTACCTTTCAAATCTCTCTCAATTCACCAGCTAGAGACCTAGTTTCACCTCTATGTTGTACCTGTGATACATATCGATCCCCTAGCCCAAAAACTGCCCTCCAAACCAGAGTATTTCACCCGTTTTTTATTAAAAGCTGTGTGAGTAAATTTACACGGAAATTGAAAGGAAATGCAACTTTTACACTTGTTATTTTCCTGCAATCCGTTTTAAACTTTCCACTCAGTTTTCAATTGTATGCTCTTGGTAATCCATTGGTGGTGATTGTTAGTGTCTATGCATTGTTGCTTTAGTGAGAAATTGTATTTTACTTAAAGTTTTATCCACACATTAATTATTTATTTGTACATTTCTGAGTGTCATTTCATAACATTTCAAGGGGTTTAAAATCCGTTTTTTCCACTCTTATTTGGCGGGGGAAGGTCGGATGTGGATTCAGTTTTCTGCATCTTATTCCTGATTAACTGCTTTTCTTTTACCTGTCTTTCTATCCATTCAGAATTTATTATTTGTGGGCTGAGGGAACATTGCAGGGGGAATCCTAACTTGGGTGCTATCTTTCCCAAATCAAAAAGTCCTCCTATTCCCTTGTGTTGTGTATATGTTCCACTAGAAAGTTAAACCAAGTGTATTGTTTACATCCTCATTGTAATTATCACCCCATTGGTGATTGCTGCCCCATATTAAAAATTGTATGATTTCTTTTTAATTTTAAGATAAATAAATAAATATTGCATTTCACAAACCAGCCTGGTTCATGGTCCATTGTGACCCGGTGTATTTGAAAAGGGGGTGTAATGTGAGTTATGTACCATCTCAAATTGAATCTTCATAAAATAAGGAGAAAAGCATCTCAGTTGTGCGCTACATGCTAGTCCGAGACCAAGGTGTGTGTCGCCTGATTGAAATCCTTAACAAGACCACCATCCTACAACCTGAACTTTGCGATGAAACTTGCAGACTCCATCGCCAACCTATTCACCGACCATGACAACCTAATCGTCCAGGAAGACTTCAACATCTGGTTTGAAAGCGAGAACAAAACCACATCTAACTCACTCTGCCCTACTGGAAACACTCCAGTTCAAGAAAAATAGTAAACCGATCCACCCACAATGCCGGACACACTTTGGATGCAATCTTCTGCAGATAGGAGCACTGTGCATCCACCCCACCAAAACCAATGGTATGGAGTGATCACTACCTAATACCATTCCACATCGATATTCAAACATGCATACCACCGGAAACACAACATTACATACCATTAGGAGAAGAAACTGGAAGAGTCTTGACTTGGAATCCTTAACAGATCTGCTGGAATTAACTCAACCGAACACCATTGAGCTAAACATAATTAACCCGGACTCAGCGGAAAAAATACTTAACACCTGGGTCGCTGAGGCCCTAGACCAACTAGCACCAGCAAAACCTTTCAAAGCCACAGCTGAAAAGTTGCAGCAAGATGATTCACTGAAAAGCTGAGAGTACTCAAAAAACAAACCGGAAATTGGAAAAAATATGAAGAAAACATTACATCCAACCGGACAAAGTAAGATACGCAAACAATGCAGACTATACAAGTCGGCAGCCCAAAAAGCAAAAATAAAAAACAACTACGCTACAAGAATCCAATTGGCAACCAACCCACAAAAAACTCTTCAGAATCAACAGAGATAAAAAATGTTGTCCTGCAACAAAGGCATCATCCCAACACAAGCACTATGCAACAACATCACCAACCACCTTAGAACAAAGATAGTAATGATCTAACAGACCATCGATACAAACTGCACAAATATAAACGCAACCACTGAACCATTGATAACTGGCGATACACTAATCACAGCAAGACACGTACGCTTTGAACCAATAGGTGAAGAAACTTTTTCCACACTAATAAAGGACACCAATCTCGCAGGATCTCCAAGCGACCCTTGCCCCCTGGACATCTTGATCTTATGGCCCTTTAGTAACGAGCATGCAATGGATGGGGTTGCAGAATAAATCTGAGTCCAAATAATCAAACCAACTCAGGAAGATGGCAAAGATACTGTTTCATTATCAATTGTCTAATGCAGGGAGTTACAGGGGACATCAACGGACGTTCGCTTAGGTTCTCAACGATTTTCTCATAAAAACATCCTTATATGCAAGACATAAATCAGAAGTGACGCCATACTACGTGTCAAATAATAGAAAAAATTTCAAAGGTTGGGATTGGGTAAGGGAGACATCCAAATATACTTTCTATAGGGACTAGGATTGTGATTGGCAGCCCAGTGTCACGTGGACAATCTATGCCTTCCTCTAAAATGTGTAATCTTCAACACTATTAAGTACACAGTTTATCATTGCTTCTCAAACTATAAGGCCCTTCATTATACGGCCCTCTACAATTGGTTAGCATGCTCATGCCAGGTTTGGATTATTCGGTTCACTTAGCAGCACGTAAGCCTAGACCCAGGTGCCAGGAGGTGGTCTTGACTTTACCTCCACACCCAATTAGCCCAACATCTCTTATCCCCCACACCTTCTGCCATAAAGATTGTCTTTGAATTTAGCCTTGTAAAGTATCCTTGTCTATGGGAATACATGGGAGTGCAGGCACTTACTATCGTTCTCGGACTCCAAGCTCAACTCTATTTCCATCCTTGGCTCACATGACAGGAGACCAAAATATGGTCCATTCTGCATCATTCAAATGTCTTAAAAGAATAAAACATGCAACTCTTGGTGTTCTTTCTTTGCACCTTATCAAGGGATGATTCATCCTTTGCACGTTCACTGCTTTCAAGAATAGATAACCAACCCTGGCTGCTTCAGTTTTGATACCAGGCCATACAGCCTTGCCATGCACTTCCATGCTATCAGCTTATTCTTGCTGTGACACAATTCTCGCCTTTTCTCTCCATGGGTCCTGGCTTAGTAAATTCATGACACTGATGTCCGGGTTCTATACAATGGCGGCTTTGCCTGCAGTCTATTCACTACATATAGCCAGCTTCTATGATAACTTAGTCTACTTGGGTTTCAGCGTCTGTACAATTATTGAACGTTTGTTTTTCTGCAGCTTTTCGCACACTTGCAATCTCCTATTCACATATGAAAGTTTACTCAATTCTTAACTTCGTCATCAGTTTCTGTAGGATCAATGAATTCTCTTCAGCCAGTATTCTCGTGGCATGTTAAATATTTCAATCAGGCGATACACCCTGGTCTCAGCCTAGTATGCAGCACGCAGCTGAAATGCTTATTTTAATGTATATATAAATATAGGTTCAATATTCTGAGTGATATACCACTCATATCACACCCCTTCTCAAATACCCCAGGTCACGATGGACCAGGAATCAGGCTGGTTGGTAAAGGTAATAGTTATTTATTTATTTAAAATTCAAATCAAACATGTACTTTTAATAAGGAGCAGCAATCACCAATGTGGTGAAAATGACAGATAGGAAGGTATGTAATGCACATAAATTCACTCTTTAGCACACAAATATAAAACACAAGAGAAAATAACACTTTTGGCTTGTTTGTAAAGATAGCACTTATGTTAGGAGTTCCACCTGCAATATTCCTCAAACCACAAATAAACAATTCTAACTAGATATAAGGAAACAGCAGGTAATGAGGAATAAGGAATGGAAGACAGAATTCAAATCCAACCTTCCCTCCCCAAACAAGAGAGAAAAACGGATTTGAAATCTTACACTTTAAAATGACATTCGGAAATGGCTCGGTAAAACAATGAATGTGTGCAAAAATCCTTAAATCAGTACAAATTTCTATGGGGGCAACATTGGAAAGATACTAACAATCATGAGCTATAGTTTGAGCAAAAGTAAACACTTTGAATCTGAATGGAAGGTTGAAAATAATTTAGAATAAAAATCACACATATAAAACTTTGCAAAATTGTGGATTCCCGTCTAACATTAACCAAACGGTTGTTAAGAAAAACAGGTGCAATACACTGATTTTGAGTGCGGTTCTTAGGTTGGGATGTAGCTATAGGTCTTAGGTATAATCCATAGTTGAAATGAAGTCTCTAGATATTAAACTGAGGAAGATATCCAATGTTGAATGAGAGGTGTTTTTAGAAAAATTGGGTAGTTAAAACGGAAAAGAAACTCAGTTCGGACAAGAAAATATTTGCTATAGCTTTACTCTATGCTAGAGCATTCCGGCCAGAATACCAGGGAGGGACACAGTAAGCTCTAAGGTTGATTCATGACATCAACACCAGATCCCCAGTGCCCGCTCCGGCGGAACCAGTCGGATCACTTGAAGTAGGATTGATTAGTTTAAGATTTACACAAGATAAAAATGACTAAAGAAATGGTGGTAAGCAAGATAAACCAACGACAGGAAGGATTGTAATAAGGATTCTGACAATTTTACAAGTTATTAAGGTAAGGATAGGATGGATTAGGGACTGGCAGGAGACAAGGCAAGGCAAGGTATGCTATGGTTTTCTATGATTCCTATTAATACTTACAGTCTACTTTAATTTAGGATTTTGGACTGCCAAGGGTTCTGGTCATGACACGGATAGGGTCTAACCAAGGACAGCTGGGCAAATCTGGTGGAACCGGGTTATCTGGACTGTTTTGGTCACCAGACTGCACTGCACTGGTCTTTCTGGTTACTGGAGACCAGTGGGATGGTGAATTTGCAGCAGACATGCACCTAGTAGTAGTAAGCCAGACTGGATCAGGATGCTTCCCTTGTGTTTTTGGGATTTTTAGAATTTGAGGCCTAGCTGAAAAAGGGTTCAGCAAGGCCTTGGCTTTGTAATGAAAATCTGGAATCTGGATCAAGCAGGATGAAGAAATCAGGAACAGGATGCCATGCTGGAAATCAGGAAGAAAGTCAGGAATCAGTGTCTGTGGGTTGTCAGATTCCCTTATTTGTCATGCCAAATGACATCACTAAAGTATATGGCAGGGGCAGGCTTAATACCCACACCCATAATGCTAGGATTGGGCAAGAGCATATTTTCTGCCTTGCTCTTCGCTGATTGGATCACAGAAAAGGATTTCATGTTTATGGGATGATTTTTACAATGACTAGAAACCTCCCCTAGCTACTGGAATCAAAATCTCATTTTACCACAAATACATATTTAGACAGTTATAACCTCTGAGAAAATCAGATGCACAGGTTACATATTTTGCGGGTCATAATTCAATCCAAACCCCAAGTCTGTGGGACCTGGTTTTGCCTTTCTGCTACCTTTTGGCAATTTTAACCATGAAAGATTTGGCCTAAAATTTCCCAACTTGGTACACAGATGCGCATTTACCCCTGGGATGTGTGTACAAAATGTTATGTTTGCAATATCAATAATTTCCCCACAATTTGTCATTCTTTACAACTTCTGTTCCTTATGCAGTAATGAGCTCTATCAAGTTTTCAAAGAAATAGCATACAATTAGATTTAAAACTACAAACCTTTAATATTTTTCCTCATTCTTGCTGCAAAGTTAAATGTCTTTAAAGTTCAGTTACAGAATAGGCTTTTTAAAACCAACAGGAAGTCCATTGTCCCTTCATCAGTTTATTTTTTCTTTTCCCCAACTGTAAGCAAATGTCAATTCCTTTGAAGCAGGATGAGGGGCCTCTCTCTTGATTGAAGTTTCCTGCCCCTCACACTTGAAAGGTGAGAGTCTTAGCGTGCTATTGTTCCAGCCTGGAGCAAAGACGAATGTCTGATGACAACTTGGGAAGTCCCTTTGTCCTGGGTATTCAAAGCCTCCAAGCTAGCAATTAGCCTTTCCTGTTCGAGAAGTTTATGAGGTGTCACCCTTTCTCAGGGCTAGCAACTGGCAGAGCAAGTTTTTTTAAATATAGTTTGCCAACTCAGCCTGTGTTTTAGCTTTGATTTTCTCCTTTTAAATCTTAACTTTAAACCTATAGAATTAAAACAGTTTATAAGTGTATTTTTAACAGTAACAACTCCTTTAACATTTCTAAGTAATCAGGCCTTTATACAACAATGTACTTTAAAATTGGCAATTTTCCCATTCAGTCAGGAAAAAGCACACTTTACCATTTCTTTAAATTTGGTTTTCATCTCCAGCAAATATACACTTTTTGCAGCTATGGTTCTTTTCCTGAGTGCTGGAGTTGTTTGAAGCATGGATACAGTTACAGGCATTTATTTAGAGTCTTTCTCTGGACAGCTGATTCTTGATACTGTTGCAAAGAAAATAGAGGCGTTTCCCATGTAAAATGAAAACAAAGCCCCAGGTTGATTTTTCAAGGATACATTTGATAGGAGCGGTCATTCAAATGAGGCCCGGTTCCTATGAGACACAATGAATGATCCTGGGCATTGCAGGGCCTTTTTAATCACAGTGGTTCAATGAGAAATTGATGAATTTAGCATCAAGCCGCACTTTTGAGGTTGGGAAAGTGTCATTTTAAAGAGGCATTTTGGGTTTTCAGCAAAAGAATGCTGCCTCTTTCACTTCACTCCATGTTTAATGTTGCAGAGCACACTGGCATACTCCTGCAGTGAGTACTCTGTTCCACCCCACCTGAAATGTGTGTGGCAGGAGGTGCAGCCATTTTCTGGTTGTTACAAACACGCAGTTTCGAGATCTTGGCGCGCACAGGAGTCAGCGTGGCCATTTTGTGCTGTTTCTTGCACCAATCCAGTACAGTGATGTGATATAGCACAGCTGAGTGGGTCAAAATATCCCACAGGCGTCACACATGTTTCTTGTGGGGTCACTAGCTTCTAACTTTGCTCCTTTTCATATTCCTTCAGGGAGTTCCTCTCTCAGATGGTCGTCTCTTCGGGAATACATTCGATAGGGTTTTCTCAGTGGGTGCATTCTTTCGAATATCTGCTGTGGTGTTGGCACAACTGCTAGTGTCAAACACAGCACAATCTCAGGCTTCCATCATATAGGAGGTAGGGGGTGGGATTTCCTGCAGAGGCATGTAACTGCTCCTCTACAATCTACAAAGAAGTCCTCAACCACAACAACCCAGCATCACACTTCTGGCATCTAATGAACCTGTCCCTAAACACAGGAATAGTACCAAAGTCTTTCAAACTGGCATACATCAAACCACTGATAAAAAACAAAATGGAAAGATCGGAAGACCCCAGCAACTACAAACATATATCCAACCTGCCCTGCACAGCGAACATACCTGAGAACAATGTATACAAAATTATACTTAAATACATACAAACTAATGGAATACTCGACCACTCACAAGTTAGCTTCAGACCGATCAGAGGAACAGAATCAGCACTCCTATCCATATGGGAAAACCTAAAAATAAATTCAGACAACAACACTCAATCTGCCCTCATACTACTGGACATATCAGCGGCATTTGACACAAGCAGTCACATAACACTAATGGAAAAACTGTTGGAATGCGGTATAACAGAACTCTGCCTTAAAATAAATAAAATCCTTCCTCACAAATCCAACTGAAAGGACTAACGGTAGGTACCTCAAACACCACACATATCTCTTTCAAAGTGCCACAAGGCTCCAGCCTCTTCCCCCTCCTTTTACACATCTACATGACCCCATTCTTGGTAATAATTCAGACCCATGGACTGACCGCCTACAACTACGCAGAAAACACACAACTCATCGTGAAGATAGCCATGACCCAAGAACAAAACAATCCCCTCAACAATTGTCTCAGAGACATATACAGCTGGATGATAACAAACAACCTTAAACTGAACCCGACCAGAAATAATTATCTCACCCACAGAGCTGTGAGAAACCTGAAGGTGTCTCACCCTTTAGTCCCCGGGGATCTGTCATCCAGGTGCCCAGGACACGGCCATCGCTATTGGAACCAGTTCCTGGGGGTGAGCCATTGTGGGAAGATCACCTGGATGGTCTTTGGGGAATGGAAGTGGGACACCGAAGGGCGAGGCACGGTTTCCCCTTCCTTATAAAACTCTTTCCCCATCCTACCAGACAGGATACCAAGAAACTCAACCCTCCCCTTTTCCGAAACAAACACTTTCTTACGGGCAGTTCATCGTGAGCAACAACGAACTAACACCAGAGCTGTATACCTGACATGTCCCAACACAAGGGTTAGCCAGAGTCAGGCAATTACTGCAAATTACACACAGCTGACTTCCATCACACTTCTCCACATGGATAAAAGGCGGAGCAAGAAAGCACACTCTGAGCAAGGCAAAATGCACGAGGAAGCAGCAATTCAGAGAGTAGTTCAAACTGAGGAGAAAGGTGGCGAGATCAGAGAGGACGAGAAGGAACCAATTACCCTTGCCCTTTTCAACCCAAAACTGCAAATTTCAAGAAACCTCAAAAAAAGGAAACATGAGACAGGGAATTGCAGCTGGCGAATGGTGCAGCGTATGTCAAAGGTACACAGGGCACTCCCGCACTGATAGCCAGGGTGGGGAGAAGCAGTTGCCGCTGTGGTACCGTCCTTGACTCCTACAGTAAAGCAATGCCATTGATTTCAGCACAGCTGGTGAGTTGGAGAAACTGATAGCAGACTGCACTGTTTTGTGCTCAAGGCTACAAGCGGCAACATTGTAAGAAGAAAGAGAACTGGCATACAATTGAACTCTGTGAAAACCGAGATAGGTACCAGATACAGAGTGGTCCAGAGCCAGGTGGGTGCTCAGTCGTAGGTCTCTGTTTGGTGCACCCCCGTTTAGCAGGGAGGTAATATTAAAGTGTGAAATCGAAGTGGTCCTGCAGCAGGTTACGTTGAATCCTGTGCACATTCGAAAATCTTTGATTGTTTGTAAACTGAAATTGGTCTGAGCCCTGCTGAGGGGGACTAATTGTAGAAAAAGGGTCTGAGCCCAGAAGAGGGGGATCCTGGCTGAACAGTAACATGCCTGAGAAGATGATTGTGGCAAATGTGAATCTGAATGTGGGATGCCTTCGAATTAGGGTGAACAGTAACCCACCCGAGAAAATTGTTGTGGCAAATGTGAAACCGACTGAAGGATGCTTACAAATTGAAGTTGGTCTTAACCTGACTGAGGGAGGCTAATGGTGAAAGAAGGATCAGAGCTCGGCTGAGGGGGATACATGGTGAATAGTAAATCACCTGACGTGAATATTGAGAAAGGGACCTTTCTTTCTTTTGGTACATCATGACATGTCCGTTGAGGCAAGAGACTTTGCATAACAGAGAATTGGACACAGAAGGCCCTGATGTTGGTGAAAGGAACTGTGATCTTGTGCCAAAGAAGCCCAGGAGTGTTCTGTGCTTGAGTGACCCGCCTTGCCCCGTGCTAAAAACGTGGTGAAGGGAGGCCATCAGCATAAAACATCTCTGCCTTATCATTTTATGAACACTTCTTTCTTTTTGTTAACATTATGCCACACTATTTTGTAGCATAGCGGTAAGGATTGGCAATAGTTTCATTTTAGTATAGACCCTTTTTATTTGACTAGATTCCACTAGGACTGTATTATTATTATTTGATGGTCGTAGCTTGCTCCCATCATAGATTTAGGGTTGGATAGGCATTTTTCACCCCCTTGATAAAAGGTTCAATTAACACCCTTGAACTTTGATCACTTGTGTCTGTCTTACTTTGATACCATGCCTTCCTTACAGAGGGCAACAGAACCAACGCACAATTGGACTAGCCGCCAGGCATAGGAACCCAACTGCAGACTTCCAGTGTAATGAACAACCTAGGAATGCTCATGGACAACGGATTATCTCTGGAACCACAAGTCAATGCTATCACAAAGAAGTGCTTCTACCTCCTGAGACTATTCAGAGGGGTGCCCCCATACCTCTCTTTTCCACATAGAACCTTTGCAACCATTTTCCTGATATTGTCAAGAATCAACTACATAAACAGCCTCTACCTCACAATGCTTGAAAGGCTCACCCAAAAACCTCAAAGCATCAAGAACACTGCAGCAAGGATTCACCTGAGATTAAACAGAGGATACCACAGCATATCAGCTTTGAGAAGCCTACATTGGCTCTCAGTAAAAAAAAAAACATTACATTCAAGGCCTTCTGCATTTCCCACAAATCTCTACACATACAAGGAGCCAAATTTATCTGGGCCCAGATCACCCGTTACCAACTGGGAAGAGACATAATATCAAGCAATGACCTCCAAATCGAGACTAAACAATACGAAAAAAGAAAATTCAGAAGAACTGCATCCTCGCGCCTAAATGTTAACCTATGGAATACAATACCAAAAAATTAAAACCACAGAAGACCACCCCACCTTCAGGAAACAAATTAAAACATGTCTATTCAACTGCCTGTGAGCAGCAGAAAAGGGACAACACTGATGATAATAATGAGGACTAAAGGAAGAGCCCCCAACCACCAACCCACCTCTCCCCCCTCCTCCCTAGCCATGCATCACACTTCGATAGATCTGCAAAGACTAGCTATGCCTCACATTAGACAGATAAGTGAAGACAGGCCATACTTCATATTTACATACATCTGGGGAGATTCAGCCATGCACCAGATTAGATAGAATTATGCAGACAAATGTGATGAATCCTCACAAAAACCCAGCCTAAAGTGTCCTCTCATGTGGCCAGGGGAAGACAGCCGCTCCCTGATCCTGATCCTGGGAGTGGTATTAATGGGGTGGATTACCTGGGAGGAGAAGGGCCAGAAGAGCAGAGTAGGACACAGTCAGAAGAGACGCAGTATTTGTCTTCCTCAAAAGAACAAAGGGCAGTGATGCCTGAATATGGGATGACTTGCTGTCGAAGAGAGGTTTCCTTTCCCTAAGCTAATTACTTTAATACTAATGAAAACGATCATAATCAGTCAGCTATTGACAATAAGAAACACCCTTACAAAGTCATACACAGATATGATGGTGAAAGACCCTTTGATCAATAGGGGAATGTTAAAAGTGAATCTAAAAATGTTAATTTCTTAGATTCTGAAATCCCTAACCAGAACCACTTGTTAAATTAAAAAGAAGTACATTTGAAGTCAGTATTCAAAACGGAAAAGGGGTTTTGAACATTAAGGGCTTCAAGTCCCACAATGCCCAAAGTACTGGCACGCAGAAGAGGGATGTAGAGGCTCATGATGGCAAGAGGCAGTCTAATTGCCCAAATGACACACACCTGAGGGAGACTGAGAGTTATACATGACCCCCTCAGATGCAGGCCATAGAGAGCAGTAGTTGGCGATGGAGAGATTGTTGTAACTCCAAGTTGCAGTTGAAGTGAAAGGAAGCTGTGGGAGATGCCAGAGCTGCCGTAATTAGCAGAAGGCCGGTTCTGAGATGGTCTATCCCTTCAATGACCCTGTATGCAGATGTTGCCCAGTATGAAATATTGTGCATGGAAACTTTCCCCCTGGAGACTGTGGTTGCATAGGTCGTGCGGCGGGAAGCGTGAAGTTAGGAAGCTTTCTCCACAATCAGGTCAGGCTCCAGTGGCAGGTGAGCACCATAGAGCATTGGGAGCAAGGAACGCTCCTTTTTTGACCGGCACAGGTCACCAAAAAGAGTGAGAAGCAGTTTTCCATGCCGGATGGCAGCAGGAGACCCAAAGGCAGCAACACAAGCGGACCCGCACACCAAACCCAGTGAGCTCACTAGTCTATTGTGACACTGGAGCGCTCCGTGATCAATCGCTGACCAGACCCGGGTATTTTGATTATAAAACTGATATAAAGAACTTAAAGTGGCAGAATGTCAATTCATTTGAACACCTAACTGATACCAAGAAGTTCAAGTGGCAGAATAAGAACTTTGGCAAAAAGAGTTTCATTATAAGAGTGAAGAGTGAAGAGTGAAGAGTGAAGGTCAAAAACATTGCAAGAATCAAAAGAGGGCAAGCGTATGAAAACCAACATTGCCAAAGCCTAGAGAGGGCAATTAAGAATACAGTTGTCTTTTAAAAGGATTATGTAATCCTTTAACATTCCATGTTCCAGAAATACTTTAGTCTAAATCATGCGATTATGGAAAACTGAAGTGTTAGTTTTCAATTCTAATAGCTATCAAACTCAAAGACTACTCCATTTATCCAATCCTAATGTTACACAATCTATGTTTTATAAAGTTTGCTTCGCTACGTCAACAGATGAAGTCCAAGAAGCTTCGAATCAAGATTGCTCCCCCAACATCACACAATTTACATGGCCTTGTATATGGACCAATATCTCTCGAATAATTGGTTCTGCTAGCTTGGTTCAAACACTGTATTTTTTCCACCATTGGGCTTTCATACCCCGCTCATGCTTTTTAAAACTGGAATATCTCAAAATGATAACATTATCAAGGATCTTTCAAGCATATTATTTTTGATTGTCTTCATCTTAAAACATATTGGGAAAGGATTGGGGAAACCATTAGTAGTCCCTTCCAAATACAGGTGACTATCTCCTTTGATGTTTTATTCCAGGGTAGCGGAATGATCCAACCTACTATTGATGAAAATAAAGGTTATTTGTTTGATTTATTTCTTGCCAGAGCCATCCAGGTTATTACCTCAAATTGGAAAAACCTTAAAGGTGTACACTTTAAAATGTGGCGGAATTCAGTTTGTAATATTCATGGGATGGAAAAGTGCAATGTCGTTTCCCCACTCTTTTTTTTTTAAAAAACCATTTTATTTTCATTCTAACAACCAACAAACACAAAAACAAATAAACAACAACTCACTGCACATTTCCTCTGGCACTTTCGAGTTCAAGTCCATAATGTCTGTTGTCTACTCGGGCCACGGCAGGCCTCCTCATTCTCGGTTGTGTTGTCTTCACACTGGCCTATGTACCGCCCCCGGGTGCGAGCGGGTCAGTGTCCCTCCTCCTCTGGGCCACTTGAATCGCTCGTGCTGTCTCCATTCCCGTTCCCGAACAGATCTTGTACGAGAGTGTTCAACTCCAGTACTCTGGCTCCGCTGTTACCTTCTCCCTTTGCGTGGCTCTTGTCCAAACTGCTGTTTCTGCTATTGCCCACTTTTATAAGTCTGCCCACCAGCCCTCTATTGTGGGCCCCGCGCTTGTGTTCCACGCCATTGCAATGCGGCACTTCGCCAGTATTGTCATCAAATCTTTCATCTTTGCTACGTGCTTCCTCTGCTTATCCCCTCTCGGAAACAGGCCCAGTACGTAGGACACCAGTGACCAAGCATGCATATGTATTCCTGCTTTTAGCGCTCTTTCTTTTATCGTGTTCCAGAACTGCGTTATTCTCGGGCACGGCCAGAACATATGTACCATGTCTGCTTGTTCTTCTTGGCAGCGTGGGCAGCTCTGAGTTTGTCCGTCCCCCGTATTCGACATCCTCTTGGGAGTTAGGTATGCTCTATGCACAATATAGATTTGCAATTGCCTGAACCTTGCGTTCCTGGAGACTTTTTCCACATACTGGAGGGCCCTGTACCATTCCTCATCTTTGAAAGGTTGCTGAAGCTCCTCCTCCCATTTTGCTCCCGTGTTCAGCGTCTTTGTGTTGATGGTTCCCAGCATTTGGTCGTAGAGCCTGGACACGGTGTGTCCCCCTTCCGAGACGTCGTACCACGCATCCAGCAAACCTCCTGTGTCATCCTCCTCTGGTAGGATCTCCCATCTCTTCCTTATTGCTTGAACCATGCTATTATATAGTATGAATTGGCCCTTGTGTACATCTTGCTCCTCTAGCAGGGACTGGAAGTCCGCCCATTGTCCATCTTGCCACAGATCCCCTATTTGGGCCACTCCTTTGTCTTCCCACTGTGTTCTGAACGTTGCTAAGCTTGCGATTCGGGTAGCCACCAATCCCGCCAGGGGGATTTGCCTCGAGCAAGGGTCTGGCATTCCCTGTGCCTTCCATGCTCTTTTCCATAGTGCTCGGCCCAGCTGGGCCATATGAGGGAGGGCTTTGGCCCGGGCGTTTATCCATAGGAGTTCCCTTAGATAGTATTGCTGGAGCGCTGGCCGAAAGAGTATTGCGTCTATGGAGGTTCCCTCCCCCAGCCATCGCACCACAAATTGGAGTTGTGCCTCCAGATAGTATCGCTCAAAGCCCGGGAGTTTGATGCCCCTCCACTTGTGGCCCCTTTGTAATGTACTCAGTGCTACCCTGTTTCTCCCCGCCCCACAGGAAGGTTCTTATCAAGGTATGTAAGTGTTTAAAGAAGGACCCTGGAATGTTGTAGGGCATATTGGTAAAATAGTATAGCAGCCGGGGTAGGACGGTCATCTTCAAAAAGGCCGCTTGGCCTTTCATTCCCAATGGTAACGTCTTCCAGAACTGCATGGCGTTCTCAATTTTGTCCAGGGCCGCCTGTGTGTTGGCCATGTGTGTTTCAGTGGTGTCGTGGTAGATGTCTACCCCCAGGCATCTAAAGGTGATCGGGGTCCGTGTGAGGCCCAGGTGTGGTAGTTGATCTGATGCCACTGTTCGCAGGCTTGCCAGGGGGAACAGCGAGGATTTTTCCCTGTTAATGGTGATTCCTTATAGCCTGCAATACGCTCCCAGCGCCTCGAGCAGGTCCAGCAGGTGGGTGCGTGGATCTTGGACGTAGAGCAGTATGTCATCTGCGTATATCGATATCTGGTGTATTTCCCCGTCTATCATGATGCCAGCATCCCTGTATTCCGCTCTTAGGAAGGCCGCGAATGGCTCCAGGGCCAAAATATATAACATCAGCGACAGCGGGCACCCTTGCTTTGTGCCCCGCGCTATGCCCCACTCCCCTGAAACATGCCTGCCCGTCTTAACCCTTGCTCTCGGGTGCTTGCATAGCAACTTTATCCAGCATAGGAATCTCTGCCCTATCCCAAAGTGAACGAGCACCCCCAGGAGCAAGTCCCAGTTCACTGAATCAAATGCTTTGATCACATCTAGTTAGGCCACGGCGCATTCCCCCTCCACTTGATTCGTCCTGTCAATGACATGGTAGAGTCTCCGGAGATTCCATGCCGTGTTTCGCTCTGGTACGTACCCCGTTTGGTCCGTGTGGACCAGTGTGAGTATCACTCTTTTGAGTTGGTTAGCTCATGCTGCTGTTAGAATCTTGGAGTCTTGATTCATCAGGGAGATTGGTCTGTAGGACCCACACTCAAGGGGCGGTTTCCCTGCTTTAAGTATTGGAACTATTATGGATTCTGACATACTGTTCAGGAGCCTCCCCCTCTCATATGCCTCCTCCAGCGTTTCCAGTAATCTTGGGGCTAAGCTATCTCTGTATTTCTTATAGAAGTCTCCTGTTAACCCGTCGGGCCCCGGGGATTTTCCCGTCGGTAACTGGGTGATGACTTCCGCCAGTTCCTCCACAGTGAGGGGGCATCTAGCATTTGGACCTGCCCCTCTGTCAGTTGTGGGAGCCTGATTTCCGCAAAGGCGTCTTCTAGGTCTCCCTCTTCCCCCTCTTGGACTTTGGTGTATAGTTTCTCATAGAATTGCGAGAACAACGCATTTACACCCTCCTGGGACCTTTTCACCTCCCCCTGGCTGTTTCGAATTGCATTTATCGGTTCCCTCCTAGGCTCCTGTTTAGTTAGCCAGCCTAGGCATCTGCTGGGCTTGTCTCCTTCTGCGTGCAGCTTCTGTATATATTTATTGTAATCTAGGTGCCCTAGTCTCTCCCAGGCTGTTAAACACTGTTGTCCCCTGCCTGTGCTTCAGCTCTCTCAATCTTCCTTTCTAGCTCCTCCAGCTGTACCAGGATTACCCGTCTAAGGCCTCCCGTCTTCCCCATCGCCGCTCCTCTAACCACTAGCTTGAAAGCCTCCCAGGTCATTCCCGTGCTATCCATGCTACCTGTGTTATGCTCGAAATTGTCATTTATCGTGCTTTGGATGTGTTCCTGAAATTCCCCGTCCCACAGTGCTTCTGCCCTTAGTTTCCATGTGGGTATGAGGGCTCTCCTGTATGTGTG
Organism: Ambystoma mexicanum; assembly: GCF_040938575.1. Lineage (NCBI taxonomy): Eukaryota > Metazoa > Chordata > Amphibia > Caudata > Ambystomatidae > Ambystoma > Ambystoma mexicanum. The sequence goes on along the minus strand of NC_090930.1, from coordinate 1,107,422,803 downwards.
TGCCCATGTTACTCTCAGGGTGGTATGGTCGGACATGGTTTGTGCGTGTATGTGTGCCCCAGTAAATTCACCCAGTGTCTCTTTGTCCGTGAAAAGGTAGTCTATCCGGGTGAATGTCCCGTGCGGGGCGCTGCTCTTTCCAGTTTGACGTCTGACCTGTCTAGTCGGGGGTCCAGTGTACAGTTCAGATCTCCAGCCCAAATGATCGTGGCGTTCCTGTACGGGGCCAGTCGGGGTGTAAGTGCCTTAAAGAACGCTGTTGCATCGTGTTTGGGGGCATAGGTGTTCACCAGGCAGACCTCCCGGTTCTCCAACATTCCATGAATGATCGATCAGGACCCTGCCCTCAGCGTCCTTTTCCTGGTTGATGAGTTGAAATGGGGTGCCCGGAGCAATCCAGGTCTCCACCCCCATTGCATAGTTGGAGTATGTTGAGCTATACGTCTGGCCTCCCCATTTCTTGGCCGCCTTAGCTTGTTTTTCAGCGGTCAGATGTGTCTCCTGTAACATTGCGATATGGGCTATTGCTTTGTTTAACCAGGTGTAAACTCTTAGCCTCTTGACGTAGGCATTTAGCGCTCTGACGTTCCATGTAACGACATTTAGTTCATCTCGGTCCTTGTGGCCGTTGCCTTCAGTGGCCTCCTCGTTCCCATGGGCCAGCCCGCTGTTATATCATCCTGGTATATCACTTTAGGGGGTTAGCTTTCTGCCCTCCCTCTGCTCTACCTTTGGTGATTTGCGTGTCTGCCTTCTCTTGTGTCTTCCCCTGGCTTGGCTGAACCTGCGGCTACTGAGTTCAGTTTTCTGCTGGCTCTCTTCTTCAGTGTTCCCCGCTGGCTTCCCGTGTTTGGGTGCAGCCATACGTGTCATTCTTCTGTGTCTTTTCGGTGTCCTCTTTATCCATTATGTCTTCTCTCTCTCGTGCCTCCTCCTCGCAAACTTAACCACACAACTACTACTACTAAGAACAAACGCCCAGCCTCCCACCCCGTGCTTGGGCCCCACTGCATTCTAGGTGCTGCCCTTCCTCCCGCGGGCGCACTCGTTGCGACGTAGTGTCTTAAAACTGACACTGCAAACATTGTCTCTACTTGGGGTCTCTACTGTGGGTCTTGGCGGTCCAGTTCCAAACCATCCTCCAAGAATTCGACGCCCAATGTCTCATCTGCAAGCTCAGATGCCGACTCAGAACCAGACAGTCAGGAGACCGAAGGAGCCAATGTACAAACAGACAAAGAGAAAGAACAACAAGGACTAGGCTATAGGAATCAAATCAAACTATACAAGAAAGGGAACAGAAATGCGCTGGCGAAATTTCCAGGACAAGTGGACATGGTTTTCCAAGTCATCCGACTGCCTTGACAGTGTTCCCAGTGTTTTGGAGGGAACAGCTGATCAGTGGCTAGCCACACCTGAGCCACTGCACAAGGCAGCAGGCCTTTGGTTATGCTGAAATACAGTAATCAACCCTGAGACTAGGAATAGGAATGGGTGGTTTACAACACTACAGTAGAAAAGGTATTACTTGACAACAAGAGGTTAGTCTTTTCAAAAGCTATGTTGAAACACTTGACAAACAATCAATATCATTATTACAAAAACCTTCATTGGTTGAGAGAGTCAAACCAACAGCTCCCTTTGCCTGCGCATGCCCAGGAGTGTGCCATTATATCTGGTCCACTAAGACTCTGGCTATTGTCACGTCAGAGTGTGTTTGTGCTGGAAAATGGTGAACCCATGTACATTGTGGATAGAGCTGGCAGGTGCAGACACAAGGGCCCGGTAATTATTCAAACGCCATGCCCTGCTAGCTGTACTAAGAGCAGGGCTCTTTGCTTGCAAATATGCTTTTATGTGTGGGGGAATAGGTAAGATGAGAAGCGGCCACCCACACTTGAGCCCCTGTATCGGGCATCTGACGGTCAACAGAATAAAGAGAGAAACAACATGTTGCATAACATTGTTAACAAGAATAGGAGTGAGCCGCAAATAAAGTCTGAAGACTGTAGAAGCTCCTGTGTGTGTGGAAATATGTTGCCTGCAACACTTAAGTTTGAAAAAATACTTGTTTGTAATGGGGGACTGTTCTTTAAAAAACAATGGCGAAACACTTGCCAAATAATCTAGATGTCTTCAATTGTGTGATAATTATAATAATAACATAATTACTAATGAAGATAGTATACACTTTGTGGGAAGGAGCCAACCCCACTGCTCCCAGTCCTTATATCGCCAACGTGTGGCTCTCCAGATGTTTTAGACTGCAATCCACATCCGCACCTGCCAGCATAATCAATGGTAAGAGATCATGGGAGTTGTAGTCAGAAACATCTGGTGAACCACAGATTGCACAACCCTGGTTATTACCCAAATTGACCTTTTACAATTGACCTTTTGCACAATTGACCTAATTGTAGTGGTCATAATTGACCTTCTGCACAATTGACCTTTATATTATTTTAGTTATTTTATATATGTATTGGGTTGGTTTTGGATTATAAATAATATAAGGGGATTAGGTTGGGGGTTGCGTGGGTTTACCCCTGCATATATGTCCTAATTGACCTTCTAAATTAGGTAAATTCTCCCGCGGTCGATTGTGAAAAGGTCAATTAGTATACAACCCACCCCTGTTCTAGTGGATTCCTGGGATGAGTGTTCTACCTCTGGTCCAATAATGCTCTGACTACAAGGCATGCTTGGGTACATATGAACCTACTTTAAGACAGCATTCACTTGTATTTTGCGACAAGGGTATGCATTTTCAGACATGGGGGGCTTTGTTGAATGACTAAGGAGAAACCTACTGGCAAAGGGAGACTCACCTGGCCTGGGTGTATCACCAAATCTTGGAGACAGATTCAAATCAAAATAGTGGCTCTACAGGTCAAACATGCAGCCTTTTGCAGTGACAAAAATAGAGCTATGTTCAGATGTATTGAGTTGTCCCTCTCAGGTACAGTACACTATCAACGCTAATTTCAGTTTATCTCTGCATTTCCAAGTCCTGTGATGTGGCTGCACGACCAGATCGTGCGGTCACATCTTCTTTGTTGACTGGACCCTGCTTAACTCAAATAGTCAAAAGTAGAAGCAGGCCTTTGTTGCATTGTTCTTCTTGCTACAATGCATTGGGTTATGGACTCGTCTATTCAGTGACGAAGGCTCAGTGTTATTTTCTGGGAACTCATGGTCAGGTTTTCCATGAGGTTCACACTGCATTTTTGATGCAAGTTCAAGTGCAATCGCAGCTCTGTTCTGCTAAATGGGAGGTGCCACAATTTGACGAGTGTGCTCATTCGTCAGTTCAGAAACTCCTTATTTTCTCTCATGTTCTGACAAGGCCGTGACCGGGCTTTGTTGTCGCAGCAGCAGCAAAGAGTTACTGGCAAAGCCATTCAAGTATTCCTCGCAGTCCTAGTGGCCTGTGTAGTGGGGTGCTGAATATTCAGCTGCAGGTTGGCAATTAAGTGGTGCACAGGGATAAAGCAGAAGCTTGAACATGCACAACCACATTTCGCAGACACAATCTGGTTGTCCAATGCCCTGACCTTCTCAGGTCATTAACAGCACAGGGATCACATCCAGGCATCTCATGCAGGGAGTCTCGAAGGCTGTGAGTGGTCATGCGCTTTGATAGTTGGGCCCGCCAGGATTTGTATCATTGTTAAAGAGATGACATCTCACTGCATTAAAGTAACGTGTTTGAAAAGTGGAATGAGAGATTAATTATACATTAGCCTGATATTTTATCCAGCAAAGCTTTGGTACATATTTAATTCCCGACTATGATTTCTGTGTTGTTGTATTACGAATATACTTTATTGCACTACTGGGTTACTAGCAAAAACGTTTGTATTTTTCTGATTGCTGTAACTTTTCTATTTCTTGTTGCTTATTGATGCAATTTTTTTTTAGCACAGTTTATTGATGTTCTCATTGTCAATAAATACAGGTTTTATAAATGGAGATTTGGAATCCATAAAGTCACTAATTTAGCAATAGCGCCCGATCCGGTGGGGCCCAAGTTATTGATGGGGCACGGCACCGTTACCAACCGATCTGGCATGCTGGATCGGGTGTTATTGCTATTAGCGCCCTGGGTGTGCTGACAGCAATGTGTTTTTTTGGAAGAAACGGGGCGCGCTCCTGCCTTATCGTTCATGCAAACAAAACAATGACTTCTGATGGCCATCGTGGAGATGGGAGGTGGGGCTCTATGCAGAGCCACTCTTCCAATCCACAGTGACCACGGAGGCTGGAGCTGGAGCAGTGGGGCTGCCGCCAGAGGAATCAGATAAGTGGGGCCATGGTGGGAAGGAAGCAACCGAGACCAGAGGGAAGGTGGGTTGGGGAGAAGATGGCAGGGTGGATGAGAGCAGCCTTCAGGTTGCTTGGAACACAGCTTGGATCATGGGATTCAGCCCACGATCCGAGAACCCGATTTACAGTCTCCCCCTCCATAGTGCTAAAGTGGAACCATCTAAAAGTGACCGCACTAAAGCGTACATTCATGTACTGTTAAAACAGTAAAGAATTGGTATTGATATAAGCCATGCGAAAATAAGAACATAACTTGCAGAGAATTGAGGGACTTGCACTATCATCAAACCAATGAGAAATAAAGTTGAGGTCTTCACACTAGTGGCCCCATCTCTGCTGAGAGCCTTTCTTTCTATTGATTTACCGTCGCCATGTCGGATAGAGGAATTGCAGTCTAGTGCTTAGGCTTCTGACCATGACTCTATGAAATCCAGGGTCTTCTAGCAACATCCTCCAATGACCACTGTCTGCGAATCTGTATAAGACCCTTCAGTCCTTGTGCTATAGTTCCCAGAGCTTGAAAAATTGGAAGTGTTGGTATGAGCTGATAGATCACAGACGGGCATTTGCTGCTTTAAAACAAGTAGTTGTAGACAGATCATCGATGTTTGTCTCATTAATTGGTTGTCCTTGAGGACTCAAATAGACTGTGAGTGCCATTTCCCCGGAAATGGCTTCTAAATGTACTTTAAACTAATGAAATGGTGCTTTTAAGATGTCGAGTGGCAAGCAATTTTCAATGCGCTTATTGGAAACATACTCAACAAAGAAAGTTTTTATGATTAACATCAAGCATAAAAAGCAACAGTCTTTGGAAAAGTGAACCAATGAACCGGCTAGTTTCTGAAAGACCAAGATGGAGGAAATAAAGTATAGGAGTTTAAATATCTGGGCCTGTGTGATGAAATACCAAGCGGGGTAGGTAAATTCACATCAAACTGTAATGCGAGAAGGCATTTAGAATTAGGCCTCCTGGAAGCAGTATATTTTTTAGGATTTAAAGTGCAACAGTCGGACAACATAATCCAACAACAAGAGATATTTTCCAAAAATGTCACCCATAGTGTTACCTGGGACCCTTCCTTTGGGTGCACATCAAAGCGAGAATTTAGAAACACTAACGGCCACATTACAAATATGATGGTATTAGTTCTGCTAGTACCGCATTAGTTAATTACTGTCACCATACATGGTAACAGAAAGCCTCCTCACTACTAAGGGGTTCGAGTTATTACCCATCTTGGAGTCCAATTGGACTCCAGTGGGGATATTTGAAATTACAGCATGCAGGATTTTAGCATTGGTCAATAATGCCATTTTAAGCAGAGTTTAGACCACATCTTAGAACTTGGTGTTTTATTTGGTGTTTTTTGTCATATGGGTTTCAAAACCTTTAATTGTATGGTAATACAGGCACTATTTTCAAATACACCCAGTCTTAATGTTACTGCACAACTTCTTATGAAGCCCTTGGGGCCACATTAAGAATTAGGTGGTAACAGTACAACCGGCAGTGTTTTGGCATACCACCTGTTTTACTTGTTCACCTGATTATGGGTTGTGTGGCTGGTCGGAAGAAGGAGTCAGACTCATTAAGGACATTATGAACTCTGTTTAATGAAATTATATGAAAAGACCTAGCTTTCCCTATTGTCTAAAGGGATCACCCCTCCTATCTAAAGAAACTAACGGTGCTCATCTGCCGTCAGGATGTCCTAAAGTAAAAATATCCTTGGTCCAAACCTAACTCTACCTGACCCTACCACTAGTTTACCCAACTTAAACTCAGAAAAGAGAAGGTCTTTCTTCACCTGGACTTCTCGTAGTCCTGATAGTCTCTGTATCTCTCTCTCTTAATTGAGTTTCTATATTGAGTTTCTATATAGAATCTTCTTTAGTAAGCTCTGGATATCTCCCCCATGAGCTCTTGTAGCTCTTGTAACACTTCTGGGCTTGGTGCTCTCTGTAAGCTTATGCTGCTTACATCTTGTTTTGTGATAGTATCACACACTCTTGTCTTCCCTTAGGACTCTTTCACAGTCTCTCAATGTATCCTTGGCTACTTTGCATGGGACATGGTCCCCTTGTGCATTACCCCACTCCTGGGTTCTTTCTTGTATACTCTTTTTCTATTATCTGGTTCTCTTCATAATCTCATCTCACATTCCTCAGAAGCCATGCTGGGGCTTTACTTCAACCAGTTTTGTCTCTTTGCGCACCAGACCTTTTGCCTTCTTCCAAGGGTAATTGTCTCCAGTCCCTCTTTATTCTTCTCACAGTGTTATGTGTTGCTTGTTCTATAAGCCTTTCACATTGGCAATCAGACAACTGTATTCCCTGTATCTTGTCTTTATGACTGGAATGAGTTGCACTCTTCATATTCTCTTGCCCCGGTGGCATCCCCCTTTTCTTGTTCTCCCAGTACCTTCATCTGCATAGGTGAATGTTGCAGTGCTTGGCACGTGTTCTGGTATTTTTCTCCATTGTTGGTTCTTTCATTCTGACTTTCCAGCAGCGTCTCGTTCTCGGCTTCCCCATGGGCTGCAGCCGTCTATGGACATGGGTGACAGGGAGGTTCTCGTGCTCCCAGTTGTGATGGTCTTGGGATTGTTTAGCGGGCAACTCACCCACCACTAGGCAATCGTGGTCATGCCACCACCAGCTCCTTGACACTTCTTACTGCTTGGACAGCAGTTAACCCTTTGCTGTTCTCACCGGCCACCCAGCGTCTCAATGTGGCATTCCTCACCGATTCGAAAGTCACAGGCACTATGGCTTAGCTATACTCCGCCCCTCCAAGGAGTGATAACATCAGAGGCCTTCCCCTGCACATCATACTCTCTTCTCTTTCTTACTCCACTCGTCTCTGTTAAATATGCGTCTCGTCTTAAATATACGTTGGTTCTCATTATAAGTCAGCAGGTCTGGTAATAAAGTGCTGGTATTGATGTATACCGGCACTTTACTGGACCAGCCGACTACAGGTTTTCCAGTGGGGTAAGGCCCTACCAGCAAAAAAAGCCATCATTACTGGTACTGGTATCGCCGGTGCCGGTCATAATGGCAAATCCCCTCAGGACTCCATGAATGGGGATTAACACCGTCACTTGTAATCCGGCGGCACGCCACCGGACCCAGTGCCAGAAATGGCACTAACATTTGACGATATCCTGACGGATCCCATGCCAGGATACCACGCCAGGATACCACCAGCGTTATAATGAGGCCCGTTGTTCTTTTCCTCTTTCTGACAGATTCACTTCAGCATTGCCTGCAGCCAAATATAAAGATGTTACATTCTTCTTCTCAGCGGGCTGTCCGATATGCGCTGATATGTTGGGTAATCTGAGGAGTTCCACATAGGAACGGGAGTCCTTTTCTCCAAAGGGGGAGTCACTGCCTGTGAGATCCCATTAGCCCATACCCCTAGGGAGGGTATCGCGCAGCAGACTCACCTTCCTATCCTCAAAGGCGGTGGCTCCTCAAGCCTTTTACTTCCATTGGGTGGGACCCAAGATACCCTTATTCGTGTCTACAGTTTTTAAAAATGAAATTTTTAAATTGAGTTTTTTTTGTGTGTTGCTGATGTCACTCCTTCCTACGTACTGGCATGTAATCAGGGTCATTTAAAAAAAAGATATATATATTTTTTTTAATTTAAGATTTTTGGTTTATTACAAACCTTTATCTTTCACCGCCTCGTGGGCCCGCTTCAAGAACTAGACAAATATGAGAAATGTCCCCTGCCGGACCCAATCCAGGCTGGGTTTAGGCTTCCAGAGGTCACATAATCCATAGTGATGTTGGTTCTTGACAATCACATAGAGGTGTTGGATTCTGGCAGAGATCTTGTTAGACCTCTGGCCATCATCCCACACCTTTGACCACCCTATTTTCCTTTCCAGGTTGACTCAGGTAGGGGTGACAGTCTCAGTTTTGGGCTTGTTTCACTCCTCCCTGTCTGGACAAATCTAAGTGGACCATCCTCCCTACTGTTGCTTCCACTATGTTGCAATTAGCATTGGAGTTCCACAGATGTCCTCTTGAACACTGATTCGGTTTAAAATGTATGTTCATCTTCCCCCCACTCTCCTTGCATGATACAGTTTTAATTCTTATGCGAATGCCGATGACATTCAGATGCTGTGACAACTGATCAGAAACGGAGTGATAACTAGCTTGATGTTCGAGCCTGCTTTAGCACAGTATGCTTCTTCGCAGATGCAAACTGGCTATTTAGCACAGTATGCTTCTTCGCAGATGCAAACTGGCTAAAACCTAATGTGGAAAAAAGTCAGGCCGGAAAAAAGTCAGGCATTGGATATAGGCGGAACAGACTAATGATCCTTGAAAATGTTGCTGCCTGAAATAGGAGCACTCCTAAAGCCAGCTCAGCCTGCAAGAATTCTACGTTTTATTTTAGATGTTGATCAATGATAACACCCATTCTTTTTTTCCTAAAGAATCTGTGAATGTTTTTCTTTTCTTTAAACAGATCATCAGTCTGAAAATTCCTTTAACCATGTCCATATTCATGATCGAAAGCAACTACACAATTAGCCTACATATATATTATGCCCACCAAATATCTCATTAGGATGGATTCAAGGGTCACTGCACTCCTCGGTGCCTAGGATCGCCCCACTCAGTGGTTGCATTGATATCAACATTTCGAGAGTAACATTTAGAAGGATGCTCCTTCGCTCTGGCTGCCGCCTCCCTTTGCAATCCCTTCCCTCTTGACATTTGTTCCATCCAATATAATTTCTCTTTTTACAAAGAGGGTAAATCCATCCTGTTTTCTAATACACTCTAATGTTAAGATGAGTGCCACTCAGCTAGCAATGCAAAGCCTGTATGTGTACAAGCTCATGCTAAAACTTTAATATTAACATACCAGTAAACATTTACCAGTTACCAGGATTTGGGGATGGAAATTGTTAAGGTCCACCAATATCAGTATTGATTACAAATCAACATTGTTAGACATCCACAATGGGTTAATGCTCATGAAAACACGCACCTAGCAATCATCAGCCGATTCCTCTGCAGTTCTGAATGGCAGTGTGCACACCGCCACTAGTCAATAACAACCTCTGCCCTTACATTTGGCCAAATATTAATTAAGCAATAAGCCCTTCACACCGGTAATGCCCCCCCCCCCGCAAGGGGCCTATTGCTATTAGTAGCCTGGCCGGTAAAACCGGAGTACTAAGGGCATTTATTTTCTGTTCTGAAACGCTCCGGCGTTTGGGAACAGAAAAAAAATAAATGTCACAAAAATGGCCGCCGGGGAAGGGAAAATGAAGGCCATTTTCCCTGTCCATGGCGGCCATTGAAAATTAATGGAAAAAGGTAAACAAACAAAATGCCCGCCATGGAAAGGGATAAGGGACTACAAGTAGTCCCTTATCCCTTTCCATGGTGGCCATTAAAAAAAATAGGGAAAAATGTAAACAAAGAGAATGGCCACTATGGAAAGGAAAGAAGGGACTACATGTAGTTCCTTCTTCCTTCCCATGACGGCCTGTCGTGGATCGGGAGTCGACGTGCTGTGGAAAGAAGGTTCCCAGTGCATCCGCTGATGGAATTGACAAAAAAGAAGGTAAGTGGGGTTGGGAGGGTGGGAAAGAGATTCTTTGGATTGGTGGGTCAGTGTCGGGAATAAAACTTATCTTAAAAAAGACGGCAGCCTCCAGCCCTGTGGTGGCTCAGAGCAGGGATTACCCCGTTCCGAGCCACCTCATTTGCTGAGTGGCTGCCACCCCCCCGCCAGGGACTTACAAGAAGGAACGTTATGGGGAGAGGGATTCCCGGTCGGGTAACGCCCCTGTGAGAGCCAATGAGATTTGCATGTCACAATCTCATTGTCCCTCACCGGGTACTAATGTAAAATAAAACTGGGAGCCACAATATTCATGCCTTTCACGACTCTGATCGGCCGTTGTCTAGGCTGAGTGAGAACTTTAGGTTAGGTGGGTCCCACTGCATTGATAGCATGGATTTAGGCGAAGAGAGAGTATGCAACAAGAATTTCACTGCCCTCTATGAAATGAAGCATTGTGTGATATGTCAGGCAGAGGAGAATAAATAATTAGAGAACATTTGGTTAGCGTGGTAAGTGAGGTACCACCTAATGAAAGGACTATGGTGGCTGTATATGGAGTGCAGAGAGTGGCCAGTGTAAGGCTACCAGGTCTAGTCTAAAATGGTCAGCTTTTTTTAATCACTGGTAAGTCGCGCAGCATGATTCTGATGGGATTTATGTTTTCTGAGAAACAACAGAAACAATGTTGCAGTAATTGGTGTTAAATAATAGAAGAATGTTCTCTAGCAAGTATAGATCAAATTATTATAATTAATTTTCAAAGTGGATGTAGAAGAGGATAAAGATTCATCATGCCTGCTTACAACTCGCCATGGGATTAGCAGCCCTCTGACCACACATTGGGCCTCATTATGAGTTCGGCGGTATCCGTGCCAGTAAAACCGCCAGGCTGCCGGCGGACCCGCAGTGATTTACTGGCACAGGCGCTAGCAATTCCGTTATTCCCCATTCCCTAAGAGTCCCAGAGGACTCCATGGGAATAGGGAGGACGGAAGCACCGGCACTGTGCGCAATAGTGCTGGTGCTTCCGTAAAATTCTGCGGGTGGGTGCCTTCCCGCCCGCCAGGTCTTACTTGGCAGGTGGGACGGGACCCGCCCGCAGAACTCGTACTTTGCCGGTCCGGAAACAATGGTAAGCTTACCAGCACCGTTGTTTGTGGACCGGCAAACTTGTAATGAGGCCCATACTGTATTGAAATATACACAACAATTTGTCATGCAGAAGATAGTATGCTGAGTACAATTACAATTCATTTTTTTTACAGAGAGAAACGACTAGAGCTGCAAATGGCACTGCAGAAATGCTGCATGTCCATGCTTGACCCCTACACTCTGCTCTTTATTATCCTCACTCTCCGCTGACGACGGATTTTCCAACTACTTCTCTTCCAAAATCTCTGAGATAGAGTACATCATGTTCCCTTCTTTCTGCACACACCCTCATCCTCAACCTCTCCTCACAGTTTGACTTCCCACCGACCACACTGTCTCAGCTGGAAGCTATCCTAACATTTGTCAAACCCTTCCATTCGCCTGCACCACAGGAATTCAAGGAGCGGGCCCCCCTGACCTGCTCCCGCCCCTCTTCTGCCTTCAACATTTAACTTTCAAATAGTATCTTATAAGCCTGTTTTAAGGTAGCCAACAACATACCCAATTTGAGGAAACCCACAGCTGATCCCAAAGGTTCAGGCAACTATTGACCCATTGCTCAACTTATCCAATGTTCTTGAATGTGTAACCTTCATCCACATCACTGACTACCACGGTGGCCAGCAGACGTGGTGACTCTCTCATATATAGGTCTGTAACAGACATTCTGTGGAGACAGAACTCACCCATGACTCTGACTTTCTCACTGAAACTCACCATTGCCATCTACCCTTATTCCCCTTGATCTCAATGCCACCCATGGTGCAATTGATAATCCCCCCTCTTTGTGACTCTCACATCTTGGCTTCAAAGGCTCCTTCCTTGCTTAAGTTACCTCCTGCAGGCCTTATTGCACTTTCTACATCTCTTGGAACACTGGGACTTCATGCGCATCACCCCCTCTCTGGTAGGGGTCCCTCAATGTTATGTCTTTTGTACCCTGCTCTTCACACTGTACAGATCCTCTCACAACAAACTCACCCTTTCCTTTGGCTTTTCACATCATCAGTTTCCCAATAGAACTGAAATATTCTTCTCATGTACCTGTGAGTTGTCCTCTTGCATAACAAACTGTCTATCTGCTATGCATTAATGGGCGAGGAAAACGTAGACTGGGGACAAATATGGAGTAAAAAATCTACTTGGACATTTTCGAAAGGATGAAAGGATGACAGTCCGTGCAATGGAGGTAGAGCTTGATTGGTGATTTAAGTTAGTCAATGTTGGAGTTGATTTTAATATCAGGAGGAGGGGGGTTCTATTTCAAAAGGTAAGCAGAGGGAGAAGAGGAAGTGAAAGGGTGCACAGGGTATGTGAGGGAGAGACAGGTTGAGGAGGGCAGTAGACTGTAGGGTTTAATGTGGAGAGGTGCAGCTGATAGAAGCACATTGGTAGGGGGCAAGGCAGTGAACATCTTTGAATAGAAGAAGTTTCTAGAATTACTGTATATAGATAGACAGCTGGCATATATTTTGTGAAGAGGCCTGGGGGGGAAGTGGGGTAGATTGTGGTCAGAGTTTGCAAGCAAAGGAGTAACAGCGAAGCCTAGGAGATGCCACAAACAATATTCAAGATGACACATGACACACACAGATATGCTGGTTTTGGAGGAGCGATAGGCAAGGAGGAGGACAATCTTGTATATGCTCAGGAGATTTATTCTGGTGGCAGTAAATGTGGAGGTGAAGAAGTACTGGATCCGTTCACTTTCCAAGAAGACTTCAAGTATCCTCGGCATTTTTTTAGGCTGTGAGGAGGTCTGGGGGTTAAGGAATAGCAGATGGGAGGAAGCGAGGTGGCTTAGAGGCTGGAAGATAGATGACTTTGGTTTTGGTGCAGTTCAGCATAAGACAGCAAAGAGACATCCAGTGACGCATGTTCAAAAGGCAATTGGTTATCCACAGGCAGAGTCCAGTGTTGAAAGAGGAGAAAGGCTAGAAAAGGTTACCAAGGGTGGAGGTGGAGGTATACATTGTAAAATGCAGGGAGTTCAGGATTGCATGTTGGGAGACTTCTACTGAGAAGGGGGTAGGATCAGAGATTATATTATCTATAAGTACTGGAATTACTGACAGAATATGCAATGTGGGTCTTGTGCTGGCCCTATTTAAGTTGTCCAGCTCCTTCTGCACCACCTTGTAACAGTTTATTGTATTAGCTATTACTTGCTAACTGTCTAAAGCACCCATCAGTGGGACTGCTCCAACCATCAAATGCCTTTTATTCATTACACCTTGGCAAGCCAATTCTCCCATTCAATAAATAAATACATGTTAAGGCCCCAGAGACAGCGGCGTGCCAGTCTAGCAACTTAACCTTATTTGGAAGGTTGCACATTGCTTGGACATAATTACATCCATCCAACTTTCATCCACCGTCCATTCATTTCAATAGGAATTTCCACCCAGAAAGGATTCCTGACTTCATCCAAGGTTCATTAGATGTGGAATTAAAAGTTCTATATGTAACATGCACTTCACTTGAAGAATTATTTAAATGCAGCTTAATCCCCTGTGGTGTATTTCTATAGTGCCCATTATAATGATGTGCTCTAATGCAGGCAAGGCTCATACAGAGGCATCATGCTTCTGGAATGGTTGAGCTCTTCCCAGCTGTTAAACTGTGCCTATGCTCGAGCAGCACAAAGCAAGCTCCTTAGTCCTGGGAGCTATAGCCTGCTAACATTAAAGGACAAATGTATAAACTACAGTCGGTGGCAAGAAATTGACTAAAAGGACTTTTGGTGTAATGAGACAAAAAAAGTAATTTGATAGGGGAAAACAGAGAGGTAACTAGCACCACGATTTCCAACGTGAGTATTTTGATGATATAATGCATTCAGAAATTCATTTAGAAAGCCTCTGCTGTCTTCCCCATTAAGTTGTTCCTAATCTTTCCATGCCTAGAGACTCAAGTTACACCTGATGCCCAATGTGGCTATAACATGTCTGATGTTGCTTGCTGTCTTGTGCAGAAGGCATGTGTCCTGCCAGTTCGAGCTGGACTGCCCCTTTTGAGGTGCGACCAATCATGATTTGCATATGGTATTTTCCCTTGTATAATGGCACTGTAGGGTGAAAAAGATAGCATGTTGGAGGCTTGACCAGAGCAATGCCAGATGTTATGATTAATCCAACACCTTCCAGCCATCTCTCTTGTGTTTTTACTCTATGCCCTGGAGGGGTTCATGTGTACATTCACCTAAGAATGCACTCAGTGTTTTATGGAGCTTCTGCATCTCTTATGGACCTTTATGGATGCCTATTGTTTTCTATATTATCAGAACTAAAACAGAACTGCAATGTTGCCCCTGGGACTGTGCTATCTTGTGGTGGGCTGTGTGAGGAACAGTGAGGGAAGGGCCTTTTGCAAGTATGCTGATTGTATTTTCTATTGCTAGTCTTCATTCATTGTATCACTACTGTACCTCTTTGTGTTAAGTTATTTTCTTTCTCTCATCCTTTCATAAACATCTCTGTAAATAGAGTTGTGCATGTCTGCTTATTGTGGATAGTTATGCAATTATGTCACTAACAAAATGCATACAAGGATGTATTAGTACCAAAATGTTCAATACCTCATAGGTTTCTTCATCAGATTCTTGCAACCAAGATTTGGATGGTGTGACCAGCAAGGTGTTTACTTGTATAATTCATAAGAGACGGGGGAGGAGGGTCTTCTCATGCTAAAGAATTTACATAACACATCTAAGTCAATTGTTGCTTCACAGGGCGTGGGAAATCAAAGGCATTCAAGCTACCCTAGAGGCTGTCTTCCTGATGCTCACTAGGGTTTTTGGAGACACCACAACATCATCATCATTTGGTCTCGGGAGGATAGCTCAGGGGCAATGTACTCGCCTTGGAAGCAAGATGACATGGAGCAACACAGGTTTGATCCCTGGGTCTGCGCTTAGAACCCTCAGGGTATTAAGCACATTTTAACTAACCAATTACATCTCATCATAGGGGGAGTCCATGTCATTTGCAAAAAACTTTAAAACAAAGTTATTAATGATATAGTAGTGATGATTATTACATTACTTAATTAGCCATATCCATTCTTCCATGTCATGCCTAAATCTGGCACGCTTAGTTTAAAAAAAAGAAAAGTAATGTGTTCTTTAGAATCCATATCAAATTTGATAAATAAACTAAGGGCCGATTCTAGAGCTTGCAAACAGATAGGCACTAGTGGTAGGGAAATGACCAGACCATCGCCCTAAACAATTATAAATGCAGTTGACCAAAACGTTCCCTTATATGGTCCTTTCTTGGACCTGGACTTTATACAAAAAGGTCAGTAAAGATGTAACATGGTGAGGAAGGATAGTTCAGCAAGCAACACGATTGTCTTGAAAGTAAGACAACACAGCACAACACAGGTTCAAATCCCAATCACGCACTAAGAAACCACTCTATTAAGCACGTTATGAAAGAGAAATTATAACTTATAAAGGTGCACCCTTCCAATTTGCTCACATCCCTAACCCAGCTCGTCTTTGAAGAGAATAACTTTTCCATCTCGTGAGATATCGGCCAAGAGCACCATACTTGAACGCCTTTGACCTCTCCCACTGTTTTAATTTACTGCCGTGACACTCTGTGATCGTGCCAATCCCTTTAAGCATATCATACCACGCGTCACTTTCTGCGATATGTACAACAGATGACAGCCTATCTTTTTTTATTTTTTTTATTTTTTATTGTGATATAACCAGTCATGGTTTTTTACACATTACATCAACATGACGAAATATAAAAAAAGAAGTTCTATAAAATCATTTCACTTCATAATTCAACCACACTTGATACAATTTGACATACATTTCAAACAATGCACATAACCCTAACGAAAAAAGAAAAAAAAGAAAAAATGAGATTCATTCACAAACAAAAATAGACAAAATAAGTATCCCATCGGTACAAGTTTAAAGAAGGGAAAGAGTAAAGACCTCTTCCAACTCAAGAAACCAATTTACCAGAACTCTTGTGGAATAAACCCAGTCTGCTGCAGAACTCTTACAACATTCAGTGTTCATTTCCTCTCATGTCCTGCGATCATTCTTTCCCAGAACGCATTTGATGAAAGACGGTCACTAGACCTGACGAAAGTGGCCAGATGTTTTACCCTACTTTCTCAAGTCCCCTGGCAAAACCTCAATATATGTTCAATGGTCTGAGCTCTTGAGTCAATACATTCAGGACATAGTGCGCGTATCTCTGCAACTAGGCCCCACTTACTCAAAACAGAGCCTGTATTTATCAAGTTAAGACGGAGACTAAGAAAGTTCTGCCTGGTTTTTACATCCGGGGACTTCATGAAGTAACCAGCCAAATAACTTTGTTTTTTACCATATTTAGAGAATGAGGCGGGAATAGATGATGCCCTCAAGTTTCATTTGTTGTAATCCAATCCCTTAATGTAAGGGATTTTTTACCTTCTTATGGTTGCTGATCAATGTATTTTAGTCATGATCACAATAAAGTAAGATCTCCTTTACCTTTTTTCTAAGGTCACTTAAGGTATAAGAGGCGTCTAAATTTAAGTGGACCAAAAGATCCCCAAAAAGCGTGTCCACAATTGACCTAAACAGAGAAAGCAGTTTCCAGTCCATTTGTGTCTTAAGAGATCTTAGTCCCAACTCATACCTCAATGTAGCCATTTGTAGGCTTGTGGACAAAACGAGCACCAGCTTCCAAATGAAGGCTTCAATTTTTTGCCAATCAATGGACCATAATAGTGGTTTGGCCTCCAGGCCATAAAGTAAAACTGGTACCACCTTTGCCATATAGAATCTAATTAGCGGCAAGATGGAAAATTTGCAGTATAGGCCAGATATCTTTTTCATCTGTGCTGTTAACTGTGTGCTTTTAGTCAGTATCTCCGCTCACCTCAACCCACTTGTTGGAACCGCTTGTAGGGTGTATCCAAGATAGATTGTTTCCTTTACCACAGGGATTAATCGACCACCTATTGACCAAGGAAATTTAGCACATTGAACACCCCTATGTCCGAAAATTACAATCTTAGATTTCTCGGGGTTAACAACAAGGTTGTTTTCTTTCATATAGATATAACTGTCTTGCAGGTGCCACCTCTTAATTAATGGGTAGCTGTAATTGGAAATGCCTGTTTATTCTACTAGCACAAGAGGACAGATTGCACAGCTCAAGTTGTATTTCTATTGCACAAATCAGTGCATTCGGTGGCAAGCAGAAGATCTTGCCCCACGACTTACCCACCAAGAGATCAAGTGCTATGTAATCCCTAAAACTACGGATCTGAGCCTAATATAAAGCCAAAGGCAAAATCTTGGCATTAAGTAACCTGATTGCTAGAAGCACACCTCCCCCACCCCGGCAACTGATTTCAAAATTCTTTTATGGGGCAACTCAGAATGTGGGTTCCATTGACTTAGGCCGCAACATCTTTTTGCCAGCCTACACATCTTGTAAAAAATAAAGCCGGAGTAAGTCAACTAATTTACTAATTTACAACCTCTATCGATTTCTCCCATAATGACCTTGCAACAAATGTACCGAGCACCATTAGTTTGGACTTTTTTCCTATTCCCACAAAACAATTCAACTGCCCGATTTCTAGATTTATGTTTTCTGTGACAATTATGCAACTCTAGGACCCTTGGATCATGATTGAAATTGACATCATTACCTTATATATTCAGTCTTAGGAGAACAAATAGAGAAAATTTGTATAACGCTGGGACTTGATCTCTATTTGACCAAACACTCTCCGTATATGCCTCTTGTATCTACTTGTGTAACTCACTGCACCCTCTGGCTGTAATTTTGTATACTATGTAACTTTGCATTTGTTGTATACTGTCTGACCCCTCACTGTAACTACTCCATTGTGCAACATAAGCTTTAAGTATCCTTGTATTCGTTGCCCCCAGTTACCCATGGGTTCGGTGCATCCTACGAATCAATAAACAAACAAACAAAACAAACAAACAAAGTCTCATCGAACATTATGATTTCCTTAGAGGAAGACATATATATTGAAGTTAATACTTAATGGGGACACAACATCTATAATATAAAGACATGAACACCAAAGGACAATTAGGTACCAATTATAAAAGATATGTAGAATTAACAGTACATTAAAAAAACATTAAGAGGAGAACCCCAGAGAGATACTGAGAGGGGCAAGGGGAAAGAAAAAAGTCCTAGAGGCCTGCAGAAGCCAAACCCCCCCGGGTACACCAAGCAGAAGGAGAGTGGATGAGAAAAGAGTGAGTCCCTGATTGAGTAGAGGCAAGGTATACACAGATGAGGAGTCCAATTCAGAAGACTTGGACGAGGAAGAGTGGGACGAGACTTCTGAAGAAAGCTTGGCGGAGCGAGAAATATCCTCCCGAGCCCTCCTAAAAGCATAAGGCTGCCAAGAAAAGCAAAAGACAAAAGAGAGGAGGAATAGATGGCGAGGTATTCAACCCAGACACTCTCATCCAGACCAGATCGGTGGAGTGGGAGCCCCCGGCCAAGATTTCCAATTATATAAAAAGGAGGATTTGCAGCCCCCTGTTGAAAGAGGCCAGGATAAAGCTCCGGGCGGAATGCCCCAGACCCCAAGTGCTGGTAGGTATGGCATAAACACCAGAAATAAATGAAAACATGTTATCCTTCATGGGGCGTTATGGTAGAGACAGAAAGAAGGGCATCGATAGATCCTGGCGATCATGCCAGGATAAAACTCTGGATGTTTTAGGCCCGATAACAAAAATCTGGCAGATGGTGGAAGAGGCAAGACAGCCAGAACAGAACGTAGACCCGGAGATCCTAGCGGGATGGGCGCAGAGGGCAATATGCCTGCTCAGCAATGCTAACAACGCCCTAACAACAGAAAGACGGAGGTCCATCCTCGTTAAAATAGACCCCAAAATGAGCGAACTGGCAACAGCAGAATCAACATCCAGCAGTAAAGGCAGACTCTTTGGGGATGCACTTATCAAGGAAATGGCGAAGTTCGCGATAGACAATGCGCAGGCATCATTAAAAACAGTCTTTGGACATAAGGTTTTCGGAAGCGCTGGCAGAGGAACCGGCCGCTCAGCCAGCCCGCTACTCCTCATACAGGCCCAACTACAATAGCAGGAATGACTAGAGAAATCAGGAAGAGTGCAAACCCAACCCCTTCTTTCGATCGAGAGGAAGGTGTAGAGGCAGAGGCTGGAAAGGGAGTAAGAGAGGCCAACAAGCAAACACAGGTGAGACTGATCACATCATTACACAATCAACCAGTAGATACAGAAACCCCAGTAATAGGGGGGAGGACGCCATAGTTCTCAGAAAGCTGGCGAGAGTTATCAGGAGACACATTGGTAGAACAGATGGTGCAGGGTTTCCAGAACCAGTACAGGTAGAATACCTGAGACCCATAAGGTTCTGCGAGAAAGACAAAAAGCTATTAGTCAAGGAAATACAGGTTCATAAGCAATATGTTCTTGGTAAAGGGCAAAAAGATACAGAGACCAGTGATAAACTTGAAAAGTTTGAACACATTCATGATATATAGACATTTTTTAAAAAAAAGGCATCCATCTCTTGAGAGACGTTTTACAGGCAGAGGATTGGCTGGTCAGGAAAGACCTCAAATAGACCTACTTGATGGTCCCAATAGCAAAGGAACATCAGAGGTTCCTTCGATTCTGGTGGGGAGATCAGAAGTGGGGATTCACATGCCTCCCATTCGGTCTAGCGTCAGCACCATGGGCCTTTATGAAACTGATGAGTACAGTAGTGAGTCAACTGAGAGAACAGGCCATCAGACTGATAGCATACCTAGATGACCTTTGTCTGATGGGACAGGACAGGTTGAAGCTGGTGCAACAGACAGAGGTTACAATTCAACTGCAGAGGAGCTGACTGCCTCTACAGGAAGTCCCACTCCCTACTTCCGGTATGTTGGAAACCTAAGATTGTGCCATGCTTAACACCTATATGTGTGCCAATTTCGCAGCGAGTGTTCGAGGGAAGTTATCCACTGAGAAAACCTTACCAAATGTATCCCCGAAGAGACGACAATCTGGGGGAGGAACTCCCTGAAGGAATATGAGAAAGAGCGAAAGAGGAGCTGATGACATCACAAGCGACGAGCATGATGCACTAAGAAGAATGGCTGGAGAAAATGCATGGACCTTGTAGAACTTTATGACGAAGTTAAGAATCGAGTAGACTTTTTAATATGTCGAGGAGAAGATTGCATATGTGTGATACACTGCACAAAATGCAAGCCCTTTAATGACTGCACAGACGCTGAAACGCAAGTAAACTAAGTGATCATAGAAGCTGCTATACGTAGTGAATAGACTGCAAGCGAAGCCAGCCTTGTATAGGAGCTGGACATCAGTGTCATGAATTTAGTAAGCCTGGACCCATGAAGAGGAAAGGCCGAGAACTGTCACGGCAAAAATTTGCTGAGATCATGGATATGAGTGGCAAGGCTGTTTGGCCTGGTATTAAAGCAGAAGTAGCCAAGGCCGGTTATGCATTCTTGAAGGCAGTGAACGTGAGAAGCTGAATCATTCCTTGTTAAGGTGCAAAGAAAGAATACCGAGCGTGTTAAGTTTTATTCATTTAAGACATTTAAATACTGTAAAATGGTCCACATCGTGGTCTCCTGTCACTTGAGACAAGGATGAAAATAGAGTTGAGCATTGAGTTCCAGAACTACGATAGTGTATGCTCACATTCCCTTATAGTCCCAGATACAAGGATACTCGGCAAGGCCAAGTTCAAAGACAATCTGCATGGCAGAAGGCTTGAGTGATGAGAGACGCTGGGCTAATTGGGTGGGGAGGCGAAGTCAAGTCCACCTCCTGGCACCTGGGTATGAGCTTACATGCTGCTAAGTGAACTGAATGTTCCAGACATTTCACAATCGTGCCAACCAATTAGAGGGCCATATAATAAAGGGCCTTATATTTTGAGATCCAATGATATACTGTGTACTTACTAGTGTTGAAGATGAGTTTAGAGGTAGGCATACGTTGTCCACCTGACAATAGATATCCAATCACAATCCCACCCTTTATAGAAAGTATTTTTAGATGTTCCCCTTAAGCCTATTACAACCTTTTGTAGGTGTTTCTCATTTGCCACATAGTATGACTTCACATATGATAAATGTTTAGTATATAAATGTGTTTTTATGAGATATGCACTGAGAGAACTTGAGCGAACGTCTGTTGATGTCTGTTGTAACTCTCCATGTTTTAGATCATTGATATTAAAACAGTAAACTTTGCCATCTTCCTCAGTTGGTTCGATTATTCGGTGTCAGGGTTATTCTGCATCCCATCCACTGTAAACTCACAACTATTGCAGAATCAGGCATTTCTCATAAATTGGGAGAAATATGCTTT
This sequence comes from Ambystoma mexicanum, assembly GCF_040938575.1. NCBI lineage: Eukaryota > Metazoa > Chordata > Amphibia > Caudata > Ambystomatidae > Ambystoma > Ambystoma mexicanum. The sequence goes on along the minus strand of NC_090930.1, from coordinate 1,107,401,324 downwards.
GGAACCAATACAGACGATAGAGTACTAGGCTTCATGATAGATAAAAGATCAACCACACTCAGCCTACCAATAGCCAAAGTGAACCTGATCAAGAAAGAGATCAGGTCAATATTAGCGAGGGAAGTGTTATTACTCAGAGAGCTAGCCAGATTGGTAGGGAGACTAGCATCATCCATTCAGGCGATCTTCCCGACTAGACTACAGAGCTCTACAACACCTGAAGATCCAATACCTGCGAAAGAGGTGATTGTCCAAACAGAGAGTCCTGATCTTCTCAAAGGCGAGGACAGAACTATGGTGGTGGTTCAGGCACATGGAGACCTGGAATAGGAGAGCGATATTTGGCTCATCCCCAGACCTCATAATGGAGTCAGATGCCAGCTGTTGGGGTTGGGGGACCTGTTGCGGAGAGATGACAGCAGGAGGCAGGTGGTCAGGGAAGGACCTAGAGCTCTGCATCAATTGTCTGGAACTGATGGCGGGGTCGTTCGCAGTAAGGGGCTGGAACCAGTCAAGGTGAACTGTTGCGTATTACTGAAAAGGGGCAGAGTCTTCACAGTACGCTACATAAACAGGCTGGGCAGGACCAAGTCCAGGATGCTAGCATAGCTGGCAAAGGATATCTGGCACATGTGCGTAGAGAACAAGATCAGCATTACAGAAGAATATCTCCCGGGTCTGCAGAACGAGGTGGCAGACTGGAATTCAAGACATCTCAGAGATGCCAGTGATTGCCAGCTAGACAGGACAGTGTTTCTATCACTAATGGAAATAAGGGGACCATGCAGGACAGATATTTTTGCATTCAGACTGAATGCTCAACTGAGTCGCTTCTTCAGCTCGAGGCCGGATAGAGCAGCATTGGCAACAAATGCATTTCTTCAGTAGTGGGGACCTCACAAGGAATACACTTTTCTGCCATTCACAATGATTCCGAGAATGGCAGCGCAGGTCAGGAGGCAACAGGCAACTGTAATAATAGTAACGCCAGACCAGAGGAGTTAGGCTTGGTTCCCGTACCTTCTCAAATTGTCAGTCGACAAACCACTGGTACTCCCCCAGTTCAGGGAACTGATTCGGAATGCAGAGGGGGAGAGTCATCCGCTGAACGAAGAAGACGACTTGAGAATGATTGCATGGGCAATTTCCAGGCAGCCTGGCAGAAGCCAGGACTTTCGGGAGATGCTGAGAAATTCATTGAGGAAGCTTGGGCATCGGGTACCAGGAAGGCCTACAGATTGACCTGGGCACAGTGGAATAGCTGGTGTGTGGAACGACACATACATCCCACTAGAGCAGATGTAACTCAGATAGTGAATTTTCTAGTGGCTTTGGCAGCACAAAGGAAGGCTTACTGAACAGTAAACACATGTAGATCAGCCATATCTGCTGGCCACCCCAAGATGGACAATGTGATAGTAGGGGAACACCCACTTGTATGTAGGCTCCTCACAGGAGTGAGACTTTTAAGACTACCAGTACCCATATATACACAGACATGGGACGTGAATACGGTCCTGAATTTGTTTAATAACGGGCCAGACATGGAGCATTTGACAAGGAAAGTAATATCGGGAAAGCTCACTACACTGCTATGCCTCATATCTTGCAAAAGAATGTCTGATGTAAAAGCACTGGAAATAGACAGGAGATCCCTTAGCCCTTTGGGGGTCACATTTTACTTTAACAAGAGAACTAAGACTGGTATCAAAACAGTTACCTACTCACTTTTTCCATACCAAGCCGAATTATGTGGGGTCTGATGTCTGAAAGCTTATGAGGAACTGACAGGGACACTTAAAACAACTGGGGAAACTCAATTGTTTATCTCACTAAGGAAACCTTTCAAGGCCGTAGTGGGGTGATCCTAGCCAGATGGGTTAAATGGTGTATGATACAGGCGGGCATTGACATTGTAACATACAGAGCACATTCCGTTAGAGGAACTATGGCGTCAAAGGCATATAACGCACAAGCTAGATTGGAGGACATCCTAAAGGCAGCAGACTGGTCATGGGAGTCAACGTTCAAACAATTTTACTTTAGACGGATAATCAGATGTCTTGGTTGGTGGTGAGTAATCTTTAAACAAGCATAATCCGAGCCTCCGGTCTTGACATAGAATACTGATTTTCCATACTAACGTTATAGAAAGTCAAGATTCTATTAAAGACACAGGCCCTCATTACGACCCTTGCGGAAATTGACTGACCGGACCGCAACAGCGTAAATAGCGTTTCCGCCATTGCACGAAGGAGCAAAGTGCGGCTAATTACGACCCATCGGGCACGAGCATTACGCCATGGCGGAATCCGAAAGGCTGCGATGGCGGAAATGACCCCAAAACGGCCCTTACCGCCGCCGTACGCTGCACCAGGTGCAATACCGCCACCCATCTTAGCGGTCACCGTAATGAGCGGGCACCGTAATGAGCGGGCACCGCAAATTACGGGCACCGTAAATATACGGAAACGGAAGTAAAAGCATGTGGCCGGAACGGGAAACAGCACGCCGCACAACTATAAAATCCGAATCCCAACACAACCATTAAAAATCCGACCCTGACACACATCCCAACCCGTTAGCAACCCCAGTTAAAAAAATAAATATGGGAAAGGTAGCCAAGAAAGCGTGTGATCGCAAGCGGCAGGTCCACTTCTCCCGAGAGGAACTGACCGTGCTGACCGAGACCCTGCAGGAAAATGCCGCCGTCGTCTTCTCCAGTCAAATGACCAGGACGGCCCTTGCCAACAAGAAGGCCATATGGGCCCTTGTGGCACAGCGCGTAAGTGCGGTGGGGACAACACCCCGCACGCCACAGCAATGTCGCAAGCGGTGGGACGACCTGCGGATCCGCGTACGCAGCATACTTTCTGCGAACAGGAACATCGCCACAGCTACCGGGGGGGGATCAGAGTCGCCCATCAAGTTGACCCCCTGGGAGGAGATCTGCGCCTCCACCATAGGAATGGAGAGCATAGAGGGAGTCGGAGGGATGGAGAAAGGAGTGCCGACATCCGGAGAATCAGGTAGGTTGGCCAAGAGAAACAATGCGAAATCCACAAACCACGAACATGTGCAGTACCATGTGACCCCATAGTGCAATACATACTTTGCCCTGACAGCGCCCTCTAAAAGTCAGAATGAATAAACAAATTAATCAAGATGCCATAAACAACCCCTACATGTGCAGCATGCACCCCCTAACTGCAGGCAGCCAAATGAATGCATCCTCAATCCACACGAAAATGAGACCACCTCCAAGGCCCAGTCCCATATCAGCCTCATGTACCACCCCAATGCATTTGATACGTTGCCATTCCAAATCCGACAGACCCATAACTAACGCTCGCCCCTCTTTACTCCACCACAGGGTCCGATACCAACGACGAGCTGCAGGACACCCCTACCAGCACGCCTGCAAAGAGGGCCAGGACCAACGTCCCAAGAGCCTCCACCTCAGGTGCAAGGATCAAGACACGGCAGCAGCAGGAATCAAGTGCCAGCACACTGGAGGGGACTGCAACAGGCACCCCAGCAGCCAGCAAGTCCACAACCCCAGCACCACAGGTCCCCCCAAAGAACGTATCTGATGGCACTGCCTCTGGTGGTAGCAGCACCATAGGTGACACAGCTGTCATGCCAGCATGCTCCGACACGGAAAACAGTGCTGGCGACGTAGGTACCATCCATGACCTTTCCCAATCCCCCTGCATGTCCCATCCCCTACACCATGACGAAACCACGCAGGGGCACCCAGAAGACGACGACTGGCCAACCCCCACAAGTCCTGTGCCAAGGCAACATGTGTTGAGCAGCCCCCCTGTCACACCACCGCAAATGTCCATGGCCCAGCAGAGGCAACAGTCCCTCGACCTGCTGATCGAGCAACAGCAGGAAGTGTCCACGCTACTCAAGGACCATGCGAATGAATGCGGGGGTTCCAGGGCAGCCATGGAAACATCCACCGAGACACTCAGGGCACAAATAGAGAAAAGTAGTGAGAGCCTCAGGGGAGAAATGGAGAGAAGCACCGAGAGCCTGAGAGCACAAATGGAGAGAAGCACCGAGAGCCTGAGAGCACAAATGGAGAAAAGCACCGAGAGCCTGAGGGGGGAACTGAATGCGACGTCCAAAGACGTTTGTGCTGAACTTGCTGCTGTGCGCCGTGTGCTCTCGGAGCTCTCACAAACCCTCAGAGACATGCATGGACGCGAGCAGGCAGAGACGTCATCCGTGGCAAGTTCCGTCCAGGGCAGCCCCCAACGCAGATCTGGCAGGAACCTGCGCTCCACGGGCAGGGGTGCCCCTGATACCCGTAGAGGGGGCTTGCAATAGCGTCTACCCACGGGCAGCATGCATATTTGGACACTGGTGTTGGGGGGGGAGGAAGTAGGGTGGAGGGGGTGTGTTGGGCTTCACTGGGTGGCGGGTCCATAGGGTGTATGAATCAAATCACATTAACAATACAGCACTTCATTATCATCCAATGACATGTGTGGACATTGATATTTGCGTACGAGGCCTTCATAGGCGTACAGTCCACTATGTGCCTGTACTACACACACACAGTGCCACAGGTCCCCTTTCCGTGTAATAGGCACCATGCGTGGTTGCTAGAAGCATGCATCTATGATGCTCTGTCGGATTGCACGTGCATCCTGTGCCTCATGGACTCCTTGGGGTGCCTCCACATCCCCACCCTCATCATCATCATCTTCAGGTGCATGCAGTACAGCGTCAGGGGGCATGGGCACATTCCTACGTATGCACATGTTGTGCAGCATGACACATGCCATGACCATCTTAGAAACCCTCTCATGGCTGTACATGAGTGCCCCGCCAGACCTGCTGAGGCTGCGGAAACGAGCCTTCAGTAGGCCGAATGCCTGTTCAATGACCACACGGCTACGTGAGTGGGCATGGTTGTAGTCCTCCTCATGCTGGTTCTGTGGGTTCCGGATTGGTGTAAGGAGCCATCTCTTCAGTGGAAACCCGGCATCACCTGTATGGGACGAATAAAGGGTGTCAGTGGAATGATAGTGCTAAGTAGCCCCCCCCCCCTCCTGCAAGGTCATTGACGCATCAAATGGGCCACGATGTCATGCATGGAATGAGACTCACCGAGTAGCCAGGATCTGTGCCCTGCGTGTCGCTCCATGTAGCGTGGTATTCTTGTGTTCCTCAGGACCATAGAATCATGGGTAGATCCTGGAAATCTGGCACAACAATGCGTAAAGATCTTGTTGGAGTCACACACCATTTGCACATTGATTGAATGAAATTGTTTCCGGTTGCGGTACTGGACCTCCATGGCATGTGGGACAACCAATTCAACATGGGTGCAGTCGATGGCACCAATGCAACCCGGGATGCCGCCAAGTGCATGGAATCCCACCTTTGCGTTGGTAATCTCCTGGTACGTGCGTGGTAGTGTGATGTGGTCGTCGGCGTGCTTCAGGAGGGCATCGTGCACTTGGGAGAGTGTCCGTGAGAACAGTGGCTGTGAAATGCCATGCAACTGTCCCACTGTGTGCTGGTAGGTGCCTGTGGCCAGGAAGTGGAGTACAGACACCACCTTCAGTAGGGGTGGGATGGCGGTTGGGCTATCTATCATGCTCACGAGGTCAGCATGTGTCATGTCCACAATGGCGATTATGGTGTCCCGGTCCAAACGGTAGAGGGTGTGGATCTGCTCAGCAGTGAGGTTGAACGGATCAGCTCGGAGGCGTGGGATTGCGGGCCGCCTGCGTGTTGGTAGTGGCAGTGCTTGTGGGCCTTGCTGACCCTGCCTTGCCCTCCTCCTCCTCCTTCTCCTCCGTCTCCCCTGTGCGCCCGGTTGTTGTACCTGTTGTTGTTCGTCGTCTTCTTGTAGTTGTAGCACTTGCAGTGCTATCTGGTGCCCCAGGCCCAACATCGCTAGTCCTGCCGGTAGCATTTTGGAGTGGGAGTGGTTGTGGGAGGGGTTTGGGTCTGCTATATATGTGCTGTCGGCCTGTATGGCCTCCACCTGTGCTGATTGAATGAATCTGTGGCGGATGCAATCCCTTCTGGCCGAGCACGTCCCGCACGTAAGGCTGCATTTGGCCGCATGGCATCTTGGGATTGGAATCATGTATCAAATCCCGATGGCAGTGTGATGTACTTTGACTGATTTTCATGCTATGCTCCCATTGTTACACATGCTATGATTGCAGCCGCTTACATACCTGTGAAGAGTCAGTGGTATGTAGGGCTCGATCGATGGCCGACCCTCATGCAGCACAGTATCGTACTTCACCGACGGGCGTGGCGTCCCATTTGTGATTGCAGCCAGTTAGCATTATGACACACAGCCGCACTACATTGATGTAATTGTGAATGCAAGCGTTCACAGAAGCCTTTTCGACGTAATGTTGCAAGTGAGGAATTCGAAGGCCAGGATTTTTGGTTGCGAAGTAGCGGTGAGGAGACGCCCACAGGTCTGCCTGGAAATGTAACGTTCTATTGTTGAATGTCCTTGGGACAGGGCCCATAACGAGCAAGCAATGAATGACATGAATTGAATGGGATGCGCAATAGCGTAGTGGACGATAAGGCAGGACGTTCCCAAGTCCATCTAGCTTCACGACACTACAGATCCGGCCAGGAGCACAGTGGTTTTTGCAGACTGCATTACGCACAGACGCGATGGAAGTTTCACATATTATGTGAGTGAATGTTCATGCGTTTTCATTGCGGGATGAGGGAATGATGAATGGATGCATGGACAGATGATTCCATTTAGGGTCTGCCATGTACATGTGTTTTTTGATTCAATCCCCTTCCCCTGCGCTATGTGATGCAAGGCTGCCATAGTGGGACTTACGTCTATCTGCCCTTGTCGGATCCTCCCTGTCTCGACGCGCCTTCATACACTTGTGTCTAGGCACGTTACTAATCCCATGTCATGGGTTCTATCTTGACGGACGCATGCACAGTAACCGACGTTGCCAATGGTGTATTAACCTCGATTGGTTTCGTTATGTATCGATACTGATTTAGGGGTGTGTATATTCCTTTGGAGTGGGCTAGCATGCATATGGGTGTGGATTTGGTGTGTTGAATGAAGATAGTGATGCATCATGTGTCCTGTAGTGCAATCGGTTAATTTGTGTTTCATTTTGGTGACAGGTATCTCCTGCCCTATTGCAGATGCCATCTGTACGCCACTCCTCCAGATGGATTTTACTCTCGACACCTGCAGCTTCGGGTGAATCAGTGGAGCACCATTACGATCTTATGGGACGATCGCCAATGGGCCACATGCCCTTACGCTGTTCTGGTGGCTAGGTGCAACATTTCGGCCTTTCAGCTGGACTAGTGCCTGCCTCATGGGACGGACCTGCGGTTCTTGCCGCTTCCATGTTGCCTTTTGGAACGTTGATGTTGGCCCTGTGTGCCATGATGGTACAGGGCGTCACACAAGTGGAAGCTGGTCAATTATTGCAGATGCAGCCCTCGGTGATGATGGATGTTTTGGTGTTATTTTACAAATTGCTGTGAGGCCTTTGTCATTTGGATGTGCATTTAAATTGTATTCCGATATTTGGCGTGTTGCGTTATTCTTTGCAGGTGATGTGGCGATTTTCGATTTGTGGCGGTATGTATTGCGAGATGATCTGCATTGTGTTCCGCCTTCTGAGTTGAGTTGTGTGGTACAGTACTGGCCGCTTTTGCCTACGTAGCACAGTGTGGTCACGGATAGGGGCTGCCATTGTGACTGTTTACATGATGTGCTGTTCAGGGGCGGGGGATTGGCTTTTGGCCGACTGGTGCCTGTCAGCCAGGTCGATTGATGGTATGATGGGATGTTCAGAATGTGGCTGGTCACAGGTGCCTGTGTTTGCGTGCGTTTGTTGGAGGGGGACTGGGGTCATGTCCATTGGAATAGCTTCTGTATTGATGCCATCTGTGCCCTGCAGCTCCCATCGGCCCCTCTTGGGATGTGCCTGGCTGCTCAGTCACTCTGCCAACTTGTGTGGTACATGCTTCTGCTGATGGTTGGTTTGTTTACTGGCAAGAGTACAGGGCTGGTGCAATCCCCCTCAGGATGCTGTTTTGGATGTTGCCTTGCGCTGGTGGCAAGCGATGGGGGACTACTGTTGTTTTGTGTCATGTGTTCTTGATTTCCATTTTGATGTCTTGTACCTTCACATGCCTGTGCTGCATCAGTACGGCTATGGTGACATGCCGTACATGGATGCCCACTCACGGGGCGCTTTGAACACCTGCATGCATTTCTACGTTGGCATGCATGGGTGAATTGTAGATTTCACTGGTTGCATGGTGTGAGTACATTGCGCCTGCCAGGAGTTGTGCAATGTGGCCAGGGAGTGGAGTACAGGCACTCAGTGGGCCATTTACGGTTGGTTCACGATGCCGTATTTCTCGCCATGGCGGGATGGTCCATTCCGCCATGCCTGATGGCGTTAGGTACATGTCCGCTAGGGTCGGAATTGGCGTACCGTTGCACCATGGTGGTGTTTGCGGTTTGGCATGGTGCGCGCGCGCGTGCTTAGTGCAGTTAGCGTTGGCGTTCACTACGGTGTCGCTAATGGCTTCGTACTTTGCGGTGACGGGTCATAGTCGCACCGAGCGCTTTTCGATGGCGGTATTGCTTTTCCGCCATCGTTTTCCCCTTTCCGCCAGGGTCGTAATGAGGGCCACAGAGGCAAAGGATTATCCCACCCAGTCAATCGTTATATGCAATTTGTTCAATTAATGAAATGCAGATGGAATACTATGTCGTAAAAAAATTGCTTTATAGTAACGATTGCCCACTCTATCCTAGCTAGCATCAGCTTGTTGTCTTGATTACTGAACTGGAACGGAGGTGAAGACAACAAGATGATGAGCAGGAAAGAGAGGGCCACAGTGTAAAGCAGCATCTTCCGGCTGGGGTGCAGGACTTGAGGTTTGAGACAGACAAAGAAAGAGGAAAGACAGAAATATGGAAAGGAAGATATGGAATTATGGGTGACAGGCTTTTTTTTTAGAAATGTCACGTGTTATAGTTTATCATATCAAAAATGGAATACACAAAAAGACTATTTATGGGAAATGTAGTTTTTTTTATGTGTAAAATTTGTATATGGTTATAATAGTTTCAATGCTGCTCGAGTTTAGAGTAAACAGAGGAAGCATAACCCCGCACCTCCATGTCTTTAATAGAATCTTGACTTTCTATAACATTAGTATGGAAAATCAGTATTATATGGCTTTTCATCCATGTTGTTCAGAATTTTGTGCTTTTAAAATATATCAGTTTAATCCACTATTTAAAAAAATGCTCTCATTGAAGAACACTCCCCATGCCCTCGGATGAAGTTCAGGCTCTCAATTAAGACCAATTTAGGAAAATCGTTTACGACCCCACCCACCTAACCACCCCCCCCCCCCGCTGCCTTTAGAAATTGAACAACTTGAATGAAGTATAGCAGTTCACAACAAAAAGATATGTTTTCCAAATCGTTGTGTTTGGACTGCCCATGTAGTGATTCTGTAACTTCTGATAGTTTTGAGCAGCAAGATAGGACAAGTCGGGCCAACATCGAACAATAACATGGGGTTAGAGTGTCTCAAGCAAGGAGCAAGCGTGGAAGAACTGGGGATCCAGATAAATAAAGGTAGGAGACAATTTCGAGAGGTAAGGCATCGGCCTTTCATCTAATATATTTGTGGGCCAAAGGAAGTAGGAGAAAGGTGCCAGGGTATTGTTCTATATTGCAAGGTCATAGAGGGAAATAGCGTTGCATTGTTGCACTACTGCTAAAATCAGAGGGCCACTCCTGTGATTTTTGTTTTTAATTGTTCACTTGTAATGCGCCTGTACATGTGTCTCCTCAAGGGTTCAACATGTCCAGGTGGGGGCGAGGAGAACAATCATACTAGGCCTTGTACATTCAGATCGTCCAAGTGCAGGTACTTATAATGCACTTAATACCTGAGGTTCATTTTAAATCGGATCCGAGATGGGAACCAGTGTTGCTGAGCATGGTTTTACATCCAAGACCCGCGCGTTGCCACTGAGCTATCCTCCTTTCAATTATGTCAATCTCTTTGCTCAACAAATCACTAGGCGAAGCCACTAAGGTCATGAGTAGAAGCATGGTGAATGGCTCGACAGTTTTGTTGGGCGATTGAGCTAGGAGACGGAAGTGCATTGTAAGATCAGAGCAGTTCCATTGACGTAACCTTCAACTCACAAGAGCAGGATATGTGATCCATTGAGCAACCGCAATCAAAAGAGAGGGATCCAAACCATACAGTATTTCGAAGAGCATTGTAAAGCGCAGGCGGGGTAAAAAGCCAGTCACTACCCAGCACACCCGCTGCTTCCAAAAGCAAGTTGGAACATTTGCATTGGAATATAATCAGTTCTTTGAAATCAGGAGGGTGCCAGGGCATTATCCCCTCGAGCATGCGTGGAGACTTTGATAGACATCGCAAATCATTAAAATATCCTCACGCTGTTAGATTGCTTTCCTCAGGGTGTTTTCGATTATGATTCGCTTTGCATCAACTGGGTAGGCTTAATTCCCTGGACATAAATAATGGGACGCATTTGCTGCCTTTGCGTTGCAGCCGCTTGTGTACCGTGCTTGTGTTGCGCATGCGTGCGTTTTCTAGGCAGTTCTGCGTCTCATGCTATTAGTTTCCGGCTTAATGAGCTGAATCTACGCTAGTGGAGAACCTTAGCCAACTAAATGAACTTAAAAGTCTGATGACTGCACCAGAGCCTTCAATTAATTCTGTTTTTGCTGCTCGCTAATTTATAACTTGGTATTAATTTGAAAAATGTCGAATGTACAAATCAGCGGGAGACAAGGTGATGAATTCTTCTCGCTTCCTTCGTTGCAGAGACTCCGTCACACTTCTCCAAGGTTAAAAAAAAGTAGGAGCCTGTAGAAAAGCAACAAACCGTTTGAAGTATAAAATATGAGGATTTCTCTCCTCACACTAAGAAGCATCCAACTGGCACACACGTAACCAGACGCTCCAGGAGATGCTAATTAGTGCAGAGAATGTTAGCTTATTAATTGATGGTAAGTCTTTCTCATTATTAGCCAGTACAGGTCTTCCATAAAAGTTCCTTCAAGGAAGACTTCACTTACCTGCAGACTTACTGTAGTGTTGCTCTTTGGCAAATGGACCCCAGCAGAGGTGTGACCAATGAGTGGTTCTATGTTTTAATATCATGGGAATAATAAACTGGGCGAAAAATGACGCGGCATAACTCATTTTATTTTGACAATAATATTAACAGCAAAAATAAAGCAAAGGTAAATGAGGAAAGTATAACGACATTGATTTTTGTAGTGAGAAATTGAAAAATATTGTTAAATACATAGGTGTTTTATTTAGTTGTATGTGCTAAACTACTCATGCCTACACTCCTTCATTTGTACTTTAGATATAGTAGTTTAGTGATTCTATAGTTGCAAAACGAGAGGAAATCTTCCAAGCACCCTTCTAAGCCTCCTCTCCAGCTCTAGACCATAATGCTCCTGGCCAGAAGTATTTTCATGTATGTTTTTATGTCCTTGTATTTATTTTACATTTTCTGACTATTAAAACAAATTCTTTTTGCCTTTTTCATTTTTAGCTTATTCCTGTGTTTCCAATTTTGCGAAGTTATTTGTACTGTGTACCATACCAAATCAATATCGGCATTATCAACTTTATCAACATTGTACTAGGAAATCACCCCCCAAAAACCTTAAGGGCCCACTCATAGAATTCTTTGCAAGGTACAAAGTGACTTTGCATTGCCGACACAAAACCCTGATTCATAGAACTGTGCAAAGCATATTTTTGCAGTGCAAAGTTAATTTGTACTGCAACAATAACTTTGCACTGACTTTACACTGCAAAATACACTTTGCACAGTTCCATGAATCAGGGTTTGTGTCGCCAGTGCAAAGTCACTTTGAAGCGTTCAAAAAATTCCATGAATCGGGCCCTCAAAGTAAGTGACACACAATGCTTCCTCTTTACTTTTTGCTAAGTTGGGGGAGGAAGGATACTCAGCAGCAACTTGTTTGTCTTGGAAGTAAGATAACGCAGCACAACACAGGTTCGAATCCCGATCCCGTGCACGGTATAAATGAACACTTATAATTATAACAATTTTAAGCTGCTAAAATAGATCAGTTCGTTGAGTGTTTGCGATATAACTTCACATCTGACTTCTGTGTCCAAGGTTTCATTTTAATATGCCACCTGTCTTTCATTCTTCTCGTGTCCAAATATTAGTGCAAATGAGATGGAAAATAACGATTATTTAGGGGTGTAGGAACAGATTGGTTTGTGGGGTGGTCTATGTAAAATATGGATATTTAGATCAATTTGTCTAGAGCAAGAAGTTGCTTTCCATTTAAACCAACACCACGGCTACACAGCGACATTCCCCCTACCAAAGAGCAAACATAACAAAAGACTCGCCAATGACAGTGGAGTTTGCCCTTTCACGTTTGCATAAATTATACATAAGAAAAGTAAAAAGCAGTGAACCCTTTCTGGTGGCTGGAGGAGGGACGTTTTAATGAAGACAAATTCATTTTAGGACAAAGCTATGATTTACCAACCATACCTGCACTGTCTGGCCATCATGTAGGCAGGGGTCACCTTGCTCTCTCATAGCACCCGTGGGGCTGCACTCTCTTTAGCATCAGTCTGAATGTGGGTGGAAGAGCGGTAGGATACACTTGAAAGTTGGTTGAAAGAAACCTCTTGCAGATCCCTGGGCCCGCCGCCCCAGCAGATTTCTTTCTTTATTTAATTTGCCATACGCGCCCAGCTCCCGGAGGTATCACAGCGCTAGATTACAAACAGAGTAAGTCATAGGTAGTTACAGTACATAGTTTCAGTTAACAGTGGTTTCAATGCAGTTTTGACTTGTTTGCGGAATGCAAGATAGGAAGGTTCATTCCTGTTTGAAGGTGGGAGAGTATTCCATAATGTGGGAGCGATGACGGTGAAGCAGTAGCCCCCTGATTGTTTCCTGGAGAATCTAGGGGTAGTGAGTGCGATGGATGAGGTTGAACGTAGGGTTCGCAGGTTGGGTTTTTTGGAGATGCGGTGGGTGAAATGGGGGGCTGTGTTGTAGAGGCAGCAGTGAGTGGTGGATAGTATTTTAAATTCAATGCATGCTTTGACTGGAAGCCAATGGGCATCGTGCTGATTTGGCAGATGTGCTCTGAGAGTTTGAAGCCCAAAACTGCTCTAAGGCAGTTGTTCTGTGTGAGTTATAGTTTATTAAGGTTTTTGGTGGAGGTTCCTGCAAGGATGGCATTGCAGTTGTCAAGTTTGCTGCTGATGGTTGCTCTGACTAGTGTGAGGCAGTTGCTAGGAGTGAGGAATTTTCTAGAGAGATTGAGGAGTTTGGCTGAGTATGCTGGGGAGGAGGCCATGGCTTTCACATGTTTGTGCAAGTTGAGTTCTGCGTCTCGGTAGACTCCCAGTGTTTTGACATGGGGTTAGACAGGGATACTATTCCCATTGATGATCATGGAGGAGTATGAGGAATCAAGGTGTTGGAAATGGTGGGGGGAGCCAACAATGAGCAGCTCGTTTTTATCATCGTTAAGGCAGAGGTGGTCGTTAGCTATCCAGACCTGTATGATGTTGTAGATGTGGTTGATGTTTGCACCGACAAGCTCGTAGGAGCCAGAGAGTTCGATAAGGATCTGTGTGTCATCGCAACATTTGTGTAGGGCATAGGGAGGTTGTCGAGGCGATTGAACAGGTCTTTGGTATGTGTGTTGTAGAGCGTGGGTTTGATGCATGAGCCCTGTCGGACCCCATATGAAACTGGGATAGGACCCGCTGATTCCGTGCCTGCGAAGACCCTGGAGGTTCAGTCGCTTAGGAAGGATTTGACCCATTTGGCCGCTTCTTGGGAGAAGTCGAAGGCGGTGGTGGCAAAGGATATCGTGGTCTATGAGATCGAAAGCCGCTGAGAGATTAGGCCACTTACTACCATCGGGGCACTAGTGGGCACATGGGGATCAGAGTAATTCCCCTCACCAGACCATGGAGGGAAAAGCCATTGTGAAAGCATAATTTATTCCATCAATATTATTTCTGGATACCCCCATGGAGCTGATGAGCTATGGAGGGGGAGAGGCTGAAGCAGCAATGCAGGCATTAACTTTAAGGATGCATTTCATATGGGGCTGTTTGGAACAGGCCAAGATATTCAGCATAGTTACGATTTTGGTGGTGCTGTAAAAAAAAAAGGGCAGAAATTCCATTACAGCCAATATTTGGCAGTCACAGAAGAACTGCACTTTAATTGCACCGCTGAATTACGAGTGTGGAGGATTCACCTCCAGCAAAAACTGGTGGTAAATCCTCCACTGTACCTCAAATAATTACCAGAGTAACCATGCAGTTTTACCACTCATGGTAAATCCACCAGAAATCCCCATGAAGACCTATGGATTCCAAAAATGTGATTTACACCACCACTGGTAACAGTAAGCAATGCTGGTGGTAAATTGGCAATGTTACCACTGTTATACTGCCAAACTCCAAATGAGGCACATTGTGTGCAATGAAAATGCCTACACACACTTCAGTTGTGGTTTTCCAAAATATGTCACATGTTGTGTTAACTAAGGGTTTTGTTTTGCCCTATCCTTGTTTTGCAGTAGTTCAAGAAAGTATGTTATGAATTAGCAATGAAAAAAGCAAAGGAGTCAAGCTGTCTTTTCAAAAACAGTTTCCCCAAAGCTGTAGTGTAGGGTTTATGGAGGAGTAATACATTCCTTAGGATAGTGGCAACAGGTTTTAGAGTGGGTAGAATGAAGGTACTATGGGACAAAATACTGGTGCTAGTAGAATGTGCTGAGGTGAGCAAATGGTGTTGAAGGAGCTTGAGGATAGCACGGGGAGAAGATATTGTGGTTCTCCGAAGGAGCGATGGTTGTGTTTAAGGACAACAGGAAAATGTTTCTGGGATGAGGGTATATAGAGCAGAAAATGGTGCTGTGAGTTTGAGAAGATGATGCTGGAACAACTGGATGTGCTTAAGAAGTGAGTGGATGGTATGAAAGGCTGGAAGATGGAGTCAAGGTGAGAGATGGTGAGGTGGGGTGAGGGGATGGCTCTGAGAGGATGTGCAGGTGGTACTGGAGTCAGGTGCCAAGTTGATGGTTTTGAGGAAGTATGGTGATGTTGCTAGGCCCTTTGTTCTTTTAGTTGGCATAGCGTGAAGTAGGCCTTTGTTTGCTGATCTGAGATCACGACTTGGTCCTTACCACTTGAACTGCTTATTTAGGTATGTCGGGGCAAGTCCATATATACAGAGGCGAAGCAATGTCAAGGATTTGAATGTGATGCGTTCATCTATGGCTAGCCAATGCAGATCTCTTCTCTCACCTGTTATATGTTCTCTCTTTGTTTTGCCGGTTATAGTTCTTATGGCGTTGTTCTGAATCACCTGGCACTGTTTTAGGCGTTTATTGCTAGCGCCCAGCAACAATGCGTTTCCTTAATCCAACCGTGAAAGGATAGTAGACCTGGCAATTGTTGTGCTATTTTGTTTATTTAACAGGGGTCTAATTTTCCTCAGGAGTTTCTGGTGGTACTGCTAATTCCTTTTAAAATAAGCTACTTGGGCTTTGGTTCCTAGAGATGCCTGCAAGTAGATGCCTAGGGTCTTGACTTTTTTTGCTACCGTGATTGGCATCTCTGTAATGTCAAAAGATCAGTAGGCTGGGCTAAGTTTTTGCCTGCCGCACGATGAGCCAAAAATCATTAGCTCTGTTTTAGTGCCATTGAGGCACATCCAGTTGGCTTTCATCCAAGATTCAATGGTATTATATGTAGATGTTACTTTGTCGCTGTCTTGGTTATAATCTCCACTGAGTTCGAATACCAGTTGGGTTTCATCAGCAAAGTTCATAAAAAATATGCCTAGATGGGTCAGCAATGTACATAAGCAGCACAAGTATAGGTTAAATAACAACGGGGATAAACTAGCTCCCTGTTGGACACCACAGTCCACTGGTTTGGATGATGAAGCATGATTTCCCCAGATTATTTTGGAGTGTCTATCTTGTAGGAAGGAGGACACCCAATCAATGCCTCCTTGGGAGCAGTTTCCAGCTGAATCTAGGGCTTCTTGGAGCTTTCGGTGATCTAGCATATCGAAAGCTGCCGAGAGGTCTGAAAGAATTAGCAAACTTGCTTTGCCCTTGTCTAGGAGGCCCAGCAATTCTGCAGGTCAAGCAATGCGGACTCTCTGCTATGGGCCTTCCTAAATCCTGACTGTTGTGTATGGAGGAGATTGTTATTATCCACGTATTCTTGGAGCTGTCCTGTAGCAATCCTATCTAGTATTTTCAGTAGAAAATTACAGTTGGTGATGGGTCTAAGATTTGCCAGCAAAATCTGTTTTGTCGGATAGCCGTTCAGCTGAAACCTCATAATATGATGGCAAAACGTAGCACTAGGAAATCTGAATAAGTGCCTTGGGAGGCAGTTGTAAACTTTGACTTCTTTTTTTAAGTTAGCATGCATTCGATGTTTGGTTTTAGTCTCTATCATCGAGATCCAGTCCTGCTTCCAGAGTTTTCGCTTGACCTCCTCTGGATTTTTATCGAGTGTTTCCTGGTTGGCTCCCAGATAGCCAGATAGGCAGAGGTCCAGTGGCCCAAGAAATCAGAACCTCCCTTTACAATTTCAGTAGACAATGCTTGGAACGGGCGAGTGGGCATAATCATAGTGCACTTTCAGAATAAGGAGAGCGTGTTCCATACCGATATTGCATATAGTGATGTTAAACCTAATTCATATCTAATGATCGAGGAAGGTACTTCCCTTGGTAGTCTGAGTGTTCCTCTCCGGAAGGCCCCCTCTAAGGATGACCATATTTTCCAGGGCATAAATGAAAAGGCTTCCGTACCATAAGTTAAAATTGAGGTCACTTTTGTGAATACTGGAAGAATGGTAAATGTACCATATTTTATATGGATCGATAATCCCTGGGCCATATGGTTTTTAGCCTTCATTTGTAAATCCAATTGACGTGGTCCGTCTCACATACTAGCATTTATGCATGAGCCCAGGTAGGTAATTGTGGAGACCTGGATACACTTTTCTTGCCCTAAGTAACATTGAAACTGATGTTTTTTCCTCCCCCTCATAGGTCGTAAAACCAGAATGTTGGTTTTAGTGGTATTGATCACTAGAAAACGTTTGATCATATACTCCTGAAGCCCGGACAGCTTCCGCTGAAGACCTATAGGAATCCGGCCAATCACGACAAGGTTGTCCGCATATAGGATCCATGCTAAATTCTGATCACCGATCTTGGGGGTGGAAGATCTGACTGGGTCTAAAGTTATGTGGAGGTCAGTTAAAAATAAGTTAAACAGAGTGGGTGCCAACGGGCACCCCAGCTTCAAGCCTCTATGTTGGTAATCTCCTTAGTCAGCAAACCTTGTGCGTTTAGTCTAATTTGGACCTTGGTTGAAGTGTACAAGGCCTTGATAGCCAATAGAAGGTCACATGGGCAATCCCAGGCCTCCAATTTACCCCATAATAGTTGCCTGTCAACACTATCAAATGCCTTCTTCAAGACGGCAAATGCCAGCTAGATTTTGTTACCACTTTTTATCGATTGTCTCTTCAAAATGTTCAGGAGAAACAGATTCATGTCTGTCCCCACCCCCCTGATAAAACCAGTTTGGTGACAGTCGTATCTATTTGCTGTATTAACCCACCTCTGAAGGTGGGTCAAAAGTAGATCTGCAAATAGCTTAACCAGGACATCCGAAACATAGGACGGTAGTTGGTGGGGTCCCCCCTATTGCCTCTCTTGAATATGGGGACTATTATAGCTGACCTCCAGGTGTTGGGCACATCTCCTAATTTCATCACCTGGTGAAGAGCTTAAAAATGAAGGGAATCAAGGTGTCCAGCGCCTCTTTTATCATATTATTAATGAGGCCTGGCGCTCTTGAGGGATTAGCCTTCTTAATTAGAAGGTCTATATCTAGAGGCTCCAAATGGGAAGGCCCACACCGTGCTAGTTTTTTTCAAATGGCCGTTCCTCCACTGCTCCCCCCGGAGCAAATAATTTCCCATAAAATTCAATCCAGGCTTTTGAACACAAGGCTGGTTGCAGAGAAGACAGAGTGTGTCACGATGCCTGCCCCCAGACATCTGGAACAGGTCCATCTGTCCAGGGAACAGGCACCCAAGAAGACACAGGAATTCCCAAAACCCCGCCTAGGGGCTATATGGGTTCAGTCCTGGTGCCGTAGGCGCCAAGATCATATTGCCAACTTTAAACTATGCAGGTCATCCTGCAAAGAACTCATGTACAGACCATCATGAGGCCATGAAGGGACTACTTTCCTTTAGGAACTATTTTGCTGCTTGGGTGTGGTACTGGAACTTCTTACCTGGGAACTACTTTTTTGATGCTATTTAAACCACGCCCGAAGAGCATCACACGCTTCGCGTTATTCTGCATCTTAGCAGCGTAACTCTCACCGTGTCTGCAGCCCAGCATCCAGTCTACAACCACACCCGTCTTGTGTCCCGAGCCGATCCTAGAGAAAAGGAAAGAAGAAGAGAAGGTTAGAACAAGGAGATTTCCATTTGGTCATCATCTTTTCCAGGAGCAGTCGCACCTGTGGATAAAGGAAAAAGACATTAAAATAAACCGCGTCACATTGCCAGCTGAAGCGCCGCGCCATACTCACCAGTCTTCGGAGCATCTCCACGACCCGGCGCAACACCCGTTGAATCACCGCCCGAAACATCAGCATCTGAAAAGACAAGAACAAACAAAAGGTGAGCGGGGTTCCGCCAAAGACATTCTTTTACTTACAACAAGATACTTACTTGGAATTTTACCGCTCGAGGCAGCGCTGGTCACCATCCTACGTTAGACATTTTCAGCAAGGCGCCGCACCTGCAAAAAAGATAGAGAACTATTGGTTAATTACATTTAGAACAACATTACTTGCTAGACAGTGCTTTGTACAAACTGACTCTTACCTAAGCGCTACCTTCATCCATCGAGGAGAACTCACTCCTTGGATCACGCTGCAAGGGGAAAGGTGTGAAAGGAGCAAGAGTGAATTAACAGACATTTGAACTCTAAAAGAACTATACATTCGGTTTACACACTACTTACCTCGGAGCCATTGTTGTCTGGAACTCTGCCAAATACCTTCGGATCAGTGAAATAACTGAACTTCTACGCGCCCCTGCACTCCACGCAAGATGGAGAATTCATCCTTCCAAACAATAAGGTGAGACTTTATGAAGGGGAATACTGGAAGTTTTCAGGGAAAATAGTGTTAGTGTAACCTCTCTACCACGGGTGGCTAAACCCCTTTACTGCTTTTAGGAAAATATTCTTGTGGGCCAGGCAGACGAAACTGAGTGGGCAAGTGCAGTCGATCATCACTTTGCTATGAGTCACACTGGTGGAGACGGCAGCAGTCCAGCTTCGTTCGACACCCCTGTGGAATCCAGGTGAGCGTAACAGATAGTTGATCAGTTGGCAAATTTGTCGAGAATCTTTTTCGTTAAGCCGAGTAACATCTCTTCAGCACCAATCTGCAACATTTGAGCTTTATAGAGAGCTAACCAATTGTTATATGTTTGTTTGCTCTTTCTGAGGAGAACACATCGGGGCCATCCTTCATACAATTAAATATCCACAGATCTTTGCAAAGCTGTTGTTTTCAGCAACAATCCTCTGATCAAATCTATGCCAAGGCGAAATAAACAAGTTTCTTTCCTATTTTGTTGCCAATAGTAAAGTCTAGCAAGAGAGAAGCATAATTTATGTTAGGGTGTTGTTCCAGCTGTTTGTTGTAATTAGACAGCAGTACCGACACATCCACACCGTGAATATGCAGACGATTTTGGCTTTTTGAGTTACTTCTAGATTTGCTAGCCAGCTATCACCCCTAGCCCTTATTCTCAGACCCCAGATCAATTTTATAAGATGGGGATCACTCTTTCTTTTCCTCAAAAACTTCCAAACTTATTACGTTTTTGATCATAGGTCCCAAGAAAAAGAAGTAATTCAAGTTACTAGACTGCAATCCTTTTGTCCAAGTCGGTTTGCCTGGTATATCCCATTTAGTTTGTCCGTTGAGGATGTAGAGATCTCCCGACCTCATTACATTCAACCATCTCACCGCTCTTTCATGCCCTTTACCAATGAAACTGTCAACAACGTTTATGGTTTTCCCCATTCTGTCAATAAAGGGAATATTTAAATCCCAACACAGAGTAATAATATGGATGTTGTGTTGTATGTAGTGGCTTTCGATAATGTCGGTAACAGATTCCAACATTTCTCAACTGATATTGCGACCGGGTTCCAATATACATTAACAATTAAAGTCCAATTATATGATTCAGGGGAGCCCTGATCTATTTTTACACAAAGTGCTTGTACAAAAGGGTTAGGATTCCATGTGTCGACTACAGTAAGCTCGGTCCCATTTCTCACAAGTGTCAGTAGTCCTGAAGATGGGCGACCCATGATACCTTTGTAAGCTGGGATAAGGTAGGAATAATAACCATCGCGAATGGGGAACATTTGTAGCCATGTTTCCTGCAAACACAGTACATCAAAATTCTCAAGGTGCAAGTTACTATCTGCAAAACGATGGACGAAACCCCTGGTGTTCCATGATCCCATAATCCAAACCTCACTGTTGGTTACCTCTTGTTGTTATTTGCTACCTTGGGAGTCTGAGGCCACATTCCAGGACCATTTGGGGGTTGGGAATTAGATTAGTAAGGGGTTTCGAAGTTTCTCTCTCCTTGCATTTGCCACTGTTGGAACAATTAAATGTGACCTTTAGGGGCATTTTGATTATGTGGTTATACCACCTGGATCATTGTACGCCTTTGTTGTTAGCCCACTTGCCGCTTCCGGTCGGCATAGTGCGGGGTTACATCCGAATTTGAATGAGTTGTTATCTCTAGTGAATTTACCACTTTTCTACTAGATGATGGTTCACTCAGCTCAAACCCCAAAGGAAGAACAAGTGGGCCACCTCGAGTAAAGATAATTTGATCACATTAGATTTAAGTGAATTAACACTTTGTCAAATTGTGATTAGTTCATTAATTCCACAATTTTAATATCATATGTGTCCACAAATCGCAGTAGCGGAATATGATGGAATAGACTCAGTATGTTAGAGTGATTTAAGATCAGTTCATCTTCAGCTGACAATAGGTTCTCCAGGCACAAAATATGGAGCCAATGTCTGGTCTTGTTTTTCATTATACAAAAAGACCTCCCGTAGGTCATTGAGGCACATCCAGTTGGCTTTAATCCAAGATTCAATGGTATTATATGTAGATGTTACTTTGTCGCTGTCTTGGTTATAATCTCCACTGAGTTTGAATACCAGTTGGGTTTCATCAGCAAAGTTCGTAAAAAATATGCCTAGATGGGTCAGCAATGTACATAAGCAGCACAAGTATAGGTTAAATAACAACGGGGAGAAACTAGCTCCATGTTGGACACCACAGTCCACTGGTTTGGATGATGAAGCATGATTTCCGCAGATTATTTTGGAGTGTCTATCTTGTAGGAAGGAGGACACCCAATCAATGGCTCCTTGGGAGCAGTTTCCCACTGAATCTAGGGCTTCTTGGAGCTTTCGGTGATCTAGCAGATCGAAAGCTGCCGAGAGGTCTGAAAGAATTAGCAAACCTGCTTTGCCCTTGTCTAGGAGGCCCAGCAATTCTGCAGGTCAAGCAATGCGGACTCTCTGCTATGGGCCTTCCTAAATCCTGACTGTTGTGTATGGAGGAGATTGTTATTATCCACGTATTCTTGGAGCTGTCCTGTAGCAATCCTATCTAGTATTTTCAGTAGAAAATTACAGTTGGTGATGGGTCTAAGATTTGCCAGCAAAATCTGTTTTGTCGGGTAGCCGTTCAGCTGAAACCTCATAAACTGATGGCAAAACGTAGGACTAGGAAATCTGAATAAGTGTCTTGGGAGGCAGTTGTAAACTTTGACTTCTTTTTTTAAGTTAGCATGCATTCGATGTTTGGTTTTAGTCTCTATCATCGAGATCCAGTCCTGCTTCCAGAGTTTTAGCTTGACCTCCTCTGGATTTTTATCGAGTGTTTCCTGGTTGGCTCCCAGATAGCCAGATAGGCAGAGGTCCAGTGGCCCAAGAAATCAGAACCTCCCTTTACAATTTCAGTAGACAATGCTTGGAACGGGCGAGTGGGCATAATCATAGTGCACTTTCAGAATAAGGAGAGCGTGTTCCATACCGATATTGCATATAGTGATGTTAAACCTAATTCATATCTAATGATCGAGGAAGGTACTTCCCTTGGTAGTCTCAGTGTTCCTCTCCGGAAGGCCCCCTCTAAGGATGCCCATATTTTCCAGGGCATAAATGAAAAGGCTTCCGTACCATAAGTTAAAATTGAGGTCACTTTTGTAAATACTGGAAGAATGGTAAATGTACCATATTTTATATGGATCGATAATCCCTGGGCCATATGGTTTTTAGCCTTCATTTGTAAATCCAATTGACGTGGTCCGTCTCACATACTAGCATTTATGCATGAGCCCAGGTAGGTAATTGTGGAGACCTGGATACACTTTTTTTGCCCTAAGTAACATTGAAACTGATGTTTTTTCCTCCCCCTCATAGGTCGTAAAACCAGAATGTTGGTTTTAGTGGTATTGATCACTAGAAAACTTTTGATCATATACTCCTGAAGCCCGGACAGCTTCCGCTGAAGACCTTTAGGAATCTGGCCAATCACGACGAGGTTGTCCGCATATAGGAGCCATGCTAAATTCTGATCACCGATCTTGGGGGTGGAAGATCTGACTGGGTCTAAAGTTATGTGGAGGTCAGTTAAAAATAAGTTAAACAGAGTGGGTGCCAACGGGCACCCCAGCTTCAAACCTCTATGTTGGTAATCTCCTTAGTCAGCAGACCTTGTGCGTTTAGTCTAATTTGGACCTTGGTTGAAGTGTACAAGGCCTTGATAGCCAATAGAAGGTCACATGGGCAATCCCAGGCCTCCAATTTACCCCATAATAGTTGCCTGTCAACACTATCAAATGCCTTCTTCAAGTCGGCAAATGCCAGATAGATTTTGTTACCACTTTTTATCGATTGTCTCTTCAAAATGTTCAGGAGAAACAGATTCATGTCTGTCCCCACCCCCCTGATAAAACCAGTTTGGTGACAGTCGTATCTATTTGCTGTATTAACCCACCTCTGAAGGTGGGTCAAAAGTAGATCTGCCAATAGCTTAACCAGGACATCCAAAACATAGGACGGTAGTTGGCAGGGTCCCCCCTATTGCCTCTCTTGAATATGGGGACTATTATAGCTGACCTCCAGGTGTTGGGCGCATCTCCTAATTTCATCACCTGGTGAAGAGCTTAAAAATGAAGGGAATCAAGGTGTCCAGTGCCTCTTTTATCATATTATTAATGAGGCAGTCAGGGCCTGGCGCTCTTGAGGGATTAGCCTTCTTAATTAGAAGGTCTATATCTAGAGGCTCCAAATGGGAAGGCCCACGCCATGCTAGTTTTTTTCAAATGGCCGTTCCTCCACTGCTCCCCCCGGAGCAAATAATTTCCCATAAAATTCAATCCAGGCTTTTGAACACAAGGCTGGTTGCAGAGAAGACAGAGTGTGTCACGATGCCTGCCCCCAGACATCTGGAACAGGTCCATCTGTCCAGGGAACAGGCACCCAAGAAGACACAGGAATTCCCAAAACCCCGCCTAGGGGCTATATGGGTTCAGTCCTGGCACCGTAGGCGCCAAGCTCATATTGCCAACTTTAAACAATGCAGGTCATCATGCAAAGAACTCATGTACAGACCATCATGAGGCCATGAAGGGACTACTTTCCTTTAGGAACTATTTTGCTGCTTGGGTGTGGTACTGGAACTTCTTACCTGGGAACTACTTTTTTGATGCTATTTAAACCACGCCCGAAGAGCAGCACACGCTTTGCGTTATTCTGCATCTTAGCAGCGTAACTCTCACCGTGTCTGCAGTCCAGCATCCAGTCTACAACCACACCCGTCTTGTGTCCGGAGCCGATCCTAGAGAAAAGGAAAGAAGAAGAGAAGTTTAGAACACAGAGATTTCCATTTGGTCATCATCTTTTCCAGGAGCAGTCGCACTTGTGGATAAAGGAAAAAGACATTAAAATAGACCGCGTTGCATTGCCAGCTGAAGCGCCGCGCCATACTCACCAGTCTTCGGAGCATCTTACCGACCCGGCGCAACACCCGTTGAATCGCCGCCCGAAACATCAGCATCTGAAAAGACAAGAACAAACAAAAGGTGAGCGGGGTTCCGCCAAAGACATTCTTTTACTTACAACAAGATACTTACTTGGAATTTTACCGTTCGAGGCAGCGCTGGTCACCATCCTACGTTAGACATTTTCGGCAAGGCGCCGCACCTGCAAAGAAGATAGAGAACTATTGGTTAATTACATTTAGAACAACATTACTTGCTAGACAGTGCTTTGTACAAACTGACTCTTACCTAAGCGCTACCTTCATCCATCGAAGAGAACTCACTCCTTGGATCACGCTGCAAGGGAAAAGGTGTGAAAGGAGCAAGAGTGAATTAACAGACATTTGAACTCTAAAAGAACTATACATTCGGTTTACACACTACTTACCTCGGAGCCATTGTAGTCTGGAACTCTGCCAAATACCTTTGGATCAGTGAAATAACTGAACTTCTACGCGCCCCTGCACTCCACGCAGGATGGAGAGTTCATCCTTCCAAACAATAAGGTGAGACTTTATGAAGGGGAATACTGGAAGTTTTCAGGGAAAATAGTGTTAGTGTAACCTCTCTACCACGGGTGGCTAATCCCCTTTACTGCTTTTAGGAAAATATTCTTGCGGGCCAGGCAGACGAAACTGAGTGGGCAAGTGCAGTCGATCATCACTTTGCTACGAGTTACACTGGTGGAGACCGCAGCAGTCCAGCTTCGTTCGACACCCCTGTGGAATCCAGGTGAGCGTAACAGATAGTTGATCAGTTGGCAAATTTGTCGAGAATCTTTTTCGTTAAGCCGAGTAACATCTCTTCAGCACCAATCTGCAACATTTGAGCTTTATAGAGAGCTAACCAATTGTTATATGTTTGTTTGCTCTTTCTGAGGAGAACACATCGGGGCCAACCTTCATACAATTAAATATCCACAGATCTTTGCAAAGCTGTTGTTTTCAGCAACAATCCTCTGATCAAATCTATGCCAAGGCGAAATAAACAAGTTTCTTTCCTATTTTGTTGCCAATAGTAAAGTCTAGCAAGAGAGAAGCATAATTTATGTTAGGGTGTTGTTCCAGCTGTTTGTTGTAATTAGACAGCAGTACCGACACATCCACACCGTGAATATGCAGACGATTTTGGCTTTTTGAGTTACTTCTAGATTTGCTAGCCAGCTATCACCCCTAGCCCTTATTCTCAGACCCCAGATCAATTTTATAAGATGGGGATCACTCTTTCTTTTCCTCAAAAACTTCCAAACTTATTACGTTTTTGATCATAGGTCCCAAGAAAAAGAAGTAATTCAAGTTACTAGACTGCAATCCTTTTGTCCAAGTCGGTTTGCCTGGTATATCCCATTTAGTTTGTCCGTTGAGGATGTAGAGATCTCCCGACCTCATTACATTCAACCATCTCACCGCTCTCTCATGCCCTTTACCAATGAAACTGTCAACAACGTTTATGGTTTTCCCCATTCTGTCAATGAAGGGAATATTTAAATCCCAACACAGAGTAATAATATGGATGTTGTGTTGTATGTAGTGGCTTTCGATAATGTCGGTAACAGATTCCATACATTTCTCAACTGATATTGCGACCGGGTTCCAATATACATTAACAATTAAAGTCCAATTATATGATTCAGGGGAGCCCTGATCTATTTTTACACAAAGTGCTTGTACAAAAGGGTTAGGATTCCATGTGTCGACTACAGTAAGCTCGGTCCCATTTCTCACGAGTGTCAGTAGTCCTGAAGATGGGCGACCCATGATACCTTTGTAAGCTGGGATAAGGTAGGAATAATAACCATCGCGAATGGGGAACATTTGTAGCCATGTTTCCTGCAAACACAGTATATCAAAATTCTCAAGGTGCAAGTTACTATCTGCAAAACGACGGACAAAACCCCTGGTGTTCCATGATCCCATAACCCAAACCTCACTGTTGGTTACCTCTTGAGTCTGAGGCCACATTCCAGGACCATTTGGGGGTTGGGAATTAGATCAGTAAGGGGTTTCGAAGTTTCTCTCTCCTTGCATTTGCCGCTGTTGGAACAATTAAATGTGACCTTTAGGGGCATTTTGATTATGTGGTTATACCACCTGGATCATTGTACGCCTTTGTTGTTAGCCCACTTGCCGCTTCCGGTCGGCATAGTGCGGGGTTACATCCGAATTTGAATGAGTTGTTATCTCTAGTGAATTTACCACTTTTCTACTAGATGATGGTTCACTCAGCTCAAACCCCAAAGGAAGAACAAGTGGGCCACCTCGAGTAAAGATAATTTGATCACATTAGATTTAAGTGAATTAACACTTTGTCAAATTGTGATTAGTTAATTAATTCCACAATTTTAATATCATATGTGTCCACAAATCGCAGTAGCGGAATATGATGGAATAGACTCAGTATGTTAGAGTGATTTAAGATCAGTTCATCTTCAGCTGACAATAGGTTCTCCAGGCACAAAATATGGAGCCAATGTCTCGTCTTGTTTTTCATTATACAAAAAGACCTCCCGTAGTGTCTCATGAAAATCAGATTGGCCTCAAAAGCTTTTTTAGTGCTCACCAGCTTTGTAATAGCTGGTTTACATTCAACGTTAAGAACATCAGACGTCTGCCCGCTGTTTGCCCCCTCCCTTTCAAAGTGGCGGGCAACCGTTTCTCAGCAAATGTCAAAAAAGCGATATTATCATCAGGAGGAGAAACAACCTTTAGTGTACAATCCATGAGAGACTTAGACTTCTGAGAGTCATAAAAGTCCCCCACAGAACCTTCTGCAGCCTCACCATTGTCATCCTTCATGTACGTTGGCAAGTTCAACAAATCCACTTCCATAGAAGAAAAGTTCATGTCGACATTCTCTAAATAACGGCTCCGGCTATCAGATTCCTTCTAGACAAGTGTAGAAGTTTTGGCACAGGAAGATGACATGTTTTATTTTTTGGAGGCCACTTTTAGAGATACTGATGGAATAGTTAAGTTCTGCAGAAAATTCCTCGCCCTATTTGACTTCGTTATTTTCTTTAATGTTGTGTTTTATGGCTTTCTACCTTCTGAGAGATCATTAGAGCCTATATTAAATAGGTTCCTTGTCTTTCTTTTTTGAAAAATTGGAAAGGAGCGTACCAAGGAGATTGGTACATCATCATCTTTGTCTGCTGGTACCACTATAGGTCAGCTACATCCATTACCTCGTTCAGAAGGATCGTCAGAGGCTGGGTCTCTAGCAACAACTGGCACATTACAAGTGCCCTTTTCACAGCTTGAAAGGCCAGTGTTTTCCACTCCTCATTCTTCTATTACAGCGGTAGTAGACTATGGATTAGACCTAGGTGTCCTGCAGACTAGTTTGTCTGTCGAAAGGTGCTTTAGTCCGTTTGTTGAAGCTGTTGTTTTTTCATTAATATCCGATCCGTAAGTACTCTCGCTCGTACTTTTTTGGCCATGTACTGTTTTCTTTTCATGTCAAATGTCCAACAGTGAACCCAGTATGTTCTTTTTGTCGGCCCCTAATTCCAAAGCTTTGTGAAGTTTTTTTTGCAGTTGCAAAGTAGTTTCAGCCTCATTATCCACTCTCGTTTGCAAGGATGATATAAATGATTTTATGTATATCATTTTTCGAATAGATCATACCTAATAAGGTAGCTTGATCTTTGATGTTTCCGTTCATAGTTTCAAATAGCTTAAGCAAAGGTGACAAGGAGATGGTTAGTTCAGATATCCCATTACAGTGTGTTTGAAATGGCACAGAATTTAGTGGGTTCTCTGGGCCTTGACTGGTTTTAGGAGAAAAAACAGATTCATCCAATGAAGAAGCTGAAGATGAGGATGAAATTAAGTGCATGTTAACTGGTGCAATTAACAGTTCTGATGAGAAGGAGATCAGCCTGTGATGGGCATTAGCAGTTATCTCGGTATCCTCTGTGACTGACTCGCCCCTCTTGTCAGCGCCAGACAAAAGTTCACGATTCTTTGGGTCTCGACCTTGTAGATCATAATTTTTATGTTGAGACTTGTGTATGAAGCTATTGTCTCAACCATTGAGATCTGGTTTAGTGAGCCCTTTTGGTCAAGTTTCCCTTTCATAATGGCGATGTCCCTAGCCAGCTGAGCAAAAAGGGAGGACGAGGCATTTTCGAAAAACCTGAAATGTGAGCCTGATGGAAAAGACTGATTTTTAGGTTTCCAGATTGCTGGAGTCGTTTCAGCTGGAATGATCAAGTCAGCACATAGGGGTTTGAAGGGCACAGAGAGCATCACGTCAATATCAGATAAGGCAGTTTTTTCATTTTTAAATGTAACTTTATTGGTATTAACGATCTTACATTACAAGCATTTAAATTTGCTGTTATCTACAATCAACCCCACATAGCATCCCCCAAACAACTAACACCCCCCTTCTCAGCCCTCCCTCCCTCCTAACCCTACTACCCTCTATGCAGCAGAATCTAATAACCTCTGATGGACTCCCATCACAGTTAAAAACCTTCTCATGGATGGCCCTGCAACTATCCCACATTAAAGCACCACTCCGAATATCACTCGAGGCTCAGCGTTACCTGATTGATATTCCCTTGTGATCAAATGAACCTGTCCCGCCCCCCACCTGCTCCCTCAACCCCCAGTACCTCTAAAAGAAGGGTATCCATAAGCCGTTGATGTTGGAGCAGGACTCATCCAAAAGGTGTGTGAGGAACTCCATATCATGTATGGCCCGAATCTTCACTACCCACTTTCCACAGGCAGCTGTGGGCTCTCCCACATCTGGGCTAGACAGCATCTGGCTGCCACCAGCATCACCCTCACCATGTGCCCTTCCTCGCCTTCCCCCTCCTCCAGCCGCACCCCAAAGAGAAGAAACCATGGCGAGAGTTCCCTGTGTATTCCATCCACTCCCTTGATCCATGACAAGACCTCCCTCTAGTCGGTTTGTACTCTGGCGGAAGTCCCACCACATAATCCCCTCTCACTCCATTGTTTTTCAGCATTGTGGGTTCAACCCCTTGCACAGCCTCGCTAACACTGCTGGTGGGTATTACCACCTATGTAGCAATTTCAGGGCCTGGTGCCTATATTGCAAGGAAGCCGTTGAGCATGAGACTTTCCTACACATCAGCACCCATAAAGCGGCATCAATGTCCTTCTCCAGATCTCGTCCCCATCTAGCCCTGGCTGAGGGTGGATTGCTGGGTTCCACCAGTACTATCACCCTGCACAGACTAGCAATTAGGCACCTGGAGCCCGTCCTCGTGAGCAGAAGCCTCTCAAAATCTGTCAACCACCTCTGGAGGTTTTCACCCCACTGGCCATCCTTCAGGACTCCCTTCAACTGTAGTTAGTGGAATACCAACAGCTTTTCTTTCCCCAAGCACTCTTCCAACCTATCTATAGTGATGAAGACTTCTCCTTCCCACATTTGGCCGGCATTGCTCAGCCGTGTCTCATACCACAATTGGAACACCAATGGCTCTTCAACCCCATGCTGCAAAGGTGGTGCCCAGATAGAGCTCAGAGGCGATGGCCATGTGGACAACCACGTGTTTTCCCCTCTCTCCCTACAAAGGGACCACAGGACATCTAAGATTGGTTGTACAACACCCTCCTCGGGATACGAGATCTGGGAACCCACAACCATTCCCCTAGGGACTGTGGGACAACCACCTGGTGCATCTAAAATAAAAACAGGAACTTGGCCAACACTAGGGTAGACCATAACGGTAAGTAGTTCGCTGCGAAAAGATCTCCATATTGGCTAGACAACTTTATCTGCAGGTAACAGTAGCAATGCTCTTGCACCTGGAACAGCAATCCCGGATATACTCTCTCTGCCCCTGACAGTCCTCCCGGGACATAGGCTACTGACTTCTGCAAGTTAACTTTGAAGCGGGACAATTCCCTGTATCGCCCTAGGCTCTCCATGAGGTGCGGCACTGACTGTGTGAGCTTGGTGATGTAGAGCAGGGCCTCATCTGCGAAGAGAATGAGCTTATATGTTGACCCCCAATCATACCCCCCCCTGATTCCCTCATTGTTCTGTACCCTGTGGCCCATGGCTCCATTACCAATGCATAAGGCAACGGGGAGAGTGGACACCCTTGTCCTGTGCCTGTTGCATAAGAAAGGCCTGCAACATGCTCCCATTCCCCTCCACTCTGGCTGACAATTTTGAATATTGAGCCGAGATCCACCCTTTCCATCTCGTACCCATCCCTATTGTCGAGAGAACTTCCCCATGAACTCCCAATTTACCCAATTGAAAGCCTTCTCAGCATCTAAGGCCAGCACTAAGGCCCCCTCTCTCACCACCACCAATGAGTAAAGGATGTGGAGCTTCTTTTGCAGGTTGCCACCCCCCTGCCTGTGCACTATGAAGCCTGCTTGGTCTGCATGAATCAACCTGGGGAGTTAGGCCTCCAGGCAGGACGCAAGCACTCTGGCAAAGATATTGGTGTCTACATTTAGTAGGGAGATAGGCCTATATGAGGCACAGCTGGTTAGGTCCTTCCCTAGCTTTGGGATCATGTTATTAGGGCCCAAAGGAACATCAGTGGAATAGTGCCCTCCCCTGTTATGGAGTTGTTCAATTTGGCCAAGTCTCCGGTGAATCCGTACTCCCCAGGCTCCTTCTCGGCATTTAGCTTGTGAATCACCCATAAAACCTCTTCGTTGTTACCTCCGCCTTGAGTGGTTCACCTTCCTCAGTTGTGAGTTTGGGGAGATGTATGCCCTTGAGGTAGCCGTTGATCTCTTCTCCCCTTACCTCTGTCGGGTGGTGTTGAGTTCTTGATAGTAAACAGCAAATTGGGCTGGGATGTCCTCCCACCTGACCACCATGGCCCCATTGGCCTCTCACACCATCTTGACGCTTCTCTCCATTTGCTTCCCCTTACACCAGTGGTCTTCAAACTTTTTTGGCCGGGGCCCCCCTGAGCAAAATTTGGGCAGTTCAGGACCCCCCAGAAATGCCAAATGGACAGTATGTATTGCGCGCCGTCACCTGCTCCCATCACAGTCGCTGGCTCCCTCATCCCACTCCTACCCAGTCCCTGGTCTCACCCCACCCCATAACACACCCTGGGCTCTCCCCACTCTGCTCCCACCACTATCCCATGGTTACCAACCATTGTGCTCCCACCTTAGTCCCTGGGTTCCGCCCATCCCGTTCCCAACACAGTCTGAGGGCCAGTTGCGGCTGGTGATTTTTTTAAGTGGAGGGCATAACTATTTCCCCCAAAAATGCCATAGCAACCGAGCATAGTGAGGGAGCCCGAAGCAATAATGGGAGGTTCGGGGGTTTCCCCCTGGGAATTTTTTTTAAATAATGGGTTAAAATGCATTGTAGAGCATACTTTTAACAAAAAAATTGGTAAATAGCCAAACAGTTTGCAATTGGTGCTGGGTTGCCCAGGGGGTAGGCATGACATTTTTTACTGGACATCTATGACAGATGTCCAGTAAAAAGATACCATCTCTGTCCCCTGGGCCCCACTGGGCCGAACACAATCAACATGATTATGTGTGTATGCAAGGCGCTGCACATTCATACAGCAATCACTCTATCATTCACACGAGCATCCATCACCATACACTCACTCATAACATAAGCATACAAGCATCCATGCACATGTTTAAATAAAAACTATGAACACAAACGTACCTTCTGCATTGGCTTACGTGTGGGTGCTGAAATCTGCTCCAGGCTGCTCTGTCTCTATGTGCGAGGAGGCGCAGGAGCTCCCCCTCGGACATACAGACATGCAGTGCCCCAGCCAGCATTTCCAATGAGCTATGCAATGCTGGCGAAGCAAAACGTCCCAGCACTTGCATGGCTCAGTGAGCATGTGCGGCTGGGGAACTAAACTGAACTGTCAAAGGGAAACAGTGCTTCCCTTTGACAGTTCAGCCAGCCCAGGAGCACTCCATCAGGTGAAAAAAGCAGTTGAGGGAGTGCTCACTGTTTCACTGGACTGGCTCCTTAGCTCCGACATAATGGTTGAGGGGCCACTGGGTGGGCGCCCCCTCGTCATTATGGATCAGCCGCCAGGCTTGGACTGGCCTATAGGGCAATGCCTGTACCAAAAATGTAAAATGCTAGTGTGGGCCAGTCAAAATGGGCCACCATTTTGGCCAATGTGGACCAGTTTGATGAGTTACTTAACTATGCAGTTAGTAATTTTGATTATTGTTGCTGAATAGATCACAATATACTTACATTTTAACACAAAGCACCCCCTTGGGTACTACTGAAACAGTGGGCCTCATTACAATCCTGGCGGTTGCTGTGCCGGTAAAACCGACACGGCTGCCGCCGGAGTTGCATCCGTGTCTGGCACCCGCGAATGGGCAATTACCGGGTCATGCCGAGTTAGGCGGACCTGATAATTGCCCTTTCGTGGGTGCCGGTACCAGTAGATCCCCATTCGAGCCTCATAGGGCTCAAAGGGAACGGGGAGCTCGGATGCACCGGCACTGTTAATAATGGCGCCGGAGCATCCAACGAGCTGTGCTCGCGGGTGCCGCACGGCCTGCCAAGTCAGACCTGGCGGGCTGTCAGGCACCCACGCGCACAACTCGTACTATGGTGGTACGGTAGCAACGGTGCCGGTAGCATACCGGCACTGGTGTTACCGTACCGCCATAGTTGTAATGAGGCCCAGTCTGTGACTAAAGGAATGAATATCCATTTACAATTACGGGCCACTTTTTCATTGTTGCCTGAGACAGTTTCATGCTTCAGCCCCACCATGTGAGCCACCCCTGCCCATTTCTTCCAATCTAAAAAAAAAAAATGTTTTTTTTATTTTTTATATTTTATGCTGAGCTCTCAGGACCCCCCAGGGATGCACCCGCGGACCCCTGGGGGGTTGCGACCCACAGTTTGAATACCGCTGCCTTACACTGTTCGCCAGGAACCCTCCGCCTGCGTTGCCCCGTTCGTAATATTTTTGCCTTGTGAAACTCATTTGTTTCACTACTTCCCCTATAGAGACTGAGTGGAGCTCCTGCCTTTTATCCCTCATTTCTCTCAGAAGCCTTCCCCTTTCAGTGTCCCTCTGAACCAACTGTGCTGCATCCCACACCGTGGCCATGTACACTTCCCCGTTTTCATTGGTTTCAAAATGTACCCCTATCTCCTCCCCTAGGAAGTCATAGAATACCCAATCTCTTACCAGTGTGTCATTACACCTCCAGCGCGATTGCCACTGAGGTGGTTTTGATATCCTCTACTATGCAACCAATAACTTGTGATCTGACCGGGCGATGACCTCTAATTTAGGTCCCCATACCTCCTCTATCTGCTCCTGTGGAACCAGCAGCAGGTCTATCCTAGTGTATGATTGCTGTGGGGGAGAGAAGAATGTGTATCCCCCTGACCCAGAGAAGTGCTCCCACCAAACGTCTACCCACTTATAGTCTTGCAGGAGGTTCCTGAAGTTGATATTTTCCTTAGTCTCTGCCCTCCAGCAACCCCCCTACACCAACCACCAGTCTACCGTTAGATCACTCAACAAATTAAAATCACCCCTCAAGACTGTGGCCCCCTCTGCCCAAACCTCCATCACCTCAAATATCTTGTGCAGGAATTTCACCTGTCCTACATTGAGCGCATACAACGTGGCCAGCGTGATGCACACTCTCTCACCGGGACCCTTTATCCCCGGGAACTGGCCCCCATACCCCTTCTTGATCTGGCCATCCATCCTCCAGAGTGCCTTTGCCACCACAATACCTAACCCCTCCTTCTTGCGGTCCCTATGAGAAGCACAGTACATCTTGCCAATGTCTTTCCCCTTTATTGCAGATTCTGCCCCCTCTTTGTAGTGGGTTTCCTGCAGGAACAGGATTGCCAGATGCTTCTAATGGAACATATTGCTAGTTAGCAATCACTTGTTTTGGGAATTCAGCCCCTTTACATTTAATGTGGCTTTCCGAAGCTCAGCCATAGCCCTTTTTCGTCTTTCACCACCTGTCCTCTCGACCACCCCATGAGTCGCCTACCTTCCCCCTCTGTGATCTTCCCTCTCCCCCTTCCTGCTCTCCCCCACTCCCTTGCCCCCCTACCATCAGAACCCCAGTCAACTACCATGCCTGCGAGGCGATCGGACCCATATTGCCTGAGTTGTGGTTTTGCCGACCGAACTACCAGGGTTGTGACCCCTGCCCTAGTCTTTGTGACTTGACACACCATCCACCTTGAGAGAACCGTCCCTTCCTCTGAGTATCACTACTCCCCCGACCCTTGCCCAGAGTGGACCAAGTAGAGTCCCGCCTTCAACTCCCCCCCACATCACCAGTGTAACTCCTCCACACCCCCCACTATTAACATCTAACATTGAGATAAAGGTGAATTTCCCATGGGCTATTCATCTCCCAGTTCAGACTACATGATTGTTGACAGTAGTAGATTGGTGGCATCAGATGTGGCTGTACCTCTCCTACGGTGTAGCTTGACGTCCCTACTGCAGTCCATTGGGTCTTTTCCTCTACTCTTTTCCTTTCTGCGTTGCTAGATGGAGAGTTAACCGTAACGGCTGAAGTGTTCTCTGGCGTTCCAGTTTGCTTGCACCGTGCTCCGTGGACTGGTGCTTTGGATGCTAGCGTTGGTGTGTCTTGTGCATTGATAGGGTACTCCCTGATAGACTGCAGTTACTTTTGAATTTGGAAGTGACTGGCTTTTCAGGTACCCTGTTTTTCTCCCCACGACTAATGGGTTCCTATGCTTTTGCTATTTCTATGCATTAATGAGTCTTTGCCTGTCTGTGTATTATGTCTGCTATGAAGAAATACTTGTCAAGAAAAAAGTAATTGTTCCCCTCTACGGTCAGTGACCCTGTTTTGACCATCCCAATGTATGGCTCTAATGCCTAAGTTTCCAAATTTGGGGCAGTTTCCCCTGCCTCCCCTGTGCCAAGTGCAGACCGTTTATCTGAGGTGCTAGCACTGAGTGCTCGTAGGAGGCAAAGATTATGTTTGGGGAAAACAGATATGTCTCTTGTTACTATTGGGGCTTCTGGGAGAATCACTATCCTAAATAATAATATTAAGGAGCTGTCTGTTCAAGTAAACAATCTTGCTACTTTAGGCACCATTAAGGAAGATATCCAGCCATTTTTGTGCTTAGGAGAAGTCCGCAGGAGCATTACTGACCTGATCAATGGATGCTAGTTAAGACTAATATCTCCAAAGTACTGAACATGTGTAATAATTTCTCCAATTTTTGGGTGGACTTATTGGATAATTGTGTTGAGAATTTTTGGCCGGGGTAGATGGATCGGTCTTGTCAAACTGAAAATCCACCCTCATCTTTAACAACTCAACATGTGGGTAAAAAGGATAACTCTTGCCAGACGGATGGTATGTAGGAAACAATCGACAACATCTCACAAGCCACAAAGGAACAATCTGATTTTCTGGGCCTTGAAATGTCCACTTATCCCCCCTGTTGTCTGCCTATGTAACTAAATATATAACTGTCGCCTATTAAGTTCCTTCGTCTGGTTGATGTAGGTAAATCTAAACTCTCTTATCTTTTTCTAATAAGGAAATCACGAATGCCAGCACTGGTGGTAAAAACATTAAAAGACTGTCATGAATCACAGGAATCTTGTTATTACCAACGTTGAGAAACACTTTGGGAAAGAATCACAAGAGGCCCTACATAATAAAGTATTGACATGGCTTTGCCAAAGGACCAGACAGGGAGTGGTTAGAAGTTCTGGGCTGATGGTTCGACATAGATTGGAGATAGACAATTGGTGTTCCCAGGAAAACAGAGACTGTTTCTTTGTAGGATGTGGGTCCAAGAACTTGCAATACTTTTTAAGTACTTGCCGGTATCTTCCTAAGTGTTCTTCGAACTCAAATCTTTTAGTTGACTAGATCCAAGATTATATTTTGGTTGTAAATAACTTTCTTTATTATGAAGACCTGGTTTTATTTGTATGCCTTTGTTTTGTTTGCCTTACGCCTTTGTATGTGTGTAGCGCCCAGATACAGGTTTTCAGCGCTTAATAAATAAATCAATAAAATATCCTTCCCCAAAGCTCAACAACTTTCAAATTCTAGGAGGTCCCAGGCCTATTGCTTCATGACCCCCAAACAAACAAATTCATTAAACCTTCTGAGTCCCCTTCAGGTGATTTCCTTACGAGGAGAAGGGGTGTTGAGTTTTGGGAATTTCCTGTCAACCCTGGATTCTACATCGCCCTGTATCTGTCTTCGGGACCACTCATCTTCGGGCTGGGTGAGGCCCTTCCCCGACCTCTGCCCTACGATGATCCGGGCCGGGCCCCATAAGTTCTTCCGTGGTCCACTTAATGTCCTCGTCGGACACCAATTGAATCCTTTGTCCCTCCCATTCAAAGATAAGCACAAAGGGGTATCCCCAACTGTACTCCACCCCTTTCTCTCTGAGCTATCTGGTTAAGCAGCCACACTTCTTGCGCCTCTGGAGAGTGCGGGTCGAGAGGTCATGAAATATTGCCACTTTGGAGTCTTCATATTCAATGTCCCCCATGCGCTGGGCTTCTCCAGGATTTCCATCTGGTAGCGGTAGTAATGCAGCCTGGCCAAGACCGATCAGGGCCCTTTGCCTCTGCCACCTGCTCGATGCACTCTATCTAAGGGCACTGTCTAACCCTCCTTTGAGCCAGGACCATCCACATAATCTCCTGAATTTTTTGCTCCAGCCCTCCCAGGGACTCCCCCTCTCTCTGTCGTAGGCCAAACAAGGGAGGTTGTTGCACCGCTCCCTGTTCCCTATGCCCTCCCCCTTGAGACGCAATTCCGTCTCTCGTCTTTCCACTTCTTGGATGTGAACCTCCACCTGAGACTCAAGAATCGTGGATGATGTGTGGTTTGCCTCGAATGCCCCTCCATCCGATCCTCCAAGGTGATCACCCTCGCAGAGAGGTCCCCCACCTTCGCTGCTATATCCATTCGCATACCAGATACTTCTTCCAGTATTGCTTGGATATTACTTTTAATAGTGCCGATATCTGCTGTACAGGGGTGCGGTCTCCCACCCCCCTTTGATTTTGCCATCTCTTCTCCATCAGGATACTGAAATTGTGCAAGTGCTGTTTTCCAACTCCTCTAACTGAGTTATCTCTGCCCTTGTGTCACTCACAGGCCGCCTCCCGACTGCTTTCCACCCAGATGCACTTCTTCTTGGTGTTACCGCTGCGGTGCAAATTGCCTCCTGAGGCTGGGGGTCCCCCTGCCACTTCAACACATCTGTTTGTGGCCATGTTCTTGGCACCAGCAGCCTGAGCACAGCCTGAGCACACCCTGGGTTCTCCAGTTTCCACTCCATTGCAGCCCCAGGCCTCCGTGTCTCGGGCCCTGCACTCTCAAAGCCCATCCTTTGCCCTGAGTCCTCCTGCTCCCAGTTCTTGCAAGCATTCAGAGGTGGTGCCTCAGAGCTTGGGGGCCGTCCACTGGCTTGATCCTGCATCGGGACACTGTTCTCAGCAAGCCTCT
Source organism: Ambystoma mexicanum (assembly GCF_040938575.1). Lineage (NCBI taxonomy): Eukaryota > Metazoa > Chordata > Amphibia > Caudata > Ambystomatidae > Ambystoma > Ambystoma mexicanum. The sequence goes on along the minus strand of NC_090930.1, from coordinate 1,107,363,530 downwards.
GGTGGGCTCCACCTCCTAGGACCCTATCCTGCATGTCACCCCCAGTGTGCAGAACTCAATGGTTCAGTGCCAGCACTTATATGGGCTGCCTTAGGATTCCTGTATGCTTTTGCCCCAGTCAAGAAAGTCTTCCTTTCTTGAATGGGGCTCAGGATCGGCAGGGGCTGTCCTCTCCCAGTGCCCCCTCTTGCTGGCCTTGCTGTCTCCAGGCGGGCCGTGTGAGGGGCTCCCACAGGTGATGTAGTCCCTGGGCACTCAGCTATGCAAGGTCTCCTCCATTAGCCAGGGCAGGGATTGGCAGCCAACAATCAGGCTTCCATCTCACCTGTGCCCCTGGTGGCTTCACAGATAAGGATGGTTTTGATGCCGTTGTGACCGGAGGAGAAGAAAAGCTCTCTACACACGCCCGAGGGTTCCCAGTCTGGTTACAATGGGATGGAATTGCCTGAGGAAGAAAGAATTCTGTGTTATGTCGATCCTCTGTCAAAAGACCACAACCTTTGTTCGCCAAAGCTTCACACAGAGTGGTGGGAGGGGATAAGGCAGCTTCCAGAAGTTCCACATCTGTCAGGTCATGAATATTCATCAGCAGTGATGCCTGTTTGTTGACATCCAATGGCAATATAGAGATCTTCTTCAAGGTTGTTAATGGAATATAATTCGAAGCTTTGCCAGAGTAAGCCAACTGCAGTTAGGTTATCGGAGGGGATTTTTTCGCTTTCAAGGCTTTAGACATCCCTGCACATTCAATTCCCCCGCAGAGTCCACGCTCCGCTGTTTAGCATGCTTAACCTCTTTAGCATCCACACGAGAAGGACAACACATGGAATACACAGTAACGCTGGATCTACAGCTGGCTCCTTAACCTGTGCGGTTTGCTTCTTAGGCTTTATCAGTCTAGCCCCCTCTTGACATTGTACTTGATTACTAGTGCGCAGGGGCAACAAAGTGGAGTTCCTAGACATTGCCATGCAGCACACAGAATTCTTAAGAAAAATAAAGGGTTTTCATGTGCTTTCTCGACCCTCACCTAAAGGGGCTTGACACAAGCCCTGGTGGTAGACAATCGACAGTTCTGAACCTACAACAAGCAGCAAGGATTTTTAAAGCTGCACACTAGACTGGATCCTGGACCACAAAAGCCATGGTCCGACCATACCACCATATTTCTCTCCATCCCCATCACTGCCCACCACAACCATACTGCCCCCTCCAATACCCATAAACCTGCCACCATCCTAGCCCACAATTCCCACAACCATACGAACAATTGCATCATCCCCCTCCTCAGGCAATCCCTGCCCAACTCCAATGACACCACCTTCCTGGTGAAACACTACAACAACCTGCTCACCAACACCCTTGACCTCCTAGCCTCCTCAAAAACAGAAAACAAAAGACGGCCCAACACCTCAAACCCTGGTTCACACCAGAACTAAAAGCTATGAAAATCAAGAAAAGAGCAGCAGGAACCACCTGGTGAAACAACCCTAGCCCAACGAACAAATCTCTTTTTGCAAACATCTCCGCCTCTACAGACAATCCATTCATAAGGCCCAGGTATCCTCATACAATGAAAGAATCGCCAAATGGTGCTCCAGTTTACGCAAATCTTCACCATCCTCTGGGAGCTGTAAACACCCTCCATCCCCCCTACCACCATCCACAAAGACAATGCATGGTGCAATGTCATCCAAGACACCCTCACCAACAAAATCACCCTCCTACAGCAAATGATTGCAGCCAAGAAGGTTAACACCCCCACCCCCTGCCTCACCACCTACAGAACCCGGGAGTTCCCTCCCTTCGAATTCCAACCCATCAATGACCACACCCTTGGAAAGATCATCAAAGGCCTCAAACCTACCTGATGCAAAGGGGATTCCTGCCCATCTTCCTTCATACAGGACTGTGCGATACTCGTCATCCCCCTCATCTCCACCATCATCAACTCCTCCTTTACCTCCTGCACTCTCCCTGTGGCCCTCAAAGAATCTTGGGTATCCCTCCTCCTCAAGAAACTCTCCCTTAACCCAACCGTCCCCACCAACTGCCGCCCCATCACCACTGTCCACTTTGCGCTAAAAATCATTGACAGGGTCGCGCCTATCTACACACCCATAACTTCCTAGAATCTCACCACATCCTGGGCTCCCGACAGTCTGGATTCCGACCCAAACATGGAACCAAAACGGCATTACTAGAACTCACAAATCAAATGGATGAGGCCAATGATCAAGGAAACATCTCTCTACTCGTGCTCTTGGACCTCTCTGCTGCATTTGACCTTGTCAACCACAACACACTATGCGACAAGCTCATGTCTGCAGTACACTTCTCGCCTGATGCAGCTAAATGGGTCACATTGTTCCTCGCTGACAGATCCTCCAGAGTGTTTACCAGAGAAGCCTTGGCACGCCCCACCACCACAACATGTGGTGTACCACAAGGCTAATGCGTCTCCCAAACACTCTACAACATATATACTAAGCCCATATTCGACCACCTCGACTCATTAGGAGTCTCATGCATCAACTATGTGGATGCCACACAGCTCTTCATTCCCCTTTCAGGCAACAACATGCAGGATACACTCAAGATCAACCTCCTCTAGGAAACAATCCAAACCTGGATAGCCACACACTGCACCTGCCTCAACGATGAGAAGACAGAGCTTCTCCTTGTGGGCCCCAGGCAAAACTAGCAAAGCTCCCCCAGACCTGCGAATACTTCAGCATCGATGGTCACATCATCCCCATTTCACAGTTGGCCCCTGATCCAAGGGGCTGCAAATTTCTAATAAGAATTTCAAAGAAAATCTTTTGCAATATTAACTCTCTTAAAGCAAGTGATGAGTTCATATGTGTATAACAGGAAATGTTTATTCACATCCCTGTTATAATTTCTCAAAGTAGCACTTATTTTCAATGTGCAAAGTTGAGCGATCATCTCAGGCTGCCATAAGTATACAATAGCCAATGCATTTCCGAGAAAACATTGATCAGGGATGTATATGGGCAATATTTCGCTCAATATGACTCTCACTGTATTAATGGGATACATAATTTATACAAATAAACAAACAACATAGCCATGATAAGACGGTAATGTGTAAATCAGCACATACCATTCATTGTTGATTCAATCGATTCGCCCCATTGTGGAAAAAAAAGAGACAAAACAAAGGTGTACTGTAGTTTGCCTGCATTTCAAAAAAAGTTATGTTTAAATACCTAAATACAGTGCAAAAAAACTAGTCCTACCTGATCTCATGTCAATTTCAGGTTTGAAATACGTGTAAGAACGTATATGAATTTGTGTCCATGTAGGGAGACAAACAAACGTTCAGCGCTCGAATTTCCTAGAAACTAATGCTATAGCGGTGTTCTCTTGCAAGTGTTAGCTCTCACCTTTAGTCTGTACGAGGATCCAGCAGTTGCCGTGTGAGCCGCAGGGACGCGTGCTTGCGCAGGCTGGGACTACTTTTGAATGTTGCCATGGAGATGGAGCGAGGCGTCATGGTCCAGCTGGGGAGCCGGAGCACGTACGCCTCGCGCCCCACTCCCGGGTGTTCGCCCTGGGGCGGGGATGTCTCCATGGCGACTGCACGCTTTACGGGGTAGCTTTGTATTCAATAGAGCTGTTAAAGCTTGTTAATCTTATAGTGTAGATGTAATGTTGGAACAGCGGATGTGTATATGTAATCTACCAGAAGTAATGTGGAGAACCAGGGTGGTCTTTACCCTATATTGCTGTATGGTTCAAAATTGGGCTCATCATGTAATGTTAAATCCCAAAGTAGCGGTGAGCTGGTTATGTGTTTAATCAAAAATATAGCAAAAAATAAATAACGGGGAAGATTGGAATAACGACCCCCTCTTATTAAACAGTGATTATACTAAGCTTGGGTGGCTAGGTTACGCTGATGACCTTGTACTGGTTGACTACACACCCAAGGGCCTCCAAGTAAAATTAGATGAATTAGCTAAGTTTGCATATAAGAACGATTTGGTCATCAATACTGATAAGACTAAAGTGATGACATTTGACTCCAAAAACCTGACTAGAAACCATAAAGCAAAATGGACGGTAGAACTAAGATATCTTGAGGTTGTAAATGAATACAAATATTTAGGAGTGGTTATAGACAATAAGCTTGATTGGAAAAAACATTGGTGGGAAACAAAGTGAAAATGTATGATAGCCACTATGGCTCTAAGTAAATTTATTGGTACTCAAGGAAATATCTCTGTGAACACTGTGACCAAGCTATACTCTGCTAAAATTGTTTCCTGTGTACTCTATGGTGCGGAAATATGGGGTAGCCACTTTAAAAAAGAGTTAAAAGTATTCGAAGCTAAAATGCTTAAGATATTACTGAGGATGCCAAAAAATGTGTCTAATGAATACTTATTGTTGGAATGTGGATTGACAGGTGTGAATAGTCGGATAGAGATAATGGTGGCTATGTTATATGTTAAGCTTTGTCGTCTCTCTAGTGGCACGTTTCTAATAAAAGTTATGGATCAATATGTCAGATCTCCTACCAAACAAAATTTTGGCACCATAAATAAGTGGCACACGATCTATGATAAATGGACAAAAAGTGACAATGATGACTGGCTGCTGCTCTCCATTGCGCAGATCAAGCGTAAACTAAAAAGGCTAATTAGTGAGCAAGATAAAGAACAGATGACAGTGAATCTGGGTGAAAAAGTAAATAGTGGTCCTTTCCTAAAGCAATTGACGCCCAGGGATGGTATACCCATCTACCAGCATGCATTCCTAGAAAGTATAACGATCAGATGGTATCTAAAGTTTAAATTTAACATCTGTAATACACTAGTTATACTAGGTGCAAAAATGGTATCCACAAGGATAGTCGATACTGTAGATTACGTGGGAATAACACATTAGAAACTGCCTACCACATAATATGCGAATGTGAAAGTATCGAGGGAATACGTAGAAAATATCTGATGAAATATAACAATGATACATCCATGTGTAAAATGTCTGAAATATGGACAAGTCGGATGGTTGGAAATGATATGAATTTAATATTTTATATGATGACATTTTTTGTGAATATTTTAGAGATTTTAACTGAACTATCAAATGGTGTTTTAACATTTTTATAGCGATAAGTAGAGAAGTTAAAGTGTATGACAGATAACATGATTTGTGATAAAGATGTGATTTTATGTACAATATATATAATACTATTATGTTATATGCATATTAAATCAATAAATAAATAAACAGTCATTACTGTGTTCAGAGGCATGGAGAAACTGACTAAAAAAGGCGGCTGCACAAAACAATTGGAATATTCATGAAACAATACAATGTTCCAAGAAATGAAAAGCAAATACATGAGGTTCGGTGCATCTGTGCACTAGCATTTTTATAGAACACACATGTAATTGATCTCCTCGTTGAGCCCCTTTGGTGTTAAGGTGCTTAGCCGGTCGATCCAAAAAGTTTCCTGTTGGTCAATTTTTTTCTGGAATTTCTCGTAAGGATCTCTTCTTTCCACTACCTCCAAGACGGCAAATTGGATTTGGGCCAAGTTGTGCTTTCTGTCGTGCCAGTGCCTGGCCACCGCCGAGTTCAGATTATTGTTCCTTATACAGGACCTGTGTTCGTTCCATCTGGCTTTCGCTACCCTAGGTGTTTGACCAACATAGTATAGGCCACACAGGCATTTTATAGCATATATCACGTTCTGGGAGTCACACGTAGCAAAGCTTTTGAGTCTAATTGTCTCTCCTGTGTATGGATGCTTGAGTGATTCACCTTTCATTATGTAGCCACAATTACTACAACTTAAGCAGGGAAAAGTACCGATGAGATGCGTCATTTTCTTCTTTGGTGCTGGTTTGGGTTTGACTAGTTTGTCCTTGAGATTTTGACTCCGTTGGTAAGCAAATGTGGGGACATCTTTGAATAAGTGCTTGACACGTTGATCACATGTCACTGTACTCCAATGTTTTTTGATGATGGTTTTAATATGATTACTTAGACACAAATACCAGTGGAGGTGCATTATCTTGCTTAGTTTTTACCCTCAGCAAATCTTCCCTACTTAGAGTAGCTGCACGTGATTCAGCTGCAGTAATTTCTTCCGTAGTGTATCCCCGGTCCAAAAACTTCTTGCCCATTTCCTTAACAGCATTGTCATAGTCCACTGGATCGCTCACTAGTCTTTTCACCTGGAGCATTTGGCTGTAGGGCAGATTCTTAATGAGACTCGGTTGGTGGAAACTTAGTTATTGAAGCAGGTTGTTTCGGTCTGTGGGTTTACGGAAAATGGTTGTCTGATATCCTGTGTTAGTTATGTTGATCTTCACGTCTAAGAAGTGGATGCCTTCTTGGGAGTATTTGTGTGTGAACTGGATCCTGGTGTCTTTGCTGTTCAGGTATTCAAAGAATTCTAATAATTCTGATTCAGTGCTTTTCCATATTCCAAAGATATCATCGATATATCTAATCCACATATTTAGCTTTTGTTGCCATCAGTGATTAAGGAGTATATGTTCTGTCTCAAATTTATGCATAAATGCATTGGCATAAGAAGGAGCCATGGTGGCCCCCATTGCTGTGCCAGCTACTTGAAGGTAATATCTGTCTTTGTACCAAAAATATGAGTTGTTACTTATAAATTCAAGTAGGGCCATTATAAATTTCTTTTGCGCTGGTATTTCTTCTGCCATAAGTAGTATCCATTCAACAGCTTCACTTCCTAGATCATGTGGGATTGAAGTGTATAAACGTTTGACATCTATTGTAAACCAAATGCTGTTTGGGTCAAATTGTACAGAATTCAATAGTTGTAGAAAATGTGTCTTTAATATATGTGTTGGTTTTTTGAATGAGAGGTTGTAAGAAGTAGTCTACGTATTTACCAAGAGGTTCCAAGATACTGTTCATCCCTGCTACAATCGGTCTCCCTGGGGGTTTTACTGGGTCTTTGTGCACCTTTGGAAGTGTGTAGAAATGTGGTATCTGAGGGTATGGATTAGTCAAAAATGTCTTTGTGTGAGGGTTGATCCATTTGAGTTCTTCAGCTTTATCGAGAAATATTTCCAAGTTACATCTGGTGTAGGATCGTTAGCTAGCCGTGCATAGGTGTTTCTGTCACTAAGTTGCTTTTCACACCTACGTGTGACTCCCAGAACGTGATATATGCTATAAAATGCATGTGCGGCCTACACTATGTTGGTCAAACACTTAGGGTAGTGAAAGCCAGATGGAACGAACACAGGTCCTGTATAAGGAACAATAATTTGAACTCGGCGGTTGCCAGGCACTGGCACAACAGATAGCACAACTTGGCCCAAATCCAATTTGCAGTCTTGGAGGTAGTGGAAAGAAGAGATCCTTACGAGAACTTCCACAAAAAAATTGACCAACGGGAAACTTTTTGGATCGACCGGCTAAGCTCCTTAACACCAAAGGGGCTCAACGAGGAGATCAATTACATGTGTTTTCTATAAAAATGCTAGTGCACAGATGCACCGAACTCTATGTATTTGCTTTACATTTCTTGGAACATTATATTGTTTCATGAATATTCCAATTGTTTTGTGCAGCTTGCTTTTTTAGTCAGTTTCTCCATACCTCTGAACATAGTAATCACTGTTTAATAAGAGGGGGTCGTTATTCCAATCTTCCCCGTTATTTATTTTTTGCTATATTTTTGATTAAACACATAACCAGTTCACGGCTACTTTGGGATTTAACGTTACATGATGAGCCCGATTTTGGACCATACAGCAATATAGGGTGAAGACCACTCTGGTTTTCCACATTACTTCTGGTAGATTACATATACAAATCCGCTGTTCCAACATTACATCTACACTATAAGATTAACAAGCTTTAACAGCTCTATTGAATACGAAGCTTCCTCGTAAAGCGTGCAGTCGACATGGAGACATCCCCACCCCAGGGCGAACACCCGGGGGTGGGGCGCGAGGCATACGTGCTCTGGCTTGCCAGCTGGACCACGACGCCTCGCTCCGTCTCCATGGCAACATTCAAAAGTAGTTCCCAGGCTGCGCGAGCATGCGTCCCTGCGGCTCACACGGCGACTGCTGGATCCTCGTACAGACTAAAGGTGAGAGCTAACACTTGCAAGAGAACACTGCTATAGCATTAGTTTCTGGGAAAATCGAGCGCTGAAAGTTTGTTTGTCTCCCTACAGGGACACAAATTCATATACGTTCTTACACGTATTTCAAACCTGAAATTGACATGAGATCAGGTAGGACGAGTTTTTTTGCACTGTATTTAGGTATTTAAACAGAACTTTTTTTGTAACGCAAGCAAACTAAAGCACACTTTTGTTTTGTCTCTTTTTTTTCCACAATGGGGCGAATCGATTGAATCAACAATGAATGGTATGTGCTGCTTTACACATTACCGTCTTATCATGGCTATGTTGTTTGTTTATTTTGTATAAATTATGTATCCCATTAATACAGTGAGAGTCATATTGAGCGATATATTGCCCATATACAGCCCTGATGAAGGTTTTTTCCAAAATGCACTGGCTATTGTATACTTATGGCAGCCTGAGATGATCGCTCAACTTTGCGCATTGAAATTAAGCGCTACTTTGAGAAATTATAACAGGAATGTGATTAAACATTTCCTTTTATACACATACGACTCATCACTTGCTTTAAGAGAGTTAATATTGCAAAAGATTTTCTTTGAAATTCTTATTAGAAATTTGCAGCCCCTTGGATCAGGGGCCAACTGTGAAGCGCCAGTTCTAATAAGGTGTAGTCACCTTATTTGTTCTTTTTTGGTATTTATGTGGTCTGTGTGCAACGGGACCGGTTCGGACTGGTAACTCCAGGTTAAAAATCGAAACAATTGTTGGAAGAACCACTATCATTGACTACAAATGGATTAACAGTGTGATGCCCATCACTCCTTCCTTCGTTCTCACATCATCACCGTTGCCTCCACTGTCAAATCCCTGGGCGTCTATCTTGGTTTTAACCTCAACATGACACGCCAAACCAACCACATTCCCTCTACCTCAGGCTACACCAACAAGCTCATCCACGCCAGTAGATCCTTCCGGTCACCAAAAAACCATCTCAAAGTTGCTCGAGCACTCATCTGCTCAAAACGTAACTACTGCAACTCACCTTTTTGTGCCATATCCTCCAAAAATCTGTGCAAACTGCAATCAGTCCAAAATAACGCTCTGAGAGCTGCTCTTGACATTGGAAAGAGGGACCACATATCTGAAGCCAGCAGATTCATTCACTGGCTTCCGGTCAAGGATAGGATCAACTTCAAGATCTTATCCATCACGCACTGCTGTCTTTCAACAACGCCCCTTCCTACCTGGGAACAAAAATCAGCAGACACACAATAACAAGACCACAATGCACCGCCTACAAATACTGCCTTTTCACTCCCAGGTTCAATCGCAAAATGGGGTTGGCAGCCAGCTTCCCACTCTGGAATAAGCTCCCTGTCCACCTGCATAACGAACCATCGTATGACAATTTCAGAAAGAACCTCATAACCTACCTCTTCAACTAAGACTGTCTTTAACTCCCTCTCCTCTGTGTCCACTCCTTGTTCTCCTCTTCTTCCTCTGCTATCATATCTGATTGTAACCAGCGCCTAGATGCCTTTGGGCTTGGTGCGCTTATAAAAATGTTGAAATAAATAAATAAATAGTACGCTTGTCAACTTGTCAGTGTCTTACCCTTTCTGTTTTCAGGGTAGTCTTGCTGAATATCAATCCTTAGAGACTTGGTCTTGCGCTTGACTTTCAAACTTCAAACATAACATGCAAGCAGTGAACGCAGCTCCAGCTCTACCCCAACCCCTACGTTATCATCAAACCTTGAATGCCAGAAATCATAAAACAGGCACATCAAACTGCACTATATTCAGCATTCCTAAATGCCATAAATATAGTATCCGCTGTGTTACTGCCCGGTGTTTCTGGCTGCCACTGCTGTCCCGCCTCAGCCGCAGTTACTCCACCCTGGTTTGTGACTCTACGGGCTGTCTCTCTGCTTTGCAGGACAGGCGTAGCAAGACATTTCACAGGCATAGATTTGACATCTGCAGTAATTTCCCAAATGTTATACCTCTGCTGGTGACATCTCAAATCTGCAGGAACATTTGAACATCTAAACTCAATCGGAAATCTGTATTTCCTGCAGAAACAATCATTGCCACAGATTTGGATTGTCTCTAATTCTGAGAACTATGATTGCCTCAGCAGGCCAATGAATGCTCTTACCCACAAGGCTGCCTCAAATGTGAATTGCCTTACACTGATGAGAGTGTTGTTCAGTAATGGACAGCTGCAAACATTTTCCACACTCATTTGGTAATTTTCAAATACATTCTGTGTTTTGGAGTAATAATTTAATGGATTGAATATTTAGCATGTTTTCCTTTTTGGAATAAACACTCAATGGACTGAATATTGATCACAACCTTGTGTATAAAGGGCGAACGGCATCCTTGCATTTTATCTGGGACCTGGATATACTGGGCGTCACTTGAAGACTCTCTCCTGGCACTCTGGCTCTGAATTGTGAATGATTGGGGTAATGGTATTCTATCATTTCGTGAGATGTAGGCATAATATAATCAAGTCAGTGAGGTTTGTGGTACATTGAGTTTCATCCTCAGACTGAAGAAATACAACCATACCCCTCAGCCCTCAGAGGGCTACACAGGTTACAGCCCTAAATCCACATCACCTTCAGAAAACCTGCTTTATATACTAGGGAATCACAAAGAAGATTCCATTTTACCTGGCCGAAAAAACTCACCGTTTATGGAGGCCTTTGCAGTGCCAGCGGCCTCAAAATCACTAGGCTAGAATCTAAGAGATTTGAAGAGGAAAGAACCAGAAAAAAGGCTGCTCGCATCCAGACTCTGGAATAACATGCTCAAGCAGAGCAGATTTTCCCCCATTTCCCCTGAACTTTAGGGGGAAACTGAAGACCCTGCTCTTCAAGGAGCACCTCCTCCTCTGTGGATCCGCTGATTGCAACCTCCCCCTCTTGTGCCCTCCATTACCCTAATCCACCGCACCCACCCTGCTCCCTCTGTCCTACTCTCTGTGTATGAACCCCTTTTTATATAGCAATACATTGCTTTCTAGCAGGATTTGCACTTCATAAATGGCAAGCATACAGACATACAATGTCTATCCCCTTTAGAGGTCTATGGGATACTTGTACTTTTAGGGGTGGTTTTTGTTGTATTTTTATCTTGTTTTATAACGTGACAAATTATAATTGAGCCGTTTCAATGTGCAAAGGTTCAAAAGAGAGGGGCTATATAAGGGAAGGGTAATACGGGGGAAGTGTAGGGTTGCAGGGGCAGTCCAATACACAATCACAGTATGATACATAGGGCCTAATTACGGCTTTGGCGGTAGCCATGCCGCTATTGGCGGCATGGCTGCCTCCAAAACCGAGTCCGGGTCCCCTGAATGGGGAATTACCGGGCCATTCCGAGTTTGGCGGGCCCGGTAATTCCTCCCTTAGGGAACCCGGGCCCGGACGTTCCCCATTCCCATTCGAGCCAGATAGGGCTCAATGGGAATGGGTGCAGAGGGCTAACAACGGGCCGATTACGACCGGCCCGTTGTTAGCTCCCTGGTCCACTTGCGGGACCCGGTAACAACGCCTGGTCCTTACCGGGTCCCGCGAGGGGACCTCGTAATTTTGTGGAATGGATTTAACAGGTCCACCTCCTTTAGCGGAGCCTGTTAACCCATTCTGCAAAAGTCGCAATGAGGCCCATAGTTCAATACAATATTCTCGGTTAATGCATTATCAGAGTAACTGAATCTTTTAACGTCTCTGAATGAAGAGAACCTGGAGAAAAGCCAAAGCCGGGTCAGCAGATAATTGGTAATGAGCTTCTCCATGGTCATAATCACTGTGTAGTTGGTTGCCTCTATTTCCATCTACAACTGGCTATGGTCTGTGATGGTTTATTTTGAACAGCAAGAGGACTTCAGGGATATCTTGACTCTCTCATAGTTAGGTTTCATGTTTCCAGTTCTTAGATGCAATTACCACAACGGCTCTTCCACTCTGTCGCTATCCCTTGAACTTGTGCGCTTACAGGAAGTTCTTTTGGATGACTTGAGGCTCCTGCATGGACAATAGGACCTGAGGAAGGTTCTCAAGTTCTTGCTTTAGAGGTTCTAGTGGGCCACACATAGAACTTTCAAAAGGATTCTGTGTTCAATTGGGAGCCAGTGGAGGGCCTTAATTAAAATGTTGATTTGATGAAGGGGCAACTCGATAGTGAATTATAGGGACCTAATATCAATGAGCCTTGGGTTGGTGAATTTAGTATTTGCTCAGGCCTGTGTACACACTTTTAAATAGTCGAGGTTCGATAGGGCCATAGCTCCAGTCAGTCGATCTTCTGCGTCATCTCAAGGTAAGGTATGATCCCTTCTGATGCGCAGATGAAAGTGGGCCTTATGGGAGAGCTCATATATCTGAGGGATAAAGGATTAATCAGAATCAAAGATGATGCCAATGTGTTTTAGTTACTTGGATGAGAGCGCAGGGATTCTGCCAACCTATAAGCAAAGGTCTTTAGGAAGAGGGGGGGCAAAAATAAGGATTTCCCTTTTACTGGAATTAAGGCACATATTATTGCCTGTCATCACCTCCTTTACAGCCGCGAGGCAATCAATACCAAATTTGTAAAAGGAGTGATTCCTATCCAAATTGAAGGCCATTTGGAATTTATTTTGAACTTACATTTTTTTTTCTTTATTTCATTTAGTTTGTACAAAACTTTTTGAAAATAGATTTCCCATGCCCCTCCCACAGTTTGTCGGAAAAGTCCCATGGTATCAAAATGCTGCGGAGAGTAGCTACTCTGCGCGGCTACTTGGAACCAGGTAGCAACCGCTTCTGGACTCTCAGAATCCCATTCGTTCGGCAATGTCCCAAGATACTTCTTTATCCTGTTTTCGCATCACAGCTTCTCCGACACACCAGCGTCTTAGGCCCCACTGTTTATCATCTTTCCTGTCCAGCTTTGAGTAGCGTTTCCAGTTTCTGTAGAAAGTTTGTTAACCCAAAGATTTCTTTTTCCCTTGGGTTGTGAAATTTGCGCCATAAGTCCTCTCCACATAAAGTGTCGTACTGTAATACCAAACTTCCTAAGTGAACAGATCTAAGATCTTTCAGACTTTCACAGTACAGTGTGAGATGTTTAAGAGCCTCATATTGTTTCTCGCAAAAGCGACAGTTAAGCATTACTGTTGTTTTCCGTGCTCTTATCGCTTGGCTCACTCTTGTATTGAATAAGTTTAAACGAAATTTCATATAGGTCATTCTGTGTCGAGCATTGGGTGTCTTAATCAAGTATTGCAGCATCTGTTTACGGTCTTTGGCTTCAATGGGTGCATCATCAAGGAGCTTGTGACGATTTCGCTCGTCCACTGTCAGACACCAGTCCTGTTCCCATAGTTTTTTCTTGACGTGGGTTGGATTATTTTGCAGTGTAATTCGGTCCGTGCCAAGTTGCGTTAGCTGATTTTTGCAGCCAGTAGCCCATCTGCACAACACGGTTTCAGAGTTGCCTTTAAGCGCTTCCTGTAGGATCTTGAACTGAGGAGTGCAGTCGTCTATGATTATTTTCCGATAGATGGATAGCATGTTCCATAACACTCGTGCCTGCAAGGAGATAAGGTTTAATTCATATCTAACGCACGCACTCAAGATTCCTTTTTGTATGTACAGGACTCGTCTCCAGTATTGATTTTCCAACTGTGGCCACAGGGTTGCAGGGGCTCCTAGAGCGCTTTCCGCACCATAAATCAGCGTTGGAGTGACTTTTTGGTTATAATGAGCTAACACTGGTAGCAAGGAAAATTTTCCGAACTTTTTGTTTATGATAACCCCTTGGCATGCTAGTTGTCTGCATTTTTGTATAGTGTTCTCCATCCAGGGTGCGTCATTTATGTTACTGTTAAACCAGGCTCCTAAATACTTGGCCTTTTTCACACATCTCAAGTTGTCATTACACACCCTCCATTTCGGTGCACTTTTTGAGTTCCATTTGTTGTTTCTTGTGAGATTTTGAACGATTATTATTTCCGACTTTGCAGGATTGATTTTCAGTTTGTTTTCTTTTACGTATCCTTCTAATGCAGCAAGCTTCCTGGATAACCCAATTGGGGTTTGGTCCAGTATTGCAATATCGTCTGCATATAACAACCAACTTACGGTCATCCCATTGATTTTCGGAGGAAATGATATTACAGCTTCAAGGCTTTCTCCAATGTCAGACAGGAATAGGCTGAACAGTGTAGCTACCAACGGCCAGCCTTGTTTCACGCCTTGATTTGTTTTTATAGGCTGACTCAGTGTTCCACCAGAGTCCAGCCTTACTTTGAATTCTGTGTCAGAGTGCAGTTCTTTTATGGGTTGAAGTAGATTCTCCGGACAGTGCCATTTTTTCAACTTAGTCCATAGCATCTCTCGATCGATAGTGTCAAAGGCGCTAGACAAATCAATGAACGCCACATATATATTACTGTTTTGGCGAATAGCTTCCATCTTCAGTCAAATCCTGTTTGACAGGGATCATATCGTTTGGAGTCTTTAATCCACTTGAGTAGTTGAATTTGGAGCTGCGCCGCAAAGATTTTCCCAATTACGTCAAGCAGGGCTATGGCCTGTAGTTCCTAGGATCTGTTTGATCGCCCTTTTTAAAGATCGGTACCACAATAGCACTCCTCCAAGAAGTGGGTATTGTTCACGACTGTAAGATTGATCTGAACAAGGAGTGACAAAATTCTGCCCATAAATCTGGATATTGTTTCAGATGTTGGTTGGTTAAGCCGTCTGGCCCGGGCGCTCCTGATGTGCTCAGTCGGACAATGTTCCTGTATATGTCTTCTTTCTTTATTTCAATTGACCATTCCTGCTCTTGACATGGGGCTGTTATGGCCTTTGTAGAATTGTTATTGAAGGCCCCTGCATAAAGGCTTACCCATGTGTCTTCTGGGATCATGGATTTTATGATTGCACCCTGAGAGGTTGAGATGTTGTTCAAATAGCTCCAGAAGTCGCTTGTGTTCCTGTTTGCAAGCGCTTTCATCATGTGTTCGGCATCTCTTTGCACCATTATGTGTTTGTGACTGATTAGCCAGTTCTTGTAAGTCTGTTTCAGTTGCTTTGCCTTGTCTTGATTGCTGAAGACTCCATTATTTTTATCTTAAGGATTTTAGCAGATTTTTTTTCCTTAGATTAAGCTCTGCATCCCATAGATGTACCTGTTTGAAGTCTGCTTTAGCTTTGCCGGATCTTTTTTCTCTACAGGTCTCTAATAGAGTTGTGTATTTAGTTTGTTCTTTCTCTGTTTTTTCTCCCAGTGCTTTACACAGTGAACTCACTTTGTTCGCATTGAGTCTCAGCCGATTACGACCCGGTCCAACTTCAAGAGGATTTTTTGGCAAGATAATTTCACTATGTCTTTCAGGTCATTTGGTGTTTCTTCAAACAAATGCATATGCCCGCGTGTGTTCCATGACGCTATGCATAAGTTGCCATATGCATTTGACTTTTGGCATTAACTGTTTTTTGAATTATTTATGGTTTTTGCGACCCAAGACCAATCAAGATCTTCATTTCGTAAATTGAATTCCCTCCCGCTTATGGAGTTGAGAGACCCCATCATTGTTGCAGTCGATTCGTCCGTTGTCTTTAGGGTAGCAACATCAGGTAGTCTCCTTGAGATGACGGGTTTAGTCTCTATACTACGTTCTTCTGCTCGTGATGCGGGAATGCTGCTTAGTATGGCTTTGGCTCCTGAGGGCAGTTGTTTATCCGACAGATGTTCCGACTCTTTGGGAGTCTGAATCTCGTTTATGTCGAACCCCATCGAGTTCATTGTGACACCGGTGTTCAAAAGTGAGTCACAAATGATTTTAGACGCTATGTGTAAAATCACATAGTCGTTGTTTTTTTCATCTTCAAATTCCACAATTTGAATGTCGTCGGAGGAAACAGTTTGCAGTTGCGGAATGTGATGTAATAGTCTCATTACATTTTTCCTGTTTAGGAGAAGACCATCCTTTTCTCTCACTATTCATTCCAGTCGCAGCATATATTTCCCCATTTTCTTATTACCTCGCACTTGATTACCGTGAGCTTTCCCACCAGCAACATTGAATCTCGCGATGGACCGTTTGTTTTCAATCGCGAATGAGCCCGTATCATGGAGGCTCTTTTTGTGTGGTGATGGGTCTTTCAACAGTCGAACAAAGAGATTGTTGTTTTTCCGGACTTCAGTTCCGGGTTTACTCCCGGTAAATGGGCAGGTTTCAGATGTACCAGCGTCCATTGAGGCCATTTTAGCCTCCAGGGCTATAAAGTGTTGCTCATATTCGCATTTCTTTAGGGCTATAATTGAGGCTCTTCTTGCCTCTAGCGTGATGCATTCTGAGGCTTTATTTTCTGCACAAATTGGACTGCTACCGTCTTGTCTCAGCACATCTATTGTGACACATCTCGGTTGGTTTATTAATTTCTTCACTGCTATACAGCAGGGTTTACAGGTTGAAGCAGTTTGGCTATAAGCTGATCAGGCTGATGGTTTTTTGTGGGTGGCAATTTCTCTTTACTCGGTACTGAGCTGAGGTCAATGTTTATGGCAACACCTAATGATGCACAGTCTTTGTTGCGTACCACCTCGGACACAACGTTCTCGTCCTCTGGATCATCCTCGCAGTCCTCATATGTTGAGAGGTCAAGGAGATCCTCTGAGGAACTCTGAATGTCAGTAGATAGGGGTCCGGCTAGATCCTCTGTAATTCCCGAACCTCCGGTTTGTTGTGCTTTGGTTACTTCCTGACTGTTCTGTTTGTCACTTATCAAGGGAGTCTTCGCATTGCCAGAGATGGTTTTTACTGGCACGCCGATGTTTTGCTTAGCAGGTGTTGTAGTACAAAAGCCTTTTATATTCCTTAGAAAGGAACGCACACTAGATCTTGTTTGGATTTTATTTTTCTTCATGTTTTTCGATTTTTTTCCCATTGTGGGCTCTCCCGCTTTTGTAGTTGTGTTGGAGTCCAATGATTTTGAAAAAATGGAGAACGTTTCTTTTGAAGTGGCGGCCACATTATTCATTGGTGCACTTCCAGAGCCGCTCTCATCCTTCTCATTTGGTGGATTCACTGAACTTTGATTCTGGGAGGCCATACTAAGGACATCTTGGGAGACAGGTGTAACGAAACTGACGCCAGGACATATGGAATGCTCAAGTATAGAGCGGTTGGCAGGCCCATGATGCTCGTCATGCAGTTGGGGTAGGTTTGTTTCCATGTCACTTTCCAGGTTTCGAGAAGCACAATCTTTTGAGGCAATTCTCTCGTTCACCTGATCTTCACCACTTTTACTTTTAGCTTTGTCTTTCAGGGAGGTGACTTCGTTTAGTCGTTTTAATTTTTGTTTGCATTTCGTTGATGCGTTTTTCTCACGACCCTCGTCACTCCTTGTCTCTTTCAGGTTACTCTGTCCGACATTCCCTGTGTCTGGGGCTGTGTAACAGGTGTCTAGGTTGGTTGCGTTTACGACCTGTATCACCTCCTCAGTCGCTACACAGGAGTCTTTGTTCTCTTTTGGAGCTAACCACATGCAAGAGGTGTGTGACTTCTGTAGTTTTAATAATCCAATAGCTTCACGAGCTACTTCTGCGAATAGTCGTTTATCAGTCGCACTGTTCTTTGTGTGCTCCGTTATAATCCTCACATTTGCTTCAGTTCTTAAATGTTCATCTAATTTCACTTGTTTCATTAATTTTAGTTCTTGTTCCACGTTTATCATTTCGAATTTAGCATAGCTAAGAGCGTGGATTGGTCCTTGATGTTCTCATTCAGTTGTTCATATAGTTTCACATATGGCAGCATTGATATAGTATGTGCGGCCATTATCAGTGTGTTTAACTCTCTTGTAATTTCCCTCGATAGACGCTCATCCAAATTTTGTGTTGAGGCACTAGCCTTTTCCTGAATGCTTACCCTTGATTTATCAGCTTTGTTTTCCCCCTCTGTAGTTTGCATTTCTTTGAACGCAAATCAACTGGGGGGGAACCAGCTAGGGCTAAAGATGGGGTACCGTCATGTGTAGCTATGGTCTGGAGAGCTGAGTCGCTCTCGTCCGCGTGTCTTTTTTGTGATACTGACAGCTGATCGCTGTCGTCATCATTTAAGGAGTCAGTTCTTTTCCTTTTCATCAGAGGGTTCGTCCACAGGATACTCTTTTGATGTTTTCCTCGTGTTGTGATGGGGTGGGAGAAGGCATTCTCCTTCAAAGGATTAGATGCACAGCTCTCCTGTTCGTTTAGTTTTAAAGACTCATGAACTTCAGACGATAGAGGTTCAGCTGTGTTCTCAGAGCTCTGTTGACTTCCCAGTCTGATGTTAATTTCAATAAGGTCTTTTAGGACCTTGTCCACAACGGCGATCGAACTCCGCCGATTAGAACTTGTCCCAGGGATAGAGACTTGGTCCAAAAGGCTAGCCGAGCTGGGCCGGTCCGTTCTGTTTACAGGGCCGGATTCGGACTCAGCTTGCAAGTTCCTTGATAGATTCGCACTGTTGGGACCAGTTCCACGTTGTGAATACAACAGTGCTTTAATTCCACTACGGTCATGCGCGACTGTGTTGTTTTCGTTGGCATCCGCTGGACTCGCCGTGGGACTGAGCCAGGCAGGGCGCCAGGCTTGCGCTCCTACGGTGTTGTCACCTAAGATCACACGGCCCTCCACTGGGTCCATGTTGTGGCCCACTGCTAGACCTGCCAGCACCTGTAGGGTCTTAACACATAGGGGCTCACCTGCGTCCTCTCGACTGGGGACTGAAGATGTTTGTTGGACATTGTTTTTCAATCGTCTGCCAGCCACAGCATCAATCTCAGCTTCTAAAAAGACATCTGGTACTATGTACCTATAGTAATCACCCACCGGATCAAATCGTTAGCTGCATGCCTTTGCAGCAATAATGATGGTGCAGTCATTACAGTTTTTGGAGAATTTGCTGTGCAGCAGTCAAAGAAAGATTCAGAACTTATAGATGAAATGGAAGGAGTAGAGGCGCTTACCCTTTTGCAGGATTTGCCGTTGCTTACCATAAGGGGCGCCTGTGACTCAGAGGTCCCTCGTCCACCGGCTGCCAGGAAGCGCCTCTGCTGTCGTGTAAGCGGGTGAACCACGTCGCCTCCTCCTTGAAAGACCGCAACTTCTTCCATAGTCAACCCAGAAGGGCCAGGCTCCAGCGCGGTCATGAAATTTTCCAATGCCAATTGCAGTGAGGGGCTGCCCGTACCAGTCAACAAGTCTACAAAGTCCTGGGCAGTGCACCCCGTGCACCCCTGGCAACACTGCCAACACTCTGCTTCACTCCGTGTCGCTCTGCGACCGGAGCAGAGTATTTAAGGTTGAAAAGGGACTTCCTCGAATAACAAAGCAGATGGATCACAAAAGCAGCGTCTCCCACCTAACTTACATTTGGAATTTCGATTGAATGGTTTCAGTAAGGACCATGGCTTTAAGTGGGCTGGGGCCATCCGGGGCCAGGCCCCGGCAGTCTCCAGAAAGGGCTCCCAAGCTGGGGCCCTGCCGGGGCCCACCCCTGACTAGCCCCAGCCAGCCGACACCTCAGGCAGCCTGTGCAGAGGCTGCACGGTTACACAAGCTGCCTGCAGGTGTCAGCACTTTGGTTGCCTTTTCTTTTTTCTAAACCAAAGTGCTGACACCTGCAAGCAGCAGTTGTAACCGGGCAGTGCTGGCTCCCTGATGTCTATGTACTCGAAACAGGAGGAGGGCTGGAGGGCTCAACTCTCCTTTTGTTTCGAGTAACTCAGTATTGGGTGATGACAAGTTACTCTAAACAAAAGGAGAGCTGAGCCCTCCAGCCCTCCAATGGTTTCAAGTACAGAGACACCAGCAGCAGGCAGACCTTTCATTCAAGGAGCTCGTGGTTAAAGTGGTCTCCTTGAATGAAAGGACTGCCTGCTGCATGCGAGCTGGGGCACACTGGTGTCGCACCTTTTGGTGAGCCCAGTCCCTTCTTTTGTTTAAAAGGTGGGGCTGGGCGCATCAAAGGTAATAATGCCAACGTCCCCCAGTCCCACCTCTTTTACCAGCCACCCAGCTGGGGGCTCTCGTTAGGGGGCGTGTCCTTAGACCACCCCCCCCAACTAGAGCCCCCCTCGATTTCCAATCTCACTTAAAGCACTGGTAAGCACCATTGTAGTGCCATGGCAGGTTTGGATATAAATTCACCTACTTTCTTTCATTAGGGTCATCAAGCCAACTCAAAGTATGGGTGCGATTTTATTATATTTAAAGTTACATAAGGCATGTTTACTTATGTTACACTTTCTATCACTTCCTGTGTCATCACAGATGAGGATTAAGGGACAGGTCCAAAGGTCACACGAAACCCGCTTCCTTCATTGAACATATTTCATTTTCTCCTTCAAAACTTTATGCCCTGTAGTTGATGTGTGAGGCTGCAAACATAGCCAGGAAGTGCTATGCAATAATACAAAAAAAACACAGACAGAATAAAATTGCATTAGGAAACACTTGAACATTGGGAGCACAGTAATTTAAATCCTTCTCTTGAAAGGTGAAAGAAGACAGGTTGAAAGGAAATGGCTCCTTAACAGTTCTCCTTTCCTGCTTCCCCCATTTTATTAATATAAATGGATGTTCCCATGACGGTGCTTGCATTTTAAACTACAATTATCATGAATTACCATTTCTAGGGATTTAAGAGCTTGGTGCGCGTCTGACGAACTCTGCAGTAAAGGAAATCACTGGCGTGGCCTGTTCCAGCTGTACTGTCTTCCTGGCTTCGCCCTGCAGTGAGCATTCTATTCTCACTGGTAACATTGCTGTCATTAGCTGAAGTCCCTGGCAAAATATTATAAGTTAATAAGCCTGCACAAAAGGCCTCGCCTTTAGGGGTTTGTGTTTGGCTGGTTGCCTGGACAGGGGCTTGAAATGAAAGTGGAGTGTAGCAAGTTCAAACATTTCCTCGTAAAAGTGCTTCCAGGAAATCAGGCCCAACCTAAGGGTCACATTTGTAAAATGCCGCCCTGGCAAAGGTTCCTTCCTCCGAAGGTATATTTCAACTGTGTAAAGATAATTGATCACAAAACATTTGTAAAGCACACGTTCACCTCCGAAGGGGCAACTTGGTGCTAATAACAGATGTTTATTGTTACCCAACTTAATGGTACTCATTTTATCAACCTGCCAGGATTTGAACCTGTGACCATGAGGTCAAACACAGGTCCCTTTAGCGGATGCATTAGCACACAGAGTCACAGACCCGGCATGCAGAGTCACAGACCCGGCATGCAAGCAACCGATCATTGTTACTGAACCTGTCTAGGGTGACTTTATGAATCCATGCCAGTGAACCCCCCACCCCCCTTTCAGTCACAGACTCAAATAAATAAACCCAGAGGAGTCATATGGACTGCCTATGTAAACCGCACTCATTTCCTAACTTCATTTGAGCTGAGTGAAATCTCCTGCTGGCGCTTGCAGAATTGTGAAGCAGGCCTTTTAGCGCTGTACCGGTTAATGCAAACTGCCATCTGATTGGGGGTTCCTTGGTTGCGAGTGGTGTAAAACAGGTCATATGTGTTATTGATAAAAAGGCAGAATTTACTTTGCATCGTTGTATGAACTAAAAATGCCACAGCTAATACATTGAATTTCCAGTGCCCATGTACATGGGGGGGACACAACTAACATCATGCTCCCCACACAACTCTCAACACAAAGGCAGAGAAACAACAGATGTGCCTCACTCTTAGGCCCTTTCAATACAATTGAAGTCACAGGGGTTTTCAGATTCTGTCTCCTCCCCCACACTTGTTAACACATAATGAGCAGAATCAATTATGTCAAAGATAAGATATTTAAACCATTTGCTTCAGTACCTACAGTTAATTGCACGTCCCTATAAAGAGAAACTCTCTGTCCCTTAAGGTGCTTGTCCCTAGTATGGTGCTGGTGCAACGCCTATATAGGTGAGGGGACAGCAGAGAAAGCTTGCCCTAGCCTAACTCACTACTTTCCTAATTCTAAAAAATACACACTGTTGGGCAGTCAGCAATCATATTTAATAGCGTTGCTGTCCCTCAGTCTGACATATTCTAAAATTTCATAGGCAGCTAAACATTCGGTGGTCCTGTTCCCACTAAATTTGTAAAAAATATATGTGTGTCCTATATTCAAGCTCACTTTCAAATTTTCGTGAGACAAGTAGGTCTGATTAACACCCTGATCCAACTGATGTCGACCGGTTTCAGCGGGGAAACTAATTTGCTGCTTTCTTCAGGACTATAAATCGTGCCTAGTGTGGACACTCAACTTTAACCTGAAAAGACAGTCATATGTTTCGGCTATCTTCCAATTTCTTTGTCTGGCGCGGGCATCTTCCACATTGCAGGGACATCTCGTCAGTACATCCACTCCCTATAAGTGAAAATACACAAGTCAGGAAGCTGGAGTGTCCATGAATACTGTTCTCTATGAATAAATGTCATCAATATTTCTTACCTGAATACGGGCCTTTGGAATTTAGGTGGGAATCCGGTCTCTTGTTGCGTGTTGGTAAGGATCTTGATTACCTATTGGTTGAATGACCAAAGGTCAGTTTGTATCTGAATCCTAGCTCATTCTAACGATCTTATTGTGATAATCTGCTTGTGTAGGATATTGCCAGGACACTTACCCTACTTGTTCAGCTTCAGTTGTCTCTCTTAGGCCCATCACGGCGATCCTCGATGTATCGCAGATGTGAGAAGGATTATTAGCTCAGACAGCATTCATAGCATACGCAATCGATGATTTGAACAACATAGAAATTACATTGATCGAGCAAGTGGACTAACTGTAGAACCAAAGACTAATGACAACATCACTGACATTACAACATAGTCATAGTTATACATGAAGTAGATATTCATCCATTCATGAAGTTACACAAACATGCACTAATTTATTGCATATAGGCACAAAGCACATGCTTATCAGCCACATAGGTAGAGGACGGACACACATACATATTTCTTAATATCCATATCCTTCGCCAAAGCTCAAACCGCAAGATGCAAATTATTCATATATTTAGCTTGCACATGCTTTACTGCCACTAACATAGAGAAGCCACAGGGAATGATATGGAAGCTATAGGCCTCTGAAATGAGTGACAGAGGAGAGACAGGCTTCGGGTACATGGAAAAGCTGACATGATCATCACAGCCAGAGGCGAGCGAAAACAAGGCACTCAGCCAAGGACAAGTGGAGATGGGAAAGTTCTGGCTACCAAGACAATAAGCCTCCTGCAGACAATCAGGCTAAAATCCTCATCATTACAATAAGAATAGCTCAATTTTGTGGTCTCAACACATGTGACCCAGATGAGCAGGACAATGCCCATTCAAACAAGATAGAAGAAGAGGACTGTTCCCATCGAAAAGCTACAAGTGTTGCCCACAAGCTGCTAAATGAAAGCAATTTCCCAGGCTTAGGTGATCAGAGATGGCAACATAAGGGAACACTTTGCACCTCCATGTTCATTCCCGTTGCCTTGAAAGGTAACACTCAGTGTGGTAACTGTGCAGGGTCCCAGGGATGGGAGCACACATTCTGCCCAATCCAGATTCACCTTTCACATGCAGATATCGCAAGGGCCAATGGTCACTCTGCGACCCTGAAACATTGTAGATTGATACTAGTAGAGGTGGCCCTACGAGGGGTTCATTAGGTATGGGTATCTAATAGTAGAACAAACCCATATAATGTAGCTGACCAAGGTAAATGTTTGATAGGTTTCTGGGATGGAATCTGGTTTTGTGATGTCATACCGGAAGAAAACCGGGTGACCCATGCTTAAAAGATGAAAGCTCTGGATGATACTTGTTTTTCTGATGTGTTCCCTGTCATTTTGTTTGCTAATAAAAGACAGTACTTTGCCCCAAGGATGTGTCTTCTGTTCTTGTGGCGGGGAGTCTTTGATGGACCCAAGTTTTCTCTGCTGATAATTGGGGTGACTGCTAGAGTGCCCCGGTCACACCCATACAAAGAGGAGGGTCGCTCAGATTTTGCAGCAATGTTGTCCCGCTGCATGCCTGAGGGGCTGTGTGTCGACCCACAGGAACTGATACCTACAATCACCCGTGTATGAAGAAGAGGTCGACAGGAGCCGCCTTTGGTGGAAAATGTTTGCCCGCCTCCCATGGGACACCTATCAGACCAGACGGCAGAGTGGCAGGCTGTGGGAGAGTCGGTGTTCGAGAGACCTCAGCAGATTACAGAGTATGGCAAATATGGGGAGGGAAGGTCCGCTTGGTGATTTTGTTGAAGTTTTGGTTTGATGTAAGGATACCTGTTTGTTAGGTGGTCAGTTTGGGCAGTCATTTTAGACAGTCAACTTAGCTTGCGGATGAAAACAACTTTGAAAAAAAAAATGAAAAAATATATAATGGTTTCCCTGTGAGTTAGACATTTTACCTTGGATTACCCTTTCAGGATTCAGGAAGGTGTCTGTATGCATGTTATGTTGTGTTTTGTTATTGTGTTTGGGGCAGGTCATAAGCAGACACACCTATTGAAAGATTGAGTTTTGAAAATTCTTGGTATTGGTGACATCACTGGTGAGGTTGTTTAATAGGACATGAAGTGCACAGAATGTGGTAGAACTTGGTGGGTAGTTTGCTGATTGTGATTGAAAATCAGTGTTGTACCATTTGGGCGGAGCTTGAGAAGCTTACAAGTGCAATTGTGATTTCATCCTTCAGAGCGGAAAGCCACAAGAGGGGTGTTGTGAGGAGCACACCTTTGTTTTTGGTGGTGAGCCGGAGACGCTAAAGAAAAGATTTGTTATATTGTATTGATTAAAATTGGATTTATCGAAATTCCTATTTGAGGTAAAGTAAGTATTGATCTAGTATTACATAAGGTGACAAAAATGAGGGATATACCTCTTCAGCATTTGTGCAACTCTCTCATGCCGTATCAAGACAAAATACGCAAGTATAGCACTTAATGGACTTGTGACACAGAGGGCAAGTTGGCAAAGCCATGGCCCTAAGGCGGAAGCTTTTCCAAGTGTGTGCAGCAAACAATGACCACTTATTTGCAGGCAGCTTACAGGGGGAATAAACTGAGCCAATGATTGGCCATATTAGACTTATGGAAAGTGTTTCAGGACGAGGAAGGGGACTCGGTTCAGTGGCATTGGATGCTGAGCCACAGGGGTGAACAGCCCTTGTCTTCCCACCCCCTCCTCAAACAACTGTCGTAGACACAGCAATAGAAAGCAAGGGATTGTATCCCATGAAGCAATTAAAAACATTGGCGGGATGCACCAATCCCACTTTCGCATCTCCAGCGTATAGTGGGGATAGCACATCTGATGACACAAAGGAAGCATGTAGAACAGTGCAAGACAGTAGCAGCGAATGTAGGGAGTGCAGTGAGATGCAAGCAAAGCTAAACGAGAATGACTTGGGGAAAACATGGCTTAGTGAAGGCCAAGAATTGGTAGTACTGAAAGAATCGAAAAGTGGACAGCTATTGCTCAAACTGGACGGGAAAACAGTAAGTGAGACAGGGCACGCGAGGAAGGAATTGCAGAGTAGCAAAGACACGGAGGAGGAAGCTAAAGAATGGGCTGCGATATTGGAGGCACTGCATAGCAGGGAAAGGGAAGAGAAGGCAGAAAATTAAAGATTGCAAAAAAAAGGGAGTGAACTGAAGCATGAGAGAGAGAGGAAAGGGAGAGAAGAAAACAGAGAGATAGAGCACATAGCAAGGAGGAAAGCAGAAAAAGAGCAGGAAAGGCAATTGTAAATAGAAAAGGAGGATAGAAGTCGAGTGGCTCGCCAAACAGTGCTGAACTTGGAAAGAGAGGAGCGCAGAAGCAAACGAGGCAGAGGCGAGAGCAGAGAAAGACGCTTTTCGAAAGCCACGAAATTAAGATGGACCTGCCATGTTTAGATGATGAGGATGGGGAAGGTATCCGGAGATAGCTAGGGGAACTCAATAGGAGCAGGAGAAACAGCATGGTTGCCCCACAGGCAGACAGGAGTGCTGAATCCTCAGTGAAGAAGGAAGAACAGAGTTACAGACCAAACAAAGGGAAAGCAGCGGGAAGACACAACATTAAGGAGAGTTAGCTTCGATGAAGACAGAGATGGGGACAGTGACAGTAGTATTGGGACCATGGGTCAGACGAAGATTCATAGGGGAGCGAGGACAAGGAGGAGAGAAGACACTCTCGCCGCTCCAGGGAAGCAAGCCCAGACAGATACACAAAATGGGGAGGCAAAGAAAATATGGGTAGAGGAGAGGAGGACATTGAAGGGTGACTACCGCATCCCAAGGGTGGGTCATGCAGCATAGACAATATCAATCCATATGCGCAAAGGGTCAGGGCCCTGCCAGGAAAAAGAAACAACAAGAGGGGTAGGGAGGCACTAACAAATCAAATCAGAACAGTTCATCATGTAAGGTGACTACGTAACATTTTAAAAAGTATTGTTCATAGGGGGTTTCAGGTCCAAAGGGGCAAATGTCACGAGGCCACTCGGGATTAAATAGAAAACTGAAAAACGGAATTGTGTGTCGCCACACGATAGCCCCATATGCACTCCTAGGGAACCTAGATTCCAAATAGTGTTACGTGAGTCTATAGTCGTGCAAGCCCTATACATAGGGAATGGCCAGGAATATAGATCGGGTCATAAATATGCAAAAATGTGTTAACCTTAAGTTCTCAGAATTCAATAAGCTCAGGAGGAGGGTAGAACCATTTGTTCAATTGTATATAGAAAAACTAGCAAATAAATCTGTATACTTGACTTCACCAGGCACAACAAGATCAATTTCAGAAATAAAAAGTTTTAATTCAAATGATCAAATAATCTCTTTAAACCAATGTTTTACAATTCACACATCGGCCCTCATTACGACCCTGGCGGAAATCAAAAAACGATGGCGGAAATGGAATACCGCCATCGAATAGCGCTCGGTGCGATTATGACACGTCACCGTAAAGTACGATGCCATTAGCGACACCGTAGTGAACGCCAACGCTAACTGCACCAAGTACGCGCACGCGCGCCATGCCAAACCGTAATTACCACCATGGCGCAATGGTATGCGAATTCTGACCCTAGCGGACATGTACCTAACGCCATCAAGCATGGCGGAAAGTACCATTCCGCCATGGTGAGAAGTACGGCATCGCGAATCAACCGTAAACGGCCCTACTGAGTGCCTGTACACCACTCCCTGGCCACATTGCACAACTCCACGTAGGTGCAATGAAGTCACACAATGCAACCAGTCAAATGTACTAGTCACCCATGCATGCCAACGAACAAATGAATCTAGGGGCTCCAAGTGCCTTGTGAGTGGCCATCCATATTTGCCATGGCACCATTGCCGCACTGATGCAGCACAGGCATGTGAAGGTTCAGGTACAGCAACATGAGCAGAAAAATGAGACAAACAAAAACAGGCCCCCCCCATCGACTGACACCAGTGTAAGGCAACATTCAAAGCAGTATCCTGAGTCAGACTGCACCAGCCCTGTACTCCTGCCAGTAAACAAACCAACCAGCAGCATAAGCATGTACCACACAAGTTGGCAGAGTGACTGAGCAGCCAGGCACATCTGAAGAGGGGCCAATGGGAGCTGCAGGGCACAGATGGCACGAATACAGAAGCTATTCCAATGGACATGACCTCAGTCTCCCTCCAAGAAACGCACGCAAACACAGGCACCTGTGACCAGCCATATACTGATAATCACATCATTCCACCAATCCACCTGGCTGACCGGCATCTGTTACACAAAAGCTAATCCCCCGCCCCTGAGCATGACATCATCAAAACAGTCATAATGGTAGCCCCTATCCCTGACCACACTGGGCTTCGTAGGCAAACGCGGCCAGTACAGTACCACGCAACTATACTTAGAAGCCGGAACCCAATGCAGATCTACTCACAATACATCGCTCCACAAATAGGAATATGCTACATTACTTGCAAAGAATAACGCTACACGGTTAATATCAGAATAGAAATTTAATGCACCACAAAATCACCAAGCCCATACAGCCATTAGGTCATGAACCCCAAAATATATTTCATCATTGTGGGCTGCATCCGCAATAAATGACCAGCTTCTTCTTGAGTGACGCCCTGTTCCTTCATGGTACACAGGGGCTACATTCACGTTCAAAAAGGCAACATGGAAGCGCCTAGAACCGCAGGGCCGTCCCATTAGGTAGGCACTAGTCCAGCTGAAAGGTCGAAATGTTGCTCCTAGCCACTAGTACCGCGTAAGGGCATGTGGCCCATTGGCGATCGTCCCATAAGATCGTAATGGTGCTCCACTGATTAACTCGAAGCAGCAGGTGTCGGGAGTAAAAGCCATCTGCAGGAGTGGCATACAGATGGCAGCGGCAAAAGGGGAGGAGATACCTGTCACCCAAATGAAATGAAAAAGAATAGTATGGCCATCAGAACTTGATTTGTATTACTCACTTCAATGATCACACTAAATCTACAGCCATATGCATGCTAGCCCACTCCAAAGGATTATTCCCACCCAAATATCACTTGCGAATCATAACTATAAATATCGAGGTGAAAACACTATTACAAACGAGTGTTTGTGTGCATGCGTCTGTCAAAACAGAATCCATTAGATGGGATTAGTAACGTGCATAGACACAAGTGTTTGAAGGCGCGTCGAGACAGGGAGGGTTCAACAAGGCCAGATAGACGATGGTCCCACTATGGCAGCTCTGCATCACATAGCGCAGGGGAGGTGGATAGATTCCAAAAAGCCCTGTACATGGCAAACTCTCCATCAAATCATCTGTCCATGCATCCATACATCATTCCCTCATCCCGGTATGAAAACGCCTGATTATGTACTCACATAACATGTGAAATTTCCATTGAGTCTGTGCGTAATGCAGTCTGCAAAATCCACTGTGCTCCAGGCCGGAATTCCAGTGTTGTGAAGTAACATGTATTTGGGAACGTCCTGACTTATCGTCCACCACGCTATTGCGCATCCCATACTATTCATATCAATCATTGCATTCTCGCCATGGCCCCTGTCCCAAGGACATTAAACAATAGAACGTTATATTTGCAGTCAGACCTGTGGGCGTCTCCTCGCCGCTAGCTGAAGACCGAAAGCGCCGTCCTTCGAATTCCTCATTTGCAACATCACGTCGAAAAGGCATCTGTGACCGCTTGAAATAACAAATCCATCCATGTAGTGCGGCAATGTGTGAAAATGCAAAGTGGCTTCACTCACAAATGGGACGCCCCGCCCGTCGGTGACCCGCGGTACAGTGCTGCATGAGGGTCCACCGTTAATCGAGTACTACATTCCACTGAGCCTTCACAAGTTTGTTCGCGACTGCAAAGATAGTATGGGAAACAATGGGACCATAGCAGAATCAACATATGAACCAATATTTCACTGGCATCGGGATCAAATACATGATTGTAATAGCAAGATGCCATGCGTCGAATTGCAGCGTTGCGTGCGGGACGTGCTCGCCCAAAGGGGATTGCAGCTTGCACAGGTGGAATGAATCACCACAGGTGGAGGCAATACAGCTTGAAAACACATAAATTGCACACCCAACCCCCTCACACAACCACACCCACTCCAAAATGCTACTGGCCGGACTAGCGATGTTGGCCCTGGGGGACCTGATAGCACTGCAAGTACTCCAACTCCAAGTAGAAGACGAACACCAACTACTACAACAACCGCCCGCACAGAGGAGACGCAGGAGGAGGAGGAGGGCAAGGCAGGGCCAGCAAGGGCCGCCAGCACAGCCACTACCACCACGCAGGCAGCCCGCAATCCCACGACTCCGAGCACATCCGTTCAACCTCACTGATGAGCAGATCCACACCCTCTACTGTTTGGACCGGGACACCATAACCGCCATTGTGGACATGACACAGGCTGACCTTGTCAGCATGATAGATAGCCCAACCGCCCTCCCACCCCTACTGAAGGTGGTGTCTGTACTCCACTTCCTGGCCACAGGCACCTACCAGCACACAGTCGGACAGTTGCATGCCATTTCACAGCCACTGTTCTCACGGACACTATTGCAAGTGCTCGATGCCCTCCTGAAGCACGCAGACGACTACATCTCTCTACCACGCTCGGAGCAGGAAATTACGAACACAAAAGTGGGATTCCATGCACTTGGCGGCATACCGGGTTGCATTGGTGCCATCGACTGCACCCATGTTGAATTGGTCGTCCCACATGCCATGGAGGCTCAGTACCGCAACCGAAAACAATTTCATTCTCTTAATGTACAAATGGTGTGTGACTCCAACAGGATCATTACACATTGTTGTGCACGCTTTCCTGGATCAACCCATGATTCTATGGTCTTGAGGAACTCTAGAATTCCACGCTACATGGAGCGACACGCAGGGAACAGATCCTGGCTACTCGGTGAGTCTCATTTCATGCATGATAATGTGGGGTATGTGATGCGGCAATGACCTGGCAGGAGGGGGGCGGGGGGCGTACGTAGCAATGTCATTCCACAAACATCCTTTATTGTCCACATACAGGTGATGCCGGGTATCCACTGAAGAGATGGCTCCTTACACCACTCCGGAACCCACAGAACCAGCCTGAGGAGGACTACAACCATGCCCACTCACGTACCCGTGTAGTCATAGAACAGGCATTCGGCCTACTGAAGACTCGTTTCCGCTGCCTCAGCAGGTCTGGCGGGGCACTTCTGTACCGCCATGAGAAGGTTGCAAAGATGGTCATGGCATGTGTCATGCTACACAACATGTGCGTACGTAGAAATGTGCCCATGCCCCCTGACGCAGAACTGCAAGCACCTGAAGATGGTCATGATGAGGGTGGGGATGTGGCAGCACCTCAAGGAGTCCGCGAGGCACAGGAGGGCCGTGAGATTCGTCAGAATATCATAGATGTATGCTTCTAGCACTCACGCCTGGTGGCTGTTACATGGACATGGGACTTGTGGCACTGTGTGTGTCTGGAACATGCACAATATGGACCGTACGCCTATAAAGGCCTCGTACACAAAGATCAATGTCCACACATCTCATTGGATGATTGTGAAATGTTTATAGCATATGTGAAATTATGTTACACACCCCATCGACCCGCCACCCAAGTGAGCCCAACACACCCCCTCCACCCTCCTACCTCCCCCCCGAACACCAGTGTCCGAAGATGCTCATTGTCAGTGGGCAGACGCTATTGCAAGGCCCCTCTCCGGGTATCAGGGGCACCCCTGCCTGTGGAGCGCAGGTTCCTCCCAGATCTACGTTGGGGGCTGCCCTGGACGGAACTTGCAACGGATGATGTCTCTGCCTGCTCACGTCCATGCATGTCCCTAAGGGTTTGTGAGAGCTCAGTGAGCACACGGCGCACAGCGGCAAGTTCAGCACATACGTCTTTGGACGTCGCATGCAGTTCCCCCCTCAGGCTCTCGGTGCTTCTCTCCATTTGTGCCCTTAGTGTCTCTGTACTTCTCTCCATTTCTGCCCTAAGTGTCTCAGTTGCTGTTTCTATGGCTGCCTTAGTACCCCCACATTCATCAGCATGGTCCTTGAGGAGCGTGGCCAGTTGCTGCTGTTGCACGATCACCTGGTCGAGGGACTGTTGCCTCTGCTGTGCCATGGCCATTTGCGGTGGTGTCACAGAGGGGCTGGACACCTCATGTTGCCTTGCCACAGGGCTTGTGGGGGATGGCCAGTCGTTGTCTTGTGGGTGCCCCTGCGTGGTATCCTCATGGTGTACGGGATGGAACAAACAGGGGGATTGAGACAGGTCATGGATGGATCTTACTTCGACATCCCCGTTTTCTGTGTCGGAGCATGCTGCCATTAATGCAGTGTCACCTATGGTGCTGCTGCCACCAGAAGCAGTGACTTCTGTGGCATCCATTGGGGGGACCTGTGGTGGTGCTGTTGTGGGCATGCTGGCTGCTGGGGTGCCTGTTGAAGTTCCCTCCTGTGTGCTGCCACTTGATTTGTGCTGCTGCCGTGTCTTGATGCGTGCAGCTGAGGTGGAGGGTCTTTGGCCGTTGGTCTTGGCCCTCTTTGCAGGTGTGCTGGTAGGGGTGTCCTGGAGCTCGTCGTTTGAATCGGACCCTGTGGTGGAGTAAAGGAGGGCGAGCGTTATTAATGGGTCTGTGGAAATTGGAATGGCAATGTATCACATGCATTGGGTTGGTACCTGAGGGTGATTTGGGTCGGGGACTTGGAGGTGGTTTCATTTTTGTGTGGATTGAGGATGCAGTTGTTTTGCAGCCTGCAGTTAGGGTGTGCCTGCTGCACGTGTAGAGGGTGTTTTTAGGATTTTTAATTATTTATGTATTTAATGTGAGTTTTAAAGTGCGCTATTAGGCCAATGTATGTGGACGTTCTCCTGGACATGTGTTACTGTTGCACTATGTGGACACATGGTACTTCACATGATTGGACATTGTGGATTTAGCATTGTTTTATTTGGCCCACCTACCTGATTCTTCGGATGTCTGCACTCCTTTCTCCATCCCTCCGACTCCCTCTATACTCTCCATTCCAATGGTGGAGGCACAGATTTCTTCCCAGGGGGTCAACTTGATGGGTGATTCTGATCCTCCCCCGGTAGCTGTGGCAATGTTACGGTTGGCGGATAGTATGCTCCGTACGCGTATCCGCAGGTCGTCCCATCGCTTTCTGCATTGCTGTGGGTTGCGGGGTGCGGTCCCCACCGCACTTACCCACTGTGCCACCAGGGCCCATATGGCCTTCTTGTTCGCAAGTGCCGTCCTGGTCATTTGCGTCGAGAAGACGACGCCAGCATTCTCCTGGAGGGTCTCTGTGAGCACGGTGAGTTCCTCACGGGAGAAGTGGACCTGCCCCTTGCGGTCGCACGCTTTTTTCGCTACTTTTCCCATTTTTATTGCTTTCACTGGGGTGGATGACGGGTTGGGATGTGTCTCAGGGTAGTATTTTTTATGGTTGTGTGGGAATTCAGATTTTATAGGTGTACGCCGTGCTGTTTCCCGTTCCGGGACCATTTTTTAACTTCCGTTTCCGTATATTTACGGGCACCGTACTTTCCGATTGCCGCTCATTACGGTGACCGCTCAGATGGGTGGCGGAATTGCACCTAGGGCGCCGTACGACGACGGTGAGGGGCGTTTTGGGGACATTTCCGCCATCGCGGACTTTGCACTTCCGCCATGGCGTAGTGCTCGTGCACGATGGGTCGGAATTAGCCGCACTTTGCTACGTCGTGCAATGGCGGAAACGCTATTTACGCTATGGCGGTCAGGTCAGTCACTTTCCGCCAGGGTCGTAATGAGGGCCATCGTGTTTCAAAAGAATATCTTTTTATGAAACAAATAACCTTCATTTGGCATCAGTCTCAACACCAATATCACAAAACAATAATTGTATCAGTAAGGATATATTACATGCACATCTAAAGTAAATCTCATGACTAGTGTTCACAACATCCAAACTTAGTCATGTAGGAGAACCCTTGGTTCAAATGTAAATTGTCCCAAATAGCACCAATTGTTCATTTTGTTGCCAACGCATTTCGGAACTAAATACAAGTCCATTATTAGATCTGGGATTGCTATTGGTTCCGACTGGTCAACGCACTCAAACTGTAAATTCCTAAGAGAAAGTGTGAAAGGAGATTGCTATCATATCAATATACGGGTCATCCGGCATATTCACAAGTTAAGTCAACGTCCACAAACCTTTTTGTTCTACAGGTGGGACTTCTCACTGGAACTTAACCATACTCGGGTGTTGTTGCACACTGGAGCTCGGTACAGATACGTCACAGATGATTAACATCCAAACGCTCAAGAATATTTAAAAGACATTTTTAGGGGATTTTTAATCGGATATTACATTGGACTGTCACTCGCCATGTAACCTGCACAGCTGTTACCATACATATCGCCAGTGCTCTAGTGAGTGCAAATAAACTCAGCCAAAGGCCAAACTTTGGTTGCCATTTATGTTGTCAACAATAGGCGATCCGAATTCATAAGAGGGAATTTATTGGTTCATATTATTAAGGGCAAAGGATTTAACTGGCGCAAATATACGGTCTAATTCTCTGAGAGAAATCACCTTTTTAACTTTACACGGAAAGGTAACACTAATAATGGAATGAAAAGGAAGCACCAACTACACATATATCTACAGGGATTTAAGAGTACATTTTATGTCAAATGGATGCTGTAAAAAGCTGCCGTCACGGTGGACCAACAGATACGTTCTACATACTTAAGGGGAGGCTTGGACTATATCAGTTGATCGTTGCAAAGCCTCATCTTACCTCGCCAGGAGAAACGCTACAGTCAGTCATCTGACGCGAATGCGCAGGGCTGAGTTCTGGATGTTGTTATGGGTCCATATAAACCCGACGCATGCGTGTTTGTACCGCATCCCGTCATCTTGGTATGGGATTCCATTATACAGAGTCATAGCTCCGATATTTTGAACTTATGGTCTGGATGCCCGTAATGCGGTCCATCCAGAGTCATTGACTAAACCTCAAGTGCAGGTTTCTACTTTCCTATACCGGACCTAAAAGTGGCCCAATCAGAGGTTAAAGAATGTACCTCATGTGTATGTTGGCACGGGGAAAGTGCAGATCATGTCTGCTCGAGCACCCATGTCAACCAATAGTCAGGAATGGCTTGCTCACGATGCCTCAGCTGGAGATATGGGGGTGATTGCAGACCACATTTGCTCTGGCCCCCATGTTCTCAACATTGGGGTTATCATCAATCAAAGATGTCAGAATCAGGTATGTAGCCTATTTGTCTGTCACCAAATCCAGATCATCATATACAATTAACCCTTGCAGTCTCGGGACTGTTCACAATATACAAGTCTCGCAGTTTAAAGTCTGCTCACACTCTTAATGAAGAAATAGGAACTAGATGCGTTCCTGCCATTATTGAGACACATGCTTGCACGGTCCCAAGTGAATGTTCACACTCTAGATGTATCTAACATGCCCAAGGGTGTAAGATAATCCTAAATGTCTAGAGTAAAGAGATCTGATGGCCAACTCAATCATCACCATTTATCAATCTTTAATGTGATGTACATCAGATACGGTTTGTGTAGCAATGTGACCCCATGGCGGTCTATGGTCATCAGTATATATCAACCTCTAAACATAACACATCAGGTCAAACTCATGGTTCATGCCCCTGGGGCTAAGACAGTCAAGTAAGTCTATCCATAAGATTTCCCTTTGCTGAAGTTTCCTCACTATATCGCCACCTCTGCGGCACAATTTCACTTGTTCGAGTATCACGCATTTTAATTGTGCCCCAGTATGTCTGGCTTCTGCAAAATGCATCGCTACGGGGGACTTCTGACTCTTCATGTGGATATTAGATTTGTGTTCCACCCAACGTGTTTTCACTTTCCTAGTGGTCATACCCACATAGAAAAAGCCACACAAACATTTCAAACCATAAATGACATTCAGAGAGTCACAGGTGCAGGAATGCTTTAGCAAGATTGGTTTGCCTGAATGAGGATGTCTGATGCTATTGCCCTTTATTATGTTGGTGAAATGCTGGCAATTCAAACACGGTATCGTGCCCTTAAATGTGGGGGTTGCTGTTGCTGGGGTCAATATTTCAGCTCTAATGAGGCTGTTGCGTAACGCTTTATGGCTTCTATATGCAAAGGTAGGTGTCTGTGGAAAGAGTTGTTGCAATTTAGGATCCATTTGCAACATTGGCCAGTGTTTCTGGATTATTCTCTTAATCCTTCTGCTTTGTGTTGAATGTGTGGTTACATACACAAGCGTTTCGCTTTCTTTGGGTGGGTTAGATGTCAGTAGGGTGTCTCTTTGTATGGTACTGACTCTTTCTTTCACATCAGCGATCAATCTACTGTCATAGCCTCTTTCTATAAATGTAGTTTGAATTAGAGAGGATTGTTGTGTGTATTCTGTAGATTCTGAAATATTCCGTCTATACCGGAGAAACTGACTTAATGGGACACTGTCCAGGGTTCTCTGAGGATGAAAGCTCGTAGCTAAAAGTAAACTGTTCCTGTCTGTGGTTTTTGTAAAGATCTGTGTTTCTAATTTCCGTTCTTTCACATAGACTTTAACATCCAAAAAGTGGATGCTGGATTCACTAGTCATAGTGGTAAATTTTATTCTCAGGTGCATTTGGTTCATCATGGCAAAGAATTCTTGAGGTTCTTCCTCTGGACCAGTCCAAATCCCAAATATATCATCAATATACCGTGTATAAAGTGCCAAGCGTCTCGACCACCTTGGGGATGTTAGTACATGTTCATGTTCTAAAAAAAACATGAATATGTTAGCATAGCACAGGGCCATTGCCACCCCCATGCTGGTTCCAGCAATCTGTAGGAAAAATCTCTCTCTGAACTTGAAAAAGTTGTTCGTTAGAATCAACTGCCAGGAAAAGGACATAGATGGCAAGAGTGTTCACCACTACAAAAGACGTGCAGAGACAGGACAGAGGGATGACATCGACACAGTTGCCATTACTGGAAATGGGTGAGGGGGTGACCTCAGTATATCCCTTGGCAGCAAATGGACAAAGAAAATGTAAGATATAAGCTGCCTTCGTTAACTGCGGGGGCCAGCAAGTTGATTTATGAGATCAAAAGACTAACAGAAGGGATTACATTAGCGGCAGGGGACATGAATGGTCTACTCTTAGCCATTCTTAAGGAGGTAGCTGATGATGTATTGAAAGAGCAGGATATCCTGCAGTGACTGCACAGGACACGGCACACAGTGGTGCACAGTTCAATATCTACTGAGTGGCCATATGGCAAGCCTCAAGGGTGCAATACCCATATAAATCGGACATAAGGGCGATCATGGCACGCGAAATGCATGAGGATGAAGACCCACTTCAATACATTCAACAAATTCAAGAGAAATGGGGACTTGAGATAGAGAACCGTGGGACAAATCAGTGGGGTTTTCTTACCATATATTATGTCAGGGGTTACCCAAGCCACTACAAAAGCAGTTTAAGAAACTAGAGGGGATGGAGGCTAAGCTGTGGTCAGAAATTCAGTTAACTATGGTGCACTATTGCAGGTTAATGCAAGAAAGAAGCGTGAGGAGAAGAAAAAAAAGCAAAGTTAGCGCGGAAGAAATTATCTAAATATACAATGGAAGGGGCGATGTTAATGGGCAGAGAAGGAGTAGTTGCTCAGCATGCACAGAACTGACAACAGATGACAGGGGGAGGTTTGCAGGATGAGGGGATATGAATCAGTGTCCAAGGGGACAAGAAGGGATACCTTGGGGAAGAGGGTTTAGAAACCCAATGCAGCAGAATGCAACAGGGTTTCAGGGGTGACAGCAAAGACTGATGGGGGTACCGCACAATGTTGGGTGTGCGAACAAATTGCCCATGTATCGTGAGTATGCAGATAGAGGGGCGGGTTGCCTCAGAATGGGAGAATGCAGCAACAGCCCACATACCAAACAGAGCAGACTGACTATTATGCTCAAGATCACACGCAAGCGCAGATGGATGCACACAACAGACGCATACCCAAGACATGCAAACTCAGCAATATCAGCACATGACAAATGCATTACAGATGCCGGGGCACATGCAGCAATCACAACCAGCACAGCAGGCACCGACTGGTTCAACAGAACATCATAACCACGACACATGCAGACTCCACGATGTCTGCTCCCGTGCAAAAGTTGGGAGGGGCAACTGTTGTAGGGGGCAATCCATTTACAGGGATGGGAATGCCACTATATCCACAATAGGACAGCCCACAGACAGACCTGATGTGTTAAATACTATCTGTTACACCCAATCTGGCTGAGGAACCACATATAGGGGTGACTATAGGTGACAAGTCTTTTTCCTTTCTCGTGGATACAGGGGTGATTAGGTCATGTATAAGGGAGGTGAGATACCCAATGTCAAGCATTCCATGAAAGTGCAGGGATTCTCTGGGGCCACGGATTTGGTTCATATTACTGACGAATTACCACTTTCTGTGGGAGAACATGAATTGACCATGCCGCTGTTATATTCCCGACAGACACCAGTGAATATAATGGGTAGAGACATGATGAGCCGACTTTACATGACCATTTCATTCACACACCAAGGGATAGTGTGCTCACCGGCAGCTATTCATTAGATGAATGTGAGGGTTATCCTCCAACCTTATTATGGCCTGACGGTACATAGGGGGGTGCCAGAAGACATTGAACTGTTTTCATATGGGGTAGAAGTGCTAATCGCATGGCTCCCAGAGATACAGGGTAGACTTTTGCGCATTCCCAATCAATTCCCATTCAGACCAGAGGTTTCCTTAGATGAGAAAAAAGGAAAAGTGATCCCAATAGAACTCGAGGCAGTTATAGTGAGAGGTGAGAGAATAGTACTGCATGGGACTGATGATACAGGACGATAATGGAGAACTGTAATTGCAGTAGGGGAAGAATACAGGTTGACTGATGTGACAGATGAGTAGCTATTCCAAGACAATCGATCAGATAGCAAGGTGGTGTTTGACATAAGCATTACACACTGGGTGGAAATACATTACAGGGAAGTGCCACAGAGAAGGGCTATGTTGTGAAAACCACCACCACCATATCTCGAGGAAGATTTAGTGCGGGTTCCCGGTGTCTTGTGGACCAATAGTCCCTATGACGTGGGTCTGTTAAAAGGGATAGGAGCAGTCAAGATAAATCTTAAAGCAGTGGCTATTTTACCAAGGGCAAGACAGTATCCTCTATCAAGGGAAGCAGAGTAGGGTATTTATGAGATGATCGCTGCATTAGTGAAGCCAGGCATTCTGGTACCTTCAGAATCGCAGTGTAACACTGCAGTGTATCCAGTGAAAAAAGCGATAAGGGGATCATGGCGTTTCATCCATGATTTGCACCCTTTTAACCAAATTGTTGAAGCAGAATTCCCATTAGTTCCGAATACAGTGACAATTTTGTGTAGCATCCCCAAGGAAGCTACGCACTTCATGGTAATAGACTTGAAGAACTCCTTCTTTTCTATACCACTTCACAAAGAGTCACAGGACTTAACTTCCTTCCTATATAGAAACCAGAAACCAGAAGTGAAACACACAAGATTCTCACAAGGGTACTGTGAGTCATCCTCCATCTTTAATAGGGTCCTTCAGATGGATGTAGGCAACTTACAGATAGCAAGCACAGTCATACAATACGTTGATGACATTTAACTCTGTAGCAAGTCAGAGGACCATTGTCGAAATGACTCGGTATACCTGCTGACAGTATTGGCAGAAAAATGTTACAAGGTCAACAAGCAAAATTACAATATTTCCAAAGGGAAGTGCTATACATAGAACAGTTGATCTCACAAGAAGTGCGAAAAGTGACTCCAGAAAAGGCTGATGTGATCAGTAAAACGCTGATGCCAAAGACAGTGAAAGAAATGCAGCAGTTGTTTTTAGCCTTTGCAATTATTGAAGAGCCTGGGTGTTGGACTATAGCACATACACAAGACTCCCATTGAGTATGCTTAGGCAGGCACAGAGACGGAATGGTAAGTTGGTATGGACACAAGAAATGACTGAAGTCTTCGAGGAGCTGAAGAGTCTCATGTTTTTGAGTTTGGTCAGTTAATTCCTGTCACACATGTGACAGGTTATTTTAAAGCTGACTTGGGATATCGTAATGTGCACATCCGCAGCACCTGTCTTCTCTCACTGATTAATTGTAAGAGTGGGTTTTTGGCACCCACAATATTTTTAAAGGAGGAGGCTATGTTTCGGGTGGGGAAGGGGGAAAGCAGTTTCGTTAAAAAAGCCAGACGGGCAAGATGAGGGGGATATATGAAAAAGGGGAAATGGCAAAATAATATAGGGGTGGGGGGCAATAGATTACTGCAGAACAATATAAAATGAGGGTGAAAAGTGAAAGGAATGCAAAAATGTAGTGATAGAGCAAGAAAAGAGAAAAAAGAGAGGTAAGAGAAAATGGCAGAGAAAATGAAATATTGAATGTACAAAGAATAATTCAGAGAAGATAAATAGATGATTTAAGAGGAAAGTAGTGGAAATAGCACAAAGTACCTTCAATGAGGCGAACTGGTCACAATGCTAGAATAAGAGAGGCAAAACAGGAAAGGACATTTTTTTTAAACGAGAAGGAAAGCTGTAGGAAATTACACTAGATATTTTGGGGATGAAAAAACTGGCATCAAAGTATTACAAGAAATGTAATTCGACAACTTTAATTAGCACCCAAGTGGTGGAGCTCACCCAATCAGGCTGCTGGGACGCAATGCGTTATTCTCTCGTTCAATGCCATGTTCATAGCAGCCATAGAGCTGTGCACCTTTCTTCCCCATCAATTATCCCTCAAACCCACCTTCAACCCAACCAACTAATCGATCATCCATTAGCACCCCTGAGTGTTAGACACGAGAACTAAAGCTTTTGTTTATAAAAAAAGAGAATAATGGCAGACGTCATCTGCCGCATCTCCTGTGCCATGTCATTCAGCTTCTAAACCACTTTCAGTGTTCATTACTGCAGCCTAATCAACACTGAAAATAGACTAGCCACGAAGTGTTTCAAAGACAGAGAAGGCAAGTGGTTTTTTTTTTAAAAAAAGGCTTTAGCACCTGCCTCTTTGGCTCACATTTGCTGAAGGTCGACCAAGCCAGTAATGTCAACCCGGAGTCTGTATTAAATACCCTTGATTCACCTGGGCCCTTAACTTGGTCAACGTGTAGTCTCCAACAGGATTGGCCCACTGTTTCAGTCTGTGCGGACCAGATGCCTCAGGGCTGGGAGCGCTCTACAAATAAACTAAACTAAACTTGACAGGCCTCAGTAAGAGTGTGACGGTGCAGAAAATAACTGGCCATAATCCGTAATGAGATTAACTTCACTTAAATTTCTCCACACCGCCAAATGAAGAGTTTATACTGAAACTCGCTATAATCCACCTGATTTCGTGTGGAGGGATTTCCTCCACACAAAACCATTTTCACATGCAGCATTACTGATGCAGTCCTACAGGACTCCAGAATGGGTAATATTTAAAGGGTCTGCATGACTTAGAAACATGCCGACCCTTCGAGTTGCTGCTTGCGTACCACATAGGGTAACCGTAATTCCACTTGGCGGTATTACCGCAGGTAAAACCTTGACTCCCTTAATGAGGACTATGGTGAGAAATAGCTCCATTTATATTGTGGGGCCAAGCTGCCGGAGGGAGTAAAGAGAGATAGCTGTGAGGACTCTTGTTTGTATGGGATCTGATTGGAGAGGTATGCTATGCTAGTGAATGTTGTAAGGGGGAAGGATGTTTGGAAATCAGAAAACTTCTCAACCGGTGGGCAGCCCCTGGAATTATAGGGATGGGGACTGGTTAGTTACATTTCAGGCAGTGCAAGATGCGACTGACATTTCCCATCCTATATTGTCCTCTTGGAAGACATTGCTTATTGGAAAAATCCATTGAATAACATTACAGGCAAGTCAGCTCGTTTGAGAAAGCTTTGAGAGATAAAAGCACTTTTCTGAGTGGACAAGTAGGGATAGGGAGCACTGTATCTGCTAGTCTTATGGTGTGGAGAATTGAAGAGTCAAAGTCATAGAAAAATTCATAAGCCTTGCATGTTCTACTGTGGTCTGAAGGAGGTGGGGCAGTTGTATATGGAATAATATTTGATGGGATTGAGTGACTGTCCAACAGGCAAGTGCCTTCTTAGAGCCTGTAGGCTGTGGGCACATTCCGCCGCACCAGGCTTTCCCATCTGTCATTAACCCTGCTCCATCCCTGTTAAGCTCGGCGGGAAAGTTCTCTCCTCCTTTGGCTTATGAAATAGTCAGGGGATGGAGTCCCCTCATCTCACATCACATGTACTCTTTACATGTGCCACGCACAAGTAGACAGAAACATATACATTTCTATTTGGGCTGTAAGGAAGGCTTGAAAATCACTTTCCACCTAAGCTACATTGCAACTCGCATGAGACTGCAGTGTGTACAGTTCGCAATGGCAATTGCAAAAGCCAGTCTCCATGTTGCCCATTGCAACCCACCACTTTTCCATGTGTGCAGCTTAGTAGCACTGGCTTTGCATCTTCCGTACATTTAG
This sequence comes from Ambystoma mexicanum, assembly GCF_040938575.1. Classification (NCBI taxonomy): domain Eukaryota; kingdom Metazoa; phylum Chordata; class Amphibia; order Caudata; family Ambystomatidae; genus Ambystoma; species Ambystoma mexicanum. The sequence goes on along the minus strand of NC_090930.1, from coordinate 1,107,321,250 downwards.
CCCTTTTTTGTCAATCTGTTCTTTTCTGGCTTGTGTGCTTCTTATTAGGATGATTCATGGATTCCAATTCTGAGATATAAATTAAACATGGGGACACGTATAAAATGTGTGCTTTGACTTTTTTTTTAAAAAATGTATTTCAAGTTTGGAACATGATTTATTAAATAAAACAACTATTCGGTTTCATATTTGGCTTCGACCAAACAGTTTACTACCTATTTGATATTCAGCCATATATTAAAGGTGCTATTCTGTACATCCTCAGTTTCAAGTATGAACCTCTGTGCAGGTTTTTCCTCTGAACAGTTTCCTTATTCTCCCAGAGACTCAAACCCGACCTAATATGCTATACTGCCTCGGAATGAAAGGGATTTTGAAATATAGATACTTGACCAAACTAGGTATAATTAGTTACTTTTGACAATGCACATTTGTTTGTGTAGTCTGCACCAAAAGGTACCGAGGAGAAATGAGTGAAGTAAATCGGGTTTCGTTTTGGTGAGAAACATCAACATTTTACTTGATTTTGTGTGCTGCTTCTTTGCAATTTCTTTAACTGAGAATAATGTAAAGTTGAATGATCTCTTGAGAGGACCTTAATATATTATAAGTCTCAGTTTCATGAATGAGGCTTCCGACCTGAAGGTGGGAGCAAAAATGAATGCTTACGGAATAACAACCTATGGCTCACACCATTAACCGATGGCTTGATTTATTCAAATATATTTGGCATGTTTTGCCTGCAGCAACAACGCTTGGAACATGCAATGCTGCATGTGTTTGAGCACATTACCCCGATTTATAAAATCGAACTGCACTGGTGCCTGCTGAAAGCCCGTGCCATTTTCAAATCCTGCTGCATCATCTATAAGGCTGTCATCCTGAAGTCCTCAAGCTACCTCATTAAGAAACTCAGCATCTCCAGATCCCTGCGAATCACCAGAAGTAAGGACATGTGCAAACCTGAACTCCACTGGTGCAGGAAGGAAAGAACCAGAAGACAGGCCTACTCGGGCTAGGCCCCCAGAGTTTGGAACCTCCTCCCAGGAATCTTCCCCGTTGCTTTTACAAATAAGGAAGGAGCTCAAGTCCCTCCTTTTCAAGGACTGGCTCCTCCATAACACCTATATCCACAGACCCTACACTCCCTACCCGACCTGAGGCTGTGTGATCTGCCCCCCACTTTTTCCTTCCCTAGTTGCTTGTAGAGCCATTGTTGACAAGTTGCCTGCCCTTCCACTCCACTATTACCTCCCGCTTCCTTGTTTCTCTGCTTCCCTTACTGGGTTATTCCCCCTATGATTGTAAAGTGCTCCATTTCCTTCTGAAGCTAGGTCTGGGCTCAATAAATACTCCAATAATAATGCCTACAATGCTAATAATAATAATAATAATAATAATAATAATAATAATAATAATAATAATAATAATAATGGCATGTTTACCTAATTTGATTATGTTGCCTCTTTGAAGTTTCATGGCCCAGCAGTTTCTAACTGGGGGAAGCTTTTGCAGCCCTGGAATGCCACCTTGATGTCCATACCCTTTTAATAAATAAGTAAATAAATACATAAATAAATAACCTAAAACTGCCATTTGAACCTTAGGTTTTAAAGGACAATGGATGGAATCCAGGGAAGAAGCACATGGGAACGGTTGGGGGAAGTGTACGGGCCAGGCTAAATGAGCTAAGAAGAAAGGGGAGCAGATAAAGCCACGAGGGCAGATTCATAATACCAGGCACATACTCATGTGGCCATGTGATGCTATACTATGCCTATGTGGGGCCACATTCCCAGCTACAGGCACATCATCCGGCACATCAGTGGCTGTAGTCTTCCATCAAATGGCCACATTCTAGGGAATGAGAACGCGGTCAGGGACAGAGGAGGTGGAGGGCAGATGAAGCAGCAGAGGAAGAAGAATTAGGGAGGGACAAGTGAGGCGTAAGGGTGAAGTGAGCCCTCAAAGGCGCAGAACCTGCCTTATATGTCCATGGTCTACCATCATGTACCAAGTTATGAACCTCTGTCTAGTTTTAGGCTTCAAAGCTTCCAGTACTCTCTCAAGAGATCAAGTGTTGGTGGTTCCATGTAATAATGTCGCCACAAAAATCTCGCCATGCAAATATATTGCCGAAAAATGGCCGTTTTTTGTGGGGACATTATTGCATGGAACATGCGGGGGACACCCCCGCAACCCCAAACTTTTCGTTTTTTTTTATTTTCTTGTTTTTTTGTCCCTGTCCCCATATATATGGTCACCCATATAATATCGCCGCAACCTTTTCCCGGCGATATTATTTACGGCGACTATATATATGGGGATAATATTACCTGATACCGTGTTGGCAATACGTATATATCCATGTATTCACAGAGTGTGGCTGGTGGAGCAGTAATGTGTTGTTAGCCTCACACTATAGGTCAGGTATCGATAAAGAATGCAGGCCCTATCATTATATGCCACATGCTTACATCAAATGCACATATACTACATCCCGGAAATTGCCATCCTGCAGGCCAGGTACTCCTGTATATACCCTGGTTCTACCATTATCTGTCAGATATTGCGTCCATATACTGGGGACCCAAGTACTGCGATCAGATACCAGAGTGCTCAAACGACAGACCAGATATTAGTCTTTTATATCCATTCACTCACTCATTGTGACAGGTAATTCAGCAATATGCAAAGTTACTCCCATTATCAGTGAGCTAATGCCAAAGTATCTATGTACTGCCATCAAAGGCAGAGGCACGTGAATCAGACACCTTAGTACTGCCTCGCTGTGTCCTAGTACATGAATGCTCACTGTTATTATTACATGTGTGGCGCAGGCAATATCATGAGTTCATTTTTTTTAGCAGTGGACAGTATGAGATGAATCAGTTACCGGGACTTCTAATTTTGTCGGATATGGCAGAGTGTTATAAAATGCTTTGCCCAGGAGCATGCACTTTGGTTAAGTGGCAAAGCCAGGATTTGAGACAATTCTGCAACTCAGTTAAAGGAATAGTGCGCTCAAAAATGTTATTGGCCCAAGCGTTCGGGCATGTGGTTTTAAGCATACATTGATCAATCGTAAAAACATTTCCTAAGCACCTTACCGTAGTTTTCCTCACTGTTACACATGCGAAATTAGGCAGCGAGGGCGAGGCCATCTTGTGCTAATCTTATCCGTTTAGCCATCGCCCTAAGGTGAACTGCCCTGGCGACACTAAATCATATCCCCCGCCCCTGAAGCTGACATCACCATTCCTAGCAATATTCTCCGCCTATCTCCATGACGTTGCTGTGCAGCGTAGCCAAACGTGTCCAGTCATCACCTACATCTTGGCGTCAGTTGACGCAGAACCCGGAATATCAACACATATCCTCTCACAGTAGAGCGCGTCCCAATTCTGAATACAAACCACTATTTTTAAAAGAAACTGCAATACTCTGCAATTTAGAATGTGCTTTAATTTCACAATAAACGCTCTGAGAACATCTGCCAATTTCCATATTCAACCGCATTGGTAATTTCTCTCTTTTTTCTTGATCCACCAATATTTATCGTGAGTCACACGGTGTTCCTTTGGGTATAAGAAGCGCATTGGACGCACGGTGAATCGCAAGGTTTCAGCATCAGCTTGTTCCTAGACCACCGTAAAAGATGTCAAGTTGCTCCGTGTCGCTGGTAACGCGAAAGGGAATATTGGCCCGGGGCGATCATCCCAAAACAGCATGATGGAAAGACAGCCATTTAGGTGTATCTGCAACTGCCTGCTGAAGAAGCCATCCATTGGTATCTGGAACTGATGACATTCGCAGAATGGGAGGATGTAGCTGTGTAGAAAACATAACAGAAATGTGTCTCAGTAGCTGTTCTTTATATTAATTTACCAATTTACACATTAATTATGCACTGTTTGAAAACTAATGATGAACACAAACGTGAAACAATGGAAACTCATAGAAAACATTGTGCAATGTTGGAGTCTACAATGTGCTTGAGAGGTTAGTGCTATGGAGTATGTTTAGCTCACAATGGGATGCCGATGCGGAAGCTGACAGAAGAATTCGAAGAACACATAGACAGCATTTTAACAGAATATTAACATAGAATTTGGCTTGGTGGAACCTGAGTGAACCCAGACATGGACTACATGCATTTCGGTGCCGGACTGCCCATGTGCCTGGGACAAAGACAAGTACACATAGGTTGTTTTTGCGTGTCGTTACAATATGCCAAAAACTGCAACCCATTACAATGTTAGGCAGCAATAACGGTCATAAAAGGAAACCTTGACTTGTTTGTCTATAAACTCATCTACAGTAAAACTTACATAATATTTAGCATTTCCATTCTCTCGGCGTAACAAAGAGTGTCCGTTCAACTAATTTTCATAAAATGAAATTACATTTTCCTTTGTCCACTTTTGGAATGGTGAAGCTTATCATATTGTAAGGTATTACACACTTCCCTTCATTCATTCCATTGTGAATCCTCCCTTTCTTCCATGGACGAAAAACAATCAACCCTGATTAGAAGTGCTATGCTAAGTTTGCTTTTGGTGAAGGGAAGCCACAATTCAGAAACATACAGTGTATGATGCGTGGCTGTGCACAGCTCACAAGCAAACATCAAACGCGGGGACCTTCACTCCCATGGAAGCGATTAGCCCTGCAGAGCAATGTGGCATTTGAAATATTTTCCCAAAAAAAAGAATTATTTGCTGGCATCCACCAATGCCGTGCAAAGTTTATATTGATTTACTTATTTTATGAAAAAAGTTCCAGTTAGTGTCCTCCCCATTGTCACATTGTGTGTGCCCTGTTTTTGAAGGAGGAATGTGCTCTGCGGATAACGTGAGAAACTCACAAGTCATAAATAGAAATGCCCTTCCATCTCCACTGAACTTCGTGCGCACTAACAAATGTTGGAGGAGAGGCGGTATATCCCGCCCCCCTGAACCATTCTTGTACTGGTCAAATGATGTCTAAGCTCAGATGGGAGACACCTCCACCACTCCTGTACCTATTTGCATCACCCATGTTTCATTTACGTGTATTAACTCTCTGATAATGTGTATGTTTTGAACCTCGTTTTGCTTACTTCCAAATGCCTTCTTTTTAGAGTCCCTCTGCCCCTCTGGTGAACTCTCTCACTCTCCCAGTGCCTCGCATAGCCAGCCCCCACCACCTGTCAGCTCAGCCCATCTCTTGTTCTCACAGTAATGCAGCTATTCATTTTTGCAAGTGGTGAATCTCGAGCCCTGACAAAATGTGCTTGTACAAGAATGTCAGACCAAGCCCTGCTCCAACCTTTGTGCACAATCCGTCTCTGATGACTGGCTCATGCCTTCTTCAACCCCCTCATGCCAGGCTGCAGTCTCCTGAACCCATGATCCCTGTTCCTTTTGAATGCATCTGTTCCCCAGCCCCTACCCCTGCACCACCTCGAATTTACCTCCCATGTACCTAATCAAGAGTGGTCATATATTTTGATAACACTAACACCTATTCCCCACTGTGTTTCAAATCGTTAGACTTCAAAGGCCGCAAATCAAAGATCGGCCCTTCTGATAAGGCATCTGATAGCAACAACCCCTAACACATGCCTCCATAAAAACATATAGGTCAGAATGCACCTATTTCACACCAACAGCCCCCTTACAGTCATTAGTTCTTGCATGACAAGTTTGTTATCTAGCTTAAGTCTCATTCCTTAGTGGGACGCATATTTTTTTCAGCAATTTGGGCACGTGCTTGCTAAGGCAACTGCAGACCCTGCACTTGCTTTCATGCTGACCCATCTGACCCTCCCCCGATCAGTGAAGGACCCACAAGAGTTCGACGAAAGCGAGGAGTGCGAAAGCATAGAGTTACACTGTAGGGCATCCTCGAACAGGCACTTCTTGCAAAAAGAAATTGAGAAAGAGGATACAATTGAATAGACAATTTGGACGCTTTATTTGGACCATTGACAAAGAGGATACATTTGAAAAGACAATTTGGACGCTTTATTTAGACACTTGACAAAGAGGATACATTTGAAAAGACAATTTGCATGCTTTATTTGGACAATGTATACTTTTAATAGCTTTGAAATTCAAGTTGAATAGATTTCTATTGGTCATGTGCAATGTATAAACATTGTTTAACATATAAATGGCAGCTAATCATTTGAACCGGGAAGTGAACTGTTCCATGAGGTCTGCTTTCGGTGGACAGGGCACGTTTACAATGTTTTGTGGCAATGTATGTGTCCTAGAAACAATATCATGAGTGATTCCATGAGTATGCATGTCCAACACAGTCAAAGTGAGATCTTTCACACCATCGAATTCCATTTCCTGGTATATTGGCTTGACCACCAATTTTTTGCTTCTTTTTGCAAAAGCCATTGTGTAACGAAGCATCCCAAAGTTTCCCACAGTTCTCGATTGTTCTCTCCCCCTATGTTCTTGTAATGCGCTAATACCGCTAGTAGTGTTCGATATTGCATCCCGTCTATGCGAAAATGCAATCTCTTGGGCCTATACTTTAGGCACATATTGTGGAACACCTCCAAATATCCGGTGTGACAGAATTCTGTGAGTCCCTTCAGATCTCTTGAAAGAGTTTTATCAAACACAATCTTCTCAAGTGCTTTGTGGGGAGGTGAAGATGGAACCAACAGCTTCTTCTTGCGTTCCTGCTCCTCCGATAACGGTCCATGTGCACATTGGTGATAATATATGTTTTCTGTCCACGAGTGGACGTTGGAACAGTGATGCATCAATGAGTGCCAGACCCATCACAAGTTTTGGAGCACCACCAAATATGGTTGCTCAAAGACTGGGACCACTGTAAAATATTTTCTGAGCACTTTTTTTTTATCAGCAGCTATGATTTATTTATTGTTCTATTTGGCAACATGCCATACATCAAATTGATGATGAATATTCGGAAACTGCTCTTGCGTGGCCTTGGTTATTGAAAGATATCTGTCAGAGGCTATGAGCTCTATTTGCATTCCCTTTGATTGAAGATCTTTGAGGGATTTTATAAAACCATGTTTCTCTATGGCCACTGAGGATTTACATTCGGACACCTGCACGACCAGCAAACTCAAAATTATTTTAGTTTCCATGTTTTGAAAGTGGTATGTGCAGTACTTTGCTGAAAATGCGGGGCTGTCACACTGTCCATCGCCAGCTAGCCTGAACCGTTTGTCAGAGAATGTCCTTTCAATTGACATTTGTTCAATTTTCCAGGCCTCACTAATAGCGGGAAATAAAAATTCTCTTTTATGTTTATAGTACTGCGTTTTAGCAAGGAGCTGAAGTCCCACAAATTGACAGAAGCTGGACAACTTACTAAAAGTAAATCCACTGAAAAGTAAAGCTGCTGCACACAGTAGATTTCCAGCTGGCACTTTGCCCAGCATTGGTTGAGCTGACTGTGAAAATGTAGCATGGAGCAGGGCACAGGTGGCTTGGATTTTCAGGTTAGTACCTTGTGATACATGAGTCACATTCACCAATGGCTCCCTGCATACTTTCCCCCTCACTGGATGGACACATTTCAGCATCAGTATAATCTGTACCAGGCAGCTGTCGAATACATGTATTTGTGCTCCTTTATTAGACTGTCGTCCTGCATGAATGTGGTTTGTGACTCAACTGTGGTGGACATATCGGGCAAACTAGACAAACTGAAGTCGAGATCTTTGGCAAGTTCCTCGGTCAATTGTGTTGAGGCTTCAGTATCTGTTATTTCAGCTTGTGTATTTGCACACGAATTGGAGAAACCATCAATGTTGATTGTTTATTGGGTGGCCCTTTTTATGCGGGTATAGATTGTGTGAAGTGGTCACTGAGTAATTCAAATGTATCTTCCTTATATTCAGTTTCTTCTTCATCTTGTCGAGTTCTCACACTGTAGCAATGGTCCAAAGACACTTTGCTTGCTTCGCCGGTCACATTAAATTCATTTTCTGGCCATTAAGCATAAGCATCTCGAGTCTGCTTATTAACAGGAACACGCCGTGCCTCAAATAATAATTGCTCCATAGTGAAATCTGTTTGGCAAGCAGCATCTTTGGTTTCATTTGTTGTCTGTGTCTTCATACTTCTTTTCCTTCTGGGCCTCTAGGAGATGGGTTGTAAAAACATGTTCAATGTGAATCCAACATACAGTATATAGCACTTTAGATATAAAAAACATGTTATGAAGACAACACCAGCCCAAAACACTTTTCGTAAACGAAATAGTTTGTTAGTTACCCTTGTTCTTCAGTTTAACAACTGCACCAGCAAGCAGGTCCACTGCCTCTGATCCATGTGCCCCCTCTTCTAATTCCCGATCTTGTTTACATCCCTTAAACATAATATTAATTAAAAAAAAATCGATAGTATTTGAAATCAAATTCTTTCATCGCACACATCGCTTACATACATACCCTCGTAAATAGTGTACGTCATTTAGTCAAAATAGACATTTCGAATATCACCTGATTGATGGCAAGTGTACTCGATCAGAGATCATCATGCAAAACCTACTGATTGTAATGTTTCACTCAAGAATTTTGCATTCTATTCTGCATTACGGTAGAAATTGTAATGTTAGAACTGAAATGATCAAAGGTTGAAACACTGCACGTTTACATGAATGTCACTGTCTAATAGTATCAGATGTAGGATTTACTTTCTTTCATTCAAGGGAACTTTCAGTACACATACCTCATACTCTGGACCAGCTCCAAAGGATGGTGTAATTGTAGTCAAAGTACCAGCATCCCCCTGCAACACAGTACTTGTTTTAGTATGGATGAAAACAGTGAAATTGAACAGAGACAATCAGATGCAGACAATGGTACATATAAATAAAAACCCAAAAATTAGGAATTGTGTAAACAAATGATAGGATACTTAAACTATTTCATATTATTTTAAATTCCATGCATAATACATTCCCGTAATGGAAAAGCGAAATAAAACTACCTGATAGGCACTCGAAGTTGTTGTTGACTCCTGAAAAGGAATGGATGCTGAATTTTTGCTCCTTCATTTTCAGTGTATTGCCATGAAGTGGTAAAGGTAAAAATAGATATGCATTAGCTATGTGGAATGATCCAACTCTCAATAATATGCACTTCTGCAAGTCTGTATGGCTCACCATTGGTATACTGGATGTATCAGTGATGTTGTCACTACCACTGGTCTGTGCTTCAGTCAATATTCTCCCCTAAAAAAATTGACATGTGAAGCAACCAATTACGAAAAGATTATGCTTATTTCGAAGGGCACTATGGCATACTTTTCTATGTTCATAATTAGTTTCTATGATGCTTCTAAAACCAGGGACGATGTCTAGCAAAATGTGGTATAGTTATAAAGTAATACAATCTGGTAAATATGGAAAATTTAGTAAGAAACATTTTCACTGAAAGCATCAATCCGTTCATGTAGTTATCTGTTCAGTACCCCCATGCCTACAGCTAATTGATCATCCGGGACTCACCTGGTCCAGCGTGTGCATGAATATAGTTGGAATTGCATTTGAAAGCAATTTATGAGACATTCTGGGTTGATGTTTCTTTGTGCACTGCGATTGGTCATACATATCTGCGGCAAAGTGCAGGCTGCAGATGCAGAATCGATCGCCCCTCAAGTCCCCCAAGGCTCTACTTTCAAGCTCTCCTGGCGAAATCCACAATATCTGACCCATTCTCTTATTAGATCTATATTCCTCTGGAATGTATGCATTATCGTGCCCTTAGGTTTTTTATGGGTCTTAGAACGCCAACCGCCAACATTACAAGCAGGCATTCTTGAAAAATCTGTAAAAAAAAGTACACATAGTTATGAAAATGTTTTACGTGAATTTGTGAGAAAGATGGAATTATATCAATTTTTCTATGCAATGTTTGTTTTGGTCACAGAAGCAAAACCTGTGTAGCGAATTTGACTATACACTAGGATAACTTTCATACAGAATTGATTGATGTAACACAAATCATAACGTGTTACTCGTCCGTTGAATGTACTTTCATGAATCAAAAGAAAACATGCTTATAGACATGGTCCTTGAAGGATGCAATTCTATCCCAATGTACACTGATGACATTTGCTATATTTCAAGAACAGAACAAATTAAACAGAAGGCAATGGTAAAGGCAATGAGATGAACGAACATTACACTACTGGGTACATTCGTTCGAAATAGATAGAAATTTTGAGATCAAAAAGAGATGATTATAATTATGTGACCTGCCCTTACCTTGACTAACAAACAGTTAGATTTAGCTAGCAGGGTAGTTATTAGCAGGAGAACAGGTAGTACAATCTCAAACTGACTTTCAGTGCTTACAGATGTTCATAGGTAGCATGATGACGAGCTGACTTTCAGCGCTCACAGATGTTCACAGCATAAATATCTAGGGGTTTATAAAGAATTAGAAAAGTGGGTGTGTATGTGAATGAGTGCCAGTAGACATGGGGTCTGGCTAGGCCATGTGTTCAATGTCCATTGCGCGTAACCTTTGAAGTGTACATGCTGTATGGCATCTTGGCCATTCCCGCCCTGCCAGCCCCCTCGGGAGGGCACAGCCACAGGTGCGAACTGCCATTGATACTGGAGGGGGGGTGGATGGCCAAGAGGCATGCAGAAAAGAGCAGGAACAATGCTGAATGAAGACACACTTAAGTGGATTGCAGGGGCAGGGTCTGGAAGAGGGGAGCCTGGAGACAGTGGGTCCGGGGAAGCCATGTGTACAATGGCCCCTGCACGTAAGATACCTTTGAAGTGTACATGCTGTTTGGCAACTTGGCCATTCCCGCCCTGCCAGCCCTGCCATGACAAGGGAGCGTGTCCCTGATTCAATTATAAATTGAAACAACTATTCATAAAAGTTCAGTTGTATTTTATTTTGTTGCTGATGTTGATGGCACAAATGTACTACACAATGTATACTTCCGGTTACAGCACAGTGTGGGAAAATCCCCTGTAATGACCGCTGTCACTGGGTAATGTGGCTCTAATGGCACCAACGACACATGCAGGTATGACTCGTCAAACGCGTTATCCGAGCCTCCCATGAAGCCACCATGTAAACGCATGATAGGCCCCCAGCCTGTACCACCTGTGGAAGAGATAGATACAAACAGTATTTAAATGAACATAATAAGTGTCTCAAACCTTAGTTGAAAATGCAATCTTGTATCATTTGACATAGCTGCCAGCACAAATTTACTTCATGGATCAATCAACTTGTGCTTTAAAGTGTACACACATTACAAAAGTGAACACACATGCAATTCGTAATGTTTGGGGCACAGAGAAATATTGTTTCTTGGTTGTACGTGACAAACACATGACCACTATGATTTCCCCAAATCGCGAGTGATGTATAGAATATAATTTCCCCAAATTGCATATAGAATAGCAATCGTACATTAATTTGGCGGTGATAGATCAAAAATACGACAATATGGGAGACAAACATGAAATTTCAGTGGCCTAAGTGACATCAGATCTAGAGTACACTTACTCGTTACTTGGATTGCGAGGGCGAACTGTTGCGCGAAGTTCGTGCATAAGCACCATCATAATCCTGAACACGGACCTTGTGAGGCAGGCTGCCCTGAAGTCACGCAGCTCAGTAATGCATATCGATGGTGTGTATTCTTCTAATATGTAGGCTGAGCATCCAGAGTTTTCTCGGCAGCAGCAGTTCTCCTCCTCGGTTGGCATGACCTTGCACCGATTGCAGGTACAGATGTCGGCCATGCGACTAGGCTCAGGCCCTTGATCCAGTGATTTGTTCTCCCAACAGGTCATCCAAAGCCCCATCGTTTCCACATCTTTTTCTTTTGACTAATTCTGCCTCGGAACACTCTAGCTCATACTGGTAGGGCTGTATTGCTGCCATCATATGACAAAATTAAAATAGATTGTAATGATAGTACTAGTATCTGTTTGCACGGGCTATGAGCAACGAAGATAGCTGAACAGAGCAGAAACGAGCCACAGGATACACAAAAAAAGACAGTGAACTGCTTGAAAAAGCAACTCTGATGTTGTCTGATTAGAAGTGGTCTGTTCCTGTTTATACTTATTGAGGAAAGAGGCGTCCTGCCATTTCTGAGGAGATACGTCTTTACTTGGAGCGCAGAGAACGTTGACAAGAGACGTGCATTGGCGTTGTGAAATGGGCCATACATGTCTAGTGATGTCAGCTTCAGGGGCGGGGATATGATTTAGTGCCGCCAGGGCAGTTCACCTTAGGGCGATGGATAAATGGATAAGTTTAGCAAAAGATGGCTGCACCGTGCTGCCTGATTTTGCATGTGTAAAAGTGAGGAAAACTACGGTAAGGTGCATAGGAAATGTTTTTACGATGAATCAATGTATGCTTAAAACCACATGCCCGAACGCTCGGGACAATAATATTTTTGAGTGCACTATTCCTTTAATTGAACACATATCTTGCCAACTATAGTTGGTAGAAATATTGTTTGCAATTGGTCTTTTGCAACTTTGGTTTGAAAAACGCCATCTGTCTGCGGAATGCTGTGCAAATAAATTGTGATTTTGTTTTGCTTACTGAAGTAAACTGCCGTTTTTGGAAGCATTTTCATGATTGATTTTATTTTAATGGTTTACATATTTGTCCATATTGTACAAACTTGCAATACGTGTTTAATTCAGAAGCCACAGATGAGTATTATTTTGCCTGTCGAAAGACATGAATCTCCGAGCAATGCTTTTAATATTTTTTAAATTTAAGGTGACCTAGATAACTACAAAATGTCTACTGCTGTGACCGCAGGTGCCAAGGACGTCATGTCACAGCTTAGGACTGGAGCAGACAGGGCAAGTTGCCTGCAGGATAGCCTTATACTGCAGTCGATGCAGAGCCCTTTTACCCGGAGGGGCTTCAGGCAATGAGATTAAGCAATTTTGCAGTACTTGAAATGCTAAAAAAATCAGCACAGCACCAATACCAGGGAAAACAAACTCTCCAATCACCAGGCCAGCAACCTCTCTTCCCATATCCCTGGCCAATCATCAAGGCTCACTGTCCCTCTCCTCCATTCCCCTCCTCATCCCCATGTCTGGCTTTCATAAATACTCTGTTTTAAAAAGATAACTTGAAAAGTACACACATTATAATACAGTATTCAGGCAAATATATACATCCCTATAGAAATATGTTAAGCAAAAAGAGTATGCTGGCAGCGTTATTTATTTCTATCTTGAATGGAAGACTGCAAACACTTGAATGCAAATCAGCGGAAGGATAAATAAATGGCCTTTAGATTTTGTAAATGTAGTTTCAAGGCTTAACAACAAAACAGAATGTGATAAAAGGTAACCTGGTTGTTTTTCACTGACAAAGGCGTGCGTCATACATGATGTGAGGAAAATGTAACAGTCTACAAAAAGTAGTCTACAAAAAATAAACACTTTGTGGTGTGTCAACGCATTTCTGGATGACATTTTGTCTCGGAAGAAGGCAAACAGCTGCGAAGCTCGCAGGTGCTTTGTTGGTGCTTCCAGAATACAAATTGACCATTTGCAGTTGTAATCACGGTTGAGTTTGTTGTGTCCAAAACAATGGTTACTTAAATGATCCATCACACAAAGAGAGTAATACACTGTTTGTCTTGTCAAGCCCACTGGCGGCAAAGGGGGGGGGGGGGAATTTGTATACAGAGGATCACTCATGGTTGGGAAGTGACAGTACAGCCTCTGCCTCTCTAGAAAAAGAAGAGCAGCCCTTCTAGAACACCATGGTGGGGACTAGGTGTGCTTGCACTCAGGTGTAGCCTGGTCCTTGCCGCCAAATTATTTTCATTTGCATTGCGGAGTGCAAATGTGCAGGGCAAAAGGCAGCGTGCACGCGGGGCCGGGTGGGCGGGAGAAGATCATGTGATGGAGCATGGTTGTAATTGCATAGGACACTCACCTGGCGTTTTCTTGTGGGTATTGTATTGCTTGAATGACATTTTGAAATGCCTTGAATATTACTCCTAGGTAGGTGTACTTGGAAGTGTGCTCCATGGTTTGAGTTGGTATTGGCCGGCTCTTTTTATTCGCTTTCTGTGTAAGGTGATTACCTTGGGCTCGGCTTTGTTATGTGACGGCACCAGAGTTTCAGTCGTGTTCGAGTGTGACCATGCTTTTTGTGACCCTTGATCTGTCAGTAAAAACATAGCCTAGTCATCAACGTACACTGGCTAACTGGCCCTTGTAGCCTCTGGGACTAGTTTGGGTGTCAGTGCCTTGCCTAAAGCGATTGCCAAGGCATTCATACACACGCTGAATAGAACTCACCTGAGTCAACGCCCTGGCCTTACTCGGTGCTCTTGCTTGAAGTGAATGGCTCTAATTTCATTTATTTTTTAGCTGCATTCTTATTAGGAGTTCACACTTCGGATGTATGTTTTCCAACCGATTCCACTTCCTACATCCTTTAGGAGCAGCCCCGTGTGCCATGTGCAGTCACACAGGTTTTCGCAAGTCAAAGAGACATGTACATACTTATTCTTCATGGACCCCCATGGAAGGTATTTGCCTATTATTGTTTGTAGGGTGGTATAAAAATATGGTCTGCCCACTCCTGTGCCCCCCATTGAATGCTATGTTTGTCTCATTGTCTCTGCCGTATTTCTGCATTGTCTATCTCTGTTTTTCTCTCTTTCTCTGCCTCCGCCTCCTTTGTCTCCCTCCCTCTGTATCTCTCTCTCTTTCTCTCTACCCTTATGCCTTTCGTTTACTGCCTTTCTATTGCTGTGTGTGTGTGTCTCTCCATGCTCGTGTGTATTTCTTTTCTGTCTCTCTTTGTCTCTCTCTCTCTCTCTCTCTTTGTATCAGTGTTTCTCACTCTTCCTCTCTACCCCGCTATGCCTCTCAGGCCCCGATTCATGGAATATTTGCCCGGTTCAAAATGACTTTGCAGTGCTGAAAAGGGACTTTGCACTGCCGATACAAACTCTGATTCATGGAACCATGCAAAGTGTATTATTGCCGTGCAAAGTCCGGGCAAAGTCACTTTTCAGCAGTACAAACCCTGATTCATGGAACCATGCAAAGTGTATTATTGCCGTGCAAAGTCCGGGCAAAGTCACTTTTCAGCAGTACAAACCCTGATTCATGGAACCATGCAAAGTGTATTATTGCCGTGCAAATTCAGCAGTGCAAATTCACTTTGAAGCGGGCAAATATTCCATGAATCAGGCACTTTGTGTACACCCATGCACACGAGTGTGTTTCTTTTCTGCCTCTCTCTGTCATATATTTTCTCGCTCACTCACTCTCTCCCTTTCTCTGACTCCACCTGTCTCTCTTTCCTTATCTCCCTGTGCATCCGTTTCTCGCTGTCTCTGTCTCTCTCTCTCTCTCTCGCTCTCTTTGCCTCTCCCCGCTTCACTCTCTACATTTCTAAAAAATGAAAGCTCTAAATTGTAGGCCAAAAGCACCGAAGGGCTACTGCATATCTGCAAACGCACTGCTCATCCAAGCAGTCTGTGTCAAGCTGCAAACTCTATTGAATCTACAGTAAATACAAATCTATCAAAATGCACTGTTGATAATATACAAATGAAAACACATTACATTACATTACTTGGCAGTAGAACCTGGTTTCCTGATCTGCTTAATCGCGTACCCTACCCGGTGGCCAACTATTGATTTTCACATTGGGCTGAAAACAGTGCGCCTCACTGAACATGCAGCATCCCAAAATACTTCACATATATCTGATTGAAATAAGTGCCAGAAGGCTGCAAAATGAATACAAGTTGCAGCACAAAAGTGGACCGCCAAAAATGGTCTGCAAGCTGAGCACTTGCTCTAGGGTGGGGCATACATGTGAGCAACCGTTGTGTTATGGGGATGAGAGTGCAGCCAGGGAATGAGAAGGCGCCTCCTGCTGGCGGAAGCATTGACGTCATTTCGCACGAATGCTGAAGGAATCTCGCACCAAAAACACATGCGAGGACCTCGGAGCCCCGTGAAGCACTATTGCCAAACAGGGACATTTCCATCCCAAAGTGTCCTTGTGTCACTTTCCGGAACACCATTTTTTGCTTTCTAGATGAATGTGGATGAGCCCAGCATCACTCGGGTGCCATAACTAATTCGGTAATTGTCCCATAGTATATTATCAACAGCTTCCCCTTTTACTATGGGAGTAGTACGAATCCTAGCAACGGTGTCTTTCTGCTTCCGGGTTATCATGTTATCTGCACCAAGTGCACAGGAACGATTGCACCGCAACGTGGCATCATTAGATGGGTCTTGCTGTATTCTACTGAGGTACACCCTGGAGTGTTAGGCTCCCTGCAGGAGGCCCATGGGGGCTGGTTTGAACAGATAAACTCACTCCAACTAGGTTATCCCACAGCTTGGGGGCCTTGATTAAGATGAATCACTATACAGTACTTTCATGGCATTCTTTAATCTAAGTAAATGGCCACCAGCCTGCTTCTCGGTGGCTAATAAACCTGATTCATACTCGCCCCCTACAGGCACAGCCTCCTTTTTACAAATGTTTGACATTTGCAATTTAATTAGGCTCACCCTCTGAGCAAAATATCCACTCAATGGACGACACATTTTCTTACAGAAAGAAACCCCCCACAAGAAGGGCAGCACACAGATGCCCTTGCCGAGTCAACTCGCTTCTGCTCTGCTCATTCACCCCAGAGGTGTATGTGCGTGTCGGTATGTGTGTGTGTGCGTGGTTGTGTGCGTGCGTCTGCGTGCGTGTGCTTGAGCGTTAGTTTTTGTTTTTTGTGTCTGTTGAAGTCTAAAATAGAGAGATGAAAGGCACAATGTTTAGGGAAGTAGTTATATAATGTATTTATTTGATTTGCTAATACACCCAAACCCGGAGGTATCACAGTGTAAATTACAGGAGAGAAGGGGTACTTGCTGGTTGCAAAGGAGGAAATACAATCTAAATACAAGAGTAGACAAAATATGAAAAAGACAAACTCTTCTAATTAGTTGTGTACACATGTTTACATAGACCTATAGAATAACACACATTCCCAGCAGGGCAGTGGAACCCATACCAACCATTATTGTACCAGGCAACCAACCACACTTATGTATTTATTTATTTGATACAACAGCGAAACACAGTACAAGAATTACAAAATGCCAGATACAATACAAAACATGTATCCACTATTGGCAATCAGCACAATGTGATATTCTTAACGGTTGGGAGAGACGAGAAGATGAGCTTTAAAGGAAAGGTTCACTGAAATATTGAATTCCACCAACCGTAATGACATCCGCATCATGACATATACGAATCTATGAAACTTTTTTTTTTGCAGAGCCCAAGTTACATTTCGAATGATTCATATATGTGAACCAAACCTGTTCCCATCCGTCATCTTGTGATGATGTCATCTGCTGCGAGATCAAGCCAAGGTGAAGTGCCCGGGCAACAATGAAACATAGAACACCCTCCTATTTATAACATCAGCTGTTCCATCTACTACGCAATGCCCCTAGTCGTGACGTTAGTGCTCGATGGAACCAAACATTATGTGTACGTATTTACGTAATCACGTTTCTGCACAAAAAAGCGGAAGACACTCACTCATGCAATGCATACTCATATTAATTGTTTTCACTGGATGTGTAAAAAAAAACATTTTACATTATTACTGTGTGCGGAATGAATTGAAGGAGTCAAGGCGTTTATATCTCTATGTTGTTTGTATTAAACATTAAATTGTGAAATACATCAATGGGAGGTATTCAAACGGTGAACGGTCAGCACACTAGCAAACAAATCCTTTTTTAATCTACTTTGTTTTAGATATGAAATCAACACAGCTCCAATAAGGTATCTAGTCATTTCATGGAAAATAGTTTCATCTAGTGCCTCACCATCGAATTATATTCTACGAAATCACTACCCTCGAATTATCTTTTCATTGACTATAATTCAATGGTGTTATCCAAATTAATTTTGACATTTATTGGGTTAGGGGTTAGGGTTTGGGTAAGGGTTGGGGTTAGGGTTTGGGTTGGGGCTAGGGTTAGATTAAGGGTTAGATTAGGGTTAGGGTTGGGGGTGGGTGTGGGGGTTGGAGGGATGGAGGGAACCCCCCCTGCCCAATATACAAAAAATACATTAAAACGTTACAAGGAACTGGCCAGTGCCGAAATTTCAGCACTGGATAGCTCCATGTAACGTTTTACATGCCTTGAAATGCTATCTTTTACATGTAAAAGTGCATTTCCATTGAAACCAGTCCATTTATATTTTCGATGGACTGGTTTCGATGGAAAGGCACTTTTACATGTAAAAGATAGCCTGCCAAACAATGCTTTGGTAAACAATGCTTTTTTTCCGATGGTGTGGCATTTCGGTGCTTTTTTTCGATGAAATGACTAGGAATCCTCCAATAACATATAACCAATTGTACAATTAATATTGCTTTATTGTAGTAGTATGCTATTTCCTCTTGGTTTTAATATTGTTCCTGCGTGTTATTCCACTCCAAAAGTAATGCAGAATTTCCAGTTGTTAGTCTAAATGTATGAGTCCAAAATCCCTCTGAGACTATTTTCTTTTAAATCTTTGGACATGCAGATTTCAAAAGTTGTAAGCACCCTATTTTACCAATTGTATGCTTGGTAAGTGAGATTCCATTGAAGTATATGGCCATGTAAACGGCGTGGCGGGTGAATTAACTGATTATGTGACGGCTGCCAACCTCTAAAAGCTGAGCGTATGCCAAATCTTCGAACACAAGGCTTCACATGGGCATGCTGCTTTTGATAGTATGGACTGCAAACAGGCACTGTGAAAAGAATATGTGTTCAGCATGTCTTCAAATGAATTTGAGTTAGTGCACAGAACGCATGTGAGTAGAGTCATTTCAATAACAAGGTCATCTTTTTTAATGTATATATTGCACACGGTCTTTGTGTTCATCATTACTCCCAAAGCCCTCTTCCTCATCCCAATTCTCACTTTTGACATCAGAAACCCTCTTAAAATAATGAATTGACAAACTTAATATGATTATAAGAAGATTGCAATCCTATTCTTTTATAAGATTCCAATGCACCGTCCACAATTTAACAAACATTAACTTCCTAATTAAATAAAATTAAACCTTATAAATACAAAATGCAGAATATACTTTTACTGTTATTAGAAGGCCCTATTTGTTTTATTTATTTAAATTTGTGTACCACGCCACATGCCCTATGGTAAGCTGCTGCATAAAGCTTAATGCAAATGAACAAAATAACTTTACCTTTGTTACATAAGCAGCAGAAAATGTACTTAACACCAACATGATTTTTATTTTAATGTCAATCATGCCATACTGCTCTAAATTGGGATAGAAAAACAGACAAACTAGTCACTCTAATCTATTTCAAAGGCTTCTTGCTTTTCAACATGCAGACATGTTAGAGGCAAGTTCCCCCATGTTACCAGAATGGTGGAGGAGAATGCAGAGGCTGGAGGGCAGGATAATCAAGAAACAAGAGAAGAGTTTGCTAACACCATTCCATAGGTACGCGCTTGACAATTAGTAGACCACAAGGCAGAATGAGTGGTGTATGCATGTATACATGCTCTTTGGCTTTACATAGTTGATATTCATGGCTGAGTAAAACACCTTTCACAAGATTAGACGTCATTACGTATATCCCACTGTTGCTTTACTATGTGATTTTCCTTTTTTACATGCCTCTTCCGATATTATTGCCTCGAATATTAATACATTCAATTATAGTTTTAAATTACAGACTATTGTCTTTAGTTACTGGATTTTTCCTTACATTCTTTGTTGAAAAGGCCAAAGATGAATGTTAAAACCTCCATCATGGTAGCTAGATTTCAAAATGCTTACATGTTTAATAGAAAAGTTGGAAATGGATTTAAGTGCATCTGTGCACTTTATAACCGAGGTGCATTCTCATATTGTTAAACATGGAGGACCAGGGAGGGGTTACATTAAGGATCAGGAATTTTGTTATCAGCAAAGCAATGCTAGTGAAAACTAAACACATTAATTGATGCTAAGGTGGGAAGCACCAATAGAAATAGTTCTTAACGCAATAACATTGTGAATAAGTAGGAACACTAGAATTCACATACATGAAACATTACTATTTCGAAGGACAATTAACCGAGATGAAGAACATACCTTACACTTTATGATTCTACCATTATCTCTCTACTACGCTTTGATAGCTAGCATTAGTAATCACTTAACATTCTTTATTTTTAACATTTAACCTATCCATATCAATATATTAAAAGGCAGTAATATGTGAACAAACAACAATTCTTTATTACAGATAAAAGACACATTTTATTGTATTCCTTTCAATTAAATTGCAATGCATTTCTTAAAAAGGACATTATTAAACTATAAAAACATTTTTGATCACCATTGCATTAGTTTATTTAAATCTGCTGGTTTGTTTGCTATAATGGCAGACTTGGGGGGGCGGGGGGGCATTCCGCTAGAGCTATGTTCTTGAACACAGAGTCTGCTTGTGGAAGGAAACCTGTTGCGTATACCGTGTGTTTCCACGACCAAAACAGTCAAAGTGGGATCGCTGGCAAACTCAAAGTCCATTCGTTCAAAGACAGTCCTTTTGTCTTTTTGTGAATGCCAACCCACAATGCCATTCAAATGAAATACCAGCAGTTCTAGCCTGTCACCTATGCACATTCTCATTATGAGCCAGTACAGCAACCTGTGGATGAGCCTCCAGGAGGTCTACGCTGAAATGCATTCTTTTGGGCCTGTATTGCATACAGATCTTGTGGAAAAACTCTTAATCCCCCATGTGGCAAAATTGTGTGAGCGAGGCACTTCATATCTCTAGTGAATCCTTTGACGAACACTGTCCTTACAAGGGATTTATGAGGAGGCGACCTGAGATCCAGCGATTCTTTGCTGTGCCGCTCTTCCCCGCTCAGAGGAGGATGTGGGCAAGCCTAACAGTGTGCGTTTGCAACCCATCAGTGTTTTCTGGCAGCATGGTGGATACGTGATTACCACTTTGCAACCATTATGTACACTGCATTTGCACAGTTTTAGAGCTCCACCAGTGGTGCTTCCTTACGCCAAACACCCTGCTGCATTCTTTTTCTTGGCAACAGACTTTGTCACATGCTAAATGTGGAATTGGTGCCTTATCTGTTGGAAACTCTTTCCCATGGCATGTCTGTCTGTGGCTATTACTTCAATTTGTTATCCTCTTGATTCAAGAACTTCAATGGATTGAACAATGCAATGCCTCTCCATGGCAACAGAGGATGAATATTCAGTCGCCTGTACCACCAATGAACTTGCATGTTTTTTAGTGTCCTACTCCTAGAGGTGATAAGCGCAATACTTGGCAGAAAAAACCCATAATGTTGTCTTATCCATCACCTGCCAGCCAAAGACTTTTATAAGCAAGTGAATTGTCCATTGCTACCTACTCTTGATTCCACGTATCATGTATTGCAGGGAATACGTAATTGAGCTGGTATTTGTAGTATGATGTCTTTGAAAGAAACCCCAGTGCAAAACAAAACAAATTACAAAAGATTGTGATTTTGTAAATATGGAGCCACTAAATAACAGTGCACAGACACCTACTACATTTCCTGCTGGAAGATTCCAAAGCATCGGTTGGGCGGACCAAGACAAGCTGCAGTGTTCGTCTTCACAGCTTGCTTGAATGTTCGATTTTGTTCCAATGACTTGTCTTTTAAAATGTATCAAAGAGTTGCCACAACTGTTACCCCATGTAAATGTGTTGCATTTTAGCATCTTTAAAACTGTCAAATAGGCAGCATTCAAAAACTATGTATTTGGTTCCCACAAAAGTCATTTCTCGGGCAATTGCGTGTCTTCAGCTTCAAAGGTGGGGGTTATTTCCTCCACACTTGACATACTGTATTCAGGTGTCATTGTCTTTGCCCTCAGTTGATTAACATGTTGCCTCACGGTGTTCAACAGATGAAAATCAGGCGACTGTGATTCAATCGGTGAAGCAGAGAAACGGACCTCAGAATATTGCATCAAGCCTTTTTAGGATGTTGATTCTGTGACTTTATCCAGACTGAATGTCGTTGCTTCGTCTGTTGATAGTGGCAGGTGAGGAAAAGACGGTGTGGAGAAACAATGACCCTTCATTACTTTCTATGGCTCCGCCGTGATGTTCAACTGAAATTCCAGCCACGGAACATGCACATCCACCGTGAGAAAATGGGGTTGCTGTTCGGATACCTGCAACAATAGTTCTTCCTAAGTCACCTTGATTGTGGTTTGAGTTTTCCTGTTCTTCTTTTTCCGAGGTCTCTATTTCACGGGATACAAACACAATGTTAGCATGGTGGGTCAGTGCTAACCGTAAACGTCCTAAACATAGCAATTCAAATACTTGATTTCTCACACATCTTTGAAGCCATTATATGATATGATAGTTTATTTATTTAGTTCCTATACATAATGTGTTTCAAAGCGCTTCAGGGCAAGGGAGGTAACTAGGGAAAATACAATGACATGCTTACAGGCCATGAACAGTAAGGATGTGAAACTAACTATCGTACTCGGCCTGACAACATTTAAGCTAAGACATAGATAAGGAAAGGAGGGGGGAGTGGGAAGGAAATGGAAACAGACAGGGACTACTGTACTAGGCCTGATGACATTTCTGGTAGAGCCGGAGAAAAACAAAAGGTGAGGTAGAGGGGTGCAGAAAGGGAGGGGAGGACCAAAACAAGCGACTATCGTACTAGGCCTGATGACATTTCAGATAGTGCTGGGGGGAGGGGGCAGGAAACAAGTAAGGGGAGGGGGAAGAAAAAGACGAGGTTGCTATCATACTAGGTCCAGGGACAATTATGATAGAGTAAGTGCATAGACGAAAGTAAGGGGACGAGGGGAGGAGATAGGAAAAGGGAGAAAGGGAGAGAAGGAGAGAACAGAGAGTACGCAGTCAAAAAGAGATAGTGAATTGCAGTTGTATACAGTTGTATACTTTAATGAAAACTATTTCTATGGAATCCTTCTTTTACCAGGTGGTAAGTTTAGATGGATTACATATGAATAGATAGGGGCTTAGGCCTTTTGATGACACCGAGGTAGACTTCTGGAAGATACAGGAAGGGTTTCCGTCCCCAACCCCGATCGCCTGATGAATGCCTGACAAATGTTTTTCATTTCCCACCAATGGACCAAAGTTCCAGCAGAGCCCACTGAGAGTGCAGCACTGCTAATGGTAATAAGTGGAGTCTGCCCGTTCCCATTTGCCAATTCTCAAATCCCTGACTCTCACAGTGCACAATGTATATATGTGAGGCATTTTGAGATAAGGAGAGGGAGAGGGACAAAGAGCCGGAGAGAGATGCAGAGACAGAGAGTATGCGTGAGAGAGGGAGCAGGAGAGAGAGAGAGAGGGAGAGAGAGAGAGAGAAAGAGAGAGAGAGAGAGAGAGAGAGAGATTGAGAATGGTGCATCGTGAGTCAGAGTGTCCTGTGTGGTGTTCTGTGACCTGCCTTTGCCTCATTTGTCCCTGTTGCTGTGGCTATTTTTCCAACTGACTGGCAAATACGTGATTGGGTGGATTTGGTGCTCTGCTCCTTTGGCCTGGAGGTACTCTGCTGCACTATGCTCTGCTTTGACACATTAGTCGTAATTTCCACCTACAAAACCTCACAACGGGCGCGTCAGAGTGTTTGTGCCGTTCTGTACCCGGTCTTGGCCTCATGTGTTCCTGTTGCTTTGGCTATTTTTCCTACTGACTGGCAAATACGTGATTGGGTGGATTTGACTCTCCGCTCCTTTGGCCTGGAGGTACACTACTACTCTACGCTGTGCTTTCACACCTTAGTGGTAATCTCTGGCTACAAAACCTCAGAATGGCACATCAGCGCACACATCTGAGTGTGAGTCAGAGTGTCCTGTGTCTTGTGGCGCAGGTCGCGTGCCGTGTGGGATCAACTTCTTCCATCAACCCCAGGTAAGTGCCTGCTTGTTCTGTACTTTTACTTCATCATTGTCATAATGTGACTCGCAAAGCCATGCTCTGCAGCGCTGTCATTAAACATTCTCGGATCGCAAAGTGGAAGACTGTTAAGGTCAGTGGGGGGAAGAGCAAATCTGATGCTGTCAAGAACATGCCACCCTCACAGCCCGTGATTACGGGTTTCTTTGCACCTAAATCCACCCCTAAACTTCATCACTCGTCAACATCAGCAAGTGACTCCTCCGATCAATCTCTGTCAAATGCAATCGACAATAATAATTCTCTGCTGAAGTTGGTGGTAAAACTAAAACGTGCCTCTCTGGGCGGTGAACAAATATTGCCTGAGCTTAATTGTGAGGACGATGTAATCGACATCGACTTGTCCAACTCGCCCGACCTGGTAGCTTTTGATACCTTCTCAGGATCATCGGACAGCTATGACTCCAGCGGTGTAGGTGATGTGCTCACTTCTAATGAAACAGATCGTTTGAATGCAATTCAACTCACAAACAGCATCAACGAAATCGCCTCAAAAATTGAGGCACAGACTGCCTTTTTAGCATCTGTAGCGAAGGAGCAGCGCGAAGCCAGGACGATCATGGCTCAAGTACTGGAGATAGTCTCTGCTCTGGCTTTGAAAGAGACACTACTACCTGTACAACATACATCCACTAAAAAACCGGCAAAAACGGATAGTGAGCACGAAATCCCTGCCAGAAATGTAGTGGATGACCATACGAATAAATCTATGCCACGTTTCCTGTGTCAGTCTACAAAAGCCACATCTGTGGCATGGGATTTCGAGGAAATCCATATCCTACCTCCCAGTGAATTACAAAATGTCTTGTCATTTAAACATAAAGATCATCCGCAGGTCCTACTGTCACATTGTTTGAGCCAAAAAGAAGATGACAGAGTTGTCAGACCAAAGCAAGCAAGTTTTCATTTGCCTATTACGGTCTGCTCTTGCAAACACGCTTTAGTTGAAAATAATATGCCGGACGGAACTATCCGCCAGGCTTTTTTACTTGGTTCTACTTAGCCTATCAGCAAAAGGCTGCTTGAAGAATTGTCACATAGTGCTGAGCCACAGTTTAAGAAAGTAGATGACAAAACTTTTTATAGAGGCACAGAACCAGCACTATTTGCATATGGCCTCAATAAACACTAGTTGCATCCCAATTGCACAGCAAACTGAAGTAAAATTGCAAACAATTAAATTGATGGGCCAAATGACAACTGAGTTACCGATCATCGGCCCATGTGCTCTTAAAGATCTGGGAAAGTGGATTTTCCTTGAGGAGATAAATCTCACTGCTAGTCAGTTTTTTAACAGGTCTCACCTTTCGGCTGTCTTCCAGCAATTGCCATACTTCAGTCTAATACAATCATCTGACAGCTTAAAAATTGAAGTGCCAGAATGGAAAAGTTCCGCAAATTGGATATTAGTTGAATTTGCATCTCCTTTGAAAACTCATGCAGAATCATTCACCCATTTGGGCCTCTCTCTGATAGTATGTAGAAAGATAAAAAAATCCCAGTATTAAAGTCAACTGTGAGGGCGAAATATATTCTAACAGCTATCCGGACTCCCAAACTACAGGGAGAGAGGCACTTAGAGCACTTCAAGCCCAAAGCGTTATAGGCAGAGAAAGCTTGCCCGACTTGGAATACTGGAGACCTTAATGCCTGTTAAATGGAGCAAATTGACCAACTTTAATTCCAAAGCATCATTATTGGATTTCATGAAACACTCTGGGTTTTTGCTCTTTTTTGGTACATCCAGAGGGCAAAGATCTGATAGAGGCGATGGACATATTTGTTCTGCAAGAAACTTGGTGCAACAAACCGATTGCCATTGATGGTTTCCACATTCTTTCACAAGCAGCGATTCCCTCAAAAAAAGGAATGGCCAGTGGTGGCTTGGCAATTGGGGCTAAATCAAGTTTAAAGTTGACTCCTTTTCCATATATTCCCAACTCACCGTATGTGTTGATGGGTCTTTTATACCCATCCACTATCGAATCTGAAAGAACTTTGATCATTAACCTCTATGATCCACTGGGGGTGCCTATCGACGAAAATGATTCAAGAAATCTTAGAAAGTTCTATTTGCAAATGGTTTGAATTGTGTTGTGATTGCTGGGGATTTTAATAAAAGAGACTTGCATTTAGCTACCTAGACAGAACTCTTGCACTCAGCCCCTGACGTAACCTAATAGTCCTTTTTGACTTTTTCTCTATCGATTCACAATTGAGTAATTAGATCACATATTGATTATGTTTTGACAAGCTCTGATCTAAATACCAGATGTATCGCGATTAAGCTAATATTTAAAAAGTTGAGTGACTGTGCGGTTTTTGGCTGGTCCATGGATGCTATAGGCCAGCCTAGGCAAATTTTTAGAAGGCTGGATCTTTATTCCAACAATCAATGCAATCGCCTACATTGGTCAGCCAAGAACGTTCAATTTACAAATGAACTCATGTCTCATGATCAATCAAGCATGGTAGAAGCCTTGAGCTTGGCTGACTGGGATTTGGGAAAAAATGGTCACCACCAAAACACAGCTTTTGCCAATAAAGAACCGATAGGCACTACTAATAACATTCTTAAAAATAACACTCCCTTCAACTCTATTATAGATGGAAAGAAGAATTTACTTCGAAGGGATAGAGCCGCTATTGGAACCAACCCTTGGTTGAATCATCAGACAAGACAAATAATTTTAAGAAATCTGACTACAAAATATAGAAACTGGCTCAAGCAACATAGTCCTCTATTCGTAATTCTAATTGGCTAAAGCTGTTTCAATGGTTAAGAACCCATAATGCGAGTACATTTTGCTCGCACTATAAGGACTTCCGTAAAGCACTGTCCCCTATTGAACTCAATCCCATATCTCAGGATGTATGGTTTAAATATATACAGGTGTTTTATTGTGTCCCTGTTAACCTGGAACTTGATGCCCTGGATGTTGAGTGTGGTGAAATCTTGAAAATAGTAAATATGACACAGCACTCATTTATCCCAGATTTTCAAGAGGTCAACCTTTTGAGACTACAATATAGTTTTTAAAGATCAGCCGGAACTATGGGCAAAAGTATTGAGAGTCTTATTTACACATATAGAGCAGACCGTAATTATTCCAGAAAATTGGAACAAAAATCAGTATTGGTCCCAATATTTAAAAAGGGCAATAGACTGGAGCCATCAAATTATCGCTTATTGGTGATGATGGACTCGAGTCAAAAGATATTTGCCAATATTATCTTGGAAAAATTCACTACCTTGCTTGAAGACAGTAAAATCCTCAGTGTTTTCCAAACAGGTTTTAGAACATCTTTTAGTACTATTATGAATATTAGTACACTCCAATTCCTCATTGCCGATTGTGACTCTAAAATTGGCCCCAACCTCTTCTGCTGCTTCATAGACTCCACCAAGGCCTTCGATTTTGTTTCCAGACCTAAACTCTGGGCAAAGTTGAAAAAATGGGGAATAGGTCCTAAGATGCTATTTTACATCCAGTAGCTATATTCTAATACCTATATCCCCATACAGCTCAGTAGCAAAGGCTACCATTCTGAATATCATCCAACTAATCGGGGCCTGAAGCAGGGGTGTGTGTTGGGCCATATACTGTATAACGCTTATAACACTGATATGGATGTCACCCTGAATATCAATATATTGCACAACTATAAAAGGTATAGGCAATACTCTTACCAGGGTTTTCCTGGAAATAAACAGATAAGTTACTTAACTAAAAAGTGCAATCTTGAATTGAAGCGCTTTACTATGTATCTACGATTTAATATCCTCCCTACTGAAAAATACATTAACTCTTGGCATTCTTCCACAACACATGACAGTGCTGCAGATATCTGTCAAACAGATATTGAAAGTCATCATGTTCTTACTGCTTGTCTAGCTATGAGCGAATGTTATCATTGGGGATACAGCAGTTATGTCAGTTGTATTCAAAATATACACCATGACCACTTCTGGTCAAACTTATTTGGGGCCCGATCTGTAGTGATTACTGCCACTGCTTTTGCAATATGGAATCTAGCTTTAAAGAAAATTGAGCTGTTGGTATAATATACATTTTATTTGTAATGTGGTGATTGTGCAAAATGAATTACTGTAATGAGATGTATTTTAATACATGTTTGAAGATCTGTTTTTGAACTTATCTTTTTATTTTAGGATGACACTGTATACATTATGAAAATTGTTCTATTTTTTATAAAGAAATGTGCTTAAAGTTTTGTAATTAAACTAAATGCACAATAAAAAAAATGAAAAAAAAATGGCAAAGTGAGAAAAGGAAATGTCAGCTGTCTGCATTGGCTAGTGGTGGGGTATTTGACCTTTTCATCCTTTGCTACTACTTATCATGTTTTGCTATGCCTTTCCGTGGTGTGTTGGCCATGCTTACTAGAATATGTTATGCTTGCAAAATCTGGCTTGATTGGTTGTGCCCTTCGCCACCCTGCTCACCATTCTACTTTTTTCCTTAAATTATACTGATCCCAGATGCCCCACTGTGTTTTTGCCAACTGGGATTGGCTTCAATGTGTCCCATAGTAATTTTGCTCATTTGTATCCCACTATGATTTCATCCCTTGTTCCAAATGCAATTCAGGTCCTACAATGGCCTGTTCTCCAATGCCCAACTTAATTCATGAGACTCACTCCCAGATACTGCACTTTAACCCCGTAGCATGCTGAGTTGTTCCCATGGACTCCACCAATACCCTGCCTTCTCTGAAATCCCCACTCAGAACTAGCCTCAGGAATAAGTCATGTCTATTTGGTACTGCGTGTCCCTATGTCTTCTACTCCTCCCATGTTCTAACACTCTTCAAAAGGACCAGTTGTTGCACACTGTCCACTGCCAGAGTACCAAGCCCACTCCATGATGCATTGGAGCATCCCCTCACAAGAACCTCACCAAAAGTTCACCACTACTGAGATGTTGGCAAGGCACAATGGATAGATACTTCAAGTTGCCCATCTGGCCCTCCACGACCAACTTAGTCACTTGCACATGGAAATTGAATAACTCATCCAACAGACATCAAACAACAGAACGCTAAACATTTACAATAAACTAACACCTCAGAGTCCTGGCCAATGCATCCTAGCACCACAGGCACACAAGGCTCCCTGCAGGACACACATGCCTCTATACCCTTGACACAGGACACCTAGAAGAAATCCCGACAGAGAGCTCATCCGTTTTCCGATCTGCATGCATCAACACAACAGTAAAGCTATCTTGCATTTTCCCCTCTCCCTCGGGAGGAAGCTCAGGGGCAACATGCTCGCCTTGGAAGCAAGACGACACGGGGCACCACAGGTTTGATCCCCGGGTCTGCGCTTAGAAACCTCTGGGTATTTAGCGTGTTATAAATAACCTATCATATCATATCACATCCCCACAATCCTAACTAAAACCCCCTCCTTTAAACTCAACAGAGTGCCTGTAGACAATGAAAATGGCAGTAATGTGTTGTATAAACCCCAATAACATAATATAATATAACCTGAAATCATCTATTTAGCCAAAGTCTTCCAAGGGCATATAATACTCTTAGGGCCTTATTTTAAGGGAGGCTCAAAATGACATTCAGTCCCATGGTACTTCCCGGCACCATGAATTATCACCTTGGAGTTTTATTGGAGTCCCATACACTCTTTGATGGGAGTTTTCCCTTCTCTTTGTATGTATACATGTGCTGTTTGAATGTGTTTGGGCAGGTACCAGCGTTCGACTGCACTGCACCGCATAATGTGCTAGTTGCAAAGCGCATCTCCACTTGGACATTTTGCTTTGGTGATATGTATATATATTAACTAACAAAAAACATTGTTAAAGGGTTGTTAAGGTTAAGCTGCACTACTAAAAAACCTATGAAATTCATTGTAAAAATGTTCCTACAGGAACGTTATGGTTACAGGTAAAACCGAAAAACTCCAGATATTCACCAGTTATGGTAAGGTACGCAACCATAACTCGTGCTACCACTATGTCATTTGTATGTCATCTTTGAGGTCATGGGTGTTAGTCCTTGCAGGGCATAGTGGTAGCACAAGTTATGGTTGCGTAACTTACCATAACTGGTGAATTTCTGGGGGTTTTCGGTTATACCTGTAACCATAACGTCCCTGTAGGAACGTTTAATGAATTTCATAGGTTTTTTAGTAGTGCAACTTAACCATAACGTCCCTTTAACAACGTTTTTTGTTAGTTAATTTCATAGGTTTTTAGTAGGGCACTTTAACCTTAACGTTACTTTAAGATAGTTGCTTCAATAAAGGGGAAATGTTTGTAGAAGCGCAACTTAGCCATAACGTCCCTTAAACAAAGTATTTTTTATTTAATTTCATAGGTTTTAGTAGTGCAACGTAACCATAATGTCCCTTTAACAAAGTTTTTCCTGTGATATTGATAGGTATTTAGTAGGGCACTGTGAGCAGAACCTTCATGTAGCATCATTTTTTCAGTAAATGGAATATATTTTTAGTAGCGCAATTCAACCATAACGTCCTTTAACAATGTTTTTTTTAGTGAATTTCATAGCTTTTTATCAGGGCACTGTAACGGAAAAGTTGGTTAAGCATAGTGTTTGCAGTAAAAGTGATATGTTTGTAGTACCCCACATTCACCATAACGTCCATTTGGCAATATTTTTTGTTAGTTATTTGCATATGTTTTTAGTAGGGCATTGTAACCATAATGTTGCTTTAGCATACTGTTCTCTGTAA
Source organism: Ambystoma mexicanum (assembly GCF_040938575.1). Taxonomy (NCBI): domain Eukaryota; kingdom Metazoa; phylum Chordata; class Amphibia; order Caudata; family Ambystomatidae; genus Ambystoma; species Ambystoma mexicanum. The sequence continues at coordinate 1,107,290,478 of NC_090930.1, read as the reverse complement.
AGGTAATATGTATTTGGTACCGCAATTAAACCATAATGTCCCGTTAAAAACGTTTTGTCACTGATAGCTTGGCAGCCCTCCTCACAAACTTTTGGAAAGGCCGAATTGCCCTGTTTATCTATCCATTTGTGCTACCCCTTACCTTTCCTAATGGTGTCAGTGTATATTACAAATGGAAGGTGTGCATGTTAAGTGTTGGTGACAGTGAGAGTGGTGTTACTTTTTGTGTTAACATAGCATGGTGAATCTGTGCCGGACATTACTAGCCGAGATTGCTGCAGCTAAGTAATGTGGAGATTTCCTATGCACACTGCACGTGGCCGGCGTATGTGCAATCACAATGTAGGTATCCATAGGACTGCAGTACTATCCACATGGCCGGATGTTGTAAAGCTCTTTTATACTCGTGGGAGCTCACGTCTATCCATTTTAGAACTATGTCCATGCTTAGGGCATCTTCTGAGTACTGGTAAGAGCTCCTCTGACGCCAGCCCTACGGATTGATATGGTAGGCTACTGAATTTCAACTACTGGTCACGACTACGTGGGTTGCTCTGCAAACCTACCAATTTGTTGCTGCACCACACCTGCCTGTATGAGGCCCACTGGAAAACAAGTAACAGCAACCTGGAGTGTACAGTAGGCGTGCTAAATGTCACAATAGTTTGATGAATGTGCTGCTGGCATTTTCATGACTCGTAAAACAGACACACCGTCTCTGCACTGAGCACCATGCCGGAAAGTGTCAAGGGTTCCCCTACGGGTCGTAGAGTTGGAGATAACATTTAACTGCAGGTGTGACATTTTGTAGTGAGTCTGTGAAATGGCAAAGCTGGTGCAGCTTTGTCACTAACATCGTAGTGCATGTTAAGAAAAGTAAAGCAAACAGCAGAATCTTCGGAGAGTAAATAATGGCACTGGTGGTTAGAACAGTACTATAGCCACATGGGTCACGCTTAATAACAAGTCATTCATCTCCGTGCATGCAAGTGCTATGGCTAATGGCGTACCATGAACTGTCCATACCACATGTGATGAGAACAGCAATGCAAGCATAAGGGACCAGTTGGCAGGGTACTACCATGCCAAAAATGCAGTAGGGTAATTTCATATACAGTATTCTCCACAAAGACTGCGGCCTACAATAGGGGCACTCCTGTACAGCACCAGAGCGTTAAAAGACCCTTGTACACCATATGCTGCGCTAATCATCCTTACCTGCCAAAGGGCATTGTAGTGCTTGGGAAGAGTCCATCCTGGAGCATGACAATGAGTGGCGGCTATTTAAGTGAGGGTCACCCAACATTACCCTCTCTCTGCATGTCCCCTACGATATACCTGTAGGTGGTGGCCCTTCCGTACCAGCCCTTGCCTTTCGGTCCTTTGGTGGCGTGTGTTAAAAGACCAAAAGAAATAGTAATGAACTGGAAAAGGAGAAAAGGTAAGTAAAGAAAGCTCTTTTCAGAGTGCAACAATGTAAGTGCCAATGAAGAGAGGCAGGGTGCCGCGCATTGTATACCCTCCACAGATTGTGTGCTAAATAGAAGGAACTGTGGTACTGTGGAAAACACTGCAGTCGAAATGGGTAGAAATGGGTCGCTGTTGAAAAAGATGGTTTTATGTGTTGCAGTGCATTTTCAAGAGCACAAGTGCGCAACACCTACCCCCAACATTATCCCTATACTTCCAAAAAGGGCAGCAAGGCAATTTCTTTACGCCGTGCAGAAAACAGAAATGCAGTAATGTTAAGAGGAACGCTATTTGTGGGGAAAACTGTTTGTGCTGTGAACCGTCAGATTCCCACTTGTAAAGTACGCCATTGGCACAAGTCGTAAAAAAGGCATAAATACACTTCTTCACAATGTGCAGCGCTTTCTCCATTTCCGGACCAAATGAAAAATAACGCGCTGACATGGGTGCCTGCGTAATGGGATGGGATAAAAAATAATGCTCGATTGGAAACAGATGCATGCCCTGGCCAAGTGCCTTCTTCGGCGCAAATGGCATTGAAAATCGTGTTACATGTGGTGCATTTTTCCCTCCACTATGAACAACAATAATATCGTCATGATCGCGCTTCACCAAAGTCTCACACAGACAAACCAAAATCAATCACTTCATTGTAGATACTCCATACGCGTACAAATCCACATGATACAATCCACAATGAGCTCCCTCTGGACTCTGTTTTCCATTCACTGTGAAGTAATGTATGTAGAACTCCCCCACAAAGCATACACACATCCATAAGTGCACCCTCTGCATGTTGCTCGACAAATATACTGTGTACCACAGTCTATGCGTGCACTGCACACCCAGAAACCTTATTGACCAAACCCGTGTCCTCCACAGGACCAAATGTATGGCGGCCATGTGCAAAATGGGCGTATGTCACACGTGCAACCCTGCAACTGTCGCGATTTCCGTGGACTTTTCCAAGTGAGCACGCGTGGGAGTAGGGGAATAAATGTCAACCAGGGTATGGGATGTTGTCTGTAGTGGTTGCTCTCAAAAGAGCCGTTTTGTGTTTTTTTTTAATGGTGCTTCCCAAGAAACAATTTCTTTTGGGTTTTTTATAAGTGTTTTTGTTTGTTGTACTTCGCCTCACATTCTTACAATAGCATCTTCAGTGCAGCCTGTAGATTGGAAAACAAAATGTCATTGCCGCTGGGCGACAATGAAATGCCATTTCCATTAAGAAAGTGAACATATCGATAACCAATGTTGTCATTATCAAAGGAGTACATCCCAGCAGCACGCAAGAAGTTACACATGCTTCTTTTGATAAGACGCCTTCCGATCTCGCTGCCGACAACATTCATTGGAATAGTTGTATACTGGACTTGGTGGCATACATGAGAAAAGCACCTTCGCAGTGGAAAAAAGGCGCTTCACTGCTTTCATCATCTTTTTGATTTGACGGTACACACTTGCGCAAGCTATGGAACCCAAAAGCAAGCCTCCATAGTGCACGACCACAACGTCTACAGTTGCGCAAGTGGCCAATCGTCGACATTCTGCAAGCAAATGGTCCAAAGTACAGACTGCGAAACCACACCACAAAGTCTCGACTTCCTCCAAATTCAAATTGCCATTAAATCCTCTTTCCATGGCATACTGGAGCAGATCTAGCACAAAGGGATCACCCACTATGAAAACTGTGCGTCTTGCCATCTCTGCCAGCCTCACTACACAGAGTAATGAAACAAAATATGGCCGTCCTTTCCTGTGATGCACACTCTGACCACCTGATTGGACAATTTGCACAGTCGCATTTCCATTGGCCAGCATGGTGAGAAACGCAGATTGTGGCAGGTGCGCTCTCCGTGTAACACTAGCAGTCCCCTGCGTACACACCACACCCAGAAAAGTTGTTGCGCAATCCCTCAGTCTGCACAATACCATTTCCGTGGCCACTGGCCTGAAAATCTCTGGATGAGGCTTTTGTGCTGCGTGTGTGCATGGGGGAAGAAATGTCAACCAGGGTAAGGGCTTTCATTTGTTGGGGTGGCTCTGAAAAGAGCTGTTGTGGGTTTTTTTGTTTTTTGTTTTTTGTTATTATCTGCTTCCACACTAAGAGCGCGTTTTTGGTTTCATACAGTTGTGTGTTTTCTTTTCGTCCTCAGAATCTAACAGGAACCTTTTGAGTGCATCTTGGAGATGAGCGAACAAAACAGCATTGCCAATGGACGCCAACGAAATGCCCTTTCATTGTAAGAACTCTGCATTTGCAGAACTAATGATGTCATTGTTACAAAAAAACATGTCACGAGCGGACATAAAATCAGACATGCTTCTGTTAATCAGACACCTTCCAGCTTCTGGCTGGGTACAACAGGCAATATTAGTGGTCCATACTGTTGTTGGTGGTATGGTGAACAAAACCACCTGGGCAGTGGGAAAAAGCCTCTTCACTGCATTCATCAGCCTCTGCAGTTGACGTAGCAAACGTAAACAAGACACGTAACCCAATTGCAACACGCCACAGTGCATGATGATAACATAACATGCACAGTAGCAGAACTGGCCAGTTCTCTGCAAAGTGCATGCATATTGGCTAAACTTAGGTCATCAACATCGCACCATAATGTGTCCACTGCTTCCAAACCAAAATTGCCTTGAAAGTTTCTTTCCTGGGCATAATTGTGCAGATCTATCACAAAGGCATATCCCAAAGTCAAGACAATGCGTTTCTCCATGACAGCCAGCCTCACTACGCAGAGTAATGAATACCAGTATTATCGCCCCTTTCTGTGACCCACACCCTCAGTACCTGATTGGATAATCCCCACAGTGCCATTTCCATTGGCCAGCATGGTGAGAAGCACAGAATGTGGCATGTGCCTTCCCAAAGTATCGTGAGGGTCGCGCCCCAGTAAAGCACAAACACTCCTTCTTCCCTTTCCACTATCCTCTTCCCACCACGCCATTATTGGGTATTGTTAAGTAGTTACACACGCATCCACCAATGCCATCCAAGATGTCAGCATCTGACACTGTCAATTCTCCACAAGACGTCATAAGTACCGTTACAAAATCAGCCAGCAAGTGTGCAGTAATTTGAAAGCCTGTCCAGTGGAAAGTTCAGTCAAACATTGCACAATTTGTGCATGCACATTCATCCATATGAGCACCCATCACCACAAAAGAAAGGCATGAACATTGTTTTGCAGTATGTTTACAACTCTGTTATAAGTGCCTCTGCGCACGATATCTGCCTCTAAGTGTCCATTACGTGTTTGAAAACCATACTGGTTTTCCTCCCATCTCCTACCATGAAGTGTCAATTTAATAGTATTTGCTTGCAACGTTTTCATTTACCCATATCATACAGTGTATTAGTGAAAAAGGAACTCTCTTCTTTCCTTCCGACAATGCTACGAAATGTGTTCCCCACTAACCCACCTCCTACAAAAAACGTAAAAAGCTGGCACCAAAGCCACCACTGAATGTATCTTACCAACCTAAAGTCAGTTCCCAAAAGGTCAGTGTGTGCACGGCTGTGGTTCTTTGTACGCTGCACTATTGCCTCAGCCTCTTTTTAAATCTGCCAGCTTCCACTTTCCGCCCTCAGCAACTCATCCCTAAGAGGACCGCACAACTTGTCATTGGCCTGAACGCCAGGGATCGTATCTCTGCTGGACTAAAATGTCTAAAATAGCTCCCGGTGGCTGTGAAGAATAACATGAAAGCCCTGTGCACAATGCAGAAGGCCTTCTGGTCCCTGGGACCTCAATACCTTGCACTCTCACTTCCTAAATATCTGCTTGCTCCAGCTCTTCCCTCATCCGCCTCCAACTCCCACAGGGTCAGTTGCTTTTGTACGCAGCTAGATGGTGGTAGATGTCTTTCTTCTGCTGGGGCCTCCCTCTGGAACAGGCTCTCTGCCTCCCTGGAACTTGTGGAGAACCATTTTAGGGTTTGGAAGCACCTCAAAACCTTTCCATGTGCTTCTTCTTTTTCCCCTCCTCTCCCATGCTCACTTCCTGCCTAAAAATGATTGTGCATTGGTTTCCTACCCACCCTGTAATCTGTGCCCCAGGCCACCTCCCTCCCGACAGTTGCACCCTGTTACGCTTACCTGGTCTCCACAGGGGCGGCGAACGGGACTGGCAGATCTGATGTTAAATGGTTTCACGTGTCTACTCTGTATCCGTGCATCACGAAGGTGCGCCTAAATGGTTAAATGAAACGTTACCCAACTGTTAGGCGGAAGACCCACACCCACCTCCCGTGGTCTTCTGAAACCCCCTCTGCTATGTCTCATCTTCATTTTAAGAATAGCAGGCTCTCCGTCCTGCAACAGTATGCAGGGGTGCATAGAGTTCTAGGATCCAGTTACTTCACTAATCCTGTCGAGACTCAGACAACGTTTATTCAATGGTTACCTCTTTACCATCTTTATGGTTCACCAAAGAGTTCAAATTGCCCAAGTTTCACTTCATTGTCTTTCCCTTGTAGGTTTCCCTTTGATGTGAAAGTTCGTGGAATGCAGAGTTGTTTTCCAAGAAAAGGTAAGTTCACACCAGCGTTCTGTGATAAGTCGTTATATGCGCTATTGCTCTTCTGTGCGATGAACCTGCTGCTCTTGTATTGCAGGTGCTGTACCTCAGACCGCATGGTGAAGACTAGTGGGATCGCTAGTAGGAGTGGCCTTCAGGTGAGTATGACGCTGCAATGAGTTAACTGTTTCAATATGCGCTAACCTGATGTTTCTTCTTGCATCCGACAGGTGCGGCGACTCAGGAGCGGCGGACGAAAGATGGGAGCGGTCGAGAGATGGAGGCTCGTTGGTTTGCCGAAAGAGCAGCTCTCAGGTAAGCATGAACAATGCGCTGGGTAGCGATGTGGAATCCTAGACCAGCGCGGCTCATCCTGATGTCTTTTCCTTCCTTTGCAGGTTGCTCGAGATAAAACTGGACTGGCGTTGTAGCAGACTGGCCTGATGGTAACAGACACGGTGAGCGTTATGCTGCAGGAGTGCAGAATAACGCAAAGCGTGTTCTGTACTAAAGGCGTGGTTCATATAGCCTTCAGAAAGTAGTCCCCAGGTAAAGTAGTCCCAGCAGCCACACCCAAGCAAATAGTTCCCTAGGCAAGTAGTCCCTTCAACCTGCCTCAGATTGGTCCACACGTGCTTCCCTTAGTTTGAAACTTGCCATGTTGGTGATGGCAGCATGAGCCCGTCGCCAACGGCGCCAGGACCAAGTCCAGGAGGCCCCTGAGAGAGTCTTTGGGGCCTTAAAGGCCCTCATGGAAGTTGAAGTCCTGGGCAGGTTGGTCTGCACCTGATGTGTGGGGGTATGAACCGTGACACACCCCTGCATTGGCTTTCTGCCAACCCCCGCGCTTGGGGACTGTTTTCTGCAACCTTAACAGTCCAGCCACCACTTGATGTCTACACTTATCCTTCCACTTGCCAGCACCGGCAGTAGTTGCACGTTTTGCTATTTTGTGTTGTTCCCATGTACTCCACTTTGCCTTCCCCCTTCCCATTCACTTGCACACTCTCAGTGTCACCTGGCCTAATGGGATCAATGTCTCTGTGTGGCCTCTGTTCTGCCTCCCTTTCCTGGTCCCACCTTCACACACTTGTTTGTAGGCGCATACAAATGCCACAGAATACCATATCACATCATAGCATATGATACGCTCACTGCATTCATATCAACAGGATGCCTGCCATGTACCTTGTAGAGTTCAGAAAATGGTCTTTCCACTGTAATGCATGTACTACAGATGTCGGAAAAGGGATCCCACAAAAGCAGCACGGAATGTATGTTAGCAACATTAAGCAAGTGAGTGCAGTGCATGCATTCAAACAGGATGCCTGCCCCTTACCTTGCACACTTTCACCATAGCCTCCTACATTTCTCTGTATTAACAGACCTTCTGCACAGTGTTTGTGTACACACCACAACCAGCAACCACATTGTGCAATGGCTTAGCATCCACAGGGCCAATGCCATACCTGCCATCCTGAAAAGAGCTGGATGTGGAATGTCTAAGTACCGCGGAATCCAGAGAGTTACCGTGCTAGGAGGGGAAGGGGGGGTGTAAAACAGGATAGGGGATTGTGTCTTTAGTACTGTCTCTAAAAACACATATTCTTTTGGGGGGTTTTTGTCATGTTTTTGTTATGTACGTGCATGCATACATTTGTTTGTGTTCTCTCTTTTGCTGAGTGTCTGTTTGCTTCTCCTCTCATTTTTCTCAACTGAAGATGAATGCTTCTCTTACATTTCTACAGGATTCTCTGCAACACCACCTGAAGAGTGGCAAACAAAAAAGACCATTGACAATAGAGGTAAAAAAAATCTATTTCCTTGGAATAACTGGAAATCTTGCTGGTTATTAATGCTTTCATAGTCTATGGAGAACATCCCAGCACTGCACATAAAGTCACACATGCTTCTGTTTATCCAACATCTCGCGACCTCTGGGCCTGGACAAATTACACCGGCATGGTCCCATGCTCTTGGTGTTATCGATGAGAAAATCACCTTGGCAGTGGGAAACATCTGCATCACTGCCGTCATCAGCTTCTTTAGGTGCACGAGCAAATATGAGCACAACATGTACCCCAAATGTAGTGCTCCAAAATGCACAACCACCACATCAACAGTACCGACAGAGGCCACACATGTGCAGAGGAAATCCATGCACCCGAAGCCCCACTCATACACTGTGCCCAAAAAGCCTGCACTCTTTCCAACTGAAAGTCATTATCAAAGCCTCTTTCCATGGCATACCTGTGCAGATCCCGCACAAAGATATCACCTACTATCAGCACTCAGCGTCTATCCATCTCTGCCAACCTCACTGCATCAATGTTTGGGTGAATATGTAACTACCCCTTCCTGTGAACCACACCCTCAACACCTCATTGGAGAATCCCCATAGTTCCATTTGCGAAGGTTCCATGCTCAGAAGGGCAGGAAGTGGCACATACGCTTTCCCACCTACAGCGAGTGCCACACCCCAGTGCCACGCCCCAGTAAAGCAGACACAATACTTCTTCCCTTTGCACTGGCATTTTTCCAACACTCCCTGATTGGCTGCTGTGAAATTTTCAAACACGCATGCACCAATCACATACTAAACCTCTGCATGCACACTATCATATCTATACGCCACTCCATATTTACCGTTAAACACTCTCAGTGCACGGTGCCTTTGCTTCCAAAGCCCCTCCACCAGAAACATCTGCTGAAGGATGCACTATTTCAGGATCCACAAACATCCTGAGGGGCACCCAGCACACCTTTGGCCATGCACACAACAGTCCACCCTTGCCAACATCCAGCACAACACTATGGATCCATGCATGCGCCCATGTGGGCAGGTAGCATTATGCACAAACGTAACATGCGTAGGTAGCAGCATTTCACCTCAACTCCCCCACACCATAAAACACCCATTCACAGAAACAGGTAGCAATTAGCAGAATCCACAAACATACCACCGCCTCCACCACCCATACCCACAGCCATTCACAAAGTATTGTGTCACTGCCAACCTAGCCACAACATTTTCTCAACATTGGGCCTACTTCAACAAATCTGCACACAGCATAGTAACCAAGCACATATAAGCTGCACTTCAACCATATCCTCTTCCATACTAACAGTATGCAAACACTACACCCAGTGCCCACACTGCATGACTTTTCACTGCACCATCTCCAACCACACATCAAAACCTTTACCACACTTCAACCATACCCTCTTCCATATTGACAGTATGCAAACAGTGCACCCTGTGCCCACACTGCATGACCTTTCACTGCACCATCTCCAACCACAAATCAAAAAATGAACCATGTTGTAACAGTGACCTCACCAGCGAAACCACACATACACGCATGGCAGCTCACTTCTGCTGCTCTGTGGCATCTGAAATGTGCTCCACAACCATTCTTTACAGGTCACCACCCTCTAACTGATGCAAAGTCAAAAATGCATTGCTGCAGTGGGGGTCCTCAAGTCCTAGGCTCTTGAGTGCATGACCTACGGCCTACAACCTTCGGCCATGCACCCAATAGTCTAGGCCTTGAACACACCCACCTCAGCGTAATGCCACCCTGCATGTCACCATGTAACCAACTACTACAATCCACATTCACACCACTGCTACCAGCACTCCTACCCAACCTGCGCACTGCCATGGAGCTATGCAGCAACAAATTGCAACAGTTACCATAATGTAGAAAGCAAACACTCTCTTCTGCACCCCTGTGCACTTTCATTCACATACTATGGGCGTACCCACTTCCATTCACAGAGCATTGTGTCACTGCCAACCTACCCACATTCTGTTCGCAACACTGGCCCTACTCCAACCAATCTGCACACACCACAATATGCAAGCACCACCCTCTACCGGATGCAGAGTCAGACATGCGTTGCTGTGGTGGGTATGCTGAAGCCCTACGCTCTTGAGTGCATACTCTACGGCCTATGGCCTTTGGCCATGCACCCAATAGTCTGACCCTTCCACAGACCCACTGCTGCTTCATTCACCCATGCATGCCACCACGTGCCCAACTACCGCATTCCATCCGCAGAGCACAGCCACCTGCACTCCCACCCAACCTATGTCATGTGCAATTCACTCCCCTTCTGAAATTCAGCTGCCACCACTCACCACGAAAAGAGCCAGTCGCTGAGGGAGTCGCAGTCCTTGCAGTCTACCCTCCACTCTGGTCTTGTTTCCAGTCTTTCTACACCCTCCATTGAAGAGGGAAGCGCTACAAAACCACCCTCCAGCCACGGAGCAGCCGCGGAGCCAGTCGCTGAGGGAGTCGCAGTCCTTGCAGTCTACCCTCCACTCTGGTCCTGTTTCCAGTCTTTCTACACCCTCCATTGAAGAGGGAAGCGCTACAAAACCACCCTCCAGCCGCGGAGCGGCCGCGGAGCCAGTCGCTGAGGGAGTCGCAGTCCTTGCAGTCTACCCTCCACTCTGGTCCTGTTTCCAGTCTTTCTACACCCTCCATTGAAGAGGGAAGCGCTACAAAACCACCCTCCAGCCGCGGAGCGGCCGCGGAGCCAGTCGCTGAGGGAGTCGCAGTCCTTGCAGTCTACCCTCCACTCTGGTCCTGTTTCCAGTCTTTCTACACCCTCCATTGAAGAGGGAAGCGCTACAAAACCACCCTCCAGCCGCGGACCAGCCGCGGAGCCAGTCGCTGAGGGAGTCGCAGTCCTTGCAGTCCCTGCAAGTCCCGCCAATCCCGCATGGAAGAGATGGATCCTGCAATACAGCAGTCAGACGACCCTCAACAGACCCACTCCAGGGCGGGAGAGGGGAAGAAGCGACTCTTAAGAAGCTCAAAACCACTAATTACTACAAAGGGCGAACTCAATCCAACTCTTGGGGGGCCAAGCGCCCAATCGCCCCTCTCTTTCCCAAGACCGCATGCCCAAAATAGGGCCAACCCCTCGGGGAGGACAACAGCTTGTAAAGCTACTTCCGAGCTCGAGCCCCCACTCCGAGCAGCGGAACTCTTAGAGGGGGCCCCGGCCCCTTGCTCCCAGCCGCAACGGACTCCGTCGATCTCCATCCAACCTTCGCCACAGCCCTAAAGAGTCATGACAGCACCGGACTTCCAGGGAGCAACCTAAATTCTGCATCCCTCCTCTCCCGAAGCAGGATGCCTAAACACAGACCCAATGCAAACTGCAAGCCTCTCCCATTGGGCTTGCTCGAGCAGCAGAATTCGTGTATCCCGCCAGCTCGCCCTTCGACCGTGGCTCGCTGCCCACTGCCGGCCGTAGGGCTGAGAGGGGACGCGGAAGACGAAGAAGGGGAGAGCGGCGTATGCAGCCGCGAGAGTCCAAAACAGGGCGGCCACCTGAAACACAAAACCCCACCCACAGCACACGACAAGGCAGCTCTTACCTGCCTTCCGGAAAGCCCACCCACGGTGCCTCCTGCGGGGGCTGGGGGCCCCGGGGTTGAAGAACCGAATGAGCGATGCGTTGACCTGACGGTGCTTGAGGAGGAGCTCCCGCTCCTATGTCCTCCCCCGGAGGAGAGCGAACCAGTGAGAGCTGCCAAGGGAACGCCAGGGGAGCCACTCGACGAGGCTCCACCAGTGGAGAGTCTTGGAACAACATCGAAGAGCCACAGCCGCGGAGAGCCGAGGGAAGCAGGCGGCCAGCCCCTTTCAGCACCAACAGAGGAATGGGCAGGCACGGAGACACAAAACAGCCCCGCTCATCCCACAACACCATCGGCAAGAGCGACCACTCCGCGCTTGCAGAAAAACGGGCCGTGGCGCAAAAACAATAGCCCAAAAAAGAAACAACAAAAAAAAAAAGAAGTGCAACATCTAAAAATAAAGAAACATCTCCAAGTGCCCATCTGCACGAGCTCAACATGAAAAGCTCACAACAACATCAAAGAAAAAATTCCATATTCTTCAACACAGCAAGAAAGAGGGGATTAGCAAAAACTACAATGTGCAAAATAAACCAAGGCATGTCGGTAAAAGACTTCTTCAACCGTCTGGGCAAAAAAAAACTAGTCACAGACGATGAAATCTCTGACGCCGAAATACTAGAAGCACTTATAGATCTCGCTCCAACCCCCAAGACGAGAATAACCGATGAAGATTCTGCAAATAGGAAACCCGCAAGGTGAGACAACCTTCCGACTGCCCTCCAGTGCGAGAATCGGCATCCCATTCCGACACCCTCCAGCCACGAAACAGGGCTGGAAAACATCCCGAAGGGCTCCATGGTAATAAGCGCACTAGGCAGTTCTGCCACTCCGGAGCAACAAATCAGCGAAATGAAGGGGCGACATCGAAATGGCACCCTTGTCCCCACAACTCCCCGAAAAACGAAGATGGCTTTGCCGACTGAGAGCCACGACAATACAAGTGATATACCAGCGGATGACTTGGGAGTAGACCTACAGAGCGACAGAACCGCCCGGTCTCTAAGCCCATTGAACACAATACAAAGCCCGGACATCTAAGAGGTGATATGCCCAGGAAATTTGAGTCCAACTATCAGCCCCACTACTAACTCAAAACGGCCAGACCAGTAAATAGCAACAAACTTAGAATTGAGCCACAGAAGGTAGCATCGCCCACAAGCCTAGTGGCCGTTTGGACGCAGACCAAGGGAGCAAACTCGTCCACACAGACCCCCCCAAATGAAAAACAAAAGAAGCCAGCTCCTCCGAACTTGCCAAATCCACGTCCATATAAAGGACATAACCTGCCTCAACAATTTTCATTGTATGAGTCCCTCGCTACCCCAAACAAAGCCAGAAGGAGCAGTGAGGCTTCCGCCCCCAGCAAAAACGAGACCCCAGGGAAAAAACACGACACTCTGGCTTTTATGTCAGCAATAACAATAGCGCTCGCCCCCTTCTGTAAACTTTATGAAGCATTGAGCGACTCGCTGAAAGACCAGACCACGCTACTAGCAATGACACATACCAAGCTCCTATTCCTTGAAGGATACATTACAGCACTGGGAACACGCCCACTTGAAAAGCCAACGGGCGCACCAGGTCGCTCTTCCCCGCTAAGGGGACAGGAAAAGGAGGGACAAATCCTAAAACCTGCTGTGCTCATTTCAAGAAGAAATAAAGCTTCCCAAACCGAACCTTGCTGCCATCCGATGTCCATGGGAGAAAATTTGTCTTCTGCCTTAAATCGAACCCGGGAGGGCCACTTTCCGCCTCTTCTCCGCTTTTCCCTCCAAACCTAAACCTTGCTTGCCTCGGATATCTGCATCAAAAGCCCCCAAAGGGCCAGCAGAAGGCACTAACATCTTAAGGGCCACAAAGCCGGACAGTCCACCAAAGTCCAAGTCCTCAACCCAAACATCCCTGAGAGCGGCCCATGAAGAAATAGTCCTAACTCTCGGAGCCCCGCCGAGTCGAACTCGTGAAAAGAGACAGAAAAACCAAGGGGAGATCGCTCTACAACAGTCCTCTGAAAGCGGAACGAGTCTCAAACCTTCCCGGGCCTATGAAAAAATGCCTGCCATTCAGCCACTAACAAACTCACCGAAATCCGTGGACGACTTTCTTAGAGACAAGACCTCTATGAACTTTTCCCAGCATTTTGATTCTCCAGACGAAAGCAGTCAAATCGATTTAACTACAGACAAAAGAACCCCGTCCCCAAAACGACTGGCGGAGGAAAGTGGTCAAAGAACACCAGGGCACCACCCGCCCTTGAGCAAAGCACTGAGAACAGAGCGAAGAACCCGGGGAAGTTCAAAGGAACTGAGTTTTTGGAAACAGCCATTAGGAAAAAAAGCAGTTCTCCCCGCGGAGATTACAAAAATAACTCGAGGAGTGGGCAATAGCCCAAGATCTCGCGAACGTCCAGAAGCCCAGAGAAGGCTGACAGAACTCAATTCTCTCATAAGACAGAAAAATCACAGACAAGAGCCAAAAACAACAATCTACAAACTGGAACAGAAACCCGGGAACACCAAGTACATAACCTTGAACAGAAACATGATACTCCGAATCTTCGGTAAAACTACCTCGCTAAAAAGCTTGAGGTCAGACGACCTGGCACTGGTTGAACCGTATCACAAAAAATCAACAGCAAAAGCCTACATACATCTAAAAGCGTCATTCGTGATTAAAGACCTTGAGGACACCAGGCGAGAACTACATAAATCCGGAATCAGGATACTAAACTGGTCGGAGTCCAATAGTGAAGCAGCAAGGGAGAGAGAAACAATAAGAAGTCCGCACCTGAAAGCCCGAGACCGCTCAGAACCAAAGAGACGGGACTATGAGACCTCGTCCCGCACCCCGCGGTGGAGAAAACAGAAGCGAGTGTCTCCGCAAATCCGACACCAAACTTCAAAATACGAAAGAACTCACTTGGAAAACCGAAGGGAGTACGCATGGCTTGAAACACCCAGGCAAAATCTGAGGAGAGAACTAGTCCGTGAACCTACACCCCACACAGAGGGAAGAGAAATTGAATCAGGAGAGGGTACAGAAAAGACGAAGGAGCAAAAGTGGCAGACAACCTCTTCCATTCCTCCTTGCGTCTCCAAAGCATCAGAGAAACCTACCTCTCAGAATTCCATCCAACAAAGAACCAGCGCGCCTGTTGAATCCCAGGACAGCCAAAGCATAAGGAAGCAACTGTGGTCCTGGCTACCGAAAGCCCTCCTCAAATCACCACAAAAATAGCAACTAGCAGGGCCTAAACAGCCGCCCCGACACACCGTGGGCGAAACAAATGAAATCACCCTAAAGCTGGGCTCTTGGAATACATGTGGATTCAAACATCTAACACACAAAGGAGGAATCAACTTAGGGCTGTTTGATATCTTGGCCCTACAAGAAACTTGGCTCACGGAGGTACCGTCCTTGGACGGCTTTGAAATTGCTCTCTCCCCAGCAGTGAAAAGCCGCTTGGGCAGGCCATCGTCTGGAATTTTACTAGCGGTTCGTGCAGGGAGTGGAATCAACATTTTGAAAGTTCTGGAATCATCCAAACACCATCTGGTAGTATCCTTGGAATGGGCAAGCCCCCGTGCGTCAAAAACACATCCAAATAAAGACCATCAGAAGGCTAAGCTCGCAATGATTGTTGTATACTGGAATTCCCTAGTAATCTCCGACAAAAAGTTTCTCAAACTGATTGAAAAATCAATAGACACCCTATTTGTGGAGGAAAACACAGTTCACATAATAATCTGTGGAGACTTAAATGCCAATTGTCTGACCGGAAGGGAACGTTCGAGTGACTCTAAAAGGAAGAGCACAAAGGAAGAAAGAGGAGCCCAATGGAATGACCTCATGGTTTCCAGAGGATTCAGTAACATGGCGAAGGACTTCCCTGCTACAAATAGACCTCCGACGTGGAAAAGAATGAAAAAGTCTGCGACAATAGACTATATCTTCACATCTGCAGAAATGCAGAAAGTGATGTCCTCATTCGAGGTGATTAAAACAGAAGCTAGCGACCACAACTTACTACAAGCAAAGTGGATCTCAAGTTGCAAAGACAAAATGAGGTGGAGGCACATGGTCGAAAGTAACAATCAAGGAACCCGCTTAAGGCTAACAGCAGAAAAAATCGACCAACTAACTTTAAAATACTCTTCCTGCAATTCAACAGTAGATTACCAACCGCTGCTCAGCCCTCTCAAAATCCTCTCGAACAAGAACAAGGGGACGGACTCGGCCAAGTCGCACCAATTTGACAAACAGGTGGTGGCCAGAAGGGCCATAATACGAAAGCTAAAAAGGTGGACGAAAAGAAACAACTCGACAGCACTGCAAGAGGAACTGAAAGAAGAAACGAAAAAATACAAAGCATGGATAAAAAGCCATCGAATAAATTTGTACCAAAAAGATTCTGAAACAATGCTGAAAAAAGGGGCGGGAAAAGATGCTAGAGACTTTTGGAAACTGCTAAATCAAGTGTGCACGACCAACTCAAACACCCCTTGTAACGCAGTAAGCGAAGAAAATTGGATAACGCATTTCACTGATCTGTTTCGAGCACCACCAAAGGCGAACCCTCCAAATCATGAGGAAACCGAAACTGAGTGGATTGACGTGTCCGATAAAGAAGACATCCATGATTTGCTGAGAAAACTCAAAGCTTCCAGAGCACCTGGTCCCGACGGGATCACAAACACCGATCTGAAAACATACTCCGAAAACTGGGTGCCTTTCATAAGCCAGGTGCTCAGCAACTGTTCAAATACCAGAACCGTCCCGAGGTCTTGGACCTCTGCTATAGTGGTACCCATCTAAAAAAAAGGCGAAAAGTCGGATCCACGCAATTACAGGCCAATTGCCTTGCTGGACACAATCGGGAAAATATACGGTTCCCTGCTCCTAAAGAGATTCCAAAACTGGGCAAAGAACGCCCCCTGCGCCGATCCATTTCAAGCTGGATTAAAAAAAAATAAAACGGCCACAGTTAACATCATGCTAGTTAGCATAATCAAAAGTAAGTCTATGCAAGGATCCTCGAGAACTTTTCTCGCTTTCATCGACCTATCGCAAGCATTCGATATGGTGGACAGAGAAAGGCTATGGGAGAAGTTAAAAACATGGGATTGTCCCCCGAACATCCTTGCTCCAATAAAAGCTCTCCACAAAGGAACAACCATGAGGGTCAAACTAGATCATCAGGGCTTACTTTCGGAAGAGATCGCAACCAACCGAGGAGTGAAACAGGGATGCCCGTTGGCCCCCGAATTATTCATTGCTTTCCTGGGGGACATAAAAGAAGCAACCAAGCAGACTCGATCGTTTCCTCCGAAAATTGGCAATACACCTGTCTCGAGAATGCTATACGCCGATGATATCACCCTGCTGGACAAAACTGAAATTCGTCTCCAGAGACAAATGAACGATTTAGCAGAGTTCATCAACCAGGCCAACTTAACCATAAACAAAGCAAAAACAAAAGTGCTTATACTGGGAAACAAAACCAAAAAAGCGAAAGACTTCACCTGGAACCTTGAAAAAGTCAAAGTGGAAACAGTAAAAAACTTCAGATACCTGGGCGCAATAATAGACAGCACTTCCACGGACTCAGCGATGCAATCAGAACTCTGGAAGAAAGTACGTTCCCTGACCTCCCAAGCCAGAGTACTGGACAAGAAATTTGGCCGCTTTTCTCTGATTCCGACAATCACTTTCTACAAAGCCAAGGTTGTCCCGGCCCTGACATACGGAGCAGCTGCGATGCCATCGGTTCCAAACACAATATGGAAAAAACTAGAGGGTTACTTCTGGAAATCAGTATTAAATCTGCCAAAATCAACCCAATAAGGCAATAAGACGAGAACTTGGCCTCGTCTCACTTGGCACGACAGTGGAATTGGCAAGTGTATCCCTGTTCAGAAAAACAATCCTTCCTGACGCACCACCTCTTTACAAACTAATTGACTCAGAGATCAAGAAAGGCGCGTGCAGTATGATTCTGAATTGGGCCGAACTTATAAAATCAAAGCTGACCCAAATTGCTTGCACAAAAGAAGACCTCATCACGAATCCAAATAAGATAAAAAAAAAACTGGAAGAGGCCGATTGGATTAACACCGAAGAGACAGCTAAAAGAAACAAGAACTTGTCCACCTTCCCTCAAGCACCAAAAAAGCTAAATGAGATAACCCAGCTACTCAGAAGATTTCCAAACAAAACTATGAGACACTTTCTTCTAAGAGCTCGCCTAAATCTGTTACACACAAACGAGATTCTGTTTGCAAGAGGACATTCGTCCTCTAAAAGCTGTCGTCTATGCAAAGCCGACTCTGAAACAGTAAGACATTTGCTAATGGTATGCCCAGCAATGTACCAGCTTCGTTTACTATATCTTCACCCGCACCTTGAACTACATACTGACAGCGAAGAGGAAAGATGGTGGAACCGCCTAATCAGTGGACAAAAAACAACCTGGTCGATCGCAACTGCAAAAATCCTACAGAATGCCCTACTGCAGTGCACACAGAGTACGCCACCGACTGCAAGCACATAACTTGAAGAAAAGTCGCCCTTTTTGTTAAATCCAGATTCTGGATAAACACAAATAAATTAAAAAAAAAAAAAAAAAAAAGAGGTCACTGCAAACAGGTTGCGGCAGAAGGTATCGGGCCATTATGACAGCTGCCTCCAATCATCACACAAAGTACTCGCCTGTCTAGGCACCCGCGTATTGGCGCAATATGCATGAATACTGCAGGCACTCCTCCGTCTTCTTCCACCTATGTACATATGTTGCATGAACCACTTCTCACTCCTCCACCCGTTCCCGTCCTTCTTGATGCCAACACATGGCGTACAGTACATTCTCCAGACCCTTCCGCCACTGCTCTGTCCTATGATACACCATGGTAGCGTTTCCCAAAAAATGTTGACGCACAGCACGCTTCCCTCCAGCCAACCACCGGCCGCGTCCAAAGTTCTCCGACAACACGGCGTACCGCAGGCCAATGAGACTTTGGTCCGAGGAGCGGACCCAGATATCACTAATTTTTTGGGACATGCATTTCAGTCCTGTCCAACAAAAGTACTGGTTGGATTACCACCAAACACACAAAAGCATGCTTTCCGACCCAAGCCCCCGCTCCTGCTGCAAATATGGTGAACATCGTCCAGCCGTTCGGCCTGTAGCCGTGCGCAAAGTTTTACCCCATTCAGTCTATGGGGAAAAAGAAATGTGGGACACCCCTATAACTTTGCCCGCCCCAGCGCGAAACCTCATCCAACTTGTGAGGAAAAATTCAGAGCCAGTCATATACTTTTTTTGCAAAGTTTGGTGACGATTCCACCAGGGGGAGCGAAGTTATAAGCCTCCGAAAAAGTGGTCTTCCTATGAGTTTAGCAACTTAACCATAACTACACGGCCGTTACCGCGGGCCGTGTAATATACATATATATATGACACCTATATGTCATGCATATGCCAGATATGCCCATGTAAAAAGTTGCATATATCAGCATTTCCCACTGTCATGCAGCGTGCTGCAATCGAATAAATGTGTAGCACGTCGTTACTCCCCATTGCACCCTCTACATTCCTAGTGCTATAAGGACAGCATGAAGATCTGCCATTGCAGAAACCCTGGCGCTCAGACAGAGTGTACCCTCCGGCTACCTGCCACACACCAGTACTTAGCCATTGGCACTGATTGCTAAACTAGTAAATAACCTACTTTCCCTGGGTCAACCATTAGTCTGCTTTTCTAACTACACAGATCAGGGGAAAAAAGTCACTTTTCATGTTTTCAGGCGATACTTTTAAATCGTGTATACCCACGTTATTTATATGTCATTATAAAAAAGTGCATACCTAGAGACGTCTATACAGTTTATACAGGAGGAGCAACCGAGTGTTGCCATGCCTCTAACATCACTGTCTGTGTAAAAGCACCTTCCTCTACAGATTCTGACATTTGGTTTTAGGCCTTTTTCATGAATTGCCTTCTGCTGTCATCCTCACTTCTCTTCACTGAGTACTGTTAAACAATCATCGCATGGAGACACATGTATATGCTGTAAATGTGTGTTCCAATGTCCAATATCCAGTAGAAAGCCATCGTCGCTCGATCTGATTCCGCAGGCATCCTCAAGCAACACCCACCACTGTCCCTTTCTTTCTGACTGTGCCTCTCTCTCGTTGTGGCACAGAGGTTCTCCCGCTTCCTCGGCGCATGCACTTAATAAGCGCATTAGGACCATGGTGCCCGAAGACATGATCAGACATGGTAGATGTAATTTGCTTCTGAATAAGCATCTATCAAGCTCTGAGGCTGTTCCCACATCAAACAAGCTTCTATTCTGCATCCTCAGGAGCGAGTAGATAATGTAGGGTGTGCCATGGTGCAAAGTATGCCCTTACACAAATGTAAGCCATCCGTACTGGTGTATGCAACTGACCAGTACAAAGTGTTAAGATGTGTGCTCATACCCTAATATCAAAGGAAAGCATTGTGTAAAAAATGTGAATAGTGCTACATATGGAGTGGCATTAGCACACTTTGTGCGGCATGCAGACAAAAGCTTGCTCAGATGGCAGGCTGAATCCAAAAAGAATGACCGATGCAAAATAATGGTTGTCCCACCATTAGGACACACTCCTCTAGATGCCCTCTCACAATTTTTAATGGCTCAAAATAAATGCACCTTCTGCAGCCTCTCTGACACTAGTCCTGCCTGGCAGCCATCTTGTTTGCAGTTTTGCAAAAAAGGTAGCAGGCGCCCCTCTCTCAAAAGAACACGTCATGATAACCTGTTCTGTGGTTTTTACCCACAGTGAGAGTCGGCAGCCATCGCTTTTAGCTCACTGTACTTTTCACAAGGGAAGAATATCCATTTGCATATCAGTCTTTGTCCCGCCCACAAGGGCAGTCCAGCACCGAAATGCCAGGCAAACCTCCTTTGAACAAGAGTACCAAAAGCAACCCCATACACGTGTTTCAGTCTTGCTGGGTCTCATCAGTGAGTTGGAGCTGTGCCTCTCTGAGTGACAGTTGCTATTGGTACTCTTGTTCAGAAGGGAATTGCCATAGCATTTCGGTGCTGGACTGCCCATGTGGGCGGGACAAAGACTGATATGCAAATGGATATTTCTTGTCTGTGAAAGGTACAGTGAGCAAAAAGCGATGGCTGCGAACTCTAAAGTGGGAAAAAAACACAGAACAGGTTATCATGCCATGTTCATTCTGGAGAGGGGCGCCTGCTAAATTTTTTGAAAAATGTTTGCAAGGAACTTGAGGTTGGTCACCCTGAGTTACCTGGGGGAAACCAGACGTGTACTCCCTGCTCACTGTGCTCAGAGAGGCACAGCTCAACCTCAATAATGATGCCCAACAAGGCACGTGTATGGGGTTGCTGTTGGTACTCGTCTTCAGAAGGAAATTGCCATAGCATTTCGGTGCTGGACTGCCCATTTAGGCAGGGCAAACACTGATATGCAAATGTTTATTTCCCATCTGTGAAAGGTACAGTGAGCAAAAAGTGATTGCTGCGAATTCTCAAAGTGGGAAAAAACCACAGAACAGGTTATCATGCCATTTTCATTCTGGAGAGGGACGCCTGCTAACTTCTTTGAAAAATGTTTGCAAGGAACTTGGGGTTGGTCACCCTGAGTTACCTGGGGGAAACCAGACGTGGACTCCCTGCTCACTGTGCTCACAGAGGCACAGCTCCACCTCACTGATGAGGCCCAAAAAGGCTGAAACATGTCTATGGGGTTGCTGTTGGTACTCCTGTTCAGAAGGGAATTGCCATAGCATTTCGGTGCTGGACTACCCATGTGGGCGGGACAAAATCTGATATGCAAATGGATATTTCCCATCTGTGAAAGGTACAGTGAGCAAAAAGGGACGACTGCGAACTCTCAAGGTGGGAAAAAAACACAGAACAGGTTATCATGCCATTTTCATTCTGGAGAGGGGTGCCTGCTAACTTTTTTTAAACATTTTTGCAAGAAACTTGGGGTTGGTCACCCTCAGTTACCTGGGGGAAACCAAACTTGGACTCCCTGCTCACTGTGCTCAGAGAGGCACAGCTCCACCTCACTGATGAGACCCAACAAGGCTGAAACACCTGTATGGGGTTGCTGTTGGTACTTGTCTTCAGAAGGGAATTGCAATAGCATTTCGTTGCTGGACTGCCTATGTGGGCGGGACAAAGACTGATATGCAAATGGATATTTCCCATATGTGAAAGGTACAGTGAGCAAAAAGCGATGGCTGCGAACACTCAAAGTGGGAAAAAAACACAGAACAGGTTATCATGCCATTTTCATCCTGGAGAGGGGCGCCTGCTAACCTTTTTGAAAACTGTTTTCAAGGAACTTGGGGTTGGTCACCCTGAGTTACCTGGGGGAAACCAGACTTGGACTCCCTGCTGTGCTCAGAGAGGCACAGCTCAACCTCACTGATGAGGCTCAACAAGGCTGAAACATGCGTATGGGGTTGCTGTTGGTACTCTTGTTCAGTAGGGAATTACCATAGCATTTCGGTGCTGAACTGCCCATGTGGGCCGGGACAAAGACTGATATGCAAATGGGTATTTCCCATCTGTGAAAGGTACAGTGAGCAAGAAGCGATGGCTGCGAACACCCAAAGTGGGAAAAAAACACAGAACAGGTTATCACGACATGTTCATTCTGGAGAGGGGGGCCTGCTTACTTTTTTGAAAAATGTTTGCAAGGAACTTGGGGTTGGTCACCCTGAGTTAGCTGGGGGAAACAAGACGTTGACTCCCTGCTCACTGTGCTCAGAGAAGCACAGCTCCACCTCACTGATGAGGCCCAACAAGGCTGAAACACGTGTATGGGGTTGCTGTTGGTACTCTTGTTCAGAAGGGAATTGCCATAGCATTTCGGTGCTGGACTGCCCATGTGGGCGGGACAAAGACTGATATGCAAATGCTTATTTCCCTTCTGTTGAAGGTACAGTGAGCAAAAAGCGATGGCTGTGAACTCTCAAAGCGGGAACAAAATCACAGATCAGGTTATCATGCCATGTTCATACTGGAGAGGGGCGCCTGCTAAGTTTTTTGGAAGAATGTTTGCAAGGAACTTGGTGTTGGACACCCTGAGTTACCTGGGGGAAACCAGACGTGGATCCCTGCTCACTGTGCTCAGAGAGGCACAGCTCCACCTCACTGATGAGGCCCAACAAGGCTGAAACATGTGTGTGGGGTTGCTGTTGGTACTCTTCTTCAGAAGGGAATTGCCATAGCATTTCGGTGCTGGACTACTCATATGGGCGGGACAAAATCAGATATGCAAATGGATATTTTCCCATCTGTGAAAGGTACAGTGAGCAAAAAGGGACGGCTGCGAACTCTCAAAGTGGGAAAAAAACACAGAACATTTTATCATGCCATTTTCATTCTGGAGAGGGGTGCATGCTAACTTTTTTGAAACATTTTTGCAAGGAACTTGGGACTGGTCACCCTGAGTTACCTCGGGGAAACCAGACGTAGACTCCCTGCTTACTGTGCTCAGAGAGGCACAGCTCCACCTCACTGATGAGGCCCAACAAGGCTGAAACACGTGTATGGGGTTGCTGTCGGTACTCGTCTTCAGAAGGGAATTGCCATAGCATTTCGGTGCTGGACTGCATATGCGGGCTGGAGACAGAGACTGATATGCAAATAGAATTTTCCCATCTGTGAAAGGTACAGTGAGCAAAAAGCGATGGCTGCGAACTCTCAAAGTGGGAAAAAACTACAGAACAGGTTATCATGCCATTTTCATTCTGGAGAGGGCCGCCTGCTAACTTTTTTGAAAAATGTTTGCAAGGAACTTGGGGTTGGTACCCTGAGTTACCTGGGGGAAACCAGACTTGGACTCCCTGCTGTGCTCAGAGAGGCACAGCTCCACCTCACTGATGAGGCTGAACAAGGCTGAAACATGCGTATGGGGTTGCTGTTGGTACTCTTTTTCAGAAGGGAATTGCCATAGCATTTCGGTGCTGGACTGCCCATGTGGGGGGACAAAGACTGATATGTAAATGGGTATTTCCCATCTGTGAAAGGTACAGTGAGCAAAAAGCGATGGCTGCGAACTCTCAAAGTGGGAAAAAACTACAGAACAGGTTATCATGCCATTTTCATTCTGGAGAGGGCCGCCTGCTAACTTTTTTGAAAAATGTTTGCAAGGAACTTGGGGTTGGTACCCTGAGTTACCTGGGGGAAACCAGACTTGGACTCCCTGCTGTGCTCAGAGAGGCACAGCTCCACCTCACTGATGAGGCTGAACAAGGCTGAAACATGCGTATGGGGTTGCTGTTGGTACTCTTTTTCAGAAGGGAATTGCCATAGCATTTCGGTGCTGGACTGCCCATGTGGGGGGACAAAGACTGATATGTAAATGGGTATTTCCCATCTGTGAAAGGTACAGTGAGCAAAAAGCGATGGCTGCGAACTCTCAAAGTGGGAAAAAACTACAGAACAGGTTATCATGCCATTTTCATTCTGGAGAGGGCCGCCTGCTAACTTTTTTGAAAAATGTTTGCAAGGAACTTGGGGTTGGTCACCCTGAGTTACCTGGGGGAAGCCATACGTGGACTCCCTGCTTACTGTGCTCAGAGAAGCACAGCTCCACCTCACTGATGAGGCCCAACAAGGCTGAAACGCGTGTATGGGGTTGCTGTTGGTACTCTTGTTCAGAAGGGAATTGCCATAGCATTTCGGTGCTGGACAGTGAGCAAAAAGCGATGGCTGTGAACTCTCAAAGCGGGAACAAAATCACAGATCAGGTTCTCATGCCATGTTCATACTGGAGAGGGGCGCCTGCTAAGTTTTTGGGAAAATTGTTTGCAGTTTTGTTTTATTTTTTGTGGATAAACTGCTTGCTTGGAAGCACTGAGAATTTTCTCTCCACAAACAAAGCCCCTGTTAACACTGCAGGCATGACGTCAGGTGTTACTAGTAATAATAGTCCCTGTGCTTGGCTGACCTGGCCAACAGTTTATCATTGAAAGTCTTCCCTTTGCTTTTACCTATTAACCTGAGCTAGTGGGCTTTCACTGGCCATGTCGGATTGCCACAGTTGAGTATACTGAGTAAATGGGTTGCAGATCAGTGTTGACATTTTATGAATTTTTGTATTAGTACTTGTTTGTGTACACTAGGCATTTACATTTTTTCATGCATTTTACTGTTGTTGAGCAATAAATATAATGACCACTGTGTTTTAATGTGTTTGTATTTTGTATAAGAAAGTAATAAGTATTTGCGTTTGCTCTGTTGAACCCGGATATAGCTCCTTTGAGCATAGATTAGAATGTGGTTTAGATTAGCCTCAATCTATCCCGTAGGGATCCACCTTTTGACATATATATTTTACAAATTCCCCCGGTTATTAGTTTAGTGAGCCCGCCACAGATGACAATAACCCTTCATTAAGGATCTAATACGTTTTAGAGTTAACCCTTCACTGAGATGTGTGAAACAGACCTCATTACGATTGTTTCCTGAGGAAAAAATAGCAGTTTATTAGCTGTGAAGTCAAAACCCACATGCACATGTACGCCATTTCAGCAATCATTTCGGATTAAAATTAAGCTTGGATGGCTCCAAATACCTCACCTCTGCCGCGTACATTCAAAATAATGCTCTTGGGAATGACATCTTTTGGTGCCTTTTGGAATAATGTTTTGTTCACAAACACTGCTTCCCAGTTGAGAGTACTCACCATCTCTAAAGACTCACTCAAAATCATCTATACATAGTAGTGGTTCGTCTACCTACAGTACCTCCCATCCACAGATATAATGTATGCAGACATACAATGAACCCATTGGGAGAGCCGGTGTCTCGTCGAGTGACCTTTTCTTGATGCATTGCTTCACTGATATATACATATATGCCTTAAGAGAAAGCAACCGCACCACACCACTCGGTCCACTGTGTGGCTCCAGGCAGGAAGCATGCATCCCATGTGCAGGATTTTGCTTGAGCCAAGTGCAGTGTTGCATGGGAATGCTTTAAACCTCATCTGCACTTCTGCAAGCTTCAATTACATGGCGTGGCATTGGCAAGTGGCTACAGCATGGCCCTCCAAAGTAGGGGCAGTTCTGATAGCTGGGTTAAAATACAAGGTTTTCTGGCATCTTACTTGAAATTGCATTTTCTTTTTGAAAAGATGCAGCCTCCAGCCTTCTTAGAGTTACTTGTAAGGTAAGGAGAAGGGGAGGGTACTGCTCATAATCCAGAGACATGCATCGTCCTGATTAGTGCCCATAAACAGGAGAGCAATAAAGGGGCTGGAGAGAGCTGGTTACAGCTACACTTTATACGTGACTCTATGGAGAGTGCTAAATCACGTGAATTAGTATTCCGGTTGGGCTGCGATGGATGTAGAGCATAAACATTGGTTTGCGGGAAGGAACGTGTTGGCTGGACTTTGTCAGAGTGATATGTGCGTGTCAATGTTGCACAGAGAACTGCAAATTGTGTAGATGTACCAGCTGCGGTACAAACCGACGGTTGGAGACAGCTCTGAACTGTGCTGCGCTCTAAGTGAAGTGATGACGTCACTATGGCAGTGCGGGGAGTTGGCGATGCGGTGGAACGCTTAGGGTGTTTCAAAAGAAATGAACGGCTCGTCACTGCTGATCTGTCAATATGGCTGCTGTTCCTATTAGCATCAAAGGAAGGAGCGGCTGGGTTCTGAGAATAAAGGACCCTACAACGTCCCAACATGGCCAGGAAGTACAGGGCAGCCAACCCAGTGCCGCGGTAGATCGGATGTTTCTGAACGTGAAACAAGCTGAAGTAATGAGGGCCTAGCCAGCGGTAGTCTGAGTATGGTTAGAGGTGAACTGAGTCTGAACGGGAGCTGCAGTGCCTAATTGCAGAGTGCCTGCTTGTGTCAAGACTGAGTCCGAAATTGGTGTGTGGTGAGGTGAGGCGGGAAGAAGCGCTTTCCGAATGAATATGTTACTCGTGTCCGACGTGGGACAGATCCGATGTTGCCCGTGGAGATATTACAAGCTGCGGGTTGGACAATGAAGTTGGCGTTGGGGGAATTAGAAACATACGGGGCCTCATTACGACCCTGGCGCTAATGGTTTAACGGCGCCGTAAAGAGCGTCGGCGCCGTTAAACCATTAGCGCTTGATTATAAGGTCCCTTAGCGGGTTGGAGGCTTTAACGCCTGCTTTTTGAAGGCGTTAAAATCCAACCCGCTAAGGGACCTTGGAGCTAATTACGGCAACCGTAATTTATGGTGCCGTAATTAGCGCCTTCCCAATCCCCATTATGCCCTATGGGGCAAAATGGGAATGGGGAAGGGCAAATGGTGAATGGGGAATTACCGCCCCCGCCAACCTTGTGATGGGGCGGTAATTCCGCCATCCACCATGCCGGAGACCGGCATGGACCATGGTGCTAACAGCACCATGGTCCAGCGCCTGGGTCGTAATTAGCCCACAATATTGTATCTTTTATTCCTTGTGTGGGCATGGGTACAAGTTTGTCTGGCATATGGTTGTAGGGATTAACAATTTTGAGTATTTGCAGGAACAGTGGACATTACATTTCTAGGAGGACTGGGTAATTTTAAGTAAATCTCACATCAGTACTGCAGGTAATTGTAAGTGGTCTTGCTGCATGGATTAAGCTGGATGGTTGTTTTAGGGTGATGTGGGTCATGGGTGAAGGCTAGATATAACTAATTTGAGGATTTGCAGCTTTTAGGTCGCTCCAACGCGACAAGGACTTTTAGCGGTAAACAAATGTCTGGTATGGTGCAAAGTCTGAATTTGGAGTAATGTTGGATATACATGAGGATATAACCATTTGATTCTTTGCAGGGGGTGTCACAAGTAAGATGCATATAGGACAATAACACTGGCAGCCCATCACCCAGGCAGGGGGCTTACCAACTCCTGGGTTAGAACCTTCACCCACACATTCTCACATTCAGGCATCAACACTCCACATGACATCACAACATTACTTCTTGCCTAGGCAAGAAATACACAACACATCTCCTCCTTTACATTAGCACACCACACACAAGCAAGCGCTACACAACACTTTTATTTTATCTTTTACAGAATTATTGAATTAAAATAAGCGATTACGTCTTTATATATACTCGTTATAATCACATTTGTTTGAAGTTTTTTTACATATTGCTTTGACTTCATTTTGGCTTTCCCTGCAAAGGCTTCCTTTGGTTAATTTTATCCAATGTTTGTATTTTTAGGGGGTTTTGAGGTCTTTAGAGAGTGCAATTTTTATGTGATTTCTATGCACACAGCACTTTGTTCTGTGGTGTTTTTCTGACCACAAAAATGACGAAACGAAAGGCTCGACTTTCCCTTTCCCCTACCCCTGTTTCTAAGAAATCACCATCATCAATAATTACTGCCCTGATACAGGAAGCCAATGTATGAATTGCAGAAATTGAGGGACTTCTCAAAGGCATAAATGTTCGTGGATTTGTCAATCAAACAAAAACTGTAGCACAACCTAATAAACTAATGTCTAATCCTGCTGTGGCAGATGCAGCGGCCGCTAATCCAGAAGTAGAATGCATGTACCATTAAAAACAGGAAGGCAAATGGAAAAGAGGATGAGGACGCCCTGGCTAGATATGAACAGCCACAAACAGATCATCAGGTAGGAGGGACAAACTATAGGATCCCTGCAGAGGTTTATCCCTCACTTTTGAGCATGACATTGTCACTTCCACCCCCAAAAAATCTTCAGCCGTTCAATCAATGACCTCAAACGTATATCCTAATTATGTAACAATATTGAATATATTCTTAGTGCTGTCCTTACCTAGTTGGGAGGATATCTCATCAGTGGAGAAATCACAAGTCCAACATACAGTTGTCTAAAAGAGTAACTCATAAGATCCGACCACACTTGAATCTGTGAACAAGGCACACAGATGGACACTGAACCTACACACATGATCTCCCAAATATTGTCTGCCAAAATATCAACCCTTACCAAAGAAATTATGACCTTGAAGAACATAAAGAAATTATTGGTGCCTATTCTTAAATCTCAAACTACAGATAATAAAATAATGACGGATACTGCTCGATCAGTCACCAACCTGAAAAACGAACCAAAACCCTAGTTTATCCTCCCAACTTTACGATAAACCACAACACAGCAAAACTACAACTATTGCCACAATGATAAGTGAAACACAAATACCAGAAATAGCGTGTTCTAGTCTTCCACCAAGTAATAGTCTAGCCCCCACACCAAACAGCATAGCATATAGAAAACTCAACATGAGGATGTGAGGGCAAACAGAAGGTACCCAGGAAATGATTCCCCACTACTGACTCCACTAGGCCAGGATATAAACGATCACTTAGAAGGGATGATGGTCTATATGATTAAGGTACTAAACCTAGTAAGAGGCATATATGAGTGAGGGAATGCACATATTATTAAGAGCATACATTGGATATGACATGTCAAAGGCTGTCACACGATTATTCGGGAAGATATCTTACAAGCATCCTGCACCTTGATCCATACGACAAGGCTAAAGATTTTATAAGCCTCAAACGTACTTGTAGCATTTTGGCAGAGGGATTATTATCTATAGACATAAATAAATAAAAGCTTACCCACCTGTATCGAATCAGCGAACAATGAGCAGTAACCAGGGTAGAGAGGGGCACTCAAGAATACTACCCTCTACCATCTCGAAAATTGTTACAACCCATCTGACCCGAAACGTGACCACTATCCTATGATCTAAGCCAATTGCATCATCTAAGCCTGATTGTCACAACCTTAGTGCAGTAAATTTACATTCTCAGTCCCCTACTGGCGAAACAAATCCCTTCCTCGATCAAAGCCAACCTGTATTGAACCCCGGTAACGGAAATATAAAAATCGTCTCATGGAAGATCATGGGTTTGACGAACAAAATGGAAGACAGAGATTTGCTTGCCAGCAGTCTTTTCCTCACCCTCTGACACCGTAGGTCTTCCTGCTTGGGTAAGGGAATGTTAGTAGCGGGTACAGCGGTAATGCTCACTATTACATATCATTTTTAAATGACCACCCCCCATTATTCCGTTCATCATTTACAGTCCCATCATGAGGATAAGAGTACTTATTGGCTTGCCCATAACCACTTACGCTGCTGGGTCCTTGCAGCTGATGAGATGATGAAGTTGCCAGCCTGAAAATCGCAAGAAAGGCATTAATACATCAGTACTTGTTAGTAACCTCAAGCTCCACGAACTAAACAATCACTGAGGGCAAAAATGAAACCTCCCCCCGGACATTTCTTGTTAAGTGTTTCTCAACGTGGGTCGGACAGTATATGCACTGTATTCAAGTTGGAGAAAAGTTTGGGCTATGTTTTCAATGGAAGCAAGGAAATATACTTCAGGGAAACGTGCTCTAAGGGGTCTGTGTTTTCTGATAGAGTGGGCAAATTGAGCGGCAAAGGCTTCAGAATGGTTGAATGAGTAGACCTCAGTGTGATGAATGGGAGGTAACATCAAGGACATTTCCTACACAATTCTAACAGCATACATATGCAACAACCTGCATGTGCGAGGAAAAGAGAGAGAACAAAACAGTGTTACAGCAGTCAGGTGCACACAATATAATTTGAAGCCTATTTTAGCATGCTGTGCACACTGGGTTGTTGGTCCCTATTCTAGCTGCTTGTGTGCATTGGACCATAGGATGGCCAGGTTTCCCTAAATCGAGAGTGTTCGTGTTGTCTTGTAGTTCATGAAAATCTGTTGCGTTGGCCCTGTTCATTGTTGCTCCCTCGTTGCCAGGGTGGCCACCACTTTGTAGGGCTTGACGCCTTACACATCTAACAAAGTCTGTCAGGAGGGCAAAATGTCCCACTCTAGTCCCTAGCCATTTTGAATTTAGTTGTCTGTTGTCTTCAGGCCTGCCCTGGGTCCTTTGTATCTGGCGAGAAATGAAAAGAAGCGCTTGAGACCTGAGAATGAACATATTCTTCAATTTCTTGACCTAACCTCTCTGCACTACTCTTACACTATTCAGTGTCCTAGTAGGAGGAGCCAAGGGTACATTTATGCACCATCCTGTCACCACCTGGTGGGCGTTCAATGGCGGTCGGACCGTAACTTGTTGCACAAGTCAAAATTTACCGGGAAAATGTCCTGTAGCTGTATCCTTAACACATCTGGATCATCTGCACTTAATTTAGGTGAAGATACTCATGACATACTTGGATCATATACACGCAATTTAGGTGGTAGTGCACAAATGGGCCTTTGAGTCTTTGTATTTACTGTACTTTACTTTAAGCTATTTATATTGCAAGCCTTTGTCCCAGGGGCATGAGGCGCTGCAAGCTAAATAGGGAAACATCAGGGTGTTAAATCTGTCATATAGGGTGGCTGTGTCTCTAAATTAAGAGGATCATGTTCCTTAATTAAGAGAATCTCAGGGTTTTTAGATCTTTCTTCTATGGCTCCTCTCACAACTTCTCAGGGCGTGCCCGCAGTGAACTGCAGGCACTTTATGCTGGTACTAATGAAATTTGTTACCAAGTATTCGCTACCTGTCCCCCCCTCTTTTTATCTCTTTTTTCTTTTTGTTTTTGTTCTCTATCAATCCCAATCATCACAAGTTACTCCCATGCCCTGTATCCCACCCCATGTCCACTTGTTAAACCCTACTCTGTTAATTACTCAATTAAGTTTTGCATTGTATTACTCCACTACTTTCATTACTGTTGCAGTTAAACAATATATTTCTCCCCTCAATATCTACTCCCAAATTTTAATACCACCATTATTCTCCAATTCATGCAGCAATGACCTCTTTCCCTGCGATGGTTAATGCATTTGTGCCAGTGCTATGTTCAAAAGCGCTAGTGGCATTACTACTTGCGCTGTGTTATTGTGTCGCCAAAGGGTATCTGTTGGGAACATGGATCATCCACCCCTTACCCAAAGTTCTCTCCTCCCGGGGTGCAGCTCCCCGCGATTCCATGATGTGTGTCTCTTGTGTATTGTTGTACCCCACTGACATCACCATGTTCCTCACTCCTCTCAGGGCAATGTGTCTCCCCTTCAGTTTTCTGCACTGTGTTGTAGTGCCAGTGTGAGAGCAACTCATTTTGCTCTGTGTGTTTAATAATTAGTTGGCAATCGTGCGCCCCCAACCTTCTCACTTGTCCTGCCTTCCCTCAGTCTCACTACAGCATTTCCTAACCTCTTGACCCCATCAGTCTGATCGATAGTTAGTGAACCGTCAATGAAAGACACGCCTCCCCCCTCAAAGGCACCTTTCTCCTCCTTGTGTGTCTCATTGAATTGCTCTGCATTATTTGTGTATGCATGAGCCCAGTCTCCTTGCTGAAGGATGTGCGCTCAGAGTGTAGCTGAATTTAATCTCTTGCAATTACGCACCCCCTCTGCACCGTGCAGCCCCACTATGCTAAACAATCTTCCTTACTTTCAGCATGTGTATGCTTTGTGTTGAACAAGTTATGGCTTTGTCTGTGAATAAAATGGTCATATCCAATCTGCTCATGATGTCACAAATGTCCCTTCCCTAATGGATGGCCTAGTCGCCCCACTGTCACCCAGAAAAGAAAATGTTTTGTTACCTATCACCACCCCTATGCAATTGTCCTCTGCAGAATTGAGTGTGCGTGAATGTGTGTGTGGCAGAGTGAGACACATCAAGTTTGTCTGGGGCTGTCCTATTAAGAGTATAATGTCAATCCATTTCCTTTGAAAGGGTTGTTCCCCACCAAGTGGACCCCTCCCAGTCATCTAACCTGTACTGTTGCTATTGTGTCAGTGTTCGGTATGTGTGCTGACTGCTGTGCCGTCCCACTGGGTTGAGATGCTTGTAAGTCCTGGGGTGGTGGAGCTGTCATTTGTTGTGTCGGTGCCTGTACCTGTAGTGGTGACAGTGCCTGTGTTGGTGCTTGTGGTGTCTGCTGAAATGATCCCTGTATCTGTCCTTGCTGCTGCTGGCACTGGGCAGAATAATTTCCCTGTGCCCCTGCATACTATTGTTGTTCCTGATTCCCCCCCTTTTTGCTTTGCTCCCCCAAAATGACAGGTTCTTGAAACATGTCCTAAATGCCCACAGATCTAGCACTGTAGTGACTCCCTCCCCTGTCCTGAAACACCGCCTGGTATGTTTCCTGCATTCTGTGGTCCCTGCTCTCCATAGGCCCGAAATCCTCCCCGAAATCCTCCCTGATTGTGGTGCATCTGTGGTCCAAACTCGCGCCCTCCTTGGAGTTCCCCCTTCTTTGAACCCTTGCTGGAGCCCACCCTGCCCCATGTATCCTCCCCACATGGGCGGTGCGTATTGTGGTGGCTGCTGATACTGCTATTGTGATGCTGGTGCGTGTGAGTTGGGGCTGGTTTTAACTGTCCATTCCATTGCATACTTTAATCATTTATTTTGTACCAACCTGGCCTCATCTGCCTTTCTCTGCCTCTGCCATTTGTTTAACCGTCTTCTCTTGCCACAATCTACAATACACACAGTCACTTCTAGCATGCTATACTTGCTGCCTCCCTTCCATAACCCTATGCATGCTGCACCGCCCCCTACTGCGCCTCTATTATGTTTGGCTGTGATGTCTTGTTCAGTCCTTCTCGCCTCCTCCCATCTCTTCCTTTCCCATTCCAGTGCAACCCACTCACTGACCACTTTTATGGCCCGTTCATCCTCCTGCTTTTGTACTCATTCCCTTGCCATCTATCCCTTCTCCACGCTCTTTTCCCATGAGCTCCCTCTCTTCCTTCCTCCTCCATTTCCTGTCTTTCCTTTCCAGTTCCACCATTCTTTTCCTGTTTCTCTCCTCGCACTGCACTTTCATTTCCTGGTCCCTCTTCCTTCTCTCTTCTCCCTCCATTTGCTCTGCCCAGTCAAGCTTTTTGCGCTCCTTCTCCCCACTCTCTATTGCTGTGGTTACTCCTTGCACCTCCCCCCTTATCTTCCCTTTAATTTTGAAAAAAAACTTGTGCTGCTATTTATTCCTCTGTACTTGTGCCTTCAAATCTGCTTTCATGCACTGCAGCCCTTCCTTGCTCACTCCTTTGCTGCTAGTTGGTTGTTCTGCACCTTCCTGTTTGTTCTCTTTAGTGTATTGTGATGGTTTGTATGTGGTGTTTAAATGTTGTCTGCTGCTTTCAGTTCCCTCATGGAGTGCATTCCTTGCTTACCATCTGTGTCCTCAAATATTACACTCCCGGAGGTGCAGAAGGGTGAGACCCCTCTTCCCTCTGCTCGTGCTGGTTCAGCATCTGCTGACGCCTCACCACTTTCCTTTCCTTCATGCGCCACAGTTTAACTGTAGCCAGGTGCTTTTCAGCCTTTTTCCCGTG
The DNA here is from genome assembly GCF_040938575.1 of Ambystoma mexicanum. Lineage (NCBI taxonomy): Eukaryota > Metazoa > Chordata > Amphibia > Caudata > Ambystomatidae > Ambystoma > Ambystoma mexicanum. The sequence goes on along the minus strand of NC_090930.1, from coordinate 1,107,256,666 downwards.
TAAGTGCTGTGTATGTGTGTCAGTAGCAATTGCTGCACGCCTCTGGAGAAGCCGCCTATTGGCAGCCATACTCTTATTTATTTGCCTTCAGTACTTTTGAATCATTGCACACTATGTTTTACTAACTTATCTTGGCATGGAAGCTGTGTTCTACATAACAGGTGAAGGGGAGTCATTTCTCCGCTACCCCTAAATGCATTATGCTTTTACCTCACCTCAAGCTGAGAATTTCAATAATCCGCTGTTCAGGGAGCAAAAGTTAGCAGATAATGTAACATTTCCTTTTTTTTTCTCTTAAATTTCTATGAGCCTTCTTGGCTCTGCACCTTAGCCAATGCACTCCACGTGCAGCCCATCTTCACCAAACCATTGCCTTCTCTGGCACACCCCCACAATCTTGCATATGTGCCTTCCACACACCGCCGCTGGGTCAACTCTCCTGCCTCTCTAAATCCACACCACTAGCTCCTCACCATCAAAAATCGGTATCCTATGCATCAATCTAAAGGTGAAGTCACCAAACTGAAAACACAGTACAAATGAACAGAGAAATGTGCATACACATAACAATAACCCATTGCTTCCAACCCCACACAAAACCCCACAAAGATCCCAAAATGAAACCCCACAATCCCACAGCTGTCTTCCCACTCACCAGGGTGGAGTATTCTCTTTATTCCCTTGTGTTTGTTTTAAACTGCAGCTGTGGCGTCGCCTCACGAATGATACGCCTCTCTCCAGGAGACTTAACCAGTCAAAACACCTTCCGCAATCTAGGATAGCTCCAGCTAACCTATCACTACGGGAATACATCATCCATGATCCAGATTACAACGCCCGACTCACAGGTATACCTCTATTCACATACTGTGCAGTCCAAGCCTGTGAAGTCTATAGTCCTGGTTGTTCACCAGAACCTTTTACCTCGAAGACCGAAAGCTCCCTACACACAAAAGCTCCAGTCCTATCCAAACCATACACTTAACAGTCCTACAGCATACTGAATTAACAATACTTCCTAATACTTAAACATTTGCCCATTGTTACCCCCACACAATCACATCCTCCCCTCAAAGCCCATGTTGCTGGTTGCTTGAACACGTACTTACATTTCCTATGCTGCACCAGCACTTGCTCTGCTACTGGACCCCCCATCAAGGCGCTTCACCGGACCCCTTCTTCTGCAGGGCTCTCACCTGCCCTTAAGCGGGGTATTTCCAAGTGACCCCCGATGCCTTTTCCGGTTACGCATTTTCTGGTGGTCTTCAGGTGCAGACGAAGGTCCCACAGCTTCTTTGGGTTGGCGGCTGGAAGGGCAGTTCAATGCAGGCCTTGTGCAGGCAGTGCCCATCCACCAAGGGTCTTACAATGAGCAATGAGCCACACAGAGGGCACCAACTTGTTGGGGAGAAGTTGGAGCCCCACCAGGGCTTCTGGGGGTCCCAGCTATGGGAGGCCCCAACACCTCCCATTTTGCCCAAAGAAATGCAGTAGAGTTCCAAGCAAGCAGCAACATGTCCCAAACTGTGTTTATTTCTGGGCAGCAAAAAACAACACAGAGGGCTTCGTGCACAGTGAAAAAAAACAGGCACCGTCTCTCCCGGGGCTGGCTTGCAGGCCAGCTTTGTAACACACTGCAGGCTGACATCACAAAATTGGACCAGCTCCCAGAAACCTATCTCATCCTGAGATTGGCTGCTAAGTGATAGGTGACCTATAGTGCCCTTTTAGGAAGCCTGATCATTGGACCTTGGTGTCAGTGGGCTGGCTTAACTACTTCTCCCCCATTACCTAATTCTAAAATTGTTGCATTGTGAATTTGTTCCCATTAGTTTTAGCTGAACAGGCTTTTCACCCCTGGGCCCTCAGCGTTCATTGGCCAGAGCTGAGCCATTCTTGTTACAATTATGTTTCAAATGATTTGTGGGTCTTGCAAAAATGTCTTTCGTTCCCAGAGAAAAAACACTGGGCCCTGGGTGTTCTGCTCTGACTTACTCGTGTTTGTGAAGAATTAAAAATGCTTGTCTGCCAGAGTTCACTATTGTTCAAAGAAAGGAATCTTATCTTACTGTAAGGCCTTGAGCTGCTCCTGGGTTTGCGAGGCGCATTACTGAAGTCAGCACGATTCCCCACTGCGGCTGGTGTTCAGTGAGACAAGTGTACTTGGCTGTAATTTTCCTGAAACATGCCTTTACACTGTGCCATTTGATTAGGTTAATTCATGTGAGCATCTGCAAGCCTTTAAACAGGAATTCTTGTGTTTTGTAGATTCTGGTATTGCTGCATTGAGGCTAATGTAGCATGTAGGTTGCAGTGTTGGTGAAGTGGGTGTCTTTCAGCATATTTGTCACCCATGGGTGCACTGGAGCCTGGTGCAAATGATGAGTGCGCTCCTTATTCTTCCTGCTGTTCTGTCTGTTGATGTGCCTGGGGTGAGGGGGTAGGAGTTTGATCTCGATTTTCCCTCTTCAATTATATTATAACACATTACATTTTCTGACTCCAGGAATCTTGGGCACTGGAGCCGATCCTCATTGAGGGGTATCTCGATTTCTATTCTCCAGCAATAAAGGGAGTTAGTGGTCATCATAGTGAGGAACTTGTAACTTGGGTAAGAGACAGTTTAACAGAAAAAGTCTGGAAATTAGAAAGCAAGTAGCCAGACAAACTGATAATAGCTCTGTAGACACTAGCCGGACTAAATCTGCTCATTACTAACATTTACAATAGACAATGGAAAACTCCTGGTATGAATATTTTCTATGGAGCAGAAAACTATAGTAGAAAATGGTGAAATTTGTGATAGGATGTGTCTGCAGGTCTTCCTTTTAAAATTGGTAACAGAAAGTATTCCGTATTTAAGAGCAAAATTGTAATCCCTTCTGACCTAAGCACTGTAATTAATTCCATAGCAGACCGCACATCCAAAATGTACCCTGACATAAAAAATCGAATGGAGAATTCTACAGAAAGGTTATGTGTGCAAGCCTTTTTGACGCCGAAGAACAGCATGGCTGCTGTAATCAATAAGATACTTATTCATTATTTTGCAGAAAAATGAAGTACAAATCTGTAGACTCAGTGGTTCAAGTGATGGCACAGACCACTACCCTGTTGAGTTCTTGAACACTTTAAATCCTCTCGGTCTTCCCGAACACAAACTTCTTCTGAAAGCAGGAGCACCTGTGTTGTTATTGCGGAACCTCAACCAACCTAAGCTCTGTAATGGCACCAGATTGTGAGTGACAGCTCTCCACAGAAATGTGATTGAGGCTACGGTGCTAACCGGTTCTGGCCAGGGGGAGTCTGTGTTCATACCACAAATACCTCTTATATCTTCAAAATATCAGTTTGAATTTAAAAGACTTCAGTTCCCCTTACAGGTTTGTTTTGCCATGACCATCAACAAATCTCAGGTGGAGACTTTAAAGGTAGCAGGGATTTACCTAAGGGAAGACTGCTTCTTGCATGGACAGTTTTACGTGGCCTGTTTCACAGTGAGCTCACCTAACTCTCTGGTAATCCTAGCACCTGAAGAGAGAATCACTAAAGTAGTTTACAAAGTAGTACATGAATATTTATTTTTTGTCGGGTGCAGATGCCAAATAAGTAATTTAAATGTTTTTGGCCCTCATTACGACCCAGGCGGTAAGGGGTTTACGCCGGCGTAAACATCGCCGACCCTTACCGCCTGAGTACGAGTTCCCTTTGCGCCATGGTGAGTTTAACGCCTGCTTTTTGAATTAGCCTCAATGTACTTATTCTGTGCTCAGCTTTATTGGGTTGGCATGAAGAGAGATGCAGAACGTGTAGTAAAAATATAAAAGCCAAGTTAGTCATTGTAAATTGTGTTACTCTTAGAGGCTCTGAATGAATATCCGTGTTTCATTTACATGGTAAATGTATTCTGAGAGGCAAGTCAAAAGGGCACAATGTGGTATTGTAAATAAGATACCAGGGAAGGGGATGAGTTAATTGTTTAGAGTGTACTAAGTCCAGTATTTGATTACCGTGAGTGATTCCGGTAAAAGAACAATTATCAGGCAGTACTCTGAAATTAGGCTCACCGCTATACCAAAAATACCACTATACCACATAAATACCACAAGATATCAAAAATATTGCCAAAAAGATCTCTAACATGTTGCTCAGGTCATGAACCGCAAACTGTGAATGAAAATACATTTCTAATGCAACTTCTAGGGTTTCAAATGTCAGCACCAAGCATTGACATACACTATGAGCTGGAATGGACACTGACTGAAACATTGTTGCCATGAGACTGGTCCTATACTTGCTCAAGTTGCACTCTGGCCCAAATTTATCAGTTTACAAAGATGCATTTAAAAAAATATATTATTAAGTGTATATGGATACTACATAATAAACCTTTACACTGTCATCAATATAGTAAAAAAGGAACGAGAAACCAATAAATCAAATTAAATGGTACAATCCTTACTATACAATACACACACTTAAAATAAATAAACATATACATCGGACTAATAAAACCTAAAAAAACTATCTTGTTTAAATAATTTTTATAGTCATGAAAGAAGATCTTTACTCATGATCCAAAATATCACAAAATTACAAATATAATATAACCCCTTTCCACAGTAAATATGCTGCATTAGCAATAACCCTTGACTGAGTCATCATAATACTGGTCCAAAATGTATTCATGGCTATATCTCCTATTTGATGACCAAAATCTAAATAATGACACTTGTAAACATAATTTAACATTGGACACTGCATAAGAAGATATCTCAGAGTTTCTACAGACCTTTCACATGCTCTACATGTTCTTTCCATGGTTGGAATACGTTGCCACGCACCCACCGCCATTTTAGTAGGGTGTAAATTAAAACATAGATACATTATAAAAAGTTGGAGAACCTGATTGATTGTGTGCTTTAGATAGTCGGCCGGCTGCAGATATGGAAAGGCCTGATTGGCATATTCTTTTAAGAGGGTTTTCCCATGAAAATAGTTTACATTTATAATTCTGTCCCAGCTATTAGCTTTATAAATCAGGGCTCTTCTTGCAATGACCAAGTTGATTGGGCTCACAGGCCCAGACCATTCAATCTCATCATGAAATGACTTACAGACGCCACACAGAGGCATTACATGACCTTCTTAGCCAAAGTAGAATATTAAATGTCCCATGGTGCAATCATGTGAAAACCCACCTTTTTGACATTTGTGAAGTAGAAATGTGGAAAAAACCTCAGAATGTAAATGTATGTTCCACACCCATGATCACCTCAAAACCAATGGAAGTCTCTGCTAAACTGCCTGAACAGTAACCAATTTATCAGCTACTTATCCATGGAAGATTCTATTTCTTATGAACAGTATCCTGACTATCCACATAGTTATTTTACTAGAAATCATTTAGTAAAACTAAGATTGGGTATTTACTTAAAACCATGGCTAATGAACAAGGGTATACATACACTCTCCGACGCCTTGCAATATTGCAAGCTATTATCAACCATGGACTGCATTTTCAAAGTTTCTAGATATCTTACAGCTGCTTGGTCAAGAAGAACAAACCTACTAAAAAATGCTATGTGACCTTCTAAATGGGAAATAAGTATAGGTACAAATCGCAGTGTGACGTTGTGACTTCATACAATTTTCATAATTTCAAAAAGTATTTTTATAAAATACCTATATTTTTTAATTTTTTATTATTTATTCGTATATAATTGCATTCACAATTTTTACAAAACTGATGCTGGTCATCTTACAAGAGCCACACAATGAAAAGAAGAAATACAACAGTCAAACTACTGACTACCCGCTCTTCCCTGTTAAAGTGCTTGTTCCACATCAGGGACCTCATAATCGGTCATCATCGAAGTCTTTGAGGCAATTAATTCAAATGCACTTTCCAGGATTTTTACAGTCGCTATGGTCCATTTTGTTTTCTCCCCTGACATCAGTCTGTTCCACCATGTTATGTCTGCATCTTCTAATGTTCCCGAAAGATCTGTACGCAGGCTAGTCAGGTATGTGGCTCTTGCTTTTCTTAACTCTGGACAGTATAACAGCAGATGTTTTATTGTTTCTGGCTCATTTAGTTGGTTGCAGAGTCGACAGGCCTTCTCAGTTGTTTGTCTCCTTGTAGCCTGAATTTCACGGGTCGGGAGGAGATTAAAGCGCGCTCTCATAAACAATTTTCTTAGTTGTTTGTTTGGAAATTTAATACAGTATCCCATTGGTTCCTTTAGTTTGTTGAAGTTTGGTGGAAGATCCTTGGTCAATTTATTCACCTGGGCTTTTTCCAAAGTTTCTATCCAGTCCTGTGCTTCCAATTTTGATTTCACTCTCGTTGGGTTGTTTTTTAGATCCTCTTCAGTGCAAGGAATCTCAGTAAGCTTTTCTCTCATTTTATCTGTCCATTTATTTAAGATATCTATGTGACGGTTTGTTATTTCATCGGCGACTATCTTATAAATAGACAAGCTGTCCTGTATAAGAGTGTTCCTCCAGAGTTGCATAGCGTTTAGCCCCACCGTCGCTTCTGGGGAGAGTAGGCCCAAATCTTTTCTGATCAGCACCATTGAGGTTGCGTTGGGCAGTCCTAGAACCGTTTTCCAAATATGGCTCTCTAGTTTCCGCCAGATGTCCTTTGGCATGCTCAGAGTAGCTCCCATGCCATAGGTCAAGGTTGGCACCACCTTCCCTTTGTAGAACTCTATTGTAGGGACTAAGGAGTATTTGCCATATTTTCGGTCTACGGTTTTCATTTGGACCGCAAGATTTTTTGTTTTTTCCCATAAGATCCTCTGCATTGTTACTTCCTTTACCGAGTGATCAATGTGGACTCCTAAGTATTTAAAACTTTGGACCACTTCAATTTCTACTTTGTCCAACGTCCAATTGTAGCCAGCCTGGGCTTGTTCGCACTTTTTCCAAAAATCAGTATTTCGTACCTATATTTATATGGATTTTTAAAGATTTTTAGGAACTGTATTGTATTTCTGAGAATAATCTGTGCTTAATAATGTATGGATGTCAATTATGATGAAATGGGTTGTTGTTTTTATGTGCTGTGATGACTATTTGTTGAAATAAAGCAAGAAGGATAGATTAAGGAAACTGGTATCAAGGCAATACAGTATGCAGCTAGTCTTGTGGCTTGGATGGCTGAAGGGATATTGGGAGCGAGGGCCAACAATTCCCGCTCCACGCTAATCATCACATTTTGGGTTCTGCCATCCAAAACTGACCGTATATTTTTGTTTTCTTGTTGTAAAGTCACAGTTGGAACTGCAAACAGTAGGAATGTGAACAGACAAGTTCTGCACTTCTTAACGTTTGAATCGTGCCATAGGGCCTCATTAAGACCCAGGCGCTAATGGGTTAAAGGCGCCGTAAAAGGCTGCGGCGCCGTTAACATATTAGCGCCTAATTACGAGGTCCCTTTGCGGGACCCGACCTTAACGGCTGGTGTAGACCAGCCGTTAAAGTAGGGACCTGCAAAGGGACCTTGGTGCTAATTACAGTGCCGCAATTTGCGGCACCGTACTTAGCGCTTTCCCCATTCCCATTGAGCCCTATGGGGCAAAAATGGGAATGGGGAAGGGCCATGGAGGAAGGGGGAATTACTGCCCGCCAACCTTGTAATGGGGTGATAATTCCCCCTTTCTCCATGGCGGAGTCGGTAACTCACCGGCATGGACCATGGTGCTAATAGCACCATGGTCTTCCGCCAGGGTCGTAATGAGGCCCATAGGCAATGCAATACACGGGTGCTCCATGTAAAGTGTGCACAGTTTGGTGCTCTTTCGCGGCCAACACCGCTATTGTCCCTCCATTCGAACAGATCCTGAAGATGCAATGCTACTGTAAGGGCAGGCCATTTACACATTTATTTTGCCCACACTCACATGACCTCCAGCAGTTCATGCCTGTCAGCAACTGAGTCTCATGTGAGAAGATGCAAGGTTCAGACACTATATCAAACACTCTGCAGGATGTTAACATCTTCACCAAAACCGCCACAAAAAGCAGAACATTAAATGGATTGTAAGAAAGAGAAGAAATAAACCAGGCAGCTCAAATCACAGCACTCAATGCAATAAATCTAAACAATAAGGAGACACAACTGTGTTTGGTTGTCAAGCAGTTTTGAACCTGTTCCGAAGTGTGTGTGCCTGGCAGGAGCTTGTCTTGCTTCTGGTTGCATCATTGTTTTCCTGCTCATTTTCGCCTGCCCTCCACTGGGCTGGGCATGTCATTCGGTTGAGCGGTTATGCAAGATGTAGAGAGTTTCAGGTCTTGGTTTTATTGTCACACTACCCTAAAAGTGTCTTAGGTGAAGGGTGTAAAGGTTGTATAGATAAAGGGGAACGTTGAAATGTTGTTTGTTATTTTGAAGAAACATATTTTTGATAATGTCCTTCTTGTCTGGCTCTCTTTCCTTTGGTGGGTCATTCTGAAATGTAAGCAAAGATAAATGGGCCACGGCTAGTCTATTACAAATAGCACCAAATGATCGAATCAGACTCTTGTGGTCTCCATATTGGAATGAGAAATGTGAACATCTGCCAGTAAGTTTCAATGTATTATTGTGATGAATGTCCGGTACAAAAAACATGTTCCGAATGTCACTGAATGTAGTTAAGATTATAGCCATTCAGCGATTTATTTACTGCGCGTTTTCCTGACCTTCATAAATGAACAAGTCCAATTGTCTTAATAGGCTTGACATGCAACTTTAGATTATCGCAGTCTTAGACTTTATAAACATAATTGGAATAAGCGGATTCCTGTTTGCTATGGAAGCCAATTAATTACTATGACTTGACAAAGCTCAGAACTGAAGATCTATTTTGTCTCAATTGCAGTGTGACTTTTGTATTGGGCATGTGCTTTAATGTTTTGTTGTTTCCATTTTCGTTGTGCTTTGTGCTGTGCCAGATCCTCGTGTGACCGAAGCGATGATAAGCGTGATGGAAGAAGAGTTCTCCTGCTGATGTGCAGATTACCAGTGCTGGAACCAGAGCTGCTATCAAGCACAATGATGAGCCTTCAGTTACCATCTCCAAGACAGGGCCATGGGAAGATGTACACTCACTTATGGCCTCACCATATGTAAAGTAGTTACCTCATTTTAAAAGTATCGGCTGATTACAGGTTAGGATTGCAAGCACTGGTGTGCATAGAAAGAACTCTATAAGGTACAATACCCGCTAGCTGCCCTATGCAGCACATTCTATGTACCCCATTTTGTATATATTCCATGCAATCCCAGCCTGCAAGGTTTTGCTATTTTGAGCCTTTGGCCCTTTGATCGCTTGCCCCTAGGCATATCACCATCTTGATAGTTTCCCACTGTAATCTTTAGGCACTTGGACAGTTCACCAATATTTTCCCTTGCCATTTCGACAATCCTCTGCTGCGACAGTTCTACACTTTCATATTTTGTCACTTGTGATATTTCACCACTCGTTAGTTTGCCACTTGATAGTGTGAAACCTTATATTTGCCACTTGATAGTTTGCCACTGGATATTTTTCCACTTGGTATTTTGCCACTGTGATATTTTGACACTTGATAGTCTGACACTCGATATTTTGCCACCTAAGGTTTTCCACTTGATAGTTTGCCACTCGATAGTTTGTCAGTTGATACTTTGCCACTCGATAGTCTGCCGCCTTATAGTTTGCTACTGTGATATTTTGACATATTAATATTTGCCACTTGATAGTTTGTCACTTTCTTATTTGCCACCTGACAGTTTGCCACTTGGTAGCTTACCACTTGATCACTTGCCACATGATAGTTTGCCATCTGATAGTCTGCCACTTTATAATTTGCACTTGCTAGTTTGCCACTTGAGTAGTTTACCACTTGGTAATTTGCCATTTGAAAGTTTGCCAATCCATCGTTTTTCAACGTATAGTTTTCTGCTTGATAGTCTGCCACTGTGATAGTATACACCTGTGACATTATGCCACTATGACATTATGCCACTGTGATATCTTGACACTCTGATACTATGCCACTTGGATAATTTGCTGCTGTGATTTTTTTACCACTCTTGTGGTTTGCCACTTGATAGTTTGGCACTTGATGGTTTGCCACTTGATGGGTTGCCACTTGATCACTTGCTCACTTGCTGCCATATTTTGCCAATTGATAGGTTGTCACCAGATAGTATGACGCTTGCTACTTTTCCACTCAATCGTTTGCCACCTTGCAGTCTGCCACTGGATAGTTAGCCACTTGATAGTGTGCGACTTGATAGCTTGCCACTTTGATAATCAACAGCTGTGGCATTTTGCCCTTCTGATAATTTGCCACTATTGTATTTTGCCACTGTAATATTTTGTCACTGTGATATTCTACCATTCTAAACTGGTATCAAGGCAATACAGTATGCAGCTAGTCTTGTGGCTTGGATGGCTGAAGGGATATTGGGAGCGAGGGCCAACAATTCCCGCTCCACGCTAACCATCACATTTTGGGTTCTGCCATCCAAAACTGACCGTATATTTTTGTTTTCTTGTTGTAAAGTCACAGCTGGAACTGCAAACAGTAGGAATGTGAACAGACAAGTTCTGCACTTCTTAACGTTTGAATCGTGCCATAGGGCCTCATTACGACCCAGGCGTATTGTCCCTCCATTGCCACTGTGATAATTTGCCAGTGGTATGTTTCCCAGTGGGATCATTGGCCAGAGGGATAATTTGCCATTGGGATAATTTGCCACCAGGATAGTTTACCACTGGGATAATTTTGCCACTGAATTTATTTTGGCATTGAGATCATTTTGCTAATGGAATAATCGTTCGCACTGGGACACTTTGCCACTGGGATAATTTGCTACTGGGATAATTGGCCACTGGGACCATTTACCACTGGATAATTTACCTCTGCATTAATTTGCCACTGGGATAATATGGCACTGGAATAGTTTTGTCACAGATAATTTTGTGACTGGGATATTTTTGTGACTGGGATCATTTTTGCCAATGGGACTCTTTGCCACTGGGATAATTTGCTACTGGGATAATTGGCCACTTCGATCATTTGCCACTGGGATAATGCACCTGTGCAATAATTTGCCACTGGGATAATTTTACCACTGAGATAATTTTGCCACTTGGATACTTTTGTCACTCGGATATTTCTGTGACTGGGATAATTCTTTCCAATAATTTGCCACTGGGGTTATTTGCTGGTCGAATAATTTACTACTAAAATACTTGGCCACTAGGATATCTCACACTAGGATACCCGGCCACTGGGATACCAGGTCACTGGGGTGCCTCGCCACTGGCTAACCTAGACCAATGCAATATTCTCCCATTTAGATAACTCACCAGTGCCATATCGTGACACTATGTTAAACAACAACTGGGAAACTCTGCCACTAAGTTGCCTTTCCATTTTTAATAATTAGCTGCTGTAATATTTGGCCACCCTGATAATAGGCCACTTGGATATTTCTGGCCACTAGGCTACCATCTCTTCTGGATAAACCTGCAACGTGATACCTGAACACTGTGATAATCTATCACAGGAATACCCCACCACTTAGTAATTGACAAAGTGACAGACACCAAAAGCCAAACAAGCCACTGCAGCAGATCCCTCCGGAAGCCAATCACACAAACCACAATGAAATGTCTCAATCACGAAAAGACTGGTGGACAAGAATTAACCAATGACTTGTGGCAAGTGTACATTTTGAGACCTGTCTAAGAACACTGTTGAAATAATGTTTCCATCAGACATTTATTCTGAGAGAAACGAGCCCCTGACTGTTACAGGAGGATCAAAATCCCCATCACACCCCAACACCTTTCCAAATCGGTTTCCTTCTGCACCCCAGTCCCTCCACCTCATCCTTCCTGATGTATTTATTTCACAGGACGCAGCTCACTAAACAAACTCTTTATCCGTGATGACAGAAATGTCTTACATCTATGAATGAAAATATCTTCTTGCGCGATGAGACCTCTATTTGGGGTATTCCAGCATTGACTGTTGGAAATATAAATTTGTTCTCGCCTACCTGGATAAAAGCATGCATTCTTCAAATGTGCGGCGTGTGGATAAGATGGCAGCCTCAAATACCTTAGGTTTAAGCATAAGTCAAAAACCAGATCGGTGGGTAGGTATGAAAGACCACAAAACCACTAGAAAGCTGGGATAGAACAAATGGCTCATGGCCTGGCTAGGACTCTGGCCATTTATTAAGTCCTCCGAGCTTCCCCTATGTCTGCTTCTCCTCTCCTGCATTTGAATGATAGCAGCCCTCGGTTACTATATGAAGAAAGTAGATAATTGGCGTGAAGGCCTTGGTGTGAATTACAATGGAATGCATGTTGTACTCCCCACCCACCCCCTCTTCATCAAAATTCGACTTGCGATTGAGATTTACTCAGCAGCAAATAATGTTAAGATACTACTGGACTCCAACTAGACTGTTTCGACTTGGATTACTGGATAGTGATTTCAGGGGTCAAAAATTCAAGTTAAAAGCTACTAGCAACCGATATAAAAATGCACTTGGCACCTCAATTCTATACATACACAGAGCATACCATTTCATATTCGCCAAGAGTTAAATATCACTGGCGGATGGCTAGTGGCGAGTGAAAATGTTGTGCCCTGGTGATTCATATAGGATATGTAAGGGTGCATGCAGTTCTCTACTTCACAGGTACTGGGTTGTCTGACGGTTACTCACGTTTGGACCAACAGATTCAGTGATGTCCCTGCTTTAAGTTCGCAGGCGACTGGATTGCTTAGAAAAAAATTAAAAGTGGTGGTTTATTGGGGAAATGTCCATGGCTAAAAGTGAGGTTTTGTGCCTGTGGAGGAACCAAGTGAGAACAGCGGAATCTTTAATCTAAATGTCTCGACTGCAGCAGGCCGAGGTGAGTGCTACTGAACCGCTGGCCCACGTAGCTGTGTGAAATTCTTATTTTGCGTTTAAAAACACCTAGTAGCGTTGTGGGCACATTTGTCCCGTCTCCCCTGCCTGCTTCATCTCCACTCCTGCTTCCCAGACCGCCCACCCACCCTGATTGGTCCATTTCCCCAGGCCACAACACACGATAAGGAACCCGGTGCCTTCTCTGTGGCCTCCACCATTTCTCGACTGCAGAAGCTTGAGGTAAGTGCTACTGAGCCCCTGGCCTACATAGTTGTGTGAAATACTATTTTGCTTTAAAAAACACCTAGGAGCGCTGCAGGTACATTTGTCCCATCTCCCCTGCCCGCTTCCTCCTCTGTTTCCACTCCCGCTTCCCAGCCCACCCCCTACACCCTGATTGGTCCATTTCCCACGCTACAACACAGGGCAAGGAACCCGGTGACTTCTGTGTGGCCTCTGCCATTTCTCGACTGCAGAAGCCCATTTCCCAGGCCACAACACAGGGCAAGGAACCCGGTGCCTTCTGCATGGCCTCTGCCATTTCTCGACTGCAAAAGCCCGAGGTTAGTGCTGCTAAGCCCCTAGCTCACATAGTTGTGTGAAATGTTATTTTGCTTTCAAAATCATCTACTAGCAATGTGGGTGTATTTGTCCCATCTCCATTGCCTGCTTCCTCCTCCTTCAACACTGCCACCTCCCAGCCCACCCCCTACATCCGAATTGGTCAATTTCCGTGAGGCAAGGAACCCGGTGTCTTCTGCATGGCCTCTGCCATTTCTCGACTGCAGAAGGCTGAGGTGAGTGCTACTGAGCCCCTGGCCCACATAGTTGCTTGAAATCGTATTTTGCTTTTAAAAACACCTACTAGCACTGCTGGTCTCCCCTGCCTGCTTTCTCGTCCATCTCCACTTCCTCCTCCCAGCGCATCCTCCACACCTTGATTGGTCCATTTCCCCAGGCTATAACACAGAAGGAACCCGGTGCCTTCTACGTGGCCTCTGCCATTCCTTGACTGCAGAAGCCCGAGTTGAGTGCTACTGAATCCCTGGCCCACATAGTTGTGTGAAATCTTATTTTGCTCCACCAGAGACTACCTTGTGGGGCCAGGGGAGCCGTAGAAACTTAAAAATAAAGTAACTGCAATTATCAATACAACACTGGCAGGCTGTAGCCTGCATTCTCTGCTCACCGGCAGCAATAAGCAAAAGCTCCCTATATGGGGCTGTGCGAGCAGAGTTAACATAAGCACAGGAGGCTCATTCATTTCACAAAAGGGATGCCTCCTAGTGATTGAAATGTATAACTTTGAGGATCATTTGCTGAACATTTGACATAGGAACTTTCTGTAAAAATATTTTTTATGTATATTTTATATTATGGCCAATCTTTTAAAAGAATAACATTTTTCAATGGACCTCCCCTTTAACCTTTTTGTAAAACACCCTTCTACAGTAAGTGTTTTTCTGGGTGTTTTGTAGGTGCTAATAGATTGCTTTACTGAAAGTATGTAGAGCATTATTTTTTGTTTTTTTTCTAAATGGAAGCCATGCAAAATATACCATGGTACTCAATAGATGAGCGTGTAGCAAGTACTGTTCTTCTACTTCATTTGTTCTTCTTCAGTTATCTGTTTTCTTCTTTTTGTTCTTCACAGTTAATGTGAGTATTATAGTACAAGTAATGTTTCTGCTGAGAGACTACATGTATAAGAATGTATTTGTGTTATGTAGTGAGTACATGAGTCTGTGAGTGTACCGCCAGCGGTTTAGTTGACATGGTTTGGAAAAACCTGTTTCCCATTTACAGTTAGTTGTAGCAGGTTTCCAAATAAAATGATGTGCTTCTCTTAAAAAATGGCCAAATCATTTTTTTTTTTTTTACTTTCTTCAAATCTTAGGAACATAAATGCAAGCATTGCTTTAGAATTCAAACTTATACTGCACATGTAAAACATATATTGTTGTAATAATTGTATTTGGAACTGTAGTATATAGTAAATTGTAGATTGTTAGGTGAACGTGGCTGTCGTATATATGTGAACATGCCCCTTATGTGTAGATTGTACATTTCTACGCTGCACACGGTAAACATATATTGACTATCGTAATTGAAGCCAGGGCCATTTCTTGATCAATGAACAATGAACCAAGCTATTGGTGTTGCCAATGCTCTTTATGTTGTGCTTTTTTCACACTTTCGGTCCAAGTATTCCAAGCTATAACTATTTGTTTCGAAATGCACAAGTAGACATGACAAAAGTATTAGATTTCCCAACACTTATCATTTCTTACATTTTTGCAAAAATGATCATTCGTAGTAATTGTTGCAATAGCCATTTGTTTGGAAATAAAGTACTGAAAACACCATAAGCATTGGCTTTGTCACTGTGTGATATTACATACATTTTTACATGGGTGATTGTTCACAGTAATTGAAGCTGTATCCATGTGTTCGTCAATTAACAACAACAAACGACAAAGGTATTGGCTTTGCCAATACTCATTATTTCATACATTTTTAAACAAGCGATTGGTTGTAGGAATTGAAACTAAGGCCATGGTCAACAGCCAATGCCAACAGCATTGGCCCTGTCAACGTGCCTGTCATATATATTTAATATATATATTTAATAAATCTTTACACCCTTCACTTCAAAAATATATTGCCCATAGTAACTGAAACAACGACCATTTCTTCAATGAACAGGTACAAACACCCAAAATATTGGCTTTTACAATGCTTGTTATTTCATTCATTTTTGCATGAGTGATTGGTCATGGCAGTTCAAGCTGCAACCTTTGCCAATGGACAAGTAAAAAAGCCAAAAGTATTAGATTTTCCAATTATTGCTATTTCATACATTTTTACAAGTGGGATTGTTCGTAGCAATTAAAGCTGGGGTCCATTGTGTGTCAATGAATAAGTGCAAATAGACAATTGTGTAGAAATTGTGTTGTGAACAGCCATTGTCCCTATGGAAATTCCCAATGCAATCAACTGAAACAAATATTTTTTTTCAAATTGTTATAACTATTGAAGCTG
The DNA here is from genome assembly GCF_040938575.1 of Ambystoma mexicanum. Taxonomy (NCBI): domain Eukaryota; kingdom Metazoa; phylum Chordata; class Amphibia; order Caudata; family Ambystomatidae; genus Ambystoma; species Ambystoma mexicanum. The sequence goes on along the minus strand of NC_090930.1, from coordinate 1,107,240,711 downwards.
TGTATAGATTTTTACCAGCTTCGGCATACTTTATTCAATCAGTTGCTCGCCAAATTTGATAACGATCCATTTGCGTGTGCAAATGTAATAGGGACATTTATATTTTATTTTCCTTTGCAATCTTTGATGTTATGTTAATTACTGCATGGGGCCGGAACAGCACGTGTACAATACATATCAATATAGTGCTCAATGGTAGACTCTTTCCACTTCAAAGCACTGTAAAAAAGCCATGTTAGCTGTTATTATCACCCAATTTCATGCTATTCAATTTATCAAAGGATGAAAGGCTGAGTTGGCTGTGCCGGCAATGTACTAGAACTTGCCACTTTTAGGCTTGACGATGTCAGAGGTGAACGCTTAACGTATAAGCTACCTGCCCGTAACTTCATATTAACCAATCTATTTTTCCCTCTAAGCCAGAGGAAGAAAACACATTATTTTATCATTCACAGACCAGCAAAAGGAATTGCATCATGTGTGTCTATGAACTTGCTTTCAATGTGTTACATTTCCTTATCTTTACAATGTCGTAGAGAACTTTCTAGCAGCCCCAAAGCAGTCATAGGTTGATGCTGTATGAAATGATGAGCACCGGAAAGAGGAGCAGTGATTAGTGAGGAATAGCAGGGCAAGGGCATAGAGAAAGAACTGATCTCACAGGACACTTTCTGAAGATGGACAGACAGGACGATGAAGACTGGTGCAGTTTACATGGCTGGACTGAAATCCCCAATAGTACTTTCTTCATTGTGGTTCAGGATGTACATAAAAACCCATATGACAGAAACTAAGTCCAATAGAACCCAATATAATATGTTGTGTGGTCTCTAGGTGCTGACAAGTAGGTTTATAAACTGACATTCAGATCACCTCTGCAAATGTAAGATTGGTGCAACATCTTTCCTGTAAAACAGCTCCAGTGCGCTTCTTCCCTGCACTCTGATTGCTTCACAGTAAAGAACCACACATCAAGGATGTATGGCAGGGGAGAGATTGTGTGTCGGAGTATGAAAGGGGTGAGGTAGGGTGTGTGTGTATGGGGCTAATGATGAGTATTGGGACACCCGAAGTGACAAACAGGAAGGGGTGCAGGGCCCCTAAGTTTCCTGCAATGAGACCGCTCTCCTTTTCCCTGTTCTCTAGACCTCACAAATACAACTGTGAATGGGGGTCTGAATGTTACACCAACCCGCACTACTGGTGAAAATGTATACATTTACGAAAATACAGCTCACTCCACTCTATGCCATGATATTGCTTTTTATGGTTTGTTTTAATAGCGTTAGTTGCTGATAGATCCGATTCTCAGGCGGCACCGGTTGTTGAGGTGCCCCTAAACCTCATTCTACACCCTTGCTGTGGTTCGGCCTTTCAATCATTCTTCAGGGCCCACACCCCCAGTAGATCTCTCAGGTAGGGTCTATAGAATGTATTTAATAAAGTTTAATTAGAAACCACTCTAATATGGCAGGATGTTTGATAACACAGATACTCAGCTACTGGGCATATGGATGACGTAGATGTACATTTTCCTGAATCCAATCAACACCTCTTGATAGAATAGTGTTTTGCTGCATAGATGTGGCTGATGCAGCTACAGCGTCTCTTTTAGTTTCAGTGTTGTGATTATCTCTCACTGTAACACAATGGGTGTTTTCTCTTTTTTTGGACATATAGAAGGTCAACCTTACATTCCTACCGTGTATTCAAAATACATGTTAACACTCTATCACGGCCTATGGAGAAGTTATTCTAATGAACCTATTACATGTGTGTACTCAGTACATCATATACTTTTAACAAAATTTACTAGGGGGCCATCCCTCAGAAAGGGTATGGCACCACTAATACAGAGGAAAGAATGGCGGTGACTAATTCCAATTCTTACAGATAAAACAAAACAAAATTGTTAAAAATCAGACTTAGTGTTTTAATAACAGCTAGAAACAACAGCTAGAAAAAATGGGGCATTTTACATTAGACAATGCCCAGTTCTAGATTTTTTTAGTGCTTTCTATGCAAAACGTTGTGTTCTGTTATATTTAATTAAACAACGTTGTGGTAGCTACTAGAAAAATCTAACACCTATTACTGATATAACACACTCATAAGGATCCTTAACAATAAGGTCCTTATTTACATATAAACTTCATAAAACAGACCTAATACGCAACTCATGTCTCATTAAATTCTTTTGGACTATGTTAGATTGCTATTTTACATAGGTCATAAAAGAGCATGAGACCAGCTCATACTATAACGTGTGCGATTAGAGAGGGGTAGGGAAAGAGGAGGAAAAGAAATACAGGGGAGGGGGTGTACCTGGGAAGAAGCAGTAAAGAATAGAATTACTGTTTTTTTGGGGTTCAGTTTAAGAAAATGAACCGACATCCAAGATAAGAAAGACAGGATGCAAGCTGATGATGCCACAAATCAGTAAAGGACAGGAAGATTCTAGTATCATCAGCATGATATGATAGGTTATTTATAACACGCTTAATACCCCGAGATTTCGAAGCACGGACCCGAGAACCGAACCTGTGTCACTCCGTGTCGTCTTGCTTCCAAGGCGAGCACGTTGCCCCTGAGCTATCCTCCTGAGACATATAAAAGGATGTGAAACCCATGCGGGCTAATTACATCCACCAAAGGGGTTGTTTATAAAGTAAAAAGCAGTGTACATAATTCTGAAGCCAGAGGGACACCAAAAGAACAAGACATATATAAGGATGAAAAACCATAAAGGAGCAAGCCCAGAGAAAACAAACCTAACGCTAAACCAGAAATTGTGGTTTCATACCCACACTTGTTTAGGTCATCTTCAGAAAATCTAGGGTGGACATGGAAAGGATTTTGCCTTTGACCAACATTTGATTTGTAGTTTTTTCAGTACTCTGGAGAAACTTTGTTGCATTGTACAGGAGTTGAGCGTTTGCTTACAGAATTCTCTTATATCTGGAAAATAGTGCAGGTGCCAGAAATTCGGACCCAGGTTGTCCAAAATATTGGTGCACACCTTATAGGTGTTTTTGTGAGTGTATATGTGAGGCATTGGATGAATGTTGTTTCATTCGCATAACAACATTCATAGACAGCATAGAAATGAATGGGTGTTGGTTAGTCGCATGCTTTTATATCAGTAATCATACTGGTTTGTTTTCGGTCTTCGGAGGTTTGAACTAAAGGACTAGGTAGTTGCAACTAAAAGCTGCTTTGTGGCAGGAAGGGAAAGTTCACATTTTCCCTTCCCTGGAGTTTCCCCAGGGCTGGAGTTTTTAAGAAGTTATTGCATGTTTACCAGACAACAAATATTTGTTTTCATATTTTGTAGGCATCCCTAAAGGATGTGTCACCTGTAGTACCCAGAAGCATATCAAGGGAGTACAGGGTGAAAGCGAAAACGCTCATTTTAATGGTGTTAAGCTTACTCTCAAAAGGACAAGGAGAATGGTAGCAATTTCTCTGGTTGTGTTTGTTTTTTCCTGCAGTGGTTTTGACAAATCAAATTCCGGGCACCAGCGGTCCAGGGACCGCTGCTACCAATGTAACGAATTAACTTCAGGGGCACCAGTAGTCCAGGAATGAATATCGGTTTCTAAACCATCAATCAGTCCAAACATTTAGTACACCAGAACGGAACCGAACAGATTGGAAAACAAGTACATTATAAATATCCTTGTCCAATTTTTGGTAACGTGGACGGAACGGCAGGCTTATCTCTCCAAGTTCGTGAATCATTCCTTTGTTGCAACACAGTGAAAAAATACAGTTATTACCCAATGATAAAAGGGACTGTCCATTCAAGGTTGTATACAAATATCTACTTTATTATGATTACAACAGACGGTTATAGTACACCCTGTAAAGGAATAGAGAGGACAGATAGTTTCACGAAGGTGCTTTGAGGCAACAGCCTTGTTCATAGACTCTGTGGCACTTCCCACCTAGGTAGCCTGCCGGCAGAACCTACCAGGGCACACTGTGTGCTGGCTGGGTACCGGTCTGGAGCTGCTGGACAGGTCATCTGAGTCCGGTATCTCCCTCTGTTCCCTGGGAGATGTTAAGGGGAGGGATCTCTCTTGGAAATCCTGGCCTTCCTTCACTGGCGGAAGATGTAAGGTAGACTGTACCTTCAGCCAGGGTCCAAATTACTCCTTCTTCTTACTCCTTTTGAAGTCGGCGAATGATCTGCTAAGTGAGGGGTTCAGCCCTCATTTAAAGCCAAATGGGCTCCAGTGATTGGTACAGGCTAAGCCTACCTTAATGAACCAATCCTGGGTCCCCACCAACAATCATCTGTTATGTGTGAGGTCAGAACCAGAGTGCTCTGCAACAGGAAAGGTAAGGGATGACAACATATACTACTAGGTCCCACCCAACTTCTTGCCTGTTGTAGATCAAAGTGTCTCTCTGGTTATCTGAGCCCTCTGTGACTCTTGATCAAAGCACAGGTCTCCCTTTAAGTTTGTGAGGAGAGCAGACTTCCTGTCTTCCTTAAATCACATACTTCTCCCTCTGAAAGGGGTTCGCTCTGCAGGGGTTGCCTACGGTACTCATGGACCCATACATGCCATTCAATGTCCTTCATACAGAGGGGTGGAAACTAGCTTCAGGTTGACCCATTACATATCAAAGAGGTGTTAGCCCTGCCTTCCAGTTGTCTGTCCTGTGACCAAGCCCCTTTACAGGCTTGCCTGAATTATTTCTCGTTAGTATGCATTGCCACCAGCCGAACTAGACAATAGGGAGGCAGATCCATGGGGCCTTTGATATTTTAACTAGGCTGCCCATGTCCGGAGGAGCATTCCAGCTGAACATAAAAGGGGAGTACAGTGTCTGTAGGCTGTGTCCCCCCGGAGTACACGTGACTATGTGTTTTGTGCGATGAGCAGGGAAAATGTGTGCGGAATGGCCTCACACATTTTCGGAGGGTGAACTCCCATTATTCATTTCCATTTTAAAACAATCAAAAGCCCCAGGCGAGCGCACACTCCCCGTGCAGATGGTCGAATTCCTCACAGTGGTAATAATACAGGAATATAGTAAAAAAGAGCAAAGAGCTGGCAGGCATGGCAATGTACACTCTGAAGACAGAAAAGGGAACCCAACATTTCATTGACAAAAATATAAACTTGAAAACTCCTTTAGAAATTCTGATAAGGGAAATAAAGTTGTTTTCCGGTCCAGGTCCTACAAGTGCATCCATTACAAAAAGGTGACTTTAGCCTCTTGAATGGCCTCTCTGTGTCTTGTATCACTTGCTATCGACGAGGCAGTATGGTTTTCTCTAAGCGCCACAGTTTTAGAGAAGAGCTTGGTTTTGGAATAGGATAGTCTGCTCTTGGTAAAGGCTAATTTTCAGGTTTAGGTTTAATTAAAATGAGTGCCATTTTCTTTCAGTCATGGGGCTCCGAATATGGCAAATATTGTACAGTCTAATTAACAAATTAGGTTATCAATATAGATAAATTGCTAAACTTCCAAAGATGAAAGTAGTGACCACCTAAGAGTGACTTGCTGCACCTAATTGTTTTTCTGGTATAAAGTAGTCTGAAACACAGCAGGCATTGCATTCATTATGACAAAGGAATTGCAGAAGATTCAGTCCTACGACTGTCCATTAATTTTAGCAACAGGATACAGGGGAAGCTATGATCCCAGCAAGACATGCTACTGTGTACTTGCTGATATTCTATCCTTTAATACTTAAGCAGAGGCCGCAAACTCTTAAGTCCTTATGCTTATGACCATTACTACATCACCTTATTTTATCAGTTAAATGCGCCCATATTTCCTTTGAGCTTTCCCATATATATAGCATGGCTGTTTGTGGTAAATTGGGGAATAGAGGAGTAAGTAGACGGGATTTGAACGCTGTGTTTTCTTGGGCATGGCTCTCTACATGCCTTGACTCACCATGACACTGTGGAAGGCTCAAAGTCTGCCCATGAACATTTTGTGCACACGCCTAGGGATTTAGTAACCATGACATAAGAGGCCAAAAGATTTGAGGTTTTCTTTTAGCTTGCTTTTTGGGGAACTTTTGAAAACCTGGGAAATTAGGGTTTCTCACATACAACCCCTTCCCAAATGTTGTTGGGTGTCTCGAGGTGTAAGGGTTTTGCCACATGTGTTTTCTTAGGCACGGCTTTAACATGCCCAGGCTCCCCATGCAGTGAGTAATTTCCAGACATACCTCCCTTGCGCAGAGAACACCTTGCCTCAAGCAATTTCTCCTCTTGGCACTGCACCCCATAGAATACAATTAAGTCGCACGATACGTTTGGTCCAATTGTACATGTAGTACTTCTACTTTTTCCTTCTCATGTCTTCCTGTGCATCTTATAAATCCCTAGCCCTCCCCCCAACTATCTAACTGTCTTTGCTTCTCCCTACCACTGCTGAATATTCTATCATACTCCTCCTTTGCTTTTCTGACAGACGAAGCGCTTTGAAGCCATTAGCTTTGGCAAGAGGTGCTATACAAATGCAAGATAAGATATACAAATGTAAAATAACATAGTCTTAGATGTTACCTTATGTATTACTTGTAAAGCACCCTCAGGCGCTTGACGAAGACCCCAGGGCACTAAAGCATCTAGGATCTACTCCTCTTTTTCCTCTGTCTACTGTTGAAGGAGCTGGACTGGGGCTCCTAGAATGCTGATTTACAACTACATCCCACGTAACTTTTCATCTTTGGACTGCAGTTTGGAGTTATCACTGGGAACAAATTACTTTATGGACCAGAATACCTCTGGGAGTGTGTTTAGTTTTTGATTTCTTGTTGTAACTATACTTAAGACCTGGTCACATTATGCCTCCTAGGGCTTGTGCTTTGAGAAGGATTAAGGTTTTTTTAGTGTAGATAATATCTATTCACATTCAAGAAAACATTTTTATGATGCTTATCCTGCCTCTCCTGCCCTTTCTTTAGCTTTCATATTTTTTAATTCAAGTAGTTCTATGGTTTTTTATGGAATTATGAGGTTTTTAGATACTTCAACCCTTTCCTTTAACTCAGCTCCCAAAATGTGTAAGTGATGACAAACATTTTGGCCAACGGAGGATCTGGATCTATGGACAAAACTAACTCTGGAGCTCTCATGATTAAGATTCCACTGCTAAAAGATGGCGTCATGTTTTCATAAATAGGTATTGAATGTTCTGCACTGTTTACGAATTCCAAAAGGGCCTTTAAGTGAGTTGGTTACTGAAGAGCTGGATTCTGGATACACATCTGCAGTGGAGCTCCCATTTGGTAATTAAGCTGACCTAGTACACCATACACTGGGTGTACCAGTCCTGTAAAATGTTATGTATGTGTTGTATTTTTATATAGTGCTTTTACCCAAAGTGTATCACAAGGAATAAAAGGATGGCACAAAATGAATGCAAATGTCAAACAGGCACAAAGATAGACTACATGCAAAATAGGTCAATTTAAGATAGAAAAGCTGGAGACAGCAAATGCTGCTGCAAGGGCATCTTGAAGATAAATAATGCGGGGGAAAGATGTACATCCAAAGGGAGAGCATTCCATAATTTGGGCGCAAGAAGGTCAAAAGAAGGAAAACGGGATGGGGCCCAAAGAGTGTAAGGAACAGTCACGAGATAATGAGCAGCAGAACGCAGAGAACGAGAAAGCTGATATAATGAAATAAGATCTGACAGTTAGGAGGAAGGAAATGAAGACACTTAAAACAAGACAAAGAAAGTGGAACTGAAAATGAGCAGGAATAGGAGGTTGTTGAAGTTGGGCTAAGTAAGGAGAAATATTCACTGAACAACCCACGTTGCGAACAGAAGAATATAAAATAGAGCGAAAAGGTATAAGAGCATCATTTGGTAGTGCAACATAAAATGAACAACAGCAGGTCAACCGGGAAGGATTAGAGTTTGAAACAGAATTTTGGTAGAGGAGGAAGTCAATAGATGACACTTTTTTAACATTAAACAACTGATAACTACCAGTGCGTACTACGGAAAGGATTTGGTCATGAAAGGAGACAGCAGGGCAAAAAAATAAAAGCACGGTTATGTGTGCGATTAGAGAGGGGTAGAGAAAGAGGAGGAAAAGAAATACAGGGGAGGGGGTGTACCTGGGAAGAAGCAGTAAAGAATAGAATTACTGATTTTTTGGGGTTCAGTTTAAGAAAATGAACCGACATCCAAGATAAGAAAGACAGGATGCAAGCTGATGATGCCACAAATCAGTAAAGGACAAGAAGATTCTAGTATCATCAGCATGATATGATAGGTTATTTATAACACGCTTAATACCCCGAGATTTCGAAGCACGGACCCGAGAACCGAACCTGTGTCACTCCGTGTCGTCTTGCTTCCAAGGCGAGCACGTTGCCCCTGAGCTATCCTCCTGAGACATATAAAAGGATGTGAAACCCATGCGGGCTAATTACATCCACCAAAGGGGTTGTTTATAAAGTAAAAAGCAGTGTACATAATTCTGAAGCCAGAGGGACACCAAAAGAACAAGACATATATAAGGATGAAAAACCATAAAGGAGCAAGCCCAGAGAAAACAAACCTAACGCTAAACCAGGAATACCAAAAGAAGCCAGTGTTGGAATCATAGGGGAATGATTAACAGTGTCAAAGGCTGCACTGAGATCCATTAAGACCACTTCTTATGATGTGCCTGACGAAGAAAATTAGTGACAGTTAAGAGAGTGCTCTCAGTGGAAAAGCCTGGACGAAAAACTTACTGGAAAGTGAATAGAAGTGATGAACATGAAGATAGAAGAACATTTGAAGATGAACAATTATTACTAGAACTTTAGAAAGATAAGTTAAAAGGGAAATGGGATGATAATTAGAGATCGATGGATCAAGAGAAGGATTTTTAATAAGAGGAATAACAGTAGCCTTTTTAAAGATGTCGGGAAAAATATGAGTAGACAAAGGAGAATTGAAAAGAGCTGCCAAACGATGAGACAGAAGAGAAAAGGAAGATTTAATCAAGATATCAGATAGGGGATCAGTAGGAGCAGCAGCCAGATGAAGCGTGAGATAATCTGGAAAATGCCACGAGCAGAAACTGGAGAGAATGAAGAAAAGGAAGCGAAGTAGAAGTCACAGCTGATCTTTGATCATAGGATGTGTCTTTAATAGTATTACAAGGACATTAGATAGACATACATTTTGCGTGCACTTATTTATCATACATAAAGAGTTTTTATGAAACCTCCCAATTGCACTAGCAAGAAACTGAATATTTTCTTCATATAGCAAGATTTTGACTTACCGTGTTATGTGTGATTTCTCTAAATTATGTTTTTAGCTCTTGATGCATGCCCCTTTCACTGCACCAATGGGACATTGCACCACCCAAATATTTATCTTAGGTTCACTGTATGTATCCATTGTGCATACCTCATATATTTATGAACTTGCTGTTACAGTGAGGCCACCAGACCCACTAAAGAAAGCTTTCCGGGAATCCAGGCAATGGTGGGACTAGGAAGGCTACTGTTTCAACTTAAGTCTTGCTAGCTCTTTAAACCCAGTTAAGGGGTTGTGAATCCAACCCACAAGTAGAAGATAGTGGAAAGATTACCTACCATTTTTGATATGTAGAAAACCATAGGGTAAGAGGGTTACGCCACATGCCTTGTCCAGGTACGGTTTTTGAGGCCGTTGCCTCATCTTTGAAAGAAGAGGACATCAACCCAGACTACACCAAGCATGAACACTCAGCCAAGACAAAGCCAACAGTCATGAAAGAAAACCTAGCCTTGATAAGGACGTTGGACCTCATTCTGAGTTTGGTGGTATTTCTGCAGTAAATCTGCCAAGATACCACCAAAATGGGTTATTGTTACCACCACTTAGTCCCATGGGTTTACCACAGGATTCGCAGACTCCAGGAGACTAGAGGATAATGCCCAATAATTTTTGTCTTGGACCACTTTGCAACAGCCCTCTTCAATACACAGGGCCTCATTACGACCCAGGCGGTAAGTTACCGCCTGGGCCGTGACTTTACCACCATGGCGTAAACTACGTTTACGCCATGGTGGTTGGCGGACTTACCGCCCCATTCCGACCTAGGCGGGGCGGTAAGTCCCCAATCCCCATTTACCCTTCCCCATTCCCATTTTTGCCCCATAGGGCATAATGGGAGTGGGGAAGGCGTTAATTACGCCACCGTAAATTACGGTGGCGTAATTAACTCCATGGTCCCTTTAGCGCCATGGATTTTAACACCTGCTAAAAACAGGTGTTAAAAGCACCATGGCGCTAGGGGACCTCGTAATTGGCGGTAAGGGGTCGGCGCAGCTAACGCTGGCGTTAACCCCTTACCGCCAGGGTCGTAATGAGGCCCACAGTCTACAACATAGTATCATATGTGCAAAGGGTCCCTTGTTCTCTCATCCTCATCCAGTTTTGACCCTAGGCGCATGTCTTTTCAAATTAAACTCAGATATATCACTATTCGGTTTTATATTGAAAAATATTATAATTTTATTTTCATATAAAAATATATATTATATCTTATTTTTTTTTTAAAAAAGCATTTCATTGGCATACAATTTTTTTCATCATTTGTTTTTTTTTCAAAGACTTTTCATGTTAAAATACAGTGTTTTCCTATCCTAACAGCCAAACTCTAGGGCAAATCATCATGCAGCAATTATGGTTTAATCTCTTGTGTTAGTGATCCTAGTCACACAAAGATCATTTCTGTCAGTCACATATAATTTGTGGTGCTGACTGATAGTCTCCCGATTGCTCTCACATTGATGTCCTTTCACTTAGTCATCCATTCTTTCATCCTTCACACAGCATACCTGACATGTTTCATTCCTCGTTTCAACTCTCATACTTATTTTAGGAAATTCTTCAGGAGAAAAAACACAATTAAACAACACAGTTTTTGTTTCTAAATTGCTGCTTGTCCTCAAAAGTCGCCTAGTTTCTAGGTTTCTTTACTTGTCCCTTCTGTTAAGGCTCTGGGTCAACCTCTGGAAACAAGGTAAAAAGACGGTTCAATGAGTAACCAGTCTTTTAATGTAGTTCAATTCCTACATATAATAGGTACTTTAATGAACCTTTTAATGGGTACATTAATCCCTATCATCTTTCCTTTTCCACTGTTCCATCCTTCTCAATCTCGATTTTAAACTTGTTAACACATGATACTCTCGTGACTTTCTCCTCAAAAATCCTCTTTACTCTGATTCCTTCACAAGATTACCACTGGTGATAAGGTGGTGTTAGTCCCCATTTATCGACTCCCTCTAGGATTTTTGGCGGAATTACCACTGGGTGGAATTACCTATGTTAATTCTGACTATTTTGGGAGGAAAAGTGGAGGATTTACCTCCAGAATCAAGCTTGTGGTAAATCCTCCACGTTTCCTCCAAAAATCATCGGAATTTCCACTTGCTAATTCCACCGATGGAAATTCCAACAAAACTTGTAGTGGTGCAGAAGAATTGAGGTAGTTCCATTACCACCAAAAAAGTGGCAGAAATGAAATTACCACCACTTTTTTCCTGCACCACCAAACTCAGAACGAGTCCCATTGTCTTTGTGGAAGAAGTGAGTTGGGCTGATTGAGAGGTGCAATCACAGTCTCAGGAAAGTCTAGGTGGATGAAAATATAGCTCCATTGCGTAGAGTCTAACCTTTAATGCTGTGGAAGAATTGGAGCACACACAATAAGGCTAACAAGGAATAGAGGCAGTTTAGTGCACTACAATGTCGTTAGTAACAAACTAACAGAATGTCCTTGTTATAATGTGGATCTGGTTGCATAATGTTCACCACTTGTACATAGTTCTAACTTAGAGTATTCTTCTTGTGTGGTTCTGGAACCCCGTTTCGGAACCATATGAGAAGAAGCTGCCGTTGGCTGAAGTTTGCTGTGGGGACTTCCTTGTGATTAAACCCACTAAATCACACAATTGTTTCGTGTCATCTTTAAGAAGACAACATAACAAATGGCAACGAGGAGCTGTCCTAATAGGAAGTCCCCGAGTGGTTGGTCGTGCGAGCTTTGACTTGGGAAGTCTTGGAAATACCATAGAGGACAGCGTGGACCCGCTGAAAGTAAGGAAAGAGTAGAAAATAAGCAGCGTTAGTCACTGAGTTGGAAGTGCATGCATGTTGACTGTTACGGAATCGAAAAGGAGAAATACCATTTTATTAACGGCGCCGTGCGAGAGACTGCATCTTTTGATTACTGCGCGAGACTCGGAAAACAACGAGGAAGTTCCGAGTAAAGCACCCTTACGTAGGCACGTTGTGGGTCGAGCAATGCTAACGCTGTAGGGTTACTAGAGCAAAGTACCCTGCGACGTGCATTGCGTGCTGCCATCCTTGCGACTCCTGGTTGCCGTGACTACACATCAACAGCAGCATTGAAAATAATAGGTTACGGAGACATCGCAGTGAATACACGGCAATTACTGTGTGCCTAAGAAAAATGACAACGCCACTGACCAGCGTGATATACTGTTAGCTGCTGCAGCATTGTGGAGACAATACGAGGACTTTAAAAAAATAAAAAATAAAAACATGTTCATTTGGCACACTTAGCATAACGATTGAGTGGACAAATAAAAGCACAACACGTTGTCTTTGTGCAATATTGACATTTTAATGTGAATATAAAGAAACCAAAGTAAGAACATTTTTAAATCAGATAATCTGGATCTGAACCACACGCTATAACACAGCCACTATCTGAAAAGGGGAGAAAAGTGAACACATGAGCCTTTGCCTGTAGTGTGAAAGACATAAAGTAACAATCTCACAATGCAGAATATTGTAGCCCCAATGAAATTCTTGGCATAACCTGGAAGTCCAGTTTGCTCATGGGAGCAATGGTTAGACAACTTCCAGGTCTATTTGAGAGCAATTGGGGGGGCCAAATATAACGATGATTTGAAAGAGGCTACCCTGTTAAATTGTATAGGAGCAGAAGCGCTAAGAATATTTAGGACTTTACTTGATTTCAATGATGTAGTGGAAGGGTCTAGAGATTCCACTAGTGGTACAAGGAAGTATGAATCTGCGTTATCTAAGCTAAGCAAACATTTTGGAAATAAAACATTGTTCTTGAGGGATATAGATTTTTCTCCAGAAAACAGAACAAGAATAATTCTATCGACACATATGTTGCAGCATTAAGAGGTCTCATATCCACGTGTGAGTTTACAGGTGTAACGGATGAATATTTAAGAGACCAACTTGTTCTGCATGTAGCAGATTCCAGGATTCAACAACGACTATGGCAAGCAAGTAATCCAACCCTGGAACAGGCACTAGAAATAGCAAGGTCAATTGAACTGGGTGAAAAGTGCATGAGAGAAGTTCAGAGTAGACCAGAACATGTTGAGATCAAGTCAATTCAAGATCAGAGTGATGGGGGATTTGGTAAAGATGAAGAGGCTTTAGCTGCTATGGTGAAAAGAATAGTGAAATCAGACTTTGCCATAAACTCTAGACAAAACAAAGAAACATTTCAGAGACAACAAAGTAAATGCTATAAATGTGGATGGTTTAGGCATACAAACCCAGAAAAGGATTGCCCAGCACTATCAGCTGATTTTTACAAGTGTGGGCAAATTGGTCACTTTGGCAAGGTATGCCGCAGTGTTAGAGGAAGAGGAAGATTTAATCCACGCTACAACGCATCAAGAAGTAATGCTCAGTTTGGAGAGGTGTTTCAAACAGCATAAGGGCTCTAGAGGAGATCAATGGGTCAGATGAATTGGTGGCAATCACTAGTGGATTTGAAGAGGAGGAAGTACAAATATTGGCCCTCACATCAAAGGAAGGTGTTACTGGCCCATGGGTGTCTATGGCAATCAATGGCATTACCCTACAGGTAATGGTAGATACTGGGTCCCCGTACACAATGGTGGACATGGAAACGTACCTGAATGTATTAAAGAAGAAAATAGAAGATTTACACGTGACTAGAGTCAGAGCGACTGGTTATGGTAAGACACCGATTGATATTGTAGGATACACCTGGGTGCATTTGGACCTTGAGGGAAGAAAGACTTATTGCAAATTATATGTGGCTGAAAATGGATTTTCAATAGTTGGTTGGTGGGAACAGGCATCATTGAAAATTAAAATACACCCAGGAGAAAACATACCTATTCTGAGCATTATGGACAACAGTTGTAGTTCTGCTATACACTTGGCCAAAGGTTTTCCCAAAGTTTTTAATGATAGCATTTGTGTTCTTAAAGGCTTCAAACATTGTATAGTACTCAAGAGAGGAGCAAAGCCAGTAATGCACAAAGTAAGAAACATTCCAATTGGCACTAGGGAGGCATTACAAAAGGAATTAGAGAAGTTGTGTTCACAAGACATTATTGAGCCTATAGAGAGCTCAGAATGGCTCTCTCGGATTGCGATCGTAAGGAAACCAGAGTGGTCAATCAGAATGTGTGTTGACCTGAGAGATCTAAATAATAATATTTGGATAGATCGCCATCCCCTACCTAATATCGGAGAAATGCTCATTACCATGGAGCCTGCAAGATTTTTCACCACGTTAGACTTATCCTCCGCATACCATCAAGTACTGTTAGAAGAAGAGTCCAGACACCTCACGTCATTTATAACACCCCTGGGAGCATTTAGATATAAAAGGGTGCCTTTTGGTCTGGCGTCTGCAGCAGCCGTTTTTCAGAGACTCATGCAACACCTTTTTAGTGGCTTACAAGGTGTACACTATTTTTAGGATGACATATTAGTGTCAGCTATGTCTGAAGAAGATCACAACGCCAAATTACTGGGTGTGTTACAAGTAATACAGCAAAAAGGTCTTACTTTAAAGATAGAAAAATATAAAATAAAGCAAAAGGAGGTGACATGCCTAGGACATTGCATTAATGCAGAAGGGATAAAACCTAAAGAGACTCTTGTGAACACTATTCTTAAGCTTCCCAATCCCACCAACAAAGATCAACTTCGGAGCCTGTTGGGCCTCACAGAGTACTATTTTAAATGTGTGGACCATTATGCTGATAGAACATGTCAGATGAGAGGTTTGATGAATAAGGGCACAAAATGTGAATGGTCTGGGGGTGCAAAAAGGAACTAGAAACAATCAAGACTTTGATCAATAAGGCACCTAGCCTTAAGATGTTTGATTGAAACGCAAAGACTATGGTATCCGTGGATGCTAGCAACATGGGGTTGGGAGATGTGTTGGAACAAGTTCAAAATGGATCAGTGGTTCCAATTGCTTTTGCTTCTAGGACTTTAAAAGGAGCAGGAAGAAATTATTCAATGATTGAAAAACAAGCCCTAGCAGTCAAATGGATCCTGGAGCATTTCAAAGGGCTTATTTGGGGAATTCCTGTTGAACTCAAGGTGGATCACAAGCCACTTATACACGTCTTAAATCCGAGAAACCCACACCTAACATCCCTGCGCATTAGAAGATGGATCCTGATTATCATGCATTATAATGTAAACATTAAGTATACCCCAGGAAGAACAAATAAAGTGGCAGATTTTTTCTCCCGTCTGCCTTGCATAAGTGAGGATGAAGATCCAAGTGGAAAAGATGAACTGATGGAGGATCAAAATACTGATTGCATTATTGCACAGGTACAGCCTAGTTTTGGTAAAGAAGAATGGATAGAAGCTACCAAGCTGGATTCGGAACAAGGCCAATTGAGAAGAGCGGTGGAGAGTGGTTGGAAAGATATTGCAGGTTATATTGGATTGGGGGAGAAATTGAAAGATGAGATTTCATGTGATGAAGTGTGCATCTACCGAGGAGATCTCATAGTACCACCTGTGACTTTGAGAGAAAGAATTATGGAAATTGCGCATGTAGGGAGAACTCTAACAAAAGAAGAGTGAGAGAGGTATACTGGTGGCCCAACATGTGGGGTGAATTAGAAACAATGCTCAAAGATTGCTCAGCGTGCGCAGTGAGTGATAAAGGAAAGATTAACAGGACCACACCATTACAACCAGTACCTATACCAGATTTAGTTTGGATGAAACTAGCTATTGACATTGCTGGTCCATATGAGATATTAGAACCATGAAAAAATGTATTTCATTGTCTTGATTGACTATACATCCAAATGGGTGGAGTGGGGAATTATTGAAGAGTCGGTTTCTGCTATGAAAGTAAAGACATTTTTGGAAGAAATTTTTAGTAGAGAAGGCGAGCCACAGGAATTGATATCAGACAATGGTTCTCAATTTATGTCGCAAGAAATTCAATGTTTTCTGAAGGAAAGAGCCATCAAACATAGCACGATAGCCTGTAATGGTCTTGTGGAAAGAATAAATCACTTCATAAAAGATGCAATTCAATTGGCTGTTGTTAATAGTCTGCCGTGGTAAGAGACACTCAAGGAGGCACTGAACACATACAAGGTCACTCCCCATTCAATGACAGAAGTGGAACCGTTTACTCTGATGAGGGTAAGAATTAGCACCAATAGACTTAGGCCTGCCTGGTTCACTCTCAAGAGAAGTAAGAATATTGACATGGAAGAGATTGTAAAAAGGTGAAAAGGAAACAAGAAGAGTATAAAATATATTATGATAGACAGAAGCATGTTAAGAGAAAGCAAAATTGATTGTGGGGATTGGATCAGGGTAAGATAACCCAGAAGAGTTTAAAAAGGCGAGTCTAAATTTCATCCTCCACAAAGAGTGGTTAAATGTTCAAAAGAATCGGTGATTTTGGAAGATGGTAGTAAGTGGTCATGTGATGATGTCATAACAACAAAAGTAAGAGAAGAACGAATCGAGAACAGTAATCATAAGCATACTCCACAAGGGAAGTGGAGGCATAGGGACAATATTCCTAGTGACATGGATGGAAACACCACATCTACATCTGCTAGTGATGTTGTTATAGCAGAGAAATCTCACAACTTGGAACCATCTAGATGTTTTTGTGGTAATAAGGCATCTTCTATGAGACCAAGAAGAATTACACGTAATTTCAAGAAGGATTTTATTTATTATTGAAACTTTACTTGTTGTGCATAACCACACAACAACCATGATATACCATTTTCGGTCTTGTCAAGAAACCACAGTGTGTATCCTTTTATTGTGCAATTTATCTTTAAAATGTATGTGTTGTTCTTAATCTGTACATAGTTATATGGCATATCCTTTTAAACAATGTAAGGGGTAAGTTGTTATAATGTGGATCAGGTTGCATAATGTTCACCACTTGTACATAGTTCTAACTTAGAGTATTCTTCTTGTGTGGTTCTGGAACCCCATTTCAGAACCATACGAGAAGAAGCTGCCGCTGGGTGAAGTTGGCTGTGGGGACTTCCTTGTGATTAAACCCATTAAATCACACAATTGTTTCATGTCATCTTTAAGAAGACAACATAACAGTCCTCTTCTTACTTTTCAGCAGCAACCTTTCCCACCCCTACGGCTCTTATATTTAAAACAAAAAAAATGACGATGAAAAGGAAACCTTATCTAAGACAGTGATGTCAAATAGTCATGGCTAGTTCTGGGGATACATCTTGCTCTACTTTCAGCACAAAATCCTGCAAAGTCTTTCTTCCATTTCACCATTAGTCCATTGTCATTGCTATGATACTCCAGTTGCGTCTGTGACTTATGGGGAGCAGGAAAATGGCTACCACTCGTAAACGCTGCAGGAGACAATGTTGATCCTTTGGGACCATGACAACATGCAATAAATTAGTTGCCAGGAGGAATCAGTGTTATTTGGGCCAGCCTGTAAGGTACTGTCCACTGTACTAAGTTCATTTACATAGTATAGACAGAAGAAATGGGTATGAGGAGAGATGAGTCATGTAATAACTTGGAAGCTGATGAACACCCGAGCCAGCAGGTAAGTTATTAAGTAGATTTATTGTAGTTCAAAGCCAGGAACAAAACATTGGCATGTCCTTTCCAAGTCAGCATAACTCCAACTGCCAAGCATAGAACCCCCACACACCAACACTCCTCTCACACTGACATCACTAGATTCCATTCAGCAGTGATGTCATCCACTCAGCTTGTAAGACACATTACAACACTTCTCCCTCCTTTACTTTGTTGGAACAGAGAATGATCACACCAAAACCATCACCCCCAAAAATGGAGCAGCTCCACCCGGACACTCTCTCCTTGGACATACGACACGGACCAACATCCTCTGTCGTGCCGGCAACCAGCTGGGCACTAGAGGCAACGCGCATTGCAAACACTGTTCTCCCTCCAGCACCGTGACAAGAGCTCACTCCCGTCCTGACACAGGACGCGTTACTTAGGCATCCGGTCCCAAATGCAGAACATGATCGTGGTTCCGCTCCGACACAGGGCCCGTCCGCGGCGGTGCAACGCCCGGCCTGCCAACCAACTCGAAAGTGCACACAGGCGCCCAAGACAGCGCCGCACACCGATTTGTGCACCGGGAGCCTCCGGAGTACTCCGCACACCGACACGTGTGCCGAACAGTTTCCAAGGCACCAGCTGGGGATCTGCCAAGCACAAGCTCCACCCGGCCAGCTTGGTCCAGATGGCAGACGCTCCCCAGTTACCGCACACCGAACTGTGTGCCGATCAAAATACCGTCCACAGCACCACCCGGTAACTGGGACAGGCGGCGCACAAATAGGGCAGCTGTTACTACTAGCACTGCCTAGTCAAAACAACTGTGGGCCCCTAAACCTGCTGAACTTCCTCAAGGACATGGATTCAATGGAGGGCAATGTTTCCTGGTTCTGGACTGCCCCCTCCACAACAGGATCCCATCCTCGTCGCCAGTGTAATAACTTGGAAGCTGATGAACACCCGAGCCAGCACGTAAGTTATTAAGTAGATTTATTGTAGTTCAAAGCCAGGAACAAAACATTGGCATGTCCTTTCCAAGTGAGCATAACTCCAACTGCCAAGCATAGAACCCCCACACACCAACACTCCTCTCACACTGACATCACTAGATTCCATTCAGCAGTGATGTCATCCACTCAGCTTGTAAGACACATTACAACAAGTCACTGTTGGCTGAACTGCTGCAGACTGTCAGAAATGTTAAAGGAGACTGCCTGTTTCCCTATGTTTGGACTGAAGCCTGATTTGTAGTTTTCATAATGAGTGACTGTCTGAGGTTGGACGGATGCTGCAGTGCACGTGCCTGTTTTTACACATTAGGTGAAAAGGCAAGTTTGTGATAAAGCATAACTTGGAGAGGGTGAGTGACAACTATGCATAGCCTCTCGGTAGAAAGGACAGTCAGGATTGAATGTATAAGACCTGCGCTATGGAGGAAGGCTCACGGAGAGGGGCAGTAATGAATCAGGAGGGTGTAGGTGGTGAAGAATATAGCTCCTTTACCCGGAGCCTCTACTTTGGCACCTTGCCATCGCCCTACAGGTGTGCCTGCCACTGTTGGGGAACCTCACTTTCTGGGGTGCAGGGAAATGCCTATGATGGCACACATGTTCCTGTTGCGTGCTCACTGCTGTCACGGTGCTCCCATGTCTATGTTCTAAGTAAAAAAAATAAGGCAGCTGACTGGCAGTGCAGGCTTCAAGTTGCTAGATGGGAAAGTCAGGCACCGCAGAGGATCTGGACGGTATAACGTTGTGGTACTTTGATAATGGACATATGCTGTGGGACTACTTGGAGAAATAGAATGGGTGCGCATAAAGAGGTGCTGGCTTTGTGGAGAAGCCGTGAAGGAAGAGGGAATCAGCTCCAGTGTGGCTGCAAAAATCAAGTAAACGCGCGCTCTTGGATGGGACATTCAGTGGCATGTGGACGTGTGGTGTCTGTGCGCATGGAGTTACTGTTACAGCCGAGCCACGTGGACAGGACTTCCGCCTGCACATCTTGACATGATCGTGTTATGCAGAACTGCTTTGATGCTTCACTCTGTAGGGAGCAGCTCGGATGGGTGGTTGATACCCAAGCCTTGCTGTGTATTGGTTTGGGGGGGGGATCTGCATGGTTACAACGACCTATATTTGGTGGATATTTCTTTGGTCAACACTTGTTCATCAGCCATGGTTGACCTCCCTCCTGTTTTATCTATGGGGGTGTTCGTCCCTGTGGTTTCCTCCAATACCACCCCGCTCAAAGCCCCTCCATCCACATTCCTTAACAGCCATGAATCTACACGTGCAATGGGTACAGCATTGTCCTCTAACCCATAAGGTTGTACTCTTAAGAGCCAAGTCCATCTCAGACTTGAGACTGCTGCTCCTACGGACTGTGCGTTCATTACCCAAGCCAAAGGGGCAACATTTAGGGGGCCATTATGAGTTGGTAGTAGCTACAGATCTGCATTTTCCAAATACCACCGGAATTACCATCCTGCTAGTTCCAGATTGGGAGGTATGTGTATTTACCTCCAGCAATATTTCCAGGGAATACCGGCAGAGGTAAATTAGGCACATTTGTTTCCTGAAAATATGCCTATTGTTACCTGTACCAAAAAATGTCTCCCCCACAAGCAATCTGCTTTTTGACTGTACGGAACAGAAGCGCTGAAGTTTCTCTGCGATACAGCACTAACATTTTAGAATGGGTCATGATAAAACGGTGAAAAGGTGGGCTTCTCTGATAATACCTTACTACAATATTATACAATGCAAAAAAGGGTCCGTATTCACCCTTTTTCGCATTTAGAAAATATACAAGAGTGTATAAACCACCACGGTACATTATCTTTTTCCACCATCACGTTGGAGGTGGATATGGACATGACTTCAGAGGTTACCACTGGCAGAGGTGGTATTTCCAGAGTACTACTAGAGGTATTCCAGAAACACTACCTCCCCCAGAGGTGAACTCTGAATGGGGCAGACTTGCAGTAATACCACTGGCAGAGGAGGCATTTATTGTCGACAATATGTATGCTAAGAGGTGCCCACAAGCTGGAATGAGGCCCTTAGAAATGGGGATGCAGTTTGTCCTTCAACAGCGAGCCTGAGAATGCACTGTCACTTTCCATGCTCCCGGCGACCGGGCACTCGCTGCCATGTGATGCATTTTAGACGGCCATTTGATGCCATGTCATACACAGTGAATTCTGCAGGGGACTCAGATCCTTCTGCCCAAATGTTCAAGCCTCGTTACCCAGCGGATTGGAGTGGACTGCCAACTACTACAGGTTGCTACACCTGGCACGGGTGGACTGGGAACCAAAAGAGGCCATGTTCAAAGGGGCCCCATATTGCACATTTTCTGCAAGCCCAAACCTTTTCTATGAGAACATTTGGAAATACCACACAAAAGAGGCCCAGGGTACGGAGGCCTGCCGGGAAATCTCCAGAGTTCCCTGTAGGTCAGTCCGCCCCTGATACCTGGCTCTGCAGAACTGTTCCATTTTCTTGCTTGACTAATTGTCTTCTGTTTTCTTGTCCCTAATAGTGCAGACAAGATGTCTGCATCTTCTAGATTGTGAGGAGGGCACAGAGTCACCCGATGTTCAGTTAGCCTGGCCTGTAATCTGGGCAGTTAGACATCTCACTGGGCACTGCTGCATCTTGTCTAAGAGACTGGCTCTTATAGCGTGAGATCGCCTGTTTCCCAAACCTAGCGCCATCTTCTGTTGAGTTACATCCCCAGTAGCTTCATGGTGTGAGTGCTCTGGGCGCTGGCCTTGACTTAAAGGATGCAAGGACTGATAACTGATCAGGATGGCCGACTGATTGAGGACCCTGCGTAGGGGATACAGCCTCCTCCTGTATGAGGTGTGGGTTTAATACCTCTTCTGAAACCTGATTGGTTGCTTTTCTTTCCTTTCTGCAGCGCGTGCGTGCCCTCCATGCCTGCATGGTTATTCTTCTTGAAGCGTCTATCTGGGCCTGCTGTCCGGCTGAGTGATGGCAGCAGTCGCTGACCCTTTATTTTGTCATCCTTAGGTGACCTATGTCCGTTTTTGTCACGTCTTGAATGCCTTACTTGTCATCCTTGTACATGTCTGCATGCCTCTATGCTTGCCTGGTGCCTGGTTTATGCTGGCACTGTAAGATATCCAAAACCTTTGTTCTCTAATATCGTGGAGTCTTAACTCCCTTTCCACTGAGTGGGTTGGTTCAAACAGCTTGCTGTGGTTGGTAGGTGTACACTCAGTTATTCTGCGCTTGTGTGTGAGGTTGTAGGTGTTCTCATCAGAGGTCAGTTTGGGTTTCTTCCTCAATGTTTGGTAGGTGTAGTCCTCTTTAATCTGCCTGCTGCAGATTTCTATGTTAATATGTTTCCTGGGGTGCTCTGTGGCGTACATCCAATAGGCCATACTTACCAACATGACCCGTTCCAATCTGTAGGTGCTCATCCAGTCCTGTTTTTTATGTGCATTGTGGGACTTGAAGTTCCACTTTTGCCATGATAAAACCTGGACTACAAATCCCAGAATGCAAAGAAAAAAACAGAACTGGATGAGCACCTACAGATTGGAACGGGTCATGTTGGCGACTATGAGAGGCTAGTGTGGGTCGGTGTATGAATGTCCACCCTCTGGGTTTGTTTGCAAGGGATCTGAGTGGCGAGCCACCTCTTGGTTGTGTGGGTGTGATCTAGACTTCGTCTTTACTGAATGGATCAACTTCGTTCATTTCTTTGTATGTTTGACACCTGATTTTGCTTCACATCACTGGTGACACTGATTCTTTGTGAAAAGCAATGTTGTGATTCCAGCATTGGGGTTACAGCAACCGTTTTTCTGTCAATGTTTATTGGGGGGTTGGCCTATCAGTCCCTCACCTCTCCCCTTTGCCACCACTGTCCTTGATTCCTTCCCACCCTTACCTGTCTTTGTGAACTTTGTCATCAACTGTTGACACACTGCTTGGTACTAATAGCAGGCAGGTTCAGACTGGCCGATGGGTCAATAGGGCAATGCCCAAACAAAAACAGTGTATGCTAGTGTGGGCCAGTTTTTTGGGTCAAAGTGGACCCGTTTTCTGGGCCGTGTGCGCCAGTTTGATACATTACGTCACCGTGTGGCTAGTAGTTTTGACCAGTGTTACTGAATAAATAGTGTTGATGACGTTGTACGTCATCAACATTGAAAATGGGATTCCTGTCAAACAGGCCTGCATGTCATCGGGCCGTGCATCGAAGCTACGTTTTTTTTTTTATAAAAATAAAAACACACTCATGCAGGATTAACCACTTGTGGGCTATTACTCATCCCCAAAAAGCAAGTACCAGGACTTCCGTAAGCAACACACGAGGACCGATTTTTCATTTAAGCGCCGTTGCATGAAACTTAGTCCAGGTGGAGATTGTAACTTCTTTCTGAAACACAAAATGGACCTTATTCTGGGTCCCATTCATGGAATATTTGCCTGGTTCAAAGAGAATTTGCACTGCTGAAAAGTGACTTTGCACTGCCGACCCCCGATTCATGGAACTGTGCCAAGTTTATTTTTGCCGTGCAAAGTCCGGCGCAAAGTCAGCGCATAGTCATTTTTGCGGTACAAAATGACTTTGCCCGGCAGCAAAAATACACTTTGCACAATTCCATGAATCAGGGTTTGTGTCAGCAGTGCAAAGTCACTTTTCAGTAGTGCAAATTCACTTTGAACCAGGCAAATATTCCATGAATCAGGCCTTCTGTGTCATCTTGAGGTGTATGTACGACAGCGTGAAGAACATATCCGTACCTCATAACTAAATAAATTAAAAAAAACACAGTAAAGCTGTATTTTTTTAGAAAAATGTCCATGGCACTTTTGTCGCCACTGCTGTCCCTGTGTGTGAGCGGTTTAGGCGCAAGGTTTTGCTTTGGCGGGCTTTGTTTTGGCGCACGTTACGCAGGCGGCGCTTTATTGATGTTGCTCCACTGCGCGACATTGACCCCCCCTCTCGCTCCCTCCGATGATGAAGTGATATCAACAGATTGCCGTCTCTTGATGAAAAGATCACACTGTTTTATTTCATTTGGAGAATCACAAATACACTGGACCTGTTCCAGAGGCATTACTGATTCCGAGAGATAGACCACCTGCAAATAAACACGTTCCCTAATTGCGATCCATTGTTGTACCAATTAAATCCTTTGTCATCGCTGCTAATTGACATATTACATTGTTGGAGTTAATTTAGGATTTTGGCACCGCCGCTGCTGGCGCCATCTGCATACTCGCGTCCTAGATGAGATAGCGGCGCGACTCGCTTTGCTTATGCTTGCTCGGCTGCCTGTGATCCGGTGCCAACTCCCGCTTCTCCTCCATCTGCACCCCTCCCCCCCCTTCAATCACGAAAGGTGTGCATTGACTGGGTCAGCCCATTCACTGTCACACACTGTGCGCCAGCAAAGAACACCGGGGTTGCCTGCATGAAGTAGGCAGCGGCGTCTAGCTGAAGCTGACATGCAACGGTTGTGAAAGGACAGGACGCACTTTAACCTCTGCGCTGAAGCTCTCTTGCGGCGAGGATGTGTTCCTTTACGCGTCTTTGGGACATATTTTCCTGGCCTGTCGTTGATGTATTTGTTTCATGTGTATATGTTGCGCGCCCCGATGCCCGCGGGCTTTCCAGTGCAGTACACACAAACAAACAAATAAGTAAATACATACATAAATAAATAAATAAATATGTTCCTGTCTCTTGCTCATTTACAGGTCATTGACATGTTCAAATACAAAATACACCACAAAATATGAAGGAATAACTGATATAGACCTGAATGCACTATTGCTGTGTCGTCATTTTCAGCAAAAGGTGAGAAGCACAAGCTACGAAAGGGGACCCACAAAAGTGCAACTGCTATTCAGTGACATTCTCCGATGGACTAATACAGTGCAAAGCTTCATTGATAGAATGGAAAATGTCACCACATCTTAGAAGGATGCAAGTCTAAGGCCCTCACTACAAGTTTGCCGGTAATACCTGTGGGATACCGGCAAACTGGCCTACCGTTTCCACCGCCTGATATCCCCACATTTCTGGGATATTACAGGTTCTGGAAAGGGCGGACTTTCCCCATTGATCTCCTTGAAGGGGAAGGCCAGTATTACTGGCAACAGTAATACTGGCAGTTTTTTGCCAGTGGGGGTCTGATTTACCTCCATCTCCGGGCTGGGGGTAAATCGGGTAACCCCCCCTGGCAAAGCAGACATTTCTGGGATATTGCAGGTTCTGGAAAGGGAAGACTTTCCCCATTGGTCTCCTTGAAGGGGAAGGCCAGTATGACTGGAACCAGTAATACTGGCAGTTTTTTGCCAGTGGGGGTCTGATTTCCCACCATCTCCGGGCTGGGGGTAAATCGGGTAACCCCCACCGGCAAACCTGTAGTTTGGTGGTGTGGTAAAGTGTCGGTAACAGATTTACCAGCATTTCTTCCAGCACTTTTTCCGCACCGCCAAACTTGTAATGAGGCCCTTTAAAACCCAGGTGTCCCTTTAAAGTAATGGGGAGCCGGGATTGGAGATGCCTACTGAATACTGATTTATTTACAGTCATACAACACCTCCATGCCACCATTTAACAACCCTTAAACTAATGAGATGCAATAGATGTATAGAATGACATCCCAGTGTTCTCCAATTTCGCAACGCTCTCCAAACACCTGGCCAAGGACTATCTCCGGTGGACGCACATACCGATGCACAGACCTCAATTTACGGTACTGCACTACTGGTACAAGATTCCAGCCCAAATGCCGGCTACCCACACTCCGTACAGCGCTCCGCTGCTCTCGAGCTAGGTCCGCGCTTTAACTGATAAAATAAATAAGGGCTAAAATAAATGAAGGCCAAAATAGTGGCGAGGTGCACTGGTGACATATCCATTTCAAGTGATGAATAGAAGGCCTAACATATTTGAAGGCTCTCAATGGTCGCCTTGTGGCCTGACTGGTGTGAAGGAGTAGGGGTGCTACAAAGATCTTCTTTTTTTTTAAAGGCAAATGTATGGGACTGGGTGGCCATCCATGAGCATGTATGCAAGCTGGTATCTTTGAGTGCCTTCTCAAGAATGCATTTTACAATTGAAAAACCCCAAAAGGGTATCTTTCAATTTCCTTGCCCTATTCTGAAAAGGAATTTTATGTTAATAAGACTAAATAAGCTACCAATCTTAGCTATAAAGGGAACCTGGTTAGGTTCACCCAAGAACAAACGATGTTGAAGGGTTTGTGTTGTGATCTTGAGACCATGGAAATCACTAGACATGTGATCACTTCTGGTAAATATATGAGTGAGTACTACGTTAGGTATTACATGAAACACACAGATGGGCTGAAGGAGATTCAAAATAAACTATTTTAGTTGCATTGTATTTCTGGGTGGAGTACGTCATTGCCTGTTGCAATTACAAACCTATAGCAGGCCTTTGAAAATTAAATTGCTTTGAAAGTGAAGCTTACCCCTGTAGCTTAGTGACAGTAATATGAGTGTAAAAGGTATTTAGTTATAGCTTAGAAATGCATATAACAAGGGTACAAATGTGTTCTTTGTTTACTTTGCACCCTCAACTCAGGGATTACCTGCCTGGACTGGTGTTGGCTTCCGACAGAACATTGTTACAGCATAATTCTGACGCACCAATGAGGTGAAGACGAGAGTCAGGGAGCCAATGTAACAGTGTATGATTTTCTTTAATCTTAACTCGAACTGGTATACAGGCGGTAATGTTAATGTTAATGTTAAAGGACATTTGTCCACCGTAGTGGTCCCTTGGCGCTCTGGCGGCTCTGAAAGAGGAGGGGAGGTTGAGTTAGTGGGAGGAAGCAGGAAAAGTGCAAGAGAGCAGTGATGTGCTGTTGACAGCCTCAGCCCGGTGGGTCCGTTGGCTGGGCTTGGGGTGTTTTGTGGTCCGTAGTTGTCGTGTGCTGTTGTGCAAGTCTATGTGTGGTTTGTTTTGTTGTTGCATTGTTGTGAAGTTTGTGCAGATTGCTGCGTTTTAGGTTTGTGGTTGTGTTTGGTTAGAGTTTGAGTGGTGTATGCAGAGGGGTGGAATTGTTAGTTGGTTGGTTAGTTGGCATTGCTGTCCTTGCAATGGTGGGATTCCATCTAGGTGCGGCACCTGCTGACAGTCACTTTTCTATCTAGATTTGACGCGAGCTAGGTTCATAATTCTAAGTGTGGCACATGCTGACAGTCACATTTCTATCTAGATGCGACGCAAGTTAAGTTCAGAACTCTAAGTGTGGTGCATGCTGAGAATCATATATGCCAATAATCACATTTCTGAGATTCCATCTATGTGTGGCATATGCTAACAATCACATTTCTGTCTAGATGCGACACAGGCTAAATTTGAGAATTCCCATCTAAGTGTGGCATATGCTAATAATCATATTTCTGTCTAGATGCGACGCAAGCTAGGTTAGGAACTCTAAGTGTGGTGCATGCTGAGAATCATATATGCTAGCAGTCACATTTCTGAGATTCCATCTAAGTGTGGCATATGCTAACAATCACATTTTGTCTAGATGCGACGCAGGCTAAATTTGAGAAATTCCATCTAAGTGTGGCATATGCTAACAATCACATTTTCTCTAGATGCGACGCAGGCTAAATTTGAGAAATTCCATCTAAGTGTGGCATATGCTAATAATCATATTTCTGTCTAGATGCAACGCAAGCTAGGTTAAGAATTCTAAGTGTGGTGCATGCTGAGAATCATATATGCTAATAATCACATTCCAGTCTAGATCTGGCGCAGACTAGGCTTGAGAAATTCCATCTAAGTGTGGCATATGCTAATATTGCAATTATGGGATTCCATCTAGGTGCGGCACATGCCGACTTTCAGACTTCCATCCAGAAGCGACAGAAGCCAAAGTTCAGAATTCCATACGAGTGTGGCACATGCTAACAGTCACATTTCTATCTAGATGCGACGCAAGTTAGGTTCAGAACTCTAAGTGTGGTGCATGCTGAGAATCATATATGCTAACAGTCACATTTCTGAGATTCCATCTAAGTGTGGCATATGCTAACAATCACAATTCCATCCAAGTGTGGACATGCTAACATTCACAATTCCATCTAGATGTGGCATATGCTAACAATCACAATTCCATCTAAGTGTGGACATGCTAACATTCACAATTCTATCTAAGTGTGGACATGCTAACATTCACAATTCCATCCAAGTGTGGACATGCTAACATTCACAATTCCATCTAGATGTGACACAGGCCAATGTTCACAATTCTATCTAAGTGTGGACATGCTAACATTCACAATTCTAAGTGTGGACATGCTAACATTCACAATTCCATCCAAGTGTGGACATGCTAACATTCACAATTCCATCTAGATGCGACGCAGGCCAATGTTCACAATTCTACCTAAGTGTGGACATGCTAACATTCACAATTCTATCTAAGTGTGGACATGCTAACATTCACAATTCCATCCAAGTGTGGACATGCTAACATTCACAATTCCATCTAGATGTGACACAGGCCAATGTTCACAATTCTATCTAAGTGTGGACATGCTAACATTCACAATTCTAAGTGTGGACATGCTAACATTCACAATTCCATCCAAGTGTGGACATGCTAACATTCACAATTCCATCTAGATGCGACGCAGGCCAATGTTCACAATTCTACCTAAGTGTGGACATGCTAACATTCACAATTCTATCTAAGTGTGGACATGCTAACATTCACAATTCCATCCAAGTGTGGACATGCTAACATTCACAATTCCATCTAGATGCGACGCAGGCCAATGTTCACAATTCTATCTAAGTGTGGACATGCTAACATTCACAATTCTATCTAAGTGTGGACATGCTAACATTCACAATTCCATCTAGATGCGACGCAGGCCAATGTTCACAATTCTATCTAAGTGTGGACATGCTAACATTCACAATTCTATCTAAGTGTGGACATGCTAACATTCACAATTCCATCTAGATGCGGCGCAGGCCAATGTTCACAATTCTATCTAAGTGTGGACATGTTAACATTCACAATTTCATCCAAGTGTGGACATGCTAACATTCACAATTCTATCTAAGAGTGGACATGCTAACATTCACAATTCCATCTAGATACGACGCAGGCCAATGTTCACAATTCTATCTAAGTGTGGGCATGCTAACATTCACAATTCCATCCAAGTGTGGACATGCTAACATTCACAATTCTATCTAAGAGTGGACATGCTAACATTCACAATTCCATCTAGATGCGACGCAGGCCAATGTTCACAATTCTATCTAAGAGTGGACATACTAACATTCACAATTCTATCTAAGAGTGGACATGCAGGTATTATGGCACACTATGTTATTGGTAGGTAAGATACAGTGGCGGGGGTTTTCTGGAGTAGAGTGATTGCTCTACTCCCCACCCATGCCACACTCATGGTTTTTGTTGGTGTCTGTTGGCTGCTGGCTTCTTTGGCGTCCCCTGCGGACACCTGCAGACACATCTTGGAGCCGCCAATGTAGGAGCCGTCCTTGGTCCTTGGGGTCCAGCCACAGGGGCTGCCCTGGGAGGGTTTATGATATGTGGCCAGGAGACCAATCAGGATGCCGGGGGAGGGCTGGGAGGCGGGATTGGGCTGGGGAAGGAGGGTGGGAGGGATGAAGGGGACTGGAGCGCCGAGCGCGCTGAAAGCCATTTTCAAACATCCACACGTGGGCTACGGCCTACAAACATAACAATAGAAAGGAGACATGGCTCCTTTCCAACATGAGTGATAGAGATAGGACGTTACATCTCCCCATTGCTTAGCACAGAACCTGGGGAGGTTATTAGTTAATTTCTTCTATCCACAGTGAGGATTTGCGTACCACTCATCGAGTAGACGGCATACAGATGCAATGCCGTTTGCGGTACAGTCTCTGGTGCTGTCATCAGCGTCCATGTCCTCTTCTCTGTAGTCAGAGTCCAAATCATAGGAGTCTTCTTCTCTGGTGGGGCTGCTGCTTTCTGGACCTGCAACACCTTCAAAAGTTCGAAAGAATGATGAGTTCCGGGTGACAGTGCCCTTTGGACTGGCAGCCGTTATCATAGACCCTTGCATGTGTGTCACAGTCATGGGTTCAGGCCTAAAAGCAGGAACATCTTTGGCATCTTGAGTCTGCCTTACCAGCACTTGGTCTCCTATCTGGAAGTGGCTGGGTTTTGCTTTTCTCTGCTAATCAGCATATTCCTTCATCCTTGCTTTGCTCTCCTGGTCCTTTGTTCCTGCCGTGTCCACGTACTTGATGGGGAGAGAGGCGTGTGGATTGTGTGGCAATGTGGTTTTGACTACTCGTCCAAACATTAATGCTGAGGGCACGTCTCTGTCGAGCTATGTGGGGTGTTCCTGTAGTCTCGTAAAAGCGGGCATATTGCCTGCATAAATGATCCGTTGGTGATGGTCCCATAAACCTTTCCACAGTTCCATTGGCCTGCAGCCATACCAGTGTAATCTTGCGGTGTTAGAAGCCAAGATATTCTGCAAACATGGCGAAGTCATGTCCGCTGAATGGGGACCATTGTCTGATTTTACTATGGAGGGGATCCGGTAGTCTGTGAACGTCTTATCCAGCACCGGTATTACTGCTTGGGCACTGGTGGAGTGAATGAGGAGCAACCCCGGGAATCCGGACATCTCGTCAATGATCACGAGTACGTACTTGCCATTGGCCAGCAGGCCAAACATGTGAGTGGTAACTTTGTCCCATACCTGCAGCGGCATCAATGACATTTTGAGGGCCTCCGGAAAGGTGCGTGGGGCGACTGCTCTGCACGCAATGCATTTGCCTAGCAGCTGTTCTATTTTTTCATCCATCTGGGGGAACCACACTTTGGTTCGTAGTTGCCGTTTCATTGAGAGGATTCCCCTGTGTCCCCAGTGGTAAGAGACATTGGGCCTCATTACGAGGTTGGAGGTCAAACTCGCATCCAGGTCTGGCACCCGCGAAAGGGGAATCACTGGGTCTTTACGACCTCAGCGAAACCGCTAATTCCCCTTGCGCGGGTACCGGGCCCAGTACATGCCCATTAACAGTTGAGCCCCCATAGGGCTCAATGGGAATGGGCAGGGTGGTAGCAACGGTACTGACAATAACAGTACCGTTGCTACCATCAGGTTTTGCTCGCAGGTGCCGGTACGGCCACCAGGTCAGACCTGGTGGCTGCAAGGACAACTGCGTGCAGAACCCCTAGTATGGCGGTACGGTACCAACGGTGCCGGTAGCAATACCGGCACTGTTGTTGCCTTACCGCTATACTCGTAATGAGGCCCATTGTATCTGAGATGCCAGAAAATAACACTGACATATTTCAAGGAGTGATTGACTCTGAGAAACGTAGATTACGAGAGGCATATTTTCCATACCACCACACAAGAGAAAGGCGAAAACATGGACAATATTGTGATGAGTTTGAGAAAAAATGCAAAGTACTGTGATTTTGACCGATATTCGACCGAAGAAGCACTGAAGTTGCAGGCCATAGCAGGCTGTGGGTCTCCCGAGTTCCGGAAGAAATTGCTGCAGAAAAGCAGAACTCTGGATGAAATCCTACAATTAGCGAGAGCTGATTCTGCACTATCCTTTCAAACTGAGGCACTTAGCAATATCAAGATAACACAATCGGTATCATCAGCGACTGTGTGCCCCATTCGCACACCAGGGGATACAGCAGAGCAGAAAAAGTGCTACAGATGAGGATACAAGTTCCCTCACATCGGCTCATGTCTGGCCATATGCCATCATTGTGGCAAATGTGGTGCCGAGAACCATTTCCAATCAGTCTGCAAGAACATTAAGTTCTTTCAAACAGCGGAGACCAGCAGAGATACCTGGAGACAAGATGGCCGCCCCTCAAGGCGGGAAAGCCTGCGATCCAACATGCAGTGATCTCCCACCACCAGCAGGCGCTGCTCACACAGCGGATCACAAGGGGCATCACGCAGAGACAGACGGCGTGAAGACAGGAGAAACCACTCGAGTCGCTACAGGAGCAGGCAAGACTCACAAATACGGGCCCGTGACAGAAGATCAGTACTTGGTTGAATCACCACAACGTCGACTTGACTCACACTCCTCCTCATCCAGTGGAGATTGAAAGAGAGGATATGTTCACGCCATTGGGAACAGCATTTCTGCAGAATACATCCCGACATTATTGCTGCAAATAAACGGACAGAGCCGTGAATTCCTAGTTGACACGGGAGCCACGGTAAACGTTATCAATGAAGACATTGGCAGATAAGAAAGAACTAAGCAAAGCTGACACTCAAATCTACCCATATTGCTCAAACAAACCCCTCAACTGCCAAGGCATGTTCACAGCCATGTGTCAATATAAAGACAAAAGCCTGAAAGTAAAATATACGTCATAAAAGGAGAAGTTCGAGGAGGAAGCATATTTAGCTTCCGGTCTGCCATTCAGATGGGCCTCATACATATATTGTACCAGATTATGTCTGCATACACCACCAGCCCGAAAGAAATTATACAAAAAAATGCAATCAAGCAGGCAGCAACAAGAGGAATGACGAGGTTTGAGAGATTTCTGTCCACTAACGATGGATCCAAGGGCCTAATATCTAACCTATATAAAATCTTGGACGAGGCAAGTACCAGGGGCCAGTGGCCGTATATGCAGAGGTGGTAACAGGTCCTGGGAAGGGTAATTGAGAGGGAAGAATGGGAGAGGTTGTGGAGGAGAATCCCGAGATTGATCAAAGCGCCTGCACTACAGGAAATGTGGTATAAGGTCCTGTTTGGGTGGCATTACACACCTATCCACCTTCGAGAGATATACCTCACCACCTCTGGTAGGTGTTGGCGGGAATGTGGGATGGAAGGTACGGCACAACACATCTGGTTGTCGTGCCCAAAAATCAGACCCTTTTGGCAGGAAGTGGAGAAAGTACAGGAACAGGCATACGGAATGGGAAAGAACAGTGCCCCTGAAGAGGTCCTTCTGGGTCTTAGGCGGGACACCTTGGTGAGGCAACCTAGATCCCGGGAAAAGGCAAAAGCAATTCTTATACTTGCGGCTATGACTGTTGTAGCGCAGAGGTGGAGGAGTAAGGAGGTTCCCTTGATGCAGGACCTGCTGCGAAAACTTTGGGAAATCATGGCACTTGAGTGGGCAGCATATGCAATAAACAACAATATCCAAGCGTTCACAAGGGACTGGGAAGAGACCGTGGATTTCCTTAGGGACGACTTCCGAATTGGGTGGCGCCCGCAACGTTTGCATTTGTTGGACCTGCAATGATCACGGGCGACCAACCCATGGAGATACTGGGCCAGGGACTACATCAGACTGCTCTTGGGGGAGGGGTGGGAGAGGGGAAAGGGGAAGTTGGGGAGTGCAATTGTTATGTACGTAGGGGTAAGCGATCCATGGAAGTAATGGACCAAGGACATAATGCAGCTGCTTTTAGGGTGGGCGGGTTGTTGTGGGAGTTGGGAAATATATTTCTTGTTGAAAATTAAAAAAAGAAGTAAACAAGAAAATTTAAAAAAATGTCCCCACGCTGTTTAAAGGTCTGGGGAAACTCAAAGACAAGCAGATCATAAATACACAAATACCACTGACAGCTCAACACTACAGGGGCATTCCCCTCAACATCCAGAGACATGTAGAAAATGAGATACAGTCCCTACTCGAACAGGACATAATTGAACCAGCATCAGGTCCCACACCGTGGGTGTCCCCCATAGTGCCCGTACCCAAACAGGAGAACAATGCCAGCATCCAAATCTGCATAGACATGAGGGGTCCCAATGTAGCTATTGAAAGGGAACGTCATCTTGCGTCCAGGATGACGGACATGATGCATCTACTACATGGGGCGAAAGTATTCTCGAAATTCGACTTAAACAAGGGCTATCACCAGCTGGAACTGCACCCGTCCTCTAGATACATTACAACTTTCTCTACGCAGCTGGGACTCTTCAGGTACAAACGCCCATCCTCGTCGCTTTCGACAGAACATTCTCACAGCATAATTCTGACGTACAATTGAGGCAAAGACATTGAGAGTCAGGGAGCCAATGTAACAGCATGTGATTTTATTTACTCTTAACTCGAACTGGTGTACAGCCGGTAACCCTGTCAACTAATACGTGTATCCCTGCCTGTATCTCAAAAGGAAATGCTGTGTTTAAACGATAGAGACTAGTGCTTAAGTCTATCCTAGTTATATATTGTCCAGTCTCCTTGTTTTTAGATATTCATGGACAGTAAGTCTGCGAAGGACCACCCACAGTCCATTTAGTGAATGAAAATTCAAGGCTCAAGAGGGAGGAAAGAAACCACTCTAAAACAATGATACTCCTTTACTCCGTGTATCCAGAACTATTTATTTTGTTCTATAAACCTGAAAAGGTATCCACTTTTTCAGAGTATGGCAGCATTAAGGAAAAGCCAAAAAGGGAAAAAGACAAAACAACATAAGTGAAAGTCTATACATCCATCAATTGTGATTCATTAATAGTGGTAGTATTCCCTTTGATTTAAATTAACAATGATACATAATAAAAAATGTGTATAAATATTTGAACCAAATTAAACAGTGTAATATTTGACACATAGAAAAACATAAAATCAACAATGGTGATAAACTTAAAAGGTTCCAAAGCTAAGTACTAGTGATCCAGATGCTGGCTATTAATTAATGTCTACAATGCATACTGGGGCAGAGAGGGTTTCCAAGTCACCGTCTAGGTACAGTGTTTCTTTGGAAAAAAAAGATAAAAGGATTATTCCAGGGTCATGAGGTAAAAGATATCTTTGCCAATGTGGGAGATAGTAACTGGCAAAATCTAAAGACAGGGGACCTATTATTTGTTGTGGTTCCCTGAAATCTTCACGTTTCGGCAGTCATAAAGTATATTGAGGCCGCCTTCATCAGGGCGTCAAGTTAAAGAACCTGTATGGGGGTACAAAAATAGAGTGTGAGTGGGGTCTTTCAGAGAGTGCCTGTGAAGACTAGGCACCAATGCTAAATAGTTAATTCTCATAGTCCCAGCCACTGATTTACCTGTCGGGACTAGAGGGAGGGGTGGTTACTGTAACCCCCACGAGGCAGGCCTCTGGAAACAAATGGAACACCATGAACTGGGTTTTATCTGCAAATACAACAATATTGTACGTCCAACCTCTTTCTCTTCTCTTCACGTACTGGTGCCTTTCCACATGCCCCCTCCCGTTCCTCCCACGTGCCATCCCATCACGTGGTTGTTCCCCAAAGGACATGTTCAGTTATAGGGGCAGCGTCCTGTCCCAGGTAACAGTTACAGTCCTGTTTTTTGCCGGGAACCAACTGACCAATACTAAAACTGGGCCCAGCGCCACTCTCCCTGCTCGCTTTTCATGCCCCGATATCCTCCCTGGTCTCTCTTCTCCAATGAGAGTCTGTGCCTGTGAACACAATCCCGTACTTTGGGCCGTAAAAGGCAACCAGCATAGAAGTAGAACTACAGTTTTATCAGAATCCTACTAGTGTTTGAGTCCTTCTTTCCTGTTTATGTCAGCTTAAACTGTAGTCATGTTTATATGTCTTTCGCCTGTCCCGTTTTTTTTATTATTTGTTTAAATCTGGTCACCCTAGCCAGGCCTGTTCATTGGTTAAGTTAGCGGTTGCCTCCTGCAGAGGGGTATGGCATATGTTCTAAGAGACCTTTGGCTTTGAACCCAGCTTGTTAGGGGGAAACAGATGGATTCCCAGCACAGTCACAGTTTCCCTTATTTTGTGCTGCAAAAAGGCCTAGCCTACTGTACATGGACATGTAGTCACAGCAGCCATTTTATCTTGGTTATAACCCCTTTCCTCTATCAACCCACTGGTTAAATGATAAAAAAGAGATAGATCATCCACTAGAAGGTGAAAAATGTGTGTCAAATCAGGAGTAAGGTGAAGATGGAAATGGCCTTGAGGAATGTAGAAGCCTTCCTGGGTGGGCATTAGAGATTCTGTGGTGAAAGATGGAAGGCATTAGCTATCCAGAACAAAGATAAGCATGCCAATGTTGGTAGTTTGTGACTCACACAACACACATCTTTCTGGGAAGGAGTTGGGTTGTCAGCCATATACTTCTGCGCCTCTTATATGGGAATCATTAATATTATAAATCGAGGTGAGTCTGCCTATGCAATATAGGCCTTAGCATACAACCTTCTGCTTGCTTGAGGTATGAGAGATTTGATAGGCTTTTATGCAAGCGCTCAATGATTTTTTTTACTTAACAATTGTTTTACTCACATTTGTAAGTTTTGTGCAGCTTTATTAATTACAGAAAAGTGATCATTGTTACTTCTTCAATCATTTATCTAACTTTATGGCCATGAGCTTTGGTCAGAGGGCTTTTTCAAGGCTTGCACATTGAATTGCTATATTAGTCCTTTATGTATGTACACAATCATTTCCTCAATAAGTACTGTAGTTCAAGTACTTTGTTATCAAGTTAACATAGTGAATGTCTCTGTAGTGAATTTAATACATCAAGTATACGTGGGGGTTCCCTCGTGTAGGGTTCCCTCAGGTAGATTCCTGTATCTCCAAACATGTGAACAACGTACAATATTTTGGGGTGTATGATCTGGATTTAGTTCATATATCAGAGATGTTCAGCATAAGCTTGCACAGGCAATGGGTGCAGTGTTGTGCACCGAGTGTGCACAGGATGCTGCCCGACCATCCTTTGGACCTCCCCTCACGTCTGCTAAGTGCTACGCAACGCTTGCAAGATCTGCCATCCTTACAAATTCTCCACCAAACCCTCTGCGGTGAAGCCCATTCAGGCAAAGGGCATAGTGTTGTGCGCCACAGGTGTGAAGGATGCCGCTGACCATCTGTTGGACATCCCCTCATGTCCACCATATGCTATTCAATGCTCGCAAGATCTGCGATCCTTTAAAACTGCACCAAACCCTCTGCGTCAAAGCCCGCTCAGCAAAGGGACTCTGCCCGAAAATCCATTGGACCTCCCCTCATGTCTCCCCTCATGTCCGCTATGCACTATGTAATGCTTGCAAGATCCGCCATCCTTAAAACCTCTACACCGAACCCTCTGCAGTGATGCCTGGGCAGGCAAAGGGTGCAGTGTTGTGCGCTGCAGGTATGCAGGTCACTGCCCGACCATCCATTGGACCTCCCCTGATGTCCGCTCCATGCAACGCAACAATCACAAGATCTGCCATCCTTGAAAACTCTACACCGACCCTTCTGCTGCGATGCCCGTTCAGGCAAAGGGCACGATGTTGTGCGCTGCAGGTGTTAGGCACTGCTGATGTGGCATCCCCAAGATATTACCGCCTTGGACACAGAAGGCCCCTCACCGCCACATAATGCACCCCCGGCTCAACCTCTGCTACCTGCAAATCCATGTCTCAGGGAAGCGCATCAACACCACAGCTAATTGCAGTAGATACCCTAAATGCGCCCTCGAAATCATGTCACTCTACCCCCCTATCTGGACCTCATCCCCCCCACCGGTCCACCATGACTCACAAAAACAGCCTTAGACACACCAAAAAACACACCAACCACCTTCATCCCTGTTCCTGCCCAGACTCTGTCCACACTACTCCTCCATTCCTCCCACCAACTTCCTACAAGCCTTCAACGCACAGCCCACACTGCGCACACCCAATCAAATACACCTATCCCCTTTAACACCAGCCAATCCAGCTGATGGTTCCAAGACTAGCCAGCAATCCAACTAGCCCTCCACTGACCCAACCCCACCCACACTACCGTCATGGTTGCCTCACCCACTCCTCACCAGAAACAAGTTCCTTTGTCATTGCACCATGATCACTACTATTGCCCATGCCCCCCAGATCTCAACACACACAACATACCAGTTGGCACGTCTACCAACTCTCCTCTCAAATGCACTCTGCTCAACGATATTTCAGTCCAAGCTCATGGTGCAGAAACCTTCGATCTCTTAACCACCAACAATCTTGACGTGCTCACTATCTCAGAAACCTGGCTTCAACCTGCAGCCCGTCCCACCTTATCAATTGCCATTACCCCATGATACGTCATCCTGGGCAATGACATAAACAACAACAGAGGCAGCGGCGTTGCCCTAATTTACAAAAACACAATCGGCATCAGACCCATCAACACAAACCCTTTAACCAATTGAACAATGTTTTCCACCAAACTTTCGTTATCACCAACTAATGCCATAAATATCCATCTTATTTATCACCTCCAAAGCCCCATTCAATCCTTCAAAGAGGACCTTCTGCAGATCATCAACTTCAACATCAAACCTTGTCCCAAAATTCTGAATTTAGGAGGCCTCAACCTAGAGATGACATGCATGCAAAAAGCCTAGCCACAGCCCTTAACCACTTAGGTTTTACACAGTGGACATACAAACCCAACCACATCCAGGGACACACCCTTGACTGGATAGCAGACCTCAATTGCAGCACCTCCAGACCAACCATCACAACTTGCCCCATGTCCAATCATCACACCATCACCTTCCACATTTCCATCAACAAACGCCCCAGCCCCATCCACTAAGCCAGACCAGAAGCCCTAGCACGCTGCACCAAAAACCTTAACAAAGACTGCCTCCTACCACTTCTCACCTACCTTCACAACCTCACCAATCTAGCAACCAACCCAGAAACTCTGGCTGATCTCTACAACAGTGCATTACTGCAAGCTGTGCCCTTGGCCCTCTCAAACAGCACAAAGCTTAACCCTTGCTTTCCAAAAGCTCACGGTTCACTCCTGAGCTCCTTAACACACGCACTAAGAAAAGTGCTACAGAAACTGCCCGAATACCACCGACCCCCCAGACAACAAACTACAATTCATGATGCTCCCA
Organism: Ambystoma mexicanum; assembly: GCF_040938575.1. Taxonomy (NCBI): domain Eukaryota; kingdom Metazoa; phylum Chordata; class Amphibia; order Caudata; family Ambystomatidae; genus Ambystoma; species Ambystoma mexicanum. Next base: position 1,107,201,972 of record NC_090930.1, on the reverse strand, counting down.
AAAGACTAGAGAAAAGCTGCACACACAGCTAAAGCCAGCTCATACAATTCCAGAGTAGACAATGCAAAATCTAAAACTCATGAGCTCTTTGCCATATTGCGAGAACTTGGGACCCCAGCCACTCCTCCTATAGACTTTACCATAGACAATACCTGGTGCTCTAAGGTACAAGAAGCCCTCAGTGGAAAAACCCTCACCCTACTGGAGAAAACCCAGCCAAGCAACTGTTCATTCGTTCCAAACCTCGACCTAATACCATTATGCCTCTTAACTCCCTGCCTTACACATCTCCCCCACCTTTTGAGTTCTGCTCTGTATCAGAGCAGGAAGTGGCCAACATCATAAAAAGCCTCAAACCATCTCGCTGTAAAGGAGACCCCTGTCCTGCACCTATTATCAAAGACTGAACTAAAGCCCGAATACCCATCATAACCTCAATAATCAATTCTTTTTTCTCATCAAAGCTTGTCCCAGCCTTCCAAAAAGAAGTGTAGATCCTCCCACTGCGCCTAAATCCTTGCTTGACCAGCCATTCCCACCAACTATCAACTCATTACCATCGTCCCCTTTAACATAAAAATCCTGCGTGCTCTGAGGCTTTCGGACATGTGGCGTGGCTTACAAACATTTTAAATAAATAAATAGACTGTACCGCCTACCTCCAAATCAAACAATACCTTGATGAAAACCATGTTCTTGGTGAATGACAATCAGTCTTCTGCCGAAGGCATGGAACTAAAACCGCATTGCTCAACCTTAAAAATCACCTTGATGACATTAGAGATGCTGGTAAACTATCCCTTCTTCTTATGTGGGACCTACCTGCAGCCTTCAACCTCGTTGACCACCAAACACCATGTAACCACCTCACCACAGCAGCCACCTTCTCACCTGCAGCCACCGACTGGATCAGATCTTTCTGGGCCGATACATCCACTCATATCTTCATTGACGATTTTGCACCCCCGTCCAACAATGGTAACATATGGCATCCCACAAGGCTCTTGCCTTTCAATTACACTCTACAACTTTTTCACAAAACCCATCTTTGACCACCTTGATGCCCTCTGCATTTCATATACGAACTACGCAGGTAACAGCCAAATTCTCCTCCTCCTTTCAGGCAACTATCCCCAAGATATCTCATCCATCAATTCCTTCTACAAAATCATTGAAGACTGGATGGCTTCCCACCTCCTATGTCTAAATGATGAAAAAGCAGAGATCCTTGTTGCAGACTCCCATGCCTCACTCTGCAACCATGAACCTGCCTACAAAGCATACATCATAGATGGGAAACTGATCCAAACCTCACCCAAGACTAAAACCATGGGCATTTATTTAGATGCCACCCTTGACCTATCACGCCAAGTAAATGCCATTGCCTGCTCTGCTGCCTACACCTCCAAACTCATTAATGCCAGGAAACCCTCCCACTCACCATAGCCAGATTTATCATCGGATCTAAGCTCGATTATTGCAATGCCCTCTTTGCAGGCACATCTGAACGTAACTTGGGCAAACTTCAAACCATAGAAAATAATGCATTCCATGCCGCCCTAGGTCTGTCCAAACATGACCGCATTTCTGAAGCAAGAAATAATGCTCACTGGCGTCCAATTCACAAAACAAATCAAGTTCAACACTCTCTCAATAGCCCACCGGTGCCTCACCAACACTGTCCCGGCATACCTCTCCCAATGAATCGAGAAATACATTCCACCTCGCCAACTGAGATCAAAGAACTTCCACTACCTCATAGTATCCAAACCGAAGACTGCTGGAGGTTCCAGCTTCACTGTCACAGCTGCCAAACGTTGGAACAACCTCCCACTCGCACTCAGAAAAGAATCGTCCTACTGGATCTCCAGAAAAAAACCTTAAGGCCTGGCTCTTCACATAAGTCGACCCTTCCTCTGCACCATCCTTAACATGGACACATCCACTGTGGGACATCCTGTGACATTTTACTTCCATACAGATTCCTTTCACAATGTAACTAGTGCCTAGATATGCAGGAGTTCAGCACGCTGCCATAAAAGCACAAATAAAATAAATAAATGAATATGATGCATGAAATTGCAAAATAAATGTCCAATGTTGGTTGTCCTTAATCTAAGTATGTCCACTCATGTATTGTCCCTGGGGACTGTTCCATCCATTTACTACCCTCCAAAACCTGGTCAGAATGTCCTGCAAACGCACCCCACTGTAAGAAGCTCACTGCTTCCCATCAAATCAGATTTCTTATCTATTTACACTTGTTGTGATCAAAAGAGCATTGTTCCTCCTGTATGTAAATACATTTTTTTGAAGAAAAAAAAGAAAACATTTGAGGTTCCGAGATTTAAAGTTTGCCCATTTAGTGTTTTTTATTTTGTTTATAAATGATCCTGCAAATGGTGGTTCATCCGACACTCCTGTCTAAGCCAGAGCTACATATTAATCAATGATAATAACCAATGCTGCATGCGGTTTCTAATGTAGTGCTTTTAGCCCAAACAACAACCCAGTCTTTGTCATAACCTCCCTGAGAAATGTACAACAAATGCAGTTGGAGGCTTTCTCGACATGTTTTGCTTTCACCGCCCGTGGTGCTGTAAATCTTGGTTAATTCCTGTATCTATGGCCACCTTTAGGTATAGGCCATGCTCATGCACGGGCTCCCGGCGACACATTTTTGTTGTGTTTGGATAATTCAGTCATGACGGGAATTCATTTTTAGCCATTATAGTTGCATACATCTTAGAATCAGTATTCATAAATTGATCTATGTATTTTTCCCTATAGTAGCTGAATTATTCTGGGTCCATTTTATGTTTTGCCAAATTGCCCCTTCTTTTTCCCTTTATGGGCCCCCTTACTCCCTATCTACTTCTTACCCCTAGCTACCTACAGCCATTATCACCCTGTTGGTTTCTTTCTTTTTGTAACCAAACTTTTATTTATGGATTTAAGAGAGTTTTTCAAATTTGTGTGCAGTTTTTTGTGGTGGAGGATTGAAAGACACTTTTTCTTAATGTTACAGATCTGTACAAGTCACAGTTATCCTTTCTTTTCCACAGGTTTAGGTATATACTTGTGGGAGACATTTCCTTTGAATCTGATATTGCTCCTTTTTTCACAAATTTATGATATAGCGAAGTATAGACAGGCATAGAAATGCATGTGGATTTGATGATCTCGGCTGTGGATTTTACCAAAAAATGCATAATCAGGCTCACTCCTCGGAGTGACTATTACTTATTTCACATACACCAGCATGATTTATTTGGATAATTCATTGATATCCTCCTGAAACTTTTCAGGAAGGTTGAAAATGAGATCTCTTTTGAATTTCTACATGGATTATTTGACTGGCAGTTTGTCAATATAATACTACGGCACTGTGGTGACATTCTCAGGTGTGATTTCAATATTTTCACTATATGAATTCCAGATCTTTTTAAATCTGCAATTTGCCTTTTTGTCAGCATTGCATTGAGAGAACTTTCCCTATTTGATTATTATGTTGATGTTTTTTACTGCTGCTGATTATTTGTTGCTTTACTTCCTCGTTCACGTATAAGGCATCCCTACATGTGTGGTCAGTTACCTGATTGATAGCTAATTCTTCTAACTGTTGGATGTGATTGCATAGTTTTATTTCTTTTTTTCACAGATTAACATACTCTTTATAATATTTTAGGTAATAATGCTGCCTTTCAGAAAAGCATTAAGCACATTCCATGCAATATCTGTGTTAGTACAGGCTTCATTAACCTGCAGGAATTCTTTTATTCACTACTCTGTCGTTTGTGGAATAGTTTCATCATTCATTCATTCTTCAGCCATAGAACATCACATTATATTAAGAAATACCTTTTCAGGAGCCTTGGTGATTTAGGTAAAATTGGCTTGATATGAAAGGCACCTAGATTTAATTAATGAACTATACCTATATATTATTTCACCACTTATTTTGAAAACCTCAGTGTGTAAATATTGTATGTGTCTTGGTGAAAAGGAACTACATTGCTTTTTATTGGGTTTGCACTATTGCCAAACATCTACTAAATACAGTTATTAAATTGAAATAATTGTATGTTTATGAACCTTCCTTCCAAATCTCATATCACAATGAACATATTCTGTAAAAAAATGTGTCTTTGGAAGAGTGTACAACACAAACACTAAAAATGATCATTCTTTTCTTTCCCACACCAGAGTCATGTCAGAATTAATTCTTCATTGCCACATGAAAATGGGCTATGTTGGCTAACGATGAAGCCAGAGCAAACCGGTTCAAGAAAATCTTAAATCTCCCAACTTCTCAAACATTTTTCAAGGTCTGATTCAATGAGCTTGGGAAAACTAGACCTCATGTCTATATGATGCAGGTGCCTAAAACCACAGTTCTGTATGGAGAAGGAATGTAATGATGGAGCATGCTGCGTTAGTGTAGCTTATAAACGTATAGGGAAAGACATTTTTCCGAATATAGACTGATTATGTTTAGAATTAAAGTAGGTTATAGTACAATAACAAGGGTTTAGGGCTGTAGACAAGAACATTATTTAACTAGTAGTTTACCACATTTTTGGCACAATGCTGTGAGTGGGAACATGATTTAGTGCATGTGCATGTTTTTGTGTAGTGCATCTCTGCCATTTTGGCGGCCTTGCTGCACAAGGATCTGCAAGAAAAGAGGGTTGGTGTGGATGTTAGTGAGATAGAGGTGAAGGCAGTTGTGAATCCTGTTGGGTTCATGCTAGTGGCCTGGAAGAATCTGAATCCCAAGTGTAGGTCTACGTGACTAATGGCCTGCCAAAGGACAAGTGGGGTGTGTTTAGCCCAGGAGGGAGAGTCCCCAATATTGATTAGTTAATCAGCACCTGGATGGCTTCTTCTGTGGGGTAGATGTCAGAAGACTAAAAAGGTGACGTGGTGTTGCTCTATTATTTTATGTTTATGTTAATTTGTTTATAGCATGGGCAAAAACCAAACAGACTAAACTGCATCTGGCTGCAGGTGTTAAGCAACAACAATAAACGGAAGGGTGGAGCTGACAGAAGAGGTAGGTCTTCAAACCTTTTTAAAAAGACAGCAGCGAATCAAGCTTTGAAGGAGTAACAGGCAGAGAGTTCAAAAGGTGAGGCCCAAGAACAGAAAACCTCTGAGCCTTCTGGTCTTGCATCTGGTTCTGGGACTACTTCTTATAACCTCTGTGATCCGATGGGGTACTCACGGCTCTTCGGGTTACGACAGATGTGAAGAGGTAAGAGGCGTCCCCCCAGAGGTCCAGAGGCCAGATAATCTGTGCTCTGTGCTCCCAGGGGGCCGTCCCCTGGGAAACCCTCTTGGGGAAGAAAACCCAGATCCTGCAGGTCTTGTGTAGAATGGAGCTCCCAGTTCGTCGTGGCAGGTAGAAAGGAGATTTTCCCGACTGAAGCCAACAGGGGGAAGAGGTACTGAAATAACAGTCGAAAGCAAACAGTGAGTGCCCAGGAATAAGGAGAAAGGAGGCGAAGGAGAATAAAAGAGAGAAAGAGCAGAGGACCGCTGGAACCAGGAAAAGAGGAGAGGTAAGTAAAGGCAAGAACGAGTGAAAGGAAGGCGTAGCAGAGCCGCGAGCGGCTGCTAGTAACAGAAGCTGCCGGCCTAGGGAGACCGAAGCCGGAAGAAAGAAAAGGCCGAGGGCGGCAAAGACGTGAAGCAGAAGAAGAAACCGCAAGCGGCAGAAAATAAATAAGCCGCGGATGCGGAAAAGGAAGGCGGGAGCGAGGGAGTGCTCCGGAGGAGAAAAAACTGGCAAAGGCAAGTTTTACGAGCGAGCAGCTACAAGGGAAAGCTGAAGAGCAGAGTAGCAACGCAGTTTACCTGTAAGTTCCCGGTGTACAAGTACAAACAAATGGTGGAAAGAGAGGAAGGACTAAGGTGGAAGAAAAGACTAGACCTGAATTGTTAGTTGATAGAAACATTATCAAGGAGCCGCCATCTTGGATTCCACTGAGTGTATCGTGGTTGATGTAGCTTCTATTGTCTCCATAGGTTTCTACGCGTTCTTGTAACAGTATGCCCTCCCCGTGGGGGGGAAGGTCCGGGCTTCCAGGCATGACATCGATGGAATCTCCTCACCAATGCAGGTGCATGTACAGCAGATGCTGGTTCCCAAGTTCTGTCGGATGGGCTGTACCCCTTCCAATCAACCAAGTATTGTAGGGTTCCTCTGTGATACCTGGAGTCAGCTATGGCGGAAACCTCATATTCGGGACCTTCTGGTGTGTCAATAGGGGGAGGTGATATCTCTCCTTGTCTGCAGAACCTGTCAGATACCTGAGTTTTTAGCTGGGAGACATGGAACACATTGTGTATCCGTGACCAAGAAGGCGGTAGTTGTACCTGATATGATACCTTTCCGATCTCCTTGAGCACCTGAAAAGGACCAAAGAATTTAGGAGAGAGTTTGGAAGGTATCAATCTTTTGGGGAGATAGCGGGACGATAGCCAAACTAAATCCCCCGATTTATACGTGGGTTCTTGAGACCTTCTTTTATCAGCTTGGAATTTGGTTCTTTGTTGAGTGTCTTTCAGGATGGCACGGGCAACGTTATGTCCTGATTGAACGTGAGCCACCCACTCCTCTACTGAAGGGGAGTTAGTTATTCGAGTGGCTGTGATGGGTAATATTTCAGGATGAAAACCATAATTACAATAGAAAGGTGACATCTTGATGGCGGAATGTTGCGCATTGTTGTAAGCTATTTCGGCATATGGTAACAACTCATTCCAGTTATCCTGTGTAGCGGAAACAAAACATCTGAGGTATTGTTCCAATGTTTGATTTAATCTTTCGGTTTGGCCATTGGCCTGTGGATGGTAACCTGAGGTAAGATTCCGGTGTATGCCATGTAAGCGGAAAATTGTATGTAGGAAGCAGGATGCCATTTGAGATGCCGTAGGAAGCTTCACCATGGGTATGAAATGTGCCATCTTAGTTAAAGAATCAATGGTCACCATAATCGTGGTGTTGTGGTTTGAAGGAGGCAACTCCACTATAAAGTCGGTCGAAATCCTTTCCCAAGGTTGATTAGGAAGGGGAGGTTGAACTAACTTTCCAATCGGAAGTCTTCTTGGTACCTTTTCCTGAAGACAAACAGGACATGCAGTGACGTAGTCTCTGACGTCCGAAGCAACAGATGGCCACCAAAAGTGGCGGTTGACCAATTCGAGGGTGTTGGCAATTCCCCTATGTCCTGCAGTCTTATGGTCATGACACATGTACAATACTTGTTTCCTGAGGTCTTCGGTAGGCACATATAGCTCTGTATTGTGGTAGAACAACCCTTGTTCTTCCTGGAGTTGGTATCTCTTGGTGTCTATTTCATTGACTCCCGAGAGCTGTTTGCGAATGTCCTGAAGAAAAGTGGATATCAAAAAGATGAATGTAGCTTGAGGCAATAACTTCTGCGGAATGCAAGTTTCTTCTGTTTGTAGACTTCGGGACAAGGCATCCGCCAATCGATTGTTAGTGCCAGGTATGTGAGTGATTATGAAGTCAAAGGAGGAAAAGAAATAGGCCCATCGGGCTTGGCGACTGTTTTGACATTCATAATTTTGGAGTACTTTCAGGTTGCTATGGTCAGTTCGGATGGTGATGGGATGTCTTGTTCCTATCAGCAAATGTCTCCATTCTTGGCATGCTTTTTTTATGGCGAGTAATTCCTTTTCAAGTACAGTGTAGTTTTGTTCCGAGGGAAGTAAAGTCTTGGACATGTAGGCTATGGGGTGTTCGACGCCAAACAGGGATGCTTGTTTTAATACACCTCCAATTGCCGAATGCGAGGCATCAGTTTCGAGAATGAAAGGTCTTGTTTGATCTGGTAATCTAAGGATAGGTGCAGTGGAAAAGGCAGTCTTGAGCTTGTCAAAGGCTTGTTGTTTTTCGGTAGTCCATGCATACCTTTTACCTTTTTGAAGAAGAGAGGTCAAAGGTTTGATGGTCTTTGAGAAGTTAGGGATATATCTTCGGTAAAAGTTTGAGAATCCCAAAAACCTTTGGACCTCTTTTACCCCTTGAGGAGCCTTCCATTGCTGTATGGCTGCTACTTTTTGTGGATCCATGGAAGCCCCTTCGGCAGAAAGGATAAAGCCCAAATAGGGGATATTGGTTTGGTGAAATGAACATTTCTCCAGCTTGGCAAATAAGTGGTTGTCTTGGAGACGGTGGAGGACTTCGGAAACATGACCCATGTGTTCTTGTAGATCTTTTGAGAATATCAATATGTCGTCTAAATAGACGATTAATGAATGGAGGAGTAGATCGGAGAACAAATGATCAATGAACCTCTGCAAGACAGAAGGAACGTTAGCCAATCCAAATGGCATCACCCGATACTCGTAGTGGCCGAATGGCGTGCGGAAAGCGGTCTTCCACTCGTCTCCGCTCTTTATCCGAATCAAATGGTATGCACCACGTAAGTCTAGTTTAGAAAAGATTGAGGCTCCTCTTACTGCTTCTAGAATGTCTTGAATAAGAGGCAGGGGGTATCTGTCTCTATAGGTAACTTTATTTAATCCCCTGTAGTCAATACAGGGTCGGAGTTCTTTACAATCCTTCTTTGGTATAAAGAATAATGAAGCTCCAGCTGGACTCTTGGATTCGGTAATCAGGCCGTTACGTATATTGGTTTGTAAATATTCTCGTAAAGCCTCCTTCTCTGGGTTAGAAAGAGTATACATTCTTCCAAAAGGGATCTGTGCATCTGGCAATAGATCAATGGCGCAGTCGTCTCGTCTGTGGGGAGGCAACTCCTTGAATTCTTTGTTGGAAAACACACGATGGTATTCATGGTAGATCTCCGGTAGCATGTTTAGATTCAACACTACAGAAGAGGAATTCTGTAGTGGTAATTGAGTTTGGGGGATGTGTAACCCATTGTCAGAGTTAGGTAAGCACGTAGCAGTGCAGTATTCAGATCCTAAAAACATAGTCCCAGCCTTCCAGTTTATGTAGGGATTATGTTTAGACAACCAAGGCATTCCTAGGATAATAGGATAATGAGCAGCTTTGATAAGGTCAAAGATCACCTCTTCTTTATGTGAGTTTATTTTCATGGTAAGGACCGATGTATTTTCTTTGATGAACCCTGAGGATAATGGTTCTCCATCAACTCCTTCGACAGGTATAGCGGTGGTCTTAGATAGATGAGGGATCTTATGTCTGTAGGCCCAATCAATATCCATAAAAAGACCCGCTGCTCCACAGTCCACCAGAGCCGGTACCCTTTCGATCACAGAGTCTTGAAATTGAATGGTTAATGGTACCACTACCATTTGAGGGGCGTTTATGACGCAGTTGAGGGAACTCTTCAAAATGGACCCATTCACAGTTCCCTTTATGAACGGGTGGTGGCGTTTCCCGATCGCCGTGGAGGTATCAGGTTACAGTCCTTAAGCACATGTTTGTTGGATCCGCAGTACATGCACAATCCCAGAGTACGTCTCCTGTTCCTTTCCTCAATGGTGAGAGGGCCTCGGGTGGTGCCTACTTGCATAGGTTCATCTTCGGCTACACGGGATGTCTTAATTGTTTCACTTCTAAAAGAAGTTGGTATCCACTTTGCCTTTCCTTTCCTCTTTTCCCAATTTCGTTCTTGGATGCGATAATCCATTTGGAGGACAAGGGTGATCATCTCTGCAAGATTATGTGGGCGGGGAACACGAGATAATTTGTCCTTTAATTCCTCATTGACATTCCTTCTGAATATGGTCAAAAGGGCATCATCGGACCATGCTGTCTCATTAGCCAGGTGTTTAAATTGTGTTATAAAAGACATTATTTCCATGGTTCCTTGCTTTAAATCAAGAAGGTCCTCCTGAGCTGTCACCACTAACTCCCTGCGACCAAACATGGCCTGTAGACTATTAAGGAACCCAGCCAAAGAGTCTAAGAGTTGGTTATTAGTGGTCACTAATGGAGTAGCCCATGCCAGAGCACTGCCCGAGAGGTTAGATATCATGAAACTAACCTTGGAGCGTTCAGTAGGGAAAAACACTGGTTTGAGCGTAAACTGTACAATACAAGAATCTATGAATTCTTTAAGCTTCCTAGGGTTACCTTCGTACTTCCCCATAGGTAAAGGTCCAGGCGGTAATTCAGTCCTGGAGTACACCATTTGGCGAAGCAGGGTGTTTTCGTTTCGTAATCCCTGTACTTCAGTATTCAAAGCCTGCACGGCATCCATCAGCTGCTGGACTTGTTGATCCATGCTTCCTTCTTTTAACCTTTGGGCGTTGCTATCTCTTATAACCTCTGTGATCCGATGGGATACTCACGGCTCTTCGGGTTACGACAGATGTGAAGAGGTAAGAGGCGTCCCCCCAGAGGTCCAGTGGCCAGATAATCTGTGCTCTGTGCTCCCAGGGGGCCGTCCCCTGGGAAACCCTCTTGGGGAAGAAAACCCAGATCCTGCAGGTCTTGTGTAGAATGGAGCTCCCAGTTCGTCGTGGCAGGTAGAAAGGAGATTTTCCCGACTGAAGCCAACAGGGGGAAGAGGTACTGAAATAACAGTCGAAAGCAAACAGTGAGTGCCTAGGAATAAGGAGAAAGGAGGCGAAGGAGAATAAAAGAGAGAAAGAGCAGAGGACCGCTGGAACCAGGAAAAGAGGAGAGGTAAGTAAAGGCAAGAACGAGTGAAAGGAAGGCGTAGCAGAGCCGCGAGCGGCTGCTAGTAACAGAAGCTGCCGGCCTAGGGAGACCGAAGCCGGAAGAAAGAAAAGGCCGAGGGCGGCAAAGACGTGAAGCAGAAGAAGAAACCGCAAGCGGCAGAAAATAAATAAGCCGCGGATGCGGAAAAGGAAGGCGGGAGCGAGGGAGTGCTCCGGAGGAGAAAAAACTGGCAAAGGCAAGATTTACGAGCAAGCAGCTACAAGGGAAAGCTGAAGAGCAGAGTAGCAACGCAGTTTACCTGTAAGTTCCCGGTGTACAAGTACAAACAAATGGTGGAAAGAGAGGAAGGACTAAGGTGGAAGAAAAGACTAGACCTGAATTGTTAGTTGATAGAAACATTATCAAGGAGCCGCCATCTTGGATTCCACTGAGTGTATCGTGGTTGATGTAGCTTCCATTGTCTCCATAGGTTTCTACGCGTTCTTGTAACACTACTTAACGGCAACCTCTTTTGAGAGTGTAGAGTTCTATATAGAAATGATAGAGATGGATTATACTTTGCATGGTGAGGTGCAAGACCACAGACCACAGATATATTTAAAGGCCAAACAAAGCAGTTTGAAATTAATTCTCTGGAGCCATTGATGAGATGCCTAGAAGTGGAAACAAGGGATTTTGGAGAGTTGGTAAAGAAAGTGAACAGCTACATTTTCAACATCTCATAGGTGCTTTAATTGCAGTCAGGAATACATGAATACAATACATATGAATAGTCAAGCTTCAAACGGTAAAGGGCTGGATGCGTCAGCACTAGTTAAGATCCTTTACTCTTAGAAGGATTCCATTGTAAACCATTTTGAAGCATCCAGGCACTCACTACCCAGACTAGGTCAGCACTAAGATGTTAAGATACATTGGCATATTATCAGCACAAGAAAGCTATTTGAGTCGACATTCATCAAAGAAGCACATTAAGTGCTGAATATATACATTGTAGAGCCTCTGTGAGAGTGGCAGCAGCGGTGGAACAACACAATTTACACCGGCAAACTCAGAAAGGAACAAGTCCAGTTTGTGTTGTTCTTGTTAAAAAAAAAAGCGCACTGGTTGTTGAAGGCTGGCTTTTTGTGATTTTATGGGGATCTTTACATTTGATAAGGGAGTCCACATAATTTTATTTCCAACATGTTTTCTCTTTTCACCAATATTTAATGTTCAATCATTTAAGAGATGGTGAGAACCAAGAAGTGGAAGGCTTGTTAGTTTGATCAGCATGAATGGGGGATTTTCAGTCTCATTCTCAGGGAAACACAGTTTGGTATTGTTCAAAATACTAACATTAAAGGGTGTGGGAATTTACAAAAGGCATGTTAGACGTAAGAACAGTAGGCTGGGCTAGGAGGAGTCTTGTTGACTTTTATGGGATTAAAGGGTGCGTGGTAAAGGCAAAAATCCTCGAAAAGGGGTCCCTCCTGGAAATTGAAATTGTGTGCCTTTCTATGGTCAAAATCCAGTCAATGCAATGCCTATAACAGTGTGAGGTGTAATAACAATTTATTTTTTATACAGCTCTACACACCCATGGGTCTCAGAGTGCTCAAATAACAGAAGACATTATTATCCCACAGAGTGGTACTCATTTTATCGACCTCGGAAGGATGAAAGGCTGAGTTGACCCTGCCAGGGTTCGAACCCGCCATAGCAGGCTGCACACAGATATCAGGGGCAAGTGCTTAGCTCGCTGTGCTAACTGACTGGCTATGAAGAGCTATGGCTATGGCTATGGCTATGAAGAGCTATGTAGTGAGAAATATGTCCTTCTAGCAAATTTTCAATCTGATACTGTCTAAGTTATTTGGACAACCACTGAAAATATTGAAATCGACTAAAATTCAGAGAATTTCATAATTCAGTGCTAGAGATGAGAGAAAGTAGTCAGTACTATCCATAAAGCATCTAGGTGGTCCAGCAGGGCCATATCAATTAAATGTACTCAAGGATATGGTAGTATAAAAGGTAACGTTTACAATACATGTCTGAGAGTCTCCATCCCAAGTCAGACAATAAAAATTAGATATGAGCAAGTACATTTTGAAGATCATAGCTAATCCTTCAACTTCACAGCCTGCTCTCTTTTGCAGTGTATGTGTCTGGTCATTTTGGGCCAGAATGGGAAGCATTGCACGGCAATCCTCAGTAAACCAGGTCTCTGTAATAAAAAGGAGGGCCAGATGGTTGTCAGGATGAAGTCAGCAATACTCACCACAGACCTTGCGTTCATTCATAATAAACACACGAGCTAATAAAAAAGGCAAGCATAGAATATGGGAAGCATTGATTTTGCCTGCCTGAATGGCTTTCATGTTAAGGAAGATTCTATGCTTTTAGATGCTATCTAATTCTTGCAAGGAGATATATCTCCTGACTTTGCTAAGTTCACACAGACAATCTTTACAATAAACTATGATGATGTAAGAGTAAAAAATTAAAATTGTTTGGTGACCCAACAAAATGTTAAGGGGGTAATTCATAGAATTTAGTGTACAAGTGGCGCACGTGGCTGGTGCACAGTGTGCGCGTGCGAATCTCTGCGCCAGCCGCGTGCGCTAAAATCCATTTCCGCGCACAGCGTATTCATGGATTTTAGCTACCCAAATCCAGCTGTGGCGCACAGTGGCACGGCGACCCTGCAGCAGCGCCAGTTATGCCCCCAAGAACGCCCCTCGTGCAGGGAAAAGCCATCAAAATCCCCAATCCAGCGCAAAGGGCTGCGCTAACTCTGTACCAGTATACATGGCCGCCACACAGCAAACAGCAAATGGGGTACATGTATTACTGGGGTTCGTGGGAAGTTTCACACGCGATTGGCCCTGTGCGAGTGGGGTACGTGTATTACTGGGGTTCGCAGGAAGTTTCACACGCGATTGGCCCCGTGCGAGTGGGGTCCGTGTATTACTGGGGTTTGTGAGAAGTTTCACACGCGAAAGGGCCTGTGCGAGTGGGGTACGTGTATTACTGCGGTTCGCGGGAAGTTTCACATGCGATTGGCCCTGTGCGAGTGGGGTACGTGTATTACTGGGGTTTGTGGGAAGTTTCACACGCGATAGTCCCTGTGCAAGTGGGGTACGTGTATTACTGGGGTTTGTGAGAAGTTTCACACGTGAAAGGGCCTGTGTGTGCGAGTGGGGTACATGTATTACTGGGGTTCGCGGGAAGTTTCACACGCGATTGGCCCTGTGCGAGTGGGGTACGTGTATTACTGGGGTTCGCGGGAAGTTTAACACGAGAAAGGGCCTGTGCGAGTGGGGTACGTGTATTACTGGGGTTCGCGGGAAGTTTCACACGCGATTGGCCCTGTGCGAGTGGGGTACGTGTATTACTGGTGTTCGCGGGAAGTTTCACATGCGAAAGGGCCTGTGCGAGTGGGGTATGTGTATTACTGGGGTTTGCGGGAAGTTTCACATGCGATTGACCCTGTGCGAGTTGGGTACGTGTATTACTGGGGTTCGCGGGAAGTTTCACACGCGATTGGCCCTGTGCGAGTGGGGTACGTGTATTACTGGGGTTCGCGGGAAGTTTCACACGCGATTGGCCCTGTGCGAGTCGGGTACGTGTATTACTGGGGTTCGTGGGAAGTTTCACACGCGATTGGCCCTGTGCGAGTGGGGTACGTGTATTACTGGGGTTTGTGAGAAGTTTCACACGCGAAAGGGCCTGTGCGAGTGGGGTACGTGTATTACTGCGAGTTCGCGGGAAGTTTCACATGCGATTGGCCCTGTGCGAGTGGGGTACGTGTATTACTGGGGTTTGTGGGAAGTTTCACACGCGATAGTCCCTGTGCAAGTGGGGTACGTGTATTACTGGGGTTTGTGAGAAGTTTCACACGTGAAAGGGCCTGTGTGTGTGAGTGGGGTACATGTATTACTGGGGTTCGCGGGAAGTTTCACACGCGATTGGCCCTGTGCGAGTGGGGTACGTGTATTACTGGGGTTCGCGGGAAGTTTAACACGAGAAAGGGCCTGTGCGAGTGAGGTACGTGTATTACTGGGGTTCGCGGGAAGTTTCACACGCGATTGGCCCTGTGCTAGTGGGGTACGTGTATTACTGGTGTTCGCGGGAAGTTTCACATGCGAAAGGGCCTGTGCGAGTGGGGTACGTGTATTACTGGGGTTTGCGGGAAGTTTCACATGCGATTGACCCTGTGCGAGTTGGGTACGTGTATTACTGGGGTTCGCGGGAAGTTTCACACGCGATTGGCACTGTGCGAGTGGGGTACGTGTATTACTGGGGTTCGCGGGAAGTTTCACACGCGATTGGCACTGTGCGAGTGGGGTACGTGTATTACTGGGGTTCGTGGGAAGTTTCACATGCGATTGGCCCTGTGCGAGTGGGGTACGTGTATTAGTGGGGTTCGCGGGAAGTTTAACACGCGAAAGGGCCTGTGCGAGTGGGGTACGTGTATTACTGGGGTTCGCGGCAAGTTTCACACGCAAAAGGGCCTGTGCGAGTGGGGTATGTGTATTACTGCGGTACGCAGGAAGTTTCACACGTGATTGGCCCTGTGAGAGTGGGATACATGTATTACTGGGGTTTGCGGGAAGTTTCACACACAAAAGGGCCTGTGCGAGTGGGGTACGTGTATTACTGGGGTTCGCGGGAAGTTTCACACGCGATTGGCCCTGTGCGAGTGGGGTACGTGTATTACTGGGGTTCGCGGGAAGTTTCACACACGAAAGGGCCTGTGCGAGTGGGATACGTTTATTACTGGGGTTCGCGGGAAGTTTCACATGTGATTGGCCCTGTGCGAGTGGGGTATGTGTATTAATGGGGTTCGCGGGAAGTTTCACACGCGATTGGCCCTGTGCGAGTGGGGTACGTGTATTACTGGGGTTCGTGGGAAGTTTCACACGTGATTGGCACTGTGTGAGTGGGGTACGTGTATTAGTGGGGTTCGCGGGAAGTTTCACACGCGGAAGGGCCTGTGCGAGTGGGGTATGTGTATTACTGGGGTTCGTGGGAAGTTTCACACGCGATTGGCCCTGTGCGAGTGGGGTACGTGTATTACTGGGGTTCGCAGGAAGTTTCACACGTGATTGGCCCTGTGTGAGTGGGGTATGTGTATTAGTGGGGTTTGCGGGAAGTTTCACACGCGAAAGGGCCTGTGCGAGTGGGATACGTGTATTACTGGGGTTCGTGGGAAGTTTCACACGCGATTGGCCCTGTGCGAGTGGGGTACGTGTATTAGTGGGGTTCGCGGGAAGTTTAACACGCGAAAGGGCAAGGGCGAGTGGGGTACGTGTATTACTGGGGTTCGCGGCAAGTTTCACATGCGAAAGGGCCTGTGCGAGTGGGGTATGTGTATTACTGCGGTACGCAGGAAGTTTCACACGTGATTGGCCCTGTGAGAGTGGGATACATGTATTACTGGGGTTTGCGGGAAGTTTCACACGCAAAAGGGCCTGTGCGAGTGGGGTATGTGTATTACTGGGGTTCGCGGGACGTTTCACACGCGATTGGCCCTGTGCGAGTGGGGTACGTGTATTACTGGGGTTCGCGGGAAGTTTCACACACGAAAGGGCCTGTGCGAGTGGGATACGTTTATTACTGTGGTTCGCGGGAAGTTTCACATGTGATTGGCCCTGTGCGAGTGGGGTATGTGTATTAATGGGGTTCGCGGGAAGTTTCACACGAGATTGGCCCTGTGCGAGTGGGGTACGTGTATTACTGGGGTTCATGGGAAGTTTCACACGTGATTGGCACTGTGTGAGTGGGGTACGTGTATTAGTGGGGTTCGCGGGAAGTTTCACACGCGGAAGGGCCTGTGCGAGTGGGGTATGTGTATTACTGGGGTTCGTGGGAAGTTTCACACGCGATTGGCCCTGTGCGAGTGGGGTACGTGTATTACTGGGGTTCGCAGGAAGTATCACACGTGATTGGCCCTGTGTGAGTGGGGTATGTGTATTAGTGGGGTTCGCGGGAAGTTTCACACACGAAAGGGCCTGTGCGAGCAGGATACGTTTATTACTGCGGTTCGCGGGAAGTTTCACATGTGATTGGCCCTGTGCGAGTGAGGTATGGGTATTAATGGGGTTCGCGGAAAGTTTCACACGCGATTGGCCCTGTGCGAGTGGGGTACGTGTATTACTGGGGTTCGTGGGAAGTTTCCCACATGATTGGCACTGTGTGAGTGGGGTACGTGTATTTGTGGGGTTTGCGGGAAGTTTCACACGCGGAAGGGCCTGTGCGAGTGGGGTACGTGTATTACTGGGGTTCGCGGGAAGTTTCACATGCGATTGGCCCTGTGCGAGTGGGGTACGTGTATTACTGGGGTTCGCGGGAAGTTTCACACATGATTGGCCCTGTGTGAGTGGGGTATGTGTATTAGTGGGGTTCGCGGGAAGTTTCACACGCGAAAGGGCCTGTGCGAGTGGCGTACGTGTATTACTGGGGTTCGTGGGAAGTTTCACATGCGATTGGCCCTGTGCGAGTGGGGTACGGGTATTACTGGGGTTCGCGGGAAGTTTCACACGCGAAAGGGCCTGTGCGAGTGGGGTACGTGTATTACTGGGGTTCGCGGGAAGTTTCACATGAGAAAGGCCATGTGCAAGTGGGGTACGTGTATTACTGGGGTTCGCAGGAATTTTGACACGCGAAAGGGCCTGTGCGAGTGGGGTACGTGTATTACTGGGGTTCGCGGGAAGTTTCACATGCGATTGGCCCTGTGCGAGTGGGGTACGTTTATTACTGGGGTTCGGGGGAAGTTTCACATGCGAAAGGGCCTGTGCGAGTGGGGTACGTGTATTACTGGGGTTCGCGGGAAGTTTCACACGCGAAAGGCCCTGTGCGAGTCGGGTACGTGTATTACTGGGGTTCGTGGGAAGTTTCACATGCGATTGGCCCTGTGTGAGTGGGGTACGGGTATTACTGGGGTTCGCGGGAAGTTTCACACGCAAAAGGGCCTGTGCGAGTGGGGTACGTGTATTACTGGGGTTCGCGGGACGTTTCACATGAGAAAGGCCATGTGCAAGTGGGGTACGTGTATTACTGGGGTTCGCGGGAAGTTTCACATGAGAAAGGCCATGTGCAAGTGGGGTACATGTATTACTGGGGTTCGCAGGAATTTTGACACGCGAAAGGGCCTGTGCGAGTGGGGTACGTGTATTACTGGGGTTCGCGGGAAGTTTCACATGCGATTGGCCCTGTGCGAGTGGGGTACGTTTATTACTGGGGTTCGGGGGAAGTTTCACACCCGAAAGGGCCTGTGCGAGTGGGGTACGTTTATTACTGGGGTTCGTGGGAAGTTTCACACGCGAAAGGCCCTGTGCGAGTGGGGTACGTGTATTACTGGGGTTCGTGGGAAGTTACACACGCGATTGGCCCTGTGCGAGTGGGGTACGTGTATTACTGGGGTTCGCGGGAAGTTTCACACGCGATTTCGCTGTCAGAGCGGGTATGTGTATCTAGTGGGGTGCACGGGGAGTCCCACACGTGGATTGGCAGTGTGGGTCCTCCCAGGTGTGCCCTCTACCCCATCCACGGCCCCAGCAGGCAACCCACAACACAGGGGACTACCCTGCACCCCTGGGCATGACCCCCAGCCAGCCACACATGTCACCTTCCACTAGTGATCACCAACTCATGTCCCCCTGCACCCCCACCCCCCAGCAGTGACAGGCACCTGCCAGCAGGCACCCACTCATGTCCCACTCATGTTGCCCTGCACCCCCACCCCCCAGCAGTGACAGGCATCTGCCAGCAGGCCCCCACTCATGTCCCCCGGCACCCCCACCACCCAGCAGTGACAGGCACCTGTCAGCAGGCCCCCACTCATGTCCCCCTGCACCCCCACCCCCAGCAGTGACGGGCACCTGCCAGCAGGCCCCCACTCATGTCCCACACATGTCCCCCTGCACCCCCACCCCCACGCAGTGACAGGCACCTGCCAGCAGGCCCTCACTCATGTCCCACTCATGTCCCCCTGCACCCCCACCCCCCAGCAGTGACAGGCACCTGCCAGCAGGCCCCCACTCATGTCCCCCTGCACCCCCACCCCCCAGCAGTGACAGCCACCTGCCAGCAGGCCCCCACTCATGACCCACTCATGTCCCCCTGTACCCCCACCCCCCAGCAGTGACAGGCACCTGCCAGCAGGCCCCCACTCATGTCCCACCCATGTCCCTCGGCACCCCCACCCCTCAGCAGTGACAGGCACCTGCCAGCAGGCCCCCACTCATGTCCCACTCATGTCCCCCCTACACAAAATAAAGAAGCACAATCATGGGCCACTTCTACACCAAAAAACCACATCACGCCACCCCATTCTTGAGACGCAATGATTTCCCAATCCACCCCACACCTTGTTGCTGCTGCTGCTGTGCCTCTGCCTGTGCCCTGGCTCTTGCTGCCTGCACATCCTCTTCCGGCTGGGGTGCAGTTGTTGAGGTGGCCACCCCTGCTGGACGTCCGACTCCCGACTGTGGCAGGGATGTGTCCTCCTCCAGCCTGGCCGCAAGGTCAGAGGCAGCTCCACAGGGTACCCAGGTGATACATGGGTGGGAAGATGGCATGGAGGACGATGACGTGCAGTGTCCTCACAAAAACACTGCAGGTCACCTCGCATGCCCCGTTGACGCGACGCCATCCCACTCAGGACAGGCTCAACCCAGTCCTGGATAGCCACGTCCGCAGGGAGAGGAAGGCCAGTTGTTGTAAGCGGATCCCCTACCTGAAAATGGGCCTGAACGTAGGCAACCCTGCTGGTGCAGGATGATGCAGTCACAGGATCGGGGACAGGATTACACACAGGCACCTCCGCGGTGGCCTGTGCTGCCTCCTGTCCCTGCACTGCACCACTAGCACCAGTGGAATCCCCACCTCCAGACCCCGTGTCTGTCCCTTGCACGGCCTCCTCCTCCACCAAACTCCCCACCAACCTGGATGACTCCGTGCCATCTTCCTCCGTCGGACCCTGTGGGGTCTCAGCTGCCCCTTCTGCTGCCGAGGAGTCCAACTCCGACCTCCGCCTCTTGGTCCTACCTTTGGCAGCTGCGCCCTGGGACGTGGCACCGGACTCCTCACTCCCTGACGAGATGACAACCTGGGAGGGGAGCCGGGCCTTGCGTCTCCAGCTGGTGGTGCGAACCCTACCGCTGTGCTCCACAGCACCCTCTCCGCCCTCTTCATCAGTTGACGCTGCAGACAGGGAGAGATAGGACACAGGCATCAGGGCAATGTACAATGGACTGATACACACATGACAGTTGCACATGAGTGGCTGTGTCAAACTTCAGACATGGCATCACAATCCCCAACACACATGTCATTTCAACTCACACACATGAGCAATTCCACAGCCATATCGCAACAGCCAGCCCCATCCATACACATACAACAGCATGAGCATCCAAAGGTGAGCCAGACATCACATGAAACACATGGAGTGCAGTAGACATGCACACACGCCACCACACTTACATGCATGTCTACATCTCCTCCAACTGTTGCAGTGATGAGATCGCCATACATGTCAGATCTGCCATTCAGCCTTCTACATATCAGTGTCACATGCATCCATGTTGCATCACAGTTGCACACTTGCCAAGTACACACACATGCACATGTACACAGTGCAGATACATGCATTAGGAACCACCATCCATGCAACAACCATGCCAATGTACATACACAGAAATTCAAACATGTGTGCTCCCACACCTGCATTTGTCCAGCATGCTTACCAACACATACACCATCAATGTGTCTCACACATGAGAGGACACACATGTG
The DNA here is from genome assembly GCF_040938575.1 of Ambystoma mexicanum. Lineage (NCBI taxonomy): Eukaryota > Metazoa > Chordata > Amphibia > Caudata > Ambystomatidae > Ambystoma > Ambystoma mexicanum. The sequence goes on along the minus strand of NC_090930.1, from coordinate 1,107,181,535 downwards.
GCAGCCTCACGCCCGTGTTCATACACATCCCTACATGGCCCTACAAAAACACATTTACAACCTGCACACTACTGGCACACCACGACACGCACAGCGTCCAATTATTCTGCATGTACACTTACCGCTCGACTCCAGACGGGTCTTCCTCTCAAGGATCTGGACGTAGAGCGCTGTGCATATGCGTTCTAGGACCCTCATTTGGTGGTCCGACAGCTGGCCCCGGTGTCCCTCGGCATCCACTGCCTTCGTGAGGCACCGGGCCTTGTTGAGGGTCCTGGACCTGAAGTCCTCCCAGCGCTTCTTGACATGATGTAAGTAATGCACTGCCACCCCCTCCGCGTTGATGGCAGTCACGATGTCCATCCAGATCCTGGTCCGTCCTTCATTGTCGGCGTGCAAACTACCAAAGAGGGCATCATACTACCCCAGGGCTTGCTCCACCAGGACACCAACTTCCCTGGCACTGAAGCTGGTGGCCCTCTGCCTCTCTGGCTGGGGGTTGCCAGTGCTGCCAGATGGTGTTGTGCTGGACATGGCAACCTCGGAGGCAGGAGTGGGTGGGCAACTGGGTCCTGGGGTTGGGCTGTGGAGCGATGGAATCCCAGTCGGGAGTCTTCAGTTCCAGCAGGGGTGGTCACAGCAACTGCACCCCTGGCTGACGTGCAGGCAGCAAATGGCAGTGCACGTGGGCAGCAGGCAGTCAGGCAGCAGCAGATTGCGGGTGGGACCGTGCTCGGGGCTCTGGGGGGCAGTAATTCGGCCTTCTGGGCAGGAGCGTGGTCTTCCGTGTGTTTTCACGTTGCCAGCTTGATACGGACTGATTTGGCACGTGACAAAATTGCACGTCAGCGTGTAATTTGAGGAAAGGCCTTTAGCGCATAAGCGCGTCAGCACACGTATGTGTTTTCATTGGACCAAAGGCCCTTAGCGCGTAAGCGTTTCTCTGACGTTATGCGCGCAGGCACTTCCCTCGTGACGTGGGCATAGTGGTTCAGCACGCGTGAAAAAACTGCACGTCCGCTTGTGAATGCGTGTAATCCGAGGAAAGGGCCTATGCGCGCAAGTGACGTGACGCATGCAGGCGTTTCCCTCAGCACGGGTTAAAGGTGAGCGGGGCCAGCAGTTCGCTGTACGTGCCTTTCGTGGAGACCGACATGTGTAGCTGTTTCGTGTTGTTTCGCGCGCCATCTCATCTTCACAGTGATCGAGGACGTATCTCTTCTTTTGGCGGGGGTACTGGCTACGCGTGTTTTTCTGCATCGCGCTAGTCAGACGGTGAGTCGGGCACGCTATTTTTCCCACTTCGGGTGCCCCTGTGTATCGCACCCGTTTTCGAGGTGATAGTAGCCTGCGTGTCCCACACGTACGTGTTTTTCGTGTTACTGGGTGCCACCGCGTACTGCGGGAGGTTGTTTCCACGCACATAGGCTGCAGGGTTGCGTGCACGGTTTTACTGCAGTTTTGGGGTGCCTGAGCGTAGTGTGACCCGTCACTACATCACCGGGGTCACATACAGCCTTGCAGGTGCAGGGGGGCTGTTAACATCTTGCATCCCACCCCCTTCACCCCAATTGCCCAGGTCAATTGTGGTGTACACCTCCCATTGGCACTACTCCATCTGTGCCAGCACTACTCCATCTATGCCATGGTTGGCAGGCCACCAAAGGTGAGGGGCGCCTCAGCTGGGCGTACTCCTCGTGGTGGGCATGGTCAGGGACGTGGCCAGGGTGACCAGGTAGTAGGGGGACTCCAGGGTGTCCAGGGTGGCCGCAGAGGGGGAAGAGGCAGGGGTGCGCCACTTGAGCACGATGTTGTGCCATGTGTCGGTGCAGTCATTCCACCACCCCCTGTGGTTCTGGGAGATGCAGCTTCTGCATCTGGCACTGGCGCCAGTGTGACCCGACAGTCCGTTTCATCGACTGCCACGGGCCCAAGGGTAGTGGTAGCTGCAGGTGCAGCTGTGGACACCACCACCCAGCCTCAGGGTCTGCCAGCGCAGGCTGCGTTGGCAATTGAAGAGCCCTTGGAAGATTTCCAACAGGCCCGGAGGGAAACCGTAGGGGCACGCAGGGCTGCCCTGACCAAGACACGTGTCCCTGGGGCAGTAATGTCATCAGCTGCCCCAAACAGCTGGGTGTTTGCAAGTGCAGGGGCAGATGCAGCCAACAACACCCCGGTTGTGAGTCTGCCAACCAGGACAGTCGCGGTCAATGACCCTGCCACAGCGGATGTTGCTGCACAGGGTCCATTAGAGGGCACCCAGCTGCCACTGGCACAAGTCAGCCCTTTGGTCGTCCCGCCACCTGCCACTCCCTTGGCTCAATCCACCGGTCCCATTGGCCATACTGATCAGGGCGGCATCAGCCAGCCAGGGTCTGCGCCACAATCCAAGAGGAGGAAGGTTGCACCTGCAGCACAGGCTGGGACCCCACACACAGCCACAATCTCCTGCACATCGATGAAGAAGCCTTTCTGCAACCAGGAACTGGACTACCTCGTGGACTACGTGCGGGACCACAGCCTTGATATGCTAGTGGGTGCTAATTGTCAGACTACGGCTGCCCACTGTGATACCCACTGGAAGCAAGTTGCGGAACATGTGAGTGCATTCGGCCATGAGGTGCACACGGCGCAAGAGTGCAAAAAGCGTTGGAATGACCTCAAACGCAGCGCTAAGGCTAAGCGTGCCTCAAATTACAACTTGACTCTGGTGACTGGCGGTGGGCCTGCACCGGAGGAGGAAGACCTCACTCCGCATGAGTCACTTGTTGCGGAGTTCATACCATCAGAATCGGTCGAAGGAGTGGGAGAGATGCCGGACTTTGATGCACAGTCCAGTGAGTGTTGATGCGTGTTTGTCGAGGACGTGTGTGTTTTACTTGTGTGATGTGATGTGCATGACTGCCACTACATGTCACGTGTACATGGTTATGATGTGTGAGTAATGCAATGCTTCCCTGATGCATGTCTACTCTGCTGGATGGTGGACATGTGGAGCAGATGGGGACTGTCCACATCACCATTTTTGTACCCTACTCACATGCTGGTTACCAGTTTGCCCCTCCGGTACATGTTCCAGCTCACTGGCATTTCTGCATGTAGTGTGGGGTGAGCTTCCTCTCAGCCCAGGAAGTATGCATAACATGACTGACGTGCATGTGTATTCTGCCTGCAAGGGGGTACCCAAAGTAGGCATGCTCCCTTGCCACTCTACCCCCTGCTCTGCACCCCATTTCCACCTTAGCACTGGTCTGCTACAATGTTGCCATTGGGTACTTCCCTGTTCATGCCTCCTGTGTACATGGTAACATCCAGCGGCCAATCTGCCAGACATATCCTTTGTGGTACATCCTTAGTACTTGATGCAGGGTGTTTCACTTGGACTGTGGAGACGTCAGATGCCCCGCAGGGACATGAGTGCCCATTCATGCTCCATGTGCATTCCACGCATGCCCATAGGTGTCCATGACTGGATGATGACTGTAATACAAGTCCAGGATGTCCCAAATTGCATGGAATTTCATCTGCATTCCCATGTCAACTGTGGTTCAGTACTGCATTGCACACATGTTTAAGGTCTGACAATCTGTGAAGGTCACAGGCCTCAGCCTGTTTAATGGCCAATGACTCTGTCCAACTGGTGTAGTGTCTTCTTCACACGTGGGTGGACTTCAGAGGTTTCATCATGTGTCCTGCTTACTGTCCCATCATCATTTGCAGTGTTGTCACTTGACTCACATGAAGCTGTTGATGCTACTCAACATTGTCTGTCAGGCCTATGCTCAGCCTTTTGATACCATGCTAGGCATCCCTGCTTTTGCACTTGGGTGGAGGGGTGCTTTGCTTGTAGATATGCTACCCATTGAATGCACTTTGCATGTGATGCCTGAAGTTGACCTTGCACTGCCTTCACATTTTCTGACACACACCATGGAGTCCTTGTACATGTAAGTAGTGAGTAACCTACATATTTGCTGCACTGCATAGACCCACTTCAGTGCAAACTGCCACCTTTCAACAGGTCTAATCACAGAAGCAATTTCAAGTTGACCAAACATGCATGCAAGGTTCTATTTTGTGTGTCACATGTCTGCCTGATGTGTTTGTTGTCGGTGTGTGTGTGTGTGTTGTGTGCTTCTAACATGTGTAGTGACTTTTTTTTTCTCTCGATTTTACAGATGATGACGCAATGGAACCGGAGGATGGTGTTGTCATGCCAGGCACAGGGTTGTTATCACTACATCAACCCAGCACAAGTGGGGGTAGTGGGGTGGTAGGCCACAAAAAACCCCAAGTGCTACAGTCCATCTTGTCTCTGGCTGCTATTGAGTCCAGCCCTGAAGAGCACTCTGATGACCATGTTGAGTTGGATGAGCATCAGGTCCATATGGCAGGGGTGAGTGATTCTGATGTGGACACTCCTCTGTCCGCGACACCTGCACTGAGGGGTCAGACAGTCTTGGAACCTCCGCCTGTGGTGATTCGGGACACAGGGTCACCCTCCACACCAGTCACTGATGTGCCTGGGACATCACGTCGACGGGGGCATGTAGTCGTGCAGCCGCGGGCGGTGCCAACATAACTAGGACACCCGGTCCTTGGGTCCTGCAGGGGTCAAGCCCAGCAACATGGTCGCCGCGCGCAACCACAGTATACTGAGTGGGAGCAAGACATGACTGCCAATTCTGAACGGCAGGTGGCAGCAATGGAGAACATTGCTGAGAGCATGGAGCGTGTGGGCCAATCTGTGTTCCCCCCTGCTAGGCAGGTGCTTCTCCAGCAGCAGGCGGCACGGTCCACGGCCTGCTCGCTCAGGCTGGGCATGACGGCCTCAGACAGGGCACACCAGGCTGAAATGTCGTCTCTGCGTCAAGCAATTGCTGCTCACGCAGAGGCACACATGAAGGCCCTGAGGGAGGATCATGCCTCCCTCAGATCCACTCTGGGTGTCCTTCTGATGTCCCAGAGGGAGCGGGCAGAGGAGAGGTTTGCACAGCTTGAGCGTACCATCTCGGCTGAGCTACATGCTTGCCGGGAGGTGCAGCGGTTGTCAAGCCAGGCATTGCAGGAGGAACTCCGTGTTACACGTTCTACCTTGCAACAGGAAGCATGTGTATCACGGGAGGTTCTGCATGCAGACCTACATGTCATCACCACACAGAACCAGGCTCACCCGTCCAGCAGACCTGCTGCCGACGAGGGGCAAGCAGCGGCTAGGCGTGGTTATGCTCCTGTGCCATGTCCTCCATTCAAGGAAGAGCCAGGCTCGGACGACAATCTATCTCCCACATAGGCCGGGCTGTGCAGGCGTTGAGCCCATGGAGGTTTTTTTTTTCCTCAGCATCATCGACTGTGGGTGTTGAGCAGCACCCTGTACCTTCCACCACCTGGGTGCCCCCCCCCCGGGTCGTATGTGGCCATTTTTGATTTTTCTTTTAGTTTAGTTAGTTATGTTTCTGTTTGATAGTTAGTTTAAATAGGTAAAGTAGGTTTTTCATAGTTAGTGTAATTAGTTAATATAGTTTAAAATTGCTAGTCTATTGTGCTTTCATGTGACGGTGTGGTGCTTTGTGGCTTTTGAAAGCATCCACTGCCTGTTCCAGCTGGGCCCTTCAAGCTTGTCTTGTGTATGTGTTTGCTGCTTGGGGTCCTTGACTCACATATGCCACTCCTGCTTCCCTTATCCATGGGCTCGCAAGGATGGTTCGGTGTAACAGCCTATTACACAAGGGCAATGGACTGTCATATCTGTGGCATTTCTGCTGCTGTGGAACTTGTGGTAACACCTCTAGTGGGGATGATTGGGGTGTAATTGTCCACTGTTCTTCTTTTGCTAGATGGGGTGTTTAATGATTCATGTGTACATTCATTGCTATGCATTGTGTAGTATGTTTCTTATCTTTAATGAACATGTGCTTGTTGCAAATCATGCTGTAGATAGTGTGTTCCACACTGTTGCTGTGAAAGACGGACTGATGGTGTGATTTCTGATGTACGTCTCTGACATGGTCCAGTCATGTAATGCCTGAAGAGACACACACAGATAAATATTAAGCATTAATCATGTGTTTCATGCACTTTCTGCAGGGGGTTGAGCCTCAAGACCACCTTTGCCAGCAGACATGGGCCATTGGACGTCTGGAATCAGGACACGTTTGGTGCTGCCGACATGCGCATGTGTGCGCAGGCAGAGGCACAGGGATTGCGATCATACATCCGAAAATCGATGATGTGTTTCAAGGGACTCTAGGCAAGGTGAGCAGCACAGGGGGGTCACAACACAGCAAACCTTCCACCTGGCCAGTTGAACATGCATGCTTAGTAGCAGTACTGACAGTGAACTTGGACAAATATTGGTGTAGAAGCGCACAATACAGCCCAGATGTGTTAGTGGACTGATGGCTAGTTGATGTGAAAGTTGTCTGGGGCACCTGCAGGGGAAGTGGCACATAGCCTCCGGTCCACCATGGTCCATTGAGGCACTTGTATTAGCCATGTAGCATTCCGAGACATGGAATGAAGCAGCTCACAGGGACAGACAGCAAAGAACAGACTTCGGTGCAGTGCATTTCATTTCCAAGTAGAAATGGATACATGCACTGGCTACTTTATTTTGGTCATGGTGGTACAGGACTTGTTCTGAAGTCAGACCTTGCTATATGCGTCTATCTGCTTACACAAGGAACATTACATGTTGTGTGAATCGTGACACATTGGTGTTCCATTTGCCACGCACCCACCGGTGCCCGACTTACTGCATTGACTGTGTATGAACCATCAGAGGGGTAATGTTACGTATGGGTATGAAGCATCCACACAAGTTTGTCTGTTTGTATTGTATTTTGTTACTTTGGGGCATATTTGGTAGTGTGTTTGTGTGTTTTGGGCATGCTCAGATTATTAACTGTGGCTCTCTTTGCAGCATTAAAATGCTCCTGTTACCGGACCTGAGAGTGCGCAGGCAGGAGGCCAGCATTCACCCCAGAGATAAGTTTCTCTTTGACTTACATTTGAGTAATTTGGTGCATGTGAACAAGTTTGATCTAATTGTGTATGTGTTAATGTGTGTACTACATTTTGGTGCATTCCCTACTTTCCCGTGTCAATCCTACTCCCCTCTCCTGGCCCTCATTCCGGTTATCCAGTGTGCCAATGCCTATGCCGACTGCATTTCCCTGACCCTCCTTCCCCACCAGGGTCTCAGAGGCCTGTGTGAGTTAGACCTTGCACGCACCCAGACCACGGTGGGGGTGGTTGTTTGGTGCCACTCCTGCGCCTGTACATGGGAGCTGTGACAGTAGACATCGTTTGTGGTGCATCATTCTATGTTATGTGCTACACATGGTTCAGATCCTATTGTGACATTGTTTTACTGTGCTACCTTGGTTGTTAACATCATTGTGGTAGTACTTGGCCTTTGTGGCGTACTGCTACTTCAACTCATCTACTGGAGGCTGTTCTGGTTTGTTTTACTGCCTGCAGGCTATTTGCTTGGCTTCTGTGTTGTCCTGCTTTGAGTTCTGTTGGATTTTGTGCTTTTGCAAATTGAGGTGGACTCTGAGGGTGCTGGCAACTTTTTACACATCAGGTGGGAGATGGTGACAAAGGGGAAGGGTGATCCTGTGGCCAGGTGGAATTCAAGGATGTCGGATGAATAACCCAGATGCAGTTGTTCAGTGGGTGGTGGTGATTTGTGAGGGAGGGGGAGTGTTTTGTTGTTTATAGTTGCCTTGCCCTGCAGTGTGATGGGCTCCCTGAAATTGTAATTGTGCTTTCCTATTTACATGATGTATTCTGCTGATCAATGCCTGTTCATGTGTTGTGTTTACCTTTCAGGTGTGAGGGGATAGTGTGATTTGACATGCTGGGGTATACACATGGTGAATGTTCACATGTGATGTGTAGAGGACACTGATGGTCACTTGATTTCACATGCATATGTTGAGTGCATGTCCCTACTCACCCACACACTCGCACTATGATCCACTACATGTACAACCACCCTTCCATGTCCACGTGTACACTCTGTTTGCCTTCTGGTGCCCACTGAGTCCATGCAGCACATCTTCTATGACCATTTGTGGATCCTGTACATGCCTATTTTGTTTTTTTTATGTAGTTTGTCGGGTAGATGTGATGCTCAGGGTGTGCATCACACACAATGGCTGTTCACTGTGCTGTGTGCTGAGCAGTGTGTTGCAGGAGGTGGACACGGCACACAGTAGCTGCAGTGTTGATTTTGCAATGCACATTGTGCATGTGGACAGGCATTCATTGTTATGTTTCAAATACGACTTTTGGAATGCATTTGGGTATGACTTATTTTGGGTGGGAGGTTGTTGGTCAGTCATTTCATCTGATTCCATGTCAGGCATCATTGTCTGATGCCCATTTAAATTTTTCACATGGCAATGTGTACCTTTTTGGTACTGTGTTGGTGTATGGCTATTGCTTGCCATGTCATGTTGTGGTTTTGTAGGGTTTGAGTGACATACCAGTGATAGTCATGTCCTGTTTTGCAGGTCTGTGTGATTCACACCTTGCATGAGTGCTTTTTGGTCACACAGGATTGCTTGTGTTTAAGTAGCTAGGGAGGCACACAATGTGGCAATTCCATGGCAACAATCTCAGGGTGGTAAGGTTGTGACAGTTGACTGTCTCTTTGTCATCATCGATTGTCACCTGGTATGTGCCAGGCCTGTGTGCACTCTGCAGGGTTGGGAGTTTAGGTGAAATATGTGGCCACAAGCTGGGTCTGGGCTTCCTCGCCACGTGCCCTGTCCCCTCCCATGGGCAGCGCCTGTGCCTCTGGTTGGGGGTGTGGGGGCACCACCACGTCCACCGGTACACCCTGCCGTGTTGCAACATTGTGCAGGACACATGCTGCTACAATGATCCTGCACGCTACTGGGGGTGCATAGAGTAGCTGCCCGCCAGAGCGGTCAAGGGAGCGGAAGCGTGACTTGAGCACTCCGAATGTGCACTCCACTATGGCCCTGGTTGCAATATGGGCGGGGTTGTATCTTACCTCGGGTGGTGTGGTGTGGTGGGGTTCCGGATTGGCGTCATCATGTGGTTGCTCAGAGGGTAGGCACTGTCCCCTGGAGAGGTGATAATGGTTGTGATTATTGGGGTTTGTGTATTTGTGTGTGTGTGACATGCATGCATGTGCACGGGCATTTGTACTCACCTAGGAGCCATGTGTCACCATGCTGCCCAGCTTCCAGGGCCCGGCTCAGGGCGGACATGCTGTATATGAAACTGTCATGGGTGGAGCCAGGGTAGTTTGCATAGACAGAGGTGATGATTCCCTTTGCATCGCATACCACCTATACGTTGATGGAATGCCAGTGCTTGCGGTTTCGGTAGATGTGCTCAGTGGCCCTAGGTGGACGTAGGGCCACATCGGTGCAATCTATGGCACCAACTACTTTGGGGAAGTGTGCCACCCTGTAAAAGTCCTGGACAACGGCCTGCCTTTCTGCGGGTGTTCTGGGCATGTATATGTGCCTGCGGACTGAGGGGCGCGCTGTCATGATTGCCAATACCTGGTGTAGGCAGCATGACTGCGTGGCCTGTGAGACCCCCCACTATGGCAGTAGTCCGCTGAAAAGACCCAGTGGCCAAAAAATGCAGGACATTGAGCACCTTTTCCAAAGGGCTCAGTGCTTGGAAGCACAAGGTGTGTGATGTGAGGTCATCCTCCCACTCAGTGACCAGGTCTAGGATGATATGGGGTGGAAACCTATACCTGCCATAGACCTGGTTGTCAGGCATCCCAAAAAGGCTTGTCCGTGGTGAAAAGATGCATGCCCTGGCTATTCTCCTCCTCCTGCGGTGTCCCACGATCAGTGCTGCGACAAATGGGGCATTCATCGTAGCTGTATATACGTGTTTGTTGTTTGCGCGCACTTTTATACTGTGCGTGGGGACGCTTCCGCCTGCCTTCGTGTGGTGGACGCTTTGATGCCTGTGCGCGTCTTTTGCCGTGCGCGGGTTTCCCGTATTCGAATCCATGAATACGGGTTGTTCGCGTGCGTGTGGGCGTTCCGTGTAGTTCCCTGTAGTACTTCCCCAGTTACGCCTTCTTTTTCACGTGTTAATCCCCATTCCGCATGTTACGCCCACTCTTCCGCCCACTTTTCTGCCCACTTTTGTTGTGTGCGCTTTTGCTGTGCGCTTAGCGCACGCTGTTTGGAGACGTGTGCGCCAGAGTGCGCCATGCACGGATTTGGCGCACAACCAGTGGGAAAGTAGTGCAGCGCCTTCCTTGAATCGCACGCGTGCACGTGCGCTTGCTTTCTCCCGCTTGCGCCTCCTTGCGCCTGCTTGCGTTGATATTTTCGGCGCATGTTTGTTCCATGAATCGGCCCCTAAATCTTTACTGCTCAGAATCAATGACAGTATTACACCAGAAATCCAAACAACGGTATGATCAGGTTCAAACAGGCTTTGCGTCAGTGCTTCAAGTCTTTTGATTGTGAAGGTTCATATTGAATTAAATTGATATTTTATTTATATCGCGCTCGTACACAAGTGTCTCAGAGCGTAACAAGGCAAGGGAGGGGAACAGGGGAGAACAAAAACAACGATCTTACTAGGCCCAGTGACATTGAGAACGTGCAAGTGCATGGGAAAGGGAAAAGGGGAAAAGTGCATCGAAGGGGGGAGAAATGGAAAGTGCGAAGCAGAGGAGAAAACAGATAAAAATAAATAAAATACATAAATAAAGCAATAAACAGTGGAAACAGTTCCATATAAGATGGAAGAGTGGAAATGGAGTCAAAAAGTATTCAATAAAGTATAATAGCATAAAAGGAAATTAGGAATCCCCCAAAAATGTTCATAAGGGCCAAAAGACCCACCTGCGAAGTGTGTGAGTAATGTAAGGTAGAGAGTGGTAAGGATATGAGTAGGTTCTAAAGTGAGTGGCAGTTAGGTGAGAGGGAACCTTTGCATTCTTAATGGTCCCCAGAATGTTGTGTTGTGGCCTCTGTTTCGATTTATTTCTGTCCTTGAATTAGATAGAAGGGCTGCAGGGAGATTGCTCGAATGAGTCTGGCCTCCTGTAAGCACACAGACTGAGACTTTGTGTAGCGGCCCGTTCCATGTTCATAACACATTGGTCAAATACTAATTGATAGATCACTTAGAGAACAACCTGAATGAGTCTGATCTCTTAAAATACCTTTTTTTGGTCGGTTGAGTGCTGGTTTGTGATATTTTATTAGATCTAGGTAAAAGAGGTCGAGTCCTACCCTGCACAGGTGCCTATTTGTTAAGGTTTTGTCTGGGTCCCATCACAGAGAGGAGAGGGACACATAAACACTCACAGACACACACATTGACCCATCCTTTTTTGTCACAGGAGGGGACAAATTACACACCTTAATGTGTGAAAATTTGGGATGCAGGAAAGGAGAAGTTGGGCAGGTTGACACATGATTTGTTTTTGCACCGGAAAGGAAAAACCCAATCACACACATAGAAGTATGATTTTATTTTGTGAAGGAGTGGGGAAACCATCACACACATTGACTCACAATTGTTTTGCGACACAGGCGAGGCAAAATCTTCACCTTACAATGGTGCATGGTTTTTACTTTTGTTGAGTAGGGAATAAACCAAATCTCACACATGGCCACAGGTTTGTTTTGGGTGCAACAGAGGGGAAATGATGGCAAACATTGAAACATGATATTGTTGAGTGCAGCTGAAGAGAAATCAAATCACACATGTCTGCCTGTGAGTTGGGGCACAGAAGTGGAGGAATACCACGTTGACGTATCATTGTTTATGTGCACAGGAAAGGCGAAATCACACCCATTGACTGATAATTGTTTGGGCGCAGGACTGTAGAAACCAAAATGCACACATTTGAGGAGGATGTGTTTGCACAGGAGAATATAAATCCAGTCACACACATTGATCCAAGATTTATTAGGAAGCCCATTGATACACACTGACACATGATTTTTGGGGCACAGGAAATGGGAATCCAAACCACAGGCATTTGCACCTGAGTGTTGTGGGCACAGACGAGGTGAAATCATTATATAGATTGATGGGCGATATTTGTTGCACATGAAAGAAGAAACCAAATGCTGCACCTTTACTACACATGGCAGTTTGGTGTTTGATTTCTACTTGTATGGCGCTTTTACTCAACTTATATGAGTTTGGTTTGTCCACTGAAATTTGTAGTAGGTATAGGCCACACGTTAAGTTTTCATACCGCTGTGGTTTTAATTATTGTTCACCATAAGTGCTGACACGTGTTTCGACCAACTGATGGTCTTTATCAAGGCTGCATCCATTAACAGGTGTTGATGTTAGGATATCAAGTGTCAAATCAGACCATTAATGTGAAAAGTGCAAAGTGACAAGTGATTCAGTGCAAAGCATGAATAAAATGCAAATTGAGTACAATATTTGAACAAGGCCCAATGATGCATGGGGGCAAAAGTATCCACAGTGTGTCACAATGTTGTTATCAATGAATAGATAATAGGTTAGACATTGTTAACATACATCACAGTCATATTGATAGGGAAAGAGAAAAGGCACAAGGTAAGAAAAGCCGTAGGAAGATCAGTAATTAGCTGCATACTGTATGAATAAAGCAGATTGAGAAAGGAGTAAGATTTAGTGCTTACCTAGGATTTGGGTGTATCTTGGGTGGTGATTTGATGGGGGCTTAACCAGGTGTGACCATCCACCCTGGCCTACTTGTCACTTGTCACTTTGCACTTTTCACATTAATGGTCTGATTTGACACATGATATCCTAACATCAACACCTGTTAATGGATGCAGCCTTGATAAAGACCCTCAGTTGGTTGAAACACGTGTTGGCACTTAGGGTGAACAATAATAAAAACCACAATGGTATCAAAATTTAACGTGTTGACTATACCTACTACGAATTTCAGTGGACAAACTAAAATCATATAAGATGAGTACAAGCGCCATACAAGAAGACATCAAACACCAAACTGCCTAATCTAGATTTTGGGTACCAAGAGCATGGACCCTATGGTTTCTACTAACTGACTGCATGTGCAACTAAACCTAAAAGATCATAAAGAGTAAGGTGTAGTAACCACCAGTTCCTAGTACTCTCACCTCTTTCTTTTTTTTTTTTTTTTAAAACACTTTAAGTTTGCAATTAAGCTCTCACCTCTTTCTGAACCTTTACAACACATGAAAGTCTTTGGGGGTGAAGGAGGAACCAAATTTCACACATTGATATGTGATTTCTTTTACCCACAGCAGATGAAAAATAACACGTAATAACCCATCATTTCTTTGGAGTTTCTTTGTGGCACAAGAGACTCGAATCCATCGCACACAGCGACACATGCATTTTTGGTGAACAGGAAAAGAAAAAAGCAAAGTACACACATTGGCATTGATTTCTTGGGAATCGAGGAAAAACCAAAACACACACATTTACATGTGATATTTCGGGCATAGAAGAGGTGAAAACAAAATGTACACATTGAGTGCCCGATTCATGGAACGTTTTCCTATGGGATTGCCCCATTATAAAATAACTTCCATGAAACAGGACCTCAGTGAATGTTGATTTCTTGGGCTGCAGGAGAGGAGAAACCAAGGCACGCTCATTTACAGATGCAGCTGTGTGCAGGAGAGTAGAAATCAAATAGCAAGCATTGATGCATTATTTGTTAAGATGCAGGAGAAGAGAAACCCGCTCACACGCACTGAACATTGGTGAATTGGCTCGCGGGAAGTAGAAACCAAAGCACACATATGTATGCATGTTTTTTAACACAGGAGTGGAGAAAGCATCACACCCATCAGTCAATGATGTTACATGGCACACAAGAGGATGAATCAAATCACACACATTGATGCACGGCTTTTAAGAGCACAGGTAGGACACACCAGGGCATACGTTTTCAGGCATTATTCATTGTGCAGCAGGGGTGGCATTAGCATACACACTGATGCACGGCTTTTAAGAGCGCAGGTAGGACAAAACAGTGCTTAAGTTATCAGTTATCTAGCATTATTCATTATGCAGCAGGGGTGGCATTAGCACACACGTGGATGCACGGCTTTTAAGAGCAAAGGTAGGACACACCAGGGCATAAATCATCAGGCACATTATGCAGCAGGGGTGGCATTAGCACACACATTGATGCACAGCTTTTAAGAGCGCAGTTAGGGCACACCAGGGCATAAATCATCAGACATTATTCATTGTGCAGCAGGGGTGACATTAGCACACACATGGATGCACAGCTTTTAGGAGCGCAGGTAGGACACACCAGCGCATAAGTTATCAGGCATTATTCATTGTGCAGCAGTAGTGGCATTAGCACACACACTGATGCACGGCTTTTAAGAGCGCAGGTAGGACACACCAATGCATAAGTTATCAGGCATTAGTCATTGTGCAGCAGCGGTGGCATTATCACACGCATTGATGGTGATCTTCTACGTTTCAAAATAGGAGCGACCCATTCGCACATCTTGAAGTATGTATTGTTGGGGGTGCAGCAGAGGAGAAACGAAATTGAATACATTGACAATACTTTTGTTGAGGGCACTCGAGAGGAAAAGCCCACCCACACACATGTATACATGATTATATTTTGAGCAGGCAATTAATAAACACCAAAGATCAAACATTAAGACTTAATTTGTCGGGTTGCAGAAGTACAGAAACTAAATCACACACATTGGCACATGATTTTGTGGGGCACAGGAGAGGAGACCCTAAACCACACACATTGACGTGCAATCATGTTGGGTCCACGCGACGCAGCATCATCACACCCATTAGGCTATCTGCTTTTGGGGGCGCAAGAGTGGAGACATCATCACAAACATGACGCGTGCATTTTTGAAGCACCTAAGAAGAAAAACAAATGTACATACATGATATGATATAGCATTTATAACCCGCTGGTACACACGTGTTTGCATGCATGAGTGCTCTTTTGGTGTGCAGGGGAGGAAAAGCCAAATCATACATATACATACAATTATTTTGGAGGGGGGAATTCATAACAAACAATGATGTGTCATTTTTTAGGTGCAGGAAAGAAGAAACCAAATCATACACACTGGCTTGTGATTGGGTGCAGGAGAGGCTAAATCATAACACATATCGGTGTGTGCTTTTCTGGGTGGAGAAGAGAAAAATCATCAATAACATTCATGTGTTTTTTGTGGGGTGTAGGAGAGAAGAAATAATCACATAGACTGATGTGGGTTCATTTGGGGCACAGGCGAGAAGAATCCATATACTATGCCATAACCTGTGTTTTGTTTTGGGGCAAAGGAGATGAGAGCTCACACATTGGCGTTTTTTAAGTTGCATATTACAAACAATCCTATCTGGAGCGCCCAAACAAGCCAGGAGGAAGCGCCAAAGGAGGCCTGCCAACAATTTACGTTTTCCACCAGCATTGATTGGGTGTTTCGCCGTACAGACATTCATAACCTGGTTGGAACCGTTGAACATTTTTTTAATTTGTGTTTTGTTCATGTATTTCAGTTCACAAAGAACTTTTCACATATCAAACAAAATATAAAATGCAATACAATATCATTATATAATATTCATTAAAAGCTCACCTTAAAATAATGAGTAACACACAATACCAAAAGACAAATAACAAAAATAAAAAATGCAGGAGGGGCAAGACTGCAAGCCTCCATGATATATAGCTTTTATATGCACACAGTGTGGATACATTATATTTTACAATATGTTGAAAGAAAGTTTGTCAGCCACATGCATCTGTATCAAATACAGAGAAGTTGTATTGCAATTTCATCTACTGGAAACTGTAGTTGAAATTATTATTGGGCATTAATGCAGAAAATGACGGTTTTATATACACCCATGTGCGAAAAGTTGATATCTGACTGTAATGCTGTACGACTTCGCGGTTGTGCTTACAGGCTGTCTGCCACATGTGTGTATGCGTGCGTTCGTGTGTGTGTGCTCCTGTGCATTATCACGTGTGTGTGCGCCTATACATTATCACATAGTTATGCATGTTGTCATGCAGATCGACCTGATGGGTTTTATTTCCTCCCAAGCCCCAACCTCCCAAGAGAAAGAGTCAGTCCCGACTGCCAGCCGCCCAGCAGGAGGAAGTTGCAAACAGAACTGATACTTGAAGGCACACTTCAGATATAGCAGCGCGAACACGGCTTGCGTGCATAGCTGAGTTTCAGAGTTCACCCTCTCTCTAGCAAGATGGCGGATAATAGGTAATGAAATACAGCAAGCCCCTGTGCCTGGTCACATTCAGGAGCTCGTGTGTCGGAAAGAACAAAAGTTAACATTTGTCAGAGTAAAGTGAAGGAGCAGAGGGGAGAGTTGTCAGTGCCAGGAAATAAGCAGCGTAGCCCCAAGTCTAACGGGTAATAGAGTCATTAATTCTGCTGATTAACTTGGCCTTGGGGTTCATGGAAATGACATCCGCCTACTTTTTTTTCCTCTTTAAACTCAAACTGTGGAACGAAGGAGGGCAGAAGCGCAGGGGGAAAACAAGCTAATTAGAGAGAGAGGGAGAATTCAAGAGAAAAGAAATGGGAAGCAAGGAAGACAGCTCGCGCCTTAATGAGACCTGTTTGGGGAGAGGATGTGACAAGCTCTTCAAAAGCATTATTCTCAAATGTCTCACCGCTGCATAGGCGGCAGGAGCCGCGCTGCCTTTAAGCGGCATGCTAATAGCTGCCGATCTGAAACCATAACAAGGTGGAGAAAAGTCAGACTTTAATGGATCATAATGAGCCAGTGCAAGCTGACCCCACCTGCTGTGGCCCATCATTGCCCTCAGGTGGATCAGGTTTAAACATGTGCGGGACCCCCTCTCTCCATCCCCCCACCATTTCCTGGGGGTGGCATGCTCAGTCTCAGGCAGTACCCATGCTCGCCCCCAGCTCGCCCCCATTTTTTGAGAGACCCCAGTTTTCCCTGTTTCAGTCATTAATCACATCTCCTCTTGTGTCAGATTACACTGCCCCAAAGCTTAAACATGTAGATTGCCACCACTTGTCTCCAAAAAATCCAATGCGATCCCTCAAACCCTCCACTATTCCTTTCCAGTCTGTCTCCCTTACCTCTGTGGTGTATCTATGCCCCCCCAAAGTCTTTTTCCACTAACCCTAATAACCCTACATGTGTTGCTTCCCCTGCAGTTTCAATTTCCACTGCATTGCATTTCCCCTGCAGCCATTATGCCACTATCTTTCTAGAGCTGTGGAATTTCAGCTGCAGCCTCTTTCTTTTGCAGCATTTGTTCTCCCACATCCACAGGCTTACCATCTTCTCTGTCCCCTAAAGTGTCTGTGTTGTTGCAGTCTCCTGTGATGTTGATGTTCCTTCTCTGTTTCCACCTTCCCTCTGCAGCCCACACTCAGTCTCCAGTTTCTCTGATTCATGTGCAGTGTTTGTGCAACACCACTGTCTCTGGCCCCGAATCCACAATCTGAACGCCATGATCTGATCTCAGTTGTCGTATCTGCATGCTTCCGCACAGTGTTAGAAGTATAACAAAAAAAGTAGTGGAACTGTGACCGCGGCGGCGGACATAGTAGGCAGGAAAGGAGCACCATGCAACACATTTTTTAAGCGTTGCAGTGAAGTTGACTGACAGCAAATTGAGTTGAAACATATTTCAGTATAGCAGAGTGTGGTGGGAGTGTTTCTGTGTAGCATTGATCATAGTACTGCTGATCCGGACCAGGAGCAGTTTTTTTTTCCATTGTGTTCAGAAGGCGGTGGTCTCAACTCTACAGATGCTCCTTATACCAGCCAAGCATGGCGGAGTGTGGTGCAGGTGTTTCTGTGCAGCATCAGTCATAGTACTGCAAACCCAGACCCGGAGCAGTCTTTTTTCCATTGTGTTCAGAAGGATGCAGTCTCAACTCTATACATACTCCTTAGCAGAGTGTGGTGGAATGTGTGGTGGGAGTGTTTCTGTGTTCCTGTGGCTCCAAGGCACAGAGAGCAGAGTGGTTGTTCCAAAGGTCTGTAAGTTAGATTTTATTGAAATTCCGGCCCCTGGAGGGGAAAGAAAGCTGACCGTTGCAGCAGTCGAACCCACAAAGCCTAAGTAAGTGTTTTACACCCACAAATTAACTTCATTGACTTCATTGACTGTATTGACTTATCGCCCAAACCCTCTCAATGCTGCCTAACACCGCTCAACATTGTGTACTGTCTCAGTAAAAGACTATCATTCATAAGCTACAAGGCTAAATGGGAAGGGAAAAAGGGAAGTAATAATAGGGGCAAGGAAAAAGGGAAGTAATAATAGGGGCAACAAAAAAACCAACAGTAATATATATACAGGCGTGGTCCTACTAGGCCTTGTGGCATTCGGCCGTGCAAGTGCATTGAAGAGCAGTGCAGGGGAAGGGGATGGAAGGAGGAGAAAAGGAGTGGACAAGTGCTGGAGGAGGGCCCTGGAGGGAAGTGCTAAGGGGAGCCAGCAGGAGAGCCTCAGGCTAAGTGCTAGTGCACACAACTCTCAAGGGTGGTATGTGCAGCTACCAGGCAGGGTCCCGCAGGGCAGTGCAGAGGGAGGGAGGGTGCTGGTATTGATTGGGAGGAAGGGCCTCAGATCCTGTGAGATTCATTCGGATCAGGCCACCGCTCACAGCGGCAGTGGGGTGATTAGCAGGGAAGGAAACGAGGGAAAGAGGTAGAGAAGAGCAGATTTTTTGGGCAGTTTCCTGGACGCACCAGTGGGGGAGAGAGATATACCCCCCTCTCTGCTTGAAGAAGCATTTGACAGTCAGAGAGTTGGAATTAGAGGAGCATAGGTCTCTACCAGGGGAGTATCTAGGGTGGGAAAGTTGGAGATAGCATGGTCCCATGCCCCAGAAGGCCTTGTGAACGATGCAGAGGGTCTTGAATTTGATGCTTGCAGCCACTTGCATTGAGACTGAAATTATTCAATGCACACCATGCCTGAATTGCAGACAGACAGGCGGGCATCAGAGAGGTGGAAGAAGGGGAGGTAGAGGGTAGTTTGAAGGTAAGCTGGGTTTCATTGGCATAAAACTGGAAATGAGGAGAGAAGAAGAAGATCAGGTGAGCAAGAGGGGCTAGATGGATATTGAAGAGCCAGGGTAATAGGATAGAGCCCTGGGGGGACGCCACAGGTAGAGAGGGTGGTGATGGAGGAGACATGGCTCAATTGCAGATGGGAAGGGTGGTTAGTGAGGAAAGTGGTCAGCCAGTCCAGTGCCCGGTCAGTGATGCCGAGGGTGTCACTTAATTATTTTATGTGGATGGAATTGTTGACCTTGTCAAAGGCAGATGAGAGATCAAGGTGAATGAGGACAGCAGGAGAGTTGGAGTCGAGATTTGCAAGCAGTTTCCATGCCTCTGGATGCCCACAATTGATGGCTGTGAAGGCAACTAACAAGATCAGTGTGGTGGGTCAGTTTGGGGAGGATATTGTTGCCATCTCCATCGCAACATTCTTTTACTTAAAAACAGCTCAGACTTCATTGCGCACCGTAGGTGGTAGACTGATTATTTCTTTAGCAGTCGGTGCGCTCAGCGGTTTTTGTTAGCTCGCTGAATAGTCTCTCTGTGTTCAAAAACTCAGAACTACAAAAACCAGGACAAAATAAAGGGGAGCTATTGGGAAGATACAAATCTTCCTGCAGATGCCTGAAACTAAAATCAAGAAAAATCAGATTCTGAATCAACTCAACTAGTTAAATCGCGGCCTATAACAATTGCTGTGCAAACACAAAACAGGACACGTAACAAAACAGACAACAAAAACAATAACAAAAATGTAAAGAAAGCTTTTTTGGGGGGGTGTCTCATTGGCGGCTACAAGTCCAGGTGCTTTGCACGATACTTATAGCTACTAAATGGCAGCAGCTTTAAGAAGCAAGGAAGGACTTAAGCAGCTTGCAGTATCTAATAAAAAAAAAAACTGCTATGGACAAACCTGATGATTGTCTAACTCCTTCAGCCCAACCTCAATCAGCCATCAAGAAAAATGTGCCACACACAAAACATCTAAAATCTAGAATCACATTTGCAGCCAAACTAATACAAAATACAAAGGTGGCAGGAGAGACAGGGGAAACATGCATTTTCACGACTATATATCCATCAAAACAAATGGAGCCAGTGCTTTCCAAACTCAATGGAGGAGATTTCACGGACATGACTGAACTACCCAAGGGTGGTCAGCAACAGGTAGTGGACACAAATCTGCCTTTGCAAACACCCTGTGCCACTTCCACCACTATAGCTATGATTCATGAGGTGAATGACACACATAGGGGGGATCTTAAACCTGTGACCATTCAAGAAGTACCCCACATTGCAAACATCACAAATAACACCTTTGAGGACTCTAGCATCTTAGACAAATCCTTCCTTAGTTTATGCAGGGACTGTAAGAGGATTCAATTCAGCACTACAGCTAAGTTAACGCCTAGTCTAGAATACTGAATGAAAACCCTTATTGATATATCTTTAGGTCCAGTTCATGCGTTCTGGATGACTACCCCTGTATAACACCCCTCTCTTGGAATCCCCCTGACCCCACTGAGCCAAGAAGTAGTTCTGTTTTGCAAGTTTAAAAGGTTTATTTGATAATTTAAAATAGCTTTATAATAGATTAATAATTGAATATCACACTTAATCTGATATGATAAAGATTAACAACGGAGAATCTGGCACTAGCACACTTCTTATAATCACTAATGAATTGACATGAAATGGATAAGGTAGCACACTGGTAAATAGGAACAAAAGAAGAAGGTGGTACAAAATGCTTTATAGAGTTCAAATGGATGCAAGGTTGAATGAATGAAATGCAGTATAGAAATACTCAATATGATTTCAACAAAACAATGTAATCACTTTTCTCTGGCAATCCCCTCCCCCCCTTGATGCAAGGCAAGGAAATGGAAGGAAACACACAGTTCTCAGAAATGCAATCAAATGTGATTCAGTTCACCCCGGCAAGCTTAGACAACCGAAGTTTAAAAATACAGGCAAATGCTTTGATATGTGCTAGCAATGGATGAGAAAGATGCTGGAAATGCTGTTAATTCCCTTTCAGAGGTTCAGGGTGAGTGGTATCTAGTTAATATTAGTCCAGGCTCACACTAGCAATGATGCAGGGATAGTTAGCAGGTTAAACGAATTTCTGGCAAATGGAAGGCAAGCAGCAGCTGTTTTTACATGTGAAGAAATTTGCAAATCGCGGTAAAATTCGCGGATGCGCCGAGCGCTATTACAGAGGAACCACAAGGACTATCTCTATCGTTTTGGGGTCCTAGGAAAGCCTAGGATCTCAGCTTCGAAATGAAAGTTACTGCAAGTCTCTAGCACAAACGGTTGCGGAGATATGAGCGATTGAATAAAGGTCGTTTTTCAGATTTGAAATTCTAAACGCACACTTTTTCAGCTTTAAAAATGATGGCAGGATAACACAATTGCTAAGCTGCAGTTCTACTTAGGTTAAAAATGGATTGAATTATATTATTTTAACTAGGAGATTGGTTCTGCACAGTTTTCTAGGTACTCACACTATATTCTTGAGTGA
The DNA here is from genome assembly GCF_040938575.1 of Ambystoma mexicanum. Classification (NCBI taxonomy): domain Eukaryota; kingdom Metazoa; phylum Chordata; class Amphibia; order Caudata; family Ambystomatidae; genus Ambystoma; species Ambystoma mexicanum. The sequence goes on along the minus strand of NC_090930.1, from coordinate 1,107,159,955 downwards.
AATGGGCCTCATCACGGATCTGGTCAGGGTTTTAAACTGGACTCTGGTCTGGTCTGGTCTGGCCTCTGCACTTCGCAGTGATCTGGGTCAGCTCTCTCTGGTTCTCTGGTCTGGGTCTCTAGTTCTGGATAGATTGAAGTCTCTAGTTTGGCTCTCTGGAGGTTTGATGGAGGTAAAGCATGGATTTTTCCGGCAGAGCGTCCCGCTGCAGATGGAATTGAAAAAGTCCCTATCTGTCCTGTCTGTCTGCTTTTATGTGTTTAGAATGTGGGTGTGTTCTAGCATCACTGACCCTACCTCTCTCTCAGCTTCTAATTGGTCAAACTTCCATTTATCATTTGATTGGGGAATGAACTGTGAGTCAGAGTGATGTCATTTTACAGCCTGCAGAAAGTCCACTCCTCCTGTCAACTTACACACAAATCTAGATTTGAAACAAATACATATTGGCAGAGGTACATATTGTTTTAAAATCATATGCACCCATCATGCATTACAGGAGGTATCCCCTATTCAAACTCTGCTCTTCCTGGGAGCTTGCATTCAGAAATGGCACATATTTCACTTTTTAACTGATTTTGCAATTTCTGACATTGACCCAACTTTACATACATGTGCGCAGGGAGTACGGACATTAACTGATGAAGTTTCAGATTTTTAACATGCATACATTTAGAGTTATCCCCACTTTTCCGCTGACACCCCCCTGAACATACCACCGGTTCTAAAAACCTCTTAAACTGTGGGCAGAAAAATCACAAGAATTATGGTATCATTTATAACATTTTCACATGTCCGCTCTATGAGTTATTCATCTTTTTAAAGTTATGTTCTGGCTCCAAAGGGGTGTGGTTTACCCTCAGCACAAGGTTGAATTTCTGGTTCTTCCAGTTCTGCCAAGCCAGCTTGCTCTCACAGGCAGTGCCCCTCCCCTTTCCTCAGGAGGAAGCCACTTTTTACGACCATTTACGACTCCTGCCAATAAAACCTTTGCCTGAGCCAGGACAGGGCTTTGTTCACTTTCCTGCAGAGCACAGGTAATTCAATTATCAGATAGATGGCATATCCTTAGTGTGAGCAGCAAAAGGGCAGCTAGGCCTGGGAACACAGCTGTGACTCAAGTTTCACTCCTGATGGGGGTAGTTGCCAGGCAAATTGGAATCTCTTTAAGCTGTCATTTCTGTTCCCCAGTTTCTGCATTCAAATAAAACTAAACATTTTCACATATGCAGCTAGAAGGCTGATTCTAAGTTTAAAACTATGACATTTAAACAATTGCAACCTATGTGACACTCAAAGTAGGTCACTCATTTCTTTTAAACATTTAGATTTGTAGTGTCTTTCAGTCCAAATTTACTTAAACTGCTGACTCCATAGCTCAGCCAGTTTTGTTATAAGCATTGTTCTGGGCTCTTCATTTCCCAGATTTTGTAGGCACACAACACTCCATTCTACCAAATGTCTGCTGGTGTCCAGTGAGTTTTTTGCACATATTGCAATGTTTGAAAATAGGCATTTTGACTTGCCTTCAGGGAAACAGAGTGGTTTTAAAACGCCGGCTTTTGGATAGTGGTGAGTACTGGTACTGCACCCATTTTTGGGATTTAAGAAATTAATTCCCCACAATTCTAGGTTGCATTTGGCAATCAGCATTTCCATTCCCAATGGTTTCAGACTACTGTGCGGGTAGTCCAATGGTGGTTTTAAAGCGCTTTGAAGCTAACCGGCGCTACTGTTTTTCCTTTGGCAACCCATTTCCCTCATGGCAACCCGGCCTTTCATTCTCGCACTGGTGGGTGGCAAGTGAGGCAACCATTTTAGTGTGCGCACAAACTGCGCAGCTTTCCTGGATTTCGGCGCACATGTGGGTTTTCCGCCATCTTGAATTTTCTAAGCCCACAGCACCAAATGTGGTGGCATGATAGCTTAAACGTGGGTCAGGACACCCAACAAGCCCCCTCCACGTGACTGCCCCTTGAATTTGAGTCGATGGGGAGTCGCGTGCACAAGGGTTTTGACCCATGCACCGGTCTGTCCGCATAATCTTCTTCCTCTTCTGTAGATGGCACAGTTCAGCATCTTCTTCTCCATCCGGTACTGATCGATGGTTCTCCTCGCCGGTCCTGATGGGAATATTGGGCGGTCCACTGGGCCCATTGAATCTTCGTTCCCGGTCTCCGGATCGCCCTCCTCGGCCCGTCTTCAGGTTTTCTTTCTCCTAGGACGACAAAGGAAGAGCGGCAATACCTACTCATAGACGTTTTTCCACCACTGTTGAGATAGTGGGGCAGCATATGGATTTTATCATAACGAAACATTACATTCTTATTTTAATAAAAACAGTATGACTAAGAGACAGTTTCATACAAATCACAGTATGTTAGAGACTAGATGTGGTATGTTTTATGATTGGAACTGAATTAGTCTGATACAGTACCCGCTAGGATTCCAGAGGATTCCTCCAGTTGTGCAGAGTGTGCCTGGGATGGCAACATTTCAACTGGTTTATGTGGACCCACTTGTCTTCCCCCTCTGCAGAACCGCCTTTGGGGATGCGGATCTTGTAGGCCACAGGGGAGATCTTATCGACGATCTCAAAGGGTCCCTTCCATGTAGGCAAAAATTTGCGCTGCTTGGCCTGGTTCCTTTGGAAGTTGTATAGATAGACCCGGTCTCCCACCTGATATTCCTTCCTGGAAGTTTTCAGGTCATAATGGGTCTTCATGCTATCAGCCGATCTTTCTAGATTCCGCTGAGCATAAGCAAAAGCATGTTGGAGGTGTTTCCTTAAATTCTCTACATACTCATGAGTAGTGGAGGCATTTATCAGTGTCTGCTCTTGGGTCCTGTAGAGCAAATGCTGAGGAAGCACCATCTTGCGTCCAGTCATCAACTCAAATGGTGACATTTTGGTTGCAGATGAAGGGGTAGATCTGATGGCCATTAGGACCAGAGGTAATCGGATATCCCAACTTGGCCCAGAATCTGCCACAAACTTCTTTAATATGCTCACAATTGTCCGGTTATATCTCTCTACTGCCCCAGAAGAAGCTGGTCTATAAGCAATATGCAGCTTTCTTTTGACCCCCAGTATCTCCCACATCTTTGTCATTACTTCACTGGTGAAGTGCTACCTCTGTCTGACTCAATCCTTTGAGGTAGACCAAAACGGGAAAAGATGTGGTTAATCATCAAGGCAGCTGCAGTTTCTGCCTTGCAGTTTGGGGCTGGGAGACATTCCACCCACTTGGTAAACAAGCATGTCACAGTCAACATGTACTTATTCCCCCTAGCCGAGCGAATCACAGGGCCTACAAAGTCGATTTGTAAATCTGACCATGGCAGTGTCATCCCCCTCTTTTGGAGAGGCGCCCGGTGTGTGAGGGATGTCGGCTGAAATTGTGCACACACAAGACAACCCTTCAAATATTGGTTGAGGTCCTGGCCCATGTGTGGCCAGTATGCAACCTCTCTTAAGATTTCCAATGTTATGTGAAACCCCCTATGACCGGCGGTGGCCGCATCATGGGCGTGACTTAACATCAGGCTTCGGAATGAGGTAGGAACCACCCACTGATCGTGGCCAGCTTTGGATTTCCTTACCAGCAAACCGTCTTGGATTCGGAACATTTTTGGACATTTCATCAACACTCTTAGGTCCTCTTTCCCAATGTAATCGGTATCCGTCAGGGGAAAGTTCTCAGGGTCCTCAAGGTGCTGGTAAAATTTACCAATTATTGGATCCCCCTTCTGAGCAGTAATCAAATCAGCATCAGGGGTCTCCTTACTCCATTGTGCAATTGAAAGGTCGTTGGGAGCATTTGTCTGGGACCTAGTGATAGCAGTGACCTGGATTTCCCCCAACAGGGACTCAATCTCAATTAGATCCCCTTGGATGGCCCCGGTCTTGGCCAACTGATCAGCTAAGTCATTTCCAGTTTTGTCTGGTCCCTCTACTTTGGAATGACCCTTGATCTTCTTCCAATAGATGGTCATCTCGTTCGAGGTGACCAGATCATCAATGTTTTGGATCAACTTCCCATGTTTCAAGGGTTTGTTGTTAGCACATAACATGCCTCTGGTTTTCCAATTAACCAGGTGCTCCACGAACCCGTTCCGTACATAATCCGAATCTGTGATTATGACCAGTTCGTGGAGTTGATGTTGGACAGCAGTGAGGATGGCCTGATGCACAGCCATCAATTCTGCCACCTGACTACTTCGGGGACCAATTTTGTATCCAGCGGACGGTTCTGGGGACTCATTCACCCATGCATTCCCTACGCCGGCCACCAGTTCTTTCTCCCCGTTGTTGTCAACATGGTAAGAGCATCCATCCACATAGACAGTGGGCATTCCCTCACACTTGTCTTCTTCAAAGACCTTGTGTGGGGAATTAAGGTATGCCTCCATGTTGTCCTTGATTTTTAGACTTTCGTCCTCGAGACAGTTTTCTCTGGCACAATCATGCAAGTCAGCCAGACCTTGCGCGAGGGGACTCTTCTTGTTTTGGCCATATCGGACCTCCACAGGAAAGCCTTGCATTGACAGAATCCAGGAAGTAATTCGGGAATTACTCACATTTCCGGCCCGGATTCTGTCACTTTGGAGATATTGCAGAGGCTGGTGTGGAGTCTCCACTATGATGTGTTCCCCCTGGATAAACGGGCGGTAATTCTTCAATGCCCACACTGTTGCCAGGAGTGCCTTCTCACAATCGTTGAATTTTTCCTCCACAGAGGATAAAGTTTTGCTCGCATAGGAGATTACTTTATTGACCTTGTCATGCTTTTGATATAATACTGCCGTCAAGCACGTATTAGAGAACCCCGTCTCCAGGAAGAACTCCTTGTTTCTGACAGGGTAAGCTAGGCAGGGCGCTTGTGAGAGGCTTCTTTTGAGTTGTTTTACTGCCTCTGCCTGTTCTGGACCCCATTCCCACTTGACCCCCCCCTTCAGGAGATGAATCACGGGTCTGGTGATCTCTGCGTAGCCCTCAATGAACTTTCTGCTGTAATTAGTCAGTCCAAGGAGGCTCCTTAATTCCCGCAGAGTTGTGGGGTCTTTCAGTTTCTGAAGTGCTTCCACTTTCTTTTCCTGGGGACAAAGACCCTGAGGAGTAATCTCATGCCCCAAGAAGTTAACACGGGTTTTACACCACTGTGCTTTCTGAAAGGAAAGTTTTGCTCCGGCGGCCCTCAACTGTGTCAGAACATAACGGATCTCCGCTATATGTTCCTCCACAGATGAACTTTTGATGAGGACATCATCTACATAAGCCAGGTTACCCCTCGCACCCAGGTCGGGCATGGCCTTATGTAGGAAAATATTGAATTCATTGCCGGAGTTGAGGTATCCGAAGGGAGTCCGGGTCCATGTGTACTGCTGGCCCCCAAAGGTAAAAGCCAGCTTGTATTGGTCCTCCCTACTGACAGGCACAGTCCAGTATCCATTGGTCAGGTCTATTGCAGTGAATACCTGTGACCCCTGGATCTGGGCCAGCCCTTGGTCAATGTAGGGCAGAGGCCATCGGGAAGTATGGACCCGTTTGTTGAGCTCCCTGAGGTCGGCGCAGAGTCTCCACTGGCCGTTTGGCGTCAATATCCCCAGCACCGGATTATTGAAGGTGCTGTGGACTGGACGGATTATTCCCCGGGACTCAAGGTTCTTAATTATTTCAGTAAGGGACTCCATTGATGCGAGAGGCAAGCGATATTGCTTCACAAACACAGGAGTCATGCCAGGGTCCGTGGGGATTGTTGTTGTGTGGATGTCAGTGCGACCACAGTCATATGAGTCTACCGCAAAGAGATCTTGGAAATCCAAGAAAACTTGTTTCAACTTTTGCTTTTGTTCCAGAGTCACACAGGCATCAGCTAGGTTGACTCTCTCTTCCACCATCTGCCTGAAGCCTGGAAAGACTTCTGGTTTGGCTATTTCAGCGGCCTCCTCCAGCTGGGTGGAGAAGTCCCTGGTCAGAGTGCTGATTTGGACTGGAGGCTTCAGGTGGGAAAGGCACCCCTCATGGACCTGGAAAATCACCTCATCCCTCCTGAAGTCACAAGTCACATCTTCCTTACCATAGGGGCAGGAAGTGTACACCAGGAAGTTCCCCCCATGCCGGGTAAAAATCCTGTCTGGTGTTGTATTGTCCTCACTGTCACTGTCAAAACAGTCCTTGGGGATTGGTCCTAACAGTTCATGTCTAAGATCAATGGAGAAATGTCGGTCATCAACCGCCATTCCAATAATGGTGCCTGCGGCTAGAGTAATACTCTTTAAGTCGCTGTTATCCACCTCTATTGGAATGGTGTCATGTTCTATGTTGACTAATGGTGTTGGGTTTACCCCCAACCCTTGCTGTTGGAGAGAAGCATTTGGATGTATGTAAGCATCAGGGTTTTTCAACTCTTGTCCTCTTTTAACTTTCACTTCCAGGGAGAATTGTCGGGTCCTTTCTGGGATGGTGACTTCCTCTTTAGTCTGAATTTCAACTGCATAAGGTAGCAATTGAGCTGACCTAAATGCTTTTTCTGGATCATCAAAGCCCATGGGATTATCCGCTAATCGGGACCAAGCTTTGAAGTTTATTAGGTCCAAACTAATGGCAAAGCGATTGAGAATGTCACTGCCTAAGTAAAAGGCGGCAGGGACGTCTCGCACGACCCAACAATTGTGGACTATGCTCTTGTTGCCAATGGAGATTTTGAGCATACACCTGCTTGGCAGGAGATGTTTGGAATTAGGTGCTTCCAGGTCCATTTCCCATTTGTCTATCAGTTTGAAGGTGGGAATGGCTGGATCTTTTGGGAGTTGGCGGAACATGGCTTCGCTGATGAAGCTCTTACCGTTGTTCACACACACTCGAGCGAGAACAGAGTCCTTCCCATCATTTAACTGAACAGGGATGAACAACTGCTCTCCAATTTGCTGAATCTCAGCCAGGCTCTGAGCTGATTTCACATCTTTCTGGACTATAGGAGTGGGAGTTTCTGATTGTGGATTAGTATAGAATTTCAGAGTGTTTCCTTCCAGCGTGGAATACCACTTTAGACTGGAAGGAAGGTTGATTTTCAGAAATAGAGAGGACCCCCCATCACCAGTCTGTTGTCCTACTGCTATTACTGTCACGTCTGGAATTTGGTTGTTCTGGAAGTGAAATTCTACTCGGTCAGATTTTTGTTCAACCATGTGGCATGTGCCGTTTAAACTAACATGGTTGACACTCTGTTTTAATTTTATTGGTCGGCTAGTCTGGGTCCAGAGGACCTTGTTTACGCAATCTATTAGGGGTGACAACCTTCTCAGGAGGTCATTCCCTAGTAAACAAGGGGTGCCCTCTGGGGTCACAACTATGACCGGGTGTTTCAACTTGTGTCGCCCGATCTTAATGTCCAAGTCTGCCGTCCCCTCGACGGGAATTTCCTTCCCGTCAAAGTTCTGTAGTTGTCCTGGAAGAGAGGTGAGAGGAATTTGGTAATTCTCTCCCCTTCCTGCATTCAGTTCGTCAAAGGCCCTTCTGGACAGAAGGGTAGCTTGAGATCCAGTGTCCACCAGTGCCGAGATTGTACCCTGCCCCTGTACTTGTACCGGGGCATAATATCTTCCCTCCTTCTCCTCAAGGGGGCACAGGTAATGTACATTTTTGGACAACTGGTGGGCTAACTTTCTGGTTTTGGACATCGCTAGCGAAGAGATTTGGGCAGAATCTTGTGGAGAGCCTTGGGAATCTGAAAGAAAAATTTGGCAACTGGAGATCAGAGCCATTGTGGGTTCCCCTGGCTCCGGTTCTGGGCCGCCCCCCCCTTTTTGGAGGCAGTCCCCAGTATGGGTTTGAACCCGGGGATTTTCTTGCTGTTGGTTCTGGGATGAGATGGTGGGCGGCGGTAGCTCAGTCTCCACATCTCCCCAGTCTGGATCTGCATCCCTAGGGACCCATTTTTCTTTGGGAGGAGTTCCCCCCTCTCTGAAGGAGAAGATCCTTTTCCCAGGATCCTCTGAGGATCCCTCTCCCTCAAATTGGAAGATCTGTACCTCCTCCTCAAACTGAGTCTGTTTGGGTCTTTTGTTTCTCCTACCCCCCCTCTGCTCCTTAGGAGGCAGACTTTCAGGGGCAAGAGATTTTGTTTCCGGTTCCTGGGTTTCCAGGGGCTGTTTACAAGTGAGGAAGGAAGCTTCCTCCAAGGCTTTACACCCCCCTTCCCTTTGTGCCTCCTCCCTGGGAACCGGTGAGTTATCGGGGTGCTGCCCCCGTCATTGTTCTGGAGCACCAGGTCCAGAGTTGGGTGCGTTCTGCGCCGGCACGCCCATCTGAGGGTTCTGCTGAGCCCTCAGTATGTGACCCAGATCCCGCGCCATGTTTTGAACCTGGCGCTCTAACTGGGAAACCCGCTCAGGCTGATACGGGGCCCTGTTTTCTCCCCTGGGCTGATCTCGGGAAGGGTAGCTGTCCCTTCTTTGGTAGTACCCCTGGTTGGGAAGATTTGGGTACCCCTCCACCCTTGGCCTCCCCTCTCCCGGATTCAGTGGTCTGGGCTCGGGGAATTGGGGAAAGAAGGATGGATGATTTTGGGGTTGGAAGTCGGGTGGATATCTGGGGAAAAAGTTCTGCCCAGGGTTTGGTAAATTTCTGCCCTCCTGTGGGAAGTTTGGAGGGAAGTTCCCTGGGTTAGGTGCTTGGCTGGATCCCCCCCCCTGGGCTGGAGGAGTCCACACATAACCCAGGATGGGTCGATTTCCCTTGTAGCGAGGACTTACATAGTCAGGAGAGCGAGGGACCCCATTTGTGGGGCTGCCTCCCTGGCTCCCTGTCTGTGACTGGCCCGAGGACCTTCTGGGCCTAGCATTATTAGGTGCAGGTAGGTTTTTAGGCCCCCCCATCTCCAAATCCAAAACGGGGGTGACCTTTACCTCTGCCACCTTGGCAGCAGCAGGGGTGCTGTTGGCTTTGGGGTTTTTCTGGGCATTGCTTTTATTTTCTATGGGCTTCTGCACCTCATAGATCCGGGTAGCCTGTTCAATGACCCAGTCTAAAGATCTTTTCTCATGAAAATCCCTCACGAGCTGGGTCATGTTATATTTGGGCAAGGCATGGAAAAACGTATTTATAAACTCTCTACTATCTGTGCGCACCCTTCTTGTGGTCTGTGCAAAAGCACGCTTTAACTCCTGCACAAATTCTTGTGGGGCCTGATCCTCCCCACATTGCAAATTGTAGGCTGCCTTGCGAGCCTCTTGAGGATTTCTGTGAACAGAAAAATGTTTCAGGATGGCCGCCTTATAGGTGGACCATCTTAAATGATTTTGGTCCTCCAGCCCCGCAAAGAAACTGGAGTATACCGGGGAGAAGGTCCACTTTACATATTGAATGCAGCTTTGGCTGTCCTTCAAATGGAAAGTCTCCATCATTTGTTCAAACAACTCTAAGTGCTCCCAAACAGAATACTTAGCGTTCTTATGGTAAGGCGTGATGACGCTCCTGATCGCCTTAATCTGCTTTAAGGGGTCCTTAAGCAAGGCCCTTTTTGCCTTATTGGCCTTTTTGGTTCGGGTAACCCTTGTCCATTCTTCCTCGGACTCAGAGGCACTGCTCCCAGAGGTTCCCGTCTGTTCTTCCAGGTTTTCCCGGATTCTGCGAGCCTGGGAATGGCTGGCAGAATGTGGGGACCTGGTCTCCTGTGTCCTGCGCAGTTCAGAGGAGTCTTCAGATTCCTCCTTGCTGCCAGGATTTGATGGGTACCCCCTCCACTGACCTAACTGGGCAGAGGTTTTCAGGATGCCCTTAATGGGCCTACTCTCCCGGGGTTCCCCATTGAACTGTACTGTACTTGGGTGCCCATACCCGGATGCCCACCCCTCCATTCCTGAGTGGTACTGGCCTATGAGCCCCATACTCTTAGCTGGATAGTAATCTGCCATCCCTGTGGCCCTGTGCTCATGTGCGCCAGGGGACATGGGGGTGGCAGAGTCCAGGGACTGAGAGGTATGAGGGCCTCTGGTACTAGGGCTCCTGAGGTTATGCTCCGGAGTTTCCATTTCCCAGCGAACCTCATCTCTATCCGCCCCTGCTCCCTGTTGCAATGCAAGAGCCGGCATTTGTGCCTTCAGTTCCTCAGTTAAGGCCTTACTAGACTCTATCAGTCTCTCCTGCATCGCTACCTGTTGTTGGAGCCTATCATTGTGTTGACAGAGGGCCTCATTTTCCCTCTGTGCTTCCTGGTTGGTCCTGGAGAACTGGGCCAGTCTTTGCTGCAGGAGGGTTACCTCCTGAGCTGTGTCCCTATTGGCCTGCTCCTTTCTTGCTAGAGCATCCTCCACCCTCCTGGTGTGCTCTAACAAGTTCTGGTGTTCTTTTTGGAGATCACCCAGTCCCTGGTGGGCCAGGTGATTTTCTTCCATTTTTCTTTTTAAATGGCAGACTTCCTGGCCTAAGGCATCTCTTTCCTGACTAAGAGCCTGCATTTGTGCCGCCAGGTCGTCCCTCTGCCTTTGAAGGGCACCAGCTTTCTGGCGTTCTTCATCAAACTCTGCCTGGGTATCCAGGTCTTTCAAAATCAGCTTGTTGCTCTCTACCTTCACTCTATCTAGATGACTTTGCAGGGTGGCTACCTGCTCCGTGCATGCCCTGTTAAAGTCTAATTGTTGCTCCCGCTTTTTCTGGCTCTGCAGTAAGGAGTCCAAACTGTCTTGGTGCTCCTTCTGCAGGGCCAGAAATCTGGTATCCTGGTCAGCCTTTTCCTGTTGCAGTATATCCATATCCTCCTTTATTTTAGTGATGTACAGTCTGCTGTCATTTTCTGACTCCTGGCTCCTCTGCAGCCTCTGCTCAGAAGAGACCAGGTCAGATTGGACCTTCTGTAATGCCAGCAGTTGCCTACTCGCCAGATCTTGGCCTTCAGCACATTTGTCCTGCACGGCTCCCATATGTAAATATAAATACGCCGCTACCCTGGCAATCTTATTGTGTTCATCTTTGGCTTTAGGAGCCATATATAGTTCACTCAGGGCCACATGTAAGGGACCCTGATCTCTATATATATCTGACCCTGTTTCAGTGACCTGTTGTGTGATGGCCTGCAACCACGCATCCTGGCCCTGTTCGGTCCATTCACCTCTCACAAATAGCTTATGCAAGAGGTGCTCTCTGGCTATTTTCATGTCTACTAAGGTCGTCATTCTAGAGATTGGTCTCTGTCCTGACTTACAGAAGTTTGTATTTTATTTTTGCAGAACAGAACTTTTCTTGGAGTGTCCCTTTTGAGGAGTGCTTTACAGCGTAATGCAGCGTGGTGATCCGACTGGATGTATGTATCCCGTCAGTTAGCACACTGTATTAAGCTGCACAAGTGGTATTCTAACCCAAACATCCCCGACGAGCCCCCAATTTGTAAGAGGATTCAATTCAGCACTACAGCTAAGTTAACGCCTAGTCTAGAATACTGAATGAAAACCCTTATTGATATATCTTTAGGTCCAGTTCATGCGTTCTGGATGACTACCCCTGTATAACACCCCTCTCTTGGAATCCCCCTGACCCCACTGAGCCAAGAAGTAGTTCTGTTTTGCAAGTTTAAAAGGTTTATTTGATAATTTAAAATAGATATATATATCACGCTTTATAATAGATTAATAATTGAATATCACACTTAATCTGATATGATAAAGATTAACAACGGAGAATCTGGCACTAGCACACTTCTTATAATCACTAATGAGTTGACATGAAATGGATAAGGTAGCACACTGGTAAATAGGAACAAAAGAAGAAGGTGGTACAAAATGCTTTATAGAGTTCAAATGGATGCAAGGTTGAATGAATGAAATGCAGTATAGAAATACTCAATATGATTTCAACAAAACAATGTAATCACTTTTCTCTGGCAATCCCCTCCCCCCCTTGATGCAAGGCAAGGAAATGGAAGGAAACACACAGTTCTCAGAAATGCAATCAAATGTGATTCAGTTCACCCCGGCAAGCTTAGACAACCGAAGTTTAAAAATACAGGCAAATGCTTTGATATGTGCTAGCAATGGATGAGAAATATGCTGGAAATGCTGTTAATTCCCTTTCAGAGGTTCAGGGTGAGTGGTATCTAGTTAATATTAGTCCAGGCTCACACTAGCAATGATGCAGGGATAGTTAGCAGGTTAAACGAATTTCTGGCAAATGGAAGGCAAGCAGCAGCTGTTTTTACATGTGAAGAAATTTGCAAATCGCGGTAAAATTCGCGGATGCGCCGAGCGCTATTACAGAGGAACCACAAGGACTATCTCTATCGTTTTGGGGTCCTAGGAAAGCCTTGGATCTCAGCTTCAAAATGAAAGTTACTGCAAGTCTCTAGCACAAACGGTTGCGGAGATATGAGCGATTGAATAAAGGTCGTTTTTCAGATTTGAAATTTTAAACGCACACTTTTTCAGCTTTAAAAATGATGGCAGGATAACACAATTGCTAAGCTGCAGTTCTACTTAGGTTAAAAATGGATTGAATTATATTATTTTAACTAGGAGATTGGTTCTGCACAGTTTTCTAGGTACTCACACTATATTCTTGAGTGAAATGGGCCTCATCACGGATCTGGTCAGGGTTTTAAACTGGACTCTGGTCTGGTCTGGTCTGGCCTCTGCACTTCACAGTGATCTGGGTCAGCTCTCTCTGGTTCTCTGGTCTGGGTCTCTAGTTCTGGATAGATTGAAGTCTCTAGTTTGGCTCTCTGGAGGTTTGATGGAGGTAAAGCATGGATTTTTCCGGCAGAGCGTCCCGCTGCAGATGGAATTGAAAAAGTCCCTATCTGTCCTGTCTGTCTGCTTTTATGTGTTTAGAATGTGGGTGTGTTCTAGCATCACTGACCCTACCTCTCTCTCAGCTTCTAATTGGTCAAACTTCCATTTATCATTTGATTGGGGAATGAACTGTGAGTCAGAGTGATGTCATTTTACAGCCTGCAGAAAGTCCACTCCTCCTGTCAACTTACACACAAATCTAGATTTGAAACAAATACATATTGGCAGAGGTACATATTGTTTTAAAATCATATGCACCCATCATGCATTACAGGAGGTATCCCCTGTTCAAACTCTGCTCTTCCTGGGAGCTTGCATTCAGAAATGGCACATATTTCACTTTTTAACTGATTTTGCAATTTCTGACATTGACCCAACTTTACATACATGTGCGCAGGGAGTACGGACATTAACTGATGAAGTTTCAGATTTTTAACATGCATACATTTAGAGTTATCCCCACTTTTCCGCTGACACCCCCCTGAACATACCACCGGTTCTAAAAACCTCTTAAACTGTGGGCAGAAAAATCACAAGAATTATGGTATCATTTATAAAATTTTCACATGTCCGCTCTATGAGTTATTCATCTTTTTAAAGTTATGTTCTGGCTCCAAAGGGGTGTGGTTTACCCTCAGCACAAGGTTGAATTTCTGGTTCTTCCAGTTCTGCCAAGCCAGCTTGCTCTCACAGGCAGTGCCCCTCCCCTTTCCTCAGGAGGAAGCCACTTTTTACGACCATTTACGACTCCTGCCAATAAAACCTTTGCCTGAGCCAGGACAGGGCTTTGTTCACTTTCCTGCAGAGCACAGGTAATTCAATTATCAGATAGATGGCATATCCTTAGTGTGAGCAGCAAAAGGGCAGCTAGGCCTGGGAACACAGCTGTGACTCAAGTTTCACTCCTGATGGGGGTAGTTGCCAGGCAAATTGGAATCTCTTTAAGCTGTCATTTCTGTTCCCCAGTTTCTGCATTCAAATAAAACTAAACATTTTCACATATGCAGCTAGAAGGCTGATTCTAAGTTTAAAACTATGACATTTAAACAATTGCAACCTATGTGACACTCAAAGTAGGTCACTCATTTCTTTTAAACATTTAGATTTGTAGTGTCTTTCAGTCCAAATTTACTTAAACTGCTGACTCCATAGCTCAGCCAGTTTTGTTATAAGCATTGTTCTGGGCTCTTCATTTCCCAGATTTTGTAGGCACACAACACTCCATTCTACCAAATGTCTGCTGGTGTCCAGTGAGTTTTTTGCACATATTGCAATGTTTGAAAATAGGCATTTTGACTTGCCTTCAGGGAAACAGAGTGGTTTTAAAACGCCGGCTTTTGGATAGTGGTGAGTACTGGTACTGCACCCATTTTTGGGATTTAAGAAATGAATTCCCCACAATTCTAGGTTGCATTTGGCAATCAGCATTTCCATTCCCAATGGTTTCAGACTACTGTGCGGGTAGTCCAATGGTGGTTTTAAAGCGCTTTGAAGCTAACCGGCGCTACTGTTTTTCCTTTGGCAACCCATTTCCCTCATGGCAACCCGGCCTTTCATTCTCGCACTGGTGGGTGGCAAGTGAGGCAACCATTTTAGTGTGCGCACAAACTGCGCAGCTTTCCTGGATTTCGGCGCACATGTGGGTTTTCCGCCATCTTGAATTTTCTAAGCCCACAGCACCAAATGTGGTGGCATGATAGCTTAAACGTGGGTCAGGACACCCAACAGGCCATGGGTGATCTGAACGAGAAGGACACAAGTGGACGGAGAGCTCACCAAACAAACATGTGACTCACGAACAACATCGACAACTGAAGGCTGATGGGGACGTAAGTCTAACATACAGACCGTCTATGGACCTAAGCTTACAGACTTTTTTACTCCACAGAACATTAAAAGCGGATGAGACTCAAACATTCTACCTAACTTGGACGCGCTGGGCCCAGCTTCTATTTCAGCTCTTCACGTGGTGCTGAAGTTGTTACTCCAGCTTTATGAGAATATCAAGGAGACAATTCAGCAAAATCACCTCCAAATTTTCGAGACCGACAATAAGATTCAGAAAGTGCTGAACATAGTCATCAGGAAGAAGAAAAAGAAAAGCTCCAAATCTACACTCTATGAAAGTACCCAACTAATCAGTGACATGCCCAGATACCTGTCAAAACTTGGAAATAGGGAGTGTGACCCCAACAGTCCATCTCCTTTAATTAACTGTCATTTAGGAAGCAGCCCTTTGTTGTCAACACGTAATGGGTCCATTGACACTATTAATGAAGAACAAAGTGTAATAGCTGTTGTGGACAGTACACTTTCTCCTGTTTTTCTGTGCAAATCCCACAATACAAGACCAAAAAACAAAAGACAACGACAAAAAAAAAAAAGAAAACCAAGAATCAAATAGCTAAAAATAACAACAGAAGAACATCTTCACTAAAGTTCTTGAGGTCACTGTCGATGGTGGAGGAACTCTCTGATAAATCCATTGAGGAAATTGGAGGTTCACAAGACCTGCCATTCGTGGGATCAACAAACCCAAATGAGTGTTTATCGATTCCTTTGAAGGTAAACAAAATAAATCAACAAAAAATTGCTTCTTTTTTGGCCCCTCAATCTGAGGTTCTGGTACAACTTACAGTTCCCTCTTGAGATACGATCAACAAACACCGAAAATCTTACTTCTAATGACAAATTGTGAAGGGCTCACTCAGTGCAGATGGCCACACTGGCTCAAAAGGGAACTAAAGTGTTACTTGACCTACCATGACAAATATTCAGTGGCTTTTCATGAAATCAAGAACAAATGACCAAGGATTCAAGACCATTTAATAAGTACACTTCTAAATTCATTTAATGGGCCAATATTACACATATTAACGGGGAGATAACCATGAACAGGAACAAAGTTCTTGACCAATTTCAAGCGATACCTTCCTTGTGATTTCTGGGCTCTGGTGATGTAGATTACGTAGAGTTTCCAGATTTAGACAGCAATCGACTGGTATGTCATTTTTATTCAAACTTGGTTGCAAAATTGGTCTTTGAAGAGCAAGCCGCCCTAACATCTTTGGGATTTCACCTCTATGAGATAAACAATGAGGTAGTGGCAAGGTCTTTTTTAGTTAAACCTACAGTCAAGGCAGCTCCAACAAATGACGCTACCATCAATGTGTAAGTGTCCAACCACTGACCCAAACCAGAAGTCCTGTGGGGAAGAATATAATGTACATTTGTAGCCAAACCCCCCACCCACAGATATTCACTGCCATTTCTGTGCAAGCAATATTTCATTTACTATTCAGATGCGGTTCGGTCAGTTTTGAGTGGGTTTGCATGTACTGTTGTTTCATGGACACAGAATAAAGAGGGAAAACCATGCTGTTTCTTTCATTTACAATGTTTTGAGCGCAGGGTTCACATCAAAGGGAAACAAAAGCTGTGTCGGGTTGCAATCTAGAAATCTTTGCCCCTCATGTGATTTATCAGTAAGACAATGATGTTTTGGGGATGTATTGCCTAACCTTTGGCATTCAGATGGAATAAAGCATGCATCGCTGTTTTTCAATACAGCACATAACTTTGTGGTATTTCAGATCAAAGAAAGAACAAATACAGGGCCGTCTTGAATGTTGTGCGCAACTTTGGTATTCAGATGACTTAACAGCAAATGTAGAGCTGTTCTGAATGCAGGTCATTTTCTTATGATTCAAATGAATGGAAAACAAAAGCAGGGCCATTCTTTGGGTGGTAGTGTTCAATGCTTGCCACACATGTGCCAGGAAGGCAAAAGCACAGCCGTTTTTGTGGCACTGTTTAAATGCTTCTTTTTAGGTGAATCGGGATTTCCGCTTAGGGCCTTAAATGCACCCCATATATTCCCCCGACCCTGCTAATATGTGACATTTTGTTTTGGAAAAGTAGGGCAGAGTGGGGTTTCCTTTGGTGGAATTCTCCTTCATCAGGAGCGGCACTCCGAGATCCTCTTCCATCTTTAAGTTGGCGGGTATGGTGCGGCACCCTCTTTCCTTCCTTCCCTTCCAGGTCTCTGGGCCGATCCTCTCCAGGCTAAAATGGAAGGATGTTAATTATCTAATAGAAGATAGAAAAAATAAGTTTTAGTACTTTTTACTGACATTATTCCCGTAAGATTTACAACAATGGAACAATAATTAGAGTTTACAATTTTTCTGATATTGGTTTTTTTCATTTTTACAATAACACCAAGTACATTACTCCCTGTTATCTATCTATACCTATGCATCTAAATACTTCATTCTGCTTTTTTCTCCTTTCTTTTTATTCTTCAGAGGGTTCCTCTGCTTGATTTTCCTTTGGCTCATCAATCAGCTGAAAAGCATGTCTGGGGTGAGAGCTTTTCAACTGATTGATGTGAACCAATTTTTCTTCTGCCTGTTCTCCTATGGGGATGCGGATCTTATAGGCGGGAGGTGACATTTTGTCTACAATTCCAAAGGGGCCACACCAGGAGGGAAGGAATATCCGCTTCTTAGTCTGGTTCCTCTGAAAATTGTACAAGTAGACTCTGCCTCCTACTTGATATTCTTTTTTACTAGTCTTTAACTCGTAGTGGGATTATGTCCCCACGGCCAATTTTTCCAGATTTCACTGAGCATACGCAAAAGCATGCTGAAGGTGTTTTCTCAGATTCTTAATATATTCATGTGTTGTGTATGCGTTAATCAGTGTCTGCTCTTGTGTTCTGTAGAGCAGATGCTGAGGTAGCACCATTTTTCATCCAGTCCTGAGCTCAAATGGATATTGGTCACAGAAGATGGTGTAGACCTGATGGCCATCAGGACAAGCGGTAGTCGAATGTCCCAACTAGGCCCAGAGTCTGCCACAAACCTCTTAAGAATGCTCACAATTGATTTATTGTACCTCTGAACTCCCACATTAGAGGCTAGGCGGTATGCAATATGGAGTTTTCTCTTTACCCCAAGTATCTCCCATATTTTTGTCATCACCTCACTAGTGAAGTTACTTCCTTGGTCTGACTCAATCCTTTGAGGAAGGCTGAAATGCGAGAAGATGTGGTTGATCATCAGGCAGCGGCTGTTTCTACCTTGCAATTTGGTGCCGGGAGACATTCCACCCATTTGGTAAACAAGCATGTTACGGTTAACATGTACTTGTTTCCCCTAGAGGAGCGAATTACGGGCCCGATGAAATCTACTTGTAAATCTGACCAAGGCAGTGTCATCTCCCTTTTCTGGAGGAGAGCTTGGCGTGTGAGAGAACTTGGCTGAAATTGTGCACACACAAGACACCCCTTCAAATATTGGTCGAGGTCCTGCCCCATGTGTGGCCCGTATGCAACCTCTCACAAGATTTCCAAAGTAGTATGAAATCCCTGATGACCGGCTGTGGCTGCGCCATGGGCGTGACTTAGCATCAAGCTTTGAAATGAGGTAGGTACCACCCACTGGTCACATCTAGAGATGGATCTCCTTACCAACAGATTGTCTTGGATTCAGAACATTTTGGGAAACTTCATCAACACCCAGAGATCCTCTTTCCTGATGTAATTGGTTTCCGTCAGAGGAAAATTCATAGGTTCTTCAATGTGTTGGTAACATTTCCCAATAACCGGATCCCCTTTTTGTGCCATGATCAAATCAGCATCTGGGGTCTCCTTACTCCACTACTGGGCAGTTGAGAGTTCATTTTGGGCAAGTGTTTGGAAGCTGGTGACGGCAGAGACCTGGATTCCCCCCAACAGTGACTCGATCTCAAGAAGATCCCCCTGGCCACCTGATCAGCCGGTCATTTCTGGTTTTGTCTGGTCCCTCTATTCGGGAATGACCCTTAATCTTTTTCCAATGGATGGTCATCCCATTACAAGTGACCAGATCATATATGTTTTGGATTAGTTTGCCATGCTTGAGCGGTTTATTATTTGCGCACAGCATGCCTCCAATTTCCAATTAATCAGGTGCTCCACAAACCCGTTCCAGAAATAATCTGAATTGGTGATTATGACCAGTTTGTGGAGTCGGTGTTGCACAGCAGTGAGGATGGCCTGGTGAACTGCCATCAACTCTGCCACCTGACTACTGCGGGGACTGATCTTGTACCCAGTGGAGGGCTTCGGGCAACATTCACCTAGGCATTCCCAACGCCGGCCACTAGTTCCTTTTCCCTGTTGTTATCAACATTGTAGAAGCACCCGTCCACATAAACTGTGGACATCCCCTTGCACTTGTGCTCTTCATAGACCTTGTGCGGGGAATTCAGGTACGCCTCCATGATGTCTTGTGTTTTGAGACTTTCATCCTCGATCCTCGATGCCCATATCTGACATTCACAGGAAAGCCTTGTATGGACAGAATCCAGGAAGTAATTCTGGAATTATTCACATTCCCTGCTCGGATTCTGTCACTTTGGAGGTATTGCAAAGGCTGGTGAGGAGTCTCAATGATAATGTGCTCCATCTGGATGAACAGGTGGTTTTTCCTCCACAGAGGATAAAGTCTTACTCACATAGGAGATTACTTTAATGACCTTGTCATGCTTTTGGTAAAATACTGCTGTTAAGCATGTATTTGTGAACACCGTCTCCAGGAAGAACTCCTTGTTTTTGACAGGGTAAGCTAGACAAGACGCTTGTGAGAGTGTTCTCTTTAGTTATTTCACTGCCTCAGCTTGTTCTGGACCCCACTCCCACTTGACCCCGGCCTTTAATAAATGGACCAGGGGTCTTGTAACCTCTGCGTAATCCTCAATTAACTTTCTACTGTAATTAGTCACTTCAAGGAGGCTCCTTAGTTCACGCAGAGTTGTGGTTTTTTTTAGTTTTAATAATGCTACCACTTTTTTCACCTGGGGACAGAGACCCTCAGGGGTGATTTCATATCATAAGAAGTTTACACAGGTCCTACACCACTGTGCCTTCTGAAAGGACAGTTTTGCTCTGGCAACCTTCAACTTGGTCAGAACATAGTGGATTTTGGCTATGTGTTCCTCCACAGTTGAGCTTTAATTAGGACATCATCCACATAGGCCAGGTTACCCCTTTCACCCAAGTCGGCTATGGCCTTATGCAGAAAGATGTTAAATTCAGTGCCAGAGTTTATACAGCCAAAGGGAGTTCAGGTCCATGTGTATTGCTGCCCTCCTAAGGTGAAGGCCAGCTTGTACTGGTCTTCCCTACTTATGGGTACTGTCCAGTATGCATTGGTCAGGTCAATGGCGGTATACACCTTTGACCCCTGGATCTGGGCCAGTCGCTGGTCAATGTAGGGAAGAGGCCATCGGGACATGTGGACCCGTTTGTTCAGCTCCCTAAGGTCTGTGCATAGTCTCCATTGGCCATTAGGTTTTAAAATCCCCAGTACCGGATTGTTAAAGGTACTGTGGACTGGATAAATTATCCTATGGGACTCTAGGTTCTTTATGATTTCTGTAAGGGACTCCATAGACCCGAGAGGCAATCGATATTGCTTCACGAATACGGGAGTCATCCCAGGGTCCGTGGGAATTGAGGTAGAATGTATCTTGGTGCGACCAAAGGCGTACGAGTCCACGGCAAAGATTTCTTGAAAATCTAAAAACACCTGCTTCAACTTTTGCTTTTGCACCTCGGTCTCACAGGCATCAGCGAGGTTGACCCATTCCTCAACCATCTGTCTGAAACCTGGAAAGACCTCGGGTATTGCAATCTCAGCAGTATCCTCCAGCTGCGTGGAGAGATCTCTGGTTAGGGTGTTGACCTGGACAGGAGATTTCAGGTAGGAGAGGCAGTCATTGTGGACCTGGAATATCACCTCATCCTTCCTGATGTCACAGGTCACCTCTTCCCCCGTAAGGGCAGGAAGAGTACACCAAAAAATTCCCCCCTTGCCAGGTGAAGATCTTTTCTGGCAGTATGTCATCATCACAGTCATAGCAGTCATTGGGGGTCTACCTCCTGTGACAGGTCACCACAAATATGGGAAATGTTCAGTCTGTCCGCAAACTAGGGACATGAAAAACATCACTTTAGGCACATAAGTGGTCCTATTGCGGGAGTTTAACAACTGCACAACCACCTGGGCAGTATATGCCATTATTTGCCCATGTAACCTAGTCTACATTGTGAAAATGTAGTAACAGGTGAGACAACGTATCTGGGAGCACAAATCGTGCATTAAAAATCAAACAGATAATAAACCCTTGGTAGCCCACTATGTGAGAAAACAGCACAAATTTACAGATATGCTTTGGTGTGTCCTACAAGTTGTCAAACAGGCCCCAAAAGGAGGTAACCGTGGCCTGGCTCTAACACAGTGTGAACAACGTTGGATTTATGACACAAAATCGGTGAAGCAAGGCCTCAATGTGGCGGTGGAATGGAACATATTTGTATGAAATATGTGTTTGAAGTACACCTTCCTGTATTAGTTGGACTTTTTTTCAACAATGTCTATTACCACGACCCAACTATTTCGGTCACAATAACATTTTATAAATACTGTCCGTATTTACTTTTGCAAATGAAGTAGCTTTCAACCAACTTTAGGAAGTACACAGCACTGCAGGATGTGGTGATACTTGGTACTATTTATAATTTAATTTTTATAATTTATAATTTGTTTCTTCAAATATGTACCCACAGGTCTTCTCAATTAAAAAACATGATGAGAGTACCTGCGCCATATACTGTCAAATTGCCATATGAGTATGGCATGAGCAAAGTCCATGCTACCACTAGCTTTTGAACCATTGTAAAATATCCCATAATAAAGAAAACATAGACTCTATGGTTAGTACTTCTATGCACTATGTTTGCCCTCCTATGTGTGTACCACATCACAGGTTTTCCCTGTGGCATGCTGCTACCTTTCGATAGTGAATTATCATTGCTCCTTTCTATCAAGTATCATTCTGACTCAGCACAGAACTCCATGTCCCATCAATCTTGTAGTTTAGTGCTGAATGCCCGCGCGTTTGCGCGCTGATAACGTCAAGCAAAGTTGTTTGCCTTGCTGTCATATCGGAGAGGTCTGAGAACACCATGTGGCCCCACCGTTTTTCTTCAGCATTAATTCTACATATTTTAATAGCAATGTATTGTTCCAACACTAATAAGACCATGCAACGCTGTATCATGTGATCGCTTCAGCCAACTGGTAAACAGGTATTGCTTGAACCACATTTTCCATCAGTCTTGTAGTTCAGATAGACCGATAGGATCACGTGTCGCTGGATCACATGACCGCCTCTTCTGTCTATTTCCAGTAAATAAGGGATAATATCAATGCACCCTGCACAACGGATAGCGCAGCTCAGACGCATTGCAGCTAGCACGGACTCTTTAAGGTAAGCGCCGACACGGAGTCAGTTTTTCTAAATAATTTAAAAATGAACAATGTGCACCGTATGTAGGTTATAATCACATAGCACTTCGGCAAGAGGTTTTAAAAGGCGTCGCTGTAGCAGGTTTTTTTTCTCCCTTTCCCGCACCAAAGCATCAACTGAGCGTATTCTGCCGTGCTTGTTTCACATCTTAGCAGCCTTCTAGGCACTTATATATATATCCTTTTGCAATTATATGCTCCCCACGCTTCTTTGGCAGTCATCAATCTAAAACAAGGCAATACAGTCTTTAGTGAGACAAGGCCAATATTTAGAATGACTCTCACAATATTTCATATCCGCCTTCCCATACGACAGACTTGTGGGTTTTAAGATATGCACGAAAGCACACTAGATGAAGATAGCAATGAATGTCCTGTTGTCTTATCTCTCATTGTAGTTGGTGCATTTGCATAATAAAAGACGGAATTACCAATACACTGATTAAAGTGAGCCAGTCCATCAGTGTCATGTCGCGGAGACAGTACTAATATGACTGCTACACAACATACACTTAAGGTATCTTTGTATAATGCATCAACTGCTGCTTTGTATATTTGACTAAGCACGCTGTGTATTCGATATGAGTATGACACTGATAAAGACATGTATATCTACAGGTATGGTGAATGAACACACCCTGTGTATCAAGCATCCGTTAAGGAGCCAGGTGTTGTTTAGAACCATCTTACTAAGATCCACCTAACACGTCCCGAAGAAATCTGAGTTACATACAGGTTAGACCATGAAATGGCAGAGTAAATACAGTCCATTACCACAATCCTTAAGTGAAGCTCTGTTTAAGAGTCCTTTTTTAATAATCACGTCCTTTTTAATTACTTTTCGATTGCAATAGAAGCCCCAGGGAAAGTATGAGTTACCTTTGTGAAAATACTTGCTATTCTGTCCTGAAGACAGCCATCAACAAGAAAACCAACGGCACTGAGAGAGTGAACCGTATGAGTTAGAAAGGTCGAAACATATGTCGGCTTTATACTAGGAAACCTGTATCATCTTTTTCCTATCTCTCAATTTACATCAAGAACCAAATACAGGGTACTCTTGTTGAATGCACAACCTTATACCCTGTATCGGCATGTAGATACAGAGTGGTTGGAAAAGAGTTATAGTAAATGAATAAAACGAAATTGTGCCTACAGTAATTTATACTGCTTTTCCTGCTTTTTCTAACCTTTTTTCTAATTATTTCAGGTTTATTTGTATTTGTCCCTATTCCTTATGAAAGGTATGGTGCCATCATACCACTTAGATTGTAAGTGGTTAGCGCAGATTTGGTTGTTTTAGCTTTTGTGTGTATAGGACTTCTTTAGAGCCCTTTTTAAAGTTTTGCATAAAATGCATTAAAACATTTGTTATTTCAAAGCTAAGTAGTTGTGGTACGATTAATCTTAAATTAAATTAGATTAGCTTGGACCTAGTCTAGTGTTTTCCTCAGGGACTAAAGGAACGGGTAGTTGACCTATCACTGTTGTTTTTTGTCATATAGTCTCCCTTTCGATAGAGTTGACCCACCGATATAAAAAAACAGGGAGTACCCATTTTTACAAATACTACACAAGGCTTGTCAGGCCATGGAAAACCAGACTCCATGTTCCCCGCAGATGCTGCTAGTGGCACTATTGGGGGTGGATGAACAACTAAGAAAGACAATCCGTAAACACTGGGAACCGGTGGGCATCGCTACACTGGGAGACCTGTGGCAAGAGGGGAAGGTCATAGGACTTGATGTGCTGATAGAGGAAACCGGACTGCACCCAGGGCAACACATTACCTACACCAGCAAGGTACGGCGAGTGAGAGAATTATGGCCTGGAGCGGGGCTTGAAGAGCAACCCGACGAAGCCATAGAAACAATCTATGACATCTCGGAGGGGGGACACAAAGTCTCCCGGATTTATGAACTTTTAATGTCCAGGGTGGGCATGGAGGTAACACAGTTGAGACGGGACTGGGAGGAAAAAGTGGGAGCAGTCATGCATGATGGACTGTGGGAAAGGGCCCAGGGTTATCACAAACAGTGTCCAGGAATGCGAGGTTGCAGCAGATCCAATTATACGTGACTCACAGGGCGTACAGGACCCCCCCAGAGGATCCCCAGATTCAAGAGTCAGGAACACAAACATGCCCTAAATGTGGGGAGGAGAATGCCGGGATGGTACACATGTTCTGGGCATGCCCGGAGATAGCGAAATTCTGGGGAGAATTCGCCCATCGATTGACTGAGAAGGGAATAAAGTTGGATGTGGAATCAGTGTGGGCATGTATGGTGGGGGGCTTCACAAGACCTCGCAACCTGAAACATGTAAGTAAACACAAGGACCTTGCTTACATACTAGCCAAATGTAGAATAGCCATGGGCTGGAAGGCAAGCCAAAGGCCCAGGACAGAGGTGTGGTGGTGGGACCTCCAGAAATGGGCAGAGGTGGAAGCAGCAGTACGGTATGAAGTGACTAGTAGGGCAGAAGAGGAAGAAACGGAAACTCTCATGGCCTGGAGACACCTAGTGGCGTCACTCTATGGGTCTGCCGAAGGCAGGCAAAATGAACAAGACTCCTATGGGGATGCAGAGGAAGAGGAACCTCTAAAAGACACTAAAGTGGAGGGCGTGGGAGAGCAAAGCTCAAGTTAAGGGGAGAGGGTAAAGGGAAAACAGTAGTCAATTTATGGTAGGATGTTTGATGTTTTATAACTGAGACATGCACTGTTGGAGTGTTTTTTGTCTATTTGACTGTTGTTATTATTGGAAAAAATAGAAACCTTTAAAAAAAAAATTAATTTAAAAAAATGAAAATGTCGGGAACTTGATTGTTCTGAAAATAGAACTAAATTTTGTCAGATCGCTGCTCAACCATGTGGCATGTGCCATTTAGACTGATATAGTTAGTGCTCTGTTTTAATTTTATTGGCCGGTTAGTCTGCTTCCAGAGGACCTTGTTCACACAGACAATTAGTGGAGACAACCTCCGAAGGAAGTCATTACCTAAGAGACAGGGGGTCCACTCTGGAGTTACGACTACAACCGGGTGTTTCACCTTGTGTCGCCCAATTTTAATCTCAAGATCTGCAGTCCCCTCGATGGGAATTTAATTTCTGATGAAGTTCTGGAGTTGTCCACGAAGAGGGGTAAGAGGAATTTGGTGGCTCTCCCCCCTTCCTGAATTAAGTTGCTCAAAGGTCCTTTTAGACAGAAGAGTGTCTTGGGATCCGGTGTCCACCAGTGCCAAAATTGAACACTGCCCTTGCACCCGGACGGAGGCATAAACCCTACCTTCTTTCCCCTCCAAGGGGCAAAGGAAATGAGCATTTTGGGCCAGCTGAGCAGTTCATTTCTTTATTTTGGACTGCAACACGGGGGAGGAAGGAAGCTTCCCCTGGGGCTTTGCATCCCCCTTCCTCCCGGGCCTCCTCCTCTGGAACCTGTTGGTTGTTGGGGGTCTCTCCCCGTCATTGTTCCGGGGTGCCAGACCCTTGGTTCGAGCTGTTCTGAGCAGCCATATTCACCTGAGAGTTCTGCTGAGCCCTCAACATGTGGCTCAGGTCTTGGGTCAAGCTCTGGACCTGGCACTCCAGTTGGGGCCCCCTCTCCGGCTGATATGGTACGGGGTCTTGAGTCAAATCTGGGTTACTCTCGGGAAGGGTAACTGTCCCTTCTCCCAGGGTAACATTGGTATTGGGGGTTTCCCTGGTAGCTCTCCATCCTGGGCCTCTCTTCTCCCTGATTTGGTGGTCTAGACTCCTGAAAGCGGGGAGAGAAAGGAGGGTTGTTTTGAATGTTGGGGTTTTGAAGGTACCTGGGTAAGAAACTTAAACCAGAGGGTGGAAGATTACTGCCCTCCTGAGGGAAGTTTGGAAGGAAGTTTCCTGGGGCCGTACTCACCTGATTGGATTCCCCCTGGGCCGGGGGAGTCCACACGTACCCCAAGAGGGGTCGGTTCCCCTTGTACCTAGGCCTGATGTAATTGGTAGAGTCAGTGGGCACATTTGTGGGGTATCTTGCCTGACTACCACCTGTTTGCGACTGGTCAGAGGGTCTTCTCTGCCTCTGGTTTGATTGGTTGGGGCGAGGTGTATTTTTAGCCCCCCCATTTCTAGGTCCAAAATGGGGGTAATCTTCACCTCTGCCACCTTGGCAGCAGCTGGGGTGTTGGTGTGTTTGGGTTGTTTGGGGGATTCTTGTTTTGTACAGGCTTTTGGACCTCATAGATCCGGGAAGCTTGCTCTATTACCCAGTCCAGGGTCCTGTCATCATGGAAGTCCCTTACCAACTGCGTCATAAGGTACTTAGGGAGTGCATGGACATAGGTATTTATGAATTCCCTACTGTTCGTGCGCACCTGCCTAGTGCTTTGTGCAAATGCCTGCTTCAATTCCTGAACAAATTCTTTCAGGGCATGATCTTCTCCGCACTGCAGGTTGTAGGGCACCTTGCGAGCCTCCTGGGGGTTCCTGTGCGTGGAGAAGTGCTTCAATGTGACCGCCTTGTAGGTAGACCACCTTGAATGGTTCTGATCCTCCAGCCCAGCAAAGAAAGCTGGACAATTTTGGGGAGAATGTCCATTTGTCAAAATCTATCAAATTCTGATCATTTTTAATGTCAAAAGATGCCATCATCTGGTCATATAGTTCCAGATGCTCCCAGACTGAATATTTGGCATTTTTATGGTACCAGGCCATGAAATGTCTAATGGCTTTTGTCTGTCTAATGGGGTCTTTCACCAGAGTTCTCTTTTGTTTGGCACACTTCTTTTTCCACTGGACCTGTGATCAGGGGTTGCCCTGTCACTCTCTAACTGTTCAGGGTTCCTCAAGTCCTTATTTAACCTAGCACACTCTCTTTTAACCTCTCAGGTTTCTCCATCTCAGCCCCTATTCTTTGACAGTAGGCAAAGGCCTGAGCCTTGTGCTCTGCTATCAGGGCTTGACTGGCCTCTGTGACCTTCCCTTGTGCTGCTACCTGGCTCTGGAGTCTCATCACAAAGGGCCTAATTTTCTTTTTGTGCTTCTTGTATTGTCTGGGAATGCTCAGACCATTTTTGTTGCAGGAGATGCATCTCCTGTGTCTGCGCATTTGTTTCCTGGGTGGTTTGTTTTAGATCACCTTCTACTTGTCTTATATGCGCCATTAATTTGTCATACTCTGCTTTTAGGTCAGTCAGTTCCTGAATATATGACTCCCTTCTCTCCAGGTTTGTCTTTAATTTGCACACTTCCTGGCATAGGGCCTCTTTTCCTGATACAGGGTGCCAATTTGCTCAGTCAGGTTATTCCTCTGTTGCTTTATATCGCCTAACTTCTGACGTTCCTTGTCAAATTCCGTTTGGGAATGGACTTCTTTAATGATTAACTTATT
This sequence comes from Ambystoma mexicanum, assembly GCF_040938575.1. NCBI lineage: Eukaryota > Metazoa > Chordata > Amphibia > Caudata > Ambystomatidae > Ambystoma > Ambystoma mexicanum. The sequence goes on along the minus strand of NC_090930.1, from coordinate 1,107,132,447 downwards.
ATTCTCCTCGTCCAATTTCTCGATCTTTTTTTTGTAGAGCGTCCATGTCCTTTAATCATATCCTATTGTATGTTACTTTGTAGGTTTAATTTTAGTTGACTCCCTTTCAGGGAATCAACACTTTCCTGACATTCCTCTTTCAGTGCCGATAATTAGGCCTCCTGTTCTGAGTTAGTTTGTTGCTGTACTGCCAACTCCTCCTTTAACTGCTTGATGAGATTTCCCAACTCTAACTCAGAATGTTGGCTCTCTCAAGAGGGCGCTGTTGAGCAGCCTGCAAAATAGCTGCCTAGCCTGGAAGCTCTGTGTGCCACCGACAGCAATCCGCAAACAACGGCGTGATCCTGCAATATAGAGCCCAAAAATCACACAGTTCGAAAATGGAAAAAAATTGGAGAAGTTGGCCCGAGATATGGCCATTGCCGCTACCTGCTGATTGAGCCTGCGCTGGGCCTGCCTGCTGTGCCGTGAGGGACTACACGACCCCTGTCTTGATCCGGTGGGGCGAGCTTCACCAGCTGAGGTGGCAGCTGCTGTTCCGGGCCGGGCTGTGCCTGCAGCGGCCTGCCGAGAGATGGAGGAGCGCCACCCAGGAGCCCCGAGACCCGCTGGAGCGTGGGTGATGCTGCGGGTGACCAGGGGGCTGGGCTGCGAGGGGAGCCCCCTGTGATAGATTATCAGTGCCTTGCCTGTGCCGCCACGGGCTGCGGCCGACTGCTGGCATGAGTGGTGTGAGAGGTAGCGCTGCTGCTGTGGTCTGGGGCCCCCGTGGTTAACGGGCCCCCGTCTGCACTTCCTTGGGCCCCGCACAGACAGGGGGGTCGCTGCTGTGGACCTGTCCCCCCTCTTTACTGCTGAAGCAGTGTGGCTCCCTCTTCCCTCCTACCCGCCTGAACTCCGGCCCGGGCTGGAGGGGGACTCTGACTGCAGGCACGGTCCCACTTCCCTCGCTCCTGGATCTTGCCTCCTCCATGTGAAGCTGTTGGAAGGTGAACAAGCTGAGCCCAAATAAGACGCTGCACGGAGCGGGCCACGGAAAACAGCATTAGCTGCCTCTAATCCCAGTAAAACACAGACTAAACACACGTTGGTAGTGGGGAAAAAGAAACAATTAAGGGAAAAATAAAAAATACAAATCTTTGAGCGCTGCAATTCCCTCTCAATCCCAATCTCGCCAACACACTGCCAAGAACCCCACAATATCAAGCTCGCACTGTAGACCTGGCAGAATACGGGACTGCGATCTGCCCCACTCTCTACATCGACTGCTGAAATATCTCCATGCTTTGACCCGCAATTGCCACCCTGGATCCACCCTAACATCCCCATCCAGCCCAGCACTTTCTGGTAGGCCCGTAAGAACAACTGCCGCATTGCCGTTCCCACCTCTGCCGCTGCTGGAGCGCAAGCCTGGCCCACTGTGGTGCAGTGGCCCAGCTGGAACCCATGTGTCATCCGCAACTGCGCAACAACGAAATACTGCGGATCTACACGCCTGCTGCACTGAAGGCCACATAGTAAACCTCTACCTGCCCGACCCATTTGGAGCACTGAGAACTATACAGCTATCATAATCCACCCCCTGTGCCTGCTGCAATATCCTGCTGTGACCACCTTGCTGCCCTGCTCCCTGAGGTGGACCCAAGGGAAGGGGGAGCATGGACCCCCAGATGCCAAACATACGCAGGGACCTCATATACCTCAACCTGCCATGGGAATATCAGCCCACTGATGGGGCAGCCATCCAGACAGCTGCTGTCACACTACCTTGGCACCTGTATCCGCAGCACGGGGGCGAAGGCCTTGGGGGTCCCGAGGTACACAGACATCAACTAACTTGCCTGGCGAGCATCACCGCCCACCTCTACGATGTCCAACAGGTCACAGGGGGCTAACAAGGTCGGAGCTATGGACAAATTTGCCAAAATGGCGCCCAGGCCCGAGCAAGGGAGCTCCTCCACAGGGCACGAGGACATGGACATGCCACCAGATCCCCCTCAACTTGACTTAACAGTAATGATGGAGTTCATGGCCAAAACATTTCACATCCTTTCATGAGAAACTTGACGATATTAATGCGAACGTGGACTTGTTAAAATCCAAGCTCGATCAACATGGGGCTAGGATTACTGAGGCGGAAACCAGAATTGGGGCCAACGAGGATGCGGTCCAAGCCCTACAAAATACGGTCACGGAGCTCGTCCGTGACATGAAGCAGGTCAAAGCCAAGTGCGATGACTTAGAGTCACGCAGAAACAACATTTGCATTGGCACTCAAAGGGTGGATGGAGCTTGAGGTCGAAAAGCTGGTCAAAGACTTACTCGAGAATCCCGAGCTGTCCCCGTTCTTTGCTATCGAGCGAGCACACCGCGCACTGGCGCCTCGCCCCAAGCCAGGCGACTTTCCTATACCAATAATTGCAAAGCTCCTAAACTACAAAGACAGCGATCACATACTCCGTCTGGCACAAAAAAAATGGGGAGCTAAGATTAGACTCACAAATCATCAGAATCTTCCCGGACTTCTCCACAGGGGTTCAAACGGTGCAAGGACAATTCAGAGGAGTGAAGAAAATGCTCAGAGACAGGAAAATCGAGTACACAATGCTTTTCCCTGCTCGCTGGAAATGTACCCACCGCAACAAACTCTACTTCCTCACGGTCCCAGATGAAGCAGTGAAATTCATAGAGGCACAGATCCCACTAAGAGACCCGGCGGATGATCTGATGGACAATGACTGAGGCAGACAACACTTATCGCTTGAGGCGGGCCTTCCCCCGAGTGTAACCTGTTATCCCGCCCCATTTCTTATCCCTTCCACCGCCTCATTCCAGCTCGAACCAACTGAGCCCCAACGATGTCACCCTAAAATCACCCTCAGCTGAAGGGGAGGGCATCCTGGATCCTGATTACTATTGCTGCACATGTTGGGGCGGCACCTCAGCCGGCTTGGTTCACCTGCAGCCATCATAGCTTGCGGCTCAACTGTTATGATCTCTGATCTTGCATCATAGGACTACTTTTGAAACCTAGAACATTAATAGCCATAAGGAGAAGAATGGTGTCTTCACTGTAGTATTAGCAAATGTTTTCCACATGGCAGCGGCGACCCACACTGCAGCTGCAATGCCTATTCAGGCGAAATTGTTGAGTTTGCGCCCCTGTTGGGCCTGCAGTCTAGCGTTGCTGAATTGGGGATGGCACGCTGTAGTCCGCTCTATGGGTGGGAATTATTACATTGCTGGTTGGGGTTGGGCAGTGAGGGGGGGTGGTGAAGATGGGGATGGAATAAGAAAACTGGCGGGAGAGCGACGGCGGAGCTTGAAAGGGCGTTGAACAGTGACGGATCCTTCATTTGGGATGTCCCATAATCCCACCTCATGTCTATTAAACTGATGACATGGAACGTTTGGGGGTTAAGTAACTTCACAAAAGCCTGCAGGATCACTGTATACGCACAGAGACACAGAATCAAAATACTTCTTCTGCAAGAGACGCACACCCTGGTGCACCTCGCATCAAACTTGGCACCAATCTCGGGGCCTAATATGTTCTACACACAATACTCTACCCAGTGCAGGGGAGTACTGACTCTGAGCCACAAATCAGTAATATTTTCACTGCACATGAGTCACAAAGACAGAGGGGGCAGATACGTAATCCTTCACTGCACGTTGGCCAATGGGGAATACTTGAAAACAAATATGGCCCGAATATTGACGCCCCAGAATTCTTTGATGAGGTGGCTACCCTGCTCATGAGGTATATTGGGGACCCCATCATATGGGGGGGCATGAACCTTATACTGGATAACGTTCTTGACAGAACAGGCGCGACCCGCAGAGTTATGTCCCGAGCTGACCGACAATTGTACACACATATGGCTGCGCTGAACATACGCGATGTATGGAGAACACTCCACCCTCACACAAGAGACTACCCCTTTCACTCAACAGTACACAACAGTTCCTCCAGAATAGATATGTTTCTAATATCGGGCGGTCTGATAGGCAAGACTGTAGACATCCAGATACTGGCGTGTACGCTCTCAGACCATTCCCCGGTAATGATGCAGATCGAACTTGGGACCGAATTAGCTATCCGTCCTGCCTGGCGCTTCAAGTCGGAAGCACTACGTGACATAGTGTTCAAAGCAGAGATCCTAACGGACATAATTACCTTCTTTGATTGTAACAAATGGCATGCTACATCTGAGGGGACCTGCTGGGAGACTTTCAGAGTCTATATTAGAGGCATGAGTATTTCAAGGGAAGTGGGGGTACTAAAAGCCATAAGGCATGCCTTACACCACTCTGAAACCAGACTGAACACTGGTCCGAACAGCACATACTTGACACCTTCACGGAATTCTATGCAAATTTATATGCCCCTCAACAGGAGCAATCCACCCAAGACATGTACGACCTACTTGACCAAATCCCTATGACCTACATCTCCCAAAACACTAGAGGACAACTTGATGCCCCGTTCACTCTCGAGGAGATAGTTGAAGCTATCTCAGACCTCCGATAGGGCAAGGCCCTGGAACCGGATGGGCTCACCTCCGAGTTCTACCAGGAACATGTTGCCATTTTGGCACCAAAATTATACGAGGTCTGGGCTGAGTCACTCCACCTGTCTGACCTCCCCCAATCCTTATGGGAAGCCCTCATAACTGTCCTCCCCAAGCCGGGTAAACCCCTTGATGAATGTGGTTCCTATAGGCCCCTATCGCTTATAAATACGGACACAAAAATATTTGCTAAGGTAATAGCAAGCAGGTTCCTCCCAATCATGCCACACTTGGTCCATGCAGACCAAAGTGGCTTCGTCCCCGGCTGCTCAACAGCCCTCAATATTCTTCGGCTCTTTAATGTAATGTCCACAATTGACCCAAAGGCTGATACGGTAGCGGTCACACTAGATCCTCAGAAGGCATTTGACATGGTGTCCTGGCAATACATGTGGGCAGTATTGGAGAAAATGGGGGTGGGACCAAGCATGATATCCTACATTAAACTGCCAGTAGCTAAAGTCCTGGTCAATACCCTAACGTCTGCCCCCTGTGCGCTGCACAGAGGTACTCGTCAGGGCTGCCCCTTCTCCCCAATCCTATTTACACTTGCCATCGGGCCCATGGCTGATAGTGTCAGGGACCGGCACACCCGCAAGGGCATACGCCTACAGGACACACCGGAAATAATTTAATTATACGCTGACGATGTACTCCTTTACATCAGAAACCTATCTACACATTTAGACCCGATCATAGGGGACATAACGAAAATAGGCACATACTTGGGCTTCACCATTAACTACTCCAAGTCGAAGCTATTCCCACTTACCGCGGTGACCCAGCAGCCATCATGCAAATTTCCCCTCCGTTGGTCCCCAGGCGGCATTAAATATTTGGGGGTTCAAGTATCATTATGTAAATCCTCCTTACTGGCTGATAACTACGCTACCACAGCGCAACTCCTAGAATCCAAAATGAAAGGTGGCGCAACCTCCCACTCTCTCTCACGGGCAAACTATCTCTAATAAAAATTATAGTGGTTCCCAAGCTCCTCTATGTCTTTGCCAATGTCCCGATATGGCCTGGGAAGCAATACTTTAAGAAGCTACTCTCTGCGTGCGCCCAATTCCTCCGGCATTCTGGTGCGGTTCGTAAGAAGTGGCAACATATGACTCTTCCCTATGAGAGAAGGGGCTTCATGGCCCCAGATCTGACATGGTATTGGATCGCTGCACAAGCCCAGCATGACATACATTGGTACGCACACCCAACGGCACCCCCTCATGTGAAACTCAAGAAACTGTCGGGGGAGGAAACCAATATCATGTCCCTAATTCTCCACCGCCCATACCAAACAGACGCCCCAGCAGATCCTGTGGCTACCACAATCATGGCATGGAACCGGCTATTGCACTCTCAGCCTGAGTATCGCCCATACTACAAGTGGCTACCCATTTGGCAGTTCCTGGGTCTCACCCCCACTCACGACAAACACCTCCTGCGTCATTGGCTAGACCTGGGTTACCGAGCACTGACAGACATATACCCTGATGGTAAATTCATTACCCCGCAGACATGACGCCCGGAACACTCGGGTTCGGCATTAGAACTGCTGCAATACCTCAGACTAAGAGTGGCAGTTCGGGAAATGAGGCCCTCCTATCCAGACGAGCCCACTCACTCACCTGAGATCTACTACATAGCCAACTCAGCAGGCAGTAGGGGTATAACGTCCTCTCTATATAAGATACTGCTGGGAAAGTCTGAGGATGCACCCCTCAAACCACGGGACGAATGGGCAGAGGAGTTGGGATTGGAAATCACAGATGGCATGTTGAGCAAAATGTGCTTGTACACACACAAAGTCTCCCTCAACTCCAGATTCCGATGCATGCAGTATAAACTCCTCAATCGACTATACTACACACTGCACAAAGTGGCACAATTTGCACATAACCAGACCCGCACTTGCCCGAGATGCAGATCCGAAGCAGCAGACCACGTACACATGTTCTGGTCCTGCAATGTGTTTGGTGCCTTTTGGACAGCAGTGACTGAAGCCCTCTCAGAGATAGTTGGGGCCCTAGTGGGCCTCGATCCATTACCCTTACTGTTTGGGGTGTGGACTGGGGATGAGGCGAAGAAAATGTCAAAATGTTTTAATGTGAGCGCCATGGTGGCCAAAAAATGGATATTGCAGTGTTGGAAGTGCCGCTCCCCCCCTACATTTGAGATGTGGTTGAAGTCCCTCACCTGGACGCAGACATGTGAGGAGGAATATATCAGTACATCAGCTCCCTCCCTACGAATTCCCGCCCCAAAAATGTGTAGACACACTTTTTCAGCAATCTAAGTAACAAAGACGATATTGAAATTGTCTCCCCCTCCCCGCCAGACACGCAACATATGCCCGGACCCCGAACAATGGAAAGCGCAACAGGCTAACAGCCCACCCCATTGTATACTTTTTTAATGTATTGTAAAACCTCATTGTAACTTTGTAACTGTTGACGTACTGTGTTGTGTACCCGCTGCTACTGCCTGCCAATAAAGAAAAGTTTTTTAAAAAAAGAATTTTCGCTCTCTCACATTTTTTCTTCTACCTGGCTTAATTCACTCTGGATTTGGTTTAAAAGCTCAGACTGATTCTGCCCAGCGGTTACACTTTCTTGGTGCTTTTCTTCCATGACTATCATGTGGAATAGGCTATTAGCTAATAGCATGATAAGTCCAACAGCAATAGGATGCAGAGTTTCCCTGAGTCTCTAGTATCTAATGGTGTCCATCTGGATTTTCAAATCGTTGAGTGCCGTTTCTGTACTATGGTTCGGCCTAAATCCTGATTGTCTAGCTCCCAGAAGATGGTTTTGCTCGTGATGGGTTTGAATTTGTGAGTATGCTATTTTGTCTATGATTTTGAGTAAGAATGGGCAATCGGACTGTAGTTATTGGTCGGTAATTGGTGGGCACAGCAGGGTCGAGGGTAGGTTTTTTTAGGAGCGGAGTGACCCAGGCTTCTTTGATGCTGGCTGGGACCAAGTTGGTGCTAAAGGAAGCATTGACGAAATTGGTAACGATGTGGGTGAGGGAAGATCCACATAATTTAACTAGGTGGGCTGGGAAGTTATCCTCTTTGCAGTTAGAAGCTTTCAGCTTGGCAATAGTGTTATTCACTAGTTCTTGGGACACTGGAGTGAAATGGAATAATGGGGCATTGTAGTCATTGGACTTAGTGGGAGTGTTACAGTGGGTATTTTTCTCAGCTAGTATTTTTTTTAGTGGTTATTTTCTTTTGTAGCAGCTCAATTGTGGAGGCTAATGCATCTTGGATGGTACTGCGCCATTTTTTGCTGGTGTTAGCTGGGATGGATGCTGGGATAGGGTTTTCCAACTCTCTGAGGATAGAGAACAGTTCTTTGGAGTCTGAGGAGGCATTGCTGATACAAGTATTATAAGCGTCGGCTTAGTGAGTAATAATTGCCGCTTTGTAGGTTTTATTTGGCGCATTTAAGACATTAGCGGAATCTATGGTGAGAGATGTTTGTGGATGTGTTCAAGTGAGCATTTGATTCGCCTTCGTGATACTAGCTCATCATTGAACCAGAACAATGTTTTTTTTATCGGTACTTCTTGTTTTAATTGTGAGAGGTGCTAAAGAGTCTATTGTAGTGGTAAGGCAATTATGGTAGGCGTCTGCCAGGAGGCTTGGATTATCACTAGTGATAAGGTTGGCTGTTAGGGCTTTACTTAAAATGGGGTTTAGGTTCTCAGCTGAGAGCTTTCGAATGTTTCTCGTTTCGTAGGTGTCCATTATCTTAGTCTTCGGAGGGCATATTTCATTACATTTGAGGGAAACGTTCACACTGTAATGGTCTGTCCAAGACTAATGGTATGATTGACTCAATAACTAGGGTGGCGTTGAGTGAAAGTATCCAATCCAATGTCCTACCCTTAATATGGGTGGGGACATGCATATCTTTAAGGACACTGTGGAGGACTTCGGCTTTATGGTCTTGGCTGTCATTGAAACTTAGATTGAGGTCACCAAGAATAATGCATTTAGTCTTGGGTTTGATATATGTGGCTAGTAAGAGAGGTATGTCTACCTCTGACTGGGAGTTAGAATTAGGAAATCTGTAAATCACCACAAGGTTGATAGTCGTTTTATGATTAGTAGCGAGTTTAGCTAGTAGGATTTCATAGCCTTCTGGGTTTTCAAAGGGGCATGATCTTATTTGAAGGTTAGATTTAGCTATGATGGCTACACCATCTCCCACTGTATTAGATGTATCAGTCCTGAAGACAGTATAGTCTGGAGGGATGGCAATAGTGAGCAGGGGTCCAGACGCTTGGTGTAGCCAGGTTTCTGTGACTATAAGTATGTCCAATTGTTGATCGATGATAAGGTCATGTATCTCAGAGGCATGAGCTCCTGTTCATCGGGCATTGATGAGGCTGCCTTTAAGATGGACAGGAAGCTCGATTTTGGGTTCACTGGTGGTAGTCAGAGTTTGGGCGAATGGGGGACTGACAGTTTGTTTAGTGGTGACTGTTACAGTTGTCTTGAGATGTTTAGTTTGGTGATCGGGATGGGTTTGGTTTCAGTAGGGGTAGTTATGGCAAGGTCGTTGTGAAGGGTGCTTACTTTGGTAAGTGACCTAAGGCGAAAGAGTCTAGTGCTACACTGAATGTGGATCGACTTGATATAAGTGGACCTGGTAATGTCTAGGTTGTGGTGGAGCGTGGTCCTTTGCGTGCGTGATCTAAGTCTAAAAAGTCTGGTGTTACCCTGTGTAGGGTGAGAGGATGATTCGACAGTGGTCTTTTGTGTGTGGTTGTGATGCGACCTCTATGGTATGGTGTTAGGTGCTATCTTGTTGAGGATTATGGTGGTATTAGGAATGTTGGCATGGTCCTGTATAGGTGGGAATGGTGCTGTGGGAGGTATGAACTGGGTGTGGCAAGGGATGGGATGATGCCGTGGGCAACCTAGTCTGGTCAAGCCATTGCGATGGGTGATGAAGGGGCATCCTGTACACCCGAACGCAGTTGAGTATCACACATAATGGGAACATAGTGGAGAGTACCCAGCCTGACATGACTACAGTCTCTGAATTATAGTAACAGAGTGGTAAAGCAATATATATAGCAGCTAATGTAATTTAGGTGCGAGAGCGCCTATACAATGCTATGAGTACGGTATGGATTTCGTTGTGCTACTATCATTTCATCTTTACTAGGCGTAGTATATGCAAGCAATGCATTATTCATTAGTGCAGGGCATCGTAGGTTATTGGGGACACAGTCTGCCTAGTAGGTTTACTTAAAGAGTGTAAAGTTAACAATATGGTAAAGGCGTTTTTAGACTCAACGTATTTTAGAGTTAACATAAATGCAGCAGCGCTGCGCATAACATATTAGCAAATATAGTATAATAGGGTACATTACAATGTCACATGGATGTTAACTTGTAAGTGGTAATCTGGGGCCCCAGATGCAGGAATGCGTTCACTATTTGGGAGGGCAAACACTGGCTATGGAGGAATTAGAAAGGTACACAATCAATGCTTAGGAACGAACACAAAGGGCTAGTGAGGCTGTAAACGTCAGATTAGGGACAAAGCGTCGTGTGCAGTGATCAAATAACAGTTATGGTGTGAAAAGATGCAGTAGTCCAGTTTCAGGAAATGAAATGATGTTTACAAACATCAATGCGAAAGCCACAGTCGGCTTGGGGGCTAGGAGCAAAAGTCCTGGCAGAGTGGACTGGTACCGTAGTACTGAGAGCTGGATGCTGTAGATTATAATTTAGGACACATTAGGTTATGGTGCCATTGTCGAAGGGATAGGAGTAGACACGTCAGATTCGAAGGACAATAAAATGTGGGGTATTATAAGGTAAACATGGCAGCGTGGACTGTAAAATACAGCATGATGAGATCCGGTACACTCATTTACAAACGGCGGTCAAGTTAGTACACAGTGAACGTATGTGCGTGCAAAGCTTACCAGCTAATCGAATTCACAGAGATGAGGCGAGACTCAGGGCTATGAGCATGTTCTTGCAAGGATCTTTGGATGGGGCGGAGGGAGAAATGGCAGGTGTCCCACCTTGGCCTCTGGCAGAACTCAGGACAGGCTCGGGACAGGCAAAAGCCTTGCACTTGCGGGACTTTCAGGGAGTGGGCCAGCTGGCGCCTACCGGCAGTGGATCGGTGGAGATGTAGGATGACTCAGTCAATCAGGTTCAAGCAACACCAATGAAACAAAGCTAGGCTCCAAATGCGGAATCAGAGTGTTGGGGCAGCCATTTTAGTCAGGTCTGTGTCTCGTGGTGCACAATGGAGGCAGGGTGCAAATGGGACATTTGCAGGATGGTATTACAATGAAATAATGGCTGCAGCCAACTGACTTGAAGCGGCATAAAACGCTAAAGATTACTGTGCCAATCGCGCCAAGAATAATCTAAAAACAGCTAGTTCCAGCTAGGGTGAGATAAAGCCCACTGGATTACCTTGAAATTGCAATAGAAGCTGCAGGATGCAGTGGCACTTCTCCAGCAGTGTAGGGGATTTCCTTCTCCTCTGCTGGCCTCACTACCAAGATTGATCCACCGCAATGCTAGAGTAATTACAAATTCTCTGCAGTACCTCCTTCAATGTTCAATTTAGATGGTGCAATAATTTTATCTGCAAACAAAGGCAAGCTGATGAAGATACTGGAAGAAGAACAACATACTGAGGTTTTTAACAACATGCCAGAGATTTTGTCATATGTTGATGAGGACAGATTATCTGTACCAGAGCAAACATATTCAGCAGCTGTCCTTGACTGAATGGCAGAATTGCAAGCACTGCAAAAACCGTCATATGTGAAACATGCCATGACCTTGCAATTGAATTGAACAAGAAAATTGAACCTTACCTGCTCAAGTATGATGAAACTCATTCAGTATTTGATACCTACCTAGAAAATTCACTCAAGAACTCCATCTGAAGGAAAAGAGCAGGAAAAGCAACACATGTGAAGTACAAAATCACAGACTCTTCAAATACAAATTCTTGGTATGATAACCCTCCTATTTAAAACTAAAGATGAGTTAACAGCCTACCTCTCAAATATAGCAATTCTACATGCACAGAGGATAATATAAAGTGTAGTAGCCAGTTGGAGAAATGAAGCCAAGTCATCAGATGGAAATGATGTTGGAGCCATTGAAAACACACATGAGGAGGCACACACAAAAATCATTCTTCACTCCCTTTATGTATCACATTGTCATGCTAATATCCTCAACATCTTCTTACCTGATGCAATGTTTTGTCCTTTCACTGTGGTGGTCACTGTTTTTCCCATCTGACAGCATATTTGTCACAGGAGTTGGAACTAATTGAAGATGTATAGATTTCAAAATTGTGTGCTCCTGCCTATGGCCTAGAAAAGTGAAGGTATTACTCGTTTTTCATGGTCTTTCAGGGTGTGATGTTATTGGGTGCTACACAAAGAAAGGAAACTGTCTTTCTGGAAAGTTTTCAAGGCTTCAGAAAAAGAAATCCTTGAAGCTTTGGCAAGACTTGGATGTCTAGAAGAATTTAAGAAGGAGTATGAACGATTGATAGAGCGATTCATTTGACAAGTCTACTCACCAGGAACAATGATTTCGGACATAGGTCAACTGCATTGGTGGAGGTTCACACAATAAGAGATGCAACGTGAAAATCTGCCTGGAAAGAGGTCCTAGAACCATACATCTCAAGGACGCATTACCAGGTGATGGAGTGGCGACGCACTGATGAACAACACACAAATCTCCCAAAGCCATCACAATTTCGGGTGGAAGAAGGCAGATAATCAATATTCTCCTACTATGTGTACGCTTCCATGTGCACCACAATCAATCATACAGCTGGCACTGTGTGCATGCATCAAAGGACAGTGTGCTGTGCATTGCAAATGCCAAGCTCAGTCACTAAGGTGCACAGAACTGTGTAAGTGTGGTGGCGACGAGCGCTGTGATAACAACAATTTTGTAGATGATTTTAAAAAACTCTGGGACTCAGAAGATAACCTTAATTTTTCGCTTCAAATGTAAATATCTTTTGTAGTTTTAATAAATAGTATATTTCAATGAGAAAGTTGCAAATTATTTCAAACTTTCTAATTTAGTGAGCATACAGTTGAGGTTTGCGATGAAGTAGAAAACATTTACAGGACTGTAGCTCGGAAACTGTGATAGATATTTAAAAATTCCTTCTATGACCTTTTCTATTTCTTTGATCATGTTTAACAATAAAAACACATTTTTCACAGAACCACACAAAAAGCAGTTACAGCTCAAAAATGTTATTAGTATCCGTAACAGCGGCCATCATGGATTCATGACGTCACACAGCAATCTGCCACAAATAAAGACATGACACCTGGTAGTACGTGATTGTATGCTTCATTATCAATGCATCCCCAGTAGTTATACCCTCCCTACATTCAAAATGCCACAGACTAGGCTATTCTAACAGATGCCCCTCAACTAACTTTGTGTTTTCCACAATCTGGAATGCATGGCCTGTTTAGGTCAACTACCCTTACAGCTGTTGCTTTAACGTATGTAGCCACGTGAGAGGGGGTGGGCAAGGAATAGGGAAGGGAGTGTTGTTAGTCTGCCATAAACAATCGGTGCAGTGTTCTGGGAAGAGCCTGGTCTTCCTGTCCTTCCCACATCTGATATTTGTGGGTATGTTGTTCCAGAACGTGGGAATTCAACAGGAGAATGCTGCTTGCTTTCGTGTCCTCGCAGTCTTTGAAGTACAAGCTGGAAAGGTTATGTCTCCTTCTGTCACGTCCACCACCTGCGTCTTCATAGTCGCTTGTAATTGATCGAGGCCTCTTTTTCCCCCTCATTTATATCCCTCCTGCAGTAATTAAAAGTCGATGACGCAATCAGAATAGTGAAATTCATAAAATCCTAAAATAAAAGCAAATTGCAAAAAAGAATGTCACCTGGAAAAGGGCCTGAACATAAATAATACAAGAAAGATGTTATTGAAGACCCTGGATCCATCATGCCAGTACAACCTGGCGGAGACGCCATGGTAACCACTAGACTGGAAAGGTATTTGTAGGATGGAAAGGATTCGCCTCTTTCATGACTAGATAAACTGTCATATAACCCAAAGGATATACATTTGTCACGTCACTAGTTCGTCTTTCTTTCCACATTTATTTTTTAATACAGTCCCTCGAGTATGGTAGTTTAAAGGGGAAGGGGGAAGCTAGGCCTCAGCTGGCCCAAAACCAGACTGGTGGTTTCCAGGAAGTGCCTCCAGGATCCCCAGCATGTACCTGTTGAGGGTGGGCTGTGGGTTCCATGAACACTGCTGCAACCAACAACTAGATCCACTTTTGATGGAGCTCAGAGATATCCCCAAAAAGGACTGAGGGACTCGGCACACACTACCTACACTTCCACACACATTGGAAGAGTGGATACCGTATGCTACCTACATTGACGTGCACATTCTATTATGCAACCTTCAGGACTAGGTGTGCAAGGTGAAGCAGAATTTCCCCTCTATGCATCCCGATTTAGGGTGACCAGATGTCCCGAAATAAGTCCCTCTGTCCCCCTGTTCCGAGAGTTTTTTTAAACTTTATTTAGGAACCCCATCCAAGGTTTTGGGGACAAGGAGGGTGACAATGTAGCGCGCCAGCAATCATGAACTAAATGAAAATCCTTATCCTTCCAGAAATGTGCCTTCTCAGGGTGGGCTTGAACCACCAACCTTCCAAGTCCCAGACACATGCATTAACTGCTTCCACTACAGAGACTGGCTGAGCAATGAGTAAAGGGCAAAACAACTAATAGCAATCAGAGAAACAGCTCATTTGTTACTACAGTGACAATGTACAATTTATGTGTAGGAGCAGTGCTTGAAATTCTGTGGGATTGGGAGGGGGTGAGATGCACTGCTTACGGAAGGTTGTAGTGGGCGATTGATAGGCGGGTGCAGGGCGATGAGGTGTGAGTGGTGTAGTCCTTCTTTTATGTTGTTGGCAGGACTGTTTTTTGTTTGTTTTGAAAATCTGGTCACCCTATCACGGATGCAGATTCTGTCATATGGGCAGAGGTTTCTGATATGCATCATCTAAAGCCAGCATGTGAAGTGAATCATTTTCACCTGAAGAGCCATCACCTAGGAGTTTATAAATAAATTAGGAAATCCGGGATCACAGGGGCAGTTACACAGTTTCGGAATTAAGATAAGGCTTATTGAATGGTCTTCCCAGTGACTCGGGGAAGTATTCAGCAGTGAGTGGCACAGGCTGATAACCTAGTCCTGCAAGGAAGTACTCACTTTAGAAATCCGTGTGCCGCCAGTACTCACCCAGTACTCACAGACTATAGTCGTGGTGGGAATGACTTGGGCCCTTCATCCTTTTGAGGTTGATACATTCCGCCCCATTTAATTTGCTAATAATAACACATATTTTTACAGTGCCTATAAGTGAGAGGAAGTTGCATAGAGCACTGACTAAAATGATTTGTCTGAAGCATCATTTATTTTCATTGGGCATGCTTTCCAGATGTAGATCCCACCCATCCATCAAATCTCAGGATCTTGAGCACTGTTGTAGATCTACCGCCTTATTCTTTAAGGTCACAACCAAATCCCTGGGATGCCTATGGAATCCATTACAGATCTCCAAGCATCACTAAAATGCATCCCGATGCTTGATACTGTCGGCATCACACAATCCCATGACATCAGAAGGTATTTCTGCAAGGACGTGTCAGGGCCTTTCAATCTTTTCAGTTGAAAGAAGCCGCGGGGCCAGGGGCAACAGCAACTGCCCCCATGCTATGAGTTAGCTGGCAGTCTTATAACAAACCAATATATTATTTTCTGTATTACTTTCATACTGGGGATTAAAATGTGCGCTTTGCATCCCTGGGCCGTCACTTCCCTTGGGGGTCTACAGAAGCGTTATTACCTTGTTGACTTTTAACACCCGTTCCCGCAGAGCAGCTACTTGCTGACAAAGAAGAGTGTATAGCCTTTCAGTGGCCATTTTGTGTGTCCGCTCCCTGCTGGCTGCCCGTGATAATCTGCAGCAATTAACCCCGGTTGTATTTTTTGTGTCCATCATAACATATGCAACGAGCAGGTGCCTCATACTGTTTTCTGCTCTAAGCAGGGGGAGGAGGCACACACACCTTCAGCAAGGCCTGCATTTCTGTCTCACGTTTTGTAGAACAACGGCCTTGTCTGTGTCACCTAATCTTTTGTTTACAAGGTGCTTAACTATTACGGCCACAACTCCTGAACATTCACCCAAATGTCTGCGAAATCCTGTTTTATGGACTCTGAGAACAGCCATTGGGAGAAATGTGGAAATCAGCTTTGGGGGTGCTGCTGCTGCATCTAAACCATGTTGCCGTGTTTGCAAATAAATGCCAGGTACCGAGCGAGAGCACGGGTCTACTTTGTGGTCTGGAGAAATGTACTCTGAAAATAAAGACAATCAGCAGTTCTCTGCTTAAAGACTTCAAAGTTGACCTTGAAGGATCCACGTTGGCGACACAAACAGGTTTGGAACTGAACTCCTAAACATTCTTTACTTGCTTTGCTGCTCCTTACGGTCCCTGCGAACACATGCATTATTCAGAGAAGGACCAATGCCTTTAGAATGGAAACTCTCAGACTACATTTTGTGCAAACTGAACTTTTGTGGTGACTCGCACATATTCTGTAATTGATGTAATGGCAGCATTAAAGACCTTACGAAAGTTGACAATTACCGGTTCTCTTTTAAAATTTTAAGGGCTAATAAGCATACCTCTCTGTGTATTGTATGTACATATAAACATCCTTTACCCTTTCAGCCTCCGAAGGTCTTCCCACTTCACACTTTTCTGCTTCTCTGACCAGTGTTGGAAATGGACCATGTGCTGGGGGAACGCTCTCATCCTTGGTGATTTGCATAAAAGCAAAAAGCATTATGGGAACATACGAATGTCCACCTTTTTTTGTTTGAAACATGTCTTATAATGATTTAGTAAGAAACCCTTTTGAGCAAAAAATGGTAGTTGGGCTCTGCAGTTTGATCAGCTCTGCTATTTCCCCTTCAATTTCCCCTCCCGCCCCACTTACCTGATGCCTTCAGTGGCGAAGGAGCCCCCACTGATGCTGCCTCTCCGTCTTCCTGCTGGACACCATGGAAACAGAAGAGGGGTCCACTTGGAACCCCATCTTCCAGCACCGTGGCGGCCATCTTGAGACTGTTTTTTGTATGATATGACATGATATGATGGAGCATTTATAACACGCCTGTACACTAGTGTGTCTAGGCTCGACAAGACAAGGAGGGGGAAATGGGCAGGACAAAATAATTATCTTACTAGGCCTTGTCATACAGATCGCGCAAGTGCGTAAAGAGTGAAGGGGAGAAGCGCCAGGGGGGGAGCGGAATGGGGAAGTGCAGTTAACTCACACGTGCAATCAGCAGGTATGTCATAAGTGCAGAGAGAAGCGGCTGCAGGTCTGCAGGGTTTAACGGTTGCAGATACAGACCCTTAAGTGCTGGGGAGCCCATAGGCAGTGCGAGGGCCTCTGGGCATGCAGGAGCCGGGGCCTGAGTTCAGAGGGTGATCAGGTGACCAGTGCATGGAGCAGTCAGGTGCATCAGCAGGGGAGAGGAAGAGAGAAAGCAGAAGTGAAAAGGAAGGTCTTGAGTTGTTTTCGGAGCCGGAGGTGGTTCTGTTCAAGTTTGAGAGAAGCAGTTAGGCTCTTCCAGAGGAAGGCCCCAGACGAGGATATGGATCTGCCCTCAACTCTCTGCTTGGAGAAGCATCTGACCCTCAGAGAATTGGAGGTGGATGAGCAGAAAGCTCGAGAAGGTGTTTGTAAGAGAAAGTTGTAGGTAGAGCAGGCCACAAAAAGCATTGTGGATTATGTAAAGGGTCTTGAAGGTTGATCCTTGCCGACACGGGGAGCCAGTAAAGAGATTTCCGAGCTGGGGATAAACGATCCCTGGAATTGAGGCCATGGACAAGTCTCGCAGTCCTGTTCTGGATAAGTTGTAAAGGTTGAAGAGTAGAGGCAGGATGATTTAGAAAGAATAGTTGCAATAGTCCAGCCTAGAGAGGACCAGAGCTCTAGAGACAGCGAGCTTCTGGGACAAAGTGAGAAAAAGAAGAATACCTCTGAAGAGGTGCAGCTGATCGTTTGACTCATAGAGACGTCAGAGATGTGAGGAGAGAAGAAGAGGGTGGAGTCGAAGATGACACCAAGGTTCTTAGCCTCAAAGGAAGGAGCAAGAAGAGGGCTCAGAGTGGGCGGCAAGGGAGAGATAGAGGAAAGGAGGGTAGCGCCTGTCAGAATGAGGAAGATCTCAGTTTCACTGGCATTAAGGCAGGGATCAATGGCGGCACAGCAATCCTGAACTGTGGCCAGACAGTCTGGTGTGAGAGTAGAAGCAGAGGTTGCTAAGAGGAGCCTGAAAGAGAGCTGATTGTCATCCACATAACATTGAATATTGGAGCAGAAAGTAGTTATGCAGTGGGCAAGAGGTGCCAGGTAGTGGTTGAAGAGCCAGGGAGAGAGGTTAGACCCTTTGAAAGCCCCACTAGTAGAGAGAGAGAGATAGAAGAGAGGAAAGTCCCCAGTTGGACTTGAGAGGGTCAGTTGATAAGAAAGGAGGTCAACAAGGCCAGGGTCTGATCAGTAATACCAAAGTTGTCGCATAGACGATTGAGCAGGGTGGCATGGTAGACAGTGTCAAAAGCAGAGGATAGATTGAGGAGGATAAGGACAGAAGGGAAATTAGAGTCTTCACGCATGTTCAGGAGAGCAGTTTCCATGCTTCTGGCAGCTCTGAAGCCTGATTGGTGATCATGGAGGCAACCAACAGATTCAGTATGTAGATTAAGATGGGAGATGGCCAGCTTTTCCAAGAGTTTCCCAGGAAAGGAGTGATGGAAATTGGCCGATAGTTAGCCAGAGAGGAAGGATCGGCTGCAGGCTTCCTTAGAAGGGGGTGCAAAAGAGAGTGTTTAAGGTGGGAGGGGAAGGTTCCATTGGCAAAGGAGTGATTGCAGAAATCAGCCAAGGCTGGAGAAAGGGTGTCAATGTAGTCCTTGATTGTCGGGAATGAGCCGGGGAGAACATGCATTGACAAGACTTTCATGGAACAGACTTGTCTAGAAACACTGTCAGGGGTCAACAGGGGAAAGGAGGAGAAAGGAGGAGGAGAGACAGCCTCAGACGGTCCAGGAGTGGAAGAGGAGGAGGAAGAGGAGATAGATGAAGACAGAGTGGACAGGCTGTCCTGAGTTTTAGAAGTGAAATGAGAGGCCAAGGCATGCAGAGGGCCTGGGAGGGAACATGAGAGGTAGACCCTGCAGCAGGATTGGCAAGCTCCTTGCAGATTTTGAAAAGTCTGGCTGAGTTGTTAGATGCCACAGAGATGCTGGCTTGGTGGTAGGCTCTATTCTTAGACAGTACAGAGAGTCTGTACTGCCTTTGGAGCAGCCCGATGCCCTCCACTTACTCTCCACCACCCTACACTTGTGTTTAAGGGTGGCAAGGTCAGAATCATACCAAGAGTTTCACTTGGATTCGGGCTCCAAGCGGATCCTCATGACAGGGGCCAGGAGGTGGACTTGACTTTACCTCCCCACCCAATTAGCCCAACAGCTCTCATCAACCATGCCTTCTGCCATGAAGATTGTCTTTGAACTTGGCCTTGCAAAGTATCCTTGTCTGTGGGAATTTATGGGAGTGCATGCTCTCATTATCATTGTTCTAGGACTCCAAGCTCAACTCTATTTCCATCCTTGGCTCATGTGACAGGAGACTACAATTGGTCCATTTTGCAGCATTTAAATGTCTTAAATGAACAAAACATGGCACTCTTGGTGTTCTTTCTTGGCACCTTAACAAGGGATGATTCATCCTTTGCTCATTCACTGCTTTCAAGAATAGAAAACCGACCTTGGCTGCTTCAGCTCTGAAACCAGGCCTGACAGCCTTGCAAGCTGCAACAATCTCAGCTTATTCTTTCCACAATTCTCAGCCTTTCCCCTCCATGAGTCCAGTCTTACTAAATTCATGACACCGATGTCCAGCTCCTATATAATGGGGGCTTTGCCTGCAGACTAATTAGTACATATAGCAAGCCTCTATAATCACTTAGTCTACTTGTGTTTCAGTATCTTTACAATTATTGAACGGTTGATTTTCTGGTGGACTTTGCACATGTGCAATCTTCTTCTCGCACATGAAAGTTTACTCAATTCTTAACTTCGTCATCAGTTTCTGTAAGATCCATGCATTATCTTCAGTCAGTATTCTCAGAGAGTCATGCATGTTTCTTGTGATGTCACTAGCTTCTCTCTTCTTTCCTTTTTCATATTCCTTGAGGGAGATCCTCCCTCAGATTGTCGTCTCTTCGGGGTTGCATTCAATAGGGTTTTATCAGTGGATACCTTCTTTCGAATTTCTGCTGCGGTATTGGCACAACTGCTGGTGTCAAACATGGTACAATCTCAGGCTTCCAACATATAGGAGATAGGGGGGCAGGATTTCCTGCAGAGGCATGTAACTGAAGTGCTTCTTCGGAGTCCAAATCTTCATCACCCCCCTCAGGGTGCCGGCTGATTTAACATGCTCATCTACACTCTATGTCATGTAGTTGCATTGTCCATTCTGATTACAATAGACCCATCGTCCCATGTATTTCTTATGATTCTTTGGATACAGGAACTTGGTTCCTTCAGGTGCTACGATGCTGGCCTCTATATATTTTCTGACATCTTTATCCGTCAAATCCTTGGATTCGAACCCAGATTCGACATTGATCATGATTTTCATTCCTACTGCTTTCTTTGCCGTTTTCTTGCATTGGGCAATCGTTATCCTGGTCACACAGAATCCAAACATCATCATCACCAACAATGCTCCAAGAATCTTGAATATGTTTGCCACCCACTGCGCAATCCATGGAAATATGGAGGCAAACCAGCCGTCATCCTCAATGTCCTCTGTCTCGTCTTACATCTTATTATGCAGGATTGTTAACAACATTATGGCCTCTGTCAAGCTCCCATTCTGGTCATCATGAGATGGTGTGAATGTGCAACATGAAAGCCCGATTTTGGTGCAAACTCCTCCTTCCATCGCTGTGATCATGTCAAGTACATATCTGTTCTGCAGGGTCATTAGATGTATAGCCCCCAGCTATTCTTTGATAGCATTGAAAACCTTTATAGTGGTATTGATTGTCTGCAGAAGCTCCCATCTCGTAATCTGCAGCCATTTGGCATTGGCCATCGTTTGGATTCCTGGCATGAATATAGTCGTAAATATTGAGGCAGTCTTGTTAGAACAACCTGTGCTCATACGGAATGCCCTCATATGCATCTATTGATTTGGCCGAGAAGTAATTTTCTCTTCTGGTTCGATTGACAAATTCAAGTTATCTTCTACTCAAATGGGCATACACTTTCGGAAAATCTCCAATGTTCATGTCACTCTGAGGAATCACCAACGCGGGAACATGAATGAGAACCAAGGAACACGTACCTGCCCAATCCTTGCGCAGCTTCATATAGGCCCTAGGCCCACAAGCCCAATATCGATCCATCAGGACTTCTGTCCCTGCTCCCATCCTGGTGAACCCATGTGGGCCCTTTAAGACGGGGTAACAGTATCTGAAATGGATGGGGATGCAGACCATACTCATACATCAATAATCAGACCGATTTAGGAAGTTTGGCAAAATCTCGGCTGTTTTAATAACATTTGTTAAAAGAGGGATTATCATAAGTGATGTCATACTATGTGGCAAAAATAGGAAAAACTACTAGGGGATATGATAGGCTTGAAAGAAACATCTACATATACTTTCTATGGGTATGGGGTTGTGATTGGGTCTCTAAAGTCAGGTGGACAACTAAGCCAGCCCAAAGTGCAAGTCATCTTCCGTGTTGGACTAATACACAATGTCCTATTGGCTTCTCAAACTATAGGGCTCTTTGCTACGTGGCCCTCTATAATTGGTTGGCACGCTTGTACCCTTCTGGAATATTCCACTCACTAGCAGCACGCAAGCTGGGACCCCAGGTGCTGGGAGATTGGCCTGGTCATGCCTCCCCACCCAATCAGACCAACATTCATCATCACTCTTGCGGTCTGCCCTTCAATTACTATGTTTGAACTTGGCCTTGTGCCAGCTTTCTGTGCCTGAGAATAAAAGGGAATGAAGGCATGACATTATCTTCTGGTCTCGATGTAGCTCACCCCAAAGTCTATTTTCACCTGACCATGTGACTCAAGACCATGTTTTGAGCTCCATAGTTGCATTTTATATGATTAAATAGAGAAAACCTGGTGCTTCTAGTGTTTTTCCATTACACCTCAAACAGGAGCTCAGCTCACTTCTCATGTTATTGTATCCTCTCGAGTAGATAACAGGGCTCTCGGCAGCCCCGACTCTTGACACTGGGCTAGGAAAGCCTTCTCGAATCTTCCTTTGCCGTCAGCTATTTTATTCTGCTGTGCCACACTTCCATCCCTTTCATTCACGGGGTCCAAGTTTGCTAAAGTGCATCATGGAACATCCAAATTCTATACATTTCTATCCATATATATTGGCGCATCACCTGCAGTCTATTCACTACATAGCCAGCCTTATGATTACTTTGTCTACTTGCGTTACTGCATCTGTAAAGTTGCAACATTATTTGGCATTTTCTTCAGTGCTTCTCCGCACGTGCAATCTTCATTTCGCTCCCGAAATGTTGCTTAATTCGCTACTTTGCCATCAGATTCTATAAGGTCTATATTCTTTCTTTATTGGCATCTCTTCTGAATGCATCATTTCTGCTTCATGTGACGTCACCAGTCTTTTCTTTCATTTTCTTACATACTGCTTCCGGAACTTCCTTCAGAAGACCGTCATTTCTTTGTGGATGCATATAGGGTTTTCTCAATAGATACCTTGTTTCAAGGACTCTTCGCGGTATAGGTACCATTATTGGATGAGCCGGGGAGAACATGCATTGACAAGACTTTCCACGGTGCTCATTATGAAGAGTGTTCTTCCTTTGGTTAGTTCTCTATGCAAGGACAAATCTGTACCCTGCTCTTGCCTGGTTTATTGTTACACTACTTTATTTTGAGACTCAGGCCTGATACCTAGGGTACATGTTTCTGGATGGTGCCTTTGCAGTGTAACACAGTTTTCTAGCCACCAAAAGTAACCCTACCTTTAATAAGTTAGTCTGCTGTGTTGGTCTGTCATTGGTGGAAACTCTTAACCTCAATCCCGGATGAGCCCCCACTGTGTAACTGTTTTATAACACGGCACACTCCAGCCAGGGACTCCTTCCCAAGACAATGAACTTGGCGCACAATAAAAACACTTTATCTTTAATAAACCGTGGATTCGTTTTGAGTAGGCCCCAACCCGTCTCACACCCTCCTTCACAAACACCCTGTGTCACAATGGACTAGGAACCAGGCTGGTGTGTATCAAGAAGAGACTTGTTTAATTTTATGGTTTAGTGCAAATAAAAGCAAAATCAAACAATTTGGCAGCAGCCACCAATGTTGTGGCAATACAAATGCAAAGATTCCCACCTCATTACGACCCAGGCGGAAAACCATGGTGCTAATAGCACCATGGTCCATGCCAGTAACTTACCGACTCCGCCATGGAGAAAGGGGGAATTACCACCCCATTACAAGGTTGGCGGGGCAGTAATTCCCCCTTCCTCCATGGCCCTTCCCCATTCCCATTTTTGCCCCATAGGGCTCAATGGGAATGGGGAAGGCGCTAAGTGCGGTACCGCAAATTGCGGTACCGTACTTAGCACCAAGGTGCCTTTGCGGGTCCCTACTTTAACGGCTGGTGTAGACCAGCCGTTAAGGTCGGGTCCCGCAAAGGGACCTCGTAATCAGGCGCTAATGGGTTAACAGCGCTGCAGCCTTTTACGGCACGGTTAACCCGTTAGCGCCAGGGTCATAATGAAGCCTAGTTCAAAATCCCCACAATCCTCATGAATCTTTAATGGCAAACAGGAAAAATGATTTTAGATTAATTGATAGCATTAAAGTTAAACGCTCCCCCTGTAACACTTAGCCCCAAACATCAGCTAGCTTAATTCTATTTGGATGGAAGGCAGTGGCAAGGAGTAAAGATAAAGAGAGAACAATCAAATTTACAATACAGCCCACCACCTCAAGATGGGAAGTCAGAAAAGAAAATGAAAACCCGATTTAGGAGCAAAACAGCAAAATCAGATTTGCTTATGACTCACACAGCAGCTCACAACTGCGGTGGGACAGCTAGGAAGGAAATTCAAGTTGCTACACTTTAGAAGATAAGGAAGCCTAAAGACTACTACTACGCATTCCAGGGCAACCGGAACACAAGGTAGGAAAATCGATTTTGGGACAGGAAACAAACGCAAATGAAAAACACACGCGGCAGAATGGTAATTCGTTTTTTAAACAGGACTTGTGATGACAGGCAGCCACGGAAAGGGCTTAACTGTCAAAAATCGGAATTCGGTTTTAACGACAAGGACAAAGGCACATCACAGATAGGATTCGAACACAAAGGAGTTCCTCCCAATGTGACTACAGTTTGGGTTTTTCAATGGGACAGATGCAAATAAGGAATTCATAGGAAGGCACACAATACATGGGCAAATTCGTTTTTTGTTACACAAAGACTAATTCTGTTGAGGTATTAATTTAATGGCTATAATTATGAAAGAAAGGCACTTGGTACGAGGTGGTTAGTTTTGAATTTCAACCAACTCACACTGTGAATCTCTTTATAGAGGAATTAATTGATTTACTTGAAAATAATGCTAAGGATTTCTACAGACTACTGAAAGATTTATCACAGGAATATGCTAACATACACAGGCTAATACAGATTCTTCTATGGAAAGGTGAATGAGTTATACTGGCAATTTTGTGACTCAATGGGATTTTGAATGGGATGCAAGATTCAAAAGAGGGGTATGCAATTTGGGACTGGGGTTATTTGCTACTTACAATTTAAGCGTGGGTTTGGGATTCTGGAAAGCCAGCGAGGTCTCTGGTCACTCTGGACAGCTCGGGCAATGAATCTGGTCACTGCGCTTTCCTGGATGGGATTCTTGACAGCTAGGTCAGGGTCTGGTCACTGCGCTCTCCTGGATGGTGTCCTGGACAGCTAGGCCGGGGTCTGGTCACAACGCTCTCCTTGATGGGGTCATATAGGCAAGGATCTGGTCACTGCACTCTCTTGGATGGGATCAGCTGCCTCTTCTCCTGTCTCTCCGGATTCTTGTGTGTGTCTGGATCTGGATCTGGAATCTGTGTATCTTGCTGTGGTTGAATGGATGGATGGATGGATCGATCCCTTGTGTCTCTCTGTGTCCCCCTTATATAGCCCAAATGACATCATTCATTTTACAAATAAAGAGGAAAACCCATGCCGTTTCTTTCATTTACAATGTTTTGAGCGCAGGGTTCACATCAAAGGGCAACAAAAGCTGTGTCGGGTTGCAATGTAGAAATCTTTGCCCCTCATGTGATTTATCAGAAAGACAATGCAGTTTTTGGGATGTATTGCCTAACTTTTGACATTCAGATGGAATAAAGCCTGCAGGGCTGCTTTTCAATACAGCACATAACTGTGTGGTATTTCAGATGAAAGAAAGAATAAATGCAGGGCTGTCTTGAATGCCGTGCGCAACTTTGATATTCAGATGACAGATCAGCAAATGTAAAGCCGTGCTGAGTGCAGGTCATTTTCTTGATTCAAATGAAAGGAAAGCAAATGCAGAGCCATTCTTTGGGTGGCAGTGTTCAATGCTTGCCACACATGTTGCAGGAAGACAAAAGCACAGCCGTTTGTGTAGCACTGTTTAAATGCAGTTTTTTAGGTGAAGGGGATTTCTGCTTAGGGCCTTAAATGCACCCCACACCTAGATATGAACAGTGCATTAGGTAGAGTAAATAGATCTCCTCTATGGAACAAGCTTCTGGGATGGTATGTTCCTCTGAAACTAGTGCAACTAATGGCTAGCCTTCAAAAAACACAACTGTTAGGATTAGGCTGACAAAAGAGGGTGTGTGGCAGGCCCATTGCAGACCTGTGTGGGCCTAAGGCAATGCTGTGCCCTGGCACCTGCCCTCTTTAACGTTTACATCAGCAACTTAGAAAGCCTCTGGTTAGAGGCAGTCACATTCCCAGTTAATCTGGGGCATGTGAAGCTAAACAATGTAATATTTGCTGACAACTTCATTTGTTTTATAAAACTCCCATAGGCCTCCATAGAAAATTAAATATATTCTGCACCTACGCTATCAGGAATAATCTTCTTGTTAATGGAGAGAAATATAATATGATTATTGTTTTGAACAAAGTAAAACTGAAAGTAATTAAATGGAAGGTGGGAGAATTTGGAGACGGTAGCTTTGATACGTTATCTAGGTTAGGACCCTACGAACACTCATTCACTGGCAGTAAGTACCCGCCTTAGAGAAAAATCCAGGCCTTTAATCTGCCAGATGAAAAGAGTGATGTCTAGTCTCTGCAAATTCTCCGTACTTCCAGCCATTAAGTATTACTTGGCAAAAGGGGGGCCATCTATTTTCTTTGGGCTAGATTTGACCACCTTAGACCTGGGCCTATACTTAAATATTATCCATGGGGTGGTATGGAAAGAGACTTTAGGTCTTTCTCAGTCGGTTCCTAATGGAATAATCCGGGATGAGCTGGGTTTGATCTCCCTTCATGTAAGTACCAACCTATCAAATTATCTAAAAATGATCCTCCCTCCTAACAACCGTCAATGGAGTTTGTATATGGCATGAACACCCATAGGATTCTTGGAACAGTGCTGCCCAAGACGGAGCAGTAAAGTTTACAAATGAGCTACCAAGCACAAATAAACTATGCAGGGCTTCAAATGAGCCACAGTGTCATACTTTCGCTACTAGGCGCATATCTGATCGGGTTTCGCTTTGGAAACGCCATCAGATTGCATCCCAATCCAAGATGGCGCCTAAACGCTCTTTTCACGCGGTGACGTAATACTTCAAATTCAGACTGCTTATCTCCCCCCAAGTTTACATGGGTAGTATCACAAAGCAAATCTAGTGCTTACCCCAGCAAAGCCCATTACAAAACACTATGGGCCTTATTTACAAAGTGGTTTTCAAAGGGGTGTACCCATTGAAAAATGCTTTTGCAAATCAGGCCCTATTTAGCTCTCTTTTTAAATACCAATGCCTTATATGCATGCCTCCCACTATGTGAGTGTAATGAGTAAAGAATTCTCATATGCAAATATCTTGCCCAAATACATCTGCTTACCAACGTTTCTTTGCAAACTTACCCATACTTTCCGGGATCTAGACCTGCAGCCACAACACAGGTTATGTTCCGACACTGCACATGCTGGTTTAGATTTTAGCAAAACGAAAAGGTGATGGCTGGAAGGTTTACAATTAATCTTAACCATGGGCACAGCTCTGTGCAACACTCCAGACAATCGTTTTTCAGCCTGCCAAGCCTCTATAGAACGGAAAAGACCATATGCATATCAGGCTTGACCCCACCCCAAAGGGGCAGTCCAGCCTGAACTGATAGGTCACATCCTTTCTGCACAAGACCACAAGCATCCCCAGATGTGTTCTGGCGTGATTGGGTGTCATCAATCAGCAGTAGCGTGGGTCTCTTGACCCAGCAGGCTAGGGACTCATGTCTGGGCATAACCGTCCCACTCGGGGTGACAAAAGCATCCTTTGAATGTGTTGCAAATACTAAACGAGTTTTTTGAAAGGTACAGACTGACTCTTTGCCTTTTAGAGGCACCAGGCAATTCTAAATAAGGAGGAAGCAGTGGTGGAGCAGGGAGGAGCTTGTGCACATTGCAGGTTATTTTTTGTGTGATCTTGGGCAAATAATAGGTTATGAGCTCTTACGTTCCATGTATCAGAAAGAAGAGGGCAGTGGTAGGAGCAGTGGTTAATACGACTCTAGATTTGTGATGTTCGGAAAGAGGGTCTACTTGTACAAGACAAATGTGCTATTGGGTAATGGGGAAGTATGCTATTTAAACAGACGACCATCTCGATGCTTTGCTGATATGTTATGCTCTGTAATCTAAGTTTCTTTTCACAAATCGGTCAATCTAATAAATGGGAATATTTGTTAGGGTAGGCCACTTCCACGCTTCCATAGGCTACACCTTTGAAACTATTTTTTAATGATCTTATATGTCATGTTGCCAAAGAAATATTCTTGTATGGTTCTTTAGCGACCTGACTTTAAGCATTGCATGAATGGCTCCCATTTGCATCTGCTTCACCCGTGTGACAGAATGGATAAACCAGCCAGGTGCCATCTCCTCTCCTTTGTTTTCCTTACACTTGCTGTCCCAGACTTGTGGATACCAGCACCACAGAAGTGTTGTACAGTGGCAATGATCACATATAGTTGTGGATACCAGTGTCCAGAAACCTTTCATCTTGTCAATGATTACAGATAGTGTGGACAACAGTTACAGGAAGAGCTTTTACAGTGGCAATAATGACATACGGTGTGGGCACCAGCATCATGAAAGCTTTTTTTACAGTGGCAGTGATGTCATATATTGTGGGCACAGTCAAAATGAAGCTATGCTGTACAGTGTCAGTGCTGGCCTATATTGCGGGCTGAGGCGGCTTGAAAATATGTTGTCAAATGCTCTTATGTACCTTTGGTGACCTACCATTTCAGTAAAAAAAAAATCAAATTTTACTCTACCTAACTGGTTGTAAAAATTAAGGTGTTTTACCCATTATTTTGCAAAACATATGCTGTGAAACTACATCATTTTAACTCAATATTTAAAAAAAAATTATCTGTGGGGAGAACACCCAAGGCCTGTCTAACTTGGTTGGGCTCCCTTGCAACGCCCAGTCACTCATATTGTGTGTCTACATTAACTACAAATCTAACCGGTTACTGGTCCCTTGGCAAGAAAGGAAATGTTCAGATGCGAGCAGCACTGACAAGAAAGTGAAGCACTGAAGGCCTGTCGGCAGCATGCACATTTAACTTTGTGCGTTTCTTTATTCATTGTCAGCAGAAATTAGTGAGCTCATGGCGTGTTGTCACTGGTCCCTTAGCACAAAGGGAGGTTTCAGATGCGAGCAGCACCGAGAAGAAAGTAAAGCATTGAAGGCAGAGCAGCAGCATGATCTTTTGACATTGAGGGCCCGATTCATGAAATATTTGCCTGGTTCAAAGTGAATTTGCACTGCTGAAAAGTGACTTTGCCCTGCCGACACAAACCCTGATTCATGGAACTGTGCGAAGTGTATTTTTGCTGCGCAAAGTGCGTGCAAAGTCATCTTGAACTGCAAAAATGACGATGCGCTGACTTTGCCCACACTTTGCACTGCGAAAATACACTTTGCATGGTTCCATGAATCAAGGTTTGTGTCGGCAGTGCAAAGTCACTTTTAAGCAGTGCAAAGTCACATTGAACCGGGCAAATGTTCCAGGAATCGGGCCCTGTGTGTCTCTTTATTAACTTTCCGGCTGAAATTGGGGCGCTTGGGGCATGCAGACATTTGGCGAGGAGGAGAGCTCTGGGGCTTTACATAAGACATCGCTTATTAACAGGGGCTCGGCCGGTGCAGTGTATACAAATATCTTTTTATAAAAAAACTATTTTAATTTTCACATGTTAGAAAGAAAGTTTCAAAAAGGGCATTGTTATATTTGGACCATTGAAAAACTGACATGTTCGTTATTTCCCTGGTCCCTCCCCCTTTTCCAGCAGAAACATCACAGTAGTTTACCATTCTACCCAAGCTCTGTAAGGTTAAAGCGCTTTGGTAAGCAAGCTGGCATACAGAACGCTCGGGGTAGAATAAAGGTGGGAACGACTGCCAAAGGTTCAATGTTTGCTTGTCACTACATGCTAAGAATATATCCGGAATATAAGGGGTTTTATGCGCACTCTAGGAGGAGCAGCAGTGGCGTCGGTCTATGTTCAGGGTTTCAGGTATGGCCACGAGAGGTGTTCTGCCTGAAGATAGTAGAGGTAGAACGCAGTACATGGTTTGGAAGAGAATAACAAGGCTGTGCTGTACATAAGGACGGACGGCACCAGGGCCTTCAGAGCCTTGAGACTCAGAGGGGTCTCCAGCACCTGCCCCCCATGTGGTTAGTCAGCAGTCTTTTAACACAGCAATCATTCTATTTCCCTAGTTTTCGTTCTGGGGTTTAAAACGTGCGTTTTTTTCAGCACGTTCTTACAAGCTGCATTTTCCCTTCCCACAGGATATACGGAAGTAATATCACCACAAGCCTTCTAACACTGGTTCCCAGAGGCGTTGCTAGGGGGTAGGGGGCGTAGGGAGCTATAGCCCCGGGTCTTTTGGTTGTAGCCCCGGATAGAATCTCAGGGTCTACAACGAAATGGCTAGCTAGCCCCGAGTCCCGACAATCACGAGATTAGTGTAGCCTCGGATCTTTTCCAGACCTAGCAACACCCCTGCTGGTCCCTCCACATCAGCCCATTGCTGACAAAGAAGGGTCAGAGCTCTGGAGTCCTCATTTACAGTTTTAGCCCCCCGCTGGATGGCTGGCTCGTGATAAACAGCGGATATTAACCTTATCCTTAACCCAGGTGAGGCTTTCAGATTCTACTACACCATGCAAGTCTCCAAATACAGCAAGGCCTGGCAAGTTTGTATAAAAAGGAATGGTCCCCGGTATTAAACTGATTGAGAGAAGGGGTAGCGCTGCTACGCATGTTCTTGGTGTTATGTTTAGCACGGGTAACAGGAGGGCGTGCAAGTCACTGGGACGTTCTGTGTGTTTACATGTTGTCAAGGATCACTAGGTCTTGCCAAGGAGGGAGCTGGTTCTCTTTATCAATCATTGAAAAGGTGGAACGTGCCAAGTTAACGAGGGAGGAGCTGGGCAATTGGTTAATTAATGCCAGGTAGAGGAACTGCCTAGAAGTGTTTGAAGCACAGACAACAACCCCCCCCATAAATACACCAGGGGATCAAAGCCCTCCATTATACCACCCTTCTCTGGGTCAGAGGTCAAGAGCAGGTGTTTTTCACGCAATGCTGGGAGTCTGTTTAGAATTTCAAACAATGGGGTGAGGGACACTTAGCTTACGAGACCACCAGTATGAAGTCACTACTCACCTGCAGCATGAACATCTCATTACTAGATGAGGCATTGATGGTGATGCGTGGAGAAATCATTGGCAACAGGCTTTAGTAGACAGTTGTTTGGCTGATTGAGTTTGCCGGAATAGGCTGGTTGGGAGCCTAGGAATGGAAACATTCTAGTGTTAGCTGGGAAAACCACACAAGGGCATCTGTTTCCTGGCGTGCAGCTGAGCAGCAAACAAATAGGATAAGGAGCAGCACAACTTTAATGTGATTTAAGCTGGAGTCCGACATCACTTCAATAGTTGTGCGATATTCACAGAGACTCACAACGCCATCAATGGCTTGAGGGAAAAGGAATATTTTAAGGAGCAACACAACTGTGATCTAATGCACCTTAAAAAGGAAGGGTTTGGCTGTTATGGGGGCAAATTATTATAGAGGATACTTGAGCTTGACCCATACATGCCAACATTCAGATGCACCTGGGAGGGAGATTTCCACAGGGAAATTGTGAGACGCATATTTCCCCGTAGGAATGCACTGGGGCTACAGTTATTTTAGGCGGGAGACTGTGAAAAAAAGCAATATTTTTCACCTCAAAATCGTGAGTCTCCTGCCTAAATCGGGAGGGTTAGCATGTATGTTGATCCCACATTAAGAATGGATTAAGTCGGCTGCCAAAGACACAACCTATGAAGTAGGGTAAGTACGGGATGAGGTGACGCTGTAATGGGCCGCTTGCAGTGAGAAAATTGGGTTGGGCTTGATCGGAAGAAAGCTGCAGGAAGCTACGGGTGGCCATGCGGATAGCTCAGGGGCAACGTGTTCGTCTTTGAGACAAGACAAGGCAGAGTAAATCAGGTTCGAATCGCAGCCTCACGCTTAGAGACCGTTCTCTGGTAATCGATGTGTTATATTTAATATAAATTATTTTTAAAAAATACGGAAATGTAGCTATAACTCTCGGCTGTTCATTTACAAAGGGAGAATGTCAACATCTGCCTGCCCAGAAGGTTGAGGAAGCTGATAATCAAATAATAGGGTAACAGTGGTTGAAATGGCCTGCCTTACGTGCCTAAAAGGGAAAGAAGTAGCATGGTAGGCCTTATGAGGTCAGCACTTCGCTGTGAAGGCGGAGTTAATGATGGGAGGGTCCCAAGGTCTTTGGCTGCTGCAGGATGTAGTTAGGAATGACAGTGTCCTCCCAAGGCCGGAAGGATCAGCCTACTGCAGCACCATACAGGGAGCAATACAGTTATAAAAATCAAATAACGGGTAAATTACATATGCGTAGAGCGTAGTGCGAAGGCTGAAGGGAATGTGAGGTTGTCAATATGGATGCATGCATTGTCTGGACAATTATGGGAATTTAAGGAATGGGTAGGCAAAGTATGGAATAACTTATCAGGAAGTTGTGAGATGTAGTTGCTGAGGGAATCAATCTCTTTCTGACAGAGGAAAAGAATGACCAGGAGTAATTAGCCCCCTGTTAGCCTAACACGGCACAGCAGAGGGCAGCAAGGTCAGATAAAGAGGAGCACCACCCGTTTGGTCGTCAGCTTCCAGCATTGGCTGGTGGAAAGAAAAGCATAACGGCACTCCGCGCAGCCCAACAGCGCCCGCTGCCAATGTGAATCACCCTGAGCGGGAGGCTCAGGGAGGTTTGGGGACTGAGACCTAAGTATGCTAAGTAAAGAGTTGATCATGAGAAAAAGAGAGCTGGCTGGAGATGAATAAAAGAGATCAAAGGTTAAAAGGGGTGCTGTTGAAGAGGAAGACTAAACAAGAGGTGCTGCCAATCGTCTATTTTATGAAAAATGAATGTGTGCTTTGAAGCTTATGGTTGTACATATGTAATAATAAACTGCAGCCTTGTTTTGCCACAAAAAGAAGAGCCATTATTCGTACAAAGTAAACTAGAGAGTGATTGTGGGGTACGTTGCAGGAGGGCAGCAAACAATATCCGACTGCCTATGTTCAGCAACAAGTCCCGGAAGGAGTTTCTGCAAGGAAACACATGGAGGGCTGCCAAAGGAAGCGTTCGAACACCAGTGACCCCGTGGTTTTTCAATTTCAAAAGATGTGTTTTTTCACAGAACATGTTATTAGCGCATGGCAGTCGGCTTGGCACTGGTGTTTGATTATTAATTTGCACCTGTGTAACAGGATTAGCAGAAGCTCTGTATTTTGAGAATGACTAATAGGCTTTGTAAAAAGGTGTCGCCTCCAGCAGTTTGTTTGTTTCCTTGTGCGTGCTCGAATTGGCGCTCCACTGGCGCGCGCACGCTATCTGACGCGAACTGCCGAGGGAAGGTGAGGAGAGGAAAGAGGAGCACTCTTCAGGTGAACATAGGGTTACAGATTGGCTTTGAGTTTGTTTTCAATTTATTTTAAAATCAAATCAAATCGGTGGCACCAGATTTAATGACATGGCCGCCCCGCTGGGCCAGGCGCACAGAAAGCTATTTTCTCCATGGTCGGTGCATACCAGACTGCACTAATGTTTCCCCCTAATGCGACTAATAAGAAACCATCAGCCATAAATGCTTCGTCATTTCATTGTGCTACATGGCAATAGCCAGGGCAATGATACTGACAAATGAACTTGTGTAATCGCTTTCTGTTTTTTTGTGTGGCGTCACGCGGTGAGAAGGCGGCTTCTGCTCAGCACATCACCAAGAAAACAAACAAGAGCTATGGCTGCCATTGCCCATCAATCGATCCATGTTTTGTCATCACAGAAGCCCTTTCTGCTTCAGCATGTGTAACAAACTAGGATTCTCGTCTTTGCTTCAGGAACAATAGAGAGTGCACAATTACCCTGCTATCCCTACAATGGTTGCTTCCTGCCCTGTCTTCCTATATTTATAAGCCCCTCCCCCATTTCCCATCGACAGTTTTGCAACGCTCTGTCTCCTGGAAATGGAGCCATATATGATTCTTCTAGGGTTATTTCGGTGTCCACCCCACCCTGCTTGCTGGTTATAACAATGTGAAATGTCAATATCACTGTAAATGGGGGCACTCTATGGGTGACACAGCAGCTGCAATAAAGCAGCCAGAAACACCCTTTTGACTGTAGTATTTAGTATTTATTTTATTTCTAAAGAGCACCAGGCCCAGGGGCAACCGGGTGCATAACTTAGATACAACATGATGAAAGCAGAACATGGCATTATTTACAATGTTTACAGATGAGTTACATAATTTACAATCAGAAAAATAGCAATAAGAAGACAAGCAGAATGTATATACAAAGGTACGACATAAGTACAAGTTAGGCAGTGAGCCGGTGTTAGATGTCTTGGGAGGACAGCCAGACTTTGGTAAGGTGTTTGAATCTCAGAAAGGAAGGTTCTGCTCTCAGCTCATTAGGGAGTGAGTTCCATAATTTAGCTGCCAAGATGGGGAAGCTGGTTCCACCTGATTTTTGGAGATTGAATCGTGGGATGACGAGGCAGTTGGCTTGGGCCAATCTGCGAGGTCTAGTGGAGCTATGGAGGGCAATTCTGTTTGCCAGATAACAAGGAGCTTGGTTGTGAAGGCATTTATGGGTAAGAGCCAGAGATTTCAAGGAGATTCGGTGAGGGATTGAGAGCCAGTGAAGGTTACGTGTTGTGTCAGCTATGTGGTGGCGCCTGGGAATGTTGAGGGCCGCTCTGATCGCATTGTTTTGGACAATTTGTAACTTGTTTAAGTTACAGCGATTAGTGCCTAGGTAGAGGGCATTGCAGTAATCGACCTTAGAGAGTACGAGGGTCCTAGCCAAGGTCACACAATTAGCTGTAGAGAGGAATGGGCGACATGCAGTAATAAGCTTACAAGTATAAGCCGCTGCTGATGAGACTGAGTTGGTTTGTCTAGTCAGGGATAAGGTCGAGTCAATGTAAATCCCTAGAGTTTTTGTGTCCTTAGCAGTAGGAATAGTATTCCCATCAATGGTGAAGGACTTAAAAGCAGGGTCAAGTTTGGTGAGTTTTTGTGGTGAACCAAGAATGAGGAGCTCTGTCTTTTCATCATTTAGGCAGAGTCGGTAACGAGCTTGGGCCAAATGTGGGTGAAAATATACATGACACAACGAAAGCTAAAGTCCACATGCGATAAATGGGAATAAGAGCAAACAAAATCATACATACAATAATACTCAGTATACTGACTTTGGAATTAGAGGCCTTGAGGTTCCATCAAATGACTGCAGGCATATCTCTGAAGCAAGCCCGTTAATTCCCACATGCTGCTGTGGGGAGCTGAATTGTTTCCTCAAAGCACTGTGGTAACTGTGGCCTGCCTCTTTAAGTTGTTACTTTTCTTTAAAATGTCTTTCTTTTATGTAACCTACACACCTACTAAATTAATATTCAATAAGAGTAAATGAGGCATTCCGGCAGGGTTTCTTTCTGTGCTTTCCAGTACATGCCATTGTATTTTCTATAGTATGAATGCGCAACTACCCGTCCTAGAATGCAAAAAAAGAAACAGGTCTGAGATAACCGGAGAGTACTTTGACAATCGTCGTTAAACGCATTTTCCAAACTCGCAGAGCCATGCACATGTATAGGGATCTCCTAAGTGCCAGGCTACTATGCAAGTCTATGCAAAAACGACGAGCAAACTAGTCCTTGGCACTTAAGGGGTTCATTGTTGGATTGCATTTACCTATTCTATAAAAGTATAGATTGCCCCACCATCACATTAAAACAGAAACAGTGCTCTGGACACTAGTGACAGTAATGATATCGAAATCTGCTCCAAATCTAAGAACTTTGAGAATATGAGTTATCCTTGAAACATCACACAGATTTTTAACAGGAAGCATGTTATATCATTAAGTATATCATAAAATGCATGTGTTGTTTTATTTAAAACAGGTTTCATATCATACGAATTGAAACACTTGTGTATAGGCGCGTTATAAATGCCATATCATATCATATCATATCATACTGATTGCTGTCTACATTGACCTGGATGCCTCCTAGAAGCACATATTTCTAACTATGATTGATAGTGTCTCTTTGGCTAGGGGTAACAGAGGCACTACCAGGGATCTCAAGGTTGTGCCAGCAGTAGCAGGCAGTGCGTCCAGCTACCTCAGATGATGTCCATGCTCAGTACCTGGACATAGCTCTGCTTGTGAGTATGGCCCAAATCTCACCAGCACGAAAGGCAGGTAACGTGGAAGATGCTATTATGCCAAGGTAGCAGAGCAGTGCCAGATTCAGTTAGGGCAATGCAACGAAGTAAGACATTATTCACAGACATCATAGTACATTCTTATAACCTTATGTGCAAAAGGAAGCACAGTAAGACCAGACTGCAGTGTGCCAAGTTGGTACTGCATGAACCAATTTCATTGAGGGACGTACAGTACTTGTCATTGACAGTTGTAATATAAGCCCACACATGATGGACCGTGTCCCACTGCGAGCCACGTTGACTAATTGAGTAATATCTGCTTAATTTTTTATTTGTTCCCTTTGCCTAAAGAGAAAGTAACTACACCTCTCAACTGTCTGCTCATTGGGTGGCTTGACACAGAAACTGTGCTGCTCTTGTGCAAGGTTTTGCCAAAGCTGATTGAATGGTGATGTATAGGGATGTGTTCAGGAACTTCTTCAGGTATCACCAAAACAGGGTTGGATTGGCAAGTGGATACGGCATGGCTCTCTGAATGACGAGCCATCATGGGAGCTGGGTTCGAATACACACTCTGCCAACACTTGTAAACAAGATGTATATTTTGTTATTATTATTACAGAAGTACAGATTTAAATTAAACAGACTGCTTTTATAGCAATGCAGTATGCAGAGGATCTTGCAGATTGGGTGGCCAAAGGGAAAGGTCAAGTGAGTGCTATTAATTCCCACTCCACTTTAGTCACCGAGTTTCGAACCCCCACGCCATCTAACCTCGTTTTTTTCTAAAATGCCTTTCGTGATGTACCTATAGTGTCACCAAAAGATCCCTGACTGATAACACCGAGCTGTGGCACATTCTGCTCCGTGGTGGCAATAGATATCTAAATGGTGGCAACCATGTTCATCTTGTCTTGTTGTTTTGCATCTAAATAAAGTACCAGAGCCACTCAGAAAAAAAACCTGTACTGTAATCTGCAATTGATGGATCTTTAATAGCTGTAGTCTTTGCTGCCCCCTCCCTTTAACTCTAATTCTGACTCCTCACCATCCGTGACCAGAGATGCTGGCTGAGAATAACCATTGAGCATCCATTAGCAAGAAGACTGACCATCATGGGTGGTTGGAATGTATTTTTAGGGAAAAAGTAAATCAAGTGTGAACGTGCTGCTTTGCAATGGGCCAAGGACGAGAAAGCTTGTCCTTTTTGCATAGACTTGCATAGTAGCCTGGCACTTAAGGGGTTGAGAGCAGTCAGAAGCAGAGGACAGAGAATTCAAGTGTACAGTTGGATGCATGAGCGATGGTAGGGCGGGTTGACAAGAGACACAATGGTCCTCATTACGAGTTCGGCCGGTAGCCATGCCGCTATTGGCGGCATGGCTGCCACCGAAATCGCATCCGTGTCCAGGTCCTCGGAATGAGGACCTACCGGGCCATTCCGAGTTCGGATGGCCCGGTAAGTCCTCCCTCAAGGACCCGGACACGGTCCTTCCCCATTCCCATTTCAGCCCCCATAGGGCTGAATGGGAATGGGAGAGGGAGCAAACAATGGGCCATAACGAGATGGCCTGGTGTTTTCTCCCTCTTCCCCTCGCGGGACCCGGTAAGCACGCCTGATTTTCCCAGGCGTGCTTAACGTGTCCCGCGAGAGGACCTCGTAATGGGGCGGAACGGGTTGAATGGCGCCGTCACCTTTTACGGCGCCCTTTAACCCGTTCTGCCAGTGTCGTAATGAGGCCCAATATCTTTTTGCTGTCAGGTGTCAATGGCTGGTGAAGATTGTTGAGCGAAGGGAAGGCAGGATGAGCTCAAGATGAACACTGCTTTTGAATAAGTGGGTGTAGCGGGGACCTTGAAAGTTTAACTGCAAATGGTTTCTGGTTGTGTTGTATATACTAAATACTAGCTCATTTAGCCCCATGCATTGAAAATACACTGCAAAAACAGGATGGGATGAAAAACAAATATTAGGTAATAAACAAGTTATAATGCAAGCATTCACAGGCACTTATTTCCGGTGATTATTTCCTGCACTCCAAAACAATATGGAGTATAGAAAAATACATGCATAAAAATCTGGGCATCAATAAAATGCAAAACAATAAATCCATACTAAATAATTGCCACAGGTGTAAAACGTACACTGTACTAAATACCTTAAAACTAACAATGGAGGAGCTCTCCCACCACTTACAGCACACATGTGGACCTCCTTCACAGAGTTCTGTTTGTGTTACATTTAGTACATACCAATAGAGCATGCCCTGTGTATTGAATATGCACTGTAAAAACAGGAAGGGATAAACCGAAATAATAAATAATAAACAAGTAATGGTGTGCATGTTTGCAGGCACTATTTTCCACAGCTTATTTCCTGCACCCACAAAATAGAGTATATGAAAACACACAAAACAGTGGATACATTAAAAGAAAAACAATAAAACACTAAATAATTGTGTCAGGTGTGAAATGTACAATGCCATATCAAAAGTAACAGTGTGGTTGTGTGTGTGTGTGTGTGTTGTGATGTGTATGTGTGTGTGTTTGCGTGTGTGTGTGTGCGCAATGCTTGGGCAAACAACAGCTCAGTCAATTTCATGTTAATTTCTATTTCTGACACATAAGCACTTTAAAAGCTTCCCTTTTTTGGTTTTACTTTTTTTGTGGTTTTTTTGAAAAAATACTTGGAATAATATTTGGCATTGTGTATCGTAGAGGCATTTTATTATTAAAAGGACATTTAAAGAGATCACCATTTATGTTCACATTTTCTTGTTCTTGTTCATTGAAAAACATATAGGTTAAATGGTATGCCTTTCACAAAATGCATTAATTGATCATGTATTTAGCAGAGGTGCACTTTGCAATTCCCGTATATGATAACATGCAATTTTGAGGGTGCATTGAGAGAGCACCTATTTTTTTCACTTGTACATTTTTATTCCGTTTTACAAAGAGACAAATATAACTTACATGGAGCACAAGGAAAAGCAAGAGCACAAATGGTTCAACAGCGAGTTTTCATCAACATTTTTTTCAAAATAAAAAATAAAAAATACTTATTCATTCTTGGTCTGTTTTCAGTGAGGCTATTAACTACACTAATTTGTGAATTCTATGATATTTATTTCCTTGCCCTTCTCTGCATTCTTATCATATTGAACTGAGTGTGACAAGAGAAGTTAAACTTGCTGTAAGAATGTCACCTACAGTCATGTTATTTCATTGTCAATTGATTTTGTAATTAACAGGTGAACTTAATAAGTAAAACAGAACATACAACTCAGAGCATCAAATAACATCAAGCAGAATATCTTATTATATCTCATTTGCGTAGTGTGCCTCTCTGACTTGCATTCTCTGGAGCACTCTTTCATATGTTGCCATCTTTTCCATTCCAGCTTCCCAATTCATTGTCTGTGGTTTTCGTGCCTTACCCGACAGCCTAAGTATACCTTGTTTTGCCACGAGGAGTGACCAGCTACCCTTTGCACATATTTCTCTATAACGTTTGTATTTCGCCTAGGATATTCTATTAGTTCCCCTCACTGCCTGGCATGACCATAGGACATGTATAACTTCAGAGTTTGGTTTCCGATATCTCCAGCAGTTTGCATGGTTTGCCATTCCCGCCCCCAGCATTTTCCTCAGCATCTAATACCATACCTGAAGCAGTTTGAAGTGTGTTGAGTTCAATCTTGCTTCCCTAGCGCTTTTCTCATTATTCTGTCAATAGAGCTTTCTTCCACCTGTTCTCACAGTGTCTTTTACCATTATTCCCATTCCACTTAGTTCTGTGTACAGAGATTCCACAAATGTGGTGTATAGTCCTCGCCCTGGACCTTTACTCTTATCCCAGTTACTTGCAATTTTGGAAATTGAGGAGCTGATTATATAGTATACACCCAATTGATCAGGGCGACCAAACGAAATCACCACATCCATACATTCAAGAAATCATAGAGCTCATGCCACTTTTATAAAGTTTTCAGCAAATTAATTTTGGTTTAAAAAAACAAGTGATTTAATACACAGAATCAAAAAAATCAATGTTCAACAGGA
The DNA here is from genome assembly GCF_040938575.1 of Ambystoma mexicanum. Lineage (NCBI taxonomy): Eukaryota > Metazoa > Chordata > Amphibia > Caudata > Ambystomatidae > Ambystoma > Ambystoma mexicanum. The sequence goes on along the minus strand of NC_090930.1, from coordinate 1,107,092,540 downwards.
CGAAAGATATAGCAACTATACAAGTAGTTGATAAACTGAACAGACATAGTGGTCACACACATTTAGTGTAAGACCAACATACAACAGTTTGGTGAATTTTTGTAGTGATGGGTCTAGTTTCAATGTGTCCAGAACTGTTCATTCTTGTATACCGCCTTATCTTCAATAAAGCTGGTTTGTATGGGTACTAAGACACTCCCCCTTCTTAACGATAGAGATTGGCCTTTCTAGGTTTTGGTAGTTCTGACAGAGGTGCCATTCAGAGATCATGTAACTGTGGGTGGTGCAACTAATCTTCTCGAGCAAGTCAAGGATGATAATTCACCTGATACAAACTCCACCTGAGTGCTCTCTTCCCCACTGCATATAGTTCATTTATTTGGCCCATGCCTAAGTGCTTGATTGTACTCTCATCCATAAAGACATTAGAACCCCCTTCTTTTCAAAGTGGTCCTCTGGGATGTGTCCAACTTCTACATCAGAGCAGTGCTGCTAATAAGTGTTCATAATCTTTGGAGATGGGATTATGTTTGGTGAGTTTCTATAGATACTTAATATTGTTTTAAGAGAGGAGTGTGCACGAACAATCCATATCTCTTTTAGGATACATTCGATTGCCATAACCCTTGCTATTACCAATGGGCATATCCTCCTCCAATATGGCTGCTACTGTATCTTCATGTCGTCGTATTTCTATTATCCTGGCTGCCGTCTGCTGCTGTGTCCTGTTATTGACCTAGTTTGGTTGTGCGCCCTTGTCTGTTGAACCCCCGACTGCCTCAACCATCTGATTGAGCTGTTCTCTTCCCTACGTGTGCACCGCCTTCCTTGGATCTTCCACACATGTCAGTCTGCATGTTGCCTGTACATCTGGACTCTTTTGACCTTGGTGTCTCTGCATGGCTGCTCCGTTCACAGTGCTGGGAGCCCCCATATTCACCAGTTAGTTTATCCGCTCTCCAAACTTCGCTTCATTTTGTGAGGCTTCATAAAATGGAGTAAGGTTATAGTGGGAGTCCCAAAACATGTTTTCACATTTCTTTCCATGGACAAAGGTTTGCTATCATGTATATAAGGCCATAGCTCAGTGTGCACATCAAGTGTCTTGGGGTAGGCCCAGAGGTCCTGCAAGTAGCCATTGTGCAAGGTTCCCGGTCATGTCCAATGGGGCTATCGAATGTCTTCAGGGTGCCCAGGCCAATGTGCCTACAGGGTATGGTGGCAGACCTTGTCCAGAGTTTGCAATCGGGTAAATTGGGATACCAGGACATGAACATTATGTTTTCTGATGGGGAAGGATGCATATTCTGCAAGGACATTTTGTCGTTTGTAATAAGGTGTCATAAATATTTAATTTTTAACTTTGCTGTCTAGTGGGCCCGAGGGCAGTGTGTAACATGAAGAGCAGGCATGAGGCTTGCACATTTATACATGTACCTCCTTTTCTGTAATCTTGAAACGTATTGTTCAGTGGATAACATCACATTTGTATATGTAACTTTATGTTTATGCAATAATCATCACACTTTTGAGTGCTGTAACAGTAGGTGTTATTACTTTCTAATTTAATGATATTCAAGAAGCAGATCTAGTGTACTGAATGCTGAGATCCCCTGACAAGCATACAACTTATGCCAGATAAAAGCAGATGTCTGCGGAAAGTGTGTAACTTGCTGGGCTATTTTACCAGATGAACCTGTTTTGTTCCTTATACACAATCCCTATTTGGAGTACATCACCCACCTAGTACCCCAAAAGCACATCCCCTTTCCAGTGGCGGCTGTTGAGTTTGAAAGCTGGTGGGGCGTAAATTTCCCAGGGGGAAATTGGGAGCTAGCGCACGCAGCACAAGCCCCCTCCACCCAAGGGAGGTGAAGGGGGTTCTCCTCCCTCGAAATTTTTTTAAAAAAGCCTCCAAAATGTGCAGTCCAAATCCACCGAAATATGACATAAAAAGCATAAGGTTTTACATAATAATGGTGGTACATTATTCTTACGTGTGCAAGTGTGATGGTGTATTTTACAGCAGCTTGTATTGCATATAGCTGGTACTATGGTGTGGTTTATAGAGATAATACTGAACGCAAAAATCTCGAAAACAAAAATCTCGAAGAAAAAATCTCGAAAACAAAAATATCGAATTTTTTTTTATGACGTTTTTTTTTCGAAATGGGGGGGTTCCCCCCCAATCCCCCTTTTTTTCTATTTTTTTTATTTTAACCCTTTTTTTTTACTTACCTGACCCCCAAAAACACATATAAATAAATAATTAAATTATTCGATATTTTTTTTCTCGAGATTTTTGTTTCGAGATTTTTGACGTTCGGTATTATTGTTTCGGCCTTTTGACTGACCACCACTATGGTGTATGCATAAAGAAATTAATTATATAGGTAGTCAGTAATTATGGAAAAATATCATTTTGTCATGCTGTTACTGGCATTCATATGCATTCATACTCTAAGGTGGGATTTTAGGCATTTTCTGAAAAGGAGAAACTACGCTAAAGTATAACTTTTTAACCACTTGAATGCAACATTTTTCCGACTCTTACCTCTAATGGCTTTCTGCCTTGCTGAGTCACCATTGCTTCAGTTGCTCAAATTTGGAACACGTGCAATGCACAGGTCACAGAAATAGCACATACATATTGCATGGAGAAAAATGCAAATAGTTTATTATTTTCAGTGTTTTATTATCACAACCAACATCCATAACATCATAATCTGATCAACAATTAAACAAACTTCACATATCTCGCTGTTCTATCAAATAGATCACTGCAACCTTACACAAAATACTAACATTTAAGGACATAGAAACAATTAAATAATTCAATTAAGGTATAACCCACAAAATAACTGCAAATAGCTTGCAACATAACAACATTCACCTGTCAATCATTTTGAAAATCTGAACACAAATTGTGCACATCTATTTTTCAGAGAGGCAAATTTATCAATAGACTGAGTTTTGAAGTCAGGGATCTCTTGAATGAGCTCTTTTTCCATGGACAGCATGGCCAAAACATTGAGACAATCCTCAGTCATTGTGTTTCTCAAGAATGTTTTAACTCACTTCAGGGTGGAGAAACAGCGCTCAAAATCAGCTGTTGTCATCAGTGCAGTAATCAGAATTTTTAATAACTGCATTGTCTCCCAAAATGCTTCTTCGAGTTTGTTTTCAATGAACAGTTTTATTAAAGAAATTGCCCCACTTGCACTACATAATTCTGGTCTATCATAAACAATTGAAAGCTCAGTGCACAGTCTTTCCTTGTTTACCACGGGGTACGTTTGGACAGTTGCAGTCAGTGCATCATTGGGAAAAGACTGTCCATGTGTTTGAAATAGGTCACTCTGCAACAATTTGGCCCCCTCCAAGTGTTTATTAAATGCAGAGCATTCTTGGGCTTGTGTAACTATATCACATACTTCTTTTGCCAAAGGATTTAAAGTGGTGGAAGTTTAGCTTCCAAATTGTCAGTACTTTCATGTAGTCTGCCAATGCACCTATTAAACGTTTCAGTAGCTTTCTGCACATAGACAGAATTAATATCTCACTTCTGAAACTGATTATATAGAATGTCAACCTGGGCCATTATGTAATTGAACAAAAAAAGGAAGAAAAGAAAAAAGGAAGAAAAGGAACTCCTTCTCTTTCAGAGTTCTAATGATCTCAAAGCATCTATGGAGTGTGTCCCTATGCTGATATATGGATTCTACTACCCGAATATGGTAGCTCCAGCGAGTGCGAGATGGTCTTGGAAGTCTTTTATCTGATACCTCATCTTGAACTTCGTTTCTTTTTGGAGAACGAGAAAAAAATGTACAGTAGCTAGAGATATCAGTAAAGAAAATTTGAGCTTCTGATATTTTGGAAATGTTTGCGCAATAGCTTTTTTTGTGTGGCAATCTTCAGGGAATACTTTGTCCAGTTTTTCCATTATGGCAGTAGCAATGGTCTGCGCATTAGAGTCTTTCAGATGAGTATATCCATAAAACCTTTCAACAATTCTGTATCGTTCATCAATGTAGCGATAGACTAGCACAGACTGATTCTTAGTGACACAACAGTTATATCATCTGCCTGAATAGCCACATAATCTGCGCGTTTTAACTGCTCTACAATGATCTCTCTGGTGACCGTGAGCATGCAGTGGATCAACTCATTCTGAATTGTTTTTGTAGTGTCCTTAAATACTGTTGCATTCTTTAAATGCAGTTCCATTGCACTGTCTATGCTGGATACTAAATCTACCAGACCCCTAAAGGATTCAAAGAATCTTCACTTTCATCATGGCAACGTAAAAGCCAATTCAAATGCACTGCAAAAACGCACGTAGTCGATTAACTTTGACAAGATGTATTGGTTTTTATCCACATCCTTATTATGCTTCATCACGTTCCGGCGATAGGCATTGTACAACTGTGTTGCAATGTTTACACTTCCCAACATGCGCAGCTGTAATATATTCTTGATATAAGATTTGCACGATTTATGTCGCTTGCTTTTTTCTGACAAATGCTTTAAGTCAGTTACTCCTGTTTTTGTCCATCCAGTTTCACCTCCAAACAGCAGGCAGGGAAGCAGAACAAAGACTGCTTAGCAACACTACCACTAAGCCATGTCTTCTTTTCATACCAAACCATGGAAAATGTGCGTGTGTGGGCCTTTTCCCTATCTTTAGCGGACTGTTCAATTTTTAAATCTGCCCGATCAGGCCCTAGTCATTTCACCTCCAGTTTTTCACTGTGTGTGAGTCTGGAAATGGTTTTTTGAGCAATTGATCCACTGAATTCATTTTCAGCAACAGTATAATTTGTCGGTACTAGGCACAGATAACATCTGCTCTTATACCCAACTCAGCTGTACTTGTCATTGACCAGTACAGCTGAGTTGGATCTAATTGCAGATGTTATCAGCATGAGTTAACATACACCCCCATTTGCAACTGTGACACCAGCTTGTTTGGCATATGTGTGCTTATGTAAGAATATTGTTCTAAAAAATCCATTTTTACAATGTGGGGAGAAATACAGTTTGATTTTTCCGACTGCATTGCTCTACCCCTCCCAGACACTGTGAGAGTAAGGAGAAACAAAGACGGCATTCTGAGGTTTCAAAGGTTGTGAGATTTCTCAGCTGTAAAATAAAACTGAAATCACTGCAAACCTTTCAACTGGAAGATACCAGGACATCATCAGATATGTGGCCACAGACACCCCAATCCTATCCTTGCAAAATCATTTTCCAAATGGACAATATGTTGTCTTCTGTTTGACCAATATGCACGTTTTTTCGAATTATAGGTCTTATGACTTTCCATGTTTACATGCCACCCTCTAAGCTAGCAATAGATACCATTCTTTAGTCTGTACTGTTCATCTGATTTTCCCCACCATTTACAAACCTGGGGTTCTTTTCTAATTGTTTTAAAGCTGAGCTCCTAACCCTACAAAAGACTCATGCTAGCTCACCTGGCTTGTCCTTCGGGAGAATGGTTACTGCAATTAACTATCCGGAAGGTGCACTATGCAGGTTGAAGTCCGATGTTTTTGGTTCGGCAATTAACCTGGACTGGCTGGATTTGTTCATGAAAGGTGTTTTTGATGGTCTGTAAAGTGAAATCAAGAGACTGGTCTGAGAAAGGGCAACATAGGCTGAGAGCAGCATGGAAATGGTGTTAGACGTGAAGGAGAGAGTTAACTGCCTAGTTGCCCCCACACAAGTAAGTTTGCCTTTTCCCCAAATTTTCAAAAGTTACCTCTCCATGCACAGCTAGGGAGAAATGGTATATGAGCAGGGACAGACAGCTTGTAGGTGTTGCTTGGTTACTTATCCACCCACTGACTGACCATAGTTTAGTTTTTATAGTGGTACTTATCTACATGTGATACGCTTGTTATTTAAATTCCAAAATCTGCTTCTTTTGACAATTTATTGTTCTCCACCTCCTTACTGTTTCCACCTGGTCCTTTCATTTGATCTCTCTGTATTTTTGACAGCCATCACACTTTGCCCCTGTGCTCATGACTCATGTCTGATGTATCGGCGCCACTTCAAGTGGCCGATGCTTGTTTTCCCACCTGCTCGTGGTATAGTCTCCAGTATGTTTTCTGCAGGGGGTGAACATTCTGGGGTCAGAGTCGGCATGGTGAGAAAGTCTACCTAGCATGTCTTGTCTGCCTGGAAGACCTCTTCATTTAATGACTGCTTAGGGTCAGAACTGGAGTGAGCCTGAGAAAATGCACGTACCATTTTTACTACAAATAACCCCTGCCTCTACAGGCCCGCCATTTGCTTTCAAATCATATTTGGCAGAGCCAGTATGTTTAAATAAGAGAGTAGAAAGTGGGCATCAGTGCACCAGTCATCAGGCTGGAGTGCTGCCCGAGGCTGGGGATGGGTGATCATATGGCTGCAGCAGGTACCTCCTGTGTCCCTGAAGTCCCCGCTCCAGGGGCCAAAGGCCTTGTAAGATTCCGCCCCAACACCGGATGCCCAGTTGGCAGTTCCAGAGACCTTCGAAGACCCCACTCCATGATACATGGCCATCAGAAGCTCCTGGAGCCTTGGAAGAGCCTGAACAATGATCTGCAGGTTGCCCAGAGCAATGCCAGAAGTTAAGATTCATTCTAAACCAGAATTAACCTCTTTTGTTTTACCTGTATTAATTGAGACATTGTCGAGGCACATATATTAAATTGTACACTTAGGTTTGCCTTCGTTGGCAAGAGAGCTGGAGTGGTACTACATTTTCTGATGGCTGTTGACAGGTATGTGTACTTATGTGTAGAGGGTGTCACGGCACGAGCCTAGGCAGAAATTATTATTTTAATGTTGTTCATTCCATTTGCTGGCTGCATTCTTTGTTATGTCTCCAAAGGTACATGATGTGCAGTTTGTGCTTTGCATTCTTTCTGCTGAATTTTGTGTTTTTTATTTTTATATCATGCATGAACATCACTATCCTATGTAGGCTCAGACTGGACTATAGGGCAGTGTGCCCATTGCTAATCCTAAAGCACAAAATGCTGCTATGTGGGCCACTTTTTTAGGTCAAAGTGGGCCACTTTCTTGGCCAATTGGGCCAGTTTGATGAGTTAATTCACTTTGCGGCTTGGACTTTTGACCAGTGTTGCTGAATAAATATTCTTTAAAATGCTCAAGTTGCTTCACACTTTATTAAAAATCTCCCCCTTGGTTACTATTCATACAGTGTCAAAGGAATGAATAGGAGCCAGACATCTCTCTGGGCTGCTGGGAGGGAGTCAGAACTCTAGCCTAGGAGGCCCTGCATTCCGATTTGGAATGCAGGCCCTGCAAGACACAGAGCCCTGGCGGGATGGGCTCAGGGGCTCAGTCACCACGCTTGCTCCAGCAAGACCGTCCTCTCCTGGGCTGGTCTTCCCCTCTGCCTTTTTTCTGTCTTCTTTCAGTTCATTTATTGTTCACCTAATTCAAGGCATAAAATAAGTGGTATTGCATCGCAATTTGCGATACAATACCGCTGTTTTGCTGTATATTTAATGAATCATGTCGCACAAACTGCGATATGATTCATTAAATATACAGCAAAACAAAAGATTGTGCCTAAACTCTGCCTCTACTCTGCCTGAGTGAGTCTGTGCACAGCGTGCACTGCAGGCGAGGCAGAAGCACCCGGGGCTGGGCTCATAACATTGTATCAATGTTATGAGCCCAGCCCGGATGCCAACGTCATCGCGTGAGAGGAAGATCTCAGTCCCCCTCTCACACTGGCTCTGGTGTTTTCGGAGGTAAGGGGTGCTTGAGGTTTGCATGAATATTTTATGCTCGTAGAAGGCTTTAAATATTCTTTCATTTAATGAAAGAATATTTAAAGCCTTCTACGAGCCGGCTGCATAATTACTGCGGGTGCTGGTTTTAGAAAGTGGCTGACAACATTATTTCTCCCGCCCGTTCGGGCGGGAGAAATGTTATTGCCTGCCACTCTCTACATAGCTCTCAACCTTTTTCGATGCAAAGGCGGGTGAAATCACCCGATTTTGTGTTTGGCGGGTGAGAGGCCCATTGAAATGAATGGGCGTGCACAAGGCTTGGCGGGTGACTCACCTGTTTACAAGGCGGGTGACACCCGCCAAAAGCGGGTGAGTTGAGAGCTATGTCTCTAACACCCAGCACCCTCAGTAATAACGCAGCCTGCTCGCAAAAGGCTTTAAATATTCTTTCATTTCATTTCATGAAAGAATATTTAAAGCCTTCTGCGAGCAGGCTGCATTATTACTGAGGGTCAGTGGTCGAAGTGGGTGGGAGCGGTGCTCCTCTATTTTAATTGAGTTTTACCATTCCTACTCTTTCATTTTAAAAAGAAACCGTTCTGGAACGGGTTTGTTTTAAAATAAAAGTGTAGGAAGAGTTGAAACTTGCACTTTCAGTGCACTGCACTGGACGTTCCCTTAAACAGCAGGCACATGTTTTTTTGGCTTTTTATTGTGCATGGGATGGGGGGCAGCGATGGGGTCTGTGGGGAGTGGTGCAGGGCAGAAGGGAACATAGTTCCACTACTTGTTTTTGTATACTTCCACCACTGCTGAGGCTGCTGATTTTACCAAGTGGCTGACATTATTTCTCCCGCCCGAACGGACGGGAGAAATATTATTGTCAGCCACTTGCTAACACCAGTACCCTCAGTAATAACGCAGCCTGCTCGAAGAAGGCTTTAAATATTCTTTCATTTCATGAAAGAATATTTAAAGCCTTCTACGAGCAGGCTGCGTTATTACTGAGGCTGCTCATTTTACCAAGTGGCTGAAAACATTATTTGTCCCGCCCGTTCGGGCGGGAGAAATATTATTGCCATCCACTTGCTAACACCCAGCAACAGGACCCGGCAACAGTCCCGGCTGAAGATGTGTGCCCCCCCTCCTGGCCCCCCACTGCTGAGGGGGGAAAGTGGTGCAGGGTCAGACTGGGGCATACAATAATTGACTCTGGCACCAACTAAAAAGTGCTCCACAGTTGCAAATGGTAATTCACTTCCTTTTGTGATGCTGTTTGAATAACCCAAGGGGAAGGTTTCTGATGTGCAAATTGTACATTTTAGAGAATATTTATTCAGCAACACTGTTCAAAACTATAATAGTCCAGTTGAGTAACTCTTCAAACTGGCCCACATTGGCAAAAAAGGTGGGCCACTAATTTGACCCAAAACACAGGCCCACACAGCTTGCAGAAGGCCTTTCAAAAGGTCTTCTGTGAGCAGGCTGCGTTATTACTGCGGGTGCTGGTGTTAGCAAGCGGCTGAGAATAATATTTCTCCCGCCCATTTGGGCGGGAGATATATTATTGCCAGCCACTCTCTAACACCTAACACTCGCAGTAATAACACAGCCTGCTCACAGAAGGCCTTTGAAAAAGGCTTCTGTGAGCAGCAACAGGCCCGGCTCAAGATGTGTGCCTCCCGGCCGCCACTGCTGAGGGTTGAAAGTGGCGCAGAGTCAGACTGGGACATACAATAATTGTCTTGGGCACCAACGAAAAAGTGCTCCACAGTTGCAAATGGGAATTCATTCCTTTTGTGACGCTGTTTGAATAACCCAAGGGGGAGGTTTCTGATCCAGTGCGATGCAAATTGTACATTTTAGAGAATATGTGTAGTCAGCAACACTGGTCAAAGCTATTAGCCACAATATAGTCCAGTAACTCATCAAACTGGCCCACATTGGCAAAAAAAGGTGGCCCACTTTGACCCAAAAAATGGGCCCACACAATCATTTTGCGTTTTTGGTTAAGCCATGGGCTTATTGCCCTATAGGCCAGTCCGAGCCTGCAATGGTGCATGGAGGTTAGCTGCCGAATTTATCACAAGGCAGGCAGCCAGAGCCAGTAGGAAGCTTTACACTCGCCATAACCTTAATGCCAGCACTGCAAAGCACATATTTAAAGCCCCAGAACGAAAATTGTGACTTTTATTGCTGTGCTTTGCGGACTGGAAAGATGGAGGTATTTGCTGGACCCCCCTCCTCCCAGATGCTCGAGTCCTCTTTAGTTTGTAAAGGCTAAAGGCCCCAACGCTGTTCCAGATTGCTGGGCTAGGTGTACTGTTAGCAAGTGGCTGTGCTAGCATTTATTTCTCCCACCCCTTTGGGTGGGAGAAATATTATTTTCACTCCATAGCGGGTGCTGAGGAGCCGTGTTGATTCTCGAGTCCCCCCCCAGAGTGAGTGTGCATTGTTGTGGGTAATGAGTTGCTTTTTGCCTATTTTGTAGGAATTAATCTGCAGTGTAGAGGAAGATTAGGCTGAGAGGCCCAACCCCCTGTGACTTGATAACAACGGGCCTGAGAGGTAAGCAAAGCCTAGCCCAACTTTTTATTCTAAAAATATCTTTTTAATTGTAGACTATTCAAAGGCCTTCTGCAAGCAGGATGTGTTATTGGTGCATGTGGCCGCGCTGTATTCAGGGTGTTGCAAATACTCCCCCAAAGGTGGTTGCTTCGAGTGATTTGTGTTCTTTGCAGATAAACAACCATTTTGTAGTTCTTGAAACAAAACAAATATGTGTACTACTAATTAGAACTTGGAAGGTATGTGGCAAGTTGCTTAATTTGCTGGCAAATTCTGGCTTCAGTGCTTAACCAAACTGTGTGATCCTGGGCAAATCATTTGACCCAACCCAGCCACACCAGTGTGCTGGCAAGAACAGAAATGTGCATTATTTATCCTTCAGCAGTGCTGGTGGCCTGATGGGCATTACATTGCACAATGTGCTGCTAACTTGCCACTCAATACTTCCCACAATGCCATGTAGTCACAAAATGTGGTGCCTGTGTGCCATAGGTTTAGAGAAGAGATTTCCGACCTCTTGGCACCCTTATGATTTTTCCATTGGCTTTTAGGTGTTTGATGGCACTCCCTCTTAAGATTATTTATTTTGATCTTTAAAATCATCTCACTTTTTGCTGACTTGCAATAAGCCAGACCATAAATGGATGAGTAAATGTAACTTGCTGGGCCCATTTGTCTCGCAGATGCATGAGACTTTAAGGCACTAGTAACTGGTAGGTGCTGCACCATGGCCTCACTGACCTGGGCAGACCAAGAGGCTGGCAACTGGGCATTTGATTCCAGAATAAGATAACTAATTTCCCCAATGTGGCACAAACTCTTTGTAGCTGCTGTCTTCATCTTGGGGAGTTACTTGTGACTGTTATATGCCAGAACACTAGCTAAGTGAAACTTGATAATAAAATAAAAATGACACACCCACAATTGCATCTGTATTGATGTCTTGTTGACAATTTGATGGACACTGCACTATGCACCACTGACTGCTGCATGACCCAGCTGCACAGAGCCTTGAACTGAAAAAAAACGTCAGAGCTTTTTTAAAATCAGATCTATTTATGTGGTCCATTCATGCAGTGAACCTTTACATTTTACAGACACTCATTGTACTTGAGAGGTGCATAGAAATGCTGTATTCTTGCTAATTGTCTTGGGGTAAAACTAACTTTGGGTGACATTTAAAATAGTAGTACAAAATTGCTAATCAAATATGTTTATTTGCTAAATATATTAATTAGCAAATTCTGCTAATCAATTTTTAAAAACGAATTTATGCCTTGACCTAATTTTAAATTAAGTATCATTATCTTTAATCTTACCCTGTGAGCTGTTTAATTTCGTTCTGTAAATGCATTTTCTTTATCAAATACTTTGTGGTGATTCATTAATTACTGATTTCATTTTTTAATGTTTTCTGAGAAAAGCATAAGCCTTTTTTGTGATTGTATACATTCCAGTTGTTTAGGGAAGGGTAGAGATCTCTAAATTTAATTTGTTTTTATTAAATTATATTATTCTTTTAAAAACAGGCATTTTTGTAGTTGTATATGCAAACAGCAGAGTATAAATTTCTATTTCAATGTATTGTTTTTGTTACATTATTTTCTTCTGGCAATATGCAATATTCCTGCAAGTTTCTATACAAACAGCTAATCTTTTTAGCTTTAAGCTTTAATAAATTATTTTAATTCATTTCCATAGCAGGCAGCTGATTTCCTAGATGCATTTATTTCAGTTCATTCCAAGCCTCGAGTCTTGAAAAAAATATCTCCACATATGAAATATTGGCACCGGCAAGCACAGTGTAAAAGAAAAGAGAGGGAGAGCCATTACAATTTGTGAGAAAGAAGAATTTCTGTGTGGTAGCGCCATTGCAATTTGTGAGCATTTTGGGCCACTCTCTTTCAAAACCACTGCCACCACATAAGTAGACTGAAAAGTACTGCCATTTGATTCTTAAATGTCCAGGAGCACAAATAGGGCAACACTGTGCCATGTCTGGTGACTTTGTTCCATCATGCACATTTCTGTTTCTTGACACATCAACATCTGGGAGGAAATTCCTTTTCTGGCTCTCAGCAGTTAAATTAATAATTTGCTTCAAATGGATCCATGCTGAACAACATCATTCAATGGATGCCACCCTCAGTTCACACCCTTCTTTTTTAAACCCAGCAAGCGACGATTCACCTTCGCGTCGTCCCATATGTGCAATGTGATCAGTCCATTTCACGAGGGCAGCACTTTTCCAGGGTACACATGTCTTTTTTTGTTCAGATGTTTTCATTGCAATTGAAATGTGTATACAGAGCTAAAAGATTCCCATCAGTTGGTTATCCATATACAAAGAGCAATTCCAGAAATGTCATTGCCAGCATGCTTTATATAGACAGGGAGAGAAGAGATAGAAGGTGAGAGATAGAAGGAAGTGAAGTAGAGACAAAGGAGGCAATGGGAGGCAAATAATGTATTCCACAACAAGGGTAGCAATCTGGGTTAAGGATGGAGTGAACTTAAATACTAATGTACAAACAATTGTCAACATTATTGAATAGACCTATTTCATGTGTTTTGACAAAAGTGAATTCATTATAAAAAACCATATAGTATACCAATTACTCTATTAATATGTCCTTTATACAAGGTTCCTCTGAAAATATATTAGCACCTCTCAATATGCATTGGAGGAAATGTGCAAGTTAAAGTGTGCCCAGAAGGCATCCCTGTTCAGTTTACTCCTGTCCTATCCAGTGTGGGGCATTATTTGTTCCCCTTTCTTGGACAGGTTACCCATACCCACTGTGTGTTTAATGATATTGATATGGCCAATTTCCAATTGGATTTTATCCACAAATGCAGTGGACATCAATAAATCAAAAATGCTGCATTTCCCCAAAGAGAAGATTGCCCTCTGAGAGTAATAATTTAAAAATAACCATTGCTAACATGATGTCACCATGTCTAGGGGGGAGAACCCCTTTAACATTGGACATTCCATTTGGAATTGCGAGAAGGAGCACATTTTGTGTAGCCTTTCTGGGGAACACATCGCTCTGTGTAGTATATCATAATTAAGAGGTTTACAGGTCCAGTAGTGACCTCTCCATACTGTCCCTCAGTGGTTGCCATACTGATTGCAGCCAGTGTCATTGGAATCCCTGAGGAGCCCTGAAAACGTTATCACGCACAAGCTTACATATTCTGGATGCTATGAGGCATGTCACTATCCACTCCCCCACTAATAACCATCTTTGAGGGCTCATGGTATGTGCCCTTTTATTACCCCAGGAGAAAAGGCCACTTTGGCTTGCGGTGAGAGACAGAAGTTGGCAGCGGAGATGTCAGAGGCAGGACACCTTCCACACCAAATTTATTTATTCATTTATTTGTGTTTTTTGCATTTATAGTAGTGCACAAAGCCTGAGGCATGGCATGTGCACGCTGTTACATACAATAAAAAATGTGGAGCTCTTACTTGATGTTACATACAATGAGACACAATGTGTAACTGTTCAGTGAAAAGGTTCGTAGAGAAAGGTGAGGATTGTAAGTTAAACATGTGGGTTTTAAGCTATTTTCCGGAAAAGGTGGATGGAAGGCTCCTCCAGGAGTGTAACTGGAAGATTGTTCCAACGTGTGGCAGAGCGAACAGGGAAGCTGGAGCTACCCGCTCTCTTGTGTTTAAATCTTGGTGTGCTGAGGCAGTGGTTAGAGGAAGATCGAAGGGACCTGATAGGCACGTGTCTCTTGACCTTCTGGGCGAGCTAAAATGGTGCATTGTTGGACAGGCAGCGGTGGGTATGGAAAGAGTTTTGAAGGCAATTAATTCGCGTACAGGGAGCCAGTGAACGGATCTTCTTGCCTCTGAAATATGATCATGCTTTCTCAAAGTTAGGGTGGCATGGAGAGCATTGTTTTGTTGCACTTGTAGTTTGGACACGTTTTTCTCAGAGGCGCCGCAGAGTAACGCATTACAGTAGTCTAGTTTGGACAGGAATAGGGCCGTTTTCAATGGAGAGGTAAGGTCTGCAGGCAGTGATGAGCTTTGTAGCATAGGCTGAGGTTGAGGAGATGTGGTTAAGTGGCGAGACATGGTGAAGGATGTGGCGAGATAGACACCCAGTGTTTTTACAGAAGTGGCGACTGAGATGGTGTGGCCATCGATGTTAAAGTGACTGAAGGCTGTGTCCAGCTTGGCGAGGTGTGCAGTAGTTCAGTAGTTTTTTTTTCACTGTTCAGACAGATATTGTGTGATGCCATTCAGATTTGGATAGTTTCATACATGCTGTTTACTTTAGCGGGGTCTTGAAGTTGGTTCCCGGAGAAGGTAAATAAGGGTTTCTGTATCATCAGCATAGTTAGTGAAAGTGATGCAAAGAGAGTCAAGGTGGTCGAAGAGGGGCTTAGTGTAAACATAATAGAGGGTAGAAGAGATATAGGAGTCCTGTGGAACACCGCAGGAGATCAGTGTGGTTGTCAAGGCAGCGTTCCCGTCATAGACTCTCGTAGATCTGTTGGCGAGAAAGGCTGAGATGCACTTGGCTGCTTTGGGGGGAAAATAGTAGGCAGAAGAGGTAAGGGGTTGACAAAGGGTCTGATGGTTGGCAAGGTCAAAGGCATCAGAGACATGAAGGAATAAGACGAGAAAGGTTGCCAGCATCCATGGCATCATCGAGTTGATTTTTAAGGTCAAGGAGCAAGGCATAAATTAGTTTTCAAAAATTGATTAGCAGAATTTGCTAATTAAAATATTTTTGATTAGCAAATAAACGTATTTGATTAGCAATTTTGTAGTCCTATTTTAAATGTCACCCAAAGTTAGTTTTACCCCGCGACAAACAATTAGCAAGAATACAGTATTTCTATGTACCCCTCAAGTACAATGAGTGTCTGTAAAATGTAAAGGTTCACTGCATGAATGGACCACATAAATAGATCTGATTTTAAAAAAGCTCTGACTTTTTTTTCAGTTCAAGGCTCTGTGCAGCTGGGTCATGCAGCAGTCAGTGGTGCATAGTGCGGTGTCCATCAAATTGTCAACAGGACATCAATACAGATGCAATTGTGAGTGTGTCATTTTTATTTTATTATCAAGTTTCACTTAGCTAGTGTTCTGGCATATAACAGTCACAAGTAACTCCCCAAGATGAAGACATCAGCTACAAAGAGTTTGTGCCACATTGGGGACATTAGTTATCTTATTCTGCAGAATCAAATGCCCAGTTGCCAGCCTCTTGGTCTGCCCAGGTCAGTGAGGCCATGGTGCAGCACCTACCAGTTACTAGTGCCTTAAAGTCTCATGCATCTGCGAGACAAATGGGCCCAGCAAGTTACATTTACTCATCCATTTATGGTCTGGCTTATTGCAAGTCAGCAAAAAGTGAGATGATTTAAAAGATCAAAATAAATAATCTTAAGAGGGAGTGCCATCAAACACCTAAAAGCCAATGGAAAAATCATCAGGGTGCCAAGAGGTCGGAAATCTCTTCTCTAAACCTATGGCACACAGGCACCACATTTTGTGACTACATGGCATTGTGGGAAGTATTGAGTGGCAAGTTAGCAGCAAATTGTGCAATGTAATGCCCATCAGTCCACCAACACTGCCGAAGGATAAATAATGCACATTTCTGTTCTTGCCAGCACACTGGTGTGGCTGGGTTGGGTCAAATGATTTGCCCAGGATCACACAGTTTGGTTAAGAAGTGAAGCCAGAATATGCCAGCAATTTAAGCAACTTGCCACAGACCTTCCAAGTTCTAATTAGTAGTACACATATTTGTTTTGTTTCAAGAACTACAAAATGGTTGTTTATCTGCAAAGAACACAAACACTCGAAGAAACCACTTTTGGGGGAGTATAACACCCTGAATACAGCGTGGCCACCTGCACCAATAACACATCCTGCTTGCTGAAGGCCTTTGAATAGTCTACAATTAAAAATATTTTTAGAATAAAAAGTTGGGCTAGGCTTTGCTTACCTCTCAGGCCCGTTGTTATCAAGTCACAGGGGGTTGGGCCTCTCTGCCTAATCTTCCTCTACACTGCAGACCAATTCCTACAAAATAGGCAAAAAGCAACTCATTCCCCACAACAATGCACACTCACTCTGGGGGGTGGGACTCGAGAATCAACACGGCCCCTCAGCACCCGCTATGGAGTGAAAATACGGGTGGGAGAAATAAATGCTAGCGCAGCTACTTGCTAACAGTACACCCAGCCCAGAAATCTGGAACAGCGTTGGGGCCTTTAGCCTTTACAAACTAAAGAGGACTCGAGCCTCTGGGAGGAGGGGGGTCCAGCAAATGCCCCATCTTTCCAGTCCGCAAAGCACAGCAATAAAAGTCACAATTTTCGTTCTGGGGCTTTTAATGTGCGCTTTGCAGTGCTCACATTAAAGTTATGACCAGTGTAAAGCTCCCTACTGGCTCTGGCTGCCTGCCTCGTGATAAGTTTGGCAGCTAACCTTCATGCACCATTGCAGGCTCGGACTGGCCTATAGGGCAAAAGGCCCAAGGCTTAACCAAAAACGCAAAATGCTTGTGTGGGCCCATTTTTTGGGTCAAAGTAGGCCACCTTTTTTTGCCAATGTGGGCCAGTTTGATGAGTTACTGGACTATATCGTGGCTTATAGCTTTGACCAGTGTTGCTGAATACACATATTCTCTAAAATGTACAATTTGCATCGCACTGGATCAGAAACCTCCCCCTTGGGTTATTCAAACAGCGTCACAAAAGGAATGAATTCCCATTTGCAACTGTCTAGCACTTTTTTGTTGGTGCCCGAGACAATTATTGTATGCCCCAGTCTGACCCTGCACCACTTTCCCCCCTCAGCAGTGGGGGGACAGGGGGCACACAGCTTTAGCCGGGCCTGTTGCCGGGTCCTGTTGCTGGGTGTTAGAGAGTGGCTGGCAATAATATTTCTCCCGCCCGAACGGGCGGGAAAAATAATGTTGTCAGCCACTTTCTAAAACCAGCACCTGCAGTAATAATGCAGCCGGCTCGTAGAAGGCTTTAAATATTCTTTCATAAAATGAAAGAATATTTAAAGCCTTCTACGAGCATAAAATATTCATGCAAAACGGGCCCGGCTCCCCCACTCAAACCTCAAGCACTCCTTACCTCCGAAAACGCCAGAGCCAGTGTGAGAGGGGGTTTGAGATCTTCCTCTCACGCGATGACGTTGGCATCCAGGCTGGGCTCATAACATTGATACAATGTTATGAGCCCAGCCCCGGGTGCTTCTGCCTCGCCTGCAGTGCACGCTGTGCACAGCCTCACTCAGTAGAGGCAGAGTTTAGGCACAATCTTTTGTTTTGCTGTATATTTAATGAATCATATCACAGTTTGTGTGACATGATTCATTAAATATACAGCAAAACAGCGGTATTGTATCGCAAATTGCGATGCGATACCGCTTATTTTATGCCTTGAAGGAGGGCTGTTTCAGTGTCATGTTTGGGTCAAAAGTCTGATTGCTGCGGACTTAGGATGTGATGTGATTCGAGGAAGTCCTGGATTTGAAGGTAGGCAAGAGAAAGGAGGTAGTGGTGATGGGCCTGTAGTTGGTAGGGGCAGCTGGGTCAAAAGTGGATTTTTTGAGCAAAGGGGAGACTCAAGACTCTTTGAGGGTGGCAGGAACCAGACAGGAGGTAAAGGAGGAGTTGACAGTGTCAATGACAAGGGGGAGTAGCGGTTCTGCGCATTCATTTACCAGGGAGGCTGGACAGGAATCGCTTTTGCATCTGGAGGGTTTGAGCCTTTTGATTTTAGCCACCAGGTCCGAAGTCAAGATGTGGGTTTTCCGGTTAGGCTGAGGTGTGGGTAGTTGAGCTTCAGCTATGCTGGTGAGTATTTTGCTAATTTTGGATTGTAGTTGTACGATTTTCCGGTAAGGGCATTTGGCATTTGACTACACCAAGAGTTGTCTTTCACCATGCATGAGGGGGGCAGCAGGGGTTTCAAGTTCTCAGAGGATGGTGAAGAGTTCTCTAGGGCTAGAGGTGACCTTTGCTATTCTTTCCTTGTTAGTGGAGGCTTTGGGATAGAATATAGCGTGTTTGTATTGGAGAGAAATATTGGTGAAGTGAGTTTTATCTGTGGCTGTAGGGTCTTTCTGCAAGGCCACTTCTGCCCTCTTAGTGGTGCGGATGGCACAAAGGTTGGTGGTAAACCATGTGTTGAGATGGCTAGAGTTCTTAGCTTTAGGAGCTTTGAGAGGAGCAAGAGCATCAACTGCGTTTTCTAGTAGTGAATTGTAGTGGTTCACTAGGGCAATGGTGTCATAGAGAGGAGGAAGGGGGCAGAAGAGGAGGGGGATGAGGCAGGTACTGGTGAGGTTGCGAGAGCTGTGGGCAAGGGTGGGGAGCTAGTGAAAAGCTTATGTTGGCTCTTTTATCAGGCTTGAGGATGGAGAAGGAAATTATGTGGTGGTCTGAACCATGGGCAGGTGATGGAGATGTCGCAGTTATGATCCAGGAGCCAGTCTAATTTGCTGCCCTGTATGTGGGTGGGCATAAGTATTCTTTGGGTGCAGCCCAAGGCAGTGGTGGATTGAGTCATGGCTGGTGCATCTGAGTCTAGGGCATTGTTGAAGACAAGGTTGGTGTTGCCCAAGATGACAAGTTGGGTTGAAGGCTTGAGGTTGGTGGCGATAAGTTGGGTGAGGTCACTTTCAAATGTTGCACTGTGACCTGGTGTGTGGTTGGTGAAGGGGAGGGTGATGGTAGAGCTGGGTGAGCAGGAGAGTTTGGGTAAGAGGGATTCACTGTGGGGGAGTTGGGCAGTAGTGGTGGGGCACAAAGAGATGTCATCCTTGTAAATCATGGTGACGCCGCCGCCTTGTTTTAGGGGTCTGTCGCAGCAGAGTATTGCATAACCTGGGTGGATTGCAATAGTGAGGGAGGGATCAGCTGAGTGAGCCAGGTTTCGGTCAGGGCCAGGATGTCGAGATTTTCTGAGACCATGAGGTCTAGGATGTCTGGAGCATGGGCAACCATGGATCTGGTGTTGATGAGGGTGCAGCAAAGCAGTAGGATTTGTGCATGACAGAGGGGCGTGGTAGTGGTATTTGGAAAGGTAGCTGTGCAGGGTACTAGTTGCCAAAGGACTGTGGCTTGTGCTTTGATCAGGATGGTGGCTTTGGGGTATCTAAGGGTGGTGCTGCACCATAAAGTATATGTGGGAGAGCTGTGAAGTGGTGGAGAGGAGTCTGGGTGCATGCAGAGAGGTGGTGGGCAAGTGTAGACATGGGTCGTGGCAGGCTGTTGATGGCATAAGATGCCCTAGTGGGAGAGCTCCCTAGTGGGTTAGGGTGGGTATTTGGTTTCTGTAGGAAGAGGTCAGGGTGTGATGCACCTAGGTGGTTTGAGGCTGAGCAAGGGCCATGGTGGGTGGCCGCCTTCCTTAAGCTGCGAGTACGCATTTACAGGCAGCGGCCAAGCTGGTGACAGAAAGTATGTATGGCTAGGTAGGACAGTAGTGCAAGAGAAGCTAAAGGGATGAAAACTAGAGGGGGACCTGATGTTTATTCTGGTAATGAGGGCAGAGCCTGGTGCAAGAGTGGAGGATGTGTGAGTGGTAGTGGTTGCAGTGATTGGGGCAGTGCTGTTCTATGCTGTATGGAGTGAGCTAGGCACAGGGCTGGACATGGACACTGCATGGTGTATTCTGTGCATGGCTAGTTGAGTGAGATGTGTGGATGGGATGGGAGGGTATGGACAGAGAGGAGGCAGAAAGGATGTAGGAGAGGGCAGTGTAGTTAGCATGTAAGCAGCATCGTGAGCATGTACAGGAGGGCCACTGGTGGTGCCCCAGGAGAGCTGCAATATGGAATAGAAACTTAATGTAGTAGCAGGGAGGGTGGTGCGGTGTAGGTGGCAGAGAGGGGAGGAAGGGGGAATGTTTCAGGGATGGTGGGATGTTTTCAACTCCAACAGTAGTTGTTGAGCAGTGGTGTGTGCTCCTATGAGGTGCTAGTGTGCAGGCAGGGGGCTTATGCTGTGGCTTCCCTTGAGATAGGGGAAGGTGGAGGGTACTTTAGGAGTATCAGCTCCAAATTCTAACATTTAGTGCAAATGAGTCCATGATGAAATAAACTGGATGCAGATTGAGAAAAATGCATGATGCTCTGACAATGGGAAGAAAAATTTACTTTAGATGTGCAGGCTGGATTTGAGCTTTGTGGTAGGTGAAAAATGTGAAGTTCCGTACTGCTAAAACATAACTTTGTTTTGGAGCAGGAAGCGCAAGAGAAAAATGTATTTTTTTTCTCTAAGGCAATTCAGTTAGTAAAAAGAGGAAAGCACACAGAGGCAGATCACGTGATTGTTAGTGGGATGATCTGGTCAAGGGGAGGTGTCTTTCTAGATTGACAGGGTGTTTGATAAAAGGGGGTTTCAGACAAAGTAGGATTAATTCCTCTTCGGGCGATGGCAGACGAAGGAGCAGAGCGCTGGCTGGGCAGACAGAGTTCAGTGCTGGCAAGCTGACTGATGCGGAAGCTGTCCCTGTTTGGGTTGACACTGTGTGAGGCAGGAAGAAAGACTGGGGAAGATTTCCTTGCCAAACTGAGTCAGGAATACTGGCAACAAATCTAGGTAAATATAAGATTAAGTGAGAGGCTGGTGATGTGAATGATACCAGGTAGCCCAGGTGAAGAAGTTCACTTCATTTTAGGTGCAGTATTAGAGATTCTATTTTTAACATGCATGAAATACTGTGTTTATATTTCTCAAAGTCTTACTGTGTTTTTTTTAAAGTGTATTTTTCTTGCCAAGTCTCCTGAGGCCAAGGGCTTTTGGCAGGGTATTTCACAGATAGAGCGCTGAAAGCTATTGCAAGAAGAAATGTACTTGCACTGTGAAGTACAATGTGGGCATAAGTGTCACTCTGTATAATTTGCATGGTTCTATCTTATGATAAAAAACAGATTCAAAAAGTAATTTAGTCTCATTATATTTATTCCGCATTCAGTCCCTTTCATTTGACATGCTTAGGGAGATGCAGATGTGTGGTAAGAAATATCTAAAGGTAAAGTAGCCGCTGTGAGCTGTTTATCTAGAGAGATTGAATGAATGTGCATTATTTCAATTGCATGCTTTACATTTGTTGAAAATCAGCCAAAAGGGCGTAGTTTGGTATTGTACATAAGGTACCACAGGAGGCTCCGAGCTATCTCTCCAGAGTGTATCAAGTCCAGTATTTTGTTTGTTGGTAGTGACCTGATAAAAATAATTACTTTGCAGTATTCTGAAATCAGTCCCACCACTATAAAAATTCCAACAAATACTACCATAATAAAAATAAAATACCACAAAGTAATAGATATAACCCCAAAATATATTTAACATATTTGGTGCGTTGGCCATTGGGAAACTTTAAAACAGTTACTGGGCGTGGCCTTGCATTCTAAAGCATAACCATATTGTGCACTCCTTAATTCAATTAGTGCTGTGAGGTAGTGCAGTTCTGTGTACTCATTTGCCTCTCATTAAAGTGCCATTGGCAATAGTGTCATCATGTCCAAGATCCATGCTGATTTTTCTGAATTGTAAAATGATCTCGAGGCAAAGCTCTATGCCCACGTAGTTTGGTCCTCAGAAAATGTGACAATATGGAAAGACAGAATTACCACAGAGGTAGAACAGGTGGCATTTCTAAACATTTTTGATGAAGGAAGCATTGTGCGGGTGTGCCTCCTTAGGCTATTCCAAGCACCAAAACATGAGGAGGGGAAAATCATCAGACTATGCGCAAAATTGTGGTTCCTACTACACAGGTCCATAAAGATGCAAGGGCATGACAGTGAAGTTATTAGCAAGATACAATGCTGTTTGGACAATTAATATGATCAGGCGCAGCAGGCAGTTAAAAGCGGAATGAAACAGAAGGAGCTAGACACGGAATTGCAAGTTAAATACAGCAATCTGGCTGCTCAATTGGCTCAGAGAGAGAAATAATTTAATTAGAGTGAGCAAGAATTAATCCACATAAAAGCAATTTCAGATGAAATAAGACAAAGATGTTGCTGTTTTGGAAATACAAGACCTTAAAGAAGATAATAGGGAGAAAGAATTCCATGCTATGTAACAGGAGATATTGAAATTACTGGAAGAAATTGACAAAAAGGACCAATCGCTTAATCAGTATCAGACACAAATCAATGAATTGCAAGCAATAATCAATAAGGTCAGGGATGAGAATTTGGATCTCTGTCACGAGGAAGAACAGCTTCATGGACAGTGCAAGAACTTAGAACAGCAAATATTTAGTCTCAAGTCTCTGGAAAGGCGACAAGGCACTACATTCATTGGAACTGAACTCAATCACAGCTATGGCCAAGGAAACAGTGTACCAACAGCTGTCCCTTTGGCCAGACCGTGGTTATAACCCAATGGTGGGATCTGAATCACCGGCAAATATTCACACGCATTCCTGCCCACAAGAGAACAGGAATGAGCGACAAAATGACCACACCAGAATGCACCATGTAGTCCTATAAAAATTATGAAATCTATCAAGACTTTGATTAAACCATTTAAAAGAGGAGGTGATTGTTGCATGGAAGACCATTTAGAAACTGTTCACAATATATTTAAAGCCCTCCAGATACCTAGGGAACAATATAGACAGCACTTTCACCTCACCCTAGATTCAGCAGCTGCTAGTGTCATTCGTGGTCTCACTGAAAAGGAAAAGTTGTCATGGACGCATTTTGAGAAAGAGGTTAGACATCAATTCTCACCTTACCGTTCTATACAGGATGCCAAAAAGCCGCTTATACTATGACGGCAAAGCCAGATATGTCCCCTCGCAAATACCTTCAAAATTTGAAAAGAGCATTTTCACGCTTTGATGTTGCCTTTAACCCTAACTCCGTAGAATTTAAAACTGCATATTTTTATGGACTCCAAAAAGAAATTATATCCCAGTTAATTTGTGAATTTGACAGGGAAAAACTACTAGAATGGATAATAGAACAGGGGACCAAACTATATGAAGTGATACTAGAATGGATAATAGAACAGGGGACCAAACTATATGAAGTGATATTTGGGCAGAGAGAGGAGCGGCCTGAGAATAAGGAGACAAAATCAAAGTCTGAAGAACCCACACCAGCGATTTTGGAGGTAAAATCTTTAAAGATGCCTCTAGAATCAGCCCAAGCTCAGGCAAGAAACAATATGACATCTAGCCAAAGGGGCATGCCTCCACAGAGGACATCGCCCCAAATTCCTATATTCCAATCCATTGATCCCAGCAATAGGGATTCTTACATTAGCCCTAGATGTTTGGGTAATTCTCCCAGAGTGGGATTTCGCCACAATATGCCAGGCCTAAATAACAATCAAAATCAAATGTACAATGGCCCATATCAGACACTAGGGGCTCAGAGTAGATTTGACCCTAGTACAATGGTATATGGCCATCAAAAAAGACCAAGATATGTGGATAGATTCATTGAAAATGGAAACCATCATAGGGGACAATTCCCACCAAATGAAAGACAAAATGTGAATTATGTCCCTCGCCAATATAACCAATCACCACTACCAGTCGACCATGATCAAAGGATGGTCACCCTGTGTTCTCTACCTCCTGTGTCACACGAATTCAGAGGTAACACAAATGCAAATCAATCTCCTGAGAGGTACCAGAACAGGCCTAATCAGGGTGAGTTTAATCATTACTGGCTGAGGTCACAATTATAGGAATCCAGAGACACGGATAGGTTACAATGCTTAGAGGCCCAAGTCAAAATGTTGTCTGAACAGATAGGAAAGGTATGCACAGTTCAAAAGCAACAGCCAAGTGAAGGTGCAGAATTCAATTGGAGTGATCTTGTGCGTTCTGACAATAAGTGACCAGTTAATAATCTCCGCAATGATTAAAACACAGATGCCTATGAATCACCTTTGAATAACGATTCTAAATTGTTTAATGATTTAAAAATAAGAAAACAAACGAATGAAAGTGAGACAGAGAATTTCAACACACACAAAAAAGGAGTGTGGTACAATTTAGAGTTGAACTAGACTAATCAGGTATGTGAAAATGAAGAACAAAAGGGGGAAAATGAACAAGAAAAACTCAAAGAACAGAGCAGAAGATTTAAAAAGAGCATTGAATGTGAAAATGAAGCACAAGACAAAGAGTTAGGATCAACAGATAGATTATCCTCACTTGATAATCAGAATACTGTTTATGCCCATACAGAGGAAACAGTAGCCCAAAAGGAGGGTGCAGGTCAGTCACCTGAGGAATATTTTGAACCACAGATATTCAAAGGGACAGAAATGACGGGCTCCATGCAAAACACAGTTAAGTGTCATGCGCCAGAGATTGACAGGCTGTCACGTGACACTTGTGAAAATACCCAGTCAAAATGTTGCAGTATAGAAATAACTGGTGAGGACCCAGAAAATGGGCCTCATTACGAGTTTGGAGATAGCCATGCCCTTAATAAGGGCATGGCTACTCCCAAACTCGGGTCCGGGTCCCCCAAAAGGGGACTTACCGGGCCATTCTGACCTTGGAGGGCCCGGAAATTCCCTTTCGCGGGACTTGGACCCGGTATAGGCTCAATGGGAATGGGGAGGATGCTAACAATGGGCCTGTTGATAACGGACCCGTTGTTAGCATCCTGTACTGCTTGCGGGTGCCGTTCTGCACGCCTGGTTTGACCATGTCTTCCAGAGCGACACCCATGAGTACACTCGGAATGTGTCGGCCCGGAATAAACAGTGCCGGTCCTTTACCGGCACCGTTCATTCCACGTCCGCCACACTCCTGATGAGGCCCAATGAGAAAGGTACAGTAAGAAATTGGGGCGTGGTCCCAAGTCAGAGAGGCAGTCAGTGGCTAAACTCCAAATGGGTTCTGAGCCCAGGAGGATAGAAAAAGAAATTCAAAATGAAGTGGGCAAAAAGGAGGGTAAGATGTAATTTCATATGCCCCTTTGCCTAGCACAGAGTAAAAAAGAGCTAAGGAAAGTAAGTCCTGAAATCAGCAAAAATTCACACTTTTTATGTGTAGTAGAAGAGGTTTAAGATAGGTATTATGCTCCTATTATAATTGAAGAAAAATGTAATGCATTTGCAATGATTGATACAGGTGCCCAGGCAACAATAATATCAAAAGAACTAGTGAAAAGTATCAATGACGGGAGATCCCCACAAAATCACATCAAAGTGAGGCAAAACCAAGGCCCTGTGCACAATTTCAATGGGGAAGAAATACATATTGAAGGTGTCACTGAGGTTGACATAAAGATAGGGAAGCATCGGATGAGACAGGAAGTGTTGATCAAATCCATGAATGAAATACCCTTTATTATATGGATGAATGGCCTGAAGAGGTTGCCGCCCCTCATTGATGGGGTTAATGGAGTATTGTGGTTCTTAGCTAAATAAAGCCATTGAGACCCAAGAAAATAATGACACCAAGCAACAGTGTAAAAGAAAGTGCAGTGGAAGTATATCTTCAGAATGGCATTGTGCACAGCGTCACTGTCATTCTCATGTGTCAGGATGAAATACCAGGAGAAAATGAGAAGTAGTCTGTTATTTGGACCCCAAGAAAATATGGCAAACATAAATTGATGAAAACTAATTGCGTTTTTATCTAAATGAAGAAATACGCATCCCAAATGTCGCTCCAGAGGTTAATAAAGAAAAGCAAATTTCAACCATCACAGAAATACACATTGGAGATGGGCAGCCATGGATTCCTATCCATGTGAATGGGCATCTTGAAATGATTGTAGCCACTTTGGCGCTTGAAAATTTGTTTGCATTTTCTTTTGAAAAATCACAATATGCGTGGTTTCGGACCCCTTTTGGGGATGTCACTGGTGGGACTAAGTTTGGGATATTCCTGAGCAAGGCACTCCTGGATGCAGCCGAAAGGGGGACAATAGTTTATGCGGATGATGTGCTAATCAAAAATGAAGAACTGAAAAGCCACTTCAATGAGATTAGACATGTGCGCAGTCAGATACAGAAGGCTGGGGCAAAAGTATCTTTACAGAAAGCAGAGTGTTGCAGAAAAAGAGTAAACTTCCTAGGTCATGAAGTGACAGAGCATGGGTTAAACCCACAAAGAAAACAGTGAAGGTGATTCATAAACTAAAAGATCCCACTAACTTGAAAAGTTTAAAGAATTTGTTGGGAATGACAAGTTACAACAGGAAATCTTTTGAGAATTATGCAGAGATTACACAACCTTTAACGAGATTACTAAAACAGGGAGTACCCTGGAAATGGGAAAAGGAACAAAATGAGGCAGTACCCAGGCTAAAAGAGTGTTTGATGAAAGCACCATATTTGGCATGTCCAATGACAAATCAGGATATCTTTGTAGAAATAGGATTTACAGATCAATACATGTCAGCAGTGTTATATCCAAACATGACGTAAATAACAAAACCATTGCATATGCTAGCAAAGCATTGTAACAGGTGGAGACCAAATTTAGTGAATGCGAAAAAGAACTTTTGACCACTGTCTTGGCGTTACAACATTTCTGCCCCATAATTCAAAGTGAGCGGGCGATTGTTGAAATAAATGTGTCATTCCTCACCCCTGTTGACACCAGGCAGGGCAGGCTGGTCCTTTCCACAGTTGCCGCGCTGCCTGCTGGTGTTGCACATGATGTGTGGGAGCGGGAGCTCCAAACCATCATGGCCGCCATATCGGCACCCTTACCAACAGGTTCCTTTGCTTCCCCAGCCTGCTCCTATTGAGCATCTTTATTGGCTGGGACATGCTTCATCTGATTTGTTGCAGCCTAGCAGGATGGTGACGCAGGATGTACCCAACGTCAAAGGCCGACGCACAAGGCAGCTTTCCCTGACGGGGCCTGTCGCATTCCTCACCCCTGTTAACACCAGGCAGGGCAGGCTGGTCCTCTCCACCGTTGTCACGCTGCCTGCTGGTGTTGCACATGGTGTGTTGGAGCAGGAGCTCCACACCATCATGGCTGCCATATCGGCACCCTTACCACCAGGTTCCTTTGCTTCCCCAGCCTGCTCCTGTTGACCTCCTTCATTGGTTGGGACGTGCTTCATCTGATTTGTTGTAGCCTAGCCGAATGGTGATGCTGGATGGATCAGATGTCAAAGGCTGACGCACAAGGCCACTTTCCCTGCCTGTGCCTGTCCGGGCACAGACAGCGCTCCACCCCATGTCTCTTCGCCATACAACCATCTACATCGATGCTACCAACCTTGACCTTCTTCATATGCAGTATAAGGTAACCCCTCCTCTTCCATGCAAGGAAGCATTACCGTACCTCTTCACCTGAGACTAGGTGCAGCCTGCATTGTAACGGCTTTTCTACATATCTGTAACTACCACATATATATCATTGAAACCTGTGCGGCTCTTGCACGTAATCTAGCTGAATTTCTGATCTTGAACACTCTGCAACCGACACCTCTTCCACTGCTGCCGTTGGACCACACATTGTCGTAACCCACACTGTAATTGCGTGAAAAATATCTATGACTACATGCCTTGTCCTTCTGCAGCATGCACTATACTTGTATCTAACCAACATCTAACTACCGGTGTTGGACATATTGTAACCTGTGCTGCACATGTACTTAACCCACCTGTAACCATTGGTTCTGGCACTCTGCACTCCGTAGCCTGCACCTCAACCACACATTTTTGAATGTTTCGATGTAGCTGCCTTGTTTCTCCAGGTTAGACTCTCTAAACAATGTACCTAGACAATATCGTACCTTGCCTTGTAATTGCATGTTGATGTAGCCCCCTGGAAACATGAGGTGAGGCTTTCCAATTTGTGTACCTGGACATTACCGCACGTGTACACCTGTTACTGCATGCTTTGATGTAGCCCCCTTGCAACATGAGGTGAGGCTTTCCAATTTGTGCACCTGGTCTTTACCACACTTTGACCACTTGTAACTGCATGCTTTGATGTAGCCCCCCTTGCAACATGAGGTAAGGCTTACCAAGTTGTGCACTCGGACACTACCTCACTTTCACCACCTGTAACTTCATGATTTGATGTATCCCCCTTGCAAAATGAGGTGAGGCTTTCCAATTTGTGCATCTTGACTTTACTGCACTTTGACCACTTGTAACTGCATGCATTGATGTAGTCGTCTGCAACTGAAGGTCACACCTTTCCACTCTGTGTAATTTGACATTAATGTACCTTGCAATTGCTGTAACCACTTTCTTAAGCAAAAGCGCCCATATGCCTATGGGTTTGGTGCGCTATATAAATGTCATGTCAAAATAAATAAATAAATGCCCAGCTCTGCAATTTTTGCAAATTAAGAGAATCGGATCAGGGAATTTGGCCCAGCCAAGGATTACTTCCTGGACATTAGCACTTCAGGAATTTCCTGTAGAAGTGAAATATGGACAAAATAAAATGAGCTTAGTTGCTCAAGGATTAGCAGAGTTGCATGATTGTGCAGCTGTATGTGCACTTGATTACACAGAGCTAGAAACAAGTTTGAATGAATTTGAGCAATCGCCACACAAGGCATTCGATGAATAAACATGTAAGGATTTACCAACTGTGTATGTAGATGGATGTGCATACCATGTAGAACATGATACAGAAAAAGAACTTGTGGCAGGGTTTGGAAACATGTGGTTTAAATGTGACAACATTCCAAGAGCAAGCATGAGGATAGGTCCCAAAAGTAGTGAAGTGGCTGAATTGGCTGCTATTCATAAGGCAATATCTACAGCAGTAGAAAATTAACTCAAAGAAATAGTTCTAGTAACTGATTCTGATTATGTGCGGTATAGTTTTTTGGAGTATTTACCTGTCCTGAAAGTGAAAGGCATGCTCACCTATAACAAGAAGGCACTCACACATGGCAAGTTGATTCAAGCTATAGACAAGCTTGTGTCAGAAAATGATCTGATAATCCATTGGAGGAAAATACGTGGTCATTTGAAAACGCCAGGTGAGGATAAGGAGGGAAATGATAAGGCAGATCAATTAGACAAAATTGGAGCTGTAATTGGGGAGTTATTTCCTATTGAACACCTGCTTGGTGAAATACAAGTAGATGCAATAACACGCTCCAAAACTCCAAAAGCAGGTGAACAGCCTGTGGCACAATGGAGTTTTGATACTCCAGATCAAGACTTGATCAAAGTGCAAAAGGAGGACCATATTTTAGGCCTACTTTACAACCATTTACTAGATGCAGAACAACATCATCTAACTGAAGAAGACTGCAAAGGGAAAGAGGAATTGAGAGTGCTATTAAAAAACAAAAAGAGAATTAGATTACAAGACGGACTGATGACTAGAGAATCTGTGACAGGCCAAATCCAATGGGTAGTGCCTTTGTCATTTACATGATTGATGGTACATCATGCCCACGATGCCATAACTGCAGGACACGAAGGTTCACAAAAAACTTTGGAAGTTGTAAAAGATTATGGCCCTCATTACGACCCTGGCATTGGACCATGGTGCTAATAGCACCATGGTCCATGCCGGTAACTTACCGACTCTGCCATGGCAGAATGGGGAATTACCGCCCCATTCCGAGGTTGGCGGGGTGGTAATTCCCCATGCCGCCATGGCCCTTCCCCATTCCCATTTTTGCCCCATAGGGCTCAATGGAAATGGGGAAGGCGCTAAGTACGGTGCCGCCGTACTTAGCACCAAGGTCCCTTTGCGGGTTGGTTTTTAACGCCTGCAAAAAGCAGGCATTAAAGTCTCCAACCCGCAAAGGGACCTCGTAATCAGGCGCTAAGGGATTACCGGTACGGGTACCCTTAGGTACCCTTACCGGTACCGGTAATCCCTTAGCGCCAGGGTCGTAATGAGGCCCTATGTCTATTGGCCACACATGTCCCACGATGTTGAGCTCTACACCATAGGGTGTTTAGTGTGTGCACAGTTTCAACCTGCGTCACCGTTGATTAAAAGTCGTTTGACAATCCCATGGTCTGATTTACAAGTCGATTATTTCGAGCCCGTAAGAAGATCAGCAAGCGGAAACAGGTGCATGCTGACAGTAACTTGTCTAATGTCCAGATGGGTGAGTGCATTCCAGCTCCATACTGCAGTGTGCAAATGGCGTCCACTTTATTGTAAATCATATTTTTTCAAGATTTGGTTTACCTCAAAGAATAGAGTCAGACCATGGAAGTCATTTCACTACTGCATTAATGCCAAAAATATGGCAAACCTTGGTTGTAAAGAGAAAGCTACACATTTCTTACTGGCCCTCCTCTTCAGGGTTAGTGGCACGCTATAATAGGTCAATAGTTGATATGTTGAAAAAGTTTGTTGTTGAAGCAGGAGCTAGTTGGGATTTGCGACTTCCATTGGTACTAATGGCTATCAGGTTGACGCCCTCTAAATCAACAAATCCCAGCCCCCATGAAATATTGAGAGGAAGGAAAATGGTTTTGCCGCAACACTTACTTTACAGAACAAATGAACAGGTCTTTATAAATGCGTCACCTTTCATGAATATGTGGAAGAATTGAGAACGCATTTGCAATATGCGTTTGCATTTGTGCAGCAAAATGTGGAAAAGGCCACTGACGGTGCAAAGACATATTATGATAGGAAGGCATCTGTGAGAGAATATTAAATAGGAGACTAGGTATATGTTTAATTTTGGGAAGGGGAAACATAACTCTAAATTCCTTGCAGTATGGCAAGGGCCATACAGAAATGTAGATAAGATTTCACCTGTGGTCTGAAGAATTGCTAAAAAGGAGGGAGGAGTAACAGTGGAACAGTTTGTCCATGTTAATCAAATTAAGCCCTTTCACCCGAAACATGAAGTGAAACGACTAGAGCAAGTTGAAACTAGCAGGGAGAAAAAAAATTTGAATTGTCATAGCAGGCGGATAGGTGTAAATAGTGTGAACATATCAAACGGAGACTAAAAGAGGTACATAAAAAGAGTAAAATATATCAAGGTAATGAACAGAAATGCAATTGAGTAAGCAAATAAGAGAAAGGAGTGTTGTGTTTGAGGCAGTTATCTGAAAAATATCATGTGGTGTTAGTGTACTTAATTCATGTTGCTTTCAGTTAATCGTTGGTTGCATGTCATGTTCTTTGGTATAATTTGCATTTGTGTGCATAACTGAATTTGATTTCCCATACTCCAGTGAGAAAGTAAAAGTAAAAGGTTTGATGTGCTTGATACTTAAGTTGTCTTTTCTTTTTTACTCTAGAGAAATAATTGTTTTCCCTGTCAGTGGCAGATCCTTGCAGCAACGGATCCCTGGAGGATACCACTGGACTGGAGTGCCCTGGAAAGCCCACTGGGCCAAAGAAGGGGGTGAAGATGATGACCTCAAAAAATGTGAAGATGAAGACCCCGAAAGATGTCCCATGAAGTCCTGGAATGGAGGAGTTCCACAAAGAACGGTTTCCTGTGTGAATTTTTAATTATCACAGACAATTTTTATCACAGACTATTTATCACAAATTGATTCTTACCACACACTGATTTTTTTTTCCTGGTTTTTACATTTGACTGAAGCCAATGGCAGAGTTTTGTGGATTTATGTTTTCTGAAAATGATAATGCTTTCCTTTCATGTTTTATTAAAAAAAAGAAGATACAAAGGTAAAAAATTATAACAATAATAAAATAGATCACCAATTGAAAGAACCTAAAGGATAAAGGTGACCAAGAGATAAGAAAAGATAAACATTCCACAACAAAACATTAAAAAAACAAAAAAGAGAAAGTTAAAAAAAGAACAGATCACCAATTAAAAAACAAAAAAAAGATAAAACATAAAGGCGGTCAAAAAGGATTAAAAAAAACTAAAAAAAGAGACATTTAAAAAAAGTTTTTTTTATTCTTTCTTAAAGATTTTGTTTTTTTCTTTTGCTCATACTCATAATTCTACTAGAGACTAGAGATATATACATAATGTTTCTCGGGTATGAAAGTAACTCCGCGAACGGGAGTAACGAGACAGGTAAGCCGAGTAACCCGTAGAATCCACAAGTGTGCAGCTCGGAAAACAGATAGATGGAGGAGGCAGAAAAGAGGAGACAGAAAGGTGAGAACTAGATGGACCCGAAAGGCGGGTCGGATTGGAAAGAAGTACAGGTGGAAAAATAAAGAAGGATACCGAGTAAAGCGAAAGTCTGAAACGAAGGAAACAAACAGAGACACAGTGACTACAAAACGTAGTGACACGGGAGAGACAGAAGGCAAGGCGGCCAAAAATGGCAATGAAGGCATAGAGCAAAAAATCCTCTACAAAGGTAGCCCAGCAGCGTTGAATGCAACATGAGAAAAACAGATACAACGCCCTGGGCTGTGGGCGTGGCCTTGTTTTAAAGGGTGAGCCGCAATGATGGGTGAGGACTAGACAGGACTGTAGGTTGAGCCAATCTAGAGTCGCCAGGTACTCCATAACTTCCAGGGGCGAATCCTGACACATGTGTTTTAAAACATCTGTGTTTGTTTTTCCTGCAGTGATTTCAGGTTATATCCCAGCAGGAAAAAAGAAGGGAGTGTAGGAGTATGAGCTCTGAATTTTAACATTTATTCTCAGCATTGTAGCATTCACATTTTAGCATGGGTTTGAACTTCAACTGGGGCCAAGGGTGTGAAACTCATTACTGGGCTCAAGTGTGTGAGTCTCGGGCAGAATTAAATAGATGCCAATGCACAGAGATTGATCACTTTGCTCCATGATGCTGTTTCAATGATCTGAGCTGCACTAAATCTAACACTAACATAATCTAACCTACTAATTAACCCAAACCCAGTTAACATGTAACTGAATCCCTTAATATCATTTAGTGCAAATTAGTCCATGATGAAATAAGCTGGGTGCAGATTGAGAAAATTCATGATGCTCTGAAAATGGGAAGAAAAATGGATTTGCAGGCTGGATTTGCGCCGTGTGGTAGCTGAAAAATGTGTAGTTCTGTTCTGCTAAGACACAACTTTGTTTTGGAGCAGGACGCGCAAGAGAAAAATGAAAGATATTTCTCTACAGCAATACAGTTAGTACAATGAGGAAAGCACACAGAGGCAGATTGCATTATTGTTAGTGGGATGATCTTGTCAAGGGGAGGTGTCTTTCTAGATTGACAGGGGGTTTGATAAAAAGGGTTTTGAGAAAGAGTAGGATTGATTCCTCTTCGGGCGCTGGCAGACGAAGGAGCAGAGAGCTGGCTGAGCAGACAGAGTTCAGTGCTGGCAAGCTGACTGATGCTGAAGCTGTCCTTACTTGGGTTGACCCTGTGTGAGGCAAGCAGAAAGACTGGCGAAGATTTCCCTGCCAAACTGAGTCGGGAATACCACCAACATATATGGGTAAATATGAGGTTAAGTGAGGGACTGGTGATGTGAATGATACCAGGTAGCCTAGGTTAAGTAGTTCACTTCATTTTAGGTGCTGTATTAGAGATGTTATTTTTAACATGCATGAAATACTGTGCTTATATTTCTCAAAGTCTTACTGTGTTTTTTTTTAAAGTGTATTTTTCTTGCCAAGTCTCCTGAGGCCAAGGACAATTGTCAGGGCTTTGCACAAATAAAGCGCTGAAATCTATTGCAAGAAGAAATGTACTTTCACTGTGAAGTACAATGTGGGCATAAGTGTCACTGTGTAATTTGCATAATTCCATTTTATGATAAACATTAAAAAATAATTTATTCTCATTATATTTATTCCACATTCAGTTTCTTCCATTTGACATGCTTAGGGAAATGCAGATGTGTGTTAAGAAATATCTCAAAGTAAAGTAGCTGCTGTGAGCTATTCTATCTACAGAGATTGAATGAATGTGCAGTATTTCAATTGCATGCTTTACATTTTTGTAAACTCAGCCAAAAGGGCGTAGTGTGGTATTGTACATAAGGTATCAAAGGAGGGCATGAGCCATATATCAAGTCCAGTATTTTGTGTGTTGTTAGTGACCCTGATAAACATTATTATTAGGCAGTATTCTGAAATCAGTCTCACCACTATATAAATACCACCAAATACCACCATAATAAAAAAATACCACAAAGTAATAGATATAACCACAAAATATCTAACAGTATCCACATGAACGATTCCAGGGCGGTTGGAGCAGGTTGAAGACTTTGCAGGGTGAGATTGGCGATACTGGGATTGTGGAAAGTAGAAGTGCAGCATCCGGAGAGAGCTCCTCTGAGAACCCAAGTTGGAACATGTGGCAAGAGGGTGAGACTACGGCGGTGCATGGCAGGTCAAAGTGTAGGTGTCTCTGGTGCAGCAATGTCAGTCAGCTGGCGTGCGGCCAACTCGCAAGCTCAGACAGGTGTTACAGTCCTTAGAAGGAGGCCTTTGAATGGGGCTGGCTCGGCCTACCAGCGAGCTCTGAGCCCTGGTATTGGTTGGACAGGTGCACAATCATATGCTGTAACACATGCTGGTGGTGCTGGGAGGTACTGGGCAGGGTCCAGGGCGGATATCTTGCAAATGAGCAAATGCTCCAGTGTGCATATACGAAGCCCATAAGGGCTACTCATATCAGGATCGTTGGATTCGTGAAGGCACATCAGATGAAAGAAGCGCGATGGAAGCGCTGCTGCCAGGCATCTTCCAGGTTCTGCGTCGATGTAATGAGCCCAGACAGGCAGTACAGGCCTTCGAAGGAGACCTTGTAATGGGGTGGGCACAGCCTGCTGGTGAGCTCTGAACCCCGATATAGGGTGGGCCGGCGCTCAATCATATGCTGCAAAACATGCTGGTGGTGCTCGGAGACACTGGCAGGGGCCAGGGCGGACATCTTGGAAAGGAACACGTGCTGCAGTGTGCATATAGGAAGCACAACAGGGCTACTCACATCTCGCTCTTCGGATTCCTGCAGGCATTTCTGATGGAAGGAGCGCAATGGAAGTGCTGTTGCCAGCCACCTTCCAGGTGCTACATCGGTGTAATGAACCCAGACAGGCATTACAGGCCTTAGAAGAAGGCCTTGGAATGGGGCTGGCTCAGCCTTCTGGTGAGCTCCGAGCCTTGGAATAGGTTGGGCCGGCACCCAATCATATACTGCAAAACATGATGGTGCTGCTGGGAGGCATTGGGCAGGCACCAGGGCGGACATCTTGGAAAGGAGCAAGTGCTCCAGTGGGCCTATAGGAAGCCCAACAGGGATACTCACATTGGGATCTTCAGATTCCTGCAGGAATATCTGATGAAAGGAGTGCGATGGAAGTGCTGCTGCCAGGCACATTCCAGGTGCTGCGTCATGGTAAGCCTCTTATTATGCATGGACTACATATAGGCCAGTTATACAAGGTAACAGGTCTTCCCGATTGGTATGTCATCCTTACCCCAGAGAGACCCATTACATGAGAAGTGAATGTGACCTTGAATACATTTATTAATTTCCAAAATGGCAAGCTTTGTTGCACTTAATAGTGGGTTGAAGGGCCTTCTTAAACAAATTAAACATTAACAAATGCAATAAATAAATATAAATAAATAAATAAATAAATATACCTGCTCCCTCAGATTACTTCAAATTTCTGTAAGCATTTACCTTTTCCTCTTTGAGCAATGTCAAGGAGACATTGGGCCTCATTATGAGTATGGAGGTAGCCATGGAGCTATTAGCTCCATGGCTGCCTCCGTTCCGGACTCCATTACCGGGTTCCTGCATTGGGGACTTACCGGGTTACTCCGACATAGGAGGACCCGGTATTTCCTCCTTGCAGGAACCCATCCCCATTCCCATTTGAGCCCCCATAGGGCTCAATAAGAATGGGGAGGGAGGTAATAACGGGCAGATTACATCTGGCCCGTTATTACCTCCCTCTTCCCTTCGTGGGACCCGGAAAAGACGCCTGGTTTTACCAGGCGTCCGATCCGGGTCCCGCAAAGGGAAGCTCGTAATCGGCGCTCCCGCAATTAAGGGGGCCGGTCCCTACCGGCCCCCTTCATTCCGGGAGCGCCTGCCTCGTAATGATGCCCATTCTCTCAGCATTTGTGGAGCCGTTATTTGCCCTGCCTGGTCCATTTTCCCTAGTTGCTTTTTTATTTGCATCATCTTCAATTTGTTTAACCAATCAGAACAGGAACAAGGGGGGCCATTGGCGATGCACAATAGCAGTAATAACATTCCCTTAGCACAGTACTCTTTAAGGCAGGGCAAACTGAACAATGACAACAATATGCAAACACCAAGAGTTCTGGTCAGCTTGCATATTTTCTCACGCCTTATCAAGCATGCAAGCTTCATTCCATACAGCAGGTTAATAG
Organism: Ambystoma mexicanum; assembly: GCF_040938575.1. Classification (NCBI taxonomy): domain Eukaryota; kingdom Metazoa; phylum Chordata; class Amphibia; order Caudata; family Ambystomatidae; genus Ambystoma; species Ambystoma mexicanum. The sequence continues at coordinate 1,107,055,970 of NC_090930.1, read as the reverse complement.
CACTTCAGGAAAATAAAATGCCATGGACTAATGCAGTTGAAATCAGTTCACACAACTCCATAACTGATTCATATACAAGTTCACATCACAGTTCATGTTGCTCCCATAACAACTTCATCTGTGGACAGAGCACAGCAAATTCGAGAGTGATAAAAAGAATCAGGATTGTTGCCACCCAAAAAGGATAGTCCAGCCCAAACTGCTAAGTCACATCCCTTCTGCACAGGAACACAAGCAACTCCAGACATGTCTAAATTGTGTATATTTGGAGCGCGGAACTAGCTTCGAGAAGCATAGGAGTGCTGTGCAACAATGGGTTAATAGAAATACAGGCAAGAGGACACATGTTACAGCAAACCTGCTGTACAGTTCAGTTAAGCAACACGAGCAGTAATGAGGGGCGTGGTAGGGTTGGCTGGCAAGTGGGTTCGGGGTAGCCTATTGCGTTTGTAGAAGATGCTCCTCGAGGATTAGGCTCTTGAGCTTCTTTCTAAATAGCATGAGGGTGGGGACGAGTCTAATGCTTACAATTCTGAGGCTCCACTGCCTGAGGGCGTAGATTCAGTAAGTCTGTTTACTGTGCTTTCTTTTTTGCGCTTTTGCAGCTCTAATCTGGCCAGCTCCTGTCTTCTTGTGGAGCTTTGGAAGCCAGAGGTGGTGGCCTTGTTGGTTGCAATGAGGGCTCATACAAAGTGACAGCTTTTTAAATGACACCGCTATTCTTGAAGGTGATGCATGCTTGTAGGTGCAACCAATTTAGTTTGATGATTGTGGGAGTAATGTGGTAATATGTGTTGAGATTTTTCAAGAGGATGGCCTCTGCTTGCTTCTTATTGTTTCTAGGGTCTATGTGAGTAGGCTGGTAAGTAGGGCATTTCCACCATGAAAAAAATCATGTGAACCTAGCTGTACTGTGGACCAGAAATATTGTCTTGAATGAAGAACGAGAGAGTTGGCACAAAGCAGTCTAGGTTTTCTTTGCTATGTGCATTTTGAAGGAGAGATGGCTGTGGAATCTCAGTGACGTGGGCACATGGTGTCAGCTGCTAGATGACGTCTTCTAGGCTCACATCAGCTAAACAGTTCTGAATGTGTGTGTGTGTTCGGTGTTAATGGAAGGGTCAGTGAATTCTGTGGTGGATGTTTATGATGGAAGAGATTTCAAGGTAAAGTTGACTATCCTGGAAATTTTTACTAGATGTGAATGTTGTGGCTGAAAAGGAGGGATCCGAGCATCTCCATGTAGAGGTTGAAGATGAAAGGTGAGAGGATCAATACTTTTAGGACTTCACAGGTAAAAGGTCGGACGGATGATCTGGAGCTCTCCAACTGGAAGAACTGGCAGTCTTCTAGGTATGATGTGAGCCACCTGACGGCAGTCCCACTGATTCCCATGTGGTTGTGTATTATGCCAATGAGGTCTTGAAGATCCACTGTGCTGAACGCTATGGAGACAGTGGTGGCCATCATTGAGGATGCAGAGAGAATCATCTACCACATAGATGGTGGTAATCTCCATGTTGCAGCTTTGTCTAAATCCATTTTGGTAGAACTCTGGGCAGTTTTTGGTGTTGATGTGTGCTTGAAGCTGAGAGGCTAGGGCTCTTTTGAGGTCTTACCAAGGAATCAAAAGTGTGCAATGGAACGATAGTTGGGGTCCAGTGTTGTTTTATTAGTAGTGGTACTATTTGTCTGGTTTTGAGGGTACTGGCAAATGTTTCTTGGATGAGGAATGCATTGATGATAGGAATGGATGGAGTACTTCTGTGGGGGGTGGTATTATTGAGGATGGGGGCTGAAAGGATGTAATCAAAGTAGGAGGTAGCTTTGAGGAAGGGTGTTAGTAAGGTCTTACATAGATAGAGGTTTGAAGGTGGCCCATGCCAGTGAGGTGGAGTTTGGAGTTCTAGGCATAGCAAGCTGAGGACCCACATCTGGCCATAACTATCTCACTGGTATGATTTTGCAACACCGAAGAATGTTGGCTGCAAGGTTTTTAGTTACTGTAAGCTACTAGAACTGCTCTGGGCAAACCTACAGATTATTGTTTTTGAACATGTGAGATAAGTCGCCTGAGGGACATTTTGGCTCCAAGCATACTGTCGGACAAATGAAAAGACAGGAGTTGGCCACATCATGGGCAACCATTAGGGGAGTTTAAGAATCTACACAAATGAAAGTTCTTTAAGAGGGCAAGAATAAACAACACTGCCTAGGTTGAAACTGGAAAAGTTTGGCACAATAAGACAAAGGTAACATTTACTACCAATTTTGTAGCTGATCTCCTAATATGCCTAAGCAAAGCCATGTATATAGAATCTACAATATGCACCCTGAAAGTCCTCATTCTCCAGCAGCACAGAGCAATCATAAATTAGGTAGAAACTAACCTGTAGCTCACCACTTCTAAGAATGCCATGACAGCAAAACATCATTAGTATCCTATTTTGGGATAGATCATGTAGAACCAAAGCTAAGAGGAAGTGATAGAGTGCTGAATTTGATACAAGCAGAATCACAAAACAATTTCCCTCCGGGTACCCGCAAACTCTCTGGACACAGTCCAGGTAAGGAGATACATGATTCCTCAACTTAAATTATTTATTTATTGGGTATTCATAATGCGCCTATAGAGCAAATGATGTTTCCAGGCACAACAAGACAAAAGAGGGGGGGGGGGACAGGGATAACGAAAACAAAAACGGTCTTACTAGGCCTTGTGTCATTCGGATTTGTGCAAGTGCAGTAACAAGAAGTGCAAGGGAGAGGGGAGGGGGTGAAGTGCCGGTCAGAGTGGAATACGCTAATGCTAAGGAGGGAAATTAAGTGCAGGTCGGAGTGGCCAGCGCACAATTGCTGGGAGTGAGAGGGAAAGGGCTCATGGGTTAGGCGAGTGCTAAGGGGAGGCCAGGAGGACAAGTGCCAGGAGAATGCAGAGAAGGCAGGGGACGAAGGTCCACGTGCTAAGTGCGAGGAATGGGGCAGGATGGGCTCAAAAGGGTGGAGCCCCAGCCAGGTTAGTGCAGAGAGAGGGAGCCTGGTAGGGCAAGTGCAGGTTAGGTGTGACTCAGGGGAGACCAAGTGCAGTGGTAGACTGGTCAGGGAGGGCCTGGTGCCCTGTATGAATCAGAAGGAACCAGGCAGACAGTCAAAATGAGGCAGAGGGGAGGGGTAGAGGGAATGTGTAAGAGTAAAGGAGTGTCTTGGGAAGCTTCCAGAACTTAATGAAATACGACTCAAGCCTGAGAGGGGCAGGGAGGCCATTCCAGAGGGAGGCACCTGCGGAAGAGAGAGAGATCACCCACCCCCCCACCCCCACACTCTGCTTGGAAAAGTGTCTGATCTGCAGAGAGTTAGAGCTAGAAGACCAGCAGGGAGGTATTTAGGGAGAGAGAGTTGGATGTAGCGGGGTCCCAGGCCCCACAAAGCCTTGTGGATGATGCAGATGATGCAGATGATCCTTGCAGGAACCGGGATCTGGTGGAGAAATTCTAGGGCTGTTGAGATGTGGTTCCTGGGCTTGAGGTAAGGATACGTCTTGCAGTCCTATTCTGGAATAGTTGAAGTGGGCAAAGGGAGGATTTAGGCAGACTGAGGAAGAGGCTGTTGCAGTAGTTCAGCCTAGAGAGGACCAGAGCTCTGAAGACCTTGATTTTCTGGGGAAGGTGAGAATGCCTCTGAGGAAGTGCAGCTGGAAGTGAGCGTTCTTGGCAAGGTCAGTGATGTGAGGAGAGAAGGAGAGAGAGTAGTCGCAGATGACACCAAGGTTTTTTGCCTCACAGGAGGGTAAGGGGAGGGGACCCATGGAGGGCAGCCAGAGAGTAGAAGGGAGCTGGGGGTCCCAATGAGAAGGATCTCAGTCTTACTGGTATTAAGGCAGCAATCGTTAACAGCACACCATGCCTGAATAGCAGTTAGACAGTTGGGGGCGAGAGAGGAAATAGAGAAGGCAGTGGAGGGAAGCTTGAAGGAGAGGTGCATGTCATCTGCATAACACTGGAAGTGAGGAGAGAAGGCAGAGATCAAAACGGGTAGAGGGGCAACGTAGATGTTGGAAAGCCACAGCAAGAGGATAGAGCCCTGAGGGACACCGCAGGTGGGGAGTGTGATGGAGGAGAGAAATGAGCCCAGTTGAACCTGGGATGGTCGGTCAGAGAGGAAGGAGGTCAACCAGTCCAGTGCCAGGTCCATGATGACAAAGGCATCACTGACCCGGTTATTAAGGATGGCATGATTGATCATATCAAAGGCAGAGGAAAGGTCAATGAGTATGAGAATGGAAGGAGAGTTGTAATCAAGATTTGAGAGCAAATTAGCTTCATTAATGTCTTTATTCTTGCCATCAATATAAGGTGCCACCTCAAAAGATCAGGTCTTCACTGCATGTGTGGGGACCTTTTGCACACCAATTTCTGTGGATACCATTTTCATCCTCTTCCTCACCCCTCTACCCAGATCTCCCGCTACAGTTCAAGGTTACTCTTCAGCAATTTTCTAAATCATCTGGGGGTTGTTACCTGCATCACCTTGTAGGAGTGAATATATGGCTTGGTGTGTGGAATTAGTTATTAACACAGTTATGCTGCCTATAATTGAGCTTGGAGTATGTGTCTAATAATTTGCCAATAAGCAATAATATATAAGTGTCACATGGGAGGTCTCCCTTTTTGTTTACACCTTCCACTTCTCTTTCACACATTGAATGGAAATTAAAATGTTCACATTCATGAAAATGGCAAGAAAGGATTGAGCATAAATAGACACAAACAAATGCAACTATTTGTTTTTAATTTTGATGTAATAAGATACCGTAGATGATGGTCATGATTTTAAAAGTTAACTTTTCAAGATGTGAACAATGCATGTGATAAATGTAGGCAGATTGAATAGTATGTGTGTTATGTCCTTCACAAGTTGCAAAGGGCAAATTGGCTGCATCTGCCATTTTTCTAGTGCAGTCTTTTTTACTCATTAAAATAGTTGCATTAATCATATATCTTATGCCTTTAATGAGATCTCAGTCGGCACATGCTTCAAAATTCACAGAAGCTGAGTGTAAAACACAAAGTCGGTCTGTACACACTGGGATGAATTTGAAGATGTCATCACTTCTCTCCCGAGGATAGCCTCTCCCCATGTGGCCAGGCGACGGCAGCCACTACCTGATCCTTACCCTGGGGATGGCTATTTTGAGTGAGGACAACATGGGGGAGGCGACCCTCTGGCGATGACATGGCATCATCAGGTGAGACATGGTATTACCCTTTCCCTGATCGTGACTGGAGTTGAAGAGAAAGTCAAGAGTGAACATTTAAATTCTTCTATACAGAGAGGAGAGGTCATATTTTGAATTCCTGTCTTCTACCAGGCATAACGTAGACAAACCAACCGATGGGGACACTTACTCATAACCCTAACGAGAATATGGTTTGTCTCTTGCCGTCACCAGATAATTGTGGGGGCTAAATAGATGGTAGTTATTCCCTTCCACAATTTTCCCTACTGAACGAATGGCCTGTGAGGATAATGGTTGAAATGTCACCCCCATTCTAGGGCTTGAATGAGTTAGGGACCCATGGCTTCTCAAATGACTCTGACCTTGTGGTCTTGACCCAATGAAAAGAGGTTGATTGGTCTCTATCTTTTGAGTACATGAACAAGTTGACAAAAACTGAGACGAGGAAGCAGCAAGGGGCAATGATGAGTATTCCCAATGGGAACCAACACCAGCAGTCTAGTAGCTGGAATAATCTAATTGGCCCGACACGGTATAAAACTATGCCGGGAAGAGAAGTATGGAGGTCTATTTTGGGTACGTCTTCTTCAACCTGGTGCAGATAGAGGACGTCGCGAATGGGAGATCCGACAGGCTAGGTGTTACCAGGGAACCCAAGCTGTCACACTGATAGGCAAACAGAGGATCCAGGAGTGCGGCGAGCAGGAGCAGTGCAGAAGATAGGGCAGCAGGATTGAGCCAGAAGGCAGCCCTGTGAGGGACACACTCAGGGAAGCTCCATGGAGGCTGTGGCGAAGCAGGTGGCAGCGTGCCGTGCTTCCTGGCAGCTGAGGGGGGTGGGACGCCGACCGAGGACCAAATGCCTCCAGAGGTGCCTGCAGCCTGAGAGAGTAGTGAGAGCAGGAGAAGCATTTTATTCGGAGCCGGGAACGTAGACAGATGGCAGGAAAAGAACCAGTGAGCAGAGGGAAAGGTTTGGTACACCAAAGCACTATTGGGGAAAGTATCTGAAGCCCTAGACAGTGGGACTGGGGTCTGGGACTCACAGTACAAACTTGGAGAAGAACAGGAAGGGAAAACCAAAGTGACTTTGTGTATTTAAACCTGGCAGGAGAGTATAACAGGTATTTTGTGTATCAAAGTGAATTGAACTGCAGAAGAATGTCCTTGCGGGAGAGTATACCAGGTGAAGCCAAGTGTGTGAAGTGAGTTGCATTAAAGGGCCTGGCAGGAAAGTATACCCAGTGCGGGTAATGAGCTGCATAAGAATATCCCAAGGAAGAACTTGTGCCCTTAGGATTTTGAAATTCATTGAATGTGGAAGAGAACCTTTCAGGGGAGTATACCAAGTGCTCTGGGATTCTGGGACCCGCACCCAAGTTGTGGTATTGTGAAAAGAAAAATCCCAAGTAAGACACATGCCCTTAGGATTGTGAATTACTGTCAACTGTAGGTCTCACATGTACTTCGGAGTCGCTGACACTAGAGGAGACTTCGGAATCTGAGTGCTCTGCAGTGGTGTCTTCAGGAGTTCCCTTCTTTTTGAGGATCTAGAGTCTGTTCCGGAAACTCGCCACTGTCGCTGTACAGGGGAACAGTTAACAACAAGAATGGCGTTTCCCCTTTGCAGCCCAGGTAGGGGGAAAAGCCAGTGGCATGAAAAACCCCTAGATGGTATTCTAGAAGGATGGTAGTCCACGGAGAAAACGTCTTAGGTACGGAGAGATCCACAGTATGCAAGGTATCCTTCAGCTAGTGGGAAGGATGGATGAATACCAGAATGATAGCAATGCGTCCTTAAAGGTAAGGGGAAGAAAGTGTGTCGGCCGCTGTAAGGAGACTGTGGCCTAAGTAAGGCTGGAAGCAGCCACAGAAAAAAAGCAATAGAATAGGGAACAGTGACACAACCAGAGAACTGGTGAATGGTGAAACAGTAGAATGAGAGTAGTATCTCAGTAGTAAGAGCCCAGTGACAGTTCACGGTGGAGCCACAGGTGGGAAAGAAGGCAGACTGCAGAGTCCGCAGCCCATGGTTCCCCATGCAGAACCAACAGTAAAAACAACGAGAAGGAAGGAGGAGGAGTGAACAACTGGACCAGAAACAAATGGAAGCCCGAGGAATACGAGGCTCCCTAAGGTCTGTAAGCATGGAAGAACCAGAAGAAAAGGTAGGAAAGAGAGAGCGAGAGAGCCAGAGAGAGTGCAAGAGCGGGGAGAGAGTGAGAGAGAGATAGAGAGAAAGTGAAAGGGCGAGAGAGCCAGCTGAGTGGAACGGCGGGACAAGACTCGTACCGGCTGCTCTCAGGGATACAGAAAACAATTAGGACACAGGAAGGAAAACGAAGGGAAAAAGAACGGAGGAAGGCACCGTCCGTAACCGGAGAGTGAAGGCGAAAGCAAATGCCAAAGGGTATCAAGAACAATGACTGAAGCAAGGTCGCAAGGCGATCTAGAGGGGAGCACTAAACAAACTAAAGTTGCAACACACAGGGGGGCGGGGCTAGTGTGCTAAAAAAGGAAACGGGATGGAAAGACTGGACCGTGACCCATGTAACATGATGGAACATTAAAGATGGCTCCTCCACGGAGACCACAGTTTCCAGGAACCTCTCCTAATGACAGTATGCCTCCTCCCCCAGGGAACAGGCCCCGGGTTTGCGCCGGATTGAGGGAGTGAAACCTTTGTATGCATCTGGGAGCTGTGATGTTTGAGACCGGCTCCCAGGAGTCTTCAGCTGGTGAATATCCCTTCGATCTGACAAGGTACTGCAGTCTTCTTCATTGATAACGAGAGTCGACAATCCTCTCCACCTCGTAGACATCTGGCAATGGATCTCTGCATGGTATCTTGAGGGTTGATCTTCTCTGGTATTTGTCGGGAATGAAGGATTTGAGCAAGGATGTGTCAGAGACTGGATGAGTGTGTTGAAGTTGCCTGGGTAGCTTGAGCTTAAAAGCCACAGGATTGATGTGGGACATAATGGGAAACGGTCCTAGATACCTGGGTGCTAGTTTGGAAGGGCATGCCCATCTGGGTAAGTACTTGTTGGAGAGCCAGAACAAACCGCCTTCTTTCCAATCAGGCACCTGGCGGCGGTGGACATCGGCCTGATGCTTATATCTGTCGTGGCATTCTTCCAGGTTGGAGAGGGCTGTTTTCTGAGCTACTGCAATCGATTCTAAGAGTGAGTCTGCCCTTGGTATGTTTGAGATAGGAAAAGAACCAGTTGGAAAAGATTGGGGATGTCTTCCAGAGGGCAGAAGAAGGGTGACATCTTGATGGTAGAATGTATAGTATTGTTGTATGCAAACTCGGCCCTAGACAGAAGAGGGACCCAATTATCTTGTTCTACATTGGCGAAGCATCAGAGATATTGCTCAATGGTGGCATTTAAGCTTTCTCTCTGTCCGATGGACTGGGGATGGGACCCCAAAGTAAGTGAACTTTTGATGCCCAGAAGATTGCATAAAGTCTTCCAGAAGACAGACGTATATTGGGAACCTCGATCCGACAGTTTGGTCTCAGGGATACTGTGTAGTTTAAGTATATCTCTGAAAAACACTTGTGCCACCTCGGAGGCTGAAGGTACTCCTTTAAATGGCGTGAAGTGAGTTATGTTACTAAAACTGTTGATGGTAACCATAATTGCCATACACCCTTGAGACGGAGAGAGTTCAATGACAAAGTCTGTTGAAATATGCGACAAGGTGCAGCAGGGAGTTTGGGTTGTTCGAAGAATCCAGTTGGTTTGGCTGTAAGGTTCTTGCTTCTGGCGCATGTCAGACATGACAGGGCCTATTGCTTGACATCTGTCCATATGGTGGGCCACCAGAACATATGGTTGATCAATTCGGTGGTGGCTGTCACTCCCTCTTGGCCCACTATTCTGGACTCATGTCCCCATGAAAGAACAAGCGACTGCAGCTTAGAGTCTGGAATGAACAAACGATCCTGGTGAAACCACAGTCCATCCTTCATGGACAAGCGGTTCTGAAGGGATCTCGAAAGGGGTTTCAAGGCTCTGGGAGAGGCTGATTTGACTTCTTGAAGGAAGTGAGACACTGTTCCTACGAATTTTACATCTCGAAGCAGATGATCTCCTTGGAATGGGGGTTATGATATACCAACGGATTTCTGGACAAGGTGTCTGCCACAATGTTCTTGCTGCCAGGGAGGTAAGTAATGTTAAACTCGTACTGTGCAAAAAACTATGCCCATCGGGCTTGGCAGGTGTTCCGGCATTCCATTTCTTGCAATATCTTAAGGTTGTTATTGTCTGTGCGAACTTCAAAAGGATGCACGGATCCCTGCAAAAGGTGACGCCATTCGGCGCATGCCTGCTTGATTGCCAGAAACTCCTTCTCAATGACCTAGTAGTGGGTCTCACTGGATGTTAGGGTTTGAGAGAGGTAAGCTATACGATGTTCTAGGCCTTCATGTTCTTGCTTCAAGACTGCCCCATGAGCGCCCGCTGACGCGTCGGTTTCAACAATGAAAGGCAGCTGTTGGTCTGGTTACCTAAGAATGGACGCCGAACAAAAAGCAGTCTTTAAGCCCTAAAAGGCCTCTTAAGCCTTGGGACTCCAAAAGAACAGGACCTCCTTCTTTAGTAGTGGAGTGATCGGAAGAACCTGATCCGAAAAGTTCACAATAAACTTCCTGTAAAAGTTTGCAAGAGCAAGGAAGGATTGTATCTCCTTCACTGAAGAAGGGGCTGGCCACTCGAGAATCACGGTAACTTTCTTGGGGTCCATTTCCACTCCTTGAGCTGATAGAATAAAGGCCAAATATGGTACAGAGGGAACCGCAATGAGACATTCTTCCGGGCTTGGCGTACAGCTGATGGCATCTTAAGCTTTCTAGGACTTCTGTAAGATGTTCTTGATGCAGGATGCGATGGTTGGAGAACACTAAAATATCATCCAGATAAACAACAACTGTCACAAACAGTAGGTCGGCAAAAAGACTGTCCATGAACCGCTGAAATATTGCTGGAGCATTAACTGAGCCAAACGGCATTGCACAATACTCAAAGAGTCTGAACTGAGTACGGAAGGCCGTTTTACACTCGTCACCCTCCTTGATTCTCACTAAATGATATGTGCCCCTTAGGTCGAGCTTGCTGAAAATCACGACTCCTTCATCTGCCTCAAGAATATCCTTAATCAAAGGCACGGGATAGCGGTCCCTTACCATGACCTTATTCAGACCATGGAAATCAATACAAGGACTGAGTTCCTTGGAGTCCTTAGCTATAAAAAATAATGAGGCCCCCGACTGGAGACTTGGAGGGACGGATGAGACCGTTTTGGTGGTTTTTATCCAAATATTCTCTTAAGACTTGTCTTTCTGGTATCGTCAGTGAGAACACTCGTCCGAAAAGAACAATGGCATCAGAAAGAAGTTTGACTGAACAATCCTCGGTTCTGTGAGGGGGTAATTCTTTTAGTATCCGGTCCTCCAAAACATGGGCAAAGACCTGAAACACTGAGGACAAACTGTTGACCCCAGGGGATGCTGGCAAAAAGCAGGAGACTGTGGCACACTCAGCAAATGAGGACTGAGCACAATGTTTCTTGCAGTGCTCCGAACAGAATCGTAACGTGTTGAGTGACCAATCAATGAGGGGATTATGCTTGCGCAGCCATGGTATTCCCAGGATGACAGGGAAGTGCGCCGCTCTGATAACATCAAATGTTATTGTCGCATGGTGATCAGAAATAGAAACCTGGATGGACGTGGTGGTTTGAATGATGGGACCAGAACACAGGGGATTGCTATCCACCCATTCCACCTTCTGTTCTTCCTCCTTGGGAATGAGACAGATGTCTTCCTGCTTGGTCCAGTTGACATCAATAAAATGTCCAGCAGCGCCACTGTCAATCAAGGCTAGGACTTCTCTTTCTGGCTACTTATTCCATTGAAGAGTGACTCATAACACCATCAACCGTGGATCTTCCTCAGACGTCCTAGCACAGGTGGAACCTTCAGCTGAACCCTGGTTAGTGGTTCCTCCTAGAACCAGGGTCTTTTGTTTCCCCGTATCCGCTGGGGTACTTCCAGACACTCCCGCAACAGGTGGATATCTGAAGCACCATACATACATAGGCCATTGTCTCAGCGTCTGTTTCTTTCTGTTGGGGTAAGTGGACCTCTGGCTGCCCCGATCTGCATCGGATCCTCACTAGTGCATGCCTGAGCAGGATTACAATGTGTCGGTGGCCCAGACAAAGGAAGAGACTGCATCCGGCTTCTTTTCCTCTCGGTTCTACGTTTAGTCATTCTATAATAAATCTGAAGAACCAGTGAGAACAGGTCTTCTAAGGTAGTCGGGCGGGGGATACAAGCCAACTCATCCTTCAGTTCATTGTGATGTCCCCTCCTGAAAACTGTAAACTGGACCAATTTTGGCCAACCTACTTCGCTGACTAAACGTTTGGAGGCCGAGATATAAGTCAGATGATCCATAGAACCCTGCTTGATATCCAACAGTGCTTCGCTGGCCGAAAAATCTGTTTCTTGTCTTTCGAAGGTCTGCCGTAGAAGAGTCACAAAAGTGTTTTAGTCCTTCAGTACAGGGTTGGCAGAGGTGACTAGAGGGGTTGCCCAAGCAAGGGCATTGCCAACTATATTAGAGATGAGAAACCCTGCTCTTGTGCGATCCGAAGCATATGTGGCAGGTCTAAAGGTAAAATACACCAAACAGGCATCAATTAATTTGTTCACCTTCTTGGGGGAACCGTCGAACTTTCCTGCAGCCAAAGGTGGTAGATCGGACTGGGGGGCTTACCTTGCAGTGGCCATCTGACGAAGAACAGTGTTTTCTGCTTTCAGTCCTTGCACTTCCATGGATAGTCCCTGGACAGTGTTTAACAGCTCCTGAACCTGTTCCGCAGTGGCCATCTTTGGGCGTTGCATTCTGTCAGCTGTAGGTCTCACCTGTGCTTCGGAGTCACTGCCACTAGAGGAGAATTCGGATTCGGAGAGCTCTGCGGTGGTGTCTTCAGGAGTTCCCTTCTTTTTGAAGCGATAGGGTCTGTTCCGGGAACTCGGCACTGTCGTTATACCGGGGAACAGTTAAAAACAAGAATGGCGTTTCCCCTGTGCAGCCCAGGTAGGGGAAAAAGCCAATGGCATAAACAAAACCTTGATGGTATTCTGGAAGGATGGTAGTCCACGGAGTAATGTTTTAGGTAGGGAGATATCCACAGTATGGGCCTCATTACGAACCAGGCGTTAAGGGTTAACGCTGTCGTTAACCCTTAACGCCTATTCTGATTTTAAGGGCTGCTTTTAAGCAGCCGTTAAAATCCATGGCGATATCCTGCCATGATGCTAATTACGCCACCGTAATTTACGGAGGCGTAATTAGCGCCTTCCCTACTCCCATTATGCCCTATGGGGCAAAAATGGGAATGGGGAAGGGAAAATGGGAAATGGGGATTTACCGCCCCACTCACCTTGGAATGGGGCGGTAAATCCGCCATCCACCATGGTGTAAACGTAGTTTACACCATGGTGGTAAAGTTGGCGCAATTAGCGCCTGGGTTGTAATGACCCCCTATGCAAGGTATCCTTCAGCTGGCGGGAAGGATGAATGAATACCAGACTGATAGCAAAGCATCCTTAAAGGTAAGGGGAAGAAAGTCTGCCGGCCGCTTTAAGGAGGCTGTGGCTTAAGTAAGGCTGGAAGCAGCCACGGAAAAAAAGTAATAGAATAGGGACCAGTAACACAACCAGAGAACCGCTGACTGGTGAAACAGTAGAATGAGGAGTAGTACCTCAGTAGTAAGAGCCCAGTGACTATGCATGGTGGAGCCACAGGTAGGAAAGACGGCAGACTGGAGAGTCTGCAGCCCATGGATCAGCGTGCAACACCAACAGTAAAAACAATGAGAAGGAAGGAGGAGGAGTGAACAACCTGACCAGAGACAAATGGAAGCCCAAGGAATATGAGGCTCCTTAAGGTCCGTAAGCACAGAAGAACCAGAAGAAAAGGTAGGAGAGAGAGAGCCAGAGAGAGTGCGAGAGCGGAGAGAGAGATAGAGAGAAAGTAAAAGGGCGAGAGAGCTGGCTGAGTGGAACAGCGGGACGCAACCGGCTGGTCTCAGGGATACAGAAAACAAGACACAGGGAGGAAAACAAAGGGAAAAAGAACGGAGGAAGGCACCGGCCGTGACCGGAGAGAGAAGGCAAAAGCAAATGCCAAAAAGTATCAAGAACAACAACTGAAGCTAGGTTGTGAGGCGATCTAGAGGGGAGTGCTAAACAAACTAAAGTTGCAATGCACAGGGGGGGGCGGGGCTAGTGTGTTAAAAAAGGAAAAGGGACGGAAAGACTGGACTGTGACCCGTGTAATGTGATGGAACATTAAAGATGGCTCCTCCACCGAGACCACAGTTCCCAGGAACCTCTCCTCATGACAATTACATTGAAGTTGGAAAGAAACTTGGGGAAGGGAGTCATTCCCCGGAAGTGGATTGCGACACCAAGAGGTGGGAGCTATCCTCTTAGTCTACAAAGAATTTGCTTATTCTTTTTGAGTTGTTCCATGGAACTGTGAATATTAAACATTTGAGACTTTGGTTGGATTTGAACATTGTGTGCAATTTCAAGGCCAAAGACAATGGGTCTCATTATAAGGTTGCCGGTCCAGAAACAACGGTACCGGTAAGCTTGCCGGTACCGTTGTTTCCGGACCGGCAACCTACGAGTTCTGCAAGCGGGTGCCTTTTCGCCCACCAGGTCTGACCTGGAGGGCGGAACGGCACGCGCCCGCAGACCTTGACGGATGCACCGGCACCGTTCATGAATGTTGCCGGTGCATCTGTCCTTCCCATTCCCATTGAGTCCAATGGGACTGAAATTGGAATGGGGAGTAATATTTTCTGGCACCCAGGAATGAGGAATTACCGGGTAAATGTAGTGCCCTTGTAAGACCCCATTGCCGGCCGCCGAAAAATAATTACTCCGGCAGCAGCCGCGCCAGTATTTACCACCGGACTCATAATGATGCCCAATATCCTTTACACCTAAGAGTTACTTCTAAAGTGTGAGGAATAGGATAGGATTTCGGACAGAGGACATTTGTGCTTTGGTCATCTTGACACAGGACAGACCCTTAGTTTTGGTTGAGGCAGGGAACTACCTCATAGACTAGGGATAGTGAGGCGTTTTCCAATCCCTTTATTATTTAATAAAAGTCTATAACCTCTGTGTCCGTGTCTCATTCCTGGCTATACACACACACACACACGCACACGCACACGCACGGCAAGACACATAAGACAGCTCACAGCACTTCAAGGAAAACAATGTGGCGGTTTAGTGCTTTGCAACTTATGAGGTCACAATAATAATGCTCCAATAATTTGAAAAACTCAATATTTTCAAGTTGAGACCCAACATTAGGGGCGCATTGTGTAAAAAATGGTAAAATGAAGAACAATACATCTAGTTTCTGCTAGTGCCCCCAGCATCTGTGCACGATCAACATCAACGTTTTTTCACCACTGCACCTATTGACAACATTATTCAGAGGTGAAGGCCTCTGAGCTGACATGGGCCATTAGAAATGTAAGAGGAGTCACAATACCACGCTCCTTTCCACAGCACTGCAAAAAAAGACAAGGCTGTGTTCCACACTGTTGCAACAACTGCAAGTGTGACGTAGAAGACGTTTTGTAAACTTGCTCTTGGTACACCCATGCTTAGACATGATAGCTGAAATGTATGTCCTGTATCAAATTGCAGCTATCATATATTATTATGGAGGTAAAGAAACTGAGGTGAACCCCCTGACTGTCCAAAATGTCTAGGGGTGCTGTGGACCCATAATTAAAGGAAGAGGGTATGGAGAACACCTCCATTTTGCGTATCCTGTAGATTTTTGGTCTATTGCCTGGGGAAGGAGAGGGTTTTCTCCAACTGGTACAAACCTTGATAAACACTAAATTTAAAAAACAATCTCTCTTTGAGCCAGTTCATATATTCATAGCCATCTCCTTGCCCACTAGGGGGCTGCAAGGGAAAGGTACAGAGGAAGGAACCATTATGGCAGACCTGAGACACCGTGCAGAACGTGAGGGAGTCCCTACTTTGGCAGACAGCTAAAAAATAGAGAAGGTTCCGTTTAGGACCTATTATAAAAGCCTGATACATGGGCGTGTGGTGTTGTGCCCTGTAGTAACTTTGGAGCCATAAAAACTGCAATTTTCCATAGCCCTTAACCATCGGTGGAAGAAACATAGGTTCCCAATGTTTCTACATATGTCCAGCAAGGACACTAAAAAATGCCCCAGGAAGGAAAATGTATTCAACACTAGACCCCCATCAAATGACAGGGAAACAAGAGGGAGATCCACTCGCTCAGTTTCAGAGTCCTGGTGCCCGCCTCGGGATGGATGCTTTTTTTGGTAGGCCCTCTAGGATCTCCAGAAAAACATCTAGATCATATAAGGTATTGTGACAGCCATGGAGCCTACATTAGTAGCGTTAAACATCTTACAGAGCTGGATACATTGATACCTGGGTGAAAGGAACTTGGGCCAGACAAATGAACCTCCGAAACATCAAAGGTTCACGCTGTGGCCTGCGTGATGTACTTGCAATGAAAAGTGGAATGATTGACGCATGCATCTAGATCAGTCTACCCTGGGATTCTTGGTCTTCCACTGCTTGTGGAAGAGGAGGACCTTTTCCAGCTGCTGGTGCAGACATACATCTGCCCTTGAGCCTGCTCACGCATGCACAGCCTCCCACTGAGAAAACAAGGGGCTACCAGGGAAAAGTACAGCAGAAGGGCAATGGACATCATAAGGCACTGCTATAGCAGAACGCGGACACACCGTATCTAGGGAGCCCCTGCTCTGGCAAATTGGTAAGAAAAAGGTGGGTTTTCTTTAGGGATGGGAGGATCTTGCTGTTGTCCACGTTGTGCAAGTGAGATTACAAGAGCATCAGGGATGAAGAAAGATTTACCAAAAATGGGGTGGACGCCTCTCTTTTGTACTTTCCGCAGCTGAGGGTGCCAGGTGGTGGCAGGATCCATTTGCTTTGTCAGCTGGATACTGCTACATCCTTCCTTTATGGGCTGCAAGTCAGGCATTTGGCAGCGGTTCTGCTGTATTTCTCCTGCTTGTTAATATTGGGATCCTGGTTGGTTGGGCATGATAACTATGCCATATCTGGTTGGCTTGGCAAAGGCTGAGCTTTTGGCATGGTTGAGTTTTTCACCCCCGACTTAAAGCTGTGCACCTTTTTATTTTACAGTGAGGATCACTGTGTCTGATCTCCCTTCTTTACGCCCTCCCAAACTATTTGAGGATGGTTCATCGATGTGTGATGTACATCAGAGGGTATACATTCCTACTGTTTGTTGAGATGTTCAAAAAATCCACAAAAAGTGATAGCAGACCTTTAAAAAATTCACTTGCAAAGGCATATGTGTAATACGTGAGTGCTATGCATAGTGCTCTATTGTATCCCAGTGTTACTTCAATAACATTAGTTAAAAGTGCATATATATATATATATATATATATATATTTAGGGCCTGGCAAATCACACATTGTGCCAGCAAGTTTTCAATTACCAATGGATGGTTTGTTATGAGCAAAATATGTATGTGACCCCTTGGCATGCAGTGTCTATGCCTCTTATGTGGACAGTGCTGCCATCTCGTTGCCACCCCTTGGTGGTGGGATCATGGTTCTTGGAGTGATGGGGGCTGCAACCCTGAGGGCATCTGTAGGCATTTGTCTGTGATCAGTTTTAAAACTCACCACTTCATTTCAAAATTGATTTAGTTATCTAGTAAATGTCTTCACATTTAGTTTTCTTTTTTGGGATTTGGCTGGAAGGTGTTGCTGTGCAACATCTAATGTAGCAAAAACGAATAGGGGAGGCTATCCTTCTTGATTGGATGCATTTAAACCTGTGCTTTGGCCATGTGCCAACCCTTTCCACACTCATGACGTTCAGGGATGTGTGGCATACATCACAACAGGAAATGCCCTTCACCCATCATGGTCACATCCCAAGCACAGCCAGGGGTGGACTGGCCTACAAGGAACTCTGGAGATTTCCCGGTAGGCCTCTGCACCCTGGGCCTCTTTTGGGTGGTATATCCAAATGTTCCCATAGGAAAAGGGTTGGGCTGGCTGGAAATGTTTAATATGGGGCCATTATTTCCAGGGCCTCTTTTGGTTCCCAGTCCACCCCTGAGCACAGCAGGCTGTACCTCCTACCTGCACTTAAAAATGTCTAAAGTCGGTTGTCCTTAATCTATGTAAGTCCACTTATGCATTGTCCCCGGTGACTGTTCCATTTACTCCCCTCCCCAACCTTGCCAGAATGTCCGTCAAATGCACCCCATTGTAAGAAGCTCACTGCTTCCCGTGAAATCGGATTTCTTATCTAGTGTGCATTCTGTTGTGATCGAAATATCAAAATAAATAAATAAATAAATAGACGGTGTAGCATATTTCATGCTGTCTTTTGGATTTTGGAAGTGCGAGCTATTGAAGAAAACTCTTTGGGCGTAATTTCCTTTTCTTATTTGACTCCCATGTCACATTGAAAAATTCACCTCATGGCAATGCTCTGCAGAAGTGGAAACCATTTACTTTGCTGGATGATCTAAACCTGAGAAGGAATCAATCTGCCATTTTACCCCCGTGTAGATGGTTAACTTGATTGCCCTTTTAGATGGGCTTAACCTGCTATTATGGTGAGTGTCTCATGGAAGCAAAACATGCATATGGTGATAGGACTATAACTGGTGCCCAAACATGTTCTGTTTAGGAAGCAATAGCATGCATCGGTCCATGTCATGTCACTTGTGATCCCCCCAGGATAAGTCACTTTGTTCCTATACTGCATTTCGATGTTTACTAGATACGCTTACATGGAATGATACGTTGACTGACTTATCATTGACTTTTTTTACGAAAGTGTATACATTTGAATGACTTCGTAGCTTTATATTTAGTGGAATATATTTCACAAAAGTCAAGTTCACACAGGAACAATGTTGACTTTCAAGATATGAGTTTTTACGGTGCATGGAAAGGGTGCTTATTAATATTATGAATAGGGAACTGCTAATACTTTCTTTGTGAAAACAAATGAATATGGCCATATGTTGGGCTCTGTGTTTGATAAAAAAACAGCATGAATGTTATGCACTGCACACAATCCATTTGTGTTTGTGTATACATGTGTGTCTATCAATGCTCTGCCCTTTGGATAGGGTACTGTGATTAAGTCACATGCTGGAGGCTGGAGAATGAGAGTAAGCATGAGCCTTGCCCCACACTCCATGATGCAGGCCCTAGATGCGGTAGGTGGATGATCCTCTAGAATCCTCATTTCATCCCCAACCTCATATGCAGAACTCATGCCCGTCTCTGAGGGTACCCTGGCCTACCTGGATAACACGTGTGTCCTGGGGAAAAGGAAGAACCTCAGATGGAGGAGGCCCCTGCCTCATCAAGTTTGCAGTCTTTTAAGTGACTTCAATTCAGCAATCCCACTAAGACAGTGCCTTGGCTGGGACACCCAAGGGAAGACCTTATATATTTTTATGACAAGTTATAATCTGGATGATAAACCCTTATATAACGCCCCTCTCTTTGAATCCCCCTGACCTCACTGAGCCAAGAAGTAGGTTTGCTTTGCAATTTAAAAGGTTTATTGAGAAAGTAAACAATATATATATATATATATATATATATATATATATATATATATATATATATCACACTTTTAAGAATAAATTAAGATTTGATAGCACACTTAGGCATATGACAGTGATCAACAATGGATGATGTTACACTAGCACACTGATTTAATTACTTAGGAGTTAGTATAGGGAGGATAAGGTAGCTGAGAATGCTCTTATGATTTCAAGGAAATGCAATGATGAATAAAAATGCAGTACAGAAATAAACTGATAGGGTTTCACAAGAGATAATATGTTCACTTTTCCCCTTGTGGCAATTCACTCCCCCCCTATGCAATATAAGGAGATGGAAGTAAAGCACACAGTTTTCAGGGATACAATCACAATACAATACGAATTTCAGTTCCCCCCTAGCAAGCTTAGAGAAACAGGGATGGTTTTAAACACAGGCAAAAGTACTTTTAAATGTGCTATGCAAAGAAGGGAAAAATATGCTAAAAATGATTTTAATTCCCTGTAGGAAGTTCAGGGTAGGTGATAGCTATTTAAGATTAGTTCAAGTCACCCTGGCAATGATTCAGGAATGATTATCAGAGGGAAAATGGATTTCAGCAGTTGCCAGCAAAAGCAGCTATTTTGACAGAAAACGAAATTGAGCGAAATGACAATTTGCGGCAATTTAGTCGTGTGCGTCGAGCACGATTATGGAAAAACTATAAGTTAAATCTCCTCCCTACCACATACGGATCAAAAGATACGGACGATTTTGTGGAGGTAGTTTCTCGAAATTAAAGTAAACTTCAGAATGACAAAATGACACTTTTACAGCTTTGAAATGACAGAATGAACACACAATTCCTATGATGCAGTTCTGGACATGTTCAAATGTTTTGAATCAGATTATTTTAAACTAAGAGATGGGTTCTGCACAGGCTTCAGGATACTCACTCCTAATTTTGGAAGGAATGGGCCTCGTCACGGATCTGGTCAACAGGTTGGACTGGACTTCTGGCGGCTTCTGGTACTGGTTCTGCTCACAGAGGTCTGGGTCTGCTAGCGGTTCTGCACTGCGGTCTGGGTCTGGTCTCTCTGGATACAGCACTGCTTTCTGGGTCTGCTACCGGTTCTGGCAAAAGTTCTTGGCAAAGAATCCAACAGCTTGCCCGGCTGTTGAATAGTTTGGTTAGGTTTGCTGGATGCTGAGGCCTCTGAAAAGGATTCAGTTTGTGGACTAGGCCTCTCTGCTTTAAGTTCTGGCTTGGTTCTGGATCTATCTGGAGTTAAGTTCTGGATCTCTGGATATTGTCTGGATTTGAAGTCATCCGGAAAAATGCTTTGCAAGAAAATGGAAAGTGAGTCTTGCCTGTCCAAAGCAGTCTCTTGTTATGTGTTTTGAAAATGGGTGTGTGCATGGGCATACCTAAGCCTGCCCTTCACAACTTATCATTGGCCAAGTCCTCCTCTCTCCCTTGATTCGGGGAAGGAATGGAGTGTCATCGTGATGAGGTATGTTTTATGGGTCAGAGGATCCTCCCCTTTGGTTTCACTTAGAAAAATCAATTTTACCCAAAACACATATTTCCCAGATACAGTTTGTTGAAATTACATGTACACATCATATGTTACTTAAGGTAGGTCTCTGTTCCAACTCTGATGTTTCTAAGAGCTTCGGTTAAGAAATGACAACATATTGCGCTTTTTGGTTGGTTTTCCAATATTGGACTTTTACCCAAATTTACACAGAGGTACACCCCCCTTCTGGGCATATTACAGTTATTTACTATGTCTCTACCATAAACCCCTTGTCTGCAATATTAATAAATAGCGGGGTTCGGTCCCAGAACACCGGACAAAGAAACCTGTCATTTCCTGCCTTCTTGTGTGGAGTTCTGGGGTGTGAAGGCTTCCCAGCCTCTTGGACTGTTAATTGAATCAGACTGTCTTCTGGGAACAGCAGGTGTTAAGAATTTTCATTAACCAGCAAGCGTTTGAAGTCCAGGCTGGCTCAGGCTCCTTTTTCAGCTACTGAAATACAGTTCTCCTGTCAGAGTTTAGACCGCTAGCGCCGGTTATTGTCCAATGCGGTACTGCACCTATTTTTGGAAGCTGTCTTGAATTAATACATTTCCAAAAGAAAGGATTTTACTTGATAGTATATGATCCTTGCTTGACATGGCATTGATGTGGATCTGCAGTAGAGTAAAGTAGAACACTCAACCAGAGTTGTATTTTTGTTTGGTGGTTTTGTGCCCATGATCTTAGCAATTTTTGACATTAATAAAAACAGATTTTGAACAGAACCATCTTTCTTTGCACTGGTGGGTGGCAGGTCAGGCGACCATTTTGGTGTGCGCAAAACTGCGCAGTTCTCCTGGATTCTGGCGCAAATGTGGGCTTTTCCACCATCTTGGATTTTCTAAGCCCACAGCACCAAATGTTGTAGCATAATAGTTCAAACGCGGGTCAGGACACCCAATAAGCCCCCCCGCCTGACTGCACTTTGATTTCGAGTCAAGGCGGAGTCAGGTGCAAAGGATGTTTTGATCCACGCGCTGGGAGGTCCGCATCATCTTCTTCTGATTCCGCAGATGGCACAGTTCAGCATCTTTTCCTCCATCAGGGTGGATCGATCGGTTCTCCTCGCCGGTCCTGATTGGAGTTTCGGGCGATATCCCGGGACCCTCGGATCTCTACTCCCAGTCCATGGATCGTCCTCCTTGGCCAGTCTCCAGGTTTTCTATCTCCTAGGACGACAAAGCAAAGCGGCAATACCTATTCGTAGACATTTCTCCCCCACTATCGATATAGTGGGGCGGCATATACATTTTATAATCAAGAGACAATTGCATTCTCATTTAAAAAAAAAAACATGATATAATCAGGAGACGTTTGCATTCAAGAATCATAATATTTTAGAGACTATATATGGGATATTTTAGGGTTGGAGTTGAATTACTCTGGAGCGGCCCCTTCTGGTATTGCAGAGGACTCCTCCAGTTGTTGCAGAATGTGCCTGGGGTGGCAACACTTTAGCTGATTAATATGGACCCACTTGTCTTCCCCTTCCGCCGAACTACCTTTGGGGATGCAAATCTTGTAGGCGACTGGGGAGATATTGTCTACAATTTCAAAAGGTCCCTTCCATGTAGGCAGAAATTTTCGCTGTTTGGACTGGTTCCTCTGAAAATTGTATAGATAGACCCGGTCTCCCACATTGTATTCTTTCAGGGTAGATTTCAAATCATAATGGGTCTTCATGCTATCAGCTGATCTTTCTAGATTCTGCTGAGCATAGGCAAAAGCATGTTGGAGGTGTTTCCTTAAATTCTCAACATATTCGTGAGTTGTGGAGGCATTTATTAATGTCTGCTCTTGGGTCCTGTAGAGCAAATGTTGGGGAAGCACCATCTTGCGTCCAGTCATCAGCTCAAACAGTGACATTTTAGTTGCAGATGAAAGGGTAGATCTGATGGCCATTAGGACCAGAGGTAATCGGATATCCCAACTTGGCTCAGAATCTGCCACAAACATTTTTAAGATGCTCACAATGGTTCTGTTGTATCTCTCCACTGCACCAGAAGAGGCTGGCCGGTAAGCAATATGTAGCTTCCTTTTAACCCCCAGTATCTCCCACATCGTAGTCATTACTTTGCTGGTAAAATGGCTACCTCTGTCTGACTCAATCCTTTGGGGTAGACCAAAAAGCGAAAAGATGTGGTTGATCATCAGGGCAGCTGCTGTTTCTGCCTTGCAGTTTGGGACCGGGAGACATTCCACCCATTTAGTAAATAAGCATGTCACTGTCAACATGTACTTATTTCCCCTGGAGGAGCGAATCACGGGGCCTATGAAGTTGACTTGCAAATCTGACCATGGCAGGGTCATCCCCCTCTTTTGGAGAGGCGCACGGTGTGTGAGGGATGTTGGCTGAAATTGCGCACACACAAGACACCCCTTCAAGTATTGGTCAAGGTCCTGCCCCATGTGTGGCCAGTATGCAACCTCTCTTAAGATCTCAAGTGTTGTATGAAACCCCCTATGACCGGCGGTGGCCGCATCATGGGCGTGACTTAACATCAGGCTTCGGAATGAGGTAGGGACCACCCACTGATCAGGGCCAGCTTGGGATTTCCTTACCAACAAACCGTCTTGGATTCGGAACATTTTTGGACATTTCATCAACACTCTAAGGTCCTCTTTCCCAATGTAATCGGTATCCATCCGGGGAAAGTTCTCAGGGTCCTCGATGTGTTGGTAAAACTTACCAATTATTGGATCCCCTTTTTGAGCCGTAATCAAATCAGCATCTGGGGTCTCCTTACTCCATTGTGCAGTTGAAAGATAATTATGAGCATTTGTCTGGGACCTAGTGATAGCAGTGACCTGGATTTCTCCCAACAGGGACTCAATCTCTATTAGATCCCCTTGGATGGCCCCGGTTTTGGCCAGCTGATCAGCTAAGTCATTTCCAGTTTTGTCTGGTCCCTCTACTTTGGAATGACCCTTGATCTTTTTCCAGTAGATGGTCATCCCATTCACAGTGACCAGATCATCAATGTTTTGAATTAACTTCCCATGTTTCAAGGGTTTGTTATTAGCACATAACATGCCTCTGGTTTTCCAATTAACCAGGTGCTCCGTACATAATCTGAATCTGTGATTATGACCAGTTCGTGGAGTTGATGTTGGACAGCAGTGAGGATGGCCTGATGCACAGCCATCAACTCTGCCACCTGACTACTTCGGGGACCAATTTTGTACCCAGCGGAGGGTTCTGGGGACTCATTCACCATGCATTCCCTACGCCGGCCACAAGTTCTTTTTCCCCGTTGTTGTAAGCATGGTAAGAACATCCATCCACATAGACAGTGGGCATTCCCTCACACTTGTCGTCTTCAAAGACTTTGTGAGGGGAATTAAGGTATGCCTCCATGTTGTCCTTGATTTTTAGACTTTCGTCCTCGAGACAGTTTTCTCTGGCACAATCATGCAAGTCAGCCAACCTTGCGCGAGGGGACTCCTCTTGTTTTGGCCATATCTGACCTCCACAGGAAAGCCTTGCATTGACAGAATCCAGGAAGTAATTCGGGAATTACTCACATTTCCGGCCCGGATTCTGTCACTTTGGAGATATTGCAGAGGCTGGTGTGGAGTCTCCACTATGATGTGTTCCCCCTGGATAAACGGGCGGTAATTCTTCAATGCCCACACCGTTGCCAGGAGTGCCTTCTCACAATTGTTGAATGTTTCCTCCACAGAAGATAAAGTTTTGCTCGCATAGGAGATTACTTTATTGACCTTGTCATGCTTTTGATATAATACTGCAGTCAAGCATGTATTAGAGAACCCTGTCTCCAAGAAAAACTCCTTGTTTCTGATAGGGTAAGCTAGGCAGGGCGCTTGTGAGAGGCTTCATTTGAGCTGTCTTACTGCCTCAGATTGTTCTGGGCCCCATTCCCACTTGACCCCCCGTCAAGAGATGAATCAGGGGTCTGGTGATCTCTGCGTAGCCCTCAATGAACTTTCTGCTGTAATGAGTCAGTCCAAGGAGGCTCCTTAGTTCCCGCAGAGTGGTGGGGTCTTTCAGTTTCTGAAGTGCTTCCACTTTCTTTTCCTGGGGACAGAGACCCTGAGGAGTAATCTCATGCCCCAAGAAATTAACACGGGTTCTACACCACTGTTCTTTCTGAAAGGAAAGTTTTGCTCCGGCGGCCCTCAACTGGGTCAGAACATAACGGATCTCCGCTATATGTTCCTCCACAGTTGAACTTTTGATGCGGACATCATCTACATAAGCCAGGTTACCCCTTGCACCCATGTCGGGCATGGCCTTATGTAGGAAAATGTTGAATTCATTGCCGGAGTTGAGGTATCCGAAGGGAGTCTGGGTCCATATGTACTGCTGGCCCCCAAAGGTAAAAGCCAGTTTCTATTGGTCCTCCCTACTGATAGGCACGGTCCAGTATCCATTGGTCAGGTCTATTGCAGTGAATACTTGTGACCCCTGGATCTGGGCCAGCCCTTGGTCAATGTAGGGAAGAGGCCATCGGGAAGTTGAGCTCCCTAAGGTCGGCGCAGAGTCTCCACTGGCCGTTTAACTTCAATATTCCCAGCACCGGATTATTGAAGGTGCGGTGTACTGGACGGATTATCCCCCGGGACTCAAGGTTCTTAAATATTTCAGTAGGGGACTCCATGGATGCGAGAGGCAAATGATTTTGCTTCACAAACACTGGAGTCATGCCAGGGTCCGTGGGAATTGTTGTTGTGTGGATGTTGGTGTGACCACAGTCATATTAGTCTACCGCAAAGAGATCTTGGAAATCCAAGAAAACTTGTTTCAACTTTTGCTTCTGTTCCAGAGTCACGCAGGCATCAGCTAGGTTGACTCTCTCTTCCACCATCTGCCTGAAGCCTGAAAAGACTTCTGGTTTGGCTATCTCAGCGGCCTCCTCCAGCTGGGTGAAGAAGTCCCTGGTCAGAGTGCTGATTTGGACTGGAGGCTTCAGGTGGGAAAGGCAGCCCACATGGACCTGGAAAATCACCTCATTCTTCCCAAAGTCACAAGTCACATCTTCCTTACCATAATGGCAGGAAGTGTACACCAGGAAGTTCCCCCCATGCCGGGTAAAGAGCCTGTCTGGTGTTGTATTGTCATCACTGTCACTGTCAAAACAGTCCTTGGGGATTGGTCCTAACAGTTCATTTCCTAAATCAATGGAGAAATGTCAGTCATCAACCGCCATTTCAATAATGGTGCCCGCGGCTAGAGTAATACTCTTTAAGTCGCTGTTATCCACCTCTATTGGAATGGTGTCATGTTCTTTGTTGACTAATGGTGTTGGGTTTACCCCCAACCCTTGCTGTTGGAGAGAAGCATTTAGATGAATATAAGCATCAGGGTTTTTCAATTTTTGTCCTCTTTTAACTTTCACTTCCAGGGAGAATTGTCGGGTCCTTTCTGGGATGGTGACTTCCTCTTTAAGCTGAATTTCAACTGCATAAGGTAGCAATTGAGCTGACCTTAATGCTTTTTCTGGATCATCAAAGCCCATGGGATTATCCGCTAATCGGGACCAAGCTTTGAAGTTTATTAGGTCCAAACTAATGGCAAAGCGATTGAGAATGTCACTGCCTAAGTAAAAGGCGGCAGTGACGTCTCGCACGACCCAACAATTATGGACTATGCTCTTGTTGCCAATGGAGATTTTAAGCATACACCTGCTTGGCAGGAGATGTTTGGAATTGGGTGTTTCCAGATCCATTTCCCATTTGTCTATCAGTTTGAATGTGGGAATGGATGGATCTTTTGGGAGTTGGTGGAACATGGCTTTGCTGATGAAGCTATTACCGTTGTTCATACACACTCGGGCGAGAACAGAGTCCTTCCCTTCATTTAACTGAACGGGGATGAACAACTGCTCTCCAATTTGCTGAATATCAGCCAGGCTCTGAGCTGATTTCACATCTTTCTGGACTATCAGAGTGGGAATGTCTGATTGTGGGTTAGTAAAGAATTTCAGAGGGTTTCCTTCCAGTGTGGAATACCACCTTAAACTGGAAGGAAGGTTAATTTTCAGAAATAGAGAGGACTCCCCATCACCAGTCTGTTGCCCTACTGCTATTACCGTCACGTCTGGAATTTGGTTGTTCTGGAAGTGAAATTCTACTTGGTCAGATTTTTGTTCAACCATGTGGCAGGTGCCATTTAAACTAACATGGTTGACGCTCTGTTTTAATTTTATTGGTCGGCTAGTCTGGGTCCAGAGGACCTTGTGTACGCAACCTATTAGGGGTAACAACCTTCACAGGAGGTCATTCCATAGTAAACAAGGGCTGCCTCTGGAGTCACTACTATGACCGGGTGCTTCACCTTGTGTCGCCCAATTTTGATGTCCAAATCTGCAGTCCCCTCGATGGGAATTTCCTTCCCATCAAAGTTCTGAAGTTGTCCAAGAAGAGAGGTTAGAGGAATACGATAATTCTCCCCCCTTCCTGCATTTAGTTCATCAAAGGCCCTTTTGGACAGAAGAGTAGCTTGGGATCCAGTGTCCACCAGTGCCAAAATTGTAACCTGCCCCTGTACTTGTGCCGGGGCATAGTATCTTCCCTCCTTCTCCTCAAGGGGGCACAGATAATGCACATTTTTGGACAACTGGTGGGCTAATTTTCTGGTTTTGGGCATTGAGAGAGAAGAGATCCGGCCAGAATTCTGTGGAGAGTCATGGGAATCTGCAAGAAAAAGTTGGCAACTGGATATTGATGCGGTTTCGGGTTCCCCTGGTTCCGGTTCTGGGCCGCCCCCCCTTTTTGGAGGCAGTCACCAGGATGGATTTAAACCAGGGGTTTTCGGTATTGTTGGTTCTGGGATAGAATGATGGGCGACGACAGCTCAATCCCCACATCTACCCAGTCTATGGATGCGGTTTCGGGTTCCCCTGCTTCCAGTTCTGGGCCGCCCCCCCCCCCTTTTGGAGGCAGTCACCAGGATGGGTTTGAACCAGGGGTTTTCGGTATTGTTGGTTCTGGGATAGAATGATGGGCGGCGACAGCTCAATCCCCACATCCACCCAGTCTGGGTTGGAATCCCTTGGCACCCATTTTTCCTTGGGAGGAGTTCCCCCATCTCTGAAGGACAAGATCCTTTTCCCAGGATCCTCTAAGGATCCCACTCCCTCAAATTGGAAGACCTGTACCTCCTCCACAAAATGGGTCTGTTTGTGTCCTTTGTTTCTCCTACCTCCTCTCTGCTCCTTGGGTGGCAGACTTTCAGAGGTAGGAGATTTTGTTTCCGGTTCCTGGGTTTCCAGGGGCTGTTTACAAGTGGGGAAGGAAGCTTCCTCCAAGGCTTTACACCCCCTTTGACTTGTGCCTCCTCCATGGGAACCGGTGGGTTATCGGGGTGCTGCCCCGTCATTGTTCTGGAGCACCAGGCCCAGAGTTTGGGGCATTCTGCATCGGCATGCTCATCTGAGGGTTCTGTTGAGACCTCAGCATGTGACCCAGATCCCGTGCCATATTTTGGACCTGGCGCTCTAACTGGGAAACCCGCTCAGGCTGATACGGGGTTCTGTTTTCTCCCCTAGGCTGATCCCGGGAAGGGTAGCTATCCCTTCTCTGGTAGTACCCCGAGTTGGGAAGATTTGGGTACCCCTCCACCCTTGGCCTCCCCTCTCCCAGATTAGGTTGTCTGGGCTCAGGGAATTGGGGAAAGAAGGATGGATGATTTTGGGGTTGGAAGTTGGGTGGATACCGGGGAAAATGTTCTGCCCAGGGTTTGTTGAATTTCTGCCCTCCTGTGGGAAGTTAGGAGGGAAGTTCCCTGGGTCAGGTGCTTGGCTGAATCCTCCCCCTTGGGCTGGAGGAGTCCACACATAACCCAGGATGGGTCGGTTTCCCTTGTAACGGGGACTTACATAATCAGGGGAGTGAGGGACCCCATTTGTGGGACTACCTCCTTGACTACCTGTCTGTGACTGGCCCGAGGGCCTTCTGGGCTTAAAATTATTTGGTGCAGGCAGGTTTTTAGGTCCCCCATCTCCAAATCTAAAACGGGGGCAACCTCTGCCACCTTGGCAGCAGCAGGGGTGCTGTTGGTTTTGGGGTTTTTGGGCTGATTCTTATTTTCCACCGGTTTCTGCACCTCATAGATGCGGGTGGCTTGCTCAATGACCCAGTCTAAAGATCTTTTCTCGTGAAAATCACTCACGAGCTGGGTCATTATGTATTTGGGTAAGGCATGGAAAAACGTATTAACAAATTCTTTACTGTCCGTGTGTATCCTTTTTGTAGTCTGTGCAAAAGCCAGCTTTAACTCCTGCACAAATTCTTGTGGGGCCTGATCCTCCCCACATTGCAAATTGTAGGCTGCCTTGCGAGCCTCTTGGGGATTTCTGTGAACAGAAAAATGTTTCAAGATGGCCGCCCTGTAGGTGGACCATCTTGAATGATTTTGGTCCTCCAGCCCCGCAAAGAAACTGGAGTATTCTGGGGAGAATGTCCATTTTACATACTGAATGCAGCTACTGCTGTCTTTCAAATGGAAAGTCTCCATCATTTGCTCATAAAGCTCCAAGTGTTCCCAAACAGAATACTTGACGTTCTTGTGATAAGGCGTGATGACACTCCTTATTGCCTTAATCTGTTTTAAGGGATCCTTAAGCAAGGCCCTTTTTGTCTTATTCGACCTTTTTGGTTCGGGTAACCCTGGTTCATTCATCCTCTGACTCAGAAGCACTGCTCCCAGAGGTGCCCGTCTGATCTTCCAGGTTTTCCCGGATTCTGCGAGCCTGGGAATGGCTGGCCGAATGTGGGGACCTGGTCTCCTGTGTCCTGTGACGTTCAGAGGAGTCTTCAGATTCGTCCTTGCTGCCAGGATTTGATGGGTACTCCCCCCCCCCACTGACCTAACTGGGCAGAGGTTTTCAGGATGCCCTTAGTGGGCCTACTCTCCTGGGGTTCCCCACTAAAAATTGCACTGTACTTAGGTGCCCATACCCGGATGCCCGCCCATCCATTCCTGGGTGGTACTGGCCTATGAGCCCCATACTTTTGGCTGGATAGTAATCTGCCATCCCTGTGGCCCTGTGCTCATGTGCCCCAGGGGACATGGGGCTGGCAGAGTCCAAGGACTGGGAGAGATGAAGGCCTCTGGTACTAGGGCTCCTGAGGTTATGCTCAGGTGTTTCCCTTTCCCAGCGAACTTCATCTCTGTCAGCCCCTACTCCCTGTTGCAATGCAAGAGCCTGCGCTTTCAGTTCCTCAGTTAAGGCCTTACTAGACTCTATCAGTCTCTCCTGCATGGCTACCTTTTGCTGAAGCCTATCATTGTGCTGAAGGAGAGCCTCATTTTCTCTCTGCTTTTCCTGGTTGGTCCTGGAATACTGGGCCGGTCTTTGCTGCAGGAGGGTTACCTCCTGAGTCCCATCCCTACTGGCCTGTTCCTTTCTTGCCAGAGCATCTTCCGCCCTCCTGGTTTGCTTTAACAAGTTCTGATGCTCTTTTTGGAGGTCACCCAGTCCCTGGAGGGCCAAGTGATTTTCTTCAATTTTTTCTTTTAATTGGCAGACTTCCTGGCCTAAGGTGTCCCTTTCCTGACTAAGAGCCTGCATCTGTGCCGCCAGGTCTTCTCTCTGCCTTTGAAAGGCACCAGCTTTCTGGCGCTCTTCCTCAAATTCTGCCTGGGTATCCAGGTCTTTCAGAATCAGTTTATTGCTCTCCTCTTTTTCTCTATCCAAAGCCTTGCATTGTGGCTACCTGCTTTGTGCATGCCCTGTTGAAATCTATCTGTTGCTCCAGCTTTTTCTGGCTCTGCAGTAGGGAGTCCAAACCTTCTTGGCACTCCTTCTGCAAGGCCAGAAATCTGGTATCCTGGTCAGACTTTTCCTGTTGCAGGATACCCATATCCTCTTTTATTTTAATGATATATTGCCTACTATCATTTTCTGACTCCTGGCTCCTCTGCAGCCTCTGCTCAGAAGAGACCAGGTCAGATTGGGCCTTCTCTAATGCCATCTGTTGCCTATTTGCCAGATCTTGGCCTTCAGCACATTTGTCCTGTATGGCTCCCATATATAAATATAAATATGCCGCTACCCTGGCAATCTTGTTGTGCTCATCCTTGGCCTTAGGGGCCATATATAGTTCACTCAGGGCCACATGTAATGGACCCTGATCCCTCCATGTGTCTGACCCTGTTGCAGTGATCTGGGGTGCGATTGCCTGCAACCACGCCGCCTGGTCATGTTCAGACCATTCACCTCTCACAAATAGTTTATGTAAGAGGTGCTCTCTAGCTATCTTAATGTCTACCAGTGTCGTCATTCTGGAAATTGATTTCCTTCCTGATTTACAGAAGTTTGTATTTTATTTTGCAAAACAGACCGTTTCCTTAGAGCATTCCTTTGAGGGGTGTTTTTACAGTGTAACACGGCGTGGTGATCCAACAGGATTTATGTATCCTGTCAGTTAGCACACTGTATTAATCTGCACAAGTGATAGATCTAATCAAGAATCCCCGGCTCGAGCCCCCAATCTGTTAAGTGACTTCAATTCAGCAATCCCACTAAGTCAGTGCCTCATCTGGGACGCCCAAGGGAAGCCCTTATTTATATATTTTTATGACAAGTTATAATCTGGAGGATAGACCCTTATATAACGCCCCTCTCTTTGAATCCCCCTGACCTCACTGAGCCAAGAAGTAGGTTTGTTTTGCAATTTAAAAGGTTTATTGAGAAAGTAAACAATATATATATATATCACACTTTTATGAATAAATTAATATTTGATAGCACACTTAGGCATATGACAGTGATCAACAATGGATGATGTTACACTAGCACACTGATTTAATTACTTAGGAGTTAGTATAGGGAGGATAAGGTAGCTGAGAATACTTTTGATTTCAATGAAATGCAATGATGAATAAAAATGCAGTACAGAAATAAACTGATAGGGTTTCACAAGAGATATTATGTTCACTTTTCCCCTTGTGGCAATTCACTCCTCCCCTATGCAATATATGGAGATGGAAGTAAAGCACACAGTTTTCAGGGATACAATCACAATACAATACAATAAACATTTTGGAGGCAGCTCTTAAGCGAGCATCAGAGAGTGGGTCCGCATTTGGTTCCACTTAACAAAACCTCCACGATGCAGTCGGACATTTCATCTCTTCTCCTCTTCATGTTGCACTGTCTTCTTCCTCTTCTTCTTCTTCTTTCATTCTGATCTTACCTGTTCTGCAATTTAACAGTTCTAATGATCTATTCACATCTGAGATATGAGATGTGGTTTCTTGTAAAAATCAAACTTTTCTGTTGATTATAGACAAGTAAATAAAAAAAAATAAAAAAATAAAAAATAAATACGAATTTCAATTCCCCCCTAGCAAGCTTAGAGAAACAGGGATGGTTTTAAACACAGGCAAAAGTACTTTTAAATGTGGTATGCAAAGAAGGGAAAAATATGCTAAAAATGATTTTAATTCCCTGTAGGAAGTTCAGGGTAGGTGATAGCTATTTAAGATTAGTTCACACTGGCAATGATTCCGGAATGATTATCAGAGGGAAAATGGATTTCAGCAGTTGCCAGCAACAGCAGCTATTTTGACAGAAAACGAAATTGAGCGAAGTGACAATTCGCGGCAAATTAGTTGCGTGCGTCGAGCGCGATTACGGAAAAACTATAAGGAATAGAATGTTGGGTTCGTTGGAAAGCCTAGGATCTTAGCTTTAAAATGAAAGTTAAATCTCGTCCCTAGCACATACGGATCAAAAGATACAGACTATTTTGTGGAGGTAGTTTCTCGAAATTAAAGTAAACTTCAGAATGACAAAATGACACTTTTACAGCTTTGAAATGACAGAATGCACACGATTCCTATTATGCAGTTCTGGACAGGTTCAAATGTTTTGAATCAGATTATTTTAAACTAAGAGATGGGTTCTGCACAGGCCTCAGGATACTCACTCCTAATTTTGGAAGGAATGGGCCTCGTCACGGATCTCGTCAACAGGTTGGACTGGACTTCTGGTGGCTTCTGGTACTGGTTCTGCTCACAGCGGTCTGGTCTGGGTCTACTAGCGGTTCTGCACAGAGGTCTAGTTTGGGTCTGGTCTCTCTGGATACAGCACTGCTTTCTGGGTCTGCTACCGGTTCTGGCAAAAGTTCTTGGCAAAGAATCCAACAACTCGCCCGGCTGTTGAATAGTTTGGTTAGGTTTGCTGGATGCTGAGGCCTCTGAAAAGGATTCAGTTTGTGGACTAGACCTCTCTGCTTTAAGTTCTGGCTTGGTTCTGGATCTATCTGGAGTTAAGTTCTGGATCTCTGGATATTGTCTGGATTTGAAGTCATCCGGCAAAATGCTACGCAAGAAAATGGAAAGTGAGTCTTGCCTGTCCAAAGCAGTCTCTTTTTATGTGTTTTGAAAATGGGTGTGTGCTAGGGCATAACTAAGCCTGCCCCTCACAACTTATCATTGGCCAAGTCCTCCTCTCTCCCTTGATTGGGGGAAGGAATGGAGTGTCATCGTGATGAGGTATGTTTTATGGGTCAGAGGATCCTCCCCTTTGGTTTCACTTAGAAAAATCAATTGTATTTCCCAGATACACAGTTTGTTGAAATTACATATACACATCATATGTTACTTAAGGTAGGTCTCTGTTCCAACTCTGATGTTTCTAAGAGCTTGGGTTAAGAAATGACAACATATTGCGTTTTTTGGTTGGTTTTCCAATATTGGACTTTTACCCAAATTTACACAGAGATACACCCCCCTTCTGGGCATATTACAGTAATTTACTATGTCTTTAGCATAAACCCTGTGTCTGCAATATTAATAAATAGCGGGGTTTGGTCCCAGAACACCAGACAAAGTGGAGTTTGGTCTCAAATCGTGAGGGCATTTTTCATATTAAGGACCCCCACATTGTACATTTCTGTGAGCTTAATACAAGATTTTATAAGCAATTTAATCAAACATACATTTGCCCTTAATTGAATTCACATATGAGTCTGGGCCCGCCCCAGAAGCTTGGCTTGACTCAGAGATCAAATGTCTCTCCTTCCCCCAGAGCACTGTTTACAGTCACAGCTCAAATCAGCATATTCTATTCAATGGAAAGAGTCTATTGTGTTGACTGAGGTCAGCAGACCAGGGGGCCACTCAGCATTTGGTTAACAGAAACCTGTGATTTCCTGCCTTCTTGTGTGGAGTTCTGGGGTGTGAAGGCTTCCCAGCCTCTTGGACTGTTAATTGAATCACTGTCTTCTGGGAACAGCAGGTGTTAAGAATTTTCATTAACCAGCAAGCGTTTGAAGTCCAGGCTGGCTCAGGCTCCTTTGTCAGCTACTGAAATACAGTTCTCCTGTCAGAGTTTAGACCGCTAGCGCCGGTTAGTGTCCAATGCCGGTACTGCACCTATTTTTGGAAGCTGTCTTGAATTAATACATTTCCAAAAGAAAGGATTTTACTTGATAGTATATGATCCTTGCTTGACATGGCATTGATGTGGATCTGCAGTAGAGTAAAGTAGAACACTCAACCAGAGTTGTATTTTTGTTTGGTGGTTTCGTGCCCATGATCTTAGCAATTTTTGACACTAATAAAAACAGATTTTGAACAGAACCATTTTTCTTTGCACTGGTGGGTGGCAGGTCAGGCGACCATTTTGGTGTGCTCAAAACTGCGCGGTTCTCCTGGATTCTGGCGCAAATGTGGGCTTTTCCTCCATCTTGGATTTTCTAAGCCCACAGCACCAAATGTTGTAGCATAATAGTTCAAACATGGGTCAGGACACCCAACAAGTCCCAGTGAACGAGATTGGTCGATGGACCCCACTCAACCCGACTGCCATTGTTCTTCAAATGTTCCCCTGAAATAATGAACGTACCTTTGGAGTGGTAGAGGAGACGATAGGCACAGAACCTTGCAGAAACATGCAGCATAAGCTGAATGATCTCAAAAGGGGTGTGCACATCTCTTATAACCTTCCACGGCATATCTGTGGGGTGGTTTGATAGCCAGTGCCTCCCAGCTGAGAAAGTTGTAGTTAACAGAGAACAGATTCAATCCTAACACATGCACACACCACACACTCACAGCTGATTCCACCAACACAATGACAATGCCTTGATATGAAGGTGTTCAGCAAAAGGAGGGATTCTGAACAGAGAGAGTGTGTGGGAACTAGGAATATGGAGATTCCGATGCATGTTAGTGTGTGGTGATTTGGCGAGAATAAAGATGAAAAGAGCAGAGGCGGTGGACAGGAAAGATAGAGGAATGGAAGAGGTGGAAATGAAAGACAGGAGAATATGCAGTGAGGAGGAAGGAGTTAGGAGTGGAGGAGGTGGAGAAAAAGTGAGAGGAGCAGAGGAGATGAAAAGGAAAGAGAGGGGTTTGGAAAGAAGAGACTGTGGAGAGAGGAAGGCGGAGAGGATGATAGAAGACTGGAAATGGGAGTAAAGAGAGAAAGAGGACCTTGGTGAGATGAGACAGAGCTGATGAGGAAGCAGAGAGTAGAGATAAGTGCTGGGAGAAAGGAGTAAAGATCAAAAAAAGAGTGGAATTTGTAAGAGGATTCAATTCAACACTACAGCTAAGTCAATGCCTAGTCTGGGATACTGAATGGAAACCCTTATTAATATATCTTTATGTCCAGTTCATGCGTTCTGGATGACTACCCCTATATAACACCCCTCTCTTGGAATCCTCCTGACCCCACTGAGCCAAGAAGTAGTTCTGTTTTGCAAGTTAAAAGGTTTATTTGATAATTTAAACAATAGATATATATATCACACTTTAGAATAAATTAATAATTGGATATCACACTTAATCTGATATGTAATCAATAATGGATAGTCTGGCACTAGCACACTTCTTTATAATCAATGATGAGTGGTTATAGGATGGATAAGATAGCAACAATACTTTATGGTTTCAAATGGATGCAAGGTGGAATGAAAATGCAGTACAGAAAATACTCAATATGATTTCAACAAAACAATGTAATCACTTTTCTCTGGCAATTCCCTCCCCCCTTTTATGCAATGCAAGGAAATGGAAG
The DNA here is from genome assembly GCF_040938575.1 of Ambystoma mexicanum. Classification (NCBI taxonomy): domain Eukaryota; kingdom Metazoa; phylum Chordata; class Amphibia; order Caudata; family Ambystomatidae; genus Ambystoma; species Ambystoma mexicanum. The sequence continues at coordinate 1,107,020,478 of NC_090930.1, read as the reverse complement.
GAAAGCACACAGTTCTCAGAAATGCAATCAAATGTAATTCAGTTCACCCCAGCAAGCTTAGATTGCAGATCGGAGTTTTAAACACAGGCCCAAAATGCTTTTATATGTGCTGGCAATGAAGTGAGGGATATGCTGAACATGGTTTTAATTCCCCCTAGAGGTTCAGGGTGAGTGTTATCAAGTTAATATTAGTCCAGGCTCACACTAGCAATGATCTAGGAGTAACTAGCAGGTTAAACGAATTTTTGGCAAATGGAAGGCAAGCAGCAGCAGATTTTTACACGTGAAGAAATTTGCAAATCGCGGTAAAATTCGCGGGTGCGCCGGGCGCGATTACAGAGGAACTACAATCGTTTTGGGGTCCTAGGACAGCCTAGGATCTCAGCTTCCAAATGAAAGTTACTGCAAGTCTCTAGCACAAACGGTCGCGGAGATATGAGCGATTTTGTGAAGGTCGTTTTTCAGATTTGAAATTTTAAAGTTCAAAAAGACAAGTGCAGCTTGCAACTAGAAAATGACAAGTGACAGCTTTGCAAATGACAGGTGACAGTTAGGAGGCAGTTCTACTTAGATTAAATAGATTGAATTATATTATGTTAACTAAGAGATTGGTTCTGCACAGTTTGCTAGGTACTCACACTATATTCTTGAATTAAATGGGCCTCGCCATGGATCTGGTCAGGTTTTAGACTGGACTCTGGTCTCTGCACTTCACAGTGATCTGGGTCAGCTCTGCTCTGCCTCTGGTCTGGCCTGATGGATTTGAAGTCTGGATCTTTCTGCACAGCTTTCTCTAGAGATTGATGGAGGTAAAGTATGGATTTTCCAGCAGAGCGTCCCGCAGCAAATGGATTTGAAGGTCCCTATCTGTCCTGTCTCTCTGCTTTTATGTGTTTTGAAATGGGTGTGTGTGCAGCATCACTAGACCCTACCCCTCTCCACTTATCATTGGCCAAGCTTTCATTTCTCCCCTGATTGGGGAAAGCTAAGTTGTGTCAGAGTGATGTCATTTTACAGCCTGCAGAAAGTCCACTCCTCCTGTCAACTTGCACACAAATCTAGATTTGAACCAAATACATATTTGCAGAGGTACATATTGTTTTAAAATCATATGCACCCCTCACATATCACAGGAGGTATCCCCTGTTCAAACTCTGCTCTTCCTGGGAGCTTGCATTCAGAAATGGCAATATTTTGCACTTTTTAACTGGTTTGCAATACCAGACATTACCCCAAATTTACACACATGTGCGCAAGGAGTATGGACATTACTTGGTGAAGTGTCAGATTTTTCACATGCACACATTTTGAGTAATATCCTCTTTTCCGCTAAAACTCCCCTGAACATACCACCGGTTCTAAAAACCTCTTAAAATGTGGGCAGAAAAATCACTAGAATTATGGTATCATTTATAAAATTTTCACATGTCCGCTCTATGAGTTAATTATCTTTTTAGAGTTATGTTCTGGCCCCAAAGGGGTGTGGTTTTCCCCCAGCACAAGGTTGAATTTCTGGTTTTTCCAGTTCTGCCAAGCCAGCTTGCTCTCACAGGCAGTGCTCCTCCCCTTTGCTTCAGGAGGAAGCTACATTTACGACATCTGCAATAAACCATCTGCCTGGGTCAGGACAGGGCTTTGTTCAGAGCTCCTGTATTCTGTGGGGGCTCCCCTTAATTCAATTATCAGAGAGATGGCATATCCTTAGTGTGGCCAGCAAAAGGCAGATAGGCCTGGGAACACAGCTGTGACTCAAGTTTCACTCCTGATGGGGGGTAGTTGCCAGGCAAAATTGGAATCTCTTTAAGCCAGTTTTTAGATACATGTCATTTCTGTTCCCCAGTTTAAGTCAAGACATTTTTTTTACATATGCAGCTAGGATGCTGATTCTAAGTTTAAAACTATGACATTTAAACAATTGCAACCTATGTGACACTCAAAGTAGGTCACTCATTTCTTTTAAACATTTAGATTTGTAGTGTCTTTCAGTCCAAATTTACTTAAACTGCTGAAATCCACAGCTCAGCCAGTCTTGTTATAAACCTTCAAGTCACTTCAGAATATAACTGTACATTGGATCCACCTCTTAAAATGTCTTTCTTTGGCATGTTTTGGGTTCATTTATTCAGTTTTCTACAAAAAGTAAAATCTGGTGTTGTTTTAAAACGCCGGCTTTTGGATAGTGGTGAGTACTGGTACTGCACCCCTTTTTGGGATTTAAGAAAATGAATTCCCAACAGTTATGGGTTTGCTTTTGGCAATCAGCATTGCCACTCCCAATGGTTTCAGACTACTGTGTGGGTAGTCCACTGGTGGTTTTAGGCAGTGTCCTTCTGTGCCCATAACATCGGCAAAAATGAGTGGCAGCCTATTCTTCATGCATTTCCCTGTGCATTTTCTGGGAAGCTCTGGCCATCATGATGTTTTCCATGTCAGTACTGCACAGTTTTGAGGTAGGGCTCGGATGCATGGGTAAATACATCCCACAAGCCGGTGGAAATGAGAGATAGAGGTGAGGCAGAAGCAGAGAGGAGAAGCAGAAGAACAGAAGCGGATATAACGAGAGATAAATTATTGGAGTTGGGGATCGGGCAGAGATGAGAGATAGAAGACTAGAGACGGGGATAAGGAGAGAAAGATAGGTGGAGGAGAAGGAGGAGTGAAGCTAGAATGAAAAGGAGCAGAAAAAGGGTGAGAAGGAATGAGAGAGTGATGCATAGATAGGAGAAGGCAGAAGGAAGAGAGAAAACACATTGGAGGAGATGAAAGGTAAAAGGTAGGAGGAGGAGAAGAGAGATGAAAGGGAAAAATAATGGTAAAGGAGAGGAGAAGAGAGTAGGATGAGGAATAAGGGAGAAGGCGAAGAGAGTGAGAGGAAGTTCACCATGTCTCGATCATAGAGAGGAATGCATGCTGGTGGAGAGGCCTAACATTCCATCCAAGGAGGCTATCTGCCAGTACAAGGAAGGGAGGCTGGCAGACCATGAGGTCTAATGAGCCCGAAAGAGCGTGACTTAAAACCTGCATCCAGATGACCTAAGGCACCATGGGTGGTGCTGCCAGGTGATCTTAAGGTACTGACATCCTGGCCAATCTAGAAGGGACCAAGAAAGGCCAAACAAAGTTCAAGGAAGAAGTATGAGACAGCATAAATTGCAGAGCCTGTAAATGACGTTTCCTCACTTGGAAGGCAGATTTTATATAAGGAGAGCAGGGAGGACTGAGGGCCATGTGCCTGTAAAGAATCCAACGGTTCCATACATATCATATAGATGTCCCCTGCCTTCAGTTAAACCAAATTCCCTATTAATGTTTATTACCAAAATAAGACCAGTGAACTTGAGTTGGCTTTGAGTTTTCCGTTCTTACATCGGCTGTGACAGTATCTAAAGTGTGAAAGTGGGACACACTCACTTTTCCAGGTCATCTAAACCCTCTAAGAAATAATGCATCTTTGTGTTTATTGCTCAACATGATTTCTCTATCTGGTTGTTTTAGAGATTCTACCAATTAGACTTAGGGTCATAGTTCAACATGAACAATGCATGCATTCGGAGATAGAAAAATAACAATACAGCAACAGGGTGCCTATTTATTGTCTGTGTAGCAAACAGCATTTTATGTCATTTACCAGATTACCAGTTGCGATTAGACTGTATTTTGGACTTTCTTGGGCAGGCGTACATAGGATATTGTTTGGCCTGGCTTACCAGTAGAGGCTTTTGTACAGGTTATCAGCAAATGCATGCAGTAAAACCGAAGATGACCAAATGAAAAGGGTTTCTTCTGGTTCCACTTGCTGACATCTCAAGGAGTGTTATGAAGGATATATGTTTTTTATTCAAATCCTGGTGAAATACCACAATAACACCCACATTTTTTCATCGCTGTATCCCTGTCATGGACACGCCCAGCATGTTAACAATTAATATAAACCACAAGGCTTGATTTAAATTCTGTGATCAGCTTTTGAAATGCCTGTAGTGATGTCAGTCTATATGTCAAAGCAAAACAACCCACAAACATAGCTTTGTTATATTCATTTTAATTGTCAAATTCTAAATTGCTTATCTTCTCTGTATATTTTTTATTCAAACTGAACCCTGAGTATCACTGGCTTCTAGTTTCGTATAACACATGAAATAAACCAATATTCAATGTTGATAGCAAACAGTTACATGTGCAACATCAAAAACATTATTATATACACACAAATTGGCGAGAACTTAAAACACACTTATCCACAAATGAAACAGAATGCTACACTCAGTGGATGATATTAGACAACACAACATCACGCAGTAGAGACAGAATCGTCATGCTCTTAATATTAAGGTACGGAGATACAAATGTCGAGCAATCTATTGATCCATATCTGTGGACCTGCCTTGGGAGACACTGTTACACATTATCAACGTTGGTCATGGTGGCAAAGCCGTAAAATAGGGAGAACGGCGCATAACATGATAATGCAGGCTCCCATAACGGCGACTTCTCCTGGAGACAACAACGGTCTAGTTGTTTCACGTACATCTGACGCACTCGCGCCGGGTCACGTGACTCCTGATAAGGAAGGAAGTGCTGTCTGTATACGCGTCGCTACTGCCTTTGTGGACGCTCCGTAAGTTCGCTTCTAGGACTCATATTCCTTTCCTCTACTGACTCAGAGTTTCTCCTTATTCCTTACTTCTGTTATGATTTCTATTCCCTTGCTTAGACTCAGCTGCTGGCTGTATTTGTTGGGATTCGTGGGTTTTCTGGCGGTTTGGCCGCCCGTGTTAGTGGGTACAATCAAACTCATCTCCCTTCAGTAGATTTCTCTCCCCGGGATTCTAAAGCTTACTTTCTATTCTCTGTTTGCTAGCGCCACCACATCCCCAGAACAGGACCGGCTTCCCAAGCCCTCGGACTCTTCCGAGAGCAGTCTCTTTCCTTAGAGGACACACTCGTTAATCCCTTGTACGTGGTTTCACATTTCCCACTCTCACTTATTTCTCGCTACCGGTCTTCCTGGAACTTACCTGTTCTATCTTGCTTCCTTGGAAAGGTCTCCGACCCTCTTTGTTGTCCAGCGCGCATAGAGGATCCGTCCAGACTTCCACCTCCCGTTCCGAATAGTTGCAGCGGCTCAGGGTTTTTTCCCCCAGGAGGGTTTCCCTGGGGATCCTGCTCTCCTCCTAACTAGTTTATCATTCAGGGAGCTGGGAAGCCGGACTCCCACAGGGGATTCATCCATTTCCACGACATCCGCCAGTTGTCTCCATTCCGGGTAGCAGTCTGCCCAGGTTAGTGCAATTTGTTACCGATTTGACAGTTAGCGACGCCCAAAAACAGACTGGCCGCAGCAGACGGCAATCTGAAATGGAACAACAGATGCACCAATTTATGGCGGCAATGCAGTCCATGACATTGGAAATGCAGACTTTAAAAGAGGATAACTCGCAATTAAAACAACAGTTAGGTCGGGCATTTTCTGATCTTCTTCTGTCAACATTCCAGATAGACAACTTTGACGGGAATCCACTTAAGTTAAAAGAGTTTCTTGACAGCTGCAATGTTCAGTTCACCTTTAAACCTAGATTTTTTCCCACAGAGAAAGATAGGGTGGGATTCGTTATTTCCCAGCTATCAGGCCCAGCCTTAGCATGGGCTACCCCCTTGGTAACTTCGGGAAATATCATTCTCGATTCCTATGCTACTTTCACCAATAGCTTGAAAACCATGTTTGGTCGTAAAGAAATTTCAGTTTCAATTCAGTAAAAATTACTTGATTTAAAGCAGCGATCTAGAGACCTCATCTCATATATCACACTTTTTAAACAATTGTCTTCAGAGACAGGATGGCCAGATGATGGTCTGGTTACTTTGTTTCGAGGAGGGCTCTCAGAAGAGCTCAAAGACGAGGTGTCCAAGGTCCCTAGACCAGCCAATTTGGCAGAGATGATTTCGATCTCTATGCAGATAGACTATCGATTGCAAGAACGCCTTCAGGAGAAAAAGAAGGGAAAAGCTTCTCGGGTTCATATGGAATTCTTTCCCGGAACTACCAAGACACACTCTCCAGAAGAGCCAATGCAAATTGGGACCGTGAAGGGCCCTCTTTCCAACTCCGAAAGGGAGAGAAGAAAGACTTGCGGTCTGTGTATGTATTGTGGTTCTTCCTTACACCTTCTAAGAGACTGCCCACTTGTTCCACCACGTAGAATTCCATCTCAGCTTCCGGGAAACGCAAGAACCCTACCGTAGGGGGAACCACGGTAGGAGTCTTTCGACAGGGTTCCCCTACTAACAAGAATTCTTCCTCAGATCCTGGACAGGTAGAGCAGTCTATGGTTGTGATTTCTTTAACTATAACCCTTCTAACTATCATCCTTACTAATGTCCCGGCACCGATTGATTGCGGGGAGGCGGGCAATTTTGTGGATGATGCATGGGCGACCAAGAAAGGAATTCCTAGGGTTCACAAGATACTAGCCACTCCAGTTCAAGGGGTTGATGGGACACCTTTGAGTTCAGGTCTTATCAGGGAACAAACCGAACCTTTACATTGTGCTGTAGGGACACATCAAGAAAACATAGAATTTGATCTCATCCGGACGGCACATTTTCCAATAATCTTGGGGCTCCCATGGTTGAGATTACATAATCCCTTCATCAAGTGGTCAGCGGGCACTCTCTTTTTAGGCTCGGAGTATTGCACCAATCATTGTTTGTCCTATACTACAGTAGGAGTTCATATTCTGTCTGAAATAGAAAGATGTCTGAGCATTCCATCTATTAGTCACATTAGTAGGATTCCTGATTGTCATCAGCGATTTCTGTCAGTTTTCTCTAACCCCAAATTTCCTACTCTTCCACCTCATCGTAGAGATGATTGTCGTATTGACCTATTGCCTGATGAGCCTATTCCTTTCGGCCGCATGTATGTACTATCCCAGAAAGAAAAGGCTGCTCTAAAAGAATATCTTCATCAAAACCTACAAAATGGGTTGATCTCAGAATCCACTTCCCCTGCGTGTGCATCCCTATTTTTTATTCCAAAAAATGACTCAGAAGAATTACGACCGTGTATTGATTTCCACGGTCTAAACCGGATCACAATCCCAGACAATTACCCCATGCCACTTATTACTGACATCTTGGAAGCTGTTCAAGGGGCCTCGGTTTACACCAAACTTGATCTCAGGGGAGCTTATCATCTCATCAGGATAACACCGGGAGATGAATGGAAAACAGCATTCCGCACTCCCTTTGGCCATTACCAATATCACGTCATGCCCTTCGGGCTAGTTAACGCACCAGCGATCTTTCAAAAATTTATGGACCACCTATTTTCTGATGTCCTCCTTCACTTTGTCATAATTTATCTCGATGACATCTTGATTTTCTCTAAAAACAAGGAAGAACACATCAGTCATGTAAACCTCGTATTATCTCGTCTGGAAGAAAATCAATTATATTGTAAAGCAGAAAAGTGCGAATTTCACCAGAGCCAAGTTACATTTCTAGGATTTGTGCTGTCCCCTCAAGGAATTCTATGGACCCCAGAAAGGTTTCCTCAGTATTGGATTGGCCTCCTCCATCGTCAATAAAAGAAATCCAGAGGTTTCTAGGATTCACTAATTTCTACCGTAAATTTATCCCAAGCTTTTCAGAAACCGTTCAACCCATAACCAGACTGCTTAAGAAGGGAGTTTCCTTCGAATGGAATACTGAGGCGCAGACAGCCTTTGAAAAACTTAAACGTCTTTTTACTTCTGCTGAGATATTGGCTACCCCGGACCAAAATCGACCATTCGTGGTAGAGTCGGATGCCTCTTACCATGCGCTGGGGGCCGTGTTACTCCAGAAGAACGAACAAGGCGACGAGAAACCAGTAGCTTATCTATCCAAGACATTCAATCGTTCGGAAGAAAACTATTCCGTTCTAGAAAAAGAGTTACTGGCCATTAAAAGAGCCTTTGAAGAGTGGAGACATTTGCTCGTGGGAACGAAGTATCCAGTGGAAGTTCGCACGGATCACCAGAACCTTAAGGTGCTGCAGCAAGCATATACCACGAATAGCAGGCAGGCAAGATGGGCACATTTGTTTTTTGCCTTTTAGGATCGAGTTCACCTACCTCCATGGTAATCGTAATCTTCGAGCAGACGCTCTTTCACGAAAAGACTACTCCTCCTATAAATTCTCTCCAGAACCCTTATTTGCCAAAGCTAAATTTGTCGCAATGACGGGTGACTTTCTTCAAGAACTAAGACTGGCCATGTGCCAGAACAGACAAAGATGCGAAGAGTTAGCTGATCTTCACTCGCTCAATTTGACCCAAGGTTGCTACTTTCACAAGGATCAAGTTCTTGTACCTTCAGCATCCTTACAAAAACAGGTGCTCCACATGTGCCATGATTCCAAGGCTGCAGGACACAGAGGAGTTCGAAACACTCTAGAACTTATATCTCGACATTTCTGGTGGCCCGCGATAAGGAGTGATGTAAATGATTATGTCTCCGCCTGTGTCATGTGTCAACAGTCTAAAACTCCTTGTGTGTCTCCATACGGTCTGTTAAACCGTATGCCTATCCCAGATCGACCCTGGAAGTACATTTCACGGATTTTATTGTTGATCTTCCCGTTTCATCTCAACACACGACCATTATGGTAACTATCGATTACCTCACTAAATTGGCTCACTTTTCTCCTCTTCACAAGCTTCCTGGGGCAGAACAGATGGCAAAGATATTTTTAGTGGAAATATTCTCCCGACATGGCCTTCCAGACACCATTGTTTCCGATAGGGGTTCTCAATACACCTCTAAATTCTGGAGAATTTTATGTCGGAAATTGGGCATCAAGAGATCCCTTAGTTCCGATACCACCCGCAAACCAACGGTCAGAAGGAACGCTTGAACCAGACATTGGAAGGGTATCTACGATGCTTTGTCTCCGCAACTCAAGACGACTGGCTGGAGTTGCTTCCACTAGCAGAATTCGCATACAATAATGCGTATCATTCTGCATTGAAGACTACTCCTTTCCATTGCTCTTATGGTTATCACCCTTCCTTTCTCCCTACCGTCTCTCCCTCTTTGTCACAATGCCCAGGGGTCAACCACATTATGAGCAACATTCAGGAAGGTCATAGCTTGGCCCGCAGGTCTTTGAAGGACGCTCAGGACCGAGCCAAACGATATGTAGATTGTCATCGCAGACCGATACCTACACTTCAGGAGGGCGACCTGGTTTGGCTGGCTTCCCGTTTTCTCCCCAAACATTTAGTTCCTTCTAAATTGTCTCCTCGATTTTTTGGTCCCTTTAAGATCCTCTCCTTGGTAGGATCTTCGGCGGTACGTTTAGAGCTGTCTCATTCTTGGTCTCAAATGCACCCGGTCTTCCACATCTCCCAGATTAAACTATCCATACCAGACCGTTTTGCGCGAAGACCTAATTCTCACCCTCCTCCAGTGGACACAGACACAGGTCCGGAATACGAAGTGGCCAATATCTGTGACTCAAGATTCAATCGAGGTCGACTTCAGTTCCTTATTGACTGGAAAGGGTACTCACCTTCAGGAAGGACGTGGGAAAACGCTTTGGGGGTTCATGCCCCCAAATTGGTGAAAAGGTTCTACCGTTTCCACCCTGGAAAACCAGGAGCACCTCCCCTAAGGAGGGGTCATACTGCTACACATTATCAACGTTGGTCATCGTGGCAAAGCCGTAGAATAGGGAGAACGGCGCATAACGTGATAATGCAGGCTCCCATAATGCGACTTTTCCTAGAGACAACAACGGTCTAGTTGTTTCACGTACATCTGACGCACTCGCGCAGGGTCACGTGACTCCTGATAAGGAAGGAAGTGCTGTCTGTATATGCGTCGCTACTGCCTTTGTGGACGCTCCGTAAGTTTGCTTCTAGGACTCATATTCCTTTCCTCTACTGACAATGAGTTTCTCCTTATTCCTTACTTCTGCTCTGATTTCTATTCCCTTGCTTAGACTCAGCTGCTGGCCGTATTTGGTGGGATTCGTGGGTTTTCTGGCGGGTTGGCCGCCCTTGTTAGTGATTACAATCAGACTCATCTCCCTTCAGTAGATTTCTCTCCCCGGCATTCTAAAGCTTACTTTCTATTCTCTGTTTGCTAGCGCCACCACATCCCCGGAACAGGACCGGCTTCCCAAGCCCTTGGACTCTTCCGAGAGCAGTCTCTTTCTTTAGAGGACACCCTCCTTAATCCCTTGTACGTGGTTTCACATTTCCCACTCTCACTTATTTCTCGCTACCAGTCTTCCTGGAACTTACTTGTTCTATCTTGTTTCCTTGGAAAGGTTCCGACCCTCTTCGTTGTCCAGCGCGCATAGAGGATCCGTCCAGACCTCCACCTCCCGTTCCGAAGAGTTGCAGCGGCTCAGGGTTTTTTCCCCCAGGAGGGTTTCCCTGGGGATCCTGCTCTCCTCCTAACTGGTTTATCATTCAGGGAGCTGGGAAGCAGGACTCCCACGGGGGATTCATCCATTTCCATCACATCCGCCAGTTGTCTCCATTCCGGGTCGCAATCTGCCCAGGTTAGTGCAATTTGTTACCGATTTGACAGACACCATAAGTAGAACAGTCTCCAAAGGGGGCACCTGATCTCTAAATCCAAATGTGTAACAATTGGGGGTAGTTTTAACACACCATCACCTCACATTGTTTCTATATGGAATTGTTTATTGTTTCCAAAAAACAATTCTTCCACAGGCAGCAATGTCGTACCTTTCATTGGCAGTCTTATGATTAGATACACCCGATAATCAATTTATAGAAGCAGGTGGTATCATTTACTAAAGTTAAAACCATGAGGAAGTTTAGTTTTCTAACTAATAATAGGTCTTGATTCCAACTGCAGTAGTCTCTTTTCCCAATTGCTGTTTCAAATATTGATTGCCACATGTGTCAAACCAGCACATATATGAGCAGAAGAAGGAACTCTGTCATGTGCCTCACGAAAGTGCAAATCTACTGGGTAATTTGTTTTATTATTTTTAATGGAACAGATATGTTCCAACTCTCTTGTTTTCATTTTAATTTCTCAAAAACTGATATATCATCATCTTCCAAAGATATAGGAGCTAAGGAAGATTTAGCTTTAAAGCCCGTCTTAACTCGAATTTTGTTTGATCCAGAAAGTATTAAGGTGAGCTTCTACCCCTGATTCTAGCTGTTTCAATATAAATAAAGTTTTCTGCCTCTTTGATACTCATATTGCTAACCGTTTGTTGGTTATCATGAATCGCTTTTAGTTTTCCTTCATAACATTTTAGCAGTTTTAATTTTCTAGAGTCTCTAAACAGATCAGTTTTCACGTTCGAATAGGCCACAATCAGCCTCTGGAACGAAAGATAGCCGTAGATGTAAGACACATTTCTTATATATTCAGAACTCTTTTCAAAAGAATCTCCTAACTTATATTTGTATCTTTTATGTTTGGGCTATGGCTTGTTGTAAATTCTCCTAGGGTTCACATTATCTTTCTTATATATTTTGCAATGTTTAAAAATCTAAATGCCCCAACATTTTTAGTAGACACTGATATGTAACCTGTGCTGTCTAGTTAGTAAGCCTTGTATTAGTGAACATAAACATTACATTCGTTAAAATATAATGATAAAATTCAACTTACACATGTTTACTATGCCAGGCTTATCAGTGCATGATGTGTGTGTTTCAGTGTGCACTTGGTGTATAAGGACAGGACCTGGGCATGTGGGGACTAAACCAGAGTTAGAACGTTCTAATTGGGCCATTTGGTGCTGCATTTGGCACATGATAGCAGCACTTGCAAGGCTATCCCTTACATAGGGGGATTTACCAGGCATATGACAGCATTATTGGCAAATGTGTTAATGTCCTTATCATATGATGGCAACATCTGCACACGTGCGATTATACCTTTGCAGATGGTGACTCTACCGGCCATTCGATGGCATTATTGGTGGTTTTGTACCTGTTTGACAGTCAAACTCTGTTGGCTTTGCAATTGTCAGAGCATTTTCTTTCCAAAGGTCTTCTTTGGTTACTAATCGGCTCCTGTATGACATCTGCAGATATGCCTCAAATCTCTGAGACAAATTGCTTTACTCCACATAATTGACTACATGACAACATGTAAAGTTTCGGATCCATCCAGAATATTTGTTTTCCTGTTTGCAGGTATCTGTTTAAGGCTGTGTTTCCTGTTGTGTTTAGAAGCCTTACGTAAAGAAGTTTATTGTGGCATAGACATACAAATTCAAATCCAGGGGCATGAGACGCTTGCAATCACACTCTCGCGTCAAAACACGCGGGGATGTGAGTTTCTTTGCAAAGCACACCTTAGGATATCAACCACCTCTATGTTTGTGTCGATGTAAGTTGTGCTTTGGTTCAGGGCAAAGTCGCAGGCTTGAAAGTGCTTGACTTATTTTCCACAATATTAAAAGTTTATACACATCCCAACAGTGAGCATCGGTACTCCATGCCCATTCAATCATTGGCATCTACTCAATAGTAATCAGGTACAAATTTTATGACAATTGCAACAGTGTTTTTGAGATTAATAGAACTGGAGAGAGCACATCACATGAAATAATTTAGAGAGATGGATTGACAGAGGACAAAGTGAAATACAATTGACTCTACCGTAGCCTTCAGCGACTCAGGCCTGCATCAGCTCTACAGGACTTCAAATTGTGAGGCCTGTGAAATGAGTGTGTAATTCAACCAGTTAACCTGAGGTCTTCAGACTTTCTAAAACTGGTTTGACAGCCTTTTTAGGGCCCAATTTTTATTCTTGCTTCTTTTTTGAGTTTTGCCTGGCTGTTGAGAGAGGTGTGGACAGTACTGGCTCAGCATATTGTTTGCGTGGGAGTAGTTTTCGAGTGCTTTGATGCGCTTTGGAGAATTGTAAAGAACTTAGAGGAGTTAGTGGTTTGTGATGTTTGTGGTGTTTGGTGATCTTGCTGTGAACCTCTCTTGTCTTTTTGTAGTTGTGTGTGGTGTTTTGAGTTTGTTGATTCTGCTTTTTATCCCCTTTCACCTGTTTGTGTGTATTTTTATGCCCCTTCTGTAATCTTTTCTTTTACCCTTGCTTCCTTTTAAAAAAGAAATGAAAAAATGAAAAGAAAAACATTTCCTTTTGTACTTTTTGCTGCTGCGTTTTCCCTTTCTGTCACCTCAAAATTTCAAAGAATAACATGTTCCTCATTCACTTCCCTTGCTACATTTTCCTATGAGTCACTATTAAAAATGTTTAAACATAGTTTCTTAACAGATTTCCTTTCCTGTATGAAACCTTTCTATGATCCAAGGACGTCTTTCTGTGCTGTGTGCATTAGTCTGTCCACTTCTTTACTTTACGCATTGTGTGGTTCTTTGTCATGAGTTTGTATTTTGTACATTGACACCTTATTTAGGAGATGTGCCAAGAGAGAAGACAAAGAGCTGCACTTCATTGTCAGAGGTTGACATGCTCAGCCGGGAGGGAAGACAGAGGTTGAGGAGGGGCAGGCAGAGCTTGCGAAACATGAGGAGGGGAGGTTGAAGAGTGTGGTATTTTGGAGGTGGCATATCAGGATGGGGGGAAATGGTCCAGAGATAGTGAAAGAGCTTTTGTGGTGCAAGGGGAAGATGTGGCTACCAATGAGGATGAGATTGTGGATAGTGCAAGGACCCCCAAATAGTTCTTTCAGAACATGGGCAACTACATTCTCGATGGTATTGGCAGAGCGGCTATAGTATCCCAGCAGTAGCAAGGAGATCTAGCCACAGAGGAGCAGGAGGGCGAGGGGCAGAGGGGAGAGCAGGAGGTGGTGGTGCTGCCTCGTGAGCACCAGACAGTAAAGCCAGAGGTGTCCCCTAGCTTATGGCTCACATAGAGGAGACTGGGGCCACTGTACCATTGCCTGCCTGTGCACAGGGGGAAAGCTTCTAACCATTTTATTGTTACCCATTGTATTTCTTCTCACAGTTGCCTTGGCAAATTTTTTCATACTGCATTCATTGTTGCCCACTGTATTGTAGCTCCCGGGAGTCCTAACATAGCTTTCCCACTCTAATTGTTTTCTTCTCCATGTTCTGGAGGAAACTTTGGGAAAGGGACATATTATGTACTCCCTGTGCACATTACTGCATTATTATATTGAATAGATACTGTAAACTGCCATGTTTAAACACTGTTTGTTTCTCATGCGAGGCCAAGACTGTGGATTGTACTGGGCATGTCTTTGCAATGAAGGCCCCTCGCCAAGCTTGTTGGAATGCGCGCATTCACATCTCTCGCTTCTGACATGTTTCCCTTTTGGCATATGCAAGCGTGTTTTAGGCTCCCGCTTTCTTAGGAAAAGCAGCACAAGTGGGCGTAAGTCGTCATATTGAAAGCACTCTCACTTGCTTCAAAGCATATGTGAATCTTTCATGAGAATATTCACTTAACTAAAAGAATTACGACAAGTTGACCTCTCGGATAACATTACCTAACATGAAAGAATGCAGATGGTGTCTAAGGCTTGTATAATGAGGGTTTATTCTACGGTAGCAAGTGGAGTTAAGTATGTGACCTTGACTGGTTGGGACCACACCTTCCATTGGAGAGCATGTGTTCTCTGAGATATAAGAGAACAGGTCTCTGAGGGAAGGGGGTACTTGAATCAGAATCTTGTGTTGCTGTAGGGTCTGTCCAGTTGTTGATTTTTACTAATAAATTTGTTAACAATCCACTGGAATCATTTGTGGTCATATTGTCCGCCTTAAGATTGGTGTCGCAAAACGTTGGATTCCTGCTGCTCTACTGCCAGGTCCAACGGTCACCGGGCACACATTCTGGTGATCCTCGTTGGCCCAGGTGAGATGATTTCATCGGATGAAACAGCTAGCTGGACCACCCGGATACTCGAGGAGGGAGGGAAGAGCAGGTGCACAGGAAAGAGCCAACTGGAAAATCATGGGTTGGAGAACAGAGGTAATTCTGCCTATGCATTGTGCAAGGGGTAAGACTTGGACACAGGGCATTTTAAGGTGTGGTTATAAACTTGTATTCTTGAAATAATAGGAAGAGTTGAGGAAATCCTAGCTATCCCTAAAACAGCAGTTTACCTGCATGAACAAAACTAAGGAACATCGTGTCAGGGTATTAAACAAACAAAGTGTTTTCATTCCTGTGTCCAAAATCCTAAACTGACCCTTAGAATCTTAACTAAATACAAGTTGAAAAGGGGGGAGGGGTTCTCTGAGCTATACTCTTAAAGCTTTCTCTTGAAGTGCCAAACATACAGTTACAAGGTGCAGAAAAGAAAAACAAACTTCCACTAGGAAAGAGGTTTCCCTTCCTCTAGATTTCATCCAGTGGTGTTGCAAATACTTTATCACAGTTCCAAGTGGTTCAAGGGGGAAAGCTCTTACTTCGAATCTCCTCAAAATAAGACAGTTCTATTGCACAGTTCCAAGTGGTTCAAGACATAATGTCCTTCCCTTATTTTTTTTAATTTTTTTTATTCAAACCGTTGTTTTATTAGTTCGATCACCAAACTTTTACAACATTTTTTTAAAATATATTAGAATATATTTTCTTCTTATTGAAGATTTAAAACACTTTTTTCTATTTAATAGTTTTCCATTTGCTATAGCCCATTGGTTGGGTCTATTAAAGTTCATTTTTAATATTCTATTTCTAACATGTATAAGCAATTCATTAGTTATGCATCGTTAAAGATCCTTATATTTCCATATTATTGTTAGATCTTCATACAACAAACATTCATATCAATTTGTACTAAGACAAAAATTCATGCATAGACTTAGAGAGCTGGTAAAAGATGTAAGGTTACATAAAAGCTGCATTGATTTCAAAGTTTCCCAAGATAAACAGATGATATGCAATTACAGTGCTAATATCATTAACACTGCGCTTGCTCATTTTTCATTTGGAATAACTTCTCTAGTTCATTGTCTATAGACTTTAAAAGTTGACATAGGGCTAGAATAAAACTTGTTCGAGTCCCCCACATACAGTCAAGCCATAGCCATTCCCTTGATGCATCAGTTAATCTCAATGTCCTTCCCTTAAATCTCCTCAAAATCACACAGTTCTCTTGCATCCATGTATAGGGGTTCATCCTTCTCCTGGTTTACTCGCCTGCCAGGGTATTTGCACTTCCTTGCTTGGGTGTGAGTCCCAGACCCACTGTTTGCTCGGTTCACTAACCTGCTAGTGCATTCCACACCATGTTCTCTTTCTCTTTTGTCCAGCTCACAACAATTCTCCAATACCGGATCAGCAACCTTTTCTTTCTTCCACTGCCTTTATTTAGGCTCTTGCTCTTAACACTGTTCACACTTGTAATAGCTTCACTACCTTTGTTACACTCCTTCTCTTAACAATGTTCATAATAATTGTATAGCCTTTACTTAGGCTTTTTTCCTTTCACAATGTTCATATCAGTAATAGATGCACTGCCTTCACTTAGTCTCGTTCTTTCAAAAATGTTCGTATCAGTTCTGAGGTTTGCTCTTTCAACATTATTTGTATTGGTAAGAATTGCTCTACCTGCACTTGGGCTTCCTACCGTAGTAAACGGTACACAGCATTCACACTGAAATGCCGCCATAACCCGTTCTCTTTCCCTAAGCTTACCGGTTAAGGTTGGCGTCTTCAGTGCGTCTGCACTCCTGGTACATCTCTTGGTTATGTGCCCAGCGAGTCGTTTGCTTCCCGTCTTGCTTTTTTCTGTCCACGGCAGCTGCGGATGTCCGCAGTCAGCACATGGTGAACTTCTCCCGACCTCGTAATTGCTCGGCACCATATCAATTGACCTCTGCACTGCACCCTGCAGTCTGCTCACCTTCAGCGTCCTCCACGGTATCCGCGCAAGACAGGTGCCTCTCCAGTCTCTGGCTCTCTCGTTCTGCTTCTCGCGCTCTCCAATTTGGTTCACCTGTGTTCCTTTTAAATATCCCGGTCTTTCCCTGCAGTTCCCAAAGACAAGAACACAGTGTTGGTTTGCTGTGTCTAGTTATCCTTATTGCTCCATCCCTCTTCCTCATCTCAGTACTACAAGGGGGCGGGGGTTCGGGATAGAGAAACCTGGGTAATCATTATCTATTTTCCAATAGGCCATGTATGTGTATAGGAGGTGCCAACCCCTTCCCCCTCAACTTAGTATAGATAACATGAAAGGCAGATCAAATTATTCTATTATTGCAGAAATCATGATTATAGTGCTTTTATTTAAGGTAAAAAGTGCACATGGCGCTGTCCATATTTGGATTAGAATGACCCAGGAAGTGAAGGGTGCTTTAAATATTACACACAAAACATGAGTATATAAAGATATATTATGAATAAGGAATACAAAGTGAGACATGCTTAAATAAATAAATAATAGCTCCCTGTAGAATTAATTCAGTATCAGACGAAGATATATTTCAAAATGGATGACTCAAGTACAAAATGGTGCACAGGTTTAAGGCAGGTGTGGAAAACCCTGACTCATGCTGACAAGCAGCAAAGGCTAATACATTAGAGAATTTGGCAGCATCTCGCAGTGAGATCATTGGATTTGTTAGCCGAAAATGGAACTTGGCAGGAAAAGCAGACAAGATTAATGATGAAGTCTATGTTGTACTGAGGAGAGCACAGTGTGTCCAGTCAAGTCTAAAAATAAGCTCATCAGTTTTGTATTTTTCAGGAAAAATAGTGGATGCCAACTATGCTAATGTGGGCTTGGGGTGCACCAGATAAGCCACCCAATCTTGTCAAAGTGAGTTTTTTTCTCTGGCTAAGAGGACCTATCAGAAACATAGGGCCTCATTACGAGGTTGCTGGTCCGGTAACAACGGTACCGGTATGCTTGCCGGTACCATTGTTACCGGACCGGCAAACTCTGAATTGTGCTGCGGGTGCCTTTCATTCCACCAGGTCTGCCCTGGTGGAATGAAAGGCACCCGCGAGCACAGCATGCATGTAGCACCGGCACCGTTATGAACGGTGCCGGTGCTACATGTATCTCCATTCCCATTGAGCCCTATGTGGTTGAAATGGGAATGAGGATCTACCGGCACCGGCATCTGGAAAAGGGCAATTAACGGGTCCGGCGGGGTCAGAAAACCCTGGTAATTGCCCATTCGCGGGTGCCAGACTTTCATACCGGTATGGAGGTAGCCTTGCCGCTCTTACCGGCAAGGCTACCTCCAACCTCATAATGAGGCCCATACTCTAACCATGGTGGTCATTTGCATACGGATGCTGCATCTTCCAAATAGCCTATATAAGCAGGTTGAAGGCAAAATGTTGCTGAGTGCTTTTCCTGATTGTGTCTTGTAACTGCACCTAATAAGGACTGGTGAGAAGAAAAACTCCTGGGCGCCTGATTTTCTCCTGTCTCTGTCTCTGAGAAGTGTTCATAGATGCCAGATGCTTGATGGGATGGGAAGAGGACCCCCAGTTCATATGACTGTTGCAAAGGCCCTTGGTGATCACTAAAAGGTATGACTGAAGGGTTATCTTGATACGGTATCATTCTGTCTCCGTGGAGCTTGTTCTCTCCCATGTGGTCCGCCGGCAGATAGCCACCCCCAGGGGCAGAATCAGGTAGCTTCTTCTTTTCCCTGGCCATGTGGGAGAGGCTTCCTTACAGGGAATCAGTGATAAAGTTGTCAGATTCGTCACAATTGTTATGTCTTGCATTGTGTTGTCGGAAATGTGTCAGGGTCAATGATTGTCTTTGAAATCTGAAAAACGAATTGAAACCTGTTGTCTGAAACCTGATGTGATTATCCGAGGATGCTCGAGGGAAGGAAAGTATCCTGCCTATAGGACTGCTTATATGAATAACGAGACAGTAAAAGCGGTTGGCTACTGCAGTTTAAAAGCAGCGCATCCATGCTCCCTACTGATATAAGAGAAAATTAGACCACTCTGCTGGTCAGGGCAGTGTAGTATCGATTAGGGATTAGGGCGAATGTGGTCTGTATGAGTATGAATAAAATATTTTGAATGAGTGCCCCATGGATGTCTTGTCTTAACCCGCATCTTGTTACTTGAAACCCTACATGTGCAACTCAGTCACTTTCTTCTCTATCCAAGTATGAGAGCTGCAATAGGTTTTGTTTATAATGATTATGTGTCTTATCTTTGACCCTTACCTACCCATGTCTCTGAAAAGCTGAATACCACTTTGCATTTTGGATAGCACAATGGGGGATATAAGCTGTGAACCAGCAGTCATCTTAATCTGATCAACACCTGAGGGTGTCCTTGAAATTTCGGTGACAGGGAGGAGGGGAGGCTGGCACCTAAGCTTCTGGATAGACGTGGCAGAGCAGCTATGCTAATGAGCCGTACCCATGCCACCAGCCACAGGACTCGATAGCGTCCCGATGCAGATAGAGTTAGCAACGGACCTGGATCTGTAATAAGCCATACCTTGTCTTACCCCATGAGAATGGGTTCAGGGAAGACTAGACAAGTGCCACTTCCTCCTAATGGATGTCCAGCCCACATCATGTTTACTCACTACTTGCCAAAAGCATGCATGTGCCTTGAAAAATGGCACAAATATACACAGAATGAGTCACCTAAACATTTTCCTCAGAAAGGTACATTCAATTTAGACAGAATAACGAATTTACGTAAGGTATTAGACACGAAAGGTTCATGTGTACACCAATGCTAATGGGATAGCAATCTCGACTGGTATACCAAAGCTACTAAAAGACAGACACTCAAGACTAGCTTCAGAAGCAAGTAAAATATTTGAAAACCGAGCACTCAAACCTGCAGGTACCGGCCCATAAAGCAAGGAACAAACAATGGTACACTGTACTCCAAGGGGAGCCCCAGTTAAAGGAATGTCCTGAGGATATTTTGGACACTTATAATTCAGCTATTTTTTATGTTATGCTCGATCAATGGCCGGCTAGACCAGACTCTGGGCAACCGCCAACCTATCACCAGCCTACTCCAATAAATCCTATGGCTGGCCCATTTACTCCGGCAATGCCGTTCCGAATTCTAACCACTTGCCACCATCCTCAGGCACATTCGAAGGGTTTCTGAATACAAAGCTTAATACCAGTACTGGTGCATTCCCGCTGAGACAACTTCCAGGAGGAGGCAACACTTAAGTTACTGTAAATGCCCCCTGCAGCGCTACTGACTTGTTTGACATTTTTTCCAAAGATATGAGAAAATCCTGTTAAGTTCCAGGAGGAGCTTCAGTCATCATCGACTGCTATCACCCCACTTGTGTTGATCTTTATCAGTTGTTACAAGTAGTACTGCCTACAAATACATTTACTTTGCTTAAGGTTTGTGCCAATTAGACAGCCGAAGAACCTGCTACTGCTAGGGATTTGAAAGCATTCACTGACAGACTGGTAAAAAACTATTATCCAAATGTGTCCTCGAAAGGTGGATTGGTCGAAGGTCAATGCATGTAAGCAAGCTAAGGGAGAAATCCGGCGTAATATATTGAACTTTTAAAACGGTGCTTTGAACAGTATTCTGGAATGTAGGATGCCACTCTTATAGTGCCTCGAGCCTTGGCGGCTCAGTTTTTAGGGGATTGCAACTGAAAGTGTCAGAAGAAATTAAGGCAGTGTTGATAGGATGGAAAGGAAATGATTTAGTGGAAATTTTGTTGGCTGCACAGCACTTTCTTGAGAAGGTCTAGAAACAAAAGGAAACTATTGAAGCCAAGCTTATAGTTTTACATATATAGAGTTTACAACCTCCCCAGAGGTGGGGAGGGTTCTGTCCTATGCTAGGATGACAAGGGCAGGGACGGGGAAGAGGGAAAGGAGCACCCCAGTCATTTGGGCCAGGACAAACTGCTGAAAGGTATTACATGAACATGAATAGTGATCAGTGTAACTACTGCCCCCACCGCCATCACTACCGATTGATGTTTAGGATTGCCAAGGGGTCTCTGAACTTGTTGCACCACTTATTTTGATTTATCCTACTCCACCTTATGTTGACTGTATTGTTGCTGGTCAGAAGATGTCATGTTTGGTTGATACCGGAGCATCACACTCTACACTAAAAGCCTTTGAGTTTCCGCAAACAATGCATTCTGGTGGTATGATGAATGCTGTAGGTATAGGTGTACTCTAATACCTCACCCTGTGTCCACTCCGCTTGGGATTATGATAGGTCTAATTTCAGACCAACATACCTTTTTGCTGAGCCCTCGTTCCCCAGTGAATTTGTTTGAATTAGATTTATTACGCAATCTAAGCTGTTCTATTTACCGTTTCCCTGAGGGTGTCTATCTTGATTTTCCAGCTCAAAAATAGAATGAGGTGCTGGCAGTATTATAGGAAATCACCCATTCAAACTCTGGAGACCGGGTTGACACCTCCTGTCTGTGACAGGGGCTGTTGGACCGAGTCCCAGTCAAATTATGGTCAACCATCTAAATTATTATATGGTTAATGCTGAGCCAGTTAATATTACCTTTAATCCTGCCAAAACCTTGCAATATGTACCTCACTATCCCATTTTCAGACATGCTGAAGAAGATATCTGTCCGTTGATAGAATCCCTTCTCCGACAAGGCATTATTGAACCAACCCGTAGCACCTGTAATACTCCTATTTTGCCTACTGAGAAAAAAGGTAAAGAGGTTTATTGTTTTATTCAGGATTTGCACGCAGTTAATGCTACAGTGCGACCGGCTTTTCTGGTTGTTCCCAAATCAGCTATGATTTTGTCGTGAATTCCCTACACAGCCAAATATTTCACTGTTAGAGATTTGTGTTCAGTGTTTTTCTCCATACCCATATATCCTGACAGTCAGTACCCTTTTTAATTTACCAAGAAATCAACTCAATTTACATTCACTAGACTTCCAATGGAGTATGTGGAAAGCCCTACTTTGTTTCCCCAAATTTTGAAAAAAGATCTCGATTCTGTACAGTTTCCAGGAGGGCCGATGGAGGTGTTTAGATGATCTGTTCCTAGCCAACCGCTCCTTGAAAGCATGTGACAAAGACACACTTGTTCTGTTGAAAGCGTTTGCTGAAATGGGTCACAAGGCAGCCAAAGACACATTACAGGTATGTCTGTCCCAGGTGTGATACCTGGGCCATGAGATTTCTGTAGGAGAAATGCTTGTGTCCCAGGATCGGGTTGAAGCGATCCTGAAAATCCCTGAACCTCATACTGAGAAGCAAATTAGGGGGTTCCTCGGGATTGTAAGTTTCTGTAGACAGTGGGCCTCATTACACGGTAGGTGGTGGACCAAGGTGCATTTAGCACCTTGGTCCATGCCAGTAAAATACCGGCACCGCCTTGGAGGAAAGGGGAATTACCACCCTATTCCAAGGTTGGCGGGGCGGTAATTCCCCCTTCCCCCATTGCCCTTCCCCATTCCCATTTTTGCCCCATAGGGCATAATGGGAATGGGGAAGGTGCTAATTACGGCACCGCAAATCGCGGTACAGTAATTAGCACCCTGGTCCCTTTGCGGGTTGGTTTTTAACACCTGCTAAAAAGCAGGCGTTAAAGTACCAACCCGCAAAGGGACCTCGTAGTAAGGCGGTAAGGGTTAACGGTCACCGGTACCATTACCGGTGACCGTTAACCCTTATCGCCTTCCGTGTAATGAGGCCCAGTGTGTCCTGGGGTATGTATCCATAGTTAATCCCCTTCAGAACCTCACACGTGATTTGACCCCCAAGTCCCTGCCATGATCTCAGGAAGCAGAGGATGCCTTTGCCACCATTAAGCAAGCACTCACAATGGCTCCGGTGTTAGCTTGGCTGGATTATAGCAAGCCCTTTTTTCCTGTTTTGTGACAAGCACAAATGGTTTGCTCCAGGTGTGTTGACTCAGTTGCACGATGATAAGCACTGACCTGAATCATATCATAGTGTAGCTTTAGATCCAGTAGCCAAGGGACTCCCAGCTTATCTGCAAACCATCACTGCTGCAGCACTGTTGGTTGAGATAACTGACTCCTTGCTAAAAGGACATCCCGTCACAATTTCTGTTCCTCATGCAGTATTATCCCTATTGCTTAAGAGAAAAACACAGCATGTGTCAAACTCCAGCCTTACTCGATATGAAAAGTTTCTTATCTCTTCAGCCAATGTAACCCTGAATTGCTGTTCAGTTCCGAACCCTGCCTCCCTGTTACCAACCCCCAAAGATGGGGAGCGCCATGACATCCAGGGTTTGCTGGAGACACTCCTGTCCCCCTGTATTGATTTGTCTGATGCACCTCTGTTCAACCCTGACTTGATTGTTTTCATTGACGGATCTTGTATTCAAATTCCTGAAACAGGGGAACTGGTTTTGGGATATTTTGTATGTACCCCTCATGCTGTCCTAGAAGCCTATCAATTACCATTAGCAAAATCAGCCCTGGATGCCGATCTCGTGGGTTTCACTTGGGTGTGTACTCTGGCTCGAGATACATTGGCCACTATCTATACCGACTCCAGGTACACCCGCAGGGTGGTCCACGACTCTGGAGTTTTATGGAAGCAATGTGAATATTTAAGGTCCACAATTACCCTAATATTAAATGGAAAATATGTATCAGCTTTATTGAATTAATTGTTCTCTCTGCAGTGGTAACCATCATCAAATATAAGGGCCATAATCCCTCACAGTCATTTAAAGCACAAGGAAATGCTTTAGCTGATGGTGCAGCTCACTCAGCAGCTTTGAGATGGCCCCTGGCTTCTAACTGATTTCTTGTTTGTGTTGCAGTTCCACGGTCACCTATCCAATCCGTGTCCAGATTGGCAATACTCCACGATCAAGCTCCAGAAGCTGAAAAGTTGACCTGACTCAATGTAATTGTAGATTGGGAGAAGACTCTCTGTGGCACTCCCCAGATAGTCGTCTGCTGGCACTCAAGGTACTTCGCCCCTATATAGTCTGTAAAGCACACAGCGTAGCCCATTCAGGTAAAAACACCAGGATTAGGTTGGTACACCCAGATTGGATGGCTCCTGGGTTAGCATCTATGGTTCAGATTTATTGTGAAAATTGTGTTATATGTTTAATGAACAATATTGGTAGAGCGGTGCCACAAAGCTGTCTGCATGTCCTATACTGGAAGGTCCATTCCATTTTTACACATGCAGAGAGGCTTCATACAGCTCCCATGTGCATGACAAATCTTTACTGCCTATTCATAGTGGATATGTTATCTGGGTGGGTGGAAACATATCCCTGCAGAAAAGCAGATCCTGTCACTGTGGCCAAGAAGCTGTTAGCAGAGTTTATACCTCGGTTTGGATTGTCCCTCAGCATCGATAGTGACCGAGGTACCCGCTTTACTGGTCAGGTTATTAGAGAGGTGTGCAAAGCTTTGGGAATAAATCAACAGTTCCATTGTGCCTTCACCTGCGCTCAAGTGCACATGTAGAATGCTGGAATGGCAACCTCAAGTTAAGGCTGTCCAAAGTGTGTAAAGAGACAGGGTTGAAATGGCCCCATGCCTTGTCCCTGGTTTCATTTGCCATGAGAAATAATCCCCAGCACAAACACAAACGGTCGGCTCATGAGATTATCACTGGTCATCCTATGAGAATGGAAACTGCACCCCCGATGATTAAAACTGTTCAATCTCATCATGCCCAGATTTGTGAAGCCCTGCCTGAACTGGCTATGAAACCGTGCCACCCTCTGCTATCAGGACCCTGGGTCCTAGTGAAAGTCTATCAGAGGAAGTCTGCACTTCAGCCAAGGTGGCGTGGTTTCTTCCAGGTCCTGTTAACCATCAACTCGGCGGTGAAGTGTGCCAGCATCCCGGCCTGGATTCTCGTGGCACATTTACTGCAAAGTTGCCGCCCTAGCCGATGACATCACTGCCGTATCACTGATATTCCTCAGGTTGGCTCCAGTTCCTCTGCCACCACCGACACCACCACCAGTGACGGCTCTGAGTGCTTGCTGATTTCAGCCTTTTGCAGGGTATCTGGAACAGAGCGACCAGTGTCAAAAGGCGAGCGCATGACCCTTGTTCAGTGCATAGGTTCATGTGAAGAATCCGGATCTGCAGCTGCTGAGTCTTTTTTACACAATGAGGTCTCAACAGCAGCTGTTGCTGAGGGTCCTACAGCAGGCGTTTGAAGTCCTGGAGGGGAGAACTCTAATTCATGTCCCCCTGTTGGCGTACCATCTTCAGTGTCTGAACCCTCTGGATCTCATAGCGCAACTTGCAGGAGGCATGCTCTGCAATCACGTGGAAAGATACCAGAGAATCAGTAGTAGAGAGCTGTGTTGATTCACAAACATCAGCAGGCTATGGCCCTTGGTGCTATAATTTGCTGATAATTCTTTTTATTACTATGTCCCTTATCTTTGTTTGGCTCTGGTATCTCAGGTATTTGTAGTTTGGACACTTAGGGGAAACTTTGGAACATTGATACGCACTGTAAACAAGTAGCCATCTGAACCCTGGTGCTCCAGAATCGCATGGCTCTAGATATTGTCCTGGCCTCACAAGGAAGGATCTATGCAGTCGTGAAGAGCAAATGCTGTACTTTCATACCAGAATATGCTAGCAATATTACTGACATCATCATTGTCATAATGTAAGTCTCCTTCATATGGATTTGGAGGCTTCCTGGACCTTTGGGTCATGGGTTGTAGGTCTATTGGGACACTAAGGTGCATCTGTTGGTTAGATCTTGCTTATAGCAGTGTTTATAATCCTAAATCTATTGATGTTTTGCAAGTGCCTCTATTGTGCAATACCTGTTCTGAGGTTTCGCAAACTGCTCAAGTGCTTTACTGCCATGTTACCGGAGATGTTTTTTCCCCCAGAGATGTTTGTAATGAGACTGAAGGGGGTCTCATAAGTGGGACTGTGGGGGAAACTTTGGAAAGGGAAATGTTATGTACTCCCCATGCACATTAATGCATTATGAAATTGAATAGTAACTGTAAACTGCCATGTTTAAACACTGTCTCTTGCTCATGCGAGGTGAAGACTTTAGATAGTGCTCCACATATCTTTGCAATGAAGGCTCTTTGCCTAGCTTCTTGGAATACTCACATTCACATCTCTCTCTTCTAACGTGTTTCCCTTTTGACATATGGAAGCATGTTTTAGGCTCCTGCTTTCTTAGGCAAAGCTGCACTAGTGGGCGTAACTCTCCATATTGCAGGTGCTCTCTCCTGCTTCAAAGCATCTGTGAATCTTTAAGGCTAACTGAATTATGGCAAGTTGACCTCTCTGATAACACTAGTTAACATGAAAGAACACAGTTGGTGTCAAAGGATTGTATAAATATGGTGTGTTCTCAGCTTGCAAGAGGAGTTCAGTATGTGACCACAACCTGTTGGGACGACCCCTTTCATTGGAGAGCATCTGTTCCATTGGGTATAAGAGAACAGCACTCTGAGCGATGGAGGTACTTGTTTGTTTGTTTTGTTTATTTATATAGCGCTCCAGACCCAGAGGTAAAAGGGCGCTTCAGGAAACGGTTACATAGTACAGTATATACATTTTTCATTTATACAAACATTTATACAGTTTACAGGTAAAAAGCACAGTTAAATATAGGCAGTATCATCCGACAATTGAGAGATATGGTAAATGTTAGTTTTTGTTCAGTAACCATCCAATAACATGTTTCCTAAAAGACTGAAAGGACTCGATAGATTTAATGTTAAGTGGTAGGGTGTTCCAAAGTTGGGAGGCAAGGACCGTGAAGCTGGAACCTCCAGCTCTTTTTAAGGTGAATCTAGGCACTGTTAGGCATAGGGTACTGGAGGATCTGGTAAATCTGGTAGCGGGTTTCAAGTTAAATTTGTTGAATCAGAGTTCAGAGTGTTGTGTTTCTGTTGGGTCTTTCCTGTTTTTGCTTTTTACTAATACATTGTTCACCAATCCACTGGAATCGTGAGTGGTAATTGTATCCGCCACAAAGGGTCCTGGATAAATTGTTCCACTGTTTTACTGGTTTCTCACATAATCTGTGTTCCACAACCTTCTCACTAACGAGCTAAGCACACACCATTGGCATTGCTATCTACTGCAAGCACCTCTGCTTACCAAATTACGTCTGTCTCACCATATAGAGCTCACCAAAGGAAAAACAGCCATTTGAGAAGGGTATTAGCAACTGGTAGAGAAATGAGCATAAAACACTGGTTACAACAAGTCACAGCCCTCCAGACTTATACAACTTCCCAAAACGTTACCCTAGACACGCATGGCCCCGGGAAACTTCAATTAAAATCAAGAACAAAGACAATCAATGGAGACGAAGGGAGAACTGGCCAGGAAAAAACACCATGACCAGAAATAGCAGGAAACAGTGAGTCACCGACTATCCAGACCCCCATTGGTGCATGTAAGTGCTACAGTTGAAACAGTCGCCAGATCCAGGCACCAATGAACAAACTGCCACATAACAAGTAATAAGGATTTAATTACCCTAGCTGAAACTTTCAAACAAAATGCACCCTTCATCAGTAAGGACTGGCATGCCCACGTATTAATAACCCAGGATCCCTCAAACTGAACTGGGTCATTTTATCTCAGATAAGATCCTGTGGACAATCTTTCTTCAGCAACAATGCAATGAGTGTGGGTTCATCACCTGGATGGTGGGGGTAGATGAGATAAGGCAGGACTTGCAAAGTGGCACTGGGCAGACGAAGGCCAATGTTCACTGGATTTTTCCCCAAGGGTGAAATGCGCCAAAAATCTGGCAATCACAGGGGTGTCCACAGTGGTACAACATACCTCTTGAACACACAGATGGAGATACCCCCTGTGCTAAGCACTGAATGGTTCAGATGAGGGATGTGGAAGATGGGAAGCCTGTGACGTAGGTGAGTGCTGGAGATGTGAAAAAAAGAGACCTGGAGTTGGTCATGGAGCATGCCTTGCAGTAAGCAGTGAGGCACAGAGACAAGGAAGAGGGACAGGAATGGCAGTCATAGGTGTAATGCCATGTACTGTTGAGAAATTACCTGTGAAAAGATGATCATGAATGCCATCATACAATCACAGATCTGATGAACACACCAACCTGACACATAACCTACTATAACCATTCTACAAGGAATCTGTGCCACAGAAGGAGGTACCCACAGCCACCGGCCCAACTAAACACATGAATACAGAGAACAAGACAAACTATGATTATAACGCTAACATAGGACAACAACTTGCACCATAATGTGACTTAGCAGCAGGGAATAACACACTGTCACCTGATCAATGCTTGCTCTCTGTCCAAGCAGATAACATATATATATATCCTCAAAAATCACAGCGAAGGAGGCATCACATTTTGTTCATCAAAGAAACCCTATTATTGGATGATGAAAACTGTTAACACATAAAACTATCTGGACTATTTTTTAATTCCTACAGGCCAACTCAGAAGCAAAGAGAGCAATAGCTGTGGCACACAAGGAGCATCTTAGGATCTAAGTAGCACCACCTGTTTACATCCTGGACTGCAAATCTCTCCTCACCCTTGTAGATCTCAACCACCAGATTAACTTATTGTTCCTGCTTTCATAGAGACCTCTCATATACTATTCCGGTTCTATGTGATAATGTTGCATGGGAAAAAGGTGCCAAGTATGCAACTTTTATTCCTACACCCCTAAAAGCCTTCCCTCACATATTCTAGGATGAGTATAATTTACTATTATATACTCCAGTCGTAGAATATTTGGGGAAAGTGCTTGATTCTCTTGGGAGTACACATTTGTGGGAATGTCCCCCCTGGCGACCATTTCCCAGGCAACTTTATCACTAGATATGTTATGCTGAACACCAAAACAACCGAAAAACCCACTAACCTGAATGTTGAACAGCAATGTAGAGTGCTGCAAATAAAGATTTTCCTGTAACCCCTTGTTCTCTGGAAGACTACAGTTACAGAGAAACAAGAGGTTCCAGGGAAACCCTCTGGGGAACAAAACCCTTTCAGGATCAGAGCTGGAATCAGTTGTATGGTTACTCACAACTTCTGCAGTGAATAGAGTTGCTTTGTATGTGGAGTACGGCGATGTCAGCATGGATCACGTTGACAGCCGAGAAGAGATGATTAGAAAAAAATAGTATACTGGAGGAAGCACAGGACAGGCGCTTGTGTGGAGTGGCAGAAGTGAGATGGAATTCCACATAACACATTCACAACAGCTGCACACAACACACGGAAGAAAAGGTCTTTACTCACAAGTGCCGAGCTAAGCAAATACCCTAGCACCGTCCTCTTTAGCAGGAAACACTTTAGTAGTCCGAAGTACCTTCGACTTCCTGGTCACCACGTCACACACCATACGGGGACGTGAAAACACTGGAGCAGTAAAGCTCATTGCGTGCACCATCTTGGAGGACCTGAGACCCAATATAACAGAGGCACATGGACAACAACGTTTCCATAGAGGCCATCTCGCACTGCACGTTGTGACAGGATAACACAATCCCCCCCTTTGCAGAAAGGTTCTCAAACTCAGTCATCAACCTCACTGTGTAACATGAGCACCTAATTATACTTTGACATTTCAGTATTCAAATAAGTAAATGTATGTTCAGCTAAATCACTGAGCTGCTTCATGTACAGCTTTCATCTTAAAAAGATGGACAAAGGGGCAACACACTGTGCTACACAGACATTGGATGCCATTTTCTGTAGCACCACCAATCTACATTTTGCAGAGGCACCGCCTCACGGTCCCATTTGTTATCAATGCACCAACATGCACGCTTCCTATGCACAAGGGAAAAGCCAATATCGCCAGAAGCTGGAAACCCTCAAACCAGAGTACATTGCATTGCCAATGGAGCACGCCAAGCCAATCATATCATCATCAAATCATCGGCTTCCTAAGGAACTAGCAAAGATGCTCCATAATTGGATTTTGAAAGCTTTGGACATCCTGGCGTGGATGAAAAAATTAACCCCAACAAAGAATGGAAAATCCCCCTCACTATCGTGACAGGGGGTTTAGATTCTATTAAAGACAGGAGGCGAGTATTATGCATTACAATCTTTACTTCTGAAAGCACAGCAGCAAAGAAAAAACTTTTACAAACAAAAAGTTTCAATAACAGAACTAAATAGAGTTCAATGTCAATGTAATGGGGGCTCCCCAATCCATCATGGAGGACAGGTCATGCCCTGCAGGAGACCAATGAGCAGGGACCCTCCTCTATATATGTCCTTTACTCTAATCCCAACTCCTCTTTATGCAGCTGTCTTGCACCAGACACCCATAGAAATGATCCAACTGCATAGCGCAGAGAAAGATCCAGCAAAACTGGAGGAATCTCAACCTCTCCGCAACCTGAAGCTACGACGAAACTCTTCTGGATAGGTCCTCTCACCCAAAAGCTGAAACAATATGAAACAGAACAGGGTGGGTGGGCGTAATAAGAAACAGAAAAAAGGGTGGGTGGGTGAGATAATACTCACCTCCTGTCTTTAATAGAATCTAATTCCCCTGTCACGATAGTGAGGGGGTTTTTCCATTCTATGGCATGACAGGAGGCTTCATATTATGTAAATTTAAAGCCCTTGCATCACAATAACCCCAACATGAACCATACACTTGAGATAAAATAAAATGCTTTTAATGATTATTCTTTTGACCAATCAGCTGCTTTGATAATTTTCCCCCCAGGCCACCTCCAGGAGAATGTCCTAAACACCCTAGTACCTTAACTGAAGAACCGAAGGAGTAATAAACTCCCTCTTCTCGCATAACTTATTTATTCTATCTAGACCAAGAGGGGGCGCGGGGCGGGGGGTAAGGGACCCCGTAGTAATGTTCCCACAAGGAAAGCAACTGAGAGGTATTAGGAGGCTAAGAGCCTCTGTATTCCTACTTAAGCATTTTGAAACATTTAACAACTCATACATTAAAATGTCCTGGAAAAACCTGTATAATATATGGAGGAAACCATACGCTTACCCCTTCTGGCAACAAAGAAAGTGACCCCCCCCCCCACGTCCCGGGAGAAAACATTAAACTGTCCATAACTAATGGTCTGATATCGGAAAAATATCTTAACAGGAAAGAAAAAACCACATGGATAACTTTGGAAAAACAGTTGTAGCACCGACAATCCTTCTTTGGAAAGACAAAAGCGCACTAATCCAATACGATGTAAACGTCCCCAATAAGAAAAAACACCTAGCTCAGGAGGAAACTCCAACGGCAATGGATTGGAAGGTCCTACGCACCAAGCACTGCCAAACCACTGTTTTCACACTTAATGACACCCTGTCTCGCTAAGATAATGGCGGTTAAATGCAAACATCGACATGTAATGTTACCCTTTGTAAACGACTCCACCAGAAACTACCTATCTGTACTATAAGGGAGAAACGGAAGCGAAAAGTTGAGCCACACACCTACTAACCCAGCAATTGCAAGCTGAAAGGAAACCTGACTTATTAAAGGCTGTCCTTGATGACACAGATAGAGTCCTGCGAAAAATAAAAATTAAACTCGGATGCCCCAGGAAGAGATGAAAATATATATTCTAATGAAGGAGAGAGGAACCTCTGAAGGAACCGTTCATAAGAGAAAAGACTGTCGGGCAGAGATAGGCCACAGGCGTAGAGGGACGATACTAGAAATATCCACCATAAAATCCTATAGGGCTGGGAACCACCCCTGAGAAGGCCAGCACTAGCTTTGTCGTCTGCTTGCGCAGCCGAACCCCAAATTCTTGCTATCATGGCAAAGGAGGAAAACACACCAAAAGAAACTGACCAATCTCGGAGGAAACAGCCTGAAGGCAGTGCACTGGGATCCACATTCTTACAAGGGAAAAAAAGAGAGACCCCTAAATCGGAACTCCAAAAGTACAAGATCTTGGCAAAGAGAGAGTCCTGTCTAACGTTATGTTGCTCCTGTCATGGAGATATCTGGCACTGATCTGAGAGAAAGGCTCTTGACTGCAAAAGAGTTCACTAACAACTTCAAAAGGCTGACCAGCAGTGTCTTCACTAAAGCGGAGCACCTCTTCCTGTGCAACCTCCTACCTTAGCACCGTCAGTCCAATCTGCTGGTATCTGGTCCCCGAAAGACATCCGGGAAGGGAACGGAAAGAGAGCTCCAATGTGACCTCATGGAACAGAAACCGATTTGCGAGAAAGACAGATTCTCGCGAACATGTTTAAAACAATGACACAGAAGGAACTGAGCATCTGCCCATTCAGGTTAGCTAACTGAGGGAAAAAACCTCCCCTTTCAAGGGTAGATGGATTACTTCCTTACTAAGGAGATTCTGCCATCCTGAAGGATAAAGATGCGGAACTTTAATCTCTTGCACTTATAACAAACAACCCCCTGATTGTAGAAGGGACACCTCTTAACTGTATCAAAGAAAGATATTATCCAAAACCCCTTGGAACTGAGGTGAGTTATCACCAGCTTCATTAACTTGGTAAAGCCCCAGGGGCTGATGGGAAAGGCCAAACCGAAAGGAAGGGACATTGATAAGTGCAAGCCCATCAGTGGAACTGAAAAGGAAAACTCCTGATGAGCAGGAAAACACCGGAGCCACCCAGCACTCATACTTGAGGTCTAACATGATCATACCATGCGCTAGGAGAAGGGAGCCAATAAACATAATAAACCCTTCCATTTTAAAGATGCCGCAAATAGATGGTAGAACTTGCAAATTAACTATTGGGCGGACCTCTTACCCAAACCCCCAATTAGTGAGAGCAGAGCCATCTCGTTCACAATTGAGAAAACTGTGAGAGACGCTGGCATCACTGCCCCTCCCCAAAAAATGAGTTCACTGCCCCCACACTAACCAATTCTGCTTGTCTTAGTGGACACTGGGGAAAGAGGCAAGGGAAAACTGACAGAGGATCCTTGTTAAGTTACAGCCACCCCCAGGGGTTTGAGGTGAACACTGCACAAGAATAAAACCTGGTCAACACCTGAGGCATTACAGGAGACACCCTAGGTCTAGCAGGACCCCTGTCGGCATGATCTCTCCAAAGGAACCAAAAATGGTGTTCAAGCTCCTTGAGCAGAGGAGTAATTGTGCCCACCACTTGATGCGCTTTTTCTAGGATGGGTAGAGACCTGGGAAAAAACAGCCCAAGGAGCGGGCTCTATTCCCCTGAGGGGCAAAGATCTCAATGAAAGCCACCTGTCCAATAACAAATTGGGATGAAGTCACCTGGAAAAGGACTTACGTTGTCCTGTAGACATGAAGGCGTTTGGTGATGCCGAGCAGGCAAACTGACCTTATAGTACAGCCCCTTAGGATCCGCACATCAACAGCAAACCCCGTAACAAAGCTTGGGTAACCTGACCCAACACATTCTATAACTTGCCTTGACAACCCCTCCAGGGTCTATCTACCCCCCTTTTTTGGGGCCTGTCCCCTTTATTTGGGACCAAAAGGATGCCATGAAGAGGCCGATTCCTGGAAGAGGGTCACCTTTATAAGGAAGAATATATGATGAAGGATGTTATCCTCCCCCCTTTTTGTGGAGGAAATGGGAGACCTAAGTTTACCTTGCTCCTCTCCGGAGGCAAAGCCCAGACCACTGGTTATCAATAGAAGAAATAGGAACTGCGGGAAACAGCTCCCAGGACCAAGACGGGACAGACCGGGACTGCAGTATTGCTCCCACTCGCTTCTCAGACCCCCTACCATGAGCAGTGGAGGGGATGTGAGGGGGGGCTAAGGAGGGACGGACTGAGTTATCCTGTAACCTAATTGGATATACTAATGTACCTTAAAGGGATATATCTGGAAAGAAGGAAAACCTAGTTGGAAGGTCTCTTATTCTAACACTGAGACTAGTGAGGGAATAAGGATTGACCAAACAGTGTCCAATGAAGACTGACTGAGGTACCAATGGCTGTATCCTACCTCTCACTTTTATTGGAAGGAAACATTTATTATTTGCACTTACCAAGCAGGTAAGGGTTAATGTTCCTCAAACATGGCCCATATTCTCGCCGTAACAGAGAAACACAGGAAAAAACCATACTGCGCAAGCGCACATCCAAGCTGCTCACCCTAGCAGGGTGTGGCACTCAGCAGCACACAAGGGCAACCTCGCACTATAAATCAGGCAAAGCCTGAAGCCGAGCAGGTCGTAGTATGCCCATAGCAAGGCGAACAGCTGTGCCAATATTTCCAGAAAAAAATGCCATAACGTTATAAACACATTTATTATCCCTCTTAACACCCATACTCTTTGGATTTCTAAGTGCAGGTACGGTATTGGCACCCTTGTTGTCCTGTGTGGTCTTGCTTCCAAGACCTAACATTATGCATATTGTTATCATGGCAGGATGGGTTCGAACTCCCAGCCTTTGAGGTACCAGGCACTGCATTAACCAATTGTGCCACAGAAACAACCAATTTCTTATAATCCCCCCCCAGTGCGAAACCTAAAGCAATAGCTTCTGAAAGGCTTACACGTGGGGCAGGGGTGGGAGGTACACTAAAATTATAAAACATAAATACTATATAAAAAGAAAATAATAAGAACATATGTAATATATATACTACAACCTGCGCGTGCTGGGGAAGCAGCGGGTGGGCCAACTGGCCCCTGCAATTGAAGCAAACACTGCTGCACACGCGGCCTGGAACGGGAGGACTGACCGGCCCCTGAAAACGAAGAAAAACACACAGCGGCACACGCGGCTTTGAGCAGGAGGGGCGCCCGCACCTGAAATGAAGAAAAGCACCCAGCTGCACCAGCGTCCTGGAGCGGGGTGGGCCGACCGGAGCCACTCATCCCCAAGGCAATGCAAAACACTTGCATGCGTGGAGGGAATGGACTGGGCGGGCCGCTCGGTGCCGCCCTACAAGCCCAAAAGGTCTTGGGCTTGTAGAAGTGAAAGCTTCTTTCAGACCCCACTTGTAGACCTGAAGAGACATTTGAGCTCTGGAGACACACGCGTGCTGGGTCTGAAGCCAAGCTTCTGAGAGGCCCACGCACATTGGGTAAAGCTAAAGAAAAAAGACCCCGCTAAAATAAAGCGGCAGCAAATAATCATAAAACTCAATGTTCACGCGTGTGAGTCCCGTTGAGTCCCGATTTGCCGTGGACGTTTGCCCAGCAGTTGGAGGATTTTCATTGTGAAGCACAGACTTCAGATTACTTTACAGACTACCTTAACCATAAGGCTTTGTGGCCGTGGAATTAGAGGCAGGACTATAAAGGAAGGCAGGCACGCGCACCGCACGCGCACACCCATGTGAGTCCCATTGAGTCCCACTTTGCCGTGGACGTTTATCCAGCAATTGGAGGATTTGCATCGTGAAGCACAGACTTCAGATTACTTTACAGACTACCTTACCCATAAGGTGAACCTGTCATGATGCCTACCTCCAAGGAGCCAGGTCCGACCCAGCAACCCCAGAGGCAGGCATCATTTCCCCCAGGGAAGTGCCAGCGGGCCCAAGCTGGGGCCCTTTGGACACAGTCCTGGCGCCTTAGGCGCCAGGCTCATGTTGGACCCCTGTCCTGGCGCCTTAGGCGCCAGGCTCATAAAGCTAGACATATGTTCAAGTGTTTTAAGGTGCACTTACCTGATGCAGACCATGCTGCTACATCCAGGCCCTCTTGAGGCCTGAATGGAACTACTTTACCTGTGGAACTACTTTCCCCTGGATGTGGTCGGGGAAGGATACATACCTGATCGGTGGAAGGATACCTGGAACTTCTTCCAAAGCTATTTAAACCACGCCTGATCATCAACTCACGCTTCGCGTTGTTCTGCTCCTCGCAGCTGGACGCTCACCGTGTCAGCTCCTGCATCTGGACTTCAGCCACGCCTGTCAGCATCCTGGGTCACCTGCTAAGAGAGAATTGGAGAGAAAGAAGACCTTACCTGCTAAAGCTGCATCACGGAGACTTCACACCGACGATCCTGGAAGGGAAGACATCATTTTAAAAGCATTTCGCTTCGATCGCTGCAGCGCTGCATTTCACTCACCTTTCCTGGGCACCTCCATCTTCAGCAACGATCGTCCGGATCCGCAGCCACTTCCCAGAGCCTAGAGTGAAAAAGACAAGAACACAAGGTGAGAGAAGGAAGGGAATAGGAAAAGCTCAGTTTCCTTCTAAGACTTACCTGTTGGGTCATTCCCATTTCATTTCGGGTCCTGCCGCTTCTTGGTATTCCGGACCCCGGCCCCTATGGGGAAAAAAGACAAAGACATTGAATGAGCGAATGCAAAGACATTACCCGAACGCTCATCCAGAACTTACCTGTCAATCACTGGAACTGCACGTTTCACTTCGGGTCGGCGCCATATCTCCGGCATTCCGAACCCCGGCCCCTAAGGGGAAAAAGACATAAGCGTTAGCGCTTGCTGCAATAAGACAATGAACATTATTATTAAGCATGAACTTTTGAACATGCTACAGAACTCTTCCAGCGCCTTACCTGAATAGTGAAGCTTATTTGAACTCCCATCAAACCTCAATCCAGTGAAGTAACTGGGTTTCAACGCGCCCCTGCATCAGAAGCAGGATGGAGAACTCATCATTCCAGACCCTAAGGTGAGACTTCACGGGGAATCAATGAAGGGTATCGTGGAGGGCTGGAAGGGAGTGGGAGGCTTGAGCATTAATCCGTCAGTAGGTAATACTCCCTTTTCACGCACAGGGGAATATTCCTGTGAGCCAGTGAGTCCATCTTCAGAGTCCTGCGCTTCACCATAGAAGAAGCATCAGCACTCGAAGCCAGACCTGCGCCTCCGTGGGAATCAGGTGAGCGTGACAGAATCTTTAAACAAGGACAGTGAATCTGGTATTTACTATTATACCCTGGCTACTTACACTTGATTTTCATTTGTTTAGGCTTTGTGGCCGTGGAATTAGAGGTGGGACTATAAAGGAAGCAAGGCGCGCGAACCTGTGTGAGTCCCGTTGAGGCCGCTTTGCCGTGGACGTTTGCCCAGCAGTTGGAGGATTTTCATCGTGAAGCACAGACTTCAGATTACTTTGCAGACAACCTTACCCATAAGGTGAACCTTTAAACAAGGACAGTGAATCTGGTATTTACTATTATACCCTGGCTACTTACACTTGATTTTCATTTGTTTAGGCTTTGTGGCAGTGGAATTAGAGGCGGGACTATAAAGCAAGACAGGCGCGCACACCATGCGCGCACACCCATGTGAGTCTCGTTGAGTCACGCTTTGCCACTTTGCCGCGGCGTTTGGGCCTTCGGGCGCGGTGCTTTCTTGCTGTAACTGTGTTTCCTTTCTGATTGTGTGTAGATCACACGTGAGACAAGCCACTTATGTCAGAATTGTTGTACGCTTGCATGGCGTATAAGACAAAGGGCCCCTACCGGCTCACCACGGCCATGCCTTCCAACATACGCCAGCACATTATGTCAGAGTCACAACAACTTTATGAGGAGATGCCTACAGCTGTGAAGGCTGTTAATACTTGTTTGACTCCGATTGTTCGCACCACCCGCCCCAAAGTCAAAATTACTAACAAGAAGCTGCCGGCTACAACAAACAATGTTGATATACGCAAATATGGCTCTGGGAGATCTGGGAATGTTGCGCTGAATTTCACTCCTATTTTAAATGAACTACAACCGTCTACTGCTAACGGTGGATCTGTTTCGAATCCTTCTACTGGTGTATGTGCCCAGGCATCATCTGTTTCTGTTGAAAAAAATCAGGCTGAACCAAAGCTTATTACACCTAACATTGCAACCTCTCTTACAGATAGCATGGTATTATGTAATGCTCCATCTGGTGCCCCATTCACATTGAATTCTGATATTTCTAACCCTGTTGAAGATGCAGTGATGGAACTTGATTCTGTCAACTCTTGTTTCTCGGCCAGAGCAGATGGCTCTAACCTCTCTCAGTCACCTGACATGTTCCAGCATTGTAGCTGTAATATTTCAGCTCTAGCTGTTTCTTACATTGCCCCTACGCCATGCAGGGCAAATATAGAAACACATATTTCTTCAAAAACATCTTACTCTTTTAAAACCTCTCAATTGACCCTTGAGGTGATGAATGTTGCACTAATGGCCCATGCCAAGCTATTCGAGAGTTTGGATAGCAGATTAAAGGGCCTCGCGGATAATCTTGATACTATGAGACTCGACCAAAAAACTATGATAACTGCCTTGGATCACTCTCAAGGTTGTCTCAATGAAAAACTCAATAATGCATTCAATTTACAAAAGGATATAGCCCAGACCCTGGCCCAGAATCATTCTACAACTGTGATAATCAATATGCTCTGTGCTGATGTCCATACACAAAAAAAAGAAAACAGTTTGTCAAAACGAGGAAGTTATTCCTGAAACTACAGTCATTGTTCTATCTTCACCATCTAAGCAACCAGCACAGTTAGTGCTCTCTGTGCCGTATGTTAAAGGAATCATAACGGAGAAATATGTGGCGACGGACCCCACTCCACCGGCACATATTGCCCAAAACTCCAATCATATGGACAAACCTACGAGCAATGATCATGAACCTAAAACAACCTACCCTGTATTCGATCTAAGAACCACAAATGAAGTGCTATCAACGAATCCAAAGGGGAAGAGAACACAGGAAACAAAAACATTGAAGAACGTTAAGTCCACTAAATTAGTGGCAACTTCTTCAACTAAACAATTTATTAGCAACTTAACGCGTGCCAATAGCAGATCACTTGCTGCTTCGAGCTCCATAACAAAAAATATATGAACATTGGCGAAATTGAAAAAAAATAAACATCTTGA
Source organism: Ambystoma mexicanum (assembly GCF_040938575.1). NCBI lineage: Eukaryota > Metazoa > Chordata > Amphibia > Caudata > Ambystomatidae > Ambystoma > Ambystoma mexicanum. Next base: position 1,106,981,772 of record NC_090930.1, on the reverse strand, counting down.
TTCCTGTGAATCCCCCAAAGTGATTACTGATCATCCACCTCTTGATGAACTGATCAAATTAGCTGTAGAGAACCAGACCCTGCCTTCAACTAATTCTAAGAAATTACTCTCGTCTACCCAATTGTGTCCTATCACAACTACTCCAAAAGAAAATGTTTTGTTTACCAACAAAACTGTTGCTGCAAGAGAGTCACTAAGGCGGGAAATTGATCTATATTTAGAGCAGCGAAAATTCTAACCTCCTCGTAGTTTCCTATCATAGTGAATGGTCCGTCTAAATGCGCTGCTGTTTCTATAACTACACACCTGACAGTGATCCCTACCAATAAAATCAGGGACCTCACCCTCAAACAAGTATCCTTTGCTGAGTCAGAGCACCATCCATCAGAGTGCTCATCGCACTCGAAAGTAAATTCTGGTAACTTCTCGCAAATTGACCTTGAGGAAGTTAGAGATTCTATTGCACGCTTATGGTAGATGAACCTAGACAAGGTCAAGCACTCTCCTCTAGTACTACTCAAAATACCAATAAAAAAAATCCTGAGTTTTCGAATGCACACATGACCATGCCCTCCAACACAACGTCTACAAGACATTCTTTACCAACTTCCAAAAAGATTAGTCCTAGATTAGAGACAAGACATTCATTGCTGCTCACATGTCGACCAGAAATTACTCCATTTTACATTATGAACTGACAGAGTATTTTGAAACTCTTTTCTGATACCATTGCGCTTAGGGAAATTGGGTCTGACAATTTGGATCAAATTGAATTCCCTAATAAAAGCAACCTTGGCACAGCCCTCATATGGACTAAATCTCTGATAATACATAATATCATTTGGGCGGGCCAAGGACGCTTTGTACAATTTAGGTTTCCTGATTTCAGCTAACAATGATACAAAAGTTTGTTAAAATCTTGCCTTAAAACTCCTCAGAGTCTTCACCTCAATAGATCAAAACTCAATGCCTCAGAGGTTCTGAATGGCCCCAAGCAATACAGTCATATTACGAGAGTATAACTAGATCCGACCGTGTGCCAAGTGTGCCTCTCGGTAATTAGTTGGAACACTCAAGGATTCAGTCACCTTATCAATAATCCCCAAAGTATCCTTGGAAACTACGACCTTATACTACTTCAGGAAACTTGGTTATCTGTCCCTCCTACCTGCCTGGAATAATTATGATATCCACTTAGAACCTGCAATACGAGCAACTAAAGGGAGGTCCATGTCGGGTCTGTTAACTGCAACAAATACACTAGCTAACATTCATTTGACCTCACTTTAGCTGCCAACCCTTTTATCCAATGCTCTAATATTACCATTAGTTCTTTCAAAATTGCTTGCATTAATTTGTAGTGGAATCCTATGGGCATTTCGACTCTGCTATTTCTTAAAAATTTGGCAAACATAAAGGAGAATATCATCCTATCCTGTGGTATTATACACATCATTGTCGCAGGTGACTTGAATTTACATCTGTTCAAGGGAAAACAACACAAAAAACAAGAACGAGTAGAATTGTGGAACAATTTTGTCAAATCTTGGAACTTGGTGATGTTGAACGGTGCTAGCACTGCTGATTCCCCCCCCTCATCAACTTGGTTTAGAGGGACTCAGAGTGTGACTATTGATTATATTTATGTAACACGAAGTCTGTTAAATCATATATCTGATTTCGCAGTAATAACATCTGAATATAGCGATCATCGGCCGCTAACATTCAAAATAACCTTAGCCTCAGCCCCTCGTCCACAGAGACAACTCTTTTCAGGCTTGGTGGAACAAATAATTCCTTAAGTCGGCTGAAATGGTCTGATAAATCGCTTGTGCTTTATCAAAATCATTTAAAATTGTGTCACAAGTAATCTATGGTTATCGAAACAGCTCACCTAAATAAACTGGCTCCTTAGGACCAAATGCAGTTATATGCCACTACTCAGAAATCGAGACCAAACATAACTCAAGAATGTGATTGTGCTGTCCGCATTAGGAAATCATTGCATAGAAAGATGAAAAGACAAGCTTTAACAGCACCTCTTGCATTAAGAGCTGCAGCCATGTGTGCTATCAAAACTTCCTATAGAAGCTGGATGCACGAATACAAATTATTAAAACAACAATAAGATGGCAAACTTATGTTAAAGCAGATTCAAAGCAAAAATACTGCACAGATTTGGCAAATGTTCAATTCGATCACCAATGTCTCGCAATTAACTTCACAAATAAATGGAGTTACAGAAAAAGATTGGATAACTCATTTTTCAGCCATCTATGCTGCCCCAATATCCCTTAAGGTCCCTTGTTTATTGTCTTCCACTTTCGAACTGAAATTTGATGAAGATGATATTCGCTGCTTCCTCAATAAGGCCAGCATGTCTCGAGCCCCTGGTCCCGATGGACTCTCTAATGCAGTCCTAAAAAAGAATGTTGACCTCTGGGCTTCTATCCTTTACATCACATTTCAGTTAATTCAACTTAATGAAGAGTTACCGGAATCTTGGACTCACTCAATCATAGTGCCAATCCATAAAAAAGGAGACCGACAGAATCCCATGAGTTACCGGCCCATCGCATTATTAGATGTGCCTGGAAAAATCTACTACAGATTGGTCCTTCGTGACTTGAATGCCTGGTCATTATCAACTCACCGAAGGGACTCATTCCAAACTGGATTTGTCTCTGGACTAGGCACTGCAATTAATTTAACACTACTCAATGCCCTCAAGTCATCCTACGCCATGCAGAATCAAACATTATATGTGGCTTTCGTTGACTACCGCATGGCGTTTGATTCAATTGACAGGGAGCTTCTTTTGAGCAAACTAGCGAAATATGATTGTCCTGAATCCTTAGTTAAAATTGTGAGTCTTTTACATACAAATATGTCTGTTCAAATCAAGCTAAATATGGAAGGCCTTCTTTCTAACATCATTACGGCTGCAAGAGGCCTTAAGCAAGGATGCATACTTGCCTCAACATTATTCAATCTTTTTTTACTGGATATAGCAGATTCCTTTGCAATGGCCTCATCTGATTCACCAAAGGTAGAAAATTAAACAATATCTTGGCTGCTCTACGCGGACGATTTGGTGCTGATATCCCAAACTCCATCTGGGCTGCAAACTCTTCTTGATTTACTTGCTCAATATGCGTCTATTAACAATCTAACAGTAAATCAGGACAAAACGCAAATCATTGTACTTGGGAAACCTAAATCATCTTTTTCAAATAAGTATCAGTGGTGATTAGCAAGCCAAATCTTACAAGAGGTCTCTGAGTATAAATATTTAGGGTTGAACTTTAACAACTTAATCTCTGAAAAATCTCTTGAACTAGCATTGATATCCAAACTCACTATGCTGACATCTCAGGCTAGAATTTTGCTCGCTAAATTTGGTAAGTTTACATGTACACCCATCATGTCCTTTTATCAACAAAAGGTCTTGCCAATCATTACTTATGGGATGGAAACCGTATTGCCAAGAACTCAACTATTCTGGAACCAGTTAGAAGCCAAGTTCTGGAAATCTGTATTTAATCTTCCAAAACGTACTCCGACCATGTTACTCAGGTTTTAACTTGGTCTCCTTTCAATTCACATTCAGGTTACCTGGAAAATGTGTGCATTATTTCGGAAATGCCTTTTAGGAATCATTAATCGAGATAGGCTTGCCATTCTAGCCAATCATTTGTTGACCTCGGAGCAGACATTTCCTTCAAATTGGCGAATAAATATCTTGAATGCGCTAGCTAATGCAAATATCTCGATTGATCTCCTTCTCATGAATCCGAACAGAGCTAAGATCAAACTCTATCAGTTCGAATGGTTATTAACACAAGAAAAATGCTTAACACAAAAAGATTTTGACAGGACTACATTGCAAAATGTCCATCGCCTGTATTAAGATCGAAAATTCTAAGATTCGTCTCAACTTGTGGCCTGTTAACGAGATCTTGGTCAGAAGAGGTCTCCTTAAAAAAGAACTAGCCCATTGTCGATTCTGCAAAGACGAGTCGCAGACAGAAACTCTCCGTCATATCATCACAAAATGCAAAGCTTTTACTTTGCAGCGTCTGAAACGTGCCTATTGCATGACACCAAAGTTCATTCAGAGAACCGACAATGAACTATTGGCTGAGATCTTTGGGTCTGGCAACATCTCGGTCAGAAATGCAACTTCGCATATTCTTGATGCTGCTTTCCCGTACGAGAGAAATCCCATTGCGATTGTAAAATGAAAATGAAACAGTTATTCTTTTTTCTTATGAATTAATGCTTTGTTAAACACTCTTAAGTCTTACTTTTTGCCTTTATTCGATCCTAAAGTTGCTAGATTGAAATTCATGATAATATGCTTGTTGTTTTAACTGATGATCATTTATGTGTTTTATGCTAAAGTAACTTATATTATATCACTAATGATGAATTTTATGTATTTGTAAAGTTGAACTTTCAACTAAATCAAATAGAAATAAAAATAAAAAATAAAATAAAAAAACCTCAATGTTTTTAAAATGAAAGAACAGTAAGTATATACTGTATAAGCAACACTCTACATAATATAAAGATATTATATTAATATAATAATCACTGTGACAATTACTGACTAGCACACAAAGCACAACTACAAGGAGTGACTTAGCTGTGGTGTCAGCAGCAAAGAAAGAAGAGTTGGGATTAGAGTAAAGGACATATATAGAGAAGGGTCCCTGCTCATTGGTCTCCTGCAGGGCATGACCTGTCCTCCATAGTTCTGTTATTAAAACTTTTTGTTTGTAAAAGTTTTTTCTTTGCTGCTGTGGTTTCAGAAGTAAAGATTGTAAAGCATAATATGAAGCCTCCTGTCATGCCATAGAATCAGGAATCAAAACAGCAAGTTGGTTCACTCCTCAATTACAAACCCTAAAGAAAACTAATAAGACAAGAATGGAGCTAAAAAGGAAACCAGCATGACAAACAGCATGCCATTGACTGATTTGATACTACAAAGCAGCAATCTTAAAGGCTAAACAACTACACTACACCCAAAGCATCAGAACAGTCCACAACCCGTAAGCAGAAAGAAATATTCATAATCATCAAAGAGATGAGAAACCTGACCTCCTGCCACAAAACTCGTTTACCCTCTAAGAATGAAAGGGCCATCTCCACATTTTCCTGAAACAAGGTTAAATAACATTCAGCAAGCCATAAATGCTGCACTAATAAGTAGGAATTATGATATTCTTCACAACCAAACCCCATCCACAATAACAACGCTCAACAAAGCCCAAAACATCTCCAAAGCACAGCTCTCAAAACAGGTGAAAGTGAGACAGAACGAGACTCGAGACCTCCCAATGGCTTCCTCTATAGAGACATTCTTACCAAGAAAACCCCAGCCTATTGCTTTCGAGAACTCATGAAATTCTCATCGTATACTGGAATAGTACTAAGACTTTTCAAACCGGCCTTCTTTAAATCATTTCTCAAAAACAGCACTGAAAAAACAAATAAAGGACTAATTGACAATATATCATACCTAGCTAAAACCCTGAAAATCGGTTTATAGTCCAATCTTGGAACATGATGAGTCCAACAACACACCGAACCAAGCACCGGGATCCTTTAATGACATACTTCAAGAAACCATGCCACAAGGCAGAAAGAGATACAGAGGAAGGTGTTTCTCCAGCATTATGGCAAGGTTCAGGAACTCCCTTAAACAGAAATCTGTACTTAAGAAGGTCACAAGACTTTCATAAAACCTTAACACCCTGTTTTTTTAACATACCGATCTGGCAATTGGCCCCCCCCAGAAATCTGCCATGAACATAGGCACCCACTAATCTCCCACACTAACATCCGCAACTTCTATGCCCAAATGAGCTATGCATTGACCAATTGTGCTGCTTGCGCCCAGCACGCTAAGGATCCATCTGATCTGACTTCACAGAGGATTACACCGCTATAACCAACTTTTACACCAGCCCCCTGGCCAATGCTTCCTTAACTAGAGAACCACCAATATTCAACACACATATTCCAACTTGCTGTCTATTCCATAGTGATCAAGGAACAATACAATAGCAACGCTATGTCTCAGCTAGATTGTTAACAGTTTTGTGTTCTCTTGAATTAAAATGGATTGGTAACTCTATTCATGCATATTTGAATATGGTTTCAGTTCCAATGTCGCTCACAGGATGTGATGCCAATTTTTTCTATGTACCTTTGTACCGCGTTTAAGCTTTCATGTTTTTCTATGTTTCTTCTATGCTCTTTCTGACACATGCCTTCAGCATAACTTTATGCGTACAACAATTTGTGTATGTCTTTTTTACTAGATTATCTTGAATTTTACTTACTAAATGTGAAGTTTATACACATTTTGGAGATATAGCACAGTGTGCTTTGTTCTAATAATATATAGAAAAAACAGAAGGACTTGTAATATGTGTAAAATAATATCACCTAATGCTTAGATTCCTTCACACACAGTGATTTAATTAGCTGCAAGTAATCTCATGCTTTTCCTGTTGGGACACTTTTGTTGTATTTAGTAATGCTTCCTATCCTAGAACCACAGGCACACAAGACTCCTCCCCTGGAGACAAATGCGTTCTTGCCAAGGACAAATGGCACCTAGAAACAGACCTATTTGCAGAGCGCAGGCTTATTTCGTTCTGCATGCATCTACAGAAAGGTAAAGCTGTGCTGCTTCCCTCCTTTCCTCCCTCTAACCTAACCCTTCCTCCTCCATTTCAAATGTGCCAGCGCACCCGAAGGCCGTGGAAATGGTGGTATAAATCTCAACAACATACCATTTTGGGGGTTTCTGGAGCTGCACATTGCACATGATGGCACCACCTGCACATGTGAAATAGCACAGGGGCAACATGCTGGTCTTGGAAGGAAGACCACACAGAGCAACAGAGATTCGAATGCTCGGTCCGGGCTTAGAAACAGAATTCAGGTATTAAGCGTGTTATAATAAAACAATAATTAAATAATACCTGAGATATGGTGATTACACAAAGCATACAATGGCATTATTGGGGCCTTTGCTGTTGCACTCACCATGTTATGGAGCCACGTTGGCATGTGTGGTTATATTTTACATTTAGTAAATATAAAGATTATGTGATGGCATTATTGGGACATTTGAGGCTGCACTTGTCATATGACAGTAGTACCTGGACATGCAATGCCATACTAAAGCGAGGCTGCTGCCTCCTTGCTAGGTAACTAGCACTATTTGAAGCAGTAAACTTCCACCAGCAGGCGGATACGCCAGCGGACCAGCTAAGGCCCTCATAAGGCCCCTGTTTACCGCTGTTTGCACCGATTGTGGCGGTGCCGTCCTTCTCTACCTCCTCCTATCATCCAAACAGGCCTACTATATGACTGCTGAACGCTATGGGAGCCCTTTCAATCTGAATAATCGTGTTTCGACAGTCTCTGGCTCACATACCACTCTGCCCGCCTACACCTACTCACCACATGTCCCGTTGTATTGAGGTGGTCAGACCATTCTAAGATGGCTGACCTCTAGAGCTCGCTGCTCCCTCAACCAAGCTCTTGCCTGATTGGCTGCACCACAGCTTATCTCCTACCCTGATTCACCGGCAGGTGCAAGCCGGTGGCCGCACTGAGGCAGAAAACGAAGGCTCCTGCCCTGAGCCTGTCACAAGCCAAACAGATCCTAGGGCCAGCCACAATGCCCAGCCGGACCGGCCCAGGACCCGTATATCATCTCGCCATTAATCCAGCCAGTGACCTGGTAAGACTATGAAATCACTGTAACAAGAACAATAAGTATAAACACAGTGTTTTGTACCATTTACTACTGCCCACTAGTTTAATTATCACATCATCTGTATTGTTTCCTGTGCATATTTCTATCACCAACTACACTCCATGTATTATGTTGCCTTACCATAGTTAATAACCATGTTACTTCGCATTTATCCTAGTATCATCTTCTCCGCATATGTATTGCAAGTGTCATAGTAACACCACCCATGTCAACTATAGATAGCGATATTCACTCCCTACCAGTGCAGTGTGTAATACTGTGACTAACCTTACCAGTTATACCGTTATGCGCATGAGAGCAATAACTACCACTCTGCTACTGCCTCGCATTCGCATCTCTGGTAAACTAAATGATTCAGAGAACGTTCAGTACTTTGCCTGCCCAGCCATCTTCCCTCCAACCGGCACCTTTAGCCTCCCCATAGACAGTAGACGCCTAGTCCTCTAATTCAATTAAACCATGCTAAATTGGTTACTGTTTATGATGTTCCCCTTTTGCACTGTACCGTGTGAAGTACCTTGCACAGGCTCCCACTTCATTATCCATGAAAATGGCCTCCTTAGGGCTGCATGTCCTCGTCATCACCCCATCCCTTGTCCCACACCTTTCCTACCACACACCAATCCTTTCCCCCAGCACTATCACCAGACCAACATGCAAAAAGAAATTATAGTAATAATAGCCCAAAAGCTGCAAATTACTCCCAAATCATACACTCTTGTCACTAATAATTCACCCATAACAACCTACCCGTCCCTCAATGCACTCAGATGTGCTAGATGTGCTAGACTTAGATCACGGACCTACACCACCCCACGTTGTCCAGACAGGGATTATACCATAACCAAGCAATTCAAACTGATCCCGCTACAGGGCTGCATTAGAACCCAAAGACTTAGATCCCCGCATATAAATTGCCCCAGCTCGCCGGCCTCCACCGCATCTAACATCACAGGCAGTGTACACGCATCAGTCTACCAGCCCAAACCTTCCAAATTAACTAGCACAACCAAACAACAAACTACTACCGCTGGGATTACCAACACCTGCTCACCACCTGTAGTCCAAAACCCACCTCCCCTAAGCACCTCAAAGCAGCGCTCATTAATGCACGCTCCATAGCTGCACATGCTACAGAAATACATGACTATATCATTGAGAAACAGCTTGACCTACTCATAGTGACCGAAACCTGGCTTCACCAAGCCTCTGGACCAATACTTACCATTGCCATTCCTCCGGATTACACTAGCCTCAGGACAGACAGAACGAAGTCAATAGGTGGGGGAGTAGCTATTATTGCTAAAACCCATCTTAACATAAGAGCCTGCCCCATAGAGAACCTAGATGGGTATGAAATCTTACTAGCTAAACTAGCCACTATCCAGAAAACTACTATAAAAATAGTAACCATTTATAGAGCGCCCAATACTAAATCTCAGCCTGAAGTAGACATACCTTTATTACTAACGTCATTCATTAAACCCAAAACCAAGTGCATAGTCCTTGGCGACCTGAACCTTGGATTCAATGATACCCAAGAAAATAAAGCAGAAGCACTACACAGTGCTCTTAAAGACATGGCCTTCACACAACTTGTGAACGCTCCTATCCATACAAAAGGGAGAATATTAGATTGGCTACTACCACTCAATACCCCAGTATTCTTAGACGCCATCAACACAGTATCTTGGTCAGACCACCACAGTGTAAATTTCTCTATCCTGGGTAATGAACCAGACCCACCTAAACCTAACATAGCGGAATCCTATGTAACTAGAAATATCTGCAAACTCTCAGCAGATAACCTTAAACCTCTGTTAGCATCTGCCTTCAATGACAAAAAGATTACTAATGAGAACCCCTGTGTCTTGGCTGACACTTACCACAAATGCCTCACTAACACAATAGATACCCTAGCACCTTGCGTCACCAAAGCCAGACACAAGGACAAAGAATCCTCCTTCTGGTTTAATGATTAATTAGTCTCCCTTAGACGGACCAAATGATCGCTCGAACACCGTCTAAACAAAACCCACAGCCGCGTAAGCATTCAATACCACCAATAAAATTTATAAAGCAGCTATCATTGCTCACAAAGCAGACACCCTCAATACTAGGATCAAAAATGCCTCCTCAGACACAAAAGAATTATTCTCCATTCTTAAAGAGTTGGAAAATCCCATCCCGATCATTAACCCGGTTCAACCGAACAAAGAATGGTGCACCACCATTGAAGATGCTCTTGCCACCAAAATCAAACTCCTACAAAATAAAATCATGTCCAAAAGAAATGTCCTATCTGATAAACACCTCATGTCAAACCAAATCACTAAGCACTCAGGAGACAGCACTCTACCTTCAACTTCACCCCAGTCACCCAAGAAGAAGTAGAAAACACTATGTCCCAGGAGGATAGCTCAGCGGCAGCGTACTCGACTTGGAAACAAAATGTCACGCAGCAACACTGGTTCGATCCTTGGGTCCGCGCTTAGAAACCTCTGGGTATTAAGCGCGTTATAAATATCATATCATATCATCATATCATAGGTAAACTCAAAGCATCCAACTGCAAAGGAGACAACTTACCAGCACATCTAGTCAAACTATGTGCCCCTACTCTCACCCCTATAATCAACAGTTAGCATCAAAGAAGCATGGGTCACGCCACTATTAAAAAAGCCCTCTCTAGATCCTTTAGCTCCCACCAACTACCGGCCCATAACTACTGTCCCTTCCTACTCAAACTCATCGACAAACTAGCCTATAACCAAATACAAACCCATCTTGAACAAAATAACCTATTAGGGGCTAGACAATCCGGCTTCAGGCCTACCATAGTACTGATACGGCCCTCCTGGACTTGAAAAGCCAATTAGACACCATCAGAGATACAGGAAAAAAATGGCTACACTACTGCTCCTGGACCTATCAGCAGCATTTGACCTGGTAGACCATGACAAACTCTGTGAAACACTAAAAAAAAGACTTTAATTTCGCAAACAATGCCACACTCTGGATCAAATCCTTTTAAACTGATCGAAGATCCAGAGTCGCCATAGGAAATGATTCAGCCGACCCTATACCAGTCCCCATAGGAGTTCCCCAGGGATCATGCCTCTCCCCCACCCTCTACAATGCATATACTAAACTCCTATTCTCAGCCATAGATGATATGGGTGTCATCTACACAAATTTTGCAGATGACACCCAGATCTTCATCCCTATTACGGGTGACTACACCCAAGATACCCAAACCATCAATAAAGTCTACACCATCATTCAAAATTGGATGGCCTTAAACAGCCTTTGTCTCAATGATGAGAAAACTGAGGTTCTCATCGTGGGCTCACAAAAAAGAATAAGCACCCTCCACCCTGATTACTTCCACATCATCATAAATGGCACTTGCATCCCAGTACTCAAGCAAGTTAAAACTCTTGGAGTATATATAGACGCCAATCTCACTATGCATAAACAAATATCAGCCCTTTCCTCCTCAACAGCATATACAGCCAAACCTATTGCACTCAGTCGCCAATTCCTCACTCCTACAAACTGTATCACTCTGGCTAGAGCATTGATTTTAACGAAATTGGACTACTGCAACATCCTTCTCCTAGGTACCTCCAAAACCAACGTCAACAAAATACAGTTACTGCAGAACAAAGCCCTTAGAGCGGCGCTAGGTATAAAATAATCTGAACACATATCCAACATTATGCGAGAAAATCACGGGCTGCCTATCGAAGCTAGAATAATTTTAAAAAAACTATGTGTTGTTCATAAATGCATCACAAACAAAGCCCCTAGCTACCTCAACAACACTATCAAGAAAAAAATCTCCTACAGGGCCCTCAGATCCAATAACTTGGCTCTTTTAGAAATACTGCAATACAAATACAAGAGAGCAGGTGGAAGTAGCTTCAAAGTCCTAGCCCCAACTCATCGGAATGCCTTACCACTTAATATTAAAAAAGAGGATATGCTAGCAGGGTTAAAAAAAGCACTGAAAACCTGGTTGTTCAACACATTCTAAACACTACTAGTCCCAATCAACTAGGGTACCAGAGTGGCACTGACTTACCTTGATTCTCCTAACCGGTCCTATGGACTATATGTATGCCCAATGGCCTATTATGGAACAAGAGTCCTAATTGATCGGCTATTACTGTTTTGATGTATATGCAACATTGTATACGAAATACTATAAGCTGTCTGCTACTATTGTTTTGGTGGACATTGATGGACATTGTATAAAAAATAATTCTATAAGATGTCTGTAACTTCGCCGTGATTCCCCATGGTCTGGGCGAGTAATAAATGTAGTAAATAAATAAATAAATAAAATAAATAAATACAAATACCTTACTGATTATTCCAGACATATGATGGCATTATTGGGGCATTTGAAGCTGCGCTTAGAATATTATGGTGGCTATACTTTACTTCATTTATAGTAATCCTATGGTAAATTATGCACACTTTTGCCAAGTATTGCCATCATTTGCCCTCTTAATCGCACCATTTGGAATAGAGCAGTGCAACAGCATGCCCACCTGTTATGCGAGACCTCACATGGCAAAGCTTAGCTAATTATTGTAGTAGCTGGCCAGAAGACAGCAAGAGCTGGCAAATAGGGTGAGTACTTGGCATATAATGGCAATTCCTGGCAGATGTGGGACAAGTGCCTATATAATGCCTATACAAAAGCTAGCACTGTTGAATTTGCCAATACTTGTTTGTTGCCAGCATTTGGTGAAGCGTAAGGCAGGGATTCTGCTCTTTCTGTTTCAAGGAAGATGCATCCTGTTCTAGAGAGGCGTCCACTAGGCCCTGGTGAAAGGTTTGATCTCTGGCTCTGGGGTGCAGGCTCAGCCTCTTCTTGGATGTGGGATGCTTGTGGATGCTCTGCTGGGTGGATCACCTGCACTGCACAGACAGGTGATGCACAGTGTGGCAGGCAGGGTTGCTTGGGTGGGGTGGGCACCTACTCAGGCCTGAGAGAACCAGATGGATGATTCCCAGTGCCCGGTATTTTATTTATTTATTTTTTACATTTACACAAGGCGGCATTGGGGCATCGTGGCGCTGTTACGATAAGGCTTACTTAGTTACAGGAGAGAAAACAACCGGTATCATGGATGGGGGATGGGGGGGCGTCGTGGGAGCTACTGCCAGTACTGAAGTGCTGACTGCTTCCGACATCCGCCGGCAAGGGATCCTTTTCCATCTTTACACTAGATGGCAGCTCCTCTGACCCATTTCAGCTATTCATTGTTAAGGGGTGGCGTGCAAGCATGGCGGGAGTGAAGCTGTTGTCCACCCCAGGACAGGCTGACAGACACACATTGGTGGCAGGACAACACCTCTTTCAGTTAATATATGTGATCTGTATAGGCTGACTTTGGACATACATAGCATTGGATCTACACAGAAAAAGTTTGTCAATGGCCATGTTCTTACTTAACTCTTTACATCATCAAATATATCCGGTACTAATATTTCACAATCAGTACAGGCACCCTTTTCATGGGTCAAGTAGTTGGCCCAAGTATGATGGGGTAGGAACCTGTCACCGCAAGATGTGCATAGATTCAACAGCTGGCGATTTAACAAAATTGGCCATGCTACCACCTTAGGCTGGCCAGCCTCTGCCAATGACTGCAACAGAAGGGCCATTAACCTAAAAGAAACAGCATTAACAAGAGAAACGAGAAGAAGCAACTTGATGAACTGCTCTCATAGACTCCCTTGGAACAGATTTGGTACATCTGGGCTGTCTGCGAGTGAAAAGAAGCTTTGTCCATTTATGGGGTAAAGTAAAACATTTTAACAGCGTGGTAATGGGAGAGCTGCTCTTTAGCTTCCCCGAAGAGTCACACAGTGTCTTGGTAACACAGGCTCCAAACAAACGTCTTTTTTCTGTTTTTCGCAGGGTTGGCCAAAGGCCTGCCAGTAGCGCTAAACAGGGCCGTTGTTTAGCAATCAAATGGAGGGTTTCACTGCCGGACATCCACGTGGTGGTGATCTGTGCAGGTGCGCTGTCTGGTCGCAGGCCAGGGGCTATTTTGCAATCAAGGTGGCTGTAAACCCGTCATAAACAGAGACACGATTGCTCTTTATTATTTGTCTAGTCCTGTTTCTTGCTCTTCTCGCCCGCCGCCTCGTTGCAGATGAATGCTGACAGTGTAGTCCTCGCCTCTTATTCCCGCCAACACTCGTGGGGCCAGACATGCCTTGCGAGACGGAACCTGTTTTCAACAATGTGTGTTCGTTTTCTGGAAACGGTGACCATGCACTATTTGTTATTTGGGCCTTAATAAAAACATGGTATATTATAACATCGCAGCATATGGAAACAATCCGGGTCTGTCCTGATTTTTCGTTTACCACACCACGGAGTTGCTTTCCTAACACTGAAGCGCAGGTATTTTAAAAAGAACTTCAATGCCAAACAACCATTTTAAATAAGATTTGGGCATCGCAGGTCTCACCATGTGATGAGACTCAGAGGGGTGTGGCATCCCAGCAGCGATCTTCTTCGCACCACACAAATATGCTTGGACTATAGAGCAATGCCAGAAACAAAAACGCAAAATGCTAGCGTGGGCCAGTTTTTTGGGTCAAAGCGGGCCACTTTTTTGGCCCATGTCGGCCAGTTTGATACGTTTCTTTACCATGCGGCTAGTAGTTTTCACCAGTATTACTGAATGAATATTCTTTAGAATGCACAATTTGTGTCACAAGTGGTCAAAAACCTCCCATTGGGTACTGCTTAAACAATCAGGGATGTCATTTCACCAAAATGCCAGGGGTAGCGGAAGTGACATCACACAGCCCATGACCTCCGACTGGCATCACATGAAGGTATGTCATTTGACCCCGCCCGCAAGTGAAATCACGGGACGCAATGGCACAAAACCTTCAGCTGCGTCTAACACCCATGTTTCCAGGCGCTCATTCAGCCAGATATAAGAACCGAGGCACAGAGATAAGCCAGATCTGGCCACAATTACACATTTGGGGAATGTCATTTTCCAGATTTGACGTGGAGTCTATATGTAAAGCATACATAATGCAGTGCTTGTAACAGGGTAACCGAAAATCTCTAAAACAAGCTACAGCTAGTGTACGAAACATCTATAGATCAATGGACACAGAAGTACTTGTTATCTGTGGCATTGCTGTGTTAAACAAGCCAAAAAAGCACTGACCGGAGAGGCGTGCACTGTCTGTTTACCCAGCAGCAAAATGCTGCACAAGCAAGGCCTGAAAATTAAATAAATTACCAGAATTAAGTATCAACAAAATGTCCTGGCTATAAATGCATCTTTGAGTCAGCTACCATTACCATAGAAGAAACCTATTGTACGGGTGTAAGCTGAGACCATCTGTCTCTGTGTGCGGTTATCTTTAAGTTATGTGACAAGCAACCACATGTTGTCCCCCACAACCCAGAGCCGGACATAGCACCATAATGTCCTAGGCTTTGATACATGACTCTTCTTCAATCTTTTTTAACGGGGTTAGGTGTGGGGAGGTGGGGGGGCTGCACTTCCTTCAAGAGTGGGGCTCAATGCATCTATGATTTTTAGAGCTTTATATGCGAGGGGCGTTATTCAATAACCCCTGGACCGACCTGTGAATGAAGCTTTCCCAAAGCCCCTTCCAAGGAGTTTGAGTGGGGTTGGGTGGGCCACACCATGGCTCTCTCACTTCTCAGACTCCGTGTCCAACGCTTATTTTCTTAAGCAGTGCTGTACCAGAGCAGGGTTCTGGTCAAGTTTGCAGCCACTCTCAACCATTCACATCACACGCGTTCAAAGTGAGCAGAGCCCAATCAGTGGCATAGCACAACATTTGGGGGGCCCGCTGTGAGCCAGGCTGAGGCCCCCCCACCAAGCTCCTTAACAAAGCACAGGACCGCTACATCCAGAGCCAACCTGGACCACCACATGTGCACAATGTCTGTGATGATTATGCCGCTGCAGGGGCATGCACTACTCCAAGTGAAAGAAGTAAGTATGATTTTTAACCAATGCTTAAATGTTTCAGCTAGCCTACAAAAAAGGGGGCGGTGCCATGTCCCAAAATATACCAGCCACCGTAGATGGCTGATGAGTTGTTTTATTGGAGGGTGTAAATATTTGCCACACATATGCGATTGCGACTGAGCATAGCGAGGGGGCCCGAACTAATGAAAACGGGTTTGACAGGGTCAGGGGAATTCTTCCCCCTTCCATGAGAAAATGTTTTGAATAATGGGTGAAAATGGTGCATTACACAGCACATTTCCTGTGAAAATTTGGGTAAAACGCCAAACAGTTTGCAATCGTTTTTGTAAGGTGTAGGGGAACACATGGGAAAAAGTATAATAGATGCAAGTCACCAAAAGTGCACAAGTGCATTACCCAATGCATTGCCATGCCGGTCCCTTCAATATATGCCATTATAAAAAAGATTTTCATGATAGCTGTGACCATACATTTCCATGCTGGCTCCCCATATAAGAAAATACTCATGTTCACTTTGAGATGTTTTTTATAGTATCGTTACTGGCACTAGGCACAAAGCTGGCTCTGCCAATATATCCCAGTACTCCTATGGAAGAAAATATTCCTGTTGGTTTGGCCATTAAAAGTGACATGTCACAATAAGAAAACATGTCCAAACTGGTTCCAATATAAGCTAGTCTAGACCCATAAGACCACTTATCATCCTTGCTTCATCATAGATGCTCAGTTAATAAAAAGTAAAAAATATACAGCCCGCTACACCAACACTCAGTCTAGCCAGGTAATACCTCTCTTCTCATGCTTGCTTTATCAAAGATGATGAGTAATAAGTGTCATGCCATAGTAAGCAATGGCTAGAATGGCTACACCAAAATGCCAGGCTTTTTGCTGCCACTTTCTTACCCCCATCCCCACTTGGCTGACTCACACCCTGACACAGCCCTTTCCATGCTCCACTCTGCTATATATGATACTCTCGAAGTTCTTGCACCTGTCATAAGGATCCGCTTGAAGCCCAAAGCCAAGTGCAACTCTTGGTACGACTCTGACCTTGTCACCCTTAAACGCAAGTGCAGGGTGGCTTAGAGGAAATGGCATGCTTCTAGTACATCTTCTGACAATCTGACAAACTGGCCTGCCGCCTGCTCCAAAGGCAATACCGGCTCTCTGTCTGCACCAAGAAGAGAGCCCACATACAAGCCCTCGTCTCCGCGGAGGATAGCTCAGCGGCAACGTGCTCGCCTTGGAAACAAGACGACACGGAGCAACGCAGGTTTTATCCCCGGGTCCGCGCTTAGAAACCTCTGGGTATTAAGCGCATTATAAATAACCCACCATATCATACCTATCATATCATCTAACAACTGGGCCAAACTCCTTAAAATCTGCATGGAGCTGGCCAATCCTGCTGCAGTCTCTACACCCTGGCTTTGCATTTCATCTCTAAAACTCACGACATCCTCGTCTTCCCCCTTCCCCCTCTACTCCCTGTTCTTCCTCTGGCCCGTTCTCTGGCCACCTCTGTTCCCTCCTCTCTGCCTTTCCCCTGTTCCCCTCAGACAAGGCTTCGAGACAGGTCTGATCTATGAAAATCTTGTCAAAACAGGTTCACCCCTGTTCCTCCAAAACCATCAAGGACCACATTGACACCCTGGCTCCTGCTCTGGCTGATTTCTGCAACCACTCCTTCGTCTCTGGAGTCTTCCCCTCCCCCCTGAAGCACTCCCTTGTGCACCCTCTTCTTAAGAAACTCTCTGCCTACCCTTTCTGCCCTGCTAACTATCGCCCAATCTCCATCACTCCTTTACTTGGCAAACTCCTGGAAAAGCTGGCCATCTCCAAGCTTAATCTTCACTCTGAATCTGTTGGTTGTCTCCATGACCATCAGTCTGGCTTCAGAGGTGCCAGAAGCACAGAAACTGCTCTCCTGACCATCCGTTAAGACCTGCTCTCCAACCTCGATTCCAACACCCCCGGTGTCCTCATCTTACTTGATCTCTCCTCTGCCTTTGACATGGCCAACCACGCCATCCTGCTCAACCGTCTCCGTGATAACCTGGGTATCACCGATCAGGCCTTGGCTTGGTTGACCTTCCTCTCCGACCAACCCTCCCAGGTCCAACTTGGGTCATTCCTCTCCTCTATCTCCATCTCTATCTCTATCTCTAGCTGTAGTGTTGCCCAAGGGTCTAACCCCTCTCCATGGCTGTTTATCCAATACCTGGCACTTCAAGCCCACCGCAATGCCGCTCTCTGCCCCAACTTTCAGTGCTATGCGGATGACACTCAACTCATTTTCAGGCTCCCCTCTGCCACCTCTTCTCCTTCTCTCATCTCTGACTGTCTGTCCGCCATCCAGTAGTGGTGTGCCACCAATGACCTCTGCCTTAATGCCAGTAAGAGCGAGATTCTCCTCATCAGCACACCTACCCCCTCCTTTCCTGTCACTCTCTGTCCGGCCTCTCTTGGCCCTCTTCCTGCTCCCACCTGTGAGGCTAAAAACCTCAGGGTCATCTTCGACTCCGCACTTTCCTTCTCTCCTCACATCTCTGACATTTCTAAGAAGTCACACTACCAGCTGCACGTCCTCAGAGGTAATCTTCCTTTCCTCTCCTTCCCCCAGAAGCTTACTGTCTCCATTGCTCTGGTTCTCTCCAGGCTTGACTACTGCAACAGCCTCTTTCTAAATCTGCCTGCTTCTACTCTCCGCCCTCTGTGACTCATCCAAAACAGTACTGCAACACTTGTCCTTGGCCTCAAACCCAGAGATCGTATCTCTCAAGGACTGAAATCTCTGCACTGGCTCCCAGTGGCGGCGAGGATTAAGTTCAAAACCCTCTGCATTGTCCACAAGGCCTGGGACCTTAATACCTCCAACTCTCTCTTCCTAAATATATTCCTTCGCGAGCTCTTCGCTCATCTGCCTCCAACTACCTCAGAGTTAGTCACTTCGACAAAGCAGCGAGTTAGTGGTAGATCTCTGTCTTCTGCTGGGGCCTCCCTCTGGAACAGCCTCCCTGCCTCTCTGAAACTTGAGGAGAACCATCTCTGGTTCCGGAAGCACCTCAAGACCTTCATCTTTGCTTCTAATTTCTGGCTGAATCTGAAACTGCACTGGTTACCTGGATATCCTCTGATCTCGGGCCCATGTCCCCGCCCAGCCAGTTGCACACCTGCACTGCCCCCCCCCTGGCAACCCTTGCACTCAGGGACTTTTTTTGTATCCCTACAGCCCCTACTAGCACTTGACACCTGATGTCTGCACTTACCCATGCACTGCCACCAGCTGGCCGCAATTTTATTTATTGTCTTTATTTATTTTACTTTTATCCTATGTACTGCACTGCCCCCTCCCCTTTCCCCTGCACTTTTCCCCTTCCCCCCTCCCCTGCACTTGCGCGATCTTAATGTCACCTGGCCTAGTAGGATTGTTGTCTCTGTCTTCGCTCTGTTTCCCCTTCCTTGCCTCGTGGCGCCTTGAAACACTTGTGTCTAGGCGCCTTATAAATGCCATATCATATCATATTACACATGAACATTACCAGTAAAAACTGCAAAGCCAATAGAGGATGTGTCAAAAATGCTCTAGTGATCGCCAGTCTCCCAGGGCCTGACACACACAAACACACACACACACACACACACACAGAACATTCATACACACTCTCTCGAGACCATTTTATGCCCCAGTCCGACCCTCCCAAAAACACACGCAAAATATCGAAGCAATTAAGGCATGCAGTCAATAAAGTATTTCAGCAATGCTGTGGGATGAAATGAGGTTGTAAGGTTTGTTTGTCTGCCGTGTGTAGGAAAAATCTTCTAAAGCTCCTTGTCCTGTATCTCCAAATCGCCTGTGTTCGGTGAATGACTGTGTGGACGACCCTCTGCCCCAGTCCGGTTGTCAATGCGGTTGAACGCAATTATGGAAACTTAGCTTTACGACAAATGTTATTTTTCACTATGTTTTTCCACATAACCATTCACACTTTCTATCCCTTCTCCTGTTCCTCCTATTCGGAAGAATGGCACAATTGGTCCCGTGATTTAAACAATTCCACAAAAGGCTGGTTTATTCAAGGCAACTGGGTTTTTCCGTTGTACACATCCTCTGCTTTTTGCCATACAACTTGTGTGTGTTCTCTGTGTTTTGCTGTCTTTTGCTAATCCATTTCTCTCCTATTTTCTCCTATTCCACTCCTTCCCTAATAAAACCCTCCTCAAGTTGTTATTTTTATTTTCTTGGACTTTTATACCACGCTACATTGCTAGCAAGCGCCCACAAAGCTCACGAGCTGGTGGGGCATGTAAGGGGTAGGCTGCAGGGAGCAAAGGGATGTAGTATATCGATCATGACTCATTCGCAGGTGGTCATTAGGAGTATCATACAAAACAGCGACATTTTGGCATAATTCAAAGGGGTGGGCAGGGCTACTGAATATAATCTGCGCCAGGTGGGAAAACCATAACTTAAGGTCCCTCTTAAACCAGTTTCACCAGACCAACAAAACATGTTATGGGAGAACACTGTTTTGTTTTCTCCCACTGTCTAGAACGTTCCCCATATATTCTAGGACTGTAGTTTGTTTGTATAATTATTCCGGTCTGGTAACTTGTAGGGCGGGCTGTTTGGGGAATGGGGGAGAACATTAGTCACCTGAGCAATGTTTTGTAGGGTAATGAAATCACATAGAAACCTTAAATTTTTTATGGTTCTGTTTTTGCCTGACACATAGTGTGAGACTGCTGCGCAGCACTGAGGCTTTGGTGTTAAGTCTTTTTCCTCCTGCACAGGAGTTTCTTGAATGTATTGCTTTTCAGGAGCTGTGAGTTAGAGGAGTGGTGCGCTCTTCCAGAGGAGCAGAAGCTAAATAGTTTGGTCAGGCGCTCAGGACCGTAGCCGTGTTAGGCCTTATGGGTAAGGCCCAGAATTCTGTGATTGATTCCCGGTTCTGCTATTCCAGGCTAGTGGAAATATGGTCACAAACCTTTACCTCGCACATCAATCTGGCAGTGCTGTTTCAAATCATTTGGAGGATCCCGATCTGGAATGTAGGGCCACCTTTTGGCATGATGTTGCAGTAGGCCAGATGTGGTAGGATTAGTGTCTCCACTTATTGTCTTCTATGAGGGTATTCCAGCAGAGAGCCGATGCGTTTTAGTACATGGGGTAGGGAATTGGCTTGTCTATCAACCATTTAGAATTGGGCTTTAAAGGAAAGGGAGTTCAACAAAACTCCTAGATTCTTAGTCAGCTGGTTGGGTTTGGGTTGGGAGTCCCTGGGACCAACCATCAATTATTGATGTTGAATGTATCCAATCAAAGATCAAACTGATGTTATGAGATACAGGATTGAGCGATTGTAGGTCTTTGTTTAGATGAATAAGGAGTTGAATGTCATCTGCACAGCATTGGTGCAGGCGAATGGGAAATCCATGAGGGAGATTAGGGATTTCATAGAGGCCAAGTTGATAAGGGAGAGCTTTGCCGCTTACGGGTAGTTGAATGTTGAGAAGTGTTTCCGGTTGGAAGCTGGACAATTTGGCCTGATGAGTGCAGGCTTCACGGAGTTCTCACACCATTCGTGAGCCTGGCCATCTCTGTTGAAATTGTTTTGGGGGTGGTGTGGTGGGGTATCATGATCGATCACGTTGTAAGCGGCCAGCACATCCAATATGAATCAGTGATGTAGGTTTGTTAGAATCAAGGACCTGGAGAATGTTTTCTCGGATATCGACTGCTGCTATTTCAGTGCTCCTTGTCATTCGGAAGCCTGACTGGTGGTCCTGGATAGCTTTGCTGCCTATGTATACTGCTTGAATTGGGAGGCTATCCCTGCTGTTGCTTTCCATCGTGCTTCTTTCGTCACTGCCCTTGACCCTCTCTAGCTGTTCCCTTTGCAAGGTTTCTCTCTTTTATATTGGTTTCTTCCCTGGCATACCTGCACACTCTTGGGCCTGCCATGGCCACTTCTACCTCACTTTGACCCCTTTTAACCAAATTAATAAGCAAAAGTAAACATTTACTCAAAGACATAATTCATTTCTATGTCTCTTACGACGTGTGGCGAACCATCTCAAGAGGATGGTCCCCTCCACTCTACATGCTGACCTTTCAGATAATCATACACGCTTCATTCACATCAACTAGATTTCTGTGCCTAAAGGTGATAGGTGGAACTAAGTGGGCTTCTCAAGTCGGATGCCTATGCCCAGAGGAATACAGAAACTAGACAGCTCCCTGTTTATTTCCTTCCTGGCCTGCTTCACTGCTGCAGGCTTCGTACCCACTCCTTCAAACTCTACCTGGGAGCAGCCAAATCCCATACCACATTGAGCTGTGGCCACAGCTGCCTCACCCTGCCTAATTCATCATATTAATGATTTCCAACCCAGTCAACTATGTGAAGCCATTGGACACCCAGATGTACAAGCCGTAGGTCCATCCCCTTTCTCTGTTGAAAGCATCTCACTCCTCTTCACTCAGAGGATGCCAGTGTTGCTTCTCCCGAACAAGCACCACAGCTGTCACCCATATATCTGTTTTCCTGCTTGGTTCCCTGATTATTTCATAGTGACCTGGCATCAATATCTCTTTAATTCGATCTCAAAAACCAAACAAATGTGTTAACCATCTTTCCAACATTGTTAATCCCCCTACCCACTGACAGGCATGACTTAGGTATCTCACTGACCTCCACCTGCCCATTATCTGTATTTCACAGACTCACAATCCCAAAATAGCACCTTTCTGATGCCACAACTAAGTAAAAGGAGTGCATATCACATGGTGCTAGGTTCCCACCTAGCCAAAAAGCACACGCAACACCACAAAAACTTGCCTTCTGCTCTCTCTTGGCAGAAATAGAGCCACAGGTTCTGATGCCCTCTCCCTTTCCAGATCCCGATGATCACATTTATTTGGCATAATCACAATATACTGGAGCTTTCCTGTATCACCACTGAGCCATTATACTTCTGCGCAACCAAGGCACATCCTCCCTAAACCTGCCAACCATTTGATCCTGGCAAAACAAAGGAGGTGATGGCTGGAAGGTTTGTAGTTTATCTTAACCTCTGGCATTGCTCTGGGCAACCCTCCAGACCATCTTTCTTCACCTGCTAAGCCATTACAAAAGGGGAAAGGCCATATGCAGATCAGACTTGGTCCCATCCCAAAAGGGGTAGTCCAGCCCGAACTGCTTGGTCACATCCCTTCTGCACGAGACCACAAGAATCCCCAGACATGTTTCGGCCTTGCCTCACCTCATCAGTGAGGAGTTTCTTATGTTTCTAAGCCCAGCAGGCTCAGGACCCATGTTTGGGCATACCCGTCCCACCTGGGGTGACAAAACAAAACAAAATAGGGGATGGCTGCAAGGTTTCAAATTCATCTCAACCTCTGGCATTGCTCTGGGCAACCCTCCAGACCATCGTTCTTCACCTGCCAAGCCATTACAAAAGGGGAAAGGCCATATGCAAATCAGGCTTGGTCCCACCCCAGAAGTGGTAGTCCAGCCTGAACTGCTTGGTCACATCCCTTCTGCACGAGACCACAGGCATCCTGAGACATGTTTCGACCTTGTTGGGCCTCATCAGTGAGGAGCAGCTTGGGTCTCTAAGCCCAGAATGCCACCTTTCTGAACATCATTTCCCATTCTAGTAAATGCCTAGCACGATCGAACCCGCAGCAAATGAGACTACCTTCACCCTCCAATAGAAGAGGTCCTTTAGCAGCAATAATTACACTCCTCTGTAGTCATCAGAAATCTGGAACAGCATATTGAGGTTGTCTCCTATCATGGCCAAAAACCAAATCCAAGGGCCAATTCCAGTTGTCTGCAAACAATATGATATGATAATTAATTTATATCGCACTCAGAGCGCGACAAGGCAAGGGAGGGGAACATAGGAGAACAAAACAACGATCTTACTAGGTCAAGTGACATTGAGAACACGCAAGTGCATGGGAAAGGGAAAGCGGAAAAGTGCATGGAAGGGGGAGAGTGGAAAGTGCGGAGCAGAGGAGAACAGATAAATAATAATACATTAAATAAATAGATACTAGAGGCAATAAACAGTGGTAGTGCAGCCAGCAAGTGGCAAGTGCTGTGTTTAAGGCAGCAGACTGGGTAAGTCTGATAAGTGCAGAAAGAGAAGAAGAAAAAGAGGGGTTTGGGGGGCTGTATTGGGTACAGATACAGTCCCCAGTGCGAGGGGTGGCCAGGAAGCAGTGCAGGAGGGTGGCAGGGTGAGCAGGTACCTGGGCCCAGGGGACAGAGGGTGGCCAGATGTCACCAGTGCCACCACTTGCAAGGAAAAGGTGTCCCAACAGCTGCTGCATTTTGTGTACCTCACATTCTCTGTGCCAGGCACCTAATCCAATAACTTCCTAACCTTCTACAACTTATATTCTGGTAGCCACAACTCAGTTGACACAGACCCCAACTCATCCAAAGGCAGCGCTGCTGACGGTTCTCCCGCCTTTTCTTGTACTCACAGCAGCGGTCGAAGTGAGCTGGGAACGGTACGGAGCACTACTTTAATTTTTTTTACTGTTAACAGTTGCACTACTTTTTGCGACCATTTTCACCATTCCAGAACTGTTCTTTGTGAAGTTAAATCACACTTCTCCAATTTACCACCCCATAGCAGTCACAGTGCAACTGAAATCTGTTTCAACTCAATTGGCTGTCAAGCAGCATGACTGCAACCCTTGCAAAGTGTGTTGCATGTTGCTCCCCGCCCTGGTCACCGTTCCACTACCTTCTTTTGTGGTACACTTCTACCATTGACACACAGGTCACAAAGAAACACTCTAAAAGAAGTCAATATAAATCATTCGGGGCTTACCTTTTTCCCAAACGGGGATACCCTGACCAGTTGACTTCATTGCATTGCAATGTCAATAAACTGACTGTGTTGACTGTTGGGACCATACATTGCAGTGGAATTTTTCTTCGACAATATTGGTGCCATTACTCTTCAACATCTGGTGACACGACTGCAAGATTGTGGACCAGTCCCCCTGAAGCCCCTAATACCACATTTCAGAGGTCCTTTTGAAATCTCTACAGGGACTTCCCATAGTGGTTTGTGTCTTACTATTTCTAGATAGCTGCAGGAATCAGAGGCAGAGTGGGCCTGGAAGATTGGGGCTTTATACAGAAGGTCTGAACAGAATAATGAGTACCCGGCAATAAGAAAAGTAAGAAGCACTCGATGCATCCTGTAATCTCGAATGAATATGATAACACAACCCTTAGAGCCAGAGAAATGGGATGAGCCAGTGCGGATGAAATGGGCAAAAGAATACATGAAGCTGAATGGCTGTATGAGTCACACTGACCAGGTATGGGACTAGTCTGGCTCCACCCACACCAAGGCTATCCCATGTGAGGGAATTATGAAAGCAAAGGGGTTAGTTGAACCTCGTAAACCAGCGATTGAATGAGAACCTTTCCAGCTCCCTGGCCACACCTGCCAAGTTACCCTTTTGAAATAAATGGTTTCCTTCCTCGGGCCATTTAGATAAGCATAGTTTGCATTTGTGTGAGTGAAAAATGGCTCAGAATGGCCTATTCCACCAAAAGGCACTCTAACCTATAACACGTATGTACATTATACTAGCAGAAGCTGCAAGTATCTAATTGAGTGAAATCCTATCACGCATGGTGCTCATCATATGCAATTCCCTCTTGAAGGTACCTTTGATGCAGAACAGATAAAGCATTTGAAGAGAGCACTCAGTGCTAAGAAAGTAGCAAAGTCTCAAGACCGATGGGGATAGTAGACTGACTGGTGCAAAGATTTCTCTAAAAACATGTGTGACGGTCAAGGTCATGAACCTGTTAAGTGGGGCGGGAGGCTTATCAAAATAGGGTAGGAGGCTCACTAAGACAAAAGCCAGAACCAGCCCTGCCCAGATTTGGGTAGTAGGAGTTTGGGGATCACCAGTCCACGAAGCCCCAACAAATGTGCCACAAATATTATCACTGGTGCCACTCTTTATCTCCCGGTGCCTCCCAATATAGTTTCTGGCCAGTGCGTTCCTTGTCCCCGTTTCAGAACTGCAACTCCCAGAAGGACTCAAGAAAACCTGGACCAGAATCGAATGAGGGGAAAAACTAAAACACTGCAACTAAGATACAATTGGAGCCTTCACCAAATTCCTACACCAACCAGCATCTCAGAGCAGCACAGGATTTACCACAGCAGAAGTAAAACAAACTTCCAGGCCCACATCACAACAATGAAACAGTATTGAAACTCTCAGAGACTTTTGGCAAACTGTTCTGGAAAAGGGGATAGAGGTTAAATGTTGTTTTTAAAGCCCCTCGCCAGTGTCCTGGGGAGAAACCCCCATTGGTACAGGAAGTCAGGTGAGCACTGTTGCTAATGGGAGGCAAGAGAGACACAGAACCACTAAAAGTGCCATATAAATTGAGACAAAAAGAGAGACATGGTGTGATGGGTTATTTGGGTGAGGTCACAGGAGGAGGTGATGGTGGACTGAGAGACCAGGCGTTGGATGCACAGTGCAACGAAGTGTTGGACAGCTGGCGGTAGAGATTAGTACAAGTGAGGTATTCGTGAGAGAGAGAGTGGTACCAGTTGTGTGTATGAAGGAAATGTGATGGGGTGTATAGAAGGGCTTGCAAGAAACAGAGCAAGATAGAGATAGTGTGGGAGTGAAGGAAGTGTAGGGAATGGCAGGGGAGTGAAGGCAGTAGTTAGTGTGAGAAGAAGTGAGTGTTAGGGGAGAGTTAGTCTAGGTGAGAGGGGTGTAGGAGTGCGATGAGAGGAGAAGGGCGTAGGAGAGAAGTGGGAAGGGATGAGTATAGTGAGTGAGTGTAGTGATAGGGTGAGCAGGGCACCACGCCTCTGAGAATGGAGAGGGGAGCGCAGTAGTAGTGCCAAACAGAGAGGAAAATAGTTGCCTAGACTAGTAGTAGTGTGGAGAGGGGCAAGTAGTAGCCATGCAGAGACAGTAGCAGTGTGAAGGGGGAGTAGTGGTATGGAGCGTAGGAGGAAAGAGTATTAAGATTGGGGAGAAGGTAGTAGCATAGGTGGCAGATAGATAGTAGAAGGATATAGAGAGAAACATCAGAAAGAAAGATGAGGAGGGGGGGAGAAAAGGTGGGTGGAGTTCGCTAGAGGAGAGTAGGAGTCAGGGGGAGATGCTAAAATAAGGAGATAAAGTACACACATATGCCACCATTAAGAACTAACTATCAGTTGTGTAGGGCCAGTAGGGATGTTCCTGTGGGAGATCAACTGGTGGGCATTTAGGGAAAATCCCTTTAGATATAGCTAGAGATAAGACAGAAAGGGGTTTCTGGTTGGTAGCACCAAACAGGGGGTACGGACAACTGGGGTATGGAGAGAAATCCCAGGCGAGATGAGAGAGCGAGAGATAGAGAAGGATGATACAAGTGCCACTTCCCAAACCCCTTTTCCAGCTGCTAATTCCTATTGAAAACCCTGTCTGTTTTTATGCTGAACAATCTACCCACTTAGAAGAGCAGGTAATACACCTTTGTTGTAACTTCCAATAAAATCCTTAAAATGTTCTCCAGGCGCCCGCAAATGTGTAGTGCCATCTCTGATACATATCAAATAAGAAGTTTAAAAGATTCTAACCGTAAATTAAAAGTCTGACTCTACAGGTAGCATCACAGCATAGTGAACAGTCGACCACCTCTGCTCTGTCACACGCTCTACCTTATCCCCAATGGTACTTGGTACAATGGTAAGAAACAGTGGAAGATATTATTGACTATTTTTGCCTAATTTCAGCACCCCCAGCAAGCTGCCACAGCAACCTGGTTGACGCAGTAGTGCCTTTTCAGACACTGCAGAAAACACACATCCCTCACAGACCCCCCACGTCCTCCTTCATATTGCCAAAGGAAATGGAGAAGATAGCAGCTCTGGAATACTCTCCTTTGATTCCTCCACCACATGAAATGGAATACAGTTTGGCATTGTGGTGTCTCAGTTTCAAGCCCCCTTAAGAGAAATGCCCAGGAACGCAGAGAATGGGACACATTTAGTAAATATACATGGCATATAGGCTCCAGACGAGCTTGAACTTTTGGCAAAAGACTTCCCGAATGTAAAGAAACAACCAGTGTTTCACAGAGGAGATGCAAATGGCCTTACAGTGTTATAATCTGTCTTGGACAAATCTGCATCATCTCATGAAATTGATTCTGTTGGCAGAAGTGCTCCAGTGATAAAATATGAATGTAGTAGTTGGCCAACGCAGACCCGGGTGTAGGTGCTCAATTGAATACTGCAAGAGGCAATCTGAAAGCAGCAATACCTGCGATTTACCCTAGTACACCAACTGGGAAAAAATGCACAATTGCAAACACAATAAAGAGAGTCCCCCATTGACATTTGAGACAGATTGAATGTTGCATTTGCACACCATTCAGGGATTAATAACCAACAGACTCTACACAAGAGACAATGAACATAATAGGCATAATAGCAGCCACTTTCATTCAAAGTTTACAACCAAACATACAGACCCAGTTGAAGGTTAACCACTTTCAATGGCAAACAAACCCCTGACAGATTAGTGAGGGTAGCAAACCACTGTGCAGCCAGCTATGAGCAAATGAAAGATAAAGTTGAAACAAAATGCATGGCACTGCAACTGCGTAGATGACTGGGCAAGGGAAGGGTACCATTAGGGGAAATGCGCAGCGGCAGGGAGTCGTCGGGAAAGGGTAAATGTGAATATTGCTCAAGGTGTAATGTCAAACAGCAGTACTACATTTAATAATTGCAAGCATAAGACTTACTTTAAGTTGGACTGTCCCAAAGGTCTTCAGCAAAGGTTTGCACACCCTCTCTCTAAAGCGCGGTTCATTCCCAATCCGAATGCAACTTCCTTTCCCTGAATAGCACACTGCCTATTACTCCACAGGATGATTCATGTTACAGCAGTCTGGGAAAAATCCTTTCATTTGTTGTTCAAGGCGGTCTATTTGCGCAAAGCAATGTGCAATAGAAAAGCAGTGTTTCTTGTACATCTGTCGAATCCACTGGTATTTCTAGTCTGCCTCTTCTGCACCTGGTGACGGAGTGTACATCTATTTTGCTGGGTCCTATTGCTGACAAGAATAAGTTCATTCTTCATCTCCTGTGAATCTGTTAGGTTCGAATTTTTGTTAAAGCTAAATACTACCACTCAATGTATGCAAGATGGTGTGTTTTTAGATGTGCTCTATGAAAACATGGAGATAGTACTTAGAACTCTGCTTGAGTGGCAAGCTGCATCACACACTCTGAAGAGTACAACCATTAGTGAAGATCATGTTGACTTGTTGGCTTAAGTGCCTGCTTGTTTGTGGTCTCCGTATCATCTTGCCATTGTTAGCACCAAACAGACTCACTATGCCTCACTTATTGAGACTCCATTAACCACCCCTAAAGAGTTGTTTTAAATTGTGCGGGCCTTTCCACAGCTGCGCCTGATCCTGTCCCCCTTCACATGACCTATGCGACTCTCTGTCCCTATTTTGGGGATAAAATGAGTAAAATTAGGTCTTACATCAGCCCTTCCTCTCTTCAGTCACTGGCCCCTTCTCGGCCTCCTTTAGAGTCCTTGCCGACCACCTCCCGATCAGTATTCCCTACCTTTTCTGTTCTAGACGGCTGTACTCAGATTGAAGTCCTTCTCTCCCCAGGATCCTACACCACTCTGTATAATCAAGGACATTCTGCCTAATTTTTTCCATCTGTTGACTGAAGTCATGAATATCTCCATCTTGACCGGGGTGATCCCTACATACCTCAAGCATGGTACCATTATCGCACTGCTGAAAAAAACTTTTCTGGACCACTTAATGCCAGCCAATTTCAGGTCTATCTCTCTTCTCCCTTCCCCTATCAAACGTCTGGAATCTTTGGGCTGTCCTCTGTCCACTACTTTTCTTGAGGAGTCTTCCTTCTTCTACGCTTCACAGTCTGATTTCCGTCTAGGACGAGGGTCTGAGAGTGTCCTGGTCTCTGTTATGGATGATCTGGCAAGGACACATAACAAAGGCAACATCAGTGTTCTGCTGCTGCTCGATCTCTCTGTTGCCTTTGACACTATTGATCATGGAGTCCTGGAGCCGGCCTCTCGGGCACCATCCTGGTCTGGTTCTCTTCTTTTCTTTCGTTAACCTCTCTCTCTCTCCCTTCTTTCCTTACTAAGGTGGTGCATCTCACCTGGGGTGTTCCCCAAGGGTTCGCCATCTCCTCGGTCCTATTTAACGACTGCGTTCAACCTCTCACCAAACTGATCTTCTCCCACGATTTCCTCTGAAATTCATATGCTATCAATTCACCGACGACACTCATGCTGGCCCGCCTCGACCTTTCTAATCCTGAGTTGGGGCCAGGCTCTGTACCTGTCTGGAGGCCGTGGGGAAATGGATTTGCAACAACAGGCTCAATTTGAATGGCAAAGAGACTGAGGTGCTGGTGGTGGGCCCCACAGCATTCTCTTTCTGTACTTCTGATTTCTGGCCTTCTTCCCTGGGTCCTTTTCCTGCACCCATCCCCATTGTTAAAGATATGGTGGTGAAACTTTCTTCCTCCCTTTCTATGGAGCCACAGGTGAGCACAGTTTGTCAACGGGATTACTTTCAGTTCAAACTTCTTCGGCGTGTCCTCCCTTTCATCTCGGCACAGCTTTGCACCCCTGTAGCTTATGCTCTCCTCAACTCCTCCATCGACTACTGTAATTTTGTATTCCTAGCTCAACCCACCTAGATCATATAATACCTAACGATCCTTCAAAACTCATCTGTACAGCTGGCTACCTCTACCCTCACTCCTGTACCCACATCGCTCCAATTCTTCAGCAACTTCATTGGCCCCCGGTTGCCCAATGTATCTGATTCAAAGCCCTCTGTCTGGTGCACCAGTTTTTTTACAGTCAGGGAGCTGAACATTTACAGGCCAAGTTTCAGCCGTATGGCCGGGCCCTGTGCTTCACCGATGCATGTCTAGTCCCAATTCCTAAGACTAAATACAATCGGATTGGGGGCCGTCCTTCTCGGTAGTAGCCGCTGGGCTTTGGACTTTTGTACCGCACCCTCTCAGAGCCACGGTTAATCACCCTGCTTTCAGTAAGGCTCTGAAAAACCATCTTTTCTAATGTCCTCTTCTCACCCTCATTCAAGAAGCGGCAAGATGCCTCTGGGAAAACATTGCGCTTAATAAGTACACATATACAATACAATACGATACAACATGGCAATGCAGTAGGCTGTATTTGTAATATATGCAACCCTTAACAATTTGAGAAAACCCAACCAAACCACTGCTTAACGTTCCCCAGTACTTGTTATGTCCCGCAGCAGAAGCATGAATTGGAATGGTCATTAATTCTCTATTGCAACAACAAATTATAGTGCCATTAGGCCATGTAACAACTCCATTTTATATGGGAATAAGCCTGGTAAAGAGTCTTAGCGCTTTATGAAAGATTTCTATGCAGCTAATTATATAGTGATACCCACGTTTCCTGTAATGCCAAACCAGGATACCATTTCTTATGACATTTGAACTACCCCTGCCTGCTTTAACATGGAGTATCTCTGCTCTGCTATTTTTCTTTCTCAGTCAACCCAGAATGTCAGTATTCAGTTGCATTTACATATCACAGTTTATAATACACCTGTACTAGGTTACTGTTAGGAATTCAGAAGCGCACGTGCACTATTGCATTCAGTGACAATAACAGTTTTTGATGTATGATCATTGGTGCCTAGGAGGGAGCGCAGAGGGTCAGATGGACCAGAAAGACTACATTTCCCAGACAAGCTGGCATATTGCATAAGTGGAGCAGGCCAATGGAATGCAGGTAATCTGCAGACAATGAAATAAGGGTTCATCCGGGACTGCCAAGGATGTTTCTCAATAGACTTTGGGGGTCATTACGACTTTGGAGGCAGCAATGGTGCTATTAGCATAGGCCCCATAGCCCCCATAGGGCTCAATGGGAATGGGGAAGGAGCTAATAACGGGTCCACAAATAGCGGGCCCATTATGAGCTCCCTGGTCCCTTAGCGGCTCCCGCTAAGGGCGGCTGGTAAAACCATCCAGCCTTAGTGGGACCCGCTGAGGGACCTCGGAATGCGGCGGTAGGGGGTTAACGGCACCGGCATCCTTACCGGTGCCGTTAACCCCTTACCGCCACACTCGTAATGAGGCCCTTTGTCTGAAAGTGGCATTGTACACATTGATCAAACCGTGCATCCTGTTGTTTCGCTGTATGTTCGTTGTGGATTTTCTGGTTTACAATGTTTGGGGATTTGGTACTTGATTATCCATGACTGGTTTCCATACAGATATTCACTCGCTGTTTTTGACCTCTGGCAACAGTTTTTGGGCTTTGACTACAAACAATCCTACTTGGTTTTGGTGCCATTGGCCTACCTTTCTTTTTCTTTACTGATATTATTCTAATGTCTTAGCTGGGAATTGTGCCTACACTTTCTCCTGTCCTCCACTTAAGAATATCAAGCCTCATCTTTCAAGTTTTCAATACTTATCAGGAGAGGCTCCGCCTGATGCATACATTCCACTTATCAGGAGAGGCTCCGCCTGATGCATACATTCCACTTACCAGGAGAGGCTCCGCCTGATGCATACATTCCACTTATCAGGAGAGGCTCCGCCTGATGCATACATTCCACTTATCAGGAGAGGCTCCGCCTGATGCATACATTCCACTTATCAGGAGAGGCTCCGCCTGATGCATACATTCCACTTGTTGAAACCTTGTGTCATTGGGTCAGGCCCTGTGCAGACTTTGTCTGATTGAACTTGCTGCACGGGTGCAATCTGAACTATCTTCAGTTGAATCCTGTTTTCTATGGACTCTGACATATTATTATAACAAGAGGCAGAATCTGTAAGACATATCCTTAAACGGGCGGGTGCAGAACAACTGGTACTTTCACAATTATTTCAGTTCCAAAGTATTCTTGGTGTAACATTATATTTGTTGATTTCCATACAGACAGGGAGAGAGCCTGGCTGGCATTCGCCCCCCTCTGTTTGCCTGATCACCTGAATGGAGGTGTCTCATTCCGATCTTGGCTGGGCTGTCTGAGGAAAAGACACACAGTCCTCTTGGTGGCTCATTGTTGTTGTTCTGGATGAGCTGAAAGTTACCTCACCTTTCCCTGTTGTGTTTGTTCAGAATCTAGGTGACTTGCCTTTGGTTTCCTCTCATCAAGCTTGCAAAGAAGACACCCCAATAAATTCAATTGCGCTGGCAATGACCGTTCGTAAAGCACCCAAGCAAATATTGCAGTTATGTCAAAATAGAGTACATTCCTTGATTCTTCTGCAGCATCCAACATTTGACAGACACCCATGTTAACACTATTTTGAAAATGTCCAACCCTACCACTAGTAACAAGTGCAATCTTTCCTTGGTATGACTGGTTATTGCTGGCTATGCTACCATTCTAAAACCATTCACAGGATCTAACATGAATAGACACTCCCTAAACCCTTTACCATGGTCTTCGGAGGCAGACAAACAATTCACAACAACTAAGCATGCTCTCTCTAGTTTTACAGTATAACACATGTACCTGATTACAAAAAAGCTGTCATACATTTCTGCAATTAATGTGATGGGTTTTATATTGCTGCTCACATGCAGAAACAGAAATAAAGAGGCAAGCAGCAAACCTTTGCATACTTTACACCAGTTGCACCGGCCAGCCCACCCTGATTCCTATCCATAGTAGCTTCTGTGTTAGCAGTAGAGCTGTCAGACAGTCTAGGCTAGACTCTGACTGTTACAGTTCCACATGCTGTTACTGCCTTGTTAGTGAGAACAAAATGTCTGCTTCACGCCTTACACAGTCTGAACTAATTATTTTAAATAATTCTCACGCTGGTCTAAGCTGCTGTCTTGTTCTTAATTGTGTTTCTTTTTAACTGACTCCTAGTGCTGTATGTCCTTCCCAAACTACCATAAATAACACAAACCACTCGGATGTATTTTCTGGCCAGATAGCCAAGCTTGTGACCTTAAAAGGGGCATGTACATTATCAAAAGACCACACTCTCAGTGTATACACTGATTCCTGCTTTGCATGTATTATTGTGAACCTGTTCCAACCCTAAATTGCAGTGTGATTTTCTTTGACAATCTATGGAAAACCTTGACATTTACTCCTGCTTGACACATCTCAGTTGCTCTACAGCTTTGGTCACATTAGAATACCACAGTGCACACTCACCCTGTGTATGCAGTTGTTGATCAACAGCCCTCAGGCTACAACACATGTTGGATCAACTGGAATTCCCCATTTTATTTCTAGGGCACAATCCATCCCCCACTGGGGGGAATCATCAATTATTGCAACAGATCATATGCCATTCTCGTTTCTTGCACTTATTTCAGTCATATCTTCTTAGCTACTGTTTTCCTGTACCGAGAAAGGGTTTCCAACCCACCTCTGCTTTCTTAATACTGTGTACAGAATCTGAAATCCCTCCCCAACACCTTTATTCTGCAAACCTTACTGCTTGCCTGTCTGGCCTTGCAATTCATGTATACTCATCTCATTCACCATTGTACAAGCCTTTTCATGGGTGTCATTTGCATCTGCTTCCGCCTCTGTCTCCACCCCACCATTATCTCCTTGTCCATAACTTTCCATCAGGGAGTGCTTTCTCGCAAACTTGTAGGTTTCTAACCAGACACCAACCTTCACTACTCCACAACCCCAATTTGGTATCAACAAAGAATCCATTCAAAACCAACAGCTCACTCAAAACCACACATCTCAACTGATCCTGGGTCTCAAACCTTGCAATCACTTCTCTATCAAATGGCTCTCTATTGAAGTGAAAATGACCCTCAAAATCAATTTGTCTAGTACAGAAAAACTTTGCCTTCCCCTTTAAACTTTATCTCTTAGCAAGAACAATCAGATTTTCCAAGGATACCAAACATATCCCCGTCAGGTACAAGAGACAACATAGTGGAGGTACAACCTTCACCTCCATTTCTCCTACCTGCTGGAACAATATTGCAGAAGACCTCAAACAGGAACTTTACTACCCCAGATTCAAGAAAACCTTGAAGAAATGCCTCCCAAAATAAAGACATCCCTGCTAGCGCTTGAATCCAGCTCACCAAGTCACCTTCCCCTGACTTCCTCCTCCTCATTCATCTTCTCCCATCCTTTCCATCATCGGCTTCTACAGAACCCATCAGATCTTCCCCATTTCCTTTCTATCCCCTCCAAAGGGTGACACTCCTCCTGGGTCTATTAACTCTCCCTCTTAATATAACACCTAATCAGAGGGGCAATTTGCCCATCTTCGCAAAGTGCATGCCTTCTACTAAATCTGTTGTGCCTTACTGTACAGCAAGAGTGCACTTCCTCTGTGATATCATTGCATACTTTACTATCACAGTTTTTTCCTTTCAGTCCAATGTGTTTCTACCTACGGCTTCCAAATGTATTCGGTATATAATTTTGGCTACATAGAAAATAACACTGAAACAAACCTTAACTAGTTAAAATGTGTTTGCAGTTGCATGTCACCATCATACACATGCCTCTAGTGTAGGAAGAACATGCACCACTACATTGCATTAGATTGTGTCTCACTCCCTCCCCTCCTTAGGTGGTTCAAATTGGAAAGGAAGTGTGGGCTACTGGCATACCACCTGCTTCATTCATTCCTGCTATAGGCCGTGTATGGGGCCATCCATTGTGATCACAACTCAGAGTCAAATCCCCACAAGTCATTAACTGGCCTTCCCTCATCATAGACCTAAACTCCTCATCCTATCTGAGCCAAACAGATCCCACAAAATGTACTTGTGCTGTCCTTATCCCGTTAATGTACCAATGACATGCTTGCTTTCAGAATTAATATGGATGTAGTTAAGGCAGGCTGAGGCCATTGGCTGATCAACCTTTTCATCTCATTGTCAAGCCTCTCTCTCTTCTTCCATATATCCCTCTTTGCAATTGATTGCTTTGTGAAGTAACTTGAATATTTCTAAAAGCTCCTCTACCCAATTCTTGTTTTTCCTTATGCCCACAACCAAGGCTGCCTCATACCAGCTGTTGCCTTTGTTTTCTTATTTTATTTTCCTGACATTTAAGTCCATAGTCGTTGCCCCATTTCCTTTGGTTGCACATCCCTCTTTCAGTGTTACCTCCTCCTCTTCCTCTTGCTTATATGCATCCCATGATTTCCACCATGCTTTCTGCCATCCTCTCCCCCACGTCTTTCCTTCGCCACATTTATTCTCAATGGCTCCCTCCACAACTGCTCTCGATATTCTCTACCACCACCATTTCTATCCCTGCAATCCTAGTACCTCTCTCCTCAAAGCTCTTTAAAACATCCTCACTCTTCCACATCCAGCCACACCCACTTGGGCCCTTCCTGGAGGGGGCATTATCCCCAGGCCAGTCACTACTTCTGCTGGGCCCGGTCTTGTGACCTGACATCATTCACCAGGGCATCCGACCATGCCTTCTTTTCACCCCAATCTCTTGTCCTATGCACAGGGACCATTTGGAGCCAGCTCCTTAGGAGCACACTTGTCGCTCCTATCCTGCTCTCTCCCATTGTGCTTCCCTCTGTGCTGTTTCCGCTTCCTGTCATCTTCCTGTATTTTGCATTCTGCCTCAGGGAGTTAATCATGTCCCCTCTTGATGCCCATGGTCATTGCCCCTGGTGTGGCAGACTTGCATCCCCCTTTTTTCAGACCTCACCTTCACCTTTTCCAACCACTATCAGCAAAGCTGCTCTGGCCTCTTCCTCTCCCATCAAATAATTCTCTTTTTTTTGTTCTCCTCCCCCAGTAATCTGATTCTTAGAACTCGCCTGTGTCCAAGATGGAGGGGACTGTGTGTTCTTTGCTGCCATTGTAGGGTGCTAAATGCCTCTCCCCATAAACTCCTGCACAATGCCTTCTGAGGTCAGTGGTACTTCGCACAGCTCCCCCACAGGTTCTTCTCTAGTCTCTCGAACTATCCCCAGTGCCCATTTTCTCTTCCCTCACGCTCACCTATTCCATTTTACCCCTTCTTTCTTGACTGTGCAACACTCAATCCCTTCCTTGATTGTGTCTGTGCCCCATTCCCCACATTTATTAAAGACTGCACCTGCTCATGCACCTTCCCTTTGACGGTCCTATTCGATCCCTGCAAAACTCTCCCGCCGTGTACCCCTCTCTGCCTTGTAGACCCCAGCTCCTGTCTTCTTGCTGTCCACTTTGTGACCCATCCCTACATTAAGCACTTTGGGATCTTCAATCTAGAATTGCAGCTGGCACTCCTGCTGATGCTGGCCTCCATTCTCACTTGCAACCCCTCATAATTCCAGACACTTCTTCTGACAAAGAAGAACCTCTCCCTGCAAAATGGCTGTTATTACCATCTTCCCAGGCAGAAGCCTGCTGCAAGCTACCATATTGTGTTCACCCCTGTAAAGAAAGGGAGTGCCTTCCTCACATGAAATGTTGCACGCTATGATGGGTGCAGTGCTACAGTCATTTAGCTGGCTCAGCACCCGACACATCACACCCCCGTTTGCACCCACCCAACAGGGAAAACATCTCTCCTTCTTAATGGGCCCCTGAGCACAACAATAAAATGTACCCTTCCTT
Source organism: Ambystoma mexicanum (assembly GCF_040938575.1). NCBI lineage: Eukaryota > Metazoa > Chordata > Amphibia > Caudata > Ambystomatidae > Ambystoma > Ambystoma mexicanum. The sequence goes on along the minus strand of NC_090930.1, from coordinate 1,106,944,277 downwards.
TGTTCTAATTCAATAGTTTTCCTTTGTATTCTCTAAACCACTCCCCTTTGTCTGCTTCCTCTTAAAATATTGATCTACCTCACTCAGAGGCCTGTTTTAAAATTAGGCAAATAAAAAAAAGGGAAATTACTGTAAACCAATGATGGCTGGCACATTTTTTAATTCAAGGAGTGTAAAAAACATTTTCATACTGGCTGTGCCCATACATTGACATGCGACGTGCAACAATATATGCCATCATTTGCATTTAAGAACATACTCATATTTTCTAGATTCAAAATGTCAGTGATAATAGTATAGGGAATAATGCCCATGCTGGCTCTTCCAATATATTCCAGTACCTCTATGTAAGAACATACTTGTGCTGGCTTTGCAAATAAAAATACCATGTCACAACAGGAAAACAAGTCTGCACTGGCTAGACCAATGTAGCCAGTATGATCATGTAAGAGCACTCATAATGTTGTCTTTACACTTGATGCCCAGTAAAAAATGCCATGTCAGTGTAAGAAAGCATATGCAGACTGGCTGCAACAATGTGGGCTAGTATAGCCATGTAGGAACACTTATCTGGTTGGCTTTACCTTTGATGCACAGTAGAAAATACCATGTCACAGTAAGAAAACATACACAGACTAACTGTACCAAAGTAAACCAGTATAGCCATGTAATAGCATTTTTCATGTTTGCTTTACCCTTGATGCCCAGTCAAAAACATGCCATGCCACAGTAAGTACATGTGTGGCAGTCAACCCATGCAATAACATTTATCATGTTTGCTTCAGCATTGATACCCAGTACAAAATGCCATATGATATGATATGATATGGCATTTGTAACGCGCCTATACACAAGTGTTTCAAGGCGCGACGAGGCAGGGAGGGGGAACAAAGGGAAGACAGACAACGATCCTACTAGGCCAGGTATCATTCAGACCGCGCAAGTGCAGGGGTAGGGGAAGGGAAAAGTGCAAGGGGAAGGGGAGGGGGAAGTGCAGTACAAGTAAGTAGAATAAAAATAAATAAATAAATAGGGCCAGCTGGTGGCAAGTGCAAGGTAAGTGCAGACAAGTGCTGGGAAGGGGGGGCTGTAGGGATACAGAGACAGTCCCGCAGTGCAGGGGATGCCAGGGAGGCAGTGCAAGTGGAGAGTGGCTGGGCCCAGGACCGAGGTCGGTGAGAGTGGCCCAGTTGCAGATTCAGTGCAATTTCAGTGTAGAATTTAGTAGGGGAGAGGGACAGAGAAAGCAGAAGCAAAGAGGAAGGTTTTGAGGTGCTTCCAGAACCGGAGATGGTTCTCCTCAAGTTTCAGGGAGGCAGGAAGGCTGTTCCAGAGGGAGGCCCCTGCCGCAGAGAGAGATCTACCCCCAGCTCGTTGCATTGAGAAGCGGCTGACCCTGAGGGAGTTGGAGATGGATGAGCGAAGGGCTCGGGAAGGAAGATATTTAGGAAGAGAGAGTTGAAGGTATTTTGGCCCCGGGCCCCAGAAGGCCTTGTGGATAATGCAGAGGGTTTTGAACTTAATCCTGCAAGCCACTGGGAGCCAGTGTAGAGATTTCAGTCCTGGAGAGATACAGTCCCTGGGCTTGAGGCCAAGGACAAGTCTCGCAGTTCTGTTCTGGATGAGTTGCAGAGGACGGAGAGTGGAGGCAGGCAGATTAAGATAGAGGCTGTTACAGTAGTCCAGCTTCGAGAGAACCAGGGCTCGGGAGACAGTGAGCTTCTGGGGGAAGGAGAGGAAGGGAAGAATACCTCTGAGGAGGTGCAGCTGGTAGTGTGACTTCTTAGAGACGTCAGATATGTGAGGAGAGAAGGAGAGTGTAGAGTCGAAGATGACCCCGAGGTTTTTAGCCCTGCAGGTAGGAGCAGGAAGAGGGCCAAGAGAGGCCGGCAAGAGAGCTGCAGGGAAGGACGGAGTGGGTGTGCCGATGAAAAGAATCTCAGTCTTACTGGCATTAAGGCAGAGGTCATTGGTGGCACACCATTCCTGGATAGCAGACAGACAGTCAGAGATGAGGGAAGGAGAGGAGGAGGCCGAGGGTAGCCTGAAAATGAGCTGGGTATCGTCCGCATAGCACTGAAAGTTGGGGCAGAGGGCGGCGATGCCCTCTGCCCCAACTTTCAGTGCTATGCGGACGATACCCAGCTGGGCAAGGAGTGACAGATACTGGTTGAAAAGCCAGGGAGAGATATTAGATCCCCGGGGAACACCACAGGTGGAGAAGAAGACGTCAGAGAGGAAGGACCCAAGTTGGACCTGGGAGGGTCGATTGGAAAGGAAAGAAGTCAGCCACGCCAGAGCCTGACCAGTGATACCCAGGTTATCACGGAGACGGTTGAGCAGGATGGCATGGTTGACTGTATCAAAGGCAGAAGAGAGATCGAGCAAAATGAGAACACAAGGAGTGTTAGAGTCAAGGTTGGAGAGCAAGTCTTCACGGATGTTCAGGAGAGCAGTTTCCGTGCTTCTGGTAGCTCTGAAGCCAGACTGATGGTCAAGAAGGCTACCAACAGATTCAGCATGGAGGTTAAGCTGGGAGATGGCCAGTTTCTCCAGGAGCTTGCCCAGGAAGGGAGTGATGGAGATTGGGCGATAGTTAGCCGGGCAGGAGGGGTCGGAAGAGGGTTTCTTAAGAAGAGGGTGCACAAGGGAGTGCTTGAGGGGGGATGGGAAGACTCCAGAGGCGAAGGAGTGGTTGCAAAAGTCCGCCAGGGCGGGAGCCAGGGAGTCGATGTGGTCCTTGATAGTTTTGGAGGAACAGGGGTGAACCTGTTTAGACGAGACTTTCATAGATCGGACTTGTCTGGAAACCTCGTCAGCAGAAAAAAGGGGAAAGGCAGAGAAGGAGGGAGGAGGGGTGGCTGCAGAAGGGCCAGAGGAAGAGCCCGGAAGAGAGGGAGGGAGGTGATAGGAGGAGAGTGAGGACAGGATGTCCTGAGTTTTAGAGATGAAGTGAGAGGCCAGTGCCGTGCAGAGGGCCTGGGAGGGGACAGGAGAGGTAGAGACTGCAGCAGGGTTGGCAAGCTCCTTGCAGATTTTAAAGAGTTCAGCCGAGTTGTTAGATGCCGCAGAGATGCAGGCTTGGATAAGGGCTCTCTTCTTGATGAGAACGGAGAGACGGTATTGCCTTTGGAGCAGGCGGCAGGCCAGTTTGTCAGAGGATGAACACGAAGCATGCCATTTCCTCTCTGCCACCCTGCACTTGCGTTTAAGGGTGACGAGATCTGAGTCATACCAGGAGTTACATTTGGCTTTGGGCTTCAGGCGGATTCTCATGACAGGGGCAAGGATATCAAGAGTATCAGATATAGCAGAGTGGAGCATGGAGAGGGCTGTGTCAGGGTGGGAGTCAGCCGAAGGGGGAGGGGGGGCGAGAAGGTGGCAGCGAAAGCCTCAACTGACACGCGCTTCATGGGTCGGATGGCCAAGAAGGTGGGTGGCGATGAGGGTGGCTTTGCCTGAGGGGTAGGGAGGGTGAGGTGGGAGGATAGGAGAAAGTGATCACTCCAGGAGAGAGGAATGGAGAGAGGGACGGAGAGGGGAAGGTCAGAAGAGATCAGAGCATCAAGAGTGTGCCCTGCTAAATTAGTAGGCCCAGACGTGAGAATAGAGAGTGAGAGAGAGTCGCAGAGGTCACGAAAGAGTCCAGTGGGGGGACAGGAGGCATCCAGGTGGATATTGAAGTCACCAAGAAAGAGGAGTTGAGTGGTAGCGGACAGGAGTGAGGAGGAGAGGTCAGCCCACTCAGAGAGGAAGGAGGAAATTTGACCAGGTGGCCGATAGATAGTAGCCACGGTAAGGGAATGGCTGGGAGAGAGAGAGAGTCGGCAGACAAGACATTCAAAAGAGGAGTAGGTCTGCGTAGGAATGACAGTGGCAGGAATCCACTCAGGGAAGATAAGGGCAACACCCCACCCCAGCACGGTTAGGCCTGGCCACGGAGAGGATCACAGTAATGAAATACAGCCAGTTTGTCTACACTAAAGTAGGCAAATCCAGTCACATACTAGCACTCATAGGCCACTTGCTAATTCACATGCATACACATACAGCATTCCTTTGCTCATTTAAATACACAAAAGCACACCATTCACTTGCTCATTCACACATGCGCCCACACGTACACCATACACTCTCTCATTCACACACGCACTTACAGACACAAACTCGAGCATAAATGCACAAACAGCAGCATTCATTTTTTTCTTACCTTCTGCCCCAGGCCAAACTCTTCTAGTTGGTACTCGCACCCTCTGCCATGGATTCCGGAACGCTCTTGCACAGCACGAAACAGGAACCAGGAATCAGGGAGAGCTTCCTCGTTCCTGCATGTGCACAGAGGAGCCAGAGTGCTCAAAGAGTAATGGCCTAATCAGTCTAAATGTGTGGAAAGGAGCAGGAGCACCCCCTAGGCACATTCAGAGCTGTAGTTCCCCAACCCGCAATCGCAGTGGGCCATGTAAGGCAAAACACCCCTGGCCTTGCATGGCTCATTGTGCATGCATGTTGGGAAACAGAAACTGTCAAAGGTAAAACCTGTGTCCCTTTGACAGTTAAAGCCAGCCCACAAGTACTCCCTCAATTGCTAGGTGCACCGGAGGGAGCACTCAGTGCTTTCACTGTACTGGCTTAGAGGATCCAGAATGAGTGTGGGGTCTGCACCCCACTGCCTATTATTACTGAGCCACCACTGCCGTAAACCATCCATTAACTGGCCATTTTTACCAATTCACCTAAGCGGCAACAGCTGTTGTGACCTCATAAACCTTCCATAAATTCTGAGGCAAGGCCTTATGTGCCTGCCTACTATTGTCACCTGCCTAAAAACAGATCATCACACTGAGCTGTCAAGATAAGTCAATGGGGTAAGAGATGTACTCCAGTGCAGTAGTTTCCACTTATAGGTGGGGCTTAAGCCCACCTAACAGCCAGCTCAAACACCATGGTGTCATTATGTGCTACTTCTTTTCTGATGCCCTGAATTTAGCAGTGACACTACCGGTGTACCAGCAGTGGGTGGGAATTAGTAAATCTCAACATGTGGGTGCCCCAACCCAACTGCTGACTCAGTGCTTCTACTGCCACCCACATGCTTGAACAGAACACGTGTTTTTCCCCTCCTTATCTGACCCTGCTGGTGTAATGCCAATAGCCATTCGAATGCCATGCATGATCATGTAATACTTCAGTAGTGGGTGGTCTACTGACAAAAGTGTTCATTCAAAATTGTTTATAAATGCTATGGACAGCCCCACATCCCAAATGCGCATCAACAAAATGCTGTAGGAAATCTCAAACTGTTTATAAAGGTCCGACAAAAATGCAGACACACACATTGGCAACACAAGTCACTGTGTGTCATAGTCTACAATGTGCTGATTGCTGTTTGCTGCATACTCCTTTCACCTATTGACACTATGGGCCTCATTACATGGTAGGCGGAGGACCAAGGTGCTAATAGGTAAAATACCGGCACCGCCTTGGAGGAAAGGGGAATTACCACCCTATTCCAAGGGTGGTGGGGCGGTAATTCCCCCTTCCCCCATTGCCCTTCCCCATTCCCATTTTTGCCCCATAGGGCTCTATGGGAATGGGGAAGGCGCTAATTACGGTGCCGCAAATTGCGGTACCGTAATTAGCACCCTGGTCCCTTTGCGGGTTGGATTTTAACACCTGCTAAACAGCAGGCGTTAAAGTACCAACCTGCAAAGGGACCTCGTAGTAAGGCGGTAAGGATTTACCGGTACCGGGGCCCTTACCGGTACCGGTAAACCCTTACCGTCGTCCGTGTAATGAGGCCCTAAGCATGGTTGACAAAGTTACATATGAAAGGTGTGTTGGGTTTCCTGTTTCCTTTGTTATCGTGTGTTGCCAGGCACCGTGGGGGCCTGTTTGAAGTACCCTCTATTGGTATTTTAACCGCTGCCACCAGCTGCAGGGCTAACAAAGGAGCAGAGCAGTTCCATAGCGACCTTGTCAGTTAATAAGGCTGTCCATAGCAGGAGGGGAAACGCTTTTCTCCCCGCTCCTTGGGATGGCATTATGCTCCCCTCCGCTGCCATATCGATATATATAAAAGTCAAGGGTTGTGTGTGATTTTGTGGGTTTGTGGCGCAAAGCATTGTTCCTTCTAAAATTCCACACTGGTTCACCAATCTGCTCCAAATGTTGCATAGTTACCTGTTAGGACCCTCCGGACATTATTGGCTGCATGACATTTGGACACCCCACCCCTTCCCTGAATGTTAGCAAAAGTCCAAATATGATTGTGGGTTTATGGGTTTGCATCTTAGCGTTGCTCCTTATAAAATTCCACACTGTTTCACCAATCTTCCCCACATTCTGCATAGTTACTTGTTAGGACCCTCTGGACGTTACTATATGATATTTGGACACCCACCCTTTCCCTGGGTTTCAGCACAAGTCATAATTTGTTTATGGGTTTTTGGCTTGCAAATCGCTGTTCCTTATACAATTCTACACTGTTTCACCAATCTGCACCAACATTGTCATCGATACCTGTTAGAACCCTCTGGACATTACTGGCTACATGTCATTTGGACACCCCACCCAGTTCCCCAGATTTCAGCACAATTAAAAATGTGTTTGTGGGTTTCTGGCTTGGTGAAGCTTGGCGAAGCGTTGTTCCTTATACAATTCCACACTGTTTCACCAATCTGAACCACATTTTGCATAGTTACCTAGACATTACTGGCTACATGACATTTGGACACCCCACCTCGTTCCCTGGATTTCAGCACAAGTCAACATTTGTTTGTGGGTTTGTGGGTTTGTGGCTTGGTGAATCGTTTTTCCTTCCACAATTCCACACTGTTTCATCAATCTGCACCAAACGTTGCATTGTTACCTGTTAGGACCCTCTGGACATTACTGGCTACATGACATTTTGACAACCACCCTTTCCCCGGATTTCAGCACCTTCGCACATGAGACGGTGGCTGAAATAGGCAACACATCAATGTGGTCGTAGAAGGACCGGTCCTGACACAAAGAACAAAACTGGAGATCCAGGACAGATTATGCACGGTTTCCAAGATATTTGCACCGTTTTGCAGCCCAATGAATGGCACCATGCCAGGGTGAGGCTACAGGTGGGGAGAGAGCACAGGCGGTCCCAGTATGCAGCAGCACACCAACTCTCTCCTCCCCCCCAACGTCTGCTCCAGGGTGTGTCAACCAGCCACACACGCCCATTCTCAGTGCAGTTTACTCCAGTGTGCAAAGCACATCAAGCGATAAGCGAATCTGAACAGCAACCTACTGGATCAGTGTTATCATGTGTGTCTAAAAAACCAGTTCGGAGAACAGGTACTTCTGCTAGTTCCAACTCAATATGACAGGGGTGAAGTGTAACTGTAGGGTGTGTCCATGCCGGAGTACACGGGTGTGTGCATTTGTTGTGGTGTGAGGATAGAAGAATATGAGCCTCATTACGACCCTGGCGGTAGCCGTGTCCTTATTAAGGGCACATCTGCCACCAGTAATGATTTTTTACCAGAGCCCAGAAAAGGGCAATAACCGGGTCATGCTGGCCTTGGCGGACCCGGTATTGCCCTTTTCTGGGCTCCGGTAAAAATGTATCCCCGTTCCCATTTGAGCCCCATAGGGCTCAGTGGGAATGGGGAGGATGCTAACGGAGGCCGTTAATGACGGGCCCATTGTTAGCATCCTGGTGTGCTAGCGGGTCCCGCTAAGGACGCCTGGCCTGCCCAGGCGTCCTGAGCAGGACCCGCAGCAGACCTCGTAATGAGGCGGCCTGGAATGAACGGTGCCGGTCCCTTTCCGGCACCGTTTATTCCACGGCTGCCAGGGTCCTAATGAGGCCCAATGTGTGGATTAGCCCTAAAGATTTTCCTGAGGCAGCTCTAACATCATCCAAAGCCCAGGCGAGCCCACGCCCGCCATGCAGATGGTCAAATGTCTCACCGAATGTCAATAGATTTGGTGTTTGTACATGCATTAAATATTAATTTTTCTAGGCCTATCCATTTCTCAACTATAGGCATCAGTTGACTAGACTTGCTGTTGCAGTCATGCCACTGCACAGGTATCATTATCATATAACAGCTATTGCTATCGAAAGTCTTGGAATTCAGACTACTGGCAAGTTTCTCCACCTAAGGTCCAGGTACTCACACCATTGACAAGATTGTAGTTTGCACCTGGGTATTCCATTACTCGCTATTACCATCAAATTTCTAGGTACTCACACCTTTGGCCATGTATTGGGAGGCTTGGGTGGACAGTTAAATGCGAAATTGCACTCACAGCCACAGCGCATTCTCACTCTTTTTAGTGCCATGCCTCACCATCCCACTCACATCAGGGAGAATGTGCTCCACATCATTATGTGCTTAGCCCATCCTTTTACAAGGCGCTTCTTTCACGCAGAAACATACACACAGCGCTGAATTCTTGCATTGTCATGCTTAGTCCAAATGACTGTCATCCCTCTATCCTATACAGTATAGCTATTGATCATGGGTAGTTGTGCCACCAATCAGCCGAAACTAAAAAGGAAAGGTGACAACTGTGAAAATAAAAGCCTTAGCATGATTAATATCTGTGGGGCCTACTGGTTCCGAGGCTAATGATAGCGGCTGCAATGATGACTGAGAAACTGGAGGCTTACCAGGGGTGCAATTATTGGACCTTGAACCGCAGCACAGCAATGCAAGTTGCAGACTATTGTAAAACACGTTGTAGTATCTCTCCTCACAAGACCTCACCAGCAGCCTTGGCTTCTAAGAAATCAGTCCCAAAATAGCGTGAAAGGCCTACGAAGCTGTCCCACTGCTGAAGGAAAGAAAGTTGCTTTTCCTTGAACTGGCCTATCATCCTATCATACTCACCCACACATGCTCACAGGCTCAGCACAAGGCACAGGGGTACTGAAACATCTGATGATATCTGCACACACGGCCAGTCGGCACAGATGGGAATTAAGTGAGGTTCATAATGGAAGGTGCCTGACTTAACTTGCAAGAGCAGTCGCCCTGTTTGTGGACCATGGACCACCAAATGCCCATTATATGACCTCTATTTTATTGAGAAAGGAGCCCGTGAAGGGTGCTAGTGCTAGCAGGTCTCTATAGCTCTCTTTATGATGGAATGTTTCTGTTTCTAAGAACTGTACTGATGGGGGCTAATATTCCTGACCTCGAAAGGATGAAAGGCTGAATCGGCCCTGACGGGTTTCAAACCAGACAGGTCTCAGATCTATGAAGCCCCCATCGCGATTACAGTGTGTACAACTAGACAACCTGAACTGAAACTCAGGGATCCTACTTCCCATCCATTGCCTTTAACACCACCTCATGTTGGTATTTGAGTATTCTGTAACTATGCATACTCATCCTGATCCTTGTGCGGTTTACATAAGTAAACCGGGATGCTTTAAATTCCAGTTCTAGTTGCCAGCATTCTTCCTTGGTGTTATTTTTTTCTAGTAAATAATTTTAAGCTAGGGGCCTGCAATCTGTGACTCTCCAGATGTTTGGACTACAATTCCCATGATCCCCCAACCTTGACTTTGCTGGAAATGGCTGATGGGAGTTGTAGTCCAAAACACCTGGAAAGTCAAATGTTGCAGAACCCTGTTTTAAGGCTTTCAATTGTAAGCTTCTACTTATACGATGTGTTATCGACTGAATGACCTAACCCCATCTCGCATAATAAGAGAACTCTTAATCTTGCTATTAAGGTCCAGTTATCACTCGGTAGACACTGATCAGGGCTGTACATTCCACCTGGTGGCTTTTCAGATGACTACCTGACAAGAACAGTGGGCTATCTCAAGTTAAAAAAAAAATTAAACCTTTTGCAAAGTGTAGACACACTATGTTTTTAAGAGCTTCTGCTCTCAAAAGACTTTAGTTTCCTACAAAAGCCAAGTAGACATGGGTTGCAGAGCCTTGTGTTACTAACAAGCTCACCTTGAGACTGTAGGATTGCTGATGTATGAGTCTGATTCTATAATCAACAAGCGTATATAGACAGGATGGTTTGCAGCAACACATCTGCATGTCATGAGAACCGAACACAGGTGCCCGCACACTGGAACAAAGAGCCCTGTCATTGGTAGAGAGGGAGAAACAGTGCCCGATTAAACCCTGTGGGGGCCCCTAGACAGTTGAAATGTCAGGGCCCCCCTCGCAAATTATCTCTTAATACGTTTTTAATTTTCTACACTGCTTTATTTTGATCCATTGTCTCAGGGCCCCTAAAAGGAGTGGGTCCCATAGGCCGGTGCCTACTTGGCCGAATGGTTAATCCGGCACTGGGGAGAAATGTGGTTGCACAGGCAGCATCTCATTAACATATGTGCCACTTCATTTTGAAAAACGCCAAAGTCTGCAGATTGGTTTCATCACCAGGCCGAGAAACAGAAGCTCCCTTGAGATCCATTGAATGACCAGGCTTGTTTAGTGATACCTCAAAGTACACGTCTTCCAAAAAGGAGAATAGAAATCAGGAGGTAGGGTATTAATGTTGCAGAAACTATATCCTGGTGTGTTGAGACAAATACATAGTCAGGTGCTGGTGAATAGTTGTGAGTACCTGAAATTACCGCTTAGATGTCAAGTGAGACTTGTGCTGGGAAGGAGATCCATGGTGTAACACCTGAGCCTGTGAAACCAGCTGAAGCGCCTTGTACAGGACACACTGGACAGCCTTCACCATAATGAAGCAGACTGGGCATTATGCAATCCAGCCATTGTTTTTTATAGGAGTTGGCCTATGGTCTTCTGAAGATACAAGAACATATTTAATTAATCTGTCAAATGATTCATTAAAGAAATTGAGGTGAATGGAGTACACATCTATTTAATTTGGCATCAAAGAAGAGAGATGTTCTGAGAACTACACCTGGACTTGCCGGCTTGTTTTGATGAGATTGGGCTGATAATCAATGTGTTGTTCAATCCTTGTGGAGAATTAACTGATTGTGGACGCAGACAAAGTTTAGAATCCCATTCAAAAATTCTGATGGCCTGCAGGAATGAATTGGGAACCAAACAGGCCCTTGATCATTTTTTTCAAAGTAGCCATTTTGCACTTTGTGAGCAAACGCAACGAGCAATCCAGTATCACTCTAAGGAGGGTTTGGTGAGTTCTGCTCCAAGAAACCCTGGAAGAAATAGGTTCAAATGATGAATTTCAACATAGGTGCATAACATAATAAAAACCTACTCTAGCATATCGATGTGTTAAGGGTGAGGGAACATATACTGCAAGCTTTATAACACATTGTTTACATCTATGGGTTAATGGGAAGGAAGGGAGGGTGTGGCCTGACTGGGAAAGAGAGTAATGGGAGTAGAAAAGGAGGCAGCCTCCATCTTACTTTGCTGATGAAGCACTTAAAACTGCCCAGATGCCACGTCAAACTACTAAATGAAGGGAGAAAGCAGAGGAGAGTTGAAGTGGGCACTGAAGTTCATTTATCATGGTTAGGATATGGAGGAAGAGTGTTCACATGCGTTGCTAGTTAATAGGAAGGTTGGCAGATCCTACGTTTCTACTGGCCCTGCTTCAAACCATCAAAGTTATATCAGAGATACCATTTCTGCTGGAGACTCTGCCCAAAGTTGCAATCGTTGAAAGAGAGAAAGCTAATTATGGCTTGCATAATCATGACACAATTATGAAATAGTCAGTACCTGATACAATGTGAACCAAGACTGACAGTTAAGAAGTTTGTCCTTCAGAACAATCATTAGCACTCTGATGGTGGGGCTAGCCAATCAGGATACTCGGAACGCCTGCTGTACTGTATGGTACCAGCCCACATTCCAAGCCACCTGGGAAGCCTTTCATTCCCCGCTTCCCCTTCACCTTAGCACACGTGTAGTTTGCTACACGGGTGCTTGTGGCATTTAATTATTGTGAATAAAATAAAAGAAACTTAACTTGTCTGCGTGGCACGGGGCCACGCAGTGCTGCTTTCCATGAAGTCTGTTTTCATGTTTATGACATCACAGTCATCAACAGTGAAAACGGACTTCCAGGACAAAAGCACTGCATGGGGCTGGGCAGCACAGGCAAGGTACATCAGCGTATCCCAGCCACTCTAGGGTACACAGAGTTCTGCTTGTTTTTTCACATCATCGGGTGGGCGGCAATGTAAACAATGCAGAGTACCCACGCAAAAGAGGCCCATGGCGTAGAGGCCTCTAGTGAAATCACCTACCACCCTTCTAGGCCAGCCCTCCTCTGATGCGCAGAGCAATTTCGCAGTACCTTTCTGTGTTGGACACACATGGAAAGGGCAAGGACACATTGTCTGCAATGTAGATGAGCTGTTTCATCCATGTAGCAAGACAACTAATCTTTCTTCAGGGAATGACCAATAATGGGACTTGTCAATCTTATAACTCAAATCCATGCAGACATGGATGTTAGGACCTAGCATGTCAGAGGAGAACTCAAAGACCTTGTGTTAGAAGCTGAACAAGAGTGGGGTGAACGGGACACGCATTCGGGAATCCCAAGAGAAGTCCTGAAAAACCTGGAACAGCAGCAAGGCATCTGTGTAATGGAAGTACCCCACGGAGGACTGTCCTTTCAAGTTCCAGCTTGTTTGCAGAGTGTAAGTAATGAGGACAACATGGTCAGTGTTAATTGGAATGGAAGCTGGACTAATCTAATTAAAAGGATTACAATACCAATTAAAATAATTGAAATCTTTTAATCCCTGGTCCTCAATGGCCTAGAAAGCACTTTTCAATTAATAGGTAATGACAAGCCATTATGATGTAATTAAAACTGGCCTTCTCATAATAATCTGACTCAGACGACTGTTACAAAAATAGACAAATTACACAAGGCAGGAAAATGCACACAAAAAGTAAGAACACATTGTAAAAAAAAATAGGTTAGTCTTGATAATGCATCTTGACAACGTCGTCAAAAAAGATAGCGTGGCGTCTGTGTGCTAGGACTGCCTCGTAGGCCTTTGAGCAATCGGATTGCTGACACTCTCCCTGCGCCCGAAGAGACTCCGGCTCGGCTTTGCCAAGACAATTAGAATGTTAATGAAACGAGATCATCAGACATTAGGAAACCTTTCAATGTGCGCAACCTTTACCCTCCCATCCGCTGGTAGATTCAAATGTACCCTGGCGTCGGCTTAGTGCGCATCGACAACAGAAACCGCCATCTCACAATTGTTTTCGAATTTGCAAGTACTATAGGGTCACGACATAAGGACCCCGAATAAGGAAGGCTGCCAACAAAATATGGAAATTGACCTCGCCCGCGTGAGCGGCAGAACCCCTCCGTCAGACCGTGCAACTCATAGGAAGACGGAGCACTAACGGAAAAGGCGAGCTTCGCCATGTAAACACTCATTGCTGCATTTAATTATGGCCTAGGGGGCTCTATGTTCGGTTCCCCGTGAAAAAACGAAAACATTCCGGTTGTTTTTTAAAAACATTCCGTTCAGAGTTTGAAGAAATTAAGAACTAGGTTTCTTTTTTAAAACCTCTTACAGTCTTCTAAGATTGTACAAGACAAAAACAATGCAGTGATGTTTTTCTGCCGTAACTAAAAGCAACCATGGTGTGCACTTCCTTCAGGCGAGTAAATAAATACTCAGCATATTACCTCGGTATCTTGCTGCAATAAGTAGCCAAGTCATACATTCCACAACGCTAGCTAATGTGTGACTTGGCTCAAATGGACTATTCTACTTTCACGTTTCATGGGAGAGGGTTTTTTCCAAACCTTTTTAAGCTCAACATACCTTTTATAACATAAAAAAGTATGAGTGATATCAAAATCCAACAAACCACCTACAGCACATAGCTACACAATCGTTAGACAGAACGGGAGGATAGCTCAGGGGCAACGTGCTTGCCTTGGAAGCAAAACGACAAGGAGCAACACAGGTTCGATCCCCGGGTCCGCGCGCGTTATAAATAACCCATCATTTCATATCCCATCAGAACACATTCTGGTGTTACTTTTTCCTACAATGACCAAATACCTACACAGCAGAGACAATGCAGGGAGACAGCATTAGCCTTAATATAGGCATACCTGGGGGGCAGTTTAAACTCGCTTAGTGGACTCCTAAGGAACCACGTCTGGATCCACCAGCTTTTCGAGCACAGAAGATCTGGATTTCTGTGGTTGTTCTTGGATTTGGCAGCTAGGAGCATTTGTTCTTAAAAGTTCCTAGGGGCAAGAAACCCCTGACCACAATTATGGTCTACCACTACAGAAGACCCTCTGCATCATCCACAAGGCTTTCTGGGGCCTGGAACCACTCTACCTGCTTTGAATGGGCCACCACCTCGGCTGTGATCTATGTCCAATTATCTTCATGCCTCTACTCTTTCGACCTTTACAACTTATCCAGAACAGGACTGCAAGGCTTGTTCTTGGCCTCAAGCCCAGGGATCGTATCTCTCCAGCTCTGAAATCTCTTCACAGGCTCGCCGTGGCTGCAAGGATCAACTTCAAGACCCTCTTCATCATCCACAAGACTTTCTGGGGCCTGGAACCGCTCCACCTCCAACTTTCTATTTCCAAAACATCTTCCTTCACGAGTTCTCCGTTCATCCACCTACAACTCTCTGATGGTCAGATGCTTCCCAAAGCAGGGAGTTGGGGGCAGATCTATCTCCTCGGCTGGAGACTCCCTCTGGAAGTGCCTCCCTGCCTCTCTGAAACTTGAGCAGAACCACCTCCAGTTCTGGAAGCAACTCGAGACCTTCCTTTTCACTTCTGCTTTCTCTCTGCCTCTCCCCTGCTGACCCACCTGACTGCTCCGCACACTTGTCACCTGGTCACCCTCTGAGGTCGGGCCCAGGCCTCTACATGTTCAGTTGCCCTTGCATTGCCTCTTGGCTCCCAGCACTTAAGGGTCTGTATCTGCGACACTATTGTCCCACATCTATGCACTTATGAGCCACCCGCAGGCTGCACTTGTGAGTTTACTGCATTTCCCCTTTTTGCCTCCCCCCAGGCACTTCTAGCCTTCCCTCTTCCTCGCATTTACCCGATCTGAATGACACAAGGCCCAGTAAGATCGTTATTGTTTCCTCCCTTTGTTTCGCCCTTCTTGTCTTGTCGCCCCTAGAAACACTTGTGTACAGGCGCTTTATAAATGCCACATCATATCATACCATATCATATGATATCATTACCCGTGGATTAGGAAACGATTACAAACTCGGCTCTGGAGGCTCAGCTGTGGATAACAATGTTTGGTGCTACCTAATCTTTCAGAGGGTGTTAGTGTTAATTGTGTCTGATATTTCTTGAAATGTGTAGTTTCGTTCTTTTTTTTACTTATTTACTATTGTGTACACATTGTTGTATATCAATGTAATGCACCTTGATGTCTTGTTTGCACCTTTATACAAATGAAAATAAATATATCTTAGACCACCCTCTACTCAAATGCAAATTCACTGGAGTAATTATTTGCAAAAATGAACCACATATTAAGACTCTGGGTCAAAAAAGTCAAATACTTGATTTGCCTTCTGGTCCAGTGTTGTATGTGCCTGACCTCCAGAGAGCCGCAGCCAGGCAGGAACCCAGCCACAGTGTGAAAACCAGCTTCTAAAATCAGTAAAAAGGGGGTCATAGACATGCTCAATACTTTCCCACAACCTATTTCCACCTTTTCCTGCAGGACAACCTAGGATTATGAGCTGGGAGCCAAAGGTAGATTCGGCTACCCTAAACCACAAAGCATCCCTGACCAACAGCACTAGGGAGTACAGAGATCCATAATATGTCCAGTTCACATTAGGCACAAAAAATACTATTCACGTTACTCAAAATGTCACAGGAGGTCATTACGAGGTAGGCGGTAAAGGGTTAACAGTGCCGATAAAGGTGCCGGAGCCATCACCCCCTTACTGCCCCATTACGAGGTCTGCTTGCGGGAACCTGCTAAGGACGCCTGGTTTTACCAGGCTACCTTAGCAGGTCCCACGAGCAGACCAGCATGCTAACAACGGGCCTGTTATTAACAGGCCCGTTGTTAGCATCATCCCCATTCTCATTGAGCCCTATGGGAGCTCGAATGGGAAGGGGGATGTACCGGGTCCGGGTTCCTTGAATGAGGAATTACCAGGCCCTCCAAGGTGGGAATGGCCCGGTAATTAGTCATTCAAGGAACCCGGACCTGGTACCCGGTAAGGGGGTAGCCATGCAACTAATAGCGGCATGGTTACCTCCTTCCTCATAATGACCCCCACAGACTTTTCTCCATACTTAGCAGAATTGACACCATATGACAATGGAACTGCAACATATAATGATGACATTCATTTCAGTGAACAATATTATCCAATATGGGCACTAGTTGTGTGGGGGATGGATATGTTCAGCCCCCATCAGAAACATCGTTAAGAGGCTTGAACCCCCATCCTCCTTACCCTCCAACAGTAACAGAGCCATTATAGGGGGGCGGCAGTTACATCCTCAGAAGCATTGAGTTTGGTTAACAATGATCAATTACTTGTTTTCATTGTGTCTTTATTTTGAGCCATCCACTTAATAGCCCTGCGTGGAGCACACCTGAAGACTTCAGCATAAACAGCAGAACATGCTTGATTCATTAGCCCTGAAGTAGGCACGTCTGTTTCTAGTTCTACAGACATAACTTCCTGACTAGGAACTTCCTGCGTCACTGCTAAGCCAATGTTTGTTTCTCATACTCCGCCTAAAACTAGAACATCCCGTGAGTTGGGTCCCTTGCCCACTAGATGATAACACAAAAGTCAACTAACCTTAAGGTTGCTCCCTTCACAAAAAGAAGTCAAACAACTTAAACATGGATTTAAAGACATGAAACTCAACCCCCTTCTTGTTGTGCTCATTGTATGCACATGCCCCGTTCTCGCAAGTGTGTGCAAAGGCCCATAAACTAAAAACTCCACAACAAATCTGGGATAACCTTTTGATGAGGGAGGCTGCTGAGACCTAGCTACAGCACATACCAATAGTATGGCACTGCCATAACCATTAAAGGGCAAGAGATTTTGATCGATCTGGCACACAAATTAAGGTATTTTCTAGCATTCTTTCTCACATAATTCCTGAGAAGTACACTTGAATTAAACTGGATACTAACATCATATTCTGTTTCTGTCTTTTACTTTTTTTGCTTTGCATCACAATTGAAATCTGGTATGTACCTTGTGTTTATTACATGCAATTCTCTGTAACTGTGTCATTTTATATTCTGGAGAGCTCTGCCATGATGAAGGAGTCTTGACTCCGAAAATGCATTGACATTAGAGCTCTTGCCTAGATGAGGCAACCATTGGCCTCCCCCACTGTTAAATATTAATCTTCACTTTTTTGCACTAAAGAGGTTTTGAGATTGTTTGTTTGAAATGAAACTTCATCTTTAAGGACTTGATTTTGAGAATAACATAGAGAGAATATAAACCCGATACACTTATTTTATTAACTGGCTAGCTCTGGGGTTTTCCACACAGTTTGTTTCTGGTTGGCAACAGAAAACATGACACACACATTAATATTAGCTTAAATCTCAATAAATAACAGGGTAAATCTCTTCCAAACACAGCCCCATCACACGTGATCCATAATTGGAGAACACTGGCCATTAATTAGAAGCAAACCCAGATAGGATACCTGCTGTACTCCCTAAACGCAAATGTAGACACAAGGTGCCACACAAGGCCAAGTGCAAAGGGATTGCCCAATCTCATGGCCGGAGAATGAGGGATGATAACTTGTATTTGAAGGAAGAAGGTCCAGAGGCATCTCTCCCCCTAGCTCATGTCTGGCTCATCACCTGATGACCTGTCAAGTGTCCAAAGTTGGTAAGCAATGTGTCAACCTATCAAAAGCCTTATAGACATGCCGTCTATCAAGTAGTATGCCAATCAACCCCTTGCAGTGAAGATGATGTTGTTTAACCTTTATCAATATAGGGGTGGTTCCAGGTGGAGCCATCAGATACTTGTAACCCAATAAAATGTTTAACCCTTATGGAATATATATGTAACCAAATCCACTAATCTATCCCCATTCCCTATAGGTTTTGTAAACTGATATTATGTTATGACATCAGTGATGATAGGTTTGTAGTACTAAAGCAAGTGTTTTTGATTAATATGTTGAGGGCAACGAGATTTCAATGCTTATATGCTGTCCCGGCTTTGTTTGATATGAATAAAGCTGTATTTTGCCATGCACTTTATCTAGTCTGTCCTTTAGTCTGGTTAGACTGGTTCTGATTCCTCTGGGCCTATTTGGGATTTTGGGGACACCTTAACATAAGCAAGGGACCCACTTTTGGGCATACCGTCTCTTACTTACGGAGACACACTATAACCATAAATGTGATGGGTGGAAGATTTTGAGTAAATCGGGCAGACACCAAGCTGTCAAGATGAACATATTGCATTCTAACCAACTCCTAGTCTCCTGCTGAGTCCCCCAAGACTCCATCCTCTAACTGATCCTTTTTATCCTTTACATGGAGCCTCTGGGTACACTCCTCAAAGATCCTGATAGAGCCATGCACCAATACGCAAACAATACTCCTTTGTACATGAGAATAAAAAGTCCACTGACTTAAGCCATCTCTGCGAATTTCCTACCCATCATTCAGTCCTGGATGTCGACTGCTTACCTCAAACTTAACCGAGCCAAAACCAAATTTGTCCTCATTGGTCCCCCTGCTAAACAACAACTTGTCCGCAAATGACTCAATGAAATGCGCTGATAAGGATTTAACCTCAGCTCTCGGATTCAATAAAATCCTTAGGCTTCACTATTGACAGCAGTCTGGCCTTCCTGAAACACATAGCCAAGAAGGCCCAAACAGCCTGGCTCCAAAACTACATCCTTCACAACATCGAACCCTTCATGCCACCCCAGGGCCTACATGCCATAGTGGTAGCTTGTGGTCTCACACATCGATGGAGGAAAAGTCGTCCTGACAGGGATCCCAGACGCTCATTTGGTTCCCCCTAAAAGCAGTCCACCAAGATATAGCATGTCTTATTGTAGGTGTGCAGAAATTTGACTGAATCACCTCATCCTACACAAGCTACATTGGCTTGCTTTCCAGGCCAGGATACTGTTCAAGACTGCAGTCACAAGTAGTTCAACAGCGTACCTGGCAGCTAAGCTCCACATATCTGGTGGCACACGCTCCTTGTACATAAAATCAACCAACCGGCTTCAATCAAAGCCAGTCCACAAACAGAGGACCCGCAAACAAGCCTTCGCTTGTCACACACCCACTCTCTGGAACTGAATCCCAGTATCAACTTGGAATTCCCCCACAATTCTCCAGTTTTGCAAATCTCTCAAAATGTGACTTTTTCAACAGCACATTATATGATGTGATATGTCATTTTTAATGCGCTTGTACTATAGTGTTTCTAGGTGCGACAAGACAAAGAGGGGGAGACAATGGGAGGACAAAACAATCAATCTTACTAGACCTTGTGTCATTCAGATCGTACAAGTGCAGGGGGAAGGGAGAGGAGAAGTGCCAGGGTGAGGGACGGGGAAAGTGCAATAGGGCAAAGCTCAAGTAAGGGCCACCAGGGTGGCTGGCTCTGAGTAAGTGCTAGGAGGCAGGGGACTGTAGGGTTGCAGCTACAGTCCCTAAGTGTGCAATAAGCCCAGAGGCGGTGCAAGGGGACAACTGGTCGGGTAGGAGCCTGGTGCCCATTAAGGTTCAGAGTGTGGCCAGGTAACCAGTTAGCACAGTAGACAAGAACATCAGCAGGGAAGAGAGAGAGAGAAAGTAGAAGTGAAAAGGAAGGTCTTGAGTTGCTTCCGGAACCTTTGGTGATCCTGTTCAAGTTTGAGAGGGGCAGGAAGGATGTTCCAGAGGGAGGCACCAGCCGGGCAAAGAGATCTACCCCCTACTCTCTCCCTGCTAAAGCGTTGGACCCTCAGAGAGTTGGAGTTGGTTGAGTGAAGGGTTCGAGAAGGAAAGTGCTTAGGAAGAGAGAGTTGGTTGTAGTGGTGTCCGCTCCCAGAAAGTCTTGTGGACAATGAAGAGGGCCTTGAACTTGATCCTCGCAGGCACTGGGAGTCAGTGGAGAGATTTCAGATTTGGAGAGATACAATCCCTGGGCTTGAGGCCAAGGACAAGTCTTGCAGAACTGTTCTGGATTATTTGCAGTGGGCTAAGAGTAGAGGCTGTTGCAGTCGTCCAGCCTAGAGAGAATCAGGGCTCTAGAGACAGTGAGACAGTGAGCTTATGGGGGAAAGTGAGAAAAGGAAGAATACCTCTGAGAAGGTGCAGCTGGTGGTGGGACTTCTTAGAGATGTCAGTGATGTGAGACGAGAAAGAGAGAGTGGAGTCGAAGATGACCCCAAGTTTGTTTGCCTCGCAGGAAGGTGCAGGGAGAGGACCCAAGGAGGTCGGCCAGAGTGAAAGAGGGAAAGCGGGAGCAGGGGTCCCAAAGAGAAGGATCTGAGTCTTACTGGCATTAAGGCAGAGATCGTTGGAGGCGCACCATTTCTGAATCGTGGATAGACAGTCAGAAATGAGTGAGAGAGAGGAGGAGGCTGAGGGGAGCCTGAAGAAGAGCTGAGTGTCCTCCGCATAACACTGAAAGTTAGAAGAGAAGGTAGAGATGAGGTGGGCCAGAGGTGCCAAATAAATGTTGGAAATCCAGGGTGAGAGGTTGGTGTCCTGGGGAACACCACATGTGGAGAGAGAAGTGGTGGAGAGAAAGGACGCAAGTTGGACCTGGGTGGGTTGATCCAGGAGGAAGGAGGTCATCCAGGCTGGGGCCTGATCCATGATGCCCAGGTTGTCACGGAGATGATTGATCAGGATAGCGTGGTTAACTGTGTCGAAAGCAGAGTAAAGCCCAAGAAGGATGAAGACAGAAGGAAGGCTACAGTCGATATTAGAGAGCATGTCATCACGGGTGTTCAGGAGAGCAGTTTCCGTGCTTCTGGCTGCTCTGAAGCCAGACTGATGGTCATGAAGACAACTAACAGTATCAGTATGGAGAGTAAGCTGGGAGATAGCTAGCTTTTCCAGTAGTTTGCCCAGGAAAGGAGTGGTAGAAATCGGGTGGTTGTTTGCCAGAGAGGAAGGATCAGTAGAAGGTTTGTTTTTTAAGGAGTGGGTGCACAAGGGAGTGCTTTAGGGGGCAGGGGAAAGTTCCTGTGGCAAAAGAGTGATTGCAGAAATCAGCCAAGGCTGGAGAAAGGATGTCAATGTGGTTCTTGATGGATCTGGAGGAGCAGGGAGCACCTGCTTGGACAACACTCTCATAGATCGGACATGTCTAGAAACATCGTCAGGAGTGAACACAAGGAAAGAGGAGAAAGGAGGAGAGAAAGGAGGAGGAGAGTGATAGGCAGCCGGAAAGGGGCAGAGAGAGGTAGAGGGAGAGAAGGAGGAGAGAGAGGACAGGATTTCCTGAGTTTTAGTAGTGAACTGAGAAGCCAGTGCTATGCAGAGGGCATTGGAGGGAACAGGAAAGGTGGAAACTGCAGCAGGATGGGCCAGCTCATTGCAGAATTTCAAAGAGTTCGGCCATGTTATTAGAGGCCGTAGAGATGCAGGCTTGGATGTTGGACAAGACAGAGTCTGTATTGCTTTGGAGCAGGGGACAGGGCAGTTTATCAGAGGGTGAGCCTGATGCCCTCCACTTGCTCTCAACCACCCTGCACTTGCGCTTAAGGGTGATGAGGTTGGAATCATACCAAGAGTTGCACTTTGAGGTGGGCTTCAAATGGATCCTCATGACAGGGGCAAGGACATCAAGAGTGTTAGAGATAGAGAAGTGCAGGTTAGAGAAGGCTGTGTCAGAGTGTGAATCAGCCACAGGCCTAGGAGGAGGAGAGAAAGTAGCAGTGAAAGCTTCCACTGACACACGCTTCATGGGTCGAATAACTAAGAAGGTTAGTGGCAGTGCCGGGGTCAGCTTCACCTGGTGGACAAAGAATGCCAGGTGGGAGGAGAGCATAAAGTGGTTAGTCCAAGAGAGAGGAGTGGTGAGAGGGTTAGAGAGGGGGGTGGCTGAAGAGATGAGAACATACAGAGTGTACCCAGCCAGCAAGTAAAATAGAAAGAGAAAGAGAGTCACAGAGGATGCGAAAGAGCCCCGGGGAGGGGTTAGAAGCATCCAGAAGGATGTTGAGGTCTCCGAGGAGTAGAAGGTGATCGGTAGAGGCGAGGAGAGAAGAGGAGAGGTCGGCCCACTCAGAGAGGGAGAGGGCAACTTGGTCAGGTGTCCTGTAAATGGTGGACACAATAAGAGAGAGGCCAGTAGAGATAGAGAGCCTGCAGACCAGGCATTCAAAGGAGGAGTAGGTAGCCATAGGGGTCACAGAAGCAGGGATCCACTCCCGAAAGATCAGAGCTACTCCACCTCCTGGACGTTTGATTCTGGGTTCGGAGAGGATCTTGTAGCCATCAGGGAGGAGAGTATCAAAATTTGTGACAAAGCGGATCATGAACCATGTCTCGGTGAGACCGAGGACATGCAGAATAAGTTCTTCAAGGAGTCTGCAGATGTCGGAAGAGTGTACGACGGCAGAGCGAGTGTTGAGAGTAGCAATATGACCATGGACTAATCCCAATGGATGCACAGAACACAACTCACAGTACTGCGCTACCGTAAAAGATGCCAGCCCAAATGCTTGCTACCCCATACCTTTTACAGCGCTCTGATGCTCTCGAGCTAGGTCCGATCTTTAAACAATAAAATAAAATTAAATTAAAATCCCAACCACAAACAGTGCTCTTAGAAACATTCCACATCAGTGTTTTCTTAGAACATTTGCACCAATGCAAAAGGATACCAGCCCTATGCAAATCATTTGTTCTGCTGTCACCAATGAAAGAAATGCAGGCTGGATTTGGAGGCCACACCACTTTCCAAGAAAAACAAGCAAGACCAAATGTGTGTCAGCCCTGTTGGGGCTCCTCAGTAACATGCAACTTTGTTCCCAACGGTGCAGCGAGCAAGGGACCCACATCTTGTCATACAGCGTCTCACTTAGGGAGACAAGCTATAACTCACAAATGTGATGGGTGGGTGGAAAGTTTTGAATAAACTTTAAGCACTTTGATTGTTCTTGGCAACATTCAACACACAGTGTTTTGAACTTTACTGCACCACTGAAAAAGGGAACAAGCAAGAGCAAATCAGTCTTGATTCTGCCACCATTTGGAGCTGTCCAGCCCTAATGACTAGGCAGCATTCCCTTAGCATTGAAACAGAAGCAAGCACGGTATTTTGTCTTCTGTAATGGCATGCTAAACTTTAAAAAGATGTATGGGAGGATTTCCAAGAACAATGGCAATATTCATGATTAATTCAAATCCTGGCAGTCACCAATCATCACCCAGAGTGGAACATGTTTGATTAAATGCAGTCCAGAGCAAAACAGGTCTGTGGATATCTTTGATTGCATACAGTCAGATTGCAGCCAAGCAGTTTAGGTTGGACTGCCCCCCTTGCGGTGGGACCAAGCCTGATGTGCATACCATGCGTCCCTCTCTGTAATGGCTGATATGCTTAAAACATTTGTCCAGAGAATTGCCCAAAGGAATGTCAGAGGATATGATTAATTTAAAAAACTTCCATCTATCCATCAAGCTTTAGTTTTGAGAAGAGCAGGGCCATTGCCCAATTGGCAGTCTATTGACCAATCCATTGGGCGAGGGACATGTGGGGCATGGGCAAAGGTCAAAGTACATACTGTACACAGATATAGGCCATATCCAGTAAGCCCATAGGAGGATGTGAGTTTCTGACCATGCCAGGGTTTAAGGATACAATGGGCATGACCTCAGGCTATGCTCGTAGGCCCATCGTTTGGATTGAACGTGTCTGACCTGGTCAAAGTGGGGTGTACAGGTGAGGGTCATAGTTAGTAGGCCCATAAGGAGTTCTGGGAGTTCCTGGGACAGGGACAAATGCCCTGCCTCTATCAAATTAGCCACTAGGCATCCCCAATGGGTCCACTGGCTCGTTCATTGGTTTACGGTACAGGGCTAAATGCCTTTCCTTAATCAAAGACCATACCTACTCGGCCCAGTGGGATTCTTTGAGATTCCAGCCCTTCCCAGGTCAAAGTAGATACAAATCATACACAATGAGCTGATCAGGGATTACAGTGTTTCCCGGGGAACACACCTATTTCTTTCAAACACTTCCAGAACAATCCAACCGGTTATGCAGTCACTTACACACTCTTTTAAAACATGGAAAGACAAACTATTTGGGTAGGCCATACCTCTAAGAATATTCTCTTAACACATAACACAAACTAAACCCCTCACTCTAAACAGAAATGATTCCTGACACATTTGACACTGCAGTCAAATGAAAAAATAAAATGTTTTCAAATACAGACTTGCACCAACATTTACATTGGTAAATATGTTTTAAGAAACATTTAATATAAAAAAATACGTTTAATATTTTAACTAAAATGTGCACAGATACTAGTAACACACGTTTAATTGAACAAACAGCACAGAAGAAATGTAAAATAACAAAACTAAAATAATAATGATCTCCCATAAATAATATTTATTGAACACGGAATGTATTCATGTTACACAAGGTGTCATGCAATACAAAAGTGTGGTACAAATTTGCCAGCCTTCGTGCATAAAAAACATCCCTCAATGCAACAAAATATAACACACTTAAAAATGTTTATAAAGATCACTTGTCACAGAAAAACAAAAATAGCACTAGTGGCATTAACAACATTCCTCATAAAAGGATAGGAAGACTACACGCGGAATATAGAAAACATTGCACATTTAACTATTTATAAGAGATAGCACTGGCACAGGAAAAATGTCACACATGACACCATCAATGTAAAGTACAAAGCAAAATAAATTAACGAAACATGTAGGTGGAGTGAACAAAAAATGTGTAATAAATAACTAAGAATTAAAAACGTTGTTAATTTCTTTCCCGCCACAGTATTCATACATACATTTCAAAATGATAAAGCTGTTATGAAAGCTTTGAGAACAAACATAAAAACGACTATGCATATAAACAACTACGTTTAAATACAGAACGTGCAAATGACAAACCTACTTATACAGAACATCACGCACACAAAAACGTGTAGAGCAAACCTAACTAAAGTATACGGCATCCTCAAGATGGCCATCCTGCTGGCTGCTTTACAGCCCCGTCCTTCCTGCTAGAGATTGTTCTGCCTCACTGACATCCAGGCAGTAGAAAGACTGTTGGGGTTTGCTTTACTAGCACCCCCTGCTCTTCCATCTGACTCCAGTGGTAAGGTCAGGGTCCAAGTATGGCACTGAGACTGGATACAGGGGGACTATCAAAGACAAAGCTTGGAGGGTGGCAGACACAGGGGCGTCATTTGGGGGTCACCAGGGGTTGCACCTGTGACCCTAGAGGTCTCCCTTGCTACCCCATGTGGTCTCCATTGCTACCCCTAACTTTTCCTTTTTAACACCCATCCCTCCCTCCCCCTTTTTTTAAATATAAGCTCCTGGGCGTGATATCAGGGCCATGTGGCTCTTGGTTTCTGGAGTAGCAGGCATTCTTGTTCAGGTCTCTTAAAAAAAACAGGAGGTACCACAAGTGTAGCACTTTGAGCAGTGACCCTAAATAAGAAAGAATAGGAATAACACATAATTTGTCTTTCTGGAATTCTATACAATGATTGCCAGAATCATTAAAGGTTTATATCAGGCACACTTCAGGGGGTGAGTCACTGAATTAGTCTGTTCTTAAACACCTCAAATTCGAAATGCAGACACAAACGTCCAAAAAGCATTTAGAGTAGAATAAGCATCTATTTCGGAGTATGTATTTTGCTCTTCACAAGACATTCCATCTCTGTGTGCTCGGTCACTTGACAAAATACTTGTGCCTAAAAGCTTTTGTACAGTGTAGAAATGTTTGACCATAGCACATAAAGCGCCCATTGATATCTTTGTGCCACAATGAATGCTTTGCTGTAATGTGTCCATCTTTCCTATCTCCCTGGCATGCTGTCCAGGATGTTAGTTTTCATGTATCAGCTAACGAGTTCCAAGACTACGGGATGCCATGTGAGTGTGCTGCTTTCCCTGTGCTACTCCACATTCTTTAACACACAGTTGTGAACCCTTCCAACCTCTGAAGTCTGAAAAGTAGATCAATGCAGGCTTCACATGTGGCTAACTTTGCACCAGACCTGTAGATGAACTGGCCTGCTGTTAAATCGCAGTTACCAGTTTAATTTTATCCACTACAGGGTCTAATTTGCTTTCAGACTTTGAGAACATTCAGACATGTAATTGCTTATTTTACTAAAGCCGGTAAGAGAGCTCTGTGGGTTGAGTGCTCGCTGCTGCGATGTGTGTGTGTGTGTGTGATTTGCAGGTTCGAATCCCAGCATGGCCAACTCAGCCTTTCATCCTTCCGAGGTTGATAAATGAGTACCAACACAAGTTGGGTGATATTGTTTGTATATGTGTTCAATTTAAAGCACTTAAGTGTAAGTGCTGTATAATAACACATCATTATCATTTGGCCTTGGACATCTGCTTGCTTTCACAGTCATTTGGTCATATGGATATCAATGATACATTTAGGGATCTGTTTTTGTATGAAATGTATATCACTTTACAGTGATATTGTAACTGTATTGTTCATAGTGTACTCAGGAACAATGCTATGTGATGCCAGTTGCTGTTTTGTCAATGCATGAAAGGTCATGTTCCATTGCTTGCCGTGATGTCAGTTCGGGGAGGGGTCAAATGACATCACTTGCTGTGATGTCATCAGAGGTCAAGGGTCATGTGATATCACTTCCACTAACCCTGGCATTTTGGTGCAATAACATTACTGGGCAGACAAGGTCCGATTGTGTTTGGGGTCACTAAAGTTGCTTAGTTCTGTCTACAAGACAGAGGACTACCCCATTCTATGTGCTCATGGGCTTATCGATAATTTAGGGATGGGCCAGTCCCTGAGCACCTTGGATTTGACATCAGGGTACAGACTAATCACCTGAACTCCCGTACCAGTGGTGGCACTTGAAGCTTTGAGTGGTGTGCCTCCTTGTTCCTGAAAAAGAGGAAAAGGGTGCTTTTTTAAATGTAAAACACGGAGGGCTGCCCCGGTGAAATCCTGATGAAGGCTTTTTTTTTGTTGCATATTTCTTTGAAGTCTTATCTTTTATTACTGGGCTGCGGCAGACGCAGGGTGAAATGGAGAATGCTAATGGCTCCTTCGCCTGACAAGTCAGAGCCCACTGGGAAGGGGCCACAAGCATTCCAAAGCCCCTCATCCCTGTATATTCCACTGTAAATGCCTGCACCACATAAGCCTGATTGTTTCTAGATACTCTGCGATGTGTCTAAATTGACATGAAAACAGTGAGGTAATAATGCATACACACTTGCACATTTTATTTAGAAGATGCTTGTGTCAAACAATTCTGTGGGTGAAAACAGGGCGATATACAGAGATGTCTGGTTGTGGTGTGCTGATTAGAAAATGTCAAGCATCAGGGTGTTGTAGTTGTTTTAAGGACTCCTTGATTTAGGAAAATAAGCGGTTTCTAAAATGAATGTTTAAAACTAGGAAAGAGAGTACCAACACCGGGAACTCGGTTTGAAATGGAAAAGAAACATTCTACACACTACATTGCCTGTACCAGTTCAAGGTCATGCCCTGCCATGTTCTGGAACCTGGTGAATCGTGATGTTGCAGGTAGGTTGTCTTTTCTGCTGATACTCTTGACATCAGCACTGTCTTGAGGGGTAGCTGGGCAGAACACATCACACGAAACAGGAAGCATTTTCATGCGATCTCTCAATCATTTACTATCTTGAATTCAACACTTCAAATCATGCCACTATGGTGTGGTTATAACATATATTCTTAGCACCTACTGTAGCTCTCCACCTGTCAACATGTGAAACTTGTGCTCAAAGTCTTTCTACATAAAAATCCAGGTACAACTTGAACTTACCTTGTGGCTTTTCCAAGCATGTGTGATAATATCACATGGCACAACGGCAACGTTCAGCCGTCGCGTGTGTGTTGGAGTAAAGGGGGTGTTCCTGCGGCTCGCCAGTGCGCACCGGGACCCCAATGAGAGAAGTCCTGTGTCTGTGTGTCTCATACATGTACAGGGGCAAGGCCTTAGCACCGGGGTCCCGGGGGCAGACCAACCCATCACATTGGCGACGAGGACACAGCTGGGCAGGGGGACAGTGTTCCGATGCATTATTGATCGTTGGTTACGGTTTCCGATGCCTGTCAGAGGCATTAACCCTCACAGGGATACAACAACCGCCATTTTGGAACCCTACGGTAGCGGCTCCATGTGTGGAGTGCGTGTGTGCCGTGAGGGTAATTTCTGGAGCCCACAAGGGCTGAAACTTCACAAGAAGGCCATAGGGATCACAAGGGGGCAAGAGGGGCTCTCTTTTTTCCCCAAAAAAGAAATTGTTTTTTCTCCTCAATGCACAATTCTTATGAAAGACAAGATCTTCTCCTCTGACTCCACCATTTACCATCCTGAGGTGGGCAACTGAGACTATACCATGTTATCCACGGGGCACACCTGAAGATACATACTGCAGCCCTTGTAAGGGTGCCTGTGCGGTTGCGCCTGTGCGGTTGCGCCACCACTATAGTGTGCTGGAAGACACAGATTGTGGCCCTTACCATTGTGAAAGGTGCCTGTGCGATCTGCTGCATAAGTGAAGCTGGTGATGCCAATCAGGGTGTGGCAGGGGTCCCACAAGGTAGAAGAACACCCCGGCAGCAAGGTACACTGGCCTGATGCCTGAATTCGACACCTCAGGTATTTCCTTGAAGCTGGGGCCAAAGTGGCTATTATATGTTGAGAAACTCGATATGTACTTTAAAGCTACCAGCGAGACAGACGACGTATCCAAAGTGGCGACCCTTATCTACGCAGCTGGGTCTGAGGTGAACCGAATATTCAAGTCCCTCATTTCCGCCAATGACTCATAGCAAGCTGCTAAAGACTGCCTTAAGGAAGACTTCATGCCACTGGCAAATCAGGACTTCGAGAGACTTGTCATGTGTAGCGAGAAGCAGAGAGAGGAGGAATCCCTTGACCAATTCTACAGCAGGCTTCATCTCCTGGCGAGCACATGCAGCTGGGAGAATGAGGAAAGTATGGTTCATAGCTAGCTAATACAGGAGTGCAGTTCAGAGAAACTACGACGGCAGATCCTCTGTGAGCCAGGACTGACATTGGCTCGCATTCTTGAGATGGGGAGGTCCTATGAACTAGCGGACAGCCGCGCCACGCCACCAAAATGGATGCCGCAATTAACTCACTGAAAGTGGAAGACGCATAAGTGATTTTGGCAACCACCAAATGCTGGCCCATCGAGGCCTAGATGACCCCCAAGAAAGGCTGATAGGCCGCAGCCATGCCCCAAATGTGGCTATGACCTCCCACACACAGGTGAATGCGCAGCGAGGGGGAGAGTGAGCGAACACTTTGGAGCTGAGGGACATTTTGCAAGAATGTGCAGAGCCCCCACTTCAGTCACCATTCCCAGAGGGCCAAGCAGAATGGCCAGTAACACACCTCAGCGACAAAGACAGATGTAAGTTGTTCAACAGGAGATGCAGAATCTGGAGATTGCTGAAGAAGAGGAAGAGGAGGAAGAGGTCTTTTTTATCTCGGGCATTGGCGCTCTCAGAAAGAAGAGAAGACAACCTATGTGCACGGTGGCTGTATGTGGAACAATGACACTGGTGCTTGTGGACACAGGCGCATCTGCGTGTGTGCTGGTGACCCCCCCACCAGGGCTTCCAACACTAGTGAAAGCACGTGCCAAATTATTCTCGTTTGGGGGGACTCAACTACTAACCCTCCGGGATGCATTTGTAACTCATGTGGCCCATGAAGGCAAAGAGTTCAGAGCAAAAGTTTTCATTACAGACGTTACTAGGCACTCCCTGCTAAGTTGCGCAGCATCAAAAGCCATGGGCATTGTACACTTTGCACTCACAGTATACGCAGAAGACATCAATGAGACTCTGGAGAGGTTTGCCGCAGTATTTCAAGGGGTTGGCAAACTCAAGGGCGAACCCATTTAAGTACACATTGATGAGGCTGTGCGCCCAACAGTACTGAAACATCGGCGTATACTGTTTCACACTTAGACAACAGGTAGAGAAGGAGCTACAAAACCTAGTAAACCTGGACATAATCGAAAAAGTGGAAGGCCTACCCCATGGGTGTCTCCCATTGTGGTGGCTGTCAAGCCAAACAATCCGGATCTGTCCGTATCTGCGTTGATATGAGGCTGCCCAACCTCACTATCAAGCGTGAGAGGCACATCACGCCCACCCTAGATGATGTGGTGGGGGAATTGCAAGGGGAGTAAGTAGTCTCAAAACTTGACCTGCGGTCTGGGTACCATTAGCTAGAGCTCCACCCGGACCCGTGCAACATCACGACTTTCATGACTCATCATGGGTTGTACCAATATAAATGCCTGAGCTTCGGGGTCTCTTCGGCAGCCAAAGTCTTTCAAAACGTCATCTGGGGGACCCGGGCCATCCTGGAAGGAGTGATAAACCTGAGTGATGATATCTTGGTGTATGCCATGTCAGAAACTGTACACATGGCTGATATGGAGAAGGCACTGGAAATAATTAAGAGTATAGGACTAACACTGCACCATGAACAGTGCAAATTCCTCAATGACAGTATTGAGTTTTTTGGGTTTATCTTTTCAGGAATTTTCCCAGACCTGCAAAAAGTCAGAGACATCCAGGAGGCAAAACCTCTGGAGAATGTGTCAGAGGTGAGAAGCTTCTTAGGTATGGTAACCTACTGCGGGAGGTTAATTACCAATCTGGCAACCCTCTCGGAACCTCCCCGGACAGTGACAAGAAAAGACACTGCCTGGGTGTGGTCAGTGGTCGAACAAAGAGCTTTTGATACCATCAAGAAAGCGCTCACAGGGGATGAAACAATGGCTTTCTTTGACCCGGGAAGGAATAAGAAATAATAATTGACGCCAGTCTGGTCAGAATAGGGCCAGTCCTCTTACAGCCAGATGCCCAAGGACAAATGAAACCAATTGCCTATGCCAGCAAGGCACTCACCGGCACGGAAAAACAATACTCCCAGATAGAGAGGGAGGCACTGGCAGTATTGTGGGGTTGCCAGCATTTTCGCAGATACATTTTAGGAAAACCGGTCACAGTGATTACTGATAACAAGCCTCTACTCCCCATCATGGATGGGTCATCATCTAAACCACCCCCCAGGATTGAGCAGTGGATGCTGGCTTTAATGGAGTATGGAGTCGTATTGACCTACAGACCAGGAACTCAGAATCCTGCAGACTACCTGTCGCAGCCACCCAGATGCGGCAGTGAACAAGAAGAGACAGCACCGGTCGACATTAAGGAGCGTGTTCATCTGGTTGTAGGAGCAGCTAAGCCTGTTGGCATTACCCTCGAAGAGGTGGCAGCGGCCTCAAAAGATGATGAGTGTTTTCAAATAATTCAAGAAGCAGTGGTCAGTGGTGAGTGGAGAGCAGTACTATCTAATGGCGCTCGCAGAAACTGAGAAACGCAACGAGAGCTGGAACAACTGTGGCAAGTCTGACATTAACTGTCCATGACAGGCAATGGATTACTGCTACGAGGCCGCCAGATAGTAATCCGATGGCACTGGTTGAAAGGGTGCTGGAGTTGGCACATTGCAGCCACCAAGAAACTGCAAAAACCAAACCGAGGCTGCTCCCCAAGGTATGGTTCCCTGGTCTGGAGGAAAAAGTAGATGGACACGTAGGCAAATGTGTCTGGTGCCAGGCAACTGCCCCAGTCAACAGAGAGACAAGAATTGAATTCATACTCAGGAGTGATGCTCCATGGGACACCGTGCACGTGAACTTTGTATCAACAGGAAGAGGGATGTACTTCCTCGTAATGATCGACCAGTGGTCCAGGTACCCAGAGGCAGAGCTGGAAGAGTCCACCTTGTGCGAACAGATCATAATGGAGAAGGTATTTGCCATGCATGAGTTCCCGCGTATCATCTGCTCAGACAATGGACCACCATTGCGGACTGTGGTATTATGCATATGAGGGTAACACTAGGAGGGGGCCTAGAGCCATTGGGGAAGCTGAACGTTTCATGAGGACGCTCAATAAAGTGTTCCGCATTGCCCAAGGCCAGGGAAACGAGCTGAGAAGAACCCTTTACCAGTTTCTACGAGAGTATCGAACCACCCCTTACCAGTCCACGGGGGTGCTGCCAGCCAAAGCACTTTTCAGCAGATGCCCATGCAGACTTCTCCCAGAGGTGGAATATCGACCGCTGGGCATCATTGATGACAACAGGACGTCGAAGGACTGACTAGCTCACAATGAGGGTGAAAACATCCGACGACATCTCAAACCACCAGACATTGAAGTGGGTGACCCCGTCCTGGTAAGAAACCGGCATCGGGAGGGGAAGCTGCCCCTCAATTACGAACCCTCTCCCATGGGAGTGACCCAAGTGAAGGGCTCAATGGTGACTGACACTGACCAAATAGGAACTGTGACAAGGAACTCCAGTTTTTTTCAAAGGTGGGAGGGGGAGAGAAGCTGAGAGATCAACAAGGGGAATTCTCCCCGACCTGGACCGCCAGCAGAGAGCAACCGCCTGAAGAGGGTGCAGGAGATATAGAAATCACGCTAGGTGACACAGAAGGAGAGAGGAGAGAGACAGCGGCAGGTGAAAGATACCCCCGCAGAGATGGCCGTCATTGTCCCGTGCGATTCAAAGACTACATTATGGGTGACCAAATCAGAAAAGACTGAGTGTCCCAATATTGCCCACATTGGGCCTACCATGGTTTGATATGTTATTATGTGTAAGTCTGTCATGTTGACAGTAGCTGGGCCCGAAAAGGTTTGTTTAAATTTTGTTATGAAAAAGGAGCAATGTGATAATATCAGGTGGCGCAAAGACAACGTTCATTTGTCGCGCGTGTGTTGAACTAAAGGTGGCATTCCTGCAACTCGCCAGTGCGCGCCAGCAGCCTGATGAGAGAAGTCCTGTGTCCGTGTGTCTCATTACAGGTACAGGGGGCAAAGCCTTACCGCAGGGGTCCTGGGGGCAGACCACGCCATAACAGAATGAACCTACTCTCAGGCTTGCAGCCTCATTTGCGCATGGTCAGTCCAACATTGCAGACTGCAGTGGAGGACTTGAAGAATGTGTTTATTAAACTTTAAAATGCAGGAAGCTGTATCCTCGGCTGTGGTAGTGGAGCCAGTGCCCTCTCACTCGTGCTGCCACACTTATTTACACCATGGCTCCACCAATTTCCTTTCAACTGGCATTTTTCGTGCATCGAGCGGCATGAAATGGCATGGGGAGAAACATGGGGCAGCGCGCGTGGAGGGAGGTGTCTTCTGTTAAGACATGCCGTACGCTAGACTAGGATATTTCCCTTCCTCCCCATTAGCTGCTCACCGTTGTTGAGCTTTGACTGGTTGCTGTACTAATCTAAATTGCATCACGATTCGGCGCATGGGAAAGGCTCCTTTTCTTCTCCATTCCTTTGGATTTTAATTTACATGACGTAATGTAATATAATAGACGTTCATACTGCAACCGTTTCCACCTTACTAGCCCCCCAGCCATAAAGATGGCGTATTGCACATGGCTGGATTTCCAGACATTGGCCTGTGCCGGAAAGATATGGAGGTCTTTTCACAGTTAGTTGGAGAAAGCAAGAAGCACACTGTCAGAAGTATGTCAATGAGGGCAGTGCGGTGGGGTGGGCGGGAAGGGGGTTTGCCATGGAGGAGTGAGTCCATCTCTGATTTCAGGAGCAGTAAGTGCAGGAAATTAGAGGTGGAAGACTTCGATGCTGATATTATTTAAGGTGAATTTTCCCTGGGCGATGTGATATTGTCAGTTAGGTGTCCTTAGACGGAGAGTGGTTGGGTCAGTGATGGACTATATATATTTTGAAGCTGAGCAATGTAGCTTGGGGCGACTGGATGTGCTTACGCTTCTGCTATCCATCCACCAAGATGATAGCCTTGGATTGGCAAGCCAAGTCCAAAGTGACGGAGTAAAAAAGAGCAATGTGTGGGCAGGAGTAGAGGAAGGGGAAACGTGACCGGTCCAAACAAGAGTGTTGCATATGCTTAGTCACAGCCCCATGTTGGTAGGTTCATTTACAGTTTAATTGTAAAATGTAAGTAGGATTAGTTGTGTAAAGTCACCCAGACTTGTAGGTTCCCAATTGAGTGCACTGCCCCGTGACTCCCTCTTTGCATGCAACACTGCCTTTATTACCCTTGCCTAGTTGCATTAAAGATGGCAGCATAGTGAACCCAAAGTTGTCCGTAAAGGTCTGCGTTAGAGTTGTATGGATCCCACAATTTACAGGAGGAGTCACTTTTGAATATGTTTTTGGAGTGTAACTTCACAGCTCTTGTGAGTCATGGAGATGTTACTGCACAGTTTGCGTGTCTGTGCTGTGTAGTTGTGTGTGGGATACGGCAATTCTACTGCACGCAATTGTTTGTCTTTAGGCAAGTGACTATTAAAGGTACTATAAAGATGTATCTATTTTGCACTTTGTAATGTTCTGTTGCAGCATTTGTGAAGCACACTGTTTACCATTTCCATGGCTTTTTCCTAGCAGTGACAGATGCCAGAGAAGCAAGGGGATGGTTTTCTATAGGTGGGTTGCACTCGGGGATGATTTTCTCCGCGGGAACAACCATTCTACTTCAATGAAACCCTAGTGTATGATGTGAGTATGTCTTTGACTCAGTAATCTATGGTTCATTCTTTTTATATTTATATATTTGTATTTATTTGAAGAATAGGGATGTCAGTTTCAATCAGAAATAACATATTATAGCACATTTACAGATGACAGGCAGTTCCACAAAAGGTGCCTGTACAACAGCACAAAGATGGGGACAAGTGGTGAGCCAGTTTATGTGGGCCTATGCAACGGGCAAAATAAAACAAACAGAACAAGTATTATTAGTATTACTAGCTGTCCCCGGCCACGCATTGCTGTGGCTCATTCTGGTTAAAGGGAAAAGAAAGAAAAGAGAAAGCACACGTTTCTAATATGTTTAATTTCACAATGCTTGTGGGTATACAATATTTGTTGTTGTTCCAGAACAATACAGATACATAGTAGAGCGCTTTTCAGCAGTAACAACAAGACAGATATTCACTGAGGGATACAGAGGTGCACAGAGAGGGGTATAGCTATACCGGGTGACAGGGAGGAGCGAGGCTGGCGGCGTCTAGTGAGTCAGGTGGCGCGAGGGGCGACAGGATGGCCTCGTTGTTAAGGAGGAGAGACTCTTTGAATAGGTGGGTCTTGAGTTCTTTTCTGAATTGTTTGTGCGTGGGGGTGAGTCTGATGCTGACGGGGAGGAGGTTCCATAGTCTTGGGGCCTAGGCAGAGAAGGCTTGTTTTCTGGTCCTTTCCTTTTTGCAGCAGCAGTTTTCAAGTCTGCGTGTGTCCTGGCTTCTGGTGGTGCGCTGTCCACCTGAGATGCTGAGTTTCTCTGTGAGGCAGCTGGGTGACTTCAGGGTGACTGCATTATAGATCATGCAGCAAGACTTGAAAGTGATTTGTGCATGCAGTGAGAGCCAGTGAAGGTCGATGCGGGTCGGGGTGATGTAGTCCTATCTGCGTAGACCCTTGATGAGGCATGCAGCCGCATTTAGGACACTTCCCATGGGCACAAACGTGAACGACAGGAGGCCTTCGAGGAGTGCATTGCCCCCATCCAGGTGGGATAGGACCAGTTAATGAACAGTGGATCTAAAGCTGTCCGATGGGAGTAAGGGCTTTACTTTCCGCAGGAGGGATAGCTGATACCAAGCTGTCTGAGTTTTCTTAGCTACGTATGTCTTAAAGGAGAGGTGGCTGTCGATGTGCAACCTGAAGGACTTGGTGCAGGAGGTGAGCTCGGGTGTGATGCCCACCAGGGCTCAAGTCAAGGTTACACGCTCGGGGTTGGAGTCCATCCACTTTATTCAGAGGGTGGACTCAGTCCCCCCCAGCTAAAAGAGAAACATTGGATGTCCACTTTGAATTTATGAATTAATGCCAACCTTGGGGATCAAACCACAGTTATCAGGTTTGTAGGCTGGACACTTCACCACTGCACTATATAACCAGATGAAAAATAACAAACAACTAAAGGTGAAATATCGCATTTTGGTACTGCAAGTCCCAGGGAAAACATTTCTATTGGTCCTTGGAGTTTACAACATGCACACCTTTTAACGTTTTCAAAAACACTATTCGAAAAAAATATCCTGTCTTGGTTTTGTGTGTGTGTTGATTTTGTGAAAGGCAAATGCAATTCGTCCTGTTCAATTTGGGTGGTTATGCAAAGCCAGTTAAATGAAATGTGCATATTTCACCTTGATATGCTAATTTCTGGTGTTATCACACCCCATTGCGTTTGTTGATGAGTCCCCCCACTTACATTTTTAGGACTTGACCCCTGATGCTCACAGAGTTCATGGTTGATAGCCAGGTAGGTAAGTCTGGGTGTTTGGTGTTGTTTGTGAGGATTGGGAATTCAGTCTTGCAGGGGTTCAGCTTCAAGTATGTACTGGACATTCAAGACTGGATCAGCGAGAGGCACATTGAGTCTTTGGATGTCCTTGATGGAGTTGATCTTGAAGTATAGCTGTGTGTCATCAGCATTTTGGTGGATGCGGATGTTTTGTGTGGCTAGGAGTGCTCCCAGCGGCTCCATGTATAGATTGAAGTTCACTGGGGAGAGGGTGGAACCCTACGGGACGACCACCTGAATGGTTGCCATATCCGTGCTGCATCTAGATTGGAATACATGTTGGTCAGCTTGGAGGATATATATATATATGTATATATGTACATATATCAAACAGGTGACTTACAAAGGTAATGTTAATCTAAGGAGGCAAGTGCTTCAAACTAAAGACGGGTACTATATAAATTATCACAGATGGCCTCAAGAACACACAAAGTCTCACAGACAGGCCATGGGTTTTATTAGAATTTTTAAGGGGGTTCATCTAGTGGCTGTCCCTCACGCTCTTCTTCCCATGGGCTCCCTCAACCCTAGCCCAGGCTTCCCTTCTGTCTAATATCTTCGCTGGCTAGTGGTGAGGGCATTAAGGCAGAAGCTTTATCTGTCTCCCTCTGGGACTGCCAAAGGGTACCCTAACCTTTCCCCAGTTATCAATTGATGTTTTTACGATTGTGCCAGACTCAGACACCCTGCTCCTTACACTCTCACATCCACTTACTCAATCTGTTTCTCCCCACTTCCCCCGTCCTCCTGTCTCTCTTCCGTCCTCCTCTGTCCTGCCGGTTTTCATGCATGCTCTCTCTCTTGTTCTCTTTCATCTTTCTCCTCCCCTTCTCCTTATCGTTCACTCCTCTCCTCTTCTCTCCTCTTTTCTTCTCTCCTCTCACTGCACTCTTCTTCTTTATCTGTGACTCACCCCACTCTCTCTGCGTATTTCTTAGCACTACTTTCATCCACTCCTGCTTCACTCTGCCCTCACCACTATTGCCACTCCTGTCTTACATTGTCTCCTTGCCATCCAACCATACACTCTCTCTAATTCCCATTACACCTCTCCCTTTCTGGGGCTGTGTTAAACAGTTCAAAAGCTTCCAAAACCTCCCCAAGCCACTCCCACTTTTCCAGCACTGTTTTGTTTGCTGTCCCAGATGGTGTGGTAGCACCCAAGGCCTCAGGTTGCTCGTTCTTCCAATGGCTTTCCTCGGGCGCAGGTGAGTTTTTGCCTCTCCTGTACCCCAGTAGTCTCCTCACTCCGGGTTTTTTTTGTGCTACCCCACCATTTGCCTGGGATCTGTCTATGGTTGGCAATGAAATTCCCAGTCCATAACATGTCTGTTCTTGATTCCATTCTCCTGCCTCCAGTCTGGGTTTCCTTGGTTGCTCCTAAGTGCACTCTGGAAGTTGGAGTCCTGAAATGGAAAACAGAGAACACTGACCAGAAAAGGTACTAGGACGCATCATGTGACAAAGAGTGGTTCCTTTGGTTGTAATTCTCAAAGTGGGTGTTATTAAATAATGTACATGATACAGCAGAGGAAATGCCCTACTTCTTTCTCATTAAGACATGAGTGTCATATACAGGAAAGACAGGATTACCCCCAAAGGAGGAGGAGTAGCTCTCCTAGCTAAATACACCTTCAATCTAAGAATATCCACAGAACACACGTTCCCCTCAGGTGAAGTAATCACCCTGAAAATCACCCTCATGCACTCTTGTACCCTTACCCTGCCTGGGCCTCCGTGAGTGTTTATTCTTATTGTAAAAATAAGTTTGTTTCTTCGCGCTCCTATTGCGGTGTTTGGCCTGCTCCTGCTCCCCCTCCCACTTCCTGGTCTTCCTCTCCCTCCCCGCCTCCCTGCCCGCCCACACCCCCCCCCTTCCTCTCCCTCTGCCTATAACCTCCCCCTCCTGGGCAGCCCTCTGCCCGGCAGACCCCGCGGCTAAGGGCCCGAGGCCAAGGGCGACTCCTACAGTGCGGCTCCCTGTGTGTCTGCAGGTGTCCGCAGGGGACGCCAGGCGCCAGTTCCACCTGTTCTCCGTTCCCCGGCCCACCCCTCCTACGCCTGGTTACATCCGCATGGGGCCTTGCCTCACTGTATTCACAGTTGAGGTAAACTAGGGTGTTTTTCTCCCCTCGCAGGATTCTCAAACTTAGGTGGCCCGGTACCTAATACGCTTTACTGTTTGCTCTGAACTGTGGTAAACTAGGGTGCTTTTCTCCCCTCGCAGGATTCTCAAACTTAGGTGGCCCGGTACCTAATACGCTTTACTGTTTGCTCTGAACTGTGGTAAACTAGGGTGCTTTTCTCCCCTCGCAGGATTCTCAAACTTAGGTGGCCCGGTTACCTAATACGCTTTACTGTTTGTTTGCTCTAATTGTGGTAACTTGTGCTTGCCGCTCACTTCCTGTCTGCGTGCTCTCATTTCGTCTGTCTCCCCCCCCTCCCCTCCCTTCTACTCCATGGTGCTCTCTGTCTCGCCTATCTTCTCTAACTGCTTCTCCATTGACTATCCTGCTCTCCTCACTAAATCTGGTAGGAAAAAGTTTAAAAAGGACATCCTGGTCTCCAACCCAGGCCTCCCTATCGCTGACACCTACACTAATGCCTGCTCTAAGGAAACTCTCACTGACATCCTCTTTTTCGTGCCTTCGCCTGACCTATGGACCCTTCATATGGTCTCTGTGCTCTCTCCTTTCTCCTCCTCTCCCATTAATGGTGGCACCCGTTGGGATGTCCTCTTGGCCCCCTTCCGCTCCTCTAAGGCCATCATTAATGTCTACGCTAATGGGACCGTCTTGGTCCAAGGCCCTCAGGCCAACCTTCACCTCTTCGATAGACGCTTCCCACACCTCATCAACTTCCTCTCCTCTCCTGCTGTCCCCCCTCCTCTATCCTTGGCTACCTTGCCTCTACCCTCCCTCCCTGCCCCCTCTCGTGCTCCTTCTTCACCTCCTTCTTCAATACCTCCGCAGGGCGTACCTCTGATCTGTACCCCTCCCCGGAAGTTCTTCAAGGATGGCAGCCTTCTCCACATTGCCACTCTAAACACTCGCTCTGCCATCAAGCACTCCTCCGATATCTGTCCCCTTCTTGAGGAACTGGACCTCGACGTCCTTTGTCTCACTGAGACATGGTTCACAGCCAGCTCTGCCACCAGCTTTGACACACTCCTACCTGACGGTTACAAGATCCTCTCCATGCCCAGGCCTAACCGTGCAGGGGGTGGTGTTGCCCTTATCTTCCCTGAGTGGATTCCTGCCACTGTCACTCCTACGCAGACCTACTCCTCTTTTGAATGTCTTGTCTGCCGACTCTCTCTCTCTCCTAGCCATTCCCTTACCGTGGCTACTATCTATCGGCCACCTGGTCAAATTTCCTCCTTCCTCTCTGAGTGGGCTGACCTCTCCTCCTCACTCCTGTCCTCAACCACTCAACTCCTCTTTCTTGGCGACTTCAACATCCACCTTGATGCCTCCAGTCCCCCCACTGGTCTCTTTCGTGACCTCTGCGACTCTCTCTCACTCTCTATTCTCCCGTCTGGGCCTACTCACTCTGCTGGGCACACTCTTGATGCTCTGATCTCTTCTGACCTTCCCCTCTCCGTCCCTCTCTCCACTCCTCTCTCCTGGAGTGATCACTTTCTCCTATCCTCTCACCTCACCCTCCCTACCCCACAGGCAAAGCCACCCTCTTCACTGCCACCCACCTTCTCGGTCATCCGACCCATGAAGCGTATGTCAGTTGAGGCTTTCGCTGCTACCTTCTCGACCCCCCCTGCCCCTTCGGCTGACTCCCACCCTGACACAGCCCTCTCCATGCTCCACTCTGCTATATCTGTTACTCTTGATATCCTTGCCCCCGTCATGAGAATCCGCCTGAAGCCCAAAGCCAAATGTAACTCCTGGTATGACTCGGATCTCGTCACCCTAAAACGCAAGTGCAGGGTTGCCGAGAGGAAATGGCGTGCATCATGTTCATCCTCTGACAAACTGGCCTGCCTCCTTCTCCAAAGGCAGTACCGGCTCTCCGTTCTCACCAAGAAGAGAGCCCTTATCCAAGCCCGCATCTCTGCGGCATCAAACAACTCCGCCGAACTCTTTAAAATCTGCAAGGAGCTGGCCAACCCTGTTGCAGTCTCTACCTCTCCTGTCCCCTCCCAGGCCCTCTGCACTGCACTGGCCTCTCACTTCATCTCAAAAACTCAGGACATCCTGTCCTCGCTCTCCTCCTTTCACCTCCCTCCCTCCCTTCCCGGCTCTTCCTCTGGCCCTTCTGCAGTCACCCCTCCTCCCTCTTTCTCTGCCTTTCCACCTTTCTCTGCTGACGAGGTTTCCAGACAAGTCCGATCAATGAAAGTCTCGTCTAATCAGGTTCACCCCTGTTCCTCCAAAACTATCAAGGACCACATCGACTCCCTGGCTCCTGCCCTGGCTGACTTTTGCAACCACTCCTTCGCCTCTGGAGTCTTCCCTTCCCCCCTCAAGCACTCCCTTGTGCACCCTCTTCTCAAGAAACCCTCTTCCGACCCCTCCTGCCCGGCTAACTATCGCCCTATCTCCATCACTCCCTTCCTGGGCAAGCTCCTGGAGAAACTGG
This sequence comes from Ambystoma mexicanum, assembly GCF_040938575.1. NCBI lineage: Eukaryota > Metazoa > Chordata > Amphibia > Caudata > Ambystomatidae > Ambystoma > Ambystoma mexicanum. Next base: position 1,106,903,097 of record NC_090930.1, on the reverse strand, counting down.
CCATCTCCCAGCTTAACCTCCATGCTGAATCTGTTGGTAGTCTTCATGACCATCAATCTGGCTTCAGAGCTGCCAGAAGCAAGGAAACTGCTCTCCTGAACATCCGTGAAGACCTGCTCTTGAACCTCGACTCCAACACTCCGTGTGTTCTCATTCTGCTCGATCTCTCCTCTGCCTTTGACACTGTCAACCATGCCATCCTGCTCAACCGTCTCCGGGAAAACCTGGGTATCACTGGTCAGGCTCTGGCGTGGCTGACCTCTTTCCTTTCAAATCGACCCTCCCAGGTCCAACTGGGGTCCTTCCTCTCCGACATCTTTTTCTCCACCTGTGGTGTCCCCCAGGGATCTAATCTCTCTCCCTGGCTGTTCAACCAGTATCTGGCACTCCTTGCCCACCGCATCGCCGCTCTCTGCCCTAATTTCCAGTGCTATGCGGACGATACCCAGCTCATTTTCAGGCTACCCTCAGCCTCCCCCTCTCCTTCCCTCATCTCTGACTGTCTGTCTGTCTGCTATCCAAGAATGGTGTGCCGCCAATGACCTCTGCCTTAATGCCAGTAAGACTGAGATTCTACTCATCGGTACTCCCACTCCCTCCTTCCCTGCAGCTCTCTGGCCTGCCTCCCTTGGCCCCCTCCCTGCTCCTACCTGCAAGGCAAAAAACCTTGGGGTCATCTTCGACTCCACACTCTCCTTCTCTCCTCATATTTCTGACGTCGCCAAGAGGTCACACTACCAGCTGCACCTCCTCAGAGGTATTCTTCCCTTCCTCTCCTTCCCCCAGAAGCTCACTGTCTCCCGAGCCCTGGTTCTCTCGAAGCTGGATTACTGTAACAGCCTCTATCTTAATCTGCCTGCCTCCACTCTCCGCCCTCTGCAACTCATCCAGAACAGAACTGCGAGACTTGTCCTTGGCCTCAAGCCCAGGGATCGTATCTCTCCAGGACTGAAATCTCTACACTGGCTCCCAGTGGCTGTGAGGATAAAGTTCAAAACCCTCTGCATTGTCCACAAGGCCTTCTGGGGCCTGGGTCCTAAATACCTTCAACTCTCTCTTCCCAAATATCTTCCTTCCCGAGCCCTTCGCTCATCCGCCTCCAACTCCCTCAGGGTCAGCCGCTTCTCGAAGCAACGAGCTGGGGGTAGATCTCTCTCCGCGGCTGGGGCCTCCCTCTGGAACATCCTTCCTGCCTCCCTGAAACTCGAGGAGAACCATCTCCGGTTCCGGAAGCACCTCAAAACCTTCCTCTTTGCTTCTGCTTTCTCTCTCCCTCTCCCCTGCTGAACAGCTAATATTCTTCACTGAAACTGCACTGATCCTGCAACTGGACCTCTCTAAACGGCCTCGGCCCTGGGCCCAGCCACTCTCCACTTGCACTGATGCCCTGGAACCCCTCTGCACTGCGGGACTGTCTCTGTATCCCTACAGCCCCCCCTTCCCCAGCACTTGTTCTTCACTTACCTTGCACTTGCCACCAGCTGGCCCTATTTACTTATTACTTTACGCCACTTACCTTGTACTGCACTCCCCCCCCTCCCCTTCCCCTTGCACTTTTCCCCCTCCCCCACCCCTGCACTTGTGCGATCTGAATGACACCTGGCCTAGTAGGATCGTTGTCTGTCTCCCCTTGTTCCTCCCCTCCCTGCCTCGTCGCGCCTTGAAACACCTGTGTATAGGCGCGTTACAAATACCATATCATATCATATCATATCATACCCTCCACATTGTCTACAGACCCGACATCTTCCTTTGAAGATGACGTAAATTAACTCCTAGCTTCTAACACAAAATCCCTTTCGAAAATAATCATCTGGGTGACTTTAACCTAGGCCTGAATGACCCCCTCAACACTCAGGCAGGCCTACTTGCCAATTTGATGACAGCCCAAGGCTTCACACACCGTATCTCCCACCGCCTCATGAAAAATGACGCACCTTAGATTGGCTTGCTGACAATAACTGCGTCACCGACATTCTAGCCAACACCCCTTGTCCCTGGTCAGACCACAATATCATCCTCTTCTCTACTACCATTACCACCAAACCTGCCAAATCTACCCCTCTCACACCATCATTTACCATCAAGAAGCCAAAAAAACATCAACCGAGACAACATGTTACCCCTCTTGCTGCCAATAACTAACCTTCCTCTTCACCACATGGATCCTACCTCACTAGTGACCCTCTACAACAATACTATTCAAGCAGCCATTGACAAAGTAGCCCCATTAGGTGCCAAGAAAGCAAAACCAATAGAGCACACCAATTTCTGGTTAAAAAAAGACTTTCAAACCCTATGTGCGGCCAAAAGGTCAGCTGAATCCAATTGGATAAAAACACCTTCAACCGCAAGCAAGGCCCACATCCAGGCCTTAGCTAATGAATATAAGCAAGCAACCATTAAAGCCAAAGGGGACTCCTACAACCAGAGAGTTGAGAACGCCCAATCTAGCTCCAGAAAATTGTTCGCCATACTTCACGAACTTGAATCACCTCCTTCTACCCCTGACATTTGTATTAAGGATCAGCAATGGTGCTCTCATATCCAAAACACACTGGCTGACAAAATTACTCTGCTCCAGAACAAAATTGAAGCCAAAAAAACGAAACTTAATCATGACGCCCCCCTAGTAGATGCCCCTACTACAGGGGTACAAGTCGCACATAAATCTGCCTTCACACCTTTGACCACAACAAAAACTATCAAAATCATTATAAAGCCATCAAGATGTAAAGGTGATATGTGCCCCGCCACATTAATTAAAGAATGTGCTGATGAACTGGCACCCTTCATCACCACACTTATTAACAGCTCATTTGCCTCTAGTAAAGTACCTTATGACTTAAAAGAAGCTTGGGTACTACCGTTGTTAAAAAAAACCTACATTGGACCCAAACATTCCAACCAATTTCCGACCCATTACCACAGTGCCATTCTTATTAAAAATACTAGACCGTGTAGCCTATCTACAGATTCAACAATGTTTGGAATCTAACAATCATCTGGTTTTTTCGCCCTGGCCACGGAACGGAAACAGCACTTCTGTACCTAAAAACACAAATGGACCAGATCAAGGACAAAGGAGACCTCTGTATCCTCCTCCTGCTTGACCTATCTGCAGCATTTGATTTGGTCAACCACAAAATCCTATGCCACCATCTAGCAACTGCCGCTCATTTCTGTCCTGAAGCTATAAAATGGATTGAATCATTTCTCTCCAATCTATGAGGGTGTTCTCTGCCTCCTCAGCAGCTACCCCGGCTCTTGTCTCTTGTGGCGTACCTCAAGGTTCTTGCATGTCGCCCACATTATATAATGTATTCACCAAGCATCTCTTTGACAAATTAGATTAATTCGGTGTCACGTATATGAATTATGCAGACGACACCCAAATACTCTTACCTATCACAGGCTCCTACTACACTGACTCAAACACCCGCAACAAAATGTACCTCACCATCCAGGCTTGATTGGCGCAAAACGATGTCTCAACGATGAGAAGACTGAATTTACCATCATTGATAGTAAATCCAAACTAAAGAATTTACCACAACCTTTTGAAGCCTTCAACATTGATGCCAAGGAGATAAAAACATTAGGTGTGTACATTGATTCAACACTCACATTAACAAGACATTTTAATGCCATTTTCTCTTCTGTGGCATACATGTCCAAATTAATCAGAGCCAGGAAACCCTTCCTTTCCTCTGACAATTGTATTACATTAGCGAGAGCATTCATCCTCTCCAGGATCGTCTATTGCAACTCCCTTTTTGCAGGATCCAATGCCAGAAACATTAGTAAACTCCAAGTCGTGCAAAACAATGCAATTAGAGTTGCACTTGACATACCCAAACATGAACATATCTCTACAACCAGACGCCACATACACTGGCTCCTAGTACAAGACAGAATCAAATTCAAAGTCCTCTCGCTTACTCACAAATGCCTCTCTAACAATGCCCCAGCATACCCCAGCAATCAAATAGCTAAAACCCAGTCTAGCAGACCTACCCAAGCCTCCTAGACCAACCTAATCTCTACGCCAAGATTTAGGAGACAGAAAACTGGCGGTTCCAGCTTCCCAGTGATCACAGCCAAACTGTGCAACACCTTGCCCCTAACACTGAGGACTGACACATCCTTGTAGTCATTCCGCAAAGGCCTCAAAACTCTGCTTGTCAATCAAGATTCCCGCTAAATGCAGGAATCCTCATCTAGAATAGGTTTCTACAGGCAGAAATAACTTCTGCAAGCCAGACAACAAATTTGGTCCCGTAAATATAAAGTGTACAAACTTGGAAAAAATATATGATAATGTATGCTTTTTGTATGACTCACACATCATATCCTATATCTGTAACCCTATCAATATGTACTGCATCTTATGTCTGTAACCAATCAATGATGAATAAGTGAACTATATGCCTGTAACCAATCTCTTAAGCTCTTAAACTCAAGTGCCTAGATACCTCTGGGTTTTGCGTGCTATATAAATGTTCAAATACATAAATAAATGAAAGTGGCCAGGTTCTATAAACAGGAAAGCTCTGTGGAACTGAGGACTGTTATAAGAGGCCTTCTAGGAGCTTAAGGAGTGTGGGAGGCCATATTCCTCTTGAGCTGAGACTGGACTCTTCTGGGAGTTAATCTGATAATATAGCTTTCCTACCCTAGATCTGGGCTTCTGTTACCTGGTCCCATTAAAAGAAGGCGATCTTGGGTCTAACAGATGCGAAGAGTCTGATAACCAACTTCATCTGCAGCTCCATTTTGGGTATTGCCTCTTTTGATTAACTGAATGCCATTTCCATGAATTAATTATTTGAGTGATTTGGGGAGTGGTGCATGCCACCTTCTGGCTGATTCAAAGCACTTGTTGGCCTTGTGGATGGTGTAAAGGTACATTAAAAGGTTTGGGCCGGAGGCCACCAGGAGGGCGCGCAGGCAATGGCTGCCTGATCGTACTGCTCCCGCTAAAGCCGGGCAGAACAAGGGGATTGAGCCCCCCGAAACCCCCAGGCGGACCCAGCACGACGGCGCTGTGTGGTGACACCCCCGGGCACCTAGTGAGCGAAAAAGTGACGCTCGAGGTCCCCGGGAAGCACGAGAACGGGACCAGTGACGTCTGCCTGGGACGAACCGCGCAGGGCCTCATCGGCTGCGGCACGGGAGACTGGAGAGGAGCCCCGCGGACGCAGCGAAGGCGCGGTGTGGAGTCCCCCTCCCCCCGCCTCACCTGATTGATCCCCGATCACGGTTGGCCCCGAGAGCGGGGGCCACGGCGGAACGAGGGGGCTTCCCCCCCCCCGGGTTGTGGAACGGATCCTTGCCCCTCCCCCCAGCCTCCGCGGAGCAGCAGGCCGCGGGCCTAGCCCAGCGGGCGGAGAAAATACGCAGAGGAGCCAAAACCCAGCGCACCTCGGAGCTAGTCCCGAGACACTTTGAGGATCGCCAGGCAGGAGGCCCCCAACAAGGCAGTAGGACCCACATCACGGCAAGGGGGGCCCAGGCCAGGCAAGGAGCCGGACTTTGTCCGTCACGGAGGCGTAGGGTTCCAGGTGGGTAAAACGAGTCGGGCCCGTGCCGCTCTCCCCCCCCCCCACGAGGAAAGCATCAACAGTCCTGTGCGGACCCCGGGTGCGAGGCCTCCGCCGGGCATTGGTGGGGCGTGTGCCCGCCCGGGGACGGCCTTGGTCCCCCCCCCCCTGGAGCTCAGGGAGCAGAGGATGGGGGGCACATAGATACAACTGGACAGACCAGCGACAACTTAAGCAGGCCGCGGCGACCCTGATCCGGGTGAGAGGCCCCCACTTGGAGACGGTGGGGCGTGTGCCCGCCCAATAAAGACCCCCCTGCAACTGCATATTACAGCTAGGTGGGGGTGTGCCCTGTCCCGGGCCCCCCCCCAATTTTTCACAGCCCCCCACTGAGAGCCCCAGGAAGGAAACCACTGGCTGATCCAAAAGGGGGCGGCCAGATGAACTGGCGGAAAACCTTACAGGAATTTCGCTTTCAGGAGATGGCGAGCGGCAAGAGAAGCCCAAGCCCCACTAATGGAATGGCCCAGTCGGAGGCCCCGGTACCCTCCACGACGGCCATGGAAAGAGGTTTTGCCTCAATATTACAGGAAATCAGGGACATGCGGTCTGACATTGCCCAGAAATTTGAGAAAATTGATCAAAGGGTGGAAAAGGTTGAGGATAGACTGTTGCAGGTGGAGACCAATCAAACATCATCAGCGTCCCTAGAGTTGGATGTAGGGCTGAGGCTAGCGGCCCTGGAGAAAAGAGATGAGGATAGGTCCAGGCAGATGGACGACTTTGAAAACAGGGAAAGGAGGAACAACCTCAGAATTTTTGGGGTACCCGAAGTGGAAGGGGAAACGGAGAGAGACATTATCCGAACGGTGAGAGACATCATCACCCTCCTATTCACTGAAGAAATGACTACGGAGCTCACATTTGATAGGGTGCATAGAGCCAGGGGTAGGGTGGGGGGTCCCCGATCTATTCTGGTCCGGTTTCACTACTATTCGGAAAAAACAAAAGTGTTGGAGGAAGCCAGGAAGGCTCGGGAGATCACTTACAACAATGCCCAGATCGCAATCTACCAAGATCTCTCCGCCTACACTCTGGCCAATCGCAGGATGTGTCGCCCCCTAACACTGCTGCTTAAGGAAAAGGGGGTCCGCTACCGTTGGGGCTATCCATTCTCCCTGACTTTCGAGTATTTGGGCCAGTGGTCAACTCTGATCACGGAAGACGACATATGAGGAGCCATCCAGGACTACGTAGTGGTCTCGAATCCCCGGAGGGGCCCGTCTAGGCCAGAGAGGGATACTCCGGGGGGCCCAGGCCCATCAAAAGACAGGAGAAGAAAAGCGGGCGTGAGGAAATATAGGAAAATGAATACTCCGTCGCCAGTTAAGGAGGGAGAGCGGAACGACTCCGAGGACTGAGGACTGGGGAAACCCGCCGAATCTGGCAATGTGAAGCAAAAAATCAGTGGATTTGCCATTATCAGCGTCCCTACGAACAGCAAGTATGGGGGAGTCATGTGGGGGATGACGCTGCAGGGAGGGAGGGGGGCTCATAAGGACGAGCATTACATGGAGCGCCTGGTCGAAGCGGGCAGGCTGGTGGTTCGGCCAAAAGCCAGCGATGGCAGAACTACTTGGCTGGTCGCCGGGATGGGGGGAGGGGGGACACGAGACTGTTGGGGTTGTTCAGTTAGGGGTTGGGACTGGGGGGAAGTTGGAGAAATGTTTTAGGCCCTCCAGGGGGGAAAGGGGGAGGGAGGGGGGGAAAGGGGGAGCAGAATATATCACTAAGGTAGCGCGAGGAGGGGTGAGGTGACGAGGTGGTCGGCGAAAAAAGAATACTTAGATAATGGCTGACAGTCTACCGTCCCTGGGAGTGGGCTCCCTAAACGTCCAGGGTCTGAACACTCCTACAAAGAGGTCCCTGGTTTGCAGGGAATTTAGAAGGGCTAACCTTGACCATCTTTTCGTGCAAGAGACTCACTGGGCCCGGGGGAAGGAGCCCAAAATGCGGGGTGGTGGAATTGGGGAGGTCTTCTGTGCATCCCATAAGGGCAAGAAAAGAGGAGTGGCCATCTTAATATCAAGGAATGTGGGTTTCGAGAAAGAGGCCATATTGAAAGATCCAGAAGGCCGTTACTTGTTGGTCCGGGGGTCCCTGCAGGGTGCCCCACTAACCTTAGCGGTAGTATACGGGCCGAATGAAGGTCAAACTCAATTCTGGGAAGAGGTGAGGGATAAACTTAAGCTCTTCGTCCAGGGCCCGATGGTGGTAGGGGGGGATTTCAATATGGTTCTAGACCCGTCCAGAGATAGGAAACGGGTGGGCCCCCAGATTTCCAGGGTGGCAGACGAGATCATGGCAAGAAATTTCCAGAGAGTCAACTCAGAACTAGGCCTGGTGGACACGATCCCCCCCCGGGCCAGGCGCCCCCCTCTTCACATAATACTCAGCCATCCACACTTCCTTTTCCAGAATAGATTACATCCTAGTGGATGAGATCCTATGTCCATTTGTCATGGCCACAGGGTGGACCCTGTCCCCTGGTCAGACCACGATCTGGTACGAGTCACCGTAGCAAGGGGATGGTCCATCGACCGGAGGGGTAGATGGAAATGCAACGACTCCTTGCTGAAGGACGAGGTCCACGCGCAGGAGGTGCTAGACGCCATAACGGACTTCTTCGAGATCAATGACAATGGGGAGGTCGGCCCGCACACCCTATGGGATGCTTTCAAGGCAAGCCTAAGGGGGGTCCTCATTAAGAAGGGAGCCCAGAATAAAAGAGTGAGGGATGCCCAAGAAAGGTCCCTGAGGGAAAAAATAGCCCATCTCCAGCCGGAGGGCTCCCCAACGGTGCCCTTAGACCGCGAACAGGTAATCGCCCTGGATGACTACAGGCTCCAGTTGAAGGACCTCCTCCTCCACAAAACAGAAAGGAGTCTCCAGCTGGTTAAGCAGAAATACTATGAAAAGGGGGACAGGGCAGATAGGATCCTAGCCTGGAAACTGAGGGAGGTGCAAAGAAGTAGAATGGTGAAAGCCGTGAAGAACGATGTGGGCGTCAACAGAACATGAAGCGTCCCATATAGGAGAGGCCTTCCGCCGATACTATGAACAATTGTACTCATCTGAATATACTGGGGGCGAGACCGAGATAGAAAGGTTTTTGAATTCCATACAAGTCCCGGCCCTGACTAGGGAAATGGCTGACAGGTTGGAGGGTCCAGTGCAGGAAGACGAGGTCGAACAGGTGATTAGTAGGATGAGGGCGGTCACTTCCCCGGGTGAGGACGGTTTCTCAGTATACTTTTACAAAAGGTTTCTCTCGACCCTGGCCCCACATTTAGTAAAGGTGTTCAATGCAGTCCTAGAGGGAGGAACTCTTCCGGGCTCTATGATGGAAGCCATAATCGTAGTATTACCCACGGAAGGCAAGGACCCCACGGAGTGCTCCTCCTACCGCCCAATATCCCTACTTAACATTGATGTCAAGATCCTAGCCAAGGTAATTGGGAGGCGGATGGAGGAGATACTACCAAAACTGGTCCATGGAGACCAGGTAGGATTCATAAGAGGCAGGCAGGGCTCGGATAATATCCGCAAAACCATAGATCTATTCCACTATGCCCAGGGATCGTATATCGACGCGAGTGTCCTCTCTCTGGACTCGGAAAAGGCTTTCGACAGGGTCGAGTGGAGATACATGCAACTCCTCCTCCAGAAAATGGGCTTTGGGGTACACATCAGGGAATGGTTGGCAGCACTGTACAGAGCCCCGCGGGCAAGAGTCCAAGTGAATGGCAGGCTGTCCGAATCATTCTCCCTCTCCCGGGGAACGAGACAGGGATGCCCGCTTTCTCCCCTGATATACGTCCTAACAATGGAGCCCCTGGCCATAGCAGTAAGAGCACACCTGGACATCCGGGGATTAGGAGAGGAGAAGTAGAATTCAAACTGTCCCTGTTTGCGGACGATATTCTGGCCTATCTGGTGGACCTGAGCTCCTCGCTCCCCCCTCTCCTGTCTCTGATGTCCGCTTTCGGGCGCTTCTCGGGATTGAAGATCAACACTTCCAAATCAGTTCTACTCCCCATGAGGGTATGTGACCCGGGTCTGGACCCCCTGGACAGACTCAATGGAATAACAGTGGGGAAGGCCTCTATCCGATACCTGGGCGTCCTCCTTACCAGGGACCTATCCAACCTCGCCCCCGCAAATTATGATCCTGTTCTGGCGGGAATCTCCGCTGACCTCAGGAGATGGGGCTCGATGGTCCTGTCCTGGTACGGCCGCATGACAGCGGTAAAAATGAACATACTACCGCGCTTACTTTATCTCTTTACTGCACTCCCCACTACCGTCCCAGACCACACCTTTAGGACGTTACAGAATGCGGTGAGAGAGTTTGTATGGTAGGGCAAGACCCCGAGGACCACGAAGGCGGTCCTGACCTTACCGAGAGAGGAGGGAGGGTTCGGGTTCCCAGACTTCCAATTGTACGTTCGTGCAGCCTAATTGCGTGTCCTACTGGAGCACATGAAAGAGGGGATGGGAACTTACTGGTCTTACCTGGAAGACATGGATGCTCACCCCATGAAAGTTCCAGACCTCCTGTGGGCTCCACATAGGTTGATCCCGAATAGACTTAAATCCCACCCTACATTGGCGGTCCTCTGGGCAATCTGGAAAGAGGGCCCCCAGACTGCACATTTGACATCATGGCCATCCCCGATGTCCTCACTCTGGGGCCACCCCCTCAAACTGGGGAGCAGGGGGTTCCAAAAGGCTCAGACCTGGTCCGACATGGGAATGGAATGGGCGGGCCAACTATTTAAAGAAGGGGAATCCCTATCATATGAGGAGTTAAGAGGCGCTCTGGGGCAGGGGTCTCTTTCCATATTTGAATATCTCTGCCTGAAAGGTATCCTCTGTGATCAGTCATGGGGTCAAAACTTAAAAAGGCAGCTGACCCCTTTTGAGAAATTTCTTGATTCAGCGACCTCAAGGAAGGGGGCGGTGTCGGGGATATACAAGATTCTTAACACCATTAATTTGGCAGAGAGGAGGGGGTTCCGTTCATTCTGGAACGATCTGGCAGGGGAGGTGATCTCAGAGGACGCCTGGTCGAGGATATTTAAAATTGCATTCCACGGAAACTTGTTCACGGCAGATATGGAACATAACTTTAAAATTCTACAGGGGTGGCACAGAGACCCGGTGAGCCTGTCAAAAATGTTTTCAGGAGTGTCCCCCGAATGCCCAAGGGGTTGCGGTCAGGTCGGATTGAGGGGCCATATGTGGTGGCATTGCCCGAGGGTATAGGCGTACTGGGAGAGAGTAAGGGGTTGGATTGTGGAAGTCTCAGAGGAACTGCTCCCCCAGAACCCCCAGACGGTGCTGTTGGGTCTCCCCCTAGAAGACACAGACACATATAGATACCCCAGAATGTGGGAAATAATGCTAAGGGCGGGGAGGGTGGCCTTGGCCCAGAAATGGAAGAGTCCGGAGACCCCCTCAAAGGAGGACTGGCTAAAGAAGGTGAAGCAGATGTTCTTGATGGACAAATTGACAGCAATGGTAAACAATAACTCTGGCTCATTCCAAGAGAACTGGTATGGGGTGCAGGAGTCCTGGAGATGGGATGTTCATTGAAGCCCGATGGGGGGGGGTGGGGGGGAGGGGAACGGCCAGGAGCTCGGAGGAGGGCGGATGCCCACGGCCCGGGGAACGGTGATCGAACAACAGTCATGGAACACAAACTAGCAGTGTGACAAATCCCACCCCCGAAGCAACCAAATGCGTGCCATCTCCAACTCGGCAACGCCTGACCTATAGCCCAAACGGGGCTTGAACAAACACATACCGCCTTAGAAGGCATTGCAGCTGCAGTGGGGGCTGCTGCTGCCGTTTGACCCACATTAGTTAATGCATATTATGATGAAACATCTATAGTCTTCCGAGCGACTAATGAAACATTAGATTACAAAGAAAGGAGGCTTGTTCACAGGTAGCGAGGACAAGGCTTGTATTGCCCTCGGCCAGAGCATCACCGAAAGGTTTGGTATACAAAGTACTGACCCAGTGTGTGGTATTACGGTTAGGTAAATTAAGGATGCCTCCCCTTCCAAAAAGTGCCCTTTATGTCTTTATGTGCTGTTATTTAGGCTATGTCCGACCCTACGTAGGGCAGAGAGGGGGAGATCACAAGTCCACTGGGGGGCAGTCGATAGGTTGTATCCGGCCAGAGGGATCAGTAAGTATGGCCTAGGAGCCCTGGTGTTAGTCGTTATCCATAGGTTCCTCCGGGGGACCCAACAGCGGGATTTGTGCCTCGATGAACTTGACAGCCTCGTCAGGGACCGTCGAAGAAGTACATCTTGTTGCGGTGAGTGAATTTTAGACGGCTCGGGAAGATCATCGCGTATTCGATTTTCCTGTCTCTCAGCATTTTTTTCACACCCCCGAATTGGCGACGCTCCGCCTGCACCCCCACCGAAAAGTCAGGGAAGATCCGGATGATTTGTGCATCCAGCCTTAGCTCCCATTTCTCCCTGGCCAGACGGAGTATGTGGTCTCTGTCCTTGTAACTCAGCAGTTTTGCAATTATGGGTCTGGGGAAGTCGCCTGGTTTAGGCCGGGGAGCTAGCGAGCGATGTGCTCTTTCAACCGTGAAGAATGGTGAGAGCTCGGGGTTATCCAGGAGGTCTTTAAGAAGTTGTTCAACCGCGAGTTCCATGCAACCTTTTAGTGCAGATTCAGGAACCCCCACTATGCGGATGTTATTTCTTCGTGACCTTGATTCTATGTCATCGCACTTAGCTTTGACCTGTTTCATGTCACGGACGAGCTCAGTGACGGTGTTTTGTGGAGTATGGATATTGTCTTCATTGGTTCCTATCCTTTGCTCAGCCTCGGTGATTTTAGCCCCTTGTTGGTCGAGTTTCGCTCTTAGGGAGGCGACATTCGCGTTTATATCATCCAGTTTTTCGTGAAAAGCTGCAAAGTTTTTGGCCATGGACTCCATCATCACAGTCAGGTCTGGCTGCGGGGGGTCTGGCAGAGCATCGCCATCGTCCTGTGCTATGGAGGAGGAAGCCTGGTCGACCCTGGGCGCTGGCTTGCCAAACTTATCCATGGCGCCTACCTTGCTGGTGCCTCGCAATCTGTTGGGCATGGCTGTGGTGGGGGCAGTGGTTGGTTTGGAGTTGGCCGCGGGCCAGGAGTCATGCAGAGGTATTGAGAATTGGCCCTTGGTGTGAGCCCGTGAGTGGCTTGCGACAGGTGGTTCTGATAGTGCCCCAAAAGCTTATAGGTAGCCTGTCTTGGTTGGGCAACAGTAGCGAGAAAGTCACGGCCCAGCAATTGCCAGGGGGGCTGTTTGGTGGTGGGCTCCAAAGGTGCACCGTGGCCGCCACAAGCACAGTGGGTGGAGGGCGCTGGAAGATGTCAGATGGGCTCCCGAGCAGCCGATGACACTGTAAAGCATGTATGGGTTCACTGGAGTTAAAGCTGTTAGCAGGTTGGGTGTTGGGGCCACCAAGATGAAAAGGCGGTGCAATTTGCAGTTCTGTGTGATGGTGGCGTGGGGTGCTTCCCTCTACAATAGCATTCTAGGGATCTCAAGTCCACATTGGGAGATTCCCAGCCCACAGGTATGTGGAGCTCGCTGATGCGGGGGGGGGGGGATCAGAGATGTTAATATGGGTCTCGGGGGCTGCTGCTTGGCCCACCGTCCCTTCCGCAAACGCTGGTTACATCAATTTGTGGAGCAGAATACAGGAGCGGGCAGTCAGCGTATGATGGAAGGAGCCGGGAGGGGCTGCATGTCTGTATGAGTTTGGTCGTATTATGCAGCACCGTGCGGCTCACTCGACCTCGCAGATGATTCAGCCGTCAGGGAGATGGCCGGGAAGGGCTACGTGCCCGGAATAGTTCAGCCGCACTCCGCGGCCAGTTCGGTGCCGGTGACCCCTCTGATGCTCCGGGCGGCCCAGAGAGACTGCAACTGACTGCCGCCGCGCCCGGAGAGTATGGCAGGTGAGTCTATGAGTGAGGGGTGGGCAGGCGAGCCGCGGCCACCGCGCCGATGGAAGAAGGGCCCGCGGGGGCCCAGGCGGGGCAGCAGCCACAGTCCCAGCCCCCCACAACACCTACCGTTGCCGCCCGCTGACAGCACGGGCCCGCTGCGGTAGAATGGAAGGGCCACAGTCGGCGTTGCAGCACACCGATCCTGTCCCACGTCGCGGTGCGGCAATACCGCCGACAGCAACTCAGCTGGGGACTCCTCTGGCAGGCCCGCAGGGTCTCGCTGTGCACAAGGTTCCTGTAGGAGGCGCCAATGGGCCTGCCCGGCCCGCCGGCATAGACGGTCGTATCTCGGCCTCCTTTGGTCTGCCAGTAGTGATTTTCACACAGTACGTGCCTTATGTACAGGGGCTCATCAGGCGTGATTTTGGGGGATGCAGGTGATAGGATTCCACCGCTGCTCCAGGATCGAGTTATGTGGGCCACGGAGCTTGAAAGCTAAGCAGCCATCTTGCTGGCTGCTCAACAGCTCCCCCACTCATCTTCCTTGTGAACATATTATTATTGCATCAGTGCAAAAATAATGATGCGGCCTCAATCTGTTTATGATTACTGGTCATTTCATTCACAAGCGTCCATTTGTTTTCTTTAATTATACTTTTTTCAATCAGAACTTCCACAAAATTGCCAATGGGTGATTCACTCTTTACTGGTACTTTCTTAAACTAAGTTGCATTCTTATCAATCTTGTCTGTGAATGAAGATATCAAGCACCCCTAATTTCATAAATAGTATTTGGCTATGGTTCAAATTATCACCTTCTCATATCTTCTGTTAGACCATGAATTTAGGATTTCATTGATATTGCTCCAAATTGGAAAACCAGTAGGATAGCTAAAATATCAGGAACACTTCAGTAAGCATTGTTGGAAACGGCAAACAACCCTCAGTAAGAAAATCTTAGACCGTTGAGCATATGCTTCCCTAAATGTTCTTATTTCTCTTATTTGCTTTAATATATCATGTCTAACAACATGAACGCGTTCTCTTGCCACTGCACCTTCTTTCTTTAGTTTGGGCTATTAGGTGTCATTTGAGATTAACAAACATACCAACAGTTTTCAACAGATCTGGCTCATTTGGTTGGTTCTCAACCTATTTGAGGAAACACCAGGGCACAGAAGAAACCCACCCTGTTTCGTGTGTTACACACCCTCATTTTGCATATACTTTTTTGCTGCAAAAATTACCGTAGAGTTTTCAGAAAAAATGGACCATATACTTTAGTTGTATTAGTCAGCAAAAGAAACAATTGTCCCCATATATGCCTTTTCAATGGCTGCAGTGCCACACACAGTCCGAATCGTGCAGAGAGAAACATATTGTCCTGGATTTGGCCTGATTATCGGATGTGAAGGGAAGGCTATTGGATGTGAAGGGAAGGCACTCAAAATCATAGTCATAGAGAACTCACAGCAACTCGGGTTACTTTGTTATCCTGTGTTTTTCAGAATATGTAAGTGGAGTGCCCGCATTCCATGTGGCAGCTGCGATGTTGTCTAGGGCTAGACCCAGCTGGCTGGGTGAAACGTGCTCATGCTTCTTTGCATCACCCACAATGCAGGAGGTGGGATAGAGTTCACTTGTGATCCGATAGAATGCCTGGGGGTGAGAGTTCACTTATGACCAAAGCCAGATCTTAGCTGATATATTTTCCCCAGATTGTCCACCTGGAAAAACTCAAGCGCATCTGTAGTATTGGCATAAATGTCTGCATTCCTCAGTCTATCCGGGAAACAAATATCCTGTTCTGTTTTTTACCGGGAATTATGTGGCTCTTGTAGTCCTGGATTTTCCCATTGTAGATTCAGGCCTACAGGTCCCAGAATGCAAAGTAAAAACAGGACTACATTAGCACTCCTGAATTAAATGGGCCATGTGGACATGTATGTACTGATTATCGGACATCTATGTCCATCTGACACCAGTTCGCCAGATGTAGGCGTTGTAGTACAAACCTCTGGTATTACATTCTTTTGGGCAATTTGTTCAGCTGAACCAAAGATAAAACTCCCAGAAACTATTTGTTTGATAAATGCAAAGCCAACTACTAGAAATGTGGTGTCAGGGGCACCTGAGGTCATCTGGCCACCCTTACCAAAAGTATTACTTCAAGTATTGGCAAACAGCTCTATAGAGCACTCATCAGACAATGGTATGGCCTTGATGCACTTTGACCAGTCTGTGTATGTCAGTTTGCACAGTTCTGCGTTTCTAAAGGATTGTAGGTAGCATGCCATTGCACAATAAATATCCTTCAGTAAGGCATGGCATAGTGTTACAATTTTGATACTTTTGACACTTTTATGTTTTGAAGATAGGAACATTCCACTCATAATACTATTGCCTGTCATTCGATTTAGCCATATATCCCTTATTGGTATCTGTCATCATGCTAGTACTGATGTTGCTTTAGGGTGTGTGGTTGGCTATGTCAGCTGCTAGTGCCTGACTGCATTGTATTGTGCGTCTATGTAAGTCTGCAATGACATTGTTACAGCATAACATTGCATGCAGACTGGCATGACGCTTCAACAACAAAGTGGTCTAACCATTGTTGGTATCTCCCATAATATTATTACTGCGGTGCATGGTTGCATTGTGGTGTGTAATTGACAATATGCTAATCAGTGCATGTCTTGTTGCTCTATATTGTGACTCCATGCAAGTCTGAATGTTTCTGTGGTTAGGAGTGTCAAGGAGTTGTGGTGGGCTGCCAGAAGTAGGGCCTGGCCAGTTGATTACGAATTGCATGTTCAAAATTCACACTTGCAAATAACTTATGCCTATACAGTAGTCTGACCTAGCAGAACTGTGCATCGTATTTCATCACCCTGTGGCAAATCAAAATGCATCCTATTGCATTGTTTGCACAACAAATGAATGTGATATAGGGTTGTGATGCATGTGGATTGCATGTATCGTTTCACTTACAAGGTAACTAGAAGGTAAAAAAAACATCTGTTCCTGTAGAGATGATCACGTTATCAGGATAACTCATTATTTTTGCCCGATAGCTTTCAACACCACCTGTGCCTCTTCCTCGGGCAGTAAGGAAATGCCACTGGTTAGTAGACTGTCATCCTGTGTGGCAGCTGTAGAACACCTATCCAGGATAAGTAAAAATGACCAATAAGCAACATATAACGATATTGTGTAATTTTAGGACTTCACAACGCTCATCCATTGCTTACAGGTACCTATCAATTAGCAGTTTTTCTCAGTTGGGTAAAAAGTAGCCCCTGTTTAGTTTTGGCTACTAATGGTTCTGAAGCGCCACCTATAATTTGAAACGATTGCATTAAGAGTAGAGGCAGAAGGGAAATTATAGTTGAGGCGAAACACACAGATTGTGGGTTTTTGGTTATATGCCAACCCATTGACTACCTATAAAAGTGATAATCCATATGACCATCCCCAGCCACTACCTCCACCACCACGCCCAAAGCACATCTGACTTAGATCTCTGTGTTCGCTTTATCAAGAAGTAACAACAAACTGTGCCCTTCCTGTGCATTTCTAAGTAGTCTGTTGAGAGTAAGTGGTTTAATTGTAGTTGTAAATGTGCTTCTGGTGCAAAACCAAGTCCTAAATCTGCTACTGGTGTAACAAAATGTGCTCACCAAGTGTACCTTCTGCCACTGTTGCTTGCACTGAAGTCCTGGTCAAAACAGGCATTGACAAAGCCAACAGATTTGGCTTCTGTATAGGTACTGCTCTCCTATGTCCAGGTAATCACACCATTTTCCAGCAGTTGCCATCTTATTGCCAGGTAGTAAGATTGTGGTAGTGCCTTGCAAATGCCTATCCCATGCCCACACATAAAGGTCCAAACTGTTCGCTTTGCTAATGCGTGTTCTACTATGGATCATTTTGCATTATGATTCTGTTGGTGTGGAAAAGGTTATTTTGTATGTGTGTTCACTATTCCTTAATTAATGGTTACTCATATTCACATTAATGCTATTTCTAATGTTCTTAGGACTTTAGTTGCTGAAAACAACTTTTTATCATTATATCAAAATGTCACATATGATCTCAAACCTAACATGGGGATTTCCTCTCCTCTTAATAGTTATATGTATAATAAACATTCCACTGAGTTCAATATACAGCCCAGGGGTCCTTGCTCAATTGCTTGTTAAATAATTATCCTTAGTCAATGAACTGTAAATCCTCTTACCTGGTGTGTGAAACGGAACCCTGTCTTCTTCTCCCTTTTACACTGCATTCAATTTGTGTGGTGTTGCATTTTTAAGTCCTTTCTTTAGATGGTGGCCAGAGGGGCCCCGAAGTGACAGGAAATTACTTGTTTTACTCTTTCTAGTTGAAAAATAGAGCCATACTCTGGTTGAGCATATTATCCTCTACTCATGGCAACTGTACTATTTCTTCGGCTGAAGGTTTGAGATCTACATTACCTCAATGAATGGGGATTGACACTGCCACCTCAGCGCTCAAAAACCAGTGGATTCGCTGCCAATACGAGTAGTGTTAACTGTTAACTGTTTTTGAGTTTGTTGGCACTTCCTCTGGAAATACCGCCAAACTCAGAATGAGGCCCTAAACTATGCTTCTCTGTTTTTGACTAGCCACAGTTGGTACCCAAATTTTTTTTGAATGCTGCTGTAAATACAACTGCAATAGCCAGGCACAACAAAGTAGATTTGGAACTAGTGCAAACAAGTATCAAATCCATCTAGCATGGTTTGCCTTCCTTCCATGAAAAGGAATTGTAATCAGATTTTGGATCTATTTTGGCAACAAAGCCAACATGGAGTAGAACATTTCGAACATTTCCCATCCTAGAGCAAACCGATCTAACATCAAACATGGTCCCCTGACACAGAAACACAGATGGAAGTGTTGCGTTACTTTTCCAAAGGCAATACTTATAAGTTCTAGAACCAGACCACATGCAAAAGATGGCATAGTGTTCCTTTATTGGCAAAGGAAATGGAATGGAAATCGCCAAGGATGATGATATTTCTCTGGTTAAAAAGCATCCAAAGGATAAATAATGGGTCCTGCAAAGTGACATCAGATTTGACGAGTGACATGTAATGCCGCTCGTGGACACAATGAAGACAGACAGGAAGAAAGGATGTCTTATCCAAGTGAAAGGTCAAGATATACAGCAGCATCTCAGGGCCTGTGCAAAGACTGATTCCTTATCTCAACACTGGCTAAGACACCAAAAAGGCCTGGAAGAATGCTCTGTCCAACCAAAGGAACTGTCAGGGACTAGTATCTTAGCTCAGAGATAGCTCCTAGAGGTGAATTCTAGTGCCTCCAATATCTGTGAGTACAGTGTCTAAGAAATGAATACGTTTCACCACTCCATAAACACAGAGAAATATGAGTGGAAATGATAGATACACTTGAGCCATCTAGGGAGGGAGAGTTCACACTGAAAGCCAAGGCACTGAACATAGAAAATAGGCCCACCACAACCCAAGAGTATGGCACCCAAAGGATACTTGAGATGGATAATGTCAAGTCCAAGACGCTAATGTCAATGAAAACAGCCAGAAGACTAAGGGGAAGTATAGCAAGGGAGGAGGAGAATACAGACTGACCACTGGCGCACACATGTTAGACAACACTGCCTCAGAGCGCGCCTGACCTGCCATCCTCAGAGTAACAATTGCATTGCCAGGTAAATGTGTAAACTTCCTGACACTAGGAAATCTTCAGTTAACGTAACCTTCAAGTGGTTTGTCTGCACTTGTAATTTAAAGTTGGTCCCAAGACTTTCCTCGTAGGGGGTCTTAAGACATTTGTTTGTGAACACAGAAGCCCTAATTTGCTGTCCTATTTTGCTCTCAGGTTTCTTGTAAAAACACACACTTTCTTAGTGAAAATGATAAATCCAATTGTGAGGAGAGGTTGATGGTTGAAGGTGTTGGGGAGAAGGAAAGAGAATGAGTAAGTAGGAGCAGTGCAGTCAGATTGTTGTGTGGGTGTCCTTCTACCTGGATGATCACTCCTCGTTCATTCCCTGGAAAACCTGGTCCCCTTTTTTTCACTCATCTTGAAATAGGCGCCCTAAAGGGTACTGTCATAGGTCCCTTCCCTTTCATAGCTCCTCTTATGACAAACTAATCTGCTCCTTTGGATTTCCATAGTTTATCACACATTTATGGATATTGATCAATCTTTATTGTTTTCCCTTCTTTTACCCACAAGTTGTTCTAATACACAGTTAACTGCCTATCAGATATCCATCACTAAATGGTGATGTAATGCTGAACAACTGATACTTAATTCCTCCAAAACCGAAGTGACCTTTCTTCCAGCCACCATTATCGCAGCCTTATCTCCTTTCGTGTATCCTTTCCCCCGTGAATTCCATACTCCAAGGCTCACAACATTTGGGTTCTCTTTGACTGCAACTTGCATTTTCAGCACTGTATCACCTATGTTGCTAAAGCTGACAGGCTTAACTTTCTTAACATCAGTAGAACTATTTCCCATATTACCTTTCAATCTGCCAAAAGACTCATCGCTACCATGGCCCTCTGCCTGTTGGATTAGGGATATGTCTTCCTCATGAGTCTCGTCCTGTATCCTTTGCTCGGCTGAGCAAAGTATTGAACTTGTCCACCTTTAACAACTTCCAAAGATCCTCGCCCACCTCTGTTCAGCCTAGGGCACCGCATTGTCTACACATGCAAAATCGATCCCTGTTTTTGTGTTTAAATCCTAGCCTATACTCCCCTGGCAGAATCTATCTCAAGCTACACCCCCCTTGCATATTTTGCTTCCAAGCTCTCCCCAACCTAACCGTCCCCTGACCTCTCTGTGCTGCCTTGTTGGTTTCAGTGGTTCACCCGCCTGGTTCACCCACCTGGGTCACTGGGAATTGCCTACCCTCCGAAATTAAGGACCATCCAGCAATGAATGGCATCAGGATCACCCATGAGAACCACCTTCTCACTAATAAAGGAGCCTCATAGCCACTGGCCCTCATTATGAGTGTGTGGCTATTCCTGGACACAATACTGAAAGTTGTATGTAGGATTAATGCATGTGAGGATCTGAGGTTCATGGTTGTAACTGAAAATCTCACATACAGACAATAAATGGCACTGCATTCAAAACAAAAACTGCAAGCAGTATTACCTGATAGAGTATGTACTGCAAGTGGAATATTCCATTACCACGTGTACATAATCTCAGCAACACCATGGGGGCCATTTTAAAAACAGGAAACACAAATCATGCGGAATCACAGAACTAAGCAGTCAACCAGACATCATGTTGTTCTTTGGAGATGGTTGAAATCTCAAGGTGAAGCTTAGTAATCAGAAGCTGCCTATAGGTAGGTGGTAAACGAGGATCCACACCTTTTTGGGCCTCTGATGATCAAAAAAGGGGCATCATCATGACCTGTTCTGCCACCACCAGCACTTCCTGAATCACCACCATATGTGCTGTTACTGCCACCACCACCACCTCGACTGCCACTGCCAGCCCCTCCAATATCACCACCCCCCCGGTGCTGTTATTAATGCCACTTTATTAATATTTCTAGGTATATCCACTCATGTATTGTCCCCGGTGACCGTTCCATTTACTCCCCTCCACAACCTGGTCAGAATGTCCCTCAAACTCGCCCCTCTGTAAGAAGTTCACTGCTTCCCATCACATCTATTGTATGTTCTTCTGTGATCAAAATAACATTGTTCCTCCGGTATGTAAATAAATAAATACAATAAATACAAATAAATAATTTGCAGCCAGGCATAGATACACCCTGCCAACATATATATAAGCGCAATATGGGCCCTGTGACTGACAGTGCAGAAGCAAATACAATTGCATCTGGCCCCTCGGCATTACAGCCCGTTGATGTCATCTGAATATCAGCAGGGATGATGTCCAACTCCAGGCCTCGAGGGCCGGATCCATTCCCGGGTTTTCAGGATACACCTCATTAATATTCATGAGATAAATTTGCATACAGTTATTCTAAATGTATGCAAACTTTTCCTCATGAATATTAATGAGAGATATCCCTAAAACCCATCAGGATTATGGCCCTCGAGGTCCGGAGTTGGACAACCCTGAATCCAAACTATGTTGATGGTGATGCAGCCATCGAGGGGGATCATGACTTGCACACCCCAGACAATATCGTAATGGTGCACAACCTGAGCTACATGCCTGGGTGTTA
The DNA here is from genome assembly GCF_040938575.1 of Ambystoma mexicanum. NCBI lineage: Eukaryota > Metazoa > Chordata > Amphibia > Caudata > Ambystomatidae > Ambystoma > Ambystoma mexicanum. Next base: position 1,106,881,284 of record NC_090930.1, on the reverse strand, counting down.
CTTCTTGAGACACAGCCTCCAAACCAGATATTAGAAATAATAATGTGTCTTCTGTGGCGGTAAGTAAAATGACATGCACGTTACATTCAAGTAGACGTGTAAGAGTCTTCTCAGAGTTCAGGATCACCCTAACCGGTCCATTTGGAGGTGCCAATAGATCAGGTACGAAAGGCAGCCAATCAAGGAAGAGGGCAGTTAATAGTCAGGATGGGTGTACTGCTACCCAAAAACATAGGACGTGGCAGGCAAACGAAGAGCTGAGCCGGTCATTTACGATGATCGCTTACACTATGGCAACGAGGATGGAAACATCATCCCAAAACTTTATCTAGAGAAGGCTATGGACCCTTGGGCCCGTTACACCGCTAGACCCTCCCCTGGCCCCCCATAAACAGCAGCCCCAGAAAACAAAGAGTTCTGACAGCTAAGCTCCACATTGCAAAAAATAAAAGTTCCCAAGTAGGGAACTTACGTCCCCTGCACACTATCTAGTGTCTGGAATACCAGACAAACAGTTAGATTTCACTTACAAGAAATATTTCATAATAAATTCAAGAGAATCTGTGATTTGTAATATATCGGAAAAGGTAATTTGTGCGAAAAAATAACATTAACTCAGATAAGGTTACAAGAACAATTCTTCATTGTTTATTCTTGATGTTGAAGATATGGAGGGCCCAACGCGTTTCGAGTGCTACAACACTCTTCATCAGGGGCAATAACAAAAGTTTATTCTAGAAGAAAATATATACAAAATGTACATTAGAAATATACTTACACCAACAACATTAAATCAACTCCATTTTGTAAATGACTCATTGTAGATCAAGATATATATCACAAACACTCATAGCATATAAGGATTAAATGTATGGCAGTAACCCGTAGGGGCACCCCCTGTGCCTCTTTCATACGTATAGAGATTAATGATAAATTCACTAGATTGATACTAACTTCTACACATTGATCAGATGTGGAAATATGTAGAAAATCTCTACTAATCGTGGATTCAACTAAAATTTTTAAAGCACCTATTTTAGGAGTCTAACCTTGTGTTTTGCAATAAAGAAGGTTCTTCAGGAGAACGCGGGTGGTCTGGGGCGGAAATCCCAGGCCTTCATCTAAATACGACAGAAAGTCTTGATGAGAAAGTCCTTATCTGTAGAAGTAAAATAGACATGGAAGGCGTCTATTAGGACCGTAAAAAATAGTAAGTTGAGGATAGATTAAGATAGAGGAATGATGAGTCACTTACGGAGATATCGTAGTTGACCAGTTTCGGGATAGGTGAGACGGAGTGGTAATCATCAACCGCAAGTGGTCTGGAGGAAATTCCGGACTGAAGTACTGAGAAAGTAAGGGCAGAGGATCAAATGTAAAGTCTACGTATTAGACAAAGGAGGTGGACCAAGTTTCCACAGACTTAAAGTAGAATTCTTGTCTGAGTCAGAATATGAAAGGTTTAGTCTTCTTACCTAGTGCATACCAGGGTGGCACTAAAGGAGACCTGCTGCCGAGGGGTTGCTTGTCTCCATATATTGTGCCGCCATTATTTATAGAGTAAATGGTAATGTGACGTGATCACGCATATGCGTGTTGTGCGTCATGGTCTAAACTGAGCAGTATATACCGCGGCGTGTTTACAGTGTGACGTCATCACGCTTGCGCGTACGTGTCGTCATATGTAAACAAACCAGGTGACAGGGTAAAAAGGTAATAACAAAACCTCAAGGGGAAAGTCAGTGTCCAATGTATGAATACCCCTCGGTAGTCGAAGGTGTGTAAGGGGAGAGAGAATCAGGCGTGACATGTTATGGACCAACATCTTAGCGTAAAGATCCTAGTTGATAAGACTGGTACACATAGTATATAGCTACATCCTTGTAATGTAATCCACCAATGCTAATCTGCCCGTGTTCCTGGTTCACAGTCTAGTGAAAGGGGTATCATTGGTGCAAATTTGGATTTCAAAGACAAAATTAGCGGAATAAATAGAAATATCTAAGCATTAACAACATGTTTAGATTACTATTCACCTGTCCATGCCAAATGGTTCACAATCTTGTGATGTGTTTAAGCCAATGCTAATCAGCAATCCTAACAACTGTTTATAGAAAAAACATTGAAAAGGATGAAAAACAAGGAGGGGGGAAAGAAAAAAATATAAATTTCATGTCGGAAATCTTTAAATGAATGGACCTAAATAATAGTCTTCATTTAAACCGAGTGGAGTCATTGCATCTAGTTTATGAATCCAGTATAGTTCTTTTTGTGCCAAAAGTTTGGGTAGGTCACCTCCTCGTTGGAGGGGGTGTAGTACTTCCAGTATTGCAAATCTCATTTGCGAGATGTTATGCTTGTTATCTCTAAAGTGCCGGAATACAGGTGACTTCAAATTTTTTGTGCGAATCTGAGACTTATGTTCTGTCCATCTTTCTTTGGCTTTCCTACACGTTTTCCCCACATAGTATTTCCCACAGGGGCATCTGATGGTGTAGATGACATTTTTAGAGTCACAGGTTGCGAAGTTTTTTAGAAGAATCTTTTTACCATTATTCGGATGTCTAATATGGTTGCCTTTGATAATGTTCGAGCAGTGCTGACAATTCAGGCACGGAAAGGTGCCATTACGTGACTTCGTCAGTGTTCTTTGAGTGGATTTTTTAGGTCTTTCAGCTTTGATGAGCATGTCCCTAAAGTTCCGTCCTCTTTTGTACGCTAACATTGGGGGGGCTGGAAAGAGACGGTTAAGATTCGGATCTGATTTAATAAGATCCCAGTTCTTAGTGATTATTTTTTTGATTTGAAAGCTCTGGGCAGAGTACTTCAGAGTGTAAATGAGGTTAGACTTAGTTGGTTTTGGTTGTTTGTTAAATAGTACATCACGAGGGTGTGCTTCTGTCCTGGAAATAGCTTGGGCTACTACTTCTTCCGGGAAACCTCTTTCTAGAAATCTTGTTCGCATAGTATCAAATTCTGTCTGCAGTTTTTCAGTGTCAGAGGTTATCCGCTTAGCCCGAAGTAATTGGCTGAACGGTAGGTTTACTTTTAAGTGTCTTGGATGGAAACTGTTGAAATGGAGGGAACTGTTGACATCAGTTGGTTTTCTGTACATTAGTGTCGTTAATTCCATATTTTTCCATTCCACTGTTACGTCCAGAAAGTTCACCTGTGGTATGCCGATTTCCAACGTGAATTTGATCCGAGGGTTGCATTGGTTTAAATATTGCCAAAAATCTTTCAATTCTTGATTTGTACCATTCCAAATGCCAAATACATCGTCAATATATCTTAACCAGCAGTGTATTCTGTGTTTCCAATGCGGATGATCCAGGACATGGGTTTTCTCAAAGTTAAACATAAAAATGTTTGCGTAGGAAGGAGCCACCGCCGAGCCCATAGAGGTACCCGAGATCTGTAGATAATACTTATCATTAAATCTGAAATAATTGTTGTAAAGTATCAGATTAATAAGTTCAATAGCAAATGTTTTTTGAATCTGGATTTCATCATGTTGTAGAAGAAACCATTCTAAGGCAGCTATGCCTTCATCGTGAGGAATTGAGGTGTATAGACTTGTGACGTCCATAGAAAATATTAGGGGGTCCGGGAAATTAATCTGTAAGTTGTTGATTCTTTGGAGAAAATGTGTGGTATCCTTTAGATATGTCGGTATTTTCTGTACCAGAGGTTGAAGCGCAGTATCGAGGTAGACAGCCAGGGGTTGAAATATACTGTCAGTACCAGCGACAATGGGTCTGAATGGTGGGTCTTTGGGATCTTTATGTATTTTAGGTAACCCATAGAATACTGGAATAATTGGGTTAGTTTTAATCAAAAATTCCTCTGTTTTATCGGAGATCCAATCCATAGTACTAGCCTTTTCAATTGTCTGTTTGATGACGGTACTAATGTCATTTGTAGGGTCATTATCTAACAATAAGTAAGTCTGTCTATCGTCCAGAAGCTTAAGACAGCCTGCATAGTATAAACTTGTATCCATGAGGACAAGGGCTCCCCCTTTGTCGGCTTGTTTAATTATAATAGAAGTGTCATGGGCAAGCTCTTTAATCAATTTGAGTTGATGATGCCGGATATTCTGTTGGGTGAAAGTCTCATATTTGATTTTTCTCAGATCGCGGGAGGTTTTAGTTTTAAAGAGATTGATGAGTGGATTATTAATTTGCGGGTGAAAATTACTCTGATTCTTCATCTCTAGAAAATCATGTTTTTTTGCTAGGGTGATTTCTCCCAGATTATCAAAAAAGACTTTCAGTTCCATTTTGCGTATAAATTTGAAAAGATTAACTTCTTCTTCAAACAGGTTAGTTGAGTTTGTGGGAATAAATGATATCCCAAGGCTAAGCGTATCGGTCTGGGCTTTAGAGAGCTGTCTGGAAGAAATGTTAATGATCAAAGGTGAGTCTATTTGTTTTTCTGGCGTGGTTTTCTTTTGCCCTCTTCTGGTCGGGCGTCTCCTAAAAAAGGCTGTGCCGGGATTGTTGGAACTGATGTATCTGTTATCCTGGGGGTTGGAATAGTACTATCCGTGACTATGAGGGTGTTAGTTGGAATTACTGTACTTGTACTGGGTTGTTCTTCTTGTTCACCACTTGTGATGTCACTGCTATCAGTATTATTGTCAGAAGATGGTTTCTTAGGGGCTCCGGATGGGCCGGATCTTGGTTTATAGTTGCTATAGTATTCTTGCCAAGTGTATGCTATTTCTCTGGCATAGTCTAATGTGTCTCTCCGGAATTTACGAATCTTTCGTTGCTCAATATCCCGTTTATAGCTATCTAACTTAATATTGGTATCTTCCAAAATTGTCTGAAGTTCAGATGCTGTTTTGAATTTCAAGAATTGTGTAGAGACTTCTTCAATCTCTTGGTTAATGATATGAAGTGATTTTGCGAGTTCCTCAATAGTGAGTAATATCAGATCAAGGGAACATTTGTTTAGGATGTGTTCCCAACGTTTTACAAACTCCTTGTTGTCCTTGCAAAGTGTCGGACGAAGGTACACTCTAAGTCCTCTCGGGATTCTCTTGGCCTTATAATACTGCGTTAAAGTAGTGGCATGAAGTTTCTGTGAGATCTCTCTCCTAATGAGTCGTTCAAGTCGTTGGATAAGTATTTCTGGATTTTCTCTATTGATTGCCTCAGTACTAGTGTCTTTAATTAGGCCTAAGATCCTAACGGCTTCTTCGTCTGAGAAGGCTAGGGTGGTCGCTGCTTTATCTGTTAGACTGTTGATTTTAGAAAATGACATCTCAGAGATATCGGGGTGCTCAGGTCCAGGGTAAGGTGTCAACCCCTTCCGGGGTAAAAATAACAAGAAAAAAAGGAAAGGACCTTTTATGGCACACCCTAGTAAGGGGAAAATTTTTTTTTTGTGAATAATAAGAATCAATTTAGCTACAAAGCATTTGAGGAGTTTACTAGTCAAATATGAGGTGCAGAGGAGAGAAGAGCAACCTTGACACCTTGGTTGCAAAATACAATGCAAAAAATAAAAGTTCCCAAGTAGGGAACTTACGTCCCCTGCACACTATCTAGTGTCTGGAATACCAGACCAACAGTTAGATTTCACTTACAAGAAATATTTCATAATAAATTCAAGAGAATCTGTGATTTGTAATATATAGGAAAAGGTAATTTGTGCGAAAAAATAACATTAACTCAGATAAGGTTACAAGAACAATTCTTCATTGTTTATTCTTGATGTTGAAGATATGGAGGGCCCAACGCGTTTCGAGTGCTACAACACTCTTCATCAGGGGCAATAACAAAAGTTTATTCTAGAAGAAAATATATACAAAATGTACATTAGAAATATACTTACACCAACAACATTAAATCAACTCCATTTTGTAAATGACTCATTGTAGATCAAGATATATATCACAAACACTCATAGCATATAAGGATTAAATGTATGGCAGTAACCCGTAGGGGCACCCCCTGTGCCTCTTTCATACGTATAGAGATTAATGATAAATTCACTAGATTGATACTAACTTCTACACATTGATCAGATGTGGAAATATGTAGAAAATCTCTACTAATCGTGGATTCAACTAAAATTTTTAAAGCACCTATTTGAGGAGTCTAACCTTGTGTTTTGCAATAAAGAAGGTTCTTCAGGAGAACGCGGGTGGTCTGGGGCGGAAATCCCAGGCCTTCATCTAAATACGACAGAAAGTCTTGATGAGAAAGTCCTTATCTGTAGAAGTAAAATAGACATGGAAGGCGTCTATTAGGACCGTAATATCCTATAAACGGGATATTGAGCAACGAAAGATTCGTAAATTCCTCTATCTTAATCTATCCTCAACTTACTATTTTTTACGGTCCTAATAGACGCCTTCCATGTCTATTTTACTTCTACAGATAAGGACTTTCTCATCAAGACTTTCTGTCGTATTTAGATGAAGGCCTGGGATTTCCGCCCCAGACCACCCGCGTTCTCCTGAAGAACCTTCTTTATTGCAAAACACAAGGTTAGACTCCTAAAATAGGTGCTTTAAAAATTTTAGTTGAATCCACGATTAGTAGAGATTTTCTACATATTTCCACATCTGATCAATGTGTAGAAGTTAGTATCAATCTAGTGAATTTATCATTAATCTCTATACGTATGAAAGAGGCACAGGGGGTGCCCCTACGGGTTACTGCCATACATTTAATCCTTATATGCTATGAGTGTTTGTGATATATATCTTGATCTACAATGAGTCATTTACAAAATGGAGTTGATTTAATGTTGTTGGTGTAAGTATATTTCTAATGTACATTTTGTATATATTTTCTTCTAGAATAAACTTTTGTTATTGCCCCTGATGAAGAGTGTTGTAGCACTCGAAACGCGTTGGGCCCTCCATATCTTCAACATCAAGAATAAACAATGAAGAATTGTTCTTGTAACCTTATCTGAGTTAATGTTATTTTTTCGCACAAATTACCTTTTCCGATATATTACAAATCACAGATTCTCTTGAATTTATTATGAAATATTTCTTGTAAGTGAAATCTAACTGTTGGTCTGGTATTCCAGACACTAGATAGTGTGCAGGGGACGTAAGTTCCCTACTTGGGAACTTTTATTTTTTGCATTGTATTTTGCAACCAAGGTGTCAAGGTTGCTCTTCTCTCCTCTGCACCTCATATTTGACTAGTAAACTCCTCAAATGCTTTGTAGCTAAATTGATTCTTATTATTCACAAAAAAATTTTTTTCCCCTTACTAGGGTGTGCCATAAAAGGTCCTTTCCTTTTTTTCTTGTTATTTTTACCCCGGAAGGGGTTGACACCTTACCCTGGACCTGAGCACCCCGATATCTCTGAGATGTCATTTTCTAAAATCAACAGTCTAACAGATAAAGCAGCGACCACCCTAGCCTTCTCAGACGAAGAAGCCATTAGGATCTTAGGCCTAATTAAAGACACTAGTACTGAGGCAATCAATAGAGAAAATCCAGAAATACTTATCCAACGACTTGAACGACTCATTAGGAGAGAGATCTCACAGAAACTTCATGCCACTACTTTAACGCAGTATTATAAGGCCAAGAGAATCCCGAGAGGACTTAGAGTGTACCTTCGTCCGACACTTTGCAAGGACAACAAGGAGTTTGTAAAACGTTGGGAACACATCCTAAACAAATGTTCCCTTGATCTGATATTACTCACTATTGAGGAACTCGCAAAATCACTTCATATCATTAACCAAGAGATTGAAGAAGTCTCTACACAATTCTTGAAATTCAAAACAGCATCTGAACTTCAGACAATTTTGGAAGATACCAATATTAAGTTAGATAGCTATAAACGGGATATTGAGCAACGAAAGATTCGTAAATTCCGGAGAGACACATTAGACTATGCCAGAGAAATAGCATACACTTGGCAAGAATACTATAGCAACTATAAACCAAGATCCGGCCCATCCGGAGCCCCTAAGAAACCATCTTCTGACAATAATACTGATAGCAGTGACATCACAAGTGGTGAACAAGAAGAACAACCCAGTACAAGTACAGTAATTCCAACTAACACCCTCATAGTCACGGATAGTACTATTCCAACCCCCAGGATAACAGATACATCAGTTCCAACAATCCCGGCACAGCCTTTTTTAGGAGACGCCCGACCAGAAGAGGGCAAAAGAAAACCACGCCAGAAAAACAAATAGACTCACCTTTGATCATTAACATTTCTTCCAGACAGCTCTCTAAAGCCCAGACCGATACGCTTAGCCTTGGGATATCATTTATTCCCACAAACTCAACTAACCTGTTTGAAGAAGAAGTTAATCTTTTCAAATTTATACGCAAAATGGAACTGAAAGTCTTTTTTGATAATCTGGGAGAAATCACCCCAGCAAAAAAACATGATTTTCTAGAGATGAAGAATCAGAGTAATTTTCACCCGCAAATTAATAATCCACTCATCAATCTCTTTAAAACTAAAACCTCCCGCGATCTGAGAAAAATCAAATATGAGACTTTCACCCAACAGAATATCCGGCATCATCAACTCAAATTGATTAAAGAGCTTGCCCATGACACTTCTATTATAATTAAACAAGCCGACAAAGGGGGAGCCCTTGTCCTCATGGATACAAGTTTATACTATGCAGGCTGTCTTAAGCTTCTGGACGATAGACAGACTTACTTATTGTTAGATAATGACCCTACAAATGACATTAGTACCGTCATCAAACAGACAATTGAAAAGGCTAGTACTATGGATTGGATCTCCGATAAAACAGAGGAATTTTTGATTAAAACTAACCCAATTATTCCAGTATTCTATGGGTTACCTAAAATACATAAAGATCCCAAAGACCCACCATTCAGACCCATTGTCGCTGGTACTGACAGTATATTTCAACCCCTGGCTGTCTACCTCGATACTGCGCTTCAACCTCTGGTACAGAAAATACCGACATATCTAAAGGATACCACACATTTTCTCCAAAGAATCAACAACTTACAGATTAATTTCCCGGACCCCCTAATATTTTCTATGGACGTCACAAGTCTATACACCTCAATTCCTCACGATGAAGGCATAGCTGCCTTAGAATGGTTTCTTCTACAACATGATGAAATCCAGATTCAAAAAACATTTGCTATTGAACTTATTAATCTGATACTTTACAACAATTATTTCAGATTTAATGATAAGTATTATCTACAGATCTCGGGTACCTCTATGGGCTCGGCGGTGGCTCCTTCCTACGCAAACATTTTTATGTTTAACTTTGAGAAAACCCATGTCCTGGATCATCCGCATTGGAAACACAGAATACACTGCTGGTTAAGATATATTGACGATGTATTTGGCATTTGGAATGGTACAAATCAAGAATTGAAAGATTTTTGGCAATATTTAAACCAATGCAACCCTCGGATCAAATTCACGTTGGAAATCGGCATACCACAGGTGAACTTTCTGGACGTAACAGTGGAATGGAAAAATATGGAATTAACGACACTAATGTACAGAAAACCAACTGATGTCAACAGTTCCCTCCATTTCAACAGTTTCCATCCAAGACACTTAAAAGTAAACCTACCGTTCAGCCAATTACTTCGGGCTAAGCGGATAACCTCTGACACTGAAAAACTGCAGACAGAATTTGATACTATGCGAACAAGATTTCTAGAAAGAGGTTTCCCGGAAGAAGTAGTAGCCCAAGCTATTTCCAGGACAGAAGCACACCCTCGTGATGTACTATTTAACAAACAACCGAAACCAACTAAGTCTAAACTCATTTACACTCTGAAGTACTCTGCCCAGAGCTTTCAAATCAAAAAAATAATCACTAAGAACTGGGATCTTATTAAATCAGATCCGAATCTTAACCGTCTCTTTCCAGCCCCCCCAATGTTAGCGTACAAAAGAGGACGGAACTTTAGGGACATGCTCATCAAAGCTGAAAGACCTAAAAAATCCACTCAAAGAACACTGACGAAGTCACGTAATGGCACCTTTCCGTGCCTGAATTGTCAGCACTGCTCGAACATTATCAAAGGCAACCATATTAGACATCCGAATAATGGTAAAAAGATTCTTCTAAAAAACTTCGCAACCTGTGACTCTAAAAATGTCATCTACACCATCAGATGCCCCTGTGGGAAATACTATGTGGGGAAAACGTGTAGGAAAGCCAAAGAAAGATGGACAGAACATAAGTCTCAGATTCGCACAAAAAATTTGAAGTCACCTGTATTCCGGCACTTTAGAGATAACAAGCATAACATCTCGCAAATGAGATTTGCAATACTGGAAGTACTACACCCCCTCCAACGAGGAGGTGACCTACCCAAACTTTTGGCACAAAAAGAACTATACTGGATTCATAAACTAGATGCAATGACTCCACTCGGTTTAAATGAAGACTATTATTTAGGTCCATTCATTTAAAGATTTCCGACATGAAATTTATATTTTTTTCTTTCCCCCCCCCTTGTTTTTCATCCTTTTCAATGTTTTTTCTATAAACAGTTGTTAGGATTGCTGATTAGCATTGGCTTAAACACATCACAAGATTGTGAACCATTTGGCATGGACAGGTGAATAGTAATCTAAACATGTTGTTAATGCTTAGATATTTCTATTTATTCCGCTAATTTTGTCTTTGAAATCCAAATTTGCACCAATGATACCCCTTTCACTAGACTGTGAACCAGGAACACGGGCAGATTAGCATTGGTGGATTACATTACAAGGATGTAGCTATATACTATGTGTACCAGTCTTATCAACTAGGATCTTTACGCTAAGATGTTGGTCCATAACATGTCACGCCTGATTCTCTCTCCCCTTACACACCTTCGACTACCGAGGGGTATTCATACATTGGACACTGACTTTCCCCTTGAGGTTTTGTTATTACCTTTTTACCCTGTCACCTGGTTTGTTTACATATGACGACACGTACGCGCAAGCGTGATGACGTCACACTGTAAACACGCCGCGGTATATACTGCTCAGTTTAGACCATGACGCACAACACGCATATGCGTGATCACGTCACATTACCATTTACTCTATAAATAATGGCGGCACAATATATGGAGACAAGCAACCCCTCGGCAGCAGGTCTCCTTTAGTGCCACCCTGGTATGCACTAGGTAAGAAGACTAAACCTTTCATATTCTGACTCAGACAAGAATTCTACTTTAAGTCTGTGGAAACTTGGTCCACCTCCTTTGTCTAATACGTAGACTTTACATTTGATCCTCTGCCCTTACTTTCTCAGTACTTCAGTCCGGAATTTCCTCCAGACCACTTGCGGTTGATGATTACCACTCCGCCTCACCTATCCCGAAACTGGTCAACTACGATATCTCCGTAAGTGACTCATCATTCCTCTATCTTAATCTATCCTCAACTTACTATTTTTTACGGTCCTAATAGACGCCTTCCATGTCTATTTTACCTCTACAGATAAGGACTTTCTCATCAAGACTTTCTGTCGTATTTAGATGAAGGCCTGGGATTTCCGCCCCAGACCACCCGCGTTCTCCTGAAGAACCTTCTTTATTGCAAAACACAAGGTTAGACTCCTCAAATAGGTGCTTTAAAAAAATTTTAGTTGAATCCACGATTAGTAGAGATTTTCTACATATTTACACATCTGATCAATGTGTAGAAGTTAGTATCAATCTAGTGAATTTATCATTAATCTCTATACGTATGAAAGAGGCACAGGGGGTGCCCCTACGGGTTACTGCCATACATTTAATCCTTATATGCTATGAGTGTTTGTGATATATATCTTGATCTACAATGAGTCATTTACAAAATGGAGTTGATTTAATGTTGTTGGTGTAAGTATATTTCTAATGTACATTTTGTATATATTTTCTTCTAGAATAAACTTTTGTTATTGCCCCTGATGAAGAGTGTTGTAGCACTCGAAACGCGTTGGGCCCTCCATATCTTCAACATCAAGAATAAACAATGAAGAATTGTTCTTGTAACCTTATCTGAGTTAATGTTATTTTTTCGCACAAATTACCTTTTCCTATATATTACAAATCACAGATTCTCTTGAATTTATTATGAAATATTTGTTGTAAGTGAAATCTAACTGTTGGTCTGGTATTCCAGACACTAGATAGTGTGCAGGGGACGTAAGTTCCCTACTTGGGAACTTTTATTTTTTGCATTGTATTTTGCAACCAAGGTGTCAAGGTTGCTCTTCTCTCCTCTGCACCTCATATTTGACTAGTAAACTCCTCAAATGCTTTGTAGCTAAATTGATTCTTATTATTCACAAAAAAATTTTTCCCCTTACTAGGGTGTGCCATAAAAGGTCCTTTCCTTTTTTTCTAGCTAAGCTCCACATACCACGGTAGCGAAAGACATCCTATACAAAATAGACATGTATCATGTGATGTGTTTTTTGGGGATAGAGCACAAGTGTTTTTTTTTTTTGGCCTTACGAATGAGGGTGTGTGTGATAGGGCATTATTGCGGATGGAGTAGAGAGTCTATCTGATGGCTGTTGCCAGAGTAGTTCACAACTAATTAGTCCTTTTTGTCCCGATGTGCTAGTCGCTCATCAGAGTCCTACGTGGATGCTGCGTCACCTCCATGCCACTATCAGGATCCCCATGATGCAGTTAGGCATGGGCCCTCGAGGCCTGAACAATGTCATTGGAACATGACCATCAGGAGATCAGGTGTCTGCTCGATGGCCGCACAAGTCTAAATATATACCCAGTTATATTCTCCTTATTTTGGGCTCTTGTATCCTGTTAGGGGTCAGAATCCATGGAAGGAGTCAGTGTTTCACATCTTCTGCACAGTTCAATTGTGTATTGTGGAAGTGACATAATACACAGACATGAGCGCTTCCTCTGAGGCGTTGCGCATGCAGTGACTGCACATGGCTTCGTTCTACCGCCACTCACGTCAGTGCTTGGGCGTGACATTGCTGTCATTGCTTTGCATCATGGGAGGGGAAGGGGCAGTGTGAATCAGAAGGTGTGGGGGGATGTCAAGGCACGGGGCATGGGGGTGTGGGTGAAAGTCAGCTGCCCTTATCACATAACTAGCAGCTGTGTTTGGGTGTGTCTGTCTGACTCCGTTAACCTGGGCATGCCGCTGCTCTGCCCGATCCCGGAAGTGGGGAGAGCAGTGTTCGATGCCCAGGGCAACATTGCATGTCATTTGCACTTTGAGGGAGTGCTGTTAGTTCCCCATTGTTGAGAACCTGCTCTCTTGCCTGGGAGGAACTAGGGAATACGGGAGCGGATCAGTGACCCTATCACATTGGAAAATCCAGCGATGGAAAAGAAGCTGGCTTTTGCCTATGGGTGTCAACCTGTGTTATGGGGAGGGAAATGTTGGGTTGTGTATGGGGCAGGAGGGCTTTCAGGATGGGAACCAGGACCACTTGCAATGTCGCCTGTGGCATGCAGTGCAGCAGTCCAGTTGCATGTTTCAATGCACCTGTGGCACAGTAATTCAGAACTGATAGCAGCTTGTGTGTATAGAATAGGGAAGTCCTTAATAGTGTTCCTCTCTATATCCTCCCGAATGACCTGAAGATGATGGCCTCCCTGTCCAGCCTGTACCAAGTCAGCATTTGCTCATTTCTGATCTGTCATTGATGTGCTCTTGCCCTCACGTGCACTGGTCAGTTCAGTACACCGGCCCTAAATTTTACATATATAACTATGATATTTTTTTATTTAATTTGAAGCTTATATAGAGCACCAAGCCCAAAGGCATCTGTGCGCTTTCTTACAGAGTGTAGAAGTTACAGTAGTTACATGAGCAGGTAGAAGACAGACATAGTGCAAGACAATGGCACTACAGAAAGGTAGCGTTAACATAATAACGTACAGAGAATGCAGATTCTGGAAGAGCACGAGGGGTCATGCCTAGGGGCTTGTAGGGATAATTAGTTGCTTGTGCTTTGAGGTGCGTTTTGAGTTGTTTCCGTAAGATCAGAAAGGATTCCTGAGCTCTGATTGGGGGCGGCAGTGAGTTCCAGAGTTTGCTGGCCATAGTGGGGAAGCTGCTCCCGCCGGCATTTTGTAGCATGAACCTGGGAGTGCTGAGGCTGTGCTGATAAGCTGCTCTGGTAGGTCGAGAGCGTTGTGTCATGGTGATGCTGTCGGAAACATAGGCAGGGGCCCTCTGATGAAGATATATATGGGTTAAGGTGAGAGTTTTGAAGATGATACATTTGTGTACTGAGAGCCTGTGGTGTTGGAGTCTGATCGCTGAAATGTGTGCCGATCTAGGGACGTTGAGCGTGGGTCTCAGGGCATTGTTTTGGAGGACCGGTGACTTCTGGATATTCCGGATCTTAGTATCGGTGTACAGGGCGTTGCAGTAGTCAAGGTGCAAGGACTAAGGCTCTGACAAGAGTAAGACAGCTGTTCAGTGAGAAGAATTGTCTGAAATTGAGATGAGGACCTGGGTGTCATCTGCGTAATTTGTGTAGGTGACACTCAGGTCGTCGAGCCGGTCAAAGAGTAGCTTAGTGAAAATATTGTACAGGGTGAGGGCCACACAGGAGCCTTGTGGTATTCCACAGCTGAATGGAGTGGGGGGTGTTTCAGCTTTAGGGGAGAAGACTTTCATGGTGCTATCACTAAGGAAGGAGTAGAGTAAGACAGCTGTTCAGTGAGAGGAATTGTCTGAAATTGAGATGAGGACCTGGGTGTCATCTGCGTAATTTGTGTAGGTGACACTCAGGTCGTCGAGCCGGTCAAAGAGTAGCTTAGTGAAAATATTGTACAGGGTGACGGCCACACAGGAGCCTTGTGGTATTCCACAGGTGAATGGAGTGGGGGGTGTTTCAGCTTTAGGGGAGAAGACTTTCATGATGCTATCACTAAGGAAGGAGTTTATCCATAGTGCAGTGTTTGGAGAGAAGTTTGCTGCTGATGTTAGGTGTTTACACAGAATATTGTGGTCCACCAGATCGAATGCAGCGGAGAGGTCTAGGAGAAGAAGCACAGCTAATTTCCCATTGTCTTTCAGGTTGTCCATTTGGAATTTAAGATCAAGCAGTGCTGTTTCTGTCCTGTGTCTCGGGCGAAAACCAGACTGGCGTAGCCCCAGGATATTATTAGCTTCCAAGTATCTCTGAATTTGCAGATATGCTACTCTATCAAGAATTTTCAAGAGAAATGACACTGTTGTTATTGGGTGGTAGTTTGAGGGAGTGTTAGGGTCGAGGGTGTTTTTTTTTAATAGGGGTAGGACTCACCCATGGTATGATATAAGTCATTTATAATGTGCCTGTACACAAGTGTTTCTAGGCAAGACAAGGAAGGGGAGACAAAGGGGAACAAAACAAATGATCTTACGAGGCCTCGTGTCATTCAGATTGTGTAAGTGCAAGGGAAAGGGAGATCTGGTTGTTCACTGAAGCACAACCTGTGTAGAATTTTCACCTTTCCTTAGGGTCTATATTGATCACAAGCAATAGCCAAAGATTAAACGCATATTGATGAGTTTCAGTGCCCCGGTGGTTCAGTAGAGAGTGCGCTAAGCTCTTGTTTCAGAGATCGGGGTTCTTATGCTAGATCACAGGGCATCACTCCTTTACTTCCAACAAAAAAAGCAGAATGCGTGTTTACTGCGCATTTCGGCTGAAACACAAATGCTGAATCCCATAATTCCAAACAAGGGGAGCATGGGTTGCGGGGGTGCCCCCAGCTCCCCTTGAACGGTGTAACGGATACAGGGGCTGCAGGGCTGTACCACGCATGCATGGGGAGGATTGCGGCGTAAAATTAAGAAACAAACGGACCCTGCAACAGAAGTCCCTTCCCAGTCTTGGGATAGGAAACTTCCTTTTCAGGGTTGACAGGTGAGTCGAGGCCCCGGCGAGAAAGTAAGTAAGTAGACAAAAGGTAAGTAAGGGTTCAAGCGTTGCCGGTAGGGGGAATGTGGGGAAACTGTGATCTATCTTCTCAATGCATGCCACCGTTTTCAGATTCGACATTTTGGTCCCCGAAATGATGTGGCACGCGGTGATCACACAGATCTGATCACAGCGTCAAGTCATAGCCAGGCAGGCTCAGCCTTTCGTGCTTCTGAGGTTGACAGACTTTAGTACATGAACGTTGGTGATAGCAACGCCTACAATGCTCCAAAACAGTGTTCCTGCAGCAGAAAGTGCTAGACAGTAGAAACGTAGATAATATGAGCATGATGCCAGCTAGAGCTTGAACCCTCCCCCCCCCCCCCACACGAGGGCTGTAAAATGTGGACAGTCCACCCCCCCATGAAGAGCACACTGCGCGAGCTGGGAAGGGTGATTAGGCAGCCACATTGCAGACAGTGGACGCAAAGTGTTGAGGCTCATTTCCAGGCTTCAAAAACAGGGGATACTCTGATCCTGAAAAGGTCACCTTATGTCACTATGTACTACAGTGAAAAAGGTTTGGCTTCTCGTATGTTAGTGGCATTGTTTAGCCAATTCTGTGTTCTTTCTTTTCATGCAGACCATTCACTTGGGCCCGTGGACAGAACACATCTGAGTATGTTACAGGCTTCTTGCAGGCTCATTTTCAGGTCTGCTTACTTGACACACAAACATGTGTTTGCTTTTTTACCACAATTTTAATTGTTCTTCACTTCATGAATAACAACCTGCAAGTATGTGTCAAACAATGTCTATACACAAGTTACCATATCAAACAGTTCTTTTTAGTTTGTGCTCTTAGGTGGCGCTTAAGCATCACCTATAAGCTGAAAGTATTGCTTTGGAGTACATGGTGACATGTGAGGAGGGCTACACAGCTTGTGGGTGTTGTTTGGTTATTTACCCACCCACTGATGGCCCATAGACATACTAATCCCTATGGCCATTCTCACCCACTACCTGCCCCTCCCCGCCCTAAACAAATTCCCTTGGGGATCTCTTTGAGCTTGTTCTATCGAGAGGAAATACCAAACTTTAGCCTGCCAGTGTTTTTTCTAAGCTGTCTGCTGAGAGTTCATGGCTTAATTACAGCTGTTAATGGCTACCGGAGTAACAAAAATGTCTTAAACCAAGTGTGCATTCAGCCACTAGATGTATATCTCTTCCATTCAGTGAAGTCCTTTTAAAAACAAGCAACGACAAAGCCAACAGTTTTGGCTAAAGGTATTATATAAGCATTTGCCAGTTACTGGCAGCATATGCCCGGGTAATTTTGCAGCTGTGGTGATCATGTGGCCAGTTAGTACAATTATATCAGTGCCTATCAAATGCCTATCCCATGACTACCCAAAAACCCAAACTGTTGGCTTTTCCAATACTTGTTTTAGGTTGTATTTAATTCTTTAAAATACATTAGCAAAACCCAAATGATATTTTATTGTAAGGTCACATGAATTGGTATTCTTCTACTTGTACACTTCCGTCTTGGATGGCGAAAACAAACTACAGACATTCTCCTTTTTGCATATGATGTTTCTATAGCGATTTCCTAAAATGTTGTCATATTGGTTTGTCATGTGATTTATATACTTTCCAACATATGTATAAAATAGGGTATTATTTTAGTTCATAAATACCAAACTTCACAAACAATTACACCTGGCAAGAACTGGGAAAAATGTGGTCAGGTGCCAATATTGAACAATGGGCTCAAATACATGCTATGTCCCTTAACCAAAGTGTTTGATCATAGACAGCTATTTTATTTGCATAGTGCTTAATTTGACAAAAGGGCCAGTCCCTAAATATAGTTCTCCCTACAAATCAATAAACAAACAAACAAACAAACATACTGCACATTACCAAGCAATTTGTTTCTTGGATCATTCCTGGCAACACCACTTGAAAAACATGGCACTCTTTTGATCTCGGTCTCTGCTCGGATGTGCGCAGCTTCTTGGTAACTTCTGATCTGTATCCTTAACCTATTTTACCTTATGCGTACCTTTCTCATTGCTTCCAGTCTGTCACCTCTTTCCATGCTTGCGCACTTGCACATTCTGTTAGACTACTAATATGTGTCTTGCCTCTCTGATATGTTCATGTGTACTGTCCTCATAGCAACTAAGAGCACATACTACTTTCTCTTGGCATCTAATCTGTGTTCTGTATCTATGCTAGGGGACATGGAATGTCCGTGTGATTTCTAAGCCCTTAACTCATAATTCAAAACATATTTGCTAATATGTGTACCGCTTGATGCTTCTTAATGCGAGATATTTGTCTGTGCTGGTGTAGGTGTACCTTTTATTTATGGCTATTGATCTGTGTTCTTCATCTGTACTGCAACCCATGGGCCTTCCTATTGGCTGCCATGTGTATAATGTGTCCTGCCCATATCCTGGAATACAATCACCCTAATCGTGGACTGCTAACATTGGAAATGACTCCTGTTTATTATTGTAATCCCAGCATAGATGAATGGGGCAGTAAGGGGACTCCAAGAAAGATGTCAAGTTTATTTGAATCCCTGCATGTCAAGGGGCGGGGTGTGATTGCAGTAATAGGGTGTGGGCAACCAGAGAGTTTTTCATCTTTTCATTTCTTTGGTTTGGGGGTCCGAAATGTGTCTGTGTCCTAGACCCCAAAATCCTTACAGGGCCCTACAGTGACTAAGCACATAATCTATCAATATCATTTATAAAATGTAGGATGTGATTTTTTTATAAAATGTTGGATTACTATTTAATCCATGAATTATTCATTCATAATTATAAGGCTTTTAATGATGCTTTGAACCCAATAAAGACATATATAAGAGGCACAGGGTGTAGAGCTGCCTTGTGTTCATTCAAGATGACGCTTGTGTTGAGTCGGAGACAGAGTTGCAAGGCCCAGTTCACAAAGATTTGCACTGGGGCAAATCAGCGGAATCCCTGATCATGCCCGATTTGCTCAAGAAACCATATACCTTTTATTTCAGAACATCTGCTGCCCTAAACATATGTATGAGTAGTGACTGGGCTAATTAAATACCCATCATCCTTTGCAAGCCATGGAAATGATATTTCTATGTTTCTCTCTCTATATAAGGTAATGCATTTTTTGTATTATTTAAATGGCTTAATGCCCGACTCTTCCAGGTTCTTAAAGGCAGAGTGGGGACTCGATACATGTTACATGGCATTATTCTCGTACCAAGATAAGCACTATGCCCATGAGCTACCGCCTTGGCCAAAACATTAGCTCTGCTGAAGCAGGAAAGGTTGAGAGTGAAATTTGGTCAGCCTTAGCTAGTAGCAGTGATGTAAACATGCAAGAATAGATAGTACAGAGTAGCTTTCTTAACATAGAAAGCACATGGCAGGGTAACTCTTAAGATGTGTGCCTTCTGAATGCTTAAGCAAGTGGTTATTGTCTGTGTGTGCTGCTAATGCTCTTCTGGGTGGCACCCAGATGGCAGCTGGGCAAGTGCACATGTGCACAGCTTAGAGGGAGCAGTATGTTTTAAACTCTGAGGCCTACATTCATGCATGACTATACAGGCGGATGATCACGGAATCCTTTGCTATGAATTGTCACCAGTTAGGGCATATTGGAAACTCGTGGGGCATCATTCACAAAGATTTGCACTGAAGCAAACCAGAAGATGTCTAGACTTAGAATTAAACCCACTACCTTAGGCCTGATGGAGCTTAAAACTGGAGCCATTCTGGGGATGCTCAAGTGCAAATGCGATTCGCAAAGATATGCCCTGGAGCAAACCAGATGATGTCCAGATTTAGAATTGACCCTAATGCCTTATGCCTGATAGAGAGAGCCTAAAAATGGAGCCGGTCTGGAGATGCTCAAGTGCAAATGCGATTCACAAAGATGTGCTCAAGGGCGTCTCAGAGATGCTCCAGACATCTACAGATTTCCTCATGATATGATAGTTTATTTATATAGCGCCGATACACAATGTGTTTCAAAGCGCTTCAAGGCACAGGAGAGAACATGGGAAAAATACAATGACATTCTTACAGGCCATGAACAGTAAGGATGTGAAGTTAACTATCGTACTCGGCCTGATGTCATTTCAGATAGTGCAAGTGCTAGGACATACATAAGGAAGGGAGGGGGAGAGTGGGAAGGAAATGGAAACAGACAGGCGAGTACAGTACTAGGCCTGACGACATTTCTGGTAGAGCCGGAGGAAAACAAAAGGTGAGGGAGAGGGGTGCAGAAAGGGAGGAGAGGAACAAAACAAGCGACTATTTTACTAGGCCTGATGACATTTCTGGAAGAGCCAGAGAAAACAAAAGGTGAGGGAGAGGGATGCAGAAAGGGAGGAGAGGAACAAAACAAGCGACTATCTTACTAGGCCTGATGACATTTCTGGAAGAGCCAGAGAAAGTAAAAGGTGAGGGAGAGGGGTGCAGAAAGGGAGGGGAGGAACAAAAGAAGTGACCATTCTACTAGGCCTGATGACATTTCTGGTAGAGCCAGAGAAAAACAAAAGGTGAGGGAGAGGGGTGCAGAAAGGGAGGGGAGGAACAAAAGAAGAAAATATCATACTAGGCCTGATGACATTTCTGGTAGAGCCGGAGAAAAACAAAAAAGGTGAGGGAGAGGGGTGCAGAAAGGGAGGGGAGGAACAAAAGAAGTGACCATTCTACTAGGCCTGATGACATTTCTGGTAGAGCCAGAGAAAAACAAAAGGTGAGGGAGAGGGGTGCAGAAAGGGAGGGGAGGAGCAAAAGAAGCGGTTATCGTACTAAGCCTTACTACATTTCTGATAGTGCTGGGGGGGGGTTCAAGCAAGGGGAGGGGGAGGAGACAGACGTGGTTGCTATCATACTAGGTCCAGGGACAATTCTGATAGAGTAAGTGCATAGAAGAAAGTAAGGGGAGGAGATAGGAAAAAGGGAGACAGGGAGAGGAGGATAGAACAGAGAGTAAGCAGTCAAAAAGAGTGGAGAAGAAGAGGGGAGAGCAAATACAATTGCAGAAGTCAGTAGTAACACATAATGTTGCAAGCCAGGATACAAGATGAAGATGGAAACAGCAGCATGATTCAGGGCCACCATGAGTACGAGATGCAAAGAAAGTCCAGCATGAGAGTTGAGCAAGGGTGACGCTCCGTGAAACAATGAAGTCCATAAAAGTCAAATCCAGCATTGGCCACAAGACAGTGATGGTCAAGCCAGAATGTATCAGGACAGACTCCTGCAGAAGTAGGCTGGAGGCGGAGGGAGGGGAGCAGGGTAGAAGAACCAAGCAAAACAGGCAACACCTGTGTGCGTGAAGGGTGGGGGGCACAAGGGAACATCACAGGGGGATGGGAGGGGGTGGGTATGGCCTGTGGGGACAGAGGGAGTAACACATGTTGGTGCATGCTTACCTGCTGTTTTAGCAGGGGTTCGGGCCCTGGGTCCACCTGTTCCGAACATGTCCAAACAGGAATTGCCCTTTTCTTTGTCTACCCTTCGCTTCGGACGTCCGGGCAAGAGACGCACTTGATCTAAGAGTTAAGAGCAGGAAGGAAGAGGCAGGGCTAAGAAGGTGGCTGGTGCTTAGGGCAGGTGTCCTAGATCCACTTGCACCTGCTCCCCATCTGCAAAGGAAAAGAGGCTGGAGGACTCCTTAAGTAGGGAAAAAGAGCGACAGCCAGGAAGGCACCAGGTGGGCTGGGCTTGCAAAGTGGGGAAAAAGAGCAGCGACCTGGAAGGTGCCAGGTGGGCGGGGCTTAGGTCAGGTGACCTAGATCCACTTGCACGTGCTCCCCATCTGCAATGGAAAAGAGGCTGGAGGGCTTGTTAAGTAGGGAAAAAGAGCGACAGCCAGAAAGGCACCAGGTGGGTGGGGCTTGCTAAGTGGGGAAGAAGAGTGCCAACCTGGAAGGCGCCAGGTGGGCGGGACTTAGACCAGGTGAACTAGATCCACTTGCACCTGCTCCCCATCTGCATAGGAAAAGAGGCTGGATGCTCCTCAAGTAGGGAAAAAGAGCGGCAACTAGGAAGGCACCAGGTGGGTGGGGCTTGCTAAGTGGGGGAAAAGAGCAGCAACCTGGAAGGCCCGAGGTGGGTGGGGCTTGCTAAGTGGTGAAAAAAAGCAGCAGGCAGGAAGGCACCAGGTGGGCGGGGCTTAGGCCTGGTGACCTAGATCCACTTGCACCTGCTCCCCATCTGCAATGGAAAAGAGGCTGGAGGGCTCCTTAAAAAGGGAAAAAGAGTGACAACCAGGAAGGCACCAGGTGGGCAGGGCTTGCTAAGTGGGGAAAAAGAGCGGCAACCTGGAAGGCGCCAGGTGGATGGGGCGTAGGCCAGGTGACCTAGATCCACTTGCACCTGCTCCCCATCTGCAAAGAAAAGAGGCTGGAGGGCTTGTTAAGTAGGGAAAAAGAGCGACAGCCTGAAAGGCACCAGGTGGGTGGGGCTTGCTAAGTGGGGAAGAAGAGTGGCAACCTGGAAGGCGCCAGGTGGGCGAGACTTAGACCAGGTGAACTAGATCCACTTGCACCTGCTCCCCATCTGCAAAGGAAAAGAGGCCGGGGGGCTCCTTAAGTAGGGAAAAGTGCGACAACCAGGAAGGCATCAGGTGGACGGGGCTTGCTAAGTGGGGAAAAACAGCAGCAACTTGGAAGTCACCAGGTGGGCAACGCTTAGACCATGTGACCTAGATCCACTTGCACTTGCTCCCCATCTGCATAGGAAAAGAGGCTGGATGCTCCTTAAGTAGGGAAAAAGAGCGGCAACTAGGAAGGCACCAGGTGGGTGGGGCTTGCTAAGTGGGGGAAAAGAGCGGCAACCTGGAAGGCCCCAGGTGGGCGGGGCTTGCTAAGTGGTGAAAAAGAGCAGCAGGCAGGAAGGCACCAGGTGGGCGGGACTTAGGCCTGGTGACCTAGATCCACTTGCACCTGCTCCCCATCTGCAATGGAAAAGAGGCTGGAGGGCTCCTTAAGTAGGGAAAAAGAGTGACAACCGGGAAGGCACCAGGTGGGCAGGGCTTGCTAGGTGGGGAAAAAGAGCAGCAACCTGGAAGGCGCCAGGTGGATGGGGCGTAGGCCAGGTGACCTAGATCCACTTGCACCTGCTCCCCATCTGCAATGGAAAAGAGGCTGGAGGGCTTGTTAAGTAGGGAAAAAGAGCGACAGCCAGAAAGGCACCAGGTGGGTGGGGCTTGCTAAGTGGGGAAGAAGAGTGCCAACCTGGAAGGCGCCAGGTGGGCGGGACTTAGACCAGGTGAACTAGATCCACTTGCACCTGCTCCCCATCTGCAATGGAAAAGAGGCTGGAGGGCTCCTTAATTAGGGAAAAAGAGCGGCAAACAGGAAGGCACCAGGTGGGCAGGTCTTGCATGGGCAAACCTTTCTGAATTGAATGACTCCTTCCAACTGCCAGAAGATTCCAATCTCCCAATTCCGGTCTCCATAAGAGAACGTTATACTGGTCCACATGATATCCTTTGGAGCCAGCATGTTGCCCACCACCGCTCCCAGAGACCAGACTGGGGGTTCACTCTGAAGCTAATTAGACATTGCTTTTTAGCTCAGGCAGGCAGAAATGCTGCAATCAATTTGGAACCACATTTTGGAAGGGAAGGAAGCGAAGAAACGCCAAGCAATTAATATCATTCTGCAGATGTGATGCACAGGCAAGGAGAAAAATAGATAACACTCCCGAACCCAGGGCTACTCACAGTGGCTAGAAATCCACACTTAATTAATGGCTACTTGAAGTTTTTGCCTAACGAGCATGTTGAGATTACCTCAGTGTACAGCACGCGACATGGCTTCTCCGAGAATTAAGCTAACAAGCTACCGCGGTGCTTCCCGTCTTCCGCATTTTGAACCATCCACCCACCACCTAATTGCGCACAGCCCTGACATTTATTCCCGACACCACGAGTGTCCCCTGACTCAAGAGTGCGGCGCACCCGAAAGAAATCAACCGGCAGAGGTCTGTGGGGGGTGCTCACGCAATTTGATGTCCAATGCAGGCACGGACACATTTTAATTTTCACATTGGCCGGTGGACGATAATGGAGTCTCCCCCGGGGTTGCGTGCCGCAGCTTTTGCCGTGTTTTATTTCATGTTTTTTTTGGTCTACCCTGCTGCTGCTGATTCTGCAAATTAAATTCTCTCACATGTAGTTTGGGAGCATATTAATCAACACATGCAAAACCAGTGAGTAGGTTTTGTCCAAAGCAATTACACGCTTGGGGGGATGGGTGCGGCCAATCTTTCCTCACACCGCCCTTTTTGACAACACAAATGTTGACAACAGCCTGTGCTTTGACTATTAATGGTCCAAGGTAGTTGATATGCATCTTTGACATTGGGCATAACGTTGCCACATGGACGGTGGCCTTCCAGGGAATGTTCAACCCTTAGCAAATTGTGCAGATGCTTTATAAAAAAATGCTGCTTGTGATTTAAAAAATTAAAAAATATGGATCCACCGCTGACTCGCAGCTTTTTTCCAAGTGCAGCACCCAAGTCTGGGACCGATACATTCAAAGAGGTTTCCTGGCCTTGTGGGGATGGATTCTGGGGGCTGCCATTGAAAATGGACGCAAGAAAACCCCCCAAAAAGGAAAAGTTTGGAAGATGCGATGAAAACCTCAAGAGGCACTCACCCGGCTTGAAACCTCAATGTTCCCCTATAGAATTGGTTGCTTCTGGCATCATGTTTGCTACTTCTCATATCAAACACGTAGGTGCGTAACTCCACTTTACGCAGTTCTGCTTCTACCCGCTGGAAGAGGACAGAATACAGTGGGCCGGGCATAGTGTTTTATATAAGTCTCGGGAGGACAGCTCTGGGGCAACGAGCTCGCCTTGGAAGCAAGACGACGCGGTGCAGCACAGTTTCGATCCCCGAGTCCGTGCTTAGAAACCTCTGGGTATTAAGTTCGTTATAAATAACCTATCGCGTCATAAAGTCGTGGTCCGAGCGGCTGCAGTGAAAGCGCCCATGTTCTTGGCATCAATAGACAGCACCTGTGCTGTGACAGGTCGGAAGAAGTGCAAGGGAGAGCGAAGCCTTCTCTGCCCCATGCCCAAATGTGTACCACACCTTGGCTGAGTGGAGTAACAGCCATGAATGGTAAACAGGTGGAATGTGAATTGTATGGCAGAGACGCGAGCATGCACCTAACAATAGTATGGAAAAAATCACGCAAACACAATACCCAAGCAAGTCTCTATAAAAAAGTGTATTTTACTTAATCACAGATAACTAATAAAAACACTAAACGCCTACTCCTGGCTGAATCTGTAACTGCACTGGTTACATGGCTACCCTCTGATCTCGGGCCCAGGTCCCCTCCCCGCCAGTTGCACACCTGCACTGCCCCCCAGAAACCCATGCACTTGGGAACTGTTCTGTATCCCTACAGCCCAGACCAGCACTTGACACCTGATGGCTGCACTTACCCTTGCACTTGCCACATGCTGGCCGCACTTTATTGTCTTTATTTATCTTACTGTTATCCTATGTACTGCACTGTCCCCTCCCCTTTCCTGCCGCACGTCTCCCCTTCCTCGCTACCCTGCACTTGCACGATCTCAATGTCACCTGGCCTAGTAGGATCGTTGTCTCTTTCTTCCCTCTGTTTCCCCTCCCAGGCCTCGTCGCGCCTTGAAACACTTGTGTATAGGCGCGTTATAAAGGCCATATCATATCATATAATACATACCCCATTAAGGCAAGTGCACAGGTAATTCAGGCCAGAGATGTAGACTGCACATGGAATTATTTGAGTGTAAAACAGGGATGTGCGTGGCAGAATGGCACGCAAATCCCTGTTTTACATGCAATCAATTCCATGAATCAGGACCTTAGTTTTATAATGCAGACAAGAATGATTAAAACAGTGCAAATACAACAGAACATCTCTGCTTTTTATAATGGCTTTGGGCAAAGGGGTAAAGTACCATCTAACCAGACTCTACGATTGCCCCGAGCAATGCCTTGGAATGGGACACCTACTTCACAAGTTCACGACCTTAGGCTCGTGAGCAAGCTCGACAGCATCAAGCCAGTGCAGACATCTTGAGGTGGCAGGCGGCTCGAGCTCCAAGGCTGACGGTGGCATGCAGAGTCAAGCAGGTCACTGTGGTGCTTCCAAGCAGCTTGCGGTCTCAAAGTGGGCCTAGCTTCCTCATGGATGGCATGCTGCAATGCTGAGCAATCGGAGGCCAGGGGTGATCCCCTTGCACATAGAAAACACAGAGGGTTCCAAAACAGGTTCCTTTAAAGAATTGGTGTTGTAATATCGAAAAAATACAATTTAATGTCGCAAAATTCTAAATTTCATGCCACAATGTCTTGGAGGGTCTGAATATATCCATCTTTTCTGGAACACTGTTTTATCTTTAAAACAACTCAGCCACTCATTTATAGGAGAGAGCAATTTTGACACAGGGCAATAAAGTTAATTTAAATCCAAATGTAAATTGCATAAAAAATGGATTTCCTTTTTTTATCTACACTTTTTCTAATAAATGTAAATTCAAAATTGGTTACACATTTGTTTTTCCCCATTCTCCTGATAAATTATTTGGGGGTAATCAAGGATGGGACAGTTCCAGAAAAACTTGAACCTGAAGAACTTTATGGGGTTTTCCTGAGTTTCGAGATGAGAAGTTCAACCTTGCATCTAAATAAAGAGAGGCAAGAGGAAACTCCGGACATCCGATGGTTGGGATTTGAAGAGACATGACCAACTCTAGCTTATTATAAGGGATTTGTAGGATAGTTGTGTTAGAGTGGACTCAATTCGATAATAGGGCATAGGTGGAGTTAGGGAATTAAGTTGGAATTGTTTTGGGGGCTTGAGGCACATGGTATGTGGGTGGGTGGGGTGTGAATTGTGGGTGGAGGTGCAGTACAGCCCAAGTATATTCTATAAGAGAAGGCCCACTCACTGAGAAGTCTATGTATATTTACTAGCCATAAGAAGGCCAAAGCACGGAGAACACCACCTGCATTTAATATGCAAAGGAGATGGCCTAAGTACTGAGAATCCCATGTGCATTTACTAGGCGGAGGAGAAGGGCACAGCACTGAGAACACAACATGCAATTAGAAGGTGGAGGAGAAGACCAAAGCACTGAGAACCCCACTTGCATTTACTAGGCAAAGAAGTCCAAAGCACTGAAAACCTGATGTGTATTTCTCATGTGGAGGAGAAAGCCAAAGCACTGAGAACAAACTGTGCATTTGGTAGGTGGAGGCGAAGGCCATAGCAGTGAAACTCGCACATACATTTACTAGGCATAGGAGAAGGCCAAAACACTGAACACTCGACGTTCATTTGGTTGGCAGACGGGTAGGCTATATCACTGAGAAAGGCAACAACAGAGAATGTGGGTCTAATATAATATATACAACTAATGACCTGAAATAAACATATTTGGCAAACAGGTTTTTTTTTTAAAGTCTGAACATTTTAATAATAAATAATCACATATTGCACCTTGAATAGCAGCAAAGCATAATCAAGATGTTTTAATTTTTTTAAATGATCATGCAAGAAGGCTCATTTGTCAATAGTAAAAGACAATTGTGGGGAAAAGACCTCTGCACAAAAGACTGTGCCCAACCCAAAGTGCAACAAAAGCTACAAATGAGAGACAACAACTACACCAAAGAGACATTGTGCAACAGAAATTACTAAATGCCACATAAATGTGATAAGGAACGATGCCATTGCAATTTATCAGATGTTTACACCTTAAGCAACACTTATGTGTCGGCTCAATGCACAGCAGTGCTTCACTTTAGTCAAATAGAACTAGTACATGGGGTGGGAAAGAAGCCAGACAGACTTCCTGCCCCATCGATACCCAAGACATGCATTGGAAGAATGTACATAAAGGAAAGAATGCCAAATCAGGTTTTGGCGGGCCTGGATCATTTTGAGGGCAAAGCCTTCATCAGGGCAAGCATAGATAAGAGCAGGCAGGCATCTAGGAGGCATCAATTAATATTTTACATTCCAACATCCATAAACTGGGAGTTCACACCATGGGAGTCATCCGGGTAACCAGTGACCCCTACCACACATTGGAGAGTCTTCATCACTGATCATCACCAACGCACACTTTTTTCCTTTCCCTAGTGCTGCGTTCCTATTTATCAGCTGCTCCTGGCTGTCTGCGTCATCCATGGTTTAGCATTGGACATTTTTTCATAATCCTTTGCTCAGGCTGCTTCCCCTCATGCAATTCAGGTTGGAGCAGTATCAGCTAAATGGGGGTGGGAGGTCGTAATCACAGGCCCCTCCAGAGATGCCTCCCTCGGCCCCTCTTCACAATGTACTCCTGTCACTTGTAGACTGAGGAGAAGGCAACATCACTGTGAACCACATTTGCATTTACTAGGCAGAGAAGAGGGCCAAAGCATTGAACACCAGAAATGCATTTCGTAGGAAGAGGAGAAAGCCTAAGCACTGAGAACAAACTGTGCATTTGGTAGATAGAGGCGAAGACTATAGCAGGGAAAATCCCACATACATTTACTAGGCATAGGAGAAGGCCAACACACTGGGAACTCAACGTTCATTTAGTTGACAGAGGAGTGGGCTATATCACTGAGAAACGCACATTAATTTACTAGGCCGTAGTAATTTACAGTTAGCAGGCAGATCGGAAGGCCAAAGCACTAAGAGCACCATGTGCATTTACTAGCGGGAGAAGGTCAAAGCACTGAGAACCACATTTGCATTTACTAAGCAGAGAAGAAGGCCAAAGCACTGAAAACCTGATGTGCATTTCATGAGTGGAGGAGAAAGCCAAATCACTAAGAACGAACTATATATTTAGTAGTGGAGGTGAAGGCCATAGTCGTGAAACACCCATGTACATTAACAAGGCCAAGGAGAAGGCCAAAACACTGGGGCTCCACATTCATTGAGTTGGAGGAGGTGAAGGCTACATCACTGAGAAACACACATTCATCTACTAGGTAGGAGAAGGTCAAAGCACAGAGAACCCCATTAACATTAGGTGGAGGACAACGTCAATGCACTAAGAGCACCAAGTGCATTCAGTAGGCAGAGAAAGTCAACGCACTGAGAACCAAATTTGCATTTACCATTAGGCAGACAAGATAAAAGCACCGAGAACCAAATTTACATTTGCCAAGCAGAGAAGAAGGCCAGTGCACTGAACACTTGATGTGCATTTTGCATGTGGAGGGGAAAGCCAAAGCCCTGTGAACAAACTGTGCTTTTACTAGGCAAAGGAGAAGGCCAAAACACTGGGGACTCGACATTCATTTAGTTGGCAGAGGAGTGGGCTATATCACCGAGAAATGCACATTCATTTACTAGGCCGTAGAAGGCCAAAGCACTGAGAACCTAATGTACAGTTAGCAGGCAGATCGGAAGGTCAAAGCACTAAGAGCACCATGTGCATTTACTAGGGGGAGAAGGTCAAAGCACTGAGAACCACATGTCCATTTACTAAGCAGAGAAGAAGGCCAAAGTACTGAAAACCTGATGTGCATTTCATGAGTGGAGGAGAAAGCCAAAGCACTGAGAACAAACTGCATTCAGTAGTGGAGGTGAAGGCCATAGCCGTGAAAACCCCACATACATTTACTAGGCCTAGGAGAAAGCCAAAACACTGGGGCTCCACGTACATTGAGTTGGCAGAGGCAAAGGCAATATCACTGAGAAACACATTCATTTACTAGGTAGGAGAAGGCCAAAGCACTGAGTACCCGATGTACATTTAGTAGCTCGAGGACAAGGCCAAAGCACGAAGAGCACCATGTGCATTTACTAGGCATTTAAGGTCAAAGCATTGAGTACAAACTGTGCAATTAGTAGTGAAGATGAAGGCCATAGCCGTGAAAACCCCACA
Organism: Ambystoma mexicanum; assembly: GCF_040938575.1. Taxonomy (NCBI): domain Eukaryota; kingdom Metazoa; phylum Chordata; class Amphibia; order Caudata; family Ambystomatidae; genus Ambystoma; species Ambystoma mexicanum. The sequence goes on along the minus strand of NC_090930.1, from coordinate 1,106,851,520 downwards.
TACATTTACTAGTCAAAGGAAAAGGCCAAAGCACTGGGCCTCCACGTTCGTTGAGTTAACTGAGGCTAAAGCTACATCACCGAGAAACGCACATTCGTTTACTAGGTAGGAAAAGGCCAAAGTACTGAGGACTTCATGTACATTTCGTTGGCACAGAGGAAGATCAAAGCTCTAAGAGCACACTATGCATTTACTAGGTGGAGAAGGTCAAAGCACTGAGAACCAAATTTGCATTTACAAAGGAGAGAAGATGGCCAAAGCACTGAAAACCCGATATACATTTAGTAGGAAGAGAAGGCCAAAGCACTGAAAACCCAATATATATTTAGTAGGCAGAGAAGGTTAAAGCACTGAGAACCACATATGCATTTAGTAGGCGGAATGCGCCAAATTACTGAGTTGTCCACATTCATATACTGAAGGAAAGTGGTGACTTAAAATAACATGCCTGAATGTGGTAGGGGATGGGGAAAGAGTTGGGTGAGGAATGTATATTTTGGGCCTTTTTCAATTGGTAAAACATTAGCTGTTTTCACTGAACACGTCCAACTTGTAAATGGATGTCTGCACCGGTTCCATGTCTTTATCTTGAATATTAAATGTCGCACCAAAAAAAGACTGTTTCATTTGGCCGATTTTGGATGGCATTTAATATCCGAAACACTTGAATACCTCTCCCTCCACCCTGTGAAATCGGAGGTTTCACCCCAGAACCCCCTTCAACCTCTCCCCCACCCCAACCTCGCCTCATACGCACACACACCTTTTCCCCCAGCACCCCTTTACTTACCAAAACACTCAGAAACACACACACTCCTTCGTCCAGCCCGCTCCCCACCACAAACACTGTCCCCTTTCATACACACATGCACGCAGTCACACACTTACCTTTAACCCATCTCGGTCCGTCTGTCAGCCCCTGTGTGCACTCGTATGCAACAGGGGCGTGACAGTTTCGCCTTAGAAAGACCACTCTGAGCGTTCTCAGAGTGGTCTTTCTAAATCGTTTCTTTTTTTAAATCGTTAAAAAAAAGTCTTTTGACCTAGAACGGTCTGCACCTGTAGATGGCGATTGCTTCCTCTTCAAGGAACAGGAGCATCTGTCCCAAGTCTCACAATAATATGGTGCATTGTAACTGTGTATGCAGCACCTTGGCAGGTGCATTAGGTGCCAAATTATAGAGTGTAGCCGAGCTGCCATCAACAGAGGCACGAGAGGAAGAAGATATGACAGTACCTCTGAGGCAGGTGAAGAGGGTGCAGTCATTGACCAAGCGCTGTACACAGGAAGCAAGCTTCAGACACTCTCTGCGAAGCAGTGTACAGACTTTGCCCAGAAAAGGGCCAGTAAATCACATGCTAGTGGTAGTTCAAAGTTGCAGTCATTCACAGCAGCAGCAGCTCCCTCACTCAACAGCACCCACACAGCATCCACTGCAAAGTACATGAAGCAGACCACATGAAGGAGGTGAGGTCAAAGGCCGCCTCATCCCTCCCAATAAATAAGGAGTGTGGAGTAATAGAATGTCGGAAAAGCAACAAACCCATCATTCCGCCATTTCTATATGTGAGAAAGGTATCTTGCGAGAGCACCGGGGGAACCCATTTGGCCACCTCTTTCTTGTCCAGGTGGATCCGATGGGGCAGCATTTTCTGCATGCTTGCCAAAAGGAAAAGGGGCGGGGCAGCTTACCAGCCCTCAGATTCAGACAATAGGCACATTTGGACCGCCATCCCACATGACTACCTCAGAATATCTTGTGATTTGCAGATTTTCACAAGTCATGTTGAGACACCATCTTTGCCTGCAGAACTCACAGCACATAGACAACTTATTTCACCTTTAACGTGTCTTCCCACCACACTGAGGCTTTTGAGCATTTCATACAATATCACAAAAGACACGAAAGTCTATTCAGTAACAACTTCTATTTAATGTTGCCAATCGATTACTGCCATATTCCTTTGCAGAAAGCTGTGAATTCAGATTGCTCCCTGGCCTTGGACAGAAACAAAGCTAGAACCACATGTTGTTTGTTTGTTTATTAATTTATAATGCGCGCCAGACCCAGAGGTAATCGGGCGCAACAGAAAGAATATGCAAAGCTTACAATGTTACAAGATTATAGTAATGACAATGTCACAAAAATGTACAGTTTACATGTATACAGGTGTAGATAATTACAAGGGGATAAAATCCAATGTACAAAAGTTTTACAGGCAGTGTTAGAGTTATATACATAAGTTGATGTTTCTAATAGTGCATCAATACTAACCAGTTGGGCTAAGATACATGGGTATCTACAGGTTATTAGGGTTGATGTGCTTGATAAAATTCCTTCTGAATTGTGAGAAGGGCTGGTCTGCCCTCAGGTTGTGTGGCAGATCATTGCAAAGTTTAGCGGCTATCACTGGGAAGCTTGTGCTGCAAATTTTGGCAAGTTTAAATCTTGGTACTAACAGGCAATTAGAGTTGGCAGTTCTTGTCAGTCTGGTCGATATTTTTCTCTTGATTTTGTCGGTCGGGTAACTAGGAGCAGCATTGTTAAGGGCTTTGTGGGTCAGGGAGATCATTTTCAGATGGATTTTGTTATCAATAGAAAGCCATTTATGTTGGCGTCTAATAGAGGAGATATGCTCCCTTTTATTTATGCCAAGTGCAGCTCTTAGGGCATTATTTTGTAAAGTTTGTAGTCTTTGGGTAATGGCTCTGTTGGCACTGCTGTAAAGGGCGTTACCATAGTCGAGTCGGGAGAGTATTAAGGCTCTCGCTAGGATCATACAGCTGTCATTGGATAGGAAGGGCTTACCTGCTCTTATTAATTTACAGGTGTAGGCTGTGGTTGACGCTAGGGAATTGACCCGTTTAGTGAATGACATGGTAGAATCAAGGTAAAAACCAAGCGTTTTTACTTCCCCAGAGATCTTGATAGTATTGCCGTCTATACTGAACGCGGAGTAGTCTGGGCCTAGTTTGTTGATATTGGCCTGCGTGCTCAAGATGATCAACTCTGTTTTATCATCATTCAGGCAAAGACCATGTGATGCCATCCACACCTGAATGATGAGATACACTCTATTCACCAACTCCCTGTCCTTACTGTGATCATCAGAAAGCGGGAGGAGAATCTGTGTATCATCTGCGTAGTTAGTGTAGGTGATACCCAGATGGTCCAAATCATCGAACAGGGGTTTGGTGAAAATGTTGTATAATGTAGGGGAGACACAGGAGCCCTGGGGTACTCCGCATGTGATAGGTATTGGGTACGCTGCAGCCGAGGGGGAGAACACTCTCATGGTTCTCTCGCTCAGAAAGGATTCTATCCATCTAATGGCCTGGGTGGAGAAATGGGCAGCAGTGTCCAGATGTCTACAGAGGACCTTGTTGTCCACGAGGTCGAAAGCAGCTGAGAGATCAAGTAAGAGGAGTGCAGTCTTTCCTTGATCTCTCAGTTCATCTATTTGGGTTTTTAAATCAATGTGAGCTGTTTCAGTACCATGTAGTGGACGGAAACCAGATTGTCTAGCTCCTAGTAACTTATGTAGTTCGAGATGTTTTTCAATCTGTGTGTAAGCCACTTTGTCCAGTATCTTCAGTAAGAATGGTACCGTGGTAATCGGGCGGTAAGTAGTAGGGATGAGAGGGTCAAGAGTCTGCTTCTTGAGAAGCGGGAGCACCCAAGATTGTTTTAAGTTGGCAGGGATGTTGCCTGTGGAGAAAGAGGCATTAATGAGTTTGGAGATGAAATGTGATAGATCTCTGGCAGCGTCTTTTATTATCTGTGCAGGGCAGGTATCACCTTTACAATTGGAGGGTTTAAGGGAGAGGATGATTTTCCCTACCTCTATAGTAGTTGTTTTGGTAAAGGAGAATGTGTTAGTCTTGTTGTTGGGGGTGGCATTGGGTGGTGGCTGGGACAGATTAGGAAGGTTTAGAGAATCTTTTTTTAGTTGTATTTTATTTTGGAGGGTGTTTATTTTGTTGGCTAGTGCATTTTGGATATCTGTACACCAGGTTTGATCCTTGGTGCAAGTATCTGGTGTGGCAATAGGTGACTCAAGTTCTTTTAATATGGAGAAAAGTTCCCTCATACTTGAATTAGAATTGGCAATGCGGTCATTATATGAATTCCGCTTTGCCAGGCAAACTTTTTCATTTTTATAGTGGCTGGAGATAAAGGTTAGGTTCGCCTTGTTTTCATCAGTTGGGCAGAGTTTCCAGGCAGATTCACATTTTCTCTTTGATAGGCGTAGTGCCTTAAATTCAGGCATAAACCATTTATTTAAGTGGGCTTTGGGTTTACTTGTTCGCAGTTTGAGTGGGGCAATTTTATCCATAGTGTCAAGCATGATTTTATTGTATTCGAGAACTAGTACACTAGGGTCTAAGTCGTCGGGCAGAGCATTTAATGTTGGGAGGATAGCAGGGAGGATATTATCCACTGTCATGTTCTTCTTGTTTCTAGTTAGGCATGATGGTGCCGTGGGTAGATCTATGGTCAGTGGTCGGGTGGTTAGGAGATTGAAGGACACCAGTGAGTGGTCGGTCCAGGGTAATGGCATAATGGAAGAGATGGCGGCTGTACAGTTAGAATCGGCGACCCAGTCTAATATTCTACCCTTCAGGTGGGTAGAATTGTTAACTTTCTGGGATAATCCTAATGAGTTTAGAGCATTGGTAATGGTTAAGGCGTGCGCGTCCGCTTGGTCGTTAAAGCCTAGGTTAAAGTCCCCTAGTACCAACAGTTATGAGGTCGTTTTGACATTGTTGGATAGTAGGTTGTGCAGATCCTCCTCAAAGGTCCCAAGCGGGCCTGGTGGTCTGTAAATTAGATGAATAGTGAGTGATTGGGTATTGTTTATGGGGTGTTTAGCCGTGAGGGCTTCACAGGATTGTAAGGTGTGGGTGGGGGCTAACCTTAGTGATAAATTCGTTTTGGAAATAATGGCAATACCGCCTCCGCGGGTGCCCTCTCTGTCTTGCCTAGATATAGTATAACCGTCAGGGATGGCTAGCATAAGTGACGGTCCTGCTGCCTTATGTAGCCAGGTCTCGGTTATGGCCAAGAAGTCTAAGTTAGCTTCAGTAATTAGGTCTGCTATTGCAAGGGCGTGTGCAACTAGTGATCTTACACTGAGGAGTGCTCCTTTGTAAGAATGTGCCACCGTTTCCACTTTGAGATGTGCAAGATTTGGTGTGCTTCTAGCACTAGACTTAGTCTTGGCTTTAGGGGTTTGAGAATTCGTTGCAGCTGTTGGGGTAGGAGCGAAGTTGGGAGCATTGTATTCCCTATTAAATTGACATTTTGTTTCACGTTTTATAGCCGGGAGAAGTCTTCTAGGCAGCTCATGTAGTTTGTTGAGTCTGGCACGTAGTTTGTTATTTCTGTCATTGGTCGGGCTAGGCTGGGAAGCAAAGGCTGCTGGTCCTGACACAGCATGGTGCTTAGGGCAGGTGTGGGCAGGGTTATTTAGGATGGTATCTGTCGTATTGGGTAGGATAAATACTGATTCGCATGGGGGGACCTCGGTTTGACAGTCCCGATTGCTAGTCACCCGGAGTGAGGATATAGCCATTATGCAATAGATGCTGAGAAAACTTAACATTATGCTGAGCTCCATATTTGGATGGGTGGAAACCGTATCATACAAATGCTTCCTAGTACTAGGAAGGATGTAATGCTTGCTAAAGTATTATTTAGGCCAAGTATGCAGTACAAGTTGGAGAACTGTCAATGCATTGACTACTTATTGCCTGTCTGATGAAAGCACTCGGTAAGGCGCTTGGGTAAGCTATGGACATGTTACTGACATAGTAATCCACATGAGGTAAAACACTTGCGCTACTAGGAATGCAATTGGGCAACAACTAGAATTGAGGTAAAACACTTGCGCTAGTGTGCAATTAGGCAACAACTAGAATTGAGGTAAAACACTTACGCTAGTATGAATGCAATTAGGCAGCAACTACAATTGAGGTAAAACACTTGCGCTGCTGGGAATGCAATTAGGCAACAACTAGAATTGAGGTAAAACACTTGCGCTAGTATGCAATTAGGCAACAACTAGAATTGAGGCAAGAAACTTGCGCTAGGGATGCCATTAGACAACATCTATAATTAGGGTAGAACGCTAGAGCTGGGATGAGGTGGGGCAGCACCTGCATTCAAAGTAGGGATGGCGATACCTGTAAACAAACACCTATATTCAGAATAGGAGAGGCGGCACCTATAAGCAAAGATAGGACACTTGAGGCAATTAAGCTATGATGTGGTAGGACAGCAACATGCGGAAAACACGGACATTACAGATATTGCAGCATAGTGGTGCAGATGGATAGGATGAGAGATAAGTTTTACATCTGGCATAACAATGGTGGCATTGCAAGTTTGACATTAACTTACAGTTCGTGTTCATGACCAACATGTGGATCGCCAGGGGTTTAGGAGGCCCTCTAATGAACTGACAGTATTATATAGGGCAGGTGACACTCGAGCCTTCCACTTGAAGTCCCATTGTAGTGTTGCATGGTCCGGATGGCCGTGGTTGGGATGGCAGGGACAACGTTGGGCAGAGTGGCTGGCAAAAGGCAAGGACAGGGTAGGACAGGCAGCAGTCCTTTGTAGTTGGTCCTTCGTAGGTGGGACGGCGAACGCCTGATGGCGATGGATTGGCCTGATAAGGAACTCTATGGGCCAATCGGATGCGAGGGGCGGTTGGGCCAGGCAGAGCAGGTCAGGCAAAGGCACCGGGGAAGCCGTCGGCCATCTTGGATTTGGCTTCCTCGTGTGCAGCGTCTGCTGGCTGTGATTTAATGCCAGATACAATTGCAAGTAGATTTTGAGTTCACCCTTATTTGAAATGGTGTAAATAAGAAACTGGAATCTGTTTTTTGTATACATTTACATTTGGATTTGGGAGATTCCAAGTTAGCACTACTTTATATGAACTTCAGTTCGGCACCTCTACAACCATGTAGTTGAAGCAATGGGAACGCCAGTGGATCCCTATAAGCTTAAGATGTTCCACCTTACAATGGACATGTGGACCAGTGCTCAGTGCACAGATTTCATGGCCATCACAAAGCCACTGGCTCACCTTCCCCTGTACTCTTGTCAGCAAAGCCCAGGACAGCAGCCAGTAAATGACATTTGTCAGCAGCCCACCTTGTGTATGGAAGGGATTGCCAGCGGCTCCTTCAAGGGAGTTGATCTCTTCGACGAAGCGTAGGTTGTGGCACATTAGCTCACTCCTCATGATTCACAAGTGAGGTTTGTGGCAACTGACAATGGATCTAATGTTGTATCTGCCATGAGGCTAGGCAAAACCATGCATTTGCCCTGCTTTGTCCATGTCCTCCTTCTTGTGGTGATATGCTTCATAAGCTAGTATCCAGCCCACCTCTACATGAGATGGTAATTGTAGCCTAAATGATCTGTGCCCAGTGTAGTCACTCCTACAGTGCCCAGAATATGTTAATGAAGCTGCAGTCATGTCACCAGATCCCTTACAACCACCTGGAAACTGCAATGCAGACTCAGAGGAATGCACTCTCCATTTGCTTGAGCGTTTGTGAGAAGAGTGCAACACAGTAACCAACCACTGCAATAGCCAGCGCTGGTAATTGGAAAGTGCTATTTAATACAGATACAGAGACACATGTAGGGAGTGTTTGATCCTAGTTGCAGCCATTTGAAGAAGCCACCCCAAGGGTTAGCCTGCATGCTACATCAATCAGCAAGGTGCTGCCACCGGTGTATCTGCTGGAATTAAAACTATGCAACATAATACATACAATAACATGAACTGTCTGCCGAGGCAGAAGCAGAGCAACTGGCTATGATCTGCTCTCAACCTTCCATTCCAACAGGATACATGCATTGTTCATGTGAAGGGGGATACAGAGTTCCTTTAACCATCTTTCCCTCACCCACGGTTTAAAGGTGGCACATTTTAAACTGCATGTGCCTGAGGATGAGGAAAATGCGTGGGATGTTATTTGCAGGTGGACTTGCTTGTCATGTGTAAGGATGCATCAAAGAGATGCTTAAAAGCCTAGCTGGAACAAAGACAGAGACAAACATCAGAGATGAATGACCCAAGGTATGACAACACCATTGCAAACAAGTTCATCTTGCAATTCACACTCATTCTCCACAACCCCAGATATTAGTCCAGGATGCAGCAAGGAGAGCTTTCAGAGAATGGAAACATGTAAAAGTCATTTGGACATGCGCCTCCACTAGTGTGGCTTTCAATATTGCCCAGGGTCCCCACAAAAGTTCTGTGGGCCCTCGGCAGACCAGATGGCTGATACCTATATTCTCGACATATGCCAACTTGATAGTGATGATGATCCACTGCGCCCTGAATCAAAAGTTCCCAAGTACCATACCTCGGTCTCACAAGAACAGAGCTCCTTTATCTCTGGTACAGGGCGGCGCTCCGGTTTTTCCTAGAGCGGTGCTCCTTCTTGTTCCAGCTAAATCAATCATTGTGCCACTACACACAGCAGGGCCACCCTGCAGGGCACTCCCGGTATATTCACAGAGAGCCACGGTTGCTGCTGCAGTTTTTAGTTTTATGTGTGCTTTCAACGTGCTTCAACTGTCCTCTCGTGTTAGAGAACAGTAACGTTTAGTTGCCATTGTTTCTGTCCCTGTGCCTTCAACCTCCGAAGTGATTCCTAACCCCCCCAAACCTCCCAAATCATGACTCTCCTCTACCCTCACATACACACAGATCTATCATTAATCCCCTCAACTCCCACCCAAGGTACTACTCTTTAAATTCCAACACATTACCTTCACTGTCTCTCACCACCAAAAACTCACAAGTCGCTTTTGTTTTTTTATAGTCCTCCTCTTCCTGTCTATAAGCCATACTTCCTTTCCATTGCTTACCTCAGTCAGCAGTTTTCTTCCACCAATCACTGTCTGAGCTATGTCCCTGAGGGGTGTGACATCCCCACAAAGTCTTCATCTGCCTGCTCCTTTTATTGAACATTTATATCATTGTGTAACATCTAGGGCCTCATCACGAGTTGGGCGGTAACGCCAGCGCTATTAGCGCCGGCGCTAATAGCCCTACTGCCAAACCCCCCGGCGCTATTAGCGGCGGATCACGGGTTTGGCGGAAGTGTTATTGCCCATTCCCCATTGGGCCCATTCGGGAATTCCTCATTCCCCATTGGGCCCAATGGGGTAAATTCGCGCTATTACCGCTGGTGGATTTCGCGCCGGCAGTAATCTCGCAGAAAATCGGCAATTTTGACGCAGATTTCCCCCCAGCTCAGAGCTGGGGGGAAATCCGCCAAAGTCATGATCTGGTGGACCCTTAAATGCGGCGGTAATAGCGCTACCGCCGCATTTAAGGGTTACCGCCAGACTCGTGATGAGGCCCCTAGTTTTGAAAATACTTGTATTTCTTCCTGATCATTGTCACATCGCGGCCTTGGAGCCTATTTTTCCCCTTCCTGTTCCTCCCTCACTCCCACCCCTCCCCTAAACCTGATTGGTTACTCTCCCCATTTATGTCAACCCGGTAGGGTAGCCCACTGCCCGTTGCAGCTCCTCTGGGTAAGGGCCACAAAGGCAAAGGGCAGCTCCCGAAGCAGCTTTAGATGGTGTCTGCCAGTGTCAGCTAGGGAAGCAAAAAGCCTGCAGCTGTCAACCTGCTGCGACTGCTAAAGTAAGTGTAAAATATAAAAATAATAGAACTGTTGTAATAGTTTGTTAAACGAACTAAAAACAACTTGTTGTGGGTCAAGGGGGGTAGCAATCACTGCAGCCCACTGAACTGACACACCCCTCTAATTTCTCAATTTCCTTTTTGCTCCACTCATAAGCATCTCTGTGCAGTGTATTGCCTGGCCGTCTCTCGCATCTCTCTAGGAAAGTCAATTTTCCTTTTGCATTACTGTTTATGTTGAAACTAGCCTTTTTCCCTCTTTTAGGAAAGTCGAAACTAGGTGTTTTGCAGTGTGTTGTTCCACCCTGTCTTGCGACAGACTTTCACTGACATCCTCTGTGTTATTCCCTCTCCAAACGTATGTACCCCTCATATGGCCTATGTTCTCTTTCCTTTCTCCTCCTCTCTCATTAAGGGTGGCACCTGCTGCAAGGTTCTCATGGCCCCCTTCCATTCCACCAAGACCATCATCAGTGCCTATCTAAATGGTACCATCATGTCACCCCCCGCTGTGACAGCCCCCACGGCCAAGGACCAGAGTCTTTGCCCTTCCCTGCATTTCCTCTCGCATTCCTTGATCGCGTACCCATCCGTGCCCCTCTATCCCTTCTTGCTACGTGCACGCCCTCACCACCTACATCCTCAAATCAATCGCACTTGGCATCCCTTAACTGCGTGTTCCCTCACAATCCTCGATTACGCGTGCTGCACCTTCTCCTTCCCTGCCTCCTGCGTGTCCCCAACCTGCATGGTCCCTCGCAATCCAACAATCGCGTGTGCTCTAGCGCCCTCTCCATCTTGGGTCACGCTCGTGCCAGCACGCATTTAGCCCGCGTGGTCCCTCACAACTCCCTGACCGCGTGGTGCCTCGCAACTCCCTATCGCATTTGTCTCGTGCCCCCCCCTTCCCCAGCCTCCTGCACCCATACACCCTCTTTGCTCTTCCTCATTTACTGCCCTGTTTTGCATTGTATTGATCTGTGTTCTGTTGTATTATTCCCTCCTCTAGGTTATCATTTGTCGACTGCTCTCCTCTTTGTATATTGATTTGTTGGTTATCTCCATAACCATCAATATGGCTTTAGAGCAGCCAGAAGCATGTAAACGTCTCCCCTGAACATCTATGTAGACCTGCTCTCTAACCTTGATTCTAATCTCCCATCTGTCCTCATCTTACTCGATCTCTCTTCTGCCTTTGACTTGGTCACCCATGCCATCCTGCTCAATCGTCTCTGTGATAACCTGGGTATCACCGATCAGGCCCTGACCTGGCTGACCTTGTTCCTCTCTGATCGGCCCTCCCAGGTCCAACTTGGGTCCATTCGTTCTTCTATGTCACTCTCTACCTGTGGTGTTCCCCAGGGGTCTAACTTCTCTCCCTGCCTGTTCAACCAATACCTGGCACCTCTTGCCCACCGCTTTGTGGCTCTCTGCTCCAACATTCAGTGCTATGAGGATGACACTCAGCTAGTTTTCAGGCTCCCCTCTGCCACCTCTTCTCTTTCTCTCATCTCTGACTGTCTGTCTGCTATCCAGGAGTGGTATGCCGCCAACAATCTCTGCCTTAATGCCAGTAAGATGGAGATTCTCCTCATCAGCACACCTGCACCCTCCTTTCCTGTCACTCTCTGTTTCAAAATAGGGATTGCTTTACTGCCACAGGTTCTTCAGGCTAAATATAATGGAACAATAAAAATGAACCTGGGCGAAATGAGATCAGAACATCTGTACATTTAAACAATACCAGGTCTTGTCAAAAAATATATAAATTTATTTATAAACAATTTACACAAATATTTATTGTTCTCAACATCCCCATTTCAACACCACCATTCATTCCATCATTCATTCACACTCTCACTATACATGGCAATATTCCACACTTGTGGTACTCAGACCACCTAGAACCAATATATTAACATAAATTTCAACACCTCTTGGTGATTACAGTAAGTGTTAATACAAAAACAAATAGCATCCTGCTTATTTGCTGTAACTCAACATATGTTTCGGTCGTCACAATAGGCCCCTAATTTAAGCCGGTAAATATAAGCGACCTTCTTCAGGAGACGGATGGTTCTGTTGCAACCACTCCGAAATGTCAAAAGGTGGAGGATGTCATCAAACCTCAATCTACAAACAAACAATATACATAACATCAGAATTCCGATCTCTTATTTGTTTAGACACAGATATATCTTGTGTGTATATCTCAGTTTATGTGTATACAGATTGGCACTCACCTCCACGGGAAATAATGGAGACGCGTGTCAACGATGGACTAAATCCTGCAGTGGTGCTAGATAACTCTGCACCTATACTGCAACGTAAAAGGAGGACAAAGCATCTTAGTAAGCCTGCCCTATAAACAATACACCATTGTCACTCTCTGGCCAGCCTTCCTTGGCCCTCTTCCTGCTCCCACCTGTGAGGCTAAGAACTTTTGGGTCATCTTCGACTCCACATTCTCCTTTTCTCCTCACATCTCCGACGTCTCTAAGAAGTCAAACTACCAACTGTACCTCCTCAGAGGTATTCTTCCTTTCCTCTCCTTCCTCCAGAAGCTCACTGTCTCCAGAGCTCTGGCTCTCTCTAGGCTATACTACTGCAACAGCCTCTTTCTAAATCTGCCTGGTTCTACTCTCCGCCCTCTGCAACTCATCCAGAACAGGACTGCAAGACTTGTCTTTGGCCTCAAGCCCAGGGATCATATCTCTCCAGCACTGAAATATCTACATTGGCTCCCAGTGGCTGCAAGGATTAAGTTCAAGACCCTCTGCATTTTCCACAAGGCATTCTGGGGCCTGGGTCCTCAATACTGCCAACTATCTCTTCATAAATACCTTCCTACTTGAACTCTTCACTCCTCCACCTTCAACTCTCTCAGAGTCAGTCACCTCTCCAAGCAACAAGTTGGTGGTAGATCTCTTTTTTTAGCTGGGGTCTCTGAAGAAGGGAAGCCACACTGAGGAACAGGTAAGTAAGTTTATTTACTAACGGAGCTCGCCGGTCGCCCTCCTCACTCCAAGCCCCTTTTTGTTTCGTAACTGCCGTCCTCGCTGCGGTCACGCGACTCTCATTCGAAACGTAAACACGAGAGCACGCGCGACCGCCGCGAGAGACTTTACATTCTCTACACATCTTCCCCCTCAAACAGGGCAAATATACTTTTAATAATGCTTATAACTGTAATGTAAAACTTAACAACAATTAAAAAATTAATCAGCAAGTTTGTCTGAACCAGAATATAATAGAAAGTCAACAGTAATGCATAGCTTGCGCATGACCTGAGTACCCTCAGTGTCCATCTACATCATGTATTCCTTAAACATGACGTGAGCACTTCAGTGTCAAGTCTCGTAATCCCTCATCCACACCGGCTTAGACCTAGCCCTATGTGAAGAATCCTCTTTGACCTTTGACCTCTGAATGTCATCTTCTCTGACCTTCCCACCTGTCTTTCCCATGTTCTCATCCGGCACCCCTCCTTTCACCTTCTCATTCAATCTCGTATTATCCTCCTCCACCTTCCTCAACTGCTTCTCACCTTCACTCCTTTCCTCATCACCCACCTTCGCCAACCTTCCTTTCGACCATACTTCACCACCTTCCAGAATTACCACATTACCTTTTACTGCACATATCTTCTTAGGACCCAGAAATCTACTTTCCACACACTTGTTCACTAGTCTAGGATTTTTGACATACACTTTTTCTCCAACCTTCCATTCACGTTCTTTCACTCTCATCCTGTCATCAAACAGTTCCTTATTTCTTTCCTGACTCAATGCAATAAGTTTCATAATCTGATTCCGGTCAACATTAACCACTTTGCCCATTCCTAGCCATCCTGGACAAAGCCTTGTCCCAGGCTCCCTTCCCTTCATCGAAACAAATGGAGATACTCCCGTCCCGGAATGTGGCGTAGTGACATAATTCCATGTCAGCATCCTTAATACTTCCCTCCATGGTTGCCTCGACTTCATGGCCAACTGCAGGCCCCCCTTTATGTACCTGTTAACTCTTTCAACAAGTCCATTGGCTTTAGGATTATACAGAGCAGTCCTTGTGTGTTTTATACTGTATCCTGCAAGAAACTTCTTCATTGCTCCAGACACAAATTGCACCCCATTATCCGACACAATTTCAACCGGCACCCCCTCCTTAAGAAATACCTTTTCCAAGAATCCAATCAGCTCCCTTGCCGTGACCTCCTTTACAGCTTCCCACTCAAACCATTTGGAATGAAAATCTACTACGACAAACACAAACTTTAACCCATCTCCCAGACCCGCCACCGGACCCATTATGTCCACTGCTAACTTGCTCAACGGCTGGTCCGGTACCACATTTGGAATCATCGGAGCCTCTCTCACCACTCTGCATTTGTCACTCGTTTGGCAAATCATACAATCCTTGACACACCTTTCCGCACACCTGTCAATTCCCGGCCACCAATAATTCTGCCTCAATTTCCTTTTCATAGCCGCTTCTCCAGGATGCCCCTGATGAGCCAGCTCAACTAGTACCGACCTAAGGGAATGAGGAGGAACAATGCACCTCCCCCTCCTTAACCTATCCTCACATAGGTTTAACTCATTTTTTACTTCCCACCAAGTATTGAACTTACAATCCAAATTTTTCCTTTCTGGCCACCCCATCACTGTCCAACTTTTGACTAACTTGAGATCATTATCAGAATTCTCTTCTTTCGCCCATTCCTCCTTACTGACCGCACTTTTTACCTCTGCTACCACTAACTCCTCCTCTGTCTCTCTGTCCTTCATAGGTTCACCCTTAAGAGGCAGTCTGGAAAGGCAGTCTGCCACAACATTCCGCTTCCCTGGTAAATAGCTCACTTCAAAGTTAAAATTTTTGAGTCCTAGACCCCACCTGCTTATTCTTGGAGAACCCATGGCCCACCTGCCACTCTCAAACATCTGAACCATGGGTTTGTGGTCCGACCTGACCACAAATCCTCTTCCCCACAAGAAGAACTTAAAATGATTTACTGCCCAAAACATGGCCAACGTTTCTCTTTCAATGACTGAATATTTGCTCTCTGCCCCTCTCAGCGTCCTAGACCCAAATGCTATTACTCTCTCAGTATTGTCCTTGTTGTACTACACTAACGTCGCGCCCAGTCCCAACATGCTCGCATCTACTACCAAAACCGTTTTATCCTTAGGGTCAAACCTACCTATGGATGGCGCTTCACCCACTGCTTGCTTAATGCACTCAAAAGCCACGTCACATTCCGTAGACCATTCAAACCTCACTCCTTTTTTGAGTAACATTCTGAGGGGCACTGATACTTTGGCAAAATCCTTTACAAACCTATGATAATATTCGGCCAAACCGAGGAATGATTTCACCTGCTCTTTATCTTTGGGTACAGGTGCGCATCTTACTGCTTCTACCAAGTTCTTTTTAGGCCTCACCCCTTGCTCATCTATCTCATGTCCCAGATATTCCTCACTATGTACCGCAATCTTACACTTGCTCCTCTTCACCGTCAACCCTGCCTCACTCAATCTGCTTAACACTTGTCTCAACACTTCATCATGTTCTTTAGTAGAACTAGCATATATCAACACATCGTCCTGGAACACAATAATGTTCTTTACTCCACTCAACACCGTCTCCATGACCCTTTGGAATACGGCTGCCGCGGACGCAAGCCCAAATGGCATCCTGCAGTATTTAAATGAACCAAACACCGTGATAAATGCTGTTAGGTGTTGACAATCCTCCTTCAACGGAATCTGATGATAGGCTTGTGAGAGGTCAATAACCGAAAACACTTTGGCATTGTTCAGTACTGATAGCTGGTCACCTATTATTGGTAGTGTATGCCTATCCACTAATATGTTTCTGTTCAGATCTCTCAGATCCACACATAACCTAATGTCTCCATTGGCCTTAGCTGCTACTACAACCGGTGATAGCCATTCCGAGCTTTCACTCTTCTCTATTATTCCCCTTTGGAGTAACGACTCCACTTCATCTTTGAGTTTCTCATTCAATCCATGAGGTACTGGTCTCACCCTGTGCACTTTCGGACTGGCCCCTGCCTTTAATTGAATTTCATGTTCAAAACCCTTCAACATCCCTAGTTCCTCCTGAAACACCATGGGATACTCCTTTTCCCATTTATCCTTCAGTTCAGCTACATCAACTGGTCTCTCCGCGTTCGCCTGTATTCTAATTCCCAATTTCCACTGTTCTTCCCATCCCAGAAGTGAAGAACCTTCTTGGGTAACGTATATCTCTGCTTCACAGCTCCTCCCTTTATACTTGATGGAAGCCTGGAACATCCCTATAATTCCAATTCTAACATTTCCATATGCATATGGCTCTATATTGTGCTTCTTCAATTTTGTCACGTCTCCTTGCATGCAACTCAGGAATGTCGCCTTGGACATCAATGTCCATGGTGAGCAACTGTCTACCTTCATTGTCACCACCCTTCCATCGACCATGAATACATCTGTAGGTGCACCTCCCTTGCTTGAGACCTCTGTTACTTCCAATACATGCTTTGTTTGGTTGCTCCTTCCCATTTCTAAATCTTCACTTTGTTCCGACATTCTTCCACCTGCTTCAATGCTCTGCACCATCCCTGATTCACGACAAACTCTCGCGAAATGCCCTTTCTTTTTGCATTTTAAACACGAGATATTTCTGGCTGGGCAAAACATGCTTGTGGAAATATGACGGTTACTACCGCACTTGTAGCACTTGATTTCTTTATTGAAGCCAGCCTTGCGAAATCCCTTCGCAGCAGCCACTTCTCCTTCCGACTTGTCTCCCTTCATAGTGGTCATATATTTATGGGTCTGTTCCATACTCCTTGCCATGTCTATGGCCGACTCCAGCGATGCATCTCTAGATAGTAACCTCTCTTGTATCTTTATATTATTTGTGCAACAAACTAATTGGTCCCTTATAAGAGAGTCAGTGAGCAGCCCAAATTCACACGTATGACTAAGAGACCTCAATGCTGCAATGAAGTTCTCCACCGGCTCTTGCGGATCTTGTACTCTTTGAAAGAACTTGTGTCTCTCAAATGTTATATTTTTCTTGGCTTCGAAATGAACTTCCAACTTCTTTTCTGCCATGGAATACTGGTCCACCTCTCCCTGGCCTTGTTGTGGAGGATCTGGTAATCCATCATAAACACTTCTGCCTTCGGTTCCCAGATTATGCAGCAGGATCGCCTCTTTTCTCGCTGCTGCAAACTTATCCCCTCCAATTGCAATCAGGTACGTGTCAAACAGCTTCTTCCATCTATCCCACCTTATTGGTGGAGCACCAGGTTCTGACAGGAACGGTGGTGGAGGTGACATACTAGCCGCAGCCATTTTCTTGTAAATAGTGGCTTATTCACCAATATCACTCCTTGCGTTACTGTGCCCTTATCTCCAATCCTATTCACTTTTGTTATACTTATCTCCTACTATTTGCCAGTCTCATGTACTTGCCCTTTTTGGCGACTCTTATGTATGAAGAGCACAGGTTCACTGTATTTCTGTTCTCCTTTGACACACAGTATTGTGTGAAGTCTAAGCAGTTACTTTACTGTCCTCTGGGAGGCATTCTTCTTGCAAAAACTGCAATGACATAAATGTCCACTAGGGGCGCACAGTTGCACAGCTTCAATGAACTAGACACACTTCCTTCATAATGTGGCTCTTGTTAGCTCTGAGTTCTTCTCGGCTGTACCTCCTCCCTGGCTGTGCCCCCAGCCTCCCCCATCTCCCTGCTCCTCACCTTCTTATCCAATGAGAGGGGAAGTGGGCGGCACCCACTAGGGGAAACAGCCTTTCCTTGTATGGCAGCTCGAGTGAAAGTGGGGAGAGCGTCCCCCTGCAGCGCCATGCTCCGAGGCGCCGCGGAGACAGTCCCTCTCAGGCCCCCACCTCTCCACAGGCCTCTTCCCGTCTCCGGACCTGCTCTCCTTACTGCGAGCGACGCGTTCCGCTTCCAGGGAGCCGTCGCTGGGCTCCGCGGCAAGCTCCGTGTGCCCCCTCGTCGCCACTTGAAGAAGGGAAGCCACACTGAGGAACAGGTAAGTAAGTTTATTTACTAACGGAGCTCGCCGGTCGCCCTCCTCACTCCAAGCCCCATTTCGTTTCGTAACTGCTGTCCTCGCTGCGGTCGCGCGACTCTCATTCGAAACGTAAACACGAGAGCACGCGCGACCGCCGCGAGAGACTTTACATTCTCTACAGTCTCCCTCTGGAACAGCCTCCCTGCCTCTCTGAATCTTGAGGAGAACCATCTTCGGTTCCGGAAGCACCTCAAGACCCTCCTCTTTGCTTCTGCCTTCTCACATACTCTCCCTTGCTGATTTCTTGTCTGATACTGCACTGGTCACATGACTACCCTCTGATTTCGGGCCCAGGTCCCTGCCCGCCAATTTGCACACCTGCACTGCCTCCCGGCAACCCTTGCACTTGCGTCTGTATCTGTAACCTTACAGTCCCCCTACCTGCACTTTTGGACACCTGCTATCTGCACTTACCCTTGCACCTGCTACCTGCTAGCCGCACTTCTTGTTATTGTTTGGATCCCATGTACAGCACTGCCCCTTCTCCCCTTTCCCCTGGCACGTTTACCCTCCCTCCTCCCTATGCACTAGCACAATCTCAATTTCATTTGGCCTAGTAAGATCTCTGTCTCTGTCATCCCTCTGTTCCCCCTTCCTTGACCCGTCACGCCTTGAGAAACTTGTGTATAGGCACGTTACAAATGCCATATCATATCAAGCTCCAGGGCTCTCAGCCCAACCTCCTCCTTCTTCATCAGCGTCTCCCGCATCTCACTAGTTTCCTCCCTTCTCCTGCCACACCTTCTAATACATCTCTGGCCCCTATGCCACCTCTGTCTACTGCCTCTGCCCACTCCCAGGGCCTTCTACTGCCTCCGCTGGGTGTACCCCACTCCTGCACACCACCCCGGAAGTCTTTCAAATGTGGCAACCTGCTCTGCGTAGCTACTCTCAACTCTCTCTCTGCTGTCAAACATTCATCTGCCACCTCCTCGAAGACCTTGACCTAGATGTCTTCACTCTCACTGAGACAAGGAAATATCCAGCTCTCTCACACGTTTTGACACTCTCCTGCCTGAGGGCTACAAGATCCTCTCTGAGCCCAGAACCAACCGGCCCAGAGGTGGAGTGACCCTGATCTTTCTGGAATAGGTCCCTGCTTCTGTCATTCCTACACAGGCCTACTCCTCATTTCATTGCCTAGTTTGCATGCTGTATATCTCTCCTGGCCTCGCTCTGACTATGGCCACCATCCACAGGCCACCTGGACAGGTCTCCCTCTTCCTCTTAGAATGGGCTGACCTCTCCTCTTCCCTCCTTGCCTTGACCTCTCAACTTCTCTTCCTCTGAGACCTCAACATCCACTGAGATGCTTCTAACCCCTCCTCTGGGCACTCCGGCAACCTATGCAACTCTCTCTCCGTTTCCATTCTACCCTCTGGTCCTACACACTCTGCTGGACACACCTTGAATGTTCTCATATTCTCAGACACCCCCTTCTATAACCCTCTGACCACTCCTCTCTCTTGGACTGACCATTTTCTGCTCTCCTCTTACCTGAAACCTCTTGCCCCGCAAGCAAAGCCTACCCCAGCACTGCCACCTTTCTTCTCCCTCATTCGATCCCATGAAGCAAGTGTCAGTGGACGCCTTTGCCTCTTCTTTCTCTGCTCCTCCTATGCCTGTGGATGACTTGCACTCTGACACAGCTCTCTCTAACATGCAGCTTTATATCTCCAGCTCTCTGGACATCCTTGCCCCTGTCATGAGAATCCATCTGAAGTCTACCTCCAAGTGCAACTCTTGGTATGACTCTGACATCGCTGCCATGAAACGCAAGTGCAGGGTGGCTGAGAAGAAGTAGCGGTCTTCGGGTGCATCCTCTGGCAAACTGGGCTGCCGCCTGCTCCAAAGGCAATACAGACTCTCTGCCCTATCCAAGAAGAGGGTCCATATCCAAGCCCACATATCTGAGGCCTTTAACAACACAGCCAAACTCTTTAAAATCTGCAAGGAGATAGCCAATCCTCCTGCAGTCTCGACCTCTGCTGTTCCCTCCCAGGCCCTCTCCACTGCTCTGGTCTCTCATTTCACCACAAAAACTCAGGACAAAACATCCTGTCCTCGCTTTCCTCTTCCTCTCCCTCACCCTCTACCTCACCCAGGACCCCTTTGGCCACTTCTCCCTCTCCTCATCCTTTCTCCTCCTCCGCTCTGACTACACCTTTCGATGTCTCTACACAAGTCTGATCTAAGGAAGTGCCATCCAAACAGGCGGTCCGTTGCTCCTTCAGAAACATCAAGGACCACAATGCCACCCTTGCTCCAGTCTTTTCCAATTTCTGCTATCACTCTTTCGTCACTGGATCTTTCCCGTCTCCCATCAAGCACGCCCTTGTGCATCCCCTTCTAAAAAAGCCTTGTGCCAATCCTACATGCCGGCAAACTATTGCCCGATCTCTATCACTCCTTTACTGGGCAAACCCCTGGAAAAGCTGGCCATTTCCCAGCTGACCCTCCACACTAAATCTGTTGGCTGCCTCCTCAGTTTGGCTTCAGGCACGGAAACTGCTCTCCTGAGCACCTGTGAAGATCTACTCTCTAACCTTGACTCTCTCTCTGTCCTCACCCTCCTGGACTTTTCCTCTGCATTCAAAACGCCAATCACACCACCATGATCAACAGAATCTGTGTAAACCTGGGCATCACGGATCAGGCCCTGGCATGGCTGACCTCCTTCCTCCTGGACCGTCACACCCAGGTCCAACTTGGGTCCTTTCTCTTCACCACCTCTGTCGCGACATGTGGTGTCTCCCAGGGCTCTAGCATTTCACCCTGGCAACTCAATATCTAGCTGGCCCATTTGGCCCACTTGATCTCCACCTTCTCTTCTAACTTTCAGTGTTATGAGGAAGACACTCAGCTATCTTTCCTTTTTCCCTCATCCTCCTCTCCTCCCTCGCTCATTCCTGAATGTCTATCCATGATTCAGGATTGGTGCACCTCCAATGATCTTTGCCTTAATGCCAGTAAGACGGAGATCCTTCGCATTGGGACCCTTGCTCCCGCTTTCCCTCCCTCAGTCTGGCTGGCCTGCTTGGGCCCTCTACCCTCGCTTTTCTGTGAGGCAAAAAACCTTGCTATCATCTTCGACTCTCCCCTTTCTTCTCTCCTCACATCACGGACCTTGCCAAAAAGGCCCACTTCCAGCTATACCTCCTCAGAGGTATTATACCTTTCCTCACCTTCTCCCAGAAGCTCACAGTCCCCAGAGCCCTGGTTCTCTCCAGGTTGGACTACTGCAACAGCCTCTTTTCCAATCTGTCTACTCTTTGCCCCCTGCAACTAATCCAGAACAGGACTGCAAGACTTATCCTTGGCCTCAACCCCAGGGACCGTATCTCTCCAGCCCTGAAATCTCTCCATTGGCTCCCAGTGGCTGCAAGGATCAAGTTCCAGATCCTCTGCACCATCCAGAAGGCTTTCTGGGACTGGGGGCTGCACTACATACAACTCTCTCTTCCGAAATACCTTCCTTCTAGAACCATTCCCTCAGCTACCTCCAACTCTCTGAGGGTCAGACGCTTCTCCGGGCAGAGAGTGGGGTTAGATCTCTCTCACCCACAGGTGCCTCCCTCTGAAACAGCCTACCTGCCCCTCTCAGGCTTCAGCCGGACTACCTCAATGTCCGGAAGCAGCTTAAGCCCCTCCTTTTCTCCTCTGCCTTCTCTCTCTCGCTCCCTTGCTAAATTACCTGTCTGCTGCTCCAACTTGTTTCTTGGTTCCCTCAGAGTCTCTTTGGATAGCAGGCTCTTGCACTACCAGTCTTCCTTACACTGCCTCCTGGCCTACCACACACTTACGGGCTGTAGCTGTAAACCCTAGAGCCCCCTTCCTCCTGCAGTACCTAGAGACGCGCTGCCCTGGCTGCACTTACTCAGAGCCTTGCAGCCCTGTTCGCATTTCCGCCTTTCCTCTTCCTTGCACTTCCCTCTCTCCTTCCCCTTGCAATTCTTTTGTTGCACTTGCATGATCTGAATGGCACAAGGCCTAGTAGGATCGTATGTCTTGTCCTCCCTATGTTTTCCCTCTCTTGTCTTGCGGCACATAGAAACGCTTGTGTACAGGTGCTTTATAAATGATGCCATATCACATCAAGTCAGGCTTGGCAAGAAGTGCGTGTGGTCATATGTACTTTTTCGATTATCTGAGAAAAACCTAAGTACCTCCTGGCTAGCTTGCAGTGTGAATGGATTTTTAATGACACACTCTCCAGGTAGCTTACTTTCATAAAAACTAAAGAGCATCTGATCTCTTAAAACTTTGGCGGGAGAAAACACCAGTCCCATTGTTTGAAGGACAACACACCAGACTCCTCAGATGAATAAACTTTGTGTGTGCAAGCTACAGACTCTGACAGAAGTGGTTACGTGTATTGCAAAATCTTCGAGGAGAGCCTCTCTCCAAGTCTTGGCACTACACTCACAAACTGGCAGTGATTTTGGCTTTTCCAACCAGCAGATCCACTAATGCGTTTTACCTGCACTATACCACTGCACCATGTCCTCATTTGATTACCATCCTGCCCAGACACATAAAAAGAGTATTGATTCATGTATGTATTTATTTATTAGTAATTCTTGTAAAGCGCAAACCCTGAATAAAATACATATACAATAAAAACCACACACAATACTTCACAGCAATTCATAAAAATGAAGTTAATAATATAAAATCAGATCAGAAAGATACAACTAGATTAAGTTTAGATCAAAAAACATTTGATGGCCTCATTTTAAGTGCTTTCCTAAAAATCAAACAGACAGGAATTTGCTGTATATAAATTGGCAGAGTTCCAATGAGTAACTGCAGCACCAGAAAAAGATATTTTCAAAGTGTGGGCGTGCCTAAACTTGCAGACCTCCACAGAGTACCATGACTGCGAAGGCCGCTAGATCCCCCAGAGATCTTCTGTTTTTCTGTCAGGTAAGACATGGATCCAAATACATTGTTTTATACACAATACAGAACCATTTTAAAACAATTCTATGATGAAGAGACAGCCAATGGAGGGCAGAAAGGATAGAAGAAATAAGATCAAAATTGTGGGACCCAGAAACCAGACGTGCTGCCGCATGGAAAACTGCTTTCAATGGGGCCAACGAGGAAGTAGGAAGACCTATTAAAATAGAATTACCAAAGTCAATTCGAGATAGTACAAGTGACTAAACCAATGCATTAAAGTGAGTAGGGGAGACAAAGGGTTTCACAGCTCTGAAGCAAAATAAGAGATATTGGGGGTCATTCCGAGGTTGGAGTAAAGGGAAAAACGATGCCGGTAAAGGATTACCGGCAACACTTACCGCTACGGGCCATTCCGACCGGTCAGACCGCTATTTACTGCACCGTAATTTACGATGCTGTAAATACCGGTCTTGGGTCGCGCGCGCGCCCCACCATGCCAAAATTAGCGGCATGGTGTAAACCGGAGCTGATCACAAGTAAGGAGCACACATAAATAACGGCCTCCTTAAGGCCGTAAAGTACCTTACCGGCATGGAGTACATACAGGCATCTCAGAGAAGGAGTAAAGAACCCTGAGCAGTGGTTCCCGGAGCCACAGGTGCACACAATCAGCACAGGTGGAGGCAATGGAGTCTGCCACAGCAGAAAAGGAACACACCCACACACCACACCCCCTCCCACACCAAGATGAGACCAATAGTGCCAGCAAGGGCACAACCACAATAACTACACCAACAACACCAGGCCGCCCCCATTGAGGAGACACAGGGGGAGAAGGAGGGTGAGACAGGCCCAGTATGCCACACCAGTGCAGCCTCAGTCACCACCCCATCAGTCCCCATTCCCACGCAGCATGTCCGGTCCCTCAAGGAAACCCCTGAGCAGATACACACCCCCTACCAGCTTGACTGTGACACCATCACCACCATATTTGGCCCGAGAAATAACGAGACAAGCGAGCAGCATACAAATACACACTGCTATCCTGGCACAACTGAAGGTGTTGCCTGTGCCCCACACCCATGCCACAGGCACCTACCAGCGCACAGTGGGGCCGATGCATGGCATGTCACAACCGTCCATTACACGGACACATAAACAAGTGCAGGTTCACCTCCCCAAGCACACAAGGGCCTACAAATCCCTAACATGGACTACCCAGGAGATGTACAACATTAAATTTGGCCCACATGCATTGGCAGGCATGCCAAATGACATGGGTGCCCCTGACAGCACCCATGTGTCCTAGGTGGACCAGCATGGCATGCAGGTGGCGGATAGCAACTGCAAGCAATACCACTCCCCCTACGTCCAGATGGAATGCAACGCAACCAAGAACATCACACATGGGTGGGCCCGACATCAAGGAACAACTCATGACTCAATGGGCCAGCTGATCTCCACGCTACCGTGCTGCATGGGGAGACATGCAGGATGACGTGCCTGGCTGCCTGGTGAGACATCTAACTGTGTCATGCCAGTGCGTTGGTGCCATGAGGTGGGTGCCTGCATGAACAAACTGGGTCGAAATGATGAAGCCACTGGACGATGTTCACCCCACCAACCACCCTGCCACAGAACCAGTGCAACGGCACATGAGTACAGATTCCCACATCGATGGAGTAAGGCACACACAAAACACAACATTCCCAACATCTGACAAGGCCAAATCCCACAACACATGCACCACTCATTGGCGGCCACTACAACCGTAAGGGCATACAGGAAGACACACTGCATATGCACAATGTGGCTGCCCCCAGCATGGCACCACACCGGAGACTCATCCCTGGGAGTGGATTGAACTGAAGGCAGCAGGGATACCACACCACGTCACCGGTTTGGCACACCCATAGGAGTGTTGGAATTCACCATAGTATGGATCACAGCAGTATGATGATTATGAGCCACTGACTACATCCAACACACCCAACTACGGATTCACACAGTACACAGCACTACATGGATATAACATCAGGACTGCTACATGCATCAACGAAGCATGTACCACGAGATGTCCATGCAATTGTTCATGGACTATCTTGTAGACGCACCCCCCTACAGCATTCCATTGAAGTGGACACATATTGTGGCCATGAATGGGCGAAATGCATCCATGGACATGTGCGTATGGCCATCAGTAACACGCTGCCATGTCAGCCAAGTTCAGTTCTCCACCGTGACAGTTCAAACACTTACCTTAACTTACCTAGACATGCAGGTGTTGGTGGCTGTCCCTTGACACCATGGTACATGACCCCTGTCAGTAGCCCACAGAACAGGCCCAGGGAGCACTAAAACACTGGCCATACCCATGCATGCGTGGAGATGAAGCAGACAACTGGCTTGCGTAAGGCACATATGAGTTGGCGAAGCTGGACTGGTGGGGGACCCATCTACTGCTATGTGGTGTCCAAGATCCCCATGTCATGTGTAAAGCTGAACAAAATGTGCATCCCTTGGATTGTGTCTCTGTCCCCTGACATGGGACTGCTAGCATCACATGAAGATGGAGTGAAGGAGGAGGAGGAAGTGGCAAGAAAGCATCATGGAGGCGGTGCACTTAAGGGACATGTCGTGTGCCAAACAATGATTGGACATAATAACCAGAACACAAGTCAGCAGAGGGTGGCATTACATGGGCACACAGGGCACTGGGTGTGTGTATACTTGTAGACCATGCACTGTCAGACGTCATAATACACATGCTCAATGATGAATGTCCACAACGGTTAAACTTTGCAACACCAATAGTGTATTGAAAACAAGGGATGAGTGTGAACATTCCCTCCACCCACCCCCCTCCCCCCAACTCCACAACAAACCCCCCCACCTCCCTCCCCCCCAACTCCACAACAAACCCTCACCCCCCACCCCCCTCCCCCCCAACTCCACAACAAACCCTCCCCCTCCACCCTCCTCCCCCCTAACTCCACAACAGTAGTCCCATGTAGTACGTTAAGGCCACATGTGGCAGCATTGACGATTAATTCATGCTCCCCGGGCCCGGGGGAGGCATGTCCCTGTGCCGCATGGAACACAGAGTGCGTCTTGGTGGGCTTGCTGGTGTGGCCCCACTGGATGAGGGCGTGTCCTCCTGCTGATGCTGGGGATTTGATTGTGCAGCCTCAAGGGCATTGGCTATGCGTCCTAGGATGTGACTCAAACGGTTAGTGCTGTCAGTGACTGTCTCACACAACCTGTTGGTGCTGTCAGTGACTGTCTAGCGCATTTCCCTGAGTTCATTTTGCCATTTTACCCTGGCCTGGCGGTTGACCTCCATGAACTCAGTGATTATATCAGTGAGCTGATTTGCACGACCAGTGCCAAATGATGGGAATCCATTACTGAAGCGACTTGGCCCTACTTGCACTGGCGAGGACTGTACTGGTGAACTTGGCCCACGATCATCGTACCCCTGCGTGTCTGTAGGAGCACTACGGGCAGGTGGTTGTGGATCTCCAGAGTCACTGCATGAGGCCAGGGGGACATTGCTGGGCTCCGGGGTGTGGACTGTGGGATGGAACTCCTCCTCGAATGCCCCACAGATGCCACCCTTGCTTCTCGGGGCCTGTAGCTGCAACCTCCCCAGAAATGCTGGACTGTGCCGACGATGGGGTGGCCATTGTGGCAGGCGCCGATGCTGGGAGGGATTGGGGTGGTTCAGCCTCCACTGACCTTTCAGGAGCCGGGGTGGGTGTTCTTTTCGGTGCTGGAATGCGCCAGAGCCTGCCATTGCCCATGGCTTGTCTGTGGCTCACCGCTGTCATGGTCAGTGCCTGTGGGGGTAGAAGAGAGGGCCAACATGAGTGATTGTATGATGTCCTAATCGCATACATGGCTGCATTCACATTTCAGTCAATTGGGGTTTGTGGCCTTTTGGGTGTAGCAACAGCAGTGGTACATGTGCATGAGTATGACATGTACGCAGGTTATGGAGTGACTCATCCTGGCCTGGTAATGTGCAGTCTGGCTGGCACACTGCCGAACCGGCTGCACAGTGTGCATGATGGGATGTGCAAGTTAATGCACTATGGTTGATGTGCGTTGTGTACTTGCACTTGGCCCTTGATTGCGTGGCAGTTGGCTCTGCATTAGTTGGATGGGGGGAAGGCAACATGAGAAGGTGCCTTTGATGGCCCTTGGGGGAGTTTAAATCATGCAATGGCCATTGGCAGTGTAGACTTTGGACACTCACCTCCTTCGGCAGACGACGTTGCCCCACACTCCATCTCGCCGATGCCCTCAATTGATTCCGTACCAATCAATGCCGCACAAGTCTCCTCCCATGGCTCAAGTCTCACAGGGGAACTTGGGCCCCCTCCGGTCTGCATTGCCTGACTCCGGTTGGCGGAGAGGAGGCCCCGCACCCGCAAGTCATCCCACCGCTTGCGGCAGTCCCTGGGGGTGTGTGGGGTAATGCCTACAGCGCTCACCCTCTGGCCGATTTGTGCCCAGATGGTTTTTTTGCGGATGATGGACTCTCTCCGTATGTCGGGGCTGAACACAACTTCAGCATGCTCTGCCAGGTAGTCCACCATGGCCTGCAGTTCTTCAGGGCTGAATTTCTTCTTGCAGAGCCGGTCCGCAGTCTTCTTTGGGGCTTTTGGCATAGTTCCTTGTTGTGTGGTCCTTTCCCCAACTTCAGTTTGCTCCCAATGGTGCTGGCTGATGAGGATGGCAATGATTGGGTTTTTAAAGATGGCCGTCGCGCTCCTTCCCGTTCCTGTGCGATGATGAAATTTCCGGTTCTGTAATTTTTCGGTTTTGCGGTGACCGTAATTTACAGGACCTGTAAATTACAGTCACCGTTATTTACAGACGCTGCTGCTTCCAAGGCGGTGTTGTTAGATACGTGTCGCAGCATGCCGGTAGGGGGTTTTGCGGGTCATTTAGCGTTATGCCGCTCAGTACTTTTCCGGCGTGGCGAAAAGCGCGTGTCCGTGAGGTCGGAATGGGCCGCAATTAGCGGTCTAACGCCAGGGCAGTGTCGTACTTTCCGCCATGCTGGAAAGTACCTGTACTTACCTCCTAGCTCGGAATGAGGGCCATTGTGCAGCTGTAACCATGGAATTGATATGAGGCCCTAAAGTCAGTCTTGAATCCAATGTAAAGCCCAATGATTTGGCCATAACTGAGAATTCAACTGAGGATGCCAGGATCGCAGCCTATCTAAACCAGTTAGAAAAAGTGAAAATAAAAGAATGAGAATATGAAGGAAATTCAGTTTTGGAGTGGTAGCGTTTTGAAAAATGACTAGTCATCCAGATCTCAATATGTGATTAACAATCTTGCAATGTGGACATATGATTTTCTGAGGAAATATCCAGAGACAGTTGCGTATCGCCAGCATACTGATGTATTTCCACTCCATGCTTAATTGCCAAGTGTCACAGCTGTTCCGCATATAAATTAAACAACAAGAACAACAAGGGAGCAAACATTGACCCTTGGGGAACACCGAAGGGGACACCAATGATATCAGAACGATTATCCCATATGGCAACCAATGTCTGCTGCTCAAGAAAGACCCAAAACACCCTACATGAGTCAACAAAATGTTAAGTATTTTTTCATGAAAACGCGGCCAAGAAGTCGAGTAAAATCAACAAAGAAGTGCCGCTATTGTCCAAAATGGTGTATACATCTTCTAAGATGTGTGATGTAGTGAGATCAGCACTACACCCTGAACGAAACCTAGATTGAAAAGGTGCTAGATGTTTTTGATCAGTAATGCAGAAATTCAGCTGATCCAAAACCACTCTCTCGATAAATGTATCAATAAGTGGCAAAGAGGATACTGGTCTATAGTTGACAAAGCTGTCTGAATCCAGGCTGGCTTTCTTCAACACAGAAACATGGCCAACTTTCAAAGAATCTGGAAGACAACAAGAGTCTAGTGAAAAGTGAACAAGCTGACTGAAAAATAGAAGAAAATACAAAGCTAGAAGTGTTCTTTAGTGGCAGAACAGAGGCCATCTCTATAGGTTGTAGCTTTAGTTCTGGACATCAAATCCGTAGGTTTGTCACTAGTAGGTAGGGAGGAACAGTCCGGGCATTAAAGGTTTTACAGCTAGTTTGGGTTGGCTCAATATGGAGTTGTGGAATTTATGTCCTAATATCAGAGATTTCGTTAGGAAAAGATAAGCAAATAAAGCATAAACCCGTCCAGGAATTGTTTGCAACAAAAGGCTGCGCAGGAAAAAGGTTTTTAAAATAATTTTCTGCATTGAAAATAATGCTTTCAGTTGGTAAGGAGCCAACTCAATAAAATAATTATAGTATGTAAACTTTGCTACATAGATCATCTTGGCATAGCAGCAATACAATTATTTTAATGTATTCAAATTGTTAATCAAAGAGGATGAGTGCCAAATATATTGAGCCAGAAGAATACGTTGTTGTTGGGAATTTAAAACATCTGAGAAACAAGGAGCTGAATGTTTTGAGCAAGTATTTATGTAATGGTGCAGTGCTGTCGATCCCAGATTTCAATTCCATGTAATCAACAGGTAAGTGAATGGTGGAAAGGAAAGAAGGATTAATTGACTTAAAGCGATGTTTTAACAAGCTAGAGCGCTTTGTCTTGGGGCCTGCAAAAGAAACTTGTTGCGTGGTGATAGAGAAGGCCAACAAAAGATGGTCAGACCAGCCAATATTCAGGCATCATGGTGCAAGAGTATGTGCTTCTCCATGGCATCCATCAGTAGCATGTCATCAGACTTACATCAGCTGACAGAGGTCAGGCCATGCACACATTATGTGCCTGCATTCCCCATTTCTCTATCATGGCTGATCTTCCCAATAGCACAACCCTGTGGGTTCTAGCACAGCTAACAGGGAGATCCATTCCTTGGACAGGTAAGGTGGCACTGCTACCCAATGGTAGCACTGGGCTCCTTCAACACATCATTGTACTGCAGCCTAATATGCTTGCACATCGAGGAGGAGCCTAATGCACTCAAACTTGGTTTACTCTAAGGAACTGTCCTCTGGCAGTGGATGCATTTTACACTGCCTGCCTCCCCCTAACAGTATCACCTTCTGGCCACATGAAGTAGTCCGACAACCATTAAGAAACAGACTGTGATATTGTGGGTGGAGATGTCTTCTGAGCTGACTTCACCCTCTTGAGGAAAGTCTGATCCCACCATCACCAATCTTCACAAGCAAGAAATGGTAAAGTGCCCAGGTCTCCATGTCCTGAGCCATATGCTGTGAGACCATCACTGCCTGATGCTCTTAGGTCTCCTGTAGCACTACCACCTCAACCGTTATCCTCTACCCTTTGTCCACCTACACCTCTGTGGAGAACGCTACCTACTTCTCCACTAGTATCTCCTACACTCCGCCAATTCCCCGGTCAAGATATTTGCTGACCTTCTGCAGGTAATCCTTGAGTGACTCTGCAGACACTGCTACCTACTCTGAATTGGTAGCCATATAATATAATATATTTGATTTATATTGCGCTCATTCACGAGTGTTTCAGAGTGCGACAAGGCAAGGGAGGGGAACAGGGGTAAACAAAAACAACGATCTTTCTAGGCCCAGTGAAATTGAGAGCACGCAAGTGCAAGGGATAGGGAAAAGGGGACAAGTGCATGGAAGGGATTGGTAGCCATACCCTCCTTAATTACTGTCTGTCTCCCCCTCCTCAAGCAATGCCTCCAACTCCTTAAGCCCCATCTCCGCCTCTTCAATAAAGGTCTTTCCCTTCTTAACCACCGTCTTGCTCTCCCCAACCACTGTTTTCCTCTCATCTTCATCTACCTTCCTCCTCAGGCTCCCGCTCTAACAGAGCCTCTGACACAGAGGTTGGGTAATAGCCCAGATCATATTCTTCTCTCCCACCTCTCCCTACAAATGAAATGACATGTTGTCAAAGGCCTGAATTTGCAAAACCCAAGTATGCCTAATGTGCATAAATAAGGTGTCAATGTTCACAAAACAAGTGACAAAGATAGGGATTCTTGCAGGACTCACACAATGCCGGTGAAACGGTTCTCGAAGAACACAAACAGTAGGGAAGGTTACTGAACACAACCCTCTAAGCTTTCTTTGGTTCACATACAAAGATCTCTCAACAAACAGAGGAAAGGAAAGATGTCAGGCCACTTTTCTTGTTTTTCAAATGTTTGGGGTGGCACAAAGAGAACAGGGAAAAGTACAAGAGGAACATTTAGGTTTTTTTTCATTGGAAGATTGGAGAGGGCAACTTAAGCACACACACAAAGCAGACAAAAGGGGATAAAACAGATATCACAAAATAAAAAAAATAAAAAAACAATACAAACGACTGACAAACTCCTCTAAAACACCACAAAACGACCCCAAAGCCACCAAAAGGGTGCCAAAACTCCCCAAAGCCACTAATCTGTGAAACTGTCCTGTGCACTACTCACTAGACAACCAAATTAAACCTACATAGAAAGATCAGAGCAAGTTGGCCCTTTTAAGGAACATTGAATCAGTCTTAGAATGGCTCAGGGCCTCTGATTAGCTAATCAAACTCCTGTCTGAAGTCTTGGGCCTTGCATTTGGATGGTAGGCCTCATCCCCGGATGTGAGACTAATGGTGGGTTTGAAACTCAGGAAATGCCATATCCAATGGCATGTCAAACCCACCCAGAAAAGCCTATGTTCCCAGTGAGGCACATTTTGAGAGGTTTGAGCACTCCTATTTGGGGGAAAGCTTCCTTAGGTTGTCAGGCAGGTACTCTCCAATTCGAAGACTGTTAGGTTACTCCAAACAAGCATGCCAAACAGAAATGATAAGTCGATGTAAGTCAGCAAAAACAGCCGTGGATGAAGTTTTAAAAAGCTGTCCTATTGCTGCTAACTAAATGTTTAGCAGACTGTTTAAAAGCCATGCAGTATTTTCACTTACTTTATAAAACTACACTAATAAAGTCAGGGGTGTCAATAGACATCTGTATGATACACAGCTGTTCACTCAGTACCAAATTAGCTTTTAAAAGACAACTTAAATGAAAGCTGAGAGACAGTTTCTGCATGCGTACTTTTCCTTGCTGTGTACACTTCCATGTTAGACACCAATGTGGTGCAATAGCTGCTGGCAGGCCAAATAAATGAAACAGATTAAAAGTTACACATCTGATGTCATATATGTATGCTACTGATTCAGAAAAAAACTACCACCACTTTTTAGGGCAC
This sequence comes from Ambystoma mexicanum, assembly GCF_040938575.1. Taxonomy (NCBI): domain Eukaryota; kingdom Metazoa; phylum Chordata; class Amphibia; order Caudata; family Ambystomatidae; genus Ambystoma; species Ambystoma mexicanum. The sequence continues at coordinate 1,106,819,575 of NC_090930.1, read as the reverse complement.
ACAATGCTTTGAAAGTGAGGCTGGTCAGCAGACATGGCTTTCAAGCAGAATCTTTTAACATGTGCTCCTAACATTTTAAACAAGATTTGGAAGGCTTCTTTATCAGATGGACATCTGTCACATGTTCATCCTGTATCAGAGGCCATACACTCTCCAATGAGTAGTCAAAGCACAGTGTCACTCTTCAGTGACTGACTTGCCCCAATGAACCTGTGACAGGTTTTGCACGTGCCTATAATTTCTCATAGAGACATTGCAAGGGGGGGTGTTGAGGGGACTATAGCCCCAGGTCTTTTGGTTGTAGCCCTGGATAGAAGCTCAGGGGCTACAACCAAACGCCTAGCTAGCCCAGAGTCCAGGTAGTCCCAACATTAGCATAGCCTCGGATCATTTCCAGACCTAGCAATAACCCCGATTTCTGGTCCCTTCCACTTTATTTTATTTAATTTTATTTTATTGTTTAAAGTGCAGAGTGCAGACCTAGCTCGGGAGAAGCAGAGCGATGTACAGAGTGCGTGTAGCCAGCATTTGGGCTGGCATCTTTTAGCAGTAAGGCAGTACTGTGAGGAACGCACATCAGTATTTGCGTTTATTGGAATTAGTCCTTGGTCAGGTGTTGTTGAAAGAGCCATGATTTGAGAGACTTGGAAAATTGGAGAATTGTGGGGGCATTCCAAGCTGACACCGTGATCGAATTCCTGAGGGTGGGTGCATGACAAGAGAAGGATTGTTTGCTTGTCCTCTCTTTGCCGATGAGTTGTGATTCAAGCAAGTTGCTCGATTTACTGCATGAGGAGCACATGCCACCAGATATGTGGAGTTTAGCCGCCAAGTACGCTGGTGTGCTACTCGGGACTGCTTTGCAGATGATACATGCAGTATTCTGGTTGCAGTGGTAGCCAATGTAGTTTGCTTGAGATGGGGTAATTCGGTCAGATTTCCATGCTCCCATAATAAGACATGCTGCAGTGAGGTGGACTGCTTTTAGAGGAGCCAAGTGAGCAGCTGGGAGCCCTGTCAAGAGAGAATTTCCCCCATCGATGTGCAAGCCAACAAGGGCCTGCCCTATGGTCCAGAAGTCCTGCCCTATGGTCCAGAAGTCCTGCCGTGGGATGAAGCGTTTGATTTTTTGTAGGGTAGAGATTCGGAGCAAAGCTGTTTGGGCCTTCGTGGCTATGTGTTTCTGGAAGGACACATTACTGTCAATGGTGAAGCCTAAGGATTTTGCTGAGCCTGGGAGTTGTGGATCAAATCCTTCTAGAAGCATATCATTGAACCAATGTTGGACAAGTTGTTTTTTAGTGGGCAGACTGATGAGGACACATTCAGTCTTGCATGAGTTTAGTTTGAGGTAAACAGTTGACATCTAGGACTGGATGATGGCTAGGTAATCGCAGAGACAAATTATGTCCTGTGTGCTATTTACTCTCGTGTACAACTGAGTATCATCTGCGTATTGGTGGATGGATATATTAAGATCTTTGAGGAAAGTGCCCGGAGGCTCTATCTAAAAGTTAAAAGGGCTTGGACAGAGGATGGAGCCTTGGGGAACTCTGCAGGAGACCTGGAGTCAGTTAGAAAGCAATAAGTTCATCTGGGCAGCATGGTGTCTACATGAAAGGTTGGAGGTAAACCAATTCAGGACAGTGCCAGATAATCCCACCCTGTCAGCAAGGAGGGAGAGAAGGATGAAGTGGTCGACAGTGTTGAATGAAGACGAGAGGTCAAAGAGGATGAGGAGGCATGATTCTCCCTTATTCATGATTTGGAAAGCATCATCCACGACACTGATGGTCACTCTGTCGATGCTGCACTTTGGGCAGCTCTCTGAGGGATCATCCTTTAGGAGGTGGAGTTGTTCGATTCTGGTAAGTAGTTGTATAGCAACTACTTTTTCCAAGATTTTGTCAATAAACCAGAGGTTCATAGTGGGCCTGTAGTTGTGCAGGCCGTCTGGATCTAGGGTTGGTTTTTTTCAAAAGGTGTTGTATGAGACCAGTCTTTAGGGTGTCCAGGAATTATCCTTCTGTGAGGAGGGCATTGATGATGCTGAGCAGCACATTGAGCGCTGGGTCCATCAATTGTTCATTTATGGAGGCCGGAATTATATAGTCAGTAACAAGTAGATTTGAGGGAGGTAGTCATTTTTAGGCGATCGGAGGAAAGAGAGGAGAGAATTTGGTCCAGAGGTGTAGTGTGTGTGCCGGGGTTCAGGGAATGCTAATGCTGTGAGAGGTTGATTCGATGGTCTCTCGGATTCTGTCTATGTTTTCTATAAAAATATGTTAATTCCGTTGCATTGTTCCTTAGTTTCTGGTACCTTGGGGTTGGATGAGGGTTTGGTACAATGCTTTACAACTTCAAAGATGGCTATGCTCCTGTTAGAGTCTGCAGCAATGGTGGTGGAGTAGTAAGCAGCTTTGGCCTTGGTAATCAGAATCCTGTTTGTTGGAGGCTAGCTCGGGGGTGTACCTACGGCCGTATGATTTGGTTTTAGCCTGGCTGGATTTTAGGGGGGGGGGCATGAGTATCCACCAGCTTTGCGGGATGACATATTTCACTAAAGAGGTGGTGAAACTAGCATTGTTAGTGCAATATGTTCGATTACATAGAAGGCAAAAGAGTGGATAGCTTAATCGAACACTCTTGCAACAGATCAAAATATTTGCGGGATTAGGTCACTGTTAATGTAGAGGATAATTCAAGCAGGCGTAACATTGAATAAAAGTGGACATTAATGTTCCAGAGGAGCTGGCCACTGACATCAATAAAGGCAATGCTGGTTCTATCGCCTGGTCTAAAGCTTGAACACTGCTCGCCCAGAAGGGTCAACTGATCAACAAACAGTTAAAGTTACTTAGTCACAATCTCCTCTAGAATTTTAGTGAGAGACGGTCAGTTGGTTAACCATCTATAATTGCATGGTAGATCTGGGTTGAGGGATGCTTTCATAAGTAGGTGATTAATCTGTGTCTTTTACAGTTTCCAGGTAAGGTGCCTTATTCTAGGGAATCATTCATAAAAATGAAGCGTCAATGAACAGGGAAATCTCGATAATACAAACTACAACAATTTTAATTGCATGGGGTATGCCTTGACAGGATCTCATGCTCATTTATCAAACTATAGCTATCAATTTATGGTGCAGTAACTGGATACAAATCAAAACTAGGGCAAGAAGGTTTAGTAGAAAATCAAATAATACAATGGGGATCTGCAGGAGAACAATAAAGCTCCTATTATTTGAGCCGACTGTTCTCATTTTATCGTCAAAGTATTTGCCAAGGTTTTGCACCCAGCTAAGTGTGATGGGATTGTTTGGGCATGGCACTGTCTTGTTTCTGAGCATTTTCAGTGTTCAGAAAATGTGTTTAGTTGAACATTTATTCTGTCTCAATTTCTGTTTATTAAAGGTATTTTGTGTTAAGAATTGCCATTCCGTATTCCTTTCTAATACTGCGAAGGGCAACCTTGTTAGGTTCAGATTGTGATTTAATCCATTTACGATGGATTCTTCAGAGTCATAGAGCTTGGACAATACCAGAAACTAGTTGTTTGTATGCATTTCCTTTAGTTTTGGAACGGGCAGGGGGAATTTGCTTCTCAAAATCGTATCTAATTAAAGGCAGAACATATTCAGACTTGAGTTTAGTAGGGGATCGAATTGTCTTTTGGAATAGAGTAACTTTGTGTAATTTATATGGTATCAGTGGTAGAAGTCAAAAATTGATTACTAGATGGTTTGACCAGACGAGATTGAGGTAGAGGGAAATTGTAATTGGATGTTGGAGTATTTCCCCAGTATCCAATCAAGGGGGTAACCTCTCATTAGTGAAGGGGGAAACACCATGGTTTTCATATTTTTCCGCAAACCAAAGTGGTCATTCAGATCTTTAAGATGGAGGTGAAGATAGTTTTAAATTGTAGATGCCATGCATGAGAAGGTTCGACCACCGTATTTTGCCCTCAAAAACATGGGACTGTAAGTAGTCTAATGTCGGAACCGGGTTACACTTTTTGAATTTGCATTGCAAGAAAAGGGGTCTGCCTGATGAAAAGATTGATGAACAGGCCAGAGAGCCTTGAACTCAATCAGGCCGCAACTGATATCCATTGTAAATGCTTGATATATTTGGAAATGTGATCTTTCTTGTTTAATGAAAAAATAAGTCAAACTGGCACATTTCCAATGCATTGCAGTTGTGCAATTTGCTCTCTTTGGAGGCTGGGATACAAAGAGTTACAATAATTAAGCCTCACCGATATCACAGCATTGAGCATAATCATTTTTTTCGCTATTGAGAATAATTTCATCAGAAGACAAAGAGTTATAGAACAAAAAACATAATTTGACTGGTTGACTGAGTTTTGGTTTAAAGGTTAGGCAGGAGTTCATTTTTGCACCAAGATTTTGGGCCTGGAGTCTGGTTATGGACAAGAGTCAAGAGCTTCTGGCCATAGTGTGCTGTTCCAAAGAGAGGGTTTAGCACCAAAGATCAGTGGGGGTTTGCCAATATGGGGGGCATGGGTGATGCCCCTACCTTCATTTTCAGGATCCTCCAGGTGCCCCTGAAGAAACCCAGAGAAGCAAAAAGAAAAAAATGCATTTGTATCATGGAGCGACTGATTTTAAATCACACCCTAATAATGCAAATGTACTATTTGCATTTGAAAAGAAACTAAAAACATAAAAATTCTGTGCAAATTAAAAGACTGGTGGTGCCCCTGATACCCTGAACAACACTTTACATGGGTGAAGGCCAGAGGATAAAATGGCTAATAAAACAGCCATGCCTTCACTCATGAAAAACTTGTGAAAGGCTTTAGGGAGACCATGGGTGATGTCACACCCTTCAAGATGCCTCAGGGGCAACAGCGAATCCAGCCCTGGTGGCATCATGAATGGCTCTTCACCCCGCCCTGTGCCTGTTTGTCTCAGGCCAGGGGCTTGGTCAGAATTCTGACCGTGCCCTCTGCCTGATATAGGAATAGGCAGGAGGAGCGCTGAAGGGCGTCTTCTAATCCCTGACCCTCTTCCACCAATATTATGGCGTTGGAGCAAGAAATGACAGGAACCACCAAGGACCTGGAAAAACAATTGTCAGAATTGGAAAGGAAAAATGCGGCACTAGAGGCCCGGGTAGAAGATGCAGAGGGACGTTCCAGGTGCAACAAAGTACGCCTGCTAGGAATTCCAGAGGGTATAGAAGGATCAAACCACACAGACTTCGTGGAGAATCTAATACTGCAGGAAGTTGGGGCAGGCAACCCCTCACAGGGTTTTGTAGTGGAGAGGGCCCATAGGTCCTTGCAAAATGGACCGCCACCGGGGTCGCACTCTCATCCCATGATAGCCAAAATTCTCAACATCCGCGACAGAGAGGCCATCTTGAAATACTCGAGAGAAGGGGGAAGATCCGAGGTTACAATTCCAACATAACCATATACCTGGACTACACACCCACAGTCCAAAGAGCGAGGAACTCCTTTGTGCCAATCAAGGCAAGGCTCAGGCAGCAGAACCTTAAATACATGTTGATGTACCCATCTAGACTCAAAGTAATCTAAAAAGGACTGTCTTCCTTGAAACGCGTGCTGCGGCCATGATGTGGATGGAGCATAATAACTTGGATGGGGGTGAAGAAGCCTGTAATGCTCACCTGGTATCCACGGGGATGTCACTCAGCCTTTACTGACCTCTTACGACCTCAAACCCTTCCCTGGAGGCTATTCGCCTGGAGACTGGGCCTGAAACACAGGATTGGTGTTTAACTCCCTATTGTCTCTGTGTGCTTGAACCCCTTCTTCCCCGGGGTCCAACCCTTCCCATTGATCCGCAGCTCACCTTGTTTTCTTGGATAGTGTGCTCTCCGTCCTGCTTTCAGTGCAGGGGCGCGTTGATTGATGCGGGCTCGTTGCTGCCTAGTTACTTCACTGGCAAGAGTCCGACAGGTAAGTATAATGAGTCTTTTGAACAGTTCTCTAACTTCGTTCCTTTCTTTCCTTAGATGATGGCCGGCGTCCGGTGATGGCGGGGTGCTGCTGAGATGAGTAGCGCTGAAGGTGAGTGAGAGCAAGATGCGTGATGCACCCCTTTCATATTTGCATCAAAATGAGTTCTGTTTCTGTGTCTTTTAGGTGACGCGACGTTTTCAGTGTGGATGCTGGTTATGAAGAACAAATGCGGTGGGTAAGCGTGGTATGCAGCGCCTATAGGTGTTCCACGCTAATCTGCAGTGTCTTTTCTCTCTTGCAGATGGATGAGAAGTTCCGGAGACAGAGTTCCCCCAGAGCGGCTGCGATTCAGGTAAGCGTTTGAAGCTCGTACAGTATTTAAAAATAAGCGAAGATTTGCAGAATGCTTAGTAATGCCTTTTTTCTGTTCTTTTCCTTTTCCTTAGGAAGCGGCGTGCCGGGATGGAAATGACACCGCCGAAGATGCCCGCAGAACAGAAGGAGCGATGAATGATGGGCCGAAGCGCCGCAAGGTAAGGCTGTCCCTAACGGTATTCTTGTTCTTGTAGGAGCTGAGCGCAGAAGAAAGATGCAGGCCTACTGGAGACCGATCCGAACACGGTGAGTGTCACGCTGCAGGTGCAGAAAACGCAAAGCATGTTTCTCAGCCTGGGTGTGGCATAAATAGTCTGTGGGTATCCCAGGTGTCTCTGGGCTGAACCACACCAAAAAGACTAGACCGCACATGCATTTCTGGGAACCGAAATATGTGGGGGCATCCATCTTGTCCCCATCAGTGCACTACAAGTCCAATCCCCAATGTTATCCTATGGGAGTGAGTGAGTCTGGTGCCACAAGCGCCAAGTCTGACTCCAAGTGGGTCTTTGGAGGGATGGAGAGGCCCTTGAGGGCCATGTAGGTGATTGTGGTCTGGCTCCAGCCTGACATCTTGGAGGGCTGGGGACATGAGGGGCAGGAATCATGACAAAGCCGTCACATAAGATGGCTGGACAGATGTGGGCATGGGAATGGGGCAGACATAGCAAAAGGATGGGCCCGCAGGTATGCTGCGGTGAGGCATTGAACACACACTCCCATTGCAATCAAGTTCTTGATCTTTTGTACTGTGGTGGTGAGACCAGGACCCTCAATCAGAGACAGGCGACCCGCCCCATGAAAAGTTAGGCATCGGCATGTTGCTTACACAATACAGCTCACACACCATGGCCAGGATGGGTCAGGAAAGTGCAGAGGCGCTCGAGCGCTGCGGGGGGAATGCGGCTGCTGAGCGCAGTTTTATGGTTTTGGTTTGGTTTGTAGTTCTTAATGTTTTGAATTCTTCACAGAGAATGGCATATATCAGGAGGAGTAGATATGAGCTTTTGAATGAGTGGACAGGGGCGATCCCTACCCGAAGTGTTGAAAAGTTGGGAGCACAAGGGTTGGAAGACCGGGGGCACAGAAACAAAGAGATGTGGGAGGTGGACATGTGGTAGGGGGACACAATGTTGCTATGTCTGTTGACATAAAGGTGCTCACGTGGAATGTTTGGGAACTGGGCACCTATTTGAGTAGAAATAGGGTGAAGTCCTTCCTTAATAGAAAAAGAGTGTCTATTGCATTACTGCAGGAAACCCACCTAATGCAAAAAAAATTGCTGCGGTTGAGGAAAACTGGGGGGTCAGTGCTATGGGGCTCCCTATTCCAAATATGCACATGGGGTTATCACTTGGATAAATCCTGAGGTTCCCTTCAAGCTATTACAGAGGGAAACAGACCCGGAGGGAAGGTACCTGATACTAAAGGGATAAATTGAACAATTCGAAACATGTATAATCAACTCTTACTTCCCCAATCATGGGATCCCAACGGATCTTAAAACGCTATGTGCTAAGATAGCCCCATACCGAGAATGCTTTTTCATCTGTGGTGGTGACTTTAATTGCGTGCGAGACTGGGAGCTGGACAGATCTAAACTGCTGGCAGCCCAGAATGAGGCAGCTACGGGGGCACTGAATACACTATTAGGGGCCCTAGATCTAGTGGATGTGTGGAGAGAACTGCACCCGATAGACAGGGGTTACTCATACCTTTCCTCCCCGCACAATCTATACACCAGGACAATCTATACACCAGGATATGTTTGTGGCTAAGGCCCACCTGCGCAGGTGGATTTTGCACAATACTTCAGTAGGTCAATATCTGACCACTCGCCACTGCTGTTGATTTGGAGAATACGAGACCCTTGGCCCCCTATACCACTGTGGCACATGCCCATAGATGAACTCACAGATCAGGCATTCAAAGAGAAATAACGGGGCACATTGAAGGAATACATGGAGCGGGATGTGGGCAGCGTTGAGCGTTGGGGCACACTCTGGGAAGCAATGAAGGTGGTGGTGAGGGGGGAAGTTATCGCTAGGGTGGGTGGTACCAGAAAGACCCTGAGACTAGAACTGGAAAAATGGGAAGATGAAATAAAGCAGAGAGAATCCTGCATGCTGGTGACACGCGATGAGGAACTTGAGTTAGCGCAGATGAGGGTTTGCTATCAAGAGGCGTGGGAAGGTAGGCAAAATTTGACCACACAGTTAAGACCACTAGAGCGCATGCAGAGGGCGACAGATCAGGTAGGCTGCTGGTGTGGCTGTGCAGGAGGGAACATCCAAAACATCCAATCACTGTTACGCTCACCTGGTCTCTGTGGAGGTGTTGGGGCACGGTTGAAGCCCTCCCTGGAATGAGATCACTCCCATTGGGTCTCTCATCCTGCGGATAGGCTGCAGACTGTGCCAATTGGTGACTCTGCTCCTGCGCAGATATGAGAAAATGTGAGTGCGCTCCTCGGTGAATGTGGAACCTCGCAAACCCTTCTACCCATGGTGCGATTTCTGTGGGCACGTACCGACCCACAAGGCTAACCTGGTAATTATTGATGGTGAGCTGCTTCTGGCAGGGGCGCTTGTTGATGGGATCTAGTTCCTTCACTGATCCCTGGTGAGTAATAGCCCAGTCCAGCTGCGACTATTCTTCTCTTGATTGGTAGTAAGTGTTTCTTAATGTCTCTTGTCTTTTCCTCTTTCAGTTTTCCCCTTCCCGCTTCCTGTCTTGTATTATTGCTCTCAATGTTGTTGTTATTTCCTTAATAACGTTTTCTCTTCTATTTTCTCCCCAGTAGATGGACTTACGGCTCAACAGCAGCTGTAGAGGTGCGGAACGCGGTCTTGAGGAAGATAAATGAAACCGCAATGTCTGACACCAGGAGAGTGATGGTTCAAGGAAAAGCACGAGAGGAGATGGGAGCACGACCTTAAACTCAATGGCCCTCATTACGACCCTGGCGGAAAGTGACTGACCGGACCGCCACAGCGTAAATAGCGTTTCCGCCATTGCACGATGGAGCAAAGTGCGGCCCATTCCGACCCATCGGGCACGAGCACCACGCCATGGCGGAAGTGCAAAGTCCGTGATGGCGGAAATGACCCCAAAACGGCCCACACCGCCGCCGTACGGCGCCCTAGGTGCAATACCGCCACCCATCATAGCGGACACCGCAGTGAGCGCCAACCGTAAAGTACGGTGACCGTAAATATACGGAAACGGAAGTAAAAACATGGGCCCGGAACGGGAAACAACACCCCGTACACCTATAAAACCACAAAATACACACAACCACTAAAAACACCACTCTGAGACACATCCCAACCCGTCATCCACCCTAGTGAAACCAAGAAAAATGGGAAAAGTAGCGAAGAAAGCGTGCGACCGCAAGCGGCAGGTCCACTTCTCCCGTGAGGAACTCACCGTGCTTACAGAGACCCTCCAGGAGAATGCCGCCGCCGTCTTCTCCACGCAAATGACCAGGACGGCACTTGCGAACAAGAAGGCCATATGGGCCCTGGTGGCACAGCGGGTAAGTGCGGTGGGGACCGCACCCCGCAACCCACAGCAATGCAGGAAGCGGTGGGACGACCTGCGGATACGCGTCCGTAGCATACTTTCTGCCAACCGCAACATTGCCACAGCCACCGGGGGAGGATCGGAATCACCCATCAAGTTGACCCCCTGGGAAGAAATCTGTGCCTCCACCATTGGAATGGAGAGCATAGAGGGAGTCGGAGGGATGGAGAAAGGAGTGCAGACATCCGGAGAATCAGGTAGGTGGCCCAAATAAAACCATGCCAAATCCACAATGTCCAATCGTGTGACTCACATGTGTCCACATAGCGCAACAGCAACACATGGCCAGGAGAACGTCCACACACATTGGCCTGATAGCGCACTTTAAAACTCACAATAAATACATAAATAAGTAAAAACCCCAAAAACACCCACTACACGTGCAGCAGGCACACCCTAACTGCAGGCTGCCAAACAACTGCACCCTCACTCCACACACAAATGAAAGCACCTCCAAGGCCCCGACCCAAATCACCCTCACGTACCACCCCAATGCATGTGATACATTGCCATTCCAATTCCCACAGACCCATTAATAACGCTCGCCCTCCTTTACTCCACCACAGGGTCCGATCCAAACGACGAGCTCCAGGACACCCCTAACAGCACACCTGCAAAGAGGGCCAAGACCGACGGCCAAAGACCCTCCACCTCAGCTGCACGCATCAAGACACGGCAGCAGCACATATCAAGTGGCAGCACACAGGAGGGAACATCAACAGGCACCCCAGCAGCCAGCATGCCCACAACAGCACCACCACAGGTCCCCCCAATGGATGCCACAGAAGGTACTGCCTCTGGTGGCAGCAGCACCATAGGTGACACCCCATTAATGGCAGCATGCTCCGACACAGAAGACGGGGATGTCGAAGTCAGATCCATCCATGACCTGTCCCAATCCCCCTGTCTGTTCCATCTCGTACACCATGAGGATACCACGCAGGGGCACCCACAAGACGACGACTGGCCATCCCCCACAAGCCCTGTGGCAGGGCAACATGAGGCGAACAGCCCCTCTGTGACACCACCGCAAATGGCCATGGCCCAGCAGAGGCAACAGTCCCTCGACCAGTTAATCGTGCAACAGCAGCAACTGGCCACGCTCCTCAAGGACCATGCCGATGGATGTGGGGGCACTAAGGCAGACATAGAAACATCAACTGAGACACTTAGAGCACAAATGGAGAGTAGCACCGAGAGCCTGAGAGTCCAAATGGAGAGTAGCACCGAGAGCCTGAGAGTCCAAATGGAGAGTAGCACCGAGAGCCTGAGAGTCCAAATGGAGAGTAGCACGGAGAGCCTGAGAGTCCAAATGGAGAGAAGCACCGAGAGCCTGAGGGGGGAACTGCATGCGACGTCCAAAGACGTATGTGCCGAACTTGCCGCAGTGCGCCGTGTGCTCACTGAGCTCTCACAAACCCTTAGGGACATGCATGGACGTGAGCAGGCAGAGACATCATCCGTTGCAAGTTCCGTCCAGGGCAGCCCCCAACGTAGATCTGGGAGGAACCTGCGCTCCACAGGCAGGGGTGCCCCTGATGCCCGCAGAGGGGGCTTGCAATAGCGACTGCCCACTGACAATGAGCATCTTTGGACACTGGTGTTCGGGGGGGAGGTAGGAGGGTGGAGGGGGTGTGTTGGGCTCACTTGGGTGGCGGGTCGATAGGGTGTTCAACATGATATCACATATGCCATAAACAATGCACGATCAAACAATGAGATGTGTGGACAATGATCTTTGTGTACTAGGCCATCATAGGCGTACAGTCCATATTGTGCATGCACCAGACACACACAGTGCCACGAGTCCCGTGTCCATGTATCAGCCACCAGGCGTGAGTGCTAGAAGCATGCATCTATGAGATGCTGACAAATTTCACGGCCCTCCTGTGCCTCGCAGACTCCTTGAGGTGCTGCCACATCCCCACCCTCATCATGACCATCTTCAGGTGCTTGCAGTTCTGCGTCAGGGGGCATGGGCACATTTCTACGTACGCACATGTTGTGGAGCATGACACATGCCATCACCATCTTTGCAACCTTCTCATGGCGGTACAGGAGTGCCCCCCAGACCTGCTGAGGCACCGGAAACGGGTCTTCAGTAGGCCGAATGCCTGTTCAATGACTACACGGGTACGTGAGTGGGCATGGTTGTAGTCCTCCTCATGCTGGTCCCGTGGGTTCCGGACTGGTGTGAGGAGCCATCTCTTCAGTGGATATCTGGCATCACCTGTATGTGGACGATAAACGAATTATGTGGAATGCCATTGCTACGTACGCACCCCCCCCCCTTCCTGCCAGGTCATTGCCGCATCACATACCCCACATCATCATGCATGAAATGAGACTCACCGAGTAGCCAGGATCTGTTCCCTGCGTGTCGCTCCATGTAGCGTGGTATTGTAGAGTTCCTCAAGACCATAGAATCATGGGTCGATCCAGGGAATCGGGCACAACAATGTGTAATGATCCTGTTGGAGTCACACACCATTTGTACATTCAGTGAATGAAATTGTTTTCGGTTGCGGTACTGGGCCTCCATGGCATGTGGGACGACCAATTCCACATGGGTGCAGTCGATGGCACCAATGCAACCCGGTATGCCGCCAAGTGCATGGAATCCCACTTTTGTGTTGGTTATTTCCTGCTCCGAGCGTGGTAGAGAGATGTAGTCGTCTGCGTGCTGCAGGAGGGCATCGAGCACTTGCAATAGTGTCCGTGAGAACAGTGGCTGAGAAATGCCATGCAACTGTCCGACTGTGTGCTGGTAGGTGCCTGTGGCCAGGAAGTGGAGTACAGACACCACCTTCAGTAGGGGTGGGATGGCGGTTGGGCTATCTATCATGCTGACAAGGTCAGCCTGTGTCATGTCCACAATGGCGGCTATGGTGTCCCGGTCCAAACGGTAGAGGGTGTGGATCTGCTCATCAGTGAGGTTGAACGGATGTCCTCGGAGGCGTGGGATTGCGGGCTGCCTGCGTGGTGGTAGTGGCTGTGCTGGCCGCCCTTGCTGGCCCTGCCTTGCCCTCCTCCTCCTCCTGCGTCTCCTCCGTGCGGCCGGTTGTAGTTGGTGTTCGTCTTCTTCTTGGAGTTGGAGTACTTGCAGTGCTATCAGGTCCCCCAGGGCCAACATCGCGAGTCCTGCCGGTAGCATTTCGGAGTGGGTGTGGTTGTGGGAGGAGACTGGGTGTGCAATTTATGTGTTTTCAGGCTGCATGGCCTCCACCTGTGGTGATTCATTCCACCTGTGCAAGCTGCTCTCCCCTTTGGGCGAGCACGTCCCGCACACAACGCTGCAATTCGAGGAATGGCATCTTGCTATTGCAATCATGTATTAGTACCCGATGGCCGTGTAACATTGGTTGATATGTTCATTCGGCTATGGTCCCATTGTTTCACATGCATTCTTTGCAGTCGCGAACAGACTTGTGAAGGGTCAGTGGAACGTAGTACTCGAGTAACGGTGGACCCTCATGCATCACTGTACCGAGGTTCACCGACGGGCGGGTCGTGCCATTTGTGAGTGAAGGCAGTTGCCATTTTCACACACAGCCGCACTAGATGGATTAATTTGTGATTTCAAGCGGCCACAGATGCCTTTTCGACGTGATGTTGCAAATGAGGAATTCGAAGGGCGGCGCTTTCGGTCTTCGGCTAGCTGCGAGGAGATGCCCACAGGTCTGACTGCAAATATAACGTTCTATTGTTCAATGTCCTTGGGACAGGGGCCATGGCGAGGATGCAATGATTGATATGAATAGTTTGGGATGCGCAATAGCGAAGTGGATGATGAGGCCGGACGTTCCCAAATACATGTTACTTCACAACACTGGAATTACGGGCTGGGGCACAGTGGATTTTGCAGGCTGCATAACGCACAGACTCAATGGAATTCTCACATGTTATGTGAGTATGGAAACAGGCGTTATCATTACGGGATGAGAGAATGATGAATGGATGCATGGACAGATGATTTGATACAGTGTTTGCCATGTACAGGGCTTCTTGGAATCTGTCCGCCTCCCCTGCGCTATGTGATGCAGGGCTGCCATAGTGGGACCATCGTCTATCTGGCCTTGTTGAGCCCTCCCTGTCTCGACGCGCCTTCAGACACTTGTGTCCATGCACGTTACCAATCCCATCTGATGGATTCTGTTTTCACAGACGCATGCACAGGTACACTCGTTTGTGATGGTGTTTTCACCTCGATATGGATAGTTATGAGTCGCAAGTGGTTTTGGGGTGGTGATGATCCTTTGGAGTGGGCTAGCATGCATATGGCTGTGGATCTAGTGTGATCATTGAAGTGAGTTGTTCGAATGTAGTTCTGATGGCCATTCTATTCTTTTTCTTTTCTTTTGGTTGACAGGTATCTCCTCCCCTTTTGCCACTGCCATCTGTATGCCACTCCTGCAGATGGGTTTTACTCCCGACACCTGCTGCTTCGTGTTAATCAGTGGAGCAGCATTACGATCTTATGGGACGATCGCCAATGGGCCACATGCCCTTACGCAGTACTAGTGGCTCGGAGCAACATTTCGGCCTTTCAGCTGGACTAGTGCCTCCCTATTGGGACGGCCCTGCGGTTCTAGGCGCTTCCATGTTGCCTTTTCGTACGAGAATGTAGCCCCTGTGTACCATGAAGGAACAGGGCGTCACACAAGAAGTAGCTGGTCATTTATTGCGGATGCAGCCCACAATGGTGAAATGTGTTTTGGAGTTCATGGCCTAATGGCTGTATGGGCTTGGTGAATTTGTTGTGCATTAAATTTATATTCTGATATGGGCCGTGTAGCGTTCTTCTTTGCAAGTGATGTGGCATATTCCTATTTGGGGAGCGATGTATTGTGAGGAGATCTGCATTGGGTTCCAGCTTCGGAGTATAGTTGCGTGGTACTGTGCTGGGCGCGTTTGCCTACGAAGCCCAGTGAGGTCAGGGGTGAGGGCTGCCAATATGACTGTTTGAATGATGTCATGCTCAGGGGCCGGGGATTAGGTTTTGTGTAACAGATGCCGGTCAGCCAGGTGGATTGGTGGAATGATGTGATTATCGGAATATTGCTGGTCACAGGTGCCTGTGTTTGCGTGCGTTTCTTGGTGGGAGACTGAGGTCATGTCCATTGGTATAGCTTCTGTATTCGTGCCATTTGTGCCCTGCAGCTCCCATTGGCCCCTCTTGTGATTCTTTTGTTCGTTGGCATGCATGGGTGACTTGTACATTTCACTGGTTGCATTGTGACTTCGTTGCACCTACGGGGAGTTGTACTATGTGGCCAGGGAGCGGTGTACAGGCACTCAGTGGGGCCGTTTACGGTTGATTCGCGATGCCGTACTTCTCACCATGGCGGAATGGTACTTTCCGCCGTGCTTGATGGCGTTAAGTACATGTCCGCTAGGGTCGGAATTCGCGTATCCTTGCGCCATGGTGCTAATTACGGTTTGGCATGGCGCGCGCGCGCGTACTTGGTGCAGTTAGCGTTGGCGTTCACTACGGTGTCGCTAATGGCATTGTACTTTACGGTGACGGGTCATAATCGCACCGAGCGCTATTCGATGGCGGTATTGCATTTCCGCCATCGTTTTTCGATTTCCGCAAGGGTCGTAATGAGGGCCAATGTCTTTTTAATGTCTAACCCTGCTTTTTCCTTTTTCTTGCAGGTGTTGCGGTCACGGATGAGGCACGTAGTGCTGCGATGCCATGAAGATGATTATCACGTCCCTGAAGTCTTGAAGGTGAGCTGCAGTGTGATGATGCAGAGTTCGGCACTCCGGAAGTTGTGAAGGTGAGCTGCGGTCCCAGGATGAAGAGTTCGGTGCTCCGTAAGATGTGAAGGTGAGCTACGGTCCCAGGATGAAGAGATTTCGGCGCTCCAGAAGATGTGAAGAAGATGTGCACGGTGAGAGCAGATTCCCCAGATGGTAAGTATGGAGGCAGGAAGCAGGATTTCCAAGGTAAGTTCAAATCCCAGGCGACGGTGGGCGTTACGCTGCATGGAAGTGCAGAATTACGCAAAGTGACACAGGGAATTTGAGCACTGGGCTGAAGCAGAGACTATGGTGCGGATGGAAGGAGCAAACAGTGCTAGCCCTGATGGAAGTGATAAATGCACAGCCTGGAAGGCACTGGTGTGGGACATGTTCCATCCGGCAGATGACAAACCCCCTTGAAATCTAACTGCTTTACCGAGCAGTATTGGACCCAGATCTCATTACACTTGGGACAAAAGCTATCCAGACCAGCCGCTGCACTGGGGAAGTGGAGTAGAGACAACAACTGGACCTCTGACCCTGGTACGCTCACACTAAGAGATTGGAAGGGACATAATGCCCGACGCAAAGAATGTTGTTTGTTTGTTGTTTGGTATTGTTATCAATATAACGCTGCAAGTATACAGTCCTTTCACTTGATGTGTAACATTCAAAATGCATGATTGTACTTTTACAAATGCCAACAAAAACATTTTAAAATAAATAAATGGTGTTGGAGCAAGAGGGGAGAAAGGCCAAAGAGAGAAGATCACCAAGAGGCCACCTCTGCTAAGTTCTGAAAATAAAAAAGAAAAGCTGTTTATGTTTGTATGTGTTTGTGTGTGAGAGAGCTATTGTATTTCTAAAGTGTGCGTGGGTGAGTGAGAGTGTATTTGTGTGAATTAAGTGTTCTGGTGTGTGCCGTGTGTGCCACTGAGAGAGAGGCTGTATGAGTGCGGAACTGCTTGTATCAATGCTGTGAATGTATATTGAGAGCCTGATTCTGAGCTCTGTGTAAACTAAGAAAATCTTCATTCTCTGATGGAAAGATACTTTTCTTATTTTTCAGGGTGCTTGCAATCAGGCCCTGAATGTGTGTTTCTGTAAATCATCTGGCAGGTGTCATTAGTGTGAATGAGACAGAGGCTGTATGGGTGTGTTACTGCTCGTGTACATGTGTCTATATGAATGTCTGTGTGTGTGTCAATGAAGTGTTCTGCTGGGCACCTTGTGAATGAGTAATTTTTTCTTACATTCACAAAAAGTGCTTTGATTTTTTTTTTCTGTTTTTCCTTTTTCTTTACTTTAACTACTAAAGAATACTTGAATCTACATGCTAAATGTTCACAAAAACTGCTCCAATGCATTTTGAAGGTTTTCAAGAAAAATCTGATTTCACACATCAGTGAGATGCACTCCATCTCTTAGAAAAATGTTGACAATGTCAAATTTAATATTTGCATTATGGAAAGATGCCATCCTAACATTGTGCAAAAAAGCACATACAACTTTATTCACATTGCGGCATGCTTTCTCAATCTGTGGGCAAAATAAATTCGAAAGCATCCATAGTTGTCTCTGAGCTATCCATAAAAAAATATTTTTGAATGTGGAAACAATTCCATCAATTTTCCAAATGTATCCTTCTTTGCAAATTGGAATTAAATTCTTGTAACATAGCCCAAACTGTTTCCTCCGCTGTGCACTACAATGATGTTCGGATGCTTCATGTTAACCATATTCTCACAAAATGTGAGAATTCTGCCCACTACATTCTTCAAACTCCATACCATAAAACTTGAAATTCATCAAATCCAAGATTGTTAGACAATCCACAGTGCTCTGAATACACCTTCAGTCAATGGATCCATGAGTCTCCCATGATCCAGACAGTCTGCTTCCTCAAAGCCATAGCCATCTTCTCTTCACACAACAAAGATAACTATTGCTAGTCAGTCTTCCTGCACACCACACACCACACCCAGGAAACCTGTTTGGCTGATCCCCCGATGTCTGCTGACATCCACGACTGTCAACGGTCTCGACAAACCCTTTCCATGCCTGGCATCTTCAAAAGACCTAGATGTGGAACGTGCCATTCATGGACTACCACGGTGTCCGTGAACAGTACGTCCAATTGGCAGTGGTGGGGAGGTATACACTTAATTTAAACAATTTATTGTACAATGGTGGCTCTTAAAAGAGCCGTTTTGTTCAGTTTTGCTTTTTTTTTGCTTTTCTGATATGTATTTCCTAGAACTACTTACACATGTTTTCATATTCACTGTACATCTTTTTCACATAAACCTTCTCAGTGCATTTTGAATATTGAGAAGAAACATCTGATTCACAAAATCAGTAAAATTCACTCCATCACTCCGAAAATTGTTCACAGCATACAACTTGATTTTTTCATTTTCAAAAGATGCCATGCCTACACCACTCAAAAAAGCACATACACCTATATTTATATGATGCCTAAATTCTTCTAGTTGAGCACAAAACATATTTGGGTATCTCCAATCTTCCTTCGATGTATTAGTAAAAAAATAATCTTTCCACGTCAAAATATTTCTAGTAAGCCTTGCAACGTATCCTTTAATGCAACATGCAATGCAACCTGCAAAGATAGTGGAGTAACGTAACCCAACATATTTCCTCCACAATGCACAACAATATTATCTGGATATTGAAAGTGATCCAGAGTCTTACAAAATGAAAGTAAACTCACCCAGTTTAGCCCAGACACTGTATACCATCAATCCTCCACTCTCTCCAATTCAGTAGTACCAGAGATGCCACACAATTCAGAGTACCCTTTCAAATTATGCATCCAAACATCTCCCAACATCCACAAAGTGAGCTTTTTCATAGCAATAGCCACATCCATCTTCCCTAAACACAACAATCAAAACACCAAAGGATTAGGCCTTGGTAAATAGGGTGTATCTGTGTATCTCATCATCCAGGCATGGATGGAAACTCACGGACTATGCCTGAATGATGACAAAACAGAGCTTATCATCCTAGGGACTCATACTAATCTTAAAAAAACTAGGCCAAGATTACACCTCTTTTGAGATTGATGGTAATATCATTAAGGTGTCTAAGGAGGTGAAGACACTCGGCTTCTACCTGGACTCTACCCTTTTCTTCGACAAACAGGTGAAATCCATGGCCTCTGCCACAGCCTATATGTACAAGCTTATCAGAGCAGGTAAACATTTTCTCTCAGATAGTGATTGCATGATCCTAGCCAGAGCCTTGATTCTGTCTAGGCTTGACTATTGTAATCCCCTCTACATTGACGCTAACAAAGCTATCATCCACAGAATTCAAATCTTACAAAATAATGCCTTGAAAGCAGCTCTTGGCATATCTAAAAGAGCGTACATATCTAAAATCAGGCTTCACAACAACTACTTAAAGGTTGCTTCTCTTGTTCACAAATCCTTGAACAATGCCGCACCTAGCTATCTTACAGACAAATTCATAAAGAGAAGCTCCTCCCGACCAGCAAGAACCTCCAATGCCAACAGCCTCACCATTCCTAGATTTAGGTTGGAGAAGGCTGGGGGTGGCAGCTTCCAGGTCTGAGCAGCCCAGCTATGGAACTCACTGCCTCATTCTCTACGTGAGGATCAGCCCTTTTTTCGAAAATTCAGGTCCAACTATGTTAATCTACTGAAGGCGGCCAACGTCTAGCTGCACACTAGCGTGGACAGTAGTTTGACCTAACTCATGATTCCTCCTACTGTATATATATCTATGTACCGCCTTCCCTGTTACAACCGTCCTCTCGGGTCATTGTTGTGACTCCTGACTAGTCAAAAATGTGTCTCCGGCTAGTGCCTGCATATTTTATGTTCTGTTTGTATCTTGTAACTGTACATATTTGGCGGTGTGTGTATCCCGCATCCAACTGTATTGTAGTGTCTATGAATTCTGTAATCATGTAACTTCAAGCCTCGCATACTCTGTACTGCTGCGCCCAGCTACCCTCGGGTTTGGAGCGCATTCTAAGTGAATAAAACAAACAAACAAACAAACCTGCTACACTCTCTTCCTGTAAACCACAACCAGAATACCTCATTGGCTAATCCCCACAGTCCCCTTTCCAAGCCAGGCCTCCCTAAAACACCTAGAAGTGGCACGTGCCATCTGCAAACTACTGCAGTGTCCACGGACCCTGTAGCACAGGGAAGCCCTTCTACCCTTTCCACTTTCATGTGTGTAACACTCCCTAATCGGTTACTTTCAAACAGTCATGCATCCATCCACCAATCATATCCAAAAACTCAACTTGTAACCTTGTCATCTCAGTTCTCCTGAACTCTCAGAGAACATGTCTCCTGTTACTCACGGACACCTGCATCAAGAACTACTGTAAAACTCTCCAATATTTCTATTTGCAGATTCAACAACATCTGCATCCAACAAGACATAGTACATGTATGCATATATATTTTAAGTATTTTTTTCAACTCATTTACAAATGTATATATGTAGGGTTCCTGCTACTTACCCTGTAGTAAGCTTCTCATTAAGTATATTCTCTTTTTTAACCACTCTATCAAATGCCATGTATTGCAGCATTTAGCACCTGCTGACATCAAGTGGCAATTACTTACAATGCTGTACGTTTAAAAATGTTTCTTTTTAGAAGCATTTTCATAAGTTAAAAAATAGATATGTGCATTTATAGCAGCACTGTGTGTAACTTTTTTCTAAAGCAACGGAAAAGCGGATACTAAGATTTGTACAACATTTTTAATTGGAACTTGGTGTGTGCAAGTTTAATATGTTAGCCGTACATGCATACTTGCCAACATGACCCATTCCAAACTATAGCTGCTTATCAAGTCTTTGTTTCTTTCTTTGCATTCTGTCACTTCTAGTACCACTTCTCCCATTGCACAATTCAGACTACAAGTCAAGTCCCAGAATGCAAAAAACCTAACCAGGTCTAGACTGCAAGATTATAAAGTGTCACATTTAAATCAAATGAAAAATTGAAACTACTGAACTTTTAAAAATATTTCTTTTAAGGATTATTTTCACTAAAGTTACAAAATGCACATTGGGCCTGATTACGACCCTGGCGGTAGAGTGATAATGGCTCCAGTAGTGCTGCCGGCGCCGTCATCACTCTACCACCACACACATTACGAGTTCTGCTCGCAGGGCCGCTCTTCATGCCTGGTCAGACCAGACGTTCAGAGCGGCACCCGCTAGCGGAACAGGATGGTAGAAACAGTCTCGTTACGAACGGGACCATTGTTACCATGCTCCCCATTCCCAATGAGCCCTATGGGGGTTAAAATGGGAATGGGGACATACCGAGTCGGGTCCCGCGAATGGGGATTATCAGGCCCGCAAAGGTCGGAATGGCCAGTTATTCCCATTTTGCGGGACCCAACCCAAGTATGGGGGTAGCCATGCTGGTAAAAACAGAATGGCTACCTCCAAACTCGTAATGAGGCCCATTGTAGCTTCCTTGTAAAACAATCAAAAAGCAGATGCAAAACATTTCTCCAACATTTGTAAGTGCCACTTAGTGTGTGGAAGTTCATTATCTTCACAGATGCATACTTACTACCAACGCCCATTCCAATCTGTAGGTGCTTATCCAGTCCTAGTTTCTTCTATGAATTCTGGGGCTTGCACTCCAAGTTTACTAATGGAAAAAGTACAAGTACAACTCTCAAAATGCAAAAGAAACACCAACACTAAGCACCTACATATTGCATTGCAATGGGTCATGTTGGCAAGTATGCATGTGCTGCCAACATATTAAACTTCCACACACCAACTGCCACTTAGAAATTTGCAAGACATCTTCTCAATCTGCTTTGAATTTCTATTACAAAAGAGTTGCACAGAGTGATACTATAAATGCATATCTGCATTTTTAACTTTCGGCAAAATGCTCCTAAAAAGAAACCTTTTTAAACAGTGAGCATTTTCTATTTTCCATTCCACATAAGTGTCACACTTTCCAACCTCACTCATTACATCCCTTACACTGCTACCATTCTCCACCTGCTCACACATATGTGTATACCACCAAAGTATCTATATACAACACTTCACCTTACATATAAAGTACTCATCTTTCCCAACCTCTACTATAAGATACCAAACACTACTACAACAATCTGCCGTTGCATTACCACTGGGCCGCAGTTTCCCTATTCTCTAAAAACACTGTAACACATTACAAATACATTACACCACAAATACAACACTGCTTGTCTTGATATGCCTGCCTTGAAAGCAGCTCTTGGCATATCTAAAAGAGCGTACATATCTAAAATCAGGCTTCACAACAACTGGCTGTCGATCCAAAACAAAATCTACTTAAAGGTTGCTTCTCTTGTTCACAAATCCTTGAACAATGCCGCACCTAGCTATCTTACAGACAAATTCATAAAGAGAAGCTCCTCCCGACCAGCAAGAACCTCCAATGCCAACAGCCTCACCATTCATAGATTTAGGTTGGAGAAGGCTGGGGGTGGCAGCTTCCAGGTCCGAGCAGCCCAGCTATGGAACTCACTGCCTCACTCTCTAAGTGAGGATCAGCCCTATTTTCAAAAATTCAGGTCCAACTATGTTAATCTACTGAAGGCGGCCAACGTCTAGCTGCACACTAGCGTGGACAGTAGTTTGACCTAACTCATGATTCCTCCTACTGTATATATAACTATGCACCGCCTTCCCTGTTACACCCGTCCTCTCGGGTCATGGTTGTGACTCCTGGCTAGTCAAAAATGTGTCTCCGGCTAGTGCCTGCATATTGTATTTTCTGTCTGTATCTTGCAACTGTACATATTTGGCGGTGTGTGTATCCCGCATCCAAATGTATTGTACGTATTTATATCATTGTCTATGAATTCTGTAATCATGTAACTTCAAGCCTCGCATACTCTGTACTGGTGCACCCGGCTACCCTCGGGTAACACATACAGAAACACCAACACTAAGCACCTACATATTGCATTGAAATGGGTCATGTTGGCAAGTATGCATTTAACTTTCGTCAAAATGCTCCTAAAAAGAAACCTTTTTAAACAGTGAGTATTTTCCATTTTCCATTCCACATAAGTGTCACACTTTCCAACCTCACTCATTACATCCCTTACACTGCCACCATTCTCCACCTGCTCACACATATGTGTATACCACCAAAGTATCTATATACAACACTTCACCTTACATATAAAGTACTCATCTTTCCCAACCTCTACTATAAGATACCAAACACTACTACAACAATCTGCCGTTGCATTACCACTGGGCCACAGTTTCCCTATTCTCTAAAAACACTGTAACACATTACAAATACATTACACCACAAATACAACACTGCTTGTATTAAAATGAGCAGCACAAAAATAAAATAGATATGCACCATTTTGTCACACCTTTTTTTGCCCTGTTACTTCTAATGTGCCAACCAGCAATAATCGTACTGTAATTGTTCTAACAACATAGTTAACTCACTTTAGTACACCATCCATAACACAACTTCATTGCCTTTTTTCCCCAAAAACTCCTCCTATCTTAATACATAACAACCTTGCTTACTAAAAGTACTTCGCCATTACCACATATAACCACTAACTTTCTTTTACAATTACAGGAAAGAAGATTTCCAAATAAAGCTGCTGAAAAAAGAGCACTCTTCACATCCTTCTAAGTAAGTACATTAACCCTTTAAGTGCCATTGTTGTCCCCCCCCAGTGCCACAGGTTTTTTTTTTAAATCGCGGTACCCACCGCAAAACCCGCTCAACATTTCCCCCGTCATTAACCCCTTAAGTGCCACCGACGAGCCGGCTCGTCGGTGGCAACCTGGAGCGGTTTTTACCGACGAGCCGGCTCGTCGGTGGCATTTATGGCATATTTACCTTTTTAAATGTAACAATGTACTTTCACTATATATTAGTGTGGAGTCTTTTTTTTAATCAACAACATTTATTTCACTCTTACTCATAATATTGCAACACTGACACTCTTTGTATTCCCATCTAAACACCACCATTACAACACCCACTTTTCTCCTCAAAACATCATAATATCCTTACTTATTCAATCACACCACCACTCCCTTACTCACTAACCCAAGACCATCACACCTGTACAGACTCTTATCCTTACAGCCTTTCTAACTACACCTATCATCCAACTACACAATCACAGAGCACTCCCTTCATCTCAACAAACACACCCATACACCCAATGTGCAATACATACATATGCATTCCACAACTTTCAAATCCAAACTTTATTTTATTTTTTTCCAACAGACAGAACAGAATGCCTACTAAAAAAGCAACTCCATAGAAAACAAAGAAAAAACAGAGCAGACACAAATAAAAGCAAGCTATGTAGTCATCAACCTCTCAAGTAATTTATAGAAAGCATCAAAGCAAAACAGCTAGTAAACTCACACTCAGCAACACTAAACCAGGGACCACTAAAAAATGTAAGGCCCCTCCTCCAAAAACTAAAAGTAAATAAAATGCATAGCCCGGAGTCGCGAAAAGGGCGGAGGCAAAGTCTGTTGGGAGTCTGTTTGGAGTGTGGGGCCGCTTGTGGCTCGAGGCAGCCGGAGGCAAGGATGAGTCCCGCTTTACCAAAGGAGATGGTGAATCCGCTACATACGCCAAGATGCAAACCAGGAGCTGACCTAGAAGTGGGCGCGCACTCGGAAATGGACACGCTCAAACGTTTGGAAGGTAAGAAATTAAAGGAGAAGGAGGGCCCGGGAGGGGCCGAAGACGGGGTCCCCGAAAAGGAAGAGGTAGGGATCCGGATTCCCTCTGAATCAATACCCTGCGAGAACGTGGAGGAAGGTAGGGTCTCTTTGCTGCCTCTACACCCTCCATCCCCCATCCCCCATGACGCCGTTTCCACACATCTGCCAGCTGACATGTCTCTGCTACAGGCGACAGTACAATGTCCAAGTGGGAGGAGCAGAGACATGTTGGAGGGAAAATCGAAAAGGGTGATGAGACACTCGAAGGCCCTGACGAGGGACCCGATGCAGTCCAAAATAAAATGGACTACTGCGAAGAGAGGGGAGACCTCGTGGCCCGTGAGGAAAGTTGAATCCATACTGGGGCAGTTGGAAAAAGAAGGGGGGAGATTGGGAAATCAGGGGCCCTTACTCAGGAGCGCCCTGAAGGGCACCGCCGGAATAGGACTAACGGAACTGAGGGATAAGGATGGGGCCAGCTACGGGGGAGTCGCTTCTTGTGACGCCCACATAGGGGTGAAACATGTGGAACACCTAGTCAATGAAGGGGCAAACCCATGCATGACGAGAGATGCTGATAAGGCAAGAGCTATCCTAAATATCGATTTAGCAACTGAGGCACAACCAATCATTTCATCAGATGAAATAACAACGGAAGAAAGAGCAGAGATGATTGAGGAGCATCAGGTGGCACAGGATGTGGAGACTCTTTGCAAAGGCCTGAATGAAATAAGGCAAAAAACACAGCTTGAGGAGGAGGAGGGAGGGGGCACTGTGGCTGAAGCATACACAGAAGCCCCATTTAAATTGCAAATACTAGATGAGGAAGCCTTGGAAAAATGTAACATATTGGTCTCGCCTGCAAAAGACGATAACCCTTTGGAGCAAACCCAGATAACAAATCAAAATGTGGAAATCATAGTGGAATTGCACTCAACTCCTAGGCAAACCCCAATCGGCAAGATACGAATCCCAAGTAAAACATCAGCAATCACGGATGAGTCATTAGAAGAAATAACATCGACATATGACGCTTTTAAAATAGATGACATAGCTGCAACTCCAAACGCGGCCTTATATGATCGCCTGCATCAACTTCTGAACAGCAAGATGGACGAATCGATAGATACAAACTTAATAACTGACAAAATGCCTGGAGAGAAAAATTTAAGTTGGGGAGCCGAAATGATGTAAGAAATACAGACAGGATCAGATAAGGAGGACAATTCCAAGAAATGGGAGTCGGCAGATCAAGTAAAAACAAAGTCCACATCAGTGGAAAGCGGAAAAGGTGGTAGATTGAAGCAGGGAAAGAAATCTCAAAAACAACAGCGTTGCAAAATACCACTGATTAACCCACCTAAATTTAAAGGCCAAAAAAAAAAGTCTGCCTATAAAACGACTTTGTTAAATTTGACAAAGGCAGATTGTATAAAAAGCTACTTTGGCCTTAGAGAACTAAAGAAAAAGCACACAGAGGAAGAAATATCTGATGCAGATTTACTAAATAGTGTATTACAGACGGACGACTGTGATGCCACGCCAGTTAAGGAGAGAGAGGATATCAGTGGGCAAAAAGCGAAGGAAGTCAATAACGCGCCGGTTAGATGGCATTTCAAGAAACCGGCCGTTATACACAGACTACCCAGTGGAAAATCGATTTTATCTACCACGCCTTTACTGCAAACGCAGGAAACCGAGACCCTTAGGCTCAAAACATCAGCCACTAGCACCCAGAACAGCCTGCTTTTAACAGAACCAATGGCAACAAAAAAAGTGTCAGTTACAACGCAGACAACAGTTTTAATACGTGAAGCAAATCCTTTGAAAAAAGTGACAGCCGGGATACAAACTGACATAAACCTTAGTAAAAATGATGAAAAGGATGGACCGGCAAAAAAACTAAACAGAAACATAAGATCTCCACAAACAAAAACGCCTGCACAAAATAAAACAATAACTACAAGTAGAAGAGGTAGTGAAGAAACTCCAACTTCGAGTATCGACTCAATACAAAAAATAGACTTAATGTCTATAATGTCGACTTTAACCATAGCATTAGCACCCTTCACAAAGCTATACGAGGCTTTAAATGATACAGCAAGGGATCAGACTTCTTTGATTGCCCTCATGAACACGAAATTAACATATCTAGAAGGATATGTAGTAGCAAAGGACAGGCTATTGAAAATACAAGAAGACGGGCTGATAGAGAAAGAGAACGGAGGGGTCTTACCCACGAACTCAGATCTGGAGAAGAAGATTGTGATAGAGGGTAGGAAAAGAGTGTCCTCAAAAGAACCAAATGGAAACATTAAAACTGTAGGAATGGAGACCCAAGAGGGGTTGGACATAAAGAACAAGCAGATAAAACAACAGAAAGAAAAAAGTGGTTATTACCCAGAGGGGGAAAGAGAAAGAGACAGGAACCAAAGCAAATTTCACATTTGGAATATTTACCAACCAAAAATCAATTGTGAGCAATCAACAGTCGTCAATAAGTACAGCGAACTCTAATGGCCAGTCTAAGCAAATAAGAAAAAAAATGTGCACAGAAACAAATGTCAACAAGACAATAAATAAAATTATCACTAACTGTAGCCAACCAGCCGATGAGACAATAGACTCAGGAAGTGATATAAGTGAATGGAGTGTATATACAGTGGATGAATATGAAACTGAAAATAATGCATCTCCAAGATTTAAAAGAAAAGCAGGCATATTGGACCTCTCTAATATGGAAATGGAACCTAAGAAGAAGGTTTGTATCATAGGAGAGAAAAAAAAATCTGGAGAGGCTAAAAAGGTCGTAAGCAATCCAAAAGAAAATCAAGATGATAGGTTGTTTACAATAGGGAAAGGAAATTTAACCCTAGAGGAAGGTAAGCGGACACAGAAATGCACAGCAGGCCGGAAAGAAGTTCAAAGAAAGAAACACGAGCAGAAGAAGGAAATATGGGTTACTCCACCTAGAAATAAATCCAGGAATTGATAGAAATGGATGGAAATTCTTCTCCGTCAAGCCGGAAACGAAGGTTGAGTAACGAGCAAAGGCAAAATACACCAAAAAAAGAGCAAACTGAAAAATCATACCCGTCAAGAATACAAAGCTCCTGCATATTTCGTTTGGAACGGAAAAAAAGGTCTAAAGACAATTTGATTCTAAACAGAAATACAATCATCAATCTATTCAAGCAGATTCCAAGACTACGATGCATCCAAAATCAAGATTTATGGATGGTAGAACCTTGTGAAACTGGGAGAAAAGACTGTTCATATTTACATATTAAGTCAGAAGTTATTAAAACGATGCTTCAGAATGAAACAGCAAACTTTGATATCCTGGGATTTGATCTAAGAAAATCATGGACTAAGGCGTCAAGACAAGAGGACGAGATAAATAAAACTTCAAATAAAAACTCAGGAAAAACCCAGTGTGGAAATCTAAAGGCAAGGGAAAGGATTGGTGGAGTCGACCAAAATCAAAAGCACCCAGCAAATGAGGAAAAAGAAAAGGAAAACCAACATGGACCAAGGGGAAATAAAGATTCGGCCCGTGAGAGTAACCATTGGTCGGAACAGCAAAGAATATACCAAGATCGTTCTAAGGACAAGACGGGTACAAGGTCAAAAGAAAAGCGAGGAGATGGATCTTCTTCTTCTAGGGACAACTACAGCGGGGATCTGGATGACAAACTATCACATAAAGAAAGAAAGGAGGCTAAATCAGAAAAGGGAAAAAACGGTGCTTGCAATCGCACAGCGGAAATTCTGAGGAGATCACCGCCAAACTGGTCATGGAAATCGTCGGACATACATATAAAGAAACACAACTAGCAACCAGAAAATTCGATCAGGATCCTCCAGGATGACCAACTGGTAAAAGCATGTTCCTTAGTGACACGGGGCCATTTTTTTATAGATATGGCCTCTTGGAACACACGTGGGTTCAGTCACCTAACTGCAAAGAGTGACGTGAATCTGGGGCAATGGGATATACTATGTTTACAGGAGACATGGTTAACACAGAAACCGGAAATGGATGGATATTCAACATTTGCCATACCCGCGAAACAGGGCCCAAAGGGTCGTCCCACAGCCGGTTTATTTACAGCAATAAGAACAGGTAGTGGTTTGGAGGTGACGGAACAAAAAAACTCTTGCGATCAATTTCAAGTCCTAATAATATCCTGGAAATATATAGACAATAGTAGTAGAGAAAAGGAAGAGCGCATACTACTAATTAACACATACTGGAACCCAGAGCCAAGTAGGGACGAGTTATATCTGGAAAACCTCATAAGCATTCTAGATGAAGATGCTGAAAACCAAGCGTGCAACCATACAATAATCACAGGGGATTTCAATGCTATATGCAAGAATATTGGAAACCAACGACCACACTTACCAAAATCTGCGCCAATCCTGAAAAGAGGTGAGCACCTCGAAAAAATCTTGAAATCAAGAGACCTGCATAACCTGCACTGGTTACGATCAGATAAAAATCTGGAGATCCCTTCTTGGCAAAGAGTGGAACAATCAGGGACATTAGACCATACATTTGTGTCCAAGGAGCTGCTGGGAATGACGGTCAGTTTTGCGATGGTAAGGACTTTAAACAGTGACCATAATTTACAGCATACAAGATGGGCGAACCTACAGAAACCCCAACAGTTCTTTAACCAAGATATAGATGTGAACATCAAGGGATCCAGGTTAAAACTGACAGAGAATGCAATTAAGCAGATTTCTGAAAAATACTCCATGATGATGGATGGGGAAGTTAATACAAAAAAAAAGTCAGAGAAGATGATGGACTATACACTCCTGTTAAAGAAATACATAAAGACGGCAAATAAAATCAAAGAGACCCCAATGATCTATCTTCATGCCTATAAGCAGGAATTAGTAACAAGAAGAAGAATCCTACGAAAACTAAAACGGATGGCGATCAGATCCGGTACACAATTGGCGCATGAAAGTTGGAAGAACGCCAATAGGAACTATAAATCCTGGATAATACAAAAACGGCATTCCCTTTACCAGGCAGACTCGGAAATAATGTTAAAAACGTTTTGTGGGAAAAAATCAAGAGACTTTTGGACCCTTATAAAGGGCACTATGATGTCCTGTACCACCGCATTACAAAATAGCATGGGAGAAAGGAGGTGGATCTCCCACTTTTCCAACCTATATGCACCACTGCCCGTCATGGAGAGCACCTGCTTGCGAAAAAGGAAAAAGGGAGATCACAGCAAAGGAAGAAGATATCCTAGCAAAAATCAAAGAACTTAACAACTCAAGGGCCCCGGGGCCTGATGGGATCACAAATAGTGACCTAAAACAACATCAAGAGATATGGGCCCCCTTGTTTAGCAACATCTTTAAAACTTTCAACCAGGAGCAAAATATACCAGCTTCATGGAGAAAAGCTATAGTAGTCCCAATCTTTAAACGCGGAAATCGAGAAGATCCATGCCACTATCGCCCAATATCCTTGTTGGATGTTATTGGGAAAATATATGGCGGGCTCGCCTTGGAAGCATTTCAAGCCTGGCTCAAAGCTGAAAACGGGGGCGATCCATTCCAGGCAGGATTTGTAAAAAACACAGGAACATTGATCAATATATTGATGCTAACAACAATCAAAGCCAAGGCTATGCAGACCGGTCAACCCGTATACATGGCATTTGTTGACCTGGTACAGGCGTTTGACCAGGTCAACAGGGACATACTATGGGAAAAGCTGGACGCTATGAAGTGCCCTCCAGCTATTATGGGCCCGATTCAAGCATTGTACCAGGATACATCTATTAAAGTAAGGCTCGGGCAAGATGGACTACTGTCGAGGGAAATTCCAACCTTCAGAGGGGTGAAGCAAGGTTGCCCCCTGGCCCCTGCATTATATAACGCATATATCGCTGACTATGCTGAGTATAAGAAGGAAATAAGATGCTTCCCTCCAGCTATTGGTGGTGAAAAAATATCGTGCTTGTTATATGCAGATGATATTATCCTGTTGGATAACAGGTCTGCAAAGACAGTTGACAAACTTGATCACATATCTGAAGCAGAATAACCTAAAACTGAATCCAGAAAAAACCAAAACAATGGCTTGGGAAGGCAAGAAAAAGAAGAAACAAAGCAATCAGAACTGGTTCGCGGAGGGGCTAAAATTGGAAAAAGTAAAAGATTTCAAGTATCTGGGAGTCACGATGTCAATCAATGAGTCTGAAATAACAATGCAAAATCTGCTATGGACAAAGATAAAAACTTTAACAATACAAGCAAGGATGATTGACAAAAAATACGGGAAATTTTCACTACTGGCAGTAATCACCTTTTATAAAGCAAAGGTGGTCCCTGCAATCCTTTATGGAGCAGATGCAATGTTCCTAATACCTGAAGCACTGTGGGTTAAATTAGAGAGCTATTTCTGGAAGAAAGTGCTTAATTTGGCACAATCAACACCGATGCCACTGTTAAGGAGAGAGCTATGTCTCGTGTCACTAAAAGCGATCCAGGAGAGAAACATGCTAATGTTATACCGAAAACTCCAATTGGAGAATAAACCAAAACCTTTGGAGCTGGTGAAGAACGAGATGACAATGGACAAGATCCATGCACTAAAAGACTGGAAGCTGAGAAATATGAGGTTATTGAAAGATCTAGATGTCTCGCAAGAGACACTTGAAATAAACCCAGTCAAAATATCAAAAAAACTATTTGAAGCAGACAGGATCAGGACAGAGGACATAGCGCAATCATATAAGTTGATGAAAGACTTCCCAACGGTCCCGAAAAAACTACACGACACAAGAGGTTATCTGAAAAAGTTCCCGGATAAAAGGTTGGCCAGAACATATTTGAGATTTCGATTAAACCAACTACAAACTAACGAAATTCAATTCATAAGGAAATTGTCATCAGATAACAAATGTAGATACTGCAAATCAGAGGAGACAGTAGAAACTAGTCGACATCTTTTACTCGAATGTGAAGGTATCAGTACATCGAGAGCAGTCTATCTAGGGAAAATAATGCAATCGTTTTCCACACTGACAGAGAATAACTGGTGGCAGGCCTTTAACGAAGGAGAAAATACTAAAAATGTGATTGCAGTGGCATCCTTCTTTGAAAATATTAAGCTAACAACTAAGTAAAGGTAATAGGAGGAACTTCTTTGTGGCTTAATGTGTGAAAAAATCTCATCAAAGGAGAAGACTTCATATGTGAAAATGTCTGAGTACGTGTTAAAAAAACCGGAACCAAAATAAAAAAAAGTGAACATTGTGAAGCGGCCTAAGGGATTAAATAAATAAATAATGGAAGGAAGTCTGACAACATAAACTGGTTAAAGACCTTGAGAACAACTAGATTTACGTAAGGAACCCAATAGGTCAGGCTGTGGTATTAACGGAAAGGGTCAAAATGGAGGACCTGGAAGGCACTTTCCTTTCGTGTTTTCTTTAGGAATACTTAATGTTGAAGGGGATCTTAATGGAACTTTATGGATACATTGGACTTTCTTTTATTTTACCTTTGAAAAAATTGTTTGTACAATTGAATCAAATAAAAAATAAATAAATAAATAAAATGCATTGACAAAAGTAAGCCTTCTAATGAACCTAACATATTATCTAGCAATGTTAATGTAACCACAGTAAAACATTCCAAAACATTCATTTTACAAAATATTTTCCACCGTAGAGATCTTCACAATGTAGTAAAGACAGCTGAAAAGTCATGATCTACCCTTATAAAGTACTGCAGAAGACTAATCCCCAAAGCTCTAATTTACAGCGCATTTCTACTAAAAGAAAGTTGTTTATATTGATTTTAAACAGAATGAAAACACAAACTAAATTAGTCAATAAATCACAAAAAGTACATCTGTGGATTAACAATGTCAAAATTGATACCTTTTCAAACTTCTGTAAAGGCGAATGGATTCACACAAACAGCACATAACCATATTTCAATGAATTGACTTATAAACAAGAACAAACTAAAAATACCTTAGACAGTAACCTGCCAAGGATATGAAAAGGAAGGAGAGACCATTATGGCAAACGAAACCCCTTTAGAAAAAACTTCTGCAACAGACCTTCAACCAAATTTTCCTTTCACCCAAACAAACCATCCAGTGTACAAATGGATATGCAGCACAATGTGTAATGTACGTCAACAACCCTTCAAAATGTTACAACAATTCTTCAATCACTATGTGAAACTAAAAGACAAAAGTAGTATGAAAACTTTACAAACCATGGGCTACTGTCCAGTGCACAGCCCTACTTGTCTGCAAGGACATTCATCTGTCTGCATTTCAGGAACTGCTTGCAAAAGCACCTTCCACCACATCAAAATATTAGCAACAAATCATTCAGCAATACAGAATCTTGTGCATAGACTACACTATGCAAAACGTGCGCCTCCAGGACTGCAACATTTAAATAACATTCTCCTTCATGGAACAGCCAAAGAACTTGAGAAATAGAGCACTTCCAAAGTAAATATTTTGGAGCTGAAGTAGACTTACAAAAATCTGTAACTTCAGAAAATGTTACTGAAAGACTCACAAACACCAATCTCCTATTAGGCACATACAAAAAAGAAATAGATATGTTTCAAAACAGATCTGCTGAAATACCAGACCAAGCATATGTATGTTATCGCAGAACTGTTTATAAGAAGAGCACAAAAATAGTCGATTGGCATACAAAATAGAGGACAATGAGGAATCCCAATGGTTCCAATGAGCTTTATATCTAACAGCAGAAAATAAATACAAAATGACTGACCCCTGAATAGCTTGCATATACTGAAATACCAAGCTTGACAATTACCAAATGCCATCACAACAAAGTTAGACAAGCCCTACAATATTGGAAAGAAAACAATGAATACTACAAAGATATAAATTTAGAGGAAAACATAAGAGAAACCACCCAAATAATTCAAGATTCACCAGCACCTGGCCAATTTGAACATGTAGATCATGTTACTGCAGCCAGGATTTTAGACCAGTATACAATTCACCCACTATTCTCTAAAGACACCATTGAAGATGCATTAGAAAAATACCAAATGCGTCAAGCCAAAGGATCGCCAATGGGAATATGGGAAAAAGTGTAGAGGAACTCCATAAAATAGAGTTGCTAGTTCATGCTTGAAGAGGAGGTGAAAAATGAATTCAACATTTTGTCTGAATCTGGGGTCTTCAGAATACATTCTCAAAGAGAGATATTCTGATGCACTAGTTTGTGTGGACCTTTCATTATATCTTCCTTACTTTCCTGTGGAAAGAGTAGAGGAAAAGAATGTGCTTCTACACTTTTTTCTCCTATGTTCATTGTGGATACATTGGCTTGATGCATTTGATATGTTTTAAATGCATCGTCAATTGTGTCTTTGGAGTGTAGTGGGTGAATTGTATGCTGGTCTAAAATATTGGCTGCACTAATAGGATCTACACGTTCAAATTGACCAGCTGCTGGTGCGTCTTGAATTATTTGGCTGTTTTCTCTTAAGCATTCCTCTATGTTTATATCTTTGTAGTATTCATTTTTTCTTTTAGATATTTTAGGGCTTGTCTAACTTTGTTTAAGTCGACTAGTTGTTGCAAAATTATTTAGTATTTTGGTGGCACACTGTAAAATAGTACAATCACAGATTGATCTATTGGTCGTTGTACTCCTAGCGTTTCTACATTTTTCTTTCTCATCTAATGGCAAATATACTACTTTGCCATGGATGCGCCCTTTAGTAACTCGGATGGAGGTAATTTGTCTGTTTCTCGGTTGAAGGCGTATTATTGCTGAAATGGGTGCACTGTTTGGATTATAATGCCATCATACAAGTTAAGTTGTTAGTGATAGCACATGATGGCATTTGGTTATTGTCATGATTTGTGTTGCTGTACATACAAACTGTTGAGGGGTCAGTTATTTTGTATTTAGTGTCTGCTGTTATATATTGAGGTGCTTCATTGTCTTCTATTTGCTAGGCTAAATCTACTATCTTTGTGCTCTTTTTATAAAACGTTCTATGACAAAAGACACATATTTGGTCTGGTATTTCAGCAGATGTGTTTTAAAACTTGGTTATTTCTTTTTTGTATGTCTTGATTAGGACGTTGGTGTTTATGAGGTTTTCTGTAATGTTTTCAGTAGGTACGGAATGTTCTAAGTCATCCTCAGTTCCAACTGATCAATTAGTATTGCAGGTTGCAGACTCTCGGATACAACAACGCCTATGGCAAGCGAAAGACCCAACCCTAGAACAAGCCATGGAAATAGTCATATCAATGGAATTAGGAGATACATGCATGAAGGAAATGCAAGATGCATCCAGGATATTCATGAAAGAACTCCAGATAGAGGAGAAGAAAATGTGATTGAAGCGATTAGGAGGATGTCGAAAGGCAACTATAACAACAACATGAGAAGAGACAGAGAGTCAAACAATAGAGCACAAAGCAAATGCTACAAATGCGGCAGGTATAGACACAACAACATTGTATTTATGTTGGATGTGGTCTATTTCTTGAAGCAGTTCATTGGCTGTTCTATGTATGAGAATATTAGTTACATTTTGCAGTTCTAGAGCATGACCTTTTGCATAGTATGGTTGATGCACCAGATTCTGTAGCAGAATGTTTTGTTGCTAACATTTTGATGTGGTGGAAAGTGCTTTTGCAAGCAGTTCTTAAAATGCAGGCTAATGAATGTCCTCGAAGTCCAGTGTGGGTGCGCACTGGACAAGAGTCCATGGTTTGTAACGTTTTCATTTTACTTTTGTCTGTTAGTTTCACATAGTGATTGAGGAATAGTCATAAGATTTGAAGGATCGTTGGCGTACATTACACATTGAGCTGTTTATCCATTTGTACACTGGACAGTTTGTAGGGGTAAAGGGAGCATTTGGTTAAAATTTGTTGTGGACTTTCTTTCTGTAAGGGTTTCTTTTGCTATAATGGTGTCTTCCACGATTTCATACCCTCAACCATTATTGTCTATGACAATTGTTGTTTGTTCTTGATAATAAGCTGCTAAATTGAAATATGCTTCTGTGCTGCTTGTGTGAATCCATTCACCATCACAGAAGTTTGAAATGGTCTGTATATTGACACTGCACATGTTAAGAAGTACTTTTTGTAATTTATTGATTAATTTAGTTAGTGGTTTTATTCTGTTTAAAATCAATATAAACAATTTTCCCTTAGTAGAAAAGTGCTGTCAATTAGAGCTTGAAGGATTGGTCTCCTGCGGTCGTTTTTAAGGGTAGAATGTGACTTTTCAGCTGTTTTATAAGATTATGAAGAACTCTACAGTTGAAAGTTTTCTGTAACATAAACCTTTTTGATTGCTTTACCGTGACTATATTAACACTGGCAGATGCAGTGTTAGGTTCATTAGTAGGTCTGCTTGACTTTGTCCATATTTTTTTACTTTTAGTTTTTGCAAGAGGGCCTTACATTTTTTAGTCATGGCTGGTTTAGTTTTGTTGAGTGAGGCTACTAGCTCTTTTGTTTTAGAAGTGGATGACTATATTGTATAGTTTTATTCTTATCTGCTCTATTTTTCTTTCTTTTTATGGAGTTGCTTTTTAGTAGGAATTTTATGGTGTCTGTTGGGAAAAGAGAAATTGTTGGTTGGAAAGTTGTGCAATGTATATGCATGTATAGTGCATGGGTTTGTGGGTGTGATTGTACAGATGAATAGAGTGCTGTTTGATGGTGAGGTGGTATATTAGGTGTGGTTGGGAAGGTTGTGAGAGTAAGAGTTTGCAGAGGTGTGATGGTGTTGGGTTAGTGAGTAAGCATGTGGTGGTGTAATAGAATCTGAAGAGACACTGGGCCTCGTTACGAGTTTGGAGGTAGCCATGCCATCATTACCGGCATGGCTACCCCAAACTCGTGTCCAGGTCCCGAAAAAAAGGGAATTACCGGGCCATTCCGACTTTTGCTGGCCCCGTATTTCACATTATCGGGACCCAGACCCGGTACGCCCCCATTCCCATTGAGCCCTCATAGGGCTCAATGGGAATGGGGAGGATGCTAACAATGGACCCGTTAATGACCGATCTGTTGTTAGCATCCTGGTCTGCTCGCGGGTGCCGGTATGCTCGTCTGGCCAGACCAGACGTGCATACTGCCACCCACCAGTAAACTCTTAATGTGGCTGCCTGGTATGAACGTTGCGTGTAACTTACCGGCACCGTTCATACTGCAGCCACCAGGAACACAGTGGGTGTTGCAATGGTGGTGTTTGGATGCAAATAGGAAGAGTATGAATGGTGGAATATAATGGCTTAGAGTGAAACAAATGTTGGTTTGAAAATAGTAGTCCGGGGTAATATATAGTGGTATTGTGCTGCTGTAATTACATACATATACATTGTACATTAATGTACTTACTTTGTTGGATGTGAAGGTTATTCTTTTTTCTGTTCTTGTCTTTGGTAATGTGCTTCTTTCCTGTAATTGTAAAAGAAAGTTGGTGGGGATATGTGGTAATGGTGAAGTACTTTTAGTAAGCAAGGTTGTTATTTATGAAGGAAGGAGGAGTGATGTGGAAAAACAGTTCAGAACATTTGTGGATGGTTAAAAATGTTTGCTTTTAGGAGCATTTTCATGAAAGTAAAGAAATGTGTATGTGCTTTTATAGAAGCTCTGTAACATTTTTTATAAGAGAAGACAAGTTGATGGAAAAGATTTGTAGTGCACTTTTAAATGGCAGTTGGTGTGTAGCAGTTCAATATGTTAGGAGTATATGCATACTTGCCAACATGATGCATTCTAATCTGTAGGTGTTTATGTAGTTCTACATTTGTTGTTTGCGTTTTGGGACTTGTAGTTCCACCTTTCCCATTATAACGGTTGGAGTACAAGTTCCAGATTGTAGAGAAATAATTAGGACTGCATAAGCAGCTAAAGATTGGAATGGGTTATGTTAGGTTGTATACATGTACTGTCAATATATGATATGCAATGTTTTACTTTCTTCAGAATGCTTCCCAAAAAGAATATTTTCAAAAGCACAGCATTTTATACGTTTATTTGATATGCATGTCACATTTTCGACTCTTGAAGTTCAGTCGTGGTTTTCTTTCTTTGCATTCTAGGACTTGTAGTTTGAGTTTTATAATGGGAGAAGTAGAATTGGAAGTGACAGAATACAAAGAAAAGAATAAAGACTTAATAAGCACCTAAAGATTGGAATGGGTGATGTTGTGATGTATGCATGTGCTGCCAACATATGAAACTGGCAGACACTAAGTGCCACTAAAAAATTGTCTACAGATCTATTTTATCTGCTTTTCCTTTCTTTTAAGAAAAAGTGACACAGTGCTGCTGTACATGCACATATGCATTTTTTTTAACTTTTATCGACATGCTTGTAAAAAGAAACATTTTGAAACAAAGAGTATTCTAATTGTTTTCTGCGTTATGTGAGCAGGTGATGAATGCTGCAATGCATGGCATTTGCTAGAGTGGTTAAAAAAGAGAATATGCTTATTGAGAAGCTTATTACGGGGTCTGTGGATAGTGGGGTAGTCCATGGATGGCACGTGCCAGATTGCCATATTCTGGTCTTTTGAGGATGCCAGCCATGGAAAGGGGACTCTGACTAATCCACAATCAGGTTTGCTGGGTGTGGTGTACGGGAAGAGAGGTTAGCAGGAATTATATTTGTAGGAGTTGTGAGATCACTGAAAATAGCCCTGGCTTCAGGTTTGAGAAGGCAGACTGTGTGGATTTTGGGGGACTCTTCAATTCAGTCATTGAAGGTTTATGCTGAAAATCATGGCATCTTTAGAAGTATTGGATTGTAAGAAGTGGAAGTTTTGTGACATGTAGTTTGTGGCTTAAACTGGCCAAGCTTGTTTTCATTCA
The DNA here is from genome assembly GCF_040938575.1 of Ambystoma mexicanum. Classification (NCBI taxonomy): domain Eukaryota; kingdom Metazoa; phylum Chordata; class Amphibia; order Caudata; family Ambystomatidae; genus Ambystoma; species Ambystoma mexicanum. Next base: position 1,106,781,252 of record NC_090930.1, on the reverse strand, counting down.
TTTAAATGTTCATAGAGTGTAATTGTGTATTGTGGAGGGGACAGTTTGGGGTTTGTGACTCCAGTGTATTTGCAGGTTGCCCTGAAGGATTTCTTTAAAAACCTAATTGAACTGTTTACCACTGCCAAGATAATTTTTCTGAAATAAATTAGAGGCAAACAAACCTTTTCCATCTACAAATGGAAAAATGAAGGCAGCTTGTCAATAAAGCGGTATCTGCTTTTTTATATGCTGCAGGAATATCATCTTTTGAGAATGACAGTATAAGTTCTGATGGTGTGAATTTTTTTGTCAAGATGGATTTCATTTCACAGATGTCGGAAATGCAATTTTCCTTTTGAGTGTTAGGTATGCATTGAAAAAGTTCCTGTAGGAAAATTGTAGAGTGCACAGTACTACTGTAGATAAAAGCAAAAAAAGAGTAAAAGGAGGTGTTTGTTAAGAAACCCCACAAAAAATGTTCTTTTCAGAGCCACCACTAAAGATAAAGTAACTAGTTCATAGACAGCACATGTCACATCCGGGTCTTTTAAGGTTGCCTGGCATGTAAAGGGGACTACAGAGACCTTGGCCAGTCGTGCCTGTCCGTGGACACCAGAGGATCAGCCAATCAGGTTTCCTTGATGTGGTGTAGAGGAAGAGAGGGTAGCAGGAGTTTTGATAGGAGGAGTTTTGAGAGGACTGAACACGGCTGTGGAAATGTATTTCAGAAGGCAGAGTGTGTAGATTTTGGGGTACTCCTGGGCCCATTGGTTGAAGGTGTATGCTAGGCACTGTGGAATAAGTGAAAATCTTGAATTCCCTGAATTGGAAGTGTTCTGGTATGGAGTGCGAGACATGAAGTGGGTGCACTTGCTTGCTTTTTGTGCAAATATAGTTGTGTTGAAACATCCTGACTTTATTATTGTTCATTGTGGAGGGAACAGTTTGGGGTACGTGACTGGAATTTCATTGCAGTTTGCAATGAAGAAGACATTGGGAAAGTTGAAGGAAATGTTCCCTAATTCAAACATTATTTCTTCGCACATTGGAGGAGGCAGATGTGGATGCGCTCGAGTTTATTTGGTCCGCAAATGGAAAAAGCGAGGCCCAACATCAATAAAGCTGTCTGTGCTTTTCTGCGAGATCTTGGCATGGCATTGTTTCATAATGAGACCATTAAATTTGATATTGTCAACATTGTTCGGAGATATGGAGTCCGTCTATCTGATGTGGGTAATCAGATTGTTGTAGAAAACATTCAAAATGCTTTGAAGCAGTTTTTGTGAAAGTGAGAAGAAATTATTAAATTCAGTATGTTTCTTAGTTCCGTTTGTAAAACCAAAAACAAAACAAAATATATATATAACAGACAAAAACACAAAACATTTCTTTTAAGAGCCACCGTTTTTGAATGTAAAACAATTAAAACTATTTAAATTCTCCCACTCCATGCCTGGAATGTTTAGATATCCACAGACTAACACACTGCCTGCAGACTATGCAGGATTTGCAGGGGCCTGTGATCACTTTTGTTCTCACTTCTATTTTTTAATGGTGAAAGGTGGCTCCTTTGGTTTTGTAATTTTTTGGGGCTTTTTCTTCAAGGTAGGGGAGGGAAGGGAAGAAAGGGGCACCACCCACAGGGACGAAGGGGCAGGTAGACAGAAGAAGATGTTGGGCGGGTCTTAAATTTAAAGTGGGGGCAGTGTTTCTCATGTTCTGTGACGACATCCTCGAAAGCACTCTGAAACTGCTCCCCCTACAGATTGGTGCTTCACAGTATAAACATAGCACTGTGAACCTCGAAAGGTAAGGGTCAACAGCATTCTGCAAGGCCTGTGAAGCCACCACTGGGATCCTCTGTCCCAAAGGAGTATCCTTTGTGGTAACAGGAGCAGATGAAGAGGATGGGGTGGAGGAAGTCAACCAACTCTTACCTGAGAATGGTATCGTCATTCCTCAGAGTAGTCTGCCGTAAAATGAATGTCTCTGATTCAAAGTATATATTTATAAACACTTGTATGTTTATTCAAGTATTCCAAGTACGAGCTCCCCGGGTGGTTGCAGACCTCTCTCCAAGCTTTCTCATCATTTTATTATTCTGGAATCCCAGGATTCCAGAATCATACTACATCACGAGCATACTGTCATACATAGCATCTATATTATAACATCTCCCACTCCACAAATTCAACAGATGAACATTTAATTAAAACAACAATAAAATAGAAAAAATAACAACAGAATAACAATAGCCAGCAAAATAACACTTTAAAAAGGACATATTCTGGCGTCCACTTCTTGATATCTTGTAGAAAGTAAAGTTTATGTGTAGTTTAGCAATACACACAATCGTTTTTAAAGTTTCGTATTATCCTTCTGTTTTTTTGAAGACATGTTACTCCTTCCATCATTGTCTCTAAATCCTTCTATCACCTGCTCTTCGTGCAAAGGAATTCTTACTCTTGACAATACTATGTCATCACAGGACCACTTTTTACCATCATCAAGTATCACAGACTTGTTTGAACATTTCTCCACTCTTTGCGGAACCCTGTATTTGGATTCTCCTTTCAATATTTTCCTTGGTTCTTTTACACAAACCTAATCTCCTTCCTTGATAATGCTCTCTCTCACGTGTTTATTGTCATCATAATATCGCTTGTATTCAGCCTGTCTCTTCTTCACTCTTCTTATAATTTCATCCATATTAATCTCTTTACTTTTCTTTAACATGAGCCAAGCAGGTCGTAACCTATTAGAAGCTTTTCTGCCCCTCATCATCGTAAAAGGCTCTTCCTCCGTGACTGAGTATGGGGTAACTCTATAAGTATTCAATGCCTCCTTTAAGGTTTCTCTCCATGACAAGTTATTGACAATTGCTATTTGAATTATACTCTTTATGAATCCATTCATTCTTTCGACTACACATTTGCCATTGGATGATATAAAGCAATGGCTCTTTCTCTCATGAACTTTTGTACCTCTAAAGACATGAATTGGGCACCATTGTCTGATATTATTTCTTGAGGATCTCCTTCTCTCTTAAAAATGTCTTCTATACATTTCACCACTATAGCTGCAGTAACAGTTTCTTCTGTTACACCCCACTCTACCCATTTCGATGTATAATCCATCAAAACTAGAATATATACTTTTGTGTCACCCAATATTTCAAAAGGTCCTGTTATATCAATAGCCAAGGTAACCTTGAAAAACAGTCTGCTACGACATTGGGTTTGCCTGGTGTATACTTCACCATAACATTTTATTGCATAATGTCTAAAATCCACCTCTTGATGCGTGATGATGTTAGTTGTGTGCTCTTAGAACTTAAAACGTGAATCAATGCTTTATGATCATTTCTTAATTCAATTGGTGCACCCCAAATCAAACCTCTCTCTCAATGGTGGAATAATTTTTTTCCACACCTCTCAGCATCCTGGAGGCAAAAGCGATAGGTAAAACCATGCCTTCTTGTACCTGCTCAAGGACACCGCCTAGCCCTATGCTGCTGACAGCTATAGAAATTATGCTTTTAGCACCATAGTCGAGCATCTTAAGTGTTGGGGCTGTGTTGACAAGTTCTTTTAATTGTACAAATTCCTTTTTACATTATTCTGACCACCCAAATTTTATGCATTTGCCCATCAACTCTCTCATGTGTCTTGATCTGTCAGAAAAATGGTGCACATAATTTGAATAATACTTTGCCAACCCTAGAAAACTGCAAAGTTGATCTTTGTTTATAGGTTCTGGAATACCTAGAATTGTATTAACCAGAGACTTTTTTGGTTTTATTCCTTCTGCGTTTATAGAATGCCCTAAATAAGTCACTTCACTTTTTTTTATTCTACACTTTTCTATTCTGAGTGTGAGACCTCTTTCTCGGATGACCTGTAAGACTCCTAGCAATTTTGTGCTATGATCTTCCTCAGTCATTGCTGATATCAAAATATCATACTGGAAATAATGAACTCCTTGGAGACCATCAAACAACTGGTGCATTAACCTTTGAAATACCGCTGCCGCCGATGCCAATCCAAAAGGCATCCTCTTGTATCTGAATGCTCCTAATGGGGTAATGAAAGGTGTAAGGTGTTTTGACTCTTCATCTAGTACCACCTGATGATAGGCCGATGATAAATCTAATGTTGTAAAAAACTTTGCTGGCTTCAATGTTGTCAACATCTCATTTATATTTGGTAACAGATGTCTTTCTACCCAAATATTTGCATTCTTAGATCTACACACATCCTTATTGATCCGTCTGGTTGGCGTACAATGACAATTGGCGAAAGTCATTCTGAACTTTCTATAGGTTCTATAATGTCCTGTTCGCACAGCCTTACCAATTCCTTCAGTAGAGCTTCCCTTGTACCAATTGGAATGTTTCTCACTTTATGAACTACCGGCTTGGCGTTTCTTTTCACTACAATCCTATATTTAAATCCCTTTAATGTACCAATGGTCTCATTGAACACTTTTGGAAAACTTTTTGTTTTCACCAGTTTCGCAATTTCCTTCGGTAATACCTAAAATTGGTACAATTTCTCCTGGATGTATTTTGATTTGGAAGGAAGCTTGTTCCCACCATCCTACAATTAAGTCACACATAGTTTACAATATGTCTTCCTTTCTTTAAAACTTAAGTGTACCCATGTATATCCAATTATATTGATATGCGTCTTTCCATACCCAGTTGCTCTCACTCTTGTATCTCTTAAGTCTTCCCTTTTTCCTTGTAGTTCTTTTCAAATGTTTCTATGTCCACCATGGTGTATGGCGACCCAGTATCAACCATTACTCTCAATGACACACCATTTACCAGCATAGACACCCATGATCCTACACCTCCTTCAGATGGTGTCAACGTCAGTATCTCTACTTGTTCTTCCATCTCATTCACAATGGACATTAAACTGCTTGGACCAGAAATTCCTTCCACTGCTTTTATATTCGACAAACTATTTCTTGCAAACTGATTCCCATCTCTTTGCATTCTATTCATGGAGAATGTTCCTGCTCTCCCTCTTCCTCTGATGTTTCGACACACTTTTTTTTCAAAATGGCCTATATAACCACATTTATAACATTGTGCAGAAAATGCCGGGCATTCCTTTTCAATGTTTTTGTGTCTATACCTGCCGCATTTGTAGCATTTGCTTTGTGCTCTATTGTTTGACTCTCTATCTCTTCTCATGTTGTTGTTATAGTTGTCTTTCAACATCCTCCTAATCGCTTCAATCACATTTTCTTCTTCTCTATCTGGAGTTCTTTCATGAATATCCTGGATGCATCTTGCATTTCCTTCATGCATTTATCTCCTAATTCCATTGATATGACTATTTCCATGGCTTGTTCTAGGGTTGGGTCTTTCGCTTGCCATAGGCGTTGTTGTATCTGAGAGTCTGCAACCTGCAATACTAATTGATCTCTTAAATACTCATCCGCTACTCCGGTAAATGTACATGTTGATATTAATCCTCTTAGAGCAGCCATATAAGGGTCAATAGTTTCCCCTTTATTTTGTCGTCTTGAGAAAAAATGGTATCTCTCCAGTCCTATATTAGTTTTATTTACAAAATGTTTGGTCAATTTAATCACAGCCAATTCATATTTTCTGTTGTTTCCAGAGCCAGTACCCACCTCTTCAGATCCTTCTTCAACATTGACTTGATCAGGTAAAGTTCTGAATATTCGTAAGGTCTCAGCACCCACACAGTTTAGCAATGTGGTTTCTTTGAGATCATCATTGAATTTGGCCCCCCCTACTGCTCTCAGATATACTTGAAAGTTGTCTAGCCACTGTTCCCAACTGCATACTGGATTTCCTGGAAATTTAATTGGTGCAGCAATATTTTGCATTTTGATTTTTATGTTAAGTAGGTGCTGCTTCTAATCACAATGGTATTTGCCTTATGTTTGTTCTATTTTGACTTACTTCTTTAATAATTTGCTTGTATTTATCAACATCAAATTATTGTCCACATACATTTCTTATGTATTTTGTAATTAACATTGGCTTCAGATTTGTACTGTACTGTTTTTTATCTTTTTGTTTAACTAATAGTTATCTGTATTTCTGTTCATGCACTGTTACTTCCGTGTAATAGCAAATAGTCATCTGCATTTCTTGTCTTGCATGTTACTTTCGTATATTGGCAAATGCACGTACCGTTTTTGTTGCTGTGGTAACTTCCTTGTTCACAAGATGGCCGCTGCACGTTTTTAAATGTTTTTTAAGGTCCTTTGCTCTAATATATACGATCTGTATGCTCGCGCCTCACTCAAAAGATGCAGCTGTGTCACCGTTTCTTGTACGTATTTTTTTCTTTATTTATATAATCTTATTTGTATATGACTCACTGTGCCTCTGTTCTTCTGGGTTCATCTATGCTCCAACTCACTACAATTTCACTACTCTCTGACTTTAAGTGCAGTACTGTCATTTTGATGCAGATAACAGTAATCCGTTGGTCCGCACGTCCGTCCAAGTTTGCTTTTCTTCTGCCGAGGACCTCTATTCTGCAACGGACGATCCTCGTCGCCAATTGTCATAAAATGAATGTCTCTGATTCAACATATATATTTATAAACACTTGTATGTTTATTCAAGTATTACAAGTACGAGGTCCCCAGGTGGTTGCCGACCTCTCTCCAAGCTTTCTCATCATTGTAAGATTCTGGAATCACTGAATTTCATAGGTTTTTGTTAGTCCAACTTAACCATAACGTCCCTTCAACCAAGTTTTTTCAGTGAATGTCATGGAAAATTAAAGTAACCATGACATTTAGCATGACAGTAAAATTACAGACTGAATAAGTTAAAAATGCGAAATTCTCAGTTAGCTTCCAGTTTGGCATTTCCTGTAAGCTTGTCACCAGATGTTTCCAGTAAAATGTTCCGAGTAAGATCCCAGTTTAATCAATTCCAGTATAATGCACTGAGAAATCTGAAATAAGCCCTAAAAAACGCACATTAGCAAGATTCTGTTAGAGATATATTGTGCTTGCACCTCAAACCTGGTTGAGTGGTGCAGTTGCAGCCCAGATGAACGTTCATGGGAGACATTACTCTTTTTCCGTGACCCTTGGCTTCAACATCAGTTCCACATTATGTACCTTCAAAAATCTTTCGCCCCATTCCCTTTCTGGGACCGAGAGTCGTATTGGGTTCAGAGCACGTTTAGCCCATGTAACCACTTCCAATTGTAATCCCAGGGTGGCTGTCATCATACCCACCCCTGTAGTTTTCTGCCTGCACAACATCGCTCAGGCCTGAACAGAAGAGTCTGTGGACATCAGGCATTTTGTTCCTGAAGGATCCCTCTGTGAGGTTGCCGTGTTTGCAGGCTATATGTGCCACAATTTGAGAGCAGCAGCCATATTGGCTATGGCCCTTTTATTCGACTGGACTGCACTGTTGCTCCTCAAACTCGGAGTTGAGGATTTTCAGTAGATCAGATGTTCATGCCCACTGGTAGGGGCTAGTTATTATGATGTTAATGACAGTTTTACTTTGTTTTGTAACTTTTTTTTCTTTTTAATTTTGATTACAGTATTTGTATTTAAAGTGTGCATATCCGAAAGAACCAAGCAGAAATTGCATCTGGGCACAGATATATCAGTAATGGATAGAAAGCAAAAAGAAACCAATGAACCAGGGCCAAAATGGCAGAGGAAGGTGGAGACAATTTGATTTTAAAAGGCAAAGAATGCGACATACTGGCAATTGTAATGGGTTTAGTGTGGCACACTGGAGTGGGACACGGTGCATGATAAGCCATGGCGGCATGGCATACCCCAGGCTGCATGCTATGCCAAATGCCATAAGGGAGAAGAACCTTGTTTTGGGCATAAGATCAGAAGTCCGAGTACAAGCGCCAGAGTACTACAAGGGCCCTGCGTCTTTTGTGACATGTAAATCAGACAATTTGGACCCTCATCAACTAGGCTTTAAGAAAGGAGTGGGCACTAGCCTTAACAACTTTGTAGTGTCCTTATTGGACTCCCAGGTGCGGGAGCAAAAGCGATCTTTAGACTTTGCTTTCTTGGACATTAGCAAGGCCTTCGATGGGGTGACTCGGGAGCTACTTTGGCCAAAACTAGTTGAATGTGGTTCCCCAGTGGCACTAATGGATATCCTCTCAGCCCTGCACAGAGACAAAAAAATTAAGGTCAGATTGGACACAAAGAGTCGAGGTCAAGTACGAGCTGGATAGATACAACCCGAGGCTTAAGGCAAGGGTGTGTCTTGGCGCCTTTTTTGGTTTAACTTTTGTATAAAGGACATGGACATCTGCTAGGAAGGCGTACAAACTAACCGCCCGCTTTTAGGCCAAACCAAAATTCAATATTTAAATTATGCAGGTGATGTTATGTTATTTGATAGGACACCGATTGGTCTGCAATGTGCTTTAGACAGAGTAAACTCATTCCTGGTAGGCTTGGACCTCAAGTTCAAAGTATCCAAATCAAAGGTATTGATTCTGAATGTGCCAAAGAACAGATGGAAGTCGTTCAAATGGTCTGTTGATGGTCTGCCACTAGAAGTGGTGGAAGACTTTAAATATTTGGGTATCTTGGTTAACTTGGGGAAGTCAAAGGTGGACATGAACAAAGGGTATAAAGCCTTGTTTGTCGCCGCTGCTTCCCAACTCATGTTATTTGACCATAAGTTTGGTCACTTCGCCACACTCCCTATGCTAAAACTGTATAAACAGAAGATAGCCCCAAAGTTGATTTTTGGTGTTGAACATTTGAAAACGACAGTAGACTGGTCATAGTTGGAGGCTCTCCTGTGGAGAAGGGTATTCCACCTTCCAAGCTCGGTCCCTATGGCAGCAATAAGGAACAAACTGGGGTTGCTGCCCTTGTGATTCTTAGTGGAATGGAAGGTGTTGCAAACCTATGCGCTGGTTTTGAATCCACCACTGGCATATAAGTACATTAAATTGGGTCAAGAACTCAATAATGGTTTGTGTAAATCGTTAAATCTGTGGTAGAATAACTGTGAGGAGTCCCTGTTAAGGATAGAAGCAACTGCTGAGGAATTGGTTTGCAATTCGAACAAAGTGAAATTAAAACTGCAACTATCCGACTGGATTAAGAAAAGGTTGCTTTTACTGAACTATCAATGTTTTAATGATCAATTTGAGTGGAACATAAAAGGTTTTGATGTTTTAGCACTTTACCCGAAGAAGCACCCCTCAAGAGATTTTCGCTTTAAGGCACTAAGGCAGAAACTTAACCTCATGCTAACAAGGGAAGTTCTGGGCAGGTGATCTAGCCACGAGTTATGTACAAGAGTATGTCGGTATTGCTACTTCGAGCTGGAAACACTGAGGCACTTATGTGTTGACTGCTTAGTGTTGAAGAAGGGGCGGCATGAAAAACTGCATTGATGTATTAAGAATGTGGGGGTTTGATTTGCTGATCAATTATGGATTCGTATTTTCAATTTAAATGAAATATCACTGACAATTGAGATTTTAGTATTTTTAGAAAGTATTTTAAATTGATGGTTTAGGCAATTTTAAGCTTTTTGTAATCAAGTGTTTAAGTGTTAATCATGTAAATTAATTGTGTTATTTATGTTTTGTGTGAAAGGTTTTAATGTATTACCATAACTCACAATACATAAATTAAAACTAATATTGATTTGGTGACTATATGTAAGTGGCTTTTGCAAATTAACAGTTTGTTACTTCCATACTTGTTTTAATCTTGTGATTAAAGTTGAACCTTCTGGATATTGTCATTATTAACACAAAGGGCCTCATTACACGGAAGGCGGTAAGGGTTAACGGTCACCGGTAAGGGTACCGGTGACCGTTAACCCTTACCGCCTTACTACGAGGTCCCTTTGCGGGACCTGACCTTAACGGCTGGTGTAGACCAGCCGTTAAAGTTGTGACCCGCAAAGGGACCTTGGTGCTAATTACGGTACCGCAATTTGCAGTACCGTAATTAGCTCCTTCCCTATTCCCATTATGCCCTATGGGGCAAAAATGGGAATGGGGAAGGGCCATGGAGAAAGGGGGAATTACCGCCCCGCCACCCTTGGAATGGGCTGGTAATTCCCCTTTCCTCCATGGTGGTACCGGTATGGTACCGGCGGCAACCCCGCCTACCGTGTAATGAGGCCCAAAGTGTGCAGTGGTTTATGTCTAAATGTGTACTCACTTTCCGTCATGGGGCCTCATTCCGAGTAGGGCGGTAAGGGTTAACGGTCACCGTTAACGAGACCAGTGCCGTTAAACCCTTACCGCCCTACTACGAGTTCCCTTTGTGGGTCCTTCCCTAACACCTGCTTTTAGCAGGCGTTAAGGACGGGACCCGCAAAGGGACTCCGGGGTCAATAACGGTACCGTAATTTACGGTACCGTTATTACCGCCTTCCCCCTTCCCATTGAGCCCTATGGGGGCTCAAATGGGAATGGGGAATGGCCCTGGTGAATGGGGAATTACCGGTCCCTCCAAACTCGGAATGGACCGGTAATTACTCCATTCACCAGGCCGGAGTATGGACAAGTTCGGAGGCAGTCATGCCGCAAATAGCGGTGTGGTTACCTCCGAACTCGGAATGAGGCCCATTGACCCTTTAAATACTTGGGGCCTCATTACGACCCAGGCGGAGGACCATGGTGCCAATAGCACCATGGTCCATGCCGGTAACTTACCGACTCCGCCATGGAGAAAGGGGGAATTACCACCCCATTAAAAGGTTGGCAGGGCGGTAATTCCCCCTTCCTCCATGGCCCTTCCCCATTCCCATTTTTGCCCCATAGGGCTCAATGGGAATGGGGAAGGCGCTAAGTACGGTGCCACAAATTGTGGCACCGTACTTAGCACCAAGGTCCCTTTGCGGGTCCCTACTTTAACGGCTGGTAAAACCAGCCGTTAAGGTCGGGTCCTGCAAAGGGACCTCGTAATTAGGCGCTAATAGGGTAACGGCGCCGCAGCCTTTTACGGCGCCGTTAACCCATTAGCACCTAGGTCATAATGAGGCCCTTGGAATTATATTCCCAGCACTAAACAGCTGCTGAAAATGGTGAAAAACAGTACCATTCTGCTTTATTTAGATAGAGAACCTATGGTGTGAGGAGAAAGTGCTTCCTAACATGCAACAGCTCCAAAAGTTGTGTTCCAGCTGAACAGAACGTCGGACCATCAATCCTGAGACCTCGCTGTGTGAGGCCTTGCCATTGAATTTCCTTGAAACACACCTCTGAGGCAGCATGGACTCGTTGTGCACTGCTGCGTGGACCGCCAAGAAAATATAAGGTAAATGTATGAATGAATACCTTTATAACTAGAGCAAAACCCTATAAAGGAAGCCGTCGGAGCAGGCGTGCAATCCTACGTGCCTCCCCCTCAGTGATCTCCATTCTGATGTTCAAGAGGTGACCATGGCCCTGTACAGGCGTTGAAAGAAAAAAGCAAATGGATGGGAGGCAGCAGGGAGAGTGTACAAGCTGCTCCAGTCGTCCTGTCCGATCTGGCTCTCGGCCACCGATAAAAATCCCAAAATACAATATACTCCTAACTGCTTTACTGCTGCTGTTCCAAGTCCTAATCATTTGCTGGTAGCAGTGGATCCTCAACCCTCACCAACCACCTCAACTACAGTGTGAACAGCACTTCAGCCCGATATCTTCAATGCTCTCACTTCCATCTGCAGTATCACACAACATGTTCTCCAAAGCCCACGGCTGCTGAAGAGATGGTGGGTACTTTGTGTATGTGATGGGTGAATCTTCTATGTCTGTGCCTGCTCATATTCTGTGTCTTCGCTCATGTCTGCTGCCATTCACATCTACCATGCTCACACCTGCCCCTCCCCACCTCTCAGAATCTGCCTTGGTTTTGCCCGCGACGTGTAGACGACGAATTCTACCTAACAATATAAGCCTGTGTATGGATAAATAACCAATACCAAGGGATCTATTATCTGGGAGAATGGACCCAATGCGACCAGCAGATCACCTAAGAGAACCGGAAAGGAAAAAGGCAAGTTAGCTAAACACTAAATACTGATGTTTGTAGACATGGAATTAACAATGTGAACTCAACCAACCTGCGTGATACTATAGGTAAATCTTGGAACAGCAGGAATTACGGTGGGAAGTCAGGGCGATGAATTCGGACTCAAGATGGATCTAGGAATCTAAAGAAAGAACACTGTAGCTATATGATAAAGATTTATAACAAATTACGAGAGGTGAGTAGAATAGGGTCAAATTGGAAAGTCTTACTACGTCATGATAATGGAGTATCTTGATGCACCACAGGTGAATCCACTTATGGCAAAACCCTGGAAGCAGTATGGGTCCAGGGACTATTCCCAACGGCACAAGTACGTCTAAGGGAAGGAAGTGCTTTTTGTACTTTACCCGACGGCACGAGGGCGCTCCTGGTGTACCCCAACAGTATGCGGAAGTCTCTAGTCCATACGGGGCACACACAAGGAGAGAGCTTCCGGGTTTGCCCAAGTGGATGCTGACGGTAGTGCACAGGAAGGCAACGGTAATCCAAACCAATGTGCGTCCGTTCCTTGAGGCGTGGATGAGTCTGTTCCGTGAGGCATGGATGAGATGTAACCAGAAGCGCGGGTTCCAAGGAAACTGGCTGGAAGTCAGTTATACGATGAAGCAATCCGACAACAGTACTCCTTTACACAGTGGAAAAACGGCAAGCAAAATGTATCCAATGAAGCAGTCCGAGTCGGCAACCAGGAAGACAACAGATCCAAACAAGGTAACAGATATGGGGCAGGCAGAAAGGAATTCCAGAAAAACAGGCAAAATATTGAAAACACAGCTAAGATCAGGTAACAAGGGGAAGGGCAGAACGTACTTCTCCGAATTCAGAAGCACTGAATGAGCGTTCAAGAGGAGTTGAAAAAGGAAAGCATAGATCACATGAGGGGAACGTAACGTCTGCGTGCTTGCAGGAGCTATCGCGCCTGTCCTAGTTTCCATGGCAACCACCACCTTCTGTTATAGAAGGTCTGATCTTTGGCTGCCACGTATTTTCTGTAATGAGAGGTACGAAATTAACATGGTCTTTTAATGTTTTTCAGTAGGGCAAGCACATGGATGTTAGAACGGGAATCTAACGGGGCAGAACAGCGATATGAACCAGGAAGTTTTATTGAACCTGGCGTGCCATCCGCATTCCTGACAGTACCCTTCCTCAAAGAATGCCTCCCCCACCGGGAAGACCAGAAATCACGGAGAAGACCAGGTGCATGAACATGGGCGAAAGGTTCCCACGAGCGATCTTCTGGTCCATATCCCTTCCAATCAATGAGAAAGAAAAAGGACACCTCGTCTGACCTTGGTGTTAAGGATTTGATTGACCTCATACTCATCTGAGCCAATCACCGGAAGTGGACGATCTGGAACCATCAACCTGGTAGCAGCCTGCAATGGTTTGAGAAGGGAGTCATGAAAAACTGGGTGTATCTTCCACGAGTGGAGAATGTCCAGGTGTACCGCCACTGGGTTAATCACATCGGATATCACAACAGGCCCAGCGAAACGTGGGAGCAAGGAGGTATGACCTGGAAGATGCAAGTGCCCGGTAGCCAGCCACACTTTCATGCCTCTGGTGTAAGTAGGTGGCGCTCTCCTATGAGTGTCTGCATAATAATTAGTGCATTTCTGAGCCATTAGTAAATGCTGTCTGATTGTAGAATGCAATTTGGCAAGGGACTGAACACAAGCCTGTGCTGCAGGGTTGATGGAGGAAGGTGCAGGCGTCAAAGGAAGGGTCCTAGGATGGTGACCATACAGGGCAAAGAAGGGTGAGATCCCAATGGCAGTATGTAGAGAATTGTTATAGGCGAACACTGCCATTTGCAACACTGAAAACCATGAATGAACCCTGATGTTGGATCAGTAAGCAATGTAACTATTGTTCTAATGTGGCATTAACCCTCTCCATTTGCCCATCCGTCTGAGGATGGTAGGCACTGGAATATCTATCCTCAATACCCAGCTTGTGGGTAACAGCCCTCCAAAAACGAGAGGTAAATTGGGCCCCTCGATCAGTAACAATGATACTCGGTAAACCAAAAAATCTGAAGACATGGTTAAAAAACAATTCTTCCAAGACTGGAGCTGTTGGGAGACCTTTGCAGGGAATGAACAAAGCGAACTTAGTTAGATAGTCGACTATGACCCAAATGGTATCAAAACCCTGCTTAGGTGGAAACTCCACGATAAAATCCATGGATATCATGGTCCAGGGCGTCTTAAGAATAGGAAGGGGTTGTAAAAGACCCATAGGCTTTGCATGTGTCGGTTTCCCCTAGGCACAAGCTGCACAAGTAGCGATGTAACGAGCAACGTCAGAAGACATATCATGCCAGTGACACCATCTGCGTAGTAGTTCAAGAGTCTTACAAATGCCTGGATGAGCTGAAAACTTAGTATCATGACACCATTGTAACGCCATATTGCGGGTAACTTCAGTGGGTAAGTAAACCCTCTCTTGGAGATAAGACATAGAATGAATGACATCAATCCCCATCTCCTTGATAGAATTTGGGTTGTCTTGTACCCAGGTAGTTAAAAGAGACTTCATGGAGGAATTCATAGTACACCCACATACTACTTGGCATGAGAGCAGAGGTACATCTTGACTGGCTCACTCAACATTGTCCCCAGGAATACGCGTGAGGCCATCAGCCTTTGAATGCCAAGAGCCAGGGCGATATGTGATCGTGAAATGGTAGGCTGAAAAGAATTCATGCCACTGTGCATGTCTTGCCGTGGTACACTTCACTGAGTGTAGAGCTACCAAATTACGATGGTCTGTACAAACCTGTGCTGGAATCGTAGTTCCTAGCAGATGATGTCTCCATGCCAAAAAGGCATCTCTTACTGCCAGGAGTTCTTTTTCCGTGACAGTATAATTCTGCTCATGATTGTTGAGTTTCCGTAAATGGTAAGCTACTGGATGTAGTACACCAGTGTCAGAGCAGTGTTGCGATAGCACTGCTCCAAGAGCAACGTCAGAAGCATCAGCCTCGACTACAAAGGGCAAGGAAGGATTTGGATGCTGCAACACTGGGGCTGTCGTAAAAGCCTTCTTAAGTATCTCGAAAGCCTCATTAGCCGTTGGATTCCCCACAAAAGACCTCGTGGAGCTGGTGGACGCAGTAAGAGGAGCTGTGATTTCTGAAAATGACTTGACAAAATGTCTGTAAAAGTTGGCAAAGCTGAGAAATGATTGCAAGGACTTAAGATTTTTTGGAGCTGGCAAATCCAATACAGCTTTAACCTTGTTGGAACACATACAGATACCCTTGGCTGGTGATCTCGAAACCTAAGAATTCCACATTCTCGACATGGAATATGCACTTTTCCAATTTGGCATATAAAGAATACTCCCGTAGCCTTTGCAATAACTGGCTAACATGCTGCGCATGGAGTTCATATGAAGGGGAATAGATGAGGATATCGTCCAAATAGACAACAAGAAATCGGTCCATCATGTCCTTAAAGTCATCGTTTATAAAATGTTGAAAAGTAGCAGGGGCATTACATAAGCCAAAAGGCATCACACAGTACTCAAACAACCCGTACTTAGTCTTAAAGGCCGTTTTCCACTCATCGCCCTCTCGTATCCTCACCAAGTTATAGGCCCCTCGTAGATCCAATTTGGTAAAGATCTTGGATGTGCCCAACTGATCCAGAAGTACAGAGATCAATGGGATGGGGTACTGATTTCGGACTGTAACTGCGTTGAGGGTGCAATAATCGATACATGGTCGAAGGTCGCCCTCCTTCTTCGGCACAAAAAACAATGGTGAGGCCCCCTGGTAACGGGAATGCCGAATAAACCCGGTTCTCATGGATTTGTCTAGATATTCTTTAAGGATCAGATCCTCCTTGTGGTTAATGAATATATCCGTCCTGATGGTATCTTAGCTCCAGGGACCAAGTCAATAGGACATTCATAAGTCCTGTGTGGAGGAAGAACCTCCGCTCCCTTAGCGTCGAATACGTCTTGGTATGCAAAGTACTCTTTGGGCAATGGGGATGAAATGCCAGCAACCACTGAGGAAGGAACTGCCAAAAGCGACTGACAAGGACTGCGTGGGACCAACTTGGAAACATAACACAGTTCCTCAAAATGATTAGAGGTAAAATCCACCTCCCCAGACCTCCAATCTATCACCGGATTATGGCACCGTGACCACGGCAATCCTAAAATCAAGCGATATTGAGGTGCCGCAATGAGATCAAAATGTATGGATTCAGAATGACCACTACTGGTGATCATGGAAAAACTTGTGGTCTGTTCCATGACCAACCGTGAAAGCAAAGAGTTGCCATCAACGGCATTGACAAGTTGTGGTTTTGGGATGACTGAGATAGCCAATCTCTTGGCAAAAGCAATATCGATGTAATTGCCTGTAGCTCCTGAATCCAGTACTGCATCTATAAACCATTCTTGATCAGGAGGACATAGACAGCGTGTAGATATGGTGAATGGTCGAGATTCAGTAAAGTCATGATTTGTAGTACTCGGCAGTTCGACCCCCTCTACTGCCGAGCCTTGGTGTTTCCCGACCGTTTAGGTTTCTTATTGCAGGCCTTCAGCAGATGATCAGAGGAACGGCAATAAAAACATAAGTTATTCCTCCTTCTAGATTCCCTTTCTTCAGCTGTTAAAGGACCCCGTACTGCACCTATTTGCATGGGTTCTGAGTTCCCAGCCGAAGGGGTGGACGTTGTCATGGCCAGAGGAACCAAGGATATTTTTTCCCCTTTCCTCTCAGATTTGCGTGCATCAATCTGAAGGACCATATCTAGAAGTTCGGGAAACGTGGAAGCAACAATAGGAACCATTGCTAAGATATCTTTTAGTGACTCAGAAAGACCCTTATAGAAAAGTAAAGCTTTCTTATCTTCTGGCCAACCGGTTTCTGCCACGAGCTGATTGAACTTGGCCAGATATAACAATAATGTACAGTCACCCTGTTGTAACCCAAACAATTCTAAATCAGTAGCCTGGGTCTTATATCGAGTGTCAATGACTTTGCTCAGAGCTGTGATTAATGCGTCACAGTCAAACAGCAACGGGCTTCCTTGTTCCAATAACGGATTGGCACAGGGTGCAACTGTACCTCCTAAGTGGGATAACAGAAAAGCTGCTTTGGTAGTTGAATAAGGGAACGAAGAGGGTCTACAAAGGAAATGCAATCGACACTGATTTAGGAATGTACGAAAGGTTCAGGGATCCCCAGAGAACCTCTCAGGTGGAGCCAATGGAAACTGAGAGGTCATATACACCGGACCCGAGTCTTGCCTGGGTAACGCAAGACCAGAAGCAGAAGCTTGTGCTGGATCGGGATTTACAGGGGCGGCAGGTTGCATTCCAACTTGCAACTCATTAATTCTCTGTTGCGTGGAAGCATGAGCGGCAGCCATTTCGGCACGTAAGTCTGAGAACATTTGCATGATCTGAGCCAAGGTATCGTTTGGGTCCATGAGGCTTCTGAATATGTCAGAATCTGCCTTGGTTTTGCCTGCGATGTGTAGCCGACAAATTCTACCTAACAATATAACCCTGTCTATGGATAAATAGCCAATACCAAGGGATCTATTATCTGGGAGAATGGACCCAACACGACCAGCAGATCACCTAAGAGAACCGGAAAGGAAAAAGGCAAGTTAGCTCAACACTAAATACTGATGTTTGTAGACAGGGAATTAACAATGTGAACTCAACCAACCTGCGTGATACTATAGGTAAATCTTGGAACAGCAGGAATTACGGTGGGAAGTCAGGGCGATGAATTCGGACTCAAGATGGATCTAGGAATCTAAGGCAAGAAAACTATAGCTATGTGATAGAGATTTAAAGCAAATTACAAGAGGTGAGTAGAATAGGGTCAAATTGAAAAGTCTTACCACGTCTTGATAATGGAGTATCTTGATGCACCACAGGTAAATCCACTTATGGCAAAACCCTGGAAGCAGTATGGGACTATTCCCGACGGCACAAGTACGTCTAAGGGCAGGAAGTCCTTTTTGTACTTTACCCGACGGCACGAGGATGCTCCTGGTGTACCCCAACAGTACGCGGAAGTCTCTAGTATGTATGGGGCACACACAAGGTGAGAGCTTCCGGGTTTGCCCAAGTGGATGCTGACGGCAGTGCACAGGAAGGCAACGGTAATCCAAACAAATGTGCGTCCGTTCCTTGAGGCGTGGATGAGTCTGTTCCGTGAGGCATGGATGAGATGTAATCAGAAGCGTGGGTTCGAAGGAAACTGGCTGGAAGTCAGTTATACGATGAAGCAATCCAACAACAGTACTCCTTTACACAGTGGAAAAACGGCAAGCAAAATGAATCCAATGAAGCAGTCCGAGTCGGCAACCAGGAAGACAACAGATCCAAACGAGGTAACAGATAAGGGGCAGGCAGAAAGGAATTCCAGAAAACCAGGCAAAATATTGAAAACACAGGTAAGATCAGGTAACAAGAGGAAGGGCAGAACGTACTTCTCCAAATTCAGAAGCACTGAATGAGCGTTCAAGAGGAGTTGAAAAAGGAAAGCATAGATCACATGATGGGAACATAACGTGTGCGTGCGTGCAGGAGCTATCGTGCCTGTCCTAGTTTCCATGGCAATGGCCACCTTCTGTTATAGAAGGTCGGATCTTTAGCTGCCACGTATTTTCTGTAATGAGAGGTACGAAATGAACATGGGCCCTCATTACGACCCTGGCGGAAAGCAACCGACCGGACCGCCATAGCGTAAATAGCGTTTCCGCCATTGCACGACAGAGCAAAGTGCGGCTCATTCCGACCCATCGGGCACGAGCACCACGCCATGGCGGAAGTGCAAAGTCCGCGATGGCGGAAATGACCCCAAAACGGCCCACACCGCCGCCGTACGGCGCCCTAGGTGCAATTCCGCCACCCATTTTAGCGGTCACCGCAATGAGCGGCAATCGGAAAGTACGGTGACCGGAAATATACGGAAACGGAAGTAAAAACATGGTCCCGGAACGGGAAACATCACGCCGTACACCTATAAAAACACTATTTCCACACAACTATTAAAAATACTATCCTGAGACACATCCCAACCCGACATCCACCCTAGTGAAACCAAGAAAAATGGGAAAAGTAGCGAAGAAAGCGTGCGACCGCAAGCGGCAGGTCCACTTCTCCCGTGAGGAACTCACCGTGCTCACAGAGACCCTCCAGGAGAATGCTGCCGTCGTCTTCTCCACGCAAATGACCAGGACGGCACTTGCGAACAAGAAGGCCATATGGGCCCTGGTGGCACAGCGGGTAAGTGCGGTGGGGACCGCACCCCGCAACCCACAGCAATGCAGAAAGCGATGGGACGACCTGCGGATCCGCGTCCGTAGCATACTTTCTGCCAACCGCAACATTGCCACAGCTACCGGGGGAGGGTCGGAATCACCCATCAAGTTGACCCCCTGGGAAGAAATCTGTGCCTCCACCATTGGAATGGAGAGTATAGAGGGAGTCGGAGGGATGGAGAAAGGAGTGCAGACATCCGAAGAATCAGGTAGGTGTCCCAAATAAAACAATGCTAAAACCACAATGTCCAATCATGTGAAGTACCACGTGTCCACATAGTGCAACAGTAACACATGTCCAGGAGAACGTCCACATACATAGGCCCGATAGCACACTTTAAAACTCACATTAAATACATAAATAATTAAAAATCCTAAAAACACCCTCTGCACGTGCAGCAGGCACACCCTAACTGCAGGCTGCAAAACAACTGCACCCTCACTCCACACAAAAAAGAAACCACCTCCAAGGCCCCAACCCAAGTCACCCTCAGGTACCACCCCAATGCATGTGATACATTGCCATTCCAATTCCCACAGACCTATCAATAACGCTCGCCCTCTTTTACTCCACCACAGGGTCCGATTCAAACGACGAGCTCCAGGACACCCCTACCAGCACACCTGCAAAGAGGGCCAAGACCAACGGCCAAAGACCCTCCACCTCAGCTGCACGCATCAAGACACGGCAGCAGCACAAATCAAGTGGCAGCACACAGGAGGGAACTCCAACAGGCACCCCAGCACCCAGCACGCCCACAACAGCACCACCACAGGTCCCCCCAATCGATGCCACAGTAGGCACTGCTTCTGGTGGCAGCAGCACCATAGGTGACACTGCATTAATGGCAGCATGCTCCGACACAGAAAACGGGGATGTCGAAGTCAGATCCATCCATGACCTGTCTCAATCCCCCTGTCTGTTCCATCCCGTACACCATGAGGAAACCACGCAGGGGCACCCACAAGACGACGACTGGCCATCCCCCACAAGCCCTGTGGCAAGGCAACATGAGGTGACCAGCCCCTCTGTGACACCACCGCAAATGGCCATGGCCCAGCAGAGGCAACAGTCCCTCGACCAGGTAATCGTGCAACAGCAGCAACTGGCCACGCTCCTCAAGGACCATGCCGATGAATGTGGGGGCACTAAGGCAGACATAGAAACATCAACTGAGACACTTAGGGCAGAAATGGAGAGAAGTACAGAGACACTAAGGGCACAAATGGAGAGTAGCACCGAGAGCCTGAGAGTAGAAATGGAGAGAAGCACCGAGAGCCTAAGAGTACAAATGGAGAGAAGCACCGAGAGCCTGAGGGGAGAACTGCATGCGACGTCCAAAGACGTATGTGCCGAACTTGCCGCTCTGCGCCGTGTGCTCACTGAGCTCTCACAAATCCTTAGGGACATGCATGGACGTGAGCAGGCAGAGACATCATCCGTTGCAAGTTCAGTCCAGGGCAGCCCCCAACGTAGATCAGGGAGGAACCTGCGCTCCACAGGCAGGGGTGCCCCTGATACCCGGAGAGGGGGCTTGCAATAGCGACTGCCCACTGACAATGAGCATCTTTGGACACTGGTGTTCGGGGGGAGGTAGGAGGGTGGAGGGGGTGTGTTGGGCTCACTTGGGTGGCGGGTCGATAGGGTGTGTAACATGATATCACATATGCCATAAACAATGCACGATCATCCAATGAGATGTGTGGACATTGATCTTTGTGTACGAGGCCATTATAGGCGTACAGTCCATATTGTGCATGTTCCGGACACACACAGTGCCACAAGTTCCGTGTCCATGTATCAGCCACCAGGCGTGAGTGCTAGAAGCATGCATCTATGATATGCTGACGAATGTCACGGCCCTCCTGTGCCTTGCAGACTCCTTGAGGTGCTGCCACATCCCCACCCTCATCATGACCATCTTCAGGTGCTTGCAGTTCTGCGTCAGGGGGCATGGGCACATTTCTACGTACGCACATGTTGTGTAGCATGACACATGCCATGACCATCTTTGCAACCTTCTCATGGCGGTACAGGAGTGCCCCGCCAGACCTGCTGAGGCAGCGGAAACGAGTCTTCAGTAGGCCGAATGCCTGTTCTATGACTACACGGGTACGTGAGTGGGCATGGTTGTAGTCCTCCTCATGCTGGTCCCGTGGGTTCCGGAGTGGTGTAAGGAGCCATCTCTTCAGTGGATACCCGGCATCACCTGTATGTGGACAATAAAGGATGTTTGAGGAATGCCATTGCTACGTACGCACCCCCCCCCGCCCTTCCTGCCAGGTCATTGGCGCATCACATACCCCACATCATCATGCTTGAAATGAGACTCACCGAGTAGCCAGGATCTGTTCCCTGCGTGTCGCTCCATGTAGCGTGGTATTGTAGAGTTCCTCAAGACCATAGAATCATGGGTTGATCCAGGAAATCGGGCACAACAATGTGTAATGATCCTGTTGGAGTCACACACCATTTGTACATTCAGAGAATGAAATTGTTTTCGGTTGCGGTACTGGGCCTCCATGGCATGTGGGACGACCAATTCCACATGGGTGCAGTCGATGGCACCAATGCAACCCGGTATGCCGCCAAGTGCATGGAATCCCACTTTTGCGTTCGTAATTTCCTGCTCCGAGCGTGGTAGAGAGATGTAGTCGTCTGCGTGCTTCAGGAGGGCATCGAGCACTTGCAATAGTGTCCGTGAGAACAGTGGCTGTGAAATGCCATGCAACTGTCCGACTGTGTGCTGGTAGGTGCCTGTGGCCAGGAAGTGGAGTACAGACACCACCTTCAGTAGGGGTGGGATGGCGGTTGGGCTATCTATCATGCTGGCAAGGTCAGCCTGTGTCATGTCCACAATGGCGGTTATGGTGTCCCGGTCCAAACGGTAGAGGGTGTGGATCTGCTCATCAGTGAGATCGAACGGATGTGCTCGGAGGCGTGGGATTGCGGGCTGCCTGCGTGGTGGTAGTGGCTGTGCTGGCGGCCCTTGCTGGCCCTGCCTTGCCCTCCTCCTCCTCCTCCTCCTGCGTCTCCTCCGTGCGGCCGGTTGTTGTAGTAGTTGGGGTTCGTCTTCTTCTTGAAGTTGGAGTACTTGCAGTGCTATCAGGTCCCCCAGGGCCAACATCGCTAGTCCTGCCGGTAGCATTTCGGAGTGGGTGTGGTTGTGTGAGGGGGTTGGGTGTGCAATTTATGTGTTTTCAGGCTGTATAGCCTCCACCTGTGGTGATTCATTCCACCTGTGCAAGCTGCAATCCCCTTTGGGCGAGCACGTCCCGCACACAACGCTGCAATTCGACGAATGGCCTCTTGCTATTACAATCATGTATTTGTTCCCGATGGCAGTGTAATATTGGTTGATATGTTCATTCTGCTATGGTTCCATTGGTTCACATACTATCTTTGCAGTCGCGAACAGACTTGTGAAGGGTCAGTGGAACGTAGTACTCGAGTTACGGTGGACCCTCATGCAACACTATACCGAGGTTCACCGACGGGCGGGGCGTCCCATTTGTGAGTGAAGGCAGTTGCCATTTTCACACACAGCCGCACTAGATGGATTAATTTTTGATTTCAAGCGGCCACAGATGCCTTTTCGACGTGATGTTGCAAATGAGGAATTCGAAGGACAGCGCTTTCGGTTTTCAGCTAGCGGCGAGGAGATGCCCACAGGTCTGACTGCAAATATAACGTTCTATTGTTCAATGTCCTTGGGACAGGGGCCATGGCGAGAATGCAATGATTGATATGAATAGTATGGGATGCGCAATAGCGAAGTGGGCGATAAGGCCGGACGTTCCCAAATACATGTTACTTCACAACACTGGAATTACGGGCTGGAGCACAGTGGATTTAGCAGGCTGCATAACGCACAGACTCAATGGAAATTTCACATGTTATGTGAGTATGAAATCAGGCGTTTCCATTACGGGATGAGGGAATGATGTATGGATGCATGGACAGATGATTTCATACAGAGTTTGCAATGTACGGGGCTTCTTGGAATATATCCACCTCCCCTGCGATATGTGATGCAGGGCTGCCATAGTGGGACCATCGTCTATCTGGCCTTGTTGAACCCTCCCTGTCTCGACGCGCCTTCAGACACTTGTGTCTATGCACGTTACTAATCCCATCTGATGGATTCTGTTTTAACAGAGGCATGCACAGTAACACTCGTTTGTAATAGTGTTTTCACCTCGATATAGATAGTTATGATTCGCAAGTGGTTTTTGGGTGGTGATGATCCCTTGGAGTGGGCTAGCATGCATATGGCTGTGGATTTGGTGTGATCATTGAAGTGAGTAATTCAAATGCAGTTCTGATGCCCATTCTATTCTTTTTCATTTCATTTGGGTGACAGGTATCTCCTCCCCTTTTGCCACTGCCATCTGTATGCCACTCCTGCAGATGGATTTTACTCCCGACACCTGCTGCTTCGTGTTAATCAGTGGAGCACCATTACGATCTTATGGGACGATCGCCAATGGGCCACATGCCCTTACGCAGTACTAGTGGCTAGGAGCAACATTTCGGCCTTTCAGCTGGACTAGTGCCTCCCTAATGGGACGGCCCTGCGGTTCGAGGCGCTTCCATGTTGCCTTTCGTACGAGAATGTAGGCCCTGTGTACCATGAGGGAACAGGGCGTCACACAAGAAGTAGCTGGTCATTTATTGCGGATGCAGCCCACAATGGTGAATTATGTTTTGGGGTTCATGGCCTAATGGCTGTATGGGCTTGGTGAATTTGTTGTGCATTAAATTTCTATTCTGATATGAACCGTGTAGCGTTCTTCTTTGCAAGTGATGTGGCATATTCCTATTTGGGGAGCGATGTATTGTGAGGAGATCTGCATTGGGTTCCAGCTTCGGAGTATAGTTGCATGGTACTGTGCTGGGCGCGTTTGCCTACGGAGCACAGTGAGGTCAGGGATTAGGGCTGCCAATATGACTGTTTTCATGGTGTCATGCTCAGGGGCGGGGGATTAGCTTTTGTGTAACAGATGCCGGTCAGCCAGGTGGATTGGTGGAATGATGTGATTATCAGAATATGGCTGGTCACAGGTGCCTGTGTTTGCGTGCGTTTCTTGGAGGGAGACTGAGGTCATGTCCATTTGTGTAGCTTCTGTATTCGTGCCATCTGTGCCCTGCAGCTCCCATTGGACCCTCTTGAGGTTCATTTGTTCGTTGGCAGGCATGGGTGATTTGTACATTTCACTGGTTGCATTGTGTGACTTCATTGCACCTACGAGGAGTTGTGCAATGTGGCCAGGGAGTGGTGTACAGGCACTCAGTAGGGCCGTTTACGGTTGGTTCGCGATGCCGTACTTCTCACCATGGCGGAATGGTACTTTCCGCCATGCTTGATGGCGTTAGGTGCATGTCCGCTAGGGTCAGAATTCGCATACCGTTGCGCCATGGTGGTAATTGCGGTTTGGCATGGCGCGCGTGCGCGTACTTGGTGCAGTTAGCGTTGGCGTTCACTACGGTGTCGCTGATGGCATCGTACTTTGCGGTGACGGGTCATGATCGCACCGAGCGCTATTCGATGGCGGTATTGCATTTCTGCCATCGTTTTTCGATTTCCGCCAGGGTCGTAATGAGGGCCATGGTCTTTTAATGTTTTTCAGTAGGGCGAGCACACGGATGTTAGAACGGGAATCAAACCGGGCAGAACAGCGATATGAACCAGGAAGTTTTATTGAACCTGGCGTGCTGTCCTCATTCCTGACACCACCTGCCTTACTGAGTTAAAAGCACTCTGTTGAGGCTGAATGTATACGTGGCTGCAACTGCGACTGAGTGTATGCCTGAGAGTATCACTGGGCCATTAGTCTGGAGTGAAGAATATGTTATGTGTGTAACAGGAGTTCCTTGGTTGCCTTTCCTACTGGACAGTCTATGTGAGGCTTAGAATGTTGATTTGTGATGATGCATGGGAGCCCAGAGAATGGTGAGCGAGTGCTTCCCATACATGGTCCATGTGGCAGGTGGGTGTCTCGTGCATCCCCAGTCAGAGTAACCTGTCCTGAGAATGACTTTGTGGATTGTGTTGTTACGCTAATTGTAACGCTATATTAATGAAGTAGAGTGTAACCACCGCATAAACAATGGAGGCCATTCACTCGTAAATTGAGGCAAGGTGAGCAGGTCACTGTGCAGGAACTCTAAGATCTCCCTGAAGTCGCATCAGGTACTCGTTTATGTGTGCAGATGTGCCCATGTCAAGCGAAGGATTGGCATCCAGGAGGCATAGCATGGCTTTAACAAAAGCTATCATTTGCTCTCTTCAGTGGCATCGATGGACTCATAAATGGGATGGGTGTTCCTAACCTGGACCTGACATACCTAATGTGTCATTATTTACGTATTAAACACATTTTTAATTCAAACGTTCTTTACTGGATTCAGTTTTGTGAGAGATGCTTTTTGCAAAACATATTTTGTTTCTTACTGTACGTGCACCTTTTTGGATTTACATAGATGTTAGAGGCCATGCCCATGTTATTTTATTTATGCATCTATTTGTGCTGTTGGTTCATATCATAAATACCTTACACAAAATACAAAAATTAAATAAACACACGCAATCATAAAACTTAAAAATGGGAAAATTCAGTACATATTTCATCCAGGACATTTACACCATATCCTAGAATTCAAGACTAACATTTTCATATCAAAGGTTAAAACATGAATCACAAATTCATAAATAAAATACCATGCACATTTTCTCCATGAATATGTTGTTTAAATATTGTGGAAGCCTCGTGTACTACAGCATGCCCCCAAGTGTTAGGTTTGACACTAGGGTAGATAGCGGGCCATTGTAGCATGGAATGATAGTTATGTGTTGCGGCCCAGAAGGTGCAATAGTGCATTTTGATAGCACCAACTGCTGCATCAGACACTGGTGCCAATCCTAGGCAGGCATATTTACAATATGTGGGAGAATATGCCCATTACTGCTAGTGTCCACAACCATTTACAAATGCATATATATCATGTTAAGTCATGTTTTGCATCACCAACGTTGTGTGGGGTCTCGGTGTGTATGCTGTTCAAGGTTTAAAGCCATAGAGTTTGTAGCCCTGATGCCCAGGGGTTCGGCGTGCTTTATAAATGCCAAAATAAATAAAAAAAATATAGACCAAACGTATATTGTACCTGAAATCACTGAAATGTGGACTGATGCAAAGTTGTTGAATTGGGCGTTTCTTGATAAAGAAACTGTGTACCCTAATTTGGTATGGTGCAAAATGCGAGGCATAATACTGCATTGTGCCTGTCGTGCTCACCATCATCGTGGGTGAATAGTAGGGACAGGAAACCAGTAGCATGCACCATGAATGTAGTTGTTCACACCCAGTTGTTGTGTTCGTATGGACTGTTGTTGTGAGGTACATGTTTCGGAGTACTTGAGTGGGTGGCCTCAGTAATTGGGTGCCTGTATGGTTGATGAGGTATGTGTGTGTGTATTCAGTCCCAATACTTAGGTGAGTCACGTGAGTGTTTCCCTCATTGGCCTGTAGTTCAAGGGAGAGAATCTATCACCTCCCTTGAAGATTACGACCACAGTTGCCAAATTCAATGTTGGAGGGACCAGTTTTAGCATCAAAACATTATTAAATAGAGTAAAGTTAATCCCTGCCCACAGCGTTGGGTTTGATTTAAATGTCATAGACGATAACCATCAGAACCAGGGGCATTTGAGTTTTTGCTAGCCTCAATCAGAGTAGTTTAATCGTCCATTTCCCAGGATACAGCCCCAACCCAAGTGGTCATATACAACACAGGTGCAGTTTCTACCTTTGCCCTGTATAAGTTCCCAAAATGCTGTACCCTGGTTCCCTGTGACCTGGGTTGCACCTGCAAATATGGATCCATCTCATCCGACCTTAATAATCATCAGACGTTATCTGGACAACCAGCCAATATACAACCCAGCATTTTCTCTGCGTCCTTTATGGACAATATAAACCTATGATGCTGCAGTCCGTTTTTATGCTTCAACTTCAGGGTTTTTATTCGTTGTGTAGGAGCCAGAAAATGTTTCTTCAATTTTCTAATATCATTTCTTAACTGTTTCTTTCGTGATATTACTTCTCTGTCAAACGCATGTTTATGGGGATTTGCAAGGATTCATCTCTCCATCTGCCTATGGGTAGTGAGCTTTCCCAGCATTGATCTAACTATAGGCTCAAACTCCCATTGGACTGCATAGTCAGGCAGGTTTCTCTTGGAGCTTCAGTTCTATCTGCAATTTTATATTACCAATGAACCCTGTGGTCCCTTGGGTTAACTGACACTTCCCGACTTCTACCCTCTTCTGTTACCAGACATAGGACTGGAGGCTGGTATATCATCATTGCGTGATCGCTCAAAGGTAACCTCCGAACATCTAGAGAGCCACCTCCGGCAAGCAAATCCAATGACACAAAGATATAGGCCATTGTGGAGCGCCAGAGCGCTTGTGCCAGGAGAATTCTGGTGGGATTTCAGGGTCTAAGACCCAGTTTAGGGTCACCAGATCCCACAAAGCTAATTCTTGACGAATCGGGCTTCTATTAAGTAGTTTTATTTTTGAATGCCACTACTCGGTTTGGCTCCTGGTAGCACCCCATATCACTACATTCTGAGTTAAAGTTCCCAACCACAATGACATAGGCACCCTCTGCAGGGGATTCACCCAGCCTAAAATAGGAAAAATAATTCAAGAAATCATCCAAGAATATATGGTCGGGATTAAAATACATGTTGAACAGGAATGTATCCGCCTCCTGCGACCTGCAGGAAAGTAGTTTGATCAGCATATCATTTCTTGCTGTTTTAATTATTTCCCCACAATGCCCTAATTGTTCTTTATTGCTGTCAGCAGCCCACCATATGGCCGCCCTCTTATACCTTGTTCGGCCTTGATTTCAAATACCTCGTAACCATCCACGATAGGCGACTCACACACGTGTTTCCTAGAGACACCCTATGGGGACAGTCCTCAGCTGTTCCTCATTTTTTGATATGTTGGTAAACCCTTTGAAGTTCCAGGAAAGCGTAGACATTAAAGCCACTCATGCTGAAGGCTCTCGACTAAACAAATTAACAAGGGGGGTCCTGGGAGTCCCTCTGCCAGACATTAGTCCTGGTTGCAAGAGACTTACCCAGAGTCTTTAGCTCACTATCTTTCACAGAGAAGAAATATCCCAAAAGAGGGACTCCCAGGACCCCCCTTGTTAATTTGCATATTTGAGTAACTTTGGGTCTCACCCTAAATTACTAGGGGAATCCAGACGTGGACCCCTTGCTCGCTATTCTTAGAGAGGCACAGCTCCTCCCTACTGATGAGGTCCAACCAGACCGAAACAGTGGACCCCTTGCTCACTATTCTTAGAGAGGCACAGCTCCTCCCTACTGATGAGGTCCAACCAGACCGAAACACGTGTCAGGGGATGCTGTTGGTACTCTTGTTCAGAGGAGAATTGCCTAGCATTTTGGTGCTGGGGGGGGACTCCCAGGGCCCCCCTTGTTAATTTGCATATTTGAGTAACTTTGGGTCTCACCCTAAGTTACTAGGAGAATCCAGATGTGGACCCCTTGATCACTATTCTTAGAGAGGCACAGCTCCTCCCTACTGATGAGGTCCATCCAAACCGAAACACGTGTCTGGGGATGCTGTTGGTACTCTTGTTCAGAGGAGAATTGCCTAGCATTTTGGTGCTGGACTGCCTCAGGGCAGGACAAAGACTGATATGTTTGGGATATTTCTTCTCTGTGAAAGATAGTGAGCTAAAGACTCTGGGTAAGTCTCTCGTAACCAGGACTAATGTCTGGCAGAGAGACTCCCAGGACCCCCCTCGTCAATCTCCACTAAACAAGCCATTATGCAGCAAGTTTACAATCCTAGTCCAGTCATACTTTGAATCTCTGTTTTCCTCATGTTTATTTTTACAATCATTCTGCGGCTTTACCCCCAGTTTATTGCACAGATTGATCTTCAAATTCTGCATTGGTTCTTTAATTTGGGACTTTTTATCCCTGTAGTACCTATCAAATGTGGGGTCTGCATCTTCACTTATTTCCATAATTTCATAACCCAGTGATAACAGCATTTCTTACTCTGCTAAAATTGCATTTTTTAATACTTTAGATCTTAGACCGATTTTTACTATATTCAAAATGTCTTCGTTCACAAACAAAACCTGTTTAATATCAATGGAGTTAGTCAACCGTAAACTTAAAATCGCAGAGAACACACTCAAAATATGCTGCAGGTTTCGGGAGTTATTGTCATAGTCTTCAAATATGCAGGCTAGTACACATACTGTAAATCCTCCTCCACCTTTACTTTAATTATTTCACTTTCCCTTTTTGCCCATCAAATTTAAGTGGCGGATCTATGCTCTGTGCCCCTTTATCGCACTGCTGCTGGCTCCTTCGCTCAGCTATGCCAGATACTTGGACCCTTTCCGTTGGCCTCTGCATAATAGCCCTTCTTATTCTATCTTCCAGGGACATAAAAATAAGGAAAGCCTTCTTTAGATGAGCCACCGGGTTATCGTGTCTACTTTGAGATGCTATTTCCTGCTGCTGCGAGCTCCCATTACAGTCTTGCCGCTTTGGTATGGTCAGAGTATGACACTTAGCCTCCCCCACTTTAATTCAGCTTTCCTCGCACCTGCTAGCCCTGTATTCATAACCATAATCACTTACGCTCTCTTCAAAACTTAAGACACTTGGGTGGACTGAAATATCACTCAAAATCAGTCACTAATATTTCTTGCCGATTGGTAGCATAAAAGGTGTCATAGTTTCCTTGTCTTTAGGAATAGAACACCCTTTTCTCGACTTCCGGGCCCATTAATTTTGTTCTTTTTGTTTTCTTTTTCCTGCTTTGACCCTTTCGGTGGTCTACTGGAGCTACCAACCAACTCGTCTACCTTTAACCTTAGCTTCTGCAAAAATTTTCTTGAGCCGTTATTTGAACGCTTCTCTAGGTCTTTGAAGTTCTTTGACATAGGTTGATTTTTGGCCTTACTCTGTTCACCCTTGCACCTTTGTCCTAATG
This sequence comes from Ambystoma mexicanum, assembly GCF_040938575.1. NCBI lineage: Eukaryota > Metazoa > Chordata > Amphibia > Caudata > Ambystomatidae > Ambystoma > Ambystoma mexicanum. The sequence goes on along the minus strand of NC_090930.1, from coordinate 1,106,750,846 downwards.
TGTGTTGGGGGAGTGCTTGCACTTCAACCATGTTACTGTTAAGAAAGGGCACTCCTTCCTCCTCCCACAATACAGGTGCCAGTTCCCCCAAGAGGGATACCGTTGGGTGTATCTGGTTTAATGCCTCAAGGGAAAACTTTGTGGTGTCGACCCAGCGGGTGAATACCGATTTAACGGCAGACTAGGATCCGAACAGGTTCTTTGGCAGCATGGACGGCTGCCTCCAGTAGGCTTCGATTACTTGATTGAAACCTTAACCACCTGTGCCGAGTTAACATTGATACCGGCCACAGTTGTCCGAACACTGGAATAATTCAAGCTCATCTTCAAGATTCTTGGAATTTGGTGGATTGTCCCGGAGCCACATTTTGTGGTCCTTGATCCTTTGGAGCATATGACATTGGGAGCCAGTGGTAATATTATCAATTATTTCTCCTGATGAAGACGTTGTTTCAATCACTTCATAAAACGTCGAAACCGGTAGAGAAGAACATCCGGGGATGGAATGTATAATTTATTGTTGAACATACTCACTCCGTGGAATAGAGCACATTCTCTGGTTAATGACTGTGCTGCTACACATTACATGTGGATAAAATGAAATATTAAAGACTCTGTGGGGCTAATTTATGAAATGCTACCACTTATGAATTGTACTAAATGTTTTAGTTCAAATGTTTTTACTGTGAGTGAATGAGGCTGATTGATTTGTGTTGCAAATGATGGTGTGACTGTTGTTGAATGATGGTGATGTTAGGATTTTATTATCTGGTGTCTTATGCTCTCCTGCAATGGTAATGTAATTTCATATGTGTGCATTAATTAATGATTAATTCTTTTTTGTAAATGATGTATCTTAATAAATACATTTTTGATACCTTTAAAACTAAGAAACAACCTCTGGATAAATTCGTTCACTATACTGTGTTACATTAATACCCTAGTCCAGAGTGTGGGGTTTTCCTGCGGTTTTCAGAGTGCTTAATGCCTCAAGCACCAGTAAACCCACTATCTCAGTAGTTGGCTGCACCCCACATTTGGGGTATCCTCGCCAGGCAAGGGTGCACAAAACCAAATATTACAATCCCGGTTGGACTCAACTGGGACAGGGCAATAGAGAGCTTGGGGGCTCTGTTCACCTGTTTTTATATTTATAAACATTCATCTTCTCATTAGTTGCGGTGATAAAACCTTCAATAAAATTCACTTTAGCACATAAATCTTTAAGAATTAAGCAAACCTTGCGCGGCCCAAAATTAAGAACATCATACTCTCGGTCCATTGAGTCCAACAGACGTGATAAAACAGGGAAGGATAGTTCATCAACCACTGTTATCTCAGGCCCTTGTTCAGGACCCCCAGTCCCCTCTGAGTTAAATACAGTTTTCATCTTGCAGTGTTGCTTTTCCAGTATCAAATCTTTTCTGGAATCTTCAGGCCCCTTGACCTGGATCGAAGATTTTTCCACCTGATTATGTATGATTGAGGGTCCTGAGGTGTTGTGATGTCCAGAGGCTATGTGGCGGTGCATCATGACCTCAGCGTCCTTTTCATTGTGAGCACTAAGTTCAGGAAGTATCCACTGTTAGATTTAAAGTCAAGTGAGAGACTCACACGTTTCCCCAGTTTGTGGGAAACTACAGGAGCTAGGATTGAGACATCAGACACCAAATCCTGCTCGCTGTTAAGGTCCCGTTGCTGAGTTACAGTTCTATAACCCAAGGAGTAACCATGGGTTCCGCCACATGGATAGAGGTTGACAGGTTGAACACAGAGTTTTGGGTTACTGCACCCCAACAGAACATACAGATGTAGAGGCAACAGTCCGCCTCTCTGTCACCTTGGTCAATTTACCTAAGTCTGAGGGGGGGAGAACATCTGGTATTGAGGCCGTGCCCGTAGACACAGCCACCGGTGCAGCGTTTGCCACTGAACTGCAAGAAACACCACTTCCTTCCTCTGTGGGAATTAGATCAATTTCCTACACACCAGTTGGACTTTTCCCCTCCTTACTTGTATTCTCAATGGATTTAGGAGTGAGCATTTCCACCGACACCCCTGGTTGGAGCTGCATTGTGCTACGAAACACCACAACCATGATCACAACATGATCACAGTTAATAGACAACCCCCGTAATCTCTGTTTCAGATGAAGCGAACAGCGAGGGGTTCAAAGGCTCTAGGCCCGCAGTCACCGATCGCAAAGCTCTGAATATTACAAAAAGTGTCAAGCACAAAAGTCAGGGCCCACAATGGGACGGAGTAGAAAATGTATATTGCAAGGTTGGCCACTCTGAACAGTTTTCGTGAGATAGATAAATAACGCAAAGAAGAAATGACAGAGAACAGGTTTTGAAGTGACTCAACGACTCCTGAACTCACAAACTGCCTCTTCACTTAACAAAATCACTTTGCACAATTGCGCACGCATTTGCGCTGGTCGGGCTCATTTGAGGTGTGTGTAGACCAATCCTGCTGAGCGCCGAGCTGCCAGGCGGGTTAGTCGCTCGCAGGGGCAATCACAGAGTCCAAGTCAGCATGGCATAGTAAGTCACTCCCAAACTGCCTCTTCCCTTGCAAAGTATTTGTAAAATATTTGTAACCAAAAACAATGGCGAATGGTTAATTGGTTTGGGTGCCTGGCTCAGTTTGCCCACTTATCTGATAATGTGTTGTTGTTATTCTGCGGATTACGATATGTTGCATTTCCTTTGTTCATGCTTGTTACTAGATGAACAAATGAGGAAGAAGTACCTTACCCCTGTTTGCCCAGTAATGGAGTTAGAGGCAGAAGAGATGCGTTCACTTGCCTCATGTGCTGTAATCTGGCCAAAAGGTAGTGTGCAGGCACAAAATGATTGAAAACAACTTGCGTAATGTGAACATTAGCTGGGTATACAAATACATTTTCTACGAAGTAAGCAGCACATTTTTTACAATCATTGGGGTATTCCTGAATTTCTAGAATTTGAAGAAGCATTTGGTATATGTGTTAGTTTAAAACTGAGCGATGTGTATGCTTTATATAATGTGATGTTAAAACACTTAATGGCAATAAACAATCAATCAATATTTACTATTAACACATATTTTCCTCTTCTATCTGCATTATACAAACTTACAACAATGCACTGTGTACAATAAATAACAGGCAACTAAAGAAATACATTTGAAAAAGTCTTATTCTATCATAGTTTTCCCCTTAAATCCCTAGTTTTTCAGGAAATACTGCCTATTTCTTATTTCTGAGATAGGTCTGCAGTTCCTTTGGTAGCTGGTCTTTCCATCGAAAGGGTTTCCATCGAGACCCTTTCCAACGAAAATGTTGCATCGAATTTGTTTGCATCGAACGCATATATGGATGGGGCAAGGGTTATTTTTCGTTGGGGTGGGGTCCTAAGGGTAAACAACGGGGGGTTAGGGAGACCCCCGTAATAAAATGCTGAAAAATGCTAAAAAATGCTAAAAAAATGCATTTGATGCAAAGAAATTTGATGCTAAGTTTTCGTTGGAAAGGGTTTCGATGGAAACCCTTTCGATGGAAAGACAATAAACCATTCCTTTATAACATATCCAGAACTAAAAATGCCCCAAGATAGTCATGAAGGTGTATTTCATGAATCACCTTTTTCCTGCCTGTTTAATTTTTTTCCCAATGAATCAAAAGGTGTGTAGGGCGGAAACTGTGTGCTGGCAAGAGTGGCAGGTAGTCCAGCGCAATGAATACCTGGCCACTACTGCCATGGTGGGTTCAGGACATGAAATGGCTACCACCCGTCTCATAGTCCATGCACCTCAACCTCAAAATGGATACTGCATAGGACAAGTCTTCTTTTTTGGAGGCTGATCTAATGTATCAGCACAGTGCACTTCCTCTCATCCAGACATGTCACTTCCTATTTCAGGGGTTAATTGCAGTTTTAAAAATGGAGGGCAAGCGGCAAGCTATGATGACTGCTTAGAAAAATGTAAATGGATATTATTTAGTAAAACAGTTTTTAGTTGGAAAAATGGCAGTAGAAGATTAATACTAACAAAAAATATATTTTCAATTTGTAAAAATGTTCTCTCTCCTTTAGGGTCTGTTTCATTATGTTAAGAGCAGTCAACCTTCAATGCTTTTGATAATTTAATTAACAAAGAAGTATCTACAATATTGCATGTCTTTCCCTTTTTACGAATTTTTGTGGCATATTTAAACCATGTTTCAAGCCGTAGTTTCCATGAAGTAAATGAGGAAGAAACAAACTATTTGCCTAGCTATGTATTGTCCTATGTCCATTGTTATTTAAAAAAGAAAACATTGTGGTCCCCATTACGAGTTTGGCCGATTTTCAATTGTAAATCCAAATCAGTTATTTTTTCCACCTCTCCGTTTGGTCATAAATTTGCCAGATTAAGAGTGACTAAATTAGTCCCCATTCATTCATGTAGTCCATTTGTGGAGTTTACAGCAAGAGGGAATTCTGTCCACAGCAAATACTACATTTGTGGCAGAAAGGTGGAAGAAACACCACCACCCACTTGATGGGGGTTTTCTTTCCTGATTACTTCAAAACTCAAAATAAGGTGAAGTGGTATCAGGGCGGTAAATCCATTACCGCCACTTTACCACCATTCTTTACTACACCACCATACTCGTAATGAGACTCTTTAAGAAATACTTAGGGCCTCATTACATGGTAGGCGGTAAGGGTTAACGGTCACCGGTAATGGTACCGGTGACCGTTAACCCTTACCGCCTTACTACGAGGTCCATTAGCGGGTTGATACTTTAACGTCTGCTTTTAGCAGGCGTTAAAAACCAACCCGCTAAGGGACCTTGGTGCTAATTACGGCACCGCAAATTTGCGGTACCGTAATTAGCACCTTCCCCATTCCCATTATGCCCTATGGGGCAAAAATGGGAATGGGGAAGGGCAATGGTGGAATGGGGAATTACCGCCCCGCCAACCTTGGAATAGGGCGGTAATTCCCCTTTCCACCAAGGCGGTGCCGATATTTTACCGGCATGGACTAAGGTGCTGTTAGCACCTTGGTCCACCGCCTACCGTGTAATGAGGCCCTTAGCCTTTTTTAACTTAGTGTATTTGTTGTGCTAGGAATTACCAGTGGAAATGCAAATAAAGGGATTGATGTTCCCACTGGCTATAATGCTGCACCAAGCAGAAAGCTCATTAAATGGATTATTGCATCAAAGCTCTTTATTCCTATTTCTGATATGTGTTTCATCACTACCATTGAACTTTCTGTATACCAATGGCTGTATTCATGCTGTCCTTGCAGCAATTAGACTATTTTGCAAACTGATCAGGGTTTTCTGAGACCTTCCACTGGGTTCCAAGTAAATTCTGATGTGAATAAACTAGTGTGAACTGAATATGACCCACAATGTACAGTGATTATCCTGCACTGCTCTTCATGGTGCACCGCCATGCCCTTTTAAAGTGCTGTGATGTGCCTTCCAAAAGTAGATACTTGCCTTCCAAATCCTGACCAGATCAATGATGTGTGTGACCTTAGCATTCATTGGAACTATTACAAGGATATTCTTTTTCTCCAGTTATTACAATTACCCTATGTGGCCCTGTGACTTATGTGATGATTCGCGGGAGCTCGTCAGTTCTCCCCACGGGGGAGGCCTTCCCTGTGCGTCAAAGGAGGTGAGGCTGCTACCGAATAGTGCCTAACATCTGCAGAGAGTGCAACTAAAAAGTACTAATGTGTCTTACTGCAACATTCCCTGACTTCCATCCTTAAGACTTGACACCACTGAGATGAGGAAGAACAAGAATGATGGCATACCTTTTTCTAAAAGTACTGGGAACAGGTGGCCATGAGGAGACATGGAGAGGACATCATGGAAACAATTGAAAGACTATGACACTGCGCTGGGGTGGACCCATCGAGGAGAGATTAAAACTGAGAAAAGACTGAAGGAAGAGGGGAGAAGCCAGCAAGGAGCCAGCTAAGCCTGGGAAGTTTGAACCAGGAAACCTGTCAACTGTACAGAGAAGCTGGTCCTTGGAAGAGAGGGTGCAGAAGAGTGGAATCAGCAGAAGAATCCCATGAGCTGACAGGTAGCCAGCTCATTCCTCTACTGTGTAAGTCAAGGTGGTTTTGTGACCTATGGGAGGTGGACCACTCGATACAACAACGACACCGTGACCACCATCCCATGCCTTTGCAGAATCATGCAGGAGAAGCAGAAGGAAGCAAAGAGAAAACCGCCCACGAGCCGGCAAAACCGGACATGCTTTCCCAGCACAAAAAAGGTAACAGGACCTGCAGGAATCCCAAGTGGGATCCAGTTAGACCAGAGAGTGGAAGTTGCATCAGGAGTAATCTTCTTTGTTACAGTAATTCCCAAAGAGACACAGAGAGTGGAAGCTGTATCGAGAGTAATCTCCCTTGTCCCGGTAATTACCAAAGAGACACAGATAGTGAAAGTTGCATTAGGAGTAATCTCTCGCATCACGGTAATGATAACCGGAGAATCCAGAGTCAAGAAAGCCAAAGGGAGTAATCTCCCTCATCACAGTAATGATACCCAGAGAACCAAGAGTCAAAAAAGCCTCCGGAGTAATCTCTGTGATCACAGTAGTGATACCAGGAGTACCAAGAGTCAAGAGAATCTTGGGAGGGTTCTCCCTCGTCACAGTAGTGATATCTAAAGGTCTAAACAACAACAGTGTATCAGAGGAATCTCCCTTGTCACAGTGATAATCCAAATAAGATTAAAAAGGATCCTAGAGAACAAGAGCTATCTGGAGATAAGCTTCATAACATCATGAGACAGGGAAGAATTCCTGGAACTGTAAAGCAAGCTTTCAGAAGCCCTGGGGACTACATCGCAAGTCAGCCCTCAAGGCTGTGCAAGGTGGGTCAGGAGAAGGGAGTAATTCTCCTGACACTACTCACTTTTCTGAATCAGAAACTAGAGCAAAATATTATTGCAAAAGAGATAAAGACTGAGCCAGTTTACCCGGAGAAGGAAGCCATTCTCCTGGTACTATTTTCATTTGGATGCTGAACCCTTTTGTTGACTAGTGGTAGAGTTAGAGTAGGGTTTTGTTGAGAGCCGATGGACACTTTCATTTGGACAAACATCCTGAGGACGAGCACCAAAGTTGATATTTGTGTAGGTAGGGATAACCCTTTAGAGATAGGGAGAGGTAGGAGCTTTTATTTTATTTCTAAAATAAAATGTGTCGAAACATGCCACCCCTTTGTCCGACTCCTTACTCCACCAAACCACACTTACCTTCGAAACACTATAGGGGTGATTCACAAAAGTCACAAAATAAAAAAATTGTTTACTGTACGACAAGCACAGTGTTCACCTACATCTATTTATAAGGCATGCATGTTTACTGATTCACCTATGCTTCTATAAATTGTGTCTGTAAATTATCTAGGTCGCAATCTGCTCATCATCCTGGCTGGCGTACACTAGGACAGGTGAATTAAGAGAAAAACAATTCTTCCCTGCAAAAGTACAGTTTTTCATTTTGAATATCATTTTTAAAAATCCATATTACTTTACTAATTTGTACTCGGGTAAAATTTCACATGCACACCAGATGAAAAGAGGAGAGTTCAGTTACAGAGAACATGGGAATAAATCTAAACCTGCCACAGTGAATGGGCATCATCTGTACCCGGGGAAGCTCTCTTTCGCGCGGTGCACTTTTTGAGCTTGCTCCTACTACCAAACGGATCCCTATTGATATTGATATTGATATTTTATTTCTATTGCGCTCGTACACAAGTGTTTCAGAGTGTGACAAGGCAAGGGAGGGGAACAGGGGAGAACAAAACAACGATCTTACTAGGCCCGATGACATTGAGAATGCGCAAGTGCACGGGATTGGGCATCCCTATGGGCTTTTCTGTTGACATTCAATCTCCACACACTATATTGTCATCTAAGCTGCAGTTGCAGTGTTTCTTGCTGAATGCTCGCTCTCTTGTTGCCCGCTGAGTCCACTGCCATGATTTGTTATGTGATAACCTTCCCGACTTTTCATTCATCACAGAAACGTGGTTTGGGGAACCATCAGGGCCAGCTGTTTCTCAGCTTTACCTGCCGATTTTAAAATTCTGCTTTTAGATCATGTTTTTGACCACGCTGGTGGCGTAGTTGCTGTTATATTTAGCAACCGGTTCACAGGGAATATTCTTCTGTTAATTCATAATATTAAAATGGAGGCGTTCTCCCATTTTATATTATCTTCTTCCCTGACTATCTATATATTGATGGTCTATCACGCTACTGGCAATAACTTCATTTTTTAAGCCTTTTTAGGGTATCTGGTCATTGCATCGAATGCAATAGCATCGAATGCCATACCAGAGGGAAAAAAAGCATAGAAAAGAAGCATCAAATGCTTTTTTTTAAGAGGTAAAGAGTTTAGTTTAATTAAAATGGGTTGTAAAGGTAAAAAAGGGGGCTTAGAAAAAGAAATGTATTTTTTTTCGATGTTTTTTTTCTCTGGTATGGCATTCGATGCTATTGCATTCGATGCAATCACTATAAACCCTTTTTAGAGCTCACAGTGGATCTTCAGCTTCACCATTCTAATCTTTGGATAGTGGGAGATTTTTTTTTTTTATTGAATGATCCATCAGACTCCTCTGCAGTTAGGTTTGCTGAGGCAATAGGAGAGTTTGCCCTCCCTCAGTTGGAGGATGGCCCCACACACCAATTGGTTAATACTTTGGACCTAATTTTTGCTCATGACTCAGATATTATAGTGCACCCTGCAGTTCCTATATACTGGTCCGACCACTTCCTTATCCCTTTTTCTTGGAAGATGGATGGGGCTGGGCCAGAAATGGCGGTCAGTTTCTTGTGAACAGATGGCTAGTCATTTAGAATCGTTGTGTTCTGATGATTCTACTCTTGATCGAAATGCCATTTCTCAGGCTTTTATTACTACTGCCGATTGTGTTGCTCCTCTTATGATGCTGAAATCCAGAGGGTGGATATCCCAACCCTGGTTCAGTGACCATTGTCAAGCCCTCCATCTCCAGCAGAGGCAAGAAGAATGCAGGTGGCAGCTGAACTATTGTCACGCATTTACGGTGATCCTGCAGCGGATCCTGGTGCAGTATCATTAGGCTATATTTGATGCTAAACGTATCTTCTTCTCACAGCAGGTAGAGGTATCGCTGAACCTACTTTGTAAGATTTTTAAATTGGCTTGCTCTCTGTCAGCCGTCCGTACTGAATCAGCATGGGCTTCTCAAAACATATGTGATTCACTCTCCTCTTTTTTTTTAGACAAGATTAGAAAATTTGGGAGGACATTTATGGGTCTAGCCTGAGGTCATCGCAATCCCAACCTGAGGTACATGATGCTATGGTGGACTGTGCCTGGGATTTTTTTCCCACATTCACTCCGGACGATATAATAGTGGCCACAAATAGGTTGAGGCCAGCCTCCACTATGGATGCTATTCCTTTGTCTGTCTTAGAGGATGTCAAGACTCAGATTGTTCCTCGCTGGTTACTTGTGCAGTGAATGCCTTGTCTAAAACTGGCCAGATCCCAGCCCCCCTGAAACACGACGTTGTGATCCCCTCACTAAAAAACCCACATTAGGTCATTGCATTGCAGTGCACTTTCAACCTATTTCGCTTCTTCCTTTTCTTGTGAAATTGCTAGAATCCTTTGTCTATCCTCTCCTCATTTCATTTGTTGAGGAGGCCTCCTTTTTCTATCCACCTCAGTCTGGGTTCCAGCCAGGACACGGCACAAAGGGGGTACTGGTGTCAGTCGTGGATGACTTTGCTCGACTGCATGATCAGGGTGGCGCAGGAGTCTTTAGATTGCTTGAGCTGTCTGCCACCTTTGATACCATCGATCATGCTGTCATGCTTGGTCGCCTCACAGGGCCGGTCTCTCAGGTGCGTTATTTCCTGGTTCACGTTCTTTCTTTCTGATCGTTCTCAATCTCTTTCTCTTCCACCTTTCTGTTCTGCTCCCACTTCTCTTTCCTGTGGTGTTCCTCAAGGCTCTGACATTTCCCCAGTCTTGTTTAATGTGTATGCTCAGCCACCTACTAAGCTCATCTTCCCCCCTGGCTTCTGTTGCTATGCTTATGCAGATGACACCCAGGTTCTGGTTAGGTTTGATCTGTCTCTGGCTGAATTAGCAGCCAGGCTTAGGGCCTGTTTTGAATCTATGGGGAATGGATGTGTAACAACTGGAAAAGATGGATGTTCTGGTGGTGGGTTCTTCTGTGGCTGCTGCTCTTTGATCGCCCCTCTTTTGGCCCCTTTCCTTGGTCCTTGTCCCACTCCAGTTCCCATGGTTAAAGACCTGGGGATTCAAATAATATCCTCTCTGTCCATAGCTACTCAGATTAGTGCGGTATGCTAGCGGGCCATTTCAATTAGTATATTCTTCGTAACGTCCTTCCACTCCTTCCACTCCTATCTCCTCGTCTTCATGCACCTGTGGTTTCTTCTCTGGTACTGTCTTAGCCCCTCGCTGGGTGCATGTCTCCTCAATTTTGCACAGCTTACAATGCTCCAAGTTGTTAAGCAGACTCTGTTTAAAGCACTCTGCCTGGTTCATCGAGCACTGCATGGTGTAGGATCCATCTATATATATGCAAAATTCAGGTTCTAAGTCCCTTGTCGGGTCCTACGGTCAGATGAGACTTGTTTGGTGGAGGTTCCACAGTTCAAACTGACTCAGATTGGCGGTCTGTCCTTTTCAATGGCTGCTGTATCCTAGCAGAACTCCCTTCCTTGCGCCCTCTGGGCAGTGGATGATTACCAGTCTTTCAGGCGCTCTCTTTTTGGTTGTTCTTTTTCTGTCCTTATCGTCCTGTCTAAGTTGGTGCCAAGATGCTTTTAGCTGTACGCTGCACTCTACAAATGCTTTTAAGATAAGATAAGGTACCCTGTGTAATTCTGCTTTATCCCACCAGTGTTTTTCTTTTCCCTACTTTCTCCTTTCACCTCCTGTGGTTGCTTTGGCTGACCAAGTTTTAATGACTCATCTTTTTGTACCACGCAAAACTCCTAGTAGCAACTCATTCTGTGAGTGTGATACCCAAACACTTAAACAGAAATGGGAGTCTTTTCTATTTAATGTTGACTTCTCCTAGTAGAAGGAGAATCAGGGTTCTATTAATGGGATGAAAGTGAGTATTATGCAAGCAAGCAACTCCTTTTCCAGCAGCAAGAAGTGAAAGATTTGACACCATCCCTTCTCAACTAGAAGACCCAAAAAGCTCTGTCAGTGTCATGTGATCACTATTAGTTCACCAATTCGAAAGTATCTGGACCGATAAGGATCGAGCCCTCCTCTTTTTTTAGCTACTGCTCTGACCAGGTCCCCAATCTCAGAAAAAAACAGTAGTAGCACGGGTCACGCCCATGAGACATCTCATCACCAGCAACCAAAGGCTACTTCACCTAGAAGAACTGTTGACCCGAGTAACCATCCTAGGAAGCACCTAAGAAAAAATATAACAAAAGAGGGTTACCCAGGTGGGAAAATACTCACCTCTGTGCCATTTACAGAGTCCAAACATTCCTTAATAACTAGTATTAACAATTCTATGACAAGACAGGAGGCTCGTATTTAAGTAATATGACCCTGGCGGCGGGGGCAGGGTCATATTACTTAAATATTACCGACTCAGGTAATGCCCCGGGGCCCATAGTTATAGGCCCTCAAGGCCCCCGAGGTGAGCGTCATATTGCTATTAGTACCCCGGCCCGCATGATATGCGTGACCTGGGCACTAAAAGCATTTTTTTCTGTCCCGAAAAGCCGCAGCGTTTCGGGACAGAAATTTCTTTTTTTCAAAACAACGACAATGGCCGCCGGGAAAGGGAAAACGGGAGTCCGTTTTCTCTTTCCAATGCGGCCTTCGGGAGCGGATGCGCTGGGAACACAAGTATTCCCAGCGTGTCTGCTCCCGAAAAAAAAAGAAGCAGAAGGTAAGTGGGGTTGGGACGGTGGGAGGGAGGGGAAGGGGAGTAAAAACAAAAAACGTACCTTTGTTCCTGCCAGGGGACGATGGAAGCCTCCAGCTGTGTGGAGGCGCGGAGTCTCCACACTGCTGGAGGCTGCCATCTTCCCCCACCAGGGACGCAGGATCAAGAAGGTAAGTGGGGTGGTGTAGGGAGGAGGGAGGAAAGGAAAAAAAAATAAAAAAAAGCTTACCCAAGTCCCCAGCAGGGGGCAGAGGCAGCCTCTCAGCCGTGGGGAGTTACGGAGCGGGGCCGCTCCTCATTGGTTGAGGGGCTGCCACGCCCCCCCGCCGAGGACAAAGGAGCTGGAGTCCCAGCCGAGAATCGAAGGATTCTCGGCCGGGTAAGGACCCGGCGAGAGCCAATCAGAATGCGTGTTGCATTCTGCTTGACTCTCGCCGGGTACTAATATGCTTTACTTTCTTTAATACTGTCATATCAGCATTTCAACCACTTTTTTCAAAACTGAAACATTTGTGCTCTTTTCTTCAATTTAAAGAAAAAATATATCAAATCTGAGAGGATTTAAAAAGTTCAATAGTCAAAGTCCAATCCAAAACTACGACCCCCATGATCCTCTGGGGCTTGGTAGTCCTGACCTCTCCTCCTTCACCTATCCGGGATCAGGTCCTACTATAAGAACCCTCCATATTAGGTATCTTCCTCTTTCTTTTTGCTGCCATTTTGAGATGAGTACATGTAATTTTATATAGATTTATGAGGATCTATTTGTGTGTTTAGGACCCTAAGAAGCGCTATTATACATATTTCCGCGTCCACTAGTTTTATTTCATAATGCGCAGTGTATATATTTATGTAACAGCTTGGGGGGGAGGTGCTTACCTCAACACGTCGTTTGTAGGCCTTGCGGCCGTGTTCGAGAGAAGAGAGGCAGCGTAGCCGTCAGCAGCGTTCAAGGTGAGTAAACCTTGTTCTGTTTTGCCATATTACATGAGGAGCGGGGCCGAAGCCGTGAGCGAACGTGGCCGCATCAGGCAGCTGGCCCCGCTCCTTGGAGAAAACATCGCAGAGGGAGAGCTCTAAGACCCAGGGGAGCGGGAGGCGGTAAACCTCCCGGCGTCCGCTGGGAGCTCTCCAACGCTTGCGATTGCAGAGCGGAGAGTGATGGAAGCCTCCACAGTTTGTCGAAAAAAATAAATAAATACATTTTGTAAAACGGAATTGAAGCTCTGCCTTATAGAGGGGATAAGACCTGTTGGACAGGCTAGCTAAATTACAAACTGACCACAAAAGTGATGGCTGGAAGGTTTCGAATGAATCTAAACCACTGGCAATTGCTCTGGGCAACCTTCCACACCACCGTTTTTAGCCCGTCTGCGCCATTGCAAAAGGGGACCAGCCATGTGCAAATCAGTCAGCAGCTGCTGCCACATCAGGTAGCAGCCCAGCCCGAACTGCTAGGCCAGGTCCCCTCTGCACAGAAAACCAAGCAACCCCAGACATGTTTCGGCCTTGTTGGACCTCCTCAGTGAGGTGCACCCTGGTTGCCTGTGGCGCAGCGAGCAAGGGACCCACGTCTGGGCATACCCTCTCTCACAAGGAGAAACAAACTGACCACAAAAGTGATGGGTGGAAGGTTTCGAATGAATCTAAACCACTGGCAATTGCTCTGGGCAACCTTCCACACCACCGTTTTTTAGCCCGTCTGCGCCATTGCAAAAGGGGACCAGCCATGTGCAAATCAGTCAGCAGCTGAAATTAAGCTAAATTACAAAGTCAGTCTTTTAGCAGAACTGCTACAGCCTTCCACCCCTAGGTGCTGACAGCCCTGCAGTTGGCTCTGCCAACAGATAGAATGGCTAGCTATAAAAGCCCTGGCCAAACTCCATCAACCTCTCCAGAATGTAGTGAAGAAGAGTGGGGAGAGAACCCTTCCCAAATAGAGCCAGACCTATCACAAAGTTTTAAGAAGGTGCTAGGGGACTCGCTGACACAAGCAGTCTCTCTTGGTGTTAAGCCCATTACAGGAAGGCTAGATATTTTGGAGGCAATTATGGTAGAGCATCAGGAGCAGCTTGCTGCTAGGAAAAGACGGGCAGATGACACCCCCCAGAAATGGTTGAACCTAAGGGGCGTAATGTAGCTCAGAAGAGCAAACACTCTTTGACCCCCCCGAGCACAGGCGGAAGGGAGGATACTGCTCCCCAAGACATAAGCGACCCTGTCGCAGGGCTAAAGAGAGCCTTCCTGGACAAACAAAAAGAATGCCAGGACAGACCCCCTGCCCCAGGGGTGAATAATTCAGGGGATCATGATGAGGGCTATTCGCCCGATGATGAGGGAGAAGGAGACGACGATACCTGTAGGAACTTCGAAGAGAACATCGGCCCTCAAGAAGTGGATCACATCATAGATATGTTTGACCCAGAGGCCATCAGACATCCAAAGTCTTCTGAATGGGTACCATTCCCCAGAGTAGCGGCATACATGTCCCAACATATGGCAAAGCCGCTGGATAGAGAGGTGCGCTCTCGCATGAGGTCAGAGTGTCCCAGGCCGGAGTAGCTGGGAAAACTTGCAGACACTCGAGATTTAGATCCCAAGGTGGTCACTTTTGTGACAAAGTCAGCACGTGACATTAGAAAGGGAGTCGACCGTGCTTGGAGGGGATACCAGGATAAGCTTTTGGACATGGCAGGTCCTTTCGCAAAAATAATGGACCTGGCAGAGAAAGTGAAAGACACCGGAACCCCGGTAGATCCCCTTGCTCTTGGTAATTGGGCCCAGAGACCAGTGTGTCTTCTGGGCAACGCCAACTGCGCCCTCTCTGCCGAGAGGAGGAGAGGAGTCCTGTTGAAAATAGACAGGAAATTGAGCGACCTAGGCTCTTACGAGGCTGGTGAGAACGCTAAAGGCCTCTTGTTTGACGAAGCTTTCGTAAAACAGATGGCACAATTTGTAGGCACATACTCAGCATTAGAGAGAGCACAGAGCTCAATAAAGAAGATCTTCCCGGGACGTGTTTTTTTTGGGACCGGACGACACAGGCCTCGAGCGTCCGGTCGATACAACTATCTTCGCAGGCCCCAAGGACAACGTGCCCAGTACTGGGAAGGGAAGCAACAAGATACCTTCTTCCCGTCCAGAGCCAGATTTCTGAGACACCATAGAGGGAGAGGATCTTATCGTCAACCATGTGCCGCCGCCGGTGAGTACATCAAACACGAGAATAGGAGGGAGAGCGCTCCAATTTTTAAGCAAATGGCGAGCTTTGTCGCGCGATGCATGGGTGCTACAAGCAGTGCCAGCGCTGCACCTAGATTTTGTGGGAAATCCTGTACAACACTCAGAACCGCATCCCATATACATGGCAAGTGCAGAAACAGCACTATCACACAACAAGCTCCTCAGCTTAGCACAGAAAACCGCAATAGAGCAAGATTGGCAAGGGGGGCCAGGGTTCTTCAGCAACATGTTTCTGGTCCACAGGGGGGACAAGACGCGGCCGGTTATACATTTAAAAAACTTGAACGCATGGCTCGAGTACAATCATTTCAAGATGGAAGGCATCCATCTACTGCGAAACCTCCTCTGCGGAGGAGACTACTTAGCGCGTCTAGATCTCATGGACACATACCTCACGATTCCAATAGCGCAGGAATTTTGGAAGTATCTGCGCTTCAAGTGGAAAGGGCAGATATGGCGCTTTTCATGTCTCCCATTTGGCCTAGCGTCCGCGCCATGGGCTTTCACCAAAGTGATGAAGCCAGTAGCGGCCGACATAAGAGAAAGGGAAATTCGGATCATTATATATCTAGACGATATTCTCGTTCTAGCTTCAGACAAAAATACTCTTTCCAAAAATGTGCAGTGGATCTTCACACTCTTGTCCTCGCTCTGATTCTTAGTGAATTTGGACAAATCTCAGCTAAACCCAGTCCAGAAGCTAGAGTTTCTAGGCTTCACGATAGATACAACGAAAGCAATTCTCGAGCTCCCTCAACACAAAGTGAGGGTGATAAAGAAGGAGCTCAGAGTAGTAATAGCGAAGAAGGTTATTTCGCTTCGATGTCTAGCCAGAGTAGTGGGGTTACTAGCGGCCTCAATTCAAGTGATATTTTCAAGTCCCCTCCTAGTGGAGGGGACCTGAAAATATCGCTGGAGTGCTCGTTAGTCACTCCAGCGCCTCAAAATCAGGCATTTACAAGGAGGAGTAGGTTACTACCAACCTCTTACAGAGCACCACTGGTGTTTCCAAAATTTGGACGCTTGGAACGGACGACCGATATTTGGAGACGCCCCAGGCCAAGTTATAGAATCAGACGCGAGCAGGTCAGGATGGGGAGCCAGGTGCGAGCACATGGAGACAGGAGGGAAATGGTCAGAACAGGAATTGCATCTGCATATCAACTGCCTAGAATTATTGGCAGGTTCCTTAGCAGTGCGCGCCTTCACGAAAGACAGGGCGAGATTCTGTGTAGTGCTCCAAATGGACAATATTTCAGCAGTACGTTGTATAAACAAGTTAGGAGGAACAAAATCGAGGTTGCTAGCGGAGTTAGTGAAAGATTTCTGGCATTATTGCCTCCAACACCAGATTGCGGTGTCAGCAGAGTATCTACCCGGGAGTCTCAACGAGGTAGCGGATTGGAACTCGAGGTATCTGATACATTCCAGCGATTGGAAACTACACCTGCGAGTGTTCGAGAAGTGTCCAGGTTGAATGCTCAGAGGCAGAAGTATTTCAGCTGGAGAATAGACCCGGGTGCAGCTGGTACGGACGCCTTCCTACAAACATGGCACGGAGCTCTCCATTATGCTTTCCCACCATTTATCATGATCACTAGAGCGCTAGCGAAAGTGCACAGAGAGCAAGCCAAGCTCGTGATGGTGCTACCGCTCTGGAAGTCACAGCGCTGGTTTCCAGTAGCAATGGAACTTTCTTTGGATTTTCCGAGGATAGTTCCTCATCAGCCGGACCTTCTTCTAGGACCAACCGGCCAGACGTACCCTCTGATAATATCAGGCAAGCTGCAATTTATGATCTGCAGGATTTCAGGAGGAAATGGGAGTTGCCAGGAATTTCCCAACTCACTGCAGACTGCATCAAGGACTCCTGGGCGCCTTCCACCATTAGGAGCTATAGCAGCGCATGGAGGGCCTGGTCTCAGTAGTGCACAGACCAGCGTGTGGATCCCGTTTAAGCCCCTTTAGTGCAAGTTCTTAACTTCCTAGCAGCTAAATTCCAAGAAGGAAGTGCATTTAGAACAATAGGAGTTTTCAGATCAGCAATCTTGGCAGGTCACAGTAAAGTTGAAGGGATTGCAGTAAGGGAACACCCCTCAGCCCTGCGATTGCTGAGAGGCATAAAGATGAAAAAGTCTCTGCAGCCGAAGTACGCAGTATTATGGGATGTTAGAGCAGTTTTTGATCTTTTCCTAAAATGGCCAGCGAACAAAAATCTTTCACGATCACGGTTATCTGGCAAGCTGGCGATGTTATTGTGTCTTGTGGCATGCCGAAGAGTATAAGATGTTAAAGCACTGGAGATCGATAGGAAGATCTTTTATCCAGAAGGGGTAGCATTTAACATAGCGAAGCGAACTAAGACAGGCTCTCGAGTCATTTCATATCCTTATTTTACAGAGAATAGGAAGATATGCATCGCCCAACGCATGTTACGCTCACCTGGTATCCACAGGGACGCCACCCAGCTGGGTTACTCGCTGGTATGCTTCTCAGCTATGCCCTGATGCGGTCTGCGGGGAAGGTTCTGCCTTTTGGTAGAATTAGGCGTGCTCTCCGTCCTGCCTTCTTTGCAGGGGTGCGTTGTCTTTCATGGGCGAGTGCGGTCCAGTTACTTCACTGACGCCGGCCCGTTTGATATTGTTCAGGTAGGTCTTATTGCTGTTCTTTAGTTTTGTTGCTATCCTGCATGCCTTTCTTTGTTTAAAATGACTCTTTTTTCTCCCTTAGGTATGCCGAGCTTCAGCGCAGTGAACTGGCTTGGTTGAGCCCTGCTGGTAAATGATGGCGCATTAAGAGCGCTATGATGCGGTAAGTAAGTGCTATGCGCAGAGCTGCAAAGTCTTGCCTTTCCTAACCTGTGTTTTCCTTCCTTGTAGGTCGCGGTGTTCTTCAGCATGAGTGGAATGTCTGGAGTGGTGCCAGCCGAGAGGCGACCAGCCAGGTAAGCCTTTTGAGCAGTTTGTAATTTGTAAATGTCTCTACAGCTTTCTTTAATGTTGCCTCTATCTTCCTCTTTCAGGTCGTTCTGACCGGGAGACATGCAGATTCGAGGAAGCTGTTCTCAGTAGCTGCCAGTGTTTAAAGAAGAAGACTGCAGGTAAGATGCTGCTGCTAATGATGTTCCTTTTGTCTCCTTGCAGGTTCTGCTTCTCAGAGGTTCGAGGGAATAGCTGGACACGGTGAGCATCACGTTGCAAGCTGCAAAGTAACACAAAGCATGTTCTGCAGTCAGGGTGTGGTTTATATAGCCCAGGTAAAGTAGTACCAGGGAAAGTAGTTCCAGGCCTGCCACACCCAAAACACTAGACCGCATAGCTTGGTTCTTAGGAACAAAGCTATGTGGATGCCTCCATGTTGGCTGACAATACAATAAAGTAGTTCCCAAGCACATTGTTGTTCATGGTGTATGAGCCTGGCGCCATAGGCGCCAGGACTGGCCCCATGAGGGCTTTTGAAGAGGATGCCAGGCTCTAGAGGCCCGAGTCCTGACTCCACCTGGCCAATGGGTTTGCCAGAGGGGGTTTTGGGCGAGGTTTGTGACAATGCATTAAAGATTACGAAAGCATCACAGCACAGTTTAGACCACGAGGGGTGACTCAATTGCTTATAGCGCGCAGAGAGCGATCACTAGATGGGTGTGCAAAGTGATGCAGTGGGCAGGGATGGACCTGTCCGTATTTGGCGCGCATTCAGCGAGGGGTGCTATGGCGTCTAAAGCCTTTACTACTGGGGTATCACTTCAAGATATAATGAAATCAGCAGATTGGTCTTCTGAGTCAACTTTTAAGACCTTTTATTTCAAGCCTGTATCTGATATAACATATGCAGTGGTGGCGAGCTTTGAACAAGCATAATGCGAGCCTCCTGTCTTGTCATAAAATAAAGATTGGCCACACTTACAGCTCAGGAAGTCTTCATTCTATTAAAGACAAGGAGGCAAGCATTATATCCCACCCGATAAATGTGACAATCTGAACCTATGTATGGTATTATTTAATGTTCAGATAGTATTTTCCTGCCCTTACAATCTATTCTCCATCTATTGTAGGAGACAATCAGAAGACGACTTGAATGCGAAGTAAAGGTCGATAGTTCGAAGATGTTCGCTTGAGTGGTCCGGGGACCTAACCAGTTACAATTCGACAGGCAGTTCCAGTTTGTCCTTCATCAAGTCGAATCAGACAGAGGACAGTTTAAAGTTTATGTCATAGTTGAAAGACAAAAGAAAGAGGAAGATACCTAATATGGAGGGTTCTTATACTAGGACCTTATCTCGAATAGGTGGAGAAGGAGACTTCAGGACTACCAAGCCCCAGAGGATCATGGGGCGTAGTTTTGGATGGGACTTTGACTATTGAACTTTTTAAAACCTCTCAGATTTGATATATTTTTTCTTTAAATTGGAAAAAAGAGCACAAATGTTTCGGTTTTGAAAAAAGCAGATCAAATGCTGATATGGCATGTTAAAGAAATTAAAGCATAATGCTTGCCTCCTTCTCTTTAATCGAATGAAGGCTTCCTGAGCTGTAAGCGTGGGCAATCTTTATTAACATGCTATGGCATGGCATATGGTGTTCCTATTACGTAGCTTCAGAACCATGAAATAATCACATTAGAAGCATGAACAATTGATTATCAACAAAAGTCATTAGAAAAACGTGTTCTCTAGAACAAACTGTATCCATGAGAATGTCTTTGAGTATGGCTTTAGCCAAAAACACGTTGGAAGCCATGGCACCCTCCTAGTTGAATGAGCCCAAAGGGTGGACAAATCCATGACCCAATTGACCCATCTAGGCAGTGAGAAAGGGTGTGCTGGTGTTCCCAAAAGGAAAGGGATTTATACTGAGACATTCTCAGATACGCAGTTTGGTTCTAGTAAATCTTCACACATTTTAACACATCTAATAATGGCATATGCAGAAAGGAAGGACATTCAATGTGTTTATAATTAGATTTATTCCTGAGAGTAATCCTGAAATTGGACTCCTGAGGGGGTGAAATAACTGTCTGGCAGTTCCAAAGCCCTAACATCAGACACTCTCCTAAATGATATCATGCACACCCACATCAGCAGTTTAGCATACAATTCCTGTAGTGAGCCCAGGGGAACACATGCCTTACGTAAAGGGGCTTGCTCCTTGTCATTGGCTAACAAAGTCATCCCCAAAGAGATTGGAACAAGCTGTCCTGCTGTATCTACTAAATCCCACGGTATATAAATAATATTTAATAAGAGGCATTTACATATTTCCTGGGAGATGGGCTCATTTACATGTGGACCAAAATGCTTATCTGGGCAGCCTCCAATTGGGAACTGCCATTTTAACCTCCTTTGCCAAATTCAGAATTTGTAATAAAGACCTGTGGTGTTTGGAACTCAGACCGGAACATCCCTTTGCCACCCTTATCATATTTAGGAACAAAATCACCACCTCTGTGTCAATGGAGGCCCAAAAGCATTCCATTATGAGTTTCTTAGGAATGGTCACGTAAACTTCATTTGTAACATAAAAGAAAAATATTCTGCCACCCGCATTAAAGCTGCCCATTCTCTGGAATTTAGGTTAGTGGCGACTTTAGGGTCAAACCTCCTTAAACCCAGAAAGTCCCTCCCTGAGGTCCAGATCCTCATCAGTATAGTCCTTGTACAGCATTAGGGGGCCCTCCGCTAGAGCATCAATCCTGTCAACCAAAATAGGAGGAGATGAAGGACAGGGATGGCTAGGTGACGACTCACTCTGGAGTCTATGTGGCTCTCTTGGCGAGATTATTATTCTCTTGCTAGGTAGAGGGTATGGATAAAATAAATAACGCATCTTTCAGAGACAGTGCTGCTCAGTCTGGGCACTGGGGTTGGTGGACAAGGTAAAGAACTGCATGCATTTACCTTTGCATAAGGTGCTTCTGCTTGGCGGGGGCTTTGATAGAGAGGAAGCCAACCCAACATCACCATATTGGGCCCCCTCCTTCCTTTGGTAAGCCATACCCTGGGATACTTTCTGTAGTTTAAGGACAGTCCAATCCATATAGGAATGAAAGGTCGTAGATAGGAAATCAAGCTATTTGTCAAAGACCTTTCCATAGCAATAGAATTAGAGGAACCCACAAAGCCCATGAATTCCTGTCGGCAGTCCTCAGGGTCTTGGATGAGAACATTGGCTATTCTAACCTCAACAAAGGGCAAAGTGTCTTTAGCCTTGGCCCCAGCAGCATCCATCATGACAAAGCAGGCACAAAGCCCTCAGATTACCCCGAGGGAGGTGGAGAAGGACCCTCTGTAGGGGTCAATCCACTCTGAGGAATGTACTGGTATGAAGGAACCCCTGGACCACAGTGCCTTTCTCGGGAGTTGACCTTGAACACTTATGTGACCACACTCATGGGCAGAGGCATTGCTAGGCGGGGGTGCTGAGGGTGCAATAGCCCCAGGTCTTTGGTTGTAGCCCTGGATAGAAGCTCAGGGGTTGCACCAAAAAGGCTAGCTAGCCCCCAGTCCTGTCCGTCTCAAAATTAGCATAGCTCCAGATCTTTTCCAGACCTAGCAACATCCCTGCCCATGGGTTCTTTTCGCTAAAGGCAGAAGAACCTGGTAACAGCACCTGAACACAGCATGCCCTATGCCCTGGAGTTAATTAGCCTGATGGGAAACATCCACGGGTGGAAAGCTATGTGTGCTTAGCTTCCCCACGAAATATAGAGCCAAACAACCTGCGACTGTAACCTCTTAACTATGGCTGGTAATCTCAAGCATTATTCATAATCCAAATAAGAAGCCATTCATACTCAGAAAACACTTGGAATGGACCTCATGTGAATGATGCTACCTTCTACATCAGTAGGAAAAGAGGAGGGCAGGAGGGCATGACCCTCCTGGGTCAAGTTACTTAGGGACTGGTGGGGTTCCTGAGACCAGAGGACATGGACAGACCCTTATGGGACTTGTGATTAGGAAGGGATGCGCCAACGTTTTTTTTGTTGCACTTCTAACTACTGTAAAAAATAAAATGAAAAGAGTTGCTTGATAGCATAATGGAAATTCGCTGTGCAATGCAATAGAATGAGCTTTTCTACGGTGCTCTGTCACCATTACTGGCAAAATGGAACTGCGATGAGTGTAGAGGTGGTAAAATGGTAAGGCAATGCTACACTACAAATAACGAAAAAAAAGTTATAGGCTAGAGTCAAGTCAACTAAACAATACAGTCAATCTGACATAATGATGTGTTTCTTAGTATTTTCTATTAAGAAGCAAGTCAGTGATGGATCGCAAGAGAATTCCATAAATGTGCAGCTTGAACAAAGAAGTGTCTGTCGCCACTTGGAGAAAGACATCTAGTTTGCTTTGTGAATGAAAAGTAATTTAGGAATACATGACCTTTCCCCACAATATTAAGTTTAGGAAAATCTTTGCAATTTTCTCCGGACACGTTATAAAACTCCAATAAATGAATAAATACATAGGACCAGATTCTCAAAAAAGTGGGCATCTTATTGGAGATGGCAAATTTAGAAAGCAAACACACAAATGCCCAGTGTGCAAATGTGCCCGTATTGTGGAACAAAATGGCACAAATAAATGGGCATGTGGTGGGGCATCTGAAGAGATTCGCGCGTTTTTGGTGCATCTGTCAGCTGCCCGTTATTCATGTGCAAATGCTGACATGAGCAACACTTAGTGCCAAGAACAAGTTGATCTCATCAGACGCCCCATAAAAGCGTGCATCTACCCTACAAAACACAAGCAAAGTATTTTGGAAAATGTGTTTAATGTTCCTTCTCTTTTTTCCTTCTTGTTCACAATACACTTGAGAATAAGACAGTGCATATTCTTTCACTTTAGCTTTTGGGTGAGTTTACTTTGCAAAGTGGATCACTCCCCATGGGAATACGTGATACCATTTAAGGGGCCGATTCATGGAACAAACGTGCGCCGAAAATCTACGCGCAAGCAGGCGCAAGCAGGCGCAAGCGGAAAAAAACAGGCGCACGCGCACGCGTGCGATTCATGGAAGTCCCTGCGCGTGTACACCCCGGGATGTGCGCCAAACCCATGCATGGCGCACAAGTCACAGCAACATCCCGAAAGGCGTGCGCGACGCGCACAGTGAAAGCGCACAACCTCGGCACATAGACCACAAAGTGGGCGGGACACGGGGCGTAACGCGCGGAATGGGGAACAATGCGCGAAAATAAGGGCGTAACTGGGGATGTACTGCAGGGAAGCAGACGGAACGCCCACACGCACTCGAACCACACGTATTCATGGAATCGAATAGGGCAAAGCCACGCACAGCCAAAGACACGCACAAGCCGAAACACGACCGCCACACGAAGGCAGGCGGTAGCGTCCCTGCGCATTACAAAAGTGGCAACATACAGCAATTGGGCCTGTGCGAGCGGGCTACGTGTATTTCAGGGGTTCGCGTGAACTTTTTCACGCGATCGGGCCTGGGGGAGCGGGCTACGTATATTTCAGGGGTTCGCGTGAAGTTTCTCACGCGATCGGGCCTGGGGGAGCGGGCTACGTGTATATCAGGGGTTCGCGTGAAGTTTTTGACGCGATCAGGCCTGGGGGAGCGGGTTACGCATATTTCAGGGGTTCGCGTGAAGTTTCTCACGCGATCGGGCCTGGGGGAGCGGGCTACGTGTATTTCAGGGGTTCGCGTGAAGTTTCTCACGCGATCGGGCCTGTGCGAGCAGGGTATGTGTATTGCGGGGGTGCGCGGGAAGCAACACACGCGATCGAGCAGGGTACGTGTATTTCGGGGGCGCGCGGAAAGTGACACACGCGATTGAGCGGGGTACGTGTATTTCGGGGGTGCACGGGAAGTTACACACGCGATTGAGTGGGGTACGTGCATATCGAGGGTGCGCGGGTAGTTACACACGCGATTGAGCGGGGTACATGTATTTCGGGGGTGCGCAGGAAGTTACACACGCGATTGAGCGGGGTACGTGTATTTCGGGGGTGCGCGGGAAGTTACACACGCGATTGAGCGGGGTACGTGTATATCGGGGGTGCACGGGTAGTTACACACGCGATTGAGCGGGGTACGTGTATTTCGGGGGTGCGCGGGAAGTTACACACGCGATTGAGCGGGGTACGTGTATTTCTGGGGTGCGCGGGAAGTCACACACGCGATCTCATGAGGGTACGTGTATTTCGGGGTGCGGGGGAAGTATCCCACGCAACATCAGCAGGGTACGTGTATTCCAGGGGTGCGCGGGAAGTTCCACACGCAATTCCATCAGGGTACGTGTATTACATGGGTGCGCGGGAAGTTCCACATGCGATATCATCAGGGTACGTGTATTACAGGGGTGCGCGGGGAGCAGCACACGTGAATTGCACGTGTGGGTCCTCCCAGGTGTTCCCTCTACACCCTCCACGGCCCCTGCAGGTGGCTCACACCACAGGGGCCTACCCAGCACATGTCATGCAGGCACCCCATCCACCATGGCCATGCCCACCAGCCAACCCACATGTCAACTTGCACTACTGCCCACCAACGCATGTCCCCCTGCACCCCCAGCCACCAGGAGCACCCTCCACCAGGCCCCCACCCATGTCTCCCACCACCCCCCAGCAGTGCAGGGGCACCCTCCACCAAGCCCTCACCCATGTCTCCCACCACCCCCACCCCCCAGCAGTGCAGGGGCAGCCTCCACCAGGCCCCCACCCATGTCTCCCACCACCCCCACCCCCCAGTCACCAGGGGCAGCCTCCACCAGGCCCCCACCCATGTCTCCCACCACCCCCACCCCCCAGCAGTGCAGGGGAAGTCTCCACCAGGCCCCCACCCATGTCTCCCATCACCCCCACCCCCCAGCAGTGCAGGGGCAGTCTCCACCAGGCCCCCACTCATGTCCAACTCATGTACCCCTGCACCCCCACCCCCCAGCGCTGTGGGGCACCTGCCAGCAGGCCCCCACCCATGTCCAACTCATGTTCCCCACCACCCCCACCCCCCAGCACTGTGGGGCACCTGCCAGCAGGCCCCCACCCATGTCCAACTCATGTTCCCCACCACCCCCACCCCCCAGCCACCAGGGGCAGCCTCCACCAGGCCCCCACCCATGTCTCCCACCACCCCCACCCCCCAGCAGTGCAGGGGCAGCCTCCACCAGGCCCCCACTCATGTCCAACTCATGTCTCCCATCACCCCCACCCCCAGCAGTGCAGGGGCAGCCTCCACCAGGCCCCCACCCATGTCTCCCACCACCCCCACCCCCCAGCAGTGCAGGGGCAGCCTCCACCAGGCCCCCACACATGTCTCCCACCACCCCCACCCCCCAGCAGTGCAGGGGCAGCCTCCACCAGGCCCCCACACATGTCTCCCACCACCCCCACCCCCCAGCAGTGCAGGGGCAGCCTCCACCAGGCCCCCACTCATGTCCAACTCATGTCTCCCATCACCCCACCCCCAGCAGTGCAGGGGCAGCCTCCACCAGGCCCCCACTCATGTCCAACTCATGTCTCCCATCACCCCCACCCCCAGCAGTGCAGGGGCAGCGTCCACCAGGCCCCCACCCATGTGTCCCATCACCCCCACCCCCCAGTAGTGCAGGGACAGCCTCCACCAGGCCCCCACCCATGTCTCACACCACCCCCCAGCACTGTGGGGCACCTGCCAGCAGGCCCCCACCCATGTCCAACCATGTTCCCCACCACCCCCACCCCCCAGCACTGTGGGCACCTGCCAGCAGGCCCCCACCCATGTGCAACTCATGTTCCCCAGCCAACATGTCATCACAATCTAGATCTCTGGTCCCTATGGTAAGCCTCCAAATGCAAAACACCCACCCGAGTATTGCATCCACCCACTCATAATTTGCAATTACATCACAGAACACCAATTGCAAGTTCCGAAACAAACACATTTCCCTCACATACACCCAATGGGTGTCAGTGAATCTCAAAACACATATCATGAAATGCATGAAACCAATGAGATACCACACATTGAAGTTCACCAAAAATAATATGTATTAAAGGAAACATCAATAGAATAAAAAATGAAGAAATAGAAACGTGAATGTACAAAAATGAAAAGAAGCATGTCCGTCAAAAAAAGCAAAACCAAAAATAAAAAACCAAAGTAATGTCCAAAGTCAATGTCCACAAAACAAAATCCAATGGGAAATAAAAAAGAAAGCCATTGCTCCATGGTCAAAAATAGAAAAAAAAAATACAATCCAACTGTCAACTATGTACATGGGAACAATCCAGGGTCCATTATCCCAACAAAATAAAGGAAACCTATCTAACTACACTAACTAATAAAATAAACTATATACAAAAATGTGGCCAATGTCCGAAAGGTCCAAATTAAATAAAAACAAAAATGAAACCTAACACTACCTAGAAACTATGTACAAGGGCAGTGGGCTAGTTTCACGGCTCACTTGTGGATGTTCCGGGCCAGGGCATCATCGAACTCCTCCTCAATGTCCCGGTGGCGGTCCTCCTCCATGGCCCCGAGGGTCTGCAGGGCCGCTGACGTCTCCACCTCCAAACCCCTGCGGATTGCCTCGAGGCACTCGGCCCGCCTCAGGGCCCTCCGCATGGAGTTCTCCGCCCTGACCATTGTGAGCCGTGCCTCTTCCGCCCGCTGCCGCTCCGCATCCATGGCGTGGCCCAACCGCTGCCACACGGAAGACACTCTCTGTCCTGGGTCCTCCTGCCCTCTGGCCGATGCCTGCCCCTCCGATGTCGAAGGCCCCGAGCCTTCATGGCTCCCACCACGTTGCTGCTGCTGTGCCTCTGCCCGTGCACTGCCTCCTGCTGCCTGCACATCCTCCGCCCGCTGGGGTGCAGTTGTTGATGTGGCCACCCCTGCTGGACGTCCGACTCCCGACTGTGGCAGGGATGCCTCCTCCACCAGCCTGGTCGCACCGTCAGAGGCAGCTCCACAGGGCACCCAGGTGACTGATGGGTGGGAAGATGGCACAGAGGACGACTGGCGCGTAGGGGGTCCAGTTGAGGAGGGGGTCGGAGCAAGCCCCATCAGACGGAGGAATCCGGCCTGGGTGACCTGTCCCAGCAGGCTGACGTGGTCAACGAGCCATTTGAGATGACTCGCAGTCTCTTCATGAAAAGACTGCAGGTCACCTCGCATGGCCCGTTGACGCAACGCCACACCAGCCAGGACAGGCTCAACCCGGACCTGGATAGCCATGTCCGCAGGCAGAGGAAGGCCAGTTGACGTGAGCTCATCCCCTGCCTGAAAACGGGTCTGGACGCAGGCATCCCTGCTGGTGCAAGATGATGCAGGGACAGGATCGGGGACAGTATTGCACACAGGCACCTCCGCGGCGGCCTGTGCTGCCTCCTGTCCCTGGTCCTGCACTGCACCACTAGCACCAGTGGGATCCCCACCTCCAGACCCCGTCTCTGGTGCTTGCACGGCCTCCTCCTCCACCAAAACCCCACCAACCTGGATGACTCCATGCCATCTTCCCCTGTTTGGCCCTGTGGGGTCCCAGCTGCCCCTTCTGCTGCCGAGGAGTCCAACTCCAACCTCTGCCTCTTGGACCTCCCCCCGGCAGCTGCGGCCTGGGATGCGGCACCGGACTCCTCACTCCCCGACGAGATGACAACCTGGGAGGGGAGCCGGGCCTTGCGTCTTCGGCTGGCGGTCGGATCCCCCCCGCTGTGCTCCACAGCACCTTCTCCGCCCTCTTCATCAGTTGACGCTGCAGACAGGGAGAAACAAAACACAGGCATCAGGGCACTGTACAATGGACACATACACACATGACAGTTGTACATGAGTGGCATTGGCAAACCTCAGACATGTCATCACAATCCCCAACACACATGTCATTACAACTCACACACATGAGCCATACCACAGCCATATCGCAACTGCCACCACCATCCATACACATACAACAGCATGAGCAGCCAAAGGTGAGCCAGACATCACATGCAACACAGGAAGTGCACCACACATGTACACACACCACCACACTTGCATGCATGTGTACACCTCTGCCAAGTGTCGCACTGTTCAGACGGGCATCCATGTCACATCTGCCAATCAGGCTTCCACATACCGCTGTCACATGCATCCATGTTGCATCACTGTTGCACCCTTGTCAAATACACACACATGCACATGTACACAGTGCTGATACATGCAGCCGAAAACAACATACATGCGTGACATCACGGACATGTCTACTTACATACACATTCATCCAAACATGTGTGCCCACACAACTGCATTTGGCATGCAAGCCTACACACACAAGCACCATCCATGTCTCACACATTACAGCCCTCGCATGTGTCAGCCCCACGGCCCTGTACACCCCCACCCATACTCGACCCCATACAAACAGATGTGCAACCTGCACACTACTGAATAATCACCACACGCACTGCTCACAATCAGGATGCATGTACACTCACCGCTCGACTCCAGACGGGTCTGATTCTCAAGGACCTGGACGTGGAGCGCTGGGGATATGCGTTCCAGGACCCTCATCTTTTCTTCCGACAAGTGGCCCCGGCGCCCCTTGGCATCCGCTGCCTTCAAGAGGCGCCGGGCCTTGTTCAGGGTCCTGGACCTGAAGTCCTCCCAGCGCTTCCTGACATGTTGTAAGTCGCGGACTGCCACCCCCTCCGCGTTGATGGCAGTCACGATGTCAGTCCAGATCAGAGTCCGTCCTTCCTTGTCGGCGCGGGAACTTCCGAAGAGGGCATCATACTGCCCCAGGACTTGCTCCACCAGGACACCAACTTCGGTGGCACTGAAGCTGGTGCCCCTCTGCCTCTCTGGCCGGGGGTTGTCAGTGGTCACAGATGGTGTTTGCCCCGACATGACAACCCCAGAGGCAGGAGTGGGTGGGAAACTGGGTCCTGGGGCTGGGCTGTGGAGCGATGGAATCCCAGTCGGGAGTCTTCGGTTCCAGCAGGGGTGGTCACAGCAACAGCACCCCTGGCTGATGTGCAGGCAGCAAATGGCAGTGCACGTGGGCAGCAGGCAGTCAGGCAGCAGCAGATGGCAGGTGGGAGCGTGCTCGGGGCTCTGGGGGGCAGTAGTTCGGCCTTCTGGGCAGGAGCATGGTCTTCCGTGTGCTTACGCGTGGCCAGCTTGATACGGAGTGATTTGGCACGTGAAAAATCTGCACGTCAGCGTGTAATTCGAGGAAAGGCCCTTAGCGCGTAAGCGCATCTGCACGCATACGCATTTTCATTGGACAGAAGGCCCCTCAAGCGCAATCGCCCCTGTGACGTGACGCGTACAGACGTGCATGGGCATTTCAGCGCACGTGAAAAACTGCACGTCCGTGTGTAATACGAGGAAAGGGCCATGCGCATAAGCGCGCGTGGAAACTGCACGTCCGCGTGTAATACAAGGAAAGGGCCATGCGCGTAAGCGTGCGTGGAAACTGCACGTCCGCGTGTAATACGAGGAAAGGGCCCATGCGCGTAAGTGACGTGACGCGCGCGTGCGTTTCCCTCAGCACGGGTTAAAGGTGAGCGGGCCCAGCAGTTCGCTGTACGTGCCTTTCGTGGAGACCGACGTGTGTTGCTGCTTCCTGTTGTTTTGCGCGCCATCACAACTTCACAGCTATCAAGGACGTATCTCTTCTTTTGGCGGGGGTATTGGCTATGCGTGTTTTTCTGCATCGCGCTAGTCAGACGGTGAGTCGCACACGCTCTTTTTCCCACTGCGGGTGCCCCTGTGTATCGCACCCATTTTCGATGTCATAGTAGCCTGCGTGTCCCACGCGTACGCGTTATTCGTGTTACTGGGTGCCACCGCGTACTGCGGGAGGTTGAATCCACGCACGTAGGCTGCAGGGTTGCGTGCACGGTTTTACTGCAGTTTTGGGGTGCCTGAGCGTTGCGTGACCCGTCACCACATCACCGGGGTCACATACAGCCTTGCAGGTGCAGGGGGGCTGTTAACATCTTGCTTCCCACCCCCTTCACCCCAATTGCCCAGGTCAATTGTGGTGTACACCTCCCATTGGCACCACTCCATCTGTGCCAGCACTACTACATCTGTGCCATGGTTGGGAGGCCACCAAAGGTGAGGAGCGCCTCAGCTGGGCGTACTCCTCGTGGCGGGCGTGGTCGGGGACGTGGCCGTGGTGACCAGGGAGTAGGGGGACTCCAGGGTGTCCAGGGCAGCCACAGAGGGGGAAGAGGCAGGGGTGCGCCACTTGAGCACAATGTTGTGCCATGTGTTGGTGCAGCCATGCCACCACCCCCTGTGGTTCCGGGGGATGCAGCTCCTGCATCTGGCACCGGCACCTATATGACCCGGCAGTCCGTTCCATCGACTGAAACGGGCCCAAGGGTAGTGGTAACTGCAGGTGCAGCTGTGGACACCGCCACCCAGGCTCAGGGTCTGCCAGCACAGGCTGCGTTGGCACTTGAAGAGCCCTTGGTAGATCTCCAACAGGCCAGGGGGGAAAACATAGGGGCAGGCCGGGCTGCTCAGACCAAGACACGTGTCCCTGGGGCAGTCATGTCATCTGCTGCCCCGAACAGCCGGGTGTTGGCAAGTGCAGGGACAGATGCACCCAACAGCACCCCGGTTGTGAGTCTGCCAACCAGGACCGTTGCGGCCAACGACCCTGCCACAGCTGATGTTGCTGTGCAGGGTCCATTAGTGGGCACCCAGCTGCCACTGACACAAGTCAGGCCTTTGGTCATCCCTCCACCTGCCACTCCCTTGGCTCAATCCACCGAACCCACTGGCCATACTGGTCAGGGCGGCATTAGCCAGCCAGGGTCTGCGCCACAGTCCAAGAGGAGGAAGGTTGCACCTGCCCCACAGGCTGGGACCCCACACACAGCCACGACCTCCTGCACGTCGAGGAAGAAGCCTTTCTGTAAGCAGGAACTGGACTTCCTCGTGGACTACGTGCGGGGCCACAGCCGTGACATGCTAGTGGGTGCCAATAGTCAGACCATGGCTGCCCAACGTGACACCCACTGGAAGCATGTTGCGGAACATGTCAGTTCATTCGGCCATGAGGTGCGCACGGCGCAGGAGTGCAAAAAGCGTTGGAATGACATCAAGCGCAGCACTAAGGCCAAGCGTGCCTCAAATTACAACTTGACTCTGGTGACTGGCGGTGGGCCTGCACCAGAGGAGGAAGAACTCACCCCGCATGAGGCTCTCGTTGCGGAGTTCATACCACCTGAATTGGTCGAAGGAGTGGGAGAGAAGCTGGACTTTGATGCCCAGTCCAGTGAGTGTTGATGCGTGTTTGTTGAGGACGTGTGTGTTTCACTTGTGGGATGTGTTGTGCATGATTGCTGCTACATGTGACGTGTACATGGTTCTGATGTGTAAGTAATGCAATGCTACCCTCATGCATGTCTCCTCTGCCTGCATGCGGGACTCCATGTAGGCATGCTCCCTTGCCCCTCCTCCGCCGCTCTGCACCCCAGTTCCACCTTTGCACTGGTCTGCTTCAATCTTGCCAATGTGTACTTTCTTGTTCATGTGTCCTGTGTAGATGCTAACTTCCAGCGTAGAATCTGCCAGACATATGCCGTGTGGTATAGCCTTAGTATTCGATGCAGGGTATCTCACTTGTACTGTGCATGGGTCAGATGTCCTGCAGGGACATGAGTGCCCATTCATGCTCCATGTGCATTGCACGCATGCCCCTATGTGTCCTCGACTGGATGCTCACTGTAATATAAATCCTTGGTTACATACATTGCCTGCCATCTCATCAGCCTTCCCATGTCAACTGTGGCTCAGTCCTGCCTTGCACACATGTTTAGGCTCTGGCAATCTGTGTGGCTCACAGGCCTCAGCCTGTTCAATGGCCAATGACTTTGTCCAACTCTTGTTGTGTCTTCTTCACACGTGGGCGGCCTCCAGAGTTTCCACCGTGTGTCTTGCCCACTGTCCCAGCATCATTTGCAGTGTTGTAATTTGAATCACATTAAGCTGTTGATGCCAGTCAACACTGCCTGTCAATACACAGGTGTATGGTCAGCCTTTTGATACCATGCTAGGCATCCCTGCTTTGGTACTGGGGTGGAGGGGTGCTTGGCTTCTAGACATGGTACACATTGAATGCACAATGCACGTGATGTCTGAATTTGACATTGCACTGCCTTCACATTTCCTGGCACACACCATGTAGTGCTTGTACATGTAGGTAGTGAGTGGCGTACACATTTTCTGCACTGCATAGACCCACTTCCATGGAAACTGCCACCTTTCAACAGGTCTGATCACAGAAGCTATTCAAAGTAGACCCAGCATGCATGCCAGGTCATATGTTGTGTGTCACATGTCTGCCGGATGCCTTTGCTGTCGGTGTGTGTGTGTGTCGTGTGCTTCTGACATGTGTATTGACCTTTTTCTCTCTATTTTTCAGGTGTTGACGCAATGGAGGCAGAGGATGGTGTTGTCATGCCAGACACAGGGTTGGTAACACCACATCAACCCGGCACTAGTGGGGGTCGTGGGGTGGTAGGCCACGAAAACCCCCAAGTGCTGCAGTCCATCTTGTCTCTGGCTGCCTATGAGTCCAGCCTTGATGACGACTCTGACGTCCATGTTGAGTTGGATGAGCATCAAGTCCATGTGTCAGGGGTGAGTGATTCTGATGTGGACACTCCTCTGTCTGCGACACCTGCACTGAGGGATAAGACAGTCTTGGTTCCTCCGCCCGTGGTGGATCGGGACGCAGGGTCACCCTCCACAGCAGTCACTGATGTGCCTGGGACATCACGTCGACGGGGGCATGTAGTCGTGCAGCCGCAGGCAGTGCCAACACAGCGAAGACCCCCGGTCCTTGGGTCCCGCAGGGGTCAAGCCCGGCAACGCGGTCGCCGCGCGCAACCGCTGTATACTGAGTGGGAGCAAGACATGACTGCCAATTCCGAACGGCAGGGGGCAGCAATGGAGAACATTGCTGAGAGCATGGAGCGTGTGGCCCGATCTGTGCTCCCCACTGCTAGGCAGGTGCTTCTCCAGCAGCAGGCGGCACGGTCCACGGCCCGCTCGCTCAGGCTGGGCATGGCAGCCTCAGACAGGGCACGCCAGGCTGAAATGTCGTCTCTGAGTCAAGCAATTGCTGCTCACTCAGAGGCGCACATGGATGCCCTGAGGGAGGAGTATGCTTCCCCCCTCAGATCCACTCTGGGTGTCCTTATGATGTCCCAGAGGCAGCAGGCAGAGGAGAGGTTTGCACAGCTTGAGCGTACCATCTCGGCTGAGCTACAGGCTTGCCGGGAGGTGCAGCAGTTGTCCAGCCAGGTCTTGCAGGAGGAACTCCGTGTTACACGTGCTAACTTGCAAGAGGAAGCACGTGTAACACGGGAGGTTCTGCATGCAGACCTATGTCACATCGCCACACAGAACCAGGCTCACCCGTCCGGCAGACTTGCTGCCGACGAGGGGCAAGCTGCGGCTAGGCGTGGCCAGGCTACTGTGCCACGTCCTCCTTTCCAGGATGAGCCAGACTCGGACGACCATCTATCTCCCACATAGGTCGTGCTGTGCAGGTGTTGAGCCCATGGAGGATTTTTTTTTTGGCTCAGCATCATCGCATGTGGATGTTGAGCAGCTCCCTGTACCTCCCCCCTCCTGGGTGCCTCCCCTCCCCCCCGGGTCGTATGTGGCCATTTTTTATTTTTCTTTTAGTTTAGTTAGTTAAGTTTCTGTTTGATAGTTAGTTTAAATAGGTAATGTAGGTTTTCCATAGTTAGTGTAATTAGTTAATAGTTGATTTAGTTTAAAATTGCTAGTCTATTGTGCTTTCATGTGACGGTGCGGTGCTTTGTGGCTTTTGAAGGCATCCACTGTCTGTTCCAGCTGGGCCCTTCATGGTTGTCTTGTGTATGTGTTTGCTGCTTGGGTTCCTTGACTCACATATGCCACTCCTGCCTCCCTTATCCATGGGCTCGCAAGGATGGTTCGGTGTTACAGCATTTTACACAAGGGCTTTGGACTGTCATATCTGTGGCATGTCTGGTGCTGTGTGACTTGTGTTGACACCCCTAGTGGGGATGATTTAGGTGTCATTGTCCACTGTTCATCTTTTGCTAGATGGGGTGTGTCATGATTAATGTGGACATTGATTGCTATGCATAGTGTAGTATGTTTCATATCTTTCCTGTACATGTGCTTGTTGCAATTCATGCTGTAGATAGTGTTCCACACTTTGGAGGTGAAAGACGGACTGATGGTGTGATTTGTGATGTGACTCTCTGACATGGTCAAGTAATGAGATGCCTGATGAGACACACACAGATGACTTTGAAGCATTAATCATGTGTTTCTTGCCCTTTCTGCAGGGGGATGAGCCTCCAGAGCACCTTTGCCAGCAGACATGGCCCATTGGACGACGGAATTCTGGACCCGTTTGTTGGTGCCCACATGCACATGTGTGCAGAAGCAGAGGCACAGTGATTGCAGACCCACATCCTAGAACTGCTGACATGTTCCAAGGAACTCCAGGCAAGGTGAGCATCACAGGGGGGCCACGACACAGCAAAGCCTGCACCATGCGAGTTGCACATGCAGGCTTAGTCACAGCACTGAGGGTGAGCTTAGACGAATATTGGTGTTGAAGCACACAATGCAGCTCAGATGTGTTTGTGGACTGATGGCTGCTGATAGTAGGGTTGTCTGGGACACATGCAGGGACAGTGGCGCATACCCTTCGGTACACCAAGGTCCATTGAGCCACTTGTATCAACCATGTAGCCTTCCGAGACATGGAAAGGGGCAGCTCACAGGGACATACAGCAAGGGACATACTCAGGTGCAGTGCATGTCTTTTCCACGTACTTCATGATAAATGCACTGCCAACTTTGTTTCGGTCATGGTGGTACGCAATTTGCTCTGTAGTCATGGCTTGCTATATGGGTCTGTCTGCTTACCCAGGGAACATTGCATGTTGTGTGAATTGTGACACATTGGTGTTCCATTTGCCACGCACCCAGCAGCGGCTGCCTTACTGCATTGACTGTGTATGACCCGTCACAGGGGTGATGTTATATATGGGTACGAAGCATCAACCACAGATTGTCTGTTTGTAGAGTAGTCTGTTGCTATGGGGCATGTTTGGTGTTGTGTTTTTGTGCAATTGGCACGTACAGGTTGTTCACTGTGTCTCTCTTTGCAGCATTGCAGTGCTCCTGTAACCGGACCTGAGAGTGCGCAGGCAGGAGGCCAGCACTCAAAACCAGAGCTAAGTGTCTTGTTGTATTTCTTACGAACTGCTCTGCATAGGCTTGCTGGGGAGTGTACTGATGCATGGATGTATGTGTGGTTCAATTTGGTATGTTTTTTTCTCCCTAATCACCCATGATCCTATGCAATATTGAAACCTGTACCCTCAACCCGGTGTTCCTGCTTCCCGTGCCTATCCAAGCAACGTTCCCTGACCCTCTTTCCCCACTGGGGTTGCGGATGCCTGTGTAAGCCCCGAACTTGCAGGCGCCAAAACCCTAGAGGGGGTGGTTGGTTCGTACCACTCCTGAGCCTGGACTACAGAAGGCCATGACAATGATGTCCAAGTTTGTTTGGATTGTGTATGTGTTCATGCAGGTTGTACATTTTCGTGCATTCCCTAGTTTCATGTGTCATTCCTCCTCCCCTCTCCTGCCGCTCATTCCAGTCATCCAGTGTGTCAACACCTGTCCCGACTGCATATCCCTGAACCTCATTCCCCACCAGGGTCTCAGGGGCCTGTGTGAGTTTGACCTTGCAGGCACCCGGGACATGGTGGGGGTGGTTGTTTTGTGACACTCCCGCGCCTGTACAGGGGACCTGTGACAGTACACATCCATTCATGGTGCATCATCCTATGTCATGTACCACACATGTCTCACATCCTGTCGTGACATTGTTTTGCTGTGCTACCTTGGTTGTTGCATCATTGTGGTAGTACTTGGCCTTTGTGAGGTACTGCTACTTCAAGTCATCTACTGGAGGGTGTTCGGGTTCGTTTTTATGCCTTGGATTTTGTGATATTGGAAATGAGTGTGGATTCTGAGGGTTCAGGCATCTTTTTACACACAAGGTGGGAGATGGTGACGAAGGGTAAAGGTGATCCTGTGGCCAGGTGGAATTGAGGTTTGGAGGCTCCATGACCCAGGTTCAGTTGACCAGTGGGTCATGGTCATTTGTGAGGGAGGGGGGGGTTGTTGTTGATAGTTGCCTTGCCCTGCAGTGTGATGGGAACTCTGACATAGTAATGGTGGTATCCTATGTACATGTTGTGTTCTGCTGATCAATGCCTGTTCATGTGTTGTGTTTTCCTTTCAGGTGCGAGGGGATAGTTGTGGTTTGACATGCTGGGGTGTACACATGGTGGATGTTCACATGTGATGTGTAGGGAACACTGATGGTCACTTGAGTGCACATGCATATGTGGAGTGCATGTCCTTGCAGAACCACACACTTGCACTCTGATGCACTACATGTACTCCCACCCTTGCATATCCACGTGTACACTGTTTGCCTTCTGGTGCCCACTGTGTCCCGGCAGCACATGTTCTGTGACCGATCATGGATCCAGTGCATGCCTAATTTGATGTTTGACGTGGTCTGTCACTTAGATGTGATGCTCAGGGTGTGCATCACACACAATGGCTGTTCACTGTGCTGTGCGCTGAGCAGTGTGATGCAGGAGTAGGACACTGCACACATGAGCTGCAGTGTTGATTTTGCAATGCATAATGTGCATGTAGACAGGCATTCATTGTGATGTTACGTCTACGACTGTTGTAATGCATTTGGAAATGACTTATTTTGGGTGGGAGGTTGTTGGTCTGTCATTTCATCTGATTCCGGGTCAGGCAGCAGTGTCCGATGCCACTGTGCATTTAGGACATGGCAATGTGTACCTTATCGTTACTGCGTTGGTGTATGGGTATTGCGTGCCATGTCATGTTGATGTTTGGGAGGGTTTGAGTGACATGACAGTGATGGCCATGGCCTGTTTTGCAGGTGTGTGTGATGCACACCTTGCATGTCCGGGTCATCAGCTTCTCAGAGCAACTAGCTGGGGGTAGATTTCTCTCCGCAGCAGGGCCCTCCCCCTGGAACAGACTTCCGGCCTGACTTGAACTTGAGGGGAATCATCTCCAGTTCTGGAAGCACCTCAAGACCTTCCTCTTTGCTTCTGCTTACTGTCTGCCTCTCCCTTGCAGAATTCTCCAATGGAACTGCACAGGAGCTGCAACTGGGCCACTCTCACCGACCTCGGTCCCTGGCCCAGCCACTCTCCACTTGCACTGCCTCCCTGGCAACCCCTGCACTGCAGTACTGTCTCTCTATCCCTACAGCCCTCCCTTCCCAGCACTTGTCTGCACTTACCTTTGTAGTTGCCACCAGGCGTCCTATGTATTATTTTTTTGGGCTACTTCCCCTGTACTGGACTCCCCCCCACCCTTCCCCTTGCACTTTTCCCATTCCCCCTACCCCTGCACTTGCACGATCCCAATGGCACCTGGCCTAGTAGTACCTTTCTCTGTGTTCCCTTGTTCCCCCCTCCCTGCCTCATTGCGCCTTGGAATACTTGTGTATGGCCCATATCATGTCATATGTCATATGTGTGCCTTTTGGTCACACAGGATAGCTTGTGTTTAAGTAGCTAGGGATGCAGACGATGTGTCACTTCCATGGCAACTTTCTCAGGGTGGTAGGGTTGTGACAGTTAACTGTCTCTTTGTCATCATCGATTGTCACCTGGTATGTGCCAGGCCTGTGTGCACTCCGCAGGGGTGGGAGTTTAGGTGAAAAATGTGGCCACAAGCTGGGTCCGGTCTTCCTCGCCGCGTGCCCTGTCCCCTCCCATGGGCAGCGCCTGTGCCTGTGGTTGGGGATGTGGGGGCACCACCATGTCCACCGGGACGCCCTGCCGTGTTGCAACATTGTGCAGGACACATGCTGCCACAATGATCCTGCACACTACTCGTGGTGCATAGAGTAGTTGCCCACCAGAGCGGTCAAGGGAGCGGAAACGTGACTTGAGCACTCCGAATCTGCGCTCCACTATGCCCCTGGTTGCAATATGGGCGGCGTTGTATCTTACCTGGGGTGGTGTGGTGGGGTTCCGGATTGGCGTCATCATGTGGTTGCTCAGAGGGTAGGCACTGTCACCTGGGGAGGTAATAATAGTTGAGATTATTAGGGTTTGGATATTTGTCTGTGTGTGACTTGCATGCATGTGCAAGGGCATTTGTACTGACCTAGGAGCCATGTGTCGCCATGCTGCCCAGCTTCCAGGGCCCGGCTCAGGGCGGACATTCTGTATATGAAACTGTCATGGGTGGAGCCAGGGTAGTTTGCATAGACAGAGGAGATGATTCCCTTTGCATCACATACCACCTGTACATTGATGGAATGCCAGTGCTTGCGGTTTCGGTAGATGTGCTCAATGGCCCTAGGTGGACGTAGGGCCACATGGGTGCAATCTATGGCACCGAGCACTTTGGGGAAGTGGGCCACCCTGAAAAAATCCAGGACAACGGCCTGCCTTTCTGTGGGTGTTCTGGGCATGTATATGTGCCTGCGGACTGAGGGGCGCGCTGTCATGATTGCCAGTACCTGGTGTAGGCAGCGTGACTGCGTTGCCTGTGAGACCCCCCCCACTATGGCAGTGGTCTGCTGAAATGACCCAGTGGCCAAAAAATGCAGGACATTGAGCAGCTTCTCCAAGGGGCTCAATGCTTGGGAGCAAAGGGTGGGGGATGTGAGGTCATCTTCCCACTCCCTGACCAGGTCTAGGATGATATGGGGTGGAAACCTATACCTGCCATAGACCTGGTCGTCAGGCATCCCAAAAAGGCTTGTCCGTGGTGCGAAAATGCGTGCCCTGGCTATTCTCCTCCTCCTGCGGTGTCCCACGATCAGTGCAGTGACAAATGGGGCATTCATCGTAGCTGTATATACGCGTTTGTTGTTTGCGCGCACTTTTATGCTGTGCGCGGGGACGCTTCCGCCTGCCTTCGTGTGGCAGACGCGTTGACGCCAGTGCACGTCTT
Source organism: Ambystoma mexicanum (assembly GCF_040938575.1). Taxonomy (NCBI): domain Eukaryota; kingdom Metazoa; phylum Chordata; class Amphibia; order Caudata; family Ambystomatidae; genus Ambystoma; species Ambystoma mexicanum. Next base: position 1,106,711,644 of record NC_090930.1, on the reverse strand, counting down.
TTGCCGTGCGTGGGTTTCCCGTATTCAGATACGGTCCGAGTGTCATCGCGTGTGATCGGAGGGGAGTGAGCGTACACGCAACTGGCCTGGGTACGTGTGTTTCGGGGTGCACGGGACGTTCCACATGCGATTAGCCTGGGTACGTGTGTTCCGGGGTGCCGGGAACTTTCACACGCGATTGGTGGAAATCCACGTGTGTTCTGTCATCACGTGCAATGAGGGAAACACCTGCGCGCGTCACGTCACAGACGCGCTCACGCGCTAAGGGCCTTTGGTCCAATGAAATCGCATATGCGTGCTGCCGTGCATACGCGCTAAGGGCCTTTCCTCGTATTACACGCGGACGTGCACTTTCCCACGCGCGCTTACGCGCATGGCCCTTTCGTCGTATTACAAGCGGACGTGCAGTTTTTCACGCGCGCTGAAATGCCCAGGCACGTCTGTACACGTCACGTCACAGGGGCGATTGCGCTTGAGGGGCCTTCTGTCCAATGAAAATGTGTATGCGTGCAGATGCGCTTACGCGCTAAGGGCCTTTCCTCGAATTACATGCTGACGTGCAGATTTTTCACGTGCCAAATCACTCCGTATCAAGCTGGCCACGCGTAAGCACACGGAAGACCATGCTCCTGCCCAGAAGGCCGAACTGCTGCCCCCCAGAGCCCCGAGCACGCTCCCACCTGCCATCTGCTGCTGCCTGACTGCCTGCTGCCCACGTGCACTGCCATTTGCTGCCTGCACATCAGCCAGGGGTGCTGTTGCTGTGACCACCCCTGCTGGAACCGAAGACTCCCGACTGGGATACCATCGCTCCACAGCCCAGCCCCAGGACCTAGTTGCCCACCCACTCCTGCCTCTGGGGTTGTCATGTCGGGGCAAACACCATCTGTGACCACTGACAACCCCCGGCCAGAGAGGCAGAGGGGCACCAGCTTCAGTGCCACCGAAGTTGGTGTCCTGGTGGAGCAAGTCTTGGGGCAGTATGATGCCCTCTTCGGAAGTTCCCGCGCCGACAAGGAAGGATGGACTCGGATCTGGACTGACATCGTGACTGCCATCAATGCGGAGGGGGTGGCAGTCCGCGACTTACAACATGTCAGGAAGCGCTGGGAGGACTTCAGGTCCAGGACCCTGAACAAGGCCCGGCGCCTCTTGAAGGCAGTGGATGCCAAGGGGCGCCGGGGCCACTTGTCGGAAGAACAGATGAGGGTCCTGGAACGCATATCCCCAGCGCTCCACGTCCAGGTCCTTGAGAATCAGACCCGTCTGGAGTCGAGAGGTGAGTGTACATGCATCCTGATTGTGAGCAGTGCATGTGGTGATTATTCAGTAGTGTGCAGGTTGCACATCTGTTTGTATGGGGTTGAGTATGGGTGGGGGTGTACAGGGCCGTGGGGCTGACACATGCGAGGGCTGTAATGTGTGAGACATGGATGGTGCTTGTGTGTGTAGGCTTGCATGCCAAATGCAGTTGTGTGGGCACACATGTTTGGATGAATGTGTATGTAAGTAGACATGTCCGTGATGTCACGCATGTATGTTGTTTTCGGCTGCATGTATCAGCACAGTGTACATGTGCATGTGTGTGTATTTGACAAGGGTGCACCAGTGATGCAACATGGATGCATGTGACAGCGGTATGTGGAAGCCTGATTGGCAGATGTGACATGGATGCCCGTCTGAACAGTGCGACACTTGGCAGAGGTGTACACATGCATGCAAGTGTGGTGGTGTGTGTACATGTGTGGTGCACTTCCTGTGTTGCATGTGATGTCTGGCTCACCTTTGGCTGCTCATGCTGTTGTATGTGTATGGATGGTGGTGGCAGTTGCGATATGGCTGTGGTATGGCTCATGTGTGCGAGTTGTAATGACATGTGTGTTGGGGATTGTGATGACATGTCTGAGGTTTGCCAATGCCACTCATGTACAACTGACATGTGTGTATGTGTCCATTGTACAGTGCCCTGATGCCTGTGTTTTGTTTCTCCCTGTCTGCAGCGTCAACTGATGAAGAGGGCGGAGAAGGTGCTGTGGAGCACAGCGGCGGGGATCCGACCGCCAGCTGGAGACGCAAGGCCCGGCTCCCCTCCCAGGTTGTCATCTCGTCGGGGAGTGAGGAGTCCGGTGCCGCGTCCCAGGCCGCAGCTGCCGGGGGGAGGTCCAAGAGGCGGAGGTTGGAGTTGGACTCCTCGGCAGCAGAAGGGGCAACTGGGACCCCACAGGGCCCAACAGGGGAAGATGGCACGGAGTCATCCAGGTTGGTGGGGGGTTTGGTGGAGGAGGAGGCCGTGCAAGCACCAGAGACGGGGTCTGGAGGTGGGGATCCCACTGGTGCTAGTGGTGCAGTGCAGGACCAGGGTCAGGAGGCAGCACAGGCCGCCGCGGAGGTGCCTGTGTGCAATACTGTCCCCGATCCTGTCCCTGCATCATCTTGCACCAGCAGGGATGCCTACGTCCAGACCTGTTTTCAGGCAGGGGATGAGCTCACGTCAACTGGCCTTCCTCTGCCTGCGGACGTGGCTATCCAGGTCCGGGCTGAGCCTGTCCTGGCTAGTGTGGCGTTGCGTCAACGGGCCATGCAATGTGACCTGCAGTCTTTTCATGAAGAGACTGCGAGTCATCTCGAATGGCTCGTTGACCACGTCAGCCTGCTGGGACAGGTCACCCAGGCCGGATTCCTCTGTCTGATGGGGCTTGCTCCGACCCCCTCCTCAACTGGACCCCCTACGCGCCAGTCGTCCTCTGTGTCATCTTCCCACCCATCAGTCACCTGGGTGCCCTGTGGAGCTGCCTCTGACGGTGCGGCCAGGCTGGTGGAGGAGGCATCCCTGCCACAGTCGGGAGTCGGACGTCCAGCAGGGGTGGCCACATCAACAACTGCACCACAGCCGGCGGAGGATGTGCAGGCAGCAGGAGGCAGTGCACGGGCAGAGGCACAGCAGCAGCAGCAACGTGGTGGGAGCCATAAAGGCTCGGGGCCTTCGACATCGGAGGGGCAGGCATCGGCCGGAGGGCAGGAGGACCCAGGACAGAGAGTGTCTTCCGTGTGGCAGCGGTTGGGCCACGCCATAGATGCGGAGCGGCAGCGGGCGGAAGAGGCACGGCTCACAATGGTCAGGGCGGAGAACTCCATGCAGAGGGCCCTGAGGCGGGCCGAGTGCCTCGAGGCAATCCGCAGTGGTTTGGAGGTGGAGACGTTGGCGGCCCTGCGGACCCTCCGGGCTATGGAGGAGGACCGCCTCCGGGACATTGAGGAGGAGTTCGATGATGCCCTGGCCCGGAACATCCACAAGTGAGCCGTGAAACTAGCCCACTGCCCTTGTACATAGTTTCTAGGTAGTGTTAGGTTTCATTTTTGTTTTTATTTAATTTGGACCTTTCGGACATTGGCCACATTTTTGTATATAGTTTATTTTATTAGTTAGTGTAGTTAGATAGGTTTCCTTTATTTTGTTGGGATAATGGACCCTGGATTGTTCCCATGTACATAGTTGACAGTTGGATTGTATTTTTTTTTCTATTTTTGACCATGGAGCAATGGCTTTCTTTTTTATTTCCCATTGGATTTTGTTTTGTGGACATTGACTTTGGACATTACTTTGGTTTTTTATTTTTGGTTTTGCTTTTTTTGACAGACATGCTTCTTTTCATTTTTGTACATTCACGTTTCTGTTTCTTCATTTTTTATTCTATTGATGTTTCCTTTAATACATATTATTTTTGGTGAACTTCAATGTGTGGTATCTCATTGGTTTCATGCATTTCATGATATGTGTTTTGAGATTCACTGACACCCATTGGGTGTATGTGAGGGAAATGTGTTTGTTTCGGAACTTGCAATTGGTGTTCTGTGATGTAATTGCAAATTATGAGTGGGTGGATGCAATACTCGGGTGGGTGTTTTGCATTTGGAGGCTGACCATAGGGACCAGAGATCTAGATTGTGATGACATGTTGGCTGGGGAACATGAGTTGCACATGGGTGGGGGCCTGCTGGCAGGTGCCCCACAGTGCTGGGGGGTGGGGGTGGTGGGGAACATGGTTGGACATGGGTGGGGGCCTACTGGCAGGTGCCCCACAGTGCTGGGGGTGGGGGTGATGGGAGACATGGGAGGGGGCCTGGTGGAGGCTGCCCCTGCACTGCTGGGGGTGGGGGTGATGGGAGACATGGTTGGACATGAGTGGGGGCCTGGTGGAGGCTGCCCCTGCACTGCTGGGGGGTGGGGGTGGTGGGAGACATGGGTGGGGGCCTGGTGGAGGCTGCCCCTGGTGACTGAGGGGGTGGGGGTGGTGGGAGACATGGGTGGGGGTCTGGTGGAGGCTGCCCCTGCACTGCTGGGGGGTGGGGGTGGTGGGAGACATGGGTGGGGGCCTGGTGGAGGCTGCCCCTGCACTGCTGGGGGGTGGGGGTGATAGGGGAAATGAGTGGGGGCCTGGTGGAGGATGCCCCTGTTGGCTGGGGGGTGGGGGTGGTGTGAGACATGGGTGGGGGCCTGGTGGAGGCTGCCCCTGCACTGCTCGGGGGTGGGGGTGATGGGAGACATGGGTGGGGGCCTGGTGGAAGCTGCCCCTGGTGGCTGGGGGGTGGGGTGGTGGGAGACATGGGTGGGTGCCTGGTGGTGGGTGCCCCTGCACTGCTGGGGGGTGGGGGTGGTGGGAGACATGGGTGGGGGCCTGGTGGAGGCTGCCCCTGGTGACTGGGGGGGTGGGGGTGGTGGGAGACATGGGTGGGGGCCTGGTGGAGGCTGCCCCTGCACTGCTGGGGGGTGGGGGTGGTGGGAGACATGGGTGGGGGCCTGGTGGAGGCTGCCCCTGGTGGCTGGGGGGTGGGGGTGGTGGGAGACATGGGTGGGGCCTGCTGGCAGGTGCCCCACAGTGCTGGGGGGTGGGGGTGATGGGAGACATGAGTGGGGGCCTGGTGGAGGCTGCCCCTGCACTGCTGGGGGGTGGTGGGAGACATGGGTGGGGACCTGGTGGAGGCTGCCCCTGGTGACTGGGGGGGTGGGGGTGGTGGGAGACATGAGTGGGGGCCTGGTGGAGGCTGCCCCTGCACTGCTGGGGGGGTGGGGGTGGTGGGAGACATGGGTGGGGGCCTGGTGGAGGCTGCCCCTGGTGGCTGGGGGGTGGGGATGATGGGAGACATGAGTGGGGGCATGTTGGAGGCTGCCCCTGCACTTCTGGGGGTGGGGTGATGGGAGACATGAGTTGGACATGAGTGGGGGCCTGGTGGAGGCTGCCCCTGCACTGCTGGGGGGTGGGGGTGGTGGGAGACATGAGTGGGGGCCTGGTGGAGGCTGCCCCTGCACTGCTGGGGGGTGAGGCTGGTGTTAGACATGGGTGGGGGCCTGGTGGAGGCTGCCCCTGCACTGCTGGGGCTGGTGGGAGACATGGGTGGGGACCTGGTGGAGGCTGCCCCTGGTGACTGGGGGGGTGGGGGTGGTGGGAGACATGAGTGGGGGCCTGGTGGAGGCTGCCCCTGCACTGCTGGGGGGTGGGGGTGGTGGGAGACATGGGTGGGGGCCTGGTGGAGGCTGCCCCTGGTGGCTGGGGGGTGGGGGTGATGGGAGACATGAGTGGGGGCATGTTTGAGGCTGCCCCTGCACTGCTGGGGGTGGGGTGATGGGAGACATGAGTTGGACATGAGTGGGGGCCTGGTGGAGGCTGCCCCTGCACTGCTGGGGGGTGGGGGTGTGGGAGACATGAGTGGGGGCCTGGTGGAGGCTGCCCCTGCACTGCTGGGGGGTGAGGGTGGTGGGAGACATGGGTGGGGGCCTGGTGGAGGCTGCCCCTGCACTGCTGGGGGTGGGGGTGATGGGTGACATGAGTTGGACATGAGTGGGGACCTGGTGGAGGCTGCCCCTGCACTTCTGGGGGGTGGGGGTGGTGGGAGACATGGGTGGGGGCCTGGTGGAGGCTGCCCCTGGTGACTGGAGTGTGGGGGTGGTGGGAGACATGGGTGGGGGCCTGGTGGAGGCTGCCCCTGCACTGCTGGTGGGTGGGGGTGATGGGAGACATGGGTGGGGGCCTGGTGGAGGCTGCCCCTGCACTGCTGGGGGCTGGGGGTGATAGGGGAAATGAGTGGGGGCCTGGTGGAGTATGCCCCTGGTGGCTGGGGGGTGGGGGTGGTGTGAGACATGGGTGGGGGCCTGGTGGAGGCTGCCCCTGGTGGCTGGGGGGTGGGGGTGGTGGGAGACATGGGTGGGTGCCTGGTGGTGGGTGCCCCTGCACAGCTGGGGGGTGGGGTGGTGGGAGACATGGGTGGGGACCTTGTGGAGGCTGCCCCTGGTGACTGGGGGGTGGGGGTGGTGGGAGACATGGGTGGGGGCCTGGTGGAGGCTGCCCCTGCACTGCTGGGGGTGGTGGGAGACATGGGTGGGGCCTGCTGGCAGGTGCCCCAAAGTGCTGGGGGGTGGGGGTGATGGGAGACATGAGTGGGGGCCTGGTAGAGGCTGCCTCTGGTGGCTGGGGGGTGGGAGTGGTGGGAGACATGGGTGGGGCCTGCTGGCAGGTGCCCCACTGTGCTGGGGGGTGGGGGTGATGGGAGACATGGGTGGGGGCCTGGTGGAGGGTGCCCCTGCACTGCTGGGGGGTGGTGGGAGACATGGGTGGGGACCTGGTGTAGGCTGCCCCTGGTGGCTGGGGGGTGGGGGTGGTGGGAGACATGGGTGGGGCCTGCTGGCAGGTGCCCCACAGTGCTGGGGGGTGGGGGTGATGGGAGACATGAGTGGGGGCCTGGTGGATGCTGCCCCTGGTGGCTGGGGGGCGGGGGTGGTGGGAGACATGGGTGGGGCCTGCTGGCAGGTGCCCCACAGTGCTGGGGGTGGGGGTGATGGGAGACATGAGTGGGGGCCTGGTGGAGGCTTCCCCTGGTGGCTGGGGGGTGGGGGTGGTGGGAGACATGGGTGGGGCCTGCTGGCAGGTGCCCCACAGTGCTGGGGGGTGGGGGTGATGGGAGACATGGGTGGGGGCCTGGTGGAGGGTGCCCCTGCACTGCTGGGTGGTGGTGGGAGACATGGGTGGGGACCTGTTGGAGGCTGCCCCTGGTGGCTGGGGGGTGGGGGAGGTGGGAGACATGGGTGGGGCCTGCTGGCAGGTGCCCCACAGTGCTGGGGGGTGGGGGTGGTGTGAGACATGGGTGGGGGCCTGGTGGAGGCTGCCGCTGCACTGCTGGGGGGTGGGGGTGATGGGAGACATGGGTGGGGGCCTGGTGGAGGCTGCCCCTGGTGGCTGGGGGGTGGGGGTGGTGGGAGACATGGGTGGGTGCCTGGTGGTGGGTGCCCCTGCACTGCTGGGGGGTGGGGGTGGTGGGAGACATGGGTGGGGGCCTGGTGGAGGCTGCCCCTGGTGGCTGGGGCGTGGGGGTGGTGGGAGACATGGGTGGGGGCCTGGTGGAGGCTGCCCCTGGTGGCTGGGGAGTGGGGGTGGTGGGAGACATGGGTGGGGGCCTGTGGAGGGTGCCCTTCGTGGCTGGGGGTGCAGGGGGACATGCGTTGGTGGGCAGTAGTGCAAGTTGACATGTGGGTTGGCTGTGGGGCATGGCCATGGTGGATGGGGTGCCTGCAGGACATGTGCAGGGTAGGCCCCTGTGGTGTGAGCCACCTGCAGGGGCCGTGGAGGGTGTAGAGGGAACACCTGGGAGGGCCCACATTGCAATTCACGTGTGGTGCTCCCCGCGCACCCCTGTAATACACGTACCCTGATGGAATCACGTGTCGAACTTCCCCCGCACCCCAAAATACACGTACCCTGATGGAATCGCGTGTGGAACTTCCCGCGCACCCCTGGAATACACGTACCCTGCTGATTTTGCGTGTGTAACTTCCCCTGCACCCTGAAATACACGTACCCTGCTGATATCGCGTGTGGAACTTCACGCGCACCCCTGAAAAACACGTACCCTGCGGAAGTCACGTGTGTAACTTCCCCTGCACCCTGAAATACACGTACCCTGCTGATATTGCGTGTGGAACTTCACGCGCACCCCTGAAAAACACATACCCTGCGGAAGTCACGTGTGTAACTTCCCCTGCACCCTGAAATACAAGTACCCTGCTGATATCGCGTGTGGAACTTCACACGCACCCCGAAATACACGTACCCTGATGAGATCGCGTGTGTGACTTCCCACGCACCCCTGAAATACACGTACCCTGCTGAAATCGCGTGTGTAACTTCCCCTGCACCCTGAAATACACGTACCCTGATGGAATCGCGTGTGGAACTTCCCGCGCACCCCTGGAATACACGTACCCTGCTGATTTTGCGTGTGTAACTTCCCCTGCACCCTGAAATACACGTACCCTGATGGAATCGCGTGTGGAACTTCCCGTGCACCCCTGGAATACACGTACCCTGCTGATTTCGCATGTGAAACTTCCCCCGTACCCTGAAATACACGTACCCTGATGGAATCACGTGTGGAACTTCCCGCGCACCCCTGAGATACGCGTACCCTGCTCGCACGGGCCCAATCGCGTGTGGAAATTCCCGTGCACCCCTGAAATACACATACCCTGCTGGAATCTCGTGTGTAACTTCCCCTGCATCCTGAAATACACGTACCCTGCTGATATTGCGCGTGGAACTTCACGCGCACCCCTGAAATACACGTACCCTGCAGAAATTGCGTGTGTAACTTCCCCTGCACCCTGAAATACACGTACCCTGCTGATATCGCGTGTGGAACTTCACGCGCACCCCGAAATACACGTACCCTGATGGAATCGCGTGTGGAACTTCCCGCGCACCCCTGAGATACGCGTACCATGCTCGCACGGGCCCAATCGCGTGTGGAAATTCCCGCGCACCCCTGAAATATGCGTACCCTGCTCGCTCGGGGCCAATCGCGTGAGGTACTTCCCGCGCACCCCAGTGATACACGTAGCCCGCTTGCTGTGCTGGTACAGGGTTAGCGCAGCCCCTTTGCGCTGGATTGGGTATGTTGATGGCTTTTCCCTGCGCGAGAGGCGTTCTTGGGGGCGTAACTGGCGCTGCTGCAGGGTCGCTGCGCCACTGTGCGCCACGGCTGGTTTTGGTGGCTGGAATCCATGAATACGCTGTGCACGGAAATGGATTTTGGCGCACGCGGCTGGCGCAGGGATTCGCAGGCGCACACTGTGCGCCAGCCGCGTGCACCACTTGTGCGATGAATTCTATGAATTACCCCCTAAATGTCTCAGGTCGTCGTTTTGTCAAGTCATTCAGGAATGTTATAGAACAATGTCTATGACTGTGTTGATATAGAGTAGGATTATACATTTAATTCGTATAATTGTGTAAAAACTGGCAGAGTGATTGGTAGTTTGCTACATGGAAGGTGTTCTACTTCCTAATGTTTCTCACACCTGTACACATGTTCTATGGCTGCAGGGGCATGAGGGTCACATGGGTGCAATCATTGGCGCTTTGTTATAAAATGCCCTCAGTAATACTGCCCTGGTACATGTATAAGGAAACATGTCTATATATACACCTTTCACTAAGAAGCAGCGATTACACGATTGCCACACCAGCTGTACACATATCCGGTGCTCACACGCACCTATGCCTCTCTACTCTCTCTACTGACTTGAACTTCGTTCCCAAAGGCGTTCAACCTACCAGCACCTTCAGACCATACCAATGGTACATAAGGTGCTATATAAATGCAAAATAACATAACATAACCCTTGGGGATGTAAGGATCATGTTGAAGACCTTGCCTACGGCCTGTGACTAGAGGTTAGTAATCTAGTTTCTTTTAAATAAATTAGGAGATGTTGGTTAATTTGGTGTATTTGCATGTTTTCCTGCCACTTTGTGCATCTTTTCCCCACATTTTGCTCCCCGTTTACAAGCTGGCGTATCTGTAAAATACACACTTCTGGGAATGTGGCGCATCCATTCATGGCGCATCTCAGATTTGCACACTTTTTTCTATTTTTGAGAACCTGGCCCTGAATGTTCCCCTTTTTGTATCATAATAATATGTACAGCTTGCTTTAAGCAGCTGGTAAGAAACCTCAGTAGAAAATAAAGGATACAAACTAAATGAGTGCAATTATTATTGCAGAACAGACACTAATTTATATATCTCAAACATAAAATGAGACCCTTGTCTTTGATGGCTAGAGTCCACGATTCTCGTTTTACAGCTGGTCCCTAGCAATGTGGCCAATCTTTCTCCCACAGATTAAAAACATTGCTTGCTTCTTCAGTTAGCCCATTGGTTTTAGGACTCCCAATAGCGTCAAGCACAGTATACAGTATAAGTCTTTATCCATGGACATAATCTGATTTAAAAATCTAAAAGAGCAGTGGCAATATTTCAAACTGATGTACGTTTCCTGAACTCCTCTCTACACGGCGCTGTCGTATTATCAACTCGTTTTTCTGAGGTACCTTTTTTGACGTGTGAAATGTTAAAAAAAACCCTTTTCTATGCCGTCCTCGAAGATGGCACTAACGAATCTCTGCAAAAAATAGCCAAGGGACTGTGGCTAATTAAAATGCAGCCGGGTGTAGAAGGGAAGGTAGCGGCGGCGTCGAGCCGCTCCACGTCTCTGGCAATCAGCAGTCCCCAGTTCATCCCGCCACTAATTGACAGGAGACGCAGCGCCTGTAAGTGCGCAACACAGCTCGCGCTAATGGAGTCAGCGCGCGCCACTCGGCCTGCCTGACTTGCCTCATTATCGACCTTGAACCAGCAAAGGTCAGGGGAGGGCAGCGCTTCCTGTGACATGACAGGCGTCAGAGGGGCTTCTCCTTTGTACTGCGATGATGTGGCAGTTGTCTTATCATGTATGTGAATTAGTGAACTGATGCTGCAGGTATGACGGACTAAAAGGATGCGGCTGTCATTTGAAGAAAGGTGGCTGCTGGCCTTTCTATATCCCGTTTGCAGGGGGAGCCAATCAGGGTGGAGAAATGCAGTCACTCTCGCTCAGTAATTTCCCCTGAGTGGCAAAAAGTAGCAGTAGTCAGAATGTGCAAGTGCAAAGTAAATCATTCTCCTCGGCATTAAAATTCAGCAGCCTAAGCCTACATTTTTTTCCTTTTTCTCAAGTCGACATGACCATTTCTTACTCGAGGATGGCAATTTTAGCCACTGAACCTGTTTAATTACCCATGCACAATGTTAAAGATGGCAGCCGTTCAAATGCGCACTACATCCGCTAGTGACTTTAACATAATGTTTCCGAGTTCTCTGTTCGTTCAAATGCATGAATGACACTCCCAGCACTCCCAAGCACATGTAGTAATTATATCAGCACAGGCATTTTGAAATTAAACATAATTGGCCTCACAGGCTGTGCAGTGTTTTGGACACCAGAGGGTTACCCAATATTGTACAATCATATGAAAAGTCATGTTGCATGTTTACACTGCACAATTTATATGTATTGTGCTGCGGAAAGATCGTGGAAAAACATGGAAAGGTAGCAAGCATAATACCTAATCGCCCGCACTATCGTGAGTGGGGGTTTAGATTCTATTAAAGACAAGGAGGCGAGTATTATGCAAAACAATCTTTACTACTGGCACATAGCAGCAAAGAAAACTTTTGTAAAATCAATAACTTTTCTTGAAAACAGACAAAACACAATGTTTCATAAGCACACACAGTGCAGAAACCCAGTCCAAGATGGGGCTCAGAACTAGCCTATGTAGCCAATCAGGAAGGATCCACCCCCATAAATGTCCCTTCCTCTAAACACAACTCCTCTTCTGAGGCTGCAATCTGACGCCATAGCAAGCAAAACAGTAAGGCCAACATTCCAACTGAAGAATAGTTCAGCCAGCTTCTTGAGGCACGGACTCCAGAGATCTTTCATCAGACCATCTCCTTCACACTCCTCAACCCAAAGCTGTAAATGAGACAAATATTAGTATTGGGTGGGTGGGTGGGATAATACTTGCCTCCTTGTCTTTAACAGAATCTAAACACCCCCTCACGATAGTGCGGGGGATTTGGTATTCTATGGCATGACAAGGAGGCTCATATTATGCAAGTTCAAAGCCATTGCATCACATTAAATACCACATGATCAATCCTCTTATGATAGGATGTTTTAAAAGTAGACTCCCTGGACCAGTCAGCTGCTTTTAAAATCTGCTCCAAACCTCCCCCAAGGAAGGCCGCTTTTGAGGCCATAGCTCCCCTTACAGAGTTTGCCCCAAAAGAAGAGATGTTAATCTCAGCTTCTTCCATAAACCACCTAACCTATCTAGCCAAAGTAGCCGAGGACACTGCCTTATAGGGCTTCCAGTAGCAAATAAGCAGCTGAGAGGTAGCTGGGGGGCAGAGCCCTTCTGTCTTTAGCTCAACACACTTCAAACACTGTACTACACATAATTTAACATTCTCAGGAAACGCAGGATAAGAAACAGAAGAAATCATGCACTTAGTTCTCTTGGTCACAGAAAAAGTCACCCCTTGAGGTGAGAAAACCTTGTTGTCCATGTCAAGAGCTCTGATGTCAGAAACTCTCTTAATAGAAACGAGACAGAGAAGCATAGCTAGCTTTGAAAAAAGTTGTTGCAGAGATAATTCCTGTTTATGAGGCCAAGAGATGAAAAAATTTCTTTAGGAGGAACTTTAACTCTGATGTACTTCCCCACTAGGAAATGTCTTCCAACCGGTTCCCCTTTAACCAAGCATGGCCGGCCGATATCGCCAATCTGAATCCATTAATTGTCCTGTAGGCTTTGCCCTCCTTGAACAATTCAACCAAAAAATTCACTATGCCTACTGGAGGAGCAGATATGGGATTGAGGTGCCTAGCCACACACCAGCTAGCCCAGAGGCCCCATGCTGAGGAATAACCCGCCTTGGTGGAGGATGTCCAGGAATCTTTGATGACATTAAAAGAGTCCTGAGAAAGGCCTCTGAAGCACCAGGAAGAGCTGAAATCTTCCATGTCATAAGGAAGAGGTGCCCCTGAAGGACCAGGTTAGTGAGTAACTGCTGAACCCATATGGATGCATTAGTATTGGCTGCCCCCCAAACCCTCACCCGTAATAATTGTCTCACAACTTGTGTCAAGTGTTGGCAATAAAAGGCTGTAGGGTTTTATTGTACAGATATGGTTATGGCAATAACAATAATCACATATCATATTAGTAATCATACTTTTGGGCACCGGGTCCTGAGGTTACCCCCTCTGGCCCGTGCCTGCCTTCTTGTGTCCCACGACTTGTTGTGGGAACCGTACAGTGCCCTGTACTTCTTTCCCTTTTTTTCTTCTTCCTTCTTTTGTAGGGTGGGAGGGTTCTGTGGTAAAGAAGCAAAAAGGTTGGAAGACACTGAGTAAACAGTGAACCTCCTGTTTGTTTGGGTCCCCGTTCAGGGTCCACAAACAAGATTGTGTTTACTCAGAGCATGCAGCTCTTATTTATAAGACCCAGGGAGGCCCTGAGTCTTTGTTATGTAAGTGGTGGGGGCTGCTGTTCTCACAGCCCCCGACTGATAGCCGACTGTCTGGCCCCCTGGTGGGGGCAAGTCTTTGAACCTGGGCCCTGCCTGACTGTTGGTTTCCTTTTGGTGCTTAGCACCTTGCTGTTTGGAGGAAGGGTGAGGTGACTGCTCACACCTCACCCTTCCTTGGCTTTGTGTTGCCGAGACTGCGTGTCTCTGCAGCTGGGGGGATGAGAGGAGCAGGCTGAGGGACCGATGGGGCTGCCCCTCTCCCAGGCAGCTGATGGTAACAGCAGTTACCCTGCCTCGCTTTGGGATGCCCTGCAGCATTGCCCAGAACCGGGGGTGGAGAGGGAGAAGATGAGGAATATCTACCACCAACTTCAGGAGAGTGGGAAACAACACCTGAGAGGGCCAAAACAGGGTTACTAATACCAGGGTAGCGAACTGCCTGCGCAACTCGAGGACCCTGGCTATCATGGTGAATGGAGGAAAGGCATATGGCAGAGGACTTGTCCAATCCTGGAGAAAAGCATCTGTCGCCAACACCTGGGGCTCTGGCCTCCAACTGTAAAATCGAGGAACCTGACAGTTGAGGTGGGAAGCGAAAAGGTCTACCAGAATGGGACCCCAAAGAAACTGAATCAAGGCAAAAACCTCCCTGTCCAGCATCCAATCGCTCCTGTCCTGAAGGTAACGGGAAATCCAGTCTGCCACCACATTGCTGGCTCCTGGCAGATACTACGCCTGCAAAAGAATATTCCTGTTCAGGCAATAATGCCAAAACTCACACCGAGGCTCTTGACCGTGAAGGAACCCACCAGTAACTCCAGACAATTTATATGAAGTAATTTCTCTTGACTGGACCATTTGCCCCCAGTGGTAGTCTGACCTATCCTGGCCCCCCAACCGGCTCTGCTGGCATTGGACTCGAGGACATAATAACCAAAATGAGTTTACCGCTGTTGCAAATTTAAATTAATGTATCAAATACAACTTACATGCAGCTTCATATTTTGTAAAAGTCTGTAACATGTAAGTCTGATATAAATCACCCACTTCTTTCCTGATATAAAAGAAAGTATTTTTAATTCTTGAAAAATCAATAACGCAATAATGAACATTGAATCAATATCATACAGAAAAAAGAAAACCAAATGTAATGGTCAATATACACATTTAATCCTGCTGAAATTGTTTAAACAGAAAAAATCCTTAATCGTGGTGTTACAAGCTTAAAAAAGACATTTCAAATGTGGACATCAATATAGAAATAAACTAATATGATCAATAGGCAGAGCGCATTATTAATTCACATGTCTGGGTAGTGCATGCTGTCAACTGACTGACCCCACCTATTTAATCTCCCAGTGGTGATGCCAGATGTCCTTAAATCCAGAATACGTAATTTAGCATTTGGGGCTTAATGAGTTCACCCCCAAATATAATGGCATTAAGTATTGTCCTTCAGGATCTTTAAAATGCCGGACTCGAGGACTACATCTGGGGATGGCCCAAAGATTGCTTTGCCATTCCAGGGGTCCATATGCTTAAGCCACCATAGAAGCTCCAACCTGGCTTCTGGACACAGCACTACCATCTGAGAATATGACACTTTTGCGCAGATACCTCCCTTTGAGGCGCTGAAGTGCTCTGTAGTGCAGCGGCGCCGGAAAGATATCCTGAATGGAGGCAGACAACATTCCCACAACCCTCGCTAACTGACAGAGAGACACAATCCCCTTCCTTAGGATAAAGCAAATTTACTTCAGAATTCTGGAGAGTCTGCTGTCTGGAAGGCGGAGGGTGCACTGCCTTGAATCTATACTGAAGCCCAGAAACTGGATACATTGAGTAGGACAGAATATGGACTTCTTGCCATTTATTACAAAGCCCAGGTCTTGTAGTAGAGAGATCGTCAGATCCAAGTGACTCTGCAGAACCTGAAGATCCTGTGCCAGGAGAAGCATGTCGTCTAGACAAATTATACTCCGGATCCCTTCCGATCTGAGGAATGCTATCAACGGCTTCATTAGCTTGGTGAAACACCACAGGGCTGACGACAGACCGAAAGGGAGAGAGGCAAACTGCCAAAGGCCTCCTCCCCAAGAGAACTGGAGAAACTCCTGATTTGGGGGAAAAACAGGAACCACCAGATAAGCATCTTTGAGGTCCAGCTTGACCATCCAATCCCCTGGAAGAAGAGTGTCCTTTAGAAGCTGAATGCCCTCCATTTTGAAATGATGGTAAACTACAAAAGAGTTGAGGGCTCTGAGATTTATCACAGGGCGAAAGCCCTCTTTGGGTTTTGGAACCAGAAAAATTGTGCTGAGGAATTGGGAGGCCCTGAAGGTGGCTGGGAGCACCGCACCATTGAAAATGAGAGCTCGAATCTCTGCATCCACCAGCTTCTGCTTCTCTTGATCGAACACAAGAGGAGGAGGCGGAGAGAGCAGACAGGGAGGGGAGTAGAATTCTATCTGGAAACCCTGAACCGTTTGTAACACCCAAGGATCCGAGGTGAGCCCCTCCCACCGATGAAGAAAATGTGTCAACATGCCCCCCAAACCACTGTGGGAAGAAACATTTATGAGATGAGACAATACCTGCAGAAGATCTCGCTCTATTTGAACCTCTGCCATTGCGACCTCTCCACTGCATTCCTCTCTGGGGGAAAAAGGACATCTGGGATCCTCGAGCAGAGGAAGAGTGATGAGCCCCCGGGAGGCGTACTGCTGTGGGCGGATAGAGCCCCTGAAAGAGGAACGGCCAGAAGAGCGGGCTCTTCCTCGTCCGGCCTTGTCAAAAACTCTAGGCGCAAAGACCTTCCAAATGTTTGCCTGGGCTTTGTCCAGTGCAGTAGAGGTATGGACATATGCCGAGAGGTCCTTAATGAACATTTCACCAAAAGGATTCCCCTGGGCTTTGGGGCCAGCCTCCCCTTCAGCCATATCTTGCAGTTTAGGGTCTATGCGCCTAAGGAGAGCTTTGCGCCTCTCTCTAGATATGCTGGTATTGGCATTGCCGAGCAGGCAAAAGGAACGCTGCACTCAGCCCCTGAGCGCCTGGACATCAATCTGTGAATCATTAAGAGCGGCCTCCTCCGCCAATTCGAAGATCTGGGTCAAGGGTTCTAACATGTCCAACAGCTTATCTTGACAGCCCCGGAGTGCCCGTCAACCCCTTTTTTTGGATCCTTTCCCTTCTGGGACAAGAAAGGCACCATAGATTGATCAATCAACGGGGTCATAGCCACCTTATCAGGAACGACAGGGCGAGGACATTCAGATCTTAACTTATTCCTGCCCTCCTTTGGAAGAGGCTTCATGATCCAATGACGGAGGAACGAGGAAACCGCCTCCGAAGGGCGCCATTCCGTCGATCTAGGGTGTTGGACGAGAGAGGGGTCGAAAAAAGGAACCCCACTGTCATCCAACAATTGCCCTTCAGTTGCCTGGGATAACCCCACAGATGAAACCTTCCTTTTACGCCGCTTAGGCAGGGAATCTGAATCCTCCGAAGAATCAGGGGAAGATAAAGGAGTAGTGGTAACCCTAATTGGGGCTGAAGACTGCAAAATACCCTCCCCATACTTACACTTCAAGGTCCTAACTGGGGATTTGGGAGGTGAGGGTGGACTCTGAACAGGGTTTAGTTGCCCTTGCAAATGTTTAGATTTGGCCGAACACTTTCTGGGTGCTGCAGAAGGACCCTGATCAGAATTGGGGTGAGAGTCGGCAATCTTATTGATTAACTTATCAAATGTCGAGGCCAAATTGGAATTTAAATTCAATATGGCAGAGTCCATAGAATCCCTAATGGCCCTAGACACAGACGGGGGTGGGACCAGGGAAGCCTCCCCCAAACCCCTAACTCCAGACTCCTCATTAGGCCTATCAGTTTTCTTCGAAGCAGTCCTAACTTGGGTGCTGGCATCCACTGAAGGGACCCCCTCTGCCTCTTTAGCTGACTGCATAGCTGTTAATAATGGGAAACACCAAGCACCTAAAACAAACTGTCAATGACCAACCTAGGAGGACAAGCAGACCCCCAATTGCTCCACCTGAGATCTGTGGAAAATATATATATAAATATATATAAGAAACAGCCCAGGCTGAGCCCGGAAACCAAGCAGGCGAGGTTCTCCAACACAAACACTTTATACTTTAAACACGCGTAAGCAATGCAAAATTAACTTTATAAACATATGGCAGACTGAGGCAGTCACTTGCCATGAACGCCTAGCAGGCAAACACTTTTAGTCACAAAAACCTAGACACGGGAGGCGTGACAGAGTGGAAACACGCTCGAGCTGCTCCCAAGCAGGCGAGCGCTCCCTGTGTAAAATAACACAGTTCCGAGCAGGCGAAATGAAAGAGAGGGGAAAGGGCGTGCGCACGTAGCACTGTAGCTAAATAATGAAAGTTGCAGAGCAGGCGAAAACCAGAACACTGAAGGGGAAGTGCAAGCAAGAGGAAGGCAGAGGAGAGAGGGCTGGCATTGGGCGTATCTGAGGCAAAGCTGACGCCTCACACCGAGCGGCCAGAACAATAAATGAAATGCCCACACGATGTTCCAACAAGCAAACGCTACCTCAATAGAACAAGGATACAAATGAAACACAGATACTGCGTATCAAATAACACCTCACAGAAAGTAAGGACTAGCGTGCAACAAATTGGACTTACCTCATGCGTCAGCAGCAAAGAAAGAGGAGTTGTGTTTAGAGGAAGGGACATTTATGGGGGTGGATCTTTACTGATTGGGTACATGGGCTAGTTCTGAGCCCCATCTTGGACTGGGTTTCTGCACTGTGTGTGCTTATGAAACATTGTGTTTTTTCTGTTTTCAAGAAAAGTTATTGATTTTACAATAGTTTTCTTTGCTGCTATGTGTCAGTAGTAAATATTGTTTTGCATAATATGAGCCTCCTTGTCATGCCATAGAATCTGCTTTACCCGGCAAAGTCATGGTAATGGGCAAACTGCATGCTTTTGTTTGGATGTGCAGTGTGCACCAATATGTTTACTATGTAGGCCTCCTATAGGTAGCCATCAATTACTATTCCTGTCTGAAAATGTCATATTCCCCTAAAGTGATTTCACAGCAGAGGATAATCAAGGTCATATTGAACTTGGAGGTGATGTCACGGCAGGAGGCTAGGGCATTTTCTCTTTTCACTTTGGTCTTCTGTGACCCGAGGGAGGCAAAGAAAGCAATCGTAAATGGGACCATTGTATTGCTCATTCCACACTCACTTACATCTCTTGGCTTTTCTGCATCTGTTCTGAGGTTTTGTAGACTGCAAGCCCCCAGAAAATCGGCCTGAAAGTTTGCTCATTGCTGCTACTGTCGGGTCAGCAGAAGCAGCAGTAAAAACTCTACTCACATTAACAGAGAATAGGTAAGGCACAGACAGCAGCAGTATATACTTCGCTTTAAGGGATGAGTTCCAGCGTTAGCAGTGCAAGTTTCCATGCCACACAGCAGGTAGAGCACAGGAAGTAGCCTCCTGGCCTCCTGCATTACAAATAGAAGACACAGTGGCAATGGAAACTTCATGGACACCTTTCATCCAGCACAAGCACCAACAGCGCAGGTTCCAACCCGCAGAAACGGTGGAGCGAGTGTCCCGCAAACAACAGAGACTGTGCCGATAACAGTAGTACGAGCGTCCTTGCCACAAAAAGTCCAGTACAGGCAACAGTGCAAACATCAGACTCGCAAAGTAGGTATACAGCACTGCCAACAGGAGGGGACGTTTTTCTCCTACATAGCGCCTACAATACAGGCAGAACCGTGGCAGGGTTTTCAACGACAGAGCAGTTGTGGCACATGTCAGAAGTGCAAACTTCAATCACACCACATATCGGAGGCATTCCCGCACTACACTCTAGGGATTTGAAGCAATCCATGCTTAACTCATTCCCTGATGTTGTATGTGCCACATAAAAATATTCCCCCAATTCTCACGTGAATAATTATGGATGATTGCTAAGGCAGCGTCTCTCAGTAACACAAACATCATGCCTCCCAGTGAGACTCTTCTGCTGAAGCGTCATTGTTAAAAGCAGTCACACTCTCCCCTTCACATCTGAAACCAGGCGCTTAAGGAATGCTGCGTGAAGATGAATGGTGCCCTGCTCCCTCTTACCCCCCCCAAGCACTCCTCTGACGTGCACATGCTAACATCCCATCAATATTTCCATTGCTTAAAAAAGTATGCATACATAAAACACTGCAGCTAAAAAGGGTTTTAGGGGAGTAGTTGCCAACACAACACTAGGTGCCTCCTGACAACTCTGTAAGTGTCCGAGAGGTCAGGTCAACATAACCCACAATATCACTGCTCTGGTCAACCTTTCACATCACCGTTTTAAGCCCAACTGCGGCATTGCAAAAGGGGTCCAGCCATATGCAAATCTGTCCGGTACTACCACCAATGGGAGCAGTCCAGCCCAAACTGCTAGGCCAGGTCCCCTCTGCACAGAAACACAAGCAACCCCAGACACAAGCAATCCCAGATGGTTTGCAGGGTTGTCCAGAGCTGTGCTAGAGGTTAGGATTCATTCAAAACCTTTGAGCCATTACCTTTTGCTTTGTCTAAGATGCCCCGATGGGGACAGGTATGCCCAGACGTGTGTCCCATGCCTGCTGGACCTACAGACCCATGCTACTGCTCACCGATGATGCCCATGAAGCCGAAACATGATGTCTGGGGACGCTTGTGATCTCGTGAAGATGGGATGTGAGCTAGCAGTCCGGTGCTGCACTGCCCCTTTTGCGGGGAGATCAAGCCTCATTTGCATATGGTCTTTCCTCGTTCTGTAATGGCTCGGCAGGATAAAGAACAATGGTTTGGAGGGTCACCCAGATCTGCACCAGAGGTGTAGATTAATGTGATGCCTTCTAGCAATCACCTTTTGTCTTGGAGGAGCGAAAGCACCATTTGCTGACTCATCGATGGCTCCCTGTGCTGGGAAGTGGCTAATTTATATTTAGAAAATTCCAAGGCATTCAATCATCACAATCCTGTGAAGTACTATATGACAGACGTGTGCACACATAGGCGCACACACACATCAATGAAAGAGCTAAAACAGCATTCTTCCGTTGTATGTGTCTGACTTGTTTACATAGATTGGAAGAACTGGAAATCTGCTATCGGCTTGCATGTCAATTTGAACCTCCTTTGTATTAAAAAAAACTGCCGAGCATGACTAGGTTATAAAATTACCCCGCTCAGCTGGTTTTTGCAGACGGAATCAATGAAGGTTCAGGCACAAGGAGAGTTCCACCATGGATGACAATGTGCATTGCTTAATGCCTATTAAGCGCACAGGCCCGTCTCTGTGACTGCATAGTGTTATTGGTGTGTACGCGTTGTGCAGATTGCTTAATGTGTGTTTAGCACTTATAGACCCTTTCCAAAGAAAACACACTCGTCATTAGCCTCTATCTGAAGAAAATCGCATGCCTCAATAACATACATGCGAACATTGTCTTTAATCTATTCCAGTCAGGAGATGGCAGCCCAAAACTGCGCTTTCTTTGCATTCTGGGGTTTGTAGTACTGGATTTATAATGGGGAAATTCAGTGCTATAAATCCAAGATTGTAAAGTAAAAGACAGGAATGATATAGCATCAACAAAATCTAACGGGTCACCCTGCCGAATGTGCAATTCATATATATGATTTTAAATCTGCTGAAAAGAGATTTGTGTTCAGTGTGGGCATCACATTAACAAATGCTCAAATATGAATGCACTTTCACATGTTTGCTTAACTTCACGTATGACATACAACCCACAAACATTACATGAACTTGACATGTAGCCAACATCCCTCCTCAATTCCATTCTGGGGGTGGTAGTCCAGGACTGCTTTTATTTTTCCATTCTGAAGTCCTGAATTTCTCCATTATAAATCTAGGACTGCAAGTCCCAGAATGCAAATATAAAACTAGGACTGCACTAGAATCTCGCCAATGGTGCACGCTGGCTTGTCTGCTTACCCCATTTGCACAAGGAGAAGCAGATTTGTTTGACCTACTGGCAACCTAACCATGTGTTAGGTCATGTTCACTGGATTTTGTGTACACACTTATTCCAATAGTGTTTTGTTTTGGGTTTATCCAGGGCTTTAATGCCAAAGCATGTGGTTGAAGCGTGTCCTCTGAAGCTCACGTTGCATGTCCTGCATGTTGTTCAAAGAAGGGCTTGATCTTTAGTTTGCATTTCTGCTGCATTCTTCTCGCTGCATCTAATGCATCTGCGTGCTAGTGCAGATGTGCGCAGTGCCACACTCAAAATGAAGCCCTCACTTACACTAGGATTTGTTTTACTAATTGCACGAGCGTGTTTTAGATTAGAAGTTTGCTTTCATTAAGAAATCAGTGCACAGAAAAGTGAAACAATGAATTGAGCTGGGCTGTAACTGCTGCCCATTGCAGTGTTTGGAAAAGGGACTTTAGAAGGAGGCACATGTGATTGTGAAATCCAGAAACTTCTGCGATATTAAAAGTGCACGTCGCTTTGTAATCCCACATGTTGCAGAGTTTGGCTGCTGTGTCAAGGAAGGAGTATGCAGTTTCAACCCCGGGACACTTATGCAAGATATCGACTTTTAAATTGTGGGGTTCTCTCAGTTAAAAATAAGCTTTTATTGGTCACAGAGCAGAACCTGGTGAGCAGGCACGGGGCATGCACGTGCTTGCTCAGCGTGAAAACTTGCATGTGCGAGAAGAAGGCTGGAACGTTTTCAGGCATGACTGAAAATGACAGCCATTTTCTCCATTCTCTGAAAATTATGTTTGCGGGTATTCGGTGTGTCAGACTAAAGAAAGACATGTAACTTAAGCTTCCTTCTAGTTGCGCAGCTTTCCCATATGTGTGCACACAGGTGCATGGGTACACAAGCACACACGTACATACACAGAGACGTGCACACTCGCACAAACACATGTGCAGACACACGCCACTGGCAGTAGATATTGAAGGCAGAAAACCACAGAGCAACACATGACATGTCTCTAAACGGTAATTTGCCCTTCCAATACAGCTAACATTTATAGAAATGAAAACACTGAGCATTAACTTACACTTTGTGCTGTTGGAACCACTGTGCAGAAAGAGAAACTCACAACGTTTAGGATTTAAGCTGTTTGCAAATGCAGTTGTTTTTCTTCCATAAAATCCATCTGGACTAGCAGGGTGACTACAGCAAATATCACCTTTCCAAGGCTCCACCACTCAAAGGGTAGCAGAATGTATGGACCTGCTGTGATAAAGAGTTCTACCACAAGGACTCGATCAAATGGCCAGATTTCCAGCCCGTCACTGGGAGGGGTACTCCAGGTACCAGTTGAGCTTGAATAAGGATGGCGACTGGAGGCAGGAAGTACAGAGAGCACAGGGGGTGGGCCTGGTTTATTTTTTCCAATTTAAAGTGTTCAACGTAACAAGTTAGGCCTCTGGAAACACAATTGGAGTTGAGAGAGTATGTAACTATGTGTTTAATACAGTTTAATTTCGGACCAATGGTATGGCTTGTTAAATTGGTTAATTGTTAAATAAACACCAACAGGAATTCCATTCGGCCCATGGCCGAAAGGCCAATGGCCCAGTCCACTGCTGTCTAAGTCCTTTTCTTTTCTCCCTCTACAGCATTCCTCTCTCGGCTCGTATCACCTCATTATGTTTTTCCTGCTGATTCGACATCAATGATTTCCAGATAGTTTTCTCCTGCTCTTCCTTCACTGATATTCTTCACTCTTCTCTGTTGTACATTT
Source organism: Ambystoma mexicanum (assembly GCF_040938575.1). Lineage (NCBI taxonomy): Eukaryota > Metazoa > Chordata > Amphibia > Caudata > Ambystomatidae > Ambystoma > Ambystoma mexicanum. Next base: position 1,106,688,455 of record NC_090930.1, on the reverse strand, counting down.
TTTTGCCTTTCATTCTTGGATGTTTCATCTTGACCCAACGAAAACTGAACTTTTGTTTTTCCACGCTTCTTCCCTCCTCCCTCCCTTGCCCCCCTGCTTGTGTGTTTCCTCCTGCCTCCTTTTTTCTTTTCTGCTTCTACTGTGAAAATCAGCATTATTTCTGACTCTTCCTTATCTTTTTCTCCTCGCATTTCTACAGTAGCTTGAACCTGTCACTTTCATCTTTATAATTGTAATAAGAACAGACAGTTTCTCTCCTTTCATGTGACCAAACTTCTCCTATTCGCCCTTATGTTCACCTGCCTTAACTACTGTTCTACTCTTTTAGTCAGACCCCCGACATCTCATTTTCCCCATCTTTTTCTCTGCTTAGTCTTTAAACGTGCCCATGTTCTTGCTCCAGTTTATCTTTCTTCACTGGTTTCCCCTTACTTTCCAGTTTATTATCGCTTTATTTCAGCATAAAGTCCTGATAGCACATAAACACATGCACATAAAATGAATAAAACATCCAAGCATAAAAGCAAACCAATAATAATAACGTATGCATCAAAAATCACGTAAAAACCATTAAAACCATCAAATATAATCAAACAGTAGCACGTCATTAACAATTGTATTGTGGTCACTATTTAGCCATTTTCTGTGTAAGACGGTCTCATCCATGGTTCTCAGCTAGCCTAGACCTTCGTCGTAGCATAATAATGGCAGCAAAGACACTTGATATGATATGATATGGCCTTTATAACGCGCCTATACACAAGTGTTTTAAGGCGCGATGAGGCCTGGGAGGGGAAACAGAGGGAAGACCAAGACAACGAACCTACTAGGCCAGGTGACATTGACATTGTGCAAATGCAGGGGAGGGGGAAGGGGAAACATGCAGAGGGAAATGGGAAGGGATAGTGCAGTGCATAGGATAACAGCAAGACAAATAAAGACAATAAATTATTTTTTAAAAATGAAAAAATACATTAAAAGGAGCGGTCATCATCATGTGCGCAATAAGCTTATGCGATCAGGATTGGCCACTTACTAGGTAAAAGGGTGGCATCAATGCATACAGACTGAAGGCCGAAGCCATTACGGGATAATGTCGACAAGAACACAGACTCGGCTTCGTCGCTAGCAACAAGCATGCATATGAGTGCAAGCTGGTCCCCTCGCTGGCAAACTGCTGTATCCACCTCAAAACATAACATCAATGTCACTAAACCAAGGAGCCAAACACCATGAAGTGCAACTGTTTTAAAAGTGCCAATTCTACTAGTACTTAATCCTACTAATCCTAAAGAGTAGCCAGTCTTTCACATTTCCCATTCCTATTAGTAGATAGCAGGATCTTAGCAAACACATCTGTAATGTGAGGTAGCTATTTCCTTTTGGTCAGTCTCCTCCTCCAAGCCCTTTGGAGGTCATTTGCCAGTGAATGGGCAGCCAAACTATCCCTTGAAGCCCAGCATAAGGCAAATCCACTGCGTCCTTTCCACTCTCAATCCCTACGAATTCCTTCAGTCTCTAGGCCACTGTGAGCTGAATCCCACTTCTGCTCTTTCTCTCTTCTTGGAACTCACTCCCTCTATCTATCAATGTTCCTCTTCTGCTCCTTTAGTGCTATTCTGTTCTCGTCTACAAAGTTGTCTTCTCTCCCTTCTTTTTGATTCATGCTTCTCTATTTCCATCCATTATTGTTCCAGGGTTGTTGTACTGTTTTTTCATATATTGTCCAGAGCTTTGGTGAACCACTATATAAATCTGAATAAAATACAAAATATAAATTTGCCTCATTGCACGCTGCTGCCATTTTGGAAGCCTTGTGCAACACCCACGTCAACCACGAGGTCACGGATCACTTTGCAAGTAGCACAGCATGGGAACGATTCTGCAACCCTAAAGCTTATCATTCAGTGTAAAGAGGATTGCTATGTTAAAGTGAATAATGCAGCTAATAGGTTACATGTGAATTAATCGAATGAAAAAACAACAAATGAAATTTGAATGAATAAAAACAACTAAAACCAAAATAACAAATTCATTTTTTGTTGTTTTCAGGGGGCGGGGGGCATCCCCCAAAACACCACCTTTTTTTAGTAATACTTATCCCCCACCCCCAAAACCACTATTCCCACTCCCACCACCATTTTTTGTTTTTTCCAAAATTAGTTATTTTGTTTTCATTGTTTTTCATTCGTTAAAATTTCATTAAATGTTTTCTATTTAAGATAATTACTACATACCCATTTAATATTGTGCTGTACAGTGTTATGCCCTTGATTCATGTTCTCAGAGACTGCAACACCTTTAAGTGGTAAAACAAATTTATCTTATGCAAAGCATTATATACACTGCATTTGAGTAATGTAAAGTAATGATTGACTGTAAAGCCTGATAACTTTGCCATCTTTTTGGGAGGAAGGATATTTTGGGGGCAACGTGTTTGTCTTGGAAGCAAGACAATGCAGTGCAAAACAGGTTCACACGACAGGTTTGAGTCCTGACCCCACACTTAGAAACCACTTGTTGGTATTAAGCATGTTATAAAAGAACAATTATAATAATATAATAATATGAGACTTCACAATTTCCAGCTATGAGGTAAAGGCTTTTCGAGGAGCATGTCTCCCTTGAAACAGTGACATTGTGGACTGCACCCTAGACTATCTGACAGTGAGGACTTAATGGGAAAGAAGCCATCAGTTTAATCAGGCGTGTGGATTTTGCCACCAGAGTAAGAATAGCGCTCTGGAGACATACACGTTGGAAGCATTTCTGATGCTGTCCTTTGCCTCAGACCCAGAAAGCTAGTCAGTCGGCTCCCCAGTCCCTGCAGTGGGGACTACAGTACAGTAGGGAGTGTAGAGCACAGGAGGGACCCAACTGTATGAGTGCCCAGAATTAGTGGAGGGGTGCAGAAGCCATGGAATATGTCTGTCGGAAGTGGGCCTGCTGCCTGTTGGGTCATGAGCTGCTGAAGTACAAACTGAGAGATTCTACAGCACTGCTGTGCCTGCTGGAGGCGTCACAAAGAAAGGGGCTTGTGGCTGAAGCATTGAGGAAGAAAGAGCTAGTCTTAAGGTATTGGCTGATGCACACGTGCTTTTCTCCGCTTTAGTTTTTGCAAAATGCATCTGTAGGTTTTCGTTTTTTGACTTTTCTGCCTGTTGCTTGATTGATGCCCTGCTATACAGTGATTAAGGAACTCATCGGACAGGATTGTTAAGCTTGTAGTTAGGTGTCTTTGTTCGTAAACTGAGTCAGGTTATAGGGACGTTGTGCAAAGAGCTTGTGAATGTGTATCATCTGAGGAAAGGACGAACAATGTGATTGTATTGTATTTAATGACCAACGTGATCTGAAGGGTTACGAGAAGTTACAATCAGGTAAGGGTGCAAAAACCTTCACTCTTTATTTTGATTGAATAATACAATGATAGGGTAATTCAGTCTCAGAAAGGGTGCTCTGCTTACAAAAACCCCTTTCATTAAAGTCCATGTCAAAAGCACAGCGTTATTGCGGTGTATTAGGCGGTCACACTCAATTCAGGGAGTTCCTTTACCCCCAACCAAGGTGGCGCACAATAAAACACTTTTCATTTCAGGTTCACTTTGGTGAGGCCCCCAACCCGTCTCAAACCCAACCCCAACAAATCCCCTGTGTCACCAATGGACTAGGAACCAGGCCATTGTATAGTAAGAATATATGTTTATTTATTTACGATTTGACAAATTGCTAACTGCTAATATCAGCCACCAATGCTGTGACAGACCCAATTTCACAACAATAGCTCTGTTATTCAAACACACAGGTGAATTCTTGAAACATGCAATAACAACTTACAACACATTTAATTTCAATTTAACCAATAGAAAACATTCACAATGCAATACAAGATCCACAGGAATTACTTATTTTGAAACAATACTTTTGTCCCAGCAACACCCACCCTCCAGGCCTCAATTAAATATGACCCCTTTAATTTAAAGGCATGGTGCAGGGAGCTAGAACATAATGGAAAAATCGTTTTGGCTACTCATTCAAAAAGGTGCTGTTTGTAAAGGGAATTGCATGAGAAAAATCGTTTACGGCTTGTTACTAGAAATGCAATATTAGGGAAAGGAGAACAGTGGGAAAAATCATTTTTCAACATTTATTTAAAAGGAAAGTTTGCGAAAAAAGAACTCAAATGGAAATCATTTTTTGACATGCATGAAAATAAAAGGCAGGACTTGGGTCCCGTGATTTTCTATATGGGAATTCAATTATTTACTTTAATAAAATGAGCTAAGTATCTACACAGTGTCTCCCCCTACCCACAATTTAATGAGATATGGTCATAATTACCATGGTCAGGATTGGCTAACTCACTCCCTTCACTACCCACCAAGACACCCACTGGCTGCCGATAGGACCAGAAGTTGGGAGATATGTATGATGTAGGCTGAGGGAGGAGAATAGATACATAATTTCAAAATGACAGTGTCATGACCCACAGAACGCCACGCCCCTTCTGGACTTCCTGGTCCTTGTCACTGCGGGGTTTGCATTCATTGTTTCTCCCAACATGGCCGTATCACGTGACACGCCTCGCACCAGCCTTCACGGCGGACATAGTACGTTCCATAAATATGCCATGCCCCTGTGGCCCTGCGCGTCTCAATGCTATTGCAAAGTAGCGACCAGACGTGTGCTCCGTAGCTCACGGTATTGTTTCCCTTGATCTCCCTCTATAACCAATTCTAGTCCCTTTCCTTCCTTTCTTGATTCCTGGATTTGTGTGCTAGTTGCGCACCCTGTTATTTCCTGGATTCCTGGATCCCTGTATCCCGGTACTTGAACGCACGCTGGAGTCGGAAGAGACTCGTGCAGCCTTATTCAAGACTCGAGCAATACGCAAGAAGGCATTGATCAAGAAATCCAGCAAAGATCGAACTCAGGTTAGAAGGGGGAACTCCTTGACAGTTTGAGACGGCAACCGACCAAACTCGATATGGACATGGAAGCGGCCGTCCAGGACCTGATGCGTGGCATGCAAGAGCTATCAACCGAGGTGCAGAATCTAAAGGCGGAAAACTAGTTCTATCCCGCGATTCTGCCACAAAAGAAAGTGTATTGCTGGGCGGTATAGTGGACAAATATGATGGCTCACCAAAAACCCTTCCAGGATTCCTGGTTTCATGTTTGGTTCACTTTACTTTTAAGCCCTACTGCTTTTCAACTCCCAGGGCTAAAGTGGGCTTCATAATTTCCCACCTTTCAGGAAACGCCTTAACCTGGGCCACGCCCCTCGTTAATTCCAGAGACGTTCTTCTAGATGACTATGATGGCTTCATACAAGCCCTTAAGACCATGTTTGACCGTCCAGAACAGGTCTATAGTGCCCAGGAACGCCTGTTAGACTTTCAGCAAAGATCCCACGATATGCTCACCTATGTTCCCCGATTCAAGCAGTTAGTCAAGGAAGCTGATTGGTCCCGGAGGTGAGTTTTACCCTTTTCAGGAGAGGACTGAATGAGGAGATTAAGGATGAGTTGGCCAGAGTGGCTCGCCCAAACTCATTCCAGGCACTAATGGACCTTGCTATGCAAATAGATTTTTGTATCCAGGAAAGAAAGGCAGAGAAGAAGAAATCCAAAACTAATCCTCCGAAGCCATCCTTTGAGAGTACCACCAAGGCGGACACAAACCCAGGCTCAATCTCTGAACCAGAACCCATGCAGATAGGAGCCTTCCGTGGACCTATATCCCCGCAAGAAAGAATGAGAAGGATTCATACGGGGTTGTGCATGTATTGTGCCTCAGACAAACACCTGGTTAGGGAGTGTCCTGACGCCAGCTCCCGATCCTAGATGGAGCAGAGCTTCGGGAGAGAGATGTTTTCTCCACATCAATTCCATCCTTGAACTCTCCTGGACGAAACAATTTGGTGATACTACAAGCCTTCCTGTCGCCCTCCAAGAATAAGACCTATCCCATTCTGGCCTGGTGGACTGCGGAGCTATGGGAATTTTCATTGATCAAGACTGGGTTGTTAGTCATCATATTCCGTACGAGACACGAAGCACCATGCAGCCGGTGGAAGCAACCAATGGAAGACTCCTCTCTTCAGGACCCATAAGCCTGCAGACAAAAGAGATCCAACTTTCCATAAACCATCACCAAGAGCGGATTGCTTTCGACATCATTAAGTCAGCCCATTACCCCATGGTATTGGGTATGCCCTGGTTACAGAAGTACAATCCGTATATCAATTGGACAGCAGGATCACTATTCCTAGGCTCAGAGTTTTGTATGTCCCACTGTCTAATCCTGGATCCCTCCTCGACACCCCTTAAAGGACCACCAAGAGACCTGAAAACACCACTCATGGTTTCTAATATCATACAAGTCCCAGAGGCCTATCAGGGATATGCTGATGTATTTTCAACTGCCATAGTCCAGGCCTTACCTCCTCACAGACCTGAAGACTGTGCCATAGATACAGATCCCTCAGCAGTGATTCCCTTTGGCAGAATGTTCATTCTTTCTGAACCTGAGAAAAAGGCCCTCAGAGAATACCTGGATACCAACCTTGAAAACGGCACCATAAGACCCTCAAAATCTCCAGCGGGTGCTTCATTGTTCTTTGTTCCCAAGAAGGACACCAAGGAACTCAGACCTTGCCTCGACTATCGTGGCTTAAATCAATGCACCCTCAAAGATAGGTACCCACTACCCTTGATCTCGGATATCCTAGAAGCTGTGAGAGGCGCCGTAGTATTCACGAAGTTGGATCTCCGGGGTGCCTATCATTTGATCCGTGTCCGGGAAGGAGACGAATGGAAAATAGCCTTTAGAACACCCTTTGGTCACTATGAATATCTAGTCATGCCCTTTGGACTAGCTAATGCCCCCGCGGTTTTTCAACGTTTTATGGACAGGGTGTTTTCTGACATGTTATTCCTTTTTGTCATTGTCTATCTGGATGACATATTGATCTTTTCCAAGGATCCTCTAAAGCATTAAGAGCATCTAAAGGCCGTTCTGCAACGACTGCATGAACACAAACTTTTAGCCAAACCCGAAAAATGCTTGTTTCACGTTACTTCTGTTCACTACCTGGGATTCATCCTTAGCCCAGAAGAAATTGGTATGGACCCTTCAAAGGTAAAGGCCATACTGGCATGGCCTGCTCCCACCTCTGTGAAACAGGTTCAATCCTTCCTGGGGCTTGCCAACTTCTAACGGAAGTTCATTTCTACCTTTTTCTGAGATCGTCCAGCTGATTGTTGCTCTCTTGAAGAAAGACACTCCCTTTATCTGGTCTACACCGCAAGACAAAGCATTCCAATGATTGAAGACAGAGTTCACGCAAGCCCCCATCCTGGCCCAACCAGACATAAATCACCCATTCCTAGTGGAAACGGATGCCTCTAACTATGCCATAGGAGCGGTCTTGAAACAGGAACTTGAGGATAAACTGGAACACCCCATTGCTTACCTCTCACGAACCCTGACTCCCAGTGAGACACACTATTCCGTCCTGGAAAAGGAACTGTTAGCCATCCGCCAGGCCTTCACTGAATGGCAACATCTACTTCTGGGTGCTAGATATCCAGTTCAGGTCCGCACGGACCATCGGAATCTTCAAATTCTACAATCATTGGAGTGCAGGAACAGTCATCAGGTGCGTTGGGCCTACTTCTTTACCCAATACCAAATCACTCATGTTCCCGGATCACAAAACATGATTGCTGACGCCTTATCTCGACGTCCTGACTATGTAACTACTGAAGACAAGGCCTATCCTAAGATGTTTCCCCACATGATCTTTGTAGCTCAAGCAGTCAACCTCCTGGAAGAAATTTGAGTACAAACCCAATCCTCTGACCTCTGGAAGGATATTTCAAGGAAGAATCCATGGAACCTAAGACTTAAGGAAGGATACTTATTCAAGGACAATGCACTGGTCATTCCTACACAGAAATTACAACAAAGAATGATAAACCTCTGTCATGATACCCTTGACTCCGGACATCGTGGCATAACCAACACCCTCGGTCTAATACAAAGACAGTTTTGGTGGCCTGGAATGAAGACCGACGTACAGCAGTACATAAAAGCTTGTTCTGTCTGCAGTCAAAACTAACATGATAACAAAAGACCGGCAGGTCTTCTAATGCATCCATCGCTGCCAACAAGGCCATGGGAATTCATTGCTACAGACTTCATTGTGGAATTACCACCTTCCCGAGGGTACACGACCATCATGGTTACCATAGATTTGTTCACTCATATGGCTCATTTTACACCCCTGTGTAAGTTACCATCCTCGTCCGAACTTGCTGGAATCTCCCTGGAACACATATTTCGTTTACATGAACTCCCTTCCAAGATCATATCTGATCGAGGACCTCAGTACGTCTCTCAATTCTGGAAACATCTCTGTCGCATTATGGGAATCCAACGCGCCCTCTCATCTGGTTATCATCCCCAGACCAACGGGGCCACAGAATGTGCTAATCAGACCCTGGAACAGTATGTTCGATGTTTCGCCACCAAGGTTCAGGATGACTGGTCGCTCCTGATACCCGTGGCTGAATTCGCCTACAACAATTCTGACCATTCAGCAATTAAGACCAGCCCCTTTTGTTGTAGCCAAGGTTTCCATCCATCAGTTCTATCCTCTATTCTCCCTCATCCTACACCAGTACCTACTGTCGACTCCTGGACTGAAACCCTCATGAACGTACACCAAGAGGCCAAAGAAAATTTAGAGAAGGCTACTAGAACACATACTAAGAGGTATGTGGATTTAAAAAGGAGACCAGGTCCTTCTTATGCAATCAGTGATCAAGTCTGGTTATCCTCGAAATTACAACCCCGGCATCTATGGCCAAACAAGTTGGCCCCTAGGTACTATGGCCCATTTTCCATCAAGGAAATTATCAACCCAGTTTCATACCGGATTAGTCTACCAGACTCTTGGAAGAAAATTCACCCAGTATTCCACACATCCTTATTAAAACCCTACCACCAATCCTCCCGGAAATCTTACCGACCTCCTCCTCTACTGGTCGACAACCAATTGGAATATGAAGTATCTCGAATATGTGACTCCAGGTATAAACGGGGTCAGCTTCAATACCTGGTTGAATGGAAAGAATATCCTCCTAGTGAAAGAACCTGGGAACCACTTTCTAATCTCAAGACCCCTCGACTACTCAGAAGATTTCACCTTATACACCCAGGCAAACCTGGTGGAACAGGTTTTCGGAGGAGGCATGCTGCCATGACCCACAGAACGCGCCCCTTCTGGACTTCCTGGTCATTGTTTCCCCCAACATGGCCGTATCACGTGACACGCCTCGCACCAGCCTTCACGGCGGACGTAGTAGGTTCCATAAATATGCCACGCCCCGCGGCCCCGCGCGTCTCAATGCTATTGCAAAGTAGCGACCAGACGTGTGCTCCGTAGCTTGCGGTATTGTTTCCCTCTCTAACCAATTCTAGTCCCTTTCCTTCCTTTCTTGATTCCTGGATTAGTGTGCTAGTTGCGCACCCTGTTATTTCCTGGATTCCTGGATCCCTGCATCCCGGTACTTGAACACACGCTGGAGTCGGAAGAGACTTGTGCAGCCTTATTCAAGACTCGAGCAGTACGCAAGAAGGCATCGATCAAGAAATCCAGCAAAGATCGAACTCAGGTGAGAAGGGGGGAACTCCTTGACAGACAGGGAGTTTTAAAATGTGTGTTCTAAATAATACCATCATGTGATATCTCCCTTAATCTTTCAAGATAACCCCATGAAGATATATATATCTGGGCTCTATATTGAATGGCAAATCAGACCATATACATTTTTATTTCGGCACACCCTTCCTGGATGTAGTTATCATTTTTTGTTGTTTTCTGCTGTGCCAAAATAAATAAAAATGCGACCATTTCCAATTTAAACCTTGTTTTCATGATCTATCCTTTTGCAAACGTGCCCTTTTCTCAGGTGTATGAAAATGTCAGAATCATAATTTTCTCAATTACCTAAATTATGTACATCACACAAATTTCATTTTTACAGTGTCCCAATGGGCTTTTCATCCCATTTAATTTGAACCCAGGTTGGGCTCGATAGGGCACACCATGCTCCTTTTATTTGGGAACAACGGTATTCAATGTTTAATCAATGGCAGGGCATAACATGTGTCAGTAAGTTTCATTTCCTTTAGGTTTCTATTTCTGTTAGAACATGTGAGCAGCCATCTGGTTTATCTTAACCGTTTCTCTCTTTGGCTTCACAGGGGTCCCCGCTCGGGGCTTCATGAATGGTTTATGGGAAGGTTGACCTTAAGGTCACTTCTGCAGGACATGTTATCAGCAACTCCAATAAATTCAGTCTACTTCTTTGTGTATCTTGGCATTTTACATTGACATCCAGATCTATTTCCTTGGTGGCCCAGCCAAAGGCTGCTTCTGCACCATGTTATCCCAATTGGGTATATTTTTTACGAACTTTGCCGACGATACCCAATTAGTTTTCGAACTTAGCAGGGATCACAAAACGGACAGCGACAAACTCTCATCCTTATGCAACACTATTGAGTGTTGGATGGAAGAAAATTGGATGTGTCTAAATGGTTCCAAGACCGAGCTCATGATCTTCGGAGCCTCACAGGCCAGAAAGAAACTGAGTCCACCTTATTCTTCATTCTGTATTAAAAACACTCAAATTCCAATATCAGAAAAAGTGAAAACTCTAGGAGTATATCTTCAAGCCTCTCTAGGAGCTGAGGCACATACAGCCTATTTAAAGAAAAATTGCCAATACCACCAAATTCTCCTGAAAAAATTAGACCTCTGCTTGATCAAAAAAACAGCACCACCATAGCCAGAGCTACAATTTTATCTAGACTGGACTATGGAAACTCTCTACTACTAGGGGCAAGCAATAAATGTTTGAAACAATGTCAGGTCATTGAAAACAATGCCGTCAGGACCATCACAAGCAGATCTAGGAGGGAACATATCACTGGAGACAGGAAAGCTCTTCATTGGTTGGCCATGGAAGAGAGAATTATCTTCAAGTCACTCACCATGGTCCATCGCTGCCTTTATGGCAAAGCCCCAGATTATCTTAAGAAACAGTTTAAGTGGCATGAGACATCTAGGTGCCTCAGATCTTCCAACATAGGCCTACTGCAAACTACCACAACTAAAAAGCAACACGGCCTAGGCAAGGCTTTCCCGAGCATAAGCATCAAAGAAATGGAACAAACTACCTACCTCACTGAAGCTTGAATCCAACTACATTCAATTCAGGAAGAAACTGAAAACACTACTATTCAAATAAATCCTGGAATCAGGTTAACTTGATCACTACGAATAAGGACCCATTTCACACTTTGTCCCGTTTGAAAATCTGTTGTCCTGTCTATTCGTAAGCGCTCCGATGCCTGCAGGCTTTAGCGCTATAAAAAAAAAAAATCCTGGAGTTCAGATTTTCAAAGGGTCTTTGTTCAGAGCTAATGCACATTTTATTGGGAACCTGACCTTAAAGGTCATTTCTGCTAGTCAAGTAATCAGAAGTTCACCACCAATTCAATCTCTTGCTCTGTATATTTAAGCATCTACTTGAAACCAGTCCTGCATTCCTGGTATTCATCAAACCAAAGGGCTTCAAGGTCAGGATCCAGATACACTATTCAGTTCACAGTTCAATGGGGGATTTCAGCTTAGAGGGAAAAACAAGTGGGAGTTTACCATTCTGAAAGGCTAGCATATTACATTCAGCATATTTACATTTGAAAGGCACAGCATAACCGTTTCTTTACATACTGTATAAACAGAAATAAGTTCACTCTATCCAGACAGATAGGTCATAGTTACATAAGGAAGCAGTATTCAAATCTACACCAAACAAAATATGCCCTTCTTTCTCCATGCTGTCATTTTATATGCTGAAATTAAGTCTCATTCCTCCTGATGAATGTAATCTGTCCTTCACTTTATTTCTGAATTGTAAAGGCATTATTCCTCATTATTATCTTCCAAATGCACAACTATTTCTGTTCATCCCATGTGCACTGCTGCAGTTGTTTTAAATCTGTCCATGTGTAATGTATTTCTTTAATATAACAGTTGAAAGGCCTGAGTATCCCTTCGGTATTGTCCACGCATAGGCCATAATTTCCCATTTAACGGTCAGTTTGTTTGTGAAACGTAAGAGCCTTTCTCCACTTGCACACTTCTCCATTGCAGTAAAATTTAACTAGGCCCATTTCTTTCCATGTCAATTGGCCTTAAAACAGAAAAAGAAGGGTTTTGGATTAGCCTGCATTTCCCAAAAGATGCCACCAGCCAGCTTCACTCTTAAATCCTGGCCTGGCATGGTCTCTTTATTTCTGACATACAGGTGCTACAGTTTACCCCACGGACACCCCCTCCCCAGAATCTTTGATTCAGGCCACTCAGAGAAAAGAGCAAGGAGAGAGTGTTTTTTTTTTCCTTTTGGCTTTGGTTCATTCCATGAATTTCCTCAACTGAGCACATCCGCTCTTTTTCCTGTCCTGAAGGAGTGGCGTTCTGGTCTGCACTCCACTCTTTTCAGGTTTTTTCTAATTGAGTTGTGGTCCGGGACCCCACCCTTTCCGGTAGATCCACCTCCGGGCTTTAGAGGCAAGGCGTTATTTAATCTGCCGAGAGTAAAAGAGAGGTTCACTATTTTATACCGTACTTATTTCCCCAGCATTATTGAAATACAAATTGACAACAAAACAACAAGTTATACATTGCTTTTCACTTGACATATACAACTCACAACATGATCTACCTTTGGTACATTCCTTATATGTAAAAGATGTTTTACTCCCTGCAAATGTGTGATCTTCTCCATCCCTGTATCCATTCTTTCCTTTTATTCTTCAGATGTTCCTGGGCTCTACCCTCACTGGGTTTGTCAATCAGTCGCAAAGTCTGTCTGGGATGACAGCTTTTCAACAGATTGATATGGACCCATTTCTTTTCCGTCTGTTCTCCTTTAGGGATGTGGATCTTACAGGCGATAGGTGAGAGTCTATCGACAATTTCAAAAGCACCGCACCAAGAGGGGAGGAACTTCCGCTCTTTGGTCTGGTTCCTTTGGAAATTGTACAGGTAGATCCTGTCTCCTACTTTGTACTCCTTCTTGGTAGTCTTAAATCGTAGAGAGTATTCATCCCGTCTGCCGACTTTTATAAATTGCGCTGAGCGTAAGCAAAAGCGTGCTGAAGGTGTTTTTGTAAATGTTCAATGTACTCATGGGTTGTGGACACGCTGATCAGGGTCTGCTCTTGAGTTCTGTAAAGCAGATGCTGAGGTAGCACCATTTTACGTCCAGTCATGAGCTAAAATGGAGATGTTTTAGTTGCAGAAGATGGTGTAGAACTAATGGCCATCAGGACAAGATGTAATGGAATGTCCCAACTAGGTCCAGAGTCCGCCACAAACTTATTCAAGATGCCCACAATTGTTTCATTATACCTCACAACTCCCCTGCTCGAGGCTGGGAGGTAGGCACTGTGGAGTTTTCTCTTGAGGAGCGAATCACAGCCCGATGAAATCGACTTGCAACTCTGACAAAGGTAGTGTCCTTCCCCTTTTTTGTAGGGGAGCTCTGTGTGTGAGCAAACTTTGCTGAAACTGCGCACAAACAAGACACCCATGTAAGTATAGGTCGAGATCCTGACCCATGTGTGGCCATTATGCGACCTTGCGCAAGATTTCTAATGTTGTATGAAACCCCCTATGACCGGCAGTGGCTGCGTCATGGGCGTGACTTAACATCAGGCTTCGGAATGTGGTAAGGACCGCCCACTGGTCACATCCCGATATGGATCGGCATGCCAAGAAACCGTCTTGGATTCTGAACAATTTGGAAAACTTCTTCAACACCCAGAGATCCTCTTTCCCGATATAATCAAATTCTGTCAGAGGAAAGTTCATGGGGTCTTCAATATGTTGATAACATTTCCCAATAATTGGGTCCTCTTTTTCTGCAGAAATCAAATCTGCATCTGGGGTGTCTTTAATCCACTGACCAGTTGAGAGTTCATTTTTGTAATGGGTTTGGGACCTTTTGACAGCAGAGACCTGGATTTCCCCAACATCGATTCGGTTTCTAGGAGTTCCCTGTGAATGGCTCTGGTTTTGGCCAACTGGTCCGCAAAGCTAATTCCAGTTTTGTCTGGTGCCTCTATTTTGGAGTGACATCTGATCTTTTTCCAATAGATGGTCATATCATTAGAGGTTGCCAGATCATCAATTGATTGGATTGATTTCCTGTGCTTGAGCAGTTTGTTATTTGTTCACAGCATGCTTTTTCCAATTAATCAGGTGTTCCACAAAACCATTCCTGACATAATCTGAATCAGTGATTATGAGCAGTTCTTTGAGTTAGTGTTGCACGGCAGTGAGGATGGCTTGATGTATCGCCATCAACTCTGCTACCTGGCTACCTCAGGGATCTATTTTGTACCCAGCAGAGGGTCTTGGGGTATCATTCACCCAAGCATTTCCAATGCCAGCCACTAGTTCTTTCCCCCCATGATTGTCAACATGGTAGGATCACCCATCCACATAAACTGTGGATATCCCCTGGCATGTGTCTTCCTCATAGACTTTGCATGGGGAAGTAAGGTACGCCTCCATATTGTCCTTGGCCCTTAGACATTCGTCCTCAAGACAGTTTTCTTTAACACAGTCATGCAAGTCAGCCAATCCTTGCGCTAGAGGATTCTTCTTGTTTTGGCCATATCTGACCTCCCGGGAAAGCCTTGCATGGACAGAATCCAGGAAGTAATTCTGGAATTACTCACGTTCCCTGTTCGGATTCAGTCACTTTGGAGATATTGCAAGGGTTGGTGAGGAGTCTCCACAATGATGGGCTCCTCGGGGATACATGCGAAGCAATTCTTCAATGCCCACACTGTTGCCAGGAGTGCCTTTTCGCAATCGTTGAATTTTTCCTCCACAGAGGATAAAGTCTTGATCATGTACGAGATTACTTTGTTAAACTTGTCATGCTTTTGGTATAACACTGCCATTAAACAAGTATCTGAGAACCCCGTCTCCAAGAAGAATTTGCTGTTCTTTATGAGGTAAGCCAAACAAGGGGCTTGAGGAAGGCTTCTCTTTAGTTGTTTTACTGCCTCGGATTGTTATGGACCCAGCTACCACTTGACCCTGATCTTTAATAAATGTACCAAGGGTTGTGTGACCTCTGTGTAGTCTTCAATGCACTTTCTACTATAATTAGTGAGTCCAAGAAGGCTTCTTCTCGCAGAGTAGTAGGGTTTTTCTATTTCAATAATGCTTCCACCTTTTTCGCCTCGGGACTGAGACCCTCAGAGGTGATTTCATGCCCTAAGAGGTTCATGCAGGCCTTACACCACTGTGCCGTCTGAAAGGGCAGTTTTGTCTCCGGCTTTCAGCAACTGGGTCAGAACATAGCATATTTCAACTATGTGTTCCTCCACAGTTCAGCTCTTGATTAAGACATCATATACATAGGCTAGGTTTCCCCTTTCACTCAAATCATGCATGGCCTTATGTAGGAAGATATTCAATTTGTTGCCAGAGTTTATGTATCCAAAGGGGTTTTGGGACAACGTGTATTACTGCCCCAGAAGGTACAGGCAAGCTTGTACTGGTCTTCCCTATTCATAGGTACTGTCCAGAAACCGTTGGTCAGGTCAATGGCAGTATACACATTTGACCCTTGGATCTGGGCCAGTCCCTGATTGATGTAGGGAAGGGGCCATCTTGGTATGTCAACCCGTTTATTTAACTCCCTAAGGTCTGTGCAAAGTCTCCATTGACCATTGGGTTTGAGTATCCCCAGTACCAGGTTGTTAAAGGTACTGTGGATTGGACGGATTATTCCCCTCAGGATTCTAAATTTGTCATAATCTTGTGAGTGTCTCCATGGACGCAATAGGTAACTGGTATTGCTTCACAAATACTGGAGCCATTTTAGGGTCTGTATAGGTATGGTGGTTGAATGTATATCTGTGTTCAAAATCATAAGAAACCATTGCAAAGATATCCTGAAAATCCATAAACACCTGTTTCAGCTTCTGCCTTTGCTCCTTGGTCTCACAGGCATCAGCGAGTTTGATTCGTTGTTTGAACATCTTCTTAATGCCTGGAAAGACCTCAGGTTTGGCAATTTCTACGGTATCATCCAGTTGGGTGGAGTGATCTCTTCTTATGGTGTTGGCCTGGACGTGAGGTTTCAAAGATGGGAGGCAGTCATTGTTGACACAAAATACCACCTCATCCTTCCTGACGTCACAGGTCACTTCTTCCCCATCATAAGGACAGGAAGAGTACACCAAGAAATTCCTCCTTGTCTGGTGAAAATATTTTCCAGAAGGAAACTGTCGTTAAATTTATAGCAGTCATTTGGAATTGGTCCAATGATCTCATTACCTAAATCAATAGAATAATGATGGCCATCAACCGCCATTCCAATAAAGGTGTCTGCGCCCAAAGTGATACTTCGAGGGTCGCTGTTATCCACCAATATTCGAATGGTGTCCTGTTCTTGGCCAACTAGCGGTGTTGGATGTAAACACAAGCCTTGCTGTTGGAGATGATAATTCAGATTTAAATAGGCATCCTTGTTTTTGTGGTTCTGTCCTCGCTTAATTTTTAGGGGAATTGTAAATTGTCACACCTGTCCTGGGATGGTAACCTCTTCTCTCACTTGAACTTCAACCACATACGGCAGAAATTGAGCTGACTGAAATGTTTTCTCAGTCGTGTCAAAGCCCATGTGGTTATCCCCTAGTCGGGACCAGGCCTTGTGACAAATTAGGTCCAAATTAATTGCAAATCGATGTCACTGCCCAAGTAAATGGCGCAAGAGACATCTCTCACAATCCAACAATTATGCTCTATACTTTTGTTGTCAATGGACATTTTGAGCATGCACCTGCTAGGCAGGAGATTTTTGGAATTTGGAGTGTCCAGGCCCATTTCTCACTTATCAATCAATTTAAATGTGGGATTGGTCTGATCTTTTTGGAGTTTGCTGAATAATGATTTGCTGTTGAAGCTTCTTCCGTTATTTTTCAAGCATACGCTGGCGAGAACAGGCTCCTCCCCCTTATTTACCTGAATGGGGACAAACAGCTGTTCACCCTTCATCTGGATGTCGGTCAAACTTTGAGCTGGTTTTTCATCATTGATTGTCATGGGATTTGGGTTTTCTTCTGTGCAATGGTATACAATTTCAGAGTATTTCCTTCCAGTGTGGAATGCCACTTAAAACTGGGAGGAAGGTTGATTTTCAAAAATGGAAAAGGGTTCCCATCACCAGTTTGTTCTCCTATAGAGATTACTGTGATATCTGGGACTTGATTATTCCTAAAATGGAATTCTATTTTGTCGGACCGTTTTTAATCATGTGGCATGTGCCATTCAAACTCACTTAATTTGTACTTTGTTTTAATTTGATTGGCAGGTTAGTCTGAGTCCCGAGGACCTTATTCACACAGACAATCAGGGGTGATAACCTCTGAAGGAGGTCATTCCCCAGTATGTGCCCTTTGGAGTGATGACTATTACTGGGTGTTTCACCCTATGCGCCCAATTTTCATCTCCAGATCTTCAGTCCCTTCGACTGAAATATTATTCCCATCGAAGGTTCGGAGTTGTCCAGGAAGAGGTGTGAGGGGAATTTGGTGATTCTCCCCCTTCCTGAAGTTGTTTGGTTGAAGGCCTTTTTGGACAGGAGGGTGGCTTGGGATCCTGTGTCCACCAGTGCTGATAATGCACACTGACCCTGTACCTTGACAGAAGCATACAATCTTCCTTCTCTCTCTCAAGGGGGCAAAGCAAATGTGCATTCTGTGCCAGCCTGGTAGTTACGTGTGTGATCTTGAGCAGTTTTCTGTGTCAGAGTCCGGGAATCTGTAAAGAAGATTTTACACCCAGAAACAAGTGGGATTGGGAAGTCCCCTTTTTCACCTGATTCTTTGCTGTCTCCCTTTTCCTGGAGACAGTTACCCAAACCTGTTTGGGGGGAGGATACCTCAGTGCTTGAAGGGTAATCTGGGTGACATTGTTGGGGTTTACAAATGTGTTGCTCTGGGTCAATCTCCATACTTACCCAGCCTAAATCAGGGTCTTTTGGCACCCATTTTTCCTTGGGAGGGATCCCTCCATCCCTGAAAGAGAAGATTGTCTTCCCTGAATCCTCCAGGAATTATTTTCCATTGACCTGGATGATGCAGCCTTCCTCCACAAAGTGGGTTATCTTTTGCTTTAGATTTTTCCTACTTACCCTCTGTTCCCTCAGTTCCCTAGGTTTCCTAGGATCCAGCTTTTCAGGGGTAAATGTATGTACAGGTTCAAAGGTTTCCATGGGTTTTGTTCCGTTGGAAAATTAAGCTTCCTCTAGGGCTTTTCATCACCCTTCCACGCGGGCCCCCTCCTCTGTAACCTGTTGGTTGTCAGAGGTTTCTTCCCATCATTGCTCTGGGGCACCATACCTCGATGTTGAGTTATTCTGGACAGCAATTTCCAGTTCAGGGCTCTGCTGGGCCTTCAACATGCGGCCCAGGTCTTGTGTTAAGTGTTGGACTTGTCGCTCCAGTTTAGACATCCTTTCTGGTTGGTATGGAGGTCTTGATTCATTCCTTTGCTCCTTCCAGAACGGGTAGTTGTCCCTTCTCCCAGAGTAGCTCAGGTATTGCGAGTTTCCTGATACCCGTCCGTCCTAGGTTCTCCCTTCTTGGAAAGAAACATAGGTTGGGGGATGAAGTATTTCTTCCCTCATGAAGGAAGTTCTGAGGGAGGACTCCTGTGGCAGTACTTACCCAATTTCCCCCACTTGTGCCAGGGGAGTCCATACATACCCCAGGGTGGGTCTGTTATCCTTGTATCTTGGACTGATATGTGTGGTAGGGTCAGATAGAGTGTTGGTCTGATACCCTGCCTGGCTACCACCCGATTGGGTTGGATCTGCCTCTCATTCTGCTTATTGGTGGGAGGAGTATGTTTAGGCCCCCGCATTTCCAAGTCCAACATGGAAGTATTTTTCACGTCCGCTACCTTTGCAGCGGCAGGTGTCTTTGATGGTTTGGGGTTTTAGGGTTGCTTTTGTTTTCGGAGGGCTTTTTGACCTCATAAATCCGGGTGGCCTGTTCTATCACTCAATTCAGGCTCCTACACTCATGGAAATCCGTTACTAATTGGGTCATAATGTATTTCGGGGGCACATGGAAGTATGTGTTAATTAACTCCCATCTATTTGTGTTCACCTGCCTAGAGGTTTGTGCAAATGCTCGATTCAGCTCTTGCACAGACTCTCTAGGCGCCTGGTCTTCCCTACACTGCAGGTTGCAGGCCACCTTGCGTGCACCCTGAACGTTCCTGTAAATGGAGAAGTGTTTTAAGATGTCACCTTGTAGGTGGACCATTTTTGGTGATCTTGGTCCTCCAGCCCTGCAAAGAAACTGGAGTATTCCCGGGGAGAATGTCCATTTGACAAGCTCCATGGAATTCTTATCATTCTTAATACCAAATGAAGTCATCATTTGGTCATAAAGCTCTAGATGCTCCCAATCTTATTGGTAGGGAGTCATAAAGCTCTTTGTGGCTTTTATCTTCTGAATTGGGTCTTTCACAGGACCTCTCTTCTGTTTGGCAGACTTTCATTTCTGCTGCACCTGAGTCCACTCACCCTCTGATCAGAGCTGCTGCTATTGGTGGTCCACTCCCTGTCCTCTAGGCGCTCCCTACCTCTATCAGGCTGGCAATCCTTAACAGAATGACAGGGTATGGTCTCTTCTCCCCTGTGGTGCTTTCGGCTCTCAGGGTCATTTACCTTGTACTCCCCTTTTCGCACAGGGAAATACTCATCCTCCACATCCCTCCTTCTTGGTATGGTGGGGAATTCCCCCTACCTCCCTGAATGTGTGAAGGATTTTTAAATACTATTTTGCGGCCTAGACTCTGGTTATTCTCTCTCTGCAAAGCGGACCAGGTGGTCCCTTCGTAACTTCAGTTTCTGCCAGTCTAACTCCCTGATCTTTTCATCATAGGAGTCCTACTGGTCAGAAATACATGCTAGGATATTTTTATATTCACAGAGTCCACTGGTCCGGTCACCTTCGCTTCTACTGGGTAGAGATGAATATTCATCAATATCTGATAACCACGGGCCTTCTGGCTCAGTTGGAAAAGGACTGGTTAGGTCCAGCTGCCTCATGTTTCCCTGTCCTTGAAAACTGGCAGGTATGAAGTAAACTGCACCTCGTACATATGAGGTGATGAGTTGGGATGAGGTCCCTGGTGGAGAGGTCATAACTCTGTGTTCGCAGAGTGCTTTTCCATACCCTGACGACTGGTCGGGGTGCCTCAAAGACTGTTTGTATTTGGCCATTTCATTTTCCAATCCCTCACATTTGTTTTTCTCAATCCCTATCTCTTGGTGATATACAGAGGCCTCAGTTTTCAATTCTGACACCAGTGCTTGAGTACCTTCTAGCACCTTATTTTGTGCCATTAATCGGTCTCTGAGTCCCTTGTTCTCCTCACAATGGGACTTGTTTTCCTTCCGTGAGGCTTTATATTCTGGGCACATTCAGACCGCTACTTTTTCAGGAGACTAATCTCCTCCCCTTATGTAATTTTGGTCTGTGATGCCTGCTCTATGTCTACCTCTGCTTGCCTCACATGTTCCATTAATTTTTCATCTTCTAGCCTCATTTCAGTCAGTTCCTGAGAACATAACTCGCTTTTCTCCAGGTTCGTCCATAACTGACGCACTTCCTGAAGCAGGGCACTATTCTCTTGACACAATTTATTATTCATTTCCATCAACTGATCTCTCTGCTGTTTCAAACTGTTCAGATCTTGGTGCCTCTGATCAAATTCACTTTTAGAATGAACCTCCTTAACAACTAACTGGCTGTTTTCAGATTTCAGTTATTTAACCTGTGCTTGAAATGTGAAAATGTCCTCTAAGCAGGCTATATTGTGAATAACCTGCTCATTTAATTTGTGTTGACTTCTGCTCAGGTTTTCAACACATTCTTAATACTCCCCTTGCAGCGCAGAAAATTGAGCCTTTCGCTCTGCATTTGCTTGCTGTTGGGCTGCTAACTCATTTTTTAGCTGCAGAATAATATTTTCTCATTTTGACTCTGAATTTTTGCTCTGTTAAGCATTTTCTTCTAATTGTTCCAATTCTCTCTGGGCTTGATTCAAAAGTTCAGGCTGGTTTTGCACAGAGGCTACACTATCCTGGTATCTTTCTTCCCTGAACATCATATGGAAGTACATATATGCTGTGAGCTGAGCCGTTTTAATTTGCTCATCTTTGCTGATCTGTGTCATGTCAAAGTTGGTTAGAGCCTGATGTAACAGCCCATTATCTTGCCACAGATCAACATTTGCTGAGGTAACCTCCTGCATCATTCTAGCTTGCCGCATTTCATGTTCTTGTTCTACCCATTCACCTTTAATAAACAATTTGGATAGGAGGTGCTCCTGGCCATATTGATTTCTACGGTGCTCATTCTGAAATGTGTTCTGCACCTGATATACTCTCTATGCAAGGGCAGAAATCTCAGCCCTGTTCCTGCTTAGTTTCCACTCAAAATGACAAATCTAAATCAACACTATTTTATCTATACCCCACCCTGGAACCCAGGGTACAGGTCTGAATGGCACCTTCACAATGCAACACAACTTTCTATCCAGGGCAATGCAATTACAACCAAATGAATAATCTTCTGCTACTGCACTGACACAAGCAAAAACTCTCTAACACTCGTGGATGACCCCCCCCAGCTTTTCCACGATTTATTAGGTGGTCACTCTTAACTCAGGGAGTTCCTTTCCCCCCAAGCAAGGTGGCGCACAATAAAGCACTTTTGATTTCAGGTTCACTTTGATGAGGCCTCCAAACCGTTTCACACCCAACCCTAACAAATACCCTGTGTCACCAATGGACTAGGAAGCAGGCTGGATATCTTTATTTATTTATTTATTTAAGATTTCACAAAATGCTAACTGGTTATATCAGCCACCAATGCTGCGACACACCCAATATCACAACAATAGCTCTGTTATTCAAACACAAAGGTGAAATCTTGCAACATGCAATAACAATTTACAACAAATTTAATTTCAATGTAACCAATAGAAACCATTCACAATACAATACAAGATTGACAGGAATTACTTAATGTGTAAACAATACTTTTCTCCCAGCAGCCGCCACCATCCATGCCTCAATTAAAAATGAGTGAGAGCACAATGGAAAAATCTTTTTGGTGACTTATTCAAAAAGGCGCTGTTTGGGAAGGGAATTCAATGGGAAAAATAATTTTGGGATTGTTACTAGAATTGCAATATTAGGGAAAGGAATAG
Source organism: Ambystoma mexicanum (assembly GCF_040938575.1). NCBI lineage: Eukaryota > Metazoa > Chordata > Amphibia > Caudata > Ambystomatidae > Ambystoma > Ambystoma mexicanum. Next base: position 1,106,666,059 of record NC_090930.1, on the reverse strand, counting down.
AGTGGGAAAAATCATTTTTCAACTTTTATTAAAAAGGCAGGATTGGGAAAAAGGGACTCAAATGGAAATGGTTTTTCAACACGCATGAAAATAAAAGGCAGGACATGGTAATTTGCAGTCAGAAAATAAATGGGAACAAAAGGAATATTTTGTTTTGTCACACACATACAGACGAGATGCAATACTTTGTAATTCCAATTTAAAATGAATGGGGAATTTCGTTTTGCACCCGCCACACTGACTTTAAAGGTGGTGTTTTGTGGATTACTTCTTTTGGGATTATGGACCCCCCCACCTTTCTAAATAGAAGTGAATGATTTCAAAAAACAGTCAACCAAGTCTTTATGGGCTATACCAGCTCTAACACACTAGGCATGAACTTTGTTAGTTTTGAATTCTAACAACGCTCATCCTGTGATTTTCTATATGGGAATGAATTGATTTACTTTAATCAAATGAGCTAAGGAGCTACACAGTGTCCCCCCCTTCCCACAATTCAATTAAATGTATCAAGGCAGGCAGTTTCCAACACAACTCAATTTCAGTCTACTATTTTAGCTAGAAGAGTTATGTTACTTACTAATTCTACTAACCGGTATGGTGGTCACACTATGTTCCCTGAGATGAAAGTTTATAAAATGTAGAACATGTAAGTTACTTCGACTGTCATGTATAGTGCTGAAGTGTGGGAGTATTATAATATCGATATTGTAAAAATATGAGAAAATACGATTTTGAAACGATTATTGGGTTTAACATGTAGTGCATCAAGTACCACAGTGAAACTGGAACTCGGTCTGCACAACATTGGGTATAAGGCGGCACTGAAATCCCTGCAGTACTGTCTAAATCTTTGGAACGTGCCCTAACTCTCAGAATATCTGGCATCACTGCACAATGTTTTGAGCCAGCAAGGGCCTATGAAAGTACCATGGTTTTCCTGTGTTAAATGTATGTCTCTGAAAATGGTAATGCCCAATCTCTGGGATAACCCTTGTCTATTCTGCCCTCATTATAAAATAACATTACAGAAAGCCTTTGAGAAAACTGTTTTGAAAGAAAATAGTGCAAACAAAAGTTGAGTATTTGACAATAACATGTAACATTGGCTTTGAAAATAATCTGGACTTTCCTTGTTTAAAATCCACAAAAGCATTGATGACTAAAGTAAGATTCTGCATTTTCCCATTGTTTAGCCATGTGGCCCAATGGCGAGGGGCTAACTCTACCTCAGCCAACTGCAGATACTACGAAGACTGGGACAAAGATGTGTCCAACCTTTTATTAACTTGCTCACTATATGGATTGGATGGTGGACTAGGGTGAATTTACTTGTATGTAAGACTATTTAATGATTTTATGATATTTGTGTGTATTTTTTTTAATTTGTACTAACTTTTATGGCTTTTGCAGATACAAAGTTTTGTGATGAGGATAATGAAAGATTGTTCATCTTTGATGTTTTTTCTTCATGATGACCAACATGGCCATTTGTGTAAAGAATACACTTTCAAATTGGTCAGAAGACTACCAGCAATGTAGCACATGCAACTGTTTCAACAATTGTTGATAGTCTTGGGGACTACCTGTGTCCTCTGCAGCACTCATAGCCCATAGTTTTAGCCTGCATCAATGGACATGAATGGCAACCAAAAACATTTCCTTGTAATGAACCATTTTATTCGATATGCCCTGGTTTTCCCCACGGAGAACCAACAGGTTTAAACAGTTGCCAAAGTGCTCTTGGATAATTACTTTATCCACTATGGGAGAGGTCAAAGCTGAGGAATCAACAAATGACGCAGAAAGCAGGTTTTTAAATGTTCATGGTCTTTATCACACAAATATGCCCAGAGATGAGATAGAACTGTACACAAGGCAATGACATATTCAATGTTGGCTGAATCAATCCAACTTTATAGATTGCTATAGTCAGAGTCCTTCTCATGATCCCTTTAGGCTCCTAAAATGGCTCACAACATGTCACTCCACTCACAGTTTCACCAAACTTGTCCAGATGTAGTTCTCTTTCATGCCTGTTGCACCACCGCTGGTTCATAGGGTCTTCTTTTAGGGGACCAGCTGTCACAGTCTTTGTGATCTTGACCCAGAGTTCAGCAGGCCCAGAGATTGACACGTGTAACCCCTCTAGCAGTAGACTCCACCAAAGTCTCCCCCAGCACTCAGGCTTCAGGATTTTAACAGGCCTTTCTTTCCCTGTGGTTGAAGGCACACACATTTCTTTTCCAATGATATCACCTTTCTCCTGCCCCTCTTCTAAACAATCTTACTTCCTTTCCTTATCATTAATTTGTTACGCTCTGCTCCGCCTTCCTCATCTTTCAGCCTGAACACTTGTCCCCTCTGTAATTAATCAAAGCTGGTTCTCTTCCTCTTCAGCCTCTGTGTTGCCCCTCTTGGTGGTTCTCTTTTGTAGTGATCTCTCTCCACCTGCACTCTATTTGTCTTCTCCTCTAACACCTCTTTCTCTTCCTTCTGTTCCACATCCTCCTTAACACATCCAACCTCCTGACCCCACCGCTGCCAGAGTCTTTGTGACCTTGTCCTAGAGCTCAGTGAGACGGGGAATTGACAAGCGTAACCCTCCTTGATGAATCCCAATTGGTTCACCTGCTCTCCTCCTCTACGCTTCTAAATCCTGACCCCCAGTGAACACTGGCTTTTTATGCACGGCCTACCACACATGCAAAATCCATAATTTTTAGATTATCCTCAGATGGCATTTCTGCCTACATGATTGTGAATATTAGTTAGCTTAATACAGAACCTCTGTGCTCTCTGATAAAGGCCATGCACCAGAGAAAGGGCTTTTTATTTGAACAGTCAGGTTGTAATGATGTTATGGTACATTTTTCATATTTGGTCTGTACTGATTTTAATGTGAATATAGGGCATTCTCAAGATCGACTTTTAAATTAATATGTGTTGTAATGTCTAAAGCTAATATTTATTTATCTAATTTTATATGCTTGTGGGTTTAATGGATCTAGGTATTCGAATAACCTTATTTGATTGATTGATAATGCAGAAGTACTAAATAACCTGCCGTTTGCCAGTGTCGCCCCCGGCTACAAGAACTGTGCATGCCATCTTGGATTTAATTTGCTATGCTTTTTATTTGCAGGTGTAGTGGTTCTTTGTTGAGAAGCGTTGAGCGTGCTTCTGCTTGTCCACTCCTCTTTGGTGCCTGAGAACCCCTGCAGTTCCAGCTCTACTGCAGGGCGGCTGCATGGTACTTCATTTGAGAGAACAATTTGTTGAGTTCCAAGACAGTGTGTGTGCAGGTACCTACATATGTGGCCGCATTAGCGTGTCTTTGAAAGGATTACTGTCCCTGGAAAACACGCTGTACAACCTAAGAAGACAGATTGCAGGGGCTGACTGCCGGTCAGGTTGACCTTGTTCCCCTATCAGATGACAGTAACATTCTGTGTCTCCACACACACAGTTGGGGGTGTCCCTGCCACTATGGGTCTGTTCATGCATTAGGAATCCCAGCCCCTCTTTCTCCCTACATGGTCTTTTATGTTTCTCCCTAGGTGACACTTCCCTAACATGTCTTTAGCCAACTTTTCTACCAGGTTGGTGAATAGGGGTTTGATGCCCTGGCCCACTTGGGTGTGTTGGGGTGTCTAGAGTAATGATTTGCTAGGCGTTCTATCCCAGGAGATAACTCTTAGGCAGGTGATTGAGTGGGTAGCCTGGGGCATCCTACGTGAACCTCACCCGGGCCTGCATTATAGAGCATGTGGAAGCACACAGCCCCCAGGGCTGCCCCAGTCCGATCACTGAGCATCCAACATGGTACCAAGTCTCTGTTGCCAGCTCTCATCTCTACTAACTATAGGTGTGGATTTCAAGTTGAAACTTTGCATATGCTGAAAAGGGTAAGGATCAAGAAGATCTGAAATACCCTACCTACCATCTGCAACACAATGGTAATAAGTCCCTGTTATAGGCTAACACATATGGGTAATGTATGGGGTAAAGTGGTACTCTGATTTGAGAGAGATTTGAAAGGGCATTGGTAAGCTGGTGCCTTCATCCCCAGGATATTATATTAGAAGAGAATGCCTCACTTAAATCTGTGGTGCCGAATTATACAATTCAAAAACAAAAAGCCAATGAATTGACCAAATTCAATGTTAGCAAATATCATCAGATTCTGGACCAGCACTTGATTGCTCTGGCTAAGCATTGAACAGTAATAACTAAACTTTGCTTAGATTTTTTGTCTCTTAATTCTGTCATACCCAAATTGGCCAAAACAAGGGTGGGTCCCTTTTCCCCATGCCAGTGTGGTTTCACAACAAAAGAAAACATGGCTGATTCCCCTGTTGAGAGGTTTTCATTGATCGGAGTACAGATAGGCAGAAAAGGCCCTACCCTCTATGACATCACAAGCAGACCTTCAGAAATTAGCAATTTGTGCATTATCTGCGCTAAATCCTAAAGCTAGGCACAAGCAACTTAAATGATTTTTACAGTTATGGTGCATATTTCTAAGAACGATTTTAAACTGAATGTGTTCTTATTTGTAATTTCAGGTAGTAATCATGATGATAGAAACGCATATGGGTGGTTCACTTGTTTACTTATAGTGAATCCTCTTGCATCTATTGTTCTAACACGCAATCACCAGCAGCACAGCCGGCACTTTATTGGGTATGAAAAACAGTACAGTTGATATTGACTGAAATTGAAGCAATTTGATTGAAACCGATATGAACTGAATATGAATTGATTACATTTTTGAACTATAATGAAATGTTTATTCATGATTTGTATGGATGTGTGAGATTTATCATTGGTTTTTAAAACGGATGCATTGGAATATTTTAAATATGTAAACTTTGTTGTGGTTGATTTACATGTAAACAAATGAAAATGTATATTGTATATATGTGAACTTTTTTGTGATTGATTAACATGTAAACACATGAAAATGTAAAAGTTCTTAATGAACAAAGCACCAACAGTCCAATTACCTCTATCTCAGTCCATCTTGGTAGCTGTATTTCAAAAATGGTAGCAGGCGCTCCTCTCCAGAAAGAGCATGGCATGATAACCTGCTCTGAGATGAGAGTTTGCAGCACACGCTTTTTGCTCACTGTACCTTTCACAGATGGGAAATATCCATTTTCATATCAGTCTTTGTCCCGCCCACATGGGCAGTCCAGCACCGAAATGCTATGGCAATTCCTCTCTGAACAAGAGTACCACCAGCAACCCCATACACGTGTTTCAGCCTTGTTGGGCCTCATCAGTGAGGTGAAGCTGTGCCTCTCTGAGCACAGTGAGCAGGGAGTCCACGTCTGCGTTCCCCCAGGTAACTCACCTTGGTAGCTGGGTAGAGGAAAGAGGGAGTGTCTTGACTATTTTATACACTCGAGCTCACATATGAAACAACCTGCCACATTATTACACAAAGTTAAAGCAAAATGTATTTATCAAAAAGTTGTAAAAACAAAGATATTGGTCATAGGTGCTTTCCACAAGGCACATTGTACACCAAAATCAATTGAAAAACCAATATGAAAGAGAGATACAATTTCTCACAGTTCAACAATGTCAATAACTGTAGTTAGTATGTGACATGAATTGGTTAATAACAAATTCTCATTGTTTTGAAATTTTTATAGCATTTCATTATGGGGGGAACTATAAATGTAAAGGAACATTACTATTGTCCGTATTCAGAATTAGACACAGTTTCTTAAGATGTCTCAAGGATAAAGATCCTTGAGACTGGACTGAGATAGAGGTGATTGGGCTGTTGGTGTTTTTGCTGTACTGCATATTTGGTCCATATGCAGCCCAATCCCCTTTAACAAAAAATGGGGACATACCCATTATATATATCCCTTAATGAACAAAATACATAAATAAAATACTTCTTTTGATGCTAGCAATGTTCATATTATGTGTGCTGAAGCACAAAGGGCATAAAGCAAATTGCTTCAGTACCGCTCACATACTTGGATCCCTTCAAATCAAATTTTGTATTGGTATGTTTGTTTATCAGTGTGATTGATGATATATTTTTATATGCTGTTTTTTTATGGAGCTCTTATGGAGTCAACCTCAGAAATAAAGAAAACAATTAAGCAAGGTGATGCGTAGGTCAAAAGATACAAGACAACCCTTTTACACATGTTTGGCACCATGAACCCAGAAGAGTAGATTGGATGGATCCAACAGTCTGCCACAATGGCCCATTGCTACAACTGCACCAGGAATTACTCCGCTGGGTATATCCAGGCTACCTGGTGTTTGGGATGAATGCCAAAGTGCCTGTCAACCTGTGTTCTGGTGTGACAATGAACCCACGGTAGTTCGACAAAGTTAATCAAAATATGTCCATCCACTGCGACATCAACGTGATCACCATTGCTGGTGCTGAGAAGAACACGGGAAACAACTAATACTGATTCAACCAAATAGTAAGGCTGCAAGCTCCATAACCTGGAGACAAACTTGATGTAAAGAGTGAGGCAATGGGGCCAAAATATGTTAGGAGACCATTGGGAATCATAAAACTACAATGTTGAGCACCAATTTCCCATGCTGCCCGTGTACCAGATCTGTGAAGATGGGAGACCCGAAATTACAAGCCTTTGTATCCCAACCATCTGTTGACAAAAGGCAAAGATGTCCAACTACCTTCATCAATCAATCGGACGGAGGCTGTTGAGGAAAGCCCCGAAAACTGAGTCAGCAAAATCACCAAAATACTCGTCCCCAGGAACACCTTAAACACAGTCCTGAAAAATTCAACCACAAGAAAATAATATCATATAGGCTAGTCATCCACAAAGATATCTGGCACACACTAACTCTACTAACGCTGAGGATCATCTTAAAATAAGACTGTTCCAGGGGTCCCAGAAAAAGCAATCCTGGCAATGCTAGAGTCTGCTTTCTTGTGGTTGACATGTGTAAGGCCAACAGACCCCGAGCGACAGATGAATTGGTCAATGATACATTCAATTCAATGGTTAGAGTTATCTGATGTCCCAAATGATCCTCACATAAAACTCTGCAGATCTAACAGGGGGGTGAAACCACTTACCATGCTCAGCTGTGAGTCATCTGGGGTGGAGTGTGCCCTAACCCTGAGTGGGGTATTCTGATGAGCCTCTGTTGATCTCATCCAATGGCTGCAACACTAACATTATGGGACCTCATTCAGTTACCCTTGTTTACATGTTCAATCTTGCATATAAATAATTTGGAAAAGATGTGAATAGTTTACAATTCGCCCAGGATTTTATCATCAGGGACAGTGATATTTCAAAGGGGAAGGGTGAAATACATCACACACGAGGTCACTGATCACTTGGCATGTAGCTAAAATTTAACACGTTATGAGAGGGATGCCTCAGTGCTACCATCTTTCATGCAGTGTAAAAGAGATTGCCAAGTTAAAGTTCATAATGTATTTAATTTTGTGCTGTACAGGGGCATGCCATGGATACGGCTTCTCAGTGGCTGTGTGGGAAGATTATTCTAGAACCAAGTCACCCTGAGAACACTGGCATTGTGGAATGCACCTGAGACCACCCAACAGAGAGGACGTGAGTGGGAGAAAGCCATTATTTTTGGTTTGCATGGCTAATTTCGACACCAGAGTAGGCTTAGGAATTTGCTGTGTCAGGTCTCTGCCCAACAGCCAGCCTGCATTCCCAGCCTCTGTATTAGGGTCTATGGCAGAGAGGTAGAAGAGTAGACAGCGATGCAAGCCATCCACCGACAGTCGCACAGGTGTGAAGGAGAATGGAGGAGACATCACGCTGTGTGAAAGGTGTCTGACCTAAGTGGACAGTTCCCCTCTGTAGCTTGACCAAGGGACTCAGAACAGGATTATGGGATTTGACATTCAAACCTTAGTAAGTCTGTTAATAACCTGTAGCTGCTTACCATTTCTGAACAATAAGTTATGTGAAGGCTCCCGCAGACAAACACAGCATGGCCTTCCCATCCCATAAGAGGGTTTTGAAATTGTGGACGATTCAATATCTCTGACTGTTTACCATTCTTAAAACCATCACTGTGTCATGATGCTTTAAACAAAACGTATGAAATCCAGATATGTGTTATGTGTATATATTTATATACCTCCAACTCCCTCAGGGCCAGTCGCTTCTCCAAGCAACGAGTTGGTGGTAGATCTCTGTCTTCGGCTGGGGCCTCCCTCTGGAACAGCTTCCCTGCCCCTGTGAAAATTGAGGAGAAACATCTCCGTTTCCGGAAGCACCTCAAGACCTTCCTCTTTGCTTCTGCTTTCTTTCCTCCTCACCCCTGCTGAATTCCTGGGTGAAATTGTACTGGTTACCTGGCCACCCTCTGATCTTGGGCCCAGGTCACCGCCCCCACCAGTTACACACATGCACTGCCCACCTGGCAATCCTTGCACTCTGGGGCTGTTTTCTGTATCCCTACAGCCCCCAACCAGCACTTGACACCCGATGTCTGCGCTTACCCTTGCACTTGCCACCAGCTGGCCCTACTTCTCTTATTGTTTTTATTTATTCTATTATCCCATGCACTGCACTGTCCCCAGCCCCTCCCACTGTGCACTTTTCCCCTTCCCCCTGCACTTGCGCGATTTGATAGACACTTGGCCTAGTAGTATCGCTGTCTCTGTCTTCCCTCTGTTCCCCCACCCTTGCTGCGTCGCGCCTTGAAACACTTGTCTATAGGCACGTTATAAATGCCATATCTTATCATTATATCATATCATGATGAGCGTGAAAAATAAATGTATTCTTGTGTCAGAATGTGTCACTTCAGCGATGAGTAAAGTGGTTGGAAGCAACGAGTTCTCCATTCTTAGCACCAGCGATAGAACAGGCAGGCTGCCAGAGAAACCGAGAACCAGAAAGGATGGACGTATTTAGGAAACCCTAAAAAACGTGACTGTGTAGACACTTAAGCATCAATCAGACAACTAGCGAGAAAAGTGCACTTATCAATCAGCCATCTATCAATGTCCTTGATTTGAAGGAAATTGCTGATTTCCTGGAAATCAAGGCACTGCAGTAAATGCAGGCACCCAGTGGGTTGTGGAATGTTTTCAGATTGGAAAGATAGGGCCCGTTTTTTATGCACCTCGATGGCAGCTGCGTGATTTATAACCTCGGGCTGAGGGATTTCCCTTCACCACAATGGCATATGTGTGGATGCAAAGGAGACCCATCAATCATGGCCCGCGGCACAATTAACAACTACTGAACAAGATGGCTGGCCCTTATTATGAGAAAGAAAGTAGTAAGCCAAGTCAGACGTCATCGATCAGAACTGTAACAAGTCAGATAATGAGCCAAGTATTACATGTTTTACAGAAGAAATACAACACTTGATTTGAATTGTGCTTATCTATTTCGAAGTAAAATGCACAGGCCCCTATCAGGAACTTGACGGCATCCCAACGGTAAATCCGCCGGGACACCGTCAGCGCAAATTGCGTCACCGCCAATCGGTCCACAGTTATTAGCGCCGAATACCGAGTTGCAGGTGGGGCGGGGGGGTGGTTAGTAAGTCCTGTTTCCCATTGAGTCAATTGGAACCAACGGGACATTCTGAGCGCTATTCATGTCGTGGTAATAGCGCCGCAAATAGGCAGAACGTTCTGAGATTTACATCCAGCAAAAAGCTGGAGGTAAATCTCCCACTTTCCGCCCAAACTCGGGAATGTGGTGGTAATAACATTACTGCTGCATTTTTGCCGCTCCGCCCAATCCGTGATGGCCCCCACAGACAAGCTTCATTATCAGTACTGTGGTAACACTAATAAGGCATTATTTTAAATATTTCATATTTTAAAAATATTACACGTATTTATTTCATTTGTTGATAGTGCCCAGATGCGGAGGTATCACAGTGCTAGTACATGACTTAGTAGCAAGCGATACGGTACAATCAAGACATGGGGCCTCATTACGAGTAGTGCGGAATGGGTTTAACGGCCCCGGTAATGGTGTCGGCGCCGTTAAACCCTTACCGCCCTATTCCGAGGTCCCTTAGCAGGTCCCGCTATGGGCGCCTGGTTTTTCCAGACGTCCATAGCGGATCCCGCAAGGGGACCAGGGTGCTAACAACGGGCCCGTTATTAACGGGCCCGTTGTTAGCTCCCTCACCATTCCCATTGAGCCCTATGGGGGCTCGAATGGGAACGGGGAAGGAGGAAATACCGGGCTCTCCAAACTCGGAATGTCCCGGTATTTCCCCATTCAGGGTACCCGGACACGATTTTGGAGGCAGCTGCCTCCAAACTCGTGGTGAGGCCCATGGTGGGTGGGAAAGTCCTATACATATGTGTTAAACAGTATAGGGTTCTGTTTTTTCTAAAAACTAGGTAAGGTGGATGCAAGGAGGGAGGGCATTCCAGAGCGTGGAGACCGTGACCGTGAAGCTAGCTCCACCTGCTCTTTTTCTGGTGCATCTAGTCATGGCTAAGGCTTTAGTTGTGGATGAGCGCAGGCAGCGTGGTTTGGCATTTTTAGGGATGCGTTCGTTTAGGAAGGGAGGTGCGGTGTTGTGTATGCAAAGCTGAGTAATTATGAGCTGCAATGACAGGGGATATGTATGATATGATATGGCATTTTGTTCAAGGCACACTTATGCACGCAATGTGCGACAATGTTGACCTAAGACGGACATCGCTTCTAATCATAAACTGCTACTGGAATGCGGCTAAGATCAGCTCGAAGGTATTCATAGATGCTGTTTGCTCTCTAATGGATAACGCGATTTTAAAACACAGCAATTTAACAATTATTTGCTGCGGAGACTTAAATTGCACCTGGTTTAAATATGCTCCAAAGGACCAGACTTACCATCTGATTCCCAAAAATCAGATTGGAGTCAGAGCTCAACAATGGTCAAAGGCAATGAAAATACGCGATTGTATAATGGTTAATGGTGCAGTCAAAGGTGATAATCCCGCACAACCAACTTGGCATAGAGAGCACCTACATAGTATCATCGATTACTTTTGGATTTCAAGAGTGTTTGAGCCAAAGATCAACTCACTGCATGTCCATCATATGTCCAATAGCGACCATAGATTATTAAACCTTGAATGTCTCTTGTCAACTGCTATTCCTACAGATTTATACAATCTGCCCGTTGAAACAAACAGAAGCGGAAATCGGCTGCGGATTAGTCTTAACCAGATTGGCTGCTTAACTGAGAAGCTCATGAGATTGCATATTGGGATAGATTATACACCCCTTCTATTGATACATACAACCGATCCTAATGGTTCGAAAATACAACAAAAAAGTCATAAACACCTATTCTGCAAGCTCTTGCATGAGAAAAAACAAGAGCTAAGAAGAGACTTGAGGTGTCTAAAAAAAAAAAACAGAAACATATCAAAGCAAAAATTATCAGTGGAAGTGAGAAACAGACGCACGCTGTTTAGAAATTGGGTTACTTCCAATCGTATAATAATAGAGCAAGATCGTGCCGAATTAATGATGAAATATATGCTGACAAAAAACACACGCGATATATGGCAAATTTTAAACATAGGCCAGGCAAACAGCATGAATTCGACACAGAACATCATTTCAGCTGACGTCTGGTACGAACATTTCTCTAAAGTTTTTAACAGCCAAACTTTTGAACCTGAACTACAGTCTAGGTCCAAAGGTGAGCCATGGAACACAGAAATGTCGCTTGATGACATAACCCACGCTATTAAATTACTAAAGAACTCGCGTGCAGCTGGCCCAGATTTGATCAGTAACGTAATGCTAAAAAAAAACATGCAGCAATGGGCGCCTTTCATTGAATGTCTGTTCAAGAATATCACCAAACACAAATCATTGCCTGAGTCTTGGTTAACTGCAATTGTTGTTCCCATCCACAAAAAAGGGCGTTGGGATTCTCCTGAAAACTATCGCCCGATCGCCCTACTTGATTCGATCGGTAAGATCTTCGGATCAAATCTGAGATCAAAATTGGCAACCTGGGCTTATGAGGTTGGCATTTTAGATGATCGTCAAACTGGTTTTTCCAAGGGCGTTGGCGTCGATGTAAACATCTCAATATTAACCATCCTGAAATTAGAAGCCTTAAAAGCAAATACCAAGCTACATCTGGCCTTCATTGACATGAAGCAAGCCTTTGATGGTATAAATCGTAATCTGCTGTGGCTAAAATTATTAAGATGGAAATGTACAGCTGGTATACTTAATCCTATCATGGCCCTACATTCTAATACTTCAATTCGAGTACGTCTAAATAAGGCTGGGGAACTATCTGATAAAATCACAACAACAAGAGGTGTAAAGCAAGGGTGCCCTTTGGCAGCTGATCTGTTTAAATTATTTTTAGCAGATCTACAGCCCCACTTAGATCAAGGCCACTGCTTCCCTCCGAAACTACATAGGACTTCTGTACGATACATCGCCTATGCTGATGATCTGGTGCTGCTGGATCGAACACATGTTGGACTGCAGCGACTACTTCATTGTCTGTACGATTACTTATCGTCTAATGAGCTTCAAATAAACACTGAAAAAACAAAAATTGTGACAATTGGCCATGTGAGAAGCAAGAAAGATAAAGCCTTTAACTGGGCGGTCGGTGGCCAGTGCTTGTCATCAGTAAACTCAATACGGTACCTTGGAGTGCAGTTCAATAATTCGCTCTGCGAAAAGCCATGGGTGGACGCCCTGAAAGTAAAATGTCTAGGACTGGCTCTTCAAGCGGCCAAAATAAACCAAAAATTCGGCAAATTTTCGCTAACTCCGATCATAATGTTCTACCTACAAAAGGTGGTACCGATTCTGACCTTTGGTGCAGAAGCTAGCTGGCACATAAATGAAAACACCTGGAACCAGCTTGAAGGTTGCTTCTGGAAACGTGCATTAAACCTTCCGAAGTGTGTCTCTGTTATCACTTTAAGACATGAACTGTCCTTAAACTCTCTTTACAGCCATATGATCTGGAAATCAATTGCACTGATGCGAAAGATGAAAGAAAACAGCAAACCAGCGGCCTACTGTATCTTCTCAGGTGAGGACAACTCCACCAGGGCCTGCCTATTAGACCATTGGCGTTCAAGAGTCCAACATTGGGCCGATGCTGCGGAAATTGGCAATTACGATCTGTTCAAACGACCACAACATGCGAAACGAAAATTTGATATCTGGGCATGGACCATCAACCTGGAAGCACACGAGAGATTGGCCTCTTCAAAATGGCTGAGTCCTGACCACAAAAAATTAAACGTACAATCTTCCTATCTTTTGCGTTGCTACTCGAGAAATTATCACGAGCAATTCCTAAGATTTCGTTTAAATATTTTGAGAACAAAGGAAATTCTATGGCAAAGAAAGGATGCCTCGCTGAAGGACAATTTATGCCGTTTTTGTCGAGGGTCCACTGAAACCTTAAAACATCTAATTCTTGATTGTCTAGCCACCTGCGATTTACGCTCAAAGCACCTGAGCCAATTTGCGCCTTTAGATGGAGATATGGAAGCTTGGTGGCGACTAATTTCCAGTGGCAATAACGTTAAACACGTTTGTGCCATTGTAAATTACTTAAATATATTGCTTCAGTCTCCATGCTAACTGTGCTTGCAAGTTAGGCATGCGAGGGCCTGTGGTGTGACTTCGTCACTTTCTGACTTGAATCTGTTGAGAGCATTTGTGCTTAGACTTCTAATGGATCAGAAACCGATCTATTGGCAGTTTGAGACAAAGCTTGTTTATGTTCCATTTGAATTCTGCTTTTTATTCTTGCATCTTTCTTCTGTCGTCCTTAGTCTACTCAGGAATGAAGAATCGTGCTAGTTTCAGTTCTAGCTAAATTCAAAAATCAATCACCTCAAGGAAATTTCTGAACCTTTGAACCTTGAACTAATTGTGATGAACCTTTGGGATGTTGTTTTGTTTTTTCTCAATTTTCGAAGTGACCATTTGAAACAAAAGTTTTTTCTATATGTTAAAACTGTAGCTTTCAAGAAAAATAAAAAAAAATAAAAAAAAAAGATATGGCATTTATAACACGATTATACACAAGTGTTTCAAGGTGCGTTTCAAGGCATGAGGTGCATAGAAAGTGCAGCTCGGAGCGCAGAACCCATACACACCCCATGCAGTATTTTCAATGTCCCCAGGCCATAAATATTCCAGGTGATCCCAACTCATAACAAGGTAGTATTTTAAAAATCAGAGTAATTTAAAATACCACACTTTTACTGCCACCACCATACTCATAACGAGGCTCAAAAAGTGAAGGTGTAGGCCGATTTTGGGAATGCTCCCAATAAGTAGCTTGACATTCTAACCAATAGAATTTCGTTGACTCAACCATGTACTCAAAAGAGACTTAGGGCCTCATTACGAGTTGGGCAGTATTCTGGTGGTAAATCTACCGGAATACTGCCCAACCGAATTACCGTTACCGCCACTTGGTCTGGCAGAATTGCTGCCGGATTACAAGTGGTGGTGGGTGGGTTAATCCTCATTTTTTGAGAGTCCATTGGACTCCTAGGGACATTTTTGGCTGAATTACCACCTGCAGAATTACTGCAGTGGTAATTCGGCCAATTTTGCCGATTTTCGGCAGAAAGTGGGAGGCTTTACCTCCAGCATGATGCTGCTTTTAAAACCCCCATTCCAGGGCCATTCTCGTAGTATGGCGGTGAGAGAAAAGTGACAGTAATTCCGTTGCCACCAATTTTGTCCCGCAATTATAAGGAATTCAAATCGCAAGCCGAGGAGGACCAACGTTAGCACTTACTGCTTTGGGCACCCCTGCATGCAATTTTAAACATTCACAAGGAAAACTCGCTTTAACTTTTGCATTTTCCTCTCCGTCTTGTGAAAGAGTGAACACCACCTGGAAATGACACGCGGTTGTTGGCGTTTACTGACGGAGTCCTATGGGATCCGCCTGCTCCTTAGCATGTGCTAATGTGAAGCGGATTCCGCATGAGTCCATTGATTCTCCACCTTCATGAAAATGCCATTCAGGTGTAACATGAAACATAATTACAAGACGCAGTAGGAATGTACGGAAGAGATTGTACTGTTTCAATGCACAAAAATGGGGCAGAGAGTTAAATCAATCATTACGCCTTGCTTTTACGTCCTAATGTATAAGCCTGCTCCAGAAGAATTACATTGCATCCTTCTGTGGGCGGAGGGCGTGTAGTTTCCGTTGACAGCTCTCGATGGGAGACGTGTGACGCAGCGCCATTGTATGCGCAGAAGGGACGTCGCTCGTTCCATGGGCAGGAGCAGAGCTTTTCCTGTACGCAGTTGTGCTCCAGAACAATGAAAGCTCTGCCAGCACGCGTGAAACGTGTCATTCGCCGGCTCCTAATATGTAATTAGAGAGTTTGACTATGAAAATAGGTCAAAATAAAAGAAAGCCATGAAAAAAATGGAACAGTATTCTGTGAAGGGGTCAAACGCATTTTTGTTTTTTATTCAGTCCATTTGTAGTGTCAAAAGTCAGATACAATAACATGTTCTGCTTGTGCTGCATACATTAAAAATGAAATTGCTTTAACTACATTGTTATGACGTATAGTTGTGTATATTGTGTATATTAGCTTTTTATGCATCCCACTCTTTCTCCTTTAAAAAAAAAATGAACTAAAAGGGAGTTATGACTACGTGAGATTATTTAATATTTAGCTAATTGTGTGTGACATTTGAATGTTTAGTTCTATTTAATTGCCTGAAACCGGGATTTCATCAACACTATTTTGTCTCCAAAAGTTCCCAGCGACGCAAATGCTACACCCATGTGAAGTGCTGTACTTCCATTCAATGCTAGCGGTGTCCTTGTCATTCAAACTGAATCTGTCCATTGCTCCGCCATTAGCTGCTGCCCTGCCATTCAGCCTGGTCAGAACCAGCGTTCTTCATACCGACATGCGCATAATCTGTCAACAACGCAGGGGGCGGACCGTCCTCAGCCACATAAACTAATCAGAGCATTCATGGACTAGGGGGTTAGAGCACCCACCCAGTAAATGCGCAGTCACGAGCGCTGGATTTGAGCATCACCAGCAATGCTCTCCTTTAACATAACTACACTCATAATTCAAAACTTAACTCACAGTACACCATCGTTTCATAGCTTTCACTTTTTGAGATTGTCATTGCCACATTTGGCCACTAGAGACAACTTAGAAGTGGGCGACCCCGCAGGGAGCTGTGCAAAGTTGATGAGTCGTTGTACCTGGTGTACTGTACATCAATCACAACCAAAAGAAACTTGGGAAAGTCTGACCTGGCGAAGAGAAAGAGGTGGGCTGGCACGTGACCAAGCTACCTACCAAAATGTAAAGTTCCAAGGGAGAAACACACACTAGGAACAACTAGAGAGTGACTGCTGTGCACGCAGAAGAAATGTTGCAAAGCATTAGAGGAAAGCTGCTCTCAACATGTGAAAATGTGATGGGCATCTTACAATAGTTTGAAAAACGATGAAAATAGAGTCCAAACAGCGGACATATTGGAAAGGCAGGAAACACATTAAACAAAGAACATAGGATACATTTAATGCAATCATCAAGTTCAAAAAAGACACCATGAATACCGCCACATGCCACATGTGGCATGCAACAAGTAAAGTTCACAATGCCACTCACTGTACACCTCCCAGAGGCATTCCTGCTAAACCCTGGGGCACAAGCGATACCGTGGAATGAGTTGAAGCAGTATTGGTGCAATTATATAAGTAGAGTAGAATTAGAGGGTCTTACCCCTGAAAAATAAGACTTTGCTAGTACATGCTTTGGGTCCTAAAGGGCAGAAGAAATTCCCCCGATAACAGAAGAGCAAGGTGGGGGGGGGGAATATGAATGTATATGAAAAGGCACTTAAGCAACTGGACAATTATTACACCTCCCAAGACAAACTTTGACGTCAATAAATTAAACATTTACACGAAGAAGTAAGAGCAAAATGAGACAGTAGCAGAATATGTGCGCGCCTTACTGAACGTAGCTATTTCATGCAATTTCCATGTCGGGATGGGGCCTGACGAGCTCATTAAGGACCAGATAATAACTCACACAAGCAATTCAGGAACTCACGAAAGGCTCTTGATGTGTGGCAAGTCAAATCTGTAAGAAACTATAGCTATAGCGAAGAAGGTGGAGCACATCCAATTGTGCTCGAAGACCACTAAAGAGAAGAAGCCAACTGAAGCCAGAGAAGCGACTGCAGCAAACAAGAATAATAGCTCTGATGAGAGCGAGTCATGAAGATAATGAAACCTACAAAGGATTTTTTTTTAATTAAATGCCCCAGCTGCACGATATGAATTGATGACATTTCAACTAAAGTCATGGTGGACAGTTGTTCTCCGTACTCAATAACAGAAAGCAGGTGGAAGCAGCTACTGGAGGAAGGATTAAAGGAAGATTTGAAGAGATTGAATATGAAAGACCCATGAGGTTTCGGAGGCTCTGGGATCAACATGATAGGAATGTTCCAGGCTATGAGTGAGTTCAAGAACATGCTGTCAGTCACAAATATTTACATAGCACAAAAGGGTATAGAAGTTCTGGGTGGGTGGGATAAATCAGTGCTAGGAATCCATCTTGATCCAAACCGAGATGAACCCGTCATGTTCGTCAGAGACTGACGCACAGAAGATGAACAATTTCCTGATGTGTTCACCAAAAGGATTGGATGTTTGAGGGGATATGTACATAAAATAGTGTTGAAAGATGGGGGTGATCCCTGTAGTCCCAAGTTGAGACACATTTTGACCTCAGGAATGAGGTGGAGAGGGAATTGGAATATTTGATGAGAGAAAACATGATAGAGCCTATTAAATAAGCAGAGTGAGTTAGCCAGATCGTAGTTACAAAATAGAAGAATGGGAAAATAAGAATCTGGGGGTCATTATGAGTTGGGCGGTAAGGGATTACCGGCACCAGTAAGGAGACCGGTGCCGGTAATCTCTTACCGCCCAATTCCGAGGTCCCTTAGTGGGAACAGTAAGGAACGTGTGGTCTGACCACATGTCCCTTACGGGTCCCGCTAAGGGACCAGGGCGCTAATAACGGGCTTGCTAGTCGCGAGCCCGTTATTAGCGCCTTCCCCATTCCCATTGAGCCCTATGGAGGCTCAAATGGGAATGGGGAATGGTTTGTTCAATGGGGACTTACCAGTCCCTCCAGAGTCGGAATGCACCAGTAAATCTCCATTGAACAAGACCGGTGCCGGACCCGTTATTGGAGGCAGCCATGGCGCAAATAGCGCCATGGCTGCCTCCAATCTCGGAATGAGGCCCTATGTGTGGACCTAGGAGACGTGAATAAGAACATTGTGGTGGATCAGTACCCTATGCCAAAGACAACAGAGAAGTTAAACTCTATAGGCGATAAAAAGCTGTTCACGTCAATGGATCTTTCTGCTGCATACCATTTAATACATTTAACCGAGGATAGTCGAGCCCTAACATCGTTCATCATGGTGGTTGAGCTGATTTGATACCACAGTATGCCGGTCGGATTGGTGCCCGCAGTGGCAGTTTTCCAAAACGACAATGAGTCACATGTTTAAGGGAGTTTTCGAGGCATGTTGGTCTCCTGATCTAGGGGAGACAGGATGGAAGACGACAAGCGGTTGTGCTAGGTGCTAAACAGGTTGAGCAACAAGGGACTTGCAATAGAGTCAAGCAAGTCATTTGAGAAGTGGATGGGGGTACACACCAAGAGACGATGCAGTGAAGGCTATCAAAGAGGCTACTACTCCTACCAGCAAAGACGTTGTGTGTGCGCTTCAGGGAAAGGCATAATTTTCCAGGTTTATACAAAATTCTGCAAGAAGAACGCCATCCAAACCGAACCTAGCATAAAAGAAAGTAGAGTTTAAGTGGTATGAAGAATGAGAGAAAGAAGTAATAGATATCTAGAAAGGAATATGCCAAGCAAAGGACTTGAGAGGATTTGACATACATAAACTATCAGTAGTAACTCTATTCTGTGATTGAAAGGTAAGCATATGCATGGGGTGTGGCATATTTTAGGCAGTATGTGTGGGTGCGTCACTTTGTGGTGCGCAAGGATCGTAATGCTTTAGTGGAAGTTTTAACAGTGAAAGGTATGATGGTGGAAACTCCAAGGATTACCAGACTGAGTCTACCCATGCAAGAATATGATTTTCATGTGGAACACATTCCAGGGACACATAATAGACTGACAGATCTTTTATCCAGATTACCCTTGAAATCAGTTGGACATAATGTGAGTGAATAAATGTGCATGGAAGAAGAGGTGATAGCTAGAATAGGTGACACAGTTAATGATCAGCAGAGTTTAATGGTAACACAGGATGAATGGGAGAGTTGATTAGCCTCTGATCTTATATAAATGGAAGTAATGAGATTGACATGGAAATGATGGCCTTTTAAAAAGGCCATAAAGATAGAAAGAAATCCATTTTGGGAGATAAGGGAGCAGTTGACGGGGTGGAAAAGGGGTTATTGTTGCAAGGGCATTGGTGGCTACTACCAGTATTAGAGAGAGGTTGGTTGATGAAGCTCATGACGGGCACCCAGGAATCAATTGTAAGAAGCAATAGGTTCAGGAGAGATATTGATAGTTTAGTGTGGATATGGTGGTAGACAGGGAAGTGAACAAGTGTTGGCCATGTCAAAATGTGGATAAGAGTGTGACGGTATGGAAGCAGGCACTATTACCCATACTAGGGTGTATGGATGCCGTAAGGAATGGATGTATTAGGGACATATCACAACCATGGTGGGGATGTAAAGTTTGTAATTGTGATGATGGATTATTTCCCCACGTAGCTAGAGAGCAAGTTGGTGAATCAGGTGACTAATGAGGAAATCATACGTATCATGGAGCACATTTTTAAGCCAGAGGGATTTCCGTCGGAAAGAATAAGTGATAATGATCCTCAATTCAGAAGTGCTGAGATTGCAGATTTTTCAGAAAACAGGGGTATAAAGTGGAAATGTACATTATGTTATCACCCACTCACCTAGTGACCCAAACTACTCCTCATTGATGACGCCCAGTGAGGCCAAAACATGGCTGGAGATGCTTGGGGTCTCCTGCAAAAATGATGTGACAAAGCAGTTGGGACTGTACTTCCGCTTTGGGGGTGGGATCAAGCCTGATTTACATATAGTCTTTCCCCTTTTGTATTGGCTTGACATGCAAAGAACTATGGTCTGGAAGGTTGCCTCGAGCAATGCCAGAGGTTAAGATATTTTCTAAACCTTTCAGCCATCACCTCTTTTGTTTTGCTATTGTCACCCCGAGTTGGATGGGTATGCCCAGATGTGGCTCCCGTGCCTGATGAGCCTAGAGACCCAAGCGTCTCCTCACTGATGACGCCCAATGTGGCTGAAACTTGTCTTGGGATGCTTGTGGTCTGGTGCAAAAGGGATGTGACTATGCAGCTCGGGTGGGCTGTCCCTTTGGGGGTGGGACCACGCCTGATTTTCATATGTAATGTTATGTTACGTTGAGGAAATTTATACCGCGCACTATCACCACTGTTGTGGTCCTCTGGCGCACTGAAAAGCAAAAGGGTAGGGTAGGTTAGTAGGACTGAGCGGGGAAAAGCGCAAGAGAATTGTGATGTGCTTTTGGCAGCTTCAGTTCAGTTTTCACCGTTTGCGGAGCGTAGGTGTGATTTTTCGGTCAGTAGTTGTCATGTGCTGTTGTACGAGGCTATGTATGGTTTGTTTCATTGTTGTGGTTTGTTTTGCAATATAGGTATGGTTGTGTTTTGTTTAGAGTTTGAGAGGTTTAAGCAGAGGGATGGGTTTTTTAGTGGGTTGGTTAGTGGTGGCGCTCCATCGTACCTCCTCCGTTTTGACCACCTGTGGTATGCATTGCTGCCATTGTCACGTATTGTGTTGTGCTAGGGGGGCCTCCCTCCTATATTCTGTGCAGGGTTGTGGGTTGTCTGTAGGGCTATTTAGTGGTGATGCTTCCTCCACCCCGCACAAGTTCAGACGGATGAATGTCTACACTGCTTTGGCCCCTGGCATAAAGTGGTGTGCAGCCCCCATCACCTTCCTGGACCCCTTGAGAGGGGGACCTCTTCCCTGTGCCCTTGAGCTACCTGGGCCCCATGGTTTATCTGTTTGGTCACCACTCTTCCCCTTCAACTGTTATGCCCTCTGCCTGTGGTTCAACCTAGGATGCTCCCATCTCTCTCGTTAGCCTCCGGTAGGACCCTCCATGGGAACCCAGGTCTCCCTCACACTCGGGAAGTCTCTCCACATCCCTGCACTTGTGGAATGGGATGTGTGGCTATTCTTCACAATTATATCCAAGTGTTGTGCATGGCCAAACTTCCTAACTCCCTCCAAGTTTGACACATTGTCAATCTTCACAGCTCTATCCAGAAGGGACTCATGGCTGAACCTCATGACTCCATCCAGGTGCAACGCATGGTCAATCTTCATATTTCACTCCAAGTGTGATGCATGGCTAAAACTCACAACTCTAAGTGTAACACATGCACAATCTTCCCATTTCACTCTAAGTGTGACACATTGGTTCATCTTCACATTTCACTTCAAGTGGGATGCATGGCCAAACCTTACAACTCTATCCAAGTGTGATGCATGGTTAATCTTTACATTTCAATCCAAGTGTGATGCACGGCTAAACCACACAACTCCATCCAAGTGTGATGCACGGCTAAACCACACAACTCCATCCAAGTGTTACGCACGGCTAATCCTCACACCTCAGTCCAAGTGTGATGCATGGTTAATCTTCACAATTCTATCTAAGTGTGATACATGGTTAATCTTCACAATTCTATCTAAGTGTGACGCGTTGTTAATCTTCGCATTTCACTCTAATGGTGATGGATGGTTAATCTTCACAATTCTATTTAAGTGTGACACATGATTAAACTTCACCTGGACACAGGGTGAACTCCTAAATTGGAGGCACAACAGTAAATGCAAAACACCTAGACTTGAGATAGCTGGCAAGTATGGGACACAGCAGTAAAATAAAACCATCTAAAGGTTGATACACAGCAGAGATTAAATAATATTTACTAGCTGTCTAATTTTGGTATGTTATGTTATGTAGGTAAGAAGTGTGGCGGGGCTTTTTGAAAATACAGTGATTGATGTACTCCCAACCCGACCACACTTACCTTGTCAGTCGCTGCTGGTTGACGACTGACTGCTGGCTTCCCAAGCGTCCAAGGGCAAACACGTACTGCAGCTGCTTCTTTGGGAGTTGCCCTTTGCCTCAAAGCCCTTAGCCGAGGGCTGCCCGGGCAGAGGCTGCCCTGGCTCGGTGTTCTCTAATGGGTCTCTCGAGCCAATGCGAGCTTGGGTGTGGCACGGGCGGCAGATGGAAGCCAGGGAATCAGAAAGCAGGTCAGGGAGATGGTACACAAGGCGTGAACGCAAAAAAAAGGAACAAAATCAATGTTAAAATGGTGTTTGGGCAGCACAAAGGCCACAAGCTCAGCTGCCGCACTGGAGCTATTGTTGACCAATCAAGGCTATGGTAGAACTGGATGACCACGAGCTGCACTGGAAAGTGGTTTGGGCTTGCTTGAAGAGGGCCTAGTCCCTCACAGGTGGAAATGGATGGCCAATCAAGGCCAGAGTGTGGCTGGGAGGTGGGGGGCACCACAGACCAGGGTACAGCAGGGAAAAGGAGTCAGAAGAGGCAAACTGTGTGCACAGAGCACAAAACCAAACAAAAATGAAAATAAAACAAAAACAGATTGCTGAGCAGTTCAAGCTGGTCTGCCCCTTTGTGGGTGGCACTAAGCCTGATTTGCACATGGACTTGCCCCTTTTGTAATAGCTTGGAAGGTGAACAACAATGGTCTGGAGGGTTGCCCAGAGCAGTGCCAGAGATTAAGATGTGTTCTAAAACTTCCAGCCATCACCTCTTTTGTTTTGCTATTATCACCCACAGTCCAGCGGACTAATAGAGAATTTCCACAGTGTAAGTGTTGGAGCAATAGAGCAGGCAATTAGGAACAGCATGAATGTGGAGCAAACATTAAAGAAACGAATGTAACCCACACAAGTTGCACTCAGTGTAGTTACAGGAGTGACTCCTTTCCGATTGATGCGTGGTAGGGAAGTTAATACAGACCTTCACCCTAGCTGGGTACATTATTTGTTTGAGAAGTGTAGGAATGAACTAAGGTTAGGAGGAAACCAGGAAGTGCAGGTGAAGAAAAGATCGAATCATGCACAAAGGAGATATAAAGAGGATTACAACAAGAGGATAGGGAAGGTAGGATGGAAAGGAAGAAAGGAGTTGTCAACCGGATCTTGCCTGAGGATTAAGAAAGGAACAGCTTTGAAGAAGAGAAGGTCTAAGTTCTCACCTCCCAAGAAAGTAATAGAAATCTTGTCCAATGGCCTGAGGTTGGAAGATGGATGATCTTCGAAGCTTGATAGGGTATTGCTGACGGAGGTAGATTGAAAGGGAAGTTTGTGTGGTAAGACTGTCATTCAGGATATTTATGGAGAAGAGATTATGAGCAAGAAAGGCAATGGTATTAAGAGGAGTTTTTTTATTTATTTATTTATTACATTTGTAAAATGCTCAAACCCTCGGGTATCACGCCATTGTTGCAGACATCCTACAATAAAATTCAACAATATTCCAATGACATCCAATAAAACACTGGTACAAACAATTGCATAGGTTAATACATTGCATAGTCAATTACACTATTTACAGATTCTGGTAGCAGTCTACCCTTGGGAGGCATCTATCTAGGCCCACAGTGGGTGTATATATTACCTTATGTATGGTTTAACTAGTATTGGTTGAATAGCCAGGTTTTTAGTAGTTTTTTGAAATGATGGAAGGAGTCTTCATTTGTAGTGATTGTAAGAGTGAGGTATTGGAGCAAGAGAAGGTAGAGGGAAGGGTTGAAGTGAAAGTGGATGAAGAAAGTTTTGGTGTGACCATGGGAGTGATGAAAAAGAAAACAGGATAGAAGGAGTCCTATTAGGTTCAAAGACCATGTTAGGAAAAAGAAAAGTTGTTTTTACTCTATTCTCATTGATAGGCATTCAGGATTCATTTTACAATTTTTAGAAAATTATATGAATGGTGCCTTGCTCATGTATATAGTTGTGTTTTTTTATTTGTTTTTTTTAAGGAAAAGGGTGTGTATCAGAGAGACCAACCACTGATTGACTAGGCAATCAGGTGACAAGAACGTGTGTCATCCCTTCTGAAGTTCCTAGAGGCATCCAGCCAGGTGCCGCCCAGTTAAGGGCAGAACAGTGAAGGGCAAAGGCCAGCCCTTTACCAGCCTCTATGCCTCTTAACCTATGAGCAGAATGCTTTTGCCTTTCACACTGTTGCTCCTTTGAGTACCGGAAGCGTCCTAATTACTGTACTATATCTCCACATTTTGCTACTAACCTATAATGCGTTCACTCCTGCTCCTCCGGCTGCTCCTCCTACTCACCTCTCCCTACCCTTTCTACAATCACGCTACAACTTCTTTCCTATCCCTATTGTAAAACTCACAACTCGCAACTACCACTACTCCATTTCTCTTCCACCATCTTCCAACAAACAAAACCGATGAGCTAACCAAACCTCTTCTAACACCAATCCACCCCACCTCTCTTCTTCTGTGACTCACCTTCTCTACTCTTCCTTGCCTCATCAACTGAACATTGCACTCTGGAATGGCCAGTCTGTTTGCAACAAAACTTCCTTTATCACTGACTACTTTCACTCCAGCTCCCCTCCCCTAGACCTTCTTGCTATCACTGAAACCTGGATTTCTCCATCTGACAGTGAGACTCTGGCAGCCATACATGACTCCGAACTACCCTTCGTTCACTCTGCACGAATGACTGGCAGAGGTGGCGGCGTCAGACACCTACTCTCTTCCCGCCTCAATGCCTCACAAATCTCCAATGCAAGAACTTCTCCTACCTCTTTTGAATTCACCATCTCTACTCTTGCTCTGACTCCCTCTGTTCACATCTCCTCCCACTGGACCATTCTTTGATGATCTTGGGGAACTCCTTGATTCTCTTTCCACTAAATATCACCTGATTCTCTTAGGTGACTTTAACCTTCTGTTCTGTTGTGCTTAATGGTCGTGCAGATTAACAGGACCTCCGTCCCCAAGTACCACACTGATAGAAAATAAACACTACCAGTGTAATCTTTGAGGCCACAGGTGTTGAGTGCTGAAGGCTGGAACCAGGAACGCCGGAAGGACCCCCTGACCACTGTAAGGCAATAATGGGTTAGGTCAGACAACAGAAACAAATGACCAAGCAGCGTAAAAGGATTAACGTGTGCAGGCTTACCCAAGTCTGATGGCCAGAATGCTTTGAAGGGATAGGGGAAGAAGGAAGGGTCGCTGAAGGCACTCGGGATGGAAGGGTACCTGAGTCGAGCAGGGTAATCAAAGGGGAAGGCGAAGTAATCCAATTAACAGTCCGAGGTCAATAACCAGGAATCACCTCAACAACAAGACAGAGAAATGTAATCCAAGAAAGTTCCGTGGTCGAGTAAGCCAGAGTACCAAAAACAAGTGTACCAGGGTTTAGGCAGTTCAATCCAAAAAGTTCTGAGGTCAAATAAGCCAGAGTTCCAAAAACAAGTGTATCAGGGTTTAGGCAGTTCAATCCAAAAGAGTTCCGTGGTCAAATAAGCCAAAGTTCCAAAACGTGGCAACAAAACGCCGTACAGCACTCAAGAGATGAAGTAGCTGGGAAGCGTTTGTTGAATGTTTCCTTCGTTCTTTTAACGGCGTACAACGGTCATGTGACTCGGATTTGGGAACGCGGAATCGCGTCAGGTGAACCGCGTAGTGAAGGAAAACAGCCGTCGGCGTAGAGACACGTGATCTGATGCACTATGTTTTTCCTCGTTTGTTACCATGACGTTGCACGCAATGCGCGTGATTCCGTGTTCTTGTAGACCAGCATTGTTTGTAACAGAAACGCCAAGGTAAGTGCCAATACAAGAAAGGTCGCAGTTTGAACGAAGGCTGACGATGATTGTAGGGTGTTCGAGAGACGAACCGTGTGGGCAATGTGGAAGCGGGAGGCATAGAACAGGACGTGGATCCGGGACGTCTGCTAGAAGCGGACCTGGGAGGAGACGGGGTAGACGTGACACCTTCCCTCTCCAAGCAATTCTCAGAAATCTTACACTCAGTCTTTTCTTAGTGACCATGCTCTCCACTCTATGTTAATGTTAATGATATGATACGACATTTGGACATTTGTATGGCGCCTTTCGCCATTGGTATGGTCTCAACGCGCTGTACGTTGAATACCCTAGGGGTCCAGGTCAGTGGTGATAGTCAGAGCAGTAAATAATGTGTGTGTGTACTCTGTATGTGTGCAGCTAGACCAAATTGTTTGTGGTGGGTAGCTGTATTCTAATACTGGAAGTAGTGTGCAGGGTATGTTAGACAGGTAGTATGTGGGCATCTAGGCCCAATTGTCATGGGGATAGCTGCTATCCCTAACCTACCTACCCCCAGAGCGGGTAGCTCTTTGGATCTCTTATTTATCTTCACCTCTCTCACAGCCACTAATGCTACTGCTACACCATCCATATCTGATCACTCAGTTGTTTCCACCACGAGCTCCTTTCCACCCTCTGACCTTTCCTCGCCACTTGCTTCACCTATTACTAAAAGGAAATGTAAAGCTTCTGCCATTCCCGCCTTGCTCTACAACCTACAGTGCTCTCTCTCCACCTTCACACTCAATACCTCTTCAACCAACACTGCCTTCTCCAGCTTTCAATCCCTATTATGACTCATTCTCCTCTCACCACTTTCCACTGCTTACTTTAACTCCTAAGTCTCAGCACCCTCAACCATGGGTCACCCCATTCATATGCTCTCTCTGCACAGACATGCATCGGCTGCTGCACAAATGGAGGGGTACCCAGTCGCATGAGGACCTGCAACTCTACCTCTTTTCCCTGAACTCTCTCAAGTCCACTCTTGATAGAGCTAAAAGGGAATTCTACCTAACCCTCATTGACTCTCACTCCAACCTGCCTCGCTAGCTACAGGGCACCTATTGATGAAGGCTAACCCCTCTTGTGCTCCATCAGACCCTCTTGGTCCTCAGTACTAGTCAAGCCTATTGCCCCTATAGTGCCTCTCACCTCGCTGAACTCTTCAACCTGTCCTTCGACTCCACTTGCTTTCCCTCTGTTTTCAAAACAGCTAAGGTCATCCCTCTCCTACAAAAGCAAGGGGTTGACTGGAACCTACCGGTTAACCTTTGCCCTTTGTCTCTCCTTCTGACCCCTACAAGCAGGTTTTCACGCCTGTCACTCCACAGAAACTGCTCTCATGAATGTGTCCAACTTCATCGCCTCTTCTAGGCACTCAAACCTATACTCTATCCTAATTCTCCCTGACCTGTCTGCTGCCTTTGACACTGTCAATCACTCTGATCTCCTTAATACTCTCTTTCTTTGTGGGATTCATGATCAAGCATGGAATTAATCCTGCCTTGCAACTCACCAATTCTCTGTCTCCTGGAGCAACAACAGATCTCAACTCACTCTCTAACTGTTGGTGTTCGACAAGGATCTGTCTTGGGTCCACTTCTCTTTACACTCTTCACTTCTGCTTTTGGGGCACTAATCTCCTCCTTTGTGGTCTCGCAGAAACTCTTCACGGATGACACACAAATCTACTTCTCTATTCCTGAATTCTCCCCTGATCTCTCTATCAAAGTTTCCAACTGTCTCTTTGCCATTCAATATTGGATGGCTTTGCACTGTCTGACGTTAAACTCTACCAAAACAGAGGTACTCTTCTTCCCTGCCAAAAGCTCTCTCTCATCTCATCCTCTGCCTATGCAGTTCCTACCTCATACTCTCTACTACTCTTCTTCAGCTAGAAACCTCAGCATCATCTATGACCCTTCTCACACCTTCTCTACTTTCATCTCCAAAACTGGAACAGCAGCTCACCTGAAACTCCTAAATATTAGGAAAATCAGGAACCTGCTTCCTTTAAACACTGCCAATCATCTCTTAACCACTCTTGTCATCTCTAAACTGAACTACTGTGCCAGCATCCTCTTTCGTCTCCCCAACTATGCTTTCTGTCTTCTTGACAAGACTCTCTTTGAACTCCCTCACTTCAAACCTACTTCCCCGTACTTTCACGAGGCTGGATAGCTGATGATGCAAAGAAGAGCTAGATTTAAATTCCTCTCCTGGTTCACAAATCTATCCATTGAAAGGCACCACTGTATCTATCCCCTATCCAACTCTATAAACCTTCACGTAATCTCTGCTCTCCCTCCTCAACTACCCTTGTTGCTCCTCACCCTCCCTGTTCTTCATTTCGCTTCTGCTCATTCTCTCTTCTTGCTCCACTTGCATGGATGGAATTCTCTTCCCCTGGACATCCAAGAAACAGTCCACAGGGGTTTGTTCAAAACCAAACTTTAAACCTATCTCCTTGCCTTTGAGTTGCCCTCCTAACCTAGCTCTCATCTGTCTTCTACCTAACATTCTTCCCTCGCCTCTAACCTGCCTCTGTCCTCACTTCCTCTGTCTCTATTTTAGCAGTTCACACATCCTAAGCACACCTGGCCATACTGCCTACCCGCACTTAAAAATGTCCAATGTTGGTTGTCCTTCCTCTGTGTATGTCCCCTTATGTATTGTCCCTGGTGACTGTTCCACAACCTGGACAGAATGTCCCTCAAACTCCCCCCATTGTAAGAAGGTCACTGCTTCCCATCAAATCTGATTTCATATCTATTGAATGTTCTTTTGTGATCAAACGAGCATTGTTCCTCTTGTAAATAAATGAATACAAAATTAAAAATAAATAAATCTAGGTGGAACTAGGAAGGTTGGAGAAGTTCAGCTTCTTTGGCAGTCGGTTGAGAAGGGAGGTGGGAGGTGAAAGGAGGAGGGCGAAGTGTGCAATGCATGTAAGTGAGATTAAACTTGCTTCGAACCCAGAGAAGTCTGTGCAATCGTCATTGCCACATATTCATTATAGTGATCATAGTGCCTTGACAGGAAGCCCTTTACAAAATAGCATGTGGAAGTCAAAGCAATCCCATTGCTAGGTTATTTACAATCACAGACCAAATAAGGGACGGCATAGTCGCATAACAGCCAGATGAAAGACACTTGTACCATATTTACAGTATTTACATTATAAGGTGAAGCTAGGACGGCATGAGCGATCAACAGAGGGAGCAATGCGATCGGGTCGTGGCGGGAGTCCTTCCAGGACTAGTGGGTACCTCTTCTGGCCAATCTCAAGCCTTGATATTGATGGAATGCTCTTTTTGTCAGGGGACAAGGAGCTCCTATGATCGGGAGCTAGGAGGGTGAAAGGTCAGTACATTATTAATGATGCCGAAGAGTAGAGAGGTAGTGCCATGAGCAGACTAGAGCAGGGATTTATCGTGCTCCGGACATGAGTAGATGCCCCAGTTTTGGCAGAATGATAGGTGTGGGGGAGATGGGTTTGCTTAATGTTCGGGAGTTGCACCCTGGCACCTGTAGTAGTGGGATCGCTGTCAAAGGGGGTTTGGGTTGTGAGCATTGTGAGCATAGGGGTGTGGAGTGAGGAGTTTGGTGGAAAAGAAACAGAAGTGGGGAGACAGTGTCGGCGCTTGTGACATAGAGAAAAAGCACATATGTTTTAGAGAAGTAACTCATCAGACAATGCAGAGCCATCCGGAGACAGATGACAGACACACAGTTTGTGGTGCAAGAGGATAGCACTGCAGGAGTAGGCGAAGATCTTGGTGTCATCAGTGAAGAGATTGCAAAAGAAGCAAAAGTAGGAGGTATGATCCCCAAGCATAAGGTAAGCATAGGAGGACAGCTCACAAGTGAGGCGTTTGTCTTGGAAGCAAGACAAAGCAGATCAACACAGGTTTGATTCCCTGTGCCGCGCTTAGACTCTGAGGTCTGAGGTTTCAAGTGCGTTAGAAAAGATTCATACATTTTTAAGGATATGAAGAGTTGTGTAGCCAGGAATGACAGTAGAGGAGTGGCCAGTATTCGCGGGTATTTGAATTGTGCCAGGCTACAAAAAGTGTCTGGCATGAGGCCACATCTTGTAACGCAAATGTTCAATTTACAGGCTTGTACAGTTGTCAAACAATGGGACTCATTACGACCCTGCAGGTCCGGTAACAACGGTGCCGGTAGGCTCACCGGCACTGTTGTTACCATACCGACAGAGTACAAGTCTCCGAGCCGGATGCTTCTCCGCCAGGCAGGTCTGACCTGGTGGGCGGAACGGCACCCGCACGCAGACTTTGATGGAAACACTGGCACTGTTGCACATGGTGCTGGTGCTTCTGTCCTCCCCATTCCCATTGAGTCCTATGGGACTCGAATGGGGAGTTACTTTTTCTGGCGCTTGACTTCTGGGACCGCCGGGGCTGTAATGCCTCGGTAATGCCCCAAAACCAGCCGCCGGAAAAAAACACAACTCCGGCGGCAGCCGTTTTTACCAGCACGGCTAACGCTGGGGTCGTATGAGGCCCACTGTGTACTTTGTTAAAATAATCCCATTCTAAAAGCAGCTATCCAAAAGCCAATACCCAAAAGTTGTGTTTAACAGCACCAAAAAAGGCAGTCTTGAACTGGAACAATGTACCAAGTATAACTAGTTCCCCGACTCCGCCCCCTAACATATCAGCCTCAGGTATACACTACATCACTGTCAAGTGAAATACCCTGTGCCTCATTGCTATTTGTTCTCAACAAGACACATTACAGGTAAAACGCCTGGAAAATGTGTGCCTTTCACAGAGAATGCCATTGTGTGTTTTCCAGTTTCGAGATGGATAATGCAACGTCATTTCTAGGTGCTGCATGGCTTGACAATGGATGCCATTTCCACACGTTGAATTACTTAAACACCATAAAACCCCATAAAATGCTACTTATGCCCAACAAGAAGTTAATTACAACAGTAGACTGATATAGAACCAGCCATAAGCCTGCCACTGGCTTTTGATCCACGACCTGAGTTTCTTGCAACTCCTCACAGACATGTTGCACACCCCTAGTGATATTTATCAGCATTCTACTCAACCCCAGCCATGCCCTGGGAACTTTTAGTCATGCTCTGGTCTCAGTCAACCACAATCTGTACACCGTCATCGGCACACTTAGCACCCTCAGCTCGCCACAGCACATTCCCAGCCACGCTCTAGCGTCCTGTGCATGGCAATATGAGGATAGGCAAACACAAGACAGCTATATGTCAAGAATTTACAAGCAGAAGTGTCTTTCTTCGGCACCTTTGACGTGGTCACGCTTCCTTGCAGAAAATGCCAACTCATCAACGCCCAAACTCCGCCATTCGTTGATGAACTTGAGAACTGCATAATTACGCATGGAATGGACCACGTCAACGGTGCTGAAGAAAGACACCGCCCAGCGATTGATGTACGAGATGTAACTTGTACCTTTATGGGGAGGGGCAGATCATTTCACAAGCTATTGGTCTATATTGGTTGGTAAAGACTAACTTTCGTCTTTTAAAGTGTCAGAAATATTTCTGGTACAACTTTATTTTATTTTTTTAATTAAAGTTATATAGTTTCAACCTTTTTTTAACAATATGCCATGCAAATTAAATTATATATCAATTTCACACATTTATAAGTATCGAATACAATATAGTATAGCAAAAATCTTAGAAAGACTGAATTAATTAATTAATGCATTCTAAACTTCATCCAGCATAAGATCATTGAAATTACCCATGATTGCAACAAAACTCATAGTTCTCCAAGATTGTAACCCTATACAATCAACAAATAAGTGTCTTAGGGTTTCTACTGTCTTTCTGAGACAGCATTTGCATATCCTATCCAAGTGTGATATTTTGGCCCTGGCTTCTCTGACCGACCTCACGCGTGGGCAGCAAATTAAGTTTAAATAGCATATACTCCAGAATCCTTTGCCTACCATGCAAGAGGCACAGATATTGTGCCATTTTCACCATAATCAGTATTGTTGTTACTATTCAAAGACTTTTGAGTGTTTAGATGTTTCTTTATTCAATTCCATTCATAATCATTCACGATTTTTGTTCATCTGGTTTGAGCCAGCAAGTAAATTGCACTGGTTTGATCATTTTCTAAACCAGGTAAAAAAAAAACGGACTAATCTAAAATAATCTTTGGTTGTTATTGCCCCCTGTAAGTCTCCCTCACATATTAGACCAATTAGTGATCCTGGATCTGCTGTAGCAAGTTTCTGCATGAATTGTAAAGATCTCAAGCATGTCATTGCATCCCAAGAATTCAATCCTAGTTCCACATTCAGTGGTTCTACAGGAATGGCTTGCAGGCTGCCCACGATTTCCTACAAATGTTACTCTCCAATTTCGTTAACCATCTCATAATACCAACTACCCAGACATCAGATCCATATAAGCCAGTCAGCATTAGTTTAACCCATTAAGTTCTAAGGGCATCTATGTTCGTCCTGAATTCCCATAATATATCATTGTAGACTCTGCCCACTCCAGCAGTTAGTTAACAAGCAGTCTTAACGGTAGCAAGGAAAACCCACCTTATGTTTTATTGAAGCATAGTATTGTGTTTATCAGCTGCAGGGCGATTAGAGTAATCCATTCTTGTTGGGACACCCATTTCAGGTAACTCGTATTGGTAACTCCCAAGGAGACACATTTATCAGCTTGCTCTAAAGTTAGATCTTGTAATCACCAGTTCTTACATTTAGTGCAAATTGCATTATCTTGGATTTCTGACCAGTTCTTTATTGATCACATGAAGTCCATTTCATATGCTAATTTGCAAATGACTAGTACTCTTCTGTGATGGCAAATACAGGCTAAAAATAATGGAATGCAGGCGGGCGAAAAAAATGATCAGTGGTTATATTTGTTTCAGTGCATTGCACCTGTCAAATTGTGTTTATTTTAATGAGTTTCCCAAGTAATAGAGGTTATGCCAAGACATCCCTTTCTTGCTAGTCCTGGAAAATCATGCTGTACTTCACGGATGAGTCCCGACAAGAAAATTGTCTGGAGTGGCTTTTGTTCCAGAGCAGAGGAGACAAGACCTAGAATTTCCTGCTTACCTGTTCCCATTGGTGGCAGAAGCAAGACTGATTTCAATATCGCTGGTCTTCTTTTGTAATATTGTAGCCAAACTAAAGAACAATAGAAAATATGCTGCCCAGAGCATTTGCCAATGGTGATAACTCATTTAAAGTTTTATTTCACTCACTCAGTTTTTGCTGTTACTAGTCTAACCTATACTTTACTATGGGTCAATGTCAGCCTACTACTTCTAAACTCCATGAGTATCTTAGTTGTTAGTAAAAGCTATGCGGCAACAATCCATATAATTGACAGTGGTTCTATGTTTTGTTATGTTCTATGAAAACAAAATCTTCTGCAACAGACACTGCTTCAGTGGTTTGTGATGCAGTACAGAGACTGGTGTGCATAAACCATGCAGGTTATCGGTGACACTCTGCACATCCTGGATAAATGACATCTCTGCGTACTTATACTCCTCAACCTCTCTGCTGTCATTGATACTGTTGACCATGAAACTCTTCTCAACATCCACATGGCCCCCGCAACCATGGTTTATGGAAGATTTGCAGGCACTGCGCCTACAGCGCAGACAGCTAGAGCACAAGTGGAGACTCTCCTATGCTCCTCCGGCTAGGCTTGCATCGACCCAGGCCACACTGTTGTATCATCGTGCTGTTGTTTATGCCAAGCAGTTGTTTTATGCCTCTTTGAGACTTCCCTTAACCGGCCTTTGGAGCTATTTAAGGTGGTCCACAGCCTCTCTTCCATGGCTGCCGATCCTGTTTCTCCCTCTCAGGCTCTTTTTATCTTCTTTTTTTTGTTTATAAAATTAACACGATTAGGTCCAACATCAGTACTGGCTTTTTGTCAGTATCTGCTCCCCTCTTGGCCCCTACTGTTTCCACGGCTGCCCCTACGGTCTCTATGGCTGTAGCCAACTGGTCAGCCTTTTGTCCGTTTTCTTATGTTGAAGTTGCTGACGCCATCTCTAGACTTAAATCTTCTTCACCCCAAGATCCGATCCCACTCAGTATTATCAAATGTATGAACCCCCCCATCATATTCAACTGCTGACTAATGCAGTGAATATCTCTTTGTTAACTGGGGTGATTCCTATCGCCCTTAAGCAGACAACTGTTATCCCACTGCTAAAAAAGCCTTCTCTTGATCCTCTGGTACCTGCCAATTTCCAGCCTATTTCTCTTCTACCTTTTGCTATGAAACATTTGTAATCATTGGTTTGCCCGCTGCTCACTACTTTTCTTGAAGATGCTTCTTTTTTCACTCTTCTCAGTCTGGTTTTCGCCCGGGTTGGGGAACCGAGAGTGTTCTGATCTCTGTCGTGGATGATTTAGCTTGGTTCCATGATGGGGGCAGCGATTTATCTGCCGCCTTCGATAAAATTGATCATGGAGTCCTGCTCGATTGTCTGGCTGAGGCCGGCCTTGCAGGCACCTTCCTGGCCTGGTTCACATCTTTTCTTACTGACCGCTGTCAAACACTTTCCTTGCCTCCTTTTCTTTCTTCAGCAGTCTCCCTCACTTGTGGTGTCCTAATGTTTACGTTAAACCGCTGACCAAGCTCATCCTATCCCACTACTTCCTCAGCTATTCCTATGCAGATGACATGCAAATCCTGGTTTGCCTGGACCTGTCTCTCCCTGAGTCAGCAGCCAGGTTTCGTGCGTGTCTTGTCGCTGTGGGAGATTGGATGCAGAACTACTGGCTCAAGTTGAATGGGGACAAGACAGAGGTGTTTGTATTAGGCCCCCCTTCTGCTTCTTCATTCTGGACCATTGATTCCTGGCCTTCGTCTCTTGGTCCTTTCTCGACACCTCTCACTATGGTTAAAGACATGGAGGTGAAACTCTCCTCCTCGATTTTCATGGAGCCCCAGGTCAGTGCTGTTTGCCAGTGGGGCCACTTTTAGCTTAAACTGCTCCATCAATGTCTTCCCTTCCTTCCTGTTCACCTTCACGCCCCACTGGTGTCTGGGCTCAAGTCTTCCTCTATTGATTATTGCAACTCACTTTTTCTGGCTCAGCCTGCCTACCTACTCCCAGTGGTCGAAGTGGGCGGGAGGGGTCGGGAGCGGTGCTCCTCTACTTCTTTTAATTCAGTTTTACCGTTCCTATACTTTTATTTTAAAAAGAAACTGTTCCGGAACAGTTTCGTTTTAAAATAAAAGCGTAGGAAGAGGTTTGAACTTGCACTTTCAGTGCACTGCACTGGATGTTCCCTTAAAGAGCAGGCACATGTGTTTTGGTGTTTTTATTGTGCATGGGAGGGGGCGCGGCTATGGGGTCTGTGGGGAGCGGTGCAGGCCAGTAGGGAACATAGTTCCACTACTTATTTTCGTACACTTCGACCACTGCCTACTCCACCGTCTTCATGTTCTCCAAAATTCTGCTGCCTGGCTGGCCACATCCACTCCTTGGTGCTGACAATTCTCTCCCATTTTGATGAAACTTCCAATGGTCAAATGCATCCATTTCAAATATTTGTGCCTGGTTCACCATGCCTTCTGTGGTCTGGGAGCTGAGTATCTTCAGGCAAAGTTTCGGCCTTATGTCCCTAGAAGCACTCTGCACTCGGCTGAGGGTTGCCTTTTGCTTTCCCGGTTGCCATTCCTTCTCTGTGGTAGCAGCTAGATTGTGGAATGCTCTACCATTCTCCCTTACATCGACAGTTAATCATCTAGCCTTTCATAAGGCTTTGAAAAGCTTCCTCTTCTAGCTGGCTTTTCTGTTTCTTGCTGCTAGGTAGCAGCCAAGATGCCCATGGGCAAATGTTGCACTCTATAAGTGCTATTCAAATCAATTCAAATCAAACATCTCAACCACAAGCATGGACTTCTAGGCAAAAGTCCTGTATTCGTTCACATTATGCATTACCATCATAGATCAACTTGTCCAGATGGCGCCCAACAGATCCGACCAACACCCACTAACATTGGGAGTGCCACAAGGTTCCATCCTGTCTCCTGTCTTCTTCAACCTAAAACATGAAACGTCTGGCAGAACACCTCAACAACAGAGACTTCAAGCTATACCAATACACAAAGGACACAGAGCTTTACCTAAGGTTTCAGTGCTTTAATGACATCAATCAACTTGTGCTTTGTCTGACCCTCAATCAAGCTTGCATAACACGCTCCTACCTGAAGCGCAACCCTACAAAGATTGAATTCACTCTCCTCAGAAACCCTTCAAGCATGCCCAAGTTCAGATATGGTTGACTGATATGAAGGCCTGTGGATTCACACCTCGCCTCCCACCCAGGGAAAAACCCCTCTGTTTTACTGACAACTGTGACCTTTTATTTAACATGGACACTGTCAAGAAAACCCACACAGCATAGTACCAGTTTCCTCTTCCACAAAGTCAAGTCTTTCATCCCTGCTGTGAGTTTCTGAACCACCATCCAAGCCCTGGCCTTCTCCCACCTGGCCTATAGCAACAGCCTACTTGCAGCAGCCCCAGATGCCATCTCGACTCCTCTAAAAGCCTGCTAGCATGCGGCAGCATGCCTTTTCACAGGACTAAGAAATTTGATCACATCAACCTCCATCCTCATGGAGCTGCACTTGCTACCCCTGTAAGCATACATCATGTTCAAGACTACCTACATATCGCACAAAGCAGTCACAATCCAAACACAACTCTACTCAAGAAAATCTATTTCTTCGCTTTGAAATCCTGTCATTCCCTGCCCATTACCCACCCCAGCTCCTCTGCTAACTCCAGTACCCTGTTGCTTCGCAGCTAGGTTTTTGCGCCATGAATCCCCTAGAATCATACATAACAGTGCAAGGCTTTTCCAGATATTGATGTACACGAGACAAAGTAATGTACACAGAAGTGTAACTCCCAAAACCTTGTTGTCTGGTGGAAAAATACATTGGTCATAATGCAATGGGGAATTTATACACATTGCTCATTTGTTTGGCATGTAGTATAGCTCAGTGGCAATGAGCTTGTCTTGGAAGCAAAACGACGCCGACCAACACAGAGTCGAATCATGGGTCTGTGCTTAGAAGCTTAGAAACCTCTTCTGTATTTAGGACTTTTTAAAAAACATCTCTATGTGAAGACAGCAGGCTTCATATTGTGCATAAATACCTTATTTCTGCCACCACAGCAGCAAGGAAAACACTTTAACAAATAAATCAACTGAAACTGAAACAGTACTTAATGCAATCCAAGGGAAGAATCCCAAAACCATCATGGAGGCCAGGTCATGACCTGGAGGTAACCAATAGGCAGAGACCCACTCCCATATAAGACCTTTCTTCAAACACCAACTCCTCTTTCTTTGCTGCTGATGCCACAAGCTAAGTCCCTCTTTCTAGTTGTGTACTTTGTTGCGAGTCAGTCGTTTTTTCAGTGCTTTTGGATACTTTATAGTACTGTGTGTTCAGCTTGTTAGAAACTTAATTATGTGCTTTACATGTGACACAGTCACTTTTAGGGTTGCCCTTTGGTGTAGGAACCCTTCCTTATTTCCCTAAATTTTGTCACACTGGTGTTTTGAATTAGATTAAGGTATCCCTCTTTGTGTGCAAACGCCGTGTTATATCTACTTCAGTAGCAGCAGCCACACACGGTGTGAGCTCCGCCTCCGGGCATGGACTGCTCCTGTTGTTTCAGGCCAGATGCGCGCGGGCCTGATTGTAGTGTGCATAGAAGGCCGGGCTATCCCTCGCCTCGGGAAGCTTTCTCGGCATCGCCTGCCCACCCACACTGCACATGTGGCTAAACACCTGCTCGGCTTTCAGGCTTCGCCTGTCTTTTCTTGGCAAGGCATTTCCCTCTCTTGCTGCTCTTTGGTACACCATGCTGGGGTGAGCAGCTGTTACAGTTTTGCCTGCTCTGCGTTTTCTGTCAGAACCAGTGCTGCATGTGGATTGTTGTTCACAGCCTTATTAACCTGTGCCTGCAGGGCTGGGTTACATGGTCTTATTCTGTCAAAAGTGTTTGTTTTCCACTTAGGCTCCCTTTATTTATTTATTTCTTATCCCTTCCCATAATTGTGTGGTTGTTCTGTCATGGCTAATAAAGGGTCTGATGGTCCCTCTTCAGCCAATGCCAGTACCCAAGTAATACCTTCCAAGAAAAGTGAGAAGTTGGGGGATGATACTGTTAACAAGGCATCAGGGGAGACAACCCTTCCTACCCTGCCGTCTGTGGCTCAAGAGTTGCAAACTTCCCTAGACTCTGCCCTTCAGGACCTTAATTCTATGCTGGTAGGCTTATGAATAAGATTTCAGATTCTCACCCTTCATCCGAGGAGGGTTCTGTGATGCCTATACATCTACCCTGTAAATGTGCCACAAAATCTAAACACTTGGAGCACAGCGTAAATTTGAGGGTTCTCTTCAGTCCCAGTCAGTTCCTGCCTGGGCGAGTAATTCACAGCTTCCCGTTAGTGCCACTTCAGCTTGCATGTCATTCGGGAACAGTTCAGAGGATTCTGACTCTCCTACTAAAAGACGTAAGAAAAAGGGGGACATTGTGGTTCTATCCCAGGGGCCATTGTTGGATTTTAGTGGGGTTTCGTTCTTTGATCCGTCTCTTATTCAACATCCGAGGTCAGCAGAGTGGTTCCCCTCGGATGCCGTTTCTGCCTTTTTGAACGATTGGGTTAGACGTCCTTTACCCAAAGAGGACAGGAACAAGCTGTGTTCCGACTGTCCCAGACCAGTGGTCCCAGACAAAGTGGTCTCATTCCTGTCTCAGAAGGGGAAAGACCCCAAGAAGGGGGTTGATAAGGCCTGGAGGAGCTGCCAGGATAAGTTATTGGATGTCTTAGGACCCGTGAAACAGATCTTTGAGTTTCCAGTAGAGGCTGCACTATCCAATTCCCCTGTAGATGTGCAAGCCCTCCGGGCTGGGTACAGAGGGAGTTTTGCCTGCTCGGCAATGCCAATGCTGCCATTTCTAGAGAACAGCATAAGTCTCTCTTTCTGTACCTCAACTCAACTCCAAATTAACAGAAATGGCAGAAGGGGAAGCAGATCCTAAGGCCCAGGATAATTTATTTGGTGACCGATTTATCAAGGATCTGTCAGCTTATATACATACCTTCATAGCCTTGGATAAGGCACAGATCAACATAAAGAAGGTTTTTGTCCCTTACATTTTTTACAGGGTCAGAAGAGGATGAGCCCGCTCCTCTGGCTGTTTCCCCCATGGCTCTACCCACCACCGACAGTATGCATCCAGAAGTGCACACAATTCCTCCTCTGCTCGGGGAGCCAAGGCTGAGTTCTACCCCCAGAGGGGGTTCCACTGGAGAGGACGTACTGGCAGCAGGGGTGCTGGTAGAGCACAAACAGCTCCAGGTAATGGCACGTGTTTTAAATGTTTCTTCCCAGAAAGGTTTAGGGGCAGGTAGGCCAGGTTTTTTCCTCAGTGGGAGGGACTCACTTCAGATCCCTGGGTGTTGCAAACAGTGAGGGGTTTTCAGATAGACTTTTACACCCTTGTCAGCTCTATTTTCCCCTTCCCCTCGTGTTCTACAAAACCAGGCAGAAATTAAAAGATGCGGAGGTCCGGGACCTAATTTTCAAGGGGGCAGTGGTTCCATCCTCCTTCAGAGCCTCCCAGTTCCTAAGTGCAATTTTTCTAGTCCCGTATCCCGAGGAGGGCTTTTGCCCAGTCATAAACTTGCGAGCCCTCAACTCATTTGTAGTGTATCAGCACCTCAAGATGGAGAGAATTCATCTCCTCAGGGACACCCTTTTCCCGGTGGATTGGATGGTCAAAATAGACCTCAAAGATGCATATTTGGTAATCCCAGTCTTTCCTCTCCATCAGGGGTTTCTGCAGTTTCAAATGATGTCTCGCACTTGGCAGTTTACATCCCTTTTCTTTGGCCTCTCGTCAGCCCCCTGGAGCATCACCAAACTAATAAAGGCTCACCTCAGGTCCAAGGGTATTTGTAGACATTTTTGTTACTTGTCATGTTACTGTCTTGTCTGCGCCCTCACACCTACGGTTTTATGGCTGCGCATTATAAATATACTAAAGTAAAGTAAAGTAAAGTTAGGCTTTGTTATAAATACAAAGAAGTCCATATACCAGCCTATGCAATGTATTCAATATCTGGGCTTCAATATAGATTCCAAGCAGTGCATCCTTTTCCTTTGACAATGCAGGTTCTCCAAAATACGGAAGGAAATGTGGCTCCTCCTCAAAAAGGGAAGGTCTCCCTAAGACAGCTAGCCAGGGTTGTGGGGATGTTGTCAGCCTCCATTCAAGCCATATTCCTGGCTCCCCTCCATTAAAGAGCATTGCAACACCTCAAGAGCAAGCATATTCGTAAGAGTCTATCATACTTCAGTTAGTGGTTCTGTCTCCCGAGGCCAGGTTGGAACTCCTTTGGTGGCTCAGGCACGTGGATGCCTGGAATGGCAGAGCGATTTTTTTGGGCCCACTCCAGATGTCATTCTGGAGTCAGATGCCAGCAGAGCAGGCTGGGGTGCAAGGATACGACAGCTGTCCATGGGCGGAAAGTGGTCGAGTTTAGAGAAGAGGATGCATATTAACTGTATGGAGCTGTTAGCGGGCTCCTTTGCAGTCAAGAGTCTTCTCAAGGATCAGGGGAATTGCTATGTCCTTCTTCTGATGGACAATATTTCAGCAGTTATTTACATAAACCATCTGAGGGGAACTCGTTCCAAGACCCTTGCAGATTTGGCAAGAGAGGTCTGGCATTTCTGTCCAGACAGGGACATTTTATTGAAGGCAGAGTATCTTCC
Organism: Ambystoma mexicanum; assembly: GCF_040938575.1. Classification (NCBI taxonomy): domain Eukaryota; kingdom Metazoa; phylum Chordata; class Amphibia; order Caudata; family Ambystomatidae; genus Ambystoma; species Ambystoma mexicanum. The sequence goes on along the minus strand of NC_090930.1, from coordinate 1,106,625,221 downwards.
AGGGGTCAACAATGCAATAGCAGACTGGAATTCCAGACATCTCCAGGACAGGAGCGATTGGATGTTGGACAAAGCTCTATTTGCCAAGATCTTGTCCCTCTCGGGTCCGATTCAAGTGGACCTCTTTACCTAGAGACTCAACTGTCAAGTTCCCCATTTCTACAGTTGGAGGCCAGATCCCAGTGCGTTAGCAACCAACACTTTCCTCCAGGATTGGTCTGTCCCCCTTTCCTGCACTTGCCATGATAGCCAAGGCCCTAATTCAAGTGCGCAGACAGGCTGCGACGCTGGTGTTGGTGACTCCCTTTTGGCCCTCTCAGGTGTGGTTTCCAGCCCTGTTGGAGTTGGCAGTGGATATTCCCCGTCTTCTCCCTCTCTACGCTCAGCTCCTAATGGACCCGACTGGTCTCCCTCATGAGCTGGTCCTTCAGGAGCATCTCTCCCTTATGGTTTGGAAGATTTCAGCTCTTCCTGGTGCTTCTAGGCACTTTTACAGGACTCTATCTGTATCATCGAGGACTCCTGGGCATCTTCTACCAAATCAGGTTACTCTTCAGCATGGAACTGCTTGGTTAACTGGTGTGTGGCTCAACACTTCAATCCCACTTCTGCCCCTCCAGTAGAAGTGGTTAATTTTCTAGTAGAATTATTTAAGGAGGGCAAGGTAAACAGAACTATAAATGGATTCAGGTCAGCCATTTCAGCGGGAGATGTGTTGGTAAAAGGTGATCCAGTGGGTAGGCACTTCTTGGTGCGCTCGTCCCTCAAGTCAATTCGCATCAAGGTTCCTCCTAAGGCTAAGTATTCTGTTTTATGGGATGTTAATATGGTGTTGGATTTGTTTCACTCTAAGCCTCATAATGATGAGTTGACTTTGCAGCAACTTTTCTCCAAGTTAGCCATTTTGTCATGTCTTATTTCCATTAAGAGAGTTTCAGATATCAGGGCATTGGATGTTGATAACAAAGTGTTCACGCCGCAAGGGGTAACTTTCTTTGTTTCCAGAAAAGTGTTGGTTTCTTTAACGTCTTACCCTGTTTTTCCTGAAAATCCAAAACGGTATGTGGTGCAATGCTTAAAATGTTTTGAGTTAAAGACAGAGGGGCCTCGGCCTCCTAATACGTCTCAGCTGCTCATTTCTTATAGGAAACCCCGAAATTCGCCAGGTGGGTTATGAAGGAAGCAGTAGCTGACACTTCTTCTTTCAGACCCCATTCAGGTTGGGGGTGCTATGGCCTCTAAGGCCGCTTTCCTGGGGGGGAAGTCTGGAACACATTTTGAAGGCAGCTGATAGGTCTAGAGAGTCCACGTTCAAAACTTTTTACCACAAACGTATTGATAATGTTGCAAATAATGTGATGCAAGGGCTTTAAACTTTCATAATATGAAGCCTCCTGTCTTGACATAGAATGGTTAATCCCCCTCAGTAAAGTGAGAGGGGTTTAGATTCTATTAAAGACAAGGAGGTGAGTATTATTGTACCCACCCACCCTCTGTTATTTGTTTTGCATACATCCTCGGGTGAGGTGGTCCAGTCAAGACGATATCTTGATTGTCGCGAGCTGCCGCGATGTACGAGGTCCTTAGAGTTGGCATAGATCGTGTCTCTGTGCTACAACATTTAGTCTTCAGGGTTGGCATCTGGTGTGATGCAGCTGCAGAAGAGGAGTTGCTGTTTGAGGAAAGGACTTATATGGGTGTGGGTCTCTGCCTATTGGTTACCTGCAGGACATGACTTGGCCTCCATGTTAGTTTGGGGATTCTTCGCTTGGATTGCATGAAGTACTGTTTCAGTTGAAAAAATGTATTTATTTGGTAACGTTTTTTCTTTGCTGCTGCCGTGTCAGAAGTAAAGAATGTACTCGCCTTGTCTTTAATAGAATCTAAACCGCCTCTCGCGTTAGTGAGGGGGATTAACCATGATATTGTATATTTATATTATTGTATAATTTGCATAATATTAAAGCTTTTACCTTTTCAACACGGCACAGAGGTACTTAATGAACTGAAGCTTGGTCGAAGAAGAAGCATGCAAGAATATTACAAGGCATCAGATCAATTTGGCAACACTCCCGTGATCAAACTCCAGTCTTTCCATAAATTGGCACAGAGGGGTTATAATAGCTTCGCTTGTGTGATTGACTAAACTATTTAAATACAACATCCCGCCGCCCGTGTTTTCTCCTCGGCTCCCCTAGACACGATCGACTCGACGCGAAAAAAGGAAACATAAAAGCTGGCCGGTGCTCTCGCCTTTTTTTGGAGGCCTGATTGTCTGTACTTGTTTATGGCTGCCACTAATTTGCTCGTTTGCTTGCTGGAAAATAGCTAATTAAAACCCACTTCAGCTAACAAGCTGTCTGGGACCATGCAAATGTCACTCTCCGCTGTCTGCTGTTTGGCTGCGCGCGGTGCATTGTTAGGGCTGCTTCCCCTACCTTTGGAGCGGTGAAGGCGAGGATAGATTTAGTGCCCTCTTCACAGGTGTGCGCCTGTTCATCAGCACACCATCAGCGCGAGAGGGCCGCCGTGCTGCTTGCACTTCAGCGCGTTGAGTGTTATTACCTCTGACAGCTAATGGCTGCAGACTGCACTGCTTGTTAGCAGCGGCTTCTGAACGGCTTCATCCATCTTTTTGTTTTGTTTTTTTGCAGTGACTGGTCACATTAAGAACACGCGTCTCAGCTATCAGTCCCGTCTGCTCCTTGCATGCCTTTCACTTGCTGTGTTATTCGCCAAAATTAGTATGTATTGTCATCTACACACTTCAGCGCATCGGCTTTTGATGTAATTATGCTGTCATCATTGCGCTTCCACACATTTGCTAATTTATTGTAGCTAAATTAGGCCTAATATTGCAGTAGCAAGTTGTGCAGCTGTTGCCATAGAAAGTGCAGTTACGTGCTCGTGGGTTCCCTGATAATTGAGATGCAAGGTACAGGTTGGGCGCTGACATGCTTATAAGTAAGTACTTCAGAAATTGCAGATAACTAATTAGTAAAAGTTATAGAAGTTTTTTGTTGTGAAACTCTATAATTGAGTGTCCATCAAAAATAATTCTATGGCAAGACCAGAGGCTTCGTATTATACATTATAATTAACCAACAGGAAAGACGTTGAAATTATTTAAATACAACAAAGTGATCAAAAAAACATTTAAAACGCAATGGAGAATCTGGATCAGATAACCAAGCCAAGATTGAGTCTGCATGTATGCTTCTCCCAAGCCAATCGGCCACAGCTTCAGGCTTTAAAGCCCCTTAACTTAGTCCTTCATCCTCTTGTTTTCTGCTCAACCAGCAAGATAAGTGTTATTTTTTAGCTTTCAAGCTCATCAACTGCAAAGGTGGTCTGTTACACTGTTTTATTACAATGTTATAATGTAATCTTTTGATATATGTTATATCAATTACATGTTCTAGAACGCCACTAAGTGTTTCAGTGCTTTCGGCCACAGGTCTGGCAACGCGCGGTATGCACGTCACAGAACGTGGCTGATCTCCTTACAATAACTGTAGGGTCTGTGTGAGGGTCTTACACAGAGTCTTTTCAGGGTCTGTATGTATCCCGGGAGGGTGGTGGGAGCACATCATTTGGCGTGCTAACGCTTCACAAAATCAAACGCCTGCTAGGCGGTGGTTTCCGCGAGTTGCCTGGAGATTAGCTTTGCCGTCTGTACAAGTCTGCTCGGCTCCGGTGCCTGCTCGTCCCCCTCTTTTTATAACATTTATTTCCCATCACACTCTATCAACAATGCTGATCTCTGAATTCGAGCAAACATCTCAAGAAGTCATTGGCTCATTATAAATTTAGCGGTGTGGGAAAAAAGTGGTCGTAATTCCATTACCACCACTTTTTCCGCACTGCCAAACTACAGTTTTTCTGGTGGGGGTTGATTGATTTACCTCCAGCGAAGAGCAGAAGGTAAATCAGGACCTCACTGGCAAAAGCAGCTGGTATTACCAGCACCGGTATTACAGGTGCCGTTAATGTCGGCAATCCACTCACGGAGTCCTATTCCTATGGACTCCATGGAATGGGGATGTACCTACCATTGCCAGCACCTGTAATGTCGTGGAAATACCAGGATATCAGGCGCTGGTAACGGTAGGTCTGCTTACCGGTATGCTGCTGGAATAACCAGTGGGATACCAGCAAACTTCTAATGAGCCCCATCTCCTCAAAGTCCAAGGACAAGAGGAAGAACAGTGTTCCTCACTTTTGCCGAATGGCAACTTTATTGAAGGGATTTTTGTGGAAGTTTGTACCTCTTTTTTTAACAGAGATGGGAAATATCACTAAGGTATATAAGGGATAGGTGCGGATATGGGCAGGGTTGTGTTGGCAGTCCGCCCACTTCCTCTGGTAATAAAAGAGGTCAAATCAGCCAAAAAAGAATCATCATGGCAAAACAAAATTCGGCAAAGCCTAATAGATCTGGAAGAACAAGGTCCTCTCTATTGTGGTGGGTAAACTTCTCTGCTGTACAAGGTCTCTCTTTTCTTATTACAGTACTGTATTAGCTGGTAAATTTAGCTAATAACATTTACCTATTACCTTATTCACGTCTGATCCTTTTTCTACAATATTGGCCCTGAAATTGTTTGATAGGTTGCTAGAGTACTTTGATATGGGGTCACAGTACTGTTTTGGTGGGCTCTTTTCATTTGGTGCAATGTTATCCCTTTTCTGTTGTCATAGGAAGACTTTGATATAGTTAAATTACTGTGTTGTGTTGTATTTCTGTAACTTGACATTTGCAAAGTCTATCAAATCGACATGTATGTTTTTAAAAAAACTTTATTTAACACAAAGAAAATAGACAGATATTAAACTCGTACACTGACATGCCTTGCCAATCAAACAGTGCCAATGTCCCCCAGTAGATACTTGATGGGGACAATGTGGGCGGGATATATGCAATATCAGGAAGTGTCCCGGCTACCTTTTGCCAGGAATGAGCTATGCTGGGACAGTCCCAGAACATGTGCAGTGTGTTTGCAAGGGATTTACTACATTTCATACAAGTGGCACCTGCCCCTCGGGTGAATTTGGCCATATACACAGGAGTGTAATGCAGTTGGTTTATCACTTTATATTGCATTTGTAAATGTATTGTGCATAGGGACACCTCTTGGTTAATAAGCAGGACCTCTCCATTTGCTCATCAGTTAGTTCTGTGTCCAAATCCCATTCCCACTTGGAACGTCCCCGTTTACCGTGGGTTGACTGGCCTGAAACAGATTATACCCTAATATGGAAATATTGCAATATTTTTATGGGTTGGCCCTAAAGTTATTCCTGAATTCAACCAGTGTTACGAATCTCCCGTCAGGGAATAGGTTGCTAAGTGTCAATTGCCCCTCAGGTTCCCAAGATTTGTGCACCTCCCTGTATAATGTAAGGGGAAGCGCCATAAAATTCCAGAGCAGAACCTTTCCATTATTCCTGGCTATAACCTCATCCTACAGAATAACCATGCCCAGGCGTTTACTGTAGTGAAAACCAGGTTGAACGAGCAGGTCCACGTATTTATCACTAAACATGGCCAACCATAGATCTACTGGCGCCACCCCATATCTCTCCAATGTTAAATGGACCCCATGGACTCGGCAGCAAACCAATATCCTGCAAATTGGGCCTGTGCTACCATATAACATAACTCAAAGTTGGGGGCAGCTAATCCCCCAAATTCATACAGTTCAACCAACCTCTCCCAGCTAATCCTAGCCGCATGGTTTCCCCATTTGAATTCAGTTACCAAGGCCCTCATTGTTGTATGCATGTCCTACTCGGTCAAATGGGTACATTACTAAACAAAAACAATAGTTTAGGAAGTACGGTCATCTTCAAAAAAGATGATCGCCCATACGTAGAAATAGGGAATCTCATGCATATCTTCAATTTTACAGCCAACTGTTGCAAGCACACCATGTGATTATTGACATATAGAGATTGGGAAGTTCTAGAGATCATGGTACCCAGATATCGAAAGTGGTAAAAAAAAACCACCTGAACGCCTGCAAGTTATTCAGTGGGGCAGTTGCTTCCGTCAGGGGTAATAGTTCTGACTTTTTTCTATTAATTTATATCCCGAGTACATTGCAAAATTATAAACCTTGTCCATGAAGGGGCTGAGAATAATTTTTGGATCCCAAATACATAGTAGAGTATCATCTGTATGAAGCCATATTATCTGTCGTTCGGATCCCCCTATTTCCATATCATATCCAAATGAGTGTTGCCAGGGGTTCTATAGTAAGTGTGAATAGCAAGGGAGATAACGGCCACCGCTGGTGGGTACCCCTCCCCAGTTTCAAACTATGGGACATTGTATGGTTACTGTGGCCTCTCGCTGGAGGGTGAGAATACAGTATGCAAACACAGATAAGAAAGTATTGACCAAATTTAAACGCCATAGTACACCAAACTGAAACTGCCAGGATACTGAATCATGTGTCCAATGATACCGCCACTGCCTTGGCCTGCAGATCAATTCGGGACAATAGCCAGAAAAGTCACCAGGTTTGGAGCTATGGAACACCCTGGGCTAAACCCAGACTGATCAGGATGAATCAAGTCTGGCATTTATGGGAGTAGCCTGGTGACCAATATCTTTGCAAATATTTTCCCGTCCACATTTATGAGGAACAAAGGTCTGTACAAGGAAACATCTTGCGGGGGTTTATAGGGTTTCAGGAGTACGGTAATAAGAGCCTCCCTCATGGATGGAGGGAGCATTTGTTTCTCTAATGATTCTTTCCATAACCACAATAACCATGGAGCCAAGGCCAATTTGTATTCCTTATAGAGCTCCGTGTACAGTCCATATGACCCTGGGGCCTTACCATTCACAAGGGACATAGTAGCAGCCATGATTTCTTTGGTAGATATTGGTTGATCAAGTATGAATCTCACATCCTCAGGGGTTCCCGGAGGACACTGTCTCCCAAATACCTCTCTAAATTTGCATCTGAGCACTGGTCTAAATTAGCATATAGTGTTGAATAATAATTTTAAAGTCAGCGTTTATGTCTTCTTCAATAGTTACCACCACCCCCGCTGTCCTATCACCCCTATTTTCAACTGTGCCTTACTCTCTATTCTGGTGTTCCTTGCCAGGTATCTACCCTGTCTATCGGTCTCTCCATATCTATGTGCAAGCATTGGTTTAGACATGTACAGTACTTTCATATTTGCCAATTCCTGAAACTTGAGCCTGTTACATTTAATCAGACCTAGTAAAGCATTATCACTTGTCACTCCATACTCAGTTTCGATTCGCCTCAGCTGAATCTCCACCTTCTGCAGCTGTGCCCTAAGAGACCTAATCATGCCAGTAATGTAGAAAGCAATTCACCCCTCAACCATACTTTAAATGCCTCCCAGAGGGTAGAGTGTACAGAAACGGAGCCCTCATTTTGTGTAAAAAAGATCATCAATCCTATCTTGCTATCTTCCTATCAACTGCTAAATCTAATAGCACGGATGGAAACATCTTCCATATGGGGCCGGTTCTGGTTGGGTGATCCATCATCACTGAGAATACTGCTGGGGAGTGATCTGATCATGTGCGGGGTAGAATTACACACACCGACACTCTCTGCACCCACTCAGCAGACACTAAGCAATCATCTATCCTGGACATTATGTCGTGGACCGTGGAGTAGTATGTCTACTCTCTGGATATACATTTCTCCACACATCGGCCAATTGTAAGTGTTCCAATATCTGCGCTAGCATACGGGCTGCTGCAGAGGGATCTTGGGGTGTGGGGGCAGAAGAGGATAAGTCTTTCACAACATCCAGGATAGTATTGAAATTTCCCCCCCGAGATGTTTGGAGTATCGGTGGCCATTACAAACATATCTGATATGTGCCGGTAAAAGTCTGGGTCATCCAGATTAAGACCATAAGTGTTAATTAATCCAGCCTTCATGCCCAAAAGCCTCCCCCATGCAAGTACATATCGCCCCATTGGCTCTATACGGCTTTTGGTGAGCTGAAATGTATTGAGGGGTCTATAAGGGTAAAGACACCTCTCATTTGTGGTGAATAATCAGTGTAATATTTTTGCAGGCCCCACTTAGGAGCAAATGCCTCATGGGATTTGCCACACACCTGTATTTCTTGCAGCATAAGAATCTTCAGAGCATGTCGCTCTATGTATGTCAGTAGCTTTCTAGTCTTGGCCAGGCAGTTCAACCACCTAACATTCCGTGACAGCACAGTAAGAGAATCTCCTCAACTATCAGTGATCGAGCATGCCATCACTATGTGCCCACCCTCCCTGTAGGAATGCAGCCATGTCAGTGTAAATAGTATACACACGTAATACATCTGTCAAATGTTTAACAATTACCCCATCAGGGGGGGCATGGCCTGCACGCGAACGATGCTGACGTGAGCCCTGTGAGCTCCCGCAGGCGCCGAACAAATCCTGCTTTAATATCCTGATTCTATGGATTACAAAATAGCCAAAATGCGCCGATTGAATCCGTGAGGTGGAGGGACTTGGCGGACCGAGTCTACCATGTTTATTTGGCCAGGCGACCGAGAAATCTGGAAGAACGCTGAGGGCCGGTACCCCTGAAGACATACATCTAAAATGGCTGCCAGTGCCTGAGCGAAAAGACTAGCTAACTGCACGAAACGGCCGTGATGGCTCTGCGCCGCGGAGTACAGAGGAAGCAATAGAGGCAACTCCTGATGGCCTCCCTCTATGTACAAAACGTGGGGCGGGAGGCTGTGCCCGCCGGATCCGCAGATGTCTACCCGCTGAGGACCCACTGGAAAACGGGAGACGAGCCAAGACGCACACCCTACCCGGACTACGCGAGCCAGTGATGTGTGTGGATCTGAGAAGTAGTGGGGAAAGAGATTGCATCCCACCGGGAGAATATCCCACCACAGCCAGCAACACACGCCATCCAGTTCTCAACAGGACGACCAGCGGAGAGAGCAACCCCAGAGTCGCAGGGCTACGGATCACACGTCGCACACGGACGGCCTACCTTCCAGGCTCCCGGTGCAACCACGCTCCAACTCCCTGGCGGCGATTCCATGTGAAACACACTCCCGACCGACTCTGGCATTGACCGGAACAAACTGCTCGAGGCAGATACCATCCTGGCAAGACCACCGCCCGCACGGTAGAAGAAGGTAGGACTGGACCCATTAACGGGGACGAAACATACCTCAAGTAAGTGCTATCCCCCCTGCCAAACTGTCTTACTACTTGGCCACTGGATCCGGCAGTGGCGTCTCTGGTGCCTGGCACCTGGCCCCTGGAGAGGTGCAGGGGAAGGCACACCGGAGGCGGAGGGGCAGTGTGGTGGACACCCTCCTCCCAGGGAGGTGTTTATGGGTGCTAAATCTCCGGGCATACCAGGAAGAAACGGAACACCAACTGAGGGCACGAGACACAGGGGAAAAATAATACCAGGACTCGCTGTCTCCAAACCCTAACATTGGCCTGATACCCGACTGCGGGGGTTCCACTGGGCAAATGTCAGGAGAGCCTGGTGGGCCGGATGATTGCTGTGCTTGGGAGGAACCACCTGAACCCCCCCAGATGAAAGGGTTTTGGGAAACTGCCATCTTGACCGTTAACACCGGCCGATCACTGGAAGCGGCCACATCAGCAGTGCACAACACCACGATTCTCTGGGCGAGTCTTCGAGGTGCCATCGAGGGCACACGACACATATCACTGGCAAGGGGATTATCTTACAAAAGCAGTGGTGCTACAGCGGCCCCGAAAGATCACATCCTAGTAGCACTCCAACAGACCTACCTGGAAGGGGGGAAAAGACTTCTGGACCCTGCCACCCCTGGCCCGCGATAATTGACACTGAAAGAGAGCCCGCCTTGACCCACAGACGACGTTATGCTGATCCCGCCAACAGAGCACAAGCTCCACAAACTCTGCAAAGATGGGCAAAGGCAGGCAAAAGAAAACATCCACACAAAGTTTCATGGACCAATCTGCGTTCGCCACTACCCCAGCACCGACAGGCCAAACAACACGATCCAACGCCCCCACTGGTGAAGATACTCTTTCATTGCGAGACGTGATGGCTGCCATCACCAGCTCCCGCTCCTCGATGGAGATCAAAATGGACAGCATTGCGGCGGATGTCTCTTTCCTGCGTCATGATCTACAAAAGCTGACCTCCCGAACCGGAGAGACGGAACACCGTGTCTCCGAAGCAGAAGACAACACCAACGGCATCAACCAACAGCTATCACAAGTCCTAAATCGCTTGAAAACCCTGGAATCCAGGGTAGACGAAGGAGAGGGAAGGTCTTGCTGCAACAACGTGCGCATTCTCCGACTTCCGGAGGAAGAAGAAGGACACAGCATGGGGCTATTTCTAGAACAATGGCTCGCGGACATCTTCGCGCCCCACTCCTTCTCAAACATTTTCTCAGTGGAAAGTGCCCACAGAATGCCCTCAGGCAGACCGATCCCGGGTGCGACACCCCGAACGGTAATCGCTAAACTGCTTCATTACCGGGACAGAGGTGCTCTTCTCCAGATATCGCACTCAAAGGGCACAATCACCCATAATGGCTCCCGGATTGCATTCTTTCCTGACTACATCCGTGAAATACAGCGGGCATGGCAGTTGTTCGAGCCACTAAAAAGACAGCTGGCTCACGTGAACGTGAAATACAGCCTACTCCTCCCGGCAGAACTCAAAATCTACCACAAACGAACCACAGCACATTTCACCGACCCGCATGAGGCCTGGAAATGGGCAGAGGCTCACATCAAGGGCGACTGGTCCATAGGACCAAACACGACAGAGAGGAAGACCCCGGCCTAGACCAAGACCAAGACGTGCCTCCCCTGGCAGAGATCCGGAATTGCTGGGACGGGATGCCCCGGAACTGGCAGCGGAGCAGAATGAGCGATGAGCAGGCTACAATCCTGTACCAGAAAGATAAAGCGAACTACCGCGACACAACGACACGCCGTTTCTAGACCTCTGATATAATCCAGTATGAATGACTCTAACGGATGGCACGAAAGAAGGAACTCTGGGAAGCCCCCCCCCCTGGTAAAACCCCCCGTTTTTTCTTGGGTTGTTATGAGGTATTGGGATATGAGGCTGATGCCTAAGTTTTTGAGTGTCAGCAATGTTTGGGCGACATGTACTTCGTGTTGGGGTGGAGTTTAGGGAGAGGGAGGGGAGAGTTTGCAAGGTTGTTTGTTGTTTCAGGGCTATCACATTTTCACACGACAATCTAATCACTACCCGCTACATGGACCACTTTGTCTCATTTCACATAAGAGCCTCACCTCCACAGCACATACTAACGGAATACTGTTCCTTCCCCATGTTCAGAGCATCCTGAAGAACCCCAACACGTGCTGTAAATGGCATCCACGCAACCCCAAGCATCATGCGTGAAACGCTCCAGATCTCTTAAGCTGCTCACCTGGAACGTGAACGGAATGGGGTCCGGGATCAAAAGGCGCCTCATTATGTAATTTCTGAACAGACACTCCCCTGACATGGCTCTGATAACTGAGGCACACCTGGCAGGGTCAAAATGTGCCTTTTTCTAACTAATTATCGTCCCGTGTTCCATGCGGGATACACAATGAGATCCAGAGGTACTCTTCTGATACACAAAGGCATCACCCTTCATTCCACAAATTGTAGAACAGGACGCAAGGGGTCGATATGTGTTAATCTTGGGAATGCTTTGGGACTAGAAGCTGGCTATTGCCGCAGTGTATTCTCCACCGGGGCTGGGGCAGGAATTACTAGACGAGTTGACCACTCTTATGGGAAAACATCAACCTGACATGTGGATTCTAGGAGGAGACTTCAACGATGCTATGTGGAACAGCATGGATCGCACCCACCTTAGGCACTGGAACCCAGTCACCCCCACCCCCACGAGATTAGCTAATTTTACATCTGCCTTAGGGCTCTGGGATGTGTAGCGGGAGCTGCACCCCGCAACCAGGGGATATTCGTTCCATTCGGGAGCCCACGGCTGCATGTCTAGGTTGGATTACTTCTTCCTTCCAAATAACGATCTACACAGGGCATTGTCTGCATCTCAGACCATTTGCCAATGATGATGGAACTACGAATGCAAGGTACCCTTCCCCGAAGAACATGGAGACTGAACAACTATTACCTTGGGTTCCCCGAATTGATCGTCGGCCTCACTGAAGTGACTAATGAATACTTTGAAATCAACAAAGACGCAGTGGACAGCCCCGTGACAATATGGGAAGCCTATAAAACGGTACTGAGGGGAGAGATAATCTCCTGGACGGCACATAGAAGGAAAGAACGGCTCCAGATGATAGTTGAGGCGGAAAGGGAAGTGAACAGTTGGGAAAATAAACACACTCTCGACCCCACCCCCGAGACTCACAGGTCCCTTAAACGCGCTCAAGAGCGACTTCGGAAAAGGGTGCTGGATAACGCTAAGCAGGCCCACTGGCACTCCAGAGCAAGAATATATGAATTCAGGGACAGAGCAGGCAAAATCCTAACCTGGCTTGAGAAAAGAGATGAGGAACAATGCCATGCCCGGGAAATAGTCGCTCCACATAGCAAACAGTGTCAATCAGACGCTGAGATAGCAGAGGCCATCACTGAATTATATGCTGACATATATTGGGCTCCGATTCTTCCACTGGACACCTCCCTTTTAGACGGTATCACACTACCATTTCTTTCAACGCAACAGAAGGAACAATTGGATTCCGATTTGTCGGATGCAGAGATCACTGAGGCCATAACACAATTACAAGCAGGGAAAAAACTGGGTCCTAATGTATTCCCAGTTGAAACCTGGCAAAAACTAGGTGGAGACAAAATAACACCTCTCTTCTATAGAATGTTTCTTCGTGCCTATGAGCAAGGGACCCTTCTGCCAGACTTAAGTAAGGCAACCATAGTAGTTATCCCCAAATCAGACAAACCCCCGGAAAGATGCGCTTCCTATGGACCTATATCGCTAATCAATAGTGAAGCAAATATTCTCGCCAAGCTCCTAGCTAACCGATTACAATCGGTCGCCCCCACTTTGGTCCACCCGGACCAATGCAGCTTTATGCCACACAAATCGACTCGGATGAATTTGCAACGCCTCCATCTGGCACTAGAACGAGCTCCCATTATAGACGTACTGCTAGCTCTATTGGCAATAGATTTCGAAAAGGCGTTTGACTCGATTCGGTGGGACAGTCTTTGGGAAATCATGCGACGTATGGGGTTTGGAGACACCTTTTTGGGATGGGTACGATTACTGTACACAAATATCCAGGCAGAGGTTAGGGTGAACGGATGGCCCTCTCGATCCTTCCCTCTCGGTAGGGGCACGAGACAAGGATGCCCACTCTCTCCCCTTCTCTTCGCCCTCACGATTGAGCCTCTCGCTCTGTGGCTTTGCCAGAGCGCAGCCTGGATGGGGTGTAGATGGCTAGAGGGGCACGACAACCGGACATCTCTATACGCAGACAATCTCCTGATATATCTGGGGGATCCAGCCCGGTCTTGCCCTATAGTAACGCGGATGCTCATCCGCTTTGGTGAGTTTAGTGGACTGAGAATTAACTTGTGGAAATCTGTTCTCTTTCCGGTAAAGGGTGGGGGCGCAGGCTACCCCCCAGGACTGGCCGTACCGAGTGGAGTGGCAAGGCTTGCGATATCTGGGAATTTGGCTATCCGAGGACCTGACAGGGTACATAAAATACAACCTCCAGCTGATTATTGAACGATTTACCAATGATGTTTATCACTGGAAACTTCTCCCCCTGACACTTATGGGCAGGGCCGACTCTTCAAAATGATGACCCTCCCAAGATTTCTCTATGTCCTACAAAATGCTGCGCTCAAGATCCCAAACTCGGAGTTTGACCGGGTAGAGATACTTCTCAGAGAACTCACATGGGGTGGTGGTCAACCTCGCATTGTGCTAACTACACTCCAGAGATCGATCTGGGAAGGCGGGATAGGAGTGCCCCGCCTCCAAACCTATTACTGGGCTTCACAGTTAGCAGTGGTTAACAACCCGCTCCATGTGGACCGGGAACTGCCCCACATACGGGCTGAGATAGCTACCATTCATGACACAGACCCACTTTGTCTACTATATCAACCCCCTCCAAAACCCCTTCCACCTACAACTAGAACACACATCATTACCATTTGGAAAAAAGCACATAATTGTGTAGGGTTTAAAAACAGAATTACTGCCACACAACCCCTGTGGCAAAATAGCAATTTGACCGAAATCGAGAAATTTGAGCCATGGCCTAGGTGGATAAGGGCGGGAATCCTGAAAGCTGGGGACATCCTTGTAGATGGGAAATTGGCCTCATTTGACACTCTGCAATCACAATTCCAGATTCCGGGTAAGAGCGATATCACTATATACAGTTGGCCCATGCCCTGAAAACCCACTTACCAACAGACACCACTCTACCAGATTACACTCCTATAGAGCGCAATATGTTCCCAGCATACATCACCACTAAATGCACTTCCATCCTATATAATGCTATGTCATCCTTTGCCACCCCTGAACTGAACAGTCTAAAAGCTAAATGGGAAGTGGATGTAGGAGGAATAGACCCAGAGGACTGGATTCAGATGCTCATACATCCTCGTGAGATTGCCATCTCCTCCAGCCTTCGCCTGGTGCAGCTGAAAATATTTCACCAAGTATACTACCCTAGGACACGCATATATGGTTGGAAACAAGCCCTAAATCCAAATTGTCTCCTATGTGGAGAGGAAGAGGGAACCTTCATACACATTCTATGGGCATGCCCCCGGATTCAAACCTTTTGGAGTGCATGCTGTAACTAACTTGCTAGAGTCCTGGCCCGTACCATACCACTGGATCCAAAGGCCCTAATCCTGGGCATACCTTACGAAACAGACATTAATAAATGGGAGAAGCTGCTCCTGCACACCACAATGGGGCTGATTAAGCGTAACATAGCGCAGAAATGGGGAGCCCCAGAATCTCCGACGCTGGATAAATGGATAACAGACATGGACACATGCGCTATGGTGGAACGTAGGGTTTACAATGCGAGGGGCTGCCCCAACAAAGCCTCCAAAATATGGGAAAGGTGGAGAGAAGGGGTGACCTAAGACTCCCTGACACAAGTTGTATGACTAGGAATAACATACAAATGTATTTACGTGGCAAGTTTTCTTATGATCGGCAATATGTGCAATATCATTTGATTATGAATGAACATGATAGTCCTTATGTTGGTTTTGTTTTTGTGATTGTTGTCTAAAATAATAAAAAAATGTTATAAAAAAAAAACTATTACCCCATCAGGGCACTCCCTACCCCCAACCATGCTACCCACCCCATCATCTTTCCAAACTTGATAATATACCCCCATATTACCTTCAGTGGAAACTTCCAGGAGTGCGGTGTGAGCAGCAACATAGCATACATTTCAGTCATATACACCGGAATATTTTGTATAAATTGCACTGTGCTTGTTACTAACACCACCCTGATCAAAAAATCACATTTACGTTTATTGCAGTCACTCTCCAGTGTCAGTGTGGCATCCCCTCGGACCTCGGACAGGCCCTCTTTTGCCAGGGCTCCCTCTCGGAGGGAGTGGAATTGATGCTTCAATATATGTGAGAGCATCCATGGGGCTTTCAAAAAATTGTGCTTGTCTTCCATGTTGGATACAGACCTTAGCCAGAAAGATGAGAGTGTAGGGGACCTGGTGCTGAGGTAACAGGTGTTTCACTGGGTCATAGGATTTCTGCGATGCTTATAAATCTGCCGCAAAGTCTGGATATTTGTAGATCTTGCCGGATTCAAATTGCAGAGTTACCCGCTCTCTAGACAATTTTAGGATTAGATCTCTGTCTCTATAATTTATTACTTGGCGATATTTGTTTGTGGGGTGCATCTGGTTTCTGAACCGGAGCTAGCACTCGATGCGTATGTTCTACCAAAAATTGTGGAAAAACTGTGGCATCCCAAGGATAACGTTCAGGAACTCCTCTGCAAATGGTTCCATTGCACCCTTGACCACATTTTTAGGGACCCCCACAATACACAGATTGTTACGGTAGGACCTTGATTCAAAGTTCTCGCATTTCACACGCAACGTAGCTAGGTCCGACTTCACTGTCAATAGATCACGTTTGTGTCGCTCCACCTTATCTTCCACATCACCAACATGGGTTTCGTCCGCTATTATGCACCCACCTTCCTTGTCTAATTTGGCCGTAAGGAGTTTATGTTTGCCACAATGTCATCCAGCTTCATATTAGCTGAGGCAAATCCATTTTGTATAGCCATCGTAAGCAGATCCATAAGTGTAGTGTGCTCCTGCGAGTTCATCTTTGAATTATTCACAGGGGTCTCTGGTCTTTGTGCTGGTTTCCGAACTGGGTGTCAGGATGCTGGTCCTGAGGATAACCCGGTAGAAGAACTGGAAGCGTCGCTGTAGAGTTCTTCCTACCAATGTACCCCTATGTATTTCTAATCAAACTACAAAGGGATCAATTAGCCGAAAGATGGAGATCACTGCATCCGTAGTTGGCAAGTTCAGACACTGTTGTCACCCTCGGGTTGGAGACTCCAATACTGATGACTGCCTAAATGGAAAGACCTGAGTTCAAAACAAGGTATTCTCCCAAGAACAATGACATGAACATGAATACCAGAACCAAGCGAGAACATGAAATAGCCAGGGTGCAAGAAGAAACGAGGTGATTAAGTGTAGCACACTTACCACTGTGGTCTATGGTGAAAACACTACCGAGGAACTCGTACACCATCCAACCTAACCCTAACACCTCGCCGGCAAGAGGACGCCTATGCAGAAGTAGACTCTCGTCCAGGGTACTATCCCGATGAAACGAGGACGCCTAGCGGCTTATGCGCCAATGATCACAGTCTCTAGTCCAGGCGCGTTAGAAATGGGATGGTGTAGGTTTGCTCTAGGCAGTAGTAGAGGCAAAGGAAGCATGGCCACCCAACCAGCCGTAGAGGATTGGAAGCCGTTCCCCAGTCGATGGAGTGTGACGGATGCAGATGATGTCCGAGAAGAGAAGGCAGGTCGTTGGACGGTCCGGGGTCAGCAGCGTGCGAGCAATGTAGGTAATATCCAGAAAGAGGAAGCAGGTCGTTGGACGGTCCGGGGTCGAGCAGCAAGCAAACAGGTAGTATCCGTAGAGAAGAAGCAGTTTGATGGGCGGTCCGGAGTCAGCAACATTCGAGCAAAGGAAGGTAAGACAAATCCGCAATGCAATACAGGTCAGAGGAACAGTCCAGAGTCAAGTGCCAGGGGGAGAGCAATTGGACAAGGAGGGCAAGAGGGGGTCAAGAGCAAGAGCAAAGGTACGAACAACCATAGCCTTGATACAAAATCAGAAGCAATGAGTGCGGCAACCCAGAAGAGGTTATAACGGGTGAGCGCGGTCTCGCTTTCGATTGTCTCCTCCCCTCCGGAACGCGATAGCATTATGCTTGTGGAGGGGACGCCACAATCGCCATGGCAACAATGCTGTATGCGTTCTGAAGCGGTTGTGGATGTAGTGGGAATCTGAACGTGATGCGTGTTTGGAAGGGATTCTACTGGGGATATTGCCAGGTGACAAAAATGGTAATGAGTGTTTGTGGCCAATCCTGACACCGGGGCTAGCACTCGATGGGTATGCTCTACCAAAAATTGTGCGGAAACTGTGGCGTCCCAAGGATAATGTTCAGGAGCTCCTCTGCAAATGGTTCCATTGCACCCTTGACCACCTTTTTAGGGACCCCCACAATACATAGATTGTTACGGTAGGACCTTGATTCAAAAACCTCGCATTTCACACGCAACGTAGCTAGGTCCGACTTCACTATCAATAGATCACGTTCATGTCGCTCCAATTTATCTTCCAAATCACCAACATGGGTTTCGTCCACTATTATGCACCCACCTTCCTTGTATAATTTGGCCTGTAAGGAGTTTATGTTCGCCACAATGTCATCCAGCTTCATATTAGCTGAGGCAAATCCATTTTGCATAGCCATCGTAAGCGGATCCATAGGTGTAGTGTGCTCCTGCGAGTTCATCTTTGAATTATTCACAGGGGTCTCTGGTCTTTGTGCTCGTTTCTGAACCGGGGCTAGCACTCGATGGGTATGCTCTACCAAAAATTGTGCGAAAACTGTGGCATCCCAAGGATAATGTTCAGGAGCTCCTCTGCAAATGGTTCCATTGCACCCGTGACCACATTTTTAGGGACCCCTACAATACACAGATTTTTAAGGTAGGACCTTGATTCAAAGTCCTCGCATTTCACACGCAATGTAGCTAGGTCCGACATCACTATCAATAGATCACGTTCGTGTCGCTCCACCTTATCTTCCACATCAACAACATTGGTTTCGTCCACTATTATGCACACACCTTCCTTGTCTAATTTGGCCGTAAGGAGTTTATGTTCGCACAATGTCATCCTGCTTCATATTAGCTGAGGCAAATCCATTTTGCATAGCCATCGTAAACGGATCCATAGCTGAGTGTGCTCCTGCGAGTTCATCTTTGAATTATTCACAGGGGTCTCTGGTCTTTGTGCTGGTTTCTGAACCGGGGCTAGCACTCGATGGGTATGCTCTACCAAAAATTGTGTGAAAACTGTGGCGTTGCAAGGATAATGTTCAGGAGCTCCTCTGCAAATGGTTCCATTGCACCCTTGACCACATTTTTAGGGACCCCCACAATACACAGATTGTTACAGTAGGACCTTGATTCAAAGTCCTCACATTTCCACGCAACGTAGCTAGGTCCGACTTCACTATCAATAGATCACGTTCGTGTCGCTCCACCTTATCTTCCACATCACCCACATGTGTTTCGTCCACTATTATGCACCCACCTTCCTTGTCTAATTTGACCGTAAGGAGTTTATGTTCGCCACAATGTCATCCAGCTTCATATTAGCTGAGGCAAATCCATTTTGCATAGCCATCGTAAGCGGATCCATAGGTGTAGTGTGCTCCTGCGAGTTCATCTTTGAATTATTCACAGGGGTCTCTGGTCTTTGTGCTCGTTTCTGAACCGGGGCTAGCACTCGATGGGTATGCTCTACCAAAAATTGTGCGAAAACTGTGGCATCCCATGGATAATGTTCAGGAGCTCCTCTGCAAATGGTTACATTGCACCCGTGACCACATTTTTAGGGACCCCTACAATACACAGATTTTTAAGGTAGGACCTTGATTCAAAGTCCTCGCATTTCACACGCAATGTAGCTAGGTCCGACATCACTATCAATAGATCACGTTCGTGTCGCTCCACCTTATCTTCCACATCAACAACATGGGTTTCGTCCACTATTATGCACACACCTTCCTTGTCTAATTTGGCCGTAAGGAGTTTATGTTCGCCACAATGTCATCCTGCTTCATATTAGCTGAGGCAAATCCATTTTGCATAGCCATCGTAAACGGATCCATAGCTGAGTGTGCTCCTGCGAGTTCATCTTTGAATTATTCACAGGGGTCTCTGGTCTTTGTGCTGGTTTCTGAACCGGGGCTAGCACTCGATGGGTATGCTCTACCAAAAATTGTGTGAAAACTGTGGCGTCGCAAGGATAATGTTCAGGAGCTCCTCTGCAAATGGTTCCATTGCACCCTTGACCACATTTTTAGGGACCCCCACAATACACAGATTGTTACAGTAGGACCTTGATTCAAAGTCCTCGCATTTCCACGCAACGTAGCTAGGTCCGACTTCACTATCAATAGATCACGTTCGTGTTGCTCCACCTTATCTTCCACATCACCCACATGTGTTTCGTCCACTATTATGCACTCACCTTCCTTGTCTAATTTGACCTTAAGGAGTTTATGTTCACCACAATGTCATCCAGCTTCATATTAGCTGAGGCAAATCCATTTTGCATAGCCATCGTAAGCAGATCCATAGGTGTAGCGTGCTCCTGCGAGTTCATCTTTGAATTATTCACAGGGGTCTCTGGTCTTTGTGCTCTTGTTGGTGCTTAAGTAAAAGTATCCATGGGGCCATGTTTCTTCCCCACACCCTTTATCAAAATAGCTGCAGGACGGAAGCATTAACTGGTGGGGGTAGCACTTAAGCGTGTACTGGGTCAATCACACTTCACCAATGCAGGATGACAGTGATATTCATCATTGTACCCACTGCTCAGTGCATCAGGCCTCTTGACTTGCCTGTAACATTACAGGCGCCACCTCCAGCAAGCATGATCCACACCGGGTCCCTCATTCAGCACTTAGTTTTAGCCGAATAGCCCTCCACTTCTGGTTCCTCTATCCGGTGTAGGCTGATGGCCCAGATACAGTTAAAAGAAACCACCGGCATCTCCGCAACTCGATCACCCATGGAGGTTGTAGATATCAATACAGCAACCGGGGAGCCAGTGGATGCACAGCCATCCCTGGCGGGCAGAGTACCACCAGAGAGATCTGCAGATGTTGTTGCAGATATCTTGCCCCACCTCATCCCCTCCGAGCCGCCCTGTTGCACAGGCCATAAGAAGCTGCAGTGTCAGGTAGCAGCAATCACCAGGCCGCTGGTGTCACTGTCCGGGAGCAGCCTTGCCCACAAGCCGCCAATCACTACTGCTGAGTTTTACAGCACCCCACAGCGCTGATCACCATGAAACGAACAAGTACAGAAAATGATTATTAAGACGACAGGACGGGCTGGAGCTCACACACTAGGCTGCCATCTCTGGTTCTGCTCAGTAAGGGACCCTGTATGATTGTTTTCTTTAGCATCAAGACTTCATCTGCAGGCACCTATTAGTGCCTTAAGAAGAACCAAACACCTGCAGGCCCGCCCGTGTGCCCCTTGAACCAGAATATTTTGCAATGGATTTTGCAGCCAAAAGTGGCATGTGTGCCTCCTATGAAATAATCAATGCATTTGAGTTCAGATTGTCCCAACACATCATGGGGAATTGGCTGCACAGCTCAAGAAACCACTCAAGGAACAACCAGTGTAGAAATCCCAGTGCCTCTTTGGTGTCACCCCAGTGTTAACACCCACCTGCTTGTGCTCGACACAGTTCCCATGACTTCTAATGTATCTCAGTTTTCCTTGCCATTCATATCTTCTGCCCGATCATCCTTAAATATATATGCAAGCACTCCTCACACTGTTTTGTCCTGCATTTCTTGTTCTGCTATCCCATTACACCCTCTGATCAATGTGTACTCCTTTATTGATGCACAGTTTGTAATTATGTATGATGATTTTTTTGTAGCATACATATTTTTATAGGAAGATAATATGTCAATAAAATCTAAAAATGTCTAAACTATGTTTTTGTTTGCTATGTGTGCATGCATGTGTGTGTGTGTGTGTTGTGGTTAAACACTACTTTGAGCACATAGCCACACTTTTGTAAGCAATCCAAAGCATGACCTAGGTATACAAATATGGTGGACTTGTGTTTTGCAACTTGATATCACTATATGTGGGGTGGTAGATCTCTCTCCTCCAAATGAGCCTAGTTCTGGAATGGTCTCCATGCCCCTCTCAGGCTGGAGCTGGATCACTTAATTTCTGGAAGCTGCGCAAGACCCTACTGTTCTCTTCTTCCTTCCCTCTGCCTCTCCCATGCGGACACCCCTGTCTGCCGCTGTGATCTGCTGCCTGGTTTCCCTCTGAATTCTAAAGGGCTCCAGGCTGCTCCGCCTGTCCTCCCCATTCCTCGCACTTATCATATGGACCCTCACCCACTGCGCCCCATGCATTCCCTGGCACTTGCACACCTCCCCTCCCCTTAGCACTCGCCTAGTCCCTATGTCCCCCCTCCTCCACCTCAGTTTCACTTGAACTCTCTCCTCTTTGCCCTGCACTCCCCTTCCCACCCTAGCACTTCGCATTTCGCGCAAACCGGCCCTCCCCCTCACACTTCTTGTTACTGCACTTGCATGATCCGAATGTCACAAGGCCTAGTAGGACCGTTATTGTTATCTTTCTCTGTTGACCCCCCTTTTTTGTCTTGTGGCACCTTGAAACACAATTTGTTGTATAGGCGCCTTACAATTATACAATAAATAAATAAAATATCTTAACAAGCTGTAAATTCACCATAGTTATTATTAATAAGCAGGCATATTCAGTAACTAATTTTAAAGTGCAAGTTAGTGTTTGCAAACATATAGCAGCACAGACCTAATGAAAATGCATCCATTCACTGTGGTTGCTTGACGTCTTTTTATTATGTCCACTAATGCCAAAACTGTTGTCTTTGCCTATTCTTGTTTAGAGGGCGTAGTTTGGGATCAAGAGTTTATCAAACTCCTTGCTTTCTCTTTAATGTTCATACGGAACAAATATAATTTAATTTAATTTAATTTAATTTATTAATTAGGTATACATCTAGTCAATAGGCTTTGTATAACACATAAACAAACAACATAAATACACAAAATCTAAAAACATATTACATTGCCAATATATCCTATACAATATATTTTAAAATTGCCACAATCTTCAGATAAAAAACAACAATAAAATATATCAGATTAATATAATTTCCTCTCATAAAAATCATCCATTGGTCGGATATATCAGTCATCACAATGCCATTATTATAGGATTTAAAACACGTGGTTCGTAGTTCA
The DNA here is from genome assembly GCF_040938575.1 of Ambystoma mexicanum. Lineage (NCBI taxonomy): Eukaryota > Metazoa > Chordata > Amphibia > Caudata > Ambystomatidae > Ambystoma > Ambystoma mexicanum. Next base: position 1,106,602,580 of record NC_090930.1, on the reverse strand, counting down.
TTTAAGCTTTCACAACACATAATAAGATGGTGAAGGGACTCAACAACATTTTCTCCACATAGACGACAATACTTTGATGTGAGTGGAGACCCCATTTTGACACAATTAGTCTCTAGTGCAACAGTCGAGTTGAATTTCATCATAAGGTAAGTGCGAAAAGTACCTGTATTGGGATAGGCTATAATGTATTGAGGAGACAAAATTCTACTCAAATACTCATCTAAAAACCAGCCACTGAACCTTTTAGATGCTAAATTTACGGTATTAAGTTCATGGCAGTAATCATGGACTTTCTTCTTAAGTCTCATTTTAAAGGCTAGTAGAGACATAGTTCCTGGGACAGACCCATTAGACCATGTGCGATGGAGCCTTTGGATAGTACCAATAGTACCAATCAGCAGATTACCATCAAGACTAAGGTAGGCTTTAACATATGGGACAAAACTTGTATCGGTGGAAAGTGTCACAGCTTTCTCATACGACAAAACGCATTGACAAATATATGCATACAAATAACTTCTTATGTTAAATTCCAAGTATAGGTATTCAACACTCACATTTCGGGGTAGACGCAAGAGTTTTCTTAAAAGTTTGGATTCAAAAACCACGCCACGTTTGACAAACTTGTGACCCCATATTTCAACAGCATAGAGGAGCATTGATCTGATTTTTGCCAAGTAGATATTAAGAACTGCAATGGCAGAAAAACAGCAATTTCTACCAATGAATACACTCAGAGCATTTGCGGCCACGGTGCAACGGCTTTTGATTGTAGACCATTGTTCATCCCAATTCAACCTTTCATCAATGATAACACCCACATATTTGTAGGATTTTACCTGTTCAACTTTTTTGAGGGCTAGGTTCCACGAGTGTTTCTTAGTTCTACGTTTATTTGAAAAGACCATTATCTTACTCTTGTCAATATTAATGGTCAATCCATTTTCAGAGGAATAAGAGACCAGGGAGTCAAGCATATGCTGAAGACCCGCCGGAGTATGATCCAGTAGCAACAGGTCGTCAGCATAGGCAAGCCAACCAATAGTTACACCATTAACTCTCACGGGATTAGCCTCTGGGATAAGAAATGCTTTCATCATATCTGACAGATAAAGGTTGAACAGGAACAAATATACTATCTTAATATAGGACATAGGAGATTTCGATGGCAGTCATAAAAAACAAATTATTCTATTTATTTTAATTGAATTGTATTCATGTCTATACATGCAGGCCCCACATTGAATGAGTGCTCCAAGGCAACGGTATTTATGATGGAGAGTTGTTAGTTTATACATTTTATAATGAAATGTGTAATTTTGTTAGATATGTCACTGTTCTTGATATTGTTGATGAATATTTGCACTAGATCTGCCTTTCTAATGGCCCATACTAGAGACTAAAGGAAAAAAGTATTTGATTTGGTGATATACATTATATGTTACTGTTTCTGCATGTGGGATATGCACACAGCAGTGTCAATTGAAAAGACTTAATGAAGACAAACAGGATCATGTACAGCCTTTTTAATAAGATGCAGAGTCTCTATAACCAAATGCCCAACTCCTGGGACACAAAAGTAACAGTTTTAGTGTGCAAAAAGGTCAACATAGCTTCGACCAAATGACCCTCAAAATGTTGCCCAAATCAAAAAATTGCTTGTAGCGTTATTGATGTCTGTTGGTTAATATGAGCTGACCACATCCGAATGTACCCAAAATGGATGCCAGAGTAGTTTAGTTTCTCAAGTTCTTTCAGTTTGTTTGTCTCAGTTCAAGAAATAATGTGACTTCAATATGAAAACCCAGAGGGCCAATCCAGCACAAGACATGGCATGCAACAAACACACCATCAAGTCACTTTTTTCAGGACTGTTATTGCAGAGATTAACTTGCACAGATCTTTTGTGGAGGGAGTGGAAAGGTCTGGAAGCCTAGCGTCACCCTGCTAGAAAGCTATTATGACCAAATATTCTTCCCGCAGATAAGACCACTTTATATTAAATTGAGACTAGGCACTTTACCTCTTGCACTTTTTACTGCCTAACGGAAGGCAAACTAGGCCAGAGAAACCCACATTTATGGCCACAGTAGAGAGTATTCGCCACTTTGTGTTCACGTGTCCATTGAATGATAGACACAAAAAGTACTGGCTGAAATCATTTTTGAAACATCTAACATCAAAACAAAGCAGTAAACACTTGTTGTTGCAAATTAACCGAATTGCCACATATTGTGTACGCTGTTGCCAAATATATCTTTGAGAAATATGAAATGTGAGAAACCTGAAGGTGTCTCACACGCTAGTCCCTGGGGATCTGTCATCCAGGTGGCCAGGATACGGCCATTGCTTTTGGAATCAGTTCCTGGGGTAGACCTTTACGGGGGGATCACCTGGATGAGGGGTCTTCGGGGAGTGGAAGTGGGACACAGAAGGGTGAGACACGGTATCCCCTTTCCTCGAACACCTTTTCCCCATCCTACCAGATAGGCTACCTAGATGCTCAACCACTCCCTTTCCCGGCACAAACACTTTCTCAAGGGCAGTTCATCGTGAGCAACAATGGACTTACACCAGAACCGTATACCTGACATGTCCCAACACCATGGTCAGGCAAAGTCATGCAATTACTGATCATTACGCACACCTGACTCCCATCACACTTCCCCACATGGATAAAAGGCGGATCACGAAAGCACAATCCTGGTGAGGAAAAGCACACGAGGAGTCAGCAGTTCCAAGATGGTAGTTTAACACAAGAAGAAAGGCGGCAAAACCGGAGGGTTGCAAGGAGGGAAGTACCCTTGAACTCTAGAATCATTATTGTCACAAGCCTTGGAAAGTGAGAAGTCTAAAACTGGGAACTGAAGCTGAACAATCCTACACTGTGCATCAAAGGTATCCGGGGTGCTCCTGTGTCGACAACCCAGGCCGGGCGGAGTGATTTCCACTGCGGTACTGTCCATGGCTCCTGCAAGCACGCTGCGCCAATAAAAGCAGCACAGGCGGTGAGTCAGAGATACTGATTCGAAATCAGCTTATGTTTGAACCAAGTTTGCAAGCGTCAACATTGTATGAAGAAATCCACAAAGAACAGTGTTTGAACCGCATGTGAAGAGAGGCATGAACAAGTGGAACTAAAGGAGTGAATGTACTTTTAAAAAGTCAAATAAGATACTGGCCCTCATTACGACCCTGGCGGAAATCGAAAAACGATGGCGGAAATGCAAGACCGCCATCGAATAGCGCTCGGTGCGATTATGACCCGTCACCGCAAAGTACGAAGCCATTAGCGACACCGTAGTGAACGCCAACGCTAACTGCGCGCCATGCCAAACCGCAAAAACCACCATGGTGCAAGGGTACGCCAATTCCGACCCTAGCGGACATGTACCTAACGCCATCAAGCATGGCGGAATGTACCATACCGCCATGGTGAGAAGTACGGCATCGCGAATCAACCGTAAACGGCCCCACTGAGTGCCTGTACACCGCTCCCTGCCCACAAAGTACAACTCCCCGTAGGTGCAATGAAGTCACAATGCAACCAGTGAAATGCACAAGACACCCATGCATGCCAACGAACAAAAGAAACACAACAGGGGCCAATGGGAGCTGCAGGGCACAGATGGCACGAATACAGAAGCCATTCCAATGGACATGACCACAGTCCCCCACCAAGAAACGCACGCAAACACAGGCACCTGTGACCAGCAACATTCCGAAAATCACATCATTCAACCAGTCCACCTGGCTGACCGACATCTGTTACACAAAACCCAATCCCCCGCCCCTGAGCATGACATCATTCAAACAGTCATATTGGCAGCCCTCATCCCTGACCTCACTGGGCTTCGTAGGCAAACGCGCCCAGCACAGTACCACGCAACTATACTCCGAAGCTGGAACCCAATGCAGATCTCCTCACAATACACCGCTCCCCAAATAGGCATATGCCACATCACTTGCAAAGAAGAACGCTACACGGGCCAAATCAGAATAGAAATTTAATGCACAACAAAATCACCAAGCCCATACAGCCATTAGGCCATGAACTCCAAAACACATTTCACCATTGTGGGCTGCATCCGCAAGAAATGACCAGCCACTACTTGTGTGACGCCCTGTTCCCTCATGGTACACAGAGCCACATTCACGTACGAAAAGGCAACATGGAAGCGCACAGAACCGCAGGGCCGTCCCAATGGGGAGGCACTAGTCCAGCTGAAAGGCCGAAATGTTGCTCCGAGCCACCAGTACTGCGTAAGGGCATGTGGCCCATTGGCGATCGTCCCATAAGATCGTAATGCTGCTCCACTGATTAACACGAAGCAGCAGGTGTCGGGAGTAAAACCCATCGGCAGGAGTGGCATACAGATGGCAGTGGCAAAAGGGGAGGAGATACCTGTCAACCATAAGAAAAGAAAAAGAACAGAATGGCCATCAGAACTACATTCGAACAACTCACTTCAATGATCACACTAAATCCACAGCCATATGCATGCTAGCCCACTCCAAAGGATCATCACCACCCAAAAACCACTTGCGACTCATAACTTTCTATATCGAGGTGGAAACACCATCACACACGAGTGTACCTGTGCATGCGTCTGTGAAAACACAATCCATCAGATGGGAATGGTAACCTGCATGGACACAAGTGTCTGAGGGCGCGTCGAGACAGGGAGGGCTCAACAAGGCCAGATAGACGATGGTCCCACTATGGCAGCCCTGCATCACATAGCGCAAGGGAGGCGGATAGATCCCAAGAAGCCCTGTACATGGCAAACTCTGTATCAAATCACCTGCCCATGCATCCATGCATCATTCCCTCATCCCGGTATGAAAACGCCTGAATATTTACTCACATGACATTAGAAATATCCATTGAGTCTGTGCGTCATGCAGCCTGCAAAATCCACTGTGCCCCAGCCCGTAATTCCAGTGTAGTGAAGCAACATGTATTTGGGAACGTCCGGACTCATCGGCCACTTCGCTATTGCGCATCCCAAACTATTCATGTCAATCATTGCATCCTCGCCATGGCCCCTGTCCCAAGGACATTGAACAATAGAACGTTATATTTGCAGTCAGACCTGTGGGCATCTCCTCGCCGCTAGCTGATAACCGAAAGCGCCGGCCTTCGAATTCCTCATTTGCAACATCACGTCGAAGAGGCATCTGTGGCCGCTTGAAATCACAAATCAAACCATCTAGTGCGGCTGTGTGTGAAAATGGCAACTGCCTACACCCACAAATGGGACGCCCCGCCCGTCGGTGCAACTCGGTACAGTGATGCATGAGGGCCCACCGTTACCCGAGTACCACGTTCCACTGACCCTTCACAAGTCTGTCCGCGACTGCACTGATAGTATGTGAAACAATGGGACCACAGCAGAATGAACATGTCAACCAATGTTACACGGCCATCGGGTACAAATACATGATTGCAATAGCAAGATGCCATTCCCCGAATTGCAGCGTTGTGCGCGGGACGTGCTCGGCCAAAGGGGAGAGCAGTCTGCACAGGTGGAATGAATCACCACAGGTGGAGGCCATACAGCCTGAAAACACATAAATTGCACACCCAGTCTCCTCCCACACCCACACCGAAATGCTACCGGCAGGACTCGCGATGTTGGCCCTGGGGGACCTGTTAGCACTGCAAGTACTCCAACTCCAAGAAGAAGACTAACACCAACTACAACCGGCCGCACGGAGGAGACGCAGGAGGAGGAGGAGGGCAAGCCAGGGCCAGCAAGGGCCGCCAGCACAGCCACTACCACCACGCAGGCAGCCCGCAATCCCACGCCTCCGAGCACATCCGTTCAACCTCACTGATGAGCAGATCCACACCCTCTACCGTTTGGACCGGGACACCATAGCCGCCATTGTGGCCATGACACAGGCTGACCTTGTCAGCATGATAGATAGCCCAACCGCCATCCCACCCCTACTGAAGGTGGTGTCTGTACTCCACTTCCTGGCCACAGGCACCTACCAGCACACAGTCGGACAGTTGCATGGCATTTCTCAGCCACTGTTCTCACGGACACTATTGCAAGTGCTCGATGCCCTCCTGCAGCACGCAGACGACTACATCTCCCTACCACGCTCGGAGCAGGAAATTACCAACACAAAAGTGGGATTCCATGCACTTGGCGGCATACCGGGTTGCATTGGTGCCATCGACTGCACCCATGTGGAATTGGTCGTCCCACATGCCATGGAGGCCCAGTACCGCACCACACCCTCTACCGTTTGGACCGGGACACCATAGCCGCCATTGTGGCCATGACACAGGCTGACCTTGTCAGCATGATAGATAGCCCAACCGCCATCCCACCCCTACTGAAGGTGGTGTCTGTACTCCACTTCCTGGCCACAGGCACCTACCAGCACACAGTCGGACAGTTGCATGGCATTTCTCAGCCACTGTTCTCACGGACACTATTGCAAGTGCTCGATGCCCTCCTGCAGCACGCAGACGACTACAACCATGCCCACTCACGTACCCGTGTAGTCATAGAACACGCATTCGGCCTACTGAAGGCTCGTTTCCGCTGCCTCAGCAGGTCTGGCGGGGCACTCCTGTACCGCCATGAGAAGGTTGCAAAGATGGTCATGGCATGTGTCATGCTCCACAACATGTGCGTACGTAGAAATGTGCCCATGCCCCCTGACGCAGAACTGCATGCACCTGAAGATGGTCAGGATGAGGGTGGGGATGTGGCAGCACCTCAAGGAGTCGGCGAGGCACAGGAGGCCCTTGAAATTCGTCAGCATCTCATTGATGTATGCTTCTAGCACTCACGCCTGGTGGCTGATACATGGACACGGGACTCGTGGCACTGTGTGTGTCTGGGACATGCACAATATGGACTGTACGCCTATGATGGCCTAGTACACAAAGATCATTGTCCACACATCTCATTGGTTGGTCGTGCATTGTTTATGGCATATGTGATATCATGTTGAACACCCTATCGACCCGCCACCCAAGTGAGCCCAACACACCCCCTCCACCCTCCTACCTCCCCCCCGAACACCAGTGTCCAAAGATGCTCATTGTCAGTGGGCAGTCGCTATTGCAAGCCCCCTCTGCGGGTATCAGGGGCACCCCTGCCTGTGGAGCGCAGGTTCCTCCCAGATCTACGTTGGGGGCTGCCCTGGACGGAACTTGCAACGGATGATGTCTCTGCCTGCTCACGTCCATGCATGTCCCTAAGGGTTTGTGAGAGCTCAGTGAGCACACGGCGCACTGCGGCAAGTTCGGCACATACGTCTTTGGACGTCGCATGCAGTTCCCCCCTCAGGCTCTCGGTGCTTCTCTCCATTTGGACTCTCAGGCTCTCGGTGCTACTCTCCATTTGGACTCTCAGGCTCTCGGTGCTACTCTCCATTTGGACTCTCAGGCTCTCGGTGCTACTCTCCATTTGGACTCTCAGGCTCTCGGTGCTACTCTCCATTTGTGCCCTAAGTGTCTCAGTTGATGTTTCTATGTCTGCCTTAGTGCCCCCACATTCATCGGCATGGTCCTTGAGGAGCGTGGCCAGTTGCTGCTGTTGCACGATTAACTGGTCGAGGGACTGTTGCCTCTGCTGGGCCATGGCCATTTGCGGGGGTGTCACAGAGGGGCTGTTGTCCTCATGTTGCCTTGCCACAGGGCTTGTGGGGGATGGCCGGTCGTCGTCTTGTGGGTGCCCCTGCGTGGTATCCTCATGTTGTACGGGATCGGACAGACAGGGGGATTGGGAGAGGTCATGGATGGATCTGACTTCGACATCCCCGTCTTCTGTGTCGGAGCATGCTGCCATCAATGGGGTGTCACCTATGGTGCTGCTGCCACCGGAGCCAGTGCCTTCTGTGGCATCCGTTGGGGGGACCTGTGGTGGTGGTGGTGTGGGCATGCTGGCTGCTGGGGTGCCTGTTGATGTTCCCTCCTCTGTGCTGCCACCTGATTTGTGCTGCTGCCGTGTCTTGATGCGTGCAGCTGAGGTGGAGGGTCTTTGGCCGTTGGTCTTGGCCCTCTTTGCAGGTGTGCTGGTAGGGGTGTCCTGGAGCTCGTCGTTTGGATCGGACCCTGTGGTGGAGTAAAGGAGGGCGAGGGTTATTGATGGGTCTGTGGGAATTGGAATGGCATTGTATCACATGCATTGGGGTGGTACCTGAGGGTGATTTGGGTCGGGGCCTTGGAGGTGGTTTCATTTGTGTGTGGAGTGAGGGTGCAGTTGTGTGGCAGCCTGCAGTTAGGGTGTGCCTGCTGCACGTGTAGTGCGTGTATTAGGGGTTTTTAATTATTTATGTATTTATTGTGGGTTTTAACGTGCGCTATCAGGCCGATGTGTGTGGACGTTCTCCTGGACATGTGTTTCTGTTGCACTATGTGGACGCATGGTACTTCACATGATTGGACATTGTGGATTTGGCATTGTTTTGTTAGGGCCACCTACCTGAATCTTCGGATGTCTGCACTCCTTTCTCCATCCCTCCGACTCCCTCTATGCTCTCCATTCCGATGGTGGAGGCACAGATTTCTTCCCAGGGGGTCAACTTGATGGGTGATTCAGGACCTCCCCCGGTGGCTGTGGCAATGTTGCGGTTGGCAGAGAGTATGCTGCGGACGCGTATCCGCAGGTCGTCCCATCGCTTACGGCATTGCTGTGAGGTGCGGGGTGCGGTCCCCACCGCACTTACCCGCTGTGCCACCAGAGCCCATATGGCCTTCTTGTTCGCAAGTGCCGTCCTGGTCATTTGCGTGGAGAAGACGGCGGCGGCATTCTCCTGGAGGGTCTCTGTTAGCACGGTGAGTTCCTCACGGGAGAAGTGGACCTGCCGCTTGCGGTCGCACGCTTTCTTCGCTACTTTTCCCATTTTTCTTGGTTTCGCTAGGGTGGATGACGGGTTGGGGTGTGTCTCAGGGTAGTGTTTATAGTGGTTGTGTGGATTTCGTGGTTTTATGGGTGTACGGCGGGATGTTTCCCGTTCCGGGCCCATGTTTTAACTTCCGTTTCCGTATATTTCCGGTCACCGTACTTTCCGGTAGGCGCACACTGCGGTGTCCGCTGAGATGGGTGGCGGTATTGCACCTAGGGCGCCGTACGGCGGCGGTGTGGGCCGTTTTGGGGTCATTTCCGCCATCGCGGACTTTGCACTTCCGCCATGCCGTGGTGCTCGTGCCCGATGGGTCGGAATGGGCCGCACTTTGCTCCTTCGTGCAATGGCGGAAACGCTAGTTACGCTGTGGCGGTCCGGTCAGTCACTTTCCGCCAGGGTCGTAATGAGGGCCACTGTGTACGGAGTGGTCCGGCGCCATGTGGGTGCTTATTCGAAGGACTCTGTTAGGTATCCAATTGAATGGCGACTGCATTGTAAGAAAGGAACTTTGTATTGAAGTGGTCCTGCGACGGGTCAAGCTAAACCCTGTGCACATTCGAAAGTCTTCGGTAAGTATAAAGTGACCTGTAATTGGTCCGAGCGTGGCAGACGGAGGCTAACTGAAAGTGGAAAAAGGGATCTGAGCCCAGCTGAGGGCGCTCCGCGGTGAACCATGAGTCACCGGAAAAGTAATATTTTTGGAACCTTAAACTAAAGGTTTCTGAGACCAGAAGAGGGGGATCCTCTGTAATAGAAAAGGGATCTGGGCCCAGCTGAGGGGGATCCAGGGAGAGACACCTGAATTGCATAATTATAAGAAGAAACGATCTTTCTGTTTTTGTTTTGTACATCAGGCCCTCTGAATCAAGAGACTTTGATGAGAAAAGAGACTTGGGCACACAAGGCCATGATCCTGGAATTGGAACTGTATCCTTGTGTCGAGGAAGTCAAGTGAACCGTCTTGACCCATGCTGAAAGTGTGGGAAAGGTAGGCCCACGGCCCGAACATCTTGACTTATCATTTTGTGAACACTCTTTCTTTTGCAAGAACACATCCACACTATTTGTAAATTAGCGGTAAGGATTGGTAATAGTTTTTGTTAGTATAGGCCCTTTTATTTTGACAAGACTCACTAGGACTGCATTATTATTATTTGATGGTCATAGCTTGCTCCCATCTGTAGATTTAGGTTTAGATAGGCGTTTTTACCCCCTTGTGAAAGTTCCATTAAAACCCTTGACGGAGTTACAGGTTTCATCACAATATGATAAGGTCACATTGAGAAACAAAGATAAAGAGGAGGACTACTTAATGTTATGGGGACCTTTTGTGGCTCTTTATGATTAATCTAGATGTGGGAATGTGATAATAGGTGAGGTAATTATGAGGGAAGTTGGGGTGAGGTGAGGGTTTTTTTTTTAATCTTTCTCTCTTCCTTTCCTTCTATTCTTTTACCCATTTATGTTGTCAATTGTGTTTTTCTGTGTATGCATGTCAGTAAGTTTATTATGTTTCACATGATATGGTTATTTTGTTGGAATGTACAATGTAAGATACTTACGATGTTTTGCAACTTTGGTTGTTATTGATTACTGTGAGATATTGTTTAATTTATGTGAAGTTGTTATTGTTTATTACAAATTTAATAAAGTGTTTAAAAAATAAATACAAAATGAGCACCCTTGAACTGTGATCACTTGTGTCTGTCTTACTTTGATACAATGCCTTCCTTACAGAAGTTAAGAATGTAGCGTCTTTTTCATCAATAAGCTTGCTGTTTTTGATATGAATGTGTGTTTCAGTGTTTTAAGGTATCATTATTGTATATACAGAATATTTATATTTTAGTTGATTAGCATTATTATATACAGCGGGGATTTTTAAATTATGTTCTATGAAGACATTTCTTTTTAGGGAACATTTCTGAAAATTAAACTTATGAGGTCCTTTATGGTCCTTGGGGCCCTTTGAGGTCCTTTATGGTCCTGAAAGGTGTGGGCTACCACAAAATTGTCCCCTAGTCTCCCTAGGTCATCACCCTCACACAGAAAGTTGCACTGGTTCTGGTTGGTCGATGCATGCTTTAATATAATGTTTGAATGAGTTGTAGCCGTTTCTGCTCACATGACAACCTTTCTTCTTGGAGTTTTACAAAAGGGAACCCCTAGTGTTATTAAATGCAGTACCCAAGCAACAGTGCTTTGTTGCCCTTTCATGTGATTTTGTGGAGACTGGGAATGACCTTGTACAGTAATATTTCTGACATGATCTACTGCCAGAAGCTAATATAGGAATGTGTGGGGTTTCATGTAGATTGATTGCATGGTTGGGTGTCTCAAATTCCTAATGAATCCGCCTCCTGTGATCTTGCCAGGAAAAGTGCCTGCAGAGGTTTGAGGGTGGTGGGCAGAACTAATTGGCTGACCGTGAAATATATGAATGGTGTGCATGATTGGTGGTTAGGTATCCATCTGCTCTATGGTATGGCATATAAGATGGCACCATGCACCGGCAAATGTGTCATCTGCTGGGACTGGATCCGGATGCATCCAAGAGAGTCAACTAACAGGAGGATGACCATGGAAGCTCTGCACCAGCAGCTTATGGGGTGGAAGGACGCATGTATGTTGCTCCTCTTCTCTGATCCAATGTAGACAACTCAAGCCATTCTACAGCTAGCATTTCTAAAGCTCTTCAACTATCAGGACATGTCTGAGATAAATGACCCCTGGGACGGTGCACCACATTCTTCTCTCTTCCCAGAATGGCTGTTGCCTCTTGTAGTTTATTTAATCAACAGCTAATCTGTGCAGTGTGACCGTGGTACCACCCTGCTAGAGTGGAGACCTCTAGTGTCATTTCCTCCTGTACGTTCATTGAATTGCAAACTATCTCCCTGGCTAGGGTCACCATTGCAGGATCTGTATTCTTTAGTGGCTGACACACATGCCCACTGTCTTCAATTCTTCAGGGGGTCCCTCTGAACACTGCTGGAAATGCATGTCCTTTACTCTGGGATCAAGGTCGGGATTTTCTGATGCTGACTTTAAAATCTGGCTATCAAGTGGACCCATACATGCTGCTATTCCAAATGCTCCACACTGCAGGTTCCTCTCTGGAACATCTCAGGGTGAATTTATTTAGCTGTTTCTCTACTTGGGAGTCATATGGCTCACCTCAGGGGGTCTGTGTCATTCATCCAAGAATATATAGCTCCTGTCCTGAGGTAGCACATCCATAAAAGAACTACAAGATTCACTGCTAGTGATGTCATCACTCTCCTCTCCAATCTTCCCAAACAGGGCTTTGTGACTGCCATTAGTCCTCTGATTCCTTTTATTTATGTCTTTGTGTCTGAACAGCTTTTACAGGCTTGGGTGTCGACTTTGCAGTTAGCTCCATACTATAACAATGGTACATAGTTTTCTATGGGCACTTAGACTTAAAATTGGACTTGGTTGAATAGTTGTGTTTTTTATTGCCTGTGTGCCTTCAGGAAAGTACACTAGGACCTCACTGAACTGTGTAAACTTTTCATTGTCATATTAGGCCACTGACTGGGATTTATCCCCATTTTGTAATAGTATTTAATGCATACTTTCCTGTATATTTTGTAGTTAATTCTATGCCAATGTTATTAAGAAGAATGTATTTTTCCAGATATATATGTGGACATTCTCTTATAGATGACTAGTGGAAAAGCCCATGTACACTGGCGAATGTGCATAAAGGAAGACATTTTCAGGGTGTAATTATATCATGTGATGTATTTTAATGTCATTTATGTTAATACAAAAAGAAATGTGTAGACGATCTTTCTCCTTTTACCTGGAGGAGTAGTAACCTCAAACAAAATCTCACATAATCTGTTGAAAGTTCAACATAGTACATATGGCCAATTGTTGTATCTGCTCCTCATTGTCCTGGATTCCACTTACAGGTTTTGGACTCAAATATATAATGTTGAGGGATATCAGAGTAAAACAATTCACGTGCAGAATGATTCAAAGTAGGCATAAAGTACATTGAAGTCAAATCAATTTTAAAGCGTACATGAAGAATATTATTGATATAATAATACACACTAAGACATATTACAATGAATAATTACGTAATATATATGTTTCTTTTAAAAAAAGTAATTTATTTTGCTTGAGAAATTGTGCTTAATGAAATGAATTTCTGTTTGTATGTTTTTTAATGTATTTATTTTCTTAGTTTATGCATCTTGAGGTATGATGTTAAAGTGGTATCCCTGTCATGGGCTTTTTCTGCAGCTAATTGTATGTTACGATTGTTGAAATACACATTTTCTTTGCTTGGAAGATGAACTTAAAGTCTTATTATTGTATGTGGAAGGCAACAGCTCCCTCTAGCAGTGATAACAGGCAATGCAGGAATGATGACTTTGGACAAATATACATCTGGCCTTTTATTATATAGTATGATGAAATGTAGTTACCTTTAAACCAGTTCACTCCCTCTGGAAAGTTTCCTTGATTACTATCACTATTCTACAATTTGGAGAGTCAGGAATTCAAAGGGAAAACCATGAAAACCACGTAGAGTGCTGTATCTGGGACATAGACATCGACCCAAGGTAAATTCTCTCTAACATCTGGTGGCAGAGGTGGAAGTGTGTTTTTTAAAACTCAGTGAATACCTGAGATAATTATCCGTAATTAAAGTCCATTAAAAGAGCAAGCTGTAACTATAAAATTAATGGAGCTATATGCAGATAAGACCATAGAAACATAAAGGTTGACAACATTAAAGTGGTCTGTCAGATAGAGGGGGCCTGTCCTAAAGTCAGGTCAAGTAAAATATGCTCAAAAAGCTAAAGACCTTGCAATCAAGTGGAATAGAAGAGACATACTGGTAAATTGGCTGATAAAGGCAAAGAGCAGAGAGAGTGGGAATGATAAAGAGTTTTCCAAGAGAAAGAAATATGTTTAAGAGAAAGAGAACTTGATCATCAACTGGAATTGAAAACATTGGGGCTTCAGGCTGCCAATGTGGACAATCCAAGCAAACCTAAGGCTTCTGGTGCACAATCGAGAATTAGACATATGAAGTATCTGGAAAGTCTATAGCTAGTAGTCTGGTTGGTCTACACTTTTAACTGGGTGTGAATGTTTTCTCTAATTTTCCAAAAGAGAGAAAAAGAAGTATAAGTTCATTCAGTTTTCCCTCAAAACAAAGTTTTGTAAGACTCCTGCTCAGTATTTGAAGAGTTCCAAAAAGCACAAGAATAAAGACAATTCAAACGGGGTAATTTAGTCGAAAAGGTTATTTAACAAACCTGAACCTGCATGGCTGGAGTAAGGGTAACTACACCTGAACACATTTTGGATACTTGTCTAACTGAGTTGTGTCAGCACCTGAATGACTCTACGATTGTGGAATCCAAAATGTTGGTTGGTGCAGATGACCTATTGGTGTGACATAGGGCATACCAAACAGACATGCAAGGGGCTGCTCACAAGTCTGCAGAGTGTAAAATCTCACTCTAATCTTAAACATGTGCATCTTAAACAGTCTACAAGCACAACAAGAAAGCCATTTGGGGGTGGTAGCCCCAATAAGGCTAGTTTACCTTCTGCTGCAAAGCAAAGTGGTAGATAGAAGGCTTCATGCTTAGACTTCCCACATTATCTCCTGTTCCAGTTGTAAAGGTCAGGCATTGGGGTTGCAGACTGTGAAGCCGGACAGTGAAAGTGAAGAGGACTGGGTTCTGAAACTTCAAAGCTAGTTCTAGTCTCTCTTAGGGCATGGAAGGAGGGCTTTTTGCTTTCATATATTGTATTTGAACAGTGAGGAGGTCTGAGCATTATTCACAATCCGTGAAGTCCTGTTATATATACTAGTACTGTTAGGACACACATGAGACTTAAACAGATAGCTATATATATATATATATATATATATATATATATATATATATATATATATATGTATATATATATATATATATGTATATGTATTTATAAGCATTTTTAGTCAAATGGTGCAGATTGGATTTAAATGATATTCTACAAGTGATTAATTATACAATCCCTTACTGTCTTGCAAGAAGTCCGCGTTGCGAGCCAAATTATCAGCTGTTTTGAAACATGGGGAGAACACAGTAAACAAAGAGCCTGGGCTGTGATGGCAGTTTTGTTTACAAAACTAATACCCAATGTTTCAAGCACAATATAAATAATATTCAGATGGACTACAGCGAGGCCGAGCTTGTAGAATTTTGTTATGATATTCTCTGAGCAGATGTTTAAAGAAACAAACCAGGAGAGTTCTGTTATGATATTCTCTGAGTCAATGTTTAAACAAATAAACCAGAAGAGTATGTTATGATATTCCTGGAGATGTACTAGATGCATAAGCAAACAAACTAGAAGCTATATAAAGCAAGGATTTTTTTAGAGTGCTTCTTGAATTCATTTGGAGACACTCTCAGATTGGGTACCTGGGCAGAGCAGAGCTGAGCTGAGGACACGAGTATTCAAGCTGGACACTCTTATCCATTCTGGCTTATGGGGGAGGGAGGGACTCACGTTTGCACCTTTGTTCTGCCATGGAGTTTAGAGCATTAAAATGAGATTTTTTATTTTAAAAGTCCCAGAAAGCCTTTTCTTTTTGCTGTTTGAGCAAATTAATACTTTTTTAATTTAGCTGTATAGTGAATACCCTTACCCCCCTCAGATGACCAATATAATTGAACAATTGTATTCAGATTTGGTTCATGTTTTGCCTCATTGCCAATTCCAATTGACACTAGATCTCTTTTAATGCTTTGCTATAGCCATTAGAGGCTATGATAGGATGTATACAGCTATCTTTTCCCATTGGATTTGATATTTTGTGGACTTCTCTGTGATTTTCTAGATTGCAAACCCAACAAACCTTTCTCCAGCGATAGGCTTTCAGCTCTCATCTCTCTACCATCACAGAGTGGACAACAACAATTCAACTAACCCAAACTACTAGATCATAAATAACAATAAAACAAATAACAATACAACCTCAAGACCAATGCGAGAAATCGAAAACCAATAGCCTCCAATGCAAACTAAAAAGGACAAACTGAATAGAATGAGTAAAGTAGACCAAAGCATTGAAATGGATAAAAGAATACATTTTACGAAAGCAGTAAAGCGGTCAAAATTAATGAAATGGATGAAATGATTGAAAAGGACGAAAGGAACAAAAAAATGGACGAAAGGAATAAAGTGAAGAGGATAGAAAGATGAATACAGGAGACAGATGAGTGCACAGACTGAAAGCATGGAATGTAAGAGTGCATGGTATAAAAGGAAAGTAATAGACGATTCAAGTACATGAGTTGGGTGTAGTGCATAGGACAGATGGAGAGCACGGAACGGATCGAGTGCAGGCGACAAGTGACATGGGCAGAACTGATAATGCAGGAGGAACAAACGAAATGAGTGGATGAAGCGCGTAGAGCGGATGAGTGAATAGAGCAGATGAGTGCGTAGAGCGGATGAGTGCACATAGCGGATGAGTGCATAGAGCAGATGAGTGCATATGGCGGATGAGCGCGTAGAGCCGATGAGTGCGTAGAGAAGATGAGTGCGTGGAGCGGATGAGTGCGTGGAGCGGATGAGTGCGTGGAGTGGATGCACGCATCGAGCGGATGAGTACGTAGAACGGATGAGTGCGAATGAGTTCGTAGAGCCGATGAGTGCGTAGAGCCGATGAGTGCGTAGAGTGGATGAGTGCATAGAACGGATGAGTGCGTAGAGCGGGTGAGCGCGTAGTGCGGGTGAGAGCGCAGTAGGAATGAGGGCATGGAGCAGATGAGAGCGTGGAGCAGATAAGAGCGTGGTGCGGATGTAGGCTATGGTGCGCATGTTGGGTGTGAGTAGAGGAGCTGATGAGAGCGGATGAGTAAAGGAGCAGATGAGAGCATGCAGCATAGAGGATCGTGGTGCAGATGCAGGTTGTGGGGCGGTTCTAGCGTGCCAGTAGATAGTAGAGTGGAAACGGATCAAAGGTGTTGAGCAGATTTGGGGTGGTAAGCAGATGTATGGCGTGCTGGTGTTGAGCAGATGTAGGGTGTTGAGCAGAATTAGGGTGTTGAGCAGAGTTAGGGTGCGGTGGTGTTGAGCTGATGTAGGGTGTTGAGCGGATGTAGGGTATGGTGCAGGTGCGGAGCGGGTGAAGAGTGCAAAGCAAGTATGGAGTGTGGAGCGGGTGTAGAGTGCGAAACGGGTGTAGAATGCGGACCCAGGAGTCGGTGTAGGGTGCGGAGCGGGTGGAGAATGAGAGCCGGGTGTAGAGTGCGGAGCGGATGTAGAGTGCAGAGCGTGTGTCGAGTGTAGAGCAAAATGATGATCTATATGGACAGGATGGGTGAAGTGATTGGAAGGAACGGGTGAAGTGGTTGGAATGAACGGGTGTAGTAGGAGGAAGAAACAGATGAAGTGGGTAGCAGGAACAGAGAATGGATCTAGAACAAAGGGTGATGTTTAAGGACGAGTCGGGTAAAGTAAAAGGAAGGAACGGGTGAAGTATGTGGACAAAATGGGTCAAATATATTAAATAGAAAGGGTGAAGTATGACGACGGAACGGGTGAAGTGGATGGATCAAGTGAAAAATGTAGTTGGAACAGAAGAAGTATGGGGTTGGAACGAGTGAAGTATGTAGATGGAAAGGGTGAAGTATGTGGATGGAACGGATGAAGTTGTGCAGAATGGATGAAGTGAGTGGAACGGGTGAAATGATACGACAGATGAAGTAGGTGGATGAACGGGTGATGTGTCTTGAACCAATGAAATGGGTGGAACTGGTGAAGTGGCTGGAACCGGTGATGTGGTGGGACGGGCGAAGTGGATGGAACGTGTTAAAATTGCTGGAACCAAAGAAGTGGATGGAACGTGTGAAGATGACGTATGTGGAAGGATGATACACGGAAAATGGTAACGTGGGTAGAATGAATGGCCCTTTTGAAAGGAGAAGTGCATAAGATGGCCTGGAGTGGGTAGAATGAATGGCCCTTTTGAAAGGAGCAGTGCATAAGATGGCCTGGAGTGCATAGAACGGATTGGAGTGCATTGAACAGATTGGAGTGGATGGAACGGATTGGAGTGGATGGAACGGATTGGAGTGCATCGAACTGTTTGGAGTGCATGGAAGGTTTGAAAGAGCATTAAAAGGGACCGCTCTGGGTGCTTGAAACGGCCGTAATACATGGAACAGTTCAGAGTTCATGGAATGGATGGAGTACATGGAAACATTGGAGTGGGGTCGATCTCAAGCAACTAAGGTAAACCACCATATCACATCTCCACGGTTACTCTCTTCTTAACACCACCACTCAACTGGAACACAGCGATACTACGACACCATTCGGTATAGCTGTTCTCATACCATCATTTGCTTCAAACTCCCCATCACCCTAACTAAACACTGCTGGTACACACCTTCCAGCCTAGGCATTCTCCTCAGGCCTAACGCAGCCAGAATCGGTCTGGATAACAACCTGCCAGAACTAACACATACTCATGATCTCTCATCCACCACACCCACCGTTAAGAAGCAACTATCACACGAATGCCACACCAGCTGCACACATATCCAGTGCTCACACACACCTTATGACTCTCGCTATTCTCTCTACTGACTTGAACTTCGGTTTTCGAGGGCGTTCAACCTACCAGCGCCTTGAGACCATCCAATGGTACATAAGGCGCTATATAAATGCAAAGTAACATAACATAACATAACATAACATAACATAACATAACATAACAGGGGACACTTGCGAATATGAGAGTTGGTTTTACCCATTTCTATATCACATTGAGAAAGAGGTAAGGTATTGAAAGGCAATTCAATTCATGAGGCTTTCTAGTGGGAATTGGTGAGAAGGACATAGTCTTTGTAAATGCTTTTCATGATTTTAAGTTGGTTGCTTCTTATGAAGTAGAGATATAGGGTAGAAAATGATAACAATTTTTGCATGTAAAACCTTTCTCTTAGGTGTGTAATTTAGTTTAGTGATAGTTGCAATGACTTTATATTTCTTTTTTCTCTCAATAAAAAGAAATGCCATTTGCAGGAGCGTGTGAGAGCTTTCTGAAATAAGTGAGACTTCTCTGCAAATGAAAAGTAAGAAACAGTTTATTGAAGTATGTTAAGACAGAAAGTCATTGACTGCAGTCACCTCAGATCCCATGCTGCAACTGATTCTCTTGGAGCTCGCACACCTTCCAGCACTCAAGTAATATTTTTCTAGGTGGAACATTATCTGCGACCAAGTATGCTGAGGTTCACCATTGCTACATACTACATAACACTCTGAGCACACATCTCCACGGCTAGCAAAGATGTCCACTGGCTCCCTATATGAGACAGAATCAAGCTAAGAACTCTTGTCATTACACACAAGTGCCTCTCACTGACTGCCCCGCGATACCTATCCGACAAATTCGCTAGACACAGCACTTCTAGACCCACCAGAACTCCCTACTTGCACCAACTCAAGGTCCCTAAATTCAACCTAAAAACAGCAGGAGGTTCCAGTTTCCCGGTTCTTGCAGCTCAATGTTGGAACACCCTCCCTCTTGCAATCAGATCGGAAGCATCATTTTGGCCATTCAGAGCCATGGTGAAATCGTGGCTCTCTGCCTAAACACAGTGCTACTTACTCACGCACCCTAGGTCTTAACTACACCGTGAAACGGATCACCATGTAAACCGATCCGCTATTTTCTATTGTATTTTTGCTTATTTTTTACTTCACCATTTGTCTGCACAATTGAATGTATGTACTTTTCCTGCTGTGCGCAACAATATGTAACTATGTTGTCCATATGATTATGCGCCCAGCTACCCGAGGGTTCGGTCGCGCTCTATAAATAAACTAACTAAACTAAACTAAACTAAAGACACCTACTATCTTTGGAGGGAGAGAGAGCACAGAGGACCATAGGTAGGTCAGAGAAGAAAATTGGAAAAGGGAGAAGAAGAGGTAGGAGAAGGTTAAGGCAGAAAACTGCAACAAAAAAACAGCAACAAATGAGAGAGCACACATTTTCAAGAACAAATCATCAACCGCAGGCAAAGTATCATCTGACACTCACTACCCTCCTCTTGTATTAACTACAACTGACTCCCACTAACCTCCTCTTGTTCCAGACATCACCTCCCACTAGGCATACAGAACATCCATAATCCTTCTCAAATATCCTCAAACCAGAGAATCTGGATTTACTTTTTCTC
Organism: Ambystoma mexicanum; assembly: GCF_040938575.1. Lineage (NCBI taxonomy): Eukaryota > Metazoa > Chordata > Amphibia > Caudata > Ambystomatidae > Ambystoma > Ambystoma mexicanum. The sequence goes on along the minus strand of NC_090930.1, from coordinate 1,106,582,457 downwards.
CCCTTCTTAGGGAGTTTGACTTTCACACGATCATCCAGACTGAACATTGGGTGCTTGCACCCATGACAGGTATCATTCCTCAACTTTGAAGCCCCACTACACTCCCCCAATTTCTCACCAATCTACTTGAGATCTGTGACAACCATTTTTGACAAATTCAGCCAGCCCGGTGTCAGCTGAGTGTTGGGCTTCCAACCCCTCATGAGATCAAATGGTGTAACACCAGTGGAGGGATGAGGTGTTACCCTGTACTGAAATATTCTTCCAGCAAATCTACTTGCCAATTACCATTATTCATCACTGACAACCTCACCACATCCATGATGGATTGGTTAAAGCATTCTACACAACCATTACTCTGTGAATGATATAATGCAGTCCTTTTATGCACAATCCCCTTCTCCATGAGCCAAGACTTGACCTCATTTGCACAAACTGCAGACCATTGTAACTGAGAAGACATGTCGGAGAGCCCTCCCTCCAGAAAACCCTCTCCAATAATTTGATCAAATTCCTTGAAGTGACGACTTTGAGTACACCAACTTCAGGCCATTTAGAGAGCAAATCCATTAAAAATACTACATAACTATCCCTGGATCAGAAATATTCAACGGGCCTAGCAAACTCACTGCTACCATTCCCTAGGGTACAGCAGGAACCTGAGGCACAACCATTGTTGGAACTCTGGTTGCTAGTACTTTATCGCTGTTGTGACACTCATCACACTCCTTGATTTGCATCTCTACAATGTCGTCCATTTGTGGCCACCAAAAATCCAGCCGAATGATGCACTTAGTCCTACATATGCCCAATTGACTTGTCTGACCCATATCAACTATAACCTCTCTCATACCACTCAGGACCAACAATCTGTGTCCACTGAACACAAAGGTCTCTCCATGGACAGCTCATCCTTCACCCTCCTGAATTCATTCCAACCCTCTCCACTTGACCAGTCACAATTTGTCCACCTGTCCAAGGCAAGGTGCTTGACTTCTTGATACACTACGTCTTCCTGACATTCCACTAATCAATCACTCTCCTGGAGACTAACATCCACCAGAAAAATGTCTCTGATATCATCTCCAGCTGGAATACCAAGTTCATCCTCTTCCTCAACAGGATTCCTAGAAAGATCAGCTGCAACATTCTCCTTGCCTTGCCTTGCACATGTTCCACTGTAAAGTCAAACCCCTGCAGTCTGGTGATCCATTTCGAGATATGCCTGGAGACACCATCAAGACATTTCTTGTTGAAAATGGACACACTATGTTTATGGTCAGTACGAACAACAAATGATCTCCCATACAAATGCACTCAAATTTTCAGAACAGCCCAAATAACTGCTAGGGCCTCTTGCTCAATAACAGAATACCTGCATTCAGCATATTTGAGTTTCCGTAAGGCAAACACAACCATATGTTCAGTTCTCCCATCCTCCTGTAAAGGCACAGCACCTAAACTGAGCTCAGATGCATCGGTATAAAGAGTGGTCCTCAACCCCTTCTCTGAAAACCTGAAGAACCGAGGCACAGACTAACTCTTGCTTGACCTAAAAAAACTCCCTCTTACAGGATGGAGACCACTCAAATTGTGCCCTTCTCCTGCTCAATGCTCTCAACTCAGTGGCCTTTTTGCTAAACCCTGCACACATTTAAAGTAATACTCAATCAAGAACTGAAATGAGACTACTTCCACCTTATTCCTGGTAGCACCCATCTCAGTAATGACTTTAACGGTGCACATTTTTGGCTGTACCCCTTGACCTGACACATTGTAACCAAGATAATTAAATGTAGACTTACCAAATCTGCACTTCTCTAGTGTCAGTGTGAGACCTGCATAACATAACTTACTTAAGACAGATATCAACCTGCGATCATGTACTTCTCTGTCATTGCCGCAGGCAAGAATATCGTCTTGCTGAAATGTTACCCCAGCCAGCCCGCCAAGCACATTATGCAATGAAGGAAAGGATGCCATGCGATTTGGGGTGTATGCAAATCTTGTGGTATACTGACCTCAAATCTAAAAGAGAGTAGACCTTTGAATCAGCCATATCAGCAATTAACTCATCGATCTTAGGTAGTGGATACCTCCCCGTGACCACATTCTTGTTATCCTCTTGTAAATCAATACACAAACTGATAGGACCACTGCGCTATCTCACCACCACTATGGGGCTGACTCACTCTGAGACATATGCACAATCAATGACTCCTCTTTAAGCATCCTCTCCAGCTCGTCTATAACCTCCTTCCTGAAGGACATGGGTACTGAATGTAATTTGGCAACTGAGGGAACAGCATCTCTTTTCTTATGGATAAAACCTCTAAGACAACCCACTTTGTCATCAAACACAATCAGGGCCCACTTTGCTACCTCATTCTCATATTGATCGCTCATATCTCATTACTCGTACCAGTATACACCTGTTCTGATGCATTGGGATCAAGTTTTATTTCTAGAGCAGCTTGACAGCTCCATGATAAGAAGTTCCCACCAACATCTGTGACAAACATTCAGCTACAAATATACCTCCCATTAAATGTTAGATTGACTTGCAGTTCACCAATAATAACAATAGGCTTCTGGCCTTATGCATGGGCTTTAACCATGGCTTACTTCAACACACAACAGGATAATACATTCTCCCAGGATTGCTAAATGATCAGGGTATAATCAGCCCCACTGTCAACAACATTTTTAATGCACACTCCATTTAACTCGCACATCGGCTTTAAGCTTTTTAATATTCACTTTGAATGTGCCATTAATCGCACAAACCACTTCCAACCCACCATATCATCCTCATAATCATCATCATATAGATAGTTCTCATTGACATGAGAAGATGTAGACAACCTACAACAATCAGTCAAATTACCTATTTTCCCCACACAATCTACATTCAATAAACACAATAGTACCTTTTTTTTATTTTATTGTATTTATTTATTGGATATTTATAATGTGCCAATACAGAAAAAGGTGTTTCGAGGCACCACTAGACAAAAGAGGGGGGAGCAGGGATGAAGAATAACAAAAAACGGTCCTACTAAGCCTTGTGTGATTTGGGTCGTGCAAGTGCAGTAGGAAGAAGGGCAGGGGAGTGTGGGGGTCTGCATGATTGCCGATCAGAGCAGAATGGGTTAATGCTAAAATGGGAAGGGAAGAGTGGAGAAGAGTGGAGCACACGTAAGTGATAGGGGTGGGGGAGGAGGGAAGGGAGCCCCTAGGCTAGGAGAGTGCTATGGGAAGGCCAGGTGGACAAGTGCCCGGGGAAGCAGGGAATGAGGGTCCACATTCTAAGTGCAAGGACAGAGCTGGATCGGGCTGGGGTGTAGGCCCAGCCAGGCTTGTACAGCGGAGGGTGTCTGGTAGGGCAAGTGCAGGTTTGGGAGGGGGGTCAGGGGAGAACAAACTGCTGGGGAAATTGGATCAAGAGAGCCTGTTGCCCTGTATGACTCAGAAGCAACCATGCAGCCATTCACAATGCAGAAAATGGGGAAATTAGCAGGGGAGGGGGAGAGGGAAGGAAGAAGAGAAAAGGAGGGTCTTGAGAAGCTTCTGGAAATTAAGCCGATCCAGCTTAAGCCTGAGAGGGGCAAGGAGGTAATTCCAGAGGGAGGCTGCTGCAGAAACGAGTGATCTACCCCCACTCTCTGTTTGGAAAAGCATCTGATCTGCAGAGAGTTGGAGCTAGAAGACCAAAGGGCTCTAGCAAGGAGGTATTTAGGGAGAGAGAGAGTTCAAGGTAGCGGGGTCCCAGGCCCCAGAAAGCCTTGTGGATAATGCAGAAGGTCTTGAATTTGATCCTTGCAACAGCCAGGAGCCAGTGCAGAGATTTAGGGATGAAGAGATGCAGTCCCTGAGCTTGAGGCCAAGGATAAATCTCAGAGACCTATTCTGGATTATTTGAAGCAGGCAAAGGGAGGATTTAAGCAGATTGAGGAAGAGGCTGTTACAGTAATATGGTCATGGTGCAGCTGAAAGTTGGCCTTCTTTGCAAGGTCCGTGATGTGAGGAGAGGAGAGAAACTAATTGAAGATGACACATTTTTTTGCCTCACAATAGGGTGTGGGGAAGGGCCCCATGGAGGGCGGTCAGAGAGTAGGAGGGAAGGAGGGAGCAGGGGTCCCTATGAGAAGCATTTCAGTCTTACTATCGTTAAGGCTGAGATTGTTAGCAGCACACCATGCCTCAATAGCAATCAGACAGTCATGAATGGGAGAGGAAGAAGAGGAGGAATTGGGGGGAAGCAGGAAGGAGAGCTGCGTGTCATCTGCATAACACTGGAAGTGAGGAAAGAAGGTTCAGATCAAATGGGTTAGAGGGTCAATCTGGATGTTGAACAGGCCAGGCGAGAGGATAGAGCCCTGAGGAATGCCACAGGTGGAGAGTGTGTTGGGGAAGAGAAAAAGGCCCTGTTGAATCTGGGAAGGTCTGTCAGAGATGATGTAGGTCAACCTGTCCAGACCCAGGTCCATAATACCGAGGTTGTCACAGAGCCAACTTGTATGGGTTGCATGATTGACCGTATTAAAAGCAGAGGAAAGGTCAAGAAGGATGAGAATGGAAGGAGAGTTGGAATCGAGATTTAATAGCAAGTCTTCACGGGTGTCCAGGAGTGCCGTTTCCTTGCCTCTGGCTGCTCTGAAGCCAGACCGGTAGTCGTGGAGACAGCCAACAGATTTAGTGTGGTGGATCAACTGGGAGATGACCAGCTTCTCCAAGAGTTTGCCCAGGAAGGGGGTAATGGAGATAGGGCAGTAGTTAGCTGGGCAGGAGGGGTTGGCAGAAGGCTTTTTGAGGAGAGGGTGCACAAGGCAGTGTTTGAGGGGTAGCAGGAAAGGGCCAGTGGCAAAGGAGTGATTGCAGAAATCAGACAAGGCTGGAGCAAGGGATGACATGTTGTCCTTGTTGTTCTGGAAGAGCAGGGGAGCACCTGTTTGGAGCAGACATTCATATAGAGGGCTTGTCTAGATATCACATCCTATGTTATTGGTGATAAGGAAGAGAGTAGGAGGGCAGAGGAGAGGGTGGCCAAGGGAGGCCTGAGAGTGGATGAGGGAGAAGGAAGGGGTGAAGAGGAGAGTAAAGACAGGATATCTAAGTTTTGGGTATGAAGTGAGAGGCCAGTGCAGTGCACAGGGTCTGCGATGGCAGAGGAGAGGTGGAGACTGCATAAGTATTGTCGAGTTCCTTGCAGATTTTGAACAGTTTGGCCATGCTGTTAGTGGCCCCAGAGATGCAGGCTTGGATATAGGCTTTCTTCTTCGAGCGGTTGGAGAGTCTGTATTGCCTTTGCAGCGGGCGGCAGGCCAGTCTGTCAGAGGATGTGCTTGAGGACTGACACTTCTGCTCAGCAAATCTGCACTTGAGTTTCAGAGAGGCTAGGGCGAAATCATACCAGTTGTTGCGTTTGGAGGCAGGCAGGATAGATGGTGTGCACCCCCACATCTGTAACAACGGCGAGTGGAGGACCGCTGCTTGCAGTAGACATCACCATGTCTGTGGGAAGAAGCATCTCCTTTCAATTTGTCATGCCTTTTCACTTCAGCATCTCTGCCTTTGTGAGGCTCTTTTCTGTTGCTAACCTTGGAAGTGGTGTTGCTTCTGCATATACGATTGGCCTCAGCTGGTTCTTCATCCTTGATCATCTGCTTAGATAGTTCTTTGATGCACGAAGAAGTATGCTCAACCTGTTTAGCAGTTTCTATGGCCCTATCTAAATTGGTGTCTTTCTCTCTCCACAGTTCCTCACACACCTTATCATCAGAGCATTTAATCATTAATTGGTTCCCTTAGGTGTTCCTCCTGGCAACACAAACTGAAGTGGAACCCCCTTAGGGGCATAACAAACTATTCAATACTTTCGCCCTTCTTTTGCTCTTGGGTGGCAAAATGATATCAATCCCGAATTGTACTTTATTTCATTTCAAAATCCAGTTTGGTCAAACTGGCCTCAAACACTTTCGGAATCACACCACCTTCTGTCATGGGTGCTGGTAATCTATTTAACACTTTGTGTCCCCCATGCCCTTAAGCAATGGTATACTAGCATGTCCTTTCATTCTACAGAATAATGTGGTCCTTTCACTGCTAGCACAAAACTTAAGAAAATCTTCCCTCCAATCTTTCCACTTGATTAAAGACTCACCACACTGAGAGAGAAACAGTCCCGGACCAGGAATATTCGCCATCTTGAGAAAGGATATTGTACTGATAGTACATTCACAAATGAATCAATGCCCCACAGGGTATCCACTGGACAAGGAATCAGATCCACTGACTGTTTTAATTTATTTTACTGAAACCAACACCATTCACTGAAACGAGGAAGATACAAATGCATGTGTTGCTCCAGTGCCAAAATCTGGAATCCACTGGGACGAGGAAGATGCATGTGTTGTTTTAGTGCGTCAGTGCACAAGTTTACTATGGTTGTTAGAGCAACCGAGATGGCTGCCACGTCCAATGAACATTGCAGGGTGCCTTCTTCCAGCTTCTCCGTCGGCTGTCAACCCAAATAGTAGGACTCTAATGGGCCATCAAGTAAGGCAGAGCTGTTGCACACCGGTGCACTTCCAGGCTGAACACTGCACCACCACTGCAGCTCCGTCGCACCCTACACTGGGTGAAGTGCCCCACAGCCACTGCATCCTCCGGCGAGTCTTCCTTGTTGCCTTGGTAACCGAAGCAACATTCCCTCAGAATGGCTCCTAAGCAGCTCCAAACACTGCACGTTGGGCTGCGTCCTTCTTCTCAGTGCGGTTTCAAAGCGACCTCCAAACACCACTCAACAGGCTCCGCCCTTCTCAGCCCAAAGGCTCCACAAAATGCACTGGGGCTAAAGCCTCTAACGCCTAGCCAGCTGATCAAAGATGTAACCAGGCGCCTTCACAGGGGGGTTCTGCTCCTGGCTTTCCTGGCAGCATCAGATCAGGTCAGTAAACTGCCAACCTCACTCCTTCCAGGAGAGACTACTTCATCCCAGACCGAAGTACCTCAGCAGGATCCATTTCCCAGCTGCCTCAATCTCCACCACAGTCACCAATCAAGGCAGCTTGTCACCTGATGAAATAAGTGAGACTTCATCTCAAACGATAGGTAAACAACAGTTTATTGAGGTATGTTCAGACAGAAAGTCATTGACTGCAATCCCCTCAGATCCCAGGATCCAACTGATTCTATTGGAGCTCACACACCTCCCAGCACTCAAGTAATAACATTCTAGATGGAACCCAGGGGAACATTCTCTGAGACCAAGCATGCGGAAGTTCACCACAGCTACATACCACATAACACTTTCATTGAGTAGTCTTTACTGAGAATCAATTCATGAACAATTGTTATTGAGTGTGGGGCATCTATATAAAGTTCTTTATACTGTTGTCGAGGAGGTCCCAAACACGACCCGCACTCCAACCATCCACTTTGAAGTACCAGGAACATTCACGCCGAAATATGTGATGTATGATGAACAAATAAACCAGCCGAGTGCTGCAGTGGTGCTCTGTGCAGTACCTATCAGACTTGCAGCACCTATTGAAATACCGACACCTAAGAAAACCTGGACAGTGAGGTACCCATTGAGAAAACCATATCGACAAATGAGACAGAATGATGATTGTCAAAATACAATACCTGAAGACGCCAAGAAGATACTAAAAGAAGATGAATGATGAGGTCATAAGAACCCAGACTGACTCACATATAGAAGATATGACGACCTGTGAATGATGAAAAGAGTCAAAACACCATGGATAAGTGACATCCTGCGTTTAAAGTGAAACAATTGATGTCAAATGTAAGAAACTTATGCCCTAAGCGTGATGAAGATATTCAGCCAGTTTACATGTGTACATATGCAAGGAACCGCAAGAAGCTAGGAAAAATCGTTAGGCTTGCTAAAGCTTAGTAGTAAAATAGATTGCGGGAAGTGCCACCTATACATATCTACCTCAAGAAAACACTTTATACAAGTATACTTCCACTATACAAAAGGGCAGAACTGACCAAAGGTTACTTAAGGTCTCAAGAGGAGAGCTTTGCCGCTTGAAAATCAAGAAAAAAGGACAGAGAGAAAACTCAGACAAAGGCAAGTCATGCCAAGAAGCCAAGGTCGTATCAGCTGAAATAGTCCAACAGTCGATACAATTAACGAAGAGAAGAACAGAATATCCTATTCTGAAAGGTTAAGATAAGCCAAAGAAGGCAGATGGCTGGCAAAATTAAATCAAATACACAAATTGCATGAAGAATAAGATGATTTCACGGTGTCAAAATCATGTAACCGAGTAAGCGGAAGGGATGAAACCTTCACACCTATGCATGGATTTCTGTCGTGCCCAGACGCCTTAACTTTTACAGACTAAGAAGCAATCTCAAGACCAAAATAAAAGAAATAATTGATACATGACCACTGAAGTGATGATTGATTGTTGCAATAATTGTAGGGAGGCTGGTGGAGCAGACAAACTCCCTGCACCTGGCCGGATATTCTGCACACTGCTAGGCTTGTGGAAAAGTATGGATGGGGTTGTTGCCAACCCAATCATAGTGGACCAAGTAATCTAGGGTTCTATAGTTAGTCGACCCAATGAGACGTTGTACTTTTAGTGACGTCCAAAGCAGCCATTTTGAGGAAAAGGCTTAGATGCCCCACCTGACGCTGTTTATCCAATCCCCTCACTTAGTTACCATATACAGATATTAGACCATTATTAAAGTTACCTCCTAGGACCAATAGATTTGCATGCAACTTTTTTTTTTCAAATTTCAGTTTTATTAGTTTTCAAAAGGTAGAAGTTTGGCAATCATTTACAAGCATTTTCCACCAACAAGACAGATAATAATGATTACAAAAAGAGCAACCGTGTATAGAACATATAAAGTCTTTGCAGAACACATAAATTTCCAATAGCAACGTCCAAAGCAATTGCCTACACCCCGCCCCCCTCCCCCCTATTCCCATATCACCGTCTGACGGGCTCAAAGAAACCAGATGTTCCATTAGAACCATTTTCATATACATAACATAGGACACATGAGCACAAAATGACCTGTGAATTCGACATAGCAGACAACGTGAACTGTCGCATAGATTGTCTCTGAGTGTAGTAACGCTTTGCACACATTCTGTTTATGTGACATATTTAGCACGAAATTCCGACCATGCATTCTCAACTGTGGTGCGATCCCCATGTAGGGCCGCAGTCAGATTGTCCATTCTGTATATGTTCAGTGCAACACCCAACCACTCAGTTTTGCTAGGGAGCTTGGGTCTCTTCCAAACCATGGTGAGACAGGCTCTTGTGGCCATAAGAAGGCCTTGTATCATTTTGGGTGCTTTCAAGGTCGTGTCGTCCGTTTCAACCAGGCCGAACAGAATCAGCAGTGGTTGTTTCTCCCATACATCCTCATCTAATTCCTTGATCCAGCTGAGAACCTCTGACCAGTAAGCTTGGACACCTCACATCCCCACCACATATGCCAATAGTCTGCTCGCTTCCCACAACCCCTCCAGCAGTGTGGGCTTACCCCTTGATACATTTTAGCCAGCCGGATTGGATCATACTGCCATCTATACATCAACTTGACGCCATGCAATTTGTATTGGCAGGATATAGATGATTTTGCCGTTCGTCTACAAATTTGTAGCCATAGGTTATGTGAGATCTGCCTGCCCATATCTGATTCCCCCCTGTTCTTGAGTGTGACGGATGGTGTAATATCAACCTCAATCAACACCGAGTACATTGCACTTATTAAACCTGTAGAGGTCGTACAGGTGTCGAGAATTCTCTGGAACGGGGTGAGGTCCCTTTGTAGCTGATCTTTCCATATCGCCCTTGTCACCACCCCTTTGAGTCTAAGGTAGAGGAAGACCGATAGCGGGCCTATGCCAAGTGCCTCCTGAAGCTCCTGAATAGTAATGAAGGTGCCATTCCTCCAGAGTTCACCAGCCCTTTCCAATCCCGCGCCATACCAGGTCTCAAAGCTCCCTGGGTCTGGGATTGCATCCCGGATCCCCGGCGACCACAGGTGTCCCAACGGGGAGGACCATGTCGTAACTCCCACCATTCTCTTGCCTGGCTTCCATATTGCCCATATTGTTCCAATAATGGGGTGATTTTTGACACTATTACGTAGCTGGGGACCCAGAACCCATAGCCATTCACCCAGAATGAAAGGGCGGAGATGCTAATTGTCCAAGGCTATCCATTGTGATTCTGACTGCTGCCTGACATGTGGAACAAGGACACGCAGCTGGGCCGCCCTATAATATTTTTCTATGTCCGGGAGGCCTACAGACTGCATTGTCTTTTCAAAGCTGGAGCAAAGATCTGGGGACTCTTGGCTTTTGATTTTGCCACAGGAAGGTTAAAAGGGACTTTCTCGTATCCATAAAGTATTCTTGGGGCATTTTGATGGGGAGCATTTGGAACAAGTAGAGTATTTTGGGGAGACTCACCATTGTTATTGCATTTAAATGGCCCAGCCAGGAGATGGTGAGTCTGGACCACCTTTGGATATCGTTTTGAAGGACAAGTGATAGAGGGGGGAAGTTAGCCTTGTATAGGGAATCCAAGTTGCGAGTAACATTGATGCCTAGGTATCAGAGTGTGGAGAGGCTGACCTTTACTCCTAGAGGGGCAAAGCATTCCGTCTCAGAGTCTCTACTTTTATCAATTGGGAGGAGGATAGACTTTCCAGTGTTGATTTCCAGTTCGCCATATTCTTCGATTATATCGATCGCAGCTGGGACAGAATTTAGGGGATCAGTTAGATGTAGTAAGATGTCGTCAGCGCAGAGGCCTAGTTTATACTCACGATCAACCACTATGATTCCCTTAACTTTACCATCATTCCTTAACCTCTGAGCCAGCGGCTCAAGGGACAGTACAAATAGTATTGCTGACAGTGGACAGCCTTAGCTTGTTCCCCCTTCCAAGGGAAACCAGCGCGAGTAGCCTCCGTTCACTGCCACTGACGTTGTGGGGGATGTGTACAGTGCTTTGATGGCGTGGCAGAGATTCGGCCCGAGCCCGTTCCAGACCAAAACCCTTTCTAAGAAGTCCCATGACACCCTATCAAAGGCCTTCTCGGCATCCAATGACAGAAGAGACAGATCCCCTCCCATTCCTTGTGCTTCATGAATTAAATGAAGAGTTTTCCTCATGGTATCCGCACCCTGTCTCCCAATAACGAAGCCAACTTGATCGCAGTGTATCAACCGAGGTAAGTGCAATTCAAGCCGGGCCGCAATGACTCTAGCACATACCTTAGCATCAATGTTCAGAAGAGAGACGGGGCGATAGGAGCTACAATATTTGGGGTCTCTACCTTCCTTTGGAATGACAGCGAGCAGGGCCTGAGAGAAGGACTGGTGGGCTTGGCCTGTGTCAAAGATGTGATTGAACAAGGATGCAAGGAAGGGGGCGATGAATGCGGAGAATGTCTTATAAAAACCAGGCGTGAAACCATCATCCCCAGGGGCCTTTCCCATCTTCAGGCATTTTATGGCTACCGTGATCTCCTCTTCTGTGACTGATGTGTCTAAGGATTTGGCCTCCATGCATGTGAGCGTGGGGATCTGCACTTCTTTGAGGTATGTGTCAATACTCTCGGGAGGAGGGGGGGTCACATGTATATAAGTCTTCATAAAAGAAGGCAAATGCTTCTTGTATGCCTTCGGGGGATGTTACTATCGTATCTGTGAGGGTGCCGTCAGTCCTCTCGATGAGATCGACCCATCTCTCTGCCTTCTGTGTACGGAGACGAGCCGCCAGGAGGGCGTCTGCCTTGTCGCCTTTTTCATAATATGTTTGTTTGAGGTATTGTAGGGTTTGAGCTGTTTTGCCCACGATAAGTATTTTCAGCTCCTCTCTGAGCTGTTTAGCTTCGGCAAGATACTTGGGTCTCTCACATGGGGAGGACTTTGCCACCTTTTGGGCTGTAGAGAGCTTCTCCCTAATATTCTTTTCTATCAGGGCACGCTCTCTTTTTTTTCGGGCCCCTTCCCTAATGAGCACCCCCCTCCAAGTGGCCTTGGCTGCTTCCCATACAGACGTCTTCCCAATCTCTCCCTTGTCATTAGTGGCAAAGAATTGTTCGATCTCAGTTTTAAGAGTTTCTTTGAAAACCGAGTCAGCCCATTAGGAGTCATTACATCTCCATTTAGTATTCCGGGGGGCCAGGTCGTTCCAGCATATATCCACTGTAACCATGTTGTGATCCAACCATGCTGTGGGGTGTTTATTCGCGGCTCAAAGTATTCGCAGGAGGCCATCGGGGAGGAAAATGTAGTCGATACGTGTGAGCGTGTCATGAGGGAGGGAGTGAAAAGTGAGGCCCCTATCCGCTGGGTGCAAATGGCGCCAACTGTCAGTGAGGCCATATAGGTCCAGGGTTAATTTGATTTCAGCTTCATCTTGGGTGGTGGGTTGGTCGTGTGCACCGGATCTAGTCTGTCTATCCACAGAGCTGTCCATCCATGTATTAAAATCTCCACCTAGAGCTATGTGTCTCTTGGCCATGCTAAAAACCTTCTCAGTGATTTTGTGGAGGAACCTATTCTGCCCTTGGTTAGGTGCATAGAGTGTGGCAAGGGTGACAATTGTGCCTCGAATGTTTCCCACAACCACGAGAGCCCTTCCTTCCTTGTCTGACCAAGTCTGAAGAGTCGACATCCGGAGGCCTCTGCGAATTAGAATCCCCACTCCCGCCTTTTGTGAGATACCAGAGCTCCAGTAGGAAGGGCCTACCTCATGTGATGGCATCACCCTCTCCTCCCCCCTTTGGTATCGTGTCTCCTGCAGAAAAATAATATCTACGTTTGACCTCTTGAATTCTCTGGCCACCATGGATCGTTTTGTGGGGGAGTTTAATCCCTTCACATTAAGTGTGCATTTGCGTAGTGTGTCGTTAGAGAATATAGGTGACATCTTGAGTGTCGTGTGAGTGCTTAAGCGACCATGTCGTCTGCATCATGGTCCGTGTCGTGTTCGATAATGCAATGTATGGTTCATTTCTCGTGAGTCTGGTCTGCGCGAGTCCTGAAGAGGCCAAGGGATGACCCTTCCAATTCGCGCTTTGACCCTTCATGGTCCCATTTTGTGTTTTTCCGCCCCCCAGGTCCGTCTTCTTATGGATCAAATGTCTTCTTCCCAGCCCACCCTTTCCTCCCTCCCCTCCCGCCCCAACATTCAGCGTCCGACCCGTCAAGGTTGACATCACCCAGTGGGTCTAGGACCACCAATGGAAACCGTGAAACAAGCGGTCCTATCCTAATGTAAACATATTTAACAGTGAGCCCCCAACCTTGTATTCTTAACCCTGCAAAAGCAACTTACAAGTATTAATTCTGACCCCCTTCTTAGGCATCCTTCCAGTGTTCGTTTTACCCCACATTTCCACTAGGGCACCCTAAACATGCAGGCCCCAGTTTGTTGATTGTGTAACAGAAATTAAACAATTAGGTCTAAAGTCTGACCCTGGGGTCGGGTGAACCGGTGGCACATGCTGAGCGTGAGCTCCCCCCTCCGTCATACCGAAAACCCTCCACTTTCTCGCGGGCGGCGCCCGAGCGCTCAGCTTCATCCATACCACTCACCCCATTGTTCCTTTGCCACGTGCGGCTTAACTTGTGAGCCTGGAATCCGGGTTAATGTTCCATGTCTTGTGAATTGTTCATTCTCCGGAATTTTCTGGATCCCTGAATGCTCCTGCGCCGCAGGCCCTTAGTGTGCCACTCACCCTCCCCTCCTTTCGATTCAGCAAGGGAGGATCCTTCTCCCTGGGGACCCAACAGATCCGCTATACAGTCCGCAATGTCCTTTTCCGAAACAAGTTTCATTGTCGAGGCCTCCCATTCAAAGGTGAGTGAGAACGGATAACCCCACCGGTACCTGATATCTTTGTCCTTCAGCATCCTTTTAATTGGGGAGCATTTCTTCCTCATTGCCAACGTGAACGATGATAAGTCTTGGTAGATTGAAATGTTCGCTTCGCCCAGTGAAAGTTGTGGTGCGTGTCTGGCCTTTTCTAGGATCCTAGCTCTGTCCGCATAATTGTGAAAACGAGCCAGTACTGATCCCGGGCCTCCTGGTCTGCCTCCAGCCCTATGGATGCAGTCAATTTTGGGTTCATCCACTAATTCATCCCTAAATAGTAGCTTCCGAATGGTGTGTAGGGTCCTTTTTATGTCAAGGTTGGTGTCGCCTTCCTTTTTGGGCACGCCGAACACACAAATGTTGTTACGGCGCTCCCTGTTTTCGAGATCATCAACCTTTATGCGTATTTCCTCTTCCCTGTGTTCTATTTCTGCAATGCGGTGGTCCATTTGTGCCTCCAACGTGTTCAGAGAGGTTTGGTTGTGCTCGACTTGTTCCAGCCTGTTGTCCATTTTGTCCATTCTTTGTGTGATTTTATCAATTTTTCTGCCTATATCTGCTCTCATGCTTCTCATCTCGGTAAGCAGGTCAGCAACATCCGCCTTGGTGGCAGCGGCGTCAGATCCTGCAGTCGACATCTTGGACTCAGCGGGTGGCCTCAGGGATTCGTAGATTGGTGTAAACCTATATTTCGCCAATTTGCCCTTAAGGTCCATGGGTGGCGGGACCTCAGTGGTGAGGTCTGTAGGTCTCAGCTATACACAGATAGCCCTGCCAGAATTGTCTTTTGAGAAGTATACGCCTGTGTATACGGGCTTTGTCCTCCGGTGGTGAAGCGTGACGGGGGATGTTATTAAAAGCTCCGATAACAGATAGCCTCTATTATGTGATTAATTGCCCTTCGGTTCTTCCTGTTCCTGCTTTATCCAACTGGGGAGCTTCCCGTGGTGTAGGACGTCACGAGGCTCCGGGACAGTTCCCAAGGGAGAGAGATATCAGTTTGAGGCCTGCGCAGCCCACCCCTGGCGGGGTGCCAGGGTACTGTTCCTGGGTCTGCTAAATTCAGGAGTATGCGTGGGTTCAGAGGAGGGCACAAGCCCTGACAGATAGGGGCCCAACCCTCAAACTTTTGTGGCCTGGTTAAGATCTTCTAGCGCCCTTAATAGGACCCGAGGCACATTGGCTTGCTCATTATCTCCGGGGTCCAGGTGCTCCGTGCAGCCCCCCAGCCAAGTTGCGACTCAGGAGAGGGCCCATCGCCTTCCCTATTCGTGATGCATTAGGAGAGTCCACACGTGAAGAGCCGCCGGGACATCTCGAGCGGATGGAGCCAGTCGTCTCCTTCCAAAGTGACCGGGGCGCGCGCTCGTATATGAAACGACAGCGGAGACCGCGTAAACTGGGCCTGCTCCACGGCAGTCCTCCCACGGGCGCACCCGCTGCCCGATCGGGCCCCCTCCGGGTCCCCGGCTCACAGAAGTGGGGGAGTACGTACCTGTGTGCTTGTACTTATCGGTGGGCCCTGGCAGTGGTGTGCGTCGCTGAATTCCCCCTGGTTCTGCGCGTATCACGGCTCTGCGATCGCTGGAGGGCGCGGCGGGATCTCGCAGGCCTGCTCTGCCTTTGCACGCCCAATCTTGCAGAGGGGGTTTCTCCATGAAAAAAGCTCTGTTTCAGTCCAGGTTTTCTCCCAGTATGTCCTGAACACTTCCGACGCTAATTTCCGTCGAAATTGTAGCCAGGGGGGGTCTCGTGGTGGGGGCTCAATCTACTTTTCGGAACCCTTGCGCGGAGCCTACACGGAAAGTAATCCCATCCGTGCGCCCCCTGGTGGCCGATTACATGCAACTTTTTAAGCACTACACGTCAGCGATGACGAGTTTTTCGTATAAATGATTTTTTTAAATGAAATTAATTAGTGTTTAAGCGAGAAGGACGATTGAGGGATTGCTGATATTCATTAACTCCCCGTTTTTTGTACTTGTCATTAAACAGACTCCCTTGGCCAAACCATTGAGTTGTCATTATTGATTTGATGCGTGAATATTAATCTGCATCTCCATCCATCTCACGGGTGCTGCTGCCTCATCTTAAAGTGCTGTTGGGTAACCCCCAGCTCTATGGCCCAGTTGGGGTCCTAGTGCACACTTGGTAGCAGAGATAGGATGGTATATCGACTATCGATTAAGTAAGACACCCATTGACCATCAACATAAAAGTAACTCTAGGTCTTTGGCAATATTACGAGTCCTTTGCCATCTGGCTAAGTAGACCAAGAGGCTCCCTGTAGATAGTGGCTAGATTAAAGTGTAAAACCTGCAGGCTGAGTCCTGAAGGAACCTGTGTTTTCTCCCACAAACCCCTTCCCACTTCTACGAGCAGCTGACCGTACGAAAAGCAAGGAGAGGCGATAATGAAGGCGGTGATCCTGAGCATCCATAGAGTAAAAAAAATGCAAACGGTGAGTGAAAAAGACTGAATATTTTCCCAAAAAGTTGCATGCCTCAGAACAAGTAAGGGAAGGTAACGGAGGGAGGTGGGACAAAAATAACGTTAGGGTAAGAGTAGAATGTATATATATAAGGGGAAAGAAACATTGACTCAAGGGTGACCGAGCAATAGAGAGAGGATACCTCCCGGTTACCCGAGATAGAGAGAGTATACCAGGAGGATACCTGAGCAGAGAGAGGATATGCCCAAATACCTATGCTTTAATATAGCAGTTAGAAGAAGCCTGCATTCAAAGTCCTGAAAAAATAGGGCGCAGTAGAAAACCAGAATCGATGAGAGAGGCGATATGAAAGGGATGGGCTTAAATTCCATGTCAGAATAATCATAGGGAAGGAGATTTGTGTAGCTAGCGTCAGTCTGTCTAGTGTGTTACGTCTGTCTTGTGTTTTTTTTTCTTTCTCTCTGACGTCATAATGCAAGGCATTTTTTGTGGGTAAACAGCATGAAAATTACACAATTGTATAGCTAGGATGTTGTATGACATGAATTGATGGTTGTTGTTTGAAAAAGTTAAAAGACATTTTTGTGAAAAAACGGGATTGGAGCTTGTGCCGATTGGTGCTTGCTCATATTGTTCATCTTGTTTAGAAAAACATAAAACGTAACAAAGTGTTTTATGAGGAGAAGACAACTAAAGTTAACTATGGAAGATATTGCACTGTTAGTACATTTGTGCAAACAGTTGCCAAAACTTGCACCTAAGCTGAAAAAGTACAGTGCAGAATGGGTTAAAGGAACTGCCCACAAAATGTTTATGCCATGGCCCAGGGTGGCTCGCTATCTAAACAGTCCTACAACACATGACGACATATTTGCACGCCACCTACACAGGCAAAAAATTAGACAAACGCCTAGCTAGTTTAGAACTTTGGAAGATGTACCAAGAGGATAAGGAGGAGGAGCTGCCAGCAGATTGGATACTTAACATGAGCACAGGTGGGGATGAAACGCCTTCCGCACCACCCGCTCTGTCTGAAACAAAGAGCGAAGCTAGTAAAGATGAAGGATTATATCCATTGAGGGAACTTAAAGCAGCCACGGGATATAGCAACCCAGCTTATGAGTCACCTACGCAAAGTAGTGACGAAAACCCAGATAAAGAAAGAGATGGAAATATCACCTCCAACGTCCGGAGGGACAATGAGAGACACAAAAGAGAAAAAGAAGACTAGACACAAGCAAGTACATCTCTAGATACAGATAGAGAGGGAAAGAAATGGAAAGGAGATGAGGACAGAACTGATGAGATGACATTCACACAGAACAAATGTGTGGGAGGTCTGATTCTGTTGAAACTCGATGATAAAGGCAAAAGGGAGAGTCAGACGAGTCAAGGTGAAAAGAGAAGGAAAAGGAAAAAGAATTGAGAGACGAAAGAATCAGGAAAAAAGATAGACAGAGACGAGAACCGCTATATCACGAAGAGCAAGAAAGAAAACGTGATCACAAGCCAAGTGCAGCTAATGTTCAGGACAGACAGGAACAACGAAGAATAGAGGAAGAAGAACAAAAGATACAGGAGAAGAGAATAAAAAGACGAAGGGATGAGGAAGTACGAAGGGCAAATGAACGTAGAGATGCGAAGAAACAAGAAGAAGATAGGGTCAGAGAGGAAGCGAGGAAGTGCAGAGAGTTCAATGATGACATAGAACGCAAGTAAAGACAGAGAGTACGGGATCTTGAATATCTGGAGAGAGAGGTCAAAAAACCCGATCCAGTAGTAGACTGGGAAGACATAGAAGAATTTTTCCCTGAGTACGATACAGTACCAGTCACGGCTAGGGCAAATATAGAAGATGACTTCGACACCAGAAGCATCGGAGAAACGATCGATAGAATATATGATGAAATGGGGCTAGAACAGGTACCCCAAAGGAGAGGAGAGGAAAGCATCTTGAGAGCACTCAGTTGTATGACACTGAGGATGCCTCCCAAAGCAGCAGAAACAGAGAGCTGTCCCTAGATAGGTTGACCCTAAATAGGAACGAGGAAGATGAGAGGAGTTACACAAGTTGGGCACAGACAATATCAGATGCAGAAAGAGAGGACTATGAAGAAAAGGAAGATGAGAGGAGACGCGAAAAACGTTGCTCTGGAGGAAAAGGAATAAGATGGTCAGACTCTAGTGAGTTGGCACCTAAGACATCAGAGTCAGCCACACAATCAGATTGGCACAAAGGAGTATCTTACGGTCAGAGGGGGTGTCTCTACCGTTTTATGTGAGCAGACTAAGGACATTGCCAGGTAGACGGCGCTGCAGGACCATTACCCCTGCAATGGATAGAAAAATGACGAGAGAGGCAAAGGAGTGTCATGTATTACAATTCCCGTTGCTCGAAAAAGGAGGAACGAGGCCACAGTATATTCCATGGCCACACATGGATCAAGAAAACCTGAAAAATAAGCTTCTAGTGTTAACATCGGGAGCCGGAAAATGGATATATGAGCTAGACAAAATGACGGGAGGGAACAAGTTGTCTATTGGGTATATTTAGAGTCTTTTGATCGCCATACTTGGTGATAGAGCTGACGATGTGTGGACACTGGCAGGTTATCCTGGCGTGACCACAGATAATACAGTACACGATGGAGCTCCATTTAACAATTGCAGAGCTGCGGTATGGAAAGCATTATGATTGCTATACTGAGTTACTTCTGACATGGGAGCTATAATGACACGCAAAATGAAGGAATCAGAAGATCCCTTGCTTTACATTTAGAATTTCCAAGACACATGGGTGCTGGAAATGCGGGAATCTTGGGGGAAATCTATACCCGTGTTTTACCATATATTATGGCCCAGGGCTGCCAGATCAGGTACAGAAGCAGCTCAAGAAATTGGTAGGAATCGAGGGCAAACTGTGGTCCGAAATACAGTTGACCATAGCTCACTATTGCAGGCTACTGCAAGAAAAGAATCTCAAAAAAAGAGGCTGCACGTAAAGCTGAAGAGGCAAAATTAGTGCAAAAGAAATTGTCAAAATATGCCATTGAAGGGGCAATGATAACTAGCACAGACAGATCGAACATACAGCAGGTCAATAATCAACAGCAAGTTAATCAGGGCAGTAATGGGTTTTACCCCAGAGGGAGAGGCTTTCGAGGAAGAGGATGGCAGAGTAATCAGGGAGGTTTTAAAAATAATCAGGGAGGTTTTCAAAACATGCAAAATGGCAATCATGATATGTTAAATGGGCGAATAATCAGATCACCACCAATATGTTGGGCGTGTGGAATGACAGGGCATCTAGCACGCACATGCAGAAGTCAAGGCATAGTGCAAAACGACCAAGGAACAAGAATAGGGATGGTGAATCCACCTGTATTTTTGCAGCAGGGTGAAAATGAAGTTGCACAAAATCACACGGTGCAGCAGCATGCGCCAGGAACACAGCAAAGTTTGCAACCTCATAACTTGATATATTTTCCACAAGGACAGTCTCAACAGTCACCGATGCAACTGTCACAGACAAGTGCAGGACAGGCATAAGGACCAACACTGGTGATGGCGGAAGTCCATTCATGCAGCATGGGACAAAGTTATATATGGATTAGGATAGCTCACTGGGAAACCTGATGTGTTCTATCCTATCAGTGACACCAGAGCCTCACGAGGAACCAAAGGTAAATGTCTGTATAGGGGATAAAGAATATTCCTTCTTAGCCGACACGGGTGCAACACGCTCGTGTATACGTGAAGGCAAGTTTTCCTTGTCCGGCGATGCCATAAATACTGAGGGCTTCACAGGAGCAACCAGTTGTGTTCCTTTTACAAAATAACTTCGAGTCTCTATAGGAGAATGTAACATGAATGTGCCAGTGCTATATTCAAGGCAAATCTCAGTTAATATAGTGGGATGAGACCTAATGACAAAGTTAAACATGAGAATCTCATTCACAGAGCAGGGCAGAGTGTGTTCGACTCCAGGAATGCATTATTTGAACGTATGAGAAATTATTAGAGCATACGCCGGACAATCATCTATGAGAGCTGTTCCATTGGAACCAGACATATTTGCATTTGGAATATGCACACTAATGGCAGGGCTACCAGGCCTTGCATACAAAACCATGAGAACCCCAGATGAGTTTTTATTTAGGCCAAGAATACCTGTGCACGAGGAAAAGGGACAAGTGTGTTCCTTGGCAATACACATAGCCATAGTGTGAGGGAAAATGATTTTGGTCGATGATTGTGATGATGAAGGCAGACAATGGTGCACAGTAATCACCATTGAGGAAGGGTACAGATTAACTGATGTCATTAAAAATGATGATCTGTTTGACGAACAAACAGGTGTAGATGAAACACCAGTTGAGGTAAATCTCATTTTCTGGGTGAGAATGATCACAAGAGAGGTGCCCCAGAGAATAATACTGGCACAAAAACATCCTGAATATTTTGATGATGACATGGTCCAGCTCCCTGTCTCAGTGTGGACCACAGGCCCCTATAACATAGACTTGTTAAAAGGAGTAGGAGATGTGAAGATTACATTGAAACCAGGAGCAATTTTGCCAAGAGCACGACAATATCCCATGTCTAGGGAAGCAGATGAAGGGATTTTCAAGACAATTTCTACTATGATGGAGAAGGGCATCTTAGTGACGTCAGAGTCGTCATGCAACACCATGGTTTATTCGATTAAAAAATCAAAGGGAGGGTAGTGGAGACTAATTCAAGATTTATGCCCGATAAATGATATTGTAGAGGCTGAGTTCCCTCTAGTCCCTAACCCGTCCACAATCCTATGTAATATACCTGTTGAGGCACAATATTTCATGGTGATTAACTTGAAAAATGCATTTTTCTCAATCCCATTGCACAAAGACTCACAAGATTTGATGTCATTCACGTTCAGACAGATGCGTCTGAAAAGCACAAGGTTGCCCCAGGGATACTGGGAGTCTTCTTCGATTTTAAACAGAGTCCTGCAATATTGCATTAGAGAGTGTTGTCTTGCAATATGTGGACGACATCTTAATTTGCAGCACAACAGAAGGAACGTGCAGACACAATTCTATCCAGCTATTGACTATATTGGCTGAAAAAGTATATGAAGTGGACAGAGAAAAGTTACAATATTGTCAGCAAGAACTGCTATGCATAGGCCAGCTAATCTCACATGAGGGTAAAAAGGGTTAGCCCTGAAAGGGCTGAAGCCATATTGAACACAGCCAAGCCACACACGATAAAACAGATGCAGAGTTTCCTAGGATTATGCAATTACGTCAGAGCATGGGTCTTTGACTACAGCTCATATACCAAGCCCTTATTACAAGCCCTAAAGAAGGCACAGGGGATGAAAAAAAAATTGGATGGACTGACACATTGGAAGAAGGATTTGTCGAACTGAAAAGATCCCTTTGCACGGCACCAGTTTTAGGGATTCCCAATTATGCAGAGGAATTCTACCTGTTTTCACACACGAATGCCAGTCTTATGACAGCACTCACACAGAGAACCACGTAAGGTACAAACCTCTGGCGTACTACAGTAGAAATTTAGACTCAGTGATGAGAGGTCACTTCCTTTGTGAACAAAGTTTAGCTGCCGCAGTGTTCGCCATAGAGACGGCTACAACCATTGTGATGGGATGCTCAATGACGTTATTCGTCGAGCATGCATTATTTGCCATTCTAGAGAAACCGAAAGGCACATTGACATCTCAGAGAGCTTCTGCTTATGAAGTGATCATATTAAATCCATCGATTAAGATAATTCGATGTAAGATAGTGAACCCAGCTATGTTCATAGCAGAACCAGTCACTGAAGGAGAGCCGCTCCATGACTGTGCGAATTATGAAGAATTCTATGATGAGATTCCTAGAGTAAAAGAAAATGCATTGGCAGATGGAGAAATCGTCTTCGTTGACGGTTCTTCGAGAATCGATCAAAATGATCGGCAAAGATATACAGGCACCGCTTTGATGAAGCATACGGCAAATGGAGAATTTCGAGTACTTCTTAGTGCATGATTACCATCTCAGTACTCAGCACAGGCTGCAGAATTATTGGCACCCGATACTCGCACTCGAGAATCACGCTGACCAGGAAGTAACAGTGTTCAGCGACTCTGCCTATGTGACATCAACAGTGCAGGCCGGCTTAGCACACTGGAAAAGGATAGGCTACCTCCGAACGGACGGCACGCCAGTGCAGCACGCACCCCTATTGGACAGACTGATTAAGGCACTACAGCTCCAAGTGGGCATAGCAGTCGTGAAATGCACTGCCCACACGAAAGGGACAGATTTTTTTCTCACGCAGAAATCAAGCAGCAGAGGCAGAAGCCAAGCATGTGTCCACCAAAGACAAAGTCATAATGGATGTGGAATAACTGATGTGCATGAGAGAATGATTGATGCACGAAGTGAACCTGACAGTTATAGAAACATGAGGCAAACCCAGTTAATGGAACTCCAAGGGGAAGCACCACAGGTGGAAAAGAATCTCTGGAAGCAGCGAGGATGTTCTTTAAACCCCTCTGAGAGCTTGTGGTGACAAGACAGCACTGCTAAACCGGTGATGGCTATAGCCCTATTGAAGATAGCATTGGAACAATTGCATTATCCAGAGCACATGTCAAAAGAGAATCTAGCAGCAACGATCGCTGAAGACTGGTTTATACCGAATTTAGCGGAGCACGTTGCATTTTTTATGGTGAACTGTATAATCTGCCAACAGTTCACGGATGGGCATACACTAAGAGTCATTAGAGGAGTCATCCCAAGGCCAAATGGACCTTTTCAGCACTTGCATGTTGATTATGTCGATATGATTCAAGTATGTAACGGGTACAGGTATCTAATTGTTGTAGTGTGTCAATTCCCCAGATGGATAGAAGCAGGTCCATGCACACACCAAGACTCTACCTGTGCAGCCAAATTTCTAGTAAGGGAGCCTTTTCCCAGATGGGGAGTGTGTGATGTCATGAGATCAGATAATGGGCCTCACTTTGTTAATGCAGTCTTTGAACAGATTAGCTTGTTGCTTGGTATAAAGCACCAGTTCTCATCGGCGTATCATCCTCAAGGTAATGGGATATGAGAAGCTCAATGGCTTGTTAAAGGAAAGGATAGCCAAGTTGAGGCTAACTCTAAAGAAGGGATGGCTACACTGTCTTGCATTGGCACTGTATGTACTCAGAAACCAGCCTGGTTCTGACCATCATTTTACACCGCACAAAATAGTGACAGGCAGAAGGATTCACACGCTACTTAAACCCCAAGATAGAGCTAGATGTGATGCTCAGCCAACAGGAAAAGTTTTAGGGTCTGAAATGCAAAATTACCTGAACTGCATGACATCTTGTCTTACTGTAATTTCAGGACAGCTGCAATGACGACAGAAAGGGTGAAGGGCAGAACAGAACAAAGGAGATACTACAACAGACCTGATTCAAAGTTTACGTCTACTGCCAATTTTTCCTGGCGACACGGTCCTGGTGAGGAACCACACGAGAAAGAAGTGGGACGAGCCAAGGTGTAACGGTCCATTCAGAGTGGAGAACGTTACTCCCTCTGCAGTCAAGCTAGAAGGAAGAAGAGCTTGGATATTTCTGGCTAATATAAAGCCATACATCAGAGAAGGCCCCCTGCCCGTACCCAAACACGTAGAGACCACAGACGACAGGGAAGAACCATAGCACGTGCAGACGAGATCCATGACGAGGAAGAAGGACGCATGACCAGCAAAGCAAAGACCAATAACTTTTGTATGAGTTGTGACTTAAATTAGGACATTTCCGCTGAGCAAAAAAGGGGATAGGGACATAAAACACGGACACTGTGTGCATCCTAGTTGCAGGGTGAAGAAGAAAATTGCACATATAAGCCACAACATATTCTCTTGACTTTGAACTTTGGACTGAGGCCTACTGAATCCTTGAAGAGAAAAGGATATGCCAAATTTTGATCGAGGACACACAAACTGGAAGAAAATACAATATCAAGACTCGTTCCAGACAGGAGCAATATTTGGACTCATGTATGGTGTCCCACAGCAGCAACATCACTAAAGACCTTCTAATTTACTTTGAACTAGTATTGAGATCTTATCCGTCATTAGTGGGAAGGCTCACTAATATCACTGAATTTGTTCAAGACCCTGAAAACGAAAAGACAATAAGGAGGCTGCTCATTGTGATTGCGAGCAGTTCCTCCTGCTTCCGGAATATAGGGAGGACCAGACAAATGTCCTAAGCAGAAGAAGCAGCGAATAGGCTTGTCAGCATGCTATTCTTTCTCTTAATTGAAGACTGTCCAGATCTAGTTGGGAGATGCACTGACGTCTTCACATTTCTTCGAGATCCAGCAAACACTGAATGTTTGAGTATAATCCTGAACGGAATCATCATTCAGGTTGCACTTCACGCTCATCGAAATCATAGAAGCTGCTCACAGTGAGTACCGAGCAGTTCCAGAATTCAGCAAGAACTAGACAAATGTCCCTTTCACCAGAAGATAGCAGATCAGCGAGCAATTTCTTCTTTCGCCTAATTGAGGACTTTCCATAACTTGTGGGGAGGCCTGCCACTGTTGACGTCCTCACTTTCATCAGAGACCCAGCTAATTCTACACAGATGAGCATGCTCCTGCATGGTATTGTGATGCAGGTTGAACTTTTTAATCATCATCAGAATTTTCAGAGGAGACTGTAAACTTTCCACCGAGGGACAGATCGAGAAGATGTTGCCAGAGACTTCACTCTTGTTTATACTGACAAGGACACAAGATGTCTTCTGGAGTGAAACAGATAAGAGGAATCGATTGGGGACTTGTGTATTTTGAACACGCAGATTAAAAAAGACTTTCTGAACTTATTGTCTTAGTTGACATTTTTCGTATACAGAAAAGAAAAAAAGAACTGTATCCAGAGACAATAGACAATCCATTGTCCAGGCAAAGGATGACAATTGTTCCAGTACTTGCAACCAACAAGCAGAGACAGCAGAATCCAGTGATAATACTGCCTAGAATGTATTAAACTGTTTGTTTTTCCTTAAATGATAAAGATGGGAAACCAAAACAGCAGCATTGTCATCCCTCAAGAGGAGAGGTGCTCTTACTGTTCCAGAACTAAGTGCTGTAGATTGGCCTAGAGAGGAATAATGTACCTATGCATTATATTTATTGTTGTTTTTCTGTCACTAACGATTAAAACTGCATTTATATTGGTGCACAAAGTGTTCCGATTCCAGTAAACCCACCTGATGTACATATGACATACACAAAGGCACCCAGACCTTTTATAGTCATTCCAGTCCCTAGAAAGCCTGACAAAGGAGTGAGTGAACTTGAAATGGATGTGATTAGCAATGACACACACACACACACATTTGGGAACAAGCAAGTTCAAAAGCCAGAGACAGGGTCAGCAGAGTAAAAATGAGAAAAGGTTACTGACAACCACATGCATGCAAACGATGAGTGCACATACACCAGGTCTTGTGTCAATAACTGCAGAACCACAATCCAAAGAATGGGAGAAGGATAGACAACCAACAATGAGAAGCTCCACTACAAGTGAAGTGAAAAGACAAATGGAAAAAGCTGAACTTTTAAGGAAACAAAAGCAGTGGGAGAAGAAACCAACAGAGACAGCATTGATAAGCACCCCTGATCTAGCACCGGAAAGGGCGAGTGCAAGCCCAACGAAAATCTCAGGAGCACAGATGATAGCAGAATCAATATGGTCGTTCATAACCATAGCCAGGAAAAGACGGTTGTAGGTCAAAGTTTCGAATCAAAAGGATCTAAATACAATAGGGTCGAATCAAAAGGACCGAAAACAAAAGGGTCGAATTTATTTATTTTTATTTATTTTTTGGGGGGGGTCCCCGCTAAATCCCAGTTTTTGCTGTAAAAATCACTTTTTTTTCCTATACGGAAACCCAAAAAAAAAAATACATTTACAAAAAAAATTCGACCCTTTTGTTTTAGGTCCTATTGACTCGAACCTCTGGCATTCGATCCTTTTGCATTCGAACCTTTGACCGGACACCGGAAAAGAGAAGAGGACAAGGAAAGAATTGCCAGACTTTCCTCTACCCAGATGGTACAGATGAAGAGACCTGAACCCTGGATGGAAGTAACTGAGCATCCTCCAGTGAGAAGAAGTTACATGGAATCAATTAAAGATGTAATGACAGCAAACTACTTGAAAACCTTGAGAGTCAGAAGACGCATACTGTTAGGCACAGGGCCCCCAGGTATGTTTTGGGTGCCTGTGCTGATATAAGGTGACAGATAAGCACACACACAGCGAGAAGCTCAACAAGAAAGAAGAGTAAGCAACTGTAACAGAAATACAAAGGTACAAACAAACTGGATTCCCTCTTGGGGTGTATGCAGAAAATGGGAGAGAGTGTTCCACGGACTTTAGGAAACTCCAGCCTTCTGCACAGACTGCTATTACAGGGGCCCACGCTGTATGCTCATGGCTGGGAACAACAGCTGTGGGTGTCTGTAACACTGAAAACGCGACAAGGGAAGGGGCAGAGGTTGCCTGCCGGAAACCAACAGTAAAGCTCTGTACAAAGTTCTTACATAAGACAACAGAGGAGACAAGAACAGAAATATCCAGGGAAAAGGAAGAGAGCAAGGGGGGAGTAGCCAGGACACAGGGGGACTGTAGACAAGGAAGCAGGGCTGCAGAAACGGATGGCACAAGGTGCAGGAAAACTGTAGTGGACTGCAGGGGACTGTAGTAGTCTGCAAAACAGGGAGTTCAGAGGAACAGGACAGAGAGATGTAGTAGTTTGAGGCAAACTGTGGTGGACGGCAACAAGGAGTGAGCCCAGAGGAGCAGGGCAGCTAGGAGTACGCCCAGAGGAGCAGGGCAACAAGGAGTGAGCCCAGAGGAGCAGGGCAACAAGGAGTAAGCCCAGAGGAGCAGGGCAGCGAGGCAGGGAGCCCAGAGGACCAGGGCTGAAGGCAGCGGAGTGTAGCAGGCTGCAAGGCCGGGAGACCAGGGGACCAGGGCTGAAGGCAGCAGAGTGTAGCAGGCTGCAAGGCAGGGAGCCCAGGGGACCAGGGCTGAAGGCAGCAGAGTGTATCAGGCTGCAAAGCAGGGAGCCCAGGGGACCAGGGCTGAAGGCAGCGAGTGTAGCAGGCTGCAAGGCAGGGAGCCCAGAGGACCATGGCTGAAGAACAGGAAAAAGCAGCAACAGGAACAGAATTCAAATTCGTGGCTCAAGGAAAAAAGGGGCTGAAAGACTCTTGATGCAAGAGACTGAGCTCCTGCTTAAATACAGCCCTGCCCTGTACTGCGGCAGGCTAATTGGCAGCACCTGGAGCAGCACACCTGAAGGCAATCTGCCTCCTCCCTCTCTGGTCCTGAGAAGGGGGAAGCAGCACTGATCGCTCGGGTTTCTGGGGATTGTGGTTCCAATACTGATGATGGGAACAGCCAGGAATTGATAACTGTAGCAAGGTGCATTATGGTACATGTAGTTAACGGAATAAAATAAGAAAGTACCAAAGTCGTGCAAATGGAAATTAAGGACCAAAGTGTGAATAGGGGTTGTTCAAAGAGTATTATGAAGATAAATTAGTTCCAAATAGTCCATGATGGTTGCCAATGTGTGTGCCAGTGGCACAGACATAACACATACACAGAGATGATAATGAACTAAATGACTACCTGGAGAGCACAGCACACTTGAGAAATAACATCTGGTACCAACACATGAAAGAAGTTGTAAATTCAGAGGAGGAATGCTTTGTTTGTGCACTCCTACCTTACAGCATAGGAAAGTCAAAGATCTTAGTACCTGTGGAAATTGATGTCCAGACAGTGCACTGTCTATCACACGTTGCAATGTGCAAGATCAGAGGCCAGTTCATGGGAAGTGATGCCTCGCTCAAATGGGCAACTGAAGGAACAGATCCAAATAAAGACAATTATGTCCAAGACATAAAAAAAAGAAAGAATGGAAAAACAAAACACATTGTGATCAGATATGAAAAGCCTGGAGTTAAAGGAGCAGAGACCAGAAGAGAAGCAAATAAAAAACTGAATGTCCAAGGAAAGACGCCAGAAGAAGCTTGAAAGTGGAACAACAGAGGCCAAATGCAAATTTGGGTAACAGTGCTTTTACCAGACGGATGGGAAAAAAGAGTAGTGATCTGCAGAGCATGGATGGTCTTCGGTCACTACGAGCCCACCATCAACATAGTGTGAAATGGATGCAAGTCATTATGGCCAAAACTTGCTAAACTGTTGACATGGGTCGAAGACAGTGGAGGACCATTACAGATAGTGCCATTGGAGAGGCCAAAATTCTGCTTCAGGAATAATGGTACAAGAAAAATGGGAGAGAATCAGAAGTGTGGCCGAGTCTTTGACGCTCCAGGAATGATACACGGTACTGCAGTGATCATGGATCATTATTGGGCATGTGGATCCAAAGCATTTATCAGACTGCCGAGAAACTGGCGAGGTATATGCATAATACTGAATGTCCATGTTCCAGCACTGGTGATTCCAAAAAGTGACCTGAATATTGACAGTTTACCGAAAGCAGATGCTCACCTGAGGAAAAAGAGATCTGTGGAACTGATGAACCAAATGAAGAGAGAGAATTACTTTTCTGCCAAATTAGAAGAACCTTTTCATGCAATCCCGTATGAACACAGACTGTTCAGCCTAACCTCATCAGCGTTCACAACAATTTTTATACCAAGAGTTCAGGTTGGAGTGAATACTAAATGGTTGCAGATAACCAGATGGGAGTCACTGCAAACCATCAACACAACCATAAAAGGATTCAATGCAATCAAAGAAGAGATAAGGGCAATCCGACTAATGACCCTCCAGAACAGATATGTCCTTGACATGATCACCGCTAAGGATGGAGGTGTTTGTGCAAAAAGCAGAGAATCATGTTGCACATTTATACCTTCTCATGATGAAGAAAATGGAACTTTAACAGAGCCATAGGTATGCTGACGAAACTACAGAATCAGATGATCGATGAAGCTGACGAAGTTCATGATGACAGTTGGTTTGGATCACTATTTTCATGGGTTCCACAATGGATGGCAGATGCATTCAAATTCCTAGGAGCCCTGCTAGTGATGATATTACTCAGATTCTGTGTTATCAAGATAATAATCTCTCAGTGCCAGAAAACTGCGAAAAAGGCCATAGGGATGAAGATCATGATTGATGTCGAACCAGGATGGAAACCCAAGGGCCTGGCTGATGAAGAAATAAGAGACTTTGTGAAGGCCAGCATTTATGTACCAGAAGGAACAAAGTTTCGATATCCAAGGAAACAAAGAAACTATGTGTCAGGTCCCTGTGTACCCTCCCAATCCTCCTCACCTGATTCCACTGAAGTAAGGTCCTCGGATACAGTACCAGATGGTTTGCTCTTCTTTTTCTTGTCGAAATATGGCTTTTCTTTAGGCTTGTGGTCCTTCCGTTCGTGTAAATAGGGTCTGGCTCCCCCGGAGGCCACCTTGACAGAGCTGGAACCTGTCCTTGCGGTACCCCGGGGAGCCAGCCCCAAAGCAGGGAAAAAGCCAAGTGGCGGAAAAAAATTGTCCAAGAGTCTTGATTGGAGTTAAACGTTCCGGAGTGCAGAGTAGAAACAAATGGGATCTTAGAACTGAAACGTGGCAGCAGGAAGTTTAAGCAGCTACTCCCTGGGATAGGAGGCAATCGCCTCAAAAATAGAAACAGGAAAAAACACAGAGAAATTAAAGCAGGTGAGTGGTGCGGTAAGGAATAACTAACACCAAACCCAAAGATGCGGAGGTCCGCGTAAGGATCCCTGGCGCAAGAGTGCTCCAGGCAAAGAGAGCGGAGACCGCTGAAAGAAGGAGGCGAACAGCAGGAAACGAAGGTAAGAAATGAGCGGCGATAGATGCCGGAATAGTACTTGAAGTGAACCGCAAGACAGCGGAAGAAACCCGGGTTCAAACAGAACGCGGAAAGTAGGAATGCCGGCAAGACGCCGATAGAGAAAAAGGTACGGAAGGACAGAAAGAAACAAACCTTAGTAGGGAGGCAGGAATAAGGGATACACACAGAAAAAACAAGGAAGAACGTCAGGGCGAAACTGACAGGTAAGTGGACTAAAGTTTAAGTCGCACAGAGCATTGTGCCAAGAACAACAGATACAACGCAATGAGCGCGGGGGCGGGGTCTGGTAATATATTAGACGCCGCCATATTGGATGAGGACTAGAGCGGTAGGAGAGCTAAAGTTAATGCCTCCAGCGCTCCCACAGCTTCCACCCGCAGTTCCTGACAGTATACCCCCGTCTCCTCGGAACCCCCCCCGGCTTCCCGGGATGACGTTGATGGAACCTTCTTAGCAATTGGGGGGCATGAATATGGGAGCTTGGTTCCCAGGACCTCTCTTCTACAGGGTAGCCCTTCCAATGCACCAGGTATTGTACCCTGCCCTTACGATATCGTGAATCAACCAGGTAGGAAACCTCATACTCATCAGGAACTGGAGCTACAGGAGTTTGTACTCTAAGAAACCGTCTCTGGAAAGGGTCTTCTTTGTGCAGTTCCAGGAGGGAGGTGTGGAAAACTGGATGAACCCTCTGGAGATATTTGGGTAACTTAAGCTTATAGGCCACCGGATTGATTCTGGACAGGATGGGAAAGGGACCCAAATATCTTGAAGAGAATTTACTAGTGTGAACCCATTTTGGCAGGAACTTGGTAGACAACCAGACTAACTGACCTGCCTTCCAGTCTGGGTTGTTACGTCTGCCCTTGTCGGCCCACCTCTTTTGTGATTGTTGACTGGTTTTGTGTGCCTTCTTGGCTAAGGTATGTACTTCATGTAGGCCCTTTAGAATACTGTCTAGGGCAGGTACATCGGTTGAAGGTCTATTATTCCAAGGTAAGTGTTGAGGATGATAGCCATAGGTACAGTAGAAAGGGCTCATCTGGATGGTTGTATGGAAGGAATTGTTATAGGCGAATTCTGCCTGTGGAAGGAATCGAAACCATTCATCCTGCTGGGGGCTACAAAAGCATCTTAGGTACTGTTCGAGGCTTGCATTAAGCCTCTCTGTCTGCCCGTTACTCTGGGGATGGTACCCTGAAGAAAGAGCCCTGTGAATACCCAATGATTGACAGAGCGCTGACCAGAACCTGGAGGTGAACTGAGAACCTCGATCCGATACAATGGTCCTGGGTAAACCATGAAGACGAACCACGTCACAGAGGAAAGTGGCTGCGGTTTCTGGTGCTGTCGGTATATGGGAGAAGGCGGAGAAATGAGCTAGTTTACTGTCGGAATCTACCGTAACCATGATTACGGTCTTACCATATGATCTGGGGAGGTCAACAATGAAGTCTGTGGAAACGTGCTCCCACAGACGTTCTGGCAACTGTGGCTGTTGCAATAATCCAACCGGTTTCCCCGTTTGGTACTTGCTAGATGCGCAAACAGGGCAAGAGGATACGTATTCCTGTACGTCCTTCCTAAGGGTGGGCCACCAGAAACCCCTGTGAAGTAGCTCGTATGTCTTCCTGATTCCAGGGTGGCCTACCAGGGGGGCATCGTGACACCAGGAAAGCACCTGTCTCTGTAACGGCTTAGTGGGAATAAAGAGAGCAGAACCATGGTAAAAGAGACCATCACTAGCCTGAGTAACAGTAGAGGGTAATCCGGCTTGCACATTATAACCTGGGATCAGATCTTGAAGAAAAAGGGAGGCTGCTGCAACTATCTTAAGGTCCGGAAACACCAGTTCGTGATTCTTATCGTCCCCTGAGTCGTCCCCGTATCTGCGGGACAAAGCATCAGCCTTATGGTTCTCCGAACCTGGAATGTGAGTAATTATAAAGTCAAATTGTAAGAAGAAGTAGGCCCACCTGGCATGACGGGCATTTGTGCATTCCATCTGTTGAAGGACTTGTAGGTTGCGGTGGTCGGTGCGGATTAGGAAGCTATGGGCCGCACCTTGCAGGAGATGGCGCCATTCTTGACAAGCTAACTTGATAGCCAACAGTTCTCTCTCAAGGACAGAATAGTTTTGTTCACTGCTGGTCAACGTTTTAGAGTAGTAGGCAACCGGGTGTTCTTCCCCATCATCTGCCTTCTGGAGTAGAATGGCCCCTACTGCCCCAATGGAAGCGTCTGTTTCCAAGATGAACTGTTTAGCCTGATCTGGTTGGACGAGAATGGGAGCTGAAATAAACAAATCCTTTAGTCATTGAAAGGCTTCTCTGGGTCTTATGTCAAAGATGAATTTGACTCCCTTTTTTAGAAGAGATGTGATGGGTAACACTATGTTGGAAAAATTGGGTATAAAACGCCTGTAAAAATTTGCCAACCCAAGAAACCTTTGTACTTCTTTGACGTTCGAGGGTTCCTTCCATTCCACTATGGCCTTTATCTTCCTTGGGTCCATCTCGATGCCGTCCTTAGATAGGATGAAACCTAAGTAGGATATAGTGGTCACCTCGAATTCACACTTCTCGGGTTTGACCAGCAGTTGATGTATTTGTAGACGATGTAGTACCTCCTTGACAAGTCGGCGATGGTCTTGTAAAGTGCGAGAAAACACCAATATATCGTCTAGGTAGACGACCACAGACAGAAACAGCATGTCCGAAAATATCTTATCCATGAACCGTTGGAATTTAGCTGGTGCATTTACCAGCCCAAAGGGCATCACCCTATATTCAAAGAGCCCCAAAGGGGTACGAAAGGCAGTCTTCCATTCGTCGCCCTTCCGTATCCTCAAAAGATGGTATGCACCTCTTAAATCAAGCTTGGTAAAATAGACAGCCCCCTGGACTGCCTCCAGGACTTCTCGTATCAATGGCATAGGGTATCTGTCGCGAATGGTGACTTGATTTAGGCCCCTGTAGTCTATGCATGGTCGCAGTTCAGAGGTGTCTTTCTTTGGGATAAAGAACAAGGAAGCCCCACAAGAAGAATTGGATTCTTGGAAAAGTCCGTTTTGTAAATTAGCGTCCAGGTAGTCTTTGAGAGCACGTTTTTCTGGCATGGATAATGGATACATGCGACCAAAAGGTACCACTGCTTCCGGCGTAAGGTCTATGGAACAATCTTCATTCCTATGAGGGGGTAAGATTCTTGGCAGTGTATCTAGGAACACCTCAGCATATTCCCGGTATTGGAACGGAACAGAAGACACGGTCACTGTTCGGATGGTGTTGGTCTCTTCTTCATAGGATCTTTTGACAGGATGTTTCATGCAGTTATATTCGCAGTATGATGAGTTAAAACTCACTCTGTTGGACGTCCAGTCGATGGTGGGGTTATGCCGTCTCAACCAAGGTATTCCGATAACCAGGGGGAAGTGAGCTGCCCTGATAAGATCGAAAACCATATACTCTTGATGATCTCCCAGTTTCATCCACAATGGAATAGTCTTGTTGATTATGGGACCTGAAGACAAAGGTGTACCGTCCACTCCTTTGACTGGTATGGGTCTTGGCTTAGGTCTTGAAGGTACCATCTTCTTCTTGGCCCAATTTAAGTCGATAAAGTTACCCGCTGCACCGCAGTCCAGCATAGCCAAAACTTCTATGGGTCCTGAATCAGATAGCCAAAGGTGTACTCTGAATACCATGAGTTGATTGTCGTCTGAATCCTCTATTGGTTTGGAAGAGTTGCAAGGGTGGCAGGTGGCTCCCCCGATACTTCCCTTGCGTAAGAACGGGGGCTGGAGTTTTCCTTCCTCCTGGGTGGTACTTCTGGGCAGTTCCTTAAAAGATGTTTGGACGAACCACAATACATACATAACCCAGCTTCACGACGTCGTCTTCTCTCTTCCTGGGTTAACGGTCCTCGCATGGATCCAATCTGCATTGGCTCTTCCGTAAAATACGTGTTCCTAGGTGATGGTGATTGGGAAGGCCGTGTGGATGTCTGAGGAATGCTGCAACCTCTTCTTCTTTCCTGATGACGTTCTAGTATCCGATACTCAATCTGTAAAGACAATGTTACCAAATCCTGAAAGGAGGCCGGCCTGGCCACTCTGGCTAGTTCATCCTTAATCTCATCTTGGAGACCCCGGCGGAAAATGGTCTGTTTAGCTGAGTCCGGCCAGTCGGACTTAGCGGCCAGCCTCGTAAAAAGGGATATGTACGTCTGTAGGTCTGTGGTTCCCTGCCGTACATCGAGTATCGCTTCCAGAGAGGTGTACAGCACTTCTGGTCGGTCGAATCGCGCTTTAAGCGATTCCACAAAGTGGTCAAAGTTGTTTAAGGAGGGATCATTCCCGGTGACCAAGGGAGTGGCCCAGGACAGAGCATTTCCCATAAGATTGGCGATGATGAATCCAACTCTGGATCGAGCGGTGTCATAGGCATATGGTCTGAAAGTGAAATGGACCTGGCAGGCGTCAAGGAAGTCCTTCAGACCCCCAGGATGTCCGTCGTATTTACCGAAGGACAAAGCCATGGGTGGTAAGTCCCCCTGGTCCTCGTGGCGTAGCACCACCTGCTGCCTCAAGCCGATATTCTCATTACGTAAAGCCTGTACTTCAACAGTAAGGTTCTGCATGGCAGCCACCAGTTCTTGATACTGTTCCAGGGACGCCATGGGTATCTTAAGGCGTTGTATGCTGTCAGGTCCCTGTGTACCCTCCCAATCCTCCTCACCTGATTCCACTGAAGTAAGGTCCTCGGATACAGTACCAGATGGTTTGCTCTTCTTTTTCTTGTCGAAATATGGCTTTTCTTTAGGCTTGTGGTCCTTCCGTTCGTCTAAATAGGGTCTGGCTCCCCCGGAGGCCACCTTGGCAGAGCTGGAACCTGTCCTTGGGGTACCCCGGGGAGCCAGCCCCAAAGCAGGGAAAAAGCCAAGTGGCGGAAAAAACCCTGATGTCCAAGAGTCTTGATTGGAGTTAAACGTTCCGGAGTGCAGAGTAGAAACAAATGGGATCTTAGAACTGAAACGTGGCAGCGGGAAGTTTAAGCAGCTACTCCCTGGGATAGGAGGCAATCGCCTCAAAAATAGAAACAGGAAAAAACACAGAGAAATTAAAGCAGGTGAGTGGTGCGGTAAGGAATAACTAACACCAAACCCAAAGATGCGGAGGTCCGCGTAAGGATCCCTGGCGCAAGAGTGCTCCAGGCAAAGAGAGCGGAGACCGCTGAAAGAAGGAGGCGAACAGCAGGAAACGAAGGTAAGAAATGAGCGGCGATAGATGCCGGAATAGTACTTGAAGTGAACCGCAAGACAGCGGAAGAAACCCGGGTTGAAACAGAACGCGGAAAGTAGGAATGCCGGCAAGACGCCGAAAGAGAAAACGGTACGGGAAGACAGAAAGAAACAAACCTTAGTAGGGAGGCAGGAATAAGGGATACACACAGAAAAAACAAGGAAGAACATCAGGGCGAAACTGACAGGTAAGAGGACTAAAGTTTAAGTCGCACAGAGCGTTGTGCCAAGAACAACAGATACAACACAATGAGCGCGGGGGCGGGGTCTGGTAATATACTAGACGCCGCCATATTGGATGAGGACTAGAGCAGTAGGAGAGCTAAAGTTAATGCCTCCAGCGCTCCCACAGCTTCCACCCGCAGTTCCTGACACTATGTGGGAAAATGGATCTATTGACAATGCCAACTAATGACATGGAACAAGGATGAGCACGTGAGAACAGCAGGAAGCTTGAAGGGAGTCATAAAGATGTGGACTCCAAAGATGTATTTCTTCAAACCTATATGTGTGGATCCAGAAGAAGAATTAAAAGTGGACCCAGAGGATGAAGCAAAGGTAGATACAAAAGAAGAAGTGAAAGTGGTCGATGAATCGCCCAGAGGGGGGAGTGTAGAGGAGGTCCCAAACACGACCCGCACTCCAACCGTCCACTTTGAAGTACCAGGAACATTCACGCCGAAATATGTAACGTATGATGAACAAATAAACCAGCAGAGAGCCGCAGTGGGGCTCTGTCCAGTACCTATCAGACTGACAGCACCTATTGAAATACTGACACCTAAGAAAACCTGGACAGTGAGGTACCCATTGAGAAAACCATATCGGCAAATGAGACAGAATGATTATTGTTAAAATCCAATACCTGAAGAAGTCAAGAGGATACTAAAAGAAGACAAATGATGACATCATAAGAACCTGGACTGACTCTTGTATAGAAGATATGACGACCTGTGAATGATGGAAGGAGACAAAACACCATGGATAAGTGACATCCTGAGTTTAAAGTAAAACAATTGATGTCAAATGTAAGAAACTTATGCCATAAGCGAGATGAAGATATTCAGTCAGTTTACACGTGTATACATGCAAGGAACCACAAGAAGCTAAGAATAAATGTGAGGCTTGCTAAAGCTTAGTAGTAAGATAGATTGCAGGCAGCGCCACCTATACATATCTACTTCAAGAAAACACTTTATATAAGTATGCTTCCACTATGCACAAGAGCAGAACCGACCAAAGTTTACTTAAGGTCTCAAGAGGAGAGCTTTGCAGCAGGAAAATTGAGAATTAAGGACAGAGAGAAACTCATACAAAGACCAGTCATGCCAAGAAGCCAAGGCCGTATCAGCTGAAATAGCCCAACAGTGGTTACAATTCATGAAGAGAAGAACAGTGTATCCTATTCTGAAAGGTCAAGATATGCCACAGAAGGCAGATGGCTGACAAAATGAAATCAAATACACAAATTGCATGAAGAATAAGATGATTTCACGGTGTCGAAATCATGTGACCGAGCAAGCAGAAGGGATGAAACCTTCACACCTATGCATGGATTTGTGCCATGCCCAGACGCCTTAACTTTTCCAGACCAAGAAGATGTCTTAAAGCCAAAATACAAAGAAATAATTGACACATGACCACTGAAGTGATGATTGATTGTTGCAATAATTGGAGGGAGGCTGGGGGAGGGAGCAGACTAACTCCCTGCACCTGGCCAGCTATTCTGCATGCTGCTAGGCTAGCGGAAAAGTATGAGTGGGGTTATTGCCATCCCAATCATAGTGGACCAATTAATCTAGCGTCCTATAGTTAGTAGACCCAATGAGACGTACTTTTAGTGACGTCCACAGCAGCCATTTTGAGGGAAGGGCTTAGATACCCCACCTGACGCTGTTTATCCAATCTCCTCACTTCGTTACTATATACAGATATTACACCTATATTAAAGTTAACTTCCTAGGACCAACAGAATTGCATGCAACTTTTTAAGCATTACACGTCAGCGATGACCAGTTTTCAGTACAAATTATGTTTTTTATTAAATTACAAGAGTTGAAGCGAGAAGGAAGATTGAGCAATTGCTGATATTCATTAACTCCCCATTTTTTGTACTTGTTACTAAACGGACTCCCTTTGCCAAACCATTGAGGTGTCATTATTGATTTGATGCGTGAATATTAATCTGCATCCCCATCCATCTCACGGGTGCTGCTGCCTCATCTTAAAGTGCTATTGGGCTCTATGGGCCGGTTGGGGTCCTCGTGCACACTGTTTTACAGTATATTGTGCATGATAAGGAATGGGTTGGTAGGAGGTTTAACAGTAGTGCCACTCTAAATTACATGACATTAGTGAATCAGTCCTGTGTGGTTGAGTAAGGGTTGCTTGTCCACTGCAGGGGTTCATTCTGTCTACTTTCTCTTTGAAGCACAGTGACAGGTATATGCTTTTCTCTACCTCAATTCCTAACATATCCCATACTGGATGCAGGGGTAGAAGGGGCTTGTACCCCCTTTGGGGTGGAGGAAAGGCTCCGTTCATAGGGGTGATACCATGACATCATTACTCTAGAAGAAGAGAACCCCAACACACAAGAACGTATCTCAGGAGTGTATAAATAAAAAGTCAAAAGATGCTACACTCAGAGATACAAGGTTCATCAAGACCACGGTGGACATCAGGTTAATAATACCTGAAAATTGAGTTGCAGGTCCTGTTAGGGTCATTAGAGTGCTCACCAGTTCACCTGATGGGCCCCATGATAATCTATACTGGCTTTGAATAGATTCAAGTAAGGGACAAGGCTGTACACATTGATATTAATGTCTCATAAACGGTTGTGTTTGGAATGACTTTGAGGAGCTAGAAAAGCTGAATAATCCCAATCACCTGGTTTTTGAAGGGGTCACTAGATCAGAGGCCAAGGGTAAACATTCTACAGGATGTGTATCTAGGAAGGCTCTGACATTACCCAGGGGTTAAAGGATAGGAATGGCTGAATTCCCTCCTGCTTTACCTGCCATCGTGTATTTTCCCTTGGGAGAAGAAGAGGAGGTATTTGTAGAAACGAAAGTCTCTCTACTCATTGACAGAACTGAAATGCTGTCCTATTGAAGAAGGGGTCCTGACAAGGTAGATTTCTGTAAGGGTTAATGAGAATTACTTTGGGGGTCATTTTCTAAACCCCTTGATTAGCAGAAAGTGGTGGTAAAAGTGGCAGTAATGATAACAGTCTTATTGAATGATGCTAGGGATTTCACATGATTTGGCAGGTGGTATTGGGGAGAGATGCGTGCTGAAAGGCGCAGGGACACCCCACACCCTGGACCAGGGTATTAGGTAACAAGATATACTGAAAAAATGTCCAGAGGTTGTTTTTTAATTTATAAAAGGTATCAAAATGTATTTACCAAGATACATTATTTTTCACAATGAATGAATCACCAATTAATGTACACATTAAATTACATAGATATTGCAGGAGAGCATAATACACCAGATTATAAAACCTAACACGACCATCATTCTTCAACAATCAAACCATCATTTGCAACTCAAATCAATCAACCTCATTCATTCGCAGTAAAAATTGAACCAAACTATTGGTGCAATATATATGTAGTAGCACTTCATTAGTTAGCCCCACATAGTCTTTGTCATTTCATTTCATCCACATTGGGTATGTATTAACACAATAATTGTCCAAGATGTGCTCTATTCCAGGGAGTGGGTGCATTCAACAAAAAATGACAGATCCCATCCCCGGATATCCTTCTCTACCGGTTTCGACGTTTGAAAACAATTGGAACAACGTCTTCATCAGGAGAAACAATTATTACAATATTACAACTGACTCCCAGTGTAATGCTCTCTCAATAGTCTGACCCACAAGTAAGGCTCGAGACAAGTTCAAGAAGATTCCATATCTCGAACAAGGTGCCGGAATTATTCCAGTGCTCAACCAACTATTGCCATATATGCCACCGAAATTCAGCTTGAACGAATCGAATTTCAAATTTGTCTCCATGTACTTATTCAATGACACAGCAAATCACACAGCACTCGAGTGCTGATGAGGTAAGAAGCCGCCGAACAAAACATGCCAACAGCAATCCCGAAATCCTGTAAGTGAGATGTCCTGCGCCGAGAAATGAACATAAACCTGGGGGAGTGAGGCAGACTTTACATGCCTGCCTCCTTTCTCGCTTTGCCTGCCATGATATCCCCTCCATTGTCCTGTGCCTGTTTTACTGCATTTTGGAAATGGACATCTCATCAAATTATAGCTCATTATTTGTATGGGTAGAAACGGGTCAGGTGGTAGTTAAATCATGGGTATGGCTATGGAGGGGAAAGAAGGGTGGCAGAACAGGGATATGTGGGGCTGACCCTGATAAAAATATCACAGGAAAATGTTGGGAAATGTCCATGATAAGGGAATGTCATAGATATGCCGGGCAAATCCAACAAGTATACTAACAGCCTGAGATGTTCATGCTGGTGGCAAACCAATGAATTCCCATTGATTCCACCTGTTTATTCCACCTTGCAAAAGAAGGTGGATTCCATTGGAATCCAACGTAAGTACCTTTTGCAAGGATTAACTGCCACAGGCATTTGGGCTCATTTGTATTCAGAAGTGTAAAAGAAAGGTGTAAAAGCGATTTTGCCTATTTTACACTTTTCTTTTGCAAATACAAATGATGAAAATTGCATGGACGGGCAGGGCTTTTCCTTTTAATTGCAAACATGTATGGTCTCTCCCATTTTAATTTATGATTTTCGTTAAATGATTAAACCTTGCAGTAGAGTTGCGGGTGAAAGAGGCCAGAGAGAGAGACTGCCTCTTTACTTTTACAGGTGGAAGATGGTAATCCAGATTGAACAATGCTACAGGACATGTCATACTTAACAAAGGTCTGTTACAGCAGGCACAAGATCCAGGAAACTTTGGTTCCTTTACCAGTGGGTGGAGTTCCATTTGAGAGCGGGGGATTGACGTTGTTTGCCCCCTTGGCCCTCCCACATCATCAGGACTTTGTTTTTTTGGTAGTAGTTGTTCACTTAATCAGGTACCCCAAAGACATACCCATGATAACGGCGACGCCCATAGTGGTAACTCAAGCTCTCCTTGGTATCTTTACCAGGCAAGCTTTCTCCAAGGAGGTTGTTCCCCACAAAGGAAGCAATTTCATGTCTCACTACATGAAATCCTGTGTAATGTTTCATCCAAATAAATTATTATGTGGTGATTTACTACGTAGTATTTTGCTTGCATGGGGGTAGAATAGATCGGTATATGTAGAAGGGTAGGAATTAGAGAGGGGTGGGAAATGATAACGGTGTGGGTGGTGTGAGATTGGCATCATGGAAGGGGGCACAGACAACAGATTCGAAGATGAGCAATCTTTTAATAAAGAAAATGTCAGGATGGATTAAGGCCTAATTTGACCTATATTAAGGTGGGATTTCCCTACCTAAAGAAACTAATGAACGTCAATGTCAGTAGGTTCAACATACAAATCTGTCTGAATCCAAATCCTATTCTTGTCCTCACAACTAACATCACATAATGTGCAGGGACATCAACTATAACTCAAAATAGTGTTCCAAACATGAAGTTCTGAGCTACTTCAAGCTCTGGCTTATTTGATAGTTTTCTCTCCCAAATGTCAACATGTTCACCACAAAGTTCAATTTCTCTTCCTGTTAACATCAGATGAAATAAAGTGTATAAAGGTTAAGGTGCCTTTCCCCACGTTCGACACAGTTCCAGGGTAATTGAATTCCAGGACACCAAAACCCAGGGTTCCTTTCCCCAAGCTCAATGTTCATATGAAAAGAAGGTATGCTTGAGGCTTTTGTCTTTTAGATGAACGTGCATAACTCAGGCTCCATTCCTCAAGTCTGATGTTTATCACCATTGGCTTTCTTAATTTCACCACAGTTAGTTTGATTTGGGTAGCATTGTCAGCTTCATTCAATGCATGAAGTTACTTTGATTAATTTCATTTAGTTCGGTATTCAATATTAGTAATGTATTTTGCGTTGTTCCATATATTACATTACTAGCATTTATTTCATTCAGCTGGGGAGTCAGCCCAAGTAACGTACTTGGTTTTATTCATTTGACCGGTATTGTATTTTCGGTCTTCTTACAGCACCCCGGCTATTGAGAGTGTCCCAGGCACGTACCCCGTCTTGGCAGCTTCTTCTTTCTGCTTTCGGTTTTCTGGGGCAGCCAAATGGTCTTGCACTTCACAATGCACTCGTTGGCTTTTCTGAGGGGCTTTGCCTTTGTCTTTCTGCAGCGCCTGCTGTTCGCCTGCCCAGCTGGTGAACCTTGATCCGCATACAGCTTCTGACGGGATTCCCAGGACTTCTGATGGCGTACTGGCTTCTAGTCTTCTCTTCACGCACAGCTTCCACCCTGGAGCCAAAATGGAGCCTTTAGTGTTGCTAAATCCAGAAACCAAGGCCCTGTCCTTTGTTGTTCTTGAGTGTGATTGAGTGGAGATTGGGAGTGTTCATGTGGGGTAACATGTCTGGCATGAGCACCAGCTGAGAGCTCACAAAGAAATGTATGGGTTCACATGAGAGTGATTTCAGGGGTCGGCTGTCTGGGATTTCTCTAGAGTCCACAGTCCCTGGGTTTGCCCAGGAGAATGCCTATGAATATTTGCGTGTGGTGGCCACCACTGGTTGGCCAAATATTCCAATGAGGTGTACAATTGGTAGTAAGGAATAACTTCTTTAAAAGAAATGTGATTTGTTTAATAATGCACTTCATGCAGTACTCCGGCCTCTAAAGAGTGAGACCGGGAATGGGAATCGAAACTGTGTTGCTCAGAGCTGTCTTACTTCCAAGACAAGCATTTTTTCCTTGGGCTATTCTCCCAGCTTTCCAATCTTGTTTGTCATAAAAGCTGATAGTTTGCACCAGTAACTTTGTCAATTGCTGTGATTTGATCCTTGTGTATCCAAGAGAGATGGCAGACGTGAGGACGACTGGGGAAGCTCTACACCAGCATCATTTTTTGAACTCTGAAAATTCAATGACAAAGCTCTTCCTCTCCACCTTAGCAGAAGGAAATATGCCCAGTCTTGTTTTTCTTTGATCCAGTGGAAACATCTCGGTCTGTTCATAAGGTGGTGTTATTGTGGCCTGTGACCCCTGGAATCGAGCACTGTAGCCTCCTATTGTCCCTTTCTTGCTGTTGCTTCTGCTGAACCTTTTACTTTACAGCCCAAACATGTAACAGTTCCTGGTACATCCTCCAGTCGTGGGGATGTCCAGTGATGTTCACTGTTGCCATCCTGCATTTCTTTTGGTAGTCCCTCAGACCTCATCTGGGTATCAAGACCTGTTTCTCCAGGTTCAGGTACTTCTTCTGCATACCTTGTCAATGGGGCCATCCCTGCTCCTCTCGACAGATTCTTCTCTGGAACAACTAAGAATGTATTTATTCATTAGGTTCTCATGTTGGGTGTCTTTTGACTTACCTGTCAGGGTTTGTTTAATTCCCTGCTTTGCAACAATATTCTAAATCATTCTCATAACTCCAAAAACAATTCCATTGAGCCTTACCTCTCTGCTAACCTCCTTCTAATCTCTCTTCTTCCTTTAATCTCAATGATTCTTGAATGTGTTGTCTATTCTCAAGTCACATTAAATTGGTATCTAGAATATTCATCAAAAATTAATTAATCAAATGAATATCCATCGAATTTTAGTCATTGAAAATACTTTCCATCGAAATGCATTTTCATTTAATAAAATTCAATGGATTTTTCAAATCGAAAATTAGGGTTAGGGTCAGGTTAGGGTTAGGGTTAAGGTAAGGGTTGGGGTTTGGGTTAGGGTTAGGATTTGGGTTAATGTTTGGGTTTGGGTTATGGTTAGGGTTTGGGTTAGGGAGGTGACCATGGGGGTTGGGGAGGAACCCCCATCTATATAAATAAAAATGTAAATGTTTGTTCATAATCTTAAATCTCCGAAAGTTCTTCACTGATTGCTTTGAAATTTTGACACAACATTGCATTCAAATAGGTGTGTGTTTTTATTTACCTACTATACATAGA
Source organism: Ambystoma mexicanum (assembly GCF_040938575.1). Taxonomy (NCBI): domain Eukaryota; kingdom Metazoa; phylum Chordata; class Amphibia; order Caudata; family Ambystomatidae; genus Ambystoma; species Ambystoma mexicanum. The sequence goes on along the minus strand of NC_090930.1, from coordinate 1,106,538,783 downwards.
TGTCACACCTGTGACAGTAAAAACATGCTTTTTCTGAAAAACAGCACCATCTGTTGGACGTAAAAGAAACACACGCTATACTAAATATTTTACTGAACAACAGCGCCATCTGTTGGACGTAAGAGCAACACACACTATACTAAACATTTTACGATTCCATTTCAATGTTTCCGATTTAGAATGGCTCAAATAAGTGCAGAGGAAGCAGCAGAGCGACGTGCAGCCACACTTTAGGATGCACGGTTGCGAGCACGGCTATCGCGTTCTGCAGCTTCAGATCTGCTTCATTCTTAACAGAATGAACGCAACAGGCTAAGAGTGGCTGAAAGACATCAATGAGAAACAACAGATCAGCGTCAAACACGACTCCGTGCTCAGCGACCACGCGATTACAATCGCCTTGCATTCCGGTACAACGCAGCTGATGATTATAGTTTGAGCCATCATGTTCTCATCGGCACCATGACTGAAGCGTGTCCTCATTGCAAGGCTCTGAAATTTAATGGAGAAACGAAAGGAATATGTTGCCCCGCCGGGAAAATTAAACTGCCTCAGCTTGGAGAACCACCAGAGCCATTAAAAACTACCCACAAGCATTGTGAAATTAAACATATTAGAAACGTGCGCTTTCTCGTTTCTTTTTTTTCCATTTAACCATACTGAGCCACAGCAACGCGTGGCCGGGGACAGCTAGTTAAATAATAAACACTAAAATGTAACATGAAGCTGACCAGTGCCAAAATACTTTGAAGATTTCAGCACTGGACAGCACCATGTAACGTTTTACCGTGAAAAAATAAATGCATCGAAATGCTGTCTTTTACATTTAAAAGTACATATCAATCGAAACATGTCCATTCCTATTTTCGATGGAGAAGTTTCGATGGATATGTTCTTTTAAATGTACAAGATAGCATTTTGATGCATTTGTTTTACTTGTATTTTTTTCAATGGATATTAGTTTCTATGGTTGTTTTTTCCGATGAAAAGACCATAAACTATTCAATCTTGATCTTCTCTCCTTACGGCCTCGGCACCAATCCTCTTGACCTTTCTGTTGCTTTTAACACAGTTGATCACCTCTTTCTACTTGCAGTCTTTCTTCAATGTGCTTCTTGGGTAGTGTTCTTCAATTGTGTCAATCTTATCGAACTGATGGTTGATTTTCAATTTCTCTGGCAGGGAAATGCTCTCCCTCTTTCATTCTCTTACATGGTGCCCAGAAGGGCTCAGCCTTGGTTCCATTTCTCTCTTCACTGTATACCGCTCTCCTCTTTTCTATTGTTTTTTCATATAGCCTGCTTTCCCAATTCTATGATGATGACACCCAAATCTATGTATCCTTCTCTGACTTTATCTACTGGTATACTATTAATCCAATCCTGAAGGCAGTCTCTCATTTCTTAGATCTCAATACCTCTAAAACTGAGATCCTCTTCCTCCCTGCTTCCACGATACCCCCATCTTCCTGCTTCAATACGTAATCTGGTTGTGTACATTGACTCTACTCCCTCTTTCACTACAAATATTTCCGATACTGCTCTTCTTTCTGCCACTAACTCTATTACCTATGTAAGACTCAGCTTTTCCTCTCTTGCCACACCCCTAAACTACTCATCTCTACTCTTGTCTTCTCTCACCAAGGCTATTTTTCTTCTCTACTCTTTGCTAAACCTGTTTATCATCTCACCCCACTTCGTTCTATCTTGGATTCCTCCATTTGTACTTAATGCTACCTTCCCCCATGTACTTATATTTCTCCTTCCTTTCATTCTTTTTCTTGACTGTCCTTTAAAGCTCGCTCACTCTTCCACTTCATAAGTGAAGGGAACCATTGTCGCAGAGGGAAGGAGGAGACAACGGCACACAAGCAGGTGTACCGCCAAGAGGAAAGTAAGGGTGTTGGGGTCAGTGGGTTGTCAGAAATGTTCGGGGGAGTGAAAACCGAAAGTCAATTTCATTCAAACAACTTTTGTTTATTTCTCCCTCAAACATTTCTAATTTGTGCAATTCATGGTAATCACTGCAGCGACCTAGTTCCCATGGGTATTTTCCCTATCCTATTTTTTTTGTTTGTGCTATTAGGTGGCTGTATAAGCCAAAACTATTGTATTAGAGTACAGATGGTGTATAAGAATTAGGCATTTTACAGGCACTGCTATAAGCTGTCCAGGTACTTGCCACATGTTATGCCTAATAACACCAATGACCAGTTAATAACTCTGCAGCAGTGCCTGGCAAATGCCTTTTCCGTGCCTACACAAAAGCCCAAACTGTTGGCATTGCCAATGCTTGTTTGGTAGGAGGGATATCCTCCCCTCTGCCAACTTCTAATGTATTCCACCATTCTCTTAACCTGATTCATAGATGGTCAGAAGATGGTGGTACGGAGGTTAGCCACCTGCAATGTAGCTATTGACCCTCCACCAGACTCCATCTGGGTTGGAGATGAGACCATGGTGCAGTGGCCTTCAAACTTTGTTGGCCAGGCCCCCCCTGAGCAAAATTTGGGCAGGCCCAGCCCCCTAAAAAATGCCAAATGGACAATATGTATTGCGCACCGTCACCACACCCTACTCCCAGTATAGTCCCTGGGCTCACCCACCTGCTCCCAGCACAGTTGCTGGGCTCCCTCATCCCACTCCTATCCAGTCCCTGGGCTCTCCCCACCCCATCACACACCCTGGGCTCTCCCCACCCTGCTCCCACCACTATTCCATGGTTCCCGTCCATCCTGCTCCCACTACAGTCCCTGGGCTCCCCCCATACCGTTCCCAACACAGTGGCGACTGGTGATTTTTTTAAGTGGAGGGGCATAACTATTTCCCCCAAAAATGCCATAGCGACCGAGCGCAGTGAGGGAGCCCGAACCAATCAAAGGCGGTACGGAGGGTTTGCCCCACGTGAAATTCTTTAACAATAATGGGTTAAAATATTGCTTTGCAGAGCATACTTTTAAAAAATTGGTAAATAGCCAAACAGTTTGCAATTGGTGCTGGGGGGCCCAGGGGGCGGGCATGACATTTTTAACTAGACATCTATGATAGATGTCCAGTAAAAAGATACCATCCCTGTCCCTTGGGCTCCACTGGGCCTAACATAATCAACATGATTATGTGTGTATGCAATGCGCTAGGGTGCCAAGGGGGAAAGCATGGCATTTTTGACTGGACATCTATGATAGAAATTCAGTAAAAAAAATACCATCCCTGTCCCCTGGGCTCCATAGCGCATCAGAAGTAGAGCTGATGTTGGCAGGTGGGTAGGGGGATTGTGCAACAAAGGCATTTAGGCATTTTTAAAATGCTTTTGTTGTACAACCCTCCTTCCAGGGGCGTTGCTAGGGGGGTCTAAGGGGCCTATAGCCCCTGATCCTTTGGTTATAGCCCCGGATAGAATCTCAGGAGCTACAGCCAAAAGACTAGCTAGCCCCCAGTCCCAACATTTCCGACATCAGCTTAGCCCCGGGTCTTTTCCAGACCTAGCAACTCCCCTGCCTCCTTCCCCCCTTTATCCACCACTTGCCAAAATCAGCTCAATGGACCAAAACAAAGTAACACACACACACACACACACACACACACACACACACACACACACACACACACACACACACACACACACACACACACACACACACACACACACACACACACACACTCATACAGCAATCACTCTATCATTCTTCACACGAGCATCCATCACCATACACTCACTCATAACACAAGCATCCATGCATCCATACACATGTTTAAATAAAAACAAATGAACTTAAACGTACCTTCTGCATTGGCCTGCGTGTGGGTTCTGAAACACCCGGCTCCAGGCTCCTGTGTCCGTGTGTGCGAGGAGGCGCAGCAGCTCCCCCCCGCAGATACAAATATGCAGTGCCCCAGCCAGCATTTCCAATGAGCTATGCAATGCTGGTGAAGCAAAACACACCAGCACTTGCATGGGCCAGTGAGCATGTGCGGCTGGGGAACTAAACTGAACTGTCAGAGGGAAATAGTGTTTCCCTTTGACAGTTCAGCCAGCCCAGGAGCACTCCCTCAGCTGGAAAAAACAGCTGAGGGAGTGCTCATTGTTTCACTGGTCTGGCTCCTTAGCTCCTCCATAATGGGTGAGGGGCCACTGGGTGGGCGCCCCCTCATCATTATGGATGAGCCGCCAGGCTTAGACTGTCCTATAGGGTAATAGGGCAATGCCTGCACCGAAAATTCAAAATTCTAGTGTTGGCCTGTCAAAATGGGCCAATCTTTTTGGCCAATGTGGGCGTGTTTGATGAGTAACTTCACTATGCAGTTTGTAATTTTGACCATTGTTGCTGAATAAATATTCTTTAAATTTCATAATTTAACACAAAGCGCGGCCTTGGGTACTGTTCAAACAGTCTGTGACTAAAGGAATGAATATCCATTTACAACTGCGGGCTACTTTTTCATTGGTGCCTGAGACAATTTCATGCTTCAGCTCGACCATGTGAGCCGCCCCTGCCCATTTCTTCCAATACAAAAATAAATATTTTCTTTTTTTCCTTTTTTACATTTCTAGCTGGGCTGTCACAGCCCCCCAGGGATGTGGCCGCTGCGCCCTGCGGGGACGCGAACCACAGTTTGAATACCGTTGCCATAGTGTGAGAAGGCTCTTTCCCAGCAAAGGTCTAATCAGCGGTTTGCAACAAATGTTTTTGGCTACTACTCCCATCAGCCCTAGCCTGTATTGTCAGTTGTGTAGGATCTTGGGACACGCAGTTCAGAACATCTGGACAGTTTCTATGGATCAGAACATGGGGGTACTCATCACTGACGCCACTAACATTAGCCAATCATTAGGGGTCTTCGTGTAACAATTTTCAAGTATCTAATAGATGGGACAACCCAAGTATACCACCTGACTCATCCTCAACCACTAATACTGTTCTCTATATGTATGCTATACTAACCCTACCACTCGAGGAACCAATCCGGAGTAGCGATAGGTTTTTTGCTAACTTTCCCAGGTGACGCAAGTAGCGTGTCATACTGAGGCAAAAAGGGCCTGCGAGCCCCACGAATTTTGAGAGTCTGGACGGACGCGTACGATCCTAGACCCATCCCTGCCGCTGTTTTAATAAAGAGCAGAACCACCTTGCTTCTTGTCTGTGTCTCATACTCATTTTTGGGAACACGGGAGGAGTTGGGGCCTCCCAGCCCGGAGGTCCGTGGACGGCACAGCCGACCCCGGGAGAATCACCCCGACAAGTTGGAGGCACTGCTGAGATCTGTTTACGATCTACCGTTTTATTTTTCCAAGGCCTCTCGTTGCGAGGAGGCCCGGCGGCGCAGCCCCCTCTGCCGCTGCCCTCTTTTTTGAGGACTACAGGACCATCGCGGAACTGCGAGAAGACCGGGCAGCGCAATCTGGATATTGGCCCTCGGGTGCCGGTTGAGAAGTATCCCGCCCGCGGTTGGCGAGTGTCCAGACGTGGTCCAGACGAGGGGAGGTGGCAAGCCGCTTGGAGGGGTGCACGCAGTCAAGCGGCCCCGCATCAAGAGAACTTGGTGAGTATGTCACACCCAACAAGCAATGTGAGATTGTGAGGGAGGGGGGGAGGAGTAAAATAAGGGCGGTGGGAGGTGTTACTAAGGTGTGCAGCGAAGATTTGATCAATTAGTGTTAACGGTAAAGTGAATGGTAGCAGGACAGGCGCGAGAGCCGTCTGCTACCACGTCACGGAAAAGGGTGGGCGGAGCAAGAAAACATCACGTGCGGTTGCTCGTAGATGCTGATTGGCCTAGGTCGTGGCCACCTGTAAGGGGTGTGTGTGTGTGGCTTCCTATGAATTGGCGGTTATTGATCAATGAGTAGATGAGGATCCCTATTGATCGAGCAGTGAAACTCGATAGATAGATGACGTTTTCCTGTAGGTGGTAGCTAACTGGTTACCTAGTACGGAAGATAATTGGCTGGTTAAGCCCTCCCATTGAGGGGCGTATCACACGCGAGGCGACGCAGCGTGCGCAGTCGGATTATATTTTTGGTTACCTTGTTTCAGGCGTAACAAGAGGACAGCTGTGGGGTTAACGGGGACAAACAGCAAAAAAACTTATTGCGAGCTTTCTGAAGTGTAAAAGATCTTACCGGTAGTTTTGGAAGAGGTTGGTGACGTCACCCGTAGGGCTTTCATAGGATACCTTGACCACACAGCATTGTTGAGGGGTGGTGGGGAAGTGAATAGTGGACAGGGGGTGTGCACGGAGGTTGTCGGCCACCCCAAATATGGGACAGGTGGAGAGGGGGAAGTGACCGTGCACGGAGAACGCTGGTCACGCCGAGCGAGGTAGGAGGAGGAGGGGAGGAGAAAGGAGAAAAAAAAAAGGGGGTGGGACGGCTGTATAAGCACGTCACACAGGGCACGCAGCCGCAGAGGGCTTCGTGCGCCGTGGCCGCCGGGGGCCGTAACGGTATTAAGGAAGAAAAACAAATACAGGATATTTGCAATTGTTATATTTGACTGTTTTCCCTTTTTAGCGGACGGTCGCAAGACCCCAAACTACGGGGCCAGGTAACATATCTGCAATTGTCATATTTGACTGGTTTTCTTTTAGCGGACGGTCGCAAGTTCCCAAACTACGGGGCCAGGTAACAACAACTATACTGAAGGGAGCTAACAACACAGTGTAACCATGTCATACGGGTCAGGATCGGGAGGGTGGGGGAATACCCTCACTACCCCGCTGGAGCATATGTGTAAAACACTATCGCCCCATAGGGAAAAACTGATCAAATACAGCATAGAATGGACACAAGGAACAGACAACAAAATGACGACACCCTGGCCGCCTAACGGCAGTTTCGACCCGTACGTCCAACACTCACTACTGACATATATACATAACAGATACAAGGGGAAGAAGTTGGCGCATCACGTGGAGATGTTTAACTTATGGAGGCTATTCCAGGGGTCCCGACCAGGACCAACCGTGATGTTCACTGTGGAGGAAACGAAGGAGGGAAAGAAGATTAAGGCGGAAGAGGTAAATGGGGAAAAGGAGGTTGACAGCGCACCGTGCGCGGGAAGAGACAGAGGGAGGGGGGAGAAAAGCTTAGCATCGCAAATGAAATAGAAATAAAAAAGGAAAGGACCGACGACATGCCTTTAGCGAAAGTAGGGAAAAAGGAGGAAGGGGGGTTATATCCTGTGACGGAACTACGAGAAGCGGTTAGGCAACAACTAACGGCAGCTGAGGGGTATTCGAACCCAGCGTACAGCCCACCACCATATACAGCTACAGGTGGCTACACAGGGGGGGAGGTGACAAGTACGGTAGGCCCAACTTATACGAAGATGCACGCAAGGGAAGGGAAGAATAGTGAAGAACCAATCCCAACCATAGGACACGACGAGTGGGTAGCCGCGCAGGTGCTGTTAAAATTGCGAGGGACACTAACGGGAGAAGAAAAGGAGGTAGTACGGAAAATGAACGAGGACGATGAGGGTAGCAGTGAAATAAGAGGGGAGGAAGGTAAAAGGAAAGAAGGGGAGCTGTTACGAGCAGAGGAGGAGATGTTGGAGGATTGATTGGCAGAATTAAGGAATGAGCAAAACGCCCTGAACAAACAGCTTGAGAAAGAGGAACGAGAGAGAAGGAGGGAAAGGAAGGAAAGTAAGGATGAGTTAGAAAAAATGAGGGAACGAACTGAAGAACAGAAGAGGGAAGCTGAAAGGATGAAGGCGATAGCAGAAAGGGTATCTCGAGCAGCACAGCGTGACAGGAAAAGAGAGGAGGAAGAGAATGAAAAGGAAATGGAAATATGGAAGAAGAAAATACTATCAGAAACCACCAAGAAATACGAGGAAGGCAAAGTAATAGAAAGCATATTAGAAAGGGAGAGAGAGAGAGATGGGAAAGGAGGAGAGAGGAAGAAAGGATATTAGAGAAGGTGAGTAGTGAGGTGATGAAGGAATTAAAAAAGAAAAGAGAGGAAATAGGTGGTGAAATAGTAGAGAAGAGGGAAGGGGAAAGAAGATATAGGAAAGGGGAGAGTGAGGTAAGGAAATATGTACGCAGGGATGCAGAAGTAGCCACAACATCAGCACAAAGGGGAGCAATTGGTAAAGAAGAAGTGGAAGGAACGGATTTAATAGACTTAAAAACAGTGACGATTAGGGGGAAAAAGACGGATTGGGGGTTGTCGCTCCTGGATGACTTTTGCAGCGAAGAAGAAGAAGGAATGGGGGGAGAAGGAAGAAGCGGCGATAGGGAAAGCTTAGACAAATTGTACATCACCCGCACCAACAGGGAATCACCATGGGCATGCAGAAGGAAGGAAGAACTGGGGGGAAGTGAGGAGAAAGAACGAGAAGTGGCTGGAAGACAAACACGTGCAGCTACACCCACATCATCCCGTCCAACATGTCCGCCCACACCCGCTCCTGAACACACCCCCTACACCGGCAGGCTTAGAGATCTTCCCGGACGTAGGCAGGAAGAACGGACACACACACCCACATCAAATAAAGAAAATAATAAGAGAAGGGGAAGAAATGAAGGGGAAGCTGCAACTAGCGGTGGTAATATGGACATGACAGATGATCTAGATGACACAGAAGAAGAGGAGGGTTATGCGGACTCCACACCGCGACAACTGGGGGGACAGATGGGACACAATCTAATGCCACTATTGGAGAGGGGGGGGGTTAGACCACAATACGTCCCTTGGAAGCATGCCGATAAGGAAAATATAAAGTGTAGGCTCCCAACACTAAGTGGAGGAGCGGGAAAATTGATATACTAGATGGAAAAACACACTGCAGGACAGAAACTAGCAGTAGGAGACGTGAAGGGCCTATTAATATCAATATTAGTGGATGCGGCAGATGACATCTGGAAGAGAGCGGGTTTCCCCGGGGTCACAATAACGAACACATCACATGACGGGGCGCCATTTGCGAATTGCAGGCATGCATTATGGCAAGCTCTGAGGGTACAATACCCAGACACCTCAGACATAGGAGCAATTACGTCACGCAAGATGCGTGAGAACGAAGATCCTGTTGATTATATCCAGGAGATTCAGGAGAAGTGGCGTATGGAAACTAGAGAGCAATGGGACAAGACACCGGCAATATTTTACCACATACTAATACAAGGGCTCCCGGAGGCAGTACAAAAACAATTGAAGAAAGTAGTGGAGATGGAAGCCAAGGCTTGGCCGGAAATACAACTGACAATAGTACACCATTGTAGGACGTGGCAAGAAAAGATGAAACAAAAGGAAGAAGATAGAAAAGCGGAAGAGGCTAAATTAGTGCAGAAAAAACTGACTAAATACACCATGGAAGGTGCACTAATAACTACACCAACAACAATGACACCAAACCCCACGCAAGTAGTGGCCGCACAGGATCCCTCACAACTACAAATACCACCACTACCACAATCACCACGACTTATAACACAACAGCTGCCACCACCCCCACCATACACGGCTAACATGGGAGTAGGGGACATGGCACCAGGAAATGGATATTATAATAACATCAGGGGAAGGGGAGGAATGATGAGGGGGAGGGGATATGGCCAACCTGCACAACAGCAAGGGGGAGGATTCCGAAGCTTCTACCCCACTGGGCAACCAGTGTACCAAGATAATGCAGGAAGTTTCCCATGGCAGACCAGGGAACCACCTGTATGTTGGGTTTGTGGGATGTTAGGACACATGTCACGTACGTGTAGAATGAGACCCTCCACACCAGCATGGGGGGAACAAGGACAACAAGGGCCTATGAGGGAGCAACAGGGTTACCAACAACTACCGGGGCTACCACAGAGCAGCACACAGCAACAATTAGCAACACAACAACAGCCGCAGACATATTCCCTACCGCAACAACAGGTAGCAATAACACAACAACACCAAGTGCAGCCAGTGCAGCAGCCCACTCAAATACAGGACCATAAGGTAACCTCCACAGATACACAGCTACAACAAACACAATTGGGAAGGGTGACTGTCCTGGGACACAACCCTTACACAGGAAGTGGTCAGTCATTATACCCACAATAGGACAGCCCACAGACGTCCTTGGTGTGTCCCATCCCGTCAATAACACCTAATAGTGTGGAGGAACCATGCATTGAGGTAACGATAGCTGACAAAAAATTATCATTCCTTGTTGACACTGGGGCAACCCGGTCCTGATAAGGGAGGGTAGATTTAAAATGTCAGGTGAGGCCATGAACACCGAAGGATTCTCTGGGGTTAGGGGGTTGGTTCCCTTTACTGATAACATCTCCTTATCTATTGGAGATTATGACATGACTGTCCCGCTCCTGTATTCAAGGGAGTCACCAGTGAACATACTTGGGAGGGACATAATGAGCAGGCTAAATATGACAATCTCTTTCACGGAGGATGGCATAATTTGCTCCACTCCAGTAATAAAAATGCTTACTGCACGACAAATACTGCAAGCGTACTGTGCCCAGACAGTAACTCGGGTTGAGCCAGTGGATGGCGAACTGTTCCAGTACGGAACAGACATGGCATTGGCCTGGATGCCAGGAATAGAAGGAAAGATCTGGAGGAGGCCAGCAGCATATTTGTTCAGACCTGAGACACCAGCCAATGAACCAGAAGGGAAGGTAATTTCGGTGAGCATCGAGAGTATTATAGCAACTGCTGATTATATCGCAGTACATGCCCTGCCCAAGAACGGGAAGGGAGAGCATGGAGGCAGTGATAGCCCTGGTTGAGGGGTGCAGGCTCACCCAGGTGTCCAATGATGAGCTCTTTTCAGAAGACAAGGAAGAAGGTGAGATGGTATTTATGATGAGTGTGGATATATGGCTAAGAGTGACATATAGGCAAGTGGCACAGAAAATGGCCATGGCACTTGAAGCACCCGCATCTACCCCAGTTCCCTTCTACGAGGAAGGTATGGCAAAAGTTCCAACATCACTGTGGACCACCAGTCCCTATGACGTGGGCTGCATAAAGAGTATCGGGGGAGTAAGAATAAAGCTGAAAAAGGGTGCAATACTACCTAGAGTGAAACAATACCCACTATCAAAAGAGGCAGATGAGGGCATATACAAAACCATAACGGCTCTAATAAATAATGGCATATTGGTACCATCAGAATCACCATGTAACACGGCCGTGTACCCAGTGCGCAAAGCTAAAGGAGGGTCTTGGCGTTTTATCCAGGACCTCAGACCCTTGAACAACATCGTAGAAGCAGAATACCCCATAGCAGCAAACCCGGCCACAATATTATGTGGAATTCTGGCAGAAGCCTCACGGTTCACCGTGATTGACCTCAAAAATGCCTTGTTCTCAATACCCCTGACCCAAAACTAGTTCCACTCCATTGATGTATATTTCCAAATATTCACGTCAAAGCTTCCAAATTGGTAAGTCAATAAGAAAACACTGGCCACTACTACAGAGTGATGAACATCTGAAGGAACTTTTTCCAAGAGCACCAATGATGGCTTTTAAAAGGGGTCGTAACCTTAGGGATAGACTCGTGAAAGCTGAAAGACCTGACAAGGAGAAACAAACATTCCTACAGACTAAAAAAATGGGTACTTTCCCATGTCTTAATTGCACCAATTGCAATAATGTAATTAAGGGAAACACCATCTCTCATCCATCGACTGGCAGGAAGATAAAGATCAGAAGCTTCGCCACCTGTTTAACAGCAGGCGTTATATATGCTTTGAAATGCCCGTGTGGTAAATTGTACATTGGACAGACCACGAGGTCCCTAAAAGAACGAATTTCAGAGCATAAGTCCACCATCCGGTGCCTAAACCAGAAATCACCGGTAGCCAGACATTTTATGGAAGCAAAACACAACATCAGCCAATTGAGATTTCAGGTCGTTGAAGTTGTTAGCAAACCACAGCGAGGTGGCAACTATACAAGACTGTTGTCACAAAGAGAAAAATTCTGGATATATCTTCTAGACACTAAATATCCAAGGGGACTCAATGAGGAAACATCCCTTAACTGCTTTATCTGAACATTTTTTAACAGTCTAGATATTTCTGTCCTGTAGACCCTGCACCCTCTAGTATACACCAACATATGCACTTAGTCTTGGGACATGGTTTGTCAGCAACGATCCAATAAATACCCACCTGATATTTGATATATGAGATGATCAGTAACGTAATGGCTCCCGATTGAACAATAGCCATCTGTTGCACAAATAGCACCAACTATGGGGACGCTACCATTTAAGTAGAGTATCTACGTTATGTTACACAGTATGTACATAGTTGAGATCCTTGGCATAAGATGTAACCTACAATGGTATCCCCTAAGGCTAAACATTGAGTATGTTACGTACAACTTAGAATGTGAGGACACCTGGTACTCGTAACCAGATGGTTCAGCTAATCACAAAGAATGTGAGGACACCTGGTAGATTTTTTATCAGATGTTTCAGCGAAGTGTAATAAAGAAATGAATGTTCATGGGGACTCACCTATACTCGAATGCCTTAGTAATGCCACATTGCTTAGCACCATCACGTAAAAAACCACTTGAGAAAATTATTCTGATTTCTATATTTGATCACTTTAGGTGAAACATAGATTTCTCAAAAACATGCTATTGGCATCATCTTCCTGTTTCAGTTGTTCGATGATGCTACTCTGAATCGTTTACAAGCTACTACATTTACTTACCAGTGTTACCCAGACTGCCTAAGATGGCCGCCACATTCTGTTACGATTGGGTTAGTCCCTCCTTGATGTCTCTTCACTGAATCTAGCCCGCCAAATACCAGACTGTTTCTACACGGTCCCTGGTTTCCATGGAGATCGTGTTAACAACGAGCAGAGCATTGCCGATTCAATAGAACATCGCGATGGAATAGGTACGCGTTCCTTTAACTTTCTGCACACTCGACTCACGCGATCTATGTTTTACCAAGTTCTGCAGGCTTACTTACAATCCACTGTCTTTCTACAGACAACGGCTGGCTTTAGGACTCCGCCGATCCACTCTCACCTGCTCCCCCTGAGATGTTACACGTGTCCCAGAGACTACCACAGCATTGAATCGTGCCGCAGAGAGGTATTTTGGCATATCCCGACCAATGCATTTTTGGTTTTCACACTTGTATAGTTACATCGAATCACACACGGTGACCTGTACGTGATTACTATTTCATACAGGTCACACTGAGAGTGTCGGAACACCAACCGGCATCAGGAAAATATTTACATCGAGAACTTGGTTTCTCTAGTATGTAACCTTTTGACGCACTTCTCACTGTGGGTGGCTTCTCAGCCACAACATTAGACCTCTATAGGTTAGTGCACTTTACTTAGAAAATGCTTTTCCTTGTCAAAACAACTTCGCTGGGTGAGTAGCCCGCGTCAATCATACTCAATTAAATTGTCCTCCTCTGGGCAATCATGTCTGCTAACCCCCATGTACCACCTGTAGAACTGCTTTATCGTATTAGATTCCCATTAGAGGTGCTAGGGAATGCACTAGACTGATATTTTTTGGAGTTGCTTTCAACTAAAAATATGGCAACCCTGGGTGTACTAAACTGAATATGTGCAATGTAGACCACAATATGTGTATATATTCAATCTGATTGTAGTTATGAAACTTTGTTTTATTGATCAATGAAACCTATGTAGACATATACTTTCGTTTGATTAATTGATTTCTTTTTGATCTTTATTTCTATGTGTACAATGACTAGACAGTAGATCCACAAAGGCTTCTGAAGAAGAGGAATCTCCTCGAAACGCGTCAAGCCATAGAAAGTGGAATCCCAATCAATCATCTTTACGTTGACATTATAATGTTGTTCTGTTTTTCCTGCCTTGACTACACATTGTTTTATGTATTAATAAATAGGTGCTCACTCCACTTTTGAACACCTAAGAAACCAAAACGATTGTTCTTATGTTTTAAGTTAAAAGTCTCGACAAATCATTCTTCTATAGAAAGCCTAAAAACAAATATTTGAATTTTACCTTAAAATATCTACGCCCCTGTTGCGTAGCCTTAGAGTGTGCAGGGGACGGGAGGACTCAAACCTTGGGTCCTCTTCCTTTGTTCTTATTCACTATAGGGTTGTTGTGCCATGACCCTCTATTCCTCCTCTGCACCTCACAAGAATATAGAGATCACTCCTTGTGGGTGTTAAAACAATACTTCGCAATACCTTCTCTAATTAGGTGTGCACTTACCTTACTACTATACCTTGTTGTTTGTTCATTGGTTCTATTCCAGTGTGGCACAACCGGTGGTAGCACCCTTATCCGTAACATTTAACTAACATGTCATTTTCACGTATTAATGAATTGACTGATAAACACGCTACAACCTTCGCATTTGGCACGGAGGAAGCAAAACGCATTTTGTCTCTTATCAAGAATACAGAACAAAGTTTACAATCCACATCAAACCCGGAGAAACTTGTTTCTCAGTTGGAAAAATTGATCAGGCGTGAAATATCTCAAAAACTTCACGCTACTACATTAGTTGAATACTATAAATCCCAGAGGATCCCCAGAGGCCTTAGGGTATATCTGAGACCGACCCTGTGCAGCGAAAGTAAAGCATTTATTGCTAAATGGGACCAAATTTTGAATAAATGCTCACTTGACCTCATTTTACTAACGATTGAAGAACTTTCGAAATCATTGACAAGTTTAGATACAGACATTGATACGCTTAAAACACAATTATCAGAGTTCAAAACAGCGGAGGAGCTCAAAAGTCTGTTGGAGGACATCAACGAGAAATTAAATAATTATAAGATCGACATTGAACAAAGAAAATTAAGGAAGTTCAAACGTGATACTTTCGATTATTTGAACGACATCGTCTACTCCTGGCAAGAGTTCTACCACCATCGAAACCAAAACAGAAATAGACCACCACACCCGAATTCCCCTAACTCGGGTAGCGACAGCAGCAGTGGGAGCTTAGGGGATCCAATTGGTCAAGCCTCAGGACAACAATCAACAGTATCCCAGAGCGAGACAGAAAGCGCCAGACTAGAAACATCAATAGATCAACACACGGGACGAGCAGCAACAACATCTGGGGTTTTTTTAGGCCTGAGAGACCGGTTAAGAGAAAGACCCGAAGAGGGAAAAAGACCTCCAAGAACAAAGAACAAGTAGTTGAGAATATCGTGATGAATATTTCAAGCAAACATCTATCAAGCGACCAACTCTTTATCCTGAATCGGGGCCTATCATTTGTACCCACGAACAATACATCAATGTTTGATGAACAAGTGTGCCTACACCGTCTCATGAGAAAGATTAGACTCAAGATGTTTTTTGAAAATGACCCTGGACAAGATGACACTCCTGAAGACAATTTAGAGCTACGACCTAAGAGCTTGTTCGACCCACCCATTCAAAACCCTATACTTGATTTATTTGAGAAAAAGGTACTCAATGATCTGAAACAGATTAACTACCGTAAATCATCTCCGACTAATATCAAGAATAGTCAACTTGAGCACATTGAAACCTTGGCAAAAGATGAAGATATCACCATCAAACCTGCAGACAAGGGCGGAGCCATAATAGTTATGGACACGAGCTACTACACCGCTCAATGTCTTGAACAACTCAACGACCAGACAACGTACAACAGATTGAACGGAGACCCCCTTCAGGGCCTAAAGACTAACATCGAGACCCTAATCAATAATGCACTCGAAAATGATTGGATTAGTGTTAAAACCAGTCAATTCCTTATCAATAAATATCCCATAACACCAGTATTTTATGGACTCCCCAAAATCCATAAGGACAGTCAGAAACCTCCACTAAGACCTATAGTTGCAGGGACGGAGAGTATATTCGATCCCCTGGCTATCTATGTAGACCGCCTTCTCCAGCCTCTGATCCAGGTAATTCCTACCTATCTCAAGGATACTACAGATTTCCTCAACTGTCTAGCAGAAATTTCAGCTATCAGTAGTGACTGCATCATATTCAGCATGGATGTATGCAGCCTATATACTTCCATACCCCATGAGGAAGGTATTAACGCTGTGGAATGGTTGCTCCTCAACTCGGAACAAACACGAGGTAACCCAGAGTTCATCATAGAATTACTGAAACTCATTCTATATAATAGCTACTTTAGATTTCAAAATACCTTTTACAATCAAATATCCGGCACATCCATGGGCTCTGCTATGGCACCGGTCTATGCAAACTCTTTTATGCATAGATTTGAAACAGAACATGTCCTAGAGAACCAAATATGGTCGAGTAAGATCATAGTATGGAAACGATTCATAGACGACATATTTGGAATCTGGTGCGGCACAAGAATGGAATTGGATAATTTTCTGCTCTACATGAACACAGTACATTCCAAAATCAAATTCACAATGGATGTGGGGGAACCAGACCTCCACTTTTTGGATGTAAGCTTGAAGATCTATGAAGGCAAGATAGTGACCACCATTTATCATAAACCTACAGATGCTAATAATCTCCTACATTTCACCAGTTTTCACCCCAAACCGATGCTAAAAAGTCTCCCCTACAGTCAGATACTGAGACTTAAAAGGATTATAACAGATCCAGCGGGCTTCGACGTTGAATGCACTCAATTGATTGAACGCTTTGAGAAACGGGGTTACCCCCATGACATTTTACAAGATGCCAACGTCAGATCAAATCATCTAACACAGAAAGATCTGCTAGCACCTCAACCCAAAACTAGTTCCACTCCATTGATGTATATTTCCAAATATTCACGTCAAAGCTTCCAAATTGGTAAGTCAATAAGAAAACACTGGCCACTACTACAGAGTGATGAACATCTGAAGGAACTTTTTCCAAGAGCACCAATGATGGCTTTTAAAAGGGGTCGTAACCTTAGGGATAGACTCGTGAAAGCTGAAAGACCTGACAAGGAGAAACAAACATTCCTACAGACTAAAAAAATGGGTACTTTCCCATGTCTTAATTGCACCAATTGCAATAATGTAATTAAGGGAAACACCATCTCTCATCCATCGACTGGCAGGAAGATAAAGATCAGAAGCTTCGCCACCTGTTTAACAGCAGGCGTTATATATGCTTTGAAATGCCCGTGTGGTAAATTGTACATTGGACAGACCACGAGGTCCCTAAAAGAACGAATTTCAGAGCATAAGTCCACCATCCGGTGCCTAAACCAGAAATCACCGGTAGCCAGACATTTTATGGAAGCAAAACACAACATCAGCCAATTGAGATTTCAGGTCGTTGAAGTTGTTAGCAAACCACAGCGAGGTGGCAACTATACAAGACTGTTGTCACAAAGAGAAAAATTCTGGATATATCTTCTAGACACTAAATATCCAAGGGGACTCAATGAGGAAACATCCCTTAACTGCTTTATCTGAACATTTTTTAACAGTCTAGATATTTCTGTCCTGTAGACCCTGCACCCTCTAGTATACACCAACATATGCACTTAGTCTTGGGACATGGTTTGTCAGCAACGATCCAATAAATACCCACCTGATATTTGATATATGAGATGATCAGTAACGTAATGGCTCCCGATTGAACAATAGCCATCTGTTGCACAAATAGCACCAACTATGGGGACGCTACCATTTAAGTAGAGTATCTACGTTATGTTACACAGTATGTACATAGTTGAGATCCTTGGCATAAGATGTAACCTACAATGGTATCCCCTAAGGCTAAACATTGAGTATGTTACGTACAACTTAGAATGTGAGGACACCTGGTACTCGTAACCAGATGGTTCAGCTAATCACAAAGAATGTGAGGACACCTGGTAGATTTTTTATCAGATGTTTCAGCGAAGTGTAATAAAGAAATGAATGTTCATGGGGACTCACCTATACTCGAATGCCTTAGTAATGCCACATTGCTTAGCACCATCACGTAAAAAACCACTTGAGAAAATTATTCTGATTTCTATATTTGATCACTTTAGGTGAAACATAGATTTCTCAAAAACATGCTATTGGCATCATCTTCCTGTTTCAGTTGTTCGATGATGCTACTCTGAATCGTTTACAAGCTACTACATTTACTTACCAGTGTTACCCAGACTGCCTAAGATGGCCGCCACATTCTGTTACGATTGGGTTAGTCCCTCCTTGATGTCTCTTCACTGAATCTAGCCCGCCAAATACCAGACTGTTTCTACACGGTCCCTGGTTTCCATGGAGATCGTGTTAACAACGAGCAGAGCATTGCCGATTCAATAGAACATCGCGATGGAATAGGTACGCGTTCCTTTAACTTTCTGCACACTCGACTCACGCGATCTATGTTTTACCAAGTTCTGCAGGCTTACTTACAATCCACTGTCTTTCTACAGACAACGGCTGGCTTTAGGACTCCGCCGATCCACTCTCACCTGCTCCCCCTGAGATGTTACACGTGTCCCAGAGACTACCACAGCATTGAATCGTGCCGCAGAGAGGTATTTTGGCATATCCCGACCAATGCATTTTTGGTTTTCACACTTGTATAGTTACATCGAATCACACACGGTGACCTGTACGTGATTACTATTTCATACAGGTCACACTGAGAGTGTCGGAACACCAACCGGCATCAGGAAAATATTTACATCGAGAACTTGGTTTCTCTAGTATGTAACCTTTTGACGCACTTCTCACTGTGGGTGGCTTCTCAGCCACAACATTAGACCTCTATAGGTTAGTGCACTTTACTTAGAAAATGCTTTTCCTTGTCAAAACAACTTCGCTGGGTGAGTAGCCCGCGTCAATCATACTCAATTAAATTGTCCTCCTCTGGGCAATCATGTCTGCTAACCCCCATGTACCACCTGTAGAACTGCTTTATCGTATTAGATTCCCATTAGAGGTGCTAGGGAATGCACTAGACTGATATTTTTTGGAGTTGCTTTCAACTAAAAATATGGCAACCCTGGGTGTACTAAACTGAATATGTGCAATGTAGACCACAATATGTGTATATATTCAATCTGATTGTAGTTATGAAACTTTGTTTTATTGATCAATGAAACCTATGTAGACATATACTTTCGTTTGATTAATTGATTTCTTTTTGATCTTTATTTCTATGTGTACAATGACTAGACAGTAGATCCACAAAGGCTTCTGAAGAAGAGGAATCTCCTCGAAACGCGTCAAGCCATAGAAAGTGGAATCCCAATCAATCATCTTTACGTTGACATTATAATGTTGTTCTGTTTTTCCTGCCTTGACTACACATTGTTTTATGTATTAATAAATAGGTGCTCACTCCACTTTTGAACACCTAAGAAACCAAAACGATTGTTCTTATGTTTTAAGTTAAAAGTCTCGACAAATCATTCTTCTATAGAAAGCCTAAAAACAAATATTTGAATTTTACCTTAAAATATCTACGCCCCTGTTGCGTAGCCTTAGAGTGTGCAGGGGACGGGAGGACTCAAACCTTGGGTCCTCTTCCTTTGTTCTTATTCACTATAGGGTTGTTGTGCCATGACCCTCTATTCCTCCTCTGCACCTCACAAGAATATAGAGATCACTCCTTGTGGGTGTTAAAACAATACTTCGCAATACCTTCTCTAATTAGGTGTGCACTTACCTTACTACTATACCTCAATACCCCTGCACCCAGATTCACAAGACTTGACAAGCTTCACATACAGAAACACAAAATGGAAACACACCAGGTTACCACAAGGGTACTGTGAGTCACCTTCAATTTTCAACAGAGTAATACAGATGGACTTGGGAAACATTGAATTGGAAAGTACGGTGCTGCAATATGTTGACGATATAATAATTTGCAGCACAAGCGAGAAAAGGTGCAGGGAGGACTCATTGAAAATGCTGACAGTGTTGGCTGAAAAGGGTTACAAGGTAGATAAAGAAAAGTTACAATACTGTCAGGAACAGGTACTATACATTGGTCAACTAATATCCCAACACGGAAAAAAGATTGCACCACAAAGAGCACAAGCTATATCCAACACGCCACTACCACAAACGGTGAGGGAGCTGCATCAGTTCTTGGGATTGTGCAACTACTGTAGAGCATGGGTTTTTGACTACAGCTCAAACATAGGACCCCTACTTGAGGCATTGAGAGAAGCACACAAAGGGGACAAAACATTGGGGTGGACAAGGAAAATGAAGGAGGCATTTGACGAGTTGAAACACGCCATATCCACTGCTCTGGTACTAGCCACCCCAGATTATGAACGGCAGTTCTTTATCTTTTCGCATTGCGACTCAGCAGTAATGAAAGCAGTATTGACTCAGAAAACCAGCATGGGACACAAGCCAATAGTGTTCTACAGCGGTCACTGTTATGTTAGGACATTTCCCTTGCGAACAGAGTCTCGCCGCGGCTGCATTTGCGGTAGAGAAATCATCATCGATTACAATGGGGTGCCCAACCACACTATGGAGTATGCGCTGTTTGCAATATTGAATAAGCCTAAGTCCACACTAACCACGCAGAGGGCGTCAGGTTATGAGATCATCTTGTCTAGACCTGAACTGTCAATTGTCAGATGCAGTACAGTTAACTCAGCCAGATTTATACCAGAAGTTATTGAGGAAGGTGATTATGCTTACAATTGTACACAGACTATCGAAACGTACTCATGCACTAGAAAAGTTGAAGAGGATGCACTTGTCATGATGCCTGCTCCCGGGGAGCCGGTTCAAGCCCTGCGTCCCCGAAAGCGGACATCCAGTCCCCAAGGAAGGACCCAGCAACCCCATATAGGGGCCCTTTGGACAGTGTCCTGGCGCCATAGGTGCCAGGCTCATTATGGGAGTGCTTGGGTGCACTTACCTGATGCAGACCATGCTGCAGGATCCCGGCCTCCTTAAGGCCTGAAGGAACTACTTTACCTGTGGGACTAATTTACCATCCGGGCGTGGTCGGGGAAGGATACATACCTGATTGGAGGAAGGATACATACCTGGAACTTCTTCCAAGGCTATTTAAACCCCACCCGAACAGCCACACGTGCTTCGCGTTGTTCTGCATCTAGCAGCTGGACGCTCACCGTGTCTGCTCCTGCATCTTGACTTCTGCCACGCCTGCCAGCATCCTGGATCACTTGCAAAGGAAGAGAAGAAGAGAACAGAAGAAGGAAAAGTCCTTACCTGCTAAATCCGCATCCCAGAGACATCTCGCCGACAATCCTGAAAAGGAAGACTTTAATTTAAAAGCTCATCGCGTCGATCGCTGCAGCGCTGCATTCCACTCACCTTTAGAGGCCGCCTCCATGTGCAGCAGCGATCATCTGGATTAGCAGTCACGCCCCAGCACCTAGGGAGAAAAAGACCAGAACAAAAGGTGAGCGAGAGAAGGGAATAAGGAAAGCTAAATCTCCATGTTAAGACTTACCTGTTGATTCATTCCCTCTTCATTTCGGGTCCGCGCCGCATCCTGGCATTTCCAGACCCCGGCCCCTAAGGGGAAAAAGAGACATCAGCGTTAATGAGCGAATGAAAAGACATTACCAAAAAACGCTCATTAAAGACTTACCTGATTTCTACAAGGATTTCACCTCTCATCTTGGGTCGGTGCCTGTTCCCCGGCATTACGTACCCCGGCCCCTATGGGGAAAAAGACACTAGCATTAGTACATTAATGCATGAACACAAGGGGAACCTCTTATCAAAAAACTTACCTGGAAGCAAAGCAAGTTTGGTTCTCACCAATCCGAAAATCCAGTGAAGTAAATGGATACCAACACGCCCCTGCATCAGAAGCAGGATGGAGAGCTCGTCCTTCCAGACCCTAAGGTGAGACGCTACGAGAAATCACAGAAGGGTTTCAAGGAGGGTGAGAGGGGAAAGTGGGAGGCCGATTGCATTAACCCGCAGACAGTTAATCCCCTATTTTCACTTACAGAAGGATACTTCTGCGAGCCAGGCAAGCCAGATTTGGGGGCCCGGTCCAGTCCGTCTTCCGAACCCTGCGCATCACCTTAGAAGAGGTCACAGTGGCGCGAACCAGGCCAGCGCCTCCGTGGGAGTCAGGTGAGCATAACAGCACTCAAGGGTGGAGAGATTTTGTACATTGATGGGTCATCAACAATAGACCAAAGTGATGGGATAAGGAGAACTGGGGCAGCAGTTGTAAAAATGACAGAAGATTTGATGTATGTCCCGGTGAAATGTGTGCAGTTACCACAGCATTATTTGGCTCAAGCAGCGGAATTGGTTGCACTGATCTTGGCGTTGAAGGAAAGCTTTGACAAAAGAGTTACTATATATTCTGATAGCGCATATGTCACGTCAACTGTCCACTCGGGGTTGATAAAATGGCAGAGAAGGGGGTTTAGGAGAGCTGATGGCACCCCAGTGCAACATGCTCTCTTGTTAGCAGAATTAATTGAAGTGATAAATGATCCCCAAGAGATAGCTTTGGTTAAATGCCCGGCACACACTAATGGAGAGGACCATATCTCGAAAGGGAATGAAACAGTAGATGCACATGCCAAACATGCGGCATACTTTGGTGAAATATGGAACCCCCAGAATCAGAGAGAGGAAGAGGGAGGGGTATTGCAAAACAGATGTTGCTGAAAGAAGGGTACACCCATCACCCCGCCATACAGATAATGGAATTACAGACAAGTGCACCAATGGCAGAAAAGGAACTATGGGTAAAAAGAGGATGCACGATGTCCCCAACTGACGCACTGTGGCGTCAAAATAACACTGGAAAGGTGGTCATGCCGTTGGCACTGCTGAACACCGCCCTGGCCCAGCTCCATCACCCAGCTCATACAGGAAAGGAAGTAATTGCAGCACGAATTAGGGAAGACTGGTTCAGCCCCGAGTTAAATTCTCATGTAACAAATTTCATCAGCAATTGCCTCACATGCCAACAGTTTACGGCCGGTCACACGCTGCAAGTGATTAAAGGTACTATACCCCGGCCAGAGGGACCCTTCCTGCACATTCATATTGACTACGTTGATATGATCAATGTATGTCAAGGAAATAGGTATATGATTGTAGTGGTGTGCCCATTCTCCAGGTGGATCACACACAGATGCGTTCAGAGCAGCTAAATTTCTAGTGAGAGAGGTTTTCCCCAGGTGGGGTGTGTGCGAAGTGCTGCGGTCAGATAAAGGCCCACACTTTGCTAATGAAATGTTTCAGCACATCACGTCCTTGCTGGGTATTAAGCATAAATTTGCATGTGCATATTACCCGCAGGCCAACGGTGTATGTGAACGCCTGAATGCCCTATTGAAAGAAGAAATAGCAAAGATACAGCAAACAACGAAGAAGAGCTGGCTGTACTGTCTTCCGCTAGCTCTATTTGAGCTAAGGAATAGGCCAGGGTCTGATCACCACCTCACTCCTCACGAGGTGGTGACAGGACGTCAAATGCGCCTTCCTCTAACGCCTACATCAAGAGCATTCACAGACTATGAAAACACTGCAACTATTCTTGGTGACGAAATGTATCAATATGTGTCTTCTTTGATTACTAGTGTAGCGTTTGTATCTCAACAGCTTGAGCGCACGCGGGGCGGGTCGAAGAGTTCTCAAGAAGAAGACACCAAAACAAGGAACTGGAAAAGGAAGGACTATGCAAAATTGCTAAAGGTGACCATGTGCTACTCCGCAACTTCAATAGAAAGTGGAACGGCCCACGCTTTACTGGTCCTCATTTGGTAGAAGAGGTAGCTACCAGAGCAGTGAAATTGCAGGATAAGCGTGCCTGGAATCACCTACACGACGTGAAGATCTACAAACTCCAGACCCGCCCTAGCGTTAACGACAGGGCCATTGGAAGAGTAACGACAGTAACAGCACCGGCTACAGAGAAGGGGACGTCGACCACAGCTGATGACAGTAGTGTCACTACACCTGATCACCCCCCAGATTCCCCAGAGGCAACTACTGAAATAGACATTGGACATTTGCCCACAGCCCATCCCATGGTCACGAGATCACAAAGTAAATTGCCGCCAATTCAGCCCCAACCCCCTCCCCTCTAAGGTCACCTCCGATTGAAGGACATTGTATAACAAACTTGGGTATTGCGCACACACACATGTAAAACACTTGAATGTTTTCTCTTTTTCTTCTCTCGCACATGCAGGTACCGTGTATAATTGTATTGTTAAGAAAATAAGTAGCTAACAGTGTACTCTGCCCAGGAGTAGATGCTGCCCACGGATGATAACACCCCTGAAGCCCTATCACACCAATTTGTATATCACATAAGAAGGCCAAAGTACCTAAAAAGAAGGAGGGTACGCGTATATTACACCGCATTTGTTTTGGCCATAGAACAATCATTTCCCCATCTTCACCAGCACTTGCCTGCTCTAAGAGATAGATCACTTAGATTAGCGTGGGAACAGCTCTTCGCCTGGGCACTGAACGATTACTTGATAGGGAGAGCTTAATAACAACGACTAACAATAATAACAAGCGTATTGAGGATTTTCAGGCGGGCACCTTTAACGTCGCAAGAATAAGCTGCCGGACTGCAGCAAGGTAAGAACAAAATGCCGGTGAGAATAGCTTTTGTAATAAAAATGATAGGAGTATTGGTAATCACAGGTCTGTTGGCTGCCTCTGTATGGCAGAAAAGTTATGCTATCAATATTATGGCTGCACCCAAAACTAACATGCCCCCTCCCACGGCTGCAACAGGTATGACGTCAGGTGGTACTAGCAACCCTCCACATAAGGGAAGTAGAGTTAAACGCAGCACATATACAGATAACAAGGGTATTGATAATTACATAACAGATTCAGCCCACGTCTCAAACAACATGTGGTACCAGCACATGACCCAAATTGGTAAGCAGACAACAGAAGATAGCTGTTATGTGTGCTCATTGATCCCATACGCCATGAGCGCTTCTCGAACATTCGTCGCCACAGAAATACAAGAAAAGACGGCGCGATGTATAGTATATCTGGCACTATTTCAAACGAGAGGACGATTTCAAGGAACGGTGGTGAGAATGCAGTGGGAAACAAGAGACACGTACCCATACGAAAACAATTTCCTCAAGTCATATTTGAGCTACCATAAGAGCAGTTTACATGCTGAAGGGTTCAGATACATGACGAGTGGCCCTGAAAAGGGAGAAACGAAGAAAGTAACCCTACAATACCTGCCATGTGATTGGTACGCCACTGAAGTTTCTGGTATACAAGGCTGTTGGGAAAGGCCACTGATAACAATAACAGGGAAGGTATACATGAACAATGAATGGGAAATAGGAGTGGTCGGTAGGAACATGATAACAAGAGAGAATATTACCACCATACAGGAACACAATGACAGATGTTGGACGACATGGGGCAAATACGTACCCATGCTGACATGGATGGAGAAGGATGAAGACCCAATAAGCATACTACCGCTGACCGCGCCCAAGTTATGCTACCAGCACAGAGGAGATGTGGAGGTGGGATACAACACCAACTGTGGAAGTGTGTTAGAATTACCAGAGGGGGGTGCTGGAACGGCAGTGATAATGGATCACTATTAGGCCTGCGGAAATAAGGCATATCACACCCTGCCCCCATTGTGGAATGGCATATGCACAATGATACACATCAACGTACCATCACTAGTGGTGCCCCAAAAACATGTCAACATGGCCAATTTCCCCAAAATGGATGAAGGGAACAAGAGGAAGAAGAGATCCGTACAATCACAGGAGGGAGAGAACAAAAACAACAACAATAATGTATTAAAAAGGATGAAGAGACAAGGAGAACCCCTGACAGGAAACTACCTGTGGGAAAGGTCGGAAACAGCACTCACTTCTATTCCACCAGAACATAGACTATTTAGCAGGGCCGCTATGTTCTTCTCTTCAATCATACACCCTGGACTACAAGCTTATGCAAACGCTAAATGGCTCCAGATCACCCGATGGGAACTAATGATGACGATTAATTCAACAGTAAATGGATTCAATGCAATAAGAGGAACTGCGAGCGGTAAGAATGGTAGCACTACAGAACAGATATGTACTGGATCTTCTCACAGCGATGGAGGGAGGAGTTTGTGCAAAAATAGGACAATCATGCTGCACATTTATTCCTGCTAACGATGCAGATAATGGTACACTTACCGAAGCAGTATCACAACTGGCCCAGATGCACTCCAAGATGATGGAAGAAAGTAAAGGAGTAAAGAAGGGTGATAGCTGGTTTTCATTGTTATGGTCATGGATGCCATCATGGCTGTCGGACGGGCTGAAGATAATAGTTGGATGCATAATACTGGCTGCAGCTGTATTGATTGTAATAAGGTTTTGGAAGGCCAGGAAGGCACGCACTACAGACGAAATGATCAAAATGGTCGGCATGCACCTCTTGATGCCAACTGACGATGACAGCACACCGACGTGATAATAAAGGAAAGAGAGAAACTGCGCAAACAGATCATCACCAATCACTTAGACCCACCATCCGTAAAGCTTGAGAACCCAAGAAACCCGAGGAGCTATATCGGAAGATGGGTATACTGCAAACCGGGAGGGAGCTGTGTATACATATACTGGTCATTTGAAGACCACGTTAACCACTATGGACACCTGGGAGGAGTGACCAAAATATGGAGAGTAAGAGGAGATAAAGAAAAAGATATTTTTGTGGTCGACAAGTCGACCAGAGGGGGGACTGAAGTGGGAGAATGGGAGAAAAAGCTCCCCCCAACCTCCTCGCGACCATGGCCCAGAGGATCTCGGCCCAGACACCCACCACGAGATGAATTTGTCTATTTACCAGACGACCAAATACCCTGGTTCAAGAACATACGGATATGCCCACCAGCTTGCCCTACTCAAGCCGACACCTGCGGCATGGATGAACTCGACTAAGACCTCAACAACAAGCACCCACATCGTTAGAGATGCCATGACGACCTAGCCAACTGCCAAGAACACACTGCCACCATGCACACTGGACACTCACGCGCCAACCCACACGAAGAATATATTCAGTGCTATGACATAGGTGACGGATACACCCACTGACGCGCATCTTTATTATTTTTCACATAGGTTTTCCGTAATGCAGAAAAGCAAGACGCATAAAGCACTCGCGTATACGCTTGCTGACGCTTCTCCCACCCCTTGCATCGTGATGAGAATATAACGAAGACGTAATACTGCCTATGAAGCCATGTCACACCGCAACACAGGTGCCGTGCATTACACATCCCCACCCATGAACCAGGCCCAAGTAGGCCGCAAGCAAGAGCCACCATGAACACTGAATGGGCGAGAGTAAAAGTGCTGATCCCGCAGAACGAGCCCAGCGAGAGCTCACAGCAAAGGGGGCGATGTTGCAACTCGTATGCTACCAGCTGGCGCCAAGGTCACACCTGTAAGCAAAGCCAAGCACACAGAAGCAAAATACAACTTTAAATGTGCAGAATTCTGCCCCAGCCACGGTCTCTCCACACGTGACCAAGCCAACCTGACATAGTGCCAGACCCACGAGGGAGAAGTCGCCTGGGTCCCACGTCTGGGACACAGGTTGCAACAATGAAATGACCCGATGGACACCTACAGCGATGGGAATGGTCTGCTCTCATGAGCAAATCCGCACATTGTCTGCACGAACACATAGTTACATATTGTTGCTAGTGACAGGTACACCGCGAGCTGGGAACAACAATGGTCCCAGACTGGGGGGCTCGCGGGTGAACCAATCAGAACATGGGGGCACTCATCACTGACGCCACTAACATTAGCCAATCATTAGGGGTCTTTGTGTAACAATTTTCAAGTATCTAATAGATGGGACAACCCAAGTATACCACCTGACTCATCCTCAACCACTAATACTGTTCTCTATATGTATGCTATACTAACCCTACCACTCGAGGAACCAATCCGGAGTGGCGATAGGTTTTTCGCTAACTTTCCTAGGTGACGCAAGTAGCGCGTCATACTGAGGCAAAAAGGGCCTGCGAGCCCCACGAATTTTGAGAGTTTGGACGGACGCGTACGATCCTAGACCCATCCCTGCCGTTGTTTTAATAAACAGCAGAACCACCTTGCTTCTTGTGTGTGTCTCATACTCATTTTTGGGAACACGGGAGGAGTTGGGGCCTCCCAGCTCGGAGGTCTGCGGACGGCACAGCCGACCCCGGGAGAATCACCCCGACACCAGGACGGAGGGTGATTTCCCCAGACTGTCCTGGGAAAACCAGGACGTCTGGTCACCCTAGCTGCGGGTGCTTTACTGGAAGGTCTGTGCAGGTCGCAATTGGGGCTGTGGGTTCCTTTCTCAGCAGTTTCTTGCCTTGGAAGCAAACCACATTACATAATAAACTATCCTTTCATAGTAAACTAACTATACACTACATTGTTGTAGAAATATGTTGAGCAATAAGAGCATGGCTTTAATTGTATTCCACCCATCCTGCATGCAAAGTCACAATAGCATCATGTAGATTAATGTAGCCTAACAAATCCCCCTTGGGTTTTAAAGCCATAGTAATGTCATAAAGCATGCAACATTATGCACCCTTCTCACTTCTGATCACTCCCTTCCATTCCCATTCTAAAGGTACAAAAGTCCCTGCTGATAGTCGCCCCATCCCTCCCATCAGTGCCTAATCGCTCACATTGAACTGCTCTGTTGACACAGAGGAACGTGAGAGCCCCTCTGCTGCTGGAGCTCCTTGGGACATTGTCCTGGCAGCTGGACACCTCTCCCGTTCGGAAAGGTTATGGCGTCCTGCTGCCACGACAATAAGCGTGCTGAGCAGGAATTGCTCAAAACACACGCTGTCCTGCCAGCGGCACACTTTTCCCGTTGGCCCAAACGGGAGAGGTGTGCCACTGACAAATATCCATGTCTTGCCCTCCTTGCCCCCCCTGCTTGGTACGCCACTGTAGAGTGTGGCGAAATGGGGGGCACAGGATTTCAGTGCAGGGCACGAGGCCGCCATGGCCCCACCCTAGCGACGCCACTGCAACAACCTGGCGGCTGAAGTGGAGCCAGCGCCATTGGCGCCCTGTCCTGTATTGTTGTGGACGTGGGGCCGTCGCTGCAGAGGCAATCACAGTACACTCTGTCGTTTCCTAGTGGCCTATTCATGAAAAAGCGATATCCCTCGCTCGCGCTAATCCGATATTGTTTACTCTGCGAGGGGAGCTAAGCAAGCAGATCCGTATCTAAAGTTACAGCCTCTTTTTTTGTCTCATTTCTTCACACAGTTGCAGTGTTTCCGTTGATAGTGGCTTTCCTTGCCAAATCACTTGTCATTTTACATTAGCTTCAGGAACTTCTGCTGTGGCAAATTGAGCATTATCTCCCTTTGAATGAACCAAATATTTTCACAGGGCTGCTCAACGTGCTAACTGCGACAGCAGCCAGTTGGCCCATGAAGTGACATGAGCTTCCAGCTCCTGAAAAAAACGGATTCTGAAACAGTACAAATGTCTGCTGTTTGTGGCTGTGCAATGTAATGGGAATGCGAGCTTCCAGCCCAGCAAGCAGGAATATCCTCGCTTCGTGGCTTGTTTGTATATTTCCTGTGAATTCGCCATTACCTAAAAAGAGTTCAAAGTGGCAAGCAAGCGTAACTGCGTCTAGCATGCACTGATTTAGGAAAAACAATTGGAATTATAAATACAAAACGGGTTTTGGAGAAATAGCATATAAAAGCATTTTGCTAGAGGACACGGACACACCAATGTAAACTCTCAAAGGAGAGCGTTTATTATTAATTTATTGTAATACCATTTAGATTTTTTTAAAGCATATTATAGCCTTATAGACTGGGGGAGGGGTCATTACCGTGAGATAATGACTCGCCACCAAGTGATGGCCTGTGGCAAACCCGAGGGTGATAACTTGGGGATTAGTCATTATCCCAAGCATTAATGATCCCTCTCGGGGTCCATAAGGCTATTCGCACATGGTGGTAGTAGCAATACAGGTTTTGGATTTTTTGTAGTGTAGTACACAATGTTACTTTATGAGTTAAATGTTAAATGTTAAAGGTATTTGTACCATGCACCGTCACCAACGGAATTGGTCCCCAGGTGCTCTGGCGGATCTGTAAACGATAAGGTGGGATGGGTTAGTAAGGTGAAGAGGGAGTAGGATAGTGAGAGGAGTGGTGTTCTGTTGGCATCTTCAACTCGGTATACACCTGGTGCTGAGCTTTGGTGCGGGTATTGGATCGGGGTCAGTCTGCGTGTTCTGTTGGTGCGGTTTATGTGTTGTTGCAGTGTTGTGAAGTGTGTGCGGCTTGTTGTGCGAGAGATGGTTGTGTGAGTTTTTGAGTGAGATAAGTATACAGATAGTTTGAGCTTATATTTGTTAGTGGGTTACCTGGCATTTAGCATGCTAATATTCACAGTTTTGTCTAAGAGTAACACTTGCTGACCTTCACATTCCTATCCAGATGCGACGCAGGCCAATGTTCACAATTCTATCTGAGTGTGGGCATGCTAACATTCAAGTTTCACCAAAGTGCGGGCATGCTAACATTCAAATCCTATCTAGAAGCGATGCAGGCTAATGTTCACAATTCTATCTAGGTGTGGGCATGCTAACATTCAAAATCCTATCTAGAAGCGATGCAGGCTAATGTTCACAATTCTATCTAGGTGCGGGCATGCTAACATTCAAAATCCTATCTAGAAGCGATGCAGGCTAATGTTCACAATTCTATCTAGGTGCGAGCATGCTAACATTCATTCAAAATCTTATCTAGACGTGACGCAGGCCTTACTGAGTGAGTAAACTAAATTGAAAAACTGACTTAGTAAATTAAAGGCAGTTCTATTTTGTAACATTTAGATAACATGTTTGTTTTCATAAGTTGAGCATTCTAATTGCAACTTGGTTGGACTCGAACAGGTTTAACATGATCATGCATTAGGTGCCATGTAAAAGTAACGGTTTACCTATAAGAAAGTGAAAGAATGTTCCAATGTTTTCTCTTTCGTTTGTTAAATAGCATGTTGCAGCCAAAAAATGTTCTCTCAGAGAGAGTGTCTTGTTGAAAAATACCTTGCCTGGAAATTGCATTGTTGTTTCCTTGTCTACTTCTGAAGACAGAATGTTCGGAATGCAGTCAATACCAGTAGATATTGACTGTATTCTAAACATTCTGATCAGGAGAGAGGAGGTCAATAAGAACTTCCATTTGCTAATAGCATTTAGCAAGTGAAACTCAATTGCCTAACAGGGACGTCATTTGGACATCACAGCTGTGACCCCTGGGGTCTCCCTCGCTACACCCTGAGGTCTCCCTCGCTATCCCTTAAAAAAAAAAAAAGAATATATATATATATATATATATATATATATATATATATATATATATATATATATATATATATATATATATATATATACACATATATGTATATATACATTTTACCAATGGATACTCCATGGCTGTGGCCAGCGCCTTGTTGCTCTTTGTTTCTGGAGTGGCTGGCTCTTTTGTTCAGGCCTCTTAAAAAAACAGGGGTTTCCACAAGTGTGACACTTTGAGCAGTGACCCTAAATCAGAAACAATAGGAATAACAAATATAATTTCTTTCTGAAATTCTATACAATAATTGCTAGTCTCATTAAGGGTTTAATAAGAGGGTGAGTCACTGATTTACTCTGCATTGTGAATTTGAGGTGTTTAAGAACAGATAAATATTCTAAAAAGAATTTAGACTAGAATAAGCATCCAGATCGGACTGTGGATTTAGCTTTTCGCAAGTTGCAGTTACAGCATGATTTTTTCTGCCGTTATCTCTGCTATGATCATCACAAGACATTCCAGCTCGGTGTCCTCTATAACTTGACATAATCCATGTGCCTAAAACCTTGTGTACAGTGTAGAAATGTTTGACCATAGCACATTAAGTGGTCTTTGATTTCATTGTGCCGCAATTAATGCTTTGTTGTAATGTGTCTATCTTTCCCATCTGCCTGGCATGTTGTTCAGGATGTTTGTTTCCATGTATCGGGTAAAGAGTGCCCGGAGTACAGGATGCCGTGTGAGTGCTCTGCATTCGCCACACTAATCTAAATTCTTCTAATACGGTGTTATGAACCCTCCCAATGGTATTTATTTGCCAAGCTCTGAAGCATGGAAAGCAGATCCATGCAGGCATGATGTGGCCAACTTTGCATCAGACCTGTAGATGAACTGGCCTACTGTTAATTTTCAGTTACCAGTTTAATGGTATACACTACAGAGTGTAATTTGCTTTCTGACTTTGTGAACATTCAGACATGTAATTTCTCATTGTTCTATAGCTGGTAGGATAGCTTTAGCAGGTAAGAAAGCTCAGTGGGTTGAGCGCTCACTGCTGCAATGTGTGTGTGATCTGCAGGTTGCAGGTTCAAATCCCGGAAAGACCAACAGAGCCGTTCGTCCTTCTGAGGTCATAACACAGGTTGGGTGATATTGTATGTCTATTTTCTTCTATGTAAAGCGCTTAAGCATAAGTGCTATATAATAACACATCATCATCATTTGGCTATGAACGTCTGCCTGCATTCACAGTTATTTCATAATATGGATCTATATACATTGATATTAACAAGACATATGATGATCCAGTCTTGTATGAAATGGATATCATATTACAGTGATATCGAAACAATATTTTTCATAGTGTATTTAGGAACAATGCTATGTGATGCCACTTCCTGTTTTGTCAAGGGGTGAACGGTCGTGTTCCCTCGCTTCACGTGATGCCACTTTGGGGTATGGTCAAATGACATCACTTTCTGTGATGTCATCAGAGGTCAAGGGTCGTGTGATGACACTTCTGCTACCCCTGGCATTTTCGTGAAATGACATCCCTGTTGTCCAACAAGATTGTGCTCTTACACTGCGTATGGCATCAGTCTCCCAACTTGATTGGAGCCAGGGCAAGCAGCAGGAACGTTAAGGTCATCTCTTTGGAATCATTTTCAATAAGTCAAGAATGAGTTTCCATCAGGGGTGGACTGGGAACCAAAAGAGGCCCTGGAAATAATTTTGAAAATGGCCCCATATTACACATTTTCAGCAAACGCAACCCTTTTCGTAGGAGAAAATGTAAAAATAAAATAAGTCACCACAAAAAAAGTGGCACAGGGTGCAGAGGCCTACCGAGAAATATCCAGAGTTCCCTAGAGGCCAGTCCAACCCATTGGTATTTATTGTAAAGCTTTTGGCAAACCTAGACAAAACTAAAGAAGGGAAGAGAGCAACATGTGGTATTAAACAAACACAAAACATGTTCACAAGTTGGCCTTTAAGAGCACACTATGTACATACATCATAATTTGATACTATTTCATTTGGTAGCATTTTTTGTTGAGTAGCACCGCCTAAACTGTCAGCTGTCCATGGTGAGGCAGTTGTCATTAGCAGGTATCAGTATGGCGGCAGCACTATTGACCCACACCATCGGTGCTACAATGCTACAAATGTAGCACGAAATAGTGTAGCCACAATATTACTATCATAGCATATTACTAATGCCCTACACTAGTAGTGCTACAATATCAGTATTGTAGCCCCAAGTCTGACTCCCCCTTAAATTGGGTAGGGTTGCTGCTGGGCCTTGGCTGAGGAAAGGCACTAAGGAGGCACCTGGGCAGTGTCTTTGGTCAAGTCAAAATAGGGGCCATAAACACATAGGGGCTCATTTTCGCAGAGGTGTAATGTAAGGAAAATGCATAAAAGTCTTCATGTCATGCCTCATTTTCATACATTTGTATGATGGATGGGTGGATCGTAACTTGCAATTCCACAGCCCGTTCCTCTCCGCCATGGAAATACTACAGCATTTGCACTGACATGGATTTGTATGCCAGTGCAAATGCTGTGGATTCCTATTCAGTCCACCTGTATTTTGCACCAGCAAAAAGCAGGCAGACTTGATAGGAATCCATTGTAAACGCTGCCTGCCATTCGTATAAGGCAGGCAGCTTTTAATCAATGTGCACGGCAGCAAGCAAAAGCGTGGCATACAAGCATGTACGCTGCCTTTTTCAACAGCCCTTTTGCACTCAGCCATACAAATGAGGAAAATTCAGCAGTGGGGACCTGTGCATGCAAAATTGCAAGTGCAACAGGTCCTGCTGTCGAATTAGGAGGAACTCAAATATGATCTCCTTAGGGAGTCATTTTGTAAAATGTATTAATTGTATGCTGTGGACCACCAACCACAGCATTTACGTGCTGTTTAGTCTCCTGCTTGAAAAATGTTCCACATTCACAAAATGTAATGGACAATGAAAGAGTAAAAACACGCAAAATCTCAATTTTACTTCTACTCTCTGTTTTGTGACAGATGTACATGCTGCCTGAAAATGACGCTGTGCATTTACAACAGATTCAATTAGAATCCACCTGCTTTTTGCAGGTGCTAAAAACAGGCACATCGCATAGTAATCCATTCCTTCTACGCCTGCATGAAAATCTCATGCAGGCATAAAGCATTTGACCTTCAATGTAGAGGTGGAATTCACAGTGGAAACGTTAATGCCGTTGTGTGCTCCTTCTGTGCCTCCAAATGGCTAGAAAATTCCCTAGCTTGTGAGAGAAAGATGAAAATTTCTAAGGTCTTGCTTTGACGTCTTATTTTTTTAATCTAGAAAATTAGCCCCATTTACTCTTGAAGAGAGGTCCCAGTGATGCCCCTCCTCACCCCCAGGAACATGACAGGCTGATGTGCCAGAAACGCTCGAAGCTACTCATCCTTTTTCAGACAAGCCTCAAGTGCACCACTGGCTGACACGTACATAGAAAGGTATCCCCTCAGTCAGCCATTCTGACCTAATCCAGTACATATCCTTTCGGGAACATGGGACTCAACAGAGATGGGAATACCCTCATGGACGGCCTCGATTAAGCACCAAGAATGGTGATGTCATTAGTTGTACCATGGCATAGCAGCGTTAGTCATGCAGCACACTCACAGTCCTGCACCGCATTACACGAACACACATTCGCATACACGAAGAACATGCATACATAATTGTATAGCTAGAGGACGGATACATATACATACTGTCAAAGCGTTATTATTTTTCTAATTAGCCAAAAGCAGTAATGCAGAAACGCAAGGCAACAAGAGATCCTGAGCAAGCTTGCAGATACTTATGGTGAATAACCATATGGGACTACAGGAGTATATATGGAGCCTGGTAGGACCACATATGACTAACGTATAGGTTACATATTACAGTAAGAAGAAATCATATTATAAGTCTAAGGAAAGTTACAGAAGGCCTCAAGCCACAGAACACGAGATGAGAGGATGTGTCTCAGGCTGCACGAAGCACAGATCGAGCCCACAGCCAAGGTCAGAGATAAACAGTCACATTCCAAACTCCAGACGACAAGGGGACCAGTTGCAGGAACATTGAATAAATCCTCATAAATGCAAGCCCAAGAGGCCGATTTTGTGGTCCACAAGCAGGTGATGCAGCCGAACTAGAAAATGGGCATTCACACGTGGTGGGAAAGGAGAGCCGGTCCCAGCAACCCAGAGGTAGAGTGAACCAAGTGTTGCAACTGGAAGCGCACTCTTATAGGCAAAGGTGGTACACTGCCAGATGCAATTCAGACGCATAGTCATTTCACATCACCTTGAAGAGGTGTACAGAGAGCTTAGAACCAAACTAAGTTCTGGCCCGTGGAGACCAGCCCCAGCCAATCACAAGTTAGAAATTCAGCGGTGGATGGCAAGAGCCGATGGTAATCCAACTACTCTGCAACAATGTAATAGATCATTTCTTGGGGACGGGACAGGTCCGCCACCTGGCACGCAAGGACCAGTAGAATAACCTCTAAAGGGGATGTCTATATGAGTTACCACTCGCAGCACCCAATCGGCTCCGAGGATATGTTTTTTGGGAAGGGCCCCGGTGGTGGCGACATACCACGACAAAACTGGGGAGCACACATTGTAAAGTTGAGATATTGGAGAATCCTGATTGTCTTGTATGATCCCTGTTAGTTTTTGTTAAAAAAACGCAGTACTAACTTGCCATTGCCCGAGTCCTCAGTTTATTCTGCGGAAGGGTGTTTGGTCCTTGGGAGTCAGAAAGACCCCCAGACGACCTCTGGCATACCTGGGAACTACCCCAAAAAATTGGTAGCAGAGTCGATTGTTGGGCTATGGTAGCCCAGCACAAAGCCGACTCTCCCGCCGCAGAGCCTGGAGGTTGCGGGACGCTTCATGGGTTTTGAGATAATGAGGAACGCACACCCTGTGTGAAGGCCGCCCGGAGCCAGCCTGTCAAATATCCTGCCTGCGGTCTGTGAGGAGTCCAGCATACCAGAAAGGTGAAGTGGCAGCTTTGGGGGATGCAGTGACCGAGCAGCGCCAGCACACCACAGAGTGTAAGTATTGACCCAGCCACATAGCAACCAAGGGAAGAGGGCAAGTAACGGGGGGTTAATACCGGAATCGAGTATTGTTGAGTATCATAGAGTATTGTAAAGCATTGTCAAGTTTAGTAGGGACAGGAGCGGGGATAGACGTAATTTTCTGTTGTTAGGACACATTCGCTTTTGAGGTAAAAGGTTCTGGTGAACAACCTAGACTGCTGACTCTCGGGCACAAATGACAGAAGTTAAGTGAATAGTGGGGGGGCATTTTATCTCGGGTGATAGATGATGGTAACACCGTAAATTTTAGCAAACGGAGCTGGCCTAAATTGCGGAAGATGATTCGACTGGTTAAGTCTCGAGGAGACAGTTACTTGGAAGGCAACGATGTAGGTACAGATCGAACACAAGAAAATGTTGGTATAATCTGCTAGCAGGCAGGAACACAGCTGTGGGTTTTGTGTGGGGTTATGTGTATTTTTTGGGCAGTGGGGTTCTGGCATTGTGTGCGCTGCAAGTGATTTTAGCATTACCTTGCTTAGTGAATTTTGGACACAGTGGTGAAAAACTTGATAGAGCAGGTAGTCCAGTGGCGGTGCGTGGAAGGCACATGCGTAAGAATTGTGGCAGTGCCTGATGAGGTAGAGAGTTATGCTAGGGCGGTGCACGGAGCATGCCTGACAGATTGTTGTGGAGCTAGAGAGGCTTGGAGTAAATTGAAAGGGTTCTCATTATACTGTGTTTTTTTTTCTTCCTATAACAGTGGATTGTAGTAAAACTCAACTTGAGGTCAAGTAAGAATAAAACACAATGTAGCAAGGGAAGTGCGGGGGTGACACGTCCTTACAGCACCTATGTAAGACTCTTCTGTCGTATAAGGACAAGATTTGAAAATATGGCGCGGAATGGACTAAAAGCACTGAGTGTAAATTAACTAAACCATGGCCACATTGTGGAATTTCTCCAAGGATGTGCAGCAATCACTACTGACACACTTACAAGGTACTTTTAAGCGGAAGAAGTTAGCAAACCACATGGGAATATTCGATTTGTGGAGGATGTTTCAGGAGTGACACAGCGAGGCGTCAGTGGATGCTGAGCCAGTAGGAGGAGCTGCGGCCAGGGCCCCTACCCTGCGGTCCCCCACCCTCTCCTGCAAGCGAAAACTCAGAGGACAAAGACGATGAGCAGGGGATGTACCCACTATTGGAGCTAAACGCAGCAGAGGGATATTCAAACGAAATATTTAAACCACCATATACTAAGGACAGAAAGAAATGGGGCAAACGATCAGCGAAAAGGGAGCTAGCAGTGAGTTGCAGAGGGGCACGAAAGAGGGGCTAGAAGGCATAGTCATACAACGAGTGGGTGTGGGGAGAGATTCACCTGAAGCTAGAAGGGAAGACCATGGGAGAGGCAGAGGGAGCAACCAAAAGGATCGAAGGCCTTAAGGGAAGCAACAAAGCTAAGGACTGGGTAGAAATGTTAATGTTAATGTTTAAGGTATTTGTACCCCGCACTATCACTAATGGAATTGGTCCCCAGGTGCTCAGGCGGATCTGAAAACAAGAAGGCGAGGGGGGTTAATTGGGTGAAGGGGGAGTAGGAAAGTGAGAAAAGTGATTTCCTCTTGGCAGCATCAGTTCGGTTTTCACCATGCCCTGAGCTTGGGTGTGAATATCAGATCGATGTTAATCCTTGTGTGCTGTTGGTGTGAGTTATGTATTGTTTGTTTGTTGTTGCGCTGTGGTGAAGTGCGTGCGGTTTGCGATGCGAGTGGGTGGTTGTGTGGATTTTGTATAAGTTAACTATGCAGAAATATTAACTTTTGGGTTAGTGGATTATATGTCTCTTAGTCTTTATAATTCTTGTTCTATGTATCCGGTTGTTCAATGGAGTAGGCATATTCTTTCTCTTTTTCTTTCTTGTCCATATAATTGTTAGGAGTGATGGCGTGGCAAGTTCCCAGCTGTGTTATTTCTGACATTAGTGTACCAGGTTGAGGCGTGCATTGTCCCCCATTCTAGTATCGGTGCTGTATTTCTGCAATCCCTTCCTATCTATTTCCTGTCAGAGATCCATTGCTGCCTGTGTTTACTTTTTAGTGTACAGTGTTATTGACATATCACCCTTACCCTTCCATCCCAATCTCTGTGTGATAGTTCTTTGGTATGATTCTAGCTTATCGATCTTTCAATTAGTACGTTGATGTGCCGCTCATTGAGAGAAATTATGGAGGAAATAGAAAGGGAGAGGGGAAGAGAAGAGAGTCTAGAGAGTGAGCGCAGAGAGAGGAAGAGGGAAGAAGAGAAAGAGAAGGAGCAGCGAGAAAGGAGGAGGGAGGATCAAGAAGAAATTTAGTAATGAAGGGAGGCAGATGAGAAGGAAAAATAAATGTTAGTGGACAGGGAACGGAGAAAGTGGCAGGTAGAGCGGATAGCATGAGAGCGTGCAGGCAAGAATGGAGGAGGAGCGCGGCAAATGACAGAGCAGGAGGGGGCAGAAGAGTGGAGCCAGACAGCATGATCACACAGGATAGGACTACCACCGTACTGGATAGAACAGGCCTGGGGTTCTGCGGGGAAAGAGGCAGGCACGACTTGCATGACGTCGACTTCACCGTGCAGCCCAACACAAACACAACTTCAAGGAAACTGAGCTTTGTGGACGATTTTCTCAGTGATATGGACTCCGACTCAAACCACAAAGCAAGGGATAGTAGGGATGAGGGAAGCAGGCAACCCCAGCACCAGTCCACGGGGCAAAGTGCAGTCAAAGGTGTGACCTGGGACATAGGGAAAGATACAGGGGGATCTAAGGGAGACAAGGACAAATTATGCAACATATATGACTTGGTCCTATATGTTGAGAGACCTAGGGACCTCCCAGGATGAAGGAAGGGGGAGACAGCCATGTTTCAGCACTAGGGACATGGGCGCTTCTGACAACTGTGTGCAATTGACTCGAGGAGCGCCAGTGGATCCATGTATGGATATTAGAGATGTCGACAAACAGATTAGACTGACTCGAGGAGCGAGCAGGGAGGTAGGGTTCACACAGCTGCCCCTACTGGAAAAGGGAGTGGCGGCAACCTCAATATATACCATGGAAACACATCGGTTGGATAGCTCAGGTGCAATGTGCTCACCTTGGAAGCAAGACGACACAGAGCACCACAGGTCCGATCGCCGCGGCCGCGCTTAGAAATCTCTGGGTATTAAGTCTGTTATAAATAACCTATCACACCATATCGACAAGGAAAATGTGAGATGTAGGCTACCTTTGTTAGCTGCTGGTTCCGGGAAATGGATATACAAAATGGATAGAATGAAAGCAGAACGGAGACTAGCAGGGGGGATGTAAAGGGACTATTAGTGGTGATCCTCGAGGAGGCTGCTGATGATATATGGAAAATGGTGGGGTTCCCAGCAGTGACCATCCATGACACGACACATGATATTTCACAGTTTGCAAATTGTCGAGATGCCACATGGCAAGCTCCAAGGACAAAATACACAGACACGTTAGACATTAGCGCGATTATGGCCCACAAGATGGGGGAAGATGAAGACTCCCTGCACTATATTCAGGCGATCCAAGAGCTTTGGCGTCTTGAAATGCGACAACCGTGGGACAAAACAGTAGCTTTATTTTACCACATATTGCACCAGTGGCTGCCAGAACCAGTACAGAAACAGCTTAAGAAGTTAGAAAGCATGTAGACAAAGCCTTGGCCAGAAATACAGCTTACGATAGTATACCATTGTAGGCTATTGCAAGCGAAGATGAGGAAGAACAAGGAAAGGAAGCAAGATGAAGCTAGTGCAAAAGGAATGATCCAAGTATGCCATGGAAGGGGCGGTACTGACAAGCGCAGGAGGATTGGGGAGACCGCCACAGCAGTATGCACCGCAGCCCATGGGGGGAGGATTCCTGGTGAGGGGAAACATGCAGCATTGGTTTTGAGGAAGAAGGGGGCCACCCAAGGGACGCTGGTATGGGCCACAGTTACAGCACAACGCAGGGGGATTTCTAGGAGGGTTTCGAGGATATGGGCAGCAGGTGCAGCCGGGCCCAGGGCAATGTAATGGGGGTTTCCAAAGGCAAGCAAGGGAGGGAGCACAGTGCTGGTTGTGTGAGCAGATAGGGCAC
This sequence comes from Ambystoma mexicanum, assembly GCF_040938575.1. Classification (NCBI taxonomy): domain Eukaryota; kingdom Metazoa; phylum Chordata; class Amphibia; order Caudata; family Ambystomatidae; genus Ambystoma; species Ambystoma mexicanum. The sequence goes on along the minus strand of NC_090930.1, from coordinate 1,106,498,302 downwards.
ATTTCGAGGGTGTGCAGACACAGGTGGTGCAACAGAATGAGGGGATGCAATACCAGCCAGCATACCAAGGGGAACAAGACGAGTATTACACACAGGACATAGCACAACAGTGAGGACCGGCACCAGGCACATACCCACATCCACACCAGCCCATGACACAGATACCACAGATGCAAGCTCCTATACCGCAGTATTTGCAGGCACCACTGATGCCCCAGACCCAGGGTAACACACAGCACGCATATCTGGCACAACAGATGCCACAGATACAAAACAGCATGCAACCAAATGATGGGAAAGTAGCATGCACAGATTACATGGCAACAAACCCCATTAGGAAACTGGGAGGGGTCACCATGGTGGGGAATAACACATTTTCTGTGAATGGGATGACCTTATACCCTCAATAGGACAGCTCACAGATGGACTTGATGTGTTTCATCCTGCCGATCACACCCAACCCTGCAGAGGAACCACTCTTAGGGGTGCCAATAGGTGACAAGACTTTTTCCTTTCTTGTAAACACAGGGCCGACTAAGTCCAGCATTCAGAAAGGAAACTATAGGTTGCCAGGCTACGGAAGCGGTTCCTTTCACGGAAAATATTTCCATTTCTATAGAAGCTATACAAAAAAGGGACAGCCGGCTAGCACCTGTATAGGTATACACGTGCTGTCCTCACCTCTCCCCAAATTATGTCTATAAAGAAAGTTGAGATCAGGAATGTAAGAAAGCCTAAACCAGCGATAGACCAGTTATGGGCAAATGCATATATATAGTGTATCCTCCAATTAGCAAGTTGATCACACCTCAGTTCTAGTAAAAAGCAGTTTTAATCTATAAATATTAAAAGAACATCATGAATATACACAACATAAAAAACAATTCTTAAAAGTGAAAATACACTGTTCACTTCTTACTCTCAAAAAACCTCCAAAAGTACAATCTATACAGAAACTAAGTTGCTAAGTAGTGACGATGGTCCAATCCAATTAGACTCAAAGTTTCAAAAGCAGGTCTGAAGATTAATGTCAAATACCTAGGAGATATATCTCCACTGTAATGTCAGCTATTTCCAACAAAAATCATGACAATGTTCTCATGACATATGCTCTATATGTTTCAGTTCTTGAAACCCCTAAAAAGTGGTGAACCTTCTTCAGGAGCTGTTACAAATTAGGTCACGTATTTTCCAGAGTCCTCTTAATAGAACCCCTCATTAAATCTCAAAGAAAATGCCTATATGGCGATATTGGCTTCTGGTCAGTCCACTGTAGGTTATCTACAACAAAATACAGAGGGTAGCTATTAGTGCTTTGGGTCTTGCAATACTCAAAGGGAGGAAATGAATCCCTTTGCATCAACACAAAGGCTCTATAAATACATATAATGTTACCTCATGCTGACTGTGGTGAAGTTCTTCCTATTAAAGTGCAGTTAAAGATCCCCAACAATCTGGTGGTTGTCTTACTGCCAACACGTTAAAAAATCATGTTAAAGAACTTATTGTGATTCCCCCAATGTAAAAAACAGCAGATAATACCCCATGTCATAATTAAAAATTACCCTTAGCTGGTCTGTAGTTGTAGTAGAGGTTAAATATCCATAACGTTTTCTATGGTCTAATAGCCCATACTTCTCTGCTGGACTAATCAGCTGTGAGCTAGAGAATACTCAGCAGTCCATCTGTACTGCAGAATACTAAGTAATGGGTCGTTACTGGAAAGAAACAAGAACAAGATCTAACTCAAATATCTCGAGCTGTAGTTACTGCCTCGCCCACAATGGAGCTTAAGTAAATGAAAAATGTGTCTGGACATGCTGTTACCTGTCAAAAGATATGTGGCTCAGCTTCCGCAGTGCCGTTAACTGCTCAGTCTAAATGCCTACACAACTTCAGGCGGGTTCACTTCCAACTTAATACACAGGTGGGAGAAGAAATTGCCAGTCAGTAAGATGCTCAATATAGCTAGTGAGTATCTAAAAATAGAAAGATTATTGTCTCCAAATGCATCCGAATTACCTTTTTCCACCGGCGGCAGGGTTGGTAATACCGTGATCAGTGTTGATTCGAAACGCCACGGGTTGTCTAGCAACCCTTTTATGTCAACAACCTCCAGAGTGTTAAACAGAGAATGCGGTGGCCATCTTGAGACAGCTATAGTACATCTGCTTTAACCATCGGCTAGTAATCTCTCAAGCCCATAAATAGGTTCCTACTCCTCATAACTATTAGCAGTAGTGAAACAGTGTACCAAGTGGAGTAAATACACTCATTTATTCCTCAAATTAATTAATCTGGGATAGTTTGGAAAAACAGTCATTGGGTTAGCAAGTGCGGCATGTGCCTCCAATTTGGTATACTATGGGGTACTAATTATTTCATTTTAGGCCATTCTATAGTTTCATTTAAACCTATTTTGTCACTTATAGTGAGAAATATAAGTTCCTGTTCTCGATACAAAAGTTTGTCTTCCTTGATTTTCATTGTAGGACCTTTAATGGTTTGTAAAACAGTCCATTTAAAATCCTCAAACCCATGGTTTTTGGTTGTAAAATGTTTCACGATGGGTGCTTTTTCTATTTTGTTCTTCAGACAGCTACTGTGTTTGAAAATTCTAGTTTTTATTTTTCAGTTAGTTTTTCCTACATAATTCAATCCACAGGGACACGTGGTCAAATAGATCACATGATTTGAGTTACAGTTGGGATACATATTCTGTTTCCAATGTTTTTCCAGTCTGATTTCAATCGAATTTGATTTTGTTGTAAGTTTACAGCACCACCGTGTCCACACAGGTGGTGTCCTACAATGCGGTTTAGTCCCCACATGGAAAGAAGAGTGGGAGTTTGTAACTTTTTTACTCTCAATTTACTCTGGCTGATGCAGTTACCTATTGACACAATCTTTTTGTAAGCAAACAATGGTGGTTCTGAAAGGATTGTACTGTTTTTAAACACTTTACAGTAGTTCCTCATAATATTTCAAATTGTTAAGCTCTGATTGCTAAATGTCGATACACAAACTGACCGATTATCATTGCTTTGTATTGGTTTGGTCTCCAGCAGTGACTCTGTTGTTCTTGAATGCCCTTTGTGCTGACTTCCTTACTCGTTTTTTAAGGTATCCACAATCATGCAGTTTTGATCTAAGAAGATTAGCTTCCTCTTTGAAGGCTTGTTTCTTACTATTGTTTCTTTTAAGTCCATATGGCAAGTTATCTCTCAGGTGTTTGATATGATAACTAGTATAGTCTAATAACGCATTTCTCTCCATAGGTTTATGAAAAGGTTTCACTAGTAACCGCCCTTTACTATGAAATATTGTGATGTCCAGAAAATCAGAAAATTGATCACTTATAGTAATTGTGAACTTTAAATGGGGGTTTTGAACATTCAGCCACTCAAAAAACGAGTAATCAAATTCTTGTGAGCCTTCCCACAAAACCAGGATGTCATCAATATATCAAGTCCACTGTTTCAGTTGAGCTTTATAGGGGTTGGTATTGGAGTAGATTATCGATTTCTCAAAACTATCTACATACAAATTGGCTAGGCTGGGAGCCATAGTGGCTCTCATTGCTCCGCCCTCTATTTGTTCATAGTAAGTTCCCATTAACTCAAAGAAATTGTGAGTTAGGGCCATCTCAGCGCACCACATGATAAAAGAGATGGGAACAGGATCGGTATCTGGTCTGTTCCACAGAACCTCTTCTTTCACTGCCAGAGTCGCATGTTGGGGTATGTTGGTGTACAGAGACACTATCTAATCCAATTAGGAGATTGTTTTAGGATTGAATTCAAGGTTCTCAAATGTTCTTATTGCTTGAGTAGTTTCTTTAAGGTATGATTGCATTTGGCTAATAAAGCCTTTCAAATAATGGTCGGCAAACTTAGAGAGGGTGTCATGTCTCACAGGAGCAAAACTAAAGATACGTCTGATTACTCCCCTTTCCAATGCCCCAAGTTTGAGTGAGACAAGTACTTACAAACTAAACATATACAGTTTGCTGTTGTACATCATAGAACCACATCCAAAGAGAAAGAATAATCAAAAGCAATTTATTATATATTGTATATGATTAAAAGGAGGGGCACATTAGTGCCACAGAAACACAACATAAACATTTTTTTGTTATGAAAGGATATTTTTTAGAAACCTTTTAAAACAAACGAGGTATGTTACATATAATGGAACATGATCAAAGGGTATGAGCAAAACAAGATGTGCATTCATGACTACTTTGTTGGCATCAGCAGGCCCACGCGCAATTTGTATGGGTCTTACAGATAAATGTCGACATGTTTCGGCCTTCTAATGTTTTAGACACTATCCCTAGTGTTTTGCATTCATTATTTGGGCCATCTTCAGGACACAATTTCTTCTACAAATGTCAGTCAATGACTCTATACCCCAATTGATATTCAACATGGTAAATTCTACAAAGACACATAAAACATATACAATATATCAGAAAAAACAAACGTCTTAAATTGGAAGGGGTTCAAATACTGACAATTTAGTATTTAAGTGGAACGATGCACAAAGGAAATAGATCAAACACAGTCACAAAAAAAGGATACATGTAAAGTAAGGTAACCTGTTTTACTTCAGATCGATAGCTATCGATCCGAAGTAAAAACAGGTTACCTTACTTTGTCCTCTGTCTTACTGAATTAAGAGTGAAAATGTATCCTTTTTTTAACGAGATTCATGAAGAAGCAGAGAAACTAAATGGCAAAGATGAATGGTGATGTCATACAAAGTTGAAACCACACCCATATATAAAGATAACCAGACTAGAGAGGCAGATGATTTATAAAACACGAAGAAGTACCAAGAATAAGTGACATCTTGGGATCAAGATGAAGAGACTTAGGCCACAGACTTGATGAAAATACTTAGTTAGTTTAAACCTGTACAGATGCAAGAAAACGCAAGCAGCAAAGCAATCATGAAGCTAGCCACATGCTTTTGAATAGTTAGACCCCGACAATCGCCAACATATGCATATGTAGAAACATAAAGACAAATAAATGATGGATGTTTCCACTACGCGTATAAGCAGTACTGAACAAAGCAAGAAAGCCTCATTTCAGTGTTGCAGTTAAGTAAAGCAATTGAATTAAAACAGAATAAAAGTTCAGCTAAGGAGTTGACGGAGCCAAGAAAGTCATGGTCTTATCAAACAGGAATTGGCTGACATTAGATACAATTAACGTGAAAGAACCGAAGCTCCTGTTCAGAAATGTCAAGCAAAACAAATGACATCGGAGGACAATTGGAGAATAAAATCAAATACCCGGAAAGGCTCTAATTCATGGTAGTCACGTGATAAAAGGAAGTTGGACGAACGAGATGATCACATCTACGCACGAAGGCCGGCTGGTGCCCAAACTCCTTAAAAATTCTCAGAGAACAGTACAAACTCAAGGCAACTTCAAAGTACTAATTGACAATGGACCTTTGAGGCGATGATGGATGATATGCTAATTGGTGGGAAGCTGGTGCTAAGACAAGCTCACCCACACCTGGTTGTTCAGTCTGCTTGCTGCTAGACGTAGGTGGAAAAGTACTGACAGGAGTTGGGAACTAACCAATTGTAGGGGACCACATAGTTGGGGGTCCTATAGCTTATATAGCCAATGAGACGGAGTACATTTAGTGATGTTCAAAGTGGCCATTTTAAGGGGAGGACTTAGTTGCCCCATCTGATGTTAATTATCCTACCACCTTCTTAAGTTACTCCATACAGATATAGAGTTTATACGTAGAACTTCACTTAGACCCAATCACACCCTCCGTTAGGTTTGTGTAGTTTGCCACGTAGGATGACATTGCTAATGACGCAGGTCAAAGCATCAATGATGACCGATTTTGGGTACATAAGCCCAGTTTTTTTATGAAGTAACTAGAGTCAGAGTATCGAGCAATTGCTGATATTCGTTGTACTCCCTGTTTTAGGTACTTGACATTAAAACAGAAGTACTTTGCCAAGCTATTTGTGTCATCTTGATTATTGATGTATGAGTAAAATCTGCATCCCCATCCATCTCCAAGGTATTGCTACTCATCTTAAAGAGCTGTCTGAGAGAACACCCAGCTCACTTGGTAGCAGAGATAGGATGGTTAGATAAGATAACCTTCGGCTGTCAACATAAGTAACTTTAGAGTCACTGCGCAATATCGCAAAACCTTTGCCATTCGGCTGACAAGACCGTGAAGCGCCCCGTAGAAGTGGATAGAATAGACATCTCCTTGCAAGGGACGATTTGACAGGACCCCTATTTTCAGATAGAAACCCCTCCCACATCTACGAGAAGCAGATCGAAAAAAGCGACTCGAAGAGGGAGTGATGAAGGTGGTGTTCCCTAGGGTCTGAAGAAGTAAAACATGCAAACTGTGAGTAAATAGACCAAAGAGTGTGGCAGAGGGATGTATGTATAGTAAATAACGGAGAGTAATGGCGGGAGGTGGGATAAAATATAACGCAGGAGTAAGAGTGTAATATATATGTATATGGGAAACAAGATATTGACTTGAGGTTGGCCGAGCAATATATACAGAAGAATGGTCGTGAGTGAGGCCACGATAAGAGAATACGCCCTGTTCCTAGACTTTAAAGAGTGCTAGCAGAAACCTTTATCTAGAGTCCCATAAAGTGGATGACGTAGGAGACGAGATCGATTAAAGACGATCCAGAAAGATATAGGTTTAAGTTCCAATTGGAGCAATTTTAGAGGGCTAGACGAATCTTAAAGGCATGGTCTAGTAAAAAAATGTATTTAAAAAATAGATAGGCAACATAAAAACAAAATACTTGCATTCTCTTTTTTAAAACTTCCTATGTAAAATTTTGAGCTATTCAAGCTCAGAATTCGCAAAAGCAAGCACATGGGCGCCTCCATTTTGTGAAATGGATGCCCTCCTGTGCTGGCTTTTGCTTTTGCGGCACTAATGAAGGAAAATCCAGCCAGCTGCAGTAAACAAAAGCTACCGCTGGGTGGCTTTCCCTTCATTAGTGCTGTACGCGGAGGACAGGGACCGGAGACCAGAGCAGGAAAGCTGCAGCTGAATCTCGGTAAGTGCTATTTATTTTTAAATAAAAATAAGCACTAGCTGGGTTTTTTTTTCTACGTTTTCTGGGCTGGAGGAGCCCGGAAAACTTAGAAATAAAACTGCAGCTTTAAAAACGTTGTATTTATGTTTGCGGTCGCTTTTGAAGCGACCGCAAACATAAATACAACGTTATTGTGTTGGAAAACGCTGCGGTTTTTCTTTCCAAGTTTCTCAGGCTCCTCTGGCTCGGAGGAGCCTGAGAAACTCGGAAAGAAAAACCGCAGCGTTTTCCAACACAACCGTGTTGTTTCTGTCTGAATCTGCTTTCCCATTTCGGGCTCTCGGGCTCCCCGTGGGGACTCCGAGAGCCACAAATGGGAAAGCAGATTCAGGCAGAAACAACGCAGCATTGCGGAAAACAACCGCGTTGTTTCTGCCTGAATCTGCTTTCCCATTTGGGGCTCTCGGGCTCCCCCCGGGGAGCCCGACGGCCCCAAATGGGAAATCAGCTGTAGGCAGAAACACTACGTGGCATATAAACACAACCGCGTTGTGTTTCTGCCTCATGTGGCTTTCACTTTGGGTCTCCGGTGCTCCCGGAGCACCGGAGATCCAAAATGAAAGCCACAGCAGGCAGAAACACAACGCGGTTGTATTGGAAAACGCTGCGGTTTTTCTTTCCGAGTTTCTCAGGCTCCTCCGAGCCGGAGGAGCCTGAGAAACTTGGAAAGAAAAACCGCAGCGTTTTCCAACACAATAACGTTGTATTTATGTTTGCGGTCGCTTCAAAAGCGACCGCAAACATAAATACGTTTTTAAAGCTGCGGTTTTATTTCTAAGTTTTCCGGGCTCCTCCAGCCCGGAAAACTTAGAAAAAAAACCGCAGCTAGTGCTTATTTTTTTAAAAAAATAAATAGCACTTACTGAGATTCAGCTGCAGCTTTCCTGCTCTGGTCTCTGGTCCCCCTCCTCCGCGTACAGCACTAATGAAGGGAAAGCCACCCAGCGGTAGCTTTTGTTTACTACAGCTGGCTGGCTTTTCCTTCATTAGTGCCGCAAAAGCAAAAGCCATCACAGGAGGGCATCCATTTCACAAAATGGATGCGCCCATGTGCTTGCTTTTGCGAATTCTGAGCTTGAATAGCTCAAAAGTTTACATAGGAAGTTTTAAAAAAGAGAATGCTAGTATTTTTTTTATGTTGCCTATCTATTTTTTAAATAACATTTTTTACTAGACCATGCCTTTAAGAAGAAGAAGATTGTGAATAGTACATGTGGCTGTTCAAGTCTGTCTGTTTGTTTTATGTGATTGAAAAGTGTGATGACATCAGAGTTGAAAGAATTTTTTTTATGTAATATCGAAGCGTGAAGTTGAGACACGAAAATTGATTGTTTTAAAATTGAACTTTGTTGATTTTTTTTCAGCAAGATTTAAGAAAAATTTGTGTTTTGACAGGATTGGAGCTTGCGACGATTGGTGCTCGCTCATAAGTGAATCATGATTGAGACGTAATTTGGAAACTGTAATTCAAGCATAAGTGTGAGGTAGCAAAGAGAAAAGTGAAGGTTAAAAATAGAAGAAGTTACTCCATTAGTGCATCTTTGCAAACAGCTACCCAAGCACACGCTTAAACTTAAACAATACAGTGCAGAGTGGGTTAAAGGAACCGCAGATAAAATGTTTATGCCATGGCCACAAGGCGGATCATTACCGAAGACAGTTGTGCAGAATATGACGACATATTTGCATGCACCATATACATGAAAAAAGTTAGAAAAGCGCCTAGCGAGTCTAGAGCTTTGGAAAATGTATGAACAAGAAAAGGAGGAGAAGCCTCCTTTAAATTGGATACTCAACATATGTAAAGAGGGGGGTGAAGAGCCTTCTGCTCCGCCCGCCCCATTTGAAATAAAAGACAAAACTAAGAATGATGAAGGGTTAAACCCATTAAGGGAACTTAAAGCAGCAACGAGATATAGCACTCCGTCGTATGAGTCACCTACGCAAAGTAGTGAGGAGGGCCCAGAGAAATATACAGAGAAAGCTACAACCTCCAAAGTCCCGAGAGACAAGGAGAGAAGTGTTCGAGCAAGTACATCTCTAGATATAAGAAGAGAAATAAAAAGATGGAAAGGAGACAAGGATAAAACTGATGAGATAGCGTTACAGAACGAATGGATGAGAGGTCAGATGGCAAAAGTATCAAAGATGTAAGACAAAGGGGAGATCAAGATGAACACGACAGAAAAGACAAAGAAAAAGAAGAACCATTGAAAGATGAGGGAGCAAAAAGAAAGGATAGACAAGGATGAGAACAGTTTTATCAAGATGAACAAAAAAGGGAACAGGAGAGAGCAGAAGAGCAAAGAAAACATGACGATAGACAAAGAACAGCTGATGAACAGGAAAGGCTAGGAAGAAAAGGAATAGATGATGAACAGAAAAGGATAAGAGAGAAAAGAATATAGATACGAAGGGATGAGGCGATACGAAGGGCATATGAACAAAGCGGTATGAAAAAGAAAGAGGAAGACAGAGTGAGAGAAGAAGCAAGAAAGCGCAGAGAAGTCGATGACAACATGGAACACAAAAGAAGGCAGAGAGCACGCGATCTCGATTATTTGGAAAGAGAAGTACAAAATCCCAATCCACAGGTAGCATGGGAAGACTTAGAGGAATTTCTTCCTGAATCCGAGTCATTACAAGGCCCTTCTAGAATAAATCTAGAAGACGAGTTTGACTCGTGGAGTATTGGGGAAGCGATCGACAAAGTATACCACAAAATGCAAGCCCGGAAAGAATCACAAGGGAAGGGAAAACATGATCGTCTCGAGAGCACTCAGTTGTATGACACAGAGGAAGCCTCCTGTAGTGCGAGACACAAGGAGCTGTCTTTAGACAGACTAACATTAAATAGAGATGATGATGAGAGAAGTCGCACGAGTTGGGCACAAGAACTATCAGACAAAGAAAGGGAAACCTTCCAAAGGGAAGAGAGAAGTAATGTATGTGGTCCAGAGGGATATTCATCTATGGATATGAAAGTAAGGTGGTCAGATTTAGAAATACCTATGTCTAAGGCACCAGAGCCACTGACACAGTCAGACCGACATAAGGGGTAACCCCACGGTCAGAGGGGGGAGTCCCCGCATTATGTAAGCAGGTTAAGATCATTGCCAGGTAGACAGCAATATTACCCCGGTGGTAGATAGACAAATGATGAGAGATGAGAATGAGTTTGGGGAGTCACATTTCCCCATGCTAGAAAAGGGAGGAGCCAGGCCGCACTACATACCGTGGCCCCAAATGAACAGAGATAATTTAAAGTGCAAACTCCTGAGTTTAACGTCCTGCGCTGGAAAATGGATACATGAGTTAGAAAAAATGACGGGAGGGAATACATTAGTGATATGGGATATTAAAGGTCTTCTGATCGCCATACTTGGTGAGAGAGCTGATGACTTATGGACACGGGCACCCTGGTGTGACTATAGTCAACACATCGCATGATGTAGCGCCATTTAATAACTGCTGAGCAGCAATTTGGAAAGCGCTATGAATACTATATCTGGACACATCCTATATGGGAGCTATAATGGCAAAAAAGATGAAGGAAGGAGGGGATCCGTTAGTTTAAGTTCAACATTTCCAAGATGCCTGGACGCTCCAGAATAGGGAGGCTTGGGGGAAATCTATTCCTGTATTTTATCATATATTATGCCAAGGGCTGCCAGAGCAAGTCGAGAAGCAGCTCAAGAAATTAGTGGGTATAGAAGCCAAACCGTGGTCAGAAATCCAGTTAACCATTGCACATCTCCTGCAGGAAAAGAATCACAAAAAAGACAATACACGAAAAGGTGAGGAAGCAAAATTAGTTCTGAAAAAACTGTCCAAGTATGCAATTGTAGGGGCAATGTTAGCGTAGACGGATCAAATTCAGGCAGTGAACACGCCACAAATGAATAACCAAAGACAGTTTGATCAGACAAATAGCTGATATGCTCCTCGAGGAAGGGGATATTGAGGAAGAGGTTGGCAAGGTAATCGAGGGAATTGGCAGAATAGTCAGGGAGGTTTTCAGAATATGCAAAATGGTAATCAGAATATGCAATATGGGCAGATGGGGAGAAGACTGCCTATATGTTGGACATGTGGAATGACAGGGCACATGGCTTTTATGTGTCGAAGCCAAGCGATGGTGCAGAATGATCAGTCTTCAAGACAAGGAATGCCAAATTTACCTGCATATTTGCAGCAGAGCAGAAATGGATTTGTGCAAAATCAAACAGTGCAGCAGCAAGCGCCGAGAGTGCAGCAAGGCTTGCAATCACAGCAAATGGCAGATAACCAACTGCAAGGACAATCACAGCAATCTCCTATGCAACTCAGAAGAACACAAACACAGAACCGCCAATGGCTCGTAGAATAGGAGGTGTCACTGTTGATGGAGGAAATCGATTCACGAGTGATGGAGTGAGACTGTAACCGCAATAGGACAGCTCACTGGGAGACCTGATGTGTTCAGTCCTATCTATAATGCTGGATCCTCATGAGGAACCGAGGATAGATGTAAATATAGGCAGCAAAGCTTTTTCGTTCTTAGTGGACATGGGGGCAACGTGCACGTATATATGGCAGGGCACATTTTTTATGTCTGGCAATGCGATGAATACTCAGGGTTTCACAGGAGCAACAAGTCGAGTTCCTTTCACAGAGGAATTACCAGTCTCCATTGGAGAATGCGATATGAAGGTGCCACTGCTTTATTCGAGGCAAACACCTGTCAACATATTAGGACGACATTTGATGACAAAATTGAATATGACCATTTCATTTACAGACAAAGCATAGTATGCTCAATACCGGGAATGCATTATTCAAATGTGTGCGAAATGATCATGGCATTCGCAGGGCAGATAGCTCCTAGGGTGATACCGCTTGAACCTGAGGTGTTCCATTATGGGATATGTATTCTCTTAACATGGCTACCAGGTCTAGTAGGTGGAACCATAAGGATACCAGATGAGATTCTATTTACGCCTCAGTTACGCATGGATGAAGAGGGGGGGCACATTTTTCCCTTAGCCATAGAAGCAGCCATAGTCCTAGGAAATATGGCTTTACTTGACGCAACTGATGATAAGGGTAGACAATGAAGCACAATAATTGCCATCGAAGAAGGCTGCAGAGTGACACATGTCACTGATGAGGAATTGATTGGAGATTAGCTATCTGATGATTCTGTTATATTTGAAGTGTGCGTTACTTATTGGGTAAAGGCAATCAAGAGAGAAGTTCCGCAGAGAATGATGCTAGCACAGAAGAGTCCCGAATATTTTTATGAAAATATGGTGAAAGTGTCCGTTTCATTATGGACCACTGGCCCCTATGACGTAGGCTTACTGAAAGGGGTTGAGGAGGTGAAGATTAAATTGAAACCAGGAGCAATTTTCCTCGAGCACTACAATATCCCATGTCTTCAGAGGCAGATGAAGGCACTTTTAAGACGATGTCCGCCATGATGGACCAAGGTATTTTAGTGACGTCAGAATAACCCTGTAATACGTTGGTTTATCCTATAAAGAAATCTAAGGGAGAGTTGTGGCATTTAATACAAGATTTGAGGCCAAAAAACCAAATTGTAGAGGCCAAGTTCCCTTTAGTCCCAAACCCGTCTACAGTTCTATGTAATATACTGGTTGACGCACTATATTTCACGGTGATTGACTTAAAAAATGCATTTTTCTCAATCCCATTGCACAAAGACTCACAAGATTTTAAATTGTTTACTTTTAGACAAGTGTGATTAAAAAGCACAAGGCTACCTCAGGGATACTATGAGTCTCCCTCAATTTTCAACAGAATCCTCCAGATGGACTTGAACAATATTGCTTTAGAAAGCGTTGTGCTGCAATACGTAGATGACATTTTAGTTTGCAGCACCACAGACGAAGAGTGCAGATGTGCTTCTATTCAGCTGATGATTATACTTGCTGACAAAGGATATAAGGTTGACAAAGAAAAGTTACAATATTGTCAACAAGAAGTGTTGTACATAGGCCAATTAATTTCACATGAGGGAAAGAAGATCACCCCTGAAAGAGCTGAGGCCATTTCAAAAACAGCTAAGCCACACACGATAAAACAGATGCAGAGTTTTCTGGGACTATGTAATTATGTCAGGGCATGGGTCTTTGACTACAGCTACATGGCCTCTCTTACAGTCCTTGAAGAAAGCACAAGCAACGCAAGAAAGAATCCAGTAGACCAATGCAATGGAAGAAGGGTTTGATGAATTGAAAAAAACAATCTGCACAGCCCCATTTCTAGGGATCTCTAATTATGCAGAGGAATTATTTTCATTCTCGCACAAAGATGGTACTTTTATGACAGCAGTAATCACACAGAGAACCACATTGGGATACAAGCCCCTTGCACATTACAGTGGAATCTTAGACCCAGTAATGAGAGGTCACTTTCCATGAGAACAAAGTTTGGCAGCCGCCACGTTCGCCATAGAAAAGGCTATGCAATGTTCTATGTTGTTATTTGTTGAACACGCACTATTTGCCATTTTGGAAAAACTGAAAGGCACGTTGACTTCTGCCTATGAGGTAGTCATGTCAAATACAGCGATTAAAATAGTTTGATGTAAAATAGTGAACCCAGCTATGTTAATAGCTGAGCCAATAACAGAAGGAGAGTCAATGCACGATTGCGCAAACTATGAAGAGTTCTGCGATGAGTGTAAAGGAAAATGCACTAGCAGGGGGAGAGATTGTTTTCATTGATGGGTCTTCGAGAATCGATCATAATGATGGACAAAGATACACAGATGCCGCTTTGGTGAAACATCTTGCAAATGGAGAATTATGAGTGCTCGTTAGTACTCGATTGCCATCTCATTATTCAGCATAAGCTGCAGAATTATTGGCGTTGATACTCGCGATCGAGAATCACGCGGACCAGGAAGTAAGAGTTTACAGTGACTCTGGATATGTGACATTGATGGTGCACACAGGATTAGCAAGTTGGAAAAGGAGGGGCTACCTCCGAGCGGACGTCATGCCAGTGCAGCACGTAGCCTTATTGGACAGGCTTATTAAGGCACTACAACTCCCAGTAGGCATAGCAGTCGTTAAATATGCAGCTCACACAAAAGGGACAGATTTTATCTTGCGCGGAAATCAAGCAGCAGATGCTGAAGCCAAGCACATAGCAAATACAGACATAGGGATGATGAATGTTGAGACCCTTGATGTGAATGAAAGGATGAATGTAATGATTACTGTGGTAGACGGATATAATCATATGCCTAAAATACAGATAATGGAGCTCTAAGGGGAGGCACCACAAGAGGAAAAGAATTTATGGAAGCAAAGAGGATATTCTTTAAACCTCTCTAAAGCATTGTGTTGACAAGACAGCAATGGTAAACCAGTGATGGCTATAGCCTTATTAAGGGTGGCACTAGAACAGCTACACTACCCAGCACACACAACCAGGGAGAATCTTGCTGTAACTATTGCTGAGGATTGCTTTGTGCTGAACCTAATGGAACATGTTGCATTTTTTATGGTAAATTGTATTGTTTGACAACAATTCATGGCTGGGCATACACTGCGCATAGTGAGTGGAGTCATTCCAAGACCCAATGGTCCTTTTCAGCACTTGCATATCACTATGTTGACATGATAAAAGTATGCAATGGATATAGATACTTGCTTGTTGTAGTGTGTCTTTTCTCAAGATGGATAGAGGCAGGTCCATACACTCACCCAGACTCTACATGTGCAGCCAAATATTTAGTGCGAGAAGTGTTTCCTCGATGTGGGGTGTACGAGGTAATGAGATCAGATAATGGACCTCATTTTGTTGATACAGTTTTCGAGCAGACTAGTTTGTTGCTTGGTATAAAGCACACGTTTTCTTCGGCTTATCATCTGCAAGGAAATGGCATCTGTGAGAAGCTCAACGGCCTGTTAAAAGAAAGAATAGCCAAGTTGAAGCTTACTCTGAAGAAGTGTGGTTGCGTTGCCTACCACTGGCATTATATGCATTAAGGAACCAACTAGGTTTTGACCACCATCTTACGCCTCACAAAATCATGACAGAAAGGCAAATGAGAACACCCCTAATGCCTCCATCCTGATACTCAGCCGACTTCAGAAGTTTAAGTATTGAAATCGCAAAACTATTTGAACTGTATGACTTCCAGTTTTTCTGTAATTTCAGGACAGTTGCAGAGATGAGGGAAATAGGGCAGTACCGAACACAGAAGGAGATGCCTCAACAACTCAACCTCTGGAATTTCATCTTCCTCAACTTTACCCTGGAGATGCGGTCCTAGTTCATAACCACACAAGGAAAAAGTGGGATGAGCCTGAGTTCAGCTGTCCTTTTGTCGTTGAGGACGTATCTCCATCTGCTGTCAAATTGCAGGGTAGGCGCGCTTGGATCTTCTTGGGAGACATAAAGATTTTATGAGTTTAATGCTTGCCAACGTAGAATTGACATTGTGATATATTTGGTGATTACAGCAGGGTTCTAGAATGGAGTATATCCCTGCTACTATAGGTCTACTTGTGGGGGTTAAGTAAAGTTTTATAAATCTTAGGCAGACAATAGAAGGTAGGCATAGTGGATTTGGTGTTAATCAAAAAATCGGCCTCTTGTTTGCTTAGCCAACCTCGATGTTCAGCTTTCACCACTTTAAGTTCTATACTGATTAGCAATAATTGTGTCAGATCTTTAGGTAAAATTCTATAACATTCTGTGTTCATCAACTGTCTTTGGCATTAGTTAATGTAATCTAATTTATTAAGAACCACAATCTCTCCATCCTTATCTGCTTTTATAATAATGATATAATCATTTTACGATAGGGATTTCATTGCAGTTTTTTCTTTTTTGCTCAAATTCCGAAACACATCACTATGTGTTTGAAAATGTGAGTCTAATTGGATTGGACCAGCGTCACTACTTAGCAACTTAGTTTCTCTATAGATTGCACTTTGGGAGGTTTTTTTAGAGGAGGAAGTGAACTGTGTATTTTCACTTTTATTACTAGTTTTTTATGTTGTGTATATTGATGATGTTTAATATTTATAGGTTAAAACAGCTTTTTACTAGAACCGAGGTATGATCAACTTGCTAATTAGCAGCTACACTATATATATAGATTTGACCATAACTGGTCTACTGCTGGTTTAGGCTTCCTTTCTATAGGAGAACATGATTTATCTTTACCTTTACTTTACTCTCAACAGACACCTGTAAACATACTAAGGAGAGACATTATGAGCAGACTTAACATGATGATTTCATCGATAGACAGGGGAATAGTCTGCTCCACACCAGGGATACATTTTCTCAATGTAAGGGAAATCAATCAAGCATATTGTGGATGGCAGGTACAGAGAGGGTGCCAGTGGATGAGGAGTTGTTCCAATATGGGACTGAGATTGCAATTGCATGGCTCCCAGGGATTCAAGGGCAGATCTAGCGTATCCTAAATGAGTATTTGTTCCGAACAGAGATACCATTGGAGGAGGCAGAATGGGCAATAGTGCCACTATAATTGGAGGCAGTGATTGTGGGAGATGAGTGGATAGCAGTACACGGGACAATCATGGCAAGCAGTGACTGCCATAGCTGAGGGGTACAGATTGACCACAGTGACGAACGAAGAAATATTCAGAGACAACAGGTCAGACCATGAGATGATTGTTTGAAATGAGTGTGGCATATTGGATAAAGATATATTACAGAGAGGTACCACAGAGGATGGTGATGGCGCTGATGTGGGGCTTTTGAAGCAGGTGCAGGGTCAAGATAAAGCTGAAGCCAGGAGCAATTTTACCCAGAGTCAAAAAATACCCACTCTCAAGGGAAGCAGATGAGGGCATTTATGACACGATTGCAGTACTCCGTTAAGTAAGCAAAATGGGGGTCATGGTGTTTTATACAGGACTTGTGCCCTCTTAATCATATTGTAGAAGCAAAATATCCCTTGGTTCCAAATCCAGTGACAATTTTGTGCAGCATTCCAGCAGAAGCTGCCTGTTTCACGGTCACAGACTTGAAGAATGCCTTCTTCTTGTCAATCTGGCGACTTTTCTTGCCAACGTGCTACAGGAAGGTGACTAAGCGCATGACTGTGCCGAAAACATACAGGAATTCAGTGACACTCGCAAGGTACAGAAGCACACACTTGAGGGGGAGACATGCTTTACATTGACAGCTCGACAATTGACCAGACAGATGGGGTTAGACATATGTGAATGGCAGTGGTGAGGCTAAGAGAGGATGGAAACAGTGAGGTAGTGGCCAGTGTGTAAATGCCATCACATTATTCAGCACAGGCAGCAGAACTAGTGACCTTAATATTGGCACTACAGCAGAAAAAATAAGGTGACAATTTACTCAGATTCTGCCTACGTGACATCCAGAGTACACTCAGGACTGACACGATGAATGAGGACGGGCTTCAGTAGGGCTGACGGGTCACCAGTACAGCATTCACTCCTATTGGTCAGATAAGTGGGTGTCATACATTATCCTGAGCAAGTAGCAATACTGAGGTGCCAAGTATACACCCGAGTGGAGTACCCTGGAAATGAAGCAGCAGACACGGAAGCAAAGTACGCCGATTATTTTGGAGAACTCCTGAAAATGGACACCCTGTCACATGCCCATGACTATGCAAGGGCCATGATACCAAAAGAGGGAGACAATGTATTGCCAGCAACACAAATAATAGAGAAGCAGGGAGATGCACCCAGGGATTAGAAGGAACTGTGTACTAGGAGGGGATGTGCAGTGTCTCAAACTGACACCCTATGGCAGCAGAATAACACTGGGAAAGTGGTCATGCCACTCATTTTATTGCACACAGCTCTGACACAGTTACATTCTTCTAAATAAACCTACTCTCGACCCCTTACAACCAAACAACTACAGGCCAATAACCGCAGTGCCATTCCTCCTGAAATTACTGGACAGAGCTGCACATTGCCAAATCCAACAATTCCTGGAAACCCACTCCATCCTCGGGACTAGGCAATCAGGCTTCCGAAAAGGACATGGCACAGAAACAGCCCTGGTGGATCTGAAGAGCCAGATCCCCCAAATTATGGACACAGGCAAGCCTGCTCTTCTGCTCCTTCTAGATCTCTCAGCCGCTTTCGATCTGGTCGATCACAAGACTCTCCATTCACACCTCACACACTCAGCCAACTTCTCTAAAGAGTCAGCTCTCTGGATCACCTCCTTCCTAGAGGGAAGAGCCATGAAAGTCTTCTCGGATATTGCCAACGCCACCCCTACGACAATCCACTGTGGGGTCCCTCAAGGATCATGCACTGCACCCACACTCTATAACTTATTCACCAAGCCCCTCTTTGACAAACCCGACTCTTACGGCATCACATACACAAACTACGCAGACGACACACAAGTACTTCTACCTCATCAGGAGCATACAACAAAGACGCCATGGCTCTCCACACAATCTACTCCACTATCAAGGCATGGATGGCAGTTAATGGCCTCTGCCTCAATGGAGACAAGACTGAAATCATGATATTAGGTCAACAGAACACCCTAGACAAACTTGACAAACTGTACGCTAACTTCTCCATTGACAACTCCATCATCCCCGTATCCACTACCGTAAAGACTCTGGGAGTATACCTTGTCTCCTCACTATCTATGACTAGACAAGTCAGCGCAATCACTTCCTCATATGCGCACACCAACAAACTCATAAACGCCATCAAGCCAAACCTCTCCAAACCCAACTGCCTCTCTATAGCGAGAGCAACCATTGGAGACAAACTGGACTACTGTAATGCACTCCTAGCAGGCACATCAGCCAAAAACCTAAACAGACTACAAGTCATGCAAAACAATGCTCTCCGGGCCGCTCTCAGTATCCTAAGAAGAGAGCATATCACCCATGCCAGGCACTTAGCCCAATGGCTCCCGGTCAAAGAGCGGATCACTCTCATAATCCTCACACTCACACACAAATGCCTCTCTCTCTCCGCCCCGTCCTATCTATCAGAAACCATCTTCAAACCATCCTCCTCCCGTCCCACCAGGACGCAATACTCCAACCTACTCTGCATCCCACGCATCAAAAAAGCCAAAGCCGGAGGTCTAAGCTTCCCCTACATCGCAGCCAAGACCTGGAACGCTCTTCCTGCAGACATAAGAGCGGAAAACTCCCTCCCTGTTTTTCGCAGGAAACTGAAAACCTCATTCCTTGCAAAATAATAGGAAACTTTCAGGAATCCTTGTAAATATACTGCTCTGCTAATGTGTACATGTCTATTGTAAATATTGTAATTGTATGTAAATATTGTATCCTACGTAACTAAGACATTGTCTGTAACAAGCACCACGATGCCCACGGGCTGACGTGCGCTCTACAAATCTGAATAAATAAATTATCCAACACATAGAGGGAAGGAGGTGTTTGCAGCCCATATTGGAGAAACATGGTTCTGTCCTAATTTGGAGGAACAAGTGGCTGAATTTATGAGTAATTGCTTGATATGCAAGCAGTTTATTGCAGGACATACATTGAGAGTTGTGAGAGGAGCCATTCCTCGACCAGTTGGTCCATTTCAACACCTCCACGTCGACTATGTCGACATGATCCAAGTCTGCCAAGGATATTGCTACATGATATTGGTTGTAATATTAGTTAGGCCCCTGTTTTCATCCTGATGCCCTTGGAGCGGCAACATTTCTGGCCCGGGAAGTGTTCCCACGATGGGGTCTGTGTTAGGACCTGCGGTCTGACAATGACTCTCACTTTGCCAATGAAATGTGCAAGCATATCATAACGTTGCTGGGCATTCAACACACTTTTTCCTTTGCTTATCATCTGCAAGCAAACGGGATGTGTGAGCGACTCAATGGCCTTCTGAAGGAGTTTATTGCCAAAACAAAAATAGAGTACAAACAAAAAATGGCTCCACTGCTTACCCTTAGCACTCTTTGCATTGCGCAACAAACCCAGGTCTGACCATCATTTAACCCCACATGAGGTTGTGACAGGACAGCGCATGCAACTTCCCCTGGCTTCTCCCACTAGGGCACTTAAAGATGCAGAGAGTAGTGCAACTGGTTTAGGTCAAGAAATGTACAATTATGTTATTTCCTTGATTGCTAGTGCCTCTTTTATCCATCACCAGATACAACGAAAACAGGGAGGCCCTGAAGCCAACGGAGAAGGTAACAGTGCCCATGCCACAGAGGACCTACCCAGGCAACCACCTGTTTTTCCTGGGGACCAAGTCCTCCTACGAAATCTTGTCTGCCCCTGGGATGCACCTAGATTCACAGGCCCTTACACCATCAAAGCCGTGACTGAAAGAGCGGTGAGACTCAAGGGAACGTCAGTCTGGAACTACATCACGGTCATCAAGCCCTACAAAGCTGTGGCCTCATCACCTGGCAACAAGATTGACAGGGCCAATGATCATCAGCAAGAGGAGCAACAAGATAATTCGAAATCAGCACTGCCGAGTGGAGGACACCCAATGGTTACTCGCTCATGGGCAGCAGAGTTAGGGCAAGAACTTCCTACACATCCAGAGTGAGGAAACACTGTCTGTTTGTTATTTTATTCTCTACATACATTCTTCGAGAAAGCATGACTGTTTTGTTGTATGACTATTCATGTTGCCCAATGAGCTACAACCTGATACTTTTTTGGGCCAATTTGTCCACTTTATTAGAAGGGCCAACAGATTTCGAGCACACCCTCCTAGCATATATTTCCACGTTTTCATAGCATATTTGGCCCAAGCTTAGCCACAACTCAAAAGAGGAAAACCATCTATCCTCGCAGTACTCTGTGACCCTAGAATTAGACCTATGTGGGAATAGCTATTTGTATTTGCAATCAGCGAATATTTGCATCACGGGGCTTAAGACTAATCTAACACTAACAAATTGACGCACAATCTTTGTGCATTTCAGACGGGCAACTGATATCTTCAAGCTGCACAAGGATCAAGCAGCACATGTAACTGGGTGAAATAATAAAAAATATGCTTCTTTTTTCATGTCTCTTATTCCCAAGTGGGGTCTTTGCATGGCAAGGGAGCACTGAGAGTGTGTTAAGGAGAGGTAAGCACAATGCTGACACAGACATGAGGGGAGTGGACCTATATCTCACTGACACTGCTCAAGTGTCCAATAACATGAGGTATAAACACATGACCAAAGTAGGTAAGGAAACTACCGGGGAGAGCTGTTATGTCCGCTCACAAATCCCCTTAGCCTTGAGTGCCTCCAGAATGTTTATAACAACTGAAATACCAGCAGCAAGAGCTCAATGTCTCATGTACCTATCCATGGTTACAACTCAAGGTAGATTCCAAGGGAAAACAGCAACATTGAGATGGATGTATCAAGTGACATTCCAATATGAAGACAGTTACATAAAGACTCTTGATATGATGAACAATTATTGACAGTTAGATCAAGCTATACAATATATAACTGGTGTGCCACAGAAAGGCAACATGAAAACGATAACACTGAAAGAGCTACCCTGTGCGAAGAAGGGGGTGAAAGAAATAGGAGGAGAGCCAGGATGCTGGGAAAGACCACAGATGCTTGTGTATGACCAAGTATACACAGAGAATAGGGATGGAAAGATGGACTAGTAGGAAGCAAAGCACACACCCTAGCACAATCACCAGTGAACACAGTACAAGGAGAGATTGACAAGTGCCTGCAGGAATGGGATGCAAGTGCCAATCTGCTCACCTGGGTAGACAATGAAGCTGGACCGATGCCTATAATAACTCTGAAGAAACCAGAATTGTGCTACAGGAATGAAGGAACAGTGAGAGTCAGAGATAACACAGAATTTCGGTACACAGAAAAGCATCCAGCGATGAAAATCAGCACTGCAGTAGTGATGGATCATTATTGGGCGTGTGGGTCCAAGGCATACGAGAAGCTGCCACCCAACTTGGGAGGAGTTTCATTGTTGGTACACATCAATATGCCATCACTGTCAGTGCCCCAGAAGGATATAAAGTTTGATGACTTCCCGAAGATGAACACTAACAGAAGGAAAAGGTCAGTGGGAGAAGGAGGAAAGGAAAGGAAGAAGCAGTCCATGGAACTGAGTAGAGTGAAAAGAGACAACTATTTTTCATCAGAGTCCGAAACAACCCTAGATTATGTACCACCTGTACATAGGTTATTCAGCAGAATAGAAATGTTTTTTGCGTTAGTGGTTCCAGCAGTCCAGATGTATGCAAATGCGAAATGGTTACAAATAACCAGGTGGGAGATGATGCTGATAATAAACTCTGCAGTGAATGGACTCAACACAATAAAAGAAGACCTCCGAGCCGAAATGTTAATTATGCTCCAGAACAGATATGTTCTGGACCTTCTCACGGCTATGACAGGAGGTGTTTGCACACAAATCGGGAGTTCCTGTTGCACATTCAGACCTGCCAATGATGGAGGGAATGGCACACTGAAAGAAGTAGTGACACAATTGTCCACGATACATGCCAAAATGTAGGAAGAAGCAAAGGAAACGGAAAAGACCAAATCTGGATAGCTTACCTTTGGTCATCGATGCCTTCATGCCTGGCAGACAGACTGAAAATATAACTAGGGGCTCTAATATTGGTACTAGTGGGATTGTGTGTGATAAAGATCTGAATTACTCAATGATGCAAAAAGACTGAGAAATCGATAGGGATGAATGTGATGATGGATGTGAATAAAGGAGGTGAAAAGGACAAGATAGTGGAAGAAAGAGGCAAGCGTAGAGCAAGAATAAGGGAATGTCCACTATTCCCACATGAGACGATGAATTTAGATAATCCATACGACAACAAGAATTATGGAGGAAGATGGGTACAGTGCAACCCAGAAGGAGAATGCAAGTACATGATGAAAGGAACTCATGGTGGCAACAATAAAGCCAGACACAAGTGATCACAGTTCAAGGGTTTATTAAATTGTATAAATGGGAGAGAAAAACGCCTATTCTGAACCTATATCTAAGATGGGAGCAAGCTACAACCATCAAATAATATTAAGGCAGTCCTAGTGGTGTCTTGTCAAATAAAAAGGGCCTATGCTAAAAGAAAAATTGCCAAATCATTACCGCTAAGTTACAAAATAGTATGGGATAATGTTCAACAGAAAAGAAAGAGGTCTTCACAAAACGATAAGCCGGGATGGTATTACGGCTGGTCTCTCTTCCCCACGTATTTAGCACAGGACAAGGCATAATTCTTGAGCATAGCATACTCCTGGGCTTCTCCAGTACGAGCTTACAGTTTGTTTCCAAAATATCAGGGCCTTCTGTGGCCAAATCTCTTTTACACCAACGGGGTCATCACGAGTTGGTCGGTAACCCTTAAATGTGGCGGTAATGGTATTAACGCAGCATTTTAGGGTCTGCCAAATCAGAGGTTTGGCAGTATTTGCCCCCAGCTCTGAACTGGGGAGAAATCTACCAGGAATGTGCTGATTTTTGGTGCTATTACTGCGCAGTAATATCGCCGATGGTAATCCCGCCAAAAATGACCCATTGGGTCCAATGGGAATGAGGAATTCCTGAATGGGCCCAATGCTGAATGGGGAAGTACCATTCCGCCAAACCCATGATCCGGCGCTAATAGCGCCAGACCGGTTTGCAGTAGTGCTATTTGCGCGGGCGGTATCCTGGCAGGAATACTGCCGGCATACCGGCCAACTCGAGATGAGACCCCAAGTTTCTTGCCTTAGAGGGCCTGATGTGCTACGTTATGTTATGTTATTTTGCACTTATATAGCGCCTTATATACCATTGGTATGGTCTGAAGGCGCTGGTAGGTTGAACGCCCTTGGGAACCGAAGTTCAGATCAGTAGAGAGAGTAGAGAGAGTCAAAAGGTATGTGTGAGCACCGGATATGTGTGCAGCTCGTGCGGTATTCGTGTGATAGCTGCTTCTTAGCAATAGGTGTGGTGGTTGAGAGATCAGGAGAATGTGTTCGTTCTGGCAGGATTTATCCAGAACGGATGTGGCTGCGTTAGGCCTGAGGAGAACGCCTGGCTGGGGGGTGTGAAACCAGCAGTGTTTACTTAGAGTGATGTGGAGTAAGCGGCGGATGTTGGTATGAGAACAGTTATACCGAATGGTGTCATAGTATCTCTGCGTTCTAGTTGAGTGGTGATGTAAAGGAGAGAGTGAGCATGGTGGTGTGATATGATGGGTTATATGCTCTTTCAAACGTTCTTTGCATTCCAGACTGTACTATATATGTCATGCAATTCTGTGCGCTCCAGTTCATTCCGTGCGCTCCTATCTGCTCCATGCACCCCCGTCTGGTCTATACACTCTGGTCAGCTCCACGCACTCATGCATTCCGACCCGCCCTGCGCGCTCTAGTCTGCCCTGCGCGTTCTGGTTTGCCCCGCGCGTTCCAGTCTGCCCCACGCATGCACACTTGTCCGCTTCATGCATGCACTCTTGTCTGCCCCACGCATGCACACTTGTCCGCTTCATGCATGCACTCTTGTCTGCCCCACGCATGCACTCTTGTCCGCTTCATGCATGCACTCTTGCCTGCCCCACGCATGCACACTTGTCCGCTTCATGCATGCACTCTTGTCTGTCCCACGCATGCACGCTCGTTCGTTCTACGTACTCGTCCATTCTACGCAACACGTCCGTTTGCTCTGGGCACTCGCTCACTCCAGGCACTCGCTCGCTCTGGGCACTATAAACAACAAACAAAAAGATCCTTGCAGCAATCTTCCCTTCAGGTGATTTCCTTTCACACGTGGATCCACCTCACCCGGGCTCCGATCCATTTTTGCAACATTGGCCTCCGTCAGTCAGGTTCATATTTGACAGTTTCAAACAGTTAATTTATTTGTAATCTCTTGTGGGATTCACTTCCCGTAGCTTTTCTAGCCCCCAGTCAGGCTTTCTATTACGCCTCCAGTCACACTTTCTTTTAAGCCTCCTGTCAGGCTTTCTCTTATTTACCGTTTGTACTCCTGTTTCACAATGTCAAAACTTTGGTAATGGGTTAAGCACTTTTAATTGTACAAGGGATTTGGCTCAACCCTTGTATGACCACCTTAATGCTTTAACCTGGCCTCCCCAAGGCCTCTTGGTCTTTGTAGTTTCGATAACCAAACAGTTCTTAATTCATTACTTTCTTTTTCCTGATTCACAACCGTCATTCATCATGTAAGGTAAGCACCAGACAGAGACATTCGACTGGGCATTTGCATTCTGCCTGACCACTCTGTCAAACTGCAATGCTTGCTGTTTATTAAACTTCCATAATCACTAGCCCCCTCTGTTAATACTTCTGCTGTTTCACTGCAGACCGGCCTTGCATACGTTTTCCTCGACTCACCGGCTGCATTTGCGGCTTTGATCAGGGAACCAAGGTCGCTTCCACAATATCTGCTTCACCTGCCCGACTCTTTTTCTAGTGCAGGAGAATGGCAGGCATCTTAAACGCCCCACGCGGGTTTCATCAGTTTTGCTCTGCCTCTAACGGTCTCGCTCATCCAGGCGCAGACCCATCTGCTCTTTATACGGCTCTCCCTTCAATCAGGCTCAGACCCCTTCTTCAACTTTTTGTCAAAGGTAGAGTTCACATAGAAGACTTCCCTCTGCTGGGGCCCGAGTCCCGCTTCAAAACTTCAGATTTTCAAAGATACGTTTTTGGACTTCCTGTCCCAGAATGCACTATGACGATTTTGCTCCCACTTCACAGCTCCCCAAAATGGATACTCCATCGTTTTGGGAGCTCTTAGGAGCCAAAGAAGGATGTTCAAATAAGGTCGGGGTCCTACCTCCTGCACCTCCAGTCAGTACATTTTGCACAGTAGGATGGGGAAGAGGTTTGAAAGGAAAGGGGGATACCGCGTCTCGCCATCAGGGGCTCCTACCCTACTTCCCGAGGACACCTCATCTAGGTGATCCTCCCGCACTTGTCCACCCCTAGGTACTGGATCCAACAGCGATGGCTGTGTCTTGGCCACCTCAATGACAAATCCCCAGGGATCAGTATGTGAGATACCCTCTGGTTTCTCACAATGACCTGTAATTTTGAAGATCATGCAAACTACCAAGGACACCTCTGAGGACTGACCAAGATATGGCTGCCAAGGATAAAGGTAGTAACATATAGTGGAGAGGTCGAAAGGTTGACCAGAAGGGGGACTGAAGAGAGGGTCCCAGGGAACACGACAGGCCTACGGGCCAGAAATGCTCAAAACTACTCCACTGCACCACTGTCTGACACATACACAGACACATACAAAGAAAGGTATCCTCTCAGTCAGCCATTCAGACCTAATCTAGTACATATCCTTTCAGGAACAGGGGACTCAACGGAGATTGTGGATGGGAATACCTCACGGACTGCCTCGATTAAGCACCTAGAAGCCACCATGCTGAGGTCATTAGTGACACCACGACAGCAGCATTAGTCATGATGCACACTCACAGCCCTGCACTGCATTACACCAACACAAACATACATTTACTTACACAAAGAAGATACTTACACAGTTCTATAGCTAGAGAACGGATACTTATACATACTGTCAAAGTTTTATTATTTTTCTAGTTAGCCAAATGCAGCAACGCAGAAACTCAAGGCAACAAGCGATCCTGAGAAAGCTTGCAGATGCGTATGGCGAATAACCATATGGGACTACAGGAGTATATATGGAGCCTGGTAGGACCATGTATGACTGACTTATAGGTTACATAGCACAGTAAGAGCATGTAGAAATCATATTATAAGTCTAAGGAAAGTTACAGAAGGCCTCAAGCCACAGAACACGAGATGAGAGGAGCTGGCTCAGGCTGCACGAAGTGCAGGTCGAGCCGACAACCAAGGTCAGAGATAAACAGTCACATTCCAAACTCCAGACGACAAGGGGACCAGTTGCAGGAAAATTGAATAAAACCTCATAAATGCAAACCCAAGAGGTCGATTTTGTGGTCCACAAACACGTGATGCATCCAAACTAGACAATGACTAGACAATGGGCATTCACTCGTGGTGGGAAAGGAGAGCTGGTCCCAGCAACCCAGATGTAGAGTGAAACAAGTGTTGCAACAGGGAACACACTCTCATAGGAAAAGGTGGTACACTACCAGATACAATTCAGACACATAGTCGTTTCAAATTGAAAAGGTGCACAGAGTGCTGAGAACCGAATTTGGTTCCAGGCCCGGGGAGACCAGCTCAAGTCAATCACGAGATAGGAATTCCGGGGTGGATGGCAATGGGCAAGAGCCAATGGTAATCCCACTACTCTGCAACAATGTAATAGATAATTTCTTGGGGGCGGGACAGGTCCGCCACCTGACATGCGAGGACCAGTAGAATAGCCTCCATAGGGGATGATGGGTTACCACTCTCAGCACCCAATCGGTAACGGGGTAGGTTTTTTGGGAAGGGCCCATGTGATGATGACATACCACAATAAAACTAGGGAGCACGCATTGTAAAGTTGAGATGCACTGGAGAATCCTGATTGTCTTGTATGATCCCTGTTGGTTTTTGTAATAAACCACAGTACTGTTGGATAAGTCCTCTGTTTATTCTTGGGAAGGTTGTTGGGCCCTTGGGAGTCGGTCGGACCCCCAGACGACCTCTGGCATACCTGAGAACTACACCAACACTCTCCTCTTGCTAGATAGTTATGTGCAGCCTGATCATGGCATTCCATGGTCCATCAGCTTTCATAAATTTAGCAGACAGACTGTAAAATATTTAGTGCAAGGATAATTGCCAGTCAGTCCTCACACTTATACAAATGAATAGACAACACAATCATAAAGATAAAACAGTCAAAGTCAAGAGATGTAGCTCCTACCCCTATTGTGATAACGTGGGCCGAGGGAAGGCTATACTCTTAAGAGGGGTCTGATATGGTGTAAATATGGATCAGTAGCTACCCAAACAGCAAAGTATAACAGTCCAAAATAAAGGAGTGTCCAATCAAGGTTCTTTATCTTATTTATTTATTGGACATTTGTATGGCACTTACACACAACTGTTTCAAGGTCCCACAAGACAAAAAAGGGGTGGGGGACCAAGGAGAAAACAACAACAATAATGGTCCTACAAGGCCTTGTGACATTCGGACCATGCAAGTGCAGTGACACTAAGACAGGGGGAGGGGTAAGGTCAGAGCGGATGGGCTGGGATAAGGGAAGTAGGGGGGGAGAAGTGCAGGGAGTCTGCGGCCCAGGGGCTGGGCAAGTGCTGAGGGAGCCTAGAATGGCAAGTACCATGGGAAAGTAGGAGTAAGGGTCAACTAGTGTGAGGACTGTGTGGACTACAGTCAGGCTAGTCAGGGAAGGGTGCCTGAGGGCAAGTGCTAGTTTAGGGGGGGTGAAGGGGACTGGATGAGGAGGGCCTGACAACTGTAAGGCACATAAGGGACCAGTCACAGAGGCAGGGTGACATTAGCAAGGGAAGGTGAAAGGGAAGGAGGAGGAGAAAAGGAAAGTCTTGTGAAGTTTCCAGAACTTAAGGAGATCTGATAGGTGCAGGAAGGACATTCCAGAGGGAGATTCCGACCAAAGAAAGAGATCTACCTCCCACTCATTGCTTGGAGAAATGTCTGATGTGCAGAGAGTTGGAGCTAGTGGGCTGAAGGACTCTAGCAGGGAGGTATTTCAGGAGAGAAAGTTGAATATATCGGGGTTCTAGGACCTAGAAAGCCTTGTGGATGATGCACAGGGTCTTGAATTTGATCCTTGCAGCTACCGGGAACCAGTGGAGAGATTTTAGGGCTGGAGAGATGCGGTTCCTGGGCTTGAGGCTAAGAATAAATCTTGCAGCCCTTTTCTGGATTAATTGAAGAGGCAGATTGAGGAAGAGGTGTTGCAGTAGTCCAGGTAGAGAGAATCAGAGCTCTGGAGACATTTAGCTTCTGCAGAAATGTGAGGAAAGGGATAATGCCTCTGAGGAGTTGAAGATGAAAATTGGACTTCTTGGCAAGGTCCGTGATGTGAGAGGAGAAGGAGAAAGAGGTGTTGAAGATGACCCCAAGGTTTTATGCCTCACAAGATGGTGAGGGGAGGGGGCCCAAGAAGGGGGGCCAGAGAGTGGGAGGGAAGTGGCGAGCAGGCGTCCCAATGAGATCGATATCAGTCTTACTGGCATTAAGACAGAGATCATTAGCGGAGCACCATGCCTGAATAGCAGTCAGGCAGTCAGGTATAAGAGTGGAAGAAGAGAAGGTAGAGTTGGGGATCTTAAAGGTGAGCTGTGTGTCATCCGCATAACACTGGAAGTGAGGAGAGAAAGTGGAGATCAAGTAGGCCAGGTGGGCAAGGTAGATATTGAAAAGCCACAGTGACAGGATAGAAACCTGAGGGACGCTGCAGGTAGAGAGTGAGGAGGCGGAGAGGAAAGGACCCAGTTGTACTTGGCAGGGTCAGTTAGAAAGGAAGGAGGTCAGCCAAGCCAGTGCCCGGTCGGCGATGCCTAGGGTCTCACTGAAACGATTTATGAGGATGGCATGATTGACCATGGCAAAGGCAGAGGAAAGTTCGAGAAGGAACAGAATGGAGGCATAGTTGGAATCTAGATTTGAGTGCAAATATGTATGATTTGAGTGAGTATGTATTGAGATACAAATACATACTTTTATCAGACACACCATGTACAATAATAACGAACTAGAAAAACAATACACAAACCAACACCTAAGGAAAGAAGACATAATAGGCAAAGATAGTGGATGCAGCACTCTAGGTTATGAATCAGGGGTCAAAGGCAAGCAAAAGCAACAATGTTTTTGAAAATGTATATGTACTGTAAAGAACTCATGGTGGCAATGAAGGGACCCCTGAGGGACCCTTGCATATGGAAACAAGGCACAATCACCACACACAAACTGATACGCCAGACACGAGGTTGTATTCCCAAAATCTAGGGTTTATTGCAAAACAAATAGTCTCAGTTGGCCAACTGGGTCCTACGTCCTGTGACGTGTGTTACCAGACCTCGGGGGACGCAAGAGAGAGAGAGTCGTACAACAGTTACATATATACAAAGCAAGCATCTTGCAATCAGTAGTGACACATTCAATACCGCCTCTAATACATTTCTTTTGAATTGGGCACGATGATTGACAATGGTGATGAGTATGACACCTTCAAACATTCATTTAGCAACAGTTTGCAATTTTCGCGAGCCTACAGACATAAGTCTTTGTTTTAAAGAACACAATGCTTCTGTTTCTGCAGCAAGCTGCGTGCAGGGGAGAGACACATTCCAGGCCTTGCTATCTCCTAATTTCTATTTGTGTACTGGGGTTCAACTTGCTCTCCAGGGCTCTACAGGGCTCAGGAAAGGGGGACCCCAAAGAAGAGCATAATTCAAGTCATTTAATTTTCGCTTCTAGTATTTCTACTGTGTTTCCGAGACTAGCTGGTACCTGTTGTACTGATTAGAATGCCTTGCTACTTACTTCCAAGGATATGTGCGGGAGGAGACCGGGCATTTCTGTCTGGGTTGCTGCGTTATGTTTCAACATGTCTCTCACGGCCTTGCGTTTTGCACTAGTGGAGCAGAATAATATTTCATCAAAGCAGTTTTAACAGAAGGCAAAAAGCAAACGTTAGAGAAAACAAAATGGCAATTTCAGTCACCTTTAAAATGGCTGCGCTTTAGTCAAGTTTATGGCTACATATTTCTAATACTAAGCACATGAGGCGGTTGGTCTTCCGCCAACAAAGTACATTGCCTTACGATCGAGGGGTGTCTACTTTTTCTGGACTGACAAACCCTCCTTTTGGCCGTATGCCAAACGCCTCATCCATACATTGCATCCAGTATCTGACTCTAATTCTGATTCTGATTCTTGTATACTATTGGTCTCCTCCTCATTGTCATCAATATCGATTGAAATGAATTCTTTTACCGTTTTGAATTCATCATTTCCATGGGTACTTGGTTTAATAGTGCTCTTTTATTCTATCATGTGTACACACTCCTCGCCTATTTCAGTACATATTATGGGTAAGCAATGTATGCAACAACAACCCGTCATGAATATTCCTAGCGCTGCTACTAGGATCGCAAATAATTTTCATCCCCATGATCGTAATACTTCCCAGAACCAGGAGCTAATGTTTAAATCCCAACTCCCTTCAGGGGGGTGAAGGTCAGAGCTTAAAACGTGCAATTTACTCATCGCTTCGAAAATCGTAGGGGAGGAGTCGGTTACAAATACGCAACACGCTGATCCCACGATTTTGCAAACTCTGCCGCGATCAACCAGGATTACATCAAGCGCCATTCTATTTTGGAGGGTCATTAATGTAATTATTTTTTCCTCTAATGTCATATTGTATAATATATCTGTTGTCCCATTTATCATTTTGTCTAAAATCCTGGACAATTGTCTTATATTATATGAGTTTATTGCTTGGCCCCAAAATGGTATAAATGATTTAGCTATGTCCTCTGCAATAAACCTCCTTCCTCATTCCGCCGTGGTCTTGACCTGGCCAATTTGGCTATGTCTGCTGTTTTTGAAAGGAACACCCCTGGGAACAAAAATCCCAAGTAACAAGTACCTCCCCAGTTTCTAGGTAACCAGGGATACGCTTTTTCTCCACATATAAAATAAACCGGATCTCCTACATACACTGGCTCTACTTCCATATCAAGGAATGCTATATTCATACATCTGGTGAATGTCCCTACCGAATAGGAACCCTTCTTCCTCAGGCAAAAAGGAACGGACCGTGGACTGTAATTTAATGTATAGGAGGGGGGCACTGTATCTTTATTTCCTTCTGGGTTCATTTGAAACGTGATTACAGATGACTTATAGGGCATAAATAGTCTATCTTGCTGCCTCACCACTGGTGTGATCGGTCGCGCTTTGTGAAATATAGAACAACCTACGGGTTTCATAATGATCTCTTCAAATTCATTCATATTTGTTCTATCCAATTGACCAGTTTCACTTTCGTTCCATTTCCCATAATATAATGCTTCCATTGAGGACAAAGTGTAAGTAATCACATGGACCGGGCTTTCAGTAGTGGAAATGTTTCTAACAGGCAAGAGCACTTCTAATGGGTGTATTTCTTCCAAGCACCATAATACCAGTACTGTCGTTATTGGAGCTAATATACTCATTATGCACATTACTATTGTTAAGATCAGCATACAATTTTTTCTACAACTTCTTTTTTGTAACCTTTCAGTCTCTATGTTTAATTCATTATCAACAGTGGTGAAGGAGGGGGCAACAGCTGATTTCGGCATCTTTCTCTCGCTGTTCTTCTTCTCCAACAATGTTCGTCGTGAATATCTCTTCTTGCTGCACTCGTTCGAATGTCAATAAGTTCGGTAATTGTCCACAGTCTATTCTGCCAGTTCTTAACAGCCTGGATTGCTATGCGTTGGGCAAGATCTCTGTGCATTTGCACATTGCTCAAAGAACTCCAGAGCAATTATCAATTGCCTTCGTACCATGTGAGCCCCTCTTGTCCGTAAGGGGTGATCTGCACATGGATTATTTTAGCACCGAGGAGCTTCGCTTTTTGGGCTGTCCGATTTGCACAACCCTCACGCCGCTCTCCTCTAGGCCTCCCGTTCCTACTTCATCCACAAATAGGAAACAGAGGCAACAAAGATCAAAAGAAATAAAGATTTTATCACTCCTTCTTTTGGTTCCGCAAATTATACCGCCTTGCTCCTGGTATCGTGTGATCGATGAATAGTGCGGACGCACTTCCAGACTCAAGCTCGGAGTCAGCTTGTGGCGCAATGGAAGATGGTGGCGGGCGCCAAAGTGATGATGCAGATTTTGTTTCAGGCTGCGGCGCAACAAAAGATGGTGGGCGCCACAGAGGTACACATTTTGTGTCAGCCAGCAGTGATGCAGATTCTGCTGGACAACGTTGGGGCACTCTTTGCCCTTCCTCTTTTACAGCAATCTTTTCAGGCTTAATTTCAGGATCAGGCAGATTTTGTGGCAAAGAACTGGCGACCGCTTCTTTCGTTTCTGGGACCGCTGTCTCTTTCTGGTCGTCTCAATCAGGCAGTTTTCCAGACAGTGATGGGACCTTCTTAGCTTGCGTCGCATGAATCCACGCTTTCCTTCCGTCTACACGAATGGCCGTCTGCGTTGTTAGAAGTATCAGATAGGGTCCACGCCACCTGGCTGCAAGCAATGTCTTCCTTTCAAAGGTTTTTATAAGCACCCATTCTCCGGGTTCCAGTGCATGCCCCGGACCAGTGTATCTTATCGGTAAATGCCTCCTGCACCTGCTGAAGAATCAAACGCAATGTTTGTATTAAAAGATTACAATAAATGCTGAGCACAGGGTATTCGAGTTCCCTTAACCGTTTCAGTTGCGGTGCACACCAAACATTTGCTGGTCTCCCCATGACTATTTCATAAGGGGAGAGACCAGTTCTTGCCTGCACAGATGTACGCATGCACAGTAACGCTAGTGGCAGTGCGTCTCCCAAGCTTAACTTGCTTCCTGCACAAATCTTGCTGATTTTGGCTTTCAGAATGCCGTTGTGGCGTTCAATAAGACCGGCACTCAAGGGGTGTCTAGAACAATGGAATCACTTGTCTATCTGGAGACCTGCGCAAATCTGTAATATTACTGCACCCACAAAATGCGGACCATTATCTGACCACATGACACGGGGCAGACCAAAACGGGAGAAGTACTCCTTCAACATTACTTTTGCAGTGCTCATGACGGTACAGTCTTTTAATGGATACGCTTCCACCCATTTACTTAGTGCACATATAACCACTAGGACATACTTCAGGTTTTGCCATCTCTCCATCTCTATGAAATCAAAATGAATTACCTCGAATGGCATAGAGGGAGGGCCGAAACTGCCTGTTCGGGTCACCGTTCCCTTCTCCACATTGTGTTGTAGGCACGTGATACAATTTTGAACCAGTCTCTCGCACTTTTCTTTATGTATGTGTTCACCCATACTGTGGCTAAATGCTGAACTATCTTTTTGGCACAAATATGAGTAGGGCTGTGGGCCATCGTGACCATTGCAGTTACATAGGAGTTGGGCAACATCCAGTTTTTACTCTTCTTGTCCACCCAGCAACCTTCTAGATCTAATTCAGCAGAGCCCTCAGCCCACCCTTGTATTTCATCGGCAGTGGCTTCTGCCTGCATCTCTTTGACGGTAGCAATTCCATTTTCTATCATGCAGGGCACTTCCTCAGACTGTACTGTTAACATTTTGGTATTCAAGTCAGTGGCAGTTTGTTTTGCAATCCTGTCTGCAAATGCGTTTCCTTCTCCCACTTTGCATGTCACTTTTTTATGTGCCTCGCATTTCACTATTATTAGGCAATTCGGACACGTAAGTGCAGACCGCAATCGTACAATCAAAGGGCCATGTTGAATTCTGGCCCCATGTGATGTCAAGAAACCCCTCTCAGCTCAAAGTCGGCCAAAGTTATGAACCATGCCAAAGGCGAATTGGCTGTCAGTATATAAGTTTACACTCAGATTTTCGGAAATCTCACAGGCTCTAGTTAAGGCTATTATCTCCGCTGCTTGTGCAGAGTTGTAGGGGATTCTTTTAATTTCCACAATACTCTTCAACGTAGTTATAGCATAGGCAGCAGGTGATGTGCCATCAGGTAGTCTGAAACAGGAGCCGTCACAAAACAGTTCTCCATCTGGCTCTTTTTGTGGGGTATTGCTTAAATCAATTCTCCCCTTTGTTTCTTCCTCAGTAACCATTCAGCAATCATGGGGAGGTGTATCATTCTCACCAAGTTCTTCCATGGGCAGTGGCATTAATTCTGCATGATTCAAAGCGCTACACCTCATAATTTGGATATGTGGTGCAAAAAGGACAATTTCGTATCTAGTCAATCTAGCAGAGGTGAGTTGTTGCGTCTGCGTTCTAATCAATAGAAAGTCTGTGGCATCATCAAAATGAAGGTGTGCCCCAATACCATTCCTTCGGTTTGTTTCACTGACGCAGCAGCTGCTGCAACAGCTTGCAAACATCGTGGTAGTGCGCGCGCTACAGGGTCCAGCGCGGAAGAAATATAGCCACATGGCCTATTTCTTCCACCTTGTTCCTGTGTCAAAACGGACAACGCGCAGCCTTCACTCTCGTGTACAAACAATCTGAAAACGTTTTCATAATTTGGTGTGCCCAAAACTGGAGCAGAACACAATGCAGTCTTGAGCAGATCAAATGCTCTCTGACATTCTTCATTTCACTGCAAAGGCATCACAACATCTTTCTTTGTCAACTCCACCATCGGCTTCACAATCAATGCAAAGTTTACAATCCATTGCCGACAATAGGAAGCCATGCCTAATATGGCTTTGACTCCTTTCTGTGTTTTTGGAATAGGCATACCGGGAAATGCTCTATATTCTTTCTGGCGTCA
Organism: Ambystoma mexicanum; assembly: GCF_040938575.1. Taxonomy (NCBI): domain Eukaryota; kingdom Metazoa; phylum Chordata; class Amphibia; order Caudata; family Ambystomatidae; genus Ambystoma; species Ambystoma mexicanum. The sequence continues at coordinate 1,106,462,786 of NC_090930.1, read as the reverse complement.
GTCTTCTCCCTTCTCTCGAAAGTAGGTAACCCAAATAAGTCACCTCCTTTCGACAATATTGGAATTTCTTTAAGCTCGCTTTGTGGCCATGTGCTGCTAAGTGTGTTAATAGTAAAACAGTACTCTTTTTACAAATCTCTTTTGTATCTGCAGCGATCAATAAATCATCTATATATTGTATCAATACACAACCTGCCGGTAATTCTAGCATATCTAGTTGTTCTTTCAATGTTCTGCTGTAAATACTCAGACTCTCTGTGTAGCCTTGTGGAATGCGTGTGAATGTGAATGATCGTCCTCCTAATGTGAAGGCGAACAAATATCTGCTTTCCTTGTGTACTAGAATACTGAAGAAAGCATTTTTCAAATCAATAACACTAAAGTATTCAGCCGAGGCAGGAATCATTGTCAAAATTGTGGTGATATCTGGAACCAATGGGAATTGAGGATTTACTACCTTGTTTAATGCACGCAGATCAATTATGAAACAATACGGTACCTCATTACTTCCTTTCTTATACACCGGAAGAATGGGACTGTTACAAGTACTGCCTGTAATCTCTTCAATCACTCCCAATTTGACCAAATCAGACACAATACTTGTCAATCCTTTCTCTCCTTCTGATGAGATTTTGTACTGTGGAATACGCGGTAAAGTTACTCCTTCTTTCAGGGCAATTTTCACTGGCTCTATCTTCAAGCATCCCACATCATTGTCATTCATTGCCCATATTCAAGTTGGCACTTCACTCAATTCTCCTGGCAAAGGTTTGGACAAAAATTCAGATACTGGTACATTCTGTGGTGAAATGGTCAAACATACTCCATCTGACATACAGTGGACAACTGCACTCAGTCTTTTCAATAGATTTAGCCCCAAAAAATTCTCCCCACAATTCTCTGTTAAGAGAAATGGAGAATATTCAGTGAATGGGCCTAACGTCACTGCTACTGTTTGGGACACTGGATTTATCACTGGGGTACCTGCAAACCCTACTGAAATATTTATTTACCCTGTCAGTGGTATTTCTGGAACCAAGTGATGATCTATGAGCACTTTTGTGCCTCCATATCTACGAGAAAGCTATGCTCTCTATTCCCGACTTTCATTTCTACGTAGGGTCCTTTCTGATTCACGGGAATAGACACTGGTTCCAACCCCTGTCTTGGGCTGTCCTATTGGGGAAACAGCACATCATCCGATGTGTAATCGCTGCTGTTATTATAGTACGCATTTGATTGAGTGTCAAAATTGTTCCCGCCCCTTCCTCTATTGCCATTTTGCGTGTTTTGCTGGCTCTGATTCTGCTTAGAGGCAGTTTGATTATGAGATTGGTTCTGAGTTTGGGCACCATTACCTTGGCTATTTTGGTGCTGCTGCATGCTATTTCTATTTTGCCCATTAGTTCCTGGATGCCCCCTATGCTGTTTTCTCTGGCCATACCCATTCCTAGTTTGCAGATGTGGACATTGCGCTCACCAGTGACCTTCCTCCCTACAATACACACACTGATCTAATCCCAAAGGCCCTCCATGCATGTTCGAATTACCTCTGCCTTGTGCATTTCCTCTTCCTCTATTGTGTCCCACCACTTGCTGAAGTAGCACCTCAACCATTGTTCGTAGTGCTTCTATCCTCATTGGCAAGGGGTATTCATCAAACATCTCATGTATTTCCATTGTGGGGATACTAGGATCTGAAATCCATTTTAACGCCTCTCGTATACATACTTATAGTTTATCGCCTGTCTGTCTTGATGACGGCAAAAATCGCTGCTGTATATAGGGCTCCACTGCTTCCTTCCTATCTCTCCTAATATCTTTACTGCTGTACCCTGGTGTGGCAAACATTTCAGCATATTCATCATCAAGTTCATTCTTAAGTTCAAAAAGTCGGTCTACATGTTCCCTTAACTCTCCATCTCTCCCTCTACAACGTGCTAATGCATTCAAATCCAACAATCGTTGTGGCGGTAGCCTTCCAGTTAACTGTTTCCATCTCGCCACTAAATATTCCCCCATGCATTCCAACACTACCTGTCTTTCATTGCTCCTCCTGAAGTCATACATCGAAGCTAGCGCTGACATTTCATCATTCCCGTTTATATACATTTCGGCCTGTTCTTGCAACTCCCATCTTCTCTCCTTGCTGATCTCACTACGAGTCACTCTCGCACATCCACTTTGTCCAGACCCTTCTCTTGTTTCAACGAGTTCAAGTTCAATTATGGGAGGGGAGATGGGACAGAGACGATCTCTAGAGAGGGAGGTGCAGATGGGACAACGGGAAAGGGAAGTGACTGTTGCGGCGCTGACTGGCTAGTGGGAGGCGCTGATTGTGTGGGCTGTGGCTGCGCTGGGATTTGGTCAGTTGGGAGGGGCTGAGCAATAGGAGGGGGCTGAGCAATAGTTACTGACGCTGTCTTTTTAGTCTCTTCCCTTGGGCCTCGCTTTGTATCAGTCAGTATTTTATTTATTAATTCATCTGATGAATGCAATTCTCGTTGTGGATATATTTTTTCTATACTCAACTGGTTGCATCTATTTGACTTTCTCAAACTATCATTCCACTCCTCCTCCTCCTTTTCTTTCACTCTCTCTGTTTTTGACTTATGCCTGCACGCATGTTTCTCTCTACTTCTCCAACGAAGCATAGCTTCCCTTCTCCAGTCCCTAAGGATATCAAATGCTGCAGGGCGCGTTTTCCTTTTCATCAACACCTTCTCCAAGTAATCTATTCTCGTGATCTCAAAACTCCCATGATTCGGCCGCTGAAGATCTTCCTGTTTTCTGGTTTGCCTATGCCAAGTCTCACAAAACATTATCGCTCCCACACCAAATTTCACATACATCTCATACACCGGCGGTTCCCACGGGTGGCGCAACCTGGCCAGTTTCCAAAGATTGTCTACCGCAGTGGAAAAATCCCGCTAGGGTTGACAATACCCCATGCATGTTTTAACCTTACCCTTGGTTAATCAACCTTACACTGGGTGTTTGATTTTGCAAAATAAACTCTCAACCAATATCAGAATTACTTTGAATCGGGGCACGACTCACCTGATTGTCAGTCTAGAAAAATGGATACCTCTACTTTGTGACCACAAATGTATTTTGGTGGCCGTGGGCCAACCGTCTCATGCACGATATGACAGAATATAGGTATTCGAGTTTGCCAATGAACGGCCATTTTGATGTAACAAGAATCGCCATTTTGTTTTCTAACCATTGCTCATTTCTTTCTGTTCCTATTGCTTCGCAGTATATTTTCTGCTTACACTGCTCGACTGTAAAACATTGTTGTCTGCACATAAAAAGGACAAGGCCGCAGGGCTGTGAGGATAACAAGAGTTTGTTGAAACACAACGTAGGCAGCGCCAGGAAGAATTCCCGGCTCCCTCCCGAATGTAGCCTTGAAGCAGAGCTGCAGGGCATTTAAAGGAGAGTTCCGGGACTTTTTTTTTATTGTCCCTACGGGTCGGCCATGTGTTTGTAAGCATAAATCGGTAGATCGTAGGAAACTTTCCTATGGACCTTACCCGACTTTTCGCCCATTATAGCACTCGAAATCAGCCTCCATTTTGTGATAATCCTATCATTCCGCCGCATCGACCTGGCTCACCTGCCTTTGCGGCACTAAATCAAATCCCCCGCCCCTGAAACAGACTTTATCAAAACATTCATATTCCCCGCCTCTATCCGTGACGTGACTGAGCTGCGTAGGCAAACGCGCCCAGGCGTCTTCTACGCGACTCCACACAGACCCCGGAAATCAACACAGATCAGCTCACAATACAGCGCGCCACAATTCGGAATATGAAACTGTACTTTGAAATCAAACCGCAAGATTGTAAATGTGGTAAAGTACATTTATTTGACATCAAATGTTTAGAGAATATTCAGCGATTTACATTTTTATTTGCTCACGTTCCAAAAAGTTCGTATTGAGGAACGCGATGGTCCTTTGCTGTACACAGGGTCTTAGAGCATCTCACAATACAGCGCCACAATTCGGAATGTGAAACCGTGGTTTAAAAGCAAACGGCAAGATTGTACATTTGGCAAAGTACGTTTATTGGACATCAAATGTTTAGAGAATATTCAGCGATTTGCATTTTTCTTTGCTCTCGATCCAAATTAGTTCGTCTTGAGGGAAGCGATGTTCGTGTGCAGTACACAGGGTGTTGGTTTACGATAAAAATAAGCTCTTCGGTCGCACTGATAATCGCATGGCTGTTCCAACAACCAGGCACTAGGCCACCACAACGGTAGGTATGTTGCATCTAACCGTTAGTACCGCGTAAGGGCATACTTGTACTTGGCGATCGTCCCATAAAATGGTCAGGGTGGTAACGTTGTTCACGCGGAGAAGCAACTGGCGGCTGTAGAACCCGTCCGCAGGTGTCTGGTACTCGTGACACAGACAGTAGTGAATGATGTACCTAAAAACATAAAAAATGAAATTAGTCTCACCATCAGATCCTTATTAAAATTATTCATTTCATAGCGAGGACAGCGCTACTGGGTGTACACAAGTGTTTAAAGGCGTGGCGAGGCATGGAGGGGGGGGGAGTGGAGTACAAGGTAAGTAGCATAAAATAATAAATAAATAGGGCCAGCTGGTGGCAAGTGCAAGGTAAGTGCAGAACAAGTGCTGGGAAGGGGGGGCTGTAGGATACTGAGACAGTCCCCCAGTGCAGGGGTTGACAGGGAGGCAGTGCAGGTGGAGAGTGGAAGGGCCCAGGACCGAGGTCGCAGACAGTGGACCAGTTGTAGCAGGGGAGAGGGAGAGAGAAAGCAGAAGCAAAGAGGAAGGTTTTGAGGTGCTTCAGTAAAAGCAGATGTTTCTCCTCAAGATAGTGCGCGGTAGAAAACAATATGCCACATAGAACGAACAAGTACAACTGAACCCGTCTTTAAAGCCACTGTATAGTAATGAAATTGCGGTATAAACTCATCAAAAGTTACTTACATTATATTTGCATTTTCCATTGTGTCTCTGTGTAGGGCAGACCCGAAACACCACTCCTTCTTTGCCGACGTTACTTCTTCTAATTAACGTGGCTCATCGTTTCGTTTCTGAATTTTTATTCATTATCTTTTCTTAGTCTTTCAGGATGGTCCCGGCCTGTCAAGGTCAAATCACAATAGAACCTTATATTGGGTCGTGGGCCGTTCCGCCACCCGAGCAAAACATCAAAGCAGCTGACCTTCACTTTGAGCGAGCACACATTTCTAGTTAGCTGCAGTTAGTTTTAGGGACATCTTGTCTGCGTGCCTTTTTTTTTATTGTCCCTATGGGTCGGCCATGTTTTTGCAATACGGAAACATTCTATAATTTTTGTAAAAATGATTTATATTACTGTTTGGTTTAATTGCAATGGGCCTGCAACATGAGGAGACTCGAGAGAACAGACAATCAAATTACAATCATTTAAACCGTGATGTGTATTTCTCAATGAGCTCTGCTTTAGGTGGACATGGAACAGAGGCAATGTTGGGTGGCAATGCAGTTGTCCCCTGCATAGGTTCGTTCACCACTCCATGTATGTGCCTATCGAGGACATCTACGATAAGTCTCTCAATAAACTCATATTGCATATCCTCAAACACTGGTTTGATCACCCATTGTTTACTTCTTTTAGTGAAGGCCTTATTGTAGCGAAGCGTCCCTAAAGTTCCGGTCGTCCTACTTTGTTGACGGCCAACATTATGGTTATGTGCCAAGACCGCTAAAAGAGTCCGATTTATCATGCCTTCCATGCCAAAATGCAATCTTTTGGGCCTGTACTTGAGGCACATATTGTGGAACACCTCCAAATCTCCTGTGTGGCAGAATTCCGTGAGTCCCCTCAAAGCTTTTGTTATAGTTTTATCAAATACAATCTTTTCAATGGCTTTGTGAGTGGGTGATGAAGGAATCAACCACTTCTTCTTCCGTGCCTCCTCTGTGGACAAATGGCCATGTTCACATTTGTGGAAATGCTCATTTGTCGACCATCGATGTACGTTGCTACAGTGCAACATTACTGACCGCCATTTTTCCAGTAGAATTTCCAACGACCCTTCACATGTTTTTGAGCTCCACCAAAGATGGTTGCTGATTGACTTGGACCACTGTGAAATACCTTGCAATTCTTTTTTTTTACCTGCAGCAGACAATTTTTTATTGATTGATTTTGCAAGATGCCAAACGTCAAATTGGTGATTTATATTTTTGTACTGTTCTCTCATTGTCTTGGCAATTGAAACGTGTCTGTCCGTGGCTATCAGGTCGATCACCATTCCCCGCGATTGTAGTTCTTGCAATGATGCTACAAAGCCAACTTTCTCCATGGCCACTGAGGATGTACTTTGTGACACCTGCACGACCACCGAACTCACAATTTTCTTACTTTCCATGTCCTGAAAGTGGTAGGTGCAGTACTTGGCTGAAAATCCTGGGCTGTCGCACTGTCCATCACCGGCTAGCCTGAAGCGTTTGCCCGCGAATGTACTTTCCATTGACATTTTTTCCATTCTCCAAGCTTCGCTGATGGCTGGAAATAGATAATCGGTTTGGTATTTGTAGAACTGACTTTTCGCAATGAAATGGATTCCCACAAACTGAAAGAAATACTGTAACTTTTTAAAACTTGAACCACTAAAAAGTGCGGCCGCTGCACAAAGTAGATTGCCTGCTGGCAGTTGCCCCAGCATGGGTTGTGCAGACCATGCGAACGGATGATATTGTGTACAGGTGGCATGTATTTTAAGGTTAGTGCCTCGAATTGCACGAGTCACATTAATCAATGGCTCCCCACATACTTCCCCACCAACCGAATGCCCACATTTCATCATCATAATAATATCCATCAAACAGCTATCGAATACAATGAATTTGGCCTCTTTCCTTATACTGTCACTCTGCATCCCAGCTGGTTCGGCCTGTAACGTTGAGGACATGTCACTCGCATGAAAGGTACAATCTCTGATATCGTCTTCCGCTATGCTGAGTGATATTGATGGTGTTTCATTGTCGTCCACGTCATTCTCTTCCATTGCAACATCTGTTCCTTGTCCGGAGATGGGAGAAAAAAACAATGTCTTCAACTTTCGCGCGCTCTTATTTTTTGCGGGTGTGGATTCTGTGAATTGATCTCCGACTGCATCCAAACTACCAGGAGGACATTCACTATCAATGGCTGGTGGTGGTATAGCTCCGTTGTCAATCACTTCATATTCTTCCCATTGGCACGATGCATCTCCAGTCTCAAGTCCCTGCCAAAAGGTTTGACAAGCAACATCTCTCGTTCGCTTCACTGTCTGTGTAGATCTAGTTCTTACACCCACTCGCAACTAGAGGACAGATTAGAAAAGGGATGTTCAGTTTAAACACAACTTACAGTATTGAACTATTGACAGTGAAAGACAACATAATATAGTGAACAGGACACTAACCTTCTTTTGCTTTCTTTTCTTTGAAACTTTCTTGCCTCGAACTTCAACATCTGGACGCTGTTGCTCCGACTCGTGTGTGCATGTCTCCACTTCCTCTCGCGCTGCAACGACTATATTTTCATGATAAGCACATCCATCACTCACTGAGGCTCCATCGACTCCCTGAAACATAGAACTTTCATTAGTATGTATAATAATATTGAAAACACAAAATGTACTTGGGGACCAATACCCATACGTACATCTCAATAGCAAAACACGAATGAACGCATTGTGTAGAACATTCAAACGACAATAGTTCACGCATTGTTGATCTAGTTAGATTGAACTGTCAAGATCCATACCTCGGGCTCCGCATAGACTTCCATTGATGATATTATTGAAGATGACGCTTCAGCAACTCCCTGAAACACAGTAATTGCATTAGTATGCTTTTCTATTTTGTTAAAAAGAACATAAACTTTGAGCAGGCGTCAACGGCTCATCTAAATAGACCTGCACAAATGATCAGTTGTCTAAAATAAATAATGGATATGTAAATATGATTCGATTTGCTCGATCGTTGGAAGTGTCACCACCCAGAGATCTGCATCAACTACTAGGGGTGATGTTCTTGTAGATGAAGCTCCGTCATCTCCCTGAAACATAGTACTTGCGTTAATAAAGAAGGAAGTATAGCGGATGTAATCACGTCATATGATTTCGCTTGATCGAACTGTCAGTATCCATACCTCGAAATGCATAAGAACATCAAGGGACGATGTAACTGCGGTGCACACTTCTGCAAGCTGTTGCGCCGACCCGTAACTGCATGCTCCCCCTTCTACTTGGACTAATGCTCCATCGACTCCCTGAAACATAGGACTTTCATTAGTAATGAACACAATATTGAAAAAAGAAGACAAATAGGAGGGCGACGACAGAAGGACATATCAATGGCTAAAAACGAAAGAAACATTGTGTGTAACAATCACGCTACAAGAATGCAAGATCTGATGATCTCCATCGATGGAACTGTCCGGAAACGTACCTCGAGCATCTGAGTGACATCTACGGTTGTCGTCAATGCGTTGGACTCCTCAGCATCTCCCTGAAAGACAGTACTTGCATTATTTTGGATAACAATAATTATAACTGAAAACAAAGACTAGAGGACGAGTACAAGGGTGTACCATTAGGTAAAATAATTACACGATCAATTAAAACTATTGATTTACATGCCTAAAACAAGTCAGTGTCAGAATAGCTAAGTAAGATTACCCGATAGGCGCTTGAAGTGGCTGATGACTGCAATAACGACACGGATGGAGAATCTTCCGCCTTCATATTGAGTGGATACATAAATGGGGAAATTATTGTTAGCTAATGCTACACACTACCGCAAGGCCGAGAGATAAATACGTAAACTTGACTCACCAGTGGAGGGATGTGGACGAATAGAGTGGGAATAGCGGTTGAGAGCAATTTTCGCCTCGCTCGCGGTGTTTTCTTCTTTATTAGCAATGATGTGGAGTACATGTCTGGGCTAAAGTGCCTGCTGCAGATGCGGTATCGATCACCCCTCTTGTCCGCAAAGACTTCTAGGACTCTACTTTCTAGCTCAGAGGCTGGATATCCGCAATATCGGACCCATTCTCTTATCTGATCTATTGTCTTAGGGAAAACATGCATTATAGTACCTTCAGATTTGTTATGGGTCTTCGAAGGGCAACCGCCAATGGAACAGGCAGGCATTATGGAAAGTTCTGAAAAGTAAAGATCAACAATTCTCTATGAATACCAATGTGTTAAAACAGTAAATGACACATAAAAGGTTCAATGCAAGGTCCGTTTTGGTTCTTGGAACTATACACGTTATTCACATGCGGATAAGTATTTCAATAACTTTCAAAAAATAGAAAAAGTAATTTGACTAAACTCAGAACATGTGACTAGTTCCTTGCATGTACTGTCGTGAACGAAAAGAAAACATGGATGCAATTTGATGACTACTAGCAAATAGATATAAATTAAAAAATTGGACGCAAAATGATTATGGTACATGGACTTACCTTGACGAACAAACAGTTAGATGCAGGGATCAGAGTAGTTTCTTGTCGTAGAACAGGGAGCAGTTCACAGGTTGCAAACTGACGAGTTTGCTCAAAGTGGTCACGGAAGTTCACAGAGACGAAGAGCAGATAACCAGCACCTTCACGGGTTGACTAGCAAAGCGCAAAGAAGTTCTCATTAGAAATATGAAGTGGGTTATAAAGAATTCGAACCAGGGGTGTGTTTGTGAATGAATGACGTGTATATGTCGTGGCATTATGTGGATTGCAGGGGGCCGTCCAGCGTGAGGGGGATGCTTGGCAGGAGACACGGGGTCTGGAGGTAGACATGGGAACAACAAACCCATGCTCTATAGACCACTTTGAAGTGTACATGGTCTTTGGCACCTCTTGGCCTTTATCGCTCCCTGACAGCTCCACTTGCCAGCAGCGCAAGTACCCCGGTGCAAACTGCCTTTGATAGGGCGGGGGGTGGATCGGGGCGGTGGTCGTGCAGACAAGACACAGGAAGACTCGTGAATGGAGACACACTTATGTGGATTGCAGGGGGCCGTCCAGCGTGAGGGGGATGCTTGGCAGGAGACACGGGGTCTGGAGGTAGACATGGGAACAACAAACCCATGCTCTATAGACCACTTTGAAGTGTACATGGTCTTTGGCACCTCTTGGCCTTTATCGCTCCCTGACAGCTCCACTTGCCAGCAGCGCAAGTACCCCGGTGCAAACTGCCTTTGATAGGGCGGGGGGTGGATCGGGGCGGTGGTCGTGCAGACAAGACACAGGAAGACTCGTGAATGGAGACACACTTATGTGGATTGCAGGGGGCCGTCCAGCGTGAGGGGGATGCTTGGCAGGAGACACGGGGTCTGGAGGTAGACATGGGAACAACAAACCCATGCTCTATAGACCACTTTGAAGTGTACATGGTCTTTGGCACCTCTTGGCCTTTATCGCTCCCTGACAGCTCCACTTGCCAGCAGCTCAAGTACCCCGGTGCGAACTGCCTTTGATAAGGCGGGGGGTGGATCGGGGCGGTGGTCGTGCAGACAAGACCCATTTGCCGCAGGGCCTCACCAAGGAGAGGCCATCTAACTGAATGTAAGAGGATGGCTGCAGGATCTACTACATGGAAGGCAGGGGGGTGAGTTTATAAATACCTCACCCTCCCAGGAGAATATACACTAGATTCATTTAAAAAATCAAAACAACCATTGTTAAAATATATGTTGGGCTTTATTTTAGATTTTAATTAAACATAAATAATAAACATTACACATTGTAAAGTTGAGGTTGCAGCACATCGAGGGAAAATCCGCGGTATTGTCCACTGTCACTGGGGAAATGTTGTCTGATGGCAAGTACCGCACAGGCAGGTATTACTCTCCGAACGCGGTGTCCGAGCCTCCCGTGAAGCCACCAAGTGAAGCAACGATAGGCCACCAGCCTGTACCACCTGTGAAAAAAAAAGATGCAAACTGTATTAAACTGACCAAACTTTCTTATCAATGTCGATTCAGGTAACACATGTCATTTTCCTTAGAAAAAAATTATATCTAGAAAATGCACTATATGGAACCAATTTACATGCGTTCCAATGATATGTAAATGTAATTTTATATGTGGGAGACGACCATGAAATAGTGGTGGCATCACTGACATCACAAACAGAGTATACTTACTCGTTACTCGGATTACGCGGACGAACAGTGCCACGAAGTTCGTGCATAAGCACCATCATCATCCTCAACACTGTCCGTGAGAGGCAGGCTTCCCTGAACTCTGGCAGCTCGGTGATGCATTGCGGACTTTGCTCGCCTTCCTGCTGACTTTGCTCGCTTTCCGAAATGTAGGCCAAGCACCCGGAATTTTCACGGCAGCAGCAGTTCTCCTCCTCAGTTGGCATTAGCTCGCACCGATTGCACGTGCACCAGGTGGAGACGCCGTCCATGCGACATGGTCCAGGCTCTTCATCCGTTGACTGGTCCTCCCAACTGCCGTCCGAATCCCCATCGTTTTCGCGTGCTTGCCTTTCCAGTAGTTCTTCCTCGGTGTACTCGGGCTCGTACATATACGGCATTATTGTGGCCATTGTGCGGTAAAGATAGTAAAATAATTTATAGCGGTGGTACTGGTATCTGTTCACACGGGCTACAAGCGGCGAAGGTAGCTGACCAGAGCACTGAAACGAGTCACAGAATACTCAAAGTAACACAGAGAGAGGAATGGAATCGAAAATCTGCTGCTGTATGTTGTGAAACGGTCTGTTTATACTTATTGGGGAAAGAGGCGTCCTGCCATTTCCATGGCAACACGTCAATAGCTGAGGCGCAGCGATTGTTGACACGAGACGTGCTTGAAATGGGCAGTACGCGTCTGCTGATGTCAGGCTCAGGGGCGGGGGATTTGATTTAGTGCCGCAAAGGCAGGTGAGCCAGGTCGATGCGGCGGAATGATAGGATTATCACAAAATGGAGGCTGATTTTGAGTGCGATAAGGGGCGAAAAGTCGGGTAAGGTCCATAGGAAAGTTTCCTACGATCTACCGATTTATGCTTACAAACACATGGCCGACCCGTAGGGACAATAAAAAAAAAGTCCCGGAACTCTCCTTTAATCATTCCACAGCTGCCAGCCAGTCTCGTTATATGGTAGAATATATTAGAATAATACAGCTAAAGGCTTGAATTATGCTTTTCTTACGGCCCCCCTTTGCTGAGCCCCGCTAGAGCGTGTCGGCTCCCAAGACACGAATAGCACCTAATTGATAGCAAGGTCTGGAATGCAACTCTTCCCCTTGTATGTAGCTCGCTTCCAAGAACCGAAGCGCTGTGTTCTATTCAACAACTGAAAGATGCCTCCGCACTCACAAATTCCAAATTGTTACTAGAATAGATGTTTGAAGGTGTCATAGTTGTCGAAGATGTCCATCATCACACCAAGTTCAAAGAAACCCAATAAAAGGGGGGTGTTAAACATTTCATAGCTGATTGTTTGATATGCATTTTGTATATATGTAACTGATGTACGTAATTCGTTCTCTTGCGTCCCTCGAGGTCTAGAGATACACGTCGCGGGGCGTGAGACCGAGTTGGCCAACTGAGACTTTTGCTCTGCAATAAACCCTAGCTTTGGGAATACAACCTCGTGTCTGGCGTATCTATCGTGTGTGGTGACTCGCCTTGTTTCCATAGATGTTAGGGACCCCTAGGGACTCCTTTCAAGATGGCGCCCAAATCCCCCACTTGTTCCATCGCATAACGTTGTAATTGAGTAAGGCGGAGAACGGCGAGGACGGGACGATCGAGCCGGGATCAAGAGGTGTTCGGGGGGCGCCCTGTAGAAGTGATGAGAGACTCCTTTGCAGATCTGCACACATCTGATCCCTGATCGACGTGCCTGGCTAGAGAACAAGGCGGCGAGGGTCCCGAAACGAGGCGGAAGCCAAGAAACACAGACACAACGTTATTTGGTGCGTCAGTATACAGACGACTTGATCTATCAGGTGAGTCATTCCCCGATTCAAAGTAATCCTGATATTGGTTGAGAGTTGACTTTGCAAAATCAAACGCCCTAGGTAAGGTTGATTAACCAGGGGGAAGGTTGAAACATGCCTGGGGTATTATCCACCTTAGCAGGGTTTTCTGCTGTGGTAGACAATCTTTGGAAGATGGCCAAATTGTACCACCTGGGGGAACGCCGGCGTATGAAATGTATGTGAAGTATGGAGTGGGTGCGATAATATTCTCTGAGACTTGGCATAGGCAAACCAGAAAGCAACAAGACCATCAGTGACCGATTAATGGTAGTTTTGAGATAGCGAGAATAGATAACTTGGAAAGGGTGTTGATAAGAAAGAAAGCACGTCCTGCAGCATTTGAGACTACTAAAGACTGGAGAAGGGATGCAATGCTCCGATTTAAAAGCAGAGCGAATAATGCACGCAGGCATAAATCGAAAGGTGAAGTAGCGAAAGAGAAAGAAGAGGAGGAGTGGAATGAGAGTCTAAGAAGGGCAGGTAGTCGTGACCAGTTGAATTTGGAAAAGATATATCCACAAGGAGAATTACACATAGCAGATGAATTGATAGAAAACATATTGACCCATACAAAACAAGGCCCAAGATCAGAAGTGAGGCCAGACACATCAGTAGCTATAGCCCCACCCCGCCCGTAGCCCAAGCTCTCCCTCCGGTAGCTCAAGCCCTCCCACAGCCACAGACCACGCACGTAGCACTTCCTATTAGCCAACCAGGCCCACAACCGACACTCCCTGTTCCCATTGTCCCATCCGCACCTCCCGCATGGTACCGTCCGTTCCTCCCGGGGTTGAAGTTGAAACCGCGGGGGCAAGAGGCGGGACTGACCAACGGGGATGCACGAGGGTAACTCGCAGTGCGATCAGCAAAGAAAGGAAGGTGGAATTGCAGCAACAGGCAGAGATGTATATAGATGGGAATGATGAGATGGCAGCATTGGCTTCGATGTATGACTTTCAAAGAAGCAACGAAAGACAGGTAGTGTTGGAATGCATGGGTAAATATTTGGTGGAGAAATGGAAACAGTTAATTGGGAAATTACCACCGCAGCGATTGTTAGATTTGAATGCATTAGCACACTGTAGGGAGAGGGATGAAGAAGTGAGGGAACATGTATATGGACTTTTTGAACTTAAAGATGAATTAGATAATGATTATGCCAAAATGTTTGCTACACCTCGGTACAGGAGTAGGGATATTGGGAGACATCGCAAGGGAATGCAGGGGTCACATAATGAACGGCATCAGTTACCATCACCGGGGCAGAAGGAAATGGTGGACGAATTATCGTTGCTAAAACAGATGGGGGCAGACTTGAAAGCATGCCTATTGAAAACGCAGGTACTACTGCAGCAAGTAGTAGGACATAATAAAGGGCGGGGGAATGCACAAGGAAGGAGTAATTTGAATATGCATAGGGGAACAGTGGGACCAAATCAGTGTGCGTATTGTAAGGAGGAAGGACATTGGCGAGTGCAATGTCCGCATCTGCAGAATAGAAATGGGTCTGGTCAGAGGAGACAGCATAGAGGACACCAAGGAGCGAATGGACCAAATAGGAATAGTATGCAGCAGCATCACAATAACGGAGGTAATCAAAACCATGGTCAAAACCAAAATGCCCCAAACCAGAGTCAGGGACAGCAAAACCAACAGTATGGAAACCAGAGTGCGGGAAATAGAGGAAAGAGTGGGAACATTTTTGATACACAGCCAAACACGTATTACAGTAACAGCAATGATTACACATCGGACGATGTGTTCTTTCCCCAATAGGACAGCCCAGGACAGGGGTCGGAACCAGTGTCTATTCCCGTGAATCAGAGAGGACCCTACGTAGAAATGAGAGTCGGGAATGAGGAGCACCGCTTTCTTGTAGATACAGGAGCGCAGAAGTGTTCAATAGACCACCACTTGGTTCCGGATATACCACTGTCAGGGCAAAAGAATGTTTCCGTAGGGTTCGCAGGTACACCAGTCATAAACCCAGTGTCAAAACCAGTCCCAGTTACAATATGACCATTCACTGAACATTGTCCTTTCCTTTTAACAAAAAATTGTGGGGAGAACTTGTTGGGATTAAATTTGTTGAAAAAATTAGGTTCCGTTATACATTGCACAGCAGACAAAGTGTTCCTAACGATTTGGCCACACGATGCCCCTGTGTCAGAATTTATGTCCGAAACTTTACCAGGGGAACAAAGTAAAGTGCCAACCTGTATATGGGCAATGCATGACAATGATGTAGGATGCTTAAAGATAGAGCCAGTAAAGATAATTTTGAAAGAAGGTGTTACCCTACCGCGAATTCCCCAGTACAGAATTTCGGCTGAAGGTGAGAAAGGATTCAAGAGTATTGTTACAGATTTGGTGAAACTAGGGGTAATCGAAGAAATTACAGGCAGTACATGCAACAGCCCGATTCTTCCAGTTTATAAAAAAGGAGGCAATGAAGTACCATACCGTTTTATAATTGATTTGCGCGCATTAAACAAGGTAGTAAATCCACAATTTCCTCTAGTGCCAGATGTCACTACAATATTGACAATGATACCTGTTTCTGCAGAATATTTTAGTGTAGTGGATTTGAAAAACGCGTTCTTCAGCATTCCAGTGGACAAGGACAGCAGATATTTGTTCGCGTTCACATTAGGAGGACGATCATTTACATTTACGCAGATTCCGCAAGGTTACACGGAAAGTCCGAGTATTTACAGTAGAGCATTGAAAGAGCAGCTAGACATGGTGGATTTACCAGTGGGTTGCGTACTCTTGCAATACATAGACGATCTATTGTTAGCTGCAGACACAGAGGAGATTTGTAAGGAAAGCACTGTATTACTACTGTCACACCTAGCGGCACATGGCCATAAAGCTAGTTTGAAGAAATTTCAATATAATCGAAAGGAGGTGGCCTATTTAGGTTACCTACTTTCGAAAGAAGGGAGAAGGCTAATGCCAGAACGCATAGAAAGTATTTCTTGTATGCCTATTCCAAAGACACAAAAAGGAGTCAGAGCCATAATAGGCATGGCTTCATATTGCCGACAATGGATTGGTAATTTTGCGTTGATTGTGAAGCCGTTGGTGAATTTAACTAGAAAGGATGCGGTTATGCCTTTGCAGTGAGATGAGGAATGTCAAAAAGCATTTGATGGATTGAAAACTGCATTATGCTCGGCTCCAGTTTTGGGTACGCCGAATTATGAGAATATTTTTAGACTGTTTGTGTGTGAAAGTGAAGGATGTGCATTGGCGGTTTTGACCCAGGAACAAGGTGGAAGAAATAGGCCATGCGGCTATTTTTCTTCTGCGCTGGACCCTGTAGCGCGCGCACTACCACAATGTTTGCGATCTGTCGCGGCGGCTGCTGCGTCAGTGAAACAAACGGAAGGGATGGTATTGGGGCACACTTTAATTTTGATGGTATCACATGCCATAGACGTTCTATTAAATAGGACACAGACGCAACACCTCACCTCTGCTAGATTGACAAGGTATGAGATTATCTTGTTCGCGCCCCATATCCAAATTATGAGGTGTAGCGCTTTGAATCCTGCAGAATTAATGCCACTACCCATAAAAGAAATTGGGGAGGATGAATCACCCCCCGCGATTGCTTAATGGTCACTGAGGAAGAAACCAAGGGGAGAGTTGATTTAAGTGATACCCCACAGAAAGAGCCAGATGGAGAGTTATTTTGTGATGGCTCATGTTTTAAATTACCAGATGGCACGACAACTGCCGCATATGCTATCACTACCCTAGAGAGCGTTGTAGAAAACAAAAGAATTCCCTACAATTCAGCACAAGCCGCAGAGACAATAGGATTAACCAGAGCCTGCGAGATTTCTGAAAATTTGAATGTGAATATATATACTGATAGCCAGTATGCTTTTGGGGTGGTTCATAACTTTGGTCGACTCTGGGCTGAGAGAGGGTTTTTGACATCACATGGCACCAGAATTCAACATGGCCCTTTGATTGTACGATTGCTGTCTGCACTCACGCTTCCAAAACGCCTAGCAATAGTGAAATGCGAGGCACACAAAAAGGTAACATGCAAAGTAGGAGAGGGAAACGCGTTTGCAGACAGAATTGTGAAACAAACTGCCACTGATTTAAATACCAAAATGATGACGGTTCAGACTGAGGAAGTACCCTGTATGATAGAAAATGGAGTTGCCACTGTCAAAGAAATGCAGGCCGAAGCTACGGCCGATGAAATACAGGGGTGGGCAGAGGGCTCTGCTGAGTTAGATTTGGAAGGTTGTTGGGTGGACAAGGGAACTAGAAACTGGATGTTGCCAAATTCGTATGTGACTGCAATGGTCAAAATGGCCCACAGCCCTACTCACATCTGTGCGAAAAAGATAATACAGCACCTTTCTACAGTATGGCAGAATGTAAACATAAAAAAGAATGCAGAGAGGTTGGTGCAGAACTGTATCACGTGTTTGCAACACAATGTAGGAAAGGGACCAGTGACTCCAATAGGCAGTTTTGGCCCGCCCTCTATGCCATTTGAGGTGATCCATTTTGATTTCATAGAGATGGAGAGATGCCAAAACTTAAAGTACGTCTTAGTGGTGATCTGTGCATTCAGTAAGTGGGTGGAGGCATATCCCTTCAAGGACTGCACAGCAATGAGCACGGCAAAAGTAATGCTTAAGGAATACTTTTACAGATTTGGTTTGCCCCGTGTCCTATGGTCCGATAATGGACCACATTTTGTGGGTGCAGTGGTGCTACAGAAATGTGCTGGTCTTCAGATTGATAAGAGATTCCATAGTTCAAGGCATCCGAGTTCTGCCCGTCTTGTGGAGAGGCACAACGGGATTCTTAAATCAAAGATTAGCAGGATTTGTGCGGGAAGCAAACTGAGTTGGGTGGATGCATTACCAATACCACTATTATGCATGCGTACGTCTGTACAGGCTAAAACTGGGCTCTCCCCGTACGAGATCGTAATGGGGAGGCCGGCAAATGTATGGTGCGCACCACAGCCAAAACGACTTAGTGAGGTAGACCATCCTGTGCTTAGTACTTATTGTGGCCTTTTAATGCAGAAATTACGTTTGATTCATCAGCAGGTGCAGGAGGCATTACCAGTGAGATACACCGGTCCCGCGCACGAGCTGGAGCCAGGAGACTGGGTGCTGCTAAAGAATTTTGAAAGAAAGTCATCGTTAGCACCCAGGTGGCGCGGGCCCTGTCAAGTACTCTTGGCAACGCAGACGGCAATACGGGTGGATGGAAGGAAGTCATGGATCCATGCCACCCTTGCCAAGAAGATTCCAACTTCACTGAAAGACTTGCCTGACCCAGATGACCGAAAAGAGACAGCGGTCCCAGAAACGGAAGAAACTGTTGCCAGTAAGCAGCCACCAAATCTGCCAAAACGAGAAGTGAAACTCGAAACAAAGCCTGAGACGATTGCCAAAGAGGGGGAAGGGCAAAGAGTGCCCCAACGTTGCCCAGCAGAATCGACATCACTGCTGGCCGACACGAAATCTGCCTTGCAAATACCAGCAGAAACAAATTGTATACCCCTTTGGCACCCACCAGCACTTGCCAGCACGCCAAAGAACGGATCTGCATCATTGGCGCGGCACACAACAGCACCTGCAGTAGCGCCACAAGCTGACTTTGAGCCTGAATCTGGAAGTGCACCGGCACTGTTCAAGGATCACACGATACCAGGAGTAAGGCGATGCAACTTGTGGCCTCGAAAGATGAAGTGATCCGCAGTTCTTTTTTGGTGTTTATGTCAACCTCTGGTTCAGCTCATGGACGGAGAAGGAACTAGAGGTGTAGAGGAGAGAAGCGTGAGAATTGTGCAAGTCAGACAATTCAAGACTCGCGGCTCCTCGGTGCGATCATAAAAGTACATGTGTCAGGAACCAGAGCGGACAAGCTGGGCACACATAGTACTAAGGCAATAAGATAACTGATCAAAGGTCCTCTGAGCAGTATGAGAAAGGACAAGTGATCTTGCCTAAAAACGAATAAACAAATCCAGACTATTAAGGACTGGCAGAACTGAACTGTGACAATTCCGTTGAACTTATTGACATCAGAACAAGCGCGACGAAGAGAGATATCCACGACGAACTGTGATAAGGAAGAAGAAGGACGACGAGAAACATGCCGGGACCGGTTCCAGCCTCCTCCTGCACCACCACTGCTCAGAATGAGTCAATTATAAAGACTGTAAGCTTAAGAAAAACTCATGGTAAAACAAATTGTATACTAGCACTGACAATAATTATGTGCTTCATGAGCGTGGTAGCACCAATATCGACAGCCCTAATATTATGGTATGTGGAAGCGATACACCCATTAGAAATGTTTTTACCAATAATTAATATATCCACTACTGAAAGCCTGGTTCAGGTGATTACCTACACTCTGCCCCCAATGGAAGAAAGACACAGGGAAGGTTTTGGGAATAATACGTTGTAATTAATCATGAACATGACAAATGCAATTCTGAAGAAAACAAATTGCTGGGTATGTCCCCATTTACCACAGCATGCTGGGAAAGGAATGGGGTGGTATGTACAGCCATTACCATTAAGTTCTGCATGTAGTGCATCTTTAGGTGCAATGTTTTATGGGAAATGGAATGAGAGTAGTACGTGTCAATTAGACAGAACCAACATGAATGAGTTTGAGGAGATAATAATGAAGCCTGTGTGTTGTTCCATTTTCCATAAAGCACAAGTAATAGCCCCAGAGCCCACAAGGAAAAGTACACGAAAGATAACACGACAAAATAGACGAGATAGGTTGTCCCCACCAGAAAAGACATCTGTAATGACGTTTCGTGTAAGAACAGAAGGGGACAAAGATGCAATCCCCCCATCTTACACGGTGAATTATAGCCCAAGAACTGTCCCTTTTTGTCTAAAAAAGAAAGGCTCTTTTTCAGTCGGAACATATACTGGATGCATGAATACAGTGGTATTAAAATGGGAAATAGAACCAGTATATGTAGGTGATCCAGTTTATTTTATATGTGGAGAGAAAGCATACATATCCTTGGTTGCCCAGGAACTGGGGAGGTACATGTTACCTAGGTCTACTGTTCCCAGGAGTATTCCTCTTAGAATCAGCAGACATGGCCAGACTATCCAGAACTAGAGTCAAAAGGACTGACAAGGGTGTTTTGATAGCAACTGATGTAGCATAATCATTCATTCCATTCTTAGGGCAGATAGTGAACTCCTATAATATAAGGCAGCAGTCCAGAATCCTAAAAAATACCATAAACACAACAACAGATATACTATTTAACATGACGTTGGAAGAAAGAGGAATCAGGTTAATGATGCTGCAAAATAGAATGGCTCTCGATGTGATCCTGGTTGATCGTGGGGGAATTTGCAAAATAGTGGGATCAGCGTGTTGTGTTTATGTAGATGACTATTCCCCTACGTTCTTTGAAGCGATAAAGGAAATGCATGTCCTAAGCTCTGAACTGCCTACTGAAGAAGGGGGCTGGGGAATGGGATCTTGGTTTTGGGGAATACTACGTTCTTGGGGATGGAAGTTGATTTCAATATTAGTAGTGGTGTTTGGAATATTCCTAACGTACTGTTGTTGCATACATTGCCTACCAATAGTTTGCGCTGAGGTAACTGAGGGATGTACGGAAGGATGTATGCATATGACGACGAAGAAAAAACAACCTCATGGTGGAGCTGACCAAGACCCAAATGAGGTGAAAACCGTAAAAGAGTTGATGGCAATAGATATTGATGAAGATGATGATGTTTACAATAGCATGCAAAATTCAGACATAAGTACTTCAGACTCATCATCATTAGAGGAGGTTTCAATAAATAGATGAGGGTTTGTCAGTCTAGAAAAATGGATACCTCTACTTTGTGACAACAAACGTATTTTGGTGGCCGTGGGCCAACCGTCTCATGCACGATATGATAGAATATAGGTTTTCGAGTTTGCCAATGAACGGCCATTTTGATGTAACAAGAATCGCCATCTTGTTTTCTAACCATTGCTCATTGCTTTCTGTTCCTATTGCTTCGCAGTATATTTTCTGCTTACACTGCTCGACTGTAAAACATTGTTGTCTGCACATAAAAAGGACAAGGCCGCAGGGCCGTGAGGATAACAAGAGTTTGTTGAAACACAACGTAGGCAGCGCCAGGAAGAATGCCCGGCTCCCTCCCGAATGTAGCCTTGAAGCAGAGCTGCAGGGCATTTAATCATTTCATAGCTGCGAGCCAGTCTCACTATATGGTAGAATATATTAGAATAATAAAGCTAAAGGCTTGAATTATGCTTTTCTTACGGCCCCCCTTTGCTGAGCCCCGCTAGAGCGTGTCGGCTCCCAGGACACGAATAGCACCTAATAGATAGCAAGGTCTGGAATGCAACTCTTCCCCCCGTATGTAGCTCGCTTCCAAGAACAGAAGCGCTGTGTTCTATTCAACAACTGAAAGATGCCTCCGCACTCACAAATTGCAAATTGTTACTAGAATAGATGTTTGAAGGTGTTATAGTTGTCGAAGATGTCCATCATCACACCAAGTTCAAAGAAACCCAATAAAATGGGGGTGATAAACATGTCATAGCTGATTGTTTGATATGCATTTTGTATATATGTAACTGATGTACGTAATTCGTTCTCTTGCGTCCCTCGAGGTCTAGAGATACACGTCGCGGGGCGTGAGACCGAGTTGGCCAACTGAGACTTTTGCTTTGCAATAAACCCTAGCTTTGGGAATACAACCTCGTATCTGGCGTATCTATCGTGTGTGGTGACTCGCCTTGTTTCCATAGACGTAAGGGACCCCTAGGGGCCCCTTTCAAGATCAGTCGAGTTGTCTTTCAAGACAAAATTCGTCCGTATACTGACGCAACCAATGACGTCGTGTCTGCGTATCTTGGCTCACTCTGCCTCGTTTCAGAACCCTCGCCTCCTTGTTCTCTGGCCGGGCACATCGATCAGGGATCAGTTGTGTGCAGATCTGCAAAGGAGTCTCTCATCACTTTGACAGGGGCCCCCCGAACACCTCTTGATCCCGACTCAATCGTCCCGTCCTCGCCGTTCTCTACACCTTCCTTATTTTACAACGTACACGATGGAACAAGTGGGGGAGGGTCCCTATTCGGCTGCCATCTTGAAGGGGCCCCTGAGGGACCCTTGCATATGGAAACAAGGCACAATCACCACAGACAGACTGATAAGCCAGACACGAGGTTGTATTCCCAAAATATAGGGTTTATTGCAAAGCAAATAGTCTCAGTTGGCCAACTGGGTCCCACGTCCCGCGACGTGTGTTACCAGACCTCGGGGGATGCAAGAGAGAGAGAATCGAACAACAGTTACATATATACAAAACAAGCATCTTGCAATCAGTAGTGACACATTCAATACCGCCCCTAATACATTTCCTTTGAATTGGGCACGATGATTGACAATGGTGATGAGTATGACACCTTCAAACATTCATTTAGCAACAGTTTGCAATTTTCGTGAGCCTACAGACACAAGTCTTTGTTTTAAAGAACACAATGCTTCTGTTTCTGCAGCAAGCTGTGTGCAGGGGAGATACACATTCCAGGCCTTGCTATCTCCTAGTTTCTATTTGTGTACTGGGGGTCAACTTGCTCTCCAGGGCTCTACAGGGCTCAAGAAAGGGGGGCCGCAAAGAAGAGCATAATTCAAGTCATTTAATGTTAGCTTCTAGCATTTCTACTGTGTTTCCGAGACTAGCTGGCACCTGTTGTACTGATTAGAATGCCTTGCTACTTACTTCCAAGGATATGTGAGGGAGGAGACCGGGCATTTCTGTCTGGGTTGCTGCGTAATGTTTCAACATGTCTCTCGCGGCCTTGCGTTATGCACTAGTGGAGCAGAATAATATTTCAGCAAAGCAGTTTTAACAGAAGGCAAAAAGCAAACGTTAGAGAAAACAAAATGGCGATTTCAGTCACCTTTAAAATGGCTGCGCTTTAGTCAAGCTTATGGCTACATATTTCTAATACTAAACACATGAGGTAGTTGGTCTTCGGCCAACAAAGTACATTGCCTTACGATCGAGGGGTGTCTACTTTTTCTGGACTGACAGCAACAGTTAAGTCAGACACGAGTGATCACAGCTCAAGGGTGTTTATTAAACTGTAAATGCAGGGTGGAAAAATGCCTAACCTAAACCTAAATCTAAGAAGGGAGCAAGCGTCGACCATCAAATGAAAAATAAAGCATTTTTTGTGGCTTTGTGTCAAAATAAAAGGGCCTATATGAAGAAAAACATATTACCAATTCCTTACAACTAATTACACAAAGAGTGTGGGATAAGGGTTCAATAAAGAAAGAAGTATTCACAAAAAATAAGTCAGCATGTGATTGCCAGGGGTCTCCCATCCCCACATTTTCAGCATGGGACAAGGTGGATTCAACAAACAAGCACGAAGTTCTGGTCCACATATACTTTGTGTGAGGGCTTCACCTCTGGGTCCCCCTCTTCTAGGCGCACACTACTCACAAGTCGTATTCAACAAAGTAACCAAACAGTTCTTTTCCCAGCGAACTTTGGGTGATGACTTTCCACCCCTGGATCTCCCTCGGCCAGGCTCGGATCTCAATTGACAAGGGGACACTTCACTTCCCCTTGTCCTTCAATATTTCCTGCTTTCACAAAAGTCTTTTCAAACAATGCAGTGTGTGCTTTCCCCCAATTTGGTTCACTTCTGTCAACACACTGTTCACAGGGTCTTCAGGACTCGCCCCATTTTGTTAGCCTCCCCCTACCAGGTTCACTCTTACCAATTTTAGGAAACACTGCTCATTACAGGACTTTAGACTTTGTCCGTTCTCCTTAGCATCCCTCTGCTGTGTTCACTCTTGTCAACTTTACGAAACACAGTTCATTGTGCTTTGCCCTTGGTTGTCAGCTTCCCTCTGCCGGGTTCACTCTCGCCGACTCTTACCAACAATTCCTTGTGGGACTTTTAGATTTTGCCCATTTTATTACCATCCCTCTGCCGGGCTCATTCTTGCTAATCTTCACCATGCGGGATTCACTTCCCCTTCTTCACAATCATCTGTTGGTCATAGATTTTTGATGGTACAGAGGATTTTACAAGACCCCTGTATGACCCGTGTATGACCAATTTGACCTCTCTTCACCTCTTCCCAAGGCCTTCTCGTTATGGTAGTCTCTACCTTTGGGTAATCACCCACATGGTGCTGGATGCCTCGTTTGCAGGCTTTTTCCCCCACTTTCTCAATAGTTCCTTTGTTCAAAGTTAAATTAGCAGCTTGATACTTTCATTAAACACAGTTCAGTTTCTTTATCGGCTTTCCCATTCGACTCACCGATTGTGATGAACTGCTCTGCTTTCTTGTCTGTAGAGTCAAGGCCGGTACCATTTGGCCATGCAACTCTCCCCGGTTTGGCTGTCAGCGGAGGAGGCGCGTGGGCACCGTTGACATCTGCTGCAGCACACTCTGGCTATTGTTCGCGGTCCACCCCCTGGGTTGGGATCTGAGAGTAGAAGCCCTTCCGTGGCCACCTGAATAAGGGACTCCCAAGGTCTACTTGGGAGAATACCCTCATGTCATCATTCTAGCCTCCAGGTGCTGTGAGTACCACTCCAGGGTCTCAAGGGCCAATGTATAGGGCTCCCAAACACAGGGGAGTATGGCACACACCCTCCGGAAACCTGCAATATGGTGAGGTCCAAGGTGACAGGGTGGCTGACAAAGAGGCAGGCTTATGGTCCAGCATCAGAGTTCAACCCCAATGGTCCCTGGGGATGCTTACGGACAGAGCTGGTCTATGCCTTGGAACACCTGCCTTCACCTCACAACTGGAGGACTTTAGAGAGGACTGCTCTCTCAGCATGTTCCAGCAAAATCTTCTCAAGTGATCATCCAAAGATGCTTCAAGATGATTGTCAAGATGATTCAAAGAAGTGGTAGGAGAATGCTTCTTTTATAGGCAAAATTACCCAGGTGATTGAACTAATGCTAGCCTTCTTTAGGTGTCCAATCCCTGCTCTTGAAATGTATGGACTTTGCCCTTTTGATGTCACACCCAAAGTGCTTTGCTCCTCAGGAAATGGAGGGGGCGGGAAAGAGAAAGAGAGGCATAGAAAATCAAGATGGAAGAACCCTCGCAGAACTGTACATATCTCTCTCTGGCTACACTAACCCCGGTCCCTTTCCTAGTATCAAAGGCCTTTCGAAAATTCAGGCACCTGTTGTAAGGGCCAGGCTCACTATGAATGGGTGTACTTCTTGGTTTCTGTTCCGAGGAATATACACAATTCTTCCATAGCAGAACTGGGCCCATTGGGCTGACACATGTGCACAATCAATTTAATGTTGCTGGGATAAATGGGCCACCATACCCTAACTCGGGTATGGCTTATATTTACAGTTTATTGCGCCACCAGGACAGGATATCTGTAGATATGCAGTTTATGGAATGGAGTTCATATTTTAAATGCAGCTCGTGCACTGCAGAGACTTCGATGTCACTGCAGCTGTCAAGAGGGGCCCTGTGACCTCTGAACCTGCTTGGTGCCACTGGTAGAGTAATTGGCGCGAATCAGGATATTGATGCAGCAGGGAACAAGTACACACTATGCTTTGGCCTAGAGAGTATGAGAGGGGAAATTTGATTAGCAGATTTGCCTTTCAGAGATGGGATTGCCTGCATCATTTTATTACTTAACACAAATAAAAAAGCCAGTTTCACGCCATTGCCCAAATCCCCCTCTGGCAAACCCATTGGCCAGGTGGAGTCAGGACTCGGGCCTCTAGAGCCTGGCATCCTCCTCAAAAGCCCTCATGGGGCCAGTCCTGGCGCCTATGGCGTCAGGCTCATATACCATGAACAACAATATGCTTGGGAACTACTTTATTGTATTGTCAGCCAACATGGAGGCATCCACATAGCTTGTTTCCTAAGAACCAAGCTATGCGGTCTAGTGTTTTGGGTGTGGCAGGCCTGGAACTACTTTCTCTGGTACTACTTTACCTGGGCTATATAAACCACACCCTGACTGCAGAACATGCTTTGTGTTACTTTGGAGCTTGCAACGTGACGCTCACCGTGTCCAGCTATTCATTCGAACCTCGGAGAAGCAGAACCTGCAAGGAGACAAAAGGAACATCATTAGCAGCAGCATCTCACCTGCAGTCTTCATCTTTAAACACTGGCAGCTACTGAGAACAGCCTTCTCGAATCTGCACGCCTCCCGGACAGAACGACCTGAAAGAGGAAGATAGAGGCAACATTAAAGAAAGCAGTAGAGACATTTACAAATTACGAACTGCTCAAAAGGCTTACCTGGCTGGTCGCCTCTCGGCTGGCACCACACCGGACATTCCACTCGCGCTGAAGAACACTGCGACCTACAAGGAAGGAAAACACAGGTTAGCAAAGGCAAGACTTTGCAGCGCTGCGCATAGCGCTTACTTACTGCATCAAGGCGCTCTTAATGCTCCATCATTTACCAGCGGCGCTCAACCAAGCCAGTTCGCCATGCTGAAGCTCCGCATACCTAAGGGAGAAAAAAGAGACATTTTAAACAAAGAAAGGCATGCAGGATAGCAACAAAACTAAAGAACAGCAATAAGACCTACCTGAACAATATCAAACGGGCCGGCATCAGTGAAGTAACTGGACCGCACTCGCCCATGAAAGACAACGCGCCCCTGCAAAGAAGGCAGGACGGAGAGCACGCCTAATTCTACCACAAGGCAGAACCTTCCCCACAGACCACATCAGGGCAAAGCTGAGAAGCATACCAGCGAGTAACCCGGCTGGGTGGCGTCCCTGTGGATACCAGGTGAGAGTAACAGAACAGGAAGCCTACCATAACAAATCCACCTGGGCGCCATGGAGACATCAGAAATGGACCAATTTGCCCAATTACTAGGAGAGCTTCGTGCTGAGTTTCATTCTGCCCGACAAGAGACTAATGCCCTCCGGAGAGACCTAATAGTGACCAAAGAACGCACTGAAGAGATTAGCAGGCAATACTTGGACAGACGCCTCTACCTGGAAGCAATCCAACGATGCAAAACCCCGCCATACCACCCACTCCGGTACAGATCACGTTACCTGGAACAGTGCCCCTGGCACCACCAGAAAGGTTCTCAGGCGACCAACGGAAGTATGCAGCATTCATCAATCAGTGCCGCCTTCATTTTCTTTGTAGACCTGGAGCATTTCCAAACAACCAAGCTCGTGTAGCTTTTGTCTTATCAGACCTGAGTGGTAGTGCAGCAGATTGGTCGGTGCCGTTGGTAACCCATGACGATCCTCTATTACATGACTTTGAGGGGGTTCCAGAGAGAAATTAAAAAACTTTTTGCTCGCCATACCCAGGAACAAGCAGTAGACAATGAACTCTTGTCCCTCCGACAGGGGAATCAGGACTTGTTAACGTACATTGCTACCTTCAACAGACTGGTTGCCGAAGCTAGGTGGCCAGAAAACAAAAGAACCACGTTATTCCATCGAGGCTTACGAGGCGAATTAAAGGACGTCTTAGCCCAGGTGGTTGATCCACCCAGAGGCTGTGCAGCTAGACCACCGGTTGCATGACCGAAAGGCAGACCGGTCTAAGATGGACCCTCGGACCGTGTATGTTCGATCAAGGGAAAACACACCACGTGTACCTGAAAATGTTGTAGAACCCATGCAGATTGGAGGGATACGGCCTCCATTAACAAAACATGAGCGGGACAAAAGAAGACAACAACAGCTTTGTTTATATTGTGGGAAACCAAGACATTTCCTGAAGGACTGTCCAGTAAAACCCCCAAGAAGAACAGTCAGGGCCACAGAGAAGGATGAAGCTAAGGAATCGGAAAACTACCAAGCTCGACAAAAGTAGAGGTAAGTTTGTCGAGTGAGAAGAAAGAGTTGCTGACCTCACACTTTGCAATACCAGTGATCCTAATTAACCACCAACAGTGGTCAAGAATGCATGCGCTGAAGCATACATCGATAGCGGAGCAGTTGGAAATTATATTGATCAAGAACTGGCAGCAGAGATGGGGCTTCCTTTGTGTTCTAAGCCAACTATGGACAAGGTACCCACCGTGGATGGGACAGAAATCGCTTCCAGACCAGTAACCCAGTGCACAGCCAGGGTAACCTTGCTGTGCCAGGACGGACATCGGGAGTCTATTTCATTCGATCTCATCAAGGCACCTCAGTTCGGGCTAATACTAGGGATGCCATGGTTAGTTGCTCACAACCCTTTGATAGACTGGCGGGCACGAAAATTAACCATCCCCAGTGACTGCTCCCCTGCCTGCTATTACCAAGAGGAGAAACCCAACGTCTGTATCCCCATGACTCCCGGAGCGACAGTATCAACCCTGGGAGCAACTAATACCTTGCCAAGTGAATACCATGATTTCCAGGATGTTTTCCGAAAGGACCAAACCAATACATTGCCGCCGCACAGGCCCTATGACTGTCAGATCGACCTTGTACCTGGTGCACAAATCCCTTGCGGCAGGATCTACGCTCTCACAGAACCAGAAAACCTTCATTTGCAAATGGATTTATCCGTCCTTCGAAGTCTCCCGCATCCAGTCCTTTGTTCTTCGTACCGAAAAAGGAAGGAGACTTGAGAACCTGCATTGACTACCGTGCATTGAACCAGATCACTGTGAAGAACCGCTACCCCTTGCCACTTATCCCTGAGATGCTAGACCAAGTTAAAGATGCCCAGATTTATACCAAATTGGACCTTCGAGGAGCGTACCACCTGGTGCGAGTCAGACAAGGAGATGAATGGAAAACCACCTTCCGTACTAAGTCCGGCTTGTTTGAATATCAAGTCATGCCCTTCGGGTTATGCAACGCTCCTGCAGCATTCCAATATTTCATGAATGACGTCTTAAGGGAGTTAATTGATGTGTGCGCCTTAGTGTACATAGACGACATCTTAGTATACTCAGCCTCGGAACAAGATCATGTCAGGCACGTTCGTTCAGTCCTCACCAAGCTCCGTCAACATCGCTTGTTTGCAAAGCTTGAAAAATGATTTTTTCACGTCACCGAAGTAGAATTTCTTTGTTTTATCCTTACTCAAGGAGGCATCAGAATGGACATGCACAAGGTAGATACCATTCTGAAACGGCCTTCACCGACGTCTCTGAAAGGGGTACAAAGCATGCTGGGCTTTGCGAACTTCTACTTCCGGTTTATCCCAGACTTCTCTCAGGTTGTGCACCCAATCACAGTACTATTACGAAAAAACTAAAAGTTTGCTTGGACCGAAGAAGCAGAAGAAGCCTTTCAGGAACTTAAACAAAGGTTTACCTCCGCTCCAATCCTGCGACGTCCTTGTCCAGACCTCCCTTATGTTGTTGAAACTGATGTGTCCAGTTTCGCAATGGGGGCTGTCCTTTCACAGAGAGACCCGGAAACCGGCCAGCTACATCCTGTGGCCTTCTGGTCGAAAAAGCTCTCACCTCCAGAGATTAATTATGCCATCACAGACAAGGAACTCCTGGCTATCAAATCCGCCTTTAAAGCCTGGAGGCACTACCTTCTGGGGGCCAGACACACCATTACAGTCATCACAGACCACCGAAACCTGCAATATCTCAAAACAGCCAAGGCCCAGTCCTCGCGGCAATTACAGTGGGCCCTTTTCTTCACCGAATATGATTATGTAATCACATTTCGACCAGGAGTCAGAAACGGAAAGGCGGATGCGTTATCTCGCATGGGCATAGATGAAATAGTATATACAACTCCAGACCCAGTACCTATTATACCTGAAGACAAACTCTTGGGTATCACGACAGCCTTAACACAAGCAGAACTACGAAAAGGAATCCAATGGACAATGAATCCGGATGCCTACCTCGCATGCCAAACTCAAGGAGAACAATATACCATCAAGGACCACCTACCCTTTTTTAGGGATCGCCTATATGTGCCCAAGAAGGAATTACAACAGCATATTATTTCAAACTATCACGATTCACTGATCGAAGGGCATCCTGGGATCGCCAAAACCCTAGCTAAGGTGAAAGAGAACTTTTGGTGGCCTACGTGGCGTACGGACATCATTCAGTATATTCAGTCCTTCGGTGTCTGCGCACAAAATAAATCACAGAAACAAAAACCATCTGGTCTCCTACAACCACTGGACATTCCTCCAGTTCCATGGCACACTCTTTCCCTTGACTTCATCACTGATCTACCTCCAAGCCAAGGGTTCAACACCATCCTTGTAGTTGTGGACTTATTCTCGAAGATGGCCCATTGTATTCCTCTCAAAGGCCTCCCAGACGCAGCCACTTTAGCAAAAGTGTTCCTGGAGGGCGTGGTTAAGCTACATGGCTTCCCTTCGGGTCTGGTCTGTGATCGAGGCAGCCAGTTTGTTTCAAACTTCTGGAAAAAATGCTGTGCAATGGCGCAGATCGACGTTCGGCTATCTACCAGTTACCATCCCCAAATGGACTGCCAAACCGAGAGAACCAATCAGACACTCGAGCAATATTTACGGTGCATGCTGCACCACGAACAAAGGAATTTGAAAGACCTACTATGGATGGCCGAATATGCATATAACAATTCTTTGCAAATGCCCTTCTATACCCTTCATGGCAGACATCCACGTACCTCTGAACTAGACCTTCCAGCCAGCTTGGAAATGCCAGCGGTAAAGACTCTACACACAACCATTACTCAGGCTTTCAAAAGGGCAAAGGAACACCTTAATCATGCCAAAGAAAAACTAAAGAGATTCGCCGACCAACACAGGAAAAAGGCCCCTGATTATCAAGTAGGAGACAAAGTTTGGTTAGCCGCTAAATTCGTACCCATCAAGGGAACCCGGACCTTTCATCCCAGATTCTTAGGACCCTATACCATTAAGGCAATTATCAACCCAGCAGCCGTGAAACTGGATTTACCACCTAATCTACACATCCACCCGGTATTCCATGTGTCCCTCCTGAAACCAATGCAACCCGGCACACGGATTGGGACACCACCTAAGCCCATACTTGTTGACGGAGAACCAGAATTAGAAGTCAAAGATATCTTGGACTCTAAATACTCTAAATACTCTAGGACCAAGCTATATTATCTTATTGATTGGAAAGGATTTGGACCACAAGATAGATCCTGGGAGCCCCCAGTGAGAATATCCACGCACCACGTCTAATCAGGAAATTCCATCGGAACTTCCCAACCAAACCTGGGCCAGACAGAAGGAACACCATGGGAGGGGCCTTAGGGGGGAGTGCTGTCACGACCCTCGCCCAAAACCCCCTCTGGCAAACCCATTGGCCAGGTGGAGTCAGGACTCTGGCCTCTAGAGCCTGGCATCCTCTTCAAAAGCCCTCATGGGGTCAGTCCTGGCGCCTATGGCGCCAGGCTCATACTTCATGAACAACAATGTGCTTGGGAACTACTTTATTGTATTGTCAGCCAACATGGAGGCATCCACATAGTGTTTTGGGTGTGGCAGGCATGGAACTACTTTCTCTGGTACTACTTTACCTGGGCTATATAAACCACACCCTCACTGCAGAACATGCTTCGTGTTACTTTGCAGCTTGCAACGTGACGCTCACCGTGTCCAGCTATTCCCTCGAACCTCGGAGAAGCAGAACCTGCAAGGAGACAAAAGGAACATCATTAGCAGCAGCATCTTACCTGCAGTCTTCATCTTTAAACACTGGCAGCTACTGAGAACAGCTTCCTCGAATCTGCTCGCCTCCTGGACAGAACGACCTGAAAGAGGAAGATAGAGGCAACATTAAAGAAAGCAGTAGAGACATTTACAAATTACGAACTGCTCAAAAGGCTTACCTGGCTGGTCGCCTCTCGGCTGGCACCACTCCGGACATTCCACTCGCGCTGAAGAACACTGGAGCCTACAAGGAACGAAAACACAGATTAGCAAAGGCAAGACTTTGCAGCACTGCTCATAGCACTTACTTACCGCATCAAGGCGCTCTTAATGCGCCATCATTTACCAGCAGGGCTCAACCAAGCCAGTTCGCTGCACTGAAGCTCTGCATACCTAAGGGAGAAAAAAGAGACATTTTAAACAAAGAAAGGCATGCAGGATAGCAACAAAACTAAAGAACAGCAATAAAACCTACCTGAACAATATCAAACAGGCCGGCGTCAGTGAAGTAACTGGACCGCACTCGCCCATGAAAGACAACGCGCCCCTGCAAAGAAGGCAGGACGGAGAGCACGCCTAATTCTACCACAAGGCAGAACCTTCCCCGCAGACCACATCAGGGCAAAGCTGAGAAGCATACCAGCGATTAACCCGGCTGGGTGGCGTCCCTGTGGATACCAGGTGACCTTAACAGCAAGGGCGTTCACATCCTTTCCAGATCGCAATTCATCACACACACAATTTGTGAACATCCTTCTCTCATGCATAAGGTTAATGTTTCATAAGCCTGCATTGCAAGATACATGGCCACATGTAAGTGGGAAAAGGTACACATTTTGTGTGTGTGCCGTTTCCGAAAGCATCACTGCATGAAGACATCCATTTGCATTTGCAATTTAAGTACACCTTGAGATCGTGTGCTTAGATGTGTGCTGTTGGAGTCATTGGTAAAATTCAGAGCACATCCCTGATAAAAGGATGGATGTTTTGTGTACATAGAATAGCCCATGGACCATTTCCCTGCAGACTAGTGTCACCTGACACAGGCCAAGCACATAAAAATGTATAAAGATGTCAAGTAATCTGCAAAGTCACCTGGCAGTATTTAATAGACCCAGCCGGAAATGCTCAAGCAAATGTAATATCTGCATTTACATTAATGAGACCTTTAAGTTCTGTTCCTGCTAATCCTGCTAATGCTCTCGCAGGACCTACATGGGTAGTAGACTGACCTACCCCACCTATGTCTGTTCATTAGGCCAAGGACTTTTTAAGGTTCATAAAAGTGCCCAGCACTAACATATGCATGAAGCATTATGATTAGCGAAGTGCAGCAGAGTGCTGCGAGTGTGTTAACTGGTGCTGGCCAGAGACACTATTCCTTCCGTGGCTGTGTATCCTGACTGGAGTCTTTTTTCCCTTGCCTTTGTGAAGGCGACCTAAGCAGACCTAAGTGAATTCAACATAAATATCCCAGCACAAGCGAAGCACAGCAGAGTGCTACGAGTGTGTTGGCTGGTGCTGGCAAGAGACTCTTTTCCTTCTGTGGTTGTGTATCCTGACTAGTCTTTTTTCCCTTGCCTTTGTGAAGGCAGACCTAAGCCGACCTAATTGGATTCAATATAAATATCCCAGCACAAGCACAGCTGAGTGCTGCAAGTGTGTTGGCTGTGTTTGTCGTGTTTGTCGGAGTGTCGGACACACTAAATGAAGCCTTTCCCACTCGCCTCGCCGCTTACTTCAGCGCCAACCCAGCACCCGATCTGCGACAGTTTTTCCAGCCCCAACTCTTCAAAAACCCTTGTACTGGGTTGAAACAAATATTTTTGTACGTTTTACTTTTTAAATTTTGATAGGCAAAAGATGAAAAAGTCTAAGAGACTAAGAGAAGAAAAATAAGAGGGTAAAACAGCCACTCATCAGTGAGTCACCCTTCATATCTCTTCACAATTGTCGACATGTACAATCTGAGCACCGCCTCGATGAGGGACGACCTCAGAGTGCCTGAATTCGATATTACAGGCGAAATTCAAAATATGCAAAGCAAAAGGCCCAAATTGTCCCTCCTCTCTCCCACAGTCGCAACTTCTCAACCAACTACTTCAATTGCTTTAAATGAAGATTGTGAGCAACAGCCCTCCCTTGCTCAATATTTCTCAAGTACCAAGTCATCTGGTGAAGGGAATTATAGACCGAAACTTGGAATATACTATTTCAACAACATCGATGAAACTGACAACCGCCAATTTAGCTGGTCACAAACGAATTTCGCGGAGTCTAGAATCACTAAACAACTTATCAAATGTATTTGGAACTATTCACCCTTGGCATGCCGTCGACCAAATTGCATCCGACTGCCCTATGTGATGGGATGCATTCAATGAAATGCTTAAAGAAACACTCCACAAGACACCACTCTGAAAGCACTGAGTTTTGTATTTAATTCCCTTGTCAATGTTTTCGAATCCTTGAAAAAAGAAGTACATATGTACTCAGGCATACTAATGGAATTATCTAAGGAAGTTGGCAATAATGAGTCCTCGCTAACACGTTTGTGCACAGCCCTAAATACCCAAGTAAACGACCCAATCGACATGTTACAATGACTTGGAAAAAAACAAACCTTAATTGAATTGAAGACCTAAACTCATGTAAAGAGCTTACTCAATTAATGTGGCAGGATATTAAATTGACCTTATCAGAGCTGCAGAAGCCCAACAACAACAGACAATTAGATGGAGTTGCAGAACAGGAAGAATTAGAATTAAATACAGTGGAGGGGAAAAAAGCACAAACCTACTATGCCTTGTGAGTATTCAGAACGTTCTTGTGCAGAAGGGAGGGGGAAGTTGGGGTAGGTGCTGGGGTGCTCGTGGAGGAGCAACAGATGAAGTGCAAGTTATGGTACTTGCGAGCCTCCAGGACGGAGGGTGTGCTGAGGCAAGTGCTGAGGATTGACAGAAGCTGGGGGCGATTCAGTGTGAGAGGTCAGGGCCCCCATGAATTGTGCTTCATTCTGAAGGGATTGCCGATTCATGCTGATTTAGAAAAACCTGCAGAAACAATGGTTCTGTCGGTTTTCTGAGTCCAAACACGAAGAACATAAAGTAGCACTCTCGGCAGAAGATCTGCACTGAGCGTCTCCTAGCTCTTTCCGGAGGATGTGCATCAGTCTCCATGGCAACATTATTTGGATGTTTGTGGAGAAGCTGAATTCACATGTTTTGGTTGTGTGTGGGTTGAGCACCTGAAAGAAGAATGTGTGCAATCTGTGTGTAGTCATTGTAATGGTGGCATCCATGTTTTTCCAAGGCTGCCACCATTAGTGGGTATCAGGTAATATTATCCCCACCAATAATATTGGCATATAAATGGTTGTGGGGTAAGGCCATAGGTAATATTATTAGCGGGGATAATTTAGGGGGTTATTGGGACCGGGGGTTACAGGGGTTTCCCCCGCTCCATTAAAAAGAATTATGGACTTTGCAGGGGTTTCCCCCTCAGGTTCCATGGCTTAATATCGCCGCAAAAATATGGCAATATTCTCGTATAGCTTTATTTTTGCAGGGATATTAACACATGGAACCCATTTGTAAACTCCACCATGCATGCACGATGGAGATGGACTCAAATTATTCTAATGGAAAAGATTTAGGCATGGAAACTCAGCATATGCATCGATTCCAGTTCAGTGGAGGCCGACTGTGGCTATGGTCAGTTTCTTTCTGCTTGATTCTCCAGCAGTAAAAGGATCGCCCCCTAATTTGGACAAAGTACATGCAAAACATAGAGTTGCTGATTGCTTGTTTCAAATTTATTGCATGCTGTAGCCATAATGACAATACCATAATCCACAAAATGTTTTACAGACACTTTTTGATCTGAAAGTTGAAAGTGACTACCTCGTTACGATGGAGTCATCTGTCCACAAAAATACCATAAACATTGATCTTTCCACCAAACTCAAGGAACTCTGAAATGACTACTCCGTAGGCATTCCTATGCTTACTTCAGATGGGCAAAGAGCAGATTGGCTTGGGTGATGCCTGTGAGGCTGATGAACAAAGACAACAACTGAGACAATTGTTTCTGGATGCCCAGCACATGTCATCTGTTGATTCCTCTGATTGTGGACATATATCTCTACATTATACAATAATAACCACAAGTCCTGATATGGCTCTAGTATTTGTGTGATAGATAGTACAAATTGCAGCTCAAGTACTTGGAATTACTCAGAAGGAATGTCAACATTTTTTAAACCCATTACATAATTTTCCCAATTAATAGTCCTTTTAACAATCTAGTAATGGGAATACTATAACCCAATGGAGAATTGAAACTCTGTGTGGACTTGAGGAAAGCGAACAAGAAGGCGCATCTGACAAGGGGGCGTTTCCTCATATCGATCAGAACCTTGCACAGCTCCAATGGTCTAAAGTGTACACTGCCCACGATTTGACAAATGGTTATCGGATTGTCTCAGTTATCTGTGAACACTAGCTCTAATGTGATTTTTCCTTTAGGGTGCAACATTATGAATAATCATAGATGATGGCTAACCTTGAGAAAAAAGGATTAAAGCCTTACTGAAATTGAAGAACCCCACACATCTACATGGACTTTGGATCCTTATAGGATTTACTAACTACATTTATAGAGGATTTTTCTGAGGTCATTCAGCCTTTATTCTGTCTATTGAAGGCAGGGATGCAGTGTAAATGGGGTGACTCACAAATACAGTCTGTGAATCAGTTAAAGAAAAGCCTTTCCCAATCTCTTTGGATTTTCTTTTCGCATAAAAAGGGAGTTGTTCCTGAACTGTTAACCTTCCAACGCCTGTTTGACTGTGGTTTTGTATCAACCTCGTGCCCAGGTTAATAGGCTGATTTCATATGCAAGAAAGACATTCTTATCTCTCCTGGCTAAGTGCAATGAATGTTAAAGTGCTCTCCCGGAAACAGTATGGGCACTGAAGCATTCATGGATTTGTGGGTAAAATGTTATAGTTGAGACCTCCTACCAGCCATTGAAATATCTGCAAAGTAACCAAATGTGGATTGGGAATATCTCTAATATGAGTATTACTACCTTGATCTGGACTTGTTCAATGCATGGCAACCCTGTAGAGATCTGGTATAGTCAAAATAAAAGGCGTTTGGAAGATCTACTTTATTATTTCAAAGATCACTGTTCAGAAGAAAAGACTTCAAACAAACTGATGATATGTCAACGTATCTAGCTCCTGTTATGGGGTGTGACCAAGCCCAATTTGCATTTTGTCGTCTTCCTTGAGCAATACAATAGGTTACGATGCATTCCAATTCTTCCAGCCGTCACTATTCTATTTTTCTAATGTCTAGTTTCCTCACACAAGTTGTATGATGAAAACCACATGTGAATTCCTCCAGTTTATGTAGATCAATGTTCGTACCATATCACTGAAAATGGCAAAGAGAAATAGCAGCTGTTATTGGGAATGCTTGGCTGGGCGACACGCTTGACACTATGTTGGCATGTCAGTTACAAAAAATGGTCCCATAGTAGTCAGGTTTCAGAGGTGAAGGCCGTTTATTAAATCGTTCCTTACTACCATAAATCAACAACTCATTTGGAATTATGCCCACAATAGAACTGCAGAAAATCTGATAAATTATTGGAAATCCTGAGATATACTTTGTGGAAACAACAGATCCTTGATGCATGGCAAACTGATCCAAACCATAGGTGATTTGGTGACGTCCAACAACATGGCAATATATTGTCAGAAAAATAAGGGTCACTCTAAGATAGAAGGTCCTGACAACATGGGAAATGATTTGGCAGATGTATTAGCTGAATGGGAGCTCTGCAACAGGCAACCATTACAATCGAACACTTCCTGGCAGAAATTCAGGGAATACTGCCAACTTGACCACAATTTCTTAAGGAAAATTACATTTAAGATGCTCAATCAAGTAGAGATGCTCCAGAGACCAGTGCCATTACTGCCTAAAAGGAAGACTCCCTTATTGGTGAACTTGATCAACATCTACAGAAACCCCAGTTTTGTGAAAACCAATGGAGAGTGCCCGCCTCATTTAGAAGGATTTTCCTACACCATACCCATGATGCGGCGACCGCCAGTCTTAGGTTGTTTCAAAAGACTAGGGAGATCCTACATGAGTTTTGACATATAGATTAACATTTGATTACATATGTCAAGGGCTGTTTGTTGTGTGCACAATTCCTGGTGTATTTTCCCACACCCCTTGCTCCACTCCAGAAAAGAGAGATGAGATTACCTTACTGTGGTCTGGAAATTGATTTAAGCAGACACCCGATTCGTACTCTGAAAAGAAATACATATTAACTGTTCATTAAACAAACCATTAAACTGACTATTTATGAAGTGGATTGAATGCCTCTCAGTGTGCATGCATTGTAAACCCACACAGACCTTTAAGCTGTGACTTTTGCTTGACCTCTGACCCACTGGAAAGTGCAAGTCTAGCAGTAGGGACCAGGATATTGAGATGAACAGGTACTCTGAACTGGATTGACAATGACTATGCATTTCACTCTGAGTGTTTTCAAGGGCGTATTTAATATCAGACAATCCCTCTCTCTCTCTGTACAAAACACTAGGGTGAAGCTTTATAGCAAGCAGACATCACAAGACCGCTCAGGTTTTCATGTTTGTTCCCATATTCTAGATGCAGACAAAAAATATAGCTGGTTTGACATCCAGATACACCAAGTTTGGAAAATCGATTCCCGAGAGGCCATAGTGACTAGTTAATCCCTATTTGTACAGCTCAGAAACATTTTTCATTGTCCATACTTATAACCATTTGCATGCATTCACTGACTATTTGGATCTAGTGTGACACTGAGATCACAAAGGATGGAGGTCTGAGTGCAAAGAACGCAAGTGAAGCTTGAGGAGGGCATGTGGTTGACTCTGACAAGGCATGTGCATATGGCTGCCAACCCAAGCCCTTTGCATAGTGGGTGGCTGGGGAAGGATATGCCAGGCAAGCCTGCCTTCTGTATCTGAGTCTCCAGCTCAAAGAGGCGTACTCAATGCCAACAGAGAATTTAATATTGGATGCTACTCAACAGGAAGAGGCAAATACTTCATTAGTAGCTGCATTTGTATGGGCATCCAAGACACTACCACTGAGGAAACCCACGCTCTGAAAGCCTGCAGAGAGAATACAACATGTAAATTGGATATTAATGTGTAAGAGGACGCGACACACCTTAACGCCCCATAGTAGGTTACTGTGCTGAGGTCTTGACCAATGTCAGCAGCCTGCAGAGATTGCAATGTGTGTTCTGAAGCTGGTACAGGCGCAGCTCGCACCCTTTTCTGTGCTCCCCTGAGGGAAATGGTGCAGCCCCATCCTAAACATCCTTTGCCTGGACAGGTGTCCAGAGCGGGAGACCGGCTGCACATGCCAGGTGCGGCCCCATCCCAGACTTCCTTTGCCTGGGCAGGTGTCGAGAGAGGCTGTACCTGCCAGGTGCGGCCCCACCTCAGACTTCTTTTGCCTGGGCAGCTGTCGAGAGAGGCTGCACATGTCAGGTGTGGCCCCATCCCAGACTTCCTTTGCCTGGGCAGGTGTCGAGAGCGGCTGTACATGCCAGGTGCGGCCCCACCCCAGACTTCCTTTGCCTGGGCAGGTGTCGAGAGCGGCTGTACATGCCAGGTGCGGCCCCATCCCAGACTTCCTTTGCCTGGGCAGGTGTCGAGAGGGGCTTCACATGCCTGGTGCAGCCCCACCCCAGACTTCCTTTGCCTGGGCAGGTGTCGAGAGCGGCTGCACATGCCAGGTGCGGCCCCACCCCAGACTTCCGTTGCCTGGGCAGGTGTCGAGAGCAGCTGCACATGCCAGGTGCGGCCCCACCCCAGACTTTCTTTGTCTGGGCAGCTGTCGAGAGAGGCTGTACCTGCCAGGTGCGGCCCCACCTCAGACTTCTTTTGCCTGGGCAGCTGTCGAGAGAGGCTGCACATGTCAGGTGTGGCCCCATCCCAGACTTCCTTTGCCTGGGCAGCTGTCGAGAGAGGCTGTACCTGCCAGGTGCGGCCCCACCCCAGACTTCCTTTGCCTGGGCAGGTGTCGAGAGCGGCTGTACATGCCAGGTGCGGCCCCATCCCAGACTTCCTTTGCCTGGGCAGGTGTCGAGAGCGACTGCACATGCCAGGTGCGGCCCCACCCCAGACTTCCGTTGCCTGGGCAGGTGTCGAGAGCAGCTGCACATGCCAGGTGCGGCCCCACCCCAGACTTTCTTTGTCTGGGCAGGTGTCGAGAGCGGCTGTTCCTGCCAGGTCCGGCAATGTCAGGTGCGGCCTCACCCCAGACTTCCTTTGCCTGGGCAGGTGTCGAGAGCGGCTGCACATGCCAGGTGCGGCCCCACCCCAGACTTCCTTTGTCTGGGCAGGTGTCGAGAGCAGCTGCACATGCCAGGTGCGGCCCCACCCCAGACTTTCTTTGTCTGGGCGGGTGTCGAGAGCGGCTGTTCCTGCCAGGTCCGGCAATGTCAGGTGCGGCCCCACCCCAGACTTCCTTTGCCTGGGCAGGTGTCGAGAGCGGCTGCACATGCCAGGTGCGGCCCCACCCCAGACTTCCTTTGTCTGGGCACGTGTCGAGAGCGGCTGTTCCTGCCAGGTGCGGCCCCACCCCAGACTTCCTTTGTCTGGGCAGGTGTCGAGAGCAGCTGTGCCTGCCAGGTGCGGCGATGTCAGGTTCAGCCCCATCCCAGACTTCCTTTGCCTGGGCAGGTGTCGAGAGAGGCTGTACCTGCCAGGTGCGGCCCCACCTCAGACTTCTTTTGCCTGGGCAGCTGTCGAGAGAGGCTGCACATGTCAGGTGTGGCCCCATCCCAGACTTCCTTTGCCTGGGCAGCTGTCGAGAGAGGCTGTACCTGCCAGGTGCGGCCCCACCCCAGACTTCCTTTGCCTGGGCAGGTGTCGAGAGCGGCTGTACATGCCAGGTGCGGCCCCATCCCAGACTTCCTTTGCCTGGGCAGGTGTCGAGAGCGACTGCACATGCCAGGTGCGGCCCCACCCCAGACTTCCGTTGCCTGGGCAGGTGTCGAGAGCAGCTGCACATGCCAGGTGCGGCCCCACCCCAGACTTTCTTTGTCTGGGCAGGTGTCGAGAGCGGCTGTTCCTGCCAGGTCCGGCAATGTCAGGTGCGGCCTCACCCCAGACTTCCTTTGCCTGGGCAGGTGTCGAGAGCGGCTGCACATGCCAGGTGCGGCCCCACCCCAGACTTCGTTTGTCTGGGCAGGTGTCGAGAGCGGCTGTTCCTGCCAGGTGCGGCCCCACCCCAGACTTCCTTTGTCTGGGCAGGTGTCGAGAGCAGCTGCACATGCCAGGTGCGGCCCCACCTCAGACTTCGTTTCCCTGGGCGGTGTCGAGAGCAGCTGGACATGCCAGGTGCAGCCCCATCCCAGAGTTCCTTTGCCTGCGCAGGTATTGAGAGTGGCTGCACATGCCAGAACAATCGGAAAGTCCCTTCTTGGTCATACTCTGGGTCATCACAGATTGCCCTATAAAACGAATGCAAAAAGTGACCAATCACCCCTTGAAAGGAATACATTTGGGACACATGTATGGTGCATGATCGAACATCCCGGTTGCTGAGCCCCAGTCTCATGCAGGTACCTCAGGGTAGTTAGTTACCTACGGAATCTACTGCTATACCCAACAGCCTTGATAAACTGCCCCCTGTGTTCAAGAACGAGAATATGCCATTCCCTGCATTGATCAATGTACCTTTGAAGAGCATCCACTTCCATCCTTAAGTCAGCCCAGGGAACCTGTGTGATCATTCTTTTCTGTCATCGGCCTGCATTCAGATGGTCTCTGTTGGGGGCCTGGGTCACCAGGCCTCCAGCCGCTCTGCATCCATGCAGACGGGCGGACCGTAGGGGGCACCCTACGAGATCCAGATCATCAGACAGGACATTCTGCATTCGGCGGACCGCATGGGGCACCCTGCGGCCTACTGGGCTCCGGGGCACCGGAGCCACACACCCATCAGCCCCAGCTCTGGGGGCACCGCAATCGCCGTGATCACACAGCAGCAACATTCAGTGTAGGCAGTGTTGCCCAGCAGGGGCACAGTCTTCATGATGGGCCACGTGGCAGGCCCTCGGCATGCTGCGCCGCACCAGCATGGTGCATAGATACACAGGTGTCAGGTTGTGACCGACTGACGAGCCGGGAGTAGCTCGCTCTCTTTATTAACTTGGTCACATGGTGGCCACCATATGACCACACACAGATCCTTGGCAGCTACCATGTTCCCCAGTAGGGGTGACATACAACACTCCCTTCATGTGATGTGCACTAGGAATTAATACCTGAGAACTGCCTGCACACAGGGACGGGCTGCTGTGCCCTGCAGTGGTCCACAAGTACTCAAAGGTATACATGAATGCCTTC
Source organism: Ambystoma mexicanum (assembly GCF_040938575.1). Lineage (NCBI taxonomy): Eukaryota > Metazoa > Chordata > Amphibia > Caudata > Ambystomatidae > Ambystoma > Ambystoma mexicanum. The sequence continues at coordinate 1,106,420,660 of NC_090930.1, read as the reverse complement.
AAGCCCCATCAAAAAGAACAATGAAGCAAAGTAGATGCTTGTGTAGGTTGCTTAATGTTAAGAACGGTGAAGATGGTCAAGAGATAGGGTCTCATTATAAGTATGGAGGTGTGGGAAAAAAGTGGTGGTGTTTCCCGCTCCGCTATACTACGAGTTTGGCCCTGTATTGGGGATTTACCTCCAGTACCATTCTGCAGGTTAATCCTCACATTTGCTTCTAAAAAATCAGCAAAATCGGTGGAATTACCGTGGGGAAATTCCGCCCACGGTAATTCCACCGAAGTCCCGAATGGAATCTGTAAGACTGCAAATTAATGGGGACTAACACCGCCACCACCACTTGTTATGTGGCTGTAAATCCGCCAGACTAAGTGGCGAAAGCGGTAAATTCGTTGGGCAGAATTATGGGGGATTTACTGCTGCAATACCACCTAACTCATAATGAGGCTCGTAGTCTACTAAATGCCTATTGATGAATAGTAAACCTCCGTGTGTTAAACAAAATTGCAGTTTCCAGTAGATGGTGGACACGTGAGGAGGAGTGATGCTGTACTCCTGGATGGTGAATCATATTTTCATGAATAACAGCTGTCTTCTGGAATTAGCCATCAATCACTCATGTATTTTGGCAGAAAACACATTGTTCCGTGTGCTTTTCAAGCTATTATTCTCATGGACTTTGTGACAACTGTTTATTTTTGCCTCAGCCTGTGCTGTTTCGTTCATTCTTGGAAACGGGGCCGTTGGCAGTTTAAGCGGCGCAACACTTCGACCCTTGAAAACCTTAGAGATGTTTACAGCACCTTCCTGAGACTGTTGCCAGACATGGGTAGTGAGCAGGCGGCCAGGGTAGGGGTTAAGGGACACCACAGCAAGCAGAACGGGTTCCCCCCACCCATTCACAGGAGACTGTATTTGAATATTGGCCCTCCAGTTTCCACTATATGGAGAGTAATGTAACCTAGAGATGCCCACTGCCTGGATTCTAAGAACTATAATAATAGCTGTTATTACTCCCCTTGTCTCTGGAGGATAGCTCAGAAGCAACGCGCTCGCCGTGGAGCAACACAGGTTCGATCCCCGGGTCTGCACTTAGAAACCTCTGGGTATTAAGCGTGTTATAAATACCCAATTACAATTACCCAAGAAGGATAAAGGGCAGAGTCAGCTTGTCCCAGACATGTATAATTTATGGTACAACCCATTTGATTATTGAGTTTAAAACTTAGAAGGGTCAGTATGAATGTTAAAGTCAGGTATGTGGTAACTTTAGTGGAAGTTGGAGAAGGTGTTTTTAACACCGTCTAATGATGTGGAGAAACACGTGCCATTACATTCACTGATGAACAGATCCGGGAGTAAACTATGCACTAACAGCATGGTATGATATGCAAGGTTATTTATAATGAGCTTAATACCCAGAGGTTTCTAAGCGCGGACCTGGGCATCGAACCTGTTTTGCTCCGCGTCGTCTTGCTTCCAAGGCGAGCACATTGCCCCCGAGCTATCCTCCCGAGACTGTGTTGGCCCGCCACAGGTCACCAGTGCGGGCCACTCCAAGTATCGAGATCACCCGACTAGCCAGTAAGGCTGTGGAACGCAGCAGTCGAATTGCAGGGAACACCCTGCCATGTCCGGTTCATCGTACTGCTTACACCAGCTGGGGGCACCCAGCATGTGGCAGCCTCGGCTCTGGGGGCACCCAGGCCGGGGCTTCAGGGACAGGCTGTGTTCACACGGTGAACCAACAGTGACAAAAGACACAGGCCCTCATTACGACCCTGGCGGAAATCGCGGTGCAAAATGCACCATGGAGCACGGCGGAAAGCTGCCGATAGCGCCATGGGGGTTGGCGGATTTTCCGCCCCATTCCGACCTTGGCGGGGCGGTAAATCCCCATTCCCCATTTTACCCTTCCCCATTCCCATTTTTGCCCCATAGGGTATAATGGGAGTGGGGAAGGCGTTAATTACGCCACCGTAGAATAGGGTGGCGTAATTAACAACAAGGTCCCGTAGCGCCATGGATTTCTCCGCCCGGAAAAACCAGGCGGAAAACGCTCCATGGCGCTACGGGAACTCGTAGTAGGGCGGACGGGTCCGCCGCGAATAACGCTGGCGTAAACCCACTCCGCCAGGGTCGTAATGAGGCCCACAGACACTAGTTGCCACTTCCAGGGGCTATGCTGTACTGTCTCTCACGTGCCAGCGGAGCCACTTTTGTTTGCGTCATGACACAATCAGGATGCTTTTCCTTAAAGGGGCAACAGGACCACACTTAAATACGCCACACACCACAGAGACGAGCACCAGTCTCCCAGGCTAGCCTGCAGAGAGCAATGATGTTCATTTTCATAACATCTCAAAAAATGGCCTCTCTGAGCTAAAACCTAGATGTAGGGTATTGAACTAATAAAGCCCATCATTACAGCACTTATGAGCAGGATGCGCCCAGCATGGCACGATATATTGAAATGTGATATTATTATTACTGTTCATATAAGAGGTTGGATCCCTTGGAGGGTAATGCGTAAAGTCTGAGGGACTGCCAGTAGAGAAAGCAGAGGGCTCACAGGTAGTCGACACGGAGAGCAAAACATACAGGCTTTGCAGGCTGGCAGACCTTCTGTATCACATTCCTAAAATGTGGGTGGTCTCTACTTTGGAAAGTCTTACACGATTTACATTTGGGGGAGTGAATAGCTCTGGTGACAAAAACATATATATGAATGTCTAGGTGAGATATCAGGTTCCTTCCTCCTTTCATTTTTAGGTCTAGCTTTAGAAAGATTTAGCTCTCTATCAGAGCTCTTGCAGGCAATAATTAGAGGGGCTCTGTTATCAATTATTAGCTGCTCTGTGATGCAGAAAGATTTGTGCAGCTAGGTCTCAGTGCTTGCATTTTTGTGTCATCCATGTCATGCACGTTTTTTCCAATCGTCTCTCCTCATAGACTATCAACTCTGCACTTCTCCTCCACAGCCTTGCAGCATCTCCCAACATGTATTTTAGTTTATGCAACACCTCTAATTTAGGTAGCACAAAACAGAGGTAATGATCGCATCTACTGAGACAGGGAAGGAAAAACTGGGGAAGAAATGAAAACAAAAGTAGGATTGGTGCAGTCCCCTCTTGGTGTTTCACTTCTTTTCCTGCTATGTGCAAGTCAACTTGCATGTCATTTTTGTGTGGGGATGCTGGGGACGATTGGGCAGAAGTCCAGGACCCAATTAGACTCTTAAGGGACCAGGCCGCAAATCTCGGTAACAGAGGGGGTCGTTAGCATGGAAGGTGGAATTGGAAGTTGAAGAGTAAGGTCTTGAGTTGTTCGCAGTACTTGAGGTGGTCTGGTTCAAGACGGTGAGAGAGAGGGAGCCTGCTGAGAAGAAAAATCTGCCCCCAGCTCTCTGCTTGGAGAAGCATTTGATCAGCAGAGAGTTGGAGCAAGAGGATAGAAGGGATCTGGACAGAGAATATTTAGTAAAAGTGAGTTGCCAGTAGAGTGGTCCCAGGCCCCAGACAGCCTTGTGGATGATGTAAAGGGTTTTGAATTTGATCCGTGCAACAACCCGGGAGCCAGTGGAGAGATTTTAGGGCTGGAGGGATATCGTCGTAGGGCTTGAGGTCAAGGATAAGTCTTGCAACCCTATTCTGTATTAGTTGAAGAGAACAGAGTGAAGAGAGAGGCAGGTTGAGGAAGAGGCTGTTACAGTAATTTACCCTGGAAAGGACCAGAGCTCTAGAGACATTGAGTGGAGGACTTGTTTTGGGCCTTCCGAAAAGCATTGAAAACTTGGTTGTTTGCCTAAAGCTTATGCTCACAATAACGTTATGAGCCACATGTATGTATTACTGTATATGAATGCACAGAAATGTATTCCCCCTGGCTCCGCAATACGTGTAACTGGTCTTGCAACAGCTTCTTGATGCCCCCAGGCTTAAGTGCTTTAAAAATAAAAAAAATAAAAAATGTAAATGGGAGTGATATTTCCAATTGTTTGCACTGTGGAGGCAAGCTTAGGCTGCTCCATTGGATCAACATTAACCAATCGTGCACTCAGAGTAACAAGGACAGAGCAGCAATCTCCCCACCCCCAAAAAAAGACACCTGTTATATAATTTTTGTTATATGTGCATTCGTTATAAAGTGATTTGTTATAAAGATTCGTTATAAAGACATGTAACCGTACATCTGCATGTTTGAGCACATTCCTTTCCTGTCCTCCTGGAACTGCCTTTCAAGTTCTTGCCTTGTGTGAGCCACTCGTAAATCCTGTCCTTGGAATGCAGTTGGTTCACCAGGCAACCATAAAAAGTAGGAATCATAAAATGTACTGTATTGTATTTATTGACAATACAAGGTGTTACTTAAAAAGCAATCAACAGCCAATAGGGCACTCCTGAATCAGGTGTGGTGCAGTAGTGGTAATGATAGTCAGCAATTGCCTGACTCATGTTTGAGAATATTTGTTGCAGATTACGGGGACATACTGTGGTGCAAGGGGGACTTGCACAGGTGGAGTTTTGTGCACGTTGCTCGGCGATGTGGAGTAATGTGAGAGTAGGTATAGGTGACTCCTTCTTGGTTCAGGAGGTGGAGCGTCAATGAGGATTTGAAGTAGTCAATATTAGTGCACAGTATTGATTACAGGGCTCTGCTATGCCACAGAAACCTGGTTTAAATACATTTTCACCAGTAGGAAGTGCACCAAAGAAAGTGCTACCAGGAAGAACAAGAGTTCCATTGTGATTTACAGAAAACGGGCACATATCTATTTGGATGGGGAGCTCCGGCCACTTCTCCCATCACTTTCCCTCATTTACACTTGCACCAGATGGATATTCTCACTTTGAAAGAGGGCAGCAATTGAAGATGTACTCTCTCAGATACATGGTTAAAGAAAAAAAACATGTTTTGGTCATTAAGAAGAAATTGTAACTGATAAATCAATCCCAGACACTATACGCCATTTTATGTTTAGTGTAAACAGATTCTTGCATAAAGTTGCTTGACATTAATCATGCACCTTTTCTGAATTCCAGTTTGATAACTAGTTCTGTGGGACCAGACATATTCACGTAGAGAGCATTCTAAGGCAGTCAAGCAGAAGCCACCAGCTGATGAAAAGTATACTGCCTTTAGCTAGCGGTAAAGGGTACGAAAACATGTTTAGAATTATACCTTTTTCATAGAGAAAAGGTTTATTTGTACACGAGCTGTGGCCTAATTAGCGATTCTGTTGCACCATTGGTCATTACATCACATCTTCTGTTACAGAGAGGGTAGGTGCTGCACTACTGCCCATGATCAGGCAGAGAAGCCAGACAATGAAGAATGCCATCGTCCCTGTATCACAGCCTGGATATATGATGAGTGAGTGAATGGCAGTAGCATTAGAGTACTTCCCAGAAATCACAAACAGAATAGCTGCTTGTTTTACCAAAGAAAGGAAATGAAGCCTTTTAGGCAGAGCTCTTTATGGGTGCTTCACAATTGCCAACATTCCTGTCATGTATGTAAAAACCTATCCAATGAAAGAGCACTAATCACCAAATATATTCTATTGTGTCCGTTGTAAATAATGCATTGATTAGCTGTGGTATGCAAGCAAAGAGAGATTCCATAGCACTGGCACTTACTATAACTTCACTAGAGTGCAAACTGGTGCTAGGATAGTGAAGATTTCTGTTGAAACTATATCAAAATTAGGGCACAGGGTTTCAGAATTTGGTTAATGTAAGAATTTTAATCCAAAGTAATATCAAATGTGGAGAATGTTAATGTCATTTTTTATTATATCTACCCAGAGAAAGATTGCTTTCTGCCAGAGCTCGAGGAAGAGCATGTAGAGGGCTCCTGGTGTCCATTAGTTATTTCGTGATGAAGAGAGGGACTTGTATTCTCTTTTTTCATCTTGACTGTAACAATATGTTCACAGGGCTATCTTGGAATGGTAGGACATGCCTGACGATGTATCATTTACGTGAATGTGTGTAAACAATTCATATGGTTGATGTGATTGATGATCACAATCCATGTTGATCAGATGACCTGGTAGATGTTTGTGAATATACAATTTTCAAAATGTCACTTAAAAGTATGAGGTCCATGAAACTAGAGTCTGTGGTCAATACAAACATAAAACTACGCATGGGTGGTCTGACATGTTATGTTATGTTATGCCATGCTATGATGATTTATACCATGCACTGCTTCCATATGGATAGTCTCCAGGGGCTCACATGGCTCTGTAAGAAAAGTGGATGGAGTTGGTTAGTGAGGGAAGAGGGATAGAATAGTGGTTGTGCTCCTCTGTTGATGCTTGCAGAACCAGGCTTGCTCCCACGCATTTGTGCTTGGGAGCTTTCTTGGTGTGCTTTGTAGTGTGCACTGAGCTTGTTGTGTCAGGAGGAGTAGTGTCCAGTGTCTGAGTTGTTTGTTGTTTGCAACTTTTTTTTATTTTGCCTGACTAGTGGAGGGTTTTTGCTTTGCATGTCCTTGGTGTGTAGTTGTGCTTACCCTTTTGGATGTTAGTAGCATTGGAGAGGTGTGAGGGTGTGAACAAGATGAGGGTGGTGGATAGACGGTTTCTGTTAGCCTCTGGATGTGAGCTGGTTTTATTGTTTGATTTGTCCATCTGTATTGCCCCTTGTTTGGTTAGATCGCAGAGTGTGATTTGTGGCGTGCACATTTTTATGCTTGCCTCAGTGAATTGAATAGCCAGATTTTAAGCCATTTTCTGAATGTTCCTATTTCCTTTGGTCTCGAGTTCCAGAGTTTTGCTATCAAACAGGAAAATGCATTTCCTCGGAAGTTCCTTTTCTCGTTGTGGTTTGTTTCTATGTGGACGTTGTTGCTCGATCGTAGGTTTCTTTGCAGTTGATAATGGGTGATTTTAGCTTGGAGAAAGTCGACTCCTTGTCCGTGTAGTGATTTGTTTGTGATGCAGAGGGCTTTAAAGTTAATGTGTTTTTTTACTTGTATCCAGCGCAGACTTCTCAGGGCTTGTCTGATGTGGTCTCTTCTGTTTAGTCTCAGGAGTAGTATTGATGTGGTATTTTGGAAGTGTTGGAGTTTTCTTTTTAGGTGTGCTGACATTCCAAAGTAGAGGCTGTTTGTGTAGCCTACTCTTGATAGTACCAATGAGTTGATTGCAAGTGGTCTGTGTGGGAAATTAAGGTAGGGGAGTATCCCTCTTATTAGCCACAGGAGATAGAAACATTTCTTTGCTTTTGTGGTTTGACTTGTGGTTCTAGGGAGAGCGCAATCTCCTGGAGTTTTTTTTTCAAATCACTGATGATGTCTCTGATTAGGTTCCCATGCACGGTGGCCAGCTCAGGTAGGTCTGTGTTGCATTGTCTTCCAGTGAGAAGATCATTATTTCTGTTTTAGTTAAGATTGTTGTTTGTCATCCAGGTATATAGTCAGTGAGGTATTTGTTGAGGGTGCTGTTCGGTTCTTGGACGGAGGATATCTTGAAGATGAGTTGGGCGTCGTCTGCCTAGTTGTAGGATGTCAGTCCATGGGGTTGAATGAGTTTTATTAGAGGGGACATGTAGATGTTCAAGATCAGTGGGGAGAGGCTTGATCCTTGTGGTACGCCGCAGGTGATGTTTTTGGAGTTAGATGTAAATGGCAATAGGTGTGTTCTTTCTGTTCATTTGTTGAGGAAATATTTCACCCATTGTAGTGCATTTTTTTATGCCGCATTACTCCAATCTCTTCATTAACATTGTGTGTCAAATTGTGTCAAAGACAGCTGATATGTCTACTAGTATGAGGGTTGATTGGGTACTGTTGTCTGTGAAATTATGTAGGTCTTCCCATATGGAGAGAAGTTCAGATTCAGCTCCTCTCATGGGTCTGAAGCTGACTTGGGGTCGGTTCAGTATCCGGTTGTATTTTATTGAGTAATTCTTTGTAGATGTGGTTCTCAAAGATTTTCGCTGTGTAAGGTAGATTCGATGTAGGTCTGTAGTAGGTATGATCTTCTGCATTTCCTGTTTTATCTTTTAGGAAGGGCTTGATCTATGCTGATTTGAAAGATTTAGGTACTATTCCCAAGTTTAGTGATAGATTCATTTTTAGTCGAAAGTATGAAGCTGGCGTTCTGTGGTTGAAGAATTTTTTGTAGATGCCTGGTGGTTGTTTTTGTGGTGTTGCAGCGTGCATCAATGTTGTATTGCTTCTATTTTTGCTCTTAGATGGATTTTGATGTTGTCACATAGGGATTATGATGATACCACGTGTTTGTTGCATGAAATTGGGTCTTTTATTTCCTTGATCATTTTGAACAATTCTTTTCATGGGTTTGTAGCCAATTGGATTCTTGTGGAATCATATTTTTAATTGCTTTCAGGGCTGCTGATTTGCAAATTGGTATTTGTGTCAGTATTTGTTTTTATCCAGTTGGTTGTAGTGTTTTCTCCATTGTTCCCAGTTTGCGGTTTGATTTTTTGAGTTCCCTCAATTCTTCTCTGAACCATATTGCTGCAATTTCTTTGGGGAGGGTTTTAAGAGTTTTGCAAGTACTAATTGATCTAGGCCATTAGTGATCCAAGTGTCATGCTTCTCTTCCACTAAACCCGGTGTAATTTGATTTAGCTGGGAGGAGTTTGGTTTGCTTGATTCCAGTATATCTGCTAGCATTTCCAGGTCAAGACTCTTCCAGTTTCTTTTGTTTGTTGCTGAAAGTTTTACATTTGTGGCCATAATGCGGGTTGGGGTTTTCACAATGAATAGGATCATGTGGTGTTTGCTCCATATGATTGGTACTGGTGGGGAGGTGGTTGAGAGTTCATAACTGCCGAAGACTGCATCTATAGTGTGTTCGGCAAATTCCGTGGGAATATTTACTATTTGTTTGAAATGGAGGGTTTCCAGTAGGAAGCTGACAGTGTTTACTGTGGCTTCATTTTTTCATTTGATCCAAATGTTGAAGTCGCCCAGAACGACTATGTTGTCATGGTAGGTGGTGAGGTTGGCAATGGTTTCATTGAGATTTATAGCAAAGCTGTGGTTTTAGGAGGGCAGTCTGTAAATCAGGAGGAAGGGTAGATTGGCCTGGTTATTGAGCTTGATGTTGATTATGAGCGATTTTAAATCTTCTATGTCAATTGATGGGACTGGTGTTGAGCAGATGTGGTTTTTGTGCACAGGTCTGATTCCTCCTCCTCTTCGGTTTTCTCTGTTAGAATGTATTAGTTTGAAGTTGTCAGGTATGGCTTTGTGGGTGATTACTTTGTAGTTATATGACAGCCATGTTTCTGTGAGGAAGAGCATGTCTGCGCCGTCTTCACTTAGGAGATCATAGATTTCTGTTTTGTGCTCAGCCATAGACATAAACTAATGTCTAGTATACATGAAAACAGAGAACACAGTTATTACTCTCACCATCTTTTCTTAAAGAAGAAGAGCTTTTAAGGACATATAATGATTATAAAGAGGCATTCAAACAGAAAAGAAGACCACATACTATGGCAGCAATCCAAAATCTATTTACAAAAGCTCCATGAAGCAACTGAGCAAGATACATACTAAAACAAGATTTTCAAAATGTTAAATCTCTAGGGAACTGCTCTACTGGAGAAACCCATAAGCAAGTAAAAGGCAAACATGGCCATGCACAATTTTGTGTTAGCCATAATACAAGACACATATCAAGATAAAACACTAGAGGAAATTATTTGTCAATTAAATATTGAACAAAAACAAGTCTGTGTAACAGCCCAAATTCATATTGAACATCAATTCCTACATGATGTGTAAGTGTACAGTACACAACCACCAGTCCTGTACCACAGTGGTAAAGGATTAAAGTGTAAAAGTTACATAAACCTGGCTATTCAACAGACAATGACAACCGCGTAGGGACACCACAGACAAAGAACCAGAGAGGAGACAGGATGAGCCAAAGAACCACATACAAGAAGCAGGCTAGATACCGTCAAGAGGCAACCAAAGAGCCGTGCCAGAGGCCCCAGCAAACTGAATGACTTAACTGATTTCCCTCTCCTGCTATTCCAACATAACTGACACCACTACACCAGACTGTGGACTAGCCAAACTACACATAAACAAACAGGGAATCAATAATATGCTCACACGCACCATCTCTAGATGCTGAAGCACTTTGGATCCCTTAAGTACACTATCTAAACAGTGCACACAACCATACACACCATAACACACACAACACACTAGCACCAACACACAACATTACCACACAACCATGGCCCTGAATCTTTACCCATAAGGTAACAATGCACAAGACCTCTGGCACAAACTACCACATGCAAATCCACACTCACAGACGGCAGTTCCTCCTGGTTCTGAACCATTCCTCTCATCCTATCCGCACTAACCTCCACCCCCCCCCCCTCTTGCAGAGCAACACGAGCACCTGCAGACAGCCCCTGGGTGGTAGCAGTGCATGGTATAAATCAACATAACATAACATACTCAATGTCATTTATTACTTGATATGAGAAACATTTGATTACCCATAGCATGTGTTTTAATAGCTTTAATTGTACTCTATGCTTCCAACATAGGTGGCATGACTCTGCACCTACTATTCATGTTCTCTGTAGAGCACGAAAAATTAATATAGAGTAAAATACATACTGAAAAAGCTCAAGAGGTTGCCAAATAATGAAACACATGAAATGACTCATAATATCTGAGGTCTCCATAGTCTCAAATATCAGGGAAGCATTGATATACTCAACATTTCAAGAAATACTAAAATGTGATGAAAGTAGAATATTTGGAGGAAAACGAGGAATTTAAATTGTGGATCTATCCCGCAAAAGACCCACAATGGCTAATAGGTATTTCAAACCACCACTTCAGAGTATAGTGCCAAAACTATGGGGAGCATTTGGAATGTGAATTTGAGGAATTATTTATTATTTAAGTAGACAACCCATGGAAAATTAAAAAAATCATGTTGAATCAAACAGTAATCACTATACTGAAATTGTTGCAGCTTCATAAATCTACACCAATTTAAAGAAGGTGCACAAATAGTCTGCCTAATGACCTCACTAGTAGGCTGACATATAGAAGTGAAATGGTACAAAACAACAAAGCATCATTTAATTTAAAGCTGTTGACAAAATCCCAAAACATGGCTTGATTAGCAAATGAAGCAATAATTTTTTTAAAAAAGATAAAAAGAACATAGCATATCAATATCAGCTGGACTTGGTAGCCTTTTAAACGTGAATATGCAAGCTAAAAATGCTCTGTTGAAATGTAAAGGTGCAAAGCGTATTCGTCACTGGTGCATTGGGACATGAGTTGGGTTTTCAAAACCATAGCAGTGATTTGTACATTAAAGCAATAGTCATGCAAATGAACACCATTATAAGGCTCCTTTTACTAAGTCTATGTTTCCAGCTATTGAAAGATGTTTACATTACCAGAAAACAGCTCCCCATTTCACCTGCTTATGCAGTAATTATACACAAATCACAAGGACTGAATTTATACACAACCATTATTGACACTGGATCACAAATCTTTACCAAGGATTGGGCTATGCAGCATTTTACAGTGTATGGACATCCCAAAGATTGTACATACTTGGTGTTGAGCACTCAAACACAACATCTGATATTCCATACATGAAATAATATAATGAGCTGCGCTCACTATATGCCCCATATTTCATCTACTTCAACTTGATATACCCCAAACAATATTTGCAGCTAAAAAAAACATTACAACAATTAAAAAACAGTGATTGTGTTTAGCACTATAAAACACATACAAGTATCGCTTAACAAAAAAAGCAATCCAAAAAGAAAGTAGGCATTGCCAGGTTCTTACAAAACTGCCCTTCTGCAGTCATAAACGATACAAGTGTCAACTGCGCTATGCAGATGCACCAATACAGTAGCTCGTTCCCATTCCGCCTTTAGTTCAGAAAATCCAAAGTGTGACACCAAACAAAGACACTATAGCCTTTTAAAACTCTCATCACTCAAATAAATGGAAACACAGAAAATATATATTCAAGCTCTATACTCGCTGCTGATGAAAACACTCTAAACCAGCAAAATGATTCCAAATCATGAACAAGAGCCTTATGAATTGTTTTGAGCTGTCTTTACTGCTATTCAACTCCCAAAGTAATATCAACCAATGTGTTGGTGTAAATTACACCTAAAACAATGCTGCTCATATCATGCAACTTGCCACCAAAACATGCACATTGACAATTGAATATTACTCATTATACCAAATGTTAAAAAGATTCAATTGAAAGACCTCTTCTGAACCACAAATGAGGATTGTGTGATTTGTGGCCTTGATTTCAAACAAAGCAATCAAGTAGAAATATATAGGTATGATCAGCTGTCATCGTGTTGAGGGGTAAAACTCCTGGCATAACAATACATAGTTCAAGTATTCATTATGCACATAGTCAAGTACCCATATCAGAGATGTACTGTATAACACACAGGCAACCGTTTATCATCATGGCCGTCCAACAACCAGTGACATTTTGTAGCCTACATTTGAAAAAGCATATCTATAAATGATATGAGGACAGCATTAAAATTCAAGAAAGTATTTTCTGAAATTTAAAAGAGCTTACAGAATATCACTGGAAAAAGGCAATAACAACCTAAACACACATTACCAAGAAAAACAACACAAAATAGCCACGGAAGAATAACTATACAACACTGCTTGTACAAAACTGAGAAACTCCACCAAGCCCAAAAAACTCATGTAAAGGTAGGAAGGAACACGCAAACATGTAAATTCACACAACCCTTAACAATACACCACATTCACCCTTTATAAAACACATTGGCCCTCATTACGACCCTTGCGGAAATCGACTGACCGGAGCGCCACAGCGTAAATAGCGTTTCCGCCATTGCACGAAGGAGCAAAGTGCGGCCCATTCCGACCCATCGGGCACGAGCACCACGGCATGGCGGAAGTGCTAAGTCCGCGATGGCGGAAAAGACCCCAAAACGGCCCACACCGCCGCCGTACGGGGCCCCAGGTGCAATACCGCCACCCCTCCTAGCGGTCACCGCAGAGTGCGCCTACCGCAAAGTACGGTGGCCGGAAATATACGGAAACGGAAGTTAAAACACGGGCCCGGAACGGGAAACATCCCGGCGTACACCTATAAATACACTAAAACCACACAACCACTAAAAACACTACCCTGAGACACACCCCACCCCGTCAACCACCCTAGCGAAACCAAGAAAAATGGGAAAAGCAGCGAAGAAAGCGTGCGACCGCAAGCGGCAGGTCCACTTCTCCCGTGAGGAACTCACCGTGCTAACAGAGACCCTCCAGGAGAATGCTGCCGTGGTCTTCTCCACGCAAATGACCAGGACGGCACTTGCAAACAAGAAGGCCATATGGGCTCTGGTGGCACAGCGGGTAAGTGCGGTGGGGACCGCACCCCGCACCCCACAGCAATGCCGCAAGCGATGGGACGACCTGCGGATACGCGTCCGCAGCATACTCTCTGCCAACCGCAACATTGCCACAGCCACCGGGGGAGGTCCTGAATCACCCATCAAGTTGACCCCCTGGGAAGAAATCTGTGCCTCCACCATCGGAATGGAGAGCATTGAGGGAGTCGGAGGGATGGAGAAAGGAGTGCAGACATCCGAAGATTCAGGTAGGTGGGCCAGATATAACAAGCCACACAGTCCATCCATGTGAAGCACCATGCGTCCACATAGTGCAACAGAAACACATGTCCAGGATAAGGTCCACACACATCGGCCTGATAGCGCACGTTAAAACCCACAATAAATACATAAATAATTAAAAACCCCTAATACACGCACTACACGTGCAGCAGGCACACCCAAACTGCAGGCTGCCAAACAACTGCACCCTCACTCCACACACAAATCAAAGCACCTCCAAGGACCCGACCCAAATCACCCTCAGGTACCACCCCAAAGCATGTGATACAATGCCATTCCAATTCCCACAGACCCATCAATAACCCTCGCCCTCCTTTACTCCACCACAGGGTCCGATCCAAACGACGAGCCACAGGACACCCCTACCAGCACACCTGCAAAGAGGGCCAAGACCAACGGCCAGAGACCCTCCACCTCAGCTGCACGCATCAAGACACGGCAGCAGCACAAATCAGGTGGTAGCACAGAGGAGGGAACATCAACAGGCACCCCAGCAGCCAGCATGGCCACAACACCACCACCACAGGTCCCCCCAATGGATGCCACAGAAGGCACTGCCTCTGGTGGCAGCAGCACCATAGGTGACACCCCATTGATGGCAGCATGCTCGGACACAGAAGACGGGGATGTCGAGGTCAGATCCATCCATGACCTGTCCCAATCCCCCTGTCTGTCCCATCCCGTACAACATGAGGATACCACGCAGGGGCAGCCACAAGACGACGACTGGCCATCCCCCCCAAGCCCTGTGGCAAGGCAACATGAGGACAACAGCCCCTCTGTGACACCCCCGCAAATGGGCATGGCCCAGCAGAGGCAACAGTCCCTCGACAAGTTAATCGTCCAACAGCAGCAAATGGCCACACTCCTCAAGGACCATGCCGATGAATGTGGGGGCACCAAGGCAGACATAGAAACATCAACAGAGACACTTAGGGCAGAAATGGAGAGATGTACAGAGACGCTAAGGGCACAAATTGAGAGTAGCACCGAGAGCCTGAGAGTCCAAATGGAGAGAAGCACCGAGAGCCTGAGGGGGGAACAGCATGCGACGTCCAAAGACGTATGTGCCGAACTTGCCGCAGTGCGCCGTGTGCTCACTGAGCTCTCGCAAACCCTTAGGGACATGCATGGACGTGAGCAGGCAGACACATAATCCGTTGCAAGTTCCGTCCAGGGCAGCCCCCAACGTAGATCAGGGAGGAACCTGCGCTCCACAGGCAGGGGTGCCCCTGATACCCGCAGAGGGGGCTTGCAATAGCGACAGGCCACTGACAATGAGCATCTTTGGACACTGGTGTTCGGGTGGGAGGTAGGAGGGTGGAGGGGGTGTGTTGGGCTCACTTGGGTGGCGGGTCGATAGGGTGTTCAACATGATATCACATATGCCATAAAAAGTGCACGATCACCCAATGAGATGTGTGGACATTGATCTTTGTGTACTAGGCCATCATAGGCGTACAGTCCATATTGTGCATGTCCCAGACACACGCAGTGCCACGAGTCCCGTGTCCATGTATCAGCCCCCAGGCGTGAGTGCTAGAAGCATACATCAATGAGATGCTGACGGATGTCACGGCCCTCCGGTGCCTCGCAGACTCCTTGAGGTGCTGCCACATCCCCACCCTCATCATGACCATCATCCGGTACTTGCAGTTCAGCGTCAGGGGGCATGGGCACATTTCTACGTACGCACATGTTGTGGAGCATGACACATGCCATGACCATCTTTGCAACCTTCTCATGGCGGTACAGGAGTGCCCCGCCAGACCTGCTGAGGCAGCGGAAACGAGTCTTCAGTAGGCCGAATGCCTGTTCTATGACTACACGGGTACGTGAGTGGGCATGGTTGTAGTCCTCCTCATGCAGGTCCCGTGGGTTCCGGACTGGTGTGAGGAGCCATCTCTTCAGTGGATATCCAGCATCACCTGTATGTGGACGATAAACGTAGGATGTGGAATGCCATTGATACGTACGCACACCCCCCCCCCTTCCTGCCAGTACATTGCCAAATCACATACCCCACATCATC
This sequence comes from Ambystoma mexicanum, assembly GCF_040938575.1. Lineage (NCBI taxonomy): Eukaryota > Metazoa > Chordata > Amphibia > Caudata > Ambystomatidae > Ambystoma > Ambystoma mexicanum. The sequence continues at coordinate 1,106,404,931 of NC_090930.1, read as the reverse complement.
ATGCATGAGATGAGACTCACCGAGTAGCCAGGATCTGTACCCTGCGTGTCGCTCCATGTAGCGTGGTATGGTAGAGTTCCTCAAGACCATGGAATCATGGGTTGATCCAGGGAATCGGGCACAACAATGCGTAATGATCCTGTTGGAGTCACACACCATTTGTACATTCAGGGAATGAAATTGTTTTCGGTTGCGGTACTGGGCCTCCATGGCATGTGGGACGACCAATTCAACATGGGTGCAGTCGATGGCACCAATGCAACCCGGTATGCCGGCAAGTGCATGGAATCCCACTTTTGTGTTCGTAATTTCCTGCTCCGAGCGTGGTAGGGAGATGTAGTCGTCTGCGTGCTGCAGGAGGGCATCGAGCACTTGGAATAGTGTCCGTGAAAACAGTGGCTGTGATATGCCATGCAACTGTCCGACTGTGTGCTGGTAGGTGCCTGTGGCCAGGAAGTGGAGTACAGACACCACCTTCAGTAGGGGTGGGATTGCGGTTGGGCTATATATCATGCTGACTAGGTCAGCCTGTGTCATGTCCACAATGGCGGCTATGGTGTCCCGGTCCAGACGGTAGAGGGTGTGGATCTGCTCATCAGTGAGGTTGAACGGATGTGCTCGGAGGCGTGGGATTGCGGGCTGCCTGCGTGGTGGTAGTGGCTGTGCTGCTGGGCCTTGCTGGCCCTGCCTCGGCCTCCTCCTCCTCCTGCGTCTCCTCCGTGCGGCTGGTTGTAGTTGTTGTTCGTCTTCTTCTTGGAGTCGGAGCACTTGCAGTGCTATCAGGTCCCCCAGGGCCAACATCGCGAGTCCTGCCGGTAGCATTTCGCTGTGGTTGTGGGAGGAGACTGGCTGTGCAATTTATGTGTTTTCAGGCTGTATGGCCTCCACCTGTGGTGATTGATTCCACCTGTGCAAACGGCTCTCCCCTTTGGCCGAGCACGTCCCGCGCACTACGCTGCAATTCGGGTAATGGTATCTTGCTATTGCAATCATGTATTTGTACCCGATGGGCGTGTAAGATTGGTTGATATGTTCATTCTGCTGTGGTCCCATTGTTTCCCATACTATCTGTGCAGTCGCGAACGGACTTGTGAAGGGTCAGTGGAACGTAGTACTCGAGTAACGGTGGGCCCTCATGCATCACTGTACCGAGTTGCAACGACGGGCGGGGCGTCCCATTTGTGGGTGAAGGCAGTTGCCATTTTCACACACAGCCGCACTCGATGGAATAATTAGTGATTTCAAACGGCCACAGATGCCTTTTCGACGTGATGTTGCAAATGAGGAATTAGAAGGGCGGCGCTTTCGGTTTCCAGCTAGCGGCGAGGAGATGCCCACAGGTCTGACTGCAAATGTAACGTTCTATTGTTCTATGTCCTTGAGACAGGGCCCATGGCGAGGGAGCAATGATTGATATGAATAGTTTGGGATGCGCAATAGCTACGTGGGCGATGAGGCCGGCCATTCCCAAATACATGTTACTTCACAACACTAGATTTACGGGCTGGGGCACTGTGGATGTAGCAGGCTGCATTACGCACAGACTCAATGGACGTTTCTAATGTCATGTGAGTAATAATTCAGGCGTTTTGATCCCGGGATGAGGGAATGATGAATGGATGCATGGGCAGGTGATTTGGTGCAGAGTTTGCCATGTACAGGGCTTCTTGGGATCTATCCGCCTCCCCTACGCTATGTGATGCAGGGCTGCCATAGTGGGACCATCGTCTATCTGGCCTTGTTGAGCCCTCCCTGTCTCGACGCGCCCTCAGACACTTGTGTCCATGCACGTTAACATTCCCATCTGATGGATTCTGTTTTGGCAGACGCATGCACAGGTACACTCGTTCGTGATGGTGTTTACACCTAGGTATAGATGGTTATGAGTCGCAAGTGGCTTTGGGGTGTTGATGATCCTTTGGAGTGGGCTGGCATGCATATGGCTGTGGATTTCGTGTGCTCATTGAAGTGAGTTGTTCGAATGTAGTTCTGATGGCCATTCTGTTCTTGTTCTTTTCTTTTGGTTGACAGGTATCTCCTCCCCTTTTGCCACTGCCATCTGTATGCCACTCCTGCAGATGGATTTTACTCCCGACACCTGCTGCTTCGTGTTAATCGGTGGAGCAGCATTACGATCTTATGGGACGATCGCCAGTGGCCCACATGCCCTTACGCAGTACTGGTGGCTCGGAGCAACATTTCGGCCTTTCAGCTGGACTAGTGCCTCCCCATTGGGACGGCCCTGCGGTTGTGTGCGCTTCCTTTTTGCCTTTTCGTACGTGATTGTGGCTCTGTGTACCATGATGGGACAGGGCGTCACACAAGTAGTGGCTGGTCTTTTCTTGCGGATGCAGCCCACAATGGTGAAATGTGTTTTGGAGTTCATGGCCTGATGGCTGTATGGGCTTGGTGATTTTGTTGTGCATTAAATTTCTATTCTGATTTGGGCCGTGTAGCGTTTTTCTTTGCAAGTGATGTGGCATGTGCCTATATGTGGGGCGATGTATTGTGAGGAGATCTGCATTGGGTTCCTGCTTCGGGGTTTAGTTGCGTGGTACTGTGCTGGGCGCGTTTGCCTACTGAGCCCGTGAGGTCAGGGATGGGGGCTGCCTATATGACAGTTTGGATGTTGTCATGCTCAGGGGCGGGGGATTGGGTTTTGTGTGACAGATGGCGGTCAGCCAGGTGGACTGGTGGAATGTTGTTATTTTCGGAATGTTGCTGGTCACAGGTGCCTGTGTTTGCGTGCCTTTCGGGGGGGGGGACTGTGGTCATGTCCATTGGGATGGCTTCTGTATTCGTGCCATCTGTGCCCTGCAGCTCCCATTGGCCCCTGTTGTGTTTCTTTTGTTCGTTGGCATGCATGGGTGCTTTGTACATTTCAATGGTTGCATTGTGACTACATTGCACCTACAGGGAGTTGTACTTTGTGGGCAGGGAGCGGTGTACAGGCACTCAGTGGGGCCGTTTACGGTTGATTCGCGATGCCGGACTTCTCGCCATGGCGGAATGGTCCATTCCGCCATGCCTGATGGCGTTAGGTACATGTCCGCTAGGGTCGGAATTGGCGTACCGTTGCACCATGGTGGTGTTTGCGGTTTGGCATGGCGCGCGCGCGCGTGCTTAGTGCAGTTAGCGTTGGCGTTCACTACGGTGTCGCTAATGGCTTCGTACTTTGCGGTGACGGGTCATAGTCGCACCGAGCGCTATTCGATGGCGGTATTGCATTTCCGCCATCGTTTTTCCCTTTCCGCCAGGGTCGTAATGAGGGCCATTGAAATCACCTTAGGTAACTCACAATGTCACATAGTATTCTTTTGCAAACTAAATATGAAGGAAAACGAAGAATTAATAATCCACAACCATAACATTATCATATAGTCAATACGTATGTGCACAATTTGCATAACTAAACTGAATAAACACCATGTAATGAGGAAACACAATTAAGAGTAAAACAATGTACACTTGTTAATTCATAAGCAGGTTTTAAATAAAATGATGTTGCAACGTGTGCACCAAACCACAAAAGAGCCGTTAAGTCAGACCAGATGGAATGTCTTCAGAAATGCTTGCTACAAATCCATCCAGCAGTCTAAGCTTTAGCTGAGACAGAATATGCATCTATGTAGAATTCATTAATTCATTCATTTTATCATTATGGTGCCAATGCGCTTTTGGTTGAACGCCCTTGGAGGGAACGGAGTCCACACATTTGGGAGAATTTGGGAGGTGCTATTATGCGTGTGTGCATTTCAGCAATTAAAGTTTTGCAAGGGTGGCCAAGGCCCTGGTAGTCACCCAGGTCCAAAGAGGGTGTGTATGGGTGCAGTGGATGTATACTATTGACTAAAGCAGGGATTGTTTTTAAGGAGATAGAGAGTTATGTGGGAAGCTACAGTTCAACTTTTTGTCATTAAATGTAGCTTCATTCTTATGGCAGAGGTGATCTGCAATAGTGGGTGTGTGGAATAAGTCTGTGCATCCGCTAAGTTGTGAAGGTGCAGTGTGCGTGGGGAGAAATGGATTAACTGTGCAAAGAACAATGGGCCTCATTGCGACTAGTGCGGAATGGGTTTAACGGCGCCGGTAATGGTGCCGGCGCCGTTAAACCCACTCTGCACTATTACGAGGTCCCCTCGCGGGACCCGCTATGGATGTCTGGTTTTCCAGATGTCCATAGCGAGTCCCGAGAGGGAACCAGGGAGCTAACAACGGGCCCGTAATTGACAGGCCCGTTGTTAGCTCCCTCCCCATTCCCATTGAGCCCTATGGGGGCTCGAATGGGAGTGGGGAAGGACCGGGCCGGGTTCCCTGAAGGAGGAAATACCGGGCCTTCCAAAGTCAGAATGGCCCGGTAATTCCCCATTCAGAGAACCTGGACCCGGACAAGATTTTAGAGGCAGCCATGGCGCTAATGGCGCCATGGCTACCTCCAAAGTCGTAATGAGGCCCAATGTCTATTTCCAGGATTCCATTTATGTACATGCTATGTTTCACAGGAGATCTCAGTGCTCGATGAATGCATAACACACACCCTCTGAGAGGTTCTTAGAGTAAGAGATTGCCATCCCTACTGCCTTTTAGAGCGAAACCAAGGACCCCATTTTGTGATTACATGCGGCGGCCTGGCCCACCATCTTGTGCTTTAAAGTTACCTGCAGTGACAACCTCGAACGAGGGATCCAAGGTGCCTGGTTGTCCTCCTACGGGATGATCAGCATGATTTACCCATGGTGCATTTTAAGTGTGATTCATTGCCCCTCTCCAAGCCCATATGACTGCAATACCTGGCCCCCTGTCAGGATTTGTTCTAGGTGCGAGTTGCTGGAGTGACTACCTGAGTCCTTCAAGTGTGCTTTGCGTTCCACAAGGAAGGTTGGATGGCAGAGCAAAGCAGTTGAAAGGAAGGAAGAGGCTAGTAGATGACTGATGGGCAGGTGGGGGGATTGTGGAGGAGGGGACAGCAGGATGAAAATTATGTGCGATAGGCGGGGAGCCAGGGGGATCAGGAAGTCGAAGGGAACAGCCAGGTTTTGAGGGCATTCCTGAAGGCCAGGTGATCCTCTATGAGGTGGAGCATGAGGGGGAGGATTTTCCAGAAAGTGGGTGCGAGGACAGAGAAACTGGCACCTCCTAATCTGGAGAATTTGAACGTAGGAATTACCAGGCGGTGTGTGGAGCCTGATCTGAGGATTCACTTTGGAGGAATTTCAGGCTTTTTTTGTGGATTGTGTGTGGGTAATGCACATGACTTTGAAGGAGGCCCGTTAGCTGATGGGCAGCCAGTGGAGTGTCCTGAGTGTGGAGGATAGTATGAGGAGGAGCCATGCTGCAGAGTGTTGAACCTGTTGGAACTCTCTCAGTTGATATGTAGGCACGCCTAGGTAGAGGGAGTTTGAGTAGTCAAGGCACGAGAGGATGATGGCCATGATTGCGGAAACTCTATGTGTGTAGGAGAGATAAGGAAAGAGCCGCTTGAGGATGCAGGGGTGGAAGGTGCACGATCTGGAGACTGCATTGATGTGACAGGAGAGGGTCAGGGCTGGGCTGAAAGTGCATTCTAGGTTTTGGACTGCGGGGGATGCAGTGGGTGCAGGTCCTAATGTATGTGGCTGTGGGAAAGGTTGTGGAAGGAGAGCTGTTTTGCTGCAGATTAGGATTAGATTTTTCCGGGGTTGAGAAGCAAGTGATTGTTCGTCATCCAGATGTCGATGTCTGGGAGGGATCCAGGGGGGAGCTGGGAATCTTGAGAAAGATCTGGGTGCCGTCAGCATAGTTGCAACAGGGGAGCTTGTGTGAATTATGAGCTTGGGGAGGGGTGAAAGGTAAAGGCTGAAGAGGAGGGGGAGAAGGAGTCTCCCTGGGGGACTCCCTGGCGGACTGGGTGGGGAGCAGAGTAGAAAGAGGGAGAGAGACGATTTGGGAGCGGTTGGTGAGGAAAGAGGAGATCCACCTGAGATAAATGGGAACATGTATGTTTTGTCACCCCTTCCCAATCCGTTGTCCTTCTTTTTCCCCCTAACTAATGCAAACTGCTCTCAAAGTAGTCAGAATGGGTCTATAAGCCACAACAAAAGTGTTCTTCCTATAGTGTGTAATATGTTTTGTGGCATTTGTGAAGATTGGTCAAAAAGACATGCACTGCATATGTGGCAATTTGATTTGGCACCTTTCATCCTTTTCCCTTTTCTTAATGAATGCCAACGACTGCCGGGCGGCTTCTTGTGACTTGCCATGTTTGAATCAGTGCAAAGTGCAGGTTGCAAAATCGAAATCAGAAAAGGGCTAATTAAGGTACAGTTTGCGGGTGTTTGTGGGTCTCTTCAGTCCACCTTTACAAAAAGTACACACATCCCCACACCCACTTCGCCTATATCCTGAGGAGTAGTTCCTTAATGGTAACACAAGCATTTTGAAATAAGCAGGCATTTCCAGACAGAGAACGATACAATTACCCACTATTTTTTGGGGGGCATTATCCGCTTGCTTCTGTATGTCCCCAGGTGATTTTACAGCTAATGAGGTACTTAAAGGAAAATAGAAATGTTTCCTCAGAAGCAATTCTTGATGGTCCCATAAAAAATGTAATGAGGTATTAATTTAGTTCCCGCTAACTCACGGGGGGGTTTGGAAATGAACAAAATTAGGAAACATCGCGACTAGTGAAAATGTCTCTTTCAGGCAACAAAGCGTTATTTTTCAAACCCAATTTCCTTTCGATTTCATGCTGTGAGGTGCACATTTTTTTGTTGTTGCATAATTAGTTTTGGCATTTGTGAAATGTTCGAAACTGGAGCTGCCTTTCACCTTCATGCTTGTTAATACCAACATGCCTCTTTGACCATCGTTCACTCAATTTCTCTAAAATATTGGTAAAGCATAAGATATTTATCTTAGCTGGGGGCTGGTGAAAGTATTTATCCACCTCGGGGGAATGCCATTTAGCAGCCTAGAACAGGATTGGCTCTTCGTAGGGTCAATCTGGTACCTCTTGATGACCACTTGCCGAGTTTTGGTCCCCGGGGATCTTCGAAAATCTCTGTGCTATAAAACCGATCCTGCTTGGGTCTGTCTGGATGCCCTGCAACACCTGCTCTGATATTTACTGGCTGGAAGCATATTGACAACAGGGAAAAGGTCACAGCAGAGACAATACATTTCTGGAGATCCATAGATCGGGAAAAGGGTTGATGCTGGTCTCAAGGGGGAAGAGCACCCATTCTATAGTACGCATTTCTTTTTGGACAGAGGACTACATACTCTATGGGCACTTCCGAAGAGGAAGGGTCCTCAGCCTATTGAAAAGTAAGTGTGTGATATGATATGATATGATAAGTTATTTATAACACTCCTGTACACAAGAGTTTCTGGGCGCAGCAAGACAAGGGAGGGAAGACAGAGGGAGGACAAGACAAACTATCTTACTAGGCAAGGAAGAGGGGAGGGCAAAACAGGCGGCAATGATCTGAGCAAGTGCAGCCAGGGCAGCATGGCTCTGGGTAGTGCAAGGAGAACAAGTGACTGTAGGGTTACAGTTACAGCCCCTAAGTGCATGGTAGGCCCGGAGGCAGTGCAAGGGTGACTGATCAAGAAAGAACATGGTACCCAGTGAGACTCTGAGGGTAGCCAAGCAACCAGTTGGTACAGCAGACAGGTAGGTCAGATAGGTAAGCAGGGGAGGGAGAGAGAGAAAGCAGAGGAGTAAAGGAACGTTTTGAGATGCTTCTGGAACTTCAGGTTGTCCGGCTCAAGTTTGAGAGGGGCAGGGAGGCCATTCCAGAGGGAGGCACCTGCAGAGGAGAGAGAGATCTTCCCCCCAATCCCTGCCTGGAGAAGCGTCTAACCCTTAGAGAGTTGGAGGTATCTGAGCGAAGGGCTCCAGAAGGAAGGTATTTTGGAAGAGAGCGTTGGAAGTAATGCGGGCCCCAGAAAGCCTTGTGGACAATGCAAAGGGTCTTGAACTTGTTCATTGCATCCACCGGGAAACAGTGGAGAGATTTCAGGGCTGGAGAGATACAGTCCCTGGGTTTGAGGCCAAGGACAAGTCTTGCAGTTCTGTTCTGGATTAGTTGCAGAGGGCGGAGAGTAGAGGAAGGCAGACTGAGAAAGAGACTGGTGTAGTAGTGCAATTTAGAGAGGACCAGGGCTCTGGAGACAGTGAGCTTCTGGGGGAAAGTCAGAAAGGGAAGACTCCCTTTGAGGAGGTGCAGCTGGTAGTGGGACTTCTTGGCGACGTACGATATGTGAGGAGAGAAAGAGAGAGTGGAGTCAAAGATGACACCAAGGTTTTTTGCCTCGCAGGAAGGCAAAGGAAGAGGGCCAAAGGCGGGCGGCCAGAGTGAGAGAGGGAAAGCAGGGGCAGGGGTCCCAATGAGAAGGATCTCTGTCTTACTGGCATTAAGGCAGAGATCGTTGGAGGCGCACCAATCCTGAATGGCGGATAGACAGTCAAGAATGAGCGAGAGAGGAGAGGAGGCTGAGAGGACCCTGAAGAAAAGCTCAATGTCATCTCATAACACTGAAATTTAGAGGAGAAGGTAGAGATCAGGTGGTCCAATAGGGGCCAAGTAGAGGTTGAACAACCAGGGGGAGTGGATCGAACCATGGGGAACTGCACAGGTAGAGAGAGAGGTGGCAGAGAGAAAGGGACCACGATGGGGCAGTCCAAGAGGAAGGAGGCCAGCCACTCCATGGTCTGATCCGTGATGCCCAGGTTCTCACAGAGTCGAATGATCAGGATGGAGTGGTTATGTCGAAAGCAGAGGAAAGATCAAGGAGGTTGATGACAGATGGAATGCTGTGATCAAGGTTAGAGAGCAGATCTTCACGGGTGTTCAGGAGAGCAGTTTCCATGCCTCTGCTGGCTCTGAAGCCAGACGGATGGTCATGGAGACAACCAACAGATTCAGTGTGGAGAGTAACCTGGGAGATGGCCAGTTTTTCCAAGAGTTTGCCCAGGAAAGGGGTGATGGAGATTGGGGGATAGTTTTCTGGACAGGTAGTATTGGCAAATGGCTTCTTGTGGAAGGTGTGCACAAGGGAGTGCTTAAGGGGAGAGGGAAAAGTTCCAGTGGCGAAAGAGTGATTACAGAAATCGACCAAGGCTGCAGCGAGCATGTCAATATGGGTGGAGCCAAATACCTGGAGCCAGGCATCCTGCTGGCTGCAATTACTTGCTCTCATCTTCTCACAGAAACATGTACATCTTATTCAGCCTCTGCCGCAGACACAGTTGTGAGTTTGAAGTATATTGCTAGATGCACCTGCTTCTCAAACATGTCTTTCCTAATACGCGATGAGTGCCAATATTGGGCCATTGAGACATCTACATCAAAAGTCTGAACCCCCCAGAGACCTGACTTGGCTGTGCAAACGTTTTCTGCATTCAGAATATCAAAAACTACAGAAAAATAACCCTTTTACAAAGCTGCTGACTCTATTTATATGATGTCTCCTTGTTTGAGATGTCGAGAACTTATTTTGGTTTCATTGAGCTGACGGATTGCGTCTCATCATTCGTAAACAGCAGCTGCATAAATGCGTCAATGAGGAAATTAATGTAGGTTCCTCTCAGGCAGGCTTGTCTGGAGTGTGTCTTTAAGTGATAATGAATGACAAGATTTGTTATTTATATAGCACTTTCCCTAAGGCGCTGTTATCTTTAAGGGGTAGCAGAGTTTATAGATCTCAGATAATCACTTGCCACTTCTAAGCCTTTCCTTATTGGTTGAGATCTCTTAGCATTGAGGTCCTTGTAGTAAGACATTTATGCAGAGTAATAATATGACAGTGACATTAGTGGCAAGACAAGGAAATGTACTAAGAAATCAGGTGCATGTACTTTCTTTTAACTAAGTGTGAATGATCAGCTATTAATTGCGTTTCACCCAGTGAAGTTACATGCAGACTACTGCCATCTAGCAGGCGAGACAACTTACTACTGCCAATCAGGGTAATTATCCTCAGAGGCCATGAACACCCGAAACACTGAAAGGGGCGCCCATTGCCTGGCTGTGCTGATCGCGTAGGTAAGGGGATGTGTGAAGCTACAACAGTGCCTGCTAGGTCCCTCCTCCTGTTTATCTTGTCATGGCCTTTGGAGGTTTCTAGTGGTCACAGCCCAGCTGCATTTTCTAGACCCCCTTCGGTCTCACTGTGACCCTCAGACAGTAACTGGCCAGGGTAGCTGATAGCAGAGTCACCATTTACTCGTGCCAGTGTGGTAAACGTTGAGAAAGACGGAGGGCGTGAGAGAAGTAAAGGCGAGGGAAAACATATGCGGAATAGATGCAGGATAAGTGGTGAGGTGGTGGAGGGATGTGAGTGGGAGCAAGACAAATAAATAGATTGTCATGCGAGAGTGAAAGCAGGGGATGAGGAGACTGATATTGGTAGGGGAGAGTTAATAACAGAAGCAGAGATGGAGGTCGCAAGATTCTCTGAAGAGAAGACGGGAGCGAAAGAGCAGTCTTCCCACAAACAATGGTGGGACAGCACAAAGGCTCAAGAGGGTGAGAGAGAAAGAGAAGAACCCTGAGGAGAGATTGAGAGGAGAATTGCGGCCTTCTCAGAAGAAGGGAGCCAAACATCACCACCTTAACAATACAATATATCCCCGAACCACAGCCTTCCCACCCCCCACCCCCTGAATCCCCTGCCAGCATTCAGGGGGCCCTCCTCAATGTACACTCACTTGGTGCCCATGCCATTGAGATCCATGATCTCATTGTTGACCAACAACTGGGCCTATTTGCCATCACGGAAACCTGGTTGCACCAAGCATCAGGCCCCCTCCTAGTTCTGGCCATCCCACCAGAATTCAACATCCTCAGATCAGATAGACCTAATGGACAGGGAGGTGGCGTGGCTACTGTAGCCAAAACTAGCCTTCAAATTAGATCCTGTCCCACGGAATCAATTGAAGGATACAAACTTCTCCTAGCCAAAGTTACACCTAATCCAAATACAACAATCAACATCCTAGTGATCTACAGATCACCTAATAACAATACCCACCCGGACTCATATATCCCTCTTCTCCTAACCCCTTACATTAAACCTAACACCAAATGTATTATCCTTGGCGATATCAACTTAGGATTCAACGATAAGCAAGACCACAAAGCAGATGCCCTTTGTGCCGCCCTCAGAGACATGAACTTCATAAAATTAGTGAATACCCCCACCCATAATACTGGTAGAATACTTGATTGGGTACTCACCTTAAACTCTCAGATCTCCATTGATTCTATCCTACCACTTGATTAGACAGACCACCACATCATCAACTTTACATTAAGTAGTATTGAAAAATGTCACCCCATGCCAAAGATCGTAGACACTTATGAAGCTAGAAACATCAGGAAATTAACCTCAGACAACCTCAAACCTATCCTCTCAATCGCCATTGACTTTCCAGCTCCCATCACAACTAAAATACGATGTACAGACAAACGCACAAGCTTTTGGTTCAATGAGGAACTAGTGTCGCTTAGTCGCACAAAAAGATCATTGGAACACATCCACACAAAAAATCCCACATCAGACTCAGTAGCCAATAAACTATACAAAGCAGCGATTATAACCCATAAAGCGAACACACTCAACATGCGCATTGGTAATGCTGCTTTGGACTCTAAAAAACTTTTCACAGTCCTCAGAGAACTGGAAAATCCAACCCCATCTTCTGTGCCGGTCAACTCGAGTAAAGAGTGGTGTACCACCATTCAGAACGCTTAAGCTTCTAAAATCTAATTGTTACAAAACAAAATCATCACAAAAAAGAATGTTCCTGGCTAACAAAAAAGTACCTCCCGCTACAATTGATACAACTAATAATAATGTCAATTTACTGTTCAAATTCAATCCTGTTACGCAAGATACAGTACTAGATACTATATCTAAACTAAAACCTCCAACTGTAAAGGGGACAATTTCCCAGCCATTCTTGTCAAACTTTGTGCCCCCACACTCACTCCCATCATCACTACATTTGTTAATGCTTCATTTAATATGAACACAGTCCCAGCCAGCATAAAAGAAGCATGGGTGACACCCCTCTTGAAAAAAAAAACCTCCCTTGATCCAACAGTGCCCACGAACTACCCACCAATAACTACGGTCCCATTTATGTTGAAGATAATAGATAAAATAGCATACACCCAAGTTCAACCCCATCTCGAACAAAACCAGCTTTTAGGAGCCAGACAATCTGGAATTCGGCCTAACCACAGTACTGAAACAGCACTCCTCGACATGAAAATCCAGATGGATGCCATAAGAGATGCAGGCAAACTCTGTAGTCTGCTGTTACTAGATCTGTCGGCCGCTTTCGACTTAGTAGACCATGATAAACTCTGCGCCACACTAACGAATGACTTCAATTTCTCAAAGGAGGCCACCCTCTGGGTTAAATCTTTTCTAGCCAAACGCACATCCAGAGTCTCCATTGGCAAAGAAGCAGCAGACCTCATCCCAGTACCCATACAATGTCTATACTAAGCTCCTATTCGTGGCATTGCACACCATGGGTGTCATCTATACCAACTTCACTGACGACTCCCAGATCCTTATCCCAATCACAGGCAACTATGACGTAGACACTACTAACATCAACAAAATATATGCAATAATACAAAATTGGATGGCTCTCAACAGCCTATGCCTCAACGATGAGAAAACAGAGATTCTCATTGTGAGCTCCCAAACCAAATTCAATGCACTCCACCTGGACTACACATCAATAAACATTGATGGTACTCCTATTCCAGTCCTCAAACAGGTGAAAACGCTAGGTGTCTACTTAGACGCTAAACTAAACATGACTAAACATGTGAATGCACTATCCTCAGCCACCTCTTACACATCTAAATTAATTGCCCTTAGCCGCCAATTCCTCACGCCCAACAACTGTACCACTCTAGCCAGGGCCTTGATATTGTCCAAATTGGGCTACTGCAATGTACTGTTGCTAGGCACCTCCAACAGCAATGTGGCTAAATTACAACTAATGCAAAATAAAGCATTAAGAGTAGCCCTAGGAATAAAAAAGATCAGACCACATGTCCAATATTAGAAGGGAGACACATTGGTTACCCATCAAAGTCAGAATCATCTTCAAAGCCCTCTGCGTTACCCATAAATGCCTAGCTAAGAAAGCACCCATATACATCAACAACATTATAGCCCTTAAATTAACGAATAGAACACTCAGATCAAATATAAATCCTCTCCTCTCTGTCCCGCTATACAAATACTCACGAGCAGGGGGGAGCAGCTTCCCAGTTATGGCCCCCAAACATTGGAACACTCTCCCTACTAATATCAAAAATGAAACCTCCTTCCAGTGCTTCAAAAAGCTACTTAAAACATGGTTATTCAAGCAATATTAGGCAATCGCTACCCAGCTTATATTAGCTTGGCCACCCTTTCCTGATATTCTCCAACGATATGAGTATGTGTACCCCCTACGTGTAATTATGTATAATGTAATGACAACTACTTCACGAAAGACTACTTAAAAATGCAATGTATATGTTTATGTATGTACTATGAATGCCACTCATGTATAACCAAGCTGTCTGTAACCAAGCCGTGATACCTCAGGGTCTGGGTGTGTAACAAATGTAATAAATAAATTAAATAAAAATAAATAAAGAAAGTTTGCATTGCTCCTGAAGCTCAGACTGCTGACACCCTTATTCCCATGCCTCCATGCTTTCTGCTAACCTGGTTTCATAGCACTGACGATGAATAGATTGATCTTGGGGTCTCCCCTTCAGATAGGCGCGTAACCACCACAAACCACTTAGAAGCATACCGGCACCCAGGATTCAGTTAATTCCAGCCTGCATGCATCGGCAACTAAAGATCTACTTCCTCCTTCATCAAACTGACAACCAACCCCCCTTTACTTTGCATAGCTACCTGCAAGGAAGTGTGCTAGACAAGACCACTTTACATTACCTTGCATTACATATGTTAGCGGGAAGTGTGAGTTCTTTCTGCATGTGTTGGTTTTTTTTCTGAGCGGGGAAGGCTTAGCTGCTGCCTGTGTGGTACCCTTTTTGTGTGTGTGCATTAGAAGATTGCATCACTGAAGTGTATGTGTGTGTGTGGTGTGTGTGTGTGTTGCTTCTGCCTGTGCTTTGAGGAATGCATGTGCTTCTGTTAGCTGTACTTGCAGTGTGCATGTGTGAATAGAAGCTTGCACTGCTGCAGCTGATTATGAATGACTTGAACACTGCTGCCATATGTGATGCGCCTCTTTATGCATCATATCAGCTGTTGGCAGAGGAAGGTGTGTGGCTCCTAAAAACGGAACATAAGGAAGTGCTGCATTTCAAGGTTCAAGTGCACGGACAGATGTGTTTGTCTTCATGTGATAAAAGATCCTCTCTGTGCCCAGGCCCAAGGGGTGAGGAGGGGGAGTGGTGCTGATCTTCCCAGAATGGATACCTGTGTCCATCATCCCCACTCGGGCCTACTCCTCCTTCGAGTGCCTAGTCTGCAGGCTCTCACTCTCTCCAAAATCTTCTCTTCTTATGAACACCATTTAACGGCCTCAAAGACAGTTCACTCTCTTCCTCTCAGAATGGGCTGACCTGGCTTCCTCCCTACTTTCCTCCTCCTCTCAAGTCCTCCTGTTCAGTGACTTTAACATCCACCTGGAATCTCCTGACTTCTCAGGAACTTTCTGCAACCTATGCGATTCTCTCTCCCTCTCTATATTACCTTCTGGCTCCACGCACACAGCAGGCCACACATTGGGCCTCATTACAACTCAGGTGTTAAGGGTTAACGCCGTCATTAACCCTTAACGCCTGATTCCAATTTTAACGGCTGCTTTTAGCAGGCGTTAAAATCCATGGCGCTAGACCGCCTTGGTGCTAATTACGGCACCGTAATTTACGGTGCCGTAATTAGCGCCTTCCCCACTCCCATTATGCCCTATGGGGCAAAAATGGGAATGGGGAAGGGTAAATGGGAAATGGGGATTTACCGCCCCACTCACCTTGGAATGGGGCGGTAAATCCGCCATCCACTATGGTGTAAACATAGTTTACACCATGGTGGTAAAGTTGGTGTACTTACCGCAAGGGTCGTAATGACCCCATTTGGATGCTCTCATCTCTACTGACATCCCTCTCTCTCTCCCTCTCACTACGTCTCTCTCTTGGACGGACCACTTTCTTCTCTCTTCACACTTGGAGCTCTCCTCTCCTCTTGCATCGGCACACCCGGTGCAGCCACTCAGTTTCAAAGTCACCAGACCCATGTAAAGAGTGTCAGTGGGTGCCTTTGCCTCCACCTACTCTCTGCCTCCTACTCCTGTGGTGGACTCCAACCCTGACACAGCCCTCACTAACTTCAATCTCTCTATCTCTAACACCCTTGACACTCTTACCCCTGTCATGATGGTTCGACTGAAGCCTTCCAAAAAGTGCAACTCTTTGTGCGACTGTGATCTGGCTATCCTTAAAGTGTAGGGCTGCTGAGCAGAAATTGAATTTGTCAGATGGACCTTCTGACAAGCTGGCATGCCGCCTCCTTCAAAGGCAATATCTATTTTGCATCCACACCAAGAAAAGAGTCTTTATTTAAGCCCGCAACTCTGTGGCATCAAACAACATGGCCAAACTTTTCAAAGAATGTAAGGAACTGACAAATCCTGCAGCAACATCCTCTTCTGTCACACACACTCAAGATCTTTGCTTGGCCCTGGCTGCACACTTCACCACAAAAACCCAAGACATCCTTTCCTCTGTCTCTTCCACACCACATCATACACCAACACCTCTGGAGCCTCCCTTAGCCCCTCCACCATTTCACCTCTCTTCTCTCACTCCCATCAGACCTGATGAGATTCCTAGACAAGTCCGGTCTATGAAGGCCTCATCCAAACAGGTGGATTCCTGCCCCTCCAAAACAATTAAGAACAACATTGACTCTCGCTCCAGTCTTGGCTGATCTCTGTAATCTCTCGTTTGCCACTGGAGTTTTCCCAACTTCTCTTAAGCACTCCCCTCTGCCGACCCCTCCATTCTGGCAAGATACTGCCCCATCTCTATCATCCCTTTGCTGGGCAAACACCTGGAGAAGCTGGCTATCTCACAGCTCACCCTTCACACCAAATCTGCTGGTTACCTCCACGACCATCGGTATGGCTTTAGAGCATCCAGGGGCACAGAAACTGCTCTTCTGAACACCCATGAAGACCTGCTCTCAATTCTTGACACTACCACTCCCTCTGTCCTCATTCTTCTTGACCTCTACCCTGCCTTAGACACCGTAAACCACAACATCCTGATCGCACGTCTCTGCGACACCATGGGAATCATGGGTCAGGCTCTAACGTGGCAAACCTCCTTCCTTTCTGATCATTCGTCTCAGGTGGAACTTGGGTCCTTTCTCTCTACTATCACTCCTTCAAACTGTGGTGTTCCCCAGGGCTCTAACCTATCCCCCTGGTTCATCAATGTCTACATGGCTGCCCTGGCAGGTATGAGTGCCACTTTCATCTCTAACTTCCAGAGTTATGCGGACGACACGCAACTCTCCTTGAGGATACCCTCAGAAACCTCTTCTACCTCCCTCATATCTGACTGCTTGTCTGCCATTCAGTCATGGTGTGCTGCAAACAACCTCTGCCTCAATGCCAGCAAGACTGAGATCATTCGCATTGGGACTCCTGCTCCCGCTTTCCTACTCTCACTCTGACCAGCATCCCTTGGCCGTGCGCCCGCACCCACCAGCAAGGCAAAACTCCTTGGGGTCATCTTCGACTCCACTCTCTCCTTCTCCACTCACATTTTGGACATTTCTAAAAAGTCCAACTACCAGCTGCACCTCCTCAGAGGTACTCTTTATTATCTCACCTTCCCCCAGTGGCTCACTGTCTCCAGAGCCCTGGTACTCTCAAGGCTGGACTACTGCAACAGCCTCTTTCTCAACCTCCCTGCCTCAGCTCTGCGCCCTTTGCAACTCATCCAGAATAGAACCTCAAGACTTATCCTTGGCCTCAAGCCCAGAGACCACATCTCTCTGGCACTGAATTCCCTCCACTGGTGCCCGGTGGCTGCAAGGATCAAGTTCAAGACCCTCTGCATTGTCCACAAGGCTTTCTGGTGCATGGGACCTAGATCCTATCTATCTGCAACGATGCTGAGCGTAGGGCCCTTTGGGTATTGTGCATGCAATGGATGGGGATGCACAGTAACTCTGACAACAAATAATCAAACCAACTCAGGAAGATGACAAAGGTTGTTGTTTTACAAAAAATTATTTTAAACAGGGAGTTACAATGGACATCAACGGATGTTCGCTCGAGCTCTTAGTTCATTTCTCATAAAAACATCCTTTTATACAACAAATATGTCAGACGTGATGTCAGACTATGTGTCAAACAAGAAAAACATACAATGGTTTGTGATAGGTGCAAGGCGAACGTCTAAGTATACATTCTATAAGGGTAGGATTGTGATTGGATATCTACTGTCAGGTGGACAATTTATGCATACCTCTAAAACATGTACACAGTATATCATTGGCTCTCAAACTATAAGGCCCTTCGTTATAAAGCCCTCTATAATTGGTTGGCAAGCTTGTGCCATGTCTGGAACACTCGGTTCACTTAGCAGCACGTAAGCTCAAACCCAGGTGCCAGGAGGTGGACTTGACTTCACCTCCCTACCCAAATAGCCCATCATCTCTCATCACCCATGCCTTCTGCCATGAAGATTGCCTTTGAATTTGGACTTTCAGAGTATCCTTGTCTCTGGGAATATAAGGGAATGCGAGCACACACTATCATCGCTCTAGAACTCCATGCTCAACTCTATTTCCATCCTTGACTCACGTGACAGGAGACCACAATTTGGTCTATTTTGCAGCATTTAAATGTCTTAAGTGAATAAAACTTGCCACGCTTGATGTTCTTTCTTTGCACCTTAACAAGGGATGATTCAGCTTCTCACGTTCACCACCTTCAAGAACAGATAACCAGTATTGGCTGATTCAGCTTTGACACTAGGCCAGACAGCCTTGACATTCGTGTCAACGATCTCAGCTTTTCTTGCTGCGACACAGTTCTCATGTAAAAAGAGGGGGGGGTACCCTTCCTAGTGGACAAGCTCAAGGCTATAGTACTTCACAGGTACAGGAGGGTGGTCCTGTCCACAGATTGATATGTAGGTCGGTCTATTAAGTGGTAGATCCAAACCTAAGATCAAAGGTGTATTGCCTTCTCACTGAGCTAAGACAAACCAGAGAGTAGCAAACACAAGTTTTATTTGCTAATTATATAGACAAGTATTCAATACATAAAACTTGAGAAGAGATGTTGAAAAAAGTGCAACATACATAAATGAAAGGTTAAGACAAGATATAATACCATCAATAAAAATTCATAACAAGGAACAAAAGTACAGTATTTACAACAAAGTGAACAAGGAATACTGTATTAGCAATATACAGGTCAATCTTAAGCAAAGGTTTCTTTTCTATTTTCTTGCATAATAGTGAACCAATTGATATGGACACACAGGTCCTTTGTGAATAAATCCCAAGGTCAGAAATTTCTTTATGGGTAACCTTGTAAATGGAAAGTTACTTAGTCAGGTATTACTTTCCAGCATAATGTGTTTCCAGGGTCCTATGGAGAATAAGATATCTTGATAGCGACACAGTTCTCAGCCTTTCTTCTCCATGGGTACGGGCTTACTAAATTCATGATACTGATGTCCAGCTTCAATACAATGGTGGCTTCACCTGCAGTCTATTCACTACTTATATCCAGCTTCTAAGATTACTTAATCTACTTGCGTTACAGCATCTGTACAGTTATTGAATGGCTTGCATTTTCTGCAGTGCTTCTCACATGTACAATCTACTTGTCACAAATGAAAGTTTACTCAATTCTTAACTTCCTCATCAGTTTCTGTAAGATCCATACATTTTCTTCAGCCAGCATACTCAAGGTGTCACGCTTGTCTTTCATGACATCACCAGCTCCTTTTCTTGCTCATATATCTTCAGGGAGTTCCTCCCTCAGATTGTCATCTCTTCGGGGATACATTTGATATGGTTTTCTCAGAGGGTATCTTCTTTCGAATATTTGCTGTGGTGTGGTCACAACAGCTGGTGTCAACCATGGCACAATCTCAGGCTTCCAACATATATGTGGTAGGGGGGCGGGATTTCCTGCAGAGGCATGTAACTGCTCCTCTACAATGCCTACCTAAATACTGTCCTTCCCCGAGCCCTCCGCTCTTCTGCCTCCAACCTTCTGCGAGTGAGCCGGTTCTCCACACAGAGATTTGGAGGGAGATCTTTATCCTCAGCAGGGGCCTCCCTCTGGAATAGCCTCCCTGCTACCCTCTGTCTTCAGCCTGATCTCCTTAATTTCCAGAAACTCCTTTAGACATTCATTTTCTCCTCTTCCTTCTCTCTCACCCTCTTCCCTGGTAACCTCTCTCTCCACTCTACCCCTCTCTCCCTCCTTTTCCACACAGCTTGCTGACTGGCTGCCTGGTGCATCTCAGAGTCTCACAGGTCCCTGGCACCCCTGCCAGTCCTCTGGCACTTGCCTCAGGGCCTGCACTTACCTCATTGTTACTGCACTTGGTCAATGACCCATAAGAGTGGCATCTAAGCATTTACCCCTGTTCCTAACTGACTGGGTGCACTTGGTCTCTCCCCTCCCTGCACTTGTCTCCCCTCCTCTCTCCTGTACCGTTTGTGCACTAACATGATCTGAACATACCATGCCTTGAAGATCGTCTATCTATCTTCCCCGTCTCCCCTCCTTGCATGGTGGTGCCTCAATGCACTTGGAAAAACTGCAGAATCGTTGCCACATCTTTTTGCTGTTATCTATACCGTTAATTGTATTATATGCACTTACTCTGCCTCTGCAGACTTGTAGCTTTCATATATTCAAGGGCTCTGAATAACTTTTGTTTTTCCCTTTGTTCCCTCCTTACTTGAGCGCTTTGAAATACTTGTCTTGTGTCTAGATGCTTTACAAATAAACATTACCATACCATACCAGTGCGCATGTGGGTAGATCCTGCAAATCAGTCTTGATGTGCACTGGTAGGGCAGTGGGTGGATCCTTGGAGTGGTATAGTGGTGAATTCAAGTGTATTAATTGAGTCAGAAGGGGTCAGAATACTGAACTAGTTTAGGTTGTTGTGGGTTAGGGTTGAAATGCATTGGCCAGCTATGTGGGTCCCAAAATTTGAACAATTGGGTGCCGAAAGAAAGGGCGATGGCTGATTATGTTTTTGGTCTAAGTTCCTGCACGTCTTATTTGCCTTTTTCACCCTCTCCTTTCCTGCGCAATGACTACAGTGTGTGAAAGGGTAGGCCTCATTTGCAATTCTTTCGGCACCATCTTCTTACCTTCAGTGAAGATGCAGGTTGCAGCACTGATTAGATTATTCATTGTAGGCACTAATGATCCTACAGAAGTGTCCTGCTCAAGGTTTGACTGGGAACCAAAAGAGGACCTGGAAATAAGGTTCAAAGTCGCCCTAAACTACACATTTTCAGCAAGCCCAACCGTCTTCCTATGCGAAAATGTGAAAATATCAAAGACAAGTGGCCCATGGTGCAGAAGCCTAGTGGGAAATCTCCAGAGACCTCTACAGGCCAGTCCACCACTGGTACTGAGTACATACATTATTTCACTGTCTCTGCCCTGCACTTAATGTATTATATGTGTTTCCTGGGCTCTACTTGTAATCCCTACTAGCCTGAGGGTTAGATGCAGGCGCGAAATGTGGAGCTTAAGCCTCACTGCTGTTAAATCAGAGAATTTATGCATTTGCGTAGAGGATTCTGCAAGAGCCAGTTTTTCCAATAGGGACATTTGAAGAGTGTGAGCCAGACAGGCAGGTGGCTTTTCAAAACAGCTCTGGAGAGTTGGTCATGTGACTGAATATGACCTAGATCCAATGGCCTTCATAAGGCAATTGCCTGAGGTGCAACCTCTAATGTTCCTATAACACAAACAGCCACTTGATGCTCCCCAGTAAATGTTGTTCACTGCAGGGAATATTAGGGGACAACAGGAGTACTTATCTGCAGGTACATTTAGAAAGATAGGACAGGTAGGTTAATTTATTCTATATGTAATTCTCAGCAGAAACATTTATATATAATACAGTTATTTCTAATTGGTATTACCCAAATTGATCCGGGAGAATTGACCGAATTTCAATGGTCCAAATTGACCTTTTGCACAATTGTCCTTTTATATAAATATATATATATATAAATACCTATATATATATATATATATATTGGGTTGGTTTTTGTTAATTAAATTATTTAAAGTTAATGGGTGGGGGTTACAGAGGGTTTTGGTTTGGGCGGGGGGTTGCAGGGGCTTCATCCCTGCATATATGTTTAAATTGACCTTTGAAATTCGGTCAATTCTCCCGCGAGCAATTCTCATTCGGTCAATTTGTATACAACCTTCTAATCAGGGGAAATGTAAAGAATGATGTGGTTATTGGGCTGCCAAGGTTTTTAAAGGGCAGTATATTTGCACTTTTACTAGAAATACGTTGAGGGATTGGTTGTACTTTAATTAAGGGAAGAATTCGGCTAGTAGGAGTACATCACTCGATGTACTTGCAAGTGGGGCAATATGGGATACTCTGTGCAAACCCCCTTGGTTGCATAGGTTAGTCGTACTCTGTAGAGCCTTTTTTGGATGCCAGGATCCCATTGTTCAAGTGACTGGATAGGACAGTCTACCTGTGGTGGTAAATAGGTATTTTGGGGGCAATCCCTGCAATGCTTTTAGATGATGCACAAGGTTTTGAACATTATTCTTCAGTTTGACAGGTAATCAGCTTAAACCAATCGGACCAGAAGAAAGCAAACCATCCCTAGATTTCTGGCCCGTCACCCTTCTCACTGCTGCATCGCAAATGATTTCTAACAGATGGATTGGTGATTTATTTAATCCTAGGCAGAGACTGTTACAATACTCCAAGATGGAAAGGTCTAAACCTCTGTTTAAGCCAATCTGCATCATATCAGGGTATTGTGTGATTTTTCTTAGCATGTTTACTTTTCAGCAGGACGTCTCCGTTATTTAATTAATGTTGGCGATACATGAGAGGTTGGGGTTGAACACAACCCCCATGTTTATAGCTGTTTTTGTAGGAGTGGGTGAGTTGCTCATATAGTTAGGCCACAGAAAAGTTAGGTTGGTGGCGCTTGGGATCCGGAAGAACATGAGTCTGGTTTTGCTGGCATTGAGGTAGATGTTACTGTCCATCTTCCATTTCTGGTTAGATAGTAGGCATTTGGTGAGGATTGTATTCTGTGTCACATTGCAATTCAGGCCAAAAGCTCATTAATCTGGGCATTGCCTGAGTATAGATGAAAATTAGGTGAAAATAATAAAATTAGGAGGCTAACGGTTTTCCATATACATTAAAAATCCATGGTGAAAGGGCGGAATCTTGAAGACCTCTGCTTCTGAGTTGAAAGGCAGATGATTTAAAATCTCCAAGCTAACCTTGGGCGGATTTTCCTTGCAGGAATGATGTTTACCAATCTAGGATTAGTACCTGATCCCCTTTGTAGAGTTGAGTCTCTGAATGCGGATGTCATGGTCGCGCATCCCTTATCCTGCAGACATGCCCAGAAGGATTTGTACCACTGGGTAATCTGTTTCCGGGAATACTTCCTCATTAAAAGTAGCACAGTCTATAGGCTTTTCTGCTGCCGGAATCCAGATTGGGGTTGCTGCAGCAAATCTTGCTTTTCACTGATATCGGAAAGTTGGTTTTATCCATGAAACTAATGTTAGATATGAGTGGTCATTGGTTGTGTCAGCAGAATATACTTTTTTGGCTTCTTAAGAAGGAGTACCATTTTGGCTCGTTTGGGGCAATCTGACACCTTTTATGTAGCAAAAATGGCGTTACATGCGGTGAGGGTTGGTGGGGTGGGTGGATGTAGACTCCTTAAGGTGGGACGCAGGGCAGAGGTTTGCTTGTTCCTATGATCCTTTCACGACTCTGACACTGCAGCAATGGCATTAGAGGATGTCTTAAGGAATGATGGTCAAAATGATGGAACGGGTGAATCCACTCAGCGAGTTGGATCTGAGTTTCTACATTAGTTTGATCAATGTCATCTTTTCTTGGTAAGCAGTTGCTAGTTTCTCTGTTAGGTACTGGGCAAGAGTAGGCCAGATACTGTTCTGGTTATGAAAACTCAATGTGTTGCAAATTTTAAAGATTTGAAGAGTTTTCTGGTTAGCTGTTGGTAGGCGATTTTGGAATTATCACTTGTTTGCTAGAGGAGTCCTATCACCTGGAAATTAATGTTGAGAACTCATGTTTTGTTAAGCAACTGCTTTCATTGTACATCTATTTAAAATTGAACTTTAGGATGCTCGTTGTTCTTGCATGAATTTGCATGCATTATTTTTAAGTAAATCATTTTATGTTATTCTCATTTAGAATTGATTATTAGGATCATTGTCCATGCAGTATGCATTGCAGGCCTTCTAGTTTCGTTATTGTCATATTTTTTTATGTTGGCATCCAGACTCCCAGAGATAGCTGGAGCCTGCATTCCTTTTCTTTTGTATGACTTTGCAGCAGGGGTTTGTCCCAAGAAAGAGGCGCTAGTGAATAATAAGGTGTTTCTAGCTCCACTCATGATCAACTGACCATGTGCAGGTGTTTGCAAAAGTCAACCACTCAATCAAGTGGATGCAGTGGGGGCAGCCGGTGTTTCGGGTGCTACTTTCTACCTCGTTAGCAGTAACCCTCTTAAAACAACTGCTTTCATTTGAGACTTGCTTAAAATGGAATTTTAGGCTTATTACGCTGTTAACGCATGCACCTATGAACTGACTGCATTGATTGGACATTCATTTGAAATTGAACATCAGGCTTTCATTTGTGAACACATTGGTCTTCTAATCTAATGCTTTTATTTCATACTCTTTTAGAGCAGATTTATTCGAATTTCCTATGCTTCACCCATGCCATCCTATGCAGAGTGCCACCAGGGACGAACATGTTCCAACACAGGACCACTGGCACCGATCATCAAGACATACACTGACTCCTTCCATCAAAGCCCACGCAAGTCACGCGAGGATAGCTCAACAAGACCACAGGAAGCATCACAGGTTCGATCCCCGGGTCCGCGCTTAGAAACCTCCGGGTGTTAAGCGTGTTATAAATACACAACTAATAGACATATTCCTGTAACAGCGCCTCGATGCCCACGGGCTGTGTGAGTGCTTTAAAAATGCATTCTAGCTTGTAGAGAGCATACTTTGTACAACTACCCTAATAAATCCACAACCTTTCTCCTGGCACGTATAGTGCTGGTGAGCCCATACCTCCAGTGAAGGAAACCAAAAATGTGAATGTGTTGTTTTTCAACTTGACCTTCTGTCAGCTGTAGCGAACCACACTCCCTTTTAGGCGGGGCTGCCGCAGTAAGGCCTACACCAACTTAAATAAAGTGCGACACACGCAGCTGGCAAAATATGGAACCTTCCTTATTTCTGTTCCTCACATAACTGACCCCAAAGGGAAAACCCTTCCCTTCCCTCATCCCGCCCCCTCCCTAGCCCAACGTCACTTCCCCTGAGCATGGGCCGTCCACATAACGATGCGGGAGGATGCGGGGCTCACCACGTCACGACGTGACACCTTGATCCAGCAGATTAATGATTGGTTGAGTGCATTTTTTGTCCCACCCATACTACTGAATAACCTGTCATGCAGCACCAGTGTCCTGACTTGGAAGATAACATAATAATTGAAACTCCCAAACAAGGCATACGTCCACTTCTGGATATGCAACACAAATCCATTGAAGAACAAGGCACCTGGATAGTGACTGCCCTACTTGCTCGAACATTGTCCGTGCCCCAGTACAAAGGCTCTGCCTTTTATGAGGCCCTTGTCTTTTCTGCTGCCTTCTGCAGTTTCTGGACTTCCCACAGGCGAGCTGTACCCCTACGTTTATAATAGAACACAATATCCTTGCCTGACCACGGTCAATATTTACAGTGTAGCCTGTATTCTTTTAATTTTTACCGTGATATTTGGAAGCAGGGCCGAGTGGTAGCCTGAGGCAGAATGCAGAGTGGAATAACAACGAGTAAGAAAGCTGTTTAAGGCGCTTAAATGGCCAGCAAAACCAGATTCTTTGTATGATTCAGCCTTCTTTGCCAGTACACATTTCTGTATTTGTAACTAAGTAGCCTGTTATATACCTATTTCTGTATGTATAACCATGTACCCTGCACTAAGACTACTTTTGATAGGCGGCTTTCCTGTAACCCTGAATCAAGCCTTCTTAAGTTCCTCTTATAAGCGCCTCGATGCCTGCGGGCTGCAGTGCACTCTACAAATCCAAATAAGTAAATGACTCTAAGGCATGGCGAAACGGCACAGACCATGAGACAATAACCATATGCATTTATGATGTTATGAAATAGATGTCCTGAAATAAGGATAACTAAGTAGAAAGTCCCAGAAAAGTGTGGTTCGTTCTTACAGGGGATCTCTTGTACTATGCTGTGGCTGTGATCGAGAATGTTCCAGAAGAGGCCTCTAATTACCCTACATTTTTGCAATTGCCTCCCATTCCTGCGCAAAACTTCACAACATTGCCGGGCACTCTACTGTAGGTGGGGTGCAACAGTTGGAAATCAGCCCCAGTTTGCATTTTAACCAGCTGTACAGAGGGAAGCCCGCTGCCATCACAATGAAGTCTGGGGACCAAGGGGGCGGTCTCAAATGAACCTTACAGCAGTGGAAATGCATGCAATATGCATACTGCCATTTCATTGTCTTGTAATGAAACAGTATACGTATAAAACTATCAATTAAAAATAAAACAGTCGAGTAATTCGCAGATTTTCCTACAGCATAATAAATTAAGCATGACGAGCACTAGGCCTGCAATTTGCAGTCATTTATAATGCAGCGTTTTATGTTAATAATTCAAAAATCACATGCTATTTGAAGACACTTCCAATTAATGTATTTATGAAATTGTCAACTGTGACTGTTTTGGTTCCATTTAGCTAAACATTTCAACGGAGCGCGCTGGTTGTTATTTTGTATTTGTAAGATGGCATCAGCGGGAATCCGATATACAACTGGGGAAAAGATGGTTGTATTCCTATCCATTGCACTGATCCTCCCAAAACAGGAAGTGCACCCTGGGAGCTCCTGACCCAGGAATCACAAACGGAAGCTGGAGTGTAGTGGAGGAACTTAGACACCGTTGATCAATAATTGATTTAAAGAAAGTTCACCGCCTACTTAGCTGACCTTTAAATGCTGTGTTACGTAAATGCTGTACTTGTAGATATTTCCCCGGGTAGGCGCGACATTAAAGAACATATACTCATCACCTGTAGAAAGCAAGGCCGCATTTATTTTACTCGACACAAACGTTTGAAACCTATCGCCACATCACTGGAAAACCAATTTTCTAATTAGGATTGCACCTATGCAATCCTTCTGCCCATGACCTGGAAGCAGACCAATGATCACCTGGAAGCCCTAACTAAGGTAAGAGTGCCACCTGACAAAACATGCCGCTACGCATGTTTGTTCGAGCAGCTGGCTCCTCCAAGCATGGTTCTCGCCCATTCCTACCCACTAGGGAACTTTGGTCAAGATTGAATTGCCACTGTTTGCTGGCCAAATCTACATGCAGTCACCAACACCACGAACAACATGAGTTTGTCTTTAGCAAAATACATCAAGGGTGGCTTGATGGCCTTTTCATGTCCATGGAGCGCATCAAGCAATAAGAGGCAAATGAGTGACTGCCGAGCCATGTTATGGGATCAACTTGAAAATGGGGTATCCCAATTGCTTCAATTAAGCAGAGATTTATAAAAGCAGAGGCCAGTGGTGTGTTATTCTGCCTAGAAGTACATGTATCTTGCAATATTACAGCGTTGAATAACACTGCTGTTTACAACAACAAAAAATGTTCGCTCAATATGTGTTTGTTAGGGTGAACATGGCTAGAGAACGAATAACACTGCTGTTTACAACAACAAAAAATGTTCGCTCAATATGTGTTTGTTAGGGTGAACATGGCTAGAGAACTTGCCAGAACTTATTTCCGTCCCGTCTCTATGAAGTGATGGAGCAGAGTCTTACTGACTGCTATAAATATACACCATGTAATGACAATAAAAAGTGGCACCTGGGTTGGACATTTAGGTGTTATGGTAACACATGCATACTTGTAGTGCATTCCTTTCAAATATGGCTTCCTAGTTCCAACCTTAGTTCCTCTCAAAGATGGCCACCTCTTTACTTTGTAGTGAGTGTTCCACATTGTGAGGCTGTCCACTATCTCATGAGTCATCAAGCAGCTGGTTTATTATTAGTGAGGGTACATGTGCGAATCAGGAGCATCAAATGAGGCTGGGGCAGAAGTTTCTAAGTGGCGTTGCGTAGAGGACAGCTTGAATATACATGAAGATGCCTGTATTCTTAGCCTTTTATTTTAGCACAATGTGGAGTAAGACCTGCCTGATACCAGTGCTCCATTTTAAGACTGTTTATTGTTAAACTGAATATTGTAAACCATGAAGAAGCCCGTTGTTATCAACGGGAAACACTCAAGCACTCTTAACGGACTATGTGCTTCAAGAAAATCTTCACTCCTTTAAAAATAAAGAAATCAATCATTTTAATCACAGTTTCAAAAAATGTTGTGTTGTACATTTCAACACAACACCCAAGAACTGGGCTTGTATACGTACTTTAAGACCAATTGTTTACAAATAGTTTCAAACTTCAAGACAAAAAAGCTTAAATGAACAGTACAGCTCAGTTATCAAAAATGAAAACAGAAATCCCAATTTTACATTGTTAAATGCCAACGCGTTTCAGATAAAACACTGTATCCATCTTTAGCGCTATAAGCTGTGCTTTCACTGTTCATTTTAAAATATTCATCTATGACCTACAATACATATGAATAATTTTGATATCCTGACAAGGGTGACTGAATACTGTACCCATTCCCCTAATTACGAGCAAGGTTCTCATATCACAACCTGGCATTCTGGGCCATGTGGGGACACATATATCGAGCTTTGGGGTGGCCTTCTAACCACCCACAGCTTATTTTTCAAATTGCTCCATTTTGTGGGCTACAGTGTGATATGTGTGCCCCATGTATAGTACACACCCACACACTATTACACAATCAGTGATAGTGACTCTATATAGTTATGGTTACGTTGGACTTTGCCGCTCTTTCATCAAACTGCATGACATTTCTTTTTTCTTAAACACCCAACTTATCCATTCTCTTTTATTAAGAGAACTTCGTGAGATGCTAACAACCTTCCTGCTCTTTAATACATCTGCATGACATCTTTTTTTTCTTAAACACTCAACTTCTGAACGTTTTATAACGTTCTTGAAAATTCAGTCCAGGGGCAAAACTTATAGGGGGGTCTCAAAAGTTGGTAACTGATCCACATCACACTCTTGCTGGGTTTGGATAAAATCCACTGAAGGGTTTAAGATCATTTTAAAAGGGCTCGCATTTCCTGGTATGAGGACCGACTTGAAATCTGCATCCAGGAATTGTGATTGACTGATGACAGATTGAACATTTTCCATCCAGCTGCCATCCTGAGTTTACAGATATGTGGACCCTGTGCTGGAAAAGTCTAGAAAGGTTCATACAGCGGCCCTGTGGAGCATGCCCTGACATTGGCGAGGCACAGGGCATGCCCAATAGGCTGGAATATGTTCCTCTCAATAAACCCAAATGTGGCCATGGTATACATGAATCCTGGGGCTGATTCTGTGGCCCACTGGCCAAGGCAACGCACATTTGGGTATTCCTTATTACACTTAGAGTGATGTTGGCTCATAGGAAAATGCCATTTAGGAAGGGCTATATCGTTAGCTTCAAGACAGAACTGAATGAGACTTTTCCGAAAAAACACATGAAGCAATTTTGAATGTTTTTAGAATGTTTTGTAATGTTGCATCCAGAGGGCCAAAGTTATATCGGAGGATTAAAAAAAAAATTCACATCCAACTTTGAACCCCATTAAAAGAACTGCATGGAATGGTTCGAAGAAGATACACAGGCCAGTTGAGCTACTTCCACAAAGGCTTATGACATCCCAGCCAAGGGGTGTCAAAGGTTATAGGGTTGGTCACAGAAAACATTTCCCAGTCCAGAACCCCTGGACCTATTGACATCAAAGGTGGATGGGAAGTTGGTATCTCGGGAGGATAGCTCAGCGGCAACGTGCTCGCCTTGGAAGCAAGAAGACACGGAACAAAGCAGGTTCGATCCCCGAGTCCACGCTTAGAAACCTCTGGGAAATAACCTATCATATCATATATCATATCATGCACGGTAACTACGCTTGGACATGTTCAAAGGTCAAACCCTGGACACAGTGACTTCTCAGCCACATGCAGGGTCATTTTCACCATCACACAGTGAGGGTCACCATGCCCTGCCATTTCCTGGGACATTCACTGCTCGCATGGCCATGGTCAGCAAGCTGGGACTACGGCTACAGACTCTGAGCCTTGGCAAGTGACTGGCATGGTGACCACTAGGCATGGTTGCAGGCGAAAATGCTATACGGGTGACACAGTTAGGGTCACTGATGTTGGCCATGCCATATGTGAAGTGACCACAGGGCATATGCCCGGGCCATGCCCACTGAGCACTGCTTATATGGTCACTGTGTCTGGATCACTGTCACATTGTATGCCCTAGCTGCAGTGCTTTCTGGGTAGTGACACGTATTAATATAGTATATTATTAAAAGAATAGAGAACTTTATTTCGATAAGTACTGTGCTGCCTTTATAAAAAACCAGTGAAATTATTTGAAAAAACTTCAGTTGAGAGGAACAAAAGGAACACATTGCCAGACACAATGATTAAGGACTAGCAGGGAAAGTTTATGGTTGACCTCTTAACCATAACTGACCATTGTAATGTTTTTTTAGGGTTTTGATTGTTAGCCTGGTGTCTCTTAAAGTTATGTGATTTTTCCTAACATAGTTTATCATATCACCACACCAGAGACCCATCATGTCCCTAGACTAAGTTGTTTTAGTGATTTTCTTTTTTCTTTTAATTATGTACTCAAACAATGCAGTCTTTCTTCCCTAAGGGCCTTGGGCCATGCTGCTGGCACAGTGACCCTGGAGGTAAGAAAGGGCCATCCTGCTGGCACAGTGACCCTGGAGGTAGGAAAGGGCTATGCTGATGGCACAGTGACCCTGGAGGTAAGAAAGGGCCATCCTGCTGGCACAGTGACCCTGGAGGTAGGAAAGGGCTATGCTGATGGCACAGTGACCCTGGAGGTAAGAAAGGGCCATGCTGCTGGCACAGTGACCCTGGAGGTAAGAAAGGTCCATCCTGCTGGCACAGTGACCCTGGATTGCCTTGTGCCATGCTGCTGGCACAGTGACCCTGGAGTGCCTTGGGCCATGCCGCTGGTGCAGTGGCCCTGGAGTGCCTTGGGCAATGCCGCTGGCACAGTGACCCTGGAGGTAAGAAAGGGCTATGCTGCTGGCACAGTGACCCTGGAGGTAAGAAAGGGCCATCCTGCTGGCACAGTGACCCTGGAGGTAGGAAAGGGCTATGCTGATGGCACAGTGACCCTGGAGGTAAGAAAGGGCCATGCTGCTGGCACAGTGACCCTGGAGGTAAGAAAGGTCCATCCTGCTGGCACAGTGACCCTGGATTGCCTTGTGCCATGCTGCTGGCACAGTGACCCTGGAGTGCCTTGGGCCATGCCGCTGGTGCAGTGGCCCTAGAGTGCCTTGGGCAATGCCGCTGGCACAGTGACCCTGGAGGTAAGAAAGGGCTATGCTGCTGGCACAGTGACCCTGGAGCTAAGAAAGGGCCATCATGCTGGCACAGTGACCCTGGAGGTAGGAAAGGGCTATGCTGATGGCACAGTGACCCTGGAGGTAAGAAAGGGCCATGCTGCTGGCACAGTGACCCTGGAGGTAAGAAAGGTCCATCCTGCTGGCACAGTGACCCTGGATTGCCCTGTGCCATGCTGCTGGCACAGTGCCCCTGGAGTGCCTTGGGCCATGCCGCTGGTGCAGTGGCCCTGGAGTGCCTTGGGCAATGCCGCTGGCACAGTGACCCTGGAGGTAAGAAAGGGCTATGCTGCTGGCACAGTGACCCTGGAGGTAAGAAAGGGCCATCCTGCTGGCACAGTGACCCTGGAGTGCCTTGTGCCATGCCGCTGGCACAGTGACCCTGGAGTGCCTTGGGCCATGCCGCTGATGCAGCGACTAGTGGCCCTGGAGTGCCTTGGGCCATGCCGCTACCACAGTGACCCTGGAGTGCCTTGTGCCATGCCGCTGGTGCAGTGACCCTGGAGTGCCTTTGGCCATGCCACTGGCACAGTGACTCTGGAGTGCCTTGGGCCATGCCGCTGGTGCAGTGACCAGTGACCCTGGAGTGCCTTGGGCCATGTCGCTGGCACAGTGACCCTGGAGTGCCTTGTGTCATGCTGCTGGTGCAGTGACCAGTGACCCTGGAGTGCCTTGGGCCATGCTGCTGGCATAGTAACCCTGGAGTGCCTTGGGCCATGCCGTTGGTGCAGTGACCAGTGACCCTGGAGTGCCTTGGGCCATGCCGCTGGCACAGTGACCCTCGAGTGCCTTCTGCCATGCCGCTGGTGTAGTGACCAGTGACCCTGGAGTGCCTTGGGTCATGCCGCTGGCACAGTGACCCTGGTGTGCCTTGGGCCATGCCGCTGGTGCAGTGACCAGTGACCCTGGAGTGCCTTGGGCCATGCCGCTGGCACAGTGACCCTGGAGTGCCTTGTGCCATGCCGCTGGTGCAGTGACCAGTGACCTTGGAGTGCCTTGGGCCATGCCGCTGGCATACTGAACCTGGAGTGCCTTGTGCTATGCCACTGATGCAGTGACCAGTGATCCTGGAGTGCCTTGGGCCATGCCGCTGGCACAGTGACCCTGGAGTGCCTTGGGCCATGCCGCTGGTGCAGTGACCAGTGACCCTGGACTGCCTTGGGCCATGCCGCTGGCACAGTGACCCTGGAGTACCTTCTGCCATGCCACTGGCACAGTGACCAGTGACCCTGGAGTGCCTTGGGCCATGCCGCTGGCAGAGTGACTCTGGAGTGCCTTGGGCCATGCCGCTGGCGCAGTGACCAGTGACCCTGGAGTGCCTTGGGCCATGCCGCTGGCACAGTGACCCTGGAGTGCCTTCTGCCATGCCGCTGGTGCAGTGACCAGTGACCCTGGAGTGCCTTAGGCCATGCCACTGGCACAGTGACCCTGGAGTGCCTTGTGCCATGCCGCTGGTGCAGTGACCAGTGACCCTGGAGTGCCTTGGGCCATGCTGCTGGTGCAGTGACCAGTGACCCTGGAGTGCCTTGGGCCATGCCGCTGGCACAGTGACCCTGGAGTGCCTTGTGCCATGCCGCTGGTGCAGTGACCAGTGACCCTGGAGTGCCTTGGGCCATGCCGCTGGCACAGTGACCCTGGAGTGCCTTGGGCCATGCCGCTGGTGCAGTGACCAGTGACCCTGGAGTGCCTTGGGCCATGCCGCTGGCACCGTGACCCTGGAGTGCCTTCTGCCATGCCGCTTGTGCAGTGACCAGTGACCCTGGATTGCCTTGGGCCATGCCGCTGGCACAGTGACCCTGGAGTGCCTTCTGCCATGCCGCTGGTGCAGTGACCAGTGACCTTGGAGTGCCTTGGGCCATGCCGCTGGCACAGTGACCCTGGAGTGCCTTGGGCCATGCCGCTGGTGCAGTGGCCCTGGAGTGCCTTGGGCAATGCTGCTGGCACAGTGACCCTGGAGGTAAGAAAGGGCTATGCTGCTGGCACAGTGACCCTCGAGGTAAGAAAGGGCCATCCTGCTGGCACAGTGACCCTGGAGTGCCTTGTGCCATGCCGCTGGCACAGTGACCCTGGAGTGCCTTGGGCCATGCCGCTGGTGCAGTGACCAGTGGCCCTGGAGTGCCTTGGGCCATGCCGCTACGACAGTGACCCTGGAGTGCCTTGTGCCATGCCGCTGGTGCAGTGACCCTGGAGTGCCTTTGGCCATGCCACTGGCACAGTGACTCTGGAGTGCCTTGGGCCATGCCGCTGGTGCAGTGACCAGTGACCCTGGAGTGCCTTGGGCCATGTCGTTGGCACAGTGACCCTGGAGTGCCTTGTGTCATGCTGCTGGTGCAGTGACCAGTGACCCTGGAGTGCCTTGGGCCATGCTGCTGGCATAGTAACCCTGGAGTGCCTTGGGCCATGCCGTTGGTGCAGTGACCAGTGACCCTGGAGTGCCTTGGGCCATGTCGCTGGCACAGTGACCCTGGATTGCCCTCTGCCATGCCGCTGGTGCAGTGACCAGTGACCCTGGAGTGCCTTGGCGCCATGCCGCTTGTGCAGTGGCCCTGGAGTGCCTTGGGCCATGCCGCTGGCACAGTGACCCTGGAGTGCCTTCTGCCATGCCGCTTGTGCAGTGACCAGTGACCCTGGAGTGCCTTGGGCCATGCCGCTGGTGCAGTGGCCCTGGAGGTAAGAAAGGGCTATGCTGCTGGCACAGTGACCCTGGAGGTAAGAAAGGGCCATCCTGCTGGCACAGTGACCCTGGAGTGCCTTGTGCCATGCCGCTGGCACAGTGACCCTGGAGTGCCTTGGGCCATGCCGCTGGTGCAGTGACCAGTGGCCCTGGAGTGCCTTGGGCCATGCCGCTACCACAGTGACCCTGGAGTGCCTTGTGCCATGCCGCTGGTGCAGTGACCCTGGAGTGCCTTTGGCCATGCCACTGGCACAGTGACTCTGGAGTGCCTTGGGCCATGCCGCTGGTGCAGTGACCAGTGACCCTGGAGTGCCTTGGGCCATGTCGCTGGCACAGTGACCCTGGAGTTCCTTGTGTCATGCTGCTGGTGCAGTGACCAGTGACCCTGGAGTGCCTTGGGCCATGCTGCTGGCATAGTAACCCTGGAGTGCCTTGGGCCATGCCGTTGGTGCAGTGACCAGTGAACCTGGAGTGCCTTGGGCCATGCCGCTGGCACAGTGACCCTGGAGTGCCTTCTGCCATGTCGCTGGTGCAGTGACCAGTGACCCTGGAGTGCCTTGGGCCATGCCGCTGGCACAGTGACCCTGGAGTGCCTTGGGCCATGCCGCTGGTGCAGTGACCAGTGACCCTGGAGTGCCTTGGGCAATGCCGCTGGCAGAGTGACTCTGGAGTGCCTTGGGCCATGCCGCTGGTGCAGTGACCAGTGACCCTGGAGTGCCTTGGGCCATGCCGTTGGCACAGTGACCCTGGAGTGCCTTCTGCCATGCCGCTTATGCAGTGACCAGTGACCCTGGAGTGCCTTGGGCCATGCTGCTGCACAGTGATCCTGGAGTGCTTTGGGCCATGCCGCTGGTGCAGTGACCAGTGACCATGGAGTGCCTTGGGCCATGCCGCTGGCACAGTGACCCTGGAGTGCCTTCTGCCATGCCGCTGGTGCAGTGACCAGTGACCTTGGAGTGCCTTGGGCCATGCCGCTGGCACAGTGACCCTGAAGTGCCTTGGGCCATGCCGCTGGTGCAGTGACCAGTGACCATGGAGTGCCTTGGGCCATTCTGCTGGCACAGTGACCCTGGAGTGCCTTGGGCCATGCTGCTGGTGCAGTGACCAGTGACCCTGGAGTGCCTTGGGCCATGCCGCTGGCACAGTGATCCTGGAGTGCCTTGTGTCATGCTGCTGGTGCAGTGACCAGTGACCCTGGAGTGCCTTCGGCCATGCCGCTGGCACAGTGACCCTGGAGTGCCTTGGGCCATGCCGCTGGTGCAGTGTCCAGTGACCATGGAGTGCCGTGGGCCATGCCGCTGGCACAGTGACCCTGGAGTGCCTTCTGCCATGCTGCTGGTGCAGTGACCAGTGACCCTGGAGTGCCTTGGGCCATGCCGCTGGCACAGTGACCCTGGAGTGCCTTGGGCCATGCCGCTGGTGCAGTGACCAGTGACCCTGGAGTGCCTTGGGCCATGCCGCTTGCATACTGAACCTGGAGTGCCTTGTGCTATGCCGCTGGTGCAGTGACCAGTGACCCTGGAGTGCCTTGGGCCATGCCGCTGGCACAGTGACCCTGGAGTGCCTTGGGCCATGCCGCTGGTGCAGTGACCAGTGACCCTGGAGTGCCTTGGGCCATGCGGCTGGCACAGTGACCCTGGAGTGCCTTGTGCCATGCCGCTGGTGCAGTGACCAGTGACCCTGGAGTGCCTTGGGCAATGCCGCTGGCACAGTGACCCCGGAGTGCCTTGGCCCATGCCGCTGGTGCAGTGACCAGTGACCCTGGAGTGCCTTGGGCCATGCCGCTGGCACAGTGACCCTGGAGTGCCTTCTGCCATGCTGCTGGTGCAGTGACCAGTGACCCTGGAGTGCCTTGAGTCATGCCGCTGGCACAGTGACCCTGGAGTGCCTTGTGCCATGCCACTGGTGCAGTGACCAGTGACCCTGGAGTGCCCTGGGCCATGCCGCTGGCACAGTGACCCTGGAGTGCCTTGTGCCATGCCGCTGGTGCAGTGACCAGTGGCCCTGGAGTGCCTTGGGCCATGCCGCTGGCACAGTGACCCTGGAGTGCCTTCTGCCATGCCGCTGGTGCAGTGACCAGTGACCTTGGAGTGCCTTGGGCCATGCCGCTGGCACAGTGACCCTGGAGTGCTTTGGGCCATGCCGCTGGCGCAGTGACCAGTGACCATGGAGTGCCTTGGGCCATGCCGCTGGCACAGTGACCCTGGAGTGCCTTCTGCCATGCCGCTGGTGCAGTGACCAGTGACCTTGGAGTGCCTTGGGCCATGCCGCTGGCACAGTGACCCTGGAGTGCCTTGGGCCATGCTGCTGGTGCAGTGACCAGTGACCATGGAGTGCCTTGGCCATTCCGCTGGCACAGTGACCCTGGAGTGCCTTGTGCTATGTCACTGGTGCAGTGACCAGTGACCCTGGAGTGCCTTGGGCCATGACGCTGGCACAGTGACCCTGGAGTGCCTTGGGCCATGACGCTGGCACAGTGACCCTGGAGTGCCTTGGGCCATGCCGCTGATCAGGTTCCGCGGATCGCGGGCTGAAACCTGTAATATTGGCCTGCATTCCATGGAACCCACAGGCTGCTTCCCCCGCTGCGGTCTGCCCTCCCCCCTTATCTTTTTTTTAAATCCCCATCACCATTTACCTGATTGTGGCGGCAGCGGATTGTGGCTTCGCTCGGGCCTATAACTTGGGCTGCCGGGCAGTTACCCCGTTCCAACCCTTCGAATGGGGGGTTAACTCTATATTCTGCTTCAAATTATCGCTAGGAGTAGATATGCTGCTTTGCTGTGATTCATATATCAGTCAGTCTGCTTCCTTAATTTCTGCAGTGTCTTTAGGAGAGGCCATAACCATAACTTAATTCAAATATACGGTACCGTTACTAATGAACTGCACAAATAAATACTGTTTTCTGCATAAAAAAGAAACGATGGTTTATTCGCTGAGCTCCCTTGTTAGCTTGTTCGAGTAGTGGTTGAGAGACACAATTTGCAGACTAGAAATAGTTTTTGAAAATAATGCACTTTGGCGTGCTCAGAAGAGAGTACAAAATTGCTGGCTCTTAGATGAACAGGAAGACTAATGGAGGTTAACAAACAGAGCATGTTACCATGGGGATCACCTTGTTTCCATTCCTCTTTCTCTTTTATTTATGTGTGCCTTTTTGGGATGCATTTCATTTTTACAAAAGGACCATATTAGCTTTGATTATTTGAATACTGCTTGATAGGATTTCTGTCTGACACTGGAATGACACACTGTTGTGTTCCTACCGATTTTAGTCCTTTCTACCATTTCCTTAATATGGAAGCATGCATTACTATTCTTTATAAATCATTTGTCCAGCAGGCACATTACATATGCCCGGCTTTCTGACTAATACAGACAAATGATAAATTAGAAACCAAAACCCTATTTTTCTTTTACTTCCATGGAGAGCTTGTACATATCTCATGGGTTTAGACACTTATATTACCTTACACCCTCGGCACCAGCACTACAGCAAGTCTGTACAAACTACAGTTGCATGCTGGAAGGTGCATTCCTGGTTGCATCTGTCTGGGGTGTCCTTGCCACAGGGCAGGTGAACAGAACATTGATTGCAAAGCAAAAAGCAAACTATTTGTTGTCACCCAGCTCACATCCACGTCCAGTTGCTGCCCCCCCTCAATGGTGCCATGCTTCTTAGGTCCCAGTGCTTTCCTTCTTCTCGGATGATTGGAGATCCCAAGCTGGGGGTCACGGTTCTGTGCATAATGTCTTCTCACCACTTCAGGCACTCACTATTTTCCCTGCCTATGCCTTTTATGCTAGCGTTGTGAGATATTGCTCTTTCCATTTGCACATCTCAGAGGCAGATATGCACATGTTGTGTCTCTTGGATATGAACATCCCTAGCTGGACTCTCTCTTCATCAGGTGTCTTGACATCAGTCGCATGCAGTGGCCTTCAATCCTTTCCAGTTTTTCCTCCAAAATACCTTCCAGGAGTTTGCGACGAACCGTTGAGGACACCTTGACCTCAAAGATGCTGCTCTTACTTTCACAGACCAAAGCAGGACATATATCCTTTCTAGACAGAGGCCTGCCACCATCAGGCAAGGAGCCGCTGGGACAAGAACTAGTCAGTACTGACTGACTCTCCCTCTATTGCTCTTCCTGAGGCGAGGTATGCGGCTAACACAGAGGCAATTTGCTCTGTGTAAATACTTAACTCAACACAGAGGTGCCAGCGAAGTCTAAATTCACTGGGAGATCTTGATACAAAGTGCTGACAAGGTATAGTTCTGCTGTAAACCTTTTCTGTGTGTAATCTTATGGCACTTAAACTTTTGGAGCATTTCCAAAAGGCTCCTTTGTTCCCGAGTGCCTTAACTCAGAGGGCCAGAGGGTCCTCGAAATGGCCCTCTAGATCATATCTTGCCACAAGGCATACAGAGGCCTCTTCAAGGCCACTCCTCGGTGAACCCTCTTCTGAAGTGTCCACAAGTCTGAGATTTGTTTTTGGTAGCAGTCCAGATGATTGGTCCAACCCAGCAACCTGGTATCCTTTCAGAATATCCAGGCCCACTGCCAGCCTCCAAAGTTGGTCATAATCTCCTATGGCTTTTGGTTAAAAGATATCTCATCAATATGTCGAGCCCCCTTTTGCCAACACTAACATTGTCGCAGGCACAGGAACAAGTCCATATCCAGGAATTCAGGATGACTAATTAGTCACACGTCCCAAGACTCTATATTCTCTAGTGGTGGTCACTATCCACTCTCTCTCTAATGAAGGTCTGGGAAAAATATTGAGAACTATTGCAGCTCGAAAAATATGAAGATCCAGTCTTCCTTATTCCTACTTGTGGCTGTGGGGGGAGGGGGGCGAGAGTCAAACATGAAACAAACAAACTACTGAGCCTTCAGCACAGTCCAAAACAGATCTGATCTTTTGTAGCTCAGCCCCTACCTTTCTCTTTTTTAAATGTATATTTTTTAATATGGACATTTTGCATTTCTTTGCAACATATGGTGGACAGTCTGTTATTCTAGCTTTATTTATTTATTTATTGCACTTGGTTTTACGCCCAGACCCTGGTGTATCATGGCGTAGGTATGCCCTTGGGTTGCAGTGCGCTATACAAATACTAAAATAAATAAAGATTGCTGACAGCATACTTAAGGATATGGTTACAAAGAATGCTTTCATCACTTGATGAGAATGGGGGCACACTTACAAGATTATTGGTTACTCTTAAAACACTTTAAGGATATTGAGGTAAACTTACAAGATAGTTGGTTTCAGGGAGATTACTAACTGGATTTAAGGGTATACTGAAGACCTTACAGGCAATGTTGGTTACTAGGCAAAGCATGTGTGAGTAGGGTACAGTGGTATGATCAGGGGGATCAGGGGTCCTGGGGACAGGTAGTCAAATGGTGCACTTAGTATTTGTTAAAAAAAGCCAGGTTTTTAGCAGTTTTTTGTAATGTGGGATGGAGGGTTCATTGCAGATGTTGGGAGGGAGTGAGGTCCAAATTCTGGGTGCTGCTACAGTGAAATTGGAGTTACCCGTTCTAGTGGTCTTGAATCATCGAGGAATGAGTAGGTGGGTGTTGGTGTTAGATCTGAGAATTCTGGGTGAGATTTTGCATGTGAGGCAGTGATTGAGGTAAGTGGGTGCCACGGAGGTGACATATTTGTGTGTGATAGTGAGAGTTTTGTTAAGTATGCTGGCTGGGATAGGCAACCAGTGTGCCTCTTTTCTGTATTTAGAGAAGTGTTCCCTTCTGTTAATACCCAGTGCCTTTCTCTGGGCCTTGTTCTGAAGTAATTGCAGTTTGTTCATGTTTTTCTTGGAGGTCCCTAGGAGGAGTAAATTGCAATAGTCTAATTTTTCAAGAATGAGGGCTTTTGATAGCGTAATGCAATTTTGGGGTGTGAGGAAAGGTCGATTTAGGGCAATAGGTTTGGAGGTGTGGGCCGTGGAAGAGGCGAGGGCGCTAATGTGTTTCCCCATGGTAAGGTTGGAATCAAGGTAAACCCCTAAGGTTTTAACTTGGTTCGAGATGGTGATTGGAGTGCTGTCTATGACTATGAAGATGTATTGTGGGTGTAGATTGTTCAGGTGGGAATGCCAACTATAAGTATCTCTGTTTTTTCTACGTTGCGGCAGGGGCTGTTAGTTGCCTTCCAGTTTTGAAGAAGTGAGTAGATGTTGTTTATGCAGATGGTGTCCTGTTCGAGATTGCCTGGGATGGGGATAAGAATCTGAGTATCATCAGCGAAATTGGTGCATATTACTCCTATAGCGTCAAGGGCAGCGAAGAGCAATTTAGTGACTATAAAGGCATTATAAAGGGTGGGGGATAAGCAAGATCCTTGTGGGACACCCAGTGGGACTGCTATTGGATCTGCAGCTTCGTCGCCTATGGCTACTCTTGAAGGAAGGTTTTTATTCACATGGTTGCTTCCTTGGAGAAATGGAAGTTGTTTGCTAATGTGAGGCACTTATTATGATCCACAAGATCAAATGCCGCAGATAAGTCTAATAGTGATAGGATGCATAGGTTACCTGAGTCTCTAATGGTATGCATCTGTTTTTTTTTTATCCAATAGGGCCGTCTCAGTTTAAAGTCTATCAGGATAAAAGTGTGGGTCTTGCACTATACGGTGCTGTAGCGCGGCCTATTAGCAGGGGTGAGAGAAATCCACATGCACCCATTCCGAGAAATCAGCTTTACAGTTCCACCACCACTAAAATGTCACCTAGTTTTGTGCGCAGCATGATGTTTCATTCCCATGTTGTTTTTTGTAGCATGACGAGAAACTTTGCAAAGGGCTTTTTTAGTTAGTTTCGTGCAGCTACATGAGAAATTCAGTGTATGTTTTTATGAATCATGCTAAATTTGCGCAGTGCCATGAGAAACTTTGCACCTTTTTTTGTTTCGTGATAATTATGCGCAGTGACACGAGAAACATTTTTGGATCTTTTTTTGATCTGTGCTAGTTTTACAACACGAGAAACTTAATGCAGGTCTTTTTTTGATACGTACTAGTTTCATGCAGCGACACAAAAAACTTAGCACAGCTTTTTGCTTGATTTTACTAAGTTTGTGCAGCGGCACAAGAACATTTGTGCCACTCTTTTCGATTCATGCTAGGTGTACACAACAGCATGAGAAATATAGTGCTGTTCTTTTCAATCCGTGCTAGGTTCGCACAATGGCATGAGAAACTTTGCACGGCTCGTTTCGGGTTCACGCAATAGCATGAGAATCTTCATGCCACTCTTTTCGATATGCGGGAGTGGTGGTATGGCAGATTGGGGTGAAACGGATCAAAATCTTATAGTTTTCACTTCTGCGACTGGCAGAATAAAATTTGACAATTTCGCCCAGCCCTAGAGATTAGTTTTCAGTTACTGAGTGAAAGTTTCTAAAAGCTATTTTTGGGGGGTCCTCTGTAACTGCAGAGGAATTGTTATACTATGACATTAATCTTATCCCAGATTTTCTATAAACTTCATTTTGTGTCAGCACGTTTAATGGTTTCACTATGAAGCAATGAACACACTGTTTTAAACAAGTTGATTTTAAGCGACGTTCTGAGTTCCGAAAATTCCCAGAACATTCCCTGGTTGCGCTACATAAAACGCACTTTGACCGATAGTGATTTTCAGAGCCGGATTTAGGGCCTCATTACACAGTAGGCGGTGGACCAAGGTGCTATTAGCTATTAGTAAAATACCGGCACCGCCTTGGAGGAAAGGGGAATTACCGCCCTATTCTAAGGTTGGCGGGGCGGTAATTCCCCCTTCCCCCATTGCCCTTCCCCATTCCCATTTTTGTCCCATAGGGCATAATGGGAATGGGGAAGCTGCTAATTACGGTACCGCAAATTGCGGTACCGTAATTAGCACCCTGGTCTCTTTTCGGGTTGGTTTTTAACGCCTGCTAAACAGCAGGCGTTAAAGTACCAACCCGCAAAGGGACCTCGTAGTAAGGCGGTAAGGGTTAACGGTCACCGGTACCATTACCAGTGACCGTTAACCCTTACCGCCTTCCGTGTAATGAGGCCCTTAATCTTCAAAGGTTGTAAGTTTCTGTTGAATAAAGCCATATTCTCAAATGAGCATCACATTTGTATGTGTTTTCCGAGTATCTAAAACTAACAATAAAGTTTATCTTCCCATCAATATAGTACGGAAGTGACAATGGAGAACTATTTATCACTTGTATCTTATAGTTATGCAAGAACATTAATTACTGAACTTCTGATCCATCAGCTTCCCCTGGGTGCTAATACAAAGGCTTGGAGTTATTTGAAAACTAATGTTTGTACATGCAATAATATATGTATCGAAACTAATATGCACATTTTAGTCTTCTTTAAATTATATGAATTACCACAAAAACATGTTTGATAGCCCCTTTTAAGACTGCTGAATTTTAGATATTGTCGTGTTGCATATTTCGAAATTATGCAAGCTCAGGATGTTCAAGTCTGAATAGCATCGGAAAGTGTTTTAATTAATATGATGTACATTAAGAAAATGAAGTCTATTTCAGTATAGATTTTTATGTTTAAGTTTCACCATTATTTAATCTGATGTATATATATTGTTTTATGCCAGAATTTTAAAATATATTATTGTTTTTTAAAGGTTTATGAATGTTATATTCAAAACAAACTTAGTGAATCTTTAAACATCTATATTTAAAAAAAATATATTTATCTATTACATTTTACACAAAAAAAAGAACAAAATCACAAACAAATTCATGCTTCCAAGAGCTTAGAGGCCTGGCGCATGAAGAGGAGTAGCCAGAAAGGATGTTGGAACATACGGCTTAAAATGGGTTTAGCATGCCAGCCTGTGAATATTGGACTTCACCCGGGTACACAGGGAGTTGCCCTTTTGGGAAGCAATGCCCACGTCCCTTGGCTACTCTATTTCCTTTGTATTACCCAGCCTCCTTCAAAAATGCGGTACAGCAACAAGCCACTGACACCCTTTCTTCCTGGATATGAACACACAATTCTCGATCCCAGAATTCCTGAATTCCTGCTCATTCTTGGCACCTTCTTCCTAGACAGGAAATACCAGTGGCTGGCAGGCTGTTGACTTCCGAGCATTCAGGAGAGTGACCCAACATTACACCTCCCAACTCCTTCCCGACCAAGACCGCGCATGGCAAGGCTCACTGCAGAAGTGCTAGCAGGATCTCCTATCCCCATCCATCCCTTCCCTGAACTTTGCAGCCTTTGCCTCCTAGATATGTAAGAGGAGAAGGAAGAGCGAGACCCTGGTGGAGCGGGTAACCCCTCAGCTAAATTAATCAGCGGCATTCAGGAGGGCATATTGGCTTGGGGTCTCTACCCCTGTGCTATGGAGTAGACATGGTGATCACCACGACAGAGAGATGATCATAAGGTGGCCTGCTAGATTTGGTGGTAGTCATGCTGTTCCCTTTATTCCATGAGATTTGCAGTTTACTATTTGCCAATGAGTGTTTTATGATGGCAGTCGCTTTTATTACAGCATGCCATTTTCTAATTTTATAATAAGGGCCACATGTTTTATAACATTGTGAAATTAGCACAATTAACGTTCATGTAGTGTGCTACGGATAATCCCCTTTGAATATTTTGCTAAGCTCATTAATATGGGCAGAGTGTATGCAGACAGGCTCATTAATAATACAACAGCACAACATGTTATTCCCACAGCGTGTCTGCCTTTTAGTCTATGCTGGCCTTGTGCACGTGTGTCTCCAGGAACACTTGGCACAAAGTTATCCCCCCAAAAAACAGCGACAGGCCTTTATTACGTGTGAAAAAAAAGTTGTTTAAGTAGTTATTGTTCGACATTGCCATTCGCTTTGTTTGTCCGCAGTTGATGGTGAAAATGCCCAGTCCACTTGCATTTGGACGCTTGCCGATGGTTCTTCCTTGCCCATTTACGTTGTCCACTCGGCTGCTAGTGGCTTGGCATTGCCTATTTAAACTGCATTTTGGTCACCAGTGGCCCTGTAATACCAATGGTTGCGAATAGCCAGATGTTGCCTATATCTTTGCATTGCCTATTGACATTGCATCTGTCTAAGTAGAGCCTCTACATTTCCTCTGGCCCAGCATTGCATATTCACATTGTACTTTAGTCACTAATGGCCCTGTATTGCCTATAGAAATTCCATGTTGGTTGATAGTAGCCCTGTAATGCCTATGGCCCTGAATTGCACATTTCCATTGCCCCTCGGCTGCTAGTAGCCTGGCATTTCCTATTCAAACTGCATTTTAGTCCCAAGTGGCCCTGTATTCTCTATTCAAATCGCATTTTGGTTGCGAGTTTCCATTTGCTGCTCATATCTCTGTGTTGCCTATTTACAGTGCATCGTTGTCACTAGAGGATCTGAAATGCCTATGACCCGCCATTGCACATTTACATTGACCGTTGGTCATTAGTGGACCTATATTGTCTTTTTAATTTCCATTATATTGCTAGTGGGCCTGCATTGTCTATGGCACTGCATTACCTATTTACATTGCGCCTATGCTGCTAGTGGAGCTTTATTGTGGCAATAAGACCCGAGGCGGCGGGCCAATACTGCCCCAGGTAATGCCCCTGGGGGCCCAAGTTACAGTAACCAGGCCCAGGGGGCATTACCGTGGGAGGTATTGGCCTGCCACCGAGGGTCATATAGCCATTAGTACAATTGGCCCGTTGGACCGGGCTACTAATGGCATTTTTCTCTGAAAACAAAAAAAATCAACCAAAATGGCCACCGGAAAAAGGAAAACGTAATACATTTTCCCTTTCAATGGCGGCCATCGGGAGCGGACACGCTGGGAACAGAAGTGTTCCCATCGCGTTTGCTCCCGAGAAAAAGAAAAAAGAAGGTAAG
This sequence comes from Ambystoma mexicanum, assembly GCF_040938575.1. NCBI lineage: Eukaryota > Metazoa > Chordata > Amphibia > Caudata > Ambystomatidae > Ambystoma > Ambystoma mexicanum. The sequence continues at coordinate 1,106,360,452 of NC_090930.1, read as the reverse complement.
TGGGGTTTGGAGGGTGGGGAGCAGATAGTTTGCAGGGGAGGGGAGTGGAGGAAAAAAAAAACTTACCTGAGTCCCCGACAGGGGACGAAGGCATCCTCCAACCTTGGGGAGGCTCGGAGCAGGGATTGCCACATTTCGAGCCTCCTCATTGGCTAAGGAGCTGCCACGCCCCCGCCGGTAACAAACGCAGGCACGTACGTGATTCCACGGGCTTGTTACATGGTATGGCTCGGAAACGAGCCAATTACATTAGTGTATCGCGTGGACGCAAGGACCGCCGGGTACTAATGCCTATTAAAATTTTATTTTGGTCGCTCAAAACCATGATTTGCCTGTACAGTTCCATTGTTTTCAGTAGTGGCCCTTATAGCCTATTTAAATTGCATTCTGGTCACCTGGTAACCCTATTCCAGCCCCAACCAGCACTCTGCCCCAACACTTACTCCAGTACATCTCTCTTCAAAATGTCCTAAACCTTCCAACTCACATTTCACTCTCTTCTCTCGGACCACTGCCTACCATCTCTCCTCCACCTATGAACCCCTGGTGTTATTTTGCCCTGGTCTGGTGACTCATGCACTCTTCTACCGAGAGGCCAGGGAGGGACCGCTCACCACCGACCTCAACGAGATGGACACTCAACAACCTGGAAGCTAGAACAAGGTGTTATTGCCTGCCCACACCGCAGGAGATGGGATACGCCCTGAGTTCTGGCAACCAAACACTTTTCCATCCATTTGCCACAGTGGGATTTTCTTTAATACTGAAAAACAATCTGGGTAGCGTACACTTTCCTCACTTTCAACCAAATCCCTTTATTTTGACCTTTACTCTGGTATGGTCTCCCACCCTAGAGCCCCTCCGCTAGCCCACTCTCTATCCTGGGGGTAATGCATGGACCACCCACAGGCCCCAGCATGAAACAATGGGACAGAAACGCGTTCCCCCTGCCTTGCATCGCCCACCAATATAAGGGCCAGAGAGGTCCCTGATAGGCTGCTCTTCACCTTAAATGGTCTCAGGCAGGCCACCAGCCACCCACCACGCCAGGGCACCTACCCACAAAATTCGTATCCATATATAAAGACCTACACATTTATATTTATTTTACTAAATATATGGATACATAAAGTAACATATACATAGATAAATACATATCTACAGATATCACTAAAGGGAATAAATAACTATATATGATATATGATATGGCATTTATAATGCACCTATACACAAGTGTTTCAAGGCGTGACGGGGCAAGGGAGGGGAACAAGGGGACATACAACGAGTCCGTGGGAAGGGAGGAAAGGAAAGTGCAGTACATGGGAATAGATAATAACAATACATAAAACAGCATCCAGCATGTGGCAAGTGCAAAGGTAAGTGCGGACATCAGCTATCGAGGTCTGGTGGGGGGAACTGTAGGGATACAGAACAGTCCCTGAGTGTGGGGTTGCCAGGTGGGCAGTGCAGGTGTGTGATGCTGGCAGGAGCGGAACCTGGCCCGGGATCAGAAGGGTGTCCAGGTAGCCAGTGCAGTACCAGTTTCAGCCAGGAGGTCAGTGGAGAAGAGGAGGAGATAAAGTAGAAGCAACGAGAAAGGTTCTGAGGTGCTTCCAGAAGCAGAGATGGTTCTCCTCAAGTTTAAGGGGGGCAGGGAGGCTGTTCCAGAGGGAGGCACCAGCCGAGGAGAGAGATCTACCACCAACTCTTTGCTTGGAGAAGCGACTGACCCTGGGGGAGTTGGAGGCAGATGAGTGAAGAGCTTGAGAAGGAAGATTTTTAGGAAGAGCGAGTTGGAGGTATTGAGGCCCCAGACCCCAGAAGGCCTTGTGGATGATGCAGAGGGTTGTGAACTTAATCCTCGCAGCCACTGGGAGCCAATGCAGAGATTTTGGTACTGAAGATACGATGCCTGGGCTTGAGGCCAAGGACAAGTTTCGCAGTCCTGTTCTGGATGAGTTGCAGAGGGCGGAGAGTAGTAGCAGGCAGATTTAGAAAGAGGCTGCTGCAATAGTCCAGCCTAGAGGGAACCAGAGCTCTGGTGAAAGTGAGCTTCTGGGGAAAGGAGAGGAAAGGCAGAATACCTCTGAAGACGTGCAGCTGGTAGTGTGACTTCTTGGAGACGTCAGAGATGTGAGGAGAGGAGAGGAGAGTGTTGAGTCGAAGATGACCCAGAGGTTTTTGGCTTTGCAGGTGGGAACGGGAAGAGGACCAAGAGAGGCCGGCCATATAGCAACAGGATAGGAAGGAGCGGGTGTGCCGATGAGGAGAATCTCAGTCTTACTAGCATTAAGGCAGAGGTCATTGGCGGCACACCACTCCTGGATAGCAGACAGACAGGCAGAGATGAGGGAAGGAGAGGAGGAGGTAGAGGGTAGCCTGAAAATGAGCTGGGTGTCATCCGCATAACACTGAAAGTTGAGGCACAGAGCAGCGATGCAGTGGGCAAGGAGTGCCAGGTATTCGTTGAACAGCCAGGGAGAGAGGTTAGAACCCTGGGGGACACCACAGGTAGAGAAAAAGGTAGCGGAAAGAAAGGACCCAAGTTGGACCTGGGAGGGTCGGTTAGAGAGGAAGGAAGTCAGCCATGCCAGAGCCTGAACAGTGATACCCAGGTTATCACAGAGACGGTTGAGCAGGATGGGATGGTTGAGAGTGTCAAAGGCAGATGAGAGAACAAGCAGGATGATGACACAGGGGGTGTTAGAGTCAAGATTGGAGAGCAGATCTTCACAGATGTTCAGGAGAGCAGTTTCCGTGCTTCTGGCAGCTCTGAAGGCAGACTGATGGTCATGAAAGCAACCAACAGATTCAGTATGGAGATTAAGCTGGGAGATGGCCAGTTTCTCCTGGACCTTGCCCAGGAAGGGAGTGATGGAGATTGGGTGATAATTAGCCGGGCATGAGGGGTCACCTGAGGGTTTCTTAAGAAGGGGGTGCACAAGGGAGCGCTTCAGGGGGATGGGAAGACTCTGGTGGCGAAGGAGTGATTGCAGAAATCAGCCAGGGTAGGAGCCAGGGAGTCGATGTGGTCCTTGATAGTTTTGGAGGAACAGGAGTGAACCTGTTTCGGCGAGACTTTCATAGATCGGACTTGTCTATATAAACATTATTTGCAATACACCTTTAGTTCTTTAAGGGCTTCTTCCTCAATAGATTTTGAAGATTCTGCTGTGGGCAGGGACTGCCACTCTCTGTTGCTCTGAAGTGGCAGGCATAGCCCCAGGTGCTGTTGTCTGCTTCTGGTGGTGCCCAGTTCATCTGTGCACCCCTGTGAGACACTGCCATCATCATTGCACAGCTCTGGATGCCTCTGCAACCTTCCATCGGCACCCTATGTCCCTGTGGGGCATCACAAAGACCACCTCTGCACTGCAGCTTGATTGGTTTCCATGTGGTGCCCTGTTGCCTTGAGTGGTCAGTCTGTTTGAGGATGTCCTTAGGGCCAGTTTGTGATCCCTCTCTCTTCTGTACCTGTCCCACACTGGAGGGTGGGTATGCTGCCGCATTGCTCACCCTGCTCGGGCACAAACACACACCCGCACTAGGGATCTTCACTTGGACCACAGATAGGACATCTACCTGGTTGTCTCTCCTCACTGGCACACCCATCTGGCTACGGACAGACTTGCAATTCTAGTACATTCACCCAGGCCGCCGCAAGGGCATGCCCACCTGATTTCAGACGACCTGTCAATGCTACACTCTTCAAGGGTGCACTGAACTGGCCTGGGGAGGGCAGACATGCCCCAAGGCCACACCTCCTGGGCCCGGGCTGCCCAGCTCATGCAGTTCTTGGCTGAGTGGCCCTGATCTGCACTCGGTCCGCAACCCACACACGGCCAGAACTTTCAGTTTCTAGGCTCACCCAGCCCGCCTTCCTGGTGGGCTGACACTCTCTCAGGAAACAAAAGTAGCCAGGCTGCACTGGGAAAGCAGCCCGGGGATCACGGCACATGCTGACCTGCACATTGCATAGAACGTCGACTCGGCCCAGTGGGGGTCTTTCAAGGCAACAGCCCTCTCTGTCCTTGGCCCTTTACTCTTCACCCATTACACCTGCTTCCTCAGACAACTGTTTTCCTCCCTTGTGTTCTCTGGTTACCTCTTTGCGGACAGCACCCGCATATTCTTCCTCTCTTATCCCTGCCCTCATTGTACATATCTCTGAGTGCCTCTCAGCAATCCGCCACTTGATGACACTTCATTATCTCATGCTTAATTCCTCAAAGGCTGAGGCTGTCTACATCACAGCTTCCAACACCCCTCTTCTCCTTCACTCGCCTACTTCATCCCTCCCAGACCTCCTCTCGCCCTCTCCTTAAGAACAAACCTTGAGGGTGCTATTTCTCAGCAAACTCAATCACCACGTTATCCCTGCTACATACAAGTTGCCTGAAATAACCTGCTCAATATCAAGAAAATCTGCCCTCTCCTCACATGCCAATCCGGCAAAACCCTTATCCTAACTCTGGTACTCGGTCACCCTCACTACTGTGCTTGCCTCCTCCTTGGCCCCCCTCTACCCCTCCTCATTGCTAGACAAATAATGCCAGATGCTTCCTCTATAATCTCCCCCACTTTTCTCTCACCTCCAAAACCTCTATCCATGCTGTTTGGCTTGCTATGGAAAATCCTTCTCTTTTGACATGTCTTCTGCTCGTCTTCAAATCCATGCATGTGTGCCCCCCCACCCCCCCGCCCTATATGGCTGAATGTATCTTCCACTAGTCTTCTCTCTGAAGCCTCTGGTCTTTCCCCCTCCATAATTTCACCATTCCTGGGCACCCTTAGCATCCTCTTGCTTGTGCTCCTTCTTCCTCTTTCCCCCCACCACCATACACTCTTTTGTAGTGGATGGTGCACACCTTGTATGCCTAAATGAGCACCCTCAACATAGTAATACATCACCCCCTCATTGTCTACCCTCTCAATAATAATAAGTTGATATGTATACAGCTCATTGATCCAAAGAGCCTTACATAGCACATATTCATATACATTATTATTATTATTATTATTATTACTATTACATAGCACATACATAGCACATGGTTCCTACCCCTGTATGGCTCGACTCTCCCTTTTTGTACTGTACATTTTGTCCCACCCCTAGTTTATGAACAATGTATTTGCCACCATCAACTGTTCAGTTGCCCATTATTTTTTATTCTATTCCACGTCACCTGCCATGGGGTTACCTTGATTACTGTTGTCACTGGTGTAAGTGTTTCTGATAACCAAAAACATTTTGACAGATCACTGCCATTGATACTGAGAGGGGGGAGCTGCCTTCAGGTTGACACAGTTACATATGAAATGTTGTTGGGTTTCCGGCCTCCTTTGTTATCCACTGCAGCCCGGCCCTGTGTGGGCCTGTTGTATGTACACCCTGTTGGTATGATAATCACTGCCACCAGGTGCAGGGCCTAAGTGAAGAGCACAGTGGATTAATTGAGCCTTTGTCATTTAATCAGGCTAACCATGGCAGGGGGAATGTTTGATTTACCCCTTTCTCAGATTATATCGTGCCCTCCTTTGCTGTCACATTCCAACTAAATATGACAGGAGTGGATGGTGCCTCTAGGTGGTGTCCAGCTCGGAGTACAGGGGTCTATGCTTTTGTTGTGGTGTGAACATAGGAAAATGTGTGTGGATTAGCCCCACACATTTTTCTGAGGTCGGCCTACCATCATTCCATTTAATTAAAACATAAAGAAATGGACAGGCGAGTGCACGCCAACTTCAATTTATATTTTTTAGACACCATTTTATATTCGCCTAATAAAACAATGGACTGCAGAAAACAGAAGACAATAGCACGCTCTGTTCAATGTCTTCAAATACGTTTTTCTAATTATTGAAGAAAAGGGACTAGATATACATATTGCACTACGTCACTACCCCACGGTTCCCTGTAGCAAACTGAACCTAAATCTAAGTTAACTAATAACCACTGAAAGAGGTCTATAGCAGAACAATAAAACAATTTGGAACTAGTAGTAGAGGTAACAATTAATTTGTAGGGCACAACTTATCACTGCGTATGCCATATCAAGACACAGATGTCATTTAGCAGTCTTAATTACTAAAGCAATTTGTTTAAAAAGTAAGATTGAGGACAGAATAGTAAAAAATAAAATTACAGGATTTTGGCTGTTGTGAATCTATGCCATTGTAACCCATTAACCTTGGCGTGACCTATTATTACACAGGCTTTACTTCTAGTATGCAGCATTGTGTACATTGACTTGGCTGTTTTCATTCTGCACCACATGTATATGCTCTGTGCACACAGATACTCCTAAGCAAGCTACAATTTGCAAGCTGTTAAAGAAACTGAGTGCATGTAATTAAATGTGTGTACGGTACTTGGTACATATAGCTGTGCAGTCCATGGTGGTACATCCCCTATTTAATGTGGGTTAGCAGTATCACATTGACATCAAGGTGATGTCTCCAAACTACTGGTTAAAGGCAATGCACCAAAAGCGAGCCCAATTCATTGTTCAACAGCAATATGAGTTTGATATGTTATTTATAACGCGCTTAATATCCAGAGGTTCCTAAGCGTGGACCGGGAGATCGACCCTGTGTGGTTCCATGTCGTCTTGCTTCCAAAGCGAGCTATCCTCTCGAGATAGGGAGGGATGTGTGTCTAGCTGATATTACAATTAAAGGGCTTTTTCCATAGTTGCAGCTCTGCCATGCTACATGCTGAAGCCAAGGTCATTGCCGAGGACTCCATTGTATTAGATCAGGTGCTATGAATTGCAGATGCTCAGCCCATGCAGTGGCGTGTCTCAAGCAATCTGGCACAAGGTGACAGGGCTGACATGTAGGGCAGATAAGATGAATACGGCTGATATTCAGTCACATTCTCAGGACTTTAGCATCATCCCTCTGGGTCAGGAAAGAAAGAAAGCTGATAAATCAATACTTGCATCCACTTGAGACAAGATGCCTTCCGGAGCCCCTTTCTCCTTGCCCTTCCTATAGTGTGCATTGATCAAGGGTAATTGGTGACTGTCGGAAACATTCATTGTACATCCTATGTTAATTAATGCAAATGTCTTAAGATGCTGTTTCAACATGCACTTTTAACTGCAAAATGGGTTTATTTCGTCTGTCTCCTGTTTAGATTATGCATTTGTGCATGCTAAAAGAAAGCTACATGTGTTTGCCTTTATATTACAGTAATGTGTTGCGTTTATTTTACAGTGTTGGTGTCATTAAAGGAATGGTTCGGTCAAAAAATGTTATTGTCCCTATGGGTCGGCCATGTGTTTTTAAGCCAAAGTCGCTCGATTTTAGAAAAATTTCCTATGGACCTTACCCAAGTTTTCGTCCATTAAACACACGCGAAAACAGCATCAGAGCGCTGCCATTTTGTGATAATCCTACACTTGACGCATCACCCTGGCTGACCTGCTTTTGCGGCACTAAATCATATCCTCCGCCCCTGAGCCTGTCATCAACAGATGCATACCGCCCATTTCACAACGCCAAAGCACGTCTCGTGTCAACATTCGCTGCGCTTCAGCTAATGACGTGTCGCCATGGAAATGGCAGGACGCCTCTTTCCGTAATAAGTATAAACAGACCGTTTCACAACACAAAGCAGCAGATTTTCAATTCCATTCCTCTCTCTGTGTTACTTTGAGTATTCTGTGACTCTTTTCTGTGCTCTGGTCAGCTACCTTCATTGCTTGTAGCCCGTGTGAACAGATACCAGTACCACCGCTATACATTATTTTAGTTTGTTTTATGAGCCCGAGTATACCGAGGAGGAACTACTGGAAAGGGAAACATGCGGAAATGATGGGTCTTCGGACGGCAGTTGGGAGGACGATTCAACAGCTGAAGAGCCTGGACCTAGTCGCATGGACAGTGTTTCCACCTGGTGGACATGCAATCGGTGCGAGCTAATGCCAACCGAGGACGAGAACTGCTGCTGCTGTGAAAACTCGGGATGCGTGGTCTACATTTCGGAAGGCGAGCCACGACCGCAATGCATTACCGAGCTGCCAGACTTCAGGGCAGCCTGCCTCACACGGTCCGTGTTGAGGATAATGATGGTGCCTATGCACGAACTTCACGCAACTGTTCGTCCTCGTAATCCGAGTAACGAGTAAGTATACTCTGCTTGTCATGCCACTCCTATTTCATGGTCTTCTACTATATCCAAAATTACATATACATATCATTGTAACGCATGAAAGTGTCTAGATAGCATTTGTCCGAGCAGAATGCCATTAGTTACAAGAATTGTCATTGACAACAAACGTTTATTAAACTTATCTTGGTCATTTAAAAACAGTTTGTTTCATTCCTTTTCACAGGTGGTACAGGCTGGTGGCCTATCGTTCCTTTACATGGTGGCTTCACGCGAGGCTTGGACAACGCATTTGAAGAGTAATACCCGCCTGTGCCGTTCGTGCCATAAGAGAAACTTTCCCAAGTGACAGCGGTCAGTACAGGGGATTTCCTCTCGCTGTGCTGCAACTTGACCTGCACAATGTGTAAAGTCTTGTATTTTTGTGTCATCAAAATAAGATACAAAATAAAACACCACATATATTTTAACAACGGTTGTTTCGATTTTTTTAATGAATCAAGTGTGTCTCCATTCAAGGATGGACGTCAGACATCTGTGCTCCGAATGGGTAAGGTCAGGTCGCTGTGAAGCAGGGTGGTCACTATCTAAGCTAACATAATATATTCTCAATAATGCATGCCCTAAATAACACTTGCTCAAAGTCTTTCAGTCGGTTATGTCTCTATAAAAGTCACACATATATCTATAGTATCAATTAACATTGGATTATACAGGCCTTAGGTTAAGGGTCTTGACCACTATAATACACTGTTTGAAGTGTGGGTCTGTGCTCAGAAGAATCTCCGGTATGTGGCATTTGTTATTGATAGGCAACAATATATTGCAGTAGGGGTCTAATGTTAGTTGGGGATCTGCTAGATGGGCATCATGGCATGGTCAGTGGTCTGGCACATGAAGAGAATACCTTGCAGGTACACAGGGTCAGAATGGCAGTAAGTTTCCACTGGCGAGGGTGCGTGGGCAAGGACACGTTTGTGGAGATGAACAAGCTATGTGCTTAGTTCAGGCTGGTTCACATGCAGGACAGTGATCTAAGAGGAAGAGTGATGTGTTTCATTTATTAGCTGTTGCAAATACCTTTGGAGTTTTCCAGTCAGAGTGGGAACGAGGGTGGGGGCCATGTGCTCTGCGCAGTGAGGCCTGGTCACCAAGATGGAGTGGAAAGGGGGTACAAAAATGGATGCCCCATGTCCTGCTCAGTGGTCCCATCTACGCGAATGTCAACCAAAGTTAACATCACATAAGGGCAAGGGGCGAACCCACTACTGAAGGCACTTGGTCTGAGTTTCTACTGAGAAGTAAAGGATGAGAGGGGCCTGATGGCCACTCGCTCCCACACACTTGCCTGCACGCAAACCGGCCCATCCATCCCACCCCCCTCTATCAAAGGCGGTTCGCACCCGGGGATAAGCGCTGGCATGGGGGGCTGTCACAGGCGCAAACGGCCAAGGTGCCAAACAGCATGAACACTTCGAAAGGTATCCCACGCCCAGGGGCCATCGCTCACATGACCTCCTCAGACCCCGTGTCTCCAGGCAGGCCTCCCCTGAGGCCGGCCGCCCCCCTGCAATCCACATAGGTGTGTCTCCATTCAGCAGTCTTCCTATGCCTTATCTGCACACCCCAGGCCCATCCATCCCACCCCCCTCTATCAAAGGCGGTTCGCACCCGGGGATGAGCGCTGGCATGGGGGGCTGTCACGGGCACAAACGGCCAAGGTGCCAAACAGCATGTACACTTCAAAAGGTATCCCACGCCCAGGGGCCATCGCTCACATGGCCTCCTCAGACCCTATGTCTCCAGACAGGCCTCCCCTGAGGCGGGCCGCCCCCCTGCAATCCACATAAGTGTGTCTCCATTCAGCAGTCTTCCTTCTGCCTTATCTGCACGCCCCATTCCCATCCATCCCACCCCCCTCTATCAAAGGCGGTTCGCACCCGCGGATGAGCGTTGGCATGGCATGTGGGGCTGTCACGGGCGCAAACGGCCAAGGTGCAAAACAGCATTTACACTTCAAAAGGTATCCCACGCCCAGGGGCCATCGCTCACATGGCCTCCTCAGACCCCGTGTCTCCAGGCAGGCCTCCCCTGAGGCCGGCCGCCCCGCTGCAAACCACATAATACCACGACATACACACGTCATTCATTCACAAACACACGCCTGTTTCTAATACTTTATAAACCACTTGATATGTCTCATGGGAACATCTTTGTGCTTTGCAAGTCAACTCCTGAACCTTCTACCTGAGAAGCACTGAAATCTATGCTAATCTGCTCGTCGTCGTGCTATCTGTGACCACTTCGAGCAAACTCGTCAGTGTGCTACCTGTGGCCATCTACCTGTTCTCCTGCAACACACTGCTCGGCCTGCTGAATCCAACTATTTGTTGGTCAAGTTAAGGCCATGTATCCTAGTCATATTTCGGTCATTTTTACATTTCTATCTATTTGAGATTACATTACCCAATAGTGCTATGGCCATTGGTCTCATTGCTATTGACTTTAGTTTCAATTGTTATGCTATCAATAGATCTATTTATTTTCATCTGTGTCAATTGTCATCGAATTGCATCCTTTGGGGGTCCAGTCTATAATGTAAGCATGTTTCCTTCTCGTGCAAGACAGAACATCCGAGGGACGAGTCACATGTTCAGAGTTTAGTCACATCATTTAAAAAAGGTATGTAACTTATGCAAATACTAAGCCGCACGTGATGAACTGGTGTAGTTCCGGCGACCAAAACAAACCTTGCATTGAACATGGTATGGTTCATTTACTTTTTTATGACATTTATATTCATCAAGGTTTTATAATAATCTTGATATTTACTTTTCAGAATTTTCAACAATGCCTGCCTGTTCGATTAGCGGTTGCCCTTCGAAGACCCATACTAAATCTGAAGGCACTACAATGAATGTATTCCCTAAAACTGTTGATCGAATAAGAGAATGGGTCAGACATTGCGGATATCCACCGGAAGAGCTTGAAAGTTGAGTGCAGCAAGTCTTTGAGGACAGGAGGGGTGATCGATACCGCATCTGCAGCCGGCACTTTTCCTCGAACATGTACGCCACATCTTGGGTAACAAAGAAGAATAAATGGCGAACGACACGAAAATTGCTTGCAAACGCTATTCCAACTCTATTCGTCCACATTCCGCCACTGGTGAGTCAAGTGTCCGGATTTAGCTTTAGGCCTTGTGGTAGTGTGCAGGTAGCCAAATGGATTAATTGATATTTTAGGTGTTGTGTCCCTTGTAATACTTTCAATATTGATATGAGTGCATAGCTTTTTGAATAATGACATTTATCAATAAATGACCCCCAAAGGGAATCTATTTATGAGCACACGGAACTGTGCTATATTTGCATTTTCAATAGCATTATTCTCAAGTATTCTGTCGGTTTACATGGCAATTTTTTAATATTTGCATTTCATTATCAAACAATAATTTACCTTTACAACTGCTTGACTATCCACTGAATCTGAAGCAAGAACATTCTACATCCATGACGTGCCCGCAGTTACCAACCACTTCTAGCGTGTATCAGGTAATCATACTTGGCTATTCCACTACAGACTTGTTTTATGCATGTCAAGTAATAGTTTTTATGTATAGTGTGATTATTTTACCAATTGTTTGGATAGTGCTTTCCAATTGATATACACCTTAGTTGTCGTCCCCTGGTGTTTGTTTTCAGTTATAATTAGTGTTATCCATACTAATGCAAGTACTGTCTTTCAGGGAGATGCTGAAGCGTCCACCACATTGACAACAGCCCTAGATGTTCTTCAGCAGCACGAGGTATGGATACTGACAGCTCCATCGACCGTGATCATCAGGACTGGAACACTTGTCATTTGATTGTTCTACACCATGTTTCATTCGTGGTTAGCCATTGATATGTACCTGTGCGGTCTACCCCAAGTGTGTGTTGTGTTTTCAATATTGTAATCCTTACTAATGCAAATACTATGTTTCAAGCAGTTGTTGAAGCGTCAACCCACGCACTTATTGCGGAGCATGACATTCAAGTAATTCCAGGGGAAGTGGAAGCAGGACCATGCGGATACGAATCGGCGCAACAGCTTTCGGAAGTGCGCACCACATTTACAACATCCATAGATATTCTTCAGCAGCACGAGGTATGGATACTGACAGCTCCATCGAGCGTGATCATATAACGTGATTCCATTTGGTATACTTTCTTCCCTATTAACGCAAGTACTGTGTTTCAGGGAGACGATGGAGCTTCCACTACAATCACAAGATCCCATTTAGATGATGCAGATGTAAAGAAATCAGAGAAATAAGTCGATTAAATCTGATCATATTGAAATATTCCTTGATTCTTTTAGACAATGCATCATTTGTGGTTATCTCTTTATATGTACCTGTGCCGTCGACCCCAAGTGTGTGTTATGTTTACAATATTGAAAACCATACTAACGCAAGTACTGTGTTTCAGGGAGTTGCTGATGCCTCCTCTCCAATACAATCATTCATGGCAATCCATGCAGAGCCAGAGGTATGGATACTGACAGTTCCATGGAACTAGGTCATCAGAGCTCGAATACTTGTCGTTTGATTGTTCTACACAATGTTTAATTCGTGTTGAGCTATTGAGATGTACTTGTGTGTTCGTCCTCACTTGTGTTTTATGTTATCAATATTGTGATATATAGTAATGAAAGTACTATGTTTCAGGGAGTCAATGTAGCCTCATTCCGTGCTGTCTATGCGGATACAGAAAATATAGTCGTTGCAGCGCAAGAGGAAGGGAAGAGATGCGGAAACAAATCGGAGCTACAGCGTGCAGATGTTGAAGGTCGAGTCAAGAAAGTTGCAAAGAAAAGAAACAAAAATAAGGTTAGTTACAAACAGTTCATAACTTTAGAATTTCTTTGTGCTGGGGACTATTTTATGTTTTTTCCAGCCAATTGTACTATACTTTATCTTGTGTTTAAACTGAACATCCCTTTTCCAATCTGTCCTGTAGTTTCCTGTGGGTCTACGAACTATACATACACAGACAGTGAAGCGTATGAGAGATGTTGCTTGCCAGACCATTTACACCATGGAGGAACTATTAATTCAGACGCTGCGTGTTGAGACTAGAGATGCTCATATCCAATGGCCAGAACATGAAATGAATGTGTCCGGAGAATCCAGTAAAGTTGTAATGGACCATTGCTACAGTGCGACTGCACCACCACAAGCAGATGATACTGAATGTATTGAGGATAGCTCGGAGTAGTCGCAGATCAATTCACACAATCTACACCCGCCAAAAAATTGCCACCAAAAAAGCTGTCGACAATGTTGTGTTCTCCCATCAATGTTGAAGTAACAGATGTTGAAATGAAAGAGAATGAACCAGCAGCAGCATTCACTGACGCATCAGAACCTGATATCGGCGATATTTCTTTCAGTTGTGGTGAAATGTCCTCAACGTTACAGTCCGAAACAAGTGTGACACCGGATGACAGAAAGAGGGCAAATACATAGTATTCAACAGTTGTTTGATGGATATTATAAGTATGCTGAAATGTGGGCATTCCGTCAGAGGGAAAGTATGTCGGAGGCCATTGATACATGTGACTCGTCAAAAACAAGGCAGTAACGTCAAAATACATGCCACCTGTAGATTAAATTATGCGTTCTCATGGTCTGCACAACCGATGCTGGGGAAGCTGCCAGCAGGCAATCTACCATGTGCAGCTGCATCACTTTTTAGTGGGTCCAGTTTTAGAAAGTTAGAGTCTTTCTTTCAGTTTGTGGGACTTCATTTCATTTCTAAAACACAGTACTACAAATACCAACATGATTAACTGTTTCCGGCCATTAGTGATGCTTGGAAAATTGAACAATTGTCTCTAGCAAGTACATTCGAAGGGAAACGATTCAGGCTAGCCGGCGATGGACAACTGCGACAGCCCTGGATTTTCTGCCAAGTGCCAAGTACTGCACCTACCACTTTCAGGACATGGATAGTAAGAACATTGTGAGTTCGGTGGTCGTGCAGGTAACACAATGTACATTCTCAGTGGCCATGGAGAAACTAGGATTTATAAATCAGTAGAATATCTACAATCGAGGGGAATGCACATTGACCTCATAGCCACGGACAGACATGTTTCAATTGCCAAGACAATGAGAGAGCAGTTCCCACATATTAAACATCAATTTGATGTATGGCATCTTGCTAAATCAATCAATAAGAAAATCTTGGCTGCAGGGAAAAAAAAGGTTTGGAAAGTATTTCACAGTGGTCCCAGTCTATCAGCAACCATCTTTGGTGGAGCTCCAAAACTTGTGAAGGGTCAGTGGAAATACTACTTGAAAAATGGCGGTCACTGATGCACCACTGTACCAACGTTCACCGCTGGTCAGAAAACCTACATTTCCACCAATGTGAACAAGGCCCTTTGTCCCCAGAGGAGGCAAGGAAGAAGAAGTGGTTGATTCCATCTTCACTGACACACTAAGCCATTGAGAAGATTGTTTTCGATAAAACTCTATCAAGAGATTTGAGGGGACTGACAGAATTCTGTCACACAGGAGGTTTGGTGGTGTTCCACAATATGTGGCTAAAGTACAGGCCAAAGTGCTTGTATTTCAGCATACAGGGCATGACACATAAGACTCTACTTGCGGTCTTGGCCCATAACGAGAATCTCTGCCGTGAACAATCTAGGACTACGGGAAATGTAAGGATGCCTCGCTACACTAAGGTGTTTTCTAAAAGAAGTAAGCAATGGGTCATCAAACCAGTCTATGAGGAAATGGAGTTCAACTTTGTAAAAAGCCTTATTGTTGCTGTACTCGAGAGGCACAGATATGGAATTTTGAACGTTTCTGTGCAGACCACTGATGCATTGCCACCAAACATTGCCACTGTGCCATGTCCACCCAAAGCAGAGCTGGTTGTGAAGTACAAATCCCGGATTAAATAATTGTAATATGATTGTCTTTTTGTAAATAAATGTTATTGTACAGTGTACATACAAAGTATGCAAAGTATGCTAACCCTAACCCCTCCGTTCACCATCCTGGGTGGCAAACAACCTGGGTGTCATGTTTGACTTCTCTCTCTATTCACCTCATATCGCTGACCTTGTCAATATGTGTATGTATATATTTTTGTTGCTGTAACTAAGTTTCGCAAGGCTTGCGTATTGCAAATAATAAAACAAACAAACAATAAATCTCACTTTCAACTCAACTCCTCGGGTACGTTATACTTTCCCTGACCTTCCCCCAAAAAGTCAATGTCTCCATAGTTATGGTTCTCTAGGGCTGCAAAGCTCGCGGCCAACGAGGACAAAATTGGGGGCCTCAGAACGCGCCAAGCGAGCCGTTGCAGATGGGAGAGAAGCCAGTTCACATTTGCACATTGAGGCCTAGTACATAGATGGATTCGAAAATTCAAGTTCTCATGGCTGGCTTTACTACGGGATGTTGCAAAGTAAGGATGTATGCTCGTTTAGAGTGAAGGTCAGCGGCTTTGATTTTCAGCTGGCGGCCTGAAGAGGCCCACAAATCACACTGGCAGTATAATGTTCTATTGTTTTTTGACCTTGAGAGACAGGGACCATGCCGAAAGGACTTCATTTGAAGGAGGGGTGCAATAACGTAAAGACGATAAGGCAGAAAATTCTGAAACTAGACCGAGTTTCATGTTAGTTCAGTATACGAAAAATCGTTGTCAAGAGCACAGTGGGATTTACGGACTGCATTACGCAGAGACACAATGGAAATTGCAAATATAATGTAAGTAACTCTTTAGACGCTTTTATACCGGAATGAAGAATTAATGAATGGATGAATGAATTACTGAAGAGCAAGTAAAACGTTTATTGTATCGTCTTTGTACAGGGCACATGGGCTTGCAGGTCCACATTCCACAGGCATGTAGACAAACAGTCGTTTCTCATTGTGTATATTTCGTTAGTTTTCGCATTGATTTTAGAGCCGAACATACTCCATTGCACTATCCTTGAAAGCAAATAGTTTCAGATCGACCGTAATAAATAAAATTAATAATATTAATAACGATCGGCTGGCGAGACTAATTATAATTTTTATGTTTTCAAAACAGGTATATCCTACCCTACTGCTACTGCCACCAGTTTCAGACCCCGGTAGATGGTTTCTTCAACCGCCAGCTGCAGCTTATCGTAAACAACTGCACCACTTTGATGATTTTATGGGAAGATCGCCAAGGGCCCATATGCCCTTACGCGGTACTAGCGGCTAGAAGCAACATATCAACCTTTATGCTGGCCTATTGCCTAGTTGATGGAACAGCCTTGCGGTTCACCGTGCGACCAAAGTGCTTCTTTTAACGAAAACCAACACCCTTTGCACCATAAAGTAACAGCGCATGACTCACGATAAAACGGAACAGGATTTGCGGATAGAGAGAAAAGAAAAAAATGACATTCCGATTTAATATGCCAATTGCTGAATATTCTATAAACATTTAATGTTAAATAAATGTACTTTACCAAAAGTATCGTGTTGCTGTTTGATTTGAAAGTACAGTTTCATATTCCGAATTGTGGCGCGCTGTGTTGTGAGTTGATCTGTGTTGGTTTCCGGGTTCTGTGTGAAGTCGCGTAGAAGATGACTGGGCGCGTTTGCCTATGCAGCACAGTAACGTCACAGAGAGAGGCGGGGAATATGAATGTTTTGATAATGTCAGGCTCAGGGGCGGGGGATATGATTTAGTGCCGCAAAAGCAGGTCAGCCAGGGCGATGCGGCAAGTGATAGGATTATCACAAAATGGCAGCGCCCTGATGCCTGTATTCGCGTGCGTTTAATGGACGAAAACTCGGATAAGGTCCATAGGAAATTTTTCTAAAATCGAGCGACTTAGGCTTAAAAACGCATGGCCGACCCGATGGGACAATAAACATTTTTGACCTAACCATTCCTTTAAATATTTCATTTTTTATGCTAAGGTCAGCTGCGTGAAGTGGCTGCACCACAGGGACACTCGAATAAGAAGACGGGGCCTGTGACGCACTTTGTTTAATTCTAGCCGCTGCAGAGACCCGTTCGACCTGCTATCAGCAGTTGGTTCCTCACCAGAACACGTCGCTAGTACCGTGGTCACTCTTCACTCTTGGCAGGGGTGCTTCTTCTAATCTTGCTGATGCTGTTTTGGGGGTCTGCAGCATGGTGTCTTACTTACCCACCCAGGGGGCTCAGCAGAAGTGGTCGATGCGTTTAAAATTTTAGGTTGTGTTTTTCTGTTTGTTCTATTTGGGAGGGACATTTGAACTTACAGCTCGTTTTTCTTCCATGAAACAGTGTTTGTATCGATAGGCTCTGCTGTTTGGGTGCTAACTTCTTTCGGACAGTGGCGTAACGAACAGACAGGGGGCAAATCCACTTAGATTTTTTGCGATTTTTGACATAAACCTAGCCCTTTCACAGAACTGGTGCATGCCAAAAACATTTGTATAACACATCTGTCGAACTAGAAATTTATAATAAGAATATATTTGAACACATTCAGAACGTCCAGAGGGACACAATTAAATGAAGAATATGTAGTGCTTGCAATCCAATGTTCTCTTTAATCTGCTAATACGCCATCAGTTGTTCAGAAAACATGTGATGTGTTGGCTGTTTTAAGCACTGTCTCAAGTTGAACGGTTGTCTCGAAAGCACCAACATGCCTTTTTGTGAATGTGTGTTTTACAAATATATACTTGCATAACAATAACACAGAAACGTATTTACAGACCTCCTTGTCCCCCCTAACCCCACAACACATACACACACCTTTCCCCGCCCAGCCACCAGGATGAAATACTGCATAAGGAAACGTTATTCAGCAAGATATATCTAAATGCCCCATGGCTGCAAGCTTGGAAGAAAGAACACACAGAACGCAGGATATACTAGCAAAATATCCCATGACATACATAGAACACATGCTCAGAATAAGACGCCATGCACAAAAACACATGTTCACCTAACCAATATGCAAAACATATTACAAATATTCTTATACAAAATTAATTCCCATTTATTTTTTGAATGAACACTGTCCCCCCATGGAAAACAAGGGGGATATTGCTGCAGACGTTACAATGGCTTACATGAGCCATCCCATGCTCCCACATTAAGGCACACACGCCTTTATTGACATTCCAGTGATGTTTGCCAATCTTTGTTTAATTATTTCCCGACCATGAGACAAGAAAACACAAGGTGGCATGAAGGCAACTGCTGCACCAGCTCCAGGTTTGCCCTCATTCGAGTCATGAGGTCTGTGAAGCTGCTGCCTACATCATTCCCAAGAGGAGCTGGCACACCATCACATTGCAGGCCGCGAGGTGGCCGCGCAGGCACTGCAGTGCCAGTTCATTGTCAATGCTACGTCACACTGTGTCGCAGACAAGCTGTGCCACAAGTTCCAGGCCCCCTCTTCAATAATGAAACACCGAAGCCAGTGGATCCATGGATCACCTAAGATCCGCATCTTGCGGGCGGGAAGTGTAAGCATCATGAAAAAGAATTAAAAAATCATCATTGCCCCAATAGGAATTAATTTGCGACACACTGTACAAACACACAGGAAGAAGCATGCAGAGCAAACAATGAACAGGACAGCAACACCACAACGTCCCACACACACCCCCTTCCCTCTCATGACAAACCCATGTACACACAGTGGACTCAAGTCTCTCGCAGAAGTTAGCTAACCCCTGCTGCCATTGCTAATAAAACAACCATACAGGTTTTCCATTTATACCAGTAGACGTGCAAAACACACAGTACACAGACACAGAGGACCACACACAAGCATTTGCATTTCAGCCTGTAGAAGCCACACTGCATTGCTATTATGAGTGCTATTAAAAATACTGCAACGTCACAAAACACACACACACATCCAACACAAAGATGGAGTGCTTTTTTCTTTATTTGACAGACTCTTGATCACACAGAATCTGCTCCTCAATAATTAAAGCATGCAAAACTGGGGAGAGCTCACCTCTGCGTCCATGCATGCACACACTCGCAAACATACATGCCTAAAGCTGAATTGGCAGAGCATCATGCATGAACCACCTAACAAATAAATCGCTGAAACAACCTCTCCATCACCCACACGCATGCACACCATCACACATAACTAGGCCTACGCCTGACATGTCATAACATCATGTAAGCATCTCCTCCAAACCATCTGCCCATCTAAACACACTAATCCACGGTCAGGAATGTGATTTTCAACATTAACTTATGTTCAATGATGAAATAGGAATCCTCTAAATATACTGGGCCTCATCACGAGTTGGGCGGTATCCTGACTGGGATACTGCCCAACTATATTTGCGTTACCACCCACCCGTCCGGCGCTATTTCCGGGAAATTTTCATCAAATTACATCCGGCGTATTACTGTGTGGTAATTGTGCCACAAATTGGCATTTTCCCGACGTATTTACTGGGGGTAAATGCTGCCAACTCATGTTTGGGCGGACCCTTAAATGCAGCGGTATTAGCGTTACCACCCCATTTAAGGGCTACCGCCCAACTTGTGGTGAGATCCACTGAGAAACCAACCAAAAATATGCATAAATCATAGGTTAAGATTGCACAAAAAGTGTGTGAAATATCACAGCACTGATGAAAAAACTCACGCATGCACCCATTAAAAAAACATCCCACGCTGTCATATTTAATATGCAACATTTACTAATGTTCAACAAGCGAAGTGGAACTCCCTAAACATACCCCACACCTCCATAAACCCACATGAGCCACAAGTTTATTCGTACCAAAACGAATCAAAAACATAATAGCACTGTTCATTCCATGGGTAAGGAGCTAAAAAGAAAACATTTATTTTATTTATGTATTTATTTTATTTGTGTTTAGTTCAAATGAACTTTTATAAAATCAATAAATACACAAATTCATATACACAATTTTTAACTTATTGTTGAAACAATTTCGCAACTATAAAATCCTGGTCAGACCAGGCGTGCAGAGCGGCACCCACAAGCAGAACTTGTGATTGCACCGGCACCGTTATAAACGGTGTTGGTGCAACCATGCTCCCCACCCCCATTCTGCCCTTTAGGGCAGAATGGGGATCGGGAGCCCGCCCACACCGGCACCCATGAATGGGCAATTACTGGCCAATTTATCTCGTAATGGGCCGCTAATGGCCCATTCGCGGGTGCCTGTGCCGGTAGCGAGATTGGCGGTAGCCATGTCCTTAATAAGGGCACGGCTACCGCCAAACTCGTAATGAGGCCCAATGTCATGTTAGTGCTGATAAAACCAATATCATATCTTTCACATTTCCCAATTCCATTTTTCTTCCCTTCGGGACTATATACACTCTAACATCATGATTGCAATGTGAAAAGAAAATATCTTTATCAATCTGAAAACAACAAATTACAATCTTAGTCGGTAGTGGTCCTTCTTCAATTGATGTTATGCAATAAGTGCTTAACTCTACACCAGACTCTATATAGGGCAATATGGACAGCTTCACACTCTGTATTCAAATAGTATGTCCAGAATTCAGTTGTTTTTATCGAATTGTATTCATAAGTGAAATTCCCTGGGATAGTCATGTAAATATGGCCCAATTTTGAACATTCAGTTAGTAAATGTCTCGCCGTTTCAGGGCATTCCGGTATTTCACATATTCTGCAATATCTACAGTCTCTCCTGAGTTGGTTCATGCGTAACAGTAGTCTGAACCCTCGCGCATCAGGATTGGGCATTGTAACAGATATTGCTGGGGTTTCATGAATTTATGAGTTATGAGTGAAGCTTGACTATTGGTCTATAGTTTCTCTAGATGCTCATAATTCATAACCCAATCCCACTTGCACAAACGACGAACAAAGGCTTCTTTTATGATCTTAAAATTAGAACACCTCTGAAAATTAGGGATCCAATCTAGAGTATGAAACAAATTCTTTACCAGGCAGATAAACCCACATTCATTTCGATTTACATGTGTAAGGCAGTCATTTGCACCCAACTTACTTAGTAGGGGCAGATGGGGGATGTTTTAGCCTTTAAGAACAGCTCTCCTCTTTGTTTAATGGCCAATGATTTCAGCGACAATAGTCCTATTCGAGGCAAACATATTCTATGGATATGGTTAAGGTAAGACGCAACACACTTCACCAAACATATCCTTCCAAAACCTTCAACCAGTTCAGGTCATTTAGCTCAAGAGTGTCAAGTCCGTACAACACAACGGGACAGTACCACCGTCTGTACATGATCAAGATACCTCCCAAAGAGAAGCCAGCATGATGATAAACAAACTGATGCACCATGTGCGAAATGTGTTTGGCTTTTTGTGTCTTAATAGTTATCAAATCCCGGTAACCCTTTGACACTTACATCTCAACTCCCAGGTACTCATACATCTGGGTGTATTCTAGACACCCTAACACAGAATTTTTTGGGGTTGTTTTTTAATAGGTCGTGCACTAATTAACATTGATTTAGTTTTCTTGAGGTTTATGGTTAACCCATTTTCTTCTACCTATAACGCAAGATCAGATAACATAGCCTTCATGCCGAGGAGTATCTGGTTTTATAGGACCAAATTGTCTGCATAGAGCATGGCTGCAATAGTGCAGTTCCCAACTTGGGGGGTGCATTTAGAATGTATAAGCATTCTCAAGGGGAGATCGGCTATATAGATATTAAATAATAGGGCCACAAGCATGCAGCCCTGTTTGACTTCTCTATCAATCAAGATGTCTCCAGATAAGAGTCCACTGTCATTCATTCTCACCTGCGCTGTGGTTCCAGCATGTAAGTCCATTATTATTAGCAATAGCCATTCAGGACATCCTAATGCCCAAAGTTTTCCCCACAACAGTCTGCACTGAAAAAATCAAGAAAAACAAGATACAACAAAGTTATAGCACACATGTCTATTAAATGACATTAATTTCTTTACAGAAGCACCATCTTCACTGCCTTAGGTCTCTTTTTAGCACCAAAGGGAAATCCCTGACCAGACAAATAAACGGCAAATAAACGGCCTAAATCGCCACCCATATTGCTGCAAATGTGCCTATTTACAAAAATTGCATGCGCATAATCAATAATGATAATCAATAATGAATACAACTGTGATAATACATAATTTCCCTTTCGTTACAGTGACACAGAAGAGATGCTGGACACCAGACAAGGAGAGAATCAGGGCACACAACAATATGACTAATAGATCATATAGGGAACACTATCATTGTCACTGAAGTCAGTACAGATGGTACCTTCTATTCTATGAAATGCCTACAATACTTGAACACATGGCTAGTAATATCTACCTTTCTATTTAACAACACCAATACATTAAATTGGATTCTGACATTGCGCTTCATGCAGGCTTAGCGTTGTCTTGCTTCCAAGACAAGCACGGTGCCCCCGAGCTATCCTCCTGGCTCATAAAGTGTATGCTATAACAACAGTGCACTACTACCAAAACAAACAACCTTTGGAATTAGAACATGTAACAAATACAATAGCCTCAAGTATAACATGAGTACACATGTAATAAAAGCTTCTTGTCATCTTAGTTCCCAAGGAGAGACACTGATCTCATCAGCAGAATATAATAAGTCACAAAAAAGGGCAGAGCAATACCACAAGCCTATAACATCTAAACCAAAAATGAGAAGGTGGAATGCAGAAACGAAAGGCCTTCAATGCACCGCATCATCAGGGAAAGTACCACACACATGGAAGTTACAATTTACGGTAGGTGAACCAACTAGCAAGGTCTGAAAACAACACACAACAGAAATGTTGTCAACTAACTACACCTTTTGTCACAAATGGACTCAAGAACACAGTGACTCTCGAAGAAGGTTCAAGGGTTTTTAATCAGGATTTTTGTAGAAGGGCCTAATGAGGGTTGTCCCTTTCTCTTTTGTCTCCTGTAGGCTTTTCCCTCCCCAGCCCAGATGTCCCTACTTCCTAAAATAGTTACTAGAGATCGGCACACCCTATTAACTACAGCTGATTGGTTAATGGCGATGGCCTAAAGGCAAATGCCTTATCTAGCTGGGAATTTCTAGGTGGATCCTATCCAGCATTCCCACAGGAAAATAATAGTCTTTACAATTGGAATCGGTGCCTTCCAATTTTCCAGGTTCCACTCGTCCTTCCCTCTCACAACCTTCTATCCGTGACCCAGATGTTTTCTCCTTTCTTTCGCACCCTTCTACTCTCCTCCTAATTGTCTCTTACTCTGCTCCTACCGTTCCTCTTTCTACTTCTCTCTGCCTCCTGATGTTCTTTCTTCTCCTGTTACTCTTCAAAGTGCTCTACTTAGATCCCCTCTCAACTCTGCTACTCTCCCTTGTCCACTCTACTACTCTCCCCACTTCACTCTATTAATCTCCCCTCTCCACTCAACCACTCTCCTCTGTCCACTCTACTACTTAAAACTCTCAGTTCAACTACCTACATTCCTCTCTCCACTACTTTCTCTTCCCCCTCCACTCTGCTACTTTATATTCCACCCCACCCCACCGTATTTCCCTGTCACCCTCCTTTCATACTCTCATTAGACTGGTACCCTTACTCTCATATACACCTACCACTCTTACCCATAATCATAGTCCCTCTGTTCACTCCCATACGCACATTCTAAAATACAAGTACCTTTTTCTCTCACCAAACAAACAATTCACCTTGCACACACAGTTTTCTAAGTCTCCTTCAGGCTTTGTTACATCGCCCTTCATCCACCATTGACCATGCCATCTTGTGTTACCGCCTTGCGGAGGTGGGAGTTACGGGCACGGTTCTGAAATGGTTTTGGTCTTTTCTTTCGGAGCATAGTCAGACATTGTCACTCCCTCCATTTAGATCGGTTCCCTCTGCTCTACCCTGCTCTATACGCCCAGATGCCCTTGGGCCAGGTGCACAATACAAATAAACTAAATACAAAATACAAATATCCTGAAAGGTCCCTCAAGTGTCTGCTATTTCACCCCTATATTTTAACATCTATGTTTGTCCTTTAGCCAACCTGACACAGGATCACTGGTGTCAGTTTTATGCCTATGGGGACAACACCCAGCTAATTCTAAGAGTGGATCACAATGTGAATCAAGCCACATTGCGTCTGTGAGGTTGCTTAGCAGCCATTGGTTCCTGGATGAATAACAACTGGTTAAAACCTAACAATGATAAAACGAAGGTCTTTGTAGTTGGTCCCCAAAGCAGCTCGAGCCCTTTGGACCACAGGCTTCTGGCCCTCTTTTCTAGGTGTACTCCCTACTCTGGTCGATTTTGTCATAAATCTGGGGATTAAAATGTTGCCTTCTCACAAAGTTTTGCTTTCTCTTACCCCTAACATGAAGGTTAATGCCAGATGCATTTTGGGTCATTTTAAGTTAAAAACTTTTTTTAGAAAAGGTGATTCCTTTTTACCATCTGACCTAAGAGGAACTGCGGTTTTATCTGCTGTTATAGGAATCCTGGACTATTGCAACATTACCCTGCTTGCCCAGTTCAAATACAACCTTAAAAGACTCCAGAGTGTACAAAATACAGCAGCGCAGTTGGTGGCTGGTCTACCGAGGTATTCCCATGTCTCTCCAGTTTTGAATAGACTCCACTGGCACACTGTGGAGGGTAGGGGGAAGTTAAAGGCTGTCTATTTGGTTCTTTGTGCACTTCATGGTCAAGGAGCTTTTTATCTTTGTGAGAAGATAGTTTCATATGTTTCCAAGAGAGATCTTTGGTCAGCCAACTGCCAACTTGGTGTAAAGCGCTATATAAACAAATAGATACAAATACAAATACAAATACAAACTTCTCATTCCCTCTGAACTCTCACTCTGCTGTCAAACACTCCTCTGATATCTGCCACCTCCTTGATGAACTGGACCTTAATGTCCTTAGTCTTACAGAGACATGTATCACGGCCAGCTCTGTCACAAGCTTTGACACTCTCCTCCCTGATGGCTACAAGATCCTCTCCGCACCCAGATCCACTCAGTCAGGAAGGGGTGTAGCCCTGATCTTTCCTGAGGGGATTCCTGCCACTATCATTCCCACTCAGATCTACTCCTCTTTCGAATGCCTTGTCTGCAGGCTCTCAATCTCCCCCAGTCACTCTCTTACTGTTGCTACTCTCTACCGGCCTCCTGGTCAAATCACCTCTTTTCTCTCTGAGTGGGCGGACCTCTCCTCCTCCTGGCCTCAATCACTGAACTCCTCCTCCTTGGTGACCTCAACATCCACCTAGATTCTCCCTGTCCCTCATCTCTGCTCTTTTGCAACCGCTGCGATTCCCTCTCTCTCTCTCTGTCCTCCCCTCTGGCCCAACTCACTCTGCAGGACACACACTTGATGTCTTGATCTCCTCTGGCCTCCCCCTCTCCCTCCATCTGATCACTCCTCTCTCCTGTAGTGACCATTACCTTCTCTCCTCTCATCTCTCACACTCTTGCCCCCTAACCAAGCCCACCCCAACAATGACACCTACCTTCGTGGACATCCGGCCCATGAAGCGTGTGTCAGTTGAGGTTTTTGCTGCCACCTTCTCTCCCCCACCACCTCCTCTGGCTGACTCACACCCAGACACAGCCTTGTTCTTTCTCTACTTTTCTATCTCTGACACTCTTGATGCTCTTGCCCCTGTCTGAGGATCCACTTGAAGTCCAAAACTAAATGCAATTCCTGGTATGACTCCAACCTAGCTACACTTAAACATAAGTATGGGGCGGCTGAGAGGAAATGGAGGGCTTCTTGCTCATCCTCTGACAAACTGGCCTGTCGTCTGCTCCAAAGGCAATACCGACTCTTTGTCCGCACCAAGAAGCGAGTCCACATTCCCTTTGTCCTCATCCTACTTGGTCTATCTTCTGCTTTCGAGAACAGTCAACCATACCACCCTGCTCAACCATCTCCGTGACAACCTGGGTATCACTGATTAGGCTCTGGCCTGGCTGACCTCTTTTCTCTCTGATTGACCCTCTCAGGTCCAACTTGGGTTCTTCCTATCATCTATCTTCCTCTTTACCTGTGGTGTTCCCCAGGGGTCTAACCTCTCTCCCTGGCTTTTCAACCAATACCTGGCAAATCTTGCCCACTGCATTGCCATTTTCTGCTAAAATTGCCAGTGCTACTCTGACAACACTCAACTCATTTTCAGGCTGCCCTCGGCCACTTCCTCTCCCTCTCATCTCTGATTACCTAACTGCCATTCAAGATTGGTGTGCCACCAATGATCTTTGTCTGAACACCAGCAAGACAGAGATCCTCCTCATCGGCACACCTTCACAATCCTTTCCTCTCACTCTCTGGCAGGCCTCCCTTGGCCCTCCTCCTAAACTGCGAGGCTAAGAACCTCGGGGTCATCTTTGACTCCACACTTTCCTTCTCCGCCCACATCTCTGAGGTCTCTAAAAAGTCAAACTTCCTACTGCACCTCTTCAGAGGTACTCTGTCTTTCCTCTCCTTCCCACAGAAGCTCACTGTCTCCCAAGCTCTGGTTCTCTCTAGGTTTGACTATTGTAATAGCCTCTTTCTAAATCTACCTGCCTCTACTCTCCGCAAATAATCCAGAACAGGACTGTGAGACATGTCCTTGGCCTCAAGCCCTGGGATTGTATCTCTCTAGCTCTGAAATCTCTCCATTGGCTCCCAGTGGATACAAGGATTAAATTTAAAACCCTCTGCATTGTCCACAAAGCTTTCTGGGGACTGGGTCCAAAATACCTTCAGATATCCCTCTGCAAATACCTCCCCTCCCGAGCTCTTCACTCCTCTACCTCTAACTTAACTCCCTCAGGGTGAGTCGTCTTTCAAAGAAGCAAGCTGGGGCTAAATCTCTATCTTTGGCTGGGGTCTCCCTCTGGAATAGCCTCCCTGCCACTCTAAAACTTGAGGGGGACCATCTCCGGTTCCAGAAGCACCTCAAGACCTTCCTCTTCGCTTCTGCCTTCATTCCCCCTCTCCCCTGCTGATCTGCTCTCTCTTGGAACTGTGCACCTGGCCACCCTCTGTTCCCTGGGCCCAGGTACCTGCTCACCCTGCCACCCTCCTGCACTGCCTCCTGGCCACCCCCTGCACTAGGGACTGTATCTGTACGCATACAGTCCCCCAAACACCCATTTTCCATTTTTTCTGCACCTATCAGACTTACCGAGTCTGCTGCCGTAAACATAGTACTTGCCACTTGCTGGCTGCACTACCACTGTTTATTGCCTCTATTATCTAATTATTTTTATTTATATGTGTCTCCTCTGCTCCCCACTCTCCACTCTCCCCCTGCCATGCACTTTTCCCCTTTCCCTTTCCCACGCACTTGCACATTCTCAATGTCACTGGGCCTAGTAAGATCGTTGTTGTGTTCTCCCCTGTTCCCCTCCCTTGACTTGTAGCGCTCTGAAACACTTGTGTATAAGCGCGATACAAATACGATATCATATCATATCATATCCCACGGGTCAAGAAGTCAACCATCGAGGACCAGGCTTTTTTTTTGTCGCAGCCCCCTCACTCTGGAATTCATTACCCTTGACCTCATCCGAACAACCCACACTGACCGGTCCACTCTGCTTGCTTTAATCCTCCCTTTTGCCTCCGAATTGGTACTCTATGTCAATTGGTTACCGGAGCCAGCCACTGCCTTCTTTCTTTCTCTCTCCCTGGGCTGCTCTGGGTAAATAAAGGGATCCCTGGCACATGAAGTCACGCCAGGATCCTTTCAAAGAAAAATAAAAAATTGAATAAAGGACCCTCACTCGTTGTTGCGCAAGTGATCCTTTTCTCTGGAAAGAGGAACAAAACGGGTACACAGCGCGAGTGAAGCGCTGCTAGAAAAAATTGTTTCACGCCTCTTAGAGGAGGGTGACGAGGCACTCCTGGTCTGTCACCACTGTGGCCTGGGCCTTTAAGCTGGCACTCCCCTGATAGCCAGGGAAGCAGAAAAATAACTGGTGCCTTCCCAGCATCCCTCCCAACGGCACCACAGTCCCAGGGCACTTGAATTACCGGCACTCCCCACACTAGGGAGCACCCAATGTTGCAGAATAAGTAAAGGGATTGCCCCCTTCCAGGCGGCCCACCAGGAATCCCTCTGCCACCCCTGACAGATATTAGCCAGGATTAAGAAGAACTGTGGAGGCCTCCCACTGCTGTAGTCAACGCCCGGCCAAACTAAATAAAGGGCCTCCATCACACTGCTGATAATTGCTGGGCTGCATCTAGTATATGCAGCCCAGTCAAAGGAAAGACTTTGGGGCCCTCTACACATGTGCTGGTGCCTGCCTACTCCAAGAACTGTTGGTCTGCCAAACATTCATCCATTACCAAAAAGAACATCAAGGAGCAGCAAGGACCTTGAGTCAGGCCTTGCTAGGCTATCTCCAAAGTAAGGCAGCTAATATATATTTCTTTTCTTTACAGTGCTCGGTACATAGAGCCATTGTGTATATTTTCAAGGACTTTTTATATTTTTTAAGCATTGTTTTTATTTTAAAATGACTATATTTTTAAGGTTTTTTTTATATGGAGCTGCTGTTAGTATTTATTGTAAATAGTGTCTTGTAATCGTCCCGTTTTATCTAAAAGTCATATCGAAGAAATATTAGTGAACCTAAAGAACCACTTAAGAACCATACACCACCTTTGCTATGTCTGCCTTTCCTTTTGTGTGCAAAGTTATTCTAACCCTGTGGTTTTCTCCTTAGGGGTTTTAGGGAAATCCATTTTGCCCTAACCTTTGTTTTTCCGTCCCTTCTCTACTGCGCAACCAGGCTCATCAAGGTGATCTAGAACTCAGGTAAGCAGGTTTGGAGACAGGTAAAAGTCGGGTCAAGTGATATGTTAAGTGACATAGACATATATTGTGCCCACCTACACCTGTCTCCCAATAAGGTTGTGGTAAAATCTCCCCACTACATTTTTTTGAGGTACTGTGAGGAACACCTTTGGTGTGCCTTTACCTATCCTATCCTAACTACTCGCCTCTTGCCCTTTTCCTTACTGGGGTAGTGTACAGATTTCTAGTGTAAGCTTGCATTTATTTTCCTGTAAATATGTTTAGTTGTGCAAGTTTGTGGATAGGGATTTGTGTATTTTGTACTAATCACTAAACTTTAGATTTTTACAGCATTTGCCACCCATCTGATAGACAGGCACCATCCGCATGGATTGACTTCAATTATTAGCTGGGATGAGAATGAGGGGGATTAAGCCTGACCATTGCTTTATTATAGCTGACGTCCCATGGAGCAAACCTCCCCATTGGGTATTGAATACCTGGACAGGGTTACAGGCCGGTATACCATCTATACCACCTACTCCTAGAACACAACCTGCCTTGACAAGTGCTGCACTCAGTCATCCTGCAGTGCTAACTGCAGGTGCCAACATGGCTCTACTTTTAAGCATCACTATGTCACCAGAGCTATGCACACGCCAGTACTACACCCGAGGATAGAGTCGCCAAATTGATTGCATCCTCCATGGTGGACACTTCCAAAAGACCATTGCAACTCCATCAGAGCATGGCCCGTATGTCTGCCTGTGACCGTTCTCTGAGGAGAAAATGCCCCAAGAGGTGAAGAGGAATATCAACTTTGGGTGGACCAGACAAACCAGATGATACACGATTGGAGAGATCCACAGAAGAAGAGGTGTTGGGTAATTGAGAGTCGGTGCGGTTCTGCGATGTGAGTCATCCAGGCGCTCTGTGCCACGCATCCAGAACCCACAGCGAAGGACATCATGTACATGCTAGATGGAGTATTTGGAGCCACTGAGTCCGGTGAAGAACTGATGGTCAAATACTACACAACCGCCTCCAACAGGGTCAACGACTCTCAGACTATCTGGCCACGATCGAGCCGATTCTACAGCTGGATTTCTAATCCAAGGGGATTGTGCTGAGCAGCCTGAACCTGGTAGTCTGAAAAAAGTCATGCGCAGAGTACAATCACTGCCACTGATGCTTCTTCAGCTACAAGAATGGACCCGTAAACCACCATGCTTCAATGAAGTGGTCCGGGAGGTGCATGTTCGGAAAGGAGAGATGAGGGACACAGTATACAGTCTATCAACTCAGCTTGTGTCTCCATACACAGCACTGGAGTGTGACCTGCAGCATTAAGTGGAGGAGTTGCGCCAAACCATCCAGGCAATGCAGCTGCAGAGTGTCCCAGCCAAGTCACCGCCTATAGTAACATCCAGGCTACCAGAGCGTGAAAGATACTCTACACCGATATCCCAAGAGAGAGGGAACACTAGTTCTTCTGGTGAGCTCAAGAGCCACAGCCGCCACAAGTGTACCAATGGCATACTACATCGTTCCATCATTGGCAGCTCTGCCACAGATGTGGACATGAGGGGCATACCTTCCATATGCGCATGAGCCTAATGGATTAAATCCCAGTCACAGAGAAATTTCAGACCTTGAACACTCAAACACATGCAATGTTGGGGAACACCGGCAAGGACCAGCAAGCGGAGCACATGTATCCACACCACTACTATGTTCCGACTGAGTAGGGACCTGAAACAACTAGTCTGCACCACCAGACAGGCCCAAGGCTGCAATGGCAAAACCAATGGGAAAGTCATCTGGGAACCAGCCTCCACCCAGAAAGGCAAGTCCTCCCAAGAGGAAGATCACCTGGAGTCTAACTACCAGCAAGCGCAGCACTTGAACATCATGGGGAGTACTTGACAGGCTCGTAGGACCACGAGCTACTGTGACTATTTCCATCACTGGACGACTTGCACAAGTGCTTCTGGATAGTGGCTCACAGATGACCATTGTGCATGAGCTGTTTCACTGAACCTTCTCACCGTGGGAGACAGCCCTTGTAAATATCTGTGGTACATCTGGGTCAGACTAAAGTTCCCACATGATGTAGCTGGAGTCAGCCTGACTCTGGTCTGCAGCAGTCAGAGTGCAGATCCTACAACACTGGTAGTAATTGGAACCAATTGCTCAATGGTTTATGAACTGGACAAATGATGTAGAGGAGCAAGAGGATGCATTCTCCCTAGTCAATGCCCTCACCCCCACCATATTGGAGTAACAGATGAGGAGCTACAATTGGGAACCCATGTACAAGTTGATTCAACATGCCCATACCACTTTGACTGTTTGAAAAACGATAATCGCTCAGGCAGCCATGCAGAAGATACCCTCACTGAAACAGTGGAGGAAACCTACCAAGAAGGATGTCCCTTGCCGAGTTGTCAAAAAGAAGCTATGTATGAATAAAATGGAGCGCAACATGGATGTACGTTAAACAAAGTCTTATAACAGCAAAATAATTTTCTGAAAGAAGATATATTACCGTATGCTGAACTGATATGAAAATACTTAAGAATAACGGTGTAACTGAAGCAGTAAGAGGAACATGTACTCCATGATTCAGTATTTACTGGTCAATAACTGTAAATACGCTGAAACGCAAGGTAGAAAGAATACATAGAAGCTTGCTTATGAGAGGTATATATTCCATGTTTAGGACTACCATCAGAACAAGATGGACGATGGTTCATGTCACTCAACCCAGGTACCGCAAACACATGAGCCCAGGGTCTTAAATGTGGACAGACAATGTAGAAGCTGTTTTCCTTGTGAAATAGGGGAGTACATTGGCTTTGACCCAAGGATGCTATTTTGAGAGATGAAGAAAAGGCACAAAGGGAGTCTACGAGCAGACCATGCGCACTGACATATTTTCTAATGATTAGGAGGAACACGCACATTTACTCATGCCAAATATTGGGTGATTAAAAGGCATAAAGTCAATATGGGATAGAATGAGCAAGTCTATAAAGAACATAAGGAAAACTGCACCCGGCCAAAGCTGAATCAAATAAGGTTAAAAGCACTGTCGATATGGAAAAATTCATGATCTTGCAACAGTCCTGGAGCTAAGATAGTGTGTACCTACACTCCCTCAGATGTCCTGAGACTGTGCAGACTGGCAAGGCCAATCTTCAAACAGAAGACACTGGCATGAGGCCTACCATATGAGAGAGAGTGGCCTAATTGGGAAACAAAGGAAGAGCTGACATATCTCCAACCACCTGGGTTTCATTTCATTGTAAGTGCTGCTAACAAGGCGAATGTCCATGGTTGAATTTGGGTTGCCAACCAATTAGAATAGCTAGCCATGTACTTTTTAATACAATGTTGCAAAATATTAGTCAGCTGCCACATTTTCTTCTGTGACGCTTACCTTATACCATGTGATTTACTTCTTGAGATTAAAGCAGTATTTTACCATCTCCCTTGAGTCCGTCCAGCTATTGAGTCTGAAGTATTTTCTTGGTAATTCCATCTAGCACAACAAATGCTTCAAGGTGCTAAAGCACATTTGGTAGTAGAGGATGATTCTGGTCTAATCGACCCAGAACTCAGACCTAGAACCCAGACTTAGGTTCCTGGACAATCGACGATTCCTGCCATAAGTCGGACGAGCTCGGAGTTCCCTGCTGGTGAGCAGTGCTCTAAAACTAAAATCACGTGACTGATATATGGTTGGTAGGTCCCCCTTTGAAGAAATTCCTGTTCCGTCCCTGCAGGTGTCCTGCGGACGAAAGACAAACTGGTTGATTATGGGAGAGTCAATGCCGGGGGACTCTAGCTGATGACCAGACATAAGCAAATCATTGTAGTTGGTAAAAGCATATGGGGAGAGGGATTGTAATTATGCTATGTTGTAAACAAAAAGTATCGAAAGTAACTGGATTTTTGGGATAACATTAAGAAGAAGAGATAAGGATACCTCGAATTGACGGGCTCAAGAGAGATGGTAAGGGCACATACTATAGTTCTGTAGCAGAACAGTAATGATTCCTACTGGCAGAGCCAGGTAGACGGGTGAGTGTCAAACCACCAGAGGGGGTAAATAAAAAGAGTGGAGAATACACCCACTCAGGATGTGGGAAAAGATGTACGTAAAGGGGAATTACACGGCCTGCAGTAGCTGCCGTGTTTTTATAGTTGCAAGAAGACACTTTGAGCACACCTTATTACTGTGCCAAGAAAATGATACTTGAGCCACTCTTAGTGGTTAAAGTAGTATTGCATTTTATTGATGGCCCTTATGTGGTAACACGTGTTTCAGCGTACAGCCTTTCTCAAACCAGGGCTATTTCTTTTATATTTTTTAGGCATAACATAATTGGTTGCAAAAATGACAAAATTGGAAACAGTAATACACAAAATGAGGATTCACATTCAAAAAAAGCAAATAAAAACAAAAATCATGCTCAAAACATAGTCAGAAAAATGCAAATTGAATGAACCATAATCGCAACCACAAAAATAAAAGAAAAAGAAAAGGAAAAGAAAAACACATTAAATATATATTTATCATCCAATAATGAGCATGATCATGTTGTAAAATATGTATATATATACAATTGTATTCAGGTATTCATTGGGTAATTTGTGGTGTGAAGGTGTGTGTGTGAGAGTGAGACAGAAAAGTAAGGTGGGGGGTAAGGGAAGGATAATTAGGTAGAGGGACACAGGGTGACATAGACACGTTAAGCGGTTGCAAAATGATATTGACCATAATACCAATACTATGGTTAAAGAGACCGATGTCTTACCCTGTGGTATCATTTTCAACTGTTGCAATGTTGACAAAGGATGTTGAATATTACTGGGAACAATCCCAACTGTACTGCACAATCCAGGCGATAAGAGATATGGGAGAGAAGGAGAAGAGGAAGGGTAGAGAATGGGCGGGGGGGTGGGCGTGTGTCAATAGGAGAATGATAAGTCCTCTAGAGACCAAGTAATTGTAACATGTTGATATTAGATCTGGCAAGTTGTACGGAGTTGTACGGAAATTGTATGGACATTGTTGACCTTCTATTGATATGTTACAGACTGCCAAATATTAATGAAAAGGGTCAGTCTGACTTCACTCAGATTAATATTCCATTACTAAATAAAAGATACGGTGTAGGTCTGTGACTAATAAATTGATAAAGCCCCCAAGAAAAGTGTGCGAAAAAAAAAATATATATATAGCGCGTAGCAGTGGTGCGCCTGCTGGATGTTTAATAATGCGCATTGTCTAATGCCATAAACATAGTAATTCCTAATAAGCTGATTCATGTTACTTGCACATTTAATGATCATTGTTGTGCACAAGCGTTGTGCTCCCCTTGTTCACTGATTCGTCTAAAGTGACATCCCGACAGGGTATCGTATCTAAAAAGCGCATCGTCGTTTGATTGGACAATTGTGTGGGTGAGCTGCCCCAGCCCCTAGGGGCTTACCTGCAAAGATTCAACTTCTCGCGCCTTGCGTCGGTATGGACTGACCGCGAGTTCCCTGTTGGCTGATGTATAAAGCGATTGCTATGGGAACGGAAGTCCTTTGTTAGTTTTGGTAGCTGCTGGCTAAAGCTGTTGGCCATATTTTAATGTCCCTGTGTCATGGTAATAGATAGAGACCTTATTACTATTTAAGCCTAGGACGTAGGAGTAGACAAGTTTGCTGATTTTGTGCAATATATAATATGTGTCCTTATTAAATCCAATCGTACGTGAATGTTAGTACAGCTGAGTATATTAATGTGTGCAGAGTACATGCGTCGGTTGTATCATTGCAATAGCTGACTGTGTAGTCTTAGGCACTGTGGTCTTGTGGGAAATGTGGTTTTCAGCAGTCGTAGCGCTGTGAGTGTTTAAACATATATTCTAGATTCCGTGCTTACAGAGGTGTTGCAGGTATTTTATGAGAGATCCTAAGTAGATAGGTACCGCCATGCCTTTAGAGCCAGAAAACATCAGAAATGTATGTATTATTGTTGTATGTGTGATCTGGTAAGAATGTTGTTCTTTATAGTTAATAAAGGCTCATGTTAGAAAGCTGTTATGATGAGGTGTGAGTATTTAATTGATGGTTATACTAATGTTGGGTTGAGCGCCCTCAATATAACGAGGACACCAGGCACTAGAGCCATCCAAATTGACAATAAAATATGATATAGATAACATTACATGCAGTAGGTGAGCTGGCATTTTCCAAAGTACTTGTCTTTGACAATGTATTTTATTGGGCAGGTCCTGTTTACAATTGTCTTATTGGAAATACGCCATTTCGTTGTCCGTATTTAAACCTGTTTCCACACTTTTAAAGCGACAGATAAGTTTTTTCAAGCCTATAAATCGTATTTCCTTTTTGTCATTTAGCTGGTGTGATTTTTGCCAGTGGTCCGCTAAGGGTAGGTTCTTGTCTTGGCTGCCAATTGCTGAAAGGTGTTCTCTTATTCTTGTACATAACTCTCGAATGGTGCTCCCAATATGAATCAGTTTACAAATGCATATTATTTTATAGACCACATGTTTGGTCTGACAGTTGATTTGTTCTCGTATTTCCATAAGGGTGCCATTTGAGTCTTTGAATGTATCCGTGCTTGTTGTCGCATACTGGCACACAGTGCAGGTGCCACATTTTCTGAAACCTGGCTTGGGTTCATTTAGCCAGGTCTTGGTTCTCTCTTTGGTCTTTTCCGGTAATAGAGAAGGGCTCAGACTTGTTCGGAGTGTTCTTGCTCTTTTATAACTAATGGACGGATGGTCGTGAATGAAATCCCCTATGTGGGGGTCTAGTTTGAGCCAATACCAACTTCATTTCAGGATCCTTCTTAGTTCATGGTCATTGGCACAGTATGTTCTGATGAACTTTGTTGTCTGGTTGGGCTCTAGCTTTCTGTGTCAAAGTTTGGAGTCTTGGTGTAAGTTGTGCTTTCTTTCGAGCTGCCTGAATGCATTTGGGCGCATAGCCCCTGTTCTTGAATCTACTGTACAAAAGATTGCATTCCTCCTTAAAGTGATTTGAGTCTGCACAGTTCCTTCTGGCTCTTATGAATTCCCCTTTCGGGATGTTTCTGATGACTGGTTCATGGTGTAAACTAGTGGAAAACAGTGTGGAGTTGACTTCAGTCCCTTTGCGGTATGTTTTAGGTATAAGTTGGTTTCCTGATACATAAATGGTTAGATCCAAGAAATGTATCTCTGTTTGGCTGCTGTAGCCTGTGAACTCAATTCCCCAATTGTTATCATTGACTTTGAGTCTGAACATTTCCAAGTCCTGTGGAGACCCTTCCCAAATGAAGAAGACTTCATCTATATAGCATGTCCATTTTATGACCTTGTTTTATAGGCTTCTGTTGTATACACCATGAGATCTTCGAACATTCCCATTACCAAATTAGCTAAGGCCGGTGCGTATTTCACGCCCATTGCAACTCCTCTTTTTTGTTTATAAAATTGGTTCTCAAAGATGAAAATGCTATTATCCAAGGTTGCCATAAGCAATTCTTTT
This sequence comes from Ambystoma mexicanum, assembly GCF_040938575.1. Taxonomy (NCBI): domain Eukaryota; kingdom Metazoa; phylum Chordata; class Amphibia; order Caudata; family Ambystomatidae; genus Ambystoma; species Ambystoma mexicanum. The sequence goes on along the minus strand of NC_090930.1, from coordinate 1,106,323,978 downwards.
ATCATGCACACACAGGGAAAATGGGACGCTGATTCATTCTTAAACGTGTATGTGAGTATATCCATTGCTAGATTATGTCCAATGGAAGTATATAGGGCCTTGACATCCCAGGTTGCAAGATGGTACATCGGACGCCGATGTATCCCTTCCCTGATTTGTATTGCTGAGATGGTGTCCTTTAAATATGCTTGAACTCTTTCTGCTCTTGGTCTCAAAATGTTGTCGAGATATTCGGCTAATGGTTCCGTAGCCCAGCCTATACCGCTAAGGATAGGTCTTCCTTCCGGGATCTTGGTAAATGGCTTGTGCACTTTGGGGAGGAAATAGATTGTAGGTAAAGTTGGTTTGGAAACATATAAGAAACTTTTCTGTTCATCCTAAATGAGCCCTTGGCGATGACATACTTGTAGTAAGTTATTCAGGTCAGTGATGATTTCTCTCTTGGGATTGGATGGTAATAGCTTGTAACAGTTCGCTGTATCTAAGTGTTGTTGTGCCATTTTCACATAGTCTTGCCTGTTCATCACAATTATATTACCGCCTTTGTCGGCTTCTTTGATGACTATTCCTTTGTTGGTTCTGAGAAGATGAAGTGCATGTTTCTCTTGTAATGTTAGGTTGTCTCGTTTTCCTTTTTTGGTATCCTTCTTGTCATGTATTCTATGTAGATCCCGTGTGACTGATTTATAAAATGCATTTAGCATGTTGTCTGGTGCAATTGAGGTAATAATTTGGACTTGGGTCTGAGTTCTTTTTGTATTAGGCCAATGGGACGAATGTCTAGTTCTTGTAAAGTCTGATGCATTGGAAATGTATCCGGTTATTGCAAGGATCTAAGAAGGTGTATGTTTCCTAGGTCTTCAATGGTGACCTCACGTATAGTAGCTCTGTCTTTCTCTTTGAACTGTTTGCCAGATTGTGTTTCCCAAAAAAATTAAGTTTCAATTTCCTTACAAATTAGAAGGGGTCTATGTGCACTTGTACAGGTTCCAGGTAGAATGTTGGTGCAACAATAGGCCCCTATTTAATAGACTGGTCTGGTCTTCAGTTAATTCTGTGCTTGATAGGTTCATCACCAAGTTGTTTATTTGGTCCTTTTTGGCTGCTTCTCAGGCTGCCACTCTCGTTAGTCTGCGATAGTCTTCTAATGCGTCGGGGTTCCCGTAGTCAACCTGACCCCCTCCTTCCTCTCCTCCTGGTAAAGGCTGTGTCTTGTCTTCTGGGTTCGGTATCTGAAAACTGACTTGCTTTTGCATTTGTGTCCTATTACCTTTCTTGTATCTTCTAATCTGGTTCAGGAAGCCATGTCCTGTTTTAAGCGCATTTTCTGTGTTAGAGCCCCCTCCTTCAGATGTTTCTTCAGCATCTGAGCTGGCAGAGGAGGTGTTGGGTGTACTTTCCCTGGATGTTGGTTTGTTAAATTTATTGTATTTCTCCTGAAATGTCTAAACTCGATCTTCATTGTAGTCTCTCTCGTCTCTGAAATATTTCCTTTGTTTACGTAACTTGATATCGTCTTGGTAGTCTTTTAATATCTCATACATCTTTAGATAATTTTTCTCCTTGGTTGCTTCACGTGCTTTGGCATCTGCAATTTCTTTTTTGATGGTTTCAATTAGTTCAGCTGCTCTTTTCTGTTCCCGTGTTGCATGTTCTACCAACATTTCTATGATTTGTTTGGAACATGTGTTGAGATTCTTCTCCAAATCTTCTGCTAAATCGTTGTCTTCGTCTTTATTGAAGTCTGGGAAAATCAAAATTCATAAACCTCGTGGGATTTGTTGTTTGGTTAAGTAGTTTTTCAAGCAAATGATTTCCCAGTATTTGTCTATTTCCTTGCGCGATGCACGTTCCAATTTGATGAACTTATATCTTAAATCTTCCCGTTTTTGGTTACTGCTGCCAAATGCATGTACATCACTTCCTTTTGGTGTAAAAAGGTTATTGGCTTGTGCACAACAATGATCATTAAGCGTGCAAGTAACATGAAACAGCTTATTAGGAATTACTATGTTTATGGCATGAGGCAATGCGCATTATTAAAGGTCCAGCAGGCGCACCACTGCTACGCGCTATATATATTAATTTTTTTCCCTGCTCTTTTCTTGGGGGCTTTATTAACTTATTAGGCACAGACCTACGTAGTAATGGAACATTAATCTGAGTGAATTCAGACTGACCCTGTTCATTAATATTTGGCAGTCTGTAACATATCAAAAGAAGGTCAGCAAAATCCATACAATTTCCGTACAACTTGCCAGATCAAATATCAACATGTTACGATTACTTGGTCTCTAGAGGACTTATCATTCTCCTATTGACAACCACACCTCAACTATTCTCTACCCCTCCTCTTCTCCTTCTCTCCCATATCACTTATCGCCTGGATTGTGCAGTACAGTTGGGATTGATCCCAGCAATATTCAACATCCTTTGTCAACATTGCAACCGTTGAAAATGATACCACAGGGTAAGACATCGGTCTCTTTAACCATAGTATTGGTATTATGGTCAACATAATTTTGCAACCGCTTAACGTGTCTATGTCACCCTGTGTCTCTCTACCTAATTATCCTTCCCTTAACCACCACCTTACTTCTCTGTCTCACTCTCACACACACACCTTCACACCACAAATTACCCAATGAATACATGAATACAATTGTATAATATACATTTTTTACAACATGATCAAGCTCATTATTGGATGATAAATAACATGTATTTAATGTGTTTTTCTTTTCCTTTTCTTTTTCTTTTATTTTTGTGGTTGCGATTATGGTTCATTCAATTTGTATTTTTCTGACTATGTTTTGACCATGATTTTCGCTTTTATTTGCTTTTTTGAATGTGAATCCTCATTTTGTGTATTTCTGTTTCCAATTTTGTTATTTTTGCAACCAATTATGTTATGCCTAAAAAATATAAAAAGAAATAGCCCTGGTTTGAGAAAGGCAGTACGCCGAAACACGTGTTACCACATAAGGGCCATCAATAAAATTCAACACTACTTTAACCACTAAGAGCGTTTGGCTCAAGTATCATTTTCTTGGCACAGTAATAAGGTGTGCCCAGAGTGTCTTCCTGCACTTTTTGATTAACGGAGTAGGGGAACTCTAAGTCTCCATTTACTTTGAACACACCAATGTGACAATGCAAACTTGCAAAAACTTGGTCGCGGAGGTCTACAAGTGATATCATCTAAAAAGTTTCCCAAAAAAACCCTGACTCCAGGACATCGCATAACGCGCAGACCACATCACCCGTATGCAAAATGGCAGAATACCTTGAGAACCTGGAAGAGCAAGCCAATAACATTTGTCTCTGGTAAACATCCTGGAAGGTCTCCTGGAGGGCTCCCCATCTCTTCTTGATATGGTCAGCTCCCTGATCCTGTCACACTTTATACATTCCAAACCAAGGTGATGTCAAAACACAGCAACAGAAAATATACCAGCCTGGAAAACAAGCACCACAGTGATCCTCATGGCCTTCAGTTAAACAAACACAATGTTCATCATTCCGGTAAGTGAATCATATGACTAGTTGCCAATCCTTGCCTGTGAAATCATGCTAAACAACTAAAACATGCAATGCTGCTTACTTGAAAGCACTATATAACACACCATTTAAATCAGCAAACCCTAACCGCGTAAGTAGGAAACTTTAACTATGCTAGAGATATTGCGCGACAGTACAAACAATGTACCTGTGCATCCTTAGATGTATTTTACATATATACATCTATTTACAGAACCAGCTCCACAAGAACACCAAAGAGCAAACACAGCTGATGTAAACCAGCCCACTTCAGCACAAAAGGTTGCAACATCAGCATCATCTTTAATCTTCCCCCTTCCCTCCTCATTGGCACTCTAGGTCAACTGGTTCCCCGTGCCATCCGCTGCCTTATGTCTTCTTCTAGGCTGGGTTACAAGTGTTAGAAAAAGTGTAAAATGGGGTTTTAAGCCCTGTCCTTGTTTCATACGTGGGTCCGACGGTTCATTTCAATGGTGGTCTGCACTGGACAAAGTCACTGATATAGTTCAGGTCCTTGTTCTATGGAGCTTCCAAACTGCTGATTTGGCTTCGTGGCTTTCTGTTTCTTCCGTGCTTTCCACCGCGTCTCTTCCCAATGAGCGCTGATGTTGGGAATTCACTTCAATGACTCCTGGTAGCTGTAGTCCTAAGGGAAAAAGAGAAAGAGACAGGCCACCATGTTTCACAACAGCTATGAGGTGATTGACAGTGGCAGTTGACATTTGAAGCAGGCACAGGTTGAAGGAACAGAGACTGAGTCGCTCCCAACTACCACCCTTTGCTACTGCAGTGGGACTGGCTTTGGTAAACATCCTGGTAGGTCTCATGTCCCAGGTTGAGAGGAGTCAACAGCCCCTCTTGACAGGGTCAGATCCCTGTCACACTTTCTATATTCCTCACCAAACCGATGCAATAACACAGCCACAGCAAAGATATCAGCCTCGGAAACAAGCACCACAGTTAACAGCATGATCTTAAGTCAAACAAACATATCACTTGTTACCAAACCTCGCCTGTGCCAAAACATGCAAAACTACTAAAACATGCAATGCTGCTTCCTTGAAGGCATTCAATAAAACATTTTTTTAGCAGGAAACCCCAACTGTGTTAGCTGGAACTCTAAATAATGCTGGAGATAGTGTATGAAGCTAGAAACAACTTACCTCGGCAACCCTAAAAATGTACTTTATAAGTACATTTATTTACAGAACCAGCTCCACATGTACACCAAATAGCAAAAATAGCTGGTGCAAACCAGCCCTCTGCAGCACAGAAGCTACAGCATCAGCAACAAATGAAGATGCTGAGAAAACTTTACAAACTGCCAAACTATCAATCTAAAAAGTTGTAACACTTTAAAGAAAACAAAGGTAAGTGAACAAATGGTTGAACTAAATGAAGCAGAACAATATTGGTAGGTTAACTAAGGATAGTAAGAAATGGGGTTATACCAGCCCGACCACGCTACAGAGTGCAGACAATGGGCCTCATTACGAGGTTGGAGGTAACCATGCCGGTTTTACCAGCAAGGTTACCTCCAAACTCGCCATCCGGGACCGGCACCCACGAATGGGCAATTACCGGGCTATTCCGGCCAAGCAGGACTCATTCATTTCCCTTTTGCGGGTGCCGGGCCCGGTACATCCCCATTCCCATTAGAGCCCCACAAAGTTCAATGGGAATGGGGATGGTGGTAGCACCAGTAACGTTAATAACGGTACCGGTGCTACCATCATGTTCTGCTCGCGGGTGCCAGTACGGCCACCAGGTCAGACCTGGTGACTGCAAGGGCACCCGCAAGCAAAACTTCTAGTATGGCGGTACGGTAGCAATGGGGCCGGTAGTGATGCCGGCGACATTGTTGCCTTGCCGTCATACTTGTAATGAGGCCCAATGTCTTTTTAAGAAAGCTTTTATCTATTCCCCAGTCCACTTCGAGCTGTATATCGCATTTGGAAATTGGGCAGCTGTATATAGCATACCTGACTTATGCAAGACCCAATGCTTTTCAGGTATACTATTTGGCCCGAAAAGGGGGACATTTTAACCAGGTTTTTAATCCAAAATATGTTGATACACAGCAGCTGGGGTGAAATCGATTGGTTGGTTCATATTAAGTCTCTACTTTCCGGGTTGGGTTTGGAAGCAATCTTCAAGCACCCTGCACAGTTGGTTGGTGTTTCAAAGAGAACTTTGAAGTTTAAAATTGAACAGCAACTAGCAGATAGTAGGGAAACTACTGTGCTGACTAGCACACAGGTTAGGACTTACCTATCACTTATCCCTTTGGGTGGCTTGCCTAGGTACCTGACCTTTGTGAGCTACCAACAACATCGCACTGCGCTTACTCAAGCGAGAACGGACGTTTTGCCCCTAGCAGCACGTACCTGTAGATAGAAAGGGGGAGGTAGTCACCTTTGTCTATGTGGGGCAACAGAAGATTTGTTTCATTTTATTATGTTTTGCCCCATTTACTCAGACCTCAGGAAGATCGGGCAGAAAAGTATATTTAGGGACAAAGCTATTAGGCATAATAGGCCTGCCTTTATCTTTGTGTTCAAAGATGACAGTTGCATTTGCACTGGGATCTTACATAAACCGGGCATGGTCATGCAGAACAAGGGTTATTAGAGCTGTAGGAGTTTGACCATGGTGGGTTTCCTAGTAAGGTGGGGGTGGGGTAATTAAGCTTTAGGTAGTTTTAATCCCTACCAAAAGCTGACAGCTCAAGGGGCCTTCTGAACTTTATGTATGCCCAGTAACCTTTACACTGTATGCTTTCGTTGTTCTGCCATGTGGATGAACTGCTCATTTTGGCCGCAGATGTGTACGTTTTAATTGGATTGTGTGTCATCGATAACTGGTTAATTTGTATATGACTTGTACTCTTTTATGGCAGCGTTCGCCGAAATAAAGAAAGAAAAACGTGGAGGAAATTAATGTAAAGTTATTATTTACAAAATTAAAAGCGGAACATGCAAAACATTAACAGGTAAACATTCTCACTATAACAACATACACATACCTTAAGCCACATGTATGTGCACCACACATTGCTGAACTTGCAATAAGTCAGAGTGGTGCAGTGGAGGCATCACCCATGGTGTATTGTGGATCTGGTAAGTACAACTATTACATTACAATGAAAAACACAAACAAAACCAACTAACAGATCAATACAATACCCGATTTGTCTCTACTTTTTCAATGTATTCCTGCATGTGACCTTGCCCAAGGTGACACTCACCAACTCACTAACAACCACCCCACATGCTTGATGAACACAGACTCCCTGATTTATACATTAGAGATTAACACTTCCCTAATGTCAACAATTTCACACCACAGTGACTGGCAGCACCACACAGACTCTTAAGTGCACACATAAACTCACACTTGAATGATGCACACAATGTACTCACACCCCTGAATAACCAAACAACTCCAGCCACAATAAAATCCCCAAAACACATACTCACACAACTAACATATACCATCAGTACAGCTGCAGAAAGTATTAATTTATTTGTTTTATTTTATTTATTGTGCATTTGTGAGGGGCTTATACATCAAGTAAATTGTGTTTCAAAGTGCCCACAGGCCAACAGGGAGGGAACGTGTAAATGAAAAGCAAATATAACAAAGAAAGATAGAGGCAGGCCTACTAAGACTTGTGAGCATTCAGAACGTGCAAGTACAGAGAGAGAGAGAGCGAAAGGATGAGCAAGTGGGGGTAAGTGGTAGGTGTACCAAAGAGTGAAGTGCTAGGAAGTATGCAGCTGTTAAGTGACTTGGTGAGAGTGCCCAGCTGCCAATAAATAAGTGAGTGCAGTCCTGCGGTGGGATAGGCCAATGATTGCCAAGGCAAGTGCTGGGTGTGGGCAGAGCCTGAAGGTGATTGGGTGTGGGAGGCCAGGACCCAGGAAGACACATAAAGGGCATGTTCACCTATTTCAGCAACTGTGGGGTTTAGCATAGGAGGGAGGGAGGGAGGTAAGGAGTAGGTGAAAGGGAAGGTCTTTAGGAGCTTCTGGAATTCGAGGAGATCCAGCTCAACAGGAAGTCCTAGGGGGAGGCTGTTCCATAGGAGTGGCCCTGCTAAGGAAAGAGATCGTTCACCAGATCGCTGTTTAGCGAAGCGCTTGACACACAGAGAGTTGGTGCCGGGGGAACGTAAAGATCTGGAGCGAGAGTATTTAGTAAGAGCCAGGTGTAGATAGCATGGTCCCCGTCCCCACACAGCCTCATGATGATCCAAAGGGTTTTGAATTTGATCCTTGCAGCAACCGGGAGCCAGTGGAGAGACTTTAGGGCTGAAGAGATGCAGTACCTAGGCTTGAGGTCAAGGATAAGTGTCTTAGGATACATGCATGCATGCACACCAACAGTTATCAATATTTTGAAGTCCCACACCACTGAGATAGAAATACTCCCCAGCTGTCAATGGATAGCTGACCACTTAGCCTTGCAGCAAGCATGACAAGTACAGTCTGGGGACAGCTTGTATGATCATTTACATGTCCCAACACTCTATAACAATTATAACATACACATGCACGCACAATCATCAACAACATGACTGCGCCAACAATTACATCTCGCCATATCCACATTATGATGCACTATAGTCAGTTTAAAAAAACACTAAAACAAAACATTGCTCTCAACACACTCCCCCACACACGTTCTCACACACAATTGCTCCAACACTGTTCGTGAGCTATGCCCCCTAACAAGGACAGAGAATAAACTCAACATACATATTTAAACAGTGATGCTACAAGGAAAAATACAGCAAGATAAATTGCAATACCAAGAACAAAGGCATGAGCTATAAGTATGCATTGGATATATTAATGTACTCATTGAATAAAATCATGGAGGAAATGGAGAATGATAAAATAAAAAAGTACACCCTAATAAAAATATGTTTCACAACCACAAGAGAATTTGAATATCGTTATTCAACTATTTTCCATCATGGAGAATGAAAGAAACAGTCAAAACCATGTAAGGGTGCAGTCTATGTTCACGTTTTGCAAGCAAATCTCACTATTCAATGGCAATGTAAAAATCAATTGGACAAGTTGATTACATTTAGAAGTCCCACCATATGTTGCAGGTGCTGCTCCAAGCCTATATTAAATTTGTAACCAACATAAGTGGAACCTCAATTAGACAGGTCCACATTGCCCAGCCAAAGAAGCTGAGTGGGCAATAACTACAAATCCCCCCAAAACACGGGAAACTTGCAAGTCTCACCTGAAACCCTGCATATAAAAATGATTTAAAGAAACAAACACATAAAAAGTTGAACATTAAATTATATCATCAAATAAAACTCACTTTAACACAAAAATGATTATACATTTACTTCCATACTAAAACCTTTAATATTGCTAGACACAGATCATGAACTCATCTGTGTTCATGCGACTAAACCAATCCTGTTCATATAAAACTGTAAAAAGGACAAATTCAAGAAAAAGAATAAGAGCTCTGCCACAATGTAAAATGAACCATAACCCAAAAATATATAATTACTACTTACCAAACCTGGAAAAATAAGGTCACAATAAATAAATACATGAAATTAAAAAGAAAAAAGTGACTCTGACCCTATTCCTATTCAAACAGATGATTGATGTTCTACACATAAAATACATGCTTCTCAAACCTAAAGTCTAGATTTTGTAATCGATTCTAATCTTACTCTCAGAAATAACCCCTAAAATTAAACACATTCAAAAATAGATTTTTTAAGTTATAACTGCTAAAACATAGGAACTTACAAATGTTATATTAATTCATATTGGCAAAAGTATATATCAAATTGAAAAATAAAACTAGACAGAATTAAACAACAAAACTAGTCATGCTGAATAAGACACTTGCTGGCAAAACAAAATATCACACCCAGGAAATGTTCTAAACTTGCCCCACAAAACATCCAAGATTAATTCACACTACGTGATATGATTCCCCAAATGCACACACACACAAAGACTTACAATGTAACCCCTACCCAATATGCCTATACAGCAATACTATCACAGAACCAATCACAGCACAATACTGTCCTTACTTTTAACCACGTTATCCATTCTAGCAAACTCTATCTATAAACATGTAACCGTTAAAAAGGGCCTTTATGCCCATATACCACTATTCACCTGCCCATAATTAACGCATACTTTTTTGCCACTGTCAAATCAAACATGTCAAAACTAAAGAAAAAAAAACATTACAATTACAAATGATAACAAATATAAGATCACAACTCAATAGAAAATCATAAAAAAATTAAATCTTAAAAGTAATAGGTAATAACACATGCAAAAGGAGCACACGTACATTAAAATAAATACTCTAACAATCATAAAAACACTTGCAAATACATATTATTCACGTAAATTCTGATAGGTAACTGAATAATACTTTCAATTTTCTTCCAAATGCTTTCAGAACAACCCACCCACTCATCCACATATGGAGACAATATTTATAATACACTCATGCTTCCACAAATAACTATCTCACAAAGTCATATACTCTGACTGCCACCGCATACTTCATTTCACACCAAACAATAACTTATGTTTGCATCGTTCAAGTACAAATAAACACACATATAACAGCAATACACAGACAAATCACAAAACAGGACGAACACCTTTATAACAATTCAAAACAAATGGGTGGATTTAAGCTTCAGCAGTGGCGGTTTTATTTTATGTAAAGTGTTTAAAAAGAGGGTAAACCTTCACAGTGACATTCCCCACATTTGTAGAAATTAACGTTTCATATGTAGTACTCTTGGATATTTTTTTAATGCCTTTCTTTCTTATGTATACATATATATATTTACATATACAGATTTCAAGATATATAGCTACAGGCAGGCTTGGCAGTCATTTCCACAGGGCTAAATTGAATGGGACCTTTACAAAGCAACTAAAGGGGATACATATTGGTAGTCTACGGAGACCAAGCCTTGTCAGTATTTTTGATTGATGCATTATTGCATGATATTGGCTTCACAATGTCCCTTCAATGTGTTGTACTGTTGTACACCTCAACCAAGATACTATTGCACATCTCAATAAAACAATGTATTTGTATTTTAGGCCATTTTAGTACATTGCCCATAGAGGTTGATGGTATTGAAAAAGAAAGAAGACGACTGGCTCTGAGGTTTGAACCCAGTTCCCATTGTGTAGCCCTGCCAATGCTCTGGTAATAATGCATGCACAAGCATATATAAACCTTAAATAATCATATTTTTAAAACAGATGTCGGGTGGTCAACAACTGAAAAGTTGGTCTGGCCTTTAGCCGCATCCCTGATTTTTTTTAGAAGTCACCACTACAAGTTAAAATGCATGTCATATTATAACATAATGAGAGTGTTAGGAACACAAAATGAACCATATGTTTCCACATTAAATATCATGCATTTATTTTTCAAGTCAAGTACAAACATTTGCTGAAAATCTTGTTAAAGATGTATGCCTCCTCAGGTCTACTTTTGGAACTCACTGCATATACCAAGAAAGGAGGGGATGAGTAACTGGATGATAAAAACCAGGATTGTCAAACTCAGAACATGTTTACAACATAAGAATCCGAACAACCATATGGTTTCACTCTTCTTGCATTTTCAACATGGCCTGGATGATTTTCTTCAGTTGGTGAACAACAGGTCCCCATTCCTCTTTACAGAGATTGTATTGTCAATCTCTTTTTTTCCTCTAGAAACCACATGGATATAACATTTGAAATCTGACAGAGATGGTCTGAATTAAGAGGAAGAGGTGGATTGTTACACACTTGTAGTGTTACCTCATTAAATAGTGACATGTTTCCATAGACTGTGACTTTTTTTAGCCTACCTGATTCTTGAGATCAATTTGGGTCATTTAAGTGTCAGAAATTGTATCCAAACATACACCTGATAAACCAGTCATGTGCAGAATGTACTTAACGAGTAGGGGTTGCATGTACACATATACATAGGTGTCACTGACTGAACATATTTTTTTAAACACTTGTGGATGACCACCTTAAAAATAATAAACAAGTAGAGACACGGCATGGTGTCATATGATAATGTATGTCTCTGTGAGCAGCAACCCACAAGTAATATAGCAATCTGCAAGGCCACTGAGAATCCACTGAGTTTCCGCAAACTGCTGCTTGCACCATGCTGCACATTAATTAGGAGGTGGTTGCATTTAAATCACATTTATTTTACTTCTGCAAAATGTTGGTTTTTTTTAATACAAATTCCTCTGACAGGTAGAATCAGCTAAGGGGCAGCCTATCGTCTTGTTGGTGCACAACTTGCTGATGTATAGCATCCTAAAACCTCACTCAAATATAGGCATAGTACCCAGGTGCATAGCATGACATATGCCCTGTATGAGCAATAGGTCACAAGTAAGATGGCTGCGTGCAAGGCTGCTGTATCACGAGATGGCATAACTAGAATGGCACAACTGCAGTGTTCATGTGTGCCAACAGGCACCTTCCAATTGTCAGCTGTACCATTCACAGGTGGGCGATTGAAAAGGTTTTGAAGGCATCCGTTTCCCCATTCCTTCTGTGTTTCCTTGTGTTCGTGCTGTATAGATCAGAGAGACAAACGCCAAAGTAAAGTCTCTTACCGACCAAGCCTTGTGCCTTTCCACCCCAATTCACTTTAGCTAGCCTAAATCATTCCAGCCTACACTGCATTAATAAAATAAGCATTCAAAACAAATACTTTCGCAAGCAAAATTGAATTGGAAATTATGAATCAGTACACTTGTGGGTGTGTAAGTGTTTAGGACATTGAACATGAAATGCCTTTTACTCTTCTTGTAAGTGTGTACACCATAACATCTACTTATTGAGGTGTCTGAACTCTTATTATGTTGCAAGAGTTGCCTGTGCCACTGATGAAGTTAACATAAATAACATGGCGAGTGGATAGACTGGGCCCATGCCCTAGTCAGCAAACACTCAGCAGCCCTGATGATTGCTGATTCGCCTCTCTCAGCAGAAACTAGTCCATGCTGTAAAGCCATACTGTAAGGAGATCAATGTAGTGGGGATCATCGTTTTTAGACATGACACATGTGTCTACTACCCTACTGGCTCCCAGATTAAGGTAATAGACCACAAAGCTTGTTTTCACTGACACGTTTTTCACACAATGTAAACCCGTTGCCGGTTGTTGAAATTTTGGATTTCTTCTATCCTTTTTTTATAGGTGGCACGACAGAGCAGCCTGGGGTTAGATTAGTTACCTGGGTACAGATTTGGAGTGGGCATAGGGCTTCCACTTTTCTATCTTTCTTTAAAACCATTGAGAAATACATTGTGTGTTCCATCTCTCCTTTTTAATGTGTGCCAACATTTGAACCAAGTGTGAAAGACTAAAAGTTTGAACGGCTGCAAAACCGTGGCTCTCCCCTCTCTAGGGGTTTATAAGTCTTTTGTCTCGCCATCATTTCAAGATTGTCAGCGATCTGACAAGGCAAGCTAAAGACATTGCACAAGGTGATGATTAAAGGTACTGTTTAATCCCATGCCCACACTCATTTAAATGTAAGAACAGTGTGGCTCCTTATTTATGGTGTGGGGGTGCCACCCCCCTCCCGGAGTGCAAAGAGAAAATAATGATTCTGTTTGTGCACAACTTTTTCTATTTATATTTAAATGTGGCGGCAATATGTAGCCATTAAAATAATAAATATCTCATCTCAATCCACTTGCGTGGCAGGCTGGGCCTGACCACAGGGGCGCGTCCCATTTCACGCAGTTTTCTTTTGTGTATACACTGCATGGAGCGCATAGCTCCAACCACTTTACTTAGCAGACTACAGCAGTTTAATGTAGGAGTCTGGCGGGGGCAAGAGCAGGGACGTCATTTGGGGGTCGCCAGAGGTCGCAAGAGCGACCGCTGGCGATTGGCCAGCGACCCCTGTCAATCTCTTGCGACCTCTGGCCATTGACCAATCAGAGGAGGAGGGGGCGTGGCCACAGCGTGCTGCGACGCTTGTGTTGGCCTCCATTTTGGAAACGCGTGTGGTGCTTTCTCGTCTTTCTGCTGCCAGTGCCAGCTGAGGCTGAGTGTTTTCCAGCTGCATCCACCCACGTCGAAGGAGGAGGCCAGGCCAGTGACTGTTCGAGGTGAGTGACTGAGTCGAGCGTGAGCCAAGGTCGCCGCCGACGGCAGGCCTCAGGCAGCAGCTCACCAAATTCATTTTACTGACGTGCAAATATGTGCCGGCGGCAGCCTGCAAGCTGCCGCCGGCATATATTTGCAATGTAGTAAAATGAATTCGGGTGCCGACGGCACAGCACCAAATTCATTTTACTGACGTGCAAATATGTGCCGGCGGCGGCCTGCAAGCTGCCGCCGGCATATATTTGCAATGTAGTAAAATGAATTTGGTGCTGCGGCCTGAGGCCTGCCGTCGGCACCCGAATTCATTTTACTACATTGCAAATATATATGCCGGCGGCAGCTTGCAGGCCGCCGCCGGCATTTTGCACGTCAGTAAAATGAATTTGGTGCTGCGGCCTGAGGGAGGCCTGCCGTCGGCACCCGAAAGTGCAAGGAATGAAATGATTAGCTTAATGGAAAGTACTGTGTGAGTGCGCGACTTCGTCCAATAAAGAATAACATTTATTTTCTTCTCGCCGTGGCTTTACGGCTAGCCGGAGGGCATGCTTAAACACGCGCGAGCCTTGGTGACAAAATGGAGGACCTTCTCGGGGGAACTCCCAGGGACGTGCGCGAACGGCAGGCATTCCTTGGTTGCCGTGGTGCAAATGTAGCACATTGCGCACTTCCCCTCTGTTTACTCGTCTGACCGCGGGGCAAGTGTGGGTTCAGTGCCACATTTCCCCGGCCAGATTACAGGCCTGCCCTTGCCTGGAGCAAGACGAGCCAGCTGAGCCGAAAGGGCCTCTTTAACGGCTCCCCGTGACATTATAATTCATTGTGTAGCTAGGAGGAAAGAAAGGGACTTTAAGTGCTTTGAAGGGATTAGCGGGAGACCCCTGCAGCGATGATTTAGTAGCCGTGATAATTCATTTAGCAGAGGCCTGGGGGTAAATTTCTAACCAGGGAAATGTAACCGAACCAGCCAAGAAAGGGCGCATTACATGCATGTGCGGGATAACGGACTTCATTAGATGCATTTAAGAGGTTTCACTTAAGGCCAAGCGTCATAAAGCCCGGTGCTCTTGCATCCCGTTTTTGGTTTGTGGCCTTTAGTCCCTACTCGGTCGGAATATTAAATTTGAAATTCATTTTACTACATTGCAAATATATGCCGGCGGCAGCTTGCAGGCCGCCGCCGGCACATATTTGCACGTCAGTAAAATGAATTTCGTGCTGCGGCCTGAGGCCTGCCGTCGGCACCCGAATTCATTTTACTACATTGCAGCCTTATAAACAGGCAATACACTATCAGGCCGCAGAACCAAATTCATTTTACTGACGTGCAAATATGTGCCGGCGGCGGCCTGCAAGCTGCCGCCGGCATATATTTGCAATGTAGTAAAATGAATGGGTGCCGACGGCAGGCCTCAGGCCGCAGCACCAAATTCATTTTACTGACGTGCAAATATGTGCCGGCGGCGGCTTGCAATGTTGTTAAGCTGCCACCGGCACATACATTCTTAACCAGCGCCTCTAGGACTCGTACTAGTGACTGATAGTCTCCCTCTTTCAGCCTGTAGTTCCCCCGCCTGTGTTGTGATATTCAGACACTCCTATTTCACATTCAGAAGATGCAGGTGTGCAGGGTTCCACTGCTCAGCACACCGGATCACCACCTTCCACACCGGCCATTGGCCACAAAGGTCATTCGTTGCCTGGTTCCCCTAATCCCAGCTGCCCAGTAGTCTACTCTGCTGGCTGGGCTCTTTCCCCATCATTAGTGAATTTAGGTTCGTGTGCAGAATATCCACACTGCTCAATGTTTGTCCCTACCCCATTTCCTTCATTTGAGCATATGTCTCTTCCAGGGCGGCTCCACCACTCCCCTAAATATTTTCCAGCATGGACTGATGGACACTGAGAAGTGTATACTCTCCAAGGCCACACATTGCTCACAGTTGCCAATTCTCTCACGGTCCTGCAATATACATGGGCGTCCCTCACTATTTACCCCATTCATTCAATCCTTCGTCTGGGGGACTTGCACTGTAGAGGTTGGTTGCTCTACAATATGGCAACCTGTGGTGAGCAGAGGGGCAATGCCATGGTGTGCAAAATGAGCAGATGAGTGGTGCCAAAATAGGTGGAAAGGTCAGGAGAAATAAACTGAAGTACAGCATAAGTGACTACGTGACAGGCAGATGCAGTGTGATTGTGTTACGCTCTGCCACTTGCCTTTGATAGTGGTTCACCTAAGGCCTGTCCTGGCCAGAGTGCAGGGCAGAGTCACAAAGCTGTCAGGTCACTGCATTGGTCTGAGTCCAATGAAAGTAATCACCTACCAGCCCACTGTACAGACAGACTAATGTGTTGCATGCTATGTCCTGCAGCCTGCCTTAGAGTCACATAAATTACCTTCCACTGTAAAAAGCAGTGGGGTCTGTCACTGAAATCTGTAGGCGGTAGGACTGCTTAAAAAGCAGTAGCCTACTGCCTAAATCTGTAGGGTTGGCAAGCATGTTAGTATAATGAATTCAGTGCTGGCACGGCAACGGCTTTACATTAGGGAAAGTAAGCAAGCCGCTGATGCCAGCAGCACCAAATTCGTTTTACTAACGTTACATTTTGTCTTTTATAGATCATGTGGGGGAGGGATTGAAGGCCTTTTTAATTCCTGCTGTAAGATAAGTCATAACCGGTTCCATGTGCCCACGACCCCAGCCAGTGTGTCGATGTGCCCCTCGTCACTGTGTCCATGTGCCCCTTGCCCCTCGCCACTGTGTTCATGTGCCCTCCTGAGCCCAGCTTACAGCAACAGCTTATGCAAATTATACTGCTTAAATTAACCACAGGCAGATGAAATCCAAGTCATTTGTGGCCTGCAGCCTATACATTTTGCAATGCATTTAACTAGGATTTTACATTGTGACACGACATTATGTAAACTGCTCCTTGCCCGAGCCACACACTCAGCCTGGGCCTGCTGCGGCCTACAGAGCTAGATCCTAGAGATCCTAGGACAATGGTGCATAACATGCATCCCTCTGAGTTACAGAAGGTTAATGATGAATCGTTGCCGGGCCTGAAGTCATTCTCTAGGTCTGTCAGGTGCAAAGCCTCTGTGGTCCAGTTTGTCTCTGCATGATGCGTGCACCCCAGAACTCTAAAACTCTATTAAAAATTAATATGGTCTGGTGTTGCACAAATGAATCTTTCTGATATTTTGTTATTATTTTCAGACCTGCATCTTCGTGTGGAAGTTCCTTCCTTTCTGTGTTCTCAACGCCAGCAAACAGTACCACCATTGAGCAGCTGACATCCAGCCTTATCTGTGACCGCTGTGAGAGGTAAATGAACGTGAAGCAACATATTGAAAATGTACAGCTTATGTTAATGATCTGATCTGTTATTCCATATCTATTTATGCATTGCAGCCTTGTCCTAGTTGTTTCAACACAAAAGATGGCTGTTTCTCTTCCATTTAATCAGAGAACAGCACACAATTAACTTCAAACTGTATGACACTGAACAAATCCTTCACTTCAGTTTTTTGGGACCCACAGGTTTCCTTTTTTCTTAGAGGCAGAGTTTGAACAGGTTGCAACTGTTAATCTCTCAAATGTAAAGTATTACCCTGACAGATAGGACTGACCTAAAAGTAAGCTACGAAAATAAATGCTTGAAATCACTGCTTAGGTATGTACTCAGTGCTCCAGATAAGATTTTGAAGTGGGACTATTGTATTCCCTATTTCGTAAACTTGGAAGTAAAATGATTTTTAGGGAGTAAAAATGTAAATCTAGTTCCCCACAGCAGTATTTTGTAAGCAAGTAAAAATGCTTTAACTGAAAGGTTTTTCTAATAATTATGTTGCACCTAGTTACTCATACACATTAAAAGATCATGTGCATGTCTACCGATCGAGCAGTAATAATAGTACTTTCTTCCTTTGGAACTACGTGCGCTACCTCTCCAAACATCCATGGAACTGTGTGCGTGAAAGAAGGGCTCGGGGTCCACAGTGTTTGTTTGCTATTTTTTGTTGGGAGTATTTGTAATCTGTTTTTCTTTTTGGGGAGTACTCGCTTATTTTCAGGGAGTACAGTGATAAACTTGTAAGCCAAAGCAATACATTTCAGATTTGTCTCCTCTTTGGTATTAAGCGGAAGTGGTCCTCCAAAGAAGTGTGAAGCACAAAAGAAGTCGGGAGGACACTGAGGAATCCATCATTTGCTTGAACAATCGCTTCTGATTTAGCAGTACTAAAAGAACGAACATGTCTACACCTACAGGAAAACCCAAGGATCCAAAACAGAGGTCAATCGTTGATATGTTTTCTCCAAAAGCAAGAGGAGCTGACCCTTCTCCAGGCTCTGATTCAAGCAAGCGCAAGAGGTCTGATGATACCTCAAGTGGCAGTTCAGACACAGCTGCACAGGTTGTCCAACCATCGGCCAGCACATCAACTCTTGCTGGCAGCGAAGCTGCTTCTTCAGGTGCAGACAGTGCATCTACATGTGCTGACATTGGTTCACTATCTTCACATGCTGACACTTTGTCTACAGCTCCACCTACCTTGGCTGACATAGCATCTCCTTCATTTGTAGTGGCCACTGAAGGCTCTTGTTCACATGCAGACATTGCTGTGATGGTTTCACGTGATGCTGATGACCCAAGCAACACTTCAATGTTCCTGGATAGCGCAGAGTGCTCTTTCAACCCTGATGTTGAGGATTGTTCTTCCCGTATTGGCATGTTTGATGATCCTCCCACTGGTGCTTGCTCTCCCGACATTTCACTCCTCGGGGAGAGCACAAGCAGCTCTTGGTTGCAGAGCGATAACAGTATGCAGATGTGTCTAGCTGAGCAGGGCATTCCAAGAAGATCTCCAGCTCCCAATTTAGATGACAGTGTGGTGACTGATCTGTCCCCAAATCCATGCAGTGACCCTGTACAGCCTAAACTTCCTACATACCCTGTAACTGGTTCCCGTAAGTTTAACGGAGACTACCAAACATATCCTTGGGTGGAGTATTCCGTTCTGAAAGATAAAGTATACTGCTTTGCATGCAGACATTTTGGTTCTAATTCTGGAGGAGGGGGGCGTGCACGTGGCAATGTTCCATTTGTTGATATTGGCTTCGCTAAATGGGAAAAGACACGTCGTTCTTTAAAGATGCACTCAGATTCTGATAAGCATAAGTCTTCGGTTGTAGCTTGGGCAGACTTTAAGCGTGTACAACAGACTACAGGCCCTCACCACTCAATTGTGTCAATGCTGGAAAAGGTTGGGGACCAAGAGATTGAAGAGAATCGTCAACATGTGCTGCAGTTACTAAAGGATGTATGTGTTTTGGGTCGTCAAGGACTTGCTTTCCGAGCCACAGATGAATCGCAAGACTCCCACAATAAGGGAAACTTCATAGCAATATTGCGTTTGCTGTCTGATAATAATGAACTTCTTAAAGTAAAAATGGCTAGACGATATGGGCACTACACATCTCCACAGTATCAAAATGACCTGATCTCAGTTGTGGCAAATCTTATACGTCAGAATATCATTAGGAAAGTGACAAAGCACTTTGCAGTGTTGGTTGATGAAACCAAAGACATTTCGCATAAAGAACAGATGAGCTTTGTGATCCGGTTTGTAGATCAAGATGGGAACATTCAGGAAAAAGCCATGGGATGTTACCACATGGAGAAGTTGGATGCCTCCAGTTTAGCTGCAGCCATTGACAAATCTGTACGCAATGCTGGCCTTGACTGGAAGAACTGTGTGGCACAATGCTATGATGGGGCATCAGTTATGAGTGGCTGTTTCAATGGAGTGCAAGCGAAAATAAAATAAATTGCTCCACAGGCAGTTTACATTCACTGTCATGCACATCGTCTAAACCTTGCGTTAGTGCAAACTATCACTAACATACAAACAGTGAAGGATTTTTTCTCAACTTTGCAGGCTGTGTATGTGTTCCTTTCACAAAGTTCTCCTCAGCACGAACTCTTTGTAAAAGCTCAAACAGAAAGCGGTCTGGAAGTACAAGAATTAGAAAGACTTTGTGGCACTAGATGGTTTTATTGGTACGCGTGTGTTAAAAAAATACAGGCTCGATTTGAAACCATTATAGTTGTTCTCAGTGTAATAGAATCATCGCAACAACGTGACAAGCAGGCTTGTTCAGAAGCCAGAGGACTTCTCCGAAATATGCAGTGCTTTGAGTTTTTGCTAACTTTGTTAAGTATGGAAGCAATTCTGAAAAAGATTTGTGTGTTATCTGATGAACTTCAGAGAAAGCATCTTGATTTGCCAGATGCGAGTCACCTAATTCAAGTGACAAGAACTGCCCTCGTCAACCTTAGACAAGAATGCCATTGGGTGAAAATCGTCAATGATGCAACGGAATTGGCAGACAAATGTGGTATTGAAACAGTTGAAGACCACGACCGCAGAGCTTTACCAGTAAGGCACCACCAACTGAGCAGCAAACTCAAAGAATACCTTGTTGGTACTACTGTAGGGAAGAGGCCTGGACATTATGAGCACTCTGAGGATCGAATGCCACAGACTGAACGGATAAAGCAAGAGGTGTTTTTCTGCACCTTGGATAGGTTTGTAAGAGAGTTGGATGCTCGTTTTATAGATAACATGGGGCTTATCAAGGCTGCCGGCATGTTCAATCCAAGGGCTAAAAATTTCTTGCAGGACTCATCTGCAGATGTTCTTGCTCGGCACTACCTAGGGCCCCAAGTAGATTATGCTGCATTGCATTCAGGACTTGACACTGCAAGGGGCTATTTATCTGGCAAGACTTTAGCAGGTATTCACTCTGTCAGGTACTATCTCAATGAATCTCCAAGAGGCTTTTCTGATGTCCTAAATCTGTTGGATCTGGTTCTTGCATTGTCAATTACAACTGCAACAAATGAGAGGTTCTTCTCCTGTTTGAAAAGAGTTAAAAACTATTTGCGAAATAGATGTGGAGACAACAGACTTAGTGATTTGTTGGTAATGGCATGTGAACCTATGGAGGTTGAAGAGGTAAATTTGAGTGATGCCATTGACCGATTTGCTGACATGCGACACAGGAGGTATCCTCTGAAAAGATGAACCATTATATTCTTCAACACTGTTAGATTATAGCTCAATTTTCCAGTTAGGTCTTTCTTTTCAAGTCACGCAGACCTAATCAGCACCACATACAGTCTTCAAAACCATCTGCTACTCTCCTACACTACCAGCCTCTTCTCCTCATGAAGTCAGCCATGATACATCGCTCATGCACTACAACCAGTTTGTCTCATCTTCAAAACACTGCATGGTATGCTGTTGAGTTTAGTCAACATCCTATTTTTTTACCAGTGAGCTAAGCAACAATGGACCATTACGTCAGAAACATCATGTGTGTCTTTAAAATGGCATCATCTGCCACACCGCCGGCATCCTACAGATTTTCAGTCTAAGCAACAGCAACACATTCAATTAGCCTTTTCCTGTGAAGCCAGACAGGCACTACTAGTAGCACAGCCACAAGCATCTGTCAACCGCCAGTCTCTTAGAATCTGAGTAGCCTCCATCAGCATCTTCTTGACAGGTCAGCCAGAAGCTGCACCACAGCTGGAGTCTTGTGTCATGAAAACATTTGCTATCCGATTCCCGCCTGGCTCTTCTTCATTTCCAGTCAAGGAAGCAATGATGAGCCATCTAAGCAGCAACTTCCATTAAGCCAGTCACCAGCTACCCCACAGCTACAGTTCTGTCTTCACAATGCCAGCACCGTATCCTTGATTTGTAGTCAACCAAGCAATGATGAGACACACCCAGTCAGTGCCCTCTGTTAAAACCAGCCCGGCACCATCGGCATCAAAGCCAGTATTCTGTGACCTCAAAATAGCACCTGCCATACTTGCAGCCTCTTCTCTGCCAAACACCTGCAGCTCGACTACCAGAGTTCTGTGACCTCAAAACAGCACCTGCCATACTTGCAACCTCTTCCCTGCCAAACACCTGCAGCTCCACTACCAGAGTTCTGTGTCTTCTTGATCTGTTGCCATTGAACACTCACAGACCTCTCCTCTGGTTTCCAGTCACCTAAGCAACAACCTGCCTTCGAGTCAGAATCTTCACCTCACATGCCATTGAAACAGCAGCACCGGCACGTCTGTCAAGCCACTGTTCTGCTCAATCTGGTAAGAAACTACATTTTAAGTCTTATGATCAGAGTGAAGGAAGAGCAACTGTTGGGCATTATCCAAAAATCTATATAATAGTACTAATTGTTGGAATGTGTACCATTGTGGTGCGGGGTGTGGAGGACAATGAACATATAGGAACAGAAACCTAGGCATATAAAGAGTGTTGGTGTGGGAGTAATGCAAAATGCAGCCAGGATTTTTTCCCCCATAAAATCTGGGCACTGGACTGATGAGGCTTTTGGTACTGAAGTTTGTATCACTCAGTAATGCACTGTATGCCTGGCTTGAACACATTTTGAACTAATCTTTTGGCAGCCAAAATAACACAAGCAGAAGAGTCATTAAAAACTGAGGATGCCATACATGTTTTCTGGTGAAATATTCTCCAATCTCCCCTTTTATCCTGGCTTTCCCCTATCCCCGTGCCCGCCTATCCGTCCCTGTCCCCCCAGAATGTGATTTCGCTCTGTAGTCCTGTTGAAATAACAGGGCAGATCCACTTAAAGAGGGGATTGGGGTTCATACACTTCACGTGGCAACATGGACCTTGACACTGATACATATGATGATCCATTCTTGTATGAAATGTCACAATACACTGATATCGTAACCATTTTTTTCTTAATGCACTGAGCGATAATGCTTTATTAGGCCACTTCCTGTGATGTCATGGTGGGGGCGTGGTCAAATGACATCACTTCCTGTGGGGTGTGGTCAAATGACATCACTTCCTGTGGGGGGGTGGTCAAATGACATCACTTCCTGTGATGTCACTCTTGGGGGTGTGGCACTGTGATGTCACTTCCGCTACCCCTGGCATTTTGGTGAAATGACGTCCCTGGGCAAGAGCGGTGGCCCCTGCCCCACCAGTATACATCTATGTTCTGTGCGTAAAGAGTGCAGTGTCTCATACTGCATTGTAACAAAAACACACCGTTCTCATTGGCTGTATGCCAGCCAATGAATTCATTCTGGTCACACAAGTGTGGGGTGGGTGATGGGCAGGCACAGCGCCACCTTCTCACTTCACAGTTGCCGCCGAGCCCAGGGCGTGGTCGACTCACCCTCCTGAGGCTGCCAGTGCCACGTGCGGTGCACACTGCGACCGGCTACCTCTGGCCCACCACCCCTCAACCGAATCTGACAGTCCACTCGACGCCGGTCGTTTTCTGAAGTACTAGGCTCAGGTGATTTCTCTCGCCCTGGCCTGTACTGTAGCTTTGCCCACACCTTTTTCATCCCTTAACCCTAGATCAGGCGCAGTTGCATCACGTCCTCAGAGGTACTGTCATCTCCCGCCTCTTCTTGCTGTTAATCATCCCTGCTTTGCCACAGTGCATAGCAGTAACTGCCTTTTTGCTTCTTACCTCGGATGCAGTGGGTGTGCTTGCCTGGGATAGTCTTGTGGGTCACAACAATGCTGCGGCTTAGGACAAATAAACATCTCATGTCCCTCCAGGGTCGGACTGGGCCAGAAAAACAGTCTCGGGCACCAATGAAAAAGTGGCCCACCATTGCAAATGGATATTCATTCCTTTTGTGACACTGTTGAATAGTAACCAAGGGGGAGTTGTTTGATAAATTGTGATGCAAATTGTGCATTTTAAAGAATATTTATTCAGCAAGACTGATCAAAACTACTAGCAGCAGGGTGAATTAACTGATCAAACTGGCACAAATTGGCCCAAAAAGTGACCCACTTTGACTAAATAAACTGGCCCACCCCAGCATTTTGTATTTTTAGTTCAGCCAAGGACCTATTGTCCTATAGGCCAGCCGAAGCCTGTGTCCTTCTGATTTTTACACCTCTGACCTGTTATTTGGACAAGCTCACTTTCTCCCATAGGGAACATGTGTTCTTCGTGGAACCCAGATACCTCCGCTCCCTATTTTTTCTTTAATTAAAAATAAAAAAAATTCTACTTTGTGCTTGTCTAATGCGATTTCTTTCCCCTCTTCACCTTGCGAAAAAGTCACATTCTGCCTCGGACATCTTCTCTTCATTTCCTCTATTAAAATGTTTCCTTATGGCTTTCTCTTTCTCCACTCTTGTCTTTTGTTCTTAATTTCTCTTCAGCTCCTTAATCCCTCACGACTTTGCCGTTCGACTTTTCTTCCTGCTTTTAGCTTTGCAAACTATTGTACTTGAAACATGTATTCTGTTTCCCTGTGCTCGTGCCCCTGTTACCGTCCCTTTCCCGTGCCACCAGGCCAGGGCGAGACATTAAGGTGACCGAGGCTTGTGAATGCTGCACTTAACGATGAGGAAAAGAAAGTTTATTGGGTAACGATCGACACCATGGGAACAAAGCTGTATTTCTCGTTTTGAGGGAGTATTCCTGTAAGCGTGACCATTGGAAATAAACACTGTTTTCAAGTATAATGACAAAAATCCTAAGATGCCTGTTCAAAGAAACTCTTCCCTGTTTTTTTTCAATGTCGGTATATTTCCCAATGATGTACTGTACTATGCACTGAACCTTTAATTTAAATTTGTCCCTTATTCTCTGGAAATTTTTACTGGAAATTGGATGTATGTTTTAATGCTTGTTTGTATATTTGAAATTTAAATGTAATGAATGTCTCTTTTCTTCTTAAAGTCTTTTTTTTTTAAAGGTTTCTTGTAAACCATATACAATAAATAAAAAAATAAAAAATGCATCTCAATTTGTCATTTGACGCATTTCATGTGTCACTATCTACACTGACAGGGTAATTCATAGAATTTCGCAGAAAAGTGTCGCAAGCGGCTGGCGCAGAGTGTCCGCGTGCGATTGTCTGCGCCAGGCATGTGCGCTAAAACCGATTTCCGCGCACAGCGTATTCATGGATTTTAGGCTCCCAAACCAGCCGTGGCGCAGAGTAGCGCAGCGACCCTGCAGCAGCGCCAGTAACGCCCCCAAGAACGCCCTCGCGCAAGGAAAAGCCATCAAAATCGCTAAATCATCGCAAAGGGCTGCGCTAACCCTGGACCAGTCTACAGGGCTGCCAAACAAGGAACGCAAAGCGGGTAACGTGCATATCAGGGGTACGCGTGAAGTTATACACGCGATTAGCCAGGGTACCTGTATTACAGGGGTACGCGTGAAGTTTTACACGCGATTAGCCAGGCCACGTGTATCACAGGGGTACGCAGGAATTATCACACGCGATTTGGCTGGGTACGTGTATTACAGGGGTACACGGGAAGTTCTACACGCGATTCGGCTGGGTACGTGTATTACAGGGGTGCGCGGGAATTCTCACATGCGATTTGGCCAGGTACGTGTATTACAGGGGTGCGCGGGAATCATCACACGCGATTTGGCTTGGTACGTGTATTACAGGGGTGCGTGGGAAGTACTACACGCGATTGGCCAGGGTACGTGTATTACAGGGGTACGTGGGAATTATCACACGCGATTTGGCTGGGTACGTGTATTACAGGGGTACACGGGAAGTTCTACACGCGATTCGGCTGGGTACGTGTATTACAGGGGTGCGCGGGAATTCTCACATGCGATTTGGCCAGGTACGTGTATTACAGGGGTGTGCGGGAATTATCACAGGCAATTAGGCTGGGTGGGTCCTCACAGGTGTTCCCTGTACACCCTCCACGGCCCCTGCAGGCAGCCCACAAAACAGGGGACTACCCTGCACACCTGCTCATGTCCCCCTGCACCCCCACACCCCAGCAGTGCAGGGGCAGCCTCCACCAGGCCCCCACCCATGTCTCCCAACACCCCCACCCCCCAGCAGTGCAGGGGCAGCCTCCACCAGGCCCCCACTCATGTCTCCCACCACCCCCACCCCCCAGCATCCAGGGGCACTCTCCACCAGGCCCCCACCCATGTCTCCCACCACCCCCAACCCCCAGCCACCAGGGGCACCCTCCACCAGGCCCCCACTCATGTCTCCCAACACCCCCACCCCCCAGCATCCAGGGGCACCCTCCACCAGGCCCCCACCCATGTCTCCCACCACCCCCACCCCCCAGCATCCAGGGGCACCCTCCACCAGGCTCCCACCCATGTCTCCCACCACCCCCACCCCCCAGCCACCAGGGGCACCCTCCACCAGGCCCCCACTCATGTCTCCCACCACCCCCACCCCCCAGCATCCAGGGGCACCCTCCACCAGGCCCCCACCCATGTCTCCCACCACCCTCAACCCCCAGCCACCAGGGGCACCCTTCACCAGGCCCCCACTCATGTCTCCCAACACCCCCTCCCCCCAGCATCCAGGGGCACACTCCACCAGGCCCCCACCCATGTCTCCCACCACCCCCACCCCCACCCCCCAGCATCCAGGGGCACCCTCCACCAGGCTCCCACCCATGTCTCCCACCACCCCCACCCCCCAGCATCCAGGGGCACCCTCCACCAGGCCCCCACTCATGTCTCCCACCACCCCCACCCCCCAGCAGTGCAGGGGCACCCTCCACCAGGCCCCCACTCATGTCCCCTATCACCCCCACCCCCCCGCCACCAGGGGCACCCTTCACAAGGCCCCCATCCATGTCTCCCACCACCCCCACCCCCCCGCCACCAGGGGCACCCTCCACCAGGCCCCCATCCATGTCTCCCACCACCCCCACCCCCCAGCAGTGCAGGGGCACCCTCCACCAGGCCCCCACTCATGTCCCCTATCACCCCCACCCCCCAGCCACCAGGGGCACCCTCCACCAGGCCCCCACTCATGTCTCCCACCACCCCCACCCCCCAGCAGTGCAGGGGCAGCCTCCACCAGGCCCCCACTCATGTCTACCACCACCCCCACCCCCCAGCCACCAGGGGCACCCTCCACCAGGCCCCCACCCATGTATCCCACCACCCCCACCCCCCAGCAGTGCAGGGGCACCCTCCACCAGGCACCCACCCATGTCTCCCACCACCCCCACCCCCCAGCAGTGCAGGGGCAGCCTCCACCAGGCCCCCACTCATGTCCCCTATCACCCCCACCCCCCCGCCACCAGGGGCACCCTCCACCAGGCCCCCATCCATGTCTCCCACCACCCCCAACCCCAGCAGTGCAGGGGCAGCCTCCACCAGGCCCCCACTCATGTCTACCACCCCCCCCACCCCCCAGCTACCAGGGGCACCCTCCACCAGGCCCCCACCCATGTATCCCACCACCCCCAACCCCGAGCAGTGCAGGGGCACCCTCCACCAGGCCCCCACTCATGTCTCCCACCACCCCACCCCCCTGCCACCATGGGCAGCCCCCACCAGGCCCCCACTCATGTCTCCCACCACCCCCACCCCCCAGCAGTGCAGGGGCAGCCTCCACCAGGCCCCCACTCATGTCTACCACCACCCCCACCCCCCAGCCACCAGGGGCACCCTCCACCAGGCCCCCAGCTATGTATCCCACCACCCCCACTCCCCAGCAGTGCAGGGGCACCCTCCACCAGGCACCCACCCATGTCTCCCACCACCCCCACCCCCCAGCAGTGCAGGGGCAGCCTCCACCAGGCCCCCACTCATGTCCCCTATCACCCCCACCCCCCCCCGCCACCAGGGGCACCCTCCACCAGGCCCCCATCCATGTCTCCCACCACCCCCACCCCCCAGCAGTGCAGGGGCAGCCTCCACCAGGCCCCCACTCATGTCTACCACCACCCCCACCCCCCAGCCACCAGGGGCACCCTCCACCAGGCCCCCACCCATGTATCCCACCACCCCCACCCCCCAGCAGTGCAGGGGCACCCTCCACCAGGCACCCACCCATGTCTCCCACCACCCCCACCCCCCAGCAGTGCAGGGGCAGCCCCCACCAGGCCCCCACTCATGTCCCCTATCACCCCCACCCCCCCGCCACCAGGGGCACCCTCCACCAGGCCCCCACCCATGTCTCCCACCACCCCCACCCGCCAGCCACCAGGGGCACCCTCCACCAGGCCCCCACTCATGTCTCCCACCACCCCCACCCCCCAGCAGTGCAGGGGCAGCCTCCACCAGGCCCCCACTCATGTCTACCACCACCCCCACCCCCCAGCCACCAGGGGCACCCTCCACCAGGCCCCCACCCATGTATCCCACCACCCCCACCCCCCAGCAGTGCAGGGGCACCCTCCACCAGGCACCCACCCATGTCTCCCACCAACCCCACCCCCCAGAAGTGCAGGGGCAGCCTCCACCAGGCCTCCACTCATGTCCCCTATCACCCCTACCCCCCGCCACCAGGGGCACCCTCCACCAGGCCCCCATCCATGTCTCCCACCACCCCCACCGCCCAGCAGTGCAGGGGCAGCCTCCACCAGGCCCCCACTCATGTCTACCACCACCCCCACCCCCCAGCCACCAGGGGCACCCTCCACCAGGCCCCCACCATTGTATCCCACCACCCCCACCCCCCAGCAGTGCAGGGGCACCCTCCACCAGGCCCCCACTCATGTCTCCCACCACCCCCACCCCTTGCCACCATGGGCAGCCCCCACCAGGCCCCCACTCATGTCTCCCACCACCCCCACCCCCCAGCAGTGCAGGGGCAGCCTCCACCAGGCCCCCACTCATGTCTACCACCACCCCCACCCCCCAGCCACCAGGGGCACCCTCCACCAGGCCCCCACCCATGTATCCCACCACCCCCACCCCCCAGCAGTGCAGGGGCACCCTCTACCAGGCACCCACCCATGTCTCCCACCACCCCCACCCCCCAGCAGTGCAGGGGCAGCCTCCACCAGGCCCCCACTCATGTCCCCTATCACCCCCACCCCCCTGCCACCAGGGGCACCCTCCACCAGGCCCCCATCCATGTCTCCCACCACCCCCACCCCCCAGCAGTGCAGGGGCAGCCTCCACCAGGCCCCCACTCATGTCCCCTATCCCCCCCACCCCCCGCCACCAGGGGCACCCTCCACCAGGCCCCCATCCATGTCTCCCACCACCCCCACCCCCCAGCCACCAGGGGCACCCTCCACCAGGCCCGCATCCATGTCTCCCACCACCCCCACCCCCCAGCCACCAGGGGCACCCTCCACCAGGCCCCCACCCATGTATCCCACCACCCCCACCCCCCAGCAGTGCAGGGGCACCCTCCACCAGGCACCCACCCATGTCTCCCACCACCCCCACCCCCCAGCAGTGCAGGGGCAGCCTCCACCAGGCCCCCACTCATGTCCCCTATCACCCCCACCCCCCCCGCCACCAGGGGCACCCTCCACCAGGCCCCCATCCATGTCTCCCACCACCCCCACCCCCCAGCAGTGCAGGGGCAGCCTCCACCAGGCCCCCACTCATGTCTACCACCACCCCCACCCCCCAGCCACCAGGGGCACCCTCCACCAGGCCCCCACCCATGTATCCCACCACCCCCACCCCCCAGCAGTGCAGGGGCACCCTCCACCAGGCCCCCACTCATGTCTCCCACCACCCCCACCCCCCTTCCACCATGGGCAGCCCCCACCAGGCCCCCACTCATGTCTCCCACCACCCCCACCCCCCAGCAGTGCAGGGGCAGCCTCCACCAGGCCCCCACTCATGTCTACCACCACCCCCACCCCCCAGCCACCAGGGGCACCCTCCACCAGGCCCCCACCCATGTATCCCACCACCCCCACCCCCCAGCAGTGCAGGGGCACCCTCCACCAGGCACCCACCCATGTCTCCCACCACCCCCACCCCCCAGCAGTGCATGGGCAGCCTCCACCAGGCCCCCACTCATGTCCCCTATCACCCCCACCCCCCCGCCACCAGGGGCACCCTCCACCAGGCCCCCACCCATGTCTCCCACCACCCCCACCCCCCAGCCACCAGGGTCACCCTCCACCAGGCCCCCACTCATGTCTCCCACCACCCCCACCCCCCAGCAGTGCAGGGGCACCCTCCACCAGGCCCCCACTCATGTCCCCTTTCACCCTCACCCCCCCGCCACCAGGGGCACCCTTCACAAGGCCCCCAACCATGTCTCCCACCACCCCCTCCCCCCCGCCACCAGGGGCACCCTCCACCAGGCCCCCATCCATGTCTCCCACCACCCCCACCCCCCAGCCACCAGGGGCACCCTCCACCAGGCCCCCACTCATGTCTCCCACCACCCCCACCCCCCAGCAGTGCAGGGGCAGCCTCCACCAGGCCCCCACTCATGTCTACCACCACCCCCACCCCCCAGCCACCAGGGGCACCCTCCACCAGGCCCCCACCCATGTATCCCACCACCCCCACCCCCCAGCAGTGCAGGGGCACCCTCCACCAGGCACCCACCCATGTATCCCACCACCCCCACCCCCCAGCCACCAGGGGCATCCTCCACCAGGACACCAACTTCCCTGGCACTGAAGCTGGTGCCCCTCTGCCTCCTTGGCCGGGGGTTGCCACTGGTGCCAGATGGTGTAGTGCCCGACATGGCAACCCCAGAGGCAGGAGTGGGTGGGCAACTGGGTCCTGGGGCTGGGCTGTGTGGCGACGGAAAAGCAGTCGGGAGCCTTTGGTTCCAGCAGGGGTGGTCACATCAACAGCACCCCTGGCTGATGTGCAGGCAGCAAATGGCAGGGCACGTGGGCAGCAGGCAGTCAGGCAGCAGCAGATGGCAGGTGGGAGCGTGCTCAGGGCTCTGGGGGGCAGTAATTTGGCCTCCTGGGCAGGAGCGTGGTCTTTCGTGTGTGAACGCGTGGACAGCTTGATACGTAGTGAGTGATTTTGCACGTCAAAATCCCACACGTCTGCGTGTAAATCGATGAAAGGCCCTTAGCGCGTAAACACGTATGCGCGGCTATGAAGTCACGTGCACGTGTAGGAAAAAGTTGCGTGACACGTCCGAGTGTCAAAGCGTGTTATTGGTGGAAATAGCCCTACACGCAGAAGTGTCAAAGCGGGTAATTGGTGCAAATGGACCTACACGCAGAAGTGTCAAAGCGTGTAATTGGTGCAAATGGACCTACACGCAGAAGTGTCAAAGCGTGTAATCGGTGCAAATGGACATACACGCAGAAGTGACAAAGCGTGTAATTGGTGGGAATGGGCCTAGCACGTACACGCCGCGTAAGTGACGCTGTACGTGTGGGCCTGCATTTAAGGTACGTGTAGAACACCAATGCCTTGTACTGCTTTTCGTGGATAGCGAGTGGGTGAATTCTGTACTTCTTGTCGTTTCACACGCGATTTACTTCACGGCGTTTCAAGTTCGTACTCCCTGTTACCTCTGACAGCTTTTTCTATTTTTTCTCTTGTACTGGTTTACATGGGCCTGTTCCCTCAAACAGTGTTCCCTTCTACTGTTGTCCTGTCTCCTCAGACAGCGTACATATCTTCTTTTGGCAGGGGTGTTGCCAACCAAACGCGCTCATTCTTCACGCTCTTTTACCTGGCAGACGGTGAGTCACGCACGTATCTAACATCTGTGCTTGCCCCGTGTGTAGCCTACCCCTTCAGAGGTCATTCTAGGCTGCGTTTGACACGCATACGTTCATTCTTGTGTTACTGGGTGCCACGGCGTAGTGCAGGTTTTTCTTTCTGCACACGTGGTCTAGGAGGGGTTGCGTGCACGTCATCTCCCTTTTTTGGGCCTCCTGTGCGTTGCGTGACCCGTCATCTTTCCCCAGGGGTTGCATTCAGCCTTGCTAGAGCACTAGGGTACAATTACCATCTGGTACCCAACCCCTTTGACCCCCAATTGCCCAGGACAATAGTCTACATCCACTCCCATACGCACATTAACATCAGTGCCATGGCTGGGAGGCGAGGATTCCGTAAGGGTGGCAAAGGTGGAAGAGCCACAAGTGGTGGCCGTGGTGGATCTGGTAGGGGACGTGGTCGTAACTTGCAGGGTGAGCCTGTCCCCCCATGTGTGGAGGACCAGTCACGGGCACCCATAATCCCCCCTCCCCCCTCCCGTTGAGTCTGATGTGGCTGACACCATCCATGCTCAGCCCTTGTTGGACCAGCCCATTGTGGCACCAGACCTGGCTGACTCCATGGCTGACTTCCAGGTCAGCAGGGCTACGACACGTGCGCTGGTGCACGTTGATGCCATCATGCCACGTGGATCTGGGGCAGCAAGGTCATCTGCTGCACCAAGTAGGCAGGGCAGAGAGGCTGCAGGGGCAGCTGCGGCTCCATCCACCCCAGCCCTCACACACCCAGCCAGGACAGTGTCGGTCCTAGTCCATGCTGCTGACATTCCCCCTGACACCATCACACTAGAGCCAATGCCTGCACCAACTCCCATGCTGAGTGTGCAATCCCACACTCCTGATACAGAGTCCACCGGGGCTCCTGCCCCTAGTGTCCAGAGCGGCGCAGGACACTCAGGATCACCACCACCTTCCAAGCGGAAGAGGAAGAGTGCTCGTCCGGCACAGGCTGATGCCCCAGACACGGCTACACAGTCCGGCCCGTCCAGGAAGCCCAGCTTCACGGATGACGAACTGAATGCACTTGTCGAGTATGTGTCCGGACATGACAACGAGATGGTCATTGTTGCAGGATCCAAGACCACACCTGCACAACACCAGGCACACTGGCAGACCGTTGCGGACATCGTAAGTGCCCTTGGAATCGTGAGGCGCACAGCCAATGATTGCTATAAGCGCTGGAATGACCTAAAGCGCAGGGCAAAGAGTAAGCGGGCCTCAAGTCATGCCGCAACTCTAGTGACTGGAGGTGGGTCTCCAGTAGTAGACATGGAACTCACTCCACATGAGTCAGTTGCTGGGACCTACGTCACGGAGGAACAGATCCAAGGCGTGGGAGATCTGGCTGATTACGAGGCATTGTCCGGTGAGTGCACATGCAAGTGTGTGTCATCCATGTGCATGGTGTGTGTGTGAGGGCTTCTGTTTGTGTGCCAGGTGAGAGTGTGTGCGCCTGAGTCGTATGGGTCAGCCATGTGCTTCATGCAATACTTCCTGCGCAGCTGCATTTGGCCATAGCAGTATCCCTTCTGCCAACAGTAGACATCTAGCCCAACTGCACGCCAGTTGCCCTTGAAGTGTCACCTTGCCACAACATAGTTGCTTATTTTTCACTGTTCATTCAGTCAGATTGTTTGCATTCCCCCACTTTTACTAGCCATGTTGCTGTCCACTAGTCACATGTCTGACATGGCTATGGTAAAGTGGAGTGACTTTGTTACCTGGATATCATTTGTACACACATGTCCCTGTGCAATTGGACCATTTCAGACTGGCAGCTCCAGGTGAAAAATCTGACCTGTTAGAATTAGAAAAGCAATTACATGCGGGAACTGGACTGAATGAATAGGTGCTGCCCTCCTCTCCATCTTCACTCAATAGCAATGGTACATGCCATCTGTGTGATGGCATGTGTGTTTCACCTGGCAATCACAGGCCAATGTGTGATGCCGCTGCCAGGCAGCATGCAGAAAATGTGTTCATCTTCCATCTTGGTGTCATCAGTGTGTGCCATTTGCCTGCACTTCATACGCAGTGAGGGTGCATGCATGGGAGGGTTTTAGTCATGTGGGACATGTGTCAATCAAGTACTGGTTCTCTTGCTTCTCAGCCCTCATTGTGTGCCATGGTGCTAATGCCTGTTTCCATTTCTTTGTTTTCATGTCTTTGCAGGGGAAGACGCACCTGATACTGCTGGGGTTGTGGAGATGGTGCAGACCCAGGAGGGGTCCGAGGGCCGACCAACCACCAGTGAGGGACGTGGTGTGGTGGTGGGGGAGAACCCACAAGTGCTGCAGGTCGTGCTCTCAAGGGGTGTCTCTGGCTGCACCTCCCCCGAGCTGTACTCAGGTGTTGATTCGGATGAGACCTACGTGCCGTCGCAGGTGAGTGTTCCAGGGAGGGATTCTGTTCTGTCTCACCCACCTGCACCAGGGTCAGAACCCTCCATGGGGATGTCAGTGTTGGCAGCTACGCCTTTGGTGGTTACGGATGCAGGGTCACACTCCGCGACATCTGATCCTGTTGCTGGGCCAGCAGATCAGAGGGGGAATGCAGCCCTGCAGCCTCAGGCAGTGCCGGCACAGCAAGGCGCAGTTCGCCTTGCCCCAGACAGGTGCCCGCCGACGTGGTGGCCGTACGCCACCTGGCAATACCTCATGGGAGCAATCCATTTACGGTATGGCAACCCAACAGGCTGCATCATCCGAGATGATGGCTCAGGCCATGGATAGGGTGGCCACTTCCATTGTCCCCCCAGAAAGGCTGATGGAGCGACTAGAGCAGGCAACCGACTCCATCTGCCAGTCACACAGGGAGGACATGTTGGGGTCCAACAGGGACAGGCGGGCGGCACTGGCGACTCTGCAGGAGGCCATCTCCATTGAGTCCCAGGGCCACAGGGAAGCCCTGAGGCAGGAGCTCCTTCACCTCAGGACGACTCTTGTTGAGCTTGAGGCTTCAACACACCAAAGGACAGAACAGCAGCTGGAGCGTCTCACCCGTACGCTCTCAGCTGAGATGCAGGCAACGAGGGCGGAGGTCCGGGCATCCCGTGAGTTGTTGCATGGGGACCTCCGCACACTCATCCTCCAGAACCAGACCTACCACACCCGCATGCTTGCAGCCATGGAGGAGCAGACTAGGGCCTTGCGTGGGCTGCCTCCCATAGTGCAACCACCTCCGGATGCAGCTGCACAGGGTGATAATAGCGACAGCAGTGATACTCCCACAATAGGGTAGCCGTGTGGGCCATGAGCCCATGGAGGTGTTTTATTTTCCCAGGATCCACGCAGGTGGGTTCTGGTGTGCATCCTGTCCTCGGACCTCCTGGGTGGCCTCCCTAACCCCCCCGGGCCTATCAATGGCCATTTTTGATTGTTTCTCATTTTTATTTTTATTTTTTTTATTCCCTATTTTTTGGGGACGATTTGTTGGCTTCCGTGGTTCCTGTGGGCATACGGTGCATTGTGGCTGGGCACATGCAGGCTTGTAATGTATTTGGTTCAGATGCTTGGGTTTGAGTCACACACACCCCTCCTGCTTCCCGTTTCCATGGGCTTGCAAAGGGTGTGCCCAAGTGACAGTGAATTACACAGTGACGTTGGACTCCCATGAGCTGTGTGGGCAGTCTGTAGTCAATACTGTGTATACATTCCTAGTGCATATTGCTGTTGTGTTGTACACTGCATGTTGCATTGATGTGTAACTCATCTTCTGTGTCTACCTCCCAATTTGCAGGTCCCTTCCTCATGTCTACACAAGGACCTCTAGTCTGGAGATGGGGTCCATGTTGGCAGCAGTGCACCTACAACTCTACATGGCGCCAACACTGCACAGTTGGTAGTGGTGGGAGTGCAGGCATTTCCAGGAGGTGAGACTACTAATATGTAACATTTGTGATGTCATGTTAATGGTAGTATGTGCTCAAGTATGTTGTTGGTCCGGCATTGCTGTGAGCATTTCAGGTGTTGCAGGTTTCTAATAGGGACACTGTACATATTGACACTAGTGCCATGTTGTGGGGATTAGTTTGTTTACCTGCAAATAGCATGACATGGCACGGTGTGTCGTGTGGCGGTGCTGGGGTTGGGTTGGCTGACATGGCACTGTCCTCTTGATGCATTTTGCAAGTGGGTATTCTTTTTAGCTGCTTGAATGTGTAACTCCACAAAACTGCATTGGTGGTGTCTGTGTGGGTAGGGATGCACACATTGTGACACTTCCAGGTGAACAATCTCAGGCTGATATGCTATTCACGGTTCATTCTCCAGACATTCAGGATCAGTGTCAGGTTGAGTCATCATTGATTGTCAGATGGAATGTGCCAGGGCAGTGTGCACTCCACAGGGTGTGATTTCTATGTGAAGTAATTAGCCACTAGCTGTGTACGGGCTGCCTCCCCCCGTGCCCTTTCCCCTCCCATGCGCAGCGGCTGTGCATGTGGTTGGGGATGTGGGGCCACCACCATGTCCACGGCCAGGCCCCGGCGTGTTGCAACGTTGTGCAGGACACATGCTGCCACTATGATCCTGCACACTACTGGGGGAGCGTATAACAGCTGGCCGCCAGAACGGTCAAGGGAGCGAAAGCGTGACTTTACCACTCCGAATGTGCGCTCCACTATGCCCCGGGTCGTAATGTGGGCTGTGTTATATCTTACCTCGGGTGGCGTGGTGGGGTTCCGAATTGGCGTCATCATGTGGGGGCTGAGAGGGTAGGCACTGTCCCCTGTGGAGGTGGTGATTGGTATCATTGGTGGGGTTGTGACCTTGCTCAGTATCCAACATGCATGCATGTGCAGTGGCATACATACTCACCAAGCAGCCATGTATCGCCATGCCGCCCAGCTTCTAGGTCCCGGCTTATGGTGGACATTCGGTAAATGAAGCTGTCGTGGGTGGACCCGGGATAGTTGGCATATACTGAGGTGATGATTCCCTTGGCATTACATGCTACCTGCACGTTGATGGAATGCCAGTGCTTGCGGTTCCTATAGATGTGCTCAGATGCCCTGGGGGGACGTAGAGCCACATGGGTGCAGTCGATGGCACCTAGCACTTTGGGGAATCGTGCCACACCGTAAAAATCCAGGGCGGCAGCATGCCTTTCTGCAGGTGTTCTGGGCAGGTATATGTGCCTGCGGACTGATGGGCGTGCAGTGATGATGTTCAAGACCTGGTGTAGGCAGCGTGACTGGGTGGCCTGTGACACCCCACCCACTATGGCACTTGTCCGCTGAAATGATCCAGTGGCTAAGAAGTGCAGTACATTGAGGACCTTCTCCAGGGGGCTGAGTGCTTGGGAGCACAGGGTGGGTGATGTGAGGTCATCCTCCCACTCACTCACCAGGTCCAGTATTATGTGTGGTGGAAACCTGTACCTCCCATACACCTGGTCATCAGGCATCCCGAAAAGGCTGGTTCTGGGTGTGAATATTCTGGCCCTGACTATCCTCCTCCTCCTCCTTTGGTAGCCCACTGCCACTGCTGCTAGGAACGGTATGTTCATCCTGGCGTCTGAGCTTGTTATTGATAAAGTGCGCAAATTTATGCTTTGCGCGTGTTCTAGGCGAGCGTGTGACCCGCGCACCCCTGGAATCCAGTTCCCAGTCCAATAGCGTGTGGAAATTCCCACGCACCACGGGATACAGGTGCGCTGACGTACTTGCGTGTGTAAGTGCCCGCGCACCCATGAAATACACGTACATAGGCCAATCGCGTGTACGCGCACTTTTGTCCAATTACACGCTGACGTGCAGTATTTCCACGTGTGCTCCGTCATCACGTGCTGAGTGGGGAACACCCGTGCGGGTCACGTCACAGACGCGCTTACGCGCTGAGGGACTCTGGTCCAATAGAATCGCGTATGCTTGCTGACGCCCTTACGCGCTAAGGGCCTTTCCTCGGATTTCACGCTGACATGCAGGATTTTCACGTGCCAAATCACTCTGTATCAAGCTGGCCTCGCGAAAACACACGGAAGACCATGCTCCTGCCCAGAAGGCCGAGTTACTGCCCCCCAGTGCCCCGAGCAGCCTCCCATGTGCCATCTGCTGCTGCCTGCCTGCCTGCCTGCCTGCCTGCCTGCTGCCACCGTGCCCTGCCATTTGGTGCCTGCACATCAGCCATCTGCAGGGGTCCAGTTGCTGTGTCCACCCCTGCTGGAACTGAAGACTCCCGACTGGGATTACATCGCTCCACAGCCCAGCCCCAGGACCCAGTTG
Source organism: Ambystoma mexicanum (assembly GCF_040938575.1). NCBI lineage: Eukaryota > Metazoa > Chordata > Amphibia > Caudata > Ambystomatidae > Ambystoma > Ambystoma mexicanum. The sequence continues at coordinate 1,106,286,533 of NC_090930.1, read as the reverse complement.
CCCACCCACACCTGCCTCTGGGGTTGCCATGTCGGGCACTTCCACATCTGGCACCAGTGGCAACCCCAGGCCAGAGGGGCAGAGGGGCACCAGCTTCACTGCCACCGAAGTTGGTGTCCTGGTGGAGCATGTCCTGGGGCAGTATGATGCCCTCTTTGGATCGTCCCGCGCCAGCAAGGAAGGACGGGAGAGGATCTGGGCCGACTGTGTGGTTACCATCAACGCGGAGTGGGTGGCAACCCGCAACGTCCTGAAGATCAAGAAGCGCTGGGAGGACTTGAGGTCCAGGACCCTTGTGAAGGCCCGGCGCCTCGTGGAGGGGGGCCGGGGCCGCATGAGTTCCATCCAGATGAGGGTCCTAGAACGCGTACGCCCAGCGCTCCACGCCCAGATCCTTGAGAGGGAGGCCCGTCTGGATTTGAGCGGTAAGTGTCCAAGCATTACTGTGTGAGACAGGGCATGTTGCGGTGTGCTGGTTCCATGATACTTGCCTGTATGTGTGCCATAGGCCATGTATGCATGTATGTGTGCAGGGACATCATAGTAATGCATGTGCGACCAGTGATGTGTGACCCACATGGTTGTTGCATGTGTTCAAATGCCGCATGGGGAGCCCTATGCAGATTTTGAACATGAGAGCATGCCAGTCTCTGTACCTGGACTTGGGTGGGGGTGAGGGATGGGTGCTGATGCCAGGTACATATATGGTAGCCATGTCTGTGTGCCTGACCTGCGTGTCTGTGACTTGTGCATGCCATGGATGCATGACACATGTGTGTGACAATGCACAGATTAAGTGAAGCAGCCAAATTACCCTTGTATCCGCTGTGTTTGGTGTGTTTGGGGCCAGATGGATGTGACTGAGGTGAAGTATGTGCATGTGATAGGCATGAGCCATGATGCATGTGAGTTATATATCATTGAATGTTTCAAGAGTCCATTGGACATGCATGGAAATGTCCATGGCATGCACCATGCCTGTTACTGTGTGTGTTTTGCCTGGACTGACCCATGTGTTGTGGAGGGACATGATGGAAGTGTACTTTGACAGTGGTGCTCATCTGCTATTGCTTCCTGTCTAGGGGACCATTGTACAGTACCCTGATGCTTGTGTTCTTTGTCTCCCTCTACGCAGCGGCTAGTGAAGAAGAGGGCGGAGACGGCGCTGTGGAGCAAGGCGGCGGGGATGCCCCCACGGCTGCAGCGGAAGGGGTGGGTGAGCCCCCACAGGGGCCTGCTACAGTGGGAGACGGTGAGGAGCCATCCAGGTTGGTGGTTTGCACAGAGGAGGAGGAGGCCACCACTGGGGCACACATGGGGCCTGGTGGGGGCATCCCTGCTGGTGCAAGTGGTGCAGTCCAGGGCCAGGGGCACGAGGCAGCACAGGTCACCGTGGAGGGGCCTGTGCATGTCGCTGTCCCTGACCCTGTGAGTGCACCACCATGCACCAGCAGGGATGCCCCGTCCCAGGCCCGTCCGCAGGTAGAGGGGATGTCCATGTCACCTGACTCCCCTCCACCTGCGGACGTGGGAACCCCTGGCCTTGTGGAGAAGGTCCTGATTGGGGTCGCGATGCGCACGGCTGTGATTCGTGATGCCGTGCATGCTTCCCGGGAGGAGCACGCACGTCATCACGAAGTGCACCGTGCCGACGTGGCCCAATTGGGATCGGCCATGTTCGGGGGTTTGCTGCATGTGTTGGCCAATCTGGCGGCCCTCTCCTCCTCTGTGCAGGCTATACACCAGTCGTTCTCCTTGCCGTCTTCCGGCCCAGATGCCACCAGGGCCCCCTGTGGACCTGCCCCGACCAATGCAGCCAGCTCGGTGGGGATCCCATCCCTGCCACAGTTGGGAGTCGGAGGTCCAGCAGGGGTGGACAACACAGCAACTGGACCCCAGAAGATGGAAGATGTGACAGCATCATCGGGCAGGGCACGTGCACGACGGCGTCGGTGGTTTCCATCAGCCTGGATGCCGTCGTGCTGGCAGAGGCAGTGGCGTCGGAGGCAGCAGCAGGCTCGACGTGGGAGGCATCATGGCTCGGGGCCATCAAGATCAGAGGGGCAGGCATCGGCCGGAGGGCAGGGCAAGCCTGGGATGGTGGTGTCTTCCATGTGGGAGCAGTTGGTCCAGCGGATAGGTGCGGAGCGGCAGCGGGCGGAAGAGGAGCGGCTCACCATGGTCAGGGCGGAGTTCTCCATGCGTCGGGCGCTGAGGCGGGCTGAGTGCCTCGAGGAAGCTCGCAGGGAGTTTGAGCTGAACATAGGGTTATCCCTGCGAGACCTCGGGGCCAGGACAGAGTCCCGCCTCCAGGACATCGACATGGAGTTCGATGATGCCCTGGCCAGCAACATCGCCGAGTGAGCCGCAGGACTTGCCCGCTGCCTTTGTATATAGTTATTTAGTTAGTTAGTGTTATGTTTCCTTTATTCATTTTTATTTTTTTGGACCGCTCGGACAATGGCCACTTTTTTGAAGATATTTTTTTCATTAGGTAGTAGTAGGTTTCATTTATGGTGTTGGGCTCATGGACCCTGGAATATTCGTGTATATAGTTTGCTTTTTGAAGAAACATTTTTTTTATTGATAATTGTGTTCACCATGAGGAAATGGTTTTTCATTATTTTCCTTCCACATGACATTGCTTTGGACAACATTTTTTTTTGGATTACTTTGTTTTTTTTATTTTTACATTTGTTCTCGTACATGGACCATTTATTTTGTTATCCCCATTGTTGTATGTTTGATTTGTTGACTTATTTTTCATCTTTAATACATGTTTTTTTAACTTTCACTTGTGGTATTTTCTCATTGCTTTCATACATGTCATGATATGGGTTTTGACATTCACTTGCACCCGTTGTGTACGTGTGTGACGGACATGTGTTCATTTACATACTTGCCATTGGGGTTGGATCATGTAATTGCATTCACTATGTGGGTGGATGCAATCCTTGCCTGGGTGTTTGTGCTGGGTATGCTGCCCATTACTGCCATGATTGAGTATCGTCAGGACCTGGGGGCAGGGGGACATGTGTGGGTGCCTGGTGGAGGATGCCCCTGCACTGCTGGGGGGTGGGGGTGGTGGGAGACATGGGTGGGGGCCTGGTGGAGGGTGCCCCTGGTGGCGGGGGGGTGGGGGTGATAGGGGACATGAGTGGGGGCCTGGTGGGGGCTGCCCCTGGATGGTGGGGGGTGGGGGTGGTGGGAGACATGAGTGGGGGCCTGGTGGAGGGTGCCCCTGGTGACTGGGGGGGTGGGGGTGGTGGGAGACATGAGTGGGGGCCTGGTGGAGGGTGCCCCTGGATGGTGGGGGGTGGGGGTGGTGGGAGACATGAGTGGGGGCCTGGTGGAGGGTGCCCCTGGATGGTGGGGGGTGGGGGTGGTGGGAGACATGAGTGGGGGCCTGGTGGAGGGTGCCCCTGGATGGTGGGGGGTGGGGGTGGTGGGAGACATGAGTGGGGGCCTGGTGTAGGCTGCCCCTGGTGACTGGGGCGGTGGGGTGGTGGGAGACATGGGTGGGGGCCTGGTGGAGGCTGCCCCTGGATGGTGGGGGGTGGGGGTGGTGGGAGACATGAGTGGGGGCCTGGTGGAGGGTGCCCCTGGTGACTGGGGGGGTGGGGGTGGTGGGAGACATGAGTGGGGGCCTGGTGGAGGGTGCCCCTGGTGACTGGGGGGGTGGGGGTGGTGGGAGACATGGGTGGGGGCCTGGTGGAGGCTGCCCCTGCACTGCTGGGGGGTGGGGGTGGTGGGAGACATGAGTGGGGGCCTGGTGGAGGGTGCCCCTGGTGGCGGGGGGGTGGGGGTGATAGGGGACATGAGTGGGGGCCTGGTGGAGGGTGCCCCTGGTGGCGGGGGGTGGGGGTGATAGGGAACATGAGTGGGGGCCTGGTGGGGGCTGCCCCTGCACTGCTGGGGGGTGGGGGTGGTGGGAGACATGAGTGGGGGCCTGGTGGAGGGTGCCCATGGTGGCAGGGGGGTGGGAGTGGTGGGAGACATGAGTGGGGGCCTGGTGGAGGCTGCCCCTGGATGGTGGGGGGTGGGGGTGGTGGGAGACATGAGTGGGGGCCTGGTGGAGGCTGCCCCTGGTGACTGGGGGGGTGGGGGTGGTGGGAGACATGGGTGGGGGCCTGGTGGAGGCTGCCACTGCACTGCTGGGGGGTGGGGGTGGTGGGAGACATGAGTGGGGGCCTGGTGGAGGGTGCCCCTGGTGACTGGGGGGGGTGGGGGTGGTGTGAGACATGAGTGGGGGGCTGGTGGAGGGGGCCCCTGGTGGCGGGGGGGTGGGGGTGATAGGGGACATGAGTGGGGGCCTGGTGGGGGCTGCCCCTGCACTGCTGGGGGGTGGGGGTGGTGGGAGACATGGGTGGGGGCCTGGTGGAGGCTGCCCCTGCACTGCTGGGGGGTGGGGGTGGTGGGAGACATGAGTGGGGGCCTGGTGGAGGCTGCCCCTGGTGACTGGGGGGTGGGGGTGGTGGGGGACATGAGTGGGGGCCTGGTGGGGGCTGCCCCTGGATGGTGGGGGGTGGGGGTGGTGGGAGACATGAGTGGGGGCCTGGTGGAGGGTGCCCCTGGTGACTGGGGGGGTGGGGGTGGTGGGAGACATGAGTGGGGGCCTGGTGGAGGGTGCCCCTGGATGGTGGGGGGTGGGGGTGGTGGGAGACATGAGTGGGGGCCTGGTGGAGGGTTCCCCTGGATGGTGGGGGGTGGGGGTGGTGGGAGACATGAGTGGGGGCCTGGTGGAGGGTGCCCCTGGATGGTGGGGGGTGGGGGTGGTGGGAGACATGAGTGGGGGCCTGGTGTAGGCTGCCCCTGGTGACTGGGGGGGTGGGGGTGGTGGGAGACATGGGTGGGGGCCTGGTGGAGGCTGCCCCTGGATGGTGGGGAGTGGGGGTGGTGGGAGACATGAGCGGGGGCCTGGTGGAGGGTGCCCCTGGTGACTGGGGGGGTGGGGGTGGTGGGAGACATGAGTGGGGGCCTGGTGGAGGGTGCCCCTGGTGACTGGGGGGGTGGGGGTGGTGGGAGACATGAGTGGGGGCCTGGTGGAGGGTGCCCCTGGTGACTGGCGGGGTGGGGGTGGTGGGAGACATGAGTGGGGGCCTGGTGGAGGGTGCCCCTGGTGGCGTGGGGTGGGGGTGATAGGGGACATGAGTGGGGGCCTGGTGGAGGGTGCCCCTGGATGGTGGGGGGTGGGGGTGGTGGGAGACATGAGTGGGGGCCTGGTGGAGGGTGCCCCTGGTGGCGGGGGGGTGGGGGTGATAGGGGACATGAGTGGGGGCCTGGTGGAGGGTGCCCCTGGTGGCGGGGGGTGGGGGTGGTAGGGGACATGAGTGGGGGCCTGGTGGAGGGTGCCCCTGGTGACTGGGGGGGTGGGGGTGGTGGGAGACATGAGTGGGGGCCTGGTGGAGGGTGCCCCTGGTGGCGGGGGGGTGGGGGTGATAGGGGACATGAGTGGGGGCCTGGTGGGGGCTGCCCCTGCACTGCTGGGGGGTGGGGGTGGTGGGAGACATGGGTGGGGGCCTCGTGGAGGCTGCCCCTGCACTGCTGGGGGGTGGGGGTGGTGGGAGACATGAGTGGGGGCCTGGTGGAGGGTGCCCCTGGTGACTGGCGGGGTGGGGGTGGTGGGAGACATGAGTGGGGGCCTGGTGGAGGGTGCCCCTGGTGGCGTGGGGTGGGGGTGATAGGGGACATGAGTGGGGGCCTGGTGGAGGGTGCCCCTGGATGGTGGGGGGTGGGGGTGGTGGGAGACATGAGTGGGGGCCTGGTGGAGGGTGCCCCTGGTGGCAGGGGGGTGGGGGTGATAGGGGACATGAGTGGGGGCCTGGTGGAGGGTGGCCCTGGTGGCAGGGGGTGGGGGTGATAGGGGACATGAGTGGGGGCCTGGTGGGGGCTGCCCCTGCACTGCTGGGGGGTGGGGGTCGTGGGAGACATGAGTGGGGGCCTGGTGGAGGGTGCCCCTGGTGACTGCGGGGGTGGGGGTGGTGGGAGACATGAGTGGGGGCCTGGTAGAGGGTGCCCCTGGTGGCGGGGGGGTGGGGGTGATAGGGGACATGAGTGGGGGCCTGGTGGAGGGTGCCCCTGGTGGCGGGGGGTGGGGGTGGTAGGGGACATGAGTGGGGGCCTGGTGGAGGGTGCCCCTGGTGACTGGGGGGGTGGGGGTGGTGGGAGACATGAGTGGGGGCCTGGTGGAGGGTGCCCCTGGTGGCGGGGGGGTGGGGGTGATAGGGGACATGAGTGGGGGCCTGGTGGGGGCTGCCCCTGCACTGCTGGGGGGTGGGGGTGGTGGGAGACATGGGTGGGGGCCTCGTGGAGGCTGCCCCTGCACTGCTGGGGGGTGGGGGTGGTGGGAGACATGAGTGGGGGCCTGGTGGAGGGTGCCCCTGGTGACTGGCGGGGTGGGGGTGGTGGGAGACATGAGTGGGGGCCTGGTGGAGGGTGCCCCTGGTGGCGTGGGGTGGGGGTGATAGGGGACATGAGTGGGGGCCTGGTGGAGGGTGCCCCTGGATGGTGGGGGGTGGGGGTGGTGGGAGACATGAGTGGGGGCCTGGTGGAGGGTGCCCCTGGTGGCAGGGGGGTGGGGGTGATAGGGGACATGAGTGGGGGCCTGGTGGAGGGTGGCCCTGGTGGCAGGGGGTGGGGGTGATAGGGGACATGAGTGGGGGCCTGGTGGGGGCTGCCCCTGCACTGCTGGGGGGTGGGGGTCGTGGGAGACATGAGTGGGGGCCTGGTGGAGGGTGCCCCTGGTGACTGCGGGGGTGGGGGTGGTGGGAGACATGAGTGGGGGCCTGGTAGAGGGTGCCCCTGGTGGCGGGGGGGTGGGGGTGATAGGGGACATGAGTGGGGGCCTGGTGGGGGCTGCCCCTGCACTTCTGGGGGGTGGGGGTGGTGGGAGACATGGGTGGGGGCGTGGTGGAGGCTGCCCCTGCACTGCTGGGGGGTGGGAGTGGTGGGAGACATGAGTGGGGGCCTGGTGGAGGGTGCCCATGGTGGCAGGGGGGTGGGGGTGGTGGGAGACATGAGTGGGGGCCTGGTGGAGGCTGCCCCTGGATGGTGGGGGGTGGGGGTGGTGGGAGACATGAGTGGGCGCCTGGTGGAGGGTGCCCCTGGTGACTGGGGGGGTGGGGGTGGTGGGAGACATGAGTGGGGGCCTGGTGGAGGGTGCCCCTGGTGGCGGGGGGGTGGGGGTGATAGGGGACATGAGTGGGGGCCTGGTGGAGGGTGCCCCTGCACTGCTGGGGGGTGGGGGTGGTGGGAGACATGAGTGGGTGCCTGGTGGAGGGTGCCCCTGGATGGTGGGGGGTGGGGGTGGTGGGAGACATGAGCAGGTGTGCAGGGTAGTCCCCTGTTTTGTGGGCTGCCTGCAGGGGCCGTCGAGGGTGTACAGGGAACACCTGTGAGGACCCACCCAGCCTAATCGCGTGTGTAACTTCCCACGCACCCCTGTAATACACGTACCATGCCAAATCCCGTGTGATAATTCCCGCGCACCCCTGAAATACATGTGCCCAGGCTATTTGCGTGTGGAACTTCCCGCGCACCCCTGAAATACACGCGCCCAGGCTATTCGCGTGTGGAACTTCCCGTGCACCCCTGAAATACACGTACCCTGCTGTAATCGCGTGTGGGACTTCCCGCGCACCCCTGAAATACACGCGCCCAGGCTATTCGCGTGTGGAACTTCCCGCGCACCCCTGAAATACACGTACCCTGCTGTAATCGCGTGTGGGACTTCCCGCGCACCCCTGAAATACACGCGCCCAGGCTATTCGCGTGTGGAACTTCCCGCGCACCCCTGAAATACACGCGCCCAGGCTATTCGCGTGTGGAACTTCCCGCGCACCCCTGAAATACACGCACCCTGCTGTAATCGCGTGTGGGACTTCCCGCGCACCCCTGAAATACACGTACCCTGATGGAATCGCGTGTGGAACTTCCCGCGCACCCCTGAAATACAACAACCCTGATGGACTAGCGTGTGGAACTTCCCGCGCACCCCTTAAATCCACGTACCCGGCCAAATCACGTGTGAGACTTCCCGCGCACCCCGGTATACACGCACACGTATTTTTTGTCAGCGTGTCCGTGTTTGTGGGTACCCCTTTGCACGTCATTTGTCCTGGAGGGCCACAGTATAGGACATTCATCATGGCAGTATATGGGTGCTATTTGTTGGCGCACCTTTTGGCGCACATTTCTTACAGCCGCAGAGACGCTACCGCCTGCTTTCTTGTGGCGGTCGTGTTTGTGCCTGTGCGCTGGTTTGAGCGTGCGCTTTTTTGCCCTATTCTATTCCATGAATACGTGTTGTAGGCGAGCGTGTGGGCGTTCCGCGCACTTGTGCCCTGTACTTCCCCCGTGACGCCCACGTTTTTGCAAGTTGTTCCCCATTCCGAGTGTTACGCCTGTGTTCCGCCTACTTTTGTTGCGTGCGCCGCGCTATGTGCGAATTTCGCTGTGGCCTGTGCGATTTTCGCTGTGACCTGGCGCACGCTGTTAGATGGCCTGTGCGCCAACGTGCGCGGCGCACTTTTTATCGCACATCCGCTGGTTTTCTCGCGCACAGACTTCCATGAATCGACGTGCGCTGCTTTTCGTGCGATTTTCGCACTTGCACTGCGATTTTCGCTATTCCACTGCGATTCGCACGTTTTTGCCCACTTGCGCCGCGCTAATTATTCCATGAATCGGCCTGTGAGTGTTTTCAAAGTGCTGACCCTGGCTAAGGAGGCGAATCGAGTGATGCATTTAGGGCCTGAGAGAATGCACAAACATATGCAGATTAGTTGTAGAGAAATGTTAGGCGTTCCATAACTCTCCCCTATTCCCTGGTGATGTAGCAGAGAGTAGAACCTGGAGAAGAAACGTGTCTACTCCTTGCCTCACCCATAACTCCTCAGTAGCAGTTCATAGATTGCATTCCAGCAGAACGCTCTTGTGCAATTTGGCTCGGTGCTTCTGACCTGCAAACGCACATTCCGCCACTGGATTCTAAGAATTTGTCCAGGCAGTTTCTAAATGTTTATTCTTCCGAGATTAAGCGCTCATAATCACTGGGCAAGTACTGAGAGAAGTCTACACCTGCACAAAACCCAAATGAACTTGCTTACCTTGATATGATATGATATGGCATTTATAACGCGCCTATACACAAGCGTTTCAAGGCGCGACGAGGCAAGGGAGGGGAGCAAGGGGACAAACAACGATCCTACTAGGCCAGGTGCCATTCAGATCGCGCAAGTGCATGGGAACGGAGGAAAGGAAAGTGCAGTACATGGGAGTAGATAATAACAATAAATAAAATAAATAGCGGCCAGCAAGTGGCAAGTGTGGACATTAGCTCTCGAGGTCTGGTGGGGGGACTGTAGGGATAGGTGGGCCGTGCAGGTGTGTGACACTAGCAGGAGAGGGACCTGAGCCTGGGATCAGAAGGGTGCCCAGGTAGCCAGTGAAGTACCGGATTCAGCCAGGAGGTCAGCAGAGGAGAGGAGGAGAGACGGCAGATGCAAACCTTGGTCTGCTTCCTGATCCGCAGTGGCCCATGTGCGACTGTCAAACTGCACACAATCTCTGAACTTTAGCTATGCAAAACACACAAGCGACAGCACTTTACACGTTATCTAAAAGGCTACGTCCATTGAACCTTTACTTAGTTTAATGAAAGGGCTGGGCACACTTAATGGACGGACTGTGCTAAAGACCCCACCCAGGGCCAATGTAAGTGCCGTGTTCAAGAGGTTTCTTGGCTAATGGTAGTGATGTGCGGAGCCAACCACAGGACCAAAGAGGTAGTGCTTGCTGAGTGTTGCCAGTGACAGGACCAATTAATAGTGCAGTGTCGAAAGTTAAGGGACTGACCTGGGGTGGGGCCCCATGGCATGTACTGACTCATGCTGCCAAGCCCATCACCGTTGTGAGGGTGTTTTGAGTCTTGCAACTTCCCCAGTATAAATACTAGGCAGTGCTGTGCAAGGCTCTCAAATGGACCAATGGCAGAGTAGTGCAGTGGATCTGGCATATGCTCCAGAATTCATTGATAGATAGTGCTGTGCACCCGTAGCCCCAGCACTGCATGAAGCCTTGAGTGGCATATCTGCTAATACCCCACCTTTCAGAGGTAGGCAGTGCAGTGGACTGATGACCATTGAATGTTGGTAACTCTTGGTAGTGCTGTCTGACTCATGATCACCTTTACAGTGGTCTGTGTTTCAGGCCCCAGAACTGATCATAATGCTTTGTAATGACCACATGTTACTCAATAAAAGTCAAGTCTGTAGATGAACCTGGTGCTAATCCATATTCCAATAGCTGTGCTCTGCCCTTTGGTAGAAATTCTGGCCTGTTGAATGTTGGCACTAGGAATGTCACGTATTGTTTGAGCCAGTCCCAAACAATGCTGTGAAAAGCTTTCTGAAGACCCAAACACACAACAGGTTGCATTATCAAGTCATTGTATTCACAACGAACAAGACTTATCCAGGAGTTGTACCCAACTATTGGGCATGAGCTCCTTTGACCCGAGCAAATCAGACGAAACCCACACTCTTAGGCAGTTGCTAAAAATCTTTCTAACGGCTTGCTTTAGACAGGGCCAGTGCAAGGATTCAGACCAGTGCAGTGGAAGGTCAATTTTGATCCACCACACCCCACCCTTCCTCTGGCTGCCCCCTTACAATCGGGCAAGGTGCGAAGTTTGTATGAACAACCTGGTTCCCATTGTGGCTGCCCGTTGCTGCAGCCCCAGGATTATTTGTTGCAGCACCATCTTTGGGGCAGTTGACCCTGGCGTTCAATATCAGATATGCCAGTAAATGCATTTTTATGCTAGTTGATTTTATGCTATTTTATGCCTGGGAATGCAATATATGCCTGGTACAGTCAACAAGGGCAGGATACAACCTCACTTAACCAGTTGATGTATTAATATGCCAAGCGTAGAATCACATGCTGTAGTAATGTCAGCTAATGCCTATGATACCTGGTATAGTCCTAATATTCAATGTATTGCATCGGAGGCCCTGGTGCTCCCCACCGCTCGTGGCATTGTAACCCTCTGAGCAACATTCTATTTGCTGTTGGAAGTGGGGTGGATGGTCAATCGGGAACACCAGAAAGCAAACATGGATCACGCACTATGGCCCCTGACTGGAGCCGTATGGGTATAAAAGGAGTAGCCAGAGGTGCTGCCTGGCTACCCCTAAATGATACCCCTCCACTTGGTTTGATCTGGGTGATGCTGAATAGAGTAGCCACCCCGTACCGCAGGGCCTTCAGGGGTGTCCTGATGGGGGAGTTGTTCTCTGAGCCCCAAACAACAATGTATTTAGATCTGTACACGCTAAGGTAATTATGTGACAAGCAGTCCCTCTGTCCCAAACAGACCAGGCCAAGCCCAAACTTTGATTTGGGTCTGATCTGGACCAGTGGAAAACCCAGCTAGCATGCTGTAGAGATCCTTAGATAGTCACATTCATGGGCAACACGTCCAAAGGGGTGGGGGCAAAGGGGGCAACTGCCCCCTCTGCTCTTTAGCAACGATGGCAGGAACCTCACTTTGCAGCCTTAGAGAAGTTGACATGTTTTGGTTTCGACTCTACAGTACATCCTAAAGCAGTGTATAGGCAGTGCCGATGTGGCCGAAGATGAAACATTTTTTTCCTTTTCAGTCATTTACAAGCAAGGTAATTTCCTTACTGCAGTGGTACTGGCAGCTTCGGAGGATCCACATCCAACTTTTTAAAAGTTGCTTGATGACACGTGAGGCACATATTTGGGAATATAGCTCAGCAGGTTGGGCATCTGATGGTGCGGTGTGTGGTGTGCATGTGTGTGTGTATGCGTGCGTGTTTGAGCGTGCATGAATGCAAATATACCTCTTTGATTCTTGGTGGTGCCAACTCAACCCCTTTCTTTTTTCTGAAAAAGTCATTTATGATGATTCTATCAGGATATCTTAAATATTCTCAGGTTGATTTATCATGTGAGTTGGTGCTTTGCTTTTTAAAAAAAAATCGTACTGGTTTATCCCTTTTAAAAGACTGGATGACAGCAGTCTACGTTGCTTCTAGGAAAATCCAGAAACCAAGGCTCAAATCCCAGCAACCCAATTGAGACATTATGTGATCCTGAACAAAGCATTTCAACGCACTGGGGGTCATTACGAGGTAGGAGGTAACCATGCCGCTATTAGCGGCATGGCTACCCCCTTACAGGGTACTGGGTCCGGGTTCCTTGAATGAGGAATTACCGGGCCATTCCGACCTTGGAGGGCCCAGTAATTCCTCATTCAAGGAACTCATCCCCATTCCCATTCAAGCCCCCATAGGGCTCAATGGGAATGGGGAGGTTGCTAACAACGGGCACGTTAATAACGGCCCATTGTTAGCACCCTGGTCTGCTCGTGGGACACGCTAAGGCGTCCTTAGCGGGTTCATGCAAGCAGACTTGTAATGGGGCGGTAAGGGGATTGAGGGCTACGGCACCTTTACCAGCGTCGTTAACCCCTTACCGCCAAACTTGTAATGACCCCCACTGTGTCTTAGCTTCTATAACTACCAACATCTAGATCTCCCATTTTTAGCTTAGTTTTTCCCCTTTCAGATAATGCCTAAATTCAACCTTAGTAAGAGGATGAACACATATGAACGCCAGTAAAAGCATGAGAAAATTATAATTTTCCATCATTACTGGATATCTATATAATGAATTTATTTATGCATACAACGTAGTACCAGCTATGCTCAATGCAAGCTTCTGTAAAATTCACCATCACACTTGCACACGTAAGAATAATGTACCACCATTAATACCTAAAACCTAATGCTTTTCAGGCCTTATTTGTGTGAGTTTGGACGGTAACTTGCACATTTTGGAAGCCATTTATCCAAAGTTTTCATGGGGATGGGGAGGAATTCCCCAACACCTATCTTGATGTGGGTTGGGCTTGCTCGCTGCGCTCGCTCACTTACAAATTCACCCTGATAAGTTTACACCTTAACACCTTTAAATGTCACCAGCCGCCACTGTAGAAGAAAATATGGAAATGAGAGACAACATTGTCTAGATTTCCAAATTAGTAAAAGACATCAAAGTTTCTGTTGCTGTTTATCTTTTTTCAATAATCCAGTTTAATATTCGCAGATAAATCCAGAAACAACGTTCAATATCTTATCAAGATAAAATAATGTAGTTTATATCTGCAGTGTGCCATGTTAAGTTAACAAACGCTTCCACAAAGCACACCATGTTTCGAGCACTCACTTTTCTTTCTCAACTGCTAAAAAAGATTAAAACATACGCATGAATTGCACTTAAAAAAAAAGTTAACAATAGTGAAATAGATTAGATTACACGTAAAGCAAGGTACAACCTGCATGGGGAAAAGGTCTAGCATATCTCAGCGTCCTATTATTGCTCTCTCTAGATTTTAAAACATTTAAAATGTTTGCTAGCGAGTCCCCAAGCGGCACGAGTCAATTCTTAGGTACTGTGCTTGAGCAGCCAAATCAAACGTATTACTAAACATAAAAGAAATTCCGATGTAGCAGTACATACAAATGAAGAAAACACTAACACTCCGACTTGGTTGCTTCACCCATAGAAACATACAATATAATCACAATATAATCACAATACAGGGTGATGCCCTCTTGTTCACACAGAGTGGATTTTGTCACTTCCAAAAAGATGCATTCAATAAGGCTCTCTGTGTTTATTCTTTATTGATAATTTGCTCATCTAGCCTTAGGTAAGAGGTGTTCTATAACTGGGCACAAAGTTGACTCCCATTATGGAAATATAATGTGGGGCTGAAGAGTCTTGATTTCTTGTTCAGATGTCACTGTTGTCCTCTATTAATAGGTCTTTGCATCACCGTGTAGTTACACACACATAGGTATATCTTGTTGCAGGAAAATGTAAACTTGAAACCAACTTAGTTAGGCGTGTGGCATTCTTAGTAAAGTTAATATTGACTCCTAAAGAGGGATACAAAAAATGACTTCTTATTATATTGCAGCAACACAAACAACCAAGACATGGAATGACAACTTTATTGTGTACTCAAATGACTTTGAGATTCTCTTATTTGAATCAAATCTGATTGCATTACCTTGTATTACTAATTAAGGGGCATCCAGGCCCTTAATTATGCGTAACACTTCTTTTGCCGAAAAGAGACTTTTTACTGGATCCTAGCTTTCCTAATCTTTGATGTGACTGTTACATGCAATTTCCCCAAAATGAATGCAACCAGACCTATTAATAGATATTGTTCAGATGACTGTATTGTGACTACAACAGTGCAGAACCTCCTTTGCCTAACTTCTCCTAGGCTCAATAGCTGCTTCAAGCTTATAACCACATGTCTAACGAGCATCTAGCTATTCTGTTTCAGAATACAGCCTACTTTCCTATTCTGAATAGAGTAAGAATACTTAGTATGGACACTCTAGACCTTTATTATGTGTTTCTATTCATTTCTCTTCAACAGGGTTCTATGTAAATAATATATGAGAAATAATCTAATCCCCAATTTGTGTAAGGTATGTTTCCATTGGGACAGGCAGTTTGCTCAAAACTCGAATTTATTTAAATAAAGGGATTACAACTGGTCCCCAGACTTTATGCAGGGGAAGTCACAACAATGTTACACAATAACAGACAACAGGCGTACAAAACTAAAATGACCTGCTTGCATGAATCTTACTATTTCTTACACACATACATCCATTTCTGTAATGAATTCTATATGTACATATGTCTTAAGTGTTGAATAACAGTCGACATTCTAGATCAGGGGTATGCAACCTGTGGCTCTCCATGTGTTTTGGACTACAACTCCCATGATCAATCAATATTGACTTTGCTGGCTAAGGCAAATGGGAGTTGTAATCTAAAACATCTGGAGAGCCAAAGGTTACAGATCTCTGTTTTAGTTGCACTTCTAACATTTGTCCGCCAATATCTCAGAATTGTTGATTTCACTAAAACATCTCCAAATTACATGTAACTTCACATTTACAAATGAGACAAAGAACATTTCAGATGGACACCAAAGCATTCTAGATTCAAATAACCATTTCCTGCTTCTCACAGAAATGTGCTACTAACATTTACACATTCAGCATGGGACAAATTCAACACACTTCATAAAGAAACACACTACATTCAACACACGTGTTGCTGCATGCACAACAAATCACTTGTCCAATAAAGTTGATCTGAAGCTCAGACCATGGTAATGTCACTGCTCTCTTTTGTAGAGGAACACAGTACGTGGGAGAGCTTGGTCAGAACTGAGCACACACCAGACATCCTTTTAAATATACATTTAGGTCTTCGCCTATGTTTGGCGAATAAGCATCCTCACTTAGAATCTTCATCGTCTGTAACTGCATCCAGGGCAAGATTTAAAATGATGCTTCTAAATGAAGTAGGTACCACCCACCGATCACAACCAGATTGGGATTTCCTAACCAAAAGTCCATCCTGAATTTTGAAAATTTTCTGAAATTTCATTAAGACTCGAAGACCTCCCTTTCCCTGACAATCGGATTCAGATAAGTGAACCTTTTCTGGATCTTCTAAATATTGGTAGACCCTCGCCACAATCAAATCTTTTTTTGTGCAGTAGTAAGGTCTTGATGTGGAACATCTCTACATCACTGCAGAGTAGAAAGCTTGCTTTCAGCTTGGGATCGTATTTGAGTTAGTGCTGTTTATTTGTATTTCTCAAAGGAGATGTTCTGTGGGATAAATTGACCCACTCAATGGTATTTCTCCACATCACCAAGCTGCGTTTGCGCAGATACAGCAAAATGGCTGCACTGGCTCCTGTGAGCGCCTTCGCCTCCAAACTGCGTTTTGCACCAACAAAATAAAAATGGCTGCACCGTCCTGGCAAGCATACATCAGGCATGATGGAACCAGGGGACACACTGAAGGAGCGTGCCAGTGTGTTCTGACATATACAAAAGGAAGAAAGTGAAAAAGCAGCGTTGCTTTGCTGCAAACCCCAAAATCCCCATTGAAAAAGAACTTTTTCACCTTTAAAAGAATTCTGCTTTGACGCTAATTCCATCTGTTCTTTCTTAAACCACTGTGATTAATAAGGCCCTTCCATGCACATTCATATCCCCATTGTGCTTTAAACAAAACCCCTGCACTAAAGAAACTAACTATGGCTGCAGGAAAATATTGGGAAGTCAGATGGCAAAATTGAATTTGAAAGGAAATGCTAGCAGTTTTTCCCCACATGTGTAAAATGGGCTTTGCAAACCAAAGAAAAATAAATTCTCATTTTAAAGGAAAAGTAATATGTTGAATGAAAGCTTGTCTGTGCCTAGCAATGAGAAGGGGTTGGCTGCTGGGAAACACATATGGGCTATTTGTGTTCCACAGGCTTGTTTTTTTTTTGGATTCAGGACCAAATAAAAGAAAATAAAGGTTTTAAACTGACTGGGCTAGATTTTTCAAGCTTCCAAAAACAAGTTATTCTAGTTGGCAGAGCTAAGGCTTCCCCCAAGGAAGGGAGCCACCATAAACTTCCAGGACACGAAAGTGATAATTGATAGGTTGGAAAACTGTGACTGACCAGGCCAAAGAAACTTCACACACTAATCAGACTTCAGTCTGGGCAGGGACCTCTTTCAATAGAAATTCTGGGACATCAAAGTGCAAAGTGGATAAGGGGCAATAAACCTTCAATCAAGGTGGAAAAATCCATCCTCCCTTTGGGGGAAGTGACAGTTGGTGGTAGCTGAAAAAGAAAATAATGGTCCAGGGCATGACAAAGGACTGCCATTTGCTTCCAAAGACTATATTATAAATAAACTTTAAAGACTTTTATCTCTGTAAAAATCTCGCAGTTTAAAAGTGATTTTGTGTTTTAGAGTTTGAGACATTGTAGAAGTCACTGACACCTTCGGAATAAAAAATGGCAAAGTTTTGGGGATTATAAGAAAAGTAACAATGATACCAATGCAAATTTGTATGCTTAGATCCCGTATGATAAACCACACATGTGTATAAAGTTATGGAATTTTAGGCCGAATCTTTCATACTAAAAATTACCAAAATGTATCAGAGGGGCGAAACAATGTCTCATAGTTCAGAGTTGGAGTGGAATGGTCTGCATAAAATATGTAACCTGCTCATGTCATTGGGTAATATGCCACAACTGTACAAATGTGTAAATTCTGTTATGACTGATTTTTGGCAAAAATGTCTGTAGGAAGTCTTTTCACCTCATAAAAGTGCAACCCCTAAACTGAGTCACATCCTAGGGGAGGCAGCCAACATTGATTGCCCAATCCCGTTGGTAGAGGTGTGATTAGCAGACCCTGCCCAGCCATATACTTTGGTGATGTAACTAGGCATTATAAATATGAGTCCCTGAGAAGACTCTAGACAGAGACTCTTCCTGAAGTTCCTTCGCTACATTCTGTTATATTCATCATCCAAATTCCAGACCCCAACTACAAGGCCAAAGGTTTGCTGACCCTACTCCAGGGCCCAATGCAAAACCAAAGCAGTGCTGATCCTATTCTCAGCAAAGCCTCAAATCTCAAAACCCAGTAATCTCACATTAAAAAGGGGAAAGCTGTAGTACCTTTTTCATCCTGAACCAGCCTGGCTTGCTGCCCACTAACTGCATGCCCCCTGGCATCCTGCTATCCTGCAATCCTGTCATCCAGCTGACCTTTAGTATCCAGTGACCAGAATTGCCAGTCCAGAAGTGCCATCCGGTGACCAGAACTGGCCAGCTGTTTGCCAGGCGTGCCGCCATGTAGTGACCAGACCCTATTGACGGTCCAAAAATCCCCAAACTAAAAGTGGACTTTGAGTATAAATCACCACCCCATAGAAATCCATAGTATATTTTGTCTTGCCTCTGTCCTTATCCCACTCTCTAAGCCATCCCATACTTATCCTGATAACTTGTTAAAAACTGTTTGAATTATCTGTACACCCTGCCCGTGACTTTCTAAAGTGCTAGCGCCATTTCTTTTCAATTTTGTCTTGCGTAATCCTAAGCCATTAGTAATATTTCGAGTGATCGGACTGGTTTCCGCCAGGGTTGGGCGATGGGGTGACAGGGTTGAAGTTGAGAATCAACCTTGGATCCTACTGTGTCCATCTTTGTGGCCTAGCCTGAATACATGTTGAGTAAAACTGTTCTTGTCACAATTGATTTCCTTTCCTATTTCACGGTTTCATTTTACTCAAAGCGCACTTTTTTATATCTTGCATAACTCATCCAATTTACCAGCTAGAGACTTACTTTCACTTCATATTATCCCTGTGATACACCTCTATCCCTCAGCCCAAAAGTGTATTTCACCTGTTTTTAGTAAAAAACCATTTGGGTAACTTAAGGTGGGAATTAAAAAATGCAACTTTTACACGTGTCATTTTGCTGCAATCTGTTTGAAACTTTCCACTAATTTTCGAACTGTATGCTTTCGGTAATCCATTCTTTGTGATTATTAGTGTCTTGGCATTGTTGCTTTAGTGAGGAATTATATTTGCTTCAAGGTTTTTAACACACATTCATTATTTATTTGTCCATTTCCGAGTGTCATTTCATAACATTGCAAGGGGTTTTTCTCTCTTATTTGGGGAGGGAAGGTCAGATTCGGATTCAATTTCCTGTTTCTTATTCCTGATTACATGCTGCTTCTTTTTATCCTCTCAGAATTGATTATTTGTGGGTTGAGGGAACATTGCAGGGGGAAATTCTAATTTAGGTGCTATCTTTCCTAATCAAAAAGTTGTCCTATTCCTCTGTGCTGTGTATGTGTTGCACTAGAAGCTTAAACCCAATGCATTGCTCACATTCTCATTGTAATTATCGCCCCATTGGTGATTGCTTCCCCATCTTAAAAAGTGTATGATTTCTTTTGAAATTTAAAATAAATAAAGCATTTTACCAACCAGCCTAGTTCATGGTCCATTGTAACCCGGGGTATTTGAAAAGGGGGTGTGATATGAGTGGTGTACCATCCCAAAATTGAATCTGCATCAAATAAGGAGAAAAGCATCTTAATTGTGCGCTACATACTAGGACAAGACCAAGGTGTGTGTCGCTTGATTGAAATCCTTAACAGTTCCATATCAAGGTATTGCCCTTGGATTGCTGTGCTTTTGGCTAGTTGATCAGTCAAATTTCCTGTCTTATCAGGACCTTTAACTTTTGAGAGACCCTTTAGCTTTTTCCAAAATAGGGTAAAACTCTTTGATGTCACTACAACATCTATTGTTTGAATTAACTTCCCATGTTTCAGGGGTTTGTTGTTTGCACAAAGCATACCTATGGCTTTCCAGTTGAATAAGTGCTCAACAAATCATTTTTGGGCATAGCCTGAATCGTTGATAGTCATGAGTTCTTGAATCTGATGCTTTTTGGCAGTAAGGACAGCTCTATATATGGCCAAATATATACCAATTTTATACCCGGAAGATGGTTCAGGGATGTCCTTCACCCAAGTATTCCAGACACCATCTACTAAATCCTTCTCATCATTTTCTTTAATATGGAAGGAACCTCCATCTACATGAACTATGGGCATTCCCTGACAGGTGTTTTTGTCATCAATCTTATGAGATGCTAGACACGCCTCCAAATTGCTGGTCATTCTGAATTATTAATTAAAACGATTTTCCTGGACACAATCATGTAAATTGGCTAATCTTTTGTTGATCAGACTTCATTTGTTTTTACCATATCTGATTTGTACATGATGGCCCTGCATTGAAAGAATCCATGAAGTAATTCTTGAGTTAGAGACATTGCCAGTCTGTATCCGATCACTCTGTACAAAATGTAGAGGCTGGTGGGAAGTCTCAACTATTACATGCTCCAAATGGATCAACCAAAAGTAGTTTTTCAACATGCCATTGCCAGGAGTGATTGCTCATATTCAATAAATTTGTTTAAATGGTTTTTCTTATATAATGTATAACTCATGTTTCTGATATAAAGCTACAGCTTAACAGGTGTCCGAAAAGCCTTCATCAAGGAAAATTACTTGTTGTCGATTGGATAAGCTAATCATGGTGCCTGGGATAGACTTCTTTTCAGCTGTGTGAAACCCTCTGTTTTTTTTTTTAACCACTTCATTTGTTGTTTTGAGCAACACACAAAAGACAGAAAAGCAAAGACATCTTACAATCTTAACAATGCAACCAGATTGCAAAAATTGTGAAACCCTCTGTTTGAGAGTCTGCCCAGTACACTTGGCCCCGGCCTATAAAAAATGGATCAAAGTGTCAAGTGAGCCCGAGAAGTTCCAGGTAGGCCAGAGGTACTGAAATCAATCCAAACGAAACTCAAGGAGGAAGTAGACAAAGTGCAAAGCCAAGTTTAGCTTTATTATCATCCAAATACAGCAGGTACAGCATACAAGCATATAAATCATGAGGCTCTCGTGGAGTACATGCAAACCAATACTTTAAGTACCTTGGACACATCATATATGGCGTCATACCTTATCACACATGTACAAAACCTATGGCTAATGGGGATTGGTCAAGGGACACAGCTACATATAGTTTGTATATGAATTAGACATTTGATTTGGTTAACTGAATCTGATGGCTCCTCCTGAGACCACCCCAATATTGATACAAATAAAAATGCATCAATTCTAAGAAAAAACAATTGACTGGCATACTTCATGGTGGGCGGTATGGCATTAGGGCATTTGATTGGTTAGCTTCTTGAACATTTGACAGGTCATCAAGATATGTGCCAGACTGGTAGGTGGAGGGAGATCCATTAACTGTCTGCAAATTCATTAAAGAACCTACCATCCCTCATTCCTAGGCCCTGAGAACAGGCGATCTCTTTGTGTTTCGGCCTTGTGGGGCAGGTAGTGTACCATGTGTTCTTTTAGGGAGTACCCTAGGTGTCCCTACCTATTGGCTACCAATGAATGAACGGTGTTCCCAATTATAAATCATGCATTAAGGGACCATGTATGAAGTGGAATGAGCGCCTATTTGTTGGGATTTTAGCTAATTCTAACATGCGTGTCGTGTTTTCTACTTCCACCATGGACTCTCGTGAGTTAGTCTTCATGGAGCTTGTTGGCTTATTATTCTCATGCACATGGTGAACAAACGGTGGTTGTCTTCATATAAACCTTTTTAGTAATGTTGGGAATATCCTGCTTTGTTCTGGGGAACTGCTTTCTCCTGCCTTTGCTCTGCTATTCTCATCCTCAATATCTCTCTGTAACCTTGGCTCTAATTTTACCGCCTGAGCCTTGCACAGCTCTGTATTTCTGTGGATTCACCATTTCGAGGTCGTTCAATGTCTTGAAGCCTGGGCCTTTTCAAAAGCATGCTGCAGTTTCAATTTTAAAGAAGATGGCTGCCCCATTACTCTCTGTTTTCTATGTTAGTGAGCTATACTCGTGTGTCGTTCAAATTGCATTCAGTTTATACCTTGGTTATGTTAATGTTCTTCATGGCTTGTGGTGGCTATGTTCATATTTTTCATGTATAAATGCATATTTGACCTAGTGTGCATGTTCTTGGTGTGGAGTGCATATTTGCTTTGTGTCTAATGCATGCACATTACTTGGTGCAACTTTAACTAGACTGCTTTTGTCATCTTCAGCTTAGATTGTCTCTATGTCTCTATGTCTTGTTGTACCTACCAGGGATAAGGGTGGTTCGGTTATCTTAGTGAGTAATGCTTCTCACCTGTGTGAAACTTGTTTGGGGGCACGGCAGAAGCTATGTCTGACTTATACGTATGCCTCCCAACAAAGAGTTGAGTGATCTCTGAGTAGTTCTCTATGAATTTATGACTACAATTAGTCAATCCAAAGAGACTTAATAATTCCTGTAAATTTGTTGGGGGTGTTCAATTTCAGTAGTGCCTCAACCTTTTGTTCTGAGGATTAAGAGCCTTGGCTGTGATTTCATGGTCTAAAAAATGTACTTCAGTTCTTAACCACTGTGCTTCCTAAAGTGATAACTTTGCACCTGCATTTCTCAGTTGAGTCAACATTGGCTGATCTCCTACAGGGTTTTGTCCATAGTTAGGAGGTCATACCCATAGGCCAAATTTCCACTTTTCACAAGGTCAGGCATGGCTTTGTGTAGGCGTATATCATTTCCACTATTAATATACCCATAGGGAGTTCTGTTCAATGTGTATTGTTGCCCGTAAATGTAAAGCCAAGTTTAAAATGGTGTTCAATTAGTACTGAGACAGTCCAAAACCCATTAGTCAAATCGAGGGCAGTACATACTTTAAAACCCTGGATCTGTACAAAGCCATGATCAATATAAGGAAGAGGCCACCTTGACATCTGTACCCTTGTGCTCTAGCACCTTGAAGCTTCTCTTGTGCTAGATGGGATTACCAATAGAGATCTCGGACCAAATAACCAGACAGACCCCCAGAATAGGGCAAAATCCTACTTTATTTTCGTTTCAATGAAGCAGGGCAAACTGGCGAACAACAGACTGATGCTCGCAAACTCAAACACAAACTTGCTTATACAGAGGTTTTATACCCCAATATGCGTCATCTATGACGACATCCTACATGGCAAACTGTGCAACCTATTGAAGGGAGGGATTGGAAAAGGGAACATATGTACCTATGATATACATAGGCGTTAGTACATCATTGGGTTCCCCTTTATCTGTAAGGCATGCTTCAAACTACCTCTTAATACGTATAATATTGATTAAAGCAGAGAAAATGGCAGCGGATTGGTCTATGCAACATTGTATAGCACGTTGCCCCATAGACTCTCTGACTGGTTGCTTTCTCACCCAACCTTGGACCGTCGGCTTGTTAGCAGCACGTAATCAAAACAAAACCCAGGTGTTTGAGTCACATCAGATTACTCCCCAATCTCCCAATTAATCCATCATCTCTAATCAGTCTGGCCACAAGCCAAGGTTTCTCATCTGTAGTTGAGCTTTAGCTTACTCTCTGTTCTGGTATTCCTCAAAATAGCGTCCTTGATCCCAGGCAAACAGACTCCACTTTATTTTGCGCACAAAACCGTTTCTACAACACCTCCTGACTCTGCAACCCTGAATGGTTTTAATACGAGTCTGACGTCCATATTTTGATCATGGCCGCTCTAGGCATGTTATGTTTCCTCTACAGCAAGCTTCTATATTTCTCATCTACCTTGTGTTACTGCATATATACATTTATTGATCAGCAAGTAACGTAATCTCCCTTGTATATATGATTACTTTATCATTTTGTGCATATTTCTCTTGTCTCTTCTGTTACATTGTTACTCTTAAGTATGTCCATATCATTTCAGTATGTCCTTGTATATCTGCTTCATGACATCACTCTACTCTCATCAGATTTCACTTATCGCTCCATGATGTCCAATGGTGCGTGCTGACATCCTTCCACTCTTTCAGTGTGAGAGTACATTCGGTATGGTTGCCTGAGTGCATATCATCTCTCGTACACTCAGTGCAGTATAGGGACAACACACGGAGTCCCATATAGGGCTCTTCTCCTGCTTTTTCAACATGACAGCGGTGAGGGGGTGGGAGCTAGGGAGAACATGTCCACCTGCTCCTCTACACTCTCTTATTCAATTCCCTTGTGTTTGTTAATAGTCTCCATTGGCCATTGTGTTTCAATATTCCTAGTACTGAATTATTAAAAGTTCTGTGGATTGTTCAAATAATGTGACTTTATCACCCCCTTCCAAGGGCTGGAACGTAGGTAACGGCCCAGTAGCACACATGTTAATGGCCCAAGCATAGCGAGGGTGGTTAACGAAGGCTCCAGGTCGTTACCTCCCACTCTAGCCCTTGCAACAGGGTTTTAATGCCACATGCACCCTAGGTTACTGCTTTGGTAAACCGGTAGCTAAAAAAAGTATTTTCATTCATTGACCGGGACTCCTTGCATGTCCCGTTCAATGAATGAAAATAATTATCCAAAATGGCCAGCTTGGTTGTAGAAGGTGGGGCTTGATACAGAGCCCCTCTTCTATTACTATGGCGGCCCAAAAAGGGAGGGGGAAGCTGCTGCAGTGGTGGATGGTGCCGCTGCTGCAACAATAAGGTAAGCAGAGCAGGGAAGGAGATTTATGAAATGGAGAAAAGCAATGGGTGGGTGGAGGAAGATAGCGGGCCAGAGCGGGTGAGGCAGCCTGCAGGTTCTGTAGAATGCGGGCTGAGATCAGAGATGTCAGCCCACGATCCACAGAATATGATTGGCTGCGCCCCCCATCCAGGGTGCTAATGCCACAGAATTCCACACTTCTGAAAATCTCTGTGAGTGATTCTATGTACACTAAAGTTAATCACTATTATCCTAAAAATAGTGGTGCCATATTAGGATCCTTAGGTATAGAGGTATAATGAAGGGCTTGGTCTTGCAATCATAAACATCCTACGAAAATATTTTCTGAAAAACTTGTGTCTTCATTTGTGTTTGTGCTCTTCTGTCTCACAGGCATCAGCCATACTGATCATTGTTCAACCATCTGGCAGGAGGATGAAAATATTTATGGGGTGGCTATTTCTTAAGTATTTTCCATTGGGTTGCAAGGTCCTCGCTTACAGCATCTACATGGGTGATACCTTAGGTCTAGGTAGTTAGTAGTAACTTTAAATATTATCGCATTTTCCAGCATCTCACATCCTCCACTACATAAGGGCACACAGAGTACACTATAAAATTCACACCTTGTACAGTAGAAATAGTTTCTGGTCTGCTTTCATCAATATTGTGAAAAAATAATCAGGTCTGGGATCAATATTGGGGTTGGGTAAATCCATTGAAAAGTCTCTGGAATGAGCCATACCAATCGAGGTATCTGGGAATAAAATGATGCTCTGGGGATCATTGTTATCACCTAATATTTAGATGATTTTGTCATCTTTGAGATGTTCTAAAGGAGTTAATGTAGAGACGGCCCTGTTCCTGAGGAATATTATTTAAGTTAATAAAAGCTTCTTCAATAAACAAGGTTTGTCCCTTTCTGATCTTTATTGACAATGTGTATTGTCAAGTATTTCTTGGAAAAATTACCTCTCCTTTAATTTGCACTTCAGTAGCACAAGGCAGTAATTAAGCTGACCTGAATGATTTTTCTAAATCCTTAATGGCCATGGGGGTCTCCCTGATCCTAGACCACACTTTGTTATTAATAAGATCCAAATTAATAGCAAATTGAATTCATGTGTCATTACCGATATACAAGTCAGAAATTACATCTCTCACGACCCATCAATTATGATTTACCTTCTTGTTTCCAATTTTAATCTCCAGCATACATCTCCTGTTAATAATGTGTTTTGAATCCATTGCACTAGGTCCAGCTTCCCACTCATTTATAAGATTAAATGTGGCAATGTTCTGATCCTTCGGTAATTTCCGAAGTAATCTTTCACTCATGAAGCTTTTTTCTTGAGTTAAAGAAACAGTTTCCTTACCTTCATTGAGCTGAAAGGGAAATAATCAGAGTCCTCCTTTCCTTTGTAGGTATCTTCCAGTTGAACTTGATCCTTACTGAAGATCTGCTGCTTATAGAACGTCAATGTGTTGCCCTCCAAAGGGGATGACCATTTTTACTTTGAGGAAGATTTATTCTCAAAGGATCTGAGGACGTACCTTCACTAACATCTTGTCCTTTCACGGAGATGATACTGCTGTGTGGTACTTGAGTATTCTGAAAATGAATCTGCACTTGGTCAAGATGGTTTTCTATCAAGTGACAGGTGCCATTCAAATTAATATAACTATTTAAGTAATTGCCACTTCTTACTAGTTTGATCGGGCGGTGAGTTTGGATCCAGAGGACCTGCTTTACACAGTCTATTAGAGGCAAAAGCCTCTGAAATAAATTGTTTCCCTGTAAAACAGGTGTGCTCTGAAGAGCCTTGACTATTACAGCATAGGTGAGTTTGTATAGCCATATTTTGATTTCGATTTCAGTAATCCCACCTACTGGGATTATATTTCCATATAGTGATGTCATTTCCCAAAGAGAGGATTGTGGATAATACAGTACATTTTCTCTCTTCCTCGGTTCTGGTTTCAAGTAGTTCTTGAGATTTCAAAGTCACCTGAGACCGTGTTTCCATGAGAACCAATGTCAAACTATCCTTAAACTTAGATAGGTGTGAAAAAAACCTACAATCCGTCTTATCGTCAATTTACAAAGAAATTGTGAGTTTGTGGATAATTTAGACTGCATTTTGTTGATGTTTGGAATTTTATCAACTTGACCTTGGACAGCCCACTCAGAGTCATTCTTCTCAGTGTCAAGTTCATGTCAATTGGTCAAGAACTATGTAGGAATGACAATACTTTTGGAAATCAACATTGGCGTAATGACTTTTCCACCTACTAGGTCATTGCCACAGCTCGGTTTGTCATACCTAAAAAACACCTGCAGAAGAAGGAACATCCTTTTGTTTTCATGTCTCTGGCAACATTCTTGGATTCTTGGATTTGATTCTTCTTGGGCATCATGTCTAGGGGTGTCTTTGCTACTCCCCTTCTTTTCATTCAGGTTCTTTGGCATACTTACCTCAACTCAGATGCTCTGCTCTTGTGGAGCAGCCATTACATTTGGGAAGGATAAAATGCTATGTTCTATCTCTATAGAGTTCCCCCTGTATTTTTTAATTTTAATGTAAGTGTCGTAGTCCAATAGGGGTGATCAGACAGACTACCCCTAGTAAGTGATTGCACCAACACAAGAATTGCAATTTGTTCAACAGTAGACCATAGACAAAGAAACCTTCCCCCCAGGAGCACAGCCTGCAGGATACAATAAAATCTGACAGTCCGAGGGTGTGGGTGAAAAGTCAGGAGCAGCAACAGAGCTAGGTAGAAAGACAAAGGTCATGGATTACCATACATTTCTGTAGTGACCAAAACAAATCCTCGCCCCACCTCCCGTGGTAACCCCACTTTTACCTGCGGTGCCTTGTGAAGAAAAGGATAACCTACGTGGAGAAGAGGCAAAAGAAGAGTCCAACCAGTTCCAGGTATGAGAGTCCCAATACGGCTGACCAGAACGGAACGAGGGTACATCTAGAGTTCCAAGCAAAACAATTTATCCTCAAGTAACCCAGAAAGTGTTCAAAGTGAAGTTTAAACAAAAACACAGCAAAGCGTCCCAAAGTGTAACCCCTAATACAGCAGAGCGTCCAAAAGTGAGGTTCCAGGAAACACAGCAAAGCGTCCCAAAATAAATCCCTTAGTGCAGCAGAGTGCCCCAAAGTGAAGATCCAAAAACAAAAAATAAAAAAAAACAATAACTGTTCCTGCCGTGGGAAAGGGCAAAAAGCAGCACAAACAGGGAAGCCCTCAGTCAACATGTGAAATCTGTATCCAGCGGGAGGTTCTTTGAATTCTTACTGAAGCAAGTGCTCCGCAGTAAGCAAAAAGAAAAACGATCTGGCTGAATGAAAACGTGCAGCTGGGAGGCAAAGGATGGAAAACAGGAGGTGCAAGGAACCAGATGAGGGGCAAGACATAATTCAAAGTCGAGTGGATGCCGAGGATCTGATCACCAAAAGAAAGCAACTGACAAAGGATCCAAGCGTCAGGAAGCAGACAAGGGCAAATCCGGAGGCCAAGGTCGAAAGAACAGTGCAGGGTCGAAATACCAAAATACACAGAACTTATCGCGACTTAACTCGAAGACACAGTACAATGGTTAAGGAGCGCTGAACCTGCGTTCCACCCCTGTATTAGTAACAGCACTTCTGGACAAATGGGAGACACGTCGCGTGCAAGTCACGTGACCGTTCCCGTAGCGGGAATGCTGGGAAATGTAGTCTTTCCATTGTTGGCGCTGTGTTATATGCCAAGGCAGTCTTCCGAGCCTGGTAAAAGCGGAACCCTGCAAAGAAGGGTGGCACCGGGTCATGACAGTACCCCTGCGCAAAGGGCGGCCACCCAGGGAAGTATGAAAACGCTGCAACCAAAACATATGGAGCAGGCGGGGAGCATGCAGGTTAGAAGCAGGTTCCCAGGTTCTCTCTTCTGGGAAATAGCCCTTTCAGTCCACCAAATAATACTGCTTGCTGCGACAAAGACGCGTGTCAAGAATAGTCTGGACCTCATACTCATCCTCGCCCTGAACCTGGACAGCAGAGGGAACAGCAGGGAGACGGGTAGCAGGTATACAGGGACAAATTAGGGAGACATGGAACACCAGATGTACTTGCCAACAAATCAGTAAGTCCAATTTAACAGTGACAGGATTAAGGCACTGTATGATCTTGTAAGGACCCACATAACAGGGTAACAATTTATGCTTCCCATATATGGACAAGTGTTTAGTGGAAAGCCACACCCGGTCGCTGACGTGATAAGACGGGGCCGGAGACTGGTGTTTATCGCCTGAGATTTTGCTCGAGACTGGGCAGCATGTAGATGTTGGGTAACTGAAGAGCGAACTGACACAAGGGCGTTATGCATGGCACTGGCTGCAGGAGTTTGCTCCAAAGAAGGCAGAACAAGCAGCAGTATTCGGGGATGCGGACCATATAAAGCATAGAACAGAGAACAGCCCACCGAGGAATGTCTGGAATTATTGTAAGCAAATTCTGTGGCCTCCAAGACTGATAACCAATTCGTTTGATGCTGTAAACACAGGCAACGAAGAAACAGCTACATAGTGGCATTAGTGCACTCGGTTTGTCCATCAGTTTGCGGATGGTAAGCCGAGGAAAGGCGGGCATCGATACCCAAAGAACTGGTTAGAGCACGCTAACAACGTGACGTAAATTGCGCACCACGGTCAGATACCATCATCGTGGGTAGTCCAAAGAATCGCACCACATGATCAAAAAACAAAGCAGCTAGTTGCGTGGCTGATAGTATGCCGGGGCCCGGGATAAAACGGGCCATTTTGGTAAATACGTCTACGACAACGAGAATGGTCGACATGTTCTTAACCACTGGCAATTCCACCACGAAATCTAAGGTGATTGTGTGCCATGGATGGGGAGGTAAAGGCATTCTCATCAAGAGACCCATGGATTTGCCTACTTGTCTCTTACACTGAACGCAGGTAGAACAGCGGGAGACGTATTATTTGACGTCTTCTTTCATTCCTGGCCACCAACACCATTGATGTAATAGGTCATAGGTCTTAGCCTGCCCTGAATGCACAGTCAAGCGTGTATCATGAGACCATTCCAGGGCCATCTTCCTGGTCTGTGTATCAGGCACATACAACAAGCCTTGCACATAGGGAAGACCCAAAACAAGCTTGGCACCCAAACCATCAAGGAACGATACATGATCCCTAGCCCACTGTTTCAACTTGTTGGCAAGGCAAGAGGAGACAGAACAAACACAAACCACCGATCCAGTAGGCAATATAGAAGGACTGGACTTAGGTGTATCCACATCAAGAGAAATGCGAGATAAAGCATCGGCCTTACTGTGCAGTGCGCCAGGACGATAGGTGACTGTAAAGTCAAACAAAGTGGAAAAATAAATGCGAGCGTATCTGTCTAGCATTCGTGCATTTGGCATTTGACAGCGCTTGGAGGTTACGATGGTCGGTGTATACAGCGCTTGGAGGTCACTGGATGCCAGGCCCCTAGAAGATGGTGCCTCCATTCCTTGAATGCTGCTCTGATGGCTAATAACTCTCTCTCCATAATGGTGTAATGACATTCAGCCGGAGACAAGGATCTAGAGTAATAGGCCACTGGATGCAGACGACGTGTGGTAGGACATACTTGAGAAAGAATAGCCCCAACAGCAATAGCCGAAGCATTGGCTTCCACAATGAATGGAAGAGAGGGGTTTGGATGTTGCAGAACAGGAGCAGAGGTGAATGCTATTTTTAACTTCTGAAAAGCCGATTGAGTGTGCTGATCCCAATGAAACGGGACTGAAGGGCTAGTAAGACGAGTAAGAGGGGCTACTATTTCAGAAAAAGAGGCAATGAACCGCCTGTAAAAATTTGCAAAGCCCAGAAAAGATTGCAGGGCTTTTACTGAAGTTGGAACAGCCCATTCTAGTACCGCTCGCATCTTGGGGGAGCACATTTGTACCCCTTCTGCGGGGATGCGAAAACCTAGAAAGTCCACCGAGGAGGCATGAAATACGCATTTTTCTAGTTTGGCATACAGTGAGTTTTCCCGAAGACGCTGTAAAACAGAACTGACATGTTGCACGTGGTTTTGCATAGTATCAGAAAATATCAGAATATCATCTAGATATATCACCACGTGACACTCCAACATGTCATGGAAGACGTCATTGATGAAATGCTGGATTGTAGCAGGGGCATTACAAAGCCAGAAGGGCATGACGCAATATTCGTAAAGACCATATTTGGTCTTGAACGCAGTTTTCCATTCGTCACCCCTCCGCTCCCGTACCAGGTTGTATGCCCCTCTCAAGTCTAATTTGGTAAAGATACAAGAAGATGATAACCGATCTAGGAGCTCTGATATGAGAGGCAATGGGTATTGATTTTTTACTGTGATTTTATTCAGGGCCCTGTAGTCCAAACAAGGACGTAGATCCCTCTCCTTTTTAGGTACGAAGAATATCGGCGAAGCTGCAGGAGACCGAGAGGGCCGGATGTGACCCAAGCGCAACGCTTTATCCAGATATTCCCGCAAATAGTTTTCCTCTTACTGAGTGAGGGAATATATCCGGCCATGTGGAATGACAGCCCCAGCTACTAAATCAATGGCGCAATCATAGCTTCTATGAGTAGGGAGTTTTTCAGAGAGACCCTGATCAAAAACATCAGCATATTCCACATATTCCAAGGGTAGCTCAGGAACATGCGTTTGCAATGTAGCGCTGACTGAAAGGGCATCGGTTACCAAGGCCAAACAAGGCGATAATACAGGTGCAGGATGAGACTGCAGACAATGCATCATACAATATTCGGAAGAGAACTGGACAGTTTGTTTTACCCACTCTATGGCAGGATTATGTGTTCTCAACCAGGACAACCCGAGTATGACCCCGAACTGTGGGGTCGAGATAAGGTCAAAAGTGATCATTTCTCAATGACCCTCCTCAGTGGATATGGTCAAAGGCCAGTATATTCTGTAACTTGCCCTGAGACTAAACAAGACCCGTCCACTGATTGTATCTCTTTGGGTTTGTCTTTTGGGAACAAAGCAAACCCATGATGTTTGGGTAATTGAATATCCATATAATTGCCACTGGCACCAGAGTCAAGCATAACTGGACAAGAAAAAGAAGTGTTGGCCGAGGTGGAGAAAGACATAAATAGATAATCATGTGAAGACAAAAAAGCCCCCTCCGAACTGTCCAAAGAAAGACTCATCCTCCCGGTTCGGATCAAGGACGAGTCTTGGCGTTTCGCGCACGTTTGACCAGCCTTTTGGGACATACCCTGATGAAAGGACCTGTCTGACCACAATACAAACACAAGTGGTTGGTCATCCGCCTTTCCCGCTCTGCCTTGGATAAAGGGCCTCTCACAGCCCCAATTCGCAGAGGCTCCGGATCACATGAGGGAGAAAGGGAGGGAGTGTCAGACTTAGCTGAACGCATCCCAGGAACTCATCTCTCACCTCGTCTTTGCCGAATCCGGGCATCCACCTGTAACACCAGGTCCATTAGCTCAGGGATCCCTGATGGAATGGAGTATACAACTGAAAGGGCGTCTTTTAGCTCTTCAGATAGCCCTTTTTAGAACAAAGCAGCCTTCTCGTGTTCCGGCCAAGTCGTTTCAGCTGCCAATTGGTTGAAATGAGCAAGGTAAGGCAAAAGTTCTTGTTTGCCTTGATTTATTGCCATAAACTCAAGGTCAGAGGCCTGGGCCTTATAGCGGGCATCAAAAATGGAGTTCATAGCTCGTATCAAAGCATCAAAATCATACAAAGCCGGATCATTGGCTTCTAACAATGGGTTGGACCAGGCTGCTGCAGTCCCACCTAAATGAGACAGGACAAAATCTGCTTTTGTAGTGGCATCAGGGAAGGCCAAGGGGCAGCAAAGGAAATGTAGGCGACATTGATTAATGAATGTCCGGTAGGTTCTGGGGTCGCCCATAAAGCGTTCTGGAGGGGCCAAGGGAAAAGGTCCAGGGAGAACCACCGGGGCAGGAGTAGGGGGTGGTTGAACAGGAGGAGGTGTGGCAGCTGCAGCATCTCCAAACTCCTCATCAGGAGGTGGGGGCTGCACAATGTTCTGTAATACATCCAGGAGTTGGTTCAGTGTTGCATGGGCTGCTGCCATATCGGGGCGTAAACCGGCAAAAGCCTGCATTACGGCGGCCATAGGATCTGTTCCAGGATCCATACCGATGGGCAACACACAGCTCCTTAATCTGTCGTGGTCCAATAGGGGTGATCGGACAGAATACCCCTAGTAAGAGATTGCACCAACACAAGAATTGCAATTTGTTCAACAGTAGACCGTAGACAAAGAAACCTTCCCCCCAAGAGCAGGGCCTGCAGGATACAATAAAACCTGACAGTCCGAGGGTTTGGGTGAAAAGTCAGGAGCAGCAACAGAGCTAGGGAGAAAGACAAAGGTCATGGATTACCATACATTTCTGTAGTGACCAAAACAAATCCTCGCCCCCACCTCCCCTGGTAACCCTACTCTTACCTGCGGTGCCTTGTGAAGAAAAGGATAACCTACATGGAGAAGAGGCAAAAGAAGAGTCCAACCAGTTCCAGGTATGAGAGTCCCAATCAGCTGACCTGAACGGAACGAGGGTACATCTAGAGTTCCAAGCAAAACTATTTATCCTCAAGTAACCAAGTAAGTGTTCCAAGTGAAGTTTGAAAAAAAACACAGCAAAGCGTCCCAAAGTGTAACACCTAATACAGCAGAGCGTCCAAAAGTGAGGTTCCAGGAAACACAGTAAAACGTCCCAAAATAAATCCCTTAGTGCAGCAGAGTGTCCCAAAGTGAAGATCCAAAAACAAAAAATAAAAAAAAACAATAACTGTTCCTGCCGTGGGAAAGGGCAAAAAGCAGCACAAACAGGGAAGCCCTCAGTCAACACGTGAAATCTGTATCCAGCGGGAGGTTCTTTGAATTCTTACTGAAGCAAGTGCTCCGCAGTAAGCAAAAAGAAAAACAATCGGGCTGAATGAAAACGTGCAGCTGGGAGGCAAAGGATGGAAAACAGGAGGTGCAAGGAACCAGATGAGGGGCAAAACATAATTCAAAGTCGAGTGGATGCCAAGGATCTGATCACCAAAAGAAAGCAACTGACAAAGGATCCAAGCGTCGGGAAGCAGACAAGGGCAAAACCGTAGGCCAAGGTCGAAAGAACAGTCCAGGGTCAGAATACCAAAATACACAGAACTTATCGCGATTTAACTCGAAGACACAGAACAACGGTCAAGGAGCGCTGAACCTGCGTTCTCCCCCTGTAATAGTAACAGCCCTTCTGGACAAACGGGAGACACGTCGCGTGCAAGTCACGTGACCGTTCCCGTAGCGGAAACGCTGGGAAAGGTAGTCTTTCCATTGTTGGCGCTGTGTTATACGCCAAGGCAATCTTCCGAGCCTGGTAAAAGTGGAACCCTGCAAAGAAGGGTGGCGCTGGGTCATGACAGTAAGTCACATTCTTCTTCTCACTAAA
The DNA here is from genome assembly GCF_040938575.1 of Ambystoma mexicanum. Taxonomy (NCBI): domain Eukaryota; kingdom Metazoa; phylum Chordata; class Amphibia; order Caudata; family Ambystomatidae; genus Ambystoma; species Ambystoma mexicanum. The sequence continues at coordinate 1,106,252,955 of NC_090930.1, read as the reverse complement.
TTTCACCTTTTTATTTTTCACTAATTGGGCCTCATTACATGTTAGGCGGTAGGGGTTTACTGGTACCGGTAAGGGCACCGGTACCGGTAAACCCCTACCGCCTTACTACGAGTTCCCTTTGCGGGACCCGACTTTAACGGCTAGTTTTACCAGCCGTTAAAGTAGGGTGCCGCAAAGGGACCTCGGAGCTGATTACGGTACCGCAATTTGCGGTACCGTAATTAGCACCTTCCCCATTCCCATCATGCCCTATGGGGGCAAAAATGGGAATGGGGAAGTGCCTTGGTGAATGGGGAATTACCGCCCCAGCTCACCTTGTAGTAGGGCGGTAATTCCACCATCCACCAAGGCGGACACAGTAAAATACCAGCGGCAACCATGGCGCTAATAGGGCCATGGTTACTGCCTACCGTGTAATGAGGCCCACTGTGTTTCAAGGAATAAAGGGAGTTGACCATTGGTCTAAGCCAATTCCTCAGCAAACTTTGCTTTAGGTAAAAGAAGCTTCCACATGGATTGACATATTTCTTCTTCTATCTCCACCCCTTTCCTCCTCTCCTTCTGTGTTTTTAACTGAAACAATTTCCCTGTGTCATTGGCCACCTTGACATGTTGATTCATTCTGGCCAAGGTTTCTTTGAGCATCGGAATCAGGGTTTCCCTGCTGTGATCTCATGATTTGATCAATGCTATCTGTCAAATGTTGAACCTGTCACTGCAATTATGAGACATGTTCTCTATTCTTTGGGGTGGTCTTTGGTCATAGCTCTGTTCCTTCCTAGAAGGGTAACTATCTCTCTCATGGGAGCAGTTTTGATAACTCTGATAGCTGTTGTTAGTAAGTATTGCTTTGTCTCCACTCATCCCTGGTACTGAGATCCATTACCCTGGAGCCTAGGAGGAGGAGCATCATTTTCTTAGTTATTTGTTTCTTGGAGGTGGTGATTGACTTCTCTCCCTGGTAATATTCTGACTTGGAATCCCTAGTATCTGAATCTTGGATTCTGAGTATTTCACTCAGAAGGAGGAATATATTTGTAGGCCAGGATAGGCCTTCAGCCTAAATACAGAGAACTAAGTTATGTCTCGTGTTTTGTGGAATCAGTATTTTGCTTGCCAGGTGGAGGACTAATCAGCTGGCTCTGACAGAGGATCTTCTCTGTCTGTTAGGATCTTTTACAGAAGAGGAATAGGTATTTGATCCCTTGTCTCTAAGTACAACTGAGGAGTACTCTTCGCCTCAGCTACCTTAATGGTAGCTTGAGCAGGCATTTTTTGTGGGACTCTTCTTTGTTTTTAGGAGCTGTTGGGTTATGTGCTTTATAGATCCTAGTAGCTTTTATGATTATACACTTGAAACTTCATCAGTCATCAAAATCACAAATTAACTGGGTCAATATATATTGTAGAAGGTGGTGGAAGAATGTATTTTTGAAATTGTGAATTTTGGTATCGACACATAGAGAAATCTGGACAATTGAGTGCTTGAGTTATTTAGAAAACTCCCTAGAAGATTGATCACCAGCACACATTCAATTTTAGTCAGCCTTGCAGGCTTCTTTTGGATTTCAACATGTTGCAAAATATTTCACAATTGCCTCCTCATAGGTGGGCCAATTGTTATGTTTTTATCTTCCAGTCAAGCAAAGAAACTAGAAAACTCGGGCGAGAAAAAATATTTGTTTAATTCTATGTTGTTTGGTCATTTTTGTATCCAAGTGATGCCATCATCTGTTGTACAAGTGTAGATGTTCTCAACCACAATATTTTACATTTTCTTGGCAACTCATAAATCTTTGTATAATTTTAATCTGTTTGATTGGCTCTTTAAAAAAAACTGGGGTTGCGGTTTTCTTTCTCTATATTGGCCCACTTGAGTCCACTTAGCCTCATCAGAGTCTGAGCCAATACTGGAATCCCCCTCCCTATTTGCATATTTGTTCCCTCTGTCATCATGAATCTAAGGAGGTTACCCATGTGTATGATACAGGAGACCATCTCTCTTTCCTTTGGTCTTCTAAATTATGGGCCTCAAATCATTTTGGAGGGGCTGGACAGTAGGGTATGTCTTCATATTGTCTCTCAGAATCAGTGTTCCCCTATCTACCTAAAGATTCGGGGATATCCTCATAATCCTTGCATAGATAGGGGTTTTCAAAATTAATGTTTTCAGGTTGCATTTTCTGTCTCTCATTGTCAGTCAGGTGGGTTAAATGGTCTCTGTATTGGATCATAAGATGTTCTTTGTGTTGCCTTAATTTATGTTCATATCTTGGTTGACTAATTCTCTGCTTGGGGTTGCTTTAAATTCCTCTCCTGTTCACTCCAGACATAGAGTGTGCTACTTCCCTGTCTTCTCCCCTGACCTTCTCTATATTTCTTTGTATCTGACAGGGAAAGCAAGTCTTCCTGTGTTTCTGGGTAAGTTTGGGAATAAGAAATTGTATATCTGGTTCCACCAATATCAGACTCCGCAGCATTCAAAACCATCGATCACACCATCCTACTAGACAGGCTCCAAACACTAGGAATCAGAAACTCAGCCCTTGCATTGATCTCCTTGTTCGTTTCCAATTGATCACAAATCATGTACCTCAAACAGTTCACATCCACATCCCAACCAGTAAAGAAAGGTATCCCACAAGGAGCATCCCTATCCCCCCTAATTTTCAACTTCTACCTAATACCCCTGCCTGCGATCATCCGCTCATTCAATCGTACCTGCTACAACTACGCAGACGACACCCAGATCATCCTCAAAATCCCAAAATCTCAAACCTCTGGTAATCCAAACCGGCCATCATGCCTCTATGTCATTGACCACTGGATGACGACCAACCACCTTATCCTCAACCCTGAAATCCTAGTTTGCGAGAAAACAGCCCTGCGTCCCCAACCGATTCTGTGGCCTCAACCCCTAGGACAAGCACCGGCAATCTCCAGCATGGTAAAAACCCTAGGATGCACACTGGACTCAGACCTATCCCTCAATCAACACACCACTGTGGTGTCTAAAAACTGCTTCTTCCATCTACAGATTCCCAGGTGTATGTTTCCCTACCTCACCTATCCACACCATTTTTCTGTCATCAACTCCATCATCCTGTCACGCCTAGATTATGCTAACTGCCTCTACCTAGGTGCTCTGGCATCTCAACTAAAGAAGCTCCAAAGAATCCAAAATGCAGCAGCACACCTGCTTATTAACATACCTGCTAGAGAACACATCAGCCCTACACTAAAAGTCCCCCATTGGCTTCCGATCACTCGACGCACTACCTTCAAAGCCATGTGCATCACCCACCACACCGTCCACAACATCGAACCAGAATTCCTTTGAGACAAAATCGACCCCTACCAGCCATCAAGGATTCTCAGATTCTGCACAGCATTTTGCCTAGTGGTCCCACCTCACAACTCCTCCAGGCTGGGTGGATCTTCTTTCTCCCTCCAAGCATCAATCATCTGGAACTCCCTACCCCTACACATTTGCAAAAGTGAAAACCACCTGAAAATCAGAAAGGCCCTAAATTCCTGGCTCTTCCCGTAAAATCTCCCCATGAACCCTGCCCAGAAACCAGACTGCTGAACCCAATTTCCCCTTACACCAACTACAACACAGAGGCCGGCAGCATTTGCAGTGGCTCACTTGACAGCCCATGCCCTACAACATCCCTTACCTAACTAACTCCCCGAATCACCCCCCGCTTGAAACCAGACTACCTAACCCAACTCTCCCTCAATCCAACTACAACACAGAGGTCGGCAGCTCTTGCTGCGGCTCACTTGATGCACAACAACATCCCTTACCTAACCACATACACCAGGGAAGCAAGCAGCCTTCTCTATGGCACACCACAACAAACTCTCCCACCCTCAACCACAAACCCTCGCAACAGAGAGACAATGAAAAATTACAGCATGCCATCCTCTCTGCTGCACTGGAGAAAGATCACTCCAGCCGAACAGTCTCGAAGTCTTCGATACGTATATCTCACACCCCCTCTGTGGACACAGGCCACAGGCACAGCCAAGCATCCATGCACCATAGAATGCTGCTATGGGTATGTCCTTCCGGTCTAGCATCACACATAACCATCCATACTGAAACACCTGACATACCTCAACACCTCTGCCACTAGCATACAGCGACTACCATCCGAAAGAAACTCATCATAGCTGGCCACACATCGACTCTCTGAACAATAGCCCTCTATCCCAAACCACCAACAGAACCCAACAACATGCCTGACCCTTTTGGCTGCTTACTCGAGCCCAGCCAGCCACCTAAGCCCTAGTCTGGCAAAAATGCATGCACACAGCCTCTAATCTAAATTCCTAGAACCTCCAACACATTGACTGCAGTCACTGAGGGCGTTCCAACTACAAAGTGCATTGAGGCCATACAAATGGGGAAAGAGCGCTATATAAATAACCAAATACAATATAATACAATAAATGTGGAACTGTGAGCTACTAACATGTGTTTGCTATTTACACTATGCTTACAATAACTTGGATCTGCAGGTTTTGTGCAAGGGAAGTAATACTTTCCGTTTAGAAAGCACAGACTATTTTGTTTCAACCAACCAACCTGGGAAATTGTTTTTTAAAATTCAGATTACATATGAATCTCACTGTGCACTATTTTCATGGAAAGATAAATGAAGCCTTTCAAACGTGCTTTAATTGTCTAATTTAGTTTAAGAAACTAGGCCTTCACAGAACCTATGTTATCATACTGATCCTCATTGGGCCATGGTATGGGATCCTTTGAACCATGGTCAAATGTCAGCTATATCTGTGTACAATTTAATAAGATGATTTTTGAAGAGTGACTGCTGAAAGTCCTATCTATATCATTGCATATACAACTCAAAAAGGTGTTTTAAGTTGGATTGAATTTAAATCTCACTTAATTTTACATACTGTGAGATTGCACTGTTTATTTTTGCATTTAAATCATGCAGTTTGATTACATCTTCCCAAAGCGCATCGTTTTTGGAATTTAGCAGGAAAATAGTTATTGGACTTATATTTTACTTCTTTTTGGGAAATGGTATACTCACCTTTGGTTAGTCTTTAGAGGTATGAAGCAAGGAGAACCCTAATGTGTTCCCATGGGAGCCCTCGGTCATCATTAGTTTCCCGTCTGCAAATCCCCTTTGTGCAAAGGAGTCATTCAATGGAACATTAATCTTCCCTTCTGTAGCCCTTGCCTGGCTCTCTCTCTATAATCCATTTAGTAGGAACAGGTGATGTTCTTCCCAGTGTCAGAATCCCTCTACTCTGTACTCACACTGTTTAAAAGTCTCCATAATTCCCACCATATGTCATAATTATGTGATTGGCCAAGTTCTTCCTTTGACCTACCTCACAGTTAGACATTCCGTTTCAGTACACACTCCCAATCATTAATGGATGATCACAATTTCTATACTTGAGAGAGAAAAAATGTCAGGGACCAAAACCACTCCAAATACTTTTGAGAGAACATTTGTTTTTCTTCCATAATTTAGGACAGTTATATGCACCCTCAATGAAACCACAAAGTCTATATTTGCATATGCATGTATGTATATGTGACAACTGTTTGGCATATTGCTTCAGATTTCTTTCAGAAATATTAATGTTTGTTTGTTTGTTTATTCAATTGTAATGCGCACCAAACCCGTGGGTAAAAGGGCACAGCAGTATGAAGATGTAAAGCTTACATAGTTGCAAATATACATTGAATATACAAGAATATACACAAATATACAGAGAGATTACATAAGTACAGAGTATACAGAATGTGCAAATATATACAGAAGTAAGATGGCCCCTGTAATCACAAGAATAAAACATAAGCAGTGTGCAGAAATACGCATTGCATGTTCAAATCCTCTGTGTAACACTAAGGCACTCTGGTGAGCTGGAGCCACGGGCATAGCCTAAAAGGTCAGGGGCTATGGGTCTGTAACGATAATGTATTTTATAACATTTTTTCTGAAGTGTAAGTAGGGTTGGTCAGCTCTCAGGTCTTGAGGCAGAGAGTTCCAGCATTTAGCAGCCTTTACAGGGAAACTGTTGCCACCAATAGTGGTGAGCTTGTATTTAGGTATGGTCAGGCAATTAGCATTGCCAACTCTGGAAAGTCTGTGAACAGTTTTTCTCTGAATCTTGGCTGTAAGGTTGCTAGGGGCAGCGTTATTCAGAGCCTTGTGGGTCAATGATAGTGTTTTCAACTGTATTTTGTTAATGATTTTATTGATAAATTATATATAGCTGTGAAATAGATGTCAGTATTTGTTTTTTAAAACATACTTGGCTTCATGTTCCTAGGCCTTTCCATTCAAAGATTAAGAGTAATATTTACCTTCTGAATGTAAAGTCAAAGGTTATTATGTGTTGTTTCAAAACCAAGAAAATCCATGCATGCCTAAACTGTTTTTCCACTTTGAATCTTGTGCTCAGCACATGACTCTGGTAAACAGATTACATCATGAGTTCAGTGATGCCTTGATTAATGATTGATGGAAGTCAATTGACAGGGCTCTTTGTGTTATTTTCGCATTTGACCGTACACATATTGACTTTCATGAGTTCAGCGTCAATAGATTGCCAGGTAATGCACATATTTTCCTTTGAAGCTGGCCATAAAAGAACATAGGCTTCAACCATTTGGTAATTCCAGATGTTAATCTCTCAGTAAACCATAGATTATATTTTTCTGGTAAGTCAGTTCTCTGGCAGACTTCCAAAGGTGGGAGGGATTTTGCTCCGATTTTAAATACAGGTCAACTTGAAGTCAGCAGATTATCATACTAAATGAAACACCAATGTTATTCAAATTACACACAAAAACAATGCTTTTCTACATATTTATACAGTATGAGATTAATAAAGTCCACTATATTATTATAAGCTTTGTACAATAATTGAACAGTTGTCAGAAAAATAAAACATTACTTTTTACTGAATGAATGAATGAATGACGATTCATTTCCTTCATTTGATGTACAGTAAAGTGTGCATGAGTGCATCCTTCAGAACACTTGACAACATACTACCACTAGACTTTTATCCATGTACTACTTCTGTAGCATAGTGTGTGTTCTCTGGTTAACAGGATTATATTATTGACCAATTCTGGCCTCATCGCACTTTTAAAATAACTGTGTATTTTAAACTAGTGCATTCTGCAACACCTGTTTTACTTTATATTGATAACAACCCATTCTTTGGGTAGAAAGTACTCAAAAGCCCAATGTGTTGAGTGGTATCTCTTAGGTGTGCAGCCAATTACTTACATACTTCAGGTGTAACCTAGTCGTGTTAGAGAGTAATAGGTGGGCAGAAACCAAAGAATAAAATGTTACATTGTTCTGGTGTCTCTCTCACTTAAACTTGAAATAATCTGCATTGCTCTTGCAATCTCCACCACTGAGTCATCTTCCTCAGTTTTATGGTATGAATTTGTTTTCGGGAAATAGGCTTGGGTTTCTTTTACTCTCACACGTCCTTAACAACATATGAACATTTTATAATTGGACCATAACCTTTAATAAACCAGATGGAAATAATGAAATTATTGTCCCCTTTCCTCGCAGGAGCAGTTTTGTCATACTCCTGGCTCTTGACAAAAATTGGCTGAATTTTGGGTAGATTTCATTGGTGAAAATGACTCCCTGACACTTTTTTTCCTGATGGCCCTAATCATTGGTCATAGTCACAGTTCCCTGAGCCTTGAATATGCAGGTTAAAACAGGAGAAAATGCAGCAACATCTCCACCTCATTACTTGCGCATGGTATTCCTCCATCTCCTCTTCCCAATTGTCCGCTAGATATTTTACAGGCTATAACCCACTGTTAAATTTAAAAAAGAGTGATCTCAATCTTTGATTGCTTATGTAGGATAGTTAACTATTCAGGGCCCACTTCTTGCGCATATAGCTATATGCTATGCACGTCATGCTAGGAACCACTATGTCCAGTAATTGCTGCTCCCTATATACTCAATCTGCAGTTATTTATTTTCAACCGTTCCTTGATGGGGATGGTGTCACAATTTTTACACAAGGCCGAGGGAAACTAGTGCATCCCTTACAGCTGTTAACCATAGATTTTCCACAGCTTTTTCTATGGACAACACATTTGTAAGGAAAGATGTTTGTCTATTCCCTTCAGAATGTCACTCCCCATTTTCTCAAAATGCAGTTTTTAATTTCCAACTATTCATTGATGGTAATGGTGTCACAATTGTAACACAAGTCCTTTGGACTCTAGCGCATCCTTTACAGCTGTTAACCAGGGATTTTCCCCAGATCTTCCAAGGGATAAGGCATCTGTAAGAGAATATCTATATCTATTCCCTTTAGCCGTGGAACAAAATTCAAACCCCAGAATAGCTTTCTTAACCAAATCCTATCTGCAACTAACACCATTCCAGACTCCACCATCATTGTAATAATTGGATTGGTGTGGGAGGCAGTGAGCAACTTCTGCAATAAACTTCGGGAAGAATGACTTTTCATCCTTAACTTATCTGGGTGAAGGTATGTGGTGGGAACCTCACTCCCATTTGTATTCAACGAGGACCCTAGATAGTTCTGTCATCCATGTCCAGTATCATACACAGAAGGGCGAGTGTGATCAATAAGGGTACGCAAACCTGTGAGATGGTATTTATATGTATGTGTGTCTCACGCCAAGGGTTGATTGCACATTTCGGTTCATTACAGGGTGGATTTTGCACATTCCTGATGCTGAAGGACAGTGCCATATGGGAGTGAGGTTCCCACCACATACCTTCAAGGTAAAGTCTCTTAACTTGGGGTATTAGATGTCAATAGGACATTGCATTCAAGCACAGTAGTGATGGCTGCTCTTTGTTTTTTGCAGTTTGGGCTGTGGACTTGGCTGAGAAAAGGGCCTTTTCAACATTGAATGGAAAAATCTTAATGCTGGTCTGTGACACTCAATATCATCTCAAGTGTGACAATATTTTTGAGCTCCTCAGGAACGTTCATCACTTTGCAGTAATAAGAACTGAAACATGGCATGTCGAGCGAATTGGGCTTGGAGAATTGACTTGCCCTGAACAACATTATTGAGACTTCTGACCTCATCTACAGGGATATGCAAAATTGAAAGTTTCAATTTGTATGAATCATACACAATTGAGGAAGTCACTGAGTGTATGGGTCACACACTTGTTTGATGGTGATTGGTCCAGTATGGTTTTGAAGGAATCTGTTTTTGTTGGAATAGATGTTTTAAAAAATATATTTGAATATTTTCATTAAAGTATAGGTTTTTAAATATACATTGTTGTGAGGATAATATGGTGGTGACTGGTCCTTCTCGCAGTGCTTGAACCAATACAATCTCTACCCTCTGATATAGTGTTGGGAATTGTTGAGTCCCGGGGAGAGGAGAGATTGGTGCTCCACGGATTCGGAGAGAACATTTTCCCCAGGGTTTACCCTTTTGTACTTGACCCCATACACTTTCCCCATATATTTCACAAGTTAGCAGCATTGTGATGTGCACATAGAGGTAATCCTTCACTTGTTGAATCCCCCCGACAGGTGGAGCCCCAATTCGTAGAGTAGTTAATGATAGTCAATGCCTTATCCTAGTGCGCTGACTAGTACCAAAGGCCAGGAAAAATATGTAACATGATAACTACAACTACCAGACTGCTCCATTGGCCCATCTCCGAAATCAATGGCCACTGAATGTTTAGTTCCCCTTTCCAACATCAGAAATGTACACTTCACATTGCTGATGATCACTTTGGCTCTGATTCTCAAAAAACGCGCACTGGAGCAAATGAGGAGATGGCTGTGAGCATCTCAGAGTTGATCCACCTGCCTTATACTTCATTCTCAAAGCATAAACCTTGAGTAAATGTGGCTAATCATTGAGCACCTGTGAGGTGCTCATGTGAGTCTCAAATAATGGTTTGAGGGTATCTCGGCGACCCTCCAGGCAATTCCAGATTTGCTCACATTTTTGGCCTTGAGATTCAGGCATGAGGCCGCGGGTATAAATCTGGGATGCATGCACATCTCAGATTTCTGCTCTGCAAGTCTTTCAGAATCAGGCACCATTGCACATGGGCCGCAGCTTCGGTGGCAACATCATCTCCACCCGGTCAAGAGCCCGGTGGGCCGACGCTCGTAGACCAGCAGCAGCCGCCAATGTTGCAGACCTTCAGTAACCTTTGACCTGGCAGGTCCTAGAACTGTCTTTTTCTGGGTACCACTCATGAAATGGGTCTCATTTGGTCACGGTACTCGTTCGTCATTATTCCCAAAAGCTGATTTCTATTTTCTGTGAACTTCTTTGTTGGCTCTGCAGGGAGCGCACAGCTGTTTAGGATATGGCGGTACAACCAGGAACTGAAAGCCAATGGCATTGCACCACCCACAAAAGAAGAGGCATACATAACCTGTTAATTACTTAAAGTAATTGATGGAAGATTTTTTTGCGAGGAGTGGATAACTAGTTGTACTAACTGGTTCAATTGCTTTGGATGTTCCTGAGAAAGAAAGGAATTTCTTTTACTAATCATGTCCGCCAGTAAAGCTGAAGGTTCTATAAATATAGGTCATATAAGGAAACAATAAACTGTTTGATTTTACAAAAAAAATAAAAATCAGGCAGCATGTGCAGAACAATTCCAAGACCGCCAGTCAGATAGCGCAGCGAGATGATGGAGGTTCGAATCCCGGCAGGGCTAACTCAGCTTTTCATCCTTCCGAGGTTGATAAATTGAGTACCATGCAGTGGGACAATAATATCGACTGTTATTTCAGTGCTCAGGTACCTGCGGGCAGGGCTATATAAAAAACTAGATATATAGATATACGAGTCTCCCGAAGTGTACTCCTGTTCTTGAGAGCAAGACTGAGTCACCTGCATATACAAGATCATGGATGGTCCTTCCCCAGAGGGCAGGCGCATTCACTGCCACAGTGATGGAGGAGTGCATGGCTACCGCGGCAATGCACAGATTAAATAACAGCGTGAGCCACTTTCCAAGTACTCCAGTCACTGTATATTTAAAGTTATGTAAGTGCATATCAAATGCACTTTAGGAAAAAAGCAGGCTGCAGGCCCAAGCATGGCATTCAGTACACAAGGCCGGTGAAGCACCCATTAACATTTCGAAAACGAAGACATTGGCTAATGGAATCCCGCGTTTTGTTCTGCGATGGTTTGCAAAATAACAAAGCGGAGAGCCAGCTCTCAAACTCCTGAGATTTGGCTGCATTGAAAGGAGCGTGTTTACATCTGTGATCTTTTGGGCTCGAGGGACCAGCCGAGGTGAAAGATAAAAGCCGCCAAACACAGCGTTGCACCGAGTACCACTGGCTGTGAAGCCACTGCAGCCCATCAAAAGAAAAGCAGGATGCGGTGTCAAGGCTGCCTAATAAAAGGCCTTGTACTTTCCAATTCACAGTCAACAATGGCTGGTAAGATACGAAAGAAGATTGGAAGGAATAAGGGGGGGGGCTATTCCAATAAGAAGCAGGGGCACAGCGGCAATCATGTCTGAGAAAAGCACTCAACACTTCTGCAGATGTGTCACAGACCCAATTTTAGATTTCAGGCTCTTCCCTGCTGATAGTGAAAAAAGATGCCATTTTCCGGAGAAACTCATTCTACAGATTTCTCTCTCTAAAATAGTTTTTTGCATGTCAGTATTTTTTAGGCAGCCCACAATTATTCGTTTTCTCTGAAATACGCAATATCCTTCGAAGCATCCTCTTTATTTTTAAACAATGTTGGTTTCTTTACAATCAAAGTGCTTTCTGTGAAGTTATATACAAGATAAAATATCCCAACTGAATGTAATAAAGATATTGCAATTTATCAAATTTTCAGGACGAAAGAGCATCTTGACATCAGCAGTCACATAACTCCAAGAGGGCCTGCAATCAAGTCTTTTGTACATTTCCACCACTTTTTTCCCCAGTTAACTTATGTCTGTTCATCTCCATCTACCAATCAGGACAAGTGTAATAACCCTAGTCAGAAGGGCCTCGCCTTTATTTATTTATTTATTTATTTATTTATTTATTTATTTATTTATGTACTTATCTATTTACAGTTGATTTATATAACTGTGAACACAGACTCTGTGCAGCGCCCCAAGAGGAAAAGGGAAAATAAATGAGGGGTAGGGGCTGGTCCTCAAAGTCTTTAAACATTCAGATCAGCTAAGTGCAGAGGTCAAACTGACGAGGTAAGAGGAAGGAAGAGAGCAGTAAGTGCGAGCAATACTCGTCAATACAGAACAAACAATAACTGCAGGCAATGATAAAGAACAAAACAAGTGCAAGGCATCCCCCATGCTTGTGAGCAGGGAGTCAGGTACATAGGGCCCACAATTGGAAAGGTGATCAGCCCATACAAGAATGAGGAAATGCACCCTAGTCGCCACAGGTGGTTGAGGGAATTCCAGATAGTTGAAGGATTTCTTGAAGTTAAGGGTTTTGATGCTCTTTCTAAAGTAGAGGTGCTTCTCCTCAGCTTTGAGGGAGGAGCTTCATTGCAAGGGACGGCCCCTGAGGACTTGCAACCAATCTTCCTTTTCTTTGGCTGCCAGAGGGAAAGATACATCGACAAGGCAGCTCATGAATGTCGCCAACCTTGATAACCTTACTCAGAAGGAGGAAAATAGAGGAGCAACAAGAATGCAGAGTCCAAAAATAATTACCATGAAAATCGAAGGTTTTAGCATTCTGAGATTTAAAAAAAAAAGCAAAATCCCTTTTCTACTCTGGCAGGATGATAAACGCCATTAACCCAAAGACAGAGTTTGCTCAAACTGTTGTAATCCTCAAGCATCATCCAACATCTCTGTGCTACTCTCATCCTTTGTGACCTGTCGGCTGCTTTTTCACCACAATATTCTTAGATCCTGCCTTTTTAACCTTGCTATAGGAAAACAAACACTTGAATGGATTATGCCTTCCTTAAAAATACACACAACAGATCTTCAAACAACTTCACACATAAGACCCCAAACAATACCTTTTTGCTGTGCCTCAAGGTTGCTCCCTATTCCCCCTCTTGTTTAACCCCTGTTACACCTCCCACCCTCTTTTCTGAGATCTTCAACCTATCCTGACACGATTACAAGGATAACACACAACTAAGCTTGAGACTGTTAAACAGTCGCATTACAACATGTATAAAACAAAATAGACCAGCTCCTGCTAAACTCAGAAAAATATTAGAATTCCTCTTTCAGGCAAACAATCCCTCAGCACAGCCTTTCTTCCTGATCTTAATAACTGACCTTTATTACTGCTCCCCTCTCTGCAAGGTAAGAATCTTGGAAACATTGTTGATTCAAATTTAACACCAGACCCACCGATCACATCAGTGGCCAGGAAATAATTTATGGAAAGTTGCAATCCTTGCTTGATCACAACAATGCACAGCAATAGTAGCTATCATCATATCCAGACTGGCATATGCTGGCAGCCTCGGCTGCCAGCATTTATTAGCTAGACTGTAGAGAGTGCAGAATGTGGTAGCAAGACTGATACAGAGAATGGGACGTAAAGAGCATATCTCAGCAGCATCGATGTCCTTACACTGGCTTCCAGCTGGGCACAGAATACCCTTCAAGGTGCTCTGTATCACATTTAAGGCTATTGTTAGGACTTGGGTAAGTTTCCTAAAAAAAAATATGGTACACAAAGAAAGTGAACTAATTGGTATCCTGTGATTTTAACGAAAAATGTTTTCACGAGGTAAGTTTTACCGAAACCAAAATACCGAACAAAATAGCCGAAATAAGGTTATATATACATATATACGGAGTTAAGGGGTTAAAACAGGTCAAGACAGGTGAGGAGGTGTTTGGGGTGGGTTAAAAATAATTGTTAAATGGGAAGCCCCCCCACCACCAAATAAAAATAATTTGTATTTTTCGGTATTTTGGTTTCGGTAAAACTTAAAACATTTTTCATTAAAATCACATACAACCAAATAATTCATTGATCCTTGGTAGTACCTCATTTTTCGTTTTTTTTTTAAAAGGGGATCTACTCTTTGCCCACTTTCAAGAAGTAATAGAACTTAACTGACCTCCTCCAAAAACCCATTAAAACCTGTCTTTTTCATGCTAAGAGTTGTTCTGAACATGTATTCTCTCACGTTAGCATCATCAGGGTTTGGATATTTGCATTATTACTTTCAATGAAAACTTTAACCTATTTGCCGGATTAGGATGGTTTGCAATTCTGGACGCGTGCATTTAACATAACAGACTGTCATGTCCTTGTTTGTTTACTTTTGAAATTTCATTTGGTTTAATTCTTCTATGTTCTAGAACCTGAACTACATATTGTTCACTATGTAATGTGTTATCCATTATTGTGTAATTTTGATATGTTTTATATATGAGAAATATATGCTGGCCCCAAAATATTTATTTCACTTCCTGTCTTCTTGTTATATATTTGAATAGAGTGTTGTTGTTCTAGTTGCAGATAACCAATACAATAGGAGTACACGCGTGATATAAAATTATCTTTCATTTTTCAAGTTGGCTTATTCTTAGGAGTCTCACACAATGGCACTCTACATGCAACCGTTAGACTTCGTTTTTTTCTATATGGGCTTGTGTGTAGAATCTTACAGTGGTCATACACACTAATTATTGATACTGCTTTCCCGACTATCGAACACTTTATCAAGTACCTGCAGAATCTCTTGGGACAAGCCAGTGGGGGTCTTTCTCATTTGTACCTCTGATTCATTCTTTAAAAGTCAGAACATGGGTGTATTCTGGTTTGTGCCCAAGAAGATTTAGCAAAGGTGCATGCGTTGGTATAGAGAGTGTACTGATGTGTGACGGCACTGCAGTGTTATTTCCCTCCCCATTATTGCTTTGTCATAACAAAAACAATTAAGGGTGCCTGGTATGGTCTTTACCATCCAGGCTCACATATATCTCTACAGGAAAAAAGGATGAACACCAATTAGGTTGGACACAGAGCAACTGTGCAATATGTACAGTCAACACCTTACTTATACAAAAATATAATTGTAATTGTTCATACTGTCTCACAAACATTAGAAAACTGGCATAAATGCACCAACTGCATGCCACATAAAAGTAAACACCCACATCCACTAGATGAACAAAAATAAAGAATTATACTCAAAGCACCCAGTCCCACTTTAAACAGAACACAGGACCTACAAATACAAAATCACATAATACATAGAAATCACATTTAGTACCTAGCCCAATTCCACTGATTAGGGCTTAGAACCACACACACACATAGATTGATATTTTGTCACCACTGCACCTATTAAACAGTGTGTATATTTCTTTCACAACATATGGTCGACATGTGTTTCGGCAGGTTTAATGAGCCATTGTGATGCTCCAATTAGATCCGACCATCATCAGGACAAGAATGGTGCTCAGTAATGCACCACTCCTATAGAATCGTGTGTTCAAATGTCTGTATCGTATACACCGCCACAATTTTCAATAGAATTCTAAAGATGGTGACTCCACAGCAGAGGTCAAAGTGGGCGGGAGCAGTCGGGAGCGGTGCTCCTATAATTTTTATTTTTAGGTTTCACTGTTCCTATACTTTTATTTTGAAAAGAAACCGTTCTGGAATGGTTTTGTTTTAAAATAAAAGTGTAGGAAGAAGTTCAAGCTTGCATTTCACCACACTGAACATTCCTTTAAATAGCAGGTGTGTTTGTTTGGGGGTTACAGCGATGGGGTTTGTGGAGAGCGGGGCAGGGCAGCAGGGAATATAGTTCCATTACTTCTTTTCGTACACTTTGGCCGCTGCTCCACATCACATCTTTGTGGAATCCCTTATTTTTTCCTATTTTCTTTTTTCTCAGTTGTACATTTTGGATTTGGACATGTTCATACTGCCAAAGTATGACAATGACAAATCGGACAAGCCATCATCCTCCACTAGTAATTGTTGGCTGGTGGTGACCATCTGATCGCGCAATGAAACAAATCATCCATCAAGCCGGCTCTCTTCACTTTCAAACCTAGGTGCCGTTGGTCATAACAATACATGGCTTACTGTCGATTTAAGTGCACGTCAGTTGATATTGGAAATGATTTGTCAGGAAACCTAAACTTTGGCATTGCACCAGAACTACCTGGAACTGAGGAGGGTGGCCACACAGGGAATTGCTGCCCTTGAGATTTGGTTTTGCGCACTTTATTCTTTGATAATGTTTTTAAAAGTACTCACATTTTCACATATTTAATAACAAAATGATTAACTCCCATGGCAATGAACTTGGGTGCATACAGGAACGGAGTTCACCCTACATTAGCACTGATGGTGGGCATTGTCACTTTGCATTCGGATATGCTATTGACCTTGGTGGCTCTTGTGTGACCAGTTCTTTGGTAGGAATAATGCCAAATTCTGATCATAAAAGCATCTCACACTCATGAGTGCCAGACTTGCATTAATGGGAAAACACCATCTTGATGGGTTCCCAGCCACTCGCTTGCCTCTCCTAAAAGCAGTCCACCAGGCTGCAACAGGCTTTATTAAGGGTGTGTAGAACTTTGTTGAATGACCTCTGTCCTACGCGAGCAACAATGGCTTCCTCTGCAGGCTGTTCAAGCCTCCATGTATCGTCTGCAAAGCAGCCACAAATAGCACACAAGCGTACTTGGTGTCGAAGCTCCACATATCTGATGACACATGCACCTCATGCAGCCAACTTGACTGACCTGCTCGAATCACAACTCATCTGAAAGAGAGAAGCCACAAACAATCCTTCTCTTGTCATGCACCCACCCTCTGGAACTCGATCCTGGTATTGCCCAGGAATGCCCCCACACTTCTCCAGTTTCACAAATCTCTCAAAATGCGTCTTTTTCCAACAACGCCTGACCAAAGATTTATCCCAATGGTGGCATAGAACGCAGCTTATTTTATGGTGCCAAATTTCAAAGATGCCGGCAAAAACGCTGGGAACCACACTGTGTACAGCGCTGGGCTGCTCTCAAGCTATTTCCGTGATTTAATCCATAAAATAAAAAAAATAAAAATCACAGCATATCCTGAAAGGCACTCAATAAATCCTTAGCTGCCTGCATTACCCTGTTGTTCTCGAACCACATTCAACTTTCACACCGTCTTTTTTTGACTGGTCCTGACTTGAAAGTACCAGAATTACTATTGCAGAGCTTTCCAGTGAGAAAAATCAAAGGTTATCCTGGGTCAAAAGCCAGACTTGTATAACTGGGTCACTGGAGCACCTCATGAGCACAACATGCATCCAAAGATGACATGCCTAACTACCTATTATCCGTACAGTTGCCTCACGTTCTGACTTTAATTCCAACCATGTTACATGTAGAATATACCTACAATCTCGATCTATGGCACACCTGAATAGATATGCGTGTGCACACAAACACGTGCAATCACAAAACAGTATTTTCCCCTACTACATCACCATTCTTTATGTCTGCAGCAGTTGCACCCTCTTTTCCATCCTGTTATCTTCTCCCTGCTGCCTTTTCTCTGCAGGTTCAGGCGCCCTGAGACCACTGCAGTGATTTGGTGCAGTATGAAATCCTTACAACATAAAATAAAATAGCATTATAAGTGGCTGGGCTCTCCTGTAATAGCACAGAAGGATAAACACATAATGAAATGCAAGCTGTCCAAGGCAACACCAGTTGTTTCAATAATTTCAGACCTTTCCATGCATCATGACTCTCTTTTTGGTGTCGATTGTGAGTCTCGCTATGGCAAGGGGTGTGCCCAGATGTTTGAAACTAGCTTGCTCTGCTTAGTGAATCGAGCTGCACCTCACTGATGACTTCCAACAAAGCTGAACGACACTTGGGGCCTCATTACGACCCAGGCGGTAAGGGGTTTACGGCAGCGTTAACAGCGCCGACCCTTACCGCCTGAGTACGAGGTCCCTTAGCGCCATGGCGCTTTTAACACCTGCTTTTAGCAGGTGTTAAAATCCATGGCGCTAAGGGACCATGGAGTTAATTACGCCACCGTAATTTACGGTGGCGTAATTAACGCCTTCCCCACTCCCATTATGCCCTATGGGGCAAAAATGGGAATGGGGAAGGGTAAATGGGGATTGGGGACTTACCGCCCCGCCAAGGTCGGAATGGGGCGGTAAGTCCACCAACCACCATGGCGTAAACGTAGTTTACGCCATGGTGGTAAAGTCACGGCCCAGGCGGTAACTTACCGCCTGGGTCGTAATGAGGCCCTTGGTGTGTTTGCCTTCCCCTGCGCAAGAGACATTGGTGGCAGGACCAAGACAGGTTTGCATTTGGCTGGTCACCTTCTGTAATGGCACAGAGTAAACAAAATAATGAAATGTAAACTTCCCAGAGCAATGCCAGCGCTTACTACTAATGCAAAGATTTCCATTTATCACTTTGTGGAGATGATTGGGCATGCAAGATGTTACGCCATAACAAGATTTAATGCACTCACAGTCTAAGCAGTTTGGAAGGAGTTCAAAGATATACTCAAAGAAATGGTGTCTGTATAGAGCAATTAAAGAAACTCACAGAGCATCCTTTCTCAGTCTCTTACCTTCATGGCAACCCCGATACAAAGCCAACGAAATACACATCTGATCCAGTTGACCAGCACCTGCTTGCAGTGATGCTAATCTAGCAAAAATCCTAGGGTAGGAAAAGTAACACACATACACACACACATCATATCACAGAAACGTATATTGCATGATCCTTGATCCAATGACATTAAGGTGAATTAAATCACTTAAATGTGGGAAAGAGCTCCAATAACCTGAAACATTAATGTAAAAAGTATCTCAGCACATTGGACATTCTTTTAGATGCCAAGCGATCACTAAGGTGCTGCCTTGATATGTCAGGGGCCTATTATATGTTCTGGTGCATCCACAAATTCAGAACCTAAGCCCCAAATATCCATGTTCAGCCACAAATGTCATGGACAGTCTTAAATATCCAGGCACTGCCATCATGTGTCAAACCACTATGCCTTCTAGCTGCAGTTTAAAATAACCTAGTGCAGTCTCAAATCCTCTGGCAGTCTTATCATGCATCAAACAGATTCAAATACCAACTGCATCATATGTCCAGTTAAGGCATCCTATAACCAGGTATAACTTGGCATCCTCAAGTACTGCCTCATATGCCCATGTGCTTCCGCTTATGCCCCTTGCCTTTTCACTCTTCGGTCAAAGTGGAAGTTCTTGAAGGGAGACACACCTCCCCGCGTAAAGTTGGCAGCGCCGCACCAGGGTATCGACAGCAGAGGGCGCACTGCTGCAAAGGAAGCAGCGGGCCATGTGGCGAATCAAATCGGATCTGCTGGTGTGGCTTCTGCACTGGCATGGCATGAGGAGCCACGGGCACAGATTGGGGTTGAAGCAAGATTATCGGAGCTGGTGTTGCATGGCAGCCTGGGTGTCATGATGCAAACCCCCGGGCATCCAGACCACGTCCATCAGCCCCGGGAGCAGGCATCATGTCGCCTTGGGAAAACCCAGCAACCCCTGCTAGGGGCTGTCTGGGTTCAGTCCTGGCGCCTATGGTGCCAGGCTCATATGGGACATCAGTCCTGGCGCCATAGGCGCCAGGCTCATAGGTGCACACTTACCTGATGCAGACCATGCTGCAAGAAGATCCAAGCTGTAAGAGGATTCAATTCAACACGACAGCTAAGTCAACGCCTAGTCTAGAATACTGAATGAAAACCCTTATTGATATACCTTTATGTCCAGTTCATGCGTTCTGGATGACTACCCCTATATAACACCCCTCTCTTGGAATCCCCCTGACCCCACTGAGCCAAGAAGTAGTTCTGTTTTGCAAGTTAAAAGGTTTATTTGATAATTTAAACAATAGATATATATATGTCACACCTTATAATAAATTAATAATTGAATAGCACACTGAATCTGATATGATAAAGATTAACAACGGAGAATCTGGCACTAACACGCTTCTCCTCTATAATCAATAAGGAGTTGACATGAAATGGATAAGGTAGCACACAGGTGAATAGGAACAAAAGAAGAAGGTGGTACAAAATGCTTTATAGAGTTCAAATGGATGCAAGGTTGAATGAATGAAATGCAGTATAGAAATACTCAATATGATTTCAACAAAACAATGTAATCACTTTTCTCTGGCAATCCCCTCCCCCCCTTGATGCAAGGCAAGGAAATGGAAGGAAAACACACAGTTCTCAGAAATGCAATCAAATGTGATTCAGTTCACCCCAGCAAGCTTAGACTACAGAAAACAGATAGGAGTTTTGAAAACACAGGCAAAATGCTTTGATATGTGCTGGCAATGAATTAAAAAAATATGCTAAAAATGCTTTTAATTCCCTTTCAGAGGTTCAGGGTGAGTGATATCTACTCTCTATGAATTCAGGATCACCTTAACAATGCTTTAGTAGTAACTAGCAGGTAAACGAAGTTTTTGGCAAGGAAAAGCGAAACTGCTGTCTTTTTACACGTGAAGAAATTTGCAAATCGCGGCAAAATTCGCGGATGCGCCGAGCGCTATTACAGAGGAACCGCAAGGACTATCACGATTGTTTTGGGGTCCTAGGAAAGCCTAGGATCTCATCTTCCAAATGAAAGTTACTGCAAGTCTCTAGCACAAACGGTCGCGGAGATATGAGCGATTTAGCGAAGGTCGTTTTTCAGATTTGAAATTTTAAAAGCTCAAAATGACAAGTGCAGCTTGCAACTAGAAAATGACAAGTGACAGCTATGCAAAGGACAGGTGACAGTTAGGAGACAGTTCTACTTAGATTAAGCTAGATTGAATTATATTATTTTAACTAGGAGATTGGTTCTGCACAGTTTTCTAGGTACTCACACTATATTCTTGAGTGAAATGGGCCTCGCCATGGATCTGGTCAGGTTTTAAACTCGCCTCTGGTCTCTGCACTTCACAGTGATCTGGGTCAGCTCTCTCTGGTTCTCTGGTCTGGGTCTCTAGTTCTGGATAGATTGAAGGCTCTAGTTTGGCTCTCTGGAGGTTTGATGGAGGTAAAGTATGGATTTTTCCGGCAGAGCTTCCAGCGGCAGATGGAATTGAAGGTCCCTATCTGTCCTGTCTCTCTGCTTTTATGTGTTTAGAATGTGGGTGTGTTCTAGCATCACTGACCCTACCTCTCTCTCAGCTTCTAATTGGTCAAACTTCCATTTCTCACTTGATTGGGGAAGGAACTGTGAGTCAGAGTGATGTCATTTTATGGCTTGCAGATAGGACACTCCCCTGTCAGATTGCACATATTCTATATTTGATAACAAAAGACATATTTCACAGTTACACAGTTGCTTGAAATTACATATACATGGTGTGGCTGAATTTAGCCATGTCTCTGTCCAAATCTGCTGTTTCTAAGAGCTTGCATTCAGAAATGGCACATAATTGACTTTTTAACTGATTTTTCAATTTCTGACATTGACCCAACTTTACATACATGTGCGCAGGGAGTATGGACATAAACTGATGAAGTTTCAGATTTTTAACATGCATACATTTAGAGTAATATCCACTTTTCCGCTAACACCCCCCTGAACATACCACCGGTTCTAAAAACCTCTTAAACTGTGGGCAGAAAAATCACAAGAATTATGGTATCATTTATAAAATTTTCACATGTCCGCTCTATGAATGATCCATCTTTTTAAAGTTATGTTCTGGCTCCAAAGGGGTGTGGTTTCCTCTCAGCACAAGGTAGAAATACTGGTTTATCCAGTTCTGCCAAGCCAGCTTGCTCTCACAGGCAGTGCCCCTCCCCTTTCCTCAGGAGGAAGCCACTTTTTATGACCATTTACGACTCCTGCCAATAAAACCTTTGCCTGAGCCAGGACAGGGCTTTGTTCAGTTTCCTGCAGAGCCCAGGTAATTCAATCAGGGAAGTGTCATATCCCTTTTGGTGTGAGCAGCAAAAGGGCAGCTAGGCCTGGGAACACAGTTGTGACTCAAGTTTCACTCCTGATGGGGGTAGTTGCCAGGCAGAATCAAGTTCCTTAAGCCAGACTTTCAGCTAACTGTCATGTTTTTTGTTGCTTTTTAAATTAACTTGCAATTTTACACATGCAGCTAGAATGCTGATTCTAAGTGCAAAACTATGACATTTCAACAGTTACAAAGGCATGTGACACCAAACATAGGTCACTCATTTAATCTAAACATTTTCAATTTTAGTGTCTTTAAATCCAGTGCAACTTAAACTGCTGACTCCATAGCAGTTTTGTTATAAGCATTGTTTTGGGCTCTTCATTTCCCAGATTTTGTAGGCACACAAAACTCCATTCTGCCAAATGTCTGCTGGTGTCCAGTGAGTTTTTAGATGTGTTGCAATGTTTAAAATAGACATTTTGAGCCTGCCTTCAGAGAAACACAGGGTGGTTTTAAACTGCCGGCTTTTGGATAGTGGTGAGTACTGGTACTGCACCCATTTTTGGGATTTAAGAAAATGAATTCCCAACAGTTATGGGTCTGCTTTTGGCAATCAGCATTGCCATTCCCAATGGTTTCAGACTACTGTGTGGGTAGTCCAATGGTGGTTTTAGGCAGTGTCCTTCTGTTCCCATAACATCGGCAAAAATGAGTGGCAGCCTATTCTTCATGCATTTCCCTGTGCATTTTCTGGGAAGCTCTGGCCATCATGATGTTTTCCATGTCAGTACTGCACAGTTTTGAGGTATGGCTCGGATGCATGGGTAAATACATCCCACAAGCCCCCCTCTTGCGATGGCCATTCTATTTCACGAATGGGACTCGCAAGACCTGGGATGTTTCCTCATCTTCTTCCAATAGATGGCACAGTTCAGCATCTTTTCCTCCATCCGGTACTGATCGATCGGTTCTCCTCGCCAGTCCTGATGGGAGTATTGGGC
Organism: Ambystoma mexicanum; assembly: GCF_040938575.1. NCBI lineage: Eukaryota > Metazoa > Chordata > Amphibia > Caudata > Ambystomatidae > Ambystoma > Ambystoma mexicanum. The sequence continues at coordinate 1,106,230,034 of NC_090930.1, read as the reverse complement.
GGTCCACTGGGCCCATTGGATCTTCGTTCCCGGTCTCCGGATCGTTCTCCTTGGCCAGTCTCAAGGTCTTCTTTCTCCTAGGACGACAAAGGAAGAGCGGCAATACCTACTCATAGACGTTTTTCCACCACTGTTGAGATGGTGGGACAGCATATGCATTTCATCATGACGAAACATTACATTCTTATTTTGATAAAAAACAGTATAACTAAGAGACAGTTTCATGCAAATCACAATATTTTAGAGACTAGATGTGGTATGTTTTATGATTGGAACAGAATTAGTCTGAGACAGTACCCGCTAGGATTCCAGAGGATTCCTCCAGTTGTTGCAGAGTGTGCCTGGGATGGCAACATTTCAACTGGTTTATGTGGACCCACTTGTCTTCCCCCGCTGCCAAAGGACCTTTGGGGATGTGGATTTTGTAGGCCACAGGGGAGATCTTGTCGATGATCTCAAAGGGTCCCTTCCATGTAGGCAAAAATTTGCGCTGCTTGGCCTGGTTCCTTTGGAAGTTGTATAGATAGACCCGGTCCCCCACCTGATATTCCTTCCTGGAAGTTTTCAGGTCATAATGGGTCTTCATGCTATCAGCCGATCTTTCTAGATTCCGCTGAGCGTAGGCAAAAGCATGTTGGAGGTGTTTCCTTAAATTCTCCACATACTCATGAGTAGTGGAGGCATTTATTAGTGTCTGCTCTTGGGTCCTGTAGAGCAAATGCTGAGGAAGCACCATCTTGCGCCCCGTCATCAACTCAAATGGTGACATTTTGGTTGCAGATGAAGGGGTAGATCTGATGGCCATTAGGACCAGAGGTAATCGGATATCCCAACTTGGCCCAGAATCTGCCACAAACTTCTTTAATATGCTCACAATTGTCCGGTTATATCTCTCTACTGCCCCAGAAGAAGCTGGTCTATAAGCAATATGCAGCTTTCTCTTGACCCCCAGTATCTCCCACATCTTTGTCATTACTTCACTGGTGAAGTGGCTACCTCTGTCTGACTCAATCCTTTGAGGTAGACCAAAACGGGAAAAGATGTGGTTAATCATCAAGGCAGCTGCAGTTTCTGCCTTGCAATTTGGGGCCGGGAGACATTCCACCCACTTGGTAAACAAGCATGTCACAGTCAACATGTACTTATTCCCCCTAGCAGAGCGAATCACGGGGCCTACAAAGTCGATTTGTAAATCTGACCATGGCAGTGTCATCCCCCTCTTTTGGAGAGGCGCACGGTGCGTGAGGGATGATGGCTGAAATTGTGCACACACAAGACACCCCTTCAAATATTGGTCGAGGTCCTGCCCCATGTGCGGCCAGTATGCAACCTCTCTTAAGATTTCCAGTGTTGTGTGAAACCCCCTATGACCGGCGGTGGCCGCATCATGGGCGTGACTTAACATCAGGCTTCGGAATGAGGTAGGAACCACTCACTGATCGTGGCCAGCTTTGGATTTCCTTACCAGCAAACCGTCTTGGATTCAGAACATTTTTGGACATTTCATCAACACTCTTAGGTCCTCTTTCCCAATGTAATCGGTATCCGTCAGGGGAAAGTTCTCAGGGTCCTCAAGGTGCTGGTAAAATTTACCAATTATTGGATCCCCCTTCTGAGCGGTAATCAAATCAGCATCAGGGGTCTCCTTACTCCATTGTGCAATTGAAAGGTCGTTGTGAGCATTTGTCTGGGACCTAGTGATAGCAGTGACCTGGATTTCCCCCAACAGGGACTCAATCTCAATTAGATCCCCTTGGATGGCCCTGGTTTTGGCCAGCTGATCAGCTAAGTCATTTCCAGTTTTGTCTGGTCCCTCTACTTTGGAATGACCCTTGATCTTCTTCCAATAGATGGTCATTCCCTTCGAGGTGACCAGATCATCAATGTTTTGGATCAACTTCCCATGTTTCAAGGGTTTGTTGTTAGCACATAACATGCCTCTGGTTTTCCAATTAACCAGGTGCTCCACGAACCCGTTCCGTACATAATCCGAATCTGTGATTATGACCAGTTCGTGGAGTTGATGCTGGACAGCAGTGAGGATGGCCTGATGCACAGCCATCAATTCTGCCACCTGACTACTTCGGGGACCAATTTTGTATCCAGCGGAGGGTTCTGGGGACTCATTCACCCATGCATTCCCTACGCCAGCCACCAGTTCTTTCTCCCCGTCGTTGTCAACATGGTAAGAGCATCCATCCACATAGACAGTGGGCATTCCCTCACACTTGTCTTCTTCAAAGACTTTGTGGGGGGAATTAAGGTATGCCTCCATGTTGTCCTTGATTTTTAGACTTTCGTCCTCGAGACAGTTTTCTCTGGCACAATCATGCAAGTCAGCCAGACCTTGCGCGAGTGGACCCTTCTTGTTTTGGCCATATCTGATCTCCACAGGAAAGCCTTGCATTGACAGAATCCAGGAAGTAATTCGGGAATTACTCACATTTCCGGCCCGGATTCTGTCACTTTGGAGATATTGCAGAGGCTGGTGTGGAGTCTCCACTATGATGTGTTCCCCCTGGATAAACGGGCGGTAATTCTTCAATGCCCACACCGTTGCCAGGAGTGCCTTCTCACAATCGTTGAATTTTTCCTCCACAGAGGATAAAGTTTTGCTCGCATAGGAGATTACTTTATTGACCTTGTCATGCTTTTGGTATAATACTGCCGTCAAGCACGTATTAGAGAACCCCGTCTCCAGGAAGAACTCCTTGTTTCTGACAGGGTAAGCTAGGCAAGGCGCTTGTGAGAGGCTTCTCTTGAGTTGTTTTACCGCCTCGGCTTGTTCTGGACCCCATTCCCACTTGACCCCCCCCTTCAGGAGATGAATCAGGGGTCTGGTGATCTCTGCGTAGCCCTCAATGAACTTCCTGCTGTAATTAGTCAGTCCAAGGAGGCTCCTTAGTTCTCGCAGAGTTGTGGGGTCTTTCAGTTTCTGAAGTGCTTCCACTTTCTTTTCCTGGAGACAGAGACCCTGAGGAGTAATCTCATGCCCCAAGAAATTAACATGGGTTCTACACCACTGTGCTTTCTGAAAGGAAAGTTTTGCTCCGGCGGCCCTCAACTGTGTCAGAACATAACGGATCTCCGCTATGTGTTCCTCCACAGATGAACTTTTGATGAGGACATCATCTACATAAGCCAGGTTACCCCTCGCACCCAGGTCGGGCATGGCCTTATGTAGGAAAATATTGAACTCATTACCGGAGTTAAGGTATCCGAAGGGAGTCCGGGTCCATGTGTACTGCTGGCCCCCAAAGGTAAAAGCCAGTTTGTATTGGTCCTCCCTGCTGACAGGCACGGTCCAGTATCCATTGGTCAGGTCTATTGCAGTGAATACCTGTGACCCCTGAATCTGGGCCAGCCCTTGGTCAATGTAGGGCAGAGGCCATCGGGAAGTATGGACCCGTTTGTTGAGCTCCCTGAGGTCAGCGCAGAGTCTCCACTGGCCGTTTGGCTTCAATATTCCCAGCACCGGATTATTGAAGGTGCTGTGGACTGGACGGATTATTCCCCGGGACTCAAGGTTCTTGATTATTTCAGTGAGGGACTCCATTGATGCGAGAGGCAAGCGATATTGCTTCACAAACACAGGAGTCATGCCAGGGTCCGTGGGGATTGTTGTTGTGTGGATGTCGGTGCGACCACAGTCATATGAGTCTACCGCAAAGAGATCTTGGAAATCCAAGAAAACTTGTTTCAACTTTTGCTTTTGTTCCAGAGTCACACAGGCATCAGCTAGGTTGACTCTCTCTTCCGCCATCTGCCTGAAGCCTGGAAAGACTTCTGGTTTGGCTATTTCAGCGGCCTCCTCCAGCTGGGTGGAGAAGTCCCTGGTTAGAGTGCTGATTTGGACTGGAGGCTTCAGGTGGGAAAGGCAGCCCTCATGGACCTGGAAAATCACCTCATCCCTCCTGAAGTCACACGTCACATCTTCCTTACCATAAGGGCGGGAAGTGTACACCAGGAAGTTCCCCCCATGCCGGGTAAAAATCCTGTCTGGTGTTGTATTGTCATCACTGTCACTGTCAAAACAGTCCTTGGGGATTGGTCCTAACAGTTCATTTACTAAGTCGATGGAAAAATGTCGGTCATCAACCGCCATTCCAATAATGGTGCCTGCGGCTAGAGTAATACTCTTTAAGTCGCTGTTATCCACCTCTATTGGAATGGTGTCATGTTCTATGTTGACTAATGGAGTTGGGTTTACCCCCAACCCTTGCTGTTGGAGAGAAGCATTTAGATGTATGTAAGCATCAGGGTTTTGCAAATATTGTCCTCTTTTAGCTTTCACTTCCAGGGAGAATTGTCGGGTCCTTTCTGGGATGGTGACTTCCTCTTTAACCTGAATTTCAACTGCATAAGGTAGCAATTGAGCTGACCTAAATGCTTTTTCTGGATCATCAAAGCTCATGGGATTATCCGCTAATCGGGACCAAGCTTTGAAGTTTATTAGGTCCAAACTAATGGCAAAGCGATTGAGAATGTCACTGCCTAAGTAAAAGGCGGCAGGGACGTCTCGCACGACCCAACAATTGTGGACTATGCTCTTGTTGCCAATGGAGATTTTGAGCATACACCTGCTTGGCAGGAGATGTTTGGAATTAGGGGCTTCCAGGTCCATTTCCCATTTGTCTATCAGTTTGAATGTGGGAATGGCTGGATCTTTTGGGAGTTGGCGGAACATGGCTTCGCTGATGAAGCTCTTACCGTTGTTCACACACACTCAAGCGAGAACAGAGTCCTTCCCATCATTTAACTGAACAGGGATGAACAACTGCTCTCCAATTTGCTGAATATCAGCCAGGCTCTGAGCTGATTTCACATCTTTCTGGACTATAGGAGTGGGAGTTTCTGATTGTGGATTAGTATAGAATCTCAGAGTATTTCCTTCCAGCGTGGAGTACCACTTTAGACTGGAAGGAAGGTTGATTTTCAGAAATAGAGAGGACCCCCCATCACCAGTCTGTTGTCCTACTGCTATTACTGTCACGTCTGGAATCTGGTTGTTCTGGAAGTGAAATTCTACTTGGTCAGATTTTTGTTCAACCATGTGGCAGGTGCCGTTTAAACTAACATGGTTGACACTCTGTTTTAATTTTATTGGTCGGCTAGTCTGGGTCCAGAGGACCTTGTTTACGCAATCTATTAGGGGTGACAACCTTCTCAGGAGGTCATTCCCTAGTAAACAAGGAGTGCCCTCTGGGGTCACAACTATGACCGGGTGTTTCAACTTGTGTCGCCCAATTTTAATGTCCAAGTCTGCCGTCCCCTCGACGGGAATTTCCTTCCCGTCAAAGTTCTGCAGTTGTCCAGGAAGAGAGGTGAGAGGAATTTGGTAATTCTCTCCCCTTCCTGCATTCAGTTCGTCAAAGGCCCTTCTGGACAGAAGGGTAGCTTGAGATCCAGTGTCCACCAGTGCCGAGATTGTACCCTGCCCCTGTACTTGTACCGGGGCATAATATCTTCCCTCCTTCTCCTCAAGGGGGCACAGATAATGTACATTTTTGGACAACTGGTGGGCTAATTTTCTGGTTTTGGACATCGCTAGTGAAGAGATTTGGGCAGAATTCTGTGGAGAGCCTTGGGAATCTGAAAGAAAAATTTGGCAACTGGAGATCAGAGCCATTGTGGGTTCCCCTGGCTCCAGTTCCGGGCCGCCCCCCCCTTTTTGGAGGCAGTCACCAGGATGGGTTTGAACCAGGGGATTTTCTTGCTGTTGGTTCTGGGATGAGATAGTGGGCGGCGGTAGCTCAGTCTCCACATCTCCCCAGTCTGGATTTGCATCCCTAGGGACCCATTTTTCTTTGGGAGGAGTTCCCCCCTCTCTGAAGGAGAAGATCCTTTTCCCAGGATCCTCTGAGGATCCCTCTCCCTCAAATTGGAAGATCTGTACCTCCTCCTCAAACTGAGTCTGTTTGGGTCTTTTGTTTCTCCTACCCCCCCTCTGCTCCTTAGGAGGCAGACTTTCAGGGGCAAGAGATTTTGTTTCCGGTTCCTGGGTTTCCAGGGGCTGTTTACAAGTGAGGAAGGAAGCTTCCTCCAAGGCTTTACACCCCCCTTCCCTTTGTGCCTCCTCCCTGGGAACCGGTGAGTAATCGGGGTGCTGCCCCCGTCATTGTTCTGGGGCACCAGGTCCAGAGTTGGGTGCGTTCTGCGCCGGCATGCCGGTCTGAGGGTTCTGCTGAGCCCTCAGTATGTGACCCAGATCCCGCGCCATGTTTTGAACCTGGCGCTCTAACTGGGAAACCCGCTCAGGCTGATACGGGGCCCTGTTTTCTCCCCTGGGCTGATCCCGGGAAGGGTAGCTGTCCCTCCTCTGGTAATACCCCGGGTTGGGAAGATTTGGGTACCCCTCCACCCTTGGCCTCCCCTCTCCTGGATTCAGTGGTCTGGGCTCAGGGAATTGGGGAAAGAAGGATGGATGGTTTTGGGGCTGAAAGTCGGGTGGATATCTGGGGAAAAAGTTCTGCCCAGGGTTTGGTAAATTTCTGCCCTCCTGTGGGAAGTTTGGAGGGAAGTTCCCTGGGTTAGGTGCTTGGCTGGATCCCCCCCCTTGGGCTGGAGGAGTCCACACATAACCCAGGATGGGTCGATTTCCCTTGTAACGGGGACTTACATAATCAGGAGAGCGAGGGACCCCATTTGTGGGGCTGCCTCCATGGCTCCCTGTCTGTGACTGACCCGAGGACCTCCTGGGCCTAGCATTATTAGGTGCAGGTAGGTTTTTAGGCCCCCCCATCTCCAAATCCAAAACGGGGGTGACCTTTACCTCTGCCACCTTGGCAGCAGCAGGGGTGCTGTTGGCTTTGGGGTTTTTCTGGGCATTACTTTTGCTATCTATCGGTTTCTGCACCTCATAGATCCGGGTAGCCTGTTCAATGACCCAGTCTAAAGATCTTTTCTCGTGAAAATCCCTCACGAGCTGGGTCATGATATATTTGGGCAAGGCATGGAAAAACGTATTAATAAATTCCCTGCTATCCGTGCGCACTCTTCTTGTGGTCTGTGCAAAAGCACGCTTTAACTCCTGCACAAATTCTTGTGGGGCCTGATCCTCCCCACATTGCAAATTGTAGGCTGCCTTGCGAGCCTCTTGAGGATTTCTGTGAACAGAAAAATGTTTCAAGATGGGCGCCTTATAGGTGGACCATCTTAAATGATTTTGGTCCTCCAGCCCCGCAAAGAAACTGGAGTATTCCGGGGAGAAGGTCCACTTTACATATTGAATACAGCTTTGGCTGTCCTTCAAATGGAAAGTCTCCATCATTTGTTCAAACAACTCTAAGTGCTCCCAAACAGAATACTTAGCGTTCTTATGGTAAGGCGTGATGACGCTCCTGATCGCCTTAATCTGCTTTAAGGGGTCCTTAAGCAAGGCCCTTTTTGCCTTATTGGCCTTTTTGGTTCGGGTAACCCTTGTCCATTCGTCCTCGGACTCAGAGGCACTGCTCCCAGAGGTTCCCGTCTGTTCTTCCAGGTTTTCCCGGATTCTGCGAGCCTGGGAATGGCTGGCAGAATGTGGGGACCTGGTCTCCTGTGTCCTGCGCAGTTCAGAGGAGTCTTCAGATTCCTCCTTACTGCCAGGATTTGATGGGTACCCCCCCCACTGACCTAACTGGGCAGAGGTTTTCAGGATGCCCTTAAGGGGCCTACTCTCCTGGGGTTCCCCACTGAACTGTACTGTACTTGGGTGCCCATACCCGGATGCCCACCCCTCCATTCCTGGGTGGTACTGGCCTATGAGCCCCATACTCTTAGCTGGATAGTAATCTGCCATCCCTGTGGCCCTGTGCTCACGTGCGCCAGGGGACATGGGGGTGGCAGAGTCCAGGGACTGAGAGGTATGAGGGCCTCTGGTACTAGGGCTCCTGAGGTTATGCTCCGGAGTTTCCATTTCCCAGCGAACCTCATCTCTATCCGCCCCTGCTCCCTGTTGCAATGCAAGAGCCTGCATTTGTGCCTTCAGTTCCTCAGTTAAGGCCTTACTAGACTCTATCAGTCTCTCCTGCATCGCTACCTGTTGTTGGAGCCTATCATTGTGTTGACAGAGGGCCTCATTTTCCCTCTGTGCTTCCTGGTTGGTCCTGGAGAACTGGGCCAGTCTTTGCTGCAGGAGGTTTACCTCCTGAGCTGTGTCCCTATTGGCCTGCTCCTTTCTTGCTAGAGCATCCTCCACCCTCCTGGTGTGCTCTAACAAGTTCTGGTTTTCTTTTTGGAGGTCACCCAGCCCCTGGAGGGCCAGGTGATTTTCTTCCATTTTCCTTTTTAAATGGCAGACTTCCTGGCCTATGGCGTCTCTTTCCTGACTAAGAGCCTGCATTTGTGCCGCCAGGTCGTCCCTCTGCCTTTGGAAGGCACCAGCTTTCTGGCGCTCCTGATCAAACTCTGCCTGGGTATCCAGGTCTTTCAGAATCAGTTTATTGCTCTCCTCTTTCTCTCTATCTAGCTGGCTTTGCAGGGTGACTACCTGCTCCGCGCATGCCCTGTTGAAATTGATCTGTTGCTCCAACTTTTTCTGGTTCTGCAGTAAGGAGTCCAAACTGTCTTGGTGCTCCTTCTGCAGGGCCAGAAATCTGGTATCCTGGTCTGTCTTTTCCTGTTGTAGGATGCCCATATCCTCTTTTATTTTAATGATGTACTGCCTGCTGTCATTTTCTGACTCCTGGCTCCCCTGCAGCCTCTGCTCAGAAGAGACCAGGTCAGATTGGACCTTCTCTAACACCACCTGTTGCCTATTTGCCAGATTTTGGCTTTCAGCACATCTATCCTGCATGTCTCCCATATATAGGTACAGGTATGCTGCTATCCTGGCAATCTTATTGTGTTCCTCTTTGGCTTTAGGAGCCATATATAGTTCACTCAGGGCCACATGTAATGGACCCTGATCTCTCCATAAGTCTGACCCTGTTTCAGTGACCTGTCGCGTGATGGCCTGCAACCAGACATCCTGGCCCTGCTCAGCCCATTCACCTCTCACAAATAGTTTATGTAAGAAGTGCTCTCTGGCTATTTTCATATCTACCAAGGTCGTCATTCTAGAGATTGGTCTCTGTCCTGACTTACAGAAGTTAGTATTTTATTTTTGCAGAACAGAACTTTTCTTGGAGTGTCCCTTTTGAGGAATGCTTCACAGCGTAATGCAGCGTGGTGATCCGACCGGATGTATGTATCCCGTCAGTTAGCACACTGTATTAAGCTGCACAAGTGTTATTCTAACCCAAACGTCCGGCCGAGCCCCCAGTTTGTAAGAGGATTCAATTCAACACGACAGCTAAGTCAACGCCTAGTCTAGAATACTGAATGAAAACCCTTATTGATATACCTTTATGTCCAGTTCATGCGTTCTGGATGACTACCCCTATATAACACCCCTCTCTTGGAATCCCCCTGACCTCACTGAGCCAAGAAGTAGTTCTGTTTTGCAAGTTAAAAGGTTTATTTGATAATTTAAACAATAGATATATATATGTCACACCTTATAATAAATTAATAATTGAATAGCACACTGAATCTGATATGATAAAGATTAACAACGGAGAATCTGGCACTAACACGCTTCTCTATAATCAATAAGGAGTTGACATGAAATGGATAAGGTAGCACACAGGTGAATAGGAACAAAAGAAGAAGGTGGTACAAAATGCTTTATAGAGTTCAAATGGATGCAAGGTTGAATAAATGAAATGCAGTATAGAAATACTCAATATGATTTCAACAAAACAATGTAATCACTTTTCTCTGGCAATCCCCTCCCCCCCCTTGATGCAAGGCAAGGAAATGGAAGGAAAACACACAGTTCTCAGAAATGCAATCAAATGTGATTCAGTTCACCCCAGCAAGCTTAGACTACAGAAAACAGATAGGAGTTTTGAAAACACAGGCAAAATGCTTTGATATGTGCTGGCAATGAATTAAAAAAATATGCTAAAAATGCTTTTAATTCCCTTTCAGAGGTTCAGGGTGAGTGATATCTACTCTCTATGAATTCAGGATCACCTTAACAATGCTTTAGTAGTAACTAGCAGGTAAACGAAGTTTTTGGCAAGGTAAAGCGAAACTGCTGTCTTTTTACACGTGAAGAAATGTGCAAATCGCGGCAAAATTCGCGGATGCGCCGAGCGCTATTACAGAGGAACCGCAAGGACTATCACGATCGTTTTGGGGTCCTAGGAAAGCCTAGGATCTCATCTTCCAAATGAAAGTTACTGCAAGTCTCTAGCACAAACGGTCGCGGAGATATGAGCGATTTAGCGAAGGTCGTTTTTCAGATTTGAAATTTTAAAAGCTCAAAATGACAAGTGCAGCTTGCAACTAGAAAATGACAAGTGACAGCTATGCAAATGACAGGTGACAGTTAGGAGACAGTTCTCCTTAGATTAAGCTAGATTGAATTATATTATTTTAACTAGGAGATTGGTTCTGCACAGTTTTCTAGGTACTCACACTATATTCTTGAGTGAAATGGGCCTCGCCATGGATCTGGTCAGGTTTTAAACTCGCCTCTGGTCTCTGCACTTCACAGTGATCTGGGTCAGCTCTCTCTGGTTCTCTGGTCTGGGTCTCTAGTTCTGGATAGATTGAAGTCTCTAGTTTGGCTCTCTGGAGGTTTGATGGAGGTAAAGTATGGATTTTTCCGGCAGAGCTTCCAGCGGCAGATGGAATTGAAGGTCCCTATCTGTCCTGTCTCTCTGCTTTTATGTGTTTAGAATGTGGGTGTGTTCTAGCATCACTGACCCTACCTCTCTCTCAGCTTCTAATTGGTCAAACTTCCATTTCTCACTTGATTGGGGAAGGAACTGTGAGTCAGAGTGATGTCATTTTATGGCTTGCAGATAGGACACTCCCCTGTCAGATTGCACATATTCTATATTTGATAACAAAAGACATATTTCACAGTTACACAGTTGCTTGAAATTACATATACATGGTGTGGCTGAATTTAGCCATGTCTCTGTCCAAATCTGCTGTTTCTAAGAGCTTGCATTCAGAAATGGCACATAATTGACTTTTTAACTGATTTTTCAATTTCTGACATTGACCCAACTTTACATACATGTGCGCAGGGAGTATGGACATAAACTGATGAAGTTTCAGATTTTTAACATGCATACATTTAGAGTAATATCCACTTTTCCTCTAACACCCCCCTGAACATACCACCGGTTCTAAAAACCTCTTAAACTGTGGGCAGAAAAATCACAAGAATTATGGTATCATTTATAAAATTTTCACATGTCCGCTCTATGAATGATCCATCTTTTTAAAGTTATGTTCTGGCTCCAAAGGGGTGTGGTTTCCTCTCAGCACAAGGTAGAAATACTGGTTTATCCAGTTCTGCCAAGCCAGCTTGCTCTCACAGGCAGTGCCCCTCCCCTTTCCTCAGGAGGAAGCCACTTTTTATGACCATTTACGACTCCTGCCAATAAAACCTTTGCCTGAGCCAGGACAGGGCTTTGTTCAGTTTCCTGCAGAGCCCAGGTAATTCAATCAGGGAAGTGTCATATCCCTTTTGGTGTGAGCAGCAAAAGGGCAGCTAGGCCTGGGAACACAGTTGTGACTCAAGTTTCACTCCTGATGGGGGTAGTTGCCAGGCAGAATCAAGTTCCTTAAGCCAGACGTTCAGCTAACTGTCATGTTTTTTGTTGCTTTTTAAATTAACTTGCAATTTTACACATGCAGCTAGAATGCTGATTCTAAGTGCAAAACTATGACATTTCAACAGTTACAAAGGCATGTGACACCAAACATAGGTCACTCATTTAATCTAAACATTTTCGATTTTAGTGTCTTTAAATCCAGTGCAACTTAAACTGCTGACTCCATAGCAGTTTTGTTATAAGCATTGTTTTGGGCTCTTCATTTCCCAGATTTTGTAGGCACACAAAACTCCATTCTGCCAAATGTCTGCTGGTGTCCAGTGAGTTTTTAGATGTGTTGCAATGTTTAAAATAGACATTTTGAGCCTGCCTTCAGAGAAACACAGGGTGGTTTTAAACTGCCGGCTTTTGGATAGTGGTGAGTACTGGTACTGCACCCATTTTTGGGATTCAAGAAAATGAATTCCCAACAGTTATGGGTTTGCTTTTGGCAATCAGCATTGCCATTCCCAATGGTTTCAGACTACTGTGTGGGTAGTCCAATGGTGGTTTTAGGCAGTGTCCTTCTGTTCCCATAACATCGGCAAAAATGAGTGGCAGCCTATTCTTCATGCATTTCCCTGTGCATTTTCTGGGAAGCTCTGGCCATCATGATGTTTTCCATGTCAGTACTGCACAGTTTTGAGGTATGGCTCGGATGCATGGGTAAATACATCCCACAAAGCACATGTGAGGCCTGGAAGGGACTACTTTACCTTAGGGACTATTTTGTTACTCAGGTGTGGTAGGAGAGGAATACCTACCTGGGACTACTTTGGATGCTATTTAAACCACGCCCGAAGAGCAGCACACGCTTCGCGTTATTCTGCATCCAAGCAGCGTAACGTTCACCGTGCCAGCAGCATCCAGCCTTCTGCCACGCCCGCCTCGAACCTGGAGCACCTAGAAAGAAGGAAAGAAGCAAAGGTTAGAACAAGAGTATTACCTGATTTCTTACCTGATTCCGGATTCATTGCATCTTCAAACCAGAGGAAAGATTTTGTTTTTAAGGCATCGCATCGCCAGCAGCAGCGCCGCGCCATACTCACCGTTCCATGCAGCATCTCTTCGATCTGGCGCTGTCTCCATCTTTACATCGCCGAATCCCGGCACCTAAGGGGGACAAGAAACAACAAGGTGAGCAGAGAGAACAGACAGAGACAATCTCTTTAGCCGCCATATGCTTACCTGATTTTACCGCCGGAGGTATAATTCATCAGCACGCCACATCTTCTTAAGCCGCACCTGTAAGATAAGGAGAAAGCAGCAAGTTTAACCCTTGCCATTATTTACCGGACAGTGTTGGGTAAAACAGACTTTTACCGGAGCGCTTTCAGCTGTCAATCTTCTTATTGGGTCAAAGCTGCAAGATAAAAGAGGAATTGGACTGGAGTGAATTCGACATTTTGAACTCTTACGAACTATATACTTACGGCTCTTCGCCAGGACCTTTTGGAGTCAGTATTCGTCAACAACTCTTCCAATATCTTCAGGCCAGTGAAGTAACTGGTCATCAACGTGCCCCTGCGTGCTTCGCAGGATGGAGGGCTTATCCTTCAGGAATATAAGGTGAGATTGCTGAGGGGGTGCTTTAGAGGTGATTAGTGGGGAGGACAGTGGGGGTGCTATCACTTGAATCCACAAGTGGCTAAATCCATCTCTCCACTTGTAGGAGAATATTTCTACGGGTCAAGCAGACAAGATTAGGAGGGCAGATCCAGTCAGTCATCGCTGCACTACGCATCAAGTGGGTGGAGGCCGCAGCAGTCCGGGTCCGACCGACGCCCCTGTGGGAGCCAGGTGAGCGTAACAGAACGTAAAGCCTATCTACAAATTCCCACCCGGGCGTTATGGAAACCTCAGAAACCGACCAACTGGCCCAACTATTGGGGGAACTTAGGGCGGAAGTGCACTCCGCTCGCCAAGAGACCAATGCCCTCAGAAGAGAACTAATTGTATCGAAGGAGCGCACAGATGATCTCGCTAGACAACTGTTGCAAAATCAAGCTGGACAAGCACCCCTACCTGGTTCCGGGGGAAATCCAGCTCCTGTGTTATCGAGTAACCCTGTGCAGATAAACCTACCAGGAAATATTCCATTAGCTCCACCCGAACGCTTTGCCGGAGATCCCAAAAGGTTTGCCGTGTTTATGAACCAATGCTGCTTGCACTTTTTATGCAGACCAGAAGCCTTCCCAAACGATCAAGCCAAGGTAGCCTTTGTATTATCATATCTCAGCGGCAGTGCAGCTGATTGGTCAATTCCACTAGTTACTCAGGATGACCCAATTCTTCGAGATTTTCAGGGCTTTCAAACGAGCATGGAAAGACTATTTGCCCGGCACTCCCAAGGACAGGCCCTTGATAACAAACTTTTGTCCCTACGACAGGGTAACCAGGATCTGCTAACCTATATCGCAACCTTCAATAGATTGATAGTGGAAACCGGATGGGCTGAGGAAAAACGAATTACATTGTTTCATTGTGGACTTCGGGGAGAACTTAAAGACGTCTTGGCTCAAGTTGTGAACCCACCTCAAGATTGCGCAGAGTTTATAGACTTAGTGGTCCAGCTGGATAATCGACTCCAGAATAGAAAGGCTGATCGAGCTAAGTTCGAAATTCGGGTATTGGTTAAATCCAACGTTGTCCCCAAAGGAACAGATGCATCAGAACCTATGCAAATCGGGGGGGTCAAAGGACCCTTAACTCAAAAGGAAAGGGAAAGAAGAAGACAGATGCAATTGTGTCTGTACTGTGGAACTCAGGACATTTTCTACGGGATTGCCCTATAAAACCACCCAAAAAGGCGGTAGGAGTTGCTGATAAAAGCCCAAAAGAGCCTGATTCGGAAAACGACCACGCCCGACAAGCATAGAGGTCCCCTTGCCGAGCTTAAAGAAGGACACTCAGACCTCGCATCTGATCATACCAATGGTCCTAATTGATCGTAGACCGACCCTCACGTATGCACGCAGTAAGGGCATATATTGATAGCGGGGCCGTAGGGAACTATATGGACCACGAATTGGCTTCAAGGATGAATCTACCTCTTTGCAAAAAGACCACTTCGGATGTCATCACCACAGTCGATGGAACTGAAATTGCCTCTGGGCCTGTAACTCATTCCACTACAGAGATGGCACTGTTGGGTCAAGATGGGCATCGAGAGACTATTGTGTTTGATTTAATCAAAGCCCCGCAGTTTCAAATAATACTGGGGATGCCGTGGTTGGAAACTCATAATCCTTGTATTGAATGGAGAGAGAAGAGAATAACCTTCCCAGATTGTGCACACACCTGTTACCCGGAGAAAACCCAAACAAAGGCCTGGCCACAGTCATCAACCCAATTGTACAGTTACCTCAGGAGTGTCAAGAAGTTCAGGAGGTTTTTGAAAAAGAACAGGCCAATACATTACCACCTCACAGATCGTACGATTGTCAAATTGACCTTCTACCTGGTGCACAACCCCCATGCAGTCGAATCTACGCCCTCACGGAACCTGAAAATCTTCACCTACGGCAATACTTGGACCAATACCTGGCTAATGGCTTTATTCGCCCTTCCAAGTCTCCTGTATCCTCAGCTTTGTTCTTTGTGCCAAAAAAGGAAGGTGACCTTAGAACGTGCATAGACTACCGCGCACTAAATCAGATTACGGTAAAAAACCGGTACCCATTGCCTCTGATCCTCGAATTACTAGACCAAGTAAAGGATGCTTGTATCTACACTAAGTTAGATCTCCAAGGGGCATATCAACTGGTACGTGTAAAGAAAGGCGACAAATGGAAGACGGCCTTTCGCACCAAGTACGGATTATTCGAGTATCAGGTGATGCCCTTTAGGTTGTGCAATGCACCAGCAGCCTTCCAGTATTTTATGAACGATGTCTTTCGTGAACTCATTGACGTCTGTGTTGTCGTATACATAGACGATATCCTTGTGTACTCCTCCTCAGAATCAGACCATGTTAAGCACGTACGTGCATTCCTTGAGAAACTACGCTAGCACAA
Source organism: Ambystoma mexicanum (assembly GCF_040938575.1). Classification (NCBI taxonomy): domain Eukaryota; kingdom Metazoa; phylum Chordata; class Amphibia; order Caudata; family Ambystomatidae; genus Ambystoma; species Ambystoma mexicanum. The sequence continues at coordinate 1,106,214,379 of NC_090930.1, read as the reverse complement.
GTTATGTGCAAAATTGGAAAAATGTGTTTTTCATGTTACGGAAGTTGAATTCCTTGGATTTATCTTGACTCCAAAAGGAGTCCGAATGGATTCACGAAAGGTGGACGCAATTCTCAAGTGGCCATCACCTAGTTCAGTTAAAGGGGTACAAAGCATGCTCGGATTTGCCAATTTCTACCGCAGATTCATTCCGGACTTCTCAGATGTTGTACATCCCATTACAGCACTTTTGCGAAAGAACAAAAGTTTCTTGTGGACCGAAGAGGCTGAAAAGGCCTTCCAAGAGCTGAAAGCGAAATTCACGTCTGCGCCTGTCTTAAAGCATTCACTCCCAGAGCTTCCATACATAGTGGAAACTGATGCATCCAGTTTAGCCATGGGAGCTGTCCTGTCCCAGAAGGATCCTGAAACTGGTCAACTTCACCCAGTGGCATTTTGGTCCAGAAAGTTCTCGGCACCCGAGTTAAACTATGCGGTTACCGATAAAGAGTTATTAGCCATCAAATCCACCTTTAAGGCTTGGCGACACTATCTTCTCGGTGCCAGGCATACCATTACTGTAATCACCGATCACCAGAACTTGCAGTATCTAAAAACAGCCAAAGCCCAATCATTGCGCCAACTTCGATGGGCATTGTTCTTTGCCGAATTCGATTTTGTGATCACTTATCGACCAGGCTGTAAAAATGGCAAGGCAGATGCCTTATCCCAAATAGGAATGGAAGAAGCATATGCGAATCTGGAGCCGGTGCCTATAATTTCTGAACAAAGAATTCTTGGCATAACTACTTTACAGACACTAGAAGAAATTCATTTAAAAATCCAACAACTCTTCAATCCAGCAGCCCTGCAGGACTGGGTAAAGAAAGGCCCGGATTACTCAGTCATCAATGACCTACCCTACTATCAAGGACGACTATTTCTACCACACAAGGAATTACAGGAACTTGTCATCTCCAATTATCATGATACCCTAATGGAAGGTCACCCAGGTATCGCAAAAACCGAAGCTAAAATTAAGAGACAATTCTGGTGGTCCACCTGGCGAAAAGATATAAAGTCATTTGTGATGTCTTGAGGCATTTGCGCCCAAAACAAGAGTCAGAAGAAAAAACCAGCTGGACTTTTACAACCTTTGGATATTCCACCTACACCATGGCACACCTTATCTTTAGACTTTATTACTGATCTACCTCCATGTAATGGATTTAACACCATTCTAGTTATCGTGGATCTTTTTTCCAAGATGGCCCACTTTATTCCTTTGAAGGAATTACCTTCTGCTTCAGTTCTGGCCAAGGATTTCCTTGAAAACATCGTTCAAATACACGGGTTTCCTTCTGTATTGGTTTTGACCGAGGTAGTCAATTCATTTAACATTTTTGGAAGAAATGTTGCCAATTGGCGCAAATCGACGTAAGGTTATCAACCAGTCACCATCCCCAGACCGATTGTCAGACAGAGAGGACCAACCAGACCCTTGAACAGTACCTTCGTTGCATGCTTCACCAGACCGAAAGTAATTGGAAAGATATTTTATGGATTTTAGAATATGCATGCAATAACTCTGTACATTCAGGAACCGGACAAAGCCCCTTTTATACCATATATGGACACCACCCTCGAACCTCAGAACTCGATTCGCCTCTGCACTTAGAAATGCCTGCAGTTAGTCATTTACATTCTACTATTACACAAGCCTTCAAGGAAGCGACAGAACATTTGAAGCAAGCAAAAGAGAAATACAAGAAAAATGCTGATCTACATAGAAGTAAAACTCCACAGTACCAAATTGGAGATCAGGTTTGGCTAGCTACAAAACACATACCTCTGAAAGGAATTTGGACTTTTAATCCTAGATATTCGGGACCTTACACCATTAAGGCCATTATCAACCCGGTGGCCGTCAAACCGGAATTACCCTCCAATGTGCGAATTCATCCTGTCTTTCATGTTTCACTTTTAAAACCAGTTCAACCAGGAACAAGATTAACCAAACCACCAGATTCTATCTTGATAGATGGAGAACCTGAATTCGAGGTGAAAAACATCCTGGACTCCAAGGTGGTTAAATCAAAACTTTTTTACTTAATCGATTGGAAAGGTTATGGGCCACAAGAAAGGTCATGGGAGCCTAGTGACCACGTTCATGCACCACGATTAGTGAAGAGATTCCATCGGGACTTCCCAGACAAACCAGGACCAAGGGGAGGAATGACTTTAGGAGGGGCCTTGAGGGGGAGTGCTGTCATGATGCATACCCCCGGGCATCCAGACCACGTCCATCAGCCCCGGGAGCAGGCATCATGTCGCTTGGGAAAACCCAGCAACCCCTGCTAGGGGCTGTCTGGGTTCAGTCCTGGCGCCTATGGTGCCAGGCTCATATGGGACATCAGTCCTGGCGCCATAGGCACCAGGCTCATAGGTGCACACTTACCTGATGTAGACCATGCTGCAAGAAGATCCAAGCACATGTGAGGCCTGGAAGGGACTACTTTACCTTAGGGACTATTTTGTTACTCAGGTGTGGTCGGGGAGGAATACCTACCTGGGACTACTTTGGATGCTATTTAAACCACGCCCGAAGAGCAGTACACGCTTCGCGTTATTCTGCATCCAAGCAGCGTAACGTTCACCGTGCCAGCAGCAGCATCCAGCCTTCTGCCACGCCCGCCTCGAACCTGGAGCACCTAGAAAGAAGGAAAGAAGCAAAGGTTAGAACAAGAGTATTACCTGATTTCTTACCTGATTCCGGATTCATTGCATCTTCAAACCAGAGGAAAGACTTTGTTTTAAAGGCATCGCATCGCCAGCAGCAGCGCCGCGCCATACTCACCGTTCCATGCAGCATCTCTTCGATCCGGCGCTGTCTCCATCTTTACATCGCCGAATCCCGGCACCTAAGAGGGACAAGAAACAACAAGGTGAGCAGAGAGAACAGACAGAGACAATCTCTTTAGCCGCCATATGCTTACCTGATTTTACCGCCGGAGGTATAATTCATCAGCACGCCACATCTTCTTAAGCCGCACCTGTAAGATAAGGAGAAAGCAGCAAGTTTAACCCTTGGCATTATTTACCGGACAGTGTTGGGTAACACAGACTTTTACCGGAGCGCTTTCAGCTGTCAATCTTCTTATTGGGTCAAAGCTGCAAGATAAAAGAGGAATTGGACTGGAGTGAATTCGACATTTTGAACTCTTACGACCTATATACTTACGGCTCTTCGCCAGGACCTTTTGGAGTCAGGATTCGTCAGCAACTCTTCCAATATCTTCGGGCCAGTGAAGTAACAGGTCATCAACGCGCCCCTGCGTGCTTCGCAGGATGGAGGGCTCATCCTTCAAGAATATAAGGTGAGATTGCTGAGAGGGCGCTTCAGAGGTGATTAGTGGGGAGGACAGTGGGGGTGCTATCACTTGAATCCACAAGTGGCTAAATCCATCTTGTAGGAGAATATTTCTACGGGCCAAGCAGACAAGATTAGGAGGGCAGATCCAGTCAGTCATCGCTGCACTACGCATCACGTGGGTGGAGGCCGCAGCAGTCCGGGTCCGACCAACGCCCCTGTGGGAGCCAGGTGAGCGTAACACTGGGGACATCAAGGAGTAGGATGACTTCCTGGAAGCTTGCAGACTGCAATTCTTGGACGGTGTGTTCTCACAGCGGCCCCTAGGGCAATGTTTCAGTGGGTTCTTCGGTTTGGCAGCCGCACTGGGCCCTGTTTGGACACTGGGTGAACACTGGACATCCTCTATGAGGAATTGCAGGTACTCCAGTGTGTGGTCTTCTGTACGCCAGCTACAGTAGTGAGCTTGAACCCTGGATGCTCGGACTGGTGAGTAATCCGCTCTCGGTGCACAATGCTTTAGACATGGGCCAACCCAGGATGGGTTTATGTGATAACTTTATTTTTAAGCCCATCTCTTTTATTTTTAACATCTAGAGTCCTGGTTTTGCGGCTGTTATCTTTTAGTTTTTTAAAGATGCGCTTCCTTCCAATGTGTTTTTTCCTTTGGGGGTGGCTTATTTTTGTCTTGCAAATTTTTCATTATGTTCCTTGACTTTCACCTTAACTGTTTTCCTTCATCATCATTTCTAATTTCTTTCTTGCTGGTATTTTTTTCGTTCTGCTTTCTCTCTGTTTCTTTGCTCTTCTGCTATTGATTGTCATAATTTCTCTTAACATGCCAATTCATTAATTTGGTAAAGAACCTTGGTGTAAGGCGCTACAGAGGCATAATACATAAAGTGTTTCTTTCCCTCCAAAGCCACATGGGGGATAGGCCAGGACCTTCACAAGTCATTCAAATCAGTAACAATGTGAGCTTATGGCCCTTTGGAACGTACATTTGGTAATGGATGGGATTACACCAGAATAATTCTGAGTCCAAATAACTGGACAAACTCAAGAATATGGCACGTTCTGTTTTATTAACAAGTATCTCAAACAGGGAGTTTACAACGAACACCAACGGACGCTCAGTCTCTCAATGATCTTCACACAAAATATGGTCCTTATACTAAATAATGCATCAGAGTGACATCATACTATGTGGCAATAGTGAAAAACCTGTCAAGGGTCGGGCTTAGTTAATGGAAACATCGATGTATACATTTCTATAGGAGCTAGGATTGTTATTGGCTGCATGTTATCAGGTGGACAACTTATGACTACCCCTAAAACATGTCACTTCAGAAATATTAGATGCACAGTTTTTCATTGGTCTTCAAACTATAAGGTCTTTCATTATATGGACTCATTTGGTTGGCACGCTTGTGTCATGTCTGGAGCATTTGGTTAATTTAGCAGCACGTACGCCCAGACCCAGGTGCAGGGAGATAGGACATGAAGCTACCTCACCACCCATTTAGCCCAGCATCTCTCATCACCCATGCCTTCTGCCATGCCTTTGTACTTGGCCTTGCTGAGTATCTTTGTCTTTGAGAATGCACAGGAGTGAGGGCACTCGCTATCGTGTCTGGAACTCCAAGTTCAAACTCTATTTCCATCGTTGGCCCATGTGACAGGAGCCCACAATCTGGTCCATTTTGCAGCTTTTAAATGCTCTAAATTAATTAAAACTTGGCATCCTTTGTGTTCTTTTTTGCACCTTAACGTGAGAAGGAACATCCTCTGCACACTCGTTCTTCCAAATAGATAGCTGACCTCGATTTCTAGAATATTGACGTTAGGCCAGGCAGGATCGCCATCAAGCTCCATGAGCCTGCTATTCTGCTGCAACACAACTTTTCCATTCCTGATTTATGGTTTCTGGGTTACTTAACTCATGATACCAATGTCCAGTTTCTGTACAATGGCGGCTTCTCCTGCATTCTATTCACTACTCATAGCTAGCTTCTATGATGCCTTTATCTACTTTGCATTTCAGCGTCTGTACATTTATTCAACGTTTATTTTCTGCAGGACCTGGTGCACGTGTAGTCTTCTTCTTTTACACTTGAGTGTTCACTCAATCCATACTTTGTCATTAGTGTTCAGCATCTATACAACATCTTCAACTAGTATCTCGAGACATCATGCACACTTTCTTATGATGTCACTACCTCCTCTTCTTTGTTCTTTCTCATATTCCTTCAGGGAAGTTCTTCCTGCAGTTTATCATTACTTTGGGGGTACATTCAATAAGGTTCTCTTAATGGGTATCTTCTTCCAAACACTTGCTGCGGTGTCGGCACGACAGCTTGTGTCAACTACGGCATGGTCTCATGTCTTCAATACCAGGGAGGTAGGGTGGCGGGATCTCCTGCAGATGTATACAGCTGCTCCTCTACAAATGTATGACGTCTGATTTCATCATATTTTGGCCAAAAAACCATGAAATGCAACAGATCTTCATGTACCGCTAATGTACAAGTGCATAGTTCTCTTGTGGCAGCGCCGTTGTCCCATGAGGCTTACACTGCATTTAATGGTAATATGCTAAATCTAAATTGTGTTAGTGCACGTGCAAACATATGTTTAAGCCAGTTCAAGTAGGGTTCAAGTCCCATTGTTGTTTTTAGTGGCTAGTAACGTTTGATAGTGAGTTTCGCCAAGCTTGCTTCTTCCCTATCAGACTGTTCAAGAAGCCAAAATGCTCTTCTCACTATTAATTTAAAAGTATACGGAATAGGATTCCGATTTGTAAACCATGCCACCAATCCAATCTTAGAGAGCTATTTTCTTATGTATGACAACCAGGCTATACAACAGTCGGCATCACTTTCCATTATATTTGTCATGATGTGTCTGGGTCATTTTAACTTGGGTTTACGCAGATTGACCACTATAACAGGAGCGGTTCACTTTCGGTTGATCCTTAACTTATGGAAAACCAAGATCTGCAAGTAGACTAAAAGAAGGAACTGATTGGGGCATCCTTAAAATGATCCTCAGGAATGCGTTCTACATTATCGCAAGTGGTTGCACGTCTGAGATGACCCAAATTCCAGCGTCATCGGCTGTTATCACCATTGGTTTGGCTTGCTAAGCCTTCAGTAGTGGTTGAACCGGGATGCTACCCAGTGAGTTGGCCAAGGGGGAAAGACAATCAAATTAGATGGTGAAAGAAGAGGAGAATGGCATGGGCCATTAAATGTAAAGGCTGAAATAAAATGATTGGAGGGGGACTGATTCAAACTGCAAACAGAACTGAAGTTGAGATCAATTTGAACTTGGATGCAGAGATGTGAGGACACAGTAATGTGGAAAGACTACAAAAGGGAACTCTGAATAAAACGTGTGATGCAGAGTCTATAAAAATCAAGAAGGAAATTGATAAACCGTATGGGAAAAGGTGGAGCAGAAAATGGATGAAAAAGGTAGAAGTAGATGTCAAGATCCCCACAGAATTAGAACATTCGATGTGGCGCAGCAGCAGATAATAAGAAAGGAAAAGGGGAAAGGATGAGAGCACAAAAAAATATTTAATTTAAATTTGGGCAATGAAATTACAACAGGGAGGCGAGATCCCCGGTGGAGAAGTGAGAGGATGGTATGACCATCTGTGCCGTAAAAGGGTTTGAGAAAATGGGGAAAAGGTGGGCAGAAGTAGTTGCATTAATAGTAGAGGTCCCAGTTTCGGGTGGACAAAGGGTTTAGGGCTCAGCGACGGCTTGAAGGGATGTGCTCCTGTTGCTAACGTTATCCTGTAGAACAATGATGAATGCTTAATAGTTTTTATTAGTGACTTCAGCCAATGCCTTTAAAAGTCTCTGTATCAGTAAAGTGTCACGAAATAGAGAAAGGGGTCTGATGATATCTTTACAGATTGTGCCTTCTGTAGACAAGGCACTGTTTCTTTGACTTATCCTTCATAACATCTTACAACCATTCCTACCGCTACCAACCGTCTGCAAAAATAATGCCATCGGCTCTAAAAAAAAAAAAAAAAAAAAAAAAAAATACAAATGTGAACCATATATACAGTTTTCTAATAACACGTCGAAACAGCAGAAGGTGGAAATCTCAATCATCACAAATTGTGTCACTAATAGAAAATAAAAAAAACAGCACGAGTAAAAAAAAAAGTTCACGTGTAGGATGGAAATAGAGGGTGTCAGAGGCAATTTATTTTGGGAGCCCCCATTTTATGAAAACAAATAATTCTAAACACAATCAAAAGGAGCAGGGCAATAGGCATTGAAAATGTTGTCCGAATCTGCGGGAACACACAGCCAAAGCTGGTTCCACACGTAACAGAGGAAGTACAAATAATAGTGTCGGGAGAGGCAAAACAAAAGAAATTCGAAAAATGTCAACACACATTTTCGAAGTTAAGCAACAATAAACAGTGTATACCAGACGCCTGCATTTTCAAACTTACATTATCGAACTTCTATTTTGTTAGTTGGGCATTTAAGACGTTCAGACGTAGCACGTGCAATCACATGACTAGCACGCTTCTCTGACAAGTTCCAGCTACGCGCGCTGTTCTTCTTCTCGTCTATTGCATGTCTGTTTCTATGCTTGATCGGGACCTTCTGTGAGCAGTGGCCTAATGGCCGCTTGAAATCAACACGTCGCCCCTACAATGTGAATCGTCCCCCGTGCCTGCGCGCTTTGCCGTCGCTGCTCAGCTGACCTCCACCACCTCCATTCTGTCAAGCCCTTTACACCCCATTATTTCCAATCGGTCCCAATAGATTGTTTTTTTAGAACCCCTCCCAACTGCTACCCTGTGCTTCTATCTTGTTTATTTCCAGCCCCCTTCGTGCGTGCCTCCACACATCACTCTCCGCTGCTAAATGCATGGAGGCAATATGAATAAAAGATAATGAAATTAATAATACAGAAGAAGAAGGGTATCATTAAAAGCCTTGCATGACAGAACACAGAGAAATAACAAGCGCACCGCAGCGGGTGGCTGCGGCGGCACACTGCGCGGTGGGTGCATAAAAACAACATCCACAACAATATCCTGTTAGGATATTCAAAGCCGAATTTATGGGGTGGGGGAGGGGCGGCTGTTAATTTGCATTGGGTCATTTCTTTGTGCCAGTCTTTTAGATTTTCCTGTGCATTTCCTTTAAATCTTTTCTGTGTTTTTTGAAGTGAGCAATTTGCGTTCACTGGCTGATAAGTATGGGTTACAGAAGGTTGTTTCCTTGGAATTTCTCCAGTCTTGACATTTTTTTTACGGGTGATGTATAGCCAGCCAAAAATATATTTAAGAAAACTGAGACAATTATGTACAAGGGTGCATTTTTATATAAGCTCCAATTACTCACTGTCTTTTATTATTTTGGGTGCCGCCAGCATGGGATTGGTGGCAGTCGCTGTACGCTTAATGGGCCACCGGGGGAAACCCTTATGGCATAACAGATGTGAACTGGCGTTGATTGGTTGAGAGAATTTCAATAGGGAACACAAGCATAACAGTGCTCCGTGCCCAAGTCAATGCCTGGCATGCACACACTCAAGGGTATTCAGGACCAGCGCGCAAACCCAGGCCAAATGGTTTAATAGTCACAAATGGGTTATAATTAAGCAATGATCACTGCCGGGGAAGGTTTTATTGTCTGCAATTTTTAGTGTCTGGCCATGGCTTTCTCTTGCCAGGGCATCATCTAGCAACACAATTACGATCTTTTGTTGGATGGACTTTTTCATTGTGAAACAGAGAGATGGGCTTTCATTGAGGAAGAAAATGGAATCTTCTGCCTATCTACTGACCCTGAACCATACTATAATTATTTCATCTTTACCAAAATGTGCTTAAACAACGATCCTGCGATCAACTATGACCCTTTTTCTGCATCACATAATATTCCCAAAATGGCCATAACCTGGAGACAAATCTGGTCCCATGTCTTTTCATTGCTGCATTCAAATCTAAGGCCCTAATTCATAGAGAGTTTTCCAATGGGGTTTTGTCTTTATAAAACGCTTCTGTGAATTAGGTCCTAAATATCTATCCATTAGTGCACTTTAATCAGTGTAGTTGGTTAGTTTTTTAAATAAATACAAATAGGGGCGGGGAGACCTACATACCTCCCTCTGCCTTTATTGAATCTATACCCTATTACCCTTTATCACCCCTATAGCTATTGCTCCCAGAAAAATGAGCACATTCTCCATGCCCCCCCTTGGTGCACTTATATGCTGACATTTGCTGCCAATTACCTATAGATGGGAGCCTCTGCTGCTCACTCACTGAAAAAGGAGCACCGACTAAGCAAATGCATCAATGTAAGTGCGCTTATGGAAAGCCATGTCACCACAGAACTGTACTATTTTACCATCACAGTATTCCTTTCATGATTCTGAAATGCTATTGCACCATGAAACCCTGAAACCCCCCTCTGCCCAAAAAGCCATACGTTCCCATGGAACCCAATTTTATTCCTAAATGTTTTACGTATAATGTTACAAGGTCACTTAGCCCCTAGCATGATCTTCATTCATTTGAACCAAAATGGACCACTTTCGTCAAGTAAAGTTGAACCTAATTTGCTACCAAAATGCTCTTCATATAATGCTATGGTGAACGGAGTGTCACGGTTTTCCCAGGATACTACCGGGAAATCGCCCTCCGTCCCATGGTCCTGGGAGCTTTTTAATTTTATAAACCTCGTCCCGGGATTGTAAGGGTAGGTGGCTGCGGTCCCGGTTTTTGCCAGGACCCGATTTTGAAATCCCGAAATCAGGCTTGGCGCGATTCTTCCTGCGCGTGAATGGAGGTGTGAATGCTTTTCACACCCCCATTTCCTCCCCCTACCCCTACCCGACCCTCTCCTCCAATGAGAGGCACGTGTCTGTGAGCACACACACCCCCACCGACCCCAGCAACAGGCCAGCAACATAGAAGTAGGACTCCAGTTTTATTTGTGTTTACTTTAGTTCTACCATGTCTATGGCCTGTCCAGGTTTTTAAAAAAGAAATCTGGTCGCCCTATTTAATGCATTTCCTCACTCACTGCCTGTCTAGTAGCTGCCACCCACTACCCTGCCCCTCCAATCCCCGCAGCTCCCCAGTTATTATATAGTCTTCCTATGTTCAGGTTATGAGTTGTCAAGTGGAAAGAAAGCGTTACCTGCATGTCTCCCATTGCATTCATGCGTGCAAAAACGCCACTGTGTGCCTAGCTTACGCTATTCACCAATATTGCCATGTAGCTTGAATGATTGGCCTGGAGTAATTGTCCAGCCAGCAAGTATTCAGGGGTGTGCTGGTGATCGATGCCTTCGTATAAGTGCTGCATTCGTATGGCTATGCTGTATAGGCATTGAAGTGCTTGTGCTCATATGGAAGACAGTATGCTTTGTCACTCCCCAGACCCATCTTCTGAGCTATCAGGGCTTAATTGAGAATGGCTGACCTTCAGTTATACCTGTGCATTTCCTGCTGGCCCGGAAGGAAGCAGACGCCAAGGTAAGCCAGCTGCCCATTTTGGATGTCTCCCATCCAACGGGCGAATGGTGGGGGAGTTCATTTCGAGAAATTAGAGGGCAATCAGTTGTGAAATGACAGATACTTTGGCCACCCCAATGACATCGCAAGCCCAATAGAAGGTTCTTCGAGGAAATGGTTGGTATGGAAGAGCGCATGTATCTCTATTCTCAGGTGTGACAGGGACTTAGGAAATGGCTCATACCAAAGGTTGGAGTCTCAGGAGCTTATCAATTGAAAGGGAAAGGCAAATGAGTCCCATGTTGACCCCTACATGGGGAGACAGTTTCTGATGCTCACACAGTGGCTGCAATGCATAATGGATGTATGGGACAAAAACAATCAAGGCCAGCATCGCCCAACTTGGAATAGAACAGTTGGTTGAAAGGACCATTGCTCATTTGAGAAATGAAAATGACTATGGCATTTTGTAACTTGGCAAATTACCAACATGATGAACTTATTAGCATATGTTTTACTTTTGTGTCCCTCACACTGACCTATGCATGTCCAAATCATGATGCTGGCACTTCTGTTGAACAGCCTGGTAATTCCAAGACTATTCACTCTTTACTACTGGTAAGGTAGCTCAGCGGGCTTGTGCTTGCTGCTGTAATGTGTGTCTGATCTGGAAGTTGTAGGCTCGAATCCTGGCAATGCCAACTCATCCTTCTGAGATTGATAAATGAGTGCCGGCTTCGGGCTGGGTGACACTGTATCTGCATATGTTCTAAGAGCAGCGCTTTGGTGAAAGCGCTATATAAATAGCAAAGCGCCCTTCAGCGCAAGGTTGGAGGTTTCATGAACTTTATCTGGTGAAGAAGCCTCCAGCCTTCAGTGGCACGCTTGAGCACATCTACTGTCCATGGTGCATTGGCAATCTGTAGTCCAACTCTACAGTGTACTAGAAGCTCTCCTCACAGAAAATGCACAGTTTCTAGTGCCTCTCTTCTCATCACTACTCCACCTGACCCAACATGCACACTACCACTAAGATAATCCATCTCCCAAAACCCCATTCTCTCTGTCCATTGGTATTTCATTTATTTATTTATTTGTAACACACTGTTAACCCTCAGGCATCTGGGCGGATAAAAAACACAAAGGGCATAACATATACAACGGTACAAGAGCTGGGGCATTTTACTTGCTTCTCTCACCTCTGCTAACCCTTTCTTCCACTGATCAGTGTGGTTCACTCTGGACGTGGGCACAATGCCTGATGTTTTGGGGCAAGCTTCTGCACTAGAAGACTGCTAGGGTGCTGATGGCCACTGCATTCATGCTTTTAATATAGCATAGCATTACATAATGTCATCGCAATTTCATTGTAAAATATGTTTTCTATTTCTATAACAGGCATACTTTCAAACAATCTTCCATCATGTTGCTTTAAGAAAAAAAACACCCTTGCAGCAACGTTCTTCCCACGAGTCTGTGTACATACACATGATGGCGTGAGAAAACTTAAACCATACGCTGGGCAATCCTCCATTTGCACACTTAAAGGACTGTAATGTTGTTGGAATTTGTCGGTGAATCCATTTTGGACTATTTTGTAGATTCATAGTGTGTCATTTGTTTCATGGGTAGTAAAGCTATCTACGTGAGCACTGAGTGCACATACCTGTGCCTTGTATCATGGTGGTGCAGGTTGCGCTTTGATGACGTTCCGAGGCCTAGCAGATCTTTGCACCAGTAAAAATGTATTTATGTTTATAATGCGCTTCATGCAAGACTCCAGCTTCTAAGCACTGGACCATGTATCCAACCCATGTTACCGAGTGCTGTCTTGTTTGCAAGACAAACACGTTTTGTCTGAGCTATCCTCCGAGCCTGCCAGTCCCTAAAAATATTTTTTAGGCACTGCTGTGGGGCTGTTGTTCGGTGGTGTGTGATTGTGAGCAGTGCTTAACTGGCCATTACACACTTCGATTCCTTCGAAATGGTGAATTTATTAGGAATCAACCCAATATCGCTCATAATGGTGCATCGCCAACATTGGTGCATGGAGGGCCATTTGTACTGAGACTAATAATATCCTTGTCGTGCTCTGAAAGAAACAGCTCTTTTCCGCACTGCCACAACATGCTGAACTTTGTAGCTGCATGGCAGAGGAGAGCATGCATTCATGGTGCAGGAGCTTCATCTGTCTCTGCATGATGGTAAGCTCCAGAGTCTATTTCAGCGATTGAAAAGGATGGCGGTAGAAACCCCTCACAATGGTGCCACGGGCAGTCCCATACTACCTCTCATCTCTTGGAGGGTTAGAATGGGCCTGCACGGCCATTCGCACTAGCACAAACCTAGCTCCCCGCTGGAAGCCATAATGTTTCTTTATCACACCCTCCAATATGTTTGATCACATCCTCAAATATAAGGTGTGGTGTGACATTAGAAGATCTCATCACAGTGGTCCTGGTGGTGTTAATATGATTTATGCAGGGTTACCCATGAATTATTTTGAAAGGTGGTATCAGGCTGCCCACAACAAGGTTTTCAGTTTATGGCCAGATCTGAACCCCAGTAAGTTAGCAGGTGTTCCAGAAAGCTCCTTGGGCCTATTTGACAATCTGTAGTTACCCTGTTTAACAACAGGGGGCATCCCGGGTACCTACTGAAACTAAACACAGCCACTTCCTTTGTCAACATGTTTTTCCAAAAAAACATAAAATGTGACCTGAGTCTTGCAGACACAATGCACAGTGTATTCACTGTGATCCTTTCTGGTAAAGAACAACTCTGTTGTTTACCTATGTCTTTTTCACTCTCTCCAAAAGATGTGATCAATCCATAACCCATTAACATGTGAAGGCATGCCCATGCACGCTCACACCAGAATAAATACAGCCAGCTAGGGAAAAAAGTCCCACAACAACCCTGCAAGGATAACAAGTATTTATTTCTACACAAATAGGAATGCATCAGCAAAGAACTCTGCTGCTGCGGAACGTTCTGAGGTCCGTTGGCATGTGCAGTACACTATAAGGACAAAAAGCGTTACTGATGACGTCATCGTATACAGTACAATTCTACAGTACGGATTGGCCGAGGCTTATAGATGTAGGGCCTCCTCCATGTGTGATGGCATGCTATTGGTCCATCTTCAGCTGTCCATCTCTGTGTACGTGGGTGTTGCTGGGCTCATCAGCTGCGGTGAGTTGACCTATCAATTAATTAGCTACTTTAACATTGATATGTTATTCTTACAATTGTAACAATGCACCTGGCAGATACAGAGATGGGCTTGGGGGAGAACCAAGGTCATACTACCTCACGCACACTTCACTCACTCCCAGACAGGCCAGTAACTCCTAAGGCCCTACACCTTAGTTTTGAGCTAATACTGATGCCAGCCTGCACAAATCACACGACCCATTCCTAAAGGCGCGTTGGTCTTGCCTTCTGATCTTAGTGATCGATCGAGGGTTGTAAATGTTTTATGGTTGGTGGTCTGGGTTTGAATGGTCCTGTGGCATGCAGGGGTCATGGGATGAAAGCATGGCAAAGCTGTATTTCTTACATGGGGATCATTGGATGCAGGAGGGCCTTGCTATCTGCGCCATGGGATGGTGCAGCCAAGAGGCGCTCTGCTCCCTTCTCATGACCTCTCAGGAGGCATTCTTCCCAGGGCGCAAGGGACTGTAATTCTCCAAATAATGAAGGAGGTTGTGGTTTTCTGCGACCAGGCCAGGATGGGGGTGGTGGATTTGCTCATGCTAGGGGCCTAATACTAATACACAAAATGTGGTTTGCCGCACTTGAGCCTAACTTCTATGATGGCTGCTGCTTGCTAAAATGGCATTTCGACCGGTATCTACTATATATCTTATAATACATGCACTAAGGTAATCGTGCACCTCCCTTTATGTGCACCCCCTGCTCCGTTGATTTGCTCTGTTAGCATCTTGTTCTTGTTCGGTATCGCCTAGGGGGGTGGGAAGCCACTCTCTCCTTCTCAACACAGGTATAACATTCAACATTAACAGTGTGACATCTTCATAACTTCTGCCATATGCAAGAGAAAACATTCATAACAAGTGGGATTCCTATGTATGTAGCTAAAAGCTTCTCCAACATGTTATAGTCCTCTGCCAGGGTGAATATACATACAACCTATATTTATAATGGGTTTGAGTAGAGCAAACCTGTGTTTTAATTCCCTCTACACACTTTCTAGGGCGGGGGCTGACCTCAGTATGAAAAATAACTTGCACGGCCATCCTAAGTGAATCCTCTCCAGCACGGCAGCTCTAGAGGTAGCAGAAAGATGCCTTCAAGAGCAAGGCCTTATGCTGGTGGGGGGGGCAGGAACAGAAGCCAGGCAGATACCTCCTCTACCCTCATTTGGCTTTGGTTTGAGTGAGCAGCCAGGGCTTCCCTTGTGTTTTTTGGCCAGTGGCTTGAAACTCAAGTCGAGCTCAAGTCAGTCACTTTCCCGAGACAGATGACGCTGCACCTTGTTCTCCCACCTGTACTTTCTACTTCTTGTCTCTCCTTTCTTGGCCCTCGTATTCCTAGCCTCCTTTGCTCTAGCTCTCCTTCTTCGCTGTTACATTCCTACTTTATTTGTATCTCCCCTTGCGCCTGTTTCCTTTTCTCTTGCCTGCCTTGATCTAGGTTTACATCAGCTGTTACATTTATACACCTACAAGAGACATGGTAACGTGTCCTATACGAGTTCATATTTTTTCACTCACTTACTCACTCTCTCACTCACTCGAAAATTACTACTTTAATGCAATTTCTCAAAAATTGCTCCAAACTACAAGAGACTTAGTAATCAGGTCTGTACTCCGCCAACCACTCAGGGCATGATTTACAAAACTGTTTTAACATGGGAAAGTGCCATTGAAAATATTTTTGTAGATCAAGAGTCTCACAATCACTCAGTCTGTCATTTTTCGACATGTCCTTCCGCTCAATACCCTTCCTGTCTAAAGCCACAAATATTGCATATTTGTATTTTCTGCCCTATACATGATCTGGATCCAGAAAGCAACATCTTTCAGTCCAGAGTGTCTGTTACTATCCTTCTTCACATGCTCAATGCCAATCTCCTCTCCTATACAGGATGCTTGCTTTGTACCCACTCGGCGCCAAGAGAACACGCAGGTGGCAACAGTGCGCAGTACAAGAACCTTTAACATAATAACACTCTTCCCATCACTTCCCAGTGCTCCTCTGTCCTGCTGTCATGCTGTGTTATTCTGAATCCTTGACGCTTCTCGTCAGGCATTTGTCAGTTCATATTGTGCTTTTTTTCAAGGGTTTTGCGTTTATTTGTATTTGCACACATTTATATACGCAGCCCCACTTTCTGACAATATACATTCATTTAACTGCGATGGCGCATGCGCACACAGTACGCACCTAAAGCATCCCTCCTTCCGAGCACTCTGAAACCCGGCCATAGCTCGGCTGCCATTTCGTGCCTGTTTACGTTTCTCGGTGGCTTTTAATGCAGCCCTCGAGAAATTAAAACTGCAGTAAGAGGCAGAAACATAAGAACCCCTCGGATTTCTGGAGCTGGCTGTCGGTTACTGCATCTTATCTTAGATTTTAGTTGCGCGAATCATCCAAAGAGGTTTTTCAGGTGCGTGTATCTGTTGTGCTTTGAGGCCCGTGCAGACAGTTTATTTTTCTGAAGCCACAAAGGGGAAAACAGGATATTTCCCGAGAATTGTGACCTTGTGGGTGTCCTGAGGCGAGCACTGTCTGGTGCTAAGGACACTGACACACCAAGTCATCCATTACGACCTGGCATAACAATGAGGCATTAATATGCATAAGGCCTATATGAACTGTGAGCGCATCTGGCTCGCTCTGAAATTCATTTATTTGGGCCCTGGTGTGCTTTGCATTAAAGCATGTCATCATTAGAAAAACAAAACATCTTTTTTTTCTGTATATAGCTTTGAGCACCCAGAGAAACACTTTGATCCTCCGAAATGCCTCCTACTTTTGTCCAGGGCATATTTTTAATCAGTTTAAAGTTCCACCTGGCACATTTCTTAATTGGCCTGAAATGTGAGACTCTTTGTGATATGCAGCGGGGGTGCCCCCCCCCCTCGCCTCCCTCCGTCTAGACCCAGGCAAGCAGCATCAGATTTGATGGAGGTTAGGCTGCTACTGTACCCTGACCAGCTGCGGTTTATGAGCCCTGGGTGTATTGTTTAATCAACAGCACAAAAATACGGCCTCACGCCTACACACTGAGTTATCCTACTGACACCTGCTGCAGGCCAGCGGACGTGTTTTAGTCAGAGAGCAAGGCCTCGCTGCACCTTTACTGCGCCGCCAAGATGTCACCGCAATACATGTACGTCCCTCAGCAGGTGCCATTCCTGCTTATTAAAGAACTAGCAGGCGTCAAGTGGACAGCAGTGTGGGTTGGGCTAAAATGGTAAATGCACTCGGCTCGGGGACAGGAGCGCCAGTCCCCTTTCCACGAGATCCATTCTGCTTGATGTCTGTGCAGGCGAACCCACTGGTGCTTAAGAATCGTAGCCATGAAGTTCTGTGGGAGACGTCGTTGTGCACAAACGTTTACATCTAGCTTAAGACAATGTGGGGTCTGACTCCGCTCATTGTAACCACGAGCTGAGCCTAACATTATGCAACTAAGACATAGGGGGTCATTACAAGTTGGACGGTAAGGGATACCGGGCACCGGTAAGGAGACCGTGCCGGTAATTCCTTACCGCCCAATTCCGAGGTCCCTTAGCGGGAACCGTAAAGGACGTGTGGTCTGACCACACGTCCTTTACGGGTCCTGCTAAGGGACCAGGGCGCTAATAACAGGCCTGCGATTTGCGAGGCTGTTATTAGCGCCCTCCATTGAGCCCTACGGGGGCTCAAATGGGAATGGGGAATGGTTGGTTCAATGGGGACTTACCGGGTCCTCCAGGGTCGGAATGACCCGGTAAGTCCCCATTGTACCAGACCGTTGCCGGACTCGGTTTTGGAGGCAGCCATGGCGCAAATAGCGCCATGGCTACCTCCAAACTCGGAATGAGGGCCATATTGTTGCAAATAGTGCCTCGATGCCCTTGCGCTGTAGTGTGCTTTACAAATTCAAATAAATAAATAAATGAAATTTACAAACCATATTCTAGTAGTAAATTTGACTTACTCTTGAAAAAGTAATAACCTACACGCGAGTAAGTTACTCTGAATAAGCAAAGGGAATTATTAGTGAATCACAAAGGGATTTAAAACGTTTCTATTAATATACATTTTGGAAAGAAAGTTATGCACAATTGCATATGTTAGGCCCGTGCAATGTATACCAAGTTCAGCGAAAGGGGCCTTCATTTGGACGTATTAGGGAGCCGCCAGTATGTCAAACGTGTGTCTAAATGGGGAACAGATATGCCCACTGCCCCCGCTCGGGGTGTATTCACAATGCTTAGAAATGGTTTTACAAACAAGTGTCAATCGTCTGAAGGAGAAGAGATTAGGGGGCGGCAGGAGCCCCCGGAAGACTGGCAAGGTGAGGAGGGAGGTGAGGAGAGGCCTGGGACTGAGGGCAAGGTAGGTGATGCAAGAGGCAGCCAGGCGGAGGGGGGAAGGTTGAGGGTCCCAGGAGGCACGGGAGTGGGGGATGGATGGGGGCCAGGAAGGGGAATAGACAGGGCGTTGCAGGGGTGTCTGCTGTAGCAGAGGGGGAGGGGTGGCTGAAATGCAGGAAAGCCAATCGTGGAAAAACGGGCTTTGGCAAACCCTGGACTTCAACAAAACCCCATGGATCCGTTCAGGTTGGGTTTGATGGGAGCTGTGACAGAGATTGCAACTACATATGCATGCGTGTTATTCCTGGAGTGTGAAGAGATATGATGCAGGCACACACCTTGGAGAGAAACGAATGTTTAGATGCAACTTGTTTTGTAATTTTTTTTCCTGTCTGATTTGGAATGATTTACTACATAGTCCTGTGCTCCTTTACAGATCATCAACATGTTTTAGTTCATTTTTTTTCATTCAGATTAATTTACAGTCATTTTCTGACAGTAATAAGTTACATCCGATTTCTTGGTCAATACTGTATTCAGATGTCAATTTTACTCAGACTGAGTATGGTACACCAAAAAAGTTGTTTCTTAAAAAATTCTATTGACCTTATATCCAAAATAAAAAAAAAGCAGATATTGACATCCCTTGGAATACGTGCTTCATCATTCATGAGAAAATGATGTTTTCACAAGATCAGCAATGGATTGATCCAGCGGCCCTCTTTAGTAGTACCAAGATGGTTCATGACGATTCTTTCTTATTGTACAATGAAGACATCTGGTGGCAATTCCTCAGAAACAAGGAACCTGAGCACAGGGAGAGAAGCCTTTTCCATTGCCATTATAAATGATATATTTTGGAAGTTGCAATATCCCACCTTACGAGATACTTGGCTGATCTGCTCTCCCAGGGAGAATGCAGCCAAGGTTTTATCAGGGTTCTGTTTAAAAGTCTTATGAGTTCCCTTTGCTTTCTGCATCTTCAATTCACCAAAATCCAGAGGTAGCCGAAGTAACTTGATGCCATCGCAAGAAGAGAATTCACATGTCCTTTGACCCTGATGGGATCACTGGGAAGTGACATTGCATATGTAAACATCAAATAACCCTGTCAATCACTACTAATCTGTTGGTGCCTTCATGTTTTGCCACAGTTATTCCATACTTAAGCAGCCCTCCAGCCTCTTTTCCTTTACAGTTGGTGAGCAGGTGCAAGGGGATCTAGGTCACGTGGCCTAAGCCCCACCCACCTGTCAATCACTGCTAATCTATGGGTGCCTTCTAGTTTTGCGGCCCTTTTCTCCTACGTAAGCAGCTCTCCTGTCTCTTTTCCTTTGCAGTTGGGGAGCAGGTACAAGTGGCTCTATGTCACGTGGCCTAAGCACCATCCACCTGTCAATCACTGCTAATCTGTTGGTGCCTTCTTGTTTTGTCGCTCTTTTTCCTTACTTAAGCAGCACTCCAGCCTCTTTCCCTTTGCAGTTGGTGAGCAGGTGCAAGTGGATCTAGGTCAAGTTGCCTATCTAGGTCACAAGGCCTAAGCCCTACCCACGTTCTTAGCCCTGCCGGTTCCTTTCTACTTTTAACTATTTAGATCAAAGGGCATCCAGGCGTCAGAAGTGAAAGGCAGATGAAGAAAAGGGCAATTCCTGTTTGGACCTGTTCAGACCGGGAGGACCCACGACCAGAATCCCTACCCCTCTTAACATCAGCTAAGCTCCCTTGAATATGTGCTTGACTCCTCTCTCCCAACAGCCTGTCCCTACCATCACCACTTATCACCAACCATGACGTTCACCAGCAACATCATGGACATCGCATCGCAGCAACCTCACCCATGTCTTATACACCCCATCACCACTCCATCAGCGACCATTACACCAAAAATGGAGGCTCGCCAATGTCCGCTCAGCAAGCAACCATGCAGCTCACATTGCCGACCTCATCATCACACATGACATGGATGCCATCTTCATTACTGAAACCTGATTGACATCCACCTCAACCCAAATCCTAGAGGTCCTCGCCCCCAATGGCTACAGAATTCTACAGTGAGACCGTCTATACAAGATCAGCAGAGGCCTCACCAACAACATCTTCCTCTGTGACTTCAACATCCATGGCAACCCAGCAACCAAACCAATAGAGAAAGAGCTCCACTGCCTACTCAACACACTGAACCTCACACAGCACATGAAAGAACCAACTCACAGGAAAGGTAATGTCCTAGACCTCATCATCACCACACTGCCCACCCTTCGTCACAGATCTCCTATCCTGCTCGACTGGCTGGAACATCTGGTAATCCCTTTTGAGATTAGTCACACCACACCTTTGAAGCAAACCCATTGGAAACGATGCAATCAAGCCTTCAGATCCTTCAAGAAATTCCCATTGGAGGCTCTCACAGAAGACCTCACCAGACTCCACCTCACATGGGCTGATGTACCTCCGATGCAGCAGGACTGCAACTCGCTTCTCCAAGAATTCAACACCACCATCATAAACAACATCAACCACAATACCCTAGTGAAATGGTGCACCCTCAAGCCTAAACCTTCATCACCCTTGTACACTCAAGAACTCACACTCAAGAACTCACCCTCAAGCATCTAATGCCATACCATCTAAAATAAAAGCATCTAATGTTTTTTTTAATTCTTTTTATTTTACCAGGGGGTCAGCCCCCATCCCCCTTTTTTAATCTTTAAACCCCATTTTTATTAAACTAAACCCTTTACCATCTAAAAAAAATGTATTAGATGCTTTTTTTTTAGATGGTATGGCTGTCGATGATTTGGTTGTCGATGCAATGACCAGATACCCGACCTTACCCTGCTCAATGAACTCTGTGCTAAACGCAGGTGACTGATCAACACTGCCAAGGCCAACTACTATGAAAACACCATAGCCAAGGCCAACAATGAAACCAAAGCCCTTCTCAAAGCCATCAAGCACGGCATCAATCCCCTTCCCCACCCACCCATAGAACAACCCATCGAAAAATCCATTGTTATCAACAAGATAAACATGATACACCAACACATAGACACCAATGCCACAACTAACAGCACACTAGACATCCCATCTTGCAAAACCACAACTACCTGGACAACTTTCAAGACACTAACTATGGAACACCCCACTGCCACCTTAGCATCCCTCAAGGCCACATTGTATGTGGATAACTTCCTCCCTGCCTCCTTACTCAAGACCTTTCCGACTGAAGCACTCCTATCTTACCTAACAATCATCAACAGCTTCCTAACGCAAGGCACCTTCCCTTGATCCTCAACACCGGACAAATCCTCCCACTTCTTAAGAAACCAACAGTCGACCCTGACAATCTCAGCAACTACCGCCCTACGACCCATCCCCCTTTCTAGGTAACATCCTTGAGAAAACAATAGTCACACAACTCCTCCAACACATCAACGCCAATAACCTTCTTCAGTCCTACCAATCTGGCTTTAGACCTAGATGCAGCACGGAAACAGCTACCATCAAGGTGATCAACAATGCCCTTAAAATCCTCACTGATAGCCATCCTTGTCTCCTATTTCTCCTTTACCTCTCAGCAGCATTTGTCACAGTAGACCACCAGACATTCACTGACAATCTATATCACTGCATGGCGATCAGCGAGATCACCCTCAGCTGGTTCAAATCCTACCATGCGAACCGCCAACAGTTCGTACAAATGGATTCCTCCAGATCACCAACTCTACCCATCACCAGTGGAGTCCCGCAAGGATCCAACCTGTCTCCCGTGATCTCTTCAATCTTTACATGCAACCTCTCGGAACCCTCCTCTCTCCACACAACATTTCAGCAATACACAGATGACAACAGATCCACCTCAAGATATCATCCATTGCAGAAATCAACATGCTCAAGGCCTGCCTCATATTGATAGAGTCCTGGATGTCCAGTGATTATCTGAAGCTCAACCCCTCCAGGACCGAGTTTCTACTTCTGACCAACAACAGCAAACACCCTAACATTGAGGCTTGGCGCTCTGTAATGAACACGAGGGATTCAAACCCCAGCTGGCCCTTTGTGCCAAGCGCCTTCGGTCCAACATCGACCGACACCTCACATTTAAACAGTACATAGCAAGGAAGACACAAACGGCCTGGTACCAACTTTCTCTCCTGTGGAAAATGATGCCCTTCATCCCAGAAAACAACTCCAGATCTGCTGTCCAAACCTTGGTGCTCTCCCACCTGGATGGTGGCATGTCCCTTTGGAAGGCCTTCCAGCGACTAGCCTAGCACCCCAGAAAAGTGTCCAGCATGCTGCAGCCGGACTCATTAGAGGACTGCTCAAATTCAACCACATCACCCCGTACCTCATCGAGTTACTCAACTTAAATTTCAAGTAGTTGAAGTGATACCGAAAAATTCAAGATGTTGCAGCCGGGAGAAGAGTCTGTTACAAACACAGGTATTTAGAATCCAAAATTACAGGCATTGTTCCCTGCAGGAATGAATGAAGAGTGGTCACTTGGATGCTTCCACTAAATCTTGCCAGTCACATTTTTCAAGCACTAGTTACTACACGAAAGTGATTTTCAAAATGAGGGACTTTAATGCCTGAAGATTCTAGCTAAAATTAGAGACACAGTGGATTTTTAAGGTGCTGAGATCTTGAGTATGTGTTTAAGATTGGAGTTTCGGTCATAATCTGGTGGAAATCTGTTTGGAATTATCTGCACAATTCTATGAGTTTCATTTCATCATATGCACATGGGTGGTTTCTTTTATTAAGTTTTTATTTGCTTGTAATTGTCCTGTCTGTCACTAGGATGTAGTTTTCTGTTACAGTGATTGTAATGGGTTTTCCTTTCAGCGTATACTTTTTCACACATTCTTATCAGTAATGTCAAAATTGAGTGCCATTGTTTTGGGCAATGAAGTTTGTATTGCTATAAATAATGCATGAACTCATTGCATATGATCAACAATATTTATTGAGTTTATTGTGCAGGGGTGGTTACACAATTAAAATGTTTGGGCATGACAAGATGGCCCCCATATTTGTAAAAATAGGTGTACAGCTCTGAATTGGAACTCCTCATTGCCATGCAATGCATTATCCAAACCTCAGTGGCGCATTGAGCTGAATGTATGAATGAACGAATGCCTCCCAAGAAGGGGAATTGATATTCCTTGTTTATCAAGGTGCGCCATATCAATATTTTTCTGTGATACCTAATATTTGCCAAGTGGGTCTGTTACGGCAGATTGAGAATGAAAAATGATTGATTTGGTGACATAAATCTTATTGTGGGTGATGCTCTAGTATGGGTAGATCACTCTGCGTTTATGTTTTTATTGAATGCAGAGAAAGACTGTTCAGTGCCACGTGTGAAGTTGGCTTATGGGAGTTATTTCATAGACACTGTGATGTGAGCGCAGGAGAGTTTGGTTTAATAAATGCATTTATGTTGAGGATCATTTAGGATATAAACACTGCAGTTTTGTGATAAGTGTTTTTTATTTTCATTTTTAGTCACTTGCTGACGATCATAATAGATCGAAACATGTGCGTATCGTGGCAGCTATTACGTTTGTTGTCATTTAAACATGATATGAAGTGAAGGTGTGAACCTTTTTTCTTTGAGGAATTCTTTTGAAGAAACAAAATTACAAAAAGAAATGAAAAAGAAATTTTGAAAAAGTCTTTTGAAATTTGATAAATGTGGTACCCGAAAGAAGTGTGGTACAAACAGCACATAGCAGGTAAGACACAAACGGCCTGGTACCAACTTTCTCTCCTGCAGAAAACAACTTCAGATCTGCTGTCCAAGCCTTGGTCCTCTCCCACCAGGATGGTGGCAAGGCTATTTTGGGAGGCCTTCCGGCGGCTAAACTGGCATCCCTGAAATGTGTCCTGCATGCTGCAGCAAGTCTCATTAAAGGACTCTGCAAATTCGACCACATCGCCCCGGGCCTCATTGAACTGCACTGGCTCCCACTGAAATCCTGTATCATCTTCAAATCCTGTTGTTTCATCTACAAGGCTGTTATCCTGAAGTCCCCAAGCTACCTCACTGAGAAACTCTGCATCTCTGTAAGCCTGCGATCCACCAGAAGTAAGGAAATGTGCAGACTTGAATTACAACAGTGCAGTAAGGACCGAACCAGAAAGCAGGTCTTGTCTGTTTACGCTTGGAAACTCTGTAACCTCCTTTCCGTCAAAATCAGACTTACCCTATCTCTTCTACAGTTCAGGAAAGAGCTCAAGACCTTCCTCATCAAGGACTGGCTCCTCCTTAATACCTCGGTCCACACACTCTGCCCTGCCTGAGATTCAGTGTTCTGCTCCTCAATGTCATTCCGCCATGCTGCCAATTGCCCAACCTCCCTGTTAGCTTCCAGCTCCTTTTTTCTCTGCTTCCCTCACTGTGTTCTTCCCCCTATGATTGTAAAACACTCCGTTGCTTCCTGAAGTTAGGTCCCCGCTCACGAAATACCCTAACAAGAATAATAATAATAATAATATTATTAATAATAACAATAATAATAATAATACGCGTATGATTAACAAAATAACATAAAAATACTAAACAGACAAAAGACTATTTTAGATACCAACAATATTTCACTTCTTTGCTCCCTTGATATTCTATGGGTGGAGTCATGAAATGTCAGGGGTACAACCAGCAGAACCAACATATCACTTGACACGTTCACACATTCTCCGTCTTAAACAATCTCTTGAAATATCTTCTTTTCTTTCCATTATTGTACATGCTAGATTTTGGACCTGTGCCTGTATTTAGCCTTAGACAGGGTTCATCACATGCTTTGGGCTGCATTCCCAAGCAACCAGATATGGGCCAGAAGCCCAGTTTTCATATGCCGGCAGAGCCACTTATGTCCAGTTACTGTCATCCTATGCCACCTTATGACAGCTACAGACTCATCCACCAGGAATAGTCATCATATGCTTAATACAGACTCATTACCAGCTGCTGATATGATATGTTTTAGTTATTTACATTTTGTAATGACTATAGCACACACAAGGTGCCTCATTACAAGTTAGCTGATCCAGATCCAGATCCAACAGTGCTGGTAAAACCGTACTGGCACCGTTTTCCGGACTGGCTAACTACGACTTCTGTGGCCGTGTGGTGTTAGACCTGCCAGGTCTGACCTGGCGGGCGTAATGCCACCGGCCGCAGACGGATGTGGAAACACCGGCACCATTACCGCATGGTGCCGGTGTTTCCACAGCCCCCATTCCCGCCGAGTCCTATGGGACTCCACGGGAATGGGGAGTAACAGAATGCCGGCTCCAGAATTACCGGACCACCAGGGTTGTAATGCCCCGGTAAATCAGGCAAGTCCAGAGCCGGTAAATTCCTACGGGTCCGGTGGCAGCATGCCAGTTTTACCAGCACGGCTACCGCCGGACTCGTAATGAGGCCCTATGTGTCCCTTCTCCCTGATCCATGGGGGCCAACTGTTTTTGTAGTTTTATTACGAGCTGAGAAATGGCAAACACTCTGTTTCACAACTTGTGATAAAAACACTATTATTACCTTGGTACAATATGCTGGGGTGCTAATCGCAATATAACTCTCACTGATAGAAAACACTGATAGAAGCCCAGTACAAAATGCTGGTGTGCTAATAGCAATATAACCCTTGCAAGGGGACATTACTGCTCAGGTAATGCCCCATAGCTTATGTGAAAGCCCTCACTTCACTCGGGCGTGTAACTGATGCCTCGGGGCATTACCTGATTGGTAATGCCCTGCTGCTCGGGTTTCATAGTTTAATTATAGACATACATTAACTGGCATTTGGTGGCATTTCTGAGGCTTTTGAGAATGCACTCTGCACATGATGTAGGCACCTGCACATGTGAAGCTGCACCTTACACATGCTGACTGTTCTATGGATATGAGACATTAACCAGAGTTAGATGGTACTTCTAAGGAACTGGAGGGTGTATTTGTCATATGATAGCAGCACCTGTATATTCCAGTCTGTCCCTTACGGCTATACTTGATTTATGAGTCTTTTATAAGCATACACTTACAGTTGCCTCATGCAGGAGATGTCATTTGCAAAGAGGAGGCTACCCTCTGCCTGTGACCTTTCGGTCACCTAGAGCACTTAGGGCAGCCAGACGATGGACAAACACTGCCAACAACTCCAGACCACTCTTTCTAGCATATCCCTAGTAACTCTCAGCATCCTCTGTGTCTGAGAAGAGAAGCCAAGGAACAGACAGTAAACCCATTGGAACGGGTAGGCTCCTCCTTCGTGATACCAAAAGGAAACACTTTGTCTCAATGTATCTCTATGGTTGTGACCTTGGTGCCACCAGGTTTGCTCAGCCCCACTAGCTGCGGAACTGATTTAACTGCTGCAAAACAGTCATGCTCCTCCATCCAGTGGTGCCTAAGCCCCATCCTCAAAGCTGTGAAAAGAAGCAGAGTCAGAGCACAGATTGGCAGCATAACAGCACTCCAGCCATGGTTGGTGAGGTCTTCCTAGTCTTCCAGATCCACTAATATATCTGCCCTTTTCCCCACCCCTTACCATTGACAAGCTTTAGATATGGGCATAGATGTATGGCACGCATAAACTGTCTTTTCTTGTTCTGAGAACATGTCTGCCAGCTCTTATCTTCCACTGTCCTATTTTCCCATAATATGATATGATATGATAGTTTATTTATATAGCGCCTATACACAATGGGCCTCATTACAAGTATGGCGGTAAGTTAAAAACGGCGCCAGTATCGCTACCGGCACCGTTCCTACCGTACTGCCATACTAGGAGTTCTGCTCACGGCTGCCCTTGCAGCCACAAGGTCTGACCTGGTGGCTGTACAGACACCCGCGAGCAGAACATGATGGTAGCACCGGTACCGTTATTAACAGATTCAATCCAGGCAATCCAGTTATTAACGGTACCAGTGCTACCACCCTCCCCATTCCCATTGAGCCCTAATGGGCTCAAATGGGAATGGGGATGTACAGGGCCTGGCACCCGCGAAAGGGCAATTACCGGGTCCGGCTGGGCCAGAATAGCCCAGTAATTTCCCATACCCGGGTGCCGGATCCGGATGTGAGTTTGGAGGAAGTCTTGCCGGTAAAACCGGCAAGGCTACTTCCAACCTCGTAATGAGGCCCATAGTCCCTTCCCCCTTTCCATGGTGGCTGTTCGAGAGTCAGAGATGCACTGGGAACACTACTGTTCCTGGTGCTGGTGAGGGATAAGGAAGCACAAGTTAAGTGGGGAAACACAGTCTCAAATGCCCTGTAATTACATAATGAACGCTCATCTGCCTTGAGCAGTCACCATAGCATTGATATGACCTCACGTGTGCATTTGCTGCCCCTCAGAAGTGGCTTCTGCCTGCCTGGAGACCTGCCTGTCCACACTCGGATGAGGTTCTGCTCTCAGCTTTGTTGATGTGCTGAGTTCCCGTTCTCACCAACTCTTCTTCTGGCTCTTCCTCCTGCCCATGCACCACATCGGCAATGTCCTGCTGATGAGCTGAGGATGGCTGGAGGAGGTGCCTTGCCTAGTCCATTAGCAGTCATGTGTACATTGTTAAGTGGTTCAGGGGAGAAGCAGGGGCTGCAACTACGTGTTGGGTTTTACTTATCCTGGTCATCCCATGATAGTGTGTGTGGGCTTGGAGTGTGGAATGTAGAGTGTTGGTTTTAGAATGTTTTGGTGTGAAGCTGCTGCTAATTCCACAGAGAGTCAGTTGAGATCTGAAGCCTAAGAGTAGGGGGACCGGTGGATGCTTCTAACCTATGAACTTGTCCTGCATTATACTTAATGTACTTACCTGCGTTCCTGTGGACTTACTAAAGATACCTAAACCTAACAAGGCTCCCGAGTGGTTATTTATGACCCCAATCCACATCTTAACACTACGCAAAAGTAAATGTTATATAAAGGGACTAATGCTTTATGTATTGTTGTTGCTAAGTGCTAATGCCTTTTCTGTGTTCTGACAGGCAGGGCATCTGTGATTCTAAATTGGATCCCTTGTGTTTATACCATTCTGGAATGATATGTCATCAATGTTTATGCTTGGCTTTATTCAGTTGTACCCTGGATGCTGACTGTGTTGGGGGTCTTATGCTTTACTGCTGGAAACTAAGTAAATAAACTGTTTCCTACTTACCTTGGCTTGCGGCTTCTTTACAATGTTGACGAGGATGGGATAAGGATGAATCCCTGCTGAAGCCAAGACCCCCAACTTCCCAAAAGAGGTGCTGGAGAAGAACAGTCCAGGGTGGCCTGCGGGACCCGGCATCCAGGAGGACTATCCCCTGAGCTTGTGGATTAGCTCACACCATCAGACACTGGAAAAGTTTGTCTGAGGGGGATTAGGTGAGCCCTGGCGCACGGGGCTTGGAGGAGCCCCGTACCAGCCTCAAGTTTGGCTCGAAACGGAGTTGCCAGTCTCAAAAGTCTGACTGCTTGAACGTGGATGTGGCGCCGGCAGTAGCGTAACACAGGAAAATAACGAAGGCTCGCCCAGGGCCCCCTGTGGGAAGGCGAGCGAGTTGAATGATACTCAGATGCAACGCAGGTGAGGAAGTGTGCGTTCCCTGAGGATGGAAGTGTGATTTCTCAGATGAGGAAGTGTTCCTAAAATTGGGAAACTACTTTACTTATGCAGGAAGTGTGATTTCTCAGATGAGGAAGTGTTCCTCAAACATTTTGCAGGAAGTGTGATTTCTCAGATGAGGAAGTGTTCTTAAAATTGGAAGACTACTCTACTTTTGACTGGGAAAACTAGTCCCACAGAGGATCTGTCATGGGAAGTTTCCTCAATTGGGAGAGTAAAGGCTCTCAGTGACATCTGACACACCTCCACGAGTTCCTAGTTAATATTTGGACGCTGGTGCAGTGAGTGCATTTCCTTGCATTCCAATCCCAATAGAAGTTACTGCTTTTCATACTTTCTAAGAGTGAAAGACAAACATGGCTTTGTCTGGGGTACCTGGTCCTCAGGTGTTTATGCCTACACCAGGCCCGCCAAAAATCAAGTGGGCCCCTTGGAAAAAAGGTTTTCTTCATTATGTTAAAGCCACGTGTGGAAATGGAATGTCAGTAGAACGCAAAGTAGCTATGTTAATGCATTTCTTGGGCTATGAAGGTCAGAGGATATATGACACTCTTCCTGATATTGCTGAGTTAGATTTGGAAGAGGGGGCAAATGATTTTGATCTAGCGTTAATCAAACTTGATAAGCATTTTGAATCAAAAACAAGCACTGTATTGGAGCGATATCACTTTGGCATGAGGTGCCAACATGTGGGAGAATCCGTTGAAGACTATGTAACTGCTTTGAGGCATTTAGCACTAAATTGTAAATTTGGGGGTGGACTGCAAGAACATATAAGAGATCAATTTATGATTCATTGCTCTAATGATAAAATATGAGAGGAAATTTGGTTGAAGGATGATCCCAATTTAGATGAGGTTATTAGTATAGCGAAGAGAATTGAGCATACCCTGCAGTGTGTAGCGAAACTGTCTCTTAAAGAAAATAAGCCATCACTGGGTGTTGAAGTGTTGAGGGTTGGCGACAAGAAGGGTGGTTGTTCGAAGGAGAAGAAGAAATTTAAAACCAAGCCCAATAAACGTCATGAGAATACCCAAACCAAAGGTGGAGGTGGTGAGCAACCCAACAAACGTTCTCAAAGAGATACTACCCAATTTAATGTAAAGAGAGAGGATAGATTGTGTTTTCGTTGTGGGAGTTCACGACACCTATCCACATCTCCCATTTGCCCTGGAAGACGTGTGAATTGTAGTTTGTGTAAGAAATGGGGGCACTTTGAGAAATGCTGTAAAAAATATCGAAGTGGTGGTGGGAAAGGAACACTTTTAATTGAAGAATATGATGGTATGTCGTCTGAAGAAGCTGATGTTTCTGAGAACGAGATAGTTACAGTCCACATGGTAAAGTGCTCGGTGTCTGATGAATGTGAGCATCCCTCAGCGTGGATAGAAATAAATGGTCATTAAGTTAAAATGCTTGCTGATTCATGTTAAAAAATTACATTGGTATCCAAAATTGTCTTTGAAAATGTAATTGGAGGTGATATTAGGCGTTTAGTTCCCTCCGATAAAACACCAGGAGGATACAATGGTGATAAAATAGAAATTTTGGGATGTTGTTTAGCGGAATTCAAGTTCAAGGGTAGGATGACACACGGGAAAATATATGTCACAAAAAGAGGTGAAACTCTTTTGGGTTGGAAGGAACAAAGGGGTTTGGGAATCAAATTAGATCCCAATAGTGAGGAGCAAGTTCTCAATGTAAGTGATCCATTTGCGCTTAACAGCAATAGAGACAAATGTGAGATGGTAGCTAGATATCCTGAAGTATTCTGTAACAAAGTGGGATGCCTCAAGGGGATGGTTCACAAGATTCAGATAAAAGGAGGGAGCAGTCCCGTTGCCTCTGAGCTTAGACCGTTGCCTCTGTCTATGCGGAAGGCTGTGCGTGATGAGTTGATAAAACTGGAGAAACAGGGAATCATTGAGCCGGCTAGAACGGTAGAATGGATATCCCCCGTCGTAGTGGTGAAGAAGAGTAATGGGGATTTGAGAGTATGCATCGAATTGAGGGAACTTAATCGATGTGTGGTAGCGGATCGCCATCCTCTTCCCAATATGGGAGAGTTATTGAGTAGGATAGGGAGTGCAAAATACTTTGCTAAACTTGATATGGTGAGTGCGTATCATCAAATCAGTTTAGATGAAGACTCACGGAAATTGACAGCTTTTATTACTTATGAGGGAATCTATCAGTTCAAGCGCATGCCATTTGGATTGGTATCAGCATCGTCTGTATTCCAGAAGGTTATGGACAGATTGTTGAAGGATGTTGGTGAAGTGTGGTGCTTTCAGGACGATGTTTTGATATGTGGGAAGGATGAGTCTGAGTTGAAGACAAGATTGAACCTGGTCCTTAAGATTTTCAAAATGAGAGGAATAACATTGAGTGGTGAGAAATGTGTTTTTATGACACAAACTGTGGATTATTTAGGTCATAAAATTTCTGAGAAAGGTTTAAAACCGAAAAGAAATTTGGTTGAATCAATTTTGAAAACACAAACACCTGTGAATAAGGCTGAACTGAGATCATTTCTTGGCACTATTGAGTTTTATCACCGATTTGTGGACAGATTTGCTGACTCCATGATTAATTTAAGAGCGTTGTTAAGGAAAGGTTTTGAATTTGAATGGAGTAACAAATGTCAGAAAGAATTCGAAGAAATGAAAAAAAAAATTGACATGGCTAAACCTTTATCAATGTTTGATACGAGAAAGAAAACCATTCTGGCTGTTGATGCCAGTGACACAGGAATAGGAGTAGTTATGTTGCAGCCGGATGTGGATGGCACAGAAATGATTGTAATGCATGCATCCCGCATGTTGAGAGGAGCAGAATTGAACTATTCGGTACTGGAGAAGGAAGCATTGGCATGCCATTGGGGGATAGAGAAAATGACAAATTTTATTTGGGGTCAAGATTTTATCCTGAGAACAGATCATAGACCACTTAAGGCGATCTTTGAAAGTAAAGGTCTTGACAAGGTTTCAAGAAGAGTTGCGGGCTGGGTAACCAGACTACAATGTCATAAGTTTGAGATAGAAGTAGTCGCTGGTAAAGAGAATGTACAGGCCGACCATGCCTCGAGGGTGAAGTTGGAAGATAAAGATGATGACAGAAGAAGTAATATGTGTGGTGAGAATGAAACGGTTTTTGCAACCGTGGAAGGTATAATACAGAAACAAGAGTGGATTCAAATTCTTAAATCAAATGAAATGTGGAAGCGTATTATGGCTTTTGTGGTGGAAGGATGGCCAGAGAAAAGGCTTTTAGTTGGCGAAGAAAGGGCAATGTGGGAAGTGAGAAACAAACTGTCCGTAAAAGGAGAGCTTCTATATAGATGGGATAAGTTGGTGGTTCCAGGTAGTCTGAGGAAGAAGTTAATAAATTGCGCCCACCAAGGACATATTGGAGTGTGTAAGACAAAAGAGGTTGTTAAAGCTGATTACTGGTGGCCAGGGATTGATCGTGAAATTGAGAAGGTAGTTGGTGCGTGCAATGATTGGATCAAGTCAGGTAAAAAATGTGATAGCTGTAACACAGCCCAGGGGAAAAACAAGTATACCAGAGGGAGTGTGGCAGTATTTGTCCATGGATGTGCTAGGTCCAGTTGACATGGGTGCTGGTAGAGGAAGATTAATTTTAGTCATGGTTGATATGTTTTCAAGAAGGACGGAATTTAGGATTTTGAGGGAAGTTACTTGCCGGAGTATCATTGAATTACTCACTGACAACGGTCCACAATTCGTGGGGAAGTTATTTATGGAGTATCTTCACAAATGTGGAATTAAATACAAAAGAACGCCTTTGTATTGTCCTCAAGTCAACGGCATGATTGAGAGAGTGAATCGATGCATTATGGATGCCATTCGTGGAGCCAATGCTTGTGGTTTGAACAAAAGAGTTGCAGTGAGAGACAGGTTGTATGCATTGAGGATGGCTCCGCGAGTAGAAACAGGAATTAGTTCATTTGAACTTATGAGAGGACGAAAGGCGAATACCTGTGTGGCTCCAGCTTGGTTGGGCAGGGCAAGAGCGACAGATGTGGTTGTGGATGCCGTAAAGAAAAAGATGGGTGTTCGAACGGATAAATGGGTGGAAAAAGTGAATGAGAGACATCCTAGGAAAACCACTGTGGTTGAAGCTGGAGATTTGGTGAGGATAAGGAAGGCGGTCATCTCCAAGAAAGGGGAGCCACTTTACACGGAACAAGTTAGAGTTACACGAGTTTTCAAGAATGCTGTGTGTGTGGAAAGTGGACAAATATGGTGTTTGTCCAGAATTGCAAAAGTAAAATGATAGAGCATTCACATTTCATTTTATTCTTCTTGATGTTCATTTTACTGCTGTTTGCTTTTATCAATAAAGAATTTTATTTTATAGGGGAGGGGGATGTGTTATATAAAGGGACTAACGCTTTATGTATTGTTATTGTTGTTGCTAAG
The DNA here is from genome assembly GCF_040938575.1 of Ambystoma mexicanum. NCBI lineage: Eukaryota > Metazoa > Chordata > Amphibia > Caudata > Ambystomatidae > Ambystoma > Ambystoma mexicanum. Next base: position 1,106,180,908 of record NC_090930.1, on the reverse strand, counting down.
TGCTAATGCCTTTTCTGTGTTCTGACAGGCAGGGCATCTGTGATTCTAGATTGGATCCCTTGTGTTTATACCATTCTGGAATGATATGTCATCAATGTTTATGCTTGGCTTTATTCATTTGTACCCTGGATGCTGACTGTGTTGGGGGTCGTATGCTTTACTGCTGGAAACTAAGTAAATAAACTGTTTCCTACTTACCTTGGCTTGCGGCTACTTTACAGTAAACTGGTCTGTCATCAGAGCCATGTTTTGCTTTAAGGCACTGCCTCTACAATCCCTCAACTGAAGGTCACAAGAGTAGTGCAAGGTGTACCAAATGAGGCATCAGGAGTGACAGCGCAGAACTCCGTAGATCCCAAATGACATCTCCGCTGCTTACATACACTGTGACTCTTTTTCTTAAATGAACAGTGGGGCTATAGCATTGCCACACAGAGAAGATAATGTTTCAACGAGTTGCACATATCTTCACATTATCTCTGCAAACCTCACCAAAAATACTGTTTTGATGTAAGGGTATCCTTATGTCTCGGCATGACCTGAAGCTGAATACAAAATTCACAACAAAATCTGGTGTAACTTACTTAATACTGTGAAACGATTCACATAAAATGTACTTGAGTCACCAAGAAGCCTATTTACTCCTGAAACTGATGGTCTGTAAGAAATTGAGCCTTGAGTAATCTTTGCAATAAAGTTTTATTTTATTTACAGCTGGCCCTGTGGTTGCTTACCTACCATCAAACTAGGAATATTCCACCTGTGGAAAAACATTGAATAAAAAGAAAGCAATTGGGAGATGGACATGATTAGCAAAGATCTTTCTTCACATTAGCCTATCAAATACGCTTTAAAATCCTTTTGAAAATTCATAAGGCTAGAGAGAGGGACACCAGAACACATAGATCATTGCTTGGTGAAAGGCCATCACAAAAGGGGTTAATGATTCGTCATGTTCTTTTGAAGTTAGACGAGAATTTAGCAGAGGAAAACCTGGTGAGGGTAGACAGCTAGATGGAGTTTAAGCACACTTTGTAATTGAGATGTTTTATTCCAAACTGTTAATTGACTTTATGAGTAAAGGAAACAAGCATCATTGCAGTTACAAGAGGGCAGTCTCAAATTAATTCAGGTGGGAAACATGAAACATGTTGTCTGTTTAACACGGCATATACACCGTCTCTCATGATAAAATATGATGATGATGATGATGATAAGCGTTGCCTATCACTCTTATTATCCATCAGCAGTACCAAACAAGGCAATGGCACCTGCACAACAGCGGTTGCATAGCACCACCATTGCATGCAATGTGTGAGACTCTCTAGGACCTTCTTCACGCAAGAGCACTCCCCATCAATACTGCTGTTCCGCTATGGTAAATATTTCTGCAGCCGAATGATAGGAGCGAGTCATCGAGATTTTCAAGAATGTAAGATCTAATAGGTGGAAGTAATCGGCAAGGAACTGCACAACAATTTTCATGGAAATGTATAATCTCGGTTGACACATGTGTCCTTTGACACAGTGCCGTATTGTGAACGATTTGGGGAGCCACCTGAGCATATGGCCCTTTGGGTATCGTACATGCAATGGATGGGGGTGCAGAATAACTTTGACACCAAATAATCAAAGCAGCTCTGCAATATGGCCAAGGTGCTGTTTTATTAACAGTTATCAAAAACAGGGATTTACAAAGTACACCAACAAACGTTCACTCCAGCTCTCAGTGCATTTCTCATAAAAACATGCAAAAAATAAGTCAGCAGTGATGTCATACTACGTGGCAAACAAGAAAAGTCTACAAGGGTGATAGGCTCAAGGGGAACATCTAAGTATACTTTCTATATGGGCTGGGATTGTGATTGGCTATTTACTGTCAGGTGGGCAACTTATGCCTACCTCTAAAAACATGGCATCTTCAACACTATTAAATACCTGGTATAGCAATGGTCTTCAAACTACACGGCCCTCCCTTATACAGCAATCTATAATTGGTTGGCACGCTCGTGCCATGTCTGGAACATTCGGTTCACTTAGCAGCAACAGCACGTAAGCTCAGACCCAGGTGCCAGAAGGTAGACTTGACTTTACCTCCCCACTCAATTAGCACAACATATCTCATCACCCATGCCTTCTGCCATGAAGATTATCTTTGAACTCAGCCTTGTAAAGTATTCTTGTCTGTGGGACTATATGGGAGCACAGTCTTTCACGATCGTTGTTCTTGGGCTCCATGCTCAACTCTAGTTCCATCCTTGGCTCATGTGACAGGAGAGCATTATTTGGTCCATTTTGCAGCATTTAAATGTCTTAAATGAATAAAGCTTGGCACGCTTGGTGTTCTTGCTTTGCACCTTAACAAGGGATGATTCAGCATCATACGTTCGCTGTCTTCAAGAATAGGTAACTGGCCTTGGATGCTTGACACCAGGCCAGACAACTTCACCACTTGTTTCCACAATCTCACCTTTTTCTTGCTGCAACACAGTTCTCAGTCTTTCCTCTCCATGGATCCTGGCTTACTAAATTCATGACACCGATATTCAGTTTCTATACAATGGCAGCTTTGCCTGCAATCTATTCACTACGTATAGCCAACCAGCTTCTATGATCACTTAGTCTACTTGCATTACAGCATCTGTACAATCATTGAATGGCTTGTATTTTCTGCAGTGCTTCACACACATGCAATCTTCTTTTTGCATATGAAAGTTTACTTGATTCTTAACTTTGCCATCAGTTTCCGCAATATCCATGCATTCTCTTCAGCCAGTATTCTCAGTGCATCACGCTCGTCTCTTGTGAAGTCACCAGCTCCCTTTTTTGCTCATTTTCATATTCCTTCAGGGAGTTCATACCTCAGATTGGCTGGGGGATACATTTGATAGGGTTTTTGTCAGTGGGTACCTTCTTTCGAATACTCGCTGCAGAATTGGCACAACTGCTGGTGTTAAGCATGGCACAATATCGGGCTTCCAACATATAGGAGGTAGGGGGGTGAGATATCCGACAGAGGCATTTAACTGCTCCTGTACATTCCCCTCTTTGGTTGAGTCATCAACCACCTCTTCAATGGTTTCCAGACCTTGATATTTTCTTTTGAAGAAGTGCTGCTTCGGAGTCCAAATCTTCATTACCCCCCCTGTATGCCAGCTGATTTAACATGTTCATCCACACTCCAGGTCATGTAGTTGCACTGTCCATTCGGATTACAATAGACCCATCTTCCCACGTACAACTTATGATTCTTTGGATACAGGCACTTTGGTGATTCAGGTGCTGCAATGCCAACCTCTAAGTTTTTTCTGACATCTTCATCAGTCAATTAATTGGGTTCACACCCAGATTCAACATCGATCATGATCTTCATTCCTACTACTTTCTTTGCCGTCTTCTTGCATTGCGCGATCACTATCCTGATTACACAGAATCCAAACATCACCATCACCAATATTGCTACAAGAAACTTGAAAACGTTTGCCATCTACTGCGGAATCCATGACAATGTGGAAGCAAACCAACTGTCATCCACAATGTCCTCTGTCTCGACTTCCATTTTATTATGCAGGGTTGTTAGCAACGTTATGGCCTCTGTCAAGGTCCCATTCTCGTCATCGTCAGAAGGTGTGAATGTGCAAAATGATGGCCCAATTTTGGCGCAAACTCCTCCTTCCATCGCTGTGATCATATCAAGGACATATCTGTTCCGCAGGGTCATTAGTCCTATGGCCCTCATCTCTTCCTTGATAGAATTGATTCCCTTTATGGTGGTGTTTATTGTCTGCATAAGCTCCCAACTCGTAATCCCAGGCATGAATATAGTGGTAAATATTGAAGCAGTCTTGCTGAACAACCTATGTTCATAAGGAATGGAGTCATATGCTTCTATTGACTTGGCTGTGTAATTCCCTCTTTTGGTTTGATTGAGAAATTCAAGCAATCTTCTTTTTCTCAAATGGGCATCTACTTTTGGAAATTCTGCAATGTTCAGGTCACTCTGAGGAATCACTAATGCTGGAACATGGATGAACACCAAGGAGCACGTTCCTCCTCAATCCTTGGACAGCTTCATGTAGGCCCTAGTCCAACAAGCCCAATATAGATCCATCAGAACAGCTGTCTTTGCTCCCATCCTGAAAACATCAACTGTAGTTTTGAAAACTTTGTTATCTCCCAAATGCTGCTTTCTGTGTCTTCGGAAGCACAATGGCGCATTCGCCAATGGGATCACAACCACTGGACCTGATTCATCTTCTACCCATGTCAGTAGTTTGGCATGTTTAGCCCATGACTTCAAATATTCATTGTTCACTCTCTGCACCTCTTGCACATATTCTGACTTCAGTAGATGAGCTGCACAGGACATCAGTCCTCCTTCCCATCTCTTCTTGGAATTCACTTGTCCATGGACTAAGACTTGAGTTTGCTCCCAACATCCAGGCAATCCAGCTATTTCTGTAATGTAAGGGCAATCTATTATCTTCATGTCTTTAATGACTACCTCTTCCTGTCCTGCTGCAGGATACACAAGCATCTTGCTCTCCCATCCAGGTTCCTTTTCCATCTGTGTAGGCTTGATATAATCATCCTGGAATTGAAACCACCATTTTGATCTCCATCGTAGAGTGGCCCAACTTCCCTCAAATTGTCCTCTGGTCATACATGCTGCAAGATGAATGAGGCACCTGACATCGTCTTCTGGGATTTCTCTGGAGATGAAAGTTTGGACTGTATTCATGGCATAGAGGTTGAAAGCACAGACGTAGTCTCTCTCCTTAGATGTTTTGGCCCCTACTTTCCTCATGTGCTGGTGTAAAGACGCCAGTGGGGGTGTCTGTACTTCCGCTCTCTATATGGTAGAGGAGAGGCACAGAGGACCCCAGCCAAGATTCTCTATTTGGTAGCTATGGTCGAGCAATCAAGGCCTAGCTTCTCGGGAGGTGATGCGGGCTGGTTCTTAAGTACAGTGTAGTCCCCAAGCACCCACAAAGGAATGTCCGCAGACTGTATCGGTTAAAACACAGTCTTTATATAATTAATATTCAAAGGTATATACAATATCATGATAACGCACTGTGTGCTCAGAAAATCAACACTGGTATATATATACAGTTCTAAAGTGGTACCACAACGATTATTAGATCTCATTATAGTGCATCAACTATACGGTCAAAATGTCACACAGATCAATAAAGAGGAAACCAGCAGTAGAGAGAGGAAAGAAAGCAAGATGGTTGAACAATTGGCAGAATACTGGTTACTACCGTTAACACAGCTCTGTGTGTAGATCCCCCCACCTGGGCAACCTGTATAATAAAGATACAAGCCCAGTCCATATATTGTTCACACTAGACTTCCCAACAGTTCTGCAACCCCAAAATACCTTGGCGTTGTAGCGTTCCTCTTCGGGGGAATCGACAGCGCTTCTTGAGTGACCTCCCTTTAAGGCAGGAGTCACGGGTCGTCGAACGTCCAACGAAGAACAGGTTGAGCTACGACGGTGAAGTGGCCGCGTCGTTCCTAGTGGTGCTCGTTGACGGGGAAGTGTAAACGTCCTGCAAGGAAGAGGCGTGCGGGGCACCTCAGTGTCGATAGTTCTGGACCACAAATAGTTTGAAGAACTGTGGCCCAGCAAGGGTGTCAAGTCGTCGGCATCTCTGTGGTCTTTGGGTGGTGGGAAACCCACCGGTGGATACTCCTCGGCACGTCGACGGTCAGGCCTTCTCCAGCAGGATACAGCGGCGACTATGCGGACGAGAGCGTCCTTGGATCAATGAAGTTCTTAGACAAAAACAGGAGCACGGTGGCTCCAGTCGGCGACGGCGGTCGTCGACAGTGGCAGACAACAGTTCGGGCGGTTCTCTTTGTGATTCCGCAGTGGTCCCCGTCTCGGGTCAGCAGCCTGTCTAAGGTTTGTCTATCAGGGAGCTTTGGCAAAGATCTGCTGGTGCACAATGGTCCCTCGTAGCTCGGGAAGAGGGCGTTTTACCAGGTCCTCTCTGGGTCAGTCCTTGGAGACACAGCAGCTTTCAGATTGCAAAGGAGAGCAGCAACAATTCTTCTCATCCAGCAGGGCTACAAGGTCAAGCTTCACTCCAGTTACTCGTCGTAGTGGACTTCAGCTTCTGAACATGATTCCTAACAGTAGTAGGGCCCCAGATATAATGTTGATCTCCCATTCATTCCGTTGGGTCATACTCAAGCATCCAATCATGACTACGGGCATTCAGGCAGGCAGCCAATCAGGCACATAGTGCGTCCAGCCCATTCACTTCTTTCCAGACACTCACAACAAGTTATGTTTATTGGGACAAGTACCAAGCCATTCAACACTCCATACTGCATTCATACCGGTTTCGGGCAGGGCTGTCTCAGCCATTGTGTCAACCACCAGATACTAGTCACCTACAACTTAGAAAGCGTATTTGTCACACACTCCATTCACCCAGGTCCCACCCACAGGCGTACCCACAACATACGGTCATTGAGCAACCAACCAGTCTGGTCGGCACTTCCCCACACTACCATATATAGAACTTCCACCCAACAGCCAGTCAGGGGGAAAGGCCAGAGTCAGGGCTTCCCGGGACTTTGGGAAGATCAAGGTAACAGGCGATGGAAGGCAAGAGGCCATGGGGCCATTTTGTCTCCATCAGGAATCTACCGATTCCAGTGTCAGGGCCTGGGCATCCCAAAATGGAGGACGCTCAGGGCACCAGTCAATTCAGCACAGAGCTGCCACCAGCCCGTACCCTGCTCTGTGGGTCACACACAGGTGCCCAAAAACATACACTAGGGGCACAGGGTTGCAGCTCTACCCAGGGGTGCCATAAGGGTATTCCATGGGTCTGTTCACCAAACCAAAAGAGAGAGCGGCACCGCCAGGAGTCCCACATGAACTCCTTCGCAGAAAAAACACAACAGAACACACAATAAAAAGCAGTAAAGGGCAAGGATACGGAGGCTCTGTCCCTCCGATGCATTTCCAGCCTCACAGTCGCCCCCCACAGACTGAGGTTAGGGTGCCTAATCTCCCACGAGATAGACACCCTCATCCAGACGGTCAACATACGTTCTGGAAAGGCCATCTTCATTATCGTGACTCTTCCCTGGTCTGTGCTCTATGGTGAAGTCTAGCCCTTGCAGGCTAATGGACCACCTGAGCAGTTTCGGATTTTCACCTTTCATCTGCATAAGCCACTTCAGGGGGTTATGATCAGTTTGAACCTTGAAGGTAGACCCGGTAAGGTAGGGTCTAAAACGCCTAAGGCTCCAAACTATACTAAAACATTCCTTTTCAACAGTAGCCCACCTAAGTTCCCTACCCTTAAGTTGTCTACTAATGAATATGATCGGATGTTCCCTTCCTTTGTCATCTAACTGGGACAAGACAGCTACAATTCCGGTATTGCAGGCGTAAGTTTGAACAATAAAGGGCTTGCTGTAATCGGGCACACACAACACAGGTGCCCTACACAGACTTCCTTTCAAGCCATCAAAGGCCCTCTGACAGTCTTCAGTCCAATTGACCTGCCTAGGCTGTTTGGGCAAAGTCAGAGCTGTCAGGGGTGCAGCTATGGTTCCATAGTCTGCCATGAAATTGTGATAATACCCAGTGAGGCCCAAAAAGGCTCTCACCTGGGTTTGAGTAGTGGGAGTCTCCCAGTCCTGTACATCCTGTACCTTACTGGCTTATTTGGGAGAGGTTGTATTTGACCCCCTCCTACCTCATGACCAAGATACGTGACTTTCCCCAGAGCTATCTGGCACTTAGTGGCCTTGATAGTGAGGTTAGCCCTTTTTAAGGCCTGCAACACTTTACCCAGATGCATCAAATGCTCTTCCCAGGTGGAACTGTAGACGGCAATGTCGTCTAAGTGAGCCACACAAATGGCTTCTAGCCCACTGAGCGCAGGGTTGACCAATCTCTGGAAAGTGGCAGGGTCTTTCTTCAACCCAAAAGGCATGACCATAAAATGGTAGAATCCATCTGGTGTTGAGAACGCCATCTTTTCCTTGGCATGGTCCGTCAGAGCTATTTGCCAATAGCCTAAGGTAAGGTCGAAGGTACTCAGAAATTTGGCCGCACCTATGGTGTCCACAAGCTCATCAGCCCTGGGCAATGGGTGCGTGTCAGTTTTGGTGACGGCATTGACTCCTCGGTAGTCCACACAGAACCTCCAATCCTTGGTACCTGCCTGGGAACTTGCCTTGGGGACAAGGACCATGGGACTGGACCAGGGACTGGTTGAGGGTTCAATAACACCCAGATCCAACATCTTGGCAACCTCAGCCTGGATGTGGTTCTTTACAGTATCTGACATACAATAGCACCTGCTTTTGACAGGCACACTGTCACCAGTGTCAATCTCGTGCCTACACCACGGGGTAAGGCCTGGTGTCAGTGAGAACAGAGAGGCATACTGCAGGAGCAAAGTCCTGCAGGCATTCTGCTGCTCTGTCGTCCATCCTGAGGGTTGCTATGCAGCAAATCAGGAAGGGGCTCACGCTCATCCTCTTCTTGCTCTGAAGCTAGCAAGAGATATGAGACTTCGGCTCGCCTGTGGAAAGGCTTGAGCCTATTAACATGGAATACCTGAGGGGCTACAGCAGAGCCTCCCATGTCAACCAGATAATTGACCTCGCTCATCTTGGAGATTATCCTGAAGGGTCCAGTCTACTTATCTGCCAAAGCCCGAGGCTTGGTAGGCTCCATCATGAGGACCTCCTGTCCCGGAGTCCAGTCCACTTGCGATGCTTTAAGGTCATGTCAGTACTTATTCAATTCCTGGCTGGCCTTGAGATTCGCTGTTGCCTGACCCATCATCTGTGTCATCCTCCATCTGAGGCCCAAAACATAGTCCCCCACTTGCCTGTGGACCTGGAGGAGGGGCTTCCAAACCTTCTCTGATTAAGGCAAGCGACCCCCTCATGGGATGTCCAAAGAGTAACTCAAGGGGCTGAAACCAACACCCTTTTGAGGTACCTCTCGCTAAGCAAACAGCAGGCATAGCAGGAGAAGATCCCACTTCTTCCTTAGGGGCTCTTCCAAAGCGCCTAGCATGCCCTTGAGAGTTTTGTTAAATCTCTCAACCAGACCATTTGTCTGGGGTGGTAAGAGGTGGAGAACTTGTAGGTTACCCCACACTCTTTCCACATGGTTTTCATGTGACTCGACATGAAGTTGGATCCTCTGCCAGAGACAACATCCTTAGGGAATCCAACACGGGTGAAAATGCCCAGGAGAGCCCTGGAAACTACCTTGGCAGTTATAGTCCGAAGGGGTATAGCCTCAGGGTACCTGTGGCATGATCGACCAAGACCAGGATGAACCGATGTCCACCTGACGTGGGAGGGCCAAGGGGACCGGCGATGTGGATGCCCACCCCCTCAAAAGGTGTGCCAACCACTGGCAACGGTTGCAGTGGGGCAATGATATTGCCTCCAGTCTTGCCAGACAACTGACAAGTTGGGCAGGTCCTGCAGTGGGACTCCACTTCTACTCCCATCTGGGGCCAGTATAAATGGGCAGAGAGCCTCTGCTTAGTCTTCTTGGTACCAAGATGACCAGACAAGGGCACCTTATGCGCCAACTGCAGCAGGAAGGGCCTGTAAACCTGGGGCACCACCAACCTCATGAGAGCACCAGGTTCAGGCTTAGTGGGCTCACTAACAAGGAGCTCATCCTCCCAATAAATCCGGAATGCCCTAGGCACTTCTCCTTGTGCCTGGGACAGGGCCTGTTTCCTCAGACCCTCGAGAGAGTGGCACTCTCTCTGTCCCTTACAGAAGTACGCCTGGGAGGGTCCCCCTTCAGCTAACAAGCATTGAAGGTCGGGATGATCCTGCGGGTTGAGAGCCTCTCCCACAGGAAAGTCTTTTGGCTCTTCTCCCACAGGAGTCGAGACGGGATTTACCACTGGACCCAGCCCTTCCGGAGCATGGATCCCAATGGGTGCTGTCGGACCAGCTCTCTGGGTCAGTCCTTGGAGACACAGCAGCTTTCAGATTGCGAAGGAGAGCAACAGCAATTCTTCTTGTCCAGCAGGGCTTCAAGGTCAAGCTTCACTCCAGTTACTCATTGTAGTGTACTTCAGCTTCTGAACACGATACCTAGCAGTGAGAGGTCCCCAGATGTACTGTTGATCTCCCATTCATTCCGCTGGGTCATACTCAAGCATCCAATCACAACTACGGGCATTCGGGCAGGCAGGCAGCCAATCAGGAACACGGTGCATTCAGGCCATTCACTTCTCTCCAGACACTCACAACAAGTTATGTGTATTGGGACAAGTACCGAGCCATTCAACACTCCATACTACATTCATACCGGTTTCGGGCAGGGCTATCTCAGTGATTGTGTCAACCACCAGATACTAGACACCCACAACATAGAATGCGTATTTGTCACACCCTCCATTCACCCATGTCTCACCCACAGACATACCCACAACATACGGTTGTTGAGAAGGCTCCAGCCAGTGTGGTCGGCACTACCCCACTCTACCATATATGGAACTTCCACCCAACATCCAGTCAGGGGGAAGGGACAGAGTCAGGGCTTCCCGGGACATCGGGAAGATCAAGGTAACAGGCGATGGAAGGCAAAAGGCCATGGGGGTCATTTTGTCTCCATCAGGAATCTACCGATTCCAGTGACAGGACCTGGGCATCCCAAAATGGAGGACGCTCAGGGCACCAGTCAATTCAGCACGTGGCTGCCACCAGACCATACCCTGCTCTGTGGGTCAAACACAGGTGCCCAAAAACATACACTAGGGGCACAGGGTTGCACCCCTACCCATGGGTGCCATAAGGGTATCCCATGGGTCTGTTCACCAAACCAAAAGAGAGAGCTGCACCGTCAGAAGTCCCACATGAACTCATGCGTGGAAAACATGACAGAACACACGATAAAAAGCAGTAAGGGACAAGGATACGGAGGCCCTGTCCCTCCGATTCATTTCCAGCATCACAGCTGGTACCACATGTTATTACCCAAATATGATGCATTATCTAGATAGGTATTTATCCCCTCATTATCCTCCTCTGCATCCCTCCTGTGTCTTTTAGAAGCCTTGTACCATTCTTGAAGTATATCAAAAGAAGTTACCATAGTAGGAAGAACCATAGGGACCTCTGCCTCAGTGGAAGTACTATCATGATAGACACTGTAAGAAATGAGGAACACAAAGACAAAGAGAGTAATTGTACAGGCAAATATTATGCACAAAAATACAGGTGTCCATTTCTTCCGCCATCCTGGTACTTGTTCATTCTTTAGAACCATGCCGGCTTCTACATTTCTCATTCAATACAATCATCAAATTTCTTTATACTTCCAATTGTTAAATGTGCTCAGTTATTGCTTATCACTGGGCCATTTTTAGGATCCTGTAAGAAAGTACAAATATCAATGTTTCTTCTGACAAGAGCAGGATAAGTTTGAAGTATGAACACAAAGACAGCAAGCACAAGTCGATGAACATCACTGTCGGTAAGTACCATATGTTTAACTGCTTAGAACAGGTATTCACCACAAAATTAATCTAGATACTGATCTAATTTCCTATTTCTGACCAAGAACTGATGTTTATGCATAACTTTGATGCTTCAATGTGTTATTGAAAGTTCATTTTCAAAATTCCTGAAATTCACTGCAAGTCTTTGCACTCCTGCTAAAATATCTATAAGGAGTGTCCATTGAATCTCAGATCAAGATACATCTGTATAATCCACTTGTAGTTGCTTTAACATCCTTCTTCTTCATCATCGATTGAGTCTGCACATGCTGAAATTCTTCTTCTTGGGTTGCTTCTGGATCAGTAATAGCAGGAGGGCGGGTCTCACCTTTATAGGCTTTTACGTCCCCCAGGTGAAGCCAAGCTCATCTTCCTTGGACTGTCAAAGCTGAAGGGGTTACATTCTTAACACAAAAAGGACCATTAAATTGTGGTTCATCCCACTTTCTTGTAAAGTGTTTAATAAGAACTAGGTCTCCAACGTATAATATAGGTGCTGATAGTAATTGACATGGGTTGGTTGCTGAATTGTCTTCTTCTGTGTTCTGAGACCAACCACCCTTGCACTTGACTTGATCTGCAATTAGAGAGATGCTAGAGGACATACATGTCATATAGTTGTGCAATTCATCATCTAAAGTTTTAGCTACACTCTGGGCATTACTTCTACTCCTAGATGGAGGTGTAAGGGGCATTCTGTCACTAGGTCATGAGGGATGAGGTGATGGCCTGCTCTTGGCTGATTCTGAAGGGCATATAAAGCTAAGGGTACGCAATATAGCCATCCCTTCTTCAAAATCAATTTAATCTTGGCAATCCTTTCTTTAAGGAGGCCGTTGAGTCTCTCACATAACTTGTTCACTTGCGGGTGATAAGCAGAAGAAAACATATGTTCAATGTTCAATAGAAGTCCTATTTGTTCAAATAACTCTTTAACAAAATGTGGCCCATTGTCAGATCTCAGTACTTCATACACACCCCATCTCAGGAAGACTTTGTGCACTAAAAACCTTGCTGCACAAATGGCATCAGGGTGTGTGCATGGACCTGCCTCAATCCACCTATAAAAGGGACACACCACCACTAATAGATATCTATCTCCATTACATACTTGCAGTATATCGACACAGCCTATATGTAAATGCTGAAATGGACCATTCGGTCTAGGTATTACCCCTCTAATTGTTCTCAGTGTATGCCCAGCACTAAACTTTTGACACATGATGGAGTTTACCATAAATAACGCAACATACTCCAATGAATTTGGAATAAACCAGTCTTCTGCAATTTTAGCAGCAAGACTCTCCCTAGTTACATGCACGGGATAAGGCAGCTGTTCAAGCGTGACCTTCAATAATGCTATTAGCATCACCGGCTTTCCAGTGCTGTGTTGTCACCATAATGCTTCTATATGGGCTAAAGTACACCCCCTTCATTTCCACAATTCCTGCTCTTCCTGTGGTGAACTCCCTTGAATCTCAATTAGTTGGGTTATCAACAGATTATTAAACCCTTCTTGCGCTAACATGTTTGTAACTATTTTTTCTTTAATACTCTCAGCATCAAAACTTGAAATAGCTGGGGAATATGCAACTCTTTTGGCTTCTTCGACTGCTGCTTTGTTCCTGCAAGAGATGAAATCTGTTTGCTTAGTACAGCTGCGCCTTTAGCGACTGCTATGGCCACTGGGAGTTGTAGTGCCTTAATAAGGCTGTTCAATAATGATGCGTGCTGCACTGGAGTGCCGTCCGCACAGAGGTAGCCCCTCCTTTTCCAACATGCTAATCCTGCGTGTACGGTTGACGTCACGTAGGCAGAGTCACTGTACACTGTCACTTCCTTCCCTTTGTGTTTCTTGAGCACGACAATAAGCGCTACTATTTCTGCTGCTTGTGCTGAAAAGTGAGACGGTAGTCTTGCACTTGCTACAATTTCAAATCCTCCATTTAATCTGTGTCTTACTACTGCAGCGCCTGAATGCCTTTCCCCACCAGTCTGATCAATTTTCAAAGAACCATCAATAAAGAGAAATTTCCTCTCCCACCAAAGCATTCTCCTTCACTCGGGGTATATCATCATAAAATTCAACATAATTAGCACAGTCATGCACACTGCGCCTTCTTCTATTGGCTCAGCTAGAAACATGGCAGGATTCACTATTTTACATTTTACAATCTTAATTGTTGGATTGGAAATCATTACCTCATAAGCTGAAGCTCTTTGGATGTCAATGTGCCTTTGGGTTTCTCTAAAATGGCAAATAGAGCATACTCCACAAAGAGGGTCATAGAGCAGCCCATGACAATACTTGCTGACTTCTCAATTGTGAACGCGGCAGCAACCAAAGATAGTTTGTGAGGAAAGAGTCCTCTCATAACTGGGTCTAAAATCCCACTGTAATACGCTAAAAGCTAGTACCCCAATGTAGTCCTCTGAGTAAGCACTGCTGTCATGACTGTCCCAATTGTGTGCAAAAACAAATCAAATTCCTCAGCATAATTGGGATATCCTACTCAATTTCTTCAGTCCATTCTATTTTTACTTTATCCACTTGTGCTTTCTTTACAACTTTCAAAAAGGGTCAAAGCTAAATTAGAACCGTTGATCTCGCAGTCAAAGATACTACTAAGAAAATTTGGGAAGTTCACATTAAAACATGTTATAACCTTTTATAGGTCGAAGGTAGTTCCGATCCTACTGTATGGGGTCGAGGCCTTTGCTCCGCGAGACTGTTGTTTTTGGGATGCTTGGGAAGCAAAATACTGGAAAGCAGTTTTAACATTGTCGCCCGGAACACCCTTGGCGTTACTGCGATTCGAACTAGGTGTAGCCTCTCTGCATTCCCAAGTATTATGGAAACAGTGTGCCCTGTTGCGAAAACTATTAGAAGGGTTGGTGAAACCATCCTTCTTGAATATCTTAGCTCAAAACATTCTCAAATCGAATGATGGTTTATCGAGAAGGTGGTGACACCATACCCTAGATGCAGCAGCTGATGCCACGGTAACAATTGAGCTGCTATTAACCAACCCAGATCGTGCAAAAAGAAAGATCTATGAATATGACTGGGTTGGCAACTTAGCACTATGTTCAAAACTGAGGGATTTTAATTCTAACACTTTCGGCCTTAAAAAGTATGGTGTGATAGCTGATTATTTGGTAAAATCTCCATCGCACTCACCTCGCCGAAAAATGTTAAAATTTAGATTGAATCAGCACGAAACAAGAGATATCTTATGTAGAAGGCGACTAATACCAAGAGAGCAAAATTATTGCTGATTCTGTTTACTCAGGGAGCAGAGGGAAATGTTACAGCACCTGGTAATCGAGTGCACTGCATTAGAAGCAACAAGGGCCAAATGTTTTGGGAAGAAACTTATTGTACAGAATCATGTAGATTATGATCAAATTTGGAACATGCTGTTTTCTAGCTCAAGAGTAACTGTTCAGATTGCCATTGTGCAATTTTTAGAACTAATACTACCAGGAATGTAAGAGACGAAGTGAGACTAAGGAAAACAAATGAAATGCATTTTAGCATGAATATGAGGAGTATTGCAATTTGCACTGTGATTGTGTGCATCCTGGGATGCATTGTATTCATTTATGCAACTTGTTGATCCACTGCATTGTTATTTAATATTTAAAAAGTTGGTTCGCCAACTGTAACAAATAAACAAATAAAAAAAAGGGTATTTTGTATGTACTGTCATCAAACACCCAGGCTCTAACATAGTTGCATAATCCTCAAAACTTTTGCATCTGCTTCAAAGTATTTGGCTTTGAGCTTTTCATAATTGCCTAAGCACTTTCATATGTCAACTTCTTTCCTTCATTTGAAAGCAACTGCCCCATGCATAACACCTTTTCCTGGCAGTATTGTAACTTCTCCTTGTCTACCTTATATCCCTTGTCTGCTATAGTAGTCAACAACTTAATAGAATATTGTCTGCACTCATCTTCCGGGGTGCTACAAATTAAAATGTCATTGATGTATTGTATCACTGCACTTTTAAGATCAATATTGCCTAAATTCATCTGTAGGACTCTGTTAAAGATCGATGGGGACTCATAGGACCTCATTATGACTTTGGAGGCAGCCATGCTCTTAATAAGGGCATGGCTGACTCCAAAATCGGGTCCGGGTTCCCTGAATGGGGAATCACCGGGCCATTCCTAGTTTGGAGGGCCCGGTAATTCCTCCTTCAGGGAACCCGGGCCCGGACCTTCCCCATTCCCATTTCAGCCCCCATAGGGCTCCATAGGAATGGGTGGGGGAGCTAACAATGGCCTGATTACGACTGGCCCGTTGTTAGCTCCCTGGTCCCCTCACGGGACCCACTCTGGACGTCTGGTAAAACCAGACGTCCACATTGGGTCCCGCGAGGGAACCTCGTAATAGTGCAGAATGAGTTTAACGGCGCCGGCACCATTAACGGTGCCGTTAAACGCATTCCGCACAGGTCGTAATGAGGCCCACAGTTCCCCTGGGGCAAACTAATATTTTTCAGTTGAGTTTGGCAGAACATAAAGGAAGTCAAGGCTTGTGAGTCTTTGTGCAACAGGATCGAGAAAAACACATTTTTCAAATCGATCACCGTGAAATATCGAGCCTCCACCGGGATACTGCACAGTATTGTCATCGGATTAGGAACTAAAGGAAACTCTGCATTTACAATCTAGTTAATCAGTCTCATATCTTGTATAAATCTCAACAACCCTCCTTTAGATTTCTTAATCGGATACACTGCAGTATTACACGATGATTTAGATGGCACCAGAATCCCTTGTTCCATCAATGCTGAAATGGTCTAAAATATGACTTCAGCAGCCTCTCAAGACATGGGGTACTGTTTTGCTTGAGGTAAAATTGCTCCTGGTCTCAGCTTTTTTTTAACGCCACCTATTCCCTTTAATAAACCTATGTCATAAGGGCCTGAGGTCCAAAGGACGCTTGGCACCTTCTCCAAGTCCTCCTGAAAAAATGCTGGAAGCTGCTGCATTATCAACATTCACTGTGGGACTTCTCTATCTTTTCTATCCTTATCCAGTATGTGATGCTCATAAAGAACACCACTTCGTCATCAGTTATGTCAGTCAATCTGTACCTTTCCTCGAGAGCTATTAATGTTCTCCATGGTCTACCCTCATCATCTACTCCTTCGAGCATTGTCAATTCCCTTCATACTATGGCTGCTGCTAATTCTATAGGGAAAGTCTGTCCCCCCACTTTGTCCATAGGTATTTTTGGGCTAAACAAAAACTCATCAGGTATCCTCACAATTTTTCCTACCACGCCAGGTATCCATGTCAGTAAAATGCTCACTCCATATAGAAAAATCTCTGGATGTTTTGGAATGCCTCACAGAGCCACTTGCCCTTTTAATGCCAGCATAAATTCGCCCATGTTTAAATAGTGTATTCCTGGAGTGGAACACACTATTCCATGATCAGTGAATCAAATTGTCAGGTTAAGTTTTGTCATCAAATCTCTTACTAAAATGTTAACCAGTGTCTGTCGTGAATATAACAAAGGAAAAGACATCTCACACTCTCCTATAGAGACTGGTAATTCATTAGTAAAAGGAACTTGACTCACAGCTCCAGAGAACCCTGCAGCATTCATGGCAATTCCTGACAAAGGATATTTTCCTTCTCCTATACACAAATGAGTTGCTCCACTGTCTACTAGAAAAGAAAAGGATTTGCCTCATATCGTCACATCGACCCTTGGTCCCTCTTGAGGATCTGGTGTCACAGATAGTACTGAACACATCAAGTCACCCTGTGAGTTGTCCTATTGTGGGTACAGGCTCATCTCCATGAAAGGATTTCCTCCTATCACAGTGACACCTCATATTCTGGGTGTCAGCACTTGTCCCATGTTTGCATACTGCTGTGTCTGCATAGGGGCTTGTTGCGACAGCCCTTGTTGTGGATTCATTTGCACTCGCTCTTGTTGCTGTACCTGTTGTACTTGCGGTGCTTGTGTCTGATACAATGTCTGATCTTGGGCAAACCCTTCCCTAGTTTGTGTGCTACATGGTGGATGATAAGCTGTTTCCCCTCTTGAAAAGTGGCTATTTTGTACTTTGCCTTGGCTACCACATACATGTGCAATATGCCCTGTCATCTCACAAGTCCAACATACTGGGGATGCCCATCTGGTGAGTCCCCCTTGGTTATATCCTCCCTGGGTACTCTGATTCTCATTCTGTGTATTCTGAATTCCACCTTGATTATTTTGGAATCCACCTCCTCTTCCTCTATAGACCATACCTCTGCCTCGTGGCACAAACCCATATTCATCTTGATCCATCGGGGGCTGATTACTCACCTGTGGTGCACCCATTGCATCCTGCATTCCCAATCCTTCTCCACTTGTCAATACCGCCCCTTCTAAGGCAAATTTATATATGTGTTTCTGAACTAACTTGGCTTCCTCGATTTTCCTAGTCTCATCTTTCTTCCTATTTTTCTCTTCTAATAACCGACAATGGTGTACTATCGTCAGCTGTATCTCAGCCCACAGTTTCACTTACAGCCCCACTTGTTTCTGCATCTGCCTCTGTACTTGCTCAGGCAACCCCTGGCATAAAATGTGGTAAAATAATGCCACTGTCTTTTCCCACGGTTCGCAAGTTTCAAGTTGCCATTTCTCCTTAATATCCTGAATGTAAGCAATAGGTCTTCATCTTCCTTCATTTTACGTGTTATAATTGCACCCATATCTGATGTATTGGTGTACTGTACCCTGAGAGCCCTCCACATGTCTGCTCTTTAATTATTAAACAATGCTCCATCATGTGCTGTGTTTTGTGCTGTCACACTTGAATATCATGCTCTCCTCCATATGTCATCAGCCGTTTCCCCAAGAATAGATGCCAAGGGACTTTTTATGTCCCCCATGGCCAACAGGTATCCGCCTGTCATTTTTTCTAATTCATATATCCATTTCCCAGCGCCCGAAGTCAAACTCAGAAGTTTATACCTTAAATTATCCTTGTCCATCTGCATCCATGGGATATATGGTGGTCTTGGTCACCCTTTTTCCAATAAGGGAAACTGTGTGAATCCCAACCCAGAGTCGGCTCCCATCATTAGTCTATCCATGGCAAGGATGATTGTCCCTTTCTGTCTACTTGTCGGTAGTGACCTTAACCTTCTAACATATGGTAGAGATTCTCCCTTCTCACTATACGATTGTCCTCGGGATGCTCTGGATATGCTATGGGATCCTGCATCCTATCCTTAGGTTGTTCCAGATCTGACCATTTTAATTTGTTATCCATTTGCAGGCTTCCTTTAGGGGCGCACACGCTCTCTCCTCCTACCTCTCCTACCTCAAGGGTAGATTCTCTTTCCCCACCTGACATGTCTTGTCCCCAACTAGTGTGACTATTATTTTCCTCACCTTTGTCTAGGTTCATTCTGCTTAAGGACAATGCTCTACGTTTGTGACTGAACAGAATTTCTTTTTCTCTTTGTGATTGAAATGCTAGGGATTGATCCCTCTTCCCTCGACTTCCATACTTTCTACCTTCCTTTAATTCTTCAGGCCTTATCGCTCTTTTCCCTGATACTTTCCGCATCAAATCTTTATACGTCTAACGCAAGTCTAGATGCCCCTGGCGTTGCTTCCTTTATCAGAAGGAATTCTATTCTATCCCATCATATTTCTGGACTTGGCCCTGCTGGTTCCTTACAAATGAGACTCATATCAAGAGCCCACTGTCTTCTTCGTTCTATTTCTTCATTTAGTTCCCCTCCCTTTCTCGCATCCCTTCTGATTCTTTCTTCCTCTTGCCTTCATTCTTCACTCCTCACTCCTTCCATTCTTTCCTCTTCTTCCCGTCTCTGTAATATTTTGTCCCTTAGTCTTTGCGCTTCCTCCTATTCTCTCTTCCTTTCTTTTCTGTCCCTATCTTCTATCGCTCTCTGTCTATTGTCATACTTTCTTTGTTCTTCTGCCTGTTCTTCTATTCTCTCTTGCTCCTCCTGATATATTTGTTCTCGTCGCTCACTGCTCTTCCTTTTCTGCTCATCTTCTTTCAATCTCTTCTCTTATTCTTTGTCTTTTCTTTCTTGTTTGTCCTTATATTCTCTTTGCCTAGCTTCCTCAATGCTTTTCCCATCTATTTTAAGTAATATCTGTTTTCCCTTCCATTTGTTCTGCGCGAGTGCTATCTCGTCAGCTTTATCCTTCTCTCCTTTCCATCTCTAAATCTCCTTATCTATTTCTATCGACAGATTTGACCGCTCACTCCTTTCTTCTTTCTCTTGTATGATCCTATAGTTCTCTTCTTTTTTCTTATTCTTCACTGGCCTATCTTCGCTACTATAATTGGGAGGTTCCTATATTGGATTACTATACCCCGTTCCCGCTTTCAACTCCTTTAAAGGATATAACACTGTTTCTTCTGTACTAGCACCTTTTACTTCGGTTGAGGTAACAGGAGCTGAAGGCTCAACACCTTCCTCCTTATGCTAAGAATCCACTCCTCAGGTGGCGGATCTTCCCTTTCTTCCTGGTACATTTTTCCAGAGCTCTAGAATCGCTAATCTTTTCTCAAATTTCTTCCCTCTGTATGCAGTGTGCACGTATGTAGTCATGTGTTGCAATACCGCTTTTGACAATGATCCCCCTTGTGGCCACAGCATGCAGATTTTATCTGCCGTGCCTTTCACCCATTCCGCATTATACTGTTTGAGCTTGGGCATATGCTTTGGTAACGTTTTACATAAGTTCAACAGAGGAGTATCTCCCATAATGACAAGTCTCAATTGACTGTCAATACTTACCAGACTTATGAAATAACCTTTATGCTTTTTCTTAAATCATCACTTTTTCAATGCCTTTAAAACAACATATATGAGCATGCACCATCAATTGCTCAAGCCTCAAATTTCTTAATGAGCTATTTCTACCTTTTGATTGGTACCAATCACTTCGCTGTGCTCAATCACTATTGCTCCTCAACTTTTTCAGTTACTCAACAAACAACATACAGACTTGTCGACATTACACATTAAAAAACACTGTGATCAAATGTTTCTCTTTTGCCTTTACTATATACCCTATAAAGGGTTTGCGATGTCACCTTACGTAAACCTGTTTATGCGTAATATGTTTCTGCTCTATCCCAATTGGGATTTGAAATGTCTCCTTCGGAAGCACCCTTGAGCCAGGACTCTAGGCACTACGTTTTCTTCACACAATATTTCCTGTTACTTAAACATTATCACACTCCTATTCCCTTCATTTGCTATTCCCCTTAGTCTACTCACCATTCATTTTTTAATTGACTCAAGGCCTTCAGTATCGACTCTTCCCCCAATCCGACCACTTTGCCTTTCATTCGCAGAGCACCTGTGGGATCCGGGCAGGAATTTCATCAAAGGGGGACTTGCCCACATCTCGGTTCTTCTTGCAAGTTAATTTCTGTCAGCCGCTCTCCACAGGAAACCGTGCGATCTTCCAGCTAATTGCAGAGGATGACCGATCGTCCGGAAATCTGGAGACAAACTAGTTTGGATCTTTTCCAACCATCCTCTGCTACAACTTGAGCATATGGCCCTTTGAGAATCTTGCATGCAATGGATGGGGATGCAGAATAACTCTGACACCAAATAATCGAACCAACTCAAGAAGATAGCAAAGATGATGTTTTATTAATGATTACCTAAAACAGGGAATTACAACAGACATCAACAGATGTTTGCTCGAGCTCTCAGTGCATTTCTCATAAAAACAGCCATATATGCAAAAAATATGTCAGCAGTGACATCATACTACGTGGCAAATAAGAAAAACCTACAAGGGATTGTGCTAGGTTCAAGGGGAACCTCTAACTATACTTTATATAAGTGCTGGGATTGTGATTAGCTATTTACTGTCAGATGGCCAACGTATGCCTACCTCTAAAAATATGTCATCTTCAACACTATTAAAAACACAGTATATCATTGGTCTTCAAACTAAAAGGCCCTCCATTTCCATCCTTGGCTCACGTGACAGGAGGGCATGATTTGGTCAATCTTTTAGCATTTAAATGTCTTAAATTAATAAAACTTGGCACGCTTGGTGTTCTTTCTTTGCACCTTAACAAGGGATGATTCAGCTTCACACGTTCGCTGTCTTCAAGAATAGATAACCGGCTTTGGCTGCTTCAGCTTTAACACCAGGCTGGACAACCTCGCCATTAATTTCTGCGATCTCAGCTTATTCTTGTTCCGAGACAGTTGTCAGCCTTTCCTCTGCATGGGTCCTGGCTTATGGGTCCTGGCTTACTAAATTCATGACACCGATGTCCAGTTTCTTTTTTTTAATTAAAACTTTCTTTATTGGGTTTTCACAAAATTAAACAAAAAGGCCATGCACCGGCCACCGTAAACAAGATCCCCCCACGGTCCCCATCCCCCTCTATCACCCACCCTCCCCTGTCCCTCCAGCGGAAAAAGATAGAAGCCCGACACAAAAGTCAACGCTACTTTTTTTGGAGAGTCTGGCCACACGTTGCAGTGAGGAAAGCTAGCTTTGCTCCGGGGATGGTGAGGCTATATACGGACCCCAGATGTCGGGAGGATGAGCGTACAATGGCAGTGTCTTTATGAAACTGGATTCCACATCTTGGCAGTAAGTAATGTCTTTTAGCCAGCATTGTAAACTTGGTGGTGGACCTCTCCTCCAGTTGCATGCAACTCTTCTCCGTGCTGAGACGAGCAGTAGGTTAGTTAATTTCCGGACTGTACTTGGAAGGTGTCTGGTTAGACCCAGCATCGTTAGTATGGGGTCAGAGTTCAGTTGTGTTCTGATTATTGCTGACGTTTTCTCCAGCACCAAACTCCACAATGTGGCCACTACGGGACAAGTCCATGCCAAGTGGATGAAGTCTGCTTCGGAGGATCCGCATCGGCTACATGACGCGGATATCGTCGGTCGTTGGAAATGGATTCTCGCTGGGGTGTGGTACACTTGGTGGAGGTAGTTAAAATGAATCTGCTTGTATCTTGTGTTAATTGCTACTCTTTGGGTCAGCCGCAAATTATATTTCCAGTCTCCATCTGTAATCGTAGCGTTTAATGATCTCTCCCATCTCCTTCTGGGGCTTGAGTTTGGTAACGTCACATCGGTCAGGAGGGCTTTGTAAATGTTTGCCACCAGTTGGCCTTCCCCTTGAGCTTGCATTGCACTGTGCAGCAATGGCCAGGTAGGAGGTTGCTGTGGAAAGGTGGGATGCTGGGCTGTAGAGTGTGCCGCAGCCTGAAAAAGAAGAATATATCTAGGGCGTTGCTGCTTCCCATGTCATGGGCTTGTTGCAGGGACAGAAATGTGCCTTCCGTAAAGAGATCACCCATGGTTTTCACCTGCAATTTTTCAGTCCACTGTTGAAATACTTTTTCTGAGGTGATGGGGATTCCTAGAATGTGATTGACTGGAAGGAGGGGGAGAATCTGATTTGGACCTCACTTCTTTTCGCCATCTTTTTCCAGATTGTGTACATTGTGAAAACAATGTTCATCGGCGTTCGGGGTGCTCGTAGTTTGCCAAAGATAATCGCACGAAAGAGATGGTGAGCCTCCAAAGCTCTTTCAATTTGATTATGAGGTCTAATGAAGTGTGTAGCGTACCAGTGGCTGAGAAACTGACACTGGACGGCCCAGTAGTAGCGTTCTATATCCAGGAGGGCTAGACCTCCCTGCATCACTGGGAGAGTCAGTGTGGTATATGCCACTCTTACTACTTTGCCTGCCCATATCAAGTAAAGGACGGTTGCCAGACATTTGGTCGAAAAAAATTGGTCGACCAGACAAATGGTCGAACCAATTTGGTCGAAAACCAAATGGTCGAATTTTTTTTATTTTTTATTTTAACCCTTTTTTTTTTGGGGGGGGGGTCCCCCTAACCCCCTTTTTTTCTCTAAACACCCCTTTTTTAACTAGACAAAAACCCGAAAAATAAATATATAAATAAAATAAAAAATTCGACCATTTGGTTTTCGACCAAATTGCGTCGACCAAATTGCAGTCGACCAGTTTTTTTTCGACGAGTTGACTGGACACCGTCAAGGACCATGCTCTTGATGCGCTGTAGGAACTGTTGTGTCAACACCAAGGAGATGTTTTAGAAAAGGTATAACAGTTTTGGAAGAACAATCATTTTAACCAGGGATGCTCTGCCCCAGAGTGTGAGCGGAAGCGATTTCTACCTATTTACTTTGGTTTGAATAGCGTCCACAGCATTTTCATAGTTGTCTCGCATAATACCCCGGTGGGATCTGGACATAAAAATACCCAGGTACCTGACCCTTAAAGGCTGCCACTGAAAGCCCAAGTCATCTATGAATTCACTGGTGGAGGCAGTTAGAGGAAATATTACGGATTTTGCATTGTTAATTTTTAACTCTGAGAAATGGCTGAATTTAGGCACTGCACGCATCACTGGGATCATGTAGAAAAAGTTTGTTGTTGTCAGCGTAGAGGGATATTATCAGATTATGCGGGCCTAGAGAGAGGCCTCTGTGTAGCCAATGTAGTCTAAGGTCCGAAGCCAATGGTTCCATGACTAGGGCAAATAACAGTGCGGACAGTGGGCAGCCCTGTCTTGTTCCTCTCCGTAGATATATACCAGCTGAGCGTCTGTTGCCTATCGTAAACACTTGCCGAGGCCCATGCGTTCCGGGACTGCATAAAGGAAGGGCCTTTTGACCGAATCAAAGGCCTTTTTGGCATCTAGTAGTACCGCCACTGCTTGGCTCTCCGGGTCAAGGGCTTCCATTATGCCGAACATTCTTCTAATGCCGAACAATGTGTTCCTGCCTGGAACAAAACCTGCCTGATCCGCTAACACCATGGCATGCATCAGTGGTAGCAACCGTTTGGTAAGGATCTACAATTCTAGCCAGGAGTGCTCTGGGTTTCTGCCCCTCACCATATTGTCGTATATTATGATGGGCAGCCAGAAATGTTACTTCTCTTTCTGCCGCGGCTCTTAAAGTTTCTAGTTATTCCTTAAGCGCCGCCATATTGTGGGGGTTGTTATCGGATGAGAGTGAGTGTTTGAGTTCCTTAAGACGAGTCTCGCTCGAAGTCAGCTCTCTTCTCACCAACTTGAGGATCCCGTTTTCTTTTGAAAAGCAGACCCCTCTGACGAAGCACTTTAGGGTTTCACAAAGCGTGCCTGCTGAGGACACAGAGCCTTGTTTGACTTCAATGAAGGATACTATTTCAGTTCTGAGTTCATCAGTGAAGACCTGGTCCTGGAGAGCTCCGGGTTTGAATCTCCAGTGAGGTCTACTGTCACCGTCCGGGATGTGACGCATTCAAGGGTCACTGCTGAGTGGTCTGATAAGGATCTAGGAAGGATTCGGCACTCACCCCAATGAAGAGATGACTGTGTGAAGATACAAGGAGGTAGCCGAGTCTTGAGCTAGTTTTGTGGACCCAGGAGAAGTACGTGTATTCCTAGGAGTCCCAGTGCTTGTGCCTCCAGATATCTCTAAGATCGTAGGCTTCGCATATCTCAGTAATTTGTAGACTCGCCTTAGAAGGGGGAGTCACCGTGTTGTGTGACTTATCTTTGCTGGGGTTAAGTGGCGTGTTGAAGTCTCCACCCCAGACAACTGTGGCCCACTTGTTTGATTCCAAATGTGTCATCACCCAGTTAAGGTTATTGAATTCATCTGTATTTGGGCCGTAGGAGTTTAATAATTTCCTCTCCGTTAATTGTCCCGTGCACTAGCAGTGATCTGCCTTACGTATCTTTTTGAGTCAGTATTAGCTTAAAGTTTTTTTTTTTTGTTAATTAGGATGGCCATCCCCTGGCATAGGAGGAGTAAGAAGCAAAATACCTATGGCAGCCCCAGTCCCTGGCCCAGAGATTTTCGGAGGTGGGACGCAAGTGTGTCTCTTGAATGCAGGCTACGTCAATTCTGTGTCGGCGTAGATATTGCATTATTTTCCTCATTTTAATTGGTTGGTTGCCGCCTTTAATGTTCCATGTAGCTAGATTGAGTGCGCTGTTTTTTTCTCACTTTTCTAGCTGAGTCTCAGGAAGGGTCTACATCTACGGGTTCCAAGCAGTCATTCTTCTGCGTCTTCTGGATGGTTTCAAACTCTTGGGCAGGCAGGTAATAGCGCAACGATCTGAAGCGGGCTGAGCGTGGGGTGACCTGGTCCGGGCCAGCGCATGTGTAAAATAATTAACTTCACTTAACTTGGCAACCCCCAACTTTCCTATTATTTCCCCCCTTCTCACGAGCAACCCCAACCTGCTCATTATCTTCACCCACCCTGTCAACATCTAACTGGTGGACTTAAACTTTGCTGCGCATGGGGCCTTAGGGGCTGCCCAAGTTGTGTGGCTCAAGAGTATATGCCCTGTTACTGTTCTCTGGTGGGCTTATTGCTGGGTATGTGCTTTACCTCAGTTTCTGGCAACTGATTACAGCGGGTTTGTCCGCACTCTCTCTCTTTGTGGCAATCCCGGGTTGTTGCTCGATGGCTTACATCCTGCCCGGTCTAAGTATG
Organism: Ambystoma mexicanum; assembly: GCF_040938575.1. Taxonomy (NCBI): domain Eukaryota; kingdom Metazoa; phylum Chordata; class Amphibia; order Caudata; family Ambystomatidae; genus Ambystoma; species Ambystoma mexicanum. The sequence goes on along the minus strand of NC_090930.1, from coordinate 1,106,154,854 downwards.
AGCTGGCTTCCTCGGGTGATTGGAAGAATTGGGCCTTCCCTTTGAGCTGCACTCGGAGCCTGGCAGGAAAGAGCATCAAGTAGGGTATTTGGTTGTCCCGGAGTCTGTGTTTAATGTAAAGGATCTCCTTTGAGCTTGAACTGCCGGCAAGAAGTATGGATAGCAGTGGATGGTATCGCCAGCATGTTGTAGATCGCCATTCTCTCTCGCGAGTCTCAGGTTCCTGTCCCTATCTTTATAATTAAGTAATTTAGCGATGATTGGGTGAGGTGGTGCCCCTGGTATCAGTTTCGTTGATGGAATCCTGTGGGCTCTCTCAACGACGAACAGACGTGACAGCGCTTCTGACCCAAAAAGTCCTGTACATATTGTTTCAACATGGTCCTCCATTCTCATCTGCAGCTGTTGTTCTCTGAACCCTGACTATCCTCATATTATTCCTCCTGGAGCGACCTTCCAGGTCCTCACTCCATGGATTTGCTGTTTTCATTTGCACTTCCAACGTTGACACCCTGGCCGCTAGATTTGTTGTGCCATCATCTAAGTCAGACACACGTTGTTCTACCGTATCTTGACGCTCGGCATGGTTGTCTAGCCGGTGTTGCAGTTGATCTACTTTGAAGGAGAGACCATCTATTTTGCTGTCGAGATTCCCAATCCCTGCTTTTAGCTCAAGGAGAATTTCTCTGATGTCAAGGGGTTGGTAGAGGTCGTCTTCCTGGGAGGCCTTGTGCAACGGTGACTCTGTTCGCTGTTGGGTTGGGGTGTTTTGGACGTGTTACCAGACTCAAAATTCAGTTTGCGTTGCAACTTATTGGTCTTCCACATGTTGGGTATGAGCGAGTGGGGTGTTCATAAAAGTGTTGCGGTAGCAGCAAGATAGTGTTCTGAGCAGCAACTGTAAGGTGGGTTCTATTGCTGCATGCTTGATTGCCTGTGGTTAGAGGTGTGCTTGAGCTGGCAGAACGGGCCTGTACTGGATCGGCCCAAGAGTTGCTGATCCGCTATCTTTGCAGCTATGATACAATTATAGAAGAAGGAATTCCAGGATATACATAGTTTTCGTACGAAGCTGTGATAGTTCTGTGTGCGTCACTCCAAATTGCTCCTGTTGTGAGCTAAAGTACGGGGTTCTCCGTGGCTTGCACTGCGCTTCTGGGTTACCTTAACGGATGCAGTTGACCAGGTCGCTGTATTCTGCTCTCGGTTTATTGTACTTTGGTGGAGTACCTCCAAGTTCGTGGCAGCAGAGGCGGTGCATTCGGTAGCCCTCTGTCTGGTAGCAGTCTTGTCGCCCCTCTCTGTGTTTCTCTTGCACTTGTGTCCGCGAGGATGGGCGTCTGACGGTGAATTTATATGGGCTTGGCTGAACTTGGTAGATGATTCCGGAGTGATTGGTATGACACGGTGGTGTGTACTGAGAACGCGGGCCGTGGCACACGACCCACCTTATATTGTCGTTAAGCACATGTGCTTGTTGGGGTGTTGTGCCTTTATTATTAATGGTCGGTTCTTCGTTGTTTGCAATGTCCACTGTCGTCCATCGCTCATGCACACCACTCGGATCTACTGCAGAATTACAGGCCTTTGAAATGATTATGGAAGGTATTCAGTCTATTTTCACCCCGTTGGTCGCTGCTTGATTACAACCTGAGCGGTTAGCAATTCTGCGGTTCTCGCTACGTGCCGATGGGTCTATGGAGCATTGAACCTGCTTTGTGGTTTCTTGGGCCACACTCTCTGCGAGTGTAGCAAGAAGAACTATGTAGTCGGCTGCCCTCTACCTTCTTTTATGCCCTGGTGTCCCATCCGTTGTAACCGGTGTGCTTCTGCTTGTGAAGGAGGTTGATTTACCGCATAGTATTCACTAATTAAGTATAAGCTCTGGCCCCCATAGGACTTGGTAATGATAACATTTGCCCAAAGCGCAGTACCTTTGAAATGGATGGTCGCCGATTCTGCACTTACTGCGTGCGTCACACTCTGGTACTAGAGGCCTTCGCATGGGGTTGCTGCAGGATTACAATCCGGTCACTGCTCTTGTTCAGACGGGGGACCTGGGTATGTCTGAGCTGCGTTGTGCAAAGATCTCTAATTCCTCTGTGCTAATATCATCCCTCGTCGCGTCGGGGTGGGGACTGCTCGCCACTGTTGTCAGCTATGAATCCATCAGTTTGAGACACCGGAGGGAAGAGCTTCTGTCCGTCGTAAGCCCTGTGTACTGCCTGCTGTCACTGGAGCTCGGTGATGCTCATCCGCTGCTGCAGCTCCGCTTTGGGCTGCGAGGGGCGGGGAGGCTGCCACGCCCTCTCTTTCGGTTCTTGCTGGCGGGCCCACTCGCCCGCTAAGCACTCACCGGTGGACCCCAGATGGCGACCAGGTCAATGACTGTGGGCTCGCCCGACGAGCGCAGGGACTGCAACCTCGGAGTCGGGCCACCCCCCTGCCATCTTGCCCTCGCGTTGTGGAGACCTCTCCCGGCACATCTTCACTCCTGCCCGCCGGTGTGACTCTAGGGCAGGGAGGCCTCAGTGTTGTTTAGCCATGAGCTGCTGGTGATGGGGCATATCAGTTCATGTTCACCACTGGGACGTGGCCCCCGCCTCTCTTGGGGGAAGTGGGAGCAGCCGTTCTGTGGTGCTGCCCCCGGGCTGATCACCGTAGAGCTGTCTGTCACCTCGGGCTCTGTCTGCTGGTTCGCGGGAGGCCAGCCAGGCGGCAACGGGCTATCTGGGACCCAACGGCTTCACGGGCTTGCCGGGTCTTAAGATGTCATGATCTCGGCCACAGGGGTTTCGGATCGCTGCGATTTTCAAGTTTGTTATTCGAGGTAGCCCACAGCAATGGATATATGCAAAGGATTGGGTTATTCACCCACCAAAGTAGCTAAGATTAAACAGGATTCATGCAGGGTCGCACAGGAGCTCACAAGGGAGCGGCCATCTTGGTCGGCTTTCTAGTGCCCTCTACCGATGTCCAGTTTCTATACAATGGCAGCTTTGACTGCACTCTATTGAATATGTATAGCTAGCTTCTATGATCACTTAGTCTACTTGCGTTACAGCATCTGTACAATCATTGAACGCCTTGCATTTTCTGCAGTGCTTTGCACACGTTTAATCTTCTTTTTGCATATGAAAGTTTGCTTGATTCTTACCTTCGTCATTAGTTTCTGCAAGATCCATACATTCTCTTCAGCCAGTTTTCCTGGTGTGTCACGCTCGTCTCTTGTGACATCACCAGCTCCTCTTTTTGCTTCTTTTCATATTCCTTCAGGCAGTTCCTCACTCAGATTGTCATCTCTTCAGGGATACATTTGATAGGGTTTTTACAGTGGGTACCTTCTTTCAAATACTCGCTGTAGAATTGGCACAACTGCTGGTGCTAAGCATGGCACAATCTCAGGCTTCCAACATATAGGAGGTGGGGGGCGAGATTTCCTGCAGAGCCATGTAACTGCTTCTCTGCACACCTGCTGAACATTTGTTTATTTTTCACGATCGTAGCTATACCTAACTGATTTTGTACACAGATTGGCTTAGTTGTACAAAATAGAAGGAACATAATTGAGGTAATCAATGAGGGAAGAAGCTCAAGCTGGCCTTTCTGATTGTCCCATAACAGTTTCTCTGAGGTGCCGAGTGAAAAAATGCTCTAGGTTGATAGACTTTCTATCTGGCTACTTCTGATAATGATGTGTTATTTATATAGCGCTTTCACCAAAGCGCTTTACAAAGAGCAGGTTTACATACAATATCACCCAACCAAGTTGCTACTTATTTATCGACCTTGGAAGGATGAAAAGCATAGTCGGCATTGCCTGGATTCGAACATGCGACCTGTTGATTCCACACAGATCATAGCAGTGAGCACTCAACCCACTGATGTAACTTACCAGCGTGCATTTTTGCCATACAATCTTGCTTTGGATGTTATCAGGAGGCCACAACAGTTTAAGTGAGTTCACATATTGTTCTGAGGTAGTCTTAAAGGTGAGGATTTGCATCTTGCTGTGGAGCCATTCCTGTCTTCTATGGATGGAAACATAAGAGCAAACTGGCCTTAATGGCTGACCTCCAAACTGGGCAGTGCCCTTCCTAAGGGGGAGGCGATAGAGAACTACAAGAAGAGGAGCAACTGAATGTTAGGCTCTTGTTTAACATGAGTTGCCCTGTTAAGAGTGGAAAAAAGCACTAGAGTTAAGGGATATAGTGGTTTCTGCAAATATCTGAGTAAAGTAAAAGAGTAATGTTACCATTCAAAATCTATATTCTGATATTCACATTCTGCTTAGATACCCACAGGGGGAACAAGAGGGCACATGTCAGCAACTTAATCTAGCAGAAAAACTGTCTCCTACGAGCATGCAGTTAAGGCCAGCTCTGCCTCTCTCCCTCACACCATCTTCCGAGCTCTGAGCAAAGTCATGAAGCCCATCAAGACCATCAAGGCAGTCAGAGGTTTCACTCCTTCCAAATGACCAATTCTCGCATACTGTATATTCGTTCCCAGCGAGGGTCAATGAGCTTGTAACAAGCAAGCTCATTGGCCCTCGCCGGGTGATTACCAGCTCAACAAAGCCTTTGACGGGCCTTTGCTCCAGTCCTGGCCGCTATGTAAAGGGAAAAGGGACTACGTGTGGTCCCTTTTCCCCCTTCCATGGTGGCCATCTTTTTTGTTTACTTTTTTCAGTGGCCACCAAAGAAAGGGCAAAGGGGCTACATGTAGTCCCATCATCCCCTTCTATGGTGGTCATTTTGTTTGTTTACTTTTTCTTCAATATTTTTAATGGCCACCATGGAAAGGGAGAAGGGATTACATGCAGTCTCTTCTCCCTGAATCCCGGTGGCCATTTTATTTTATTTTATTCTCGAGTTGATAAACAGTTTCAATTCTGTTTCTCAACATGAGAAAAAATGCTATTAGCACCCTGGTTCGGCGTGCCGGGGTACTAATAGCAATATTACCCTCAGAGGGGGGCATTACCGATCAGCATTACCTCACTTCGCTCACGTTCTGACTATTGCCCCGGCGGCATTACCCTACCAGTAATTCCCCCCTCCTCAGGTTCTGTTGCTTTGGAATTTTTCACCTCATATTGTTCACAGAATATTAAAATCAGTGGTTCATAATCAATTAGTGAGTCTGTGCATTGACTGATGAGTAGTGGCGGAGCTGGGTAGCTGTAAAGGAACCTTCATAACTGGCGACATCTGTGCAGAAGAGGAATGCACCCATCAAAGTTGATGCTTTAGGGAGATCAATGAAGAGGTTTTTGCATTAGTGATATTTGGTAGGTTTGAGGTAGCATTCAAGATCTTTGTAGGAAAAAAGTGTTGATGTTGATGTCTGTAGGAGGGAGAAGATGCGTAGCTGGACAAAGACATGTAGGACATCTGCACTCCATGGCTGCGCTCAGAGTTTGGAGGTGCCCCTGTGGGAGGAGCAGAAGATTAGCACTTGGATACATTACTGCCGGATCACCATTGAAAGTGAGCTGGAGAGGGTCATTGCCACAGGAACAAATGCATTTATTTATTTTATTTATCTGTTTATTTATTTATTTGTTACACGGCCAGACCCTGGGGTATCACGGTGTGGTTACAGACAGCTTTAACATTGGTCATACTTTATTACAGCGTACAGATAATACAGGTTATTAACAAGTATAAAATCATCAATACATTCATGCACATCATTTACATCTTCCGCCGGTGAGCTTATGCTAACACGGCTTTAGCAGTTTGGTAAGGTAGTATTGGTTAAATAGCCAGGTTTTTAGTTGTTTCTTAAAGCCAGGGAGAGAAGTCTCTTTTTTGACATTGAAGGGGAGGGTGTTCCAGTGTTTAGGGGCAAGAACAAGGAAGCTACTCCCCCCCGCTTTGGTAGTTTTGTAACGTGGGGACACTAATAGTAGGTCGTCATTGGATCTCAGTGTTCTGGTGGGTTCTTTTTTCTGTAATGTATTGTTGAGGTAGATTGGAGCTTTTTTGGCAAGGCATTTGTGGGCGATGCAGAGTGTTTTAAAGATAATTCTAGCTTTGATGGGTAGCCAGTGAACCTCCTTCCTTGTCTTGGAGATGTGATCAAACTTTTTCTTATCCCTAATGCTGCCCTTAAGACTTTATTTTGCAAGAGCTGCAATTTAGTGAGGTTGGAGTTGGAGATCCCTAGCAATAGCACACTGCAGTAATCCAACTTAGATAATACCAGAGCACTGGCCAAGATGAGGCACTTTGTGGGGGTCAGAAATTGTCGACTTAGAGCGATAAGTTTAGATGTATAAGCCTTGGAGGATGAGAGGGTGCTAACATGTTTGGCCATAGTACGATTAGCGTCTAGGTATATGCCTAATGTTTTCACTTGCTTCAGAACTGCGATCAAGATGTCGTCAATATTGATAGCAGACTAGTCTGCGTGGAGGGCAGACTAAAATGCAAACATGCAGTACATCAGAACAAAAAGGAAAAGAGCATTTGTAGTCATGCTGAAGCATGAACTGTCATTGAAAATTTCATATCATACCAAAATACAACAACCTACACATACATATAATAAATGTTTACAACACGACATGAAACACTGTCAGCGAAAGAGGACAAATAAAACTGTTTTGCAATGGGAGACTGGTCTGTTTAAACTAAATGGTCGTCAAAACTTAATATTTTCTGAATTGTGCCAGATTGTTCTTTTTGGAACGTATTTCCAGAATAAAGGGTTAAGACTATTGGTCATCTGGGGGTCCAACCTTTTCTAATTATATGAGTTTAATCTAATGATGACGTGATTACCTTCTACGGGCACAACCAGTTACCCTATGCTAAAAGTGCTGTGCCTAAGTATGCATGTCATGGTGTAAGTCCTGATAGTGTAGTATTTATATTCTAATATATTGAATGTTATTCATAATGTCTAATAGTTTCCTGTACCACACTCCCTGAAGATTATCAAGGATAATTATTGAACCCAACAGTTTTGACTGCTTACTTCCCTAGGAGGAGAGTGTTACCCTCTAGTCTACCAATGCTGTAGCATATGCCTGAGAGTTTGCATGCCTGAGAATGATGCACTGTGTGTGTTGTGGACAGAGCATGCATGTGCAAGCATAAGGACCCCTGTGCTCATTCAATCATGTTTCTCTGCTATCTGTGCTAACAGCAGTGCTGTTACATAACGTTGCCTCGGAAATTAATTTCTTTGCAGGGGACAGGACAGATGAACAGTGGCTAGACACACATAAGACACTGTATAGTGCTTTTTGGTTTAGGGGATGTCTTGGTAGGAATACAAACCTGGAACTTTCACTGTAGATAGGATGGTCCTCAGGATAAATTGCAACAGGACATGTCCGCAGAACATTTGTAATAAGAATATGTAACGAGATAAGTGAGCATCGAATAAAGTCACCATGCCAATTACATAACTGAGACTGCCTAGTGGCTAAACAATAGGCAGCACCTCACACAGCTGTATAAACCATCTGTCGGGAGATGTTAGAGCTAAATAAATATTGCTATGTGTCAATGGTACTGCCATTTTGGGTAAGAAAAGAAAAATAGGGCAATATGTCCATCTCAAGTTTACTATTCTACAGTGATAACAGTAAATAATCGGGAGATCATGGAGTTTTCTATGCAAATCTGGTGCCAAACTGCATTTTCCAGATAAGGAGGATACATTATAGCACAGTTTTCAAGGTATGGAGAGAGGCTACTACCATCTGAATGTCAAGGGGTATTGTGTTCCTACAACTGATCAATAGAAGGGTAAATAAACATTGTGCAGGTATCCTGAGGATGTAAGGGGGTGTTGGATTAATGCAGGGAGGGGCTCTTTGAGGACACAAGGAGGTTTTAACTGAAAGAGGACAGGTTGGTGCTAGTTGCTCATGGACTATGTCTTAAAGCTTAAAATGTTGGCTAGGAGCTGAAAGAATTACTGAGGGAGATCTATAGGGAGGTTAATGCAGTAGCAATTTTTACTAAGTATCGAGGCAACATTGAGGATCTTTGTGGAAAAAAGTGTATTGTGAGGACCAAACAGAAATTAAGTAGTAGATACCACCAGCATGATGTGGAAGTAATGGAGGTAAAGGCTAAGTGCCAGAGCTGACTGTTGTGGTGGACCAATGGGCTGCAGTCCGAGGGTGAGTTGAGCATGTGGATAGGGGAAAGGAAATGGGTAAGTGGATGGGGTGTTTCAGAGCAGTCAAGAAGGGGAAGTAGAAGATATATGTTTAATAACAGTGATACAAATGGGCAGCGGTCTGTCATTGAAGCATGTGCTACTGGCGTCAGAATTTATTCTGGCTATGATCATTGATTGTTTAAGATACCCCTCCTGCGATAAAACTACTTCACCAAAGGAGATTTTACTACTCAATGTTTACTGGAATCCATCCAGAGTATAGACTATGACACTGCTGAACTGTATTGAACCCTTGATTGACAGCACTATGTCCAGTAAGAAGCCCTCTCACATCATCATTATGGGCAAACTCAGCGTAGACCTCTCCATGCGTACGAACAATTCCACCGGACGCGCATACGCATGGAATAACCTCATGGACACGAGAGATCTACACAACCTTCAACTAACAGCAGCGGGAACCATTCCACAGATACCGTCTTGGGAAAGAAATGGTATTGAAGCAACTATTGATTATATCCACACCCCTCGAAGCCTACTGGTACTATTAGAGTCTTTCGTAGTCACTCGCACTAAATCTAGCGACCACAATATCCTGATTGCTGTCTGGGTTACGGAGAAGCCCCCGGGGAGACATCTGCATGCCGCGTTGGAAATAAATACCAGCGGCAACAGGATAAGACTCTCAGACAAAGCCATCTTGCTGCTGACAGAAAACTACATCGCCCAGGCGAGTACAGATCAAACAATGCCGGTCGATACTCCAGACTATTCCGCCTTCTTGACGGCCCTTGTCCCACAAAAGACAAGGTCTTCCACGCATATGAAACCGACGTGCATGTTTATAATGCACTATTAGTGGAGAAAAGAAAAGCCTTAATGAAACTGCGACGCATAGCAGAAAAATCACAAACCACCGGCTCATGGGCAGAAGCTAAGCTCGCCAAGAACAATTATAAATCCTGGCTTCGAGTCACCAAATATCAATGGTATCAAGATGATGCTCAACAAATGCTACGTGTGATTTGCAGCAAGAACTCAAAAGACATTTGATCATTGATTAAAGATAGAAATAACAGTCCAAGCGACCCTTGATAAACACTGTGAGTGATTCGGCCTGGATAAATCATTTCAAAACTCTGTACAGTCCTCGTAGCAGATTCGAAAGTTCAAATTCGGATCTGTCATCCATCAAATGGGACATTTCAGTAGACCAGGAGACAATTTTAACGAAAATCAGAAAACTGAACAACTCGCGGGCTGCTGGCCCAAATGGAATAACTAACTATGAAATAAAGCAACCTACTGTTCCTTGGAGCATTTTCATCTTGGAAGTATTCAAAAAATGTGTGGAAATGAGATCGATCCCCCCTACATGGAAGGAGGCAATAGTGGTCCCGATTTTCATAAACGGGCCCAGGGACAATCCGAGCAACTATCAGCCCATTGCCCTTCTCGACTCTACAGGGAAATTATTTGGATCTCTGTTACTGGACAATTTTCAACACTGGACAACATACTCGAAAACAGCAGATCCACTTCAAGCCGGATTTGTAAAGAACCTGGGCACAACAGCAAACCTCTTTGCCCTAAGCATACTTAAAGCAAAGGTTCTGGAGGTCAGCCAAAAATCTACATCGCCTTCATCGATCTGATTCAAGCCTTTGACCAGATCGAATGAACAGTGCTTTGGGAAAAACTTGAACATCAGTCTTGCCCGCCTCAAATCATGAATCCTATCAAGGCTCTATATACAGGCACTTCTATGTGCATGCGGCTTAATGAAACTGGCCTGCTCTCTCCATGGATCAAAACAGGCCGTGGCGTTAAACAAGGCTGCCCACTGGCCCCGGCACTTTACAATGCTTATATCACCGACTACGAGGGATGTGAGAACAGAGTGAAGTCTTACCAGCCGACTCTAGGGGAAGAAAAAATATTGCATCTGCTATATGCAGACGATATAATACTCATGGACCACACACCGATAGGTCTCCAGAGGCAAATTTCCAACTTGGCCGTTTATCTGAAAGATAACTTTCTACAGATGAACAGAGAAAAAACGAAAATCATGGTTTTGGACAAAAATAAGACCACAAAGAAGAACTTCTCGTGGTCAATTGCTAACCAACCATTAGAAATCGTGGAAAGCTTTAAATACCTTGGAGTGACTTTAAATAAAAGCACAACCGACGCTCCTATCCAGGACAGTTTGAGGGCAAAGACGCGCCTCTTAATAACGCAATCGGTTGCAATCAACAGAAAACATGGCCGCTTCACGATATCCCGTCTACTGATGTTTTACAAGTCGAAAGTAATAACTAGCCTTACATATGGAATGGAGGCAATGCTCCACCTTCCTGGAATACTATGGCCAAAGTTAGAGGGCCAATACTGGAAGAAGGTCCTGAACCTTCCATCTTCCCTGCCGATTTCCCTTATCAGGAGGGAGCTAATTGTTCCATCTTTAAGCTCCATTGTGGCAAGGAACGAGTTGATGTGTTATAGAAAAACCTTGTTACCTTTGCCGCCTTTCATCTTAAAGGTCATCAGCAAGGAAATCCAAGATGATCTAATTATTCTGATCCATTCACCAGTGGGATTCCAATGCTCACTGATGCCAAGTGAGAAATATATGGGGGGACCATAATCTGTACAGAATCATAAACAAATATTGATTCATGTGTTTTACTTTAAATGAATTGCATAACATCGTATACTTGGTATAGACACAATAAGATATTGCCATAAATGAGGGGCATTACATATTTAGGATATTTGATTAGTAGTAAGAAATCAGAAAGAATTGTCTTAAAAAACATTGAGGTGAAGATTCAATTGAGTATGGCCAGAATTAAGAAATTAGATGGAATGCATGGAGATTATTCAATATGCATGCTTAGAACAGGAGATTATTCACTATACCCGCTTAGAACAGCCCGTACACAGCAATTATTGCCTACCATTCATTTACGGCTGGAATCACTTGATCAACCATCATGTGCACATTTAGATAGATTAGATCTGTGTATTTGGAATAACCTATTAGAGCTGCCATGCTGTACCACGATTGAGAAGATTTGAATAGCGTTAAACTGCATCTGATTCTACAAGTGTGTGGTGCTCAGAGGGTATTCAAATGAATCTTAAAATAATATTTGCCCAAAAGCATTCAATGCATGAAATGCTGCATACAACCGAATACTCTAAATTCAATAGAGCCACAGGAAAGGTATGGTTATTTATAACAGAATGTGAGGAAAGTGGGATTCAATAATGCTACGATTAGCAATCCTAATATATCACAGTAGGCATTTAAAAAAGTTTATTTAGATGGGATTGGTGCAACAATTTGGATTATCTTCTGAATTAAGTAAGATCAATGGACTATGTAATGTCACTATCCTGCTATCGAGAGATTTATTTACATAACGAAATTCCCTGGTCGTGATGTAGCTATACTCAATATAAAATTTCATTTTAACTTGCACCTAACCAGTTAATCCATAGGTATTAAAAATAAACTAACTGAAATATGACGATACTGTTGATTCTGTAAAGGAACTAAAGTTGCAGAAACGCTAAGCCATTTATACCATGATTGCACTGCTTTGAGAAGGGTTTGGAGAATTGTTTTTAGACATTTTCTATACAATAAAAATGTTTGTAATACTGATGAATTTTGGTCCAGATTAGTGGTCATCAAATTGTAATTATAACTGCTTTTGTAGTTTTTTGGAACAGAATTATGGAATTAAATTAAAGAAAATAAAATTATAATAGTATAATATTGTACAGGATTTGCTATAGTGTATGGAATGGGTGTAAGGTTTTATTTGCATAAACCAATTCACTAAATAAAAGATGTGTTTCTTTGCAGTAATGCAGGTAAGATGGCTCAGCAGGCTAAACGCACATTGCTGTGATCCGTGTTTTATCTGCAGACTGCAAGGCCAACTCAGCCTTTCATAAAAGGAGTACTAATTGCGATTGGGTAACAATAGTAATGCATGTAAATGTGTCCTATATAAAGCACTTTAGATTATAGCGCTATTTAAAAAAAAATCTATTTATTATTGTTTGCCTACAAAAAAGGGTTTGCAACTACTATTTGATCCCAGTGGAAAGTGAGGGTGAGAATTTTCAGGAAAAATTGATCCCTGCGCTGATCTGGTTCTGAGCTCTATAGTGCCTCCTGCTGTCATTGAAAGATCGCTGTGACCGCTCATCTTGTTTCCAGAGACCTCCGTGGCCACACAGTTGCTATCCAGCTCCCTTATCCAAGGACCATAATCTACAATACCTAACCCTCCTTGATAAAGACCCATGGTAGAAACACGTGTCGGATTTTCTCCATGTGAATGGCACTACAGGTGTTCTCAAGACTGTGGCAACTTTTTGTCAATAAAACCAATATTACATGTACATCCTAGTTTGAAGACTCATCATTTTCCTGTGCTAGATGCACCACCACAATTAGCGAACACCTTTGGAATGCAGCACCAACACAGACGCGGCTTCCTTCCTTTCCTGATACTATTTGGTCCGATTCATCACAAAACTTTGTCACACTTCATTACAGGCATTGAATTTAGTCTGCTGCCCCCAAATAATTCTGAGATGTTTTCTTTGAAACTGGTGTTTTCTTTGGCCTGTCAAAAATTACAATGGACCTCATTACTAGTTTTGACGGTAAGGGCAAAAAGGGGTGCTGGTGGCATTGCTGCCACTTATGCCACTCTGCCAAACTAAAGGTAATTGAAAATGGGCAGTACTTCCCCCATTGCTAATTCTCGGTGAGGAATTGACGAGACCTGCAGCAATTCCCCAGCTGGTAATTCTACTGGAAGCACACACCTTCTCCAAACATACTTCCTAACACCATGCAGACACCATCAGCAAATACTTCAAGCTCCAGAACCTCCTGCTGTACATAAAGCTGCAGAGGCATTCCCAGCAGTAGCATCACAGAATCCAACCTGCATGAAAGTGGGGGAGATACCTGTAAGGAGAGCGCCCGTTGCTGGGGTCACGCAATCACCGTGCACTCCTATTGATGGGCAGCTAATAACACTGTAGCACTTAAATTAGAGACTATAGCTGAGCTACTCATTGTGATGCAGGCTGATTTAGAGCAGTGTGAACATAAAAGCAGCCCTCCTACCACAGCAGAAGCTTGGTTAGTACTGCACTTTTTCACCACAGGCACTTACCACCACACTGTGAGCATGCTGCCTGGCTTGACACAGCTGTGCTTTGTAACTCCCACATCTACCAGGCTCATTACAGTCAGCTTCTGTTTCATACTTACAGGAGGGCCATGCCTCAACACAACATGGATTCCACCTTCAGGATCCTTTGGTACTTCCTCTGGTACTGGTGTAGTGTTGGGCGCTGGCACAGCCAATCCTCCTCGTGCTTCAGTTTTCCACCTGAACAGAGGGACCAGTCTAAACTGTTAAGTGGGCAGCTGATCTCCGCACTGAGCTCTTCCACCATTTTAGGAGTGGCTCAGGTATTAACACTGACACTAAAAAGGTCCCTCAGCTGTCCACCAGGGTCATCAGGTTTTCAGGGCTTCAACAATATTGGCCCAGCCAGCTCAGCCACCACAGAAGTGGTGCTGCCACTGGCGTAGATGGTATAGGCATGCCCTAAAATGCTGACACCACTGCTTCTCCTCCCCTGCTGGGGGAAGCGCCGATGCACAGGCACAGCCCAGTTCCTTCTGCAGCCTTTGGGAAGCTACAAGAAAAGATGCGATGACACAGTAGGTAAGATCAAACTTTAATCTACGGAGCTCCCCGGGGCCCCAACACAGCGCTAACTATTTCAAACTCTCTAACCGTCTCCCGTTGGTCACGCGGCTCTCCCAGCATACAATCCAGAGACTGCGCGAGACCAGCTCGAGAGCAACATTCCAAACATAAGCTCTACACATCTTTCCCCTTATACAGAAAATAACTAAGAAGAACTAAGAATAAGAAAACCTAATAATTTCTATTACATTTCTCACTTAGCCAAAACAATCCTAAAATAGAGATATGCTAAGCAGACAAAATTAAATCTTAAATTTTGAACATTTAAATTTTGACTTGCCTTTCATTTGAATGTTAAGTTTCAGTTTCATAATCTCTCATCCACACAGGCTTTGACCTATGCCTATGTGAACCTTCTTCATTCACTCTTACACCAGTATCTTTCTTTTTCCCATCCACCATTCCTCCTTTCACTTCCTCATCAACAACTCTTTCCTTCACCTCATCTTCCTCTTTCTTATTATTGTCCACACCCACTCTTCTCCCCTTCAATTTCTCCTCCAATGTATCCTCTTTCTCATTTCCCGCTCTTGCCAACCTTCCTTTTGACCAAACTTCCCCTCCCTCCAAGACCACAACATTGCTCTTAACCGCACTTATCTTTTTTGGTCCCAGGAACTTACTTTCCACACATTTGTTCACCAACCTGGGATTTTTAACATACACCATCTCCCCGACCTTCCATTCCTGTTCTTTCACCCTCATCCTGTCATCAAACAGTTCTTTGTTTTTTTCCTGACTCAATTTAATTAGTCTCATTATGCGATCAAGATCCACACTGACCACCTTGGCCATACCTAGCCATCCTGGACAAAGCCTTGTACCAGGTTCCCTGCCTTTCATCGACACAAATGGAGATACACCAGTTACAGAGTGTGGTGTAGTGACATAACTCCATGTTAAAATCCTCAACACCTCCCTCCATGGTTGTCCCGACTTCATAGCCAATTGTAGGCCCCCTTTTATATACCTATTGATTCTTTCAACCAGACCATTCGCCTTGGGATTATACAGTGCAGTCCTCGTGTGTTTTATGCTGTAGCCCGCAAGAAATCTTCTCATTGCCATGGACACAAATTGTACTCCATTATCAGACACAATTTCCTCAGGAACACCCTCCTTAAGGAAGACCTTTTCTAAGAAATCAATCAACTGCTTAGTCGTTACTTCTTTCACCGCTTCCAATTCGAACCATTTAGAATGAAAGTCTACTACCACAAATAGAAATTTAAGTCCTTCTCCCAGGCCGGCCACAGGGCCCATAATGTCCACTGCCAACTTGTTCCAAGGTTGATCTGGTATCACATTAGGTATTAATGGGGCCTCTTTTACCACTCTGCATTTGTCACTTGTTTGACAATTCCAGCAATCTTTAACATACCTTTCAGCACTTTTGTCAATTCCCGGCCACCAATAGTTCTGCCTCAACTTCCTTTTCATGGCAGCTTCCCCTGGATGTCCCTGATGTGCCAATCTCACCAAAACCGACCTAATAGGCTGAGGGGGAACCAAATACCTACCCCTCCTCAATCTGCCTTCACACAAATTCAATTCATCTCTTATCTCCCACCAGGTATTGAATTTATTATCCAAATCTTTTTTAGCTGGCCACCCTTTCACTGTCCAACCCTTTACAAGTTTGAGGTCCTCATCAGAATCTTCTTCTTGTGTCCACTCTTCTCTACTAACAGCACACTGTATTTCAGCCACCACTGACTCCTCTTCTACTTCTCTTTCTTCTACCCCAATACCTTCCATTGGCAGCCTGGACAGGCAGTCCGCCACCACATTTCTCTTTCCCGGCAAGTAGCTCACATCAAAGTTAAAATTTTGAAGTCCTAAACCCCACCTGCTTATTCTTGGAGAACCCAAAGCCCACCTTCCACTTTCAAAGAGCTGCACCATGGGTTTGTGGTCTGACCTGACCACGAATCTTCTCCCCCACAAGAAATACTTAAAATGATTTACAGCCCAGAACATGGCTAATGTTTCCCTTTCGATGACGGAATATTTACATTCTGCACCTCTTAGCGTCCTAGACACAAATGTAATAACTCTCTCTGTATTGTCCCTGTCATACTGCACCAACGTTGCCCCCAACCCCAACATGCTTGCATCAACCACCAACACACTCTATCCTTAGAATCAAATCTTCCTATGGATGGTGCTGCACTCACCGCTTGTTTAATGCACTCAAAAGCCACGTCACATTCTGTTGACCATTCAAATCTCGCACCCTTCTTGAGCAACATTCTAAGAGGAGTTGAGACTTTGGCAAAATCCTTCACAAATCTGTGATAATATTCAGCCAACCCTAAAAATGATTTGACTTGTTCCTTATCCTTTGGTACCGGTGTATCCTTCAATGCTTCCACTAAATTCCTCTTAGGTCTCACTCCTTGCTCATCAATTTCATGTCCCAGATACTCCACTCTGCTCACCGCAATCTTACATGTGCTCCTTTTTACCGTTAGCCCTGCCTCACCCAATCTGTTCAACACCTGTTTCAACACTTCATCATGTTCCCTAATGGAACTAGCATATATCAGAACATCATCTTGGAACACAATAATGTTTTTTACTCCATCCAGTACTGTCTCCATCACCCTTTGGAATACAGCCGCCGCCGAGGCGAGTCCAAATGGCATCCTCCAATACTTAAATGTTCCAAATATTGTAATAAATGCTGTCAAATGTTGACACTCTTCCTTCAATGGAATCTGATGGTACGCCTGAGAAAGGTCAATGACTGAAAATACTTTGGCGTTGTTTAGTACAGATAATTTATCACCAATTATCGGCAGGAGATGTCTATCAACCAAGATGCTTCTGTTCAGATCCCGCAGGTCTACACAAAGTCTAATGTCTCCACTCGCCTTTGCAGCTACCACCACCGGCGACAACCATTCTGAGCTTTCACTCTTTTCTATTATTCCCTTTTGAAGCAATGACTCTACCTCCACCTTCAGTTTCTCGCTCAATTCATGAGGCACTGGCCTCACCTTATGCACTTTTGGGCTCGTGCCTGCCTTTAGCTGAATTTGGTGCTCAAATCCTTTCAACATTCCCAATTCATCTTTGAATACCATGGGATACTCCTTCTCCCACTTGTCCTTCAATTCGGCCACATCAATAGGTCTCTCTGCATTCGCTTGGATTCTGATCCCTAATTTCCATTGTTCACCCCACCCCAGGAGTGATGACCCTTCTTGTGTCACATATATTTCCGATTCACAGCTTCTTCCTTTATATTTTATGGAGGCCTGAAACATCCCTACTACATCAATTTTCACGTTCCCATATGCATAAGGCTCAATATTGTGTTCTTTCAACATTTTCACATCTCCCTGCATGCAACTCAGAAATGTTGCCTTCGACATTAAAGTCCACGGGGAACAACTGTCCACCTTCATTGTCACTACTCTCCCGTTGATCATGAATACGTCTGTGGGTGCACCTCCTTTGCTTGACACCTCAGAAATCTCTAAAAGATGCTTTGTCTGGCTGCACAGTTCCATTCCTTGATCCTCTACTTGTTCTGGTACTCTTCCTCCTGTTTCAATGTTCTGCACCACACCTGATTCCCGACACACCCTCGCGAAATGGCTCTTCTTCTTGCATTTCAAACACGAGATATTCCTGGTGGGAACTAGGATACTTGTTGAAATGTGGCGGTTGCTCCCACACTTTTAACATCTTATTTCTTTGTTCGGGACGCTCTTACGGAAACCCTTCACTGCAGCCACTTCTCCTTTTCGCTTGTCTCCCTTCACAGTTGACATATATTTATGGGTTTGTTCCATACTCCTTGCTGTATCAATGGCTGATTCAAGTGATGCATCCTTTGATAATAGTCTCTCCTGTATTATCACATTATTCGTGCATCTGACCAATTGGTCTCTTATAAGAGAGTCTGTGAGCAGCCCAAATTCACATGTATGGCTCAATGACCTTAGTGCCGCAATAAAGTTCTCCACTGGTTGCTGTGGATCTTGTACCCTTTGGAAGAACTTATGCCTCTCAAACGTTACATTTTTCTCAGCCTCAAAATGGATCTCCAATTTTCTTTCCGCCATTGAATATTGGTTGATTTCCCCTTGGCCTTGCTGAACGAGATCAGGCAATCCATCATAAACACTTCTGCCCTCAGTTCCTAAATTATGGAGTAGAATTGCTTCTTTTCTCGCCGATGCAAACTTATCACCCCCTATTGCAATCAGTTAAGTATCAAACAACTTTTTCCACCTGTCCCATCTTATTGGCGGAGTACCGGGTTCTGACAGGAATGGGGGTGGTGGTGACATACTCGCCACAGCCATCTTTGTGTAGTATAAGCCAATTTATTCAACCAATATGCTCTTTATGCACTGTTGCACACTAGGTGTATTTACTTATTACACCTAATTTATTCTTATCAGTCTTCTTATAATCTCTGCCAGTCTTCCTCTTATTCTGGCCCTATGGCTCCTCCCTTCACACTGTCGAAATCTTCAAAAGTGCTCCCCGTAAGTTTAACAGTCACTTACTTAATAATAACCTTTAAACAGGTTCTCTCCTTAGGGTAGCACTTCACCCTTTCTAAATAATTTCTTTGGGATCCTGTAGATGGCACTATATCAATTCATTTTCCTTTTTTTTTTCTCTTGAATGTGCCTTCCCTTATGGTTGTTCTCACTTTGTTCAATAAATTCCTCTAGGATCCTCTAGATGGCACTGTGTTTGCATGTGCCTCCTCCCCCTCTGGTTGTGCTCAATCCTTATCCCCAATCCCCTCTCCCCCTTCGTTCTTCCTCCTCAACTCTATGTCCTCAGGGGTCTGGGGTGGGCGGCACCAAACTGGTTTCTCTTGGTGAGGTGGGGAGAGTAAAGAGCTCCTGCTCCACACTCCTCCTCTGCCGCGAAGACCGTCTTCCTGCAGCTCCAAAACTCTGCTGCTGAGACAGTCCCCCTGCGGCCGCCGCGGAGACCGTCTCCCTGCAGCTCCGAAACTCTGCTGCTGAGACAGTCCCCCTGCAGCCCCCACACCTCTCTTCCAGCCAAGCTACTCGACCTTCTGCAGCCGTTGGGGTCAGCACCCTGGATGTCCCGACACTCTGCTCTGTTTCACAGGGACACCCCGCTGGCTCTGTGGCGAGCCCCCATCCTCGTCGCCATATGAAAAGATGCGATGACACAGTAGGTAAGATCAAACTTTAATCTACGGAGCTCCCCGGGGCCCCAACACAGCGCTAACTATTGCACGCGGCACACCCAGCATACAATCCAGAGAGTGTGCGAGACAAGCTCGAGAGCAACATTCCAAACATAAGCTCTACACTATGCCTTGTCAGGACCCGCAGGACGGCCAACTTCAACCGGGAATGCAAGCATAAACCTAACAGCATTCATTGTGGAGTGTAAAGGTTACGTGTAAGGAAGTGGATGTTAATGGGCTCGTTTACTTAGTCCCTCAAGAAGACGTTAGCCATTTACATCCTACTTTTACACTCTAGGGCATTGCACTACACGTGGAGGTGGAGTAGGGGCACAAAAAGGATTTTATCTTTCTGCAATGCATTTAAAAACGTGGTATGATCAAGGTCCAATTGCAATTGCAACGGCATCTATTTTGTGTTGTTCATTTATTTCTGCGTTTATAAAGCAAACATTTACTCCTGTATGAAGGTGCTTTGAAGAGCAACATTACAGTTCACACACAATAGTTAATAAAAAGGCTCCAGGAGCATTAGCATAAACGCCCACATAGAAAATGAACTTAGTAAATGTTTGCTATGCAACGTTCCTAAGCGAGCAACATAATACGGAAGTACATTGCCTCAAAGTACCCTGAAATTAAACTATATCTTGGCAATGGCGGCTTGAACAGCTATGAATGAAATATTATTTAGGGAAAGTGAGACTCAGGGCCTAATTTACAGAAAGTTTTGCGCAGCGCATGAGCAATTTGCACCAAAAATGTCTCTATGTGTTGTGCAAAACTATATCCACTGATTTACAGATGGGTCTCTGCGCAGGTTCCCAGCTTCCTGTGCCATGTCCACGCACCCTGCGTGAGGCTTGAGGGAATGACCAGTGCAAAGACCAAGAATGGGGCGGAATATGCAAACGTCCTAATTAAAGTACAGAAATTAGGAATAACATGGGGGCGTGGGGAGGGAGGCACCATGCACAATCACAAACACGCCCCACGAAGTGCAAACAAACCCCTATTTACAAATTCACTCATGCACCTGCGCTAACTGAAAAGGATATAAATTCTACCGCCACCCACGACCAGGCGCAAGGTGAGACTGCGCCATGCAATCCCAGGTTTAAAAAATGGCCATGCAATTGTAGAGAAACGTCACCACCGTGACCGTTCCTGCATTGCTCACATACCTACTGCTTAATGGAAGGAGGAGGAGAAGGATGAGAAGGGCCAGAATCTACCATAAATGCGCAATGATATTCAGCATGCCTGATGAGGAAGTATATGGCACATACCGCTTCCCCCACCATGTCATTCTTGAATTGGTCAGGGCGTGGGAGAATGACCCGTTGTCCCCAACCATGTGCTCACAGCCAATACCACCCTTGGTGAATGTACCAACTGCCCTTCATTTCCTGGGGACTGGTTCATTCCAACAGACCACAGCCATCGTTGGAGGTATTTCACAGCCTACCCAATCACGCTTCCTCAAACAGGTCCAAAGCTGTATCATACCACATGTGCACAGCCACATAGACATGCCATGCAACGTGCAGGCAAGGCAAACTGTGGCTCAAGAATGATATGCAGTTGCCCAGTTTCCATGAGTACTTGGGGCAATTGTTTGTTTGTTTCATTCACTTATAATGCGCACCAGACCTGAAGGTAATCGGGCGTAGCAGTACAGAATATGCAAGGCTTAGGGTTACATGGTTACAAATTACAAGCAAAAACAAAATATATATAGGCCATGGAAGGTCAGTTACAGATTCCAAGCAAAAACAAAATCTATACAGTCCGTAGAAGATCAGAAACAGAATGCAACCAAGATAGAATATATACAGGCACGAGCAGGTTGTCACAGGCACGAAGGCACAAACAGGTCGTCACTAGCCTAAACGGAAGATGTACAAATGCACAACAGGATGGTGAATATATATGTATGTACACTAGGAGGTTTCAGGATGGTGAATATATATGTATGTACACTGGGAGTTATCAGGAGTCTAGAAGGAGCTGGTGAGCAACTAAACGTCGGCAGACTTCAGTAGATTAATATAGTTGGATCTGAATTTCAGAAAGGGCTGCTCCTCATTGTATGTATGTATGTATATAATCTTGTATAGCGCCGGAGGCCTGCAGGCATCAGGGCACTTGACATAAAACAATACGACCTATACCTTTGTGGCTATCATTTCTCCTGTGCTAACTCTAGCCGCGCTGGTACCATTTCCTACGGAGTCACTTAAAAAGGTGTGTCTTCAATCCTTTCCTGAAACAAAGAATGTTTTCCTCTAGTCTCAACTTAATAGGGAGGATATTCCACTTTTGGGCCGCTAACACGCCGAAGGATCTGCCCAGACCTGCCTTTAACTTCTGTTTTGTTACTATAATGAACCCCTTAACAGCAGAATGTAAGTATCTCTGCGGGGAGTTTGCCACAAATAGATTCCTTAATTACTGAGGGGAGTGACCAAACAAACATCTATGAGCTATAGTCATAGCTTTGAAGTTCACCCTCTCCTCCACTTTGAGCCAATGCAGATCTCTTTGTGCCGAGGTCACATGTTCTTTTCTCTTGAGTCCCTTCACAATCCATACTGCATCATTTTCAATAACCTGGCATCTTGCCAAATCATTTTTGGTAGCTCCTAACAACAAGGCATTTCCATAGTCCAATCTTGAGAAGACCACTGCTCTAGCGACCGTGGCTATATTCGCCTCGTTCAGATAAGGTCGAATAACCCTTATCAGGTTAGATAGTATGCCGTATTTTTATATAAATAGTTTACTTGCGCCTCTGCGCTGACTGAGTCATTGACCATCATTCCTAGGGTCTTAACTTGATTTGAGACTTGTATTTTTGCTTCATTGATGGAGAATGTCATATACTCTTCTCCTAACTTGGTTTTAGTTTGTTTGGTTCCAAAAATCAGGATTTCTGTTTTGGAATTGTTAAGACACATCCAATTCTGTTGCATCCAAGATTCTATTTTACTATATGCTTTTGCTATCTTTTCACTATCTCTGGTGTAGTTGCCCTCTAGTTCAATTATTAGCTGCGTATCATCGGCATAGTTTATAAAGAATACGCCAATTTCATCCAACACATCGCATAGGCTTCTTATGTATATGTTAAATAGCAATGGTGAGAGTCTAGCTCCCTGAGGCACTCCAAATACTATTGCAATAGCCTCTGAGAACAGGTCTTCCCAATGTACTCTTGCTTGACGCTCTGAAAGGAATGATAGTAGCCAGGCCAGTGCTGCTGTAGAACATCCTACCGTGCGTTTCATAGCATTTATCAATATTTGGTGATCCACCAAATCGAACACCGCGCTGAGATCTAGCAGCATAAGCATACCTGTTTACCTTCATCAATTAGTTCTAACATGTGGCTTTGAAGGTCCAGCATAGCAGTTTCCGTGCTATGAACTGGCCGAAATCCCGAGTGTTGTTTATGCAGAGAGTCTATTTTTTCAATATGTTTTTGTAACTGGCCTGTTGCAATTTTGTCTAAAATTTTAAGAATGAAATTAGATTTGGTGATTGGAAGAAGGTTGCCAGGATCCTTAGGGTCCAGGCCTGCCTTCTTAACTAGAGGTGTTATGGTGACTTTTTTAAAAAAAAATCTTTAGGAACTAAACCTTCACTAAACGAGGCACTAGTTTTTTTTGTGAAAACGGGGGCGAACAGCTCTTTGTTTTCCAGAATAATTTCAGAAGGTAAGGTATTTTCTGCGCACGAGGTAGGTTTCATGTGTTTCAATACTTCGATCATTTCTAATTCATATATCATAGAGAAATTGAAAGAGTCTAACCCTTTCTGTTTGGCTCCATCTTTTCCCAGTGTTGATATACCTGTATGTTTTCCTGCCTTCATTAACTTTTGTTGTGCCTTTAATATTTTAGCTGCGAATGCGTTTTGTATTGCATCGCAGTCTTCTTTTGTTGGTGTAAAAGGAGGGCTAAGTGATTTGGGTTTCTCAACTTGTTTTAGTATTTCGAATATCTTGCTAGTGGCATTAGAAGCTGCTTCGATTTCCTTGTTATAAAAATTAGCTTTGATTGCACACATGATGCACTACAACTCACACTAGTGTCATGAACTTCAGATCACGCCCCTTTTGGACCTCCTGGTCCTTGTCTCAACGGGGCTTGCATTCCGTACTACTTCCAACATGGCCATCCAGAGCTGAAGCCCTTGCTCGCTCCATGCGCTGAACGCGGCGTGGTCTATTTATAGACCACGCCTTCCGCGGCTCTGCGCGTCTCAATGCTATTGCAGAGTAGCCCAGCCGTGTGTTCGTAGCTCGCGGTATTGTTTCCCTTGTCCCAGTGCTATTACCCATTCCTTTTCCTTTCCCCCTTCCTGGTTCCGCGCTTTTCTAGCCTTTTCTAGTCTCCCGGATTTCTGGACTCCTTGATCCCGGAACTAAAGGCAACCTGGAACCAGACGAATCTCGAGCAGAGCGTTCGCAAGAAGGCAGCGATCGAAGTCACCGGCAAACATCGGACCCAGGTGAGAAGGGTGGAACTCCTTGACAACGAGCCACATAACACATATATCAGAACCGAAAAAATTGCCATTCGCTGAACGTGCAGGCCACCTGTGATGCAAAGGGTCACATCATGCATGTGCACGCAAACTACCCTGGATGCACCAACGACTGTCATATATTACGCCATTCCCCCATCCTCCAGGCACTGGCATCGGGAACGTTCAGTAACAAGTGGCTCATTGGTGAGTATCAGCCAGCACACACAAAAACACACTGATTAGGGGTCACATCCAATACAAACTGCAATACCATCACATACCATGACAAAATGTGATTATTGCCTTTTACAGGGCACAGTGCATACCCGCCATCACCATTCCTGATGACGCCTATCCGAAATCCCATCACACCAGCGGAGGCCTGCTACACTGCAACCCACATTGCTAGCAGAGACATCATCAAGTACACATTTGGAATGCTGAAATCACGGTTCTGCTGCTCAGACCATTCAGGTGGAGTACTGTTGTATGCACCAGCTGTGTCATGTAAAATCATATTGGCATGTTGCACCTTGCATAATTGCATAATATAGTCACATATCGTGCCAAACCAATAGAGGTGCATCAGGGGCTGCGGCCGCAGCCACAGGCAGTACCCATACCATTAACAGGCCAAAGGGGGAGGTGCCAGCACAAATGCATTCAGCTCGTTCAGACATACTTCACATGAATAACATCCAGTGTGAAATTCACACCATAGCCACATCCCTGATGGCCTTTGATGATGAAACATGGCAAGTACAGTTGGGCCATAAACAACAACCTGAGAATGCCAGTCCAGCGTGGACATGTGGTGTGTGTATCATACCAAAAAGAAATCACACATATCCTCCATCTACACCCTTCGCACCTGAAAACACGGGCAGTGTCCTTAGTGTCACTTTGCATTCCCCAAGTCACTCACCCAAGCATACAATTAGAAATAACAGGGTCACTTGGCTACACAGATCAACTAAGAAAGTAACATGGACATGACCCATTCAGCAATGTCAAACAAAGAGAATGAGCATGGCACACAATCCCATATTGAGCCACATCCATTACCTGTTACTGCACATGAACCCTCAATAAGTACATTGTAAATGACTGATTGTTTCCCTGATAATAAGCATGTATCATTTAAATGCTACTAAAAGTGGACCCCCTCACTGGTGGAGGGGCACATGGTTGGGCAAATACACAATTACAATGTAGTCTTTAGCAAGAAGTCATTGCTCGTTGTAGGCAGTTTGAATATGCTGCCACATTGCAATCTCATGGATCGTCGGCGGGGATTTATGAAAGATTTAGGCATTTTAGTTAGAAATATAATATAAAGTTTTTTTTTGCAAATATGTGTGCTGTTGTTTCTAAGATGAGTCTAGAGTCTATTACAGCAGCATTTATGTCTTTGTTGATGTGGTTTGTAATCTTGCCGATTCGGGCTGTATGCAAAGGTAGGCAGGTGCCAGATTCGGTAAATTGAATTCATATCACAAAGTAATCGCTCCATCACCACAATATCCCATTCTTTATTAGCAATCTTTATAATTATGTTGCTGTGACCACACCTTATTACTGCGGCAGAAAAAAATAAGGCTGGATTCAAAGGAGGTTATGTGGTAGGTGAATTTAATTAATTTGCCCTATAGATTACACATGTTTCGGCAAGGTGCCATTCTCAAATCAGGGCATATCTAGGTGCAATAAATCATAAGTGAAGGTAGTAAGTATACAATCAAATCACCATATTCCATGATACATTATAAAAATAGAAAAGAAAAATTCTGTCAGCCATAGCATAAAAAAGAAACCAGCAATTGACATATTACCCATTTACATTTAAATTATTAGTTGAAAAATGACAGAGAAAGATGGTCACAAGAAAATCATTGGGTAAGAAACTATCTTGTACCTTATTGCACATTCAGCACAAGATTGATTCCTCACAACCACTCACTAATTTTTCATTTCTCTTGTGTATTTTTGTTTTTTTCTACACCCATTCATCCTTCCCTTATCCCCCTCCCTCTTTCTCTGTCATTTTTATATGTTTATTCATATTTGCTATATTGTTATGGTATCTCTTTGTCTTACAGTTTATTTTCTTCTCGTCATTCGTGAAAACACTAATACCTGCTATTCAAATCTGAATTGAGATTGAAGGACTGCCATTGTTTTTGCCCTTGAATTTAGTATATTCTGATGATGTGATTAGTGTATCATCTTAATTCTCAAAGTAAATTTGTAGTTTATCATTTCAAAAGAGTGTAAACCAACTTGTGAGTCAAATGTGTTTCTGGTGTTGGACGTAAAAGTCATGTCATTATTTACTGGCAATATCTCAGATCTAGGAAGCAAGTGATTTAGAAAATGCACTTGTATTGTTTGTGGTTCTGGGCCTTAGTCATATGTATGTGGCTTCCTGTATCAACCCTTTCTGTTTGGGCATCTGCCCACTTCACCAAAACAGAAACTGCATATTTGGTAGTGCCTGTACTAGGTGCTATCACCCAACAATATCCGATCCAGTGGGAAACTGCCTGATTCTGAAGTATCATCCATTTTGCTAGTGGGTGGGTTTTGTTATTTAGAAATATAACTAATAGGTTTAAATTCAGATTGGCCCTCAAACCCTTTGTTTACACATTCAAAATCATATTCACAAATATTGTGACCGAATTTCCTAAGTTAGGTTTCAATTATGTTATTAACATCTTTTAGTGTTTTAGGCCAATCTTGGTTCCTGATCAACCATTTTTTTTGTTGCTTTAAATCTATGTTCATGATGGCTTTCAAATTTGTGAAGTCAGCACAATGAAATTAAGAGAGCAATTTTTACGCATAATACAGCATTTTTGTATATAATCGTTTCTGCCTTCGGATTATATTGCTTTCAATTCTTAACAACCGGGGAATTTGCGTGGCTTTTTAGTATTCAGATAATGTGAATGCATACAATTATATATTTATTTCCATTTTAACAAACCTTTCAATTTTTGTTGCTAGGAATTTTTCAGATCCCCAAGTATCAATTGCAATAATACAAAGGCTTGAATGATACAATTCATATTTGGAGCAAACTGTGCCACAATCTACCTTTTAATGTTCTCAGATGCACTAATTCAGTGATATCAGTCACCATTGGCTACCTGATTTCAAAACCCAATACAGAAGTGACACCATATTCTAGGAGCGCTCACAACATTACCGACAACCAAAAACCTGACTCATTGGTAATTTCAAACACACTAAGTGAACCATCTAACATAATTCTCCTTTTCTCTTTCCCCTGTGCATACATGTCTTTCCTGCTGTATATTACGTATTTTCAATTTGAATGTAATACATACACCGACTACAGTAAACTTGTAAATAAATTGCTGCATAATGATAATAGTAGACTAATTATGACTTTCTAATGATGTCATAAATCCTTGCCTTTGTGAACACATCTCATATGTCACCACACTCACTACTCACTCAATCACTGGTCACTTTGCACTTAGCACGTTGTGTTTGGATATGATGACTGATATCTGAACAAACAAATGTATACGTAATAATGACTGTAGCCTTGATAAAGACCTTGTAATGGTCCAAACATGTGTTGGCACCCACATTGATAAATACATTTCAAAATGGTATCAAGCTAAAACGAGTGGACTATATATGTCATCATCTAAAACATATGAAGCACGTAAGAAATGTGTAAAGCGCCAATTGTGTAGGAATCCAACTCAAACACTCGCAATCTTCATTTGGGGCACAAGAGCACGGCCCCAAGGGTTCCAGCAGCTGTCTGACTTTGCTAATACCAAACATTGAAGGAGGAGCTTGGCGCGGTAAAAAACAGTTCCTGGTGCTCTCACCACTTTCCAACATCAACAAACAATGCCTTACTAAAATCACTTTGCACCCAGATTCCAAAAAAGGCCAATTCACTGACTTCAAATAGTCCTAACAGCGCTTCTCAATCACCAATCCTGGAAAGAGAAAAGAGATCCAAATTTTGTTTCCTTATGTCAAGTCTCAACCCTTAGAGGGTATTCTCAAATTAACAACCTGTGGCAATTCCTATCAAACAAACACTTCAACTGAGTCCCACTCAATTCCTGTTGCAGTCTTCTTAAACTAATCTCCAACCATAATAAGTGTACCCTACCCAATCCATACTTCCGCAGAGTCCTTTGTGTGTCTGACACTCTGTTTACAGTCTTTGCCCCGTGTCCATGAGCATGTTGCTGCTGAGGAGGAGGAGTTAACTACTTCAAAGGGGACCACAGGAGCAGAGCGAAGCAGAGACCTGCAGAGTCCTTTGTGTGTCTGACACTCTGTTTGCAGTCTTTCCCCCGTTTCCATGAGCATGTTGCTGCTGAGGAGGAGGAGTTAACCACTTCAAAGGAGACCACAGGAGCGGAGCGAAGCAGTGTGCTCTGCCTGCGACTTACTGCTGTGGTGCACTGTCTGATTTCAATTGGATTGGATTAGCTCTAGGGGGATCCACAGCTTCCACAGCTTCAAGAGCACGGTGAGAGTTTTGTGTGATGGACCCGGGCGGGAGTGAGGGTAGAGAGTCCGACTTTGGCAGCTTCCCAAACTTTCAGGCGTTCCCCGCCCCCCGGCATAAATCTCTCCTGGGAACAATGATGGACTATGTGCAACCTATCAGGAAAAGCAGCCTTTTCTGGGGACAGTGGGGGCGGCGAGGAGACCCTCTCCATCGTCTCATTGATTCCAGGACTCTGGTGGACATTTTTAGTATCTTATTATGGCTGACCACAGCTGTTTTGGTCAAAGCGAACTTTGGTGAACCTGCTATCGTGGAAAGAGGATGGGAGGTCTTACCTCTCCCCCGTGACTTCCACGACTTTATTTCTTTGCAAGCTGATTGATTTTGTCTCTTCTGTTAGCGACAGTCTGCTGTTGTCGGCCTACTGTTTTCAGGGCGGGGCACTTAGGCTTCCCATCTTCGTTGTCACAGCACGTTTGGGTGTAACCTTAGTGGCAGCTGTAGGCAAGCTTACTGCAATGGTTGCCATTCTTGCGAAGTAGTGTGGGGGCTGCGAGCCGTTTCTCTCCCCCGCTCTATAAGCAGTTTCTTTTAACAGTCTGTATAGAGCAGATTGTTTTAGTGGTCTAGTGCAATTTTTAGCGTAAAGGGCAAAGTCTTCTTTTATTTACAACTTTTTGTTTTAAGTATTTTTGAAAAACCTATCCTTGGATTTTTTTATCCTTAGCTGTTTTTAAGTGTTTTGTATTATCATGTTTTCTTCCTTTTCTTTCCTCTGTGTATTGGCATATTTAGTATCAACTGGTCTTACTTATTTGCACTATTGCACTTTCCTTACTGATATCCTATTAATCTGTAGTGGTATGGATTTTAGGTCTTTGACTTCCATTGATATTACCCCCTATTATGGGGAAATGGAAAGCGGGGGATGAGGGGAGACAAGGGGGGTTTGGAAGGGGGCTAAGAAATCTAAAAATGCTAAACCTGCAAAAGTGAGCAGAGAGCCCACGAAGCCCAAAACCAACCGTTCCCAAAGATCATTAGACTCCTACATGATTGTCGTGGCTAGAAAAATTGTGAGCTGTTTCAATGTGGCAGAACTGGTTACCAGGGAAAATGTCCTTGATTTAGGACTGAGACATTCCCCTGTTAGCAAGAGTGAATTAAGTTGTTCGGAGGGGAGGGGAATCTCAGGTAGATAGCATAGCCACAGCGGCCTGCACTGGGGAGGAAAGGGGTGCAAGGGATGGCACTGTGGGAGAGGTTACACTTAGCTGTGGCTGGGCAGGGAATCCCACGGGTTGTCTGACAAGGCAACCAGTCATAGATGTGGATACTTCATCGGTGGGGAATGATGACCAACTGTGGCTGAAATCTTTGCTAGATGCAAAATGAAAGCCTCTTCAGTTGATTTTACAATCCTTACAGGCTCTTACGGCGGGGGTGCTGAGTACTCTGGCTATTATGGATGATTCCATAAGAGCTTTAACAATCAAAGTATCAGATTTGGGCAAGGAACAGGCAGGCGAGGGGGTGGGAGCCGCACCTAGCAGGGTAGGGGAAAAGGAGAGGGAGAGCGGGGGCTCCTTAGAAAATTGTGGTAAGGTTAGGGAAGCGGCTCAGCAGTCTCTGCCTGTCGCTAGCGAGAAAGAGTGCCTATCCAACCCTAAAGTGGCCATGCCAAACTGTTTTATACCTAGGGGGACCTCAAAGAGCCAAACCCTGGGTGTGAACTGGGTGTCCCAGGGTCTGAAACAAAGATGGGGTGTTTGAACAAACCATACTAAACCTGCACCCGGCAGCTATCCCGTTTGTAGGGATTATAACTGGGTTACCTGGGCTCCCGAGGGGTGGCTTTGAGTCAACTGCTTTTTCAATAAACAAAGCCAGGCACTAGATCAACACTAATCTGATTGGTCCGAAAGTTGATCCTGGCATCATCTTGATGGCGTGACGGGTAGGTTGGGTTGGCATTGGGCCCAAACACCTGGAAGGGGATTGCGTAGTGATGTCATTCTCAGACCCAACGGGAGTTAGCTATTTGACCAGCTCTAATCTCTCTAAAGGCCTTAAACCTAATGGCAGTAGACTCTCTAGTAGTCTACTTCCTTTGGATTATTTTTATTCAGGCAGGGATCACCTGCTGGTACCTGGGTAGGCCCATTGTGGGCATGTGGGGGGGCACAGCGTGGAAGGAAAGTTGGAGGAAAGGTCCCTTGTATCCACTCTTCAGTCGTAGTAATGAGGGAGGTTGGAGAACAACGCCCAATCAGGGTGGATCAAAACCCAGTGGCCAAATGGTACCCACTGGTGGCCCGGAATTGACCAATAGGTATGAGGTCCTAACCTCCTGCGAAGATTTGGATTGACATTTAGCTGATTTAGCGCTGCAGGCTGTTCAAGAGGTTCAAGTGGAAAAGGGGGAAGAGAGCGGGGGAGTGCCCTGTGATAGTCTGGGGACCCCGAGTACAGCACTCTCTGAGCTCCGACTTTTATCTTGGAATATAGCCGGGTTGAGGGGAAAGTTTGAAAGGGCAGATATTGTTGAGCTTGTGAAAGCCAAAGAAGTTATCCTCTTGTAGGAAACGTGAGCATTGGAACCCCCTCTCAATTGGGATACCGGCTAAGAAAAATGCTGGAAGAAGGTGCTATGGAGGCCTAACAGTGTTAATTAAGACATCCCTTGATTGCAGGGTTGCAGTACTGGAGACGAATATGGATTTCTTTCAGGTAATCCGTCTTTTACCTGTAAAGGGTGACACGCTTTGTATAACAAATTTGTATAACAGCCCCCATAAAGCAGAGGCCGATAGACTCTCAAGGGTAAAGTCATTTATTGATGAACTACTTACCAACAGAAAGAGTAAGCGGGGACCATTATATATGGGGCAGGGATTTTAATCTTAAAATGGGTTTTGGTCTCCCGAAAGACTTAGTTGACCTTCTTGAAGATCAGGTCTCAAGTATCCCACATCCAGAGATGAAGTACCCTAGGGGCTGTGCAAAGGGCCTTCAAATGTGGTAATGGATTACCGAACAGGGGTTTTGTGGAGTTAATGGCCGTTTGGCACCTGACATACCTGGCAATCTGACCTTTAATAATCACTTAGGCTCATCAGCAATAGATTATTTCTGCATTTCGCTGGATTTATGGGACATGGCAGTCAGTTTTGTAGTCCTGCCGGATGTGGATAGTGATCATCACCCCATCCATTTGATATTGAAGGGGGTGCTGGGTGAGGGAGATGCCGTGGAAATTTAGTATGTCCGGTAACGACGTTGGCTCCCTGCACTCAAAGGATCAAATGGGAAAAGATTAGGGGATCAAACCTGCATTTATCCATGATATCGGAGAATGCATCCCCTTTTTTAAGCATTCTTGATGGCACATTAACTCCGGGGGTGATTGTGGATCAGTTTGTTGAACTATTGGCTGCCTTCTCTAAAGGCTTTACCGTTGTATACAAAAGGAAAGGCAGCGCCCCTAGCAGGGGTTGGTTCGATGAGGCCTGTAAGGGTGCTAAGAAAGCCTTGCTGAAGGCTATTACGGCTCCAGCTTGTAATAGGAGCGAGATTGCTCTTGCTAGAGCCAAATATCAGGGGGAGCTGAAGAGAAGGAAAAGGGAGGTTGAAGTTATAGGTTGGGAGGGCTTTCTGGATGCCTCCAAACGCAACAATCAGAAGGCTTTCTGAGAATTTGTGAAAGGGAGCTCCAATGGTTCCCCAACTGAGAGGTCCTGCGGTACACATGTAGAGGAGGCCGCCTGGTTAGAGTATTTTGGGAATCTGTTTGGGGGGGGATTGTATCAGACAGTCCTGTCCAAAGCAACCCCTGTTTGAGGTTTAAGGTGGAAGATGTGTCAAGAGTGATCAGTCAACAGGAACAGACTCGAGCACCAGGGCCTGACGTGATCCCGTCTGACCTTTTTCGGGAACCACTTGACTTAAGGGCTCCATTATTAATGGTAGTCTTCAATGCATTTATGGAGAAGGGCAGGTATCCCTCTTCTTGGAAAAAGGCTATTATCTTCACTATTTATAAGAAGGGAGATCCAGCCAGCCCAATGTCATATAGACGAATTTCGCTCCTGGACACAATCTTCAAAATCTTTGGGCGAGTACTGCTGGTGCAAATTGAAATGTGGCTTTCTGAAGAGTCGGTTCTGTCGGGTATACAGTCTGGTTTTCGCCCTGGGCTGTGTAGCTTGGAGCAGAGCCTAATCTTTATCTCCTGGTGGCCAACTCAGTTTTTGGTAGAGGTGAAGGGGTGTACCTTGCATTCATGGACCTGAGCACAGCCTTTAATAAAGTAGACAGATCAAAACTATGGGCTGTGCTCGGGTCTATGGGCTGTCCAGGGGATATTTTGAAGGTCTTGCAGGAAATCCACAGAGATAATGAGGCATGTGTCCACAGTGGCCCGGGGGGGTCATTGAACAGCGTGCTTTAAGGTCGGTGTGGCATCCGCTAAGGTTGCATTTTGGCCTCATTTGCTTTCGTCTGTATATTAATGGGTTGGCTAAGGATCTGGCCATTACCATGCCTGATTTTTTGGCTCTGGGGTGACAAGCTTTTCCTGTGCT
The DNA here is from genome assembly GCF_040938575.1 of Ambystoma mexicanum. Lineage (NCBI taxonomy): Eukaryota > Metazoa > Chordata > Amphibia > Caudata > Ambystomatidae > Ambystoma > Ambystoma mexicanum. Next base: position 1,106,122,064 of record NC_090930.1, on the reverse strand, counting down.
GGCATATGCAGATGACACTGTGTTACTAGCCAGAACCCCCAAAGCGTTACCGATTCTCATTGACGCTTATGCGTCATTTATGGGAAATCTGGGGCTCAAAATTAACACTAATAAACCGGTCGTCATGGCCTGCGTAGGCAAAAAGAGATCAGCAAAAATGCGGCCCATGGTTTGTTGTGGTGAAATTATTCCAAGAGTGAGGGATTTTCATTATCTTGGGATCAGATTCTCCGAATCCCTCACGGGCAAGGCGCACCTAAAAAACCAATCAGTAAAAATGACTCAACAAATCAGGGAATATCCCGATTTCTCTCACGGTGTGATGGCCAACCGTTGTATGCCGTGGTCAAAATCTATTCAGCACAAACGAAGGCCATTACCTTGTATAGTGCTTAGTTATGGGGTTTTGAAAAGGCTCATGAGCTCCAGGTAACTGTTGGGGCTCCCGAATTCCTCACCCTGTATCTCAATTCATAGAGAGCTGGGGATGAAAGTTTGGGAGGACCAGTGGGCAGCGGCACCGATAATTCTTTGGGTGAGGCTATGGGCAAATGAACAGGCCACCCTCTGCCATTTTATAATCAGGTTTGTGATGGCCAGGGAGGGCTGGAGAAGAATTCCATGGCTCGATTTCATAGACATAGGGCCTCATTACGACCCAGGCGGTAAGTTACCGCCTGGGCTGTGACTTTACCACCATGGCGTAAACTACGTTTACGCCATGGTGGTTGGCGGACTTACCGCCCCATTCCGACCTTGGCGGGGCGGTAAGTCCCCAATCCCCATTTACCCTTCCCCATTCCCATTTTTGCCCCATAGGGCATAATGGGAGTGGGGAAGGCGTTAATTACGCCACCGTAAATTACGGTGGCGTAATTAACTCCATGGTCCCTTAGCGCCATGGATTTTAACACCTGCTAAAAGCAGGTGTTAAGTCCGCCATGGCGCTAAGGGACCTCGTACTCAGGCGGTAAGGGTCGGCGCTGTTTACGCCGCCGTAAAACCCTTACCGCCTGGGTCGTAATGAGGCCCATAATCCTAGCTGAGGGTAACCTCAGAGCCCTGTCACCTCCAGTGACCCTGTTCACCAAGATTCAGGTAAACAGCTATAAAGGCATAACGGGGGAAGTATTCAAAATAAAGAGAACACTTTTAGAATATGTGTCTAATGCAGATAGAGAACACGCAGTGATTAACCAGGTAAAGGTGATCCAACTGTATTTAATATGGGGTACCGCTAGGAAAGATCGCTGGCTAATCACTCGGGCAAGGTTTGACTGTCTCCTCCTGTGGGGAAATACAGTCAATGGAAGGGTTACCCGACTTCCGCGGGGTATCCATTGTGTGGCCACATTAAGGAAGATCGTGCCCGTCTGCTTTTGTTTTGTCCGGCCTATAGTGAGATCAGACGAGTAACCATTCTGCCTGTCTTGAGAGAGGCCAATATTCGATTATTTAGGCCGGCCATCCTGTTTCTTTTGTGTGCTGAAACTGTTCATACAGCATGGTCACTGCTCTTATTTTTAAAAAGAGCTATGCATCTTAGGAGGAGATTGTTTGATAAATGTGAACTTTTGGTTTTACCCATTGTTTAATTCCTCCTTAAGGACTGGGCGCTCTGCAAAATTAGACTCATCCTTTGCTTGCTGTTTTCTAACATTTTTATGATCTAATCTTTGTGGTAACAGTGGATCTTTTTATTCTGCAGCTAATCTAAATGTATTATGTTAATTGGTATTGGACTGAAATATTCAAGGGAAGGGATTTTATGGATTGTGACTAATTGTACATTGTTCTTCTTTTATGCATGTGTTTGATGGATTGCAATCCAAATAATCATATTGACTGACTGAGTTACCACCAAAAGTTCGAACTACAAAAAGTTCAAACCTTTTGTGGTATGTATGTTTTGGTGGGGTAGGTAAAAAACAAAAAAACAAAGGCTGCTGGGGCTGCGGGTGTGTCCCCCGCAACACCCGTTCACTATACAGTATAGTGAGCGGGGGTTGCGGGGGACACCCCTTCAGCTGATCCATCAAAAATAAAAGGCTGCGGGGGTGTCGCACGCAACACCCGTTCACTATACTATACAGTATAGTGGGGACACCCCTGCAGCTGACCCAAAAAAAACTTTAAAAAAGGATGTTGGGGCTGTAGGGATGTCCCCCGCAACACCCCGCTCACCATACTTGTGAGCAGGGTTTCGGGAACACCCCCGCAGCAGCCCGACACATTTTTTTTCAAAAAATAAAAGGACCCTGCAGCGCCGGTTCATGATCACGGAAGTTAAAGGGAACAAGCGTCGCTGGGACACCACACTTTGAGGTGAAAGGTAAGTAAGGGGTTGGAGGTGTGTTGGGGGTGTGGGTAGGGACGGGGGAGGTGCTGTGGCCAGGGTTAGGTTTTGGGGTTGTTTTACAACAAATGTCCGCATGAGAAATGTATGAACATTTATGTATATCGTACATTTCTCATGTGGCCATTTCCATTGCAGATCTTTCCGCCACAGTAAACCAACCACAATCCAAGATTACATGCAACACATGTAAGAGGTGGGGACATTTCACCAACTACTGTGACAATTTTCAAGCAGGTGCAAGACTGTCCAGAGAATCGAAGATGTTGGTGAAGAAGGCTATGAAGAAGGTTAAATTCCCCCCCCCATGAAAAAAAATCAATGTTTTTTATTTGGTATCATTTCATTCGCTTTTTTTTCGTTCAAATCACATGGAACTGAATGCGAGAGCCCAAGCCAAACATTGTGATGATTAGATAGAGTGTGAGAATGATCGCTGACTCAGGGGCCAAAGTAACATTGAGTAAAGCATATGAGAATGACGTGAGGGGATGTGTGCCACCTGATAACAATCCAGGTGGGTACAACAGGTACAAGATGAAGCTCATTGGATACTTGTTCACAGAGTTGTAGTTAGTTTAAGGAATGGCATACCATCAGTAAGGTATATCTGTCAGTAAAGGGAGCATTGTTGTTGGGGTTGAAGGAACAGACGCGGCTATACTTATGGCTCGACCCCAACACCATAGAACAAGTAACACATGTGAGTGCTAGTAAATCTGTTTAGGTGAAAGGCATATATAATGTATTTAGGGAGCAAGTTGGGAGAGTCAAAGATTTTGTTCATCAGATCAAAATAAAGTAGAGAAGCAGACCAGTTGTAGCGAAATTGAGTCCAGTACCACTTAATCTAAGAGAAATGTTACTAGCGGAATTGGAGAAGTTGTGTGCATAGGGAATAATAGAAGGAGCTGGAGCGATTGAGTGGGTATCTCCAGTATGGACCCCCGACAGCCTAATAAATGTGTAATTGTGGAATGACACACCATCAGGTAATTCTACATGAGGAGTCCCAGGACCTCACAGCATTTGTCAGGCACGACGGGGTGTTTTGTTTCAGAAGGGTGCCATTTGGCCTTACAGCAGCATCCTCATTCTTTCAAATGGTTATGTACTGGGTATTAAGGAAGATCACGACAGGACCCTGGAAGAAGTCCTTCAGATCCTAAGCACCAGTGGCATGATATTGAGTAAAGAAACATACCTTTTCAGACAGGATAATGTAGAATATTTGGGACGTGGGATATCAGGAATGGGTGTAAAGCCTTAAGAGGAGTGAGTGGAGGAATTCAAAAATATGGTGGCAGTGAGAGAAAAGGGAGAGTTGTGGTCCTTCGTAGGAATGGTTGAGTTCTATCAGAAGTTCATCAGAAGTTCTATCAGAAGTTCATCAGAATTTTTCCAGACAAGGTGTGTGATGTGAGAGCAAAGTCAAAGAACGGTGTGGAATTTGAATGGTTTGAAAAGTGTCAAAAATAATGTTACCAGATCAAAGGGGAGAGTGACATGTCCGAAGCTTTAGAACAGTTTGACATGTGCATGAAATTGATTATTACAGTCTGTGCAAGTGATGTTGGTATTGGGGCAGTTTTGTCTCAGAAGAGGATGGAAGGTGAAGAAAAGATAGTGGCTCATGCCTCAATAGCACTAAAGGGACTTGAGAGGACATACGCTGTGGTGGAAAGTGAGGAGTGGAGATGTTTAAGAATTTTGTATGAGGTACAGGTTTTGTATTGAGAACTGATCACAAGGTACTTAACCCAATCCTTGAGAGTAGGGACTTTGATAAAGTCTCCGGACACATCACATTGCTGGGTGGGTCTCGTACACATGCAGCACCATAGTTTTGTTTTTCAAATATTGCAGGGGCACGAGAGTGTACTTATCCACTTGTCCATATTGTCCTTGGAGGGCGATGGCAAAGTTGAGGATGAAATGGAGCAGGTTTTGTGACCAAAAGTAGTATTAATCGCAAAGAGTGGATGGAGGGAATGAGAGGAGACGAGAGTATTAGAAGGGGCATTGCCCACATGGAGGGGAAGTGGCCGTCCAAGAAATATTGGAGGGGGATGAAAGAAGTTATTGGGAAGTCAAAGATGACTTGAGTGTGGGGGAAGGAATGCTGTTCCGGAATGGGAAGATCGTGGTGCCGGTAGGTTTGAGGAGATACTTGATAGAAGCTGCTCACAAGGGTCACATAGAAGTAGCATAGACTAAAGCTGCAGGAGGATTATTGGTGGCCTAATGTTGACAAAAGGGTGGAGGAGATTTTGAGAGGATGTGTGCAGTGGAATGAGTCAAGGAAGGGTCTGTGTTTGTGTGCAAGGCCCCAGGTCGAAGTGAAATTGCCTGAAGGAGTGTGGAAGAATTTGACAGTTGATGTGATTGGACCAGTGTACTTAGGTATCGGTGATCTGGAATATTTGGTGGTGATCTCTTGTGAAAGTGGATTGAGATCAAATGTACGTGAGTGGTGACCACAGAAGACATCATCGGATTCATGGAGGGTGTTTTTGGAAGAGAGGGTTATCCAAATAGTGTCCTCAATGACAATGGGGTGCAGTTTGTGAATAAAGAGATGGAAGGTTATGTAGTCTGACATGGAGTGAAGCATTGCTATATCACCCACAAACAAATGGATGTGTGGAGATAATAAACAGAAGCATAATGGAGGCCATGAGGATAGCAGATACACCCTTCATACTTCCCTTTACCTGCACCTTTATCTCATACGTCCTCCCCTCCTCTTGCTTCGTCACTCTATTCCCCTTCTCTCTCCTTCTTTATTTCCTCCCCCCCCCCTCTTTCTTTTTACCTCATAGGGTAATTATTCTACATACTGTTTTTACTGATTTGATTCATATTTTCTAAATTGCTTCTACTGTTATCATGTTCTATGTATTTATGTTGTTAACTGTAAAGCACTTTGGAGTAAAGCGCTATATAAGGATAATAAATACAAATACAAAGAGAGACACAATAGAGGAGATGGTGAGGGCATTTAGCAACTCACCTCATGCGGTGACGGGAGTGGCCCGTTCATGTTGATGAGAGGTCAAAAAGGTAATACGTTAGCATGTCTTTGATGGGTAAGGAGGTTGGGGAAAGGTTGTGATAGAAGTGGATGATGTGTGCCTGAGGGACGAGATGAAAAAGGAGCAGGTGAGGAGGCTGGTGGAGAGCGGGAATAGATTGAGAAAGGAGGAGTTTAAGGTGGCTGACTGGGTACGTGTGAGGAAGGAAGTTGTAAGGAGAAGGTCATGAGAGGAGCTACTGGTTTGCGAGGGGGACAAGTGTGGAAAAGTAGAATGGTGGTTAAGTTTGCACCTGTGGGAATGTGAAGGAGGATAGGTGTGTTGTGATGTGACACATAAAATGGGGGACAGAGGTTCTCACTCTATGAGGGCGAATGCGAGTTGGAGGAGAGGAAAGGGATCGGGGATGTCATTTGGGGTCTCCCTTGCTACCCCTTTGGTCTCCCTTGCTACACCTAAAAAAATAATCGAAACAAAAAATACATTTCTTTAAAAAACATATAAACTCCTGGGCTGTGGTCAAAGAAATGTTTCTCTTTGTTTCTAGAGTGACTAACTTTCTTATTCAGTCCTCTTAAAAAAAAGGGGGGCTCCACAAGTGTAACACTTTGAGCAGTGACCCTAAATAAGAAAGAATTGGAATAAGACATATTTTGTCTTTTTGGAATTCTATACAATAATTGCTAGACTTGCTAAAGGTTTATTTCAGGCACACTTCAGGGGGTAAATCACTGATTTAGTCTGTTCTTAAACACCTCCAATTCACAATGCAGACAAAAACGTCAACAAAGCATTTAGAGTACAATAAGCATCCATTTCGGACTATATGTTTTGCTTTTCACAAGTTGCATAATAGCATGTTTTTTTCTGCCGTGGTCGCTGTTAAAATCATTACAGGACATTCCATCTCGGTGCCGTCGGCCACTTGACAAAGTCCTTGTGCCTAAATCCTTGTGTACAGTGTAGAAATGTTGGACCATAGCACATAAAGTGGCCCTTGATTTCATTGTGCTATAATTAAGGCTTGGTTGTAATGTGTCCATCTTTCCTATCTCCCTGGCATGCTGTTCAGGATGTTTGTTTGCATTGTATGAGGTTGTGAATGCCCAGAGTACTGGATGCCGTTTGAGTGCTCTGCTTTCCCTGCGCTACTCTACATTCTTTAATACACAGTTATGAACCCTGCCAATGGTATGGATTTTACCAACCTCTGAAGTCTGAAAAGTAGATCCACGTAGGCTTGACATGTGGCCAACTTTGCACCAGACCTGCAGATGAACTGGCCTGCTGTTAAATCTCAGTTACCAGTTTAATTTTATCCACTACAGAGTCTAATTAGCTTTCTGACTTTGAGAACATTCAGACGTGTAATTGCTCATTTTACTATAGCCGGTAAGATAGCTCAGTGGTTTGAGCACTAGCTGCTGTGATGTGTGTGTGATCTGCAGGTTCCCAGCACGGCCAACTCAGCCTGTCACCCTTCTGAGTTTGCTAAATGAGTACCAACACAGGTTGGGTGTTATTGTATGTATATTTGTTCTATATATAGTGCTTAAGCGTAAGTGCTGTATAATCACACATCATTATCATTTGGCCTTGGAAATGTGCTTGCATCCACAGTCATTTTGTAATATGGACTATTCACACTGATACCAATGATACATCCATTCTTGTTTGAAATGTATATCACATTACAGTGATTTCGTAACCATATTCTCCTGGTGTAGTTAGGGAAAATGCTCTGTGATGCCACTTCCTGTTTTGTGAAAGGTTGTGTTCCCTCGCTTCCTGTGATGTCAATTCGGGGTGGGGTCAAATGACTCCCCTTCCTGTTATGTCATCATAGGTCAAGGGTCGTGTGATGTGACTTCTGCTAACCCTTGGCATTTCGGTGAAATGGCGTCCCTGAAAGGGATTGTAAAAGGTGTGTGGGGGGGTCGCTTTCTCTGTGCGTGCATTTGCCTAACTGAAGAAGAATAAAGCTACTAATCCACTCACCTGAGTCCGCCTCGTAATAATACCTTTGACATCTCATTCAGGCTAGTGTGCTCTCAGTCACCACCTGACCACTCGTGTGGGTTACATGTACCATTATAAACCCATGATTTATTTCACACAGGACACAGCTATTCCCCAGCTAGTGGCAACGTGCTCTCCCCAGACTGTCAGCAAATGCAAGACTAGGACAGACAACAGACGTTTTGGAGCAGACAGACAAGCATGCGTATAATGACATCAGCTGAAGGGCCCTTGAATGCCTCTGTTCTTTAATCCCGCTGGTATATTGATCTGGTTCGAGCAGCCTTCAAAAGACTCAGTGCAGGTCGAATGATTTAGTGGACAGGGAACATAAATGTCATCACTGATTAAAGAAACTGACCGTCTTTCAACTGCTCTCCTCATAACATCTTCAAAGAGGCCGACGCGTCTTCCCTTGAGGACAGCGCGCTTCACAGCGCTACAATAAAAACAGCTACCAGTCCATCACAAGTGGATGCAATGTTTAAGGCTGCAGCAAGCTTTCAAACCGGTGGCATAGTCCCATTGATTATTATTTTGCCATGCCGCCTTGCGGCCACTCCAGAACCACTCCAGAGCACTTTAGGGAAAGGTCTTCAGAATACAGATAGAAAAAGGAAATGTAAAAACGTCTCGGGAGCCATGGATACAATAACCCCGATGGAAGGTTCGGACAGGGGCAACACGTAGGCCTGGGTTCCAATAAAATATGAACGGCAACTACAAATCACCTTTCATTGCTTTTCGGTACAAAGTGTGTACACACTGGAGCCTGGTGGCATATGTTTGCTAAACGTGTTTTATTGCACATCGCTTCAATCACATTGGTCAACACATGCGCATCAACTCATCAAACTGTCCCACAAAAGTGGCCCCCGGTAGCCAGATGAGACAGCCTCTGCGTGGATATGCTACTGCGCAGAGGCCAGTCCGAGGCTGCCGACAGGACTACATTGCTCATCATGCTTGCGCGTAGAATGGAGGTTACTAGAACAGCCGATAACATAAGTTACGTTTGCCAAGAGGTTGGGAGACCCTCTGCTGGGAAGCAGTGTATGAGAAGGGGCTATTCACGGTCACGTGTGAGCTCACTATGACCAGGCCATGCAAGAAGCGCAAAATACTTTTTCATCCCAGTCTGGTCCCACCTACAAAGGCAACAGGCAGCTAAGTAGTTCACACTAATTTTGTAAATGTATGTATTTATTTAATTCAACAAAGGTAGCAGGCACCCCTCTCTCGGAAGAACAAGGCATGATAACCTGTTCAGTGGTTGTTAACCACATTGAGGGTTCGCAGCCATCTGCTTTTTGCTCACTGTACCTTTCACAGATGGGAAAAATCCATTTGCATATCAGTCTTTGTCCCGCCCACATGTATGTATTTATTTGTTTATGTGTTCTTGCATTTGTTATATATTTATTTTTGTATTTATTTCACTGCACAAAGCCCTGGGGCATCTAGGCGCTAGTTAGAGTAAACGCTAGATAGGGGCCAAGAAGATGAAATATACAGACTGGTAAAGCCTATCCTCATGTTACAGGGAGCTACAGCAGGCGTGCATACATAGGACAGGTAGGTACAACTATCCAGACTGGTGAAGCCTCTCAACATGTTACGGGGCGCTGCATCAGGCGTGCATACATAGGACAAGGTAGGTACAACAATACAGACTGGTAAAGCCTCTCATGTTACAGGGAGCTGCATCAGGCGTGCATACATAGTACAAGGTAGGTACAACTATACAGACTGGTAAAGCCTCTCATGTTACAGGGAGCTGCATCAGGCGTGCATACATAGGACAAGGTAGGTACAACTATACAGACTGGTAAAGCCTCTGAACATGTTACGGGGAGCTACATCAGGATTGCATAGATAGGACAAGGTAGGTACAACTATACAGACTGGTAAAGCCTCTCCTCATGTTACGGGGAGCTACATCAGGCGTGCATACATAGGAAAAGGTAGGTACAACTATACAGACTGGTAAAGCCTTTCATGTTACAGGGAGCTGCATCAGGCGTGCATACATAGGACAAGGTAGGTACAACTATACAGACTGGTAAAGCCTCTGAACATGTTACGGGGAGCTACATCAGGATTGCATAGATAGGACAAGGTAGGTACAACTATACAGACTGGTAAAGCCTCTCCTCATGTTACGGGGAGCTACATCAGGCGTGCATACATAGGACAGGTAGGTACAACTATACAGACTGGTAAAGCCTTTCATGTTACAGGGAGCTGCATCAGGCGTGCATACATAGGGCAAGGTAGGTACAACTATACAGACTGGTAAAGCCTCTGAACATGTTACGGGGAGCTACATCAGGATTGCATAGATAGGACAAGGTAGGTACAACTATACAGACTGGTAAAGCCTCTCCTCATGTTACGGGGAGCTACATCAGGCGTGCATACATAGGAAAAGGTAGGTACAACTATACAGACGGGTAAAGCCTCTCCTCATGTTACGGGGAGCTACATCAGGCGTACATACATAGGAAAAGGTAGGTACAACTATACAGACGGGTAACGGCTCTCCTCATGTTACGGAGAGCTATAGCAGGTGTGCATCTATAGGACAAGGTAGGTACAACTATACAGACAGGTGAAGCCTCCCAACATGCTACGGGGAGCTGCAGCAGGCGTGCATACATAGGACAAGGTAGGTATAAACATACAAGCCTCTCCTCAAGTTATTAAATCATGTAAGATATTTGTTTCCTGTTGTGCCAGTTCAGCTTGCAGCTACCTAAGGATAAAAAATAAAAAAAACATTTGCATAGTAGAAATATGACTTGCAGGTTGTGGCCATGATTAAAAGCAGGTGAGATAGTTACAAAGGATGGGAGAACAGCATGTATGTATTGTTAGGGCAGCTCTAACCAGACTACTCCATAAGGTCGCACCAAGCTATTATTTAACAGTTGAAGGCCTGTTTGATGAAATCTGTTTACAGGAGTTTACTGACGAGCATCACATTTGATTCAATGCATGTGTTGCAAGTCAGATTTAATCCTTATCAAGGGTGTGTAGTGCAAGTCACCTCTGTAAACAAATTCTACATTTCCTATTCTCTAGAGAATCGCCTCCATTATCCATATACTAGCAAATAGGTATTTCCACTCTCTGTGGTGCTGGATATTAAAGGATGGTTGGTACACGCGTAATCCCTGTTTAAACATACTTTCATCATTGCCATAGGGTTACTATTGAAGTTACGTAATCATGATCCCCTCACACACATGTTGGAGAGAAATATTTACTATGGCCCCACGTGGGCTCTCCAAAATGTAACACGTGAAATAAATGTCAGTGTGCTTACTGTTTTTGTTTCTCCAAATGTTATTATACCCAACTGTATTGCTAACTTGAATTTATATTGTGTTTAGTCGTCTGGAATATTACCTCTGTCCTAAAAAGGTATTTGCGTAGACAGGCCTCCATTTTGAGAGAATGGCCTTTATATGATGGCAGAGGACAGAACATCATGGCTCTTTGTGTGTCCCCAAGCAGGGCAACACCTGGACACAAGGCCAGACTGGCACAAACTGGGAAGGTCATTCCATTGGTGAGCTCAATATAGACTAGCTTCCAGCACATTGATATTGATATTTTATTTCTATCAGGCTCATATACAAGTGTTTCAGAGCACGACAAGGCAAGGGAAGGGGAACAGGGGAGAACAAAAACAATGATCTTACTTGGCCCAGTGACATTTTGAACACGCATGTTCATGGGAGAGGGGTAGGAGGAGAAGTGCATGGAAGGGGGGAGAAAAGGAGAGTGCAGAGCAAGGAGAAAAACAGATAAATAATAATAAATAAATAAATTAATAAACAATAAAGGCAACAAACAATGGTAGTGCAGCCATCAAATGGCAAGTGCTGGGGTTAAGGCAGCAGGCTGAGTAGGTCTGATAAGCGCAGGAAGAAAAAGTGGGGTGGTGGGACTTTTCTTGAACCAAAAAGCAAACATTTCCTGTTGGAGTTATTACATTTGAGATGGGCTGAAGATATCCAAGTCTCAGTCACCACAGGGCAATGTCTCAGGTGGCAGACCTCATCCTCCAATAACTTGAGAGGATATTTGAACATCATCCGCACACTGAAGAATACAGTACAGATACAAAACCCAGTGCAAGGGTTCGTCTGGAGGCAGTGCGTGAGGGTGGAAGGGTGAGCAGGTACCTGAGCCCAGAGGATAGAGGGTGGCCAGGTGCACGGTGCAGAGAGAGAACAGAATCAACAGGGGAGAGGATGGGCAAAGGCAGAAGCAAGGAGGAAGGTCTTGAGATGCTTCCGGAGCCGCAGATGGCTCTCCTCAAGTTTTAGGGCCTCATTACACGGACGGCGGTGGACCAAGGTGCTATTAGCACCTTGATCCATGCCGGTAAAATACCGGCACCGCCTTGGTGGAAAGGGGAATTAGCGCCCTATTCCAAGGTTGGTGGGGCGGTAATTCCCCCTTCCCCCATTGCCCTTCCCCATTCCCATTTTTGCCCCATAGGGCATAATGGGAATGGGGAAGGTGCTAATTACGGCACCGCAAATTGCGGTACCGTAATTAGCTCCCTGGTCCCTTTGCGGGTTGGTTTTTAACGCCTGCAAAAAGCAGGCGTTAAATTCTCCAACCCGCAAAGGGACCTCGTAGTAAGGCGGTAAGGGTTTACCGGTACCGGTAAAATACCGGTACCGGTAAACCCTTACCGCCTACCGTGTAATGAGGCCCTTAGAGTGGCAGGGAGGCTGTTACAGAGGGAGGCCCCAGCCGAAGACAGCGATCTACCCCCAGCTCATTTCTTAGAGAAACGACTGACCCTGGGGGATTTAGAGGTAGAGGAGCAGAGAGCTCGAGAGGGGAGTTATTTGCAGAGGGGTAGCTGAAGGTATGTTGGCACCAGGCCCCAGAAAGCCTTGTGAACAATGCTAGGGGTTTTGAATTGAATCCTTGCATCCACTGGGAGCCAATGGAGAGATTTCAGAGCTGGAGAGATACGATCCCAGGGCTTGAGGCCAAGGACAAGTCTTGCAGTCCTGTTCTGGTAAAGTTGCAAAGGCTGGAGAGTAGAGGCAGGTAGATTAAGAAAGAGGCTGTTGCAATAGTCCAACCTAGAGAGAACCAGAGCTTGGGAGACAGTGAGCTTCTGGGGGAAGGAGAGGAAAGGCAGAGTACCTCTAAGGCGGTGCAGTAAGAAGTTGGACTTTTTTGAGACTTCAGCGATGTGGACAGAGAAGGAAAGTGTGGAATCAAAGGTGACACCGAGGTTCTTGGCCTCACAGGTGGGGATAGGAGGATGGCCAAGGGAGGCCGGCCAGAGAGTGAGGTGAAAGGATGGTGATGGTGTGCCGATGAGGAGGATCTCTGTCTTGCTGGCATTCAGACAAAGATAGTTGGCAGCACACCAATCTTGAACGGCAGTTAAGCAATCTGAGATGAGAGAGGTAGAGGAGGTGGCCGAGGGCAGCCTGAAAATAAGTTGAGTGTCGTCCGCATAGCACTGGAAGTTTGAGCAGAAAATGGCAATACAACGGGAGAAAGTTGTCAGTTATTGGTTGAAAAGCCAGGGCGAGAGGTTAGACCCCTGGGGAACACCAGAGGTGGAGAGGAAGATAGATGATAGGTTGGACCCAAGTTGGACCTGGTTATAAAGTTATAAAAAAAAGACTGCAACATCAAGTGAGGTGGGGAAAAGTTGAGGGGAGCCCAACTCCTTAGGGGCTGCAGCCTGAGCACTCCAGTTAAGTGACTCAGAGGCCTCAGTGTGTGTGTGTGTAGCTGTCTGGGCATGGTTTCTGCTATCCCACCCCGGGGAAAGCACCAGTGTCCAAAGGATGTCACTCCTTGCTTTGCTCCTCTTGGCTGCCAGACTGTAGACAGAGAAAGGGACATCGCTAGTTCCTCTGCAGTCTGCAGCCCATGTGCACTGATTCATTGCAAAGGCAAAAGAGGAAGAAACACGCAAAGACAAAAATGAAGAGGGCTGCCAAAGTACCACCACAGCAGGGATCAAGGATAAAGCTGAGTGCTCCTATGGCAGGCTGGGCAGGGAGCGAGAATGAGAAAAGATGGCCACGTGCTCGAGCTCCCACCGAGTGAGTAGGGAGGCAAATAATGACACCAGAATTCTTTGGCAAGTCATGCAAAAAAGTTCCTACTAGTGAGGCTCCTGCAGAAAAGAGAAGAACCGCTTTGTATCAATTAACGTCCACAGTGACACTCCGTTGCGAAGCCACCAAGTTTGCCAGAGCTGGCATCCTCCAGCGACTGTGTCCTGGGATAAAGCAAAGAGACACCCTCTTCGCTCCCATACCCTGGGCTGCTCAGACCCTGTGTGTTCCAGGACAGACAAGAAACATATACCTTTACTGCTGCCTTCTGGGAACCCCCCTCCCCCAGTCAGAGTCTCAGGGTGTCCTGTAACATGGACAAAGGGGGGTCTTGGAGCAAGGAATTCAGCGTAAGTCTTCCATGGTTCCAGGTGGTAGTTTGTGAGCACCACTTTTGGTGCACTGAGAATAAAAACAAGCTTGCTACTTTGATCAAAAACGTAGATGGAAGTCTACCTATATGCCAGATGAGGTAAGGCACCATCTCCTTCTAGGAAAATGTAAGTGAGCCGACATATGCCTATTTTGTTTTTTGAACCCCCATATATATATATTGTTAACTCATAGCGGCATCTTTTTGTGGTCAGGTGTTTTGTTAGGGTGTACATAACGTTATTAAGTGACGCAAGATGACAAAATGTTACAGGCACCAACACAGAACGTTTTCACATTTCTGTAATTGTAAATGGTTTTTTATAACGGGCTTAAAACCCAGATGTTTCTAAGCGCGGACCCAGGGTTCGAAACTGCATTGTTCCGCGCATCATCTTGCTTCCAAAGCGAGCGCATTGCCCCTGAGCTATCCTCCCGAGTCCACATTGTGTTGAGGTAAGCAAATGAGCTCTTACAGCGATGAATATACCAAATGAATGTGCAACTGCCCTGGCGGTGTCTAGGTGTTCTCCTCACCCATGTTAGGTTCCAGACATTCCTAGGTAGGGCACAACAATGTGGACATAGAAGAAAAACAGCCTTTAGAAAATCGCCGGATTCTCAAAGTGGGGTTCCAGTGTAGCTCTGTGGGGCTTGTTTTCGATCTTGTTAGTTGGAGTAGGCAGCTCTTCGAGACCTGTAACAGGAAACAGGGTTTTATTTGGGTCAGCATAAGACAATGGTTCACAGTTGCTACCCCCTTCCTGGGGGTTAGGAAACATTTTCACGCATTGTGCTATTTTTACAAAGTGCAGTCATGTGTTTGCTGTTGCAGCTACAAACACAGTCATTTAAGACCTAGGGGCATAAGTACAGTGGTGGTGTAGCCATATCCTGCATAATCTAAACTCACCATTAGTTGCTTCTGGATCGTTTTCCATTTCAGGTGTATCACACGGTTAGTTTCCCACACATACCACTCTAGGCAATATAACGCCTGGCATCTGTTCCTTCTTCTTTAATGACTGGCTAGATATTGGTGCTAGTTATAATGTATATGATGGGCCTGTGCCACTTATGCCTCTGAATAAACAGTCAGTGGAGCAGAATTTGTGTACCCCAAAAGGGTTGCCATAACTGAGCAAAGCCAGACGATCGATAAATCTTTTTCTGGACCATCAGGGGCTTTTTCATTGTGTTTTATGTTACTATTGGTTGGGTCTCATTCCCAAAATTGACTCTAACATTTAAATATTGATCTTTAGTATTAAGCACTATTTTTGCAACTGCAATATGTTGAGGTCATGAGGACAAATATCAATTGAACTCTAGACCCAGATGTTTGTATGTATTCCTTTGTTCTTCCTGGCTTGTGTAGAGCATCTCTGGCTGTCGATATGGTGCCTTGTTATTATCGTGGTGCTAGGAGTGCCGCGCTCCAGGTGCTGGATGATATTCCCTTTATTACTGATGCTTGGAGGCACGTGTCTCTGGAACATCTAGATTTATCATCTGCATTTGAGACACAGTCCCACAAGGCAATACTTTTTGCACTCTCTGCACATATAGGTATTGGGGTGACTTCCTGTATTGCTTTGTATCTTTCCTCTCTGTCAGAATTTAAGCTGTCCAGATGGAGTCTTTCAAGTTGGCCCACTTCCCATGTACCGTCTCACCAATAATTTTTCATATAAAGGTGGAGGTGCTGGAGGATATAGTGGTAGGCTGTGGAATATCCATCATCCATCCATCCATCCATCCATCCATTCTTCAGTGTGCGGATGATGTTCAAATATCCTCTCAAGTTATTGGAGGATGAGGTCTACCACCTGAGACATTGCCCTGTGGTGACTGAGACTTGGATATCTTCAGCCCATCTCAAATGTAATAACTCCAACAGGAAATGTTTGCTTTTTGGTTCAAGAAAATGATTTGATCAAGTACAATACTGGTTACCCTGTTTAGCTGGTGATAGAAAGGTCGCCACCCTGTCTGCATAGGCAACATCTCTGAGGTTCCATTTAGACCTAAACTATCGGAATGCATGTGGTCAAAAAGTAAATAATAAGAGGTCAGATGTGTGGTTGTCAATGTATGTTTGTCCGATGCAGCAGCTTCGCCTGTTGTCACCTCTAGAGGGAGCTGTTTGCTTAGGATATATAAAGACAATGCCAATTTGCATAGCTCCACCTGTTGTCACTGCTAGCGGGAGCTGTTGTCTTAGGAGATATAGTGGTCCTACTGTGTTAATGAAAACCTACTGTATCTTCTGTATCCCACTGATAACGTTCCATGACAAGGAACATTTAAAAATGTACACTAATAAAATGTATACATTTAAAAAAAAAATCTTTTGATTAAGCACTATTTTCTCTAATTTAACAAAATAAATTAGTTTTTTCCCCATACAGAGGGCTTTCTGTAAATACGATTATTTTCAGTATATCGCTCCTCCACAATGTCTCTACTAACACTCTGAACATGTCTTTCTTTATGCATGTGGCACATGTACACATGTTTTTACAATAGTATAAAACATAGATCATCAGCGTATTCCATATTACAACACATAAATACAGCTAAAAGTAGTTAAAATAACATTATTACACTAGCTTAGTTTAGATTTTTAGAACAGCAGCATTAACATTGGTAACATAATAACACACATATGCATCGGAGAGGAGCAAAAACCATAACAACGCAGGTCTGCATGCATAAAAACATCTTTCACGTAACAACAGAACTAAAAATCACTTTCTTGGGACTGGATATAAAGCACAGAATAAAATCATTTGCATGGAGATTTACATTTCCCCGGTTTCGCAAATACAAGCCAATTCCTTTTGCTCCCAACCATACCATTTCCCCAAAGTGATCTATTTCTAACAACGGTAAAGTAACTGGCTATTCCCAGTACTGATGCAGATTACGGTATTCCTTTTCACACAGGTGAGACCAGGAAATACATCCCCTCCTATATCTGATAGCTTGGCAGATAGTATATTTTAGAGTTAACTTGGCTTGAGCTTTGGGTTACTTAATCAAACATGAAGGCCCAATTTTTATAGTGAACCAGAGATACTCTTCAACAATGAAAATTTGAAATGTTGAATCATTTCTTTCCATCACAGCCTTATCCATAGGAAAATATGTTGAGCAGTAATTTCATCCATTCTGAATGGAATGTCCAGTTCCATATGAGTGTTATAAGCAGAAGAAGAGAGTGGGACATCCAGCAGAGTAGTTAAGAACTAGAAGACCCACATGCTAATTCGATATTTAGCTTGTGCTTTAGATTTTGACAAATATATCCTGAATAGTTATGAAAAGTATTTTTTCAGTGAATTATTTGAAACCCTTAAAACGCGCCCATTTAGTTTTTGATATCTTTAGGGCCATCCAATCAATCTTCACCTTCCACGACAATTAATTTGAAACCCGAAGGCCAAAGTACTCTTAATTGTTACATATCTCTAAATATATGTATAAAGGATTCATAAACATTGTTCATAATGTGTTTTTACTCATATTTAGCCCATTTGCAAATACCTTCCCCCAAATATTAATGTATTACAATTAAGACAATTATAAGTGAAATGGCTAGTTTTGGTGATTCTGCTCTCATAAGACCGGTCCAAAGGTTATCATTTGTTATACATTACAACTTGGCGACATGTTTTCCAAATGCCAATGCCACTTAACACATTTCTTGGGTAGCAGTACATGATATCAACAAATGTTTCACTGTTTCCTCACAACCATTTGCACCACAAAGTGGCCAACTCCTTTCCTTTTTAGGAATACCGCGAACAGGACTCCATCTTTTCAATATGCCTAAAACATTCAATCGAAACCACATGAATATGTTTCAGTACTTTGGGTCTAGAAATGTCAGTAGGCATTGTGGTAATATGTCTGGCCGGTGCGATATGGCGGCAAAGTCTTGGTAGAGTTTGTAAGACAAAATCAAGTCATGGTCCTTGCACCATTCTGCTATTTTGAATTTCTCTTAGGTCTTTACCAGATCATTTATCAAGAGCTGCTTCTTGGAGTCAATCCCAAGGAATAGATATTCACATTCTTTAGCAAATGTACTGAGAGACTTATATTGGTTGTTTTGTAAAGCTTCATTTAAATCATTAAATAAAGAAATTGTAGCAGGCATAAGACTTTACAGTGTAGCCTTAACTTTGCCAAGTCTGAATACATATTCCATGATATCAAACCTAGATCATGCCTTATAATAACAAATGGCAGTGACATTGGTAAACCCAGTAATTTCTTCCAGAACTTTCCTTCCAGCTTGTGGAGGTGTATCCAATCAATTCCACGTCGTACAAAATGGAAGGAAAGTATTTACCGATGTAATAGTTTCCAGTGAGACCACCGTATATTCGTCTGCAATACTTGTACATTATTTTCCTCATTTGCACATAAAGAGGGTTCTGTTTTAATTTGATCCTTGCACAAGTTTCTTTTTTCTATTGCTCATATAATTTAAAAACCTTTACTCAACAATAGACAACAATACATTGCAATACAATCACATCATATTTAAATTCATATAAAGGTCTTGGTAA
This sequence comes from Ambystoma mexicanum, assembly GCF_040938575.1. Classification (NCBI taxonomy): domain Eukaryota; kingdom Metazoa; phylum Chordata; class Amphibia; order Caudata; family Ambystomatidae; genus Ambystoma; species Ambystoma mexicanum. The sequence goes on along the minus strand of NC_090930.1, from coordinate 1,106,103,589 downwards.
AATGAATTCATCATAACCATAATCCTTTCAAAAGTTCCCTTTAAGGTAAATTTACTATAAATCAGTTAGCCCAAATATACCAACTTTGTTGATGCCCTCATAGGCCTACTCTCAATGTACCAATCTGTATGCATTCTAATCTTTATCCCCCCAAGTTACTATAACCGCAAATGTTTCCGTATTTATCTTTAGGTTGTTCCAGTTCAGGTACACAGAGAGGTGGCTAAGTGCCCTTTGGAGGCTAATTGGTGTTGCATCATATATAGCAGAAAGTGGGTTTGCCACCATCAATACGCTTGTCCAGGTTCAGAAAATTGGCATACAATAGTGAAAGTAACAGTTCGGGTCTCAAATCACCCCAAGATTAAGAATGAACAGTCCCCTGCGGGACGTCTACTTTATTGTCATGGCCTTGATAAGGACTGCACGGGTCGAAACACGTGTCGGCAAACAAAATGCACTAATTTCACTCCTTTTGAATAAAGGAACTGTTACTTTTTTCGGAGTATAACATTCATCTACTAACATTCAAGCAGAGCGCCCACAATCACCTGGTATCAAATATAGCTATGTCATCAGCAAACAGCAAGGCTGCATTCCTTGTGCCCCCTATTGTGGGTGTAAAGGTGTGACAACCCTTCATTTCTGCCAATGTATCTGACAAATATGAATGGAAAAGGCTTGGCGCAAGGACCCAGCCCTGCCATAGGCCAGAATAAGAATCCACTGGAGCACTCGTGTTGCCCATCAAACTCCATCTCATTTGCATGGGAGTCTTAGAATGTTGTTCCATTAACAGCTTCAGTAGACCACTCTGCATACCCCAAATGTACAGCTTGTTCCATAACCTGTGTCGATCTACAAAGTCAAAAGCGCTTGAAAGGCCGGCACAGGCCATGCATAAAGGTGGCTGATTTTTTAAGCATGCCAGTTGTGGTAAAAGATGGATCAGCAAATCGTTCAAAGAGGTACCGCAATCTTTCCTGAGGAGAGTCTTTTCTTTCACTGGTCTGTCCGCTGATGCAGCTCCTGAGTTAAGGTCTTACAGCAAACCCGTGAATATTTTAGATTATGCATCTAAAAGGGCGACAGGCCTGTAATTGGCTGGATTATTTGGGTCTCCTTTCTTAAAAATTGGAACTATATAGCAGATCCTCTGTGTTCTTGGAAGGCTTCCCCTCTGTACAACAGATGTAAATAGCTCTTAGAATCCCGATATCTGCCTTTCATGTGACAGTCAAGCTGGTATATGAGACTAGGAAACATGATTGCACTCTCACCTTGGCCGGTTTTGCAATGGCTTCCTATGAAGACTAGGGTTTTTTTAAGCTTGACTGCCTAGCATATAAGGGAGTGCACCTACTGTATCTCCGACACTGGCAACTAAAGTCAAACTTTGAGGAGACGCCAAGGCTTCTTGTAGTAAAGAAAATGAACTTCTTTAGGTACTTACATCACACAGAACTGAAACTTTTTCTACTGTGTACACTGCTTTTGGAATAGATGGGCTGTTTTCTCTGTGATTGGCTTAATCATTAATGATATTCTGTGGCCAGCTGAAAACCTTTTTAATTCCAAAGTTCTTGACATCTTTTCCTCTCATAGTGATGGGGTTTTAACAGTGGAGTAACTTTTCTGAAAATGTTGGTGGGGGACATGACATCTGAAGAAAAGGTGTCCCCAGCCAAATGAATGGGGGACAAAATGGTGTGCCATGAAAGTTGGGGGGGACAAACACCCCTGCCCTCCCCCTAAAATTACGCCCATGGGTTTTAAAGTGATTTGAATATGCAACTTAGTACGCGACAATGACTTATGTCACCCGGACCAAACGGATAGGAATTGCTTTTAACTTTGACCATACTGCGCTCTGCTATTCATTTGTGACAGGTTCGTGCATCACATTTGTTTTTCATAAAATAAAATTATAAGCAACTATACAGCCGGCCAGTTTTCACGCCCAACAGGAAACGTTTAGTAGTCCACAGGTAATACCCGAGGGCCATTCTAAAGACATTGGACCTCATTACAGTCCGGCGGCAACCACGGCGGTAAAACCGCCTGGTTACCGCCGGACTCGTATTACCATTCCGCCTCCGTGACTCCCGGAATTACCAGGGCATTACAGCCCCGGTGTCCCGGGAGTCACGGAGGCGGAATGGTGTTAATCCCCATTCCCATTGAGTCCAGTAGGACTCAATGGGAATGGGGAAGTGGAAACACCGGCACCATCTCGTGATGGTGCCAGTGTTTCCACGTCCGCCTGCAGGTGGGAGGTGTTCAACCCGCCAGGTCAGACCTGGCGGGAAGATCACCTTCCGCCTGCAGGGGTCGGGATCGGGCGGTCCGGAATTAACATTGGCCGCGGGTTTACTGCCACTGTTAATTCCGGACCGCCCGACCCGTAATGAGGCACACTTAATTGCAGGGAGTATCCAATGGGAGCTGCAGCCTTTCCTGTTAAGGGACTGGAAGTTCTTAATTGAAAATGACTGTGCAATTTCTTGTTTTTCTGTACCAGTTAAGGCGAGTCATTTGAGAGTTTGAGACATGCAAATGTCAGGGTGTTAGTGTTGACCCCCCCTCTCCTCAATCACAATGCACATATTCAAATTTCTAATTGATTTCACCGGAATTAAGGCTTCATCTAAATACTTGCCCCCTGTGAAGGCAATTAATACAGAGATTGCTTGATATAGACATAATACCTGATATGATCTCATTGAGATACAGTGGCTTCTCCATCGTCCATTTCTGTACTTTGTCCAGGCATACCTGATTATGGCGGTCAAGCAGGGTCAAGCAGGCTCTATGTTCCATCTGCATGTGGTTGACACCAATGGCCACAATCTGCAACTCAGTGGATCAAGAGGAGGCTCTGGTGCTCGTGGGCCATTTACGACATAGAAATGAAATGAACATATAGTCACATAACATGAAATAACAGAGTTGAGAGCATGGAGCATTGCTGACTTTGTATGCCTCAGATTGAACATCGCAGTCCTCGGTGAATGATACCAGTGCATGCAAAAAGAAAAAATTGCTAGAATAAGAGCATTATTAAATATCACAAGGTCAGAGATTTATCCTTCATCCTAACTAGTGATCTAACTATTAGGAAAATCTATGCATTTGACTCCGGGCTACATAATATAACTTTGTTTTCATCTATATGGATGTACTAATTAAAAACCTAGGCTTTAAACTAGTAACCAATACTGAAACCAATAGAAATATGTGTTGATTATGTAGTTATTGTTTTAGAAATTGCTTTAGTCATTAATTCCTTTTTGTAAACATGTTCTAATTGGATAACATATTGGATAATGTGGACAGCTGTCACAAGTGTTGATTAAAGTAAGTTTATGGACTCTTTCTACTATGAATACCCTAAAAATCATTTTATATGTACTTTCTCTATAGAATTACACACGCCCCTGATGAAGAGTGAGTGTCACTCGAAACGCGTTGGGCCCTCTTGACAACATCGCGTGAATAAAAAGAATATTTTTGTGATAACACTTTGATTGAATTGTCATTTTGAATCTTGTTCTTTTCCCCAATAGTGTGTATGTGACATTGCTATTGTTACATATTAGTTATAAATTGAAAACTGGACTATTACAGAATCCTAAGTTAATGGTTTGGTTTTCCAGACAGTAGATAGTGTGCAGGGGACACGAGTTCCCTATTTGGGAACTTTTTTCTGTCCTGATACCAATGCATGGCCAGGGACTAGGATATGATCTTCCAGGCAACATCTCTCTAACTGCACTGTCGGTTCTGTGTGTCAATGCCAGCATGTGTGTGCCCCAAGCAAATAACACAAACAGTGGCTTTGCAGTTTCCTTATTTTTTTACAATGGCGAACCACACTTTACTTCCTTATCCCCGGCTCCCCAGCCAATATAAACCCTTGCGTCTCACCCACCTGCATAAGAGGGGTGATGACGAATGCTGACGGGATCATTTTTATGGCCTCCATGAACTCACTGGAATTGCCACCCAGTGCACTAGTATCAACGAGTTTAAGAGCAGCATTGATATTATGTAAATTTGAAGCATGAGATTGACCCTTATCCCAATCACGAGCAGGTGTTTCTGATCATCAGTTAGGGCTGTTTCAGTGCTCATCAGTTGGTAGAGCCAGTATGATAAATGATTACTCTTAGGATGTTATGTTTTCACTTTTCCCAATGGATGTGGTTTATATTGAGTGATAACTGTAGAGGCGATTGGCAATGTTCACTATACGAGGAACCAGGTCCCTGATTGATTGTGCTACCGATTACCCAGGCAGGATTACCAAGGATTACCCAGGCAGGAACCTAATGGGGATGACAAAGCTGTGATAATGCTTTATAGTGTTTAAATTGATTGAATGTATCTTACTCACGCGAACATGTAGAGGTTTATGTTAGGCTGCAGTGTAGAAATAATTATCTGAAATGTGACAACATGTGGCATCATCTTTATAACGAAAATGTAATAAAGAATGACTTTATAACGAAAATTATATAACAACAAAAATAACGAAAATGTATGTGGGGATGGGGTAAAGGGTTACATCTTGTGGGGAAACGGTTGGGGTGGGTTTTTAGCTGTGGGAAATGGGGGTTTGGGGTAGACCCCTCCCGCCCAAAAAATTATTATGTATTTTTGTTATAAAATTTTCGTTATGCATTATGGCTTTTATCTACTAAAAGAACACAGCAATCTGGCTTCTAAAGGCCATTAAGGGAATGTGTATTTTGTTCTTGCATCACGTGTATGAAACTAGTTCTGTTTACAGGATGTTGTGTTCTCTTAGGTTAGCACGCTTAATACCCAGAGGTTTCTAAGCGCGGACGCGGGGTTCAAAGCTGTGTTGCTCCTTGTCGTCTTGCTTCCAAGGCAAGCACGTTGCCCATGAGCTATCCTGCTGAGTGGGTATTGAGTATGGGGATTCCACAACACATCCGATAACAAAAGGGCACAATAGAAATTAGGTCCAGAAAGAATGTCCAAAGTAACAAATTCTTAAAACCAATCGCAGATAAAAACATAGTCCTGCATAGTAGAGTTACAGGGTTTAGAAATGATTAAAAGTAGTTTAGGAGTTTAAACATATTGGGAAAATCTGGCATTCTCAGAGGGTCCAAATGCCGGTGAAAAGTTTACCTTAACACAAAACGAAAAATGTAATATACACAAGGTACAGTATATCATTTAATCGATTGCCAAAGTAATATTACTTCACATCAAAGTTAACAGTTGTAGATTTGAGTGAGAGGAGTTTAGGAAAATAATTGAACACAGAATAACATGAGCAATTAAGTGACATTGTGATACCAGACAGCAAAGAATATTCATAGAGAGAAATAGTGGCATTGAGATGTCTAAGGGACAGACCTGGCTGAAAAAATGAAAACTGCTAAATGTATGGGGAGGAATATGAAAGCCAGGCTGAGAAGTAAAAGCCTTTTGACTGTATCCAAAGCATCTGTCCACCAGCGGTCGAAGTGCATGAAAAGAAGTAGTGGAACTATGTTCGCTGCTGGCCTGTCCCCACTCCACAAACCCCATCACCAGGCCCCCTCCTATGCACTACAAACCCCTAAAGAAATGCGCCTGCTGTTTAAGGGAATGCTCAATGCAGTGCACCGAAGTGCACAATTCAACTTCTTCCGACACTTTTATTTTAAAATGAAACCATTCTGTAACGGTTTTGTTTTAAAATAAAAGTATAGGAACAGTAAAACTTAATTAAAAAAAGTAGAGGAGCACCACTCTCAACCACTCCCACCGACTTCAACCACTGTCTGTGCCTCAGATATCCCAACTCAAAGAAGTCTATGTCCAAAAATGTATGCTCACAAAAACCAAAAAGAAAACTAAAGAATGCAATGTATTTTCTTATATCCCCGCAAAGTAATGGAACAATCTCCCTCCCACTCTCGGACATATACCCTCCTTCCGAAAATTCTGACAGGAACTGTAAACGTGGTATTTCCAGAACAAATGATGGCTCCACTAATGTGCTGGGACAGAATTCAATCTTTAAGCGTGTACACGATTTAGGTTTTTTGATTTTTATTAATTCAATGATGCAGGTAATTCTGTTTCTTCGAGTGACATCTGCTAATCAGATCACACTTTCGTATTTCTCCATACAAAAAGCATAGTGCACTCATGTACCTTGACAGGGACTGTCTCTTGACAACCCCAGCGACTGCCCACAAGTGGATGCAGGACAGGTTCAAAGGTCACATGCTCATTCCTGATCAGCTTTGGGAGCACAATGTTCCAACTGGCTAAGGAGTCTGTTCAATCATCTGCACACCTGTTTAGAAACCTAATAATGATGTACCCTAGTTGCCCAGTGGCATGTTGAACTATAAAAATAAGCCATGTCGAGGTATCAGATGGTGGCTGCTGAGGTTGCAAAAGTATACAGTCACATCATTTGGTAGTCATATTTTTGACAGCTTGATGTTGTAATACACTCATGACTGGGATGGGTTTATATTGGCTTCCTGGCCTGGGTTTTCCTACAACAACAATGTAAAATACTGCCCAGGAAGCTGCAGGACACAGGAAAGCTCCTTGGAAGGTCCCCTGGGAACTGGTGTTTCACAGACAGTGCTGATATGGCAATGGCCTTTTCAAATTATACTACTGATCACTGGAGTACTTTTAAAGGAGTTATCCATAGGAAAGGGGTAGCATTAGAGTAGATAATAGATGAAGTTTAGAGAAGAGAGTGGTTCCACCACCTTGGATTCTGCAAGGGCTCCTTAAACTTCTTTAATCTTCCTGCCCTCTCTCCACTTCCTGCAAACAAAGCATCTTTTCTATGACATCAGAAGGCAAAGGACACTTGTTACAGCATCCTGCATTGGACCCAAAACTACAGGCTTGCTTTGGGACAATCAGCTGTTGCATTTTCGCTTTTTGAGGGGGTAATGAACCCTGCCCTTGTTTGATTCTTCACTGGACTTCAAGACAATAAGGATTTCTAAGTTGAGGATACCGTCTGTTCCAAGGTCCTCTGCAATAGAGGACTTCCAATAGGGGTGAAAGCAGAAGGCTTCAAAGAAAAGGAAAGCTCTTCTGCCTTGCCACCTCTTCTCATTCATTGGTGGTGAAGGACACTGCAGGGTCCAGAAAAACCTCCTGGAGTGGAAGTGCAGAAAGAGAGGACTCGCCTTGCCCACATGACCTTCGATTAGCTCTTCCAGCCACCACAGAAGCAAGGAAAAACCTGGCTCTCCCTGCAGCTTTGAACTGCCTTGATGCTTCACCCAGAGCGGCCCTTTTTTCGAAAAGTCTTCATTTTCTGTGTTTTTTTGTAAATGTTCCTTTTTTTCTTGAGGTTTGGTTGGACATTCTTTTATTTTGGTACCACCATACTACTGTTGTTTGTATTGGATCTGTACCAGCTCACACCTTGGGGTGTGAGCTGGTACAGATCCAACACAAATGTCCTCGTCCCACATTACCAAAGACTAGAAGGCGGTTTACCTGTTGGGCTGTGCCTGTTTCAACTTTATGATTGGGATTACTGCTAGTTTAGTAGGAGAGTGGGGCTGAGTAGTTGGTTTAGCCCCTACTCATTCCTGTACAGCTGCAAATAATTTGGAACTTTGTAAAACTGGTAGCAAGCAGTTGGGATTTTATACAGTCTGTGCCTACGGCTTAGTCAGACTTAGACTGTGCATTCAACATTAGAAACACTGACAGTTTTTTATTTTTGAAAAATGGAACTGAATGTGTACTCAGTATAGGACCTGCAGTTTAGTGTCCTTCATGAGCAATGCCAGGAAAGGGGACTCCCCATGTCAGTAAGGTTAGCAAACCCAAGATGCTAAAGAGCCTGCAAGCTTTTAAGACAAACAGGCTGGTGGAGGAGATCCAGGGGGGGCAGTAGGAATTTTGGACTCACACAAGTAACCCATTCTAATGAGAGGCTTGAAAGACGATAGTGGCAGCGATAGTAATAGTTGTTCACATCATTCTTCCTTAAGAGCCTGTAATGTGTTTCCCACAATTACCAGGGTTCAGCTAGATTCCAGGTTTCTGTGAGTCCTGAGCCTCAGACAGGACACTGAGTGGTATCTCTGGCATGGAGCTGTCTGCAAGAAAGCTCCTTATAGAGAACAAACATGTGGCTCTAGAAGAACAGGAACAGAGTTTAGTTTAGTTTAGTTTATTTATTTGTACCGCGCGCCGAACCCTGGGGTAACTGGGCGCCGGAGACTTAGAAACAGTTACAACATGGTAAAAATATACAATACAGACTGTGATAAAACAACAATAGGTGTAGCAGACCGGGTTACAGGTGGTCAACAGAGACATGCGGAGAGGAAGTACATTAAGCAGCGTTTTTGTTGGAAAGCCATGTTTTTGTTTTGGCTCTAAAAGTCCAAAATGAGGGTTCTGCTCTAAGGTTTGGTGGCAAAGCGTTCCATAGTTTGGCGGCCAGGACCGGGAAGCTGGCGCCACCTGCTTTTTTCAGGGAGAATTTAGGAACGGAAAGGCAATGTGAGTATGGCGTTCTAGTTGGTCTAGTTGAGGTGTGATTGTGGAACTTGTCTGCCAGGTATTTTGGTGCATCATTGGAGCGGCATTTATGGACGATGACGAGGGATCTGAGAGTGATTCTGTCTCGTACCGGGAGCCAGTGAGCATCTTGTCTGATGCTGGAGATGTGGCCGTTTCGTGGGATACTGAGGGCGGCTCTGATGGCATTATTTTGAAGCACCTGTAGTTTGTTCAGGTTGCGTTCTGAAGAGCCGAGAAAGAGGGTATTGCAGTAGTCAATTTTTGAGAGCACTAACGCTCTGGCTAGTGTAATGCAGCTGGAGGGTGATAGGAAAGGTTTGCATGCGTTGATGAGCTTATTGGTGTAAGCTGTGGATGAGGCAGTGGCGTTCACCTGTCTTTTGAGTGAGAGAGTAGAGTCTAGATAAACCCCAAGGGTTTTAATTTCTTTGGCTACTGTGATTAGGTTACCGTCTATGTTGAAGGACGCGTAACGGGGGTCTAGTTTGTTTAGCCGTGGTTGGGAGCCGACAAGAAGGAGCTCAGTTTTCTCATCGTTGAGGCATAGACCGTGCTCTGCCATCCAGGCTTGGATCTCCAAGTAAAGGTTGTTGATTCTGGTGGAGTCCTCATCGTAGCACCCCGATAGGGTGATGAGAACCTGGGTATCGTCAGCATAGTTTGTGTATGTGACACCTAGGTTATCTAGGCGGTCAAACAATAGCTTAGTGAAGATATTGTATAGGGTCGGCGAGACGCACGAGCCTTGAGGAACGCCGCAGGTAATGGGGACAGGGAAAGCTGATGCCCCCGGGGAGAAGACCCGGGTGGTTCGGTTGGCTAGGAAGGACTGGATCCAGGCAGTCGCCTGATTAGAGAAGGCCGCTGAGGTCATCAGATGTTCCGTGAGGATCTGATGGTCGACGAGGTCGAAGGCAGCTGATAGATCTAGCAGTAGGAGAATGGCTAGATTACCCTTGTCCTTTGCCTCGTCCATCTGGATTTTTAGGTCCAGTAGGGCTGACTCTGTTCCATGCCTTGGCCTGAAGCCGGATTGTCTGAGACCCAGGAGGTTGTTGTCTTCCAGGTGCTTCTGTATTTGCAGGTAGGCCACTCTGTCTAAGATCTTTAGGATGTAGGGAACGGTGGTGATTGGCCTGTAATTAGTTGGGGTATTGGGGTCTAGATTAGGTTTTTTTAGAAGTGGCATGACCCAGGCCTCCTTGAGGCTGCTAGGCACTGAGCTTGATTTGAAGGATGCGTTGATGAGGGCTGTTATGAAGGGGGCCAGAGTGTTGGCGCCTTCTTGGATGATGGGAGCTGGGCATGAGTCCCCTTGGCATCTAGAGGGCTTGAGGCCTTTAATGATGCTTTCTACTTCTTTAGTGGAAACTGGTGAGAAGGAGAAGGGGGGGCAAGTGGACGTTTGAGGGGTGGTTGACGGTGGATGGTTTGTTTTTTTGGCTAGGTTGAGCTTTTTCTGTCCGATTTTGGATTGTAACATGGTGATTTTGTCTGCTAGGGCTTTTTGAATCCTCTCACACCAATCTGCATCTTTCACGCAGGTTTCAGCAAGTGTGGGGGGGATTCGAGTTCCCTGAGGATGTTGAAAAGCTCTTTTGTTTTGGATTTGGCGCTCTCAATTCTGTTATCATATGTCTCTTTTTTGGCCTTGAGGATAGCAGTTTTGTAGGTGGTGGCAGCTATCGAGAGTTGAGTTTTGTTGGCGAGGTTGGGCGTTTTTCTCCAGGTGGCTTCTGCGGCTCGTTTGGAGTTTCGGAGGATTTTTAGCTCTGGTGTGAACCATTTGTTCATATGGGCTGCCGGTTTGGCTTTGGTGGGTTTGAGAGGAGCGATGGTGTCTACTGCTGATTCTATCGTTTTGTTGTAGAGGTCAGCAAGTTTCTCCGCATCTAGGTTGGCGTAGTTTGTAGGGGTACAGATATTGTTTATAAGTGGGCGGAGGTTCTGTAAGGTAATGTTGCAGTTGTTTCTGGTGAGGGTTTGGGGGACGGAAGGGGTTGGAGTGTTTGGTTGTGATTTCCCTTGGATGGAGAAGGAGATGGCGTGGTGGTCAGACCATGCAATTTGCTCGTTTTTTGTGATGGACGTAGAGCAGTTGAGATCCGCTAGCCAGTCCAAGGTCCTGCCTTTGTTGTGGGTAGGGTCTGTGATTCTGAGCTTGAACCCTAGTTGGGAGATGGTGCTTTCCAGGGAGAGCGCATTGGTATCGTTTGGGTCGCCGAGACCGAGGTTGAGGTCACCAAGTAGGATAGTTTGAGATCCTGTTTTGGTGTTGGTGGTCAAGAGGTCAGATATCTCTTCCTCAAATGTGGTGATGGGGCCTGGAGGTCTGTAAAGGAGGTGCAATAGTATGGTTTGTGTAGCAGAGAGTTGGAGCTTTGCTGACAGAAGTTCTGCAGATCGGAAGCTGGGCGGAGGGGTTGATCTAAGTCCAAGGGATGTTTTAGCGATGAAGGCTACTCCTCCTCCTTTACCTATGTCCCGGTCTTTCCTTAGTATTGAATAACCTTCTGGGATGGCGAGGGAAAGGGCTGGGCCTGCTGCTTGGTGCAGCCAGGTTTCCGTGATAGCCAGGAAGTGTAGGTTGTTGACAGAGATGAAGTCTGCGATATCTAGCGCATGGGCGACCAGGGAGCGGGCATTGACGAGGGCGCCCTTGATTAGTGGCTGTTCAGATGTGCTCAAGGGGGCTGTTTGGGTGATGTTCAAAATTTGAGCGGTGTTCGCTTGACTGTGTGTGGGATGAGAGGAGTGTCTTTTGGCGAGTGTCTTGGGGGTTATGAACCGAGAGCCGAGTCTCAGGTTTCTGTCTTGCAATGTGCATGGGTTCCAAGGAGTGGGCGGAGCAGCAAATCGGCGGATCCAATCTATGGGACTGAGGGCGTCAGGCTGGTCAATATATTGGGCCTCCAAAAAACCCATAGTCGAGGTGTATGAGGGGTTGGGTAATGCAGGAGCTGTGCAATCTAGAGCTTCAGGGGAAAAGGGAGACACACAAACATTCTTCTGAGGGGGGGGAGTATTTCCAGTGGTGGTACCCAAATAAAGCCAAAGGGCCACATCCCGAAGGACTTAGGCCAGCCATATGAGGTGAGGACAAATATATTTGGCTGATTTGAGGCACTGGAATTAGCCATTCAGCTCCAGGAGGTGGAAGAAGGATTGTAGGGCACATCACTCATGAGTCACGTACCAACACAGGGAACTGATGTAATCATTTGAATAACTCCTGAGGAAAGGTCCATTTAGTCAAATTGGAAGGCCGTCATCCTCAGAGTTCTGTAAGACCCAAGCGCAAAACTCTAGGAGCTTCAGAGATCTCATAAAAGGGGGAATAAAACATTTGAGGAATTTACACAGTTGTCCTTGAAGTGTCTGAATGGGTGGGCCACTGGTAACATTTGAAGGCGTGTTTAATTTGAATGTATGTGAGCATACCCTAAAGAACTGTGAGGCAGAGTTATCCCAGCTGCTTCACCACCAGTGGACAAGAAGACAGGAATGTATCTAGTTCTAGAGATCTGGCAAGGGCTGCTGATAGGTATCTGACTACTCGCTCCAAGAAAAAGACTCATGCAAGCACACCCATAGCAGAAGAGGTCGTGTCTGATAAATATAAACATAAGGTGGGTAAGGACATCCTTTCCAACCCTTCTTCCAAGAAAGTTCCCAAAAAACCTGAAGGGAAATCCCAGACTCATCACTTCTCAGCTCCTACAGGAAAGACCTCTGCCCTCAGGCACCCACACCCTAAACACCGAGAGGATGTTAATGTGTGGGCATGTGACACATAGAAAGGGAGATCCAGCCTGACAATTTAAACCCAAGCAGGCCATTGTTAGGAAATATTTTCTTTATGTTGCTTTCCTTCCTAAGGAACCTATGGTATCGTCTTACATTTTGCTTTTGTTTTGATCCCGTTGTGACTTTTGAAGGTATGTAAATCCTTTTTGCTTCATTTACTTTCCTTAGCTCATCTATTTTAGTGGACATAATCAGTCCTTATAACTATTAGTGCAGGAGGACTCAGAAATTCCATGTTCGTTTTAAGCTCTACAACCCAGTTTACGATGACGTGTGGCAGGGGTACATTGTATCACTTTTTCTTTTGTATTGAGTGTCATTACTGTTACTTGCAAGATGTGTTCACGACGGGCTGGTGGTAGCAGCCATTTTTGTACTGTGTTTTTTACTTTTATCACATGCAATTTTGCATCTTACCGGATAATGACATTTAGAATATCATATTCTCTAAAAATGGCCATGCCATGAGATTATGCCTTGTCCTTTAGCCAACTTGTCTTCCAACCTTCTTACTGACCTCTAAGGGCCAGATATTTCATGTAAGGCAAGGCCTTTCGTGGGCAGAACCATCGCTGTTCCAAGCAAAGCGGCAGTATGTGTTTGTGGACAGAAGGGAGGGTTGGGACTGTCTGGTGTCACCACAGTAATTATCATGGAAAAGGAGGAATTCTTCCATAAAAAGGAGGCCATACTAAGTTCCTCCTCCTGTTTATTTGAAGGGTGTTAATTTGCCTTCTGATCTTCTCTAGTCTTCTAAAATATGTCTTTGAATTCTACTGTTGACACTTATCCTCATAGGATTTCAACTTAGTTTGAAAAGTTCTCTAGTTCTCCTGCGAATATATCACTGACACCATTGCCACTCCCCTAGCATAAATGTTTAAAGCATCCCACATTACATTATACAAGGTTTGTGCAGTATGATATTAAGAAACAAAATCCTTGTCTATTATTTTATCTTTGTGGATGTAAGAAAGATGTTCCATGTGCGCCCGCTCTTCTCAGTGCTTACTCTCGTCAGCATGAAGCCCACAGAGCGTGGTCCCTAAGCACATGCAGGGTAATAACTGCTTCTCCGACAATTTGTAGCATTGCAGAGCTGATTCAGTTGGCGATTTCAGGAGCTCTGCAGAAGCTGTATTTCTCTCCAGCCCTTGAAGTGGCCAAGAAACCCTCAAAATAGGATGCTAAAGCCCAGCAATCACTATCTCAGAACCCAAAATAGTGGGTAAAGTGGAATGAAAGTCCATTAAAACAAGATCTTGCCCTGTTTTAGGATCATAGAGTCAGGCTGGTGTTAAAATTGAATCTGCTATGGAGCCTTTCAAAATTATATATCCCACCCACCTTATCATATTTAGATGTATCAAGCTGGAAGGGAACATGGTTGTGTAATAAAATGGATACTCCTGCATGCTTGGTTATGGCCAACGTGTGGTATATCCGTGTATATGGCTTAAGCCTCATTCTTAAATGATCTTTTAAAATAAAATGTGTCTCCTTGAAAAATATACATCTACCTCACCTTCTAACAAAATGCTAAACAGCCTAGAGATGTTATTGGGGCAGAACAGGCCCCTGGAGCTAGTAGTTAAAACATGTAATTTGTATGTGACTGTATATCAAGTATATCATTCTCCTAAGCGCAAGTCTTCTCTGCAAATCTGATCCTATTGTTTGCCATTGCTTTTACCATAACTCATCCTCAAGCTCATGAACAATGAGAAAGAAATGCAAGAGAGGGAGACCAAGTCTGCATTTGGACTGCCTCTCCCATTCAACCAGAAGACATTTGACATTATACAGATCCTCAAGAAAATATAATCAAACATAGATAAACCATGAAATATAGACAGATCCGCGTCCCATGCATAAGTCAAATATTAAAAATATGTTTATTTGGTCTGATGTGCACATTGTTTATAATTATACTTTTTGACGCACATGGTTTGAAGACATACATAAAGGGCAAATAAGAGAAAAGAAAACAGGTTGTTTAAAAAGAAACAAATCACAATGTAAGTGAATGTATCAAAGATTATATTAAAAGATTGCAACTATACATTCTTAAACACAGGGTGATATTAATAAGAACTGTACTATTATTTTAGTTTGGCTTTCTCTCTTTTTGTCAAAGCTGGAATCATAGTACCTGAAGAAGCACACATTGGGTGTGGATGACCAACTTGAGCAGTGTGTAGACCTTAGTTTTGAACTTTATGTGCACTTGTAGAAAGCTGCTGTAAATATCTGTTACCATAACCACGAGATACAAACATATTACCTTGATTGAATAGGTAGGATGTTCATTGAAATGATACATTCACAATTTGATACAATCACACCTACATAATACACACAAGGAGTTCCCTGATCATTCATGTCTCCAAACAAGTTTAGTCCCTACTCTTGTGGGCCTTTTGATGGATCAACCCCTTTTGTTGCTAGCAATAATAGCATAATAGATACACAAATATATCTTAGAAGTTTGTATAAAAAAACGATTGACTCAGGCAACCAGTTAAAAAAAAGAGTTGACAAATTGATGTAGTTTGAGCGTGTGGATGGGGCAAGAAAACCCTTTAACTAGTGTATGCTTTGGGTTGGTTGTAGAAACCCACACTGTTTGACTAGCCGAATGCTTGCCCACCTCTGATTTCACCAGATAGGGGATTCTAGGCTATTACCCTTTCCCAGTGAACTGAACCAGCTCTGTAACCTATTAACCAGTCTCATGTCAACACACTTCTAACTCGTGCTCAAACTCACCAAGTATTCTCAGGGTTCCTTTGGCTAGGTATTCATCTTTATAGCTTCTCGGTTTGCAGTCATTCATACAATTTCAGACTACAACCAATAGCCATACGTATGTTGAGGGCATACCTCCCACAGCTAAGTAGAGCGGGGGAGCAGAGATGTTTAAAGGGAAAAACTCCTAGTTCTGGGGCATAAACTGTGCTGCAATTCTTACCAGAATCTCTGATCACACCTGCCTCCAGTCATCAACTTCCTTTCATACTCTGACAGAGAATTCCTTCCAGGCTCAATTGTTAAAACACTACTCAGAGATTGGTTACCCATCATGTCAATCAAAGAAGGGTCCTCTCACGTATCTAACCTTTGTCAGGCGGTACTTCCCCTGCAAGGAAAAATGTGTCAACCCAGTTCCACTAGATGACCAATAGATTGTCTTGCTCAACCATCAGGGGAGGGAAATTGTACCCTCTGCTCTAATGCAGCAGCCCCAAAAGGAAAAAGCACAGTGGTTGAAATGATTCACTCTGACTAACTCTAAATGTGCGTGTTTAGACTAATCTTTAGCTAGTATAACTGCAAGCACACAATGCCAGCCTTACACGGCCTTCAATGGCTCCAGATAATCGAAAACAAACATTTCAAAAGGCTTACGAATCTCACAAAACACTGCATGGTCATGGCCTGATCCATCTCTCCTCTGTGTTTCAAATCTGCCAGATAAACAGGCATCAAAGGAATGCTTCCCATGACTTATTGGCCATCCACATGCTAACTATACTGGATAGGGTTTTAGGTGCCTTCATACACTAGACATAGCTTGAGTGTCCTCCAAGTATCTCTCCAACTCTAAACTGACTTACTGAGGTTTTGGAAAGGCTGGTCTGCTGTTCGCCTTGAAGTGTTCCATATCTAATGAAGGAACCGACCCTCAATTCACTCTCAGATCTTGGCACAAAGTCATCAAGCTGACAAGCTTATCGCTTGTCCAAGGGAGTCAAGTTGCTACTGTCACTGTCCACGGTTGCTAATGCAGAAACCAAGTGCAAGCAAATGTTGTCATCACTCAGGTTCAAAGTGACCCCTTGAGGTATTGATGATCCCTAAAACACACGAATGTCCGATGACAAAGAGAACACCAACAATTGTTCTCTGGTTCATAGCCTTTTGATCACTACCCCACCACAAAGGCACTCCCATGCAGAATGTGGTGCTCTGTAAAACCTTAGGTAATTAAATAATTAAAATTCATTTTTTCACATTCTGATTTAATTGTGTCTTACCCGTTGCATATTTTTCTTGTAGGGCCTTAAGCCCCTGTACCACCCTCCAGGGTGTTTCCTCTTACACACCTATCCTCTGTATTGTTAGCTTGATTAAGATACATTTTCAAAATGGGAAAAATATTGCCATTGAAGAATGCAATGGACATGGGTAGTAGGAGTGCTGTTGGTGTGACAGGCACAGGTCCATCTGTGCCCATAATGGCCAAGGATCCCTGGATCCATAGACATTCTGTTGCTGTTCAAAGCATATCAGGTTTGTTGTCCGGCAACTTATTATTGCCTGTGGCCCTTACAGAATCCCCTCTTCTCTACTTTCTTACCTCTGCTCCCTGGAATTGCTTACCTCTAGTACATGTTGCTTTTGCATCCCTCCAGGATTTGCACCCTTAGTTTGTAATAGTTCTATATTTCAGTGCGCCTGCCTTCTTATTACTGATTTTTCAGTGGTTAAAAATCATCTGCAAATCACAGACACTCTTGACATTTTGCTTGTTACAGAAACCTGGCTAACCCCACATTCTGGCCCCTTCCTAACTCATACCAGCCCCCCTGGATTAAACTTTCTTAACTTCGATGTCATCAATGTCCTAGGTAGCAGCATCCTGCCCATTTTCCAGCATCACTCATATATCCTCAAACTACCTCTTTTCCTCCTCGCTAGTGATACAGGTTATGCTTGTTTTGAATGCCTGTAACCTTGTAACCATGTGTAACCAATCGCTTCAAATTATGCCCCAGATGCCCCAGGGCAAGGTGCGCATTTCATTACAAATAAACAAATACAAATCCAAACTTCCCCAGAGAGGCAATAGCCCTTTATCTGGCTATGATCCACGATGGTCACTGATTCTTTCAATGAGTTAGTCCCTACATTGTCTTTCTCTGACAGTAAACTTTGTACTGTAGGTGACCTGCATATTTGGGCTGAGGAGCTACTGCATCACTTTGACAACTTACTGAACAATGTAGCTATTCTATATTTTCAGAAAATTTTTCGCAAACCCACATATATCCAAGATCATAAACTAGATAATTTCTTCATTTTATCGAACTCTGCCAATGTCCATAAAGACATCTGGTCGTATCATATTGTGTTACTTTTCATCCACTATTTGGCTTTTGATGTTGTACAGCCTAAGCCTCCTCTGACCCTGGAGTAAAGTAACTGCATCTGAGGCCACATCTAGCAAAAGAGCCTCATTACATCAAGGGTGGGACTACCTACTCACTCCTTTAATGAATAAAAAGGTATAGGAGCAAACCAATTGGTACCTCTTAAGGTGGTCTCTAATCATAAAACCACTCATTAATTCCATCCCTTACAAAGGCAGTTTAAGCATTTGGAAAGATTATGGTACAGATCCAAGCCTACCGCTAATGGTTTATTACTATGCGATCCACAAGGCAACATGTTCCCTCTACAGTCATATTGTCGCTCCAATACCTAATCTCCAGGCAAACCCTTTTGTGATGATTAGGAAACTAGCATCCTGATCTGCTAGAATTTATATCCTTGGTCCTTCACAGGTTCTCTGTGATGATCTATCATCCATTTATGATATGAAAATCGTTCCAATTTGCAATGCCATTAGGCTTCATCATGCAAACACTGATATGAGGGAAACCCCTTGTGGCAAGCTGTCAGTGAAGTGCTCTGCCTCTGGCCCTCACTCTCTAAACGTGTTTCCTAATCTCCCATCTCAAGGGTCAGCTTAAATACTGTTAAATGTGTCTGTTTGCCTGTTTGCCCTATCGCCTTTCTTTTTTTTTATATTTACATGCTTATTCATTTTAAATATAATACAACATACAACATAGATACTGTACATAAGCAACAGAATAAACTTGGATCATCACATTTAGGCTTAAGCTGCTGCCCTGTTGACCAACATTCCAGAATCCCCTTTCACCTTTCTTAATCGTGCCCCACCTTAGTTACCCTCCCCATCCGCTGTTCTAAATGCATCTCTTAATGAAGGGATGGTTTCACAGGCCAGGAAATGTACATTTTGGTACCTCTTTTAAAGACACGTTCATTGGACCCTTTCGTTTAATTAACCTTTTGGTGTGTGTCTCTCCTACCTGCATCAGCCAAGCTGCTTGAGCTTGTAGTTACTCATTTGTTCTGTGACATTTCGGAATTGTCCAATGCCCTATGCTTTTCAGGTGCTCCTCCCACTGCAACCGGCCTCTGATGGTGATGGGATCACTGCTCTGTTCCTTCTTGATCTATTGGCAGCCTTTGACAGCATAAACCATAGCACTGTTTGACACTCCGAAGATTGTTTTATTTTTTTTGCACAGAATGATGTTTGCAAATCTATCTCAGAAAGTGAGCTCTATTAATGAGCCCTCACTTTCCAATTGCTCCATGATAAAAACGTAAAGTGCACATTTGTTCTCTTTGCTGGACCCTGCCTGCTGACATCCCAGAAGCTGCTATGTTATTCTGCAACATAGTAGGAAGGGGGAGCACAGCTGTGCGATGGAAGAGTGAGGACAGAAGCCGTAGCAGCTCCATGAATGCCATAGATATCCTGAATAAATATCCTGTTTTGCTCGAGGTAATACCTCTGTTGGAGGAAGTGAATGAGACGTGGTGGCACCAATATATCGTGATTCCCAAGAGGATCGGAGGATGGAAGTGCTAACTGTGCCAGCCCTCACTTGGCGCCATTTCAACAAAGAGCCAATGGAATTCCGGCACCGGACAAACATGCTGCAGACCCCTGACTGGAGGATTACTATGAGGGACTAACCTCACCCGGGTGCCCAGTGACCAGGTACGACAAGCTGCAGGAGAGCCTGATGAAGAGCTGGACCCCGCCCCCTCAGGAGGGACATTCTGAAACAATTGGAAGACGCAACTCTACAAACGGTGAGAGTGCCATTGATTGTGGGGCATTTTTCGAGGGAATTGCTAGACACCTGCGAGACGGGCAGTGCATGCCAGGACCGCAGTGTGCCCCATGCAGAGGAAGAGCTGGAGCAGAGGCAAGGCAGCACTAAACTCAGCACACACAAAGCTTAAGACAGTTCCCCGGCAAGGTACGGGGAACCCTTAAAGACGCCTGAAGGCACTGGGCTCCGTTGGTAAGCGATGGGTTTGTGTAGGGTCTTGTGGGGGGAGGAGCCGGTTCGGGGCTGTGGATCGACATTGAGGTGGCAGAAGGGTCCTGCATCAGAGAAAACATCATCTGGTGGAAAGCGGCAGGCACAAGGGAATGGGCTGCCACACTATGGCAAAGCAGTGCAATGCCTGGAGCGGATAGGCGCAGCTGAACTCGGTGGGTGACCCAGTGCCCGCGTATTATTATCGCCACCAACTGACCAGATACCGGCTTGGCGCAGGAGATGAGGGAGATCGGGTGGAACAGGGAGAATGCCCTGACGGATAGGGTGTCTATCCCACTGTCACACCAGCAGACATAACACCTCACAGAGAAGCTGGTGGAAAGAGGCAGCCGGAGAGCCCCCCCCACAAGTGGAGCGGGAACAATGTGTTGCCCGGGTGTCATGGTGGCCAGGTTACTGACCTGCGCCACCTTCAGCCTGGTGATAGACTGTGCATTTTCTTGAGGAGCACGGGTGTGGAGCTGACTACTGGCAGTAGAGCGCCTGTAGGAGGACTAGCCTCTTTATCGACCCATTAACCCATGCCCTAGTATCAGAGTGCGGCACAGCACGAAGGGCCTATACTCCTGGGATGGGTTGCGCTTGCTGGTCTCCCTGCAGCTCTAACTGGTCATAAACGGGGGGTGCTGGAGACTGATAATGAACATCCTTCTCTTGAACTTATACTACTTCCAGTGTCCCAGTACATCCGTACTGACCCCCCACTCCCACCAACCCCGGGGCCCTGCAACAAACTGGTGGTACCCATCGTAGTCGACAGGCTGCGCCATGGTTAAGGGGACGCGCAGGAATGCCTCCACCCAAAGCAAAATGGAAAAATATGCAATGTTTGCTGCCATCGCTCCCAATGTCCAGACTGTACTAGTAGAGGCCACATCGACAGGAGACAACTTCTCCATTAAGGACGTGATGGCAGCCATAGCGAATTACTGGTCATCTATGGAAGAAGAAATTGATGTGTCGGAATTGAAACAATATTATGCCTCCTATCGCAACAATTGTATGAGTATTGGCCTACGCCAAGTTGTCTAAACATCATATGCGAACAAACTCCACGGCAAGGTCTTGACCTTAGAGAAAGTAATGTAAGTCGCCATCTTGGATTAAGCCGCCATTTTAGGTTCTCTTGTTATATGGAAGTCACCCTGAACATCAAAATGGAGGCCGAATGACATTCTGAGCAAGATTCTGGCCGTTGTGACCTCCGTACACATGAATAATTAATATGCCTGCAGGCCACTTGTCGGGGTCGCAAACTGAGACCTTGTCCTACCGTTGACCTATGTGTAAATGTACAACTATATCAGTGAAACCAATCAAAATGCATATATTAAAGGATTGACCTGGCAAGGAACCCATAGGCCCGGCTCAGAGAATGGTTAACCCGCGAGAGGGTTGGCCAAGGGCTGGACAAACCGTATAAAAGACCCAAGTATTCCAATGTGCGGTCTCTCTCACTAATGCATTGAACTCTCGTTGAAGTTCGTTATGTTACTCTGAGAGCCGAATAGCTATCCGTTTGTCAATTGACTTTGGTAACTGTTGTAGCTTTTTAAATAAAGCACTTGTATGTTCTTTGTAACCTGTGTTTGTGTGTTTCTTTTTGGGCTTCCCGGCCTCATATTATTTCTCTGTTTCCACAGTTGGCGCCCGAACAGGGACCCTCAACCAGGATCGGACGGTGTGATACTGCGGGACCGAACGAACGAGACGCGATACCTCGGCAGTGCTGCACGATCCGATCCTTGGACGATAGTCGTGTGGTCTGACACAGCATCTTGACGAGGGTCCATTTTTGAGGCGGGCAGATTTGTCGAAACCACCAAACACAAGGTAAAATTCGTTAGGTAAGTTCTTTGGTAAACCGTACGGTCCTCCTTAGGTTTGGTCAGGTGCAGTCGTGACCCGACTCTTAATTTAACCCTGACAATTTGAATTTGGCGTATTGTATATGCAGACACAATTATTGACCAGGTAACACCAATTTTTTGTGAAATGCCTGGGAAATTGTCTAGCTGCTTTAGGGCTTTGTTCCGCAGCGATCGACAATCTTTGGAATTTAGCCGCCCGGCACCACAGGAGGGGTCGCCGGCATGTACTGTGTACTGTAAGTATGGCATTGGAAGTATAGTATTTAATGATATTTGGCACAGACAAACCAGACATGCCTCCGAATTTCAGTGGCCAATCAATGGTAGTTTTGAGATCCCCCGTATTGAATGCCTAGAATCGGTCTTGCTAAAAAAGAAGGCCAGACCTGCAGCATTTGATGTTTTGCAGAATTGGAAAAAAGAAGCGTTGCAGCAGCTTAAAAGTAGGGATAAACATGCACGCCGTCATAAAACAAATGCCGAAAAGGTGTTGTTATATGATAAGGAAAAACATTCGGAGTCAGTCAAAAATATGGATAGGGCTTTCTCACTCGGTATCCAGAAAATGTATCCCTCTAAAGATTTTCATGCTTCCGAAGAATTTATTGAAAAATTATTAAACCAACGCAGGCCTGGTGCCTCTGCGCCACCTCCGTATGATCCTCTCCCTGGTGCTCTGCCCATTCCTGCTGTTATTCCTGTTGTTATCCCTGTTCCCCCTGTACAACCTACTGTTCCTATTCCTCCAGTTGTTGTTCCTCCACCTATCCTACCACCCCTTCCTCGTGCGCCGATAGTTGCACCCTCATTGAATTTGCCCACACCTCCACTCCCGAGTGGTTCTGTATTGACTGAAGTTGATCGGGGTGCGGGGTCAAAGATTGTTACTCGAAATACTGTTTCTGCAGACAAGAAACGAGAATTATTTGCATGGGCTAAGCACTGTATGGAGAGAGGTGATCAAGCTAATGTTTTTTCCACATTATCAAATATGGGCAATTTTCCCGAGAAAAATGTTTTTATCGAAGGTTTGGGGACTCATTTATGTGTAATGTGGGGTAGATTACATAATTCGGATCTCCCACAAGGGGTGAGGGATCTAAATACTTTAGCACTTTCGATGGACACTGAGGAGAAAGTACATGGTCATGTTGAGAGATTGTTTGAGTATAGGAGGGACTTTGAGAAATTACGGGATGAGGATGGTGAAGACAACAGTATGTATGTGCAGAAACGGTTCCTTCCGTGTCTAAATCGGCATCTGAGGAAATACGAATTTGTACCAAAGATTCGATTCGATGGACACGTATAGTCAGTATACAGTAGAAATGCAGAGGAAGGTGATTCAGGGAATGGTACAGTACCTGCAGGATGAATGTGTAAGGAAGAAGGTTAGTTGTCCTATAGAGTTATTGGGAATTTGCAAGAAGGCTTTTTCGCCCGACACTTCTTCAGCTGCCTTAGCGCTCGACCTGGCTCTGTTGCTTAGTAAGTGGTCAGAGTTACCTATATCTCAGTTGCCTATGAGAGAGGTTCCTCCGACATTTGTCCCAAAGGTTGAGATTCCCGCTAACGCTGGGACTGGTGCACCCGCTGTGGACATCCCTGCACATTATGTATCGCAATTTGTTCACGTCCCGTTTTCACGACAGGAAGTGAACACTATTAGACAATCAATTCCCGATATTAGGAAAAACCTGACAGGATTCTACAAAGAGATAGAGTCCGTTTTGCAGTCCTCTGTGTTCACCTTAAGTGATATTGACTTGCTATTCCCTGTACTCCTGCCCGTAGATTTATGGAAGCAGGTTCAAACAATAGACGATGTGCCAGGGTTGGGAGATACGTGGGCTAACATGACTAGGTTTGATGGGGAAAGACCAGCTGGTGAGAAACCACCTCAGGTGATACTTATTTTGCCTGATAGAATTGTCGCAAAATTGAAAACCATAATTCCTGAGAAAATAATTATTTGGGACAAGCTTACGGCCTGTGTTCAAGGAAAAACTGAAGGTGCCACCGAGTTCTTTAATAGATTTGAACAGGTATTCTCTGATTTCAGTGGACAGGACTTAGACATGACTTGGGCACAGAGTCAGGGAAAAGGTTGTTTGTGGACAAATTTGTACGTGGATTGTTGCCCGACATCCAGTCACAGATTATGTCCTCTGAGAGCGCTTGGCAGGCGAAATCCCATTCTGAAGTTTTGCACATGGCTCAGTATTATGAGAAACGTGTTAATAATGAAAAGGAGAAAATAGAGAAGAGGAAAGGAGATTTGAAGACTAAAGTATTGTTACAACAAATCGTTAGAAATCCCAGAGGGGGTACTTCACAGACCAGTATGTCCCAAAAGGAAATGCTCCTTTGGGTCCTGTGAATGTTAATCAATGTGCCTATTGCCGCCAGGAAGGTCATTGGCGAGCACAGTGCCCCGTCCTTCGACAAAGGTCAAACAATGCATTTGGGAGTATGGGTAGACGACCTAGAGGTCGCCCTGGAACGGGGGGCCCTGTTAGAGGTCAGTTTTCGCAAGATCCTCAGCAACCTTTTTCACGGGAAAATCAGACTTGGAGTGTGGACACGAGAAACATATTTTATCACCCTTCTGCTGCCTACCTTTCTGAAGAGCTTCCTTCCGACGACATTTTATTTCGTTAGGACTGCCCGAAGCAGGGTTTGGAACTTTTACCTATTCCCGTTAATCAGAAAGGTCCCTACGTTGAATTGTTAGTGGGGAATAGGAAACATCAGTTTTTGATTGACACTGGAGCACAGAAGTGCTCCATTGATCATTCCCGGGTTCCAAACATTCCACTGTCAGGGCAAACAAATGTTTCTGTAGGGTTTTCTGGCATACCAATTGCTTGCCCGGTTTCTTCGCCGGTGCCTGTTTCTTTGGGTCCCTTCACGGACCATTGTCCCTTCTTCCTGACTTCGAACTGTGGAGAGAATTTGCTGGGGTTAAATTTGTTGAAGAAACTGAATGCAGTAATTCATTGTTCCTCTGACGTAGTGCGACTGACGGTTTCACCACAGCAACTTCCCAATTCTCAGTTTTTGACTCGCCCATTGCCTCCTGAGTTTAGTGTTGTTCCGGAATGTTTATGGGCGGTTGACGACAATGATGTCGGGGTGCTACAGATTGAGCCCGTTAAAATAGTTTTGAAGCATGGAGTTAAACTACCACGCATTCCGCAATATAAAATATCAGTTGAGGGCGAGCGTGCTCTGAAGTGCATTGTCTCCGATTTTGTGCATCGAG
This sequence comes from Ambystoma mexicanum, assembly GCF_040938575.1. Lineage (NCBI taxonomy): Eukaryota > Metazoa > Chordata > Amphibia > Caudata > Ambystomatidae > Ambystoma > Ambystoma mexicanum. The sequence continues at coordinate 1,106,078,927 of NC_090930.1, read as the reverse complement.
GAGTGATTGAAGAGATTGCAGGTAGTTTATGTAACAGCCCGATTTTGCCTGTATACAAGAAAGGCGACAACGCAATCCCATACCGTTTCATAATTGATCTACGTGCTATTAACAAAGTTGTCGCCCCACAATTTCTAATTGTGCCTGATGTAACAACGATACTAACAATGATCCTTGCTACAGCTACGCACTTTAGTGTTGTGGATCTAAAGAATGCTTTCTTTAGTATTCCTATACACAAGGAGAGTAGATATTTGTTCGCGTTCACCTTGGGAGGACGTTCGTTCACATTTACTCGTGCACCTCAAGGGTATACTGAAAGTCCAAGCATTTATAGTAGAGCTTTGAAAGAGCAGCTTGATACCCTTGAATTGCCACCTACTTGTACATTGCTTCAGTATGTCGATGACTTGCTTTTGGCTGCAGATTCTGAAAGTGCTTGTAAAGAAGGCACTGTATTGTTGCTTGTTCATCTGGCTAAAAACGGTCATAAAGCTTCGCTCAAAAAATTTCAATATTGTTGTCAGGAGGTCGCCTATTTAGGCTACCTCCTGTCAAAGGAGGGGAGAAGATTGACACCTGAAAGAATAAAACACATTTCTGGCATGTCTGTTCCAAATACACAGAAGGAAGTCAGAGCCTTAATAGGTATGGCTTCTTACTGTAGGTTATGGATCCCGAACTTTTCACTAGTGATAAAACCGATGTTGGCTTTGACGAAGAAGGGCATTTCTTTGCCGCTGCCATGGAAATCGGAACATCAACGATCATTTGAGCTTCTCAAAACTGCGTTATGCTCTGCACCGGTTCTGGGTACTCCAAATTATGACAAGGCCTTTGTGTTGTTTGTGCATGAATGTGATGGATGTGGTTTGGCTGTGTTAACACAGGAACACGGAGGGAAGAATAGGCCGTGCGGCTACTACTCTTCCGCCCTTGATGCTGTCGCATGCGCTTTGCCAAGATGATTGCGAGCTGTCGCTGCTGCTGCCGCGTCGGTAAAACAGAGTGAGGGAATGGTCCTAGGCCATGATTTAATTTTGATGGTACCTCACTCTGTAGATATCCTATTGAATAAAACCCAAACGCAACACCTCACCTCTGCACGGCTGACAAGGTATGAATTAATTCTATTTGCCCCTCACATTCAAATTAAGAGGTGTTTTGTTCTTAATCTGGCTGAACTCCTACCTTTCCCGCAAAATACTGTTTGCGGTGACGAAGAATTACATGACTGCCTGTATACTACTGAACAGGAAACGAAGGGCAGGATAGACCTTATAGATACTCCTTTGGGCAATGCGGAAGGGGAGCTGTTTTGTGATGGCTCCTGCTTCAAACTCCCAGATGGTACATCTACAGCTGCTTACGCAGTTACTACGTTGAGTACGGTTGTTGAAACTAAGAGAATTCCGCATAACTCCACGCAGGCCGCAGAGATTATAGCGTTGACCCGAGCTTGTGAACTCTCCGAAGGGCATACAGTAAACATATACTGATAGCCAGTACGCCTTTGGGGTGGCTCACAACTTTGGGAGGCTCTGGTCGGAAAGAGGGTTCCTAACCTCACATGGGACCAAGATTCAGCATGGTCCCCTGATAGTGCAATTGCTCTCGGCACTCTCACTCCCTAGGCAGTTAGCGATCATGAAATGTGCAGCACATCGTAAGGTCATAGATGATGTGGGAAAAGGGAACGCTTTTGCTGACCAGATAGCCAGGCAAACGGCCACAGACCTTAGCGCAGACATGTATGCTCTAAGGGAAACAAAAGATGCCTATGTAATGGATGAGGGTATCGGGTCTGTGCGGGATATCCAAACTGATGCCACAATAGAAGAATCTAAAAGGTGGGCCAAAGGGATGAGGAAACTGGATGACGATGGGTGTTGGGTGGATACATCTGAAGGGAAATGGTTGCTTCCTGATTCATATGTGCTGGCAATGGTTACAATGGCACACGGTCCTACGCATGTGTGTGCTCAACAGATCACGAAAATGTTAGAACAAGTCTGGGTGAATGATAAAATTTTGAAGATTGCACAGCGATATGTTCAGAATTGTATGATCTGCTTACAGCACAATGTGGTGAAGGGGACAGTAACTCCAAGGGGTAGCTTTGGGCCCCCTTCTGTTCCCTTCGAGGTCATCCAATTTGACTTTATTGAGATGGAACGGTGTAACAATCTAAAATATGTTCTTGTGATTATTTGTGCCTTTAGTAAATGGGTTGAGGCTTTCCCCGTTAAGGATGCTACTGCCATGACCACTGCAAAGACTATGGTAAAGGAATTCTTTCCATGATTTGGGCTACCTAGGGTAATTTGGTCGGACAACGGTCCCCATTTCGTTGCAGCAGTAATTTTGCAGATATGCACAGCGTTACACATTGCAAAGCGATTTCACTCGGCTAGACATCCTCAAAGTGCTGGGTTGGTAGAGAGACATAACGGTATCCTAAAGAATAAGCTTGCAAAAACATGTGCCAGTACCAAATTGAAATGGCCAGATGCCTTACCTATTGTATTGTTAGCCATGCGTACCACACCTCAAACTAAGACTGGGCTCTCTCCATTTGAGGTAGTGATGGGGAGACCTGCTAACATTTGGGGCCTTCCGAAGCCCAAAACCCTGAAGGAAGTCGAAAATGTATTGCTTGTAGTCTACTGTAACCAGTTGACTAAAAATTTGTATCTCATTTATCATCAGGTCCAATCAGCTTTACCTGTACGGTTTACGGGCCCAGGACACAACATACAGCCTGGAAGTTGGGTCCTAGTGAAGGCCTACGAAAGGTCTTCCTGTCTCGCGCCTCGCTGGCAGGGACCCTATCAGGTGCTGTTGGTCACCCAAACAGCAGTGCGGGTGGCTGGAAAGAAGCATTGGATCCACGCGACGCATGTCAAGAAACTTCCTCACCCGACGCCACACGTTACAGAAGAAGCAGAACCCCTTGCTGATGCTACAATCTCTGATCCTGGAGTAGCAAACAGTGCTGTGAGTGCGTCGGAGAATTTCTCTGAGCCCGTGGAGCTTGGGGAACAGTCCATTTCGACTCCGCACTCTTTCAAAAGATCACTTCCGGAAAACATTGTTTCAAGTTCTGCGACTTCCGTCGCCTCCGATACGTTGCTTCCCTCAGGAAGTGACGTTACCTTATTTCCGGATCAAACAGTACCGGGTACCACCAGGTACGACCTTCGACGAAGAAAATAGAACTACGGCACATGTTTTTCCTGTGCATCTGGAAAGAAGAAGTGATTGAAAGTTTTTCTCTTGTAAAAGAAAGTCCTTTTTGAACAAAAGGGAAAAAAAAGGGATTCTGCTGGCTAGGGTTAGGGAAGGACTAAGAAGTCGCGCGACCGTAGTAACGCCAGCAACGAACATTGGGGTTGTCGACTGAGAAACTACGATGCCTGCCACCTCCACCGTTGCTGCTCGCATTGGACTTGTAAATAAGGGGGTGACCAACTCGGACAACGAACAATGTGCCTGGGCCCCGAAAACATATTGCTGTGTCATGTTAATAATAATTGTAATTTGTATAGTTACTGCTGTGGGACTTTGGTACTTCGAAGAAATTTACCCTCTAAAACCTCTACTGCCAATTGAGATTGTACCTACTGCTTTGACTCCCTCTGTACACCTTCACACTTTGTCACCTAGAGACGCCCAGCATAGAGGAAAGTACTATAATAACACTTTAATGATAATAATGAATTCAACGCATGCCATTTTTAACAAGAGTAATTGCTGGATTTGCACCCATTTACCGCAACATGGGAACAAGGGGCTAGGATGGTATATTCACCCTTTACCTTTAACGACTGCTTGCTATGCCTCTCTTAGAGCACTATTCTTTGGCCGTTGGAATGATAGCATCTCAGGGAACTTTGATGGAACTAATTTAAATGATTTTGAGAAACGTGAATTGATTCCCCTGGGATGCTCGCTTTTTGCAAATAGAAGTAAACCTAATGTTGCTTCTATTAGGCCATCTGATAAACTATCTCTTCCTTTTCAAACTCTAATTTCCTTTAAAATGGCTCCGATAGGCAATAAGGACGCTGTGCCTCCTTCCTACTCTATTAATCATAGCGCCGATTCAGTCCCCTTTTGTGTACAAAGAAATGGCACTCGGTCAATGGGAGATTTTGAAGGTCGTGTGAACATTGTAAATTTGACCGGGGAGAACAGGCCTCTGTATGTAGGGGGGCCTGTCTATTTCATTTGTGGTAGTTCAGCATTTCCCTGGTTGCCCAAGGATTGGCAGGGAACCTGTTATTTAGGAATCCTGTTACCTGGGGTATTCATAGCTAATACATTGGAAGTCTCTAAGGCTCGCCCACGGCGGGACGAGAACGGAGATACCCCTGGGCAAGTATTGGGAGACATAGCAAAATCAGTTGTGCCATTTTGGGGACAGATAGCAAATTCTGAAAATATTAGGGGACTAGCAAGGGTACTAGAGAGAACCATCAATCGGACCACGGATATACTCTACAATATGACACTAGAACAAAAAGCAATAAGATTGGTAGCACTCCAAAATCGGATGGCATTAGATGTCATCCTGGCAGAACGTGGTGGAGTATGCAAATTAGTGGGGTCCGCTTGCTGTGTTTTTGTACCAGATTCCTCACCGACAATTTTCAAAGCAATACAGAACTTGCACATCCTTAGTTCTGAAGTGCATGTTCCTGTGGGAGATTGGAATATAAGCGCCTGGTTCTGGGATTCTTTACGATCCTGGGGTTGGAAGGTGCTTTCTGTTACACTGGTTATTTTTGGAATTCTGCTATTCCTTTGTTGCGGTTTCCAATGTCTACCTAGTATATGTGCAATGCTAGGGGGATGTTGTGCTCAGGCAGTGAGCACAATAGGGCACAAAATGTATGCCCCAGATACAGCATCTAAAGAGTTTGTGTTACAAGAGGTTCTGATGAACGACCTAATGGCTATAGATATTAAAGATAATGATTCAGGATGTATGGACGACAATGCATGGAGTTATTTACAGAGATATTAGAAATGATATTAGCACTTGGCATAGGCCAAAAGGAGGGTTTGTCGGAATTGAAACAATATTATGCCTCCTATCGCAACAATTGTATGAGTATTGGCCTACGCCAAGTTGTCTAAACATCATATGCGAACAAACTCCACGGCAAGGTCTTGACCTTAGAGAAAGTAATGTAAGTCGCCATCTTGGATTAAGCTGCCATTTTAGGTTCTCTTGTTATATGGAAGTCACCCTGAACATCAAAATGGAGGCCGAATGACATTCTGAGCAAGATTCTGGCCGTTGTGACCTCCGTACACATGAATAATTAATATGCCTGCAGGCCACTTGTCGGGGTCGCGAACTGAGACCTTGTCCTACCGTTGACCAATCAAAATGCATATATTAAAGGATTGACCTGGCAAGGAACCCATAGGCCCGGCTCAGAGAATGGTTAACCCGCGAGACGGTTGGCCAAGGGCTGAACAAACCGTATAAAAGACCCAAGTATTCCAATGTGCGGTCTCTCTCACTAACGCATTGAACTCTCGTTGAAGTTCGTTATGTTACTCTGAGAGCCGAATAGCTATCCGTTTGTCAATTGACTTTGGTAACTGTTGTAGCTTTTTAAATAAAGCACTTGTATGTTCTTTGTAACCTGTGTTGGCGTGTTTCTTTTTGGGCTTCCCGGCCTCATATTATTTCTCTGTTTCCACAGATGGCCTCAGTTCAGAGGTATCGTTTCGTAGACATGACCTACAAAAACTATCCTCCTGGGAGAAGCTGAACACCCTATATCAGACACTGAAGTCACTGAGAAACCCCTGGAGCACCAAATGTCAAGAGTAGTGCAGCGGCTGAAAAAAATGGAAGGTAGGGTTGACGAAGGGGAGGGCAGATATCGGCGGAACAATGTTCGCATCCTGCGTCTCCCCGAAAAATCGGACGGTCTCAACATGGAGCTTTTTCTTGAACAATGGCTGGTCGACCTTGTGGCACCTAAGATATTTTCTCCATTGAAAGGGCCCACCAAATACTGCCGGGACGGCCTACCACAGGGTCTGCTCCCCGCACAGTGATTGCTAAATTACTTAACTACAAGGACAGAGATGTGCTACTTCAGGTGGCCTGCGCAACAGAGTGGCTCACCTGCAATGTATCAAAGATTGCCTTTTTTCCCTGACTACACTAGGGAAGTACAGTGAGCCAGGGAATCCTATGACCCTTTTAAAAGAAGGCTGCAATCCCTTGGTGTTAAATATGGTCTGTTGTTTCCCACCCAGCTTAAAATGTACCATAATGGGAGCTTACAGCACTTTACGGACCCCTGCAAGGCTTGGACATGGGCTGAACAACATCTAGAAAGTGACTGGGGGCCTACTAGTGGCGGGACAGGCAATAGCTCCCGCCTACACCCTCAGCGGCATCTGCAATCTCCCACCCATCAACCTGCTCAGGACAATGAATGAAAAGAAAATAACTGCTGCAAGCCAGGGATCAGAGCCAAATGCACTTGGACCTTCGCTTCCCGGTCTGACTTCATTACGGCCACAGAAATGTTGCAGCCTACATTTTGAGTAAGACAGGTGGCCCCCCTTCTTTGTTTGTTCTTTGTTCTTTTTTCTCTGCCTTTTATGTTTCTTTGGTTCTACTGGTATTACGAGGGTTAGAGCTACCAGGATTTGGCAAAGAGTGGGTTAGGAATACCAGGAATGTTTGGGCAACAGGTACTTCAGGTTGGGACAGAGAATGGGGTGAGGGGAGTTTGGGAAGTTCTATTTTTCTTTGATTTAGATTGGGTCACCACATGTGTGTTCCAGGAGGTCCTTAATTTCTGAATGGATCATACAGCCTGCAACCACTTCTCATCAGGGAATATGGCCAGAGAGTGGATGAAATCCCTTACGGTTCTTACATGGAACGTCAATGGCATGGGCACTGGGATTAAGAGGTGATTGGTTACCCAATTCCTAAATTGACACTCCCCTGACATTGTCCTCTTCACGGAATCACATCTGGTGGGGTCGACATGCACACTTTTTTGCAGAACAAATTTTAGAGCAACACTAAATGCAGATTTTTCCAAATGAGCCAGGGGGATCATGGTTCTACTTCACAACTGTCCCCCCCTCAGATTGTTGGGGGTTCAGCAAGATCCCAGAGGCAGGTTTGTCTTGCTGACTGGTGAAGTGTGGGGAGTTCATCTTTGGCATCCTGACAGTGTACACCCCCCCCCTGGCACTCTCAGTGGACCTACTCACTGATATTCAGATAGCACTTGTGGGCTACCAGACAGACCTATGGATCCTCGGTGGCGACTTTAATGAGGTAGGAATCCCAATACTCCTACAAAATTACCAGCGTTCACCACAGCACTGGGGCTATGCGATGTCTGGAGAGACTTGCACTCACAGGAACGTGGATGCTCTTTTCACTCTGGGGCCCATGCTTCCCTCTGGTGGCTGGATTATTTTTTTCTCCCACGGCAGGACGCATATAAGGTGTCTGCCGCATACAACCTCGCCTGTGGTATCTCGGACCATTCGCCACTAGTGATCGAAGCCCATACTAATAAGGCAACGTCAACCCGACTTGGCGTTTGAACGGTTATTATTTGGGGTTCCCAGGCATTGTTGACTGCAACCAAGAAAAAAACCATCAAGTATTTTGACATTAACAAGGGGTCAGTGGACAATTCAGAGACATTGTGGAAGGCATACAATATGGTCCTACAGGGGGAAATGATCTCCTGGATGTTGGCCAAGAAAAAGGTCCAACTCTGGTGAGTAGTGGAAGCAGAGGGAGAGGCAAAAGATTTTTCCTCACAGCTATGGAGAAGTTGCGCAATGTCTCCACGGACAATACCAAACAGGCCCACTGGGAGATGTGCAGCTGTATCTATGAATACGCTGATAAGGCCAGGAAAAAATCCTGCCATGGCTTGAAAAAAGAGACGAAGGGCATAGACAAGTCCAGGAATTGAGTACCGACCAAGGTGAGCTTGTGAGGACTGACCAAGAGATTGCTGAGGCCTTTGCCAGTTATTATGCAGATCTGTATAAGGTCCCAGCGGCAGCACGAGACGATCTGACGCTCCCCCCTCTATCGGAGGCCCAACAGGTAAAGTGGAGGTCGACATAATGGAGGACGAAATTGCCATGGCCATTGCTCAACTACATTTGGGGAAGACACCGGGTCTCAACGGATTCCAGGAGACATGAAAAAAAGTTGGGGAGACAGTGGTTAACCCACTACGTAATATGTTTAAGTATTGCAGAGAGTGGGGTGTTCTATCCCTGGACCTCTGAAAAGCCAGCATTGTTGTTCTCCCTAAACCGTCCAAACCCCCATAGCTTTGTGGGTCATATAGGCCAATCTCGTTGATCAACGGAGAAGCGAAGATACATACCAAAGTGCTTGTGAACCGCTAACTACCGGTAATTTCATCGCTGGTACATCCGGACCAGTGCGGTTTTATGGTGGACAAGTCAACCTGCATGAACATTCGTCGTTTGCACTTGATGATTGCGAGAGCCCCCATCATCCTGGAACCACTTGCACTTTGAAATCCACTTTGATTATTCTGGAAATGTCCCTTCTGGAAGCCTCTGCCTCGGAAGCCTCCCCTACCTTGTGGTATGAACCATTATTACGCTGATCAAACTGCCTTTGGTTATTCACCTGTGGCATGCCTATACTTTGCTGCAAACCTGACCCTTCCCCACTAGTCAACATCGCCCCTTTTATGGCGTATTTTGACATTTTTTTCTGCACTAATTTTGCTTCTTTGCCTTTCCTAACATCATCTTTCAGAATGTGAATGTCAGCATGTACTGCACCTAGATGGAATCCCATAATTGCAAGGACAGCAATGCCAACTAACCAACCAACAATATCATCCCTCTGCATACACCTCTCAAACACAACCACAAGCCTTAAACGCAGCAATCCGCACAAACTTCACAACAATGCAACAACAAAACAAACCACACATAGACTTGCACAACAGCACACGACGACTATCGACCGTAAAACACCCCAAGCCCAGCCAACGGACCCACCGGTCTGAGGCTGCCAACAGCACATCACTGCTCTCTTGCACTTTTCCAGCTTATTCCCACTAACCCACCCCCTCTCCTCCCCTTTTTCAGAGCCACCAGAGCGCCAGGGGACCACTTCGGTGGTGATAGTGCACGGTACAAATGTCCTTTAACATTAACATTAACTTCTAGCAATAGATTTCGAGAAGGCATTTGACTCAGTGGTTTGGAACAGTATATTGGAAATCATGGGTACAATGGGTTTCAGAGTTGGCTTCTAAACCTGGGTCCGCCTTCTATATGAATCTCCATTTTCAGAAGTTAGGGTGAACAGCAGGCTCTCTAGGACTTTCCCGCTAGCACGGGGGGACGTGTCAAGGGTGTCCTCTGTCCCCTCTCTTATTCGCAATTGCTGTTCAGCCTCTCGCAGCACTACTTTGGCAAGACACATCATGGGCAGGTTTTCAATGGCAAAAGGGGTGTCAAGACAAGGTTTCGCCCTGTGCTGACGACTTATTGATATACCTGGGCAATCCAACCCACTCATGCCCGATTGTGACATACCTACTGCAAGAATGCGGAGCATTAAGGGGACTACAAGTTAACTGGGGTAAGTCCATACTCTTCCTAGTTCAGGGAGCCAATCTTGCGATTCCAGCGAGCTGTCCATATCTAACTGAAGTGGACTGTTTTTGGTATCTGCGCATCCATGTTGAAATAGACCACTCACGATATCTCGTTCGGAATTTACACCTGATTATTGATTGTTTCTTTGAAGATGTCCGACACTGGAAGGCGCTCCCAATATTCCTGGTAGAAAGTGCTGTAGGCTGCTCTCCTTAAGATGCTTGCATTGCCAAGTTTTTTTATATATCCTACACAACGCCCCCTTGCAAATCCCTGACTCTGAATTTCAAAGGATAGCATCTGCCCTTCAGGATCTCTTGGGGGGTGGCGCACAACCGCAAATTGCTCTAACCATGTTGTAGCTATCTGTTTGGGAGAGCGGATCGAGCTGCCACATATCAGTTCCTATCACTGGGCTATCCAAATGGCAGTCATCAACGTCATGATCGATGGTGACCGAAACTTACCCCACATTCGAGCAGAAGGGCTGGGGATGCATATAGCGACTCTGCTCTGTCACTTGTATCAAAGGGTGCGACGATCTTCCCCTCCGTCCATGTTGCAGCACATGAGGCAGATATGGAGGGCAGCCCATAAACACATAGGGTGCGAAGGTAAACGGACCCAGGCCTAACCACTTTGGGGAAACACTGGGTTACCAGAAGTGAACAAGCTGCCAATGCTGTCAAGATGTGTGACTGCAGGTATAAACACCATTGGGGACTTGATGGAAGGGGGGAATCTTTCCTCGTTTGCTTATTTACGACAGAGATTTGGCTTACCCGATACAGAACAGTACCATTACCTGCACATTACCCATGCAATACATATGCATTGCACTCATCCGTTAGACACACCACAGTGCTCCCCAAATGAATGGAAGGTCCAATTAGAACATATAACTTCTAGGTTTACCTCTACCCTATATCAATCAATAACAACCTTTGATGATCCACAGTGTCTGTGATGTGGGGTGGAAGAGGGTAACTTTATTCACATCCTATGGGGGTGCCCCCAGATTTGCCGCTTATGGGTGGCATGTTGCAACAGTCTATCCAATATACTGGGGATGGAGATACCAACAGACCATAAGTTATTATGGCTGGGAATCTGGGATGAGAGCTAATATAACCGATATGAAAGGCTATTCTTATCCACAATATCAGCCTAATTAAGCAGAACATTGTAATGAAATGGGGGTTCCCGGAGCACCCTAGGTTTAGACAATGGGTAGCTGATGTGAGCGTTTGTATGTCCAAGGAACAGCGTGTGTATACTGCACAGAGATATCCTGAGAAGGCGAATAAAATCTGGCATGGAGATGGGAGGCGAGCGAAGGAATGGATTAATCAATAACTACATGCACAAAGGGATATTTTGGGGAGAGATTGGTAATTTATTTTGGGGAGGGATTGGTAATTGACAACTGACTTCCTGTCTGTGCCTTGAACTACGGAACACCCAGGCAGACAATACGCAGGGTACCAGTAGCTTAATTGATGGTGACCAATATATGGTTTGTTTTGCTATGTTGTGAAAATCAATAAAAATATTATATGAAGAAAACATAGTAGGAAGGAATAACATACATTCCTTACAAAAGGCCTGCTGGAATCCAAATGTATTCCAACAGCCCTGGGGTGCCTTTAACAGTGGACTCCCATATAACTGCGTATACCCAGGGCCTGATGGCAATTTCATTAATTATAATATAAAGCTACATCTGATTTGCTATAGTGGCCAATGAGGAAATAGAGCTATACACTTCCAAAACCAGTTGATGTAATGTTATTATCCACTGGTTTTATGTGAACTCTTATGGTTGCCTGATCTTTTGTGTATCACTGTCGGTGGTTCTGGTTAGAGGTGCTGTGCCCAGCCCCAAAGGATCCCTTTGTTCTTTGCCTTGGAAGGCTTGACACCTCCCCAAACGGTAGAACATGCCAGTGGAGGTGGGCCAGAAGATGATTCTTCAAAGGAAGCTTTGGCTACACAAATGGGGATGTCAGTCCAGAGTGTTAATGACTAGAGTATCTTTGGTTTTAGGCAGCCAGAAGGAGGAGTATATTATAGCCCAGGAGAGGAGCTACACCCAGGAGAAGGGTTCCACCATCTTGAAAATACCTAGCTATATTTCCTCCCTGCCCCACTCCCAACTAACTGCAGACAAGGGGTTCTAGCAGTTATGATATGATATGATATGATATGGTATTTGTAACGCGCCTATACACAAGTGTTTCAAGGCGCGACGAGGCAGGGAGGGAGGGAAACAAGGGGAAGACAGACAAACGATCCTACTAGGCCAGGTGTCATTCAGATCGTGCAAGTGCAGAGGTAAGGGGAAAAGGAGAAAGTGCAGGGGGAGGAGGTGGGGGGGAAAGTGCAGTACAAGGTAAGTAGCGTAATAAAATAATAAATAATAAATAAAAGGGCCAGCTGGTGGCAAGTGCGAGGTAAGTGCAGAGCAAGTGCTGGGAAGGGGGCTGTAGGGATGCAGTGACAGTCCCACAGTGCAGGAGGAGCCAGGGAGGCAGTGCAAGTGGAGAGTGGCTGGGCCCTGGACCGAGGTCACAGAGTGGCCCAGATGCAGGTTTAGTGCAGACTTCAGTGGGGAGTTTAGCAGGTTTAGCAAGGGAGAGGGAGAGAGAAGGCAGAAGCGAAGAGGAAGGTTTTGAGGTGCTTCCGGAACCGGAGATGGTTCTCCTCAAGTTTCAGGGAGGCAGGAAGGCTGTTCCAGAGGGAGGCCCCTGCTGCGGAGAGAGATCTACCCCCAGCTCGTTGCTTCGAGAAGCGGCTGACCATGAGGGAGTTGGAGACGGATGAGCGAAGGGCTCGTGATGGCAGATATTTAGGAAGAGAGAGTTGAAGGTATTTAGGCCCCAGGCCCCAGAAGGCCTTGTGGACAATGCAGAGGGTTTTGAACTTAATCCTCGCAGCCACTGGGAGCCAGTGAAGAGATTTCAGTCCTGGAGAGATACGGTCCCTGGGCTTGAGGCCAAGGACAAGTCTCGCAGTTCTGTTCTGGATAAATTGCAGAGGGCGGAGAGTGGAGGCAGGCAGATTAAGATAGAGGCTGTTACAGTAGTCCAGCCTTGAGAGAACCAGGGCTCGGGAGACAGTGAGCTTCTGGGGGAAGGAGAGGAAGGGAAGAATACCTCTGAGGAGGTGCAGCTGGTAGTGTGACTTCTTAGAGACGTCAGATATATGAGGAGAGAAGGAGAGTGTGGAGTCGAAGATGACCCCGAGGTTTTTAGCTTTGCAGGTAGGGGCAGGAAGGGGGCCAAGGGAGGCCGGCCAGAGAGCTGCAGGAAAGGAGGGAGTGGGTGTGCCGATGAGTAGAATCTCAGTCTTACTGGCGTTAAGGCAGAGGTCGTTGGCGGCACACCATTCCTGGATAGCAGACAGACAGTCGGAGATGAGGGAAGGAGAGGAGGAGGCCGAGGGTAGCCTGAAAATGAGATGGGTATCGTCCGCATAGCACTGAAAGTGGGGGCAGAGAGCGGCGATGCGGTGGGCAAGGAGTGCCAGATACTGGTTGAAAAGCCAGGGAGAGAGGTTGGATCAGAAGGCAAAAACTCCTGTTGCAGCATCTGAGAATGGACCCTTATGGGAGGATTGAAATTGACCAATCCACTGTGACTACGTGACTATATAAGGGGGCAAGTACCACCACTCCCTCAAATTGATCCATCTTTGAATTCAAGAAGAAGAAGAAGGATTTCTCTGCAAATGTATTGGGGTGCAGTCTGCCTGCTGCCTAGACATAGGTAGCCAGGTTCTCCGTACTGGAAATGACAGCCCCTGCAAGTGCTCTCTGGCAACATTCCTGGTTGAAAGGTGGACATGGGACTCATCACTTCCTCTAAGACTCTGGATAGGGTCCCCAGCAACCCGAGATGAAAGGAACAGCTTTAGGCTCTGTTACTTGCCTAGAACCACTTTCCCACTGACTCAACCTTTTTGGAGTCATTTTGATCCACTGAAAGACACATGGTGCTCTCTTTGACATTGTACGCTTTTCAAACCGCTTTGATCCATTTGAGCCACTGAATGAACCTCGCCTGCTTCCTTGCTGGATCAAAGCCCTCTTGAGGTGAATAGCCTTCCCTTGGCCCATGCTACCTTAAAAGGCGACAGAGATGAACCATTCACATTGTGCCTTTTTCACTTTTATGATTTGGGTCACTGCTGGTTTAGTAATAGAGTGGGGCTGAGAAAGGGTTTAATAACCACTAGTATTATCATTACTCCTGCAGATTGGTAGGCATTTTGTCACACTTCGTCAACCACATGCTGGAGTCAGACATTGACAATACACCATTAGCCAGGATCTTCAGGCTGTCTCTCTTCATCCATTTACTTCTTTCTCGCATCTACCAACTGGGAACAGCTGATCATCATGGTCCGGCACTCATCTACCTCAGCTTCTGCCCTCTCGAGGCTCTTATAGAGACGGTAAACCAATGCATGTCTTTTATCATTGCCGCACACCGTTCCCTGCAGCTTTTTAAAAGCAAAGAATTAAATCTGCACTTTGCTTTATTTCGACACGTGATGAGACGCACCATCAATATAAAAAAAAAGAAAATGAAATATTCTTGTGTTTAAATGACTGTTCACGACGCGGTTCCCCAAAGGAATGTTCAGGCAGATCTGGATGCTTAAAGGGCTCTGTCTTTTATTTCATTTCCTACATTAGCCCTGATGTTCTTTGCCTTTCTTAAGATGGCCGACCCGATTAGGGCTTGTAGGCATCCTTGGGCCTGAGCCAGCTCTGCCACCGTTGGCTGCCCGTTTCTCCATCTGCCAATCAGTGGCACTGGGAGGTGGGAGCTGGTCCATCCACCAAAGGCCTGCATCTAAGGCCCTAACTGTGCCTGTCCGGACGGAGGAGGGTCTGGAGAGCCACATATTGTTTTCTCTTACCATGATCCGTCCCCCTGACTCATTCCTGGACTGCTCCACTGCTACTGGATCAAAGGCCACCCACGATTCCTTCAGTTATGAAAGTGAGTTTGCATGACCTCCATAAATAACTCTCCTGAGGTAGTGTCAGTGTTTTTCACCTTCTCCATCCTCACCTAACTAACTTCATTCCTTTCACTGCATTTAATACTTCCACTGGTGTTTTGCATTACCTCTGCATCATCTGCATTGTTTGCTGCTCTCACTGAAAGTCACATTTGGGGTGTGCTTTTAAAATCAAATGTGGGTGTTTTGCATTACCTCTGCACCATCTGCGTTGTTTGCTGCTCTCAGTGAAAGTCAAATTTGGGGTGTGCTTTTAAAATAGAATCTGGGTGTTTTGCATTACCTCTGCACAATCTGCACTGTTTGCTGCCTCCATCTTTAAAACCCATTTATGTGTATAGTTTCATCTCTGTGCCACTCTTCCAATGTAATTCTATTCCTGCTGGTTTTCCCTTATTTTCCCAACTCCATCTACTAGGCACCCTAGTGAGTTTCGCCAGAACTGTGCAGTGTTGCCACTCCTCCCTCATTCTTTGGCTAAAACCTCTTCCCTCCTATGGCTCTCTCCATCTCTCCCACATTCTCTAACTTCTACACTATCACCTATCCCCCATCTCTCTCCAAATACTTCCCATTACAAACACTGATGTAAGTGCTTCCTCTATAGAGGTTTTCACTTTTATCCTTTTCTCTGTCCCCTCTCCTGATCTCTGGACTCTCCATCTCATCTTCACTCTCTCCCCCTCCTCACACTCCTCTATTAATGGTGGCTCCAAGTGGGAAGTCCTATTGGCTGGTTTTGCATCCTCTCGTTGCTTTGTTAATGTCTATCACACTGGCACCATTCTGGTTCAGGGTACACAACCCAACCTCCTTCTCCTTCTCCTTCTCCTTGACCACATCTTGCCTTCTCTCATTAACTTCCTTCCTTCAACTACATCTCCCCCTTTTCTCTCTCTCTACCTCCTCTGAATGGTGTATCCAATCTCAGAAAACTTTCAAAAGCGCTGACCACCTCCACCTGGTGACTCTTAACGCCCACTCAGCCAACAAACGCTCCTCTGACATCTGTCTCCTTCTTGAAGACAGTGACCTCAATATTATCGCTCTCGCCTAGACTTGTTCAGTGCCAGCTCAGTCACTGCCTTTGACTCCCTTCTCCTTGATGGCTTCAAGATCATATGCAAGCTTCGACCCCACCGCGCTGGCGGGGGTTGCCCTAATCTTCCCTGAATGGGTACTTGCCTCCATCTTACATACCCAGATCTATTCCTCTTTTGAAAGCCTGGTTTGCAAGTTGGTCTCCTCTCCCACCTCCACCCTGACCATTGCTACCATCTACCGGCCTCCAGGCGCCACCTCCTTAATCCTCTCTGAATGGGCTGAATGGGCTGAATTCTGCTCTTCTTTACTTTCTTACACCTCTAACCTTCTCCTCCTGAGTGATTTCAACATTCGACTAGACTCTCCTAGGTCTGCATCCACTCTATTCACTGACCTCTGCTCCTCACTTTCACACTCCATTCTCCCTTGTGGGCCAACCCATACAGATGGACATACTCTGGATGCCCTCATGCACTCTAACCTCTCTCTCTCCCTGCACCAGTCACCCCTCACTCCTGGTCAGACCACTCTCTCCTCTCCTCCCATCTGGGTCGCATTGGCCCATTGACTGCCCCCCCCAAAGTCGCACCAACCTCCTTCACTAACACCCTCCCGATGAAATGAGTAAATGCAGCTGCCTTTGCCTCCACCTTCACCCCCTCACCCTTCCACCTCCGACTCTACCTCTGACTCTGCCCTCAGCAACCTCCATCTTGCCATCACCAACACTCTTGTCATTCTTGCCCCAGTCATGAGGATCCGTCTGAAACCTGCCTCAAAGCGTAACACTTGGTGCGACTCCAAACTTGTGGCCCTGAAATGAACGTGGAGGGCAGCAGAACGGAAGTAGCAAACCTCAGGCTCACTCTCTGACAAACTGGCCTGCCACCTGCACCAAAGGAAAAACAGACTCACCATCCGTGCAAAGAAAAGAGCCCAGATTCAGATATGCAGGCACGGGTCTCCAGCGCTGGCTGAACAATAACATGGCTGAATTTTTCAAAATCTGCAGGGAACTAGCCAACCCCTCCACAGTCTCCTGCACCCCTTCTGCTTCTCAGGCCCTCTGTAATGCACTTGCCTCACACTTTGCCACCAAAATTCAGGACATTCTGACCACCGTTTCCACACTCCCTCACAACCCATCCTACCCCCGCCACACTCCCTCCTCCCTCCTCCTTCCTCCTTTTCCTCCTTCTGTCCTGTAGAAGGTACCAGAGTTGTCCGCTCCATGAAGGTCTCTTCTAAACATGTCTCCCCTTGCTCATCCAGGACCAGTAAGTATAACATTGGTTCTCTTGTCCCTGCTCTAGCTGATTTCTGCAATCACTCCTTTATAACTGGAGCTTTCCCCTCCCCCTCAAGCACACCCTTGTGCACCCAATCCTGAAAAAACCTTCCTCTGACACTAACTGCCCTGCCAGCTATCACCCTATCTCCATCAACCCCTTCCTGTGAAAACTACTTGAGAAGCTGTCCTTGCCCCAACTTAACTCTCCCACTGAATTTGTTGGAGGCCTCCATGACCATCAATCTGGATTCTGAGCATCCAGAGGCATGAAAACTACTCTTCTGAACACCCATGAAGAACTGCTCGCATCTCTGGACTCCAACTCCCCAGCTGTCCTTATCCTTCTTAATCTCTCCTCTGCAGTTGACACAGTTAACCATTCCATCGTCATACAAAGGCTCCCCGATACAGTTGGTATCTCGGAATGGGCACTGGATTGGCTGTCCTCTTTCTCACTAGCTGCTCTTAAGTCATCCTGGGCCCCTTCTCCTCTCCTACTTCCTTTTCAACCTGTGGTGTACCTCAGGGCTCTATACTCTCCCCCTGGCTCTTTAACATCTTCCCTGCTCTCCTTGCAATGTCAATCTCCTCTTTTTCTTCCAACTTCCAGTCTTATGCAGATGACACACAGCTCTTCTTCAGACTCCCTGCTGATCCTCTTGCACCATCCATCATCCTTGACTGCCTATCTGCCATCCAGACCTGGTGCGCCTCAAATGATCTCTACCTCAACGCCTGTAAAATTGAGATCTTTCCCATTGGAACCCCTGCTCCCTCCTTCGTCCCTTCACTCTGGCCTTCCTCCTTGGGCTCTCCCCCTGTGCCTTCAACTGAAGCCAAAAACCTTAGAGTGATCTTCGACTCGTCTCTTTCCTTCCTCCCTCACACTCCAAAAATTTCCAAGAAGTCCAACTATCAGCAATTCCTTCTCAAAGGAATTCTTCCTTTTCTCACTTTCCCTCAGAAGCTCAATGTTACTCAAGCCCTGGTTCTCTCTAAACTTGACTACTGGAACAGCCTCCTCCTGAATCTTCCTTCTTTCACTCTGCGACCCCTCCAGCTTATCCAGAATAGGGCAGCAAGAACTATCCTTGACCTTAAGCCCAGGGACCACATCTCTCCTGCACTAAAAAGTCTTCACTGCCTCTTGGTTGCTGCACGTATTAAATTCAAATCCCTCGGCATCATCCACAAGGCTGTCTGGGCCCAGGGACTATACTATATTCAACTTTATCTCACGAAATACTTTCCCTCCAGACCACTTCACTCCTCTCGCACCAACTCTTTGTGTGTGAAGCATTTTGCTAAACAGAGGGCAGGGGGTCACCCACTTTCCTCTGCCAGCTCACTCCTTTGGAATAGCCTCCCTCCCCTGTGCCTTGCGCAGGATCTTCTCAAATTCCGGAAGCTCCTTAAGACTTTCCTCTTTTCCTTCTCCTTCCCTCTTTCTCTCCTCTGCTAATCCCACAGTTGCTGAATCGGTGTCCTTGGCGCTTATCTATCGTCAGAGCCTTGACCTTCCACACCAATTCTTCCCAGCTCCTGTATTCCCACAGCACTTGTTTCTGCACACCCTCCACTGTTGCGGCTCGCACTTACACCTACCATGGCCCAGGCCGTGTAGCACTCTACATACCTAACACTTCATCCATGGCTCACCCACGGTGCCGGACTCCCCAGCCCTTACTCCCTCTTCCCTCTTCCTCTCTACACTTGGACATTCTGAATGTTCACAAGGCATAGCAGGTTTGTCCCTGCTCCCTCTTCCCCCTCTGTTCTCAAATATTGTGGTGGAATTGCTGTTATGTACTACCCACTCCCCCCTCCCCTGTGGGGAATAAATGCATAAATAAACACATTGTGGGCATGCCACCTGCCTATTTTAGGCAGGGTTCCTGAGGGCTCTGCCCCTACTCCTGTCTTTTGAAAAGCTACCACTGTTAGCTGGCTTGACTAATTTAGCCTGCAGTGTTGCTTTTGTGTGAACAACACCCAGGTCCTTCTTCGTCTTGGAGAAGGTCTGAGTGTTGACCCTCATCAGTATGAGGAGTGTTTGGTGGCCATTGGTCAGTGGATGGCCAGTATAGGCTGAAGCTAAACTCAGCTAAGATAGAGTTTTTGATTGTGGGTGGCAGAACTGACCCCTGGGGGTCCTTGAATTGTGCTCTACTACAGCCGCCCGACGACTTCCTGACAATGTAGCTCATAATGTTGCTTTTCTTTTTGATGTCACACTTTCATCGGGTCCACATATCATTGTCAATTGTAGCTGCTTCTTTTCAATGCACTTTATGCAGCAAATACTTTCTTTCATACCTGCTAATCTTAGGGACACTGCTGTATTTTCACCCTTGGTCTTGCTATCCTATTTAACAACAACAGCTTACCAAGAACTAAGCTACAAGTTTAGCCAGCAAAGCTTGCTGCACTATTACTCACATCTCTTTTGACTTCTCACCCACTTCCCACTTGACACTCTCCACTGCTCTTCTTATGCTAGAAACTGCAGTGTCATCTATGACCCTTCTCATACCTTCTCTACGTTATTCTTCAAAACCACCACAGCATCTCTCCTCAACCTCCTAAATTTTAGAAAAATCCAACACCACCTTCCTTTCAACACTGCCAAGCATCTCTAACAACTCTTGTATTCCCTAAAGCTGGACTATTGTGCCAACATCCTCTTTGGTCTCCCCAAATATGATTTCTGTCCTCTCAACAAGATCATTAATTTTGCTACCAGGACTCTCTTTGAACTCCCTCACTTCACACTGTCTTCCACGTACAGTCACCAGGCTGGATGGTTGATGATGCAAAACAGGGCCAGATTTACATTTCTGCTCCAGGTTGACAAATCTATCCATGGAAAGGCACCACCATATCTATCCTCCTGTATCCAACTCTGCAAGCCTTCTCGTAATTTCTGCTCTGCCTTCTTGACTACCTTAGTGGCTCCTCACCTTCTCTGATTCTTCTGCTCTTTCTCTCTACTTGCTCCACGTGCATGGAGTTCGCTTCCCCTGGACATTCGAGAAACAGTCCACACAGATTTGTTCAAAATCAAACTAAAAGCCTAACTCCTTGCCTCCGAGTCACCCTCTTACCTCCCTACTTCCCATCTAGCTTCTAGCTAACATCTTTCCCTCGCCTGTACCCTGCCTCTGTCCCTCACTTTCTACTGCCTCCACTCTAGCACTATCCATCAGGGTCACTTCCATAACACAGCTGGCCATACCGGCTACCTGCATTTAATAGAAATTTCTAATTATGGTTCTCCTTCATCTATGTATGCCCACCCGTGTATTGTCTCCGGTGACTGTTGCATTTACTTCCTCCGCCTTTTCAACCTGGTCAGAATGTCACTTGAACTCACCCGATTGTAAGGAGCTCACTGCTTCACATCAAATCTGATTTCTTTCATATTGTACCTTCTTTTCTGTTCAAAAAGAGCATTGTTCCTACCTGTATAAATAAATAAATAAATACATACAAATACATTCTCAGTTCAGAACTCCCCTTCCCTTTCTACCTTCTGTAACAATGGTTTCAGCATTTTTGTGGCGCAATGGGAAGTGTCTCACAGGACATGAACATATCCTAAAATGAAATAAGCCCATTTCATTCAATGGGCCTCATTACAAGTTTGTAGGTCCGGTAACAACGGTGCCGGTAAACTACTGGCAGTGCTGTTACCGGACTGGCAAACTACAAGGTCTGCGGGCGGGTGCCTTTCTGCCCACCAGGTCTGACCTGTCGGGAGGAACGGCACCCGCTCGTAGACCTTGACAGATGCACCGGCACCATTTCTTAGTGGTGCCGGTGCATCTGTCCTCCCCATTCCCATTGAGTACAATAGGACTCGAATGGGAATGGGGAGTAATTTTTTCTGGCGCCCGGCAATAGGGAATTACCGGGACCGCCGGGGTTGTAATGCTGGATGCTCTCATCTCTTCAGACCTTCCCCTTTCCATCCCTCTCACCACTCCTCTCTCCTGGAGCAATCACTTTCTCATTTCCTCCCACCTCACCCTCCCCACCCCTCAGGCCAAGCCAACTCCAGCACTGCCACCTACCTTCTCGGTTATCCGACCCATGACGCGTGTGTCATTTGAGGCTTTTGCCATTAGTTTCTCATGCCCCACCACCCTTTGGCTGACTCACACCCTGACACAGCCATGTCCATACTCCACTCTGCTATATCTGATACTCGCAATGGTCTTGGCCCTGTTATGAGGATCCGCTTGAAGCTCAAAGCCAAGTGCAACTCTTGGTATGACTCAGACCATATCACCCTTAAATGCAAGTGCAGGTGTGGCTGAGAGGAAATGGCATGCTTTCTGTACTTCCTCTGACAAACTGGCGTGCCGCCTTCTCCAAAGACAATACCGGCTCTCTGTCTGCACCAAGAAGCGAGCCCACATCCAAGCCCATGTCTCTGCAGCATCTAACAACTCAGCTGAACTCTTCAACATCTGCAAGGAGCTGGCCAATCCTGTTTGCAGTCTCCACCTCTCCTGTCCCCTCCCAGGCATCTGCATGGCCCTGGCCTCTAATTTCATCTCTAAAACTCAGGACATCCTGTCCTCTCTCTCTTCCTCTCCTGCTCCTCCCTCTACTCCCTCTTCTTCTGGCTCCTCTGTGGCCACCTCTCCTCCCTCCTTCTATGCCTTTCCCCTGTCCTCCTCAAACGTGGTTTCTAGACAAGTCTGATCTATGAAAGTCTCGTCAAAACAGGTTTACCCCTTTTTCTTCAAAACCATCAAGGACCACATTGACACCCTGCTCCTGATCTGGCTGATTTCTGCAACCACTCCTTCACTACTGGAGTCTTCCCTTCCCCCTTGAAACACTCCCTTGTGCACCCTCTTCTTAAGAAACCCTCTGCCGACCCTTCCTGCCCGGCTAACTATCGTCCAATCTCCATCACGCCTTTCCTGGGCAAACTGCTGGAAAAGCTGGCCATCTCCCAGCTTAACCGTCACACTGAATCTGTTGATTGTCTCCATGACCATCAGTCTGGCTTCAGAGCTACCAGAAGCATGGAAACTGCTCTCCTGAAAATCTGTGAAGATCTGCTCTCCAACCTCAATTCCAACACTCAATGTCTCCTCATCTTACTTGATCTCTCTTCTGCTGTTGACACGGTCAACCATGCCATCCTGCTCAACCTTCTCCGTGATAACCTCGGTATCACCGATCAGGCCCTGGCTTGGCTGATCTCCTTCCTCTCCTTCCTCTCCGATCGACCCTCCCAGGTTGAACTCTGGCCCTTCCTCTTCTCTATCTCTATCTCTACCTGTGGTGTTCCCCAGGGCTCTAACCGCTCTCCCTGGCTTTTCTACCAATACCTGGCAGTTCTTGCCCACTGCATTGCCGTTCTCTGACCCAACTTTCAGTGCTATGCGGATGATACTCAACTCCCTTCTGCCACCTCTACCCCTTCTCTCATCTCTGACTGTCTGTCCGCCGTCCAGGAGTGGTGTGTCGCCAATAATCTCTGCCTTAATGCCAGTAAGACAGAGATTCTCCTCATTGGCACACCTGCTCCCTCCTTTCCTGTCACCCTCTGGCTGGCCTCTCTTGGCCATCTTCTTGCTCCCATCTGTGAGGCTAAAAACCTTGGAGTCAACTTCGACCCCACACTCTCCTTCTCTCCTCACATCTCTGACATCTCTAAGAAGTCACACTACCAGCTGCACCTCCTTAGAGCTATTCTCCCCTTGCTCTCCTTCCCCCAGAAGCTCACTGTCTCCAGAGCTCTGGTTCTCTCTAGGCTGGACTACCGCAACAGCCTCTTTCTAAATCTTCCTCCCTCCACTCTCTGCCCTCTGCAACTCATCCAAAACAGGACTGCAAGACTTGTCCTTTGCCTCAAGCTCAGGGATCGTATCTCTTCAGGACTGAAATCTCTGCACTGGCTCCCAGTGGCGGTGAGGAATAAGTTCAAAACCCTTTGCTTTGTCCACAAGGCCTTCTGGGGCACGGGACCTCAATACCTTCAACTCTCTCTTCCTAAATATCTTCCATCTCGAGCCCTTCGCTCATCCGCCTCCAACTCCCTCAGGGTTAGTTGCTTCTCCAAGCAGCGAGTTGGTGGTAGATCTCGTTCCTCTACTGAAGCCTCCCTCTGGAACATCCTCCCTGTCTCTCTGAAACTTGAGGAGAACCATATCTGGTTCCGGAAGCACCTCAAGACCTTCCTCTTTGCTTCTTCTCTCTCTCCTCCTCTCCCCTGCTGATCTCCTGCCTGGATCTGAAACTGTACTGGTTACCTGGCTACCCTCCGATCCCGAGCCCAGGTCCCCTCCCTGCCATTTGCATACCTGCACTGCACCCCTGGCAACCCTTGGATTGGGGACTGTTCTGCATCCCTAAAGCCCCTACTAGCACTTGATACCTGATGTCTGCACTTACCCTTGCACTTGCCACCTGTTGGCTGCACTTTTTATTTATTATTTATTGCATTTATTTATTTATTTGTGTTTTTTACTGTTATCCTATGTACGGCACTGCCCCCTCCCATCTCCCCCCACACTTATCCCGTTCCCCCCTCCCCTGCACTTGCGTGATCTCAATTTCATCTGGCCTAGTAGGCTCGCTGTGTCTGTCTTTCCTCTGTTTCCTCTCCCTTGCCTGATCGCGCCTTGAAACACTTGTGTATAGGCACATTATAAATGCCATATAATATCACATCATGCCCCGGAAGGTCCCCATTGCCGGGCGCCGTAAAAAAAATCACCCGGCATGGCTACCGCCATACTCATAATGAGGCCCAATGTGTCGTTAGTGCACAAGGCAAATTAGCGTCTGCTACGAATCTGTAATTTACATGTCCCTTATAGAAGAATTTCAATAGGAGCCATTTCGCATTTAAGTCATAAGAGATTATTTTGTTCTTATTCACAGAAGCGTTTTACAATGGCGTAATCCCATTGAAAAATTATCTGTGAATCAAGCCCCCGTGTTGGACCTCGCAGCTGCACAACTAGGGTTTAAAGCATGGCCGCAACACTGGGTAGACCATTTATTTTTATTTCCTGCATAACACGTAGGGGACATATCGTCCGCCCTCTGTAAAAACTGGGCGGACACTGTCCACCCGGGTGTTCCCTGAGAGTAAAAGATTAATTAGTCTATGGTGGCTGCTTGGGCTTAGTGTGAACTAATTGCAATGGATGATCACTTATTCCCAGACATCAGTGTAAATGCAGTGCAGGCTGCTTTGGAATGACAAATGGCGAGTGGTTACTCTTGCTTGCTACCAACCTTGGCAGTGCACTCAGTTATTGAAGGCAGCACTCGATGTTAACAATTATGTTTTCATTTTGGATAGCAAGAGAATAAGATACATCATTCGATGATTTTGGTTGGCTGCTCGGCCTGCCTTTGCCATCCATCAAGATTGCAAACCACAATGGGAGATGGCAGGAACTGAGAGACGAAGCAATCAAGAGAAATGGCGCAGAGAGAGGGAGGGAGAGGTGAGGAGCGACAGATGAGAAGAAAATGATGCCCTTGACGGAAATAATCGTGAACTTTGAAGGATCAGTTGTGGGGCTCCTAAGCTCCTGCTCAGGTGAAATAAACAAGTGCCGTGGAAGTATGTTAAGAGCAACTGTGTTTCTGCATTGATTAATGGCTGCTAATCTTAAATGCGCACCAGCCACCCCTCCACGAGATTGTGCCAGCGTTTGAGGTACAGCCCCAAACATGCTGCGACATTGACGATGTGAACAGTAGCAGTTGGAGAAGAGGGAGGCGGTGGCCTCAGCTGGCAGTGGGCAGGGCCTGTACAAGCGAGCCAGCATTTTTTGAGCCGTGCACGTGTTTGTTTACAAATTAAGCAGAGGGTGCTTGAGAAACATGCTTGCTGTCCCAATGTGTTAGGGCCTAATTCATGGAACGTTTAGCGCGGTGCAAAGTGACTTTGCAGTTACAAAAGCACGTTGAACCAGGCCTAATTCACAGAGCGCTGAGCAGAGTCACTATTTACAAGAGATCATATCCAAAATCTTAAAATCGCAATTACTATAGAACACATCAATCTTTTCCAAAATATTTAATTATTAGGTATCGTGATATTGTACACAAAATGACCGAAAAATGTTCTTTGTAAATTCTCTAATTCATTATATTTAAAAAAACAGATGATGCAAAGTTTCAATGTTAATCTCATTTTTACAAATTCCTCAGAATTATTTTCCAGGCTCCAGTAACTATTTGTTTTGTGTCTATTGATTCTAAACCTTATGAAAGTTATTGCTCCCAATTGAACGTTATACAAACTTTTTTGCATTTTTTTTATAGTGTATGGAGTTCATATAAACTTTCGCACATCTATTAAAAAAAGAAAATTCATCATCAATAAAATATTATCAATTCCTTACACTAAAAACCACCATAAAAACAATGAATACATTATCATTCCATATTACACATTTGAAAAGAAAAACAATTTCTCATTAAAATCACCAAACTTCCTCTAAAATATCCACTTGACTTTCCACTCCTATCCAAACCTCAACAACCGCTATCAGCAGACCCCGGCTGTAGCCTGAGACACATCTCAACCAGAATAGGTTGCGTGTAATGTCCTCTAGAGTTTCCACATGTTGGGTCAGATGTTGCACATATAAAAAGTTAATTGCAGGACAAGATGCTATAATGTGTCGAATTGATTCTATTTGCTGATCATTTTTACATAGTCTGCATGTACGTTTTTCTTTAAGAAGACCTGTCCATGCACCTTTAACGTTCAGAACCTCCAACCTATTAAATCGTAGTGCCAGGAAGGCTCTTCACATTGATTGAGATTGTACCAAATTTATATAATATTGTTTCTTTTTAAACCGAAAATGCATCTTGCAAATGTGATAAGAGATTTCATTGATGCCACTATATCATGACTGCTCGACCAGTCCCACTTTTCAGCAATATTCAATGCGGCTTCCAGACAAATTTCATAAAGAAGGCCTCATTTTTCATTTTGTATAACTGCAGTGCAGCACACTCATTATCCTTTAGTGCACTCTTAACAACGCCCAAAAGAGAGTTCTCTTTAGCCAACTGTATTTTAATGTACAGTTTACCTCTATTTATTTCGACTATAGTAGCTAGCAAAATAAATCCTAATTCAAGGCGTATAGCCGCCACCAGAGTATAATTAGTAAGGCCCAATATTTTCCTCCATATAGGACCCTCTAGACGATCCGCCCAACCTGTTAAGTCATCATAGGATGTTCCAAGATCATAGAAAAATCCTGATAATCATTTCTGTTTATATATATCCATAACTCCAATTAGGCTATATCCTGCTGTTTTCTTTTTACAAAACTGAGTAATGGTGGACACAGTCGATAAAGCTTTAGCTCTTTTATTTTTCAACAATATTTCATTATTATTTTCAGTGGTCAAATCATAGCCCAAATATCCGTAGTTAGTCAAGCTATCTTCCACACCCAGGCTTTTACTAATTGAAAACCTCCCAGCACATCCCCTACCAGCTGACATATATTGTGTTTTCTTAAGGTTTACCTTTAACCCATTTAGTTCCACATATGTTATGGTGGCTTGGACACTTTGACAGATTCCCATGAAGGTGTTATCAAAAATGATAAGATCATCAGCTTATCCAAGCCAACCAACTTTATTTCCACCCTATTTAGGAAAAGCATTCTTCTTTTCAAAGATATTGCTGAAGTCAGAAATGTACAAGTTGTATAGGAGGGGGAGCCAGAACAGAACCTTGTCTGACTATCCTCGTAATTGCTTTCTGTTCCAACAGCTCTCCCATATTGCTCAGCCTTATTCTTGCTGAGTTGTCTTCATATATCAGCTTACATGCATATATGAGATGTGCTGGCATTCCCAGCTTCTCCAAGTTTACCCATAGTTTTGACCTACCTACTGTGTCAAATGCAGACATAAAGTCTACACACAATGATACAAAGGTAGCAATTCTTTTCTGTTTGACTGCTCCAGGAGGGTATTAAGAACAAAAATATTCATATTTGTTGAACACTCCCACCCTAAAACAAGTCTGAAAGCTGCACATGATATTTACGTTTTCTACCCAATTGTTTATTTCCTTTAACAGCACAGAACAGATCATTTTACTGGACACGTCCGTTAAGGCCAACAAACAATAATTTGATGGTAGGTCCCTCTGTCCTTTTTTATTTTATACATGGGGATTAGATGTGATATCTGCTAAGAGTCAGGAACCTTTCTTCTACTGGTTATTTATTAGAACAGGGTCTTCAGAATGTCTGCCCACAACATCGGGATAGCTTTTAATAACAAACTGCACAGACCATCTGGTCCTGGCACTCATGAGGATTTAAGCCCTTTGATCATGTTGATCAAATCATCTACTTCAAATTCAATTTCTATTGATGATTTTTTCCACAACATAATCGCTGCCCGAAAATGTCTCCAATAGATAATCTTTCCATGAGGATTCGTTGATACAACAGATAACATCATTACTCCCTTTATTTGCAAGTGCTTTGAACTTAGCCCATAGTGTTTAACTATCTCCAGCAACCAGTACCTTAACCATGCTTTGCCAAACAACATCTTCTGCAGACATCCTATACCTATTTAACCAGTTATTATACCTGTTTGTCACTTTATATTTCATCATCCATCTTTCAGCCAATGGAAAATCAGATTTAGCGATCCTTCCCAGCTCCTGACACATCTTTTTTTTCCCAGCGCATATCACCTTGTCATGGGACCTCGCATCATTTTGTCCCTGCTTAAGGAATTGACAGTTACCCATCAGCATAAAGCCATGTGTGTGGAAAGATATCCAGGATACAATATCATCAGCATTTTCAATGTGACGATATTCACCCTGGACATCATTTGCCCACTTTCTTACTTGTTCCAGATTTCTATCCGTCCATCCTAGCCTATTACCAGAAGCATTAACATTCACTAAACCCACCTTATCAAAATGAGTATACCGTTGGGCAGAACTCCCAGGTATGCCAGAGCGATGCTGGAAGTCAGTGGACTTGGAGAGCCCAACCCCCCCAGTATACACAGAGGACTCAGTTGACAGCAAGTTCAAACTGCAATTTATTACAAATAAACCAACACAGATCGATACAAGAGCACAGGTGGACTCCAGTACTACTCGGCGTCTCATGGCTGGCAGGCCAGTTTTACTACTAAGTTATGTCATTACTCCGTTATCGCTTGGGCCCTTCTCCAAAAACCTATTGGTGTGAGGGATTGGCTATCGGGAGTCTAATAACGTATATGGAAACTTATATATGTTATTCTACTGGCTCTCGTATGTCAGGTGCCTGGCCTGTCTCATCTCCCAATTCACCATCTATTACATTGTTGCAGAGTTTTGGCTTACCATTGGTTCTCATCCATTGCTACTCACCCCTGGAATGCAAAACTATGATTGGCTAGAGCTGATTCACCCAGGCTTGGGACTCGAACGAGCTCTCAACTCGTGGTGTACCTCTTCAAGGTAATGTGAACGATTAGCGGTATGTGTTGTAAGTTGTGTACACCATCTTTGCCTTATGAAAATATTTTCCTAATGGTAGCAACACTTGTAGCAATCTGCATCTGGCTACTGGGACTGGCTTCTCCTTCCCACCATGGAAGACTGTCCATTGTTTCATTCGGCTGTACCACATGTCTAGAGTCCCCAAAATCGAGCCCTGCAGCTCCTAATTATGAGGATGTATTCTGTTTTTCTGCAGCTGGTCCCTTTGTCATCTGGAGATTAGAATGTCTCCATATCTCTTAACCTTGGCTGTGGGTGCTGTCTCAAGTTTCTTGCTCTCTGTCCAGCCTGAATCGGCTCAGCTCGTCTCCCGCTCAATGATTTGAGGCCTGCTGTCATTTTCCTAAACCTTATAATGTGGTTTCTACACTGTCCATGTTATACTATATTCCCTATGGGTTAGCTATATGTGATTTGATACGGTCCCATTTATACTCCTGTATGTCCATGCGACTATTGGCTTTAAGCATAAGCAAGCTTGTTCAGGATCTCTTGTGCCTTGCGATTCTGCATTACAGCATTTGGCTAATGACAAATAAAAGCAATGACTATATGTATATGTAGCTGTCTTCTAACTATAGAACTGTGCACTCATGTTCTTCATGTATTTGAGTGTGTGTTTGTGTGGTGTGGTATGGACTGCATGTGTGCTTCACGTCTAATGCTGCTACGGCTACGTCTTGGTGTCACTAATGATGTCAGTAATATGGTTTCTTCGTGTCTAGTCCAGACTGCCCATATAGATGTCTCTGACCATGCCCTTAGTCTCTTCTCCCACACATGGATAGATTTGTACTGCACTTGGTCTGTATCGCTGATTGTTAGAGTATCTCTCTGTATATTTGTCGATCAATAGGGCACTTGGGATGTCCAAAATAGAATGGGTGGTCGCGGGTTTTTCTGGCCTTCCATCTTGTCATGAACTTGATGGGACGGGGGTGGTCCCAGGATCCCGACTTGCTTTTCAGTCCCCCCTCTGGTCGACCTGTTGACCACATCCTTATATATCAATCCTTTTTGCCATATCTTTGTTATTCCTCATGGATGTCCATAGTAATTCACATGATCGTCGAAAGTTCATTTCATATAACTGCCTACTCCATCTGGCTTGTACCACACACACTTCCCTTCATAAAACTTTGCATCACATGGGTTGTCCACCTTCATCACTCTGAGTGGGAACAATTCACATGTTGCTATTCTCTCTCTCAGCTTGTCACTTTCTGCCACAATCTGGTCTTTTGCTCTTCCTAAATTCACATCCATCAGGACCTGCTTTCCGATAGATTCCTCTGATGTCTTATGGTATTTAGTGAGGGATACCTTTATCCAACACTTTGACACTCCTGTGTCCCATGCTCCAGTGCTCCCATGATCACCTCTAGTCCTTCTGACAGCCACAACGGCATCCATGACCATATGTACGCTATCCAGCTCTGGTCCTTTCCAGTCCCCTTTCCTTCTTCCTCCATTTTGGCATGCATCTGGGATAGTTGAGATACCGTGTCTGACAGGGTACTGTTGTCTTTGTCATTGGCAGGTATGAACGTGCAACAGGAACTCCCAATGTTTGCACAAACTCCTCCTTCCATTGCTGTGAGCAGATCCAGAACATATCTATTCTGGAGCACCACCAACCTCACTGGTCAGAGATCTTCTTTTATTGCTTTGAACCCGTTCACTGTGGAGTTGATTCCATTCACTGTGGAGTTGATTGTCACCATCAGCTCCCAACGGGTTAGCTGCAGCCACTTCACATTTGTGTATACCTGTACAGATGGTATGATTTCTGTGAAGAACATCTGTGCCCTACTGAACAACCTGTGTACTGCTGGAACTTCATCTAGTGCGGCCTCTGATGCTTCTGAGAAGTAATTACCTCCTCTCTTAACTCTGCTCAATTCAGCTGGCTTATCTTTTTTGCCTGCTTGTTCCTCTTCCACTGACCTCTTCTTCCTTTTGTTAGTGTTCATTTTCGGGAACTCATCGAGCTTCACATCTTTTCGTTGCATGACCAACGATGGCACATTGATGTGTACCAACAAGCAAACTCCTCCCCAGTTGGGTGGCAGCTTCTTGTATGCCTTTGATCCACACGCCCAGTAGTCAACTATCAGTACTGCTGTGTCTGCCTTCATTGCTGCATGCTTCTGCATTCCGACATTCTCTCCAACTTCCACTTCACCATTATTCTGGTAACAGAGCATAGTGCGGGTGTCTTCAGGGGTATAATCGACATTGGTCCAGCTTCATTCTCCACCCACTTAAGTAGCTTTGCGATCGTGCCCCGCTCTTTCATGCACTTGTCATTTTCTTCCTGTACCTTGTTCACTGGATCACAGTGCCTAGCTTCCCACCACTCCATCCTTCCATCCATCCTCAGTGTACACTTGGCCATATCTGTAGTCTTTCCCAAAATCCAGGTTCTCCTCCTGTCTCTTTTACTGTTGTCCATGGACAGGGCAATTCTTTCAGTGTTATAGTCTTTGTCTCTCCCTTCTTGGGCCCATTAGTGATATATTGTATTGCTTGGTCTAACTGACAGTAATTGTTCATCATGTCTAGTGTCTTTATGTAATTGTCTTCGTACGGGAACGTTGCTCAGGACATCCATCTCAATGTTGCTGTCTTCCCTTGAAATGTTCCTCTAGTTGTTACCATTGACAGATACATCAGGCATTGTGAGCTCTTGCTGCTGGTATTTCAGTTGCTATGAATGTTCTGGAGGCACTCATGGCATCGGGGATTAATGAGCAGACATAACAGCTCTCCCCGTGGTTTCCTTACCTTCTTTGGTCATGTGCTTGTACCAAATGTTGTTAGACACTTGAGTAGTGTCAGTGAGATACAGGTTTACCCCTTTCATGTCTGTGTCAACAATGCGCTTACCTCTCCTTATCATGTCTGCAGTACTCTCCTGTTCACCTGACATGGTCGTTCCCACTGCTTGGGTTGGGGGACTGTTAGTAGAGGATACAGCAGTAGCACTAGCAACAAAGGAAATCCTCCAAAATATAAACACAATAACTCCACTGGGAATAAGGAGATACATCAATATAATCACATTTTTTTATTATTTCACTCATCTTTACCTGTGCTGCTCATCCTGTGCAACCTGAAGATAAAGTTGGCCACCTGAAATGTGCAAAGAAATGCGTTATTGTTTTAGTACTGTGCGTACCTCTTTAAGCTGCATACTAAATAATTGTTAATAGTGAAAATTAACACTTCTTCCCACGCTGCCCTTACTACTGGGTCTCTCAGTGTGGGGAGAATAGGAGGATCGCTATGTTCAAGTTGTGGGTATGTTTGGGCCAAATAGTCCTCAAAGGCAAGATAATACATTCCAGGAGATCATGCTCGGAATCTACTGGGTATTCTCACAGTGTGGACAAACTGGTTTGAAAACGAATCAGGATGGTGGGCAGTGGGCAACATGAACAATCATCAACCATTACATCGGCTTTCTCGTCAAAAGTCTGTAGAGAATATAATAACAAATAGACAGTATATCCTCACTCTAAATCTATAAAGAGTCCAGTCCTTCACTCTACTGACTGCGAGCGAGTAACCATTGGGTGTCCTCTACTCAGCACTGTAAATTCAGAATCGTTTGTTTGCTCTTTTTGCTGTTGATCATTGGCCCGGTTGAAATCATTGCCAAGCGAGGCTGCTGTTTGTAGGGCTTTATGTCGGACAGGTGGTTCCAGACCGTCTTGCCCACTAGTCTTACAGCATGGTCTGTCACCTTCTCCACAAAGTGAGGACCAGTAAACCTTGGTGCGTTCTACCTGCAGATGAAATTCTGCAACAACACTATGTCCGCCACATTGACTTAAGTTCTGGGTCTCTTGGTGCTTTGTTGCAAATGTTCTCTCTGTTGTCGTCTGCCCCCTCCCCCAGTGTTGTATCTGGTGAGAGATAAAAGAGGTACTAGCAATCAAGGAAGTAATGTATTCGTACATCTCTTGTCCTAACACATCTGCACTACTCTCACAATCTTTCAGTGCTCTTGTGGGAGGAGGAAGTAGGAGTTGCATGCACTGTCACCACCTCATGGGGTGCAACAGTTAAATGGTGGTCAGGGCCAGGCGTATTACGCAATGCAAACAAAGCAAGAGGTAAGCAGCGCAGCCAACTTTTCACTGTGGTGTGCTGTGTTTTGGCTCTGGCCCCCTTCAGGAGGCTGTTCAGGGGTTCACACACCTTTTTTTCTTGCGGGTGGTACGCACAGGCAAATTTGTGTTGGATGCCCAGGACCGTGGTGATTTGCTTGAACATCTCATTGGCAAAGTAAGGGCCATTGTCAGACCGCAGGACCTCACACATGCTCCATTTTAGGTACACCTCTCTGACCAAAAATGTAGCTGCTCTGAGTGCATCAGCATGTGAACAGGGGCCAGCCTCAATCCACCTGGAGAATGGGCACAAAATCACTATCATGTAGTGGTATCCTTGACACACTTGGATCATTTCAACATAGTCTACATGTAAATGCTGGAAATGCCCTACTGGTCGAGGTATGGCTCCTCTCACTACTCTCAAAGTGTGTCCTGCTGTATATTGCTTGCATGTCAAGAAATGTCCTACAAATTCTGCCAAGTGTTCCTGCAAATTAGGACAGAAACATGTTTCTCCAACGGGGCAGCAATAACCGCTTTTCCTGTGTGTGTTGGGTGGTGCAATTGTGTCAGTGCAGTGCTCAGTAATGCTAGTGGCATGACCATTTGCATACCAGTCTTTGTTCCGCCTACACGTGCAGACCAGCACCGAAATGCCAGGCAAACCTCATTTGAACAAGAGTACCAACAGCAACCCCATACATTGCCTGGCATTTCTTGCACTTTCCCTGATACATTTTTTTGCTTTTACCTGACCTCAAATCGAGGGTTTCGACAGTGCGCTGGTTAAGGAGAAAAAGTGCAATGTAATAACAATGCTTTCCAATTCCCTATGATCCTCTCTGGCTCCAAACAGTCAACAGCAAGTTCAAACTGTGGTTTATTACACATAAAACCAACAGGGATCGATACAAGAACACAGGTGGATTCCAGTAATTCTCAACTTCTCCTGGCTGGCAGGCCAGTTTTAATACTAAGTTACGTCATTACTCCATCATCACTTGGGCCCTTCTCCAAAAACCTATTGGTGTGAGGGATTGGCCATCAGGAGTCTAATAACCTATATGGCCACCTATAAGTGTTATTCTACTGGCTCTCACATGTCAGGTGGCTGGCCTGTCCCATCCCAAATTCACCATCTATTACATTGTTGCAGAGTAGTGGGGTTACCATTGGTTCTCGTCCATTGCTAACACCCCTGGAAAGCTAAACTGTGATTGTCTAGAACTGATCCCCCCAGGCTGGGACTTGAACGAGTTCTCAGCTTGTGGTGTACCTCTTCAAGGTAATGTGAACAATTATGTGTGTGTATTGTAACTTGTGTACACCACCTTTGCATTATGAGAATATTCTTTTAACGGTAGAAATTCTTGTAGCAATCTGTGTCTGGCAGCTGGCACTAGCTTCTCCTTCCCACCATGGAAGACTGTCCATTGTTTTCTTCAGCTGTACAACATGTTTAGAGACCACAAAATCGAGCCCTGAAGCGCCTAATTATGAGGATGTATTCAATTTCTCTGTAGCTGGTCCCTTTGTCGTCTGATGAAAGGAATGTCTCCATGTCTCTTGACCTTGGCTGTACGCCCTGTATCATGCATCTTGCTCTCTGTCCAGCCAGAATCGTCTCAGCTCGTCTCCTGCTCAATGATTTGAGGCCTGCTGTAATTTTCCTAAACCTTATAATACAGCCTTATAATGAAGTTTCTACATTGTCCATGTTATACTATATTCCCTATGGGTTAGCTATACGTGGTTTGATCCGGTCACATATATACTCCTGTATGACCATGCGACTATTGGCTTTGAGCATCAGCAAGCTTGCTCAGGATCTCTTGTGCATTGCGGTTCTGCGTTACTGCATTTGGCTAATGACAAAATAATAAAAACAATGACCGTGTGTTTATGTAGCTGTCCTCTAACTATAGAACTGTGCGCTCATGTTCTTCATGTATTCAAGTGTGTCTTTGTGTTATGCGGTGTGGACTGCATGTATGCTTCATGTCTAACGCTGCTACATCATGGTGTCTCTACTGATGTCAGTAACATGGTTTCTTGGTGTCTAGTCCACGCTCTACATTTGGTGTCTCTGATCACGCCCTCATGCTCTTCTCCCACACAGAACAGATTTGTACTGCACTTGGTCTGTATGGCTGACTGAGAGGGTATCTCTCAGTATCTTTGTCGATCATTGGGGCACTTGGGATTTGTCCGAAATAGAATGGGTGGTTGAGGGTTTTTCTGGCCTTCCATCTTGTCATGAACTTGATGGGATGGGCGGCTGGTCCCAGGATCCCGTTTCCCTCTTCAATACAATATAGCAGGAAGCTGGTGTCTGAATGTCAATAAAGCGTGATCACTAAAATGTACAAAAAATATTTGCAGTTCCAATAATACCTGAAACAACTTTTCACATACGTGGATGAAATCTAACATGGAAGATTTATTTCCACTATGCCACATTGGAGCCGAGGGAATATCTCCTTTCACTGCACCATAAAGGATTAGTACATCTAGTTCTTAAAATAATGGGTCACTTCAAGAAATTCTTTTTTTCAGCACATCTATGGTGACATTCAGGACCACTGGAAATCAGTGAACCTTTGGATTTAGTGATTAAACAGTTGGCATTTAAATCATCACAAATAATGACATTTATATCCAGATTATATGCAGACTTCATTCCTAGCAAATTGAGTACCCTTACTTGAATATCCATAGTAAAAAAACCTTCAGGAGCATCATAAATGTTTACCAAGAGCAACTTATGATTAGGTCCAATCTCCACTTCAACCACTAACACATTGCTCTCATTCTCCACTTCCATGCACTCTTTTGATTTCACGTTATTTGCTACTAAAATAGCCAAGACACCATAAGGGCGACCTTTTTCTCCCCTGTTAGCAAGGCACAAATATGCTGTACATACATCAAATTGTGTAGTTCTTAGCAGCCGCGTCTCCTGAAGTAATATTATATCAGCCACAAAGAGATAATTACAAGAAATATCTGATCAAAAAAGATGGGCATGCCCTTTGGTATTCCGTGATTTAATTTCGATACTGTATCAGGGTTTCATCATAATTGGGGGTAAAAATGAACATAACCTCTCCCAGGGTGATTTAATATTCGGGTCACATCAGTCTTCGGATGTTTTAATTTCCACTGCTTTCTTAGACATTACAACCTTCTTCCTTTCCCCCTTCTTTGTATTTGTTTTATCTTCATAGGGGCCTTTTTTAATGATCCCACAGTCTAATTTGTAACCCCATTTGAGGAGTGATTCTGAGTTTGCCCTAATTAGGCTAACTACTTCAGAAGGTGAGCAGTGCACCTTGGTTACATAATAAGGACATGTGTCCAATAGCTCAACCAGTTTGAAATCACTACTTTGTATCACTGTTAGAGGAAGAAGGTTGATAAAGATTTCGAGTATACAACCTCTATTTATCGGCTGCTTTGAGCCATCAAATAGGCTCACAATAGTGAACTCCATATGAGGAAGGGCAGTCCCTGCCCGAGAGGAGGATCTTTCTGATAATGCAATCACACATGGTTACTTTTTAACTTTATTAGCAGCACACACTATTTTATAATTCTGTTTTATCTTGGCTCTATTCAATTGGACACTCGCAGCAATAGTTGCAATACTTGTTTCCATGGATGTTTCAGTGGCATCCGAGATACTTTGATCAAATTCACCTATTACCTCTAGATGCAATAGCCCAGTTTTTCTTTTGGGGTCTTTAGAGACAATTAGCCAATTAGTTAATTGCCAATTTTATTAGCTGCTCTTTTTGCTCTTCTCAACACTTTTTTCCTAGATCTTTTAGAGGAATACTGGTTCTTATTAATATCTTCTTTACCCAATTGTACATTACTTTCTTCCACAACCTGATGTTTAGGTGCAAGTTTAGCCTTTATATTCTTAATCCTTTTTTTTTCTCTGTTTGATAGTGGACAATCATAATCTTCCTCATCACTGCCACTAATATTCTCTACCTTTGTAGATATAATTATTTCAGAATTAGTTGTCAGTAGAATGTCATTAGGCAGAGCACCATTAATAGTGTAATTTGTCTGTGGATGAGACATAATTTCTCCCTTCAGAGCCATCCCGTTTTTCTTGTAATAATTCAGACAAGCAACATGCATTCTTTTGTACTTTGCAGGAAATATCATGTGTTAGTTTTAGCAAAATCTTTGACGCAAAACTTGTACCCAAATTATGTGCCTCCTGCTCCTTAAATCTTTTGTTATACATACCATCCGTATTCAACTGGCGACTAGCAACTTCAGTCAAATCAAGAAAATCACTAGTTATTTCATGGTTTTCATCAATGATCCTTGTAAGCCGTGGAGAACAGGAAAGTCTCACAGAAGGTGCAAATGATTGCCCATGAACCTCAATTACTATTCGCGTGTGGAACTTCCCGCGCACCCCGAAATACACGTACCCTGATGAATTTGCGTGTCAGACTACACGCGCACCCCTGAAATACACGTACCCAGGCAAATCGCACTGCTGGGGGGTGGAGGGGTGTGGTAGACAGGAGTGGGGGCCTGGTGGAGGGTGCCCTTGGATGCTGGGGGATGGGGGTGCAGGGAGACAGGAGTGGGGGCCTGGTGGAGGGTGCCCCTGGATGCTTGGGGGGTGGGGGTGCAGGGGGACATGAGTTGGACATGTGTGGGGGCCTGGTGGAGGGTGCCCCTGGATGCAGGGGGGTGGGGGTGCAGGGGGACATGAGTTGGACATGAGTGGGGCCTGGTAAAGGTTGCCCTGCACTGCCGGGGGTGGGGGTGCTGGGAGACATGAGTGGGGGCCTGGTGGAGTGTGCACCACAGTGCTGGGGGGTAGGGGTACAGGGGGACATGAGTTGGACATGTGTGGGGGCCTGCTGGCAGGTGCCCCACAGTGTTGGGGGGTGAGGGTGCTGGGAGACATGCGTTGTTGATCAGTGGTGCAAGGTGACATGTGGGTTGGCTGGGGGGCATGCCCATGGTGGATGGGCTGCCTGCAGGACATGAGCAGGGGTGCAGGGTAGTCCCCTGTGGTGTGGGCTGCCTGCAGGGGCCGTGGAGGGTGTAGAGGGAACACCTGGGAGGACCCACACGGCAAATTCACGTGTAGTACTCCCCGCGCACCCCTGAAATACACGTGCCCTAATGGAATCGCGTGTGATACTTCCCACGCACCCCGGAAATACACGTACCCTGCTGAATTTGCGTGGGATACTTCCCGCGCACCCCTGGAATACACGTGCCCTGATGGATTCACGTGTATTACTTCACGCGCACCCCTGATGTACACGTACCAAGGACATTCGCGTGTGAAACTTCCCGCGAACCACTGAAATACACGTTCCCCGCTTGGCGTTTGCT
This sequence comes from Ambystoma mexicanum, assembly GCF_040938575.1. Classification (NCBI taxonomy): domain Eukaryota; kingdom Metazoa; phylum Chordata; class Amphibia; order Caudata; family Ambystomatidae; genus Ambystoma; species Ambystoma mexicanum. The sequence continues at coordinate 1,106,040,859 of NC_090930.1, read as the reverse complement.
GTTTGGCAGCCCTGTGAACTGGTCCAGGGTTAGTGCAATTTTGATGGCTTTTCCTTGCGCAAGGGCGTTCTTGGGGGCGTAACTGGCGCTGCTGCAGGGTAGCTGCGCCACTCTGTGCCACGGCTGGTTTTGGAGGCTAAAATCCATGAATACGCTGTGCGATGAAATGGATTTTTTCGCACGCGGCTGGCGCAATGTATCGCACGGGGACACTGTGCGCCAGCCGCGTGCGCCACTTTTGTGCAAAATTCTATGATTTACCCTGATAATGTGTTTGTGTGCTTCTTTTTGAATTTGTTAAATGTTCCTATGTTATGATATAACAATCAAACATACCCCCCCCCAGAGTTTTTAGGTAGTGGTACTGTTGATGAGTTCGCGGACATCAAGTACAGTAGAAGAGATTCAGTCAGTTCCATATGATATGTATATAAAGTCAAAGTCATTATTGTTAAGTTGCACTACTAAAAGCCTATGAAATTCAGTGAAAAAACTTTGTTAAAGGGACGTTAAGGTAAAGTTGCACTACTAAAAACCTATGAAATTCAGTGAAAAAAACTTTGTTAAAGGGACGTTATGGTTCCAAGTAAAACCGAAAAACCCTTGAAATTCGCCAGTTATGGTAAGCTAAGCAACCATAACTCGCGCCACCACCGTGCACTGCTAAGACTAACACCCACGACATCAAAGATGACATCACAAATGTCATTGATGACACCACTGATGACATCACATGTGTATGTACTTTTCATGAAATATGTGTACAAGGGATTCTTATTATAATGTTGCGAAAAAAGTGTCAAGGATCAATGCAATAAATATCATACCCTAATTAGTGCATTGAACGATGCATTGATATAAATAGCATTCTATTGTGGGGTTCTATTATGGGGTTCTATCTAGTATACTAAGCTACTCATGCAGAAACATAGCATTGTGTGCAGCGTACAAGATGAAGGCATAATATTCGTAATGTTAATAAGTTGAATAATGAAATGTAAAACCCATTTGTGATGTCATCTTTGATGTCGTGGGTGTTAGTCTTAGCAGTGCACGGTGGTGGCGCGAGTTATGGTTGCTTAGCTTACCATAACTGGAGAATTTCAAGGGTTTTTCGGTTTTACTTGGAACCATAATGTCCCTTTAACAAAGTTTTTTCACTGAATTTCATAGGTTTTTAGTAGCGCAACTTAACCATAACGTCCCTTTAACAAAGTTTTTTCACTGAATATATATATATATATATATATATATATATATATATATATATATATATATATATATATATATATATATATATGCATATTGTCTGCACAATGGTGGGAAGATGCCAGTGAACAAATCGTGGGCAAGTGAAACACCAGTATGCAGTAAGCCGCACTTGCTGAAATACCAGAAGACATTGCCAGGAGCCGGAAGACATGGAGCTGCAGTTAGTGCGGGGGCCTGAAGAAAGCCAAGTGTGTTAGGGGGACATACAATTTGAAGGAGTGCTAGCTCAGTGTCAAGGTCAAGAGTGGGGAGCTGGGCTGAAGGGGGGAAAATGACCCCCACCCCAGAACAGTAACAGGAGCAGCGCTCAAATATCAGCGGCACAGGGACCCACTAGCATGAAAACACAGAAGAGCAGCATCATTGTGCTGGAAAAATGTTGCCGGCATGAAGGACTTTTATACATTGCAAAATATAAAAAAAATAGAAAAGGATTCCCTTTGGACAAAGGAATCCATTTTGACCAAATTCAAAGGTGTATAAAATATATAGTATGATGTTTGATATTAGCGGTAGGGAGCCAAAGAATTCATGGGTAGAGTTGAGCAAGAGCCAAACCATGCGGCCCGGCTTAGCTCTAAGAGCCAAATGCAAGCCAAGCTAGCAAAAGATACATATCTTTCCACTTGCCTCCCTACCCTCAAACAAACAATCTATACATGTCATCCTGCCTCCTCAACCCTTACAACCACGACCCAATACCTGGCATCCTGCTCCTTGCCCCCACCTATACCTGATGCCCAGCCTCCATAAACAGGATACCTCTACCTGGCATCCGAATGTTTTGGCAGAAACAGCACAGTGAAATTAAATGATTTGCCCATGAGCACATAATTTGCGTAAGGTAAGATTTGATCCCAGTCTACACGTTAGACATTTGACCGACTCTAGCTGATATAAATGTATGTATTAAATATTAAGGAGCTAGAATACTGCTCTGTATCATAAAGCTGACTTAAAAGTACTCAAATCGCAATATAAACGAACCTGGCAGATATATAAAGCTGTATGTTATGCAAAAAAGAGTGATTATAGCTTCATTTGTACCATCCTGAATGGAACACTACATGCTCCAGAATGCTGGCATAAGCAATCCCTGTCTTTAAAAACTGCACTTTCAAGATTGTGTGAAAAGTTCATTTACTTGTAGTCATTGTTCTACACAGACTTGGAGATTGTTATTGTGCATCACTTCTAGCATGCTTAAATCCTAAGGAAGCTATCTTCAGTCTTTCAGCAGGCAGAGGTGGGAGCAACAGGTAGCACCCACAGGTCCTTGATGGTGAGAAATTGTGTTTTAAAACTAAACTAAAAGGATGTGTGACAGGTAGAACGTCACATGTCTAAGAAAGCATCTCCCTTGCCCAGGATCAGTGTGACTTCGCACTACTGCATTCAAGAACGTGATAGCATGTGGATACTCCATGTCCACAGCACACGGTCTGCGGGGAAGAGTACAAAGGTTCGTATACAGTAACAGATAGGACAGTTCTTGCACTCAAAGCTGTGTAGTACATCATCTTTTCACTTATTCGTTATGAGGGAAACAGCTCCTAAGTGACAGAGCAATGAGCACGTTGAGGTATACTTCAGCTTGTGGAGTTCACATTATACATTATCAATATGTGTATTATTTTTGGAGTAATCACTGTAGTTCAGTACACTATATCTAAGTGGGACTTTCTTTGTAGTGCACATTTTAAGTGATTCCCATTATGGACGCCAAAAGAAATATTATCCATTATGTTGAGTGATTTTTTTCTCGGGATTTCATAGATTGGGCAAGTGTGAATGCAGGGTTTTCTGGCTACACAGTTTGACATTTTGCAGGTTTAGACCACAGATGCTTCCATTGCACCCCCAGTTTTGCAGCAACATGCACTTTCTGAGGGGCAAGAGATAAACAAATCACTCTATGCAAGTAGATGATTACAGGCAGTTCTTTTAATGGTCACTGGGTGGCAGCATCACTTTAATTTACTCTGAATATAACGAGGATGAGGCAATACTTGGCTTGGCACCAGGGGTGTTGCTAAGTCTGGAAAAGATCAGGGGCTAAACTAATGTTGGGACTGGTTGAATTCGGGGCTAGCTATAGCGTTTTGTTTGTAGTCCCTGAGCTTCTATCCGGGGCTACAACCAAAAGACCTGGGCTATAGCTCCCTCAGCACCCCCATCCCCTAGCAACGCCTCTGCTTGGCTCCAGTCTGGCTCTTCTTTTATAGGAGCTGATCCAGAGCCGGGTATTTGGTGCTTACCAGGATTGAGCTATCTCTGGCTCCCTCACCCCTATTTGATGTCAAGGAATGATAGAATACAGAACATACATTATTTAAGACTCAACCAAACAGTGCATCTGTCCTATGAAATGTATACAGAACAGTAAACGATGGGGACAACAATGAAAAAGGGAAATCTAAGTGTGGCACAACCTAAAGTAATGTACACAACAGGGCACATCAACGTGGAAAATTGACCCTAAAATGGGGCACAACATAATCCAAAAGACAATAAAAACATGTCATATTTTCAAGTACAGAAACTCTACAGATATTAATAAACAATACATGCACAAATACGTGAAACAAATAGCAATCTGGCTTTTAGTTCATTTTTGATTTGTTGATACCAACGTAAAATTAAAGTAAATCGCTGTGTCAACTTAAGTTTCAGGGCTCCAAAATACGGTGGGTAAGTAGGCCAAGCCTTTCACAGGACTTGGTATATTTGCAATGAACCAGAACACATTTGAGGTAATCAAATCTAAAATAAATCAGAAAATATAGCAAAGGCAAATTGGTCCAAGTTCGCCTTCATGTCACAGTTAACCATTGAGATCAACAGGACCTGCCACTAAACGGTAGGCTCACGGGCCTTGAAACTCAAGGACAGGATCTGCAAAAATGAGCCATGCAAAACCAACTGGGAAAAGGAGACATGCTCATCACCGGGACATTCTCGTTGCAGGGCGCAGCAAGTAATCAGATGTGAGATTGCTAACTGCAAGGCAGACTCATGGAAATCATTAAAGGCAAGTTGAAAATAATCGCAAGAAACCAACCTGAAACCAAATGTGATTGACCAAAACATGTGTGGTGTCTCCATCATCTGCTGGTCACCAAACTGCACGAAAAACAGATAAGTGTTCCAACTGAAATAAAGCAGACAACAGGACAAGAATGTTAGTAAAGACCCGCACCGGTGCCAAGTTGCATTAGACTAACGTCAAGTCCTAGTAGCACTGCCGTTGTTTGGTAGATACAATGGGCCTGATTCGTGGAATTTTTTTGCACGGGTGAAAGTGACTTTGCACTGCTGAAAACTGACTCCGCGCTGCACATTGTTTTTCTTTTTAAAGACTCCTGCTGATTTCCTGCACATCTTTTTAGGACTCATCTCAGCTGAGTTCTGCATGCCAAGAAATAAAGCAACAGCAACTTGGGTTTGCCTTAAATCAGACCATGATTTAACTTATTTATTTATTTATTTTTGCATTTGTAAAGCGTGCAAAAGCCACAAGCATCCAGGCGCTGGTTACGGAAAGCAGTGGAGGGATGACGAGGGTGGGGAGGGGAGGAAAGGGGTGGGAGACAGCAGCAGATACCCAGGGGACAGGAATGGTTTCAGTTGAACTTGCCTGAGCCTGAAGAGAATTTCTTTTTTTTTTAAAATTTTTATTTGGCATGCAGTGGTTAAACATAACAGGGAAAACCTTTTTGGCAAAGTTCAAATTAATTAGCTTTAAATAAAGAAGTAGGAAAATAGAGAAATAGGGGAGAGGGAAGTTCAGGATTCATCTCTTGAATAGTTCAATTTCACCAATTGTAGGACTTTATGGCCCAAAAAGGGTGTCTCGCACTCCCGAGCGTGCATCAGCAATATCCCAGCATTAGGCACCGGGGCGGGCATGGGAAGCCTCTGCTAAAGGGCCAGGTTACATTTGCAAGTATAACAGAGCCAGCACCCTGCAGCACTGTGCCACAGTCTTCGACCACATTAATACTCAGCCATCGGCCTCCTTAGCCACTCACAACTGGAACTAATTATCTCCGAAGGAGCCATCCAGGCCCGCTCTGGCTCTGTAATAAAAAAAAGGCCGGTAATACACTGTGATCCCTAACAGCAATAATCCCATTTTAATAAATCATTAAGTCCCATGTTAAGCATCACCAGGGTCCAGGATGCAGCACAGAACTCGGGGCTCCCGCAGAATATAAGAAGGGATCCAGGGCAAAGATGGTGCACTTTAAACATGCAACCCCCGAGCCAAAAAAAGAAAGAACATCTCATTTGGGAATTGGCTACCCAATAAGGAATTCTTGATTTTTAGTATGTCATTTGTGTGTGGGATCTGTAATGACAAATGTGTAAAGTATGATGGCCCAGTTTCACTGCTCAAAGCTTTTCATGATAAAAAAAATAAATGGAAATTGGTGTTATTACTCTATTATTATTATTATTATTATTATTATTATTATTATTATTATTATTATTATTATCATTATTATTATTATTCCAGGAGCATAGATCACAACTTGAGAGCATTTTAGTGGTTTTAGAAATTGTGCATTTTAGAAATGTGAGCTGTTAGCTAACCCTCGTTAAAGGATAAAAGCATGCATTGCCAGTTTTCACTCACACAGTAACATATGGGGCCTGATTCATAGAAAGTTTTCCTATATGATTGCGACATTATAAAATACTTCCATGAATCAGGGCCATACTGTTTAAAGGCATTGCAAGCATTCACAAATTCAAAGCAATGAAAGATATTCCCAGATGCCAATGGACAATGCAGTGTTTGGCACATTTCACATGTCCAATGACAGAGCTTTCAGCTTCAAGTGCCCACTGACAGGCATTGGCCGTTTCCCATGCACAGCATCAAGTATGGCCCGTTTCCATATAGACCATGGGCCTAATTACGACCCTGGCGCTAATGGGTTAACAGCGCCGTAAAAGGCTCCGGCGCCGTTAGCCCAGTAGCGCCTTACTACGAGGTCCCTTTGCGGGATCCGAACTGTACTTAAAGTAGGGACCCGCAAAGGGACCTTGGTGCTAAGTATGGTACCATACTTAGCGCCTTCCCCAGTCCCATTGAGCCCTATGGGGCAAAAATGGGAATGGGGAAGTGCCAATGTTCAATGGGGAATTACCGCCCCGCCAACCTTGGAATGGGGTGGTAATTCCCCATTGAACATTGGCGGACTTGTTACGATACCGGCACCAACCATGGTGCTAATAGCGCCATGGTTTAGCGCCAGTATCGTAATGAGGGCATATCTGCAAAGCCAGTGGTAGCTTTACATATCAAGTGTACTACCAGCTTTAAATGCCCAGGTATTATTGGTTTCACATGCATAGTTGTGATTATAGTCATGTTCCATATAAACTTTAACAGTATTGCCAGTTTCTTCTACATGGTTGACGTATTGCCAGTATAAAATGCACTTGCCTGTAGTGTGATCCTAACGAGTGACTAGGTATTGTATGGACAGTCTCACATGTGTATGTGCATTAACAGATTTGGATATTTCAAATGTGCTGGGTAACACGCTTCTCACTCAGTCCCTCAATTAGGGGCAGAACCAAACTCAGTATTTTGGGGCAATGATCTAAAGAAATATACTTACAAAGGACTGGGAAGGCATCGCACACTAAATGTTGGGGTCTAGATGAACAGCAAAGGAAGAAACTCTACCTCTCTCTTCCTCCTAGCTCTTTTTTCACATGGTGTTATGTATATATTTGCTATAGGGCAGCGCTAGTCGCCCTATAGTTAAGGTGAAACCTATCATCCATAGGAAATGCAGAAATTCTATGGCTAACAACTTTTGAGCCAGATCGGCACAATATTTGATATTCCTAATTTGGGGCCCATTCCCCCAGAACTGGAAAGTTTAATGCAAATCCTTGTTACAGTTCAAAAGATGTCAAGGGTAATAAAAAGGGTGTTTTTCACTTTTTCATGAATTTTCCCATAGGGAAAGTTTTCAATTTTTTCTCGACCGCACAGCCAAAACCGCTGGATGGATTTGCACCAAATAAGAAACAAGTTGGGCACAAAACTCTTAAAGGAAATCCTTTGTTGGTTTGGCATAAATCCACCCAGTCTTTTTTTTTCAAATACAACGTAGAGTGTGGCTCCCCTGCATTATACCTCCCGAAAATCAAGTTACCGAATTGTTTTTTGGAAAGTGCCCTGAAATGACTTGGGCATATTGTCATTTTTTTACAAGTGTTTTTCCGAAATCGAATATCAGCATTAATGGCAACAAAAATTGTAAACACTTCAAAACTATAATAAATTGATATGTGGCAATCACTGTGATTGCTAGTTAGGCAGAGATGAGGTTTAAGTTAATTTAGGAAACAATCTGCTTTTTTATATAAAGAAAATCACAGGAAATGCTTCCTAATACACTTAAAATGTGTGGGAGGGGGCTATTAGGGCGCTATTCATTTTCTGGGTGTGGTAAATGTGTTAAATAAGCTTATATTTGCTTAATTAGATAAATGAAAAGTGTGCAAAGAAAGTCATTGGGAAGTCGATCCTTGTTTACTATGCAGCCTTTGTTTTAATTGGGCAAGCTTTTCACAGCTTTAACAGTGAAGTTCTCAATTCACTCCTGACAGCAGTAGGGAAGATATGTAGCTTATTATACCTCCTTCTTCTTCGTCACCGTACATAATCAGTAAACCTACCTCAAGCCCTACATCTATCTTCCTTGCACCCGTATGGAATAGTAATCTTACCTATATACTTTCTTTATCACAATACCCCACTAACCCAACCTCACTTTTCTTCGTGAGAGTACCCCACTACCACCAACTCACTCTTCCTCTGCACAGCCTTCAACTGTCACCACATCACTCTTCCTCGTAACAGTACACCCACTACAACCAAATCACTCATCCTTGTCCCAGTCCCCCACTACCACCAACACAGTCTTCGCCTTCTCAGTCCCACACTACCAACACGTCCCTCTTTCTTGTCACAGTACCTCACTACGACCAATTCACTCTTCCTTATCACAGTCCCCCACTACCATCCACCTCACTCTTCCTCATCTCAGTCATCCACTACCACCATCTGACTATTCATCAGCATACCCCACCACCTGACTCTTTCTAATCACAGTCCCCCACTACAACCACATCACTCTTCCTTTCCCTAGTCTTCAACTGCCACCATCTCATTCTCCCTCATCACAGTACCCAACTACCACCAACTCACTATTCCTCGTCAAAGTCCCCCACTACCACCATCCCACTCTTCCTCATCACAGAACCCCACTAACACCATGTCACTCTTCCTCATCACAGTCCCCAAGTACTGCACCTCATTCTTCCTTGTCACAGTTGCCAACTACTACCAACTCACTCGTCCTCATCACAGTCTCCCACTACCACAAACCTGATCTTTCCCCTCAGTCACCCACTGCCACCATATCTCTTCTTCTTGCTGCAGTAACAGAGTACCACCAACTCACTCTTCCTCACCAGAGTACCCCACTACCACCATGCCACTCTTCCTGATGACAGTACCCCACTAACACCAACGTTCTCTTCCTCGACACAGTAACCAACTACCACCAACTCACTCTTCCTTTTCACAGTATCTTAATACCTTCAACACACTCTTACGGTCAACAAGTACCTCACTACCACCATCTTACTCTTTTTTGACGCCGCCCGCACTGCCACCACCTTACTCTTCCTGATCACATTTCTCCACTAGCACCAACTCACTCTTCCTCGTCGCACTACCCCACTACCACCAACTCACTGTTCATCATCACAGTCCTCCACTACCACATCTCATACATCCTTGTCACAGTCCCCAACTGCCACCACATCACTCTTTCTTGCCCAATACCCCACTACCACCAAGTCGCTCTTCCTCTTTTCTGTCCACACTACCATCGTGTCCCTCTTTCTTGTCACAGCACCTCACTATGACCAACTCACTCTTCCTTATCACAGTCGCCCACTACCATCCACCTCACTCTTCCTCATCCAAGTCATCCACTTGCACCATCTCACTATTCATCAGCATACCCCACTACCACCACTTGACTCTTCTTCATCAGTTCCGTGTCACCATCACACACTGCCCCACCTCACTCTTCCTCGTTACTTTTCCCTACTAGCACCAACTCACTCTTCCTCATTGCAGTACCCCACTACCACAACTCACTCTTCCTCATCATGGTCGCCCACTGGCACCAACTCATTCTTTCTCATCGCAGTCCCCCACTACCACATCTCACTCTTCCCCGTCACAGTCCCCCACTGCCACCACATCACTCTTTCTCACCACAATACCCCGCTACCACCAACTCACTCTTCCTCATCACATTACCCCACTAGCAACAACTCTCTCTTCGTCATCACAGTCCCCACCTACTGCATCTCACTCTTCCTTGTCACATTTTCCAACTACCACCAAGTCACTCTTCTTCATCACAGTACCCCACTACCACCATCTCACTCTTTTCCGTGTCACCATCCCTGACTGCCACCACCTCTCTCTTTCTCGTCACATTTCCCACTAGCACCAACACACTCTTCCTCATTGCAGTACCCCACTACCACAACTCACTCTTCCTCATCACAGTCCCCAACTACTGCACCTCACTGTTCCTTGTCACAGTTCCCAACTACCACCAAATCTGTTACACCTTTCCAGCGATGGCTAAGTAGGCGTACTTGGTCTCTATACGGAGGCATGCTACGTGTGAACTGCAAGATGGCTAGAGAGCACTGGCGCACAAATTGTGACAGACTAGTTGCTGCACGCTGCCGGCAGACGCAATTGACGGATCACATGACTCCACTTAAGGAACACGGAACACCGCTTCTGTGCGTCATTTCTGCTGTTTGTGATGCTCCATAAGTTCGTGGATACTCCTTTCCCCATTATTGATACTTTAGCAAGTACTCCCTAACTCTCCCCATTCTGACTACCTTTCTTTCCATCATAGACATCTGTCACGCCTTTGTCCTGCCGAGAATCGCTTCCTTCTCGCATCCCCAATCCTCAATCTTACCATCGAGCAGTATTTTCTGTTCGATTCAAGCACCCGAAATAGAAAAGAGATCCGTAGCGAGAAAGTAAGTTATCGTGGCTTCTTTCAAGTCTTACTTTCCCTCCTTCCCTTTGTGTCATTACTAACATTCCTTCCCTTGCTAGGAATCATACCCTCTCCAGCAATCAACTTCATTACCAGCTCCCAGGGTCGGTCGACACAAGTGATCTAACTCCTGCCTATCCGGGCTTCTGTAAGTGTTGAGCCCTTGCATAACACGTTCATTCACAGACCTGCCATGCTATCTGTTACTTACCTGTCCTTTCTCGTCCTCTAGGACTCTCGTCATATTCCTCCAGCACACTTCGCCCTGAGAAGAGCCATTCAATCAGGAGAACCAGTCCAGGACGTCCAGTGTTTTTTCCCCCAGAGGGTTTCCCTGGGGTTCGTGTTTCTCCCTCACTGGTACTCGCATTTCCGGTGATTGGGAGGGGCAGGGACTCTCGGGTGATCTTTCCATTCTGCAGTTGTTGCTCCAGACGGTCTGCTGTCGGGTCAGGTTAGTGTCTATCATTCTGTTATTCCATTCTATGAACTTCGTTAGCAACATATTACACTGTTAGTAGTTCATAGACGTTTAAGTTGTTACAGTAAGCGACGCCGAAAAAAGAGACGTGGCCAGATCTGGTAGCGTCAGTATGGAGCAACAAATGCAACAACTAATGGCCGCTATGCAATCTATGTCACTAGAAATACAGACCATAAAGCAGGATAACGACCAGTTGAGACAACAAGTTACCCGAGCATTCTCAGAAACACCCCCAATAGCATTGGGCACGGGCAAGTTTGATGGGGATCCACATAAACTGAAAGAGTTTTTGGATATCTGCACAGTTCAGTTCACTTTTAATTCCTGCTTCTTCCCGACAGATAAGGATAAGGTAGGGTTCCTTATTTCTCATTTGTCAGGTCCAGCATTAGCATGGGCCACCCCATTAGTTACTTCAGGTAACACTATTCTGGATTCTTATCCAGCCTTTGTCAACAGTCTGAGAACCATGTTTAGTCGCCAGGAAATTTCTGTGACAACGCAAGAGAAGCTTCTGGATCTTCGTCAGGGGAGTAAAGATCTCTTATCTTATTGAAATTGGGTGGCCAGATGACGGATTGTTGATGTTGTTCCGCCGAGGTCTATCGGAGGAACTGAAGGATGAGGTCTCTAAGGTTCCCCGGCCGGCCAATTTAGCAGAAATGATCACCTTCATGATGCAAATTGATTATCGGCTTCAAGAACGGGTCCACGAGAAGCAGAAGGTGAAGGGAGGTCGGTCACAAGTTGAAATTTCCCTAAGTGTGAGTAAACCCTCTACAGTTGATGAACCCATGCAGATTGGTTCAGTCAAAGGTCCGTTATCAGTCGCAGAAAGAGAGCAAAGGAAGGCATTAGGACTCTGTATGTATTGTGGCTCTTCTTCTCACATTCTACGCGATTGCCCAATCGTTCCTCAACGTCAAAGTTCCGATCCCTACCGTGGAGAGAACAACGGCAGGGAATTTAGATCAGGGTTTCCCCCAACGAGTAGGTTTGTCTCTTGAACCCTCCGCCACCAATCAGTCCATGATAGTCCTCTCTTTGACCATTAGTTTACCAGACTGACTGATTCAAGTAATTCCAGCATTACTGGATTGTGGTGCTGCAGGGAATTTCCTAGATGATCAATGGGCAGCCACTAACGGGATCGCTAGAATTCTCAAGTCCATTTCCACACCCATTCAAAGGGTTGATGGAAACCCTTTGGTTTCCGGGCCCATTCGGGAACAGACCTGACCGGTGACTTGCCTGATTGCTTCACATAAGGAAAATCTGGTTTTTGACCTAATAAAAGCCGCCCGCCTTCAGGTTATCCTGGGACTTCCTTGGTTACGCACTCATAACCAGTTCATAAATTGGAAGGCAGGAACTATATTCTTGGGGTCAGAATATTGTATTGCCCACTGTTTATCTCATAATGCTGTTGGGATTCAGATGCCGCCTGAGATATCATCCCTTCCCGAAAGTGTCCTCTATTGGACAATTAAGAACAATTCCACAGTGTCATCAGCAGTACTACAAAGTTTTTTCAAAACCCCTCTTTCCCACCTTACCTCCTCATCGACGAGATGATTGTCATATCACGCTGCTCCCCAACCAGCCTCTTCCATTTGGACGGATGTATGTCCTATCTCAGAAAGAAAAGGCAGCTCTCCAGGGGTACCTCCATTCTAACCTGCAGAATGGGTTGATCACTGAGTTCAAATTCCCAGCGGGGACTTCTCTGTTTTTTATTCCCAAAAAAGACTCTGAAGAACTTCGTCCGTGTATTGATTATCGGGGATTTAACAAGATCACTGTTCTGGACAAATATCCAATGCCCCTGATCAAAGATATTTTAGAAGCAGTTCAAGGAGCGGCTCTGGCTTACCACTTGATTCGGATCGCACCTGGAGATGAGTGGAAAACGGCTTTCCGTACCCCCTTTTGTCACTTCCAATACCAGGTGATGCCATTCGGTCTGGTCAACGCTCCTGCAGTTTTCCAGCGGTTCATGGATCACCTGTTTGCAGATATCCTTCTCCATTTTGTCATCATCTACTTAGATGATATCTTGGTTTATTCAGCAAATGAGAGCGATCATGTCCGTCATGTCAACATCATTCTGGATCGCCTACAGGCCAATCAGTTATATTGTAAAGCCAAGAAGTGTGAATTCCATCAAGCCCAGATCACTTACCTTGGGTTCGTTTTGTCCGCTCACGGCATCTCTATGGCCAAAAGGAAAGTTTCGTCTGTTGTAGATTGGCCACCCCCAACCACTGTTAAAGAGGTTGAACGATTTCTCGGATTTGCATATTTTTATCAGAAGTGCATTCCTTGCTATTCCGAGACCGTTCTACCCATAACAAGATTGCTAAAGAAGGGGGTCACGTTCTCTTGGGACTTGCAAGCACAGCAAGCATTTGACGCTTAAAAGGGATTGTTTACCTCTGCTTCAATATTGGTTACTCCCGATCAAACTCGTCCTTTCGTAGTGGAAACTGACGCCTCGCATCATGCATTAGGAACGGTCTTATTAACAACTGTCAAGTCAAGGGGATGAAAGACATGTAGCATATCTGTCCAAAACCTTCACTTCCTCCGAAGAACATTGTTCTGTGCTAGAAAAAGAACTCTTGGTGATAAAGTGAGCCTTTGAGGAATGGAAGCACCTCTTACTGGGATCATCCTTTCCAGCAGTGGTCCGCACGGATCACCAGAATCTTAAAGTCCTGCAGCAAGCTCAAACAACTAACAGCAGGCAAGCACGATGGGCTGATTTATTTCTTCCTTATCGGATCGAGTTCACGTTCTTACCAGGGAACCAGAACCTGCGGGCAGACGCCCTTTCTCGTAAAACTCCTCAATTCACCAGATTCTGTCCAGAGAAGATGTTCCCCAGAGACCGATTTGTTTCTGTCATCTCCGATTTTCTTTATATCCTTAAACAGGAAACTTCTCTTCAACACCAACATTGCGAAGAACTAGCTGCCTCTTACCATCTTACCAGGGAACAGAATTTGTATTTCCATGCTGGTCAAGTGTTAGTTCCTACCTCGGCTCTACTGTTGGAAGTTCTACGGATGTGCCACGACGCCCGGGCTGCTGGACATCGAGGCATTCAAACCACTCTTGACCTGGTTAAGCATCATTTTTGGTGGCCTACTCTTCATTCTGATGTCACAGACTATGTCAAGGCATGCAGCATTTGTATTCAATCAAAAACGTTGCGCACTTCACCTTTTGGTTTACTTGCCCACATGCCCATTACAGAAAGACCTTGGCAGGTCATTTCTACTGATTTCATTGTGGATCTTCCTCCTTCATCTCAGAATACCACCATTATGGTTACCATCGACTATTTCACAAAGTTAGCTCACTTTATTCCATTGCCTAAAGTTCCAGGAGTTGCTCAGATGTCCAAGGTCTTTATTTCAGAAATATTCTCGCGGCATGGCCTTCCCGATATCATCGTCTCCGACACAGGTCCTCAATATACGTCTCAATACTGGAGGAAGTTATGCCAGGTCCTTGGTATCAAGAGAGCTCTGAGTTCAGACTTCCATCCTCAGATCAACGGACAGACGGAACGTCTGAATCAGACTCTGGAGGGTTACCTGCGCTGCCCAAGACAACTGGGTGGATCTTTTGCCATTTGCAGAGTTTGCTTACAACAATGCCAGACACTCAGCCTTGAACACTAGCCCCTTCTATTGTTCCTACGGATACCATCCTTCGTTCATCCCTACCATCTCTCCCGCATCTTCAAGAATTCCCGGAGTAGACAGTCTTGTAGCTGACATTCAGATGGGACACCGGACCTCACGCTTGGCACTGCAAGCAGCACAAGACCGTGCCAAGAAGTATGCGGATTAACATCGTTGAGATGCACCAAACATTAACAGGGGAGACAGTGTGTGGTTTTCTTCTCACTTTCTTCCCAAACATCTGGTTCCTTCTAAACTATCCCCCAAATTCTTTGGACCCTTCAGAGTATTAGATCGGGTGGGTACTACTGCAGTACGAATAGCCTTACCTCCCTCTTGGTCTCGTATCCACCCAGTCTTCCACCTATCTCAGATCAAGTTAGCTGTACGGGATCGATTTCCTCGATCCTCCAGACCTTCACCACCTCCTGTGATGACCAGCTCCGAAGTGGAGTTTGAAGTGGCCAACATTTGTGACTCTCGGTACCATCGGGGCTTTCTCCAGTTCCTCGTTGATTGGAAGGGTTACTCACCTGCAGATAGAACCTGGGAACCAGCATCGGGGGTTCACACGCCCCGTCTGGTGCAACGTTTTTTGCATCTTCACCCGGGTAAGCTGGGGTCACCTCCCCTGAGGAGGGGGCATACTGTTACACCTTTCCAGCGATGGCTAAGTAGGCGTACTTAGTCTCTATACGGAGGCATGCTACGTGTGAACTGCAAGATGGCTAGAGAGCTCTGGCGCACAAATTGTAACAGATTAGTTGCTGCATGCTGCCGGCAGACGCAATTGACGGATCACGTGACTCCACTTAAGGAACACGGAAACCGCTTCGGTGCGTCGCTTCTGCTGTTTGTGATGCTCCATAAGTTCATGGATACTTGTCAGGAATAAGGGCTGGTGCTGCCGGGGAGTAACTAAGTTTGCTTATTAAAGCATTGGTAAAGAGACCTACATTTCCCAGCATTCCGGGGAGGACCTGTAGTTCAGCGCAAGTTGCCGCGCGTTGCCAGCTGCAAGTAATGAAGGGCAGCATAAAGCCAACACGCTCGCAGCCGCAGGTGTGGCTTATTTTGTGTTCCTGGATGGGTGCGGTCGGAGCGAGACGTGAGCGAAGCTTTCCTTACAGCCCGTAAGACTTTGGAGCAATACGAAGCTGGCGGACTGGCTACAGCGTTTTCTTCAGACTCCGAGTGGTCCCGTGGGGCTGTTCGGAGCTCAGATAAGTACTGGGCACATTACGAGTTTTACAGCAAAGTGTGTGTTTTCAGTAAATCCTTGTTAAGGACTTCGATGCTTAATACTCGTGTGTTTAAAGGCACACGACAGAGTGTGGACCATGTTTCGGGTTGCTAAATCAGCAACATACAGTACAGGACATTCAGGGTTAGGGGCTGTTTAGGCACACCAGTGATCTGTGTCCCTGTCTGGGCATGTACATTATGGCTATATGTGTTCAGTGTTGCTTCAGCTTGCCCAACGGGCCATGTGTTATGTATTTCATGTATGGAATCTAATTCCATTGTTGGTGTTCATATATGCTTGCTATATGTTTATCTTGTTACATGTTCACACGTATTAAGGTGTGTTTATACGATTTGGAGGTAGGCTGGAGGCAAGATTAATAGCGCATAACCTATGTGTTTAGTTTAGGAAAAGAACTAGATAAGGAGGTTTTTTCCCTGTGCTTCCCCTTTCCTATCCACCTTAGGAGTTCCCTAACCCTCTATCCGGTGTTCCTACATCCCTACCCTATCCACAACCTCTTCCTAACCCCTCTTCCCCCCATTGGCTGCCACGTGGTGTCCTGTGTCTATAATCAGGCGCCTGTGCCAACCACGGTTGGAGGGTCGAATTCATTCGGCTTCTGTGGTTCGGGGGAGAGTGTCGATTCCTCTCCTCCATTATTGTGTGCATACTGACAATACTCTTTTCCCCATTATTGATACTTTAGCAAGTACTCTCTAACTCTCCCCATTCTGACTACCTTTCTTTCCATCATAGACATCTGTCACGCCTTTGTCATGCCGCAAATCGCTTCCTTCTCGAATCCCGAATCCTCAATCTTACCTCCGAGCAATATTTTCTGTTCGATTCAAGCACCCGAAATAGAAAAGAGATCCGTAGCGAGAAAGTAAGTTATCGTGGCTTCTTTCGACTCTTACTTTCCCTCCTTCCCTTTGTGTCTTTACTAACATTCCTTCCCTTGCTAGGAATCATACCCTCTCCAGCAATCAACTTCATTACCATCTCTCAGGGTCGGTCGACACAAGTGATCTAACCCCTGCCTATTCGGGCTTCCGTAAGTGTAGAGCCTTTCCATAAGACGTCCATTCAAAGACCTGCCATGCTATCTGTTACTTACCTGTCCTTTCTCGTCCTCTAGAACTCTCGTCATATTCCTCCAGCACACTTCGCCCTGAGAAGAGCCATTCAATCAGGAGAACCGGTCCAGGACGTCCAGGGTTTTTTCCCCCAGAGGGTTTCCCTGGGGTTCGTGTTTCTCCATCACTGGTACTCGCATTTCCGGTGATTGGGAGGGGCAGGGACTCTCGGGTGATCTTTCCATTCTGCAGTTGTTGCTCCAGATGGTCTGCTGTCGGATCAGGTTAGTGTCTATCATTCTGTTATTCCTTTCTATGAACTTCATTAGTAACATAGTACACTGTTAGTAGTTCATAGGCGTTTAAGTTGTTACAAAATCAATCTTCCTCATCACAGTCTCTCATTACCACAAACTCAATCTTTCCCCTCAAAGTCACCCACTGCCACCACACCACTTTTTCTTGCTGCAGTAATAGTACCTCACTACCACCATCTTAATCTTCCTTGTCACTGTCCAGTACTGCCACCACCTCACTCCTCCTCGTCACATTTCCACACTAGCACCAACTCACTCTTCCTCATCGCAGTATCCCACTACCACCAACTCACTCTTCCTCATCGCAGTCCCCCACTGCCACATCTCACTCTTTCTCATCACAGTCCCCCTCTGCCACCACCTCACTATTCCTTGTTACAGTGCCCCCCTACCACCACTCACTCTAACTCATCACAGTCCCCAACTACCTTTATATCACTATTCCTCATCACAGTGCCCTACTGCCACCACCTCACTCCTCATCACATTTCCACACTACCAACGCCTGACTCTTCCTCATCACAGTACCCCACTACCACCAACTCACTCGTCCTCATCACAGTACCCCACTACCACTGCCACACTCTTCCTCTTCACAGTACCCTACTACCATCAACTCACTCTTCCTCATCACCGTGCCTCAGTACTACTGCCTCACTCTTCTTCGTCACTGTACTCCAGTACCATCAACTCACTCTTCCTCATCACTGTGCCTCACTAGCACCAACTCACTCTTCTTCACAGTCCCCCACTACCACCAACTCACTCTTCTTCTTTACAGTCCCCCACTACCACCAACTCACTCTTCCTCATCACAGCACCCCGCTAATGCCATTTTACTCTTCCTCATCACAGTACTCCACTACTACAAACATACTCTTCCGTGCAGGGCTCGAAATTGATGTGAGCTATTTAGCTCCTTGATAGGGCCTAGGAGAGCCTGGTTAGCTTGACACAACAGCTACCAGGAGCTACATTTGTCTCCTCAGGCCATCTGGTGCCGAACAAACAAATCTGTGTGAATTTAATTCTGTGCATTTGGGACAATCTATAAATAATCAAATACATCTGTATGCCATTTAAAGCATAAGGGGTCATAAATAATGAACAGAATGTTATCTTTGCATCTTATGTGGAAGTTAGATTTGCAGAACTCTAAGTACTAGCTCTTCATTCCCCAGTGATAGCTCCTGGTCACTGATTAATGCTGGATACCGATGAGCTGCTTTAAGATCCTACTTATTGAATCTCAATTTTGATGCCTTTCCTTGTTGCATCCCTCCACTGCCACCATCTCACTCTTACTCATCATAGTTCCCAACTACCTCACTCGTCCTCATCATAGTACACCATAACTAACCCTGTTTTATCTAGTGGACACAAACAAAGACGAAATATTTGAAAAACCGATATTGCATAGCTGAATAACAGATATTGCTAACAAATGATCTGATATCAGTTATGTTATCATACAAAAGGCAGAATTAAAGATGGTGGGAGGTATAGAATTACAAATCCCTTAAAATTCAGTGAATAAAAACTTGAACTGACATTAAGGTGCCCATTGTGAGAAACCCAAAGTTGCATAATCCGCTAGTCCCCTCGGATCTCTCTGGTGGCCAGGCCTTGGCCATCGTCTTTGGATCCAGACCCTGGGGGTGGACCAGTGCGGTAGGATCACTTGGGTGACGGGTGCTTGGGGAGTGGGAGTGGGACACTTTAGGGTGAGATGCGGTATCCCTCTATTCCCTGTAACACCTTCATCCCAACCTATCCGATGGGATATTTAGAAACTTAAACCGCCACCCCCTTCCTGCACAATCAGTTTCTCTTGGACAACCCGTTATGGGAGAAAACAGACTCACACCCGAGCCGTGTACATGAAATGTCCCAATACTATGGTCAGGCGAGGTCAGGCAATTATCGCCGGTGAATATTTGAACATTAGAAGAAAAGATACTACACGATTGACAGAGTGGTCTGGCATCATGAATGTGCTCAATCGAAGGTCTCTGTACGGTATCTTGCCGAAAGGAAATGAAAGCAGTAGATCGATGTGAAGTGTAAATTGTGTGAAGTGAATCGAAGTGGTCCTGCAATGTTTTAAGCAAAACCCATCGCACATTCGAAAGTCTTCGATTCTGG
The DNA here is from genome assembly GCF_040938575.1 of Ambystoma mexicanum. Lineage (NCBI taxonomy): Eukaryota > Metazoa > Chordata > Amphibia > Caudata > Ambystomatidae > Ambystoma > Ambystoma mexicanum. The sequence goes on along the minus strand of NC_090930.1, from coordinate 1,106,021,487 downwards.
TATCAAAAGGGGTCTGAACCCAGACGAGAAGGACCTGTGATCTGAGTCCGAAGGAGGGAGAACAGTCTTGAACTTGTGAAAGTGAAACCTTGACAAAAGAAAGGAACATTTGTGTTTTGTTTGCTGCATCAGGCCCTCTGCATTAAGTGACTGTCATTGTGAGCGAGACTTTGGTCTGAAGGCCCTGATGCCTATGTGTTAAACTGTTACCTTGTGGCCAAGTATAGTGTGTGCGAAGCCCGCACGTGTCACTTTGCCTGTGCTGAAAACGTGGGGAAGGAAAGCTAACTGCTCTACTATCCTGACATATCATTTCTTGAACACTTTTCTTTTGCGTACATTGTTATCCCACACCATCTTTTATTTTGAAGTAAGGATTGGAAATAGGTTTATTAGTATAGGCCCTTTTATTTTGACAGACTCCACTAGGAATGCGCTATTATTTGATGGTCGTAGCTTGCTCCTATCCTTAGATTTAGGTTTAGATAGGTGTTTTACCAAGCCATTGAAGTTCAATAAACACCTTAAACTGTAATCAATTGTGTCTGTCTTCACTGTTTGATACCATGCCTTACTTACACCAGTTAATGCAACAAACCCCCTGAAATTCGGGAGGTGTTCGAAGCTACGCCACCTTATCCAAGAGAGGCCCCCATTGTGCAGCCACTAAGCACACTGATGAAATCACAAATTACATGACAAGTGACATAAGTAGTAGTAGTGGGAGAGTAGTAGGAGTAGTGTGGAGAGAGGGAAGAGTGGTAGTAGTATTGTGGAGGAAGTAGGGAGGTGTCCTGGTAATGGTGTGGAGGAAAGGGTAGTAGAGTGGAGGATGGTTTAGTAGAGTGGAGGAGGGAGTAGTAGAGTGGAGGTGGGAATTGTAGTATAGAGGTGGGAGTAGGTGCGAAGACGTAACATCAAAGTGTGAAGGCCAGGCATAGAAAGAGTGTGTGATGTCGGAGGGACAAGAGAGGGAGACAGAGAGTAGACAGAGTGGAGGAAGGTAGAGTTGGAATCCAGAGGTTAGTGAGAGGGGAACATTGAAGGAAGGAGAGAAGGGAGAGGAGGATGTGAGCAGGACAGGGAAACGAGAAAATCAGGTTGAGTGTCTGGATGGCACAACCTAATGCTACCTTAGACCACCAGTCACTTACTGAGAAGGGAAAGTTAGCAAGACCCAGAGGGACGCTACACAGATATGGCACTGATCTCCAAAATAAGGAAGAGCTTAGACAGTAAAGTGGAATATTCTGTATTTACTAAGCTGGGCAGTAGGGATCCTGGGATAGGGTGGTATTGGTTTAATTAGATGAGAGAGAGAGGGATGGCCCTGGGGCCCAAGCAAAGACTAAAATAAAATCCCTTGAATCATGGTTGTGTGTTGTAGTGTCATTTCTGTGACACATATATGTATGTGATGTATTCAGTGATAAAATAGTGTTGAATGGACATTATGCTTAAGTTGCTCTAATCAGACCATCCACCTTATGGCGATTTTGCGATTTGCAAAAAAATCGCAAAATTTGCCATTTCCCGCAATTGCCGCTATAAATCATTAAATGAGCGCAAAAAAGACACGTTAGCTTAGTGTGTCTTTTTTCGCGCTCATTTAATGATTTAGAGCGAACACAGCTGGCTGCTGATTGCAGCAGCTTGAGGGTTAACACCTCGGCTCTGCGTTGCAGGCCCAGGATTGGGGGAGGGTCACGCAGGCCTGGGAGATGCACAGCATTTGGCTGTGACCCCAGGCACCTCCAAGGCTCATTGAGTGCCCGAGCTGACAGTTGGTGAAGCTAGCCAGGTAAGCACTGGCCTGTCCACTCATCTGCCCCCAACTCAGAGCACCCAAAGAGGCCACTGGACTGTTTTCATTCCCGGCGCTCGACAGGAAAGTAAATTAGCGCCGGAAAAGAAAGCATAAACTTAATGCTTCCTGACGCTCGTCTACAATTGGTATCATGCAGCCCAGCCTCAAGGCTGGGCTGCATGATACCAATTGAAGACTCTCGTAGCTGTATTAATTTCAAATTGCTTTACAATTGGTATCATGGGCTGCATGATACCAATTGTAAAGCAGTTTGAAAACGAATACAGCTACGAGCGTTTGTATCATGCAGCCCAGCCTTGAATCAAGGCTGGGCTGCATGATGCCAATTGAAGACTCTCGTAGCTGTATTCGTTTCAAATTGCTTTACAATAATTGTAAAGCAATTTGAAACGAATACAGCTACGAGCGTTTGTATCATGCAGCCCAGCCTTGAATCAAGGCTGGGCTGTATGACACCTATTACGCACAAAATTGGGTGTTAAAATTTATGAAAGGCAAATGCCATTCGTCCTGTGCAATTTTGGTGGTTATGCAAAGCCATTTTAATGATATATGCATATTTCACCTTGATATGCTAATTTCTGATGACATCACATGCCATTGCATTTGTTAATGAGTTCCCTCCCCCACTTTAATTTGTAGGACTTGACCCCTGGTAGTGTTGTGATGTTTCATTTCTGTTTGTGGGTGTGTTTAGTCACCATGTGTGGGTGGCATAACCAAGGAATTATGACCACCCAAGAGAGTTCATTGTTTGGCTAGGTATTATGGGCTTGCAGTTACTGCCACTGCATTGCCCCTGTGTCTTGGCCTCATGGATTCCTTCCATGGGGAAGTGTAGAGTTGTTCCCCCTCTCTCCTGGGGTCATAGGAAGAGCGAAAAGCAAACCTATGGGCTTCAACCAGGGTTGCACTTTTGAATTCAAGCCTATCTGTTTATTTGCTTTCCACTTGTCTGCTGGAAGTAGTGGCACAGCACCATTTCCTTGGAGCTCATCAGGCTGTATCCCCCTTCCCCCACCACAATCCAAAATGTTAGGCTGTGGTGACTCGACCTGGCTGTCCTACAGAGTGCAGCCAGACAGAACACATTTTGTTCCTCACTAACAAAAGCCTTGCAATTACTTGGTTTTAGGCTAAAAAAGATGTTAAATGATATATTTTTCAACGTTAGAAAATGCCGCAAAAAACGCAGTTGGGTGCCGCAATTCTTTTCTTTTTTGTGCCGCAATATTTTCCATTTCATGCCGCAATTTTCTGGAGGGTCTGCCTAATAAGCTTTAATAATAAACTTTGAAATTCAGTAAAAACATTTTGTTAAAGGGACGCAAAATCTAAAAAGCAACGAAAATCACCAGTTATGGTAAGCTATGCAAATATAATTCATGCCCCCGCCATGCAATGTTCAGACTAACACAGATGACATGTCATGATGCCTACCCCCGGGCCTCAGGACCAAGGCCCTCAGCTCTGGGAGCAGGCATCCAGACATTTGTTTAAACCTCAGCAGCCCCTGCTAGGGGATATCTGGGTTCAGTCCTGGCGCCTTAGGCGCCAGGCTCATCATAGAAATCAGTCCTGGCGCCATAGGAGACCATGCTGAAAAAGAGTCCAAGCCTACATGAGGCCTGGATGGGACTATTTTGTTACAGGGACTATTTTTTCCTCGGGTGTGGCTCTAGGGAACTTCTTACCTGGAACTACTTTGGAGGCTATTTAAACCACACCCGAACAGCAGCACATGCTTCGCGTTATTCTGCATCCAGCAGCGTGACGCTCACCGTGCCTGCAGCCAGCATCCAGTCTTCTGCCACGCCCGCGTGCCTGTAGCCAGCATCCTGTCTTCTGCCATGCCTGCCTCGAATCCGGAGCTCCTAGAATAAAGAAGAAGAAAAGGACAAGCTTAGAAAACAAACTTATTTCAAATTCCTCACCTAATTCCGGAACCATTTCATCTCCGGACATGGAAAGTACATCAGTCCTGCACGCGTTGCTTCGCCAGCTCCAGCACGGCGCCATACTCACCAGTTCTCACAGCATCTTTCGATCCGGCACTGTCTCCATCATTTCTTTTCCGTAATCCCGCACCTAGGGGGACACAAGAAAAAACAAGGTGAGCCAAGGGAATCAACAAATACAACCTCTTACCACCATAGACTTACCTGATTTACCACCGGCGGTATTATTCCATAACTCTCCACATTTTCATATGCCGCATCTGTAAAGAGGGAGAAAAACAACACGTTAACGCATGCAATAGTTACCGGACAGCGTTGGGTAACACAGACTCTTACCTGAACGCCAGCAGCAGCTACGAGACCTTCTTCTCACAAACTCAGTTGCAACTTAAGGAAGGAAGGGGACAAGAGTGAACATCAGGCACATTGAACTCTTTGAACTTTATACTTACCAATCCCGCCAGGGACTTCAGAGTCAATACTTACTGGAACTCTCCCAACGCCTTCAAACCAGTGAAGTAACTGGTATCTACGCGCCCCTGCAAGACACGCAGGATGGAGAGCTCATCTTTTACGAACATAAGGTGAGGTTACTAAGGGGATATCGGAGGTGATTAGTGGGGGAGAGCGAGAACAGTTGGGAGGCCATCACTAAAACCCACAGGTGTTTAATCCCTGTCTCCATTTGCAGGAAAATACTTCTTTGGGTCCAGCAGACAAGACTAGGCGGGCCAGTCCAGACAGTCATCTCTGCACTACGCATCACGTTGAAGGAGATCGCAGCTGTCCGGGTCCGATCGACACCCCTGTGGGGTCCAGGTGAGCATAACAGAACGCAAAGCCTCTCTACAAATACCCACCCGGGTGTTATGGAAACTCAGAAAACCGACCAACTGGCCCAATTATTGGGGGAACTTAGGGCGGAAGTACATGCCGCTCGACAAGAGACTAATGCCCTCAGGAGAGAACTGATTCTTAAAGGAGCGCACGGATGATCTGGCTAGGCAACTACTGCAAAACCAAGCTGGGCAGACACCCCTACCTGGATATGGGAGACACCCAACCCCCGTTTCATCAAGCAATCCTGTGCAAGTGGTTTTACCAGGAAATATTCCGTTAGCTCCACCGAACGCTTTGCTGGGGACCCCAAAAGGTCCGCCGTGTTTATGAACCAATGCCGCTTGCACTTTTTATGCAGACCGGGAGCCTTTCCAAATGACCAAGCCAAAGCAGCCTTTGTATTGTCATATTTTAGTGGCAGCGCAGCGGATTGGTCCATTCCATTAGTCAACCAGGATGATCCTCTTCTCCGGGATTTTCAGGGTTTTCAAAGGAGCATGGAAAAACTATTCGCCAGACACTCACAGGGTCAAGCCCTGGACAACAAACTTTTATCCTTACGACAAGGTAACCAGGATCGCCAACCTATATTGCAACCTTCAATAGGTTGGTGGTGGAAACCGGGTGGCCGGAGGAAAAACGCATTACATTGTTTCATCCTGGACTTCAGGGAGAACTCAAAGATGTCTTGGCTCAACTTGTGAACCCACCTCAGGATTGCACAGAATTTATAGACTTAGTGGTCCAGCTAGACCACCAACTTCAGAACCGAAAGACTGATCGAGCTAAGTTCGAGAACCGGGTATTGGTTAAACCCAAAGGAACAGATGCATCTGAACCTATGCAGATCGGGGGGGTTAAAGGACCCTTAACTCAAAAGGAAAGAGAAAGAAGATGACAGATGCAGTTGTGTCTGTACTGTGGAACCTCAGGACATTTTCTACGGGATTGCCCTACAAAACCACCCAAGAAGGTGGTAGGAGTTGCTGATAAAAGCCACATAGAGCCTGATTCGGGAAACGACCACGCCCGACAAGCGTAGAGGTCTGCTTGCCGAGCTTAAAGAAGGACACTCAGACCTCGCATCTGATCATCCCAATGGTCCTACTTGATCCCAGGCAGCCATCACGTATGCACGCAGTAAGGGCATACATAGATAGCGGGGCCGTAGGAAACTATATGGACCACAAATTGGTGTCAAGGATGAATCTACCTCTTTGCAAAAAAACCACTTCAGATGTCATCACCACAGTTGATGGAATTGAGATTACCTCGGGGCCTGTAACTCATTCCACTACAGAGATGACACTGTTGAGTCAAGATGGGCATCGTGAGACTATTGTGTTTGATCTAATCAAAGCCCCACAGTTCCAGATAATACTGGGGATGCCATGGTTGGAAACACATAATCCTTGTATAGATTGGTGAGAGAAGAGAATAAACTTCCCGGATTGTGCACACACCTGTTACCCGGAGAAAACTTTGAACAAAGGCCTGGCTACAGTCGTTAACCCAATCGTGCAGTTACCTCAGGAATACCACAAATTTCAGGATGTTTTTCAAAAAGAACAGGCCAATACATTACGTCCTCACAGATCATATGATTGTCAAATCGACCTCCTACCCGGTGCACAACCCACATGCAGTAGAATCTAGGCCCTCACGGAACCTGAAAATAGTCACCTACAGCAATACTTGGACCAATACCTTGCTAATGGCTTTATTCGTCCTTCCAAGTCTCCTGCATCCTCAGCTTTATTCTTCGTGCCAAAAAAGGAAGGTGACCTTAGAACGTGCATAGATTACTGTGCATTAAATCAGATTACGGTAAAAAACCGATACCCATTGCCTCTGATCCCCGAATTACTAGACCAAGTAAAGGATGCTTGTATCTACACTAAGTTAGATCTCTGAGGGGCATATCATCTGGTACGTGTCAAGAAAGGCGACAAATGGAAGACTGCCTTTCGCACCAAGTACGGATTATTCGAATATCAGGTGATGCCCTTCGGGTTGTGCAATGCACCAGCAGCCTTCCAGTATTTTATGAACGATGTCCTTCGTGAACTCATTGACGTCTGTGTCGTCGTATACATAGATGATATTCTAATGTACTCCTCCTCAGAATCAGACCATGTTAAGCATGTGCGTGCAGTCCTTGAGAAACTACGCCAGCACAAGTTATATGCAAAATTGGAAAAATGTGTTTTTCATGCTTCGGAAGTTGAATTTCTTGGATTTATCCTGACTCCAAAAGGAGTCCGAATGGACTCTCGAAAGGTGGACGCAATTCTCAAGTGGCCATCACCCAGTTCAGTCAAAGGGGTACAAAGCATGCTCGGATTTGCTAATTTCTACTGCAGATTCATTCCGGACTTCTCCCATGTTGTACACCCCATCACAGCACTTTTGCGAAAACACAAACGCTTCTTGTGGACCGAAGAGGCTGAAAAGGCCTTCCAAGAGCTGAAAGCGAAATTCACATAAGCACCTGTCTTAAAGCATCCACGCCCTGAGCTTCCATACATAGTAGAAACTGATGCATACAGTTTAGCCATGGGAGCTGTCCTGTCCCAGAAGGATCCTGAAACCGGTCAACTTCACCCAGTAGCGTTTTGGTCCAGAAAGTTCTCAGCACCTGAGTTAAAGTATGCAGTTACCGATAAAGAGCTATTAGCCATCAAATCTGCCTTTAAGGCTTGGCGGCACTATCTTCTTGGTGCCAGGCATACTATTACCGTAATCACCGATCACCGAAACCTGCAGTATTTAAAAACAGCCAAAGCCCAATCATCACGACAACTTCGATGGGCATTGTTCTTTGCCGAATTCAATTTCGTGATCACTTATCGACCAGGCTGCAAAAATGGCAAAGCAGATGCCTTATCCCAAATAGGGATGGGAGAAGCATATGCAAACCCGGAACCGGTGCCAATAATTCCCGAGCAAAGAATTCTTGGCATAACTACTCTACAGACATTAGAAGATATTCATTCAAATATCCAACAACTCTTCTATCCAGCAACCCTGCAGGACTGGGTAAAGAAAGGCCCGGACTACTCAGTCGTCAATGACCTACCTTACTATCAAGGAAGACTATTTCTACCACACAAGGAAATACAAGAACTAGTCATCTCCAATTACCATGACACCGTGATGGAAGGGCACCCAGGTATCGCAAAAACTGAAGCGAAAATTAAGAGACAGTTCTGGTGGCCCACTTGGCGAAAAGATGTAAAGTCATTTGTGATGTCTTGTGGCATTTGCGCCCAAAACAAAAGCCAGAAGAAAAAACCCGCTGGCCTTTTACAACCTTTGGATATTCCACCCACACCATGGCACACCTTGTCTTTAGACTTTATTACAGATCTACCTCCATGTAAAGGATTTAACACCATCCTAGTTATTGTGGATCTTTTTTCCAAGATGGCCCACTTTATTCCTTTAAAGGGGTTACCTTCTGCTTCGATTCTGGCCGAGGAGTTCCTCGAAAATATTGTTCGATTACACAGATTCCCTTCCGTATTGGTTTCTGACCGAGGTAGTCAATTTATCTCGCATTTTTGGAAGAAATGTTGTCAACTGGCACAAATCGACGTGAGGCTATCAACAAGTCACCATCCCCAGACCTATGGTCAGACGGAAAGGACCAACCAGACCCTTGAACAGTACCTACGCTGCATGCTACACCAGACCGAAAGCAATTGGAAAGATATTTTATGGATTTCCGAGTACGTATACAATAACTCTGTATATTCAGGAACCAGACAAAGCCTGTCAGGGCTGGGCAGATTGGCAGCACGTCATGTAGGAAACTAGTATCCCACAGTCACCAAAGCCTTGTGAACCCTTTCTGGAAACCTTATATGCTGTACATAAGGAGGATGTTTCATCCCTATTGCAGGCAAAGTATGCAGGGACTAAGAAACATCAAGAGACTACAAATCCCAGCAGGCCGTGTGCTTCACAAGCCAGCTGGGAGGAAAATATCTGCACGCGGGCAACGCCCAACGAACAGCGCATGCGCGAACCGCGCCCACGCTTCCCCGCTTGCTATTCCGGCTTCCGTGGAGGACGGACGTGTTTCCCAGCGCTCCGCTCAGGGCCAGCCTTCGCGGGGCACTTCGCCCACCTGAACTTACAGGCCCCGCGCCAACTTGAGATAAGTGCTTCTTGATATTAAATCCGCGTGCAGGGAGAAAGACTAAAGAAGCGGCTGAGGTCGCGGTGCATGCAGACTTAGGATTCAGGCGGTTTGGACCGCAACGTATGGCTGAACAATAACCCGCATGCAGAGTGCTTATGTGGGGGTGACTGAGGGAAACGTTCGGGTGAGGCAACCCGACTCGTACAGTTTCAAGTCTCCTACGGAGCAGGGCAGGAGGCACGTGTGCGGAACCACGGGTGGAGACAACCCGATCCGAGCACACTCTGAGGGTAACGTTCCGGGTGAGGCAACCCGACACGTACAGTTTCGAGTCTCCTACGGGGCAGGGCAGGAGGCACGTGTGCGGAAACACGGGTGAAGACAACCCGATTCGAGCACACCACCGGGTCACGTAGTGCTTTGGGAGCACAAGTCAGTGCTAGAAGGTGTAGTCTGATCTTGCACATGCTCATTGTATTTTTGGTATTTTCCAGCAGAGCTTGCTATGAACTTTCGGGGACTTCCCATGCCGCGTCAAGGAGAACAAGCTCACGACCCGCAGCTAAGTACATTTCTGGTTCCTTACTAAAGTATATATATATATTGTCTAAGCTGCCAGGTACCCTGTAAATGACAAGAGATATCGTGTAATTGCGCACGTTAGCACGGGCTTTTGGTAACTGCAGAGAGAAGGCAGTGGGGAATATAAAGCTCATGCTAACACTGTTTTGGTGCAACCGTTGTGGTTAGAGCTCCAAGCAAAAGCTCCTGCAGTGGTTCCAAGCTCCACTACAAAGGCTCCTAATAACTGGTTATGGTATGACTGAGGATTGAATGAGTGGGCGGAGAACTCACCACGAGAACGACCAGTGGATGGGGCGGCAGGAGCTGAGGAGCATATTTCCCTATAATTCCCATTCCCATCCAGAACCTCTCCCTAAACCTTTTTCCGGTGAACCTACAATCCCTTACCCATCCATTCAGCGGACCCTAACCCTCTTTCCCCGGCGGGTTGCGGTAGCCTGAGTTTCCTATCAGGTCCAGGTGTCAAGACCCTACGGGGAGGCAGGAGTTCGTGCTGCCTCTGCGCCGGGCAAGTTTGAAGACGCCTTGACAAAGCCCTTTTTATACCATATATGGACATCACCCTCGAACCTCAGAACTCGATTCGCCTCAGCACTTAGAAATGCCCGCAGTTAGTCATTTGCACTCTACTATTACACAAGCCTTTAAGGAAGCCACAGAACATTTGAAACAAGCAAAAGAGAAATACAAGAAAAATGCTGATCAACATAGAAGTGAAACTCCACAATACCAGATTGGGGATCAAGTTTGGCTGGCTACAAAACATATACCTCTGAAGGGAACTCAGACTTTTAATCCTAGATATTTGGGACCTTACACCATTAAGGCCATTATCAACCCGGTGGCCGTCAAATTGGAATTACCCTCTAATATGCAAATTCATCCTGTCTTTCATGTTTCACTTCTAAAACCAGTTCAACCAGGGACAAGATTAACCAAACCACCTGACCCCATCTTGATAGATGGAGAACCTGAATTCGAGGTAAAAAATATCCTGGACTCCAAGATGATTAAATCAAAACTTTTTTATTTGATCGATTGGAAGGGTTACGGACCACAAGAAAGATCATGGGAGCCTAGCGACCACGTTCATGCACCTCGGTTGGTGAAAAGATTCCATCAGAACTTCCCAGACAAACCGGGGCCATGGGGAAGAACAATTTTAGGAGGAGCATTGGGGGGGAGTGCTGTCATGATGCCTATCCCCAGGCATGGCGACCAAGGCCCTCAGCTCTGGGAGCAGGCATCCAGACATTTTTTTAAACCTCAGCAGCCCTGGCTAGGGGCTGCCTGGGGTCAGTCCTGGTGCTTTTGGCGCCAGGCTCATAGACTTTACTTACCTGATGCAGACCATGCTGCAAAAGAGTCCAAGCCTACATGAGGCCTGGATGGGACTATTTTGTTACAGGGACTATTTTTTACTCGGGCGTGGCTCTGGGGAACTTCTTACCTGGAACTACTTTGGAGGCTATTTAAACCACACCCGAACAGCAGCACATGCTTCGCGTTATTCTGCATCCAGCAGCGTGACGCTCACCGTGCCTGCAGCCAGCATCCAGTCTTCTGCCACGCCCGCGTGCCTGTAGCCAGCATCCAGTCTTCTGCCACGCCCGCCTCAAATCCGGAGCTCCTAGAATAAAGAAGAAGAAAAGGACAAGCTTAGAAAACAAACTTATTTCAAATTCCTCACCTAATTCCGGAACCATTTCATCTCTGGACCTGGAAAGTACATCAGTCCTGCAAGCGTCGATTCGCCAGCTCCAGCACGGCGCCATACTCACCAGTTCTCACAGCATCTTTCGATCCGGCACTGTCTCCATCATTTCTTTGCCGTAATCCGGCACCTAGGGGGACACAAGAAAAAACAAGGTGAGCCAAGGGAATCAACAAATACAACCTCTTACCACCATAGACTTACCTAATTTACCACTGGCGGTATTATTCCATAACTCTCCACATTTTCATATGCCGCATCTGTAAAGAGGGAGAAAAACAACACGTTAACGCATGCAATAGTTACCGGACAGCGTTGGGTAACACAGACTCTTACCTGAACGCCAGCAGCAGCTACGAGACCTTCTTTTCACAAACTCAGTTGCAACTTAAGGAAGGAAGGGGACAAGAGTGAACATCGGGCACATTGAACTCTTTGAACTTGATACTTACCAATCTTGCCAGGGACTTCAGAGTCAATATTTACCGGAACTCTCCCAAAGCCTTCAAACCAGTGAAGTAACTGGTATCTACGCGCCCCTGCAAGACACGCAGGATGGAGAGCTCATCTTTTACGAACATAAGGTGAGGTTACTAAGGGAATATCAGAGGTGATTAGTGGGGGAGAGCGAGAACAGTTGGGAGACCATCACTAAAACCCACAGGTGGTTAATCCCTGTCTCCACTTGCAGGAAAATACTTCTTCAGGTCCAGCAGACAAGACTAGACAAGACAAAGCCAGTCCAGACAGTCATCTCTGCACTACGCATCACGTTGAAGGAGACCGCAGCTGTCCGGATCCGATCGACACCCCTGTGGGGTCCAGGTGAGCGTAACATGACATCACAAACGGCATCCGCGATGAGATCACTGATGACATTTTAATTCACACTGACAGCGGTCGGACACTCTCCTGACAAGGTCAGGAGGCTGATCTTGTCACACTGCTCGACCCTTTCTATTCCTGTTTGCTCTCTTCATGGGAGACAGGGGATAGTAATACTGGCTTTATGGTATTTTTAATGCTCCTAGAGCCCAGCAAGACTCACATCACTTTCCCATGGAGTTGAACTGACTTCAAAAAGCCTCCTCTAAAATGTCTCCTCTGGCTTTTAACTTTGGGTGCATAGGGATCCCCTTGACTGGCTTTCCCTTACCATTTTTGGGAGATGTTGACTTCTTAGTATATCTTGGTTCACCCTTGGGTGTCCATAGACTGGGTACAGATCATCCACAGGGGCCCCCTTCTTCATCGACCACAAACATTCATCCTTTTACTTCCCTCCCACTTCCCTCTGGTAGATGTTCCAGGTCCTCAGGCTTGTGTATGCTGCTGCAATAAGACAGCTCACAGTTGTCTTATTACTTTAGGGAACAGACCTTCTTACTCCTCAGAGGGATCTTCCTTAAACAGGTACGTTGTACTTATCTCTGCCTTCATGTTCTCCTGGCCGGAATACATCTCTGCAAGACATATGTCCTTTTCCCTTTGGGTGGTTCTTTTGTAGAGGGCCTCTTGGTTTCTGGTTTTCTTTTTTACCCCGTCTAGTCAACTGTCAGTACTTGGGTTCCAGGATTCCGTGGGTATGGCTCACAGCCTTTCTTCTCTTATGGCTTGGGCTTTGGGTTCAGCCATCTCACACTGGGTTCTCCTGAGGTCTCAGCCAAGACAGCAAGTGAGTTTTCCAGTTCTTTCTCCAGGTCATTGCACAGTGTTATGTTTTGGGTTGAGATCGCTGGGAAAACCTTTAGGCTCTCCTACCCTGGGCAGCTTCAGCTCTCCGGACTGGGGTTGGATTCCCCTGATGTGACTGTCTTCAAAGGTATTTCCTCTCTTCTGATTTCTTTTGGCAGCCCACACTGCAGCCCAGCTGAACTGACCAAACACCTCTTCACTCTGGAGCTGAATAGGGTCAGGAGAGTAGTTGACCAAAAGGGCCCAGACAGTACTGGGGTGCATGGTAGGGATGAGCTAAGTGAATAGCTCATATGGTTACCTCATCTGGTTTCTCTGGCCGGATAGAAAGCACCCAACACAGTCCCTAAGTACGTCCACTCAGAGATACGTCTTCACCATGACTTTCTCATCTTCTGGGACCCAGTACATATATATACTACATACGTCATGAGTGATCACCCCTGGGAACTTTGTAAGGGTATGTATGCCTAATCAGTTAGGGTGTTGGATTTTCTACAGTATCTCCCAGTTTGTGTGGCCTCCAATGCCCGTCTCCTGCTCCCAAGCTCCTATGTATTCTAGTCCATTAGTGACCTCTGTATTGGGTTGATGATCACACTTCTGACACCAAAGAACCCCCCATTACCCAAAGACGAATCAGATGTTTTATTTAAATCTTTAGTTTGGTGCCAGTGCCACCCCTCTCTCTTCTCGTTTAAATGAACCAACACCACATTAACTCAATACCACCTTACTCCCCCTATTAGTAGGGAGGAAATGTATAGTTGTCTGTTCATATCTTATACTCGTTCCTCTTCTGTTCTTATGTCCTATTTCTTTATCTTTACTTCCAATTATTCTCTTGCCGGTAAGATATCTTTTTAAAAACTCATCAGTAGCTTGCTTGGATTACTTCCATCTTGTATTTTGTTATGATCCCTCCAAGGAGATGTGAACACGTCTTCCCAGGCATTTTCGCCAAGAGAATATTTGGAAGTGAAGCCAGAGAAATAGGACAAAAGAACAGAAGAGAAAAGTGTATAAGAGATGTAAAGAGACAACCTGCAAATCGATCAAAAATATATTGCACTCCACAATTTAGAGCAGCAAAACAATGCATAACAAGAATCAAACAAGAGGGATGGGGCCTCATCATCCGTGGGAATGGAGAGTAACCAAAGACTTTAGAAAATCGAAAACAGACTAAAAAAAATGATGTCAGAAATCAAGTTCAATGTAATCAAATTATGCGGGGACATGGAAAATGTTTTAAAAGAGAAATGGAACATCATTGGGGAAGTTACACACGGGAACAATCCCCCCAACATGACCCAATGACCCAATGATTCACAGTAGACATAATTTATCAAATATGTGATGGTTTCCATGCTTGCCTCCCCTCATCACACACCTATCATGATTCCCCAATCTTCTCCTTTTGTGACACATAATGATTTGGCTTCCTTGTCATAGTTGTAAATAATTGAAAAACAAAAACGTAAGGCCATCAAAATGAAACATTCAGTTGTCATCATTCTGGGTGTGCTGACATTTGCAAATGGCACAACGTGATCGTGGACATCATAACACAAACACGCCTATCCCACATTGTTACATAGTCTACAATTGGTGCTGGCTGTCCATGAACACATATAACATGTTTTTCTTCACTGTATGCCATCTTTAAAGTAGACTCTTTTGCCATGTTTAGGGGGCACAGCCGTTTCTAACTGTTCTCTCCACTTATTTCAAATTGTCTTGCAATTTTTTAGACTTCAGGTTCCCCAGCAGCACATATCTATGGGAATCACCAATGTATTCTGTTCATTTCCATAGAGCTTCTTCACGTTCAAGTTTATATTCCTGACTGGGACACTTCAAAGCAGGATAGCAGCTGTAATGTCAGTAGCATCCACCCCGGGGCCTCCACTACCACCACCAGATGGAGGAGATGTCGTTAGGCAAAAACAGGTTTTTGAGCAAAAAGACAAAAAAGTCACAGGATACAATTTACAAAAGTAGAAAATGTATTTAATTAATTATATTGAACGAATCAAGATTACATCTAAAAGCAACAATTTAATGCAGGAAAGTCACAACCAATTGTCTCTTAAAATCCACAATAGGCATAATGCCTAAGTCTTAACAAGCACATCCATGTCTGCATTCACTCGTCCCATTCACACACATAAAAATTATATTTTTGAACATCATTGCGATTAATAACAGTTTTTCTTCTCTCCCTGGGATGGGTATTAATTACTTTGCATGATCCTATTTCGAGGCTTTTGAAACAAGACCAACCGGTTTCGATGTACTGGCGGCAAATTAGTCACATCTTCATCAGGCAACACACGATAGTCCCAACATCAGGGGATTCTGTTTTGAATCATAACTACGTCACTGGAGCAATAAATCTGATGCCACAATTGAATCTTAAGTTGCTGCACATGTGTTATCAATTTACATGGCAGCCATGACTGCTGCTCATTACTTAACCTTGAATGACCAAACAGTGTAATCATTGTCAAATTCACACACAGGCGTTTGGTGATGTTCCAGGTCACATTTTGTAATCTCAGCCAGCCAAGAGCATAAAGACTCTGGTTGAGCTTCCGATTGCAGAAGCCTTCCCGGTTCCAGCTTCCCGCTCACGAATAATCACAATGATGACGTTGGCCAGTAGGTGAATGAACAAAACAGGGGCACAACAGCAATTGACCCCCAGGAAGAAAAGGAGAAGAATGAGGATGAGGTGAAAACAGTTTCAGAGATGTCTGCCGGCTGTTATAAGTCATAGGTGTGGCAGTTTTTGACCACCATAGGAAACGTGCCAAATGTGTTGAATGCGAAATGCAGAAAATCAACTCTTTGAAAAAGATTAGTTGGTCATTTGGCTTTCTGTGGAAATTAAAAAGACAATATGTTATTGATTTGTTTGAGAAGTATAGACAATATATAATAGAGGCATGCTTTCAAATGCCTGTGGCCAGGGCACGGCAGCCGCTATCTGATCCTGATCCTGGGGGTGGCTATATGAGAAGGACCACATGGCGGGAGGTGACCCTCATGAGATAATACAACATCATCAGAGGAAGTCACATATACCCCATTCCCTTTTAGGGATGTTGCCTCCCTTCCACATGCCTTGTTGGCATATTGTGACATTCTCCCCTAACCACTTGCCAAGTTTACTTCAAGTATTCCTATCACCTAAAGAATAGTTTTGCAACAGCTGAGATGAGGAAGAAGCAGGTAGTCGTTATTATTTATCCCAATGAGATCCAACATCAGTTTCCCCACTATCACATAACTGACAACAACTGAGACGAGGAAGAGGTGAGGAGCAATGATGATTACTCCTAATGAGAACCACTGTCAGCGGTCTAGTCGCTGGGGAAATTCGATTTGCCCCACATGGTTTAAAAGCATGCTGGGAAGAGAAGCACGGAGTTCTCCAACTCAGGACTGAGCGCGGTACCGGCGGAGACGCGGACGTCCAAGCAGCTACACGGAGTCAGAGGGCAGCCCGGTGAGTGATAGGCTCAGCAGTAACCAGAATGAAGCACAAGAAAGCAATTCATGTTCCTGACTGCTGCAGAGGCTGTAAAGCTGACCGAAGATGAACACCTACTGGAGGTGGCGGCAAGGGCCGAGAGAGAGAGAGAGACGCAGGTGACAGAAAAATATCTAGACTTGGTGTAGTGAATGCTGAGAAAGCACACGAAGAGAACCAGTGAGCCGGGAAAGGGTTGGGAAAACATAGCACTGTCGGGTGAGATAAAGAAAGCCCTAGACAATAAGGCTGCGGTCTGGGACCCTCAGCAGAAACTTGGGGGAGACCAAGAAGGAAAACCAGAGAGACGTTGCGTGTTGAAACCTGTTAGTAAAATATACAAAGTATTTGGAAAGCAAGCTGAATGATCATATTAAAAGTACTAAACATAAGTGTTTGAAAGAAACTGCATACAAGTCCTGGCAGCAGAGTATACCAGGCAAAGCCAACTGTTTGAAAGACATTGCATACAAGTCCTGGCACAAGATTATACCAGGCAAAGTCAAGCATTTTACAGAAACTGCATAGAGGTCCTGGATGGAGAGTATACTAGGCAATGCCAAGTGTGTGCAAGAAAGTGAAAGATACTTCATCCAAGACAATGCAGGAGAAAATACCAGTATACCAAGTAAAGTGAAGTGTGTGTGATAAACTACAGTAAGAAGAGAATCTCAAGGAAGATCCATGTCCTTAAGATTGTGAATTGTTGTAAATGTGGAAAAGAGTCTGCCAGGGAAGTATACCAGGTGACCTGCAAGTCTGGGACAGACACCCAATTTGTAATACAGTGAAAAAAGAGAATCCCACAAAAAGCACATGTCCTTAGGATTTTTAATTGTCTTGAATGTGAACAGAAACCTGGGGAAGGAAGCCCTTTCCTCAGGAGCAGTGAATCCTTGGGTTACAAGGAACTTGGTTATTCTTTGTTTGAGCTTTTCGTTTTGGAGAAAAATTACCTGGGGAAGGGGACCACTCCTTGGAACTGTGAACATTGTCCACTTTAATCTTTTTGGCTGGATTTACACTTTGGTGTTTGATTTGAACATTTGTACACTTTGAGAACCAGTTACAATATCCTTCAAACCTTAGAGTTAGTTTAGAGTTTGAGGGTCAGGATAGGATTTTGGACACAGGACATATTTTTGCTTTGGAAATCTTGACAAAGGACAGACCCATCAGTTTTGGTTGAGGTAGGGAAACTCGTCCCAAATTAGGGATAGTGAGGCCTTTTCCAACCCTTTATCATTTAACAAAGGTTTATAACCAAAATCATGAGTCCTCTGTGTCTGGGTCTCATTCATGGACCCTCACACATAGCAGTAGCAAGTTTGAAATGCTATTGACACTAATCACTTGCTGTACTCAAACAGATTTTGAAGGACTGGGTTGTACTTTTTATTGTATATTCAGATTGTTCTGTTTTGTAATTTGCAAATATTTATATTGTTAACATACAGTTTAAATAATGTCAATAGATGCAAAAGATTGCTGTTGTATACTTGGGAAATTAAGAACATTTTATTAGAATCTAAAGGGAAAACTGTTTTGAAAATGAACATTCAGTTTACGGTATGATTTCAAGGATCTTTATGTCGTTATCTGAGAGTGCAGTCGATCTTTGCAAAAGTTGCTTTTATTTTTTGCAAGCATGTATTGGATAAAGTGTCCCCTACTATACATTATAAGGATAATGCAAGCCAGAGAGGAGTTCTGTAATCAAATAGATCCTTTTTACCTATGGTAAGGCAAACTTTATTAATTTTAATGCATGGCTGTACACTTGCATCCCTTTTAATATATGGCCTCTTGCTTGATGTAATATAGGAGATCTTCTATTTGCTGATAAACATATATATATAATCTGTTTGGATTAAAAAGGTGAATATGCAGCTACTAATGCGTTGCAGTAAAATAGTTTAAGTAGTTTTATAAAACTGCATCCAACATGTTTTCATGATGTGGTTTAAAATAAGTAATAACATTTAGATTCTTCCTCTTGTGTTGAATTCCATGCACAAACAAATACACCCATAAAAGGTTCCTTATCAGTGAATGGCTGTAAAGAGTCACAGAAAGCTATTTCACAAAAAAGGAATTAATTTAAAAACCTTTTAATAGCTTTAATTAACTGTTACAGTTGCAACTATAATTCTGTTCTTTGCTGCCTCAAGCTTCAGACATGGTGGCATTATAACAGAAGACTAATAACGGATTATAGCAAATTATTTTTATCATTTTCTTATTACATGTCACTATTAAGGTCACAACTAGCCTGTAATAAGAGAATTAACAAAATAAATAACAAGATAACAAGATCTGCAGATGATTTAACAAAACGGGCAGCTATGAAGGAAGTATGCGACTATTTTTTGGGATAAATTAAAAGATCTCCTGGGTTCTAATGATAGGCCTCCAAAATGATACTCTCTCGATAAGAGAGACATGTCTCTGGCACCACAAAGCAATTGCATAAACCAATACGAGTTAACATCTCAGAAGATGTGCATCATGTTGGAGCACCTGAATTATGCGGGAGGGAGCCAGTGTTTCTGGAGGAGCCTAGTCTCATGCTACAATATATGTTCGTTATGGGGGTCCAGACTCATTAAATTGAACACGCGCTCTAGCCCTCTTAAATGAAGTTCAAATTAAAGACTTCTTACCTTTAAAGATCAAAAATTGGTAGATTTCATACACCAATTTAGATATGATTATGTGAGGCTAGTGGTTCCATCTAGAATGGTGTATGAAGCTCTTCTAAACAAATGAGATAACTTCCATGAATTGGGATACGATCTTTTCCCATTTGAGTATTGTCAACAATGGAGTGATAAACTGTCATACACCGCGGGGGCTGGCGTGTGTGGAGCAGGTGGCGCTTGGGCAGCCATTAGCCTCCCCGTCACGCACACACGCAGCCCACATTGACGGTCTAGTCTTCCGTGGCTTGCAACCGTCGAAAGCCTTTTCCACCGTTCCAACCCGGAAGCCTACGCGTTGCAACCCTTCTCGCGTTAGGCTTTCTGGTTGGTGCGCTCAAGTTTTCCCGCCGGCAATCATTGCTTCGCCTTCCTCCTCCCCTGGCTTCTAATTATCTTTGTGTTTGCGTGCTACCTGCTTCCCGTCTTCTTCGTCAACTTCATCCCATCTTTCCTCTTCTCCCCTGCGCTGCTGTTGTGACTCTTGGCGGGTTACCCTTGTTCCTTGTCTTTCCCTCTGCTTCCCTGCTAGCCCCCTGATTTCCCTATTGTCTTTCCTTACCTTTTGGTCAGCGTACTTGGCATACCTGGAGGTCCTTCTGGCTGTCACTGACATCTCAGACCTATTCTTCGCCAGTATCACCAACCATTAACAACTCTGTGGAAGCACTACCAGCCTCCGCCTGGATAGGTTTTTTTTATGCCTAACGGCTTTTCCCATGAACTAGTTAGTTTTGGAAGAGGAGCCCCCCGGACCACTTACTCAAGTGTCAGGGTGGCTTCCTTCCGGGGCAGACCCTATCTACATTAAAAAAAGGGCACTGTGGAAGAAAAGGTTTGGCGGATCATTGGAACAAGAACCCACAGGTGAGGAGGAGGAGGAGTGGAGTGACCAGGACTCGGGATCCGAGACGACAGACCTTGATCTAAACCTAGTCACCATGATAAAATAAGGAAGGATATAAATTCAGATAAATCACATAAAACTAGTGCAGGGAAAACAGATGACGAGAGTAAGAACAGAGAGAAGGAGGAGGTGATCTGGCGGTGGCCTGCCCTGAACATGAGGGAGTCCATTTTACAGCTAAAGGAATTGAAAGTGAAACTGTAGCAATGCCATTGACCTCTCTGTAATACTCTTCCAGTACATTTTGTCATCTAAAAAGATACCTAAGTCCTGGCGTTCTTCTTTGATTGTTCCAATATATAAAAAGGGAGATCGTCCACAATGTTATCGCCCAATTGCTTTGTTAGATGATCCTGGAAAAATATTCTCACGCTTGGTTCTAAGCGATTTTAACAAATGGACCGCCAGGGTGCATCAGCGTGATCCAAAGCAAACGGGGTTTGTAGCTGGTTTGGGGACCACCGTTAATTTGATCACCTTAAATGCCATCAAAGTACAAGCTCAAATAACAAAGCAACCAATTTATTTTGCCTTCGTTGATTTGCATTCTGCCTTTGATTCAGTTTCTCGATCTAAACTTATGAACAAACTTATCAAAGCGGAATGCCCTCCCACGTTAAGTGACATTATTTTTGCCCTCCATTCAGACACTGCTGTACATATAAGACTGTATTTTGAGGGACTGTTATCAGCGGCAATAACAACTAAACTAGGGCTGAAGCAGGGATGTATTCTTGCTTCAGCTCTCTTTAACTTTTTCCATCAATGATGTCAGATGGATTTTTGACAAAGCAATCGCAGACGCTCCAAAACTGAATGGTGTTGAAGTGAAGGCATTGTGGTATGCTGACGATCTTGTACTAATCTTGAAAACACCTGTTTGGCTACAGAATTTGCTGACTATCCTATGCAGTTATTTAAAGGATAGTTCCGGGACTTTTTTTTTATTGTCCCTACGGGTCGGCCATGTGTTTGTAAGCATAAATCGGTAGATCGTAGGAAACTTTCCTATGGACCTTACCCGACTTTTCGCCCATTATCGCACTCGAAATCAGCCTCCATTTTGTGATAATCCTATCATTCCGCCGCATCGACCTGGCTCACCTGCCTTTGCGGCACTAAATCAAATCCCCCGCCCCTGAGCCTGACATCAGCAGACGCGTACTGCCCATTTCAAGCACGTCTCGTGTCAACAATCGCTGCGCCTCAGCTATTGACGTGTTGCCATGGAAATGGCAGGACGCCTCTTTCCCCAATAAGTATAAACAGACCGTTTCACAACATACAGCAGCAGATTTTCGATTCCATTCCTCTCTCTGTGTTACTTTGAGTATTCTGTGACTCGTTTCAGTGCTCTGGTCAGCTACCTTCGCCGCTTGTAGCCCGTGTGAACACCTGTACCATCTCTGTAAATTATTTTACTATCTTTACCGCACAATGGCCACAATAATGCCGTATATGTACGAGCCCGAGTACACCGAGGAGGAACTACTGGAAAGGCAAGCACGCGAAAACGATGGGGATTCGGACGGCAGTTGGGAGGACCAGTCAACGGATGAAGAGCCTGGACCATGTCGCATGGACGGCGTCTCCACCTGGTGCACGTGCAATCGGTGCGAGCTAATGCCAACTGAGGAGGAGAACTGCTGCTGCCGTGAAAATTCCGGGTGCTTGGCCTACATTTCGGAAAGCGAGCAAAGTCTGCAGGAAGGCGAGCAAAGTCCGCAATGCATCACCGAGCTGCCAGAGTTCAGGGAAGCCTGCCTCTCACGGACAGTGTTGAGGATGATGATGGTGCTTATGCACGAACTTCGTGGCACTGTTCGTCCGCGTAATCCGAGTAACGAGTAAGTATACTCTGTTTGTGATGTCAGTGATGCCACCACTATTTCATGGTCGTCTCCCACATATAAAATTACATTTACATATCATTCGAACGCATGTAAATTTGTTCCATATAGTGCATTTTCTAGATATAATTTTTTTCTAAGAAAAATGACATGTGTTACCTGAATCGACATTGATAAGAAAGTTTGGTCAGTTTAATACAGTTTGCATCTTTTTTTTTCACAGGTGGTACAGGCTGGTGGCCTATCGTTGCTTCACTTGGTGGCTTCACGGGAGGCTCGGACACCGCGTTCGGAGAGTAATACCTGCCTGTGCGGTACTTGCCATTAGACAACATTTCCCCAGTGACAGTGGACAATACCGCGGATTTTCCCTCGATGTGCTGCAACCTCAACTTTACAATGTGTAATGTTTATTATTTATGTTTAATTAAAATCTAAAATAAAGCCCAACATATATTTTAACAATGGTTGTTTTGATTTTTTAAATGAATCTAGTGTATATTCTCCTGGGAGGGTGAGGTATTTATAAACTCACCCCCCTGCCTTCCATGTAGTAGATCCTGCAGCCATCCTCTTACATTCAGTTAGATGGCCTCTCCTTGGTGAGGCCCTGCGGCAAACGGGTCTTGTCTGCACGACCACCGCCCCGATCCACCCCCCCGCCCTATCAAAGGCAGTTCGCACCGGGGTACTTGTGCTGGCAAGTGGAGCTGTCAGGGAGCGATAAAGGCCAAGAGGTGCCAAAGACCATGTACACTTCAAAGTGGTCTATAGAGCATGGGTTGTTGTTCCCATGTCTACCTCCAGACCCCGTGTCTCCTGCCAAGCATCCCCCCTCACGCTGGACGGCCCCCTGCAATCCACATAAGTGTGTCTCCATTCACGAGTCTTCCTGTGTCTTGTCTGCACGACCACCGCCCCGATCCACCCCCCGCCCTATCAAAGGCAGTTCGCACCGGGGTACTTGTGCTGGCAAGTGGAGCTGTCAGGGAGCGATAAAGGCCAAGAGGTGCCAAAGACCATGTACACTTCAAAGTGGTCTATAGAGCATGGGTTGTTGTTCCCATGTCTACCTCCAGACCCCGTGTCTCCTGCCAAGCATCCCCCCTCACGATGGACGGCCCCCTGCAATCCACATAAGTGTGTCTCCATTCACAAGTCTTCCTGTGTCTTGTCTGCACGACCACCGCCCCGATCCACCCCCCGCCCTATCAAAGGCAGTTCGCACCGGGGTACTTGTGCTGGCAAGTGGAGCTGTCAGGGAGCGATAAAGGCCAAGAGGTGCCAAAGACCATGTACACTTCAAAGTGGTCTATAGAGCATGGGTTGTTGTTCCCATGTCTACCTCCAGACCCCGTGTCTCCTGCCAAGCATCCCCCTCACGATGGACGCCCCCCTGCAATCCACATAAGTGTGTCTCCATTCACAAGTCTTCCTGTGTCTTGTCTGCACGACCACCGCCCCGATCCACCCCCCGCCCTATCAAAGGCAGTTCGCACCAGGGTACTTGCGCTGCTGGCAAGTGGAGCTGTCAGGGAGCGATAAAGGCCAAGAGGTGCCAAAGACCATGTACACTTCAAAGTGGTCTATAGAGCATGGGTTGTTGTTCCCATGTCTACCTCCAGACCCCGTGTCTCCTGCCAAGCATCCCCCCTCACGCTGGACGCCCCCCTGCAATCCGCATAATGCCACGACATATACACGTCATTCATTCACAAACACACCCCTGTTTCGAATTCTTTATAACCCACTTCATATTTCTAATGAGAACTTCTTTGCGCTTTGCTAGTCAACCCGTGAAGGTGCTGGTTATCTGCTCTTCGTCTCTGTGAACTTCCGTGACCACTTTGAGCAAACTCGTCAGTTTGAAACCTGTGAACTGCTCCCTGTTCTACGACAAGAAACTACTCTGATCCCTGCATCTAACTGTTTGTTCGTCAAGGTAAGTCCATGTACCATAATCATTTTGCGTCCAATTTTTTAATTTATATCTATTTGCTAGTAGTCATCAAATTGCATCCATGTTTTCTTTTCGTTCACGACAGTACATGCAAGGAACTAGTCACATGTTCTGAGTTTAGTCAAATTACTTTTTCTATTTTTTGAAAGTTATTGAAATACTTATCCGCATGTGAATAACGTGTATAGTTCCAAGAACCAAAACGGACCTTGCATTGAACCTTTTATGTGTCATTTAATGTTTTAACACATTGGTATTCATAGAGAATTGTTGATCTTTACTTTTCAGAACTTTCCATAATGCCTGCCTGTTCCATTGGCGGTTGCCCTTCGAAGACCCATAACAAATCTGAAGATACTATAATGCATGTTTTCCCTAAGACAATAGATCAGATAAGAGAATGGGTCCGATATTGCGGATATCCAGCCTCTGAGCTAGAAAGTAGAGTCCTAGAAGTCTTTGCGGACAAGAGGGGTGATCGATACCGCATCTGCAGCAGGCACTTTAGCCCAGACATGTACTCCACATCATTGCTAATAAAGAAGAAAACACCGCGAGCGAGGCGAAAATTGCTCTCAACCGCTATTCCCACTCTATTCGTCCACATCCCTCCACTGGTGAGTCAAGTTTACGTATTTGTCTCTCGGCCTTGCGGTAGTGTGTAGCATTAGCTAACAATAATTTCCCCATTTATGTATCCACTCAATATGAAGGCGGAAGATTCTCCATCCGTGTCGTTATTGCAGTCATCAGCCACTTCAAGCGCCTATCGGGTAATCTTACTTAGCTACTCTGACACTGACTTGTTTTAGGCATGTAAATCAATAGTTTTAATTGATCGTGTAATTATTTTACCTAATGGTACACCACAGTACTCGTCCTCTAGTCTTTGTTTTCAGTTATAATTATTGTTATCCAAAATAATGCAAGTACTGTCTTTCAGGGAGATGCTGAGGAGTCCAACGCATTGACGACAACCGTAGATGTCACTCAGATGCTCGAGGTACGTTTCCGGACAGTTCCATCGATGGAGATCATCAGATCTTGCATTCTTGTAGCGTGATTGTTACACACAATGTTTCTTTCGTTTTTAGTCATTGGTATGTCCTTCTGTCGTCGCCCTCCTATGTGTCTTCTTTTTTCAATATTGTGTTCATTACTAATGAAAGTCCTATGTTTCAGGGAGTCGATGGAGCATTAGTCCAAGAAGAAGGGGGAGCATGCAGTTACGGGTCGGCGCAACAGCTTGCAGAAGTGTGCACCGCAGTTACAGCGTCCCTTGATGTTCTTATGCATTTCGAGGTATGGATACTGACAGATCAATCATGCGAGATCAAATGACGTGATTACATCCGCTATACTTCCTTCTTTATTAACGCAAGTACTATGTTTCAGGGAGCTGACGGAGCTTCTTCAACAAGAACATCACCCCTAGTAGTTGATGCAGATCTCTGGGTGGTGACACTTCCAACGATGGAGCAAATCGAATCATATTTAGATATCCATTATTTATTTTAGACAACTGATCATTTGTGCAGGTCTATTTAGATGAGCCGTTGACGCCTGCAGAAAGTTTATGTTCTTTTAAACAAAATAGAAAACCATACTAATGCAATTACTGTGTTTCAGGGAGTTGCTGAAGCGTCATCTTCAATAATATCATCAATGGAAGTCTATGCGGAGCCCGAGGTATGGATCTTGACAGTTCAATCTAACTAGATCAACAATGCGTGAACTATTGTCGTTTGAATGTTCTACACAATGCGTTCATTCGTGTTTTGCTATTGAGATGTACGTGGGTATTGGTCCCCAAGTACATTTTGTGTTTTCAATATTATTATACATACTAATGAACGTTCTATGTTTCAGGGAGTCGATGGAGCCTCAGTGAGTGATGGATGTGCTTATCATGAAAATATAGTCGTTGCAGCGCGAGAGGAAGTGGAGACATGCACACACGAGTCGGAGCAACAGCGTCCAGATGTTGAAGTTCGAGGCAAGAAAGTTTCAAAGAAAAGAAAGCAAAAGAAGGTTAGTGTCCTGGTCACTATATTATGTTGTCTTTCACTGTCAATAGTTCAATACTGTAAGTTGTGTTTAAACTGAACATCCCTTTTCTAATCTGTCCTCTAGTTGCGAGTGGGTGTAAGAACTAGATCTACACAGACAGTGAAGCGAACGAGAGATGTTGCTTGTCAAACCTTTTGGCAGGGACTTGAGACTGGAGATGCATCGTGCCAATGGGAAGAATATGAAGTGATTGACAACGGAGCTATACCACCACCAGCCATTGATAGTGAATGTCCTCCTGGTAGTTTGGATGCAGTCGGAGATCAATTCACAGAATCCACACCCGCAAAAAATAAGAGCGCGCGAAAGTTGAAGACATTGTTTTTTTCTCCCATCTCCGGACAAGGAACAGATGTTGCAATGGAAGAGAATGAAGTGGACGACAATGAAACACCATCAATATCACTGAACATAGCGGAAGACGATATCAGAGATTCTACCTTTCATGCGAGTGACATGTCCTCAACGTTACAGGCC
This sequence comes from Ambystoma mexicanum, assembly GCF_040938575.1. Taxonomy (NCBI): domain Eukaryota; kingdom Metazoa; phylum Chordata; class Amphibia; order Caudata; family Ambystomatidae; genus Ambystoma; species Ambystoma mexicanum. Next base: position 1,105,995,219 of record NC_090930.1, on the reverse strand, counting down.
GAACCAGCTGGGATGCAGAGTGACAGTATAAGGAAAGAGGCCAAATTCATTGTATTCGATAGCTGTTTGATGGATATTATTATGATGATGAAATGTGGGCATTGGGTTGGTGGGGAAGTATGTGGGGAGCCATTGATTAATGTGACTCGTGCAATTCGAGGCACTAACCTTAAAATACATGCCACCTGTACACAATATCATCCGTTCGCATGGTCTGCACAACCCATGCTGGGGCAACTGCCAGCAGGCAATCTACTTTGTGCAGCGGCCGCACTTTTTAGTGGTTCAAGTTTTAAAAAGTTACAGTATTTCTTTCAGTTTGTGGGAATCCATTTCATTGCGAAAAGTCAGTTCTACAAATACCAAACCGATTATCTATTTCCAGCCATCAGCGAAGCTTGGAGAATGGAAAAAATGTCAATGGAAAGTACATTCGCGGGCAAACGCTTCAGGCTAGCCGGTGATGGACAGTGCGACAGCCCAGGATTTTCAGCCAAGTACTGCACCTACCACTTTCAGGACATGGAAAGTAAGAAAATTGTGAGTTCGGTGGTCGTGCAGGTGTCACAAAGTACATCCTCAGTGGCCATGGAGAAAGTTGGCTTTGTAGCATCATTGCAAGAACTACAATCGCGGGGAATGGTGATCGACCTGATAGCCACGGACAGACACGTTTCAATTGCCAAGACAATGAGAGAAGAGTACAAAAATATAAATCACCAATTTGACGTTTGGCATCTTGCAAAATCAATCAATAAAAAATTGTCGGCTGCAGGTAAAAAAAAAGAATTGCAAGGTATTTCACAGTGGTCCAAGTCAATCAGCAACCATCTTTGGTGGAGCTCAAAAACATGTGAAGGGTCGTTGGAAATTCTACTGGAAAAATGGCGGTCAGTAATGTTGCACTGTAGCAACGTACATCGATGGTCGACAAATGAACATTTCCACAAATGTGAACATGGCCATTTGTCCACAGAGGAGGCACGGAAGAAGAAGTGGTTGATTCCTTCATCACCCACTCACAAAGCCATTGAAAAGATTGTATTTGATAAAACTATAACAAAAGCTTTGAGGGGACTCACGGAATTCTGCCACACAGGAGATTTGGAGGTGTTCCACAATATGTGCCTCAAGTACAGGCCCAAAAGATTGCATTTTGGCATGGAAGGCATGATAAATCGGACTCTTTTAGCGGTCTTGGCACATAACCATAATGTTGGCCGTCAACAAAGTAGGACGACCGGAACTTTAGGGACGCTTCGCTACAATAAGGCCTTCACTAAAAGAAGTAAACAATGGGTGATCAAACCAGTGTTTGAGGATATGCAATATGAGTTTATTGAGAGACTTATCGTAGATGTCCTCGATAGGCACATACATGGAGTGGTGAACGAACCTATGCAGGGGACAACTGCATTGCCACCCAACATTGCCTCTGTTCCATGTCCACCTAAAGCAGAGCTCATTGAGAAATACACATCACGGTTTAAATGATTGTAATTTGATTGTCTGTTCTCTCGAGTCTCCTCATGTTGCAGGCCCATTGCAATTAAACCAAACAGTAATATAAATCATTTTTACAAAAATTATAGAATGTTTCCGTATTACAAACACATGGCCGACCCATAGGGACAATAAAAAAAAAGGCACGCAGACAAGATGTCCCTAAAACTAACTGCAGCTAACTAGAAATGTGTGCTCGCTCAAAGTGAAGGTCAGCTGCTTTGATGTTTTGCTCGGGTGGCGGAACGGCCCACGACCCAATATAAGGTTCTATTGTGATTTGACCTTGACAGGCCGGGACCATCCTGAAAGACTAAGAAAAGATAATGAATAAAATTTCAGAAACGAAACGATGAGCCACGTTCATTAGAAGAAGTAACGTCGGCAAAGAAGGAGTGGTGTTTCGGGTCTGCCCTACACAGAGACACAATGGAAAATGCAAATATAATGTAAGTAACTTTTGATGAGTTTATACCGCAATTTCATTACTATACAGTGGCTTTAAAGACGGGTTCAGTTGTACTTGTTCGTTCTATGTGGCATATTGTTTTCTACCGCGCACTATCTTGAGGAGAAACATCTGCTTTTACTGAAGCACCTCAAAACCTTCCTCTTTGCTTCTGCTTTCTCTCTCCCTCTCCCCTGCTACAACTGGTCCACTGTCTGCGACCTTAGTCCTGGGCCCTTCCACTCTCCACCTGCACTGCCTCCCTGTCAACCCCTGCACTGGGGGACTGTCTCAGTATCCTACAGCCCCCCCTTCCCAGCACTTGTTCTGCACTTACCTTGCACTTGCCACCAGCTGGCCCTATTTATTTATTATTTTATGCTACTTACCTTGTACTCCACTCCCCCCCCCCTCCATGCCTCGCCACGCCTTTAAACACTTGTGTACACCCAGTAGCGCTGTCCTCGCTATGAAATGAATAATTTTAATAAGGATCTGATGGTGAGACTAATTTCATTTTTTATGTTTTTAGGTACATCATTCACTACTGTCTGTGTCACGAGTACCAGACACCGGCGGACGGCTTCTACAGCCGCCAGTTGCTTCTCCGCGTGAACAACGTTACCACCCTGACCATTTTATGGGACGATCGCCAAGTACAAGTATGCCCTTACGCGGTACTAACGGTTATATGCAACATACCTACCGTTGTGGTGGCCTAGTGCCTCGTTGTTGGAACAGCCATGCGATTATCAGTGCGACCGAAGAGCTTATTTTTATCGTAAACCAACACCCTGTGTACTGCACACGAACATCGCTTCCCTCAAGACGAACTAATTTGGATCGAGAGCAAAGAAAAATGCAAATCGCTGAATATTCTCTAAACATTTGATGTCCAATAAACGTACTTTGCCAAATGTACAATCTTGCCGTTTGCTTTTAAACCACGGTTTCACATTCCGAATTGTGGCGCTGTATTGTGAGATGCTCTAAGACCCTGTGTACAGCAAAGGACCATCGCGTTCCTCAATACGAACTTTTTGGAACGTGAGCAAATAAAAATGCAAATCGCTGAATATTCTCTAAACATTTGATGTCAAATAAATGTACTTTACCACATTTACAATCTTGCGGTTTGATTTCAAAGTACAGTTTCATATTCCGAATTGTGGCGCGCTGTATTGTGAGCTGATCTGTGTTGATTTCCGGGGTCTGTGTGGAGTCGCGTAGAAGACGCCTGGGCGCGTTTGCCTACGCAGCTCAGTCACGTCACGGATAGAGGCGGGGAATATGAATGTTTTGATAAAGTCTGTTTCAGGGGCGGGGGATTTGATTTAGTGCCGCAAAGGCAGGTGAGCCAGGTCGATGGGGCGAAATGATAGGATTATCACAAAATGGAGGCTGATTTCGAGTGCGATAATGGGCGAAAAGTCGGGTAAGGTCCATAGGAAAGTTTCCTACGACCTACCGATTTATGCTTACAAACACATGGCCGACCCATAGGGACAATAAAAAAAAAGGCACGCAGACAAGATGTCCCTAAAACTAACTGCAGCTAACTAGAAATGTGTGCTCGCTCAAAGTGAAGGTCAGCTGCTTTGATGTTTTGCTCGGGTGGCGGAACGGCCCACGACCCAATATAAGGTTCTATTGTGATTTGACCTTGACAGGCCGGGACCATCCTGAAAGACTAAGAAAAGATAATGAATAAAATTTCAGAAACGAAACGATGAGCCACGTTCATTAGAAGAAGTAACGTCGGCAAAGAAGGAGTGGTGTTTCGGGTCTGCCCTACACAGAGACACAATGGAAAATGCAAATATAATGTAAGTAACTTTTGATGAGTTTATACCGCAATTTCATTACTATACAGTGGCTTTAAAGACGGGTTCAGTTGTACTTGTTCGTTCTATGTGGCATATTGTTTTCTACCGCGCACTATCTTGAGGAGAAACATCTGCTTTTACTGAAGCACCTCAAAACCTTCCTCTTTGCTTCTGCTTTCTCTCTCCCTCTCCCCTGCTACAACTGGTCCACTGTCTGCGACCTCAGTCCTGGGCCCTTCCACTCTCCACCTGCACTGCCTCCCTGTCAACCCCTGCACTGGGGGACTGTCTCAGTATCCTACAGCCCCCCCTTCCCAGCACTTGTTCTGCACTTACCTTGCACTTGCCACCAGCTGGCCCTATTTATTTATTATTTTATGCTACTTACCTTGTACTCCACTCCCCCCCCCTCCATGCCTCGCCACGCCTTTAAACACTTGTGTACACCCAGTAGCGCTGTCCTCGCTATGAAATGAATAATTTTAATAAGGATCTGATGGTGAGACTAATTTCATTTTTTATGTTTTTAGGTACATCATTCACTACTGTCTGTGTCACGAGTACCAGACACCGGCGGACGGCTTCTACAGCCGCCAGTTGCTTCTCCGCGTGAACAACGTTACCACCCTGACCATTTTATGGGACGATCGCCAAGTACAAGTATGCCCTTACGCGGTACTAACGGTTAGATGCAACATACCTACCGTTGTGGTGGCCTAGTGCCTCGTTGTTGGAACAGCCATGCGATTATCAGTGCGACCGAAGAGCTTATTTTTATCGTAAACCAACACCCTGTGTACTGCACACGAACATCGCTTCCCTCAAGACGAACTAATTTGGATCGAGAGCAAAGAAAAATGCAAATCGCTGAATATTCTCTAAACATTTGATGTCCAATAAACGTACTTTGCCAAATGTACAATCTTGCCGTTTGCTTTTAAACCACGGTTTCACATTCCGAATTGTGGCGCTGTATTGTGAGATGCTCTAAGACCCTGTGTACAGCAAAGGACCATCGCGTTCCTCAATACGAACTTTTTGGAACGTGAGCAAATAAAAATGCAAATCGCTGAATATTCTCTAAACATTTGATGTCAAATAAATGTACTTTACCACATTTACAATCTTGCGGTTTGATTTCAAAGTACAGTTTCATATTCCGAATTGTGGCGCGCTGTATTGTGAGCTGATCTGTGTTGATTTCCGGGGTCTGTGTGGAGTCGCGTAGAAGACGCCTGGGCGCGTTTGCCTACGCAGCTCAGTCACGTCACGGATAGAGGCGGGGAATATGAATGTTTTGATAAAGTCTGTTTCAGGGGCGGGGGATTTGATTTAGTGCCGCAAAGGCAGGTGAGCCAGGTCGATGGGGCGAAATGATAGGATTATCACAAAATGGAGGCTGATTTCGAGTGCGATAATGGGCGAAAAGTCGGGTAAGGTCCATAGGAAAGTTTCCTACGATCTACCGATTTATGCTTACAAACACATGGCCGACCCGTAGGGACAATAAAAAAAAAGTCCCGGAACTCTCCTTTAAAATTGAACAAAAATTAACATCAGCGATTTGCCAGTCGAAACTAATTTTGTTTAAGTACGCTAAATTCTCTATGAAGTCAGCTATTGTATTTTGGACTCGAAATGTGGTAGCCACCATGATATGATATGATATGATAGGTTATTTATAACGCGCTTAATACCCAGAGGTTTCTAAGCGCGGACCCGGGGATCGAACCCATGTTGCTCCGTGTCATCTTGTTTCCAAGGCAAGCACGTTGCCGTTGAGCTATTCTCCCGAATATTGTATGGATTGGAAACTCAAAATATAATCCAACCGACTGTTCTGAATCAATTGGAAGCAAAATTCTGGCGGATAGTTCTTCATTTACCCCAGTGCATCCCAGGTGCTATGAGCTAGGGTTATCCTCTTTAACGGCCATGTATAACTGGCAATTATGCAGTCTCCTTCCGAAATGCTTACTTTCTGCTCTGAATGAGTCAACGTTGGCAACTGTATCAAGTTATTTGTTGTCTTCTTCACATGAATTTCCGAAACAGTGGCCCAAGAAGATCATGATGGTATTGGATAATGCTGACATTACAATTTACACTCTTGTGTTCAATCCAGATCGAGCAAAGAAAAAACTCTACATGATGGACTGGATTGACACAAGAGCTGCCTGTTTAAAATACAGGGATTTTGACCCTGACCTGTTTGGCCCAAAAAAATGTAGAGAGACTGAACTTTATCTTTGTAAAGCACCCTCTCCTTCAATAAGAAATGCCATATTACGTTACTGGTTCAACTTATGACCGACTCGTGATGTACAAGCTCGTAGAAAGCTAATTAACAATGAGAACAATTGGTGTCGCTTTTGTAATAACCATACCATCAAGGAAACCCTGGAACATGTAATTGTAGATTGTCCAGAACTCATGTATATGAGACAAGTATATTTCTCCAATCACATGGCATATTTTGCACAAATGAATCCAGAAAACAGATGGGTTGCAATAATACCCACTAATATCATGAGCATTAGACCAGCCACAGTAAACTTCTTAAATGCTTTAAAATTGGAGTAAAAGTTGTAAACCTGATTTAGTAAACACTGATTTATAAAAGGATATAATATGTATAATTATTATGTAAGATTTTACACAGAGAGAAATGTCGAGAGAAATTTTATCGCATCCTATGTGAAAACTTGTTGACTGTGTTTCAAGAGAATATCACAATAGGCATATTTTAGGTATATTTTATCTTTTCTCCTTTGACATTATCTTGGGTGTTGTTGTTTTAAGATTGTCTTTTCCTTCAGATGGATTTTGAGATTTGTTCTTTATATTAAATCAATATGTTCTTTTTGTTTAATATGTTTGCTAATTTCTATTCTGTAATGAATTGAAAAAGTTGATTAATTTCAGCTAAATTCAATAAAAAAAAATATCAGTAATGTGAGGGGATCCTCCCATGTGTACTCCAAAATGGAATTGTGTAACTATCTCAGACCTTTCCCAATTGTACATCTCCAGGAAACTTAGTTAGTAGCCCCCCGGTATTAGATGGATATGAAATAAGGGCAGAATCTGCCACTAGGGGGAAAAGAGGACATCCGTCGGGCGGGCTGCTTATGACAGTGAGAAATGGTTGTAAACTGAAAATAATTAAGCATTTTATTGTAAACAAGGATGTTTTAGCTGTGGTAATCGAGACAGGTGTGGGGCATTATGTCTTAAACGTATCTTTATCGTCAATGTCTATTGGAACCCCTCTGGAAACTTGTCTGTTACAATGGCAAAATTTAATTCAGTGCTGGAAGACTGGTTTATGAATACTCCCGGGGGACAGGTTATTATAGCTGGAGAGTTTAATTCAGACTGCAATTTATTTGCTTCCACTGATCTCGATTATCTATGCTTTGACACCATGATATGATATGATATGATATGATATGGCATTTATAACGCGCCTATACGCAAGTGTTTCAAGGCGCGACGAGGCAAGGGAGGGGGAACAAGGGAAGACAGACAACGAACTTACTAGGCCAAGTGTCATTCAGATCGCGCAAGTGCGTGGGAGGGGGGAAAGGGAAAAGTGCAAGGGGGAGGGGAGAGGGGAAGTGCAGTACATAGGATAGTAGAATAACAAGATAGTAATGGCCAGAAGGCACCAAGTGCAGGGTAAGTGCAGATAAGTGCTGGTAGGGGACTGTAGGGCTACAGAAAACAGTCCCCAGGTACAAGGGTTGCCAGGGAGGCAGTGCGGGTGTGCAACTGGTGGGGCCTGGGCCTGAGAACAGAAGGGTGGCCAGGTAACCAGTGCAGTATCAGCCAGTAATTCAGCAGGGGAGAGGGGGAGAGAAAGCAGAGGCAAAGAGGAAGGTTTTGAGGTGCTTCCTGAACCAGAGATGGTCCTCCTCAAGTTTAAGGGAGGCAGGAAGGCTGTTCCAGAGGGAGGCCCCTGCCAACGACAGAGATCTACCGCCCATTCATTGCTTGGAGAAGCGACTGACCCTGAGGGAGTTGGAGGCGGATGAGCGAAGAGCTCGAGAAGGAAGATATTTAGGAAGACAGAGTTGAAGATATTTCTGCCCCATGCCCCAGAAGGCCTTGTGGACAATGCAGAGGGTTTTGAACTTAATCCTCGCAGCCACTGGGAGCCAGTGCAGAGATTTCAGTCCTGGAGAGATACGATCACTGGGCTTGAGGCCAAGGACAAGTCTCGCAGTCCTGTTTTGGATAAGTTGCAGAGGGCGGAGAGTAGAGGTAGGCAGTTTTAGATAGAGGCTGTTACAGTAGTCCAGCTTAGAGAGAACCAGGGCTCTGGAGACAGTGAGCTTCTGGGGGAAGGAGAGGAAAGGGAGAATACCTCTGAGGAGGTGCAGCTGGTAGTGTGACTTCTTAGAGACGTCAGAGATGTGAGGAGAGAAGGAGAGTGTGGAGTCGAAGATGACCCCGAAGGTTTTTAGCCTTGCAGGTGGGGGCAGGAAGAGGGCCAAGAGAGGCCGGCCAGAGAGCAACAGGTAAAGAGGGAGTGGGTGTGCCGATTAGTAGAATCTCAGTCTTACTGGCATTAAGGCAGAGGTCATTTGCGGCACACCACTCCTGGATAGCAGACACACATTCAGAGATGAGAGAGGGAGAGGAGGAGGCCGAGGGTAGCCTGAAAATGAGCTGGGTATCATCCGCATAACACTGAAAATTGGGGCAGAGAGCGGTGATGCAGTGGGCCAAGAGTGCCACGTATTGGTTGAACAGCCAGGGGGAGAGGTTAGATCCCTGGGGGACACCACAGGTAGAGAAAAAGATCTCGGAGAGGAAGGACTCAAGTTGGACCTGGGAGGGTCGGTCGGAGAGGAAAGAAGTCAGCCACGCCAGAGCCTGACCAGTGATACCCAGATTATCACGGAGACGTTTGAGCAGGATGGCATGGTTAACAGTGTCAAAGGCAGAAGAGAGATCAAGCAGGATGAGGACGCAGGGGGTGTTAGAGTCGAGGTTGGAGAGCAGGTCTTCACGGATGTTCAGGAGAGCAGTTTCCATGCTTCTGGCAGCTCTGAAGCCAGACTGATGATCATGAAGACAACCAACAAATTCAGTGTGGAGATTTAGCTGGGAGATGGCTAGTTTCTCAAGGAGCTTGCCCAGAAAAGGAGTGATGGAGATTGGCGATAGATAGCCGGGCAGGAGGGGTCGGCAGAGGGTTTCTTAAGCAGGGGGTGCACAAGGGAGTGCTTCAGGGGGGATGGGAAGATTCCAGTGGCGAAGGAGTGATTGCAGAAATCGGCCAGGGCTGGAGCCAGGGAGTCAATGTGGTCCTTTATAGTTTTGGAGGAACAGGGGTGAACCTGTTTTGACGAGACTTTCATAGATCGGACTTGTCTTGAAACCTTGTCTGCGGAGAACAGGGGAAAGGCAAAGAAGGAGGGAGGAGGGGTGGCTGCAGAGGGAGAGCAGGGAGTGGGGGGAGTGGGAGGATAGGAGGAAAGAGAGGACAGGATGTCCTGAGTTTTAGAGATGAAGTGAGAAGCCAGTGCCATGCAGAGGGCCTGGGAGGGGACAGGTGAGGTAGAGACTGCAGCAGGATTGGCCAGTTCCTTGCAGATTTTAAAGAGTTCAGCCGAGTTGTTAGATGCCGCAGAGACACGGGCTTGGATGTGAGCTCTCTTCTTAGTAAGGACAGAGAGCCGGTATTGCCTTTGCAGCAAGCGGCAGGCCAGTTTGTCAGAGGATGTAAATGAAGCACGCCATTTCCTCTCGGCAACTCTACACTTGCGTTTTAGGGTGACGAGGTCTGAGTCGTACCAGGAATTGCATTTGGCTTTAGGCTTCAGGCGGATTCTCATGACAGGGGCAAGGATATCAAGAGTATGAGATATGGCAGAATGAAAAGTGAGGAGGGCTGTGTCAGGATGAGAGTCAGCCAAAGGGGGAGGGAGGGTGAGAAGGTGGTGGCGAAAGCCTCAGTTGACACGCGCTTCATGGGTCGGATGACCGAGAAGGTGGGTGGCAGTGATGGAGGTGGCTTGGCCTGAGGGGCAGGGAGGGTGAGGTGGGAGGAGAGGAGAGAGTGATCTCTCCAGGAGAGAGGAGTGGTAAGAGGGACAGAGAGGGGAAGGTCTGAGGAGATCAGAGCATCAAGAGTGTGCCCTGCAGAATGAGTCGGGCCCGAGGGGAGAATAGTGAGTGAGAGAGAGTCGCAAAGGTCGCGAAAGAGTCCTGAGGGAGTCCTGAGGGAGGACAGGAGGTATCCAGGTGGATGTTGAAGTCTCCAAGAAGGAGGAGTTGAGTAGTTAAGGCCAGGAGTGAGGAGGAGAGGTCCGCCCACTCAGAGAGGAAGGATGAAATCTGACCAGGTGGTCGATAGATAATAGCCACAGTAAGGCTACTATACCATAGAAGACATGCAGAATTGTACCAAAAACCTGCTTAACTTGAACAACAGAATGTACTTCACAAGGAGGAAGAGCTTCAATGCCAAACCTGAAGACAGAATCTAGAAAATTGGGGATTATGCATGGTAAATGATTTAGATCATGAAAGAAATGTAAATTTAATAACATGGTCCAATGGATATACATCCTCCTGTATTGACTATATCTTTGTAACACCATGTTTTCTAGATTTGGTAAGGGATTTTAAAGTGAGAGAATGACTTCAGTGATCATAGAAGAACAAGTTACTTACCTGTGGTAACATTCTTTCGACTGGATGTTCCTCCCACCTATTCCTCATCTCATGATATCTCCATTTACAGCTATAGCTGCTTTGGAAAAAATGTTACAGCAGGGGGTGCTTTGTGCCGATGCCTGTCGACTCGATGTCCCTCAAAGCCCTCTGTCTCGATGTCGACGTCATCGATGGTATATAGCGTGCGCAGCTACCGTTGGTTTCAGGTCCGCTTTTTACGTGTATTGGATTATCCTATGCCTGACAGTTACTCACCCTGAAAGAGCGTAAACTGCAATAACAAGGGAATTCTACTGTGAGATAGGCTGGGAGGGGTAATGAGGAATATGTGGGTGGAACATCCAGTCGAAAGAATGTTACCTTGGGTAAGTAATTTGTTCTTCAAATTGATTGCGTCCTCCCACGTATTCCTTATTTTATGATAGAGTCCCAAAGCAGTGCCTGTATTTCCAGAGGAGCGAGTCAGAATTTTTCAGTCTTTAATAATAATTTAGGAGTTCCTTATTGGTCTGTGTGTACAGAATGTAGTACTGCCGTCCCAAAAACATCTTCTCGTACTGAGGAAGAGTCCAGACTATAATGCTTGGTGAATGTGTGGACAGAAGACCTTGTGGCTGCCACAAACATATCCTGAATTCAGACTCTCCTCTGTAAGGCAGAGGAAGTAGCCATGCCCCTGGTCATATTTGCTCTGAGACCCTCAGGAGGATCTTTTCTAGCTAATCTGTAGCATTCAGAGATTCCACGATGATCCACCTAGATAAGATTTGTTTTGCGACGACATACCCAACTAATAGCCTGTGCAACCAACAAAAGGTTGATCATGTTTTTCTAATTTAGTCATCCTGGAAAGCCTGTGTAACCTCTCCTCCTCCTTTCCAGGATGAGGTGGAGGATAAAAAGAAGGTCGAATGATTTTTTGATTTAAATGAAACCCAGACACAATTTTTGTTAACTTTAAAGACTATCCGTTTGGTAAAAAGGTAGCTTTAACCTTAAGGACCACTCTATCCTTAAAGAAGACTATGTAAGGAGTCTTGCAGGACAAGGCTTGAAGTTCTCTCACCCTGTGGGCTGATGTAAGATCCACTAAACGGATAGTCTTTAAAGTTAACAATTTTAAAAGACAGGAGTGAATAGGCACAAATGGAGCACACATTCAAAATTTCAAAATTTGGTTGAGATCCCAAACCGGGGCCTGGAGGAAATACATTTGTCAATCCTTTCAAAAACGGTATAATCAGCAGAATTTTGAAGAAAGATACCTCTTCAGAGGAGCACTTAAAAATAGAAACAGCTGCCAGATACCCTTAATTGTGCCAACCTGGAGACCCAGATTAGCCAGATGTATCAAAAATGATAACACCATAGGAGAACTGCATGTAAAAGGCTCCACATTCTTATCCCTGCACCAGCTGCAGAATTTGTTCCAATGGCAGCGGCATAAGGATTTTGTTGCTGGCCTTCTGGCCGAAAGCAAAAGCTCCATTACGTCATCTGGGAAATCCCAATCCTTAAATCGCAACCTCTTTGAAACCATGCGTGAACATTGAGTGTCTTGACATCTTGATGGAGAACCCAAACTTTCTCTCTTGTTGAAAGTTGAAAGGGTGACTTGAGCTTGGTCGGCTATGGGTGGTGTAGGAGGCAGGTTTTGTGGTGGATTACTTGGCGGTAGTTTTCTATCTTGTAGTGTGGTGATTTCCTTTAACAAGGCCTCCTGTTTGTTAGAGCATCATGTTACGTCTTTGGTGATGCCTGTGGGGGCTGGGGTAGGGGATTCCAGTTCCTTAAGTATGATAATTAACTCTCTTGTATTTGAATTTGCGTTAGCAATTCGGTCATTGTATGAAGTAGCCTTAGCTTGGGTTATAGCTAGTTTGTAGGATCTGGCTATGGATTTGAATAGGGTCATGAGGGCATCATTTTGGTGTTTCTTCCAGGGTGTTTGGCAATTTCTTGGCTCTCAGGTTTTGGAGGTTCTCCGTAAACCAGGGGTTGGCATGGGACAGCGGTTTTGCCTTGCGAGGGGCCAGTGGGGCGAGCAAGTCCACAGCAGTTACCAGTGTTTTAGCGAAGAGGTTTGCGAGTGCCACTGGTTCATCCGCCCACTGAGCAAGGTTGTCATGCTGGAGGTTGGTGAGGAGAGGCAGGATACTATCTCTGGTAATTTTGCATGAACTTCTCGCCCATGTGGGGGCATATGGGTGCTGGTGAGTAGGTGGTCCTGGGGAGGCGTGATTGCGAAGACCACTACAAAGGGTCTGATCATGGGCAAGGAGAGATATCTGAGATATTGACTTTGCAGTTGAGGTCGCACAGCCAATCTAGAGTATGGCCCTTAGCATGGGTGGGTGAGTTTATGTGCAGAGAAAGGCCTAGGACCTTCAGGGTATTGGCTAGCGAGGTGGTGTTGTGATCTGCATGGTCATTCAGGCCCAGATTCAGGTCTCTGAGGGGGAGGATTTTAGACAATGATTTTAAGTTAGTATTGAGGAGATGAGAATGGTCATCCTTAAAGGTGACTATGGGTTCTGGGGGTCTATACGCCAAGTGGAGTAATATGGAACTGGTATGTGAGGTGCCCATTTTAAGTGAGAGCAGGTTACAGTTCCCCTCCAGTTTAGTTGGGCATTCTCTAATGTTCAATGTTTCTTTGTAGATTAGAGTTACTCCGCCACCCCTAGAGTCTTGTCTGTCTGCTCTTAGGATAGTGTAACCGGGGGGATGGCTAGAGATAGTGCAGGGCCTGAGGCCAGGTGAAGTCAACTCTTAGTTATGGCTAAGAGGTCTAGGTTCCGTGAAACAATTAGATCATGGATGTCTAGGGCACGGTCAGGTACTTATCTTGCATTAATCAAGGCCGTTTTTAATTGAGTGGGTTGTGTGTTGGTTGGTCTTGTGGCCACATGGATGGTTACCGGAGTAGTTTCTGGGGCCTTACAGGGCATCTTGGAGCAGATAAGGGGGGACCCTTCTGTTGAGTGAATGTAGGATGAAAAGGGTAGGCTGGGTACCTTTCAAGGCTTATTGTCCTGAAAGGTGGGGTACAACTTGTTAGCCTATCATTTCTAGTGGAGACAGGTTGCAAATGAGTGGGGTGCGTAAGTGGCAATCTATAGCACAGTCTCCTGTTTCGTTGGGTGTAGGAGGGGTGCATGCCCAGCATGGCTGACATGTTTCAATCTCCTGATAACTGGGTATATTACTCCGGTGCAAAATATGTCTGATGGAGTGTAAATGACAAAGCCTAAATTGAATGGGGGAAAGTAATAATCCAAAACAAAAGAAGCATTTCAAATGGATTGTGTCCTCCCACGTATTCCTCATCTATGACATGTAATGTCCACAGCTGTGCTGCTTCAGAACTTTTTCTGGCAGAGGACGCCCTTGCGTCAATGGCGTCAGGTCGATGTCCCTCGAGGGCCTCCGTTGAGGGTGACGTCATCGGATGTCACAAGTAGGATGCACAGCACCGTAGCCTCAGTTCATTTTTTTCCGCAAACGTGTTTGCTTCGAGAACTCGGCGCACCTCGTGTCTTCAACTTCATATTGTACGACTATGTCTTCTTTTTCCACCCCGACGTCTGGCTTTAAGAAGTGTCGGGACTGCGGGTCCAAGATGTCCATCACGGACCCGCAGTGTGTCTGCTTGTGGTGCTAGGGCGAGGATCACGCCATGGATGACTGCTCGAAGTGCCAGTCGTTGACTGCCAAGACCTTGCGGGAGCGTAAGGGGGAGTTAAAGGTAGGCCGTGTTGCCAAACCACGTAAATCCATATCAGCTGGGAGGTCGACTGACGAGTCGAGGAGTCTCCTCGTCGGAAGCCGTCCAGCAGGACTAGGTCCCGGAGTGGTTTGCGCCACTCGTCCTCTTCATCGAGGCGGTCTCGGAAGCAACGTCACTGTTCGTTTTCCCCGTCCTCGTGGGTTGACGGATAAATGAAAACGATGTCGTGCCCCAATAAGTCCTCTACCCCCGACGAATGGGAGGCTTTTCGGGAGCAGATGTTACAGATTTTTCAGTCTCATGGCACAGCCTCGTCCGCGCCTTCAGTTGAAGCCGGAGAGGATCGATCTCAGTCCAATACTCGCATGCCCTCGGGCTCGGGTAAGCGGCGAGATAAACATCGGGAGATCGCCAGAGACATGCCAGGTCTAGGTTGCGGTCTTCGTCACCCACGAAACCGTCAAAGCCTGAGAAGCAGTCGAAGAAGGTGCTGATGCCTTCGGCGCCGTGCCTATCAGAGGAGTCTGTCGGGTCTCTCCCTGGGGTCGGATCTTCGAGGCCTTCGAAATCTTTGGCACCTTTGTCACATCGATGCCGATACAGTCGGAGCCGTCAATGCCGTAGGTGCCTGCTGGGCTGGAGTTGCCGTTGGACTCCCCTGTGGCTCTTGGGCCTCCTAGAAAGGCTCTTACTAAAACTGTGAAGCCGGTTTCAGATAAGAGGTGCACTCCTCTCCCTAGGAAGGAGTTTCTCCAGTCTCTCCAGAACATTTATGAGAAATATGATGATGGGGAGAGGTCTGATGGTGACGTGGTGCCTTTTGGTCTGCCTTATGGGACACCTAATGCTTCAGAATGTCTCATTGATGAAGATAGCAGGATTGAGCATTTGCGTCAGTCCTTACATGATGCCAGTGGCCTCGACACCTGCCCAGAGATGGAATTGGGGAAACCCTATCTGGGTGTGCATGCAGGTTCCTCTTATAGGAGACTGATGTTGAGAGTGGCTGAGTACTTGGGTTGGTCCAGGTCTCAGGTTGAGTATGATCAAGATGATTTTACGGACATCTTGGATCAGAGTCCGTCCACTGACCCGGTGTTGTCTTTTCATGTGGCCCTACCGAAAAGGGTGGCTGCAACTTGGACTTCCCCGGAATCTATCCTGGTGGTTAACAAGTCTTTGTCAAAGAAATACCGCCCATCAAGTAGCGACCCTGGCTACTTATCCACCCACCCCACTCCTGAGAGTTTGGAGGTTCAGGCGGCTATGGCCACCTCAAGGGAAGCAGTGTACCCCTCCATCCCTCTGGACAGGGACGATAAATGCATGAATAGATGGGCATGTAAGGTATTTGCTGCTGGGAGTATGGCCCTGAAATCGGCCAACTCCACCTGTGCCTTGGCGAAGTTTTTGCACACTCTGTGGAATTGTATTTCACTTGCGGCAGAGCATATCCCAGAAGGGGAAGAAAGGGATGGCTTTCTAGCTATTGTGCAGGATGGCAAATATGCCATGTGTGAAGAATCCCTTCAGTTTGGATTGGACACTGATGATTGTGTCACGCGGTCCATGGCTACAAGCACTGTGATGCGCAGATTTGCATGGTTGCGGAAGTCAGGTTTTGCACCCGATGTGCAGGCTCGTCTTCGCAAACATGCCCTTTGACGGGTCGCATCTTTTTTGGCAGCAAGGCTAATGAGAGCCTTGAAAAGTTGCAGACCTCCAAGGGGGCCACCAAATCTTTGGGTGCGGCTGTCCGTCAACCTCTGCCTTTTCGTCCTCTGGGACAACAATGGAGGGGTGGTTCCTTTCCTATTACTCCTCATTTGGAAAGGCAAAGGGGATGCCCAGTCAAGGGGGCCTCTGTAAAGGCACTCGTGTGGACAATGTAGAGGTGCCAAAGACACTCAGGCAGTTGCCTCTTTTGCTTCCGGCGCTGCCACTGCTGCTTCCAAGCAGCTATGAGGCCATGACTAATCATTTTCTGGTGGGGGGCAGGCTGTCGCAGCATCTTGTAGAATGACAAGCCATTACTTCAAATGCATGGGCTCAGGTTACAATAGCCCACGGTTACTGCCTCCCTTTTCTCTGATGGCCTCACAGCAATCCACCGGGGAAACACTCTTTGAAGATTCCGGATCCGCTCCTTGTGCAGGAGATTTTGGCCCTGCTGGAGATAGGCTCTATAGAACCGGTGCCTGTGGCGGAGTGGAACAAGGGTTGGTATCCCTCTTGTTTTTTGATACTCAAGTAGGACGGAGGACTGAGACCCATCTTGGACTTACGTTACTTGAAAAAGTTCCTCAGGAAGGACAAGTTCAAGATGGTTGCTCTTTCTCAGATCCTTCAGGCCCTCCAACTTCAGGATTGGTTAGTATCATTGGACCTGCAGGATGCTTATTTTCATGTGCCGATCCATATCAGGCACAGGAAATACCTCAGGTTCGCAGTCGGTTGATCGCACTATCAGTTTTGGATCCTGCCATTCGGGTTCACCTCCGCCCTGTGGGTTTTCACCAAGCTCATGGTGGTGATGGCAGCGCATCTCGGGAGAGAGGGGATTCACGTCTACCCCTACCTGGACGATTGGTGGATCAGTGCGCGTTCTCCCGAACAAGTATGGGATCACCTAAGCGTCACCTGCCACTCCCTTCACAAGCTGGGCTTCTCCCTCAACTTCAAGAAGTTGCATATGACATCATCCCAACAGCTCCAGTACATAGGGACCATTTTGGACACATCCTTGGGAATGTGCTCACCACCCAAGGTGAGGGCTCATCACATTCTTCAGATAGTCATAAAGTTTCACCACGCCCAGAGTATTCCAGGTTTTGGCATTCTTAAGGTTGCTCGGCCTCATGGCATCCTGCATTTTTCTGATGCCAGAGGCCCGCTTGAGGATGAGATCCCTTCAGTGGGCTCTAAGCACTCAGTGGTCCCAGTTCTCGGGCAGGATGTCGGATCTCCTTCATGTTCCCCCCTCGGTCTCGCAGGATCCTCTGTGGTGGGTCAACGAGGTGAATCTAATGAGAGGGGAGCCGTTTTGGCATCTATGGCCGGAGGTCACGGTGGTAAACGATGCATCCTGGACAGGGTGGGGAGCTCATGCTGGCGATCTATCCATCAGCTGTCGCTGGTCTCCATCGGAGTCTAGACTTCACATCAATCTTTTGGAGCTGAGAGCCATCAGGCTGGCACTGAAAGCTTTCCTGCCGTCTGTACGGGGGAGGAATGTCTTGATAATGATGGACAACACAGTGGTCATGCATTACCTCAACAAAAGAGGGGGTGTAGGATCACTGGCTCAATGCAGCTCTGGTTCTGGGCAATCAACGTGGGAATGCCCCTATCGGCGGTTCATCTAGCCGGCAAGGAGAACATGGCGGTGGTCGCTCTGAGCAGGCAGAGCATAGTTTCCCATAAGTGGGAACTAGCTCACGAAGTCGTTCTGGAGATCTTTGCCCTTTGGGGAGACCCACAGGTGGACCTGTTTGCAACCGTTGCCAACCGGAAGTGCGAAAGGTTCTTCTCGAGGGAATTTTCTCAGAGAGGAGCTTGTGGATTGGCTCTTTCCGCTACTGTATGCATTTCCTCCAATAACCGCCATCCCTTAAGTTCTCAGGAGGTTGAGAAGATTCGGGACCTGCATTTTCCTCATTTCCCAGATTGGGCCCAGAGAGCGTGGTACCCAGACCTTCTGGACATGTCCATCTGTCCTCCAATACGTCTGCCCCTCAGAGAGGATCTTCTCTCGCGGAAGGAAGGTTGCGTTCTCCATCCGGAGGTCAAGACTCTCAACCTTCACGCATGGTTTCTGAGAGGTTGAGATATTGAGATTGGGACCTTCCGAATGACGTAATGGAGGTGTTGCTTTCGGCTAGATGGCTGGCAACGAAGTCCCTGTACAGTTGTTGCTAGCGTAGGTTTTGCGACTGGTGCACAGTAAGGAATGTAGATCCTTTTCAGTGCTCGATTCCGGAGATTCTCTCTTTCCTGCTTTACTTGGCCCACAGGGGTCTTCAGGTGGGCACCATTAAAGGTTACTTGGCAGCGCTTTCTATATTTAAGTGCTTTTCAGATGAATGCTCTTATTTTAAAATTCCACTGATCACTCCGTTTTTGAAAGGGCTCACAAATGTGTTCCTGCCATCGCCATTTCAGGTGCCGGTCTTGGACCTTAATTTGGTTTTGAAATTTCTGATGGGTGCTTCATTTGAGCCTTTTGCACTCTTGCCCGTTGAGGCTTTTGGCATTGAAAACTGTTCACTAAGTTGCAGTTACCTATGCTAGAAGAGTGAGCAAGTTGCAGGCACTTTCTTCTAAGCCACTCTTTACTTTGTTCCACAAGGATAGGGTCATACTGAAAGTTTTTCCATCCTTTTTGCCTATGGTTGTGTCAGAATTTCATTTGAGTCAGAAGATGGTACTCCTTGCTTTCTATCCTCCTCCTCATCCTAGTTAGGATGAGGAACAGCTGCATAGGTTATCTCTCCAGAATGGCCAAGCACAGAGTGGACGACCAGCTCTTTGTGGGATATACTGGACACCGTTTGGGACAGGCTGTTTCTAAGCAGAACCTGTCTAGTCTGATTATCCTAACTATTTCGGAATGCTACCGGTTGGCTGTTAAGGACCCTCCTGAGGGTTTGTGGGCCCACTCCACCAGGGACATCACCACTTCGACAGCACTCCAGAGGGGTGTGCCGGTTAAGAATATCTGTGACGCTGCAACATGGTCTTCTATGCACACGTTTGTTAAGCATTACTCCCTGGATATGTCCCATGCTCAGGATGTTGCCTTTGGCAAGGCAGTCCTGTACTCTGCCATTTGAATTGGGTATGTCTAAATTATTTTTCCTCCTCGATGTGGAATATGTTGGAAGACACAATCCATCCGAAGAACAGGTTACTTACCAAACCGGTAACGTCTTTTGACTGGATTTTCCTCCAAAGTATTCCTCATCGCCCTCCCTGCCTACCCCTCTCAAGAATTTCCCATGCCATTACAGCTTACGTTCCGCAAGGCTAAGTGTAGTCGGCTTAGGACTCTTGGCATGCATGCCACACGTTGTGAGAAGGGAAAAAACATGAACTGAGGCTACAGGTGCCGTGCGTCCTACTTGTAACATCCGATGACATCAGCCATGATAGTGACCCTCAAGGGAAATCGACCCGACGCCATCGACACAAGGGCACCCGCTGACAATTTTATTTTCGTTTTCGAAGCAGCAGAGCTGTGGACATTACAAGTCATAGATGAGGAATACGTTGGAGGAACATCCAGTTGAAAGAACGTTACCGGATTAGGTTGTAACTTGTTCTTCTATCCTCTACCACTTATGGCCAATACTAAAGGGAATCACATGGTTTGACATGAGGGCAATATATGCAAATTCAATAGGGTCCTGCTGAAGGATTTTGAAAGCTTTTCAATGGAAGAACAATTGGGCACTTATGGCAGCAATATGTTAGACCACTATTTAAAATCAGTGATTTATAATTTAAACACAGGGAAAAAGGGGTAGAAAAGGATCCATAGACATAAATTGGATTTGCAAATACAAGAAATGAAAAATAAGGTGCGCAAGCAGATATGCTATTTGGAGCCCAGAAAGACTTGTGTACAGGTGTGTCATAAATGACTTATCATATCATATCATCATATCAAATAAAATGGCCTCAAAAATTGAGGTCATATAGAAAGTAAGGCAAAGAACAAATAATTGGATAAAATCCCACAAGCATGATCTATATCAAAGATACGCAGAAGCTATGTTGGGTTCTTTAGGAGATTGTAATCTTAGACGTTTTTGGACTCAAATTAATGGTCTGGAAATCAATTAGACATTGGTTCAAACAAATCCTATTTCTGAAGCCTCCTGGTGTCAACATTTTACAGAATTGTATAGGAAGGGACGACGACTGCTAGCAAAGAATCTAATATGGACAAGCCTATAGGGTCTTTAGAAATTTTATTGGAAGACATACATAGAATGATAAGGAAAGCTAGCAGATCTAAAGCAGGAGGACGTAACCAACTCACTAAAGTCATTTTAAAAGGAAATGCTGACTTGTGGGCCGGGATATTTTGGGTATTATTCAAGGATGTAGTGACTTCAAGGATAACACCCCAGTCATGGAATAGCTCAATGAATAGCTCTATAATTATCCCCATCTATAAAAAGGGCAATGCATCAATTCCTTCGATCTATCGACGAATAGCACTGTTAGATGTAGATTCTAAAATATTTCTGTCTCTAGTATTAGAGAAAATAGAAGAATGATGTGTCTCTGAGAAAATCCTAAATTCCTTTCAGCTAGGTTTTAGGAAAAACATAGGAACCGATGGTGGTGGCCTTTGCTTATATTCCTTGCATAGTTTAGCTTGGAAGAATAATGGGCCCCCATTTTACGTGGCCTCAATGGACTTATCCCTCACATTTGAACCAGAGGACAGGAAAAGACTGTGGTATAAACTAGATAAATTAGAGCTACCACCTGATTTATCAGCTATAATACAATACATTTACATGAAGGGTCTAGGATTCAAGTGAGGCTAAACAGTGAAGGGCAAATCGATTGACACAGGGCCACCCATTTGTCTTTCAAGAGCTTCATTTTAATTTTGTAAATATCTTGCAAACATTAGGTAAAGGTTTTAAACAAACCAACAAGAATAAATATAATAATAATAGTAATACAAGAATTATTTACAGGCTTCTATAGAGGGATTGCAGTTTGATGTATTGGAATTCACAGTTTAAAATTTGGAAAATATTAATTTTACATACAGTAAAAATGTACAGTTTTAACATAGTAGATAATTTTTCTAAATGGTTCATCAAAACATACCTGCTGAATGTCTTGTTCGAGGTGACATCTGTAGATCATGAAAAAGTAAAGTTGTAGAAGTTTGGAAAGGCAGCTTGTGATGGAGTAAGCTCTGATGTACAGCACAAACACACCTGCGGAGTTGAAAAATACTTCTGAACTGTTAAGCTGAAGTAAGAAGGTTAGATTGAGGGTTTGCATCTGATTGGTGGACACCGCTGTAGATTCTTGAATGCAACCAATCAGAGTGAGTTGGAAATATATGGGTAGAAAGAGAAGAATGAATCCTGGGTGCCCCTCGTCCTATTTCTACCGACTCTTGTGGTTGTTCATGGAAGGATTGCACATGCTGTCTCGGTATACTGACATTCCTTTCACACCATGCTGTGAAAGATGACTGTCCACAATTGCGGATGAGCCAATCAGGTGTTCTGTTTCTGGTGGGGAAGTTGAACTTGACAGTAAAATAAGCAAGTGCTTAATTTTATTCAATGAATTGCTTAAAGCATGGAACTGAACATGAACACTGCGTGGATGATTGGAGATTCATGCGCTCACTCTTTAGAGTTATATGTAAAGCATCTTAGCACTCATCATGACCTTAGTTTTCATAATGTGGTGCTGATGTGGTATGTTGTTTGCGTTATGAAGTGGAATTTGGTGCTACCAATGTGCCAGTGCATGGTGAATTAAAAGCACCCTCAGATAACGACTATTCACTGTGAAAGTAATCGTATTACTCGCATATCTTTGCAATGTTCCACGAATCATACATTTGGCGCCTTAAAGGCCCTTTTTCAACAAACCACATTTATCTTTTGCAGAATTACTTAAAGTCAAGTGTAGAAAAGATGAGAAGAATGTTGTCCTCAAATTAAAAAAAAGAGAAGAATAATGTGAATAAAGCTGTCTGTGCACTCCTTTGTTTCTATAGTCTGACATATTTTAAAAAGAAAATGAGAGCACTCCACCTAAGAACTCAATGCAGGTGCTCTTAACAGCGCTTGAAGTATGCATTTGATGAAGCAGAAGCTAAAGTAGCTCCTGGGAGTCTGTCATAGCTCAGAAAGCAGGAACTACCTCTGAGGAACTAGGAGCTAGTATATAGTAGACCAAAAAGGTAACTATTAAATGAGTTGCAAACTATAGCAGTTTGCCTACTGTATAGTTAATGTAATTTAAATATGTTTGTATGGCACCATTTGGCCTACAGCGTCACAAGTAGCTCCTGGTAGAACTAGGACTAGTTCCTCCCAGGCTATTAGCAGGAGATAAATAGCTCCCAGCTCCTGTCAATTTCGATCCCTTTCTTAATCAGTGGCAGGTAACACTGAGTCAGAGAGAAACAGTGTCCACGGTCTGTGGAACACGCGCGCCCCACGAACACTCTGGTTTTTTGATGAAACAAACAATAATTCAATGTGTGCTATTATACTTGTATCTTATAATTTACGAGAGTGGAGTGACCACTTATCTCATTCATACCCAAATGATTAAATTGTACATTTTTCAAAAAAATGGTTTTCACAAGGATTGTATTTGTAAGTTTTCAAGTGTAATTTGGTCATGTTACAATATTTCATTCATATTGTCCTTAGCACATATATCAAAATAATAAATTTTTCAATCAAATAACAATGTGCTCTACGCTTATCTCATTCTCTGACCTCCTCACATCGCTAAATTTCATTTTTACTTTTCTGTAACCTTACTCTATACCTTGCTCATTTCCTCAACACATCCTCTTATCACCTCCATCTCTTACTCTCTTATACAAATATCTACCTGTGTTATCACCAGATCTCATTCCAATCTCTTCCATTCTCTCGCTCATCTCCACCTCTGCTCTCCTCTCCAATGATTCCCTCACACACACACACACACACACACACAAGCTCGGGTGGAGGTGGAGGTTTTGGGAGCAGAGAGCATCGCAGGTCAGACCTTTTTTTCTGATGTTGGCTATCCTCAACCGGCTGAACACCTGCACTAGCACTAGAAAGTCAAGCCAGGGTCGGAACAGAGCCAGCGTGCACTAGAGGTTCAGGCAATCTTGTATCTGTTTACCTAGCTCTAGCATAAATATGTTTGCTGCTTGTTAGAAGTGGGTAGGCCCAGGCAGGGCTCAGATCTGGAGACCAACACGAGTTGTGATATACTGGTTCCAAAGAACTCAAACTGGGTCCTGTCTACTGGCTGCAAAAACATCTCTCTATATATAAAGCAGAAAATCTGTTAGTTTGTTCCTTGTACAATTCTACACTGTTCCACCAATCTGCACTGAATTGTGCACAGTTAGCTGTTACAACCCTCTGGACATTACTGGACACATGACATTTGGACACCCCACCGCTTTCCCTGTATTTCAGTCAGACGGTTGCCTGAAATCGCCGAAACATCAATGTGGTCAAAGAAGGACCAGACAAAGCTCATTTTAAGCATCTCGACGCAAGGAACAAAACTTGAGGATCTCAAAAAACACATTTCAATGCCCTAGGACGCACCGTTTCTGAGATATTTGCACCACAATGTACTGCGCCTTGCCAGGGTGAGGCAACAAGTGGGGAGAGTGCACAGAAGATCCCAGTATACTGCAGCACACCAACTCTCGCCTCCCCTCCACATCTGCTCTGGGGTATGTTAGCCAGCCACACACGCCCATTCTCAGTGCAGTTGCCTTCAGAGTGCAAAGCACATTAAGCAATAAGCGACTCGGAACAGCGGCATACAGGATCACTGATTTTCAACAATTGATGAGAGTGGTATCATATCTGGCTACAGAACCCGTGCGGAGTACAGGTACTTTTTGCTAGCATTAATACACATTTTAAAAGAAATATTGCTTTGATGTTGGGCAGCTAGTTCCCTGTTCTCCTATGTTCTCCTCCCCAGCACAGATTCTTGTGGCTAGGGGGCTCACAGCCTTATTTGCTTCCTGAGTCAACTCTTCATCAAGGGGGCACTCACAAAAGGAGGCCAACTCACATCATTTAAATGCAGAAGCAGTATTGAACATGGAAAAGGCCAATATCTGTAAAAGAAAACAAGTGTGATTGGTAGTTGATAAGAACAGGATGGGCATATTTGTATCTGAAAGCCCCCGCCCAACTCTGCCTCCTAAAATTTCAGTTAGTCACCAAATGTTTCCCTACTTTCAAGACAATTAAACTGAGACCCAAAACAAACTGCCTTTTTAAACACTCTAGTTTACCTCAGTGAGGTCTTCTGGTTTGGCAGGTACAAAAAAGGCTTGTTTTTTGTGTGGAGCTTCCCGTTTTCTTCCGATCATGCCTAATAACAAGTTACATGCATGTGTCAAACAATGACTACAAGCAGGTGAAAATGTTTTTGTTATTGTGTGTCATTCAGTCGTGAACATACAGTTGCAAAACCTACTGGAGATTTTTGAGCCAGGCATTCATTTGCATTCTGATACTTACTGACTACCATTCTGGAAGAGGAAAACAAAGTTGCAATCACACTTTGTTAAATAGAAAGATTTCCAAGGTTTTCAAAGCCATACATTAATACATATTTGTGTCAGCTAAAACCTAGAAGGGATGTGGCTAAGTGTCTAAAGTTAAAACTGGGTTCAAATCCCTGCTTCACATATTAACTAAATGAGTGATCTTGAGCAAATCATTTTTCTCACTGTGCCATAGCTGCCAAAGTTGGGACGCTTAGTATGGCTTTTGTGTTGTTGGATTGTGGTGTGGAGGCAGAATGCCAGCCATGGGTTGCATTGTACGTCTGGGTAGCCAGGGCACATGTATTTGTTTTGTGTGACATGAGGAGACAGGAAGGCAGTTATGAGTGTTGCTTGGGTTGCAGGATGCCAGGTCTGATTTTGTGTATTGGAGGGTGGGTAGGCACGACACTGCATGGGGAGGCAGGACACCCCTTATCATTGGCCTTTCTCCTGGCTTTGCTTATTTTTGGCTCTTAGAGTAATGCCATATCGCCTAACTTAGCTTTTGCCTTCTTTATGCATGAATTGTCTGGCTCCTCCACATCTAGTGATATTGTAAGCAATTCCAGGGCCCTCCAACTATGATGAGGCCCCATAGATTCCTAAATTGGGTCCTCCATTGTGCTTGGTGACTGGGGCCACTCCCTTTAGAGTCTGCATCAATACCAAACGTTCTAAGTAACCGTTTGTGCCATACCTTCAAAGGTGTTTGCTTAACTTTTATCCAGCCAATTGGACACAGGACTGAGAAGGCCTCTACTGGAGCTTAGGGTTTGCCATTATCTCCCGCCCCCACACTGTGAGAGGAGAGAGGGGACTATTGTGATGAATCCGATGGACTTGTCACTATTTTCCCGGCAGTGACCTCCTCCCATGTGGCCAGGAGAAGGCAGCCGCTACCTTATCCTGACAATGGGGACAGGTGTATGAGGGAGAACCACATGGGGTAGACAACCTCCAGGGAGATACTTTGAGTACATCAGGTGAGACGCAGTATCCCCCTTGCCCTTTTCAGGATGAATCTACCATTTGTAACAATCTAATGGCCCATTGTGATATCGTTCCTCTTTCACCCATAGAGGATAGTGGAAAGAGTTTGTCATATTTTGTACTTCATACTGTCATATTTGTAACTTCAAATGAACTGTAAAATGCAAATATCAATGTAACTAGTAAGATTTCCTCTGTAACCAGACATGCCTATATGTAACAGCGCCACGATGCCTTTGGGCTGATGTGCGCTTAAAATAAATATGAATAAATAAATAAATATTCCAAAAGCCAACTCTCACCCAAACGACCTTATAAAAAAATGAAAGACACTTTTCCCAGCTCCACATACTCTTCTTCCAAACATAGTTTGACTTTAAAACCCAAGAAAGACATTCATACAACATTCTCAAAAAGGGACTACTATTCCCACAATCCCCAAAACACTGGGACAATGAAGAGGAGAGGAGTAGTTATGGTCCCTTCCCAATGTCAGCAGTCTAGTCCTTTCACACATCCTATTAGCCAGAGCCAACATACAAAGGTGGAAAGACTCAGGAACTGTGTGAGAGTCCCTTCCTACAGGACCTGGCTTCAGGATTTGTGTGACATAAGGGAAGAAGCTGTGGACTGCTGTTTGGGCCAGAGGCGAGGGAAACCCTTGTACCCCAACTGCTAAAGGGGAGCTGAAGCTCAGATGACAGTTAGGCCCTTCCAGAAAGAAGGGAGACTCCTGTGCCTTAACCGGATGCTGCAGCCCAAAGGTAACTGCAGGCTTACCCATCCCAAGGAAAGCCAGGGTGAGAGGTGCAGTGAGAAGCAGTGCAGGAGAGGATGGTACACTCCAGGTGGAGGCTCGGGAACTCGAGACACACAGAAACACTTACCAGGACGGAAGAAGGGATGCCGCAGACAAGCAGGAAAAGCAGTGAAGACACGAGGAGCTGGGTAGAAGCTCCTGTGTGTCAGGTCGCTTGTGGAAGCAGTGTTCATCCATCCAGAACGAGAGTGGAAGACAGCATGTCACCACGGAGCCGCACAGAATGCCGGGGGGACCACAGCTGACTCCAAGATGGAAAGCGACTGAAGCAACTGTTCCACAAAGGTACGGGCAGAGTTACAGACTCCAGGAAAGACTGGTGAGTCTATCCAAAGCAGCTGAGGAACCCTGGGCATTCTGACAAGCACGCCTGTCCGCATTTGATAAGAATAAGACTGTTAGTACCGATTCTTTGAAAAATGTTTGGATCTCTTCTCTCTTGTTTTGAAAAAGGCCTCTCTTGACCCTGCCTCTATGGATAATTATGACCCAATTACCAATGTCTCCTTTCTGTTGAACATTTTAGACAGGGTTGCCTACACACAATTACAGCAACTTATTGAAAGCAATCACTTATTGGGTTGCATGCAGTCAGGTTTTCGTGCTCTCCATGGCACTCAGACTGCCTGGGTCGAGTTAAAAGCCAATTTCTGTCACATTTTTGACTCAGGACAGGCTGCACTTTTGAGGCTCCTGGATCTCTGTGTGGCTTTAGACCTTTTGATCACTCACTGATGTTGGAGAGACAAGGAGCCATTGCAAACTTTTCCAATAACGCTCTGTGTTGGCTGTCCTCATTTGTGGGTCCTAGATCAGCCTATGTCGCTTCTGGGGGCTTCAAATCTCCCGCTGAATAGCTAAGATGTGGTGTTCTGCAGGGAGCTTTTTTCCTCACTCTTTTTAACTTATAACTTATACACTTGCCCTCTCTTCGATCTTCTCGAAGTAATGTATACTAACTACACCGATGATACTCAGGTGTTGATCAAACTGACTGGCAACTATGACGTAGATCTTATAGAAATCACCTCCATCTATGCCACTAACGAAGGTTGGATGATTAAATACTCCCTTGCCATCAAGGGTAATACAACTGAGTTCATGCTCGTTGGTACCTTTCGGCGCGTTGGTAAGCTGGAATCCAGATACTCTGCTTTCGACATCTCTGAAGTTTCTATTAAGACCAATCCTTGGGTCAAGGCCCTTCGGGTATACCTCGATTCTAACCTTAATATGAAAAAACATGTTAGTCAACTGAAGGCCTCTTGTGCCTATGCGACACGTCTTATTGTACAAATGGAACAGTTTTTGTCCGATTCTAACACTGCAGTCCTTGCTGTTGCTTTGGTTAACTCTAAACTTGACTACGGAAACAGCCTTCTGGCAGGCTCCTCACAGTCTAGTGGTATCATATGTGTGTTTTCCAATTTTTTGTTAGAGGGGGTCGAGCACAGTCTAACCTGGCCGGCTTACAGGTGGCGCAAAATAATGCTGTCGGAGAAGTGTGTGACCTGTGTAGAAGGAATCACGTCTCTGAAGCATGTAACTCCCTGCATTGGCTTCCTGTTAAGCAATGCATTACTTACACAACTCTGTCTCTCATCTTTAAGTGCCTTACTGATAAGGCACCATGTTACCTGAAGACAAGGATCAAGCCTTCTCGTACTTCCCGCTCACTTCGGCCCAGTAATCTGCATGGCCCATTGGGGTTGCAGGCTGGGGTTCTGGAGCTCTGAATGTGTGATGGGGCATTCCTGTGCCTCCACACACATTCAGAGCTGCTGGGCCAAACTTCAGGGTTGGGAGGGGGTTTCTTGGCGCATTTGCAAGACCCAGGAAACAGCTCTCTGCTTTTTTGGTTCATGTTCTTGAGGTGCAGAACTGGATATCTGTCACTGGACCCATCTGGAGGAGCAGACTCTGGATTGGAGTTGCAGATAAGAAAATATGCATGTGTTTGTAGTGAATGAGTGTATGTTTGGATGCCTGCATAAATTAAACCGTGCATGTTGTGTGGGTTCATGTGTGAGTGAGAGAGTGAATGTGTGTGTGTGTGTGTGTGAATAAATACATACAAAATGCATCCTCTGCCCCTGTGCCTCCAAATCTCTGATTTGCCATTTTGAGAGGTGTGGGTGCCCCCAAAATCAGAAACCTGGGCCTTTGGGGTGAATCAGATCAGAGACCCCCTCACCAACACAGTGAGTGGGTCTTTGGTTTTATGCATCAGATCAGAGACCTGCTAAGTAGCACGGTGAGCAGCTCTAAACGTGCTGGCGATTGGGTCTTTGATTTTGGGATGAATCAGATCCAAGACCTGCTCACTAATATGGTGAGAAGCGCACTAGTGAGCCACCATTGATTTTGGGATGGATCATATCAGAGACTCACTCACTATGTTGGTGAGCAGGCCTTTCATTTACTGCATCAGAGCAGAGACCCGCTCACCAGCACGGGGAGCAAAGCTCACTGTGCTGGTGAGTGGGTCTTTGATTTGGGGACGGGATGGTGAATGGGCCCCTGATTTTGGGGAACTCCTTTCTCTCGCAACCCCAAATCAGAGTGAACCTCTGACTTAGGGACGCTGGGGTGGGGGTGCATTTTTTACTGGGCATCATTATGATTCCCAATAAATAAATGCCTTGCCAGAGGCAAAAAGTTCAACAAGACGGTCTGCAACAGTGCAGTCGATTCTAGCTACATGTTTGTATGATAAATGTTGTTACGTCTCTTCATTGATGAAGCCAATCTGGTTAGGTTTTCATGGCATTTTTTACTGGGCATTTATAATAAAGCAAGGATGATAAGTGTTATGACGTTGCTAGACTGCCATTTTGGTGCAGCCAGTCTCTCTATTTCTTACAGAGGCATGACATGTTTCACAGGCCATCTAAAATAAAGTACGCATGATATGTGTTATTATGTGGCTAGACTGCCATTTTGGTGCAGCCACTCTAGCCATTTCTTACTTTGGCATGGCATTTTTACTGGGCACCTATGATGGTATTACCTGTCGGACATGGTTTCTTATTGTGCAAGGCATTTTTATTGGCAATGCCAACAGGAGTATATTCTTAAGGGGCAGAGCTTGGACATGTTTTCTTATAGTATCATTAATGGTGTTATGCACAATGCAAACATGAGTATGTTCTTATATGGGAATAGTGGCATGTATATATAGGTGCAGCCAGCATGGAAATATATGGGCACAGCCACCGTGACTTTTTTTTATACTGGCATATATTGTGGGATAAGGCATCAAGAAAATGAATTCTCACGTGCACTGTTGGTGACTTGCATCTATAGGATTTTTTCATGCATTACCCTACAAAAGCTACTGCAAATTATCTGGCTTTTCACCCATTTTTTCACAGAAAGTGTGCTGTGTAATGTACCATTTAAAACCATTATTCAAAAGGTTTTCTGGCGGGGAGCACCCTACAACTGCACATTGGTTGCTTTGGTTGATTTGGGCTCCCTCTCTACACTCGGTCGTTGACGCATATTTGTGGCAATTAAAAAATTCACCAGCCGCCACTGCTACAGTGACAGAATTTTAAGAGAATACATCTCCCTTTTGCTTGTTAACATCTGATGAGGTCTTTGAAGTTTCAAACTCTAGTCCATTATTCCATCGCAGTATAACATTTTCAGTTAATACAATAAAAGGTATCCAAACTCGAGCTTTTGGGATTTCTTTTAAAACTGAACTAGCACTATGACATTTTTTGAAAGAAGAGAATACATGAACATTGAACCAAACAAAATGTTCTGCGCATACGTATTATTCAAACATATGCGATCTCTCTGGTAGCAGAATGTGTGCTAAAATCTTTTAAAGCTATTTTCCCTTTGCGTTGTGTATTTCTCATGCGTCATAACTATTCTATCGTTCGTTTACACATTTTTTTAATTTGGTGTCTATTGCCTTTTTAGTCCCTTTGAGATGCCCTGGTGCCTAGTCTAGCAGTACCAACTGCTTGCCCCATTAGCTGTGAACCATGCATTCCCTTGAGTCCCTAGCAACGGAAAACAGGGATGCAGGGCCACACCCTTCACAATACATTGTGTTACCCCTGAGGCCACGCACTGGAAGACTATGGAAAAGGTTCCCTTTCGAATCTGATCGAGGATAAATCGCTCTTTTCTTTGTTAATTATTTATAGGTTAGTTTACTATTCGTTTCCTGCATGTTTGGCTTGCCCAGCCAAGCCTGTCATCCGTACCGGCCTCGATAAGCACGTCGTCCCCTCCTATCCCCGTCCTGCCATGTAATGGCCATATTTCCAGGTGGGCTTTGCAGCTAGCTTTCATGTCAGGAAAACAGTTAAAGAAACAATCCGCCGTATCATTAACTCTCCGTGACCCCTGCGACCCTTACCAGGTAAGATAAATGCAAGCGGGCAGCCACGTATGCCGCGTATTGTTTGTAGCGATTACTGAAGTGAAAGGAGAAAATGGCGGAAGCGAGCTGGGGATTAATCACGCGGCCTCGGCGTATTGGCGGGCACAGGTGTGTACAGTATGAAATACAGATACGTTGGCTCGTGATCTTAAGGTTTATGACTTTGAGCGCACACACCCCAAGAGGCGCCTATTTTCTCCCTTGGAAGCAGAATGCTTTGGGTCGTTTTCCGAATAACCGGCATTTACATACCTACATGCAGGGGGAGTTTGCCAGTAGACAGATGTGTGGCAACCCATCCATATTCAAATAACGCCGTGCCCTCAGAGTCCAATAATACCGCGCGTTTTCTACGGGTGCTGCGGTGGAGGTTTATGATCATGTTATAAACAAGGGAAGCCAACTAATGTTAATGAGGTCAAAACCATTTACGGCGGGGTAATTGACTTTTTAAGCATCTTTCCGAGCAGGAAACGGCTTTTTAACGAAGACGGAAACTTCAGAGTGCAAGATTAAAATGTAAACTTCCCCACGAAGCACTCAATTGAGACCTGCCATTCTTCTCTTTAAAGGGGATGGGAAAGTCGACGTTTTCACTTTTCAGCATTGGTTAACCCTCGGAGCCAGTTACAGTGATCTAGGATTGTGGCAGCATTACAAGTGTCGTGGCATAGTCGTGCAATTAATATAGAGAAAAACGACCCCTTGTGGCAGGCCTAGACAGTTACATTGTAGCTGGCAGTGGGGTCGCATCGTGATCTGAAAGGGGGGTGGACTGCAAAAGCGAAGGCCATACTTCGCATACTGTTACATCAGCTCATACCCCTCCTACATGACTTTAACAAACGTAAAACCATTTAAACTAAGAGTCTGGCTGTTCTGGGCAACGCCACAGGCAACAGGCGAGGTGCCCCATGGCAGCCAGGCAGGGGAGAGGGATGACCAACTGCCCAACAACAGGGTGGGCGGTGCTCCTCCCTCTCTCCCAGCACACTACAAAGCAACACATGTGTTGTGGGCAAACCCGTGCCTCGGGCCGACCCGCACACACACTCGTTCACACGCATCCACGCAAGGAGACACGGGACACGCGTGTGAGCCTTACGGCGTCCTCGCAGCAACTGCCGGCACGGACGTTCTTCATTATCAACGCGCATGCGCGGGCCGGAATGAGGCTCGCGCACGCGTCGTTCATGCTTGCAAAGTCACATCCCTTTTTTCTTCAACAAAAACAACCTAACATCAACAAGTATGAACAGTATAACCGATAAACATAAAGCATGTAACCCAACATGGGTTGGCCGGCTGCTTTAACCTCGGCTCAGTCTCCCGAGTCCAGGACATAGTCCTTGAGGCGAGTCGGCGGTCTGCGGTTCCCTCGGACGGGGTACCGAGGGGTGCTTTGCGAAGTCGAGCTGGGACCATCCGCATGCGGAACTGCCTCCCTCGGGGCGTCCTCTGCCTGACCCTCGGGAACAGCCTCGGAGGAGGTGCTTTCGTCTGGTTTACTAGCCCTCGTTGAAGTGTCCACTTTTTTGAAAAAGGACCTGTTGCGGGTGACGGTCCCCCGGTTGCATGCTGCCGTGACCATGGTTCCTTTCACGTGCGTGACTGTCCACGGGTGAGGCTCGTAAGGCAGTGACAGTTTGCCTTCTGGGTGGCGATTCCGAACTAGCACGGAATCACCTACGGCCACTTCCTTATCTTGGAGACCTATCCTCTCGCTCTCTCTCTGATTGCGGGCTGCCCGTTCCTCCCTCACTTTTTCATTGTCAATGACCCCGGGTACTCTTCCTTCTATCTCCGGTATCATGCCACGAGGGCAGCGCCCGAATAGCGCTTCAGCAGGGACTACGCCCGTCGATTGATGCGGCGTGGTCCGATACTCTCGCAGGAATTCCACAACCTTCTTCGGGAGGTCCTCCCCACCGCTTGCGGATATTCTTAGCACCTTGTTTAGCGTGCGCATGAGCCTTTCAGCTTCCCCGTTCGCACGCGGCCACAACGGGGATACTCTCCGGTGATGGATGCCTCTCGCTTTGAGATACTGTGCGAACTGGCTGCCCGTGAATGGGGGACCATTGTCTGAGCATAGTATTTCAGAGAAGCCATGTCCCGCAAACATTTTGTCCAAGGCCCTGGTGGTGTACTCGGTGGCGGTGGACTCTACGACCTCCACCTCGGGATATCTGGACCATTGGTCTACCACCGCTAAAAAATACATGCCCCGACCCGTTGATCCAAAATCCACATGGACAGTTCCCCAGGGCTTTTCGCTCCGTTCCATTGAGCTGATCGGTGGAGCTTTATTCCCGGGATTCGCCGCCTGACACGGGAGACACCTTTTTATAAACAGCTCGACCATTCCCTCGAGGTCGGGGAACCACACCTTGGGTCGAAGCCGCGCTTTGGTCTTGGCTACCCCTTGGTGCCCTATGTGAGCTAACTCCAATACACGGTCTCCGTCTCTCAGAGCCTGTGGGATCACAATTTGCCTCCCCCTCAGTAGTAGTCCGTCGTCAGAAATGGATAGCTCATCCCTCACCCTCCAAAGCGCCTGAAGGTCTTTCTGGGCGTCCGCCTGCCGCCTTGAATTGTTCTGAAGCACCTCTCTCCAATCGACACTTCTAACCGCCGTTTTGATGATGTGGAACACTTCATCCTTGGACGACTCTGTCGTTATGGTGAGTCTGGACAGCGCCACCGGCAACGCACCTTCCACCACATGACACAGCAGCCCTCGACATTCAGACATCTCCTTGGTCTTTTCCACATTCTCTGGGTTTGGGTGTCGCGACAGATAGTCCGCCGGATTATTGGTCCCCGGTCTGTACACCAGTCGAACCCCATATTCCATAAGGGCCAGCATCCATCGCTCAATTCTGGGTGGAGGTTTTGATGACACACCCGCCAGGATAGGCAGCAGGGGCTGGTGATCGGTCACGACTACGACCGGCTTGCCCAGGATGTAGAGACGAAAATGGCGTCAGCCCCACAGTATGGCCAAGGCCTCCCTTTCTATTTGCGAGTAACGCTTTTCTGTGTCTGTGAGGGCCTTGCTCGCGTATGCAATGGGCCGCATGTCCCCTTTCTTGTCCGCTTGCATCAGCACCGCGCCTACACCCACCGGGCTGGCGTCAACACCGATCTCGGAATCAGCAAGGGGGTCGAAGTACGCCATGGTGTCTCCATCGGACAGGGCATTTTTGATGACCTGAAAGGCCTCTTGCTCTTTCCTTTCCCACACCCAGACAGCGTCATTCTTGGTCAGCGCTCTGAGGGGTTCCGACAGGGAGGCCAAACCCTTAATGAAGTGCCCACAGTAGTTTACCATCCCCAAGAAACTTCTCACCTCCGTTGGGGACTGGGGAGCTGCGGCCTCCCGAATGTCCTTGATCTTCGCGGGATCGGGCGACACGCCGCTGGCATGAAAGATGAAGCCGAAAAACCCAATTCTGTCTTTGAAAAACTCAAATTTTTCACGGTGTAGTGTAAGCCCCAAATCTTCTAGCTTCTTCAGCGTGCACTCCAATCTCTTCATGTGTTCTGCCTCAGGGACTGCAAATACCAAAATGTCATTGCTCATATTCAAAACCCCTTTCAGTCTTGCCAGCGCCCCCTGATGGTATTTTGAAAAACTTCTGCAGCAAATGAAATGCCGAAACTCGCGCGCTTGAACTGATAGAGGCCATCATGCGTCGTAAAAGTCGTGATATAACATGAGTCCGGATGGAGCTCGAACTGATGATAGCCCGCCCTGAAGTCTAACTTCGAAAAGACTCTCGCCCCTTGCAGTTCTCCTATAATATCATCGAGAGTGGGCGTAATGTGTCTCTCCCTTTTGATAGCCGCATTCGGGAGGCGCATATTTACGCAAATGCGCACGGCTCCCGGCTGTTTTGGCTTGGGGGTCACCACTATGGGCGAGACCCAGGGCGTCAGGCCTTCCACCCTTTCGATGATGTCCATTCGGACCAGTGAGCGGAGTTCTTCCTCCACCTGCTCCCGGAGATGGAACGGAATCCGTCGATGTTTGAGAGCCGTAGGCCTGATGGTATCATCAATGTGGAGACGCACAGGAGGAGCTCTCAACTTTCCCACTCCTTCAAAAATGCTTGAGAATCTGGCCAGCAGCTGCTCAATGTCAACTTGATAGACTGCAAACGCAAAATGCACAAGGTCCAATGCCTCTGACGCCGCTCAACTAAGCAGGGAGTGGGGGCTCACGTCACTGATGAAAAATCGTGCTTTTATAGACTTGCCGCCCTTTGAAACGGGCGCCACGAAGACGTCCTTAATGGGGAGTGGTGTGTCGCCACCGAACGTGAAGATCTTTGCCCTCGAGACATACAACGGTGGTGGTCCCGGGATCGACTGGTAGTGATCTGAGGCCAGCACACATACCGAGGCTCCCGTGTCAATCATCACTTGTGTAGGGACCCCTTGAATGTCCACGATGCATTTGGGCTGCCTCTTTTTCCTTGCCCCTGTGGCTATGCTCGAAATGAAGAACACCTCATCCTCCTCTTCTTCCTCCTCGGCCATGTTCAGCCTCTGCATATCCTTTTCAACTGTCGCAATGCTCTTTTGCCCCCTCGACCCGCTACCAAACAACCTGGCCAGACCCCTTTGAGTAGCCACCGGCGCAGGAGCGCGGCACATCCGGGCATAGTGTCTGAGTCCGTTGCATCTGCCACAGGATCTGGATTTGGCGGGACATTGTTCCGAGTGCGGCAAATCGTATCCGCAATACTGACAAATGGACGCCACTCCATGCGTTGGACTTGCTTCTTGGCGTTTCTGGCTCCACTTACTCTTTGACACGGGCTGCCTCCCGACGGCAAACGCCTCTTCTGACCTGCCGGGACGCACCGCCGCGTCCATAGTGGCACCCCTCGATTCTGCCAGTTCATATATTCTTCCACTGTCCAGGATCTGTGTCAGCGTCCATCCTGGCGGCCTTAACACCTGTCTGCGGAGTTTGCCTGAGCCACAGCCTTGGATGACTTGATTTCTAATCATGGCCTCCTCGTTGTCCCATGTGCACGTCGTGGCCATTTGTCTTAGGCGAGCGCAGAATTGATCAAGCGACTCTTCTTCCCGCTGTTTTTCACTATTGAATAGGAACCTCTCATAGTCCACGTTGGACAGCAGAATGAAATGATTCTTTAGGGAAGTCTTGACCGCACCATAGGTGACTACTTGCAGGTTAAGGGACTCATGAATGCGTAGGACGTCCATACCCACGGAGTACAGCAGAGTTGCCCTTTTTGCATCATCATTAGTTTCTCCTGTTGCCGTGAAGTACATGTCCAATTTTCTTATCCACAGCAGCCATCTTGGGCCCAATTTTGAGGGTGGACCCGACGTGTCGAATTCTTGCATGGGTAACAGAGATCCCTGTTGTCTCCTCCTTGCCACTACCTGTGCTGTCCCTGCATCTTCGTCACTCTCTGCCATGTTCACAGGTCGCACTGGCACCTCTTCAGGGTTTAGAGGCCGCAAACCTGACTTGTGCAGACAGTCGACATACCTCAGGCCACTGCGTGGTGGGGATCAACGTGGCCTTGTACCCCTCCAATTACCACTGCTTGAAGGACAGTCCTCTTGGATGTCGAGAACTGTCGGGATTCCAAAAATGTGTTCACTGTGGTTTCTGTGGAACGTGGGCAGCGCACAAGCACCTTTTCAGGCCACTACTGACACGTGTCCTGCGTAGAAACCCATCCGCTCTGCTTGCGCTGGATTCGGGGAATGCTCCGGTATAATGTTGCTGCCGTGTACATGCAGCGTTATGTCAGCAGAACGCTCCGTTTGCATCCCGCCTCGTCACCAGATGTTGGGGCAAACCCGTGCCTCGGGCCGCCCCGCACACACACTCGTTGACACGCATCCATGCATGGAGACACGGGACACGCGTGTGAACCTTACGGCGTCCTGGCGGCAACAGCCCGCACAGACATTCTTTATTATCAACGCGCATGCGCGGGCTGGAACGAGGCTTGCGCATGCGTCGTTCATGCTTGCAACGTCACAACATGGTCGCCCCTGCCCGGGAAGAAAAGAAGGAAGGGTGAGGTGTTAAACAACACCTCACCCTTCTTCCCAAAGGAGTGCTAAGCACATTTGTCAGGAAGAGGGGGCAGGAAACGGAGTAGGATCAGGCACCACATGGTGCACAATGCCATCAGCATCAGCCGGCCAGGGGGGCGGCACCCAGCCTCCCACACAGGCACAACAAAGACCCAAGGGCAGCCCTGGGTGTAATATACAGAGCTGCTTTTGCAGCAAAAACCCAGAATCAGCTTGTGGTCCCTGCACGGGGACTCAAGCAATCCAGTTTGGGTCCCTGCATGGGGACCCAAACAACAGAGTTCTGCAAACGCAGAGTCTCTTCTTTACTTTTAGAACATTGCCCTGTTCATCTTCATTAGCTAAAATCACAGTTGCAGCTGGAGTTTGCACTTACTCCGTTCCAACTGTTTTCCATCGGCGGTACTGTGGAAAAAGAACAAGCCCGATCCTGCTTCGCCCGGGGAATCGTCTTTGGTGCAGGGAAGACCACAGCGGCTGCATACAAGGACCTTCAGAAAGGAGCCAGTGCGCGCAGAAAAGAATGGAACGATCGGAGGCTCCAAGGACAAAGAGTCACGGAGAGGAAACCCGGCGCGGGTGGTGCAGTTACTTTGTATCACGTAAGTCTGCCACACCGTCTAGCCCTCAGGATTGGAAGCAAGCCAGCACGAAGCAGCAGTTTAAGATTTCACTTAGTTTAAGACAGAATAAGAACGTATATTTCAAACATAACAACGGTTAGTCATATTTCATGTATTTAATGAAAGAGACATTTGCAGTACTCATGGTTTAACGCACAGACAAAAATGTTGTTGAACGATGAGTACGTTTTAGGCTCCCCATGCTGAAAGAGACAACATTTCTTAGATCATGAGCAGTAATATAAAACTACGTTGTATAAAAACAATTAAACGACTTTAGAAACGTTTTAGAAATTATAGCAGTCACGCTGGCAAGCACCACTGCAGAGAAACCCAGTTTCGCTGCCGGCGGCACGGAAAACTTCATTTTAACTAATCAGGTAAACCGCAACACGTGATAGGAATACCGCGGCCGAAAGCGGAAGAATACTTGCAACATTGTAAACATTGAGTCCTGTCCGAGGTTACTTTGCCAAGGTATGCTCGTCGTACAAAGAAAGTTGAAGCAGCACGACATAGAGCTTTGTTTTCTCTACAAAAGGGAAAACTTTTATGAGGAAGTGTTACAAGCTTACCATGGCAACATACGCGCGTCGTTCATAGAAGTTTTGGTTCAGAATGACACGGAGCATTGTTTTTTCTACAAAAAGGGAAAACCTTTAAGAAGAAAATGTTAAGATTGAAAGCAGCAAAAAGGATAATTAGTTTTCTTTGAACGAGTAGTTTTAAACTTACGTTTGGACACACCTAAGGCAGTCTAAAGAACGTAACCCTACAGAGCCCGTCATTTCAAGAACGTGTACAAATCTGAAATATTAAAAGTGAGTGCAACATAGCAAATCTACGCAGCACAAAACAGTGGGAGAGGCCAAAGGCCAAACTAATCCATTGTCTCACAACAAGGGGGAAAATAGAACTATTAGCTGCAGGTCCTGGCAGCAAAGCCATGCAGAGCCACGTGAGAGGCCAGAGGACGAACTAATCCATTGTCTCACACGGTCGAGGGGCCGAACATCAACCAACAGGACGCACGCAGTGCGTGTAGGCTCGAACATGTATTTTTACAATGCCAGGTCAAGAAGTTCACACAAGGGAAGACGAAAAACAGAAGGGTAGTCTCATTCACAACACATTGAAAGCTAAATCACCAGCACTGCAAAACACACGCTGATAAAAGGCGTTTTTGATTTTGTTGTCCTTGGTAAGAAAAACGAAGCAATGCAGATTAAAACGCGAAACAAAGACCCAGCAGAATTTAAAAAAGGGGAAGTCGCGATGAAAGAAACTTTGAATTACATCAAGTTACCGCAGCGCCAACAACAACTGCAGCAAGAAACCCAAAAATGCAAGCGTGCGTCTAAGTTGTTAACAGCACAACTAGTACCCTGAGCACGGGGCACAACAGGGAAAAAACATGCTTCCAAAGAAATCATCCACATACCTACCAAAACACCCCAAAAACCTCCATCATGAGACACACACGCGGCAAGGAGGCATGTTAGCCAGAACAAAGAAACTACAGGCAAAGCTATCCAGAGAAAGACAGATAAACGTGCCGGGGCAAGAAGCAGCGCTCAGATGCGAGAAATGGCGGTAGCACTTTCCAGTAAAAATTAATATTACGGAATGCAACAAAAAGAAGGTGGTGGTGGACCCTTAAGGGCAGCAAACGCACAAGCCAATGCATACCAGCCACCTGATACAGCAGCACGTTGCTCAGTGGTTCAAGAAGATGGTCTGCAGCAATAATGAGCACAAAGCAGCTACAATCAACCGCACCAAGAAGCTAAGCCTTTTTGAAATGCTTCCCCAGTTATCTAAAGGGAGCAGAAGCGCAAATGTATATCAGCCAGACAACTGAGGCGGCTAACAAAGGGTGTAACCCATCCATACAGCTATCCGTACGGATCATGGCAATCTATTTCTGTGTATGCAGAATAAACAACAGAGCCCTCAAATGGGGTTTGAAACACAGCATTTGCCACAACATAAGGAGAACCCGTACACGGGGGACCCATGTTTGCAGCATCACTCCATAAGGAGAGAACAGATTTAGGTCGCAAGTACAGAATGGTACGACACCAATCTGGCAAAATTGCCCAGAAACAGATGGAACATGGCAGCTAACGGTAAGAAGCCATGAGAAGAAGGGGAGACAGCGCCGAAACACCAAGGACAAGGTAAGCAAGAGGACACTCAAAGGGGAAATAGAAGGCACACGATGTGAGAAATGACGACCTCGCCATAACCAGCTAAGGGCCCAAAAAATCAGTCACTTAGGCAGACAATAACCATATCAGAAACAAATAAACTAGAATGATTTAACAACTGATCTGTCAGGCAGCACAGCAGGCAGAGCGTTTGTTTTTACATCCGCTCACAGACTGCGGATCCAGGTCCCAGTCCGGGCAGTACCAAACACTGCCCACCAGCCTTACAAGATCAGGGTATTATCCGACATATACTGTAAACCCGCACAGAAATACAGAGCCGGTCCGATAGCACAGCGAGAAAAGCACTCGTTTTGACATCTGTGCAGAGCCTGTTGATGCAGTTTCCAACCCGGGCAGGGCCTTTTTATACTCCCGAGGTCGATAAATGAGCATCACATAACATGGGCAATAATATGCAGCGCTCAGATACCTGAGGTTTCATAGCACTATATAAATGTTAACATTATTATTAAGCATAGAGCGGACATCAAACACAGGGGGCAGGCCAGCAAGGTACAGAGCTGAGCCAGGCAGGACCAAACATCAACCCACAGCCCAAGCCTAGTGCATAAGGTAAATAAATGTTAGCAGGGCCAGGACCCAGTATTTTCACAAGGTGCTCGCACCAGCAGCACACATACCAAAGTGAGAGCGAAAAGATTAGAACAACCCCGAAACTAGGATGTCACTAAATGAAAAGCGTTCCAGACAGTGGGAGTTCCCGCAGCATGCAGCAGGTAGTACGCGGGTTGGTGACCAGTTTTTTCCAGCTTTCAGAGCACAACAGACCACAGCAAGGGCAGAACAGGTCTGAGCCACTCAAGGAAGATACAGAAGCATAGGTACCTGTCAGCTGAGTAGAACGGAGCCCAGACACAAACGTATCCATTCGACGGGGTAAGAAGCAGCATCAACACAAGAAAGCAAGACAAATGAGCAAGACTGTTGCCGGAACAAGAGCCCATGTTTTGCCACATTGGGTAGCCAAAGTGACAGAAAGGGTAAGATATCTCTAAACAGAGACACCATCCCGCCAAACTGGACAGAACAGAAAAGAGGGGGAAAAACAAAAGGGGTCAAGGAACACTACAAAAAATGAGGTGTGAGTTTAAACAAAAAGATGGGATATAGCATAGGAACACCCCACAAACCTACCGCACCCACTGCGCCATGCAGTTTAAAACACACTCGTGAAGGAGAAAAAAAATATCACATGTCATGCAGGTAGTAAATAGGATGCTAGAGAATAGGGTGACACTGCCCACAAGGCAGCAAAAATACTCAGAGGAAATACGACTAAGGAATAAAGCAAACAAGAGGCCAACGCCCGAGGGCCGGGGCCAGAGAGCTGCACGTAGCGCTGTACCTGAAAAGGGGTTCTACAAAATAATAAGCAGTGAGAAAAAACACCACGCAGCACAATATAACAGGCCAACATCTGAGGGCCGGGGCCAGAGAGCTACAAGTAGCACTGAACCTGAAAATGGGTTCTAAAGAATAATAAGCAGTAGAAAAAAGGGGTGGACTATCCCATAGGAAACCCGGGAGATTTCCCAATAGGCTTCCGCACCCCGGGGTCTCTTGGGGGAGGGAACACATTTTTTATAAGACTAAGGTTGGGCTTGCTCAAAATATGTACCATGGGCCAATTTGAAAAATTATTTCCAGGGCCGCCCTTTTGGTTCCCAGTCCACCCCTGGGGGTAAAACACCATGCGGCTCAACATAACAGGCCAACGCCACAAGAGCCGGGCCAGAAAGCAGCTGATAGCATGATAACCAAAAACGTTTTGAAATATGAGTAATACTGAAAAACTAGGGTAGCACGGGGGGCTGCCCATGAACAGTTGCAAACACTAGCACATTGCGGGAAGCAAATTAATAAAGCTAAGCCAGCCCCGCAGCAAAGACAGTGTTAAAAAACCTACAGGCATAGCGGATGGGCCAGAAGGCCTTTCTGAGCAGGGCTATATGTAAGTATTGCAACAATTAAATTGAAATAGAAGAGGGCTCAGAACCAGTAAGACCGGAAGCGGTCAGAGCAGGAGCCACCCTACCCAAGGGATAGACAAGGTCTAATTTTCCTAAAACAAACTGAAGTTATTGGTTTAATAAAAAGAAACAAACTTAGGCAGCCGTACAAGGGGAAAAAAAGAGGCCAAAACACAAAGTTTGGCCGCACATAACTACACGCCCACAAAGTGGGGTCAAATAGCGGGGTGATGTTTTTCAGCATTAAAGCACTCCATTAGGGATAAGACCAGGTAATGACAAAACCCTCACAGGGTCCAGTACCAGGCACGGTCAAGGGGCGAGCCTCAACTAGTAAGAACAGACAATTCAGCTAGGAGAAGAAACGGCCAACAACTTTTGGGGGATCCAGGACAGCCGGTAAACCATCCAGGTCATGGCGGCACGGGCCTGAGGGGGTAACCTCGGGACCCGATGCCCAAAAGTACAGCATATTATGGTTACTGTAATTATGATTATGTTTTGTTATGACCATAAGTGTGCAATAAAATATCACAGCTTTTTATTGCCAACACTCACCCAATGCTCCCGCATACTACCTGGGGGGGGGGGGATTACGGGGCGTTTGTCACACCAAGTTTATGTTATCACTCAGCCTGCATATGGGTCCACTGGTTGTGGGCAACGCTGCAGGCACAAGGCGAGGCCAGGTAACCTGTGCCCCATGGCAGCCAGGCAGGGGAGAGGGACGAGCAACAGCCCAACAACAGGGTGGGCGGTGCTCTTCCCTCTCCCCTAGCACACTACAAAGCGACATACAGTCGCCCTGGCCTGGGAAGAAAAAAGAAGGAAGGGTGAGGTGTTAAGCAACACCTCCCCTTCCTCCCAAAGGCGTGCTAAGCACATTTGTCAGAAAGAGGGGGCAGGAAACAGGGTAGGATCAGGTACCACATGGTGCACAATGCTGTCGGCATCAGCCGGCCAGGGGGGCGGCACCCAGCCCCCCACACAGGCACAGCAAAGACCCAGGAGCAGCCCTGGATCTAATATAAGGAGCTGCCTTTGCAGCAAAAAAAAGGGTTGATTCAATTTTATTGGAGGGGATCCCCCCCAACCCTCCTGTTTTTGCTGTAAAATCACCATTTTTAAGCTAAATTAGAGCGAACAAAAAAATATACATTTAAAAAAAATTCGATCCTTTTGTTTTCGGTCGAATGCACTCTCACCTTTGGCATTCGATTGTTTTGTTTTCAAAACTTTAACTGGACACCACCATTCAGGCAGTGGCACTTGCAACCAGCAGTAGATTGGATATAGGGGCTTAGGGACTGTGGCTGTCACCTGGCAAGAGAGAGAACCACAGAGAATAGGCATGTGGGGCAGAGACAAGCTGAACATATTTAACTTTTCCTGGCATTTGGTGTTTGAAAAGGAATCTGTTACTGGCATTTGATGGTGATACATTGGTAGGCTGATCAGATAAAAAAACTTTAAAAAAAAGGATAGGCAATGGACATAGAAGAAGGACTACAGTAATCACAAATAGGACTCTGATAAACTGTAGCCCTACTTCTATGTCGCTGTCCTGTTGTGGCGGTGTGGTCACAGGTACACTCCTCTTGTTGGAGGAGAGCGGGCAGGGAGTGGAAGGGGGAGGAAATGGGGGTGTGAATGCTCGGATTCACATGCAGGA
Source organism: Ambystoma mexicanum (assembly GCF_040938575.1). Taxonomy (NCBI): domain Eukaryota; kingdom Metazoa; phylum Chordata; class Amphibia; order Caudata; family Ambystomatidae; genus Ambystoma; species Ambystoma mexicanum. Next base: position 1,105,951,915 of record NC_090930.1, on the reverse strand, counting down.
AGAGTCACCCGGGCCTGATTTCGAGCAAAAACTGGGACTGTCCGGGACAATAGACACGCACCCACCCAATCCCCGGGACGGGGTTAATTAAATTAAAAAACTCCCGGGACCCTGGGATGGAGGGTGATTTACCCGGACTGTTCCGGGAAAACCAGGATGTCTTGTCACCCTATACATGCCGTAGATAAAACTCACCCAGACCATATGATGGTTTTCCTGGCATGTATTGATGAATCTCGGCACTTAAAGGTATTCCTTGTCCGATGGGTGGCACAGGGACAAACCCTACAGTACTTTCAAATGTGAGGAAGTATCTGTATTGTGTGGGGCATTAGCAAATTAGAGTACCTCATAAAAATAGAAGTACACATTTTTTAATGAAATGTGGTCATTTAAACAAAACGAAAAGCTGGTAATAGGAGAAAAAATGAGTTTTGAAAAGATTCAAACCCCTGCTGTCTTTTTGAGAACTGAGGGTAAAGCATCTGAGTGAGTTAAGGCTGAACTCTCTAGTCTGGGAAATAAAGTACCCAATAGATTCAGCCCCAGTCCAAATTTCAGAGCGTGAAATAAATCAATTTCTAAAGCAAAACAATAACAGAAAAATAAAGAAAAATAAATATAAAATATAGTTGTGAATACCATGCAAATTGGAGACGGTTTTCAAAAGTTATAGCACTGTAGAAACTTTTAACAATTAAAAAAAATGATTGCCCAAGTGACCATATCTCCCAAAAGTAGAGATCATCCAACCAGCATTAACATAATATATCACAGCTGATACAAGAGATTTTGAAGTCTAAAGTGTATTGAAAGAAAAAGGCAGCCGATGTACATTTCATGAATGAACCCAGCCAATCAATGAAAAAGGTACCTTGGGCCATACGAGTGAGTACTGGTCCAAAATGTTTTAAATACCCCACTAATAGGTCCTTTTTGCTGAGCTAAGAATGGAAAAGATTCAAGGGAGATTGAGGGTTAGTTGGACTAACCAACTTTATTTTTTTGGCAGTGATCATAAATTCCACATATAACTAGACAGATGTTTATCTTCATGGTGCTTCATTGAAACGGGCGGGAGTATAGGGTTCTGTGCCCTCTTCTACCTTTCCTCTACAGGCACATGGTGCTATGGTAACGGAATTGGGCACCGTTCACTGGGGTGTTATGGTGTGCCTCTGCGTAAATGGTGCACTATCTTTCACAGAGAAGAAATATCCAAAACATATCAGTCTTGGTCCTGCCCTGGGGCAGTCCAGCACCGAAATGCTAGGCAATTCTCCTCTGAACAAGAGTACCAACAGCAACCCCAGACACGTGTTTCGGTATGGTTGGACCTCATCAGTAGGGTGGAGCTGTGCCTCTCTAAGAATAGTGAGCAAGGGGTCCACATCTGGATTCCCCTAGTAACTTAGGGTGAGACCCCCTACAACCTGGATGCCACCACGACCTGGATGGGTTATCGGCTGTCCAGGTTCCCCCAAAAATGTGTTGCTCGTTGCTTCCCTGTAGTTGTATCATCTGCTCCTAATAGTTGGGGTTTGCCCCTGAACGTGCCTGGTACTGGGCCTCGTGGGGTGTTTTGTAGCTGGGTGTATTAAATGCTAAAAACCACACCTCGCTATGGGTCTCACATTTTGCTGGCCTGTAGTTATGAGCGGCCCAACCTCATGTGCTGGCCTCCTATTTCCCTTTCCAGTACGTAACTATAGCCCTGCTCAGGAGGCCCACTAGCCCGCCCATTGTGCCTATATGATGCAGGGTTGGCTTGGCTTTATGAAATTTTGCTTCCCGTATTGTGCTGGTGTTTTTCAAACTGTTTTGGTTATCATGCTATTAGCTGTTTTCTGGCCCCCGGCTCCCGTGGCGCCTGTTATCTGTTTTGAACCCTTACAGTTTTTTTGTGCTATTAGAAGCTTTAGGCCCTGGGCTTCGTGGCGTCGGCCTGTTTTCTCGTGCTGCCTGGTGTTCTATCACCCGGTGCAAACAAAAATGGACCAGTGAACCACAACCTTTTTCTTGTAAAAGCGAGTTACCTCCCCTCTGTGTCCCGGGTGCGGTAATCTGTTTGTGAAAAATTCCCGGGTTCCCTATGGGACGGTCCACCCCTGATTTTCTATTGTTTGTTAGAAAGCTTAGAACCTGTATTCAGGTTCAGTGCTAAAATGTAGCTCCCTATGCCCCGGCTCTCGGGAGCTGGCCTGTTTGTATTGTGCTGCGTGGTGCTTTTCCACCCTTGCTTGTTAGTTTGTTGAACCCGTTTTCGGGTCCTGTGCTACTTGAAGCTCTCTGGCCCAGGCCCCCGGGCGTTGGCCTGTTATATTGTGCTGAACAGTGCTTTTCCATCACTGCTTATTAGTTTGATTAATCTGTTTTCGGGTTCCGTGCTACTTGTAGCTCTCTGGCCCCGGCCCTTGGGCGTTGGCCTGTTATATTGTGCTGTATGATGCTTTTCCACCATTGCTTATTAGTTTGTAGGCCCTGCCCCTCAGGCGTTGGCCCGTTATTTGTGCTGCATGGTGTTTTTCCCACCACTGCTTGTTAGCTTGCTGAACCCGTTTTCAGGTTTCATTCTACTTGTGGCCCTCCGGCCCCGGCCCTCCGGCATTGGGCTGTTCTATTGAACTGTGTGGTGTTTATCCCTGCTGGTTATTATTATTATTATTATTATTATTATTATTATTATTATTTTCCTGCTTTCTTGTGTTGATGTTGCTTCTTACCCCGTCTCGGATGGATAAGCTTGTATCTGTGACTATGTTATAGATCTGCTGTCAGAAAAACATGCTTCTGTGCCTTCCTTTAGTGGCTCCAAACTGTTCCGTCCTTGCTGCAGTCTGGCCCCTCTAACCGCTGAAAACTGGTCATTAACGTTTGTACTGCCTGCCTGTTGCGGGAACTCCCAATGGACTGGAACGGTTCTCGTTCGTTGGCACCCTGGTTAGTTGCCCCTGGTGTGAGGTGCTGGTTTATCGCCTTCAGATGGTGAAAGTCTTAGTTCTGGCCCTGCCGTGGTTTGAACTGTGTTGGCAGGTTCTGAGCCGATGTTAACCGAGTGCTCTGCTTGTTGTGCTAACGGGGTCCTGGCTCTGCATTTCTTCCCGGGTTTACCCTGATGAGACGGATAATTCTTTTGGTTTGCAACAGGCTGTGGGCTGTGTTTGGTACTGCCCGGGCTGGACACTGAAACCCCAATTTCTGAGCAGATGCAAAATTCACACATTCCGCTTGCTGTGCTACCTGCTGTTAGGTTGTCTGTCCTAATTTAGCTGTTTGTTTCAGTTCTTTAAGCGGGTTTATGGGGCTGGCTTGAGTTTCGTCCGCCTGAGTGTGTGTTTTTTTGGGGCCCTGGCTAGCTGTGGGCTCGTAAGTAGGTTTGAGGATTGTGAAGTCTTCTTGTGCCCCCTGCGAGCTTTCTCTTACTTACCATCAGTGGATTTCTTTGGTGCCGTCTCCCTTTCTTCGCCCGGCTATTTACCAGTAGCATCCGATGTCCCGAAATGCTTCTGCGCTCTTTTTGCCGTATTGTCGTTGCACAGAGTACTCTTTGGTTTGGGTCCCCGTGCCAGGACCACAAACTGTTTCTGCTTTCTGCTGCAAAGAGCAGCTCCTTATATAGGTCCCAGGGGCTGTCCCCTGGGTGGTCCTTCTGTGTGGTGGGGGCTGTGGGCCAGCCCCTGGCCGGCTGATGCCGACAGCTAATTGCACCTTATGGTGCCTCAGACTTGCTCCCCTGACTAATTCCTGTCATGGGGCCCTGGTGTGTGTCTTGCATTCCTGTGGGAGGAGGGCAAGGATTGATTAAACCCTCCCCTTCCCCCTGTGTTTCCAGGTTCAGCGACTGTGCGTCGCCTTTGTAGTTTGGTGGTGGGAAGGGGGAGCACCGCCCGTTTGTTTGGGCTGCTGCTCTCCCTCTCCCTCGCCCAGCTGCCATGGGGCACAGGTTACCAGGCCTCGCCTGGTGGCTGCGGCGTTGCCCAGAATGGAAGCTTTGCACTTCAGGGAACGCCTTGTCATCCGTTGAAATTTTGATAGAACCTCACCTCCCTCTCGCTCCTCCTCTGTCCCTCCCTCTCCTTCTCTTTTTACTCTCCCTGTTTTTTTTGTTCGGTGCTCTGTTGCTTGCTAGATGGGGTTTGTGCTAGATGAATCTCAGACATCTATACGTTTATAGATATATAAATTCATTCCTGCATACTGGCATTTTTAATACCCATCTGTAAAGGGAAAATTAAGATACAAAAAGGTAGTGTCTTGTAGGATGATCACACCGCGCAATCTCTAGATGTTAATCGGGATGGTGTTCCCTATTGTGGAGCACTCATAGTGCCTGCCAATGATGATAAAGCAGGTATTTTAGTGCAGGAAGAAGCACAACTAAGAAGGACCTTAGTTACTCTATCAAAGGTGTTGCAAATGCCATCATCCCTTCTCTTAGGTACATAGTGCTATCATATTGTGTTTTTGTTGTTGACGTCCATAAATAATGAGCAAAGACAAAGTTATTGGGCTTGACCCACAAAGACATTCACCGGAGCAGATCAGGAGATGCCTGTGAGCATCTCAAATTTCCACCTTCTACTTTACATTTGACTCAGCATGTCGGAACCTGGAGCAAATTTCACTATGCTCCAGGTTCATCTAGATATGCTCCAGTTCCAGTCTTTGTGAATCAGGTACAAGCAAGCAGGTGCAAACCAGAGCTACTCAAGGCCCTCTTCTGATGTTATGTTCTGTTTATTTACACTGTGCAATGCTACCAGCCAAGAGCAGTCTCCAGGCGCTCACGTGGCTCTGCCAAGGCTCTGGCTCTCCACGTGGCTCACGTAGGGCTGGGTGGGTTAGTGGGGATAGGATGGTAGGATAGGTTCGGAACCAGGAGGAACTCGCGTCTGTGAGCGTTGTCTTGCATGTCAGAGTTGATTTGGGAGGCTCTGAGTGTTGTAACCTTGTGAGTGAGACTCAGTGCTCGGGTTTGTGTTGGTGTGTGTGTGGTGTGGTGTGATGTTAGGGTGAGTCATGTGCACTGGTTAGTTGTATCCATAAGGGTCCAGAGTCACGGATGGCTGTTAGGGCGTATGATGTGATTCAATGAACATCTTTGTGAATCAAGAACATTGCATTGTACACTCAACATTTTTACATTGCAATTGCACGGTATGCTGCCTACCGGGGAGTACCCATTGGAAAGAGACACATAATGACAGTTTCAAACAAAGTTACACACTGGAATAAAAATTACAGATGCAAACAGTGAACCCATGGCACATGTCAGTGATAAAAAAAAAAACGATGCACGATTTTCATGTCTTGACATTACTGACGCAATTATGTGTTTTTCTTCACCCATGTGTCCGCTTGGTAAAGTGAGACTTGAGTCTGGCCTTCTCCTATGTATTTAATACATTTGTGCTTAAGACTTGACCCTGAGGGCAAGTTGTGTGGGTGTGTTGCAAAATATCTTTCTAGTAATATTTAGCCAGTGTGGCAAGAAAGGAAACTCGTTCAAGTCTGCACAGGTCTTCTTGTCTTTGTCCGTGTGACACACACACAACGAAAAAGTAAAGAAGTTTGATTTTGCACTTGAGTTATGAGGAATATAAAGGGATGGGAGCCACAACACACATTGGAAGATTGTTCCTTCAGAAGAAACCCACTGGGACAGATTCTCACAAAGCAAGGGCTGCTCTAGAGCATCATCTTCATTTTCACCAGAAAAAAAGGGCACACGAACGTGCGCATCGCTGATGTACACATTACGATGCGTGCACCCCTTGGGTCCAATTGAGCAACGCAGTGGGCGAAAAGGAGCATTTCTGTGCATTTCAAAGCATCTTCAAATTATTTTTTAAAACTTTTTTAAAATTATTTATTTTTTATTTTTATTTTATTGTAACATTAGTTTAGTACAAAAGACGAAAAAACTTTAAGTTACAGCTTGTCACCGTCAAAAGGTTGCTCAAGGAGGGGAAATGAGAAAAAGAAGAAAGGCAAGAAGGAGGAAAAGTAATAGTGAAAACTATATCCATCATCCTCTCACATCGTCTCCCCATTTTAATTCCATCTGTTAATCATCAATTAATGTACATTGTTTTTCTAACATCAAAGCGTCCATGAAGTTTATTATTGCACAGGTTAATTTAGTGTTAATTCCAGCAATCAGATAACTCCACCATGCTTCCATGTTTCTTGATAGTGGTGCAAAGTCCACCAAATGCAGAGATCGCTGTACTATTATTGCCTCACAACCAGTGATTAAGTGTCTCACAGATTCTTTAGCTTGTTTACAAAAACGACATTGTGGATCTTGGACTGAAGGATCTCGCCTCAACATTTGAATCTCCTTTGTTTTGTAAAGATTAAGGCGTAATCGTAGAAACATATCCCGATGGTAACGTGATGGAAATTTTGCCAAATATTTCGGGATCACATCAAGTTTATTTAAAACGTTTCCAAAATCGAAAGCTGTTACTAGATTCATTTGTTTTTCTTCATTTAATATCCAATTTCTATACCGCAATTTCTTTTTTGCTTCTTGAGGGCGTAGCAGCAAGGTGTCTAGGGAGATATCAGCATAGTCTAAAACACACATGAGTTTTTTTGTCCATTCATTCAAAAGGGAAGACGATGGATGGTTTAGAACTCCATGTAATATTTCATAAGGCTTAACAACCGGCGTTAGGCGCATTTTCCTGAAGATCGAAATTGCTTTCCATAGTACTGAACCATAAAGTGAATCTATACATAGCTTGTGTCGTATTGCAATGATTGACATATTCTTTGGTAATCTTAGCACCTTCCGCCAGAATATCCCCTCGAGCTTGTCCCACTGCTCATGTGGAAAGTTCCTGCTGGTTTCGCCCCCAAAGGATATTGCGGGAACCACCTTTTGAAGATAGAAAGATAATATTGGCTTCATGGTAAATTTTCCATAGGCTGTGTGTAATTTCGCACCTTGTAAAGCAAACGTGTGCATTCGACTCACCAGATCTTGCGTCCATTCCCACTCATGTATTGAGATGTTAAATAATACACCTAGATAACGCATGCTATTTGATACTTCCAGACGTTCATCATTTATCCTCCATGCAAAGTTAATGGGTCTCCTTGAATTTCTTCGGCCAATAGTAATGATTTTGGACTTTTCTGTGTTGATTTTTAAATCATTATGGACACAATAGTCTTGTAGGGCATTTAAGAGTCGCTGCAGTCCAATTTGGGTGGTGTCTATAAGTACGATGTCATCTGCGTAAATGGCCCAGCTTATGTTTTGCCCATTTACTGTAGGTGGAAAAATCCTTAGATCAGTGAAGGACAACGACAAATCTGAAATAAATAACTTGAAAAGTTGTGCTGCCAGCGGACAGCCCTGTTTTACGCCTCTTTTTGTTATAATTTCATCAGACAGCTCACCTTCCTCATTCAGCCGTACTCAGACGGATGTGTTTGTGTGCAAAGCAATCAGCGGTGACAGTAAATCACTCGGACACTTCCAAGAGATTAATTTTTTCCATAGTAGATTACGGTTTATACTGTCGAACGCTAAGCTCAAGTCAATAAAGGCAATAAACATCTTTCTTTTTTCTGCTTCATTGTGTCCAATTTCAAGCTGTTCAAGAGGAACAGGTTCAGCTCTACGCCCAATCCCTTCCTGAATCCTGTTTGACGTGGATCAACGACTGCATTCTCAGCTGCCCAACGTGCTAGTCGTTTTTGCAAGAAAGAAGCGAAGACCTTTCCGATAGTATCCAGAAGGGCAATCGGGCGATAGTTATTGGGATCATCCCGATTGCCCTTCTTAAACACAGGCACAACTACAGCTTTTAACCAGGACTCTGGCAGCACTTTCCCCGACGCAATTCTTTCAAAGCGAGTGGTCATCAAATTTGCCCAGAGGCCACAATGGGTTTTTAACATTACATTTGAGATGCCATCAGGGCCGGCAGCCTTAGAGGAGTTTAGCTTCTGGATCGCCCACTTTATATCGTCTTTGGAGTCAGCCACATTCCACCTTTCCACAGTTATCAATAGATCTGGGACAATAGTACAGTCGTGATCATCAAATACTTTTGAAAAGTGTTTAACTCAACATGCTCCATTCACGCCGTTTGACATAGCGTAAGTATGTTTTATGCTGCCTGTGTTAATGATCTCCCAGATACGGCGACTGTCATTCTTTAGAATTAATTTTAACATTTGTTCGGCTTGATCTTGATCCCGAATCAGATTGAACGATTTGATCCAATTTCGATATTGTTGGCACCGACTTTTTATTTGGGCGAGGTTTCTGCTTGGAAAATTCCTTTTTATCAATCTCACGTCATCCCTTAATTTTTTCTTTTCTCTGTTTATAGTTGAATTAAAAGGGTATTTCAATTCAATTTCTTTCTCTTTGCAGCTATTTTTCCCCATTTTAAAGTTGTGTAACAACATCGGGTAGTTTATCCTCGCCGTAGTTGAATTATCATTTAGGAAATTCTTTGTCATCAAGGCCAACTGAGGAGCATTTAAACGTACTCTGTTTGCACCATTATTTACTGTGATGTTACCTCTATATCTGTTATTTACTGTCCTTGGTGCCATCTTCCAAGACAGCAACAGAGCATTGTGATCACTCTTTTCTGTCTTTAGGACTTTAAACTGTGTCACTTTATCTAAAAAGTTGCTTGACGCCCAGAAGTAATCAAGTGTCTTCTTATAGTCACCTCACTTCCAGGTGAAACTTGGAGGAATGTCTCCGCGTGTGCTCCCATTTATCATGACAACATCTCTCTGAGCAATCTCAAGTGCCCATCGATCTCTGCAATCCAGGTGTAAAATGTCGCTGTTTTTCCCAGCTCTTTTGGGCTTTATTCCTGGGTTATTTGACCAAGCATAGTTAAAGTCTCCACATATCAAGATTGTTGGATCTTTAAACGCTAGTAAGGAGTCGTCTACTGCTGACATTACAGCTGCAATAAAGGCAATTTGTGATATCATTGCTAAAATCCAATATAGGTTTATTAGCAAGATCACATCCTCACCTAAGTTTGAGGACCGACTGTTTTGGATTGTAGTGACTTGTACAAACATGTTAAGATTTTTCGATGATAAAATCTTCCGGTCATTGGAATTTTTTACCAATTTGACTAATCCAGAGAATGGACGGCCAAATAAGTTCTTTTTTGCTGGATTCAGAAGGACTGTGTATCCGTCGCACACCGGACAGTCGCGCAACCATGTTTCTTGCATGCATATTATAAAAGTTTGTTCTGGAAATTGCCATCTTTCTTGGAAAAGATGTGTAAAACCTCGGGTGTTCCATGATATCAGTTGGTAGCTACAGTCAGTGGAATCCACACTAAGCTATTGGCTATTTGACTTTACTACCATATTCAATGGGCACTTTGTACTCATGTGAGCCCACATATTGTTCCTTCTTTTTTCCTTGTCTGTTTCTTCCATTCTTGTCAAATCCAGACACTCATTTTCTTGATCCTCCCCACTACAAACTTCAAAACCGAAAAGCTATAAATCATCCACTGCTTCCATTATCGCCATCCTTAAGGTATTTGAATGGAGATGTAACCTGACCCAGTCTAAGTGGTCCTCTGACATGTATTGCACTACCGTTATGTCAACTGATTTTATTGCTCGAAGCGTTGATATGCACTGTAGGGGTTTTAGTATGTTCCGTCGGTTCAAGTTTACTTCATTTTGTTCATTCAAGATGTTTCAAATTTGAACTTTCCAAACTCCATGGTCGATTCGTGAAATTTGTTTTGGAGACCTCTCATTTGATGTGATCTTGGATTTTTCTACTTGGGCTCTTGTTAATTTTGGATTTAACAAGGTGTTTGATTGGTCAATTATGTCTCCACCATGTTTGATCGTGGCTTTATTGTCAGTCCTTACGAGCAGATTTGATGTCGTTGCCACTTTCTGTTTTTTCGCCGGGCTACCGACTTTGGAAGCAATCACAGGCACCACACCTGACTGAGGCATGTTCATCTTTTCCATTCCAAAAACAGTGGATGGACGATCCGTCACCAAGGAAGCAGAGTCATCTTCGTCGTCATTGACCGAATACGTTGACAAATCACATAAATCAATCGATGTTTCTGAAATTACATCATTTCCGTATTCACACTCTTCTCTTGCTCTTTTGGAGCGCTTTCGCTTTGTGGATTCATGGTCAGGTTCATTAGTAGATTTGAGTTTTTGCTCTTTTGGTTTCTCACTGTGAGCAAATATTGCTGTACGAGGCGGCGTCAAAAGGTTCCTTATAAATATTTTTGCACCGGTGGTGCGTGCCCGTTTTGCCACAGGCTTTTGAATTGCACATTTATGTTGATTCTTTACTTCTCTGCTTTTTTGTTGGTTTGGGCCGTCATTCCCAAGCACCGGAAACACTGCTTTTTTAAAAATCCCAAAGGATAGTTTCTGGGTTAAATTGCCTAGGTCAAGGCCAATACTCCCTTGGCCCTGCTGCCTGTCGTCCTTTGTTTACACCAAATCCGATTGTGTAACGGCATTATTAGTGTGATCTTTTGCAACTTGTTGTAAGTTGGCCTTACTTTGATCAAGTTGCATCTGGATGTTGCCGGGAATACTAATCACTGGAATTATCTTTTTAGAGGCTTTGGATACTTTCACAGAGTCCATTCTTGTACTTTCACTTTGCTCACCAACGGCTCTGCTGTCTAATGTGCATCCAATCCCTTGTTGATTTTTGGAACCTTTTCGAGACACAACTGGATTTCCATCGAGGGTCAAAGTGTGGGTGAGATGAATATCAGGTGGTACGATTCCGAACTGCTGCTTTGTTGGTATATTATGACGCATCCACTTTGTGCAATCGATTACGGCATCGGTTAAGAAAGCTTTGTCAACATTCACCTGTTGCACCAGGTCACATAATCGATTTTGCCATTTTGAGGATGTTTCTGCCTCATTGTCGAGTCTTTGAGCAATGATTTGTAAAAGGATTCCAGGGAAGAAATGTTTCTATTTACAGCTGCTAACAGAGATGTTTGATCGCGAACGGCCTCATCGAGCGATTCATAAAGTTTCATAAAAGGCAACAGAGCGATCGATGTCACTGCAAGCACATTATTGTAGATTTGTATGCCCGCCGCTGTTGATAATGCACTTTTTGAAGGTTGGTCGCTTGTTGTTTCCTTCATTTCGCCATGATCCTGAGTTGCCAGGGATACATTTTCGTGTGGTACTCCTGTCAGATTTAAGTCACTCATCACAGCTCTCTGTTCTACTTCCTTTGTGGCTGGAAACTCCGAACCACCACTAGACATTGATGAGGATAAGATATTAGTTAAGACGGAAGTCACTGCATCCATTGGTTTCCTTAAAGTTTTTAATGCAGGGTCATTTTTTTCCAGTTCCATCCTTTTTTTTGGTGTGTATTGATTTTGTTGGAAACTATCATTTAAACGTTCATAAGTAGCCAAGAAATCTGCTTTTAATCTTGCTGTCAACCGTGCTTCACGCGTAGAGATTTCAGTTGTGGCAACTTGGACGTGCAGATTTTCCTTCAGTGTTTCCATACGTTTTTCAATAGTGTTTGTGTTGAAGCAGGTCTGTTCGGTCAGGTCGATTGGATTTTGCGCCTTTTGTTTAGCCAACACAGATCCTGAGGTGGCCACATTGTGCACTTTTCCACTTTGTGCTATATCTCGAGCTGCGGCTAAATCCATTGTGTGCGCAGTAGAAGGAAGATCAATTAATACTCTTTCACTAGAACTCTTTTCTTGAAAGTTTGTTTCCATTTTCACGCAATTTGTTCTGTTCGGCTTCAGCGACGACTGGACCTCCACCAAAACGTTTTTATGGACATCTATTTGTTTTGGGGTAGGCAACGTATGCTGTGCTCCAATGTCACTTTTACGATTTTTCTAGGCAAACGGAGGAGTCATCACCGAAATTGGCACCTCCTCCTGACTCAGAATATTTGGTAGATTAAGTTCCATCAGGTCAAGATCAGTTAGTTCGAAGGGAGACACTTGCGCGATATCACTTGCGTCTACATACACAGATGGAGAGAGGGCCGCCGTCAGGTCTATGTCTAGATGTGTTTGTGCCGCAGCAATATTTTCGGCTGGATTTTCTATATCCGATCTAATCAACAATCTCAAATCAGCTAAGAGTATTGAGGTCAGGGAGACAAGCGTAGGTACATTGCTTTGCATTGGACATTAATTATTTCCAGATTCAGTTTTAGTTTCTAAACGATCAACTTGGCTTACCTTTTTTACAGTTTTCAGCAGTATCTTCCTGCGACATAGCAAGGATTTATGCCGAGTCTGTGGGCCGCCTTGAGGGCTGGTGGATGCCATACCGTTCGTTTTAGTAAGATGCCCGAATGGCTCAAACACTACTGCTCCTTAATCGAAGTGGCAGGCTCACACCAACTCCTTCACCTGCAGGGTAAACTGCGGCGGGCTGTAGTAGATTGGAACTCCTCACCGGACTCCTCCACGTTGTAAATCACTTAAGCGCCTCAGCGCCAAACAGCACCGCGAGGGTTGATGGCTCTGCGTCAAATAGATGTTCCAAGTCACGTGAGGCGTCACGTGTGTCAGGCAATCCCCGCTTCCTCCAGAAAGCGCCTCGGCACCACAGGACCCAGCAACAGCCCCTTCACGGCTCGAAATGCTGGATTGAGGCAAGCAAAACGTTTGTTCTCACACACAGGATGCAGGTCAGCTCTAAACCGCAGCGTTCCTTGTTTAAATTATTGTTGTTTGCCAAAAATTGCCATTATCAATTCAAAAACAAGAAAATACAAAACATTGACATTTTCATTACAAGATGGACCACTTTAAAACAAATTAACACAATTAACTCTTTGTTAAATATCATATCTATACAATTATTCACCATTTTCTTTACTTTATCCTTTTATGAAAACACTTACAATTCATATACCCACAGTCTCAGTTCATAAATGTAAAGTGCAAAAAGATCATGGTGTGGTAATATTACCTTCATTCATCATTCCATTCTCAAGAGTTTAAGAAGCATACCACAGCTAAAACCGTTGATGTAGTCCTACCATTCAAACACTCATTTCACAAGTCCTCTCCACAAACACTTGTTTGGACATAATTACATACAACAGTATGTTTCCCCATGAAAGTGGGAAAATTTATCAACAAATGTTTAACATGCTCAACTAAGTCTTGATGAACGCAATATCTACAATTAGAGGATTCAGCTGGACACCAGCTGTATCTTATCATGATTTATTTGGTGTAATACTGGTTCCAGAGATCTTTAAAAAGGACCTCCTAACTCTATGACTCAGATAAATTGATAGGTACGGGGCTAGCGTGCCACACTTTTTATGATCCATGGTGAGATAATCTAGAGATTTGTAACCATGCAATTTATCCAATGTACTAGTCCAGTCTCGTTGACATAATAATGATTTGACTTTTACAGGCAATGTTATAAAATCATCAACTGATGTGTCAATCTCTCTCAACAAATTAACATTGTAACTAGCCAGTTTATTCAGGAATTCTAGTTTTCCATTTCCAATCACTTAGGCCAAATCGACATAAAGCGACTCAGGAACAGGATTAATAAGGTTCCTGTATAAGTTTAAAAGTCTGCAATTGGTTCTACTGGTCAGAGAGTTGATGTCAAGTTCGTATTGGATCGCAGCCACCGGCACCAAAGACTGAATGTAAGAACTAAGCACCAATAGTTGCCTTCCATTATCTGTAAGACTTCCAGAATCCCAAAAAAAGTGGAGCTCAATTGCATATAGAATCTTTGGGATAATCTTACCTACAAAGAACCTTAGGGTCGGGAATTTAAAATCTGCAAAATCTGGCATCTAACCAAATTGTCTGGTACGCTAGTGCAGAGACTTCTGCTCGCAACCAATCTCTAATTTGCAAACAATGAGGTTTGGAAATAGTAGGAAAGCTAGGTAGATAAAACGATCAAATCTTTCCAGGAGCTTCTTTTGAACGGACCATTTAAAAGTAGACAATTTTTTCTTTAAAGTGCAGTGCATAACTTTTGTTTTAGATGAATTGATGTTTAGGGAGTGGGGGATTACAAAATTATTAAAACAGTTAAAAGTCGTTTGAGACAGATTCAGTGCAGTCAAATATTAAAAAGTTGTCTGCGTAACTCAGCCATATGGCTTTCAGGTGATCCAGTTTAGGCACGACTAGGGCAGCGGGCGTAAGATGATCTCCTATGTCTGGCATATATGAATTGAACAGACAGGGGGCTAGAATGCTTCCCTGTCTGACACCCTTAGATTTTGGAATCTTTGCAGACTGGACCACCTCAGCATGTCACCTGACCTACAGTTCCTACATGTAGACCCATTGCTAATCGCAGTAGTCCTTTGGGTAGACCCCATTTGCACAATGTTGCCCACAATAAATATCTATCTACCGTGCTAAAGGTGGCAGACATGTCGATAGTGGCACGGCAAGTAGACTTGTATTTTCAGGACCAGACTAACGATTATACAAACTTCAGTATTGTGCCATTTAAAGTAGAATTAATTTGTTTACAAATTCACCTCCCAAATTCAATAATGTGATGCGCTGTGAAACGTGCATAAAGTAATCACTGTTCCAAGCAGGCACAGTGGCTTGGTAATGCATGATTGGGCCATTCCGTCCCGAAGATGGGCTGAATTATTAGCATCTCCAACCTGCTGGTGAAAATCACCCGACGTTGGTTTTAACCTGAGCTTGTTCAACATTTGGACCAACCTCCTCTGCTGGCCCAGCCTCTGGGGTGCCTGACTTTTTTCTTCTAGTGCATCTGCTACTACAAGAAGAGGGGTTTGCCCCCGAATAATGAATGGCCCTGCTACGCTGCCGGTGATGCACTGGTACATATCTACGAAGCATTTCCCTCTATTTCCTGCAGTGACAGGTGATTTGACACTCGTTTTAGAGAGTGGATTTCTTTTAGGAGGCTCATGGGGTGTTTTCCTTGTTTTGAATGGGCAGATTTTCCTCTTCTGTGCAGAGAGCTGCTTCTGTTGTATGAGATATGTCTGCTTATTTATGGAATTCCCTACTCTAAAATGCATATGCAGGTCCACTGACATGGACACTGCTCCCACACACTCACACGGTCTGTGGGTCTGGGATGTGGCAGACAAAGACAACACATGTCTGTCTTCGTGAATGCAACAAATGAGCATGCCATTCTCCTTGGGCATTGTACAAAACAGGATCAAATCCAGAAATGGATGAAGGAAATGAAACCTGGAGCCTTCTCTCCTGAGCCAGTAAGCAGTGCTAAATCCCCCAGCTGAATCATCGGTAGAAACCTTTCCATCAAGGTCCGCATTGTGAATAAAAGCCAGAGATCCAGCTTGGCCCTGTGGAAAACCAAGCCCCTGATCTGTATCACTGGCTTCAGAACCATCATTCAGATCCTGCTCCTTTCCCATTTGAACAGGGCAACACTATAATTTTAGGAGTATCAAGTGCCTTATTGGCCCATGTGTAAGCTATATCTCATGTGAATGCAACAAACAGATAATTCATTCTCCTTGGGGTGCTGTCCGAACAGGCTCATACCCAGAATCGGCTAATGGAAATTGAACCAGATAGTTTCTCTAGTTTGTTAATATCCACTGCTGAAATTCTCAGCTTAATCATCAGCAGAAACCTTTCCTTTAAGACCCACTCCTGTTGCCCCGTCCCTGCTCCTTTCCCTCTTGGACGGGGCAACACTCTCCTTTTAGGAATCTTAACTGCCTTCCTGGCCCTTTGTAAACTGCACCTCATGCCACAGGCCATCTCAGCCACAGGACTGAAGAAATATGATAACAAAATCATAACCACAGAGGACTCCAGTGGGTATTTCTCTGTGCTCGCATCACCTTCAGTATTGCCTGCATCCACATACCAGACATTGACAAAAAGATGTCCATCCTACCTGGCTGAAAAACACACCACCCCTGGGGGCCTCCACAGCACCCGAAGCCACGAAATCGCAGACTAGAAACAACCAGAAGCAAAAAGTAAACAAAACCAGAACACAGACCTTCCCTTGCGACGTGTTATGTTATGTTATTTGGCATTTATATAGCGCCTTATGTATAATTGGTTTGATCTCAAAGCACTGGTAGGTTGAACGCCCTCGGGAACCGCAGTTCAAGCAAGTAGAGAGAGAGAGAGATTGTCGTATTGTGCGTGGGCGCACCGGATATGTGTGCAGCAGGTGTGGTTGTTGCATGATAGGTGCTTCATAGCGCTAGGTGTGGTGCTGAGGAAGTCAGTTGGATGTGTTCAGTCTGGAGGGTGGACACCCAGACTGAGTTCTGGCTGTGTTAGACCTGAGGAGACGCTTAAAGCTAGCGGTATGTGCTCAGTGATATGGTGGTTATCAGTAAAGCGCCTGCAGCCAAGCACGAGAGCAGGACAGGGGGGTACATAGCGGTATACATTTATATAGGGACATCCCAAACTCTGGAACAGCATACCAATGCACATCAGAGGGGCCAATCGCCCCTGCACTTTACAAAGCCCTCAAGGAACACATTGTTGTCCGCTGACCCCTTGATAGCACCGTCCCTCCCTCTCATGCCTTCCTGGCACTCGCCCTCATTATCTCCATTCTCTCCCTTTTATGCCCAGCACTTGCTGGCTTGCTAGATGGGATTATGCTGGATGCCTTCCATACATGTATGTGCTCATACATAGATAAATATGTGCATGCATACAGTGCACTAGACAGCTCCTGCATTTGTAATACCGAGCGGTATTGGGCAAATGATGGTATAAAAGGGTTGAGTGTTGGAGGATGCTCGCACCAGGGCGATGTCTAGAGCCTTGATTCATGGAATTATTTGCATGTAAAACGGGGATTTGCGTGCCTTTCTTCCCGCAAATCCCTGTTTGACGAATGGGGATTTGCGGGCAGATTGGCATGTAAATCCTTGTTTTACACGCAAATAATTCCACAAAACAGGGCCTATATGTCTATCTGCATGGTGTGCCCTATTATGGAGTGCTCCTGGTGCCGGATTATGATGACGCAGGGATTTTAGTGCAGCAAGAAGCATAACCAAGAAGGACCCTCTTTGTCGTGGCAAAGGTGTTGCACCTGCCATCTTCCCCTCTCCTGGGTTCAGAGTGCTATAATATTCTGCTTTAATTAAAAATGTTTATTAATAATGCGCAAAGACAAATGTATTGGTCCTGATCCACAAAGACGTTGACTGGAGCAAATCAGGAGATGCCCGTGAGCTTCTCCGGTGTGCACCGCCTACCATGCATGTGATTCTTCAGGCCGAAACCTGGAGCAAATCCAGATATGCCTTGAGCTCCTTTGAGGTGTTCATATGCAAATGTGATCCACACAATGGGCCTCATTTCAAATGTGGCGGCCACGGAATGAACGGTGCCGGTAAGGGACCGGCACCGTTCATTTCGGGCCACCACATTACGAGTTCTGCAGCAGGTCCCGCTCTGGACACCTGGCCAGACGTGCAGAGCGGGACCCGCTAGCAGTACAGGATGCTAACAATGGGCCCGTCATTAACAGGCCCGTCGTTAGCATCCTCCCCACTTCCATTGAGCCCTATGGGGGCTCAAATGGGAATTGGCACGTACCAGGTCCGGGTCCTGCAAAAGTAAATTACCTTGCCCTCCAAGGTCAGAATGGCCCAGTAAGTCCCCTTTTGTGGGACCCGGACCTGGACCCGAGTTTGGGGGTAGCCATGCTGCTAAAAACGACATGGCTACCAATGTGATCAAGGGAACCTCGCGGGCGCTCCAGGTACATCTAGATTAGTACCAGGCTTTGCAAAGTATAAGGCAACAGGTGCAAATCGGAGATACTCACAACCCTCTGCCGAATTAATTCAGCGAAAATCCTCATACATCGGGAACATTGCTTTGTGCACTCAACATATTTATTTACTTTGCAGAATGTGCTTCATAGCGTGGTACATCTACTGAGAAGCTTGTAATGAAGCAAATTACAACAGTTTCAAACAAAGTTAAACACCGAAATGAAAATGACAGATGCAAACCGTGAACCCATGGCACGCGTCAGTGATAAAAATACAGACCGACGCACGTTTTTCATGAAGTAGTCGCTTTTATGCCTTGACATTTCTGAAGCAATTATGTGTTTTGTCTTCGCCCACGTGTCCGCTTCTTAAACAGAGACTTGAGCCTGGCCTTCTCCTATGTATTTAACACATTAGTGCTGAAAATATGACACTGGGGCAAGTTGTGTGGGTGTGTTGCAAAATATATTTGCAGTAATATTTAGCTGGTGTTGCGAGAAAAGAAATTCGCTCAAGTCTGCACAGTCCTACTTGTCTTCCTGTTTCCCCGATAGAGAAAGGATTTCATGCAAAAAAAAAAGTTTGATTTTGCACTTCAGTTATGAGGTAAAAACAAAGATGGAGCCGCAACATCCCCAGGAAAATATTCTGGTAATTACTTCACCAGTAGAAATCTACCGGAGCAGATTCTCAAAAGAATGTTCGCAAAGGAATGCGCTGGAGCATCCTCCTCATTTGCACCAGAAGAACGAACCATGTATTATTAACAAAGGGCATCAGAATGGGCGCATTTTAGAATGCCATATTCAGATGCCCGTTTTCCTCCCAATGCGCAATTGAGCAAAGCAGTCATTGGGAGAGGGCATTTACCTGCCTTTATAAAGCAACCCCAGGAGTACGGGGCAGGCTTGAAGATGACGAGTGTCAACAGCAAAGACCAAGGCAGAGGTACACACACAGGAAACAACACAGTCCTGTGATGCACAAGTAGAATAGCCAAACAATGACACGCACATAACCGGAACAGGTAGCCCAGGCACACAAAAGCAGCATTAACTAAAGCATTACAATTCTAATGTGGCTAAATTCAAAAGCAGCTTTCACCAAATTAGTACAATTCTTGAGTGGTTAAAGTAAAAAACAGTGCATGCTACATCGTACAATTCTAGTTTGGCTAAATTCAAAAGCTTTGCGCACCAAACCAGTACCGTTCTAGTGTGGCTAATCTCAAAAGCATCAGACGCCCAATCAGTACAGTTCTGTGTGGCTAGGTTCAAAATCAGCATTAACTAAATCCTTACAATTCTAGTGTGGCTAAATTCAAAAAAGCAGCTTTAACTAAGTCATTACAATTATAGTGTGGCTAAATTCAAAAGCATTGTTAACTAGGACATGCATTTGGTTACACTCAGTGGTCATGCTAATAATACCACCAGGTCGACCAATCATTGCAGCTACAAATAGCATCTTAGAACCCCTAGCACAGTATCTGGACCGAATACTGCAACCTTTGATTCAGAACACAGAGACGTATCTAAAAGATACAACACATTTTTTACAAAAACTACAAGATGTTGAATTTGTAGCGGGCCGTGACATGCTCTTCACCATGGATGTCACATCCCTCTACACTAATATCACCCATGAGACCGGTCTAGAGGCAGTAGAGTGGATGCTCCTAAGAACAGCAGATTGCAAGGCAGATCGAGTGTTTGTACTGACTTTATTAAAATTGGTTCTAATGAACAATTTTTTCAAATTTGGAGAGCGCTATTTCTTACAAGTATCAGGAACCAGCATGGGAGCCGCTATGGCACCATGCTATGCTAATATATTCATGTTTTACCTAGAGTATGAAAATGTCCTCACCCCCCCAAGATGGTCTCGACACCTATCACTCTACACACGATACATTGATGACATCTTCGGTATCTGGACAGGTCCAGCAGACGAGTTGGAACAATTCTTCACCATGATGAACCTAATGAACCCCAGAATCAAGTTTACATCAGTCACTAGTGACTCTAGAATACACTTCCTTGATGTCGAAATCTACGCGAAAGAAGGAAAACTAGAAACAAGGATCTTCACAAAGGAGACAGACAGGAACAACTTACTACTAGCAACAAGCTTTCATCCTCAAAGAACACTGGATAGTGTACCGTTGAGCCAATTTTTACGATACAGGCGAAACATCTCTGAAATGTCAGAATTCTCCAGACAATCATCAACCTTACAAACAAAGTTTATCGAGAGAGGATATGATAGAAATCTAATTTCTGAAATCAAAGACAAAGTTAACTCAACCCAAAGGGATACTCTACTTACTCCCAGAACCAACCAAGATCAACAGAAATTGGTATACGTTACGACATACTCCACCCAGAGTAAGAGGATCAAAAGGATTTTTCAGAAACATTGGCACCTGCTCCAAATGGATCCGAAATTGCTACAACTCTTCCCAGATATACCAACGTTCGCGTACAGGAACAATAAATCCTTACGTAACAGCCTGATTAAAGCAGACATAACTACCATGGGAACCGGAAAAACTACATTCAAGGGTACTGTCCCCTGCCACAACTGCCAACATTGTGACAATATATTAAAAGGCAATACCATCAGCCACCCATACACAGGAAAACCTATCCCCTTGAAACACTCATGCACGTGTGATACATCAAATGTCATTTATGGACTCAAGTGTCCTTGTGGCCTATTCTATGTGGGCATGACCACCAGAAAAGTAAAAACCAGATGGTCAGAGCATAAGTCTAACATCAGAACAAAAAGTCAGAAATCACCCGTGGCCACACACTTCTCAGAAGCTAGACACTCGGTAGCACAAATGAAATGTGTTATACTCGAACATGTAAAACTTGGCCCTAGAGGCGGAGACATTCTAAGAACTCTCCACCAGAGGGAGATAATATGGATTGACACCCTTGACTGCCTTAGCCCTAGAGGCATGAACATAGAGTTTGATCTAATGTGTTATGTTTGAATGTATGCATGTTTCGGGTCACAAGTATGTAAATGTACAGATGTCTCTTCTGTTAAATATACTCTACCCTACCTCCGGGCACCTAACTTTGTAATTCCAACTGACTAATGTACATGTCGAAAATGCCTTGATGTCAGCCACGTTTGATTATATGCAAAAGCAAAATTTGGCTCATAAACCACACAGAATGTGAGCCATCTAATTGGCAGAGACCAACTTGTTAAAATGTTGAAACAACAGGCCTTTCAGGTAGCAGAGAGGCAGGAGAGAGACTATTGTGTCACGTTTCAGCCACAGTGTGGAATGAAAGGGGACCCAAGCAGACTAGCTGTCTGCGTCACTCCCCACTCATTCACACTGTGGCTCTATGATACAGATTTTTGGCAGAACCTTCTTTTACAAAAAACATATGTCATTTTTTCGAGATTGACCATATTAATTTATCCTATCTTCCCAAATGGATGGGATAAGATGACTTACCTAGCAAGTACCGGCTCACTAAACTGCAAGTCAGCATAGGGCTCGCCCCTCCCCGAGATACATCAGGTATGCATACGCATGCGTGGAGGCACAGTGGTCCTGAACCGAGTTGCGATTAGACGGGCACATCATCTGCGCAACAGAGGTTCACACAATGCACCCGCGCATGCCTAAACGAAATCGGACCAAGCTCCTGTCGACACACATGCGCGTGGAATCAGTGACACAGCCCGCCCACGCGCACACAAAGTCAGACTAGACACAAACTTCCACCGTGCGCATGCGCGAATAGTAAGCGGCCCGGTCCGCTCACGGGCATGCGCACAGGCTCCCCACACTATTTAGAACAGTTACCACCAGGCAAGGCTACGAACCGAAGAGCTCCGCTCGATGCTCCGGATACCCAAGGACTTACAAGGCACCCACACGCTGCACCTAGAGGTGAGAAAGAGATTTAGAACAGATTTAACAGGCGCAGCCCTGGTCCCTACATCATTTGACTAGATAAATAGTATGCACAATGTGCATCTAGTTAAAAGAATACAGCCAGATTAACATTATGGGGGAATAGTATACCCCTGGATCTACTCTACTAACACATAGCGGTTCACTTTTATAACTTGCAAATATAATTCTCAGTGGAGCCTACCAAGTATCCAAAAAATAATCTCCCCCTGTTGGTTTTTTTCTAGAAACTCTTTGAGAAGAATTCTCCTTGAAGTACAATTGTTCACACACAGAGCAGATTAGGTGTATTTAACCTATCAACAAGATAGTGTCAAAGAATCAGGAAGCAAGGTGCCAGAGGCAATAGAAAAAGGTGCGTTAAAAGTAATGTTTTGAATTGTCTGAAAGGCAACCTGTCAAGTTGTTATTTCTTACTGTTGAGTTTCCCATTATTTTGAATAAGTGATGCAAGAACACTAATAGTGAAAATATTGTCTATGTTTTTATCGTAGGAATTGAATTCAAGAAATACATGTATTGTTGGAACAAATAGTGTCATTAGCCCTGAAGATGGACTGTCAGAAAAGTCCGAAACGCGTTGGCAACACACTGATAAATCTTGATACTAGTTTGGTTTGGTGACTTTAACCAAGAAATTTGTCTTACTCTATTTTGTCATTACCCAAAAAGGGATTTGGTGAATTCATGTATGAAAACAAAGTTTTATGATTTAGAATGTATTTAACAATAAGGCTTTGAGAAAAAAACTATATATTTTGATTAAAATAACCCATGAAGGGTTTTTCTACTTTCACTAAGGTTGTAATATTTTGTATCAAATAACGGATTTGCGAAATTGTGACACCCTGTGAATTGAATCCAAAAAAGTAAAATACTATTGTTGGATATAACACAACAGTGAAGCGGTGACTGTACACCTTGCCTAACCACCTTGTACCTTAGGAATTTAAAACCTAAAAAAAGTAATCATACCTTCAGTCAAAATCTGAATTGCAAGCAGTGGGAACCTTCCTATAGCCCACGTGCCTGCAACACTAATACGTTTTGGGATTTTATTCCCTCTGGAGTGCACTAAGGGTTGGCAGGTAGTAATACACGCCTTTCCTTTCCAGTTTCTTTATCAGTCCCGAGTGGCCCTGTGACATTCGCCCTGGTGCACCTGAAGTCTCACTACATTTGAATAAATAACAAACGTATTTGTTTTCACCACCATTTTTAAATGATATAAACGCATAAGCAACCCATAGTAGTGCCTCCTCTTCATTTCCTCACAATTCCATTCTAATACACTGCCATTGCATGGGGGTGTTGCATCCTGGTACCTGTAGTGCATTGTATGCCAAAGGCCTGTTGGGGTTGCAATGGCCTGCCCAGTGACTGCTACATCTCAAGTCTGTGCTGTCCATTTGGGTTGTGGCCTGTCAATTTGAGAGTGCGCTGGTGGGTCCTGCATGTGCAGGGCGCATTCTGGACATGCATTCATTAAGTTGTTATACCCCCCATTGCCTGTCACTCAAGCTGCAAGGTAGATGAGATTGTACATGTCTCACCCAACATCCAGGTCCTTTGTCCTCTGTGACGCACCATGTATGCCGGCAGGATGCTGTTTTGCAGGATCAGAGTGTTGTGGATTGATCCTGGGAACCAGACACAGCAGTGCGTGATGTTCAGGTCGGCGTCACAGGTCACCTGGATATTGAGGGAATGGAACTGACTGCTTCCGGTTCCTGTAGACTGCCTCTGAGGCGTGGGCAGGCCACCAGCTCCAAATGCATGCAATCCAATGCTGCCACCACATTGCCTACAATGGAATAGAACTGGGGCTTGGTGGCGTTGAGCTGTGCCAGGGTGGTGGAGCGGTGGTATGGCTGTCCTGATGCTGATCCTGCTCCCTATGTCCTCCTGGATGTGGGTAAGGAGTTCTCTGATGGTCTCCCTCTCAAGGCGGTACAGGCTGAGGATTTTTGTGTCCATGAGGGTTCATGGTGTCGCCCTTGTGTGAGGAATCAATGCACACCTTCTCCTCCTCCTCACCACCTGCATCCCCACCCGCATCCTCCTGCTTCTTTCCCTGGCCTCCTGTCGCCACTGCTTGTAGTCCAGCCTCAGCAGCTGTAATCAGAATGGAGTGCCGGCAGATACATGTAAGCAGCAATGAGTGCCAGCATGGTTCTGTTTCTTTAGGGGAAGGTGCTGCTCTTTAGTATTCTTCCTGTGTGCATTGGGTGCACCTGAAGGGATTGGTTGCACCTCAGGCCATTTGACATCACCTGTGTCCATTTACCGGCTGCTCATCTCCACCTGAGATTTGTCAGTAATACTGGCTAATTTTTTGCCATTATTTCTGGCAAATTCGTACTCGTACTTTGCCTGTATCACTGTTATTCCGGTAATACCGGCGTGGGGTATTGAACGTCTGGTATTCCACTGTGTTTCCGTCCACTTGTAATTTGCGGGAATGTTAAAAGTACCGCTAAAACAGAATTATCATCCACTTTTAACGTTTACTGGCAAACTTGTAATGAGGCCCAATTTTGTTTGAAGACATTCTTCTACTTCGAATGCTTAAATAAAAAAATTAATAACTCTGTATGTGCTAACATTTCATAAAGGAACAGCTTTGTGTGTTTCCATTGACGGATTCCTGAACCGGCAGCACAGACGCCTGTTTGCCCAGGCAGAGCAGTTACTGAATTCCAGCGGGGGCACTTCCGTAACTAAACTGTTTAACTGCAGCATCGGAAACAGTGGGAAACTTAATAATTAAATAAGAAGCACATCACGAAATGGGAGGCAGAATGTAGCTGTTGTGTCTTCAGTCAGGGGTACTGCTAGAAACTTTATTGCAAACTGTTCATTAGCCATGGATTTTTTTCTTAATTCTTTTTGGGGGGGGGGGGTCAGAAGTGCTCTTCATGCTTGTTTTCTTAGGAGAACACGTGCCAGGATTGGTACATTTCATGGGGAATGCCTGGCGTACTTCAGCACCATGTTCCACCGTGCGTTCATTGTTGATTTCTTTCATGTCCTAGAGTATCTTTGCAGGGTTTGCTTCCTGGCTGGTAAGCTGTACATGTAGATGCTGAAAGATTGAAATATGACCATTGGAAGATGTTTTTCGGAATGAAAACTTCATTGGAAACTAGCACATCAAAACAACATTTAAATTCAGGGAAGACGTGCACTGTTCAAAAAGAAAAGCCTCATCACAAGTTCAGCTGTGTGGGAAAAAACAGGAGGTAATTCCGTTACCAGCGCTTTCTTTTGGCGTTAATGGAATTACTGTCATTTTTCTCACTCCCGGAGCAAGCTGGAGGTAAATCCACCACTTTATCTAAAGAAATCGGCACATTTACCAAACAGTAAAACAGCCGATGGTAAATCCCCAAAATTCCCTATCAAGTGTAGGAACAATAAAATGGGGGAATTACCACCACTTGTAACCCCATGAGACAAGGTGGCAGTAACGGTAATCGAGTTTGATGATAATTCGGCAGATTTACTGCCGAATTACCACCAAACTCGTAATGAGGCCCCAATGGAGAGTAAAACCAGCATTCTTGAAAATAGTGCACACATTGTTTATCAAAAATGATCAAAAATACAGCAGTGTTATTCGACGATTAAAGGCCAATGGTTTAAAAAGGATAATAAATTGACACAGGGCCCAATTAACAAAATGTATTGCATCGCGTGTCGTGGAGAAATGACGAGGGCCACCTTTTCCAGGCACGACCTTAAGGGAGGAGAGGAAGTGCAGAGGACCCGAAGGGAAGGGAGGAAGACGAGGGGCTACTAGAGCCCGGGAAGAGGCAGAGCTGTAAAGGGAAAATAAAGAAAAGGTTATAGTCTCTCTGGCTCTGTTGTTTGAATTGGTCAATACAGTGGGGCAGCAGGAATCAGGGTCAAGGACCTGCTACCCACACAGCATAACAACTGGCAACTAGTAGGAGGTTCGGGACCCGTGCCTACTACACAGCATTCCGCCGTCCTGCAGCAGCAAAGTGATCTGCTGAGGAACGGTGCGCCGCAGCTCAAGGCAATCCGCCTGCTACATGGCAGTTTGCCGTCCTGACACAACACGGTAATCTGCCACCGCTGCCTGGGAGGATCCACACACAGTGCTGGCAGTCGACCAGCCGTGCAGAGTAAGTGCGGCGAACCGTCGCTGCTGGGAAGGGTGGTACCGGGACAATCTGCCTGGTGCATGGCTGTCCACCAGCCCAAGACAGAGCGGACATCTGACATTTCCCCACCATACTGAGAGCAAGGCAATCTGCCTTTGGTGGTGTGAGGGCACTCCGCCCCGATGTTACAGGGCAATCTGCCCACAGAAGGAGAAAAGGGCAATCCATCCATGGTGAGGGGGCACTCTGCCCCAACATTAAAGGGCAATCCGCCCACAGAGTGGAATAAGGGCAATCGGCCCATGGTAACAGAGCACTCCTCCCCAACATTGAAGGGCAAACCGCCCTCAGACGGAGGAACGGTCAATCTGGCCATGGTGAGAGTGCGCTCCCCCCATCTGGTGAAGTGGACAATCTGCTCACAGGAAGTGAAATGAGCAATCCGCCTGGGGTGAAAGGGAACTCCACCCCGCCGGGTGAGTGGGGCAGTCCGCCAATGGTTACAGAAAAGGGCAATCCGCCCATGGACAAAAAGGAGGACAATCTACCTAGGGCAGAAGAAAAAGGGCAATTGAACCATAATCGCAAAGGAGGGCAATCCGCACACAGTGAAAGAAGGGGGCAATCCACCTCGGGGAAGGAGGGCCATTCGCCTAGAGGACAAAAGGCATTGAGTGGCACACTGGCCCAGGGACTAGGTCACCCACGCCCACTGAAAGGGGCACAGCAAAGTAAGGTGGAGGGGTGGGTGAAGGACCCTGTTTATGGCCACCTTGAAGGAGCCAAGGAACAAGAATGTGCACTATCAAGGATAGGAGGGAAAGCGGGGAAGAATTTCACAGAGGAAGCACCTTGGGGTGATCAAGAGCCAAAAGGGGAAGCAACACAGTAAGGACGCTGCGCAGAACAGGCACCAGCCAACAGTACGGAATGGGGGAAGAAGAGGGGATCCCTAGAATGAGCAGCTTAACAAGCATAGCAAGAGCAGCGTTTTTTAGATGACTGCAACCATTTCTACTGCAGCCATAGCATGACCAAGGACCCAGAAGGGAAGAGTGGCTGGAGTAATTTAATAACTACATGAAAGCACTGGGGGAAGATGATCCCACAACACTCATGGGGATATTCACAAACAGCGTGGGTAGACATGTCAAGCGGATTATTAAGACGATCCCACCACAAGAGAGAGCGACGTACTGGATGGCAATCACCGCAATCAACGGTAAACTACACTCTAAACCGAACAAGAAATTTCAAAGTTACTTATCCAACAAATGCCGACAGCTACCTCATGAAACAATAGGAAAATGTGTCATCGTACTGCAAAACTTCAAAGACGAGGAGGCAATACGTCTATGGATAATAGAAGGGTGTAACTCACCTATAATTCGTAAGTATCTTCTGGACGAGCCCCTCTCGCTCCCAAAGGTCCTGGAACTGGCACACATCTATGAAAGGCTAGACACACAAGCAACAGAGATGGAGAAGCCGAAAGAGAGGGGGCAGGTAGCCCCCATATGCGCACATCAGACAAGGGGTCCACAAGGACAACTGGGCTTTGAGAGGACACTGGAATACCCCACACTGCAGCCAAGTGGAGACTAAAATATGTGCCAGAGGTGCAGGATGCTATTCCCCCACAGGGGACCATGCCCGGCAATAGGGCATTGATGTGCCAAATGCGGGAGAAGCCATCACTTTGAGCTGGTGTGCAGAGACGGGATCAGGGGCAGAGCGAAAAGAAACTTTCACAGGTGGGAACACAGGAGGAGGGAATACCTGCCATACAGAGACCACCGAGGCTACCCATAAGAACCAGGAAGGCAAACAGTAGAGGAGATAGGATGGTACTAAGGAAAATAAAACCCTGGCTGACAGGAGATGTCAGAATGCTGAAAAAATAGTCCAGAAGACATATTTATTTTACAAATATTGTATCAAATTATATTTGTCATGATACAAAATTTCAAAAACGGTCAATTAATCACATATTACTATACATTTCATAGTTATATAGCATAGCAGGAAAGCATGAGATTACCTAAAAAGCTAAAACAGTTGTACCAATAATGTTCATTCACAGTGCATCATTCAAACCTTAATCTACACTCAGTGTCAATCAAACATCCAACATTTACTAAAAAAACATACCAACACAATACATCATTAAGAGGTCGGACTTACAACTTGTCACCACAAACAACCTTGATATTTTTGTATTAGAAAAAGCAATAGAATTATTACATATGATCTATTGCTGAGGTGGATCGGAACAACAACAATTCAAAAAGATCACATCCATTTTGAGGTTTCTCAACTGGTTTCGACATAAAAGGTTGATTTTGTCAATGTCTTCACCAGGAGAATAATACAAATATGCTGCAAAAAGAGGACATTAGTGCATAAATGAATTGCACTAACCTGTCATGATAATGAATATAAAAACCATTAGTGTGCTAACCACATGCAACCCACACAGTAAAAATATATTGTAGAAATCGGTTGTGGCACGTCTATTACTAAATATAGAAACATGCCCCATCCTGAAGTGTTGCCCCAAAGCGAGAGGTTTGTGAAGCCTAAAAGGGAAGAACTGTGTTTGCTGCTGGAGAGAAGACAGCATCATGTGTAGGCCGAATCAAAATCCCACAGTGCACGTGCCACTGTGACCCAAAGTGTCGTACAGGCATGCACTTATAAAGCGAGGACGGACCTTATATGAATGGTCCACTACTTCCCAGGTTAAATAGATATACCAGAACTGACCAGCGTTGAATCGTGAGGGCAGGCCTGTTAAATGAACGGGGCCTGAATAAATTGAAAGGCCATTATTATACCACATGCAGCTGACATTAATAAATGAAAATCACCAACTTTCAAGGAGGTGAAAAGGACTCACCTAAACCCAGGCAAAACCAATATGAAGCCTGTAGGTGGCCTGCCAATAGAGTGACAAACGGCAACAGCTCGACACTCATTGAATAGAGATATCCCAAGAATACTCCATATTTGTAGGAAATTAATGTCTGTATAGACTGCAAAAGAAGGGGGGTAAGAGGGAAGAAAACATATTACTGCCCTTTATGTAGGAAAAGATACGAATCACACAATAGCAATTGCCATATGCCGCGCGCCTCACCTAAACAAGTGCCCTTTACAATGTAAAAGGGAAATTCAATGTTGGGGCATGACTGGTCAACTGAGCAGCAGGGACTGTCTCATATTCATGGCACCCTATAAAGGGCGAACTATGCAAACCTGCAAATGGCCGGACGTCAACAAACTAGCTGTCACAAAGGTTGTGAGTGGCCGCAACGGGCAAAGCACGGGAAATGCTGTTGCCACTCTTTGAATATGCGAGCCAAACCAAGAAGGAATGGGTTTACTCACTCATACAAAAACTCATACTGGAACGCCGGCTGTAGCCAAGTGGGATGGCTGCGACGGGACTCAATAAAATGCGCATGAGCACAGAAACGCGCCTATGAAAATAACAAAGCAGCGTGACGCACTAGACGTGCAGCCCGCCTCCATTGGGACACGCATTAGTGTTGGCTCAGGTGATTCAGCATCAGTCACGTGAAGCAAATCATGCAACTAATGGTAAGGTAGTACTCATTGAAAAATGGGAAAATAGTTCTTTTGTATATATGCCCTATTGAAATGAAGCAGCATGAAAACAACAGTGCCGTAACGAATACAACGTCAACTAAGTGCAACAACAACTGAACAAGGCCTGAGTTAAGTGCTAAGATAGTATTGTCACCGGTCACATGGACCAGAATAAACAGACACACAGGGGGAGCCATGGGAGGACTCTTCAGCATTCCGTGGAACAGTAATACTCTGGTCCAGAGTGTAGGGTTTCCCTGCATCTTTCCGGTTCCCATGACAGGGGACGTCATCAGCACCACCTGCGACACTGCACCAGGCCTGAGCTGAACGGCGAGGAGACAGCTTGATGATAAGTAGGTTGGAGATGTCGTGGAGAAATGACAAGGGGCCACTTTTACCAGGCACGACCTTAAGGGAGGAGAGGAAGTGCAGAGGACCCGAAGGCAAGGGAGGAAGAGGAGAGGTTACTAGAGCCCGGGAAGAGGCAGAGCTGTAAAGGGAAAATAAAGAAAAGGTTATAGTCTATCTGGATCCGTTGTTTGAATTGATCAATACAGTGAGGCAGCAGGAATCGTGCACAAAGTGTCTTTGCGTCCAACCGGCATGTGCTGTGCGTGGTTTAAAGTACAACAGCAATTTACAAACGGCACTTATCATTGGCAAAGCATATCTTGTGACATGGGCAAGAACCACGTCAGCAGAGAATGGGGCGTAACATGCAGGAAGACTCATAACATCATGACTAAAGGGAGCTCCATAGGCGTGTCCTGGGAAGCACCAGGCACGGTGCCATTCACACTCACCAAAGTGCAAACACACCCCTAGTCACAAAAGAACAACATATCTAAAGTACCACATGAAATGCATGTACCTACGACAAGAACAAAAACAACCCAGTGTTGCATATCTTTCCTTTGTAGGGGGCAATTGATGTCCACTTTCTTCGTTCCTCCTGATACCCTTCCGGAATCCCTCAACCCTAGCAGAGAGCAGGTACAATGTTGAACACATTGTGGCAAGAGGCATGGTAGAATGCGTCTCCACAGTACTCAAATCCTACCTTACTTCTCTGTATCATTCGGGTGGTGTGGTATATACACCACCTGCAGTCTACAAAATCGTTTTGGCCTGGTGCATGTTGAATAACATTACATCACTATGGGCCTCATTACACGGTAGGAGGTAACCATGCCGCTATTAGTGCCATGGCTACTCCCTTACCGCATTCCGGGTCCAGGTAGGCGGTATGGGGATTTACCGGGTCATTCCGACCCTGGAGGACCCGGTAAATCCCCATGCCAAATACCATTCCCCATTCCCATTCGAGTCCCCATAGAGCTCAAAGGGAATGGGGAAGGAGCTAATAACGATACTGCAATTTGCGGTACCGTTATTAGCTCTGAAGTCCCTCAGCGGGTCCCGTCCTTAATGCCTGGTCAGACCAGACGTTAAGGACGGGACCCGCTGAGGGACCTCGTAGTAGGGCGCTAAGGGATTACCGGCACCGGTGCCCTTACCGGTGCCGGTAATCCCTTAGCGCCTACCGTGTAATGAGGCCCATTGTGTCCTACTTGTGGAAGTGATGGCGGATGTGCTTCCTAATCCATGTGCATTACCTATACCCCAAATGGGACACAGGGGCAACCTGCCTGCGAGGATCTATGAGAGAAGAGCCTTCTTCTCGTGTCACAAATATATCTGTCTGTAAATATACTGTCCATATTACATGAGTGCATGTAATAACAAATGTCCATACACAAGGCTATACATATACCCGTGGGCATCACAGTTCAGCTTTATTTCGATATGTGCATATCATAAAAGTAAACACAACATTAGTTCAGCCAAAAGTAAATACGACGTGCATCACAAATGGAATTATACATTAGCCAAATAGCTCAGATAAAATGTATACATACAGAATCTAATATTCCAAACAGGTGCACGATCGTCTCATAGAATCAGTATATAATAATGTAATAATCAGATAAAACACAGTTAAATGCAATAGTTAGTATACAATGATTCCCGAAGATGACAATACCCAGGGGATAATACATTACGTCTTGGCATCTGCTTTTATCAAGGCAAGATAAGGAGAATAGAAGTAATGGCATACATGGGACCATGACCCATATCTCACACTGCCCCTGGCTTGATCGGGTAAAGGTTCCATTGGCAACTCTATCCAGCCATCATTAGAAACGCCTCCGTGAAGTGTACACCTCCCCATGGTCATTGGTCTGCTAGCCCTACTTGACATAGTTTCCTGATCACCTTTTTGTGTCCCATGGGCCAGGCCCACGTCAGATACTTAGATGTTGAATGTGCTGCCAACAGATCTTCAGACCTGCTGCACAGAGCTATAGCTCCTGCCGAGGCTCGAACTTGCCTTTCCCTAAATAGTGGACTCAGAAGGGCGTTTCCTGGTCGTCTGATAATGTGAAGAAATCAAGACAACATGATTTGGAGCTTCCATTGTGTCTATCCAGAACAGGCGCTCTCGTATTCCACTCGTGAAGCGCCCCCGACCGCAGCTTCAAATGCAAAGCTCTTTCATATGTGGGGTTAACGCAGTCCAGATATAATTCATAGCCCAGTTCCTGCTTCAGGTCCCAATGCCTTCGTGAAAAGAGCAGATGGTCGGATTTTGCAGAAGATGTCCTGTTCTGCATTCTTAACAACAACCTTGCTCATACTGGACATGCCTTCAAGTCGAGAGCATTACACTCTTTCTTTATGTGGATAGACCACCACCACCACCGTCCTCTGCTAAAAGATCATTGAGTGCCTCTTTGTACTTGCCCAGATAGTTGTTAGTCCAAAGTATAACCCAGTAAAAAAGGTTCCATGTGTTAATATTCCCGCAAAAATATCGCCATACAATAATGGTGCTGTTTTTTTGTGGTGATATTATCCCATGGAACCTGCGGGGAACACCCCTGCAACCGCCATATTTTTTTAAAGGGAGCGGGGGACACCCGCGCAACTCCCACTCCCATTTACGTCATAAATTATCCCCACCAATAATATCGCCTATGGCGTTTCCCGACGACCATTTATATGTGGCGATATTATTGGTGGGGATAATATTGCCTGATACCATAAAAAACGGGCATCGTAAAACAAGTGGAATGAATGCTTTGTATTCCCGTCCCTAATGATACTGGTAGATCGGGGGTGCCATAAGGTAAACCGAGAATGTTTTTCACATACTTGTTCTCCATAATTGACAGAGGCGAACACCCGAAATACTCCCAGAGCTCTACCCCAAAAATCGCTGCTTGTTTTGCTTGCGCCTTACATGCCTTTCAAGAGACCTAGGGCCTCATTACACATTGGGCCTCATTAGGACCCAGGCGGTAAGGGGTTTACGGCGGCGTAAACAGCGCCGACCCTTACCGCCTGATTCCGAGGTCCCTTAGCGCCATGGAGGATTTAACACCTGCTTTTAGCAGGTGTTAAAATCCATGGCGCTAAGGGACCTTGTTGTTAATTACGCCACCGTAATTTACGGTGGCGTAATTAACGCCTTCCCCACTCCCATTATGCCCTATAGGGCAAAAATGGGAATGGGGAAGGGTAAATGGGTCAATGGGGACTTACCGCCCCGCCAACCTCGGAATGGGGTGGTAAGTCCGCCAACCACCATGGCGTAAACGTAGTTTACGCCATGGTGGTAAAGGTACGACCCAGGCGGTAACTTACCGCCTGGGTCGTAATGAGGCCCATTATGCGGTAAACCATGGTGCTATTAGCACCAGGGCTGCCGCCGGTACTATACCAGTACCACCATGGAGAAAAGGGGAATTACCACCCCATTCCAAGGTTGGCGGTGCGGTAATTCCCCCTTTCTCCATTGCCCTTCCCCATTCCCATTTTTGCCCCATAGGGCTCAATGGGAATGGGGAAGGAGCTAATTACGGTACCGCAAATTGCAGTACCGTAATTAACACCAAGGTCCCTTTGCGAGTCCCAACTTTAACGGCTGGTCTACACCAGCCGTTAAGGTCGGGTCCCGCAAAGGGACCTCGTAGTAAGGCGGTAAGGGTTTACTGGTACCGGTGCCCTTACCGGTACCGGTAAACCCTTACCGCCTACCATGTAATGAGGCCCCTAAACTTCCTCATTCCCATGCTCCTTTGTAAACCTTACCTTAAAAGCACCCCACGTTACCATGCCAATGTTATCTTTGCTTTTGCGATATGGTCATCCCAACGGCAATTCACTTTCACCCTAACGGCAAGGTAATCATAGCATTCAACTTGGTGAATAGGACCTGCATTTAGTGCAAGCTTCAAACACTTTTTTTGGTGTCCGCGCGCCCTCACTAAAGACCATGGATTTCGTCTTGGAGACGTTAACAGATAAGCCGTTCCTATCACAATATTCCAACAATATGTGGAATTGCATTTTGAGCCCCACCAGCGTTAGGGACAAGAGAAGCGCATCATCTGCAAACATAAGTACCGGTTTCTTGTCCCTTGCTTGTGTGGGGGCATCTAAGTAAGAAGCAAGCAATTCCTCAATTACTCCATTTATAAACATGCAGAATAGTTTAGGTGCCAGGACTATCCCAACTGCTATAGAAGGGGTAGTGTTGCCATCCATGCTAGACTTTACTGCTTCATTTCCTGCATATAGATTTTGGATAGTCTTGAGCAATGATACTGGAAGGTTAACACCACGCAGCATTCCCCTTAATCTAACCCTTGATACTGTGTCAAATGCTGTCCGTAGGTCGGCGAAGACAGCAAATACACTCATCTTTCTATGGACAGCATATTTGTCACAGATCAGTCGAAGGCACAGGCTCTGATCCACCATGCTTAAGCCACTTCAGAAACCTGCCTGGAGATGATTTATAATATTATTCTCGATTCAGCATTCCAAATGTTCCACATTTTCCCTGGCATATATCTTCCTGCCTACCTCTAACAAAGAGAATGGGCTGTAGTTAAATGGAGAGCCTCCAGGGCCTTTTTAAAAATGTGGCACTATCTCTGAGTGAGTCCAGGAACCACATTGTGCCTTAGGATTAGATTAAACAGTTTTGTAATATATGGAATCCATATTTCTGATTCTGAAGCTTAGAAATCCATGGGAATCTTATCCGGGCCAGGCGTCTTTCACAGTTTCTAACAACTAAAAGCTTGATCAATCTCCCCATTCGACAAGACCAATGGTGCCGAGCTAGAGTCTGGGTCATTAATATCACAGTTGTTTCCCACCCATCCTGTCATAGTCAAAGACCCTGGTTTTGCAATAGAGCTTGGAAAAATGTCAACCCATGTTGCCTCTGGTATACACCCCTGCACACTATTACTCTCCAATGGACGACCAACTCCCATTATGGCCCAGTATCTCGAGAGTCTCCATTATCTGCTGCTGAGAGGATAGAAGTCCAAATCTCCTCCACCAAGTCTTGGTTTTTCCTTTGTAAGATAGCTTTACGAAGCTCCAAAGCACCCTCATCCTGTGTGCACTTAGCTTTGCCTTAGCAATAGGGGTTTAGCTTACCTACATTCATCGTGATAGCATGTCGCCTTACTCTGTGAGTATTGGCAAACAGTTTTATGTGATTTTGTAAACTGAGACCCCATTCTCCTAGTCAGTTCTTCATGGGTAGCTATCATCTCATCATAATCTTCCGCTTGTGGGGCAAAAATAACCTCCAATAATGGTAGGATGCTGCTGTAAGCACTCGGTAACACTTGATCAAGATCCAATCATGCCCACTTGATACTACGCCTTTCATTGCCAGTTATAGAGAGTGGTGCCCTTAAGCTCAAAGAGGTCTTTGGGATTGCTCCTAGTTGAGCATTATCCAACTCCAGGATTAAAGGGTGATGGTCACTTTCCACTCTTTGATTTATTACAAAAATCCCTTATTAAGGCCCATGTTTCTACATTGACCAATAGGTAGTCAATCCTACTACTTGTATTACCATTATCAAAAGTCAGCCCATCCGTGGAATCCCCAGGGAATTGACTGCTACACATCTTAAAGTGGCCAACATAAACAAAATGGCCACCTCGTCAGCATTCCTACAGTGCCTCCTAGCTTTGCAAGATTTCAACTCACTTATACCTCACTCTGGGTCTTCCTCTACCATGACCTCTGTCATACAATCAAGAGACTCAAATTGGAGTTTAAAGTCTCCATCACAAGGTCCTTAGTAGTAGGCCTACCCGATTGGATCTTCATACATTAATACTCTCATAGAGGAGAGCAAAAAGACCAGCCGCCACCCAGTAAAACTTAAGTTCCATCAAGAGGTTTCAAGTGCAACTTCAGAAGAATTTTAGACCCATTCTCCTGAACAGTTATGGAGTGGAAAAGGGAAACGTTCACCCAGGTTAGAAGCCCATCACTGGTTGGACACCCTTCCCTTTCAAAGCTGTAATAGAGAAAGTGGCATGCCCCTGTAAATGGGAGGTTGTATGGCCCTAGTTTCTTCGAGGTTAACTGCCTCAAACGTACAAATACATTCAAGCCAGTTATTGTCTGTTAGGTGTTTGCTTACCCCTGCTATGTTCCAAGACAGAATTCGCATCCCTGCCCCCAGCTGAGAAATATGGCCAACTGTTCTTAGGGATCTTGGAGTTCCCAGATCTTCAGGTTATGTCCTCTCAGATGTGCTATCGATTGCAGGACTGCAATGCACATCCCGTCAAACAAGCTCCCCTAGCTCTCCTGGAGGAAGTCCTTTATCTGTGATTACCATAGTTGGGTGCCAGGTGGCCGTAATTGTAGTTGTAATTGGTTATTAATAATGTGCTTAATACCCAGAGGTGTCTAAGCGCGGACATGGGTATTGAACCTGTGTTGCGCCGCATCTGGTTGCTTCCAACATGAGCACATTGCCCCTGAGCTATCCTCCCAAGACCGTTGAGCTACCAGCGCCACATGGGTTAATTTCCCCAGGATCCCACAAATGTAGATTTGATGAGGCAATCCCATGTGTGCAGGAAGTGGCAGCCAGCAAGCTGCCCAGTTGTTGTTCTCCTGCATTAGGGACTGTAGAGCGTCCTGTTGGAACACGAGTAGTCTTGACCATATTACGAGAGCCAATGCTTTTGGCCGCCCCTACTGGTATCGTATTTGAGATGTAACTATGAGCGTTTATTTTTCAAACTATCTCCAGCCCGGGCACTGTCAAGGCTCGCTGTTCCATTAGCAGCAAATCCTCTACTAGCTGTTAATCCACCATTCGAACTCTGATGACATCCCTATCTTGTGTACTTGGCAGGTGCGTACAAGCCGATATATCACTGCGTATGATGGAGTAGCAGCCCCTTTTCACTCTTAGCCAAGGTATGACTTTATTAACCAGACAGTCCCCTAGTTCATATGTCAGATTAAGTAGCTTGGACACGTTTGTCAAATAAAATCAATTCTTGGGCAATCGCAGCCCACCTCGGGGTACATCCATCACCCTCTCTCGAAAACGAGGCCCATCGGCAACTTATGTGGATGATGCCTAGCCACATGTGCCTCAATAACTTCCAGGATCTTGTTGCCTACAACTGCTCTATTCGCTATTACTTCCTTGGATCCCGAGTCTTAGGGGTCGTTATTAGTATGGGCAGTTTTACACCCTCGTTGGGCTTCCCACCGGCTATCCGGGGTTACCACTCTCTCCACAGTACCCCTTAAGAGCTTAATATAATGTCAGAGATTCTCATTATCTTTCTTGGGCAGGGAAATAACAGGCAAGGAGTGCCTACACCCATCACAATACTTGACTCCACACTGATCAGCAGTACCCCCCTTATTATAGGCCTCGGGCCGGCTAGCAGTAATACTGCCTCGCCCTTTCTCGCAGTCAGACTCCAGCCCACTTAGTAGCAAAATCCTTTTAGACGTTGCAATCTCTGGTGGGTAAATTGGGGCATTGGTTACATTATGAATAGGGATACACTCCCAGAGGACAAAAAGTGGTTGTTCCTAAACGATTTAGGAACTCCCGTCCCCTGCACACTGTCTGATATCTGCAAAGCAGATCAATAATTTTCATGTTTTTTTGTTTTACTGAATTTCATAACATACAGATCAATAGACAATGAAATAGGTGGAGCAGGCACAATGAATAACAAGCTCACAATATTTATATAGACAACAAACATAATATTTATTGTACAATATCTTTGGGCTCGACGCGTTTCGAGTATAGACTCTTCTTCAGGGGCAAAAACATATTTCTCAATTCATAATTCAATTTCTAGAAAAAAGTAGAGAAGGGTACAACTTAGTATTTTGCATATAATTCATACAAACTTTCAAAACATTAAATCATAGATGTGATTTGAAACATTGTCAAGAGATCTCTGGGATAGTACCTAATAACTCAGTTTAGTATAAGTCCAGTCAGATAAGTAGTATCTCTAACCAACACGAGAAGGTTAAATGATTAGTGGGCAACTGAAAAACTACTTTATTTTCAAAAAAACAAAACAATTTTAAAGATTAAAAAAATCTAAAAAAATATATTATTATCTACAATTATGGCATAATCCATGCATATCGGTAGTGTGTCACTTACCAACTATGGAGTAGGCATAGTTGCAAAAACATCTACGGTGTCAATGGATGGCGGGTGCTTTAGGGAGGTAGTTTGTGTATCCACAATTAGTTTCCCACAAGGATTCCGGCTAGCAGTACGTGGACTGAGTCAGAAAGGGGTAAGCAGTTCGCGCTAGTACATGGATCTGTATATAAGTAAGAGAAAGAAAAAAGAAAAAGAATAGTAGGAGATAAATAATAGTAAATAAGGTCCAGGTCTCAAGAGTGTCAATGGACCCATAGGTCACTTACTAGATACAATGTGAATCCCTCAGTGAGTGAATCGTGGCGAACATCATCCCGAACAAGGAGGATGTTGTTCGTTCATGATTCTGCTCTTTTTGTACTGAAAGTACTGCTGACGTATGAGTGAGCATGCGTGGTAGTAGAGCGATCGCTACGCATGCGTTAGCAAGAAGTTGCAGGTAATTGGTGTGCGTCATGTGTCTGACGACACAGAGAACCCGGCGTCAGAACAACTTGAAAACAAAGAAAAGCGTGCAAGCGCGTGACTAGTGCGTGGCAAAAACCGCCTGAAAGTTACTGTCTATTTTGTAGTGGGCAAGTAAGTAGCCATGATCCATGAAAAGTAATGACAATTTAGAAAGGAAAAACGCGGAACAGACGAAGTGGTTTTTTGAAGGACAAGATGGTTAAGTCAGACCGTCCTCTGCTAGTCAGTACCTCATTCAGTACATTGATATAATTCAACACAAATGATATTATAGGCATTGATATAATGTACATATAGATCCATATTTTGCAGAATTTACCATCAGAATGATGACATACATTGGGTAATAATATGGCATAGTTTTTCAAAAGGTGACTTTACAATCATTTGAGTACCCCCAAACACTTAAAAAAGGAGGATGTTGTGGTGTCAAACCAATCCTTAATAGCATATATATTTCTTTTGAAAAATTACATTTCAACCATATGTGCACATGTAAACACAATGAAACCACCTTGATGGAAAATTCATAGGTCACAGAGTGAAAATGTGGTTTATAACCAAGAAATGGTCAATGTGGTCTTCATAAATAGGGGCCGAGGTAGTAGTCTTCGTTCATGCCAAGAGGGGCAAGTGAATCAAGACAGTGTATCCAATAGAGTTCTCTCTGGGATAGTAGTTTTTGTAAGTCCCCACCTCTGGAAAGTGGATGTATTACTTCGAGTATTACCATTCTCATTTGTGCCACTGTGTGTTGATGATCTCTGAAATGTCTATACACTGGGGATTTGATATTTTTGGTGCGGATATTTGACTTATTTTCAGGCCAACGTTCTTTGGCTTTTCTCGTAGTATTTTCCACAGGGACAACGCAGAGCATAAATCACATTTTTAGAATCACAAGTAGCAAATTGTTTTAGTGGAATTTTCTTCCCTGTGTTTTCAAGTCGAATGTGGTCTCCTTTAATCATATTTGAACAGTGTTGGCAATTTAGGCACGGGTAAATTCCTTTTTTAGGTTTGGACAAAAAGGTTTGGTTGTCTGTTTTTCGTTTTTCTTCTCTGATCAGACTGTCACGAAAGTTTTTGCCCCTCTTGTACGCAAGAATCGGGGGTTCCGGAAAAAGTCGGTTCAGTTGTGGGTCTGTTTTGATTATATCCCAATTCTTGTGGATTATCCGTTTGACCTGAAAACTTTGGCTAGAGTATTTTAATGAATGAATAAGATTCCTGTTTTCATTTTTGGTCTTAGGATCCAATAGGTCTTCACAACTTTGTGCTTCTGTTCTGAGTATTGCTTTGTTGATCAAATTTTCTGGAAATTTTCTGTCTTTGAACCTTGCCTTCATAGTGGAATATTCATCCTGTAGTCTGTCAACCTCTGAAGTTATTCGCTTGATCCTGAGGAGTTGGCTGTATGGTACATTTTCTTTCAGGTGTTTAGGATGAAAGCTTTGAAAGTGTAAGGTACTGTTCACATCAGTGGGTTTCCTGTATAACTGTGTTCTGAGTCCTGTGTTAGTTATTTCAATAATGACATCCAAGAAATTTACATTGGGTTTACCAATGTCCATTGTGAACTGAATTCTCTCATTGCATTTGTTAAGGTATTCCCAAAAGGTGTTGAGTTCATCCTCGGTACCTCTCCAGATTCCAAAGATATTGTCGATATATCTATACCAACTTTTGATCTTATCTTTCCACCTGGTTTCATTTAGAACATGGGTATGCTCAAAATAATACATGAAAACATTTGCATAGGAAGGTGCGACTGGTGATCCCATAGAGGTACCTGAAGTTTGTAGGAAGAATTGACCATCAAATCTGAAATAGTTATTAAAAAGGATGATGTTGATGAGTTCAATTGCTAATATTTTATGAATGTTGATGTCTTCATGTTCTAGGTGGAACCATTCCAGTGCTTCAATGCCTTGGTTGTGGGGAATTGAGGTGTATAGACTGGTTACATCCATTGTGAACAGTAACACATTTGATTCATCCAATTC
Organism: Ambystoma mexicanum; assembly: GCF_040938575.1. Taxonomy (NCBI): domain Eukaryota; kingdom Metazoa; phylum Chordata; class Amphibia; order Caudata; family Ambystomatidae; genus Ambystoma; species Ambystoma mexicanum. The sequence continues at coordinate 1,105,911,410 of NC_090930.1, read as the reverse complement.
AAGGTTCTTGATGTTTTGTATAAAATGGGTGGTATCCTTTAAGTAAGTTTCAGTTTTCTATATCAGTGGTTGCAATGCGGTATCCAGATATACTGCCAAAGGGTGGAAAACACTGTCTGTACCAGCAACAATTGGTCTGAAGGGCGGATCCATTTTATTTTTATGAATTTTGGGAAGGCCGTAGAAGACTGGCGTCACCGGGTTATTGTTGGTCATAAACTTTCTCGTAGTCTCAGAAATCCAATCTGACTCTTCTGCTCTGGAGATGGTTTTCTCAATGACAGCCTTGATATTAGTGATCGGGTCCTGGTCTAATTTGAGGTAAGTATCTTGATCAGATAGTAATTTCAAACAGCCTTCATTATACAGCACAGTGTCCATGATAACCAAGGCACCCCCTTTATCAGCTTTTTTAATAGTAATACTATTATCCTCTCCTAGATCTTTAATGATTTTAAGCTGATGTTTCTTGATATTTTGTTTGTTGGATTTACTGTATTTAAGGCATTTGAGTGCTCTAGTGGTTTTGGTTTTAAACAGATTTACCAGAGGATGGTTGATTTGGGGATGAAAGCGGCTTTTGTCTTTCATTTCAAAGTATGGACATTCATCTTTCTCACTTGGGTTAGTTGTTAGATTGTCAGAAAAGCCGGAATCCTTGTGGGAAACTAATTGTGGATACACAAACTACCTCCCTAAAGCACCCGCCATCCATGGACACCGTAGATGTTTTTGCAACTATGCCTACTCCATAGTTGGTAAGTGGCACACTACCGATATGCATGGATTATGCCATAATTGTAGATAATAATATAGTTTTTAGATTTTTTTAATCTTTAAAATTGTTTTGTTTTTTTGAAAATAGAGTAGTTTTTCAGTTGCCCACTAATCATTTAACCTTCTCGTCTTGGTTAGAGATACTACTTATCTGACTGGACTTATACTAAACTGAGTTATTAGGTACTATCCCAGAGATCTCTTGACAATGTTTCAAATCACATCTATGATTTAATGTTTTGAAAGTTTGTATGAATTATATGCAAAATACTAAGTTGTACCCTTCTCTACTTTTTTCTAGAAATTGAATTATGAATTGTGAAATATGTTTTTGCCCCTGAAGAAGAGTCTATACTAGAAACGCGTTGGGCCCAAAGATATTGTACAATAAATATTATGTTTGTTGTCTATATAAATGTTGTGAGCTTGTTATTCATTGTGACTGCTCCACCTATTTAATTGTCTATTGAACTGTGTGTTATGAAATTCAGTAAAACAACAAAAAAACACGAATATTATTGATCTCCTTTGCAGATATCAGACAGTGTGCAGGGGACGGGAGTTCCTAAATTGTTTAGGAACAACCACTTTTTGTCCTCCATTTTTCCAACCTAGTTGCCAAGGTTGAGTCTTTTCTCCCCCGCACCTCAAGCTATCTCCAATTCTATAAAGGTTATTCTAAAATACCCTGATACTCTTTTGTTAAATTATAGGTGTGCCCCGTGTTTTTGCCCATTTTCTTAGGGATACACTCCCCACAGCCCCCCACTCCTAGTGGTGGCAGATTCAGGGTTATACAACTCCACGGGAATGTTATGTATGTTTCCTCCCTGATGTTCAGGAGGATTAGGAACTTCATAACCTGGCTAAATCTTACCCACCTCTACTAGGGCGGGGAGCGGGATCCTAGAGCATCCCACGTTCGCATGTGCCAATATCCGCCTTTACTCAGGGGTAGTCCCAAAAGGTGCAATTTTCCAAATCTGGGCCATTGCCGCAGTTGGCTCAATGCTTCATTATCTTCCACTATACAATTAGAAGTCAATTTCCCCCTTTCTTCCAGCCCCCTTTTTTCCTCCCTGATGTGGTGGCAGGTACGGTCCCCTGTGGCCCAATGTCTTGCAATAAATTGGCTATTTCATTTAGCCTGGCATTGGCCTCATCTATGGGATATTTAAATATAACAGGTCTTTTGCCAGCAGTGCTGTTGGGGGGTTTGAGGGAGGTTCAGGGGGTGAGGGGGTGTTAAGTGCCTTCCTCTTTGCTATGATCTTGCAATGTGACCTAGCAGGCACCCCAGGCTACAAAACACAATGGGCTCGATTCAGGGAATTATTTGCACGGTTCAAAGTGAATTTGCACTGCTGAAAACTGACGTTGAACTGCTGACACAAACCCTTATTCATGGAACTGTGCAACGTGTATTTTTGCAGTGCAAAGTCAGTGCACATTTTATTTTGTACTGCAAAAATGACTGTGCACTGCCAAAATACACGTTGCACAGTTCCATTAATCAGGGTTTGTGCCGGCAGTGCAAAGTCACTTTTCTGCAGTACAAAGTCACTTTGAACTGTGCACACAATTCCATGAATCAGGCCAGCTATGTCCTGGGGCGCAGCTGGCTCCCAAAGTGCAGTTCCACAAACGCAAATATTGGCAAGCAGTGGGACTGCAAATATGGGTAATAGTAGTAGTAATGGGGAGACTAAAAAGAAGTGCATTCAACCCAGATGATATCTCAAATGCTAGCAGCTCCAAGTATCGGCAATTAAAGTGCATATAAGTGCAGAGTGCAAATGATGCTATAGTGGTGCAGTATATAGGTGGCAGTACAGTACAGTGCAATGGCTAGAACAAGTTACTGAAAGTGCTAGTCTGCAGCTAATTTGGTATGATCAGCTCAAGCTGCAAACAATTCATATACAAGTAGTGCAATAACACTAAATAATACATTGTTAAAATACTAATGCTAATGCTAAAATCCCAAACCGCTGCTAAACTAATACAAACAGATCTATATACCACCAACACCAGCAATTAGAACCAGGAAGCATTAACAATCATAGCATAGCAAAAAATCCAGCACATAATCCAGCACATAAGCAATTAGCCCAGGGTCAAGCAGAATAAGCAGGAAGTTCAAAAGTTTAATGAAGTAACAAAATCGTCCGGGGGAGTCGGGAAACCATCAGCTAGCACCAACCGACATCGATTCCGACACCTGGGTGAGGCACGCCCAACAGCTCAATGGGTCGCCAGAGTCCGTCTCCCACCCTCGCTCTGTGTCTTAGTCAAAACCAGCCGACAGTGGCCCACTGCTATACTGTCGGTTCCTGTGCAGTGCAGTGCATTCTCAAATGTAGGCTGACCAGCAGTAAAGCACTCCAAGCAGTAGGCTTTTTCCAGGCACCCAGGGCTCACCAGCAGACTCAACAGCAGTTGAACAGCCAGGTAATCCTGACACATGTTGCACAGTCACATCAAGTCGACCCACACCCGTGGTCTGTCATCACAGTCTCTGTGGCAGAATCTGTGGCCCAGTGTTGATCAGAGCAATACATGTGGAGCGGAAGACAGAACACACAGGGATGCACAATCGTAATGTGAAAAGAGAAGGGGCAACAAAAGAGAACAACGCAGTGCAGCCATGCACTGCCACCAGGTCATCAAGCAACTGGGCATGTCCAACAAAAAGGAATAACAACTGCATGGAAAGGAGGCAAAGAGGGGCTTTATGTGTTCATCCGAATGAACACGCCAAAGCACACATATGACAGTCCCTCTGTATTGCATTTCCCTACAGTCCCCCACCTGCACTTGACACCTGTTGTCTGCACTTACCCTTGCACTTGCCACAAGCTGGCCCTACATCTCTTATTGTTTTATTTATTCTATTACCCCTTGTACTGCACTTTCCTGACCCCCTCCACTCCGTACTTTTCCTCTTCCCCCTTCCCCTGCCCTTGCGCGATCTGAGTGACACTTGGCTTAGTAGGATCGCTGTCTCTGTCTTCCCTCTGTTCCCCCTCCCTTGACGCATTGAGCCTTCAAACACTTGTGTATAGGCGCGTTATGAATGCCATTTCATATCATATCATATCATATCATATCATAATTGAGTCACTGCGCATCATACTAATCTCCAGGCTGCTGTCTTGCCACACCTCCCATCCCAACTTGTGCAAAGGCCTTAGTATCCATCGCCACATGTATGTGAAAGGGAAATGCATGGGGACCCCCTCCAATTGCAACCATGTCCATGTGCATGTCCGCTCTGAAAGTGAAAGCTCCTGATGATGAATGTCCCCAATGCCGTGTACCACCTCCCATCTGGTTCATGTTCTCCGACAACCCCTATAGGAGCTGCTGTTGTCTGCTGCTCGCACTAAGCAGCTCTTCCTCACGGACTGCCTGCTGGCCAGCCAGAAGCCCCCATGAGTGAGGAGCATGTGCAACCTGGAAGACATGGGCTTCTTGTGTCTCAATGCAGATGCTGAGGTAGGATGTGGCCGTGAGCATGCATTACGCGCGCCTACCACAAATGAGTATTCCACAGCCGCAAGAGGCAATGGGGTATGACTGGATTGTTTCACACTGTAAACTGTAGTTCTCGGTGGCATGTGCATTGCTCCAGCTGCCTTGGTTGGTCCTGCTGGCCATGGAAGAGGTTGACAGCCTGAGAGCATGTGTTCCACCTCAGCTGCAGACAGTCTTGAGTCAGCCCCCTTTATGTGCATGCCTTTCCTGTACACTAGTGGTCTGGGTACCCTCAAATGATGTTGCTTAGGCTGGCCCAGTGGCATCAGCAGAGGAAGAGCTGCCCGATGTGTTTGGGAATGCGCTACCTTGAGAAATTAGTCGCATGTACTCCTCTTCTAGGTTTGCAAACTCTGGCCATGCACTAGTCCCTCAATGACCTCAGCCATATCACTTGAAATATCCTCAAAGGATATCGAGTTGTCGGGCTGTTGATGACTGCATGCAACATGTGCAGCTCCTCTCAAGCCACTGATTGGTGGCTCATGCTTCTTGAAGTGCATGTCTCCTCTTCTGATGGCATTTCCCCATGATCACAGAACAGACATGATCAATGACTCAACTGAAGCATGCATGTCACAATGTAGCATGTCTGCACTATATGACGTCTGCATATAATGCATACCAACAGGCTATTGCACACTTCTAGGAATCCCATTTCTCATTCAAACAGATAACATCCCATGTCTAAAGACCAACAGAACAGGCGACATGCAATGCATTCATCAGTTCAAGGTCCATAGAGCAATCCCATATGGGTGCTCTGTCTGACAACGGCTCTAGTGGACAATGTTAGCAAATGCTGAGTGGGACCAACACCCACAACCAGTGGAATTTTAGCAAACACCAAAACTATCATCACATCATACATTCAATGCAGGCACTAGGTACTGGTTCCAGTCCAGCAACGTTCACTTAACATATAAGCAACAGGGCCAAGCGTGTAAGAGAACTCAGCAAATACACATATGCCATGGACACATTCTAAAGTCACTTGCCTACAGAAAGCATGATCTCTCATTTCCAGGTCAAGCACTGACAGCAAGCATTAATGGGCTATGACTGCATGCTACGAAATGCAAACCCTCAGGTATATACTTCAATTGAAGGCATTGACCATTGACAAGTGGAAACTCCACACTCAACTTCTCAGGTCTATTGTGAAAAAAACAGACGTGCATGACTTGACAATGCCAACATGGTACGTCCTACACTCCAAAACAGCAAGGTGGTTTCCCTGCCCTTACATGCTTTGACACCAATGCCCTTGAGATACATCTGTCGCACACGCACAATACATGTCCACAAAACCCACAAGAGGTTGTTCAGTGTAAAATCATGTGGTCATGTAACTTAACAGATGGAGGCACATAGGGTCCCCTACTTCCAAGGCCAACTAACTGCTCATTGGGAATCATGCCACTGAGCACCTCAACCACTCGCATCAAAACATCAATGTGTGGTGGGCCTCCTCCACTCACCTGAGCAGATCTCTCACTCCTCCCTAATTCCTCCCTGGTCCCCCGACTCAAATCCACCATGCACGTCTGCACCTCCTTGGAAGTCCAATGTTCCACACCTCATGAATTGATCTGATAAGTCACCAGCTGCCAAAGGACCACACATTTTGTCACAGTGAGTGTGCTGTCACATCATGTTTACAGGTCAAAATGATGTTGCCCCACAAATTCTGTCAAAACTACGAGCAACTCATCAGTGAGCCTCCTCTTCCTACATGGTCCCTTCTCCGTCTAAGGCTGTCCTCTCTCACTTATGATGTATCCAGTGGTATTAGTCCAGAGCTATACAGAAAACTGTATTGAGGCTCACACAGGCATTTTGGATAATGACAGAGACAGCTTTATTGTTTTTTTTAAATTAATTTTATTATTATTTATTTGTCATGGCTGTGGAAACACAACCTTTCAAATGTTAACAAAATATAATATGATACATTCATATAAAATTGTTTACAAAAAGTTAAATAAAATTCAACATAGTAGACAATTCACTTGTAAACAAAACTAAAACTTTCTAATACATAAACATTTCTACTACTCCCTACATCCAAATTAACAGCACCATTTTCAGATTGCTTATCTCCTTTATAATATTAGTGTAACTTATCCACTAAATTTAGATATTTTACAAACATAATCATTGCCAAATTCATGTTTGTCAACTGACTATTGTAGAGGATAGACCATAGTGCATCAAAGTCAATTACACCATGCTCCCCAAAGATATGTTTAAAAAAGCGCACTCTCGAATCCAACAAAGATGGGCATTCAGCAACCAGATGTTTTAAGGTCTCAATTTGGTTCAGCTTAGTACAAAATCTGCACTCTCCATTTGGACTTTGTTTTCTCATAAAAAGAACCTAATTCACGTAACACAGATTCAGTCTTATTCGCATAAAGCTCATCTTGCTTTTTGGATCCGGAAATGTTGTTAAATAATGTTCTACACAGTGAAGTTTCTTATTTCTATAGGGAAAATTGTTAAAGGATTTCAATTTCACACATAATTCTCCTGTTTTGATCCAATCTGCCCACCACAATTTTCTTTTAGCTTTCACTAGGTTGGTAATAAAGAGATTATCATCAATATCTGCCTCCACCATGACCCGCAATATCTGCGAACGCCGGATCGTTATATCAAGACATTCAGCCTCTAAAATGTACTTTCCCACAGTAAACATAATGGAATTTCTTTGGACCACCATTAAATACTTCTGATATAGTGATAAAAGTTTCCACACATATGTGGCATAAAGAGACAACAAACCCAATTCCTGGCGTAATCAGCAGATAGACACAGTTTGGGGTACTCCAATGACTGATTTCCAAAATTATCCCTCCATTTTAGACCACATTGATTCCGGTATGTAGTCTCTCGTCTCTGCACCATACATCAGGATTGGTTCAACTTTTTGTTGATAAAATGTAATTGCGGGTAGCAATGAAAATGTCTCATATTTCGCCTGCACGATTCTTGCTTCTGGCATCCCTGTTCGCAGTTCATCATCAAGCTCTTGATAGTAAGGCTTGTCACTCAGACTGTTACTGATGGTGAGACCCAAATATTTGTATTCAGAAACCACTTCGAGCTTTACATCCTGTAGATCCCATGGTCTTGATTTCTTGTCCTGTTTCTTATTCATGCCCAAGATCATTATTTTATATTTGATTGATTTATTTTTAACAGGTTTGCGTCAGCAAACCTGCTTAGGCATGAGAGAAGGGCACGCAATCCCCTGGGAGTTCTCGCCAGCAACACAAGGTCATTGGCATAGAACAACCAGGGAATCGCCTGACCTCCTAATCGAGGAGCATCTGATAGAATCTTCATAAGATCATGGCATATTTCAGAGATGAAGAAGTTAAACAGGGTACTAGCCAATATACAACCATGTTTCAATCCTCTCCATGTCTCGATTGGTTCTGACAATGTGCCGTCCATAGATAGTCTAATTTGGACAGTAGTATTTGAGTGAAGTTGATTTATCCAAAACACAAGATGATTTGGGCACTCAGCTCTGATCAGCTTTTCAATCAGAAGGTTCCTACAGACAGAGTCGAAGGCTGCATGGAAATCTATAAAGGCTAGATACATCGGTTGATTCTTCAGTTGTTCCTGTCTTTTGATAGCTTGCAAAACGTGAAGATTAATAGCTGTACCCATCACGTGCATAAAGCCCGTTTGATTTGGGTCTCTCAAGCCCATTTTATCTAACCATTTATTTAAGTCTCTAAGGAGCAAACTCGCAAAGAGTTTGCTCAGAATGTTGAGTAAAGATATGGGCCTGTAATTGGAGGGGTTAGTATTATCACCTTCTTATATATTGGGATTGTTATAGCCTTTCTCCACAAAGGGGCAAACACTGAGTCTTCACAATCTGGTTAAAGATTATCATAAAAATGTGCACCCAAGCCAAAGGATGTTTTTTCATTACATAATTTGAGAGTCCATCAGGGCCCAGGGCTCTGGATGTTGACAACTTCGAAATATAACAAAGAATATCATCTATTTCAAATGTTGTCATGACTAATGTTTAAATCAGCATATAAGGACTTATGAAATGTTGCCCACACTGCTTCTGGAGTAGGATTCATTTGAAATACCTTCAGGGCCTTGCTTTGGGTGTTTTCTAACAAGGGCCAGATTTTTGCAGAGTTTTTGGATTTCAGTGCTATAAGCATTGTCTCTGCATCTCGCTTGTATAGTTGAGCATGTCTCGCCCTATCCAGTTCTTATAGGCACACTTTAGGGATTTAAGCCGTTGTGTTCTTTCTGGGGCACTGAAGAATTGTGTCTTTCTTTTATGGGCTCTAAATCCAGCTTTCCACATAACAAGACCATGGTCATGAGTATGGAATTTAATATTAGAGCAGTTTTTTATTATCTTCATTTTCGCCTTGAAGATTTGCATGACCTCTACATATGACTCTGATTGTATTTATAATTGCAGTGGTTTTCTTTCTGACTTTACCGGGCTCCCGGAGCCTGGGAGACTCAAAACGAAAGCCGCTGCATGTGTAAATACAACACAATTGTATTTATACATGCAGTGGTTTACTTTCTGAGTTTCCCGGGATCCGGGAGCCCGGTAAAGTCAGAAAGAACACCACTGCAATTGTAAATACAATTGCCTTGTATTTAAGATTGTGGTGGTTGAAATATTAAAAGTAAAAACACTTACCAGGCAGCAGCCTTCCAGCCTGCATTCTCTGCTGTCCGCTTCTAAATAATGAAGCAAAAGCTGCAGCTGTAATAAAACTTACCAGTAGGTGGCTTTTGTTTCATTAGTGCCGTGAGGGGCAGAGATTAACTAAGCACAGGAGGCTTGTCCATTTCACAAACTGGACGCCTCGTAGTGCTTGATTTTAAAGGGGTTTAAACATTATTTGTGAAACATTTTACATAGGAACTTAAATTAAAAAGATGTTTATTATTTTATTGTATTATTGCCCATCTTTTAAGCCCATAACATTTTTAGTGCACTTTTCCTTTAAGACACAAACAGAGAGAGAGAAAGAGCAACAGTGAGAGAGACAGCAAGTGAGAACATAGAAAGTAAGAAATTGGAGAAAAAAAACAAAGGAAAAAAGAAAAAGAACAAAAGAGACAGAGAGAAAGAAAGTGCAAGAGTGAATGGGAGAGCTAGAGACAAGGCGAGAGAGTGTTTGGCCCACTTTAGAATCCTAGAGAGAAGCTCAGTGCATATTTGCCCTTCTCTGTTCTACGATCCTGTCAGAGAGCAGACCGAGATTGGACAGAAGATCATTATATCAAATTTCCCAATAAGTGGTTTATTAACTTACACAAGACAGCCTTTGTAGATCAGGCACGTGCCCTGAGAGAAAATGTCAACTCAATATGGGTTTAGAGTCTATGGCCCTCATTACAACCCTGGCGTTAAGGGGTTAATGGCGCCGTAAAAGGTGGCGGCGCCGTTAACACCTTAACGCCTGATTACGAGGTCCCTTTGTGGGTTGGCGATTTAACGCCTGCTTTTTGCAGGCGTTAAAAACCAACCCGCAAAGGGACCTTGGTGCTAAGTACGGTGCCGCAATTTGCGGCACTGTACTTAGCGCCTTCCCCATTCCCATTGAGCCCTATGGGGCAAAAATGGGAATGGGGAAGGGCCATGGAGGCATGGGGAATTACCGCCCCATCAACCTCGGAATGGGGCGGTAATTCCCCATTCCGCCATGGCGGAGTCGGTAAGTTACCGGCATGGACCATGGTGCTATTGGCACCATGGTCCAACGCCAGGGTCGTAATGAGGGCCTATATGGTCAATGTTATTTTGAACAAAACAAATGAAAACGTATGTTTGGGAATTCATAAGGGATGGCAAAAGAATGAAAAAAGGAAAAGGAAGTTTCTTCAACTGTACCAAGAAATTGACCCTTTCTAGCCATGTCTTGAAGTCCTTGTGAACAGCTTGTTTTTTATGTTCAAGTTTTGGATTTTAGGGCCGCTGAACACACTTCTTCAGTCTCTGTAGTAAGAACCCTCCAAGGACAAAACATCATGGGTTTGGCAAAGACTTACGCTCTCCTCCAGAAGTCTAAAACTGGTGGATATTTGCTAACACTGGTCTGCTTTCTGTGAAGTTTTAGGGCTGTGTTTGGATGGGTCTCTTTCACCTGATGAGCCCTCATTACTCGATTGTAGTCCCTAGGACATTTCAATCCTTGCTAACTGTGGCATATCCTTCTGGACCCTTTGTGAGGTTTCACTGTCTTGGTCCTCCTTCTTCCTCTAGAGTTTGCCCTGGTCCAACCTCGTCTGCTGGAACCTCGCTCATCTTATTGGCTACTGGGATCACCTGTTCTCGTCCCTCCTTTTCGGTTCAGTAGCTATATCTCTCCCTCTAGTCCGATGGTTCAATCCCAATAATGTTCTATCTGCGGTCGGCTCCTGCCCTCTCTGTCCTCCTCAATATGTTCTCTTTCCTGATTGCTATGTTCCCCAATCAGGTAATACCCTCAATCGATGATCCCAGAACTTTCTGGGCCATTCTCTTAATGAGGGCAACCACTCCTTTCCTCCCTTGGGGCCATGTGTGGGGAGCATGGAGCTGTTTGGTGAGGTCATGGAGGGTTTAGAGGATGTGGCTACATCCTCAAGAGTTCTTGCCAATCACACAAGCCACCAGTGCTCATGGTGGCCATCTTGGCTATAAGGCTATTTAAGCTGTGCCCACAGCCATGACCTTTCTCAGGATTCCTTAGATTTCAAACACTTGTGTTCCTGGAGCCTTCCCTGTTGGAGGAAATAATACATGTTACATTCAAAGTGAGCTTAATTGAGACTTTCAGGCTTTGTTGAAATACTTACCTTGGTTGGATTGTCACACTCTCATTGGTGACCTCTTGGATACACAAGTGGAACGTAGATAATCATTTGCAAAGTGAAGCTCATCACACAGAACTAAAATGGGTCTTTGTTTTCACTTGCTTTCTTTCTACTCCACTTTCAGAAGAAAAGATTGATAAATCCTGAAGGTGCAGGTCTTTTCAGCCAAGGGCAGTGCTGTGACTACCTTGGATTGCTAGTAGGAACACACCTTCTAACCTTCAAGTAAAAGGGTTCATCACTGGGAAAGAAAATGACTAATAGAGTTTCCCATCTTGTTTCCAGGTACAGACATCGGCCGCAGGTGAAGGTTGATGAAAGCTACCAATGGTCAATATTGTCACTCCCTCTATTGGACTTTCACTCTCCTAATATTAAATGGGAGGTGTGCAGTCTGGTGGAGATGATGTGGGATCAACGATGATCCTGCCAAAACTGTCAGGGTAAGGCATTACACTAACGACAACCCTCTTCCATCAATCTGACTCTTTCCAGATGCCAATAGCCTTTTCTCCCTCCAACCCCATCAACATTTTTCCAGGAGGTAACAACTCCCATGCTGCAAACTTCTCGATAACTCTCCCTCGATCTCCCTCAATAATTCTCCTGATGGTTATAACTGTTTGCCTATGACTTCCTCAATAACTCTCGGTGCTTCCCTTGTGTTGTTGTTTTTTAACCATAGTACGCTCTGTGACGTTAACCCTCAACTCTGCGTGTTTGGAAGATGAACTCTTCCTCCACATCCGGAAACAAGTAAAACTTTGTTCTGCCTGTGGCGACTGACCTCCTGGGCTATATATAACCTGAGTTGGGCCATTGCAGTTTTGTGACTGTTTAAGGTATCCGTGATGCCCACAAGAGTGTCTCAGACAGGTACATGGCTATGAACATGTTGGGTTAATCAGCAAAGGGCATTACACTTAAGTAGATTACAGGAATAATGGTGTTGGATCCCTTGACAACTGTTGCATTCGGTTTTGCAGATTAAGCAGTAAAATTGTTATTGACGCTTTCAGACACATCAAACCCTCGGAGAGCTCACTCTGTTGCGGGGTCAGTCGGAGCCTTCACATCAGGTGGTTTTGCACAGGCCTGAGACTGCGTGACCCCTCGACTGTCCCCCCGAGACCCCACTGAGTAACAGAGCACATTGGCCCCGTTTCTGCGGGAGCATTCAGTTTGTCATTAGCCCTGGGATTGAGTAAAGTGGACAGGGATATGGAGCCATCTCCTGCGCCTTACCCATTTGAAGGAATGCCGGATGTTCTCTATTCTTAGCTACTGGTGCTTGTGAACGAATGGGGGCTGTATTATTGAATTGTTTGTGTACATTACGGGGGATGAACTTGTGGTGTCGGCTGCAGATTATTCCCTGGATGGCCTTGTTACGTGTGTGTCTTATGACCGACGAGGCGAGCCATGCAAGCTACTGAAATATGGTGCAATTTAGGTTTGGGAAACAACATTTTCCTCTTTGATTGTGCTGGCTCCGTACAATAGCCATATATTTAAATTTAATTTACATTCAGCAATTCTGAGACTGTATAATGGCGTGTTGATATCTCTCCTTGGTGGAAACTATAGTACATGCTCTTGCAGCCAGCGTTGAGTGTAGGGAGTAATTGCAATTGTAAAAACTCTATGGGCCTCATTACAACCCTGGCGTTAAGGGGTTAACGGCGCCGTAAAATGCTGCGGCGCCGTTAGACCCTTAACGCCCGATTCACAATGTAACGCCTGCTTTTTGCAGGCGTTAAAGTCCAACCCGCTAAGGGACCTTGGTGCTAATTACGGCACCGTAATTTACGGTGCCGTAATTAGCGCCTTCCCCATTCCCATTGAGCCCTATGGGCCAAAAATGGGAATGGGGAAGGGGCCATGGTGAATGGGGATTTACTGCCCCGCCAACCTTGGAATGGGGCGGTAAATCCGCCATCCACCATGGCGGAATCCGGCATGGACCATGGTGCTAGCAGCACCATGGTCCAACGCCAGGGTTGTAATGAGGCCCTATGAGATTTAATTGCCAGCTGTATGAAGCATTGGGTGGGGAGTGGTTTGGTTTTTTTAAATTACTGTTTTAAGTTTCTTCTTTGGTAAAATTGTGCTCTCAGTACTGCTCTGTTTCCGACTCGTGGTTCATCTTTTTGTAACTACTAACAGGTTTTTCTGGTTAATATTTTTCTCTTCCTTTTTTTCTCCTTACAGATTATATTCTTTTTATGTTAATAGCGCTTTCAAACTCAATATGCAACCTGGAATGTGAATGGAATGAATAAAGATGTGAAGCGAGCCAAAGTGTTATCTTGCTTAAGGTCTGTGTCCTGTGATATTGCATTTCTTCAGGAGACGCACCTCACTGACGATGAAGCAAGTAAACCTAGGCGGAGCTGGGTGGGCCAGACTTACTTATCGACATTCTCATCTAAGAATATGGGTGTCTCGATTCTAATAAAAAAGAATCTACATTTGAAGGTTTTGTCTAGCAAAACTGATAAGGAAGGGAGGATTGTCTCTGACACCGTAAAGATACAGGAATCAACACAGATGATCCCCCTTTTTCCCATGAACTCGCACGACTTATGCAAAACTGCAATGTTTATTTGGTTATACTAGCTGGAGACTTTAACATGGTTTTGGACCCGTTACTTGACCGCTCCTGCATTGACTGCAGATTTTTGTACTGTTATGTACCATCTGTTAAGTTACATGTTACTTGCTTTTGTTATGTGAAAATAAAAATCTTATATCTGAATATCTTTGACGATGATAATTACTGTCTCCCTCCAACCTCCTCAATTACTCTCCAGAGGAAAATAACTCTCTCCATCTTCTAATTTCCTCCAGCCAAATCTCCTCTCTAAATTCCTGTCACTTGCCAATTATCTCAAGTCTGTTTTCCTCTCCACTTGGCTGGTGCTTATTTATGTCATGGTTCTGTTGTCATGTGTATTGAAGAGGGGTTGGCATTGTGTTATTTATAAAGGATGTCTCCATCTTGGACTTAAAAGAGCTACTGGCAGGTGGGTAATGCCCATTTCCCTCACATTAGAGACCTGCGGGCATTTGGTCATCAATATATGTTGCTCGGTGTCCACAGAAATCTTTCATTGCACGGAAACGGTTAATGTGTAACCACCACAACACTAGTGTGAAATATTTGTTTTGTGACTCAAGCATTAACTGCATGCTCATTTTCTTTCATTATCTTTGTTCAGCAAGCATAAACTAACAACCCCAGGATTGCCATGCTCTGCACTTGTATGATTCACTCAAACAAATTCAAAGAAATGTACCTAAACACATTAGGCTCCCATTCCATTGCCTCTAAGGAAAATCCACCAAGCCCTTCTCTGAGTATTTCAATCGGACTATAGGGTTGCAATAGTCCTCTATGAGCAGCAGTACTATGGTTAGAAATTTCCTCAAGGTGTTTTTACCACACCCCCTTAACATGGTTGTCAATGGTGCTAGTGGGATTGTGAATGTTGTTGTGACTGTCTCTTGCTTTGGTGTGGGCACCTCGAGTGGTTGGTCTGGGTCCAATGTATACCACGTACCATTTTGGCCACCCCACTGTCAATCCCCAAGGGTAGGCAGGGGACTTAATTAAAGAACCACACAATATCGTGCATGCCGCTACCAGCTTATAGTCGTGTGAGATCCATGAACAGCCCAGACACAGAAATTTGTATAAAGAATTGTTTTATACAACACAAACATTGCTCCAGAAACACAAATTGCACCCGTCTTCCCCTCCCAAACTTATTAGTCTGAACAAAAAGGCCCCACTTCAAGTGTTCAAAAGGTTTTAGTGGCAACTCACAGTACTCAGAATCTCATGGTCACTTTCTTCCCAACAAAGTACTCTCGGTAATATTTCCAGATGTTGTTGGAAGGTGATCACTTCCAGTTCCTATGGCCATTGCTGTGTTTTGGCCAAAAGGTGTAACTGTAGCTGTAGCTTTTTGTCCACATGCAGGAAAGCAACAATGGTCATTTGACCTCAGTTTACAAAGGGGGTCTCTTGTGGGCTTTTTCACCTCCCTTCCCTGATTTCTACCCTCAGCTCTACTTCACTCCACCCGCATGTATACTGAACCTTCTTGTCATCTTGCCCCATGCTCATTCCTCCTCCCACAGTGGGTTCCGCCCCTTCAGATTGGGGCTTTAACGCTAACGGCTGCCTTGGGCAACGCTCGCTTGTACATTCCTCCTCTAGCAAGTTTTACCCTCTGAAGTCTCCTCCTCCACCTGTTTCCCATTTCCTTCTGGCTGATTATCGCTGCCCGGGTGGGAGGATTGGTTTCGTTTTGCTACTACGCGTACAGCGAAGCAGCGCTGCGATGTAGCAACGCTAGACGAGTAAGCTAGTCTGGCGTTCGTACCTCATCTTGTGTTTGGAATCAAGTTCGCTTGGTGATAAATTTCAGAGAGGGGGTCCACCTAGAAGCTATCATTGATTGATTCTGTGGGACGACAATAATTCCATTTAGAGGAGTGTCTACACCTCTTCGCCATTTTTTGGACCTTGTGGATTGAGTCCCAATCCGCCACGCAGGAAACTGTCTTCTGGACGCTGTCGAGCTGCAGGACGGCGTCGCCAGTTTTGTACATTAGAAGTAACCATGTGCTTCTGACTGCCTATACAAAGAAAGTTAATGTGTCATCTCCTGATGAAGACGTAACCAAAACATTGTTAAGACGTCTAAACCGGTAGAGAGTGTTAGAGATGAGGCCACTTTTGAAGACCTTTTGGGCCCCCCTCAACTGCTGACCACTTATAAGATTCTCTGTGGTCACATGTACTGTTTTGCACAAATCTTTGTGGATAACAATTAATTTGTTGATGAATTGTGTACTTCAAATTTGTAATAGTTTTTTATCTGGTAGTTTTATCTCGTATCTATTGATGTCTGGTTTGAGTGGTTTAATGTATGAAGAATGAGTGAGTATGAATGAGCGTATAGTATGTATTGGATGAAATTGTCTAAACTTTTGTGATCTTAATAATCTTTTCCCTGCTATGTAAAATTATTGCCCGAGTGCCGATTAAATCGTGATTTATTTCACATAATAACAAGAAATGCATCAGTATAATAAAAATCTGGATACCACTTTTTCTGAATTAAAAGCCTCTGGATTTTCCTTCTGAAATCAACTACTTTATTAATACCCTAATCTAGAGTGTGGGGTTCCCTGTGTCTTTCAGCAACACATGATTATCGCTGCCCACCAGCTTAGGTTCTTCTTCTTTCAACAACAATTGTTTCCCTCCTTCCAACCTATGTTGTTCCTCTCCTTCCATCACCACATTTTTCCTTCCTCCCTCTGCTTTTTTCCACCTTCCTCCACCTGATTGTGTCTCTCGTTGCTGACAATCTCCTCTGATTCTTCCCCTCATTCTTGTCGCGTTCTACTTGGGGCAAACAACCAATAAAGCACAGACACCAGATGTACGTCTGCTTCCTTTTATTTCCATACATCATCCAACTTTCCCTTGCTGGTTCCCTCACCTTCCCCTTCTCTCCCCCGGTCCCTCCCCAGTTTCTTCTTCCCTTTCCCTTAAGAGGACAGCATCCAATTGACCTGCAACAATTCTCAATGGTGCTCATCGTTGTATCTCTCTCTGTTACTGCCAGCTTGCTCCAAACTCTGCTCCTCTCCTACTCTAAACACCCTGCAGCCCCATTTCCTGTGGCCCCTTTTATCGTCTTTTATCATTGCTTATTATTTTCTACTGTTAGATTTGAAATGTCATTGCGGCTCTGCTGTTTCATAAGTCCATTGCACTAACTTGCATGAGGCAGGACCGGGGCTTCAAAAAGCCTGTCTACCATCTTGAGACTGATTTGAGTGCCTAGGTGGCTGATGGCGGAGGATTGGAGCCATGTCTCATTCCTTGAATGTGTGGCTGCATGGTTTTAACGGAGAGGTGATTGACATTAATATTTTCTTCTGGCCTGCTAGAGTCTGTTGAATGTGAGTGGGATAGGTGTATTTCTGTGTTTCTCTGGCAGGGACATTATGGCACAAGGTTCAGACTATCATGGGGGAGGCTTTAGTTTCCTGCCAAACAGTTATTTTTAAAGGGCCAAGAACCTTTGGAGTGAATACGTGGCAGTCACTGCCTGCTGGTGGAGGTTACGTGGACATACCCAGAGGATCCTCCCTTTACTGTCTTTTGGGCTCAGCATCCACCATCACAGAGAGGCACTGAGTTTCCCCACTGCAGGTCCCCAAAAACAAAGCAGAGGACCTCTTCACAGTGCCGTTGGAGAAGCGTTAACAGCACTTATTCCAATAGACAACACAACAGAGAAGACTGTTTTTATTACCCCTTTAGAGGACCTGTTGAGCCAAGAAAGATCAAGTGCATATGACCACAATGTTATACACTTTGTAAACAGTGCGGCCAATTTCACTTGCACTGGATGCAAAGTTTCTGTAATAGAGACCATGTTGTTCCACACTGTGAAATGCTGAAGACAGATCCAGTGATAGGAACATGTCTCGAGAGTCTGTTGTAACAAGAAAATTATTAAACTATGTCAGCTATATGACTTTGGAGCCAAACTCAGAAATAGGTGAAATAAATAACAAAGCCCACCGGCTGCCACACTATTCCTTTTCCAACACTTGGAGGAAGAAAGGTGGATGGTAATTGGGCAATCAACCATGTTAAATTCTTTTAATGGTTTTGATGTGGTGAGGATCACGGTTAGCTTCTTAGACAAACTCAGATTATGTGGGACTTTAAAGCTTGCTTTTGTCAGTAGCTGAGCGAGATCTGTCTTAGGATGAATAAAACACTACACTATTCAGCGATCTGTCCAGGTATCAAGAACAGTGCAGATGATCAGGTCAAGTGGAACAGGCCCTCTAAAGTGAAGTTCTCCAATTAAAAGACAAAAGCCAGAAAAGACATTGAGCCTCAATAGGAGTTAGGTGGTAATGCTGCAGTAAATCCACAGAAAACGAATTACTGCTACAACCACTTGGTCAGGCTGAATTTCCGCCTGATGACAAGTGGTGGTAGCAGTGTAATTCCCCATTTATTTTGTTTCCATTGGACCCAATATGGCTTTTTTTGTGGAATTACCATGGCAGAATTACTGCCTCAATAATTCTGCCAATTGTGCAGATTTATGGGTGTTGAGTGGGAAGATTTACCTCCAGGTTTTTGATGGAGGTAAATCCTCCACTCAATGCCAAAACTCACAATTTGGCATAGTGGTAAAATTGTCAGTAACTCAGTTGCTGCCAATTTTACCACTTACTGCCAAACTCGTAATGAGGCCCAATGTAACTTTTGTTAAACTTGAGAGTTGGCATATGGACACAGGGAACATGTTTGCTCTACATGCCTGGCTAGTATGGACACATTATAATATGGGCCTCATTACGAGGTTGGAGGTAGCCTTGCCGGTGAAACCGGCAAGGCTACCTCCAAGCTCGCATCTGGGTCCGGCACCCATGAATGGGCAATTCCCGGGCTATTCCGGCCCAGCCGGACCTGGTAATTGCCCTTTTGTGAGTGCCGGGCACGTTACATCTCCATTCCCATTTGAGCTCTATAGAGCTCAATGGGAATGGGAAGGGTGGTAGCAACGGTACCGTTAATAATGAGCAGAACTCCTAGTATGGCGGTACGGTAGCAACAGTGCCAGTAGCGATACCGGCACCGTAGATGCCTTACTGCCATACTTGTAATGAGGCCCATTAAACTTTGCAGGTTGCTTTTACATAGGTATGATTAAATGACTAACGATGTTCAGATGACTATACGTCCAGGCATGACTTTTTTTTGTTGTAACTAATTTTATTCGATTTTCAAATAAGCAATCAAAATATACAATATCATCAACTTAATAAACATAACTCATCAAAATTCAAACAGCAAATAAACCAAAACTTTCCCCTCAGTTCAACCATCCACCATAAAGACCAAACTCAAATTCTAGGAAGAAAAGGAAGAGAAGGGATAAAAGGGAAAAAAAAAAAAGAAAACCCTTAAACATCATATTTTTAATATTTATAATGCACAATAATCTGATATAATCAATAACAACAGATAGATACGTACATAAAAACAAACATAAATATTCAAGAAATTGAAAATGTACTTATCTTATCTTCTAACTTCTTCTCTTGAAACAAATTCATTGCAGGTCCAGATTTAAAAAGCCCCCGCCAATTTGTCTGAAAAGCAGCTCCCTTTTTCTGCTTTGTTAACACCAGTTTTTCAATGTTACATAATGAAAACATTTCTTCCAACCATGAGGCCAATGTCAGAAATTCAGTCGACTTCCAATCTCGCAATATTAGCTTCTTTGCCACAAAAGCCCCTTTCAAAATCCAGGTCACTTGATGTTGTTCCAAATCTTCTAGGATCTTATCTTCCCCCAGAATCAATGTGTCGAAGTCAAAAACAAAATCCGACTTCACCACTTTATTCATTACTTTGGTTATTTCTTTCCAAAAATCTTTCACCTAGTAACAATCCCAAAACATATGTTCTAATGTACCTCGAGCATGACCACAGCCCCAACAAATGTCTGTCAGACATAACCCTTCTTTATGCATCCTTGCCAGTGTACAAAATACTCTGTTCAAGATCTTCACTTTTATTAAATGACATCCTTTTGATATTCCCACAGAGAGCGGTTCATCTTCCTTGTGACATTTCTTCATTTAGGGATGTCAACCATGCTGACAAGATATTTTCATTTCCTTTTGAATTCTTGCTTAACAGGTTGTACATTTTAGATGGCACACTCAGTTGACTGCCTATTTTCTTAATGATACAGACTAAATCTGATTTATCTAGTTTTTGTAGATTCACTGCATATCTCAAACTCCGATACTCGCCATATGAGCATTCTGAAAAGCTGTATTTGGCTTTTAATTCTCAAAATGGTCGTCACCTTCCTCCTTCAAACAGGTCCTCTATTTTTTTAATTCCTGCCGGGTACCAATTTATCCAGAATATTGTCTTGCTCTTTATTTTAATTTCTGGATTTATCCATATAGAAGAAGTGCTTATTCGCCCCAACCTTAATTACAGAGCCTCCATGTTGTTCTCAAAAACTCACTCAAAATAGAGTGATTCCCATAGTCTGCATTGGTAGTTGATGGGACTGGCCAGGTGTTTAATGGTCCCACCAAGCTAGTCTCTGCCATCGCCCATTCATCCACCTCATCTGCAATGACCGGCATAATGTGTCGTAATGTGAATGCATGAAGGTAACGCTCAAAGTTGGGAATATTTAATCCACCCCTATCATTCTGTAGTTGCAGCTTCCAAAGATTCAATCTTCGGTTCTTTGTATCCCACAAAATTGATTGGTTAAGACTATCCAGTTTCTTCAAAGTCGATTTCTTTACAGGCAAAGGGACTATACTCATGATATAAGTAATTGTTGGTGTTAACATCATTTTTATAGCATTCACCTTACCTCCCAATGATAGCTTTAGTGAATCACATCTTTCAATTTCCAATGTTATTTTTTGTATTATCAAGTCCATATTTAGGCTCATCATCTCCTTGATATTTGTTGTAATCCAAATTCCTAAATATTTCAACTTAACAGGGCACCATTTAAAACCATATCTCTTTACTAGAGTTCCACTGGTCAATTGTGTACAAGGCAAAGCTTCTGATTTTTTCCAGTTTATCTTATAATTTGAGACTGCACCAAATTCCTCAATCAACTTAATCAGGGCTGGTATTTATATTGTGAGGTCTCGAATAACCAATAGAAGGTCATCCGCATGCAACCTGAGTTTTTGACTTACTCCGTTAAAATGTATTCCAGTGATTTTGTTATCTATTCTTATAGCCTCAGCCAGCGGTTTCATTGAAATTACAAATAGCAAAGGGTATAATGGGCAACCTTTGCACGTCCCACGTTGCAAATCAAATTTGCACTATTTTCTTCCATTCATGTTAATTTCTGCTGTGGGATTGGTATAAATCACTCTAATCCATTTCAAGTATTCTGTTCCGAAGTTCATCTTCTCCAAGTTCTCAGCAAGAACTCCCACCTCACCCAATTCAAGGCCTTTTCCGCGACTAGTGACAAAGCCACTGAGTCCACCTGCATTTTCTTTGATTCTTCCAAGTTGAGTTAAAGCTTTTGCATGTTTGAAGCCGATACTCTCCCTTAAATGAATCCTGCTTGGTTTTGGTGTATTAATCTCGGGAGAATCTTTTCTAATCTAATTGCCAGGATCTTTGATAAGATTTTGCTATCTGAATTGATTAGACTAATAGGTCTATAACTTCCTGGTTCCAATTCCGGACAACCTGGTTTTAGGATCAGATATATTGCAGCATGCCTGAGCATTGGAGGTAAATTCCCTAGGTTCTTAATATGTGTGAACATATCCTTGAGAAATATTAGGACACAATCCAACATTGCCCTACCTAAAAGAATCAGCCGGTAGATCATCAAGCCCTGGGCATTTTCCTAAATCCAAGCTCCATGTGGCATTCTTAATTTCTTCTAATGTTATTTCAGTGTCCAAAAATACTTTCTCTTCTTCAGTGATGTTTTTAATTTGAAAGTTTGATCAAAATTGATCCAACCGATCTGGGTCCAACATCTGGGATTCACTGTACAAATTTGTATAGAATTTATGGAATATGTAATTTATTTCTCTTGGATCCCTAGTCATCCCTTGATCCACTTTTATTTCACCAATTGCTCTGTTCGATTCTCTTACTCTCAAACAATGAGCCAACAATCGCCCGCATTTCTCACCTCCTTCATAATAGCTACATTTAGTTCTGAAGATTGCAAACTCTGCCTTTTCACTTATGATTTTGTTCAGGTCATATTTCAACTTCAACAAGCTCATCTGTTTCCCTTTATCTGGCGAACCCATCAGCTCTTTTTCCAAATCTATTATTGAAATACTTAGTGCTCTCACCTCATTGTCACTTTGTCTTTTTTCAATTCCCAACACTCTCATGGCCACCCCTCGCATAACACACTTGAAACTCACTCACACCGTATAAATTCCCACTTCCCCATTCATATTTGTTTTAATATATTCTTCTGCCTCTTTTAACAAAATATTCCTTAGTTCCTCGTCTCTCAAAACTGTGGTGTTTATTCTCCATATCTTCGATTTGCCTGACAAGTAATTAAGTGATAGTTCGAAACTAATAGGTGCATGGATCGAAATGCCGATACTTTCTATCTCATTGCTTTTGAAGTTCTTTGTCACCACCTACAAGGCGAGTAAATTGTCTATCCTTCAATAGATATTGTGAGCCCCCAAATGAAAAGTGTACTCTCTCCCTGTTGGATGTTCCAATCTCCAAATATCTGACAGTCCAAAATCCTGCATCAATAATCCCAAGGCTTCTTTGTCTTTTTTCCTCCCATCCCTTAACATCTGGCTACTTCGATCTAAAACTGGGTCCACCAACAGGTTAAAATCCCCCCATCAACAAGTTCTTTCCCCCTATGTCTAATAGCAGGTGAGCCAAACCACTTATAAATGACCTACTGTTGATATTAGGGGCATACATGTTACATATTGTGAAATCCAACTCTTGGATTTGGATTGAAACTGTTAACCATCGACCTTCTTTATCTGCTTTAGATCCTGTAAAAGTTCCTGGGAAGTTCTTTTTAAATAATGTTGTCATTCCTCTTGAATTCAAAGAATTAGTGGAGTGGTACTTATGCCCTGTCCAACCACTCTCAAACCTTGGTGTCTCTGAGTCCGTTAAATGTGTTTCTTGTAATAAGATTATGTCTGCTTTTAAGTGTTTCAAATGCGAAAGTACTTTTTTCCTTTTTTAGTTGGATTATTTATTCCATTTATGTTCCAAGACACAATATGTAGTGTGTCAGTGACATTTTTTCCCGGAGCTGCCATATTGCCCGAAATGTCAGAGGAAGAATTTAAATGGTGAAACAAAAATAAAACAAAATACAAATACTAAAAAATACAAAACAAGTGCAGAATAAAAAATATCCAAATTTAACTTAAAAACCATACTCTAGCTCGGGGCTGTACTGAATTCGCGAAGTTATTGCAGCTGTAATCACTTTTACCTAACCAAGCATACCTCTCCCCATATCCCTAAATCAATGGTCTCAATTTCTAAATTAATTTCAAAAAGAAATAATGTATTATTCTTTCTTGGGTATTTCTCTTTTCCTGATTCTTCCTTTGCATGCAGCATTGCAAAATCAATGAACTATATACAATGCAATGCAATATGATACAATTACTCTCCCTGCCATATCTTAGCTAATAATCCTCTCTTGAAAATGCGCCATTAATGTCCTCTTCCTTTAAAAATGAAATTGTTTGTTTAGTACAAGAATTTAACTAAAACCTACATGTGTATAGTCCCTTAACCCCTAGAGAAACCAACTGAATTAGCCTGCACCTGAGAGTAAAATCCTGTATGCAGAGTATACCTCGTTGAACTTAGTATGCAGAGGTTATTATGACGGGCGATATACCCTTACAATTAAGCTCAACCATGAATATATATAACTATTAGTCTGTGTATAATGAGATGTATAGAAGACCCAATCTAATGATCAACAAAATAGTTTAATAAACCCCTTAAATCACTAATCTTAATTCTCCATAAAAACATCTGCAATGTCAAAGAAAGCCTGAAAAGCACCTCCCCTATACTGACTACCATACACCGTTAGTGTTTAGTACCTGGCTTCTTATATGACTAGGTCTGCATGAACTAGGATTATGAATAAAAGGGAATCCATGGCTTAAAGTCTCAAAAAGGTATGGAGAAATAATGACCGCTATCTGGTTTTTAGTATGGCATAGGGACTTGCACTTATTCTGGTGCACCAACTCTTCAGGATTGCCAGGATTAAAGGCCATCTCTCCATTCTCCACTCACGCTCACTCTCACTCTTTCACTCTGAAGCAGCACAACAAAACGATTGGGTAGCACCCATGACACATCAGACCTGTATCCCAGTTTCGCCCGCTGTCCCAAAATTATCACGGAGGGTAGGATGGAAAACTCCCGTCCCCCTCAAGCCAGCCGCACCATAGAATATCCGTTTCTGACAACAAAGCTCTATAACTTAGTATTTATTTTCGCTTATCGGTGGTATTTCAGCACCATTCTGAGAGTTGTCACATTTGGTTCATTAATGTCAGTATTACTTCTGGCTTAAAGGAGGCTCTCCAGAACCAAACATCAGTTTTGATAAATAGCGGTGAACAACACTAATAGCATTGGGCCTCATTACGAGTTTGGAGGTAGCCATGCCGTCATTACCGGCATGGCTACCTCCAAACTTGTGTCCGGGTTCGGGTCCCGAAAAAAAGTAATTACCGGGCCATTCCGACTTTTGCGGGCCCGGTAATTCCCATTTTCGGGACCCGGACACGGTACGTCCCCATTCTCATTTGAGCCCCCATAGGGCTCAGTGGGAATGGGGAGGATGCTAACAACTGACCCGTTCATGACGGGTCCGTTGTTAGCATCCTGGTCTGCTCGCGGGTGCCGGTATGAACAGTGCCGGTACCTTACCGGCATCATTCATACCGCGACCGCCATAGTCGTAATGAGGCCCATTGTCTCTAGCCAAACTACCATCAGAATGACTATTCCCCACCCTGTGTTTGCCTCAGGATGCTCTTCCTCACCATTTTTAGAGTTGGCCAGAAGGACAAGCTTTTAAAATAATAATATTTTAGCCGATAGGTGGCCCGTTTGCGCCACCCTTTGCAATGCCTCTTTTGTTCATTTGTTATTACCAATAGCTTGCACTCCAAGGTACCAGGTATAGCTCTATTCATATTTTTGCCCGTATATTGGTGTTTCATCTCCAACTAATGCAGCTATGTAACCCTGACCCACAGTTTTAGATGAAGGGGCGCAGCAACATCTCTATTACTTTGAAAACCCTAACACATGTTTAAAGGTGTAGCCATCTGCAATAGGGATGTCCCTTTACTATCTTAGAAGCATGACACTCAGCAAACCGAGAGCCAGAGCAACCAGTGCTCCACCACCACCTCCCTCGAAGAAAGCATATGTGTATCGAAGAGGCCATATATACTGAAGCATGATTGTCTCAGGCGACACCCACAGGGGCTGCAATGTTCATAGTGCGCGAGACAGTATCAGAGGTCATTACTCGTCCCCATAGAGAAGGACCCCTGTATAAAAGAAGTAAAAGTAGATAGCACTAGGAAATGGGTCCCCGTCTATCACTCAAAACCATTCCAATCCCTTTATTTAATTTATTTTACATTTTTAAAGTGCTCACACAGCATGCGGGCATCGAGGCGCTGTTACAGGAATTGTTTTTGTTTTTCAGTTGTGTAATTGTTTTTTTTTGTCTTAGTTGCGTATTTATAACGCACTTAAACACCTGGAGGTTTCTAAGCGTGGATCCGGGGATCGAACCTGTGTTGCTTCGTGTCGTTTTGCTTTCAAGGCGCCGCTGAACTATCCTCCCGGGGAAATGATGTCTAATTTCGATAGTCTGCCGGTGCAGCAGACATTTTTCTTGACGGTCCACCGCATGCGGCCAGCCACATTAAAACATACACCATATAAAAAAAAAAAGAAAATAGCCACTGAGTTCCGCACCTTCTCAATATACTCAACCTTGAGCATCTACCTGCATGTACAAAGGGGTTAAGAAATCTGAAGACGGTGATCTCTATCCTCTGCAATGCCTACCTAGTGCCTGAATCTATAGGACTAATGATAAGCCATGGGTCCCCACAAACACCAGGAACATGAGCATCACAAATCTGCCAGCCGCTGCTCTTAATTTTGGACCGAAGGGTGGCGTGGGGGCGGCTAGTGCACACAGTGTAGAAGCAGGGGCACTCGGCCCCGCCCGAGACCCGAGCAGATCGATGTTATCATTGATCGGCTGCATGGGTTTCACACCCCGTGTGGTAATATAAACATATCACGTAGGGTAAAAAAAAACCTCATGGTTACCAGTTGAAATGTTACCTAAAAATCAGTAGTGTTCGCTCGTAATTTTAGCTACAGCAAAAACAAAACATAAACGGAGGCGCAATATTTTTTTGGCGCCAAAGAACGGTGACTTATTTTTCTGTAAGTAGAGGGGTGTGTATAGATGTGCTATTTCGAAAGCCCCTGTCTCAGCCCTGTGCACAGGCGTGCATGTGCAAAGAGGCCAGGTGCATTTTCAAGCACTTTAATGAGCACCGGTTATTTACAGATGGGAAGTGCATTCTAAAGCCCGGAACATGGAAGCCTCCCGCTTGTGGCGCTGCCCGATGACGGGCCTACGCGGCGGCGTGACGTTTCACGCCGCCACGCTAAGTATAAATAAAGGGGGCGTTCCCGGCCGCATCAGAGCGACCGGGAAGCCCGAACACGAAGGACTGGTGTCTGTTGACTCCTTCATGTATCGGGGGCTTGCGGCACCGCGTGGGGGCTCCGACCCGCCCCCAACAGTGGCGACGAAGCGGTGAGGGAGACCCGGGCCCGGTGGTGAAATCTGTGGAAGATTAATTTTTCAAAACGAAGCGGAACGGATTTTCGTTTCGTCTCATGCCGGGTCGCGGGACGCACACGCGGCCGGCGGCCATTTTGTTTAGAGGCCGTGAAACTTCACGAGGCTCCGGTTTGGAGCGTGGAGTTACGACGGGCCTAATTTTTGGACACATTAATAGCAGGAGGTCTACCCTGCACGCCCATGTCTGATTTGTGGATTTTAACCTGATTTTGGGTCTTTTACGTCGTGTGAAAGCCAGGAGAGGACTGATATGACAGGGCCAATCCACTACTTTTGGCTCAATTTTTGGAACTTCTAAGTCCATTTGGATAGCGGCAACGTGGATCCACGGTGTTCTTTGTCCCCTTCATCATCAGAGTGCCGTGGGTTTTTCTTCTTTGTCCTCTTCATCATCAAGCTTGGCTGCTCTGGATAACTGTGTCTTTTGGACATCCACTGGTGCCTTATCCGGATATCTCCCCGTGTTGGAACTGTTGTGTACCCGAGAAGGAGGGGTGAGTCGCACTGTGTTGGTGGGTGTCTGAGTTGCGGCCCTCAGGACAGTAGGTGGGGGTGCCTGTGCGCTCAAGCCCATGGGCGACTCTGAGGATTCGGACAGTAGTGGTGCAGCAGCATCCCTCCCCCGCGATCGTGGCCAGGCAGCGGCTCAACAACAGGCCGCCCTACCTCCGGTGATTCAAGTCCTTGCAGGACCGCCACCTGGACAACCGGGTTTTCCCATTATGGCTCAAGCAAGAGCACCCGCGGCCCATGCCGCCTTGCAGCCGATTCCGGAATTCGATGCGTCAGGCCCACCCTCGAGCATGGGGCCCCGATGGAGAAGATGGGTGAGTCGCCTCGACATGTATTTCAGGGCTGCTCAGGTGACGGATGATGACAGCAGAATTGCCACCA
Organism: Ambystoma mexicanum; assembly: GCF_040938575.1. NCBI lineage: Eukaryota > Metazoa > Chordata > Amphibia > Caudata > Ambystomatidae > Ambystoma > Ambystoma mexicanum. The sequence goes on along the minus strand of NC_090930.1, from coordinate 1,105,883,811 downwards.
TGCTGTATTCGGCAGGGCCGACAGTCCAGGAGATATTTGAATCGCTTGCTCCTATCAACAACTCCTATGATGCGGCCAAGGCGGCCCTCCTCGCACACTTCCTTCCCCTTGCAAACGTGGACTATGAGAGGTTCGTCATGCTCTCGGCGAAGCAGAAGGAGGAGGAGACGCTGGACACTTTTTATGGTCGCTTACGCCGCCTCTCCCTCGGTTGTGCATGGGGGGATGCAGACGACATGATACGCACCATGCTAATCCAGGCATGCTCCTCCGGCAAGCTCAGGAGGCAAGTCCTGAGAGAGCCGGGCGTCACGCTGCCCCGCATTTTGGAGCTGGGCAGGTGCCACGAGGTAGCAGAGGCACGAGCCAACAAGATGGAAGCTGGGTCTCGGTCGGTGAGGTCGGAGGAGGTGTGTGTCGTGTGGCGGGGTGGCCGAGGAGTGAGACGCCCGGGTGGAGGACTCCGAGACAGGGCTGGAAGAGCCGGGGAGTCGTGCCAGAAGTGTGGGTACGACCTCCCTCACATGGCAGAATGCCCGGCGGTTGGAAAAACCTGTGGGAGGTGTGGACTGGCCGATCATTTCTCGAGAGTGTGTCGGGCAGCCATGCCGGTGATGGTGCCGAGAGGTCAGGCACGGACATGGGCTCCGCGCCAGAGCCAACAGCCCAGTATTGCCCAGGTAGAACAAGGGGAAGTTGAGTCCCATCCGGAAGGAGCCGAGGAGGAAGACGAGGAGAACATCTTTTTCGTCTCAAGCGTGGGAGTACTCAAAGGAAGAAGCCGGAGACAGCCGAGATGTATGGTCGAGATCAATCACTCCCCAGTCCCAGTGCTCGTTGACACCGGCGCCTCTGTCAATGTGATGGCCAGAGGGCATTATGACTCCCTCAAACCCCTTCCAGGTCTGGTCGCACCGAAGGCCCGCATATTTGCTTTTGGGGGTCAGGAACCGCTACCGCTCGACGGTGCCTTCGTGGCAGACGTGGAACATGATGGCTCACAAATCAAGGCCCGATTTTATGTGACCCCGGTGAGCAGCAATACCCTGCTCAGTTGCGCAGCTGCGGAGGCCTTAGGTATCGTCAGCTTTGCATACTCCGTCCACCTGGAGGACATTAATGATCTCCTCGACAAATATGCTGTACTCTTCAGTGGGATCAGAAAGATGATCGGGGAACCAGTTCGATTACACATCGATGAGTCAGTACAGCCCATCGCATTGAAACACTGACGAGTACCTTTTCATTTAAGGGAGCAGGTCGATAAGGAGCTTGACAATTTGGTGAGCCTGGATATCATCGAAAAGGTTGAGGGCCCAACCCCCTGGGTGTCCCCGATCGTGGTGGCCAGAAAGCCCAAGCAACCCGACTCGGTACGCATTTGCGTGGACATGAGGCTCCCCAACAAGGCGATCAAAAGGGAACGCCATCTTACTCCAACGATCGATGATATCATTGCTGATGTTCAAGGGGCTCGAGTGTTCTCGAAGCTGGACCTCCGAGCCGGATATCACCAGGTCGTCCTTCATCCAGAGTCCCGGTACATAACAACGTTTACCATCCACCGGGGACTGCATCGATACAAGCGGTTGAGTTTTGGAGTATCGTCTGCCGCTGAAGTGTTCCAAAACATCATCAGGGGCGCCCTAGCAGATCTAGAGGGCGTCCTCAACATCAGCGATGATATTCTGGTGTTTGCCAAAACCGAAGTGGATCACATGAAGAGGCTCGAGAACACTCTGAAACGACTTCAATCGTTGGGCCTCACCCTGCACAGGGAGAAGTGTGAGTTCATGCGCCCCTCTATTGAATTCTTTGGCTTCATATTCAAGGGGGGGGGGGTGTCGCCAGACCCGAAGAAGGTGCAGGACATCAAAGCGGCGAAGGCCCCCGAGTCTGTGACGGACGTGAGGAGCTTCCTGGGGATGGTAACGTATTGCGGGCGGTTCATCCCGAACTTAGCCTCAAGATCCGAACCACTCCGGGCGCTGACCAAGAAGGAGTCACCATGGCATTGGGGCCCTCTCGAACAGGCCGCCTTTGAGGACATTAAGGGTGCCCTCACAACGGGAGATACTATGGCGTTTTTCGACCCCGCCTTGGAATCGGAGATTGTGGTGGATGCGAGTCCTTTCGGGTTGGGGGCAGTGCTGACTCAAGTGGACCACAGCGGGACTATTCGACCTGTGGCATATGCAAGCAAAGCGCTCACCGAAACGGAACAGAGGTACTCCCAGATCGAGCGGGAGGCCCTGGCAGTGCTGTGGGGCTGCAAGCATTTCCGGCTCTATGTCTTGGGACGTCCAGTGACGGTGGTGACTGATCACAAACCGCTGCTTCCGATTCTAGTGGGCTCATCGTCAAAGCCACCAGCTAGAATTGAGAGGTGGATGCTCGCCCTCCTCGAGTATTCAGTCACCCTGGTATATAGGCCGGGGGCCAACAATGCCGCGGACTACCTGTCTCGTCATCCGGGAGTAGGTGGGGGAGATGGACATGACACCTGCGGAGAAGAGGCGGACAGTTATGTACGAATGGTGGTGGAGGCGGCAACGCCAAATGCGATGTCCCTAGAGGAGTTGGAGGCTGCTGCGGCTGAGGACGAGTGTTTTCGAATCTTGAAGGACACAATGCACAACGGGTCCTGGAAGTCCGTCCTCGGAGCCGTGTCCGGGCGCACCCAGGAAGCCAAAACAGCTCTGGAGCAGTTGTGGAAGGTGAAGGAGGAGTTGTCGTTCTCCGACTCAGGGCTGTTACTCCGGGGTGACCGGATCGTCATTCCACGGTCAAAGGTGAGCAATGTGATCAGTCTCGCCCATCATGGACATCAGGGCGCCGCTAAGACCAAGGCGCGGCTCCACTCGAAAGTCTGGTTTCCGGAGTTGGAGAAAAGGGTGGACGACTTCGTGGCGGCCTGCGTATGGTGTCAGGCGGCCTCTCCTCTGCAACGAGAACCTGCAATTGAGGCAATGCCCCGTGGCACGAGACCCTGGGAGATCGTCCACGCTGACTTTGGCTCAACATCAGTGGGCACTCACTTCCTGGTGATAGTCGATGAACACTCGAGATACCCGGAGGTTGAGTTCATCGAATTGGTGGCTTTTGAGCATGTGGTGGTGGCCATGGAGAAGATATTTGCGGCCCATGGTTTCCCCCACACTCTATGCTCTGATAACGGATCGCCCTTCCAAAGTGAGCGGTTCTCCGAGTTGATGGAGAGCTGCGGAATACAACACAGGAAGATCTCCCCCCTGTGGCCCCGTGCAAACGGGGACGCCGAGAGACTGATGAGGACCCTGAATAAAACATTCCGAATTGCTCAGGGGCAGGGGCGATCCTTACAACGCGCCCTCTATCAGTTTCTGCGGGTGTACCGCACCACCCCACATGCCGCCACGGGAGTGGCACCCGCCGAGGCGTTATTCAAGAGGTGCCCCAGGGGACTGCTGCCGGAAGTGGGGGAGAAAGAACCAGGGGTCATCGATAGTCCGCGGGTGGAGGCTGAAAGACGAGTCCGAACGGAACAGGAGAACCTGCGCAGGGGTCTCCGACCTCAAAGACTTGAACCGGGAGATGAGGTCCTTATCCGTAATCGACACCCTCACGGGAAGCTATCGCTCCCCTATGAACCGGAGCCATTGGATGTAGTGGCAGTGAAAGGATCCATGGTGACGGCCTCGGATGGACGGTCGGCTGTCACCCGAAACGTGAGTTTTTTCAAGAAACTGGGTGATTCACGAACTGAGACCCCACCCGAACCTGATCCACCAGACATGCCTGCTGACGGAGGTCTCTGGGACGAAGGACCCGAATCCCCAGTCCGGGGAGACGCGGCGGAAGGACGTCACGTGCCGGAGGTAGGCCGGAGGTACCCCCAGAGGGCTGGGCGAGGGAAACCTGCCTACCTCAGCGAATATGTTGTGGGACGTTTGATTAGTGAACTGGGATGATAAGATCGGGGTGGATGACATTAAAGGGGTTTTTGTTTTGGGTGTGCAGTAGTGTTTATGTTAGATGTGTGGTTTTCCTGGTTAATAAAGTTACTGTTAATCTATGTTCGTGTTCCTCCCGGAAAAGGAGGAGTGTGGCGCTGCCCGATGACGGGCCTACGCGGCGGCGTGACGTTTCACGCCGCCGCGCTAAGTATAAATAAAGGGGGCGTTCCCGGCCGCATCAGAGCGACCGGGAAGCCCGAACACGAAGGACTGGTGTCTGTTGACTCCTTCATGTATCGGGGCTTGCGGCACCGCGTGGGGGCTCCGACCCGCCCCCAACACCGCTGTGCGCGCTGCAGACGGAGACACGAAGGAGAGTTCTGTGCATTTCCTTTCCACAGCATAGCAATGGCACGGGCCTTCCCGCCCTGCATGCATTGCATTCCTGTACTAGCAATGCAAATGCATGTTTCAGTTTAATAAAAAACGTGCGTGCGAGATAGATTTAAACATTCATGTGCGAATATTTATATGTATACTGAATGTTCAGGTTTGCTTAACAAGTCTAATGGCCGGTGTGCTTATAATTGTCTACGAACCTTGCAAAAACTGCTGGCAGTAATGCTGTTACCACATGCAGCTCTGACCATTACATGTGAGGACATTCCCCTGAAATTCAGAAAGATGTTAAACATGTGTCTCTTCACACGGGTTCTGTGACACACGCATGGGGAGTGGCTCGCATACCAGTCGGGTCTCTAAAATTGTGGAACTAGGAGAGGTTTGAACGGGTGTACTGGGCCATGGAGTTTGTGATGTATCCTATCTACACTTCTGGGCTGGGTTCGGTCTATTTACTTTCTGTTGGAATAGAAACCAGTTTTGGGCAAGTGGTAGAAGGAATGTGTTTTCCCTCATTTAGGATGAGAGCCTTAGCGTAGGAAACGTTCCTCACACTTTTGTGGCAGTCTCCTTTGAGTGAGGCAGTTGACCTTTAGCGCTGACGTCATTAAGTGTAGAAGTAGAGATGCCAGTGAAGTTCTGGTTGTGTACCCCTTTGCAGCAGAGTGCTGTGGAGGAAGGTCTGGATGCTGGAAATGAGTGGCCTCTTGGCCGAATGCCAATCTGCATCGATAATCACGCTGCGTTAGCGTGATTATCAATATGATTAGATATTTGTTTCAGCTATTGGTCGGTAGATTGTCTAAAGTTAATAACAACCACACTTAGTACTCATTATGCATTTCACTCTTCCGCTGTTGTGTAAATATTTTTCAGAGATTGTCCAAACAGATAAATGTTGAGATGCAGTTTATGGAATTGCTTAAGGCTAGTTTTCTGTGTCTATTAGAGGTAATAGCAATTGATGTTGTACTACGGGATCTTGGTTCTACGAATTTAAATACTAACTTCAAGGCCAACAATGGCAGATTTACTGAAAACATTCCAGTGGAGTCATGTGGACTCCAAAAATGGGAATTTACACCACCTTGCCACCTGCCGTAATAACACTCTGGCTCCACACAGCACCGACATTCTAGGCAATTCTCCTCATGGAGGAGGCCCCGCAAGCTAAAACATGAGTCTAGGGTTGCTGATGGTACTCTTGTTCACAGGAGAATTGTCTAGCATTTTGGTGCTGGACTTTCCATGTGTGTGGGACCAGATTGATATGCAAATGGTTATTTCTCCTCTATGAAGGGTGCAGTGAGCTAAAACGTGGTTGTAGAACCTCCTAAGTGGAAACAAATCCTTACAACAGGGTAGGCGACCCATGTCTGTTGCCAGAAGAGGGTCTTCAACACTCCTATACAACTTGGGGTTTCACCCTAAGTAACCAAGGGTAATCCAGACTTGGACCCCGTGCTTACTATGCCTTAGAGAGGCTAAGTTTCACCACACCGACGAGGCCCAACAAAGTTGAAACACGTGTCTGGGGTTGCTGATGGTACCTTTGGTCAGAGGAGATTTGCCTAGCATTTTCGTGCTGGACATCCCTTGTGGGTGGGACAAAGACTGATCTGCAAATGGTTTTTTCTCCTCTATGAAGGGTGCAGTGAGCTAAAACCTGGTTGTAGACCCTCCTGGGTGGAAGAAATCCTATTGAACAGGTTCGATCTCAGTAGAGGGGCTGCTCCCACACTCTTGTTTAATGCTATTAGTTATGAAAGAAAAGAGAATTCTGATCCAATCTGTTCTTGCTGCTTCCTGAGAGGAGATGCAATCAATGTGTATTAATGTATAATGGGAGTTTGTGTCATGATCTCTGCTTCCAAAAGATCAGGACTTGCCCAACTCCCTTGGAAGCAGACCCATAACCCCGGTTCCGAGTGCCAGCCAGTCCCAATTGGGACCTTTTGGACCCTGTCCTGGCGCCAGTGGCACCAGGCTCATAAAGATGCCCAGTCCCAGCGCTGGAAGCGCCGGGCTCATAATGCTTGGGTGGACTTACCTGCAGCAGACCATGCTGCTTACTTACCTGCCAGTTGAGCCCCTGATCCTCTTCTGTTTGGGACTACTTTTCCTGTTGGGTGGGGCAGGAGCCACTCCTTAGGTTCAGAACACTGGAACTCTTCTGGAAAGCAGGAACTCTTTTCTTACCTAGGCGAGGCTGTGGAAGGAGACACCTAAGCACTACAGGAGGCTATTTAAACCACACCCGATGGATGAATCTTGCTTTGCGTTATTCTGCATTCTCTGCAGCAGAACGCTCATCGTGTCTTCAGCTTCTGATCCTGGGCCTAAGGGAACAAAGGCTTATCATCCTGGAATCCAGTCTTCAGCAGCACCTGTAAAGACAAAGAAAGAACAGGTTAGCTCTACGGTCTTCAGTGGCAGCGCATCTCTTACCTGGTCCATCGGCTGTCACCAACGCCTCGCGCTGCATTCCGGCATCTGAAAGACAAAGGCTTACCTACTCTTCGCATGCTCCGGAGGTCTTCGCACTGCATTCCGGCATCTGAAAGACAAAAGCTTACCAGCTCTTTGCACGCTCCGGAGGTCTTCGGCGCTGCATCCCGCATCTGAAAGACAAAAGAAGGTGCGTTTAAAGACATTGAGCAACTTTATTACTCACGTGCCATTACTCCTTCCCACGCCGAATCCAGTGGGTATTCCAGCACCCTTCAGCTTCTCTAAAGCTCCGAACTTGTACCTGCAAGATAAAAGGGACAGCTAGTGCGCATCGTGAAGCAGGCTACAAGCGCTTACTTACGTGCTTCCAGGCGCTTCTATTCCTCACGCGGGTTCGATCCTCAATTCTCTTCAGCCCGCCATCCGCCATCGCCGGAACCCTGCAAAACAAGAGATATCATTACAAAAGACTTTTAAGACATTTGAAGTGCTGAGAACTTACCGTTCGTGCAGTTAACGACGGACAGCAGTCCTCTGAGGTCAAGAGGCCTGCACCCTTATCCAGTGAAGAAACTGGTTACGGCACCCTGCCCCGAGGCAGATGGAGAGCTCGGCGTTCACTTACCTAAGGTGAGGGCGTTAACCTTTGGGGTTCTACAGGAGAAGAGAAAGGGAAGAGGAGAGAGGCACCCAATAACCCCAGTTCATTAATCCCATATTTTCTATCTGCAGACATCTTACTCTTCGAGTCAGACATACAGTGCACAGAGGTCCAGCCCAAAGAGCCAACCGTGTGTTACACATCACCTTTGAAGATACGGCATTCACCCAGTCAAGACCGGCGCCTCTGCGGGAATCAGGTGAGCGTTACAGTTTGACAGCAGGTAACGTAGATTGTAATGCTGGACTCACACCACAGACTCTTGCTGGTCAATCTCTTTCAGATTCACTTGTCAGCAATATCACTCCCTCTGCGGCACTGGAGAAGCAGTAATATGTATGCATCTAACAATCCGCAAATGCCGAGGATGAGATTGACCAGATTTGGGAGTTGGATGGCAGCTGAAAGTTGTGACATACACTGGCATTTATACTAAGTTTGCATCAGGTGATTCCCTCCCCCATAAATTTCAAACGACCATGATATGCTTTCCTTTCACGCCTATCTCTGGCCTCTTTATTTTGTATGATTCTGCCGGACCCCCTTTCTGAGATATTCAGTGGACTGTGGTCTAGATCAATTGATAGAAGCCTATAAACTTTCAATGTTCTGAGTCTTTAAAAATGCTACTGAAGCATCGCCCTTATAAAGCTTGGAGAATGGTGCATTGCAGGGATCTGCAGCTTGCATATCTCCACATGTTTAAGACTACAACTCCCATGATGCCTGGCCATTGACTATGCCAGCTAGGACTGTGAAATATCTGGGGAGCCAAAGGTTCTAGATTTAGTAGGTAGATGTAGATTACCTTTAAAAGAACATGGCTGTTCTGCTGAGTATTGCTATTGCTACACAATACACATAAAAAATAAAACTAAAAATACATTTTCTCCTACATGCTTTCTTGAGATGTTGGGCCAGACGCCCTATAGGTCTTTTAGTAGGGTTACTAATTATGCCTGCATCTGTTCTGGGTGTTCACCAAATAAAGTAAAGCTCCCCATTGTATTGAAAAGTCCTGTTGGAAAGTGTCAGTTAGTCATTGATACCTGGCTGGCTCAGTGCTGTTAACTTGCTGGTCAAATATCCTATTAAATGATTCCGGAAATCCTTCTCACTTAATGCAGATTACAAGACAGTTCTGAAGGTGTTTGGTTTTAAATATCCAGCTTATTACATCTCGGAATGCTTCATAGCCTACACTCCTCACCTTTCAGCAGAGGATCTAGAAAATGGCTGCCACACGGTACAGAAAGCATGCGCTACATTAATTGTGCTTGACTCGGTCCCATGCGAGGTTTCTGGCATGCCTCGAGCAATCTGTGTTGCTTTTTGCTAACTACGGCTTGGCGCTCCTGGAAAGCCTGAGGAAAGGTTCCCAACAGCACCTCACTACACGCCACGACAAACAGTAGCACTTTGTGACCCATTTGCTTCACTCGCCCAGGGGAACGGTAGTCGTTGAAATAGTCTTTCTAAATTTGTGTAAACCTTTAAGTTTCAAATCAAAGTATAGTCAAGCCATGCAATATTTAAGAGCAACATTTATGCTTGGATAAAATACGATTCGAATGTTCTTTCTGCATCTATGGCGTGGAAGGGGTAAATGGAGACTGTTTGACTGATTGTTTTTCTAACAGGTGGGATCTAAATACCCATCCCGGAGTGGATCTCAAAAAGAGTGATCCTAGACCCCCGTTTCCATCGTCATGATGATTTGAAGTGGCTCTCCTGCCAAGAGCATGTTAATAATGCCACAACATGTTGCATTTCATGGCACAATTTTCCAAAGAAACAATATTACTTTCTCGCCGTGTGATAGGGATCATCACTGTAAGGCTAATGCCACTAAACAATACATGTAGCTGATTAGTCCACCACCAGGGGCTCATCTTAATGAGGGCGTTACACAGCCCATGTGTGCCCAGAACACAACTTATTTAGAGAAGTAATTATAGAGATAAGACCCTGAACCAGGCAATTAAAAGACCAGCTCACATTGAGATTATTAAACGTATGCACATCTGACATGTCTGGCAGTGTGCCAAATCCAAAATATGTTATACATTTTTGAACCATGCAGAGTCTGCTGTTATCTCACCGTGTCCGATGCTCAATAGTGGGTGCCTCCCAATTTAGCTTTGATGCCCAGTATAACCGGTGTCAGTGTCCTGTGCCCTTCCCCCACTAGATGTCCTAAACAGTAGTGTCCAACAGCTGATGGTGAGAAATGGTACTGGAGGGTTTTCTTCTCACTTTGTTGGTATGCTCGCATTGCTGGACCTGGGCTCAAAATTGGCCATACTATGTCATAAAACCTATCTCTATGTTGCGACGACTCTCTTTTAGGTAAAGCATCTTCAGGTACTTTATCTCCCACATGCTTCGGTGCATGGTATGCGAGAGGCCACCTTTGAAAACCAAACCATCACTGATAAATCCTGCAATGCTTAGCTGAACAGAACATCCCACTTCTTTCAGAAGGGGAAATATCACATCTTCTAACCTGCATTAAGTCCAAGAACTGCAATGGGCCCTATCCTAGCAAAGACCCTTAAATGTTATGGCCTGATGGTGATTCCTTCACTTTTTGCACCTATCAATGCTTCTCTTCAAAGGGGTTTCCCTATCCCTTAAATGCTCTATTTTTGTTATCCTTCCAAAAAGCTCTCCTTGGATCGCTTTAAATCCATATACCTTCGCTCCATTTCCCTACTTCTTGCAGCTGGCAAGCTCTGGAAGTTCACCATTAATCCCTTTCCCTGAGATTTTCTTGTATCTGAAGTGCTTGATCTGCTTCAAGTGGGATTTAGATATGGTTGAGGAACTGAACGGCTCTGATTTTGACCATTGACGATCTTCACCTCACTTCTGTTGTTGCAACGTCACTGTTATAATACATCTTTTTCTATTATTTGCATTTTATACCATTGGCCCTTCTATTAATATGCACAGTTTAGCATCTGCTGGTAGTGGAAGGTTTGTGGTTTATTATTTATCTTCTTTGTGACTTGCAGTACCCAACCAGCAACTATGACTTTGTTTTGTTTGTCTGTTTTGCCTCTCTGGTCTGAGGCCTCCCAGAGCTTTACTGTCTCCATTCGCATTTGAGCCCTACCTCCAACCACCGGCACAGCTTTTCTATGATGAATGAATTCCTTTTTACTCCCGCACAGAAGATAACCAGAGCCCCGGCAAAACAGACCATCATCGTGCTGACAACAGGCCTTGTTTTGTGGAGTGTATTTACTTTACATTTATACCACGCACCAGGTACCTAAGAGCTTAAGGGTGCGCACATAAAGAGGGCAAACATAGACAAGGAAAGGAGTGGAGGAAAATTCACACTCGAGAAATGGAGCAGGACATTACCCTGTGACTGTCAGTGGGGCTAACAGAATAAAAGCATTTTAAATTTCTTTTTAAAGGTGACAGTAGACTTGACCTCTCTTATGTCAGGTGGAAGAGAGTTCCAAGCATTAGGGGCCGCTATACTAAATGCTATTTTAAGGGCTTTGCTGGTTTTGCAGTTTAGTGTTCTCAGTTGGTTGGTGTTATTGGATCTAAGAGACCTCAGACTCTGTTTCTCCACAACACACTCCATCAAGTAGGATGGCATGTGACCCATAAGACATTTGTGGGTGATCAGAAGCAATCTGAGTGGACTCTTGCTTTTACTGGGAGCCAATGCAAACTCTGCCTGGCCTCAGACACATGATCTTTCCACTTGAGGCCCTTGGACACCCTGACTGTGATATCCTGAATGACCGGCAAGCAGTTATTCTCTGATTGTGAAATGCTAATGAGAAAGCTACAACAGTAGTCGATCTTTGAGCCAACTATTGCTCTAGATATTGTGTCAGCATTCTTTTCTGAAATACACGGCCGAAGGTGAGTAAGCAACTCTATGTATTAGGTTGATGTACGAGACCCATTGACTAGTGGATGGCATGTCACTGGCTATAATCAAACTCTAATAGAATAGAGGCGATGGTTGTGGGAAAAGACACCAATCTCTGGAGACCAGAGTGCTCAACCCCAGAGATGGCACCTATTCCTGTTCTTGTCTTGTCAGTCCTGTCTTGGCTTCTGCTTTGATTTTAATCCGTTCACCAGATGAATATCCTTAATGATAGTGGTTTCTGTGCTCTAAAACCCCTAAAATAGATAAAGTCGTCCATGTCATTCCCACGTACTACACCATACAGTGGTTTCTGCACTTGAATTTGCTCATTGGCATTATGAGAGCCACTCTGTATGGGCCTACCAGACTTTCCCGTTCACCATATTCTGCTAATCCAAACTTCTGATGCTTGACTTGCTTCATGGCTGCTGATCTGCATAGATTCCCACTGCAGAATCCCCTTTAAAATGCTCTGTATCATTCACTGCATCTATTATGCTTCTGGTTCAACATATCTCAAAAGAAAACTTAACTTAACCCCAGGATTGCTGGACACTCTCGTCACATGTTCTGCTCCTGTCCCTTAAATGTCCTGTTTCTCTATGGGGTGGGCAGACTTTTCCTGTTCTGGTGCCGGCACTATGGGATCAGCGTCCTCTTTCCATATGTCTGGATGCCAACTATCTCACTTTCCATCGTCTTCTAAATGTTTTTAACTTTCCTCTATGGACTTCCTCATTGGGGCTTCCAGCTAGTGCCAAGGTGGTACCAGTGAACAAAAGCTCTATAAACTTCAAAATATAATACACCATAATACCTTTGTCCCGAGTGGGGCGGTTATGTCCAGACATGTGTCCCGTGCCTGCTGGGCCTATAGAACCAAGCTACGCCTGACTGATGACACCCAATGATGCTAAAACATGTCTGAGTATGCTTGAGGTCTCATGCAGAAAGTATGTGACTTGGCAGTTTGGGCTGGACTGCCCCTTTTGGGGTGGGGCCAAGGCTGATTTGCATATGATCTTTCCTTTGTCTTAATGGCTTGGCAGGCTAAAGAACGATGATTTGGAGGATTGCCCAGTGCAATGCCAGAGGTTAAGATTCAAACCTTCCAGCCATCACCTTTGTTTTTCCATGGCAGGCCCTGCATGGACAGCTGCTGCTCTGGTGCTCCGCGGTCTGCACTCAGGTCCTCTACAATAGGTGGTTGGGCATAGCCCCAAACAACCATTATAGAGAAACAACCACTGTAATAATACTTACCTCTCTTCAACAACAACACACCGACTGGATTTGTCTCACCGACTCTGAATATTTAAACACATTCAGGTTCTTTGGAATGACAAAGAAAACATACAAACAAATTCTACCTAAATGTGTTGTCCCCCTTCCACCCTCCAACTCCCTCCAACCCGAGGCCTGTATTTTAAAGCATTAGTGATACGAATATTTATATCTCTGAAGCAAATCGTAACTATTAGATTATGTCCAGTATTTGGTTTGGGGGAACCATTATATCAGGGACTCTCCCCTTATATAGTCCAACATCATTCCCCAATCTTGGCAAAACCTGTCTCTGTCCCCTTTTATTACATATGTGATCCATTCCATCACGACTATACCGAATACTTTGCGAAGCCACTGAACATCCGATTATCTTTTTAATGAATTCCAATATATGGCCCACATTTTAATAATGTTCTACCCTCTATTGATACATGCTATTTCAGGATCAACATAGGAAACTTGGGAATGCAAATGTTACTGAAGAAGAACCCCTTTTTTATCGGACATGCCAAGTCACCATACATGATAATAGACTGTGGGCCTGATTTACAAAGCGTTATTCAATGGGATCACTTCCACATTTACCCAATGCAAGCCTTATAGATGTGATGTATTTAACATGCTTCAGCAATAATGAAGCTGGAATGGCGCTAATATGAAAAAAACATTTCAATAACATGATCACTAAAGTAAAATAATCGAATCAACCCAGTGTCGTGTGCAGTGAAAAAGACCCACTCTATTATCGGACAGACCAAAGACACCCTGAGCTGACACTTTCCTAAGGAATTCCACCTCAGAACATAGGCAAGTTATTACTGGGCACAGCAACTCGTTTTTGGGCAACGCTAATAAAAGTATGTGCTTTCAGTGGGTAGCACTGAAAGGCAGGAAGAACTTGCCTTGTGTTTATTGTGCAAAGTCAAAATGGTTGTATTCTTACAGATAGAGTACTGGCATTGCTGGGCAAAGCCAGCACCTACAGTGGCTGGTACTGCCAAGCTGGCATGACTGGCCTTGGCCTCATTGGGCGTGTAGGTACAGTTATAACACTGGCGTTGTGTTTCTTGGGCAAAGCCTACATGGCTGTCTCTTACAGTTATAATACTGACGTTGTTTTTCTTGGGCAAAGTCTACATGGCTGTGTTTTACAGTTATAATACTGGCATTGTTTTTCTTGGGCAAAGCCTACATGGCTCTGTCTTACAGTTATAATACTGGCGTTGCTGTGCAAATCCAAGACAAGTGTGCTCTTACACTGACTGGCACTGCCAAACTGGCAGTACTGGCCATGCCATGGCATTTTTGATCAAAGCAGCCATTGGTCTTTTATTAAAGTAGAGTTCTTATTGGGCAAACCATTGACGGTATGTTCTTACCGTGGCTGTTACTGTGAGGCTGGCACTACTGGCCTTGGCATTTCTGGGCAAAACAGTCATGGGTGTGTACCTATAGGCAGTGCACTGACATAATTGAGCAAAGCCAAGAAAAGTGGATTGTTTCAGTGGTTTGCGGTACTGCATTATTGGACAAAGCCATCATGGGCGTGTTTTCTTACAGTTACAGAGCTGGAATTTTGTGGTAAAGCCAAGACGAGTGTCTGCTTATACTGTTTCACAGCACTGCCTTATTGGGCAAAACCATTGTGGGTGTGTTCTAGTTAAAGTGCAAATGCTGGAAAATTCTCCTGTGTACTCTTGGGGGACCTGGCATCTGATGGAGTTTGTTCATATTTTACCCTACATGACCAGTTGTAAATCGTGTCTGTAAATCTTACCTAACTTTTCACTTCAAGTGAACAGAAAATGCACCGTATTAACCAGTTATTTTGAAATAACCCTTCTTGGTTGTTTTCCCCTCCTTTGCCTTCATTATTCAGAAATATTTACGCCCCCCTTTTTAAAAAATCCACTGGGCAGCACTATCCATGTCTCAATAATGAAGATACCCTCCTAGTCATGTGTGATGTGCAGGTTAGTGATGTCATCTGCATGGTTGATTGCTGAGCAGACATTGACAAGCACCTATTATTGTGTAGTGGTGAATGCTGGAGTGATGATGTGGTGTAGGTTAACGTGGTTGAGGCTGCTGTGATGTGGTGTCCATGATGATTCTGGTGAACGGCGTGGTTGGAAATGAGTGGCGTGGTAGGGATGAGCTGTTGAGAGAGGGCTGAGACACATATTACTCCTTCGCAGGGGACAGTGCCTTCCCACTGTGACCATTCCTGTTGACACCGATCAGGAATCCAGCCACGCTTCCACTCCCTAAGTCATGCTTCCACTCCCTTGACCACCCAGGTGGCTTATTGCCATTGGCAGCCCTGTAGTACTTAAAATCAGTGGCATGTTGTGTCCTGCATAATATTGCCACATCATGTCATAGCAGTACAGGTGCAGAAGGCCTTCTGCCCTCATCCAAAGGCACCAACTGTGGTTGAAGTGTATGAAAAGAAGCAGTGGAACTATGTTCCCTACTGTCCTGCACCCGCTCCCCACAGACCCCATCACTACGCCCATACCCACGCACAATACAAACTCCAAAACACATACGCCTGCTGTTTAAGGGAACTATCAGTGCAGTGCACTGAAAGTGCAAGTTTCAACTTCTTCCTACAATTTTATTTTAAAACAAAACTATTGTGAAATGGTTTCTGTTTAATATAAAAGTATAGGAACAGTAAAACCTATTTAAAAGAAGTAGAGGAGCACCGCTCCCGACTGCTCCAGTCCACTTCGACCAATGGGCAGCAACCATTCCCTTAGCAGGCTAAAGGACACAGGGACTGGACATACACACCAATTTAATACAAAATAACTTCTCATGAAATACAACCTCTGTGGAATGCACACAGTAATGCCACATCCCTGATGGCCTTCAGTGATGCAATCAGGCTGATCCAGCTTGCTCATAACAACACCCTAAGAATGTGTCTCTTGGATTGGCAAACCGTTGTGAGCCCCATAACATTAATAGCACAATACCAACTCAGTAACATCCTTCACAAAAAAGTGCAGAATCCACGTCCACACTCATGTTGTCAAAAGAAAAGTGTCCATGTCACACACCCAAAATCCTGATATTGCAAAGCTAGCCCAGGGCATAATGTCTCTATCATGTGTGTTCCCCTGAGTTGCATGCATCAAAAGCAACAAAATATGTCGTACCTGACTGCCATCTTGATGCTGGGGCCCTCTGCACCATTGCTGCTGGACCTGCTCACCTTCACTAACCACTGCCATGTATGCGCCCCTGCAATGGGGAAAATCAACAGCTGCCCAACCACCCCTTCTCTGATACCCTCAACATGCTCCTTGAAAATGTAGCCATTCACAGCTTACACAAACATAAATAAATGAAGTAAGACTACACACCCCTCTCTATCAACAGTTTTTGATCACATTAATGGGAATACAGCAGCAACATTACACATGACACACGAGAAAGACATTTAGTGCTCCGACATCCGCACCTCACAACAATGCACATCATACTTCACACATCATCGCATACATACTTGTCATCTGGATCATACTCTTATGTAGATTGTGAGAATCAGGTGTGGTGCATGCTCATGCTTCATGGAGTGGCTACTCAACATGTCATAAGTCAGGAGATGGCATACAAGGCTGACATGACAGGAGTGTAAATGTAATGCCACACAAAAAAGAAGTTACTGCTTCTTCCCTCAGTAAAAACATGTGCACATGAACATCCCAAGGAGACTGACTCCAATCACCTGTCATGGAGGTGTAACCAGCAACACAAAGCAAATGCATAGCTGATGAAGGAGACATGCACACACACAATTTTGTAGAACAATGCACATCAGGAACATATTGTTTTATCCGATGGGGTTCTTTCCAATGTGGGGAGTAATAACACAGCCAACATTACGACGATTGTTGCACCTCATGACCATAAACAAGATAACAATATTGATTCTAGGAAATGTGCTCAGACTCTTACCAAATTAAACATTGCCCTTTTAAACACCCGTTCACTGGTAAAACACGGTATCGAGATACATGACTATATACAGGAACATAAACCAGATGTTATGTGTCTCACAGAGACATGGCTCACTAAAGCACATCGGCCCACCATAGAGCAGGTGACCCCAACGGGGTGCATGTTTTTGGGGAAGCACAGAGAGAACAATATTGGGGGTGGAGTAGCCCTAATCTGTAAAAAGGATCTAGGGTTCTATGAGGTCAAAATACAGTGCATGGGTTGTGATATTATCCATGTAAAGTTAACCTCAAATCCTAACTTTAGCCTGAACATTGTTTTACTCTACCGCCCTCCGGGAGATGGAGGTAATTTTAATGATGACCTAGTGAACTTAGTTACACCTATGTTGACCACAAATTCCGGCCTAGTTATTTTGGGTGATTTTAACCTTTGGAAAAATGACAAAACAGATAAAAAAGCATTACAATTAGAGAAGGTGATGAAAACTCATTGAATCATTTACCACAATACCGAACCCACACATATCAGGGGACATATTTTGGACTGGATTGGTGGAGGAAATGTCCAATTCGTACCTATTTCTACTACCCCCTGTATCTGGTCTGACCATTACCTCCTGACATGTTGCTTGGAGCTCCCTGCTAAACCAGCAAGAGTGCATGCCATGGTGCACACAGTCAAATCATGTAATTTTAGGGACATCACTTCAGATGTTCTAAAGATTTATGTGGATTTTCTTATGGATAAAACAGAAATACAGAATAACCCAGAGAGACTCACGGAAGTTTATAGCGAGGTTATGTTAGAGATGCTAGATAAGTACGCCCCCTTATAACATAAAAAAGTCAAAGACTTGCCCAACCGCCATAAGTGGTTCACTCCAGCACTACCCGAACTTAAAGCCAGTAAGAGACAGGCGGAGCAAGCCTGGTACAAAGATAAATCCAATGAGAATCTATCGGCATGGAAACTCATTGGAAAGCAGAACTAGGCAATAATCATAGAGACTAAGAAATCACACTATGACGATCAAATAAACCAGGCTGGAGACAAGACAAAGGAACTTTTCCGTCTCTTCAGAACTTGGGAGAAACCGATGGCCTGTAATCCTGATATCAAACCTTCTACTGAAGATTGTAACCGAGTTCAGAAGGCCTTCGCAGATAAACTGCTGAAGGCTCAGAAGAAAATTGAACAGGAAGCACTGATCGCGCCTATATCAAACCCCCCTAAAAAAGACAAATCAACTAACTCTCCAGGTTCTTTCAACTTCACTGAACCAAATTCAGTCGAAGTCCTGGAGATATTAAAAACTATGCACCCCACTAATTGCCCAGGGGAAATTTTTCCTTCCAAATATATATTGGAACATCGAGAATTGTTTGCTCCGCTCCTTAGCCGGTTCGTCAGTTCATCCTTTAGCACCGGCTACATCCCTCAATCCATAAAAAATGTGGCAGTTACCCCTCTGTTAAAAAAAAACAGGCTTGGACCCGCTGGATGCAGCCAATCTGAGACCAATCACAAATACCCTGTTCTTTCTAAAATTAATTGACAAGGTAGCTACCACACAGCTCCAATCCTATGTACTTAACACCGGTAAGCTACATGTGAAGCAATCAGGATTCAGGAGCTTTCTTGGAACTGAGTCCGCGCTCTTAGACCTACAAACACACATGCTTGGTAAATTAGAGCACAGCGGGTCAGGGTTGCTGATGTTATTAGACCTCTCAGCAGCCTTCGATCTGCTGGATCATAAAATCTTGCTCGAAAGGATGGCGGCTGTCGGAGGTCCTTCCTGTTTACTGGGGTGATCAGGTTTCTGAGCCACAGACTATAACCTGTGGTGTTCCTCAAGGAGCTTGTCTTTCACCTTTATTGTTCAACATCTATATTCTACCACTATGTGTTGAGCTGGAAGCCCTGGGGATCTTTTTCTGCAATTATGCAGATGACTTCCATTTGGTACTAGATATGACAGGGGACTATGAAGTCGATCAAGAAACATTGACTGCAGCATACCTCGTTATTAAACAATGGATGTCAAAAAATTGGCTTTGTTTAAATGCCGCTAAAACGGAGTTGATGCTCTTTGGTTCTAAATATGCACAATAAAAATTGAACCAAAAATATAACAGCTTTTCCATCGAAGGCAATCAAATTAATCAAATTAAGATTGTACAGAAAGTCAAGACCTTGGGCACCTATATGGAGGAAAGTCTTGATAGTGAGGCACATGTCACCGCCGTCTCCACTAATAATAACTACCATCTGAAAGTATTGAGACAAGTAGCCCCGCTTATATCGGTGGAAAATCGTATAAAACTAGTAAGAGCAGTGATTCTGCCACGTGTTGACTACTGTAACGCCCTACTAGGAGGAGCCAGTAAGGCAAACGCTCAGCAGTTGCAGAAAATACAAAATGCAGCGGTACGAATCATCTTTCAGATGAAAAACTCCGAACCTACCAGCACTGCCAGAAGGAGACTCCATTGGCTCCCAGTGGCTGCCCGTATTCAATTTAAACTGCTCACCACGTGTCACAAATGTATCTTTGGCAATGCCCCTGCATACTTGAAGGAGAGGATGAAAATCCACCAACCAAATAGATTCTTAAGATCTAAGGAGGGCTCCCAGTTGGTAATACCACGTACTCACAGGACCCGTGGACTAGGGCGGGCGTTTAATGTGCAGGGCGCCCAAGCCTGGAATATCCTGCTAATCAGGTTACGTCAAACCGAGGATCATCATCTTTTTCGCAAACAGCTAAAAACCAACCTTTTTAGCTAAGACTGTCTTAGCATCTTCACCTTCCTTTTGGCGCCTGGATGCCCATGGGCTTTGGCGCCTTACAAATTCAAATAACATAACATAACATCTTTAGTGACCATCAGCCAAAGATCACCATATGTAATTATACATGCTGAATCCTATGTGTGCAACATCATGCCACTATTGGGATGCATATATCACAAGCCATACTAATCCACGACAGTGCACAACCTTACCTGATGGTACTGCTGTTGTGATGTGAATCTCTCACCACCCCCACCTAACACTGAGCCTCCACATTGGTGCTAGGAGAGTCAGGGTCCAGCAGAATGAATGGGGACTGGGGTGGAAATAGGGTCCTCGGGCTGCCCTCTCATGGAGTGTGGGCCCTGGATGAGACAAGAAATCTGAAATGATATTGGACATTTGCTTGTACTAGCTAAATGAGTCTGTCTGACAGGCTGCACATGTATACATCAATGTTGAATGGAATATTCACCTGTATGTGGGAGGTCGTGGCAATCAACAAGACTATGGGCCTGATCACGACTTCGGCGGTAACCCCTAAATCCGGCCGTAGCGCTAATACCGCCGGATTTAAGGGTCCGCCGAATCAGGGCTTCGGCAGATTTCGCCCCAGCTCTGAGCTGGGGGGAAATCCGCCGAAAATTCGTGCTATTACCGCCGGCGGGAAATCCGCCGGCGGTAAGAGCGCGAAAATTCCCCATTGAGCCCAATGGGGAATGGGGCATTCCCGAATGGGCTCAATGGGGAATGGGGAATTACTTTACCGCCGAACTCGTGATCCGGCGCTATTAGCACCGGGAGTTCAGCGGTAGGGCTATTACCACCGGCGGTAAAACCGCCGGCGGTAATGGCCAAGTCGTGATCAGGCCCTATGTCAGTTGACTTCACTAAGCATAGCCACATGTCCAGTTTCTCAGCTCATTAATGTGCCAAGTAGCATGGGCAGTTGAGTCACTGCTCTCTAGAGCATTATGTGCCTGTCATAAGTACAAAATAAATACAGTCCACCTGGGAAAGAGGGGAAAAGTAGGAACATAATCCATACTCCCCCCACGGTGCATGGACACCAGAGTGCATGAAGAAGGGATTTATTTATTTTATTTATTTAGTGTGCATTTGTAAGTCGCTTATACAGCAAGTAAATTGTGTTTCAAAGGGACGGTGGTGGTAAGAGGATAGGGGTGTGTGGGAGGGAATGGCATCACCTGCATGGTTCAGTTGGAACACTCATAGGCCCTCATTAGGACCCTGGCGGATTTTTTCCGCCGTCGGCGGACTTTTCCGCCATGGCGTAAAGTCCCTTTACGCCATGGCGGATGGCGGACTTACCGCCCCATTCCGAGGTCGGCGGGGCGGTAAGTCCCCATTGACCCATTTACCCTTCCCCATTCCCATTTCGGCCCCATAGGGCTCAATGGGAGTGGGGAAGGCGTTAATTACGCCACCGTAAATTACGGTGGCGTAATTAACACCAAGGTCCCATAGCGCCATGGATTTTTACGCCCGCAAAAAGCGGGCGGAAAAATGACCATGGCGCTATGGGAACTCGTAGTTGGCGGTAAGGGGTCGGCGCAGCTAACGCTGGCGCAAACCCCTTACCGCCAGGGTCCTAATGAGGGCCATACTGTGGTGAATACAGGGATGGTGCACTCTGATCACTCATAGCCAAATCATGGTCGTCATTGGCTAGGGATACTCATTATGGAGATGCCTGTATGAGGACTCCAATTGCAACACAATCCTGATGATGGCTTTCACGAGTAGCAAAAGATTCAGCATGCATCTCCTCATGCAGAGATTATTTCAAGGAATCAGTGTCTGCACGGCGGAATTCCCTTGAGGCCAGCATTTCCTCATGCAGAGTTTGTCTCAAGGAATCCGTGCATTGACAGTGGCTTGCTCTTGAGTCTAACAGCTCAAGGTGCCTCAAAGTGACCATCTCCTGCCGCAGGAAGTTCCTTGATGCCAAAACTTTATCATTCAGGGATTGCCTCAAGGTAGAATCTTTCTCATGAGTCGCCTGGCTCTGGTGTTGAATGTCCTCTCTCCACTCCTGCCACAATATGCATTGTTCGGCATTGTGTACAGCACTGGAGGAGATGATACTTTCTGCCAGGCAGTGGATGCCCCATCTCTTGCAGGACCTCACTCCACTGGGTACTTGCACGCAGCAACTTCTCCTACCACTCCAAGTGTCAGGCAGGCACACATCCACCATGTGTGCGTGGTCTACCAAGCCGGGATGCCAGAGCACGGGCCTGTCGCATTAAGTGTTCTGTCACAGGATGGCAATCTACAACCCTCCCACTAGCATCAGCCTCTACTGCTGCCTCCATGATGGTAGGAGGCAAGGTTGCAGACACAGAATTCACCATTGAAGCAGGCCTCTCTGCTGCCAGGCCCAGGGTCTCCTGGCTCTCCTCTAGGAACTCAAGAAACTCGATGGCTTCCAGACTACTAATTGCTGGCCCCATTATGCCTTCACCTCTGAATCGGCTGCATCATCAGAAGACGAGTCGGCAGACTTGCTGATGATGGTCTGCAACAGGAGGGGATTCTCACAGTTGTGCAGTGGTGAATGGTTGTGCCTAATCCTATGCCTCCTTCTCATCCTCCTCATACAGGTAGTCATCACCTGCACAAAGACAGACAATAGAGGCCCACCTATACACTTCAACATGCATATTCAAAATCAAATGCATACAGACACAAAAGGGCCGAGCACACATGCATCAGGCATTGAAACTGGGCATTCTGTAATGTGGAATTCATGGGTGGCCAACATTCAATGATCTGTGAAATCAGGGCATATTGGGTCATGTATCAAGCCATCAATTGTAGGAGTAGGTCACCATACAAACAGCCAGACATGTATGAGAATGGAAGAGGTAATAGTAGAGAGATGGAGTTTCATGCTTCATTGGTGAGCCCATTCTCAACTCCATACATGGACACATGCAACATGTACACATGTCAAGTATTCTCCTGCTGATATTAAAAACCTACAGGATTTTGTGTTGCCAACATCCCCATACCGCCTTTGCAGGATTGGGCAAGGCCCAAATAGTAGTTAAACATGCTCACATGCATATTTAACCTGTGTGAGGAGACTACCATATGGACATGACCTGTATACACTTGCATGACCACTGAATAATTGACATTCCAAATGTGGAATGAACATCACATATAAAACATATTTTGGACAGCCACTGCAACTTCTGTCTTGGACACACCCTCATGCATCTTCTCACTTACATTGTTGCTCATTCATGTCCAGTGGCCACCAGGGCCAGTGAATGGATAACTCTGACATCATGCACTGCTTAGTATTATTTCATGTGAGGCAAAATGTGTGTTCACAATGCACTATCCACAAGTATGACACTATGAGTGTGTCCAATGACATGTGTCGTGCAGGTCCTCGGCACATATAAGTGTATTGGCCGCGCTAAAGGTTTCTGTATAGAGTAATGTCTTCTGAAAGATTAATGTCAACCACAAACATAGATCAAGCATCCACCTTCTAGGTTTCACAACATGTACTGGAGGTGACCATGGATGCATTGTTGTAGTACTCAGGGAAGGGTGAGAAGGACCCATTTGCTAGCATATCATGTGTTGAGGAAAGCATACATGTCATGTACACATGGCACTCACCAGATGTGGCTACATCAATGGTATGGGGATGGGGGGACACCACTAAAGCTTGTGGGATTAAGCAGAGTTAAATCTCTCTTAAAGGCGTCCTCTAGAAAACCTGATAGACACTAAATCATAAAAATAACTAGAACAAAAAGTGTCTAGTGATACATTTACTAGACCGGGAGACACCTGGGGTGTACTAAAACCAACTGCATATTCAATACATATAGACAGTCATTGCAAAGAAAACAGAATAAACATGAAGTGCTCATTATTCTTTCTGTGGTGCTCTTCCCTTTTATTTTCATTATTTGTTTGCAGATACGAATGCTGATGCATTTTGGACTAAAAACATCCATCTTCGGGGCAGGTTCTATAAATACATAATATAACACGTTTTTATGGTCTAATCTCTTATACTCACTTCTAATTAACCATATTCCTCATAAACAATATAGATGGCACATGCTAGGAGACTGTGTCATACCTGTCTTATGTCAGAGAAGAATGGCAACCTTTGCTGTCTAAAAAAGTGGAGCCTTGTTTCAAAGCTGTACTGATGGTCAGCTGTGGCGCTGATCATATGATCTACATGTCAAGCAATAGTGTATAGTTAAAGGGAATGTTGGCAAAATGTATAAAAAAAACAGATTGTGTGATCTGTTATAGTACTGCCAATAAAAGTGGAAGCATAATCTTACCTAATGGTGTTCAATTCAAAAGTAATCCTGACGAGAAGCAACAACAGTTATTGACTGCTGTCTTGTAGATCAAGTGGAGAGGCCTGTGCATTGCTGTTCCTCCTGCCTTGTGCCATTTTGTTTGACTCCTCCAGCTATATTTTGCCTCCAAACGTCTACATCTCTTGCTGCCTGGTAGTGTTCCACTGGCTGCTGACCATTTGCACTGCCTTGGAGTGCCTGGTATTCCTCCATATCCTGTTCTTCTGTGGGTCTCCTGTCAGGCTCTGTGACCACCACATCATTAACATACATCACCCCACAGCTCCACAGTACACATACAGTCAGGGCCCAGGTTCACCCAACCAGACTCAGGTGCACTATGCCAGCTACATCGACCAGCACCCTGAATGTGGTGAGGGGGAGGGCTGTCAACTTCTCTGCTGCCGAAGTTGGCATTCTGGTTGAACAGGTCCTGGCTCATTATGATTCCCTCTTCGAGCCTCTGTAGCAGCTTGGGACACATGGCAATCAGAAGATCTGGATGGACATCATGGCTGCCATCAATGTGGAGGGGGTGACAGTCCGTACAGTGGACAATGCAAAGAAGTGCTTGGATGAACTAAGGATCTGGAGCCAGGCGAAGGCAGCCCTTGAGGCAGGTGCTTCCGTGGAGGTGCACTCTGCAGCCCACCATCGGGTGACACGCTTCACCTCCAGAACCTGGAGAGGATCATCCTAGTGGTTCATGTCCAGAGGACTGGGACCTGCATGCTCGTATCCAAGCTGCTGGTCAGTACTCACAGGGTGAACATTTCCACAGATTTAGAATGTCCTGGATAACTATGCATGAATTGAGCAAATTAGTGCTTTTCACAGCTTGTGTGTTGCACAATTTTTAACTGGAATGCAGCCTTGTGAAGACATTGGAAATATGTCTTGGCACACATCTGTAATGCGGACGAGTGAAGGAATGAGCTTTGTCAGCTTTGGGTGAAAAAGGATACTTGTGTGCCTGCAACGTGAGATGCTAACAGCAAAGTCTCAGACAGGAACACAACCCAGATTGAGATTTTGAAGCCATGTACGGTATATTCATGCACGCCTCTTGTTCAATTGGGAATGATGGTTGTATCATATCCACTCTGAGACTGACACATGTGTTGCAATGTCTGGTCATGGCAATTTTGAGCATTTGAAAATCTGGATATGGATCACCATTGGGACTTGCCAGGCCACTGAATGAGGGGGCATGCATGGTATGTCTTCATAATTGTTTTTCTTGTTGGGACCAACATCATTGCTACTTGATCCTCAGCAGTGGGTGCATGCATGTGTTGCATGCTTTCATGTTGGATTGTCAGAGTTGCATGTTGCAAGATGTTGTTGGATGGAGATGTGACTATGCTGCTACAGACACATTTGGCCAGGTGCCCTTTCCACTGACCTGCCTGCAGCATACACTTGTGTAACTGTTTCATTGCTATTTGATGTGAAATTAGTTGTTGGCATGTGTATGTGGCCAAACATCACTCTGCTATGTTCACATGTCTCATCATTGTGACTTGTCATTTTACTTTCACTTGTGCAACTGGATTCATTCAGATATCTAAACATGTGTCTATGTGTGTGAGTCAGTTGCCTGTTGACTAACGATGACTGCATGGTACAGATAAAATGGAGGGAAGTACACAAGCATTGAAACTTATGATTGATTCCTATGTTGTTTCTTCCCTTTTCCACAGTTATGGTAGCTGAAGAAGAGTGTACGACCTGTACTGTGGAGTTGCATCCCAGGACCAAGGTCTCCAGATGCAGGCACAGACGCCAGGCACACCCAATTATATCCACCTTCTCTGAGGTCGATGTGCCTTGGGGAGTATCACATTCTGATGTCACTGCTGCAGAAGAGTCCCAGGATCCCATCATCATGGTGGACACCTCAGGAGCAAAGGGACAGGTTGGTGGTGATGTTATCACACAGCGCCTCCAAGGCATGGATACCTCATTGGAGGTGTCAGGATTGATGAAGGAGGAGAAGGCAATTTCAGGCCTGCCCACAGTGTCAGGTGGGGGTATCCAGTGGGATGTGCAGGCTGCACACCTTGCCTTGAGACAGCAGGCTGAGCAGTTCAATGTGGAGGTGTAAGCACATCCTCCTGTCCCAGGGCCATCTGCTGGAGCACTACCCATCTTCGCTGAAGCCTCCACCCAGACAGCGCCCGCACTTCCGGGTGATGAAGCCATCCGTGATGCAGTGCTGCCAGGGCTGCCAGTGCTGGTGGGTGGCTTGAGGCGGCAGGGGCCTCTCTGTGATGCTGTTCATGTGACTCATGAGTTGCTTGAACAGCATTACAGTCAGATGGGCCACCTCTTGTCCGAACTGGCAACAACACTGCTTAGCAGTGGCCTCTCTCGTCAGGCCACTGCCATGGTCCCCTCCTCCTAATCTGTGCCCCAGTCAACATCAACTGACTCCTCCACGCCAGCTACTACCATGGCATTCTGTGCCGCTTTTCTGCCAGTGGGGAGTCTGGGTGTGCCTGTGTCCCTGGTGGAGGTGGAAGTTGGTACTGTTGCAGGTGAGATGGTCACAGAGTCTACCCAGGAACCTACAGGGGAACAGGCTGAGGAGGAATACCAGAGAATTGATGACAGTGCAGGTGCTGTCCTCTCCCGCAGACTGTCATCCAGCCAGAGGAAATACCTGTTCCAGAGACACATTGCTGGGCAGCAGGGGATGTTGTTGGGGAGGAGGCAAATCCTTGATGGCATAGTTGGCAGGTGGAGACAAGAAGGTGCAAGCACGGTGCAAGTGAAGCAGAAAACACGACGGTGACTGCAGGCCCTGGTGTCTTTTGGCATTTGTGAGGCATCAGGATGAGGAGAGGTAGTGGGTACATGAGGCAGCAGTTGTCTGGGCTAGGGCCAAGGCTTGGGAGAGGTTGGCGTGGGGCACCATCTTGGAGCAGTATTGCAGGGCAGCGGAGGAGATAGAGTGAAGGATGAGGGAGGCCCTGCAAGCCGTTCAGGAAAGAATAGATGCCCACCTGCAAGAGGCATTTCAATAGAGAAGCTCACTGACTCTTGAACATAGTTATAGAGTTGTAGGTTTCCTTTTGTTCATTTTTTTTCCATGAGGATGTTTTATCCATTTATTATCTGTTTTTCAATAAAACAGATATTTCAATATTCATTCCCACCGTTTGCTGTCTCTTTGCGCCATGTGCAGTATATCTGGGCTTGCTGGTGTATGCATGCTTTTGTGCTTCTTTGTCCATGTGCACCTTTTGTTTGAAAATGATCTCCAACTGAGTATGCCCTATGGCTGTCAGGTGGGTTTAGGGCACACTAATTGGCTCATAGTGGTACTGGCCTTTTTGCTGGTGGGACATGTGTTGCATTCATGGCCAGTGTACATATGTGGACTATGGTAGATGTAGGGAGATGACATGTTTGGAGTTGCACGTGTTTCACATGTTTATCATACGCATCTATTTCTTAGTTTCTTCCATGCTTTGGTGTTCAATCATGTACATGGTGTGTGTGTCAACCATGTATGCTGTGGTTGGCATGGCGCTTCCTTTGTAAATGTTTTCATGGGTGTTGAGTCATGTTGGGGGTTGTTTGTGGTAGGCATGGCCAATTACAGGATTTAGGTTGTTTTTCCGAAGTACAAAGAATCACAGCGGAATTGACCGTAGTCAATTTTGCCACAGTTGTACTTCGGTAAAACAACCCAAAACTGGTTAAACAACCAAAATTCAACCCCCGCCTTACTTACCTCTTCGCTGGCCGCTGCCATTGCTTCTGCTATACCCCTGCGGTGTCAGTTCCGTCCCTCTAACCCGGGTCGGATCTGATGCCGCAGGGTCCCTTTTTCCTTTTTTGCTCTTATTTTATTTTGGGTCCCCACTTCCAATGTCAAGGAAGCAGGGGACACCCCTGCTTCCCCTGAATCAATAATACTGAACATGGGGTGCAGGGGACACCCGAGCAACCCCCGCTACTCATATTCAGTATTTTGGTCTTCGTTTTAATGGTACTGGCCAAATTCAGTCAAATCTACCATACAGCCTTTTTTTCTGATCAATTTGGGTAAACCCGCATTACTTAGATTGAATTGCCCGTGTGGCCATGTGGATATATGTTTCACAAACAGGGAAGGAGCCCATGCAAGGTTGGGGGTAGCAAGGTATGGTTGCCTGAGCCATTTATGGGGCAGCAGAATTACATGTTTGCTTTCAATGTATCAGTGTTTGTTGAGTATGTTTTGGATTGTGTGTCTCCTTGTGGCAATGTGGGGAGACATTGGAGATAAAACATATTTTTCAAATTATGTTTTGGGGCTCTTATTGAGGATAGGTACTCATTTGTACAGGTGTCTGGCTAGATGTTCTCCAGTGCAGGGATGTTTGAGGTGGAGACAGCTCATTCTCCTCTTGTTTTTCACTTCTCAAGATTTCAGATTCTTCTACTTTGTGTTCCTTTATGAGGCCATATCAGTTTCTTCTGCTACTTGCTTGTCCATGTGGATGAGCTCACACTTCCATGACAGGTATAGCTTATTGGCATTGGGAATGATGAGAAGGGATGTGGTAACACTTTTAGTCTCTGGGCTACCCACCGCACATGAGGACTTTGTCACTTGAACGTCAAGGGACCAAGGTCTAGCTGCCCAAACAATATGGTTGGCTGTTGTTGTGCAGCTGAGTATGATCCAAGGGGAAGCCATGGAAGAGGTGACTCTCCTGGATTTACCAGCACTGCTTTTAAGTGATCATTTTGGAGGAGAATGTCTGCCAGGTGTAGTTCATGGATGACACAGGCCAGCGCAGTTGAGGTAGGTATGTGCTCCACAGTAAACTGGGCCATGGGTGTTCAAGATGCAAAGCTGGCAAGTGTTGTTGCACTTACAACGAATGTGAGGCTAACACCACTTTTTATTATTATTATTTTTATGGTATTTATTGAGCATAGACCTAGCTTTCTGAAGCAGCTGAGTGCTTTACAGAGGTATACAACAGTACAGATGCATAACGGATCACTTTGCAGAGGTAACAACAGAAAGATTTACATTGGGGAGAGAAAACAAAGGGGCACACAGGAGGGGTACACAGGAACGGGTGGCGGGGAGGAGAGGGGCGTGCGGCATCTAGCGAGCCATATGGCAAAAGGGGTGATGTGATGTCCTAGGTGTTGTACTAAACAAAGCCTGCAAGTCTTTTCATCACCTTGTAGGGACAGTGAATGGGTGTGGATATCCATAACTGTTGGGTATGCGACGGTACCCTTTTCACAGCAAGTCATGAGCATGTGCCTGCATACATTTCTGTCTGTTCAGCAGCCAACAAGTTTAGTACATCTGTGGGAATCTGATTGTTGTGTTCCTAAGTGCAATGGGTAAGGAGGGGACATCCAGTGAGCTGTTGTCAAGCAAGTGTTGTTGCCAAATGTGATGGGAGTGGATGTGTTCTACTAAGGTGGACTGGGGATTCATCATGGACCTCTGCAAGCAAGCTGATTCAATGGGAATTCACTCAAACATTTAACATGTCATCCAATTCATGGTATTCGCACTGTTCACTGAAAGAGTGGAGTGGTATGTGTTTGGGGTGCAATATTGTGAAGTTGCACAGTGTTGGGGAAAGTATTGTGTAGAAGTGGAGTGGGCATAGAGTAATACAGATTTGGTGGCACAGATTATTGGAGGTACTGGGTCGAGGCAGGACATACGAGTGCTGCCTTAATGTAGGGTGTTGGGGTGCAGATTACTGGAGGTACTGGGACGAGGAAGGACTTGTGGTGCAGCCTTAATGTAGGGTGTTGGGGTGCAGATTAGTGGAGGAACTGTGATAAGGGAGGACTTGTAGGTGCTGCCTTAATGTTGGGTGTTGGGGCACAGATTAGTTGAGGTACTGGGACGAGGGAGGACTTGTGGGTGGAGCCTTAATGTAGGGTGTTGGGGTGCAGATTAGTGGAGGAACTGTGATAAGGGAGGACTTGTAGGTGATGTCTTAAAGTAGGGTGTTGGGACGCACGTTAGTGGAGGTAATGGGATGAGGTTGGACTTGTGATTGCTGCCTTAATGTAGGGTTTTGGGGAGCAGATTAGTGGAGGTACTGGGACGAGGGAGGACTTGTCGGTGCAGCCTTAATGTATGGTGTTGGGGTGCAGATTAGTGGAGGAACTGTGATAAGGGAGGACTTGTAGGTGCTGTCTTAATATAGGGTGTTGGGGTGCAGATTAGTGAAGGTAATGGGACGAGGTTGGACTTGTGGGTGCTGCCTTAATGTAGCGTTTTGGGGTGCAGATTAGTGGAGGGACTGGGACAAGGTCTTGTCGGTCACAGAAAAGTGTGGAAGTAATGGTGATTGCTGGTAAGTAATCTTTGATTGCATCTTTCCCATGGTCTTGTTTATCACACAGGGATGAAGCAAACCATTGCAGTACACCGTGGAAACATACACATCCAGCTGCAGAGGGTGCAGCATAGAAGATGGCGGCTGACAGTGAAAGAGTGGGGCATGGGAGGGAGGAGTTCACAAAATGGCAGAAAGCTTTGAAGGTTTCATTATTGGCATGTCTGTTGGGGGTGTAGGCAGAACATTCATTTAGCAAGAATGATGACCTATGTTCCTTTGGGCGGGTTGGAGAACAACAAGGACTAGGTGTGAGTACAATGTTGCCATTCTTCCTCTATGCTGCAGACGTCTCTTTGGCTGCTGTTAATTTCTTCAGAGGACCAGAGGGGGGACAGGAGCTGCATGGCAAGTGTCCTTAGGAGTGGATTGGTTCACTTGCATGCTGCATGGATTTCATGAGGTTTCCCATTGTCTGCCCTGCCTGCAGGTTTAGTTGTCTACATACACCAGGGATCCTCTTCTGTTTCTAGCCTCTTCATCTGGATATCGATCGGATTGAATTCATCACTGAGCAATATATTTTAATGATCCATCCATCGAATTACAGTCCCGTGTATCATTTCTGTGCAATAATCCAAGGATTATTTAAGAGAGAATTATTCTAGCAGGCAGGGGTGAACTGAGAACCGAAAGAGGCCCTTGAAATCATTTTCAAAGTGGGCCCATATTACACATTTTCAGCAAGCCCAACCCTTTCCTTATGAGAACATTTGGAAATAAAATAGGTTACCACAGCCATGTGGCCCAGGTTGCGGAGGCCTACCAGGAAATCTCCAGAGTTCCCTATGGGCCAGTCCACCTCTGCTAGCAGGTACTTTGCAATAGTAACAGCAACAGAGATGAAGTATTTGGCAGCCTCTTTCCTAACACAAGCTTATTATTCTACCTTTTGTGGCAATAGAAATTGGATGGGGGGGGGGGTTTAAACAATATTTAATAGAGGTGTGTATATGACTACTGTGCTATAGACCCAGTGCATATGCACTGCTTGTATCCTTTGTGATATGCAGAATTATGGTCCTCCTTTTTGCAATCTTGAAAATCAGGCTGACCTTTGCTATGTCAGGACCTTTTGCTCCCAGATAGCTGTCGAGTTTGGGGGGCTTTCTCAGAAACACCATTGGGCGAAAGTCGCAGCTATTATGTGGAGTAGAAGGGCAGAATGAAGGAACATGCCATTACTTAAGTTGCAAACACAACATTCCAGACTCAAATGCCCTCAAGTTGATTTCCTTCTCTGAGAAATGCGGATGTCAAATAATAGTGTCAAAATACAAATCTGAAAAAGCTAACTGTGAGTACTTTTCCAGATGACATGGTCATTTGTAGTTAAATAATACATTCATGTTTATCTCTCACAGATTTCTTTTTTAAACCTGCACTTTTTAAAATGTTTTTTTTCTGAATGGTTCTTCCTTTTCCTAAAGCATTGACACCCCAAAGATGGTGTTTTCCAATTCACCTGCAAAGGGAATTCGGGGCCACATTTGCTACTGTGTGAATTCATTTAACTCTGCGCTGTTTACAAGAGTGAACATCAATTCACAGAGCTAACTAACTACCCATGTGTGTTAACAAAACCTATCACACGTTTGTTTCAGAATCTATGCAAATAGACATTGCTATTTTTATGATTGATTTTTATTAAATTCTTGTTTCCTTTGATTCCATTTTTACTTGTATCCATCTATATTTTGTTTATGTTGTTTTTTTAAATAAATTTACGTGTTCATCAACAACTTACACTGAATATTGGTTTCTGTTATATTGATATTGCAAACAGTGGAGAAATATTGGCATTATACAAAGAACTCTTAAAACATTTGACAAATTGCGATTGCATATCGATGTGTTTGTGGACCTGATGCACATCCGAAATACCTTTCATTTGGTCTTATGGGCATCTCCAGTCATGCACTGCTATTTCTAATCAACATCAGGCATCCTCATGCAACATGTTTAATAAATATTGAGATACTATGGGCCTCATTACGAATATGGAGGTAATCATGGCGCTATTTGCGTCATGACTACCTCCCATACCGGTACCGAGTCCACCCTGGTTCAATGGGGACTTACCGGTCCATTCCGCCCTTGGAGGGACCGGTAAGTCCCCATTGAACAAAACATTCCCCATTCCCATTTCAGCCCCCATAGGGCTCAATAGGAATGGGGAAGTAGCTAATAACGGTACCGAAATTTGCGGTACCGTTATTAGCTCTAAAGTCCCTTAACGGGTCCCGTCCTTAACACCTGGTCCTACCAGGCGTTAAGGAAGTGACGCGCTAAGGGACCTCGGAATAGGGCGGTATCCCTTTGCGCCCACATCGTAATGAGGCCCACTATATTTTATTTTATATACCATCATGCCAGCCTCTTTTTCCATTCAAAAAGAGTGAAAAGTTGTTTCTGTCTATCCTCCATATCTAAAAAAGGTGTCTGGGTAGATTGGCCCAACCACCTGCTCTTTGCTACATCCATGGGGGACCATCGCTCCCCCACAGCCCCTTACCAGCCTCGGGCTCACTCTCTGCAGAGCACTCAGGAGCGCAGCGGATGCCGCGTGACAGTGCACAGCATTACTGCCAGGCAATCAGGCAGCCAATTAAAATATTTATGAATGACAATTACGTGACTCCCACATCGCAACGGCGATAGATGAACAATTATTTCATATATACTGTGCTGTTAATATATTTTTTTCTCTTAAGCAATTGCTTTGCATGCATTGACATGCAGTCGGTTGCGCGTGAGCGTGAAATGAAATCCGCAGAGAGTGAGCCAGAGAAAGGGGACTAGAAAACGCGCACCGTGGACAATGAGTAATGCTGTTTTCTAGGTAATCCACACAGTGACCAATTTGGCTACAGCAGAAGAAAGGGGTCATTTTAAGAGAGCGTGACAGAAATATTTCCCAGAGGATTCTTGCTGGTAAATTTATTCTATTTCCCATACTGTGGCTATCTGACTCACAAGAAAGTCGTTTTTCTTGTTCGCATTTTCTGAAGTGATTTCATTCTAATTTGCTTCAGTCCAGCTCACATTATGCGGCTCCATGTGAATTGGGTATGGACATTTTCTTTTCTAAAGGTGGGAAGAAATGCACTGCCTTTAATTCAATTCTTTAGTTTTAAGGGACTGTGTTTAAAGAAATGTGTAGTGAATTCCAAAACAACTTACTTACAGGCAACAACGTTTGCCTGGATTTTAGAAAAAGTACAGATGGTCATGCACATCCTATTATGTCCTGGATTGGTTTTTTTAGAGGTATCTTTTGTAGTTTTGTGCTTGAGATAGATTCTGGGTTTCAAACCTTTTTCTGTGGTTTGCCAAAATATTAGACTGCAGAAGCATTGAAGAAAGAAGAATGGGAGCTTCAGAGATATTGAGATTATTCAGGCCAATGTGGAGACTGCATGGGTGTGGAAGTCATGTTATGCCACCCTCTGTCCTCCGGGCCCAGGTACCTGCTCACACTGCCACCCTCCTGCACTGCCTCCGGGCCACCCCTTTGCGCTGGGGTCTGTATGTGTACCCATACAACTCCACCCTTTTTCTTCCTGCACTTATCAGACCTACCCTGTCTGCTGCCTTAAACCTAGCACTTGCAAATTGCTGGCTGCACTAACACTGTTTGTTGCCTTTATTATTTATTTGTTGTTATTTATCTGTTTCTCCTCTGCTTTGCACTTTCCACTTCTCCCCCCTTCGATGCACTTTTCCCCTCCTCTTCTCCCATGCACTTGCGTGTTCTCAATGTCACTGGGCCCAGTAAGATCGCTGTTTTGTTCTCCCCTGTTCCCCTCCCTTGCCTTGTCGCGCTCTGAAGCACCTGTGTACAAGCGCAATAGAAATAAAATATCAATATCAATATCAATGCCATCAAGTTCTTAATTTCAAAGTTTCTATTATAGTAGTGTCCCACGGGTGGGATCTAACCACAGGAATGCACATGACTGCCCACAGAAGTCCAGGAAGCTCATGTTTGCGTGGACTCCTCATGGCACTTTTCCAATATCTGTCGACAACTTGCTGTCAGACACGCCTAAATTCTTCTCTGAACTTTATGAAAGAACTTGGTGTTTTTAGAAAGTTTCAAATAAAAACGAAAGAGTGCACTGTGCATGTTAGGCAGTTTACTTGTCTGACGGCAGCCCGTTCCTCAGCTTACTAAGAGTTAAAGATGCAACAACCCTTGACTTGTCACTCTAGAAAGAAGGTTCTTGAAAGATGGGGCTTTCCTTGCTTTGATTTCTTGCACCGTGGCACTCATGCCTGCATTGACCCTGATTGATATCCCTACGACCAGGAGAATACTCCTGGACAAGCCTGGGTCGGGCTATAAGAACCATATGTTGGTGATATGTGCCGTCTTTCTCGCTGTGGTCGTTTGCTTCCCATCCTCAATCACAGTAATCAGATCAGAGCTACGGTGTGGTCGAGATAATATGGGAAGTAGCCGGCACAAAGAGGGATCCTGATATGAAGTGGGAGACGTTTCATGTAATGAAGTATGTCCGGCACTAAAAAGAGTTGCATGCATTGGGGTGAAAGAAGGGTCATAAACTGAATAGATCAAATAGACCACTCCCAAGGTAAAGGTTAGTACTCTTGTGGACGCAGCTACTACAGCAGGCTCCCTCTGCACCCTCATGCCAGGTAACTTTAACCACATCTCAGGGTGCTTAAATCCCATCTTAAAGTGCCCAAGTGCCACCATTATACAGACACCAAGATTAAAAGTAGGCTGTCATGATCAATGTTCCCTCTTATTATTTTTCTCTAAGTGCCGAAATGACTGACTTTTGTGTGCATGTTCTTTTCCATGTGCACAACTGGCTAACAAGTTAAGTCACTTGGTGGCCATACGCAGTGAGCTATCATCTCTGAAAAGAGTTTGGAATGTAAATTCTCCAACCACTGCAACTCTTTACAACTCAGTGTAAACGGTGCATCGTACTGCATTTTCCCCAATGATATAGGCTAAAAAAACAAATACTTTATGTGTGATTATAAAGAGAGCTCACCAACCAGACTTCAAGATCTGCCAGATTACCTAGCAAAAGTAGTTCTATGCCGAGAAAAATACATGTATGCACAAAATGATCATCATATGCCGAATACAAAAACAAATAATCATTTTAGCTGTGGTTATTCACTTGTGGACACTGCTCAGAGACAATGCAGACATTGTGTTATGCCACTTGGAGAAAATAAAAAAAACTGTTGTGTATTACAAAAAACACATATTATTTATAACTGATGTGCCTAGCAACATATTCAGGCTTGATACTTGCCAATAAGAGTTCATGTGCCGTTGATGAAGTAATGCAGGGGCCAGGAGAACATGCCTCTCATAATTTGGGAGAGGATAATTGCATCCAAATAATTACGCCACAGAGTATGATAATGAGAATTCCTGTGCCTCTGCTTACCATAAACATTGCATTGTTCTGTGAACAGAGCAGTGACAACACTTAATGAAAACCAGCCTTCCAGCTGCTAAGAGGTTTACATACCACCTTTTTTACACCACAAAAACAGGAAAAGGA
This sequence comes from Ambystoma mexicanum, assembly GCF_040938575.1. NCBI lineage: Eukaryota > Metazoa > Chordata > Amphibia > Caudata > Ambystomatidae > Ambystoma > Ambystoma mexicanum. The sequence goes on along the minus strand of NC_090930.1, from coordinate 1,105,848,095 downwards.
GGCCAATACAAAATAATGCAAAATAATAAAATGGGAAACAATAAACACATAGGAGCCTGCCCATGATGTTCCACTGAAATTTACAAATCAGTACAAGCCGAGAAATGCTACAGGAAGGAATTCTAATAATATTAATGCCCAATTTCAAGAGGGACATCAAAGGTAAAGAACATATTTTAATTAGCATAAATTATCCCTAGTGTAAAAGCTAATTACTTTTTCATCTTTAAATGTTTGAATTGAAGTAGGGAGAAAAATATAATCTGAACCTTGCTTGTCATCCTTACATAGAAAGTGAAATGCCCCGGCACATAATACAGCCTATAGGTTTGCCCACTCTTCCTCACCACAGTGTGAATGAAAATTCACAAGAGCCTCACTGAGGTTTCTTATGGAGCCCCTAAGAAGGAAGTGACATACATTTGCCATTTAAGTTAATGACAGTAATGCTCAGAGGCACAAAAGATGGATTGCCTTCTCCTGTAACTAGGGGCCTCTCTTCTGCAATTCACTGTTATCAGTTAAACTAGATGAATGGGGATGCTACAGGCACTAACCACAGAGCACATCATTATATTTAAAAGTCCAACGCAGCTGAGCATAGAAAGAAAAGTAAGCTGCAGTTTCCTCGACTGTTACAAGAATGTCCTATCCCGTAATACAAACAAATATATTGCATTAACTGTACTGCACTTCCAAAACAACTGACTTGGTTTTTCAAAGTTTATTATTTGTTCTTCAACTCAAAACCATCAATCACTGTCTTACCATTGAAGAAAGAACTGAGACAATCCAAAAACTGTTTACAAAAACACTAAATGGCATTACACCAGAAAAATCATTCAGCCCCTCAATAAAGAAAACAATAGCGAGATGGTTCACACCCCATCATAAACAGAAAAAAATCACATACCCAAGACAGATACGACTAGACAAAGCTGTAATACGCATAGCAAAAAAGACATAACTACAACAAACGAATCACAAACTCACGCACCACCCATAAAGGGATGTTCATTGTCATCAATGAGCTAAGAAAACCAGCAGCATGCAACAACACAACCACACCATCACAGTAACTATGCAATGATCTTGTAGACCACTTCAAAAACAATATCATACACATCAAGCAAGTCCTTACGAACATGCCTAAAACACTGACAAACCCCCTAACCAGCCAATCCAAGAACCATCTACAAGACTAAACAGCTTCCCACCAAGTCCAACAGAAAAATGTAACAGCCAATTGAGAAAAAGCAACAGAACGGTTCTCCAACAGACCCTTGCCCACAAGACATATACAAGACTATCCTCACCCAGAATAGACATGCGGAATATTTCCTCATCCTCTTCAACCACTCACTAGCAACAGGAACTGTCCCACAAGTCAGACAAAACAGAAATCATGATCGCGCCGAATGACCCGCCGAACCATCGCCACATTTCGTGGCCTACTGAATTAAGAAACTGACCAGAACCATCCGACGTGGTTAAAAATATCAGAATATGAATGGACAACGATTTAACAACCGAACCGCATTAGTAAAGAAATGTGTCTTCCACCTGAGCATAATCAAACAGATACTTCCCTTTTTCATCTTCCCACATAGAACACTCACTGTTATTTCTCTTGTCATGTCAAGAATAAACTATGCCAACAACATCTATCTTGGAATGCCAGACTTCCTTATCAAAAAACTACAATAAACACAGAACGCAGCAGCAAGGCTAGGCCTCAGACTCACTGAGAGAAAACACATCACACTAGCATTGCAAACTCTAAATTGGCTATCAGTCGAAAAATGAATTGTCTTCAAAATGCTGTGCATAGCACACAAAGCAATACACTGCAAAGGAGCTGAAGTCATACAAGGAAGAATTGCCATCTTCAAACCAAACCGAAAACTAAGGTCCAGCAATGAAATTCGACTCGGACCATAAACAATACTCAAAGCAGCGTTTTGGGGGAACAACATTCACTTGCATAAGGCAAGTCTTTGGAACTCGCTCCAAAGGAAATATGAACAGAAGGTCACCTAAAGTTCTGAAAATTGTTAAAAACTCACTGAGCTAAATAGGAAACATCATCGAAGGGAAACTGCCAGCACATCACAATAGAAATCGCAAAAACAACTGAAACATGATGAACCAAACAGGGCCAACCAAAGATATAAAGCATTCTACCACAAGTCACCACAGAATAATATTAGCTCGACGGATCAACAAAACCTAACACGAAAGGAAAGGACACAGACGACTACCCACTAACTCTACTAAAAACTCTCTAATAATATGCATACTCATCCTCAATCACTGAACAAATCACACTCATAGCTCCGCCGCAGAGGAAAAAAACCTAAAACCACCACAAACTATACACACTCCACAACACCCAACAGAAAACTAAATCAGTCAGACACACATCACCCCATACACACTCATGCACCAAGCAATACATAATGTCTACCAACTAAAAGCAAACCAGCACGCAGTGACCAGTTTTTCCAAACTAAAGCTACCAACAGCACATCAAAACTCTCTTGCGCTTTTCCCTCTGTTATGTTATGTTAATTTCTTAAGCGCACGGTCACCCGAGGGCATCTTGGCGCTAGGGAAGGAGGCCAAGTTCAAACCAGGAGTCAAGGTCAGCAGAGGTACATGCCTAGAATAGCGCAGTTTTAAGTGCTTTTCTGAAAGCTAAATGATTTGGTAGCTTCCTAATCGGGGGTGGGAACCCATTCCATAGGTTGGCCGCGGCTATGGAGAAGGCACGGCCACCTATCCTATCCTCACGCAATGGAACCTGGGTACAATGAGGGGATCTGCAGTAGAAGAGCGCAAAGAGCGCCCAGGTTGATAGTGTGAGCATTTAGCTTGAAGGAACTCTGCATCCTGGGAATGGAGAGCACGGTGCACTATGCACAGGGCCTTAAATCTGATGTGCTGGCTAACCCATAGCCAGTGGATAGAGTGTAGCACTGGGGTTGTCATAAGGGGTGCCAGTTGCCATCTGGGCTGCCAAGTTTTGTAGACGCTGCAACCGCCCTACAAGGCTGATGGGTGGGGCAAAGTACAGCGAGTTGCAGTAACACTCAATCCTACTAACTAAGCCCTCCCAACCCTCCTTCCTTTTCAGGTCCGCTGGAGCGCCTGGAGAACATGAACATGCCAGTGGTGTGCGGTATAAATCACAATAACATAACACAACCCCCAAGGAGTGTTATCCTGTATATTGTTACACCGCCGACCGTAGCCCCAGCTGCTCCTATGCTAACCTTTAATATATAATAGGGCTATGTAAAAGCTGAGCGATTGTGAGAGCTAAATCCATGGGATATTTGCATACCCACAATACTTTGAAAAATGAAAACATTTAAAGCCTCAACATGATATTATGGGCAGTTTGAGAGAATGCCATGAAGCTGGATATACACAATTATTTTGCAGTGCATACAAGATTATTTGCAACATCCTTAATGTTGTTGAGTAGGGTTATACAAGTGCTCAGTGAAAATATTTGTGTAGAGCAGATACATGTATAGAGTAAAGGAAGCATGGGATGAGATTGCTTATCCAAGAGCAGCCTGCTTACAGTCTGTAACTCATATTTGGTCTGACAGCTGGGTTACATAGTGTGTGATGCTTTTGCTAAGGCACCATGACTAACTGATGTTCGGGTGCTTGAACATTATTCGCATTGCAACAAACATCAAACAAGTGGACATAGGTACACGTCTGGGAACCGTTTGCAGAGCCAAAGTAGGCAGATTGTAGGTTGTCTGCTAATAGCTAAATGTGGCCTAGGGCACAAGTTAGTCATAAGCTATAATAAGTGTGGTAGAGTCAAGCATAGGTTAAATGGATTTGGGAGGGCAGGTTAGTTGGTTAATGTTTGCAGTCATATTTTAGTTACATTTTCTGTTCATGAGGCAGTTTTTTATATATTTGTTTTTAACCTCTTCAAGGTACATTCTGTTTTTAGGGTGTTTAGGTTTTTAAGGTCACCCTTGCATAGTGTTAATGTAAATAGGCTAGACTAGAATATCGAGACTAGTTAGTGTAAGTTAGTTTTATTAAGAGAAAGCAAATGTCAGGTAACTGCTCAGGATTGTGCCTTATTAATTCTTATGGAGGTTGGAATTGTCTGAGTGCACTGCTTAAACTCTTCTTAGTTGCACCCACAGGGAAACACAGGTGCAGAGCTTAGAAAGAACATTGGTCACGATCATTGTATGCCCCAGTTAAGGTTGCAAATAAGGCCAACCTCAAATGCAGAAAATGACAATGGCACAATGCTTTCTCTCTCCCTCTTTCTCTATTTCTGTCTTGCTGTCTCCAATTCTCTGTTTGGCTGTCTGTCTTTCTGACTCTTATGTTTACCAGTGTGCACAAATCTGGTCCTCCCAAAATGTGAGAAAAATGAGGACACAATAACACAGATCTTTTGGAATCGGCTAATGTATTTTCCTGACAAGGGTGATAATTGTCTGAGTTTGGTCTCTGTGGGAGACACCACCATTAACAGAGAATGTAACAAAACAACAGGACACAGCTTACCTCAACAGGATCGCTCCTTGAATTCCCTAAAGAAGACATAATGAAAGCTGACAAACAGCATAACGACTTACAGGTAAGTGCATAATGAATGGGACTTGTGTATTGCAACACCTCATCAAGAATCCACCAACACAAAGACTGTCGCACGGTGCACTCATCTTTTCTTTCCACAGGATTTCCTTGGCTGTCGAAGTCAAATGTTTTGTGTCACATCAATTGCATCCATGAATTGAATCAATTAGCCCTTAATTGCATAATTAGGTCCACGAAACAACAACACTGATTAATATTAATTATTCAACCCCATAATTGTTGAATGATCCAATTAATCCTGAGAGTCTATCCAACATTATAGCCTTATGCTTATTTTATGATTTCTCCCCGGAGCACATTGTTTAATCAGGGACCATGGGTAGGTATAGAGGGTAGAGGCTATTGCTGCATGCACAGGCAGGATGTTCACTGCCAATTGTAGAAAAAGGTGTTTGGACAGGACATAATGGAACAGAAAAATACTCTGGAGCCATGTGTCTGAACAATAAATGACTCCTATCATTAAGCACATTTAGATTACAAAGTACTTATTTGTGAGATTTAAAGAATTAAAATAAGATTGCAGCACATACCAATCACTTTTCTGTGCTATTTAAATGCTCCGCTGTGAATAGAAAAGCATATAACGAGAAAACAATTTAAAATCAAATGTCTACATAACAAAAAGTGCTGTCAGTTTTCCAACCGTGTGCTTGCTTCTTATCTTACATACTGATTGTCTTAGCTGCATGTATTTGTATGTTGTTCTACAATGTGAAACAGTTAATTTTCCCCCCAAGATAAAGGATATTGTCAGTAATTTTAAAGATATGGAATTCAGTCAAGAAAGTAAATCATCACTTATACTCGATCTATATCTGCGATGTACGCATGAGTAAAACACAGCTGATTCTCAAAGGGTAATAGAAATGCAAAATACTCAAACTTTCATCCAATTGCTTTGTGGGCCAAATAGGGTACATTCAGGAAGGCCCAATAAGATTTGTAAGCTTTCTATTCCTCTGGTTTGTTCTTGGTTCCTTGAGCCAACACTAGTTTCAAGCCATAGCTCTTCTTTAGGGCTCCATGTCAAATAAATTAATCCTTTTCATTCGTACAATTTCAATTGGTCTTTAATATTCTCCATTTGTCGGAAATGCCTGTAAGCAGGAGTCTAATTCAGTCAACAACATTACCGCTCCTGAAGCGGATATAAACGCTCACCCATCTCAGTTGCTCCTATGATGTGGAGCCAATATTAAACCCTATAGGCAGACTCTGAAAATGTAACCTTCATTTACGCTCCCAAGCCCAAGTCAACGCATGACAATCTTGGCTGCTCCTAATATCTGGAGAGACCGTACCCTCATGGACTGTAAATCAATCGATTGGAAATATATTAATGAAAATGATTAACTTATTTGGTATGGAGCCTGAAGAACTGAAAGCTTATGAATCCTATTGGCTCTGATTGTTTATCAATGTGAACCATTACCCTGAGGTCCAGCGCTGCTTGGAACCTAGTATCTAATTTGTGTGCCTTGTTTACGTATTGGGTCTTGTACATTCAGGAAGGTTTGAGAAATGTTCACTTGTGTTTCCTTTCTGAATCTGGCACATTATATGCACGTGCAAATTACATATTGTGAGGGGTATATGTGCTATTTTCCATTTCTGATTCGATCCACTATCTTTTGTTGCTAAACATTGTAAGCAGAAGTGGTCAAAAATAACAGTGCACGTGCATTTTTAACCCCCTAAATATACCTTTAATGAGCAGCAATTGTTTTAAATAAATTCTTTCATCTACTTTACTACTGGAAAGTTTTTAATCCGAAGTGTGCTTCATACACATAAAGGATTAATAACTCAGCATAACACACAACAATATGGTAAACATGCATGGAGATATTCTTGTCCTTAAATAAAGTGTACCTCACTAGCTGTTACCTTCATACCTTTAAATGCACAACATAGACGGAGGGTTTATGCATAAGATGTATACAGAATATTGGATGCCCACCTGCACCTTAACATTGCAAGGATATATGGCGAAGCAAAGTTTTGATACAAAAGATAAATGGACATCGTTAAAACAATGAATCAAGGGGTTAATATTACAATAAAAAATGGGCAACACAGCCTAATAGATCTGAAACAACACAATAAATCAATAAACAAACTACGAAACAATATAATCATGAAAATCCACTGTCATATTCAATAATTGCATTGCATAAAAACTATTACAAGCACATTGTCAAAATCAAGATACTCTTTAAAAATATATACATTTGTACCATATGTACACACAGATATATGAACCAGCAATTAATAAAAACGTAGGGAAAAGTCCATAAATAAGAGAGCAAATTGATCTAGAACTAGTGATACATGAATTTCCAGAAAGATGCCAACCCACTTTTTGCCATGGTTGGCTCTGCATCCGTGGCTAAATCTTCATTAGGGCACAAATGTGAAATATACAGTCAATACATAACTATACAGACTGAGCAACACAACATATGTGGAATGAAGTCGCATAAAAAGGATCAATCACAAAGTAACTGGCACACCAAGAATTACTTCAATATGTTGAGTGTCAACATAATCTGTACTCTTAAAAGCAAGACATAGAAAAGTAATGTCACTAAGTCACGCACCAGACAAGAAGTGTGCCTGCACACTCCCACCAGAGATCCATCCATCATTTCCAGTCACTTTAAAATGAACAAAAGAAGCCAATCATACACAGCACTCATAGGAATTTCACCATCTTACTAAGGGTGCCAAATAGTCAGTCATTCAGAGCAATTTAGAAGTTTGCCAAGCAATCGACAATGCCATAATGAATATGAAGTGCAAAGACATGGGGTAAATGTTAAAAATAAGCACACTTTTTTCATGTTGTAAATATTTACTAACGTCCAAACAATATACACTCATCTTGAACAAACCGGGGCAAGTATACACTTGGCGGGCAAACAATGTTAAATGAAGAGTTGGTCCATGCTGAAGTTGAACAACCACCTGGGATGGTAATGGATTATGAAACGTGGGAAAAAGGCAAGTGCTGAGGGAGGATGAGTGACTGGTATTCTGCTCCAAGACACAGCATTAGCATGTCCAGATGTTTCAGCCATGATGGAAATAAAAACGAAAGTGATAATGGCACAGTAGGATGCCATATTGGATCAACAGTAATCCCAGGTAAGACGTAAGAGCAAACGGTTTAACATACTATGCATCTGCAGGAGATCACCTAGAACAACTAATTAGCAAATTGTGAGGAACAGTGGGCCAAAAACGGAAAATAAAACACAAACTAAATATAATGTGCCATGCCAAAGTCCATACTAAATGCACAGAAAAATTTAAATAAGGAGGGACAACTCCCGAAATAAGAAGGGACAACTCATCAGAATCGTGTCCTGAATTGGTTAAATGCTGAAAAGATGTGCTTTTAAGCTTTTTTTTGTGAAATTTGGATTTATGTTTAGTCATATGGAAATTCACAGAACATGTAGTTTTGCCAAGATAAACATTTTTGCCAGAGGCAAAGGATTATTGATCCAACATTCTAAGAGGAACACGTAGCATGGGATTTAGTCCCAGGACATTCTTGCGTGTTCAAAAGAGTAACTGTTTGTAAACTCATATTTATAAACACTACATGAGCCACAACATAAATGTTCTTTTATGGAGGCAAATTCCACAGTGTTTGAAACGATTATTACCATTGTGTGACTGCTGTTCCAAGTGATCTCTCCAGAGTCTGTTTTGCATTTGTACCTCTTTTCAAAGCAAATAGAGTTGGAGGTAAGGCTGAGCTGTAAGCCTTAAAAATAGTCAATTTATTTCTTCTGAGTTTGCAAATATCTTTGCTGTATCCGCAAAAAGTAGTAGCGCAGACTATTCTTTTTGTGTTTGATTCTTTTTCACTTTTTGTAAGAGGCTGTCCCAATCTGTTCACAATTCTCTTTTCAGCAACGTCTTAGAATCTTCTGGAGCGAGAAGGCACAATTTCAAGCTATGTCCTTGTTTTACTTCATCTCTATTAGATGAGCAATTATTTCTTAATGTAAGGAACTGTATGCAGGGCAACTTTTCTTTCAATGCTCCAGAGTGATGACTAGAAAACAGCAGTTGCGTTTTTGTCAGTCGACTTGCAAAACAGAGACACCACAATGTTATACATAATGTAGTAACAGTAGATCCAAAAAAGGGATTTGTGAAGTACAGGATAAGGATATAAATGTGTGCTTGACATCCATTATTATGCACGTCAAAAAAATCATTAAGGCTAGTTTGACTCCAATGCCAAAACATCAGAATATCATCCATTTATATTAACTACAATATTATCAATTCATCAAAGGGGTTACAATTGGAAACAATACGTTCCTCATCAAATCTTGCAACAGATAAATTGGTCAAAGGAATTGACAGATGAAGAACAAGTAATTTATTTGCACGTCACTTTTAGCAGTTTCAACAATAAATTTAGCTCAGGACCGAATTTGTAAACTATGAAATGATACTATTGATGCTTGGTGCCTAGGTGTATTCATATATAAGGGCTCGCTGTCAAACATCATAAGAATTTCAATACTTTAACTGTGGAACTCACATTCGGGAATTCAACAAAATAGGCTGTAATGTTTTGTGTTAAAGGCATTATAAAATAGCCAACATATTTGGATAGAACAAAATATAAAATGAAGGAAATCTAAGCTTGGTGCAATGATATGATATGATATTTTATCTGTATCTCGCTCGTACACAAGTGTTTCAGAGCGCGACAAGGCAAGGGAGGGGAACAGGGGAGAACAAAACAGCGATCTAGTCCCAGTGACATTGAGAACGTGCAAGTGCATGGGAAAGGGGAAGGGGAAGAGTGGAAAGTGCGAAGCAGAGGAGAAACAGATAAACAATAATAAATAAAATAGATAATGGAGCAATAAACAGGGGTAGTGCAGCCAGCAAGTGGCAAGTGCTGTGATTACGGCAGCGGAACTGGGTAAGTCTGATAAGTGCATAAAAAGAAGAAAATAGGGTGTGGGGGACTCTATGGGTACAGATACAGTCCCCAATGCAAAGGGTGGCCGGGAGGCAGTGCAGAAGGGTGGCAGGTTGAGCAGGTACCTGTGCCCAGGGGACAGAGTGTGGCCAGGTGCACAGTGCCAAGAGATAGCAAATCAGCAATGGAGAGGGGGTGCAAAGGCAGATGCAAAGAGAAAGGTCTTAAGGTGCTTCCGGAACCGGAGATGGTTCTCCTCAAGTTTTAGAGTGGCAGGGAGGCTGTTCCAGATGGAGGCCCCAGCCGAAGACAGAGATCTACCCCCAGCTCGTTTCTTTGAAAAACAACTGACCCTGAGGGAGTTAGAGGGAGGAGGGAAGAGCTCGAGAGGGGAGGTATTTGCGGAGGGATAGCTGAAGGTATTTTGGATCCAGGCCCAGAAAGCCTTGTGGACAATGCAGATGGTTTTAAATGTAATCCTTGCATCCACTGGGAGCCAATGAAGAGGTTTCAAAGCTGGAGAGATACGATCCCAGGGCTTGAGGCCAAGGGTATAACTTGCAGTCCTGTTCTGGATTAGTTGCAGAGGGCGAAGAGTAGAGGCAGGTAGATTTAGAAAGAGGCTGTTACAGTAGTCCAACATAGAGTGAAACAGAGCTTGGGAGACAGTGAGCTTCTGGTGGAAGGAGAGGAAAGGATGAAAAAATGATACTCTTTTTTGTATATGATGCTATTCTTGAATGTAATCTCCACAAGGTCCTAAAACACAAGTGCAGTAGAGCACCTTACTGTCTGAAATAAAACCCCACCAATGAAGCTGATGAATTGGTCAGCCAAGATAAGACAATGGTCACAGTATTACCTATGGAAAGATTAGGAAAATTGGTCTTGGTTAAATTATATTTCATAGCAATTCACATCCAGTATTCCATTACATCAAGGACACATTTTTTATTTCTTTTATTTGTGCTTATGGTTCATGTTAAATGATACACAATTAAATTCAATGATACATTAGCCAAATGTACAAATTACACTTTAAGAAGGAATTAATAAATTCATTGTACAAAACATATCAGGAAAATCACAATATGACATACATTTAAACATACAGCAATTCAAATTCCTTCAAATGTATCTTTTATCTACAAATCAAGTATATGTTCATAAACATTTCAAAATAGAGAGTAAAAAGACTAAGAAGGTAGATTTAGGAGAGTCTTATACATCATAAGAAGTTTCCAGGCAAGTCTTATATTGGCAGAGGAAATGCCCATCTCAACATGAATAATAGACCTGGGAATTCATTTGGGTAAATGTAACACTTTTCTCCAGATAAGAGTTTCAAAAGGCGAGAGATCAAGGTCTTCTAAAAGATTATTTCCAGGTCATTAACAAGAGGAGGGATAACTTTCCCTTTGAACATCGTAATGGCAGATAGCAAGGCCAAATTCCCAAATCTGTTGTTAAAATGCTTCAATTGATACATTAAGGAGAGGTCTTTATTTTTCAATGCCATAAATAAAAATCTGTTATTCACTCTAGTCATTATGGTAAAGCAAAGATATTTTAAATCATCAACTCTCTCCAGCTTCTGTTTACCTAGTCATTAAGAGCATCTAGCATTAGACTTACTTGATGTAGAGTGCATGATTTTTGTTTTATTACTATTGATTACTAAATCAGTTTTTAAGGTGTACTCCTGGATCGCATTCAACAGATGCTGTAGACCAATTTGGGTACAATCAAATAGCATCAAGTCATCCACCTATGCGGTCCATGATATCTTTTCACCGTCCAATTTTGGTGAGATGAAGGCTTTATTTTCCAATGCTTCTCCTAAATCGGTTGATATAAATTAAAAAGCCTCAAAGCTAAAAATACAGCCCTGTCTAAATCCTCCAAATCCTCTATAAGGATACATTTCTTCCGTAATATGCCCTTGGAGGTTTAGTCTAATTGTAAGGGTAGACTCATTCGTAAATATACTAGAATGTTAAGCAAATGAGAGTGGACCTTGTCAAAGGACATGGCAAGATCTATACTGGCCATATGGGCCGAAAAAACATTTTTCACCCAGGTCGATTGTTGTATTTGATGAATCACAATGCCATTACGATCAGTAACAATGGCATTACGAAACCCTGTTTGGTTCCCTCAAAGTCAGCACTGAAAATAACTTTGCATCGGCATCTAACTAGGCCATCGGCCTATAAATAATGGGATTCAACTTATCACCATTTTTAAAAATAGGAACTACATATGAAATCTCTCTTGCTATCTACCCCTACAACCTCCCTGGTTCCCCCACCTGGTAGGACCACTCTGGCTCCCTTGCCCACACTCTCTTCACAGACAATCTCATAAATCTCTCACAAGCTGGTGCCCTTGCCAACCACCACCAACACATATGTGGCTCCCTTGCACCCTGCGTCCCCTATGGCTACCTGACCTGATCTCTTCTCACTAACTTCTTTACCACATTCGCCCCCTCTGTCTTCTCATGCCTCTATGTCGCAGGCACTCATGACACTTATGGGGGGGTCTGTCCCCTGCACACCCACTCATAAGTCTTTCAGAAATGGCAAACAGCTCTATGTTGCCACGCTTAACTCTCGCTCTGCTGTCAAGAACTCCGCTAACATCTGCCAACTCCTTGAACACCTGCACCTTGATGTTCTTGCTCTCACAGAGACATGGTTTAAGGACAGCTCTGTCACAAGTTTTGACACACTTCTTCCTGATGGCTACAAGATCCTCTCTGAGCCCAGGCCCAACAGGCCAGGATGGCGGGGGAGAAGCCAATGCTTCTGCACTGCATACTGCATTTTTGAAAAGATGAAATAAATACTTACTTTCTTTTTACCTATTGGTATTTTGTAAAGGAATATGTTGTTGTACTTAGTAATGGACCAAAGCATCTCAAATATGATGATAGTTTAAAAACATATTGTGAGCAACAGGTCGGACTAGGGTTGTTCCCTGATCCATGTTGGTATTGTTTCATCCTGGTGCTAGCGATTTTCTCATGTTTGCTCCAGAAATGTTGATTGATTTAACATTAAGAATTATTTTACTTACTGAATAAAATTATCTTATGAATTGGTGGTGCCCACATTTACCCTGTTTTCGATTCACACCTTGGATGCCCTCATCTCTACAGACATCCCTCCCTCTATCCCTCTCACTACCTCACTCCCCCCCTGGACTGATCACTCTCTTCTCTCTTCTCACCTGACCCTTGTTGCACCTTTAACACGGGCACACACTGCATTGCCTCCCACCTCCAAGGTCACCGAGCCCGTGAAAAAAGTGTCAGAAACCGCGTGTGCCTCTACCTACTCTCCTCCTCCCAGCCTTATGGCAGACACCCACCCTGACACAGCCCTATCTAACATTCAACTTTTCATTTCCAAGACTCTCGACATCCTCGCCCCTGTCATGAGGGTTCGACTGAAGCATACCAAAAAGTGCAACTCTTGGTATGACTCTGATTTGGCTGACCTTAATCGCAAGTGCATGGCAGTGGAATGGAAATGGGGATCTTCAGGTGCACCCTCTGACATACTGGGCTGTCGGCTTCTGCAAAGGCAATACAGACTCTGCATCCAGTCCAAGAAAAGAGTCCATATTCAAACCTGCATCTCTGCAGCATCTAATAACACGGCTGAACTCTTCAAAGTCTGCAAGGAACTTGCCAACCCTACTGTAGCCTCATTCTCTACTGCACCCACACAGGCCCTTTGCTCGGCTCTGGCTGCACACTTCATGGCCAAAACAGAGAAATCTGGTCTTCTCTCTCCTCTGCCCCCACTCATGCACCATCATCCTTTGGGCTGCCCTTGGCCAACCCCTCCCCCTCTTCTCTACTTCCTCTCCCCTGTCACACCTGAGGAGGTTTCCAGACAAGTCCGGTTTATGAAAGCATCTTCCAAACAAGTAGACCCCTGCCCCTACAAAACCATCAAGGAAAACATTGACTCTCTCGCTCCAGACTTGGCAGACCTCTGCAACCTCTCCTTCATCACTGGAGTCTTCCCCACTTCTCTCAAGCACTCTCCTGTGCATCCTTTGCTCAAAAAACCCTCTGCCGACCCTTCCATTCAGGCAAACTATTACCTGAGCTCTATCACACCTTTCCTGGGAAAACTCTTGGAGATGCTGGCTATCTCTGAGCTTACTCTCCACACCAAATCTGTTGGCTGTCTTCATGACCATCAGTCTGGCTTTAGAGCATCCAGAGTCATGTAAACTGCTCTTCTGAACACCCGTAAAAACCTGCTCTCAAATCTTGACTCTAACTCTCCCTCTGTCCTCATCCTTCTTGACTTCTCTTTTGCTTTCGATACAGTAAATCACAATATCTTGAATTCCCGGCTGCATAATACTCTGGGCATCACGAGCAGGCCCTGGGGTGGATTGCGTCCTTCCTCTCAGATCGTCCTTCCAAGGTTGAACTTGGGTCCTTTCTCTCTGTTTTCCCTCTCTCTACTTGTGGTGTTCCCCAGGGATCTAATCTATCATCTGGTTCTTCAATGTCTACATGGCCCCTTTGGCCCACATGATGTTTTCTTTCACCTCCAACTTACAGGGTTATGCGGATGACACACAGCTCTCTTTCAGGCTACTCTCGCCCTACTCTCGCCCTCCTTGTTCATCTCTGACTGTCTGTCCACAATTCAATCCTGGTGTGCTGCTAATGATCTCTGCCTTAATTCCAGCAAGACAGAGATTTTCCTCATTGGGACACTGCTCCGGCTTTCCCACTTGCTCTGTGGCTGGGCTCCCTTGGTCCTGTGCCTTCACCCACTAGTGAGGCAAAAAATCTAGGGGGCATCTTTGACTCCATTCTCCCCTTCTCTTCTCACATCTCAGACATCTCTAAAAAGTCCCACCACTAGCTTCACCTTCTCAGATGTATTCTACCTTGTCTCACCTTCCCCCAGAGGCTCACCGTCTCCAGAGCCCTGGTTTTCCCTAGACTGGGCTACTGCAACAGTCTCTTTCTCAATCTTCCTACTTCCACTCTCTGACTTCTTCAGCTTATCCAGAACAGAACCGCAAGACTTATCCTTGGCCTCAAGCCCAGTGACTGCATCTCTCTGGCTCTGAAATCTTTCCACTTGTTTCCAGTGGGTGCAAGGATCAAATTCAAGTCCCTCTGCATAAACCACAAGGCTTTCTGGGGCTGTGGACCACACTACCTACAATGCTCTGTCCCTAAATACTCCCCTTCCAGATCCCTCCGCTCAGCCTCTTCCAACTCTCTGTGAGTGAGCTATTTCTCCAAACAGAGGTTTGGTGGAAGAACTTTAACCTCTGCAGGTGCCTCCCTATGGTACAGCCTCCCTGTTTCTCTCCGTCGTGAGCTGGATCTCCTCAAGTTATGGAAACTACTCAAGACCTTCCTCTTCTCCTCCTCTTTCTCTCTCCCTCTCCCCTGCTAAGCCCCTTTTCTCCTTTCTCTTGCTTTCCACCCCAACTCTGCTCAGTTCGCTGATTGGTCGCATGGTGCACCTCCAGAGCCACACAGGTCCCAGGCTCCCTGCCAGTCCGACACTTGCCCCTGGGTCTCTGTACTATGCTTAGCACTTCTACACTCAGAATTAGGTTTCATGTGAGAGACACACTCTTCTGCAAGTAACCCAGGCCCTGATGAGCTGTGCGCCCTTGTCGCCACTCCCTCACACTTCCTGTCTGCCCATTTGCATGACCTTGAATGCACTAGGCCTAGCAAGTTCGCTTTGTCCTGCCCTCCCTTTGTCTTCACTCCCTAGCTTGGTTGCAACTGAAATACTTGTGCATAGGACCGTGATGGTTTGCTCTTCCGTTCTCCCCGTCCCTCTCTCCTTTCCTCCTGTCTTGCACTTGCACTAGTAGACGTGCCTTTGGCCTAGTATGCTAGTTAACTCTTGTTAGATAATTCGTAAACGTCAAGGCCTAAGAATGACTTCTGTTTTCCCTTTTACCCTTCACGCCTTGAAGCACTTTGAAGCACTTTGAAGCACTTGTATAAGCACTCTACAAATGAACAATTGCAAATATATTTGGCCATATAACGGTATTATGATTACAAATCTTGTTGAAAAGACCGTTAGTCCTTCGGTATCGAGAGTTTATAAAAAAATACAATATCTTCCACATCAAAAGTCAAAAACCAAACACCTTTAGAGTCGCATTAAATTGGCATCTTAGAAGGTGTGTCCAACCCTCCTTCTGTTCTCATCCTTCTTGAACTTTCCTCTGTTTTTGATACAGTCAATCATGCCACCCCTATAGAGCGGCTGTGTGATACCCTCGGCATCACAGATCTGGCTCTGGACTGTTTGACCTTCTCCTCTCTGACCGTCCTTCCCAGGTTCAACTGGGCCCTTTTCTCTCATCCATCTCTCTCTCTACCTGTGGTGTCCCTCAGAGATCTATCCTCTCGCCTTGGGTTTTAAACATCTACCTTGGCCATCTGGCCCATTTGATCTCTGCCTTTTCTCCTAACCTCCTGTGTTATGCGGACAACATGCATCTCTCCTTAAAGATGCCCTTCACTGCTGCCGCCTCTTCTTCTCTCATTCCTGATGATATGCTATTCAGGCATGGTGCACTGCTAATGATCTGTGCCTTAATGCCAGTAAGACTGAGATCCTTCTCATTGGGACCCCAGCTCCCTCTACCCTCCTACTCTCTGGCTACTATCTATGGGCCCTCTCACCTCACGTTCCTGTGAGGAAAAAACCCTTGGTGTCATCTTTGACTCCTCTCTCTCTCCTTCTCTCCTCACATCACAGACCTTGCCAAGAAGGCCCACTTTCAGCTGCATCTCTGCAGAGGCATTTTCCCTTTCCTCACCTTCCCCTGGAGATTCAATGTCTCCAGAACTCTGGTCATCTTCAGGCTGAACTACTGCAACAGACTCTTCCTCAGTCTGTCTAACTCCTCCCTTCGCCCCTTCAACTAATCCAGAATAGGACTGCAAGACTTATGCTTGGTCTCAAGCCCAGGGACTGCATCTCTCCAGCCCTAAAATCTCTATACTGGCTCCCGGTTTCTGCAAGGATCACGTTCAAGACCCTCTGCATTATCCACAATGCTTTCTGGGACATTGAACCCCGCTACATCCAACTCTCTCTCCCTAAATACCTCCCTGCTAGAGCCCTTTGGGCTTCTAGCTCCACCGCTCTGCAGATCAGATGCTTTTCCAAGCAGAGAGTGGTGGTTAAATCTTTCTCCTCAGCAGATGCCTCCCACTGTAATGGCCTCCCTGACTCTCTCAGACTTGGGCCAGATCACCTTAAGGTCCGGAAGCTACTCAAGACACTCCTTTTCTCTTCTCTTGTACTGTCCCCCTCTGCCTCATTTGACTGGCTGCCTGGTTTCTTCCGATTCTTACAGGGCACCAGGCCCTCCTCGATCAGTCTACCCCTACACTTGGTCACCCCTGACCCCCTAAAACATGCACTTGACCTTCGGCTCTTTCCCCCTGCACTTTCCTGGCTGGGCCTGCACCCCAATGAGCCCTTCCAGCCATGTCTCTCGCACTTAGCACGTGGACCCTCTTTCCCCTGCACTCTCAGCATTCCCCTGATCCTTGTTCACCTGGCCTCCCCTTGGCACTCGCATAACTGGACCTTCTGCTCTGTCCAACCCTTCCCACGCCCCTCCACTCCACACTTGTCTTGTTGCGCCTTGAAACACATTGGTGTATAGGTGCATTATAAATACCCAATAAAATAAATAAATAAATAAATATGTCTATAATGAACGTAGATTTTAAAATCAGATTTTCTTGGAATGCTAATTGTGGCATTTGCAGGAGATTAACTGCCTGATTCATGGAATTATTTGCGTCAAAAATGCAGATTTGCGCGCCTTTCTACCCGAAAATCCCCATACTTCAAACAGGGATTTTCGGGCATAAAGGCGTGCAAATCTGCGTTTTTCAGAGAAAATGGAAATGACTGAAGGTGTCAATGATGTAGACGGCTCCTGCGTACAAGGGCGATTGCTTAATCTAATACATTCATTTAAGAACTCCCATGATGGTGGGGTGTCAATTATCATTTCAGTATCTCGCTAGCGTCAGGAATCAAATCCCTCTGTTCTTTCATAAGAACTTTAGTAAGAGTTGATCAAAGATGCTTTATGATAGATCCAACACTTTATGTTAAATTAGATTGAATGGAGTCCAGTTTCATGGTATGAGATTTTACACTGATATTAATGAGATCGAGCGAGTTCAGCATGAGCTTAAGTGCTGAGATGGATGATTTACTTATCCATCACAGGAAGTGATGTCATTTGACCCCACCCCAAAGTGACATCACGGGAAGCGATGGAACACAACCTTTCACCCCATGACAAAACAGGAAGTGGCATCACATAGCATTGTTTCTGAGTATACTACAAAAAAATATGGTTACGATATCACTGTAAAGTGATATACATTTCATACAAGAATGGATCACCATATGCATTGTTAATATCAGTGCGTATAGGCCCATATTACTGAATCACTGTGAATGCAAGTAGACGTCCAAGGTCAAACGACAATGATGTGTTATTATATAGCACATACGCTTAAGCGCTTCATATAGAACAAATATACATACAATATCTGTTGGTACTCATTTATCAACCTCAGCAGGATGAAAGGCTGAGTTGACCTTGCTGGGAGTCGAACCTGCAAATCACACACACATTACAGCAGCTAGCGCTGAAACCACTGAGCTATCTTACAGGCTGTAGCCATCAGAAAACCAGCAACTCCATAAACAAAGAGCCACATGATGCTGGTCCCAGTCCATGAGCCTCTGTAAAAGGGGTAGCAAGGGAGACCACAGGGTAGCAAGGGAGACCTCAAGGGTCGCAGTTGTGACCACTTGCGACCCCTAAATGACGTCCATGCCTACGAGCCTTTAAAAAGAAATCTATCTTTCCTCTTAATATTCGTTCAAGTCAATGTGAAATCGGGAACTGCTTGTCTAGCCTCACAAAGGTAAAGAATTAGAGATTGACAGAAGGGAAGGGTCGACAAGCGGCACATTTTCTAGCTCACACTGTTCACTCAAAGAAGCTGATTCACCCGACCCCTGTTTGCTTCTTAGGAAGTACATCACCGCGGTACACTCACCAATTCTGGGGTGGAACTACCAGACGGGTTTAGCTTGAAGGCAGATGCTCTCACTGCTACCTGACAACATTCTAGCTTAGCGCGGCACGCGTGGACTGATACACAAAGTCCACAGAAAGGCTAAGTCAGGGATAGGTCGGTGGAATACCTTTGCTTCACCTTCTTTATGTAAATGTTCAAGAATTATAGGGTGACACAAACCCCCTGGACAGTGGATAGTGCAGCCACAGGTGACTGCCCCCCAAACTGTCTCAAAACGCACCAAAAAAAGCCTGCAGAGGGAAAGAAACAGAAAATGATACTGCGCGTAGGCTATCAAAGGGGTGCCAAGCTAACACAGCACAATCACAATGCCGTCGCAGGGTCAGGAGACCAAGTGCACTGGCACACTCAGCCTTCACCTTTCTCCATTTCCCACCCTGTCTCCGTCCTCTGTCCATCCTGTACCCGCTCGGCCCTGGGCTCTGTGCTCCATGCTCTATGCCTGAGCCTGTACTGAGCCGCTCGGCGTAACACCAGAGGAAAGGATTTAGCACTGTGGCACCGTCTGAGGCAAAGAGCGTCACACGGCACCCTGTGGGCCACTTCCGATGCTGAAAACAAACAGTCAGTCACCTGTGTATTCAAAGCTTTTATAAGGTCCAAAGGAAACTCTTTTGGCAATGATCATGTTCTTCTGTTGTCACATTGAGATAATGAGTGTGTCTTCAGAATACTGGTGGTGAAGTCTGTCACAGCGCTGGGCCATTCGACCCCACCGGCACATCAATATAAAGCCCACATACTGTAGGTGACAAGATCCACCCGTCAGACACACCACAGATCATGGGTGGGTGGCCTGGAGGAGATTGTCTGGATGGACTGAAATCTGTTTGTTACATCATCTAAACCGATCCAGGAATCAACATCACCTTCCAAGATGACGCAAGCTGATAGAAAGACAAGAGTGTCCCATGCCCATCGGTGTCAACTGCTGCTAGCAGGTCAGCAGACGGGTGCCCTTATCATGAGATGATAAAATGATGTGATAGGTTATTTATAACCCACTTAATACTCATAGGTTTCTAAGCTCCCTGTCGTCTTGCTTCAAAGGAGAGCACGTTGCCCCTGAGCTATCCTCCCGAGACTAGGATGGCTGCCATTATGCTGGACATGAAACCCAGATTATTATGGACAGAGAACCTACCATTTTTCCATAGGACTATGTAGACGGGTAATGGGCCAGAAATTAACCAAAAGTATGGTGTCCAGGGAGACCTCTGTTACACGAAGTGCAGTAATGTCCTCTTTCAGTGGATCTGGAAAAGCTCCCCGGGCCCTGGAAAGATGTAAAATCTGAGACCGGAGCTGTAGAGCTTCTGAGGTTTTGTCCTTTCGCAGAAGAGCTGGCATGGCATCACAAGCATCATCGCTGGGTTTCGAGGAAGCGATAATGGAAACAAGTTCTGAGCCACAGAGATAATCATCCAATTGGGGAATATGCCTTGGAATAAACAAAGGAACAGGGATACACTCAATCTGAGGTCAGTTCCTTCTGACTTACGGCCATTTTCTCAATAAAGAATGAATTTATAGCAGGACATCTCTGCCTTGCTGACTTTTTCCGTCTCGCCAGTGCATCCCGTTGTACATTTGCGTTGGATTTTCATGCATGTGTACAATGAATGGATTCCAATGGAATTGCCTCAGTGTTGCGCCTCAGGTGGATTCCATAGGAATGCATTAGTAAACTTCTCCTGCAAAGTGTAATTTGCCGGCGGCGTTTCATTTTGTCTAAAGACGGTGAGGAAATGGGAGAGTAAATGCAAGTTTACCCGTTTATACTCTTTCCTTGTCCTCTCTGCCTCATGAGCCTCTAAAATTGCATGCAGGGGGACCCAACAGCGCCTAAGTTCAACCATTTATGGTTGCCTACAGGCAATTAAGGTGTCAAGGAAAATGAGGCTGAGTGAGGAAAACGGAAGCTTCAACGCAAATTCGCCTGTTTTTACCCTTCACTTTTCCGCTCTGCCTTGTAAATGTTTAAAACGTTCTCACCCATTTCATGGCAGGCCCATTTACTCTTGGCAGATTTGTACGCAATTTTGTAACAAATTTCTTCGCAAATACATATGGGGGAGGTAGGTTTAGGTATTTCATTGTGATGGGAGGCTTTGGGTGGGTTCCGGGGCTCTCCCCTCACATTTTATTTGCCAGGAAATGTGTAACAAAAAAAATGTGAATAATTCTGCCTCAAACAAACAACGTAGAACCGGTCACATTTGCATGCAGGTGGGTGGACCGGACAGCACAAGTGCTAGCATTGGCGGTCCCCTGGATGCAATCAACATTTACTATAAAATAGCAGACAGTGAAAGCCTAAAGGCAATTTCACCTGTTTTTACTTTTACATTTAACACTGTTTACTATGGACCCTATTCATGGAATATTTGCCTGGTTCAAAGTGAATTTGCACTGCTGAAAAGTGACTTTGCGCTGCAAACACTTGCCGACACAAACCCGGATTCATGGAACTGTGCAAAGTGTATTTTTGACGGGCAAAGTAATTTTGAACAGCAAAAATTACCATGTGCCAGTGGTCGAAGTGAGCGGGAGCGGTCGGGAGCGGTGCTCCTCTACTTTTTTAAATTACCTTTTATAGCTCCTATACTTTTATTTTAAAAAGAAACCGTTCCTGAATGGTTTCGTTTTAAAATAGAAGTGTAGGAAGAAGTTGAAACTTGCCCTTTCAGTGCACTGCACTGAACGTTCCCTTAAACAGCAGCTGCAAGTGTTTGGTGGTGTGTGGGAGGGGACGTGATGATGGGGTTTGTCGGGAGTGGGTGCAGGCCAGCAGGGAACATAGTTCCACTACTTCTTTTCGTACACTTCGACCACTGCCATGTGCTGACTTTGCCCAGAGTTTGCCTGGCAAACAGACACTTTGCACGGTTCCATGAATCAGGGTTTGTGTCGGCAGTGCAAAGTCACCTTTCAGCAGTGCAAATTGACTTTGAACCGGGCAAATATTCCATGAATCGGGCACTAAATGTTTAAAACTGCAAGCAGGGAACGCAACTGCACAATAATGCCAATGTTGGTGGACCACGGCATGCAGTGAACACTTTTGTAAAATGACCCTCTTAGATGTTTCCAGAATGAAATTGTTGTGAGAAGTGTGCACCTGGTGACACACCTTTGAAACTGCGAGCAGACCTGGACCATCATTCAGAGGACAGTGTGCACATGAGGAATAATGCCGGCCCTCCCGCATTGACATTTCTCGATGTTACATCGAATCTTTGCAGCAGTAAAAATATGGTTTCCCCTCATCCGACTTCCTGACACAGCCAACAAGAGGAGATTTTAATTAACGCCATGACATAATTTTCAGTTCCTAACAGGAGGATTAGAAATCCAAACAGGTGGCACTAATGAATGCTATTTTTACATATTTTCCACTTCCACCTGCCCTCCAGCCAAATTCTATTAACCATTTGATAGCTGCGTTTTAACTCGAACGGAAGCAGATGGCCATCTGTGCATCGTGCATAGCAAGTTTGCAAAAAAAGGTGACATGATGTATCATATAGAACTTCTGATTTATAATTTTACGGTTCACATAGAGCACCTGGAGACCATGCAAATGGTAGCCATGCGCGGTGTAAATCAACACAACATAACATAACATAAAGTTACATAAAATTGACATTTGTATATTTGGAAACAAAATATCATGCAAGCATTGCCGCAACCCCATAGCTATTCTTTGAGGTAAGTTCAACAAGAAAATCCAGCAGTCATGGGCATAAACAGCAGTTACGTGTCTGAAAGCTTGACTCAGCGACCATGGGCCTCATTACGAGTTTGGTGGTAACCGGCCGGTGGTACCGGCAGGTTGCCACCAAACTCGTAACACTGTTCTGTCACCTGATATCCTGCTGCCACCGGGACATTACAAGTCCCGGCGCCCCAGGATTTTAGGCGGAGGAAAGTGTAAATCCCCATTCCTGTGGAGTCCCGTAAGGCTCCACGGGAATGGGGACATGGAAGAACCGGCACCGTTGCTAATGGTGCCGGTGCTTCCATGAAAACCATTCCTGCAGGGGCCGGTTACCCCGGCAGGTCAGACCTGCCGGGAGCAACGGCTCCTGCAGGCATACTTGTAGTCTGGCAGTCTGGAAAGGCTGCTGGTACGCTGCTACCGGCACCCTTATTTCCCGACCGCTAGGCTTGTAATGAGGCCCATATCTGCTAGTTTTGACCAAAGCCACAGGCTTTATTGCTAATATCACCATGCAAAAAAGCCCATCCTCCTGCTGTAGTGCAGTGAATAATGATAAGGAGGTTGCATGTTTAGGGAAAGGACATATCAAGATGGCCACCGAAAGTAGGATGAATGACAGCTGTCTACTTTCCATTTCTACTATGCAGAAGCAGGTGTAGTACACAACCAAAAACAACGCCTGTCAGTAATGCAGGAGTTGAAGAGATGGGGTACCAAAAGTGGTCACAGGGTCGGTGCTGGCTGTCGGAACTGTCCACGGGTAGACCAGCATGGCTGTAGTGTAGAGCTCCTAACAGCCATCACGATCTTTTTAATATAGAGCAGTACCAGGTATTATTGCCAAGAAGCCAAGGATCCTGTTTGGCTTTCAAGAAACCAAAGTTGCTTGCCACTTGCAAATGAGCATTGAGCTTGGATAATGCTTGGCACTGCTTGATCTCACGGCATGAACAGTTTCAACACGGTATGGCAAAAACAGCCTAGTCTTGTTGTATCAGGTGTCAAAGTAAGCTTTATGGAAAAAAGGGCTAGTGCAAACGTGGTATGAATGCCGGCATGGAGACCCTCCTAATTTTCAATTTGAAGCTAAATTAAACAATTTTGGTTTAAACTCGTATTCGCTAGAGAGTGTTTAATTTTCATCATAACACAATGCCCACTAAGCAGGTTCTCATTCCATGATTTAAACTTCAACGGTAAAACATTTTAACATGAACTTCCAGAATGGAATACTTATATATTCTCAAATGCAAAATCCTGAATATGGGAGATTTTGAAAGAAATGTGGGTGACATGAAAACAAATCCTGCCTCTTTGACATACATCTTCCACAGCTTATCAACTCAATGGGCCTCATTACAACTCTGGAGGTAGCCGTGCCGCTAAATCCGCCGGAGTTGCATTTTTTCTGGCACCCGCGAATGGGCAAGAACCGGGTAATGCCGAGTTCGACGGACCGGGTAATTGCCCATTTGCGGGTGCTGGCAACAAGGGCCTCCCCATCCCCATTCGGCCCCATAGAGCTGAATCGGGATGGGGACGTCGGATGCACCGGCACATTCAGAGTGCTGCCGATGCATCCGATGTGCTGTGCTCGTGGGTGCCGGACAGGCACCCACAACACGTAGTATGGCAGTCCGGGAACTGCGGTACCGGCATGCTTACCGGTACCGTAGTTCCCAGACCGCCAGGGTCGTAATGAGGCCCAATGTCTATGTATGGCTTCCATATCAAGCGCAATCAACCCTTCAATTTCTGCATTCTGTATCCGTCTGCTGCGGTATCATGGTAGGGGATTATGCAATACTCACTCACCGGCTATGAGATCACAGCAGGGGATACGCAGGTGAGGGAAGAGGGAACCCAGTATTTATTTCTTGCATTGTCCCCTCATGCTTCCTCCCGGAAATGTCAGTCCATTGGGACAGTTGAGGGGGTGTGAAATGGACTTATGGCAGCCATTTACAACATACATGTATTTAACTGCAAGTTGTGTCCCAACATTTGCTCTCGTTGTCTATCAGATATCACTTATATAACCCATCTGTGCAGCATATCCCGCTAGTCGATAGCTACCCATCTATGATTCTAAAGTCAGTCCAAGAAACATTTAATTATGATGCATGCAATAATACATTTGATTAAATATGTAACAAGAGTGCAAAGATAGTGAGTTACTTAAACGTTTGAGCTCATGCCAGTTCGTCCTTATGATGTAGAGAGGTGGGCATTTGAGCCGTATTGAAATATACTCAGTATTTCAATAGGTGGGCAAACAAAATTCTTATTCTAATTTGAAAGCAATGTAATCACAGAAGAGCTGCTACAAGCTACGGCCATTACCACACAGGTTCAACATTATAAAGTACGGCTAATCTTGGTTTCCAAATGAGATATGGGATCTGGTGTCAGTGTGAGGGTGTTGCTAAAGATTTGTGTTCAGTGTGTTATCAAAGCATTGTGATTAATACATGGATTACTCACAGCATTCACTCACTCCTCCGCCTCTTCAGCACAGTACCTTCATAGATAGTCATGTAGGCAAGGTTCTTCTTGCTCATTGCCCTGTCACCTTTCTGCATGGATGTCGTGCTGCCCCTCCACAAAGGTAAAGGTGACACATTAGTGTGAGGGGTGATGCTGCACAAGCCCCTCAATACAGTTCAATACTAGAACAAAGCACTCCGAACCCCCCAAAACATGCCATCTTTCATGATCCCAGGATGCTCGTAGACCAACCCAACATACTTATACAGGGATCGGTGCCACGAAGCAAACTATGTTATGAAAAATACGCAGGCGGACTGGAATCAGCAGCATGGAAAACTAGCTGCAAGGTAAGAAACTGCCCATTACATTTTTCTGTGTATAGTCAGCTTTAGTAAAACCCGAGTTGTCACCCGTACTCGAGTAGATTTGCATTCACTCGTTATGGGTGAATGCAGGCAGTTTCAGTTTCTACTAGCACACGTGTTAGTATCGTATTTATTACGAACAGCTGAAAACATTCGCGCTGGCCGCATTTTATGTGAAACTAACGCTCCTAGCCAGTGCGAGCGTGGCTCCACAAGGACTATAGTCATTCATTGCAGGAGGCTTCTCGCCCCGACCTAAAATCACAGGTATATCGTGTACGATGCTATTATGACAACAGCGTTTTTAACACATTAAATAATAACCATATACACTAGAAAATGTCGATGAAGATACGCTGTCCTTAGTTAGAAATAGTCTTCATTTTTGCACTATTTCATTTTTTTCAACAGCTTCACTAAAAAAGCTTGATACTAGATCCACATAGCAGAATCTAACCAGCAGCTGACACTCCATGGAATATGACCATAGAGACTTGCAGGAAGACTTGATCAAGACGGGACTTTTCCCTACGCCCATCCAGGTATGTGTTCTACTTGCTTTCCTAAACAAGCATTTAATTATTTGCATCAGTTGTATCAAAACAGACACGTTTACTGGGGTCTTTGATATTACAGTAATCATTCTTTGATATCAGCAAAGTATGTGAGCCAGTATATAGATTGGCTTTCCGGATTCTCACTAGGCCCTTTAACTGCCCATGTGCGCACCTTCACTTACTGTTTTCTGAGATCTAAGGTTCCTGTTTATTCCACTGACTCTTAGTATTAATTATTGAGATTCATATTCCGATGGCTATACAAGTCCTCTATTATTAATCCACGAGTATTCTTAAATCCTATTGTTGGCTAGATGCTGAGTTGAAGTAAGACAAGGTTTTTCGGTGCACCCTGGTAAACCTGCGGATAACTGTGGTCCAGGTTTCCGGTGCTACTTGTACCTTGTTCTACAGCAAAAGACCGCCTTGTGCAAATGCAACACTGACCTGTTGTTATTTTCTCTTTTTTTCCCTTTCAGGGAATCAGCACCCTACTTAAAAGCAGCGCTCCTTACACCTCTTACTATTGTATAAGTTTGCAGTGTGGTAAGCCTCACCGAGTTAATTATAAACTAAGGTTGAGAAGTATGCTCGACTATGTTCTGAGCCCAACACAACCCACTTTAATGTTGTGTCCATTTCTCCTTTTTTTCCCCTCCCTTTTTCCATAAGGTTATAGTCAATTATAACAAGAAGGAAACGCTTGAGGGCTGCAACTCCTGGCCAAACCAAGTTTCTCTATAAGGAACCGACATTATACAAATGTGTTAAATGTTATACTGTTCGTCTTTCTGAAGCAATACCCCTGAAGAATTTCCCTGCACAAGATTCACAGATTTAGGGAAAGAAACATGTCGGGACAAAGATACCGTGTGATCAAGACACGGCTGTAATAGAGCATTGATAGCTTGTATTTATTAATAATTTACTGAGCAATCCGAACTTACATAAGGATCAAGTACTAGGCAGCTAAATGTTCCACGTATATAGCTTTACTAGTAGCGGTGTTTGCTTTTTTTCAGAATTGTCTGCAGGTTCTTAATGTGATTTTATGTAAATGTACTTTTTTGCCCATTGTGTATGTGTTGATGAATTGTGTTAGTGATAACATTTAGGTGGAGGTCGTTTGTGTTGAATCTAGTGTTACCAGTTAATTATTTAATTTATCACTTGCTTTTCTTCTTTTTTCATTTTTCTGATTTGTGTCAACATTTGGTGTGTTGGTTTACGTTGGTAATGTATGTTAGACAACATTTTTCTACAAAATGTTTTAAAAAAGGTGTACATTGCAACCCTATTAGGTTGTATATGTTTTTTAAAGAATAGACCGAAATATGGTATAATTAAAATAAATATATATATTTTTTCAATTTTCAATGGTCCAGAAATGTATTTTGGTTTGAACTGTGGAATTGCACACCCTCTAGGGGCCATTGTGAGCATTTATCTCACTAGAAAGGGGTAAAAGTGAGGCACAGGATCTCTTTAGTAAATCATTTTCCAGTGTGTGTGGGGCATGGTCCTGGCCTCAATCTAAAAAAAACTCAGTCCTCATCTAGTTGTTGGGACTGGAGGAGATGCCACTGTTCATTAAATGTATTAATTAGATTTGTAACTATGTTTCTCAATCTTGCGAATCATTTAAAAGAGCATGAATTCCAATTCGATTTTCCTCAAACAATGTATTGTTAAGTCAATGGGATATTGTTTTAATCAATTTCAAAATCAAATCTTCATGGTGTGTTCATCAGGGAAAACACTTTATTTTCTCAGAAAAGACATTCCCAGTAAGGACCATTGTTCGTCTAATATCACATAATAGGCATTAGTTGAAGTGTTAGTACCCCGTTTTTATGGACTTTTACAGTTGTATGAGAACATTAAGTCTCCATAGTGACTCATACATTCTACTGTCTGTCACCTTTCAGCCCAATTTTCAAAGATTGTTGTAACTTTGAATATTAAAGTTCCCTTAAATAACAACAACACATGTTTAAGGCTAGTTTTTAAATTAATATCATTATTATTGTATTTTTTTTTTATCGCTGCCCTATCTTCGGGAAGCAGCAATGTGCTTTTCCAGTCATAGGAGAAAATTATTATATTAGATGACATTCAGAGAGCTCATCTAATGTCAAGATCTAAAGAACACATCAAAGAGAAACTGTACATGATATTGATCCATTTTCTGACATCTAAAAACATGGACCGACTTTGTGTTTGGTAGAAACTGATCTATTCACTTATTTATTTTTGCTGGAGGAGTCCTAAAAGATGTCACAGCAAATATGGGTTCTGAAAAACGCAAAATCTAAACTTCATTTCTAGGGGGTGGAAGTCCACTACCTTGCCTCAGTTGTCATTAAGGATACATGGTCAACTAAGATAACAATCATAGCTACATAGGAGCAACTTAAAGACTCTGTACACGATATTGAACATAAGTGATCTATATGGCAGTAAGATATCAGGAAACCCAAACATTTGTCGAGGCTAGAGATTGGGATTGATCTGGTGGGGCAAACTGGTGGGTTGCCTTGAAGTGTTCTCTTGCATGGGACATGTATTTTATTTATTTCTTTTATTTATGTATTTATTCATATTGCACCAGAGCCTGCAGGCACCAGGGCACACACAGCAACAAAGACAATAAAAAGACAAAACAGACAAACATTAAGAACAATTACAAGAGACAGATTCTCCAAAAAAGTCACTAGGGATTCTTATACCAACAACTGAGCCTTAAAATAATCTGTTATTAATCCCAGATTTAACCCATGGGAATGTATTTACAAATGCGTAAATATTGTGGTAGGTTACTAGTGTCATTCAATGAAAATACACTGCTTATTCTTATTCGCCCACCAACTTTCAATTGGAAACCTGCGTAGAACTTTTAAATCAGAGGCTCTAACAACCTCAGGCCCTGTTCGTTGCTGGAGTCAGGCAAGTATTTTATTGCATAAGGCCTCTCCAGGTTCGTTCTCTCGTGGTTTCTCAATATTGGTAATGATAACATTTCTGTGGTCCGGAAAAAAGTCCATTGTGGTCTTGTCTTTTATTGCTGGCATTTGATTATTGTTCCCCTCACAATCTACCAGTAATAGCTACATTAGGTCTAGTATTTCTACAATGGCGTGGCCAAGCAGGACCTATTTTGTGTTTGCAAGCATCAATAGAGGCTGTAGTAGTCAATGACTGAACATGCGTACTGGATATCACTGAGGGAAGAAATGGAGCAATCTTTAAATTAATTAAACCTACAGAGGAACAGTGATCAACTTTTTCTGTGATTGTTTGAGAAGAACAATCCATTTTATCTGGTGCTAGGTTAGTCTTGCAGGAGATGTCCTTTGGCACTGTTGTACCTCAGATGGAGTTTCCATTTCATATGATTTATCAGTTTTTATCTGCTGATGTTTTTCAACCTACTTGTCCAGGTGGTCCACCCAAGTGCAGAAATCAGAAAAATGATTGAACATATTAAATTCCTTCAATATATTACCCTTAACCGGTGACCATTTCACAGCGGTAAACTGTTCTTGTAAATTCCCCTCCAGCACCGGCAAAGATGACGAAATATGGTGATGTATCTCCTCAGCGACCTTCTTTCCATTTATATTCTCTAATTGATTTATATCATTCAGAAGCCCAGCATTTTCCATGTTATTATCCATGTTTACCCCTTGGGGGTCTACATCCATGTCAGGAATTTCGGGGACACTAGAGAGCATGTCTGTTCTCCCAACCTGGACTCTCTTTCTCCTACGAGCGCCAATATCTCAGATAGGTGATCTCTGTTAGGGGCAGAGGATATGGACAACGTACCATGCTTGACAGCGGGTGTCTTATTTACTGGTGTTGTGTCATAAGAGGAAAAGTCCGAGGTAAACGCTTTTGTCTAAAGGCATACTGCTTATGGTTTTCAGTGAGGGGAATCATGTTTAGGTTTTTTGGGAATGGGATGGGGTTATTTTCTGGGGTGTTGGACTACGGATCCAGGAGAACATTTTGTGAGTCATCAAATGGTGAGGGCCACATGAGCTTTTATTTATGGAAAGAAAAGTGGATGTACATGCTGAGGGAAGCAGGTTGCAGGGGATCAATACAAGAGAGCAGGGAGCTACCAACGGGGTGGGGAGGATTATGGGTATTCTGAAGCAACAGATATACAAGCAAACAGGCGAGGTGTAACAAATCAACTTCCGCTGTAGCAGTGGTCATGGGGTGAATATCGGTTTCTAAACCATGCATCAGTCTCACACCTCTAATACACCAGAATGGAGGCAAACAGATTGGAATAACAAGCAAATTATAAACCTACTTTTCAAATTTTGGTAATGTGGATGGAACAGCAGGCTTATTTCCAAAAGGTTGTGGATCGTTAGTAGTTGCAACACAGCGAAAAAACAATTCTTACCCAATGACAAAAAGGACTGTCAAGTCAAGGTTGTGACAAAAATATCGACTTTATTGATATCACAACATACAGTTCTAGCAACACTACGAAGTACAACCCACCTTGTAAAGCAATGCAGAGGACAGACAGTTTCAAAGAAGGAAAAGGGATGCACTATAAATACTGACAGGAGGGTAGTCGGTATGGTTAATAACCACAACAGTTTAAGGTAACTTGGCTTCAGAACAAAGGAAGCAAAGGGACTTGAAATGTCTCTAGGGGCCCTTAGGAGTAGGACCAAGGGGACAGAACCACAATGTACCTTGTGCTGTAGGTGTTCTTGGTGCTCGACAGGGTGGAGTTGGCTTCTGGGCGCTTTGCAGGTGTCTGTGACAGAGTTCAAGATGGGAGTCAGCTGCAGGTATCAGGCAGCAAGACAGTTTGGCGAGCAAAGCTGGACAAATGGCTGCAGGCTGGCCTACATGGCGGCACAGGGTCAGGAATCATTATCTCAGTGCTGGTCGGCGGGTCTGAAGCACTGGTCGAGATGCCTTGGATGTCTTTAAGTGACTGAGGCTTGACAACGGTGAGCATTGCAGTCAGTTGCAGCTCGAGGAACCCGACTGGTTCGAAAATGTCCTTTGAGGTGGATGTCGCTAGATGCTTGCTGAGGCACATCTCCCAGCATATTCAATGGGCTTGTGTCATCCTTTAAGGCAGACAGCCCAAAGCTAAGGAGTGGGTTTCAGGCAGTTGCCTTGGCCGGGGTTTGTAGGTTCAGAGACCGCCTGGCGCTTCCTAGCCAGGAAGCCTGCTGCAGAGCCTAGCAGGGGATTGTGTGTGCTTGCTGGGTACATGTTCTGGGGTGGCTGGAGGATACTCTGTGGTCTTCATCACCTTCTGTGTAATGGGAGATGTTTAGGGGGCATATCTTGCTTCCCTCTTTGGAAATCCTGGACTTCCTTCACTGGTGGAATAAGTATGACAAACTGTACCTTCAGTCAGGCTCCAAGCTTGAGTTCTTCTTACTGCTTCTGGTGAAGCCTTCAGATGATCTGCCAAAAGAGGGGCTCACCCCTCTTTTAAAGCCAAGTGGACCGCAGTGATTGGTGTAGGCTAGCTACCTTAGTGAACCAATCCTGGGGTCCTACCAACAATTTTCTATATGCATGATTTCACAACCAGAGTGCTTTGCAACAGGAAAGGTAGAGGGGTGAAAACCTGTGTTACTAAGTCCCACCATCTTCCTGTCTGTTTTTGATCAAAGAGTTTACCTGGTTAATGGATCTCTCAGTGGTTCCTGATTAAAGCAGCAGGTTTCCCTTGAAGCTGCAGCGAGACCAGACTCTCTTGCTCTTGAAAACCACATTATTGTACCTTATGACTGGGGTCCCCCTAGCGGATGGACTACTGTAAACACACAGTCCCAGACATGACAGCTCACTGTCATTGATACTGAGGGCGGGAGCTGGCTTCAGGTTGACACAGTTACATATGAAAGGTTTTTGGGTTTCCAGTCTGCTTTGTTAACCTCTGCAGCCAGACCACATGTGGGCCTGTTTGAAGTACCCTCTAATTGGTATGTTAATTGCTGCCACCAGCTGCAGGGCCTAACAAAAGAGCAGGGCAGATTTATCGAGGCGTTGTTAGTTAATTAGGCTAACAATTTCAGAGGGAAGGTTGGCCCGCCTCCTTCCTGGAGATGACTTGGTGTACTCCTGGTTGTCACATTGCAACTAAATATGATAGTCCGGACTGTGCCTGTATGCTGTGTCCACGCCAGAGTACACAGGTCTATGCTGTTATCGTGGTGTGAGCATGGCATAATGTTTGTGGATTGGCCCCACATATTTTCCTGAGGTTGGTCTACCATCATTCCATTGAATACAAAATGTAAAAAAATCCCAGGTGAGCGCACACTCACCGTGCAGATGGTCAAATTCCTCATAGGAGGAAACAAGGTAGAGCAGATCACCCAGTTTCAGGTTAGGTGGGGAATGGTGGGGGATGTGATAGGCGTTAAGGAGGAGCCATTATTGAAGCGGAGGGTCTTATGCTCCTCTCTGAAATGTAGAATAATGGAGGAGACTGGTGTACATGGGGAGGAGGTTTCAGAATCTGGTTTTTAATACTAGAGGGGCTGGCAACTGATGAGGTTACCTGTTGTGTGAAGAGTTTCCCTTTGGTGGGTATGTTGCAGGGTCACAAATGGGATGTTGGTGTGAATGCATCATGCAGTCCTTCTTGGTCTTCTTGTTCACATATTGTCGAATGGGCTATTTCCTGCAGTGTATAAAGCAAATGATTTGGGCACATTTATCAATGCATGACTTTCGAATATCCTTTCCTTGGTTCTGGGGTTTTTGGATTAAGGGTCTTCACAAGTGTTCGCAGGCACTGAATTCAATTTAACTGCATGCAATGTTTTAAGTTAGTAGCTGCTCCGATAGTGATAGGAGTTTGCTTTTAGCTAGCATCTATGCAAAATATGATGGCATTATTAGGTCAATTACATGTGGTCTGCCGAATTTAGCCTTTAACATTATATATGTCGGTTGAGCACTCATGATTTGGTTGTTTGTGGTTGCATTGGTAGATGTGTGGGAACTGGAAGTACTCGCTCTGATGTGTTGGCTTGTTTCTGTTATGAGAGGTTCCCTGTGGATATTCCAGTGCTCTTGCCCAGCACCAGATTTGGGAATTTGACAATTTGGTCAGGTATAGCCACAGTTCTCCACCGGAGAGGAACCTTTAACATATTTGGCTGGGGCAAACATCCAAGCTTGACATCTTTGCTTGAAGCACTAAATTTGGTCGGTGGCCAAAGCTTAATCACAGACCAATTTCCTGAAGCTATCCCTGTATTGCAGTCAAGCCAAAAGTATTCCCAGGTCTCCCCGGGACACCCCTGTGGTGAACATAGAGCACTGGAAGCACTTTAGGGGCAGGGCACTTTGAAAAACATTTTACTTGAAGTATAAGCACCTTACAAATGCAAATAAATAAAATAAATAAATAAGTGCTTGTAACCTTCTGGTTTACCCTATGGTAGCTAGGATCGAACAAATGCTTCTACCATATAAATTGGGACTCTATTTAAGTCTACTCACCATTTACTGTACCTCATTATTTTCATGCCTGCAATGAGATATGAAGTATACGAAATATACAGTTGAGCTGGGTATTTGTTTAAGTAAAATATGCATGTCTTGCCCTGTATTCTTGCCCACTGGACTTGCCACCTGCTTCCACTGATACCAACAGGGTAGCCAAGGGAAGCCTAAGGAACATCTTTTCTTCCTGTATCCGTTCCCCACTTGAACCCAATGCTTTGGTTTATGTGAGAGATCCTGGCGTAAGGACACTAAGATTAGCTGCACTTTATGTTTTTGGGGTTTCACAAGTGAGCATCAAGAGTGTGAGTATTTAGAGAATAAGGCAGGTGACAGTTAATTGTTTTTTGTTTTTAATTTGTGTTACTCCGGGGAATCTTATTTTAAAATCAATGGTGTTATAATTACATTTTCTTCAGCTAATTCCTTTTTTTTAAACAGCAATACATAGGGCATCATTACGAGTATGCCGGTCCGGTACCAACGGTGTTGCTCGCAGAACATACTCCGAGTTCTGCGAGCGGGTGCCTTTCCGCCCGCCAGGTCTGACCTGGCGGCTGGAACGGCACCCACTCGCAGACCTTGACCGATGCACCTGCACTGTTGCACACACTGCCGGTGCATCCGTCCTCCTCATTCCCATTGAGTCCAATGGGACTCAATAGGAATGGGGAGTCATTATTTCCGGCACCCGGCAATGGGGAATTACCGGGACCGGCGTGGCTGTAATGCCCAGGTAAGTCCCCATTGCCTGTTGCCAGAAAAGGAATGACTCCGGCGGCAGCCGTGCCATTTTTACCTCCTTGGCTACCGCCAGAGTCATAATGAGGCCCATAGATTTTGTGAGTAAGGCGGGAATGCATATGTCTCATGAAATCTGACACACACACTTATACTAAGGGTGAGTGTACATGCTACTTAACGAGATGAGTGATTCGTTCTGAGCCTTTAGAAAGTACTAGTGCTCTCTTGACATTGAGGTAAAGCCAACCTGATGCACAGCAGTGGCGTGTCCAGGGAGTGGCCTGGGGTGGCTCAGGCTACCCCTGGAATCTGACTGGCCACGCCAGGTGCCACCACATTATCCTAAACTATGATCATTATGTGTGTGTGCGCTCATACTTTATGACACCCCTGCATAAGTCAGTTCCCCACTTGGGCCACCCCAGTCAAAAGAGTCTGGGCACACCGATGATGCCCAGGTACAGAGGTCTGAATACCTAAAGGCCCACAACGGTGGTGAATTCATTAATAGAACGATAAAAGTCATTAAGTGTGCCTTCTTGGTTCAGCCAACAATAGGTACTCAATACTCGAGTCTTATTGGGCTCATGTCGCCAAATGAAACTCACATCCAGAGATCAGGCATCATGGGTGATGCCTGCCCTTGGCTAGGGAGGCCTTAAGCGCTGCGACTTTGAGGCAGAAGGCAGCATTCTGCTCTGACGCTCACCTTCGGGTACGATGGCAAGAGCCTCTGAAATTTCTCACAAAGAGAAGCGTATTTACTTACATTTGTAAAGTTACTAACGCAGCAGCAAAGGTGCAGAGTTTGAAGAAAAAAAGCCCCACGTGATATCAACATACCCCCAACGACCAAGGCAAAGGTTTAGCCGCTCTGCTCAGTTTTTAGATGGCTCATGACTCATGCTTGCAATGATGAGCACCATTTATAGCCTTTGAATTGGGATGAAAGATGACATCTAATGGGCTAGAGGAAGGCGCAATGCTATTCAACCTCTTGGGGTTAGAGAAAAGGGGTGCTGAGGCTGAAAGGGGGACGGGTTTAATGGCCACACTCACTACCAGCTTTCAAGACTGGGTTCCAGCTCCCCCTAAAATGTCCAGCATGGCTTTGCCCGTTAGCCATTGCCACCTACCAGCGAACACGTCAGGCGCTGATAGAGGAAACGCTTCAATTCCTCGAAATAATGCGGTGCACAGGCAACAAAAACCTGCACGGTAGCGTTGAGGCAAGTTGTCTATTAACAGGAGTGAGCGAATTGCAAATATACGGCAGGAACACATCTGCCTTTTTTGAGAAAAGCAATTATCACTTATTTTGGCTGTTACATCCATCTGCACCCGCCGCGTGAAAATCAGCTGAACACAAATGCAGCCCCTGCCAGGACATCAAGATGGTTTTGGAGCATCAATCTGAAGTGTTTGCAAAAGAACACCCGGGTGAAAGAAGCGGCCTCCTAGCTCAGCTTCCGGTTCTTGTTTGAGAATGAGATGCATGGAGAGATGTCCCTCAGGGAGTTGGTTACCACAGGGCTGATATGGACATTGGCAGGCAGCGAGGAAGCTGCAGAAAGCTACAGCAAGTGTGGGGGGTGACTGTGAATGGGGAAAGCTGGGAGAAGCAAACACGAATGCAGGACAGAACTACTGAAAGGCCGACACTGGAGGTGGCTTCAGCGCAATTTGGGGGAATAGTTTATTGATGTTGCAAAACCGATGCAGTGGGGCTCATTTAGTCGGCATGCGGCAAAGTAGGGGTCACAGAGGAAGAAGAGGTACATGAAGCATGCCCCTGCCATTTCGTTTCCCCTATAAAGATTGAAGAGGCATCAAGCATATGGGACATGGAGCAAGCCTGCATCACAGTGGGCCTCATTACGACCCTGGCGGAAATCGAAAAACGATGGCGGAAATGTAATACCGCCATCGAATACCGCTCGGTGCGATTATGACCCGTCACCGTAAAGTACGATGCCATTAGCGACACCGTAGTGAACGCCAACGCTAACTGCACCAAGTACGCGCACGCGCGCCATGCAAAACCGTAATTACCACCATGGCGCAACGGTACGCGAATTCTGACCCTAGCGGACATTTACTTAACACCATCAAGCATGGCGAAAAGTACCATTCCGCCATGGTGAGAATTACGGCATCGTGAACCAACCGTAAATGGCCCTACTGAGTGCCTGTACACCACTCCCTGCCCACATTGCACAACTCCTCGTAGGTGCAATGAAGTTACACAATGCAACCAGTGAAATGTACAAGTCACCCATGCATGCCAACGAACAAATGAATGTAGGGGCTCCAAGTGCCTTGT
Organism: Ambystoma mexicanum; assembly: GCF_040938575.1. Taxonomy (NCBI): domain Eukaryota; kingdom Metazoa; phylum Chordata; class Amphibia; order Caudata; family Ambystomatidae; genus Ambystoma; species Ambystoma mexicanum. The sequence goes on along the minus strand of NC_090930.1, from coordinate 1,105,811,604 downwards.
GAGTGGCCATCCATATTTGGCATGTCACCATTGCCGTACTGATGCAGCACAGGCATGTGAAGGTTCAAGTACAGCAATATGAACTGAAATATGAGACAAAACAACAACAGGCCCCCATCGCTTGACACCAGTGTAAGGCAACATTCAAAGCAGTATCCTGAGGGAGACTGCACCAGCCCTGTACTCTTGCCAGTAAACAAACCAACCATCAGCCTAAGCATGTACCACACAAGTTGGCAGAGTGACTGAGCAGCCAGGCTCATCTCAAGAGGGGCCAATGGGAGCTGCAGGGCACAGATGGCACGAATACAGAAGCTATTCCAATGGACATGACCTCAGTCTCCCTCCAAGAAACGCACGCAAACACAGGCACCTGTGACCAGCCATTTTCTGATAATCACATCATTCCACCAATCCACCTGGCTGACCGGCATCTGTTACACAAAAGCTAATCCCCCGCCCCTGAGCATGACATCATTAAAACAGTCATAATGGCAGCCCCTATCCCTGACCTTACTGGGCTTCGTAGGCAAACGCGGCCAGTACAGTACCACGCAACTATACTCAGAAGCCGGAACCCAATGCAGATCTTCTCACAATACATCGCTCCACAAATAGGAATATGCTACATTACTTGCAAAGAATAACGCTACACGGTTAATATCAGAATAAAATTTTAATGCACATCAAATTCACCAAGCCCATACAGCTATTAGGTCATAAACTCCAAAATATTTTTCATTACTGTGGGCTGCATCCGCAATAAATGACCAGCTTCTTCTTGTGTGACGCCCTGTTCCTTCATGGTACACAGGGGCTACATTCACGTTCAAAAAGGCAACATGGAAGCGCCTAGAACCGCAGGGCCGTCCCATTAGGTAGGCACTAGTCCAGCTGCAAGGTTGATATGTTGCTCCTAGCCACTAGTACTGCGTAAGGGCATGTGGCCCATTGGCGATCGTCACATAAGATCGTAATGGTGCTCCACTGATTAACTCGAAGCAGCAGGTGTCGGGAGTAAAAGCCATCTGCAGGAGTGGCATACAGATGGCAGCGGCAAAAGGGGAGGAGATACCTGTCACCCAAATGAAATGAAAAAGAATAGTATGGGCATCAGAACTTCATTTGTATTACTCACTTCAATGATCACACTAAATCTACAGCCATATGCATGCTAGCCCACTCAAAAGGATTATTTCCACCCAAAAATCACTTGCGAATCATAACTATATAAATCGAGGTGAAAACACTATTACAAACGAGTGTTTGTGTGCATGCGTCTGTTAAAACAGAATCCATTAGATGGGATTAGTAACGTGCATAGACACAAGTGTTTGAAGGCGCGTCGAGACAGGGAGGGTTCAACAAGGGCAGATAGACGATGGTCCCACTATGGCAGCTCTGCATCACATAGCGCAGGGGAAGGGGATAGATTCCAAAAAGCCATGTACATGGCAAACTCTCAATTAAATCATCTGTCCATGCATCCATACATCATTCCCTCATCCCGGTATAAAAACGCCTGATTATTTACTCACATAACATTTGAAATTTCCATTGAGTCTGTGCGTAATGCAGTCTGCAAAATCCACTGTGCTCCAGCCCGGAATTCTAGTGTTGTGAAGTAACATGTATTTGGGAACGTCCTGCCTTATCGTCCACTACGCTATTGCGCATCCCATACTATTCATATCAATCATTGCATTCTCGCCATGGCCCCTGTCCCAAGGACATTAAACAATAGAACGTTATATTTGCAGTCAGACCTGTGGGCGTCTCCTCGCCGCTAGCTGAAAACCGAAAGCGCTGTCCTTCGAATTCCTCATTTGCAACATCACGTCGAAAAGGCATCTGTGACCGCTTGAAATCACAAATTCATCCATGTAGTGCGGCAGTGTGTGAAAATGGCAACTGGCTTCACTCACAAATGGGACGCCCCGCCCGTCGGTGAACCTCGGTACAGTGCTGCATGAGGGTCCACCGTTAATCGAGTACTACATTCCACTGACCCTTCACAAGTTTGTTCGCGACTGCAAAGATAGTATGTGAAACAATGGGACCATAGCAGAATGAACATATAAACCAATGTTTCACTGCCATCGGGATTAAATACATGATTGTAATAGCAAGATGCCATGCGTCACATTGCAGCGTTGTGTGCAGGACGTGCTCGCCCAAAGGGGATTGCAGCTGGCACAGGTGGAATGAATCACCACAGGTGGAGGCTATACAGCATGAAAACACATAAATTGCACACCCAACCCCCTCCCACAACCACACCCACTCCAAAATGCTACCGGCAGGACTAGCGATGTTGGCCCTGGGGGACCTGATAGCACTGCAAGTACTCCAACTTCAAGAAGAAGACGAACACCAACTACTACAACAACCGGCCGCACAGAGGAGACGCAGGAGGAGGAGGAGGGCAAGGCAGGGCCAGCAAGGCCCACCAGCACAGCCACTACCACCACGCAGGCAGCCCGCAATCCCACGCCTCCGAGCTCATCCGTTCAACCTCACTGCTGAGCAGATCCACACCCTCTACCGTTTGGACCGGGATACCATAACCGCCATTGTGAACATGACACACGCTGACCTTGTCAGCATGATAGATAGCCCAACCGCCATCCCACCCCTACTGAAGGTGGTGTCTGTACTCCACTTCCTGGCCACAGGCACCTACCAGCACACAGTCGGACAGTTGCATGGCATTTCACAGCCACTGTTGTCACGGACACTATTGCAAGTGCTTGATGCCCTCCTGAAGCACGCAGACGACTACATCTCTTTACCACGCTCGGAGCAGGAGATTACAAACACAAAAGTGGGATTCCATGCACTTGCCGGCATACCGGGTTGCATTGGTGCCATCGACTGCACCCATGTGGAATTGGTTGTCCCACATGCCATGGAGGTCCAGTACCGCAACCGGAAACAATATCATTCTCTTAATGTACAAATGGTGTGTGACTCCAACAGGATCTTTACACATTGTTGTGCCCGATTTCCTGGATCAACCCATGATTCTATGGTCTTGAGGAACTCTACAATACCACGCTACATGGAGCGACACGCAGGGAACAGATCCTGGCTACTCGGTGAGTCTCATTTCATGCATGATAATGTGGGGTATGTGATGCGGCAATGACCTGGCAGGAAGGGGGGGGGATGCGTACGTAGCAATGTCATTCCACAAACATCCTTTATTGTCCACATACAGGTGATGCCGGGTATCCACTGAAGAGATGGCTCCTTACACCATTCCGGAACCCACAGAACCAGCATGAGGAGGACTACAACCATGCCCACTCACGTACCCGTGTAGTCATAGAACAGGCATTCGGCCTACTGAAGGCTCGTTTCCGCTGCCTCAGCAGGTCTGGCGGGGCACTCCTGTACCGCCATGAGAAGGTTGCAAAGATGGTCATGGCATGTGTCATGCTACACAACATGTGCGTACGTAGAAATGTGCCCATGCCCCCTGACGCAGAACTGCAAGCACCTGAAGATGGTCATGATGAGGGTGGGGATGTGGCAGCACCTCAAGGAGTCCGCGAGGCACAGGAGGCCCGTGAAATTCGTCAGAATATCATAGATTCATGCTTCTAGCACACACGCCTGGTGGCTGATACATGGACACGGGACTTGTGGCACTGTGTGTGTCTGGAACATGCACAATGTGGACTGTACGCCTATAAAGGCCTCATACACAAAGATCAATGTCCACACATCTCATTGGATGATTATGAAATGTTTATAGCATATGTGAAATTATATTACACACCCCATCGACCCGCCACCCAAGAAAGCCCAACACCCCCTCTCCACCCTCCTACCTCCCCCCCGAACACCAGTGTCCAAAGATGCTCATTGTCAGTGGGCAGACGCTATTGCAAGCCCCCTCTCCGGGTATCAGGGGCACCCCTGCCTGTGGAGCGCAGGTTCCTCCCAGATCTACGTTGGGGGCTGCCCTGGACGGAACTTGCAACGGATGATGTCTCTGCCTGCTCACGTCCATGCATGTCCCTAAGGGTTTGTGAGAGCTCAGTGAGCACACGGCGCACAGCGGCAAGTTCACCACATACGTCTTTGGACGTCGCATGCAGTTCCCCCCTCAGGCTCTCGGTGCTTCTCTCCATTTGTACCCTTAGTGTCTCTGTACTTCTCTCCATTTGTACCCTTAGTGTCTCTGTACTTCTCTCCATTTGTACCCTTAGTGTCTCTGTACTTCGCTCCATTTGTGCCCTAAGTGTCTCAGTAGATGTTTCTATGGCTGCCTTAGAACCCCCACATTCATCAGCATGCTCCTTGAGGAGCGTGGCCAGTTGCTGCTGTTGCACGATCACCTGGTCGAGGGACTGTTGCCTCTGCTGGGCCATGCCCATTTGCGGTGGTGTCACAGAGGGGCTGATCACCTCATGTTGCCTTGCCACAGGGCTTGTGGGGGATGGCCAGTCGTCGTCTTGTGGGTGCCCCTGCGTGGTATCCTCATGGTGTACGGGATGAAACAAACAGGGGGATTGAGACAGGTCATGGATGGGTCCTACATCGACAGCACCGTTTTCTGTGTCGGAGCATGCTGGCATTAATGCAGTGTCACCTATGGTGCTGCTGCCACCAGAAGCAGTGCCTTCTGTGGCATCCATTGGGGGGACCTGTGGTGCTGCTGTTGTGGGCATGCTGGCTGCTGGGGTGCCTGTTGAAGTCCCCTCCTGTGTGCTGCCACTTGATTTGTGCTGCTGCCGTGTCTTGATCCATGCAGCTGAGGTGGAGGGTCTTTGGCCGTTGGTCTTGGCCCTCTTTGCAGGTGTGCTGGTAGGGGTGTCCTGAAGCTCGTCGTTTGAATCGGACCCTGTGGTGGAGTAAAGGAGGGCGAGCGTTATTTATGGGTCTGTGGAAATTGGAATGGCAATGTATCACATGCATTGGGGTGGTACCTGAGGGTGATTTGGGTCAGGGCCTTGGAGGTGGTTTCATTTTTGTGTGGATTGAGGATGCAGTTGTTTTGCAGCCTGCAGTTAGGGTGTGCATGCTGCACGTGTAGAGGGTTTTTTTGGGATTTTTAATTATTTATGCATTTAATGTGACTTTTAAAGTGCGCTATCAGGCCAATGTATGTGGACGTTCTCCTGGACATGTGTTTCTGTTGCACTATGTGGACACATGGTACTTCACATGATTGGACATTGTGGATTTAGCATTGTTTTATTTGGCCCACCTACCTGATTCTTCAGATGTCTGCACTCCTTTCTCCATCCCTCCGACTCCCTCTATACTCTCCATTCCAATAGTGGAGGCACAGATTTCTTCCCAGGGGGTCAACTTGATGGGTGATTCCGATCCTCCCCCGGTAGCTGTGGCAATGTTACGGTTGGCTGATAGTATGCTCCGTACGCGTATCCGCAAGTCGTCCCATCGCTTTCTGCATTGCTGTGGGTTGCGGGGTGCGGTCCCCACCGCACTTACCCGCTGTGCCACCAGGGCCCATATGGCCTTCTTGTTCGCAAGTGCCGTCCTGGTCATTTGCGTCGAGAAGACGACGGCAGCATTCTCCTGGAGGGTCTCTGTGAGCACGGTGAGTTTCTCATGGGAGAAGTGGACCTGCCGCTTGCGGTCGCACGCTTTTTTAGCAACTTTTCCCATTTTGATTGTTTTAACTAGGGTGGCTAACGGGTTGGGATGTGTCTCAGGGTCGGATTTTTGATGGTTGTGTTGGGATTCTGATTTTATAGGTGTACGGTGTGCTGTTTCCCGTTCCGGCCCCATGTTTTTACTTCCGTTTCCGTATATTTACGGTCACCGCATTTTGCGATTACCGCTCATTACGGTGACCGCTATGATGGGTGGCGGAATTGCACCTAGGGCGCCGTACGACGGCGGTGAGGGGCGTTTTGGGGACATTTCCGCCATCGCGGTCTTTGCACTTCCGCCATGGCGTAATGCTCGTGCCCGATGGGTCAGAATTAGCCGCACTTTACTCCATCGTGCAATGGCGGAAACGCTATTTACGCTATGGCGGTCAGGTCAGTTACTTTCCGCCAGGGTCGTAATGAGGGCCAGTGTCTTGAGTCAAAATCGCACTGCCTCAAGTGATGACAAAACAATTCAATAGCTACTTTCAAGAAAAGCTTCTCAGACCACTATTGATGGGGAGAGGGTAGGTCAGTGTGGTGTGCCACCCCCTAACAAAGAGAGATCCCAGCTCTGCTTGTGGTATTAATCTGAGTGTGGGGGGGGGGGGGGAGAGAAGGCACACAAGGAAACTGTTAAGGTTGCCATCTAATTTGAGTTATCTACTTAAGAAAGCCTCTTTTCAAGGTTTTCTGGAATTTGTAGCATCACATATCAGAAACGACTGAAAACTCTATGAATTACAATCTGTCATATGAGTTCTGATGTGAGAAATTGAAGATTCACACCCAGGGGTGGGCTCTCAGCCAATAAGGTGGCTGGAAATGTGGGTGAGAATACACAGTGTACCACCCGCATTTTTCAGCCAATTAAAGCCCAGCCCCACATTTCACCATCTAGATTGAGGGGGGCAACAGGGAGCACCCTTCACCCGCCCCTTCCCTCCCTCCCCACTTACCTACTGGCCCAGAGGTTCATGCTCTGGTCCTGGTGCTCCCACCTGCCCTCAGAGCCTGCCATGGAAATAGAAAAGGGACTATGTGGGGACCGTTATTATTTTGCATTGCACGAGCCTGTTTCACCGATGAAAATAAAGAAAATACTATTTGCACCACGGATGGAGCCCCGGGGCGTGAATAGTAAGCACCCCCTTGTCAGGGGGTGTACATAGCCGGTAACGGCACACAGCCCTCGCCGAGACACTTCGTACGGGTCTGCATAGTTTCGTGATGATTTGCTGTTAGAGGCCATGTACGCCCCTGATGTGGGGGGTGAAAGCCAAGGAAGCACATGACTTGTTTTTTTCAGAGAAAGACTTTGACTTCAATGTCCAGCCTCCCTTTCATTTACAATTGCTTCTCCAACTACCAGTTGTTTCCGCTCACCTTCACAATTTCACCCATTCATGCATTTGCAAACGTGGTATATCTTGCTTTCCAGCAGCTCATCACGCTCTGGGATATGATGGCACAAATCACCAGCCACACCCTTTACTGTTATCAAAAGGCAGCTTTATTTAAGGCATGTTTTCATACGGGTTTTTACACTCTGCTGTCCACATTCCTGTATCAGGGATGTGTATTATTTCTTTTAACTTGCTCCTGCCACTAACCCTTCAGCCCTCCTTGATCAATATTTTTTTACAAACGTCTTCCCTAATTTTTTTTCTCTCCCTTTTCCCTGACTTTTCCTTGTCTGTGTCTCATCCGCTCACTCCTGGATGAGTTTGACCTGACTGCCTCCTTTCCCCTTTCAATGTAATTCTTGTAATTTCTATTTAACCTTAACCTTAGTCCTTTTTCTTTTTGCTGTTTTTTTCTCAAACCTTGCTTCAGCGACCATAACAAAGCATAACAACATAGCAATTTTCAAACAAACCCTCTTTTTTTGCCTATGAGCCTGCCCCAAATGCGTGGTCTTATTTACGTATGTCATTTCCTTATCCGTTTAGGACTATTTATTTTATTTATTTGCATTTTTAATGTGCTCACACAGCCCGCGGGCATCGAGGCGCTGTTACAGGAATTGTTTTTTTTTTCAGTTGCGTAATTGTTGGGTATTTATAACGCGCTTAAATACCCAGATGTTTCTAAGTGCGGACCCGGGGATTGAACCTGTGTTACTTCGTGTCATCTCGCTTCCAAGGCGAACATGTTGCCGCTGAGCTATCCTCCCGGGACGACCCAGGATCACCCTCCTACAGGACCAAATCCTACTGTGCAGGTGGGCGAGTCATTCCTTGTGGAATGAAAGAGGGTTACTCCCGCCCCTCCAGCAGCCTTATACATGGGCGTCCGGAACAACAACCAAACCTCCTCCTTGAAGTGACACACGCATGCTGTTCCTTGTCACCCAGATCAATGGCCCTTCGCAAAGGACTAGGAAACCTCTCCTTTGTGTGGGGCCCTTTGGAGTAAGAAAAGTAAAAAAGCCACTTTATTTAAGGCTGGTTTGTCATACAGATGTTCACTTTCCTCACTACCCACCCCTATAACAGGCATGTTTATTATGTTCTAATACTTTCTCCCACCTTCACCTCGTTATCTCTACTTAATTAATCTTTATTTCTGAACTCCTTCCCCCATTGGCATTTCTTCCACCTGGCTTTTCTTTGCAAAACTTCTGCCTAGCCTGCTCGCTCCTGTCCCAGGCAGACCCCCCTTCCCTACTTTTTAATTTTCCAAAGTAATTCGTGCCATTCGTATGGAACCTTAACCTCATTATTTTCCATTATTTCTTTCTTTTTACGTCACTCAGAAGATGTTGTTCCTCTGCTCCCATTATGGGATTACTCACATTTTTACTGCACCCCTCGTCACAAAACCTTCTACTACATTCATAACCATGTTCAGATATATTTCCATAACCAGAACCACAGGTACACCCCATTCAACCAAACAAAGGCATGACTTTTAAGTCGTATTACCTCATGCATCCCAATCCCCACACCTGTACCTCTCCCAAAACCTAGACATCACTCTATATAACTCTTTCTACACCTCGTTAACTGCCACCTGCATTTTATTACCCCTCCACACTCACCTGGACAGTGGGCCTATATTACCCCCATGACCTGCAACATCCTGTGCATAGCTGCCAGGTCCTTCCTCATCAACTTTATCACACTCAAGCGGGCCCTATGCAATAGATCATGCCCCTGCAAATTAATCAATAGCAAGTCAGACAGGTTTCTCTTTGTACCCCACTCAGATTTGGATGGCAACAGTTAACTCCATCTCAAACCCCCTCATCCCTACCATGTCAACAGTAATGGCTGCATGGGAACACCTGACCTGCCTCCCATGCGCCCTCGTTTCTGTCAGGTCCACAATTAATTTTGTCAGAACCCAACATTCTCTGAAGCCATGCAAAAAGCATGTGTCCCAAACTCACTTGCCACCAGCCCTGCCTGTGATAAGCATATTCTCATCACCACCAATACCTATGCACCTAGAAATCTGGTCCCCATTTTGGTGGCAGAAAATACACACTATCCTCCGATGTAGATTGCTGCGCACTACACTCTTTTATGGCCACTACTGGACACACAATTCCAGGCAACCACAGACTCACAACACAGCCTTTCAACCCCTCATACATGTTGGGTTTCTTTCCACACAAAACTCTCTCTGCATGTATTCATCTCCCAAGTCTGGGATCCACCCATATCATCTTTGACTTCCTGATTGCTACAAAAACATGCCAACAAATAACACTTTAATCACTGTCATCACCATAGATCCCACATTTCCCACCATGCTCCTCAGCACTATTATTCACACCGTCCTCCTGATATCTTGTCTAGTTCCCTTCATCCTGGCCCATCCTTCAACCTTTTTTTACGCCATTGCTTCCCCTGATAGGACACAACCCCACCACCTTTTTCCATAAAATTGCACATGGCCAATTGTCATTGGATTGTCATCTGCCAAAAAACCTTCTGAACCAAGTCCATTACAAATTGTACTGGATGAGCTCCCCTGTCAATGAGACAACTATCCACTCTTTCCCTACAAGCCTACCCACTTTCCTGTAAATCCATTAATGTAAGCCAATACTTCTGTTTTGTAGACACTGGCACAGACTGTTCCAAAAAAAACATAAGAGCTATCACACTTCCTTTTCCCACATTGCCTTTGGTACCAGCATCAATAGTTCTCCTATCTCGGGGGCTAACTCACAGAATCCCGCCCACTACGATCAGCACAAAGCATCAACCACACAATTCTGCAAACTGGGTGTCTTGCCGTAAAGACAATGTTCATTTTCAAACACCCCAATTCAATCCTCTTCAATAATCCCATCACCGACACATTTTGTGTATATAGTCTGTGAATATCAGCTGCACTCCATTTTGCAGGACAAATGCCCTTGTTTGTTACGCCATCAATCACTTTTAAGGGAAGAACCACTAATACCGGAAAGAATTCTATAAACTAGCTGTTCCTGGTGTAACATACGCCGTTCTAGCATATCTTAAAGGTCAGTATTGATCAGTAATTCATACGTCACTTATGTCCCTCTTCTTAAATATCACAATTACTACTGATCGCTTCCAGGAAGGGGGTGTTGGTCCCTGTGACATATTATTAATGGTCATTGAAAATGCTAAATGTATCAGATGCAATGAGAGGTATGTGAAGTGTTAGAACAGTATCTAAGTTCCATCGAACACACAGGCCTCTTATGATGTGTCTTTGTAGATGCGTAATTATCAACCTTGTTCCATTGCAGAGTCCCCGTGTTGGCATAAGATTGCACAGTAGCATACTACTTTCAGTTTTAGCGAAGGTGACCGCGTAGAACGTGCTCATTCTGTTTGTTGAAATGATAGCTGTTGTTGAAGTGGGTGCCATTTGGACAACAGAGGGCAACCTAACACTGATACATTACATCAACTGAGTACGGAAAAATACCTAAGTGTTTTATATATATAAATAGATGCAATACTGTGCTGTGCCCTCTTCAAATCCTCTGGCCATGATTCGGTGCATCCCTTCCTCTCCCAATAAACACCCATCCTGGAGGCTCTTGCTGCATCCGAATATATCTCCAACGACCACACAACTTCACTGAAGGTAGCCACAGGGACACACTGATATATCCTTCAAATGATGTCCTCCAGGCTTCAAAATCCTTTCTCAGTCCTTCCATCATCTATGCACTGTGGTGAGATTTCTTATCACTGGCCATCGACTTTGCAATAGACACCAAGAAGATTTGCCTGGGGCCATCACCATGCTGCAAACATTTTGTGTCCTATACCTGCTGCTGGAACAGTTTATGTTATTTTGAATCTTAGATTGTATGTTGAAGGTTGGGATGAGTGGAGGGACGCACTGAGACATTTACGGATTCGGATGCAATTCATTGTACACAGCACACCCATGAACTGGCACCGGACAGAAACTCGGACTACTGGCAAATACCTTACACAGGACATCCGTTATTCAAACCCAAGACCACCAAATGTCTACAAGTAATACGATGACCCGGGTCCTAAAAGTGATGACCTGGAAACTGAACGGGCTGGGGAGCAGTATAAAGAGGAGACTAGTACTACAATTTTTAAACAGACACACCCCAGATGTGGACTTCCTAACGGACACCCATCTGGAAGGCACAAACAGCACCCTCTTTGGACGCACTAACTACCGCACAGCGATACAAGCAGGATTCACAATGGGCTCAAGAGGGGTGCTTATACTTATACACAAGAAACTCCCATTCACCCTGTCAAAGGTAACACAAGATACTGGAGGCAGGTTCATACATGCTACATGTACACTGTGGTACAAAACAGTCTCTTTGTTGGCGATCTACTCCCCACCCACATTATTAGCCACACTGATATAAGACATATCATCACTATTGATTGAGGATACGTTCGAGATCCTAATTTTGGGAGGGGACTTTAATGAGGTTATGGACGTAGCCCAAGACCACACGCACCTACGAGTCAGAGACCCCAACACACGTACTAAACTGGCAACATTTACCAAAGCATTTGGACTCCGGGATGTGTGGAGTGATTTTCTCTCAAGCAATAGATAATACTTGTTTCATTCCGGGACACACGCTTCACTCTCATGGCTGGACTACTTCTTTCTTCCGGCACCCATGATACACATGGCTACGCAGGCAAACTTCCTACCAAGGGGCATCTCAGACCACTCCCCACTGTTTATATGGATAGAAACCTCCAAACCATTGCCTCCGCCGCTGTGGCGCTTGAACGGCTACTATCTGGGCTTTCTGGAATTAATTGAACGCATGCAAACCACAAGCAATACATATTTTGAGCTGAACGTAGGGTCAGTGGAATGCCCTATAACACTCTGGGAGGCTTACAAACCAGTGCTGCGCGGAGAAATCATCTCCTGGACCACGGCACATAAAAAAGCACACATAAAAGCAGTAGAAGATGCGGAAGACGTAGTTAAACAAGCTGAAAGAGCCCATCTTGCCCAGGACCAAACAGACACACACAGAGCCTTAACCCTGGCCCACAGAACAATGAGAGCCAGGATCTACGAGACGGGGGATAAAGCAGGGAAGATGCTGGCATGGCTGGAACGAAGGGATGAAGGCCATAGCCAGGTCAGAATGATCACGCCAGACAATGCCGATATGCTCCTAACAGTCTCAGAGATAGCAGAAGCGTTTGCGACATACTATGAAGAACTATACCGGGCCCCTAGTGCCAAACCCTCGACTTGCATGTTGGATGAAACCCCCCTCTCCTCCCTGAGCACTGAACAAAACACTATTTTAGAGGCAGAAATCACGGAATAAGAAGTGCGGTCAGCAATGGCACAGCTCCAATCTGGGAAAACACCGGGTCCGAACGGTTTACCTGTGGAGACCTGGAAAAAAATAGGAGGCAATGAGATCACCTCGCACCTTATGAACATGTATTGCAAAGCCAGAGAACTGGGCAGCCTTCCAGTAGACCTTAGAAAGGCCACTATAGTAGTGATACCCAAAGCCGACAAACCACCGGATAAGTGCAGCTAGTATAGGCCAATATCCCCGATTAATAGCGAGGCAAAAATCCCAGCCAAAGTCTTGGCAATGAGGCTGCAGAGAGTCATAACATCCTTTATCCACCCAGATCAATATGGTTTTATGCCTAGAAGATCCACGAGAATGAATATACGCACACTGCACCTAGCACATAGAGCGTGCCCAGCCTCTAGAGGTCCCACTGCCACTGCTGGCGATAGATTTTGAGAAAGTGTGTGACTCCATCTATTGGAACGCGCTCTGGGAGATCATGCGAAGGATGGGGTTTGGTGAACAATTTTTGAGTTGGGTCCGACTACTCTATGCTTTACCAATAGCTGAAATTAAGGTAAACGGTTGGGTGTCAAGATCTTTTGCGCTAGGAAAGGGGACGAGGCAGGGCTGTCCCCTGTCGGCGCTCCTTTTTGCACTAGCAATGGAACGGCTAGCTACACTATTGAGGGACCGCAAACTTGGAAAGGGTTCCCGGGTTCGCAGGAATGTGAGGATAGAGTCTCCCTATATGCGGATGACCTACTAATATACCTTAAAAATCCAGCTTCGGCATGCCCAGTGGTGACGCAATTATTAGAACAATATGGGGCCTTTAGTGGACTAAGGGTTAATTGGAAGAAATCCAGACTGTTCCCGATCAACAATGCAGGGGGGAGGACACCTGAGTCCTGCCCTTATAGGGTCGTGAACGACCACTTCCCGTACCTGGGTATCCAAGTCACCCGAGACCTTAACAGATATACATCAGATAATCTGCAGCCAATAATGGAACGATTTGCAAGAGATGTACAACACTTGATGTCGCTCCACCTGACTCTATTGGGACAGGCAGACCTATTCAAGATGCTAGCACTCCCCCACTTTCTATACGTCTTGCAAAACGCCCCAATGCACGTACCAACAAAGATATTCCAGACAATAGATTGCACAATCAGGAAACTCCTATGTAGCAGTGGGCAACCAAGAATAGCGCCTCGGACGCTTCAGAGATCTATATGGGAGGGTGGGATTGGTCTTCCACGACTCCAGACATATTATTGGGCGAGCCAGTTGTCTGTGGTCAATGATGCACTACATGATGACAGAACGCTACCACACATAAGAGCAGCGCCAACGATTAAACTATATTTAAAACCACACACGCCACTCCAGAGAGACATGTCGTTACAAACATCCAAGATCTGGGCAGAGATACATACCTTCCTTGGTTGGGAAGAGAAGGTCACACCACTACAGCCACTGTGGGAAAACAGCAACCTCCCTGAGGTGAATAAGCTACCCCGATGGCCATCCTGGGTGGAGGGCGTTGTGCAAAAAGTGGGCAAAGTAATAGCAGACGGGGCTCTCAAACCCTTTGAAGAGTTAATGCTGACATATGGCCTCCCTGCAACTGAAAGATATCACTACACACAACTCCGACACGCACTATAGCAACACCTACCTGTCCTATCCGACATGCCAGAAAGCACCCCAATGGAAAGGAATATAGTCACAGAACGGATTGCCACAAAAGTTACCACGGTTATGTACGCTGCCATCACCACCTTTGCCACGCCTGAACTGCTGAGTCTGAAAGCCAAATGGGAAAGGGATGTGGGAGACATTATGCCAGAGGACTGGATTAAGGCCCTAATGTACCCACGTGAAGTGGCCATTTCGGCCAGACTACGCCTGATACAATTAAATATACTCCATAGGGTGTACTATCCGAGATTGGCATTGCATCGCTGGGGCAGTGTAGCAGAACCCAACTGTCTGCGTTGTCATAATGCAGAAGGAAGGTTTTTCCATATGCTATGGGATTGCCCATGCATACAACACTATTGGCAGCAATGCTGTGATATACTATCAAAGGTCCTAGGTCAAATGATTCCCAGGGACCCCAAGATGGTGCTGCTGGGAATGGCGGGGGAGGAGGACTTGTCCCGATATGAAAAAGTATGCTTCTCAACCGCCACTGCAGTAATTAAGAGAAATATTACAAAACTATGAGGTGCTGCAGAAGTGCCAACGGTTGAACAGTGGACCACAGATGTACAGTTATGCGCTGTTATTGAACAGAGTATATAGAGCAAGTGGTTGCCTGGACAAAGCTGGCAAAATCTGGCAACGGTGGGAAGATGATATGTAAGCCTTTTGTTCATAGCACGGTGCGAGATGTCATACATGATGATAATTGTAATATGGTTATGTTGCATGTGACATGAGTAACTATTTCAAATCCAATGAGCCTCATTACGAGTCAGGCGTTAAGGGTTTTACGGCGCCGTAAACGGCGCCGACCCTTAACGCCTGATTACAAGGTCCCTTTGCGGGATGGTGATTTTAACGCCTGCTTTTTGCAGGCGTTAAAAACCATGCCGCAAAGGGACCTTGGTGCTAAGTACGGTGCCGCAATTTGCGGCACCGTACTTAGCGCCTTCCCCATTCCCATTATGCCCTATGGGGCAAAAATGGGAATGGGGAAGGGCCATGGCGGAAAGGGGAATTACCACTCCGCCAACCTCGGAATGGGGTGGTAATTCCCCATTCCGCCATGGCGGAGTCGGAGAGTTACCAGCATGGACCATGGTCCATGCCGGTAACTTTCGCCCTTCCCCATTCCCATTTTTGCCCCATGGGGCATAATGGGAATGGGGAAGGCGCTCAGTACGGTGCCGCAAATTGCGGCACCGTACTTAGCACCAAGGTCCCTTTGCGGCATGGTTTTTAATGCCTGCAAAAAGCAGGCGTTAAAATCACCATCCCGCAAAGGGACCTTGTAATCAGGCGTTAAGGGTCGCGCCGTTTACGGCGCCGTAAAACCCTTAACGCCTGACTCGTAATGAGGCCCAATGTCTCCCTCTTTTTTGTTTCTTTGTTGACCCCAACAGGGTCTGTTGTTGTAAGTTTCATTGCAAAAAACAATAAAATGTGGTATTTTAAAAAAAAAGAATACTTTTATTATGAACATGGCACCTCATTTTGGGTGCCAAGTGTATTTAACATAGGAAACTTTCATTAATACAACAGCCCCACGTGTACCTTTGGGTGGGGCAGCTGCTATTGGGTTGCCTTGCACGTGCTGACTCTCTGGGAGTAGCAGGGTGTGGTAGGCAAGCCAGACCTAGTGGGCGTGCCCACGATCGCAGCTATATAAGCTGCTCCAATCCCCGAGGCAGACGCTTCGCGTTATTCTGCACTTCCATGCAGCGTAACACTCACCGCCGCCTGGGGTTAAAATTACCTTTGGAAATCCTGTTACCTGTCTCCATACTTACCATCTGAGGAACCTGCTCCCACCTGTGCGCGTCTTCAAACCTTCCGAAATGCTGACATCTTCATCTTGGCAGCACAGCTCACCTTCAAATCTTCTGGAATGCTGATATTTTCATCTTTGCACCGCAGCTCACCTTCAAATCTTCCAGAACGCTGAAATCTTCATCTTGACACCGCAGCTCACCTTCAAACCTTCCGGGATGCTGAAACCTTCATCTTGACACCGCAGCACAACGCGCTCCACCTACGACCGCAGCACCTGCAAGTAAAAACAAAAGACAAGATTAGACACTTAACTAACAGTTTAAGGTCGCGCTACCACCGAACCTCGTGCTTTTCCTTAAACTATCACTCACCTGTTGTCGGACATTGCGGTTTCATTTATCTTCCTCCCGGCCTCGCTCTGCGCCTCCACAGCTGTTTTTGGGTCGCATATCCACCTATTGGGAAGAAAACAGAAGAGAAAACATTATTCAGGAATTAACAACACTATTGAGAGCAGTAATATCAAGACAGAAAACAGAAAGGGTAAATGGCAAAAGACATTGGGCCTCATTAGGACCCTGGCGGAGTGGGTTTCCGCCAGCGCTAATCGCGGCGGACCCGTCCGCCGTACTACGAGTTCCCTTAGCGCCATGGAGGTTTTCTCCGCCTGGTTTTACCGGGCGGAGAAAACCATGGCGCTAAGGGACCTCGTTGTTAATTACGCCGCCGTACTTTACGGCGGCGTAATTAACTCCTTCCCCACTCCCATTATACCCTATGGGGCAAGAATGGGAATGGGGAAGGGTAAAATGGGGATTGGGGATTTACCGCTCCGCCAAGGTCGGCATGGGGTGGTAAATCCGCCAACCCCCATGGCGCTATCGGCGGCTTTCCGCCATGCTCCGCGGTGCATTTAGCACCGCGGATTCCGCCAGGGTCGTAATGAGGGCCATTGAGAGACACTTACCATCAACCAGGGGAAAGCATAGTCGCAGCTGGACTGGACTATTACTTACAAGGGTTCAGTGAAGGAACTAGATCCCATCAACAAGCGCCCCTGCCCGAAGTAGCAGGACAGAGAGCTCATCATCAATACTTTACAGGTGAGCCTTATGAGCCGAGACTTGCCAACAGAAATCACACCTTGGGGTGAAGGGTTAGAGAGGTACAACAGTCACCGACCAGCACACTCACGTTTTCCTATATCCACGCAGGAGCAGTGCCACCAATTGTCGCCGTCCACAGCTTATCAGCAGGGGTAGAGACCTGACGGGGGTGATATAACTCCCGGGAGGGCTGCGACCATGCCCCAATGCCTCTGCAGAGACCAAGTGAGCGTAACATACACTTTTAAATCTGGGGCAGCAATCACCCATGTGGTGATAATAACAATGAGAATGTGAGCATGCACTTACTAGTGGAACATATACACAGCACAGCAGAATAGGAACACTTTTGGTTTAGGTAAGATAGCACTTAAGTTAGCATTTCCCCCTGCAATGTTCCCTCAACCCACAAATAATAAATTCTGAGTGGATAAACAGAAGCAGCAGGAAATCGGGAATGACAAATAGGACACAGAATTGAAATCTGACCTTCCTCTCCAACTAAAAGAGAAAAACGGATTTTAAATCCCTGGCAATTTTATAAAATGACACTCGGAAATGGACTATTAAATAATGAATGTGTGTGAAAAACCTTGAATCAAATAAAATTCCTCACTAAAGCAACAATGCAAAGACACTAACAATCACGAAGAATGGATTACAAAAAGCATACAATCTGAAAATGAGTGGCAGGTTTAACACAGATTGCAGCAAATGATACGTTGGAAACTTTGCAACTTTGCAATTCCCCCCTGAAATTACCCAAACAGGTTTTAATAAAAACAGGTGAAATACACTGATTTGAAGTGGGGGATAGCTATAGATCATAGGTACAATATGGAAGTGAAAGTAAGTCTCTAGCTGGTAAATTGGATGAGTTATGCAAGATCTAGAAAGGTGCGCTTTGAGTAAAATGGAGCGGTGGAAAAGGAAAGGAAATCAGTTTTGACAAGAACTTTTTTACTCTACACTAGAGTTTGCAGGCTAGGCCACCAAAGAGGGACACAGTAAGCTCCAGTAAGCTCCAGGTCGCAAGTTCTACCCTATCACCCCAGCGCCCAACCCTGGCGGAACCAGTCCGATCACTCAAAATAGGACTAAAGGCTTAGGATTTACACAAAGCAAAATTACTAAAGAGATGGCGCTAGCACTAGAAATCAAGAGCAGGATTGCAAGAATGATTCTGACATTTTGGACAAGGTATCAGGATAAGGATAGGGTGACTTAGAGAGTGGGATGAGGACAAAGACAAGATAGGCTATCGGTTTAGGTGGGGTGGCAATTGATACTCACAGTCGACTTTTTAGTTTTTGGATTTTGGACAGTCAACGGTTTGGTCACTACACAGCAGGACACATGGTAAAACAGCTGGGCAGTTCTGTTCGCCGAGTAGCACTTCTGGACTGGCAATTCTGGTCACTGGATACTACAGGTTAGCTGGATGGCAGGATTGCAGCAAGCAGGCAATTAGCGGGATCAGGATGCTTCCCAAAAACATCACAGCTTTCCCCTTTGGTTATTTGGGAATTTTAGTGGTTTTCAGATTTGAGGCCTTGCTGGTGCAGGATCAGCAATGCTTGGGTTTTGCAGTGGGCCTTGGAGTAGGGTCAGCAATGTTTTGTCCTTGTAGTTGGGATCTGGAGTCTGGATGGATAGAACAGGAACTGGACTCTGGCGCAGGAATATCAGGAAGAGTCTCTGTCTTGTAAGGTACCCTTATTTATAGTGCATAATGACATCATCAAAGTATAGGCTGGGCAGGGTTAACTAAGCATGCCCTAAACTACTTGGATTGGGCAGGGGTGCTAGTCTTCACCTTGCTCTCAACTGGTTGGATTTCCAAGGGAATGATGTCAGATTTATGAGGTGAGTTTTACAATGTCCACAAACTTCCACATTTATTTTACTTAAAATCCGATTTTGCCAAAACATACATTTCTACAATTGCAATCTCTTAGCAAATTATATACACAGGTTACATATTATGTCCAACACATATCAGTTCAGTCCTCCAGTCTGTGGGACCTTGTTTTGCCATTCTGATACATTTTGGTAATTTTGAGCATGAAACATTTGGCCTAAAATTCCATAACTTTATGCACAGATGTGAATTATCCCAAGGGATGTATGTACAAAAATGTATGTTTGCAACATTGATACTTTTTGATTTATCCTCAATACTTTGCCTTTTCTGTCCCCAAGGTGTCAGCGAGTTCTACCATGTCTCAAAAGAAAGCACAAAAAATCACTTTTAAACTGCAACACTTTTACAATTTTTCAAAGGCTTGCTGCAAAGATAGAAATCTTTAAAGTTTATTCTTGAAATAGTCTTTGGGAACAAATGGCAGTCTCTTTGTTCCTGAGTCCATTTTTTTCTGTCCTTCAACTGCTGCCAACTGTCATTTCCTTCAAAGCATGGTAGGGGTTTCTCCCTTGATTGAAATTATATTGCCCCTTCACACTTCAGACTTCCTTCCCTGGGAGCTTCATTGTCAGGGTCCCGGCAGAGACAAAAGTCTGTTCAACCCCGTAATTAACAGGGGGTTGTTAGTATCTGCTGAGAGAGAGCCCTACTTTTGGTGCCACCACTCCAAGCAGAAAACCTGTTTTTCAACTTGCAACTCCAGCCATCATAGTTTTAACCCTTAATTTCTGATTTTAGATCCAGAATTAAAGCAAGCCGGTTGCATAAAATACCCCATGTTATATAATCTCACCAGCAACAAACCCCTTCATATTGCTTAAGACTGTTAGGCTTTCATTCACCAGTGTACTGTTCCAACACACAGGCATTTGTTTTTCTTTAATTTGCAAAAGGCCCATTTTTTTACACTTGGTGCAGCTGGCCTTCCTTCTTAAATTCAACTTTCCATCTCCCGCAGCTTCACACACTGCCTTGCAGCTACAGTTATTCTCTTGAAATGCTGGAGTTGGTCTGAAGCACAGATGCATTGAAACAGACATGGCTCAGCAGTTAGAGTCTCTCTCTGAACAGATTAGTTTTGGATACTTTTACAAAGAAAATGAATGCGTTTCCCGTGTAAGTCAAAGCAAAGTTGCTGGCTGATTTTTTTTTTAGAGTTGGTTTGACTGAGCTTGTCAGTTCAGAATCATGTCTGGTTTTTCTGAGGCACAGTGAGACACATAGGGCTTGGTAGGGCTTATTAATCACAATGGCTTTAAGGAACAGAGGGAATTTAGCATCAAATCCACATTTTTTAAAGGTGAAAAAGGGTTTCTGTTCAATGGGAATTTTGGCTTTTGCAGCAAGCAACTCTGCTTTGTCTACTTTCTTCCTTTTATTTATGTCGAAACACACTGGCAATCTCCTTCAATGTGCCCCCTTTGTTCCATCCTGGCCGATGCGTGCTTGGCAGGACGGTGCAGCCACGTTTGTTGTGGTTGCAAAACGCAGTTTTGAGCCATGGCGCTCACAGGAGCCAGCGCAACCATTTTGTGGTTTCTGCGCAACTGCAGCTCGGTGATGTGGGGAAATGCTGTTGAGTGGGTGATATATCCCACAATGGGCGTTTCTAGCAGTAAGTAGTAAGGCAATTTGTTCTTATTAACAGCACGAGATATTTTAGAGCAATTATCAAGCAGATGAGATCCAAAATAGAACAATGTAAGGACACATTTACAGACATTAATCAGCAGTTCTATGCCATATTTTCGCTTTTTGTTGGTCGTCTACCAAAAAGACCAATTTTTTCCAGCCGATATTTGGTGGTCCGCAATAAGTGGAAATATAACAACCCTTTGCCCCCCACCCTCGCTTGCGGGATGTCTTTAAAATTGGGGGATTTCACCCTGCAAACCCCCCTCCTCAGCTGCCCCTGGAGATCGCTCCCCACCCAAGCATACCTCTACCCACTACACTCACAAACACGCAACACGCTCACATAAACACACACACATAAACACCTGTTCTCCCGCAGCGGCTCTTCCTGGTCCCGACGTGCCTGTCTGCCCCTGCGCACACTTGTGTGCGGCAGGGGCATGACAGTTCGATTTGGAAAGACCGCTCAGTGCAGTCACAGAGCAGTCTTTCCAAATTGATTTTTTATTTCTGACCTTTTAAAAACAATTTTTTGACTTAACACCTAATTAACGGATATGTAGAGGAGAGTGATGCTTTAACATAGGAGATAGAGCCACTTTCTAATTTGCAGTGTTTTTTTTAGGGGAATGGGCGGTAAATCAAGGACTTTTCACCCGTGATTATCGTGCCGATCAGTACGCAAACATTTCATGGAGATTGTTCAGCAGATCAGAAAGTCAGAAAGTAGAGCAAATTAAACCACAACTTTCGCAAGCAGCATTGTCTGCCAACTGGAAATGTCAGTGCAGACTCAGCACTTTAATTTTGCAAAGTTGGAGCCACTGCAGCGAAGTTAAGGGAATAATTAGAGCCGCTGGGACTGATCCCAGAGAAGATAGACGAGTTGTATTGCTTTGACCATAACTTTCAAACTAAAGTATGGGACAACCTGTGGCATAGGGGGAGGTGTTAGGCCGTTATGACCAAGAAGCTGCTGTTTACCAAGGCAAGAATGGTAGGCTAGACTGACAGGCAGAAGTGATACAGGGTCTGAAATCAGACCACAGAAGGGCGATGGTATTGCAAGCTAAGTGCTGGGTGTAATATCTTAGCAAATCAGGCATTTCGAGTATTCAAGGCCAATTTATAGTCTGAATGTTTAATGGGTTCCTGACAATAGCCCAGATGCAGAGATAGACCTAGTTCTTTGAGGGTGCATACAACGTGGAAAAAAATAATCACTGTTAAAACATAAATAAAGCAGATCATAGTTAAGCCACTTCTAGACAGATGGATAGAGCATCCGAACTAAAAATGCGCACCTCACACCAGTCATGACACTTCTCTCAAAGGTAAATAGGTTTTTAGGTTCAAGAGGTGTGTGTGATAACTAAAACATAATTTAGTGATAATGACATGGTTCATCACAATTTCAGGGCACTTCAAGATTCATAGCTAGCAACATTACATTTTTTGTCAAGAACCCACATTACAGGGCAGTGAGGCTTTTTATAATTAAGGCTTCCGGGTTTATGGTATTGATTTTTCCTACATTTTGGTCTGTATTTATCCATATATAATTTCTTGCCATTTTATCTGTATTGATCAGCATTACTTTTTTGCTCTGTAAAATAAATGTATTGCAACTAGTATTTGTCCACAAATATTCAAATAAGAATTAGATAAATAGCGCTTGAATGGCTGTTATGTGACGCTCACAGAGCACAGCTCTGAAGATGAAGGCAAGTTTAATGTTCTCCTTCGGGACCACTGGGTTTCTGCTTCCTGAAAACAAGGGGTACACAAATAGAGCTGGACATGTCCAAATCAAAGAAGGTTTCATCTACACCGTTACTTCAAAAGGCAACACTTTCAAATAGACGCCATTTTGATTTATTCTTGCAAAATGATTGGGCCCTCGTGAAGCTGGGCTGCAAAAGATCCAATCAAGCTCCGTGTATTTTTCATACAGGTCGCAGACCGACACAGACACGCATTTGCAAAAAATGAAAAACACTAACTGGCACACAAACTGAACTTGCTATTCAAGCCAACTCTGTTTTTACCGAGAAAAAAAACACCTAATACTTTTTTAAACCCGTCATCCTGTGATTAAGGCAGGCCTGAAACACATATCTGCAGCCATTTAAATCGGTTTAAAGGAAAATCACCCGATAAACCCAGTTCACATGCACTCAGTTTGCAAAGCCATTGGCCTACAATGCATGAGAGATAAGTGGGGATATACAAGAGGCCTACCTTTCCAATGTATAAATAAATGCTGCCAGGAAAACATATACTTTCATCAGTATGCATGTCTAATAATCCGTACAAATGAAAAGCAGGAAACCTTATTCATAACTATGTTACTCAAAAATGAAACAATGCTACTCTTTAGTAATGGGAAGCTGAAATGCCTGTTGCAGTGCACTCAGCCAGTTTTAGAGAGATCAGGTTTTGTGGAGCATGGCAAGAGAGAAGAAGGAGTTAGAAAGGTATGGAGATAGGAGAGAAGCGCGGGTGGTGAGGGAGCTGCGAAAGCAGAGGGTAGAATGCTACTCCAAGGAGTTCAGCTATTCTAAGGGACAGAAGATTGAAAGCAGTAGGCGTGCATGGAGGATGGGCAGGTCTGATGGGGCATGGAGACACAGAAGGTAGGAGTAGTAATAGGTAGAGACGTGAGGAGAAGAAGAGAGTGTAGTCTATAGGGATGAAGAGAAAGTGTTACAGGTTAGAGGAGAGATGACAGGGAGGACCAAGATAAAGAGGGGGATCCCTAAGCAGTGGGATGCTAGCCTGAGGTGTGTGACTTTGAAAAGCGAGGACATGGAACATGGCAGAAAAGGGTGGACATAGAATGCAGAGGAGGCTAAGAATACTTACTGACAAGTGGAGTTGGCACAGTTAGCTGATGCCATCATGGTGGGAGTACGAAACCACGTGAAGGGGAGGGTGAGCTTAGCCAAGAGGGGAAGAGACTTTGCCCTTTGAAGCTCAGGCAAGTCTGCTCTATTGCAACTCCAGAAGAAGCGCCGAAGCCTGGTCCTCTGGTACATGTGCTCACCAATGCCAGCGCCAACCTCATGCTCACCAATGCCAGCGCCAACCTCATGCTCACCAATACCAGCGCCAACCTCCTTGTGCTGCATGAAGGAAGGTCCCTGTAAGAGGATTCTTCCCGGAACTGCCACTATGGAATGGGGCTCAGTACAGAAGTTTCAAAGGTTCAAGTATGATGAGGCCCACCAGCAACCAGGCACAGACAGAGTGACTATGAGTAGATGTTATCAGACTCAAGGTCACTGGGTGAGGGTAATGGCAGGACTAGAGCAGGTTAGGAAGGTGAGGGCACACAAAGGAAGGGTCCTTTGCTCAGATATAGTCACGTGGACATCCAGAAACTACAGACATATGGAAGGGCCGGATGCTAGCAGGCTCAATGCCACTGGGGAAAAGGTGGTTGTTGCTACTACAGCAGGTTAAGAAGTTCAGGGCACACAAAGTTAAGGGACCATGACTGGGCGCCAGTCAGCCGGTCCACACACTCACCAATGCCAGCCTGGACTGTCTGGCGCTGCAGAAAGGAAGGCCCCTGTAAGATATGTTTGCAGGGCTCAGCCATGAAGGGAGTGCACTCAGTAATGGAGCCAGAGTGGTGTAAGGTCTTCCTTCAATGGTCCTGGTGTCAGGGGGCCTCCACAAACCACTAGCAGATAGTGGGACTGGGCCTTGATGTTAGCAAGTTTAAGGGCAATGGGTTAAAGGGGGTGGTCATTAAGACAGCAGGTTAAGAAGGTCAGGGTGCATAAAGAAAGGGGCTAGTGCACCAGGCCCATGTGCATATCAGTGCCAATGCTGGACATTGGATGCTGCAGGAATGATGACTCTTCATAGAGCTTCCATGATGGAATGGTCTTTGGTGGAGGAGTCAGAGAGGCCCAATGTGTTCCTACGAGAGTCCCAGTATCAGGGGGTGCACTATCAACCAGAGGCATATGGAAGTGCCAGCAATTAATGTTATTAAGCTGCAGTTCACTGAAGGAGAGAGGGTGGTCATTGCTAGAAGGGGCCAGCACCAAACCACAGTCACATGTTCTGTGCGCTACCAGTGCCTGCATGGACCATCTGGAAGTGCATAAAGGAAGGATCCATCAGGATGGTTCTTAACTGTGCAGCCATGATGGAAAATGGTTCCGAACAGGAGAATAAGAGTGACAACGCCTTCCTTCAAGGGAGCTGGTATCAGGGTACCTACGGCAAACACAGGCAGATGGAGGGTCTGGGCATGGATGTTATCAGTCTCACGGTCACAGGTGGGAAGGGGGTGTTCACCACTACAACATGTTTAGAAGGTAAGGACACACAAAGGAAGGGCATGGCTCTCTGACCTGGACACATGTCCGTCTCTCTCACCAATGCTAACGTGGACTTCCTGGTGCTGGGCAAAGGTAGGCTAATGTTGTACCTTAAAACCTCTCCTACCTGCAGTTATTTCCCTCAAGGAGGAACCTCCACATTCATCAGAGATTTCCACTGCTAAGGCCTAAATCCAGAAGAGGGAGAAATGGCATCAGCTTTCATTAAC
The DNA here is from genome assembly GCF_040938575.1 of Ambystoma mexicanum. Classification (NCBI taxonomy): domain Eukaryota; kingdom Metazoa; phylum Chordata; class Amphibia; order Caudata; family Ambystomatidae; genus Ambystoma; species Ambystoma mexicanum. The sequence goes on along the minus strand of NC_090930.1, from coordinate 1,105,786,478 downwards.
TAAAGGTAATGTGATACAAGACAGAAAGGAGCAATATTAATTATATGCCCTAAGAAATAATTAATACAATTCATTACTGGAACTTCGTGTTTTATATGCTCACCACAAAAGGCTACATTAGGTTGGTTCAATAACTCAAGACAACTCCACCCCCAGTTGTTCTTAAGACAAATACAACAAAAGGCTTTTGGTGGGGGGGGGTGTATCAATTTGCGCTTGACTGGAGACAGGTGTAGGCCGGCACAGTAAGAACACTTCTTCTTAGTCCTCAGTACCTAACCTCCTCTTTCCTGTCTGCATTGTCCCCCACTTACCAGAGTTTGGTGTAGGATTTTTACCCCTGCAGTTTTCTATTTTTTCTATAAAAAGGGGTAAGAGACACATTTCACACTATAACACACTAAAACTATTTTTCAGCAACTGCATGAAAAAACAAAAAACTGTCCTTTAAAAATATATAAAAGGTCCTTATAAAGTGTACTTTATTTTACCCAAAAATATATACAAAATCCGTACTTGGGAGACAGCATGCACAGGGCTGTCTCAAGGTCCAAATAATGCTCCTGCGTCCTTGGACAGTGCAGGCAGGGAATCAGTAGCATGGAGGGGACCCCAAATGTCTTTTAAGCTGAGCTGGGTTTACGAGGGGCAGCCCAGCACAATAGCAGCTGTGTGGATTTCCATTGCAGGAAGTCCTGTCTTGGCCACGTACGCAAGAAGTGGTTCAGCATTGATTGCAGGACAGGGGCCTCTGTCAATTCCTTTCACCCAGGCTGTGCCTGCCCGGAGCCCGGGCCGGGAGGATAGCTCAGGTGCAAAGCATTTGTTTTTCAAGAAAGACAATGCAGACTTAACCAGGGTCGCATCCCAGTCCTGCGCTTAGAGACTGGTCTGTGGTATTAAGTGCATTATAAAAGATGTATTAATTAATAACAAGCATGTTTTAGCAGGAGGGGAGACCACAACCGTCACACGAATCTCCCATTGCTACATAAGGAGGAGCATCCAGAAAGCGAGCCAAAGTACCTGGCTGCGGAAGTGAGCACTAGCGCACCACCTCTCCACAGGGACGTCGATTCAGCAAAATGCCAGAGGAAGCAGAAGTGACATCACAGAACTGATGACATCATAGGAAGTGATGCCACTTGACTTCTGACCCATATGGCATCAGTTCCCCTTTAACCCAGGTGACATTAGTGAAAGTGGCTTGCAGGAATAAAAAAAGAACATAAACATTTCAAAATACGTACTGAAGCAGACAAGAACATTTTAGAAACCAGCCACATTTTAACAAGGGTGCTGCCTTCATATGCCATAGATGGCGTCATTAAATAAGAGGGTTAGACCCAATAGTACAACATCGGCTGAAAAAATATTGGTTCCACCATCAGGTTTGCTATTTGAAGATTTGAATGTATCTTTAAGCCATTATTATGACAAAGCATTGAGCAATTTTGGAGAGTGCTCTGACCCGATTCTTGCTGAAATGGGCTCAGACAAGCTTACATTGATGGAAAGCCCAGTGAAAATGTACAACAAAATGAAAATTGAAAAATTGGGAACGATATACAGAGAATTTCATTTTATAAACTACAAAGGGAGCAGAGGTCGAAGTGGGTGGGAGCGGAGGTCGAAGTGGGCGGGAGCGGTTGGGAGCGGTACTCCAATACTTTTTTTATTGCGTTTTACCATTCCTTTACTTCTTTGTTAAAGAGAAACCGTTCCAGAATGGTTTTGTTTTAAAATAAAAGTGTAGGAAGAAGTTGAAGCTTGCACTTCTGTGCACTGCATTGAACATTTCCTTAACAACAAGCACGTTTGTTTGAGGGTTTGGATTGCGCGTGGCAGGGGCATGTCGATGGGGTTTGTGGGGAGCAGAGCAGCGCAGCAGGGAACATAGTTCCACTACTTCTTTTTGTACACTTCGACCACTGAAAGGGAGCGAACCACACACCTGAGGACACATAAGGAGTTGCAGACCTCCGTGATGAGATTCCCAGTGCTGAAATATTGTTACATTTATATGTGCTTTGGTCGTAATTTACTAGGCTTGCTACAAAGGTGGGGTCCCATAAGTGGGATCGCCTGACAAGAAAGAAATTGTTGGCTCTGTAAAAAGCTACGGAAAACAGAAACACTAAAACATTGACTGATTGGCTGTAGCGCCACACTAGGGCCGAGGAAAATGTGGTTGGGAAAGTTCATAAGGAGATTAGAGTATTCAAACAGTGAAGTCAACTGGGCTAGGCTCTAGTATGGAATGCTATCTCAATGACCATTGGTTTAGTGAATATTTTAAAAATGATACTCAAAAAGTTTGGAGCATTTTTTGTTCTTGATTAGTCTGCCATAATGAAGTAGAGAAGGGAGTAATTTGTTGGATGGGTGGAAAATGTAATCCTGAGTTTAGAAAGGGAGGCCCTGATAAGGATATAGTATACAATATTATATTTTATGGTGTTAAATGAATTAATGTCTTTAATGCAAGAAGTAATTTATTGCCATTGGTGCGATGGGTATCCCATGCAGCAGACGTGCACAGGGATCCTTCATCCATTTCTTTTTGGATACTGATGGGCACGGGCAAGGGGGTAACATTCTCAAAAGAAGGAGGAAGAACTGATGGTCTAAAGAGTAACTCTAAAGATCGGGCATTAGAAGATAACGCATGCATTTATGTGTTTTATTTACTGAATGTAAAAAGCAATAATCAGATGTTGACGAACGAATGGGTGAAGAATTATTTTCTATATATGACTTAGTGAAAGTTAGTCTTTTTAGGAAACATGTGAATGGGAATTGTATTAATGATTTCATAGGACATATAATTAATATTGCCCCTTTCTGTCTTGCATTGCATTTACTTTAGTTAATAAAAGCTGATCCCATTTCTCCCATTTCTAGGTCTAGGTGGAAACCTCTGATGAATGTAGTGGTCCCTCCTGCGGATAGGAAAGGTTTAAAGGGACAATATTGGCCTATATTTGCCCAGCACCAGGCAGTCCATATTAGCATTGGCGAGAGAGAGGGACAATAAAAATACTGCGTCACACACTCTTAGGCCTCAGAGCGCACATAAAACATAAATATACAGGACAAACTAACATCAAACAAGAGAAAAATGGCCAGAACCGGGAACACTTCTTAATCCTTCTAATTGAACAGATACTTTTTGATCGCTCTCTTGAAACGATTCAGACAAGGAATGGCATGTAAAGCAGTCGGGAGACCATTCCAGGCACAAGGAGACCAGGTATCAAAACTTGTGCCCCCAATGTTCTGCAATTTAAAGAATGGTTGAAAACACTTTTGTCATTAGAACGAAGCAATCTCTTACTCGGCGCAACCTGAAGGTGTTCAGAGATATACCGAGGTGCATTACCATTCTGGCTTTTATGAGTCAGTGTCATAATTTTGTGAGCAATTCTTTGCTTGGTTGGCAATCAATGAAGAACTCGTCTGGCCGTGGTAACATGATTCTGCCTGCGTAGGCCTGAAATGGCCATTACTGCCCCATTTTGAATGGTCTGCAGTTTTTTAAGATTAGCATACGAGGTACCAGACATCAGTCTATTACAGTAAATCAGTTTGAAATTAATTAAGGCACAGGCCAGAAGGGATCTATTTTCCTCAGATACGTTAGGTCTAATCTGTCTCAGTAGTTTAATGACATAGGCACAGGATGACCACAAATGAGCAATATGCTATTTCATAGATAGCTGGTAATCCAAATACGCTCCTAATGCTTTAACAAAGGGAGCCACTGAGGTGGTATAGATGGCAATCATATTTCCCATCCTCTCGGGGCATCATTAATGTCTATCAATATGGAAATTTCATGGTCCAGGGGTCTCAGCCAAACCTCGTCCTTCTTGATAGGCGTCTTCCACCTCTCATCAACTTCCACCCTTCTCCTGCAATGCCTCCTTCTGCCACCCTTCTGACCCCTTCGCCACCACCGATGGGTGTACACATTCCTGTACCCCTCCTCGGAAGACCATCAAAGGGGGCAACCAGCTCCACTTAGCTACCCTGAACTCTCGCTCTGCCATTAAACACTGCTCTGACTTCTGCCACCTCCTTAAAGACTTCGACCTTGACTTCCTTGCTCTCACCGAGACGTGGTTCACAGCCAGCTGTGTCACTACTTTTGACACAATCTTCCTGGAGGGCCACAAGATGCTCTCCAAGCCTAGGCCTAACTGGTCTGGGGGTGGAGTGGCCCTGATCTTCCCTATGAGGGTACCTGCCACTATCATACCCACTCAGTGCTACTCTTCCTTCAAATGCCTCGTCTGCAGGCTTGGTGTCTTGCCAGTCCTCTCGCTGACTCTTGCCATCATCTACAGGACCCCGGGTCCAGTCTCCCTCTTCCTCTCAGAGTGGTCTGACCTCTTCTCTTCTCTCCTGCCCTTCACCTCCAAGCTTCTCCTCCTCAGAGACTTCAATATTCACCTCAACTCCCCTGATGTGGCCTCTGGACTCTTCCGCAGCCTCAGTGACTCTCTTTCCCTCACAATTCTTCCCTCCAATCCGACACACTCATCCGGACACACCCTGGATGCTCTCATCTCAGCAAACATCCCCATCTCCTTCTCCTGTGTTTCTTGGATTACCTCCACCCGCACTGACAGTCTCCTCCCCCATCAGTCGACTGATGAATCATGTGTTAATTGCTGCTTTTGCTGCCACTTTCATTCCCCCTCCCACTCCGGCTGTTGTCTCTCTCACTGACACAGCCCTTGGTAATCTTCACCTCTCCATCTCCAACACTCTGGATATCTTTGCCCATGTCATGAGGATCCACATGAAGGCTGCCTCCAAGCGAAACACCTGGTTTGATTCTGATCTAGCCTCTCTGAAACGCAAATGCAGAGCTGCTGAGCAGAAGTGGCAGTCCTCAAGCACATCCTCTGACAAACTGACGTGCCGCCTGCTCCAAAGGCAATACAGACCCTCCGTCCGCTCTGAGAAGAAGCCCTATATCCAAACCTGCATCTCTGGGGCCATTAACAATATGGCTGAATTGTTCAAAATCTGCAAGGAACTAGCCAGTCTTCACTTCTCCGCTGCCTCCCCTGACCCTCTGCACTTCACTGGCCTCTCACTTCTCAACCAAAACTCAGGACATCCTGTCCTCACTCTTCTCTATTCCCCTCCCTTCTCTCTCACCTGCTGTCAGGCCTCCCCTGGCCCCCCTTCCCTACTACTCACCTACTTCTCGCCCATATCACCAGAAGAGGTCTCTAGGCAAGTTCTCTCTATTAAAGTCTCCTCCAAACTATTGGTCCCTTACTCCTCCAGAACTATCAAGGACAACATTGCCTCCCTTGCTCCAGTTTTGGCTGATTTCTGCAATCACTCCTTTGCCACTGACTCCTTCCCACCATTCCTCAAGCACTCTCTTGTGTACCCTCTCCTCCAAAGTCTTCTGCAGTCCCCTCCTGCCCGGCTAACTACCGCCCTATATCCATTTCCCCCTATATCGATTACCCCCTTCCAGGGCAAACTCTAGTATTAGCTGCTCTGTGCTGTGTTGGGAGAGAACTGCTGCACCTTTAACTGTTTCTCAGCATTTAACTGGTGTTTTAAAACCTCCTAGCCCGGCAAAAGAAGAGCAAAATGTGGACGTAAAGTGTTAAGCTGTGTTGCTGTGTTGCTGTGCTGTCTTGGGAGAGAGCTGCTGCAACTTTAACTGTGTTTCCCAGCATTCAACTGGTGCTTTAAAACCTCCCACCCCAGCGAAGACGGAGCGAAAAGTAGACGTAAAGTGTCCTGCTGTGTTCGGCAGGGATCGATGGGGCGACCGGCACAACATCTGAATTAACAGAATAGAAGCCTGCCAGCTGAGTATCCCCTGAAGTCAGAGTCCAAGGGTGCGCTTTTGGTGGGGACCAGCGGCCCCATGGATAATAAGGAAATGTTGTTCGTTCCAACAGACTTGCAGGAAGGTGGTTCTGATGAGATACAGCAGACAGTGTCTCCTTGGTTGGGGGCATACCCGGGCGTCCGTTAAGCCCCATGGAATTTCCTGGAATAACTGAGGTGAGTGTGCACCAGCAGTTAATGGGGGCTACAACCACGGCCCAGCTTCTGAATTGGGGTCTGAATTGGAGGTGGCCTCTGCTCGGCCCTTTATGAGAGTAGAACTTGTTGCACTGGGGAGCAAGAGTGAGGCGGAGGAGGAGGGGGTTTCTACGGACACTCTATGTGCCCCTTAATTGTGGAAGTTCAAATAACTGCTTTCACGACACATCCTGAGAATACTGTAGAAGCACTTCCTCATTTGGGACACCTTAAGTATGGATAAACAGGTGGCTATCGTACCTGATAGTGACTGTATTTTGGGGCACTCTATACCTCTCTGGGTGGGTTCTTTCCCCATTGTTCAGGGGGCATCGATTTTGGAGCCCAAAATAACTGTGCTACCCGTATCTCAATGGGGTGCAGTGGGACCTGCTGGTGTGATAGTGGAACAAAATGGAATGAAAATACTGAACCAAAGGTGAGATATTGAAGAGGATTCCACTGGCTCTAACATCTCATACAACAGCAGGAAAGAGGAAATTGCCTACTCGAGCAGAGGTGGTGCCGTACCCTGTAGAGGAAGGGATTGCCCAGGGTAGAATGTTCGGAGCGAGGTGCTAACGGTACCTAGGGTGCTAAGGAACCACATTTTAAGTCTGGCTCTGTGCAAGCTTTGGAATCAATACATGTGAAGAATGTCAATAAAGATCTATTGCTAAGTGCAGTTGATGCTAGGAAGGCGCAGCAGTTTACGTCTTCATCTGGCGATAAAAACCTGATCTGTGGTGGGATAATCCCCCGAATCTCTACACTGGATAATAGGGGGGCAGGAATTGAAAGATCAAATAGCATGGAGTCCTATGGGAAAACGAACATTACCAAAGGAAGTTCCCAAACTAGAAAATTCTGTGCTTCCACTAACCCGACATGGCAGCCCTCTGGACTTACTTTTAATAATTCCTTAGTTAATCAACACCATTCTCATATGAATTTGCATCAGAGTACAAATTCCAAAAGTATACACCTCAATCCGTATGCTAAGGAAATGTATGAGGTATCGGATGGGGCATTACTGGAGAGCATGGCAAACATGGAGGTGGAGAGTTTGAACACATCAAAGCCCCACCAGAAATAGTTTCTACTCCGTGTGGAGATTGTGGAAGGAAGAGGTGGCCAGGAAGCAAGCAATGGCTGTTTCATTACTAGGTATGTAGAGAATAACATTTCTACTTTGGGTAACACCTCATCCCTGTCTGAGCTCTGTGATTGGTGATGAGAGGAGGGTCTTGTTCAGGGAAGAAACATTGTACCAGTACTCTGGGTCTGATCCAGGGCCTGCAAAAGAGGATAGAAGTGGAGGAGGATTCTACCTCAAATGCTTCTAATAAATCACAGCTAGGTCTGTATCCAAAATGATAATGGCATTATCTACCACCATTGCCCTGTTTGTGAAGCTATACGAAATGGCGAGTGAACAAATGAAGATAATACTACGGTTCTAGCCGTGCTTCATTCCAAGATCATTTTCCTAGAGGGGTTTATTATGGCTATTCAAAATAACCTGCATTACCACTCGGCCCAGACCGCTAATATCCTTCATGGAATTTTAGATCCTATTATCCAAGCTAAAGATAAAAGGTGAATGGAAAGATGATCATCATTCATGGCCCCATCTCATGACCCCTATGGGACTTGGATGAAGAAGTTCCTACGGTTACATCTTTGGATCAACCAGCAGCAAAAGTAGTCGCTGTGAATCTAGCAAGCAGTCCATGGATTGCTAGCATCTCTGGTGTTGACATTTTGGCACCACTGGGGTGTAATCAAAGGGGGAACGGCCAGAATGAGAGGGAGGTGATACAGGATCAAATGTCAACTGAAAAACATCTGAGATGACAACTGTAAAGGCATCTGAGATGACTCGAGAGGTTTGTAATGACAGGCCAGTGGTTGAGATTATATCAATTACACCGGAGGAAGAGGATTTCTAATTAAGGTTGGAACTCGCTTTGCTTCAGTATGCCAAAACAACCTAAAAAAAGAAGAAAACCTACGATCTGTTTACAAGTGTTTCAGAAGCAAATATAAAGGGGTTTGCTTTTATCGACTGTGGATGAGACTGTAACAAAGTCGGGTGAGCCCAAGAGCATTCCTAAAACAAAGACTGAATTGAGAAAGAAATCCAAGAATACCAATCCTCCACCGAAATCAAGAGCTAACACTAGTAGGTCCTTTGTTAAGAACCTGAAGGTACCTGTCAAAATAGTTGATAATGACAAGATATCAACCAGGAAAACCATGCCTGCTAGTGTGCCGATGCGGGAGGACAATTTAAGCCTGTTTGAAGATGGCCTTGAGTCACCTCTGCCTTGAAACCCAGACTCTATTGAGAGAAACACTAAAACATTGGCTGATTGGCTGTAGCGCCACACTAGGGCCGAGGAAAATGTGGTTGGGAAAGTTCATAAGGAGATTAGAGTATTCAAACAGTGAAGTCAACTGGGCTAGGCTCTAGTATGGAACGCTATCTCAATGACCATTGGTTTAGTGAATATTTTAAAAATGATACTCAAAAAGTTTGGAGCATTTTTTGTTCTGGATTAGTCCGCCATAATGAAGTAGAGAAGGGAGTAATTTGTTGGATGGGTGGAAAATGTAATCCTGGGTTTAGAAAGGGAGGCCCTGATAAGTATATAGTATACAATATTATATTTTATGGTGTTAAATGAATTAATGTCTTTAATGCAAGAAGTAATTTATTGCCATTGATGCGATGGGTATCCTATGCAGCAGACGTGCACAGGGATCCTTCATCCATTTCTTTTTGGATACTGATGGGCACGGGCAAGGGGGTAACATTCTCAAAAGAAGGAGGAAGAACTGATGGTCTAAAGAGTAACTCTAAAGATCGGGCATTAGAAGAGAACGCATGCATTTATGTGTTTTATTTAATGAATGTAAAAAGCAATAATCAGATGTTGACGAAGGAATGGGTGAAGAATTATTTTCTATATATGACTTAGTGAAAGTTAGTCTTTTTAGGAAACATGTGAATGGGAATTGTATTAATGATTTCATAGGACATATAATTAATATTGCCCCTTTCTGTCTTGCATTGCATTTACTTTAGTTAATAAAAGCTGATCCCATTTCTCCCATTTCTAGGTCTAGGTGGAAACCTCTGATGAATGTAGTGGTTCCTCCTGCGGGTAGGAAAGGTTTAAAGGGACAATATTGGCCTATATTTGCCCAGCACCAGGCAGTCCATATTAGCATTGGCGAGAGAGAGGGACAATAAAAATACTGCGTCACACACTCTTAGGCCTCAGAGCGCACATAAAACATAAATATACAGGACAAACTAACATCAAACAAGAGAAAAATGGCCAGAACCGGGAACACTTCTTAATCCTTCTAATTGAACAGATACTTTTTGATCGCTCTCTTGAAACGATTCAGACAAGGAATGGCATGTAAAGTGGTCGGGAGACCATTCCAGGCACAAGGAGACCAGGTATCAAAACTTGTGCCCCCAATGTTCTGCAATTTAAAGAATGGTTGAAAACACTTTTGTCATTAGAACAAAGCAATCTCTTACTCGGCGCAACCTGAAGGTGTTCAGAGGTATACCGAGGTGCATACCATTCTGGCTTTTATGAGTCAGTGTCATAATTTTGTGAGCAATTCTTTGCTTGGTTGGCAATCAATGAAGAACTCGTCTGGCCGTGGTAACATGATTCTGCCTGCTTAGGCCTGAAATGGCCATTACTGCCCCATTTTGAATGGTCTGCAGTTTTTTAAGATTAGCATACGAGGTACCAGACATCAGTCTATTACAGTAAATCAGTTTGAAATTAATTAAGGCACAGGCCAGAAGGGATCTATTTTCCTCAGATACGTAAGGTCTAATCTGTCTCAGTAGTTTAATGACATAGGCACAGGATGACCACAAATGAGCAATATGCTATTTCATAGATAGCTGGTAATCCAAATACGCTCCTAATGCTTTAACAAAGGGAGCCACTGAGGTGGTATAGATGGCAATCATATTTCCCATCCTCTCGGGGCATCATTAATGTCTATCAATATGGAAATTTCATGGTCCAGGGGTCTCAGCCAAACTTCGTCCTTCTTGATAGGCGTCTTCCACCTCTCATCAACTTACACCCTTCTCCTGCAATGCCTCCTTCTGCCACCCTTCTGACCCCTTCGCCACCACCGATGGGTGTACATATTCCTGTACCCCTCCTCGGAAGACCATCAAAGGGGGCAACCAGCTCCACTTAGCTACCCTGAACTCTCGCTCTGCCATTAAACACTGCTCTGACTTCTGCCACCTCCTTAAAGACTTCGACCTTGACTTCCTTGCTCTCACCGAGACGTGGTTCACAGCCAGCTGTGTCACTACTTTTGACACACTCTTCCTGGAGGGCCACAATATGCTCTCCAAGCCTAGGCCTAACCGGTCTGGGGGTGGAGTGGCCCTGATCTTCCCTCAGAGGGTACCTGCCACTATCATACCCATTCAGTGCTACTCTTCCGTCATATCCCTCGTCTGTAGGCTTGGTGTCTTGCCAGTCCTCTCGCTGACTCTTGCCATCATCTACAGGACCCCTGGTCCAGTCTCCCTCTTCCTCTCAGAGTGGTCTGACCTCTTCTCTTCTCTCCTGCCCTTCACCTCCAAGCTTCTCCTCCTCAGAGACTTCAATATTCACCTCAACTCCCCTGATGTGGCCTCTGGACTCATCCGCAGCCACAGTGACTCTCTTTCCCTCACAATTTTTCCCTCCAATCCGACACCCTCATCGGGACACACCTTGGATGCTCTCATCTCAGCAAACATCCCCATCTCCTTCTCCTGTATCTCTTGGATTACCTCAACCCGCGCTGACAGTCTCCTCCCCCATCAGTCGGCTGATGAATCATGTGTTAATTGCTGCTTTTGCTGCCACTTTCATTCCCCCTCCCACTCCGGCTGTTTGTAACGCTCACCTGATTCCCGCAGAGGTGCCGGTCTTGACTGAGTGAATGCCGTATCTTCAAAGGTGATGTGTAACACACGGTTGGCTCTTTGGGCTGGACCTCTGTGCACTGTATGTCTGACTCGAAGAGTAAGATGTCTGCAGATAGAAAATATGGGATTAATGAACTGGGGTTATTGGGTGCCTCTCTCCTCTTCCCTTTCTCTTCTCCTGTAGAACCCCAAAGGTTAACGCCCTCACCTTAGGTAAGTGAACGCCGAGCTCTCCATCTGCCTCGCAGCAGGGTGCCGTAACCAGTTTCTTCACTGGATAAGGGTGCAGACCTCTTGACCTCAGAGGACTGCTGTCCGTCGTTAACTGCACGAACGGTAAGTTCTGGGCACTTCAAATGTCTTAAAAGTCTTTTGTAATGATATCTCTTGTTTTGCAGGGTTCCGGCGATGGAGGATGGCGGGCTGATGAGAGTTGAGGATCGAACCCGCGTGAGGAATAGAAGCGCCTGGAAGCACGTAAGTAAGCGCTTGTAGCCTGCTTCACGATGCGCACTAACTGTCCCTTTTATCTTGCAGGTACAAGTTCGGAGCTTTAGAGAAGCTGAAGGGTGCTGGAATGCCCACTGGATTCGGCGTGGGAAGGAGGAATGGCACGTGAGTAATAAAGTTGCCCAATGTCTTTAAACGCACCTTCTTTTGTCTTTCAGATGCGGGATGCAGCGCCGAAGGCCTCCGGAGCGTGCGAAGAGCTGGTAAGCTTTTGTCTTTCAGATGCCGGAATGCAGTGCGAAGACCTCCGGAGCATGCGAAGAGTAGGTAAGCTTTTGTCTTTCAGATGCCGGAATGCAGCGCGAGGCGTTGGTGACAGCCGATGGACCAGGTAAGAGATGTGCTGCCACTGAAGACCGTAGTGCTAACCTGTTCTTTCTTTGTCTTTACAGGTGCTGCTGAAGATTGGATTCCAGGATGGTAAGCCTTTGTTCCCTTAGGCCCAGGATCAGAAGCAGAAGACACGATGAGCGTTCTGCTGCAGAGAATGCAGAATAACACAAAGCAAGATTCATCCATCGGGTGTGGTTTAAATAGCCTCCTGTAGTGCTTAGGTGTCTCCTTCCACAGCCACGCCTAGGTAAGAAAAGAGTTCCTGCTTTCCAGAAGAGTTCCAGTGTTCTGAACCTAGGGAGTGGCTCCTGCCCCACCCAACAGGAAAAGTAGTCCCAAACAGAAGAGGATCAGGGGTTCAACTGGCAGGTAAGTAAGCAGCATGGTCTGCTGCAGGTAAGTCCACCCAAGTATTATGAGCCCGGCGCTTCCAGCGCTGGGACTGGGCATCTTTATGAGCCTGGTGCCACTGGCGCCAGGACAGGGTCCAAAAGGTCCCAATTTGGACTGGCTGGCACTCGGAACCAGGGTTATGGGTCTGCTTCCAAGGGAGTCGGGCAAGTCCTGATCTTTTGGAAGCAGAGATCATGACAGCACCCCCCCTCAAGGCCCCTCCCAAACCGGGCTTCTCCGGGGGTTTGGGCTTGTTAGGAAATGTTCGATGAAATCTTTTGATTAGACGAGGCACGTGGACATATTCTGCAGGTTCCCAGGATCTTTCTTGGGGACCGTAGCCTTTCCAGTCAATCAGGTAAAATAGTTTAGATTTGGAGATCTTGAAATCCAGGATGCTTTTGACTTCAAACTCGAGTTCTCCATCAACTAGAATGGGTTTTGGAAATGTAGTTAGTCGGGTTTGAGGTTGCACGGTTTTTAATAGAGAGACGTGGAAGACCGGATGTATCTTCATGTGAGGAGGCAAGTCCAACTTGACCGCTACTGGATTTACTATGGTAGTGATGGAATAGGGACCAAGGTATCTTGGGTTGAATGTGCGTGGTCCTTTTAGAGGTAGATATTTGGTGGATAACCAGACTTGATCTCCTACTTGATATTGGGGGGCTTCCTTCCGATGTTGGTCTGCTCCTTTCTTGTATTGTTCTTTAGCCCTTTGAAGGTGAGAAACGGCTTCCTTAAAGGCTTGGGTGATTGTAGAATGCAGGTGGTCTACTGCTGGTGTTCCAAGATCTTGGAGTGGATCCAACTCCGAGGTTCGAGGGTGACTACCGTATAAAAGAAAAAACGGGGTTTTCCCAGTTCCCGAGTGGACAGAGTTATTGTAGGCATATTCGGCTATCCAAAGGATATCTTTCCAAGTTTTTTCAGTTTGTTGTAGCATGCAGCGCAAATACTGTTCCAGAGTTTGATTGGTCCTCTCGGTTTGTCTGTCGGTTTGAGGGTGGTGGCTGGTCGAAAGTCTCACATCAATTTGAGCCGACCTACAGCAACTTCGCCAAAAATGAGAAATAAATTGACTACCTCGATCCGAAATTAGAACTGAAGGAAAACCGTGCAGTCGGACCATGTTTTCGAGAAATTCTCGGGCCAGAGTTGCTGCTGTTGGTAAGCCTTTGAGTGGAATGAAATGCGCCATCTTGGAGAATAGGTCCACGATTACTAGGATCGTATTGTATCCGGAGCATGGAGGTAGATCTGTGATGAAGTCCATAGAAAGCGTATGCCAAGGGCAAGGCGGGATGTCAATAGGGCGTAAGAGGCCGGCTGGTTTTTCCTTTTGACTCTTGTTTTGGGCGCATACTCCACAGGACATTATAAAGTCTCTGATATCTTTTTTCCAAGACGGCCACCAGAAGTAGCGCTTGATCTTTTCCGAGGTCTTGGTCATACCAGGATGTCCTTCCATTAAAGAATCGTGATAACAAGAGATTACCTTTTTCTGTAAATCTGTGCTGGGCAGGTATAACCGTTCTTGGAAATATAATAGGTTGTCCTTCACCGTAAAGTCCTTTCCCTGCAGATGCCAATTCTTTATGTCTGATGGAGTTACCAGTAGCCTGGCTTTATCCTTAACTTCCTCTATGGATTGTGTGGCAATTACACCTAGAATTCTTTGTTCGGGAATGATAGGTACAGGTTTAGGATTGATCAAATGTTCTTCCACTCCCATCCGAGAAAGGGCATCAGCTTTACCGTTTTTTGTACCAGGTCGATAGGTAATTATGAAGTCAAACTCGGCAAAGAATAGTGCCCAACGGAGTTGCCTAGAGGATTGAGCTTTTGCGGTTTTCAAATATTGCAGGTTTCGGTGATCTGTAATCACAGTAACGGTGTGTCGGGCCCCCAGAAGATAATGCCGCCAAGCCTTAAAGGCGGACTTGATAGCTAGAAGTTCCTTATCAGTAATAGTGTAATTGATTTCAGGAGGCGAGAATTTGCGGGACCAAAATGCCACGGGATGCAACTGATTGGTTACTGGGTCCTTTTGTGATAGAACTGCCCCCATGGCAAGGCTCGAAGCATCAGTTTCAACGATGTAGGGGAGTTCTGGGCGAAGATGTTTTAAGATCGGTGCAGAGATAAATCTAGTCTTCAAATTCTGGAAAGCTTGTTCCGCCTCGGTAGACCATTCAAAACGTTTGTTTTTCTTTAACAAGGCGGTGATGGGCTGGACTATTCGAGAGAATTCGGGGATAAACCTGCGGTAAAAGTTAGCGAAGCCTAACATGCTTTGAACACCTTTTACGGAGGATGGCGATGGCCATTTGAGAATTGCATCGACCTTCTATGAATCCATACGCACTCCGCTAGGTGATAATATGAATCCCAAGAATTCAACTTCAGTCACGTTGAAAACACATTTTTCCAACTTAGCGAAAAGTTTGTGTTGACGCAATCTCTCGAGGACCATTTTCACGTGTTTCCGATGTTCAGTTTCCGATGAAGAATAAATGAGGATGTCGTCAATGTAAACAACAACACACACATCTATGAGCTCTCTGAGGACATCGTTCATAAAATATTGAAAGGCGGCCGGGGCATTGCAAAGTCCGAAGGGCATGACCTGATATTCAAATAGCCCATACTTGGTGCGGAAGGCCGTCTTCCATTCATCGCCCTCTTTTACTCGTACCAAGTGGTAGGCTCCTCTAAGATCCAGCTTTGTATATATGCATGCTTTTCTGACTTGGTCCAGGAGTTCAGGGATCAAAGGTAACGGATATCTATTCTTAACGGTGATCTGGTTCAGGGCGCGATAATCTATACAAGTTCTAAGGTCCCCTTCTTTTTTTGGAACGAAGAACAAAGCTGAGGAAGCAGGGGACTTGGAAGGACGAATAAACCCATTCGCTAGGTATTAATCCAGGTATTGTCGGAGGTGAAGATTCTCAGGCTCGGTGAGGGCATAAATTCTACTACAAGGAGGAGTAGATCCAGATATCAGGTCTATCTGGCAGTCATAAGACCTATGAGGAGGTAGAGAGTTAGCCTGATCCTTCCGGAAAACATCTTGGAATTCTAAGTATTCAGGAGGTAACTGGGGAGCCTCCGAGGAAATTGCTGGCAGTGCAACACCAGGTCGAGGGTGACAAGTAGAGACACATTCTGGAAACTGAACCGTTCTTGCTCGCCAATCGATCTGAGGATTGTGCTTCTCTAACCAAGGAATTCCTAGAATAATCTGGAACTGAGGGGCCTTGATCACATCGAACACGATCTTCTCATGGTGTCCATCTTGACTTACTAGCGTCACTTCTTGGGTGGTATGCGTTACTGGTCCGGAGGCTATCCCCGTACCATCCACCGTAGTAATGACGTCCTTTACAGCCTTTGGACAAAGAGTCAGATTCATCCTCAAAACCATTTCATGATCCACATAATTGCCGATGGCACCGCTGTCGACGTAAGCTTCAATCGCATGTAATCGATCCGGATGTTCAGGGCTAATGAGGACCATAGGTATCACGAAATGCGAGGTCACGGAACTGGTTTTAACGCTCGGCAAGAGGACCTCTATTCTTGTCGGGCGAGGTCGTTTCCCTGCTCGGAGTTTGTGACCCTTGTAACTGCAGCTCCTACTGCCTTCTTGGCTGGTTTCACCGGACAGTCTCGAAGAAAGTGTCCCGAGTTTCCGCAATAGAGGCATAATTGCAGCTGTTTTCTCCTTTCCTGCTCCTTTTGTGTTAGTGGTCCTTTCAGGCCCCCTATTTGCATGGGTTCCCCGGAGTCTACTCCTTTGGTAGGAGTTGGTGGTTTGGAAAATACTCGAGCATCAAACTTGGAACGATCGGCCTTCCTGTTCTGCAGTCTGTGGTCAATTTGAACGACTAAGTCAATATAGTCTGAACAGTCTTGCGGGGGATTCACTACTTGGGCTAACACATCTTTGAGCTCTCCACGTAGACCTCTATAAAACAGCGTAATCCTTTTGTCCTCAGGCCATCGAGTTTCCACTATCAGTCTGTTGAAAGACGCAATATAAGCCAAAAGGTCTTGATTACCCTGTCGCAATGAAAGGAGCTCATTGTCCAAGGCCTGCCCCTGTGAATGTCTTGCAAACAGTTTTTCCATACTGAGCTGAAAAGCTTGAAAATCATGGAGAACCGGATCATCTTGATTAACTAGAGGGATCGACCAGTCTGCCGCATTGCCACTAAGGTACGAAAGCACGAAAGCTACCTTAGCTTGATCAGTTGGAAAGGCTGCTGGCCGGCATAAGAAGTGCAACCGGCACTGATTAATAAATACTGCAAATCTCTTTGGGTCACCAGCAAATCGTCCGGGCGGAGCCAGAGGTACATTCCCAGGTAGGTTGATCTGCACTGGGTTCGTAGAGGATGTTGAAGGAAGATTTGCCCCTGATGCAGGTAACGGAGTTTGTCCGGCTTGTGACTGTAGCAATTGTCTAGCGAGATCGTCTGTTCGCTCCTTGGAAATAATCAGTTCCCTTCTTAGAGCATTCGTTTCCTGACGGGCTGCATGCACTTCTGCTCTTAGTTCCCCAAGTAACTGGGCTAGCTGGTCGGTATCCGAGGTTTCCATAGCGCCTGGGTGGGAGTTTTGTGGTAGGCTTTGTGTTCTGTAACGCTCACCTGATTCCCGCAGAGGCGCCGGTCTTGACTGGGTGAATGCCGTATCTTCAAAGGTAATGTGTAACACACGGTTGGCTCTTTGGGCTGGACCTCTGTGCACTGTATGTCTGACTCGAAGAGTAAGATGTCTGCAGATAGAAAATATGGGATTAATGAACTGGGGTTATTGGGTGCCTCTCTCCTCTTCCCTTTCTCTTCTCCTGTAGAACCCCAAAGGTTAACGCCCTCACCTTAGGTAAGTGAACGCCGAGCTCTCCATCTGCCTCGGGGCAGGGTGCCGTAACCAGTTTCTTCACTGGATAAGGGTGCAGGCCTCTTGACCTCAGAGGACTGCTGTCCGTCGTTAACTGCACGAACGGTAAGTTCTGGGCACTTCAAATGTCTTAAAAGTCTTTTGTAATGATATCTCTTGTTTTGCAGGGTTCCGGCGATGGAGGATGGCGGGCTGATGAGAGTTGAGGATCGAACCCGCGTGAGGAATAGAAGCGCCTGGAAGCACGTAAGTAAGCGCTTGTAGCCTGCTTCACGATGCGCACTAACTGTCCCTTTTATCTTGCAGGTACATGTTCGGAGCTTTAGAGAAGCTGAAGGGTGCTGGAATGCCCACTGGATTCGGCGTGGGAAGGAGGAATGGCACGTGAGTAATAAAGTTGCCCAATGTCTTTAAACGCACCTTCTTTTGTCTTTCAGATGCGGGATGCAGCGCCGAAGGCCTCCGGAGCGTGCGAAGAGCTGGTAAGCTTTTGTCTTTCAGATGCCGGAATGCAGTGCGAAGACCTCCAGAGCATGCGAAGAGTAGGTAAGCCTTTGTCTTTCAGATGCCGGAATGCAGCGCGAGGTGTTGGTGACAGCCGATGGACCAGGTAAGAGATGTGCTGCCACTGAAGACCGTAGTGCTAACCTGTTCTTTCTTTGTCTTTACAGGTGCTGCTGAAGACTGGATTCCAGGATGGTAAGCCTTTGTTCCCTTAGGCCCAGGATCAGAAGCAGAAGACACGATGAGCGTTCTGCTGCAGAGAATGCAGAATAACACAAAGCAAGATTCATCCATCGGGTGTGGTTTAAATAGCCTCCTGTAGTGCTTAGGTGTCTCCTTCCACAGCCACGACTAGGTAAGAAAAGAGTTCCTGCTTTCCAGAAGAGTTCCAGTGTTCTGAACCTAGGGAGTGGCTCCTGCCCCACCCAACAGGAAAAGTAGTCCCAAACAGAAGAGGATCAGGGGTTCAACTGGCAGGTAAGTAAGCAGCATGGTTGTGCTGCAGGTAAGTCCACCCAAGCATTATGAGCCCGGCGCTTCCAGCGCTGGGACTGGGCATCTTTATGAGCCTGGTGCCACTGGCGCCAGGACAGGGTCCAAAAGGTCCCAATTGGGACTGGCTGGCACTCGGAACCAGGGTTATGGGTCTGCTTCCAAGGGAGTCGGGCAAGTTCTGATCTTTTGGAAGCAGAGATCATGACTCTCTCACTGACACTGCCCTTGGTAACCTTCACCTCTCCATCTCCAACACTCTGGATATCTTTGCCCATGTCATGAGGATCCACATGAAGGCTGCCTCCAAGCGAAACACCTGGTTTGATTCTGATCTAGCCTCTCTGAACGCAAATGCAGAGTTGCTGAGCAGAAGTGGCAGTCCTCAAGCACATCCTCTGACAAACTGACGTGCCACCTGCTCCAAAGGCAATACAGACCCTCCGTCCGCTCTGAGAAGAAGCCCTATATCCAAGCCTGCATCTCTGGGGACATTAACAATATGGCTGAATTGTTCAAAATCTGCAAGTAACTAGCCAGTCTTCACTTCTCCACTGCCTCCCCTGACCCTCTGCACTTCACTGGCCTCTCACTTCTTAACCAAAACTCAGGACATCCTGTCCTCACTCTTCTCTATTCCCCTCCCTTCCCTCTCACCTGCTGTCAGGCCTCCCCTGACCCCCCTTCCCTACTGCTCACCTACTTCTCGCCCATATCACCAGAGAGGTCTCTAGGCAAGTCCTCTCTATTAAAGTCTCCTCCAAACTATTGGTCCCTTACTCCTCCAGAACTATCAAGGACAACATTGCCTCCCTTGCTCCAGTTTTGGCTGATTTCTGCAATCACTCCTTTGCCACTGGCTCCTTCCCACCATTCCTCAAGCACTCTCTTGTGTACCCTCTCCTCCAAAAGTCTTCTGCAGTCCCCTCCTGCCCGGCTAACTACCGCCCTATATCAATTTCCCCCTATATCGATTACCCCCTTCCAGGGCAAACTCTAGTATTAGCTGCTCTGTGCTGTGTTGGGAGAGAACTGCTGCACCTTTAACTGTTTCTCAGCATTTAACTGGTGTTTTAAAACCTCCTAGCCCGGCAAAAGCAGAGCAAAATGTGGACGTAAAGTGTTATACTGTGTTGCTGTGTTGCTGTGTTGCTGTGCTGTCTTGAGAGAGAGCTGCTGCAACTTTAACTGTGTTTCCCAGCATTCAACCGGTGCTTTAAAACCTCCCACCCCAGCGAAGACGGAGCGAAAAGTAGACGTAAAGTGTTCTGCTGTGTTCGGCAGGGTTCGATGGGGCGACCGGCACAACATCTGAATTAACGGAATAGAAGCCTGCCAGCTGAGTATCCCCTGAAGTCAGAGTCCAAGGGTGCTCTTTTGGTGGGGACCAGCGGCCCCATGGATAATAAGGAAATGTTGTTCGTTCCAACAGACTTGCAGGAAGGTGGTTCTGATGAGACACAGCAGGCAGCGTCTCCTTGGTTGGGGGCATACCCAGGCGTCCGTTAAGACCCATGGAATTTCCTGGAATAACTGAGGTGAGTGTGCACCAGCAGTTAATGGGGGCTACAACCACAGCCCAGCTTCTGAATTGGGGTCTGAATTGGAGGTGGCCTCTGCTCGGCCCTTTATGAGAGTAGAACTTGTTGCACTGGGGAGCATGAGTGAGGCGGAGGAGGAGGGGGTTTCTACGGACACTCTATGTGCCCCTTAATTGTGGAAGTTCAAATAACTGCTTTCACGACACATCCTGAGAATACTGTAGAAGCACTTCTTCATTTGGGACACCTTAAGTATAGATAAACAGGTGGCTATCGTACCTGATAGTGACTGTATTCCGGGGCACTCTATACCTCTCTGGGTGGGTTCTTTCCCCATTGTTCAGGGGGCATCGATTTTGGAGCCCAAAATACCTGTGCTACCCGTATCTCAATGGGGTGCAGTGGGACCTGCTGGTGTGGTAGTGGAACAAAATGGAATGAAAATACTGAACCAAAGGTGAGATATTGAAGAGGATTCCACTGGCTCTAACATCTCATACACCAGCAAGAAAGTGGAATTGCCTGCTCGAGCAGAGGTGGCGCCGTACCCTGTAGAGGAAGGGATTGTCCAGGGTAGAAAGTTCGGAGCGAGGTGCTAACGGTACCTAGGGTGCTAAGCAACCACATTTTAAGTCTGGCTCTGTGCAAGCTTTGGATTCAATACATGTGAAGAATGTCAATAAAAATCTATTGCTAAGTGCAGTTGATGCTAGGAAGGCGCAGCAGTTTACGTCTTCATCTGGCGATAAAAACCTGATCTGTGGTGGGATAATCCCCCGAATCTCTACACTGGATAATAGGGGGGCAGGAATTGAAAGATCAAATAGCATGGAGTCCTATGGGAAAACGAACATTACCAAAGGAAGTTTCCAAACTAGAAAATTCTGTGCTTCCACTAACCCGACATGGCAGCCCTCTGGACTTACTTTTAATAATTCCTTAGTTAATCAACACCATTCTCATACGAATTTGCATCAGTTTACAAATTCCAAAAGTATACACCTCAATCCGTATGCTAAGGAAATGTATGAGGTATCGGATGGGGCATTACTGGAGAGCATGGCAAACATGGAGGTGGAGAGTTTGAACACATCAAAGCCCACCAGAAATAGTTTCTACTCCCTGAGGAGATTGTGGAAGGAAGAGGTGGCCAGGAAGCAAGCAATGGCCGTTTCATTACTAGGTATGTAGAGAATAACATTTCTACTTTGGGTAACACCTCATCCCTGTCTGAGCTCTGTGATTGGTGATGAGAGGAGGGTCTTGTTCAGGGAAGAAAAATTGTACCAGTACCCTGGGTCTGATCCAGGGCCTGCAAAGAGGATAGAAGTGGAGGAGGATTCTACATCAAATGCTTCTAATAAATCACAGCTAGGTCTGTATCAAAAATGATAATGGCATTATCTACCACCATTGCCCTGTTTGTGAAGCTATACGAAACGGTGAGTGAACAAATGAAGATAATACTACGGTTTTAGCCGTGCTTCATTCCAAGATCATTTTCCTAGAGGGGTTTATTATGGCTATTCAAAATAACCTGCATTACCACTTGGCCCAGACCGCTAATATCCTTCATGGAATTTTAGATCCTATTATCCAACCCAAAGATAAAAGGTGAATGGACAGATGATCATCATTCATGGCCCCATCTCATGACCCCTATGGGACTTGGATGAAGAAGTTCCTACGGTTACATCTTTGGATCAACCAGCAGCAAAAGTAGTTGCTGTGAATCTAGCAAGCAATCCATGGATTGCTAGCATCTCTGGTGTTGACATTTTGGCACCACTGGGGTGTAATCAAAGGGGGAACGGCCAGAATGAGAGGGAGATGATACAGGATCAAATGTCAACTGAAAAAACATATGAGATGATAACTGTGAAGACATCTGAGATGACTCAAGAGGTTCGTAATGACAGGCCAGTGGTTGAGATTATATCAATTACACCAGAGGAAGAGGGTTTCTAATTAAGATTGGAACCGGCTTTACTTCAGTATGCCAAAACAACCTAAAAAAAGAAGAAAATCTACAATCTGTTTACAAGTGTTTCAGAAGCAAATATAAAGGGGTCGCTTGTATCGACTGTGGATGAGACTGTAACAAAGTCGGGTGAGCCCAAGAGCATTCCTAAAACAAAGACTGAATTGAGAAAGAAATCCAAGAATACCAATCCTCCACCGAAATCAAGAGCTAACATTAGTAGGTCCTTTGTTAAGAACCTGACGTTACCTGTCAAAATAGTTGATAATGACAAGATATCAACCAGGAAAACCATGCCTGCTAGTGGGCCGATGCAGGAGGACGATTTAAGCCTCTTTGAAGATGGCCTTGAGCCACCTCTGCCTTGCAACCCAGACTCTATTGAGGAATTTATGAACTTATCAACAAACTTCGTATCTGATGATGTGGATTCGGAGGACGCTATCATCGGACTAACGGAGAGTACTGCTTTTGTACTGAAAGATGCTATAAGGCCTCCAGACAAAAACGATGGGCAAGTACAGTCTCTAAAAATATCAAAAACCTTAAAAATGAAGGAGGGGACACTTGCTTCTGTGAAAAATCAAGAAAAAGGAAATGGAAAATAAGAAAGTAAGCTAGGTGAAAACTCCACAACAGAAGACTGTCCGCACTATTGCTCTGGTCATGATGGAAATAGAAGCCAGTCAAAATAATGACAAGCTGTTGTGTATCATTTATGGACCAAGTCCAGAAGAAAGACTTGGAACTCTCTTGAAATGAATCTCCAATCTTTAAAACATTGGAGGAAAGGAGAAGATCCCTAATGCAGCCAGAAGACAACCAGAGAAATGAAGTACCAAATAAAAATAGGCATGTTGAAACCCAGCAACAAGATAAAAGTTGGGATTGTACTGTAAAAAGACATGAAGGATGTATTGTGCTCTTAGAAAGGTTGCTACACATACATGATGGACTAATCTTGAATAGGACAAATGTACTCAGGCTTTTACATCACCTCCCAAATCTAAAAGTGATCACCACCTATGATCTGAATACTATTGATTTCCCTGACGACGTTCGTATGGATTGGGTGATACTGCATCTACCCTCGTGATTTGTCAAAATCCAGCTGCTGGATGAAGCACCTGGACTCTTGAGGATGGGTTTTGATCTGAGGGAATTAACAGCAAGTGAAGGAAAAAAACAGGATAGCCCACGAGGTGAAGGAATACATTTCAGACGGGGCAAGGACACTGTTAGAAAAGCCTATAAGATGACCCCACATTTGCTCAACGTAGAGTCTAATAAGACAACCATTTGAAAGAGGAGAACAAGAAGGGGGAGTGTTTCCTCACGATTATGCTGGATAATGAAGGAACATGCTCAGAAATACTGGAAACAGGACGCCCAGAAGAAGAGAATTGGAGCAGGCTGGCTAGGGCTCTGGCTTTCAAGACTAAAAGAGCATAACAGCCCGAGAGAACGGAATTTAAGAAAATTGTGGTAGGAAGCTGGAATACGGGGGGCTTTAAACATCTGTTTGGCCGTGGAGACATTGACATCAGAGGGTATTATATTACATGTCTCCAGGAGACATGGATGAAGAGGATGCCGATTTCGAAAGGCTCGACTGTCCACTTCAATCCTGCAGTGAAAGGAAAGAAAGGAAGACCTATGGCTGGCTTACTTGTTGTGGTAAAGCAATATTTGAATTTGGAAGTCCTCTAAGCTGGGAACATTAACCTCCATATCCAGGTGCTGACGTTAGGGTTCAGGGACTGTCAGTTTGCCTCCTCAAAAAAATTGATTCTGTTCAATCTTTATTGGAACATCGAAGCACAAGAGTGTGCGCCTAGTTTGTAGAAGTTGTGATGGAGTAGGTGGATGAGGTATTGGAACTGGACTAAACTCTTATTTTTTGATCTGTGGAGACTTAAATGTGCATTGCTTTGAAAAACAGGAACATGTCATAGGGGATCGCAACCCATCAACAACAGAAGCTGAATTCAAAGGCCTAAGGTGGCGGGAAGAGCTGCTACAAAGGAATATCCACATGCTAAATGGAAGCATGGAGGGTGACATCCTGCCAGGCTTAACGTGGGGTAAGGGTTCGGATGGGCAAACATTAGATTACTTTTTTGCCTCTGATAATCTGAAGGAGTATTTGCAACAGTTAACGGTTACCAACACTGGGCAGAGTGATCATAGGATGCTGAAATTGGTATACTTGGCTCGGGCTTTAGGAAGTGCTGATTACTACTCTACACCTCTGAACGTGACTCCAGGGAGACATCGACTGGTTATTAAACCTGCAAGAATTGAACTCTTGACCAGGAGATTGGAAATCTAGTGGAATGGGATCGATCCTTGTCCGATGTCTCTGCCATCGTCTATAGCCAACTGGTGTGGGACTGTGTTGAACAAAAGAAACCCCAAGACATTATTTTACACCTCCACATAGTTTCGATAAAATAGTGGCGATTCAGATGAAACATTTAAACTCCAAAGTAAGGTGTTCATAAAAACTGGGTTCCTTTGAAGCTCTAGCAAGCTACAGAAAACTAAAGCAGACATATAGAAATTGGGTGTGTGCACATAAGCACATGCTCCTACAGAGAGATGCTGAGAATATGCTAAAAAACATCAAAGCTAAAAATATGTCCCAGATTTGGCAGTGGATGAATATTGTAAATTCCCCACTGGAGGAGCTCATGTCAAATGCTGTATCAGCTGCCAGCAGTTGGGAAGACCATTTTCAGATACTATTTCAGACAGCAGACCCTCGTCTGGATAAGGGATTTCCCTGAAATAGTAGGGAATGGACCTTTAATACAACAAGAGAGGAGATCCTCCAGCATTTCGGTAAAGCTAGCAACTCCAGGGCACCTGGGCCTGATGGGGTGTCAAATGGTATGATAAAAAAGAATCCCGACAGTGGGCAACCTTCCTGTGGATCCTTTTCCAGCAAATTAAAAAAGTCAGGAAAATGCCAGCTTCTTGGAAGACCTCAATGATAGGCCAATTTTTAAAAAGGGGGACAGGACTGTTGCTGCAAACGATAGGCTGATTGCCCTGCTGGATGTGGTGGGGAAGATTTTTACATCCCTAGTACTGCAAGGCCTTACAAATTAGAGGATAGAAGGGGGGCATTATGACATCAGACAATCCGGCTTCTTAAAGGGTATGGGTACGGCTCTCAACACTTTTCTGCTAAACATCTCAATAAAATCATACAAAGGAAAGGAAAGGCACTAAGATCTACCTAGCCTTCGTAGACCTTACCCAGGCCTTCAATATGATAGACCGTAACAAATTAAGGTCAAAACTGGACGAGTGGAACTGTCCAGGAGACCTTTTGAAAGCCATTAAAGAACTATACTCCGAGACCTCGCTGCAGGTAAAGGTGGATGAGAAAGGGCTGCTTTCCAAGTCAATATCAACTATGAAGGGACTCAAATAAGGATGTGCTCTAGCCCTGGCCCTCTTTAACCTGTTTGTATCTGATATGAAAAAGGCGCTTAGTAACATAAGAAGCCTCCCTCCTAAAATATCTGGCCTCCGTCTGAATAGGCTTCTCTATGCAGAGAACCTGGTTCTTATGGACCAGACTCAGGTTGGACTGCAAAGACAATTGGACGCTCTCCAGAACTATGTAAATGAAAACGGGTTGAAGATTAATGCTGAGAAATCAAAACATTTTTGTTTTGGAATCACAAGGGCCCAAAACAAAGAAAAATGGTTTGTGGTTTCTGAATGGAGTAAAATTGTCACAGGTGAGTGTAATGACTTACTTGGGGATGTGCATTAACAATAGTTTGACGGATGCTCCGAGACTGGCAAATTTAAGAAGCAAGATAAAGATGCTAGCCTGTCATGTCAGGATTATTAAGAAAGAATTTTGCAAATTTACCCTCAGTCCCCTGATACAATTCTATAGAATGAAGTTCGCCCCAATCGTTATATATTGTGCTGAAGCGTTCTTTGCCCTTTCAGCAAACACTTGGTCGTGGCTGGAGGGTCTATTTTGTAAGAGGGTCCTTAACTTGCCCTGAGGAATGCCGATCCAAGCGGTAAGAATAGATCTGGGTTTAAATTCCCTTTCCTCAATGGTTGTTTGGAAATCTTTGTCATTGTTCCAGAATTGCAGAACACCATCCCCCCTGAGAGGTTTGGAGATAATGCAGAAGGTGGTGATGGATGAAACTGAAGGTGTGATACAGGAATGTGTTAACATTTGTCGGGAAATTCTTAAGAGTCTTGATGCCACGTAAGATCTGTTAATCGTCAACCCGTGTAAAGTATAATGGAAACTGTGGACAATGGACCAGATCCAAACCCAAGAAGAAAGAGCAGTATACACGTGTTGTGGAAAAGCCCTGTTGGAAGCACGTATGCTGAATTCACAGCCCAAATATTTGATGAAATTCCCGAGCAGTTATCACTGCACCCAGTTCATGCGCTTTAGGCTAAATGCCCTTCCAATGAGAGAAATCATGAGTGCCTGGAGGATTGGGGATGGAAGCGAGGCAGACCTGACTTGTAGATTGTGTATCTCCAAATTATCAACTGAAACGTTACAACACTTAGTCCTCATATGTCCATCACTAACTGAAATGAGAACGAAATAGCTGGCCTCTTTCCTCAATGACTTTCCATCATTGTCTAAGGATCAATGGTGGGACAAATTGATTGTGGGAGAGAGTTTGTCACTCACTTTGGCACTACTACATTTTCTAAAGGAAATCTTTTCAATATTAGGATGGATGGACTCTGGTAGCCTTGCATAATGACAATTTAACATCTATGAGCCACTAGTTTGCTAGAGCAAATGTCTCTGTTATCTATTTTGCCCTCTTGCTGGTGGTGGTTGTCGTTGTTTCTCTTTTTTTGTTTGTTTGTTTGTTTTGTTCTTGATAATTACATTATTAACTGCAGTAATGGTTTTACATATCATTTGGAACGTTTTATGATAATGATCTTTGGTTGATTCCACTGTAATTGGCAAAAGGATATCTTTTGTCTAACCTAATACTAATAAAATAAAAATAAATAAAAAGGAGAAGCTGCTCATCTCCCAGCTGATCCAACACACTGAATCTGTTGGTTGTCTCCACGACCACCAGTCTGGCTTCAGTGCAGCCAGAGGCATGGAAACTGTCCTCCTGAACACCTGTAAAGACTTGCTCTCAAATCTCAATTCCAAATCCCCCTCTGATCCGGGGCTGGACTGGCCCACCAGGACACCGGGACTTCCCCCGGTAGGACTCGGGCACAGGGCCTCTTTTCTTGCTTGGCAGTCTTTTTGTGGAAGGAGACATGATCAATCATCGGAGCGAAACATCCAGGTCAGCCTGGGAGGTTCGCTCTAAATTGCCTGCTTCTGTCTCAGGCGGCTGCAGTTCTGCCTGCGCGTTTGTGATGGCCAATGCACAGGCTGGGCATTGAGAACCGCACGTGCCCAGTGCCCTAGTGTGTGTCTGTGCTCGTATCACATGATATGCAATGCTCTGGTGCAGGCAGCCTGGGCCGCCCGTGCCGAGCAGACCTCAGTGCTGACTGCTGTCTGAGATAGAGTGTTCCGACGACGAGGGTCAAGCGAGCTCAGGCGCTTGCCGCTTTCTGGCTGCTGCCACTTCGCTATTCAAGTGAGGTGCGAGTATGTGTTTTTTAATTTGGGATGGTAGTGGAGTACAGGTCACCAGTACGCTTGAACCCATAATTTTTACACAATTATCTTTTTCGTTCCTTATATAACATAGAAAACAAACACCAAGCAAGAACTGGCCAGAGGTCTGTACATGCATGCAGTAGCCTGTAGTCCCGTCGCACCTACACATCACAGAATTGCAAACGTGAGCTCATGGGAAATCCTGTGTGAAAGCTGTGCATGATTTTAGGAATCTGCTGTGTATTACCGTGGATGAGGCAGAAGAGACTGTTTTACTGTATTTAATGGCCACTCAGCTGCGCACCTGCAGAGGACACCGGATCCCGGTAAAAGAAACACAATTCATATCTTATGTTTGCTGCATGCCACCCAATACGTGCCCCTTCTGTGTGGACGGGCTAATCAATCTTTCCCGGTTTGTGTGATGCTGTCAAAGCCGGGCGCATTGCACAATTACCAAAAAGGCTTCAACCCACTGAGCTGTTTCATAGGAAGGATACTCGGTTCTCACTTGCGAGAGGATACGTAATGATCTTTCACACAGGACTGACCTGAGCTAGTTCCATGCTGCGGTCACTGTCTTTTCCATTTGTTTATCAGAGTGCAGACTGCAGTGCAATATGTGTTTAATTGGTCCAGATCTTGTGTTGTGTGTAACCCATATGAGCTGTAATGTAATGCCCATAGGTATGGACTTCCAGACTACCAGCAGCCTCGGACGCCGTTGTTTTCTCTCTGTTTTGGAAACTGAATGTGCAGTCTGCTTGTGCTGTGACATCTTATTCAGCCCCCCCCACCCCCCTCACCACCTTGACTCATTGCCTTGTTCTCTCAGACTATCCTCTTTCTCCGGTCTTTCCCCTTTTCCACCCTGCTCTATTTCTCTCCTTCTGTGTTTCTTCCATGCCTGGGGGAAATTGACATAGCTCACAGGCGTACGCAGGAGAGATAGTGATTGGCATTCGCACTTTCTGCGATTCGAAATGGTGCTATATTCATGATTGTCCAAGGATGTGGGTCTCAACACTCTTGTTCCCATACTGCCCTTTACCTATATTGTACCCACTGAACATGCACCATCGGGGTTGTTTATTGGAGTGTGTGCCATTTCCGGTAGCAAGTAGGCTTTTCTGGGACAAGATTGGATTAAACATATGGGTTTAGGATGGTGGAATAACCAGTAAAGGTTGGGGAGACTGAATGAACACCATAGATTAGAGATGTACCCGGGAGCCATGGAACCCTACGTTTACTACTTCTGGCTGTACATCTGAGAGCAGGTGATAGTACTCAGCCCCCATGGTTTCCTCTGTCCCTTCCACTAACTCCAAACATGGGACCACATCATGAAGTTTTGTGGCGATCGTTACTGTGCTCCACAATAGAAGTAGTTGTTGGTAAGCCAGAACCAGCCTACTTTACTTGCAAGCAGCACCTGCACTTGTATGAAATGGCAACTGAATTTCCACTTACCACTTCCACTGGCAGCTACCGGTGACCACCAATGAACTCAGCAGCTTTGCAAGTCCCCTTTGCAAACTACTATGGCGGCTGGAGAAGTCAGCAGACACCCTCATTCCTTTCTTTGTTTAAAGTCTGGCTCTTTGCCTCCTGCTCAAATACTGCATTGCCAGTGTGTTCCCATCTTCTGAAAGGCCAGTCCATCTCAGTTCTTGCTCTTATGCCACCATCCTCACCTTCACATTCCCAGGCTCACTACATCCTCTCACTCGCTACATTATCGGTCTCTCGCACACTTTCTAGTGCTCTTTATGCAGTGCCCTCCTTTGCCTGTGCTGTTCTCCTCTTTCCCTGTACGTTCGCTGGCTCTCTCCCCATTCCTAGTCTAGCTGTCATCTCTCCCTATCTACACTCCTAGTGATCTGCTTCCGCGTCTCCTTTCCAGTCTATCATCTTCTTGCATTCTAAATCTATCACAGCCCCTCTCTTTATCTCCATCCACCCTCTCAGTCCACTCTGTCTTTTTACTCCCTCTCACTGTCTTGCGCCTCTATTATGTAACTACTCTCCTGTCTCCAACCCTTGCCTCTCTTCTGCTGTCTGTGCCACCTATGACCCGCCTCCCTTTTCTTGTCCTGTACCTCTGCCCCTACCTATTCCCTGTCCATTCAGTTCCCTCTCTCCCTACAATATGATCCTTTCATTTTCTTTTTCCATTGTTTCTAGACTCCTCCGTCTCCACCTTTTCCCTGCGACCCTGCCTCCTCTCATTTTGTACGTGGCAAGATATCTGTTTTCATGTGGGTTATAAATGTGAACTGGAATCCCTCAGCTCTGTAGAGTTTACTGAGAGCTCTGGCCATAGCAGACAGCCTTGAACATTAGCAGCACGTTCAATCTGGTAGGCTTGCAACCCTGCACATCACAAGCAACTAAGTACAAGCAGCCACGCACGTTGCCATTCCCTGTGAAGAGGCAGCTGCAGAGAGTTGGTCTCATGGGCATTTGAAGTTCCTATTTTAGTATCCCCTGAAACTCACACCCAGCCATAAAGCAGCAGGGTACCCAGCTCTGGATCCGTGGATACTATAGACCTGCCATCACTTGCCATATCAGGTTATCAGCCCATGTATGGACCTCTAGATCTATACCACCTCCATTGTCCTGTACCACGTGATAGTGAATGAGAAATCCCTCTTGGTCTCTGGTGCTCCCTGGGTTATGCTGACTGAATGCATCGCAAATACTGCCTTTACAGATACACTGGTCTATCGGGAAGTTAATAATATTCATACTAATAACTGTGCACCTGGCCACCCTCTGTCCCCTGGGCCAAGGTACCTGCTCACCATGCCACCCTCCTGCACTGCCTCCTGGCCACCCCTTGCACTGGGGACTGTATCTGTACCCACCCAGCCCCCCCCTCATTTTTCTTCTTTTTCTGCACTTATCAGACTTACACAGACTGCTGCCTTAAACCCAGCACTTACCACTTGCTGGCTGCACTACCACTGTTAATTGTCTCCATTTTCTATTTATTTTTATTTACTATTATTTATCTGCTCTCCTCTGCTCCGCACTTTCCACTCTCCCCCTTCCATACACTTTTCCGCTTTTCCCTTTCCCATACACTTGCGCGTTCTCAATGTCACTGGGCCTAGTAAGATCGTTGTTGTGTAGTGTTCTCCCCTGTTCCCATACCTTGCCTAGTCGCGCTCTGAAACACTTGTGTACGAGCGCGATATAAATAAAATATCATATCATATCATATCATCATAAGATAAGACCTTCTTTTTTTAGACTAGTGCTAAACAGATAAAAGATACAATATGCTGTTATTAACCAACCTTCTTTGTAATTATTTTATCGCTCTAAGAATGTTGAAATCATGACTCATGTACAAATCGAGCAGTGAGTGAGTGAGGCATGGAGGGGGAAGGTTTCAAATTTAGCTCTATGAGGAATGGGCTGTAAATCCATATTTTATTTTTTTGTGATATTGCGCTTTCGCCGAAGCACAGTGATATGTTCATTAACGGTAATGAATATTAAGTGATCCCGACATGAGGCTGCATTTGCATTCTGGAAGCAGATATGAATTTGTAAGACTTGAACATTGAATTGTGTAGAGAAAAATGGATTTTTAAGAGTGCTGTGATGAATGACTCAAAACTGAGATACTTGTGCCCACTGCAAGTCAGGATGGGACAGCACTGTGACAGCTTGCTTGGGAAGGCACTTAACACTGTAGGTTGCAAGAGCTTGTGGGTAGTCTGAACCATTTCCACTTCACTTGGCCTTGATATGACGGGAGAGGGCAACTTCTAATTAGAATCACTACCCCGGGACTCGGACATCCATCCTAGTAGCTGGGATGCATGTTGGAGGGAGGGATGCCAACCGTGCCACGTTCCGAGAGCCATTCCCGCATCTAAAACACCCGCAACACAGCACCTCCATTCATTGGCTTCCGATCTGGCCTGTAATTGATAGGCCGGCTCTTGGAAGCCTGTATGTGGCAGCTCAGTGGCTGCAATGTTTAGTGAGCAGTTCAACAGCCACCCGGCCTTGACCGGTAGGTCGTGCCATGGGTGTATGTTGTAAGTCATCCTGGGAGTCTGAGCTGCTGGCTCCTCTGTTATATTGATGCATGCATTTATGTAACTGTTTTTGCATCATGCCAGGATTTCTGTTGATGATGCCGCAGGGTCTTTAGAAGCACAGTAATAGGTAGAAATACACACCGACCCCCTAAATACTGACAGCAGAGCAAAAGGTATAACCGTGTAAGCAGATCAGTGATCTGAGAAGAAACACCCTATCCGATCTATATGTTTGTTTGCTTGGTTTGAAGGGTTGGGCGCACATGCTGTGCTCATTCCTTCGGCGAAATATGGGGCCACTTTTAAAATAAATTCCTGGGCCACTTTGGGTTCCCAGTCCAGCCCGGCTCCGCTCTCATCCTTCTTGACCATTCCTCTGCCTTTGATATGGTCAATCATGGCACCCTTTTAAACCGGCTCCGTGATACTCTTGGTATCACGGACCTGCCGCTGGACTGGTTGACCCCCTTCCTCTCTATCCCAGTTTCAACTGAGCCCTTTTCTCTCATCTGCCATACTCTCCACCTGAAGTGTCCATCAGGACTCTCTGCTCTTGCCGTGGCTCTTCAACATCTACCTTGCCCCTCTATCTCATCTGACCTCCGCCTTCTCTCCTCAGTTCCAATGTTATGCGGATGACTCGCAGCTCTCTTTCAAGATTCCAGCCACTGCCTACTCTTCTTCCTCTCTCGTTCCTGACTGTCTGACTGCTATACAGTCATGGTGTGCTGCTAACTATCTCTGCCTTAATGCCAGTAGGACTGAAATCCTTCTCGTTGGGACCCCAGCTCCATCCTTCCCTCCTGCTCTCTGGCCACCACCCATTGGCCCCCCTCACCGTCCTGTGAGGCAAAAAAACCTTTGTGACATCTTCGACTCCTCCATCTCCTTCTCTCCATACATTGCAGACCTTGTAAGAAGGCCCACTTCCAGCTGCACCTCCTCCGAGGCATTCTCGCTTTCCTCACCTTCCCCCCAGAAACTCAATTGCTCCAGAGCTCCTCCCTTCGCCCCCTTCAACTAATCCAGAATAGAATGGCAACACTTATCCTTGGCCACAACCCCAGGGACCGCATCTCTCCAGTCCTAAAATCTCTCCACTGGCTCTCCGTTGCTGTGAGGATCAAGTTCAAGACCCTCTGCATCAGCCACAATGCTTTCAGGGGCCTGGGACCCCACTACACCCAACTCTCTCTCCGTAAATACCTCCCTGCTAGTGCCCTTCGGTCTTCTAGCTCCAACTCTCTGCAGATCAGACACTTTTCCAAGCATAGAGTGGGGGTAGATAACTCTCTTCCGCAGGTGCCTCCCTCTGGAATGGCGTCCCTGCTCCTCTCAGACGTCAGCTGGATCTCCTTAAATTCCAGAAGTTTCTCAAGACCCTCTTCTCCTCTTCCTCCTTCCCTCTCCCCTTTCCCTGCTAATGTCCCCCTCTGCCTTTTTTTGAAAGACCTGCCTAGTCCCTTCAGATTCATAGAGGGCATCAGGCCCTGCACGACCAGTCTACCCCTGCACTTGGTCTCCGCTGACCCCTTCCCTTTACTTTCACTTGCCCTACTGGGCTCCCTCCCCCTGCACTAGACGGCCTGGGCTTGCACTCCTTGAGTCCATCCAGCCCATTCCTCGCACTTAGCTAGTGGACCATCTTTCTCCTGCACTCTCTGCAGTCCCCTGGCACTTGTCCAACTTGTCTCTCCTTAACACCTGCCTACCCTTGGGCCCCCTGCTATTATGCACTCGCCACTCCGACCTGCACTTCCTTTCTCGCCTTAGCATTAGCGCATCCCACTATGAGCGGCACTCTCCCCCTGCACTTACTTGTTTCTGCACTTGCACGATCCGAATGACACAAGTCCTAGTAGGACCATTTTGTTTTCTTTATCCCTGTTCCTCCCGCCCTCTTGTCTTGTTGCACCTTCAAACACTATTTGCTGCATAGGCGCATTATAAATACCCAATACATATAAATAAATAAATAAATCATAAACTGGCTATACCAAGGCTCCAGCGTTTTTTGACACGGCACGGATCTCACAATCATACATTCTGTCTTGTTATCATTCAAGGCCAGTGGGCAAAGCCGTACATGACTGAATCAATGAATGTATCTAGTTGTTGGCCTCTGAATCCGGACGTAGTCACCCAAAAGTTCCAGGAGTGTTTGGGTGTGGTCTGTATAATTCATATAATTAACGCTGTAACTATCCAAAAGATCAAAAGGGGTGTGGCTATAGATGTTGTAAAGTGTCGTCGTGAGACAAGAGCCCTGTGGAACCCCACACAGCAATGGAACAGGGCAGCCATTAAAATCGCCCATAAAAGTCCCAGCAGACTTTACTTCAGGCCTTCTTCCCTTTTTAATCTTTTCAAGCACATTTTGCTGAATTTCTTTGCTGGGTTTATTGGTCTCACTAATAGCCAGAATAGGCTTATGGCAAGCCTAAGACTATTCTTTCTTCTGTCTCCTTTCTTGTTTTGTTCTTTAGGCAGTGGCCCTAGCAATCTCTGGACCCAGGTAAATAAATCTCCCTGTTCTCAGCATGTGCCCCTCAGCTGCACTCCAGCACTGTTCCATTAATACCTCCACCTGTATATAAGCACCCTCCCCATCCTTTGGTTCTATTGGCTTACCCAATGATGGCTGTTAGTTGGCCCCTCCCTGCCCCTCCACCCTCCTCTGATATCTGTCATCTCCTTTAACCATGTTCCTGCTCTTTCCCTCCTCCACCCCCTTCCTTTCTCTTCTCTCTAGTGACAAATCCTGCATGAGTGATGCCAGGTTGATGTTTGCGCATGGGGACCTGGGTATATTTGCACTAATTGCAGATGCCTGAGTGAGCAGATGTGATAAGTTGCAAGGAGGGAAAATCAAAATGTATAAGAAATTCGAGAGACTAGACCGTACCTGTGACCTCGCCATGTCCCCGATGTGAATTCCGCTCATATTCTCTGCAAATCTCCCTGAAGTGCCCTGCAAACCTAATATTCTCTCCAAATCTCCCACATTCTCCTTCTAAGTCTCCCTACTGTTCAATGAAAAACTCCCAGAAGTTCCATGCAAATGTCTCTTCCGAGGCTATTTGCATACCCAATTCTGTTGGTCATTGCCTAATTCTTTAATGAAAAGTCTTGCTGGAGGGCAATAGAGAGGGCATGTGAGCAGCAAGTCTATTATTTGCAATGATAGCAGATGTGTGAGGATGGGGGTATGGAAAGCTATGAGAAGGAAGGCAAGTTTAGAATGAGGTTCCAGGCCTTCCATTGGATCAGTGACATGTATTTTGCGAGATGTGTTTTATCATCTCCTGGTAGCCAGCATCACTGTCTCAGAAAGTGAAAATTCCTGTTCCAAGGCTTCCTGTAGAGCAGCACTGTGCATTCTAGTGAATATGATGCTGGAAAGTCCAGATTGCAGATTCGGGTCTTCCATTAAGCCTGCACAGTGTTTTGGGGGATTTTTAGTGATGAAAAGTACACAGCCCCGTTTCAGATCATGTAGTGAATTACTATAGTGCATTGTGTGAGATGTGATATTTTTATCTTTTGCATGCCAAAAAGACAGTTTATTGACAAAGGCTTCTTATGGGACATTACCTTGATAATCATGAACTACCAACCTATTCAGCCTAGGGTTTTTGTCTTTGGCTGCTGACAGAATCCTAACACACCATGCCAGAATTGTGTCTGCCTCACTCAGTAGACATATCCACATCACCACATTTCCCAAAATGCACCGGACTCAGAGTGGAAGCTGGTGAACCTCAGACAAAGAAGCAACTTGTGTTGCTCTCTCAGTGTTAGGGAGAATTTTGTGCCAATTCCCCTCAACCTATGAGACCAGGAGCACTTTTGCTGGACTTCTGGGATGTTTTGCTTTACTCTCCTGAGTGAGTGGGACTTTTTACCACTCATTCATTCTTTTGCTCTGAGATGGGAACCCCATTTTTGCTGCCACTATGTTCTTTTTACTTTTAACGGAGTCATGTTTTCCTCCATGTATTTCACTACAGACATCTGTAATAAATTATTGCATCCCGCATTACCCTATGTGCAGTGTTGCTGGAGAGTCCCTTGGGCTTCCCTTCCTGTTATGTATTACTTTTTCCTTAGAACTACTGTTCTCAATGATAGGTAGGTACTTTTATCTTTCTTACCTTTTTTTTGCGGGATCAGGACACGCCACCTTATGGGGATAGCTGTGGGGCTACATTGTAACTCATTTTCCATTGCTCTTGCAATTATTATTGTTTCAATAACAGACACATCTAAATGGCTGGTGGCAGTGGATACCTGTTTACCATGTTTGTGTTAGTTACTCGCAGGCTGTTTCCAGAGCTGCAGTACTGCACCCAATGGGTGACCTCTTTCCCAAAATGGCCCCACTCTTCTTTTATTACCATTTTCTGTTTGTGTGTTCCCTCGTGGCCTTTCTTCTATCAATCCAGGTGGATTGGGTCCTCTTTGAGGTTTTCCTTTGGCGGGATCCCTTTGTGAAGCCCACTGAGGCTTCAGTTTGTCAGCTGAGCCAGGAAGTGAGGGAGGAGCCTGGAACTTCCCTGGCTTTTGCCTTAAGGTATGCCTGACTGCCACCATTCTAAACTTGGGACATGTAATGACAGCCAACTCCAGATGATTGACAGGTCCATAGGACTGAATGAATGGGATCCTGCATAAAAGGAAAGGCTTTTGGGACAGAAGGCTAAGTCAACCACTGGAGCTGAAGCTCCAAAGAAGAAGACAAACAGCTATACCTGCATTACCTCCAGAAACCACAGAAGCACCTTTGAAGTACCACTGCTGTCCTGACCCCATATTTGAATCAACATGGAAGCTCTGCCAAGAGGGACTTCCTCTTCTGGGCTAGTGGACATAACTAGACTCAAGACACTCTTCCATTCGAGTCATCCCCCAACATCCTGCCACCTTCCTGGGCTGCAGAATCCCAATACCTGGGGCACCTCGACCACCTTGAATTACACTGGGCCTCATTACGAATCCGGCGTTAACCGAGGCGGTAAAACCGCCTGGTTAACGCCGGACTCATATTACCATTCCGCCTCTGTGATTCCCGGAATTACCGGGGCATTACAACCCCGGTTTTCCGGGAATCACGGAGGCGGAATGGTGTAAATCCCCATTCCCATTGAGTCCTATGGGACTCGATGGAAATGGGGATCATGGAAACACCGGCAGCATCTCGTAATGCTGCCGGTGTTTTCTCGTCCGCCTGCATGCGGGGGGTGTTAAACCCGCCAGGACAGACCTGGCGGGAACATCACCTCATGCCTGCAGGGGTCAGACTCAGGCGGTCCGGAAACAACGGTGGCGGCGGGTTTACCGCCACCGTTATTTCCGGACCGCCTGGGTCGTAATGAGGCCCACTGTCTTACCATTGACAAATCTCAATGAAACTTTGGTGGCATCCTTGTGGACCTCCAGAAGCACATATTTTCTCCTCAAAGTCCCCTCACAAGAGAAACCAAGAAGATTCCAAACGGCATGGATCGATAGCTACTGGTGCTGAGAGAAAGGTGTCAAAAAAACAAACCGATGCGGGTGTATGAAGATCTCTGTGCTCATGAGTCCCTCTCTTAACTAGTTCTGCAGGAACATATCCCGGGGCCCCCATTTCATCACCCCTACTAAGGACTAGGCGACCGGGTTTGCAGCTGTGCCTCCAGAAGGCATCCAGCTACATCAGCTTCTTCACCCTCAAGGTACTGTGAGGCTTAAGGGAAACTTACAAGATGTTTGTGTTGTTCCTTTACTTTCGGAGCACTATTTCTACTGTTAAAGTGGACAAGGCCTAACAACCTCTGTCCCTCCAGGAAGGCTTCTGCAAATCTCTGGAACCTTTTCGAGGACCAACTAACTTGTTGCTTGTGTTAAAAAGATTTGCATCAGAACTGTTGCATTCCTATTGACTTGTGCATTGCATGTTTCCCTCCAAAACCTGAACTGAATACTTCCTTCCTTATTAAAGAAAAAGACTGCCTAAACCTTATAAGAGTTTCTCCTAGTATTGCTTACCCGTTTGTTGCTTTTTACATTCTTGACTTACCTAAACTTTTACTGACCTTGACTGAAGTCACTCCATGTTTGGATAAGAAAAGTGTATAACAAATTACTAACTATTAGGAAAGATTTCTCTTTACTGCACCTTTCCTTCGATCTTTATGGACCCAGAAACATTTTGCTTTGATTTTTGATGCTGACCGGCTCTTTTTGGCACTGGCTTTTGCTCATATGTTATGGAGAAACAGACATGTCCTTCAGGCTGTCAGTACTGGGAAACATTGTTTCCCTTAGTGGTGTCACAGTGATGCTACTTTTGTATCACTTGTGGTAACTTTTTATCATTGTACAATACAGCTTACACTGCAGTACAATGGGTTGCATTTTTTGTTTGCCCTAGACTAACACTCAGAGTATTTTTGGTTACTCTAGGTGTGATAAAAGAATCAGCTGGTGGCAGCAGTGACTTTTTCCGATTTTTTGTGACTTTTTGTTTTATCCTTACCGTGTTTACCGTGTTTGGCTACTAACTGTGTCCAGTGTCGAAACATGGCTGTGCCACATGGTTTTTTCACTTGTTCTTTGGCCATCTTCTTCTTTAGCCTTCTTCCTGGCCTGTGAGGCAAGGAAAATCCTTATAAGGAATTCCATTGCACGGGAAAGCAGAAGCTTTTTGCAGGCTACAGGAGGGCTGTGTGTGTGTTTGCTGGCAGGATGTGGGCTGGGACTGTCTGGTCCCAATCCACAAACTGGTTTCAGTGTGTCTGAGTGGTATGCATGAATGTTCCCGCCAGTGGTCCTGATTGGGCCACAGCTGGGATGGGCGTGTGTGTGGGCTAGTCCTGCAATTGGCTAGGGGGAGTTTCGGCTCTTACCTGGCTTTTAGGATAAGAAGAGGAGCCCTGCACCGATTATTCAGAGATCCCGGAGAAACCTGAAGGAGACAAGACTTCTATCCAGCTGTGAGACCTGCGGAGAAACCGGAAGGAGACCTGCCTACCAATCTCTGCTGCTTTCCTGGAGGAGACCAGTCTTGCTGAAGATCTTTAGCAGTCCTGCGAAAGAGCTGTGACCCTGGGAGTGAAGGGAACATCCATTCCTTTCTGCTCAGTAGCCTGCAAAGAAGATCCTTCGGAAGTGTCCCAGGACCGTCCTGTTGCTGACCAGCTCCAAAATTGGGCTTCTGTGATGCCGACGTCACCGTTCTGAGTCTTGATCTGGGACTTTGGGGATCGTCATCTTGCCCTACAAGACTCACATCTGCATAATTTCTGCATTCTATCATCAAGGGGACCCGAGATAGGAGGGAAGGTCTGAGGCAGCAGTTGAGTCCCTTTGCATCACCATGCTGATGTGACCACCGTCCAAAATCACCTACCTGACCCGAGTCCAGTCCTGAGAGGGGTTCTACATCGAGTTTTACTGCATTCTTCATTCGAGAGTCCTTGCATCAGCGAAAGACACCAACCAGAGATCAGCATGAATCAGCAAACCCCTGCGAATCGAGGACTAACGGCGGGAAAAGCCACCTCGGACCCTCTTCCTTTGTCTTGGGAAGAATCAGAGTACGCGGTAAGTTACAATGGTTCTTACCTACCCCTAAACTACCATTATAAGTCTACAGGCTTATAACAAACTTTATTTTAACAATATTGGCTTAGCCAGTGGTTGCTCAGCAAGAATTCTGAGCGATGGGGCTACTTCTGGTAGCAAGCTTAACTTGGTTTCTTACAATTAGAAACCTTCACTGGACCCCAGAGTCCCTACCTGCATTTTTTCCTGCCTTACAGAATCAGTGGAACTTTACCTAAACTATTGGACAAAAGGCCCCAGACAATTTATGGCTGGACTTTTTAATTTAGAGATCATTCTCCGTGGAACTAAAGTGCATAATATAACCTTACCTTTCTTTTGCATGAGTTTGTGATGTATATTATGCCCTCTGATAAGTGAATGTATATATGTAATCTAATGTTCTAGTGTTGTGTGATAACTCTACCTGCCAGTAGTAACTATTATGGATGAAAAGGGGCAGAAGACAGTGATTTTTACCTCCAGCAAAAAGCTGGAGGTAAAACTCCCCTTTTCCACCCAACTCAAGATTGGGCAGAGTGGTAAATGCAGGGGTAATAGCATTACTGCCACATTTTACCACTTCGCCCAACTTGTGATGAGGCCCAGTGTCTTGTTGTTTCCCCTTTTTATAGAAAAACCTTTAAAAACTAGGTTGATGTACTGGAAGAACAAGTATAAGCTGTACAGCACTCCTTTGTACATCTTCCCTTTTGTGTGCCAATTATTCTAACACAGTGTTTTCTTTCTCCCTAACCTTTAACTTTCCTTCTCTTGCCCACGCCACAGAAGGCCCCACCTGGGTGATCTCGGAAACCAGGTAAGTGGGGTTGGACACAGGCAAGGGGTAGGTCAAGTAGTCAGCAAACGTACATAACATTGTATTGTGTGCCTGCCTATACCTCTTTACCAATACCTCTTTACCAATAAAGTGCATGGTGCGATCCCCCAGCTACACATACATGTAGAAATACTATTTCATGATGTTCTTTTGTAAGAAATATAATGAAAGCACCGGCCTTACCTTTACCTTTCCCTGATTAAATGGGCACTGCCTTCTGCTGGACTCTTCACTAGCTCCAATCTTCCCAGCCCAACTAACCTTTCTGTGAAATAAAGCAAGTGACGGGAGAGGGATTCGTGAGAGCATGAGGATGAGCAGGAGACAGTTTGAGCTGCATTGCCTTTAAAGAGTGGATCCCATCACCATCAGTTCAGAACAAGCAAAAGTCATTTCTAGCTCTATGCTTTTGCATCACAAATTGTGAGGTGATGCTGCATGATTGATGCCTGATGAAAATTAAGGAAGCAATCGTATTGTCAAATTCAACAAGTCATATTAAAAAATGCAAAGAACTCATGAATTGTAGTAACATACATTTACTCCAACTTTAAAATACAGAGGTTGATTAGGGAAATCACGGGTCTAGGAATGCTATTAAGTGAATGGACCTGTGGTCTATTGTCTGTGTTATAATTCTGCATGCACTGAATCCTTTTCTTCATTTTCCTTCCTTGTGCAGGTTCACATTGGAAACACACTCTGCCCTACATGTGGGGACTATGGGCCTCATCACAAGTCTGGCGGTAATCCAGCGCATTTACTGACGTGCGCTAATGGTGTTACCGCTGGGCCAAGTGGTGGAATTTGCACTGCATCACAACTTGGGTGCACGCGTCCCCGACTCCAGCAGTAACTCTATTAGCGACCGACTGTAACTGTACTGAAATAGGGGCTGCCGCCGAGAAAGAAGCGCTACTGCTGCCGATCCCAGCGCTATTAGTCCAGGCGGAAATTGTGTCACCGTCGTAACAGGAAGCACTGTGGCAGCCATTTTGAAAAACACAATCCATTAAATGATTAAATGTCTCCACTACCTTCAGCCATCCGGCCCTGGTAAGGAGCAAAAATGTCTCAGGAGAGGATGAGGCAAGGTGGCTGAATATCGCCTGCGCAAACCTAAATTCAGCAAGGGGGAGCTGGTGGTCCTCACAGATGAGGTAATTTAACACTGTGAGGAACTCTATGTCACTCGCCAACGCAAGACCACTGGGCAGTGCTGGACAGCCACCTGGACTTCCATCTCCCAGAAGGTGACAGCAGTATCCAGCGTACCCCGTGATGGAGAGCATTGCCGCAAGTGGTGGAACGACCTGAGGTTCAGGGTGTGAAAACTGCTGTCCTTACACCGCCAGAAATCCCTGGCGACTGGAGGAGGCACTGTAAAGCGACTGGTCCTCACTGCCTGGGAGGGGAAATGCAGCATGATGATGGATCTTGAAGGGATAGAGAGAGTCGTCAGTGCAGAGGTGGGTGCCAGGAGGACGGAGGTGAGTCAACTCCCCAACACAAATGCATGCACAAATGACAGCCCAGCATGAGATGCCCCAGTAGACAGGGACACACGTCAGCAGACCCAGAATCAGGGCATGCCAACAGGGCCGAGTGACAGGGTGGCACATCACCCACCCTCCACATCAGCCATGGGGCAGGGCACCAAGGGCACCCCTGAGCGTCAACGCAGCAGGAAGGTCAGGCAAGTGAACCAAACAAATGGCGTGAGCACCACACCCCTACTGGCGCACCCTGTTACAACAGCATGTTGCGGGCCCATTAGGCCTGCCCTATGTCGCCTTGGCAGAAACCACAGTCTAGTACATGTCACACACACCGACATGTGCCCAGTCTGCCAATCACTGTGCACCACAGTGCAGCCCTGATGGCTGCACAGCTGTGCCCCATAGAGCAGTGACAATGGCATGGACTAAGCCACCCCAACATGTGAGTGCCACCTGCGGAGGGGATGTTGTGCCTTGAAGCAACACAGACATGCATGCCAGACATAAGCTGCCCCAGCATGAACACCCTGCTCTACCCACACACAGGCCAAAGACCAACAGGCCAGGAGTCACACACCCATTGTTACAAGCAACCCCCTGACGCTGGGCCCACATGTATCCTCCCATGACCAGCCATGCCCTTTTTCCCATGTGTGTGGGGTCACACTCTGTACCATAGCAATTGTGCCTTGCATGCCAACACACGTGGGGGATACCTGACAACATTTCCTATGTCTTCTACAGGCACTCACGCATCGCCAGAGGCATCAGAGGAGGAGGAGGAGGATCCAGGCCCATCAGGGAGTGCCGCTGCCAGGCCCTCAAGGTCTGCCACTACCACCCTGCAAAGGCCCACACAGGCCACACCAAGGCAGATGTCCCAGCGCTTAACGCTGCAGCAGAGCAGCCCAAGGCAATGCCCCCACCTCAGGTCACCAGGAGCAGTGCAGAGCATACTGCACCCACACCTGAAGCCGGGGGCACAGACACTGGATCCACACCTGCTGCCAGGGTGAGTCAGGAGGTACAGGGGGACACCAGCCCAGTGCCATAACCTGCCGAAGGGCCACACTCCCCAGAGAGCCCTCCACGCTGCCAGTGCCAATGCTCCCCAGACAGCCCTCCACGCACCAGCACCAACACTCCCCAGAGAGCTCTCCACGCACCAGCCCCAACACTGCCCATAGAGCCCTTGATG
Source organism: Ambystoma mexicanum (assembly GCF_040938575.1). NCBI lineage: Eukaryota > Metazoa > Chordata > Amphibia > Caudata > Ambystomatidae > Ambystoma > Ambystoma mexicanum. The sequence continues at coordinate 1,105,743,933 of NC_090930.1, read as the reverse complement.
CCGCCAGCGCACTTGGACACCAGAGCCAGATGCGGATACTCCCACATATGGCTCCCCTGCATACAGCCCTGGCCCAATGCAGAGCCCCTCATCCCCACAGCACACCACAACACACTGCATGCTGTTGCAGAGGCTCAAGGACATGGAGCAGAGACAATGGGCAATGGAGGAGTTTGGCCGCACCCATACCGCACATCTGCAGGCCAGCAGGGACAGCATCCAGGGGGCTACCCACAAGGTTGTGCGTGCCATGGCGCAGAACAGGGCCGAGAGGACAGCCACATGTCCGCCCTTATACTGTACGCCCAACATTCAGGGAAATGACAGAAGGCAGCAAAACCTGGGGACAGGCTCCGTCCCATCCACGTCATCCACACCCAGGGCACGCCACAGCGACAGTCAGAGCATCTTCTGAGCCCAAAATGACCAAGAGCTGGCGGAGGGTGGGGAGGGAAAGGCCATGGTTGTGAAAGACCCTGGGACACTGATTGTCTTGAGTGGCCATGCTGGGGTGTGGTGGGAGAGGGGAGGGGGATAGTGTGAAGGGGTGTTGGTGGTGGGAGGTGGAGGGGGATTGTGTGATGGGGTGTTGGTGATGGGAGGGAGGAGGGGGATAGTGTGATGGGGTGTTGGTGGTGGGAGGGTGGAGGGACGATAGTTAAATTCATCAATGCCAGGACATTCATGATTGTGTCTTCTCATGTCATCTCTGACAGAGAGATCTATTATTAGAGAGGCACAGCTACACCCTACTGATGAGGTTCAACCAGAACAAAACATTTGTCTGGGGTTGCTGTTGGTGCTCTTGTTCAGAGGAGAATTGCCTAGCATTTCGGTGCTGGACTGCCCCAGGACAGGACGGATATGGATTTGGTGAGGTGTCCGATGTGGATGATGGGGTCTCCAAAGGTGTGTTTAGAGTTGGCGAGTGTGGTGTCAAAGAAGCGGGGATTGCGGGGTGAGATCAAAGCTTTGGGTCAGGCGTATGTGGCAGGGAAGGAAGGGTGCAGGGTGTTCACAGATGGTTCAAAGGATCTGGTGTCTGGGAGAGTGGGTATGGCGTATTATTTGGAAAGCACTGGGGAGTATAAAGTGGGGCGTCTGACGAATGATGTGCCGATTTGTACGGCTGAGTTGGTGGCTATTGCATTGGCGATTGATAGGGTGTGCGAGTTGAGGTTTGAGAAGGTAGTGGTGTTTTCAGATTCATTGAGTGGGTTGCAGGCGATTGTGGGAGGGGATGGTGATAGGAAGGATGTGATTTTGGATATCAGGAGAAAGATTGATCGGTGTGTGCGTGGGGGGATGAATCTGGAGTTGGCGTGGGTCCCCAGTCACAGTGGCATTTTGGGTAATGAGTTGGTGGATCAGGCGGCGGGTGAGGGTATGAGAAGGGAAGCGGTTGATGTGAGGTTGCCTTTGAGTGTGGACGAGGTGAAGGCTGTGATGGTGAGACGGATCATGGATGAGTGGCAGGAGAGGTGGGTGAGTGGGGTGAGTGGGGTGAAGGGCAGGTGGATGTTTGGTGTTTGTGGGAAAGTGTCGAAGAAGGTAGATGCGGGAAGTCTGGAATGGAGGAGGGGGGAGGAGGTGATGCTGAACCGATTGAGGATAGGGCATGTGGGGCCGAATGACTGTCTGTTCCGAGTGGGGAAGCGAGAGTCGAGGGACTGTGCGGTGTGTGGGGTGCCTGAGACTGTGGGATATTTTCTACTTAGATGTGAGATACATGTTGCACAGAGAGAATTGATGAGGGTTTGGTTGTCTGCACTGGGTGTGGCTGAGTTGAGTGGGAAGGCTTTGTTGGGAGGTGACGGGGTGAGTGGCAGGAAGAAGAGCAGTGTGTTGTTGGATTTTGTGAGACAGACGGGGAGGTGGGAGGAACTGTGAGTTTATGTGAGCTAAATAATGATTGGGGGGTTAGGTGCGCATCATCCTTTAGGATGGGGAAGCGCCTGCGTGGGTCCGCCCACGCTTTCGATAATTTAGAAGAAGAACAACAACAAAGACTGATATGTGTAGGATATTTCTCCTCTGAGAGATAGTGAGCTAAAGACTCTGGTTAAGGCTCTTGTAACCAGGACTCATGTCTGGCAGAGAGTCTCCCAGGACCCCCCTTGTTATTTGCATATTTCAAGTAACTTTAGGTCTCACCCTAAGTTACTAGGGGAATCCGGACGTGGACCCCTTGCTCACTATTCTTAGAGAGGCACAGCTACACCCTACTGACGAGGTTCAACCAAACCGAAACACGTGTCTGGGGTTGCTGTTGGTACTCTTGTTCAGAAGAGAATTGCCTAGCATTTTGGTGCTGGACTGCCCCAGGGCAGGACAAAGACTGATATGTGTAGGATATTTCTCCTCTGTGAAAGACAGTGAGCTAAAGACTCTGGGTAAGGCTCTTGTAACCAGGACTCATGTCTGGCAGAGAGTCTCCCAGGACCCCCCTTGTTATTTGCATCTCTGGCAATGCAAACATTTGTCTCTGCCACAGGCACTGCATCCTCATCCTCTGCGTGTGGAATGTTCACATCAAGGGGTAGCAGAACATTTCGTTTTAAGGCAGATATTGTGCAACATTGCACACACAACCACAATTTTGCCAACTGTCTCTGGGGTATACATCATGGCTCCACCGGTACGATTGAGGCAGTGGAAACGTGCCTTCAGGAGGCCGAGGATGTGCTCAAAGCACACACAGCTTCTGCTGTGAGCGTGGTTGTAGGCATTCTCTTGCAATGTTTGTGGATCATGCACAGGGGTCATTAGCCAGGGCAGATGTGGGTATCCAGAGACAACTGCATGGGTGGAGGCACAGGCATTAGTCACAGTACACGGTGTTGGGTTAGACTTACACAATATCAGGTCAATGAACTACTTGTGTATGCAGATGGGCCTTCATTTCATGGCATATGTCTATTCTATGTCTAGTGTCACTCGTGTCATGCATGGTTTATACTTTGCATGCACCCTGTTGCCTTGCAGCATATGTTACATTTGGTGGCTGTCGGTGACATGTGCAGCAGATATGGTGGATGTCATGTGGCTATGTATTTACACCATGCATTTGGCATGCTGGGTTTCCCATGGACCTTCCCTTCCCTGGGCATCTGGTGGCAACGGGTGGGCATTGTGGGCTGGCCACACATGGATGCATGGCCGTGGCACTAGTAGGGATGTTGTGCTGTAGGCATTTGGCCAATTGACTGCATTGCTTTTGTGGGTGCAGTTGCATTGAGGTACCTCTAGTCATGTTGGTGTATTTGGTTGATACTGTATGTATATTACTGCTTCTCCATGCAGGTAAGTCCGGCATGTGTATGCTCCCCTTTCTGTACTGTGACATTGGTGCGGGAGGTGGTCAAGTGCGGATTTCGCATTCACTTGTCATGCCATCATTTTTGTGGTCATTCAAACCCCCGCCATTTGGGCACATGACCTGCAGCACATGTGTGCTAGCTTTCTACTCATCCACTATACAGGTGCATTGTCTGCTCTGCCTCTCCATGTGTCCGTGTGCCCTGTCAGTGTGTTGTTCTCTAGGACCATAGCATCGTGGGTGGAACCAAGGTAGCGGGCACAGCAGTGGGTAATGATGAGGTTGGCGTCGCAGGTCACCTGCACATTCATGGAGTGGTAGTGCTTGTGGTTTCGTTACAATGCTTTGCAGGCCTGGGGGGCCTCCAGCGGAACATGGGTACAGTCCAGGGCCGCAATCACATTTGGCATTTGGGCAATGGTATAGAACTGTGCCTTCGTGACAATGGCATGGGCTGGGGGGGTAGGCAGTGAGATGTGGCGTTGCACTTGCCACAGGAGTGCTTCAAGCACCTGGGTCAGCACTGCACAAAATATGGGCTTTGCCATACCATGTATCTGGGCCACAGCATGCTGGGAGGTACCAGTTCCAAGGAATTGTAGGACGGACACTAGTTTCAGCAGTGGGGGCACAGCTGTCCGGATGTTGTTCCTGCTCCCTATGTCGTCTTGTATTGAGATGAGCAACTCTGTTGAGGCGGTACAGTTTGACCAACTGGCTGTCAGTGAGGGTCCAAGGTGGGTGCCTGACCCTGGTCATCGAGGCATGCCTTACTTGGCCTCTCCTCCTCCTTCTGCCCATGCCCCCTGTACTCCCTGTGCCCTGGCCTGGTTGTCTAGCCTCTCTACTTCCAAACGCAGCACAAGCAGCTGCCTGTCCCCGCTCACAGTAGCTAGTGGCAGCATGGTGTTGGAAACAGTGTTTGGGGTAGAAGTGTGCCAAATGTAGGCCTCTGGGATGGATTGGGATCACTGGTGGCTTCATTTCTGGCACCTGTGGTCATTTACCACCAGCTGGAGGCTGGCTGTAACTGTGCCGTGTTTTTGGCGGTATTAGCGAGAGGAACTGTAACCACTTTCCAATGTAACTAAATAGAACTAAGGCTCTGTATGGACAGCTTTACTGCTGGGTTCTTCCAAGCTCCTTCAGAGACGTTGTACATATAAAGCCAGTCCATCAGGAGCAGCCACCAGAAAGTGCCTTGTGCCCTGCCAGTATGTCTTAGGAAAAGAGCTCAACCAGCAGTTATTACTATACATTTCTTTTCATGCCCACCCTGTTACAGTGAAAATGTGAGATACACCTCTCAAAGCCCTAATATTCTATCATCATGTCCAAATTGGCAAGCTGACAATTCTTCTGTTTTCGCCCTTTTTGAAAGTTATCCCGGCTACACTTATTTTAAACTGCTCTCTTTCGCTTGCCTCAGGCTAAGTAAACAGATGTCTTTTCCGTGTTGCCTGACCTATGATTTATGTTCCTAGCACTTGTTTAAATGTCAATGAGTAAGTACCGTGATTTATGACCTTTGAATTGGTTACTTTGGCTTCATTAAGTCAGCGTTAACTTTAGAAAAGAACACCATGTTAAAGCGGCATTTTTCACTTTTGATGTCTTCACTTTTATATGAACGTTATTTTCAGGTTTGAGGTTTGGGGTATTTTTAATGATGTCTTTTTCAATCTGTGGAGTGATAGCTCAGAAAAGGCTAGGGATGAGAGGGGGCAATAGTTAGTGGGGGAAATCAGGAGTGAGTGAGAAGAGGACTCTCAAAATACAGTTAGCAGTGGTTTAAGGCAGGCTTTGAAAGCAGAGTGTAGTAAGATTTGTAGTTGGGGTGAGAGGCAGGCAACACTGGAGCAGAGCTGATAAAATGCATCTAATTTGACAAAGATAGCTGGACATGAGAAAGTGGACATAAAGCATTGATGCTGCAGGGTTGTTCAACTCCAGGCCTCGAGGGCCGGATCCATGTTGGATTTTCAGGTTACCCCTCATTAATATTCATGAGATACATTTGCATACAATGGGCCTCATTACGAGTTTGCCGGTCTGGGAACTATGGTACCGGTAAGCTTGCCGGTACCGTAGTTCCCGGACCGACAAACTACGAGTTGTGCTCACGGGTGTCTTTCTGCCCGCCAGGTCGGACCTAGCGGGCAGAGCGGCACTCGTGAGCACAGCATGCCGCATGCACCGGCACCATTCACGAATGGTTCCGGTTCATGCGGCTTCCCCATTCCCATTGAGCCCTGTGTGGCTCAAATGGGAATGGGGAAGAATTTTTTCCGGTGCCCCGGAATGGGCAATAACCGGGTCCGCCGGGTTGTAATACCCCGGTAATTGCCAATTCCAGGGTGATGGGAAAAAAACAACTCCAGCGACAGCCATGCCTGTATTGGGATGTGTAAGGGGAAATTGGCAGGAAAGTAATTAGAAACCCTTAAGTCTTTTGCAATGGTTTCTCAACCCAGCATGTTATTTATTTTCTTCCTAGCACATTTGGTCACTTGGGAAGACTGTGCCTGGCTCTCATATTATTGGGTGTCTGCCTTTCTAGGTGCTCCATTTTTTTTAACGATGGATGACTATAGAGGCTCTTGGGCACGTTGAGTGTGCTTTGAGGGAGATCAAGCAAAATGTGTGTGGTGTAATATGACAAATACAGGCCCTGTTGGGTATTGTGAGATTAAGATGCTACAATGTTGCCAAATTTGTATTTTTAAGCATGGAATGTGTAAATTATCATTAAGAACTGGATTTAAAGAATTAATGATGATAATTAATTATGTGTATTTTTGTAGAACGTTTTTCTTGCACTTCTTCATACTGTACTTTAATGTTTTATGGATTACATTCTAAAATAAGACAACTACTGTCAATTTCAATTTGAACTATTTAACATCAAAAAGAGAAGACAACTCAACCATTATCATTACCAATACACATTATAGTATTACATCTGGTCGTAAATGGTATTGCACTACTTTCCCCATTTTAATTCCTAGAAACACACTGTTGCTTGTTACAGCAGTGGCCACAAACCAGCCACATGTGTGTACATCTAAAAATGTACAGATCCCTTGGGGAGCTGAACCTCTGAGGCATTTGTAACGTTCAAAATATGGCCAAATAATGCAGCACTATGAATCTGAAGTAGTATAAGTAATCATTGCATTACTTACCAGTAAACTTCATTACTCCAAGCAAAAAGCTTTCTTGTCTGATTCCTTACTATAATGGGGCCAGTCCTCACCATGGCAGAAAGCAGCACAATTGCCCCTTGTTTCTAAATAACTTAATTGCTTTTACTTAGCAAAGCTCCGCCAGCACCCCCGCTTTCTCACACCTGCAGAGCATAAAACATCTCCATTCTTACAAGGACACTGGACCTCATTACTGTGGGGTGAAATAGCCCTGAATGCCATAACTAAAGACTGGAGTCAGTATGAAGGCTACCCAAAATGAAAAGCCTGCTATTGAATTAACATGGAAATAAGGCCGTGCAATTTCAAAGCGAAAAGGAGCGAAATTAGGGCTCAAAACCTCAAGATGCCTAAAAATGTTCATTGTCTTACATAAGGGAAAGACATGAAACAACAGTAGCATAATATCTCGCAGGGCTGAAGTCATCTTGTCAGAAATAGCAGTTTGCAGAATGTTGAACGAAAATGCCAAGATTGTGTGCAAGCCTGCGCTCCAGAATGGAGCTTGTTACTATGACAGAAATAATTGTATGTAAAATCCGTTTTTCTCTTTCATTTAAAGATATGCTCCTCAAAATGTGTGCAAAAGTGTAATAAAGGTACTGGAATTCTGTCATAAGGAGCTCCTCACAGAGGAAACCATAATTCACAGAATATGCAAGGAGATGTGAATTGCAGCAGAATGAAACGTTTCACAGATAAAAACTTAATCTATTGACATTGCAATGGTGCCTTTAAAAATAACACTTTAAGTATTCAGATGTATAGCTAAAGTCTTCACATATATATATGTTGCCCTTGTGTGATCACTTTATAGGAAGCTACGTTTGCAAGGGTTTACATGTTCAGATTATGTGCATTTGCTAAGGTTGGTTAAAAGTAAAATGCTGCTCAGCAGAGGCAGGCCCCAAATCTTGGTTTCTGGTTGCATTTCTCTGTTGCAGGTCCCAGATGTGAAACTAGATTTCAAATCTCCACTGTCATCGGAATGCAAGTCTGGTCCTCCTTCAAACATGAGCCTATTCTGTTAAAAATACAAACCTAAGGCTGGTAGAGATACTTTGTGCAGGGGGACAAGATACGAAAATTCTCCTGCTCCCCAGTGTATGACTAAAACCACTTAGGCCATCATAAAACTGGCCATTAGCCCTTGAAGCCTTGGGCTAAACTAAACACAGAAACCTCTCTTGATGTCAGAGCCTTCAACAGATCCATTCCAAGGGTGGGGGCCGGAGCTAAGGAGTAGTTTCACAACCATTGCACAGAATGAGAGATATTCTGTTTATGGTATAACTTGGGCAATATTGATTGCACCCTATTCATGTTCAGATTTCTGAAAAGCTGTAGGTGAGCCATTTTTGGTGACCCAAAAACAATTTTGGTGACACCAACATACCAAATATTATGAAGAAAAACTTGATGTGCATCTCTGCATAAATGTGAGAACCATAAGAATTTGAGAGAAGATGTAAAATGTTATCCATATTCCGCTCACTGAGTGCCATATTTTTCGTTAATATAGTTTGGGAGGAAATGAGAAAATACTGTAGCTTCGCACTAGTAGGTCACACAGACACTTGACAAATTGTATGCGATTCACTGGAATTTGTAGTATTAAAAATGCTGGCATATGTGTCCTAATATGATGAGAACATTTTTTTTGTCATACCGTGAGATTTCTGTGTACCAAAACCAGTCTTAGCCCCCCCTGTCGAGTAGATGATGGATTGGGTCTCCTCCCTTGGCTTCCCAAAACACGCCCACATGCTCTGAATGTTACACTCACCTGGTGTCCACGGGGGCGCCACTCAGCCCTGGCTGATTGATTTGCGCCTGGAACCCTCTTCCCGATCCCAGGTGGTGCCTTTGATGGAAGTCGGGCCTGAAAGCACAGGAGGACTGGATTCAACATCAGGTAAGGTCTTCTGCCACCTCCCCTGGGTTCAACCCTATGGCTCTCTCCTCACCTTATTGTAATATTTGCTGTGCTCTCCATCCTGCCTTCTTTACTGGGGTGCGTAGTCTTCAGTGGGCTTGGGCGACCGAGTTACTTCACTGGTGCGAGCCCATTCAAGTGTCTTTAAGGTAGGTCTTATTGCAGCAGTCGTTGTATGTTACTGTCCTTGCCTTCGTTTCTTTGTGGTTAATGTCTTTTCTTTCCCCCTAGGTGAGTGGGACTTTCAGTGTGTCGTGCTGGTTGGATTGAGCACCTGCCGGTAGGGATGGCACAAGAAGCGCATTACGATTCAGTAAGTAATGCGCTAAGCGTGGCGCTGCTTTGCCTTGTACCTGCTAAAGGTCGCGATGGTCTTCTCCGGTGAGTGTGGTATTCCAGAACGATGTCGGCCAAGAGGTAGCCAACCAGGTGAGGTTCTCATGATGTCTGGGGCTTACGCCATAAGTAACCTTTTCTAACATTGTCTTTCTCTCTCCCCCTTCAGGTTGCTTCGTTCCGGTGAGTATGCGGTGTCCAGAAGATGCAGATTGCTGGATGGGCGACCGCGAGTAAGCAGGAGCATGGACGAGCATCGGGCGGATACAGGATGGAGTTCGCAGGTAAGAGTCTATTAATGATGTTCTTTTTCTCCTCTGCAGGCTCGTTGCTCCGATGATTGCCGTTATCAAGGACACTAGACACAGTGAGCGGTACGCTGGAGGCTGCAGAATAACATGAAGCGTGTTCTGTTGCTTGGGTGTGGTTTAAATAGCCTCCCAGCAAAGTAGTCCAGGTGAAGTAGTCCCAGGCTACCACACCCAAAACACTATACCGCATAGTCTAGTTCTAAGGAACTAGACTGTGTGAGTGCCTCCATGTTGACTGCAGGCCCAAGGAAAAGTAGTCCCCTTCAAAGATGTTCCTCATACTGAATATGAGCCTGGCACCACCAGAACTGATTTCAAGAGAGTCTTGGAAGGTGGTGCAAGGCTCCCAAGGCCCTAATGGAACCCCGAACCCTGACCTTATCTGGCATGTGGACATGCCAGTGGGAGTTTTGGTTAAGGGTCGTGACACTGGACCTATCAGCCCACAGATGGAAGGGAACCCTTGAACACTGCCCTTTCGCTTGTGCAAGATCTATGACACATCTTGATGTCACTTGCCTTATAAATAAGTCAATCCACCTCAAATCAGGACTCTCCCTACCAAATCCTGAGGTGTGCAGCTGACAAGAAACTGGACTCATACTTGCAGAGTGAGGTCTAAATAGTGGAGTGAAGCCAGGAGCTGTAGGTGCTGGAGTGGGACCCTTTTGGAGGACAGAGAGAAGTCTTGACTGACCCCTTGATTGTCCCAGCAGTGAGGCTCTGGTGCCCCCCTGATGTCCCTCAAGCCCTCTCCTGTAAGTATATACACCCCCAGCCATAGATTAAATACGCCCTATCTTCTTCAGCATTGCCATAGAGATTCCTCCATGGAAAAATCCCCCATCTTCTTTGTTTGAGTAATTCAGTCATTTTCTTATTGAAAGTTCATTTACTTGTCTGTACATTGCAGTAATTTACCGATTTGAAAAATCCTTTGTTTGTCTGCGCATTTCAGTCACTTCCCATTGAAAAATCTCCAGTTGCTGGTGTAGATCTCTAGTATATTTTTCACACTAAATAAATTAATTCCCACATTGATTTCTCGGGATTGGAATAGTTGGAATTCTAAACTATCTCTTCCCAGTGCCTTGCGAGTCATTATACTTATAAAATGTTCCCCAAAGAATCAGTTTCATTGTGAGCTGAAAACAATTTGTATGTGTGTTTAAATGGTGCAAGAAAGGTAGCAGGCGCCCCTCTCTCGAAAGAACAAGGCATGATAACCTGTTCAGTGGTTATTAACCACATTGAGAGTTCGCAGCCATTGCTTTTTGCTCACTGTTCCTTCACAGAGGGGAAATATCCATTTGCATATCAGTCTTTGTCCCGCCCATAAGGGCAGTCCAGCACCGAAATGCTATGGCAATTCCTCTCTGAACAAGAGTACCATCAGCAACCCCATACACGTGTTTCAGCCTTGTTGGGCATCATCAGTGAGGTGAAGCTGAGCCTCTCTAAGCACAGTGAGCAGGGAGTCCACGTCTGGTTGCCCCCAGGTAACCTAGGGTGACCAACCCCAAGTTCCATTCAAAAATACAAGAAAGGTAGCAGGCGCCCCTCTCTCGAAAGAACAAGGCATGATAACCTGTTCAGTGGTTATTAACCACATTGAGAGTTCGCAGCCATTGCTTTTTGCTCACTGTACCTTCACAGAGGGGAAATATCCATTTGCATATCAGTCTTTGTGTTTAAATGGTGTTCTACAAAAAAATGTCTATTAACATCTGTCATTTAAACCCAAACCGATTCCTATTGTGAGGAATCTCTTTGCCCACAGCCTACCTGTTATGTGCCTCTGTCATTTTAACTGAAAACAATTTTTCTATCGTGAGTTCCCAATTGCCTAGAGCGTGCCTGTCATTTGCAGCCATAGTGCAAACAAGTGTCATTTGCATTTTCTTATCTTATCCCATGAAATTTAGCTTAACCTTTTTAAAACAATTGTTCCTAATCTGTTCTTCTTCCCCTACGGTAGTGTGATAACAAATTTCCAAGTGCATTCCCTTTCCATTTTCCATGTGTTGCATCTTCTAAAATCGATTTTCCGATTGTGTGCTGGCTAGTATGTTCTAAAGCCCTCTTTGTCTCCTAAGAATAAGCAGCACAAAGTACCTTGTGTGCTGTCCCATAGTAGTTGTCCGAACTAAGTAAAAACCCATTTTGCCTGGTGCAGAAAAACAAATGTTCCCATTCATTGCTGGCTCCCAATATTGTTTCTGAAAATCCCACTCAAAATCCAATTTTAATCCTGTGTTCCCATTCCTTGTCACTGCCTTCCCTTCAAAGCTGACAAGCCTAGTGGAGGACTAGGGGGGGTTAGGGTTGCTGGGACTTGAGAATCCTTTGCGTGCGTATGCACTTTCCTGTGGGTTGCATTCATTTACATGGGGTTTTAAACTGTTTTGATGGTCTTGCTGAGAGAAGTAAAATAGTAAATCCTGGTGCTATACATGTTTGAATTTTCTCAGTGTGCCACTTGACTAAAAGGACTGTAGATTTGTGTTGCCACACCTTGGTGGCCTTTGTAACTGTTTATTAAATGTTTCCATTAAATCATAAATTAATAAAATATTAATTGATAACACACCAGTCTGGTTCCTGGTCTACTGTCACACAGGGTGTTTGTTGAGGTTGGGTGTGAGACAGGTTGGAGGTCTCATTAAAAATGAATTGGGATTGTGAAAATAAAAAGCCGTGTTATTGTGTGCCACATTCATTGCAGGTGAAAGAGATCCCTGACTTGCTTGTGCTGTATACTATATTGTGACATTACAAGGACGGCAGTACGGTAATAAAGGCCCGTAACATGGTTGTAAATACTATAGGTTTGGTGGAAAGGTGGAGGATAAACTAACAGCAAAAAGATGGAGGTTATTCCCCCACCGTACCGTGAAAAATCAGCAAAATCTGTGAAATTACTGTGGAGTCCTATGGACTCCAAAAATGGGGACTTAGACCAATCACTCACCATTTGTAATCTCAATGTAAATCCACAGGACTAAGTGGCTGTAACAGTAATTCCGTTTGGGGGTATTTCACCGGATTTACTGCTGATATACTGCCATACTTGTAATGAGACCCATTGTGATTTAAATGTGCAGTTAATCCCATGGTTGCTGAACCCGAAAAGACTTTGGGAGGAGGGTAACTGAATGACTGATATGGATCACTTGGGTTTTCTGTCATGACTAGAACTGGTAAGTAATGAGAACTTTACCTCCTTATCCATCTTCTTCAGCTTAGTTTATACTCTCTGAGGATTTGCCAAGTAGTGTTGTACCTCCATTACACAAACAAATAGGGAGTCACCACTGGAACAGTCATACCCACTAATTTCAGTGCAAGTCTTTAAAAGCGGAACTATGAATGAAAAGCATCAGAGCCAAAAAGAGACATAAAGAAAGCTTACAGTCCGCCTTCCACGTAATAAATAGGGTTCAGAAAAATACTATTGCAAGCACACCCAGAGCCTAAACTTAAAGAAATATCATCTGTGTTTCAGCCTTCCTAGCAATACTGCGGGTATCAAAAATTCTTCAACCAGTGAAAGTCTGGGGCAGGAACTGCTACCACGACCAACAAAGGAAAGTAACTCTTTTCACTAAAATATTTCCATCTTAGGAGGAAAAACTGAAACCAGAAAAAGAAATGCATCAAAGAAGTTCCCTGGGGTTATTTCCAGAGAAATAACATCCCTTGTGACACTGTGATGGTCAAGCCTGAATGAAAACACTGGCCAAATCCCAATTATTTATTTATTCTTATTTGTAGAGCGCACAGCAGCCTTTAGGCATCGTGGCGCTTTTTACAGAGATTGAGCAGAGCTTAGTTACAGGATGGAAAACAATAAAACATTTTACAATCTTAACACAGTAAATTTTACACAATATACACAATGCATTGCGAGGAAATGTGTGTGGGTGTATGAGATGTAAGATGTTTGTGTAGCAGTGGGAGAATGGGGAAGGGTGTTAATTGAAGAGGGAAGTTTTCAGATGTTTCAGGAAGGCTGGGAGGGAAGTCTTGCTCTTAGGGTAGTAGGGAGAGCATTCCAGAGCTTGGGGGCTATGAACGGGAAGCCTATCCCCCCTGCTTTAGCCCTGATGATGTGTGGAATATTAATTTGATTGGTATATCGTGTTCTGGTGGGTTGGCAGGATGTGGTCCTAGATATGGTTTCTGATAGGTAGGATGGTGCAGAGAGATTGAGACATTTATGAGTCAAAGTGAGAATAGAATTTTAAAGGTGATGCAGTATTTGCCTGGGAGCTTTCACTGACCATATACCACTGACCAGACAATTCAGTCTGAAAATCATCTCAGTTGAAAACCCAAATAACGGCGTAGGGAATCATAACCCAAAATTCCTCCCATGTTTTGTTACCATCTGTAAGTAAACACACTGCTGAAAGATATGTAAACCGGTAAAGAACATGCACCCTACCTGCATTTTAGCTACAAAAGTGATGAGAACAAGAAAATAGGGAACTGACAAAAGGAGAGAACTATGACAACCTGCATCATTCTGGATGGTCAACACATACTGTTGAAGAATGAAGTACATTTAATAAAAACTCCAATCTTCTGGCCCCCCAGCAGATGATGAAAGAAATGTCCTGAGAGCATGTCCTAGATCCACTCCAGCCAACACACTGGTGTACTGAGTGATTGGTCTAATGCCCTTGTAATGCGATTTGCCATTGGGTGACCAAGCTAACATGGCCGGATGTGCTGCAAAAGCACTAAAGTCAGATAAAGGAACTGCTGCAAGATGACATAAAAGGCCTCCACGGGACGAATACTATTAGGGAGATAAAGAGAAAAATAGCTAAACGTCACAGAAACAAGACCATAACTTGCTTAACTCGGATACTGGCAACACCACAGACTCTCATACAGTGTAACCTATGATTGTACGCTGCGCCAATGACATAATTAAAACACCTAGGGTACAAAACTACCAATCATAGTTTTACACACATTGCAGCCTTTCCCTTAGATTTCCTTGCAGGGAAAGCTAAAACTGCCAAACCAACTAGTCACAAGGGGCAAACAAACCAAGATATTTTTTCTAAAACTGTCAGGGTACTTCTGATTGTGCCTTTAACTTTAGCCTTCAGGAACATTTCCCAATGCTTCCCTGTGTGGTTTGGTAGCATGAATACCAACCAGGGAACAGAAAGCAAATGAGGGGTGGGCTACTCAAGAGGTTTCCAACCTCTGGTTGCAAAAGAAATTAAAAGGCCACCTTGATAAAGCACACAAACTAGACGACTAACGAAAGATATAACAAAAGAAGGGTCTAAAGAGGGTCTCTCCTCAGCCCAAAGAATACATATATGATGGAGAAGGATTCAAGTCGATGCTCCCAACTCCCCATGGAAAGTTGCGATGTTCAGTCAGAGTGATAGTACTTTCCAGTCTGGGAAGGACAAAGAACAGTTCCAATAGCAAGTTGGATGCAATACAGGACCAGCTGACATTCAAGAAGTCCAAAGAGCAAAAGAGATAATGCAGGTGAGAGGGGGCAATCCTGTCAAGCAGGAATGTGAATGGTAGTACGGGACGAAGTGGGACAAAAGGACCGCAAGTGACAGTGGAAAAGGCAGAATCCTAAGAGCAGCCCTGGTGAATGGGCGCATTGAGGAAAGGGTTGAATAAGGAATCTGTCAACTACCCCAGAGATAACCTAAGACCAATAAATACCCGGAACAGAGGAGAGAGAAATGGCAGCTCATAAGGCAAGCCAAGTCAGAAGCCAAAGAGACGGGAGCAGCAACGGGGAGCGATATTAGCCAGTCCAACGCGAAGTCTAGGGAGGGCAGCGAGAAGTCAGGCCTGTAGCTGACAGAGGACTTGAATTGAAAGACAGCCAGCGCTGGGTGTACAGAGCTCCCACGACCACAGTAGAGATGTCTGCTTCTACAAAGAATGAGTGCACTGGGTCAGTGCGCTGAAGCAGTGCAGTAGAAGCGAGTGCAGTTTCCAAAGCATCGCAGATGCCCTGAACTGATTTCTTTCAGACATACAGAAATGAGGCATTGGTCAACTGAGCTAGCCGTGTAGCAATGGCGTGAAAGTTGCAGATGAAGTACCTGTACACATTGATGAATGCAAGGAATCCCTGCAATAGCTTAGAAGCATTTGCCACCGCCCAACCCATGATGGCACACACATTGCTGGGGTCCATTTGCTTGCACTAAAGGGTCAGGATGAACCCCAAACATCCGTCCCTAAAGCTAACCGTGGCATGGAATAGCGTGGCTCTCTTCAGGAAATGTTTTGTATCTCTGCGTCCCCCGATTTTGGACTTGCTTCATAAGGAAATTACGTCATCCAACAACTCAATGTTGAATAAATGGAGAAAGAAGACAAATAGCAAATTGAAAGAAATCCGGGGTTCTTTCGAGGTATTACTCTCGAATCCAAAATGCATTAAGAAAACATTAAAAGAGCATGACTGAATTAAGACCCTGGAATCTGCAGTGGGTTACCGGTCAGTAGCGCGTTTTGTGACAGAGCAACGGAAACTTGATGTCGTGCCTAACTACTTAAAACAATTTCCTAGTAGAATGTTCAGGGACCAATTCTTGAGAACACGTTTAAACCTTCTCCCAAATAACGAGATCAGGGCTATTCATGGTCTAACTCAAGAGAACACATGTCGTTTCTGTAAAGACGATGCTGCCGTGGAAATCGTGAAGCATCTCCTCCTTCTCTGTCCAGCCCTTGAAGATGCACGAAGCAAACTATTTGGAGATTTGATGACTGAGCACCGGATACTTGACTCTGAAGCATGGTGGAGAATCCTGATGGAGGGAAGTAAGACTCGACATGTGATCGCAGTGGTTACATTTTTAGCTAATTTGTTTTAAGGAAAAACTTGTTTTCCTAAAAATGAGGAAGGAACTGGATTGGATACATGATATTCCTTTTTATTATTTTCTTGATTGCTAAAAAATTGTATGCAATTAAATGCAAATAAAAGAAAAAACAAAAAAACATTGTACAGTCTGCACGTGGCATTGAACCAGTGTTCACAAACTTGCAAGGATCTCAGAAACATGTACATTTCAGGGCAATGACAGGGAATATAGAAACATGTACTCATGGTAAATTACAAAATGCCAGTCTAATACATCCCCAAAAACATAATTTAAAAAATGTTCGAAGGTTGCTGAGGCATTGCACAGCCCAAAGGGCATGACACCTGATTTTTGAATAGTCATACCTTGCGTAGAAAGCCATCTTTTAATTGTACCCCGGTTGCATACGCACCTAATTCTGGTGTGGGCATCACATGTCTGGTCCAGAAGGTCTGAAAGCAAGGGTGGCGGCTATTAATTCTTGACCAAGTTGCTGTTCAATGCAATGACAGAGTCCCCTATCCTTTTGTATGTTTTCCATTTTGTTTTGTCTCTCCAAGCCCACTGCACATGAACAGCAACCCTGTTACCCAGTGCGCGGCTGATCATCTTGCATGTCACAGAATATTTCTCATTAGGCAGTATGTCTTCAGTAATAGGCCTTAATAGGCAAGGCATATGCAATAGTCCTACTGCGTTTTGGGATTGGCTGATCATCCTTTGTGTTTTGCAGAATATTTTTCATTTGTGCTATCTTTTTAATTTGGATTTGTCTCCCTGATCCTTATGTGCATGACTGAATAGGGATGTGTGAGTGTGTGTGTGTGTGTGTGTTCAGGCAATGGATGTTTTTGTGATTTTTGTGATATGTTTTCCATTCTGTTTGCCCCTCCATGGCTATTGCATATGTTTGGCACCCCTACTATATGTAGGGTGTGACAAATAATGTATGTTTCATTCAATTTTGGCCTCCTCGACTACCATATATGTCTGACAATTTTGTTCATTTTTGTTTCAAAGTTTAAAAAGTGAACATCTTCAGCCTGGATTATTTAATTATTGGAATTTGTGTTGCGCACAACTTCATCCTAAATGCCAGGTGTGGGCCAAAAATCTAGAACATTGAAGTGGACTATTTGTAAATATTAAGTTCTAAACAGTGCATTATTCAGCTTGCATGGAAATACCCTTGCAAAAATAAGAGCTTATATAGTAATGCTTTCAGGCATGGAAACATTGATGAAATGTTTCCATATTTGACATGAGAGACATGAGTGGACATTCAAATCGGATGAACTGAGTAGGAGCCCTATTCGACCGGGGTGCATGCGGGCATGATAGAGCACGTGAAGACCTGCTCTCAAATTTCAATTCCAGCTCTCCTTCTGTTCTCATCCTTCTTGATTTTTCCTCTGCCTTTCATACGGCCAATCATGCACCCTGATAAATCTGCTCTGCTCTGTGCCCTTGGCATCACAGACCTGGCTCTGGACTGGTTGACCTCCTTCCTCTCAGATCGACCTTCCTAGGTTGAAGTGGGCCCTTTTCTCTCCAGCATCTTACATACCACCTACTGAGTCCTCCGGGCCCCTATCCTGTTGCCTTAGCTGTTCAACATCTACTTGGCTTCTCTAGCCCACCTGATCTCCACCTTCTCTCCTAACTTCCAGCGTTATGCTGTTGGCACACAGCTCTCCTTTAAGCTTCCCTCTTCTGCCTCCCCCTCCTCCTCTCTCGTTCCTGAATGGCTGTCTGCTACTGAGTCATGGTGCTCTGCTAACAATCTGCCCAGACATGGGTCCAGTGCCGTCTGAGCCTAGAGACCCAAGATACTTCTTACTGATGAGGCCCAAAAAGGCTGAAACATGTCTGGGGATGCTTGTGCTCTTGTGCAGAAGGGATGTGACCAAGCAGTTCGGGCTGAACTACCTGTTTTGGGGTGGGGCCAAGCCTGACCTGCATATGGTCTTTCCCCTTGTGTAATGGCTTGGCAGGGAAAGAGCGATGGTCTGGAGGGTTGCCCAGAGCAATGCAAGAGGTTAAGATTCATTCAAAACCTTCCAGCCATCACCTTTTTTGTTCTACTAATGATCACTGCCTTAATGCCAGTTAAACTGAGATCCTTCTCATTAGGACCCCGGGTCCCTCTTTCCCTCCCACAGTCTGCCCACCCTCCATGAGCCCCCTCCCCTCACTGTTCTGTAAGGCAAAAAACCTTGGTGTCAACTTCGACTCCTCTCTCTCCTTCTCTCCTCACATCACTGACCTTGCCAAGAAGGCCCACTATCAGCTGCACCTCCTCAGAGGCATTCTCCCTTTCCTCACCTTCCCCCAGAAACTCAATGTCTCCAGAGTTCTGGTCCTCTCCAGGCTGGAAGACTGCAACAGCCTCTTCCTTAATCTACCTAATTCCTCTCTTCGCCCCCTTTAACTAATCCAGAATAGGAGTGCAAGATTTATTCTTGGCCTCAGGCCCAGGGACTACATCTTTCCAGCCCTAACATCTCTCCACTGGCTCCCGGTTGCTGCGAGGATCAGGTTCAAGACCCTCTGCATCATCCACAAGGCTTTCTGGGGCCTGGGAACCCTCTACATCCAACTCTCTCTCCCTAAATACCCCCCTGCTAGAACCCTTCTGTCATCCAGCTCCAACTCTCAGAAGATCAGATGCTTTTTCAAGCAGAGAGTGAGGGGTAGATCGCTATCCTCTGCAGGTGTCTCCCTCTTGAATGGCCTCCCTGCCCCTCTCAAGACTTGAGTTAGATCTTCTTAAGTTCTGGAAGCTTCTCAAGACCTTCATTTTCTCTTCTTCCTTTTCTCGCCTCCTCCCCTGCTAATGTCTGCTTCTTGACTGGCTGCCTGGTTCCTTCAGAGTCTTCAGGGTACCAAGTCCCGCATCCAGTCTAACCCTGCACTTGGTCTCCCTAGACTCGCCCCAACCTGTACTTGCCCTTCCTTGCCTCTTGGCCCACACTTGCCTGGCTGGGCCTGCACCCTGTTGTCCTTCCAGTCCCTTCCTCGCACTTAGCTCATCGACCTTCCTTCCCCTGAACTCTCGTTTCCCCTAACTCTGCCCACCTGGCCTTCATTTGTTCTCACAGACCCTTCCCCCCTCCACGGCACTTCTCTTAGTGCACTTACACGTTCCAAATGTCACAAGGCCTACTACGATCCTAGTTTTTGTCCTCCCCTGTCCCCCACCCTGTTGACCTGTTGCACCTCGAAACGCATTGTGTATAGGCGTATTATAAGTATTATAAATACCGAATAAATAAATAAATAGAGATAAGGAACGGATCCACGTCTGTGTTCCATTGCATATATCCAAGCAGTGTGTGCAGATCACAATAGCATATGGGCGTTTGACATGTCCAGGTAAAGTATTCGTTTATCACAGTTTGGGAAGGGTCAACAGTACCAAAAAAAGGTTAGGATGCTTTGCAAGTCTTGCTAACATACGAAACGAAGGAGCAGAGAAGGGAATGCAGGTGAAAAGGAAATCACTGTGAGAAGTGAAGCCAAATGGTGAAGGGTAGTAAGGCCGGAAGTATGAAAAAAGGACTGAACACAGAAGTGGGAGCAGCACAATCCTGAAAGCAGCTGTCCAAGAAGCCATTGAGGAGAGCAGGAAGAGGAGAGGATTGGATTAGGAAGCTGCTGTTGTGTTTGTTCCTGTGTCACCCAGCAAAGGGACCACCACAACACCAAAACACTGGGTGCAGAGAAGGGAGAAAATGCATTTTGTAAGGGAGTTGAGTTAGAGGCCGGAGAGATGATGGTACACAGGGGGTGAGATTAGGCTGGCCAAAGTCAAGTCCGAAGACAACAATGAGAGGTCACGTCGAGGATGAGAACTGGACGGGTAGAGGGAGGACCACTGATAGCAGGGCAGGTGGGCGAGGGGAGAAGCTCAGGAATGAATGGGCAATGAATGGGGCAGAGATCTGCAGAGACGCATAGGACACACATTAGTTGATCCACGATAGGGAAATAGTAAACTGCATCTAACAAAACAACCCAGCCTGATGGGAATTGTAGTCTTTGCCAGCTGAGGTGAGACAGAGAGGAATGTTATCGGATTGCCCACCACAGGTGCTTGTCCTGAGTTCAAAAGCTGGCGAGTCTAATTTCATAGGGGTTCATAGGGGTGACTTGGGGACTGTTCTGGGGGAGACCCCGACAAAAAACTAGGTCAGGAACAAAGCAATCTCTGGACTGGAACAGCCCTAAACAACAACACATTATTTTCTCAAATGGGAGAAGGACACTAACTGGCCCAGAAGTGAGAGTGAAGAAGTCCTGACACATCATTCCAAGACATGCGTAAGTATGACTACTCAGCGCATTTAACATGATCACGAACCAACGGCAACTGCCATAAAATTCATAAGATTGGCAGGATTAGCGTGCAGGATTAATTGGCAGGAAAAAGAGCAATTAACACAGATTGCCCTAGTGCATATCTACGAGGCATTATAATGTGATCCTTATAAAGCTCTTCATGCCAGATCCCTCATGCTTTACCAACGCATGAGGAATCTGACTGAATCTTTTCCAGTCACTGCCTGACTCAATGGCACTAGATTTTCTGATCATAGAAGGATGCTCTGTCAGAACCCAAATCTGCAGCCACTTGAGACGCATTAATTCCAAGGGCCAGTGTAGAACTCGAGCTATCTTATACCCGTCTGCTGCCATTTCAATGGAGTAGAGGCAAGCAAAGTTACTGGAGTAGAGCCTGTAGTTACTGATGGTAACATTCAAACAGAACATGAGACAAATATGAGACCTTTTGCACACCATCACAGAACCAAGTTCTAAACACGCTTGCCCCATTGGACAGCAGCACCCTGTGAAAGAAACATTATTATTAATTTAAACTCCCAAACTTCAAGAAGCAGAAACACAAGGGTTTTATACCTTGACATGTTGCATTACCTGAGTCCAAACGAAAAGGGCTTTTTTCAGTTAGGCAAAACCTGCATAGCTCCATCCACTCCATGAGCAAGGGTGCAGTAAGGGCATAATTGTATCTCTGTTTTTTTTTAGCGCCCCCTTCCCCTTGTTTTTCCAACCTCCCTGTCCAAGTTGCTGAGGCCACTGGGAAACTGCCAGCGAGAATGATTACTTATCATCTGTCCAGCCCCTCGGAAGCAAAGTAGCACAGGTGGTAGGAATATTCCATGGCAACCAGCCCATCCCACAAGTGGGTGAAAGCTGAGTGCTGCCCCGAGCACACCTATAAGCGTTTCACTCACTCGATTGTATAAATGGTCCCTGATGCTGCAGCACAGGCTGGGCACAAGTCAGAGAGACTACATTACAATGAAGACATTGCATTTATGTATTTATTTATTGGATATTTGTAAGGCGCCTATTCAACAAATGGTGTTTCAAGACCCCAGAAATGTTATTCACCGGTGGTAGACACCACTAGGCTGACCTTAACACTATCTCTCCGAAGCCGGATACCGAGATAGAGTCCCATCAGACAAAAACATAAGTAACAGTGGCAAGATGCAGAAGGGCATCACCAGAACTGTATCTGTAGAAATATCCAATGCAAAATTACCTAAGTAGAAATTACCAAATGTTTTGGGTCGACATTTTTCAAAATGTGTGTACATTTGTATTAAAAAATAGGTGAGGTGTGGGGTAAGGGTATACGTTAAGGTAGGGAGCAGTGGGAGTGGTGCGGGGCTGTCCCCCCGTATTATTAAAACAACGGCCAAAAACCCAAAAGTAATTTTCGTTTTTCGATCAAATTAAATTTGGTAATTTCTAATCAGGTATTTGATTTTCAGTTATTTCATGGAGAACCCATCAAAACAGGTTTGCCCAGCTGTGGATTTCTCTAGGCCGCAGTGATCCTGCAGCACCCATCGCACTCATGTTCAGTGCTCTCATGAGAGGCGCCTCAATACCCCACTTATAAACACAGCGGGCAACCGTAGGCCAGCCCGACTTCTTTGCATGAATATGAACCCCGCCAGCGTCATGGAAGTGGAGGGGAGAGGGAAAGTGTGGAGAAGGGGCTTATGGGTTTTCATGAGTTCCCAAAATGCCCACAGAGCCATCAGTTTGACTGTTGATGCACAAATGTCAGTCAGGTGGCCTGGCCAGAAGACAATTTATCATGGTAGAAAGAAAGAAAAGGATTGCTGTCCTGCAGTGAAGGGCCCTTAATATTCGAAGGTACACCCACGATGGGCCAATCTTGCTCTGCACGTCTATGCCCCCAAAGGGTCAGGGGAAATTGTACCTACAGAGGAAGAATATCTTTAGAAGGAGATCGATAACTGTAGCCATTTCAGACGTTCAATACCAGCAGCAACTCTAGCGAAACCCCTGCCCTTGAATCGCTTGAATGTCCACCAATGTCTGTTAATGCTTTTAATACTGAAAATCAATCTAGTGACACACTCTGTCCTCTACATTAACTTCTTCAGAGAGAGAGGTCTCAGACAGTAGTGAATTATAAAGAATCACATATATCATTTTATTTGTATACATCAGAATTCATATAAATAAAAACACATCTTTCATTATCTTGGCCCCTTACAAAGTACCAAAAAGAATACAAAATAGCGTGTGAAGTCACAATAAAGTACAAGTGCATCAAAGTGCTATCAGAAGAGCAACCTTATCAAACTAATATATGTAGGGAACATGGACGGTGTATAGCTACAGCTTTCAATACCAAGAATACCACGAATATGATAACATGGTCATGAATGATCACATGGGTACAGACTTTGCCATTTGTCATGCAATACATTTCGTGCCTCAACACATTTTCTTCCTTGGTGTTGGAAACCATGTTAACACGGCTAGGATACTAATGTCCCTCACTGGATGACATCATGAAGACATGAACCATATGTCTAAATGTCTATGGGTGTCGACACATGGTGTTTCGACCCTATGCGTTGGAGTCCACTCATCCATGGTGTCTCCTTAGTTGAAATACAGGGCCTTCATCAGGACACAGCAAACATTTTATTTTAAAGAATTCAATTTGATGCACTTCTTGGATTGGAGACTTTCAATCTGGATAAAATCTGTGAATGAGACACATACAAGATTTTTAGGGAGGATGCAGGCCCCGGGAAAGATGGACTAATGCAGGGTGGTCACTAGAGAAAGAGACTGACCTTATTTGGTGATTCATGAAAGTGCTGGCCTTGTTCTTGTTTAGTCAAGCATATGGGTGACCTTAATTTCTTTGAAAGTGCCTCCACCAGCGGACATTTCAGTGCTAGTTCTCTTAATTTCTTTATTCTCGACACTAATGTATAAATTAATAGTGTTGTTCGAATATTTATCTAATGGATTTTGTCCAATTTATTACTATGTCTGTATTACATATAACTCTGCATTTCATAGCACAGTTAAACAGTTCTATTTCCTTCTTTGAAGTCCAGTGGCATATTTTGGTCAAAATCAAAACACTCTGCCTGTTCATCAAACATGTATGTGGCTGAAAAACACTTTGGCTGTGGTCACACGTGCCTTAGAGCATTACTGCAGGAACACTAACCTTGAGGCATGCTTTTTCTTGCGCTCCTTTGACGTCTGAGGTTTAAATATTTGCAGGGATTGCAACATTCCTACATATGTCTGAACACCTAGTGAGAGCTTGTTCTTCCAGGCCATTCATTTCCAAAGTTGAATAATGCTATTTTGAAACTTGTCGTATGCCATCCTAGACAAGGTGTACACGTGAACTTGCATCCAGCAGAGACAGTCAAAACAGAAAGTCCTGGAGTAGTGAAACCAAAAAAAAAACCTTAAAAAAAAGATTGGGAATAATCATTTTTGTTTTGGGATCAAGTAATTTGCCTGTCTCCAGGGTGAGGAGTCACAACATAGCATAAGGACTGTGACGAGGAAGATGGATGAGCAGATGAGGTCATGCATATCCTCTTCTTCTGCTATCAGCTCTTGAGGACGCAGGGCTCTACCTCGCGGCCATTGCTGCAGCACCGATCTGCAATTCACAAGGATAAGGGCCTCCTTTTGACGATACAATCTGCTGTGGGCCACAGTCATCACTGAGACGATCCGCATTGGGATGACTTAAGAGCGGTCTTCAGTGTGTTTGAGCGTATCGGGCTGGAGATGTGGCCGGAGGCATCCCGAACATGCTGCAAGAAGCATGGCATTGGGGATGCAGAGGCAAGTAGCATCTACAGTGGGAGCTTGGATGAGATCTTTGACTTTGCAGTCTTCTTTCTCCTTTCCCAGACGACTAGCTTGTTTTGAAGAATGGTCTTCCTCTCAGATTGATGGCCGGGATGTTTCCCAAGCCATCAGGGCTGGCGAGTGCTCCCTCCAATGAGATGTTGCCTAGCACTATAACAGGGATGATGGCAGAAGGGAAGTCGCATTGCACCTCTCCTTTTTCTTCGCCGCCATGGTTGCTGTAATATTTGTCTTAGCTGGATCTCTTCTACAACTCCCCTCAGTTGCAGCAGAAGGATGCCACTGAACTGGAGGTTCCTTACGCCTTGTGCTTTTTCCTCCAGTTGGTGGTGGAGGAAAGGTGGTCTAACCCTTGAGCCACTCTGTAGCAGCAGGAAAGGAACACCCTTGTATTCGCCCCAAGGATGATCGAAAAGCGAGCACTCAACCCTGACACAATCTTAGCAAAGTTCACAAATGCGTGTTTAACGCTTTATTTACCGAACATTGCAATTTGAAAGAGATTCACCTCCTTAAAAACCCAGATAATAATCAAAAGATGTAATGCACGGGATAAGTTTAGATTTTGGCAGAACTACGATAATGTAGACAAAGGTCCACTCGTCATAACAACATCAGAGACGCTGTGCTATAACATCCACACAGCCTTGTCTTTACAGAAATGACACATACAAGAGATTGTGTCATATCTTGCTAATCAATGCAGCTGGTGCCTCGGTTTTGCCTTACACAAATTCGCCTATCGGATGAAGATGCAGGCAACCCATTTGCAATCCACATGCGTCAGCGGCCCTGCATTGCCTCCAGGTCATTCTTGGAAACTTGAGCTAACCTGCTTCTCCGTGTTCCCTCTATCATGGCGTCTCGCAGGTGATGAGGTGCGTTTGCATCAGGCCTCCCGCACACCCGCACTTGGTTGCCCTTGAAGGCCCCGAATGCCCTTGCTAAAGGCATCTAGAAGTCGAAAGCAAAACTCTTGATACCATTGATTTCAAAACAGACTCGGATAGTGGGGGAATGGCTCTCTCAGGGAAACATAAACACTATGTCCTCATTAGCAGTCCCATTATGCCTGAAGCACAGGGAAGGTGCTCTGAGCTCTGATGCTGGTGTGTTTACTAGGACAAAGAGCTCCTTTAATAGGGTGCGCGGTAAACCTCTTTGCTGCAGTCATTAATGGCCATTACTGCTTTTACTCGATTCTCAGAAAAATACAGTTCGTGTCCTTTTCTCTGTGTCTTTGGTAAAGGAACAGGAGTTTGTAATGCTCATGTCTCAACAAATAAGGTCAGACACGAAATAGCGGAATTAGACGGAAAGGGAAAACAAGACTATTATACTTCATGTTTATATCCTGAAAAAGGCATGAATCCAGCATTTAAATCCATGGAGATGTACTGGAGGGTGGTGAGGGGGGGCTTCAGCTCGACAACGGCCCTTTTTAACTGAAAAGAAAAAAGAAATTATAACTCAGTTTGTCATAACTTGTGCAGCTAGAGGCATGTTGGCACATGCCCCCTAGAATGATATTTGGACTTGTAAACTTGACCCCACAATGTCGGGGGTCATTACAGTGCATCATAACGTTTTGTATTTTGAAAAAGAAATCATTTTAGACATGTGTTACATAGTCAGGGACATTGTGTGGTGGTCACCAGCGGTCTCAACTGTGAGCCCCGAGGTCTCCCTTGCTACCCCTAAACAAAATGTTTTTTTTTTAAAACTGTTTTTTTTAAATATATGCTCCTGGGCTATGGCCGGCGCCATGTTTCTGGAGTGGCTGGCTTTCTTTTTGCGGCCTCTTAAAAAAACAAGGGGACCCACAAGTGTAACACTTTGAGCAGTGACCCTAAATAAGAAAGAATAGCAATAACAAATAATTCGTGTTTTTGGAATTCAATACAATATTTGCTAGACTCATTTAAGGTTTATTTCAGGCACACGTCAGGGGGTGAGTCACTGATTTAGTCTGTTTTTAAACACCTGAACTCAGCCTTTCATCCTTCTGAGGTCGATATATGAGTACCAACACAGGTTGGGTGATATTGTATGCATATTTGTTCTATATAAAGCGCTTAAGCATAATTGCTGTATAATTGCACATCATTATCATTTGGCCTTGTATGTCTGCTTGCAGTCACAGTAATTTGGTAATATGGGCCTATAAACACTCATATTAACGATACATATGGTGATCCATTCTTGTATGAAATGTGTACCACATTTTAGGGATTTTCTATCCATATATTTCGTAGTGTACTTAGGAGCCATGCTATGTGATGCCACTTCCTGTTTTGTCAAGGGATGAAAGGTCGTGTTCCATCGCTTCCCATGATGTCAATTTGGAAAGGGGTAAATTACATCATCAGCGGTCAAGGGTCACTGTGACATCACCTCCGCTATGTCTGGCATTTTGGTGAAATGACATCCCTGGATATAGTGTTGGAAAGACTCCTCTGACATGCTAGGATAACATATGTTTTCATGGGATGCGGTGCATGGACGTCATTTAGGATGTGAGGCTGCAGGTGCAACCTTAAATAATCTCCTTGCTACCTCAGTGCCTCACCCTGACCATGGCAGATCCATAACAGAGAGTAGTCAGGCGTCATTAGAGCCCTTTTCTCTGCTCATTGTGTTTCTCCCGTTGGCCTCCAGGAGCGTCATGTGGATAGGAACCTTTCCTCCCCCTGCTATATTGCCAGGAAGCAGAAGAGAAAGGAAAGATCTGGAAGGATCCTGCCTCAGCTTCCTCATGTGTTGTCCCAGCCTGTTTAGGACTTTCACAGGAAAGGGGGAAGTCAAGACAACCCATGGAATTCTTTCCCCCAATGTCCCCCATACCTGTTACTGAAGGTCTGTCTGCTCCCTACTCTACTGAGCCATGACAGCCCTCTCTGAGCGCAAGGGCAGGAGCCTGCAGGGGAGAGAGGGCTGGGAAGGGGAGAGACAGGCGCAAATGAGGATGTACATTAGCATTTGATTTTATTTAGCCCTCAGACTACTTTTTCCACATGGTTGGCATGGCTTTTCCATTTGCATGGGCTCTTTCAACTATGTATCCTGCGTAATATGGCATAGGGATGTGAGTTCAGCACAGGGAGGGTGATGTGAGTGCCATTGCAAAGTGCAGGGGATAGGAGGGGAGGCAGCTGGGGCTTGGGTTTAAGAGGTCAACAAAGATAAGATGATGAGGAGTCCAAATTCATGGGAATGTCTAGAGGAGGTTCACGCTGATGCTGTTCTGGTGTAAATGTCCCACTTGATATCGGATGAGTAGAAGGTATGTTGGATAAGGAAGCACTGAGAGCTCAGGAGCAGGAGAAGGCGTGGGTAGGATGATCGCAGGTGGGTAATTTGAAGCCAATGAGGATGGGGAAGGTGCAGTAGAATTGAGAATGGGTAGATTGAGCACGGGTGACATGAAGATGGTCGGAGGATTGGAATGGGGGTGGGTTCAAGTGTTGGTGACCGGAGACGTGGTGTCACAACTTGCTGCTTTTCCTAGGGATGCCATGTTTCTATGGATATATGTGATTTTACTGACCACAATTATAGAGTGGTACATTTCATCGCAAACAAAATACCAAAAAACACAGAATTGTTTCTTTTTTTTATTTCGGGGGTTCCCCCCAAAGCACCCTATTTTTTACCCTTATAACAGCACCCCAACCCCATCCTGACCCATTTTAACCCCTTCACGCTTCTACCCTTTATTTATTTAATTAATGTTTGCTGTGTTTTTCGGTCTTATGCTCCACTCTGAAATGTACCACTCTGTAATGTTTTAGATATATTGACTGGATACCATTTCTAATTCTTTCAGTTTGCTTGAAAGTGATTGAATATGATTATATCCCAATTTTAGTAACTGCCAGCACTTAAATATGACTTTAAAGAGAAATACACAGTTGTACGAATTTAGAATAATGAACTGTGTTGGCCCATGTACTGATTTGAACGTGGGTCATTAAAGAACAATTACCTTTAGACATTTGGAAAATGTCTCTTGAAGAACTTTTAGAAGCTGTGTTAGATGAATATGTCTAACTCTAAATCATTGTGGATCTCAACATCCCAGTATTGTTAATCATTACAATTTAGTTCAGTTCACAGCAGTTGCTTACATGCTATATACTATTTTCTTTTTAGTAAGCTTTGCACATGTGAGGCTGCCTTGGTTGTTATGTGCTTCAGAATGCAGTGCTGTATCTGTCTCCGGACAACATAGCATTACACATCCAGAATATGTCATAGTCAATGACAAGCTAAGATCAACCGTGAAAGATTTTTTCTTTTTTATTAATACCCTTGCGCATATTTAGCTCGTAATTTAAGCCTTTTTGTTGGGCAAATGTACTGGTCCAGCCCCAGGAAATTCATGTGAAAGTGCATTTCCACTTGCTGTTTTTCATACCTAAATATTTTTCACACAGACCTATTATACCCTCAGTGAACTGGGGACAGGTGATTGCACTTCTGTTCAGTTTTTTCTACCAGAATTGACACTATTATCATTTTAATTTTTGCGTCTCACATCAAGTTGAACTCTAAGGGGTCTTAAATCAGTACATCACGTCATACTCAGGATAGGATGCAGAATAACTCTTACACCAAATAATAAGACCGACTCAGGAAGTTGTCAAAAAGTCTCTCCCGACTGTTTTATTTTCAAATGTCTAAAACAGGGAGTTACAACGTACATCAACGGATGTTCGCTTACGTTCTCTCAATGCATTTCATAATAAATGATACTTTTATGGCAAAAACCCATCATACGTAGCGCCATACTATGTGGCAAACTAAGAACAACCTATGGGGCTTGTGATTGGCTTAGGGAGAACATCTAGGTATACTTTCTATAAAGAATTAGGTTGTGATTGGGTCTCTACAGTCAGGGGGACAATTTATGCCCATCTCTAGTGCAAGTCATCTTCATCAATTACTAGATAAACGGTACACCATTGGCTCTCAAACTATAAGTCCCTTCGTTGTATGGCCCTCTACAATTGGTTGGCACGCTTGTACGCTTCTGGATCATTCGGTTCACTAGCAGCACGTAAGCTGGTACCCCAGGTGTCAGTGGGTGTACTTGACTGTGTCTCCCAACCCAATTAGACCAACATCTCTCATCGTTCATGTCGTCTGCCATTCAGATTGTCTTTAAACTTGTCCTTGCAAAGTATCGTCGCTCCTGAGAATACAAGAAAGGGAGTATAGGCACATTCTTATCATAGTTCTGGTCTGCACACCCAACTACTATTTCCATTCTTGACTCACGTGACAGGAGACCGTATTTTGGCCTGTTTCGCAGGATTTAATTGTCTTGAATTAATAATCTTGACACTCATGGTGTTCTTTCTTGCACCTTAACAAGGGCTGATTCAGCTTCTCATGTTCACTGTTCTTCAAGGATAGATAACCAATTCTTAGTCGCTCCATCCTTTGACACCAAGCCAGGCAGCTATTTCAGGCCTTTCCTCAATCTTTGGCTGCTTTCTTACTGCCAGACAGCTCATTGATCCTTCTTTCTTCATGGGTCTGAGCTATCTATATGTGTGACACTGATGACCGGATTCTTTATAACAGCTGCACCGCCTGCAGTCTATTCACTACTTATAGCTAGTCTTTATGATCACTTAGTCTACTTGCGTTGCTGTATCTGTACAGTTATAAAATGGCTATATTTTCTTCAGTGCTATTCACACCTGCAATCTTCACTCTGCATATGAAAGTTTACTTGGTTCTTTACTTCTTCATCAGATTCCATAAGGTCTATGCATTCTCTTCATCAGCCACTCTTCTCAGTGTGTTCCACTTGTTTCTTGTGTTGTCACCATCTTCTCTTTCTCTCATCTTCATATTCCTTTGGGGATCTCCTCCAAGAGATTGTCATCTCTATGGGGATACATCATATAGGGTTTTCTCAATGGGTACCTTTTCTCGACGGCTCTCTGTGGAATAGGCACCATCACTGCTGTCGTGCATGTCGGGATTTACGGTTTCCACCATATAGGAAGAATGGGGGTGGGACTTCCTGCAGAGGCATCCAGCTGATCCTCTACAAAGTTATTGCAAACAATTGGGTATTCAGAATATTTTGTCAAGATGATGTAAATACTGGATTCCATTCCAGTCAATGCATATGTAGTAGTTATTAAAAAACCTGAGTTATTGAATTATGCAGGGTGTCTATAGTAGAGGAGCACTAATTAGAGAGGCACCAACAATATCTTCTTTAAAATTGAATTGCTGATCAGTTCAAGCTGCCCTCTCTTATATATCCACAACAGACTGTTTTCCTTGAGATACAATTTTCAGACCATCAAGGGTACCATCTATGGGACTTTGCGCCAGTTTGAGTCCAACGACTACTACAATGCCTTCACTGGAGAGTGTGAATCAATGGAACTGAGGAGACCTCAACCCATGGCAAGGTGAAATATGAAACAGACAAAAGTAAGTAATGTGCATGATAGAACTTTGGCTGATGTGACAATGTGAACTTTTAGTAGTAACCCTTTATTTTGATTACATTGAACCATAAAAAACAATTTCAGAGTACAAAACATTAAAATACAGAGAAATACCAATTACGTTAAAATTGCGTAAAAAATACTGACAATGTGTAAAAGAAAATATAAAAACAACAATACTTAAAATAGTTTTGGCTGCATTTCCAGGTCCCAGAAAGAAAGCCTGTTACCACAAATGCTCAAGAAATGCATTTTGGGGTTTTGCTCAAATTAAGTGCAGCAAGCACAGCATCGATGTTGCTCAATTTCAAGAATGAGAGAAGCCATCTTCGCCTGAGGTTCCTCAATACCAGACAGAAAAACAAAACATTAATTGCATCCTCATTTGCATATCCGCACATGGGGCAACTAACAATGGCCTCAACCGGCCAGTTCTTCGCAAAGTAATTTAGATGGAGGATTCCCAAACTCAATTTTATATACAGGCTTCTCTGCGTTTAATTAGTAATAACTGTAGCACTTAAAAGCAAGGTTTGTTTCCCCATCTTTCTTTTTCCAATTCCCCCTAATTTATTTTCATTGCAGATTTGGTATAACAATTCATGTTCCATTTTTTATTGCTTCCATAACCTATGCTCCAAGAACTTTGTAAAATAATACATATTGTCTAATGAATGTTTTAAGCATTATTAACTTCTTCACATGTTATTATGGTTATCCTATGTTTATTTTTAGCAATTAGTTCCTCTAGATTTCTGTAACTTGCGAACACATGTATTATCTTTATTACTTAAAGTAATAAAACATTATTAAAATTAAAAAAAGCAAGGGAGAAATTGCCAAGTGCACAATTACTGCCAGTTCATCTTTGAATTTAGTATTTCCCAAGACCTTATCTGTTCATGTCACCAATCTCCAAATGGAAACCAACATGTTCTACAACAAAGAGCAGACAATGCCAAGCAAAATGCTCTCATTCATCAAAAAGTGAATGTTGACAAGTGATGCGCATGTCAAGACATTGAACATTCCTCAGAACGTTAAGGGTAATGTCCCCCAAAGGCTAAGAAAAACCTTATTGCACCATACTGTGCCCACCTTACCTGACCTTTTCTCCCCTCATTACTCTCCAGCTGACACCCATACCCTATTCAATTGCCCACGACGGCTTCCCCCACACCACTGGAACCCTGTGTACTGGACATTGGCACCAAAGTAATGCTGATCCCTCTTTGCCAACACAAGTTCTCCTTGCAAAACCTTGTCCCAGTCTCTCCCCGGGGTAGCATGGCTCCCTCCATGGTTCTAATTAAGAATAGCACTGGGGGGCTGTTGCCCGACTACCAATTGTAAGCCATTACCACAGAGGATGAATAGGTCATTTGATTTACTGTACCATTCTTCGAAAGAGATGGTTCACATTTTGTTGAAATATGTGGTCACATTTCAATGGTATAAAGAATAGTATAACAAGTGAACTTTGATGGGTCGGGCCACACAGCAACTCTGCCTCTTATCCTTAGGATCATGATTCTGTCTTCATCAATTCAAGATTAACAGGGGATAATAACCCATTCATTAACGACAAAGTAATAACATTCTTGTGGATATTCTGATGACATATCTGGCCACTTTTCCATCCACCCCTGTCTGCCTCAGAGCATCTCTCCCATTAGTCAGACAATTATTTCTCACGTCCACCGCAGGTCAACACTCAACATTCATAAGACTCTGCGAGGCATACTTCACATCCTGATGGTACACCACACTGGATGAATGTGAACACACATTTTAATTTATTCATGTACTTATTGATTTATTTCTTCTGGAATCAATATCTGCAAATAAAGAAAATAAACGCTATGGCACATCTGTACGTCTCTATCTGTCAGGGTCAGTACCGGGATGTGGTGGCCATACTTGCGAAATATCAAAAATAGGTCCCATCAATTGACTAATTAAATATCAGGGGCTTACAGCGAGCCATTAGCTTGCAGCTCTTTAGATGTTTTGGACCTCCATGGTTCTGCCCTCATTGACTATGCTGGCTATGACTGATGAGAGTTGTGGTCCAAAATACTTGGCAAGCTTTAGGTTGTCTCACAACTCCCATTAATCCTGACCCAGTATCATCAATGATTATGGAAATCTGAGTAAGGTTGCTGTTCACAGTGGCTGAATGACTGCACATGGTTAGGTACAGTTCTGGGTAGGCCCCGGCACCATGCCTCTCATCTATACTGCTATACAGGAAAGGGAAAGATCACACACCTATTGCTAGGTCCGCGGTATCCACTGTCTGGTCAGAGTTGCAGAATAAGGGACATGCTTGTCGCATTAATAAGTGCAGCTTGGGTACAGCAGGTGTTTGCGCTTCTAATGTCAACTGGGCTAAAGTGTGTCCTGTTTGAGGCTGCACAAGTAAAACATTGTGGTACGCAGGATCGACAGGCATGATCATGTGGTTTCACCAGAAAACAACACACACCCTTGCTACGAGGTAGAAAACATTGCGGTTTTGAAAATGATTTTATGTGAAAATGTAGATGGGGAGTCGTTTTGAGTATTAATTAAAGGGGGAGGATGTGTGGTGGGCTGCTGGGGAAGAGGAGGTTGTAGGGGTCTCCACTCATTTCTGTTTTCACATAAAATCGTTGCAAAGACTGTGTTGTGTTAGTGTTGTATACAGTGCTTTAAGTGGGGTAAGAAATTGAGGGGGGCCCTCGTGTGGGGGCGTGGCATCCACTGTGGGCGTGGCCTAAAAGTGCACAAATCATAGTAGGGTGCGCAAACAAATATATAAATGTATGTGAGCATTTATATATTTGTATGCGTACTACTATGGTTTGTGTATTTTTCAAGCCTTCTTTTATAAACATAGCAATGTTACATATTTCTATGTTTATAAAAGGTGGCTTGAAAGTGTACAAACCATAGTAAGTTACGCACACTTGTGTGCTTACCTTACTATGGTTTGTGTACTTTTCAAGCCACCTTTTATAAACATAGACATTTGTAACATATTTCTATGTTCATAAAAGATGGCTTGAAACGTACACAATTGAAGCCATCTTTTAGAAAGCGTTGAGGACGGACAAAACCCAAGGTGGCTTTGTTCGTCGACAATGCTTTATAAAAGATGCCTTGAAATGTGTACGTTTCAAGCCGTCTGTTATAAACGTAGAAATATGGCTTGAACGTACACAGTTCAAGGCATCTTTTATAAAGATTTGCCAAAGGAAAAAGGCGCCTCGGGCTCTGTGATCTCTGCTCATTCACCCTCTGAGAACCCGCGGGCTCCGTGATCTAATCTACATATTAGATCATGGAGCCTGCGGGTTCACAGAGGGTCAGTGACCTGGCGAGGGCAAACAAAGAAACTGTAACTTCCCTGATGACCCCTCAGATGGGGGGTCATCAGGGAAGTTACAGTGACTGACAGAAGTGGTAGCCAGCCTCAGCAACGCTGTGGCTAGCTGGCACTTCTGTCCACTTGCCTAACGTTAAACTGGCGGGCGCATCTCCTGTCGCGGCTGCGGCCGCGGCGGGATAATGCGTCCTGCCATGGCGTGGTGGGACCAGTGGCCCCGGCAGGGCCCCGGCTCAGCCCCACTTTTTGGAGACTGGCGGGGCCTGGCCCCGGCAGGCCCCGGCCCACTTAAAGCACTGGTTGTATACACGACTAAGATACACAATGCCATACCATAATTTTCCACAAATGAAAAAGGTTTACACTCTATGTGCTAGCCAGATGGCAGGGGCAAGCATTCCCTCTTCCTCTGGTACAAAATAACTGGCAAAAGAAAAGAAAAGATTGCACCTTACCACCGATAGCACCTTGCTGCATGTTAGCTCGATTAATAAGGTCTGAATAGAGCATAGCCCAGGACATACCTCATGACAGAAACTGGAGCACTCCTTTGCATGGCAAGTATGATATTTAATTGATATTAGCGATATCTGACAAACTGTGTAGTTCTATCATCAGCAAGGCCTACCCATACTTGAGCACAAATAACGCAGTTGTACATTGACCTTGGGCCAATGGGACCGCATCATGGACTTGGCTATTATAGAGGATGTGGGAGAGTTTGTCCCACTGATTGACTGTGTGTTGGTAGGTTTTTCTGTATCCAGTTCATAGTTGGTATCATGGGTCAACTGTTTTCACAAGTTGCTATGAAAACACAGTAATTCGTTTGGCGTCTTAATAATCAGGTAAACTAGCATTTGCATCCTGGGCACAGAGAACTTGTCCATTGAAAAGGTGAGAATTCCCATGTTTTCTAGAGACAAAAGGCCAGATGGTAAAAGATCTCAAGTACAGGAAACTTTGCAGGAGGTTAACACATTACACCAAATCAGTGGGGTACCTTATTCAGTATTAGAATAAAGTAGCATAAAGAAATATATCATACCCTAAGACAACACTGACCAATCATGGATTGGATGGTTTCTGTAGGGGGCTGTCAGAGATAGCTGAGCACAGCCCACATGGTAAATTGGAGCACATTGTATAGTGCTGATAGTAACTTCTGCCTTCGCCCTTGGAAATGCCAGAGGAATGGTCTAAGAGCATGGCCTGTGCCACGTGCCCACCAGATATGTATGAAATCCATAGATATCAGGCACATATTGTATTGTATTGTAATCTTCATTTATATAGCACCCTTTCCCCATTTCCTTTGTATGGACTCAATGCGCTTTGTGGTTGGAACGCCCTTGGGGACTGAAGTCCATGTATGGGAGTTTCTAAGAGTTACCTTTAAGATGTATGTGTGCATTGTGCCAGGTTAGGACCTAGGAGGGCTGGCTAAGCTCCAGTAAGCAGCCCTGTGGTCAGGCACGTGGGTGCTGTTGGTGGATTAAGATGGAGCGCTAGGGCAGGAGACTCAATGAGTGCCCAGATAGACCAACATTTTTCGTAGGTTATCACTGAATACTAATGGCAGAGGTGTTGAGGAACGTCAGGGGTTTCGTGTGGATGGCAAGGTGAGGTGCTAGACCAGATTTGCATATCCATAGCTGCATTCCATAGTGCATGGATGGGGAGCTGTGCCTGAGACATCTGTCCATAGACGTGGTGCGAGTTATACATAAACTGTGATGAGTTCATCTACAATGTCGCTTTCGTAGGTCCAAATTGATTGGCTGGTCTTGCTAGCTGTGGACTCTTTACACTTGAGAGCCTTATAAGTGGGGGGAGACGCCAATGTCTGAGGGGCTGCAGCAGAAGGAGAACCACCCAGACCTTAGACACTAAAGCAGCAGGGGAACGCCTGCATTTGAGAGTCAACAATACACTGTGGAACACCTGGCACTGGGACAGCTGAGCAGTGGGAGAAATGCCTGAATTTGAGCAACAACAGTACCTGCAGGAACGCCTAAGTTTGAGTCTCAACAGCTCATGGTGGAACACCCAGCATTGGGATACCTGAGTAGTGAGAGAAAACGCATACATTTGAGAGACATTACCTACAGAAACGCCTACTTTTGAGACTCAACAACAGTACATGGTGGAACCACCGGCATTGGGATACCAGAGCGGTGGGAGAAAACGTCTACATCTGAGAGTCAACAGTACATGGTGGGCAACCTGACATTGGGACACCTGAGCAGTGGGAGAAAACACCTACATTTGAGATTCCAAAGTACATGGTGGAACGCCCAGCATTGGAATACCTAATCAGTGTGAGAAAACATCTATATTTGAGAGACAGCAGTACCTTGAGAAACGCCTAAGTTTGATACTCAACCGTACATGGTGGAACAACTGAAATTGGGACACCCGACCAACGCAAGAAAATGCCTAAATCTTAGAGTAAAGAGTACATGGTGGACACCCAGCATTGGGATACCTGAGTAGTGAGAGAAAACGCCTACCTTTGAGAGACATTACCTACAGAAACGCCTACTTTTGAGACTCAACAACAGTACATGGTGGAACCACCGGCATTGGGATACCAGAGCAGTGGGAGAAAACGTCTACATTTGAGAGTCAACAGTACATGGTGGAAAACATGACATTGGGACACCTGAGCAGTAGGAGAAAACACCTACATTTGAGAGTCCAAAGTACATGGTGGAACGCCCAGCATTGGAATACCTAATCAGTGGGAGAAAACACCTATATTTGAGAGACAGCAGTACCTTGAGAAACACCTAAATTTGATACTCAACCGTACATGGTGGAACAACTGAAATTGGGACACCCGACCAACGTAAGAAAATGCCTAAATCTGAGAGTAAAGAGTACATGGTGGAACCACCGACATTGGGATACCTGAGCAGTTGGAGAAAATGCCTTAAGTTGAGAGACAATACTACCTGCAGAAACACCTTAGTTTTAGACTCAACAGTACATGGTAGAACACCCAGCATTGGGATAGCTGAGCAGTGGGAAACAACACCTACATTTGGGAGACAACAGTACCCACAGAGATGCCTAAGTTTTAGACTCAACAATACATAGTGGAACACCCGGCATTGGGATACCTGAGCAGTGGGAGACAATGCCTACATTTGAGAGTCAACAGTACATGCAGAAAGGCCTAAATTATGTAATCAACCATACAGGGCTGAAACACCTGCATTTAACTGATACAAGCTGACTAACAAGGGTGTGCTATGTTATGTAGGGTAATAAGAGTAGGGCTCTTACATATGGTGCCTTGGAGGAGCCAGGGCCATGGGTGCAGGCCTTGGTATACAGTGGATACAATGGTGGGTGGTTTGGAAGTGTCTAGGACATGGCCAAATGCAATCTCTCGAGAACATTATGGACTGCACATGGCCATATTCCATCCTCAGTGAACATAATGGGAACCTTGGAGGTGCAAGGTGCCAACAAAGTGCCCAATGGGCATGGCCACAGACATGTTTAACGTGCACATTGAGTGTCAAGAAGGATACTGGGTCATAGATGCAGGGCACGTCTGGGAAAAATGTGCCCTGAGCATGACCAAGGGCAAGCCAAGTGAGCGCAAAGGGTGCCTAGGAAGACATCTGGCAAGGCCAAATGTCATTCCTTGGCAAAGCACTGAATGACTGTGTTCCATGCTTCAGACAAAGTGTCTACTGGGTATGGTTACAGGCCATGCCGAGTGGGAAAAATGGGAACCTTTGAGTTGCCTGGATTATCCCCAAGGCCAGGCAATGGGTAAAGTTGCACTGGGCTTGGCTGCAGGCTAGGGCCATTGGTAACTTTGGTGCTCTTTTTGGAGACAAGGGCATAGCCAAAGAACAATCCCCAGGCAAATTGTCGACTGGACAAAGGGCCTACTGAAAATGACCCTAAGTCATTCCTATTGTGGGGTGCCTGTTTGTATGTCTCCTCAACTCGGAGGATCGCTTTGAAAGCACACAAAGTGGTCTGGCATGCTAGAGAGGAGGCACAGGAGACATGATAACTGTTTGCTGCAGGTTTAGCTGGGTGGGAGTGCTCACAGGGAATGTGTGACAGGAGGCCTAGTGTTGCAATTACTTTATCAGCATAGTTTAAAGGAGACACAAAGACCATTGAATTCAGTTTCTTCAGCATCTGAGCAGTTACCTAATTAACATCTGTTGCCTGCTGCTCATAAATGGTAGTCAACTATACTTATTGCACATAATAATAGGATATGAGTAATCACTTCAATCCGCCCTACTATGTCTAGCAAACACACATAATCAACCGATAGGATGCCTCTTAAAATACTCTAGAAAACACTTAGCACCCACCAATGGCATGCGTCTTAAATTACTCTAGAAAATACTTAGCGCCAACCAATGGAATGCCTCTTAAATAACTTGAGCGAACATTTAGCACCACCCAATGGCATGCCTCTTAAATACTTCATGCAAACACTTAGCACCCACCAATGGTATGCCTCTGAAATAACTCTAGCAAACACTCAGCACCCATCAATGGCATGCCTTTTAAATAGCTCATGCAAACACTTAGCACCCATCAATGGCATGCCTCTTAAATAACTCTAGCAAACACTTGGCACCCACCAATGGCATGCCTCTTAAATAACTCTAGAAAACTCTTAGCACCCACCAATGGCATGCGTCTTAAATTACTGTAGCAAATACTTAGCGCCAACCAATGGAATGCCTCTTAAATAACTTGAGCGAACATTTAGCACTCACCAATGTCATGCCTCTTAAATAACTCTAGCAAACACTCAGCACCCATCAATGGCATGCCTTTTAAATAGCTCATGCAAACACTTAGCACCCATCAATGGCATGCCTCTTAAATAACTCTAGAAAACACTTGGCACCCACCAATGGCATGCCTCTTAAATAGCTCTAGCAAATACTTAGTTCCAACCAATAGCATGCCTCTCTAAGAACTCTAACAATGAGTACCCACCAATGGTACATGTTTCTAAGAATTCTAGAAGACACTTAGTCCCCACCAATGGTGTGCTGTTCTCAGAACACTGGCAAACAGCTATTATCTAGCAATGGTGTGCCTTTCTAAGAACTCTCACACTTATCATCCGCATCTATAAGAACTGTAGAAAACACGTATAACACACCAATGGCGTGCCTGTGAACGAGCGCTATCAAACAGTACCCACCAATGGCACGTGTCTGTAAGAACTCTAGAAAAAACCTAGTCCCCACCAATGCTGTGCTCACAACTCTAGCAAACACTGATTAACCAGCAATCCTACGCCTTTCTACGAACTCTAACACTTAGCATCCGCCAATGGTACATCTCTATAAGAACTCTAGCAAACAGTACCCACCAGTGGTGTGCTTTTCTAAGAACTTTAACAGACACTTAGCACCCACCAATGGGGTGGATATCTATCAACCCTAGCGAGCACTGATTACCAGGCAATGGTTTTCCTAAGTACTCCAACAAACATTTAGTACCCATTAATGGCATTCTACTCTAAGAGTTCTAGCAAACACTGGGTACTCATCAATGGTGTGCCTCTCTAATAACTCTAGCAAACACTTAGTACCCACCACTGGCACTTCTCTAAAAGAACTCTAACAAACATTTAGTACCCATTAATGGCATTCTTCTGTAAGAGTTCTAGCAAACACTGGGTACCCATCAACGGTGTGCCTCTCTAATAACTCTAGCAAACACTTAGTACCCACCACTGGCACTCCTCTAAAAGAACTCTAGCAAACATTTAGTACCCATTAATGGCATTCTTCTCTAAGAGTTCTAGCAAACACTGGGTACCCATCAACGGTGTGCCTCTCTAATAACTCTAGCAAACACTTAGTACCCACCACTGGCACTCCTCTAAAAGAACTCTAGCAAACATTTAGTACCCATTAATGGCATTCTTCTCTAAGAGTTCTAGCAAACACTGGGTACCCATCAATGGTGTGCCTCTCTAATAACTCTAGCAAACACTTAGTACCCACCACTGGATCTCCTCTAAAATAACTCTACCTAACATTTAGTACCTACCAGTAGCACTCGTCTCTAACGTGACTCGTGACGGTGCAAACAACAGTCGTTTCCAGATAGCTGCGTAGTAATGTGGTATTTAAATATAAAATACCTTTATCACAAAGACGCGTGTTTTTGTGCAGTCGCAATTAGCCAAATGCAGCTGAGTTGAGGAAAACGCAGTGAAATGAAGGGACATCCTGTCAAATGTATGTTTTTACTTTCACATGGTCCAATGGCAGAGCAGTGGTCAACACAGGAACTTCAGAGCACCAACGTTGTTTTCAATAACCCCATTATTCTAAAAGAAGATTCTCCATTTATCAAATGTAAAACGATTTTCCCTTCGACATGTGGTGTCATCAAACTTGGCAAGCATTTTATACTGCACCAGATGCCCACTGTAGTAGACCAGAGCACCTAGGCTTGTCCTTAAAGTGGCATCCTGTGCCCTCGCCAAGGGTATCTACACCTTTGTCTGCTGGAAGAAAGAAAATGAGTGAGGGGAGGAAAATACGATGGGGAAGTGGGAGATAGATGCAACCAACACAGAGAGGGAGGGATGCAGCGAGGGAAGAATTATTTGTGATATGATGGGTGTGGGTCAGCCCCGTTAGGTGGACGATGGTTCTGCAAAAGAGAGGATATATATATATATATATATATATATATATATATATATATTTAAAAAGAACTCATTACCCGGTCCGTGATGGAGGCGGGATGAAGTTGACGGAATGCACTCCCAAAAACAAATAGAGAAAGCCCCAATGACTCTCTATACTGAGGCAAAAAAAGCACCCAAGTTGGTCCAGACTGACATGCCTTTATTGTAAAGTCAGCATGGATAGAAAAAAGCACAGAACAACGCGTTTCACGGCACACAGACCGCTTGATCACGTAGAAAAGTGTAAACATAGACAAGGTGGCTTTGTATAGGCTAATACATCTCTATCCCCAGTTCTCAGTATAGAATGTCTCCAGAATAGTTAAGTGCTCACTCGATTCCAAAACGGCAGGCATCTTAACACTAGCAAAATGCTACGTGATTCCCATAATAAATACTGTCGGACTCATTCTTAACATTATGCATGTTTGCATTACAGTTTCTGTTTCATTAGACTGATTGCAAAACCAATGTAACCTACTTCATTGTAAAAATGTGAATGCAAAATACAGAACATTTCTGCCACATTCATGAATTACAGAATATATATCAAACATTAAAAATCTGTACATGTCTTAAGTGTGATCATGCTGACATGTATTTTAAAAGAAATGCCCAGAATTGTACGGCAGTGAAACTCTAGAAGCTAATGCTCAAGAATGCTGCTCTTAAGCAATGTGATAAAATACCACTTGCAGCGAACAACACATGAAGCTAAGCAAAAATGACAACAAGTAGAGTGTGGGAGCCATGGCGGCCGTAGTGGCCCCAAAGTGTATGCTAACTAAGATGTCACTTGCCATTGCCAAATAGTAGTAGACAAGAGGGTAACCAATGGAAAGGCATCTATCGCTGTAGTCAGTAAATAAAGTGCCATGTGCATAGCTGGATGATGGTATCTACCAGCATAACTGTGCAAATATGCAAAGCAACATTGTCATGGATATAATGCTAAAATTAGTTGTAATAAAGTGCATAGTGCATATACATGATAAAGTGCATAGTGCATTGTAAACATCTAATTAGCATCTAACAATCGGCCTGTGCAAAATCGCAAGAAGATATATGATGCCAATTATTTCCATTGTACCCAAATTCTACTTGGAGCAACATAAACATGAGGCAGCATAGACAGCAATATTACAAGGTCCCACAAAGTTAAACATGGATATATGCAAAAAAAGGCCTATAAATATAGTGGAATCTAAAAAGAAAGATAGTTAAGTAGTTTTGGAAAGACAAGGGAGAGAAGAAAAACCCCAAAAGAAAAATAAGGGGAGGGGAAGGGTATTTGCCTAAAAATTATGAGCCTTTATACACTAATCCAAAGAACAGAAAAATTAAATAAATGTTCGAAATGGGACATGCTTACGTATGCCCATAGAATAAAAAACCTTTAGCTTTGTATTTTCCTCTGTTATGTAAACGGGATGACAAAAAGTATGTCATGAACAAATGACATAGTACAGCAACCTAAAGTGTGTATCAAAAGAGGTTGCTCAATTACATAAACAGTGCGATGACTATCGTGCCCTCCAGTTGCAAGGAACCTCAGAGGTCCAGGACTAAGGGACACATAGCTCAACCCGAAGGAAACAAAAAGAGCAAGAGGGAGAAAGTGAGAAGAGTAAATTAAATGTACAAACTGCTAAGGTGACCCAACTTCATGGTTTCCAAAACTCTTCAACAAACACTAAAGCCAAAATTAACGTGTCCAGCTAGTTATCAACTTATGCATTCATAGTGGTACAAAAATAAACATCCTGAAAAATATATACTGCAAAAAATCAAGAAATCAATCATTATAGGAGGGACAAAAGAAAATTAATTTGCTAATCAAGTAATTCTTACAGTAGCGTAAGAAGAATGCATCAACAAAATAATGTCATATGGAAAAAGGAGGAACATACATGAGATTCATAATTAAGTTCCTAAAAAAGTATAAAGTTCTTCATCCAAATTGTGACCTCTTGGTTTTTTGGTTTCTAGGTCCAAAATGCATTTGGTTTCCAATTGTCTCAGTGCCAGTTCTCTATTGCCGCCTCTAGGATGTTTGGCTATAGTATGAATGCCAAAGAATGTAAAACCATCCAATTTGCTATTATGTACTTCTTTAAAATGCACTGCCATGGGGTAAGTAACATCCACTTTCTTGATGGCCCTAATGTGTTGTAACATGCGTAACTTAAGTTTACCTATAGTACTGCCAACGTACCACTTGTCACAGGGACACATGAGCACATAGACCACGTACTCAGTGTCACAGGTGATACGTGTCCTGATGGAAATATTCTTGGCCAAGATGGGATGTTCATAGTTACGGACATCTGTTGCATACTTGCAGGCCTTGCATTTCCTGCACTTGTAGAAGCCTGCAGTTGGTGTATGAAGCCAAGTAGAGCCTGTGGATGGAATAGATGGGCTCATAAAGCTGGAGACAAGGTTGTCCTTAAGGGAGACAGAGCGTCGAAATGTAATGTTCATCTTGTCACCCAAGATCGTTCCTAAATGTTCATCCAATTT
The DNA here is from genome assembly GCF_040938575.1 of Ambystoma mexicanum. Lineage (NCBI taxonomy): Eukaryota > Metazoa > Chordata > Amphibia > Caudata > Ambystomatidae > Ambystoma > Ambystoma mexicanum. The sequence goes on along the minus strand of NC_090930.1, from coordinate 1,105,700,673 downwards.
TAGGATATGCCAGTGTTTCCGCATAATCCGACGTATATATTGGGAATTAGTGCCATAGGTGAGTATAAGTCGAGTGTCACTTGTTTGATCATTTGAAGGTGACTGCACTATAGTTGTTAACAGTGAGGAACGGTCTTGGTCCCTAGCTTTATGATAGGCTCTTTCAAGTATGCGTTTGGGATATCCCCGTTGTTTGAATTTAAGAGCCATGTGTGCACATTCTACATCAAACGTCTCCAGTTTTGAACAATTCCTTCTAATGCGAATAAATTCGCCATATGGTATAGACCATTTGAGAGAGGTAGGGTGATTACTTTTCGCATGTAGCGGTATATTTGAACTTGTTGGTTTACGATAAAGTTCTGTAGTAAGTTCTCCCTGAGCCACCTTTACAAGAATATCGAGATATACGATAGCAGTCTTGTGGTGGCTTTCCGTAAACTGGAGATTTAGTTCATTAATATTCAACCTTTGGACAAATTCTAACCACTCTAAGCTAGTACCATCCCAAATGATGAATAGATCATCTATGTATCGTAACCAGAGTATTATTTTGGCTGTGTGCACATTGTTCTCTGTACCCCAAACAACAAACTTTTCCCACCATCCCATAAACAAATTGGCATAAGAGGGAGCAAATGTAGTCCCCATGGCTGTTCCCTGAAGTTGCACATAGAATTCACTGTTGAATAAGAAACAGTTGTTTGTCAAGCAGAGATGAATCATATCCAATATCATGCGACTGTGTGACAAAAAATTCATTGACCTAGTATGGAGAAAGTATTCACACGCTCGTAGACCATCTGCATGTTTGATGGAGGTGTATAGGGATACTACATCAAGAGTAGTGAGAAGATATGTGGGTTCCCAGGTAATGCCGTCTATTTTGTTCAGAAAGTCTTTAGTGTCTCTCAAGTACGATGGCAGTGTAGTAACAAAGGACACCAAAGTCTCGTCCACAAATTTGGAGGTGTTCTCGTACAGTGCCCCACAGAGTGTCACAATAGGACGTCCGGGGGGTTTGCTCATGCTCTTGTGTACTTTAGGCAGGAAATAGATTGTAGGCATGACAGGGAATCTTGGATGTAGAAATTTACACATATCGTCCTCCAGTAGCCCCTTCTCCCTATATGTGTTTAACAAATCAAAAAGTTTCGTGGTCATACCTGCAGTGGGATCTTTGTCCAATTTTGCATAGCAGGAACGGTCATTCAATTGTCTTGAGGCCTCCTTGATGTAATCAACACGGTTCATAACTACAATGTTTGTACCCTTATCTGAAGGTTTGATAATACAATCAGATAGGGTACTCAGATCTTTCAAAACATTTTGTTCATGATAAGTAAGGTTTCCTTTATGGTTCCATTTGGTCTTCCTGATCCTTTTCAGGTCATTTATTACTAGGTCCTGGAATGCCTCAATGTGTCCTCCTGGATTAAACATTGGATTAAATCTAGATTTGCACCTTAATAGACTCGTCACTGGCCAATCTGTATGTATATTCATGGAATCCCAGTCAATGTCACTATTGTCCTCAGATAATGTGCAATCAGATCCCAGGTTTATAAGATTGCCAAATGTTGCCATATCCTCAATGGTAACTGGAGTGTACCCTCCTGGTGTTTCTTGAGCTGATTGTTTGGACGGATTCATGGCAAAAAACTTTTTCAGCCGCACTTTGCGCATGTATTTGACAAAATCTATGCGCGTCTCGGCATAGTTATAATAGCTTGTGGGGCAAAAGTTAAGGCCTAATCGTAGTATTTTTTGATGGTCTGTGGAGAGTGTATGCGAGGAGAGGTTAATTATGGACATATCTTGTTGCTCCATATTGGTTTTTATAAGTTCTTGGTTCCAGAGCGGGTCTTCCGTGCTAACTGTTCCTTGTCTCCGGATTCTAGACCTGTTGCCCCTCCTCGTTTTCTTCCTCCTCTTTGTGCCATTGATTTTCCCCGGCCTTTGCCTCTTGGTTTTTTGTTGCTGTTGCGCACATCCATCCCCAACAGCTGCATCTCTTCTAAAAAATTCAGTTTACGTATAGGTTGTTCACTTTCACTTTCTGTGGTGTCCACTTCGGATGATGAGCACGCGGCCAATGGCTCCGTCACTGTGGGTTGTGGGCCAGTGGGTAGTTTCAATCTCAGGGTGTCGAAGCGTTTGGCGAAAGTGAATACTCTTCCTTTTTCATAGTCGTCTTTGTCTCGTATAAATTTGCGTTGTTTACGCAACTTGATGTCATCCTCAAATGCTTTGTAACCCTTTTCCATGTTGGTTCTTATGGCTTTACCCTCTGCACTAGGATCAATAGATTTCAGCTGATCCTCCACTTCCTCTATTCTTGACAGGATCTTCTTTCTGTCCGTTCCTGCATATTTGATAAGAATCTTCAGGAAAGTCACGGAGCATAAGCCACTTGCCTCTCCCCACTCTTGCAGCATTTCGGGATCTTGCTCTTCAAAGGTGGGTGTGGTGAGGATGTCCGAAAGTGTTGTGATTTTTTAGTTAAGTTTGTATGGCAGATTTGGGGAACTGTAATTTAGTACACAATGGGGTCATTACGAGTTGGGCTGTGTGGGTTAAATGCAGCGGTATTACGATATACCATTGCATTACCGCACATCCCAACTATAATTCTGGCTAGAAAGTTGGAAGATTCACCTCCAGCTATGAACTGGAGGTAAATCCCCAGACCTTCTGCCCATTTTCAGTAGAATTACCCCATTGAGTCGCAGGGACAAAAAAAATGAGGATTTACACCACTACTTGTAATCCAGCAGTAATACCACTGGACGAAGTGGCAGTAACAGTAATTCTGCTAGGTGGTATTCCGGCAGATTTACTGCCTGAATACCGCCCACCTTGTAATGACCGCCAGTGTAATGTTGGATGCATGACGGGGTCGAGACTGAGCTTGGGCAATCCTGGATGTTTGGTGGCTTATTTGCTTGGGTGTCTGTATTCTTGGTACCCCAGGTCAAACTCCAGAAGGTTAATTCTGTGACTGTCAACCCCTAGCCAAGAATAGACTGTGTATCACAGGGAATGTTGTTGGTAGCAGTAGGTAAGGGTATGGAGTGGTTACATTAAAAAGGCTTGGCACCTTGATGTTAAAAAGGTTATTCTTAAGAGTGTCTTTCATATTATGTCAAGCTAGTCTTTATTTTGGTCCACATTGAGACCACTTTGGGTGCCTTATTTGGGAGTGGGATGTTGGAGTATAGTTATAAATAGCCATCTATAGTGAGAAAGCCTAGCCCGAGCTCGCTATGTAGTATGTGTTCATTAAATGTTGGAGGTACATATGTGAGCGAACTCGGTAGGTAGGGAGAGATGGGTCAAATGTCTGTCCGTCTGTATATGGCACCCTTCTCTCATGGAATGTAACTATGTAACTATGCTTTAACTGTTATCCTGGGGCCCTGTGCAGTGCTTTATGCCAGATGAAGGCCACCTCACAGGCCTGAGGAGAAGGGAGGGAGTAAATCAAATTCAAACAGCTGAGATGACCTTCCAGGTACCAAAGGAAAACCTTTGACAATGTCCTTGTGAAAGGGGAGTAATATCAGCATTCACTTTTGATGAATTATGTAGCCCTTTAAAGCTGACTTTCTACTTATGTGCATTGCTCAGTTGTAGTTTGGATTTCCTGTTGAACTTTGTAAGTGCTCAAATGGTCTTCAGAAAACATTCCACTATTGTGTGTCACCAATCTCTTTTCTTACAAAATATGCTTTTCTTGTGTTTTCCAACCAGCCCTTGAGAACCATGTTTCACAACCCATCAAGAGAAAAGTGTCCTACACTGCTGGATGCATAGAAGAAAGCAACATCAGCAACATTTTTTGGGAATTATGGTGGGAGAGTAGTTCTAAAAGCAACTTTTGGCGTTTTTTAAAAATATCAGAAGGGAATGGACATTAAATGCCTTACGGTAACCATCAAACATCAAATAATTGTATACAGGGACATAAAGAAATTCTTAATCTGGTCACCAAAGAGTTGTTGTACTACCAAAATAGGCATTTATGTCGGCACTCTGATTTCCCCCAAAAATGCCACACTCAAAGCCTAAGCTACATCGTTTCTATTAGTCCAACAAAAAGACTGGCGCTTGGACGCCAACTTAACAATTCCTTTGATCAACAGTCGGAATGTCTCTTATATATAACAGATGCAATGCAGAATAAGTACCTCTCCTGCTTCACCCTAACTGTTTTGGCACCCAGTGGCCCCTAAAAGTGACTCTCTCTCATAGGTCTTCTTGACCCTACCCATGCTGTGACCCCAACCTCGCTCCTGTAACATCCACTGAACAATAGCGTGCTAAAACAGGCACCCATTCCATTTCTCTGGAGTTCTGAGACCCATGCAACATTGCCGTTATGTTTCCATATCAAATATGTCCCCAGCCTTATTCATTCAACTCTTCTCAGTTGATAAGGATTCGCTTCTCCACTTGATTGTCAAACAAGCTCTGCCGGCCAATAGCAACAAGTGTATCATGTGCTGCCGGAGGGAACCCCAGTTTTCCTCCCCCTTCTCCAGGCCAAAAAGCACCAGCACCGGGTCTATTTCTCTGTGTACCCTTTCCACGCTCTTGATCAAGCTCAGAACTTCTCTCCAGAATCGCTGGACAACACCACAGGACCACCACATATGCCAATAGTTTGCTCTCCCCAACAATGTCCTACAACAAAAGGGGCTCATCGATGGAAACATCTGAGAAAGCTTCACAGGATTATACTGCCATCTGTCTAAGAGTTTAAAGCTGAGTAATTTATACTGGCAATCTATCGATATTTTAAGTACTCCCACGCTCAAATTGTCCCACAGTCCCTCATCCAGTTGCATCTCCAAATCCTTTTCCCATTTACCCTCTATTCCCTGCACCCTGGTGAGGAACAAGGCACTACAGACCCCAGAGATCAGGCCACTAGAAAAGGCATGTGACATGAGTATGCTTTCAATCTGGGTCAATTCCCTATGAAACCTATACCCCATTTTTCGGCCATCATAACATTTTTCAACTGTACGTAAAGGGCATAATGGGAATGGGGAAGGAGCTAATTACGGTACCGCAAATTGCGGTACCGTAATTAGCACCAAGATCCCTTTGCGGCACCCTACTTTAACGGCTGGTAAAACCAGCCGTTAAGGTCGGGTCCCGCAAAGGGAACTCGTAGTAAGGCGGTAAGGGTTTACCGGTACTGGTGCCCTTATCGGTACCGGTAAACCCTTACCACCTAACGTGTAATGAGGCCCTAAGCCTTCTAATGTCCTAGTCACCATTACCCCAAGGTATCTAAAGCTAGATCTCTGAATGAAGAGGTGCAAGTTCTCCAAATCTTTTGTGCCCTCCTCTGACCCTCTATCAAATGGGAACAAAATCGATTTGTGCATAATAACCCTGAAACCAGAGAGAGACCTGTATTGCGCTATTACTGAGAATCCTTCTGGGATCGAAACTAGGGGGTCTGTCAGGTGCAGCAAAACATTGTTCGCATACAGACCGAGCCTCAATTCCCTGTCTCCCACCCTTGTACCCCCAATCCTTCTGTTCATGCAAATGTTTTCCACCAGCAGTTCCAAGGATAGCACAAAACACAAGAGAGAAAGGGGCCATCCCTGCCTCGTGCCCCTGCATTGATCAAACTCCCCAGACAGCCTCCCATTCATTATCACCCTCGTCTTCGGATCTGTGTACAGGGCCTGTATGCCATTGAGAACCTGTTCTCCGAAGCCATATTTCACCAAGATCTCCTGCAGAAATGCCCAGTTCACCTAATTGAAGGCCTTTTTAGCATCAAGGGCCAGCATCACCGGATCTCCACCTTTACCTTTGGATAACAACATCATGCAGAGCATTTTCCTAGATGTGTCCGCTCCCTGCTTCCCCAGGATAAAGCACCCCTGATTTCAGTGCACCAATCTCGGGATAAGGCCCATAAATCTGGCTTCCAACGTCTTGGCAAAGATCTTTGCATACACGTTTAAAGGGGATATTGGGCTTTAGGACACACACCCACACGGGATCTCTCCCCTCCATTTATATTACCCGCAATCAACACTTGACCAAACGAGTGCAGAGCCTTCCCCTTATCCAAAATAAAGTTAAACAATTTCGACAAATAAGATGTCAGCATATTTCTTTAAAACCCAATCGTAAAACCATCCTCTGCCAGGGCCTTACGCACTGGCATTCCCTTAATCGCTACCCATACCGTCTCCCCTGAGATCTGAGAATCTACCTACAACGTCTCTTGTGGAGTCAGACCAGGAAGCGGAAACCCATCCATATATTTCCTCATTTCCTCTACTGATGCTCCTTCGCCCTCGTCGTATAGCCTGGAATAGAAGCGTGTGAAGCAGTCAGCAATGCCCATCAAGGTGGAGGAAACCATCCCATCCTCATCTATCCATCTAAATGTCTTTTGGGCTTGAAGGTGTGCCACCAACATGGAATCTGCTTTGTCCCCTTTCTCAAAGAACTTCTGCTTAAGTAAGCAAAGTATCCTAACTGTCTCCGACAATGCTGAGGATATAAATTCCTTCCTCTTCAGTTGTAGCACAACAAGCGTCTCCTGGACGTCCAGCCCTCCACCCAGAATCACCATTTCTAATGCCTCTGTATCCTTCCTCTGCCCTTGTTCAATCAAGGCCTGCTCCCTCTTCCTCCTCACTCCCTCCTGTACGAGCAGACCCCTCGACACCGCGTTGCCGCCACCCAGACAGTGCTAGCATCGACCTACGCTGTGTAATTCCACTTGTAGGATTTAATGATCTGCTTCCCGAGCCCATTACCAAAAACCTGGTCTTTCCATATAGTATCATCACACCAACACGAAAATGTTTCTGGTATCAACCTGCCACACCCACCTTCATTAGATTGCAATCCGACCAGCCTACCAGTTGTATAGTACTGCTTGAGACTCCCTCTAACATACCTTTACCCATCAAGAGATAGTCTATTGTAGTTTCTGTATCATGCAGAATGGAAAAAAAGGAAACACTGTTAACATCCAGTTTCCTCAATCTCCAGACATCCACCAATCCCCATGTGCCTAATATATCCCTTAGGACTCCACTCCCTGGTGTCAGGAAGGTTGCAGCCCCTTTCTGCCTATCTTGCACAGGGTCGGCCCACATCTTGAGGTCCCTTCCAATTATCAAAAGTCCTGGGCCAGACCCCAGTACGAGATCCTATGATGCTTGTCAGAAAAACATCCCTGATGAGGACAACATATAGCCACTACAGTAAACTCTTTTTTCTGGAGGACCAGAATGTCTGACCCGCATTGACCCCAGCAAGTTTAGATTCCTTGCCCACCTTAAATCCAGTTTCTTGAGGAAGCAGTATATCCAATCCCTTATTTCTAAATTCCGTGGCCACTAAAGACCTTTATGTAGGGAAATTCAACCCCTTACCATTCAAAGTACCTACCCAAACATATCTATTTTGGTCAAACAGACCTATACTATCGAGTCCACGTATCCCTCCTTGTATCTGCCATCATGTGTCCTCCTGACTCCAAAGGCTCCACTCCCAAAACCGCTATCCCGGCTGTTATAGCATGCTGTCGCCACATCCGTTCCTGCATCCTTTCCCTGACCCCTCACCCCCATAGAAACCATAACCAACAAAAAACATAAAATGGGCCACTAGGATCAGCTTCCAATGCCCTGCCCATAGCACTAAGCCACCTTCGTCAATGTGACAACAGTAATACAAGCCACAGAACATAATCCAAACCCTGTTGATGGTGAGATCTCCATACCTCAACCTGAACTTGGTTACCACCATTGGGTCTTCAAATCCTCACTTCTAAGGAGATGCTTTCCCCAATCTGCTATAACAAGGAGCGATAAAATTACTGCATTTGAGCCACAGGAGTGTGTTGACATCAGACTTTAGAGTACTGGAGTAAATTAAAAATGCCTGATTTAGACTTTGTGTTCGATGACTGGAAGAGAGAGCAGTTCCTCGGCTCGTTTCTCACTGAGTTTCTCTTTGGAGGTGCCCATGGTGCTATCAGATGTTGACATACACAGACCACTTCTTGCTGTCTTCATATTTATACTCAGAGCTTACCCTGCTCTTAGTGGGCACAGCATACTTTTGTCCAAGATCCTAAAAATGGCCCAATGATTAGACGGTTATTAACAGCAATTATAGAGCATATCAGACTATTACCTTAACATCTTTCCTGACGCACAGATGGTCCTATCTAATGACAATGCCTGCAAACTACTTGTCATGATCTATTACTATTTTCTTCAAGTACATCCTTATCTTGTTTGGTGAAACACTAAAAGTTATGTGTTTATGCAAGATCCTATAAATAGGCCAGCAATCAGCCGATTACATGTGTAGATCATAGAGCAAATTCAACAACTACTGGAGCATTTAACGAGATTGCCTGAATAAAACAAGTTTTTCCTTCTTTAAAAGTAATTACAGGCAATCATGTGGTCTATAGAGCTTATTGCAGTTCTAGAAAGTGAGCAGATTCAACGACGTGTGGAGAGACATCGATGGTGGAACCTAATGTATTGGTGCATGATCTGTGGAGGCTCAGCAACATTATCGTCTTTCTGTGTCTATTGATCCACACTGTTTATTATAATGGTTCCAGAAGGCAAGGAGTTCCGTTAATCCTTTCCACTCCAGTTACTTTTGCAGAACGAGATACTGTAAGAAGGCCAAGGCCTTATGTGATTGTTCCAACTCCAGTAGCTCATGTGAAGGCACTGATTTCTCTGACAAGTGTCCCTATGATTCCCCGGGCAGGAAGAGTGTATACTGATGTGTTTCATGAGTTTTTTATACAAGCTCATCGGGCAAGAAAGAGACCTAAGAGAAGTGCAAGGGAGGATGACTATGAATTAAATGATTATCTAGACAACACAGCACATTTGGGGAACAACATGTGGTATCGGATCATGAAAGAAGTGGGAAAAAGAACTTCTAAGGAGGATTGCTCTGTATGTGCACTCCTGCCTTATGCAATGGGAAAGTCTAAGATATTCATAGCTATTGAAATAGATGTTCAAACAACGCATTACCTGACTCACCTTGCACTCTGACGTGCAAGAGGTCAGTTTCAGGGTCGAACGGCATCCTAGGTATGGGTGACGGAACGGCCAGTCCCAGATGAAGATGACTATGTTCAAGACTTAAAGAAGAGAAGGAGCACACACCAGAAATCATGTGATAAGATATGAACAACCTGGCATGAAGGGAGCTGGAATCAAATGAGAGATGAATAGGAAGCTCAACTGCCAAGTAACGTCTGATGAGGAAAGTCAAAGCTGCAAAAAAAGTGTGAATCTGGGGAACAGTACTTTCTCCAGGCAGCTTGGAAGAAGGCATAGTTGTGTGCAGAGATGTGGCAGTAACTGGTCATCACAAGCCAGTTATTGAACAAGTGAAAAATGGATGCAAACCTTTCTGGCCCAGACTTGCAAAGCTTCTGAAGTGGGTTGAAGACAAAGGAGGCCCATTGCAGATACTGCCTTTGGCCAGGGCAAAACTATGTTTCTGAAATAATGGCACAAGAAAAGTCAGAGAGAATCAACAGTGTGCTCAAATCTTTGATGTACCAGAAATGAAAGATGTGACAGTGGTGATAATGGATCACTACTGGGCCTATGGATCCAGAGCTTACATGAAGCTGCCAAGAGACTGGGGAGGACTATGTTCCATTGTGATCATTCATGTTCCAGTATTGGTGATTCCAAAGAGTGATCTGAACATTGATGAGTTCCCAAAAGCAGATGCTCACCTGAGGAAAAAGAGATCTGCTGAACTCCTAAATCGAATGAAGAGAGACAATTATTTCTCAGCCAAATCGATAGAACCCTTTGATGCCATTCCATATGAAAAAAGAGTAAAGTGTTCCTTAGTTGGGGAACTACAGGAAAACAGACAAAGACAACATCGAAAACAGTGATTACCTGCTCACTAAAATCAAACTATCAGACCACTGCACCATCACACTGCACCTCGTCTACCGTCCCCCTGGTCCTATAGGTGACTTCCAAACTACTCCGACTGATCGCCTCTCCGATAACTTGAAACTCCACACCAGAGCCATACTACTAGGCGACCTCAACCTAGGCCTCAATGATGACAACGATCATGCAGCCAAAACACTCAACACAGCACTCGAAACCTTTGGGTTTACCAACACCATCACCACTCCCACACACATACAAGGTTGATCCCTTGACTGGATAGCTCAGCATAACTGTCCTATTTCCATCACTGCGAACACCCCCATCCCATGGTCAGACCACCATGCTATTCACTTTAACATCCCCACCACCAGTAATAACAAAACTCCTGAGCCACCCATGCCCAAAGCGCTGACCAGAAGCTCCAGATAGCTCACCAAGGACAACCTTATTCCATTCCTAGCCGGGCTGGCATTTAGACCCCCTTTTTGAGCTGATCCCAACGTCCTAGCAAGATCCTACAACACAGCCATTAAAGCAGCTGTCGAAGCCATTGCACCACTTAAACCACGCAAAGCCAAGCCCACAAGCCACACCAACGCTTGGTTTACCCCAGACCTCCTTGTACTCCGCTCGGAGAAGTGTACAGCACTGACCCTCTGGCAAACCACACGCACGGATGAAGCTTAACTAAACTTCAAAACCAAGACAAAAGAATATAAAAAAGCTATAATTAGAGCCAAAGCCATCTCCTTCGAAGCCAGAATACGAGAGGCACAATCCAACACAAAAGAAATCTTCTCGGTTTTCAGAGACCTAGAAACTCTCACACCCACACCACAGAACTTCACCAAAGATAAAACCTGGTGCGATGACATCCAATCAGCCATGAACAACAAGCTCAATACCCTGCAAACCAAAATTCAAAGAACTAGGCAAACACTCAACATCCCGACCACCAACAACACACCACCACCCCCACCTACGGCATCAAACTCTTTCTCCTTTAAGGACATAACATAAACTGATATAATCAGCATTATGAAAACCATAAAGCCATCTAATTGCAAAGGAGACATATGCCCAGCCACACTCATCAAAGACTGCACCAGCCATCTTGCCCCCTTCCTCACAGCCTTTGTCCCACAAGCAAAGTCCCCTCTTGCCTAAAGGAAGCCTGGGTCCGCCCTCTCATGAAGAAAACTTCCCTCGATCCTTGCATACCCAACAACTACCGACCTATTACCACGGTCCTCTTCCTTCTCAAAATCTTGGACAAAGCTGCATTTATACAGGTACAACAATTCATTGAGGAAAACAAACTTCTCGGGCTACGCCAATCAGGCTTCCGCCCAGGTCACGGGACTGAGTCTGCACTACTTGACCTAAAAAACCAAATGGATGACGCAAGAGATAAAGGGAAATCCGCTCTACTCCTCCTTCTAGATTTATCGGTGGCCTTCGACCTCGTCAACCACCAAGTCCTATGCCACCACCTATCCACCACAGCTAACCTCTCTCCTAATGCCACAGCATGGATCGCCTCTTTCCTACAAGGAAGGACCATGCAAGTCTTCTCAGACCTTGCCTCAGCCTCACCCACTGTTATCCTATGCGGTGTTCCGCAGAGCTCTTGCATCTCGCCTACCCTCTACAACATCTTCACTCAACCCTTATTCCTCATCTTCGACTCCCTGGGTATCTCGTACACTAACTACGCTGACGATACCCAGATCCTCCTCACTCTAACAGGAGACTATGACACCGACTCCAAAACGCTTAACAACATCTACAACACAATTCAAGCATGGATGGCAACCAACGGCCTATGCCTCAATTCAGACAAAACTGAACTTCTCATAGTTGGCTCCAAAGAGACACTCAATAACCTTGACTCACAGTTCACTCACTTTACAATCGACAGCATAACCAGTAGCCAACGCGGTAAAGACACTAGGTGTCTATCTGGACTCAAATTAAACAATGACCAGACAGGTGAACGCCATTGCCTCAACAGCAGCCTACCATGCTAAACTGCTCACAGCAGCCAGGCCCTTTCTATCAAAGGAAAATTACATCACAATTGCCAGACCTATAGCAGGGTCAAGACTCGACTATTGCAATGCCCTCTTCCTGGGCACTTCCTCCAAAAACTTAGCTAAACTTCAAACGATACAAAACAACGCCCTCAGAGCAGCCATTGGAATACCCAAAAAAGAGCACATCACAAAGAGAGAAAACAGGCACACTGGCTCCCAGTAAGAGAAAGATTTGTATTCAAAGCACTTGTCATTACCCACAAATGCATCCATCTCACTGCTCCACCCTATCTCTCCGACAGGATGCACCTCACCAGATCATCCAGGCCTACCAGAACCCCATACACAAACATGCTCGCGACCTCCAGAGTCAAGAGAGCCAGAGCAGGTGGGGCCAGCTTCCCATACCTAGCTGCACTACACTGGAATGCCCTACCACCAACCCTGCGAGCAGAGGTCTCTCACCGAGCATTCCTAAAATCTATGAAAACCATGCTATTCAACTGACCTTTGTAAACCTAGCCGGCACACCACATACACTGGAACACTTCAAGGTGCCCTAAACATAAAATCGTTTTGAATGATTGTGTAACAAATACTGTGAAACAAACTCTCAATGTACTACAAGCTCAGCATATACCGTCAGCTGACATGTAGCCTATGTATGTAACCTTATGTATGTAACCATTGCGTAACTAAGTATGCCACAAGTAACAGCGCCATAATGCCTTCGGGCTTTGTGCGCGCTATACAAATGTAAAAATAAATAAATAAATAAATAAACTCGAGTCCCCTGCACACTATTGTTGTCCAAAAAAATGGGTTTGGTTCTGTTTATGAGTTCTTTGTAATTATCTTACAACTTGTTGTATTTCTTAGTTCTTATTAAACCTTCATAATAATTGGAATTCCATTTTTCAATATCTTTCAATGTGAAATGATACCATTTTCCAATTTGATGATTTTGTTCAATGTCACTTTTTAATATACTGAAGGCGTTTTGAGAATAATATCTATTCTTCAGGTGTTATTTTTTCTGGAAAAATATATTTACAAAACAGTAATCATATAACCTTTGTTGATCACATTGTGTTAACTTATTAATTTAATAATTTTGAATAAAACTCCAGTGTCTGAGCATATATTGTGAATTTAATGACCATTATTGTAGACACCAATAGTTCTCATAATATTTCATTTCCATATCTGATGTAGGTACATGTTATTTCCCATAGTGTACTATTCTCATTTTCTTGGTTAAGGTGCTTCAATTAAATAGTTTATAATTCTTTCTCAATCTGAACATCATGTTTGTGCTCATCTCTTTTCACGATTGTTGTGTATTTTTTATCACATATCCTTTTAATTCACAATGGAAATATAATGAGTGCTAACCTGCGTAATTCATAGTCCCTTTCTCATTTTTAGGGGGTAAAAAGTCTATTTGTCTTCCTTTCTCATCACTGATGATGCCAATATGCACTCTAATTCATTTCTTCTTGCCTTTGATATGCAAAGCAATAATTTATACAGCACAGGGATTCCATGTTTATAAACATTATAATGCACAATGTTTGGAGTAAATGAGATTCACTTACACTTGATCTTCGTTATCCTTATGTGCAAGATGTTAAGAGGATTGGAGTATCCCCTATTTTGTATCAGTGGCAAAAGGCTGGTGCAATTTTCAATTTGAAGCAAAAATGCTTGTGGTCAGGATACGAGGAATCCCATATGTGTCTATAATTGAATAGATTATAAAGATGGGAAAAATGTGGCTATCTCAGATATTCAGTATCTCTAAGTAAATCAAAAGAACATTTTTTTTTTGGCTGAGTAACTCACCAAAATCCTTTTTCTTCCGTGTTTCCTGCAAGCACTCGTTCTGAATGTTGCAAAATGCCTGCCATTTTAATGCGCGTCGCCGCCTAATCATGACGTCATCTCGTAACGTCACGTATGATGTCACTAATGTCAACAAGATACCGTCTGACCCCATTTGTCCTTAATAATCTGGTCACTGTTTTTCTCTTCTATAGGTGTTTGTTTTTACTTATAAAAAGGTTCTTTTGATCATTATTATAGAAAATCTGAGTTTCTTAATTTTTGTCTATACTAATGAGGAGATACATTATTCATATTTTAACTAAAGCAATTACTTATTAATATTCACATGTTCGTTCCTGATTAAATGTGTTGGACTATATTTTGTGATATATTTCTCTACTATGCTGACTTTCACAATTTTGGATACAAATCTCATTTCTTCTGGTCCTATGCATATATAGTCATAATGTAATTAATTACAAAATGTGTGTTCATCATCATCCTAATTTGTTAGTTTCATGCAGTTAGTGTCTCAGTAGTCATTATTTGAATCTCCTAGTTCAAACAAAAAATCTGCAAAATTTCACTCTGTCATAATACCACATGGTATAATCATTAATTCTTACATCCATATATCAATCATGTTTTGGTTCATGTCTGATGGTAAATTATTACATAATTCAATATGTTACCAGTCTCTCAGTGTAATCATCATTGGTACTTGATATGAATGTGTTTGCTGTCTCTGGTGGATCACAAACTCTTTTTCAATTCTGTATTTTGAGAGATATGCTCCCAAGTAGTAATCTTCATTCATGCCAAATGGTGATAAAGAGTCGAGTTTATTAATCCAAAAGAGTTCTCTTTGGGGAAGAATTGTTGTGATATTTCCTCCCCTCTGTAATAGATGTATTGTTTCCAATATCAGGCATCTTAATTGTGCTATTGTGTGATTATTGTTCCGAAAATGTCTGTACACTGGTGATTTAAGGTTTTTCGTTCTTATGTGTGACTTATGCTCTGTCCAATGTTCTTTGGCTTTCCTTGTGGTCTTGCCTGTGTAGAATTTCCCACAGGGACATTTAAGAGCATATATAACATTCTTTGGGCCTCATTACGACCCAGGTGGAAAACCATGGTGCTAATAGCACCATGGTCCATGCCGGTAACTTACCGAATCCGCCATGGAGAAAGGGGGAATTACCACCCCATTACAAGGTTGGCGGGGCGGTAATTCCCCCTTCCTCCATGGCCCTTCCCCATTCCCATTTTTGCCCCATAGGGCTCAATGGGAATGGGGAAGGCGCTAAGTACGGTACCGCAAATTGCAGTACCGTACTTAGCACCATGATCCCTTTGCGGGTCCCTACTTTAACAGCTGGTGTAGACCAGCCGTTAAGGTCGGGTCCCGCAAAGGGTCCTCGTAATCAGGCGCTAATGGGTCAATGGCGCTGCAGCCTTTTACGGCGCCGTTAACCCATTAGCACCAGCGTCGTAATGAGGCCCTTTGAGTTCTAGTGGTGAGAGTGAAGAAACCAATGTTCAAGTTAGAAACATTCAAACAACAGAAAGAGTACTGGAGAAAAACCATATACCAACACAACCTACTACATCAACAACAATACCTGAAACGGACCTTTTTTTTTAGAAGGAAACCGACCAGAAGAGGGAAGAAGAAAAGGAAGACCAAGACAGAAATAAAACCCTCAATCCTGGTGGACATTTCAAGTAAATCCCTAACACAATCACAAATGGACACCTTGAACATGGGATTATCCTTCATCCCAACAACAAATACAACTTGTTTTAAGGAAGAAGTAAACCTTTTCAAATTAATACAAAAAATTAAGTTAAACATTTTCTTTGACAACTTACCATAAATCCAAGAAAGACCAAGAGAAATAAAATACATGGAGATGAAAGGTAAAAGTACATTTCATCCGCAGGTCAACCATCCTATTTTGAATCTGTTCAAATTAAAGATAACAAAGGAACTAAGGAAACTGAAATACAATTCAAACGGAATCCAGAACCTCAGACAACATCAATTGAAGCTAATCAAAGAATTAGCGGAAGACAGTTCAGTAATCATGAAACCTACGGACAAGGGAGGAGCACTGATTATAATGGACACTGCATTCTACAATGAAAGCTGTATGGAACTATTATCAGACAAAAAAACATACATACAACTAGACCAAGACCCGATTGTCAAAATAAAAAAGCTGATTGAAGACACAGTCAAAAAGGCATTAGATACAGAATGGATTTCTGAGCACACAATGGAATTTCTGATTAACAAAACTCTGATAACACCAGTCCTATATGCTCTACTAAAAATACACAAAAATCCAATCAAACCACCATTTCAACCAATAGTAGCAGGCACGGAGACTGTTTTCCAACCCTTAGCAATCTACTTGGATGCAGCCATCCAACCACTTACACAGACAACTCAAACCTACCTAAAGGATACTTCACATTTATTACAATTGCTTGGTGAATTTAAATTATCAAACATCCCATTCATACTTTTCACACTGGAGGTCACCAGTCTTTATACCCCAATCCTCCATGGAGAAGGTATAGAAGCCATGGAATGGCTACTATTAACACATGGAGAATGTACCATACACAAGGTCTTTGCTTTGGAATTGTTACATATCATCTTATACAGTAACTAGTTTAGACAAATTGACAAATATTACTTGCAAATTTCAGGCACCTCAATGGGGTCATCCGCAGCACCAGTGTATGCAAATGCATTTATGTATCACTTCAAAAAGAGTTTTGTATTAAACAATCAAACATGGAGATCCAAACTAATATTCTGGAAGAGGTTTATTGATGACATTGTAGGAATATGGTCAGGAACAGAAAAAGAATTACACCGATTTCATGACTATTTGAACTGTAATGAACAAATCAAATTTACATTGGAGAAAGGCAACCCAGCCATACATTTTCTGGATGTCTTGGTGGAATACAAAGGAACAGAATTTCAACTTCTGTCTATCGAAAATCAACTGACAAAAGAAAATGTACCATTCAGCCATTTGCTTAGGTTAAAAAGAATAACATCAGATACTGAGAATCTGCAAAGGGAATATGAAAACACAAAAACAAGGTTTTAAGAAAGATGCTTCCCAGAGGAGATCATAAATAAAGCCAGGACAAGAATTGGCCCATTAGAAAGAATTCATTTGTTGAAACATACCAAGAAAAAAGGAAACACCAGATTAGTACATTCTCTGAAATTCTCATCCCAGAGTTTCCAAATTAAGAAAATCATAATGAAAAATCGGGAACTAATCAAGAATGATCAGACGCTAAACCGCTTATTCCCAGAACCTCCTATGATAACCTACATGAGAGGCAAGAACTTCAGGGTCTCAATAATAAAGGCCGAAAGACCTTACACAAAAAAAACAAATGGTACTGAGCAAACAAAAGAAAGGCACCCATGCATGTTTGAATTGCCAACATTGTTCCAATTTAATCAAGGGAGATCACATCAGGCACCCAACTTCGGGCAAAAAGATACTTATTAGAGACTTTTCAACATGTGACTCAAAGAATGTTATATATGCTCTTAAATGTCCCTGTGGGAAATTCTACATAGGCAAGACCACAAGGAAAGCCAAAGAACATTGGACAGAGCATAAGTCAAACATAAGAATGAAAAACCTCAAATCACCAGTGTACAGACATTTTCGGGATAATAATCACACAATAGAACAATTAAGATGCCTGATATTGGAAACAATACATCCATTACCGAGGGAGGAAATATCACAAGAATTATTTCCCAAAGAGAGCTCTTTTGGATTAATAAACTTGACTCTTTATCACCATTTGGCATGAATGAAGATTACTACTTGGGAGCATATATCTGAAAATACAGAATTGAAGAATAGTTTGTGATCCACCAGAGACAGCAGACACATGCATATCAAGGACCAATGATGATTACACTGAGAGACTGGTAACATATTGAATGATGTAATAATGTACCATCAGACATGAACCAAAACATGATTGATATATTGATGTAAGAATTCATGATTATACCATGTGGAATTATGACAGTGAAATATTGCAGAATTTTTGAACTAGGATATTCAAATAATGACTAATGAGACACTAACTGCATCAAATTAACCAATTAGGATGATGATGAACACACATTTTGTAAATAATTAATGTATGACTATACATGTATAGGACCAATGAAATTAGATCTCTATCCAAAATTGTGAAAGTCAGCATAGTAGAAATATATCACAAAATATAGTCCAACATATTTAATCAGGAACGAACATGTGAATATTAGTCTATTGGTTTAATAAGTCATTGCTTTAGTTAAAATATGAATAATGTATCTCCTTCTTAGTATACGCAAAAATTAAGAAACTCAGATTTTCTATAATAATGTTCTAAAGATCCTTTTTATAAGTAAAAGCATACACCTCTAGAACAGAAAAACAGTGACCAGATTATTAAGAAAAAATGGGGCCGGACGGCATCTTGTTGACATTAGTGACGTCATATGCGACGTTACGTGATGACGTCACAATTACGCGGTGATGTGCATTTAAATGGCGGCTATTACAACACTCAGAACGAGTGCTTGCAGGCAACACAGAAGAAAAAGGATTTCGGTTAGTTACTCAGCCAAAAAAAAACTTTCTTTAGATTTGCTTAGATATACTGAATATCTGAGATAGCCAAATTCTTCCCATCTTTATACATTATTCAACTATAGACACATATTGGATTCCTCGTATCTTGACCAAGAACATTTTGGCTTCGAATTGCACCAGCCTTTTGCCACTGATGCGAAATAAGGGACACTCTAATCCCCTCAACATCTTGCACATAAGGATAACGAAGATGAAGTGTAAGTGAATCTCATTTACTCCAAAAATTGTGCATTATAATACTTATAAACATGGAATCCATGTGCTGTATAAATTATTGCTTTGCATATCAAAGGCAAGAAGAAATGAATTAGAGTGCATATTGGCGTCATCAGTGATGAGAAAGGAAGACAAATAGACTTTTTACCCCCTAAAATTGAGAATGGGACTACGTATTACTCAGGTTATCACTCTTAATATTTCCATTGTAAATTGAAAAGATATGTGATAAAAAATACACAACAATGGTGAAAAGAGATGAGCACAACCATGATGTTCAAATTGAGAAAGAATAACAAACTATTTAATTGAAGCACCTTAACCAAGAAAATGAGAATAGTACACTATGGTAAATAATATGAGTTATATCAGATATGGAAAAGAAATATTATGAGAAATATTGGTGTCCTCAATATGGTCATTAAATTCAAAATGTATGCGCAGACACTGGAGTTTTACTCAAAATTATGAAATGAATAAGTTAACACAATTTGATCAACAAAGTTTATATGATTAACATTAAGAATGTATTAATTCTGATTATGATTACTGTTTTGTCTGAAGAAGAGAAATTATTCTCGAAACGCGTTGAATATATTAAAAATTTAAATTGAACAAAATCATCAAATTGGAAATTGGTATTTTTTCACATTGAAAGATATTGAAAAATGGAATTCCAATTATTATGAAGGTTTAATAAGGACTAAGAAATACAATAAGTTGTAAGATAATTACAAAGAACTCATAAACAGAACCAAAACCCATTTTTTTGGGACAATGATAGTGTGCAGGGGACGCAAGTTCCCCAACTAGGGAACTCTTTCCTCTTTTGTCTATTGTAAACATCCCATATGCCAGGGATGTAGTATTTCCTCTGCACCTTAAAATATCACCAAATTCTAACTAACATCGAACTGGAACGATATCTTAAAACAATATAAACATCAAAAACAACAAGAATGCAGAGTATTCTCTGGAAGCCATTCCATATGAACACAGATTGTTCAGCAAGACTTATTCAGTGTTTACTATTTTCTTTATGCCTGGGATCCAGATGATGGCGAATACCAAATGGTTACAGATAACCAGATGGGAGCTTCTGTAGACGATCAACATCACCAGAAAGGCATTTAATGCTATCAAGGAGGAGCTAAGAGCCATACGGCTGACGACTCTACAGAATGCATATGTCTTGAATATGATTACAGCTATGGAAAATTGGAGAATCATATTGCGCATTCATACCTTCTCATGATGACGAGAATGGCACCTTGACAGAGACCATAACGAAGCTGACAAACCTGCACATCAAGATGGAAGACAAAGTGGAAGACATTGCTGATGATAGGTGGTTCGTGTCAATTTTCTCGTGGGTTCCACAATGGATGGCGAACATGTTCAAGTTCCTTGGAGCCCTGTTGGTTATGATCATGTTTGGGTTCCATGTAATCAGGATAATAATCACAAAATGCAAGAAGACTGTGAAGAAAGCAGTAGGAATGAAGTTTGTGATTGATGTCGAATCAGGATTTGAAGCTGAAGAGCTGACAGATGAAGAAATCAGAGACTACGTGAAGGCCAGTATTCATGCACCTGAGGGAACGAATTGCCTGTATCCGAAGAACCACACAAAGTATGTGGGAAGATGGATTGACTGTAGTCCCAATGGGCAATGCAGTCTTATGACCTGGAGTGTTGATGAACATGTGAAATCAGCAGGATGCCTCAAAGGAGTCACAAAGATATGGACTCCAAAGAAGCATTTCTTCAGGCGAGGATGTCTTGATGTTAAGATTGATGAGAGTGGTCAATGAATCGCCAAGAGGGGGGAGTGTAGAAGAAGAGTCAAAAGCCCCTACCAAAATCTTCACCCCATGTTGCCTATATGTTGGGAACCGGATATTGCGACATGTGCAGTACACGTGAGAATGCCTATACCGCAAAGAATTTGTGAAACAAGGTATCCACTAAGAAAACCTTATATGCATTCATGAAGATATGATGGTCTTCTGGAGAGAGTCCCGGAAGAAGTGTGAAAATGAGTGAGAAAGAAGATTGGTGACATCATACGAAGCAGAATCAATGCACCCAGAAAAGATACATAAGACAAAAGAACATAGACATTCTATAAGCTCGGAAGAGGAGGTGTGAAAGATGAGCAACATTTCAGGCTGGAGATGAAAATGCCCATGCAAAGAAACACTGAAGAAAATGCAAAGTCATTTTACACTTGTACAGATGCAGTAACGCAAGTAGAAAAAGTAATCCTGAGGCTGGCTACATAGTAAATAGCTTGCAGCGATTTGTCAATGTATATATATAGGAATGTATAGAAACTGGATGTTCCATAAAGCACTTCAGCAAGGCTTGAACCCTGTGAATGGAAAGGGTTTTCAGTGTGGCGCAGTTGGAAAATAGCTAATGGTGAAGGAGAATTCAAGAAAGGCTGGCTGGATCAGCACCATAGTCGAGGCCATCGTGAGCCTGGGTGTCTGTCGAGTAGCTACATGAACATAAGAAAGAAATAAACCTGTTTGAGGTGGAATGAAAAAACACTGAAGGTGTCAAAAGTTCATTATTTAATAGTA
Source organism: Ambystoma mexicanum (assembly GCF_040938575.1). Taxonomy (NCBI): domain Eukaryota; kingdom Metazoa; phylum Chordata; class Amphibia; order Caudata; family Ambystomatidae; genus Ambystoma; species Ambystoma mexicanum. The sequence goes on along the minus strand of NC_090930.1, from coordinate 1,105,679,347 downwards.
TTAGAGGAAGCAAAGAGTTTGAAAACGTGGTCTCCAGTCTCATGATCAGATTGAAATAGACTTTGGGTCGAGCTACACTGAAACCAGAAGATAAAACCATGCCTCACTCCCTTTTATTCTCAGGCACAGAGAGCTTCTGCAAGGCCAAGTTCAAAGCCTTAATTGAATCGGCAGACCGCAAGAGTGATGATAGACCAGCCCAAAGGCACCAAGGGTACCAGTCTGCGTGCTGCTAGCGTGTGGAATATTCCAGAAGGGTACAAGCGTGCCAACCATTTATAGAGGGTCATGTAACAGAGAGCCCTATAGTTTGTGTAACCAATGGATCGTTGTGTATTTTATGACAATGGAGATGACATGCACTAGAGGAGGGCTTAGTTGTCCACCTGATGTTAGAGACCCAATCACAACCCTTGTTTGAATGGAACGTACACCAAGATGTTCCCTGTAAGCCTATCACATCCCCAAGTAGGTTTTTGTAGTTTGTTACGTAGTGTGACATCAATGAGGACGAGTTTTGACTATAAAAGTTGAGTTTTTTTATGAAATGCACAGAGAGCTCGAGCGAACGTCTGTTGATGTCCGTTGCAACTCCCTGTTTTAGATAATTGCAAATAAAACAGTACTTTGTTTTGCCAACTTCCTGAGTCCGTTTTATTATTGATGAATGAGTAAGTTCTGTATCCCCATCCATCTCTAAGTATGGCTGCCTTGTCTTAAAGGACCCAGGTCTATGGGTTCACCCCCATCTTGGCATCTGGCAGAAATTGTTGTTATATTTAAAAAGGGGGATCCAGGTAACCCTGGAAATAATAGGCCAATTTCCCTACTAGATTCAAATTGGAAACATGGGCAACAGAGTGTGATGCTTTTAGGAATCTACAGGCGGGCTTTAGAAAAGGGGTGAGCACCATGGACAAGGTCCTCAGACTGACACTAACCATGAACAAGTATGTGACTATTAAGGGTAACAATTTGCATTCACTTTTCATTGATCTAAGAGCTGCTTTCGACAGCATACCCAGAGTAGCCCTATGGCAAGTACTATTAGCCAAAGGTGTACCTATTGCCCGATTGAAAGCGATAATGGACTTATATGAATGGTCATCAGCAAGAGTAAGATGGAGTCTAAGCGGGGAGACCACCAGGAATTTTCTGGTTGAAAAGGGACTAAGGCAAGGCTTTATACTTGCCCCTTTCCTCTTCAACCTGTTTTCTGATGGTGTAACTGGCTGAATTTCCAACAAATGCATTGGCTGCACCATCTCTTGGTGGTGAAAAGTTCAGAATGCAATTTGTTGTCGACGATATCATCATTATGTCCCGCACACCCATAGGTCTATTTAAACAGAGAGCCCACTTCGTCGAGTTTTGCAGGAATAAGGGCTTGGAAGTAAATGCAAGCAAAACAAAAGTAATGAGATGTGGCAGGCAGCAGGGGCGGCGGTCACGTATGCACAGTACTACAGATGGGGAAAGAAATAACTGAAGTGTGCCATTTTGACTATTTAGGAATCAGTATATCGGCAGATGGATCATGACAGGAACATCAAAATAATACCAATCTAACACTGGGTAGGAAGTGTAAAGGCATGCTATCCTTTGCCAATTCCTTAGGAAATAACCTTTTAATGGTTCTATGGCATATTTTTGCTTTTTATTGGTTGCCTTACAAAAAGACCAATTTTTGTCGGACTATTTTAGGCACCCCGCAAAAAACAAAAATAAGACAACTCTTTGTCCCCCCACCCTCGCTTGCAGGATGTCCCTATAATCGGGGGACTTCACCCCCAAGTCCCCCTAAGCAGCCCCTGGATCACTTCCGACCCAGGCATAACCTATCCTCTGAAAAAAAAAAAACATGCAAAACACACGCACACGTGAACACACACTGAAAGGCACACATAAACGCGTGCATGTTCTTCCATTCTGCTCTTCCTGGTGCCGACGTGCCTGTCAGCCCCTCGTGTGTGGCAGGGGAATGACAGTTCAATTTAGAAAGACAGCTCTTTTTTAAATCTATTTTTAAAAAAACAATCTTTTCATTTAAGACCTTTTTAATTCCAGCATTGGAAATCTATCTATCCCAGGCACTGGCAGGTGGTCTTTACACTGCAGGGATATGGAGGCACACTAAGGCTTCGGCCCTTTAAGTGACCAAAACTAACTTTAAAAAAAAAAACTATTCTGTGTCCCGAATAGTACACCCAATATCCCGCTCCATATGGAATTAGACCTGATATTTATTTATTTATTTATTACATTTATAAAGCGCGCCTAGCCCTCAGGTATCTGGGCGCTTGACTTAAGTTACAGTTACATATACATTAATTTATTTAAGAATACGGTTACATATGCATTAAAAGACTTAAGAATACCGTTACATTGCTTCACATAGCTTAAACACTTGTAAGTGAGGTTGGTGCGTAGTAGTAAAGATAATTAACAGGAACTACGCTCATTCCTGGGGTATTGGTGAAAAAGCCAGCTTTACTGATAGGTATCAGAAATGAATTATCTCTTAAACCAGTTTTGTTTTGGGTGCACACTTGGTCCAGTGATACCCTTTTAAAGTATAGGGCGACTATTAAGGATGTTATTTCATATCAAAATGCCCTTTCATTTAAATGGTTTGAACCTATCATGAGAGACTTGCATTTGCTTAATTTCAACGAATTCTAGAGAAACCCAGTCTGCCAGAGCAGACAACATGCCATTGAAGCTCATACAGATATGCTGTGGGGCCAATATGCATCTAATTGCCTGCAACTATCAATGAGGTACACGTTACAGCATATTAAGCAAAGTTATTCTCTGGATGAATGGTTGTATTTCTTTGAAAGCCCTTTCCAGAGAGCCTTATACCTGAAGAGGCACTTGGATAGTCTCCCACTTGCTGTGGTTAATGTTTGAGTTAACATTGAGTTTCTGGGGGAAGGTGAGGAAAGGGGGAATGGCTCTGAAGAGGTCAAGCTGACAGTGGGCCATTTTGGTAAGGTCAGCAATGTGAGGGGAGAAGCAGACATGGGAGTTGAAGATGACACCAAGGTTTTTTGCCTCACAAGAGGGTGAGGGGAGGGGGCCCAATGAGGGTGGCCAGAAAGTGGGAGCGAAGGATGGGGCAGGAGTCCCAATGAGAAGGATCTCAGCATTACTGGCATTAAGGCAGAGATGGTTAACAGCACATCATGCCTGAATAGCAATCAGGCAGCCGTGAATGATGGAGGACGATGAAGAGGAAGGAGAGGGAAGCTTTAAGGAGAGCTATGTGCCATCAGCATAACACAGGAAATGAGGGGAGAAAGTGGGGATCAAGTGGGCAAGATAGATGCTGAAAAGTCACGGCGAGAGGATAGAGCCCTGAGGGACACCACAGGTAGAGAGTGAGGTGGAGGAGAGAAAAGGGTCCAATTGAACTTGGAGGGCCGGTTCGAAAAGAAGGAGGTCAGCCAGTCGAGTGCCAAGTCTGTGATGCCCAGAGTATCACAGTACCGATATATCAGGGTGGAATGGTTGACTGTGTCCAAGACATAAGACAGATCAATGAGGATGAGAACAGAAGGGGAGTTAGAGTCAAGGTTAGAGAGAAAGCAGGTCGTCAAGGGTGTTCAGAAGAGCAGTTTCCGTGCCTCTGGCTGCTCTAAAGCCAGACTGATGGTCAGGGAGACAACCAGCAGATTCCGTGTGGAGGATCAATTGGGAGATGACCAACTTCTCCAAGAGTTTGCCCAAGAAGGGGGTAATGGAGGTGGGGTGATATTTACCCGGGCAGGAAGGGTCCACAAACAGCTTTTTGATGAGCCACAGTGAGATGATAGAGCCTTTTGGTTGTTGCCCCTGAGCTTCTTTCTGGGTCTGCAACCAAGAGACCCAGGATTATAGCCACCCGCACCCCCCCTGCTTCCCCAGTGACGCCTCAGAATTATTATATAATCATTGCTGACCAATCCAAACCCTTCAGACTTGAAGGAAATGTGAAGAAAGTAAGACTATGAAGACTATGAAGCCACTCCATCTTCAATAATGCCATTCTTTGCTGAAGCACCGTGACGTTTCTGTGCAAGTAATATTCATAAAGTGTTAATAATGTGTTTCGAATCCGAGGCTAAAAGTGGAAAACTATTGTCCCACAGGGCGCAAGCGTGATTGACAGGCCGATCTATTGCCTGAACTCCTGAAGCGTGAAGCTACCGCCATTCCGCATTTGGGGCCCCGGGCGCCCTGGTTGTCCCCTGTAGGTTATAGCGACGCGCCAGGGGCAGTTGTGTCCCTTGTAGCACGGTGGGTGCGTTCCCTAGCTCTTCTCTTCGGCACATCCGGGGCCACGCGCACAGCATCCAGTTCTTTTTTCGTCTCTTTCGCTGCGCTGAGTAATTGCACCATTTTGGACGCACTCCATAGGAATGTGCGCGCAAATCTTTCTGACATTTCATGCCCACGTCCAGTATTTGCCATATTAAATATTTGATTTTCACGCGGGAGCCATTCACCCGAAAGTAACGACCTATGTTAAAGGCCGCCGCAGTTACCTCGCTGTGCGTTCTTATTATCATCTTGGCCGCTAGTCGCAGGGATGTGACGCCAGCTTGTTGACATTGGGATAGCAAAGACTAGCTCGTGTTATTTTCACCATTATTTGCCACGCAGTGCGTTTTAAGTTCGTCAACCCTTTGGGAGACGCATGCGCAGTGCTCAAAAGAAGTTAATTCCACGCAAACAGCTTGCTAATCACTGCCTAATCACATGTGAGCCTTTGAATCTTGGGTCAGTTTGCCAAAAGATTGCCAATTACTTTGAAAGCTGAATGAGACATTTGCATTTCCATTGTGTGCTTTTTTCAGTAAACAGTTTATTTCAGATGTGAATGCTGCCTTATCTTGTTTCATGTTTGAGCTCAGATTTATGCCACCTAAAGTGGGTTTACATAGCAGTTATTCCAGCCTCTTTTTAGAAAGATGGCAGATGTTTTCTTTTGTAGTGTCATTTTAATTTGGTTTCTTTATAAAAGTTGTTCTTGAGATAATGTGTTGCTGGTAATGAAAGGGGAACGAGCGGCAGATTTAGCATGAATTTGTCCATGCATTGTTCTTTTTCTGGCCCTCGCTGTACCTTCAACACTTTATTGTTTTTTCCAACTTGAAAGCAGCTTTGTCAGAAAAAGATGACATATGACATCTATAGAGCCCTTTAGGAAACTGCAAATGAAAAGTGTGCTTATGTATGTGTGTGTGTCGGGGGTGGGGGTGGGAGAGCGGGGGCGGGGGTCATGTTGGTAACTTATGTATGTGTGTGTGTGGGGGGTGGGGGTGGGAGAGCGGGGGCGGGGGTCATGTTGGTATGTGTCACCTAAATTTCTCCTCTAACTCACTTACTAAACCATTGGATGCGTTTATCAAGCTAGCCCAGTGTATAAGAGTATCATACAATATAATAAAAGGCCAGATGCATGTTTTTCCGATGCAGTCATGCGCAATAGAGACTGCCTGCTTCACCTGTTGTCACAGCTAGAGGGAGCTGATGCCTTGGGAATAACATATTAACACTCTGAACATTTATCTCCTCGCGCACTTTGGCCAGTGTACACAGGTTGTCATACTGGTCTAAAATAAAACATTGTGAGGTATCCACAAGCAACATGTGAGTGCTACATAAAGCGTGTCAAATATATAGATAAACAAAGTTCTTAAATAAACACGTGGTGGTTCATCGGCTTGCCCTAGTGCAAGTGAAATTATCTACAAAATTATAATGTGTCGTAATGCATCTAAAGATGTTCACCAGTAGGTGATGCGATAGGGACTGATCAACAAAAAAGCTTTTCTGTTTCTGTGAGCACTTGCCTAAATTATACGCAAATGGGCACTCGGCGCACTTGCTCATACAGCTTCCTGAGTATGTGTTTGAATAATGTGCACATGCATGTGCGCATTTGGAAGATCGCACACATATGAGCATGCAGGAGGCACGGCCTCACATTTGGGATTGCATTCACGAGAAGGGTAAAATCACACATGTGATTATAAGCCCATCAGTTCATTCTGCTCTTGTTTAGAACAGAGAGAGTGGGAAGTGCAATGCTTAGAAGGGTCAATGTTGACCCTTCTGAGCATTGCCTTTCTTCAGGACAGTCATTTCTTTAATCCCTGATGTCCTAGATATGTTTCTGCCTGCTCACAATTGAACTCTGCATTGTGTGAACTTAGATGACTCTCCCAGAACAAGGCAGCTAATGCACAGAGTTGCCCAAGTGTTCGTAAACAGTAGCCACTGGTTTGCACATTTGCCCAAAGTGAGTAGGTTGACTGTCTCAATAGTAGTATATTCCTTATTAAGAGAGGGAAGCATTGTCAATGTGCAGTACAACAGGCCACTTTCACTCGCATACTTGGAGCTAGGTAGACACACGTGGTTGTGACGGGCTATGTGTGTCAGTCGGATGAACCTGAAACCACAAAAATGGAGCAGCACATTCATTGATGTGGTTAAAAATAAATACGTAGGCTGTCGGTACCTCGACAAAGGCTTTGCCACTAAATGGGTGAATGATTTGGAGGACGCTCCAAGGGAAACTCACGCCGCTAGAAGGCAAAATGCAAAACATATAAAATGGGTATCTGAAATATACCATGGTACTGAAAATTAGTATTTTTACAGAGCAATGATGGGGGGCAATCAAATTCAGAGAAATCAGTATGCGCTTGCAAGCAGGGCTGATGATAAGTGGACCAGAGGGTATGGTACGTAAGGCCTAGTTCCATCAAGGTGCCCGGTAAGGGTCCTGCCACAACAAACACCAGTTCATTTCAGTGGGATGAAAGAGGAGTCCTGGTAGGATCAGCAAACACCTTTTATATGGAGCTCTTGCTTGCATTTGACACCCCTGGTTGCAGGTTCAAAGGAGGCAAATTGAGATGGTAGAAAAGGAGAACCTTTGGGCTAGAGTTAGTGCTCAGCGATCTTCAGGAAAAGTGACCTAAGAATATTTACAGGTCATCCGATGTAAAATCCAGGTGACCAAAGTATATCCACCTAAGAACTTACCAAAACCATCTCTGGCCTACCCCTTCTGCTCCCCAGATTCCCCTCCCCTCCAGCAACTCTCCTCACCGATCCCTCCCTCCCTTTCCTGTAACCAGCGCCTTGGTCCCTGTCCGGTTTTTGAACACTTTATAGATGTAAAACTAATACATAAATTCACAACTTCCTCTAGGCTTTTTATCATAAACTTTTGGTGGTATCTGGTGGTATCTTGGAACAGTTCGAACACCACAAGGATGAAAGTATATTGTATGTATGTGATATAAACAGTCTGAACCTAGCTGGGAAGCAACAGAATGCTGTACAAAGGGGACACACCCAGGGAGTTACAAGTATGTGCAGGATAGCAGAGCAGCAGGGGTGGGTAGTGGGGACAGGGTAGGGGGGTTCTAGGTGGTGAGAAATAGGGTTGAGTAGAGCGATCAGCAATTGGAGAGATGTTATGAGAATAGTAGGGTCTTCCGGTCCTTCCTGAAGTGAAGGGTGGAGGGGGCCAGTCTTATCTGCGTTGGTAACTTGTTCCAGAGACTGGGTGCACATCAGGAAACAAGGAATAGCATAGTACCTTTACTATTCCTATGCTAGGCAGGCCAATGCTAACAATAGAAAGGAAGCATATTACTAGTACTTGAAGGAAATACCAGAAATATTATTCTAGGTGGAAATACATGTTTTTTTAATCTTGCTATATTTGGTTTTACTCTCAGTTTTCCATGTTTTTATACTTTCAGTTAAGGCAAGCTTCCTGCTAGAAATAGTATTTTTGCTATTTTTAGTTTGAGTGCTGCCCATGCTAGAAACTGAAAACCCGACTACTAGTGGACCTCCCAGTGATTTACAGTGCAGTTAAGATGTCCAAAATCAGCCCCCACTCTAGTGGAGAATATTTACACTTGGAAAAGTGCAAATGTTTTGATAAATGTTATCAAATTATTATCATTATCAAAACATAATATTGTTTATTATCATAACATTATCAAAACATAATATCATGTTTTGATAAATATTTTGATAAATGACACCAGGGGGCGCTGAATCACGGACGCCTGATCCGGTGTCTCCTCTCTCAGGCTGACTCAAGTCAACAAAGGCCAGCATTTAAAATGTTTTATTGAACTTTACCAGAACACTTGTCTTCTATACCCCGCCTGGCACCACCGGACCAATCTTCCTCCTAAAAGGCTATCTCCTTCCTTCCACACACACTCATCTGGAGTCTGCCCCGGTGCCATTACGGCCTCCCGCCATCTCCAGGCCATCTCCTGGCCATTACGGCCTCCCGCCTTGACTGTGCTCTCCGCCCCGGACCTGATTCCTGCTGGCTCGAGTTCCTCCTGCAGCCCGACTCACACTGCCGTGAGTCATTCTCCTACATCGGGAGCACTCCTCTGTCCCATCTGGGAGCTCACTTCGCAGAAGTGTCTGCGCCCCGGACGGCCGCCTCTTGTGCCCCGAACAGCCACCGTGCAGAGCCTGACAGCCTTGACACACTGCCTGCAGGCGGCTTTCTGAGCGTAATCATCTCCAGCCTCAACAGCGCTCTCCACTCCGGACCTGACTCCTGCCTCTCGAGTTCCTCCCGCAGCCTGACTCCAACTTTCATCAACCACGCTGCTTGTCTCCTGCCTCCAGCACTGTGCTCTTCGCGGCTTTGCCCCCTCCACCGGAACACCCGCACTGCCAGTGAGACTTTCACCCGCATCAGGAGCTCTCCTATGTCCCATCTTGGATCTCCCTTCGCAGCCGCCATCCGCACCTCTCTCCACTGCGCCCCGCAATCTGACCGTAGTCCACCCGCCTCTTCCTCCTGCGAGGTCCTAGTCACCTCAGTCATCTACCGATGCCAGGTGCGCAGCTCGGCTGCTCTACCCTCATAGAACCACCATTTGGGTTTCACCTGCTCTGAGCTGCCATCTGGGCTCCAATTGCCCGCCTGCCGAGCTGCCTCAACCTCCCCAGGTTTGTGCAGCCTCGCAAGAACCACCAGTGCCTGGGAGTTATTGCGCCTTCGTGCTCTGCCTCCAGGCCACCACCTGTGCTTCATTCAGACCACCATTTGGGACTGGGCTGCCTTACCCCTTCGAGCCCTGCCTCCAGGCCACCTTCTGATTTCCTTTGCCCGCTTGCTGGGCCACCTCAACACTACCCCTAGCGCTCTCCAGAGCTCACCACCTGCAGGACTGTCCACTTTTCTAGTCCCTCGCCGGATCCACCAGTGTCTGGTGCCGTCGGCACCCTTGAACTCTGCCTCCGAGCCGCCTCCTAGACTTTCTTCGCCCGTCTGCTGGGCCGCTTCACCATTGCCCTTGACACTCTCCTGAGCTCACCACCAGCAGTTGCCATTGCCTTACGACTGCCTTACTTACACTGCTGGGCTGCTACTTAAGAGACTTTCTTCCTCCTCCTCCTCCTCCAGAGGACACCGGACCTACTTCTTCGACAGTACTCTCCAGGCCTGCACTCCAGAACCGGACTTGACCACCTCCGCCTCCACCCCAGTCCTCCCAAGGACACCGAACTGGCTTTCATGATCCAACTCCTGCCCTTTGCTACTCACCTCTCCACCAAGGACGCTCTGCTGCTCTCTACCCTGGACGCTTTGCTGCCCTGCTGTACTCCTCATCTGCCCTGGACGCTCTGCTGCCCTGCTGCTCTACTCTTCTGCCCTTCATCACACCATACTGCAACCCCTATCCTCTACCCCTGCTGTTGTTATTCCTGGCCCCTGCCCCTTGCACCTTCTCCTGGCCTCTGCTACCCACCTCTCTACCCTGTGTGCTCTATTGCCTACTGCCCTAGACACTCAGCTGATCTGCTGATCTCCCCAACTGCCACTGATTGCATCTTGCTGCAACCCCTATCCTAGGCCCCTGTTGCCCTCACCTCTCCTACATCCACCAGCGCGTACACCTTTCCCCTCCCTGTCATGCATATTATCTCTCTCTCCCTCTGTCGGCTTTCCTCCATCTCCCTCCCCCTCCCCCTCCTCTTCTTCCTTCCCCTCATCCTAATGACCACCCCCTCCTCTCACCTCCCTCCCTGTCCTCCCCACATAATCCCTTCTCACCCCAATCTTATCCATCTCCCCACTGCTAACCCCTCCAGCATCATCAACATTTCCCTCTGGTATGCCTGTTCCATCTGCAATGAAGTCACTGCGACCCTTGACCTGTTCTTACGACTCAATCATCATTTCCTCTGCATCACCGAAACCTGGATTCCCCTCTTCAATTCCACTGTCCCTGCGTCTCTCTTCACACCCTCTTCCTCCTTCTCTCATGTACCAGGCCCCTCTGGTCGCGGAGGCGGCATCGGCCTCATTTTTCACCCTAAATGTCTTTCCACATCCCCTACCCTTACCCTCCCCACCTTCTGTTTTGAATTTCTCTTCAAATCTTTCTCTCATCCTCACACAATCTCCTTCTTAATTATTTACAGACCTCCTGGCCCCCTCGCCCCCTTCTATGAAGACCTGGAACATCTTCTTTCGCTCATCTTTCCCTCCCCTATGCCTGTCTCAGTCCTCAGCAACTTCAACCTCCCTCTCTCATCTCCATCTCTTTCCTCTCCTCCCCTATCACTACTTGACTCCTATGTCCTCTCTCCCCTTCCCACCCCCCCACCCACTCCTCAGGCTCCACACTTGACCTCACCTTTCTCTCTTCTCACTCTTCCTCCCCTGTATCGTCTCTCCCCAACTATGACTCCGACCTTGCCTTGCTCTCCTTCTCCCTCCCTCCTCCCCCTTATCTCCCACCTCCTCCCCTCCTCTCCCTCCTTTTCTCGTTGTGACCTCCGCACCTTCAACCCTACTCTCTTCCTTGACTCCTGTTCTCCCTACCTTCCCCCCTCTCTGACTTCGCCTCCCTCTCAGCGGACGAAGCCCTCTCCTCACTGTCCTCTTCGATTACCTCCAGTCTTGACCAACTTTATCCTCTTCCTTCCTTTTCCCCCTCACACAAACCTTCCCAACCTTGGCTCTCTTCGCACCTTCTGTCCATGCGCCGACTCCTCCGACGCCTCGAATGACGCTGGATCAAATCCCCTTCTCTGACCAATCAGTCCTCTTATTTCTCATATCACTCTCTCTATGACTCTTGACTCTCATCTGCCAAGCGTTCCTACTACTCTTCCCTCCTTCATTCACAAGCCTCTCATCCTCGTTGTATCTTCCAGACCCTTTTCCGCCTTCTTTTCCCTCCTACTTCTGACCCTTCCACTAACTCTCCCCTCTCTCCCTCTGACTTTGCTAACTTCTTCTCATTCAAAATTCTATCTCTTCGCCAGAACATCCTCTACTCTCCTTCCTCCTACCGCCCTTTCCCCTCGCCCTCTCCCAGCTCTGCCAACTTGACCACCTTGTCTCCTATCACCCCTGCATGTGTCTCCCATCTCCTATCCAAACCTCACCCCACGACCGCCCCCTCTGATCCCATCCCCACTTCCCTCATCCCCAAAATGTACCCTCTCCTTATACCTTACCTAACCGCCTACTTCAACACCTGTCTCTCCTGCACCTTTCCTTCTGCCTTGAAACACGCCACCATAATCCCTATCCTGAAGAAACCTTCGGCTAGCCTGCTCCTTGCCTCCAACTTCAGACCAATCTCCCTTCTCCCCTTTACCTCAAAGTTCCTTGAGCGCCTAGCCTACTTTCAACTTTCTGCATTCGTCTCATCCCACTCCCTTCTCCCCACCTCTCAATCTGGTTTCCGCCCTAAACACTCCACTGAGACTGCCCTCACCTACGTCCTCAACTCTCTCCTCACTGCCCGCTATGCTAAGCAATCATCAATTCTCATCCTCCTTGTTCTTTCAGCAGCTTTTGACACCCTAGATCACCCCTTATTTCTCAGCACTCTGTCCTCTTTCGGCTATAAGGGCTCTGTTCTCTCCTGGCTCTCCTCATACCTCTCCAATCGATCCTTCACTGTCTCCTGGGGCAGCCGTACCTCCTCCAGCCTCCCCCTGAACTATGGTGTCCCTCAATGATCCGTGCTAGGACCCTTTCTTTGCTCTCTCTACATTTCCCTTCTCTCACCAGTAATCTCCTCTTTTGGCATTTCCCACCACTTCTACGCTGATGACACCCAACTCTTTCTTTCCTTCTCCTCCTTCACACCTGACCTCCACCACACTCTTTCCTCCTGCCTCACAGCCATAAAAAACTGGATGTCATCCCACTTTCTTTCCCTCAATACTGACAAGACTGAGGTGCTATTCTTCCATCCCAACACTCTCTTCCCTCCCCCTCCCTTCATCCACTTTCCACCTTCTAACCTCCCCATATCTACCTTTGCCCGCAATCTTGGCCTCCCTCTTGACTCCTCTCTCTCCTTCTCCACCCACATCTCTCTAACCTCCCCTCACCAACAACATCCGCAAGATCCGCTCCTCTCTCACATTCCATGCCTCCAAACTCCTAATCTCCTCCCTTATTTTCTCCCGCCTCTTCTACTGCTCCTCACTCCTCTTTGGACTCCCTGTCTCTCGCCTAACTCCCCTAAAATCCATCTACCACTCCTCTATTCGTACTCTATGTCTCCTCGGCTCTCGCAAATCCATTTCTTCCTCTCTCTCTCAACTGGCTTCCCTTCCACGCACAACTGAAATTTCATTTTCTCTGACTTGTCTACAAAACTCTCCATGACCTGCCCCCCTACCTTTCTTCCCTCCTCTCTTTTTATTCACCCTCCCGCTCTCTCCGCTCAGCAGACCTCTACCTCCTCTCTCTAACCCCAGCCCCATGTGCCTCTTTGTGCTTCCGCTCCTTCCAACTCTTGGCCCCCCAACACTGGAACTCCCTCCCCCTCCCCACCCGCTCCTCCCCACCTACTCATCCTTCTGCTCCTCCCTAAAAGCCCTTCTTCTTCACTCCCCCCTGACTCCCCTTTCCTACCCTTCTCCCCATCTAAGCCCCCCTCCTTCCCCTCCCTCAGGACCTCAAATTCGCCACTGATACCACTTGAACTTTAAGGTCACCAGACCACTCCCCTTTCCCCTCCCCCTCCCCCTTCCTCCCACTCCCAGACCACAATACAAACTCTGGAACCCCCTTCACCTTCCCCCACTCTCCCCCTCCTCCTTGTAAATTGTTCTACATGTTGTTCTAATGACTTGACTCATGTTTGTAATATGCTTCTCTTACTCTTGTACCTGTTGTTATATTGTAAAGCTCTTTGGCTTCAATAAACATAAACATAAACATAAACAGGGGGGCACCTAGAAACACATGTGTACAGGTGCGTTATAAATAACATATTATATCATATCACTTGGGTGCCCCAATTTGGGATATTTGGAGAATTCTAATGGCTGAAACCTTGGTCCCTTGGGGAAGCTGAATGTTGCAGAGGGGCTCACATTAGGTACCTACTCACGGCCAGTGGAAGCGTATGGAACTTTGAGAAACAGCAGGGAAAATGTTGGTTAGGCACCTTAGACTCCGGGAACTAGATACAGCTGCACCACAGCTTGCATACGGTCTTGGGGGAGTGCTGACTACAGGACCCTTGGCTCACTGGGGTTCCTTGTGTTTATAATGAATACATTAATAACGGGAAAAAAACAGTGAATTAAAAATAAAGAAAAAAATCGAATTTCTATCTCTTTTTTAATTTGGGTGATCACCTCAACCCCCCCCCCCCCCCCCGTTTCCCTAGCTTCATTACCTCCCCAAACCTCCACCCTTTTGTATACCTTACCCCCCAAATATATTTTTAACCCACAATTAGAAATCTTTCGTTATTTGTTTTTCGTTATAATCACTGTATACCAATGTAATCATATGCACAAAGAACAAGTGAACGAGGTTCAAGTTGGAATGGACATTGGGCAAAACACTGAATGGGGAATCGTCAAATCAGATTGTGGGTAACTATGAGACAAGTGCTAGGGAAGCTAGATTGAAATGAACACTCTTCTACAAGATATGATATGATAAGGCATTTATAACACGTCTGTACACAAGTGTTTCTAGGCACACGACTAGGTTGGATACGGATGCCACACAAGTCAAGGGTAGAAGCTTTAACAGGATCTGGTACTTGCAGGAGTGGCCAGGAATTGTAGAGTGATATTCTACATTTCCTATGATGGTGTCGGCTATTACTATTTCCACGTTTTTTGAAAAGGACAGAGGCAATAGCATATCACAGTATTCAAAAGGTTGTGGATGCATGCGTACTACAGGATATCATATACGTAGTGATTTGCTCACTGTGGGGTAAGACATATGCATTACAGTTATATCATGAGAGGGGGAAATGACAAGATTAGCCTCTTATGAAATACTACTACACAAGGCACCAACTAGGAGGAGTATTTTATTGATAGCCTGGAGCATTTTCCAAGCCTAGCTAAATTGCGAATACGGATAGAAAAACTTCTGACTGATCACTCTCGCCGTTTGAACTGAATTCATAGCTAAGATGTGGAAGACCAGCACGATTTCACAGGATTTGCAAGCAGCCCAAAACAGCACCCACACTCGCACCGAAGATTTGGGGTTGAGGGTTCTACTTTGGCTGGCCAATAAGAATTGTTGAATCTCTTGAGGACATGGAGTTCAGTTTGAGAAGATTCACTGGCTTTGGGGAGGTCCTTTGCTGACATTTTCTCCACAATGGCTATTTTATCTCATTCATCACAAAATGTGGTGCACTGAGTTACTGCTGCTGAATCTAATCTCCTCTGGACTCTAACTAATTTTCAGACTTTTATTCAGCGGCCAGTATTTGTTCCCATTTGTCAAAAGAGAAGCCACTCAGAGTTATATACACTGAATATAATTTCCTCCTGCCTCCAAAGAATTCTGGAAAAGTCTCCAAAAAGTGTATTTTTCACATGATCACAATACGAGGGCACACTGAGCTACAGCCATGGAACATAATCTCCCCGCAGCTCCAAAGAATTGTAAGCTACTATCTTCACAACTAGTATTTTGATTAACCACAAAACAATGAAACATATTGCTATAGCCATTGAGTGTACTCTTCTGCCTACCTCCAAACAAGTTTTGGACTTTCTCCTTAGTCTCTAGTCATGCAAAAGAATTGTCATATGCGTGTATGCTATGCAAGCTAGTCAATGGAAGTTTCTTCTTCCTTAATAGTAATTGATAACAAAGATTATCCTGTTTCATGTTTCTACCTCTCCCTCAACTAAATCTTAATCTAATTTGCTACCTAACTGTGAATTAAGTTGCATTTTAAGTTTCTATCTCTCCTTTAACTAACCTCTTTTAATGTTCTACCTCTCACGCAACTAAAGCCTATTATATGTTCCACCTGTCACACAACTGCATTATATTACTTTCAACCTCTCCCACAACTGAAACCTATTTTCACAAATGCTCTAGTAACCTCCTGCCTCTGCCTAAAAGGCAAATCCTGAAATTGAACCATTTGTAGCTTTTCAGCTCCAACTCACCAACACATGTACCTCAAACCCCTGATATATTTCAGGGAAGCCTGACTGAATCAAAACTCCCAGAATTCAGTGGACCGGAATTTGGCCATATGAGTTGCTAGAGCTTACTCAGAAGGGATAAATAGATCAGGCTCAGGACCAAACCTATATATTTCAAACTGGTCCCCCTGGAAACTTTAGTAAGTAGCTTAGAAATATCCAATAAATAAAATAGAACCATGGGGAGAAAGGCGTCCATCGTCAGAGTAAATACAGTGCTTCTAAAGCATCTCAGCAAGAGATATTCCAAATCTTGTTACCCTTCAATTCACAGGTGTGCTTTCTGGAAAAGGAGCCAGCTCAAGCAGCTTTAGATGACCCCCTTCGGTGAAATTTAGAACCACATGATAAGAGTCTGACAATAGGTACCAAGGGGATACTTGAAGTGGACAATGCTCTCACAAGCCCCTATCATTGCCATTTCCTGTCAAAAGATGCACTTAGGAATTGTCTGACTAATGGATTCCATGAAGTAGAGGTTATATAGATTTTAGCATTTGATACAATTCCTGAGATTAAAAACAGTGTTATAGGGTGATGCTTGTCACCTCACAGTTAAGGTAAACCTATTAGGTACTGGATTTGACAAAATACAATTTCTAGTGCTAATGTGTTAATAACGTTTGACCCATTGGATGCATTTGCATGGACTTTTCTGAGCCCACAAAAGTAGACAATTTCATACAAATCCTTCCAAAATATGAGAAAAAACAAGGTGTTTTTTGACCTTTTGCAGTGATTTTCCTATATAGAAAATTAGGAATATTTATACAGCTGCACTGCCAAAACCGATCGATGGATTTTCACCAGGTTTATTTTAAAACTGTCAGAAAGGGTGGGTGTGCATTCCGTTGCTCGATTTGTGGAGATGTCTACCCAGAAAAAAAGCTTTATCTCCCATGATGCATTGCAGGTTTGTAGGTATTTACGTTTTAAATATCTGCCATCTAAAAGTGCTGTGTTTTTTGGGGGCATGGCTAAGCGCCGAGGCAAGATGGCTGCCTAGAGGCTCGGCTCCGTCTCATTTTTTATATACATAATGCATTAGGGTAACTTATATATTTTTAACTTACCTTAAAACCGGCTCAGAACGTGGCACAGACATCCCAGAAAGATTTGCTGCGCTTCCGACGCGTAGAACAACTTCCTGGCAGCGGGCAGCTTTCACAGGAAAAGCACCGCGCATACATCAGAACGCGAGCCGCCCCTCGTGTGGAGAGGTGCGGCGTCGCGCATCAAGCGACGCCCAGGTTGGGGCCTAGAACAAGGGCTCCTCCATACGAACTCGCCACCTGCTGGCAATAAGGGCTCCTCCACACGAACTCGCCACCTGCTGGACATAAAAGAAAAAAAAAGTAAGAAGACAAATTAATTTAACTTTTCTACCGCTGTAATGAAAACTCTGTAAAAGAAAGATAACCACTATCTATCTATACATAGAATGTAACAGGAATAAAAAAAAGAGAGGAAGCTGCTAAAATAAAATAAATCTATACACTAGCTGAAGGAATAATTGGATAAGAGGAAAGCAGGAAAAAAAGGGGGAAAAAAAGTATAAAGCCATACGGATCCAATTAAATTACTAGGAATCATATTTTGAAGTTCCCCTCTTAATTGAACATTATAACAATTGCCATATCTTCAGGGGGTAATACTTGTATACTGTTCATAAAGAGTGGCTACAAACACCCAACATACATACCTCCACAGATTTACAGGTGTGCTCCTCTCTTTATTATATATTGTTCTGGAAAACAACAACAAAACCACTTTAGGATTACGCAAATTCCTGCAGGATCTCTTCACTCTTTGTACCTTCCGTAGTATACGCCTTATTATTCTCTGTTTTTCCATTTTTTGGTCTCTTTATTTAAGAGTAAAACATTAAGAATAATATTGATGTAATCATTGTATACTACGAGTCATCATAAAGAATATCAACAAAGAGCTTCACGCCTTAACAATAAACATCTGCCTACAATGGTTTAACTATGGCTACCAGTAAAAATAACCAAAGAAATGTTCCCTCAGCTAAAGACACTACCTCCACTTCAACAAATCTTAAAAGACCTAAAAGCGACTCTCCACCTCCATTAGGCATCTCAGATCCTGCTATTGAAGCCATTCTTGCGGAAATAAGAGCACTCAAACCCTTTATAGAAACCACAAACATTAAGCTATAGCAATTGGATGAAAGGTGGTTGGGAGTCAACAACAGAGTGGAAGAAGTTGAGAAAAGAGTTGGCGAACTTGAAGACATAACCCCTAGGGTGGCACAGTTAGAGAAATCTATCAAGGATCTCCAAAAGCATAATGAAGATTTGGAAAATCGCAGTAGGCGCAATAACCTACGCATTTCAGGCCCACCAGAAGGAGCTGAGGGTACCGACCCCATTGCTTTCCTACAAAAATTCTTGCCGGCCATACTACACTTGCCCTTGGAAACTACATTCAACATACAACGGGCCCATAGAATTGGTCAACCCTCAGTCTCTTCTACAGCACGTACGATGCCAAGGACATTTATATTTTACCTTTTGGAATACTCTCAAATACAACTTATTATCTCCACAGCAAAAGAACGCAAATCACTCATTTGGCATGGAAGCAAGCTATTTATCTCACAGGATGTCGCCAGAAGCATGGCACAAAGAAGAAAGGTTTTTCTAGCATTCCGTCCAGCTCTAAAACAACTAAATATCCGTTATGGCTTATTCCACCCATGCTCCTTTAAAGTTACATATGAGGGTCGTACGGCAGTATTTGATGATCCAGCTGACTTGAGGCTCTTCATAAAATCTATAAAAAGCGACGGCATGGACACCTCCTCTCTGGCAGCGGCCTCAACATCATCGACTACTTGAAATCTGGTCTTAATATCCTTTTATTGAAGTTATTATCTACCTAATGCAATGATTATCCAATTAAAGTAATTAAGTGAGGCGGGCGCTCCTTTGGGGTCCCCTCTTCCACTGATGGTCGCTCTTTCCCTTTTGGCGACGCAGTTGGCGTTACCTATCCCCTATATATCCTTCCTCCCTGATCCCTATCCCATGTCATGGTTGATCTCTAAAATCACTTATATGACAATGACTATCTCCTCTCAATCTTTGATCATACCCCTTTCTCCCCTCCCTTACTCCCAATGTTCTATCCTCCTGTATATCTATTTGGGTACATATAATGTGAACCAAACTTTAATGGATATCTTTTTATTATTGCTCTACTGCTATAAGCTGCATGTATATCAATATATTTCTGTCTAAATGATCTTTAAATGTATAACTTGGAACATCAAGGGGTGTAAGAATCCTATCACAAGATGCAAAGTCTTATCTCATTTAAACAAATTTAAACCAACGGTTGCTTGCCTTCAAGAAACCCACTTATCGCCACAAAGAAACAATGAAACTCAAATCTCTTTGGGTTAAGGAGGTTATCACCAGTCCGGCTATATCCAAGAAAAATGGAGTCGCTATATGAATCAGTAAAAAACAACCCTGCAAAATTGTGGTCCAAGATGCAGACACCAATTGCAGATGGGTTTGGGTAAAACTTTTAATTGACTCCACACAAGTATCAATTCTAAATATCCATGGACCCACATTACCAGATCCCCCCTTTTGGAATACTATTAAACAAATTATACTTAAAAATAACTTTACCAATCTAATAATGGGCGGCGATGTCAACCAGGTCCTTGACCCTTTTTTAGACCGAAAATCCAACTGCATGTTTAAACCCAATAAAACTCACAAGTCCTTTGTCAACTGCCTTGCTGAAACAGGACTAATTGATTCATGGTAGCTATCTCACCCAATACATCTGGACTACACCTTCCATTCCCCCCCCTCACAATACATTGTCACGTCTTGACTATATGTTTACTACTAAGACCCTATCAGGATCCATCATTGATTCTAAAATCTCCAACATTATCATTTCAGACCACGCACCGGTCATCACATCCTTTTGCCTCACAGACACGAATAGAGTTACCTCCAGATGGAAACTTAATAATTTCCTTTTAAATGATTCAAAGTCCATTCAATCCATTAAAACTTTCATTCAACAATATTTCAATACTAACCATGACTATGACACCTCTATTGTTAATAATTGGGATGCTTTCAAGGCGGCCCTGAGGGGCCACATAATGGCCCTCTCAGGGTTGAACAAAATACTACTATGTCCACACTAACTCAACAAACCTACTACAAGTTATTAAAATACGCTTTGAAATCAATAAAGAAATAACAGAGCTTGCGGCAGACACCATACTTAAATATAAAACAAAGATACATCAAGCATCAAATAAAGCAGGCAAAATGCTTGCTTCCTATCTGAAAACCAAAAAGGAAAGAGTTCATATCTCTCACATTAAAGACACTCAAGGCATAACTCTTCACCGACCTGTTGAAATACTTGAATGCCTTATGAAATTCTACACTGATCTCTATACTCCAGAATGCTCTATCCCCAAAGAAAATATAGATTCCTTTCTGAACAATATTAGTCGCTCCACATACCCCAGAACTGATCTTTCCCACCTTGATAATGACATTACATCCTCTGAGATTAATGAAGCTATTCATAGCCTCGGAAAGGTAAAGCACACGGCCCTGATGGATTATCCACCGAATTCTACAGTAAATTATCTCACGTATTAACCCCAAAACTTAAAACACTTTTTTCATACTTTATATCACAAAAATGTTCCTCAGGTTCCTTCTCAGAAGCTTTACTTATTGTTTTCCCTAAACCTGATAAGGACCTTACCCCCCACCCCAGTAATTATCGACCCATCTCCCTTATCAACATTGAAAGCAACATTTTTGCCAAAATTCTAGCCAATAGACTTGAATCCTCGCTCCCAAATCTGATTAAAGCAGATCAAACAAGTTATGTAAAAGGACGAAACATATCCTCTATTGGCCAGACTCCTACTTAATGCCATTAACCTAGCAGCTAAAGATAAAAAGGATACTCAAGGCTATGCTGCCATTGCTTTGGATGCAGAAAAAGCCTTTGATCGTGTAGATTGGAATTTTATGTTTCAAACACTACGCTGGCACGGTTGTGGTGAAAAATGTATCTCACTTGTTAAACTTCTTTATTCTGCCCCCAAATCCGCTATCTACTTAAATGGTCAAACATCTTAATTTTTTCCATTGCTCAGAGGAACGCGGCAGGGATGCCCCTTTTCTCCTTTACTATATATCCTCTCTCTTGAACCATTACTAGAATTAATAAGATCTAATAAAAATATCCCGGGATTCCAAATCGGTGCCTCAATTACTAAAATAGCCGCTTATGCGGACGATATTCTAATTTTAATCAAAAACCCCAAACTTCATATCCCTAACCTCTTGGATGCACTTTTGCAGTTCGGACTAGTCTCTGGATACAAATTAAATAGACAAAAGTCAGAAGTTATGCCCTTAAATCAATACTGTCTTAAGCATGACATTGACACTTTTGGCCTCAAATGGTGCAGTGGTTCCATTAAATACTTAGGACTTCGCTTTGCCCCCACAATCCAAGAAACTATCAAACTCAACACTATATCGTTGCTAAATACTCTCAAGGATCTTACATCTAAATGGTCTCCACTTTACCTCTTTTGGTGGGGGCGTCTAGATACAATCAAAATGATGCTAACTCCTATAATTCTATATTATCTACAGCTTCTCTCCATCCCACTAACCCTTTGCTTTTTCAAATCCAACTATTATATACTACTAAACTTTCTTTGGGGAGAAGGAAAAAGCAGAAAAATTGCGCTAACTAAACTTAAAGCACCCTATGAAATGGGAGGTGTCAGATTCCCTGACTTTAAGTTATACCACTCTGCGTTTCTCATAAAACAGTCTTGTCATTGGTTCACAGATCCTGAATTTGCCGACACCCCGACATGGTGTACATTAGAAAAATACATAGTTCAACCATATAACATTACCGACTATATATACATATTTAAACATACCCCAAAAAACAATTCAGAGCCTATCAAAGCATCCGTTTTAGCCCTACAAACTTTTCTTTTTCCCCATGCCAAAACTCCCAATATGTATCTTTCCTCTTTACTATGGCAAAATAAGAATAATGTAATAAATAATAAGACCCTCAATCGCAAAGCATGGATTAAAAAAGGAATTAGATTCATTCAACACATTATTGATGGTACGTCAATACTCTCCTTCCAGCAATTCTCTACCATATTTAACATACCCAAGACAGATTTTCATTTTAACAATAAACTAATTAACGCCTGTCTCGATGCACTTGGCCACTTTTCTTATGAGATACTTACCCCAAATGCCTCTAGACTACTGCACTTAACAATGATAAAGAAACTTAAAGCCTCAAAAATATATAATTTGCTCACCTCAACATTTAAGGTTTGCCCAATTCGTCTTAAATGGGAATTTGACTTAGGGTACATATTTGAAGATCATATTTGGCTCCGCCTGTTTTCCAAAATTAAACAACTATCGGTGTCAGCAAATATAACACAACACTACTACTTCTTCGTTCATAGAGCATGCATCACTCCGGCCGAATTGGCTAAGGCTAACCCGAATTATGATGCAAAATGCTGGCCATGTGGCTTATCTCCTGCTACGTATATGCATATGTTCTTTGAATGTTCATATATTGTTGAATTTTGGCATGAAATGTGGAAATTTCTCAAACGCATTTTTTGTGTAGATGTTCCATTCTCATCTGTAAATATATTTTTAGGAAGCTTGGCTATCACAAAGTACATTCCATCTGACTCAGCCAGACTATATGATCTATTCATCTCTATAGCATTAAAATGCATCACTGCTAACTGGAAAGACTTTCGGTTGCTCTCTACCAAAGTCTGGTGCAATGCTATTTGTCATACTCATAAACTGGAAATGTGCATGGCTAACAATCAAAATACAATTCCTAAATACAATGCCAAATGGTACTATTTCACTTGTTATCTTAACTATTTCAACGCAACAGCTCATGGTACATTAACACATATCCTTACGGTTGCCAGTCATTTGGTCGAAATCAATTGGTCGACTGGACAACTGGTCGAATCAATTTGGTCGAAAACCAAATGGTCGAATTTTTTTTTTTTTTTTTTTTTACCCCTTTTTTTTTTTTTTTGGGGGGGGTCCCCCCCCCAACCCCCTTTTTTTTCTTTCTTTTTTTTTTTTTAACACGAAAACCCACAAAACACATATATAAATAAAAAAAAAAAAATTCGACCATTTGGTTTTCGACCAAATGACGTCGACCAAATTGCAGTCGACCAGTTTGTAGTCGACCAAATGACTGGACACCATCCTTACTTATTCATCATTAACTTAATGACTTCACTCATTTCAAAAACGCCTAATCTTTAACACAATAGAAAAGAACAGATTACCTGTATGAAATAATACATTGTACCCACTCCCCCCCCGCATCCTGTTTCCCATCTGTTTCCTGTATGTCTACTGTATGTCTCCCAGTTCGTATCCCCATATTTCTAAGCTTCTCCTCATATCAGTTACACTTTGCAGACTGGATACACAACTACTCACATGTTATTAGTTATATATTTCTACTCTGCTACTGTTTATATTGATACGTTAGAGAAATTAACCAATTGAATATGTTATAAGGAAAGCATTTTATAGCAAGCTAAGATCATTCACTCTATTAATCATTTATGATAAACTGTTTTATTTCAAAGTCTGTAAACTGTTAACACTTGTATCATTCTCAATACTTTGAACAATAAAAATCATTAAAATAAAAAAAAGTGCTGTGTTTGACCTTAAGGAGAAATCATGATGATATCACAACTGCAAACGTGGCTGAAAACATGCAGGGGTTACTGGGGCACGAATGAACATAGTGTGGGGTTTGGATTCCTAGTCAGATGGATTAGTAAAGATGTTTTTGTGCATGTGTGAGAAATCTTATTTCAAGCGATTTTCTGACAACTCGATGTGAAATCTCTATGTTTTACGAATGTAATACAAAAAGCAATTAAGAAGAAATGCTAATTAAGAGGGAGTTTAGTATGTAGGTTATAAATATATTCATTACATTTAGAAAGTATAATTGCATTTTGCAAAAAATTATGGATTTCTCTCTAAATATAATTAAATATATGTGTTAGATGTGGGTGAGTAAGGGGGTGTGTAATATGTTTGGGTATGAGAGATAGGAGAAGGAGAATATGTGTTTTGTGGGATTCACAACATGTGCCCAAAAAGCAGAATCACTTTGATCATGTCTGTTCATTAAGGGTCACTGGAAATGGGCATGGTTGCTCGTTGGGTTGAGAAAACATCTTGATATTCATCTTGGTCTTAACATCTTGATGTTGACATCTGTAGTATTTATGAAATAAACATATAAAATGTAGGTTTTGAATTGTTTTGGAGAGAAGGGAAGAACAGGGAAAGGACCAGGGATCTTAGGACCAGTGTATATTTGTAGTGTATGTGGAGAGATAATGTTATAGTATTTGGAGAAACATCTCGATGTGAAATAAATTTCTCATTGTTATGTTAGGTGTAAACATCTTGATGTGACATTCAGATCTTGATATGCCTCCTGTCTCGGGAGGATAGCTCAAGGGCAACGTGCTCGCCTTGGAGGCAAGATGACACAGAGCACCACAGGTTCGATCTCTGGGTCCGCGCTTAGAAACCTCTGGGTATTAAGCTTGTTATAAATAACCTATCATATAAAATCATATATACCATGAATAAAAATGAACATATGTAAGAAGAATAAGGAATTGTTGGGTTGAAATTGTAAAGGTTTAGTGTGTTTTGCTAGTGCTTGTGCAGAGATAATTTCAGACTTTGTATGTAAACATCTAGATTCGGCAATGAGATGTTGACATACTGTAGATTACAATAAATATATAAAAGCTTGACGTTCAATTATTTGGTGTGAAGGGGAGAACTGAGACAGTACCAAGGATCTTATTGGTAAAGGTTTCATATATATTTGTAGTGCATGTGCAGAGATAATTTAAGTTTAAGTATTTGGCAAAACATCTCAATGTGATAAACAGCTCAATGTACTGTGTGGTGTAAACATCTTGATGTGGAATTGAGATCTTGACATATAAACCATGAAAAAAATGAACATATCTAAGAGTAGCAAGGAATTATTTGGAGTGAAGGAAAAACTGAGATAGGAACATAGATCTCAATTGCAAAGGTTTGGTGTATGTTGCTAATGTTTGTGCAGAGATAATGTCATGCTATTTGTGTAAACATCTGTATTTAACATTGAGATGTTGAGATATATACCATACATGAAAATAAACACATACAAGATTGACATTCAATTATCTGGAGTGAAAGGAACAACTGAGACTGGACCAAGGATCGTATTAGTAAAGGTTCTGTGCATATTGTAAGTGCATGTGCAGAAGTAATTTTGGAGTATTTGGGGAAAAATCTTGATGTGTCATCAAGATGAAGAGAGAGACATGGAAGTGCTTTGCAATTGGTCTTATTAATCACATTGATTTTCTATGTGGTGTGGACATCTTGAAGTGACACCCACATGTTGACATGCAAACTATGGATGTAAATAAACATACACTGTGCTAGCAATGAATTATTTAGAGGGATGGGAAGAGCTCAGATAGGACCAATGATTCTATTTTCAAAGAAGAGGTATATATAAATAGTGTATGTGTGTGTGCAGGAATAACTTAGGAACTTTCGACTCAACATCAAAATGTTTTCTTGACATTTAAATGTTTTCTCTGATACATTTCTGCAGTAGAAGTGCCGTCTTTCATCAATATGGACATTGGAATATGTGGAAGAGTAATGTGTGTTGTAGGATTCATTTGAGGGATCACATTGTGAAGTGATTGAAAAATAATTAAGATGTTGTATGAACCAAAAAAACACAATGTTTTACTTGTTTTCTTTATCTCATCTTTATTGTGCTTAAAAGGTAGTTCTGAAAAGAACCTTTGAGAAGAGAGGGATTCTGAACAAACAATTAGGCAAGTAACATCAATTGATGCTATGGTTGTATGATTGGTTGATCTTGGTGGCATCTAACTGTGGGTAAAACTGACCTGACAAACTTTGTTTACCATTCGTTAATCTAAGTCTGGTAATTAGATTTGTTTTAAAGGCTGGCAAAATTGATGAAAATGTGGAAAGACATAGGGCCTCATTACGAGGTAGGAGATAAGGGATTACCGGCACTGGTAAGGGTGCCGGTGCCGGAAATCCCTTACCTCCATATTCCGAGGTCCCTTAGTGGGTCCCTTCCTTAACGCCTGGTCTGACCAGGTGTTAAGGACGGGACCCGCTAAGGGACTTCAGAGCTAATAACGGTACCGCAAATTGCAGTACCGTTATTAGCTACTTCCCCATTCCCATTGAGCCCTATGGGGGCTCAAATGGGAATGGGGAATGGTTCTCAGAATGGGGATTTACCGGGTCCTCCAAGGTTGGAATGAGCCGGTAAGTACCCATTCCGGGAACGCAGCCCTGGTATGCTGTAAGGGGGTAGCCATGGTGCTAATAGCACCATGGCTACCGCCTACCTCGTAATGAGGCCCATACAGTTTTAATCTCCAGGCACATTATACTGAATCATGCTATACGATTTGAAATACGATTTCCAGCTTTCCTTCACTTAAGTGACATGCTCCACTAGCACATGTTATCAGTCCCTGACAGATAGGCACTACCATCAGTGCACAATCCTGTTTGGGCCTGTTCATTCTGGTGCAGGCCAGGCGTTATGGCGGTCAGTTGTAATCATTCCTCAGACCGGCAGAAGTTGGGATCTGATATCATCAATCATTGAGTACTCAAAGAAAAGGGCAATATATCTGCCAGTTATGAGTACTCTGTTATTGGGTAGGACTTAATTAGGCATTATTATTCATCGTACTCATTGAAAATGTTTAATAATCAAGCCTGGTTTAGTATAGCAAGAATACAGGAAATAATTATGTTAAATGGCATAAGTAATTCCAAGTTGAACAATGCTATATCCAAAAAGCAATGTATGGCATCCACCTGCACAAAAACAAATGCCACATATGAAACGGACTTGAGAAATCTTACATGTACATTAATTAACATCTGTTAGGCAGTGGTATAGGTCACAGATGTTTGATCGGCCACAAAAGAAAATAATCTAGATATACTATTTATCACTGAAACATGGTTTAACAAAGTTTTGAATCAAGCTAAATTCCTAATGATGCTCGCACTTCACTCCCCAGACAATCGTGATTGATTACCGAAGGTGGGCAGGGGATTAGCCATAATATTTAGGAAAATTCCACAGGTATGTAAAATCCTTCCTACACAAGTAAAGAACTTTGAGGGGCTACATGTAAATATTCATTACAGAGGATCCATGTGTCTGAATATATTGCTAATATATCAACCTTCACAACTGAGCAAAGGATGTTATTGCATCCACTTATCTACTTTGAATCAGGATTAATTATCTACATCAGAACATATCCTGATCCTGGGAGACTTTAGGATTATTATCTGATCCATTCTCTGGGAAAATTGTGCACAATTATTTTACTGAGCTAGGTGTATCCAGATATCCTGCCACACCTAAACATTAACAGGGACGTATGTTGGACTGGTGAGGTACATAAAACATCAAAGCCAGGGCTTTCTCTACTCAACCTCTTGATTGGATGGAATTGTGTTCACTGAGATTCAAGCTCACCAACATTTTGACTCAAATTACTTAATTCTCAAATTATGAATGTATAATAAATCAACTTTCTTTTTTTAAAACTGTTTTATTGAAATTACTTGTAAGCAACCTCAACACAAACAATCAACAATAAACCCACCCAACCTAACCCCACACCCCCAAACCTCACCCACCCTAGCCCCAAGTTGCACAAACACTTCATGTTAAGTGGTACTGACAGCAAAACACAAAAACAATATAACATAACACAATGGGAAGGATCCCCCTTCAGTCTACTTTCCGACCCTTAAACTAAACAATCCTACTTTCGTATCAAACGTGGTACCATCAGGCTCAACAAGTCCACAAATACATTATTACGTCATCTGATCACAGTCCTAAGGATCCAGGGAACTTTCCTGCTCCATCCGGTAACATCTAAACCGAGTCCAATAGTCCATGGGTCTACTGTTCGGCGGCAGTGTTTGAATATACAACAATTCTTGTCTTTCGTACTTAGACATGGCACAAATCCATTTTGAGAAAGTCGGAGCTCTTGAAGACCCCCAAGTCCTAGCAATTAACTATCTTGCAACTACCGTGGCCATGCCCAAGAACTGCCTCTCACTCCTGGATCCGGTCTCCACCAGTGCCAACAGCCACACAGCTCGGGAATCTAGAATTGGTATGTCAAGAATAGCAGCCATGGTTTGCTGGATCCTCGACCAGAAAGTTTGTAACTGGGGGCACACCCAGGCCACATGGAGAAATTCTGCCGGTGACCTACCACACCGCTTGTCGCTGGGGGACCTATCCAGGTAGAACGCACTCAAGCGGGCTGGAGAATAGTACATTTGATGAATAAACTTGAAGTGAATCAGACGGAGCATTCATGGCAATTTGCTTAGTTTGCGTGCACACTACATCCCATTGAGCCTCCGACAATGAGATTCCCAGATTCTCCTCCCATCTACGTCTATATTGTTGCCCAGGGAGGGGGGTGTTAGCCCGTACTATTTTATATAGCGTAGAGACCACTTTACTCTTGTACTGTGTAGAGGTTATATAAGACAATACCGGGGAAATCGGCGGGTCTACCGGGAAGGCAGGCCAGATAGAACACAGCGTCTCCCTGAGCCTATAGTAGAGGAACATCGTTATAGGAGACCCCTTTCCTTCAGTTCTTCCCAAGTGACAAATCTACCCTCCACCACGGGGTCCCCCAAAACCTGGATACCCAGGGCCCTGAATTGTCTACAGAAACCTACCTCCCGAGTGAGTGGAATGCCCCGAACATGGTAAATAGCCATGTCCGGGGAGTACCAACAATCCAGGCCCAGCCTGTCTGCCAGGCAATCAAGTGCTTTATGCGTGGAAATTATCAGCTGTACCTCCAACCTGGGACCTTGCGTTTGCACTCCCCCCAATGACCCAGTCAGACTGTCCGGGTACATTATAACCTTCTCCAACCGTGTATGAGGGAGATCCAGGGAAGGGGCCCACCACCAAACTGCGTACTGGGCGTGCGCCACCATGTGATAAAGGGGAAAGTCGGGAACATCAAACCCACCATGGGAATATGGACGGCATAGTATATCTAATGAGATCCTTGGATGACCCCCAGCCCATATCAATCTATTCAGCAGGCTCCTGATACACACCCAGAATCTCGAGGGAGGCCAGACCGGCACATTATTAAAGATGTATATACATTTGGGCAGAATCACCATCTTGGCGAGCGAAACTCTAGCCGCCTGAGAGATCGGGAGATGCAGCCAAGTGTCCACCTTATGTGATAAATCAACTTTCTAAGGCACCTAACTCCTTTTTACCCAAATGAAGTAGTCCTTGCGGACTACTTCTTTGCGAATCAGGTGCAGGAGCTCCGGCGAGATAGATACAAGCTAGTCTGTGCCAGTATAAAGGGCTATAGGCAGCATTACCAGTCATCTTTGACAGTTCTTAACCATTGCTGCTAATAATTATTCTCGCTTTTAAAAATAAATTATTTTATGAAATTGTGGAAACTGTGGGGTTTTTATCTTGTAACTTGCTTTTATTTGGGGATATTCTGAACTGGAACTGTAGCCCGGCTTAAATTTAGTTTTGTCTGTATGTTAGTTGCAACTGACCTTAGTTATATTCTAGACTACATTTAGCAGCAGCCTTGTATTTCTCAAAGACTATGGGGGTCATTCCGAGTTGGGCGGTAGCCATGGTGCTATTAGCCCCATGGATGCCTCCCATGCCGGGTCCGGGTCCGGTCTGGTTTAATGGGGACTTACCGGGTCATTCTGACCCTGGAGGACCCGGTAACTCCCCATTCAACCAACCATTCCCCATTCCCATTTGAGCCCCCTTAGGGTTCATTGGGAATGGGCAAGGCACTAATTACAGGCCCGCGAATAGCAAGCCCGTTATTAGCGCCCTGGTCCCTTAGCGGAACCCGTAAAGGACGTGTGGTCAGACCACACGTCCTTTACAGTTCCCGCTAAGGGACCTCAGAATTGAGTGGTAAGGGATTACCGGCACCAGTCTCTTTACCGGTGACCGGTATCCCTTAACCCCCAACTCAGAATGTCTTTGCTAATCAGGCGTGGGAGAAACAAGCCTGTCTGTGCCATATAAAAGACTCTAGGCACCCTTACCACACCTTTTTGACATTCCATTGCTGTTAATAATTATTCTCGATTTAAAAAAATATTTTAGGAAATTGTGGAAACTGTGGGGCTTTCATCTTTTAACTTACTTTTATCTGGGGATATTTTGAAATGGAAATGTAGCGCTGCTTAAACTTAGTGTCATGGCCACTTGCGAAGGAACACAAGAGTGGTACCATCAAGTGGAGGGAGCAGGGGGCAGGCTCATGGAAGGATTTAAACAAGACATTTCCATTATGGGCAGAAGTGCTTAGACTGAAGAGGAACTCTTTTATTATAAGTAAGATTGCTCTCAAGAACTCTCATTTGTGTAACTAGTCTCGGTGTGGTCTCCATCAGCATCTGCACGTGCAACTTCTAGGAGTGGCAGGGTGTGGCATGCAGAACTTTGCTAGGGGGCGTGGCCTTAAGAGCTCAGCTATAAAAGACAGCCCAACCTGCAACTCGACCATAGGTTGCAGAATAGGAAAATGTATCGAGCCAGAACAGAAGGGAGGACTGTTTTTGTGCGACCCTGCGAGACCCACACCAAAACACACGAACACTCGGAACCAATGCAAATCAGTGGGTTACGGAGTCCGCTGACCAAGGCAGAAAGAGAAAAAAGAGGACAACAACAACTTTGTCTATATTGTCAGAAAGCAGGCCATTTCCTCCATGATTGCCCAGTGAAACCTCCCAAGGAAATGGTTGGGGCAACCGATAAAAACAACGACGAAGAAGAAGAAATACCAGACTTGGGGAAACTCCAACATGAAAGCGTAAGGGTCCACTTGTCGAGCAAGAAGAAGGAATGCGCACAGACCTCACATCTAGTCCTTCCGGTACTTTTGGTAAATCACAAACAGCCATCAAAAATACATGCCTTGCAGGCATACATTGACAGTGGGGCAGTAGGAAACTACACTGACCAAGATCTGGCCACACGGATAGGCCTTCCTCTTCAACAAAGGCAGAAATTGGAAAATGTCACGGCAGTGGATGGATCTCAGTTATCATCCGGCCCGGTGACACAATGCATCAAGAAAGTCAAGCTTCTGTTGCAGGATGCGCACCAAGAAGACATCATCTTTGATCTCATTGGTGCTCCTCAGTTCCAGATGATATTGGGGATGCCCTGGCTAGAGACCCATAATCCTAAGATTGACTGGCAAAAATGTGTTCTGACCTTTCCTCAAGACTGCACCGACACCTGCTACACCAAAGACGTCATCAATCAAAGACCCAAGAAGAGTAACGTGCTGGGCCTTACTGGCACCTTACCACCTGAATATCACTGTTACCAGGTTGTCTTCCAAAAAGAACAAGCTAACAATTTGCCCCCGCACAGACCCTACGATTGCCAAATAGACCTTGTACCTGGAGCCCAAATTCCCTGCAGCTGGATTTATGCCTTAATGGAGCAAGAAAACCAACATCTTAAAACTTACCTGGATCAGTATCTGGCAAATGGTTTTATCCGCCCATCCAAGACTCCTGCCTCCTCGCCCCTCTTCTTCTTTCCTAAGAAGGAGGGGGACTTGAGGACCTGTATTGATTGCAGAGCGATCAACCAGATTACTGTAAAAAAACGCTATCCTTTGACGCTTATACCCGAGCTCCTGGATCAAGTGAAACATGCTCAGAATCACACCAAGTTGGATTTGCGAGGGGCCTACCACCGTGTGAGAGTAAAAAAGGAGACAAATGGAAGACGGCCTTTCGCACAAAGTATGGCCTCTTTGAATACCAAGTCATGTCTTTTGGTTTATGCAATGGCCCTGCAGCGTTTCAATTCTTTATGAAGGATGTACTCCGTAGGTTATTGGACATTTGCGTACTTGTCTACATAGATGACATTCTCATCTACTCCAATTCCAAGGAAGAACATGTTGGTCATGTCCGAGCAGTTTTGTAAAAACTTCGACAACACCAATTATATGCCAAGCTGGAAAAATGTTTAAACCATGTGACTGAAGTCGAATTTCTTGGTTTCATGCTCACGCCGCAGGGAGTGCATATGGACACACGGAAAGTTGGCGCAATCCTCCAGTGGCCCTCACCAACTTCCACGAAAGGAGTGCAAATGGTGCTCAGCTTCACTAATTTCTACAGTCGATTCATTCCTGGGTTCTCGCAAATTGTTCACCCAATCACGTCATTGCTTAGGAAGAACAAGAAATCCCATTGGTCCACAGAAGCTGAAGAAGCCTTCCAGAAACTGAAACTAGCATTTACCACAGCACCGTTTCTTCGACACCCCCATCCAGACCTACCATACATAGTAGAAACAGATGCTTCAAACATAGCCATGGGAGCGGTGTTATCCCAAAGCAACCCAGAAACTGGACATTTACATCCCATCGCATTCTGGTCCCGCAAATTCTCGGCTCCCGAACTGAACTACGCAATCACAGATAAGGAACTACTGGCAGTCAAAGCTGCATTTAAGGTATGGAGACATTGTGCCTCATTCCGAGTTTGGAGACTGCCTCCAAAACCGGGTCCGGGTCCGGTCTGGTTGAATGGGGACTTACCGGGACATTCCGACCTGTGCGGACCCGGTAAGTCCCCATTCAACCAACCATTCCCCATTCCCATTGAGCCCAATAGGGCTCAATGGGAATGGGGAAGGCTCTAATTACGGGCCTGCAAATAGCATGCCCTTTATTAGCACCCTGGTCCCTTAGCGGGACCCGCAAAGGACGTGTGGTCAGACCACACGTCCTTTGCGGGTGCTGCTAAGGGAGCTCCGATTTGGGCGGTAAGGGTTTACTGGCACCGGGTTCCTTACCGGTGACCCTTAACCCTTACCGCCCAACTCGGAATGAGGCCCATTATCTCCTTGTGCCACAGTCACTGTCATCACTGATCATCGTAATTTACAATATTTAAAGACTGCCAAAGCGCATTCATCACGCCAACTTCATTGGGCACTCTTTTTTGCAGAATACAACTTTATTATTACCTATAGACCTAGAGTGCGGAATAGAAAAGCAGATGCATTATCACACATGAGTGGGGAAAAAGAGGACTTTACAGCATCCAATCCCGTGGCCATCATTCCTGAAGAATTAATTCAAACCACTATCGCTGCTACTGCGTGTGTAGATAACTTAAAAACCAGTTTACAGTCACAAATGACTCAAGTAAAACAACAGGAATGGCTTTTAAAGGGAGACCGGTACACCATCGAGAACAATTTACCATATTTCCAAGGACGGTTATATATCCAGGACAAGAAACTGCAAACTCAAATCATCACAAACTACCATGACTGATTAGTGGAAGGACACCCTGGAATAGCCAAGACACAGGCTAAGGTAAAACAAAACTATTGGTGGCCCACTTGAAGGAAAGACATTGCCAGATTTGTTACAACCTGTGGTGTCTGTGCACAGCACAAATCTCAGAAGCAAAACCCTGCTGGGTTACTACGTCCGTTAATGATTCCACCAGCACCTTGGCATACACTATCGATTGTCTTTATCATGGATCTTCCTCCCTGCAATGGTTACAACACCATCTTAGTAATTGTAGATTTATTATCAAAAATGGCCCAGTTCATCCCTCTGAAGGACTTCCAACTGCATCAACTCTTGCCACTGTGTTCTTGGAACAAATTGTCTGGTTACATGGATTTCCATCAATCTTGACATTGGATCGCGGGACTCAATTTGTTTCTGCCTTTTGGAGAAGGTGTTGTGCGATTGTAGAGGGAGTGACGTTCTCCGCGATGTAGGGTCCACTGAAATGAGGCTTGTGCCACTTCGTAGTGAAGTTGTGTATTAACACAGCATCTGCCTCAAAAAGGTTAGGTACTGATAAAAGTTTTTCAGATCCAGTAGCTGAATGGTCTTCATCTGTGTCTTGAGACCGACACCCCCTGCGCTTGAATTTATCTGAAATGACATAGATACTAGCGGTCATACATGTTAAATGCGCAAGTAGCTCATTTCCTAACATATCTGCTGTCTTCTGGGCATCACTTCTAATCCTTGATGGAGGAGTCAGATGCGTTCTCATTCGCCTCCCCATTACTATTTCATGGGGTGTGAGGTGGTGGTCCGACCCGGGCTGATTCCTTAATGCATATAATGCTAGGGGCAGGCAATAGAGCCATCCCTTCTTCAGTGATAATTTCAATTTAGCGATTCTCTCTTTGAGAAGACCGTTAAGTCTCTCACATAACATGTCTGCTTGTGGGTGATAAGCAGACGAAAACTTGTGTTTTATGTTCAATCTCAGCACCTCACATACTCCCCATCTTGGAAATACTTCTCGTACTAAAAACTTCACTGTGCAGGTGGCGTCATGGTGTGTACATGGACCTGCTTTGATCCATCTCGAAAAGGAACACACTACCACTATCATGTACCTGTATTAACTACATACTTGAGCATGCCAATATAATCAATACTTAAATTCTGAAAAGGACCATTTGATCGAGTATTTACTCACCTGATTGTTCACAAGGTGTGCCCAGCAGCACACTTTTGACATACAATGCAATTGACTACATAAAATGCAACTTGTTCTAAAAATTTGGTACAAACCAATCCTCTGCAATAGTTGTTGCAAAGCTTTCCATAGTTACATGTGCAGGGTAATGCAGCTGTTGAAGCACCACCCTTAATAATGCTACAAGAATTACTGGCTTCTCAGTGCTATCTTGCCACCATAATGCTTCAGAAAGGGATAAGACCACCCCCGCCACTTCCACAATTCTTGTTTTTCCTGTGGTGCATTGCCTTGTATTTCCATTAACTGTGTTTTCGGCATATGATCAAACCTTCCTGCATTATCACAGCCATAATTTCCCCCTTTCTTATATGAGGAGTATCAAAACTCAAGATGTCTGAAGACGTGGTAACCTTTTTGGCTTCTTCATCCGTGGCTTTGTTTCCGTGTGAAATCAAATCAGTTTTCTTAGTATGTGCTGCACATTTAAATATTGCAATGGCTGCTGGGAGCTGCAGTGCCTTAATAAGTATGTCCAATAATGCTGTGTGTTGCACAGGAGTGCCATCCGCTCAGAGGTAGCCCCTTCTTTTCGAACGTGCTAGCCCTGTGTGCGCAGTTGACATCACATAGGCGGAGTCACTGCACACCGTCATTTCCTCCCCTTTGTATTTCTTAAGCACGATAATAAGCCCCATCAATTCTGCTGCCTGTGTCGAAAGGTGAGATGGCAGCCTTATGCTTGCCACAATTTCTAAATTCCCCATGCCTCAATACAACTGACCCAGTCAGTCCTTCTCCATTAATTTGATCGATTTTTGATGACCCATCAATAAAGAGAATCCCTCCTCCTGACAGCACATTTTCTTTTACACGTGGTATGTCATCATTTGACTCTTCATAACTAGCGCAGTCATGCACATGCTCACCCTCTGCCATGGGCTCAGCTATGAATGATATGATAGTTTATTTCCAATACACTTAATATCCAGAGGTTTGTAAGCACGGACCCGGGGATCGAACCTGTGTTGCTCCATGTTGTCTTGCTTCCAAGGCAAGCACATTGCCCCTGAGCTATACTCCCAAGACCTGGCATGGTTCATTAATCTGCACCTGACTATCTTAATCACAGTATTAGATATAACAACTTCATATGCAGATGCCCTCTGGGATGTCAACGTACCCTTAGGTTTTTTCCAAAATGGCAAACAAAGTACGCTGAACGAATAATGTCATAGGACACCCCAACTTCTCAATGGTGAACGCGGCTGCTGCCAGCAATTGTTTGCAAGGAAAGTGTCCTCTCATAACTGGATCTAAAATCCCACTATAATATGCCAGAGGTTTGTACCTTAATGTAGTCCTCTGTGTAAGCACTGCAGTCATAACTGTCCCATTCGTGTGCAAAAACAGGTAGAACTCCTCAGAATAATTGGGAATTCCT
This sequence comes from Ambystoma mexicanum, assembly GCF_040938575.1. Classification (NCBI taxonomy): domain Eukaryota; kingdom Metazoa; phylum Chordata; class Amphibia; order Caudata; family Ambystomatidae; genus Ambystoma; species Ambystoma mexicanum. The sequence continues at coordinate 1,105,643,605 of NC_090930.1, read as the reverse complement.
AAAACTGGAGCTGTACAAATAGCTTTCTTTACTTCTTCAAACCCCTGCTCCATTTCCTCAGTCCATTCTATTTTATCCCATTTTACCTGTGCCTTTTTAGAGCCTGCAAAAGTGGTCTTGTGTATGAACTATAATCAAATACCCATGCTCTAACATAGTTGTACAGTCTCAGGAACTGCTGCATTTGTTTTTTGTGTGCGGTTTTGCTGTTTTCATAATTGTCTCAGCCCTTTCAGTTGTGACCTTTTTTCCCTCATGTGAAATCAACTGGCATATATACAACAACTCTCCTTAGCAACACGGTACCTTCTCTTTGTCTACTTTATATCCCTTGTCTGCTAGGATAATCATTAACTGAATTGAGTCATGCCTGCACTCATCTTCTGTTGTGCTACAAACCAAAATATCATCTAGGTACTGCAGTACAACACGTTTCAAATCAATATTGCCTAAGTCCATCTGTAGGACCCTATTAAAGATTGATGGAGACTCACATTACCCTTGAAGTAAACAAGTGCTTTTCAGCGTAGTCTGGCGGAAAGTAAATGATGTCAAATCGTGGGAGTGCTTATGCAACGGGATTCAGAAAAATTCATTTTTCAAGTCAATCAACGTGAAATATCATGCCTCAATGGGGATACTAGATAGTATTGTTGCAGGATTTGGAACTAGAGGAATCTCTGCCTCTATAATCTGGTTAATCGGTCTCATGTCCTGAATTAAACACCATGACTCCCCTTCAATTTTTTCACAGGGTACACTGCTTTATTGCACAGTGACTTTGACATCACCAAGATACCCTGTTCCATTAGTGTGGAAATAGTTTTAAAAATACCCTCATGCGCCTCTCAGGACATGGGATACTGTCTTGCTCGAGGTTAAATTGCTCCTGGCTTCAGTTCAATCTTAACTTCTCCTACCCCTTCAGTAGGCCTACATCATAGGGGCCTTTAGTCCATAACACGGCTGGCAGTTGTTCTAAGTCCTTGTCAAAATATCTTGCATGCTGTCACACTATCATCATTTGCTGGGGCACCTCTCTTTTCTCTATTCTTATCCAATATCTGATGTTCATTTCAAAGACTACTTCATCATCTGCTGGATGATCTTTAAACATATCCTCATCTGTGATGTCAGTCAGTCTATACCCTTCCCCAATGGCAATCACTGTTCTCCATGGCCTGCCCTTGTCAAATTCTTTGAGCATGGCCAATTCCCCTTGTACTATGGCTGCAACTACTTCTAAGGGAATATTCCATCACCCCTCTTCGTCCATATGTATCTGTGGACTGAATAAATATTCATCAGGTATTCTCATAGTCTTTCCCACTAAGCCGGGTAACCATGTTAACAGAATGCGTATCCCATAAAGGAAGACTTCAGGTTCCATGTGCCCTGTCAATGCCATAATACATTTGCCCATGTTTAAATAGTGTATCCCTGGAATAGAACACACTATGCATTCATCAGTGACAGAAATCGTCTTATTAAGCTTCATCATTAAATCTCGTCCCAGAATATTAACTGGTGTCTGCCATGAATACAATAATGGAACAGACATGTCACATTCTCCTATTGAGATAGGTAATTCATCAGTAAAAGGAACTCTACTTGTAGCTCCAGAGAAGCCCTGACCATTCATGGCATTTCCCTCTCCTATACATGAGCGAGTTGCCCCAGTGTCTACTAATAAAGAAAAAGATTTTCCTCCCATCGTCACATCAACCCTTTGTTCCTCTTGGGGGTCTAGTGTTACCGATAGTACTGAACACATCAAGTCGCCCTGTGAGCTGTCCTATTGTGGATATATGCTCATCCCTGTACCTGTGAAAGGACATCCTCCAACCACAGAAACACCCCCTATTCTAGGAGTCAATAACTGCCCTATGTTTGTGTTCTGCTGTATCTGCATGGGTGCATGCTGTGACTTCCCTTGCAATGCTTGTTGTGGCTGTTGTGCTTGCTGTATTTGTGGCGCTTGTGCTTGATACACCGTCTGATCTTCTGTAAACAAATTCCTAGCCTGTGGGCTATATGCAGGAGGATAAGCTGTCCCCCTCTTGAAAATTGGCCATTCTGTACATACCCTTGGCTTCCACACATGCATGCAACATGCCCTGCCATACCACACGTCCAACCTATAGGAGATGCTCTTCTAACTTGCCCTCCTTGATTAAATCCTCCCTGCAACTTCTTATTATCATTCGGCATATTCTGAAAGCCACTCTGATTATTTGGGAAATTACCTCTTCCTATGAATCCCATTCCTCAGCCTCCCGACACAAACCCATTTCCTTCTTAGTCCATCTGGCGTTGATTATTTGCCTGAGATACACCCATTGCTTGTTGCTGCATTCCCAGCCCTTCTCCGCTTGTCAATACCACACTTTCTATGGCGTATTTTGAAAATTTCTTCTGAACTAACTTGGCTTCCTCTAGCTTCCTAGCCTCTTGCTTCTTCTTATGTTTCTCTTGCAGTAGTTCACAGTGGTGCACTATGGTCAACTGTATCTCTGCCCAAAGCCTTGCTTCCATTTCCACTCATTTCTTGAGCTGTCTCTGTACTTGCTCCAGTAGTCCCTGACATAAAATGTTGTAAAATACTGTCACTGTTTTCACCCACGGCTCTGAAGTTTCAAAAGTCCACTGTTCCTGAATATTTTGAATGTTAGCAAGCAGATTGCCTCCTTCTTGGATCCTACGTGCCATAATTGCACCCATATATGACTTGTCAGGATACTGTACCCTAAGAACTCTCCACACGTCTGCTCTACAATTATTAAATGGCGCTCCATCATGAGCTGTATTCTGCTCCGTGACACTTGAGTAGCCTGCTCGTGTCCAAATGTCATCAGCCCTTTCCACAAGTATGGCTGCTAGGAGACTCGTAATGTCTCTATGGCTAGGGCTATGCCTCCTGTCATTTGCTTTAGTTCATAAATCCATTTTCCTGCATCCACTATTAAACTAGGGAGTTTACATCTTAAATTATCCGTATCCATCTGTGGACATGGGATATACTGTGGCCTAGGTTCTCCCTTCTCCAACAAAGGGAACTGCATGAACGCAAATCTGCAATCAGCTCCCATTGTTTGTCTATCCATAGCAGGGACGATGGTTCTGCATCACCTTCTACCTGGCAATGACCCTAACCTGCTCACATGCTCACATATGGTGGTGATTCTCCTTTCTCACTTTGTGATCGTCCGTATGCTATGGGAGCTGAGGTTCTTCCAGATCAGACCATCTTACCTCCTTGTCTGACAGCATGCATCCTTCAGGGCCACATCCGCTTTCTCTCTCCACCCCACAGAAGGTTTCTCTTTCTTCGTCTGACATATCTAGTCCCCAACTAGTATGGCTTTCATTCTTTTCATCTCTGTTCAAAGTCAGTCTGTCCAAAGTCAAGGGTCTATGCTTGAGACTAAACGGGCTTACTTCTTTGCCTCGTGACCCATCAATTAGAGATCAATCTTCTTTTCCCCTGCTTCCTTATTCAACTTTTGCCATTATTTTTTGATAAGCTTTATCAATCCTATCTCCAATGCTTCCTATCTCAAAATTATCATCAAGGTTCACCCTAGATGGTCCTGGAATTGCTCCTTGCATTGGGAGAAACTCCTCTATGTCACCCCATGATATTACTGGACTTGTTTCCATCAGCTCTTTCTCAATGCGATTATTGTCGCGTACCCTCTGTCTCTTTTTTGTTCCATTTGTGTGTCTAATTCCTTTCTTTTCTTCGCTTCCCAGCTAACCCTTTCCTCTTCTTGTCTTTTTTCTTCCCTTCATTTGTTTGCTCTACTCACTTCCTCTTCTTTTCATCGTCACATTCTTTTATCCTGTAATCTCTGAGCCTCTTCCTCTTCACTCTTCTTTTCTAGCCTGTCTTGTTCTTTCGACTGCTCTCTCCCTATTGTCATACTTTATTTACTATTCTGCCCTTTCTTCCTTTCTTTGTTGTTCCTCCTGACAGGTCTGCTCTCATCTTTGTCTTTTCTTTCCCTTGTTCTCATCTCCCTCCAGTCTCCTTTCTTGTTCCCTGTCTTTTTTATCTTGTTCGTCTTGGTATTCCCTTTGCCTAACCTCCTCAAGACTTTTCCTGCTGAGCTTTAATAATATCAGTCCATCCATCCATTCATTCTGCACGAGTGTAATCTCGTCAGCTTTGTCCTTTTCTCCTTCCCATATTTTAATCTCCCGTTCTATATCTGTGGTTACAATTGAGCGTTCACTTTTCTATTCCTTGCCTTGCAAGACCTTAAAGATCTCTTCATTTCTTTTAGTCTCTTCTTGACTATCATCACTACCATAAGCAGGTGGTTCATATATTGGGTTACTATACCCTGTCGCCGCTTTCAGTTCCTTTAACGGATACAATCCTGCATCTTCCGTAATATCACCATTTACTTCTGGAGGAGTAAGGGGAGCAGAAGGCTCAACACCTTCCTCCCGGCTCCGGTTAAGCATCCATTCTTCAGGAGGCGGATCTTCCTGCTCCTTCTGGTACATTTTCCAGAGCTCTAAAATAGCTAAACTTTTCTCCAATTTCTTTCCTGTGTACGCTGCATGCAAGTATGTGGTCATGTGTTGTTAAACTGTTTGCCAATGATCCCCCTTGTGGCCACAGCATGAATATCTTATCTGATGTGCCTTTAACCCATTCTGCACTGTACTGTTTGAAATTGGGCATATGTTTCAGTAGTGTTTTGCACATGTGCATCAGTGGTGTAACTACTCCCATTATGACAGGTCTCAATTGACTGTCTATACTTACCAGTGATTTTGCACAAAATACATTTCAGAAAAATAACAAATATGAGCGTGCACCAACAGTCGCTGCTCAAAGGCTCTACTTCTGAATTATCTTAATCTAACCTATGGTTGGCACCGACAGTAAAATCTATGATAAATTATATCCTTTTTCTCTGCGTAACATAACCTATCTTTGTCGTTCGTTGACATTTTTCTAATACATACAGTAACAAAAACGAATAAACAACTAATCAACTCTTTACATGCACACCATGGTATATACTCCTTTTCTCTCAGCCCTTAAACTACTCCGCTAGGAGTTTGAATCATCTCCTCTCACAGATCTATCTGTGCGCAACCTAGTTTACCCACTTGGGTTTTGCGACGACTCCTTTTAAAATTCCTTGAATAAGGACCCTGGGCTTCTTATGGAACGCTCCTCATCCAAAACACATCTTTTTCCCCAGACGCTCTTTGTCTAATTTCAACCAACCCCACGCTACTTATTTATGTGGTACCACAACCCCATTTCCACAGTTTGCCAGTTTCCTCAATCTACTCACCTTTCGCCTTTTGGCTCCAGACTCACGGGATCGCCCCCTCCTCCAATTGGCCACCTTCACCTTTGGTCTGCTGAGCGCCTGTAGAAACCATGAGGGATTTTGTCAAAGAGGGGCCCGTCCCACCTGTATCTTCTTTACTTGCAGGTTGTCTATATCGGCCATTCTCCACAGGAAACTTTGCGTTCCTCGGCTGGATGGCGAAGGTTGTTCGATGTTCCGACTACTCCAAAGACCTTCATATCGATGGGCCTTTTAAACCACCCCCTTTCTGCTATCAAGTGATCTGGAAGGTCCTTTAAGATGAGGTAACACTGTGCAGTGTGGATGAGGATGCAGAAATTACTCAAACATCAATAATAAAAATGACTCAAGAAGTTGGCAAAAGCCTTTGTCTGTTTTAATAACAATTATCTAAAACAGGGAGTACAACCAACATCATCGGATGTCTGGCAGTAATATCTCCACATATTTCATAAAAAACTCACTTTTATACTAAAAACTCATCATCATTGACATCATACTATGTGGCAGAATAAGAAAACCTATGTGGGACTGTGATTGGGTAAAGGGAAACATCTAGGTATACATTCTATGGGTGTTGGTGTTGTGATTGGGTCCCTGCTGTCAGGTGGACAACTCTGCCCACCCCTAGTGCAAGTCAATGTGAGCGTCATGAAATACACGACGTCTCATTGGGTCTCTAAAGTATAGGGCTCTTTGGTACGTGGCCCTTTACAATTGGTTGTCACACTTGTACCCTTCTGGAATGTTCCACTCGTTAGCAGCCTGCAAGCTGGTAGCCCAGGTGCTGGTGAGTCGGACTTGACCATGTCTCCCCACCCAATTAGCCCATCATCTATCATCACTCAAGCTGTCTGCCATGAGAATAGTCTTTTGATCTTGGCCTTACAAGTATCACTGCTCCTCGGAATAGAAGGGAGTGTGAGCATGTTCTTATCTTCTGGTCGCTGTGTAGCATGCCCAAAGTCTATTTTCATCTGACCATGTGACTGGAGACCAGGTTTTGAGCTCCTTGGTTGTATTTAATACCATTCAATGGATAAAACTTGGCACTCATTGTCCTTCCACTGCACTTTAACAGGAGCACAGCTCTCGCCTTCTCGTTTATTGTATTTTTCCACAATAGATAACCAGTTTCTTGGCTGCCCCAATCCTTGACACTGAGCCAGGCAGACCTTCTCGATTCTCCCTCGATCTCCAGCCAGGCTTATTCTGCGGCACCACACTTCAAGTTCTACCATTCACAGGGTTTTCAGTCTGCTAATGTACGATGTGGAACTTTCAGATTTTTATGCATATATATATATATACCTTGGCGACACCGCCTGCACTATTCACTACGTATAGCCAGCCTTATGATTACTTCATCTATTTGCGTTACTGTATCTGTACAATTATAAAATGGTTTTCATTTTCTTCCGTACTCTTCATATGTGCGATCTTCATTCCGCATATGAAAGTTTACTTGATTCTTACTTTGTCATTAGATTCTATATGGTCTATTCACCTTCTCTCTTGTCATATCTTCTGAAGTTTGTCACTTTCGTAAAGTGATTTCACCAGTCTCTTCTTTCATCCGTCATCACATGCTCTTCAAGGATCTTTCCCAAAAGGCTGTCAGCTCTTCGTCGATACATAAAGAATGATCTTCTTAATGGATACTTTGCTTCGAAGGCTGCTTGTGTTATCGGCATCATTACAGGTGTCGCCTTTTTCACTATTGCCATTTCCCAACAGATAGGTTATTTAGGGGCGGGACTTCCGGTAGAGGCTTTTGGCTCCTCCTCTACAGCTTTGTAGACTAGGAGAAGCAATTTTTAAAGAGACTGGTTGTGCATGTAGAGCCAAACAGCAAGATATAATCAATGCAAGAGCAGATTTGCAAAACCCAAGGTCGGGAGTGTGAGAAGTAGAGAGGAGTGCTCTGCAATGTTGAAAGCAGCAGAAAGATCTAAAAGGATGAGCATAGAAGAGAGTTTGGAGTGATGAGCACTAGAGATAACATTGAAGATGTGCATGAGTGTAGTCTCGATGAGTGTTTACTATGGAAGACAGATTGAAGTGGATCTCCAAGGCCACTATCATCAAGGTACTTAGTGATCTGGTCGAAGAGCACCTGCTCAAGGACGTTTGAATAATGGGAAAGAGTAGAAACTGGCCAATAGTTTGCTGGTACGTTTGGGTCAGCAGGGGGTTTCTCGAATAGGGGTAAGGGAGTTTCATATTTTAAGGAGACATGGAAGAGTCCAGCGGAGAGAGGGTAAATAGCTGAGAGAAATAAGGGCACATGATTGAGAGTAGGTCTTGGACCATTTGGGGAGAAAAAGGGTCAATAGCAGTGCAGAATGGGTTGGCACTCTGGATGGTGGGTGATAATTCAATGGCAGAGGTAAGGAAGAAGTAGTTGAGAGTAGAAGAGGTAGGAGGAGAGATGGTGGACAGAAGAAAGGTTAGGGAGGGTGTAGGGGGAGGGCGGTAAGAGTGTCACCAATTTGAAAGATTTTAGAGGAAAAGTAATGAGCGAAGTCATTAGCAGAAAGGGAGGAGGCCAAAGATATTGGCTTGGCAGGTGTGAGCAAAGATTAGATGGTAGATGAAAATATTCTGAGGTGACTGTGAAGGAGATTAGGTTTGTGAAATAGCTTCCTAAAATGTATGTAAAAGAGGGGAATCTGGTTTTGTTGGGGGGGGGGGGGTGCTTCCAGAGTCTGGGGACATGGACAGAGAAGAAGACATGTCTTCTAGTTTTACCATTCATTCACCAGCATATTTCAAGTCTGCACAAGTTCTTGCTTCTGGGGGATCCTAGGCCCCGGAGATGCTGAGATTCTCAGCTAGGTTACTTCAGGGCTTGAGGGCCTTGCAGATAAATCTACTTGACCTGTGGCCTGGTTCACTCATGAGTTGTACAGAGCACCAGGCCCTCCCTGACCAGTCACAACCAGCACCCGCCTACCAGCACTTACTCCTGGGACTGCTCACTGACCTTTCTTGTTGGACTTGTTCCCTCCCCCACACCCTCTTGAGTGTGGTCCAGCCCCACTCCCTCACACTTAGATGATGGACCTCCCCTGACACGCCCTTGGCACTTACCCCCCAAGAATCCCTTAGCACTTGCCTGCATTTTATGTCTCTGCATTATGCCCCCTCCCTCCCACTCCTCTACCCTACCTCCTGCGCATCCGGTTTTTCTGCACTTGTACAATCCAAATGTCACAAGGTGTAGTAGGACCATTACTATTGTATACCATCCCTTGGCCCCCCTCCCCTGGTGCCTTATGGCACCTAGAAACACTTTTTGATGTACAGTGCACCTTATAAATACGCAATGAATAACAAGAAAATTATGCTACAGGATTTGTAGGTGATACATGCTTGCAATGGGAGCCAGTGCAGTTCGATGAGGGTGGGGGTGAAGTGGTCGAATTTGCAAACACATCCTTTGATGATTTGGACTGCAGCATGTAGGATACATCTGAGAGATACCAGTTTGGCCACTGGTAGGCATTCAAGAAGTGTATTACTACCATCCGGGTGTGAGAGGGCAAGGGCTTGTACACCATGTCTGAAACTGGTTGTCGGGATGATGAGCTTGATTTTACAGCAGGAGGGAAGGTTTGTATCAAGCCCTTTGTGTCTTCATTGCTATGTCCTCCCTGCAGGGAAGGTGTCTGTCGATGTAGAACCCAAGGGAATTCGCATAGGTTGTGAGTTGGGTTTGAAGCACTCGCAGTACATAGTGGACAGCCAGGTCTAATTGTCAGGGTGTTCAGTTTTGTTGGTCAGTACTGATGTTATTTTCCTCTAAAATACTTAATTCAAAGTTTAGCAGTCACCTGAGAGAACTCTCTGGCCATTGCAGAGCCCAGATTCACATTGCCCTGCTCTTATACTAGCTTGCTGGCAGATTCCCATACTTGCCAACCCCATTGTGGCAAACAGGTTATATGGTTGGTATGGAAAAGTAAGTAAAAGTAGGAAAAACTGTAAAAAAGGGAAAAGGTAAAGGGGGGCATTGGTAGTGTGGAAGGTGAGCATGTGGATGGATCCTGCCCCGCTGTTGTGTCATTGACACTGGGCCATGCGCCCTCCCAAATCATTGTGTGGGAAGGCCCTTGTTTGGGCTGAGATTTGGGGAAGTGACTTTGGGTTAGGGAGGGGGCGGGGAGAGGAAAGGGAAAGCAGTTGCGGCTAACATGGTGTACAATAAAGATATGTTGTCTGTACCCACCATGTCCGCATGTAATTTCAATTCAGTACGCCTTCCTGCCTTGAAAGGCCCTCATCGGAGTGGAGCCTGGAACACACATTCAGAGACGACGAGGAGGCACCGCGTCAGAATGCCCACGGGGCGCACACGGCCCCAAATCGGCATAAGCAGTGCACACTGCCTACAGGAGGCCCCGGTCACCCAATCCACAATGCCTGCAGCTCTGTTGTAAGGGAGGGTGTCATCGGACACGTGCACTGCACAATGGCGCGCCTACCACACTCTCAAAAGGTACTGAGGGGTGTAGGAACCACATGCTCCCACACACAGGCTCAGTGCTCAAAAAAGGAGAATGCCCAACCTCATTGAACCAGCAGGGGCAGAGCACACACACAGAAAGAAAGCCATACCCACAGTAAACACCACAGGTGTAGGAGGGCCATCCCACACCACAGAAGAAAAGTGTGCAATAGACCCAGTGGCCACAGACCAAGGAGGAAATCACAAATACCACACCTGGTCAAAAAGGAGTGTGCACTATAACGCACAGGTATCCAGTCACTGAAGGCAGAACACAGTTGCGGCAAGGGTACGAGGAGGGCAGTGCACCATCTGCACCACACCATGTTGGGCGATGACGCAGCATCCACGTCAGAAGGAGGCACAGGGTGTTCCATCCTTCCCTCTGGCGGGGTAATCCCAAGTTCTGCACTTACTGCATGCGTTTGACCTGTGGGACACCAGCAATCTAGGGCCCTGATGAAGAATATGGCTGAGAGGCTTCAAATTTTACATAGGAGCCATAGGGCTTCTAGACGACGAGAGAATGAAAAACACTTTGTTCATGGCAGTAGGGCCAGCGGTCAGGGATATCGCTGGCGAGCTACTAGACATAAACACTGCCTCATTCCAGGACCTGCACACTAAATTCTCAGACTACTTCGCACCCCATACGAATGTCGACTATGAGAGGCCCATCTTCCATACGACGTGCAAGGAAAAAGGGGAGTCTCTTGACAATGTTGTCATGCGGTTAAGAATTAAGCTAAAACACAGTGGCCCTCATTAGGACCTTGGCGGAGGACCATGGCGCTATTAGCACCATGGTCCATGGCGCTAAGCTGCCAACTCCGCCATGGGGGTTGGCGGACTTACCACCCCATTCCGAGGTTGGCGGGGCGGTAAGTCCCCAATCCCCATTTACCCTTCCCCATTCCCATTTCTGGCCCCATAGGGCATAATGGGAGTGGGGAAGGCGTTAATTATGCCACCGTAAATTACGGTGGCGTAATTGACAACAAGGTCCCTTAGCGCCATGGATTTTAACGCCTGCTAAAAGCAGGCGTTAAAATCACCATGGCGCTAAGGGAACTCGTACTCAGGCGGTAAGGGGCGCCATGGTTTACGCCGGCGTAAACCCCTTACCGCCTTGGTCCTAATGAGGCCCAGTGAATTCCACTGATACTCCAATGACAAAGCTTTGCGATCTCAGGTGATAGCCCTATGTGACTCCCAAGCATTCAGGAAAAAACTTCTGCTAAAACAATTAGGAAATCCTAGCTCTAGCACGCATGGATGCGGCGGTAGAATCTCATCTAAGCAAAGTGACGATACAACCCAAACACACAGAACCTGACACCGTCAATAAGCTGTACCCCACACCCAATCCTCCACCCAGACGCAGCAAAGCCACCTGCTTTAAATGTGGCTACGAATATCCTCACACTGGAGAGTGCCGTGCCCTTGGTCAGAAAAGCGCAGCATGTGGAGGCAAGGACCATTTCAGGGCAGTATGCAAAAACGCGCCTCTGCCCCCGACCAGCAGACGATCATTCAAGGAATGAAGGAGATCCACAGTGGGAAACCCCTGTGAGCCCTGGGCTGACAACAAATCCCAGAGGTCGAAACAGGTTGAGCGTGAATACCACAGATCACACGTCCAAGATGACCAGAGAACTCTTGAAGGCTCCAGACAAAGCGGTTGCAGACGGTATGTCCGATACATCGAAATGGTATCACAAGGCCAGCAGTGAATCACCTTCATCCGGTGAAGATCAATGCAAAAAAGGATACTTTTGGGCGCTGAACAAAAACATAGTGACGCAATGCAGCCCAGTTCTTATTCTTGACGTCAATGGCACACCCCTCGAGTTTTTAATCGACAGAGGGGCAACAGTCAATATAATCACTGAAGAAGCATACGATGCACTCTCTAGGGCTCCCAAACTCAAGAGATCTACCACTGACATTTTCCCATACGGATCCCCAACCCCACTTCCATGAAAGGGGGTCATCACTGCCACCTGCATCCACAAGACCCAAACGGTAATGATACCACTTCACGTCCTTAAAACTGAAGTGAACAGCGGATGCATCCTCAGCTTCAGAACAGCTGTGGAAATGGGCCTTGTGCACATACTATATCAATTGATGGTCCACAATTACTTCATGAGGCCTGAAGACATTGAGGCAGCATTCCCAAACGTATTTAAAAGCTTGGGGTAGCTAAAAAAAAGAAACATCAAATTGCACATTAACCAAGATGTTAAACCGGTTGCCCAACACTATAGAGGCAAACCCATTAATATCCAGCGACAAGTTGAAGAGGAGATAAGCAAACTTTAGAAACAGCAAGTCTTTGAACCTGTGACAGGACCCACCCTGTGGGTATCACCCATAGTCCCGTTCCCAAAGAAATAGCCAGATGGATCCATCAAACTGTGTGTGAACATGAGGAGAGCTAACGAGGCAATCGAGCAGGAACAACACCAAGCACCCAGGATCATCGACTTGATCCACCTATTACATACCGCTAAATACTTCTCCAAACTGGACCTCACAAAAGGCTTTCACCAGCTCGAGATTGCCCCTGAATCCAGATACATCACAACTTTCATCACCCACATGGGTCTTTTCCAATACAGTAAGAGGCTCAGTTTCGGCATCTCATCAGCCACAGAAATATGTCAGGAGGAGATTCACAAAGTCATCTGCCACGTCCCAACTGTATCAACTACTCCAACAATGTCCAAGTGTTCGGCAAGTCAAAAGAGGAACATGATGTACCCTTGCACCGAGTGTGCGCAGAACTCGAAGCAGTGGTACTCACCCTCAACAAGAGCAAATGTGAGTTCATGAAAGGATCGCTCACGTTCTTTGGGCATATTTTCTCAGATAAGATAATCCGACCTGACCCAGAAAACGTGGCGGCACTAAACACAGCCCTACTACCTCAGAACATATTGGAACTTTGCTCATTCCTGGGTCTCGCAAGCTACTGCTCAAAATACCTCCAAGATTACTCCATGGTCAGCAACCCTCTCTCTCTCCTCACCCAAAAAGACCAAGCGTTTGAATGGTCGACAGGCTGCCAGAAAGCCTTTGAGACCATTCGAAACAATATCTCCAAGGCAGGATATATGGCCTACTGCAATGCTGAAAGACAGACTGAAGTCATTGTTGATGCCAGCCCTGTAGGCATGGGCCGATTCTCACACACTGAAACTCCTCGGATCCGGCCAACATCTTCATTGTAGTTTACGCAAGCAGGAGCCTCACCACTACAGAACAGGCATACTCACAGGTGGAGAAAGAGAGCCTGGCCGTGGTGTGGGCCTGTGATTATTTTCATCTCTTCCTAAACGGAAAGGCATTTACGGTTATTACCAATCACCAGGCCCTTTTAACAATCTACGGAGACCCAAAAGCAAGAATGCTGCTGAGGATATCGTGATGGGACTAAGATTAAAAGATTACAAATTCACCATCCTACACCGTCCAGGAAAAGACAGTAACCCAGCCGACTAGCTGTCCAGACACCCCACCGGGGCTCCACAAGCAAGCCCCTCCATTGCGAATACATACATTAATTACATCATCCATCACCTACAACCTTTGCCAGTCGACTGGACCATGCTAGCAAGGGAATCACAACAGGACCCAGCGCTCGCAATCTTGGCGCACTGTATCAAGACGGGGAAGACAACCCACCTCAGGACTCAAACCAGAAAGGAAACCGAGCACATAAAGAATGGCGTACGATGCATGTAGCTGGTGCTGGACGAGCTCACAGTCATAGAGGACCACATCATCATGAAAGACTGCAAAGTCATCATTCCGGAATCGCTGAGAGAAAAGGCAGTCATGCTGGTGCACAAAGGCCACCAGGGGGTAGTATCCACTAAATGCCTACTACGACAGAAAGTATGGTTCCCCAGATTGGATGCCACTGTGGAAGGAATAGTAGGAAAATGCACCATCTGCACCCAGGTTGCTCCGCCCTCTCATCCCAAACCACTGTAGATGTCCCAGCTCCGATAAGGTGTTTAGGAGGAAGTGGCTGTAGACTTCTTTGGACCACTGCGCAACTGTGCATATGTCCTCGTACTAATTCATGAATTCTGTTTCCCCGACGCCCAGCTCATTGAATCCACATTTGCCACTTGTGTCATCCCAGCACTGGAACGCAAGCTGTCAACGTATGGAATGCCAAAGGTCATAAAGTCGGACAACGCTCCGCCTTTCACCAGCCACAACTTTGAAAACGTTGCACGCTATATGGGGTTTCAACATAGGAAGATAACCCCACAATGGCCTCAAGCCAGCGGCATCGCAGAAAGGTTTATGGCTAACATCAAAAGAACACTACAAATTGCCAACATCATCAACAAGCCTTTCGAACAAGCACTACACCAGCTCCTGTGCGAGAACAGGCACACCTGCAAAAAATAAAAAAAGGAAGATTTGCACTCCTGACATACAACCGTTAAGGTATCTTTCCGGCGGCCCGGGTGTTAATCTTTACCTTTGTGAGTCATATTTTCATTCCAGGTCGAGAAAACACATACTCGTACGGACCTAAGTGCAAAATTGTGTTAAAGTAGACATCCGCCTATCCGATTAATAAAAACATTGCATAGTTCAGCTATCGTTTGCCTCAATTTGATCAGCAAGTATCTATATAAAAGCCTATGTTGACTTTCACCCGCACCCAATCAGTGCCATAATCTTCACAAGGCATAAAGCAAACGGCAAGTCCATGACTTAAAGAAAATGGCGATGGTATCTAATTTATTCAAGCGTGTTCCCATCTGCATTTGCATCATGTTTGCAACCTGACCTTTGAAAACAAGACAAATGCGACCTGCCTTTAGTTAATTCAGCATCTTGGAGACCCAGGCAGCATCTTTCACTTTCAGATCCATAAAAGGAGAAGCAGGGTTTCCTAGCAGAGCACAGCCATGTAGCATAATGTGGAGTACATTTTATTCCACACAGACTGTAATGCCCTCCAGTTAAATTAAATGTCACAAATGAAAGATGGCCGCGCCTGCCTTTGTAGCCGCCTGTGCTCTCGGGAAACCTTCTGGGAACGGGCTCGTACAGCAGAGGGTAAACGAATTATGAGCTTTTGCCCACAAAAAAAAAAATAATCCATTTAACGCCACTAAGCGATGCTTTCGAAAAGTAACACCTGACCGGTTTTTCTACATTTAGAGAAGTTTCTTTATGCATTTGAAAACCTGCATCTGTTGCGCATAGAGGAAAAAAAGACGCTATATTAAGCTGGGAAACGGTTTTGCAGTGTTTGTTTGGCAAGATCAGTAGAATTGAAGGATTTCGCCTTGATACATGCATAACGTTAACTTTATGACCACATCAGTGGTCGAAGTGAGGCGGAACGGTCACGAGAGGCGTTCCACTACTTTTACTTTTTACTGTTAACAGTTCAACTACTTTTTACAACCATTTCCCCCATCCGGAACTGTTCTTTAAAAGCACACTTCTCCACTTTACCACACTATCTAGGTTACAGCTAAACTGAAATCTATTTCAACTCAATTGGCTGTCAACCAGCACCTCTTGAAAAATGTGTTGCACGTTGTTCCTTTCCTTCCTACTCTGTCCCCCTCCAGAGTCCCAGTTCCACTACTTTTTTGGTACACTTCTATCCCTGGACCACATTTAAATTCTGCCTTCATGATTTCACTTTACCCTTTTCGCTTTCAGAAAGGTTTCATTATTAGGCCCTAGCCAATGGGATCCATTCACAGGTGGGGGGTTTAGTATTTGCCAAATGAGTTTATTTTAATCACATTGAGTCGTATATGGCGTCCAGCAAATAGTGAACATTGTTTAACGTGCATCATTATATAATAGCAAAGGACTTGGCAATGGCCATCGATAGCTGTATTTTGTACATGTTTGGGAAATAAAACAAGGGGAAGGGTGGAGCGAAGGGCAACGCATATCCTTGCCAGATAAGGCGAGCTCTTTCATTCCCACTGCCAGAAGCAAAGTCTAAGTGCTGCTTAAACTATCAGCCAAAATACTGTACCCTCAGGCATAAACTAAAATATTGGTTTTCCAACCAGGTGAATTGAAGAGGCATAAGGATGGGCTAGAGGACAGGAAGCCCAGGATGGATAAGGCAAGCAGGGGTCACTAGTTGGGATGCCGTCAGGCCTGGACCCCTAGCTGGAGTGTACTCCAGCGTCCTTGTTCCTAGCAGGGACCCTACTGAATTGGGTCAGTCATGGAGCCATAGGCCCACTTCCACATTAACCCCCAACACAGCTGCACTCAGCGAACTCCAAAATCTGAAGAAAGGAAAATCGTTAATCGTCCCTCTGTCGATGTATCTTCCACCCTCCTGATATTTCACTTTAGCCCCCTGTTCACCCCTTCCATTTGCTTTCTCGAGGCACCCGATTGTATAATCTTCATCCACTTTTTCCTTGAACATTTGTTGTCCTAGGAATTAGCTTCCCAACTCTTTGAGGAATGGTCATGCCCGTTGAACCCAAAGGCTGCTCTCTTTGTGGAGCTAGTGTGGTGTTCTTACTGCTCCCATCCACAAACTTGTCGAACCATTTATCGCCAAGGCCTGTGATCTTTCTTTTATTTTATAGACCTTTTATTTTGGATCTATTTGCCACATTTCCAACACTTTTGTTTAATGCTTAACCACATTTTGATATTTTAGGCCAATGTGGATGTTCTCATTTAACCATAACCTTCATTATTTACCGTACGGAGTGAAAATATAGTTTTAATTAAGCCGAAATGAAAATAAATCTATTTAGAAAGACTGCACTGAACAGTCTTTCTAAAATGAGCAGTCATTCCCCTGACGCACACGACGGTGCACACAGGCTGACAGGCGCATCAGGCCCAGAAGAGCAGTCGTGGGAGTCCCAGGTGAGTGGTTATATGTGGCTGGGTGTTTGTGTGTTTGTGTCCGTGTTCACATGCCTGTGTGGAGAGGGGAAGGGGAATGTTTGTGACGGGGAGAGGGGGGAATGTAAATGCGTGTTTGTGTGTGTGTGTGGTTATGGGGTAGTGAAAAGAGGGGGAATGCTTGGGGGATGGAGAGGGGGTGGTGAGGTGGAGGCTGAGAAAAGGGCTTTCAGAGGGTGAACACCCCCTGACTTTTGATACATCCACCAGCGTGGGAGAGGATGGGGGTGGAGGCGGGGAGGGGAACGGGTTGCCTGGAAGTTGGGGGTGAAACCACACCAACAGGAATGTGGCATTCTGCTTTTTTCAGGCCTCCAAAAATCGGCAAAAATAAATCAGTCTTTTTGGTAGGTAGCCTTCAAAAAGCAGAAATATCACAGAACCTTATTTACAGGATAAAATTCATTCCTGTACCACAACATGCTTGTATGATGTTACCATTTTATACATTTTCATGTTTTTTTTATTTTATATTGTCCTTCTGCCTTTCTGCCTAGCCAATGTTGACACTAAGCACACCTAGTTTAGTTGAATACTGTATTGACTTAAAACGTTTGTAATTAGTTAAAGTGAAGGAGTATGGGTAATTCATGTTGCGGGGGAGAAAACTACAACGTTGACATCTAGTTTGTGGAACAATAGATCAGATAGGAGGTTCCCTGTTGGGGAACTCGTGTCCCCTGCACACTATATATGGCCTAAGTATGCTAGCCACATTCTTAATGATATCAATGGGCTAACAGGCTAACCTTCTGTAGGGCAACCACCTAGCTCATTGTACTTTCAATGCAAATATAATTCATTTAAGAATGTTTCAAACAAACTTATTTCAAAAAAATGATTCAGATAACTGTTCAGTTGTTCAAATTATACAATAATTTTAATGTGCAATTGCCCAAACGTGTTTTGAGTGTTACTCTTCATCAGGGGCGATAGATTTCAATTTAATATACAAAGAAAAGTCAAAATAAACTTGATAAGTCTCATGTTTATGCACATGCATGACCAATACATTTTCGAGTACATTAGCTGTTCATTGTGGCAATATCAAGCTAAAATCAATGCTTGTACTAAGTTAAGAAGAACTTGACATTAAAGATTTTCAACATGTCATATTCTTATTCACAATGGTTACTCTTTTATCAAGTGTACGTGCTTAATTGCTCCATGAATAATTTGTAACTTGGTACACTTACATTGCAATGAAATCCCTATTAGTTAGTGAAAAGGAAAAATGCTGACCTTCAGTGTTTTCTTAAAATGCCGTTGTGGGCCAGTAGTTATAATTGAAAGTTGAATTTCCAAAACGGATAGTCACTCATGGGCAAATGATTCCCTTTTATCTGCAAAACATTTGTAGTGTCCTAAGACTCAGATTCTCTCATCATGGTTTTAGTGGTAATAATATTAGTATGGAAATCTTACCAAGACAAAGGCCCTCATTCCGAGTTAGGACTACACCATGGAGTAAATAGCTCCATGGTTGGCAACCATGGAGCTATTTACTCCATGGAATACCGGCATGGTGAATGGAGTAATTTCCGGTCCATTCCAAGGTTGGATGGACCGGTAATTCCCCATTCACCATAGCCCTTCCCCATCCCCATTTCTGTCCCCATAGGGCTCAATGGGAATGGGGAAGGAGGTAATTACGGCACCGTAAATTACGGTGCCGTAATTTACTCCAAGGTCACTTTGCGGGTCCCGTAATTTACTCCTGCTAAAAGCAGGAGGTAAAGAGGGACCCGCAAAGGGAACTCAGAATACGGAGGCAAGGGATTACCGACATCGGTGCCCTTACAGGCGCCGGTAATCCCTTACCTCCAACCTCGGAATGACCCCCAAAGTCTTGTTATGTTAAAAGTTATCCAGAGGGTTAAAATAGGTTCAATGTCAGTTTAGACGGTGAGTCTGTTGCGTTTGTGAAGAAAGACTGTCCATAGGGCTTCTAGATGCCAATAGGGCATCTGAGTAGTTCTAAAATAAATGAGATAAATGAATGAGGCTTACTGTTAAAACTGTGTTAGAGTGTTAAGCCAAAGAATAAGAGCAAATGTAAAGAAAGGGGACCCAAAGGTCCCTTTGTAACTTACTTGGAATGTCTGTGTAACAGGATAGAAAAGTAGAAGCTGGGAGGCCCAAAGATCACCAAGCCGCTTGTTTTTGTTTGTAAAAATGGCTGCTTTTTACATCTCTGCAGCTGTTTGTGATGTCATCACGCTCATGCGCGTGTGACGTCACAGATATGTCGTGGAGTTTTTTCTTTTTTCTATGCTGGAGATAATTATTATATCTGTCTCAGCCATGTTCGTGATTTTCAAAGGATGGACGTTCTGTGATTAACATATAAATAAAGTTGCAATGATATCCTGCAAATACGTAGTCATCACCCGTTAGAGTCATCCCTAGAGGTCATCTCACGCATGCGCGTATGATGTCATAGGTATGGGGTTGAGTTATTTTCTATTTTGGAAGGATATATTATGTCTGCCTTGGCCATGATTGTTGTTTTCATATAGTGGCTGTTATTTGTGCAACATATGAATGTGCTGGCTAAGATCTCCTAAAAAACCCTAGTCATCGCCGGTTCGTGTTTACCCCTGACGTCATTTTGCGCATGCGCGTTTCACATCACAGGCAAGTGTACAGTTATTTTCTATGCTGGAAGGAAATACTTGATCTTTCTCAGCCATTATCATTGTATTCAATAAATGGGTATTCTCTGAGCAACATATGGGTGAAATTGCAAAGATAACCAAAGGTCCATAGCGACCACCGGTTCGTGTCATTCTGTCATGTCATCTCACAAATGCGCGTGTGTCATCACAGGCAAATGGATCAATGCTCACCCAAGAATGCCAGAATATTTTACTCACTTCCATAAAGGCTCTCGATAAAAATGATATATGTTCTAAAGATAACTCAGACATATAACTTCTCGTGCTAGGTCGTTACTTAATAGATGCAATATGCATGATCCTAAATCTTAGGAGAATATTAGATTTGATAGGATAAATGTTAAATCCTTGAAAAACAGAGATGTCAAAAATAGTAAAAAATAGCCCGATCATCTTAGTGGTGATCGAACCACAATCTTTTAAAACCATATCTTAATTACTAATTTCATAAGGTGTTTGTGTATACGTAATACGTATAGTTTTGTTTAGAAACTAGAATAATTACGGTGACTAAAGTTTGGTTAGATACAGAGAGTCAAATTAATGTATACAAATATAGGAATAATCCTTCTCTCATTCTGGGCACAGTTGTGATCACTCCTTTCTCTATGTGAAACAATGTTCCCAAGCTGTTAGGCAGCTTTGTGTCAAAGAGATCGAGAAATTCCTAAAACTTGCATCAGATGTACACATATCTTTGTTTGGACTGGTTTGTGTCCAAGGAAATGTGTCCTTAACAGTATGTACGGTAATAAGGTTGTGGTATTAAACTTCGTGAACATGTATGTGGTTGGTGAGGTAGGTAAAGGTTAGCTCTATTGACCTTACAAAATACTTTGGAACTCAAAAATGTTTTCTCATATAATTCCAAATGTGAATCATCAATTGTTCCAATCACTTAAACAACTCATTAGGTAAAACTGATATTCATTGCTCAGTGGTTTCAGTATATGAGAATCTCTGTCTCAAAAGTGAGTGCACAATCTCTCTTGACTGTCCCAGTACGTTTTTAGGTGAACAGATCAGTCTAATTTAACATTCAGATATTGTGTTCAAGAAAATGACAGACTTAGTCTATGTCTCTGTCTCCCCAAGGAACTTTTTAAATCAGAGAAAGGGACCAAAGTAATATTCTTTGTTGATAACTAACGGGGCCATGGCATCAAGCTTATGTATCCCAAATAATTCCCGTTGTGACAACCTTTTTGTTAGGTCTCCACCTCTAGGAAGTGGATGATTACTTCAAGGATAACTACTCTCATTTGTGATGTGTTGTGTTTATTTCCTTTAAAATGTCTGTAGACAGGTATTCCCAGTCCTAATACTTGACTTGTGTTCTGTCCATCTGTTTTTGGTCCTTCGTGATGTTTTGCTTATACTTGCCGCATGGACAGCGGAGTGAATAGATGCCATTTTTGGTCTCACAAGTCGTATAATATTTGAGAGTGATTTTTTACTGGTATTGGGATGACAAATATGGTCACCCTGGATGATGCTTGTACAATGCTGGCAATTTAGGCAGGCAAACGTACCACGTTTTTGTTTACTCAGGGTAGTTTGTGTTGGTGACTTATGTTTGTCTGCTCTAATGAGTTTGTCCCTAAAATGATGTCCTCTTTTGTACGCCAGCATTGGTGGTTCTGGAAAAAGTCGATTACGGTTGAGGTCTGACTTGATTAAGTCCCAGTTTTTGAGAATGATTTGTTTAATCTTGTATCTCTGACTGGAGTATTTAAGTGTGTGGATTAGGCTCCTATTATCCTTTTTTGTATTGCCTTAAGTAGTTCTTCACGTTGCAACGCTTCTGTCCTTACCGCTGCTTTGTTCATTATATCAACCGGGAAACCGCTTTCCATAAATCTTAACGTTATTCATGTTGTAGTCTTTCAGAGTCTGATGTAATTCTCTTCAGTCTAAGCAATTGGCTGTATGGAAGATTTTCTTTGCGGTGTTTTGGATGGAAACTACTGAAATGTAGAGTCCTGTTCACATCTCTGGGTTTCCTATAGATCTTGGTGCTAAACCCTTCTTTGGTGAGTTCGACGTTGACATCCAGAAAGTTTACTGAGGATTTCCCGATTTTGATTGTAAATGTTATCCTCTCATTACATCCATTGAAATAGTTCCCAAATTGGAGTAGTTCTTCTCCCGTTCCACCCCTCCGTTCCTTCCCAAATACCGAAAATGTCATCAATATATCTTTTCCAACATTTGCCTTTCTGACCACATGAAGCCTGGATGCCAAAAAGAGTGAAATTAACCTTGAGTAATGCACTGGGCTTGGGACATCTAAGACAGATGGCACACTCCAAATGAAGGTGAACAGAGAGCTTTGATTACTTTTTTATGTCAATGCTAAATGGAAGGTGAAACCTGTGCTGCCAGGTGAATTATCTTTTTACCAGGAATCCATGCCCGGGTACAATGATCTTACGACCACATGCCCCAGCAATATTGAAATCCTTAACAACCTTTCATCCTGCACCCTTGAGTCCCCGCAGTCCTTACCTTTCTGCATGTCTTTGTAAAGTCTCATTAAAATCATATGAAGAGTTATTTTTCAAACTCCTCCTTATTATATTACTTAGCCTACACAGTCTAGGCCAGCTACTTGCCCAATGCAAGCTGATTGCTGCTCCACCCTCAAATACCCACATGCCTGAACCATATTTGTCACCCACCCAGTTGACCCGAATAGGAGGTTTCACAGATCATAATATCTCATTCTCAAAAAAAAATGCTGTCAACTTCTGTCACCTCAAAATGGGGGGAAATAAACATCAGGTAAAAATAGAAATACCAAAAATACTTTACTGAAATCCTTATGTTGATACAAACACTTCCGGAAGTTCAGGGGCTACCACCCCAGGCCTATTATTCAGTACTCAATATATCAAGGATTGGAGGCTGGTGTTCTGCATTCTTTAGGCATCTGAGCTCAGGTCTAACTGCCAGAGAGAGAATACTTATTAGACATTCTGTGAAAAAAATACCCGCAGATCCTACTAATATGTATAAGAATGGTCTAGCCATGACCCAAGCAAATGCAAAAGTTATAAGGAGCGTTGCTGATCATTTCAATTCATTTCTCAGGGTGAAGAACCTGCCATAATGCATATAACCTGGCACATTCAATTTAGATATGGGTAATGAATTTAAATTGCCCTTTATTGAGAATAACCTACATTGGGCCTTAGCGTTGAGTTTTTTGTGAATCATTTTGTTTGCTTTGTTTAAAATGTTTGACCACACACTTCCTAAGGGTTTTTTGCACCTTTCTCCTTGCCCTGTTTTAAATACAGCTCTCAGCCCCCTTTTCTCCTTTTTATGCTCTTTCCCGACTTGCTCATATTTTTCCCTTTCCAGCAATCCTTTTCTCAATGGTGGGTTCTTAAAGGATTTTCAAATTGGTGATTTACACAATCAATGTATCTATAGTTTTAGACTCATTATCCAGCTCACCAGCTCCTTGAAGCAAGACCTTAACACATGCAACAGCACCAGAAATATATCTCATGCTTCTCTACTTGATGTAAACCCGGCTACACTTAGTAGGGTGAACATGCTAGCAAATACCAACAATGTAAGCCCAAACACACAATCCCCTGCCCCTTAGTAGGCCCTACCAACTAAAACCAGTGTTGATATTGATCACGTGCCTCAGGCTCAAACCTACCAGTATCATTATCCCTCCCAGGTCATAAGAAATACCAATGGCTTCACCCACCAGAGGCCAGCATACTTCCAAACATTAGGACTTAATAATGCCTAAATCAGAAATAAAGAATCTTACTAGAGTGTTCATGACTATTGTAATCAATGAACTAGACTTTCTGGGAATTTCCAGACCTGTTGAAGAACCTCCTTCTAATCCTTTGTATCCCATTAGTCCAGCATTCTTTAACAGACAGGATAAAATAGAAGGGGGGGTATGTTCTTCCCAGAATGATCAACGTGAACATTAATGTGTAGTCTATCTATCCTGGCAACATTCACCTACTAAAAGCTCCTTAATTTAAAATTCTACTGCCAACATGCTGGAGGCATGCAGGCCCACTGGTTACTGTACCCGATTCCAAGACGAAAAGCATGCCCAGAAACTCAACCTTTGGTTTGATGACCCAACCAAAACACAGGCAGTGCTCGTTTTGATAAAAATGACAAAGATGGGTTTCTCCTGACTTATTCGCCCAAAGATGCATAAACATGGGCATGATTTAGATGCATTTCACTCTTAATTACCAAGTGAATAAATGTGATGCCCCAGATGTATTCTGGTCAGATCATCAATTCCCTAATGCAGTCTTGAAAGTTTCAATGCTCCAAACATTTTCACTCAATGAAATCTACCCAGCCTCCTCCCATAACGAGACAATGGAAACAGAAAAGAACCAGAATTCTTTGTGCTAACCTGTGAAAAACATGTATCATTTTAAATATCCCCTATTCTTCCAATACACCTAATTGTGATTTGGGATCACAAGGGATATTTCCAGAATGGGGTTCATTGAAAGTACAGCATAGGGCAAATAATCATTTTGCTACCCAGGCAGTACCCTCTGCGTACCTCATGCAGTAAACATCTAATGGCTCCCAACTCATAATTAGGAGTGTTTTAAAAGGAGGAGACATTAAAATAGTGCATTAAGTTATCGTTACTACCAGGCTCATAATCAGGCTCCTAGTCTCCACGTTGCCATGTGCACGGTACCTGCTTCCTCCTGCTTCTCACGTGAGCACATAGATCAGGCAGCTGGCACCTGCTCCCACCACCCATACATCCCCCTATAGTCATGCACAACTACCTAGCTGTTGCCACTACAGCCCCAAACATGCACTTGTTGTTCCTACTTACTGCAGTGGCACTCCTTTATGCTTCATCCACAGCACACACTAGATTCACCTGCACCAACTTCTCCAGGCACCAGTCTCTTGTGCCCCCTTGTGCCGGGGGATTCTGCATCCAGTAGAGACCTGCCTTGTGCAACTTCCCTCCATCCACACCGACGCCAGCATCCTCTAATTCCTAACACCGTGAAATGTTGGCCCACCATTCAGATCATCGCTTGCTGGGCTTTAGCGTGGCAGTGTCTTCCAAAGTGTCAGTTTGAAAAGTGAAAGTGTAGAGTTATTAACTGAAATTATTATAGTCTTGGAGCAGTCTACAGTCAGCCTACCATCAACTGCTGCCTCCCAATTTCCACCCCACCCCATTGTCTTCCAATCTAGCCACCTGCAACTGACTCCCATAGTTCAGCAGTGCCTAGCCCACATGCCTGGCACTGAGCCTATCTCTCTCCCCAGGAGACCGAAGAGTCATTCTTCACCCATACTACAAAAAAGTATCTGACCTAATGTACACTTATCCCTGCAACCCACTCTCCTGCTGTGTTATCAGAGAAGCATTTGTAGGAAATGATTTGGAGTGCTCCTTCTTTCTTTATGTCTGTGCTCTGTGCTGCGAGAATGTGAGCTGCTGGAATGCCTTTGGAATGGTGAGACGTGGAATGTTGAGGTGTGATTCCCAGTGAGTGGTCAATTCAGAAGTGAGTTGCCTGAGTGATAGTGTGCCGGTGGATGTCTCTGTGTCCCTTTTAACCTGTTGTTCTTACTTGTAACTTGGAACTTGACGACTAGTAGCCAGATTTTAATTCAAGAAGTTACTTACCCTATCTGTGAATCCGGTATCTTCTGTGAGGAACCCCTTCTTTTTAAAATTGGTGAGCAGCTACTTAAAAATATTAGAAAAGAACTAGGGCAAATCAAATCCCAGCTTAGAGACCACAAAAATAATGATAGTACTACACATACAAAGGAGACTTTAGCAAGCATTAATGAGCTATTAGGTGAATTTCACAAGTTATCAGATGGGGAGGTGCTATATATGGCTACTCCAGTAAGGGCTTGCAAATATGGTGAAGGGGATAAGGCTGGTAGGTCATTGGCTAACACGTTGAAAGCAGACAACTATCGCAATCCCATTGCTGGGATTCAAGCTGTAAACGGCTCATTGGTGAGCCAGGACAAAGACATAAACGATGCATTCACACAATTTTATTCTACATTATATTCTAACCAGGATGAGGTTACGGCAGACGAGCTTTCAGAATACTTAAATAAATTGGGTCTCTCCGTCATCTCGCCTGAAGTCAAACTCACTCTAGAACAACCTAAACACAGGAAGAGATTGTTGGTGCCATTAGGGCTGTGACATCTGGGAAAGTACCAGAATCAGATGGCCTGGGAATCGAATTATACAAAGAGTACCATCAGGAATTGGCGCCTATCCTGCTGGGTGTACGGAGGAAGCTATGGAATGGGGCACACTCTCAGAGTCAATGCGGGAAGCTATTATTATAGTGTTATTAAAGCTACGCCGTCCCCCGCATGATATGGCCTCCTAGAGGCCCCTATCTTTAATTAATACAGATGCTAAAATATTCTGGCAACAAGGCTTCTCCCCAACATGTCCCATTTAGTGCATCCAGATCAATCTGGTTTTATTCCCACAAGATCAACTGCCCTGAACCTCCGGCGTATGTTTGGGGTGATGACTCAGGTGAGTCCAGATGCAAAGGCCGTAGTGGCTGCCTTAAATTCCAAAAAGGCATTTGACTCTGTATCCTGGAAATATCTATTCATGGTGCTGAGGTGCTTTGGGATTGGCCCGTACTTCCAGAGGTGTGTCCGACTCCTATACACTAGCCCGGGAGTGAGATTCCTCGCAAACCGAACATTGTATGCACCGTCTGTGACTCCAGTGTCTTCTGTGAGGAACCCTTCCATTTTAACAGAGTACACATGCTAGATCCCCATAAGAGTATTCAGAGCACCAGAAGAGCCACCTCTGCGCCTCAGAAACATCGGTACACAATGCCCCAAGTAGAATGGTGGTTCTGCATCTCCCATGGTTGGTCCAGAATGAAGTCTTCCCAGTGTCCCTGGCACACATGCCAACATGCCCCATATCATTCAAATGATGGTCATCCAATCTTGAATTTTCTCTCAATTTTGGGTCTTGTAGTTTTAGTGGTCCCATTATAAATCCAGGACTACAAGATTGCAAAGAAAAGAACAGGCCTGAAGGAGCATGTCCCAAGTGACATGGAAGAAGAGTGGTCCTGTCAAAAGGCTTTGTAATACAAATATGTTGCTCTTCATTAAAAGCTGAAAGGTGCTGGAATATAAGGGCACGGTACAAAGAAATAGAACTAATGCTCATAAAGGAAATACCTGGAAGATAGTACTCCCATAATATAAGCATGCTTTTCAGGGCTCTCAGGAACGGAATGAGGGCATGCTCAGTAATTTACTCCAAGTACAACCTAGCAAACCAAACTTTTGAAGAGTAACAACACAATTTAGCAAGCCTAAAACAGGGGCCCAAGATGGATCGAAACATGTGTTGGCAAAATGCCAGGCTATTATGCAAGTCTATGCAAAAAGGACGAGCACACTCATCCTTGGCACTTAAGGGATTAAGGGCACTGAGAAAAAAACGAAACACTGAGGACATTGAGAGCTGTTGATAGAACGAGCGTTTGACATGGACTGTACCAGAAGCCGGTTATAAATGAAATAAATGATATTACACGAAGGACAAACACACTTTTGTTTTAACAGAAAAGTTGGAACTGTTCATTTTAAATGTCAGGTCTATACTGGATTCATTTTGTGTTACATGTTAATTGGATAGTGTATC
This sequence comes from Ambystoma mexicanum, assembly GCF_040938575.1. Lineage (NCBI taxonomy): Eukaryota > Metazoa > Chordata > Amphibia > Caudata > Ambystomatidae > Ambystoma > Ambystoma mexicanum. The sequence continues at coordinate 1,105,616,437 of NC_090930.1, read as the reverse complement.
ATCCAAGCACCCGGATAATAGATAATATAGGTGTACCTGGGTACCAAAGGATATGGACATGTTGCAAATATGGGAGTGGGAGAGCCTGCGAGCGGCGGTGTGGCATGGGGGCAGGAGGTGGTGTAAGAGGGGTTGGGGGAGCTATACAATCATTAAAAAAAACACATAAAATAGGGAGAACTAACAAATATGGTGGCAGTGAAAGACTCATTCTTACTGAGAGAGATTGTGAGAGGAATTGTGAGGGAAACTAACTGATATGAATTGAGAGAGAGTGAGAGATAGGGGTAGCGCTGGGGGATGCAGAACACCGCAAGGCATGCTAAGGAATGGGATAATCATCAGGGAAAACAGGCAGAGAGAATACCGGGTGAGTAACAGAGAGTGCTGCCAGGGCACAGGCCTCAGGAAATGTCTTCCCTCCGGCGGTAGCTTTGTTCCAGGATCACAGGAGCTGGTGACTAGAGCATTGGCAGCAGGATATCAAGCATGGTGATCCTCTCTGATAGCGTTTGGCTGGTGCTGGGTCCAGGTTCTCCGACAGTAGAGCAGCAGATGGGAGGTAATAGACGCGCAGGCCCCCCCCTTATATTGGGCATGCCACAGCATCTTGATCAGCACAGGGCAAACACATCCTGCATGTACTGAAATAATGGGCCCCGGTGCATTGCAGGCACAACCAATGCCCACCTGCACAGAGAATCTGAGACTGAGGCCAATTGTGCACTTGATGCATGAAGACAGACAACAACAACGAACGTCCAACTATTTTGCCAATGTGCAAGACTGGACGCTTCGTCAGTGCCTTATAGCTTTCCAGAGGTGGTTAAAGAGGGGATGCAAGAGACAAATATTCATGTCATCAATTAGACAGAGCTAGCAACAAGGTGGTGGAAGCATTATATGAGAGAGAGAGAGAGAGAGAGAGAGAGAGAGAGAGAGAGAGAGAGAGAGAGAGAAAGAGAGAGAGAGAGAGAGAGAGACTGTGGTGTGTGTGTGAGAGAGAAAAATAGAGAGACAGAGAGAGCGAGATAGAGAGAGAGAGTCAGAGAGTGCCCAGCCAGGGGAAAAAGAGAAAGTGTGACAGTGTGAGAGAGAGAGAGAGAGAGAGAGGGAGAGAGAGAGAGAGAGAGAGAAAGAGAGAGAGAGGGAGAGAGAGAGAGAGAGGGAGAGAGAGAGAGAGAGAGAGAGGGGGGGGGAGAGAGAGAGAGAGAGAGAGAGGGACTGTGGTGTGTGTGTGAGAGAGAAAAATAGAGAGACAGAGAGAGCGAGATAGAGAGTCAGAGAGTGCCCAGCCAGGGGAAAAAGAGAAAGTGTGACAGTGTGAGAGAGAGAGAGAGTGAGAGAGAGAGAGAGAGAGAGAGAGGGACTGTGGGTGTGTGTGTGAGAGAAAAATAGAGAAACAGAGAGAGCGAGATAGAGAGAGAGAGTCAGAGAGTGCCCAGCCAGGGGAACAAGAGAAAGTGTGACTGTATGAGAGAGAGAGAGAGAGAGAGAGAGAGAGAGAGAGAGATGCATATTTTCGAGAGAGAGGGCAACATCAGGAGAAGAGAGGCCCATTGGGGAAAATAGACAGTACAGCCAGAGAGAGTCGAAATACTGCATGGGTGCAAGAGAAGAATCGAATGGGGCAGGCCTTGGAAGAAGGCTTACCTCTGACACTAGCATCAGGGTGCACCTGCAGTGCACAGACACTCTGGGATGCCGTTAGACATTGCATGGGACGGCGTAAAGACTCAATGGGTGGATTTGATGGCCAAAAAAGAGTTAGTTGTCATTTTGCTCAAAAGCTTGGAGCAGGGTGGCATGGTGGAACTACGCTGATTTTCTTTGTTTGGCAAACCACAACATCTCCATAAGGTAGATGCCCGATAAAAAACCTAGTTACCCACTCTTCACATCGAGGGGTATACTAACCTTCTTTCAATTGCATCGCTTTCTCCTATTTTTTCAGAGTTTGTTTCTAACTCAAAGCTACTTCTTTAAAATTAGCCAATTAAAAATAGTTACAAATAACTCAGCATCCATAGTACAATTTGTTTCAGGAGAACTCTTCTTGAAGTGCTGTGAATAACGAAATTAATTAATGCCTGGAGACCATGTGTATGGCAGCGTGCATGGTATAAATACAAGTAACTAACCATAACATTTCTTTTTTTACTAGCAAAAAGTACCCATTCTCCGAACGGGTTCTGAGGACTGACATAACAACATTCAACATTTGTTGAAAAGCAATGATCCTGTAGGTCACTGTTCCGATGCGCTTTGATGTGCTTTGCACTCTGAAGTAAACTGCAGTGAGAATGGGCGTATATGTGGCTGGCTGCCATATCCCGCAACAGACGTTGGGGGGAGGCGAGAGCTGGTGTGCTGCTGCATACTGGGACTTACTGTGCTCTCTCCCCACCTGTTGCCTCACCGAGCATGGAGCAGTTTGTTGCAGTGCATTGCGGTGCAAATGTCCCACAAACTGTTTATTCTAGGGTTGAGGACTGGTCCCTCTATGACCACATTGACGTTTCGCCGATTTCAGGCAACAGTCTCATGTGTGAAGGGGCTGAAATCCAGGGAAAGGGCTGGGGTGTCCAAATGCCATGTAGCCAGTAATATCCATAGTGTCCTGACAGGTAAGTATGCAAAAGTTGCTGCAGTTGGTGAAACAGTGTAGAATTGTATAAGGAACAATCCTTTGCCAAGCCACAAATCCACACATTTTGAATTTTGCTGAAATCCAGGGGAACGGTGTGGGATGTCCAAATGTCATGTAGCCAGTGTTGTCTGGAGGGCCCCAACAAGTAACTATGCAAAATGTGGCGCAGAAGGGTGAAACAGTGTGGAATTGTATTAGGAACAACGCTTCGCCAAGCCACAAACACATTTTGACTTTTGCTGAAATCCGGGGAACGGGGTGGGGTGTCCAAATGTATTGTCTAACAGGTAACTATGCAAAATCTAGTGCAAATTGGTGAAACGGTGTGGAATTGTATAAGGAAAAATGCTTCACCCTGCCACAAACACACACATTTTCACTTTTAGAAATATAGATAGAATTTATATAGCACAAAACCAAGGTGAGGCGAAAACTCTTCTGTGCTTCTGCTTTAAAGGCAACTTGCTCTACCATACGCCATTGCACTCAGCCAAAGGTGTACAGTCGATAGGCACCTGATCAGGGACGCATGCTTTTGGCAAATGGGTTAGCGTCTATGAAATAAAGAAGTTCCTTGACACCAAAGTAAGTTTCCATGGGCATTTAAGTGCTTAGGTTTTATGCGCCCATTAGTTGCAGTCCATATCACAAGACCTGCCATTCATAAAACCACTTGCCACCCTTGCCCGGGCTAACTAACCCAAAATTCAAAGCTCCACATTCCATACTTGGTGAACTCACACTGCGGCATTCCACAACCTCCACACTCAGAGGTACCACCCATGCACGTATATGTACCTATCTTGCATGCAGGTTACAACAATATGGAGCCCCAAACCCGTCTACCAAAATGAAAATATGAAATTGCAAAATAAATATATGGCTGCCATGGAAGTAGCAAAGAGAGCTTGACAGCCCCATTCTCTTTCCATTCTCTTTCCATGGCCGGTAAGGTGCAGCAGAACAAGTGTGGCCCAGGATTGACAGCAGAGAGGAAACATTCGGTTACAATGTCAATTTAAAAAAAATACATTTAAAATTGAAAAATGTTAATAAAGTATACATAGCTAGTGGGGTTTGGTATTCGCAATGTGTTGGAGGAGGCGGCAGGTAAAAAGCTTGGAGCACAGGGATGAATAGCAAGGCAACTGAACATCTCATGCTGCGGGCTTTCTGATTGGCTAAAGTGTCTTCTGAGCGATACGTTAATTTTTAATAAATCAACAAAATATACTGCAGTGCAGATACTTAATTGGATAGCTGGACTATTACGATGCATAATATTATTGGCAAAGCAATGCTAATTCAAATGAAATGCTTGAATCCTATATTTAGTTTCTCTCGCTCTCTACCTTCACATAAAACCCTCTATGCTACCTTTCTCCATCTCCTTAGACACACAAACACAGTTTTGGGCTTGGGCGCAAATTACGGGGAACATGACATTCCAAAAGTGAGTGGAGCTGTTGAACAAGGCTCGCTCCTTGGGCAGTACTGGAGATTGGACTAGACGATTCCCCTTTGCAAAGCTGAACGAGTTTGCTGTTTGTTTTGTTCTTAGTCATAGATTGATGCAGCTGCAGTCCTGGATTTCGTGTGCTTTCATTCCATTATTTTAGAAATCTCATTTTCTGCCAACCAGATCCTGGAAGCGTGAGGGCTGTTTCTCGTCTGATTGCGGTTATCTGAGCAGCGCATGCCTTGCCTCCTAAGTGAAGAAGTACACTCCGGATTCAGATGGCACGGCCTGTATTTTTGTAAGTACTATTGGAATGCTAAACACCCATATATGCTAAAACTTTCTCCGGTTTCTTGGTTTGCTTTGGCAGTGGTGGGTTGTGCGCTTCTTGTTCTTTCTTTGCTAACACCGAGGTGGTCATAGTTTCCAGGATGCTGTAACAGCTGTGAAAGCCATGGTCATTTGTCAAGTTGCGGAAGACGTCGGAGGCAACTGAGGACGAGGGATGCTTGTAAAAGGTTCTCTTCCTCGAAAGATCTGGCCCAGAATGGGGCAACCCACCAAGTAAGCCCCAGAGCGCAGCTGGTGATGGGGATGTGATGATTGTCGCGAGCCTGTTGGGGTCTTGGGTGGCAGATTGGTCAGCCCCGGGCAGCTGAGTTCCATTGCCAGTTATGCCAACCATAGGCATCATTTGGGGTTAGCGAAAGTTAGCAACTGCCAGTCTGCTGCCGCTTCGAACCCAAGAGGACTTCTTTGCCAACCCTGCGATGGTGCACTGAAGTGTCTGGGCGCTTAATGCAGAATAGTATAAAACTGCAAAGAATACATAAAAAGTACATGTGATGAATAATTACATCTTTCACTTTTGTTACTTTAAATAACAGGGTGTTCGTGCCTGTAATTAATCTCTATTAATTGGTTGCAGCCTAAAATTTTCAGTAATGAGTCTTAACATACATGGCAGCGTATAGCGCCTTAGGGCAGGAGGAGTGCTGCTCACTAGATTCAGTGCAGAAGCGTGGCCACTCACATCATGTTCATGAATGACTACTAGACTAATTAGGATTGCCTCTTCCAGATTGAGGGTTGGCCTCTGACCCATACTGGAGGGCCACTCGGGTCCTGGAGGCTATCTTCTCAATGAATATGCGGACCCAGGCCAGTGCAGTGAACACGTCTTTATTTTGCACACCTGTCACCGTTACTGCCCAACCCCCAAAACCCGGAAGCCCCTCCCTAATCCAATGTCACTTCCTTTTGCTTGGCACAAACATGGGCCTTCCCATCACAACGATGAGGGAGGTTTAGTGCCCTTTTCAACATGACATCTCCCCCTTTTTAACATGCTAACTTAACTTGCAGTTCACCCCATCTCTTCGATTAGTCTCTGAGTTTTCATGCAGCATCGCTGAGGTCCTATCGGCGGACTGGGTACGATCGTCCAGGGTGGGCCGAGCAATTCACTGTCTCTTCTTCTGATTGCGCTCCGTCTCCCAGATAGGAGTCATTCGAGAATAAGTCACTGTGGTAACTTTGGGAGTACTCTCATACAGGGAGTAACATACTCCGAAGCTTCTTGAAGTGGGGGGAGTTCAACATTATCGAATCATGCATCTCTCCACTGGCAGTTATCATGGTTCCTTTTTTGTTGGTTACAACAAGTCTTTCTGGAGTGAGCATGGGGTCTTCTTTCCTCATTCTAGGTTGGCGCACAAGCACTTGGTGTCCTATTTCTATATCAGCTGCTTTGGCGCCTCGTCGAGTGTCTGTTCTGTCCTTCATCTTTCGTTTCTCCTCTTGGTCTCGGGCTTTCACTTAATGTTCCAGAGAGCCTGCAGGTTGTGGTGTGACGCCTTCTGTAGCTGGGTTTGCACAGTTCTTGGGAACATTAAGTCGGATGGGCAGACTCCTGTGGTGCAGTGGAGAGTGTGTTCATATTCAGGCAGGAGCTGATACAGGGTTTGCTCAAAGGGCTTGTTGAGGAGATTGGACACTTGCAGTGCCCTCTGGACGTTGAACATGAACCTCTCCACTTGGTTATATTCGCCTGTGTTGGAATCCCATATATCTCAAGCAATGTGCAAAGTCCTGGCTGGTGAACGGTGGACGTTATCTGATTTAATTACCTTTGGAATCCCATAGGTTGAGAACATGTGGTCGAGGACTGGTATGATTCAGCTGGCTGATTTGGATTCTACTATTTGAGCATTGGGGAAGCGTGAGTGCTTGTCGATTAGTACTAGCACGTATGTTCCATTTCGCAGCGGTCCAGAGAAGTCCACTGTTAATTCTTCCCATACGGCTTCTGGCATGGACGACATGTGCAGCAGGTTGGGATGAGGAGGTCGGGCTACTTGACAGCAGATGTTGCAATGATTTATGACGTCTTCAACCATGGCATCCAGTTCGGGAAACCACACTTTTTGCCTCAGAAGATGTTTCATGGAGATAATCTCCCAGTGACCTTTGTGCGCTAGCATGACCGCTCTCTCTAAGCAATCTCGGTAGCACCACCTTGTATCCCTTCATGATGATATGGCCTTCAACAAGCGATAACTCATACTTGACTAGTTCTATGCATCATATGTAATCCTCACGTGCTCTGATTCTTCTTTTGCTTCATTTTTTATGTGTTGCATCTTTCCTGTTTTGATGCAATGAGCCACGATGCCGAGTGCAGGGTCTTGTTCTGATTACTTTAGAAGGCTGGTCCAGTCTACTGGTAGTGGCTGGAGGTGGTGTCTAACGTAAATGATGTACGCATCTGCTATGGAGGGGCCCGACTGTGCCGGTCCAGTGGGGTGTCTCAACAAATAGTCTGCTGGGTTATCTTCTTTGCCTGGTCGATGAATGATATCAAACTTATGGTCCTGTAGCCTTGGGCTCCACGGTGATATTCTCATGCTTTCAGGTTGCCAAAGATTGTCAAAACGGCTTGGTGGTTGGTGACCACTGTGAAGGCTATGCCATAAAGTAACAGGTGGAAATACTTACATGCCCAGAAGACTGCCAGGCTTTCTTTTTCTGCCTGGGAGTACACCTGTTCGCATGTGTGAGACTCCTGTTTGCATATGCTACAATGGAAGACTCACTGGAATGTGTTGTATCTGGTTGTGAGAGGATGGCCCCTGGCCAACAAGGCTGGCATCCACTATGACTTCCATTTTCCTGTCTGCATGTCTTCTGCACTGGAGATGTTATTGCGGATGGTTTCAAAGGCGTGCTGACAGTCCGCAGACCACTCAAAAGGCCGATCTTTTCTCGTGAGTAGTATGAGAGGAGTGCTGATGGTTGCATAGTCTTGGAGGTATCTTGAGCAGTAGCTCGCAAGACCAAGAAATGAGTGAAGTTCAGAAAATGTCTGTGGTGGTTGGGTGGTGTTCAGTGCTGCCACCTTTTCACGGTAAGGGTGCATCCCTTTTTCAGAGAGTATCCATAAAAATCTGAGTGAACCCTTCTCAGCTTTGAGGGAATTAAATCTTGCTGGCTGTTAATGTTTGATTTGCATGTACTTTTTTATTGGGGAAATGACTGGAGAAATGGCCATTTGCTTCCGGAGAGACTTTAGCTAAATGAAAGGAAGGGTGGATGAGTCGTTACATTGGTGTTACATGTGAAAGGACATTGGGCCTCATTAAAACCCAGGCGTTAAGGGTTTAACGGCGCTGTCGGCGTAAACAGAGTTTACACCATGGTGGTAAAGTAGGGAACTTACCGCCTAGGTTTTAATGAGGCCCATTGCCATTGAACCTGTTCCTTTTGCTCGTTAAGGGAGATGGGGGTGGGAGGGAAATAAGGGAATCATTGTTTACAAGGTTATATGATATGATAGTACGAGATATAAAAAATCTGTTTATGAGAATGCAATAAACGGAACAAAAAAAATCATATGTCCTTTAGAAGCGAAAATATTAATTTGTTCTACTATGAATCCAATCACACTAATGCGGGTTGCAGCTTTGAAAACAAAAGTTTTAGGTCATGATTTTGCACCATGACTCACATCAGTTCATGAACCACAGAGGGTTCTGGGTGTACCATGCTAACCTGGGTTAGAGTCATGTCTTTTCAAACCCAGCACGGTGGTGCCTTGTGAGGTGCCCTGGGACAGCAACCTGTAGGTTAGGATGGTAAAAGGATATGAGTCACAAAGCTTGTCGAGAGGCCCTGCGTTCTTCAGCTGTGTGGCGGCGAAGGGCCAATCAAGTGTGGACCTCAAAGAGCCAAGCAAGTGGGTTGTTCAGAGAATAACAAATGCCTCCACTCGAGATGCGTGAGTGATACAACATACAAGGTCCTCCCTTTTCTGTAAGAAACTTTTACTAATAACACCATGAAATAAGCACAGTGCAGTTCTATGTCTTTCCTGCTCAGGTCCGAACTGCACTGGACTTTACTGCGCCACATTAAGTGAACTCCCGCTCCCTCGCTGTACCCTTTTCACGCTTCAAGGTTGTGTGAAAGGGAAAAGAGCAGCTTTCTGTGGGTTCACCACATGCCACTCACTCGTGCCCGGCTCCTGATTCGCACCCTCACTCTCACCCCTATCCGTCCACTTTCTTGCTCCCGGTTGGCTTCTGTTCTCCTCCGTCCCTTCCTATAGGCCACTTCCGCCCACACTGCAATAAACGGTCCACCCGCACACTCAAGCTCTTCCTGACGCTCCTTTTTCCTGCTCTCCTAGACCCGCACCCCCACTCCTCCTATTCCCCAGCATGCCCCAGTGGTTAGTGGATCTTTCCTGTGAATCAAGTGCAGTGCAGTAAATACTCACGCGGCAACTGCTTTGCTTGAAAAACATGCTAACGAAAAGGCGGCAAAGACTGATGAAAGAAGTCAGAATCCTTACAGTGATAGTATTTGAAAACCCCTTTACGGTTATGTCACTGTATTAAAAGGTTTACAGTGACTAAGGCAGCAGGTAAGATGTGCATCAGAGGCATTGCTAGAGGGGGGTTGAGGGGGCTCTAGCCCCGGGTCTTTTGGTTGTAGCCCTGGATAGAAGCTCATGGGTTACAACCAAAAAGGCTAGCTAGCCCCCAGTCCCGACAGTCCCAAAAATAGCGTAGCCCCGGATCTTTTGGTTGTAGCCCGGGATAGAAGCTCAGGGGTTACAACCAAAAAGGCTAGCTAGCCCCCAGTCCCGACAGTCCCAAAAATAGCGTAGCCCCGGATCTTTTGGTTGTAGCCTGGGATAGAAGCTCAGGGGTTACAACCAAAAAGGCTAGCTAGCCCCCAGTCCCGACAGTCCCAAGAATAGCGTAGCCCCAGATCTTTTGGTTGTAGCCTGGGATAGAAGCTCAGGGGTTACAACCAAAAAGGCTAGCTAGCCCCAGTCCCGACAGTCCCAAAAATAGCGTAGCCCCAGATCTTTTGGTTGTAGCCTGGGATAGAAGCTCAGGGGTTACAACCAAAAAGGCTAGCTAGCCCCCAGTCCCGACAGTCCCAAAAATAGCGTAGCCCCAGATCTTTTGGTTGTAGCCTGGGATAGAAGCTCAGGGGTTACAACCAAAAAGGCTAGCTAGCCCCAGTCCCGACAGTCCCAAAAATAGCGTAGCCCCAGATCTTTCGGTTGTAGCCTGGGATAGAAGCTCAGGGGTTACAACCAAAAAGGCTAGCTAGCCCCCAGTCCCGACAGTCCCAAAAATAGCATAGCTCCGGATCTTTTCCAGACCTGGCAACAGCCCTCACGCGCATACAATGATTTATTTCTAAGTAATAGGAAGTAAAATGTGAACAATGGACATACACTTTCTCATTTAGCTTCAAATAAATATGAGAAACAGAAAATCCATGAATAGAAGATACCTTAAGATAACTAACACTGTCATTTAATAAACAAACGTAATTACTTTAAAAGCTAATGTCAGAGCTAGTGTAACATTAGTGTGCCACGTCTTCAGTCAGTTTCTCGTTGCAGAATCCTCAGTCTATGGAATGGCCCATCCCCTTGATTTCCACTTTTAAGGCTCTTCGGAATATTTCAATTACACAGCCCAATGTTCCTGAATGGAACCATATAAGTTTGGTTTAGGCCCAGATATGTCCTTCACTAGTCCTTCACTAGTTAAAAGACAGATGCACTCAGTTTAAAAAAAAAAACACATACAAAACCAATATCAAAACCTGGGTACACCCAAAAAATGAAAACTAACGTTGAAACATAAGCTTCCATGCCCTACATGCCGTGGACACTCTGGAGAGCAAGGTCCACCTGGCCTTCATCCTCTTCTTCTTGGGAGCCAGAGCGCCACTGACGGCAGCAGCAGAGGGGCAGCACGTGCAGCAGGGGGGCCCCACTGTGTCCTGCGGTGATATATACATTCACTGACGGAGCAGGGCCGCAGCTCTCACCTTAATCTTAACCGAGACCGCAGAGTAATAGCATTTCGGGAGCTTCAGTAAGCTCTTATTTATTTTAATGGGGGTGGGGGTGGCAATAAAGGTGAGACTGTCAGCGGAATCAGGGGACAGACCTATTGCTAGGACTGCAAACTGCTGTGCTGATGTTAAGGGACATGCAAAGCATAGACAGCAGGAGAGAGAACAAGATGGAAGAACCGGTGAGGCAAACAGGAACAAGGAAACAGGAGAAAAAGGGAAGCTGAGATGGTAACCAAAAAGGGGTGGAAGCATGGACCTCACTAACTATCTGGAATCCCACTAGGGCTGTACACATGTAGGGCTTGAGACAACCCACCGAAACAAAGGCACTCTCAATGTGCAGGTTAATCTCACATGTGCTCACCCTGCAAGCCTAAGGAGAAAGGAGAAAACAGAAGCAGGAGAAACAAAGTCTGACTGCACAGGGCACAGCTTGAGACTAAATAGACAAGAGCAAGCAGGAGAAGAGCAGAACAAGGATCAGGGGAGGAGACTGCAGCGACTCCACACAAGGACCATAGGATGGAGGCTACGGGGAAACTGCACAAGAAACAGTGGCTAGAAGCTTCTGGGAGCCAGCACAAAGGAAAGAGCTGGGTCAGGGCAAATGATTAAGGGCAGTGCCTTCAAGACATGGCTGCAGAACATGGAGCACAGCAATAGGGATCATTCACAGGCAAGGCACAAGGCAGATTGAACAGCAAAGCAGAGAGCAATTCTAAATGGGTTCATAACTCAATGCATGAGATGGAGAGCGTTGTAGACAAACACACTGTAAAACACCACAAAACAAATGATACTTACACACAGAAAATTACACTGGCATTGTACATATGATAAAATGTTTTTCAATTACAAAAGTGTCTAAATCATTATTTTACATAACATAGTAAAGTTGCTCACATACATAGATACACCTTTAAAACCCTATGTGACTGATGAACCAACGTGCCCCTATATTTAGGGGGCATACGATTAAAAAGTGCTCTAATGCTTCTACTCTGTCTAGATGTCATTTAATGTTAATTTCAAATTACTTCTTTTGGGCTAACTCCAAAGCACCTCACCAACTATCAGCAACAAAGGTAGCATTAATGACATCGAAAGCATTACTATTACCTTGCGATCTCCATGTGATCCCTAGATACAATGCAGTCTTTCCTTGGCTACACATGTTCCAATTGCAGCGGAACAGGTGTTTGACAATTGGCAGATTTTTCAGAGCTTTCAATATCCACAGTGAAGACTTCACCATGAATCACACCAGTCATTGTTTCACATTGCCGAGAGACCTGAAACATGTTGGGCTGTAATTAATAAAGTTGCGATTTCAGAATACCCTTATTGAATATACGGCTCATGGGTCTAAGCACAAAGTATTAGTCAAGCTTTGGATGTTCAATATATCATTAACTGTGGCAGAGAGTTGTATCTGGACACACAGCTTCCACCCCCACCTTTGCATTCATTGTGTACCCAACTTCGACCTCTCACTCAACTACCACCAGTACAGTGCTATTCTTATTTATTTATTTAGTTATTTATTTATTTATTTATTTAATTTATAAAGCGCGCAAAGCGGCTCTGGGGCATCGTGGCGCTGTTACAATAGGGCTTACTTAGTTACAGGAGAGAACAACCTGACAAGCTGTGGGTGTTATTCGGTACAGTGAGAAAGATACAAGATACACAACTGTATAAAGTTAACAATGACATTTACATGACGTGCAGCTTTGATCTTAAAGGTTCCAAGGTTACAGGGGAAACCAGCTGAAGTTTGCGGTGAGCTTAGTTTAGCCGGAGGAACTGGTTGAATAGCTTGGTTTTGAGTGATTTGCGGAATGCTGCATGGGAGGTCTCATTCCTTAGTGTTATGGGCAGGGCATTCCAGTTTTTTGGTGCTCGAAATAGGAAGGTCGAGCCTCCAGCTTTGGCTCTTTTGAAGATATGGACATAGAGCTGATTGGAGTGTTGGGAACGCTTAGGTCTGTCAGAGGTGGCTCAGACCATTCTGATAGACGCTATGTAAATGTCATTGTTAACTTTAAACTGTTGTGTATCTTGTATCTTTCTCACTGTACCGAATAACACCCACAGCTTGTCATGTTGTTCTCTCCTGTAACTAAGTAAGCCCTATTGTAACAGCGTCACGATGCCCCAGAGCCGCTTTGTGCGCTTTATAAATGTAATAAATAAATAAATACATATTCATGCCATTATTTCAGTTTATAAAGGAAACACTGGAGGTAGAAAGAGGAGGCCGGAAAGAAAGAGAAAGAAGTTGATTTCCGAGACGAGGTCACACGGCAGCAAAGGAACGAGCAACTTCAACAGAAACATGCAAAGAGCCCTAGGGCCTGATTTACAAAGCGTTTTTCAATGGTATTTCCCATTATAAACGCTTTTGTAAATCAGGCTCCCAGTGTTTAGGAGCATTTAGGCAGGGAGTGTAAAGGGGAGTGAGCAGTGCAAGGAGGCAGCCGTACAAGATGGACGTCAGAGAAGCAGTGCACGGCGCGTACCAGAGCGTAGAAAAGCAAAGCGATACAAGGGTCTGGATAAAGCAGATTTAAAAGAGTGATGGAAAGGTGTATGTGGAGTCAAAGATGAAAGTTTAAAGAGGAGTCAGGAGAGCAGAGGACAGAAACAGTCTAAACGAGACAAGATCAAAGTACAAATGAAAGATCTTGCTGCCTGAGAGGTGAGCTTGTTTGATGAATATTGCAACCTTGAGTATAGGATAATGCCTGAACCAAAAACGCACAATGCTGGTGTGGGCCAGTTTTGTTGGTCAAAGTGCGCCACTCGTTTGGCCAAAATGGGCCAGTTTGATGATACTTCAATATGTGGGCAGTAGTTTTGACCATTGTTGCTAAATAAATATTTTTTAAATTGCACAATTTGCATCACATTTTATCCCCCCCCCCAAAAAAAAAACTGGGTACTATTCAAACAGTCTAACACAAAAGCAATGAATTGCCATTTGCAACTGCGGGCCACTTTTTGGTTGGTGCCCGAGGCAATTGTATGCCCCATTCCCACCCTGCTTGCAAGTCCATGTAATGGAAGAGACATGGGTTGAACAGTTCTGTGAGAAGTGAAAGTGGACCTGGGGATTTCTGGCAGAATTCGAACGCTGGCAGAATTAGAATTTGTATTTGTATTTGTTTTATTTGTAACGCGCACCATCCGGCCCGGAGGCATCAGGGCGCAATTTAGACATGGTTACATAAGCATACAATTAAATATATTCAAAGCATTGGACAGTACATAGTATACAAGGCAGAATGTGTGTGTGTGTATGATATGATATTATTGGTCATTTATAACGCGCTTAATACCCAGAGGTAAGCGCGACCCGGGGATCGAACCTGTGTTGCTCTGCTTCATCTTCTTTCCAAGAGGAGCACGTTGCCCCTGAGCTATGCTCCTGAAACAAAATAGAAACAAGTGATGGGTGGGCTTACAGCTGGGTAGTGGGAAACACAATAATTCCCATATTAGATGGACTAGGATGGGGGAGGGATAAACATACAAGATCTTACTGAAGAAAGTCAGACGTAGTTTTGTGGGGTAAGTCACAAAAAGGGAAGGAAGCGAGACAGATATGTGAATGTCAACATAAAAGTGTCACTAAAGACCAGATTAGGTTCCAAAAGAGTTCAGAGGATTAGCAAGGATGGAAAATAAATGCGGCCCAACACCAGAACCTTGGGAAACAAAATATGAAAGCGAACCAAGAAGGGCATGCTGGCAAGGCAAAGACACAATCTAGGACTGATCAACAGAGTGGAATCAGCTACTCCCACACAAGAGAGAACGTTAAATATAACACACTGACCACCAGGGGGACGGGGGCCAATACTTGGAGCGGATGATGGGCTGAAGAGAGATGATAAATCAATGAGAGAAGAGAGATTTTGCAGAATGAGCCGGTTTATATCCTGAGTAAAAAAGATATGGCAAAGACTAAGAGAGGTTGCTTGTTGCTAATAGCAACTTGACGTGCCTCAAACTGACCAAACATTGCTATTAGATGTTGTGTTTCATGCACACATGTGACCGTTTTCTGTGAAAATATTCATATATTGTGGGTCCCTAAAACAAGTTTTTGAATAAAACACCTTTTATTTTTAACATACTGTCATAAAGCACCAGGAGACCTTCATGGGGTGGTAGTGATGCGCTTTATAAGTCAACATAACATATCTTAACAAATAATCGATACACTTTGTTCTGTTCCTATTAGTTCAAGTTTTGCAAGGCACACTTGGATTAAAGTATATTGCGGCTGATCTGCGCGTGTATTTTGTGGTTAATTTTTACAAAATTCACTGCTGCACATAACAAATCTGTAACGTATTACCCCCGCCTTCCTCCTCCAGGGGTGGAATGTGGAAATGTTATAACTGCACAGTAGCATATTGAATATTAGCAGGAACATTCAATCTGATTGCTCAGAAAGCTGGCTGTATCTCCTGGCAGGTGAACCAGCTTTTTGAGCTATCTGGAGCTGCTTCCCATCGCACATTCTACTCCCTGTTTTCTTTTAAATGAAGACAAATATCTTCAGACTGTTTTCTTTCACCCTCCTACACTTCTATCCCACCCACTCTGCTTTTGAAGCAATAACATTAGAAAGAGGACTTTCTATTTTGAAAGAGCTCTCTTTTATTTTTCACGGTGCAATTTTGTTTTTCATCATTGGAGAAATGTTCGCGGTCCAAGAGCATCTTGCTTGGTGAGTTAACGAATTCCTCAACTTTGAAGCCCTCCTTCGACATTAGGAACGCATACCTTTATGCCAGGATGCTAATGCGGCAGTGCAGGCTACCATCGGCGCCATAGACCTTTGCCTTCAACTGCTGACATGGCCCACTGATACTGACATCATGTGCCTACATAATGCCTACATTTGTTTGAATTGCACATTTTGCTAATGAAGTGAATTTGTAGCACTTACGTAAATAACTAGAATGAGTGTTACTCAAGGCTAACAGGATTTGTAGACTCACTGGGATTGAAACCAGAAAACAAGCAGGTGGCATGTAGGTCTCAGAAGTGAGGACTTACCATGCTGAACTACTGCCTCTAAGAACTGATGGTGGAATACAATTTACAAATACAGAAAATCCTGCTTAGGAACAACCAAGATGGGTAGAAAATCCTACTGGATCATTGGTGTCAGATGAGCCTCTCGAGCATGTTTCAGCTTTTAGAATTTCTACCAAGTAAAATAACTTTTCCTATGAAATGGGAAGTGTCTTGCAGGGTGTTCAATACATGTTTCAAGTATGCCTACTTCAGGCAATGTCAGGAAAGGCCACAGGCAATACTTGAAAAGAAACACAGTCATACGACCGTACATTTTACCTACTATATGTACAGGACGCCAAACAAAGATGGCACCACGGGGCAAATGCTGTATAACATAGCAAGGAACTCTGAACATACGACTAGTAAGATTGAACTTCATTAAAAAATTGGGATAATAAATATAAGGCAACCTTTTATAGATAGAACCTGTATTATTTGGATATGGATTATAAATAATTATAATTATTTTTACAACCAGGTAGAGAACGAAAACTCCAATAAGAATCAAAGACAACAAAGGATACTGCATCTTTTTAAATGAAGATACATGTAAATCGAATGTCGGTCCGGGTTTTTGGTAGTTTAGGTAAGCATAGATAATCCTTAATGAGTAACTGCATGCAACTAATTGGAACTAAGTTAAATATGTATATTTTTTAAGTAACCCAAACTATGACCAACATCATTTATACGTGTTGTCCTCACAAATAAGATTCCTATCAGTCAATGAAACACATAATCTTTGATGTCGAGGAATTGTACTTGGAGAAAGGTAAAAATCAGGTCACCTTTTTAAAGTCAAATTACATTTTAGAATATAAATCAACTATTAATAAGTGGCGGAAGAAAATGTCAATTGGTCTGTTATTTGCAGATTATGATGGCATAATGGACGTGTATGGCGAGATAAGAAAATAACCCTTCATAAATAAGAATTCAGTAATGTGTATGCTCCTGAGGAAAGTTCCACAAAGAGCGAGAATATGAACAGAAACATGTCATGACGAGCAATGTCTGCAACATTATACAGCAGAATATAATGTATCCTTTTATAAACAAATGGATGATGTGAAATATCTTTGTTAGTTGGCACAGGATGTTGAAAACATTGGTTTGAAAGCAATGTTCTAATCAGAAGTGTCCTGTGGAAATCACTTCGTTGAGTAAGGAAGGGATGATATTGTGAATACATGTTTAAACTCCCAAAGTTTAAAGCAGAATCATTAAGTGCACAACATGTTCACATTGTAAATAGATGAAGCATCACACGAGTGAAGAAGTTTGTGATGGAAGATGAATACAGAATAGGATTACTTTTGTATTGAAGATGGTTTTATGCACATCAGACCAATGCAATGGATGCCTGTAGTAACTGCAAATTATGTTGACAAAACTGCTATTATTATACTGGTTTGATTTTTGAGTCCTGGTGAGGCTGTATTTACATATATCCCAGTGTTGCCCTTTGTTATTCGCGAGATTTTTGTAAGAGGCACCACAAAATCAGAGCGATTTACAAATACATTTTGCGGGGAAAGAGCACAACATCTGAGGGATTGTGATCAGATTTTATGTGAAGCAGCAGAACATCACAGGTAGTGGAACGTGGTCTTTAATTGAGGCAACATAAAATGAGAGAGTGAAAGTGATTCTTGTGTGTGATCCAGGCTTGCCTTTCTGTGCCCTCCCACAGAACTGTAGGCACTCTTCAGAATGTCTTCTAAGCATGGATGGGCACCACTGATTCACCAGGAAATCAACCTCCTTCAGGCTGGCCTCCTCATCATCCTTCACCTGCACCCACCCTTTTACCCAGGCCAGGTTCCCTATGCCTACATTTAGACTATGGATACAAGAAGTCCATTGGTTAACATTGGGGCAATTAGTTTGCATAGATCTCTACTTGGTACCCACCTTTAAAGAGGCACCACATCAATCATAGAAGAATAGAGGCAACAGAATGGGGGGAATGGTCCTCACTGTGATCCCTCTGCATCCCCAGCACCCTCTCGCTTACGCTGGTAGCACCAAGGAGTCCCCATCACTTTAGTAGGGCTTTAACTTTGGACTTTCAAGCACTTATACCCATCACAAGCTAGAACCTAAATACTTGGCGCCTATTACTTTTTCTTGGCACCTACTATTTCTTTTACTTGTGTTGTGTGAATAAACAATTTCAATTTGTGAATAAGTTACCTGGTTGGGCCTGAGCACCACATTTTTTTTCACCCCCTTTTTAATCTGCCCTTGAAAACATGGTTTTTCCTGTATGGAACGCACGCACTAGCACTTTACTTCTCTACAGGTAAAACACATATACACACGTCAGGGGACTTTTTACAATGTTTATATGCACCTTTAAATTGGTAGTCCTTTCTGGCGGTATTGTTTTTGTAACCAGGCAACATTTATGATGGTGATATTAATTCGAAATACCGCTAGTGGTAAGTAGCTCCTAGCCTCTAATGTGGAGGTGTAGAATTTCCGCTAGGGTTGTAATTCGGTTCACGCTGTTTTCAGCATCTGGCTACTGCCACGGCTGCCTCACTAGCCTTTCTCTCAACACATGAACATACAGCAAGACAGTCGCCAGTGGATGCTCACGAGAAAGGTTTTAGGAACGATGTGGGCAGGAAAAAAAGAAAGACAAACAACTGCAATCCTTCAATGCAGCGTATTTCAGTGGAAACAAGTTAAACAAAATAATAGTTGGGACTGGAAGCCGTGGATGCTGCAAACAAGACTTTTCTGGGAAAGTTGATGGAGTTTGTTATGTTCTCCAGTTTATGGATTGTCGGCCAAAAACGATAACAGATTTTCTAAGAGCAACAAAAGGATTAGATGCGTTTTAGAGAAAAGTGGTCATGTCTCCAACAAACCGAGAACCGTGTTACACAAGCCCATGGACTTTAAAAAAAAAAAAGATTTAAAAAAATAACATTTGAACAACTTGACATCAGTTTCTTCACTTAATCTGGTGTCCATTGCAGAGCAGCTTCTAGGAAGCTAGGGCTGGTCATCGCATAGACAGCAAGATATGACGAGGTTCAAAAGAGATGGCTAGAATACCAAGGCCAGATCAATGCCCCACTTGTGTACAATGCATACTCTGCTCTCAATGTATCCACCTATATGCTCTCGCGAGCACAGCACGAGCTCCTTTGTTGGGATTTACTAAATGGTAATGACACCAGCAGTCCCAGCTTCCACCAGCAGCTGCATGACAGTCATCACTGGGAGCATCAGCATAACCACCATCAACGCCATCCCAAACAAATCCCTGGCACATGGCAGCAGCACCGGTGAGTCTGTGGTTGGACTCATGGAAATCCTGAGAGCCGCACCCTGAATGTCATTATGAGTACAAAGATGTTCAGCAGCAATGTCAGTGCGGGCAGGTCTTGGATCCAGATGTGGATAACTTTCTTAACATTGTTTCATGCGCTACACTATAATGCACCCTCATCTGTCTGCTATTTTTTGCATATTCTGAGAAGGCACTGATCAGATTCTGGGACAGGAAGGAAATCACAATGTTTCTAACAGGAAACCTGTACAGGTGGATGAGAGTGAAGACAAAAGGAGCCAGGCATGAGTTGGACATGGTGGGTCACCAGTACCACAAAGTGATAACCGGGGTGCCCACATTATCTAGTCAGATGTCTTTGATCGGTGATAACCCCTTGCCTAAATTGAGACAGTGGCCTTTGAGCCATATGGTGATTATCAGGAAGTTGAGGATTGACAGCTTGTTGGAATTGGGAGTATATGTTTTGTTAAATGTAGAAATAATCATGATCACAGCAGTTAAAGTAGAAAAACTGAAATGCAGCAGTGTCTTATGATCACGCCCTCATGGGTAAAGGGCAGCTTCGTACATGATCACTCCCTCATAGGTAAAGGACAGCTTTGTACGTGATCACTCCCTCATGGGTAAAGGGCAGCTCCGTCCGTGATCACTCACTCACGGGTAAACGGCAGCTTTGCACGTGATCACTCCCTCAAGTGTAAAGGGCAGCTCTGTCCATGATCACTCCCTCATGTGTAAACGGCAGCTTTGCACGTGATCACTCCCTCGTGGGTAAAGGGCAGCTTCACACGTGATCACTCCCCCATGGGTAAAGGGCAGCTCCGTCCGTGATCACTCCCTCATGGGTAAACGGCTGAATCACAAGTTTTGCAAACAGACACCCACTATTCACACACTTGACCCTGCTGCCATTGATAATCTGTGCCTCAACTACCGGAACATCTATGATGCTCACCTTTCCCTGCGTGCTGGCAAGAAGTGGCACCAGCAACCCTATGAGTGCCATCTGAGATGAAAACACATAGGAATGAAGTAGAAGGACTATACCCCTGGTATTCTGAAATTGAGGCGCCATCAATGTACTACTCTGCTTGATGGCCTCATCAAGCAGAGTAGTACAGGTGAGTGCCGCCATGCCCATCACAGCATGCACTCCTGCAGATCCTATACTCATTCCATGGCCTGAATCCCTTTATACACCATGTAAGACGGGGCCGAACCAGAGAGTGTCTCACTGTTCTTGTGTAATTGCTCCATTGTCTTCAGTCACATTTGAAAAACAATTAATCTCAAGTGACAACCGTTCTTTTGGTAATATCCCATATGCCCAGAGGGCAAGAATGGGGTCAAGGTAAGTCCTGTGAAAGTGAAAGTTAGAAATAAAAACAGCAAAAAAAGGGAGACAGGGGAAGGGCAAGAGACAAAAACACAGAGGGTGCAGAGGGTGTACAGTGGTCTGGGTGTACCTCAAGTGAGACAAGAAAAAGCATCTAATGCAATGAGAAAAGAAGACCAGGCCATCACAAATGTGTCACTTTGGCCACTTTGTCGAAGGTAGAAACTTGAAATAATGACATAATAGCTGCCTGTATTCCTTGGATTCAACAGTTCCATAGATAACGTGGTGGAAATCAAGGTAATGACATTCAACATGGCTGTATTCCTTGCATTCAAGAGTTCCATAGATAACGTGGGGGAAATCAAGGTAATGACATTCAACATGGCTGTATTCCTTGCATTCAACAGTTCCTTAGATAAAGTGGGGGAAAGCAAGGTAATGACATAAAACCTGCCTGGATTCCTTGCATTCAGTCCCATAGATAAAGTGGGGGAAATCAAGGTAATGACATTCAACATGGTTGTATTCCTTGCATTCAACAGTTCCATAGATAACGTGGGGGAAATCAAGGTAATGACATTCAACATGGTTGTATTCCTTGCATTCAACAGTTCCATAGATAACGTGGGGGAAATCAAGGTAATGACATTCAACATGGTTGTATTCCTTGCATTCAACAGTTCCATAGAGAAAGTGGGGGAAAGCAAGGTATGCTGCTATCATAGCCCATACCCACAAGGCTAATACACACACACATTCTGTTTCAGGGGTAATGCTGTGCCACCAGCAACAAAAGTATGAGGAGGGTGCCACTTTGCCAGGCAACTGCAGAGGCCCATTTCACAGGGCCCGTGATGTTCTGTAGCAGTGGATATCAAAATGGAGTGGAAAGTATCTAGCAACTCTTAGAGAGAACACACACCGTTAACATAATATCATCCACCAGCAGATAAACAGTACTAAGCAATAGTCACACAATTACTATAGTTTACACACATTTACTGGAAAAATGAAAACTATACAAACTATTTACAGCTTACTTTTTAAATGAACAACAAACAACAAACAACAACGAAATGAACAACAGCATCAAACAGCAAAGAAAAAAAACAATGGAGACAATGAATTAAAACAAAGATAATGCAATTAATGAGCAATTGCAATTGAGCCAGGAAAAGGTCTGTCTAGATCTGGTCAGCTACATAAATACATGAGCAATACAAAAACAAGCAGAAACACGTGATCATTACACGTCTTGTACAAAATAAAAAGAATCAAAACGTGAATAGTGAAAAAACAAGGCTCCAACCTGCAATACCAGCAGGTAGGGACTCACGAGAAGATCAACATAATGTCAACAGGCCACACCGTCTGGTCACCCAACCTAAGAACACTAAACAAAATGGCCACATGTCTGTATTAAGAGACATAGGGCCTCATTACGAGGAGGGCGGTAAGGGGTTAACGGCACCGGTAAAGGTGCCGGAGCCGCCAACCCCTTACCGCCCCATTACGAGGTCCGCTCGCAGGACCCACTCTGGAAGCCTGGTTTTACCAGATGTCCTTAGCGTGTCCCGCGAGCGGCCCAGCATGCTAGCAACGGACCCGTCATTAAGGAGCCCGTTGTTAGCATGCTCCCCATTCCCATTTGAGCCCTATGGGGGCTCAAATGGGAATGGCGATGGTCCGGGTCCGGGTTCTCTGAATGGGGAAATACCAGGCCCTCCAAGGTCGGAATGGCCCGGTATTTCCCCATTCAGGGAACCCAGACCCGGGTTTGGGGGTAGCCATGCCCTTAGTAAGGGCATGGCTACCTCCAAACTCGTAATGAGGCCCATACTGTACGTAAAGAATGAAAATAATTCTTCCATCCTCTTATAAGAGAGCTTATGCCTCCCAATTCATCCGTAACGGAGTCCACAGGATACACTAGAAGGTGGAATTGCTGACACCCCTCCTTGTTGAAGAATAAACAAATCAATAACCTTAACTCTAGCAGTGCAAGCCAGAAAACATATCCATTCATCTTTCCATGACATGCCACAATCACGGGTTGCCCTTCAACGGAAATGAAGGAATGTTAGAGTTTCTAGAGAATGGATATTACGCCTTTCTTGTCATCGTGTGATAAGACACATTGGGCCTCATTACGACTCTGGCATTGATGTTATGAACTCATACCATCCTGCCGAATTACGAGTTATGCTCGCGGGTGCTTGACAGCGTGCCAGGTATTACCTGGTGAGCTGTGCGGAACCGGCGAGCATAACTCGTAACTGCGCCGGCACCGTTATCAACGGTGCCAGCGCATTCATGCTCCCCACCCCCATTCTGCCCTATGGGTCAGTATGGGGATCGGGAGCCCGGCATTAACGCCACCCGCAAATGGGCAATTACCAGCCCATTCAACTCGTAATGGGCCGGTTATTGCCCAATCGTGGGAGCCGGTGCTGGTATTGAGCATGGCGGTTGCCATGCCTGCCACACAGGCACGGCTACCGCCATGCTCGTAATGGGGCCCATTGTCCTCCCCGATCTTGTGCTACAATCTGTTGGTAATGAGATAGGAAGAGATCACATTTTGGTGGCAAATTCACCATCTGTTAGTGAAGAAAGACCAGCTGCACTTGAATACTGTTTCTTAAAAGGCACTAGCCAGCTGGCAGCTGAGAATACCAACACTGGTTTCTTCCCTTTGCAGTATAGCTTGGGATTGTCAATGAAATCTACCAACTCCTTATCATGCAGGTAGGCCTTGTCGTATCTGACAGTATTTTATTTCTGATGTGCCCTGGATGTACTTGAGCCACGGATAGAGCAAAACCACAGCAAAAACCGAACAGTGATGCAGTGACGTCAGCCATGTTTAGGGAAATGGCACAGCGAACAATTTGATTATGATATGAAATGATAGGTTATTTAGAAAGTGCTTAATACCCAGAGGTTTCTAATCGCGGCCCCGGGGATCGAACCTATGTTGCTCTGTGTCGTCTTGCTTCCAAGGTGAGCACGTTGCCGCTGAGCTATCCTCCCAAGATTGGTGGTCATGCACATGAGAGCCCATAAGACAGTTTCTGAATAATGTAACCCTCTTTCGAGGGTGAAGGTAGGCCCAGCTCAGTATCCCGTATCATCACAAGAAAGTGTGCTTAGCTGCCTGAGGACTGGAACAAAAGTCACATGGGCACTAGGTATATGGTCAGGTCTTATTATGTACAACATAAAGATCTGACAGAGGAGGTGATTTGTACCAAATGGATGTGCTGAGTGCAATTGTTCAGGTCTCGAATGGTGCTGTAAATTCATGCCCTCTAAGGTCAGAAGATGCTCTGAATTCCTAATGTAACTGACTAAATGCATCATACTGACTCTTGTGCATAAGGCACATTGTGTAAAACTACAGAAAACACCCCACTTCAGTGCTTAGGTCATATTTTTAGAACCGGGATACTATGCCAGTCTTCCTGACGGTTTCTGCACAGCTGAATGGAAATACATCCTATTACTACCTTTTATAAACCCAGATTGCTAATCGCAATAATCACCACCACCCCTCATGGGTTTCACACACCGGTAACACAGCAGAAGGCCTGAAATTAAGGTCGTCTCTTAGCTCAGGCCGATAACCTGGGTCCTGGACCATTACCAGCCTGTGGAGCCCACAGTGGGGGTGATTATTGCTATATTAGTTATCTGAGACAGGCTAGGTATCATGTTGCGTGCTCCCGTGAAGATATGCTATACCGCTGAACACCAAAAGAGGAAAACAAATCTTTTGCTGAGTCAAACAGGAAGTGGCAATATCACTTATTACTTGCTTGAACAGTACAACACAAGAAACCTATGTATATTTATGTATGTGACAGGGTATTTCCTGCCCCCTAGACAGTTGTCTCTCATATCGGACCAGTGTACACTCCTGCATTCTTCTTATGAAGCCACAAAGTTGGTGCTTCCTCACGCTATCTACCGCAGTCAGGTTGTGTTCGTTTTTTCGTTGAGACAGGGTTCAGTGACATTCATGCTTTCCACATAGATATAACATGTGTTCTAATCCTGGTGTTCCGCTGCATGAAAGGTGTACCAGTGTGGCTGGAGAAGGTGTTAGGTGCCCAGTTGAATACGCTTACCCTTTGGCAAAATGCTGCCTGCAGCCGAGAAGCATCAGAGGCCGGTTTGGCCTATTGCATTAGTAGTTTTCACGAACCATTGAGGTGGTAATGCTATCCTTAAGTGAGATTGTCCTCTATCAAGAGAATTGCACGGCTTCGAGGTTTGGACTGAAATAATGGTCCTGCAGACCACGAATCTATTTATTGATTTAGCAGGTTATATATATTGTTCCACAACCCAAGCAGGGCACCGCCGTGCTTTACAGGAAGCATCAATTGATAGGTGGAAGAAGTAATCCATACAATAAAAGTATTAAAAATAGAGAAAAAGCATTAAGAAGAAGGAAAGGGAATAGGAGACAATAGGAAGACTAGAAAGGGTAGTTCACTCCATCCCAGCAGTCTCTGGTGCCGACAAACAATATAAGATGTTCATATCCACACACATGTAACAGGTTCTTCCGAATTGCATCCATCAACACCAACGATTTCTGCATCTGCTTTCCCACTATCTGACTAACACAACCTGCCCTCCTTTCTTACAGAGCCATGTGCAGCAAGGCCAACATTAATGGCAGAAGAGCGCTATATAAGACCAATTTACATTACATCACATTACCTCACCGGGCAAGAGACTCTGCATTCTGCAGATGCGCCAGTCACTGGGATGGTGAGTGCTACTCAGTGGACAAGGACACAATTTGAATACATGTCTCCAAATCTTTTACTATAGATGTATTGAAGGACCTCTAAAGCACTCCTTCTTCTTAGTATGACGACAGCAAGGAAATAGTTTGCCTGAAATAATTGAGTGTCCTCTGTTTCAGCAGATCAGGCACCATCTATCTGCTTTACTATCTGACAAGATGTTGCAGTTCCTTGCAATGCTTTCCTAAATCTCGACTGATTATCTCTTTTACGCGAAAACGTATAATAGAGAACGCCACATCGTTTCTGGTGATGTCTGAACCGCTCAAAGCTTCCAGCAGTCCATGCTGTTCCAGTATGAGCCAGAGGACCGAAACACTGAATGCCAAATTGCTCTTTCGGTCCTCCATTGGGATGTGAACCCCTTCCTAGTCAGACATTTTCTTTTTCTTTGATGTTCTTTTCCCATGTTCGAATTCTTGTGCAATCTCCACTACAGCTGATGTTTTGTTTGCTGAGCTTAGTGTTACCGTAAGCCCCTCTTAGTAGTACTTAGTTAAGAAAGTCAGAACTTCTTGAACATGTTTTCCATGTACTAGGCTATCATGAAACCATGAAGCGTTGCCCTCCCTACAAAATCCACCCGCCAATTAGCAGAGAAACTTTAGGGAAAAGAAAACTCTGGATTCAGTCAGCACTGTCCACTTGTTTGTGGATGCAGAAAAAAGTGCACGCAGTCGCTGAATTGCGCCACCTAAGGTTGCGGCCTTAGTGAATGATATGCATCTCCAAGGACCAGTTTCTAATTGTAACAGGCAAAAGGGGTGAGCAAAAGCGCACCGAGTTTCTTTTAGAATCCATGCTTGTAGATTGTTTCATGGCCTTTGCAAACTAGCACTATGGCCCTATCCATCATCACAAGTAAATTTTTCAGCACCTCCAACTTGTGCATTAGGCTCTACTAAGAGCCTGTCCAGGATGATAGTAACACAATTATGAGAACAAACCTCACAATAGGTGTGTTATGTCTTTGATAAGGTGTATAGTCAAGCAAAGTGCCTGGCCTCTCGGAAACAACTCAGAGTTTCCTTCAAGATCATCTCTGACATCAGCTGGAAAGGCTCATTAGCCGAAATATTGCACTTGAACTTTATTTGTAGTTCCTCTGTGAAGATGCTCCATCGGCACATAGTCAAACTTGCTCAAAGGTTTCTATTGCAGGGATTATTAACAGAATCCACACTTCCATTAACATCCAGGATATATTCCACCAGATACTGCAGGATCGCTAGTGATCCTTGGCAGCGTATCAACATATATTCTCTGGTTATATTTGATTGCAGTTATTCTTATATGTACCGCTCTTCTTCTGAAGGCGGAGTTAAAGCTGGTGAAACTTTTGAATATTGTTCCTATGGTCCAATGAAGGTTCATGCTCCTTTAATCATTATCAAAGATGGGGCATATTACACCAGCAACCACTGACAGGTCTAGTGTTCAGGGGTGACGGAAATCATTTACAACAGAAGCAAAACATTGCATGTTTCTGCTTGAAATAAACCAGCCACCGTTTATTAATTAGGTCTCTGTTAGTCATTTAGATTGAATGATCTATTTTCAGTGTCTTTATGGAAAAGATGCAGGTAAACTGCAACCAGCCTGGTTGAGCCCGATTTCCCCCATGTGGCCAAGGCTTTTGTCAACCCAAGTGGTAGGTCATTGCCCAGGGTCGTCAGCTACATCATGCTTGGAAACTATTTTACTTCTCGATTCCAGACATGCATGGATTAGAGTAATGTGTTTGGTTGCTGTGATCTGCTGTTCTCCAACAGTTCTTGTTCATTGCTCTCAGCCACTTCCTCAGTGCCCTGCTTCACTGCTTGCAGGATGTCTTGCACTGGATCTTGGAGCACAGAGATTTGGCGGATGATGGAAGCTCCTTAATTGTGTACTTGTGGGGTTTCTCACTCAACCCAAAGGACAGAGAGAATTGTCTGGCTTTGGTGGTTTCTTCTCTTTGAGCTTTAATGCACCAAAAGCACATTTTCACCCAATTTCACTATCACAGCTACCCATTTCTGCGATTTTGAAAGCACACATGTTCAAATCTTACAACACATTTCCAGGCAACAAAGACTTGCATGTGTCCATACAGGTTACTTACCAGTAACTAGCTCAGGTTGTTAAAGGGCTATATACTTGGGAGCATATTTTCATTATATAGCACTCAGCAATTAGATTTTCTTTGTGTAGCAATTAAAATACAGTGTTGATCAGTGGGAGCAAAAATAAGTTACATGTTGTTAGTTTTCCTGCTGTAAGGAGGTGTAACTTCTCGAGAATAATGAACTAGCAGTATATATATCATGCAGCAAAACTAACTTCAGATTGAGGTTAACGGCACATTTTTCGTCAAATATACTAAAGTTATTGACGCATTAAAAGAAAGGTAGACTAGGCGATTACAACTACGTTACCCATGAGAGTATCTCTCTAGGTTGGGGAAAACCGTGCACCAAATCCCTATAAGCCTAAGGCCATTTTTTAGAGCAAGGAACATGATTTTGAGCTGGTCTGCATACCCCTAATGTGTTGCTTAGTGGCTCTGAACTGTTAGTGAACTACTGAGCACCTGGTGCGTGGCGCTGTGGTATATTTGGCTTAGCTGAAATGGCCTACGCTACTCTCACGTTTCAGGTAGAATGTTTTTCATTCTCTTTTAAACACACCCTAGCATTGAATGTATAACATATATAATATTTGCTAAACATACCCCAATGCTCAATCCACAAAGTTATCAGACTATGCACTATGCAAACAAACTGTAAGCTTGTGCTGGAGAGGCCCAGGCGTGTGCCGTACTTGAGAGTGCCCGCCTTGTCCCGTGCTGAGAAACGTGGATAAGGGAGACCCCAGTTATACCATCCTGAACTAATCATTTTGTGAACACTTCTTTCTTTTCTGATGAACATTATCCCACACTATTTTGTAAATTGGCAGTAATGTTTGGCAGTCGTCTTTTTTAGTATATGCCCTTTTTATTTGACAAGACGCCACTAGGACAGCCTTATCATTATTTGATGGTCATAGCATGCTCCCATTTTAGATTTAGCTTTAGATTAAGTGTTTTTCTCACCCATTTATACAGTTTAATATACGCCCTGGAACTGTGATCACTTGTGTCTGTCTTTATTGTTGTCGCCATGAGTTCCTTACACTTATTCCACGCTTACATTTCAGGTATAGGGAATGTTTTTATTGCTTTTATTAAACCCACTGGTGCATTGATGGTGCTGGGCAATGCTGCATGGGCATCCCACAAGCGAGGCAGGGTAACTGCTGTTACCATCGGCAGCTGGGAGAGGGGCAGCCCCAACCCCCGCGCCTGCTCCTCTCCTTTCCCCCCAGCTACGGAGACACGCAGTCTCGGCAGCACAAAAGTCACGAAAGGGTAAGGTGCGAACAGTCATCGCACCCTTCCTCCAAACAGCAAGGTACTAAAGCGCCACAAGGAAACAACCATCAGGCAGGGCCCAGGTTCAAAGATCTGCCCCCACCAGGGGGTCAGACAGTCGGCTATCCGGCCTGGGGCTGCGACAACAGCGGCCTCCACCACATACACAACAAAGACCCAGGGCCTTTCTGGGTCCTATAAATGAGAGCAGCATGCTCAGAGTAAACACAATCTATTTGTGGACCCTGAACGGGGACCCAAGCAAACAGGAGGTTAACTGTTTACTCAGTGTCTTCCAAATCTTCTTGCTTCTTTAGCAATTCTTGAAGTTCACTGTACATCGCAGCGTCTTTTTCCTTCCCGAACATTGTACTGTTCAAAGCATTTGCAATACAGCTTTAACGAAGGAAGAAGCGGTAACCGAACGGCCAGCGCGGACCCTGTCAACTGCAACATTTTCAGCATAGAACGAAAAGCGAGCGGCGAGCGTGTCCAAAACAAAACAAACAAAGACGCGTGCCGCGGAATCATCCCCAAAACCAGTGCGAACGAGGGAGAAGCGGTACACGAACAAGCACGGCGCGGACGGCTTCCGATTTCAACACATTTAAGGTGAGCCACCGCGCTGGGGCTATGAGGGAGGATAAATAGACATTTATGTCCGGAAGTTTTGATTACAGTGGACCGGAACCCCCGCGTTATAAGACAGACGGGGCAAGATAACACAAGGCAGTTTTAAACTCGGGCAGAGTCACAAACCAGCTGGGGAGCTCGTCTTTGCTTTACAATCACGCAGAGCTAGCGAACACAGTTCCAAGCGCAGCGGGCCCAAAGACTGCAGATTTAAAATATTTTCTGTAATATTGCAGGGCGACCTCACAGCGAAACCAATTTAAATACAGTAAATCAAACCTGGGGGCTGACCAATTTTCTAAAACCGGACAAGAAGGCACCAGTCAACAGTTACCCAGCACGGGCAACAAATAGAACAGGCGCAAAGAACTCGCTGATAACAACGTTTTAACTCCTTGGTAAAACCCCCTTTTTTCTTTTTCCTATAGCAGGCATAGAAAAACATGGGGCCCAAACGGAAAACACGGGCACCCCCAACACCGGCGCAGAAGCCCAAATCTCCACAATTGCTAGCAGCCATTGAAGCGGCAGAGCACTACGGATGGGCATTGGTTAGAGAAAACATGTACGGCCTACCCAGGGAAGGAATTACCAGCCCACCCAGCCAGGAGGAGTTTTCTGCACCATTAAAGAGGAGAAAAATATCCAAAGGCGCCAAAAAAGGTACCAAAAAATTGTCAGAACTACGCGAGAGTGTAGCGGAATTACAGCATCTAATGGTAGAAATAAGGGGGAAGCAGACACTGCCCACAAGGGAACCTGGGGCCTCAAACCCCACCATCACAATAGAACCTACAATAACGGTTGTCAACCCACCCGTAACACCACCTATAGCAATCCCGCCACAACAAGCACAGCAGTTGCAAATAGCCCCTCCAGCTATAAATGCAACAGCCCCCACAACTCCAGCAACTGATCCAGCAGGTGCCCTAAAAGCTTGGACAACCCCAGGCACAGACAACACGGGCGCGACAGGGGCACCCGGCAGCAATACAACTGACATTGTAACAATTTGTAATGCACAATTAGACCAGAAAATGAAATCCTTCAAAACAGAGATATTGAATAGATACAAAAGATGCCTGGCATGGAACATTGATACCACAATCAAAGAAGCCATATGGGCCAAAGAATGTATAGAAATCTTTTCCCTAATAGAAGGCCAGGGCAAAGGGAAAGATGCTTTCAGAGACCCCAAAAAAATAGAAGAAAAAGCTATTGCCAGAAACGCCCAGGTCGAACAAAACTGGGACAACTGGTTAGAGGCTTTTGCCATCTTCGCAACAATATACGAAGAAAAATTCTCTTTGGATGGCAGGAAGATCTGGGCATACGTTGATAAAATAAGGGAAGTAAAAGTAACACAGAGGGGGAAGACATGGCTTGCATACAGCATTAGATTTAGGAGGAGCATGTCAGAAAGGCCGGCCATTGAGTGGGATGAAGTCCAGAATGATTTATATACCCTCAACGCCGAACCTCCCCAGGAAGAAGATACCATGCAGTCTTCTTCCAAAAATAGCAAAAATTCCCAAGTAAACAAATCCCATGACAATGATAAATCCAAAAAAGGGGAGCAGCTCTTTCGGAGGAACCAGCCTTGGGCGGCTAAAAATAATGCCCACAGACAGAACAAACAGCAGGCTGTCAAATCCAACATCTCATGCGGAAATTTTGGGAAAAAACAGTGTACATGGGGCAAAGAATGCTGGTACAAACACGCCTGCACAAACTGCAACGGCGACCACGCAGCAAGCAACTGCACCAGACTACCAGCCAAGAAAGAATGATATCCCAGTTTTAAAACCAGGACTAACGCCCATCAACCCGAGCAATTTTAGGGACGCCCTAAACAGCTACCCTGACAAGGAAACCAGCAGGATAATATCGCAAAGGTTCACCGAAGGGTTTGTCATCCCATTTAAGGGCACTGGGTCACAATCCCAATGAACCTAAAGTCAGCCAGGGACAACCCCCGGATAGTAGAAACCAAAATCAAGAAAGAACTGCAACTTGGAAGGGTAGCAGGTCCCTGGGATTTCATGCCTTTAAAAGACTATTTAATATCTCCACTAGGCCTGGTTCCCAAAAAAGAACCCGGTAAAATGAGACTAATTCATCACCTCTCCTCTCCAAATGCCAGTCTTTAAACGACGGCATCCCACACACAGAATCCGCGGTATCTTACACGCATTTTCAAGAGGTGGTAAGGCTCATCCATGACTGAGGCAGAAACACGCTGATGGCCAAACTGGACATCGAATCTGCTTTCAGACTCTTGCCAGTCCATCCAGAGTCACAGCAGTGGTTAGGTTTCACCTTTAACAACAAATTCTACGTAGATAGATGCCTCCCCATGGGGTGCGCAGTATCTTGTGCACTATTTGAACAATTCAGTCCCTTTTTTCAATGGGCTTTTCTAAAACAGAGACCAGGGACAAAAATAGTGCACTACCTTGACGATTTCATGGTCATAGGGCCACCAAACTCCGAGGAATGCGGCCGGCCTTTAGCAAAACTCGAGCACATGGCCGCACAGTGGGGAGTTCCCCTAGCAAGGGAAAAAACCACCAAACCAGACACAAACATAATTTTTCTGGGAATCGAAATAGATTCAGCAAAGGGACTCTGCAGAATCCCCAAAACAAAAATATAAGAACTCCTGGCAAAAATACAAAACCTGATAAGGAGAGAAAAGGGGACCGTAAAGGAAATACAATCCTTGGCAGGCAGCCTCAATTTCACATCCAAAATAATACCTCAAGGAAGGATATTTGCCAGAAGCCTGGAGCTCAAAATTAAATCACTCAACAAACCACACTTGCATATCCGGCTAGGCAGAGAGGTGAAACAAGACCTGGAAACATGGGGAAAATTCCTCAGAGATTTCAACGGGATTTTACTTTGGCGAACACCTCTAAATACCTGGTCAAACCGGGTCCT
This sequence comes from Ambystoma mexicanum, assembly GCF_040938575.1. Taxonomy (NCBI): domain Eukaryota; kingdom Metazoa; phylum Chordata; class Amphibia; order Caudata; family Ambystomatidae; genus Ambystoma; species Ambystoma mexicanum. The sequence goes on along the minus strand of NC_090930.1, from coordinate 1,105,584,405 downwards.
ATACACCGACGCAGCTGGGAGCAAGCGGTTTGGAGCCATACTAGACTCCGAATGGGTGGCAGGACACTGGCCCAATTCATGGCAAACAGCAGGGTGGACAAGAAACATCACCCTACTAGAAATATTCCCCATCTGGCTAACATTACACATCTGGGGCAGGCAACTAGCGAATACGGAACTTTTGATCTGGTGCGATAACATGGCTGTAGTGGGTTCCATAAACAGAAGGTCTACAAAATGCCCTCTAGTATTAAAAGTACTACGAGCCATTACAACAGTCACACTTCAAGTAAACGTTGTACTCAAAGCAAAGCACATTTCAGGGGCAGATAATAACATTGCTGATGCCTTATCTCGTTTCCAGTGTACAAGATTCCGAGAGCTAGCGCCGCACGCCTAAGAACAGATGATGCCAATACCAGCAGAATGCTGGACAATAATGGGAAGACAAGAATAACAGCATCAGCGCCAACGCCAGAGAGCACAGGCCGGGATGCCCAACGAAAACCAGGCACCTCTAAAACGGGTGCCAACAACACATTGGCATCAACGCCAGCACCAAAGAGTGCAGGCCGGGATGACCAATACAAAGCAGGCACCTCTAAAACGGGTGCCAACAACACATTGGCATCAACGCCTGCGCCAGAGAGCCCATGCCGGGATGCCCAACAAGAATCAGGCACATCAACAACGGGTGCGAACAACCTCACAGGCTTCCTAACAGAGATGGCACAGAGGGCGGTGGCAAGCACCACTGCAACGCAGTACAGTAAGTGTTTGCAAACAGTATTTAAGACCACAGGTGTAAACCACGTAGAACCTATAACGATTGAAGATATAGAAGTATTTTTAAAATGGGCCCGGGAACAAGGTTTCAAAAGGGATTGGGCAAAAAGACACCTGGTGGCAATTTCATACTTTACAAAAATTCGGAACGATTCAGACCCCACCCAGAACGCCCTCATCACTTACGCAATGAAGGGATGGGGCAGAATAGAGGGTCCACAAGTGGACACCCGCCGACCCCTTGATTTCAGCAAACTGGTGCAGATAGCAAGCCATTTGGAAGCCATATGTTGGCACCCTTACGAGATAACGTTATTTAAAACAGCCTTTTTCCTAGCCTACTTTGGGGCTTTCCGGGTGGGGGAACTCATCGCTTCCAGCACCAAGGCCATAAACGGCCTGGGTGTCATGGAAATCAGGGTGAGGCAAGAGAGTGTTAACATAGAAATGCAACAGTCAAAAACGGGTGCGAAAAGAACCTTCAATATTTGTTGCATCGACGAGGGAACAAACTGCCCAGTTTGTATCACCAACCTCTATTACACGCAACGACCCAAAGTAGGGGGGAGCTTTTTAATCCACAAGGATACGTCGGCCCTAAGCCGCTATCAATTTAAAGGAGTGCTGATAAAAGCAATCAGCAGAGCAGGGTGGGATCCCAAACAATTCGGCACTCACTCCTTCAGGATAGGTGCCGCCACTGCAGCATGGCAAGGAGGTTTAGCACCGCAACTACTAAAAAACATAGGGGGATGGAAGTCAGACTGTTATAAAAGATATATCAGACCAAAATTGATATAGCCTTCCGCCCTAAAATTTTCTTTCTTTTCCCCCCTCCCACCACCACAGAAACAACAGGTGAATCGAGGACCACACTACGATCAGCATGGATAGTTGGCCACTCTTTCGTTTTCAGGACAGGCAGATGGGCTGAAGAGACCAAAGAAGGGCCACCGTTCAGAAACACCATTACTTCATGGTGGGGATACAGAGGCCTACGCTGGGCTGACGTCCACGAAATACTAGCAGAACTGGTGGCATACAGGGACCCCCCAGAATTCCTGATCAACCATCTAGGGGGCAACGATCTAGTTAACACAGCTAGACGCATCCTATGCGAAGAAATCTGCTCCTCCCTAGCAGGCATTTCACACAACTGGAGGGGGACGGAAATATACTTCTCAGCCATCTTACCAAGAAAGAAATGGCTAGGGGCCAACTGCTACAAATCTATAGACATATCTAGAAGAAAACTGAACAGGACGATAGAGAGATTCTGTATGACAAGAGGACTGGGTTTCATAAAACATCCAGCCATTACACTAGGCAACCCAGACCTTTTCCTCCATGACGGCACCCATCTGTCTAGCCAGGGCAGGGCATGGAGCATTTCTTACGGGAAATCAATACAACTCTTACTCACAGGGGCTGTCTCTAGGGCATACTCTTGGGGGAACACGGTCAGCCGGGAACCTGCCCGTGTGTGGCGGAACGGGTCCGAGGGGGTAACCTCAGGACCCGGTGCCCAAAAGTATGATACCATCTTGATATGTGATATTGTTATTGTCATAACTCATATCTGTACAATAAAATCCTACGGCCTTTTTATTGCCAACACTTGAAACAAGTTGTGAGCCTATCATTATGGGTGAGGGTTCGGTGTTCAGCCATTACTAATGCATGCATATGGGTTCAGCAGTTATGGGCAATGCTGCATGGGCATCCCACAAGTGAGGCAGGGTAACTGCTGTTACCATCGGCAGCTCGGAGAGGGGCAGCCCCAACCCCCCGCGCCTGCTCCTCTCCTTTCCCCCCAGCTACGGAGACACGCAGTCTCGGCAGCACAAAAGCCATGGAAGGGTAAGGTGCGAACAGTCATCGCACCCTTCCTCCAAGCAGTAAGGTGCTAAAGCGCCACAAGGAAACAACCATCAGGCAGGGCCCAGGTTCAAAGATCTGCCCCCACCAGGGGGTCAGACAGTCGGCTATCCGGCCAGGGGCTGCGACAACAGCAGCCCCCACACATACACAACAAAGACCCATGGCCTCCCTGGGTCCTATAAATGAGAGCAGCATGCTCAGAGTAAACACAATCTGTTTGTGGACCCTGAACGGGGACCAAAGCAAACAGGAGGTTCACTGTTTACTCAGTGTCTTCCAAATCTTCTTGCTTCTTTACCACAGAACCCACCCACCCTACAAAAAGGGGAGAAGAACAAAAAGAAGTACAAGGCACTGTACGGTGCCCACAACAAGTCGTGGGACACAAGAAGGCGGCACGGGTCCGAGGGGGTAACCTCAGGACCCGGTGCCCAAAAGTATGATACCTTCATGATATGTGATATTGTTATTGTCATAACTCATATCTGTTCAATAAAATCCTACGGCCTTTTTATTGCCAACACTTGAAACAAGTTGTGAGCCTATCATTATGGGTGAGGGTTCGGGGTTCGGCCATTACTAATGCATGCATATGGGTTCAGCAGTTATTTCTAAACATAGTTAACAGCACCTACCACAAGTATGTTTAACTATATTGTACTGATGATCCCTAATGAGGGGGAAGTATGTGTGTGGTTGTGTGTGCCCATGGTTAATGCAGCTCTGAATAAAGTATCAGTACCATTTAGCTGCACGTTTGAAGTAATTGCATACTCACATTGCATTATGGTTCTGTTGCTCTGAAATGGAGGTGATGTTTTAGGGATGGCTACTGGGTGGCTAGTGACATATGCAGCACATCTGAGATGGCCTATTCCATGCTAAACCCACCGTAACATGACAGTGTTTGCTAAGCATAGCACAATGCTACAACTTCAAGAATATCATATCATGCTACACTGATGATCTGGAATGAGGGTGAACACGAATATGGCTGTCTACATCCTTGAGAGCTGTTTGTCTTGTGCTGCAAATACTATATATGAAATATTAAAAAAGATTCTTTTCTGCAGTAGAAAACATGGAAGTGTGCTAATTTGCCTGCCCAAAATGCATTGTTCACTGGCTCTAAACCGGAGATGAGCTTCTAGGGATTGCAACTGGGTGGTCCTGTGGCACAAGTAGCATAGCCGAAATGACCCATTCTGCTCTCATATTTCTCTCATATTTCAGGTAGACATTATTTTCTATGCATTTTCTTAACCTACCATAACACTAATGGCGTTTGCAAAACATGCCATAATGCTCCAACCACAAGGATGATAGACTCTAATGCCCAGGTTATACCTAACAATGTTGAAATGTGCATGGGTGGGGATGGCAACGTTGTTTGTCACAGGTTGATAAAACTGCTTATACTTTTGCACTGCCCTATAAGATAAGGACAGCTTTTGCTGCACAAAGCATGCTTTTGGATGGATTTTGCATGCAGACGAAGCATTGCTTTTTGGCTTTTATCTAGTGGTGATAGCTACTGGGGGCAATGCAGTTTGTGTGTCAGGAGCTCACAATTCATGATCACAATTCATGATAAACCATATCCGTTTATGTTCTGGCTTTACATTCCCTTTGGAAGGTATTGGAGCTTCCCATTTACATTGAACAGACTCCATGTCTCATAATGCAGCTTGTGATAGTTCGGGAAATCTGGCTAAGTATGAGAACTACAATCCCCATAACCCCTGTATGCCAGAGTTTCCCTGTAAGAAACCTTTCGCTATTCTGTGTACGCCCCTAGTGGGAACCAAGCATGGTTTCTTAATTGTATTCCCTGCCCTTGTCTGTTTACTGCGTTTGTTACTCATCTATACCCATAGATTATCCTTGCTTGTCTGCAGAACTCCTTTCATTCCTGTCACTTTTGTATCGTTCTACCTTCAGCTTTGGTGCACTCGTCCCCTACAAGCCCCTGACAATGTGTGGGCTGAAATGGCCTACTCTACTCTCAAATGTCTAGTAGAAACATATTTCCTGCTTTTTTTCCACCCACCTTAACATTTACAGTATTCTCTAAAGTTTAAAAAAATGTCCACAGTAAAAACAAAGTGAACGCATGTGTGTCTGCTCAATATTATGCTTACAGCATTGTACATTCCAAATAACACACCAAGTGACCTGGTAACTGCATTGCATAATGTTGCATAGTTTAACGTAGCTATTGGAATCCCAAATGGCCAAACCAGCTGTAATATGACATGCATATGGGACTGACTGTCTTGGGGTCAAAAGTAGCTGCTGGTAGATATCAGTGTCATGCTAACTAGATTCTTCTAAGCTACATCCGCAGCCAAATAACTCGAAGCTAGTTTGATCCCTGACCAGGGGCAAACTTTATTAATCATATATGGATTCATGTCTCCATGTTATTTGTCATGTATCCCAAGCCCTACATCGAACCATCAGCCGCAGTCCGTATTCTTGCAGACTCACCATCCACCAACCCTGCTGTGCTCCAGCGCCGCCACCGTGGCCACGGGTCCCACTGGTAAAACCCTGAAGCTATGTGGAAAAGCAGCCGGCGGGCGTGTAAACTGCCGGAGTCCGGATTCATGAGCAACACACTGCCGGGCTCTCCGGTGGAGAGACACAGATGGAGGTAGCAAGGTGGGGGGCCCGGGCTGATTGTAGATTTGGCAACTGTTGTCACTTATTACCTCCACACACAAGCTCATATTTCAAGGTGCCTATATATTTAAAGTGCTGTGGTTGTATACACTGACTGCAGAACAGCCACGTCTTGTCTTCTCATCACATATGGACTGGCAGTGACACTAGCGTCCATCAAACCCATGTGGTTGTCCTAATGTGCCAACGACCTTTCTATTCAATCATTTACTAGAAGCTGCCTGATCTGCCAAGATGGAGAAGGACTAGAGGATCATATCGTCTTACTATTTTATATGATAACGCGCCCATGGATCCTCAGTGCCCGCAATCTACAACCCCCTGTGGCTTCATTACACACTGGTTGTGCCAGTCCAAACACAATTGTGCATGGCATTTCCACTAGGGCAACAACTGTCAGAATGTAAAAACATATTCATTCAATGCAATTTTGCACCACAAACATGTTTGCCCAAGTGCTTTTAAGGAATGGCATTAGCAACAGGGCAAACTGGTGTAAACATGGATAGAAAGAATATGTTTTCTGCACTATGGCAATGTGTGGCTTAGTGCTAATGTGGTTCAGATTATTATTGGACCTGGTGCAAGGTTTCTGTAGCAGGGCCCAAGGAGATGATTGGTATAGTTTCTGATACATGACCTCTGCCCTCCCAAACATTACTGAGCGATGTGCCAAATGATGTTCATAACATTTTTATATACAGAGCACATCCCAACCCTCCACTCCCATCTTGCTGTGTCTACAGGAAGCTGTTTGTTCAAATTGAGCTGCAACATTAATCTGAATGACATTTACATTATTTGTGTAGATTTACTTGGAAAAATGTGTGTGCAGACCCTTTAACTGGGTTTCCCTCACTTCAATGTTGAAGTAAACGAGTTGGCTCAAAAACACGTATAAGCTCAAGTCTTGCCCATTTCTTTGTGCCACAGGGAGCAGAAGAATGGCTTTGCATCGGACACACTATTTATTTTCTATGGTGGCTGGAAAACACTCTAGATTTGGATGTATATTGAAATAATGAAAAAAATAAAAAAAAAATAACGGCTGAAACCACTGAATTTCTTTTAATTTTATTTCCACAATTTATTGTTCGTATTTTGCACATTTTCTCAAAATGTAATGCGGGGAGAGACCCCCGAAAACCACCTCCCCCCCCAGGACCACCACTGCAATATATTGCCTAACCCGACTCACTATCCATTTATAGTCCTACAAATATCTAGGCGTAATTATGGATGACAAATTAAAATGGGACACACATTGGGACGAATTGAAACAGAAATGTATGATATCACTAAATGCACTTAGTGCCTTTTTTGGTCGTAATAACGGCTTTTGTGCATCGGCAGTTTTGTCCATCTATAATACCAACATTTTGGCAATGTTATCATATGCTATTGCAATTTGGGGCCAAAAGTTTTAAACACGTATCATCAGGTTCGAAGCAAAACTTTTGCGAATATTATTTCGTCTTCCTCAATGCAATAGTGTTGAATACTTATATCTAGAATTTAACATCAAGGGTATTTGGAACGCTTATATGGCCCAATGTGTCCCATTCTACCACCGCCTAACGACTGTGCAAACAGAAACTATCATTGTCCCCTATATGAAGGCCTTCTTAGCTCTTGATGATATAATACCGATTGGTACAATTGGCGTTTTAAAACAGCTACATAAAAAATGGTTACATGAGGGACCTAACACATTCCTGGTGGGTGATATAAAATACTGGCTGAAGGGCAAAATTGGCAAGTGTGTTTTTCTAGAAAATATTCACCACATCGAAAATGTATCATCGACTGTTGACTTTTGTAAGGAGAGATGGTCTGCTTACTCTGCCCCGCACATCTTTCGGACATATTTGCTACTCAAATTTAATTTCTCGGTAGCTTTATCACCGAAAAGCTGGCAGAACAAATCAGTATACAATCACACAGATTGTCAGTTGTGCAGTAATCTTGTCAATGAAACAGTTTATCACCTGATTACGGAATGTGAAAGCCTTGTGTTTCTACGACTCAAATATTTTAAGGCATATAATAATGCAGTAAATGTGTTTGAAATACCTTCACTATGGTTAACTTTTATCCAAGGCAACAATATCAACCTAATGTACTTTATTGTTTAGTTTTATCTTCATGTAGCTGAAATTTTAACATGTCTTCGATAAGCTGATTTGTGCTTTTTAATCAGACTGTAATGAATATGCTGAATGTAATTTATCTTTTTTATGTTGTGTTATACAAAGCCTTGTTGCTACTTGTATATCAATAAATACATGATTCCAATATTCCATGTAATAATGTTAAAGAATTGCAAAAAAATCGAAAACAGTGTTTTGGTCCTCGTTATTTTGCAATTCGTTTTTTCAGGTGATATCCTAGATTTTGGTACTGCGGCTATTTGTAAATAATACATTATATCATGAGGTCCAAACCTCTGTGATCTAAAAAGAACAATAAGTGTTTTGTGGGGTTGAAGCAGAGCAGCACTTTTTTATACATCCTTTGCAACAGAGACCCATCCAGACTGTGTTGAGAAAATTGTAATTGTGTTTTACAATCATCTTTGGATAAATGAGTTGACACTCATCAATAAATTGCAATTGATCATCACTGCCACAGCTGCAAAAGCCTGCTGAAACCAGTATGCCAAGCCCAGGCAGGCAGTTCTTCTGCGCAAATGTTGCAAGTGGAGTCCTCACTTGCTAACACCAGAAGCCCCGGCTTTATTTGATAACTGTCACCGGGAAAGAGTTGAGGGGCCTCACACACTGCAGATCCTGGGCAGCCTGCACAGAGTAACTGCCACATTTTGGGGCTGATGAACCCTTTGGGCAGCGGCTGGCATCAGAAAATTGTTGGAGCTTGTTAATTCCAGCATATTGCATAAAGGTTCTCAGGACAGCAGCAGGCAGGATACCCAATCACTGTAGAGGCAGGCATCGGGAAGCCAGGAGCAGGTACAATGCAGCATGTGACGTCCTGAGCACGCAGAGTAATCCTCTATTTTGTCCTCAAGAGTCCTGTGCTTCACACACATTTTTGGAATGGGGGAGCGTTCGGAGCAGTGAAGACCAGAGAGACTCAGAGTGTACCAGGACAGAAGCAGGGCTCCCAGGTGCTCCTCCATAGCAAAGGACCACAGTCAGCCCTTACACCTGCAGGCAAGACACCAATAACCCTTATTTACATAATCTGGTTGCAGCAGTGAGCCAATTGCTGTGTAATGTCCAGGGACCCATACCATCATCCTCAGTGTTACTTTTGCACTTGATGACAACCTTTAATAAAGCCCTTCAATCATTATCCGTGTCCATTCATCCTTACACCACTACATAATTCGCGACAGGGACACATGAAGGAACTCGGCACAGGCACAATGTAGGGAGCCAAGCCACCTCCAGCGTTTCTACTGTCCACAGGTATGCCCGAAATACCATGGCAGCAGTGGGAACCATGGTTCAGAAAGTATCTGGAAGCCACGGGGCGGCATGGTCTATGCAGCAGGAATAAAGAAGGGCATGTTACTCAACGCTATGGGTGTAAAAGGGCAGAGAATTTTTGCAAGCCTCAAACCGGAGCCATTAGAGGATGACGTGACAACATGTACAAGGAGGCTGTTTGTCGCATCATCTGAAGGTTCTCAAACAAAGAGAATTTTGTACTACACAGACTGAAATTTTACACCAGAAAGCAGGAGAACGGAGAACCAGTGGACGATTACATCACCCGCAGGAGCGAGTTGGCGGCAAAGTGTGGGCTTGGTAACACTGTAGAGAGTGTCATCTGAGAAATGCTGGTTGTGCACACCAACTGCAGAAAGTACAAGACAAATTCATACTAGAAAAGAAGTTGAACTTGGACAAAACCATTCAGATTGCTTGTACTGAAGAGGAATCCTCATGCAGGCGGAGAGAACTGTTGTGATCTGCGCCATCCACCGAAGTGTCAGCTGTGCAGTGGAGAGGGCAGCGTGATAGTCCCAAGGAGAATGCCGCCATCGACAAAGGGATGAGAAGGAGAGAGACCCCGAAATGTTACAGGTGCACCAGCACAAGACACGTGGCCAATGACAAAGACTGGCCTGCGGAGTTCAAGGAGTGCTCAAACTGCAGGAGGTTCGGCCACATCGCAATAGCATGCAAATTGAAATCAAAGAAAGTCACACTGATCGAAGGAGAAAGATCGAAGGAGAAAGATGCTGAAGAAGGGGATCTTCTGCAGGGCACATGTGGGCCATCTGGGCAGCAACATGACCAGATGAAGAGTGCGAGAAACATACTGGTGGCCATGCATAGACCAGGATATCAGAGCCATGATAGAAAGATGCCCTGAGTGTATGAACAGTGACAAAAGGCTTAAAGTGTGGCAAGCACCCATGATCCATGATTTGAGAAATCCCATTAGGTGTATGGGACAAGTTGGGCCTTAACTTTATAGGTCCACTGGACACCATGTCATCCGAACGCAGGTATGGGTGGTGCTTGTTGATTATCTGTCAAAATAAGTAGAGGCAGAGTTTTTACCCAACATCACCACAGCCACTGCAATAGAGGTGTTAAACGCCGTTTTTCAGAGGGAATAGGTCACGGACAATGGTATCCAGCTGGTTTCAAGAGAAATGGAAGAGTTCCTACAAAGAAACAACATCAAGCAGATAAGAGCAAGTTTGTATCACGCACAAGCCAATGGGCTTGTAGAAAGGACTAATAGGTTAATTAAGGAATCACTATAAGTAGCTAGTGCGGCAGGGATGGATCCCTATTAGAAAGTAAAGGAGGCTATAGCCTCTCACCACCTAACTCCTAACGCGATCAGTGTGTCTCCTTTTCAAATTCTGAGGGGGAGGAGGGCTGCTTTCACCTTAGTATCTCCATGGTGATCCCGGGTAAGGCCTGATGACACAGTAGACATGGATTCAGTGGTTTGGAGGATCCAGAAGAACAAAGTGACATTTGCAGAGCAGTTAGGAGAACAGAGGTACGTGAAGGAGACATGGTGAAAATAAAATGACCCCACAAGGATCAAGTAATAGGATCTAAGTTCAATTAGCCAGTGGAAGTTGAAAAAAAGGAAACCAATCACATATACACCAGAGATGGGAAAAGGTGGAATTTGGAGTGAGTTCCAGTGTTCAAAAGACGTCCCATGGAGAGAAGAGAATCATCAGACAAGGAAACAATGACAGGATATCAAGTACCATGTGAAGAACCAGAGACAAGAGAAACAGAGAACAAATTGGACGAGAGTCAAGGAGGAAGCAGCGAGGAAAGGGTTGCAAGAGGAGAAAATGACCAACAAGAGGAGAGAACCAAGTCGCTGCAGATACGAGGGAGCAAGAGATATCGAGACCACACCTCCCAGACTGTCACTTAGTGGGAATCGTCCCCAGTGAGAGAAGCGCAGACCGATCAGGTATAGAGACATGAAGAACAGAGTAGGACTAAGCTGCTCGAACAATAGGAGATATGTCAGGAGCAGCCTCGCGAGGTCCCGGCACCGCCAGATCTAGTGAGATCTGAGTGCGCATGCGCAGGAGGGGCGGCCTGCGCACACAGTTCAAAGAGAGACTCAGAGCGGGCCAGGAGAGAAGCAGGGCTCCCTGGCGCTCCTCCTGAGCAAAGGACCACAGTCTGCCCTTATACCTGCAGGCAAGACACCAATATCCCTTATTTACATACTCTGGTTGCAGCAGTGAGCCCACTGTTGTGCAATGTCCAGGGACCCATACCATCATCCTCAGTGTTGCTTTTGCACTTGATGACAACCTTTAATAAAGCCCTCAATCATTATCCATGTCCAGTCATCCTTACCCCACAACGGGGAGGAATGTCGCCAACAGCAACACTTGGTTAAGGCCAGGTCATGGGCTGCAGACCTGCTGTGGGAAGCCCCATGTAGCGCGGGTCCTGTGCCAGCACATAAGTCACACATGCCTTCCGCCAGCCCTGTTTTATTGCGTAAAAAAAAACTGCAGTCATCGGCACACGGTTGTTTTTCCTAAATGTGCTGCCTACAATTTAACACGGAGTAAAAAAAAAAAACATTTCCAACGTGACACGTTTCTTAAACTTAAAGCCACCAGATGATTTCTTTATTGTGTACTTAGTTTTTGGGTGGGAATACCAACACAAAAGTCCTGCCATTTGTGTGCCTCTTCTTTGAGTATTTTATTACAGGGCATACTTCTAACAAGGGTATTGGCTTGTCAAACTGCTGGATTGAAATGAAATGTTTCTATTGCTGAGGGTTCATGAGTTCAAACATTTGATTTTCACTTTGGGGTCAAACATTACCATAACACTCCCCCATAAATATGAACAAGAGACCAGCTAAACCCCATCCCCTTGTCAAATAGTGCATTTTGCATGCCTATTTTTTTTACAAGGTATTGCTAAAAGCCATAGGATGTACAGGCACCATCAAAAATATCACATCTCATCGACAGTCACTCAACCAGCTGAGCTACCTTGGTAGCTTTGCGATGTAGGATGTGACGCTCTACTTTCAATTATTTGAACATTGGATAGGCATCCCTGGTTATGCTCAACGTCACTGCATTATCAACAGTGCAATTTCTGTGCATGACTTTAAAACCAATAGTGTTTCATCCCAGTCACACTGACACTGTGAACACTGTAATTTAGGATGTAGAGTCAGAAACTGAAAACTGTAAATATCTCTATGGGGGCAAAGTCAAGTTCGTATCCCATGTTACCAAAGAAGTAAGGGGGGAGCTGTCCCCTTTCCCCCTTGGACTTTATACCTATGAGTGATATCTCTTCTGTAAAACAGACCCATGGCCTTATTACGAGCATGGGGGTAGCCGTGCCTGTATGGCAGGCACGGCTACCACCATGCTTGCTACCGGCACTGCCTCCCGCGATTGGGACATAACCGGCCCATTACGAGATGAAGAGGCCGGTGACTGCCCATTCGTGGGTGGTGGTAATGGCGGGCCCCCGATCCCCATTCTGCCCCACAGGGCACAATGGGGGCGGGGAACATGGTTGCACCAGCACTGTTGATAACGGTGACGGTGCACGGTGACGGTGCAATCACGAGTTCTGCTCGTGGGAGTCACACAGCCCACCAGGTAAGACCTGGCAGGCTGTCAGGAATCTGCAAGCACAACTCGTAATGCGGCAGCCCGGTATGAACGGTTCCGGTGCCTTACCGGCACCGTTCATACCGTGGCCGCCACTATTGTAATGAGGCTCCGTGTGTCTACATATTATTTGAAGCTGAGTTGGGAGTGGTTCATTAGTTAAAAGCAAGCTGCCTCTTGTTGAGTGACTACTATTAGATGTTTGAACTATGACGTATGCATTCTTGTTAAAGATATAAGATAAAGAAACACTTGTGTACAGGTGCGTTATGAATTACATATATCATATCATATGCTACCTCTTGGTTGCATGCCCATCATCTTTAAGAACAAGCTGCATGCCTTTCACCCATGCATAACCCAGTAGAAAGATTAACTTCATCTCAAATTAGCCCCTTTTGGGTGCAACATATGAAATCAGTGTTTAATCATCGCATCACATCCTTACAAACCTGACTTTAAAGTCTGGACGTATTAAGCCCTTACAGGGCACAACCTAGGAGCTTTGTTACTAAATATTAGTAAACACAAGTGTAAATTAATTAAATTAATTAGCAACAGTGGCTTAGTCAATTGCCAGCATAGCTATTCCTCCATATTGTTTGGATGTCTCAGAGGCGTGTAGTTATCTGGTCACTCCAGTTAACCCCAGCCCCCACTGAAACACAACTACGAATCTGCTATAACAGTGGATATGCACATACAAAGTCAGATACACCCTTTAAGGGCAGTCCAGGGTTGGGGTGGCTGGGTTACAGAAGTTAAACTTCATTGCTCCATAGGGCAGGATTATTGCAAGTATCCAGCAATTGGCAGAAAAAAAGGAGGTTTAGTGTGCCACGGGCAGCACGAGGGCATGGGCAGCAGAAGGAAAACCTTTGCTCATACAGAATAGGTACAGGAATTGCAAGCTACACCTAAACCTACACTTTCACATTCCCTTCCTCTGCCCACTCTCCCACTGCCTCACGAACCGCATCCCACCTCTTTTGTTATGTCAATGTTGTTTTTTTCATGTAGCAAACCTACTCACACCTCTAAAACCTTTATGCTAGAATGACATCAGAGTGATTTGTCCTTCCAAGGTGGACCTCAGACTCTGAGTCAAGTTGTAGTTTCCATAGGTATTTGGGGCCCGAGTCCAGTAGTCACATGCCCCAAGTTTGAAAGATGAACCTTTCCTGGTGTATTGGGAGCCAGTATAAGTGTTGCAATGCAGGAGTAGCATGGGCATATCTTTTCTAATCAAGGCTTTTTTTTTATTTTATTTTTTTAATTGTATTAGCTGAACCTGAACAGCTTTTCAATATAATACAACAATCATAAAACGTAATTATAAATCCAAAATTAACAACATGATTTTCAAATAAAATATTCCTACAGAAACTGTCTATTTAAAATTTCATGTATAAAAAGCAATATCCATATTAACAATTCCAAAACAATCATGAACAACAATTTTTCAATTCAAATCACAATTTTTTTCTACGTCCAAGCACAGGAAGACAAGAAGGAAAATAAAAAGTAAAGATATAAAGAATAAAAAGTGCACAAATGATGAGAACACACATTGGCTAATAAGACACTTTAGATTACTCCACCTGTGTTCTTTATGTTATCTGAACATCTGAGTTAATACCATCTAAATTCAGAGATTGCAGAAAATGTACAGTCGCCCATTGTATTATGTTCTTACCCGAACATATCAGATACGACCGACGGAGATCCTGATCGACCTGTTCTAACATTGAGACAGCATTTACAGTGAGTTTTTCTTACATTATGTAACTTTGGACACTGGCAAAGGAGATGTTCAAGTGATTCAGCTACATTCTGGTTTTCACAAAATCTACAGAAACTCAAAGAGCTAGATATAAATGTCCTTCTTGCCTGAACTTGCCTAGTTGCCCATAGGTCAAAGCAGACTCTTAAGAAGGCTGCTCTAAAAGCCACAGATGGAGATTTCAGCAAGTACAGTTCTGTCGCTTTCAGATGTTTTGGCCAAAATCTATATCGACACTGCTGGCGATATCTTAGACATTGGGTTCTCGTGGCTATCCAGTCGCATCTATAGATTAGTGTTTTTGTCTTTTCCGGATTTGTGATCAGCATGTAATTCGATATACTGGCATCCGCTAGAATTGCATAGATTTTATCTACCCATAGTTTGGCAAATTTAGTACATGAGGAAAACATATAAGTCACAATCATATTCAGCATATTAGTTGGCTCAGTTGCAACAAGACATTTTCAAAAAAGGGCACAAAGGCTCCAAAGATAGCACGAAGCATAATGTGTCCAAGCTCGTAGTGTAACCACGAGCCCGGCACACACTGAGGCGAATGCAAAACTGCTCGCCAATACTTGGCTTCTATTTTCCCAAATTTGTTTTTTGCCAGATTGGAAGTGTTTCAGTACCATATAGAATTGTGGGCATCGCTTTAAGATTCCAGTTAAGTATTGCTGGTTTGATTGTGAACTTACCATAATTAAAAAGTATAATTTTTGCCTGTGATATAGCCGTATTTAATTTCTCTTCCATGCTTTCCATCTGCCCCTTGGGTTGATCCCGCCCTCAACGATCATTCCAAGTTAAGTGTATTGACCAACTATCTCAAGCTTGGTCTGATTAATAGACCATACATACTTGTTCCTATTGTTCTTATAGGCTGAATACGTCACTATTTGAGTTTTCTTTGTATTGATTGTTAGCTGGTTCAACTCTAAATACGAGTTGAATTCCACAAGCAATTTTTGGAGACCCACTCGGGTTTTCCAGATGAGGACAATATCATCTGCATATTTTAGGTTTGTTATAGTTTTCCCATTTAACATTGGTGAATCAGACAAGATATGTCTGAAAATGTTTTGCAGATCGTACATGAAATAATTGAAAATTGCCGAGGCTAATAGGCAGCCTTGTTGAGGCCACGGGATGTCTTGATTGGAGCAGATAATAGCCCATCCAAGGTAAGACAAATCCGGATTGTGGTATTTGAATGGAAAGCATGAATTATGTCCTGTAATACAGGTGGACAGTCATCTGTCTTTAATTTAGCCATAAGTAGAACACGGGAGATCGAATCAAACGCTGCGTGTAAATCAATGAAAGCAAGAAAGACTGATTGTTTGGTTGTCTGAAGTGCGATTTTATTGCATTGAGGGAGAGGAGATTGACATTTGTTCCTAGGCCCGCAACAAACCCTGTCTGTTGTGGGTCTCTCAACTGAACCGACTTTTTCCACGCATTAAAATTGCACAAAACTTATCTGGTGAATAACTTTCCTGGCGCATCCAATAACACGATCGGTCCGTAGTTATGCGGAATAGTACGGTCTCCCTTTTTGTATATGGGGACTATAATGGAGGTTTTCCATGAGTCCGGTAAACTACGTTTTACCATGATTTGTTAAAAATGTTCATCATGGTTCTTGTCCAATAATGTGGATCTTGTTTGAACAGGGCATTGTGGAGATCGTCGGGGCTCGCTGCCCTAGAAGAGCTACATTTTTTATCATGTCTTCGAGGGACTCTTCAGAGCACTCAATTAGCCATGTTGATGTAGTTCTTTTTATGTAATCTGTTGGGTTGAATGTTCGATCCTCATATAAAGCTGTATAGTGGTCTACCCAATGTTGTTCCTGTACTCCACTTGCCTGCACGTTGGCTTGTTTCCAATCAGCTTGATAGTTCAAGAGCCCCCAAACCTCTGCCGAGTTTTTGGTTGCCATTGCTATCAACATCTGTTCACTGTCACGTTGATAGGTCAGCGACCCACGGCCTCTGATCCAATTGAGATATCTAAATTTGGCCAATCTCAAAGCCTGCAAGATATTACTTATATTAGTCCCCATTATCGCTCTTCTTTCCCTGCGGTACGCTGCCTTTCGATGTTTAATTTCAACATCAAACACACAAATATGCTTCTTACGACCCTGCATAGATATAATAGTGTTTTTAAAGGGTTCCAAAAAGTGTGTGTATTGGATCAAGGAAGGAGAATTACTATATCGGCTAATTTGCCTTGAGAGTTCAACCAAATTAGCTTGTGTCCATTTCAGTCTCATTTTAGCAGTATTAACAAAAACCTGTTGGGACATCCATGGGCGGGTTAGTTTGACTCGCACCCACTAAATGTGCAAAGCTAGCAGATGAGGATCACTATGGATCTGAGGTATTACTTCGAATGTGCGAGTTTTGTGAAATAATCTTTGGTCAACATAGATGTAGTCAATTGTACTTTTGCACTCTTCTCTGTGCCAGGTGTATTGCAGTGGGATATCGTCTTCCAGCACTCCATTGAGCATCAACACATTTCTATTCTTCATTAAACTGACCTAAATTGACACATCCTTTGTCTTCTTTTTCAATGTTGTATTTATGCAATCTAGGTTTAGATCACCAACTATTAAAGTATCAGTGATCTCGACCGTTATTGCAATAAGATCTAAAATTCTTCTCAATCCTGTATAAAATGCTTATTCTGTCAAGCCCATGGGATTGCAATATATATTGACAAGTGCAATTGTGTGATGTGGGCATGTTATCTTCACCAATGAATATAAGAGCGCACATGTTCCCAAGCTTCAATAGACAAGCCCTGACTCAACTTTATAGCCACCAATAATCCCAACGACGGGCGACCTTTCAGGCCAGCTCTTGCAGGTAATAATACCACATCATAGTTATCCCATAGCGGGACTTTGGTGTACCAGGTCTCTTGTAGCGCAATTACATCAAATTTCTGTGAAAAACTCTTAATGGACTCTTTCAGGTGGGAATGCCCTCGGGTGTTCCAATACGCCACTCTGAAAGATAGTGGTTCAGAATCTATTGATGCTTATACGGTTGAAATCCCTGCTACATTAGAGCGCCTCTCATGTCGGGAACTCAGATAAATGTTATTTAGAGCAGGATTAGACATCTTTGCCCTGAGTGCTAGACGCTCTGGGACCTGCGCAAATAGGAACCCCATTCCGAACATCTTCAGTTTTACCTGCCAGATCGCATTAAGTACTACCCCAAATGGGATCTATAATCTTACAATTGAGGTAACTGTGTCTGAAAGAAATTCGACCTGTGCAATATCTCGGGACCCAATGTCTTCAAGTTCAACCAGATCACCAAAGACATTGAGCACACTTTGTCGGTTTAAGTTATAGGTGTTATACGGCCCCTCACAGCATTTTAGAGTTAGTGAGTGGCAGTCAGATTGTAAATTCAACGAATACCAAGACCCCTCGCGTCTTGTTTCCATTGGGTAGACCTGAGGGCCCTGATTTATATTTTCATCGGCCAAAAAGCTTGGAACAGTAGAGGCACCCGAGGCATCCTTTCGCGGAGGCCTCTGTGGTGTATTATCATCTCTACTCATTCCTTTAGGAGGACACTCATTCACCAAACTTGCCCATGTGACAGATTTGCACTAAGCTCTTTGGCCTTGCTGCTCGTGTTCATCATTGACACACTACACACGTTCAGCCAGATAGAGAACAACCGCTTTGCACAACTCTGCTAACATCGCTGGTCTCTCAGAATTACTCTCTCCTGATATTGGGGCCTCCTTGGCTGCCAAGTTTGTTGCCAATCCACTTTGAGAATTCGAGGTGGAAAGCACCACTGGTAGGTGTGCAACTGGATTGTTAATTTTCTTAACTTCACGGATAAGATCATTTAGTTGGGCGTGTACCGGAGGATATTTATCACCCTCACCCACCTCTGATTCTGGCCGTGGACTTGGGGTGCTAGCTTGGTCAAGTGTAGGCTCATCATAATTTGTAATACCCACAGTTTTTGTTTTAGTTGAGGTCAATGCTTTAAAAAAGGAGTTTAACGAATATTTGGGATATTTTTTACTGCACTTTTCAAGCCTTTCTTGTTCTTTTCACACTTTTTTGAGCCAAAGCGACTGTTACTTTTACTTCGTGTACAGTCGTCCATCAGCTGTTGAACAGGTTGTATACGCACATCGCCACATTTAGGTGGTCAATCAACTACACTTGTCCATGATGAATTTACCAGGAGGCCGCTCAATGCTTTAGGCGGATCCATTATCGGTCTGATTATATCTGCAATCATAGGCACCACTGTGTGGCACCCCACAGCGTTCCCTAACACTACCGGTGTATTTTCAATACCTGCTGGCTCAGTTATACCGCTACTATGGATGTTGATCATCCCCGGCCCACCACCATCTAATGGAAGCAGTTTAGCGTGGTTCGGCCAATTATGTTTATTTTGAAGCCAGCCCGCTATATGATCCACTTGGGACACCTGTTTAGACATTTTTACATCAAGAGTTTCAAAAAACTTAAAAAGGGTCAATAAAGTGGTGTTAATGGCGGTTAACGCCATTTGAATGATCATTGTCTGTGACTCTGAGGTTTCCCCTCTTGGTTGGGGCGTAGGACGCTGCGGGCTGGGCTGGTCAAAGGAAACCGATTGGGCTTGAAAAGAGGAATCATTTAAACGTACGCTTTTATGACTAAGTTGCGAGCTCTGAATGGATATGCGAGATTCACATTGGCTCGCATATATCGATACCTCTGGATTCTCCCCCATTTGTTCTGGAGAAGCTGAGGAGTGCAAGGTTCTTACCTGGCACCCCATCTGTTCCTTGTATGGGACATGGGGAAGCCAGCATAGTATCGTCATATAAAACTTGCGTCACCCCTCCCACACTAGACAACATGCCCGGCTTGTTTATCAAGCCCACGTTCCTTTGATGAACTGTCACAATAGGCGCATTTTCATTTATGGGATGGCATCTATTGGAGTCCTTCAGCATCGAAAGGCCATGTGGTTGGAACATAAGAGTACCACTAGCACATCGTGGTACAGGCGAAAGATTAAGAGTGATCGCCTTGTGTGTTACATGGATTTGCATATCAGTGTTATTGGTCATCCTGGCAACATTGGGCATATCCGATTTTAGCAAATAAAGTCTGCCATGTGCATTCATACTTTTGATACTTTTTTTATGGCCAGCTTATTTCTCGTCGCACAAAACACCCCTGCTAACTTCTGGGTACTCAGCTAATTTGCTTGGCTAGTTTTGTCAAGCAGCACTTATAACAGGTATTTGCAATTGGTGAGTGCAAATTTCGTACTTAAGTATTTGATACAATTAGGTACAATCCAGCAGTAAAATAAATGACTAGCGATTAAATAAGTACAATTTACATAACAGTATTGATGACTCACATAGACTGCGCACGGAGCCTCTGCTCACGCTCACCCACTCAGCCAAACAGCTCAACAGCTCACTTAGGAACTCACCTGGATGCGCGCACTGAATGCGCAACATCCGGTGTAAATATGCGTTTCCTGGAGGCTTGGGGGTGGGAATACACAAGTGCAATGGGTCTGGAATGGAAAAGGAAGGAGGAACAAAGTCAGTGGGCGTGAAAATGCTGTGAGCCAATATATACACGGACTAAGAAAGGAGCAACTCTGCCCACTTATGTCAGCCCAGCCCACTTCAGAAGGGAGCAGCCGAGCCCACTTATGTCAACCCAGCCCACTTCAGAACAGTTGTTCAACAAAAAAGTTCAAGTCAATTACTCTGGTTATGGTAGTCTGGAGGGTGCGTCCAAAAACAGTGTTTCACTTCCAACTTCAAAGCGGACCTTCCTCTTGCGCATAGGTCCTCAAACACAACATAGAAGCAAAAACACAGCCAAGTCCTTCAGTCCTTCAGTGCAGCTGACCGCAGCTCAACAGCTCACTTAGGAACTCCCTTGGATGCGTGCTCTGGATGCGCAACATCCGGTGTAAATATACGTTTCCTGGAGCCTTGGGGCGGGAATACACACACGCAATGGGTTCTGGTCATGGTAGTCTGGAGGGTGGGTCCAAAAACAGCGTTTCACTTCAAACTTCAAAGCGGACTTTCCTCTTGCGCATAGGTCCTCAAACACAACATAGAAGCAAAAACACAGCCAAGTCCTTCAGTCCTTCAGTGCAGCTCACCGCAGCTCAACAGCTCTCTTAGGAACTCACTTGGATGCGTGCCTGGCTTTATACAAGACTGAAATAGACAAACTAGCATGACATCCTCTGAAGACCAGACCAAGCTGAACTTTCAACTTCTAGCCACCGCAGGATGGGACAGTAGGACTCACCAGAACCACTTAGATGAACAAACATGCTTCTTCAGTCTTTCCCTAAAATTCCATCCAACAATAGGACTACTCAGAAGCCTGAAGCCACCTATCCAAACGCCAAGTGACCCACTCAATGTTCAATGTACTAGCACCCTTAAACCACACACACACACACACACACACACACACACGCCCCCCAAATACACAGAGATGTATTCCTCATAGCACTATCCCAATCATAGGAACCGTAGGGGAGAATCTCAGAGCTTGTTGTGTGGCCCCCTGATCCATCTTTAACTCTAGCACACACAGTGCCATGACAGGAGTTCAACCAGTGCCCGATCACTGTCATCTGATAGATCGAGTTATTCCCTCTGAATAGAACAGTTACCCACATGGCAATGCTAAAGAAAGCACATAGAACCATACCGCCATTCTGGACTCTGGTACTTAAAGCCCGCAATCATCAAAACCACATGTGGCGCACCTCTCTCTCCCATATAACCACTGCACACTTTTCTTGGCAGAACCACGCACCACAAGGCCACAACACATTTCGGAGGTCTGCAATACAAGACCACTTTACATTACATTACCATTCAATTGGGAAGTAATACCACTTACTACAGCACTTAGACGAGGGAGGAATCTGCCATGAAGTGCTAGATAAAAACAGGATATGGTTAAACTTGCAACAATGAAGGGCTAGGGGGAACCTTGTTATGGGCCCTCTATTTAAAGCATTGAAGGGCACTTTAAGGAAGACCACTGAACTGTCACGTTGCAAGTGTAATATCTAAGTTTGGATGGGGTGCAATTAAGGGTGCTTAGGTTTGACTTTGGATGCACATGATGACGGGAAAGAGTGTGGGGGTGATTACAGACTGTTAATTTCTGAAATGTTTTTCCCATTAATTGATTTGAAGCAAACGCAACACATGATAACAATATGTGTTGGATGACAATTGCACAACAAAACACTTGTCAGGCCCAACGCCTTTGGACCTTTGTGCTAATGTTGAATGTGTCCTTTTTGGGGTGTCTATTAACTTGCTGCAAACCTTTTTATTGTTTTAAACCTACTCTGAACTTGCATCATGTCACTTTTAAAATAAACAGCAACAGCTTGGTAAAATATGTATTTACTGAAACCAGTTTAGCCTATTGACACTTAGTGCATGATTCATGGAACGTTTTCCTATGGGATTGCACCATTATAAAACACTTCCATGAATCAGGCCCTTATGGATTTATGCCCTAACTCTCTCCCTGCCCACTGGTTCTATTTGTGACCCCTAGTCCCTCCCACCCCCCGCCCCCATCATTTATTGATTTCTAGAGATGCCACCTGATACAGACATTGCTGCTTAGCTATAACCAAACACACTTTTGCACTTCTGGTAGCACCAATGAGCTGCTGAAACGCATTTGATCTGAAATCTGTCTTTGCAGACATGTACATTTCAACTGTCATTTGGAAGGCCAACGCTCAGTCTTTCTGTAGTGTCTTTAGTTTTATTTGAAAGTGTTGCAACCTAAAACAATGACATAGCACAGTTTGTTATCTGCACAATGTTCTTAGTTGGAAACATAAGGCCTATTTTTAAACTGGCAGAGACATCTCATTCCCAGATATCTCATTTAAAGGCAACATCTTATGCCAACGCATCTCACTCCAAGTGTTCTGGGTATAGGAAATACCGATCGGGTGACGTTCAGACCTTTTAAAAAGGTAACTGCATACAGGGCAGAGTTTCGGGTTTTCGTAAGTGATATATGCACTGTCTAATAAGACAGTGTGACATTTTCTGATCTTTTATCACAGGACGGATTTTTCAGGCAGCCTATACAGCAGACTTCAGTTTTAGAAGCCTATCTGCCTGATTGCTAGTGGGGCACGTTTTTACTGTTGTAATGTGCTTAGACATCACGTTCAAGAACACTGTATTCTTTTATGATTAAAAGTAACTTGGCACAAAGAGCAACGTGCTTTAAAATGAGCATTAGTACATTGCTTTTACAGATATAATGTTATGCACCCTTCTTGCTCTTTAAAATGAGTGCAGGATGAGCTTCCAATTTTGCGTTTGGCATACCATTCCTGAGGTCTGCGATACCTTCAGGCACTTCAAGGGAGGCAAAGCCAGTGGTCACATGACCAGATGCTGTCACTCACTTGGTCTGCCCATCTCTAGTTTTCACGCCTTCTAGGCCTCTACTTAAGGACTGCAGGCCAGCACCAGGTAGACAGCATTGAGTAGGCTGCTGGTCATGAGACCAGGCCCTGCCACTCAGTTGCTCTGCCCACTTCCAGTTTTTACACCTTCCAAGCCTCTACTTCAAGACTCTAGGGCAGCTCCAGGCAGACAGCATTGAGTAGGCTGCTGGTCATGTGATCAGGCCCTGCCACTCAGTTACTCCGCCCAACACATATTGAATCAGTCCTCCTTAGTCCTCCTCATCACCAGCGTCCTCAGCAAAGGATGTGGAAAGACAATGACCTCACCTGTTTGTGCCTGTTCAGGCCTGTTAGGGCTAAGGGCCTGACTCGCTAGCCTGTATTTCACCTACAAACTAATCACTACTACTGCTACTCACCAAAAGACATCACCATCTGTCTCCTCCCTCCAGAGTCCATCCCCAATCTCACTAGTGTTTGAATGGCCAAGTGCTTTGCGCAGCCCCGGAAAGCTACCCCAGCCAATCTCATCAATATTGTCCTTGTCCCTTGCACCACCCACAGACCACATGCACACGCCCTCTCATGTTGATCAATGCTCGCTCAACAGACGCTCACGCTGCAGATATTGCTGACCTCATCTCGTACAACAACCCTGATGACCTGTTTATCCCTGAACCATGGTTTACCCCATCCTCGCCATGTTTTGGATGTCCTCCTACCCCAAGGCCACTGCATCCAACATGTCGACCAGCCAGGAGGGGCAGGAGATGGAGTGGCAATAATCCACAGGAGCGATTGGACATACTCCATCATCCACTCTCCAAGAACAAGCTCATTTGAATCACTTGCCTGCCAGTTCCCTCTTTTGCACAAGGAATCCATCCACCTTCCACCTCATCTACAGACCACCTCACAGGAGTGACCCTTTCATTGCAGACATCTCCAACTTACTCTCTTCCGCCAAATTTGCACATTCAAATTATGTCTTTCTCAGTGTTTTAAACATTCCTGAGACATAGGCTGGCAACCACACTTGAAGCACATTTTTTGCAATGACCGCTTCTATGGACCTTAAGCAAGTTGTGCTCTCCCCTATGCACAGCAAAGGCAACACTCAAGGCCCTCATTATATTTTTTGCAGTGCAGGAAAAGTGCAGGTAAAAGTGGCAGTAATTCTGTGACTTCCACTTTTCCCACACCACAAAACTACAAGTTTGCGGGTGGGGGTACACTAACTTACCTCCAGCCAAGAACTGGAGGTAAATCAGGCCCCCACCAGCAAAAGACAGCAGGTATTGCCGGCACCGGAAAATACCTCTAATTCCCCCCATGAAGTTCTATAGAACTCCATGGAATGTGGAATGACCGCTGTTTCCGGCATCTGGAATATCCCAGAATTACCAGGATATCAGGTGATGATAACAGTAGGTCCATTTCCCGGTATCCCACTGGAAATTACTGGTGGGATACAGAGGAAACCTATAATGAGGGCTTTAGTCTTCACATCATCCTCCTGCATCACCTGTGCAGATGTTATCCTACTTCACTGGTCTGACCACACCACCATCCTATTATCAGTCACCCACTTGAATAAGGTCAGGCTAAACGCCTCCTCACTCAACGCTGCTCACTCAACGCTGCTCATTCAAAACCTTCCGGGTCAATGAGCTAGAAGCAAACTTTGCATACCTCCCACAACAGGGAATGCCTCGAGCCTCCTGGAATTATTCAGCAACTCTGCTATGAACCTGGTGGACACTCATGCCCACCTAAAATTCAGCTGGGCGAAGACCAAACCATCCGCCCGTGGTACGCCCATGAGTTAGCCTCCAAAACACACTTAATCAGAGCCATAGAGAAACAATGGTGCAAAAACCATAACTCTGGAAGCCTCACCAACCTCAAACATCTGTGCGCATAATGTAGGATTCTGATTACTGAGGCCAAAGCCTCTAACAGGAGCAAAGTCCTCTTTGAAGTAATAAAGCATTGTACCAAACCCTCACCCGACACTGAGGTACCAGCAGCTCAAGCAAAATGCAATAGAATGAACACATTTTTTTTTGAAAAAATAGACAAAATCGGGGAATACCGAATCAACCTTTCACAGCATTATCATCCCCTGTACCCCGCCGTGCACAGTGCCCCTCTGGACAGAATTCTCACCTCTCTTTCCCCCGGATCTCCTAAAAATGATTGCCTCCCTTAAACCTACTTCTTACTCTGCCTCCATCATTAAACAATGGACCGGCCTAGAGCTCAATGCACTCCTCAGCATCATTAATGCCTCCCTCGCAGAAGGATCATTCCTGGACATCCCCAAAACTGGTCTCGTACAACCTCTTTTGAAAAAAACAACCCTATATCCAGATGGCCTGGCCAACTACAAGCCCATTACAAACCTCCCGTTTATTGGCAAAATCTTGAAAAAGTGGTTGCTACACAACAACTCACCAGAATCGAGCAACTTCACTTCCTAAATGACTTTGAGTCAGGGTTCTGCCCAAAGTGTAGTATCAAGATAGTCACCGGCCAGCTGGTGGATGATGCTCTTTAAATCATGGAAAAGGGAGACTCATGCCTCCTCTTCCTCCTTGACCTTTCGGCTGTATTTGACACTGTTTACCACCACATCCTTCTCTCCCTCCTTGCTGACAGGATGGGATTCCCTGGCACTGGCCTGAATTGGTTTACCTCTTCTCAGGCAGATATCAGGCAGACACCAGGAAGTCCAAATTAACTTGTTGCATTCTAACCGACTCCAGGACTCCCGTGGAGTTCATCAAAGCTCCATCCTCTCACCAATATTTTTTAACCTCTGGGAACGCTCCTTAAAGATCCCAATGTAGCCATGCACCCATATGCGGATGATACTCAGTTGTACATGAGAGTAAATAGAGTGCAGGACATCATTCATCTCTATCATTATCTAGACATCATCCAGTCCTGGATGTTGACTGCCTACCACAAACTAAACCCATCCAAGACTGAATTTGTACTCATCGGTCCGCCAGCTACAAAATATCTTGTGCAACAATGGCTCAATGATATTTGCCTAGAAGGATGTGAGCCACAACACTCAGACTCAGCAAAATCCTTAGGTTTTGCCATTTACAGCAGCCTGTCCTTCCAAAAACACATAGCCAAGAAGGCCCAAATAGCCTGGCTCAGAATCTATACCCTTTGAAAAATCAAACCCTTCATCCCACTGCAGGACCTCCGGACCGTAGTGCATGCCCTTGTGTTATTGCATATCGATGGGGGAAATGCTCTCCTGACAGGGCTCCCAGCTGCTCACTTGACTCCCCCAAAAGCAGCCCACCACGCTGCAGCACGTCTTATCACAGGAGCATGGAAATGTGAACTAATTACCCCCATCCTACGCAAACTACTTTGGCTTCTACTCCAAGCTAGGATACTGTTCAAGACTGCATGTATCATCTACAAAGCAGTCATGAGTTGCACATCAGCATACCTGGCAGCTATGCTCCACATATCTGGTGGCCCATGCTCCTCAATCAAAAAATCAACCAACCAGCTTGAATCACAACTTGTCTGCAAAGACAGGATCCCCAAACATTGCTTCTCTTATCATTCACCCACCCTCTGTAACTCGATCCCGGTGCCGGCTCGGAATGCCCCCACAATTCTTCAATTTCACAAAGTTCTCAAAGCATGGCACTTTCAACAATACCTGACCAAGGACTAATTCCAGTGGATGCACATACCCACGCACAGACGTCACAGTACTGCGCTACTGTTAAAAGATGCCAGCCCAAATGCCGGGTACCCACACTCTGTACAGCGCTCTGCTGCTCTTGAGCTAGGTCTGCACTTTAAACAATCACATAAAAGTGGTAATACATAACATTTCTAGGTGGTTGCATAGTGTTGGTCTTAAAAACATTCTTTCTGTTGAACGTGTGTGGGTGGAGCAAAAGCCCACTTCCTCCAAGGCAGTGTAAATCCTTGCACCAGCCCTGCTCCTAGCTGCCCAAACCAACCACATCACAGGAATACACAGATCAACCAGATTTCGCCACTACCCAGCAGCAGTTTAGCAAATCCGAGCACCAAGCTTGTTGCACAGAGTTCAGAGATTTGGCCAGAATTATATATATAGATCTATTTATAAATGGGGTATAGATTAGGTACGTTTTCTTTGACTGCATTGTGCTCTGCGAGCAAGAGCCATTGTAGAGGACAGGGAGGATGGTATGTGGTAGTGAGAGAAGATGAAGCGTTTGTGACTTATTATCTATACACACATTAATGTTATCTATTTATTGAGCATTTGTTAGGCGCCTATACAACAGAATTGTGTTTCAAAAGGCGAAATGGGGAGAGAACAAGGGGAATTAATAACAATCGTGGTCCTACTGGGCCTTGTGGCATTCAGGCTTACAAGTGCATTGACGAGAAGTGCAGAGAAAGGGATGGGTAGGGGTTTAGGGATGGACAAGTTTTGGTGGATGCCTGAGAGGAGCAAACAAGTCGGAGAGTGGTTCTCTTGAAGCCTTCCATGAGAGCAAGGCTGAGTTTGAGGCCTGGATGGCATAGTTAACTTCTTTCATTGGACAGGACTGGGTTTGGCGGTGGATTTCTTGTCTGTTAATCAGGAAGTTGTGGCTAGTGGAGGGAAGAAGAGAGTGCTGTTCAGAGGAGAAAATGTTGAAGCTAAAGGTTGTGCTAAAGGTCATATGTGTAAGGCAAGTACAGGCATAGTGGAAGACAGCGCGAAAGGTGCAGACAGAAACAAGATAAGATACAATGGGCCTGATTTACAGACATTTTAGCATGGTGCAAAGCGTCTTTGTAATGGTGCAAAGTGACTTTGCACTGCCAACAAACACCCTGATTTACAAAACACTTTGCACTGAAAAAAGTACTTTTTGCACTGTGAATTAGGCCCATTTAGCACAGTGCAAAGAGTACATTCTCATGCAAAGTGATTTACAGAACAGTGCAAATTGTATTTTTTCAGTGCAAAGTGACTTTGCACTGCAAAAATACACTTTGCATTGTTCTGTAAATCAGGGTGTTTGTTGGCAGTACAAAGTCACCTTGCTCCAGTACAAAGTCACTTTGCACCACGTTAAACATTCTGTAAATCAGGCCCAAGGCCTCAGCTTGCACCAGGTACGGCTACTGCACTGCTGCTGCAGGACTGCGGGGAAATGCGCAATACAAAGAAAACAGGACTGCAAACATGCACAGACAGCTGCAATAAGTCAATATTTTAGCAATCAAGGTGAGCAGGAGGTTGGGACTAAATTGAAAATAATGGCTGAGGATGAGTTGGGAAGGGAGAAGGAAGAACCTCAAGTGCATGTGGAGTTGTGGGGGAAGGCCTTTCCCTAAAGCAAGAAAGGGGACAGGTGTAATTGCAAAATAAAAGCCAAGTGTACAACAAGATTAAGCACATTGATGACAAATCAGTGAATAAATCACCATTCATGTTTTTTTTCATGTAATACGTTTACATAGAACTCCACAGGAGAGCACACCATCCTGATTTCAGAGATTCATGCACAAGCAGCTATGGTCACAGTTTGGAGCCTGGAATGCCCATTTTGGGGGAAAAGGCATTTCTCACATTCTCTGTTGTTCATGAACTCTCAGTGAACAGTGGGCAATAGTCAGAGATCAATGGCACACACAACAGATGATTCACCCGCACCTCACCACTGCGGAAGGAGAAGAGCATGTATAATATTCAGTTTTGATAAAACCAAATAAAATAGTCATGGGCTAATCCACAATCAAGAGCCGGTAAACTCTTTATTAATCAAGTAAACACCATTTAGGAACTCCAGAGCCCTTAACATCTCCTTTGCCTCCCCATCAGGGGTGTACTGGCCCATAAGGATAGGGGAGGCCTCTGCAACCCAGGCCTCTTTTATGTGGTAGCCTATTTTATTTTCACGTTTTCTCATAGTTAAAGGGTTGGGCTTGCTGAAAATGTGTATTATAGGGCCACTTTGAACATTATTTCCAGGGCCTCTTTTGGTGCCCAGTCCACCCTTGCTTCCCATGTTTGCTCATAACTGCTACGCCTGCTGATATCGCTCCCACTGCAATTTCCATGGCCTGTCACTCACTCATCCGCAGGGGTGTTGCTAGGTCTGGCAAAGATCCGGGGCTACGCTAACGTCGGGACTTTCGGGACCCGGGACTAGCTAACCTTTTGGTTGTAGCCCCTGGGTTTCTATCCGGGGCAACAACCAAAAGACCTGGGGCTATAGCCCCCTAAGCCGCCCCCTAGCAAGGCTTCTGCTCATCCGTATTCCATGCCTCATGCCACACACAGAAACGAATGCACATAGTGCACAGGCTCTTCGGATTGTCTTGAAAATGGACCTGTCTCCTTCTTGAGCTGTGTATCCTTCATCACACATCCAGGTCCTTTTGGCACCCCTCTGCACTGTCCTCATCTTTATCTGATGTCACTGGCCATGGCCAGTCTCCTCTGTGCATTTGTAGGTTCTCTTGTGGTTCCACATCTTCCCATCCACCGCTTCGACCACTGCCTGATAACACCGAGACACCTTATTTGGCACTGACAACTCCTTCTTGTTCTTGAAAAGTCCTCTCGGCTGTTTGTTCTTAAACCAATCACATTCCAGAACTATTGTTTGCTTGGTTGCATTTCTTTCGTCAACTACAATTTAACTGTACACATACGTTCAATATACAAAAATATCGAAAACAGGAAATAGGAGAAAATAAACAATACACTAATAAAATGCAACAGTAAAAAAGTGTGATTGTAATAACATGGCTGTTACTTGTCCTGGATGTATGCTGCTTGGCACTGTGGCTCCGCCATAATTTTTTGCTGTGTTGGGGGATTGAGTTCTATCATGGCACACACACTGATACGGTGTATCAGAGACACTGGCCTGACATCTACCCTGGGGCGTGTGGGCGAACGGAGGTGGCAGCGTCGTGTGATCTGGTGAGCCGCTTGGCACACAATGATGCAGAGGAGAGGCCAGAGGTGGAGTCTGTGTCTTTGCCCCAATCTTGGTGTCTAGGATATTGATGGGCTGTGTATATAGCGTTGACAAGTGGGAACGGAGCGGCCTCCTTGCCCGATTCTCTCCCGCCACCTCCTATACTGTGGGACTTGTTGACGTCTGTCCTCAGTGACTTGTTATCTTCCCTGGGGCCTGACGATAAGGCAGCGGCGAGGCCTGACCTGGTCTGCCGCTCGCCAGTGCAGGCATCTTCCTCGGATCCAATGGAAGAAGACATTTGAGGCCTGGGGGCTGACTACAGTGCTTTGCCAGCAGGACTGGAACACTGTCCTCTCCACCTCATTCCCCTGCCTCCCCTAATATGGGGACCCATTGTCGGCAGGGCCCACCGAGGGGAGCGGTTGACGAATTGGCAGTAGAGGGGGTCCCAACCTGACGGTCAGGTACTGGAGGGGCTGCAACCCTGATGGCAGGTGCATCAGGACGCCACTGAGCCTACACCAGCGGTGGTCGCAGTGGAGATACCTTGCTGCCTCTGGAGTAGCCAGAGTGCCCTGACACTGCTGAGAGAAGGCCCCCTCTCAGAGGGATTGGATTGGGAGGCCGGCTGGATAAATGCTAATCCCCTATGGGTCTTTTCTCTGGCTCCACCACCCGGTTGCAGGGTATGGACCCAGAATTTGAGACCTTGTGAAAGTGACTAATATTGTGGCCTGGGAAGTCAGGGGTGGCAACCCCCAGCCCCCTCCTTGTTTGTAGTCTGACTGTTAGCACTTTGGCCATTCAGATTGCAATTGCTGGTTGAAGTCAACTTGGGTACATCAAGGCTTGAACCCTTTGTGGAGCAATCCCGTTGAGGCCGGTTTATCGAAGTGCTTTGCCACTCACGCCACCATGGGCAGGGATAAGGCACGCAAGCACTACCTCCAGAGTAAGATGGAGGCGTACGCTCTGCCCTCCACCCCAAGACACATGTCTGAAGGAGGGGGAAAAGCTAGTGAATGATGCCAGCGATCCTTCTGATCCGCTCTCATTGTCAGATCTAATGCAAGCCATACACGATCCAGATCCTGTATGGAAAGCAAGATCGATACACTGGACATTGACGTGGGTCTCCTCAGTCAAGATTTGCACAAGCTCTCCACCCACACGATGGACATTGAAACAAGAATGTCGGAGGTGGAGGATGCCATTAAAACAATCAAGAATCAGCTTTCAGATTCCCTGCGTAGGACCAAACTGACAAATTGGTGACGGAGGTGGAGGGTAGGTCCAGACCTAACAACATCCAAGTGGTCGGCCAGCCAGAGCGGGTAGAGGGCCCAATGGTGGAACTGTTTCTGGAATGGCAGTTGAAGAATCTGGTGGGAACTACCACCAGACTGTCTGGGCTTTTTCTCTGTCGAACAGGCACATAGAATACCATCTCGACTACCACCACCTGGCGCGCTACCAAGGGTGATCATCACCAGGATCCTCAATTTTTCGGGATAGGTGCAAGCATCTAGATGGAAAAATGTTTTAGAGCTAGAAGGTGCTACGGTGACACTTGTTTCAGATTTCACCCATGCGGTGCAAAGGGCTAGACAGTCATTTGACTCTGTTAAAAGGAGACTTTGTGGCCCAGATATGAAATATGCGCTATATTTTCCTTCCTATCTTAAAACATATCATGATGGTCGAGACACTTTTTTTTACTGATCCAATGCAGGCCTGGGATTTGATTGAATTAAAATTTGGGAATGCCATGGAAAGCCATGGCCCCAAGAAGCAACACACCAATGTCAAGGATCCCTGGCCTACAGTGGGAACCTTACCACCAGTTGGTTGGCAAATGAATGAAGATTTGCTGCTGGACTCCCGGTAACCCATGTGAGAGCACCTACTCTTGAAGAGTGGGAAATAATCTTGAGTTGATCCAGACGGAGTAGGTTTGATTTACATGTAAGCCGGTTGTCACAGTGACTTGATATGGAGACACATGGGGTGTTGTGGATGAGTGTATGGTTCAATTATTCTCCTCGGTCTCCACTATTAGTTTGAACGGTTGTAGTTCATGTTCAGGCGACAGATGCATCTAGTGCAAGGGATTCATGACTTGGGGGTAAATTGGGGTATAATGGGGTCTGGTTATGTGCGATCACGTGGGATTATGCTTTTTTTTTAAAGGCCCAGAACTGATACTTGGAATGGGTCACATGTTCCGCATAAGGTTTTGCTGGACGGCCTAAATGAGTGGTGATGACGACATAACGTTATCATGCCTGTCTTGGAATGTCAATGGTTCTTGTGACCAGATCAAAAGGGGCACAGTACTTCAATTACTCAACAGACACAAACTGAACTTTGTATTTCTTTAGGAAACCCACCTGTCTGGGGAGGAATGCAGGTTCTTGAAACAAACAAATTATGGGAAGCTCTGGCCTGTGGGGTGTGCTTGTGGTTCAAGGGGGATTATGATTTTATTTTGCAAACATACACCCTTTGAGGTCACATCGATTACTCTAGACATTAGATGGAGATATCTACTAATAACTGGGTTGTTCAAAGTGGAAAAGATTGGTCGCCTTAACGTCTATGCCCCTGCATCACCTAGCATCGATTTCCTTCATGAGTTGCAGGGGTTACTGGTGGGAGATATTGTTGACTTGTGGGTGATGGGGGATGACTTTAATGATGTGATCGACTGCTCCAAAGACAGATTTCCGTGTCCTGATGGGTGAACACTGACCTAATCAAGCTTCATGACTTTGCTCAAGCCATCTGTCTCGCTGATGCATGGGGTCAGTCCATCCCCATCTTCAGGGTCTTTCTTTTTATACAGGAGCACATCTTTCCCTCATCCAAATTGACTATTTATTCTTGTCCAGACCTATTCAGCATCACAGATGTTAGTTTTCTTTCACAGGGTATCTCTGACTACTTCTCACTCCTCTTTTCTATGGGCAGAACAACGAGGTCTATTGACGACTCAATTTGTACTATCTCTGCTTCCCGGATGTCTCGACACAGCTAGCTGAAAGAACACAGGAGTATTCTGAACTCACCACGCCATCAGTGGATGAACTGAGAATATTATGGAAGTGTTCAAAGCTGTATTATAAGGGGAATCTAATTTGCTGCTCACGGCAAGGGACCAACAGAGGCGTGAAAGGCTGTTTGAACATCAAAATGAACACCTGGAGCAAGCCTTCCTTGCTGATCATTCTTTGATGTCGCAGAGAGCCCTACTACAGTCGTAGACCTTGTACCGCATTTGTGCATTGGATACGGCTCGCCAATCTTATCTGGCGTCTGTATCAGACTGTATGAAAAGGGGGTAAGGCTGGGAGATTACTTGCTTGCCTGGAGCAACAGGAATCCTCTTTGAGATATATTCGCAACATCAAGACAGATATAGGTATGACTGTCATCAAGGAGTCTGAGATTGGTGAGGCCTTCGCTAGGTTTTACACTTGATTATATCAAATACATGTGGATTTGTCCAAACCCTAATATATGGATCTTCTGAAGGACAGCTCTCTGTCTACTATCTCTGATCAGCAATGAGACCTCTTGGAATCAGATATCCTGGACGAATTCTGGAAGATAATGAAAGATATGGGGCCTCATTACGAGAAGCGCGGTAAAAACAGGGTCATTACCGGCATGGAGGAACTAGCGGGTCCGTGCTCGTATGACGCTGCTAATAGCGGGTGATTTCGAGTGCGTGAGCATGCGCAAACCCCCATGCCGGTAATGGCTAAAGGTCCTCCAACCCCCCGATAGCGCCATCACAGGACCCGCCGATACCGCCTCCTCTAGGAGGCACCCCTTAATACAGACCCGGTAATAACATCATGCTAATACAGGGCTCGTAATACCGGACCCGGAAGTAACGTCATTGCGTCAGAACGGGAAATGCGCCGGCGGTCAGCTTTAAAAACACAATCCATTGCAATCCTCCCAAACCACCAGTTGTGTTCAGGAGAGACCAGTGCCAATCTATTCAACATGTCTAAGGCTACCAGGAAATCAAACCCCCGCCTGTGCAAAAAGCGTTTTTCGGACGACGAACTCAACATACTGGCAGACCCCCTTGCTGCCCATGCTCAGGAGATCAACTAGCACAACCTGAAAAAGGAGGTGCAGCAGCGAAAAAAGGAGATTTGGGAGGAGGTAGCCCGCAAGGTCTCGGCAGTCGGCACCACCCCACGGACAGTCAAAGACTGTAAGAAAAGGTGGGATGACCTCCGCCTCAGGATACGGAACATCTTGGCCAGCAATAGGAGGGAGGCCATGGCCACAGGCGGGGGTCCCCACTCACCCACAAAACTTTCACACTGGGAGGAGATGTGCAGTACCTTCATACAGATGGAGTCCATCGAGGGCTTCGGGGAGATGGAGACGGGTGCGCAACATCTGGAGATGGAGTGACCATGCAGATCCCAGTAGGGGAAACCATGACGTAGCACAAGTGATGTGGAAGACAGTCTAGGCAAGGCAATGAATGTCCCAACACACACATGAACATATCCTTGTCCAGATGGAGGCCCAAACCCTGCCCCACTGAAATGCATGCTGAGTGCCAATACCGTTACCAACACACAGCCAACACACATGGACCGTGCCCATGTAATAGATCACACAAACCCCAATACAACGGCATGCCACCTGCCATGCAGCATCCCTGCATTGGGACATCACAGCAAATGCCAAAATGCCCCTTCATACTGCCCTGTGTGACAGACCTGTAAGATATAAATGCATGATAAATGAAATTCTCCACAGCACCATATAATGCATCTTGCCTGTAACGCCATCACTGATGCCCTGCATCTCTTCTTCCCCCCCAGGCACCGATGGAGAGGATGTCAGTGAGGAAACAGCCACAAGGGCATCCACGTCCCGGCACAAGACAACTCCCACAGGCAAGACCATCTCCGGGGCAGCCTCGCAGACCACACCGAAACCCAGGGCAAGTGCCCAGGCCATGGCCGCACATGAGGGCCCCACATCAACGCCTGACACCGGGACCACAGAGCTGGCAACACCAGTGGAAGGCGAGGCCAGTGGCACACTTTCGGCAGCAACAAGTTCGGTGGGCGAGGCAGCAGCCACTGCCCCACTGAGCAACATTGAAACTGCAGTGGAGGAGTATGTGGACGAGGATGGACTAACCCATGTGGCATGTCCACACTCCCCAAGCCCCGTGTCCACCCCCCAACCCCACACTCAGGACACAACCATCAGCAGCATTGCAGATCCTTTACTCCACGATTCAGACTTCAGAACCCCCCCTCCGAGGACAGCACTGCCAATGCAGGCCCGGTCGCACCACCCTCAACCACTGCTGCTCCCACCACCAACCTTGAGGCATGGCTAGTAAGGGTGGCGGCTAGACAGGACTCAATGTTGGACCTTGTCTGACAATATGCTGCGGAGGGGGAGGACACGAGGCATGAGATTGCGCAGGCCATAGCGGCAAACACAGCCACAGTTAATGCCTCTGCGTTGATGATGCGAGACAGTCTGGGGGCCGTCACGCTGGTCCTCACCTCTATCCTGCTGCACATGCAGCAGCCACAACCCGCACCAGCCATGCAAATCACCACGGCTTCCACCCCATCCACCACAACCCCATCCTCCACAACCGCTTCCTCTGCACCCGCTTCCTCTGCACCCTCCAGCCCTGTTTGTCCAACAAGACGGAGTGCGAGGCACTCGGAAATGCTGCCCCCGGACAACAATAAATCAAGGAAATAGTGTGGGACAACAATGGGAGTGGGTCAGATGGTGTCGGTGGTGTATGGGTGTATTAGGGGGATTTCATTTGGGGGTATGGGGAGTTCATGGGGAGGTTTTGGGAGTTAATTGGGGGTATGGGGAGTTCATTGGGGGGTTTTGGGAGTTCATTGGGGGTATGGGGAGTTCATTGGGGGATTTTGGGAGTTTATTGGGGGGTATGGGGAGTTTTGGTGTTGTGGGGGGTAGCACATTTCTGTAGTTGATATTAATAC
Source organism: Ambystoma mexicanum (assembly GCF_040938575.1). Taxonomy (NCBI): domain Eukaryota; kingdom Metazoa; phylum Chordata; class Amphibia; order Caudata; family Ambystomatidae; genus Ambystoma; species Ambystoma mexicanum. The sequence goes on along the minus strand of NC_090930.1, from coordinate 1,105,548,670 downwards.
ACCCGTTGTATGAAAAATAATTCAATGCCTGGACATTGTTAATTTCGTGTGTATACATTTAATTCATGACAGTGCACAGTGCCCAACTCCCCTCATTCTCTGTGTACATGTCCACATGGACTCAGTGTACATTGTGTTACTGACACATATCTATCGACGTCCCTGTGGGTCAGAGGTATTTGTCAATCAGTAATTGGCGTACTGTTCAGCCATCTTGTGCATCTCCTACTGGCAGGGGTGCTGCTTCTCCTCCGTCTTAATCCTCATCATCCTCACCCGGTGCATGCATGTCAATTTCAGGTGGCAGTGGTACATTTCTCCGGACGCACATGTTGTGCTGTGTGACACAGGCCATGGTGATCTTTGCCACCTTCTCAGGCCTATAAAGGAGTGCTCCACCAGAGCTGCTTAGGCAGCGGAACCACACCTTCAACAGGCCAAAGGTCTGCTCAATCACAACACTGGTAGGGGTATGAACCCTATTGTACTCCTCTTCTTGGCTGTTCCACGGGTTCTGCACAGGGGTATGTAGCCACGGCTTCAAGGGAAGCCGTGGCTACATACGGCTCCATCACCTGCAAGCGAATACAAATAGGTCTATGTGAGTCACTCTGAGCTGCCACCTTCAGGATTCACAGCCATGGCCGCAGCTATTTGCTGTTGACATGCACATGTCCCTGTACGTATGCACAAATATTATTTAGATGCATTGTATACTGCAATATGGTGTGGTAGTCTGGATGGCATTGTACAGATGATGCAGGGTGAATTCTTGCATGCTGATGCGGATGTACTGTGGTTGCAGGATGATGTTTTGCCTCACATTTTTTCTGTGTATACTACACTGTGCATGGTCACACTAGCCACATTGGCACAGTTGCAATCATGTTTAGTCATGCATTGCTTGACATACCCATGGTGGCCAGGTTGTGCGTCTTACATGTTGTCATTGATATACGGCATTGGTCCAATGTGTGCCAGTGATGTGTCATGTTCGGGTTGGAAGGTTCAGGTCAGGAGTGTTTAGCTCTGTGTGCATTCTCCACTCACTGCCCATTCCCACCCTGGTGGAGTATGCATCCCCCCACCTCACAACCCTGATGCACTGCCATGGGCCAGTCAGGCAACTCACCAAGCAGCCAGGCACGTTGTCCAGCATGTCGCTCCATGTGACGGGGTAGCATGGAGTTACACAGCACCATGGCATCAAGTGTCGATCCGGGATATCGGGCGCAACAATGTGTGATGATCTTGCTGGAGTCACATACCATCTGCACATTGATGGAGTGGTATTGCTTGCGATTGCGGTACACAGCCTCTACAGCATGGGGGACTACCAATTCTACATGGGTGCAGTCGAGGGCACCAACATAATTGGGTATGCCTGCCAGTGCATGGAAGCCTACTTTGGTGTCGGCTATCTCCTGGGAAGTCTGTGGTAGGGATATGTGGGTGCTAGAGTGCTTCAGGAGGGCATCCAGCATTTGGGTCAGCATGCGTGAAAATAGTGGTTGTGAAATGCCATGTAGCTGGCCCACCGTGTGCTGGTAGGTGCCTGTGGCCAGGAAGTGGAGCACAGACACCACCCTTAGTAGCAGGGGGGTGGCAGTGTGTATTTCTATGAGGCTGACAATGTTGTTGTGTATTATGTCCACTATGGTGGTGATGGTGTCCTGGTCCAACCGGTACAGGGTGTGGATCTGCTCAGGGGTTAGATTGAATGGACTGGGTCTGATGAGAGGGATTGGTGGCTGCCTACAAGATTCTACTGGCTGCACTGGTGGTAATTGCTGGCCCTGTCTCAACCTCCTTCTCCTCCTGGGTCTCCTCTGTGCTGCCTGTTGCTGTGGCTGTAGTTGTTGTTGTAGTTGCTGTTGTTGCTGTAGTTGAAGCAGTATAGGCATGTCCTCCAGCCCCATGATTGCAACAGCTAGTGGTATCATTTTGGTGTAGGAAGGGGTGTGGTGTGTGGGTGTACTCCTTTTATACTGGGACAGGTTTAATTGACTCCACCTGTGGTGATTGTGTGAACCTGTGGCAATTGCCTTGACTGCATATTGCTGTTTACGGGTGGTATGCGATGCCTGTCTGGCCGTCATCGTGCAGGCCCTAATTACCGCCTTCAGGATGCCTGTAATTGCATGCCCGCGTGAGTTGTGATGTCCTCCTATTACCGGCATCCCGGTATTTACTCCGCGAAGGGGCACGTGTACGCACGCGTGCTGGTATGAAGGGGCACAGTACGGCCGGTGGCGGTATTGGCGGGTTGTCGGGTTGTAATGCCCCGGACCCATTAACGATGACGCTATTACCATTCTGTCTTCCTTTGTTCATTACCTCCATTCTCGTAATGAGGCCCATGGTCTCTAAACCCCTACTCTCTATGTTTGTGGCAAGTGAAAAATGTAGTGAGCTGCCCCCCCGATTTGTGTAGGGCATATATTATTGTTATACCCAAGAAGGCCAAACCATTGGATGAATGTGCCTTTTAAAGTCCTATTTCGCTTACTGACAACAAATCCAAAATATTGGCTAATATTTTAGCTCATACCATTGATGACAGTCCTTCCCTCATTGATCCATCCAGATGTAAGTGATTTTCTACTCGGCTGGGCTAATCACATGAATATGCGTAGACTCCATATTGACCTAGACAAAGCAGAGGGTATACGAGACCATTTCCCTATTGTAGCGGCTGATGTTGAAAAAGAATTTGATACAGCTTATTGTGGGCTTACTTGGGCGATGATGAGGGGTATGGGATTTGGTCCGACCTTTCTGCAATGGGTCAGGTTGCTGTAGGCACGCCTGATGGCTGCAGCCCATGTGAATGGAGGGACTTCTCAATGTTTCCCTTTGGAGTGGGAAAGGCTAGCGTTTTCCCCCTCCACATTGTTCTTCATTTTAGCTATTCAACCACTGGTGATGTGGTTAAGAGGTGACCCTTTTATGACAGGATTTATGAGGCCTTCTGGACAGGAGGAAAGAGTATCATTGTATGCCGATGACCTGTTGTTATTTGTGGGGGATCTATGTAGATGTGTCTGGCGGGTCATGGAAATCTTATGGATTTAGGGGGAATTTAGTGGATTGTGGGTTCATTGGAACAAATCATTGTTGTTTTTGGTTCAAGGAGGTCCGGCAGCAACCCCCAAACCGACTGTACTTTACAAGTTGCAGCGTACACCTTTAAATACCTAGGCATTCATTTTTGCTCCTATTGAGAGACTATGTTGATGAGACATGCACTGCAGGCGACTTAAGTATAGAAAGAGTGTTCGACAAGCAAGGTGGGCATTATCCAGCCTCTTAGCAGGCAACAGAAAAAAGGCATCCCAGACAATGATCCTTGGCGACCTTAACCTAGGTCTTAACAACCCAAATGACAAACAAGCGAAAACAATCGCTACCATGCTTGAAGGGTATGGCCTCACCCAAAAAGTCCTCACCCCCACCCACGACAAAGGGAGAATGCTAGACTGGGTAGCCACCTCCAACTGCCCTACTACTAACACTAAAATTACACCCCAGACTTGCACTGACCACTTCCTCATCAATTTCTACTTAACACTTAACAAGATGTCCAGAATTGAAAAAACAATGGCACCATCTGTTCCCACTAGATCCAGAAAAAACATCACACCAGACAATATCCTACCCCTGCTCCTCCCAACCATCAATGCCTTGCCATTTGATTCTGACCCAGACACCAGGGTTAAAATATACAACGACACCATGGCCATAGCCATGGACACCATCGCCCCACCGAAAAACTGTAAAAGTAAACAACAATCCCACCTTAATACTTGGTTCACCCCCCATCTAAAAGAACTGAGACTGGAAAAAAGGAAGCTTGAAACTGTATGGCAACACTGCCTTACAGCTGAAAATAAACTTAAACTGAAACTGTGCGCTACACGTTATAAGAAAGCAATCATCCAAGCTAAAAAAGAAGTCTATAACGACTGAATTTCCAAAGCATGCTCCAATACAAAGGAACTATTCGCAATCTTGCGAGAACTCGAATCCCCCATATCACCACCTGATAATGTACCCAAAGACAAGCAATGGTGTACAAATATCCAAAATGCCCTCGCTAATAAAGTAAAAACACTACAATCAAAAATTGCTATAAAAAAAGCCTTGCTCCCTCTTAGTGAAATTCCCAGCACGCCCACGCCCACGCTCAAACCTAGCCTAACACCCTTCAAATTCTCTAAAGTCTCCACACATGAAACTGAAAAAATCATTGCCTCACTAAAACCATCCAATTGCAAAAGGCGATTACTGCCCAGCCCAGATAATCAAGGATGCCGCTAGAGACCTAGCCCCCTTCGTCACTAAACTCATCAATGCCTCCTTCTCATCTAGCACCGTCCCAAGCAGCTTGAAAGAGTCCTGGGTTCCCCCCCTGCTTAAAAAACAAACCTTAGACCCCTCCATCCCCACCAACTATAGGCCCATCACTACTGTCCCTTTCCTCCTGAAGATAATTGACAGAGTGTCCTATCTCCAAATACAAAAATACCTAGAGACCAACCAATTCCTCGGCACTCGTCAATCGGGCTTCAGACCGCAACACGGCACTGAGACCGCCCTTATAGATCTCAAAGCCCAAATTGACGAGCTCAACGATAAAGGAAACACAGCTATGCTACTCTTCCTTGATCTGTCGGGGGCTTTTGACCTAGTGGACCACACAGTACTCTGCAAACACCTAGCGTCAGCCACCCACTTCTCAAGTGAAGCTATAGCCTGGATCCAATCCTTTCTCGGCAACAGAAGCATGCAAGTCTTCTCCACCTTAGACTCTGCAGACCCTATCCAGACAACATGTGGAGTCCCACAGGGCTCGTGTGTCTTGCCAACGATGTATAATATCTTTACTAAACCTCTATTCGACAAATTGGACAGACTGGGTGTCACCTAGAAAAATTATGCAGACGACACCCAGATCCTCATCCCCCTTTCGGGCAATTTCACTACGGATACAGCTTTAGTAAACAAAATGTACACCCTCATTCAGGCATGGATGGCAACACATGGCCTCTGCCTGAATGATGAAAAAACAGAGATCCTCATTCTAGGCTCACCCAACAACCTAAAAAAACTTGATTCCAACTACAGCTCCTTCAATATCGATGGCAATATAATCCCCGTCGCCAAAGAGGTGAAAACCCTCGGTTTCTATTTGGACTCTACTTTGTCCCTAAGGAAACAAGTGAACTCCCTGGCCTCATCCACAGCCTATACCGGTAAACTTATTAAAGCATGCAGACCCTTCCTCTCACCAGCCAGCTGCATTATCCTAGCCAATGCACTAATCCTCTCAAAACTGGATTACTGCAATGCACTTTATGCAGGCACAAATAAATACACCATCAATAAACTTCAAACCCTACAAAACAACGCGCTCAGAACGGCCCTGAACCTCCCAGCTAGAGAGCACATCTCGAATGTGCGGAGAAAATACAACTGGCAAAAAATTTGCGATAGGATCACCTTCAAAATTGTCACACTAACATTCAAATGTCTGAACAATGCAGCCCCCCCCCCATACCTTAGGGATAGAATAATAAGAAAAACCACAGCACGACCAACCAGAACAGCCAACTCTTTCTGCCTCCAAACCCCTAGATTCCGACAAAAAAAAACAGGAGTTTATAGCTTCCCTGTGCAAGCAGCCCAGTACTGGAATGCCCTACCAGTTGAACTAAGAAGGGACCAGCCCTACAACAGCTTCAGGCAACATACCCGCAACTGGCTTCGACGCAATGACCTCTGAAACCGGTGACCCTGAGCATTGTGACCTGATGACACACATACCCCTCCACTCTTACATGTAAAATGTACACAATGTATTTACTGTATATAATTTGTTACCTTTCCACCCTTACATGTAAAGAATGTACATAATGTAATTATTGTATACAATTTATGTTACCAACAACCTGTAATATGCAACCTGTAACCAAGTTGTAAGCATTCTTGTTATTCTGTGCGCCCAGCTACCCAAGGGTTTTCGGGCGCCCTATAAATAAACAAACAAACAAACAAAGGGAACTACACCAACAGGCACAGTTTGACAATGAACAACTAAATTCAAAGGTTTTGAAAATAATTCTTCCAGAATTTGAAAAGCTCTTTTTACCTGGATAGGTTATCTACTGCTGAACTGCTTTCCTGTAGACTACAAGCAACAAATTCAATCCACAGTGCGAACGTTCAAGAGGTTAATGCTCCTGCTGCAGAGATTGTGCTATGCATAAGCTAGTGAGTTTCCAAGCTAGTGAGTTTCTGATCGCTGTAAGACTGCTCAGTCTGCGAAGGTGCCTGCTGCCAAAACTGCACCGTTGTACCTCAGGCTCTTTTGAGAGCCCCAAGCCTGCATTCAGAGTTCTGCTGCCACCCCACCATGCGTTTGCCTATACTCCCCTTTCGATGCACACTTCTCCTCAGAAAGTTTGGCTAGCTTCACCAAATCCTGAGAATCCATGTGGGGCAGGATGATGAAGTCTAGTAGGAACAATCTTTGGAATAAAAGGGAAGTAGAAGAAAGTTGCTGGCTGGACACAGCAGAGAATGCCTTTGAAGAACCCCTCGCACATTTGGAAGAAAGTAATCAGAAGAGAATAAGGTGAAAAGAGACAGGACTGCATCGCAGTCCATGCTTGTGATTGTCTGCATCCCTATGCATTCTGGGCGTTTTGTTGTCAGCAGACCTGCATTCTATTGCATATTAAAGCTTCATCATTAATAGTTAGAATTTAATATAGAAACCTGAATGTCTAGCTACATTCATTTTTGGCCAGATTGTAAGGAATTCCCCATCCTGCAGCATCCATGTCCCCTACTCCATTGCGGCCTAATTTTAAAAATGGATAATACATTGAATGTGGTCACCAGCCATCATTATTCATACATTTTTTATTTCTAAAACTTGACACCTGACCCACTTTTTGTTTCATTTTGCACAGGTTTAATGCTGAGAGTAATGATTAGGTCGAGTCCATGGACAGGTTTCTTCTCGTGGGGTACACTTGTTTGTTTATGCATTTTATTTGAGTGTATATAGCGCTACATGCCAAAGTGCTGAACATAATCAAAGCGGCACAAGACAAATGAAATTGACAACATAGACACATTTAGGAAGAAAGAAGATGCTCTTTAAGACGAGTACGAAAGAGGGTGCAGAAGGAACTGGAACGAAGTGAGAGCACTGAAAAAAGCAATGCAGAGTTCAGCTACACTACTGTACCACCTACACCTAATAACCTCATTAACTTAAACTTATGAGTTTGTGACAGCACAGACAAATAATTTTGTCTACCCTCTAACAGGGCCTTCCATATGTTTGCTATTACCTGTTGTGCAATGCATAACACACAGAGCTTATGCTCATGAAATGAGTAATTTGACAGCGGGGCACCATTATGTTTGAAATTCAACGTAAACGGCTTCCCCTCTGCCACATTTTCATCATTTGCATGGAGGAGTGCAAAAGTGCAGGGCAAAAGGTGGCGTATACTACCTTTAGCCCGGCATTTCTGATTAAAGTGTATAGTGAGTAAATGTGTTACTTTTACATTGTGAGTGCTGCTTGCCATTCTTGCATGACAAGCAGTGCTCCCAATTACAAGTGAACCCTGCCTGACATGATCAGATGTTTGGATATGTCCTTGTGCATAGTGGCTTGTGTGTCCATATGGTGCATGCAGGATCATGTGTGCCAATCCCTTGCCTTACGGGCATGCAATGTTTGCCAAGTGTGAGTGAGCACCAGGCTTGCGTTGTTTGTGCAGAATGCTTTGGTGTCTGTGATGATATAGTGCATGATTTCTACTAGTCAAGTGATTGTGTTGGTTGTGGGATGCCCCCATATGGTGTCTGGTCTGAGATATAGAAGGGGTGTTGCTTGTGGATAATCATTTGTTTTCAGCGTTGGAATGAGGAGCTCGGCATAGTCATCAATATGAGGATTACATGTCTTTGAGCAGATCTATGTTAAGTTATGTTATGTTATTGTGATTTATACAGTGCATAGTTAGTGGGATTGAGAGGGAAAGGTGCAAGGGAGCGTTGATGTGCTGCTGGTAGCTTCAGTTCGAAAACACGGCTCACTGTGTGCGGTTTTTTATGATAGACATTACATGGAGTTTGGTGTATGAGTGAGTATGGGGTCATTCGTGTTTAAGTAGTTTAGTTCCTTTTCTTGTTAAGTGCTGCATAGTGTATGCAGTTTGTGGTGGATTTAGGTTTTTGTTGCAGTAGAGGTGTGAGTGTGTTTTGTTCTGTGCATAAGGGTGAGTATGCAGGATATTGGATAGATGTTAGTAGGGTTAGTGGACAGTGGCATAACAATACAGCTAAATTCAATACAGTGGCTAAATTGGAATAGTAGTAATAAAGTGTGAATTGTGAAGTTATGAGTCCAATCCCTACGCTGAATGAGGCCCTGTGGCAAAAAGTCACAACGTTCGCGATAGCAGATGGGACAAAGCCAAAAAAGGTTTGCATGGTGGTGGAATAAAATGCACCAGAAGACCACTCAAGGATTTTACAGGTAAGTAAGATACCCTTTCCAACTCCTAGCACAGCTTCTAAAACAAACGTCCAAAAATCCAAAGAACGGAACAAACGAAAGAAAGCTCACTCAAAAGGTCCACTACAGGGGGGACGGGGGCGGCTGTACGTTCTGTCAGTACTCACCCCTACTGACTCTCAGTATATAAGAATGTATTTTATTATTTTTTATTGCACATAGCGCACACCTAGCTCAAGAGCCTTAGAGTGCTTTGAAACATGAGGGTGTTAGCATTGGGCTTGCTATTTTAATCATTTTAGCACAGTACTGTCCATGGAGGAAGAGGGGGATTTTCAGTTGTCCGGCAGGTGTTGTTGAACAAGCCATGTTTTTAGTGTTTTGCAGAGTTTGAGGATGGTGGGGGCATTTCAAGACTCTGCCGGGATTGAGTTCCGATGGTCGTATACGGCAGGTGAAGAATTGCTTGCGAGTCTTCTCTTTCCGGGCTAGTTTAGGCTCCAACCTTTTGAGAGCTTTTCTAGGTGAGGTGCGTGAGCCTCCAGAGGTGTGGAGTTTACCTGCCACGTATCTTTATGTTCCGTTCTAGGCTGCTTTCTAGGTGACACATGCAGTCAGTTTTTAATCTAGCCCTGATGGGGAGAAGGAGCCAGTGAAGCTTGTGTAGTTTTGGAGAGTTCCTCTCAAATTTCCAGGCACCTGTAATGATGTGGGCTTCAGCATAGTCGGCTGCCTTGAGGGGGCAGGTGAGCGGCTGAAAGCCCAGTAAGGAGGGTGTTTCCCCCCCTTGATGTGTGAGATCATAAAGGCTTGGACCACCATCCGAAAATCACTGGGGGATTAAAGGTTTGATTTTACAGAGTGTGGTCATCTGTAGATCTGCTGGTTGCATATACAGTATCATCTTTCCCCAAGGCTCTTACAGCTATGCACAAATGATTGGGGGTTGTTTTAAGAGTCATTCAGAAGTCAGCACAAAGGGAGAATGATGACTTTTGACCACGGCATTGGCTGATTTGTTTTTAGTGTGAAAGTGCTTGATGTCACAGGCGGCGACTAGGCTGGTAAGAACGTTTTGAAAACATGGCTCATTATGACAGTTGGCATATAGGTACTGGGCATTGACTACAGTGTCTCTTTATAACGTAAAGATCGATGTATATGCTCTAGAGTCCAAGGATTTATTTCCAGGGAACCCGCAAGTAATTTAATGTAGTACAGACAGCATTCTTCTCAGTTGCCAAATCATAACCAAGGCATGTGCGTTCTCATTGGCAGGACATTTGTGTTTTGCATACGGACATCTTTGACAACATGCTCTTTTATTTGGATGACTGTGCCAGAGGCTTCGAATAAGTGTTTTCCCAGGCTGCATACCTGGAATTTGGCTGAATTTCAGCCACACACTTACTTGAAGCCGAAATGCGATACACCCCTAGTTTGAATACCATGTGGTACTGCCATATTGGTCTCCAGGCCCAAAAAGGACAGATTTTAGTGTTGCTTGGTGTGATATGGCCGATAATTTCTCAAAATGGGCATTATTGCAGATGGCAATGCGATGACACAGAAGACATACACCCCATCCTCAACAAGACACAGGCAACACGCTCCATGCCACGTAATACCAATACTCAGCAAAAGCTCAAACACAAGCCACATACACAGGCCGTGGTAATGCCTAACCTGCATTACATAACCATATAAATAGCAACGTTTGCACTGGTCCCACTAATTCCCCCAGAAACCCTAACTGTTTCCTTGCATGTCCCAAAGAGCCAACAAACTAAGCATATATCACAAATTGCACTCTAATGAGACCCAGAATCATAACAAAACAACAAAACATTTTAAAAAAACCTAGCATAAAAAATAGCAGGACAAATGCTCTACGTAGATTACTTGACCTCTTGTGGCCGCCATTGATGGGAGGAAATGGAGGAGTCTTGAGAGTCAGAGCTGAGTTTTAGATTTTGACCAGACAGTTCAGTGAAGTTAGCTTGGGTTGGACTGTCGGCTGACATGTGGTTCTTGGTTGTTGCTCATTTTTCGACCAAATAACTTTTTTTTATCATTTTGTTTTTAATGGGGTTTCACTGCATCCGTCACCTTTTTCCCTCCCAGCCCTATCCCCACCTTTTCTTGTCAGAGTCCTCCTGGTGAGAGTCCATTTTACATAGTCGCCAATCTTTTGCGCTTGATTTCTGAAAAAAAAGAGACTAGAAAATGAATTGCTTGTTACTGTCTTGGGAGAATAGCTCAGGGGCAACGTGCTCGTCTTGTAATCAAGATGACAAGGAGCAACACAGGTTTGATCCCCAGGTCTGCGCTTAGAAACCTCTGGGTATTAAGCACAATATAAATAACCTATCATATCATACTGCTATGTGGTTTCACCGCTGTGCTGGAAGGCTGGAGGTGTGAATCAACAGTTGTCGGCATGTATTGTGTTACTATGTGTTCTCCCTTGTCTTGAAATTTAAAGCATACCCTGACAGAGGCATAATATATTGTTATGTACATGTATCAGATATGAGTCCAGTTTCTGTGCATGTGTCTGGGAGGCATTCATTTCTGAGCAAGTGATGAAAAACCTTGTCATGGTTTGATGTGCTGAATTGCCTGGGGGTCTGAAAATAACATTACTTTAGGTCTGAGAAAGTGATGTGATGAATCTGATGATGTCATCACTCCTTTACTTGGGGCAGCCTCTCCTCGTTGTGGCCAGGGGACAGTAGTCGAAACCTGACCCTGACCCTGACCATGGGGAGGGATGTGCGAGGGCGGATCACATGAGTGGAGGCGACCCTCAGAGGGATGGAGAGGCATCATCAGATGAGACATGGTATCCCCTCTTTCCTTTTAAGGATATCACCTCCATTCTCCATGCATTGATGGCATATTGTGATAATCCCCTTCAACAACCTGCAAAAGCTGCTGACAGAATTTATGAACACTTTACACATAGGAAAACAACATGTATTGAGACGAGGAAGAGGACAGCCATGAGAACGAGTGTGGACTATATTGCACAGTCTAGTGTTGTGAAGAATGTGATTGGTCCAAGACATTTCCAAGCCTGGAGACAGGAGTTTAAATCAGCCGCTGCTGAAATATGTAGAGAGCTTCCTTTTCCAAGGGTCAACTTGGAAACCGACGGGAGACGCAGGTTAGAGTGTGGAACAGAGTCATCCTGATCCAGGAGGGAACCCTGAGGGCAGTCGAGTCGAGGTGGCAACAGAAGGAGCCGACCCAAGCACTGTGGGCCTGTTGGGCAAACCAGGAAGCACATAGGACTGAGAAGTGTGGCCGCAGAGCACTGCCAGCAAGAGTAGAAGTACAGAAGCGAGCTCCAGACCAGCCGCGTAGAGAAACTGTGTCAGTTGGCCGTAGAATCAACAGCAGAAGAAGAAGGAGGTTGCAATGGGAACTATAAACCAAGACAGGCATCATTCCGACGCAAGTAGAGAGAAAGCTCCATGCTGTTTACTGGGGAAAGCAGCTTGAGTCCACCAAATACTGAGGCCAGTACCCAAATACATACGAGTGGAGTGAAGGAATGTATATGTTACCGGTATACCCAGAGGGAAGAATGGGATGCTGAAATTGAAGCAAAGAGCCCCTGAAAGAATTGTTTGCCAAGAGTGGGGGAGAGCGTAATCCTCATTGTAATCACTGTCATCTTCATAGTCACACTACTTTGCCGTAAAGTAGCTTGGGCAAGACCCATGACCCCGTGCACTGAATGAGAAAGAGAGATTGTAACACAAAGCCCTGGCAGGAGAGTATACCAGGCGAACTGCAGTTCTTTGACCCACACCCACATTTTGTAAAGAAACTGTATAAGAGAACCTGGCAGGGGATTTTGCTAGTCTGGAATCCACATCCAAGTTGTGTTATCTTGGAAAGAGAATCGCAAGGAAGACCCATGCCTTTACTATTGAATTGTATTGAATGTGAAAACAGGCCTGCTGAAGGGAGTGATTTCCCCTGGAGTGGATTGCAACACCAAGAGGAGGGAGTTATCCTTTTAGGTCATAGAGAACATGGTTATTGTTTTGAACTTGTTGATTTGGTGGAGAGATTCCTGGGCAAGGGAGTAATTCCCCTGAAACTGTGAACATCATCCATTTGGAACATATGTTGGAGTTAAACCTTTTGTTTAACTTGGACATTTGCACACTTTCAAAGCCAAAAACAACACCCTTAACACCTTAGAGTTCATTTTTAGAATGAGAGGGCTAGGATATGATTTCAGACACAGGACATTTTTGCTTTGAACATCTTCACACTTGACAGATCCTTAGTTTTGGTTGATGCAGGGAAATACCGCCTAGATTAGGGATAGTGAGGCATTTTCAAACCCCTTTATTACATTCAGTACTCTGTGTCCGCTTCTCATTCCTGGTTCTTCACAGTGAGCTTTAACTCTTTGCCAGAGCTGTTGGATGAATGTGTACAGAACATTCAGAAATAAAATGAAAGTTGCATTCTTATGTTGACGAGTAACATTTTCATTTCTAAAGCAGAGTTTGTGCTATTTGAACGCAGGGAAAGGCCCACAGCCAATCAGATGTCTGGAAATGTGCACGAGAACACAAAGTACACCACCCGTGTTTTCCTAGCCACCCGTGGCCCTTCCCGGGTGCCACCATCTTGATTGCGGGGAGGCAAGAGGGATTCCCTCCCTGTTGCCCCATCCTCTCACCTTCCCCCTTGCCCCACAAGACTCATTGCACTCTTCCACCACATCCCTTCCTCCCTTCCCACTTACCTGCTGGACCACAGCTTTCTGCTCTGGTCATGGCACCCCTTCCTGTCCTTATCATCCATCATAGAAATAGAAAGGGACAATGTCCTTTTTCTATTTACTGCTGCCGTGACCATCTTAATTTTTGGGGGAGTTCAGGCTCACGCAGTATGTACAGAGCTTGTCTCCCATGAAAAAATAAGAAAGCTATTTGTACCCCAACAGAGGTCCGGTATGTGAATAACAATCACTCCCTTATCAGGCTGATTACATGGCCTGTAACGGCCCTAAACTCTTGCTTTGCTGGAGCCTTCCTAGGCTAGGCTGAAACGCAGTTTCTGGCCATTAATGCCCCCCGACATTGGGATGATTGCTACATTATGCAGTAAAAGAGCTGCGAGGGCTAATCCCTTACTTGGAATAATTAACCATTAATGTACAACATTGGCAAGTAAAGTATTGGTAATAGTGTTCAGACCAAAGCTTAAGAACCATACCAAAGTTTTAGAGCTGTAACTGAAGGTTACGTTAGGAAAGGCCTATGCAATTCAGTTTAATCAGCAGGCAAACCCTTATGCCGAAGAGATGGAAGGTTCCAGTATTTCACAAAGGGTTCCGGGACAAGCCAAACGTCACCTTAATAATGGTGTCCACAAAACCTAAAGGTTATCCTGGCCTCTTGGATTTGGTGTTCCATATAAATGCTTCTATGTCTGAATGGCATACGGATGTTGCTGTTCTCCTATGCAAGGGGGTTGCAACCTTTGACTCTCCAGATGTTTTGGACTACTTCTGCCAGAATCCCTCACCATCGAACTATCCTGAGAAGGGCTGATGGGAGCTGTAGTCCAAAATATCTGGACAGCGAAAGGGTGCAGATCCCTGTTTTATACAATCCCTATACCATCAGGATGGAACAGAGATGTTCCTTTCCAAGAGGCAAGACTCTCTTCTGGAGCCAATGCAGATAGGTGTACTCATGGGGCTGTTATCCAAAAAAGAGATGGATGCAGCTGGGTTGCTGTTGTCTCCTCACAGCCCCCCACCGCACCTGGAATACTTGACCGGAGATAAACAACTTTAGCACCCGGTGGGTGGGAGCCAGCTAATCAGTAGCAGGAAACGCGGGCTGATACTCCCGATCTAGCCCACGCTCCAAGCAGGATGATGGCCAGCTCCTGAGACTCCAAACCCCCCCCCCCCATCCATTCCCTTTTTTTAATGTTCCCAACCCCCTGCCCAACTCCACTTATCTGATTGCAGAAATGGCGACACCCGCCGCCGCTGCAGCTGCTCCCCGGTAATTCCTCATGCACAGAACCATAGGGCTCAATGGGAATGGGGAGGGAGCTAATAACAGGCACATTAATAACAGCATGTTATTAGCTCCCTGTTCCCCACACGGGACCCGCAAAGGGAACCTCATAATTGCGCATCCCGTAATGAAGGGTGCCGGTCCCGTACCGGCACCCTTCATTACGGGAGCGCAAGCCTTGTAATGAGGCCCTAACTCTTGAAAGGGGGTGTACACTTCAGTAGCAGTTGGAGGAGAACGGGGTTTAAGTGTTACTGTTCAAATACACTCCTATTATTAATTTATCACAAACTAACACTATCTGAAGGTGTAAAATGCAGCATTTCTTCTGTGCGCGATTGTGCATTCCTGCCTGCCAGCTATTAAGATCTACTACCAAAACCTGGGACCACTGCAGTTTCCAATGGGAACATAATCTTGAAAAAGGGGGACAGAGCACGAAAATCCGGGACAGTCCCAGCAAAACCGGGACATTCCCAGCAAAACCGAGACATCTGGCCACCCTATCACTGCTGATGCAATGTTTTTTTCAATTTGCAGATAACCCGGACGCCCAGCGCCAAGTAGAGGTCGGCAGATCCAAGTGAGTGGATGCTAACCATGGATCACAACACATACCCAACAGATGGCTGAACGCTGGTTCCTTTACTTTACGTGTGAGATAAATGTCAATATGACATTGGTGAAAAGTACATCTTCTGTCATCAATGTCTTTGTAGACACGTTATGAAAGAGGTAATTATCCGTCACAGGTCCGTGTTGACAGCATTGCCAACCACACATCCTAAAGTAAGTAAGTATGCACCACAGCTTTTCCCCAGCAATCACCCAAGATCTTAAACCGCCATTCTTATTCACTCGCTGGAAGAGACCAGTCAAAGGCGGGGGAGGCGACTAGCGTGTTACTTACACAGACAGGTAGAGCTGCCCACCCTCTCCAGGGGCATGTCAATCAAACCGTGTGATTAATGACTCATGTGAATCTTCCCTCATTTTCCGGCAATGGAATGAGTGATGAAGCAAGCATTGGCAATGCCAGAAGATATGGCTCTGTGACTGTAAAGGGTAAAATGATGTTTGCTCTACACACGATTATACAAAGAATGTCACCCTCTGCATATACAAAGCCATACCTAGTGTCCCTAATTTGTCTCGGGAGGATAGCTCAAAGGCAACGAGCTCGAATTGGAAGCAAGACCACACAGAGTGATCCCCTGTTCCGCGCTCGGAAACCTCTGGGTATTAAGTGCGTTATCCTAAGTCTAATATTAGCATGTCGTGGTCTGTCCGCTAGTGATGAGCATTATTAATGGTGAGGCTTGCGTTTATTTTTTTAATTTTGTTTGCAAGCGTTCTAGAATCTTGATACCTTCGTATTTCCATGGATGCATGTTGCAGGTTTTCCGTAATAAGAACGAAAGAAGACATGGTGGGCACATGCAGGGTTAGTGCCAGGAGGTCCTCGTGGAAGGATGTTTCTCTGGACTAGTGCCAGAAGTAGCATGCAAAGTCACATTACATGTTCTGCTGAGTTTGCCCACTACTTACTGCGTACCCTAATTACCATTAGCGCATGAGGGAATCTCAGTGTCTCCATGCATTATTTTAAACAAGCATTGTCAAAGTCAACAGTTTGACTTTAGTGTAGGCATGGGATAGGCATTTGTCAGGCACCTCCACAATGGTACTACCTGCCCATAAGATGACAACAGCTGGCAAATGGTGTGAGTACCTGAGCATATAATGGCAGGGCCTGGCAAATGCCTATCTGGTGTCTATTAAAGAGCAAAGCTGCTGGCTTTGCCAAAGTTTGTTTGTAAAAGGTATTCAATGCAAGGAACAGACGCGAGGGCACATATATTGATTAAACATCAAGTGGCTAAAGGCAAACGTGGGTAAGATCGATTCACACTCGCAGATGATGTACATCTGCAATTAAGAGATTACCTCTCCAAAGAATACTCATAGATAACAATGGCAGACTCCTAAAAGCCCATAGTCCGATGCTACTCGTTGATAGAGCTGAATCAAACAGATGCCAAGAGAGTCTGCTTGGGGCTGGGAGAGGTTGGTAGTGGGTGACAATGGCCCAAAGGATATGCAAGGGCAGTCAATGTGTGGGTGAAATGGCAAATCGAAGCCCCTAGGCTGTGCTTTCCTCTCCACATTCCATTTCCCTTCCTATATGCAATCCTTTGCCTAGACTTGGCTTTACAAAATAGAAAAAGTGTATGTGTATGCCACAACTGTAGTACATTCATGTCTATACCTATTTGGGGGATGGAAATAGAAATGCTACAGTATCTGATCACAGCTCTACCGTACATATAAAATGCTGCACAGAAGGGCAAGCGTCCTAAAACTGGAGGCACAAGTTTCCCTGCCTCTGCGACTACGCTCTGGAACTCCCGTCCCCCTGCCTTGAGAGCCGAGCCGTCCTACACCTTATTCTGAAAGAGACTAAAAACCCCACCTGTTTCAGTAACTGTCCTTTGCTTGCTAACTGTTGGAACTACATAAGATGTAACCTGTGACTAGACGCCCACGGGTTAAGTGCGCTAAACAAATGTATAAATAAATAAATAAAGCAGGTGAGTACATTACCCTCCCTCAAGGGATTCCTCATGCATGCATGATGTATCCCTTAAGCGAAGGGAATCACTAGAGCGTGATGGGGGATGTAGGGGAGGGCAAGTGCAGAAATCACATGCTGATTTGCAAAAAGCAAGTGGCTGCCAAGATGGCCGACGTTGAGCTCTACACAGCAGCTTTACATTACATTACCCATAATTGTGCTATAGTTACAAAAAGCAGCATTCCCCAAGATATTACATGCAGTTAATAACTCATGTCTTGTAATCAGATAGTCAGTCAAAGCAGGTGATGTTTAAAATGACACCTGTTTTACACCCACAATGAGGGCCTGTAGGAAAAATGAGCAGCAACCTACTGTGTACCACTATTTCCTTCAACTACCCATATGTGAAATTCGGACATCACCCCTTGTTATGGAGATTGTGAAGGCGGCAGTCTCTCTTCCACCCTGTATGTGTGGTAGTAAGGCACACATATAGATGTAAGCAAGCATGGCGCCAAGGAATGCTTAAAGACCAATGGGAAGCAGATCTCCTTGACAACAAAGTGTGTTTGTGCCCGCTTGTTTTCGAAAGAGGCCAGTCTGAAGAGGATGATGACAATCCGGAATATGAATTGGAGATTTATTTGATGGGCAGGACCTGTTTGGCTGGTACTGGTGTTTTGCGCAGCAGGCGCTGGGTCCTATAATTGAATGATTAATATGTATTTCGGAAATACAATTTTCCATAATATCATGCAATACAATACAATCCATTTATTTAAAAAATAATTGGCTTACAACCAAAAAACGACTGCACCACTTGCATAAAATTAAATTTAAAACAAAAAGTAATATAGTCATATAACACACCACGAGGCTCCAAGCATAAAACAATGACCATTATTAGTATCAAATATGGCATTTCTTACAATAATGGGGACCTTGCCAAAAACAACCCATAGTTTTTCCACTGAACGAATCACTGTGCACTGTTCAAAATGAAATAGGCTGGTCTAAAGTGTGTCCTTAGTAAAGGCATTGTGTATCTCTTCTGGGGATCACAATAGGAAGTACAAAATACAATATAATGGAGTCATGTTTCAGGCATAGTCTTATCACACAGACAGCCGACTGAACCAGAGCCAGATTGGCCCAATTGATCAGTCCCTGAGAATAATGGGAGAGAATTAAGACAACACCTACTCAACAGGGCACGGTAATAGCAGTTTTGTACCCAGTGCAGATACTGTGGCACTGAGCCATCTCAGAGAGAAAATACATGCTCTCCCTCTCTCTTTCGACATCTTGTATCCCAAGGATTTGACAGGATCATCTCAGGATGCAAAAAACAATTCTTGTAAACCAGAGATTTCATGATTCGCACAATATAGGGCCCGAATCATGGAATATTTGCTCGGTTCTAAGTGAATTTGCACTGCTGAAAAGTGAGTTTTCTCTGCCGACACAAACCCTGATTCATGGAACTGCGCAAAGCGTATTTTTTCCGTGCAAAGTGCGGGCAAAGTCATTTTGAACTGCAAAAATGATTATGCGCTGACTTTCCGCTGACTTTGCACGGCAAAAATACACTTTTCAGCAGTCCAAATTCACTTTGAACAGTGCAAATATTCCATGAATCGGGCCCTTATTTTAACCACGAGCACCTCACCTTTGTTTATTCCATACAGGGGAGCTGCAGAAAAATGTGCTAAGAGATTTGTCAACCTACCCTGTGACCTGGCAAGTAAATAATAGAAACTGGAAAACCAAAAAACAGAGCTCAGCAAGGTCGGTTCCAAACCTAGGGCCTGAATACAATTTTACATATAGATAGGAACTATAATTTTAATGGGAGGATAGCTCAGGGGCAACGTGCCCGCCTTGGAAGCAAGATGAGATGGAGCATCACAGGTTCGATCCCCGGTCCACCCTTAGAAACCTCTGGGTATTAAGTGTGTTTTAAATAACCTATCATATCATATCATATTATTGAATGAGGCCAGCTTTCAGGGATCAAGTTACTAGTTAACATTGCACTAAGGACATGCAGTAAGATTGGGCACCAATAAAAGGGATCACTTGTAGAGAGATGCAGAGGGCGTGGACAATCCATGGGCTCTTACTCCAGGCTGGTGTTAATAGGGCACAAACAAATGTAATCCAAGAAGAAAAATGGGGTATCATTGACCCCCATATCAGAAGGAATTGAGCTATATTCGTTGAAGGCCAAATTAGGTGTCTTTCTATCTCATATAGCAAAGTAAAATGAGTTCTTCAAGCCAATATGTTTGCGTTTAATGCATAACTTGACAGTCTACTTGGAGCCCCTTGCAGCTGGCCACAGTGATGCACCAAACAGGATTTCAATCCTCTATTTTTTCAGCTCTTCCCACGCTTACAGCTTTATCTTAGTTTTGGTGACCTTCATCATTTCTTATATTGTCTCTTCTTCCTTGAATCTAGTGCAACGTTGGCTGTGTTGCTTTTTAAGGCTTTCGGCAAACCCCTTTTGGTCTCTTTATATCGTGTATCATACCAATTGTTACTCTTAAAAGAGAGTCAAGTGAGCCTTTTTTTTAGAAATCAAAGTAGTAAGCATGGGTTTAAGTTTGATAAGCAAAGCCTCAAAAGATTGTGTTTTAGTCTGGGCATCAAGCCATCAGCAACACAATGCGAGACTTCACCATTACTTTACATTTGTAAGTGTGTCACACAGTTGTGCATTCTAGTGGCATTCATTTCTTATTTTTCCTAATTATTTTGTACATTCCACACCTCACTCCTCCTGTGGACACTTACTCCATCCTAAAATATCACTTAATTATAAAGAATTATGGTCATTTTCATTCCGTGTCTCAAATCTCATATAGTTCACATAGTGTCAGATATTGACCAGCATCATAAACTAATCAATACTACTACTGTTCCTCTGACAACCTTTGTACATATATTGTCCAGAGGATTCTGGATTAATACGGCCATTGCCAAGTCTTAATCCTATGCCATATAAGAAATCTAGAAGACTCATAGTCAAAGGACTTTTTAACTCTACCAGAAAAGCAAAAAGAAACATCATGTCCAAAATGTTTGTCCATATCAAATGGATGAGAAACATGAATTAGGCTAACCTCTATATTGAAGTCACATCCGATAATTGCAGGAGTATTCTTATTATCATTATTAATCATTAGTGATCCTAAGGGCCTCATTACACGGAAGGCAGTAATGGTTAACGGTCACCGTTAATGGTAACGGTGACCGTTAACCATTACCGCCTTATTACGAGGTCCCTTAGCGGGTTGGTACTTTAATGCCTGCTTTTTGCAGGCGTTAAAAACCAACCCGCTAAGGGACCTTGGTGCTAATTACGGCACCGCAAAATTGCGGTGCCGTAATTAGCACCTTCCCATTCCCTTTATGCCCTATGGGGCAAAAATGGGAATGGGGAAGGGCAGTGGTGGAAGGGGGAATTACCGCCCCGCCATTCTTGGAATAGGGCGGTAATTCCCCTTTCCACCAAGGCGGTGCCGGTATTTTAAGGCCCGTGTAATGAGGCCCTAAGTACTCATCATTTGGCATAATAAGAGACATACCACAGAATAAATCTCCCTTTGATCTTTATTCAATGGGGATGCATTGTCTGAAAAGCAAACCCAAACCATTTAAAGAAAAAGATTTGGCAATCCATGTTTCTTGATGATTATATCAAAGCCTCTCCAATAAACTACAAAGACAAATCCATCAGCTTGCCCCTGTCCATGATAAAAAAAACTGACGATTGCTATTCGTTTATCATTATTTACAATACCCAATTATGTGTGTGAATGTCCATTGAAAATATTTGTTAATTGGCAAACGACTTCCTCCGGAATAGACAAAGGCTTAAATCAATTCTGTAAATAAAGTGTTGGGGCTGGGGGGGGGCAGTTAATAGATCATGACTTCTCCTGCTTCTATATGTCACTGTTAGTCAAGGTGAATCATTAGGAACTCCATCCATGTCAGCACGTAGGTAAAGTTGATTACTGATTAGTTAATACAAGTAAGCAAGCAGATTGGGAAGGCTCCTATCAAGAGCTATCTGCTACTCAGCAAAGGATAGTTTCTACCACCACCAGATTACAAAACGTTCAGGCTCCCTAGTTTTCGGCAAAGGTCCAACCTGGTTTTCCCTCCTTGCTATCAGCAATTGATGCGATCAAACCGAGTATCATAATTTGTTATCCCTGAACCAATGGAGGATCTATTCACAAGGCTTATGGTGTCTTCAAAAATCGTCTCGCTCAATTGTGGAACGGCGATGAGCAGCCATACTAGTGGGGTACAATGGGTGGAAAATGCAAAATAATTTCAAGATATTTTATCAAAACAATCTCCAGAACCATACAAAATGCATATGATTTGAGCTCAACAAGTGGGCTTGTCATCTAGTATTATTGGTCTTAATACCCAGGCTCTAGTCAATTCTACAGTCCAAGAGGGGGGATGTCTGCACAGAGGTAATTTAAGAGATCTCCTCGTGAAGAAAAAACCTAAAGAAACTACAAGGCCAACATCTAAAAAGAAATGGAGTTCCCCGTGCATGTGATGCGGAAACTGCGACAGCATTATTAAAGGCAGCACCGTGATACACCCTAGGACGGGAGAGAAGATAGCAATCAAAGACTATGCAACATGCATCTTACATTGGGTCTCTGAGGTTCGCTAATCACCTTACAAGGAATTTCATAAGTACTTCAAGAAGACTGAGTAACCCAGCGGTGCCCAGTCATAACCCCACAGTTTCTGCACAGAGGTAACCTCTCTTTCAACATGTTTCCTGTTTATGGTTGAGCACCAAGAATAACTTCTCTTTAAAATTGCTTAATTGTTATTGGACCAATGCCAAAACATGGCAACTATATGGGGAGTGTTTCAACAATAGAACTATCCTTAAAGTCATGATGTTACAAATTCACCATTTTTGTTTTTGACCCAAAGGTTCTCATTTATTACCACCCTGTTGGACAGGTTTGGTAAAATATTTCCCATCATGCTAGGGATTTAGTTACTCCGATTCCTGATCACACCCTAATTGCTGTGGGCTTTACTAAAATGTCTTGAGGGGTCTGTTACTTAATAGCGCCTTATCCATAGGCTTCTGATTACCTTGTTTTCTAACGTTCCCCTTACCCTTTGTTCTCATTTGGCATTCCAGAGTGTAACCTATTGCTTTTGACCTTTTTCATTGTAACAGACTTTCTGCAGGTCTTCTGGGTTGGTTAGCACAAAGGGTTAATCCCTTTCGTTAACTATTGATGCCACCATTAATAATATCCATATGTGTGAGATCTCCTTTGTCATGTGGCGTTCCTGCATTCTATGACAAGACAGGAGGCTCGCATTATGCTTATTCTTCCTTTAATAATGCCATATCAGCACTTCACAACTTCAACTTTAACTTTATGTTTTAGTTTTTCTTTGCATGTCATTTAGGAAAAACACATCAGTAAGTTACAAGTTCAACATCTCAACAAATTTAAACTAAAGTTCCAGGGACCACGATTCCGATGATCCTGAGGCCCTCTGTAGTCCTGACCTCCAACTATCCACCAATAAGTGCCTAGGTCGGGGTATAAGCACTCTCCTCCCCAGGTCCATTCCTCTTTCTTTTTGCTGCCATACTAGAGAAAAGTCCTGCTTACTTGAATTATGTATTTGTTTATAGTATAACATGTTTGCCTTCAGAGTAAAGGTTTATATTTAGTGTGTGACTGTATCAGCGCGCTTATACCGATTTACATTTTATAAGCGGTATATATTTCGTGTTTAGCAGCATTTCAGAACGCTGACGTGATTTTATAAAGCGCGCGCGCGATATTAACAGTACATGCATTCCTGGTGTTTTTCATCCATACGCGTAGTTCGTAAGGAGAGGCAGGGCCGAGCAGCGGGCAAAGCCGCTCGCTTTAGGCAGCCGCCCCGCTCTCCGCGTGAGGGAAGTCGTCTTGCGTCTCCGCCACCGAAATCAGAGGGCTTTAGGATCCTGAGGTGCACAGCCTCTCAATCTTCCCGTCATCCTCCGTGTTGGGCTAACGCTCGTTTTCACACAAAATAGAGCGAAACGGAGGAGAGAGACATGCTATGTAGATCTTGAGGAAATGTTCATTAAACATTTTTTTTTAAAAAGGGAGATTTATATTTTACATTTACTAGTGAACGTTGGCTGTAGTTTACACTAGCCACAGCTAGAAAGGTGCAGTGCTCAGCTAATACTTACTCTGCTAAAGAACCACTTTTATAGCTGACTCCCAAGAAGTTAGCTCTGCTAACACTACTCAATGGCTCAATCATCGCACCCCAGAGAATCACAATCCACCACACCAGAGTGGAGTGAGTAAGAGTGGGAGGAAGAGCCCTCCTGGCAAGACACTGATCTATCCCTCAGTTTCAAGAGGGTACTGGGAGATTCGCTGACACAAGCTGTCTCTCAGCAACCTTTGACACAAAGGTTAGAAATGCTGGAAGCATGCATGGCTGAGCAGCAAGAACAGCTAGCAGCTAGGAAAAAACGGACAGACAGTCCTGGGGAAGGGACGTCAGCTAGACACCCACAGAAAGGGGTTGATAAAAAGAGGTGTAAAAAGGCCCGAAAGAGCGCAGACCCTTAGACCCCCACGGGCACCAATGAAATCCTTTCATTTGTGCCAGAGGGGGTCAAAGAGTCTGTTCCCCTATGTCAGAGTGACCCAGTCGCCAGATTGAAAGAAGCCTTTCTAGCTAAAATGGCGGTTTGCCATAACAGACCCCCTACTCATAGGCATTCCAAGGCAGGAGAGAGAGCCTCCCCCCATCTGCATGCCGCAAGAGGAGAAAGCGCTTTTGCACAGCGAATTAGACAATTTAGTCAAAAAGAACACGATAGAGCGTGACAACCTAACAGGTCAAGGCTTTCTCAGCAATATGTTTTTAGTGCGCAGAGGAGAAAAGATTTGCCCCGTTATAAATCTAAAAGACTTTTAAACAGCTGGCTAGAGTACAACCATTTCAAGATGGAGGGCATACACCTCCTCCAAGATCTGTTGCGTTCAGGAGATTGGCTAGCACGACTAGATCTCAAGGACACTTATCTAACGATTCCGATAGCGACAGCATTTCGGAGGTATCTTCAGTTCCGTTGGAAAGGACAGATTTGGCGCTTTACGTGCCTTCCGTTCGGTCTGGCGTCAGCCCCTTGGGCTTTCACGAAAGTGATAAAGCCAGTAGCCACAGCTATCAGGGAGAGAGGTATTCGTATGATCATCTACCTGGACGACATCCCATTAATGGGATCCAGCAAAGAGACACTCACAAGGGATGTACAGTGGATTTTCAAGTTCCTATCCTCTCTGGGATTCTTGGTGAATTTAGAAAAATCTCAGTTAGCGCCAGTGCAGAAAGTGGAATTTTTAGGCTTCACCATAGATACCGTGAAAGCAATTCTAGAGCTCACAAGTCACAAAGTAAGAGCGTTAAAGAAGGAGCTCAGGACAGTGATAGCAAAGCAAACTATTTCGCTTCGGAATCTTGCCAGAGTAGTGGGTCTGCTAGCAGCCTCCATTCAAGCCATTTTTCCGGGACTGTTGCATTATCAAGCATTACAGAGGCTCAAAATCAAGCACCTCTGCTGAGGTTTTGGATACCATCAGCTAGGGAACCTAGATCAAGAAGCCATTACAGAACTCCATTGGTGGCTGGAGAATATGGAAGCCTGGAACGGACGAGCGATTTTCGAAGACGTTCCAGAGCTGGTCATAGAATCAGATGCAAGCAGGTCAGGTTGGGGAGCCAGGAGCGAACAGATTCAGACAGGAGCGAAATGGTCAGGGGAAGAATTGAGTCTGAACATAAATTGCCTAGAGCTTCTGGCAGGCTCCTTCGCAGTTCAAGCGTTTACGAGAGACAAGATAAGATGCTGCGTATTGCTCAAGATGGACAACATCTCAGCAGTCCATTACATCAACAAGTTAGGGGGCACGAAGTCCAAGATGCTGGCAGAACTAGCAAAGGATTTCTGGCATTATTGCCTTCAGAACAATATTGCTGTGACGGCAGAATACATTCCCGGGAGTCAGAACAAGATAGCAGACTGGAACTCTCAATATCTTGTAGATTCCAGCGATTGGAAGCTACACCCTCGGATTTTCAAGCGCCTACAAGAGATATGGGGACCTCGAGACATAGATCTATTTGCGTCCAGACTGAATGCGCAAACACAGAAGTACTACAGCTGGAGGATAGACCCAGAAGCAGCGGTACGGATGCCTTTCTGCAGTTGTGGAGCGTGGCAGACCACTATGCCTTCCCGTCATTCGTAATGATCACGAGAGCTCTAGCGAAAGTCCGCAGAGACAAAGCTGAAGTGGTGATGGCGCTGCCTTGTTGGAAAGCACAGGCCTGGTTTCCAGGAGATGGAACTTTCTACGGATTTCCCGAGGATAGTTCTGAATCTCTCAGACCTTCTACTCGACCCGACTGGTCGACTCCATCCGCTGATAGAAGCAGGATCTTTGCAGTTGATTGCCTGCAGAGTTTCAGGAGAAGATGGCAGTTGCCAGGAATTTTGGACCTCGCTGCAGATTGTATCCGGGATTCCTGGGCACCTTCCACGGTTAAGAGCTATAACACCACATGGAACAGTTGGACGCGGTGGTGTACAAAACACGGTTTGGATCCCGTTTCAGCACCTCTAGTGCACATCTTCAATTTCTTGGCTTCTAGGTTTCAAGAAGGTTGTGCCTACAGAACGATAGTAGTTTACAGATCAGCGATTTCAGCAGGGCACGACAAATTGGAAGGTAGTGCTGTAGGAGAGCATCCAGCAGTTCTGTGTCTCCTCAAAGGCATAAAATTGAGAAGACCGCCGGACCGCCGGAAACTAAGTATATAGTTTTATGGGACGGCCGAGAGGTCTTTCACCTATTCCTTAGGTGGCCGGAGAATGAGCCCTTGTCCCATTCACAGTTGTCAGGCAAATTAGCTATGCTCCTATGTCTGGTAGCATGCCGGAGAGTGTCAGACGTGAAAGCATTGGAGATTGATAGAAAAATATTTTATCCAGAAGGAGTATCGTTTACTATCGCCAAGAGAACAAAGACCGACTCCAGAGTATTTTCATATTCGTATTTTACAGAAAATAAGAAGTTATGTGTAGCACAGTGCATTAAAGATTAGGAAGCAGCGACTGCCCAGCTTAGATTGAGCGGCGTAACTCAGTTGCTTACAGCGCGTAGGAAACCCCACCATGCAGTAACAACAGCGACCATTGCAAGATGGGTAGGAGAGGTGATGCAATGGGCAGGGATATACTTATCCTTATTTGGTGCACCTTCTGCTAGAGGAGCAATGGCTTCTAGAGCGTTTGCGACAGGAGTTTCTCTGCAAGACATTATGAAATCAGCAGATTGGTCCTCTGAGTCTACCTTTAAGACATTTTATTTCAAGCCAGTATTTGATATACCGAATAGAGTGATAGCAAGCTTTGAACAAGCATAATGCGAGCCTCCTGTCTTGTCATAGAATAAAGATTGCCCAGGCTAAAAGCTCAGGAAAGTCTTCATTCTATTAAAGGCAAGGAGGCGAGCATTATATCTCGCCCGAAATGACAAAAGGGATAAATAATGTACTGTGTGCCATCTTTTGGTTCATTCCCGCCTTCATGTGAATTTTTCTGTTCTCGCAGGAGATGACCAGAAGGCGTTGTGAAGAAAATTAGACGATGAAAAAGTGATGTATTGGCGAGTTGTCCCAGTTGGACCGATCAGTGATGCCAGAAGTGGATCAATTCCAACCTTATGGATTGTGTTGGACATTTATTGGATTGGCTGTGGATCTAGAACTCTAATGGCAAAGAAAGAGGAATGGACCTGGGGAGGAGAGTGCTTATACCCCGACCTAGGCACTGATTGGTGGATAGGTGGAGGTCAGGACTACAGAGGGCCTCAGGATCATGGCAATCGTGGTCCCTTGAACTTTAGTTTAAATTTGTTGAGATGTTGAACTTGTAACTTACTGATTTGTTTTTCCTAAATGACATGCAAAGAAAAACTAAAACATAAATTTAAAGTTGAAGTTGTGTAATGCTAATGTGGCAGTATTAAAGGAAGAATAAGCATAATGCTCGCCTCCTTTTCTTTAATAAAATGAAGACTTTCCTGAGCTATTAGCGTGGGCAATCTTTATTATATAGACCTGAATTAACTCCAACTCCTGCTTTAAAAGAGAGTATCTTTCAAGATTTCTGTGGCAACAGTTGTCTAGGTGACTCCATTGGTCCCCCATTCCAATACAATTATTTCATCAGAAATAGCAAACTTCCTCTGTCTGAATTTCCCAAGCTGGCACGGCTTATCCTATAAAGAAATCATGGGTATTTGGCCGTTTCTTCCTTTTTGATTGTGCAGCATTAAGTGAAACATGTGCTTTACGTTTCTGCATAATTAGAAGATGTGTCAAATCGAAGGTTGTTTAATGCTCAAGCAAGCACCCAAAGAAGCTTACATTCCCCTCTCACCCCAAAGGGCGTAGGGTGCAAATGTGCAAATATTACCAGGCAGGGAATGTGTCCAAACCAATTGGCCCCAGGCACCAAAAATGTATGAAATGCAAATATTAGCAACCAAATAGAAATATAGCAGCCAGGAAAAGGGTCTAACGTGCAAGTGCTGGCAACAAAAAAGGGTTCCAAGCCATATTGGCCATCGGTTGCCCAAACTAGCTAAAATGCAAATGCTAACAGGCAAGAAAAAGGCTCCAAGCCGAATTGTCCTCGGGCACCAATTATCTAAAAATGCAAGTGCTAGAGCCAAGAAGGTTCTCCAAGCTGAATTCGCCCCAGTCACCCAATCTATCTAAACTGAAACAACTAACATCAAAATAAGCGTTCCGGGCCAAATGGACCCTGGTACCGTGAACTAACATCTGGTCCGTCAAGCAAAATGAGGTTAAAATACAATAGAAATGAGATCCAAACCAGCAAGCCCCCTGACACCCAACCTCTCAGAAGAACTGTAAAGTGCATTTGCTAGCAGCCAAAACAATAACGCAAAACCTGTATAAATCGGACTTTATAGCCTCTTCGAGCGGTAATAAGCTCAGAAACTCATAAGATTCACATTGTGATGAATGCTGGCAGGGAGGAAAACGCTACAAACAATATGAGGAAAAAAAATAAAATGCAAGATGGTCACAAAGTATTATAAATCGAATAATACAATAAACACAAGGTGGCTACAAGTTAGATAAAGCACCCTACTTTCAGAAGTATTGAAAAATGAAGGCAGGAGTTGACTAAACAGGAACTAAAGAATTTAGTCATTAGCTAAACTGTCTAAGTAATTATAATAATGAAAAGCTCTTCGACAAGGGCCAGGTGGAGCCACATGAAAAAGTCTTTACCACCTTGTGTACTGTATTATTAAAGAAGCTTTGAAGATTCCAGCAACCACTGTTATCAGAACCTGCCCTAACATTGGGCCAGATTCATGGAAATGTGCGCAGAAATCCCACAAGTGCTGTGTGCTGAGAAAGACACTGTTCAAGCCTGCGTGCAGATTCTAAAATGCACGTGCCACGTATTCATGGATTTGTTTGTGCAAAATAACCGTATTTGCAAGTCGCGGCTGGAATGCCCCCGACACGCCCACACACAAAGCAAAAACACCCAGATAAGCCACCTTTGTGCGTTTCCCCGTGCGCGAATACACGCAACCTTCAAACAGTTTGTGGGTCCCCCACAAGCAGGCCTGCATCCCGGGGACCCTGCACAGGGTCCCCTGTAACTGTTCCCGGCACCCCGACAACCTGTGTATGAAAAATCATGACTCAGCCTAAACTCAGAAAGTCTGCATGCGAACCCCGTTCCTGCACCCCGCTACACTGCTTACGAGCACCCCTAAGTAAGTTTGTACCCCGGTTGCGCACACGCACCCCAAAATCCAACATGCAACCCCACCTCCATGCTGCTGATCCTAAGCACAAGTGTACTTATGCCTGCCTTAGGGTGACGGATCGCATTAGGGACTTGCATGCCCGTTTCCCAGCTGAGAGGTTGCGCAATCGAATCCATGAATATGTCTCGTGCCCCACAGTTGTGGGTGTGCGAGGGACTGACTGCAGAATGTCCCTCGGAAAGCCCACTTTTTCGCAAGTTCTTCCCCATTTCTTGTGTTCCGCCCCATCCCAGCTCTCTGCACAACCCACGCCCACGCTGAAACATGCCGAGCCAGTAACAAACTCCACACAAGTCTGGGAAAAGTACTGCACATTCAATTCCATTAATCGACAAATGGGATTTGCGTGCAGAATTGCATGCAAGCACCCTATTTTCTGCATAATTAATTCCATGAATCTGGCCCTAAATTGACAAGTGCTGAATAGTCTCTGGGCCACACAGCATAGCAGATCCTTCCTGCCAATACTAATAACAGCTGGATATTAGGAAGTCAAAGGGCTGCCAGTCCATGACAATGAGTAAAATTGGTCAAACTTAGACAAGCCCAAAATTAATGGTCGCTATGTTGTCCACGAATCTAAAAGGGACTCTGAGATTGCAACATGTACTTCACGTAAAAACAATTGGTTGTAATGAGCCTAACAGAAATCTCAGCACTCAGGGAGTCGTGGAAGCCCTTGCTGTCTCAACTGCCATTGTGTTGCTGCTGAGCGCACTGATGTGCTGCAGCAGCAGCACACACTAATAGGCCTCGCTCTGCTCTGCCTTCACGACCGCTCCACCTCCATAATCCGCTTCACTTGATAATTTCTGGTCGGCATCTGCCAAGCCGGTTGCTGCATTGCTGCTGCACGCTCTGCCATCACCACCATTCTTCCTCCACACTCCTCTGCACTTGATATCTGCTGTTTTCCAGGTTTGTGTCCTGCCCCTCAACTGCCACTGCATTTGTGCCGCGTGCCCTGACGCGCTGCAGAACACAGTTTTGATGCTCATTCCGCTCCTCCTCCTTCAACACTGTTCCTCATCCCCACTCCTCTGCAATTGATATCTACTATTCCTCTGGTCCAAGCCATGACCCAACTGTTTTTGCCGGGTCCCATGATTTGTGTGTGGCAATGTGTGCGGTTGCTGTTATTGATG
Source organism: Ambystoma mexicanum (assembly GCF_040938575.1). NCBI lineage: Eukaryota > Metazoa > Chordata > Amphibia > Caudata > Ambystomatidae > Ambystoma > Ambystoma mexicanum. Next base: position 1,105,518,371 of record NC_090930.1, on the reverse strand, counting down.
AAGGAAGTGGATTTCTATATTGCTTCCCATTTCTTTAAGTGGTATTGAGTAGCTTTGGATTAACACTGCGCATCACTTCCTTTACAGCACGCAGCAGTTAATATTATATATAAACCTTGCTTCATCCAGGGGGGGGGGGTGCTATGTGAAAGTTGGGCCAAATCAATAAGCTGCTGCTTCTACTGACATGCTCTTTATTTAAGTGGTGACACAGACTTGTGATGTTTAAAATGTCCCTAATCATTCATAGCTGTGTTTTCTATATGTAAAGGTTGTTGATAGCAGACACTGAATTATATTGTGCATGTGCACATTTAGATAAGGGGCTTAAGAGACAAGGTGACCTAGCTACTTGGGGAAGATACAAACAGGCAATTAAAGCAAACTTTTAATTCTGTAAAGTATTGTTAGCTGCTGAGCCTCTGTTACGGTACACAAATAAACCCCTCTCCTCTTTTTCGTTTTCCATTTCACTTTCTTATTTCTCAATGTGAGGAATTCGACCATCCACACGGTGGGTGTGCGCTCACCTGGGCTATATTCGAACTTTGAAATGAAATTGAATGATGGTAGATCAACCTCCGGAAAATGTTGGGGCTAATCCACACGTAGGTCACTGCATGACATAGGCATAGACCTGTCCACTCTGGGTAGACAGTGTCTACAGGCCCAGTCCCCCCTGTCATATTTAGTTGGGATATGACAGCCAGGTCTACACCATGTCATTTCAAAATGGGGAGGGCCAAACCTTCCTCCTGCTATGGCCAGCCTTATTAACTAACAAAGGTGCCATGGATCCACCCTGTCCGTTTGTTAGCCCTGCAGATGATGACAGAGTGTACTTCTATATACTGGAATGATGACAGAGTGTACTTCTATATACTGGAATGCTCTCCCACTCAATATTAGAACAGACAAATCCTATTACAGCTTCAGGCGGAACACTCTCACATGGCTACGCTCTAATGACCCCCAAGATTAACCATGCTTCTACTCTCTCCCACAGATCCCACCTAATCTGACTGTATATATGGATATTCTTTACCTGACACTGTAATGTATCATATGTATACTTTGCCTTACCCTGTAACTAAGTTTTTAAGCATTCATGCCTTTCTGTTCTCGGTTGCACCCAGTTACCTCTGGGTTTGGCGTGCCATACAAAATCAATAAACAAACAAACCAACAAACTTCAAACAAGCCCACATGGGGCCTTGCTGCAGAGGTTAACAACGGAGACTGGAAACCCCAGCAACTTTTGATATTCACTGTGACAACCTGAAGCCAGCTCCCACCTTTAGTATCAATAGACATTGCAAATGGCATGTATGGGACTGAGTGTATTACGGTAGTTATCCCAGCAGGAGGACCCCATTCAGAAGGTACGAGTATGTGGATTGACCATGCCAGAAAGTCTGGTCCAGCCACAGATTCTAGGGAGAACGGCCACTTTAATCAGGAACTACAGAAAGCTCCATTGACCAGAGACCCTTTCATCCACAACAGACAGGAAGAAGGGTGGGACTTAGTATTACATGTTTTCACCCTTTAACTTTTCGGTTGCAAACCACTCTGGTTATGATCTCATGCATACAGGAGATTGTTGCTGGGAACCCAGGATTGGCTCATTAAGGTAGGCTTAACCTACACCAATCCCTGTGGTCAATTTGCCTTTAAAAAAGGGTTGAGGCCCTCTTTTGGGCAGATCATCTAAAGACTTCACAAGGACTAGCCAGAAGAACTCAGCATTGAACCTTGGCTGACGATACAGTCTGCCTTACATCTTCTGCCAGTGAAGGAAGGCCAGGACATCCAAGAGGGAAGCAAGATCCCTCCTTAAACATCTCCCAGGAAACAGAGGGAGATACTGAATCCAGAGGGTCCTCTAGCAGCTCCAGAACCAGTACCCAACTAGCAGACAGTGTGCTATGTTAGGCTCTGCAGCAAGCTTCCTAGGTGGGAAGTGCCAGAGAGTCTCTAAACCAAACCATGGAAAAGGCAGCTGCCTGCAACCCTCTCCTAAGCTTTGGGCGGTCCGCCTTAAAGGACATGAGCCCAGTGAAGAAGCTAGGAGTAGGGCATCGACAAGCATCTACTGATGTCCGCTTAAGGGATATTTTCGAGCCATTACAGCTCCTCGAGCTGCAACCGACTGCACCCCTGACTGTTCTTACGCCGTAGTCGGTAACACCATCAGAGACACCTTGACCAGTGCTTCAGAACTGTCAACCGGCACTGAGACACCGATGCCTGATACCCGCAGCTGTCTCCCGTCTTGTACTCTGTTGCAGAAGCTACAAAGCGCCCTGAAACCGACTCAACCCTCTCAAACACCAAGAACTTCGACAGCACAAGGTACATTGTGGTTCTGTCCCCTGGTCCTTCTCCGAAGGCCCCTAGTGACATTGTAAGACCCATTGCTCTCTTTGTGTTGAAACCAAGTATCCCCCCTATGCCAACTATCCTCCTGTAAGTATCCAGAGTGCATCCCTTTTCCTTCTTTGAAACTGTCTGTCCTCTGCATTCCTTTACAGGGTGGGTTGCATTTCCTAGTGTGCTAGAACTGTCTGTTGTGATGATAATAAAGTAGATATTTTGATACAACCTTGACTGGACAGTCCCAATTATCATTCGGTAATAACTGTATTGTTGCTGTGTTGCAACTAACCAACCCTCCACGACCTTGCAGAGATAAGCCTGCCGTTCCATCCACGTGACCAAAATTGGAAAAGGAGGTTTGTAATTGACTTGTGTTTCCAGTCTGTTCGGATCCTTTCTGGTGTACTAGAGGTGTTTGGTTGATTGATGGTTTAGAAACCGATATTCATCCCTGGACCCCTGGTGCCCTGGATGTTGATTCGTCACACTGGCTCTTTCTTTTTCTCCCTCTCGCTTTTTCTTCCTTTGCTTCTTTTCCTCGTTCGCTTTTTCTCTTTTGGTCTGTCTCGCTGCGTCTCAGCTCCTCTGATTTTTCTCGCCTTCCTCTTTCTCTCTTCCTTATCCTCTTTACACGTTTCTGTCTGCTCATCTTTTCTTCCTTTTTCTCTCTAGTTCTTTCTGTTCCTTTCGTCCGCCCTCAGTGTCTCCTTGTCACGTTCTACTTTGCCCTTTTATTTTCTTCTCTTATTTCTCCGTACTCAGACTCCACCTCTCCCTTTTTTTTTTCTCATTCACTTTCGCTCTCTCTGAAAAACCTGACCGACTCTGTCGTGTCCTCTCTGCTTGCACTCTGGTAGCAATGCTTTCATGCGGGGACAGCATTTGCAAATGTTACTCTGCTCTTCGATGTTTCCTTGTCAGCGCATTCACCAAGTTCGCGTATCCTGGCAACGTGCCACGGTCGCCTTATTCTATACAGAATGTCGCACCCCTAGGGGGAGCCAAGCTCTCGTCAGACCACGATAGAGCCTGCGTGTACCTGCTTCTGGGTCGTGGAGCGGATCTCTCACAGCACAATTAGAGAGTACGTCAGAATGGGATAGCGTGCTCTTCCGGGTTTGCTGATTAGATTCTGTGGTCTGTTGAAGCTATACCGCGAGAACCCGACTGCCCATTTTAAAATGTATGCTACTGCTGCTGCAAAAAAAAAATATCGTTGTATGTGTTTGTATTGCCTCAGCAAAAAAGACACACTCTTTCACACAAAGGGGTCATTTCGCCACATGACTGAATGAAAAGCAGGGAAGAGGAGCGGCTATGCAGGAGTAAATGGTGTGAAATCCTCCATGGTCTTCCTTCTGACACACCTTTCCCCCGAGAGTGACCCAGAGACATAACTCTCCCCTTCACTTCTACATTTTAGGAAGGAGCTGATGACCCTCCTATCCAAGGAACGGTTCTGCCCTAACGCCAAGGCCCACACACCCGCCACTCCACACCCAAACATGAGACATCTGACTGCTCACCTCTGTTTCCTCCCCTGGTTGCTTGAAGGATCCTTGCTGTCAAATTGCCCGTCCTCCCCATTTCCCTCCCCGCTCCCTTTTATCTCTTCTTCCCTCTGACTTGTAGAGTGCTTCCCAAAGCTAGGTCTCCCGTCAAAAAACACCCTAAGACTATTAGTAGGAATGATAATCGTGCTATCTATCATTCCATCACCCCAAACTCCACAACCACTTCCCCACTGAATCGCATCTGTATGGCTCTGTAAGTAATGCACGTTACTTGGGGTGTATTTACAGATTACTATGTGCTTTTCCCGATTTACTGTTTCCAGCTCCTTACCCACTACCATCCGATCGTATGTATCAGCTGGATGATGCATCACCAAGGAAAGCACCCAGCAGCGGGACTGCTCCAGCCATAACTGTACCTCTGTGAATGCGTAGAAATACAGAGTACAAATACAATAGTGACTGTGCTACCGAGACAGGAATTTCAGTGGCAAATCGGTGTGAGAAACACGGCAATATTCAAGTATGTTGAAATATACAGAGCATCACATCTTACTTCCAGATTCTTCCTAGAAAGGTATTCCTTCTCGGAGGCAAGGGGGAGATTTCCATATGTTCTTCGCCAGTAAGATTGATGGCATCAAAGAGGCACTGCCCGTCCCTCCGTACAGTTTTGAACAGAAGCGCCTCTTGCTATTCAAGGCATTATACCACTACCTCCTATCACCATTTTCCAGTCTGCCTCTCGAAAAAGCAACGTGGTATTTATTCGGAACCTGTCCTATAATGTATTCTGAAACACTTTGGGTTAGTAGTATAATTAGGGACCATGCAGCTGGATGAACCCATCTCAGAAGGGATGGTCTCAGAGAGCGAAATGTCAAAATAGCTCTACTGCATTTGTCATAAAAAATGTGTTCAATGTGCAGCGAGCTATTTATGAAGCACTAGGCTGACCATCAACTTATTGCACCATTCACCGCTCAGCAGCAGTGACACATATTGTTGCGTTGAGCCTTGTAATGGTCCCTGGCACAAGCAGCGTGAAAATGTTTACAGTGGCAATGCTGGCATATAATATTTTTTAGATAGGACTTAGAATTGTCTTTGGGCACACCAGCTTTTAAAGTAGGGCAGCTGTGGCAAATATTATTAAGGCAAGCCTTATGATGGTCTTTGGATGCAATCAGGATGCAAATGGCATTGGCAATGATGGCATATATTCTTTGGAGAAAATGGAATAGGAACATGCCCTGCCTGTTTTGTGTTCATGAGGGAAGCATATGGTTTTGAAAACAAAACTGCATTCCACAATGCATTAAGAAAGGCTGGAGATTCCACTGTTAGGTCAGTGGCACAGGTCTTGTGTAAAGCAGTAGACCCACATTAACGCATTGGTTTTTTAAAGGCAAAACGTGACCACTACATGAATCTTTAGCGCTTTTTAAATATTTGGCAATCTTCTAATATATTGGAACTACCAAAGGATACATGTTGTTTTTAATAATTAAACCTAAACACACTAAATCTACATAAAGGATGCTTTAGGAGCTACTACTGTGTTCATGCTCTTTCATCATGGACGGTGTATATGTGCTTTGGGCATTTCATTTGGAGCCTTTATAAACAGGTCTGTGACACACTTTACCTTTGCCCACAGAAACACACACAAAGGGGTGTAGGTCATGCCCCCATTTTCACAATCCCACCTTGCTACGGCACCTTTTGAAATGGTTGAGAACCTCCAGTGAGCTGATGCTTGTTTGCCAGTGTCTGAGAAACTGGAAACATTAACATAGGAAGCTGGATGCAGAATAGGGGGAGGATTACTTGAAGAAGGCACAGATTAACAGGAGATGGACAGACTTCGGAGGCTTAGTTCGTCGGGGTTGTACTTGAGTAAAGCACTGTAAAAGCAGCCGGCTAGTTGCTGTTTCCAAAAGCAGGAAGACCATGCATTGGCATAGCAAATGATTTTGTGTTTTGCAGTTGTTGATTGCATTTTACATGTATAGGCAAGAATTAAGAGTATACTTGAGATGTATATACCCAGTAACTCCAAAAATGTGTTTAAGTAATTGTTCGCAGACAAATAACACCATTACTAATAATAGCAATGCAAGTATGTACACAAGTCTTTTTACTATGTCTATCACCAAATTCATGTGTCTGCAGACATTAACTTTCAACTTTAAAATATGCGTGCATATTTTAAATTAATGCCTGTGTATTAGGTTTAGTTTAAGAGATCCTGGTGATTTTAGAGGTAGGTTTAGGTGGGGAGAGCCAGGTATGCGGGAGTGAGTGGGACAGGGAGGCTGCAGAAGCCCTTTGTGAAATAGAGAGGGTGGGAAGAGTTAGCATCTGTGGGCAACAATAGGTTGGGGTACGGGAAAGAGTAGGGAGGATGTGTGTGCAGGTTGTGTGGGTGTAGGTAGGCAATCAGATGTGAGGTAATTGATTGGTATGGGTGGGTAAGGTGGGTGGGGTTTGCAAGGAGTGGAGTTGGGTAGATCATGGTAGTCAGGCATAGTGTAGGGTGGTTTGTGGTCAGACATGGGGTAGGTAGCCATGCTTTGTATTATCCGTGGATAGGAAGTCAGGCATAGTGTATGTGGGTCAACTAAATGCACAATGTCGTCATGTAAACTAAGGCCAGCTTTTTCTTCCTGTAAATACTATTGTCCTTTAATGGCTCATAAGGAGTGACTATACACATCTTGTCCAAATTGCTCCTTTAGAGCAATTTTTCTCCGCACCATTCCACCAAATCAACTGTCAATCAGATCTGCTAGTTGTTTTTATCAATAAGTAATTCCATTGATTCATTAAACTGTGCACACCCCGTGTGAGGCATTCATGCTGACGGTAAAACAATATCTTGGGCCACATTGCAGGTTTGGTGGTATTCCAGTTGTAAATCCACCGAAATCCTGAAAAAAATGAATTACTGTTAATGCCACATTTTTCGGGGGATTTACTGCCAGATTACAAACACATGATGGTAGGCAGTGTTGGTCCCCATTTATTGGAGTCCATAAGACTCCATGGGGACTTTGCCGGAATTAGCGCCAGTAGTATTTCCGCTGGCGGATTTTCCACCTACTTTGGCGGGTATACCTAAAGCTTTTTGCTGGAAGTGAATCCTCCATTTCACTGCCTAACTTGTAGTATGGAGGTGTGGTAATGCGGAGGTATCAGCGTTACCACTCAGTTACTGCCAGTTTTTACCGCACTGCCGTAGTCATAATGAGCCCCATTGCAATGATATCCCCCTGTTTTTTCCACCTCTTTAAGTAAAGCATATTCCATTGGAATCCATTGTAAATGCCTGCGACATTGGTTAACTGTAGGAAGAATTTGCATTGTGTCTAAGTTTAAAAAAATGTGTTAAAGTTTAACTATAAAGGAACAGTTGGACACATTATCCCTAACTCCCGCCCCCTCACTGCCATCATATTGGAGCAGTAGCAGAGGAGCTCTGTATGGGACCCCATGTGCTTTGTTCCTATACCTCACCGAGTGTACGAGAGATGATATGCACTCAGACAGCCATACCGAATGTGCCCTCGCACTGAAAGTGTGGAAGGATGCCGTGTGGAAGGATGTCAGCATGCACAATTGGACATCATGGAGCCGCTTAGTGGATCCTGATGAGGGCAAAGTGATGCCATAAAGCAAATATACAAAGCCATACTGAAACAATATGAAAATACTTCAGAGAGACGATGTAACTGAAGTGATAAAAGAGACATGTACGAAATGATAATGTAATCATGAATGCAAAGAAGATGTAGTCATTTGCTGACCAATAAGTGTAAATACACAGTAACGACCGGTAGAAAAGACATATAGAAGCTTGCTATAGAGGAATATATAATGTGGCTAGAATGGCAATAATTGGAAAATGGGCACCAGCTCATGTCAAGTTTCAATTCAGCTACCTCAGAAACAGATCATGGTTGAAGAGTCAGGAGACGCTGGAATACCAGCTTTGTGTGCAAATCAAAGAGGATTCTATGTTGGCTTGGGTTCAAGGACGCTATTTTTAAGGAATAGCTGCAAAACACAAAGAGCGGCAGATGGCTAAGCCCTGGATAAGACATATTTCTATTAAATTAAAGAAGAAGAACACATCTACAGGAGCCAAGTATTGGACAATTAAAAGTGTATGCAGTCTATACAAGGGTGAGTGTGCAAGTCTCTAGAGCCCAAGAGGAGAATGACACCCAGTATAATTAAATCAAATAGCAGTAAATAAGACGTCAAAATGGAAAAAAAGTGTGGTCTCTCCACATGTGACTCCGAAGTCGAAAACAAAGGATATTCATTAAGCCTCGGATGAAGATAGTGATGTGTTTGCACTCCCTCGAATGTCCCAGAACAGAGAGCAGTCTACAAGGGCAACAACAGATGGGAAACATTGGCTCATGGCCGGACTGATGAGAGATGATTGACTAATTGGGAAAGTGGGAAGTAATCTGATGTGATTCAAGCACCTGGGTTTCGTTTTGCTTACGTTCTGATAGCCGAAAGTCCAAGGTTGGGTGGGAATGCCAATCAATCGGTGGGTCTATGGGGCAACCCGTTACAATGTTGCAAAGACCAATCCACTGCCGTTTTGTTCACTCTAATCAGTATTATATGTATTTACAGGTAGTTCAAGGTGTGCCTCACAGATAAACGACAGCCAATGGTGTACTAACCCTTATGTATTCTATAAGTCCATGAACTGGAGGTGAGGCTGCTACCTCGGGACCGCCATTTTAAAACCACTCAAATGTTTTAATATTTTATTGCTCTGCACCCCGAATTGCTGTTTGTTTTAATTGTGGAATTGCTTTCAGTACATTGTCATAACGTTGTCTAGTTTTGTTTAATATCACTGTTTCTCCCTAGAGGCCTTATTGATTGTTCAAACTCACTGCTGTGAGTCCTCTTTCTTTGTCCCATAAGGCTTGTTTGTTTGTTTTATTTATTTGTATAGAGCGCAGAACCCTGAGGTACCTCGGCGCTTAAACGTATAATCAGTGCTTCTGATTGCAGAAAGGAAGCATACAACATTACAGAACGTGCAAGGTAGCATAACATACGCGAAGTGCAGAAAGATGAGAACAGACTAGATACATCCATTGAGCTAGGAGCCAGGTTAAGGTTGGCGTCAGCACATAAATGCAGTGGCATATAAAAGACGAAATGCATGATGCCAACCCTTTTTATAGGGCGGCAGCAACACACAAATGCCAGTGTCAAATCAGTGGGCAGATTAGTGGAGCCAACTCCATCTTATAAGGCAGTCACTACAACAAAATGCAAGTGTCTGATCAATGTTTCAGAATGCAGTTCTCCTGCATGGAGCCTGCCCAATGTTGCAAGGCAGCGTCAACACACAAGTGCAGAAAGTCTCAATAGGCAGTTAACCTGCATGGAGCCTACCCCATGCTGCAGGGCAGCATCAACACACAAGTGCAGTAAGTCTCACTAGGCAGTTCACCTAGATGAAGGGAACCCCTTGTGGGGATACAATGGTGCAATACAACATCCGATATGAGATAAATGAGTGAGGTATAGAATACATGTCAAGACAGTAGGATATTGCATAAAACATGTGTGAAATGCGGTCAGAAACAGGATCGCTTATGATAGAGGTGAGGACAATACAGCTGAATATTACAGTAGTAGAGAGGAGGAGGCTGTGGGCACGGTCGATGGGGAGCAAAAATAGTGATGCATCAGTAAAATGATAGTACGCGGATAGTGAACCTATTATGCAAAATTCCTATGAACTAAGACAAAGTGACCAAGGACAGTTGGACAAATATAATAGTCGAGGCTGTTGGTAATAGGGTCTAATGTGAGGAGGGAGGGGAAATAGTAGAAAATGAAGTAGGTAGCAGAGAGCAGATCATGTTATTTTCTCATATTTTATACTGGATAAGTGAAACAAAGGAGGGCACACGCAGAGGCAAGGGCTGAGGGATCAAGACAGTCTAAGAGGTGGAATCTGTGCTGCAGCAGCACTCGTGACACTGACCGGCAAAGTTCGAAATGTGCAAAATTAAAAGTTTCATCATAGTTCCGCATGGGATCGCATTAAGAACGCGATAAGTATCTGCCAGATTGATCAGGTGTGCCAGTGAGAACGTTGTGACCACTGAGAGGGAAGGCTCTCATGTAGAGGAATGGTAGGTCGGAGGTAGAGGTAGCACAGGATAGGGTAGTGATCGATTGATAATATTGTGAACGGCCTGCTTACCTCATAGGAGGACCAGGCATTTGCGGAGAATAGACTCCATGCAGGCAGGTGCAAGCCTGGGCAATGACAGGGTAAAGACAGGGATTGCCCTTAAAGCGTGGCACTTAAATGCGAGGACCCGGCTCCGCCTCACGGCTTGGCCGGGACTCTGCATTTGCTGGAAGTATCAGCCAATCCGGCGTGGAATCAGGGTGATCTTACGAATGTATGTCTGCACTCATCAATGTCAATGTAATGACACATGCAAATTGCAAATGTGGTTTGTCCAGGTGTAAGTGTGCCAGTGCCATCACGAGGTGGCATGTTTCTGGGACTGCAAAATAGTAATCTGCCTGACACAGCCAGTGTGCCCGACACGGCAGACCCTGCTGGGGGCCGCAGATCTGGTAGGCAGAGCTCACACAGGTAATAACGTTTATCTACGTTTAAGGAATATTTCATATTAATTTGGGATTCAGTACATGCCTGAAGGCATATTTACATTTTGATGTACAGGAAGTGCTTGCTGCATTGGAGTGGTTCCACATCATCAATGATTCTGGAAAAATGATGGATGAGGATATATACACAGAGGGGTACCAGAAGAAGAATTGAATGGATGGGGAAGGCGATGACAAACTAATGATTGCAAACCAGACTTTACGCTTTGTCAATGTGCATGGTGGATGTGTGGATTCCAGTCGCTTTTCCATGGCCCATTCACACCCCCTTGACCTCTGACCCCTTCACTCCGACACACACATATTAGACTGGTGTGTGTTCTTATTCAGTTCCAATTTGCAAGTCCTATGATGGGGATATCACCCATCCATTGATATGTCAGGCTATTTTATTGCAATTCTGGTCACATGTACATGTGTAAGTGCACTTGAAACAGGCAGGAGACCTAGCTACTTGGTGTGCGGTACGCTAGTGGTTTGGAGGTGGTGTGTTGAAATGCATGAGAATGATTAGGCTGCGCTGCAGGTGGTGTGGGTTATGCTGAGTGTGTTTTTGCAGGGATTTGTGACATTGGTGTGATGCATTCTGTTTGTTACCTGTAGTGCATTTGATGTTGCAGTCCAGCTTTGAAGTTGTTATGCATGCACATGCTCTGTCTGGCCATTTGACACAAGCCAGTCAAGACCTTCAACTCAGGTATGCTATTTGTGTGTCGCACATAGCATTGCACACAATCACTACAGATTGGTGTGCCCTCCCGCCCCCCTTTCAACAGTGCATATGCTTTGGTAATTACACTCACCCAACTGCCAGGTATGCTATGGTGAATTATGCCCCTCCCTATTCAACAGTGCACATGCTTGGGTAATTACCCTCACCCAACAGCCAGGTACGCTGTCCGCTGTGATGTGCCATGTACCCTGGCAGCATGGAGTTCCTCAGCACCATGGAATCGTGGGTTGAATCCATGATTCTGGCACAGCATGGGGTGATGAGGTGGCGTGCATCGCACACCTTCTGCACATTGAGTGAGTGGTATAGTTTTTGGTTCCTGTACACTGCCTCAACGACATGCCTGGCCACCAGCTCCAAATGTGTGCAGTCCAATGCACCAATCACATTGAGCATGCCTGCAAGGTCTTGGAATGTGATTTTCATGGCATTGACCTGATTGGCTGTTCTGGGTAGGCCTATGTGATCTGACACGTGCCGCAGGAGTGCATCAATAACCTGAAAGAGGACCTGTGAGAAACAGGGTTGCGATAGCACATGCAGTTCACCCATAGTGTGTTGAAATGTGCCGGTGGCAAGGAAGTGTAGCACAGACATTACCTTGAGCAAGGGAGCGATGGCAGTATGGATCTGCATGAGGCTGACAAGGTCATCATGGATCAGGCTCACTATGGATGTGATGGTGTCCCTGTCTAGCCGGTACAAGGTGTGGATCTGGATTTTGCTCAGGTTGAAGGGTGTGGCCCTTATGCGTGTTATGGGTGGCTGCCTACAGGCTGCAACCTGCTGGCCATTGTTGTTTTGCAAGGCCATAATGGCCCTCCTTCTCCTCCAGCACCTCCACCGAATCCTCTGCCTCCCTGCCTCTTTAAGTTGTATCCCTGCATGCAGAACCACCAGCTCCAATAATGCTACTGCTGCTGCAAGCATGCTAGTGTTGGAAGGGGTGTGGGGTGTGGGAGTGGTCCTTTTTTGCTTTTGAAGTGATCATGGTGACCACCTGTGCTGATTTGGGACACTTGAGGCCTGTTTCTGCACACCTGACTCTGGTTAACGCCTGGTCCGCAATGCTGGTGTTTCCAGCGCGGAATGTGCACATACTAATGCCACGCTGGTGTCTCAGGCACGGCAGACTCATTTTGCCACAGATTCCGTTCAGGGTCCTGTCAGATACTGTAGGTCACTTGCGCTGCCGGTGTTAGCTGCATCATGACTCAGAGTATTCCGGTCCAGAAAAAGTTGCTGGTACGAAGCGACCGGCACTCTATTTCCAGACCGGCATACTTGTAATGAGGCCCCATGTCTCTTGAAGGAGCAAGTTGCCTGAAATGGCTTTCCCAAACAAAAAAAATATTATTCTGTTTGTATGTAAGTGAGTTTTGGAATGACCCTGGGAGCCTTTGTGCATCGAGCTGGAGCCGAATTAAGCCTCTTATAAGACAGAGAGCAATGAATCTTCTCCTCAAGGCCTCAAAACTAAGGTTGGGTCCGGATTACTTGGATCAGAAGCACACAGTAGGTTTTAAAGCCTACCTGGACCTGATCACGCCTGTATTTGCAAGATCACTTTTATAGGCGTACATTGGCTATATATGTTGGCTTTTATAGGCTTAAATTGGAGATCCTACTAATTGCTGCTTTTATTTCCAAATGGAAAGATTCTGATTCAGCTAGTTGCCCCCTGTGTGGTGCCACCGAGGAGACGATTGCACATTTTGTTTGGTTCCTAGTGATAGTTTCGAATGCCATACTTTCGAATGGCAAAGTTTGGAATAAAAATGCATCAAAAAAATGTATTTTAAAAATAAATAAATAATAAAGGGGTCCAACCCTCCGTTTTCTTAACCCCTTAACACCCATTTTAGTAAAAAAAAACCTTTACCTACAAAAAAATGAATTTTCTGATGCATTTTTTTCGAGATTTTTGTCATTCGAAACTATGTTTATGAAACAATGCCTGGATACCTTTTTTTTATTTTGTAAGCCCACTCAGTAGCTAAGGCAGTTGTATTTGAGACCCTTATTTTTGGAGGCAGGTATCAAAACATGGGACCATGCCTTAGAATTTCTGGTTCAATGCCTTATTCCCTCAACGGTATGCTCTGTGGCCGGTTATCTGCACAGAGCATGGTTGCTGAGGAGAAAGATGGTTGCTCATTAACTTGGGTCCCAGGCTGCAAGTTTTTCACTCCTGTCTTTCTAATGATTTGAAGCATGGCAGTTGCCCATTTGCCCAATTGTTCATGACACCCAAAGCCTTACCTTGCTGTAACAACCCTTTTTAGTGAAATACATTCGTTTTTTTACTTCATGTCGAATAAAGGTTTTTGTAATTGATAAAAGGGTTGCTACCAGTCATTATAGGGTAGAGAGTTGACGACATTTGGAAGCGAACCGGATATTCAGGTGTGACTGCAGAAAATACTACACGATGGAGCTCCATTTAATAATTGTAGAGCAGATGCATGGCAGGCGCTCAGAGCACAATACCTCAATACATCAGATATCGGTGCGATTCTGACTAGGAAAATGGGGGAGGATGAAGACTGTGAGGGTAATTCATGGAATTAATGTGCGCTGAAATCTCTAGCGCAAGCGTGAGAAACGCCCACACGTGCGCTAACAACACGTATTCATGGAATTGAACAGGACAAACCCGCGCACGCCAAAAGACGCGCAAAGCCGGAAACACGTCGGCCACGCGAAAGCAGGCGGAAGCGGCCCAGCACAGTATAAAAGCGTGCACAAACAACAAGCAAGCATATACAGCTACGATGAATGTCCCATTCCTCGCAGCAGTGATCATGGGACACAGCAGGAGGAGGAGGATAGCCAGGCCCCGCATTTTCTTACCCGGGACCAGCCTTTTTGGGATGCCTAATGAACAGGTCTATGGCAGGTATAGGTTTCCACCTCATCTCATCCTAGACCTGGTCACTGAGTGGGAGGATGACCTCACATCACCCACCTTGTGCTCCCAAGCACTGAGCCCCTTGGAAAAGGTGCTCAATGTCCTGCTTTTTTCGGCCACTAAGTCATTCAGCAGACAACTGCCATAGTTGATGGCGTCTCACAGGCCATGCAGTCATGCTGCCTACACCAGGTGTTGGCAATCATGACTACACACCCCTCAGTCCTCAGGCACACATACATGCCCAGAACACCCGCAGAAAGGCAGGCCGTGGTCCAGGACTTTTACAGGGTGGCACACTTACCCAGAGTGCTCGGTGCCATTGATTGCACCCATGAGGCCCTACGTCCACCTAGGGCCACTGAGCACATCTATGGCAACCGCAAGCACTGGCATTCCATCAACGTACAGGTTGTATGCGATGCCAAGGGAATCATCTGTCACCTCTGTCTATGCAAATTAACCCGGGTCCACCCATGACAGTTTCATGTACAGAATGTCAGCCCTACACCGGGACCTGGAAGCTGGGAGGCATGGTAACACATGGCTCATTGGTGAGTACAAATGCCTGTGCACATGCACGCATGTCACACACAGACAAATAAACAAACCCAACTAATGACAACCATTATCACCTCCCCAGGGGACAGTGCCTACCCTCTGAGCACCCACATGAGGACGCCAATACAGAACCACACCACACCACCCCAGATAAGATACAACACAGCCCATATTGCAACCCGGGGCATAGAGGAATGCACATTCGGAGCGCTCAAATCACGTTTCCGCTCCCTTGACCACTCTGGTGAGCATCTACTATATGCGCCCCCAGGAGTGTGCAGGATCATTGTGGCAGCATGTGCCCTGCACAACATTGCAACCCGGCGGGGCGTACCGGTGGACATGGTGGTGCCCCCACATCCTCAACCACACTCACGGCCGCTGCACATGGGAGGGGAAAGGGCACATGGCGAGGCAGCCCGTACCCAGCTTGTGGCTACATTTTTCACCTAAACTGCCCCCCTGTGGAGTGCACACAGGCCTGGCACATTCCAGATGACAATCGATGATGACAAAGGGACAGTCAACTGTCACAACCTTAACACACTGAGAATGTGTCCTTCGAATTGCAGCATTGTGTGCATCGCTAGCCACTTAAACAAACACAATCCTGTGTGACCAAAAGGCACACATGCAAGCCACAGATTCCAAACCCCCCCATGCAAAATAGCACATCCAAATGCTGGTATGTCACCTAAACCTCCCTCAACTCCAGATCACCCACCCCACACACCATGGCATGAAATGCAATGTGAAAACATCAATAAAAATATCAACACACATGACACAGCTGTCACAAAGCGCACTGTTCCAAATGAAAACAGGCCACAGACATTCCCCTCAGACATGCACTCAGTAGAAAAGAGTGAGCAAAAACATCCAACCTATACTAAAAGTACGTAAATGCATGCCACCAAAGGCCTGAACACCAAAACCTCCAACCTTTGGTGGCATGCATTTCAGGGAATCCCAAAAAATAAAAGAAAATGTGGGTGCTGCGGGGTTGTCCCCCGCAACACCCTGCTCACTACACCACACAGTACAGTGAGTGGTGTCTTGGCTTGGAAACCCCTGCAGCTGCATACAAAAACAAAGGAAAAAATGAGCCAGCGGCGCCAGTTCACGATCACAAAAGCCATGTGAACATGTGCAGTAGGGACACAGCATGTCTCAGAAGGCAAGTAGTGAGTGTGTGGGTGGATGTTGGGGTGGGGGTGGGCTTGGGGGTGTGTTGTTTGTGTTGTGGGGGGTGTTTTCAGGGCGATTCAAGGCATGTTACCATGAGAAATGCATGAACATACAGTGTAGCATACATTTTCCATGTTAACTACTCTGTTGCGGACACATCTGCAATGGAAACATATTGCTGATCATGTGACACATCATAAGCAAAGCCAACACAGGACTATCAATTTATCAGCATAACACATCATGAACACAGGACCCAACAGTCACAATGTCATACAGTGAGTAAACACCATAGCACAAGTGCCTCAATGTGACATTGCCACCACACGTCCCCCTACCATCATGAGAGTGGCCTCGATAGCTGAAGTGGGTATGGGACCTACCATCATGAGAGTGGCCTCGACAGCTGAAGTGGGTATGGCACCGCATACAGCATGAAGTGCATCAACAATGTATACACACAAGCCAATACATGAATTAGCAGAATGAAATCATGCACAGTCAACAATATACTCACCAAAATGCAGTCCAACCATGCACTGGAGAAACCATCATGAATCCCCACTAGGGGTGTATACACAAGTTGGACTTCAGACTGGCCACAGATAGGAAGTCCAATGCCTCTGTGTAAGTTACTGTCACACTGTGCCATCCTTGCAAGCCCATAGAAAGAGGAAGCAGGAGTGGAATATGTGTCCGGACCCCAAGCCACAAACACAAACACAAGACAAGCCTGTATGGGCCCAGCCGGAACACACAGTGGATGCCATTGGATGCCACATAGCACCACACTGCAACATAAATGCACAATAGACAAAAAATTAAAATGGCCATAGTGAACCCAGGGTGATTGGGGGGCCACCCAGCAGGGGGGAAGTGCAGTGTGCACCTCAACACCCACATGTGTCGATAATGAGACTTAAAAAAAAATACTCCATGGGCTCATGGTCTTCATGGATTGACCTGAGTGACAGATAGGTTGTCTTCGTCGTCACCCCCTGGTTGTACATCGGGAGGTGCGCTTGGCACAGGCACCTGACCACGCATAGCCCCAGCAAGCCCCTCCACGGCAGGAAGCATGCAGGCCTGGTGAGCCTGGTTATGAATGGATATGGCAAGGAGGTCCCCATGCACCACCTAACGTATGACACATAGTTCTGCCAGGGAGGCCTCATGTGCCAGACAAACCTCCTCCCGGCTTGCACGGAGCTCAGCCGAGAGTGTGCATTCAAGCTGCTCCATCCTCTGGTCTGCCCGTTCATCTTGGGCCATGATGAGAGTACCCAGAGGACTTCTGAGTGAGGAGTAATCTTCCCTCAGGGCTTCCCTGTTAGCCTGTCCCTCAGCAGCAATAGCTGGGCGCACAGCCACCAGTTCAGCCCGGCGGCCCTGTTGGACGCCGCTATGCCCAGCCTGAGTGAGCGGCACGTGGACTGCATTGCCTGCTGCTGGAGCTCCACCTGCCTATCAGGGGGGAGAATAGAATCAGCCACACGTTCCATGCCTTGAGCTAACACCTCAATTGCTCCCCCCTGTTGCTGTGCAATGGCATACATGGCTTGCACCCACCCAGTGTTCCCCGGTGGCACATGGCCATCGCGTTGCTGGGCACCATGCATGCGGGTCCCAAGGAGATGTGGGCCTTGCTGTGCTGGCAGAGCCTGCAGCTGCAGGACAGCATTCCTCCATCGATCTGCTGCCCCAGGAACAGGAGCAACTGGTGTGGAGTGTGACCCTGCACCCGTAACCACCACAGGCTGACATACCAACACTGACTGGCCCCTTGAGGGGTCTACCCCCACTGCAGGTGTGGTGGACAGAACAGAATCCATAGCAGAATCACCCAACGTCGACGGCATGGATTCATGAGCATCCGATCAACATCAGAGTCAGAGAGATCCTCAGAGCCATACCCAGAGGCAGGCCTGGACAGGATGGTCTGGAGCACCGAGGGATGTTCGTGGCCTACCACCCCACGACCACCACTGGTGCTGGGTGGTGACCTGAACCCTCCATCCTGTCTGCAATCTCCTCCTCCTCTGCTTCTGGTGCATCATCACCTGTAAAGAATTTAAATAAACATTAGTAAACATGTCAGCAGCATATACCACACACATTCACAACACTATATTGAGGGCCAACACATGAGGCAGCCATGTCACACACGATACAAACTCTGGCATGCATGCAGTGGCAACAAAATGGAAGGGGTCCCTGAAAGCAGACACGGATGCGTGTCAAATGCAAAACCCACACATGTACTGCATGTTGCGTATCAGCTGCATCACACACAACCTTCTGACAGGCATGAATCTCTGCCAAAATGTACAGATGTGAACTAAGAGATGGCAGGTAGCATAGCCATGGCACAATTTTCAAATAGCCACAGCAATATGTCAAATAGAAGTGTCCATGACACATACAAAATGCATGTCAATATGCACTACAAGAACATTAATATCAATAAAAGCACATGTGTCACAGGATGCAAAAACGCAAGTGCTTTGAAATACAGTGAAGGGAGGCAAATGGATACATATATGGCAGGTCACTCTGACAACACACCAGTGAATAGGCATGTTGAAGGGTGAAACATGGCTCAGAAGTGCGTGGGTGCAGTGCAGCACATGCGTAAGTCCTCAACCATCAACAGAACCCAAAATGTAGTGATGTCAATCTTGTGACATGGAGGCACTGCAAGGGCAAGTGCAGTCATCATTTGCAAAGTGTTTGCACTGGGTTGTAGGGATGCACTGCACCACCACACCCCTGGGGAATGGCAAGGAGCCAGTGCATGGTTCTGAATGTCTGACCACAGTGCTGTGAAGTAGCAGACAGTGTGTGCAGGTGTCAATTGCATCATCTGAGACAACTGAGACTACAGCAGATGAGAGGGGGACAGAAAGCAGGATATATGAGGAACCATCACAAGTACATCTATGCAGAGAGAAGACACAACACCAGTCGCCTGGAAGCAGGGTGGCTGTAACAGAGGGAGGCATGTGCCAGACACAGACAACGGCACCATAAACATGTACATGATGAGGAAGTGACCCCGAGTGAGCATGACATGGATGAGCAAATACCATGAGACAGATAAAATACTGGAGATGTGGTACAATGAGTAGCCTGCCAGGGACCCATAGGGGCTTGCAGGAATGCAATGGTCCATGAATGATCATTCATGTGCACTCTGAGCCTGTGCCATCTGCATGGCCCTAGTGAGACACCCTGTATCAAGGGCAAATTATGTACCCCACAGCACAGGTATGGCAGGGTTGCACAGGGAAGTGTGCCTGTATATAGGAAAGGGGAACAGCCCATAGCAGTAGTCCAACATGGAAACTGCCAGTACCATATTGACAGTGAACTGCAGGGTGGTGGAGAGGCAAGGATGCATGCCCGTGAGGAGGAGCAGCTTGCAGAGTGACCTCACATAGCCGTCAGTCATGTGATGACATAGGCTGAGTGTTGGGTGGAACTACACCACAGGCTATATGCAAACATGTCAGTGAGCCTGTACATGGACAGGAGAGGCTGCCGAGTGACTTGCATGTAAGTAGGGTGCATGTGTGGTGATGAGGACTGCCCCCGTGTGCAGCACATATCCTGCATGCAGACTGCATGATGACATGCATGCATCAGTAAAGCATTGCATGTGTCACACATGTCACTCATTAATACATAGCCTGAACTGGCACTCAATCACAACACATCACACAAGCAACACACACATGGGCTGGACACACATGCATGAAGACTCACCGGACGTCATAATCCTGAATCTCTCCCAATCACTGGATAAGTCCCTGATCGATGAACTCTGCACCGATTTCCTCATGCGGATTGAGTTCATCCTCCTCTGGTGGAGGCCCACTGCCAGTCGCCAGAGTCAGGGAGTAATTAGAGGCCAGCTTTTGTTTTGCACAGCGTCGGAGGTCAGTCCATGCTTGTAGCATTCCTGAGCTGTGAGCCTCTCATATCCCTTTGCATTCACACCATCCGCAATGAACTGCCAGTGGACTTGACGCAGGGCAGGCGTAGAATGGCAAACTGCGCCCACCAGAATATCGTGGTTGTGTGCCGACACGTAGTCCACAAGAAAGTCCAGCTCCTCTTTATTGAAGGTCTTCGTCCTTGCCGTGCCGGAGGCCAATGCGGTGTCTGGGGCGCCAGCCTCCTGCTCAGAAGCACACTTCCTCCTCTTGGCCAGTTTTGTGGACTCTTAGGGGCAAATGCCGCTCTGGTCAGTTGGGGCAGTGGCAATGGTGGACTGGCCAATGGGAGTAGGAATTGGCATGAGGACGGAAGGCCTCGATAGTATGATTGGCTGCTGGGTGCTGTTGCCAGGACTCAGCAGCACAACTGTCTCAGTGCCAAGGGCTGTGACCGACACAGTCTTGGCTGGCAGACTCACTGCTGGGGTGGTGTTGGCTGCATCTGCCCATGCAGCTACCACCACCTGGCGGCTTGGGGCAGCAGATGTCAAAACTGCCCCAGGAACATGTGCCTTGTTCACAGTTACCGTGGACACACGTGGCTTGGCCTTCCTGCCCTGAAAATCTGCCTGGGAGTCCTGTGGCAAGGCAGCCTGCACCGGCTGACCCCGAGCCTGGGTGGTGGTCACCACAGCTGCACCTGCAGCTTCCACCACCTGGTTGCCCGTGCCAACGGATGACATTGCCTGTGGGGTCAGATGTGTGCTGGGGATGACTGCAGCAGCAGCATCTCCCTGAGGCGCTGAGGGTGGTGGCATGGCTGTCTCAGCAAGTTGCTGGACATCCAGCCCCAGTGGTACACCCTGCCCCCCCCTCTGTGTCCACCTTGGCCTCCCTGGACTCCCTGGACTCGCTGGCCACCCCGGCCACGTGCCCCACCACGCCCAGCTTTGGGTGGTTGCCCAGCTTTGCCACCCTTCCATTTTGGTGTCCTCCCAACCATGGCACAGATGGTATGTAGCCAATGGGAGGTGCACACAATTATCCTTCCTGGGCAATTGGGGTGAAGGGGGCAGGGTATGTGATGTTAGACGCACCCCTTTGCTCCTGCAAGGCTGTCTGTGACCCCTGGTGATAAAAGACGGGTCAAGCAACGCTCAGGCACCCCAAAAAAATTATAATAAACGTGCACACAACGCCCGGTAGCCCATGTGCGTGGAATAAATCTCCCGCAGTACGATGTGGCACCCAGGGACACAAAATATGCATACGCGCGGAACACGTGGGCTACTCTGACCTTGAAAATGGGTGCGCAACACACAGGGGCAACCACAGTAGGAAAAATAATCATGCGCGACTCACCGTCTGCCTTGCGTGGAAAAGAAAAACACATGCGCACACAAGGCAACTCCCCCGCCAAAACAAGAAGTATGAACTTTAAGCGCTGTGAAGTAATTGCATGTGAACCCACAAGAAGAAGATACACACGTGGTCGGTCTCCATGAAAAGCATGAAAAGCAGGTACAGTGAACTGCTTACTCATGCAGACATTTAACCCCTGGCGAAAGCAACGCCTGCGCGCGTCACGTCACTTATGCGCTTACACGCTAAGGGCCTTTCCTCAAATTACATGGTCATGTGCTGTTTTTTCACGTGCAGACTCACTCTGCATCAAGCTGGCCATGCGACAACACACGGAAGACCACGCTCCTGCCCAGGAGGCCATTTACTTGCCCCCCAGAGCCCCGAGCAGCCTCGTTCGAGCCATCTGCTGCTGCCAGCCTGCCTGCTGCCAACGTTCCCTGCTATTTGGCGCCTGCACAGAAGCCATTGCCAGGGATCCTGTTCCTGAGACTATCTCTGCTAACCCAGAACACTCCCGACTGGTGTACCATCGCTCCACAGCCCAGCCCCAGAACCCAGTTGCCCACCCACACCTGCCTCGGGGGTTGCCATGTCAGACCAAACACGACCCGGGGCCAATGGCAACCCCTCGGCAGACAGGCAGAGGGCTGTCAGCTTCACTGCAAATGAAGTTGCCATCCTGGTGGAGCAAGTCCTGGGGCATTATGATGCCCTCTTCTCAACAACATTGCTCCTCAACAAGGAAGGACGGAGGATGATCTGGTTGGACATCGTGGATGCCATCCACGCAGAGGGGGTGGCATCCCACGACTACAAGCATGTCCTGAAGCACTGGGAAGACTTCAGGTCCAAGACCCTCAGCAAGGCCTGGTGCCTTGTTCAAGCTCGTGGAGAGGTGGGGCGCCGGGACCAGTTGACCAACATCCAGATACGAGTCCTGGAGCGCACACATCCACCGCTTCATTACCAGGTCCTCAAGTTGCAGACCCGTCTGGAGTAGAGTGGTAAATGTCCATGTGTACTTGTCCAGCATAGTGCATGTTGAGGTGTGTCAGGTGTGTGTACCTTGGACATATGTCCGACATGCCCCATGTATGGATGTCTGCGTGCAGGGACATGACCGTGAAGCATGTGAGTCCGGTCAAACGTGTGCAACGACAATGGTGTGTGTGTTGGTATGCATGATGTGCACCTGCATGTGACGATGCACACATGCCTGTGTCTGTGCCAGGCCATGTCTGTTGTGTGAGTCCTGGATGCTGATATCACCCTCATGGTGTACATGTGCGTGTTACTGAGTGGTGAGTGTGTGACTGGGAAACGCCATGGATGCATGACACATGCACATCTCGATGCGTGCATTGACTATTGTGGCCTAGCTGTCCATGGCACTGTGCACTGTGATGGGAGGTGGACACGGACGGATGCATGACTGTGCGGCGGTGTATGTGCATGTGTGTTGCTTGCAAAGACCCGTGTCGTGTGGACGACAGTGCCACTCATGTGCATTTGCTTTGTGTCTAGCAGGCCTACGTTCAGTACCCTGATGCTTGTGTTCAATGTCTCCCTTTCCACAGCGGCGAGTGAAGAAGAGGGCGGAGATGGCGCTGTGGAGCAGAGTGGCAGGGAAGCCTCCACCAGCCAGAGACGCAAGGTCCAGTCACCCTCCCAGCTAATGACATCTTCTGGGAGCGAGGGGACTGGTGCCGTGTCCATGGCCGGGCCTGCCGAGGGGCTGCCCAACAGGGGGAGGTTGGAAGTGGGCTTCTCGGCAGCGGTATGGGTAGGTGAGCCCCCACAGGGGCTGTCCACAACGGAACATGTTGCAGAGGCATCCAGGTTGGTGGTGGGTGAGGAGGAGTAGGAGGCTGCATCAGACCCACACATGGGGCTTTATGGGGGTCAGTCCACTGGTGCAAGTGATGCAGTCCAGGGCCAGGGGCAGGAGGCGGCACAGGTCGCCACGGAGGGGCCTGTGCCTAATCCTGTTCCTGATACTGAGACTGTATCACCATGCACCAGCAGGGATGCCCCGTCCCAGGCACGTACGCAGGTAGGGGTGAGGTCCACGTCAACTGACACTCCTCTACCTGTGGACGTGGTGATCCGTGACAGGGTTGAGCCCGTCCTAATCGGTATTGCGTTGCACAACGCTCGATTTGTGATGATGTATGTGCTTCCTAGGGTGACCACACATGTCATCACCAACAGGTGTGTGCCAACATGGATCGGTTAGGAGGGTTCATGGTCGGGGGTTTCCAGCATGTGGTGAGGGTTCCTGGGACCCTCTCCTCCTCTTTACAAACTATGCGCCAGTCGTACTCCATGCCGTCTTCCGGCTCACATGCCACCAGGGCCCCCTGTCGACCTGTCCAAGCCACCACGGCCAGGCTGGTGGAGATCCCATCCCTGCCACAGTCGGGAGTCGGAGGTCCAGCAGAGATGGTCACCCAAGCAACAGGACCCCTGGCAACGGAGGTTGTGCAGGCACCATCAAGCAGGGCAAGTGCACGTAGGCCCCGGGTGTTGCCATCTTCCCGGAGGCAGTCGTGGTGGCACAGGGAGGTGTCATCAAGGTGGCAGCAGGCTCGACGTGGGAGGCATCATGTCTCGGGGCAGATTACATCACGGTGGCAGGCATCCGCCGAAGGGCAGGAGGACCCTGTACAAAGTGTGTTTTCCGTGTGGCAGCGGTTGGGCCAGCAGATAGGTGCAGAGCAGCGGCAGGCAGAGAGGGCACAGCTCACCATGGTCAGGGCGGAGAACTCCATGCGGCGAGCCTTGAGGCGGGCAGAGTTCCTTGTGGAGACTCGCAGGGAGCTGGAGGAGAGCATGGCGTCGTCCCTGCGAGACCTCGAGGACAGAGCGCAGTCCCGCCTCCGGGCCATAGACTCAGAGTTCAATGATGCCCTGACCAAGATTTTGGGTAGAACGCTGAGCCATCGGACTAGCCCGCCACCATTGTATGTAGTTTATTAGGCTTAGGTTTCCTTTAGTTTTATTTTGTAGTTGATGGACATTGCCCACATGGCACCATGCACGTGCAAGCCCCAACTCATGTCCCCTCCACCAGTGACGGGCACCTGCTAGCAGGCCCCGACTCATGTCCACCCACCAGTGACGGGCACCTGCCAGCAGACCCCGACTCATGTCCACCCAACCAACATTGTCACAACATACATGCATGTAGCAAATGTCCACCCAAATCCCACCCCACGCTGCCCTCCCACAGTGCAACTACACACCCATCCATTGTCCCCACTTCCCAGTACGTGCCCCATGGCATGTCATTCACAGAAGCACACATGCATGCACCCAAAGACATGGGCAACATGGCCACACAGCAGCGACACATGACTGAGGCAATGAAAAGCGCACTTGCGTACCCCGGAATACACGTACCCCGCTCGCACCTGCGAAATCGTCTGAAAAGTGCACTCGCGTACCACGGAATCCACATACCCCGCTCGCGCCAGTGAAATCGCATGGAAAGCGCACTCGCATACCCCAGAATACACGTACCCCGCTCGCGGCAGCCTAATCCTGTGAAAAGCACACTTGCGTACCCCAGAATACACGTACCCCGCTCGCGCCAGCCTAATTGCATGAAAAGTGCACTCGCGTACCCCTGAATACACGTACCCCACTCGTGCCAGAGAAATCGCATGGAAAGCATATTCGTGTATCCCAGAATCCACATACCCCGCTCGCGCCAGCCTGATCGCGCACCCGTTTGGTGAGGAGCCACATGCACCCCTTGCAGTCAGCCCACTGCACAGGGGACCCCCCTACACCCCTGACCATGCCCTGCAGGCAGCCCACATCACAGGGGACCCCCCTACACCCCTGACCATGCCCCACAGGCAGCACACACCACAGGGGACCCCCCTACACCCCTGACCATGCCCCGCAGACAGCCCATCATCCCTGACCATGCCCCGCAGGCAGCCCACACCACAGGGGACACCCCAACACCCCTAACCATGCCCCGCAGATAGCCCATCATCCCTGACCATGCCCTGCAGGAAGCCCACACCACAGGGGACACCCCAACACCCCTGACCATGCCCCACAGACAGCTCCTCACCCCTGACCATGCCACGCAGGCAGCCCATCAACCCTGACCATGCCCCGCAGACAGCCCATCATCCCTGACCATGCCCTGCAGAAAGCCCACACCACAGGGGACACCCCAACACCCCTGACCATGTGCCACAGACAGCTCCTCACCCCTGACCATGCCACGCAGGCAGCCCATCACCCCTGACCATGCCCCGCAGGCAGCCCACACCACAGCGGACACCCCGACACCCCTGACCATGCCCCGGCAGACAGGCCATCACCCCTGACCATGCCCAACAGGCAGCCCATCCCCCCTGACCAACAGGCAGCCCATCACCCCTGACCATACCCCGCAGGCAGCCCACACCACAGGGGACACCCCTACAACCCTGTCCATGCCCTGCAGGCAACCCACACCACAGAGGACACCCCAACACCCCTGACCATGCCCCGCAGACAGCCCATCACCCCTGGCCATGCCCCGCAGGCAGCCCACACCACAGGGAACCCCTCCTACACCCCTGACCATGCCCCACAGACAGCCCATCACCCCTGACCATGCCCTGCAGGCAGCCCACACCACAGGGGACACCCCAACACCCCTGGCCATGCCCCTCAGACAGCCCATCACCCCTGACTATGCCCCGCAGGCAGCCCATCAACCCTAACCATGCCCCGCAGGCAACCCACACCACAGGGGACACCCCTGCAACCCTGTCCATGGCCCGCTGGCAGCCCACACCACAGGGGGCCCCCCCTTCACCCCTGTCCATGCCCCACAGGCAGCCCACACCAGAGGGGGGACTTTTTCCACGCGATTTGCTTAGCGCAGGCGGGGTACGCATATTGCAGGGGGTGCACGAGGAGATTTTCACGCGATTTGGCTGCCCGTGCACGGTACGCGTGTTCTCTGGGTTACGGTAGGCCTTTTCCAAGCGATTTTGAAGGCACAAACGGGGTACGCATATTCAAGTGGGTGCACAAGTAGATTATCACATGTTTTGGCTGCCGCGAGCCGGTACGCGTATTCAAGGGGGTGCATGGGGAGATTTTCATGAGTTTTGGCTGCCGTGAGCAGGGTACGCATAGGTTTTAATGCAATTACAGTGTAGGGGGCCTGTAAGCTAGTCCAGGGTTAGCGCGGCCCTTTGCGCCATATTGGGGAGTTCTAAGGCTTTTTCTGGTGCAAGATGCGTTCTTGGGGGTGTAACTGGCACTGCTGGATGTTCGCTGCGCCACGCCTGCAAATGGCTTGGGAAATCCATGAATATGCGGTGTGCCTGGATTCTGTTTGGTGCACGCGGCTGGCGCACGCTGGCTCTCTGCGCTGGCCGCGTGCGCTACTTCTGCGTTGAATTCTATGAATTACCCCCTGTGCTGCTTATATTCAAGACATTCACGAGAGGAGGCGCCTTAAGACGTGTGAACCATTGGATAAAACAATAGTATTATTTTACCACATTTTGTGTCAGGTACTGCCCAAGCCAGTGCAAGGGCAAATGAAGAAACAGGTGGGAATGGAAGCAAAGCCATGGCCAGAAATACAATTGACAATCGTGCATCATTGCCGATTGATGCAGGATAAGAATAAGAAGAAAGCTGAGAGCAGGACGAGGCGAAGTTGGTCCAGACAAAGTTATCAAAAATAGCCATAGAAGGAGCGGTATTGACAAACAATAAAGGTGGGGGGACAGAGGAAATGCAATCAGTGCAGCAAAACAACATAGTGTATCCCACGGATCAAATTGTTGACCAAGGAAAGAGGAAATGGGCCTAGAGGAGGAGAACGAGATGGATTTCAAAACCCTCAAGGAAGAGGAGGATTTAATGGCGGATAGCCTCAACAATGTTGGATTTGTGGAAGAATAGGACACATAGCCAGAACATGTAGAAGGAGAGGAGGCATGCAGCAAAATTGGAAAGCTCTAAGACAGGGGATGGGCTATGCACTGCAATATAATACAGGACCACAGGAATATTATGCCCAAGATCACACGCAGGTTAAGACATATGCACTGTAACCGCAGCAAATGCAGCAAGCGCCATTACAAATGCAATTGCCACAAAATCAATCACAGTAAGTTCTCATACAGGCACAACAGGTGCAAACTCAGCAAGCACAGAAACAGCAGGCTATGGTGGCACAATGGAATATGACTACAAGAGTTCATCAAGCACTTGCACCCAAATTAGGGATTGTAACTGTGGTAGGAGGACATCCTTTCACAGATACAGGGATGAAATTATATCCAAAGTGGGACAGCCCAGAGAACGACCTGATGTGTTTAGTACTATAAGTGACACCAGACCCCCAAGAGGAACCAAGGGTCAAGGTGATGATAGGAGGCAAGACATTTTAATTTCTTGTGGACAATGGAGCAACACATTCCTGTGTCGGTGAGGGGAAATATCCAATGTCAGGTATTGCAATAAATGAGCAGGGATTCTGTGGGGCAATGAGTTTAGTTACTTTTACAGATGAATTACCAATCTCTATAGGAGAACACAGCATGTCTATGCCATTATTATATTCTAGGCCAATGCCAGTTAACGTACTAGGGTGTGACTTAATGATGAAACTTAACATGAAGATAGCTTTTACTGACGAAGGAATAGTGTGTTCCACCCCAGGGATATATTATATGAATGTGAGAGAGTGTTATTAACCTTTACAGTCCAGAACGCATTATGAGCAGTCCCTTTGGACCCTGAGGTATTTTTGCATGTAGTGACTGTTTTATTATCGTGGTTAAGTTTCTTTTATTTTTAACAAAATATTTCCGTCATCAACCGATATCTATAACAAAAGAAAGAAAACAGTCTTTTGGTTTACAGAACCGAACTCATATGGTTAGCACAATTGCTGCTTTCCATTTATTATCGATTGTAGATACAGTGATTCTTACATATGAATATTAACTAATACTCATCTATATTCACATCATGAGCTATTATGCATCAAAAATTAAAAAAATCCAACATATTTTACATCTTTCGATGTTGCTGCCAATGCATTTCGGACATTTCTCTATACCCTTGTTCTTGGGCGACACTGATGTGGCTTCCTTATTCTTTTCAATTATTCATATTCTACGAAAACATGACATAATATGTCCCAACTTCAATTTCCATTATACATTTTAAGAATTGAGTTGTGCATACTTTCCCCGTCATTTGTTTGTTTGTTTGCTTGTTTGTTTATTTATTTATATCGCGCACCTGACCCGGAGGTAATTGGGTGCTGGTGATAGTAATAGTTACAGAGGCATAGAATAGACCAATGTGTACATTAATACAGTTTGAACATACAAGTAAAGTTACAATGGTGAGTATATATAAGGTGAACATAATACATATTATACATTGGGTCAAAGCAGTCATGTGAGCCGATCATCTACTAGTTAGTGGTATCAGGAACTGTTATTTTGTGTATTATTTACTATCCAGGTGATAGCCTGACTTCTAAAATTGATGAAGGTCTGAATGGTTTGGATATTCTGTGGGAGAGAGTTCCAAAGCTGGGCGGCTAATACTGGGAAGCTGGAACCTCCTGCTCTTTTTAGATTATATCTGGGCACCACCAGGCATGGTGTGTTGGAAGATCTGGTGGTTCTATTGGATACCTTTCAAGTGAACTTGTCAGTGAGGTAGGGGGGGCTTGGTGGTTAAGCGCTTTATGAGTGAGGCAAATAGTTTTCAGGGCAATTTTGTCCTGTATAGAGAGCCACCTGTGGTGCTTTCTTGTATCTGATATATGCTCTCTTTTGGGGATATTCAGCGCGGCTCTGAGCGCGTTATTTTGCATAATCTGTAGTTTGTTTAAGATGGTTTTGTTCGCCCCTAGATAAAGACTGTTGCAATAATCCAATTTGGATTGTATGAGCGCTCTCGCCAGGTTGAGGCAGCTAGCGGATGATAGTAGCGGTCTACAGGCTCTGATTAACTTGCCAGTGTAGGCTGTGGCCGATGAAGTCATGTTGATG
Source organism: Ambystoma mexicanum (assembly GCF_040938575.1). Lineage (NCBI taxonomy): Eukaryota > Metazoa > Chordata > Amphibia > Caudata > Ambystomatidae > Ambystoma > Ambystoma mexicanum. The sequence continues at coordinate 1,105,489,041 of NC_090930.1, read as the reverse complement.
TGCTTAGTTAGGTTAGACTGGGCGTCAAAGTAGAAACCTAGAGTTTCTACATGTTTGGCAATAGGTATGCTATTCCCATCGATGACTATGTTTGTATAGTGAGGACTTAGTTTAAGGATGTTGTTGGATGATCCGACTAGGAGTAATTCCGTCTTGTCATCATTCAGGCATAAGCCATGTGTGGCCATCCATGCCTGAATGATGATGTAGACTTCATTAATCCGCGCGACGTCTATATCATAGGTTCCTGAAAGGGGTACGAGTATCTGGGTGTCATCTGCATAATTTGTGTAGGTGACACCCAGACGGTCCAATTTGTCAAATAGTGGCTTTGTAAAAATGTTGTACAAAGTGGGTGAGACGCAGGAGCCTTGAGGGACTCCGCAGGTGATAAGGGTTGGGGTCAGCAGCTGCTGAGGGTGAGAACACGTGCATAGTTCTGTTTGCGAGGAAAGATTGGATCCAGGCAACTGCAGAACTGGAGAAATGGGCCGCTGAGGATAGGTGGTTACAGAGTATGGAGTGATCCACCAGATCAAAAGCCGCAGAGAGGTCGAGTAGAAGTAGGATGGCCATCTTTCCTTTGTCTTTTAATTCATCAATCTGACTTTTGAGGTCGACAAGAGCGGTTTCTGTTCCGTGCCGAGGTCTGAAGCCAGATTGACGGGTGCCAAGTAGTTTGTGGGCTTCCAGGTAATCTTGTATTTGCAAGTAGGCTATTCTGTCCAGAATTTTCAATAGAAAGGGGACTGTCGTAATAGGTCTATAGTTGGTGGGTATAGCTGGGTCAAGGGTCTGTTTTTTTAATAGTGGTAGAACCCAGGACTGTTTAAGGTTACTTGGGACAGAATTGTTAGAGAAGGAGGAGTTTACAAGTTTAGTGATAAATGGGGCGAGGTCTCTGGCGGCATCTTTTATAATCTGGGCAGGGCAACTTTCGCCCTTACAATTTGACGGTTTGAGAGACGCAATGATTTTCTGGACTTCAGGAATGGTGACTTTTTTTAATGAGAAACCTGAGTTAGAGTGAGAGGTAAGGGTGGGAGCAGGTGTGGTGACTGTTAGTTGGGATCTTTTGTCCGCTATTTTAGTCTGTAGACCTTTGATTTTGTTAGATAGGGCATTTTGAATGCCGGTACACCATGCTTTGTCCTTGGTGCATGTAACTGGCGGTGGGTTAGGGTTCTCTAATTCTCTTAGAATGTTGAATAATTCTTTAGTACTAGAGCTGGCTTGGGCTATTCTGTCATTATAAGTTTCTTTTTTGGCCTGGATTATCTTATTTTTGTAGGTGGCAGTGATAGTGGCCAGGTTAGTTTTGTTTTCAGGTGTGGGGGATGATTTCCAACGAGATTCCCATTTTCTTTTTTCAGTGCGGAGTGTTTTCAGCTCTGGAGTGAACCACGAGTTAAGGTGGGCTATAGGTTTGCTTTTACGTAATTTTAGCGGGGCAATATCATCAATGGCTTTAGTCATAGTCTCATTGTAGAAGTTAATTAGAGTGTTAGGATCATTAGTGTCGGGAAGGGCATTAAGTAGGGGGGCTAACAAAGGAGCTAGAGCGTCTGCTGTGATGTTCCGTTTATTCGTTGTGAGGCAAGGTGGAGCAATAATGGGCTTTTTCTTTTCCAGGTTGTTGATGTGCAGTTCAAAGGTGATCAGGTGGTGGTCTGACCATACTAGTGGTGTCGGATCTGGTGGGGAGATGGTGCAGTTTAGGACCGCAACCTAGTCGAGTATCCTACCTTTTTCATGTGTGGGTTTGGTGCTAATTTGAGAATAATAGTGTAGAAGCTAGAGAGGTGGCGTGTGGGTCACTGGTGTCGTTATAACCGAGATTGAAGTCTCCTAAGATAATATTTTGCGCCGTAGGTTTGGTGTCGGCTGCTAGTGCTGTGATGTCTTCTTCGAAGGATCACGGAGGTCCTGGGGGCCTGTAAATGATATGTAGTGTGATGGTGCTATTGGGTGAGGTTTGGAATTTAACTGAAAGGAGTTCACAAGATGGCAGTGGTGTGGGGGTGGCTAGTCTTATGTTGAGAGTATCTTTAAAGATAATGGCTATTCCACCTCCTCGAGATGTGAGTCTGTCTGCGCGGAGAATGGAGTAGTTGTCTGGGACGGCTAGGGCAATAGAGGGGCCTGCTGCCTCATGCAACCAGGTTTCAGTCATTACAAGGAAGTCAAAGTTGTTGTTCACAATCAAGTCGGCAATCTCAGTTGCATGTGCTACCAGTGACCTGACGTTCAGTAATGCTCCTTTAGTGGGCTGTGATTGTGGGTCCATTATTGGAGGGATGGGGCTAATGTCCCTTGGGTTGTTCAGCGGGGCTGTGCACCTTTTCTTATGGCGCCTGTGATTATTACCGGGGGATCCTGGGCGAACTGTGCGCATGATCTTATGGGGATCTTCTAATGCAAAGTGCCTGTTGAATGGTAGTCTACTGGTTAGTCTCTCGTTCCGCTTGGAGGTGTCAGGAGGGGAGGCGGTAGAGGCTATAGGCACAGGGAGCAACTTGTGTGAGGTGGGAGCTGGATGTGGATAAGTTGTGGTTGGTGTGGGAAACGGGGGTAGTGTGGGAAGGAAAGGTGTAGGGCAAGGGATAGGGTGGTGACGGGGGCATCTCAGTCTGCCTAACCCCTCACCAATTTTAATGTAATGACCTCTAGTGCAAGGGATGTCAGATGGTATGATGCAGAATGGGAACATAGTTAAAGTTAGCAGTGCCTGCATTCTGTTTGATAAGAGGCAACTTTGGTGTGATGTTGCAGATGCTAAATAGTTTACAAAGGCACAAATATATTGCAACTTAGAGGTGAGGTTTAGCAGGTAGGGCTAAATGTATAATTAATATAACGTTGGCTGTTGACTTTAGTGGCTGTTAGGCACTGATCACAGATATATTGCTAGCTTGGACTAGGCTAAAGTGCATAGAGTAGGTGCAATATTGGCTTGGGATTAATGCACGTTGATTTGGGCTACCTCAGAAGCGGAAATGGCACACTCCTAATTCAGCTTATCAATTCAAAATAAGCATGCCTAGATTAAATTTACCATTGAGAGCCAAAGTGGCGCTAATTCAAGTGAATACACCTAGGAGCAGCTTTAGCAATGCAAGATACCTAGATTCGATTTACCATTGTGAGCCGAAGTGGCGCTAGTTCGAGTGAGCATAAGCAGAGCATGCCAACATTGCTTCCTAAAAACATTTTGTTGAACTGAAGTCGGATCGGTTATCTATGTAATCTAGCAGCTCAGTAAGCTAGTGCCGTAGTATGCATTAGAACAGGCCAGTGCAGTAGAGGCAAGCAGTAGGGTAGCAGTGTGGTGTCTGGTCGGCTAGCTGAGGTGGGCACTTCACAAAGCATTGTAAACAGGTTTGGTGGCTCACAGATAGTGGCAGTGACTGGCCCTAGTAGGCTAGCATACGGATTAGGCTGAAGCAATAAATTCTTGTGCTGTAACGTTATTAGTACCTGTGGGAACTTTATTTTCATGGTTACCCAGATTGATAGGTAAACTATTAAGAATACCTAATGAGTTTTTGTTCAGACCAGAAATCCCTGTGGATGTTGAAGAAGGGCAAGCAGCATTGGTCAGAGAGGAAAGGGTGGTTCTTCATGGGACAGATGATGAGGGAAAAGGATGGAGAACAGTTTTAGCCCTCAGTGAAGGATATAGGGTGAAAGAGCCGACAGACGAGGAGCCGTTTAAAGATGAGTACTCAGATGGTGAATTAGTATTTTTCATAAGTCTCACTTATTGGATAAAAGTAGAGAATAGAGAAATACCACAGAGAATGGCCTTGGTAAAAAAGAAATCATTATTTTTCCAGGAAGATTTAGAGAATGTTCCAAAGATTTTATGGACCACAAGTCCATATGAAATGAGTCAGTTAAATGGATAAGGAGTAGTTAAAATCAAGCTTAAACCAGAAGCACCTTTGCCACATGCAAAGCAATACCCCATGTCCAGAGTGGCAGATGCGGGTATATTCGAGACCACTTCTACTTTAATGAACCAAGGAATATTGGTACCGTCCGATTCTCCATGTAACATGGCTGTGTACCCAGTGAGAAAGTCAATCCGCGAGGGTTGTGGAGATTTATACAGGACCTTTGCCTTCTAAACAATATAGTCAAAGCTGAGTTTCCTTTAGTTCCAAATACCGCGACAATATTGTGCAACATCCCGTCTAAGGCCAAATATTTTACAATCATAGATTTAAAGAATGCAAACTTTTCAATCCCCCTCCATGAAGACGCACAGGATTTGACTTCATTTGCATATATATATTCAGTAAAATTGTTCAGTGATGTCATCAATGACATTTGTGATGTCATCTTTGATGTCCTGGGTGTTAGTCTTAGCAGTGCACGGTGGTGGTGCGAATTATGGTTGCTTAGCTTACCATAACTGGCAAATTTCAGGGGGTTTTCGGTTTTACTTGGAACCATAACATCCCTTTAACAAAGTTTTTTCACTGAATTTCATAGGTTTTTAGTAGCGCAACTTAACCATAACGTCCCTTTAACAAAGTTTTTTTACTGAATTTCATAGGTTTTTAGTTGCGCAACTTAACCATAACCTCGCTTTAACAAACTTTTTTCATTAGCACGCAGACAATATACAAAGATGGAGTGTAAAAAGCAACTTCTCAGGGATGGCTTTACACAGAATGTTGCAAAGTAAGAATTTATGCTCGTTCACAGTGAAGGTCAGCTGCTTCCATTTTTTGCTTGCGGGCCGGAGTGGCCCACGACTCGCACTATAAGGTTCTATTGTTTTTTGACCTTGACAGACAGGGATCGTGCCAAAGGACTTCTTTTGAAGTAGGGGTGCAGTAACGTAAGAGACGATAAGGATGAAATTTCTGAAACGAAACCGCTTTTATATATTATATCACTATGCGAAAGATTGTTGGCACAGACGGAGTCGTATTTAGGGACTGCATTACGCGTAGACAATGGAAAATGCCAATATAATGTAAGTAACCCTTTAGATTATTTTATACCGGAATATAATAACAATAGTGTGGCGTTAAAGCCGGTTAAGTTGTACTTGTTCGTTCAATGTGGCATATTGTTTTGTACCGCGCACTATAACCGCCGAAGTGGTCCCCTGGCGCTCAGACGGCTCTGAAAAAGGCAGAGGAGAGAGGGTGGGTTAGTGGGAATAAGTTAACATACTCCGTTGCACTATCCTCGCTAGCAAATAGTTTCACGCCCTAATAAATAAAATTAATATTTTTAATGAAGATCGGCTGTTGAGACTAATTTATGTTTTTAAAACAGGTACATCCTTCCCTACTGTCAATGCCACCATTTTCAGACCCCGGCCGACGGATTTTTTAACTGCCAGGTGCAGCTCCTAGTAAACACCTTCATGACCCTCACCATTTTATGAGACAATTGCCAAGGACCAATACGCCATTACGCGGTACTAGCGGCTAGAAGCAACATACCAACCGTTATGGTGGTCTAATGTCTCATTGTTGGAACAGCCTTCCGATTATCAGTGCGACCACAGTCCTTCTTTTATCATAAACCAACACCCTGTGTAGCGCAAAGGAACAGCGCGTGACTCAAGATGAACTTTTGTGGATCGACAGCAAAGACAAATGCAAATCGCTGAATATTCTCTAAACATTTGATGTCAAATAAATGTACTTTATGAAATGTACATTCTTGCTGTTTGCTTTTAAATCACAGTTTCATATTCCGAATTGTGACGCGCTGTGTTGTGAGATGATCTGTGTTGTTTTCCGGATTCTGTATGAAGTCGCGTAGGAGCAGTGTTGGCAACTCCTTAGTAAGAAAAGTAGCTACTGGCCGTCATAAAAGTAGCTAGAAGTAGCTAAATGATGTCATAACCTAATTTGCATAATTCACCAGGTGCATGATGGATGATTGCCAAGGGCATGGTTGTTATAGCCTCTCATTGAGCTCACCCCTTTTTTGTAATGAAAGTCGCGAATGCATAGATGAAAACTCATTACATCCATATGCATACATTCACATGCAAATGCAGTAGTATTTAAATAAACCCCACAATGATTAGGTTGTTCTGTTGTCGCTTCTTAAACGTTTACTGCCATTTTTAATATGCTAGTATTTTATAATCCATAATGCCTCGTTGTTGTAACAACCTTCTGATTATCAGTGTGACCATAGTGCTTCTTTTATCATAAACCAACACCCTGTGTAGCGCAAAGGAACAGCGCGTGACTCAAGATGAACCTTTGCGGATCGACAGCAAAGACAAACGCAAATCGCTGAATATTCTCTAAACATTTGATATCAAATAAATGTGTTTTACGAAATGTACAATGTTGCTGTTTGCTTTTAAATCACAGTTTCATATTCCGAATTGTGGCGTGCTGTGTTGTGAGATGATGTGTGTTGTTTTCCGGGTTCTGTGTAAAGTCGCGTAGGACTGGAGACGACTGGGCACGTTTCGCTACGCGCCCTGTAAGATCACAGAGAGAGATGGGGAATATGAATGCTTTGATAATGTCAGGCTTAGGGGCAGGAGATATGATTTAGTGTCGCAAAAGCAGGTCAGCCAGGTTGATGGGGCAAGTGATAGGATTATCACATAATGTCGGTGCACAGCAGCCTGATTTATTGTTTGTTTAGTGGACTAAAAGTCGGGTAAGGCCCACAGGAAATTGTAATGTCAGCAGACATAAGGAGGGTTCTTAGAACACTTTCAACCTGACAACGAACAATACGAACAGCGTTCTCAGAACACCCCCATTTTGTTTAATTGCAAACATTTCAGGACACCGCGAGTGTTCTTAGAACACATTCAACTTGCCAGAGTACAATACAGACAGCGTCCTCAGGACACCCCCATTTTGTTTATTTACGAACATTTAAGGACACCGCGAGTGCTCTTAGCTCAATTTTAGCTTGCTTGCGAACCAAACGGACACATACTCCGTCCTCAGAACACCCCACCATTTAGTTTATATAGAAAATTTCAGAACAGCCGTGTTGTCCGCAGACAAATCGAACACAACAAAAGCGTCTAGCACATAAAAAAAACAGAACATTGAACCTATCTCATACTCCCCCACCCTCCCCAAACACTCTTACACACCAACACACTCCACTAAATACAATTTTTAATCCAAGTTTCACCCCGCTGTCCGCGGTCGTCGCCGAATGCAAGATGGTGGGCGCCACAAAAAATCTGACGCGCTTCACGCACCACACCGTCCAATCAGCGAACACGTCGCATGTCCGCAGACATCACGCAAGCCGCTTGGCCAATCGGGGCGCTGTCCGCGGAGCGGACAAGGAAGTCCGTCCACGGAGCGAACGGCGATATCACTAATTTTTTTGCCTTACATTTTGGTCATTTTAAAAAAAACTGCTGGACGGATTTACACCAAATTTGCAAAAGCACGCTTTCGGGACCAAGCCCCCGCTCCTGCCGCAAATTTGGTGTAAATCCGTCCAGCGGTTTGGGCTGTAGGCGTTTTTTCCCATTTTGTCTATGGGAAAAAACACAAATTTTGGGACCCCCTCTATAACTTTGCACCCCCTGGACCAAACCTCTCCAAACTTTGCAATAAAATTTCAGAGTGGGCCATATACTTTTTTTGCAAAGTTTGGTGAGGATTCGTCCAGAGGGAGCGAAGTTATAAGCCACCCAATAAAATGCTCTTCCTATGGAAACACAGACTTAACCATAATAATATATATATATATATATCCACCTAAAGCATACTCATTTTCCCCATGGGTACTGTGAGTCCCCTTCATTCTTTAATAGGGTCCTTCAGAGGGACCTAAGCAAAGTTCAGTGCATGTATTCAACCACTTTTAAAAGGGCTTAAAGAAGCACAGCTGGACCAGAATAAATAATATGGACAGATGAGATGACTGAACGAATCGAGGAATTAAAAAACACAATCAGTACAGTCCCTATGTTGGGAATTCCAGATTATCACGAAGAATTTTACTTATTTTCCAATTCGAATGGAGAAGTCATGACAGCAGCTCTTACACAGAAAACAACATTAGGACATGGACACACACCATTAGCCTGTTATAGTGAGATTTTAGATCCAGTTACGATAGGGCATTTTCCTTGTTAGCAGTCATTAGCTTCTGCTGCATTGGCTATTGAAAAAGCTTCAAGTATAACAATGGGATGTTCAGTAACAATATTTGTGAGCATGCATTATTTGCGGTTTTAGAGAAACCCATACATACATTGGCAATGTAAAGATCATCTGGATACAAGGTAATAAACTGGAATCATGCAATTAAAATTGTTATATGTAAGAGAGTGTACCCAGCAACGTTCACAGCTGGGCCAGTAGGGGAGGATGATTATGTACATGATTGCACAATGGATACTGAAAACTTTAATGAAATTCCCCAAGCTAGCGAGAGTGCCCTTGAGACGGGGGAAGTTGTTTTTATTAATGATTCTTCAAAATTCACCAAATGACCAGCAAAAGGCATACTGGATCAGCAATAGTAACAGAGAACCGAGAGGGTGAATTTGAAGTAGTGACAAGTGCGAGATTTTCGTTACATTGCTCAACACAGGCTGCAAAATTAGTGGCGCTTATCGCTGTGCTTCAGAGATTCGAAGATGAGGAAGTGACGGTGTACTCTGACTTCGCCTATGTGACGTCACCCATACACAGAGGTCTGTCATGCTGGAAAAGGAGTGGCTTCTCCTTGCAGATGGCACTCCAGAGCAACATGCGTCCCTATTCGATAAAATTATTAAAGTACTAGCACTTCCATTCATTCTAGCAGTCGTAAAATGTGCAGCACATTCTAAAAGGACAGATTAAATTTGTCGCGGAAACAAAGCCACAGATTAAGAAACCAAAAAGGCTGCCTATTTCCCAACCATTTCTAATTTTGAAATAGAAAGTGACAAATGACAGGATGATGCATGTTGGTGAAGGAGGGCTTTAACATGCTGTCTTTTGTCCAGTTAATTGCGATACAAGGGTGAGCCTCACAAGAAGAGAAGGATTTATGGAAGAAACAGGGGTGTTCGTTATGCCCCACTGTGGCAATTTGGAGACAGGATAGCACTGGAAAGCCAGTTATGCCTCTAGCATTATTGAGGGTAGCAGTGGAGCACTCAACTACCATGCACATGTGACTCAAGAGAGTCTAGTTGATACAATAGCAGAAGACTGGTTTTCGCCAAATCTGTTAGAGCACATATCATAGTTTATTATAAATTGCATATTGTGCCAGAAATGTACTGCAAGGCATACTTTGGGAACAGTCAGAGGAGCAAGTCCTAGATGCAATGGCCCATTTCAGCATCTCCACATAGATTATGTGGACATGCTTCAGACATGCAACGGTTACAAATATATGCTGGTTGTGGTATGCGCTTTTTCTAGATGGGTCGAGGCAGGTCCATGCACACGCCCTGATGCCATGTGAGCTGCCAAGTTCCTTGTGTGTGAAGTGTTCCAAAGATGGGCTGTGTGTGAGGTTTTATGGTCTGACAATGGACCGCATTTTGTAAATGAGCTGTTCGAACATACAGTTCTTCTATTTGGCATTAAGCATCTGCTTTCTTCTGTGTATTATCCACAGGTGAATGGCGTCTGCGAGGGATTACATGGATTATTAAAGGAAAGGATTGCAAAAATAAAAATAACTTTGAAGAAGGGATGGCTACATTGCCTACCCCTTGCCTTATATGCCCTAAGAAACCAGCCTGACTCAGATCACCATCTAACCCCTCATGAGTTGGTTACTGCACTCTGCATGAGAACCAATCTTACTCCTCCAACTAGGTTAACAACTGATGCCCATAGAGTAGCAAAAACTCTAGGTGTGGAGATGCATGATTTCCTAACAACAATGACTGCAAGTATTTCTTTCATGTCTCAACCGGTCAATAATTGAAGGGAGGGGTCAAAGAGAAGTGACAAAGACGATCAACCCATTGATGTAGAGGATTTGTTAAAATAAACAATTCTATACCCAGGGGACCAGGTGCTGATACAAAAGTGTGTACGCATTTGGAGTACTCCCCTCTTTGAAGGTCCGTACTAAGTGGAAGAAGTCACAGCCAAGTTAAAAAGAGAGATAGACTGGCTTTATTTACATGGTATCAAGCCATATAAAGGTGAAACTCTAACCCCTTATGCAACTACTGACTGTGAAGTAAGAGAAGAAGTTCCACGTATACCGACTTGGCCAAAAGTAAAGACAAAGAAAATGAAAAACACAGAAGCACCTTAGACCTAAGGCCAATATCTTTTAACATTTGACAAGGAGTAAACAGACTTGCAGTTATCCTGAAACTCTTTTAGATAGGCTAAAGGAACAATATGGTGAATTACTAAAGCATAAAAAAGAAGAGCACATTTCATCTATATGTTACCTATTGCAATACCATTGCACAAATTCTTGTGAACATCATTTTTTATAATCTTATTAGGCATTTATTTTCATTTAAAAGGGATGTCGGGGAAGACCATGAAGATATAAATACTTATCTTTATATTTCGGCTCATTTAAAGAATAACCTATGGTATCAGCACACGAGAAGGTTTTAAGAGGAACATCAGATGAAAGCTGCTATGTGTGATTCCTTGTACCTTATTGTGACAGTCCTGTTCTAGAAACAAACTCTGACAATACCAGGTGAGACAGCTGTGAGAGGGGATGATCCTAAGTAGGCAGTACAGTCTGGGGTGATGGACAGATGATTCTGCCAGTGAAGCACAAGTAGGAACTTGTGAGGAACTTGTTTCTAACTTGCATCTCTCTCTGTCTGTTGCTAGGAGACTAGCGAGAGTGAGGCGGAAAACGTCCTTTATGAATGGGCGTAATCATGGTTTAACACAGTGAAGACTTTGATATATTCTGTTTTTTTTTATCTTGAAGACGGTTGCGCCGTTGCGCTAATTGAACTTTTGATATACTTGAGGTTACATTTGTCCAGTCGTACGTGTTTCTGAACCCTATGATTCATCCCTAAGAGGACAGACCTCGACGTACGGAGTACTGCGGGGGGTGTGTTCTGCCCGTGACGCCATCCGGGGCTGAAGTTATCAGCTGGGAAGCAGCTGGTCATCCGTGGGCCAATAGGACTGCACGGGCGTGTGTTTTACCCGCAACGTCGACAGAGGCTGAAGCTATCAGCTGCGAGCCAGTTGATTCTCCTTGAACCAATAGAAGAGCCGACAACGTCTCTGAAGAGGAACGCTGTAGCTCCGCTGCTATGGGAGGAGCAACGTTCGTCAAGCCAATCGCATGAGTCAAACGTCGGAAAGCTGAGTGAGTGAATTGTAGAGGCGCCACCTCTTTCCTAGAAAAGTTGAAATAAGTCTGTGCTGTGAGTGTCTGTCCGTAGCCAGTACGAGAGTAGACGTGAAGAGATAAACAAGTTGTCTGCAGCGCGCAGACTGCATGGGGCTGATTATGGAAGATGACAATTAACCATAAAGAAACCTGAAGCTAACGAAAAGGGGCTAGAAATGTGTCTTCCTTCTAATACTTGTTGCCAAGCTACGAAGTTAACCATAAAGTCATACCTACACAATATTCTCACACTTAAAGGAAAAAGAGACAGTAACATCCCACAGTAAAGACCATCACCAATAGAAAGAAAGTCTAGAAAGACTGTGAATCCTGTATCTGCTAAAGACATTACCAAGATAGCCGCTATATTAAGAGAAAAGTCTATCTATTCAAGAAGGAGAAAGAAATAGGAACCTAATAGAAGGAAATTCTTAGACTTACCAGTATACTTACCAGCGTGGAGAAGGTTCTGCTACTCAACCTGACAAAGTCTTCAGCAACCCGTATCCTTTAAGCCTAAAAGAAAAAGAAAGCAAAAGTTGAGAGTAAATTTAATAAAGTAATATTGTTGACAACTTAACACTGTTTCAGCGTATCACTCTTATCCTTACCATAGAAGCAGTGACATTAGGTGGCAGCATTGGGATAAGAGTGGACACCATGGAGGCCTTCATTAAGACATTAAGCGAAGGACAGCATCTGCTACAACAGGCTTTACAAATACAAAGCCAACAAGCACAAGCAGATCGACAAGCTTTTCAACAAGCTCTTCAAGTACAACAGGCACAGTTGATTGAGGCTACAAATGTGCGTAGACACTCTCAAGTACCAGCGTCTGTTCTGCAAAAATGTGCTCCCGGGGCAGACCCCACCCATTTTTTTGTGAACTTTGTACGCATGGCCAGAAATGCCCAGTGGCCAACTGACAGATGGTGCCACTACATCGCCCCACTCATGACGGGTGAAATGAAAAGCGCCTATCAGGCAGCAAATCCAACCGAAGATACTAATTACATAGACATGAAATGAGTTTTCTTGGAGCGCCTCCGACACGATGAGGAGGCATATAGAATAAAATTCAGGGAGATCAAATTGCAGCCTGAAGAAACCCCACGTCAACTCTTCTATAGGGTAAAAGAGCTAGGCGATAAGTGGTTACAAACAGCTACAACCAACACACAGGAAATGGCAGAAAAAATTGTGTTGGAACAGTTTATAGAGGCACTGCTTTTACCCATACAACGGTGGGTACGTCAACATCACCATCCCTGTCTAGTTGAGGCCGTCAATATTGCCTCAGCTTATCAGAAGGCAGGTCAAGGGTGACTAATAACTTATTCGGGACGTTCCAGACCTATTATGAGTCCCTTCAATGTTTCCAGCAGACCCCCAATCAATCAGAGGTGGCCAAACCCAATGGTAAGAAGAGCTGAATGGGAAAACAATAGACAATGTCCAACTAGTGAAGTTTCGGCTGGTACTCGCTCTATGGGGGCCAACCCCAAGGGGCTTCAATGCTTTGTGTGTTGCGATTGGGGGCACTTAGCACGGTTGTGCCCTAAGCGAGTCAATGGATGTGGGAGCAATTGAAGTACCAAAGGAAGAAGAGGGCCCAGAATTTCCACTTTCCACGAGATCCCCTTATGTGTATACATGTAAAGCTGAGGTCGATGGAAAGCCCACCAGAGCAATGTTTAATTCAGGAAGTCTTCAGACCGTAGTAAGTACTGAGCTAGTAGGTGAAATAATAGATTTGACAAAATAAATTCCCATTAGATGTGTACGCGTGGATATAAGAGTTTATCCTACCAAGGAGATAAAGGTGAAAGTAGCTGGGGAACAAATGGGAGTTAGGGCAACTGTATTGCCAGTATTGCCAGAGCCCCTTTTGATTGGCTCATATGTCCCCAACTTTACCCAAATAATAAAGAATTTGGAAGATAATTGGTTAGAAAGTGCACCCTTTTACAATCAGGAAATCCCTACCACTATCAGTAAGGAGAGAAGAAGTAGAGCTGACATTAAAAGATTGAAAAGAGAGTGGGGAGAAAGAAACGTTTTACCAATCACTGTGGATTGGAGGATTGACGAAGGAGGTGATAGTTTTCGAATGGCTCAAGAATTAGATCCACTTTTGAAACATGCTAGGACAGCGGCACAGGAGAACAACCCTAAAAACGAACCCTATTTTGTGCAAGAAAAGGGGTTATACTAAAGAGTCACGAAGGATGTAGCTGGGAAAATTGTTCATCAACTATTGGTACCCAGTAAGTTTTATAAAGCAATATTAGAAGTGGCTCATATACAAGTTGGAGAAGGACACTTGGGAACTGATAAAACTATCCAGAAGATTTTGTCAAGGTTCTTTTGGCCGGGATATACGCTCAAGTTGCCAGATTCTGTTAGGCATGTGAAGAGTTTTAGAAAAAAAATTGGGCAAATGTAAAGAAAGCCCTTTTACAACCTATGCCAATAGTACGGGAACCCTTTAGTCATATTGGTTTTGATATTGTGGGTCCATTGGATCCCTCTTCTAGAGGACACAAGTTTATTTTAGTAATTGTGGACTACGCAACCAGGTATCCCAACGCTTTTCCTCTTGAATCTACGAATGCACAACAGATCTGTGATGTACTATTGCCATTCATCTGTCGAGTGGGAATACCCAAAGAGATTGTAACTGATCAAGGAACCAATTTTATGTCTGGTATTCTAAAGCAAGTTTGTGAAATTTTAAAAATTGAACACTTAAAAACTGCAGTTTATCACCCCCAAACAGATGGTCTTGTCGAGAGATACAATCAGACCATCAGACAGATGTTACGGAAAACCGCTGAACCAGGAGAAAAGAATTAGGACAGACTGTTGCCCTGGATATTATTGACGCTTCGAAATACACTTTAGTCTTCAACAGGTTTCTCTCCATTTGAGCTTCTGTTCGGAAGACCGGTGAGAACTTTATTAGACATACTAAAATAAAATTGGGAGGAACAACCAACTTTCGAAATTACTCTGTCCGAATACGCTTGTCAACTCAGAGAACGAGTGTACAAGTTACAATCTGTAGCTCGAGAAAATTTAATGCGAGGCCAGGAAAGACAAGAACAATATTATAACCGAAATGCTCAGTTACGAAAATTTCAAAAGGGGGACTGAGTCTTGGTGCTCATTCCCACATCAGAAAATAAAATGTTGGCTGCCTGGAGAGGAACATATGTGATAGAAGAAGTACTAGGCGCTTAACTTATAGATTGGGACAACCAGATAAAACAATACCGCTCCAGACTTATCATGTGAACCTACTTAAGAAATGGATAGAACCCACTACAACTCTAGCTATGATCAATACTAATGAGGTCCAGGCGGAACATTTTCCACAGCTCTTGAAGAAAGAAGGAAAAGAAGCTTTGAATATAAATCAAGACTTTTCTTCTACACAAAAACATGAACTATCAAAAATTTTAGACAAGCATTCCAAAACATTCTCATCCCTCCCTGGAAGAACAACCCTCACCCATCATTATATAAACACTCTGCCTGGAAATATTTTCAGATTAAGATCCTATAGGATACCTGAAGCAAAGGTACAAGTGATCAATAAAGAGGTACAAGAGATGTTAGAGCTCGGAGAAATCGAACCTTCCCACAGTGATTGGTCTTCTCCAGTGGTCCTAGTTCCCAAGCCAGATGGGAGCTCCCGTTTTTGTATGGACTTCTGAAAATTGAATGAGATCTCAAAATTCGATGCCTATCCCATGCCCAGAATAGAAGATTTGTTAGACAAACTTGGTAAAGCTAAGTACCTAACCACGATTGACCTCACTAAAGGATATTGGCAGATACCATCACATCCGCCAGACCGAGAAAAAACAGCTTTCACTACACCTACAGGATTACATCAATTTACGGTACTGCCATTTGGTTTACATGTAACTCCGGCACCTTTCCAAAGGTTGATGAATTCACTCATTAAAGGACATGAGCAATATGTGGATGCTTATATAGACGATATTATTGTATTTAGTCAATCTTGGGAAGAAAATATAGTAGTCTTTGAGGCAGTACTACAAGAGTTAAAAATGCCAGGTGTTCATATAAATCCAAGGAAGACTTATGTCGCCAATTTCCACACAAAGTACTTAGGGTATTTTGTGAGACAGGGAGTTATTAGGCCTCAAGAAGAAAAGTTGGCTGCAATTCAACGACTGCAATTTCCCATGAATGCCAGACAGGTTCGAGCTTTCCTTGGGTTCGTCAGATATTATCGAAGTTTCATTCCTCATTTCTCGACTATTGCATCCCCTTTAACCAATCTACTAAAGAAGTCAGCTTCTCCAAAGAAATAGTGGCAGACAGAAGAGACTGAAAAAGCTTTTAATGCCCTTAAAAATGCCCTTACCTAAGAAGCCGTTCTGCGTTGTCTGGATTTTTCAGCACCATTCTTCTTACATACTGATACCTCTGGGACTCGACTTGGAGCGGTTTTATATCAGAACCAAGGCAAATCTGAAAGACCAATTCTGTTTATCAGTAGAAAACGCTTTCCACATGAAATGCACTATGCGACAATTGAAAAGGAATGTTTCGCAGTGAAGTGGGCCATAGATGCGTTAAGGTATTACCTGTTGGGAAGAGAATTCACGTTGGTGATGGACCATGCGCCTCTTGTATGGCTTGCACAAAATAAAGACTCCAATCCCAGGGTATTGCGCTGGTGCCTTTCTCTGCAACCTTTTTCCTTTAAAACAGTGCATCATCCAGGTAAATTGATGGCTCAAGCAGATTTTTTTATCACATAATCTTACCCTTACCAAACGTAAGGGCCCAGAAGGGGGGTATGTGACAGTCCTGTCCTAGAAACAAACTCTGACAATACCAGGCGAGACAGCTGTGAGAGGGCATGATCCTAAGTAGGCAGTACAGTCTGGGGTGATGGACAGATGATTCTGCCAATGAAGTACAAGTATGAACTTGTGAGGACCTCTTTTCTAACTTGCATCTCTCTCTGTCTGTTGCTAGGAGACTAGCGAGAGTGGGGCAGAAAACGTCCGTTATGAATGGGCGTATTAATGGTTGAACACGGAGAAGACTTTGATATATTCTGTCATTTTATCTTGAACACGGTTGTGCCGTTGCGCTGATTGAACTTTTGATATACTTGAGGTTACGTTTGTCCAGTCATATGTGTTTCTGAACCCTATGATTCATCCCTAAGAGGACAGACCTCGACGTACAGAGCACTGCGGGGGGTGTGTTCTGCCTGCGACACCATCCGAGGCTGAAGTTATCAGCTGGGAAGCAGCTGGTCGTCTGTGGGCCAATAGGACTGCACAGGGGTGTGTTTTATCCGCAATGCCGTCCGAGGCTGAAGCTATCAGCTGGAAGCCAGCTGATTCTCTGTGAACCAATAGAAGAGCCGACATCATCTCTGAAGAGGAACGCTGTAGCTCCGATGCTATGGGCGAAGCAACGTTTGTCAAGCCAATCGCATGTGTCAAACGTCGGAAAGCTGAGAGAGTGAATTGTAGAGGCGCTGCCTCTTTCCTAGAACTGTTGAAACAAGTCTCTGCCGTGAGTGTCTGTCCGTGGCCAGTACGAGAGTAGACGTGATGAGATAAACAAATTGTCTGCAGTGCGCAGCCTGCATAGGGCTAATTATGGAAGATGACAATTAACTATAAAGAAACCTGAAGCTAACGAAAAGGGGCTAGAAAAGTGTCTTCCTTCTAAAACTTGTAAACCATAAAGTCATACCTACGTGATATTCTCACACTTAAAGGAAAAAGAGACAGTAACAAACCCCAGTAAAGACCATCACCAATAGAAAGATAGTCTAGAAAGACTGTGAATCCCGTATCTGCTAAACACATTACCAAGATAGCCACTATATTAAGAGAAAAGAGAAGGAGAAAGAAATAGGAACCTAATAGAAGGAAATTCTACCAGTGTGGAGAAGGTTCTGCTACTCAATCTGACAAAGTTTCAGCAACCCGTATCCTTTAAACCTAAAAGAAAAAAGAAAGCAAATGTTGAGAGTAAATTTAATAAAGTAATATTGTTGACAACTTAGTACTATTTCAGCGTATCACTCTTATACTTACCATAGAAGCAGTAACACTTATGCTTTGGGAACCTCTACAATATTCAAAGCAACAGAAGTATAAGTGAAAAAGGAACATTGCCTGGCGCACTTTGCACTTTGCCTAACCACAGGACAGTTCCAAGGCAGAACAGCATCAATAGTGTGGGTGAATAAAGCAACATCTCAAAGATAAGACAATTAGACATAGATTCGAGACAAAAGCCAGAAACAATGCATCAAATAATGAAATACAAACAGCCTGGAATAAATGGAGCAGGAATCAAGATGGGAGAAATTAAGATTTTACAATGCAAGGATATGAATGGGAAGGAAATACGAGACATCTGGGAAAGAGTTCAACATAAAGGAACAGTGCTTACTCCTGAAAAATGGGCTGATGGATTAATTGTGTGGAAAGCACTGGCATTAACCCGACAATGGGAAGGAGTTGTGGGAAATGCAGGAAAGGAATGCAAAAACCAATGACCTAAGATTAAATGATTGTTGACATGGGTCGACCATGAGGGAGGTCTATTGCAGATACTACCCCTGAAGAATGCGTCTTTATGCTTCAGAAATAATGACACAGTGAAAGTTGGAGAAAACCGCAAGTGTGGCAGTTTTTTGATGTACCAGGCATGAAGGAAGGAACAGCAAGCCTGATAGACCATTAGTGGGCATGTGGATCAAGAACATATATAAAGTTGCCACCAAAATGGGAAGGCGTTTGTTCATTGGTACTGGTAAGCATACCAACCTTAGTAGTACCACAAAGTGACCTGCAAATTACAGACTTACAGATTTACTAAAAATGGACACACAGCTGAGGAAGAAAATATTGTTTTATTTTCGCAGACAGAGGAGACATAATTACTTCTCAGCAAAATCAATAGAAGACTGTTATGATATTCCAGATGAACATAAATAGTTCAGCAGAACAGCAGTGATATTCAGAGCTATATTCCTGCCACGAACTCAGACTGCAGTAAATGTGAAGTGATTACAGATTACCAGATGGGACCTGCTGCAAATGATCAATATGACAATAAAAGGATTTAACGCGTTCAGAGAAGAGTTGAAGGCAATCAAGCTCATGGCCATCCAGAACAGGTATGTCCTGGACTTAATTACAGCACTGAAGGAGGCATGTGCGCCAAAACCGAACCTTCTTGATGTACATTTACACCTGTACATGATTAAGAGAACAGGACTTTAACAGCAGCAATAACGATGTCATCAACCTTGCATACAGAAATGGTGGATGAAGTAGGCAAGATCGAGCAGGACAACTGGTTTTCCTCTCTGTTTTCATGGATTCCAACTTGGTTGGCAAATGCCTTCACATCACTTGGAGTAATACTACTGTTGGTATTGCTAGGATTTTATCTCATTAGGATCATCTTGGGAGAATGCCAGAAGACAGCCAAAAAAGCTATTGGAATGAAGATCATGATTGATATAGACGCTGTAACTGATGAGCAGATGCAAAATGAGGAAAGTGAGAATATAAAGAAAAGTACCCTTGCACCTTCAGGAACGAAGTTCTACTACCCTAAGGATCATACAAAATATGCAGGATGATGGATATTCTGTCATCGGGAGATTGCTGCCACATGCCCAGCAGTGTGATGAACATATAAAGAATGCAGGTCACCTGAGGGGGATGACAAAGATATAGGTCCCAAAGAAACGACAGTATGAAGAGATGATAAAGGGGAATGAATAGAAGAATGTCGCCGTGACTCAACAGCATGGGCACAGTTTCACTGTCCATTAGGAACCTCACTGATATAGGCTCTAGAAGTTCATCCATGGATGGCACTTGACCACATGTCCTTAATTCAATTCAAGTATTCTGTTCCCTGCTCCCCTCTGCTTCCAAGCACGTGTCTTTCAGGTGTCTTTGGGCGGAATAGAGGGAACCAACGTTTTTATGTAGGTGCTGCACAAATTGCTGCAACACTTTCCTTGGTACAGTTTGTATCGTGACACTCCGGGCACAGTGAGATCTTTTTACAATTCAGGAATATTCACATCTCACCAGACCCTCAGGTTGCTCAAAACAAGGTCAGTATTTCTTTTTCTCAATGAAAGGCACACCGCGGTGCATATTTCTCTGTCCCCTACACTCTCCTTCTACCCAGTTGTCATAGGTATAGAGGCAAGCGTAATCATTTAATATGTGCAACGTGGATCCAGTGTCCATTTCGAAAATCATTAGGGAAATACATTTCTTAAAATCAGGCGGTTTCTACGAGGCAGCCTTGTACTCTGGGATTCATGCCAGCAGCTTCATTCTGTATGCTTCTCAGTGCATTAACGCATTCCACAGATCAGCTGTACTCAGCGACAGCACTTGTCAATGATGTTCAGATGTTAGGCCATTCTGTATCAGTAGGCCAGTCTTCCTGCATCAGATGTATCTCAAGAAACCAAAAAGAAAGTGCAGTATCAAGCATAATATATCGTAAAACTGTTTTCAAACAAGGCAAAATCATTAATTCTTGCATAATACTGCATAAACACTGCCCTTCAAAATTCAATTTCATACCAGGTGAAACCTGTTCTACTCTGTGTCAGAGTCAGCAATACTAGGATCTCGGTGTCGGGCCATTTCAATTCACTATGTGCTTGTTCAAGAACTGACAAAGGTCTGTCAAACAAATCAATTATTTCTCTACTCTCTCGTTCAGTGTTATACATACAATCATGGTCGTCCTCATGCCCATCATTTTGCTCTGGGACAAGAAGCAACTCAGCTGTGCTCAATGGGTTACATCTTGTGTTCCTAATGTGTGCAGTGAGCATAGTAAGTTCATAATTCGAGCTGATGTGACGTGTCATTACCTAAAACATCAACTGAGTAAGGCACAATGGTTAAGTATTGACCCAAAACCATGCCTTCACTTTCTTTGCATGATGCAACTGCTGTAGTTACGGCTCTAAGACATTTAGGTAGAGAATAACCAACAAGACCCAATGCAAAGGAAAAATATCCCAGTGGACTATTTTTCGCACCATGTTCCTTTATTAGCACTGCTAAAGCACATCCATCTTTTACATATCCAAACACGACAAACCTTTTAACATAATTCGAAATCTCCAAAATTGGAGCATTACACAAAACTGTTTTCAGTATGACAAAAGCGTTCTGAACCTTCTCTGGACCAAAGCTCCTACCCTCCTCCAACAAGAGGTACCCTACATAGGTGGCTTCATGTTGACAAGTCTGGTACTCTCTCAAGGAATCTGTGTGACTTGCATTTGCAAGATCCTTCAGTAAACTAATAGTACCCTTCTGGCATGCTACACACGAGTCTGCCGCATCTAGTAACAATGTGCAGTATTGTGGCAACTGTAATGTATCTACCTGCTCCTTAAGAGCTCTTCTGCAAATGCTAGTACTCTCAGTGTATCCTCGTGGTATTCTAGCAAAGCTCAATGCATCAATCACAGAAAAGCATGCTCCCTGAGCAAGAATCATGGTTAATTTGCAAAACGGTCAGGTGAAACATTGTCACCATTTTTAATAACTTGCAAAATGGTGCTGTTACAATTGCTGTCAAATGTGTCCAAAATTTCACCTTTCCTCATCAAATCACACGGCAATGCTGAATACTGTGAAGAAACATTTCTCTGTGAGGATACTGTTAAGTATGCACCATTAGTGCTTCAATGAAACATTGGGCCTCATCACACGGAAGGCGGTAACTATGGCGCTATTAGCGCCATGGTTGCCGCCAGTATTTTACAGAGTCCGCCATGGTGAATGGCAGAATTACCAGCCATCCCAAGGTGTGTGGGGGAGGTAATTCCCTATTCACCATGGCACTTCCCCATTCCCATTTTTGCCCCTATAGGGCTCAATGGGAATGGGAAAGGCGGTAATTATGGTACCGCAAATTGCGGTACCGTAATTACCTCCAAGGTCCCTTTGCGGGTCCCGTCCTTAACGGCTGGTAGAACCAGCCGTTAAGGTAGGGACCACAAAGGGACCTCGTAGTAAGGCGGTAAGGGTTTATTGGCACTGGTACCCTTACCGGTACCAGTAAACCCTTACCGCCATCCATGTAATGAGGCCCATTGTGTACAATTCTTTCAACATATTCAATCCCAATAGATTCTCTCCAGAATATGATGTTAGCAAGCAGTAGCATGTATCTGTAAAGGGACAAATAGTAATGGGTACTGGCTGTGAGATAGGGCATATTTCTGGTGTACATGCAAACCCTACAAAAACTTTCTGTTGCACTGACAGGGCAATATCTGGAACCAGTGAGCTGTCAATGGAGCATTTTTGTGACCTGGTATCTATCACACATGAGTCTGCCCTAGGTAACCTTTTTTCCTGGTTGACCCCTATCTTCCCATTCATTTAAACTGACTGGTGTACTGACTCTGGGACCATATCCCAATTGTCCAACATACTCTTCAATCTCCCCTGTGTTGCTCTTAATTCACTAAGGAACAGAGTCATTATGTTTTCATTCTCTAACCCTGTGGGTTTTTTCTCATCACAAAATTCTTCACAACATGTGTGAATTTTTCTAACATCAGGCATCTTTAAAAAAACGATTCCCTAGCCTGGCTAAATATATCCACATATTTTACAAACAAACAAACTTGGAGCAAGCTCACCTAATTTCAAAGAGAGTCAACGCTATCTCCCATCAAACAATAACTCGATTTCTGTGCTCAGTGATCTTCATTCATAAGATGCAAAACAGCATCAAGGCTACAATGTGCTTCACACTCTTGCCAGAGATGATCTTGGCCAACACGTGGATCAGGAATAACAGCTGCTGCAAGGAACTTCATTCTACTTGCCAATGATCCCTCTGGCCCTCTCACTGTCATCGATCATCCTTTGGAAGGGTACCTATTCGGGCGCCATTTGTGAATCTAAAATATTATACTAGGAAACAAAAGAAGATCACAAAGACACAGAAATGGATATTCAAACCAATACATGTTTATTGTGCATGGCAGCAGTGGAAGTCAAGGCCCTAGCACCCGTCACTAGCAATGAAAGCTCCAGCTAATGAGCAATCAGCACCCTCTAGCAATGAGAGCTTCAGCAACACCAGCCCTCCCAGCACACTCTCGTACTGAGAGCTCACCAGCCCCCTCCCTCTCCCTAGCTCCCTACTGAACATAAAATCACTGTTTATACATAGAAGCATATTGTGCTAACATTCATGTCTTTCGGACGAGACAGAAGGACTCTGCAGAACGAAAACATCAGTCCAGGCTATTTTCGCAGCTAAAGGATAGCTGACAGTCTGCCAAGAGACAAGTTGTTATGAAAACATCTCTACACTGTGTTCAGCTGCGTGAACACATTTTCCTTTCACGCGCAGCAAAAGCTGAATTCATAATAGACAAAAACAGACCACAATTCTAGCGCTTAGATTGTGCGCTATACAAAATAACAAATATATCTTTCTACATGGCTCTCAGCAAATGTTGATCCATGATAGCTCAGAACCAACTATATTGCTAAACAGAGTGCAGATTGACAAGGAGACGCTGGAAGAAAAGCTTTGTGTGTAAAGCGAAGAGGAGTCTATGTTGGCTTGGGATCAATGAGGCTATTTTTAAGGAATAGCATCAAAGCAGGAAGGGAGGCAGATAGATAAGCCATGGGCAAGACATGTTTCTATTAGATTAGAGAAGAAGAAATCATCTTTAGGAGCCAAGTACTGGACAATTAAAAGTGTATAAAGTCTATACAAAGTAGAGTGAGCAAGTCTCAAGAGTCCAAGAGGAGCAATGACACCCAGCATAATTAAATCCAATAGCATTAAATAAGAGGTTGAAATTGACAAATTCATGGTCTCTTCACATGTGACTCATAAATTGAAAACATGAAGCCTTGGATGACGATTGGGATGTACTCGCACTCCCTTGAATGTCCTAGAACAGAGAGAAGGCTATGCGGTCAACTGCAGACGGGAACCGTTGGCTCATGGCCAGACTGATGAGAGATGATGGACTAATTGGGAAAGTGGGTAGTAATCTAATGTGACTCAAGCGCCTGGGTTTTGTTTCACATACGTGCTGCTAACCGAGACGAAAGTCCAAGGTTGGGTGAGAAAGCTAACCAATCAGTGGGTCTATGGGGCAACCTACTATACAATGTTGCATAGACCAATTCACTGCCATTTTGTTAACTATAATCAGTATTGTACATATTTAGAGGTATTTAAAGGCGTGCCTCACAGATAAGAGACAGTCAATGGTGTACTAACACCTATGTATTCTATAAGTAGATATGTTCCCTTAACCAATCCCTCTCGCTAATACTTTTTACAGTTTGCCACATAGGATGATGTCATAGATGATGCATATTAGGGTATAAGACCTCTGTGTAATCAAGTTCATGTGTGAGTGTGTGCATGAGTCCATTGTCTGCAAGATGACCCTGTTTTATGAAATTGAGAATAAAGTAGTACTTTGCCATATTCTTTGAGTCTCTACTGTTATTTGGTCTGGGATCATTATTGGTATTTTCATCTAGCACAAGAGACATTTCATGGCAGAGACCTATTTGCATGAAAGTTCAATATCCACTATGAGGAAAATTACCTCAGTCGTGTGTTCATTTCCCTACAATTTGTGCAAGCCACCCAGATTTCTGTGTTGAGAGAAACACATTCAACATGTTATATACAAAGTGCATTCATAAAGGGTTGTTTTGAACCATCCTGGGATTTTGTGACCAAACATTAGAGCTGAAGGCAACATTAGTATTCCGAGGGCGAGGTGAGTTAATTTGCTAAAATGACTTCACGGATGGGTTTGTGGTGAGGACAAGGAACAAGACATTGGAAAGGTGAAGAGAGAAATGACATGTGCGTAAATGGGATTATAGAACGGAGTGGTCAGGATATTGACAGTGGATGGAGAGGTAAGGGAGAACAGCACATACAAAGGAGTGAGAAGAAAGAGCAACAGATATGAGTAGGCATGAGTGCAGCAGAGAAACAGCCTGCTGGTCTCATTGGGCCAGCTAACAGTCAAAGCAAACCCTTTGGTTGGGTGGTCACAACTGGAGTGAGAATGGAGTGGTGGAATGGTGAAATAATGGTGATAAGAGACCTGTAGGGTTTCATTACAAAAGTACAAAGTCCTTCCTGTATGGAGATACTCCTAAGTAGCTGTGGGGAAGTTAGAATGGAGGTGTACACTGTTAAAGAAAGGAAGAAAGGATATCCTGCCAGTGTGAACATTACTCGAACCCGTAAAAGAAATAGCAGCTTACTCCTAATATTGAAAAACATCTCACATATTGAAAAACACACCAGTAAACCTTGTTTAAACTGGAGTCAGTTAACCTTGGCAAAACATTACTTTGTGATGTGCACCAGCAATGAGAGGACTTCTGTCTTGGCATTTAAGGTGGCAACGCACTCCGTCTCCCCCCCCCACTATCTCTCTCTCTCGCTCTCACACATCTATACCACATGATTAAGACTTAGATGCCATGGAGTGGTTCCTACTCCAACAATATGAGATTGGGGCTGACAACGTGTTTCTGTTGACATTGCTTAAACTAGTTCTGAAGAATAACTTTTTTAGGATTAGAGATGACTTCTACCTACAAATAACAGGAACATCTATGGGTGACAGTATACCCCTTGTTACGCTAATGTATTTATATACCATTTTGAGAAAATAATGATCTTGACACTTGAAGACGCCCAGAGACATTTTATGTTCTATAAGAGGTACATAGACAATATTTTTGGAGTGTGGGCAGGCACACATGCAGAACTAATTAGATTTTTGGAAAATTTGAATGAACTCCATGATAGAATTAAATTCACATTTTGTACTGACCAGACTGAGATTCATTTCCTCGACACACAGATTCATTATCTGAATGGGGGTTTGTAACTAACTTGTATACACAACCTACCGATAAAAACAGTACATTGCATGCTACAAGTTTTCATCCTCCAAGAACGATCAAGGGGCTACCCTTTAGCCAACTGGTCAGACTGTAATGGATTATCTAAGATCCAGTGGAACATGGAAGACAATGCAATACTAGGTTGCAAAAGTTTAGAGTGAGGCACTATGATGCATCCACCTTAGATTTGGCTAAGAACAAAGCATCTATTCTAGAAAGGGGCAACTTGCTGCAAGAGTGTATTAAAGGTAAACAGAATAATCTAGTATTTGTGTATACTTATTCACGTCAAAGCAGTCAGGTGAAACAAGCTATTGCTAAAAATTGGCAGATTCTTTTCCCAACATACCCTATTTTCGCCTACAAAAACAGTATTTCAGTGAAAAATAAATTTGTACTTGCAGAATGTGAGGCTAAGAAAGAGTCGAGAGTGCCTAAAGTTGGTACCATACCATGTCAAGCATGCCAGCATTGTCCCAATGTTATACAGGGACCTATGATTAAGCATCCGTATTCGGGCAAAGAGATCAGAATTCGATCATACTGTACATGTGACTCAATGAATGTAGTCTATGCACTGAAATGCCCACGTGGGAAATATTATGTTGGTCTTATCACACGAAAAGGCAAACTAGAGATGGACAGTGCATGAATCGCAAATAAGAACACAGAGCCAACGATCACCAGTGGCTATGCATTTCCTTGAAAAAAAAAACACTATTGCACAACTACAATGTGTTGTTTTGGAACAGATCAAAAGCAGCAAAAGAGGTAGAGACATAAACAAACGGCTTCAGCAATGGAGATCTTCTGAATTGAATCCCTGGATGCATTACATCCAAGAGGAATGAATATGAAGTTCTATCTAAATAGTTTTCTTTAAATCAATTTGAGTCGACTGGCTATTGAGTCATTAATGTCGAAGAGACCTCTGGGAGAGAGAACACATGGGCGGGTTACTAAGTGACCCTATATTTGGGTCATATGAGGTTTTGCCTGTTGCTTTTAAAATCTTTTTTATTCTAATTTCTCTGTTAACTATCTGACCTATCACTTTATTTTACAATTTACACGGCTATTACTTCTCGGTATTTCCCTTTACACTGGTGAATTCTTTAGTGTAGTGGCTTATTTTTCTGTGCAAGATTTTCTTTGGGGCACCCAGATACTCAGTTTGACACATAAGTTTTGCATAGACATCCATTGATGTCTCACAACACATAGGGCTGTTAGATGGAGACTGAGTTTTAGGTCCTTCTCCTTTCTGTTATTATGATTTTTGATTTGACTGCATACAACCTTGTTGTAATGTGAACTGTATTTCGTTATTTGACAATCTGCAGTAAGGAGAGACCGTAGATTATTATCTTTTATTTCACACTGTTAAGTTAGATGAAGCTATCTATGAAATCAACACACTAGTGTCATAAATAAGCTGTGGGATACTATACTCCCCATTATCGCAGCCATAGTGGTACATTGTATTGTTAAGGGAAGAAGATGTTTCTGCTCTTCTCATAGTTCCCTGGCTCACCGCAGCGGCGCACGGGTGTGTTAGGTTCATAGTAGCTCCTTTTCCAGCGGCTCACATGCACACGAGAACCCTGCGTGGCCACTACATGTAGAGAGTAGGTTTAACATTGTTAGCTAGGTATGCAGTTCTAAATCGCTTGTAGGGACAGACGTTGAATTTTCGGCGATGACGCTTGTGTGTCCGATTTACACTATATGTCCAGTTTCCCAATTTAAGATGGAGCGCTGCGACTGACACTGAAATCTTGCGTTGACGCGTTTTTGTGTTAGATGAATACCCTCCCTTACAGGATGGTTGTTACTTCCTGTTCACATCAGCCTGTTATGGAAGACTTTGCCAGGTGTTTGGAAGTGTAAAGTGGATCAATTTAAGGTGACTTTGACTTCCACCGGCACCTCTAACTTGAGGGACGCTTCTTTCCTTGACTATGGGATGTAAGTTGAGTTGGCCCAGTATTAATGGAGGTTTACTTGTTTTAGGTGGGAGGTACGCAAACAAGTTGAAGAGGCATTTATGATAGCGACAGCGTACTCAGGCAGGTACTTCAACAATAGAGTGAGAGAATGGGGATGCCCTTTTTGCGATTAATAACTGACTGAGGGTATCTTTTCTCTCTAGCCAGCACTCCGGTGGAGCTGGGAAGAAGGGGAGAAGGGAACCTTGGACACTTGTTACTTACCAGGCTAGCAGCTTATGAAGCAACCTTGAGGTAATTTAGGCTAACTACACTGCATGGGTCATGTGATGATTGTCATTGGGCTGTGTTAATTAGACTGATTAGATACTTCTCTTTTCTTCTTTCTTTCTTTTTTACTTTTATCTACTAACAGAGGTGCTCTCTCGTGCATGCCGGTACTGGCTTTAAGACATTTTGATACTACCCTCTAAGCAGAATTGGACAGAGGCATACAGTGGTTTTGATGTTAGACTTGTGATGGTCTGTTGTCCAATGATAATTGTGTCTGTTGAGAAGTATCTGATTTTAATATTGATTTAAACTTTGATGTTTAAAACTAATTATGATGTTTCGCTTTAATGTTTTAGATATATGAGGGTTTTTCCCTGATGATGGGACAAGATGTCCCGAAACACGTAGGACTTGTTTCAACATAAACCCTCATTTAGGATCTTGTATTATATTGTATTGACAAGATTTGATTGTGAACCATGAGATGGAGGCAATAGATTTATGCATTTGACAACATTCATTGGTTGTTTTTGGTTTTGTTCTATTGACGGTGTTACCTTAGACGGTGAGGAGATACGGAACCAATCGATTAATGTGTTTTTTGTATTGTGAGTTACACTAGGAATTCATGTTTTTTTTATGAAAGGGTATGTTCTGATTAACAAAATCTGGACTGTGTAATGTTTATACAGTGGTTGTGTGATATTTGTTAAACATATATAGGTTCAGTGGGCCACACCAGATGAGAGTGAACAGGCAGGGTTCTGGACAGTCTTTGTCCAGACTTCTATAGTGTGTGGAGTACAGAGTTGCCACCCCAGTTCACCACCCGGTTCCTGTGACCCAGACAAGGGAGAGGGAGCTTTTAGTGGTTCTGAGTGCATGCGAAATACCAAGTTGGCCCTTAATGAAGATGGCAAAGAAAGCACGCCACTATGTGGCCCAGGAAATTAAAGCTTGGCACACAACCTTACAGCTATCCTGACTGGATCACTTTTTGGTATAGTGTCCTTCATTGGCGCTCAGAGTGGGGAATGTAGAAAAAACAATTATTACTTTGGCAAATGCAGCCACACGCGTTGCCAGTTGAAGTGCCAATGAGATATTCTGCTTCTCAGCACCCAGATTGCGACACCCCTTCTCCTCTCTGTTTTGTGTAGCATTGTTTTCCCATAGGGTGGCATTTTGCGCCACATTATGGCCCAAAAGCAGAAATCAGGATCCTTGCAAAGCCTTAAAAAACTAGCGTTACACTAATTTTGTGAAGATTTTGCTCTGATTGAAAAGCCAGACCTACTTATATATTAGATTCAGTAAAAAAACTTTGTTAAAGGGACGTATGGTTAAGTTGCGCTACTAAAAACCTATCAAATTCAGTAAAATAAACTTTGATAAAGGGACATTATGGTTCAAAGTAAAACCGAAAAACCCTTGAAATTCGCCAGTTATGGTAAGCTAACCAACCATAACTCGCGCCACCGTGCGCTGCTAAGACTAACACCCAGGATACCCAAACACCCAAATGTTCGTAAAAAAACAAAATGGGGGTGTCCTGAGGACAATATGCCTGTCCGTACTGTTCGTAGGCAGGTTGAAACTGTTCTAAGAACATATCAAGTGTCCTGGGATATTCGTAAATTAACAAAATGGGGATGTCCCGAGGACACTATGTCTGTCCGTATTGTTCGTAGGCAAGTTGAAACTGTTCTAAGAACACATGCGGTGTCCTGAAATGTTCGTAATCAAACAAAATGGGGATGTCCTGAGGACACTATACCTGTCCGTAGTGTTTGTAGTCAGGTTGAAACTGTTCTAAGAACAACCGCCTGTCCGTAACTGTTCGTTTCACTTGTGTCGCACTTTTAATTAGTTTCAGGGCCCGAACACTGTCCGTAGACTATCTACGCACATGCGCACCAAACCCATAAGTCCTACGAACACTGCGCGTGTCCATAGCTGTCCGGCACACTTGTGTCACACTTTTAATTACTTTGAGGACCCGAACACTGTCCATAGAACACCAACGCGCATGCGCAAAACAGTTCCCGTGCATTTGGTGTCCTGCAGACACCCGTTCCATTCGTGGACATGTTCGCGACGCCATCATGTGACTGTGCCCACGCTAAGCATATATTCTGATTGCGGACACTGTTCGTGTCCCCGAACAATTTAAAAGTACCTTTTCAGGAAACCCACAATATTTTATAATAATAAATCACCATAGCACATGTCCCAGACAATGATCCTGACTTTCTACATACTTTTTGGGACTTTTTGAGACTTTTGTTTGGTGTTCGATCTGTCCGCGGACAGCACGGTTGTCCGTGAAGCATGCACCAGCACCCCTATAAAAGGCCACACCCCAGAGCTCATTCTCATGTTGTTTCTGACTACCTGACAGAACACTGTAGTTTGGCTGCCAATCTTCCTGATTTTTCAGAAACCTGATGGCAACCATGGATCCTCTGCTTCCACCTGGTGCTACATCTGCCTCAGCACCACCCCACCCCCTCCACCACCACCACTTCCTCAAGTGCCTGAAGAGGGGAACAGGAGTGAGGATGTAGAGGAGGATGAAGAGGATGAAGAGGATGAGGTAGTGGAAGTCCCTACTACCAGCACTCGCCGTGACTCTTGGGTGTGGCGGTTATTTACCATTCATGGTAACATACCCAAGGCGCGTGCAGACAAAGTCACCTGCAAAGAGTGCAAAATGGTGCTCAGTCATGGAAGGCTTGGTTCGTACAACTTTGGTACGACAACTATGAAGCGACACCTAAGGTCATTCTACGGTGGGGCCATTCGCAAGGTTGTACCTTGCGAGGAGCATAGTAGGTTGACTTCCTCTACTACATCCTCCGTTTCCTATCCTGTCACCACAAGGAACACTCCTGTGAGATTGCGTATTCCTCCAGCTGCCTCACAGGCCATTCGCAATGCTGATGATCCTTACCTTTTGAGGGTCACAGTTGTGTGTATGTACTGTGACACAGTACTCTGCAGGGGGGAGAGACTTTGTAGTGCTTTCGAGACTACCGTCTCAGAGCACGAGAAGACCTGCCCACTACGTAAGTAAGGCCCACCCTACATCTTCCTCTCTCCACCCGCCCTTTCTTATCCCCGTGGTTGGTGTCCCCCCTTGCCCTCCTTTCTCCTCCTCTCCTAGTGTGTCGTGTATAAAAAAAACAAAAAAATATAAAACAATAAAAAAAAAGGCTCTTTTCAGAGCCGCCTTTCACAGTTTAAAAATAGAAGTGGCAAATAAATGGAGCAGGGCCCTGTTTATTTTTTAGAAGTCTGCGGACAGTTCGCGCACCTCTAAAATATTGGGTATGCCGCCCTATCATAACCATTGCACTTTTCTCTGGGAGGAAGTGATGGCTCTGAAAAGAGCCTTTTGGTAGTGTTTGTTTGTGTTTGAAAACTTGAAATGGTCAACACCTACTGCAAAATGGATGGCTGTAATTCCAAAAAAGGTTGCAATGCATTTTGTACATTTCTCAAAAAAATCTGATTGCCAGCATAAGTAAGATGGACTCCATCTCTGCGAAAAATGTATGTGCTACGAAACATAATATTTTCATTGTGAAAAGAGGACATGCCAACATCTCTTAGAAAGGCACAAACAGCCTTATTGACATTGCACCTCGCTTTCTCCATTTGTGGACCAAATGAAGAAGAACGCAGCCACATTTGTCTCTGCGCAATCCGAGAAAAAAATTGCTTGAGAATTTGGAAACGTCCATGACCTTCCCAAGTCCTTCTTTCATTGCAAATTGCAAAGAAATTCCAGACACATGTCCTAAACTATTCCCTCCACAATGAATTATCATTTTGTTTGGATGATTCTCTGTCTCCAATGTAGCACAGAGAGGTAGCAAGTCCAGCCACTTCATTCCACGCACTCCATGCCAGTGCACTTACACATGTGGGAATCCAAGATCTACAGCTACTCCACAGCTTTCTGCATGCACCTTCAACCAATGTATCCACAAGTCCACCAAAATCCAGACAATCTGTTTTCTGAAACACACAGCCATAGCTATCTGTTCTTTCTTCGCTCAGGAAAAAGACTTTCTGACAAACTCTCTCCTGACACAACACACCCACTAAACTTTACTGACCAATCCCTTCTCTGCTCATTCTCATTTGCATGCCTCCCCACCCCAAAATCCCTGTATGTTACTCGCGATGTCCGTGGACTACCGCCATGTCCGCGGACATATCGTAACATGGACAGCCCTTCTACCATTTCCACTTCACTCTCTGTGCCATTCCCTGATTGGATACAGCTAAATAGTCACACAACCATCCACCAATCAGATCCAAGACCTCTACATCTAACTCCATCATCATAGATCAGCACTTTAAATGTACTGTTAATCAATCTGAGTACAAGTGTCATATCATTGTAAAGCACCTACTACAAGAACTACTGTACACATCGCCAAGATTTCTACTTGCAGCTGCATGCATATCCATATGCATGAACACAAACTACAGGTATGCATATTTTCTTTATAGTACATGTACAATTCTTATAAATGCATATAAAAAGATTAACTGTCTTTTAACCTATATAACCCATCCATCTGCTATAGTCAACTGTCACTTCCAAACCTATCTGCTATTTAATTTCTTTTTACATACACATTTGCAAAGCATGTTGAACTAACATATTTAAAGTAAAATATAAAGACTGCACATAGTCAAACAAATTGCATGCACACACTATGTTCAGATATCAAACAAGAATACTTCTACAAAAACATAAAAATCAATGTCTAAATTAACATCAGTGCTATAAACACACAAAATGACTAACTTCTCTCCTCTACAATTGCAGTGAAGACCACTCTCCTGAAAAGCAGCAGCAGAATCTGAAGTACAAACAACAACTCAGACGAAACCTGCTCATTCCACACAAAAAAGTAAGTTAAATACTACCATAATATTTTTACTGTTACTCAAACACACTGTGGGGTTCATTCATGGTATTTCTGTGCCTAAAAACAGAGATTGTATACCATTCTGTCCACAAATCCCCATTTGTTAAACAGGGATTTGCAGGCAGAATGGCACACAAATCCCTGTTTTTCGGCGTACAAATGACATAACTCAGCCCCTAGAATGTTAGTATTTTAGAACAAAGAACTGTTTTAATTCTATACCATTAGAATTACTATTTGTGCTTCTCCTCACTACTAGCTTACTTTCTACTGTCATCTGAACCTCAGTATAGTAACACACAAATTCAAGAATACCCATCTCAACTAGTTGTAGTTGCCCAATGCACAATCACACACCATCACATACATCTTTACCATCATACTCAGACACTCATGCACACAGCACACATACATTGCAGAACAGCCCAACCCATACCTTCTTTATTTTTTTCAACAGACCCCAAAGAATGCCTACAAAAAGCAAGTCCGTAGAAAGCAACGCAGAAGTAGAAAAAATGAAAATAGAAGTGTCCAAAATAAGCATCCATCTCTAGCAGAATTTGTACAAGAAGTTCAAACAAAACAGCTAATACAGTCATTTTGCGAAACAAAACAAGCTTCAAGTACAGAAACGTTGCCTCCTCTATCAAAATGTAAAACGAAACAGAAAACGGTTAACAAGAATTCAGCTACCTCTACTGCTAGAGCTGCTCCTATAAATCTTGATATAGTGCCAAGTAGGCATACCAAAAAATGTATTTTAGCAAAAATGTTCTGCCACAGAGTCCTTCAAAATCTTATAAAAACAGGAGAGAAATCATGCACAACCCTTAAAATCTACCGTAGAAAATTAATCTTAGAAGCTTTGATAAACAGTGCAATCCTTGTCGAAAGAAAGTTATTTATTTTAGTGTTAAACAAAATGAAACCACTAAAATAAGAAATGACTAAATTACTAAAAAACTTCTCAATAAATGAAATGTCAACAAAAACAACTTCTTCAATATCTGTGGAGGTGAGTGGAGTCACACCACAAGCACAGAACCATATTTTAATGAAGAAGCATACAAACAAAAGCAAACAAATACAATTTCCAAACATAGCAGTGGACGAGGTTATGAAAAAGTTAATGATGCCATAATGGAACAAGAAATACTGCTTACAAAAATATCCCCAGAAAACTCTGAATTACCTCTCCATTCGACTGAACCAGAACGACTAGTGTACAAATGGCCATGCACGTCAATGTGTAACATTCCCAAAAATTCTTTCAAGTCTTTACGCCAATTCCTCAATCAGTATGTGAAAGGCAAAGAGAAAATCAAAATGAAACTACTGAAAAATATGGATACCTGTCCAGTGTGCAAGTACAAAGGACTACAAGGACATTCATTAGCCTGCATTTCAGGACCTATTTGCAAAACCACCTTCCATCATATCAAAATGATATCAACACATCATTCAACTATAAGAAATCTAGTCTATAAACTGTACTATGCTAAAAGTCCTGCTTTAGCACTAGCCAATTTAAATAACATTCTTCTACATGGTACAGCCAAAGACCTACTCAAAGAAATTGATAACATCCAGAAAATATATTTTGGAAGTGAAAGCCACTTACAAAATGCAATAGCTTTACAACAGACTAGCAACAATTCTACGCATGGCAACCTTCTACTACATAAATACAAAAAAGAAATACTGAAATTTAAAAGTACATCTGCTTAATTATCAAACCATGTGTGTGTGTGTGTTGCCACAGAACATTTTATAAAAGTAACACAACAACTGTAGCCCTAACATACAAAATAGCAGACAATGAAGATTCTAATTGGTTTGAATTAGCTCTCTACCTTATAGCAGAAAACAAATATGAAATAACTGACCCCTTAATACTTTGCAGCAACCAAACTCCTTCATGTGCTATCATAAATAATTTGGAATTATTCCCACTACCAAAACCCCTACAACAACTCAATTTATATGAGAGCATCATAATTCATACAGTGCACCCCTTTCAAGCAATAATACGCCTTCAACCAAAAACAGCAAAATTACCTGCCTCTGAATTGGTGAAAGGCATTCGTGGCAAAGTAGTGTATTTACCATTAGATCTAAAACAAAATGTGCACACTCTGGGAGTGCAACATCCAAATAGAGCAATCTTTAATTATCTTAGTAAATGGTGTACCTACAAAAGACAAAAAAAATGTGGCAACAACTGGTAGACTTACATAAAGTTAGACAAGCCTTGCAACATCTAAAAGACAATAATGGATACTACAAAGAAATGAATATTGAAGAAAACTTGAAGGAAACCACTGAAATAATTCAAGAGTCACTAGAAACGGGTCAATTTGAGCTTCTAGATCCTGCTACAGTATCCAATATTTTAGACCATTATACAATTCATCCACTACACTCTAATGACACCATAGATGATGCACTAGATATGTACCAAATGCGACAAACCAAATGATCACCAATCAGCATATGGGAAAAAAGTATAGAAGCACATACTTTTCCTCTACTCTTTCCTACTGGCAAAGGAGGAAGGTACGATGATAGACCTATTCAAATAACACCATCAGAATACTGCTTGTTACGGATGTATTCTGAAGATCCCAGATTTAGACAAAATGTGGAATACATATTCCACCTACTCTTTGAAAGTGAACTAGCAACTCTATGTTACGGAGTTGCACACACATTAAAATCAGGAACCCACTTTCAAAATATTTCAGCTACGCAATTATTACAAAAAGTGCATGAAAAAGATGAGGTTTTACAATCAAGTATTACAAATCTATTAGCAAACATGTGTGGTACTAAAGAGTACTGGTTCCAACGTCATGGAGATGTATGTTGTATGATAAGAAACGTTGGCCCATCCACTTGGTTTGTTACATTAAGGTGTGCTGAATATGCATGGGAAGATTTACATGATTTCCTACGCATATCAAACAAAAACAAAACAAACATAGATATACTAACACCTGGAGAACTTTGTTCTCTAGATCCTGTTAATGTTTCAAGATATTTTCATCATCGCTTCATTGCTATTCTACACTTTATTTGTAATAAAACTGTTCCTCCCCTCGGAGAAGTGCAACACTTCTTTTGGAGAAAAGAATACCAAGCCAGAGGGGCACCACAGATCCACATGCTTTTATGGATTAAAGATGCTCATAAATATGGTCAAGACAAAGATGCCACTGTTTTACAGTTTATCGAAAAATATGTCACTTGTGAAATTCCATCGGAAGCAACAAATAGTGATCTTCATGCACAAATTTTACAATTTCAAAGACACAAATGTGGCAAATATTGTCATCGCAAATACAAAAACAAAGGGAAATACTACACCAAATGCTGCTTTGGTTTCCCTAGACCAGTTACAAAAACAGGTCAAGTGATCAACTTCATGTCTTCATTTAGACATAGTGTTAAAGGTAAATCACCTAAAAATACATATTACATAAAAAGAACAGAAGAAGAAAAATATATAAATGATTACAATGTGCCCTCCTATGGAATGAAAACATAGATGTGCAGTACATTGCAGACAATTCCACTGCAGTTGCACGATATGTTACAGCATACTTAACCAAAGCAGAAAAAACAGAGCTTCAAGACCTCTGGAATGAGCTGTCATCAGACAAAACACTGTCTCAGAAATTGTACAGCTTGGGCATAAAAATGCTCTCCCATAGAGAACGTGGCTCCTATGAAGCAGCAGATCGTTTAACCGGTACTGCTTTGTATGGAAAATCTGAAAATATAGTATGGCTAAGTCTTGGTCCTGCTAAATCTAGAAAAAGAGTTCTCAAATCATACGACGACATGGAAGCAATAGCCAAAAATGATCCCAACAGCCAAGACATTTTGAAAAACAATTTGCTGGTCACATACTAACCAAACAGAAGTACCACTTTGGAAACCATGTGTCTATACCACATAGCC
This sequence comes from Ambystoma mexicanum, assembly GCF_040938575.1. Classification (NCBI taxonomy): domain Eukaryota; kingdom Metazoa; phylum Chordata; class Amphibia; order Caudata; family Ambystomatidae; genus Ambystoma; species Ambystoma mexicanum. The sequence continues at coordinate 1,105,452,600 of NC_090930.1, read as the reverse complement.
CAAAACTTCACATACAATGAAAAAAAAGGTAAATACAGAGTGACAAATTGTGAAGGCAGCTTAGTAAAACTCACCAAACCAAGTTTAATTAATTATATCAAATTGTCATTAAAGACTCCTCAACATAAAGAATTATATTACATGTCCCTGCTACAACTCTTTAAACCATGGAGAAAAGAAAGAAGAAATACTAGATAACGCTGTCTTCTACGAAGATGCTTTCAAAGCAAATGAAAGCACAATAACCGATGTAAACTTTACGCACTACAAAACAATGTTGCACAATGAACAGCAACATGAAGAAGAACTCCAGGCCCAACTAGACAGTAGTCAACGTTCTGTAACAGGAAGCCAAGAACCACTGGGACAGCCACTAATAGCAAATGAGGCAGAATTAGCTATGACAGAAGTAGAAAACACCATGTGTCAGTATGAAGATAAAGAAGACTTAACTATACTACAATCAAAACTAAACAATGAGCAGTGTAGCATTTTTCAAGAAGTAACAAAAGAAATTGCACACGGTGTACAACATGAAATTAAAGCATGCACCTGCCAAAATTACAAACCTATACTACTGTATGTCAGTGGTGAAGCTGGTTCAGGCAAAACATTCTTAATCAAAATCATCAGCAAGTTCCTTCAACAATTGACAAACTACAAACTGTCAGCTGTTATCACTGCCCCCACAGGTCTAGCTGCCTACAACATAGGTGGTGTCACTTTACACTGATTACTACTCCTGCCAGTAGAACACCAAAACAAATGAGACTATTACAAACTTTCTATAGAAGGTGCAATGGAGCTACGCAGAGTGTTAAAACAAATGAAAATGCTACTAATAGATGAAGTGAGCATGGTCGCCAACCTAATGTTGGCTTTGATTCACCTCAGATTACAAGAAGTACTCAAAACAAACTACGAAGAGGTCTTTGGAGGAAAACACATTACTGTTTTCGGAGATCTTCTTCAATTGACACCAGTGAAAGGTGGACCTATTTTTAAAACCTTAGGACACAAACTCTGCCGTAAAACTGTTGGCAGCATAGGAAATGTCAACCTTTGGCAACATTTCCAATACAGAGAATTAACAGAAAACATGCAGCAATCTGCAGATCTCACTTATGCCAACATCTTAAAAAGTATTAGAGTTGGTATACTATCTCAAGAAGCACAAGCAATATTGAAAACCCGGCACATTCATGAACTTCATGGCAATAATGCATGTGCTACTGATGTTATGGAACAATTAGCGCACAAAAATGTCAATTGTATGGCCTTAATGCCAACTCTTGCAAGCTGTTTCAAATTCAATGAAACAATGTTAAATAAAGAAATGCAACCAATAATGGAAATTAGCACCACAGACAAACTAGACATACATGGTATGACACTACCCATGTGTGAGCAAGCCACAACAAGACTAAATAGTTTAGAAAATTCAATCTCCAACTCAGCTGGGTTGGAAAAAATATTAAAATTATCCTTAAATTTTAGAGTAATGCTTAAACGTAACCTGACGTAGATCAAGGACTAGTTAATGGAGCACTGGGTACAGTTGTTGGCTTTCAAACATACCCACGTGACAACAACATTCAGTTTTTTCAATATTCTCTTTGACAAACTTTCAGAAGTGAAAAGGATAGGACGCTCAACAGCTCGATTCCTTCTCTTCAAAGACATGTATGTACGTAGAGAACAATTTTCTCTAATTCTTGCATACGCAGTCACCATTCATAAATCACAAGGTCTTACCCTAGACAAAGCATTGATAGATATTGCTAACAGTCTTTAAAGAAGGCATGAGCTACGTAGCACTATCACGCTTACGTACACTTGACGGTCTATTTCTAATCAACTTTGATGCAAGTAAAGTAAACGTTGATATTCCTTGCATTTTAGAATACAATAGACTTCGTTCATTATACACCACCATCTAAAAACATATCCTGTTCCACAAAAAGTACAACGTTGTAAAAGCTATATACTTTTTTTGCAAAGTTTGGTGAGGATCCGTCCAGGGAGAGCGAAGTTATAAGCCGTCCAAAAAGTTCTCTTCCTATGGAAACAGCAACCTAAACATAACTACACAGCCACTACCATGGCTGTGTAATTTTCCTTTAACGAGAATGTCCAGTGCTTCAACCTGACCATTCTTTCCAGTTTGTCAAGCTCTTTGTTAGCATTGTTTTCATTTCTTTGTCCCGTGCCTATCACGTATGACCCAGAAAGCAGCTGAGCCTCATGGACACCTTTGTTTGGATTATACACTGATGTAAAATAATTAAATATTTAATATAAACGCATGTTGCTTTCTTTTTGTAAAGAAAGATATATTTTCACAGAGGCAAAGGATCAAGAGGAGAGAGTTTAGTAGCTGGACAGTGATGCAAGAATAACCAGCTTTACCCTTACTCTGACATTTCTTCAGAAACAGTAATGTATAAACTCAATTTCCTTCCATTCTGAAGGTGATTGTTCAGTACGATATGTCAGCAAACAATATTGCAAGCTCCCTTAATAAATGTGTTGCATTCCACAGAGCTTGCCAGGTCTCATGAAAATACACTAACTTGGACGTATCGCATTTGTTTTCTGACATGATATTTTCAAATTCATTTTTGCTGACAAAATGACTACGAAAACCTCATTGAAATGTATAGGGGGTACAAAGGGAGTTTAAAGGGGGAGTGGGTTCGGGGCGCAATAGCATAGAGAAAGGATTGATGATTGGGGCTGGGGCAAAATTTTAAAAAAAATTAGTGTTTCTCTAGTAATTTTGTCTGTAAAAATGACTTTGAAAAATATCATGTCGGCAAAGGGACATAGAACCAACTTGGAATTACCAAAATATTCACAAAAGAAATGACTTTATGAAACCGTTACACTCCTTGTGAAGTCCCCCTTTAGCCTTGTGTCAATTCCTATGATGTGCCCCTACAGTTCTGATGATTACGGAGGCCAGTGTCTTAGTTGAATAGTACCCAAGTGAGAGAAATTGTAAATTTTAAAGAATATTTTTTCGGCAACACTGGTCAAAACCATTAGCCACATAGTGAAATAACTCATCAAACTGGTCCACACTGGCCAAAACCATGCCCCACTTTGACCCCACAAACTGGCCCACACATGCTTTTTGCGTTATTGGTTCAGCCATGTGTATATTGCCCTATAAGCCAGTCTGAGCCACCCAAAAGAGGTGAAGATGATGATCCTGAAAGACGTGAAGATGATGACCCCAAAAGAAGTCCCACGAAGTCTCAGGATGGAGGTTCATTTCACCATGAACGGTTTCCTTTGCAATTGTTAAATGATTTACAAAGACTATACATTTGTATTAATTTTACAAACTGATTTTGATCTCAAATTGATGTTTACTGGTTTTTACATCAGACTGAGGCCAATGGCACAGTTTTATGTTCTTATGTTTTTTTGTAAAAGTGACAATGTTTTTCTTTAATATTTTATTATAAAAAAGATACAAAAAACATTTGAAAGAAAAGAGATCACCAATTAAAAGAAGATAAAATATAAAGGTGATCAAGAGATAAAAAAACAAAAAACAAAAAAAAAGGTTTATTTTTCACAAAAACTCATACATAATATTCTTGTGTATGAATATTACCAGTTGCATGTTGCTTGTTTTTGGCTGATAAGATTAAAATAAGAATGTGCTCAAGATCACACTCTGAAAATGTTGTAAAGCTGGTAGAAGTACATGTGTTTTTCAGCATATATGTTCGTTTTTCCTGCAGTGATTTCGGGTTATATCCAAGCAGAAAAAAAGGAGGGAGTGTAGGAATCTATGCTCTGCATTTTAACATCTAGACTCTGCATTTCATCTTTCAAATTAAGGCAAGGGTTTGAACTTTAACTAGGTTGAAGGGTGTGAGACTCATTAATGGACTCAAGAGTATGAGTCTCAAGCTGAATTTAAATAGATGCCAATGCACAGAGCACATGCTAGAAAATTATGACTTTGCTCCATGATGCTATTTTAATGAGCTGAGTTGCACTAAAAAAATAAACATGAAACTAATATACTAATTAACCCAACCCCATTTAACATGTAACTGATTCCCAGAACAACATTCAGTGAAAATTAGTTCAAGATATAAGCTGGATGCAGACTGAGCGAAATGCATGATGCTCTGAAAATCAAAAAGAAAAATGATTTAAACGTGCAGGCTGGATCTGTGTTGTAAGCTGAGGAATGTGTAGATCCATTATACTAAAATCTTGGCATTGTTGTGGGGCAGGAAGAAATGTAGCAAGTTCTATGCAGCAATTCAGTGTGTGTTTCGGCTTAAAGGCACAGAGGAAATCACGTGCGGTTTTAGTGGGATGATTTCGTCAAAGGGATGTGCTCTTGAGTGACAGGGGGTTTCATGAAAAGGGTTTGAGGCAGAGTTGCTGATCATTATTCTTATATTCGCTGATGAAGGAGGCAGAAGTGCTGGTTCATGTACAGTGCTTGCAAGCTGGGCTGAGGCTGTGGCTGTCTCTCTCCTAGGTTGGCAATCTTTAGAAGAGCTGCAAATTCTCGAGCGACCTTAGCTGTGAATGACTCTTTGTTACTGCCAAGCTGAGTCGGGGAATATCACCAACTTAGCCTTGGTAATTATGAGGTTAATTGAGGTGCACGTGAAGTGAGTGATACTATGTAGCACAGATTAGATAATTCTGTTTATTTGTAGGCACTGCATTAACCATGAGAAGTTAAACATGCATGTATCAATGTGTTTTGCTTCAAGTCTTTATTCTGCCAACATTTGTTGCGAATCCACGGATGATTTGGCAGAGCTTAGCACATTATCGCAGATAGAGCGTTGAAAGCCATTGCAAGAAAAACTTCTCTTACATTGTGAATTACAACGTGGGTGTACATGTCACTCAGTGTAACTTGCATAATTCTAGTTTATGATAAAGAACAAGTTCAAAAAGGTAATTAAGGGGGTAATTCATAGAATCCAGCGCACAAGTGGGGCACGCGGCTGGCGCACAGTGTGCGCGTGTTACAGTCTGCACCAGCCGCGTGCGCCAAAATCCATTTCCGCGCACAGCGTATTCATGGATTTTAACATCCATTACCAGCCGTGGCGCAGAGTGGTGCAGCGACCCTGCAGCAGCGCCAGTTACGCAGCCAACCCATCCCCGTGCGCCATGTACAGCGCACAAATCCTATACATGGCGCACAGGCCCCCAACCATGAAAATGCCTGTAAAACTCCCTGCGCACCCCTCCGAATACACGTGCCCCGCTGCGCGGGAAGTTTCACACGCGATTGGCTCTGTGAGAGCTGGGTACGTGCATTTCAGGGGTGCGCGGGAAGTTTCACACATGATTTGCCCTGTGCGAGTGGGGTACGGGCATTTCGGGGGTGCGCAGGAAGTTTCACACACAATTGGCCCTGTGCGAGCGGGGTACGTGTATTACTGGGGTGTGCGGGAAGTTTCACACGCGATTGGCCCTGTGCGAGCAGTGTATGTGCATTTCCGGGGTGTGAAAGAAGTTTCTCACGCGATTGGCCCTGTGCGAGCGGGGTACGTGTATTACTGGGGTGCATGGGAAGTTTCACACGCGATTGGCCCTGTGCGAGCAGGGTACATGTATTTCCAGGGTACGCGGGAATGTATCACGCGTGATTTCGCTGTCAGAGTGGGGTACGTGTATCCAGTGGGGTGCGTGGGGAGTCCCACATGTGAATTGGCAGTGTGGGTCCTCCCAGGTGTGCCCTCTACCCCCTCCACGGCCCCTGCAGCCAACCCACACCACAGGGGACTACCATGCACCCCTGGTCATGTCCCGCACACAGCCCATCCACCATGGGCATGCCCCCCAGCCAGCCCACATGTCACCTTCCACTAGTGATCACCAACCCATGTCCCGCAGGACCCCCACCCCCCAGCAGTTAGGGGCACCTGCCAGCAGGCCCGACTCATGTCCCCCAGCAGCCCCACGCTCCAGCAGTGAGGGGCACCTGCCAGCAGGCCCCGACTCATGTCCCCCAGCACCCCCACCCCACAGCAGTGAACCTCAGGCCCTGACTCATGTCCCCCAGCACCCCCACCCCCCAGCAGTGAGGGGCACCTGCCAGCAGGCCCCGACTCATGTACCCCAGCACGCCCACCCCCCAGCAGTGAGTCTCAGGCCCAGACTCATGTCCCCCAGCACCCCCATCCCCCAGCAGTGAGGGGCACCTGCCAACAGGCCCCGACTCATGTCCCCCAGCACCCCCATCGCCCAGCAGTGAGGGGCACCTGCCAGCAGGCCCCGACTCATGTCCCCCAGAACCTCCACCCCCCAGCAGTGAGCCTCAGGCCCCGACTCATGTCTCCCAGCACACCCACCCCCCAGCAGTGAGGGGCACCTGCCAGCAGGCCCCGACTCATGTCCCCCAGCACCCCCACCCCCCAGCAGTGAGCCTCAGGCCCAGACTCATGTCCCCCAGCACCCCCAACCCCCAGCAGTGAGGGGCACCTGCCAGCAGGCCCGGACTCATGTCCCCCAGAACCCTCACCCACCAGCAGTGAGGGGCACCTGCCAGCAGGCCCCGACTCATGTCCCCCAGCACCCCCACCCCCCAGCAGTGAGGGGCACCTGCCAGCAGGCCCGGCTCATGTCCCCCAGCACCCCCACACCCCAGCAGTGAGGGGCACCTGCCAGCAGGCCCCGACTCATGTCCCCCAGCACCCCCACCCCCCAGCAGTGAGCCTCAGACCCAGACTCATGTCCCCCAGCGCCCCCATCCCCCAGCTGTGGGGGGTACCTGCCAGCAGGCCCAGACTCATGTCCCCCAGCACCCCCATCCCCCAGCAGTGAGGGGCACCTGCCAGCAGGCCCCGACTCATGTCCCCCAGCACCCCCATCGCCCAGCAGTGAGGGGCACCTGCCAGCAGGCCCCGACTCATGTCCCCCAGAACCTCCACCCCCCAGCAGTGAGCCTCAGGCCCCGACTCATGTCTCCCAGCACACCCACCCCCCAGCAGTGAGGGGCACCTGCCAGCAGGCCCCGACTCATGTCCCCCAGCACCCCCACCCCCCAGCAGTGAGCCTCAGGCCCAGGCTCATGTCCCAACAAACAACATGTCCTAACAAAATAGACCCATGTCCCTCAAGCCAACCCTAATCCCCCTTGCCCCCAAATCCAAGCATGCAACCATCCACAGAACCCACTCCCAAATTACCCATGCCATGATAGATGAAATGAACCATCATGCCCATGCAGGAATGCACAACGTAGCCACACAGTGGCAACACGTGACTGAGGAAATGTTCAATGAGACATGCACAAAACCAATTACAGAACACAACACCAATTCTGAAGTAATAAAAAATGTATTAAAAACTTACAGAACTGACTTTGAGGAATAGTAAACTGAAAATCAATGTACAATGACCGATGTAGAAAAAAATTATTGCCAATCCAATGAAGTTAAAAAAAAGAAAAATCACGTAGAATAAAAAAGTGGTCCATTGCCAATGTCCATAATAAAAACATAATCCAAATTTTTAAAAAACCATTGATCCATGGAAATATAGAAAAAGAAAGTATGTACAAGTCTGCAACTATATACAATGTAAGTCCAAATGGTCCATGATCCACAAACAAAAGGAAACCTACAAAAAAGTCCTAGGAAGATAAAACTATATACACATGAAGTGAAGCAATGTCCATTAACTCCAAATTAAAAGAAGAACAAAGGAAACCTAACACTATCTAACTATAAACAATGACGGCGGGCAAGTCCTGCGGCTCACTCTGTGATGTCCCGGGCCAGGGCATCTTCGAACTTCATGTCGATGTCCCGGAGGGGGGCCTCTGCCCTGCCTCCGAGGTCTCGCAGGGATGCACTCAGGGCCTGTTCCAACTCCCTGCGGGTTGCCTCGAGGCACTCTGCCCGCCTCAATGCCCTGACGCATGGAGAACTCCGCCCTGACCATGGTGAGCCGTGCCTCTTCTGCCCGCTGCCGCTCCGCATCTATGAGCTGGCCCAACCGCAGCCACACAGAAGACACTCCCATTCCAGGGTTCTCCTGCCCTCTGGCCAATGCATGCCCCTCTGATGTTGATGGCCCTGAGCCATCATTGCTCCCACCTAAAGCCTGCTGCTGTTGCTCCTGTCCATGTGCCCTGTCCGATGCCTGCACATCCTCCATCTGCTGGACTCTAGTTGTTGGGGTGTCTACCCCTGCTGGACCGCTGTGGCAGGGATGGGATCTCCACCAAGCTGGCTGTGTTGGTCAGGCCAGGTCCACAGGGGGCCCTGGTGGAATCTGGGCCGGAAGACAGCAGGGAGAACGACTGGCGCATAGTCTCCACAGAGGAGGAGAGGTCTGCCAGATAGCGACACATGTAGGAACCCACCGACCAGGGCCGCTCCCAACAGTGCCACGTCACAACGCTGCTGTTCGTGATGGCGTGCGTGCTCCGCCCAGGAAGCATGCACGTCATCACGAATGTCACGCGTGCGCAACGCAACACCAACCAGGACGGAGCCCATATGGTCGTGGGACCCCTCGTCTGTAGGTAGTGGAGAGGCAGATGACGTGGCACTCCCCCCTACCTGCGGACGGGCCTGGGACGGGGCATCCCTGCTGGTGCATGGTGGTGCAGTCACAGGATCAAGGACAGCGACATGCACAGGCCCCTCCGCGGTGACCTGTGCTGCCTCCTGGCCGTGGACTGCATCACTTGCACCAGTGGTACTACCCCCACCATGCCCCATGTGCGGCTTCACTTGACGCTGAGTAGAGGGAGACATAGAACACAAGCATCAAGGCACAGTACAATATTCCCCTAGACAGGAAGCAATAACACATGAGTGGCACTGTCAAATGTCACTTCCATCCTGTCCCTCCACAACAAATGGGTGAATGCATGCAACACACATGCAGAAACAGTCCCGGAGCCTACAATCAACATCAGCATCCATGTACAAGGGCCTCTGTTAACAAAAATGTTGCCTTCAAACTCACATGCATCATGGCTCACACTGGTCCCATGCAAACACATCACCGGAGGGTCATGCATCATGGCTTGTACACCACAGACACAGTAGATAGACACAGTGGATACAATGATGACGGCACTGCATGAGTGAATCTACATGTCATCACGGACATGTGTCATGCATCCATGGCGTTTCAAAGTCACACACACACACTTCTCAGTGACACACACATGTGCACCATACATGTACATGACAGCAGCACCCATCCCTCACCCCCTCTCCATGTCCAAGAACAGAGACTGGCATGCATTCATGTGTGCATTCCGCCTACAGCTCCCCATGTTGCATTGGAACTCATGCACCATCCATGTGGTTCACACATTACTGGTCTCACATGCATGACCATGATGTCCCTGCACACACACGCAAGTATCAGACTACCAGCACACTGCAACATGCCCTGTCTCACACAGCAATGCTTGGCCACTTACCGCTCAACTCCAGACGGGTCTGCCTCTGAAGGATCTGGGCGTGGAGTGCTGGGGCTATGTGTTCCAGGACCCTCATCTGGATGTTACTCATGCTGCCCCGGCCCCCCTCCGCGAGGCGCCGAGCCATGTAGAGGCTCCTGGACCTCAGGTCCTCCCAGCGCTTCTTGACGTGCTTGTTGTCGCGGGTTGCCACCTCCTCTGCGTTGATGGCAACCCCCGCGTCCTCCCAGATCCTCAACCATCCTTCCTTGTTGGTGCGTGATGTTCCGAAGAGGGCATCATAATGCCGCAGGACATGCTCCACCAGGACACCAACTTCCTTCTCACTGAAGCTGGTGGCCCTCTGCCTCTCTGACTGGGGGTCACCAGTGGTTTCAGATGGTGTTTGCCCTGACATGGCGACCCCCGAGGCAGGTGTGGGTGGGCAACTGGGTCCTGGGGCTGGGCTGTGGAGCAAAGGTATCCCAGTCGGGAGTCTTCTGTTCCAGCAGGGGTGGACACAGCAACTGGACCCCTGCAGATGGCTGACGTGCAGGCACCAAATAGCAGGGCACGTGGGCAGCAGAGAGGCAGCAGCTGATGGCTGGTGGGAGCGTGCTCGGGGCTCTTGGGGACAGGAAAATGGCCTTTTGGGCAGGAGCATTGTCTTGCGTGTGTATTCGCGTGGCCAGCTTGATTCGGAGTGATTTGGCACATGAAAAAATTGCACGTCAGTGTGTAATTCGAGGAAAGGCCCTTAGCGCGTAAGCGCATCTGTGACAAGACGCACGCAGGCGTTTCCCTCGTAACGTGGGCATAGTGGTTCAGCGCAGAGGTCATACCATCTGAATCGGTCGAAGGAGTGGGAGAGATGCCGGACTTTGATGCCCAGTCCAGTGAGTGTTGCTGCGTGTTTGTTGTGGACATGTGTGTTTTACTTGTGTGATGTGTTGTGCATGACTGCCACTACATGTCACGTGTACATGGTTCTGATGTGCAAGTAATGCAATGCTTCCCTGATGCATGTCTGCTCTGCTGGATGGTGGACATGTGGAGCGGACGGGGACTGTCCGCATCACCACTATTGCACCCTACTCACATGCTGGTCACCATGATGCCCCTCAAGTCCATGTTCCAGCTCACTGGCCCTTCTGCATGTAGCGTGGGGTGACCTTCCTCTTAGCCCAGAGACTATGTCATAGCATGACTGACATGCATGTGTCCTCTGCCTGCATGCGGGTACTCCATGTATGCATGCTCCCTTGCCCCTCCACCCGCCCTCTGCACCCCAATTCCACCTTAACACTGGTATGCTTCAATTTTGCCATTAAATACTTCCCTGTTCATTCGTCCTGTGCATATGCTAACTTCCAGCAGCCAATCTGCCAGACATATGCTGTGTGGTACATCCTTTGTACTTGATGAAGGGTGTCTCACTTGGACTGTGCAGAGGTCAGATGCCCCGCAGGGACATGAGTGCCCATTCATGCTCCATGTGTATTCCACTCATGCCCCTATGTGTCCTTGACTGGATGATCATTGTAGTAGGAGTCCAGGGGGACCTACATTGCATGGCATTTCATCAGCCTTCCCATTTCCACTGTGGCTCAGTCCTGCATCGCACACATGTTTAGGGTGTGACAGTCTGTGTGGGTCACAGGCCTCAGCCTGTTTAATGGCCAATGACTCTGTCCAACTGGTGTAGTGTCTTCTATACACATGGGTGTACTCCGGAGGTTTCATCATGTGTCCTGCTTACTGTCTCATCATCATTTGCTGTGTTGTCACTTGACTCACATGATGCAGTTGATGCTAGTCTACACTGTCTGTCAATACACAGGTCTATGGTCAGCCTTTTGACACCATGCTAGGCATCCCTGCATTTGCACCTGGGGGGAGGGGTGGTTTGCTTGTAGCCATGCTAGCCATTGAATGCACATTGCACGTGATGGCTAAAGTTGACCTTGCACTGCCTTCACATTTTCAGATACAGATCATGAAGTACTTGTACATGTAGACAGTGAGTAACGTACAAAATTGCTGCACTGCATCCACCCCTTTCTGTGCAAAATGACACCATTCTACATGCCTAATCACATAAGCAGTATCAAGTTGACCCAGCATGCATGGCAGGTTTTTTTTTGTGTGTGACATGACTGCTTGATGTGTTTTTTGTCTGTGTGATGTCTGTGTGTGTGTGTGTTGTGTGCTTCTAACATGTGTAGTGACCTTTTTTCTCTCTACTTTTCAGATGATGACGCAATGGAGCCAGAGGATGGTGTTGTCATGCCAGGCACAGGGTTGTTATCACTACAGCAACCCGGCACAAGGGGGGGTTGTGGGGTGGTAGGCCACGAAACCCACATGTGGTACAGTCCATCTTGTCTCTGGCTGGCAATGAGTCCAGCCCTGATGACCACTCTGACGTCCATGTCGAGTTGGATGAGCATCAGGTCCATATGTCAGGGGTGAGTGATTCTGATGTGGGCACTCCTCTGTCTACGATACCTGCACTGAGGGGTCAAACAGTCTTGGAACCTCTGCCTGTGGTGGATCGGGATGCAGGGTCACCCTCCGCACCAGTCACTGATGTGCCTGGGCCATCACGTCGACGGGGGCATGTAGTCGTGCAGTCGCGGGCGGTGCCAACACAACAAGGACACCCAGTTCTTGGGTCCCGCAGGGGTCAAGCCCAGCAATGCGGTCGCCGTGCGGAACCGCTGTATACTGAGTGGGAGCAAGACATGACTGCCAATTCTGAACGCCAGGGGGCAGCAATGGAGAACATCGCTGTGAGCATGGAGCGTGTGGCCCAATCTGTGCTCCCCCCTGCTAGGCAGGTGCTTCTTCAGCAGCAGGCGGCACGGTCCACTGCCCGCTCACTCAGGCTGGGCATGGCGGCCTCAGACAGGGCACGCCAGGCTGAGATGGTGTCTTTGCATCGAGCAATTGCTGCTCATGCAGAGGCACAGATGGAGGCCCTGAGGGAGGAGTATGCTTCTGTGTGTCCTTATGATGTCCCAGAGGGAGCGGGCAGAGGAGAGGTTTGCACAGCTTGAGCGTACCATCTCGGCTGAGCTACGTGCTTGCCGGGAGGTGCAACAGTAGTCCAGCCAGGCCTTGCAGGAGGAACTCCGTGTTACATGTGTTACCTTGCAAGAGGAAGCACGCGTATCACGTGAGGTCCTGCATGCAGACCTACGTGTGATCGCCGCACAGAACCAGGCTCACCCGTCTGGCAGACTTGCTGCCGATGAGGGGAAAGCTGCGGCTAGGAGTGGTCAGGCTCCTGTGCCACGTCCTCCTTTCCAGGAAGAGCCAGACTCGGACGACAATCTATCTCCCACATAGGTCGGGCTGTGCAGGCGTTGAGCCCATGGAGGTTTTCTTTTTCCTCAACATCATTGCATGTGGGTGTTGAGCAGCATCCTGTACCTCCCCCCTCCTGGGTATCTCTCCCCCACCCGGGTCGTATATGGCAATTTTTGATTTTTCTTTTAGTTTAGTTAGTTAAGTTTCTATTTGATAGTTGGTTTAATTAGGTAATGTAGGTTTTTCATAGTTAGTGTAATTAGTTAATATAGTTTAAAATTGCTTGTCTATTGTGCTTTCATGTGACGGTGTGGTGCTTTGTGGCTTTTGAAAGCATCCACTGTCTGTTCCATCTGGGCCCTTCAAGCTTGTCTTGTGTATGTGTTTGCAGCTTGGGGTCCTTGACTCACATATGCCACTCCTGCGTCCCTTACCCATGGGCTCGCAAGGATGGTTTGGTGTAACAGCCTATTACACAAGGGCTTTGGACTGTCATATCTGTGGCATGACTGCTGCTGTCGAACTAGTGAGGATAATAAGGGTGTTATTGACCACTGTTCTTCTTTTGCTAGATGGGGGGTTTCATGATTCATGTGTACATTAATTGTTATGCATTGTGTAGTATGTTTCTTATCTTTACTGTACATGTGCTTGTTGCAATTCATGCCGTAGATAGTGTGTTCCACACTTTGCCTGTGAAAGACGGACTGATGGTGTGATTTCTGATGTACGTCTCTGACATGGTCCAGTCATGAAATGCCTGAAGAGACACACACAGATGAATTTAAAGCATTAATCATGTGTTTCATGCCCTTACTGCAGGGGGATGAGCCTCCAGACCACCGTTGCCAGCAGACATGGGCCATTGTCGTCTGCAAGCTGGACACGTTTGGTGGTGCCGACATGCGCATGTGTGCGCAAGCAGAGGCACAGGGATTGCGCTCATGCATCTGAAAACAGCTGACATGTTTCAAGGGACGCCAGGCAAGGTGAGCAGCACAGGGGGGCCACAACACAGCAAACCTTTTACCTGGCCAGTTGCACATGCATGCTTATTAGCAGCACTGACGGTGAGCTTGGACAAATATTGGTGTTGAAGCGCACAATACAGCTGAGATGTGTTGGTGGACTAATGGCTAGTTGATGTGAAAGTTGTTTGGGGCACCTGCAGGGGCAGTGGCACATACCCTACGGTCCATCATGGTCCATTGAGGCACTTGTATTAGCCATGTAGCGTTGCGAGACATGGAAATAAGCAGCTCACAGGGACAGACAGCAAAGGACAGACTCGTGTGCAGTGCATTTCATTTCCATGTCGAATTTGACACATGCACTACCTACTTTATTTCGGTCAAGGTGGAACATGACTTGTTCTGAAGTCATACCTTGCTATATGCGTCTGGATGCTTACCCAGGGAACATTGCATGTTGTGTTAATCGTGACACATTGGTCTTCCATTTGCCAGGCATCCACTGGCGTCTGACTTACTGCATTTACTGTGTATGAACCATCACAGGGGTAATGTTACATATGGGTATGAAGCATCCACACCAGATTGTTTGTTTGTCGAGTAGTTTGTTAGTTTGGGGCATATATGGTGGTATGTTTGTGTGTTATGGGCACGCACAGATTAGTAACTGTGGCTCTCTTTGCAGCATTGAACTGCTCCTGTTATCGGACCTGAGAGTGCGCAGACAGGATGCCAGCACTCACCCCAGAGATATGTTTCTCTTTGTCTTCCATTTGAGTAATTTGTTGCTATGTGCATGATGATCAAGTTTGGTGTACTTGTGTATGTGTTAATGTGAGTAGTACAGTTTTGTGCATTTCCTACTTTCCCGTGTCAATCCTACTCCCCTCTCCTGCCCCGCATTCTGGTTATCCAGTATAGAAATGCCTGTCCCGACTGCATATCCCTGACCCTCCTTCCCCACCAGGGTCTCAGAGGCCTGTGTGAGTTTGACCTTGCAGGCACCCAGACCACGGTGGGGGTGGTTGGTTTGTGCCACTCCTGCGCCTGTACACGGGATCTGTGACAGTACACATCAGTTTGTGGTGCATCATTCTGTGTTATGTATCACACATGGTACACATCCTGTTGTGACATTGTTTTACTGTGCTACCTTGGTTGTTACGTCATTGTGGTAGTACTTGGGCTATGTGACGTACTGCTACTTCAAATCATCTACTGGAGGCTATTCTGGTTTGTTTTGCTGCCTGCAGGCTTTTTGCTTGGCTTCTGTGTTGGCCTGCTTTGAGTTCTCTTTGATGTGGTGTTTTTGCAAGTCAAGGTGGCCTATGAGGGTGCTGGATGCTTTTTGCACACAAGGTGGGAGATGGTGATAAAGGGGAAGGGTATCCTGTGGCCAGGTGAAAATCAAGGATGAAGGCTACATAACCCAGGTGCAGTTGTTCAGTGGGTCATGGTGATTTGTGAGGGAGGGGGGTGTTTTGTTGTTGACAGTTGCCTTGCCCTACAGTGTGATGCACACCCTGACATTGTAATTGCAGTATCCTATGTACATGATGTATTCTGCTGATCAATGCCTGTTCATGTGTTGTGTTTACCTTTCAGGTGTGAGGGAATAGTTGTGGCTTGACATGCTGGGGTGTACACATGGTGAATGTTCACATGTGATGTGTAGAAGAAACTGATGGTCACTTGATTGCACATGCATATATTGAGTGCATGTCCCTACTGACCCACACACTCGCACTATGATCCACTAAATGTACAACCACCCTTACATGTCCACATGTACACTCTTTTTGCCTTCTGGTGCCCACTGTGTCCCTGCAGCACATGATCTATGACCAATTGTGGATCCTGTACATGCGTAATTTGCTTTTTGATGTAGTTTGTCGCTTAGATGTGATGCTTACGGTGTGCGTCACACACAATGGCTGTTCACTATGCTGTGCACTGAGCAGTGTGTTGCAGGAGGTGGGCACGGCACACAGAAGCTGCAGTGTTGATTTTGCAATGCACAATGTGCATGAAGACAGGCATTCATTTTTATGTTACAACTACAACTGTTGGAATGCATTTGGGTATGACTTCTTTTGGGTGGGAGGTTGTTGGTCAGTCATTTCATCTGATTCCATGTCAGGCATCATTGTGTGATGCCACTTTACATTTTTCACATGTCAATGTGTACCTTATTAGTACTGTGTTGGTGTATTGCTATTGCTTACCATGTCATGTTGTGGTTTGGGAGAGTTTGGGTGACATACCAGTGATAGTCATGGCCTGTTTTGCAGGTCTGTGTGATTCACACTTTGCATGTGTGCCTTTTGGTCACACAGGATTGCTTATGTTTAAGTAGCTAGGGATGCACACAATGTGGCACTTCCATGGCAACATTCTCAGGGTGGTAAGGTTGTGACAGTTGACTGTCTCTTTGTCATCATCGATTGTCACCTGGTATGTGCAGGCCTGTGTGCACTCCGCAGGGGTGGGAGTTTAGGTGAAAAATGTGGCCACAAGCTGGGTCCGGGCTTCCTCGCCACGTGCCCTGTCCCCTCCCATGGGCAGCGCCTGTGCCTGTGGTTGGGGATGTAGGGGAACCACCATGTCCACCGGTACGCCCTGCCGTGTTGCAACATTGTGCAGGACACATGCTGCCACAATGATCCTGCACACTACTGGGGGTGCATAGAGTAGCTGCCTGCCAGAGCAGTCAAGGGAGCGGAAGCGTGACTTGAGCACTCCGAATGTGCGCTCCATTATGGCCCTGGTTGCAATATGGGCAGCGTTGTATTTTACCTGGGGTGGTGTGGTGGGGGTCCGGATTGGCGTCATCATGTGGTTGCTCAGAGGGTAGGCACTGTCCCCTGGAGAGGTAATGATGGTTGTGATTATTGGGGTTTGTGTATTTGTGTGTGTGTGTGTGACATGCATGCATGTGCACAGGCATTTGTACTCACCTAGGAGCCATGTGTCGCCATGCTGCCCAGCTTCCAGGGCCGAGCTCAGGGTGGACATTCTGTATATGAAACTGTCATGGATGTAGCCAGGGTAGTTTGCATAGACAGAGGTGATGATTCTCTTTGCATCACATACCACCTGCACGTTGATGGAATGCCAGTGCTTGCGGTTTTGGTAGATGTGCTCAGTGGCCCAAGGTGGACGTAGGGCCACATGGGTGCAATCTATGGCACCAAGCACTTTGGGGAAGTGTGCCACCCTGTAAAAGTCTTGGACAATGGCCTGCCTTTTTGCGGGTGTTCTGGGCATGTATATGTGCCTGCGGACTGAGGGGCGCGCTGTCATGATTGCCAAGACCTGGTGTAGGCAGCGTGACTGCGTGGCCTGTGAGACCCCCCCCCACTATGGCAGTAGTCCGCTGAAATGACCCAGTGGCCAAAAAATGCCGGATATTGAGCACCTTCTCCAAGGGGCTCAATGCTTGGGAGCAGAGGGTGGGGGATATAAGGTCATCTTCCCACTCCCTGACCAGGTCTAGGATGATACGAGGTGGAAACCTATACCTGCTGTAGACCTGGTCGTCAGGCATCCCAAAAAGGCTTGTCCGGGGTGAAAAAATGTGGTCCCTGGCTATTCTCCACCTCCTGCGGTGTCCCACGATCAGTGCTGCGACAAATGGGGCATTCATTGTAGCAGTATATACGTGTTTGTTGTTTGCAAACGTTTTTATACTGGGTGCAGGGACGCTCGCGCCTGCCTTCCTGCGGTGGACGCGTTGACGCCTATCCGCGTCTTTTGCTGTGCGCATGTTTCCCGTATTCGAATCCATGAATACGGGTTGTTCGCGTGCGTGTGGGTGTTCCGTGTAGTTCCCTGCAGTACTTCCCCAGTTATGCCTTCTTTTTCATGCGTTATTCCCCATTTTGCGTGTTACGCCCACTGTTCCGCCCACTTTTGTTGTGTGCGCCGCGCCATGTGCGCTTTTGCTGTGCGCGTAGCGCATGCCGTTTGATGACGTGTGCGCCCACGTGCGCCATGCACGGATTTGGTGCACAACCAGTGGTATACACGCGCAGCGCCTTCCTTGAATCGCACGCGTGCGCGTGCGCTTGCTTTCTCGCGCTTGCGCCACGTTGTACCTGCTTGCGCTGGGACTTTCGGCGCACGTTTGTTCCATGAATCTGCCCCTAAGTCTCATTGTATTTTTCTGCATTTCAGTCTCATTGGTTGGGTGTGCACTAAGAAATCTCAAAGCAAAGTCGGTCACGGTAAATAAGAGAGGCTGAATGAATGTTTTGTATTTAATTTGCATGTTTTACATTTGTTGAAACACAGCCAAAAGGGCATAAAAGTGATATTGTAAATAAAACATCACAGGAGATCATGCGCTATTTATCAGAATGTATTAAGTCCAGTATTTGTTTATTGTTAGTGACACTGGTGAAGTCATTATTAGGCAGTATTTTGAAATTAGTCTCACCACTATAAAAATACCACCAAAGCAAAGTACCACAAAATACCATGAAATACTAGATATAACCCCAAAAATCTCCTACACCCCCTCCTGGCTGATTAATTGCAGAGTGGGGGGAATGTCACATCCCCCTGCCCTGCACATTAATCAACAGTGGGGGGATTGAGGGGTTACGAGTGGAGTATGTGGCCAGAAGAGCTGGGCAAATGGCATGGCCTGCCATCAGCATTTTCTTAAGTTTTGTTTTCATTCCCTGAATCGAGGGACTCAGGGAATGAAAACAAAACTCGTCGGACGGAGTATATTCATAATTGCCATGAAGTTTGTTTTAAGTTTCCTGCGCTCCTCCGGGCCAGGGAAGACCACGACTCTAAAAATGAAATTCATGGCAATTATGAATATGCTCCGCGATGGAGTATATTCATAATTTCCATGAATTTCGTTTTAAGAATCCTGGGCTTCTCTGGCCAAGGGAGCCCGAGGCAGGCCACAGGCCACGGCCACCACCAGGAGGAAATGCTTCAGAGGGCTGGGGAGGCTAGCAGCCCTCTTCTTATCGGCTCCCCCTGGCAGGGGGAGTCCAGAATAGGAATTTTTAAACTTAAAGGCCTGGATCCTGGAGCTGGAGGAGGCCAAAACGGTTTTGACCTCCTCCAGCTCCAGGCCAAAACAAAAACAAAAAAGACTCAAAGAAACAATTGAGTTGACTTACCTACAGTGGGCAGGTCGGCTCCAGGCATCTCATTTCAACACTACATTTGAGCAGTGAAGGATCCAGAAACTGCCTCGTGCTGTGTGTGGCCTGCCCTCTATCATTGCCCCCCCCACATGCTGGGGTGGGATCAGCAGCTCCTGACCCCACCCCAGCTAATAAAAGGCAAGGATAGAGGACGGGCCATGACTCTCAAGGCCTCGCCCTGCCATGTTCATTGCATTGGGACTCCCAATGCAATTAACACAGTGGGGTGAGGCAAGGCCTTGCCCGCTATGATGTGATTTTGCACGTCTCGCTGGGCCTTCTAATTTGTGCATGTGGGGTTGGGGGGGCTGCTCCAGAAAGCGCCCATCCAATCCCACATGCACACTCAAAAACTAATCGGAGGGCATTGCTCCACACACTAGTTTCTGGCATGTAGTGCAGGCAGCCAACAAATACATTGTGTTTGCTGGCTGCTTGCAGTACAACAGTGGAGGCCCATAATTGAAGGGAGAGGATGAAAGGAGGGGTTCCAACCACACACCCTCAATAACGAAGCACCACTGCATCGTACTTACATTATTTTGATTCCTTGTGTCCCACCTCACACTCCACCTGAAGAGTATAGCCTTCCCTGAGCTAACAAAAAAGGCAAAGGAAGTATACCTATTTTTTTCCCTACTTGTGTTTTCCTTATTTTAGCAGGAGGGTTTGAGGGGACAGGACTAGAGTTGTGTTGTGGGTTTCACAGGGTATTTATTCCCTTGAGGCGTCTTTGCTTCACTATTCATGGGACATAGATTACTGCATGTTCTGGTGGAACGCTCTCTATGTGGAGCCACAGTGGGAGCAGGGCATGGACTATGGTTGATGAACAAAAATGACACTTACAAGGCCTCTTGTCTGGTGACTCTTTCCAATCAGAGATAATGGTCCAAATCTTTTATTGCAATTAACACTGCCTCACTACTTCTCTCATGGGCTTGGCTGCAAGCTGCATCACCCACAGCTGAACAATGAATGCTTGAAATGGGAAAAGAAATGACTTATGGTAAATGCTGAAACTGGAAAAATCTTCAGCTGTATGTGCCCAACTAGCCCTATTTTGTAATGTCTACACTAATTTTGAAGGATGATGACCTTATCAACTATTGATTATAGATTATGAATCATTGCATGGCACTAAGAAACTACCAATCCATTTGTAATCTTGTGTTGTTTGTATGTATTATTGTTGCTGATTTCTTTTCTCTCCTTTCTTTTCTCTCTAAATAAGTTATCTGTTTCACCCTGCTTGCCAAACAAAGGGAATGTACTTCAATAGAAATGTTTACGAGGGAGTCTACATAGGGAACATGCACCTTCTAAGCAACTTCAACATATGGCATTTGTCACCCATTCCTGCGCCTCCAGCACAAGCATCTACCCAGGATCACACAGCTGCCAATCTTGTCAGCTGAGTGCTAAGAGATAACCTACACAGGTCTATAGACAGTGTTAAAGGAATGGAAAACAGGATTTGATTGGTCAAAACAAACCTATACAACCATTTCCAGGGCACCACTCGCCCTTGAATTGCAGGGCGCCAGGCCAGCGGGTTATGGGTCCAAGTCAGTTCAGAAGACAAAAGGTGATTGCCCACTTTTACTTGTATTCATACGATATTAAGAAGGGTTATAGCACTAAATGTTGCTTGTGATTCACCTCCAATTCCTTAACACATTGCTGAAGGCGAAAATGTAGGTGTGTACTCATTAGCCCCTTAGTTTGCTAGTGCCATGAGATAGCTAAGAGTGGTGGACTGGAAAGAAAGTTAATGTAAAAAGATCCTTCGATCGGGACATTTAGATTTGGGGTAGGTCCAGTGACTATGCACTGCTTCAAGGTCCTACAGCAAATAGCAGAATGAGAAGTCTCCATTCGCCCGGTGCTTTCCTTCCACTCAATTGGTAATAATGTACAAATGGGGGAATTGCCAAGGAAATAAAGTAAGTGGTGTTTTGGGAGTGAACCCACCTGCACAGATTGTTACATCAATGAACAATATATAGAGAGAGAGAATTCCAATTGAAATACATTACGGCATTTGATTTTTTTGCCAAGTTAGGCAGTAGAGCAGTAATAAACAGACATATAAGAAGGAGGGGGGGTTGCCTTAAGAAAACCATCAGTGTAATTTCAGGATAGGACCCCAAGTGTTTAGAAAGGAGGGACCCTGTGGATGTGATGGGACAGAGAACTATGTAGGAGCTTACATAAAATAATCCCTTTCTTGAAAACAACATTTCATTTAAAACGCACTATGCCTCCTCAGCAGCATCAAGCAAACTGGGGCTCTGTGGTAGAGCACGAAGCATGTTGCTGTAACAGCTGTGTGATGGCATGAGGCTCCAGTGGCACAAAGACACCAGAGCCTTCACAGGGGAGGCCTGTACTGCTACGGAGAAAAAGGGAGCATATTGGATACTGGGTCATGAAGCGGCAGCATTCTCATCAGGTCCAATGATGAACAGATTGTCTTCAAATGATTTACAAGAAGAAAGCCCTCTTCTTTCTTTGGCTTTGTTCCCCCTTCAGCCAGGAGGCACATGCTATCACCCACGCAGATGAGATGTCACAAAGACATGGGATACAGTCTCCATTGTGACCCTTTCCTAGTATAAAAGGCTGGTCACATGGTAGCTGGAGCATTGGAGAGCAGGACCTCTACTGAGAAAGGTGGCTGGTGAGCAATGGGCACTGAATGGCTGACCCTGAAGAGGGTTGGCCAAGACCTCTGAGCGAAGAGAGCAATTGATGGGGTCAGGAACGTTGAGAAGGTAAGTCAATTACCACATTAAACAACAATGAAAACTTCAATACCAGACAGGATACACAATGTTAACATCCTTCAACCAAACCCTCAAATTCTACTCTTACTGACCATTCAGAATCCTCCAAACTGATCATGTCTCAGATATATATATATATTCAGGATCTAACCATCTTTATTCTATTGGATTCTCATGTGTGCCTTTTTCATCCCTCACCTCAATCCATCATCCAGCATCACTACTCTAATCTGTCCTCACCACTAATACAGCCCACCTGATCTCTCAAGATCTGTTCTAATTCCTGCTCCCTATTTTAACGCCTGCCATTCACCCAAATCCCCCTAATCCTAATCCACTTTCTGTTTACTATTTTCCCTCTTCTCCAATCTCTGTTGGTGCCTGCTAAATGCCCTGACACCAAATGTGCTATCCCACTCCAAGCCTTTCTCATACCCCTACTGAAATCTATTTCTCTAATGCAACTGCCCACTATTCCTACCCTCTGCGTGCTCCCTCACACCCTACTCTAATACCCCAGACCCTGCTCACCTTCTGAGTCCGAACCCTTCACCCAGCTAATCCAAGCAATCAAACAATCAATCAAAATATCTTTTATTCAGCTCAATGCCATTAAAAGTCTACACAAACATTCATCAGTAAAACAAACTACAATCTTACAACATACCATAATGGCAATAATGACCAATTATACATTACATTATACAATTAAAGTGTATCAATGGCCGGCTGTTGCAGTTGTAGCTTATTAAGTAATAAAAACATTGAACCATACAAAAGGTATGAAATATAAAGACTAACAGTTTGTCGGACAAAAGTCTAAAATAAATATCAACCAGGGAGCGAATACTCGCAGCCCCACACATGAACAGGTTTAACACATGCACTTGAACCCACTAGTAAACGTATAACTAACCCATATAATGCAATGGTAAAATCCTTTGTGGTTTGTAGTTGATGCCAGCGGTATGAGCGTGAATTTTCGGCGGATTTCCCCCCAGCTCAGAGCAGGGGAGAAATCCACCAAGGCCATGATTTGGCAGACCCTTAAATCCGGCGATAACAGCGCTACCGCCGGATTAAAGGTTTACCGCCAAACTCGTGATGAGGCCCAGAGTAGAGTGTTGATGGCAAACACCAATATTGGCAAACATTGCTCTGGTGCAAACTGAATTGAAACAAGCTAATGAAGAGTGAAAATCTGATTTGGATGTGCTGTTATCTAAGTTACTAAGTAAAATGTGGCCCTGGCATGTAAAATAGGTGGGGCATATCAGGATGCTGAGCCACTACGAGTTCAGGTTAACCCAAAGCAGTCATTACTATGAAGCTCCAATTGACTTTGAAACCAAAAGCAGAAAAAGCCATCACAATAATAATATAATTATTATTACAGAAGGCAGGACATTATTATTCCTACGACTAGGCTATGTAATACCCCAATCTTGGCAAAAAAAGAAAACAGCAATGGACACATGATTTGTACAAGATCTGCTAGTCCCAAATACAGCAGCCATACCTTCTTGCGTTCCATCAATATGTTTACACTACACTTTTCTGTTGTTGATTTGCTGTCTGCTTTCTTTTCTATTCCAATACATTCAGATAGTCAATATTCATTTTGCCTGTACTCATTCTCACTTACAGTATAGGTGATATAGGCTCTCACAGAGCTACACAGAAATCCCAAACCTCGTCTCCTAAATTCTCAAGAAATACCTTATAACATGCAATTTCCCCCTGGGGTCGGTATTGTTCCACTATGTGATAAAACCTTGTTGCATTGCCTTCATTTAAGGTCTACATGCAAGACACATTAGTGATCTTAATGGCACTCAAAGAGAGGGGGTCAAAAGGCATCCAAGCAGAAACCCCATCTGTGTAAAGACTATTGACCTAAAAGATTATTTAGGGCATGATATCACAGCTGGCACTAGTAGCCTAACAAACAACTGTGTTGGAATGGTTCTAAACCCCACCAAGCCTACAACAATCAGTCAAATGAAGTGCTACCTGTGGGCAACAGGGTACAGTCAGGAGTGGATAATGGGTTATGGTAACAAGTTAGCCCTTTACAAAAAATGCCACAATTGCAAACACCATAGCCCATAGTATGGACACCGGCAGGATAGGAAGCCTTTCTCGCAGGAAACAGGGTGCTTGCCATCACCCCAGCTCTTGGGCTGCCCAATTAGAAAAAGCCTTTTGTTTTGCACTGCCATAAAACAGGGGATACACATAAGCATTTTTGATGTAGATAAATGCTCATATGTATCTGCCGATGGAATATTATTGCACTGTGTTTAATCCAGTTGCAGCCTAATTGCAACCTTGCTTGTGGTCAATCGCAACAACTGTCTTAGCCATGCAATCTTCTGAGAATCTGGTGTTATGTTCACCCCTCACTTCAGCAGTGCCCCCACCATTTTACTGCATTGCAGTTAAAAGTGAAAACATTTATCTGCTTCAGGCCTTACAAAACGTGAGCTTATTCTGCTTAACTCTGCAAATATCACATTGACACCATGTTTAGTCTTAAACTTGGCACATGCAATGTATTCTGAGCAGGAGGTAATCGAAAGTGCTAACTCCCCATTAAATTCTCTACCCACGTTGCTGAACTAGCTTCATTATCACGAGCATGCACTTTAGCAGAAGGTAAAAGGAACACTATATGTATGGATTCTCTACATGGGCGTAATTTTAGGGGGGGCAGGGGTGTCTGCCCCCCCCAACTTTCATGGCACACCATTTTGTTCGCATTCGTTTGGCCGGGGCACCTTTTCTTCAGATGTCATGTCCCCCCCAACATTTTCAGCAAAGTTACTCCACTGATTCTCTGTATGTCTTCAACATTGTGCATGCATGATTATAGGTTCCTTTGGCAGGAAAGAGGCTTCTTGGCTGTAGCAAGCATACCAATTGAGAATGCGTGATACTTTAAATTCTCTCCTCCATTCATTACTGTTGCCCAAATAACTAGCAGTGGTCAAATATGCCACACACCACAACCCTTGTGATGATGTCATGCAGGGAAACACCCTCAGTGACAAGGGGGTAAGGTAAGCTGACCTTTCGTCTGATTCTTAGGCTGAAAAGCTGCTGCTCCAAGTAAAAGTGCAGTCACCTTTTGCTTCCTAATCTACACTTTGATGCACTTGCTGAAATACAAAAGTGTGCTTCAGATGTAGAAACAAATGCATGGAGCAAGGCTTCATGTATCCTCCACAAACAACAACTGTTGATATCAAGGAATTCTCTTTCAGTGGAGATTAGATAACACTCACATTATGTTGCATGTGTGCTGCATGGATCAAACACATAGGCAAGGAGGGGGAGGGGGGTCAGTTACACAAATAATTGTATGCTTCTGGTTGTTCACCAGTGGCAGAATAGTTCTGTTAGTGATGTTTGTTGTATCAACAGGAACACATTCACAAATGCATGTGTATTGACCAGGGGGCACACCCTGCATCAAACGTCAATGCTATTTCATACCATTACCAATTCATGTGGGGTAGCAATACATGCTGCTCAGATTAGTTAGGTTTTCAAATTGTATTGAAGCCTATCCTACTCACAAAGCAGAAACACAAGCAATAGTGCAGGCACTAATAAGGGCTTCCATCGTAAGCTTCATCAGAGTGCCAGTTAGCACAAGTAGTGACTGTGTTATACACTTCATGCGGAAAGTAATTCAGGAGATATGCAAAGTGTTTAATGTTCAGCAAATGCTCCACTGACTTTATCACCACAATTCGTGGGGGCAGTAGAAAGGTAAAAAGGGTCATGAAAAAAAAAAAATCAAAAACCTGTTCTGAAACTGGCTTGAGGTGACCATGCAGCTTGCAGTTCATTCTAATGAGTGTGTGTGATACTATAAACTGGAAAACGAGCATGAGCCCATATTTGATTCTCACTGGCAGACTGTGGCACTTAGCAGAATGAGACCCGTTCCTACTGAATCTAGGAGCCATGCATCTGCTTGAATGTGGCATACTGCAATACTGTTAATATTCGGTAACGGTCAATTGGTCAATTTGGCAAATGTTGTATAACATGTCTATTTACAGGTTCAGCAATGGTTTCCAAAGGAACCTGGGCCGCACATTCAGATGTTTATCTGGAGCCAACACCAAAAGGACTTCCTAGAGGTTAGACAGCAAGGCCCCTTTGAGGTCCTGCTGGTGACCGTTAATGCATGTGCTGCAGAAATGTTTCTACCTGGACTAACTACTGCTTCTGTTCAGCAGCAACGCCAACCTGCTTTTGGTTCTGGATAGTGGGATGATATTTTGTTAAGAACACCGATAACAAACGTGATGAGCCAGATCAGAGAGATATTGGAGACGTTCATAGAATGACTACAGAACACCTCAGAAACTACCCCTGGGGGGGAAAAACAGACTGTTGTCATGTGGCATGAATGAAACTGTAGGACTGCAGAACGAACATCTGGTGTTACCTACTTCCCTAGGCCCGATGAATGCAGATTTTGACTAAGTGCCATTTACTTGCAGGACTTTCACAAACTGTGCTCTGAATGAATGGGACAGAGAGGCTATTTTTGAAAGAAGTACTAAGCTCAGAATGAGACAAGAAAAAGGTAACACCAAAGGTTGAAAAGGTTTTGTCAAGACTTAGAAAACCGTTTGTCAAGCAATCTGGGTGGCTTAGAACAACACACAACTTGTTTTGACCTATTACTGTTCAACCAGTCTATATTTTATAGAACAGGTAAAATGTCACACATAAACAATCCAATGGATTACTGTTGGATCCTTGGTGGTGGGAAAAGATGCACTAATGGAAAAGATGTTTTTCCAAGTTGAGTTGTTTTACTGCATGCAATGGCTGCAGCTAGAACAGACCGCAATATCCATGCCAGACAAGGCCCAGGATAATCCCATTGGAAAGTGTTATGTACTTGCACACAATATGTACACCAAATATTTAGTGAAACAGCATTGTCAGGGGAGTGGTGGGGACATTGCTTGTCTGGATAATCTAAATAGAGCAATCTCTTGGTAACCCTTATTTAAGATGTACTTTTTCATCTTTCTTGAGAAACTCTTTTTTAATAAAAGCACATAAGCCGCATTGTAAAGCTCTGGCCTCTGGCCAATTTAATTTTTCTAGGGAGATGGACAATATGTAACACCAAGCTAGTATCAATACAATTATTTCTGCTACTGAACTGGCACAACAAAATGATATGCTGAGGGTCAAAAGCAGAAGACAGTGGGAGCTGCAAGCTCGTATATGGAATGTGGTCAAATCTGTGGCTTCATCTTGAAATGTGTTGCACCATATGCAGGTACATGAAGAAAGGATGTGAAAAGCAACAGAGCTGATAACCAAAACACAACTAACAAGCACAGAAGTATGCCTGGGAGAATTCACTGTGATAAAACATTTTGGCATCATTATAGAAAAGGCGAACAAATGAGTGGCATATCGAAAATGGAGACTCTCAACATTATCTGAAAGACCATCTGAGAACAATGTAAGATTACATAAAGCATCAGTCCAGTCCGGAAAAGTTGAATGAAGATTCTGGAATAAGACCTGTGCTGTGAACATGTGGAAGGTTTCAAGCTGCCAATGCAAACTGGAAACACTATAGTGTTCCTTCAATGCCTATGGTCACATCAATATGTTGGTATATGGGTTCCAACTTATCAGACTATACTTATGAGGTGGGCAGGTTGCAAATGGGACTGGGTGGGTCATAATGACATCTGGGAGATCCA
The DNA here is from genome assembly GCF_040938575.1 of Ambystoma mexicanum. Taxonomy (NCBI): domain Eukaryota; kingdom Metazoa; phylum Chordata; class Amphibia; order Caudata; family Ambystomatidae; genus Ambystoma; species Ambystoma mexicanum. Next base: position 1,105,425,180 of record NC_090930.1, on the reverse strand, counting down.
AGTCGCAAAGAACTCAGTCGTTATGACATAAGTGTTCCTGAGCTGAAGCAAGATCCATGGATAGGTATACGAAACGACTGGAGTTGTGGTCTAAGGAACCACCACAACATAATATATGGACAAAGAAAGACCCAGCAATATACTGACTGCCGAAGGACTGATGATAATGATGTATTTCTGCAGCACTTTTGCCAAAGTGCTTTATATAGAACATATTTACATACAATATCACTCAACTGAAGTTATTACTCATTTATTGGCCTCAGAAGGATGAAAGTTTCAGTTGGCCATGCCGGAATTCATACCTGCAACCTGCAGATTACACACAGATTGCAGCAGCAAGCACTCAACCCACTGAGCAATCTCACCAGACTAATATGCTGGGAAGGTGTGGCTAAAAGCCTGATGCTGAATGGCACCAAAATATTCATTGTCTGCGGAGGATAGCTCAGGGGCAACGTGCTCGCCTTGGAAGCAAGACGACACAGAGGACCACTCTTCAAACCCCTGGTCTGTGCTTAGAAATCTCTGGGTAGTATGCACATTATAAATAACCTATCATATCATATCATTACAGCTGAATCTGCTTGATTACTGAACTGCTAACTGATACAAGCTTTCTGCTGATCAAAGAAACGGGGAGAAATAGGTCCTCATTAAGAGTTTCATAGCAATTCAGCGATACATCTGCTGAATTACTGTGAAACTCTTTTACCGGTGACACCACTTGGTCTTGTGGGTTTACCATGGGTTTACAAATGGTGGTAGGGAGGTACAAATCCCCATTTTTGGAGTCCATAGGACTCCATGGAGATTATGTCAGAATTAGCAAATTATTTTGCTAAAAGTGCTGGAGGAAAACAAGTGGCAATAACATAATTACCACCATTTTTTTCCCACACCTCCAAACCTTTAATGAAGCCCCTAATATTTATTGGCCTGGAGTACTGAGGGGGTGAGTACCTTTGATATATCAGGTCAAATTCAACGTGTCATCTCTTGTGGCATATCATTTTGACAAAGCCAAACAGTGACCTAAGAGAAGTACTCAACCTCAATACAAGTAGGTAAACCACAAATTATGGGATCCCGTTCAGGACTCCAAGATCAAGCCAACCATTTTGGTTAGCTTACATCGAAAGAAAATGTAACAACATTACTGCACAATGGATTTCAGTCCAAACCCAAAACAATGTACACAACATTGACATAAGGATCACCCCCTCTTACTATCATCCCGACAAAAACTCTACTTACTCCTCCAAACACACCACACACCAACCAAATACAACACCAACACACGGCTACCACACCATCAACTCTTAAGATCACACAGCAAATCTAACCTCTGTTAATAACTCACACAATTGCAACACACTCCTTTTCAAACTTACACCACACCCACACAAAACCACCCATACACACTCAAATGCCCACCAACCCATACCACCTACAAACAAACCCAACACATAAATACCAGTTTTTCTGAACTGAAACTAACAGTAGAACAGCAAAAACACTCTTGCACTCTCCCTCTCCCCCCACTATCAAACCTACCCCTGCCTTTTTTCTTCTCAGATCCACCAGAACGTCTTATCATAAAAATGGCAGCAGTGTGTGCTATAAATTATATTAACATAACATAATAATTGATTAGAACTGTTGCCAAAGTCACAGAAGTTTAAAGTAGCTAACTGTATGCTGCAGATAACTGTTAGCGTTCCGCTTTACTGGAGTGTATGGAAACACCAGCATCTGAACCACCATTGACATGGCATCACGTTCTTGCTCCGGCGCCTTTGCCCGGTCTAGTTGTTTTCCAAGATGGCCGGACAGTTTTTATCAACGCTGGCTTGCATTCGCTTGTGGCGTTACGACTCAGCGTTTTTTTTCCACTTTTTGGTAAGCTGCTAGTCACACGCACCTCGTGTGTTTTTCTCCTGTGCTTGTTTCTTTCCCGTTTGTCATTTGTGACAATCCTCTTCTTGTCATATATGCCTTTGGTTTGCCTTGCTAACAGCCCTGCTTCTTGCTTTCTGCCTTGGCTTACCTTGCATACTTGCCTTACCTTCTCTCCCCGATTTTTGTTCCGGCAAGCTCCCGACATTACCTCTTCGAGGAACGGAAGTCGTCCTGCAAGATGGGAGCCTCACCTCTACCAGACGACCAATCTGACGAGATCTCAAGTGAAGAATCAGGTGAGAACAGATTTCCCCAGTTTAGACAGATTGTAACACCCAGACGCACGCCCCATCATGGCAACAGCGGAACAAGTCCAAGAACTCATTTCTGCAGTCCTGGGACTTTATTTAGAAGTCCAGAATTTGAAGTCAGACAATGCAGTTCTCAGGCAAATGGTGTCTGCCAGAGATGATCGGTTTACTGATCTACCTCCAATGGGACTGCAGTCAGAAAACTCGACGGTTCTCCACAAAGACCTAAAGAATGTGTGGTTGCATGTGTGGTGCACTTAACCTTCCAGCCTGCCACCTATGCTCCTGACCAGGCCAACGTGGGGTTTATGATCACCAACATGGTAGGAAATGCCCTTGCATGTGCAACACTATGGTGACTTCAGCAAATCCCATTCTATGCAACTACAGTGCCTTTGTGGGACTCTTGAGACAGACCTTTGGAAGATCGGAAATGGTCTATTTAGCCAAAGAAACGCTGCTTGACATTCAACAAGGGTCTATTACATTTGTTACATGCCCAGACCCGAAGGTATCACGGCGTAGTTACAGACAATGGGTAAATACAATCTTAACATTACAAACAGTAAGAACAGACAGTTATTAGGATATACATTTATATACATTTCTATACAGTAGATTGGGGGATCTGGTCTGAGTGGGTAGGGGTCTTGGTTCACATTTTAGAATTGGTTGAATAGCCAAGTTTTCAGTGATTTTTTAAATTTACGGTGGGATGTTTCATTCTTGATGTTAGTGGGTAAGGCATTCCAGTGCCGGGGCGCGAGTACTTTGAAACTGCTCCCCCCCCCCGCTTTTTCTCTTTTATATCGTGGGATTTCAAGGTTTTCGTTGTTATTAGATCTGAGGATCCTGGTGTGATTTTTCTTGATGACTGTATTGAGGAGCTATTTAGGAGCTTTGTTGGCGATGCATATGTAAGTGATACTTAGGGGTTTGAATGTAATCCTGGCTTTGATGGGGAGCCAGTGGTTGTCTCTCCTGATGATGGTGAGGTGTTCAGATTTTTTTATGCCTAATGCAGCTAGGAGGGCTTTGTTCGGCATAAGTTGGAGTTTAGCTATGTTAGTATAAGAGGTGCCTAGGAAGAGGATATTGCAGTAATCGAGCTTGGAAAGTATGAGCGCTCTTGCTAATGTAACACAGTTATCAGCTGTGAGGAATTTGCGACTAAGGGAGATGAGTTTGGATGTATATGAGGTGAAAGAGGCTAATGTGTTGACTTGTTTAGTCATTGTTAGTCTGGCATCAAGATATACTCCAAGTGTCTTAACTTGTTTGAGCACTGGGATTGTGGTGCCATCAATGAAGAAGGATGTGTAAGCAGGCTGTAGAGAGTCAATTTTGGAGGATGATCCTAGTATGAGTAGCTCTGTTTTGTCGTCGTTGAGACATAGGCTATTGTTAGCCATCCAGTTTTGTATGAGTGAGTACATTTTGTTGATGAGCAGTGTGTCTTGTTCATGATTGCCTGTTAGTGAAATGAGGATCTGGGTGTCATCTGCAAAGTTAGTGTAGATGACACCCATAGCATACAGCGCTACAAAAAGCAGCTTAGTGTAGGTATTGTAGAGGGTGGGGGATAGGCATGATCCTTGCGGAATGCCTACTGATACTGGTATGGGATCTACTGATTCTTTTCCAATGGATACTCTTGAGGTCCTATCTGCAAGGAAAGAGTGGATCCAGTCAGTAGTATTGTTGGACAGGTTGAAGTTGATGGCTAAAGTGGAACAATGTTTGTAGTGGTCAACCAAGTCGAAGTCCGCCAAGAGATCTAGTAGCATTAGTAGGCAGAGTTTGCCTGCTTCTTAGGTGGCATCCATTTGGATCTTCAGTTCGAGTAAGGCTGTTTCCGTGCTGTGGTTAGGGCGGAATCCTGACTGTCGGTCTCCTAGTAATTTGTGGTGTTCTAGGTGGTTTTGAATCTGAGAGTATGCTATTTTGTCGATTATTTTCAGGAGAAGTGGGACTGTGGTTATTGGACGGTAGTTAGTGGGGATTGAGGGATCCAGGGTTGTTTATTTTAGGAGGGGTGTCACCCAAGCTTTTTTGATGCTGGACGGGACAGTGTTTGAGTTGAAGGAGGCGTTGACAAATTCAGTGATGATGGGTGATAGGGTGGGGGCACAGAGTTTGACTAGGTGGAATGGGAATTGGTCTTCTTTGCAGTTGGAGGCTTTGAGTTTAGCTATTGTGTCTAGCACTTCTTTGTTAGAGACTGGGGTGAAGTGAAATGGGGTGCATGGGGCGGTATTAGGGGGGTTTGCAGTTATGTTAGGAAGGAACAAGTTACTTACCTGTAACTGTTGTTCTCCAGCATGGGTCTGGCATGGATTCACATGCTCATGAATATTCCCCGTCGTCAGGCTTGGAATCCTCGGTAAAGAAAAAAAACAGTTTCAGTTTCGTTTCTGAACTGTCTTTCTCCTAATAACCAATCACTGGTCTCTGGGTCATACTGCCCCCAGCCAATGACTGCCCTCTACCTAAGCCCCTCCTCTGGCAGCCATCTTCAGATTTGGTAGCACGTAAAGTGGCAGTAGGACTAAGAGAAGAGCCACAGAGGGGTAGGAGGGAGGGTTCGCATGTGAATCCATGCCAGATCCATGCTGGAGAACAACAGTTACAGGTAAGTAACTTGTTCCTTCTCCAGCATGGGGTCTGGCATAGATTCACATGCTCATGAATACAAGAATACATAGCAGTACACACATGCACAACCACGGGAGGTGGCAAGGCTCAACATTAAGCATTACATCAACTAAACATTAAGCATTTCTTACCTCCTCACCAGGCTCACCTTAAGTGAACAGGTTGCGCAGCACTGCTTGGCTGACCCTGGACTAATCCCTGGAATCCCGGTTGACGCAGTAAAATCTCATGAAGGTGTGCGTCGATCTCCACGTAGCAGCCCTGCAGATGTCGAGCAGGGGCACACCAGACAGGAACGCCGTGGTAGCAGCGATCGCTCTGGTTGAACGGCCGGCAACGGTCAGTTTGCCAACCGGTGACAGTGCATGATACAGCCGGAGAGCCATCTGGAAATGGAAGCCTTCGAGTGGGCCTTCCCTTGGTTCACAGGTCTAAAGTTCACAAACAGCTGTGATGTCTTCCGAAAACTCTTCGTGCAGTCCACGTAGAACTTCAGCACTCTAGCCACATCCAGCGAGTGCAAAGTCCTCTTAGCCGGCGACAAAGGCGGGTAACACCAAGGGCTTGTTGAGATGGAAGTCCGACGGCACCTTGGGCATGAAGGAGGGGTGCGTCCTCAGCACCACCCTCTTCTCGTGGAATGTCATGTAGGGTGGTTTGCAGGAGAGGGCCTGGATCTCTCCCACTTGTTGTGCGGAGGTGATGGCCACAAGAAACGCTGTCTTCCACGATAGGAACTTCAACAGTGCCGAATGCAGAGGCTCAAATGGCAGCCCCATGAGCCTGGCCAGCATCACTTTGAGCTCCCATGCTGGGGCTGCAGCCTTCACCGGCGGGAATGAACGGAACAGCCCCTTCATAAACTCCTTCACCAGGCGATGAGACCACAGAGATGATCGCCCCGGAGTTCTGGTGTAGCGGGATATCGCCACTAGATGTATCTTGATGGAGGCATGAGCCAGCTCTGCGTTGGCCAGAGACAGTAGATACGGCAGCACTTGAGGGGCCGTAATCCGCAGAGGGTTGATCTTCTGTGCACTGCACCAGACAGAGAACCTCTTCCATTTGTGTCCATAGCACTTGAGAGTTGAGGATGCCCTGGCCTTTGCAAGCACCTCCTTGCAGTCTGCCGGAATATCATACCCTCCAAACTCTAGTGCTGCAGGAGCCAGGCCTGCAAGTTCAGCGACCCGTGTCGTGGCAGAGGATGGCGCCTCCTCCTCTGATGAGGAGGTCCGCATCCGTTGGCAGTTTGACTGGGGGGACGCTGACATGTCTAGAAGGTCCGGGAACCAGATCTACCTCGGCCGTGCCGGTGCGATGAGGATCATCTTGCACCAGGACCATCTGAGTTGATTGATGAGTCGCAGCAGCAAAGGCAACAGTGGGAACGCATACAGGAACAGGCCATCCCAGGGGAATAAGAAGGCATCCCCCATGCTCCCTGGCTAGGGAAACCTGCTGGCGAACCTCCGGCACTTGGTGTTCGTCGCCGTCGTGAATAGGTTGATCTGGGGATTGCCCCATCGTTGGAAAAGTAGATCCACTTGATCCTGACGCAGGTCCCACTCGTGGCATGAGCGTAGCTCCCTGCTGAGTGAGTCAGTGATGGTGTTCTTTATTCCTGCCAGATGGAAGGGGACCAGAAACATCCCTTGGGCGACGGCCCAGTGCCACAGATACTGGGATTCCTTGGATAGAGCCTGGGATCTGGTGCTTCCTTGCTTCCAGATGTAAAACATTGTGGTGGTTTTGGCAGTGAAGATCCTTACCAACTTGCCCTTGGGGGAAGGGAGGAACGACGTGAGGGCTCAGAACACGGCTCGGAGCTCCAGCACATTGATGCGCAGAGACCTCTCATCCGGGAGCCAAAGGCCTCTTGCGTGGAGATCTCCGGTGTGCGCTCCGCATCCCTCTAGGGAGGCGTCCGTCATCACCGTCTCCTGATGTGCCGGGGTCTGGAAGTCCATGCCTGCCACCAGATGCGGGCGGGTGCCCCACCACCGGATCGCTTGGTGGAAGGTCTCGTTGAGCGAGATCCTGTCTTCGAAGCTGCCCGCCGCCTGCATCCAGCGGGCGTCGAGGAACTCTTGCAGCGGACGCATCCGCAACCTGCACAGGCGCACGAGGTAGATGCACAAGGACATCATGCCAAGCAGGGACTTGGCGGACCTCACCCTTGCCACATCCATGGTGGACAGCCGTTGCCCAGGATGGCCTCGTCCTTTCCTCCGATGGAGAAGCCAATCGCGCCACTGTGTCGAGCCTGGCTCCCAGGAACAGGGCAACTTGCGACGGTACCAAGTGGGATTTTGCGAAGTTGATTGAGAATCTCAGATCCGTGAGCAGTTGGACGGACTTCGCTGTGTGTTCGACGGCGAGTTCTCTCGTCTTTGCTCGGATGAGCCAATCGTCTAGGTGGGGGTAGACGTGGATCCCCTGCAGGTGAAGCCGCACCGCCACTGGTGCTAGGCACTGGGTGAAAACCCTGGGCGCCGACTTCATTCCGAAGGGAAGGGCCTTGAACTGATAGTGTTGCCCTTGGACTATGAATCCCAGGAACTTTCGATGTCCTTTTAGGATGGGGATGTGGAAGTAGGCATCCTCCAAATCCAGCGATGAAAGGAAGTCGCCTTCCTCCAGCTGTCCCAGCACATGCTGGAGGATGACCATCCGGAACTTCTGGGACTTGATGTACTTGTTTAGACGACAAAGGTCCAGGATGGGCCGGCAGCCGCCGGTCTTCTTTCTTATGAGGAAGTATCGTGAGTACACCCCGGAGCCCCGGAGCCTCTTTGGGATGAGCTGGGTGGCTCCTTTCCTCAGCATTGCCCTTACTTCCAGCAGCAGTTGAGGGACATCATTTTCCTTCCTGGTCACGGGTGGAATGCGGGGGCACATTTTTAGAAACTCAAGAGTGTGTCCGCAGGCCAGGGCATCCAGCACCCATCGGTCAGTGGAGATGGACTCCCACACGCTGATGAACTCTGCCAGTCGGCCTCTGACTGGGGTGCTCAGGTGGGGGCCCGACGCCACGGCCGGTTCAGTCCTGGTTGGCAGCGGCCTTGCCACCTTGACCTCCTTGGCGACGACGACGAGATCCTCCTGACTTGCCATGTCCTCTGTAGGCCTCCTGCAATGAGGAGCGTGCTGCCTGGCGGTACATCGAGGAGCCACCACCAAATCCTTTGGAGGAAGCTTGCATGCCTCCGGAGTTCCGAAAGGGTGGCCATCGTTGTTGCAGAACACCCAAGGCCCGAGCCATCTCCGTGTCGGCCTTGATGGTCTGCAGTGATTCGTCCACTGTCTTGCCAAACAGATTGTTCCCTTCGAACTGCATGTCCAGAACCCTGGTCTGTACGTCTTGGTGGAAATCGGTTGCCTTGAGCCAAACATGGCGGTGAAGGCAAATGCCATTGCTCATCTGGTGAAAACCGGTGTCAGCAATGTCCGTGGCCACCGTTATGGCGTGGTCTGATGCCACCTCGCCTTCCTGAAAGTTCTCCAGGGCTTCAGCCCTCTTGTTGTCTGGGAGGAAGTCCAGCAGGGGAGCGATCTTAAACCACAGCTCCCTGTCGTAGCGGGCCACAATCGCAAGGGGGTTGGCCGCTTTAATCGTCGTCGCCACGACTCTTCGTCGTCGCCATGACTCTTCATCCCATGGTGTCCAGTTTCTTCCCCTCGTCGTCCGGCGGGGAGGTCGAAGTTAAGGCCGTTGCCCCCGCCGCTTTCTTCTTGGCCGCTGCGGAGACGACCGAATCTGGGGTCGGCTGCACCCTAAGCACATGGGGGCGGAATCCAGGACCTGGTACTTCTTCTCGTACCGGTCTCTCTTGGCAGGAGTCATGGACGGGTTCTTCAGGACCAACAGCCCTTCGTCCCAGATGTCGTCAAGTTAAGGAATCGAGAGGACGTCTTCCTCTTGGCCTCATGCTGTTGATAGAGGAAACCTTCCTTCTTCTGTTCCTCGGGCAGAGCTGGAAGAGCTCGGATGCCCTGGCGATCATGGCGTTGAAAGAGCCAATTTGGTGATGGGAGGTCCATCCCATCGTCGCCACCGTCGTCATCCGTCTCCGTTCTCATGTCATCCCTCGGATCCGGGGAAGGAGAAGAAGGCAGCGAGGGCCGAGAAGGCTGGAAGGGCGGGGGGGTGAACTCTTCTCTGCTTGCCTGGAGTGCTTCCCGACGGTCCAGGCTCCGCTGGATCGTCAGTTGGGGGTAAGGGCAACCTCGTCCTATCTCCGTACACAAGTCCTGGATAGCCATCAAGATCGCTCCTGAATTGTCTTGTGGCCCAGGTAACGGTTGTGATGGGCACGATGGTTGGGGAGTGGATTCCTCTGCCTCCACGGGCTCCTCGTCGGCACCACCATCGCTTTCTTTGTCTGCCTCATTGGGATCCCTCCCGTGGGACCGGACCTCCTCGAACTTCTTGTTCAGGATCTTCGCGACTCCAGCCAGCTCCTCTTCAGAGGCTGTATCTGTGTACGTGATGGCCATCGGGCCTCCCCCTCTTTTTCCACCTGTGGTTTCACAGGGGTCTTATCGATGGGCTGAAAAGAGGATTCCCTCCATGGTGGCAGAGAAACTCTAGTCCCCGAGCTCGCCTCCACTGGTGTAGCCCCCACAAGCTTCGCCAGTGCCGCCACAACTCCCTCAATAGAGGCCTTAGCTGGGTGAATCACAGCCTTCACGACCTTGGGTGTGTCTGAGGCCTTCACCTTGGGGGGCGGGTCACCGCCTCGCTCCCCTTTGGCTTTCTCCATCAGGATTGACCGGGGCTTCTCCCGAAGCTTACCCGAGTTCTCCGATTTCCTCTTCCCCGAGCCAGAGCGTTGGCTCGTGGTTGATGGCGTCGGTGATCGTGTGCCCTGCCTGGCAGCTGAGGAGCCCAACCGTTCAGCACTCCCGGTGCCCGCGGACTTGCAGTGCTTTGCCTTCTGTTGGGCCCCCGTCGCCGGAGCGCCCTCAAAGGACTTAGAAGACCGCTCGGACTTCTTCTTCGTCTTCTCACCTGCTGCTGGGCTCTTCCCTTCCAGCCAGTTGGTGAGGTGGATACGCTGATCCCTCATAGTCCGCTCCGGCACGTTCTTGCAAAACGCACACTCCTTCTCCACGTGTGTTTTGTCTTCATGAAGGCAGTAGAGGCATCTGGAATGCTCATCCTCCTTGAAGACATTCTGCAATCTGCATCCAGGGCAGCTCCTGAACAGCTTGGATCCAGGCATCGTGTTTCCTTTGTCCTGGGACATGTCAACGCAGGGTAGGTTTCAAAGATCTTCTGGAATCCTCCAAGAAGCAAAAACTTCGCCCTTGAGTGGCGTAGAAAATTCTGAAATGGGTTCCCGTTGATCGGAAGTAGAATCGGTGGAGCTTGAGGCTCGATTGACTGAAAAAATGAGAATAAACTCTTTGAAAAAACGCAAAACACAGTAAAAGCTTGAGAGCTATAGCACGAGGACTCCCAACACTTGAACGTGCAGTAAAAATCTGAAGATGGTTGCCATAGGATGGGCTTAGGTAGAGGGCAGTCATTGGCTGGGTGCAGTATGACCCAGAGACCAGTGATTGGTTACTAGGAGAAAGACAGTTCAGAAACAAAACTGAAACTGATTTTTTCTTTACCGAGGATTCCCAGCCTGACGACGGGGAATATTCATGAGCATGTGAATCCATGCCAGACCCCATGCTGCAGAAGTGTTTTTGCAGCCAGGAGTGATTTTTTACTGTCAATTTTCTTTTGCAGCAGCAGGATTTTGGAAGTTAGAGCATCTTTTATGGTGGTGCACCGGGTTTTGCTGGCATTATTGGGTGCTCTGACTTGGCAGGGGTTCTCTAGCTCTTTGTGGATGGAGAACAATTCTTTGCTCCCATAAAGCTAACGCCTTAGCTTGAAGGCGTTAGCTTTATGGGAGATTATGGCTGTTTTGTACTTTTATTAGCTACTTCAAAGGCCTTTGCTGATACAGGGGTGTTAGTTTTCCTGTGTAGGTGCTCAAGCGATCTTTTTGTGCGTCTAGGGAGACTAGTTTTCTTAATTGAACCAGAAGCACAAGCGTTTGTCTGGTTTTCGTGATTTGGTAGTGATGTGGGCGAGCAGGTCAATAATATGGGTGAGACTTTGTTGGTAGCACTCTGCAAGGTAAGCAGGATTGTTTGTGTTTAGAGTTACGTTAGCTAGGGCTGCATACGGGATGGGGGAGTGGTTGTCTGCAGAGAGTTTTTTGATATTTCTTGTTTCAAAGGAGTCTGGTGATTTGGGGGTGGTGTGGTCAATGTTGTTATATTCCAATGTAAAACGAATGACGGAATGATCTGACCAGTCTACGGGAGGATAGAGTCAATGGTGATTTGAGAGTTGAGGGTGAGGATCCAGACCAGGGTTCTACCTTTGGAATGGGTGGGTTCATTGATCAACTGTGCACAATTCATGTCTGACATGGCTGTGTAGAAGGCGGACACGTCTGTGCCTAGGGGATCACTATAGCCTAAGTTGATATCTCCTAGAATGATACATTTAGTTTTGGTTTGATGATGGGAGTTAGCAGTAGGGGGATGTCTAAATTGAGATGGGTGGTTTTATTAGGTGACCTGTATACTACCAAGAAATTGGTGGTGGTTTTAGGGTTGGAGGTAAGTTTAACTAGTAGGGCTTTGTATCCCTGTATTTGTTCCAATGGGCAAGCTCCGAGTTGCAATATGGTTCTGGCTATTAGGGCGACTCCACCTCCTTAAGTGTTATACCTGTCTGTTTTAAAGATGCTATATCCTGGGGGGATAACAATGGCTAGGACTGGGCCTGCAGCAGGGTGTAACCAGGTTTTGGTGATTACCACAATGTCAAGTTGTTGATCCACGATGAGCCACTAAAGCCGGATGGCTGGAGGAGGCACACTTCACTATCTTCACAAGCAGTATAAATGAAGAACTCAAGGATGAATTAGTCAGCATCCCCCGTCCTGCTACTTTATCAGACCTAATTTTCACAATAAGAAACGCTGTATCTCTCGACTTGCAACACTTGTGTTGAATTGGGTATGCAGTCCCCTTAATTGAACCGTTGTTGGCCCCTTTATTATCTAGGTCCTAGACGCGGTTTTAGAGACAGAGTCACGCCTTGTTTTAGGTGTGTTTCAACGGCTAATGGCCGGCATGGTAAAGTGGCACAGGTGTTTTAAGTTGTTACGCCTCGAACACCGATAGGTGGAATAAATACCCCTTTAAATACAGCAGGCAACATGATGGAGGTTAGTTGATGCCAGATAGTGTGAGTGGCAGGACATGAGCCGCAATTTGAGTGCGTACAGCTCCAGCATGCACAAATAAGTTGGGTTAACACATTAGTTTGGTGAATTCTAGATTTAACAGTGGCGGCTGCATGATATGTGTTTGCACAAATATGCCCCATGAATGATTAACTTAGTATTTATTTGATTTCACTGCTAATCTGTGCATTCCCACTACTTTCGATGCGAGGCGGCATCATACGATGTGTTAGCTGTTCACCGACCATCAGATGCGAGGCTGTCATCACAGATGCAGTACTTTTTCTGCGTAGCCCAAGACTTTAGAGATTGAAGGTATTGATTAGAGGGGAGTCTCGAGTTTTGGTGTTAATGTGATTATTAACACCTTCTTGTCATATAGCTTAAGTTTAAGCCATGTCTTCACAGTTTGGGAATTGATACAACACTTTGCTCCTGATATTTGCAGTGTTTTTGGGTCAGCGACAGGCTGTGGAATGTGGCTTTTGGGGGGCTATGCTGTAATAATAATCCGGTATGATCCGACGAGATGGAAAGATCTGTAGGATCAGTTGCTACTATGTCGTCAGTTTTAACTCCAGAAGGCAGTCAGAAAGAGTTGCTTTTTAAATCTGTATGCAGGCAAACTACTGGTTATGAGTATAATTTGGATGCAAATGTGTTGGATGAGAGTGAGAGGTTTACACATGGTTCGCTCCACTCACTTACTGTATTTGTGTTGTTTTCACAGATCCGGATTTACTTACGAGATACCAACTATCCACCGTTGAATTATGTATTAAAAGAAATACTGTGTTGGTGAGCCCTTCATGGGATATGATTGGTACCCATTAGGGGCAAATGGTTTGTGTCAGCAGTATCAATTACGCTGCTAACCTGTGTTTTCTCTTGCAGCATTCGGACGCAGGTGGTTTTAAATATGTTCTTAATTATCGTCAACTTCAAGATATTTTGTGTAAATGCTCGCCATCGTTGGTCCCCTGATGAAGTTCTTGTGGACAGTGTATGAACAAGAAAGAAAGAAACATGTTGGGTTTATGTGTAGTACTGTACTAATGAACAGTGAACTTTACTGAATGATTAAATCAGTTTAGAACATTCGTCTTTGAACATAGGATTCGTTCATGTGTTTTTATTCTAGAAATGTTAGTCTAACCTGAAGGCAGTGGGTATTCTAACAATTTTCCAATGTTTGCTACGGGTATAGCAGTTGACTGTTTTTATTTTTCTGCCAATGTATGTGTGAATGTACTAATATCATATTACAATGTTGTAACAATTTGCACTACACTTGTCACATTTTTGAGAAAATGTTTTATGTATTTTTTGATGAAATTTTAAGATGTTTTTAGTGTAGATGTATTTTTTTTCTATCAATTTGAGTACAGTTGTATAATTAAATGAACTTTTTGAACAGTTCTTTATTTGTTGAATGAACTGGTCATCTTGTGTCCGATATGCTCCATGAGAGAACGTAGGGGCATTATGGTGCTTTAGTCAGTGAATGTCCATAGCTTGTGTTGGGGGCCGCATCCTGGTACCATAAAAATTCCCCACGTCTGTCCTTTTTGTCTGTTAGCACAATTCAATATCTTCACAAGGAGTTTAAATGAAGAACTCAAGGATGAATTAGCTAGCATCCCCCGTCCTGCTACTTTATCAGACCTCATTTCCCTTGTCCTTCAGATGGATTATCCTCTCTCAGAGTGGAAGGCCCAATGAGAGAGACACCCACTCAGGGCGCAACCTCTTCCTACTTCGACTCAATCGTCCTCCAAAGCAGGAGAATCCAATAAAGAAGAACTTATACAGATCAGAGCTACAAGAGGACCTTTACCCCATTGGAAAGAAGACACAGAAAGGAGAAGGGCCTTTTCATATATTGTGGGTCTAGCAGTCATACTCTCAAGGACTGTACCGAGATCCCTCAATGAAGGTCGGGAAACAAAAGACCCAGGCCTTTGAAGGGATCATAGGCTGGGGAAGCAAGCATGGTGCCTTGTGTACTTCTCTTTCCTGTGCCTTGAACATTGAAGACACACATCTTCTTGTGGTTTAGAATGATACTAGACTTACCTGAACGAGAGGCAGTAGCTCTAGCACTAGTAGATTGTGGGGCAGCGGGAATTTTCATCGACCCCGTTGTGGGCTGAAAGGCAAAGGATACCACGCCAGGAATGAGCTGAAAAACAACCAGTGGAAGGGGTTGATAGAACTTCCCTTACATCGGGTCCCATCACACATACATTCAAGCCAATGGAAATCATCATATCCGATCATAAGGAGGTCATGCAGTTTGATATAATAAGAACAGCCCACGTTCCAATCATTCTGGGTATCCCTTGGTAGCGAAGACACAATCCATTGATTGATTGGACTAAAAAAACTCTTCAGGAGATCCATCTTTTGTGGAGTGTGTGGTATCAAAAACCCCTAGCACAGGTTTACATTGTATACCTATACAGAATCAAAGATTTGCAAAGGTGTTCTTGGATGGGATTCCCAAGGAATTACCCACTCGTTGCCCAGAAGACTGTGCACTCAATTTGATGGCTGATTTGTTGGTTCCTTTCGGGCACATGTTTTCCTTAACCATCCCAGAAAAGAAGGCTCTTAAAGAATATTTGGAATCCAATCTTCAAAATGGTCTAATTTGTCCTTCTAAATCTCCAGCTGGAGCCTCACTCTTTTTCATACCGAATAAAAGACACACAGGAACTGAGACCGTGTATAGACTACAGGGGCCTCAATCAGGTAACCATAAAAGACACACATCCCATGCCCCTAATAAAGGAGATCGTAGAAGCAGTCCAAGGATCAGCGCTCTTTACCAAACTTGACCTCCGAGGAGCTTTCCATCTTTTACGGATTCGCCAAGGGGACAAATTAAAGATTGCTTTTAGGACTCCCTATGGCCATTTTGTATTCAAATGGCCATAGGGAGCCTTAAAAGCAATCAGGTCATGGCGTTTGGCCTGGTCAACGCTGCTGCTGTTTTTCAGAATTCATGGACCATTTATTTTCAGATCTTTTGTTTACCTGGACAATATCCTGTTTTTTTCTCGGTCAAGGAACCTTCACCACAGACACATCACACAAGTTCTGGACAGACTAACAAGGAATCAGTTACTAGTCAAGCCAGAAAAGTGCCTTTTCGATGTCAGGGCATAGCAATAGACCCATGCAAAGTTTCTGCAGTCCCGGAAAGGCCAGCTCCTACCTCCATTAAAGAGGTGCAACGATTCCTAGGACTGGCTAACTTCTATCGAAGTTTTATCTCGAACTTCTCTACGATTGTACTGCCCATTGCGGGTTTGCTCAAGAAAGACGCTCAGTATCTATGGGGACCAGAAGCAGAAAGAGCATTTTGTTAGCTCAAATAAATGTTTTGCTTGGCCCCTATTCTCAAATAACCCGATCAAAAGCTGCAATTCATAGTAGAAACTGACACTTAACCAGGAGCTTTAGGTGCTGTCCTCAAACAATATGTAGATGATCAAGAACATCCCATTTCCTACCTCTCTAAGACCTTCGCCATGAACTAACTGAACTATTCATTTATGGAGAAAGAGCTTCTGGCGATGAAACAAGTCTACATGGGGTGGCAGCATCTCTTACAAGGAATGATTCATCCATTCAAGATTCGCACAGACCATAGGAACATATGCGTTCTGCAGCAAATGGAGTGCATGATTGCCAGACAAGTCTGCTGGGCCTACTTCTTGTCTTCTAAAATGACCTACATCCCAGGTACAGACAATATAGTAACTGATGGTTGCCCGAACTTGTTCAGTAGAATCGCCTTCGACTCCAAAAACTGAAATCCTTTTTGCCAGGAATAAATTCCTCTGTTATTTCATTGTTTTTACAGGAGGTACGAAATGTACCCCCCCACCCCCTAGTGAGGAATCAGACATACTTCTCTTTTTTGGATGAAAAAGAAGGGCTCTTGTTCCGTGAAGACCGACTAGTCCTTCCAGAGAAAACACTCCAACAAAGAGCCATGTCTTGGTGTCACAAGGTACCTGCCGCAGGTCACAAATGTTATGATGTGACTTTAGATCTAGTGTGACAGTCTTTTTGGTGGTCTGCTATGTGCAAGAACATCAAAGAATACATTTGTACATACTCTGAATGTTGCCAATTTAGGTATCGGACACGCAAAGCCATAGGCCTGTTGGAACAACGACCTACACCCACCAAAACATGGAGCCAAATATCTACATGCTTTGTGGTTAACCTACTTCACTCACTGGGTGAGACAGCTATAATTAATTTTCAAAGTTGGCTCATTTCATTCCCCTACCCGGGGTACCCTTGCCCTCTGAAACAGCCGACAGATTCTTACGTGAAGTGTTTCAGCTTCATGGTTTACTGTAGTCTATCACATCCGATCGAGGAACCCAATTTATCTCTACGTTTTGGAAGACATTATGCAAGCAACTTCTTATTGGGTTATCACCCTCAGGCTAATGGGCAGACTGAAAGGTTAAATGCTACTATGGAACAATATCTGTTGTTTTGTCAATGACAAGCAAGACCATTGTGTGGATGTCCAACCCACAGCAGAATTTGCCAACAACAATCCTGTTCACACAGCCATCGGCCTGAGCCCAATCTTTTGTACCTATGAGTACCATTTGCAATTTCTATCTCTTTCAGAACTATCTACCACAAATATCCAGACTATCGACACCCTCTTGAGGGAAATATCCAAACCACATCGGGATGCCATTTACCTGTTGAAGAAGAAAAGAGAAGAAAACAAGATCAGATCTGACACACATAGAAGCCCTAATCCAGAGTTGGAAGAGGGGACTAAGATTTGGTTAGCCGCCAAATATCTGCCCCAATGGGTCTATCCCTCCAAGCTGTCACCTTGATTCATCGGCCCATTCGAAGATCAATCCTGTGGCTTGTCGCTTACGACTACCTCCCTCCTTAAACAGATTGCATCCTGTTTTCCATGCTTTGTTGCACTTGTGAAGCCCTAACCTCTATGGTTGCAAAAAGAAAGACGCAATTCCTGTACCCTCACCTGATGCTATGTAGTTTGAAATTTCACAAATACGCGACTCACTTATTTTAAGGGTAGGCTTCAGTATCTTGTACATTGGTAAGGATATCCTGAGTCAGAAGATTCCTGAGAACCAAACACTTACATCAATGCCCCATGTTTATTACAACAGTTTCATCAACTTCGTCCAGGGAAGTCTGGGGGTACTCAGTACAAAAGGGGTCATACTGTCAGCATTCCACTTTATTGGAGCATATGGAAACGCTGGCATCTGAACCATCATTGATGTGGCCTCATGTTGAACTGAATGATACGCTTCAGCCCTTTAAGACAAGGTAGCTTACAGTAAGATGAATTGGATGCAGAATGTACTCAAATATTAATGATCAAAACGACTCAGGTAGCAAAGAGTTAACTGTTTTAATATCAATTATCCAAAACAGGGAGTTACACAGGACATCATCCGACGTTGCACAGCAATCTCAATTCATTTTAGAAAAAACTAACATTATATAGCAAAAGCTCATCACAAATGACGTGAGCCTACGTATTTACTAACATCATCCTAGGTGGCAAGCTTCTAAAACCTAATGGCAGGTGTGAATAGGCTAAAGGGGAACATCTACATATTCTTTCTATGGGCTACAGAGATGTGATTGGGTTTCTAAGGACAGGTGGGCAATTAAGCCTCACCCTAAAACTGGTCAATATGAACGTCACTAAATACACAGTGTCTCATTGGATCTACAACTATAGGGCTCTCAATCATGCGGCTCCTTATCATTGGTTAACACTCTTGCATTCCTCAGTACTTTTCCACCCACGTTTAGTAGCACTCAGGCCACACTTTCAGGGACTGGTGAGCAGGTCTTAACCATAGCTTCCCACCAAATTAGCATATCATCCATCATCACCTCAGTGGTCTGACATCAATTAGGGCTTTGAACTTGGCCTTGGAAATGTTCTTTTGCTCTGGAGACTACAGGGGAGTGAAGGCACGCTCTGCTCCCTTGCGTAGGTGTGACCCTTGTGTTCGTCCAACTTCATCCTTCCATGTGACTGAAGACCACAAAATCGAGCTCTAGCATATTTAAAATACTATTCTTTAATAGGCCTCTGATGTCTTCCTTGTTTTGCCCGTGCCCTCTGAACAGGAGTTTTGTTGTTTCATATGATTTGTAACTATTTTCTGCTTATCCACGTCTGATAAGTCCTCAGCTTCTTGTTCTTCATCCAAACTCACCTTGCTGGGATCTGCTTCTGTACTTCAATTGCTTTTTCAGCTGCGACACACTGAAAAAAGAGGCCTCCGCTCTTTTAAGTCTAGCTCTGCTATACACGTTGTGGAAAACATCCATACTTCACTTGATTCCTATATGTATAAGTTTGCGCTTGCCGCAATTTATACACTACGTAGCCAGCCTTAAGAATACTTCATCTGCTTGATTTTCATTTACGTATTAACACATATAAAAAGACTTCATATTTTGATCGTTTCTATAGCATACGTTTCTGCATCTTGAGCCAAGATGTCACTTATCTTTGATACTTTCTTGATGCCTTGTAGACTGTGTTCATTCTCTTGACGCTGCATCTCTTCCATATTTGTCGGTTCAGCTTCATTTGTGTCATTATCAGGCTGCTCTTTCACTCATTGGTTCTGCTTCTTCCGGGATTTCGTTCAAGCGGCCATCATACTGTCTTGTATGTAGGTATGGGTTTCACAGTGGGAACCTTGACTCCAAGATTCTCCTTGGTATCAGTATTTTCACTGGTCCTGCACATGTCTCATATTCTGGTACCCAATATATAGGCAATGTGGGCACGATGGTTATGGTGGGGGTACTTGGCTCCTCCTTTACAACGTTCTTTTTCTGTCGCCTTTGCCCAGGCTAGTTGTTTTTCAAGATAGCCACACGAGTTCTTATCAACGCTGGCTTGCATTCGCTCACTGCGTTGTAACCCTGCAGTTTTTTCCACTTTTGGTTAAGATGCTAGCCACACATACCTCGTGTGTTTTTCTCCTGTGCTTGTTTCTTTCCTGTTTGTCATTCGTAACAAGCCTCTTCTTGTCATATCTGCCTTTCGTTTGCCTAGTTACCAGCCCTGCTTCTCGCTTTCTGCCTTGGAGTACCTTGCTACCTGCCTCTGTGTGCTTTTTGTTCTGGCAAGTTCCTGACCTTACCTCTTCGAGGACCGGAAGACATCTGGCAAGAATGGAGCCTCACCTACGCCAGACGAACTATCTGATGAGATCTCCAGTGAAAAATCAGGTGAGGACAGATATCCCAGTTTGTACAATAACATATGAAAGTGAAAAGAATGCATTTCAATTAGCTAATTGAACAGATTCTCTTTGTATGACCATGTACTATGTCATGCCACCCAGATGTTCAAATTGCCGATTCTTATATGTGGGCACTATATATTGCATAATCAATGTTACCACTGTGTTCTCCTCAATCTTCTCATGTTGGTACTGCTATCAGATAAGTAATGATGATGATGCCCTTCATGTGCATATTGCAAAGTTATTACATGTGCATACAAGTACTGTGCAGAATACAGTTTTAGAAGATGTTGAATAAGATGAAAATATAAAGATGAAGTTCAAAAGAAAGTGTATACAGTACACACTTGAAAAAGCATATGAATAAGTAATGCATGTGTTAGGATGTGCAGTGTTTCCAATGTTTACCTGTTAAACCATGAGTGTATAATATTTCCTTCACTATGTCTATTGTCACTTAGATACTATAGAACATAGAACTGCATCTTATGTAGCAGGGTTCCAAGGAGAGCCAGTGAAGAAGCAGGGCCTTAGTGGGAAGATTGTACTCCTCCTGCTGGGGGTCGTCTTATGTCATCAACTTGCAAATAAAAGGTTCTTTACCTTTAAACTACTGGTTATGTGAAAGCCTCCCTTTGTACATAACATTTGGCGACGAGGATTTTGACTGGGACCCGGAGGACGACCCCCAGCGCCTTTTCTACAGATCTAGTGTGCTGGCTGTGGAGCGGAGCCAGCCTGACTTGCCTGAGGGAGGGCCTTTTTCAGTGGATTATTGACGGCCTGACATCCAGTGTGTGGCATCCACCGGAGGGACATTGCTAGCGCCAGAGGAAAACCCCTGGAGGCTCCGTGGTCTGTGGGAGCTGGAATTGGACCCCTGCAATTTTGTTGAACTTGTGGAGACTGGGCTGGCAAAGACACGGCTTTGGCACTTTTATAATTGGATTTTGGGTTGTGTGTTTTCTGAGCGGCCATTGGACACCCTGGCCCCACACTGAGCAAGGTTGAGAAAGGAGTCGCCGCCGATGACCCTGGTGAGGCGCTCCAGGGTGAGTACATAACCAAGCAGCTATCTTTTAATTAGTGTCACCTACCTGATTGGGTGGGAGCTCTATTGGTTAAACCAGAATTGCAAGCTTGTAATTCTATTCTGCAACTTTGAGACATGGCAAATGTGCCTGCTCCTGTGTTTTTTCTGGCAGTGCCAGGTGAACCCAGGGTTAGATGGGAAGACTGGAAGGAAGGATTCAGCAAATATGCCTTAGCAGTGTTTGGTGCCAACTACTCAGGGCTTTAAGTGGGCCGGGGCCTGCCGGGGCCGGGCCCCGGCAGTCTCCAAAAAGTGGGACTGAGCCGGGGCCCTGCCGGGGCCCCCGTCCCACCACACGCAACATTGGCGGGATGCATTATCCCGTCGCGGCGGCAGCCGCGACGGGGTATGCGCCTGCCATGAAGTCAGGCGATCTGACAGAAGTGGCAGACAGCCACAGCAATGCTGTGCCTGGCTGCCACTTCTGTAAATCATAGTAACTGCCTCTGGTGACCTCTCGCGCGAGGGGTCACCAGAGGCAGTTACTGTCCCTTTGTTTCCCCAGGTCGCCGAGGCGTCTTTAACCCTCGGCGGACCTGGGGATTCCTTGATATTTTTCGAGGTTTATGAAAGATGGCTTGAAAAGTACACAATTCAAGCCATTTTTTATAAAGCTTTGCCGACGGACAATTTTGTCCGTAGTCAAAGCTTTATAAAAGATGGCTTGAATTGTGTACTTTCAAAGCCATCTTTTATAAAACCGAAATGTTTTTTTAAAAAAAATGGCCTGAAAAGTAGGCAAACCGTAAGGTATGCACACACACATATATATGCATGTTATATACCTGTGTGCGTACCTTACTATGGTTTGTGTTCTTTGCAAGCCATCTTTTCTAAACATAGAAATACATATTTCTATGTTTAGAAAAGATGGCTTGCAAAGTACACAAACCATAGTAAGGTACGCACACAGGTATATAACATGCATATATATGTGTGTGCATACCTTACGATTTGCGTACGTTTTAGGCCAAGCCCCCACAAGCCACGCCCCCAAATGAGGGCCCCCCCTCGATTTCTTACCCCACTTAAAGCCCTGCAACTACTCCAATGAGCGCAAGGAGGCATTGCTATTTCACTGTTTGGGAACTGCAGGCCAAGAGGTCTTAAAGAGATTGCCGGAGCCTTCTGACATTTTGGATGCTGGTCCATATGAAAGGACATTAGCCAAACTGGACAGGCATTTTAGAGTGGAGGAGAACATTATATTGGAAAGATATAAATTTGCCACGAGAGAGCAGAAGAATGGGGAAAGTATCGAGGATTTTGTCACGGCTTTAAGGGGCTTAGCAGTGAAATGCAAATTCACTCACTGTCAGGATGAGCACTTGAGAGACCAGCTAATGATTAAATGTTCCAATGACAGTATTAGGAAAGAACTATGGAAAGAGAGGAACCCCACTTTGGATCGAGCAATTGAGATAGCGAAAATGGTGGAACACACAGATAAGTGCATTGAAGTTCTTCAATCGGATACTGTGAACAATGGTAAACCCAAGTTGGATGAGAGTCAGGGTTCAGTGCTGAAGGTGTCAAAGGTTGTTCAGAGGCAGAGTACGTGGAATCCAAGACGCGCCTCGCAGAATGCTAAAAGGAGCGAAGAGAACAGACCGGCAACTGGCAGAGGATGGCGTCAATGGGTTCCTGCAAAAGATAGCAGAGGGATTCCCAAAGACATGAATTCTTTCAAGATGGTTAGGGATTCAGGACAATCCAGAGGTTTTCCAGGGAGAAGATGCTTTAGATGTGGAAGCTTGTCGCATATAGCCTCTGCTAAGGATTGCTTTGCTATTCATATCATATGCAATGAGTGTGGTGTGAGAGGGCACATTGCCCGATGTTGTAGAAATTTTAATGCTGGGTCAAATCAAGTGCATGAAATAAGTGCAAGTTATGAAGATGAGTCATATTGTGAGGATGGCAGAGAAGTGGTATTTACAGTGAATGCTGTCAATGGCAGAGTGAAAATGCAGAAACCTTATGCTGAGGTTGTAATTCGAGGTGTACCCGTACGCATGCTAATGGATAGTGGTGCTGACTACACCTTGATAAGTGCGGAAGTGTGGAGGAACAAATTCGATAGTTGTACTCTGTGGGAAAATACTGTTAAAGCAAATGCTTATGGAGATGTTCCCATAGATATTATAGGTTGCTTTGATGCTGAATTACAGTTTAAGGACAGGAAGGCCAAAGGTTGTGTGTATGTTACCAACAGAGGGGGTGAATTGTTGTCATGGAGTGATCAAGCTGAATTGAAGATAAGGCTTGAGGCAAGTCATCCCGAGCAGGTAATGTCTGTTGCGGGAGGAGAGCCCACAGAGATACAAACCACGTTATCTGGGAAATTGGGGTGTCTCAAGGGCTTTGTACATGTAATTCGCCTAAAGAAAGGAGCTGTCCCTAAGATTGCAAAACTGCGAACTATTCCTCTTGCTCTTAGAGGAGATGTAGAGGAAGAACTCAAGAGAATGGAAAGAGATGGTGTCATTGAAAAGATAGAAGCATCTGAATGGGTCAGTCCTATAGTTGTAGTCAGAAAAGGCAATGGGTCTTTGAGGCTCTGTATAGATCTTAGACATCTAAACAGCATGGTTGTGGCAGACAGGTTTCCCCTTCCCCGAATAGATGATCTGATGGTGGGAGTAGCTGGGTCAAAAGTGTTCTCCATACTAGATCTTAAATCGGCCTACCATCAGGTTGAATTGCACCCTAATTCCAGGGATCTCACCGCCTTCATCACCCCGATTGGATTGTTCAGGTGTGTTCGCATGCCATTTGGTTTGGTCTCAGCCGCAAGTGTGTTTCAGAGTATTATGCATAAATTACTTGGGGGTGAAAAAGGGGTGATGTGTTATCAGGATGATGTTCTTGTATGTGGGAGCGATGAGAAGGAGCATGATGTTCGTTTGAAAAGAGTTTTGGATATTTTGAAGGAGGCAGGCCTCACCGTTGCCTTGGAAAAATGTACTTTTAAAGCCAACAAAGTGGTGTACCTGGGTCATGAGATCACTGGGGAAGGGGTTAGACCCAAGGAGGAGGCTATTGAGGCCATAAAAAGAATGGAGGAGCCTAAGTCTAAAGGGGACATACTATCATTTTTGGGACTGGTGGAGTTTTACGGCAAATTTGTCAAGGGGTTAGCAGAAATGTCGAGGAATATGAGATTTCTCACTCGCAAGGGAGTCGTTTTTAAATGGTGTGACCGGTGCAAGAAAGAATTTTTGATGATAAAAGAGGCTATTGTCAATGCTCCCATTTTGAAAATATTTGAGGAAAGTAAACCCACATTGCTTTTTGTTGATGCCAGTGATTATGGTGTTGGGGCTGTTCTGATGCAGGAGGATCAGACAGGTTTACAGACTGTGGCTTTTGCGTCCAGGTCTTTGAAGGGCCCAGAATCTAGATATTCAGTTATTGAGAAGGAGGCTCTAGCATGCGTTTGGGGTGTCGAGAAATTTAAAAGATTCTTGTGGGGGAGGAGTTTCACCATTTGCACTGACCATAAACCCTTGGTTGGAATTTTTACAAAAGGTGGTTTGGAGGGAGTGTCAAGACGCATTATGAAATGGGTCACGGCATTGCAAGGGTTACAGTATACCATGCTCCACGTAAAGGGGGAGGTTAATGTGGTTGCAGACGCCTTGTCTAGATCTGTCCAGAGGGAAATTTCTGACGATAGTGACTTTACAAGTTCAGAGGAGAGTGCAGAAATATTCCAGGTGCATGAAACATTAAAGAAAAGTGAGTGGGATGTGTCTTGCACGGAGGATGTTGTATATCAAGGAGTACTTGCTCTGGTTGCAGAAGGTAAAATTAAGAGCCACAGGGGCGAGATGAATGGTTTTGCCAAAGTGAGGGAGGAGCTATGGATTCAGGATGGTTATTTATACAAGGGTCACCAGATGGTTGTGCCAGTCGGTATGAGGAAGTCTGTCTTGGAGTTGGCCCATGTTGGGCATTTAGGTCTGGCCAGGACGAAGGGACTTGTGAGGTCTGAATTTTGGTGGCCTGGTATCGACAAGGACATAGAGGAACAAGTCAAAGACTGTGTGGAATGTATTGAGGGAAACAAAGGCTTGAAAGTGCAAAAAGTTCCCATGGTAGTGAGGGAGTCCCCGCGTGTCCCTTGGGACGAAATTGCGTTGGATCTCCTCGGTCCATTTAATATTGGTGGTGGCAGAGATAGCTACCTATTAGTAGTCATAGATTTATTATCAAAATGGCCGGAGGTATGTGTACTCAAGGACATATCCAGTAGTAGTATAATCAGATTTTTGGAACAACTGTTTTGGAGAGAAGGGTTTCCAAGAAAGTGTTTGTCTGACAATGGGACCCAACTTGTTTCCAGAGAGTTTAAAGAATTCTTAGAGAATCATGGGATTGAGCAGGTGAATACTTCTTTATATCATCCCCAGAGTAATGGGTGTGTGGAACGATTTAATAGGACTCTGATGGAGGCTATTAGGATAGCGGTGGCTACTGGAGGAGATTGGGTGAGAACAGTGATGGAACGCACGTTCCAGTATAGGCTAACTACCCATAGTGTCACAGGCGTGAGTCCATTTGAGATCTTGAGAGGAAGAAAACCAAATACTCATTTATGTCCAGGTTGGATGGGCAAATCAAAAATGGTGGATGTGGATCTAGAGAGTGTAAAAAGGAGAATTTTTGAAGCTGGAGTTAGATCCAAGGAGAGGTATGATCAGAAGAATTGTTGTAGGGAACTCAAGGTCAAAGAGGGTGATTGGATTAAAGTCAAGCTCCCCACCAAAGTTCGTAAAGGAGCCTCGTTGTTTTCTGAACCCAAGCAAGTTGTGAAAGACTTGGGTTCGTCAGTGTTGGTCAAAGGAGGAGCTATTTGGAATAAGGAAAGGGTGGCTTTTCCGTTTCAATGTTAATTTGTCTTCAGTTAGTTGGAGACAGGGACTTTCTTGTGACTCTACCTAATCAACCACTAGATGTCATATATCTATGCTCTTGATTTGTGCCAGGACTTGCAGCGCATCCAATGTTTTACCTGTTAAACCACGAGTGTATAATATTTATTTTACAGGTTTCAATTTCAGTTGTTCAATATGTGTTTTACAGGTTTCAATTTTAGTGGGTCCTCACCCACACAGTTACTTGTTATGTTTAAGGAGGAGAGGTGTTAGGATGTGCAGTGTTTCCAATGTTTACCTGTTAAACCATGAGTGTATAATATTTCCTTCACTATGTCTATTGTCACTTAGATACTATAGAACATAGAACTGCATCTTATGTAGCAGGGTTCCAAGGAGAGCCAGTGAAGAAGCAGGGCCTTAGTGGGAAGATTGTACTCCTCCTGCTGGGGGTCGTCTTATGTCATCAACTTGCAAATAAAAGGTTCTTTACCTTTAAACTACTGGTTATGTGAAAGCCTCCCTTTGTACATAACAGCATGTTAATAGGAAATAAGAAAATGTTAACACAGCAAAATTGTAAGCAGCTCAGCAACTGATTAAAAGTGCTTAGACTAACATGTGCAGGCAAGAAAAAGAAACTAAGATCCAATTGAGACCTTGATTTTTGAGAGAAGGAAAATTCTTGATGACAATGAAATGAAAAATAGAGAAAAACATCAACTATGTATGAGGTTGTGGTGGAAAAGACAACAGGCGGAACTCTTGAAAGTGACATGATTGTCTGTTTTTCTCTGAGTGCTGAGCATGTGTGCATCAGGGGCAGAACAGCAACATGGCCATTAGTAGGGATGTGACGCGGTATGAGCCATGCAGTAATGTGATTGGCTGACAGTAATCAGAAACCCCTTTAGCCTTTGCGGCTGTAATATTTGTCTTTGCCCGGGGCGCAGGTAGGCCCAGTGATGCATGACAGGGCTCATGTGCGGTGCTCGTCACGAGACTGGGGTCTGCTACGTATGATAGATATGTATGAGGGGTCCTCCAAAGGCAGGTAACTTCAGGAACATCAACATTATTTTAAAAGTAGCATACGTTGAGCAAGATGTAACACTGTTTATTACAGCTGGGCAAGCACAAATCAAACAGCACAGTGGAACAGAACTGGTTGATAGGAGCTGACAACACTACCCACTTTGGTCAAACATTACATAGAGTTATATGTTATTTTCATAGACAAAAACTGTTGCGAGCAATGTTACAAATATTAGACATCCTACAGAGCTGATTGGTGAGACTGCACCAGTCCCCTATAGCTAGACATAGGTTGATGAAAAATGATTGGAGAAAACCATCTTGACCCCTCTGTTCATTACTACCCATGTGATGTCACATATGTCCCCACTGACTCAGAAATGAATCTTTATTAGCAATACATAACCATGCTGATCTCCAGAACTTTATTATCTTGCTGTTGGTCAGCACACATTAGAAACACGTGACACCCAGAGCTTGTGGGTAGGGAGACATTTGCATGGCATCCGACCAATAAGGTGCCTCGCAGACATCCGTGAGGATGCAGAACACTCTTGCATCTCAGGGACACCGAAACACATCTGCTAATTGGCTCCCTCCCATCTTGTCCCCT
Source organism: Ambystoma mexicanum (assembly GCF_040938575.1). NCBI lineage: Eukaryota > Metazoa > Chordata > Amphibia > Caudata > Ambystomatidae > Ambystoma > Ambystoma mexicanum. The sequence goes on along the minus strand of NC_090930.1, from coordinate 1,105,398,119 downwards.
CTGCCTTCTTCCCAGGCCCATAGGCCAAGGGGCAATTTGAAATGGCTGGCTCCACTCTGAATATGTTTCTCATAGCATGAATGTATGTGTTTAATTCCTACTTTCCCAGCGAGCGCTCAAGAGCCTGGCTTGCTGGCATTGCATGTGTCTGCTGGTACCTGTCCTAGTGACTGCTGTCTCCTGGGAACAGCTAGATTGCTACATTTCTCCCGCTCACCGTTGTTGTGAGGTGCCTGGGAAATTCATGTCTGCCGGCTGTGCAGGGCCTGTCAGTGTGACCCCAGAATGGTTTACTTACCTGTAGTTCATCGCCTCAGAATGACTGTTATATAGGTCACATTGTAATATACTACTTATTCTACCCCTCACTTCTGCCTCGGGTCCCATCGTCCCCATGAGTGCCCACTTGGGTGTTGCCATACCTGTCTTGCCCCCAGACTTTTTGAGCTGCACATGCGCACTTAGCACATATACTGCACATCGCAGCTGTCAACAATGCCCCATCCCCATCCTGGGATACCATGTCCCTGCTCCCATCATTCCTGCAGCTGGTAAGTGCCCGCCCCCTGAAAGTGCTGAATCAGCAAGCACCTTCACTTCAGAGAGACAGGCTGTTGGTGGAGATGGTGTCACGTGGGTAGGTTAAGCAGATTTGTACAGACCTAACATGGTCCTGTTAAGCCATGCCCTTCAAAGTGGGAGAATGTCCTGTTAGGAAGGTCATTCTTAATGTAACTGACAAAATCGCTAATGCTGACTTTCAGTATGAACCTCATTTGCTAATACCCAGTGAAAACCCAGAAAAAACTGTGCTTGAGGGCCTCTCTCTAGGACGGGGATACTCTGCTGGTTTGTCTGTCCCTTTCTGCAGAGCCGTGCAGCAAGAGGAAATCAATCTGAATGGCCGCAAACCAATCCAAAGTGGACCGAAAACATGTTAGCAGTCCGCTATGATTGTCATTCTCGAACGCTGTAGCAATGTCTAATAGTTTAAAGGCAACGATACTTTTTACATTAGAGACCAGGCAGAGAGGATCTGGGACTCACTGGTGCTGACTCAACCCACCCTGCTCTTACAAACTATGTCCCGAAAGACACAAGAAAGCAATAAGACTCAAAAAGGCTCTGAGAAGACGGGAAAGGAAACTCAAGTGACTTAGCTGGAGCTATTGAGAAGAATATTGAATGTAAATTGGTTATTACAGTGGAGTCAAGAGTTGGTTTAATAAAGAGAGGAACCAACAAGTCATGTTTCCTGTCTATAATGTGATAAACTTGAAGGTGTCGCACTTACTAGTCCCCGGGGATCCATCACCCAGGTGGCCAGGACACTGCCATCACTACTGGATCCAGTTCTTGGGGGTGGACCAGTGTGGTAGGATCATTTGGATGAGGGGTCTTCGGTGAGTGGAAGTGGGAGGAGACATGGTATCCCCTTCCTTATGACACCTTTTCCCCATCCTCTCCAGTAGGATACTAAGAAATACTAACCCATTTTTCCAACCCGAACACTTTCTTACCCCGTGAACGACAACAGACTGATATCAAAGCCGTTTACCTGACATGTCCCAACACTAGGGTCGGGCAGAGTCAGGCAATTGCCGACAACTACACACACCTGGCTGCCTTTTCCCTTCCCCATTGGAATAAAAGGCAGAGCACAAGAGCACACGGCGAGCAAGGTCGAACGCACGAGGAAGCAGCTATTCCGTGACGGCAGTTCAAACGAAGGAGAAAGGTGGCGAGACACAAAACGACATCAAGGAGGGAGTTGCCCTTGCCTTTTTCAACCAAGACCTACAAAGCCTCAGACTAAAGAAACATAAGACTAGGAATCGCAGCTGGTGAATGGGGTAACGGATGTCAGTGATACATGGAAACCTCCCGCACTGATAGCCAGGGCACAGATATGTGGTTGTCATCGTGGTTCCATCCCAGCGGCAAAAGAAACGCCAATGAGTTTAGCACAGCCGGTGAGTCGGAAAAACCTGATAGTGGGCCGAACTGCGTTAGACTCATGGTTGCAGTGGCAACCTTAAGAAGATTAAGATACAGAGGTTTTTTGGGAACAAACTTCGTACCAGAGATAGAGTGGTCGGGTTCCACGTGGGTGCTCATTAGAAGGTTCTCTGGCTGGTACCCCTCTCCTGAACAAAGAGACTTAATGAAACTCTAAGTACCAAGAGGCCATAGGGAATGCCGATGTGAGGTATCAAGGTGGTCATACACGGGTCAAGCAAAACCCCTAATACAATTGAAAGTCCTTGACATGTTGCAAAAGTTTTGATGATTGAGGGAATTGTGAGACAGGAGTTTGCGCCCGGTGGAGGGCAACGCTGTACAAGCTAGTTATTGTGAACAAACAAGCCCTTGCTATTGTCTGACAAAGTGACCCAGTGAGACGTGATCGCCCTTCGGAAGTCTTTGTTTAAAGTTGGCAAGTGCTGTGGAAGGTCTGAGCCTGGATGATGGGGACCTAACTAAAAGGTGGTTGTTTAAAAAGACATTGGGACTTTTGAATATTTCAAATAAGACACTTCAGTGAAAGACAATAGTGAACCCGACTGAGGGACGTCAAGAGAAAAGTGTGGAGAAGCTAAGTAAACAACATTGTGACGACAAGTATGAACCCGACTGAGGGATGTCCACAGTGAATGGTTGGTCTGAGCCCAGCTGAGGGAGGCTAATCACTAAGAGGAGGATCAGAGCCCGTTGAGGGGGATCCAACGGTGCAGAGTAATTACCCGACATGAAGGTTATAAGAAATTGTTTGTTTTGTTGTTTTGACATATCAGGCCCTCTAAAGCAAGAGACTTTGTATGAGAAGAGACTTGAATGCAGAAGACCCTGATGTAGAGTGAAGGAACTGTGAGCTTGTGCCGGAGAGGCGCAGGAGTGTGCTGTGCTTGAAAGTCCTGCCTTGTCCCATGCTGAAAACATGGGGAAGGGAGACCCCAGGCCATAACATCCTGACTTATCATTTTGTGAACACTTCGTTCTTGTGAACATTATCCCACACTCTTCTGTAGCATAGCGGTAAGAATTGGCAATAGGTTTCTTAGTATAGGCCCTTTTTATTTGACTAGACTCCACTAGGACTGCATTATTATTATTTAATGGTCATAGCTTGCTCCCATCTTAGATTTAGGTTTAGATTAGGCGTTTATCTCACCCACTTTATAGTTTAATAAACACCGTTGAACTGTGATCACTTCTGTCTGTCTTAGTTTGATACCATGCTTTCTTACAATAAGCAGTACACCTGAGGTGAGACAAGCAGTCTCATCATTTTGATACCAGATCCGCAGGGTTACCTACTTTCATTAAGGTTTATATATTTATTTGGTGCAGCCCACAGTCAGCGACACTTTTCATTTTAGAGCTTTTGATGTTATGTTACTATTTTGCAGTATGTACCAATAATTGCCATCTGAGCAGACTACAGGCATTGAAGCGATAAGACACAATCATGGGCCAGAGTTTATTAAGGAAATTAACATGACTATAAAAATTACTTGAACAAGAGGTTTTCATCTCTTGCTCTAATTTGAAATGTTATGGCATTACATAGATGTTCTGCTAAAACTGAAAAGGACACCAAACAACTATTAATAGAGTATGATGGCTGACAGTGTCTATTAGTAATTGAGTACCTTGACCAAAATAGGCTTCATGGACCATGCACATAGACGTTCTCTTAACATCTATGTTTACCGGCAGCCATTGGACGGTTAGCAGAAGCTTTTCATTTAAAATAGTTTTACGAAAAATAAATATAAATTCTCAATACAAGATTAGCTTGACGTACATTGGTTGTTTAACTATTTTTCTAAGATTTCCATTAAAATTCTATCAGTGAAGGCAAGTAGGGGGCACGGTTAAGATGGCAGCCTTTCAGTGAAGCTCTGCTTAACTTTTCCACTTTGTCATGACCATCAAGGGCCTGGACCTATGTATGGTTCTTTGATGGCCATGGGAATAAACCTGGCTGGGTTGGTGATCTCGGACCAAAGTGGGGGGTGATTGGCACCACTGGAAGTGAGCACCTGAGTATCGAGTGCAGTGAGATTGCACTGAGGATGTGCTGGAGGAGGGCAGTGGTCTGAGGTGGCTGTGGGGCCTTTATGGCGGCCTGTTTGGGGATTGGAGACCTCCAGTGATTGCAATGGGGGAGCAGGGGGTCTTGAACCACCAGCGAGGACCAGTGGTGCTGCCTGAATCAGAACAGTCAACACCAGGGCATTAGAAGGTTGACTGTACAAGAAATATGGGGACCTGTGGGGAAGAACTGAGACTGGGCCTGGCCGTGGCCCCCCTACAGGCCTGTTAAAGTAATGGTGCTCGACCAGTGGAGGAAATCTGATGCTGCATTCAGCTTCTCCACGTGAAGGTCTTCTATAGAACAAGACTTGCTCCTGTTTTTATGCGCCCTTCCCAAACAGGGGTTTGTATACATTGTAAATGTCTGCTGGCATCCATGCCTCATGCTGGGTAAGACGACACTGAGAGTCTTGTGTTGCTGCCTCAGGTCTTTAAAAAGATGATTGTGCTGAAGAAAGTACTGAACTTGTCTATTGGTGTTGGTGATTGATATGGCGGGCTTCCCATCATTCAGTGCCCAGGTTGATGGCCTGACCCAGGGAATGGGCATTCTCATTGCATGGCATCTCCTCCACCTTTCTGCTGCTTGCACTCTGTGGTGCTGCTGTGCATGCCTCTACACTCAGTGCATAGCAGGAGGTCTTAGGTTTTGCAACTGCTCATGGCTGCATGGTGTTGGGAAAACTGGCTGGGGAAGGTGTGGACCTTACTTACCCTTTCAGGGCCAATTAGATGCACCTGTGACTTAACCTCTTTCACCTGTATGCATTTACAGCAAGCTTTGTAGGTGGAGGTAACTGCGTGTTTTTAGTGGTGTTACTTTTTCCACTCATCATCCAACTCATAAAGACCCCCATGGTCGTTGGCATTACTCATGTTTTCTTGATACTCTTCATTCCTGGTTTCGGATGGAGATCTATTTGTACAAGTTCTTTTTTTTCTTTTTGAAAAAAAATTTATTTAACATTTTCAAATACCAAAAGCATCAACAATACAATTATCAGTAGTTTAACAAAACATGCTTCCCATTGTACAACGTAACATAGGTAAACATTCCAAGACAAATTTAGTACAACAAATTCATCTAAAATACATTCAGGCAAGATAAATTCCTCCTTATGTATATTTACCCAGCCATAAATCTTTTGTTCACAGACCACCAACACTAAACAAATATGAAAACAATCACACAGATTGGAGAAACAAACAATCAGACAAAACAAACAATAAAAAAACACTCAACCAAAAAAAAACACATATATATATATATATATCACTACAAAACAAACTTTGTTAAAGGGACGTTATGGTTAAGTTGCCCTATTAAAAACCTATGCCATTCTTTACAAAAACTTTGTAAAAAAGGACGTTATGATTACAAGTACAATCTAAAACCCCTGAATTTAGGGAGTTATGGTAGGCTATTCACCCATTTTTTCCATCTGCACTCTCCACTGCTACCACTACCACCCCGACCATAAAAGATGCCACCACACGTCATTGATGCCATCACTGACGCCATCCCATCTTTAGCCCCTTTCTTTTATGTTAGCTAAGCAACCATAACTCGCGCCACCACCGTGCACTGCTAAGACTAACTAACACCCAGGATATCAAAGATGACATGAGAATGATGACATGCATTACTAGTAATAATTTTTTTTTCACACTAAGTAAATAATGGCAGTTTGGTGTACAGGCCTGAGAAATAAGCTTACATTATGTGCACCGGCTCCATTTCGGCCTCCGCAGTCACACAGTAGTTGTTTGCAGTAAGACCTCCTCGGAAACTGGTATTTCATGAGCTTCACAAACCTTTTTTGAAGCATAACTTATCAAAGGGAATGTTTCACAAACTCTGACTCCATACATTCTTTCTGTCTCTGTTCCGTGTACGTCAAGGTCGAAAAGCAATTGACCCTTATGAGGTTTGCTACATGTGCGCCCATACTGAGCGCCTACTGAAAAAATGAAATGAAATGAACTGACCTTCACTCCGAACGCAAATACATTCTCATTTTGCAACAACATATCAGCAGTCAATAATGAGAACCGTTACTCCCGACCACGTGCAGACGCGCAGTGTTGACGAATCCGTGCAGGTGGCTGCCTCAGATTCCAAAACATAGGACGCCAGTCTAACCGCAATACTTTTGGTAGTGGCTTCTTACATAGACGGAGTAAGTGCTTGTCGTACGTTGCCTACCAAGTTTCACTGTATGGGACGAAATTGGTAACAAGAATAATGCACTGTTTCACTTTGTACTACCACATATAACTAATGTTTCCTTTCGACACACTGTTTCATGAAGGTATGTTTGCGGGAATTTCGGCGTTCAACACAAAAATTAAACGACCATGGCGGCTGTATCAAAAGAATGTCACGCACTTCACGCTGCGGCAGAACCAATCGGAGAATGCGCTACATCTTGATGTACAGCATGCCACAGATTAGCAAATAGAAATCTTCTCCACTGAGCCAACAGGGAAGTGGGACCGCGGAGCGGACATAGATATTACTAATTCTTACACTACTACTTTTTGATCGTTTTAAAGGAAAGTACAGTATGATTTTTCACAAAATTTAAAAAAGCACGCTTTGGGGAACAACCCCCTGCCCCTGCCGCAAAATTGATGACAATCTCTCCAGTGGTTTGCCCTGTAGCCGTGCGCAAAGTTTTTGCCCCATTCAGTCTATGGGAAAAAAAGAAGTTTTGGGACCCCCTCTATAACTTTGCCCCCCCTTGACGAATCCTTACCAAACTTTGAGGAAAAATTCAGAGTGGCCCATATACTTTTTTTTGCAAACTTTGGTAAGGATTCCTCCAGGGGGAGCCGAGTTATAAGCCGCCCAAAAAGTGCTCTTCCTATGGAAACAGCAACTTAACCATAACTACATGGCCACTACTGTGGCCATGTGATATATACACAACACAGAACCAAACAAACATTAAGATCCCAAACCAACACCCCGATCCTCAATATCAATTCAATAAAATATACTGGACTCATACAATCCCCAAATACTCAATCACCATAAAATTTATTAAATGGCGCCAAGAGAGCTAAATACTTATCTCCTCTGTCCTATCTTTGGAACATCAGCCTCTCAAACCCTGATAACATCAATACATCATTTATCCAATTCGTCAATTGAGATTTCTTCCTTGTTTTCCACACCATCAACACCTGTTTTGCCGCAACCATAAGCACTTTATCAATCCACTGCTCATATCGTCGAGCAACTTTGCTTCATCCCTTCCTTGATAGTAGTAACACCCAGATAGGCATCCTAGGAAGACTTATAGATAATATTGTATCTAATCTTTCTAACATTTCCGTCCAGAAGTCCAGCACACGAGAACAGTACCACTTGCGGTTTGGAATAGTTCAAGACAATATACTGTTAGAATGTACAGGGAAACAAAACAGGCTTATTTTCTCTTTAGACAAACAGAAATTCTGGAATCCAGGGTATAATCAGAGTATATGGTTCCTCTTCTTCCCTCAGCTTCCAGCACGCCAGCCAATCAGCAAGCTCAGAATGGATGCTCCAGTGGCCTTTAAAGCCGGCATCCAGAGCTTCTCTTTGCAATGTGTATACACTGTACACTTATCAAAGAGACGTGGACAAGTGTACATGAAGCCCCGGATGAGGCTGGTTGCCTCCCACGATGCCCCCCATAAGCTTTAATAGTTTTAGTGCCCTTACCATCAGACTCTTTTGTTTGTTAGAGACCTTTGTACTCGTTACATGCCCTTGAATGCGGCTCAGAACCACTCTCTCACACTATGCGCCTATCTGTCATATCTTGAAATATTCAAACGATTGGTTAGAACTTTCCAGAGATGGGCTGTCAGATTTTGGCCTGTGTCTAATTCAATTTCAAAAAGGCTTAGCTTTATCATAGTATGTCAAGCTCCAAAACAATGTTGCTTTAGCAGGCAGGCAAAGGAAGTGTTAACATAATCATCTGGAAAATTTGCTGTGGTTACTAACCACAGTAAAGATGGGTGTATAAAAGACCACAGGAAAAGTGTCAACACTGTGTCAATCAAATTCCAACCTGTCAGCAAAAAGTCCATTGAAAGAACCTGATAAATCCTAAATGAAACCTGGTTATTCAAGATAATCCTCAATTGTAATGCCAACGTAACTGCAAATGTGCAACAATCATAAAGTGGAAATCCAATCCTCATAACATTCCTCTTCACAATCAACGTCTGGTCTGGCAGAAACACCCTTCTCCAGCATCCAAGGCGCTTCCTTACTTTTCGAGGTTTAAACTAGTCTATGTTGCAGAGGCTGAACAAATGGAGCTCTTTTCCTATTGTTGGCATGCAATTGTCTTGAAGTAATTATTTCCGGGTCACCCCAATGGGTGACCTTTGCCCCCTTTCTCGCGAGCCCATTTCACACTCCCTTGGTTCCCCTTGTAAGGCTACGCCTCAACATTTGCTTCAGATTAGAAAGGGCCCCTCAATTCCCATTCATGTTTCCATCATGTGCTCCTGAGCGAAAATAGGCTTGGCACTGGCTGACATCTGATTTTATAATACACTTCAGATAAATCCGTCTTAATCAGAGATATCCTTCGGCTTGGCAAAACCCAATTTTTCGTGTTTTGTTCATTCGATCAAAGGACTTGGATCGAGGCGATCCGTCCAGCTGCTCTGCTTTGTGCTCCTGTGAATCGCAGCTGAATCAGTTCTCCATTGCAGTGACCATAATGGCACATTCAACGCGGATTGTATACAACTCATCATGCATTGTGGGTTGCAATTTAATATATATTTATATACATTTAAATCTGCCTTCTTCACATTCAATAGAGAATTTTGAAAATAATCCAATGGTATTTATTGTGGACTGCTCTGCATTCTGAACACAATTATTCCTTGTGAGGCCAGGCAAGCCATCTGCGGCCCACTTCTATTTCCAGCTTGGTATCTCATCGCTCTGTTAAAATGGAAAGTAGTGCTCAGCCACTTTCTGGGTATGTGATTCTAGCCGGAACTGTTCCAGAAAAAGCTGGAGCCTTTCATTTAATCAGTTCCTAAAGTTGGCGGTAAGTTTAGAACGGGTTATACGGTGACGCATCAATGCGTAGCCCAATGACAGACATGGTACTGGTATATCAGGGTCCCATTTGGATAAGCCTACATATAAGCTGCTCATGGATCGTGCGTCCCATGCGTGAGAGTTCCATTGGTGATGTGAGGGGGAAACCCCTATTTCACGTTGAACAACTGATAATGATCTCAAATTTGTGAACAAGTGTATTACACAAGTTGGTCCACCCTCATGAAAACCAAATGCAAAATGGCTAACCATTTCTGTAGTTCCTAAAAAGAAGTATCTTCGATAAACCTCTTATATTTGTGTAGTGGTTAAGTGCAGTTGTGTTGCCATGATGTAATACAAAGAAAACAAAAAGAAAGTGTGTAAGGTCATTTGGTGTCCGGCGATTTTAAATTCACACTGTTGTTGCATTCACTGTATGGTGCTAGCAGTGTATCCCCTGAAGGTGTGATGGACCTACCAGTGGAGGATAGCAGCAGAGTCTCAATTAAGCAACATGGCTCCTAAAATGAGTAGGGAATAGGGTGGAGGGCGGTCATAAGAGAATAGTGATAGGCAAGGTGAGTAAGAAAGGGCAAAGGCCAGAACCAACTGACAGGCTGAACAAGATACGGAGGATTTAGGGCCCGTTTGCTTGCATGGCACAGGTGCACAGCAGTTTTGCAACAGAAGCTCTCAATTTTGTACCAGTGCTTCGAGGTTTTGCAACAACATTAGCACTAAACAACCTGCTAAAGAAATAAACGACATTTGCACTGACATACCTATGCAAAGATAACATTTTGCACCAGTCAGTGAGTTTCAGAATTACCTTGCCTGCAAAGAAGCAATGTTTGTACCATGAATTGTATTAATTGCATCAGCACTGAGGCATTTTATATCAGTGGTAGGAAATTTGATCTGCCATTTTAACTACAAGTGTATAAACAGCATTTGCACTAAACGACTAATGTAAGCACATTTTACACTGGCTGGTCATTGTAAGAACTGAAAATGTGAACACAAAATTGTCAGGCATATTTGCACATGTGCCTCACCAATGTAGAATTGTCTGCCACTGGTGCAAGTTATGTACAATGTATGTGTTCTAGCCCAGAGAAGGGCATGTTGCAATAGAGATTGCAGCTAGTTAGGAACACATAGAGATAGAAGGAATGAATACAAAGGCAAAGTAGGTAGTGGAGGAAGATGGATGGGTAAGTGAAGCCTCTCTGAAAAAAGTGAAATGATCTCAAGTCTGCCTATCCACCGCTCCAAGTGCAGAGCCTGGGCAACAACGCATGCCTCATTTATGGAACAAGCCCTCTCTGTCCATCTAGGGACAGGGCTCTATCTGCTGGAATCTCTTCTGTTGGATATTGCGGAGTGCAGTTAGCTTCCCCTTGGAGATGTTGATGGAGCCGCCTCTGTCTGCTGTTGGAAGCGCTTCTGTTGGATAGTGCAGAATGCAGCTAGCTTCCCCTTGGAGATGTTGAGGGATCTGCCTCTGTCTGCTGCTGGAAGCGCATCTGTTGGATGATGCTGAATGCAGTTAGCTTCCCCTTGGAGATGTTGAGGGAGCCGCCTCTGTCTGCTGTTGGAAGCTCTTCTGTTGGATAGTGCGGAATGCAGTTAGCTTCCCCTTGGAGATGTTGAGGGAGCCACCTCTGCCTGCTGTTGGAAGCGCTTCTGTTGGATAGTGCAGAATGCAGCTAGCTTCCCCTGGAGATGTTGAGGGAGCCGCCTCTGCTGTTGGAAGCGCTTCTGGTGGATAGTGCGGAATGCAGTTAGCTTCCCCTTGGAGATGTTGAGGGAGCCGCCTCTGTCTGCTGCTGGAAGCACATCTGTTGGATGGTGCCGAATGCAGTTAGCTTCACCTTGGAGATGTTGAGGGAGCCGCCTCTGTCTGCTGTTGGAAGTGCGCCTGTTGGATTGTGCGGAATGCAGTTAGCTTCCCCCTGGAGATGCTGAGGGAGCCTCATCTGTCTGCTGCTGGAAGCGTTTCTGTTGGATAGTGCGGAATGCAGTTAGCTTCCCCTTGGAGATGTTTAGGGGGACGCCGCCTCTGTCTGTTGTTGGAAGCACATCTGTTGGATAGTGCGAAATGCAGCTAGCTTCCCCTTGGCAATGTTGAGGGAGCCACCTCTGTCTGCTGTTGGAATGCCTTCTGTTGGATAGTGCGTAGCTTCCCCTTGGTGATTGTGAGGGAGCCACCTCTGTCTGCTGTTGGAAGCGCTTCTGTTGGATAGTGCGCAATGCAGTTAGCTTTCCCTTGGAGATGTTTAGGGCGCCGCCTCTGTCTGTTGTTGGAAGCACATCTGTTGGATAGTGCGAAATGCAGCTAGCTTCCCCTTGGCAATGTTGAGGGAGCCACCTCTGTCTGTTGATGGAATGCCTTCTGTTGGATAGTGCGTAGCTTCCCCTTGGAGATGTTGAGGGAGCTGCCTCTGTCTGCTGCTGGAAGCACTTCTGTTGGATAGTGCAGAGTACACTTAGCTTCCACCTTCGACAGTTTGAGAGATGCTGCTTAGTTTGTCACCTATCCCAGACTTGCATCTATATTGGTCAGCTGTGACCCTGTTGTTATCCCAGCCGTTTTCTATAATTCTCAAGTAAATATTCCAGGCTGTGGCCATTGTATTGACCGTGTTCTATGCTCACCCTTTCAGGCCCCTTCATGATATTTCTTTCTCTATAAGCATAATCTCTTGCTGTGGCATTATTATCGTTGCTCCTGTTGAACAATTTGGTAGATGTTGAATGGACGATCAGAATTTGCAAGTAGAAGTGCATAGAGACAAGCATGATATTTAAAATGGCCCCAATGTTGAGGGTGCTGTATCATGGTGTATGGGGCTTCACCACAATAGCTTATTTTAAAAGATTAAAGAGATTGGCTTTGGGGAGATAGGACACTCATTGAATGAGCATGTATACATTTTTTAACACCCATTGTATTGCATCATCCACCAAAACATAGCAAATTGACGACAGTTTAGTGTGAACTTTGAGAGTATGAGTAAAACAGCTGCCCTCTGTGACGTTTCTCTCGTCAGCTGGTGTACAGAGACCTGGGGGGATCATTGTCTCGAGTTTCTTTTGCAACACAATTTCGTAATAAAAACCCACTTTAAAGGACTTGTGCAACCTCACCACGATGTTTTACCTAGGTTATATTGCCTTCAGATGTCTATTATACCATTCGGTGGCGTAGCTTGCCACACTCCAGAAAATGCAGACAAGTTGTACAATAAGATGTCCGATTTCTTGTTTTTGCGTTTGCGTTTGCGACCGATTCTTTAATCCTCTGTATTTTTTTGATGTGTCTTTTCCCTGTCCAGTTTCTGTCACTCTTATCTCTTTAGCCCACTCTGAGCTAGGTGCTGCTTTTAGCAAACCCTCCCACTCTTTTGGTACCCATTCGGGTACAACCCTGCAAGCGGATGGCACTTGCCCACATGTGTATTCACTTGTACCAGAAATAAAACCCAAATAACATGTTACTCCGAGCTCCCATGAAGCACTTCTACATTCTTCACCCTGCCAGACCACTGTACTTCTTTTGTTGCATAATGGCCAATTTCTCATTTCTGTAGTAATTATTTGCTGCACTGCTTTTTTCACTCTGATGTGTTAGTCTCTCAGAAGCAGAGCTCATAACACAGTGTTTTCTTATCTGAGTCCCAGTGCAATATACAAACAACTACTCCACTAAACAGTATTTCACAAAGCAAGATTTAGAAGTAGTGCATTGAACGGTGCTATTGCTGCCCGACGAAAACTAGCATGGTTCCACTCGGGGACCACTGTGCACTGGACTGTCGTATCTGCTACACGCAGAGCTCTGAAAGGCCCAGCCCTCCTGAACGAGAAACAGCACATTTTGCATTTTCACAAAAGCCCTGCTGTCATGTTGGAAATAATGACATAGTTCTGCGGCTTTTTTGACAGCGCCTCCCATACCTGTTTATGATATGATATGATAGGTTATTTATAACGCGCTTAATACCCAGAGGTTTCTAAACGCGGACCCGGGGATCGAACCTGTGGTGCTCCGTGACCTCTTGCTTCCAAGCCGAGCATGTTGCCCTGAGCTATCCTCTTTATAAATTCATTTGTCAACTTTGACAGCTCTTGCCAGTACTGAAATACAGTGGGTAATTCATAGATTTCAGCGCAGAGGCAGTGCACGCGAGCAGCGCAGAGAGGGAGCGTGCGCCAGCGTGCGTCAGCCGTGTGCGCTAAACAGCATTCTGGCGCACCGCGTATTCATGGAATTTCCAAGCCATTTTGAGCGCTGGCGCAGAGAACATCCCGCAGCACAAGTTACACCCCTAAGAAAGCCCCTTGCGCAAGGAAAAAGCATTGAAATCCCCAATGCAGCGCAAAGGGCCGCGCTAACCCTGCACCACTTTACAGGGCCGGTAAACTGTAATCGCATGAAAATACTACGCGTACTCCGCTCACGGCAGCCAAAAGCGTGAAAATGTAATGGCGCACCCCTCGGAATACACGTACCCCGCTCACGCCAGTTAAATTGCGTAGAAAAAGCACGCCCCTGTGGCGTGGGCTGCCTGTGGGGCATGCCCAGGGTGGATGGCCTGCCTGTGGGGAATGGGGAGGGTGAGTGGGCTGCCTGTGGGGCATGCCCAGGGTGGATGGGGTGGCTGCGTGTATTTTGGGGGTGTGTGGGAAGTTTCGCACGCGATAGGGCTTGTGTGAGCGGGGTACATGTATTTCTGGGGTGCGCAGGAAGTTTCACACGCGATAGGGCTTGTGCGAGCGGGGTGCGTGTATTTCGGGGGTACGCGGGGAGTTTCACACGCAATAGGCCTTCTGCGAGCAGAGTATGTGTATTTATGGGGTGCGCAGGAAGTTTCACACGCGATAGGCCTTGTGCGAGTGGGGTGAGTGTATTTCAGGGGTACGCAGGGAGTTTCACACGCGATAGGCCTACAGCGAGTGGGGTACGTGTATTTCTGAGATGCGCGGGAAGTTTCACACACAATAGGCCTTGTGCGAGCGGGCTACGTGTATGTCTGGGGTGCGCAGGAAGTTTCACACGCGATAGGTCTTGTGCGAGTGGGGTGCGTGTATTTTGGAGGTATGCAGGGAGTTTCTCACGCGATAGGCCTTCTGCGAGTGGGGTACGTGTATTTCTGGGGAGCGCGGTAAGTTTCACACGCGATAGGGCTTGTGCGAGTGGGGTGCGTGTATTTCGGGGGTACACGGGGAGTTTCACACACGATAGGCCTTCTGCGAGCGGGGCACGCGTATTCCTGAGGTGCGTGGGAAGTTTCACCCGCAATAGGCCTTGTGCAAGCAGGGTGCGTGTATTTCGGGGGTACGCAGGGAGGTTCACACACGATAGTCCTGTCGAGAGCGGGGTACGTGTATTTGGGGGGTACGCGGGAAGTTTCACACACGATAGGCCTTCTACGATCGGGGTATGTGTATTTCGGGGGTGCGCAGGGAGTTACACACGCGATTTGGCATCGTGGTCCCTCCTGGGTGTGCGGTTTCCCCCCCCAATGCCCTGCAGGCAGCCCACACCACAGGGGACTACCCTACAACCCTCACCATGCCCTGCAGGCAGCCCACATGGCACCATGCACTTGTGAGCTCACTTGTGAGCACAGACTCATGTCCCCCACCCACCAAACCCACCATTGACGGGCACCTGCCAGCAGGCCCTGACTCATGTCCCCCCACCCCACCCCACCCCCAGTGATGGGCACCTGCCAGCAGGCACCGACTCATGTCCCCCACCCAAACCAGTCAATTGACGGGCACCTGCCAGCAGGCCCCGACTCATGTTCCCCACCCAGACACCCAACTACCATTGACGGGCACCTGCCAGCAGGCCCCAACTCAGGTCCCCCCACCCAACACGTCTTCACGATCCACACTTATGGCCCTTATGGCCACCCAAATTCCACCCCACGCCACCCCAGTCCAACACCCAACCAAGCATTCCATCCTCTCCATATTGAAATCCCCATGTCATGATAGATTCCAAATGACAAGTATGCACATCAATACATGTCCGTCAGACACACACAATGGGAGCACGTGAATGAGAAAACCCACATTGTGACATGCACGAAACCAATGAGAGAATACCACACAAATGAAGTATGAAATAAAAATGTATTATATACAAAATTGAAGGAATGAAAGAAAATCACACAAGAAAAGAAATAATAAACAAAAGCCTGGATGTCCAAAATGAATGACATTTTTTTAATTCTGAATCCAATAAAATCCAAATTAAAATGGCTCCAAAGCGTCTGTCCATTAAACCAAATCCAAAAAAAATAAGAAAACCATTTCTCCATGGTAAAAAAAAATCAATGAAGTCAAATCCAGTCCAGAACTATTAACAATGTAAAAATCCAGGGTCCATGAGCCCAACAATCCAAAGGAACCCTACCAAAAATCCTACCTAATAAATAACTGTATACAAAAAGGTGGGGCATAGTCCATATGACCCAAAGGAAGATAAAATAGAAAGGAAATGTACACCTACAGAACTATTTACAAAGGCGGCTGGCAAGTCCAAAGGCTCACTTGTTGATGTCCCGGGCCAGGGCATCATCAAATGCCTCTTTAACGTCCTGGAGGCGGGCCTCTTCCCTGGCCCGAGGTCTTGCAGGGATAAAGCCATGTCCACCTCCAACTCCCTGAAAATTTCCTCGAGGCACTTAGCCCGCCTCAATGCCCTGCGCATGGAGTTCTCCGCCCTGACCATAGTGAGCCGTGCCTCTTCCGCCTGCCGCCGCTCTGCATCTATTTGCCGGCCCAACCGCTGCCACACGGAAGACACTCCCAATCCAGGATCCTCCTGCCCTCTTGCCCTGTGATGTTGATGGCCCCGAGTCATCATCGCTCCCACCTTGAGCCTGCTGCCGCCGTGCATGTGCCCTGCCTGTCGATGCCTGCACGTCCTCCTCCTGCTGGGGTTCAGTTGTTGGGGTGGCCACCCCTGCTGGACCTCCGACTCCCGACTGTGGCAGGGATGTCTCCTCCACCAGCCTGGCCGCTGGGTCAGGGGCAGCTCCACAGGGTTCCGAGGTGATACGTGGGCAGGAAGATGGCACGGAGGATGACTGGTGCATAGGGGGTTCAGTTGAGGAGGGGATCGGTAGAAGGTCCACCATATGGAGTAACCCAGCACTGGTGACCCATCCTAGTAGGTCGACGCGGTCAAGGAGGCATCCGAAAAAACGTGCATTGTACACACGGGAACCCTACACGTCTTCCCGAATGCCACGTTGACGCAATGCCACCCCAGCCAGGACAGGCTCAACACGGTCCCGGATTGCCACGTCTGCAGGGAAAGGAAGGCCAGTTGTTGTTCGCGCATCCCCTCCCTGAAAACTGGTCTGGACGAAGGCATCCCTGCTAGTGCCTGATGATGCAGTCACAGGATCGGGGACAGGATTACACACAGGCACCTCCGCGGGTGCCTGTGCTGCCTCCTGTCCCTGCCCCTGGACTGCACCACTAGCACCAGTGGAATCCCCCCTCCAGACCCCATGCATGGGCCTTCCACGGCCTCCTCCTCAACCAAACCCCCCAACAACCTGGATGACTCTGTGCCATCTTCCTCCATAGGCCCCTGTGGGGTCTCAGCTGCCCCTTCTGCAGCCGAGGAGTCCACCTCCGACCTCCGACTCTTGGACTTACCCTCGGCAGCTGCAGCCGCGGACATGGCACCAGACTCCTCACTCCCTGACGAGATGACAACATGAGAGGGGAGCTGGGCCTTGCATCTCCGGCTGGCGGTAGGATCCCTGCCTCTGTTCTCCACAGCACCGTCTCCGCCCTCTTCATCAGTTGACGCTGCAGACAGTGAGAGACAGAACACAGGCATCAGGGCACTGTACAATGGTCTGATACACACATGACAGTTGCACATGAGTGGCAGTGTCAAACTTCACACACGGCATCACACTCCCCAACACACATATCAATTGAACCCACACACATGCGCAAATTAACAGGAATGTTGCAGCAGGCAGCACCATCCATACACATACAACAGCATGAGCATCTGAAGGTTAGCCTGACATCACATGCAACACGGGGAGTGTCAAACACATGCACACACGCCACCAGACATACATGCATCTGTACATCTCCACCACCTGTCGCAGTGAAATCATGGGCATCCATGTCACATCTGCCAATCAGCCTCCTACATGTGGGTGTCACATGCATCCATGGTGTATCACAGTGGCACACATGTCATATACACACACACGCACATGAACATTGTGCACATACATTAAGGTGGAACCAGCATCCATGTATCACACCACAACCATGCCACAGTACATACACAGTAATGTATACATGCGTGCACCTACATATGCATTTGGCCATCATGCATTTGAACACATACACCATTGATGTGCCTCACACATGACTGGACTCACATGCAGCAGGCTCATGTCCCTGTACATACACAGGGACATGTGGTCCCAACCTGTACATACACATCCATACATGGCCCTTTCAAGACATATGTCCAACCTGCACACTCCTGGCACACCTCAACATGCACTGCGTCCAATCAGTACGCATGGACACTTACCGCTCGACTCCGGACGGGTCTGCCTCTGAAGGACCTGGAGGTGGCGCGCTGGATGTATACGTTCTAGGACCCTCATCTGGATGTTGGTAAGGCAGACCCGGCACCCCTCTGCATGCTTTGCATTCAAGAGGCGCCGGGCCTTGCTGAGGGTCCTGGACCTGAAGTCCTCCCAGCGCTTCCGGACGTGTTGCATGTCGTGGGCTGCCACCCCCTCCATGTTGATGGCAGCCATGATGTCCTTCCAGATCCTCTTCCCTCCTTCATTTTCGGTGCGTGAACTTCCAAAGTGGGCATCATAATTCACCAGGACTTGCTCCACCAGGATACCAACTTCTGCGGCACTGAAGCTGGTAGCCTTCTGCCTCTCTGGCTGGGGGTTGCCAGTGGTCTCTGATGGTGTTTCCCCCGACATGGCAACCCCCAAGGCAGGTGTGGGTGGGCAACTGGGGCCTAGTGCTGGGCTGTGGAGCGATGGAACTTCAGTCAGGAGTCTTCAGTTCCAGCAGGGGGGGTCACCGCAACTGGACCCCTGCAGATGGCTGACGTGCAGGCACCAAACAGCAGGGCACATGGCCAGCAGGCAGGCAGCAGCAAATGGCAGGTGGGAGCGGGCTCGGGGCTCTGGGGGCATGAAAATTGCCTTCTTGGCAGGAGCGTGGTCTTCCGTGTGTTGTCGCGTGGCCAGCTTGATAAGGAGATATTTGGCACGTGAAAAAACTGCACATCAGTGTGTAATTCGAAGAAAGGCCCTTACCTTAGCGCGTAAGCGCGTCTGTGACGTGACACGTGCAGCCTTTCCCCTGGCATGGGTTGAAGGTCCCACGTGGGTTTCCATCGCTCTGTACGTGCTTTTCGTGGAAAGTGGTGCGTGTCTTTTCCAGGCGTTGGGGTTCACACGCGATTACTTCACAGCGGGTGGGTGTTGGCTACACGTTCTTCTTCTACACGCAAGGCGGACGGTTAGTCGCACACACTATTTTTCCCACTGCGGGTGTTTCTGTTTGTCGCGTACCCCTTTTTTTCCGGCCATAGTAGCCTCTGTATAGATCACGTACGTATTTGTTGGGTTCCTGGCTGCCACAGCGTACTGCATGTGTTTTTTTACATGCACGTGGGCAACAGGGGTCGCTTATCTCTTTTACTTGCATTCATGGGATGCCTGTGCGTTGTGTAACATGTCATTTCTCCTAGGGGGACACAGAATGGGACATTCATCTTGGCTGTATAAACGTGTTTGTTGTTTGTGCACACTTTTGTAATGTGCAGGGACGCTATCGCCTGCCTTCATGTGGCGGACGTGTTTAGGCCCGTGCACGTCTTTTTTGGCGCACGGGTTTCCCCTGTTCGATTCCATGAATACGTGTTTTTAGCACGCGTGTGGGCGTTGCGAGCATTTACCTCCCGTACGTCCCCCGTAACGCCCACATTTTCACGCGTTGTTCCCCATTCTACATGTTACGCCCCGTGTTCCGCTCACTTTTCTTGTGTGCGCTACACGCTGTGCGCGTTCCCTGTGCGCATCGCGCGCGCCATTTAGTGACATGTGTACCCGCGTGCGCCACCCATGGATTTTGCGCACATCCCAGGTTTTACACGCACAGCGCATTCCATGAATCAACGAACGGCTGTGTGCGCAGCTTTAGCACGCGTGCGCTGCGATTTTCACGCTTGCGCTCCCCTTTTCGGCGCACATTTATTCCATGAATTACCCTGACAGTGTCATCCATCTCAGGAGATTAGCTCAGGGGCAACGTGCTCACCTTGGAAGCAAAATGAGAAGGAGCAGCACAGGTTTGAACCCCCAGTCAACAACTTCTGGGTATTAAGATAACCGATCATATAATCAACTGTACATTGCCTCAGCTCAAAAGCAATGGCAAAGCCTCTGGTGAACACAATGCTCTCACTATTTTAATTTTCAACATACCTTTTTGTCTTTTCACCCCCGTGGGAATTGGAGGTAATAAGGGCAACAGAGCTTTTTTTGAATACTTAGTACCTTACAGAGCTCCTGTGTCAATTTCCCTGTGAAGTTTGTTCCTCAATAACTGTTAATATTCACTGGTACTCCAAAACAGGGAATACAGTTGCGTGTCAGAGCCCTTATTGCAGTCTGAATTTCGACGTCATGGGTTAGATTTTAAAAACATATTAATCACAACTATGCACACAAAGCTTGCCACTGTTGTCATTTGAATGAAGTTACACTTTAACTGGGCGAACGTGGTCCATATGACAGGTTGTGGCAGAAAGCCACTGCTCATCAACAGCAAAACAGGCAGCAAATACAGGGGCAATGTACCACTGTGTCAAATGCATTGGGAAACCATCATATCCATTTCCCAAAATTGTCTCTCCCTAGCACAGAACCTAAGGATTTTAATACAGTTTTACACAATGAACCTCATATATAAAATCAGTATGATACATTTAGGGCCTCACAACAAGTACAGCGATAAATCGGCACAATTACCACCGGGTGCAAATAGCGTTAACAACGGGTCGTGCGGTGCATAAGCGTTGCATCACAACCTGGTGTGAACACGCCCCTGACTCCGGTGGTAGAGCTATTAGAGCCAGTGGAAATCTTGCCGGAATAAGGGCTATTGCCAGAAAACTGGTGCTAATAGCGCTACCGCCACTGATCCCGGTGCTATTAGCATTAAACAAACAAGGAGGTACCCACGCTTATGACAACCATTGCTCTTGCCATTGATTACAGTTATTTTTGAAAATAGAACAAAAGTGCTTCAAAAGTCACATAAAACCAAAGAGGAGTCCTTAAAGTGCAAGCTTAGTTTAATACAAAGAAAAGTGTTTTTTTGTTTGAATTCTTTTAACTTATAATAAGTCTTTTTTACATAAACTTGATAGAAATGTTGGAAAAAGAAAAAAAAGAAAACAAAACATTCAGATTATATACATTGATCACAAAAAACAAACCATCATTGTAGAACATTTAAGCACTTTTGTTCTATTTTCAAAAATAACTGATCAATGGCAAGAGCAATGGTTGTCATAAGCGTGGGTACCTCCTTGTTTGTTTAATGCTTATATTCTGCCCCATCTCACGCTTGCACACAGGGGCACCCCTATTGCTTGTATAACCCGGTGCTATTAGCGCCAGCGGAAATTTCATTATCGCCGGAACAGGAAGCATTGCAGCGGCCATTTTGAAAAACACAATCTCCACTTCCAGGAGCCATCCGGACTTTTAAGTCATCAAAAATGTCACAAGAAGCCTCTAACACACACTTAACCCTGTTGGGTTGTTTTTTTCAAGTTGGGGCCAGAGGGAGGGAGGAGTGAGAAGAAGGGTGAGCGGGAATGGGGTTTCGTAGCTAAACTAAAAACCTGACCATTTACTTGTACTGTTCTGCTACTGAGAAGCAATGTAACCTTTGTGCAACTGTTGATCTTAATAAAAATATATTTTAAAATAAAAATGTCACAGGAGAGAATTTGAGGCAAGGTGGCTGAAAATAATCTGTGCAAAGCGCAGTTCAGTGAGGGAGAATTGGTGGCCCTCACTGATGAGATTGTGGCACACAGTGACACACTGGGCCTCATCACGACTTGGGCGGTAACGCTGGCGGTATTAGCCCTACTGCCGAACTCCCCGGCGCTAATAGCGCCGGATCACGAGTTTGGCGGTAATGTTAATCCCCATTCCCCATTGAGCCCATTCGGGAATGCCCCATTCCCCATTGGGCTCAATGGGGAAATTTCGTGCTAATACCTCCGGCGGATTTCCTGTCCTGATTTGGCGGACCCTTAAATCCAGTGGTAATAGCGCTACCGCCGGATTTAAGGGTTACCGCCAAAGTCGTGATGAGGCCCACTGTATGGCAGCAGGTAGAGGAAGACACTGACCAAGCGCAGAACAGCCCACTGGCATACCATCAGCCAGAAGGTGACTGCAGTGTCCAGCGTTCCCCGTGATGACGAGGACTGCAGGAAGCACTGGAACAATCTCAGGGTCAGGGTGCGAGGACTCCTGTCCTAACACTGCTAGGTGTCCCTAGTCACTGGAGATGGTACTTTGGAACCACTGGTCCTGACTGCCTGGGAGGAGAAAAGCAGCACAGTCCCTTACATGGAGGCCACTGAGGGAGTCAGAGGTTTGAAGGCGGGTACCAGCAGCCAGGAGGCAGGTCATGAGTCAAACCCCCTGCCCCAGCACAAGTCCATGCACAAATATCAGCCTAGCACAAGAGGCCCCAGTGTATAGGGACATATGTCAGCAGACCCAGCAGCTGCGCAGGCCAATCAGGATGAAGTGACGGAGTGCCACATGAGCCCCCCCAGCAGCGTGGGGGCAGGGCACCAAAGGCACCCCTGAGTGTGACAGCAGTCTGAAGGGGTGGCAAGTGACCAATCCAAGTGACATGCACACCACACCCTTGCTGGTCCACCCTGTGCCAGAGGGAATGTGGTGGGTGAGTAACCACACCACCGTGCAGCAGTCACACCAACATGTTGCGGGTCCAGTTGATCTGCCCCATGTTGGTATGGCAGATGAGCCACATGGAAGTACATGTCCCCCTAAACCAACATGGGCACAGCTAACCAAACACAGTACTTCACAGCACAACACTGCTGGCTGTACAGCAGCGCCCCATAGAGCCATGGCTGTGCCATAGATGAAGCCGCCACACCCACACCCACAAGGTGTGTGCCACCCAGGGAGGGGATGAGTGAGCATGAATGACCACAGGCATGCATGCCATACATCATCTGCCACATATAATGTGGATGTTACATTAAAGTTATTTACAATGTGATTTCTGGTATATACTGCGGGTGTAGCATCATGAAAGTGTTTTACAGTGGTAATGCAGTTGATATTGTGGACTTAGGCGTCAGGAAGAAGTTGTACAATTTACCCGCGTGCTGTTATTGACCTTGCCTCTTTTGGATTTATTTCATGGGAACAGATTGTTATTTGTATGGCTTGTTCCCCTATGTGTCTCATTTTTTAACAAACAAGAAAGAGATCCACAAGCAGAGCAATATTCATTTCATTGCCATTTAGTTTGTGAAAAAATGGTAAGCTTGGAGGGAGGGGTTGGCATCTGTGCCCTAAGGGTCACTAGGGGAAGCAACAAAGTGAAAGCATACTCAGATTGAGTTGAGGTTTTAATATATTTAGATTCGAAAAAAGAAAACCATTAAAAAACATGACATTATTCAAAATCAAACACAAGATTTTGTTGAGGGTATATACAGACAAAAGATACCTGTATATTTACAAAATTAGATCCTTAGAGCTGACAAATCACAGGTAAAGAAAATTAGTTAAACTGAAATAATCAAAAAAGCAATCAAGAAGAAAGAAAAAAGGAAAACAAAACACAACAATCTGACAGGATTTAACTCATTTGCAGAAAGTTAAACAGTTCCTGCTTGAAAGCAAGTCAGGATATTGTTACATATAAATCCTATCGGGCTTTAGTCCTTTCAAGACTATAGACCTGCTTAGTATTTTAGACAAGTCTGTAGATTAATTAATGCCAACGTGTGAAGATGAAGAATCTTATAAGGAGTAATAGCCAGTGCTGCTGAGGAGGATGTTCAGAAAAAGAAGCTTCTCTGTAGAGCTGTAGGGCACTGAAAAACATGTTTCGGCTATGCCATTCACTAATCGCATCTGTATGTGTCCTTCCTCAGGGCGAAAAAGAAGAGAAACTTCGGTCTCCTGTGGTGTAGACAGGAGTAGGCAAAATGTGTGGCTACACAGACGTATGCACAGAGTCACATGTGGTGCTTGGAACCGGGCCGTCCCCTGCTGACCACTCCTGTATTCCAGGGAATCAGGTACCTGGAGATAGAACTGGTCGTCCTTCTTGCGGCGAAACACTGGTCCGTCTGAGTCGGTCAGCGCGTGGCAGGGATGGCAGGAGATATAGCTCACTCCTCAGAGATTTGGAAGAGGGAGGACTCCATTCAATCCTTCATGCTTTAATAACAGGGACACCATCTCTGTCGGACACTATCACAGCATGGAGACCTTCAACACTTGGCAATTTCTTATAAAGGAAATGCTTCAAGTCCTCAGCCATGTTTCAAGCACTTTATCAGGCATGCACAGGCCCACTTCTAACTTGGACAACTGGACACCTCTTGTTTTGTGAGGGAGTGTAAACTGTAAACATAACCCTCACCATATCCGACAGTGTCTCAAACATTGTGCTGTAAAATGACAATTTCTACCAATTATTTTAAAAGATTGGACACCCCTGCAATACCTATGGATTCCTCTCTATGCTCCGTCCCTTAAACTATTTCAGGAGGCATATGAATGCCCTTCCACTGAAAATCTACTCCAGCCACTGCTGATCTTGCATCACTCAGAATGCCAGTGCCCCCACAGGAGCCATATGCCCCCAGGACCAATCAAAGCCTTTGCCACTGAACACAGTCCTAGTGAAATGCATCAATCATGACGGCATCACTCTATTTTTCCATTCAAATGTTTGTATTCTGAAAAAATGAAACAATGTCGTGGGAGCAGTGGAAAGTACAGCACCAGAGAGTACTGCCTAGAAATGCACGCTGATGAACAGAAAGCACGTTTGTATGATTTTACATGCAAGGTGAATGGAGTGACGCACACTGCGGAAGGGGGGATAGTTGACCACCTATGGGTAATGATAGATCACAAGTTTTGCACAGGTGTCACAACAGTTATGTCACCAGTGTTTAATTTGACAACAACAGAATGTGGCAAAGAGCATACATGTGGTGCAGGGAGCACACTCTGAGGGCTGGTGGCATTTTACTTCAGGTCTGTGAATGTATGTAAGCCTCAGACGGTACAGAACGGCAGCCATCATTATGACAATGATGTGAACCTTCCAGCCATCACCTCTTTTTTTTTGCTTTAGTCACCCTGAGTGGGGTGGGTATGTCCAGATGTGGGTATCGTGCCTGCTGGTCATAGAGACGCAAGCCAGTCCTCAATGATGAGGCCCAACAAGGCGGAAAAATGTCTGGGGATGCTTGTGAACTCGCCCAGACTGCCTCTTCTGGGGTGGGACCAAGCCTGATTTTCATATGGTCTTTCCCCATTTGTAATGGCTTGGCAGGCGAAGAACAATGATCTGGAGGGTTGCCCAGACCAATGCAAGAGGTTAGGATTCATTCTGAACCTTCTAGCTATCGCCTCTTTAGTTTTACTAATGATGTAGGAGCCAGAGCCATATAGAGGGGTGATGATGCCGATTAAACACTAATTGATTGTCAAGTGTACAGGTGCCCATATGGCTGTGTGAGGATAAAGAAAGCCATCTTCCGATGCCTAGGTAGGCCTGCCTAAATACCCCTCAATAGATCATGAAGGCGGATTTAGCTGCCTGAAAACCAGAATAACAACCACATGACTGCTGAATCAGCAGTTTTAGCTCCAGCAGGTGTGATAGAAAGCTACTAGGGAGCAGGTGGTATGTGTCACGTGGATGGGCTGGACGGTGTTATATCGAGCTCTGCTGGTCATGTAAATGATGCCCCCATAATGCACTGTAAGGACGTTAATTTTTCATGTAACAGATTAAGGGCTTCATCACAAGTACGGCGGTAAGCCTTAAAAGTGGCGGTAATGGAATTAGCGCCAACAGTACCGCTCCGCCAGATCAGCCGGCACTGTTACAGCCGGCGCTAGCACAGCTGACAACATTACAGCCAGTGCTATTACAGCCTACCACAAGAGGTGTAAATACAGCAGCATCACAAGTCTTTGTCCGGCTTCCAGCTGGAGGTAAATGGACACAGGGGGCTGAAATCAAGACACAGGTGCAACCATTGGACTCCAAATGGCTACATAGATACATCGCTCTCAATATTGGGACCATTTTAAATACCATGCTTAGCTCTATGCACTTCTATTTGACAATTCTGAACTTCCATTCAACATCTAATTTTCCAAATTGTTCAACAGGAGCAATGATAATAAGGCCTGTACCTAGAAATTGTAGTACTGACACTAGCGTCAGTACAACTGTGCCCCCAGTGCTGAAGCTAGTGTCTTACTACAATTTCTAGGTACAGACACCTTACAGCATTCCGTGGCCATGATTCACAGCATGGCACAGCCCACATTCTGTGCAGTGTTGGGCCAGGTGATCGATGTCCTCCTGCGTCATGTGCAATGCCACATCACACTGCCCACCACCCTGGCCCAGCTGAATTCAATGGAGGCATGGTTCTATGCCATAGCACACATTCCAAATGTGATAGCAGCCCTGGACTGCACCCATGAGGCATTGGTGGCACCCCTGGCTCACGAAACAGTGAACAGAAACTGCAAACACTACCACTCCCTCGATGTGCAAGTGACCTGTGACCCCAACCTCATCATCACCCACTGCTGTGCCTGCTACCCAGGCTCCACCCACGATTCCATGGTGCTAAGGAACAGCAGACTCCCATGGTAGATGGAGAGGCACCGTGGACAATGGACGAGGATTGTGCTTGAGTACAACTGGGCGCATTCATGCGCTGCGGATCTCCTGACCAAATTAAGGGTGGGAGTTGTGGACGTGAACACCGACACAAAGCATTGCATGATACATTTCTGCACGAGTTTGACCAGTCCACCTGCCAAACCAACGTCACAGTACAGCCCAGGGAGCATGCACATGTTGCTCCAACACGAGGGAGGAGCCCATGCACACATATAGTAGGAACTGTAAACCCCAACATGCCTACATGAATCAGAATGCAACACGCAAAAACAGCGCCACACTAAATACTAAATAAGTGCCACATAGAACCTCGCAACAGCAACCCTGCCAGTACCACTGTGATGCACCATTGTACACCTAACCCCCCAATGGTGAGCCACTGTACCCAGAAGCATACAGATTGCTGATAATCGACTCAGCATGGCCCATGCACCAAAGAAATACACCCACACAGGAGACTACCACAATGTCGGCATCACATGTCACCGGCAGACACAGCACATGACATCAGCCTGCAGGGGACAGGGCGACTGTGAATTGAAAACCATGCATCATACGAGTGACAGACACATTCCACTGAATACAGTATCACTCACATGTGCAGGCAGGTAAGAGACACATAGGGTGCATGCACGAGTAAACATCGGGTTACATAGAAACCAAAGAACTGCAAGAACTGCAGTAAGCACCATGCCTACACAGCATTTGTTTACTACTCCATTCATTTTTAAAATAAATTATCAGATGAATATGATGAAAATTGGATTGAATCAGAAAAAATGAAAAGACAGGAGAGAATAAGAGGTCCACAAATTATGATGCAGTCAGGAATAAAGAAATGGCATAAAAATCAGAGAGACGATTTAAATGTGGAAATAATAATAAGAATTTATGAAGATTAACAACCAGATAAATGACAACAAAATGTTATAACATTATGCTTGTGGAATACAAGGGGATTCAGCCATTTATTTAAAAACACTGATATTGTTTGTCTCCAGGAAACTTGGATAAGTAACCAACGGATAAGTGATGATTTTCACATAAATATGAACCCTGCTATTCAGAGATCCAAATGTCGTCCCTCTGCAGGTTTAATAACGGCAATCAAAACTGATGTAAAGTTTAAAACATTAGAAGTAATAAATGTGAATCCATTTACGCAACTATCGATTTTGGAAATAATACTTGCAACGACTTGGCAGAGGAAAGACCTCCAACCTAGACAAAAATGATTGGCAATATTCAATATATACTGGAGTTCAAACAAAATCCCTTACAAAGTATGCATAGATATGACTTTGACAAAATTAGTTGAAATCAAACTGAAATATGAGCCAATTGAAATAATACTATGTGGTGATTTCAATATGCATTTATTTAACCAAGATGGTACAAGATTACCCTATGAGAAACAACAGCCAAATGCCCAACTTTGGGAAAAAGAAATGGTAAAAAGAGATCTGGAAATGGTAAATGAATTGTGGCAAAGGGATGAAGGACCAAAAATGACAAGAACAGCAAAATCCTCAGATTCTCTCTTAGACTATATTTATGTCTCAAAACATTAACAACAAGAATTCAATAATTTGAAGTCATTGCATCTCCCTTTATTGATCATACAAAACTAATCATGAAATGGTCACTGGTTCTTGAACAAATGGAAATCTGCACCTTGCCGGCATTAATTAGTGATAATGCAGGAACACAATTAAGGCTAAATGAACAACACATTCATAATTTAAAAACAACCTTGGAAGATATAAATGTGCAAGTAGATTCCAAATTAAACTATGAAGGTTTGCTTATTCCATTTAAAATGAAGATGAACCAATTAAACACTCAGAAAACTAATCATAGTCATGAATATTGTGAATTAATTGTGCAAATGAAAAAAAAGTAAGGAAGAATATTGCAAATGCAAAATAAATGCCTCATGTTCAACGTAATAAGGACATTTGTCACATCAAAACACGCTATAGGAACTGGATCCATTCCCAACAAGCGGTAATTGCACAAACTGATGCAGAAAAAATTCTGAAAACTCTCAACCAACGACACACAAGAGAATTGTGGCCACTAATTAACAACAAGGAAGAACGGATGGCAAACCAAATGTCAAATGGGATATCATTTGGGACCTGGAAGAAATAAAAAATAATATCCAACATCTGAATACGTCAAGAGCCCCGGGATCCGACAGTATGAGCAATGCAACAATTAAAAAATATCCGGAACTATGGGCGAGTATATGCTATCAACTCTTTAACATCATAGGAGAAGCTCAACGGATACCGAATACTTGGAAAACTGCAGCAATCATTCTGATTTACAAACAGGGTCCTGTGAATATTCTGACCAACTACCAGCCTATAGATTTGTTAGATCTGCTGGGGAACATGTTTGCAGCATTTCTACAGAAGAAACTATATGCTTCGGCAATAGCTGAAAACAGACTTGATACAAGACAAACTGGTTTTACCAGAAATGTTGGCACAAATTTGAATATCCTATTGTTGAATTGTTTGAAACAAGAAGCCGTGAGGAATATCATTGCTACTTTTGCTATATTTGTAGACCTAAATCTGGCATTTGACTTGGTGAACCGACAGAAATCATGGGAGAAACTTACAAAATGGAATTGTCCAAAAAACATCTTATAGCCTATGAAGGCATTATACTCCAAAACAACTATCAAGATATGTCTAGCCTTAGATGGTACGTTGTCAGAAGCAATACCAACAGAGAATGGTCTGAAGCAAGGGTGTGCTCTGGCAGCAACACTATTTGTCTTATATATCTCGGATCTTCAAATAAAAGATGTAGCAAAAGTGGATTTTCCACCAGTTCTGAATTCAACAAAAATTCCATATATATTATTTGCGGATGATGTAGTCTTATTCGATAAAACTCAGAATGGGCTACAACAAAGAATGACCGCCTTCTTGGAATATACTGAAACGAATGATTTAAAATCAATATTAACAAAAATGAAATGATGGCTTTGTCAACAAGCATAAATCCTTCAAAAAGATCATTGAAGATTTTCATCAAAGGATAAAGATTGCAATCAGTGAAAATATTGAAATACTTAGGAATATGGGTAAATCAATCAATAACATATATTCAATGGTCAGAACATCTAAAACTAAAAGTGACTTCATTAGCTCGCCAGAGATTAGCAATCCATAGAAAATACGGGAAATGTTCATTACTACCGGTATGAATATTTTATAAACAGAAATTAACTGCAAACTTAACATACGTTAGTGAATCAATGGTAAACATCCCAAAGCTACTGTGGACAAAGATTGAAGGCATATTTTGCAGGAAGGTTCTTGGCTTGCCCAAATCATACCCTATGCCAAGAATCAGGTTTGAGTCAGGATTGCAATCCTTTACTGCTATAGTGACCTGGAAAATGCTAGATCTATACAGGAAAACAGGGACACCTGAAAATATACAAACGATGATGATCCTTCGGGAAAAACAATCGGCAATAAATGCAACAGTGATAAATGTGTGGAAAACATATTGTAAACAAAACCTGCAAGCCATGAATACCACAGAAGAAATGCGCATAAATCGGCCACAAAAATTGAAATGGAAAATTAAAAGAGATGATTGGATAATGACACAAAAACTCAAATCTGAATACAAACTGAATATACAACCGGATATAGATATTAGAGCTCTAAATGATCTGCTGAAATATTTGAAAAATATGTCCTGATCGGCAGATAAGAGACACCTTTTTAAAACAAAGACTCAATGTGTTGCCAACACAGGAATATTTGGCACAGACTCACCAAATTCGAAATCAAAAGAACGTTTGTAGGTTCTGCAAACTGGATGATCAAACTGAATCGCTTTTTCATCTGATTATGGAATGTGCTGAATTGGCCGCTAAACAACAGATATTTCCCAACATATTGCCAGAAATAAAAAGAAATTTGGACATTAAGGATCGATGGGCATATATCCTGTTCGGGCAAGATAAACTGTGGATTATGAGAGTGGTGCAATTTTGGTTTTCTTTAAATTTGAATACCACTGATTAAGATTTCGATTAAAGATTAACCATGTCGATATAGACAAAGACTAACATTGAAATGTGATGAAGTATTATCTAGGGATGGTTATTTATGTAATATACAAAGTATACAAAGTATAACGAAATTGGAAATGACAAATATTATTAGAGTGTTTGCCTGGAAGAGGAAGTGCTAGATCTGTGGAGAGGGACGCACCGAGACATAGATTAAGGAGGGTAACTGCCCACTTTCCTTCAAACAAAGGGAACTTCTGTACTTTGCAACTTTCTGCTCAGGGATAAAATCTCACATCTCTAGGAATATCAATTTTTCAATGGCACATAACTTTGACGTATATAGAGGACCTGCACAAAGGATCTGCATGAAACTTTACAAAAAATATGTTTGCGCATCAAAGAATATTTTCTTTAATGTTGGTGCAGATTGGTATCAGGATAGGGAGGCACGACTATTTATATTGATATTGAATGCACGCTGAACATTCTGATTGCTTGAGAGGAGGTCAAGAATGGCTTCCATATGCTACTATCACTTTCATCACTCATCATAGGAGACACGACCCTAGCGATCCAAATTAGCGCTCACCGGCTTCGAAAGACTCTGCCACCAGAAGACAGATTGCAGAATGAAGTGGCCAGTGCCAACAACTTTTGGTGCCAACGTTTTCTTTTTTGGCTGCCTAAGGCCACAGTACAGAAACATTGAACTGGTGCAAGTGTGACTGTGCAATGTATTAGTGCCAGGGCAAAATGTGCTCTAGTGCAAATAATGCTTTCTTTCAAGGCTTTTGTGCACCAATCCATTATTAGCTCTTCGTGCTAATACTGAAATGCACTCCCTGGTGCACACATGCATTTAAATAATCGTTGTTCCCCCCTAGGGCAATGGTTATCCTAGAGCTTAAAACATACACATATAGAATTGTACTGGTGCAAAGTTTCTGTAATGAGTCCACAGCCCTCCAGTGAATGCATGTTCCGTGGGATGGCTGAGATCTTCACACCCACTCCTTCTGATTATGTTCCTATTTATCACATTACTGACATCAATATGATTGTTTAAAGTTACAAACTAAACATCACTTCAAATGAATTACCATCATAATTCACAACATCAGAAAAGAGATCACATGTCATTTTAGTCTAGTGTAAAGTCAACATGTGTCTGGAACGGTTTCTAAGCTGCTGCTAAATGCTTAATTTCATTGCCCAAAAGTCAATGCATGGAGGCAACAATTCCAGCCATTTAAATCAAATCAATAATCACAGAATTTAAGTTGTATAACACCTCAGATAAGTTTCTGTAACTTGCATCTTAGTACTGCAGGCCTTATGATATCACCTCCAATTGCGGCTTAGTTCCGAGATACACATTTTTATAAATGTGTGAAATATAAAGAAAACCAGAACATATAGATCGCAAGAACTTGACAGAGAGGACAATCTTTTTTGACAGCAGAAACATGAACTTGAACGTCGAAATTGAGAAATGTTTTGAGCATGTGAGGGAAATGACACGTGTTCACTTTACTTACCTAGCCTCACGGTGGCGCTGTGTTTGCTCATGGGCCGGTGGTAACATTATGTGTGAGCCCCGCCCCTTCCAAGAAACTGCAGGCACACCCTTCACAATTCTGCTCTTTGATGTTCAAAAGCAAAATATTGGACTGAAACCAATTTGCCAAAACCAGTTATACGATGAATCGAACCAAGCCCAGTTATTAATATCATCATTATCCCCATATCGACGTGCCGTCACTGCAACAGTCCTTCACAGTAACTGAGAAATTGTCTAATTATTGTTGATATAATCAAACAA
Source organism: Ambystoma mexicanum (assembly GCF_040938575.1). Classification (NCBI taxonomy): domain Eukaryota; kingdom Metazoa; phylum Chordata; class Amphibia; order Caudata; family Ambystomatidae; genus Ambystoma; species Ambystoma mexicanum. Next base: position 1,105,366,022 of record NC_090930.1, on the reverse strand, counting down.
CTAAGTGCCTGTTCATTAGGGTAGGTCTAAGCTGAAGGTCAGCAATGGTACTCAAAGTCTCAGTATTATCTCTATGGTCGCATATCATATCATATCATAGCATTTATTCAACCACGCATCCATTTGTGTTGGACTGGCCTAAAGGGAACTCTGGACATTTCACAGTGGGCCTCTACACTATGGGCCTTTTCTATGTGTGCACCCTGATTTTCTGATCCTATTACCTCTCGTACAGTCAACCCACCCCTTGTTTCCATCTTTCCTCATATTCCACATTCCTTTGAAGCAAATAATTTGTTATGCAGCTTCCAGTATGTTAGTCCTCACTATTAACACATAGTTTACAATAGTATTTTCTTATGTTTAACTACTTTTAAATCCCTATGTAGGGACAAAGGTGCTTTAAAATGCACTATTTAGTCACATATTTCCAAATTTACTTGGGCGGAGAACACCCCTCCCCCCCAAACCTTACTTAGAGGGGCTGAGCTTGCTCGTTAAATTTGCTTGCACAGTGCAATATAGGGCTAGTATGAAAACCATTTCCAGGCCTAGATTCGGTTCCCAGTCCACCCCTGAGGTCCACTCTCATTACTGTGTGGCAAGGACGTCTGTCCATGTCTAACCTCTGTAAATCAATGGGAAGGAATAGTAAGAGCCCGTTTGACCAGAGATTTCATTCACAGGAAAGAAGAGTACGTGTTCATTTTGATTACATTAGCATTTGAAATAACTCAGTTTGGCCTCTCATTTTGCTGTGCCATGGTAGCTGTTTTCAAAATGGCGATCCCTGAAAGTGAAACAAAAACATACTGAAGGCACTTCAGAATACTATCGATCTCTTACACCACCAGTGTAACCGCTGCTAGGCATCTGTGATTTTACCTTCTTCTAGACAGCTCTTACTGTAACATTGCAATAGTTCAGGGGTTAATTTAGATTTCCCTTACTTCCTTAACACTCTCAGATGTATGACACAAGATGAGATTAAGATTTTTACGATAAGGAAAAATAGTCTGCTCTATTGCTCAGTAGGACATAACGCAGAGTCCTTTCAGATACCTAGAAGTGATACAGAAACTCAGTGTTATAGTCTTTGAAGATCACCAATATAGCCCTATAAATGAAAGTAGGGGCCCGACATGACCCGTCCATCGCCTCGGGCAATAAGTTGGAAAGGGTTTATCCCAAGTGTTAAAGGCCCCTCTGGAGGTCTATGCTATTAACAAATAATAGTAATAACAATAAAGGTTTAGGAATTTTGGTGGTTAAGCAAATAGACAAAATGTGTTACTAAATTAGATGTGGTTTCTTTTTATACTATTGATATCAAGGTTGTCTTTCTATATTATAAACTACGATCAAACTATTAGGAAACTATTAGGAAAGTCAAGCAAGTAGCAGGCATATAAACTTCGCTTTTGATGTTGGAGTAGATACTCTCCGCTATGTTACCTCTATCTCTGCATACTCAGACACATCTTCCCTTACCTCGTCTACCCCCACATAGTGACAGCAATCATGTCCATTGCCCTCTCTCGATTAGACCACTCCAACTCTCTCTACCTGGTTATCCCAGCCTACCAACTTAAAAGCTCAAAAGAGCCAAGAACTCTGCAGCCAGGCTTCTCCTTGCCCTCTGCCGAAGAGAACACATCTCCTCAATCCCCTGTACCCTACACTGGCTCCCTATTGAACGGCGGGTTATTTTCAAAGCCATTTACACCACCCACTGAACACTGCACAAGATAGGCCCTAAATATCTACAACAGAAAATCACCCTCCATCACCCCACTAGAAACCTGCAATCAAGTACCGCTCTTCGTCTAGTGATCCCCCCTCCAAATCAGCCAGAATTGAATGATCCACTTTCACAGTCATGGCACCCACCATCTGGAATTCCTTGCCTCCCCACATCCGACACACGCAAGATCACATGGCTTTCCAAAGTGCACTCAAGGCATCGCTATAACCCTCAGTATTATAAAAACTATAATTGAACCATATCCATATCTGAAAGTAACTGGGAAGCCTTGGTTTTGTGGTGGGACAATGTGTCACTCTGAGGGTGCTAAATGTGTTGCACTTGGATGGATTTGAGGGTGGGCAGTGTGTCGCAGTTAGATGTATTTGAGGTTGGTCAATATGTTATGCGTTGCACTTGGATGCATTTAAGGGTGAGCAATGGGTTGCACTTGGATGGATTTGAGGGTGGGCAATGGGTTGCACTTGGATAGATTTTCAGGGTGGGCATTGTGTTGAACCTGGATGGATTTGAGGGTGGGAAGGGTGTTGCACTTGGATGGATTTCTGGATGGACATTGGGTTGCACTTGAATGGATTTGAGGGCAGGCACTGTCTCACACTTGGATGTATTTGAGGGTGGACAGTGTGTTGCATTTGGAAGAATTGGGGGATGGCAACGTGTTGCATTGAGATTAGATTTAAGGCTAGCCTACCTAAGACAACCTCTCTGCACCCTTCCACTACATGCACTGCTCAAAGACACTCTGCACAACACCTCAGCCATTAGAATGCAGCTGCCCCCAAAAGAACATTTGGTTTGGATGCACACATAATGTGTCTCCTGTATGTCACACTTAGCACAATACCTCTGTCTTTAAAATGCTGCTATCCCCACGATAAAATACAATCTAACTGCAAGCATAATGTGTCTCCTGCCTCTCATACTGGGCACAACACTCTATCTTTAGAATGCGACTATCCCCCACTGTAAAATTCTGTCTAGCTGCACACATAATGTGTCTCCTGCCTCTCATACTGGGCACAAAACTTCTGTCTTTAAAATGCGGTTTTCCCCCATGATAAAATGCAGTCGAGCTGCAAAAATAACAATGTCTCTACTGCTGCACATACATTGAACAACATCTTTGCCATGAGAATGCAGCTATCCCCAATAATAAAATCTGTTCTAGATGCACATATAGGGCCTAATTCACAGAAGTGTTTTATAATGGAAAAACATCTTTGGAAAATGCTCTGTGAATCAGGCCCATAATATCTCTTGCACATACTCTCAGAATACCGCTCTGCACCCACCAACATGCCTGCTCAACATGGGTGACTAGCAGGGACTTGACTACCCTTACCTACCTCCATATTAGCTCAAATGAACGGGCGGATTCTATGATGCATTTCCCGTACGTGGACTACGGTCCCCAAGGGTGTTCAATCTGCAGCGCGTTGAGACCATACCAGTGGTGAAAGGCGCTATACAAATGCCCATTACATTGCATTACATGTGCTTTTGCCAACTGCTATCTGCTCGTGGTGCAGGTTGGAAATGAAGCTCCTCATTACCCATCTAAACCATTGGTAGAGGGTGCAGTTAGGATCAACTGTGAGATTTGAGCACCTTCTATATCCCTCTTTCACCAACAACTTCAGACAAGAGCCAACAAATCCATTGAGAGTGGTTTTACTGGCTGATGAAATAAGACGTAAAAGAGAATTCTCAGCACTGTTTTTCCAATTTCCAGTAGAGAATCATGCACTGTGGATACTTGTGAGTCCTAGCCCAGGTAGTGTATATTCAATAGGGGTGCTGCAAAGACATTTGGTTGTTACTTTTAGACATATCCTTTCAAGCTTTTTTAGTTGATCAACATGTCTGTAGCCCCATACATCCATTAAATACAGTAGCACGGGGGAGATTGTTGATTTAAAGAGATGTACAATTAAGATCCTTCAACAACCTGGCCAAATGGAATTCTGCAGAACTGATATATTCCTTCGTAAATGATGAAACTTGTTAATTCTTTAGAGCGCTCATCCAACCTTTTCTGATGATGCGCGGATTCTATATCCAACTTTGAAAATAATTTTGCCTTGCCTATCATTTATAACAACTCCATCATATTGGGAAGCGGATTTCCCTCTGCAATCACACATTTGTTAACTTCTCTTAAATCCACAAACAATCTCAAATCACCACTGCTCTTCTTTACTACCAAAAAGGGTGAGACCCACTCAACAGCCCTGTAGGTTCTATTATCCCACCATCCCTTAATTTCCTCAACTCATCTTTCACACCATCTCTCAATACCATCAGTACCAGACGCAATACCACTTCTACAGGGATACTCCCCTCTATAAGCACAATCCTATGCACCATCCCTTTTACACATCCAATGTCCTTAGAAAATACCTTGGGATACCTCTCAACTATAGTAACATCTTCACTCACATGCAACACTTGCTCATCCATGTTGGGATAAAGCCTTATTCTAAAACCGTTTTGTTCTCTCCACCCCAACAATGTCTCACCACTCTTAGTGACATATACTTTGCCCCGAGTTTACCTTCCTTTGAATTGTAGATGGGCAAGAAAATACCCTATAACATCAATCTTACCCAGATTGTACCCTCCAGGTTTCTTATCAGACGGTAATAACTCACTCACCCTTCCACCTACCATATTCTCATATACCTTTCGCGACATCAATGACAATTATGCACTTGAATCAGACATCATCCTCACAGGCTTTCCATCCACACAAACTTCGGAAAATGGGCTGTCACAATCATTCTTACTCCAAGTGAATAGTTCTCACAACAATTGGTGTAGTGACCCCACCTTTTACACTTGCTACATGTTACTCTCATACCGGGGCACACCGGGACCTTTCAAATTGGTTGGCACTGGCACACCTAAAACACCATTTCTCACCTGTCTTGTCCCCTTTCATCTTATCACATGTACTATCCAGTATTTCCTGTGGCTTTTGATGATATGCTTTATTCTTCTTTTTCTTTACTCTGTTGATTTCCTTCCCCGCATCCCCTACCCTTAATATTTCACTGGGTATAGTCTTACTCTCATTTTTGTTTAGTTTAGCAACACAAGCCATAATGTGTTCTACCCGCTTTGCAATTAACACAAACTCACCCAAACTTTGTTAATCTTTAAGACATATTTCCTCTCTTATTTTGTCGTTGCAACAGTGGATCATAAATAATTGGTCCCTTATATGTTCGTCCAACTTACCCCCGAATTTGCAATTAGGAGACAATTGCTGCAGAGCCGTAAAATACTCTTCCACAGATTCTCCTTCTGCTTGTTCCCTGATGCCGAAGTTGTATCTCTCGAGAACGGTGCTTGTTTTGACATTAAAGTGGAGGTCTAGCTTATGCAAAGCCACATCAAATTTATTCATGTTACTCTCTTGAACTAATTCAGATACCCCAGGTAGAGTTTTGAAGATCCTTTGCCCCTCGTACCCTAAAAGGTGCATAAGCAGTGACACTTTCCATTCTGACGATATTGTGTTGCCACAGACAGCTCTTATGTAGTGCATAAATCCCTTCTTCCATGGTGCCCACTTAATTTTCATGGGACACGGGTTAGCCATAAAGACCGGGCGACCCGGTACCCCTGACATTGCCATTCTGAATATCAGCTCCTAAGTGTGGCTTAGCCATGAATGGCACACACGTGAACCTTTCTATTCAAGTGGGTGGGTACAAGTAGCAGTTCCCCTTGGCTTTGGCAGTTAAACTCCCCCTCTTTTTTATATATATGTAGCCCAGGGTTTATTTTAGGGTTTTCACCTGCTTAAATCACATGGGTTCACGTTGAATATAACATTGTCTTCTTCTCATTTATGGAAAGTCCACCACTGAACTATAGTTCAGCGCACGCTCGGTGCTCCGTGCGTTCCTTTCTCTTAATACAGGCTTACAACGAATGTCCATTCGCTACTTTTCAAACTTAAGCACTTCACTGCTTTGGGGGCGTCCCTCCTGGAACCCGCGCCCCGGTCCTGCCTGATGCGCTTCCCTTTGCAGATGCGCGCTGCTCGAGTCAGTTCCCTTGTTGCGCTCCCTGACGTCTGCTTGGGCTTGACTTCTGCCTGGTCGTATTGTAGTCCAGGTTACACACGCACATGCACGCACAGAACTCTTCGGGCCTATGCGAGGATCCCAAATGCACTCACGCAGCCCCCTCTGAACTCAATTCCGAGAGGGGGCAAAGGGTAGCTGGTGATGTTTAGGGCCCACTTTCAATGCAGGCATGTTGTGTTTTAGGCAGATCGCACTCACCGGATCATCAGCGGGAGTCTCTCTACACACAGCTTAGGGCCGATCCCTCTTCTCCCCTCAGCAGAGGTATAGCAGACATGACAGTGTCCTCACCCTGTGGTGGCTTGTGGTTGGAGCTCAGCAGGGTACGCCTCACATCCAGAGGTTACCTCTCATTGGGGCACAATATGGCAGCACGGGAACAGCGCTGTCCGTGGGGGTTTTCTGCTAAACCCTCGTTGCAAGTGAAAAGATGAAGGCACACGCTCTTGCCAGTACGTTAATGCCTTTTAATACAGCCTTCAAGTAGTACAGCAATAAAACCCCCACCCGTCAGCCTGCATCTATATTTCCAACTTTCTTCTTATACAAAGCAAAACATCTTAACATTCCACCAGAACATCACCGCTCCACATTCCATAGCCCTCCTCCACATTCCAGATGAGGTCACATCATACCACTTTTCTTTTAACTTGTGATGTATAAAAAAGCCTTAATTGGCTGATGTATACTACATTTTAAAAAAAATACCTAGAGTCTAGTCCATTTGACATTATTTTATTTGTATAGTGTTGGTGATTTATATAGTGCCGATGATGCATGTAAAATTACTAATTTCAGGGCACATCTGCGGGAAGCAGGGGAGAGGGAGAGGGCAAGAGGGAAACATGAGAAAGGACGGGGGCAGAACAGGGGCGGAACATAAGAACAGCAGTCGCAGGTAGTACACTAACTCGTCGGGCTGTCAGAAAGTGCTAGCGATCTCTTGAAGTGCTGCATTGTTCAGATCGTGTGCAGAGGACGACCCCCCTACAGATGACTATTTCACACTTTCCGTAACTCTTGTCACCCTACATTATAGAGATAGAAGCTCTTCCTCTTTCCACCTAGTACTCACATTTAAACAATGTTACATACCTTGCATTTGGAGGCAGCATAGCCGCTATGCAAGATCAGTCACACCCTCTCGTCCTTTCTGTCATCACACAAAGCTTCCATCTTTGCCATTTCTCATCTGCCAGCCGTCGGTGCCCAGCAGGCCATGTTAGAGTGCCCTTTAGTGTATCCCTTTGCAGAGGCTAGCCTCTGCACGTTAGCTAGAGGACATTTGCCGTTTCAATATTGTGGAAGGTACTGAGACGGTTAGACAGAGCTTAATCTGTGGGGGTGTTTGCCAGGGCTCGGCCCTGGCACTTATTTCTGAGCCCCAGCACTTATTGTCTCAGACTCAGTTTGATTATGGTGCAGTATTTTGGCAACTTTATCAATTTAATTGCCAGTCACATAATAAACACCTATAGAATTAGAGCAAAATGTAAATGATTGTGTTTACAGACAGACTTAAACCCTTGTCTCATGTCAAGACACAACAATTATGTTATTTTATGTGCATGTTGATTGGCATTTGTAAATCACACATATACCATAGTGAGTGCATACATCCACCACACTAAGCCAGTGGGAGTTGCAGCTTTAACCCCATATATGTTGACAGCATGGGGAGCAGCCGTGGGTGGTGGCAACAGCGGGCGGGGAGCTGCCCATCCTGGCAAGTCATGGGCGTGTTAGAAAATATTTAAGCCCCTGCACTTATTTCTTTTCACAAATTAAGCACTGACTGTGTTTGCCAAAGCCTACACTGCCAGGTGCTGCTTACTAACAGGCAGCCAGTCACATGAGTTCATTTTACCAGCCAAAATACCAGCACCGTTTCCCACGGGCAAGAAAAGGCATTTCAGAAAATGGAAGGTGCGAGTGAAAGGTTCTCTTTGATTCCAGTTTAGTTGCAACTGAAAGAAGCTAATGGTTCGAACTGAGAGAACTCCCCTGGCAAGCGAGCAGGAATCTTGGCGTGAGGACTTCAACCAGTGCTAGTGCGCTCAAGTTTCCATGGCAAGTGCCGGGCGCAGTGCTGCAATCCTGTTAAGCGCTGATGTCACAGGGAGCTGTGATTGTTTACGCTGGTCATTCAAATGAGAAAAGGGAAGCTTCTCACAGCTCAGCTCCAACGTTTCCAGACCATTTATTCTGGCCTGCAACCTTCAGTGTTCCTCAGACAAAATAGAAAACCCTCTCCGGTTCAAATGAACAATGCAAGTACCACTGTTATTTGCCATGTATCTTTTCTATGGATAAGCACGATTCCGAGAACATAAAATTGTTTTCGGATCAGACCTTTAGGCGATGGCAAATTTGCACTACAGGTACCTCACCTAATGGCAGTGTTCGTGCAAGGTGGTAGGATTTTTTTTACCATTAGGGTTATTTATTTAATGTGCATAGGGTATCTGCCCAATGGACTTAGCTCATATCCCTAAACTCGTGCCCGCCTCTCTTGCTCGTGTTCTTTTTTTCTTCTCCCTTTAATGTCTCAGTTTCCCTCCCTCCGTGTCTTCCTCCCTCCGTTTCCTCCCGCCTTCCTCCCTCTCTCTCTCTATCTTTCCCTCCCTCCCTCCCTCCCTCCCTCCCTCCCTCCCTCCCTCCCTCCCTCCCTCCCTCCTTCCTTCCTTTTCCTTCCTTCCTTCCTTCCTTCCTTCCTTCCTTCCTTCCTTCCTTCCTTCCTTCCTTCCTTCCTTCCTTCCTTCCTTCCTTCCTTCCTTCCTTCCTTCCTTCCTTCCTTCCTTCCTTCCTTCCTTCCTTCCTTCCTTCCTTCCTTCCTTCCTTCCTTCCTTCCTTCCTTCCTTCCTTCCTTCCTTCCTTCCTTCCTTCCTTCCTTCCTTCCTTCCTTCCTTCCTTCCTTCCTTCCTTCCTTCCTCGAATTCTGCAGATTTCCCAGAGGTCTCTGCACCCTGGGCCTCTGTTGCATTTATTTTTAAATGTTCTCATAGGGAAAGGGTTGGGCTTGCTGAAAATGTGTAATATTGGGCCACTATGAAAATAATTTCCAGGGTCTCTTTTGGTTCTCAATTCACCCCTGGCCACCTGTAACCCAGTGATGAGGTGACTGGGTTTTGCCTAACATCAATGGACCTCTGCGAATGAACACATGTGCAACCTCGGAAACATACATACCTATGTATGTTATGTAACGCAGTGCAAAGGTTGCAGCCCTGTTCAATGTAAGGGCAGCAGAAAAACAGAGATGGAAGTGAGCGGGAATGGTCGATGGCGGTGTTCCACTACTTTTGTTTTCACACTGTTAAAAGTTCCACGACTTTTTACAACCATATTCACCAGCCCGGAACTGTACATTTCGAATTTAACGCACGCCTCCTCACTTAACCATCTTATAACAGTTGCATCTAAACTGAAATCTGACCATACTATTATGAAGCCCAAATGACATTACCTAGAATTATAGCTGGCTTTATATCAGTCAGGGAAAGATGGAGGAGGTCCTGCTAACAAGAAGGATTTCTCCTCACACTAAATCCAGTAGTGTATTTAGCTTCGTGCTGCCATAGACCTTAAAAGTGCATGTACACCCCATCTTCACTGCACCCCTTTGGGGGCTCCACCCCTCTGCCAGGCTCCACCCCCAAAATTTGGAAGGCATAGATGCATGTATGTATTACAAAATGCAGTGCATACAATGTGTTATCCTGGTCACTTTTCACCACTTTACTCAGAATGTTTTGACTGTTTTTTCTTATTTAATTGCTTCAGTTTCACAAATGCAGAGTTCACCTGGAATGTGAAAGGAAACGCATGCCAATCAACCTCACTGGGACGACATGTTCCCCATGTGAGCAGTAAACACACAAAAAGGCTTCAAGTGTGTTAGTACACAGTCACAGATCGTTCATAGGTCCATTCGCTCCACAGTTACATAATGCAATTGTTTTATTTCGTAGAAGTGTTTTGTAACAAAGACTAAATAAGTTGCCCAGGATTACACACTTTAGTTAAGTGGTAACACCTGGATTTGAGCTCAGTCGGCAATTTCGGCTTTTCGTCTTCACCACATTATGGGCAATTATTTCACGAAGTTTCACTTTTAAGAAATGAAAAAAATACTGTTTTTTAGACATGGCTTTAAAAAAAAAACAGATGACACAATCATCTAACCAAAGAGTACACAGTTCAGAACGGATGCTCCATCCTGGAAAATGCAGTCAAAGTAAAAAAAAAAGTGTTCAAAGGAGAGATTTTTAAAAAAGATATCCATGATGCTGGGGTCTGTGAAAACTAGGAAACCTAGGAAAAAGTGCAAGGGTATTCACAGGTTTTTCTGTGAAAGGAAAAGCCTGATGCTGCAGTTTCTGAAATATTGAAAACAGCAATCAGAGTAAAAGACTTTGTGAGAGGGAGAGCAGTCAAAATACCACGACGGTGCATTCTGGAAAATGGAATTAATTTCCCAACCACGCACACATATTATTATTATTATTTATCTGTTTCCCCTTTGCTCCGCACTCTCCACTTCTCCCCCCTTCCATGCACTTTTCCTCTCCCCCTCTCCCATGCACTTGCACGTTCTCAATGTCACTGGGCCTATTAAGATATTAGTTTTGTTGTCCCCTGTTCCCCTACCTTGCCTTGTCGCGCTCTGAAACACTTGTGTACAAGCGCGATAGAAATAAAATATCAATATCAATATCAAAGACAATCTCTTATCAGGTTTATCAGGTATAGGATTTGGCCATGCATGACCCTGGACACGGGTATAGTTGTAGTATGATCATTAGTAACTGGTCGCTTGTGCTTTATAAATGCACTCCTTTGGGGGTGCTTCTATGGAACTTATTATCAGACTGGAAAGTGATCATGTCCAAGCTGTTCACAGGAACGAGCTGTAACTTGCAGTAGAGAGAGAATTCAGCTTAAAGATCTCTGCATCATCTTCAAAAGCATCCATGGGGCTGCTCCTGCCTGCCTTCAGTATAGCCTCACACTGTGTATTCCAGGATGGACCCTTTGGTCAACGGAGGATCGCAGACTATTCACCCCTAAAACTCTCTGTCAAGACAGCAGAGATAAGACCTTCATTCATGAGACCCAAAGTTTGGAGCCAATTACCAAATTCTGCTCATGGCAACGCAAGCTTTTTCTAGTTCCAGGCCCCTGTTGAAGCAGCCTCTGTTCAGGTAGATGTTAAGTATAAGTTCTAGTGACATTATGATCAGCGAATCTACGCAATATATAAATGATCCCACTGACTTACCGACTGAGAAAAAAAGCAAAACAATACTAGAGCGCCGTCTTCTTTCACCCATTCCATCCACTTGTCTGTCACTATGCTCCCGCCTACCCCGTCCCACACTGAGATCAGAGTTCCACTACTTTTTTTGGTGCACCTCTACCACTGCTCAAAAATAGCACTGCCCAAATACTGTATGTGATCACTTCCCTTATCTGAACAGTAACTTTTGCGTCAGCTTCTCGGGAGGATAGCTCAGGGGCAACGTGCTCACCTTGGAAGCAAGGCGACACGGAGCAACACAGGTTCGACCCCCGGGTCCGCGCTTAGAATCCTTTGGGTATTTAGCATGTTATAAATAACCTATCATATTATCATATCACATAGCTCCGGCGCTAATGCATGTAAGGTAAATTGGTCTTATAGCACAACGTACAGCATTTATGCAGCCCCATGGTGCATTGATCTGGAAGAAAGAGGTGAGGAGGCTGTTAGTCAGAGGAGCAGGAGAGGTGAATGCAGGCTGGAAGAACCATCTTCTGTGTGCTGCAATGTTTCATAGTGGTTCATGAACAACAACTGGGGTGATTGTGTATCCACAGGGGAGCCCCAGTTGTTGGTGACCTGTTGACTCATGACCAGCTAGGACTCATGACCAGCCAGTGTTTTTTGGGGGAGCGGGTGGTCTGGGGGATGTCTGGTGTGAAAGGTAGAAAGAAGATTTGTAGCGTGGGATCTGCATGCCTCGCCTGCGCTGTGGGGTGGTGGTATGATGTACTAACACATGTACAGTTGCAGGGTCTGTGGCATTCCGTGTGTGGTATAAGGTTGGAGAGAAGAAAGGGTGAGTAGGTTAGTTGGGGGAGCACATACCAGATGGGTATATTTATGGAGGCCTAGTTGTCACTGGTTTATTCCTGTGGTTACGCTTCTGGCATGTTCCAGCTGTACTTCGGCCATCTTGCTTTCAAACAAAGGACCTTCCTTGCCTGCTTTCCATTCATGCTATGCTATATCTCTCATGCAATAGGTTCTCAATCTTTGCCTCTGCATGAGGCCTAATTTATCAAGAACGTGTAGATATCCCATCTCCCCGCTGCGGAAATTAAGATCATATGCAGAATAAAAGATAAGAGGAACCTGGATAAAAGGTAATAATTCACAAAATGGATTCCACGAACTCCAGTAAGAAAACAATTGTGCAGCTGTTGTTGCCGATACATAAAAAGAGAGAAATATAATCTTCCATTCTTTCTTTTTTAATGAAAGATTTTTATCTGCACAGCCAAAGCGACGAGCGGATATTAGCAGTCAGAAGAGACTAATGCTACTGTTTGCCGATTGCCTCTGCTTTCACATTAGCGGTAGCAAATGATGGCTTTTGGGAGGGAGGGGGGTTTTTGAAGAGGACTAATTGTCGTTACAGCAACACCTCAAGCCAAGCAGGTCCAAGACGAATTGGGGTACTTTAGTTCCAAAATCATGCGAACAACTAAGAATTGCTTTTTGAAGCATACCTTACATTCGGAATTCATGGGAAGGGAAGTAGGACTGGACTTGTCGCTTCAGTCAAAGGAAAAATGCAGGCAGGGTTTCAACATTTTAACCTTGCATATTTATGGCAGATAACCTCAACACCGCGTTATATAATGCTGCACAAATGTTATCTTATGCTATGTGATGTGTGTATGGTGCTTAACTGCCAGTGTTGTGGCCTTGAGGGGCTTTAGTAGTCTGATCATACATGATAAACAGCACATTACATTATATAACAAGGACTTTGCAAGACATGTTTGCTATTTTTCGCAGAGATAACTAGTCCTCCAACGTTTTATTTAACAGATGTTTGTGTTGGCTGTGGGGTGCTGTATGATTTGCTGTGTCAGTGAATATATGATTTATGGCATGGACCAAATTTGGAGTGGGACTTTTCACTGAAATGAGAAATGTGTATACATGTAACTATCCAATGCTAGAGCAACTGATTGCAGTTGAGGGCTCTGCATCCACCTATGGTAAAGATGGCATGCACATTATCAGCATGGCTGGTGGATATATTATGATGAGTTGATGAATAGAGAAAATTGCCTTTCTGGGAAAGGAAATTACTCGGTACTGTGCATTTACTATAGTACATGCAATTGGCAAATTTGGACATATGTGAATCATAATAATCGTATTTCTGTATCTGAAAAACAGTGGAAATAATGCATAGCATATGAGACACTCGTGTGACTGCCATTTACGAACAGGTCCAGTTTCAATTTCACACTTTGCCACTATGAGACCCAGTCTCTCTCTCCTTCAAACTTCTACATGGTGCACCACGTGCAACAAGGATATGGAACTCTCAGAAATGGGGAGGGGGCATTGGGGAGACTTCACTCGTTACCCTGAACAAGGTGCTAAGGGTTATGGGATGCATGAACCTTTGGTTCACAAAAAGGGCTGCCTGGGGGATGGAGAGCCAAGGCACTCATTTCACATTCCTTCTATGTTGGTTATCAGGATGAGAGCTTTCTCAGGCCCCACTCTAGCTTGCTCATGTGCTGTGCTCCTGCCGGGACTTTTGTCCATCAGGGAAAGAAAGACCATTTGCCATGCACTCAGGGCGGGAACCAGAATTGTCGTTTCTCCCTAAAGGACATCTGACTGTCTCCAGAGGAGTATTTTATGGGAGTGTTCACAAAGAAACATGGGACGAAAATGGGCACAAAAGGACCATGGTATCGCAGGACAACCGTTATGCGATTTAATACGATTACAGAAATCCAAATGACCTGACAATGTTTATACATCCAAAATAAGCAACTTATTTTTTACACACATGGGATACAATAGTAGACAAGCATAACCTAACGACATTCCCCTCTCCCTTTGCTCCGATCCACTTTAACCCACGTTTTGAATCAGCCCAAAATGAATAGCATCACTCCAAAATGCGAGCCAATGAGTGACACTGTTGAAGTACTTTCATCACATGACATTTAGACTTGCCAGCAACTTGAGACAGACTTTAAAAACACTCAACCTGATATATGTGCGCACCTGTTAATCTGTCACCAGTGATGCGGCCGCAGGTGAGGACTGTGGTATTCAGAGATCTCACATGTCTCGAGAAACAGCTCTTAACTCACTCAGTCTCCAAAAAACGAGCTCCCACTCATATGCTGAGAGCAACAGAGTGACAATGTTGTTGTGGTTTCATGACAAAATGGGGACCGGCCATGGGGGAACAGATTGAGGAACAATGTCTCGGGAGGATAGCTCAGCGGCAACATGCTCGCCTTGGAAGCAAGACGACACGGAGCAGCACAGGTTCAGTCCCCGGGTGCGCGCTTAGAAACCTCTGGGTATCAAGCGCGTTATAAATAACCTATCATATCATATCATTTCAATGATGGTAACTATTGAGGCATATAACTAGATTTCACTTGAGTGCTAAAGACAGCGAGTCTTCATACAAGATCACATGGAATTGGCATGTGGAGCTTGACTGGCAACACTGCATACTCCTGAATCGCTCCAACCTGTGCTGGAAGGGGTGTGGATTGGTGAGGAAGAAGCTACATATATGATGGCAATGCTGGATAATTCAAGGGCTGTGGGAAGATGGCATACCGGCAATGAAAGTGGGGGCTTCCTTACGTCCACAGAACTGTGATGCTGGCGATATCAGTCCCAAACAAACGCAAATGGATGTGACGTCGCCAGAAATTAGCATATCAAGGTGAAATATGCAGATTTCATTGGTTTCGCATAACCACACAAATCGCACAGGACGAATGGCATTTGCCTTTCATAAAATGAACACACACACAAAACCAAGAGAGGACATTTTCTTCTAATAGTGTTTTTGAAAACATTAAAAGGTGTGCATGTTTTAAACTCCAAGAACCAATACAAATGTTTTCCCTGGGACTTGCACTACTGAAATGCGATATTTCATCTTTAGTTTGTTATTTTTTTTATCAGGACAGCGGTTCGATCCCCGAGGTCGGCTTTAATTTATAAATTCAAGGACGACTCTTAATGTTTCTCATTGTAGCTGGGGGGAACGAGTCCGCCCGCATGTACCCTCGACTTCAGCCATGGTCCCAAATATACATGGAATAAACACAATTGACAGGGAGGTACTGGCTTTACTCCAGTCTATCTCAAAACTAGTTAAAGCGCAGGGAAAGCAAATCCACTGTTAATTCGTATGTGGATCCCGGGGATATGGGAAACCATAGCAATGATGTTTGATTAATGTGTTCTACAAAACCTGTTCATAAAGTATGAAAGTCAGTGACAGGTTATTCACTCCTAGAGTACAATACATGACTACGAGACTTGATATTCACTCCTAGAGCACAATACATGACTACGAGACTTGATATCAAGACTTGATATCAAGTCTCGTAGTCATGTATTGTGCTCTAGGAGTGAATAACCTGTCACTGACTTTGCAGATTGACTTCACCCCTGAATAGTATTGAATAGTATTTTTCTTGTACAGAGCCATGATTATCCTACGTAACACCGAGGCAAGGTTAAAGCGAGAATGCTGTTCTCGGTGGCCCACGTGACCACCTACGTTACGTAAACCTGTTAAACATATGAACTAAGAGGGGTAATTATAAAACAAACATTAACTATCAGTATGCATTCCATTAAGATATGTAACATAAGATTAGGGGCCAGATTCTCAAACTGTGTGCAAAGGAAGAAAGCGCAGAGGATGCGACAAGGGGGAAGGTGCAACAGCGGAAATGGGTAGGAGAGACAGTGCAATGGGGGAAAGGAGGGACAGTGCAAGGGGGAAGGAATGCGACAGCAAGGGGGGAGGGAGTGACAGAGCAATGGGGAAGGAGCAACAGTGCAAGAGGGAAAGAGCGACAGCACAGGGGAGGAAGGAATGGCAGTGCATGGGGTAGGAGCGACAGCACATGGGAGTAGTGATGGCTAAAAAGGTAAGCAGCGACAGCTCAGGGGGAGGAGGGGCAGTGCAAGTGAGGATGAGTGACAGCATAAGTGAGGGAGGAGGGATAGCGCAAGGGAGAGAAGGGAGAGCGCAAGAGGGGAGTAAGGACAGCACAAGGGGGAGGTGGGTCGGCACAAGAGGGAAAGGACGAACAGTGCAAGTGGGGAGTACATTTGATGGTTGTATGTATAATTGCGGCATTTGGTCCTATGTCCTATGTTGTAGTTCTGGTCTCAATGGGGGGGGGTCATGTTCGTCCCAGCACAGTGTAATCTTATGCGTTGCCGCATTTTCAATTATTTGTATGGCGGAGAGGAGGGGAAGAACAGGAGTTGCGTTTCTGACACCTTCCTTCATCTCTGCCATACAAATACTGCAGCATTTGTGACAGTGCAAGGGGGAAGGAGAGACAGTGCATGGGGAAGGAGTGACAGAGCAAGGGGGAGGGAGCGACAGCACAAGAGTTAAGTAGCGACAGAGCAAGAGGGAAAGAGTGACAGGGGAAGGGGAAGGAGCAACAGCATGAGGGGGTAAGGAGCGACAGAACAAAGGGGTGAGTGACAGAGCAAAGGGGAGGGAGCTACAGTGCAAGGTGGGAGGAGCGACATTGCATGGGGGAGGTGTAACAGCGCAAGGGGGAAGGAGCAACAGTGTAAGGGGAAGAAGCAACAGCAAAATGGGGAAGGAGCAACAGTGCAAGGGGGAAGGAGCAACATCACAAGGGAGAAGCAGGGGCAATGCAATCATAGGAAGGAGCGACAGGGCAAAGTGGGAAGGAGCAACAGTGCAAGGGGGAAAGAGTGACAGCACAAGGAGGAGAGAGCAACAGCATGAGGGTGTAAGGAGCAACAGTGCAAGGGGGTGAGTGATAGTGCAAGGGGGAAGGAGGACAGCACAAGGGGAAGAAGTGACGGTGCAAGGGGAAAGGAGGGACAGAGCAAGGTGGAGGTGTGACATTGCAGACTAGGCGGGAAGGACGGACAGTGAAATGATGGAAAGGAGGTACAGCACAAGGAGGAAGGACTGACAGTGCAAGGGAGAAAGGATCAACAGTTTACGGAGAAGGTGCAAAAGCAGATGGGGGAAGGATCGACAGCAAATGGGTAGCGAGTGACAGTGCAAGGGGAAAGAAGCTACAGTGCGAAAGGGAAGGAGCAACGGCAGAAGGGATAGGAAGGACATCACAAGGGGGAAGAAGGGGAGCACAATTGAGGGCGGAGGGAAATCACACAGGGGGAGGAGAGAAAGAACAAGGTGAGGAGGGACTGTACACGGGGGAGGAGGAACACCACAAGGGGGAAAAGAAAAAACGGAAACCGTACCTTTTCCTGTAATTCCCTTTGTTTAATATACAGGTACTTAGCCTAAGATCAGTGCAGCCTACGATTTGTGTTAAGTGTAGCACCTGCGCCCAGATGCAGATTCTGCCAAGATCCCTATGGTGTATGTGTGTTATAAATTCCAAAATCAAATAATCAAATCCCATTACAAGGGGGGAATGGAGCTACAACGCAATAGGTAGTAAATCTGTTGGTTGTGCCCTATTTCGTACTTTTGATCTCAATAGGGCTAATTTTCAGCCCAGTGTAGCGTAAGCAAAATGCGTAAATGCCTTGCATAAAGGCTTTGGTCGCATGGCACTGTGTTTAATTGTAATTGTAAATGCTGCCTGCCGTGGGATCATTGCAGGCAGCATTTACTCACTTTGCACAGCAGAGTTAAAAAAATTGTTCAGGGTAAAAGGCCGTGTAGGCGAGTGTCGGACAGCTTTTGCCCTGCACATTTCCCACATTTCCTTGCTTCTTTGCAAATGTCAAAATGTTGGCATTGGGGAGCCACCTACCTGTATGTCTACCTGTATCTCGACACATAATTGCTCCCTGACGCCAATTTATGGCAAACTCGAAAATTCGCCCGAATGTGATTTCTAATAAAGACACTAGTATGTTTTCAGTTGTGCTGCAACACTCCGATGAACTACAACTTGCAGATGTCCTGAAAACTTATTTTATTGCAGAGGTGCAGTACCACTGACAACATACAAAGGTCCTCATAAGAAATCACAATGAGGTTGGAGAAGTGCAGTACCGCTGACAACATACACATGTCCTCATGAGATTTCTTATAAGGACCTCTGTATGTTGTTAGTGGTACTTCACCTCTCCCAAAAATAATGACCTTTATTTTAACAGTTGTGTGGGGTCAGAAATGCAAGACGGGCACATATGTAAAGATTTCTCAAGGTGTGCCATTTTATTGAAAGTAAAAGGGTTGGATGAACGCCTATCTCTCCCTAACCTACTAAAGACGTCCTTACCTAGCAAACTAAATCTAAAGAAGAATGACCTAGTGTCCAAAAAGCCTCTTTCCCTTGCACTAATATACAGACCAGAACTCCTCAGGGAAAGTATGGCTAATTTTAATTCAACAAAACAGTTTCTCAATTCAACTTAAAAGTTCTTGAAAGCACTCCTTGTGATGAGGGTTGAACTCCCCCCCCTTCCCCCCTGGACAAATGCAGGAATACTCTGATTCAATAGATCAACAAGGGTCTTTTTCAAAATAACAGTAAAAGTCTCCTCCAAACACTGTGTATTTCTCATGGACACAACACATCTCTCTGACAAAGGTTTGTTGACAATTCACAAACAACTGGTGTTTTCTACAATAGCCGTCTTGAAAAGATAAATGTCTTTCGTTCACAACAAACATTCAAACCAACTTAAGTGTTCAGTTAATATATAACAACTTCTTAAAATTAATGAATTTATTTCAGGATAGCACTTTGACTTTTATTAATGCACCTTCTGCAAATGAACCACTTTTGTCAAGATAGCACATTACCATTTCTTGGTCAACCCACTGCTTATCAAACAAATGATAAAGTAAAGGATTTTCTTAATTCAACAAAGAGTTCTTCCACCACACCTTTTTTTAATCACAAATCTATTTAATCAAACCATCTTCTTCTTTCATGGTCTACTCGCCATGCTAGGACTAACCACTATATTCCCTTTCCTGGTTACTCACCTGCCAGGAAGAAATCTCCTACAACTACTTGCAAACTTGATGGCAATATTGAATCCAAAATTCTCCACACCAATCTCTCTTGGTAGGAGGGTTGTTCAATAACGGCCCTTTCTTATAGTCTCTTGACTCGTGATAATTGGTGTTCCAGTTCTCCCCAAACTGAAAGCTTGAGATAGAAGTATTTTTCTCAAAATGTTTTTTAGTGGCTTAGTGGCTTTTAAACCACCTCTTGACTGCTAGCAGTTTGGGTTACAAGTTTCCCCATGTTGAAATCCCAAAAAGGAGGAATTGTGCCTGTGTCACCTCTGTATGGTTTCACAGTCTCTTGGCTGTTAGCAATGTGAGATGTATGCTTTCCCAAAGGCATATCTCTTATAAGGGAATCTGTGTCTTAGTTGGTTTATGGAAGTGTTCTCCCAACTCCTTGACTGATGACAATGTTGATTATGAGCTTTTCCCAGGGGTTGTCTTCATAGGGTCTCCTCACATCCTCTTGGCTGTTGGTAATACTGGTTATACGTTTCCCCACTGGTAGTTCTAATAAAGTCTTCACACAGCCTTTCGGCTTTTGGTAATGCTTGTTATAAGCTTTCACCATTGGCAGTCCTCAATAAAGGACTTTACCGTACTGCCACTTTTGTTCTCTTCCTTTACTTATGTGGTATTCAAACTCAATGGTTTCTGCTTTGTTTCCTTAATTGATCAGTAATCCGTATTCAAAACAGTTATTTTGAACAACGTTCTTGTATGAGGTGCCCCAGCGTTAGCATTTACTTCTAGTCAACTTACCTGCTCTCTGCGGCAGCTCGTTCTCATGGTCAGGCATCACGGCAGACCTCTGGCTTCCAGTCTGCTTTCTTTCTCTGCTCTCTCTCCTTTTCACATACTATCGGTAAGCTGCGCATTGGTCTTCTGGACCTTCTTCCAACTTGCCGAATGCTCTTTTGGATGCATGTCTCCTCTACAGCTGAGATTCTTCTCATTACGCTGCTTTCCGCTGGGCATACTCTGCACTTCTGTTCACCTTCACCCTTTGTGGTGGCTTCTGTTGGCGTGTTTCTTTCTGTGGCTGCTTCTGCACCTGCACCTTGGATAGCTTCAGCTTCATCAGCTATGCCTCCTGAATGGCCTTCAATTACTCGTCGTCCTTCTACCTCTCCTTGACCTCCTTCCTGCAGCTGTGCCTCATCTTGGGATTTAAATATCCTGCATTGGCGCCTTGATCTGCATAATCAACATGCTGAATCCTCATTGCCTCTGAGCTCTTCTTCCTCGTCTCAGTACCATTAGCATTATGGGAATTGAAGTCCATAGAAAATTGTGTGGCATTAGTTTGTTCTATGTTGCTTTCAGTTAATTCAGACTGCTTTATATACTGAGAGTTATCAGGGTAGTAAGAGGTTGTGAAAAGAGTTTGTAATTCCACATTGGAGTGAGGATTTTTAGTTAAGGCAGAATTAGTACAATTCATGATTTTTATTTTAAAGTCTTGCACCCTTGAGGGGCCAACCTTATTCTGTCTATATGTTTTCCAATGACAGGTTCATGGGGTAGTCATAGGGGAGGGATTGTTACATTGGTAACATGCCATTAAGTATCTGGAAATGATTTCATTTTCCTCCTCAGAAGAAGATGGATACCACGTCCCTCCTTGTGGAGTCGCCACTTCCCCCTTAAAGCCATCTCCTCCCATGTGATCCGTCCCCCTGATACCATCCCAGGGGTTAGGATCCGGTCGTGGCTCCTTCCTCTGACCACATGGGAGGATACTTAAGGCTGGGATTTGGTGATGACTCTACAGGTTTCATCACACTGTATCCAGAAAGTAAAATCTACATGTATCGCAAAGGACTACAAAAGCTGCCAAAATATTGCCCAACCCCCTCCGTCTCTGAATCGAAAGCTCACAACGCAGCCCTAGCTTTGAAAGTGACACAGACACGTGGCATGCTACAGTACTCCTAATTGGTAGAAAATGAGTTAAATAAGTCACTATTTGATTACATCTGCGTAATACAAAAAGACATAACATTTAGTTTGTTGGCCAATTATGCTAGCAGCAAAAGTCAGCTTTATGGCACTGTTTTCTTCTCTATAGCAATGGGTTTGGTGATATTTTGGTGGTGAACGCGCAAGGGGAAAGAAGCGACAGCACAATGGTTGAAGGTGCAACAGTGCAAGGGGGAAGGATCAACAGAGCATGAGAGGAAGGAGGGACAGCACAATTGTGGGAAGCAGCAACAGCAGGAAGGAATGACAGCGCAAGGGGAGAAGGAGCGACAGCACGAGGGGGAGGGAGTGACAGGCAAGGCGGTAGGAGTGACAGGTCAAGGGTGGAGGAGGGGCAGAGCAAAAGGGAAGCAGTGACAGCACAAGGGAGAAAGGAGTGACCACATATGTATCCACTATAAACATTGCAACTTTGCACAACGCTTTCTTGGCTGCAGTATTTTGCACACACTAGAGACCTCATCTATTTTTGTATAATCACACGCGTCTTCAAATGTCTACTGCTCTAATAACAGTTTCATACTCAAGAGCTATAGTAACTCCCACCCTAGATAGAGTCTCAGAGCCTACATTGTACACTTCACATTCAGAAAAAATCTAAACTGATATTTGATGTTTTGGAATAACAGTGACTTCCAACCTGTTGACTCTCTGTTTTGATGTTTCTGCACATTGTACTTAGTATAGAAAACTAGTACTTTGCCTAGAAAACATCCCCTACCCTTACTGAGTCTACATTCCCTTCACCGGACATTTACTTTGTCATACATTTACTTCTTCATGCCTTTACTTCGTCTGCAGCTTAACATTATGAAGGTGGTAATGTATGTGGTTAAGGTTAGTTAATGTTTAGGGTTGGAGGTCAAGTGGTGGCAGAGGTTTAGAATATGGGATAAAAAAGAAGGGGCTAAGAGGGTTTCTCCCCTGTAATGATGAAGTGACTGCTGGGGGAAGTGAAAGACAGGAGAAATAAAGGGACGCAGAAGTAAATGTGACTAAGTAACTTTTTGGAGAAGTGAATGTAGGGTAAATAATGACATACGATCCTCTGTAATCAGTTATTAAACTTCTTTTGTAGTATTACAATGCCTGCCTCTTGAGGCAGCACAGAGCACAAGTCTAGCTGTCCCTGCAGCACTTAATTAAGGCTGTGATAAACTTTTCAAATTCCTTTGTTGTAAAATTACTTTCTTTGACACTCTTCAGCCATTAACTGGTAAGAACATGTTGATGGTAGTATGTTTATTTTGTGTACTTCTAGAAATTAGATTAATAAATTAGAGCAAGAATCTGCAGGTTATTAATTATTCTTTTTAGCACAAATTGAACACTTTCTAAGATGCATTTTTATTAAACTGCTTAAACTATTTTTCTGCAACAAATTTGAAGCTGCATTTCTGTTTTTAATACACCCAATTTTAAATTGACTCTATATATCAGCAAGCGACAATATCTTACACAAAAATAAGCACAAACCCAGGAATTATTGGGGATGCCTGTGTACGGCCATGTATTATAATGAATGGCCTGACATCCATAAAAAGGATATTGCAATTTACCTTATCATGGAACTCGAACCTTTAGCCTCGTTTCTCTATTTAGCCACAGAGCTTTTCAGTGACTTGGAATATCCTTATAACGTACGTTAGGGAGTACTTCATCCTCTATATTAATAATATTAGAGGACATGATACACTAGAATAGCACCAATTATTCCTATCTTTTCCCCCACCATCTGGTGTCCTTATACTTTTTCTCCATAACAATATTCTTCAATAGAAGACCAATTGATACAAAATGAAATGATTGTACGACTTCAAAAAGTACACAGAAGAGCACGAAATACAACTTTTTTGCTTAGAATGTCTTTGTGTACATGCTTTACCATGTGCAATGTAATAAATCAATTGATGAAAAATGATAATCTCAAAATATGTACATTGACACAATCTTGAGGTTTTGGTAATCATTCTACTTATATCGCTTGTTTGGGCACAGGTGGACATCCCTTGTTCATACTTACTCGCCCAGCAAACAACTTTTATTGAAATAAATAAAACATTGTCACCAGGCATCGAAAGCGCTAGAAATATAATGTTTCATACATTGTGCTACCACTGTGTAAACATTCCAGGTAGTGGGAAGGATGGTCAGTGAATGAGAAGATAGGAAGTAGTATTGTCTATTAGAGAGATGTTGGTTGGATGATCATTTAAGTGGATGCCTTTAGGAGTTAAAGATCTATAACCTATGAGGAAAGCATGCCTTCATCGGCATATGAAGCAGTTGGTAGTCTGGAGAATCTATTTGCAAGGAAGGATGTTAAATGGGTGGCAAGATGGTGAGTTTAAGAGGGAGCATGGTTTCACCCTAGTTATGGCACCACTGCCCTCACTTCAGAGTTTGTCAAACTGGCAGAGAAGTGCTTGCTTTCTGCCACGACCTATCCTGCAGTCCAGGCGACTTTAGTTGGGTAGTGCTATGCCCCATCATTTAGTATATACTTTAGTCACATAGTGGTAGAAACATGTGAGTGCATTTAGTGCTTTCTGCAATCCTAACCCACATCCCTCTCTATGTCCACATTGTTCTGCCCTTGGCACCACCATTTCAAAGACTGCCAGCTGTCAATGCTCTCACTGATCTTGAATATTGAGGCTTCTCTTTAAATCATGTGTGTGTGCTATCTAATGCATGCAAAAACACTACTAACATCCACATTGTGTGTAGATAGCCAAGATGAAACCTGAGGAGATGCTATACAAAATGCCTCCATAATCCTCTAGTGTAGGACTGAGCCAATGTTTCTTAAACCCCAACCAAATTTAATGTCTTTCTGAAACAAGTACCTGCCAATTCAATGTTACTATGCACCGTATGGGCATCATATTCATATATTGCAAAACCAGTACCTTTGCACTGACATAGGGCATATTCATGACTCCACTGAGAGGCCCATCCTCCTAGCATCAGCTATTAATTCCGAACGAACGTGCTGCCTCTACCCTGTTCACGTCCTGATGAAGGCTGGGCGTTCCTTCCTAGTACGACCCATCTAGCCGAAACTCAAGCATCTTGTGTCAACATCCTTCTTAGATTTCAATCACACATGACTATTTACTTTGCACTGTTTATTTTTGATTGATATTATGTTTGTGGAAACCACACCAAATCACAGGTGTATTTGTAAACTCATATTGTCATACATGTTTTTTATGAATTGTAAGACTTTATGTCCTGTATACTGTCAGATTGAATTAACATGTTTATTGCATTGCTTCTTGCCAATAATCAATTTTGTTAGTCAGCACTTTAATGTAATGTTCTTAAAATGTAGAACTCTTTCATGATTTGGACCCCTCTGCCAAATCTTTCCAAAAATGTTTTTCTGAAATTAGAAAAATAATCGTACTTTTAAATCAAACATAACTGTCTATTACTCAGATCACATGACCAAAGGGAACTCTGTTGCTAATGTTTCTTTTACTCTCGATTCCTCCTTGCCCAAACATAGAGGACCTAATTCACAGAAGCGTTTTATAATGGCATAACACCATTAGAAAACGCTCTGTGAAGTAGGCCCTGAGAGTTTATGCCTTCCTTTGCTGTATGATTGCAGTTTGCAGACATATTAAGCAGCTCTCAAGAATGCGATGACAGGAACAAGGCACTTTGAGCAGCACCCCTGGCATATAATGTCAGTCTTAAAGCACTCTGAGCAGCTTCCTTGGCATATAATGGCTCAATTCTCTTAATTAAAGGTCTACTATACATTGTAATCCCTGTATCAGCAATCTGATAAATACGGAAACAGAATGATTCTCAACATTGCTTTGTGCTACGCTTCTTTTAGTCCGATTTACCTCTCATAGTTCACAGGTTTCATAATGCATATTCAAAAAATAAGAATCTTTAAGAAGTCAACCCCACATCGTGAACTGGTCTGGCAGCACCTAGGCCTATGAAGTTAGAGACAGGTAACATTAACATTATAGGACACCCTTCAGGATCATAATGGAGTATCCAAGCACATTATTAGACCCTCTGGCCTTTAATGGCTGTACCCAAGTGAAAGATTGAAGGACACAGGCTCAGTAAGCAGCATGCTCTTATTCCTCGCATAGATGGGCAGCATCCAGACACTTTGAGTGGCTCACCTGCATAAAATAACACACAGGCATATAGGGCAGACTCTTGGTAATGATGGATGCACAAAGGCACATCGAACAAACCTTTGTCCCCATAAAGGCTTTATTAAAACATTCCATGAATATGACCCCGTATGATAAGTTTACAGAGAAGACACCTGAGGCACTGAGCAGAACACTGGGGAAGTCAGAACACCGCCATCCCCCCCCAACTCCACCCAAGGTTTAGAGTCGTGTGAATGGCTCTGATATAACCAAACTGCTTTGGATCTAAAATGGCACTTTGCCAACTTTATTCAGATGATAGATTAATTACTTCATTTGCTTATTTGCCAACTTTGAATATGGCATTTTATTTGGTGTTCTACGGATGTGTGTAGGCACTTTCTAAATTGAGCTAGGATGCTAAGGGACATGCTTGTATCCGCAATACCGATTCGAATTTGGGGAAATGAGGACTCCGAAAGCAGTTCAAGAGATCCCAACGTTTGATGCCTTTCTTCATGGAAAGTGTGATAAGCGTTTACGGTCTCCAAACCGCTCAGGCCAAATGCGTTGTGTTAAGGCACAGTACGTTGATCTTGGACACATTGAGGCAGAGACGGAAAGCAGAAATGGGACATGCTACAAGAAAGGTTTGTGCGGGAGCGAGGGATCAAGGCGGGGCGCGAGAGGAGAGGTTTGAGGGGCGTGCAGCATGAACGGAGGTGAGGGGGGAACCCCCCAAAATGAGCAGTCAAGGGGGGTACAGAGGAGCTTTGCGCGGGGCACCATTCAATGGGTGGCCTCCCACAAGGTCACTCTTCTGTTTGTTTTCTATGAACCCTGAACGAGATAAGAACACTCTGGAGATGGCATGGACACCATTTTTGGGAGGAAGAAGGAGACCATAATCGTCAAAAACGTTGATGGCTATCCAGCCTTGCCTTCTCCTTATCTTAATGTCATCCCTCTGTAGTCCATTTCTAAATCTGATTCTGAAGAAATTCGATTTAATAGCGGGATGGGGAGGAGCCATTGGTATTTAATATGTATCTTTCAAGCTAGTCTAAGGATATGTCCAGAAAGGTTCAGGGGTTGAGCATATTCTGCCTGGGCACACAGAATTTGAAACCATCTCTCAGTTGCCCCATAGCCCATCTGAATTTAAGTGGTTTATGAGTTTTCTTTTTTTCACTGAGGGATTTGGAGGTCTTTTTAAATATGTTATTGTATTAGGTTGTAATAGCGTACTATCTTTTAATAATTAAGTCTTATAAAGCATACTAGGGATCATTGTTGAATCTACAACAGACATTTTGATTGGTTTTGATGAGATCAATAATGACTTTGATTTGCCATTATTAATTACGCTATGCCCTTTTTCTTATAGCGTTTAGTGTACTTTGCAAAAAATCGTAATTAAATGAATAACAAATAGATATGCTATCACAAAGGTTGTCGTCTTATCCTGTCTATTCCATTTTCTCTCATTGTCCCCAATTTTCTTGAGTTGCTGTCCTCTGACTTGCTACAGTTGCAGGGACGTCATTTGGGAGTTGACAGGGGTCGCACCTGGGACCCCTGGGTCTCCCTTGCTACCCCTGTGTTCTTCTTGGCTACCCCCTAAAAATAAAAAAATAAAACAGGGCGAACTGTTGACCAACAGACTGATGATCGTGCACTCACACACAAACTTGATTACACAAAGGTTTTATACCCCAACATGCGTTATGTATGATATCCTATGTGGCAAACTGTAAAACCTATCGAAGGGAAGGATTGGTTAGGGGAACATATGTACCTATGGCATATATAGGGGTTAGTACTTCATTGGCTGCCACTCTAAGTACATATAATACTGATTATGGCAGAGAAAATGGCAGTGGATTGGTTTATGCAACATCGTATAGCACGTTGCCCCATAGAACCTCTGATCGGTTGGCATTCTCACCCAACCTTGGACTTTCGGCTTGTTAGCAGCATGTATGCAAAACAAAACCCAGGTGCTCGAGTCACGTCAGATTACTCTCCACTTTCCCAATTAGTCTATCTTCTCTCATCAGTCCAACCATAAGTCAAAGTTTCCCATCCGTAGTAGACCTTGTAGCCTGCTCTCTGTTCTAGGACAATCGAGGGCGTGTAAGCACATCACTATCTTCATCCGAAGCTTAATGAATAGCCCTTTGTTTTCGATTTCTGAATCACATGTGAAGAGACTGAAAATGCGTCAATTTCGACCTCCTGTTTACTGCAATTTGATTTAATTATACTGGGTGTTCTTGCTCCTCTTGGCCTCTAGGAACTTGCTCACTCCATCTTGGATAGATCTTATTCACTGTAAATTGTCCAATACTTGGCTTTTGCAAATGTTTTCTTCTTCTTTAATCCAAGAGAAATATGTTTTACGCACATAGCTAATGTATCTGCCTCCTTTTGTGCCTTGAAAATATTAATTAAAATAGAACCGTTGATCTTAGGCCAACATTGACGCCTCTTTATTTTGCACACAAAGCTGTTTCTCCAGCGTCTCATGACTCTGCATCCCTGGTCTGTCTCTGAGGTAGCTGAATTGAGTCTTAAAACGAGCCGACGTCCATTTTCCTATCATGGTCATCCACATTATATTTTCCTCTATAGCAAGCGTCTATATGTCTCATCTACCTGTGTTACTGCATATTTACACTTATTGGTCACCAAGTTATTTTATCTTCTTTGTATATAATTACTTTATCATTTCATACATGTTTCTCTTGACACTGCAGTTACATGGTCATTCTGAAGCAGTTTCATATTGTTTCTGTATGTCCTTGTATATCTTCTTCATGACATCACTCTAGCCTTGTCAGATTTCACTCAACGCTACATGATGTCCAATGGTGCCTGTTGACATCCTTTCACTCTTTCAGTATGAGGGTACATTCGGTATGGTTGCCTGAGTGCATATACACATATACACTCAATGCAGTATAGGGACAACACATGGGGTCCCACATATAGCTATTCTCCTGCTGTTCCAGTATGACGGCAGTGAGAGGGCAGGTGCCAGGGAAAATGCATCCACATGCTCCTCTACATTACCCCCTCAGATCAAGTCATGAACCATATTTTCCTCTTCAATCTCCTTCATCTTCTCTTTGTACTGTTGTTTCCTTTGCATCAATATCTTTTTCACCCCCCTCAGGTGAGCTGCAGTCTTTATATGTTCATCCAAACTCCAGGTTATGTAACAGCACTATCCTGATGGTGGACAGAATATACAACGTCCTACATATTTGTTATGATCCGTAGGGTAGTAGCACTTCATTCCTGGAGGTGCCAAGGAACTTGTCTTTGCATTCTCACAGGTTCTTTCCTTATCTTGCATCTTCTCACCAGCTCCAGCATCTATATAAATCATTGTATTCATCCCAATAGCTTTCCTGGCTGTCTTCTGGCATTGTTCCATATGATCCATTTGAGACAAAATCGTAGCAGTACCAACACCAGTATTGCTCTGCATATTTTGAAAGCATTTGTCAGCCAGGTTGGAATCCATGATAATAGAATTGAAAATCAGTCATCTCCTGGTGTCTCGTTAGCTTAATCTTCCATCTTTGTATGAAGGGTCATCAGCATAGTTATTGCCTGCATCAGGGTTCCATTTCCTCCATCATGGGAAGGTTTGAATGTACAGCAAG
Organism: Ambystoma mexicanum; assembly: GCF_040938575.1. Lineage (NCBI taxonomy): Eukaryota > Metazoa > Chordata > Amphibia > Caudata > Ambystomatidae > Ambystoma > Ambystoma mexicanum. The sequence continues at coordinate 1,105,337,087 of NC_090930.1, read as the reverse complement.
AAGGCCCAACCTTGGCGCACACATCTCCTTCCATTGCTCTAATTAGGTCGAGGACATACCTGTTCTGGAAAGTCATCAGCCTGATGGCTCTCAATTCTTCTCTGATTGCATTGAATACTTTTATTGTTGCATTGACCGTCTGTAATAGCTCCCATATGGTGATTTGCATAAACTTGCGTTAATTGCAGTCTGGAGTCCTGGCATGCATATAGATGTCCCTATCATTGCTGTCTTGCGGAATAGTTTACGCTCATCTGGAATGTCCTCTTAGACCCTAATTGATTTTGAAGAGAAGTAGTTCTCCCTCTTCAGTCAGCGAAGATTGAGAGACCTCTTTCTCCTCTGGTGATCATTCATATTTGGAAATTCTTCAATATTGAGGTCACTTTGAGAAATCATTAATACTGGGACATGTATTACTATGATGGAGCATACTCCTCCTCAATGTTTAGGCAAAAGCATGTAAGCTCTGGATCCACAGGCCCAATATCGGTCCATCAATACTGCAGTTCCTCCATTTATCCCTGGGACCTTGATTGTCTGTCCATATCCTTTGTTTTCTCCAACCACAACTGAGCCTTCATTCTTGAAGCATGTTGTTGCATTCTTCAGTAGTCTTATAGAAACTGGTCCTGCTTCGTTGTCGACCCATGTTAGTAACGTAGAGTATTTGGCTCATGACTCTAGGCATCTGTCATTTACTATTTGCACCATGCTTACTGGTTCCTTCTAGTGTGCAGGTCAAAATAATAGTCCTTCTTCCCATCCAGTACTGGTGGTAGCACATCTACACACCAATAGCTGAGTTCTCTCCCAGCATCTTGGTTCTCCTGATCTTTCAGTCATATCTGAGCAGTCCATCCTCCCCATCTCAACAATTTTTATTTGTTCTCCAATCTGGGCTGGATACATACATTTTTTGCTTGTCCACTCTATTCCACTTTCCATTCTTCTTGTCTTCACATAAGTGTTTTCATATGGAAGTGTTCCGCTTGATGAGCATTGTAAAGTTGCCCATTTTCCTTCGAATTGCGCTCTGGTTGTACATGCTGCTAGATGACTGAGACATTTTGCATGATGTGCAGGCATTTCTTTGGCAATAAATGTCCTTGCTGCGTTCATGGCATGTGGTATTAAGGAGCAGATGCAGCAGCTTTCATCAGATGTTCTCTTTCCCACCTCCTTCGTGTGCTAATACCATAAATCATTTTTTCAATGAGTCGAATTGTCAAGATATGTATTTATATCTGCAAAAACAGCATACAAGAATGTATGTATCGTTATTATAATGGGTAACATAAGTGATGGTGTGTTTCTTTTCTTTCGATTACGGTACGTTTAAAGCATTGTCTCTTGAACCTATCCAAAAAGTTCCAGGATAACTGTAGATCTGGTTATACCTTGGTAAATGTTGAAAGATATTGGCCTTCAGTTTAAAGTGCTACTGTGCTCTTCATTTTCCTTGTCTTTGCTCTTCGTCAATGAACGAGTCTGCATGCACGAAACTTGTTCTCTTGCTTCACCGTCGGTAGTTGGATGAGGGGTCTCGGCTTCTCCTTTATATGGTTTGAAGTTGTGAAAGGGCAACCAATTGCTTCTTCCTTTTAATTTTGCTGCTGTGGGGGTAACCTCTTGCACCTCCAACACAGGACTTCCTATTGCAGACAGCTATGTCACAACTTCAGCCAGAGAGACTCTCACAGAAATTCTCTTTTTCGTTAATGCACATGACCTATGGACTCGCTACATGGCTGTCTTTCTCTCTTCTATCGCCTCTTCTCCCTTGAATGGTGGCGCTCCGTGGGAGGTCTTTTTTTACCTCTTTGCCAATTCCAGATTCATCATTAATGTCTATCTCAACTGAACCATCTTGGTTCAGGGTCCTCTACCCAACCTTCTTCTCTTTGACAGACTCCTCCCTCGTCTCTCTAACCTTACCTCTCCCCCTAGCCAGGCTCCCCTGCCTTCTGTGCCTACCCCCTCTTCTGCACAGGCTCCCTTGCCCACTGTGCCTTCCACCTCTGTACAGGCTCCCTTGCCCACTGCTCTTTCCCCCTCTGCTTAGGCTCCCTTGCCCACTGCACCTTCCTCCTCCTCAGCATAGGCTCCCTTGCCCTGCTGCACTGTCCCGACTCCCCTGTTGGCCTTGGCCCCTCTGCCATACTCCACTATCCCCCTGGCCCTCTTGCCACCCTCTGAGGTGACCCCCGTCCCCTGTGCCCCCCTTGGAAAACCTTAAAGATGGCAAATTACTCCACATTGCCACAATCAACACTCGCTCTGCTGTCAAACACTCGTCTGACATATGCAACCTACTCGAACTCATGGATATTGATGTGCTCGCAATGACAGAGACATGGTTCAAGGATAGCTCTGTCACAAGCTTTCACACACTCCTCCCTGAAGGCTATAAGATCCTCTCTGCACCCAGGCCTAAGAGGATTGGTGGGGGAGCAGTGCTGATCTTCCCAGAATGGATACCTGTGACCTTCATCCCCACTCGGGCCTACTCCTCCTTCAAGTGTCTAGTCTGCAGGCTCTCACCCTCTCCTAAATCTTCTCTCCTTCTGGCCACCTTCTATCAGCCACCAGGACATCCCACTCTCTTCCTCTCGGAATGGGCTGACCTCCCTACTTTCCTCCTCCTCTCATCTCCTCCTGATGGGTGATCTCAACATCCGTCTGGACTCTCCTGACTCCTCAGGACCTTTCTGCAACCTATGCGACTCTCTCTCCCTCTCTATACTACCCTCTGGCTCCACGCACCCTGCTGGCTCCACTTTGGATGCTCTCATCTCCACTGACATCCCTCTCTCCATCCCGCTCACTACCTCTCTCTCTTGGACTGACCACTCTCTTTTCTCATCCCACTTGAAGCACACCTCTCCTCTTCAATCAGCACACCCGGCACGGCCCTTGACTACCTTCAATCTCTCTGTACAACACTCTTGATACTCTTGCCTCTGTCATCAGTGTCCGACTGAAACCTTCCAAAAAGTGCAACTTTTGATACGACTCCAATCTGGCTGCCCTTAAACGCAAGTGTAGAGCAGATGAGTGGAAATGGATTCATTGTACAAACCCTCTGACTAACTGGCCTGCCGCCTCCTTTAAAGGCAATGTCGTCTCTGCATCCGCACCAAGAAAAGAGTCTTTATTCGAGCTTGCATCTCCGTGGCATCAAACAACATGGCTGAACTATTCAAAGTCTGCAAGGAACTGGCCAACCATGCAGTAGCCTCTTCCTCTGTCACACCCACCCAGGACCTCTGCTCGGCCTTGGCTGCACACTTCGTCACAAAAACCCAAGACATTCTTTCCTCCTTCTCTTCCACACCACAGCACACACCAACATTTCAGTCTCCGTTTCCCCCCTCCCTCCTCTCTTCGCTCTCACTCATCACTCCCGATGAAGTTGCCAGACAAGTCCGGTCTATGAAGGCTTCATCCAAACATGTGGATCCCTGCCCCTCAAAAACCATTAAGGACAACATTGACTCCCTCACTAAAGCCTTGGCTGATCTTTGCAAACTCTATTTTGTTACTGGAGTTTTCCCAACTTCTCTTAAGCACACACTTGTGCCCTTTGCTCAAGAAATCTTCTGCCGCCCTCTTCTGCCCTCTACCGCTCTATCTATTTCACCCTTTTCCTAGGCAAACTCCTGGAGAAGTTGGCTATCTCTCGACTGACCCTCCACACTTAATCTATTGGTTGCTTCCACGACCATCAATCTGGCTTTGGAGCATCCAGAGGCCTGGAAACTGCACTTCTGAACACCCGTGAAGACCTGCTCTCAAATCTTGACACTAATACTCCCTGTGTCCACATTCTCCTTGACCTCTCCTCTGCCTTTGACATGGTCAACCACAACATCCTGATTGCAGGCCTCAGAGACACCCTGGGAATCACATATTATCGCCTGGGTATTTGGCTGCCTTGGCACGTGTGATTGCCACTTTCAACTCTAACTTCCAGTGTTACGTGGATGACACACAACTATCTTTTGGGCTACCCTCAGTCTCCTCCTCCTCTTCACTTGTATCTGACTGTCTGTCTGCTATTCAGTCATGGTGTGCTGCAAATGACCTCTGCCTTAATGCCAGTAAGACTGAGATCGTTCACATTGGGACCCATGCCTCCGCTTTCCCACTTTCCCTCTGGCCGGCCTCCCTTGGCCCTGCACCCATGCCCGCTGGCGAGGCCAAAACATTGGGTTCATGCTCGACTCCACTCTCTCCTTCTCCTCCCACATTTCAGATATCTCTAAAAAGCCTAACTATCAGCTACACCTCCCCAGAGGTACTCTACCCTTTCTCACTTTCCCCCAGCATCGCACTGTCCCCAGAGCTCTGGTTCTCTCTAGGCTGGACTACTGCAACAGCCTCTTTCTCAACCTCCCTGCTTCTGCTCTGTGCCCTCTGCAACTCATCCAGAACAGAACCGCAAGACTTATCCTTGGCCTCAAGCTCAGGGACTGCATCTCACCAGCGCTGAAATCGCTCCACTGGCTCCCCATGTCTGCAAGGATCAAGTTCAAAACCCTCTGCATTGTCCACAAAGCTTTCTGGTGCCTGGAACCTCCCGATCTACAACAAAGCTTACCTAAAAACTGTCTTTCCCCAGTCCTCTGCTCATCTAACTCCAACCTTCTGTGAGTGAGCCAGTTCTCCAAGCAGAGATTTGGAGGGAGAGCTTTATTCTCCCTCTGGAACATCCTCCCTGCCCCCTCCATCTTGAGCCCGATCACCTTAATTTCTGGAACTCCTCAAGACTTTCCTCTTCTCTCTCCCCCTACCCTGCTAACCAATCTCTCTGCTTTTCTCTCTCTCCCTCCTTTTCCATACAGCTTGTTGATTGGCCGCCTGGTGTACCTCAGAGTCTCACAGGTCCCAGGCACCCCAGTCAGTCATCTCACACTTGCCTCTGGGCCTTGCACTCAACCCACTATCACTAAACTCATAATTACCAAAGAGAGTGGGATCTCTGTGCACTTATCCCAGACTCCACCGACTGGGTACACTTGGACCCCCCCGGAACTTGATCCCCCTCAAACTGCCCCAGACCCCCCTTATAACCATCTTTGCTCTTGCACGATCCAATTGCACCCTGCTTAAAGATCATCTGCTGTTCCCCTTGTCTCACTCCTTGCATGGTTATGCCTTCATTTGCACTTGGAAAAACTGCAGAATCGTTTTCAGACCTATTTGCTATTATCACCACTGTTAATTGTACTATATGCAGTTACTTTGCCTGTGCAGACTATTATTGTTTCAGAATTTCAAGGGCTCTGAATGACTGTTGTTTTTCCCCTTGTTCCCTCCCTCCTTGAGTGCTTTGAAACACTTGCCTGCGTATAGGCACTTTATAAATAAACATTACCATATTTTCCACCTCATAGGATCCTTCAAAATGGGGGGTGTACTCTTTTAGACCAGCACCTAGTCCCCTGGGTATAAACTGGGTTGCTTCAATAAATCCTCAGAATCAATGGGTTGATTGTCTTTGTCACTTCTCTTTAACCCATGTGTTCGTTTCTTGACCTGTTGAGACATGAAAGAAACAATTGCGGTCATTGTTGTTAGGTTATCATGCATTTAATCGCCTAGTGTCTTTGCTACATTATGAGCATACGTTTTTAACATAGTTGGAGGATTAAGGGGGTTCTCGTGCAGAATCCAGTCACCAACTCATGAGGATTCGGATGGTGATCTGAGCCAAGCTGATTTCTTAGAGCGTACAAGGCAAGGGGTAAGGCAATGTAGCCATCTCTTCTTCAAAGTCAATTCTATTTTTGCAATCCTCTCTTTTAATATTCCAATTAATCTCTCACAGGCACCATTTGCCTGTTGATGATAAACTGAGGAAAATGTATGCTTAATGCCTAATAGAAGAACTATTTGTTCAAGCAATTACTTTACAAAATGCGGTCCATTGTCAGGCTGCAAGACCTCGCACACACCCTATCTTGGGAACACCTCATGCACAAGGAACTTGGCAGCGCATGTGGTATCAGGGTGCATGCATGGACCTGCCTCGATCCATCTATATGTAGATGATGAAATGGGCGACTGGCTCTAGGAATTACTCCTTTCACTGTTCGCAAAGTTTGCTCTGCAGTACATTTCTGAAACACAATGCAATTTACAATAAACTGTGGCACTTGCTTGTCGAAAAACAATCTTCTGCAATTGTAGCAGTAAGACTCTCTCGAGTCATATGCGCGGGATAACGAAGCTGCTCCAGCGCTACCCTCAATAATTCTAGAGGCATAACTGGCTTTCCAGTGCTATGCTGCCTCCAAATTGCCTCTGGGGGGATAAAGAACACCCCTGTTCCTTCCATAAATCCTGCTTTTCTTGTGGTGCTCGACCTTGTATCTCAATTAACTGGGCAATTGACAGCAAGTTAAATCCCTCCTTACCAACATGCATCTTTCTGTCGTCTGTTTAACACATTCTATTTCAAAATTAGAAATGGCTTGGAAATAGGCTGCCTTTTTGGCTTCTATATCTGTGGCTTCATTTCTGAAAGAAATTACGTCGCTCTTTGATTATGCGCTGCACATTTTACAACTGCGACCGTCAATCGGAGTCCTAATGCCTCAAAAAGCTTATCCAGTAGGGCTGCATGTTGCACTTGAATGACGTCTGCTCCCAGGAAGCCCCTCCTTTTCCCATGTGACAAACCTCTGTGTGTGGTTGACGTCACATAGGCGGAGTCCGATTACACCCTGTCAGTTCAGCTTTAATACCGCTGATCCAGAATGCCTTTCACCAGTCATTTGGGCAATTTTTGAAGAACCATCAATAACGATATCTTACCCTCTCCCAAGAGCATTTTGTCTTGCTTGGGGAATATCATGATAGTATTCAGTATATGTTGTGCAATCATGTACATAACCATTCCCCCCTACCGGTTCTGCTATGAACCTTGCTGCGTTCACTGTCTTGCATCTAACAATTTTAATCGTACGATTCAAAATTATTACCTCATATCCTGATTCTCTTTGTGTTGTTAATGTACTTTTGGGCTTCTCTAAAATCCCCAAAAATGCATTCTCTACAAATAGTGTTACTGAACACCCCATCGTTATACCTGAAGCTTTTTCAATTGCAAATGCAGCAGCAGCTAGATCGCTCACAGGAGTAATTTCTTTTCATAACTGGATCTAAAATCACAATATAGGAAGTAAATGGTTTATGTCCATTATCCTAATGTTGTTTTCTGATTAAGGACTGCTGTCATAACTTCTCAATTTGTGTAACGCTTACCTGAACTCTGCGGGGACGCCCTGGACCTCCTGACAATTCCTGCAGTGAACTGTGATTTCTGTAGAGACATTAACAATATACTTCCTTTAAAATGGCCCCTCTAGTGATTTCTTCTCCACTAAACAATATGGAAGAATTTTAACCCTTTAAGTGCCATTGTTGTCCCCGCCCAGTGCCACGGGTTTTTTTTTTAAAATCGCGGTACACACCGCAAAACCCGCCCAACATTTCCCGCGTCATTAACCCCTTAAGTGCCACCAACGAGCCGGCTCGTCGGTGGCAACCTGGAGCGGTTTTGCCGGCTCGTCGGTGGCATTTAAGAGGATAAAACCAGTAGTTCCTTTGGCTCACCTTATATTTTATTGTTTTGAGCTCTCCATCCTGTTTTCACACAAGGGCACTAGTCCTGAAGAAAAGGTGATGAATTGAGGCAGGAAAAAACTAAGATGATGCCTAGCTGGTTTGTGGTAAAGTAGAAATTAGGACAAAACCTGCACTAGTTAAATTGCTATAGAAATACACAATACTAACGGTAGATAGTGAATGCCACAATATTCCACAGAAAACCCCTCATAAGAAAACATAGAACAAACTACTGGTTAATTTGCGTGTATACATGCATAGTCTATTGGGTAGTGGAGGAAAAACATTTAAACTGCCAAAAGGTGCAATTATAATGAGGTGCGCACAAGCGGAGAACAGTCTTCAAATGAAATAGCTATTATGAAGCGGAATGGCAGAGCCGCTAATGAATATCACTTACACTCGAATGCGTTCATTAAATAATACTTTTGTACTCTTCAGAAAACCACAAAAGGTACTTGCGTGAGAAGACTGAAAACGCTCTCCGGCAACTCTGAGGGGAACAACCGTCACATATAGAAAATACTCATGAAGAGTAAATGAGGGAAAAATGTCAAATGGACAAGGACTACGGGCGGGGCAAAGGGGACAAGTAACTGCGGAGGCTAAGGAAATTAGAATGGCTTGGTGTTGTGACAGGAACAGCTGTGAGGGGAATTCCGAAAGGAACCGCAGTAAGCGTTACTACTGCAGAGCAGTCAACGACGCAAAGCACGCATCTCCATGTGGGCTAACCTAATATAGGGAAACACAATGAAAGACTAGACCTGTAAGGTTAGTCTCTCAATGGCACAATAAGGCAACCATTAAGGGAAGAAGGAAGTCCTATTGATTCTAAAGGAATCTATCTGTCTACCCTAGGGCAACACCCTTTTCCCATCAAGATTTAACCCTTAAAGGTTTTCTACTAAACGTAACCTGAGAACTGGCCTTTGGTCATGACAATTTGAATGCAAGAATAAATAAAAAGCTTCATGATAATCTGGAATTCCTAACACAGGGGCTGTACTGATTACCTTTTTTAATTCTTCAAGTCCTTTAGTCATCACAGCTATCCATGTTATTTTACTCTTGTCCACCTTTGCTTCTTTAAGTCCTTTTAAAAGTGGTTGAATATATGTACTGTAATCAAAATTCCAGGCCCTACAATAGTTACACAGGCCTAAAAACTGTTGCATTTCTCTACCGTTTTAGGTTCTGAAGTCTTCATAATCAATTCTACTATCTCAGATGTCACTTTCCTCCCTTCATGAGAAATCAACTGTCCTATATAAAAGACCTCTTTCTGTCAGTATTGTAACTTTTCGTTGTCCACCTTATACCCCTTCTCTGAGAGTATGGTCATAAGCTTCACTGAATCCTCTCTGCGTCTTTTTTCTGTCTCACTACATACCAAAATGTCATCCATGCATTGAATTATTGCACTTTCGAGCTGAACATTATCCAGGTCCATCTGAAGGACTATGTTAAATATTGAATGGGACTCCCAGTACCTGTGGGGTAAACAAATATGTTTCAGGCAAATATTTCTATCTGAAAAAGAAGTCAAATCTTGTGAGTCTTTATGGAGGGGAATTGGAATTTTAAATCTTTAAATCTATTACCGTGAGATACCTGGCTTTAGATGGAATGTTGCACAATATTGTCATGGGATTTGGATCTAAGGGAAACTCAACTTCAACTATATTGTTTAGAGGGCTGAGATCATGTATGAACCTCCACGACCTTGATTTTTTCACTGGGTACACAGCCGTGTGACATGGAAAATCGGATGGCACCCACACGCCTTGTTTCATTGAACTGGAAATGGTCTAAAATATACCTTCATCTTCTTCTCTAGACATGGGGCCTTGGTTTTCTCATGGCAAAATAGCGCCTGGTTTAAGCTTGATTTTAACTGCTCTTACTCCTTTTAACAGACCCACATAATATGGACTTGTGGTCCATAAAATATTTGGCACTTTTTCTTAGTCTTCCTGTAACAATGATGATTTCTTTTTACCCAGCACCATTCTATGCAGTATTTCTCTGTTCTCTACTTTGATCCAATAAGTGAGACATATGAAAAATACAAATTCATCGCTTGAGTACTTATCCCTAAACAGCTCCTCATCTGTCATATCTGTCAACCTGCATCCTTCACTAAGGGATATCACTCTTCTCCAACCTCTTCCCTCATCATTTGACCCATGAATAACCACCCTTTCCTCTCTGACCACTGCAGCTACTAACTACAAAGGGATGATCTGCCCTTCTTCATCATCCATGGAGATTTCTGGTCTAAACAAAAACTCATCAGATATTCTCAATAGTTTACCTATCAACCTGGGTAACCATGCTAATAAAACAGTCACTCCATTCAGAAATACTTCTGTATCCAAGGGAACTCCTCGTAATGCCTTCTGGCCTTTGAAGGTTAATATAAGCTCTCTCCCATTAATACAATGGATCCTTGAAGTGGAGTGCACTATTCCTTTGTCAGTAAAAGATATTGTCATGTTAAGTGTCATCATCAAGTCATGCCCTAATATGTTAACTGGCGTCTGCCTAGAATCTAATAATGGCATCAACATGTTGTGTTCTCCTATAGAGATTGGCAATTTGTCTGTAAAAGGAACTAAACTCATCGCTCCAGAGAATCCCTGTGCATTCATGGCAACACCTGACATTGGGTATTTTCCCTCAGAAACACAAGAACAAGTTGCCCCATTGTCTACAAGAACTGAAAAATGTCTTGCCTCCTATAGTCACCGTGACCCTTGGTTCCTCTTGGGAGTCTGGTGTCACAGATAGTACTGAACATATCAGGTCACTTTGTGGGCTGTCCTTTTGTGATTATAAATGAATCCCTGTACCTGTGAAAGAAGTTCCTCCTACCACAACCACACTCCCTAATTTGGGTGCAAGTGCTTGCTGGGCTCCTGTATTCATATTCCATTGTGGTATCATGGCCGGTTGTGTCTGTGCTTGCTGAGGTTGCCCTTGTGGTGATTGCATTTGTAATGATGCTTGCTGTACCTGCTGTGATTGCGGCGCACATCTCTAGTTCTGTGTGTGATCTTGGGCATAATACTCCTTGGAGTTTGCCAATTTTGCTGCATCCCTACTCTGCTTCTACATATTCTGGCTATTTGTCCTATTTCCCCACAATTCTATCATTGTTGCAGTTGTCTGCCATTAAATCCTCCTCTTACCTGAGAGTTCAGAAATCCACCTCATCCTCCTCCACTAGGCCCATTCCTCTTCCGCTTGGCAGAAATTGTACTCACCTCGATCTTCAGGGTATGCTATGTTATATTGCTGCACTGGTCGCATTTCCTGTGTCCCCATACCCTCATTACTCATGAATACTGCTCCCTCTATGGCTAATTTTGATAACTTTTTTCTGAACTAAACTCGCCTCCTCATGCTTTCTGCTCTTGGCTTTCTTCTCATTCTTCTCTTCTAACAATCAGTGGTGATGCACAATCATTAACTGTATTTCTGCCCGTGGTGTTGCTTCCCACCTGTTTCTTCATCTGCCGTTTCACTGGATTGAGCAGTCCCTGACACATAATGTGGTAAAATAATGCCACTCTTTTATCCCACGATTCCCTCGTCTCAAGGCGCCATCTCTCTTCAATATCTTGAATAAAGGCAACAGTGTCTTCATCCTCCCCCATTTTCCGAGTCATAATCGCTCCCATATTTGATTTATCTGGATATTGCACTCTGAGTACCCAACCATACATCTGCTCTGCAATTATTAATTATTAAATAGAGCTCCATGATATGTCATGTTCTGTGCAGTCACATATGCGTATCCTGCTTTCTTCCAAATGTTGTCAGCCCTCTCCTCTAGAATAGCTGCTAACAAGCCTTTTATGTCACCCATGGCTAAGGTCATTACTGATGGCATTCTCTCTAGCTCATAAATCCATTTTCCCACACTGGATGTCAAACTCTGTAATTTATATTTTAATTTGTCTTTATTCATTTGTGGGCATGGAATACATTGTGGTCGTCCTACCCCTTTCTCTTAATATGGGAATTGTGACACTCCTGGTCTGTAATCATGCCTGCCTACACTCCTTATTTTCCAGGTGGGGCTAGTCTTGCCCCTTTGTCTCTGTCCTGGTAGTGCCTTTAATCTGCTTAAATATGGCGAGGACATACAATGCATGCTATGCTCGATCATGCTTGTGGTTGCTCAGTGTATGGTGTCGATTCTGGTGTTTTTTCTGTGGTGCCATCTAGATCTGATCATTTTAGCCCTTTCTCTACACTTGATTCTTTTGAAAATCTGCATGTGCTCGCCCTTAGTGCTCTTTCATTTTCTTACCTTTCTTCATTTGCCATTATGGTGCCCTAGCTTGTATGACTATTATCTTTCTCTGCATCATCAAGTTCTAGTCTGCTTATAGAGAGTGTTCTTTACTTGTCTGTTATGACATCATCTGATCTACCTCCGATTTCCCTCGAAAGAGATCCTTCGACATCCTCTTAAATTTTGTTTCAAGTTTCAAGTTTATTTATATACATATAGCAAAACAAATGCTTTGTATAACACAATTAATAGAATTAATACAAATACAACACCAATATTAAAACCAGATTAAAACCAATCGCATCTCTCATCTAATTATATTCCATACAGTACAATATATTGCATGATAAAGTCAGTCAATACAATGTAAGATTAGTGCAATCCTTTTATAAAAAGCAACCATAAAATATATCAAATTTATGTCATTGCCGCTCATGAAATATGACCATAATGCTTCCATTTCGACAGGCTCAAATTGATTGTTGTATGACTTCATATGTTTATAGCGCAGTGCATACAAACTATCACACACAATCAATAGATGGTACAGCGTCTCAGTAGTGTCATTACCACACAGATGACACATTCGCGCAGCACACAGTAATCCCAATTGGGCACCTTTTGCATCAAGTGCTTCAGATATGTTGAGTTTCAGTAATAGGTATAACCGGACAGTGTGCAGACTCTGATAAGCCTTGATATAGGCCGGCGGGGGAACATCTTTTTATGCGTTCTTGGCAATAAATGCTACTGTGAGATTTAGTGGCATGGTATGTGAGCTGTTGTTCATGGCAAACTTCTTTCAGTACTCTTTTTAGAGTTGATTTCATAGTGAATATGCTAGTTTTGCTATGGGTTAAAAATATATCAGCCCACTTAGTGTGTAACGTTTTTAGTTTGCCCATGATACCAAAGAAGGCTTTACCCTCAAGTCTTATGAACGCGGCTACATATGGTACAATAATTGTATCAGTTTCCAATCTATTTAACTTCTCAAAATGTATCACTCAATGATTAATGAATACAGATGGCATCTTAAGTTTTATACCATTCTTTGTCCCTCATTTGCCTGTATAAATCCCCAAATATTTTCCCTATGTTTTCTGTTTCATGCTTGTCTGCCCTTGTTGGTATTCTAGGTCTCCCTTTCAGCTCACTGTGTGCTGTTGTGAACCTCTCTCTTCCTCAAGTGTCCACTGCTTCTGTTAGTTTCATCTTCCCTTCTCCACATCACCCTTAATTTATCTTCCTCTTGCCTTCTTTGCAACCTACATACTTTCATTCTTTGTGCTTCTACCTCCTCTTGTTTCTTCTCTTTTAATCTTTCCCTTTCTTTCCCCGCCTTGTACCCTCTTCTTTCCTTCACTTTCCTTCTCTTTCCTCCTCTATTTTGTATGCTCTCCCTTCTTCCTTTTCTTTCTTTTCCCTCTCTTATCTTCCTGGAACCCGTTTGAATGTCCTTATCGTCCAAATTATGTAATATTTGTCCTCCCATCAATTCATTCTGTACTATTGTTATTCCCTTATCTGTGTCCTTTATTTGTTTCTGTTTCCTTGCTTCTTCCTCTATCTCCATCTGTCTATCTTGTCTGTCCTTTCTCTCAACACGCTGCTTAGTTTCCTCGCATATCGATATATTGTTGGGTTCTCTGGTTTTGCTCTATTCTGCATTGACCTCATTGTCATAAGAGTGGGGCTTATATGTCGGATTAACATACCCCGCTGCTGCTTTTAATTCCTTGAAAGGATAAAATCCCTTCTCCTCGCTCTTATTTTCAGGAGGGTAAGTGAGAGCCAAAGGTGTTATTACATCCTCCCCTTTATGCTGATTAAGCATCCACTTCTTCTCAGCTGGATCTTCTTTCTCCCTCTGGTACATTTTCCATAACTCTAAAATAGCCAACCTTTTCTGTAACTTCTTTCCCTTATAAGTAGCATTAAAATATGTCTTCATATGTCGCAATACTGTTTTTAACAACAAAGCCTCTTGAGGCCACAGCATGAGTGTCCTATTGGTCATGCCTCAAACCCACTGCAAATGATACTTCCTTATTTTGGCTATGTATTTTGGCAATGTTCTGCATAAGTGTAGGAGAGGAGTGTCCCCATAACGACAAGTCGGTCTCGACTGTCTATACTTACCCAACCTTTAATTCTTCTCTTTATTCTATCAAAGATACCACGCTGATCAATTTGAGCAGGCAACATGAATCGCTGTTTACTATCCGAAAATCAAAATATTGTAATCACTTTTAAGATCTATGCAACAATGTCCTTTTTGTTCCTTCATTTACACTTTCTAACAATGTTTAGTATCTCACTGTTTTATCATAGATTTTTTAAGAATCTCTTCTATATTTATTTGTTACTTTGATTTGTATCTTTCTAATTAACTTCAATCTTTTGATCAAATAATCTACCACTTTAATTTCTTACTACTGTTTTATATCTATTTGTCTAAACACAACATTTTTAAACTGACATATAATAACCCCATACACATTTGCACTTTAATAAATCTTCCTGCGTATGCCTTCCTTTACTCCCTTTAGTAAATGTATCTCATCTCATTTTTACTCCATCTTGGAGTTTGATACGCACTCTTCTTATTGGCTTTCCCTCAGGAATCCTTAGACCACTATCTGGAGTCTTTTTAGTGTGTACCCTTCTCTCCCTTTGGAACTGGGTAAAAGGTATCTATCTCTCTTCTTTATAATTTCCAAAAATCATGTTACTTTTACACCTTTCATTTACAACACAATCCCTTCCCATATTTTTTCCATCTTCAATGTTCCACTTATATCCGTGGCTCAGCTTGAGTCCCTCGGCATTGACTCTTCTACAACCGACCAGTTTGCCTTCCATCCATGGGGCACCTGCAGGGACCGGATAAGAATTTCATCAAAGATGGACTGCCAAACCCATCTTCTTACACGTGTTTTGTTATGCGCTGTTCTCCACAGGAAACTCTGCGGTCTTCTGGCTAATGGCAGAAGCAGCCAAAAGTGCAAAGGTCTGGATCTGGGCCTAGGTTGATTAGACCTGGACCATCCGCACTGCTAACAAAATGTGCTCTAGCCCCTTGAAGCGTCTCTTGTGCTAGATGGAATTACCAATAAAGATCTCAGACAAAATAACCCGACAGACTCAGAAAATATGGCAAAATACAACTTTATTCTCAGTTCAATATAGCAGGTCGAACTGGCGACCAACAGACTGATGCTCGAATATTCACACACATACTTGATCATACAAAGGTTATATACCCCAATATGCGTCCTCGATTGACACCATCGTATGTGGCAAACTATAAAACCTATTGAAGTTAAGAATTGGTTTGGGGAACATATTTACCTGTGGCAAATATCGGGGTTAGTACTTCATTGGCCGCCCCCTATATACAGTGCATGCCTTGAACTACCTCCAAATACGTATTACAGTGATTATAGCAAAGACAATGGCAGTAGATTGGATTATGCAACATT
Source organism: Ambystoma mexicanum (assembly GCF_040938575.1). Lineage (NCBI taxonomy): Eukaryota > Metazoa > Chordata > Amphibia > Caudata > Ambystomatidae > Ambystoma > Ambystoma mexicanum. The sequence goes on along the minus strand of NC_090930.1, from coordinate 1,105,321,661 downwards.
GTATAGCGCATTGCCCCATAGACTCTCTGATCGGTTGGCATTCTCACTCAAACTTGGACTTTTGGCTCGTTAGCAGCACGTGAGAAAAACGAAACCCAGTTGCTTGAGTCACGTCAGATTACTCCCCACTTTCCAAATTAGTCCATCATCTCTCATCAGTCCAATCAGAAGTCAAAGTTTCCTCTCTATAGTTGATTTTGTAGCCTTTCGAAGGAGTGTTAGCACATCACTATCTCATCCGAAGCTTAATGAATTGCCCTTGTTTTCGACTTCAGAGTCACATGTGAAGAGACTGCAAATTTTTCATTTTCAACCTCCTATTTACTGAGATTTGATTTAATTATACTGGGTGTTCTTGCTCTCCTTGGCCTCTAGAGATGTGCTCACTACATCTTGTATAGACCTTATTCACTGTTAATTGCCCAATGCTTGGTTCTTGCAAATGTTTCCTTCTTCTTTAATCTAAGAGAAGTATGTCTTACACACATGGATTATCCATCTGCCTCCCTCTGTGCATAGCAATTATTCCTTAAAATAGCACCCTTGATTTTAAGCTTACATTGACTCCTCTTTATTTTGTACACAAAGCTGTTTCTCCATTGTCTCCTGACTCTGCATCCCTGGTCTGTCTCTGAGAAAGCTGAATTGAGTCTTAACACAAGCCGACGTCCATTTTCTTATCATGGCTGTCCTTGTCACATTATAGTTTCCTATAGCAAGCTTATATATATCTCACCTACCTTGCGCTACCTCGTATTTACACTTACTGGTCAGAAAGTTACTTTATCTTCTTTGTATTTGATTACTTTATAACTACATGTTTCTCTTGACGCTACAGTCACATTGTCATGCTTAAGCATTTTCATATCGTTTCTGTATGTCCTTGTACATCTTCTTAATGACATCACTCTAGTTTCGTCAGATTTCACTCAACGCTACATGATGTCCAATGATGCGTGTTGACATCCTTCCACTATTTCAGTACAAGGGTACATTCAGTATGGTTGCCTGAGTGCATATCATCTCTCATACACTCAATGCATTATAGGGACAACACATGGGGTCCCACATACAGCTCTTTTCCTGCTGTTCCAGTATGGTGATGGTGAGGGGCAGGAGCCAGGGAAAACACATCCACCTGCTCCCTTAAAGATGGATGTCTTGTTCAGGCCTCTTAAAATTGAACAGAGGGTTCGACAACTGTAACACTTTGAGTAGTGACCCTGAATAAGAAAGAATAGGAAAAACAAATGTGTCTTTCTGGAATTCTATACAATTGCTAGACTCATTAAAGGTTTATTTCAGGCACACTTGAGGGGCTGAAGCACTAATTTAGGCTATTCTTAAACACCTCAAATTCACAATGCAGATACAAACTTCCAAAAAGCATTTCGAGCAGAATAATCATCCATTTCTGGCTTTGGGCCTCATTACATGTATGACGGGAGGTGGTAAAATTGGCGGTAAGTCGGTTACTGCCAAATTTCCCAGTATGCCAAATACTGACTGCTAAATAAATGGCTGGAAATTCCACTGGTGGAATTACCTCTGGTGGAATTAGCCCTAGTGGTAATTCGGCCAAGAATCAGTGGAATCTGTGACAGAGCAAATTCCGCGGACTGAATTACCACCAAAAAACAAAAGCACATTACCGCCACATTGCAAGTCCAAAAACAACTACATTACCTCACAAAACTGGAGGAAAGTCCTCCAAAAACACAGCACAGTTCCCTCCACAAACAAAGTGAAGGTAAATGCATAAAGGTGTCACAAATCAAGGCCCAGGTCCGCCAGAACCACTCAGGAGGAGTATAAAACAGCAGACCCAGCCCCAACACAACCTGCTATTCTACATTCAGCTTCAGCATCATCCTGGACCACAGCAGAGAAGGAGACAGGTGCCACAAAGGCGCAGGAGACATATGCTGCGTAGGGCACACATACCACATGTCCGCCTATCCCCATGGACACTCATAGACAGCCAATTAGTCAACCTATACCAATTGGACCATTCAACCATCACCGAACTGCTCACCCTGACACAGGCTGAACTGCAAAGTGTCATTGCCATCCAAACTGCCATCCTCCACTGTTGAAGTTTGCAGCAGTCCTACTCTTCTGTGGCACAGGTGCATTTCAACACACAGTTGAGACACTGCATGGGATGTCACAGCCCACCTTCTCCAAGGTGCTGAACAATCACTGTGTCCATGCCCAGCACCTAGGTGCAGGTGCATGCGGCAAAGGCAAGATTCTATAACATTGCCCATTTCCCCAACACCATTGTGGCATTACTTTGCACCCATGTGGCTTTGGTACCCCCACAACTCCCAGGCAACAGAACAGGCATACCGAAACAGGAAACAATACTATTCAATGAATGTGCAGCTGACCTGCGATACCAACCTCAACATCAGTCACTGCTGTGCCCGAGTTCAAAGGGCCACACAGGATTCGCTGATACTGCGCAACAACACCATACCTGTGTACATGGAGAGGCACAGATGACAGCACACCTTGCTTGTGGGAAAGTAGCAACCATGCCTGATTGACACACACCTGTGGCCCGTAAGCATTAGCAAAGTGAATCAACAATAATTCCCATGATGCAAAAACACAAATGACCAAAACAGGCCAAGCACACTGACTGACCCACCCCAAGATACAGACTTCAACCATGTGACAACACAGGGCATCCAGCCATGCAAGGCAGAAAAACGCAATCAGGGAATGCACAACCCAAGTAAGTATTGTCATGGGCCCTACATGGCGTACTAAGACACCATAGTTGACCAGTGCTTTGCCAATGTCATGGCAGTGATAAAAACCTCATGAATGCCAAGTGAACCATATAGCCCAAGTCCCATCCACCACTATGAACCAAAGGTGCACCATGCACAACCACTGAGTTATGCACATAGGGGTATACATGTCAGGACCATTAACTTGTTCCCCAACCCAGACACTGCCATGTCTCACATAGTCCATTCATGTTTTGCAGGTGACGATGGATACCACAGTTGCCATGGCTAATGACCCCTGCGAAAAATCCTGCTAAACCATAGGAGATAGGCAGAGGAGGACTAGGGCATGCACAGGGGGTGCACTCATGTACAGCCCAGATAAGGTTGGCAAAATCGTAGTGGTATGAGCTATGCTGCACAACTTGTGCATATGAAAGAATATTGAAATGCCTGCAGATGAGGAAATGACCCCCCCCCAGCTCTGATGAGGAAGACGGTGAAGGAGTGAACAGGGCACCACAGGACATACGTGGGGATTTGAGGGAAGGTCACATGGTCTTCCAGGACCTCATGGACAATCTAGGACCTCATGGATAATTATGTTTGACTCTGGACACATGCAACCCATGTATGCAACGAATGCACATGTCTAAATTACACTGAATGAAAACTGTACAAATGATCATGATTCAACTGTGTTTATTTCTGGAAACAAGGTTACCCCAGCTCCAACAACAACACCCATCCTCCACCCCCCAGCCCCAACAACTGCCACCCCCCACTCCTACCCCCAAAAACAACTCCCACCCACCACCCCCAGCTCCAGGTACTAACCCCAGCCCCAACAACAACTTACACCCTCCACCCCCAACAATAACTCCCAACCCCCTGACCCCAGCCCCAAGTACTACTGCCAACCACACCCCCAAGTACTACTCTCAGTAGCGCTTGTGCATCTCCCCCTTATCTGCAGGCCTAGCAGCATTTGAGCAATGTCGTTGTGAGTGCCTGGGTGGGATGCTCGCCAATGATTCCTCAGTAGGGGTAGCAGACTGTGAGCTCCCCTGCACCCTCCCCGTAGGTGGTCCATGCTGAGGTGTATGGCTCTGGCCATGGACCCATGGGATGAGGACAATTGCTAGCCAGCTCCTGCTCCCCCTGGCTTGTCAGGCCCAGGCCTGCATTGTAAGTCAGTGTGCTCCTGCAAAGACGGTTAATGAACCTCGATAACACTCTTCAGGATGCAATCACGCATGGCCTCAGCATGCCCCAAGTTCCTGTGCGTTGGCATACATTTCTGTCTGCCTCGGTTCAACCTGGTCCAGAGGGTCCCAGGTGGCCTTGAGTGGTGAATGCCCACTGTCATATTCCTCATGCTACCCTTGATGGTGAGCATTCCCGGCCTGCTCATCAGATGACTCCTCTGCATAGCATAGGGCACGGCAGGATACAAAATGGGATGGCTGTGTGTGCAGTAGAGAGAGGCTGAGCAGGGGGGAGGATTCAGGTGAAAAATGGCAGACGGAATGTAGCTGGCTGAATTCAGGGGAGGCGCACTCATACTGCTCTTCTGCCGTGCCTGCAGTGGCCTGCTCTGATTATAGGCTGTCATCCACATTCTGCCCCACGTGTGCATCCAAAGTCAGACTAGCTGTAGTCATGTCCTGGCTGGTTGCTGGTGGCACTGATTGCACAATTGAGGTCTCTGGTGGCCCCTTGGGCGTGTCCATCTGGACAGCCAGAGTGTCTGTCGAGGGCCTGATGGCCTGATGCCTCTTCTTGCGTGGCACACTCCCATTCAACTGAACTACCTTGGCCTTGTTGCTAACTTGTAGTGGTTGGTGCAGGTGTCGTGGAGGGGGCCACCCTCCTTGGTTGTTTCCTTGGTGTCTTGCATTCCTGTTGGGGCAAATTGACATGTGCGTTACCACATTGGTGTTGAAGTGCATGCCAGATCAACATTCACTGTCACTTGTACTATGTTGTCACTGTGTGTTGGGCCTCCTGAGGGGGCAGGCATCATGTGTCAGCCTCTGTTAACATGGCATGCATCGCATCTGACCAGCCAGGTGTGCGCTGGCCGGCTTGCTTTGGTCCTGCATCCCTGGGATAGTTTGGGCAACAGGCTGTCCTATCCAGTGGTGCGTCAAGACTGTTGGTGACAGTTAGTGCAGTCAGGTGGGTGCAGTGCATTTGTTTATGTGTGGGTCAGGTGGCCAAGTTGTACTCCTCAATGTGTATCTATATGGAGTGTTTCAGTCAAGGGGCTAGTGGCTCTGACGCAAATATCCACTGATGTGCATCCATGGGCATGGACGTGCTGTATGGTTGCATGATGGCTATGTTGCCTGTGCATGGTTGTCATGTTAGGGGTAAGGGCTCCTGTACCAACTGAATCATGCAATTGTGGCCTGATGCCTCACATTGATAGCAAATGCTTGCTGGGGCTCATGTCGCTTGCTTGAATAACAATATGGGTGTTTGTGGATGCCTGCAGGGTTGTCCATTTATGGGAGCATATATCACTGTGGTACTCACGAGATTAAGCTTGGCAGCTGGCTCCTAAGTCGTCCATGCCCTTGCACTTGATTCCAACCATGTGCAGGATGCCACTGACCATGCCTTTGCACAATGTCAGTTGCAAGGGTTCCACTGAGCCACCTCCAGTGGCAGCTGTCTCCCGGCGGTGGATGGAGATGAGGCTCCTGACCCTGGCCTTGAGGTCATTCCACCTATTTTTCATGTCCTCCACTGCACATTGGACATGGCCTGCGGTCATCACCTCATCCTGGATTTCAGCACATATGGTGTTCTTGCGCTATTGGCTGGTCTTCCTATTCAATGCCCCATATAGCTCCTCAGAGTGGGCGACCACTTGCTCTGTCAACTCCATGAGCTCCTGCTCCATGAATTTAGGCTTCCACAGCCTCATATCAGGCACCCTGCCTTTGCCCTTTCCAGATTACATGTTTGGCTTTTGCTGGGTGTCCCGATGGCACTCCTAACTTGAGATATTCAATGGATTGTGATTTCCAAAAGGGCTGCCGCGGTGCTTCCTTATATAGCAATTACTAATTTCTGCCGTCAGAAATTCCACCAGTGGAAATTCTGCTGACAGCCATGGAGGTAAAGGTAATTCCAACGTTTTTTGTGATATTTCATCATTACACGGGTTGTTTGGCGGTACCTCCGCTGTGCGGAATTACTTTTACTGCTTTGATGTGTGCACACATCTGCCAGGTTGTGATTCACTGGTAATTCCGCTGATCCACATGGCGGTAACTCTAATTCTGCCACAGTGGAGGTACCGCTGATTTTTTGTGTCAGTCTGGTAATGAATTCCTCTGTATTTTGCTTTTAGTAAGTTGCAGTTATAGCATGTTTTTGTCTGCTGTTGTCTCTGTTACGATCATCACAAGACATTCCTTCTCAGTGTGCTCGGTCACTTGACAAAATCCTTGTGCCTAAAAAGTTCTGTACAGTGAACAAATGTTTGACTATAGCACATAAAATGGTCCTTGATTTCATTGTGCCACAATTAATGCTTTGTTGTAATGTGTCTATTTTTTCCAGCTCCATGGCATGCTGTTAAGGATGTTTGTTTGCATATGTGAGGTAACGAATGCCCAGATTACAGGGTGCCGTGTGAGTGCACTGCTTTCCCTTTGCTACTCTAAATTGTTTAATACACAGTTATGAACCCTCCCAATGGTATGTATTTTGCCAACCTCTGAAGCCTGACAAGTAGATCCACACAGGCTTGACATATGGCCAACTTTTAACTGGCATACTGTTAAATCTCAGTTATTAATGGTATCCACTATAGAGTGCAATTTGCTTCCTGACTTTGAGAACATTCAGACATGTAATTGCTAATTGTACTATAGTTGTAAGATAGCTATAGCTGGTAAAATAGCTCAGTGGGTGGATCGCTTACTGCAATGTGTGTGGGATCTGCAGGTTGTAAGTTCAAATCCCGGCAAAGCTAAATCAGCCTTTCATCCTTCTGAGGTTGATAGATGAGTACCTACACAGGTTGGGTGATTGTGTATGTATATTTGTTCTATACAATGCGCTTAAGTGTAGGTGTAATATAATAAACCATCATTATCATTTGGCCTTTGAGGTCTGCATGCAGTCAGTCACAGTAATTTGGTAATATCGGCCTATGATATTAACAATACATATGGTGAGTCACTCATGTATGAAATGTATATAACATTACAGTGATATCGTAACCATATTGTTCGTACACAGGAACAATGCTATGTGATGCCACTTCCCGGTTTGTCAAGTGGTGAAAGGTTGTGGTGCATCGCTTCCTGTGATGCCACTTTGGGGCGGGGCCAAGTGATATCACTTCCTGTGATGTCATTAGAGGTCAAGGGTCATGTGCTGGTACTTCTGCTACCCCTGGCATTTTGGTAAAATGATGCTGTGTGCAGCTGCTGAATTGAAATTAGCAGTACATGATGAGTTGGAATGAACAAGCAAGATGAACTAGTAAGATGATGGCCACATGACACTGTTCTTGCCGCAAGAAATCATTGAACATTCTGTGGATAAATAGGCAATTCTGCAAGGAAGAACGTGAGCTATATCAATATTTAAGAGGCGAGATCTGCCACAGTGCAAAGGATAATTTCTCTACAGTAGCAAATCATGTATGTGCCCATCAGAAAATTGTGTGTCTGACTGAAGCACGCAGTGGATAGTAGAAAATATTAGTGGTAGATTGATGCCCCACACTGTGTGCCTGTAGAAATGACATTGTTTTTAAATATTATGACTGGTGATGTAATTGCACCACTTTTATAATTGTGCCAGGAGATATTACTCCTATTCTAGTTAACAAAATACAACCAGAACAGTCAGAACATAAATTATGTACAGAACAGCTATCATATCGCAGGATGATCTGATTCTCTTGTTCCCAGGACTTGCCAGGAGGTTATTTTCATAGTATATGTAATTGTTGTTTCAATAAACAAGCGTATTGCTAATAATATTATGATCTTGATCAAATAATCCAACAGTGTTATGCTCTGTATGCTAATCTGTGATGTTGCTCAACTACAACATGGAACTGTCAAATATGGCTGTTCATTGTGCTGTTGGGTGTCCTGACCCACGTTTGAGCTATCATGCTGCAACATTTGGTGCTGTGGGCTTAGAAAATCCAAGATGACCAAAAAGCCCACATGTGCGCCAGAATCCAGGAGAACCAGGCACTTTGTGCGTACACCAAAATGGCTTCCTAACTTGCCACCCACCAGTGCAAGCATGATGGGCCAGGGTGCCATGAGTGGAATGGGTGCCAAAGGTAAAACAGAAGCGCCTGTTAGCTCAAAAACGCTTTAAAATTACCTTTGGTTTCTCTGAATGCCAGCTCAAAATGCCGATTTTCAAACATTGCAACACATCCAAAAATCTCACTGAACACCAGCGGACATCTGGCAGAATGAAGTATGTGTGCATACAAAATCTGGGAAGATGAAGAGCCCAAAACAATGTTCATAACAAAACTGGCTGAGCTATGCATGTCAGCAGCCTAACTGAAACTGGATTAACACCACCAAAATCGAAATGTTTAAATTAACTAAGTGACCTACTTTTGAGTGTCACATAGTTTGTAACTGTTAAAATGTCATAGTTTTGAACTGCGAATCAGCATTCTAGCTGCATATGTAAAAATTGTATTGGCTTAAACTGGGGGACAAAAAGTGACATTTTATCTGAAACCTGGCTTAATGAAACTGAATTCTGCCTGACATCTACCCCCACAGGAGTTAAAACCTGCTCAGCCACTCTTCTCCTTGCCAAAAGGAGTTGTCACCTCTCTGATTAGATTAGGGGTGGAGCAGCTGGGGACTACAGGGAGGTGAACAAAGGCCTGTCCTGGACTCTGGCAAATGTTATATTGGGGGCGTCGTAAAAGTGGCTTCCTCTTGGGAGAAGTGGGAGGAGAAGTGCCTCTGGGAGCCACCCGAGCTGGAGGCGGGGACAGGCAGAAGCTTCCCCCATGTGCTTTGGAACTTAAACCACACCCATCTGGGCCAGAGCATAATTTTAAAAAGATAGATAACTCAAAGTGCGGACTTGTCAGAATTATATAAGTAATATCATTATTTTTGTGATTTTTCTGTGAAAATTTTGAGATGCGTTAGGACCCTGTGGTGTATTCTAGAGGGTTGCTAGCGGAAAATAGGGTCTCACTCCAAATGTCTGCATGTTAAAAATCTGACACTTCATCAATTCATGTCCATACTCCTTGCGCACATGTGTGTAAATTTGAGTTAATGAACCTCGATAACACTCTTCAGGCCCCGTGGATGCAATCACGCATGGCCTCAGCATGCCCCAAGTTCCTGTGCGTTGGCATACATTTCTGTCTGCCTCGGTTCAACCTGGTCCAGAGGGTCCCAGGTGGCCTTGAGTGGTGAATGCCCACTGTCATATTCCTCATGCTACCCTTGATGGTGAGCATTCCCGGCCTGCTCATCAGATGACTCCTCTGCATAGCATAGGGCACGGCAGGATACAAAATGGGATGGCTGTGTGTGCAGTAGAGAGAGGCTGAGCAGGGGGGAGGATTCAGGTGAAAAATGGCAGACGGAATGTAGCTGGCTGAATTCAGGGGAGGCGCACTCATACTGCTCTTCTGCCGTGCCTGCAGTGGCCTGCTCTGATTATAGGCTGTCATCCACATTCTGCCCCACGTGTGCATCCAAAGTCAGACTAGCTGTAGTCATGTCCTGGCTGGTTACTGGTGGCACTGATTGCACAATTGAGGTCTCTGGTGGCCCCTTGGGCGTGTCCATCTGGACAGCCAGAGTGTCTGTCGAGGGCCTGATGGCCTGATGCCTCTTCTTGCGTGGCACACTCCCATTCAACTGAACTACCTTGGCCTTGTTGCTAACTTGTAGTGGTTGGTGCAGGTGTCGTGGAGGGGGCCACCCTCCTTGGTTGTTTCCTTGGTGTCTTGCATTCCTGTTGGGGCAAATTGACATGTGCGTTACCACATTGGTGTTGAAGTGCATGCCAGATCAACATTCACTGTCACTTGTACTATGTTGTCACTGTGTGTTGGGCCTCCTGAGGGGGCAGGCATCATGTGTCAGCCTCTGTTAACATGGCATGCATCGCATCTGACCAGCCAGGTGTGCGCTGGCCAGCTTGCTTTGGTCCTGCATCCCTGGGATAGTTTGGGCAACAGGCTGTCCTATCCAGTGGTGCGTCAAGACTGTTGGTGACAGTTAGTGCAGTCAGGTGGGTGCAGTGCATTTGTTTATGTGTGGGTCAGGTGGCCAAGTTGTACTCCTCAATGTGTATCTATATGGAGTGTTTCAGTCAAGGGGCTAGTGGCTCTGACGCAAATATCCACTGATGTGCATCCATGGGCATGGACGTGCTGTATGGTTGCATGATGGCTATGTTGCCTGTGCATGGTTGTCATGTTAGGGGTAAGGGCTCCTGTACCAACTGAATCATGCAATTGTGGCCTGATGCCTCACATTGATAGCAAATGCTTGCTGGGGCTCATGTCGCTTGCTTGAATAACAATATGGGTGTTTGTGGATGCCTGCAGGGTTGTCCATTTATGGGAGCATATATCACTGTGGTACTCACGAGATTAAGCTTGGCAGCTGGCTCCTAAGTCGTCCATGCCCTTGCACTTGATTCCAACCATGTGCAGGATGCCACTGACCATGCCTTTGCACAATGTCAGTTGCAAGGGTTCCACTGAGCCACCTCCAGTGGCAGCTGTCTCCCGGCGGTGGATGGAGATGAGGCTCCTGACCCTGGCCTTGAGGTCATTCCACCTATTTTTCATGTCCTCCACTGCACATTGGACATGGCCTGCGGTCATCACCTCATCCTGGATTTCAGCACATATGGTGTTCTTGCGCTATTGGCTGGTCTTCCTATTCAATGCCCCATATAGCTCCTCAGAGTGGGCGACCACTTGCTCTGTCAACTCCATGAGCTCCTGCTCCATGAATTTAGGCTTCCACAGCCTCATATCAGGCACCCTGCCTTTGCCCTTTCCAGATTACATGTTTGGCTTTTGCTGGGTGTCCCGATGGCACTCCTAACTTGAGATATTCAATGGATTGTGATTTCCAAAAGGGCTGCCGCGGTGCTTCCTTATATAGCAATTACTAATTTCTGCCGTCAGAAATTCCACCAGTGGAAATTCTGCTGACAGCCATGGAGGTAAAGGTAATTCCAACGTTTTTTGTGATATTTCATCATTACACGGGTTGTTTGGCGGTACCTCCGCTGTGCGGAATTACTTTTACTGCTTTGATGTGTGCACACATCTGCCAGGTTGTGATTCACTGGTAATTCCGCTGATCCACATGGCGGTAACTCTAATTCTGCCACAGTGGAGGTACCGCTGATTTTTTGTGTCAGTCTGGTAATGAATTCCTCTGTATTTTGCTTTTAGTAAGTTGCAGTTATAGCATGTTTTTGTCTGCTGTTGTCTCTGTTACGATCATCACAAGACATTCCTTCTCAGTGTGCTCGGTCACTTGACAAAATCCTTGTGCCTAAAAAGTTCTGTACAGTGAACAAATGTTTGACTATAGCACATAAAATGGTCCTTGATTTCATTGTGCCACAATTAATGCTTTGTTGTAATGTGTCTATTTTTTCCAGCTCCATGGCATGCTGTTAAGGATGTTTGTTTGCATATGTGAGGTAACGAATGCCCAGATTACAGGGTGCCGTGTGAGTGCACTGCTTTCCCTTTGCTACTCTAAATTGTTTAATACACAGTTATGAACCCTCCCAATGGTATGTATTTTGCTAACCTCTGAAGCCTGACAAGTAGATCCACACAGGCTTGACATATGGCCAACTTTTAACTGGCATACTGTTAAATCTCAGTTATTAATGGTATCCACTATAGAGTGCAATTTGCTTCCTGACTTTGAGAACATTCAGACATGTAATTGCTAATTGTACTATAGTTGTAAGATAGCTATAGCTGGTAAAATAGCTCAGTGGGTGGATCGCTTACTGCAATGTGTGTGGGATCTGCAGGTTGTAAGTTCAAATCCCGGCAAAGCTAAATCAGCCTTTCATCCTTCTGAGGTTGATAGATGAGTACCTACACAGGTTGGGTGATTGTGTATGTATATTTGTTCTATACAATGCGCTTAAGTGTAGGTGTAATATAATAAACCATCATTATCATTTGGCCTTTGAGGTCTGCATGCAGTCACAGTAATTTGGTAATATCGGCCTATGATATTAACAATACATATGGTGAGTCACTCATGTATGAAATGTATATAACATTACAGTGATATCGTAACCATATTGTTCGTACACAGGAACAATGCTATGTGATGCCACTTCCCGGTTTGTCAAGTGGTGAAAGGTTGTGGTGCATCGCTTCCTGTGATGCCACTTTGGGGCGGGGCCAAGTGATATCACTTCCTGTGATGTCATTAGAGGTCAAGGGTCATGTGCTGGTACTTCTGCTACCCCTGGCATTTTGGTAAAATGATGCTGTGTGCAGCTGCTGAATTGAAATTAGCAGTACATGATGAGTTGGAATGAACAAGCAAGATGAACTAGTAAGATGATGGCCACATGACACTGTTCTTGCCGCAAGAAATCATTGAACATTCTGTGGATAAATAGGCAATTCTGCAAGGAAGAACGTGAGCTATATCAATATTTAAGAGGCGAGATCTGCCACAGTGCAAAGGATAATTTCTCTACAGTAGCAAATCATGTATGTGCCCATCAGAAAATTGTGTGTCTGACTGAAGCACGCAGTGGATAGTAGAAAATATTAGTGGTAGATTGATGCCCCACACTGTGTGCCTGTAGAAATGACATTGTTTTTAAATATTATGACTGGTGATGTAATTGCACCACTTTTATAATTGTGCCAGGAGATATTACTCCTATTCTAGTTAACAAAATACAACCAGAACAGTCAGAACATAAATTATGTACAGAACAGCTATCATATCGCAGGATGATCTGATTCTCTTGTTCCCAGGACTTGCCAGGAGGTTATTTTCATAGTATATGTAATTGTTGTTTCAATAAACAAGCGTATTGCTAATAATATTATGATCTTGATCAAATAATCCAACAGTGTTATGCTCTGTATGCTAATCTGTGATGTTGCTCAACTACAACATGGAACTGTCAAATATGGCTGTTCATTGTGCTGTTGGGTGTCCTGACCCACGTTTGAGCTATCATGCTGCAACATTTGGTGCTGTGGGCTTAGAAAATCCAAGATGACCAAAAAGCCCACATGTGCGCCAGAATCCAGGAGAACCAGGCACTTTGTGCGTACACCAAAATGGCTTCCTAACTTGCCACCCACCAGTGCAAGCATGATGGGCCAGGGTGCCATGAGTGGAATGGGTGCCAAAGGTAAAACAGAAGCGCCTGTTAGCTCAAAAACGCTTTAAAATTACCTTTGGTTTCTCTGAATGCCAGCTCAAAATGCCGATTTTCAAACATTGCAACACATCCAAAAATCTCACTGAACACCAGCGGACATCTGGCAGAATGAAGTATGTGTGCATACAAAATCTGGGAAGATGAAGAGCCCAAAACAATGTTCATAACAAAACTGGCTGAGCTATGCATGTCAGCAGCCTAACTGAAACTGGATTAACACCACCAAAATCGAAATGTTTAAATTAACTAAGTGACCTACTTTTGAGTGTCACATAGTTTGTAACTGTTAAAATGTCATAGTTTTGAACTGCGAATCAGCATTCTAGCTGCATATGTAAAAATTGTATTGGCTTAAACTGGGGGACAAAAAGTGACATTTTATCTGAAACCTGGCTTAATGAAACTGAATTCTGCCTGACATCTACCCCCACAGGAGTTAAAACCTGCTCAGCCACTCTTCTCCTTGCCAAAAGGAGTTGTCACCTCTCTGATTAGATTAGGGGTGGAGCAGCTGGGGACTACAGGGAGGTGAACAAAGGCCTGTCCTGGACTCTGGCAAATGTTATATTGGGGGCGTCGTAAAAGTGGCTTCCTCTTGGGAGAAGTGGGAGGAGAAGTGCCTCTGGGAGCCACCCGAGCTGGAGGCGGGGACAGGCAGAAGCTTCCCCCATGTGCTTTGGAACTTAAACCACACCCATCTGGGCCAGAGCATAATTTTAAAAAGATAGATAACTCAAAGTGCGGACTTGTCAGAATTATATAAGTAATATCATTATTTTTGTGATTTTTCTGTGAAAATTTTGAGATGCGTTAGGACCCTGTGGTGTATTCTAGAGGGTTGCTAGCGGAAAATAGGGTCTCACTCCAAATGTCTGCATGTTAAAAATCTGACACTTCATCAATTCATGTCCATACTCCTTGCGCACATGTGTGTAAATTTGAGTTAATGAACCTCGATAACACTCTTCAGGCCCCGTGGATGCAATCACGCATGGCCTCAGCATGCCCCAAGTTCCTGTGCGTTGGCATACATTTCTGTCTGCCTCGGTTCAACCTGGTCCAGAGGGTCCCAGGTGGCCTTGAGTGGTGAATGCCCACTGTCATATTCCTCATGCTACCCTTGATGGTGAGCATTCCCGGCCTGCTCATCAGATGACTCCTCTGCATAGCATAGGGCACGGCAGGATACAAAATGGGATGGCTGTGTGTGCAGTAGAGAGAGGCTGAGCAGGGGGGAGGATTCAGGTGAAAAATGGCAGACGGAATGTAGCTGGCTGAATTCAGGGGAGGCGCACTCATACTGCTCTTCTGCCGTGCCTGCAGTGGCCTGCTCTGATTATAGGCTGTCATCCACATTCTGCCCCACGTGTGCATCCAAAGTCAGACTAGCTGTAGTCATGTCCTGGCTGGTTACTGGTGGCACTGATTGCACAATTGAGGTCTCTGGTGGCCCCTTGGGCGTGTCCATCTGGACAGCCAGAGTGTCTGTCGAGGGCCTGATGGCCTGATGCCTCTTCTTGCGTGGCACACTCCCATTCAACTGAACTACCTTGGCCTTGTTGCTAACTTGTAGTGGTTGGTGCAGGTGTCGTGGAGGGGGCCACCCTCCTTGGTTGTTTCCTTGGTGTCTTGCATTCCTGTTGGGGCAAATTGACATGTGCGTTACCACATTGGTGTTGAAGTGCATGCCAGATCAACATTCACTGTCACTTGTACTATGTTGTCACTGTGTGTTGGGCCTCCTGAGGGGGCAGGCATCATGTGTCAGCCTCTGTTAACATGGCATGCATCGCATCTGACCAGCCAGGTGTGCGCTGGCCGGCTTGCTTTGGTCCTGCATCCCTGGGATAGTTTGGGCAACAGGCTGTCCTATCCAGTGGTGCGTCAAGACTGTTGGTGACAGTTAGTGCAGTCAGGTGGGTGCAGTGCATTTGTTTATGTGTGGGTCAGGTGGCCAAGTTGTACTCCTCAATGTGTATCTATATGGAGTGTTTCAGTCAAGGGGCTAGTGGCTCTGACGCAAATATCCACTGATGTGCATCCATGGGCATGGACGTGCTGTATGGTTGCATGATGGCTATGTTGCCTGTGCATGGTTGTCATGTTAGGGGTAAGGGCTCCTGTACCAACTGAATCATGCAATTGTGGCCTGATGCCTCACATTGATAGCAAATGCTTGCTGGGGCTCATGTCGCTTGCTTGAATAACAATATGGGTGTTTGTGGATGCCTGCAGGGTTGTCCATTTATGGGAGCATATATCACTGTGGTACTCACGAGATTAAGCTTGGCAGCTGGCTCCTAAGTCGTCCATGCCCTTGCACTTGATTCCAACCATGTGCAGGATGCCACTGACCATGCCTTTGCACAATGTCAGTTGCAAGGGTTCCACTGAGCCACCTCCAGTGGCAGCTGTCTCCCGGCGGTGGATGGAGATGAGGCTCCTGACCCTGGCCTTGAGGTCATTCCACCTATTTTTCATGTCCTCCACTGCACATTGGACATGGCCTGCGGTCATCACCTCATCCTGGATTTCAGCACATATGGTGTTCTTGCGCTATTGGCTGGTCTTCCTATTCAATGCCCCATATAGCTCCTCAGAGTGGGCGACCACTTGCTCTGTCAACTCCATGAGCTCCTGCTCCATGAATTTAGGCTTCCACAGCCTCATATCAGGCACCCTGCCTTTGCCCTTTCCAGATTACATGTTTGGCTTTTGCTGGGTGTCCCGATGGCACTCCTAACTTGAGATATTCAATGGATTGTGATTTCCAAAAGGGCTGCCGCGGTGCTTCCTTATATAGCAATTACTAATTTCTGCCGTCAGAAATTCCACCAGTGGAAATTCTGCTGACAGCCATGGAGGTAAAGGTAATTCCAACGTTTTTTGTGATATTTCATCATTACACGGGTTGTTTGGCGGTACCTCCGCTGTGCGGAATTACTTTTACTGCTTTGATGTGTGCACACATCTGCCAGGTTGTGATTCACTGGTAATTCCGCTGATCCACATGGCGGTAACTCTAATTCTGCCACAGTGGAGGTACCGCTGATTTTTTGTGTCAGTCTGGTAATGAATTCCTCTGTATTTTGCTTTTAGTAAGTTGCAGTTATAGCATGTTTTTGTCTGCTGTTGTCTCTGTTACGATCATCACAAGACATTCCTTCTCAGTGTGCTCGGTCACTTGACAAAATCCTTGTGCCTAAAAAGTTCTGTACAGTGAACAAATGTTTGACTATAGCACATAAAATGGTCCTTGATTTCATTGTGCCACAATTAATGCTTTGTTGTAATGTGTCTATTTTTTCCAGCTCCATGGCATGCTGTTAAGGATGTTTGTTTGCATATGTGAGGTAACGAATGCCCAGATTACAGGGTGCCGTGTGAGTGCACTGCTTTCCCTTTGCTACTCTAAATTGTTTAATACACAGTTATGAACCCTCCCAATGGTATGTATTTTGCCAACCTCTGAAGCCTGACAAGTAGATCCACACAGGCTTGACATATGGCCAACTTTTAACTGGCATACTGTTAAATCTCAGTTATTAATGGTATCCACTATAGAGTGCAATTTGCTTCCTGACTTTGAGAACATTCAGACATGTAATTGCTAATTGTACTATAGTTGTAAGATAGCTATAGCTGGTAAAATAGCTCAGTGGGTGGATCGCTTACTGCAATGTGTGTGGGATCTGCAGGTTGTAAGTTCAAATCCCGGCAAAGCTAAATCAGCCTTTCATCCTTCTGAGGTTGATAGATGAGTACCTACACAGGTTGGGTGATTGTGTATGTATATTTGTTCTATACAATGCGCTTAAGTGTAGGTGTAATATAATAAACCATCATTATCATTTGGCCTTTGAGGTCTGCATGCAGTCACAGTAATTTGGTAATATCGGCCTATGATATTAACAATACATATGGTGAGTCACTCATGTATGAAATGTATATAACATTACAGTGATATCGTAACCATATTGTTCGTACACAGGAACAATGCTATGTGATGCCACTTCCCGGTTTGTCAAGTGGTGAAAGGTTGTGGTGCATCGCTTCCTGTGATGCCACTTTGGGGCGGGGCCAAGTGATATCACTTCCTGTGATGTCATTAGAGGTCAAGGGTCATGTGCTGGTACTTCTGCTACCCCTGGCATTTTGGTAAAATGATGCTGTGTGCAGCTGCTGAATTGAAATTAGCAGTACATGATGAGTTGGAATGAACAAGCAAGATGAACTAGTAAGATGATGGCCACATGACACTGTTCTTGCCGCAAGATATCATTGAACATTCTGTGGATAAATAGGCAATTCTGCAAGGAAGAACGTGAGCTATATCAATATTTAAGAGGCGAGATCTGCCACAGTGCAAAGGATAATTTCTCTACAGTAGCAAATCATGTATGTGCCCATCAGAAAATTGTGTGTCTGACTGAAGCACGCAGTGGATAGTAGAAAATATTAGTGGTACATTGATGCCCCACACTGTGTGCCTGTAGAAATGACATTGTTTTTAAATATTATGACTGGTGATGTAATTGCACCACTTTTATAATTGTGCCAGGAGATATTACTCCTATTCTAGTTAACAAAATACAACCAGAACAGTCAGAACATAAATTATGTACAGAACAGCTATCATATCGCAGGATGATCTGATTCTCTTGTTCCCAGGACTTGCCAGGAGGTTATTTTCATAGTATATGTAATTGTTGTTTCAATAAACAAGCGTATTGCTAATAATATTATGATCTTGATCAAATAATCCAACAGTGTTATGCTCTGTATGCTAATCTGTGATGTTGCTCAACTACAACATGGAACTGTCAAATATGGCTGTTCATTGTGCTGTTGGGTGTCCTGACCCACGTTTGAGCTATCATGCTGCAACATTTGGTGCTGTGGGCTTAGAAAATCCAAGATGACCAAAAAGCCCACATGTGCGCCAGAATCCAGGAGAACCAGGCACTTTGTGCGTACACCAAAATGGCTTCCTAACTTGCCACCCACCAGTGCAAGCATGATGGGCCAGGGTGCCATGAGTGGAATGGGTGCCAAAGGTAAAACAGAAGCGCCTGTTAGCTCAAAAACGCTTTAAAATTACCTTTGGTTTCTCTGAATGCCAGCTCAAAATGCCGATTTTCAAACATTGCAACACATCCAAAAATCTCACTGAACACCAGCGGACATCTGGCAGAATGAAGTATGTGTGCATACAAAATCTGGGAAGATGAAGAGCCCAAAACAATGTTCATAACAAAACTGGCTGAGCTATGCATGTCAGCAGCCTAACTGAAACTGGATTAACACCACCAAAATCGAAATGTTTAAATTAACTAAGTGACCTACTTTTGAGTGTCACATAGTTTGTAACTGTTAAAATGTCATAGTTTTGAACTGCGAATCAGCATTCTAGCTGCATATGTAAAAATTGTATTGGCTTAAACTGGGGGACAAAAAGTGACATTTTATCTGAAACCTGGCTTAATGAAACTGAATTCTGCCTGACATCTACCCCCACAGGAGTTAAAACCTGCTCAGCCACTCTTCCCCTTGCCAAAAGGAGTTGTCACCTCTCTGATTAGATTAGGGGTGGAGCAGCTGGGGACTACAGGGAGGTGAACAAAGGCCTGTCCTGGACTCTGGCAAATGTTATATTGGGGGCGTCGTAAAAGTGGCTTCCTCTTGGGAGAAGTGGGAGGAGAAGTGCCTCTGGGAGCCACCCGAGCTGGAGGCGGGGACAGGCAGAAGCTTCCCCCATGTGCTTTGGAACTTAAACCACACCCATCTGGGCCAGAGCATAATTTTAAAAAGATAGATAACTCAAAGTGCGGACTTGTCAGAATTATATAAGTAATATCATTATTTTTGTGATTTTTCTGTGAAAATGTTGAGATGCGTTAGGACCCTGTGGTGTATTCTAGAGGGTTGCTAGCGGAAAATAGGGTCTCACTCCAAATGTCTGCATGTTAAAAATCTGACACTTCATCAATTCATGTCCATACTCCTTGCGCACATGTGTGTAAATTTGGGTAAATGTCCGATATTGCAAAACCAGTTAAAAAGCGCAAAATGTTGTCATTTTTGAATGCAAGCCCCCAGGAAGATCAGAGGCGGACAAGCATGGACCATAAGGAATATATAATGTGCACATGTAATTTCAACAAATTGTATATCTGGGAAGGATGTATTTGAATCAAATATAGATTTGTGGGGAAACTGACCAGGGGAGGATCCTCTGACCCATAAAACCTACAGCATCACTCTGACTCACATTTCCTTCCCCCAATCTTGGGATAGGGGATAATTGGGCCAATGACAAGTAGAGAGGGGCAGGTTTAGCTAGGCCCAGGCACATACCCATTTTCAAAACACATAAAAAGAGACTGCTGGGACAGGTAGAGAGATTCAAATCCAGTTGCTGTGGAGCGTTTTGACGCACCACACAACATCCAGAAGATACCAGTTCCAGACTGACTCCAGCTACATACTCCAGAACCTAGAACTTATACTTTAGAACCTAAATCAGAGGCCTAAAACGACAAGCTGAGTTCTCTGCAGCAGGCCTCAAATCACTGCAAGCTACTCACAGCCGGGTGAGCTGCTTGAATCCCTTGCCAAGAACTTTTGCCAGGACCAGTGCAGAGATCCAGGAGCCGTGCAGAGACCGCTGTATCCGGACAGACCAGACCAGTGCCAGACCCGACCAGACCAGACCGTGCAGAACCACAGACCCAGAGACCAGATCGCTGTGAAGTGCTGCTAGCCTGATTGATCAGATCCGTGACGAGACCCAGTCCTTCCAAATATATAGTGAGTGCAGCTAGGACGGGGCAAAACCAAATCTCTTAGTTTAAAGTAATATAATTCAATCTATTTAACCTAAGTAGAACTGCCTCCTAACTGTCACCTGTCATTTGTAAAGCTGCACCACTGTCATTTGTCAATTCTGCAGCTGCAAAGCTGTCACCTGTCATTTTTAGTTTACTTTAAATCCGAAAAACGACCTTTTCAAAATCGTTCATATCTCTGGAACCGTTTGGGCTACGAACTTGGTTTAACTTTCCTCTGAAAGCTTAGAATCTACGCATGCCAACAAGTTCCTACTCCTTATACTTTTTCCGCAATCACGATTCACGCACTCGCGAATTTTACCGCGATTTGCGATTTGGTTAAAAATCCAGCCACGTGTAACCATCAGCAGTCATTTCTTTCCTTGCTAAAAATTTGTTTGCCTCTTAATCACCATCTCTGAATCATTGCTAAGGTGAGCCTGAACTCATCCCAAGTATCTCTCACTCACCCTGAACCTCCTAAAGGGAATTAAAAGCATTTTCAGCATATTTCTCACTTCATTGCCACCACATTCAAAGCACTTGGGCCTGTGTTTTAAAAATCATACCGGTTTTGTCTAAGCTTGCTGGGGGGGAACTGAATTTTGTATTGTATTTGATTGCATTCCTGAGAACTGTGTGCTCCTCTTTCTCTTTCCATCTACTTCCGTGTCTTACATTCCATAGGGGAGGGGGTGAATTGCCAGAGAAAAATTGATTATATTATCTTTTGCTAAAATCATCTCAAGTATTTCTGTACTGCCTTTTATTCCTCATTGCTTTTCCCTTGAAATCATAAAAGTATTTTTGCTACTTGATCCATCCTATACTAACTCCTCATTGATTATAAAGAAGTGTGCTAGTGTCAGATTACCCATTGTTGATTAACATTATATTTATAAGAGCGATATCGATTATTAATTTATTATAAAAGCGAGGTATCTATATTTTGTCTTATTTCTCAAATAAACCTTTTAAACTTGCAAAACAGAACTACTTCTTGGCTCCGTGGAGTCAGGGGGATTCTAAGAGAGGGGTGTTATATAGGGGTAGTCATCCAGAACTCATGAACTGGACATAAAGATATATCAATAAGGGTTTCCATTCAGTATCCCAGACTAGGCATTGATTTAGCTGTAGTGTTGAATTGAATCTTCTTACAAAGTGGGGGCTCCAGCCGGGATATTCTGGGTTAGATTTACCATTTGTGCAGATTAATACAGTGTGCCAGCTGACCAGATACACATATCCGGTCAGATCACCACGCTGTGTTACGCTGTAAAGCACTCCTCAAAGGAACGCTCTAAGGAAACGGTCTGTTTTGCAAAAATAAAATACAAACTTCTGTAAGTCAGGAAGGAACTCAAATTCCAGAATGACAACACTGGTAGACATCAAAATAGCCAGAGAGCACTTCTTACATAAGCTATTTGTGAGAGGTGAGTGGACTCATCAGGACCAAACGGTCTGGTTGCAGGCAATCGCGCAACAGGTCACTGAAACAGGGTCAGATATATGGGGAGATCAGGGTCCCCTACATGTGGCCCTGAGTGAACTATATATGGCCCCTAAAGCCAAAGATGAATGTAATAAGATTGCCAGGATAGCAGCATATTTGTATCTATATATGGGAGGCATGTAGGACAAATGCGCTGAAGGCCAAGATATGGCAAATAGGCAACAGCTGGCGTTAGAAAAGGCCCAATCTGACCTGGTCTCTTCTGAGCAGAGGCTGCAGAGGAGCCAGGAGTCAGAAAATGATAGTAGGCAGTATATCATTAAAATAAAAGAGGACATGAATAGACTGCAACAGGAGAAGGCTGACCAGGATACCAGATTTCTGGCCTTGCAGAAGGAGTACCAAGAAGGTTTGGACTCCCTTCTGCAGAGCCAGAAAAAGCTGGAGCAACAACTGGACTTCAACAGGGCATGTGCCGAGCAGGTAGTCACCCTGCAAAGCCACCCAGATAGGGAGAAGGCAGAGAGCAATAAACTGATTTTGAAAGATCTGGATACCCAGGCAGAGTTTGACCAGGAGCGCCAGAAAGCTGGTGCCTTCCAAAGGCAAAGGGACGACCTTGCGGCACAGATGCAGGCTCTTAGTCAGGAAAGGGATACCTTAGGCCAGGAAGTCTGCCACTTAAAAAGGAAAATGGAAGAAAATCACCTGGCCCTCCAGGGTCTGGGTGACCTCCAAAAAGAACACCAGAACTTGTTGGAGCACACCAGGAGGGTGGAGGAGGCTCTGGCAAGAAAGGAGCAGGCCAGTAGGGATGGGACTGAGGAGGTAACCCTCCTGCAGCAGAGACTGGCCCAGTACTCCAGGACCAATCAGGAGGCACAGAGACAAACTGAGGCTCTCTGTCAGCACAATGATAGGCTCCAGCAACAGGTAGCCATGCAGGAGAGACTGATAGAGTCTAGTAAGGCCTTAACTGAGGAACTGAAAGCGCAGGCTTTTGCATTGCAACAGGAATCAGGGGCAGATAGAGATGAGGTTCGCTGGGAAAGAGAAACTCCTGAGCATAACCTCAGGAGCCCTAGTACCAGAGGCCTTCATCTCTCCCAGTCCCTGGACCCTGCCACCCCCATGTCCCCTCGCGCACATGAGCCCAGGGCCACGGTGAAGGCAGATTACTATCCAGCTAGAAGTATGGGGCTCATAGGCCAGTACCTCCCAGGAATGGATGGGCGGGCATCCGGGTATGGGCACCCAAGCACAGTGCAATTTAGTGGGGAACCCCAGGAGAGTAGGCCCATTAAGGGGATCCTGAAAACCTCTGCCCAGTTAGGTAGGTGGGGGGGTGCCCATCAAATCCTGGCAGCAAGGAGGGGTCTGAAGACTCCTCTGAGCATTACAGGACACAGGAGACCAGGTACCCACATTCAGCCAGCCATTCCCAGGCTCGCAGAATCCGGGAAAACCTGGAAGATCAGACGGGCACCTCTGGGAGCAGCGCTTCTGAGTCGGCGAATGAATGGACCAGGGTTACCCGAACCAAAAAGGCCAATAAGTCAAAAAGGGCCTTGCTTAAGGACCCCTTAAAGCAGATCAAGGCAATCAGGAGTGTCATCACTCCTTATCATAAGAACGCCAAGTATTCTGTTTGGGAACACTTGGAGATCTATGAGCAAATGATGGAGACTTTCCATTTGAAGGACAGCAGTAGCTGCATCCAGTACGTCAAATGGACATTCTCCCCAGAATACTCCAGTTTCTTTGCGGGGCTGGAGGACCAAAATCATTTAAGATGGTCCACCTATAAGGCGGCCATCTTGAAACATTTTTCTGTTCAGAGAAATCCTCAAGAGGCTCGCAAGGCAGCCTACAATTTGCAATGTGGGGAGGATCAGGCACCACAAGAGTTTGTGCAAGAATTAAAACGTGCTTTTGCGCAGACCACCAGAAGGGTGCGCACGGATAGCAGAGAATTTATCAATACGTTTTTCCATGCCTTACCCAAATACATAATGACCCAGCTCGTGAGAGATTTTCATGAGAAAAGATCTTTAGACTGGGTCATTGAACAGGCTACCCGGATCTATGAGGTGCAGAAGCCTATCGAAATAAAAATAACGCGCCGAAAAACCCCAAAACCAACAGCACCCCGGCTGCTGCCAAGGTGTCAGAGGTAAAGGTTGCCCCCGTTTTAGATTTGGAGATGGGGGGGCCTAAAAACCTGCCTGCACCAAATAATTCACAGCCCAGAAGGCCCTCGGGCCAGTCACAGACAGGGAGTCGAGGAGGTAGTCCCACAAATGGGGTCCCCCGCTCCCCTCACTATGTAAGTCCCAGCTACAAGGGAAACCGACCAATCCTGGGTTATGTGTGGACTCCTCCAGCCCAAGGGGGGGATCCAGCAAAGCACCTGACCTGGGGAACTTCCCTCCTAACTACCCCCAGGAGGGCAGAAATTCACCAAATCCTGGGCAGAACTTTTTCCCCAGGTATCCACCCAATTTCCAGCCCCAAAATCATCCATCCTTATTTCCCCAATTCCCTGAGCCCAGACAACCTAATCCGGGAGAGGGGAGGCCAAGGGTGGAGGGGTAACAAAATCTTCCCAACCAGGGGTACTACCAGAGAAGGGATAGCTACCCTTCCGGGGATCAGCCCAGGGGAGAAAATAGAGCCCCGTATCAGCCTGAGCGGGTTTCACAACTTGAGCACCAGGTCCAAAATATGGCACGAGATCTGGGTCACATACTGAGGGCTCAACAGAACCCTCAGATGAGCATGCCACTGCAGAATGCCCCAAACTCTGGACCTGGTGCTCCAGAACAATGATGGGGGCAGCACCCCGATAACCCACCGGTTCTCAGGGAGGAGGCACAAGGGGAAGGGGGGTGTAAAGCCTTGGAGGAAGCTTCCTTCCCAACTTGTAAACAGCCCCTGGAAAACCAGGAACCGGAAACAAAATCTCCTGCCCCTGAAAGCCTGCCTCCCAAGGAGCAGAGGGGGGGTAGGAGAAACACAGGAACCAAACAGACCCACTTTGTGGAGGAGGTACAGGTCTTCCAATTTGAGGGAGAGGGATCCTCAGAAGATCCTGGGAAAAGGATCTTCTCCTTCAGAGATGGGGGAACTCCTCCCAAAGAAAAATGGGTCCCAAGGGATTCCAATCCAGACTGGGGAGATATGAAGACTGAGCTACCGCCGCCCATCATCTCATCCCAGAACCCACAATACCGAAATCCCCTGGTTCAAACCCATCCTGGTGACTGCCTCCAAAAGGGGGGGGGGGCGGCCCAGAACCGGAACCAGGGGAACCCACAATGGCTCTGATCTCCAGTTGCCAACTTTTTCTTGCAGATTCCCAAGACTCTCCACAGAATTCTGCCCAAATCTCTTCTCTAGCAATGTCCAAAACCAGAAAGTTAGCCCACCAGTTGTCCAAAAATGTGCATTATCTGTTCCCCCTTGAGGAGAAGGAGGGAAGATACTATGCCCCGGTACAAGTACAGGGGCAGGGTACAATTTTGGCACTGGTGGACACTGGATCCCAAGCTACCCTTCTGTCCAAAAGGGTCTTTGAGGAACTAAATGCAGGAAGGGTGGAGAATTACCGAATTCCTCTCACCTCTCTTCATGGACAACTGCAGAACTTTGACGGGAAGGAAATTCCTGTTGAGGGGACTGCAGACTTGGACATTAAAATTGGGCGACACAAGGTGAAACACCCGGTTATAGTAGTGACTCCAGAGGGCACCCCTTGTTTATTAGGGAATGACCTCCTGAGAAGGTTGTCACCCCTAATAGATTGCATAAACAAGGTGCTCTGGACCCAGACTAGCCGACCAATAAAATTAAAACAGAGTGTCAACCAGGTTAGTTTAAACGGCAGCTGCCACATGGTTGAACAAAAATCTGACCAAGTAGAATTTCACTTCCAGAACAACCAAATTCCAGACGTGACAGTAATAGCAGTAGGACAACAGACTGGTGATGGGGGGTCCTCTCTATTTCTGAAAATCAACCTTCCTTCCAGTTTAAGGTGGTATTCCACACTGGAAGGAAACACCCTGAAATTCTTTACTAATCCACAATCAGAAACTTCCACTCCTATAGTCCAGAAAGATGTGAAATCAGCTCAGAGCCTGGCTGATATTCAGCAAATTGGAGAGCAGTTGTTCATCCCTGTCCAGTTAAATGATGGGAAGGACTCTGTTCTCGTTCGAGTGTGTGTGAACAACGGTAAGAGCTTCATTAGCGAAGCCATGTTCCGCCAACTCCCAAAAGATCCAGCCATTCCCACATTCAAACTGATAGACAAATGGGAAATGGACCTGGAAGCACCTAATTACAAACATCTCCTGCCAAGCAGGTGTATGCTCAAAATCTCCGTTGGCAACAAGAGCATAGTCCATAATTGTTGGGTCATGCGAGACGTCACTGCCGCCTGTGACATTCTCAATCGCTTTGCCATTAGTTTGGACCTAATACACTTCAAAGCCTGGTCCCGATTAGCGGATAATCCCATGGGCTTTGATGATCCAGAAAAAGCATTTAGGTCAGCTCAATTGCTACCTTATGCAGTTGAAATTCAGATCAAAGAGGAAGTCACCATCCCAGAAAGGACCCGGCAATTCTCCCTGGAAGTGAAAGTTAAAAGAGGACAACATTTGAAAAACCCTGATGCTTATATACATCTAAATGCTTCTCTCCAACAGCAAGGGTTAGGGGTAAACCCAACACCATTAGTCAACATAGAACATGCCACCATTCCAATAGAGGTGGATAACAGCGACTTAAAGAATATTACTCTAGCCGCAGGCACCATTATTGGAATGGCGGTTGATGACCGACATTTTTCCATTGATCTAGGAAATGAACTGTTAGGACCAATCCCCAAGGACTGTTTTGACGGTGACAGTGATGACAAACCAACATCAGACAGGATTTTCACCCGGCATGGGGGGAACTTCCTGGTGTACACTTCTTGCCCTTATGGTAAGGAAGATGTGACTTGTGACTTCAGGAGGGATGAGGTGATTTTCCAGGTCCATGAGGGCTGCCTTTCCCACCTGAAGCCTCCAGTCCAAATCAGCACTCTGACCAGGGACTTCTCCACCCAGCTGGAGGAGGCCGCTGAGATAGCCAAACCAGAAGTCTTTCCAGGCTTCAGGCAGATGGTGGAAGAGAGAGTCAACCTAGCTGATGCCTGTGTGACTCTGGAACAGAAGCAAAAGTTGAAACAAGTTTTCTTGGATTTCCAAGATCTCTTTGCGGTAGACTCATATGACTGTGGTCGCACCAACATCCACACAACAACAATTCCCACGGACCCTGGAATGACTCCAGTGTTTGTGAAGCAATATCGTTTGCCTCTCGCATCCATGAAGTCCCTTACTGAAATAATTAAGAACCTTGAGTCCCGGGGAATAATACGTCCAGTCCACAGCACGTTCAATAATCCGGTGCTGGGAATATTGAAGCCAAACGGCCAGTGGAGACTCTGCGCCGACCTTAGGGAGCTCAACAAACGGGTCCATACTTCCCGATGGCCTCTGCCCTACATTGACCAAGGGCTGGCCCAGATTCAAGGGTCATAAGTATTCACTGCAATAGACCTGACCAATGGATACTGGACCGTGCCTGTCAGTAGGGAGGACCAATACAAACTGGCTTTTACCTTTGGGGGCCAGCAGTACACCTGGACCCGGACTCCCTTGGGATACCTCAACTCCGGCAATGAATTCAACATTTTCCTACATAAGGCCATGCCCGACCTGGGTGCGAGGGGTAACCTGGCTTATGTAGATGATGTCCTCATCAAAAGTTCATCTGAGGTGGAACACATAGCTGAGATCCATTATGTTCTGACACAGTTGAGGGCCGCCGGAGCAAAACTTTCCTTTCAGAAAGCACAGTGGTGTAGAACCCGTGTTAATTTCTTGGGGCATGAGATTACTCCTCAGGGTCTCTGTCCCCAAGAAAAGAAAGTGGAAGCCCTCCAGAAACTGAAAGACCCCACAACTCTGCGGGAACTAAGGAGCCTCCTTCGACTGACTAATTACAGCAGAAAGTTCATTGAAGGCTACGCAGAGATCACTAGACCCCTGATTCATCTCTTGAAGGGGGGGGTCAAGTGGGAATGGGGTCCAGAACAAGCCGAGGCGGTAAAACAACTCAAAAGAAGCCTCTCACAAGCGCCTTGCCTAGCTTACCCTGTCAGAAACAAGGAGTTCTTCCTGGAGATGGGGTTCTCTAATACGTGCTTGACGACAGTATTATACCAAAAGCATGACAAGGTCAATAAAGTAATCTCCTATGCGAGCAAAACTTTATCCTCTGTGGAGGAAAAATTCAACGATTGTGAGAAGGCACTCCTGGCAACGGTGTGGGCATTGAAGAATTACCGCCCGTTTATCCAGGGGGAACACATCATAGTGGAGACTCCACACCAGCCTCTGCAATATCTCCAAAGTGACAGAATCCGGGCCGGAAATGTGAGTAATTCCCGAATTACTTCCTGGATTCTGTCAATGCAAGGCTTTCCTGTGGAGGTCAGATATGGCCAAAACAAGAAGAGTCCCCTTGCGCAAGGTCTGGCGGACTTGCATGATTGTGCCAGAGAAAACGGTCTCGAGGACGAAAGTCTAAAAATCAAGGACAACATGGAGGCATACTTTAATTCCCCACACAAAGTCTTTGAAGAAGACAAGTGTGAGGGAATGCCCACTGTCTATGTGGATGGATGCTCTTACCATGTTGACAACGACGGGGAGAAAGAACTGGTGGCTGGCGTAGGGAATGCATGGGTGAAGGAGTTCCCAGAACCCTCCGCTGGATACAAAATTGGTCCCCGAAGTAGTCAGGTGGCAGAATTGATGTGCATCAGGCCATCCTCACTGCTGTCCAACATCAACTCCACGAACTGGTCATAATCACTGATTCGGATTATGTACGGAACGGGTTAGTGGAGCACCTGGTCAACTGGAAAACCAGAGGCATGTTATGCGCTAATAACAAACCCCTGAAACATGGGAAGTTAATCCAAAACATTGATGATCTGGTCACCTCGAATAGGATGACCATCTACTGGAAGAAGATCAAGGGTCATTCCAAAGTAGAGGGACCAGACAAAACTGGAAATGGCTTAGCTGATCAGCTGGCCAAAACCGGGGCCATCCAAGGGGACCTAATCGAAATAGAGTCCCTGTTGGGGGAAATCAAGGTCACTGCTATCACTAGGTCCCAGACAAGTGCTCACAATGATCTTTCAACTGCACAATGGAGTAAGGAGACCCCTGATGCTGATTTAATTACAGCTCAGAAGGGGGATCCAATTATTGGTTAGTTTTACCAACACCTTGAGGACCCAGAGAACTTTCCCCTGATGGATACCGATTACATTGGGAAAGAGGACCTAAGAGTGTTGATGAAATGTCCAAAAATGTTCCGGATCCAAGACGGTTTGCTGGTAAGGAAATCCAAAGCTGGCCACGATCAGTGGGTGGTTCCTACTTCATTCCGAAGCCTGATGTTAAGTCACGCCCATGACGCGGCCACCGCCGGTCATAGGGGGTTTCACACAACACTGGAAATCTTAAGAGAGGTTGCATACTGGCCACACATGGGCAGGACCTCGACCAATACTTGAAGGGGTGTCTTGTGTGTGCACAATTTCAGCCATCATCCCTCACGCACCGTGCACCCCTCCAAAAGAGGGGGATGACACTGCCATGGTCAGATTTGCAAATCGACTTTGTAGGCCCTGTGATTCGCTCGTCTAGAGGAAACAAGTACATGTTGACCGTTACATGCTTGTTTACCAAGTGGGTGGAATGTCTCCCAGCCCCAAACTGCAAGGCAGAAACAGCAGCTGCCCTGATGATTAACCACATCTTTTCCCGTTTTGGTCTACCTCAAAGGATTGAGTCAGACAGGGGTAGCCACTTCACCAGTGAAGTAATGACAAAGATGTGGGAGATACTGGGGGTTAAAAGGAAGCTACACATTGCTTACAGGCCAGCTTCTTCTGGAGCAGTAGAGAGATACAACCGAACCATTGTGAGCATATTAAAGAAGTTTGTGGCAGATTCTGGGCCAAGTTGGGATATCCGATTACCTCTGGTCCTAATGGCATCAGATCTACCCCTTCATCTGCAACCAAAATGTCACCATTTGAGTTGATGACTGGACGCAAGATGGTGCTTCCCCAGCATTTGCTCTACAGAACCCAAGAGCAAACATTGATAAATGCCTCCACAACTCATGAGTATGTGGAGAATTTAAGGAAACACTTTCAACATGCTTTTGCCTATGCTCAGTGGAATCTAGAAAGATCAGCTGAGAGTATGAAGACCCACTATGACCTGAAAACTTCCAGGAAGGAATATCAGGTGGGGGACCGGGTCTATTTATACAACTTCCAAAGAAACCAGGCAAGACAGCACAAATGTTTGCCTACATGGAAGGGACCCTTTGAGATTATAGACAAGATCTCCCCTGTGGCCTACAAGATCTGCATCCCCAAAGGCGGTTTGGGAGAGGGGGAAGACAAGTGGGTCCACATAAACCAGTTGAAGTGTTGCCATCCCAGGCACACTTTGCAGCAACTGGAGGAGTCCTCTGTAATCCCAGAGGGTACCGCTCCAGAGTAATTCTATTCCAACCCTAAAATATCCTACATATAGCCTATCAAATTCTGTGTTTCTCAAGTTTATGTGTTCCTGTCGCTTAATTTAAAAAAATGTGCATGTTCATATCTGTTGAGTTCTAAAATAGATATGCCACCCCACTATATCAATGGTGGGGGAGAAATGTCCATGAATAGGTATTGCCGCTTTTCCTTTGTCGTCCTAGGAGAAAGAAAACCTGGAAACTGGCCAAGAAAGGACGATCCGGAGACCGGGAGCAGAGATCCGAGGGGCCCAGGGTACCGCCCAATCCTTCCATCAGGACCAGCAAGGAGAACTGATTGATCGACTGGAGGGAGGAAAAGATGCTGACCTGTGCCATTTGCAGAAATGGAAGAAGATTATGCAGACATACCAGTGCGTGGGTCAAAACCTTCTGTGCACTCGACTCCCCATCGACTCAAATTCAAAGTGCAGTCGCGTGGGGGGGCCTTGTTGGGTGTCCTGACCCACGTTTGGTTTGAGCTATCATGCTGCAACATTTGGTGCTGTGGGCTTAGAAAATCCAAGATGGCCAAAAAGCCCACATGTGCGCCAGAATCCAGGAGAACCACACAGTTTGAGCGTACACCAAAATGGCTGCCTAACTTGCCACCCACCAGTGCGAGCATGATGGGCCAGCGTGCCATGGGTGGAAAGGGTGCCAAAGGTAAAACAGCAGTGCCTGTTAGCTCAAAAATGCTTTAAAATTACCTTTGGTTTCTCTGAATGCCAGCTCAAAATGCTGATTTTCAAACATTGCAACACATACAAAAATCTCACTGAATACCAGCGGACATCTGGCAGAATGAAGTATGTGTGCATACAAAATCTGGGAAGATGAAGAGCCCAAAACAATGTTCATAACAAAACTTGCTGAGCTATGCATGTCAGTAGCCTAACTGAAACTGGATTAAAACCACCAAAATCTAAATGTTTAAATTAACTGAGTGACCTACTTTTGAGTGTCACATAGTTTGTAACTGTTAAAATGTCATAGTTTTGAACTTAGAATCAGCATTCTAGCTGCATATGTAAAAATTGTATTGACTTAAACTGGGGGACAAAAAGTGACATTTTATCTGAAACCTGGCTTAATGAAACTGAATTCTGCCTGACATCTACCCCCACAGGAGTTAAAACCTGCTCAGCCACTCTTCCCCTTGCCAAAAGGAGTTGTCACCTCTCTGATTAGATTAGGGGTGGAGCAGCTGGGGACTACAGGGAGGTGAACAAAGGCCTGTCCTGGACTCAGGCAAATGTTATATTGGGGGCGTCGTAAAAGTGGCTTCCTCTTGGGAGAAGTGGGAGGAGAAGTGCCTCTGGGAGCCACCCGAGCTGGAGGCAGGGACAAGCCGAAGCTTCCCCCATGTGCTTTGGAACCTAAACCACACCCATCTGGGCCAAAGCATAATTTTAAAAAGATAGATAACTCAAAGTGCGGACTTGTCAGAAATATATAAGTAATATCATTATTTTTGTGATTTTTCTGTGAACATTTTGAGATGCGTTAGGCCCCTGTTGTGTATTCTGGGGGGTTGCTAGCGGAAAATAGGGTCTCACTCCAAATGTCTGCATGTTAAAAATCTGACACTTCATCAATTCATGTCCATACTCCTTGCGCACATGTGTGTAAATTTGGGTAAATGTCCGATATTGCAAAACCAGTTAAAAAGCGCAAAATATTGTCATTTTTGAATGCAAGCCCCCAGGAAGATCAGAGGCGGACAAGCATGGACCATAAGGAATATATAATGTGCACGTGCAATTTCAACAAATTGTATATCTGGGAAGGATGTATTTGAATCAAATATAGATTTGTGGGGAAACTGACCAGGGGAGGATCCTCTGACCCATAAAACCTACAGCATCACTCTGACTCACATTTCCTTCCCTCAATCTTGGGAGAGGGGAGAATTGGGTCAATGACAAGTAGAGAAGGGCAGGCTTAGCTAGGCCCAGGCACACACCCATTTTCAAAACACATAAAAAGAGACTGCTGGGACAGGTAGAGAGATTCAAATCCAGTTGCTGCGGAGCGTTTTGCCGGACCACACAACATCCAGAAGATACCAGTTCCAGACAGACTCCAGCTACATACTCCAGAACCTACAACTTATACTTTAGAACCTAAATCAGAGGCCTAAAACGACAAGCTGCGTTCTCTGCAGCAGGCCTCAAATCACTGCAAGCTACTCACAGCGGGTGAGCTGCTTGAATCCCTTGCCAAGAACTTTTGCCAGGACCAGTGCAGAGATCCAGGAGCCGTGCAGAGACCGCTGTATCCAGACAGACCAGACCAGTGCAGACCTGACCAGACCGTGCAGAACCGCAGACCCAGAGACCAGATCGCTGTGAAGTGCCGCTAGCCTGATTGATCAGATCCGTGACGAGACCCAGTCCTTCCAAATATATTGTGAGTACAGCTAGGACGGGGCAAAACCAAATCTCTTAGTTTAAAGTAATATAATTCAATCTATTTAACCTAAGTGGAACTGCCTCCTGTCACCTGTCATTTGTAAAGCTGCACCACTGTCATTTGTCAATTCTGCAGCTGCAAAGCTGTCACCTGTCATTTTGAGTTTACTTTAAATCCGAAAAAACGACCTTTACAAAATCGTTCATATCTCTGGAACCGTTTGGGCTACGAACTTGGTTTCTCCTTCCTACTCCTTATACTTTTTCCGCAATCACGATTCCCGCACTCGCGAATTTTACCGCGATTTGCGATTTGGTTAAAAATCCAGCCATGTGTAACCATCAGCAGTCATTTCTTTCCTTGCTAAAAATTTGTTTGCCTCTTAATCACCATCTCTGAATCATTGCTAAGGTGAGCCTGAACTCATCCCAAGTATCTCTCACTCACCCTGAACCTCCTAAAGGGAATTAAAAGCATTTTCAGCATATTTCTCACTTCATTGCCACCACATTCAAAGCACTTGGGCCTGTGTTTTAAAACTCATACCGGTTTTCTTTAAGCTTGCTGGGGGGAACTGAATTCCGTATTGTATTTGATTGCATTCCTGAGAACTGTGTACTCCTTTTTCCATCTACTTCCGTGTTTTACATTGCATAGGGGAGGGGGGTGAATTGCCAGAGAAAAAGTGATTATATTATCTTTTGCTAAAATCATCTCAAGTATTTCTGTACTGCCTTTTATTCCTCATTGCTTTTCCCTTGAAATCATAAAAGTATTTTTGCTACTTGATCCATCCTATACTAACTCCTCATTGATTATAAGGAAGTGTGCTAGTGTCAGATTACCCATTGTTGATTAACATTATATTTATAAGGGCGATATCGATTATTAATTTATTATAAAAGCGTGGTATCTATATTTTTTCTTGTTTCTCAAATAAACCTTTTAAACTTGCAAAACAGAACTACTTCTTGGCTCAGTGGGGTCAGGGGGATTCTAAGAGAGGAGTGTTATATAGGGGTAGTCATCCAGAACTCATGAACTGACATAAAGATATATCAATAAGGGTTTCCATTCAGTATCCCAGACTAGGCATTGACTTAGCTGTAGTGTTGAATTGAATCTTCTTACAGTGCCAACCTGTCAGATCCCACATCACCATGGCAAATGCTGTTTGTTTGTTTGTTTGTTTGTTTTATTCATTTATAATGTGCGCCAGACCCGAGGGCAAGAGGGCGCAGCAGTACAGGATATGCAAAGATTACAAGGGTTACAAAAGTTGCAAGTTACAATTTACAAGGTGTTAATAATATAAACAGGATAAGGCAGTAATGCAATAAGTTATATACAGGATATTAAACAGTAAATTATAAACAGGATATGGTATTATATAGTGATTGCCGGTAGTGTAACATCGGGGCAATACAAGACAGATCAATTTACAGTATACAGGCTGTATCTGTAATAAGGCAAGAGGATGGCAGCGGGCACTGGCTAGCTGATCGATTGCTTCAAGTGGTTGATGTAATTGGCTCTGAATTTAAGGTAGGATTTCTCAGCATGTATAGTTTGGGGCAATGAATTCCATACTTGGGCCACCCGGACAGGGAAGCTGGCACCTCCGGCCTTAGTCAATTTGAATCTCGGAATGATAAGTGTATTGGCATAGGTGATTCTTGAGGGTCTGGATGATCTTCTTTCTACAAATCTATCAGAGAGATAGGGAGGAGCCGCAATGTTCAGTGCTTTGTGAGTGAGAGAGGCGACTTTTAATAAGATTTTGGGCCTCATCACGACCTCAGCGGTAGCGGTGGTGCTATTAGCGCGGGGGCTATTAGCGCGACCGCCATAGCCCCCGGCGCTAATAGCGCGGGATTACGAGTTGGGTGGACTTGGAAGTCCCATTTTCCCATTGAGCCCATTTGGGAATGCCCCATTCCCCATTGGGCTCAATGGGGAAATTTTGCGCTCACACCGCCGGCGGATTTCCCGCCGGCGGTATAAGCGCGAATTCTCAGCAGATTTCACACCAGCTCAGAGCTGGTTTGAAATCCGCCGAAGCCCTGATTCGGAGGACCCTCAAATCCGGCGGTAATAGCGCTACCGCCGGATTTAAGGGTTACCGCCGAGGTCGTGATGAGGCCCTTTGTCTTGGGTCGACAGCCAGTTGTTATTCCGCCTTATCTCAGAAATATGATGCCCTTTTGTCTTGCCCATTTCTCTTTGTCTTCAAAAATTGACTGCCAGTTTCACATTTCACCCAGAGGACTGATGTGACTCTGCCAGTTTCACATTTCCCCCAGAGGACTGATGGGCTCCTTTCAAAATTTCCCCACGAAATAACCATGTCATTTTCTCCTTGTCCAATAAAATGAGCCTGCAATGTTCGCGCCACCAACCAAAGTGCACCACCATAGCGCACGTTCCAACAACAAATCACCGGCCATACTAATGGGACAAAATCCCACGTCTTCATCCCGGGCCTCATGACCCAAACAAGCCCGAACAAAAGATTGGGTCGCACAGAGCTGGGCCAACCTCCCACCACAACTGCCCACCGTGGCACAGAGGTAAAACAAGGTTGGTCTGAACGGAGATAAACAAAGACAAATCTTGTCACACAGGTGGCCACCCCTGTGACTGCTGCCGCCACCAGTGCATCTCGAGCGGTCACATCAGTTGCCCTACTACACTATGCCAAAACCCTGACTCCACAGCCAACCAGCCTGCAGACTACGGCACACACGCGGCACACAGTTCCACGTGACTCCGGCGTCCTGGAAGCACCAATGTTGATAGAAATGCCCGAAACACAAATCCAAGTAAGCATTTTCTGTCAAGATAGCTACAGATTAGTGATGTAATATGTGCTGACATCAGTGATGGCACTGTTGATGCCATTGCTGATGCCATCTGGGATTTCATGTGTGACAGTCTGAGCACTGAATGCTGAGGGCATGAGTTTTGCCTGCATAGTTTACCATACCTGGGGAATTTCTATGGTTTTAAAATGTTGTGCAGATACCATAACATACCTTTAAAGACACGTGTTCACTGAATTTCAATGTTTTTAAAAAGGATAAACTCACCATACCATCCTATAAATACACAAACACGCACCTACTTTCCTTTACTAACAGTTCACTCTTTCTCTGACATTGCTCAACGTTTCCCTCTCTTTCTTAAACTAACTATATCTCACTTCCACCCCTTTCAGTTAGTCCACTCAGGTTCTTTATTTTTCTATTCCATTTCCTAGGCTCTCTCTTGTTCGTGTTCTGTCTCCCTCATTCTGCCTTTTCCATTTTCCCCCTCTCACCTCATCTACAGCTCTTCATCGCTTCTCTTTCTGTGTTAAACACTCATATGTGTGCACCCTTGCACACAAGTACTCCTTTTTTTTAAGTACAGACTGGCCTATTTCCAAAGACTATCCAACAGTCATTATCCTTTTGAAGTGGTTCCCTTGAATCCCATTATTAACTATACTCACAGTTGCAGTCTTGTCCACAGGACTGAAGCTTTTGTAGCTCACTGGGTAATTCCTCCTCGTGAGTGATATTTCGGGCTTGAAAGTGTGCAGTTGCTGTCAAAGGTAGGGGCTTCTTGTGGGGGTTGTTCATTAATATTTGGTGCAGTGCACATATGTTTTCCCCCTTGGCCACTACTGAAGTGCAAACAGAAGGGTAAGGTAGAGGGGGAAGGGAGGAGGTCAGGCGCCGCCTTCGGAGCATGTGGGCGCGTGAGACCGATAATGAATGAGCTGCTCCACGCTGCCTCCGAGGCTCTGACAGTTACACGGAAACCGGCCATTTTCGTCACCTCAGCATTCCCATGTTTGACGTGGCAGGTTCGTTTTAAAGTACGACGGATTTTCTCACAAAGGAAAACTCTCCAATGTTTTGCCTTGGTCGGTGCGAGAATCGGGTTGTTGACGTGTGCCTCAAAACGTGCCCCCTTCCCGCTTAGAGCAGCGTGTCACTCACAAGCGAGCTTGCTTCCTCTTGTCCCAGAGACAGATCCGTGACAGAGCCATACTCGCATCCATCTTTGGGCGCATCTGGCCCACGTCTGACATTTAATTTCCTCACCATTAGACTCAAACAATGCGTGTACTTTAGCAGATAATGCGATGCGTTACTACGCAGGGAAAGGAGAGGCAATTTATTAGCCTAATTTAAAAAAAGCCTTCGGCAAAGAATTGTGCGTTTGTATACATCGATCTGAAGGGAGCAGCCTATTTCCTTCAGATTCGCAAAGGCATGGGGTCTGATGCCCTTTTATTCTATGATGAATACATTACCATCTCTTTATCTTCCGCCGGGTAAATATCAATTAAGGGTGAACGGAAAAACATGGCGCCCGCATGGGGCGCAGACATGCCAAGAGCATAGGTGAACAAGCAGGCGCAGAGTAGGCTGCGTTTCATTACGAGTCCAACGTTATTTCCCGGTTATCAAAACGATTGAATTTAAATTGAAAGGTAGCGCACTTTCCTTTTGCATGTCTCTGTAAAAGGACACATTTTCACACGAGATAACTGAGGAAAAATAACAATTTAAGGGTTGCTTCTGAAATGAACAATTAACAGCTCAATTCATTGCTCAATTCATTGCTCAACGTTTCGAGTAATGAAATGTAAAGTGGCCACGTGTACCGCCCATCTGCCATTTTGGCATCTTCCCTGTGCTCAGTAGAATTGAACTGCATTGACTTCTGCTGAAAGCCTGTATCATAATCAAATCATCTACAAGGCTGTCACCCTGAAGTCTCCCCGGCTACCTCAGAGGAACTCATTATCTCCAGAGGCCTATGATCCACCAGAAGTAAGCACATGTGCAGACTCTACTTTGCCAGTGTTGTAAGGAAATAACCAGAAGATAGGCCTTCTCTGTCTATGCCCCAAGACTCTGGAACCTCCTCCTTGTCAACATCAGACTCGACCCATCACTTCTACAGTTTAAGAAGAAGCTCATTACCCTCCTCTACATTGAATGGCTCCTAGCTAACCCCTTCAGCAAAAGGGAGAGAGGGAATCTGTGGCTGTAATGACGATGCGTTGGAGAGATTGACCCAAAAGAGTCTAGCCTCCAGTGTTCTTTTTTTGGAAGGTTATAGGCAAATGGCACCTGGACTTGTGGGGGTGAGACTAGCCTGTTTAAAACCAGTCAGATTGGGCTTTTGCTTGTGACACTGTACTCAGGTGGGTCCTCAAGCCCTGATTCTGTGACGGCCAGTGCGTTGTACTAACCCTATAAGGTCAGGGGTTGCTATTTTGTCAGTTGTGGTCTCAGCACAAGCCAGATTTTCTGTCATTGCCTGAAGGCCAGGTGGTCTTTGACTGTGCATAGTCAATTGGGCCTGAGAAGGCGGATCTTACATTGCATTTTAGATCAAACCGTGGGACTATTATTGGAGCTGCATCGCTGGATCAAAGCATTCTGACAGGGGTGTAGTGCATGAATTTCTTTCTTCATATGAAAAAAAAAGTATCCGACTGAAAGTGCGTGTTCATCATTGGATTTGAAGAATTTACCCTATTTCAATATTTTCCTGAAGAGGCTACGAGATGACAGGGAAGAGAACATGCCAGCTAAATTCCCTTGTAAAAATCATGCAGAAAACTGTCAAGACCTTCGGTTGTTCAAGGCCTCTAGTCAATGGGTTCTAGTGAACTCTCCTATCACCCCTCTCTTACCCCATGCCCATCTGCCTAGCTCTATTTTATAACCTCCCCAGTCAAGTGAACTTTTGTTAGCCAGCTGCCTTTGAGCCTAAAATCCATACATACATTGAGAATCAGATGCAGTGAATACCACCAGATTTTGAGGTGAAACAACTCATATATTTCCAAACCGTTTTACCCCAACACAAGAGGTGGAGGTAAAAGATGCAAACACTTTCCTGAATGTGTTTAAAGTTAGTTCTTGGTAAAAAAAGACATTGTGTATGGGGTAAACCTAAGGGGGTTAAAACGTAAACACATCTGATGCCCCCCCTTCTCACCCCTTTTCACCGTTTGCACAAAAGGGTCATAATTGACTAACGCAAAAGTACTCTTTGCACCGTGAATTAGGCCATTTAGCACAGTACAAAGAGTACTTGTACAGTGAAAAGTGACTTTGCACTGCACGGTGCAAACTGTATTTTTGCAGTGCAAAGTCACTTTGCACCACTGCTCTAAATATTCCATGAATCAGGCCCTTGATGTCTTTTAGTGGAACTGTTTTACAGTTCTACAAAAAAACACCCACAGTCTGCCTTTCAGACCAGGCACTGCCCATCTAGGTTTGACCTCAAATCCGAATGAAAGAAAGGTGACCCCTGGTGGTCTTACTGGGGAACCTTTCCTCTATTTCTACTTATTTTATGCAAATTCCTTATGATGCGGTGTCTGCTTATTTGTGTGCCATGCACATCATTCTTTTACTTGAGAATCATGTATTACAATATCTTTGCCCACTTCAGAATGAATGAACTGGAGGTGCCACAACAAACCAAATATAGCTCTAGACCTCATTTTGGCTTACTGTAGCCAACATGACAGCTTCTGAAATGCAATTCGGGGGTATAGGCTGTGATTCATGTGCTGTGTTTCCTCAGAGGCCTCAGAGGCCTATCTTTTGCGTACATCTCCTCTCCTCCTCTTCCCTCATCTCTCTCTGCTACCTCCAGCCTCCCCTGTAGCCGCCTCTCCTCCCTCTTTCTCTTCCTTTCTTCTTTTCTCCCCTGACGAGATATCCAGACAAGTCTGATCTATGAAAGCCTTGTCAAAACAGGCTCTTCCCTGTTCATTCAAAACCATCAAGGACCATATTGACACCTTCGCTCCTGCCCTGGCTGACTTCTGCAACCACTCCTTCAGCACTGGAGCCTTCCCCTGCCCTCTGAAGCACTCTCCAATGCACCCTTGTCTAAAGAAACCGACTGCCGACCCCTCCTGCCCAGCTAACTATCGCCCGATCTCTATCACTCCTCTCCTTTCCTGGGCAAACTCCTGCTACCAGGTGAACTGCGTTGCCCAGCCCTTGAAGATGAGTAGCAATACCCTAGAGATGGATGGGGATGCACATTTTATTCATACATCAATAATCAAGAGTACTACGGTAGTTTGGTAAAAGGGAGTCTGTTTTAATATCAAGTATCTAAAACAGGGAGTACAACGAACGTAAGCATTCGCTCGATCCTCTTACTCAATTTATCTTTAGTAAAAACAGAGGTTTTATCATGCAAAATCATCATCAGTGACGTGCTGACCTGCGTCATTACAAACGTCATCCTACGTGGCAAACTACAAAACCTATTTGAGGGAGTGATTGGCTCTAAGTGAATATCTAAGTATAAGTTCCATATCAGTATAGAACCGTGAAGGGAAGTTATACGGTACTTAACATCAGGTGGGGCAACTTAGCCTTGCCCTTAAAATGGCCACTATAAACTTCACTAAAAACACAAAGTTCCATTGGCTACACAAACTATAGGACCCTTGATTACACATTCCTCTACAATTGGTTGGCTTCTAACCTCCGTCAGTACTTTTCCACCTACGCAGACTGAACTTCCAGGTGCTAGTGAGCACGTCTTAACACTAGCTTCCCACCAATTTATGTATCAATCCATCTTCACCTCAATGGTCCAGTGTCAATTAGTGTTTTGAAGTTTGACCTTGAGTTTGCACTGTGCTCTGAGAATTTTAAGGAGTATGGGCACATCCTGCCCTCATGCGTCGGTGTGACCACCTCAGTCATCCAACTTCCTTCTTCCACGTGACTGGACACCATGAAATCTAGCCTTTTCGTGTATTTACTATTATTTTCTAGTAGTCCTCTGACATCTTTTGTTTTGCTCAAGTCTTCTGAACAAGAGTCTCTGTTCTTTCACATGATTTGTATCCAATGTCAGCCAATTCCCGTTCTGATAAGACCTTGGCTTCTTGGCTCATCCAACTCCTTCTGCTGAGATTCACTTGTAAAGTCAATTTACTTTTAACTGCGACACACTGAAATGAGGCCTTCTTGTTAATGTTCAGCACTGCTTTGTAATGTGTAGTGGAAACATCCATCTTTTGCTCGTTCATATGCATCTGTATATATTGGCGCTTACCACAATCTATTTACTATAAAGCTTGATGCTAGCTTTTAAGTTTACTTTGCTGCTTGTGTTTCTGTTGCATCTGTACACATATAAACTAGCTCAATATCTTCATCTGTTTCTGTGGCATAAGCCTCTTCACCTTGATCCCAAGATGTCACTTATC
Source organism: Ambystoma mexicanum (assembly GCF_040938575.1). Lineage (NCBI taxonomy): Eukaryota > Metazoa > Chordata > Amphibia > Caudata > Ambystomatidae > Ambystoma > Ambystoma mexicanum. The sequence continues at coordinate 1,105,280,849 of NC_090930.1, read as the reverse complement.
CTTTGTACTTTCTTGATGCCTTATAGAATGTCTGCATCCTCTGGTCTCTGCATCTCTTCTATGTGCGTCAGTTCAGCTCAGTTGTGACATCACCATTCATCTTTGCCCTTCATCTGCTCTGCTTCTTCAGGAATCTCATTTAAATGGCCATCATATTGTCTTGTGTGTAGGTACGGTTTTCACTATGGGTACCTTGCCTCCCAGATCTTATTAGGTATTGGTACCCTCACTGGTACTGCACAGAGTCCATACTCTGCTCTTTGTCTGTTCAACTGCTCCGTGTATGTCTCATACTCTGGTTTCCACTCTATAGGTAATAGAGGCAGAGCAGTTGGAGTAGGCTTACTTGGCTACTCCTCTACACAATTAAAGATTGTGAGAATTGTAACAGTATATCTTCAATGAATTGTTTTGCAGAGATTAGTGCAATTGTGTACCAGAAGAGTAGTGACTGTAAAATTGTTTGATTTTCCTTTTCCTTTTAAAAATAAATTAATAAATATATTATTGATACACGCCGGCCTGACTCCTGGTCCATTGTGACATGGGGTGTTTGTGGAGGTTGGGTGTGAGACGGGTTAGAGGCCTACTCAAATAAAAGAACCTGTGGTTTATTAAAAATAAAAAGCCCTTTATTGTACGCCACATTCAATGTCGGGGAAGCAGTCCATGGCTGGAGTGCGCCGTGTGATAAAACTGTGACAAAGGAGGAAAGCAAAGGAACTGGAAGTACACCTCGGGGACCAAGCGCTGGTGCGCCTAACACAAGGATCCGAAGAGCCACCTGCCTTCAATCCACAGCCCCTGACAGTAACCCATATTAAACGATACATGGTAACAGCAGAAAGTCCCAATGGCACAATCACCAGAAACTCTTCTTTCTTCAAAAGACTGGGAAGACAGGAAACACAGCAGAGTCAAGAGAGTGCCTCCTCAGAGGACGGCTCAGATACCTGCTCTGACTTCATGGATGCTGATGTGGGGACAGACAGTAGTTACAGGGAGAGGGATGATCACCTCCCAGTGACTCACAGCCCATCTAAAAGAACAATACGAAGACCTACAAGATGGATAGAAGAAATGGGGTAAAAAAAGAAGTTCATTGTTAAGTGAGGGGGAGATGTAGTGTCCCATCTTTATGTTTAATGTATGCCTAGGAAGGACCCAGTCCTCTGTTCATAGTGAGCCCGGACGCTCGCAGAGTTAGGCAGATCTACCGCCCAAATGTTCGCCATTTGAAATATAGAAATAAAGGAGAACAGACATACGCTGCCTTCCTCTCAACGTGTTTATTGATTGTGCATATCTTGTATTACTATCGCATACCATATAACAGGATTCAAGTTTGGGTTTATTTCGGAATATAATGATTCCATAAAAACACAGAATATAAATACATGCATACATAGCATAAAAGCTATCAACCACTAGGATTCATCAATAAATAACATTTCTTGATGTTTAGAACCTGCATGAGATAGGTCAATACTGTTCAGCCCACTAGATGAGTTTCAGCTCTGAAAAGGCAGCATAGAGTGGGGTAATATTGATAAAACTAGCATATCATAAGAGCAAAGACAAAGGGCCTCATTACGACCCAGGCAGAAAACCATGGTGCTAATTGCACCATGGTACATGCCGGTAACTTACCGGCTCCGCCATGGCAGAATGGGGAATTACCGCCCCATTCCGAGGTTGGCGGGGCGGTAATTCCCCCTTCCTCCATGGCCCTTCCCCATTCCCATTTTTGCCCCATAGGGCTCAATGGGAATGGGGAAGGCGCTAAGTACAGTACCGCAAATTGCGGTACCGTACTTACCACCAAGGTCCCTTTGCGGGTCCCTACTTTAGCAGCTGGTGTAGACCAGCCGTTAAGGTCTGGTCCCGCAAAGGGACCTCGTAATCAGGCGCTAATGGGTTAACGGCGCCGCAGCCTTTTATGGCGCCGTTAATCCATTAGCACCAGGGTCGTAATGAGGCCCAATGTTCTGCTTCTAATTCCGGTGTAGGCTGGGCAGAAAAACATCAAATGTAATAGGTCTTCCCTAATATAAGGGCAACATCTTTCTCCAAGTGTATCTTTCCATATTGCATTGATCGTTTTGAGTGGATTAAAGTTAAATCTCATCCTACTAAGTAAAATTCTATCATGTGCATAATTGCTCCAGAAAAGGTAATCCTGTCGAGTTGTAGTGGAGGGACGGCAAATGCTTATGGCTCAACATAGTAATACAACAACCCTATCACGATGGCCAATGCTTCTCCAACTGGACCCCCATGCACAGTACCAGCTGCACAACTCATGTCGATTCCTCAAAAGCGGCTGGGAAGATAGACTGAAGAGTATGTGGAGAGTTTAGGTTGCAGCACTCGAAAAGGCACCACCAACAAGTCTAGAAGAGAGGCAGAGGAGCAAAATAAATGCATATAACCAGATCTAATGGGAATAACTGGTTAGACTGGTGGAAAGGACGTTTAGCGCAGGCCATGTGCCAGTGGAAGGGCCACCCTTTCTAATGACAGACGGAAACTATAACGATTGAGACAAGGACAGATGAAAAGATAACTATGAGGAACGATTATACATTTCTTTGTAGCGGTGGGAGAGCTAAAGAATTCATGGTTAGAGCTGAGCCAGAGTGTCAAATTCGAGCTGCGCCGAGGAGGGAAATGATGTATATCCTGTCACATGCCTCCCCACCCTCAAACACAAAACCAGACACATCAAGACCAGTGTGAGCTCCCACTGACTCATTCACAAACTGGGTAGCAACCCCCTTGTCCAAGACCGGTACGAACGCCAGTGCCTCATTCACAAACTGGGTAGTACGTGGAGAATCCAATGGTCTCTGTCCATAGACTGTGGGCTGTGGATGAGAAAAATAAATGGTCCTTCCAGGCCTTTTGTACAGCAAATGAAAATGTCCTAGGCAAATCCTCTTGCCCGCCAAACAGTGTAGCATATGCCCTATTTCCCCTTTGCACTAGGAGAGAAACATGGCTCATAAGTAAGCACGCAATGAGCAAGTTAAGAGAAATTTCAGCCTGTGGTGTGCACATTATCAATGATCAATATTCGTATTATGTTTGGGGCAAATGCTGTAGTTCATCACTGTTCATACAAATGCAGCGTTTTGTGTAGTGCACATTTAACAATCACTTTTAATGGATCCCAATTGTGGCAGCCAATAGAAATATGATACATTTTGGGTAGAGTGATTTACTCAAGTCTGCATAGATTGGTCGAGTGTGGAAGCCATGTTTTCTGGTTCGACACTTTGCAATTTAGCATTTTTCAGAGCACACATGCTCCCCTTGCATCTTTAGTTTTGCATCAAAATTGAATACCTGGCAAGGGATAAATAAAAGATCCTGTGCAAGTATATGATTGCGTGCATTTATTTGAACTGTTTCTGGGTGGTAACACCACTTTAATGTACTCTCTGAATGTTATGGCTCCAGTTGGGCTCTTCCTTTGCAAAGGCAGTTGAGCCGAGCCAGAGCCACACTTTATACTCTAACCACCTTTAAGCAGGCTCTGCTGTACACTCCTCTGTTTCTTTGGATAGACATGCTAGCAGACAGTTTTAGTGCATTGTCTCATATTTGAGTCACAGGACCTTTCTAAAATATATTCTTTGTGGCACATTTAAGCAATGGACTCTATTTTAAAAAAGAATATATGGGCGGCCGTGGCCTGGCTGAAGTCTGATGATGGCTTTGCACCGTGAGCTCCGCAGCCCGGATAGCTTGGTATTAGCAATGAGGCCTGTCATCCCGCAGATAGAATATTGAAACTTGCTGTGGTGGGGTTGGAGCTTTGTGGGCCCCCTGTAGGATCGCCTCCTTAGCGTTGAAGATTCAAGGAGGGGCTGCATTCTGACCGAGAGAGAGGACCTCTTCCGGCTCGGGCCTTTGACACATCATTATGGCCGCTGCGATAGGCGAAGCGGCAGCACCTCTGTAAAGAACGGCGGACACTTGCCTGCATTCTCGGCGGCTGTCACAACGTCATAGAGTCTTAGGAGGCCTACAAATCCAGTTGCCCAGAACCCTCGGTGTGGCCACCGACGGAGCTCGTCTGCTGTAAGAGGCTTCCTGGTCACAGTGTTCCTGCCCAAGGAATTGGCTGCAATGGTGATGATCCCGAGCACGGATGGTGTTTCCCGGGCTGTGCAGGCAGGGTGTCTGGCGCGAGGAGACCGCGGATGTGCAGATCACTAAGACCACCTGCCAGCCAGACAGAGTTGAGCAAGTTGCCGAAAAAGTGAGGGGGTGTGGGTAACCCAAGCGACAGAGCTTCACCGTATGGACTGCCTCAGGGAGCGTTGCCCATGTGGCAGGCCCAGCTGGCTGCTTAAGTGTATAGGTGTCTTCCCACAGCCTGGGGGATGCAGCAGTACCTACTTGACCAGGGAGATTTGCTCTAGTTGGCAGTTGATGTCGGCTGTAGTTTAGCTTCAGCAATCAGTGACCTCAAGGATGTAGAGGAACGATTAATGCAAACAACGGGGGGCATCGTTTACAAAGGGAAAATATAAAGGGCCCTTATCTGTGTGAGGACTCACCAGGTTGGAATAGCTTGGTGGGGGTGTGTCCTGTGCAGGCAACTCTTAGTTCCATCTTGGGAAAAAGGTGGTAAATCTTCACTGAAGAACCAGACTTGCCTAATGCCCCTCTTTCGCTGCTGCGTTTGCCGCCTATGGTAATACACTCCCTGCTTTAGTTGGTTCCCGTCCCCATTTTGACTTGCAAGTTTGGGCAGCCGGAATCATTTTCACCATGAGGACGGGGAAAGCTAAAGATAAATCGGAGACCTCTATCAGAGAGATGTGGCAGCAGTTGAAGCCTTCGGCCGTTGCCCCCATGGGTTCGTAGCCCGCTTCATCTTCAGATTCAGATGCTCAGCTGGCCACAAAGGGCGACATAACATGCCTGCTTCAGTCCATTCAGGGGATGGCTGCTACTTTTCAAGAACTGAAGGGCTCCTTTCAGGAGCTTGTACAGAATGTTCAACAGTCCGAATACAGACCAGGCGATATAGAGTCAGCTTTTTGTGACCAGGCAAACTCCCATGGCCAACTGAAATGAAGGGTAGAGGCGCTAGAGGATCATAGAATCTCCTCAGAGGAAAAACAGGAAGATGCAGAGAATCGCTCATGAAGAAACAATATTTGCATTAGGGAGATCCCCAAACAGATCAAGCACCAGGCTTTGGAGGCATACGTTTGAGATCTGCTCCTGGACATACTGGGAGGAATAGAAGAATATCTCACCCTCGATAGAACTCAGAGTCTGCTCTAACTTTCAGCAAGTCAAAACCTCCTTCCAGACGTATTAACAGAGTAGATTTCTTCAAAAGTATGGAGTGTATTTTTCAGAAATCCAGAGCACAGCAAGGGATCTTATTTAGGAGAAATACCTTGCAATTATTTCAGATCCTGACCCAAGGGACTATTCAAAAGTGTAGGTTGATGCAACCGCTAACCCTATGGCTTGCAAGTCAGAGCATTCAATATCGATGGTGATACCCATTTCGTATCCTTTTCAAGCTAGATGGGCTTCAACACCAATATACCACCCTTCGGGTTATCAATTGAAGGTCTGAAGATCCCAGTGGGCGAGAAACATCTTCCGGATGATGTGGGTCAAGAGGCCCATCTGGTGGGCTGGTCCAAGGCACGTTCAAGGAAGAGCAGGTGGAAGGATCGTAGGTGCCCCTCAATAAACAGAAGAGAAAGAAGCAGGGATTACGATGGCCCTACCTGAAGAACTGATTTGTGTCCTATGTGTGGGGGTGCTTAAGTGGTTGGGCCAAATTATGCAGCTTCATTTGTGGCAGCTATGGTTTTCTATATAGCCAGATTGATGTGACTTCAATATGTCATATTGTAAGAGTTTATAAACAGTTGTAAGGGCATTGGGAGTACCTGCCCTCATTCATATATTATCGACCTGTTAATTACCCCCAGACGGGGGTTTTCTTTCTTTTTCTTTTTTTTTACGATTATCCATGTTGTTGTGGTATGGTCTATACTTACTTGTGGAGTCGGATGGTGGTCACTAGAGGATGGTCCCATGAGTGTAGACCTAGCTTGAAAAGCCCCAACTCATTAGAGGCCTGGTTGTATATATACAAATATACTAGGCAGCACTCTGGGAATGGCTGATGTGAAAATAGTCTCAATGACTATTGAGGGGGTTGTTTAAACTGAGGAAAAGGAGGAGTGTGCTCACCAAATCGGCAGAACTAACAGCTGATATTGTGTTATTCCAAGAGATTCATTTATTAAGAATGTACTGGTCAACTCTACTCTCCAGATGGTTCCCTCGCCAGTTTTCTGTCTCTTCCCCTCCTAAGAAGGAGGGGTGGGAATTTGAATGGCTAATTCTCTTCACTTTGAGAAGATGAATGTTATTCTGGACCCCCAGAGACAGTATATGGGGTTACATATGATGGTTGGAGGTAGAGATTTGACCTTGGTTTCCATTTATGGTGCAATTCAGCAACATGATGGTTTCTATGGTCAAGGGTTTCCTCATATAGCCCATTTTCAACAGAGGGATTGTGTGGTTGGTCGGTATTAGACACAGGGATGGAGAGATCAGGTTTAGTAACCACATCAGAAACAGCAAAAACAATCTCCCTCTAACGAGCCATGGTCGACCTGCATTTGGTAGATGCGTGGTGACATTTGCATCCCTACACCCATGATTTTACACACTTTTCACATGCCCAAGATAGTTATTCCAGGATAGACTATTTGTTGGTTTCTCAATCCCTACTCCAGGGGGTCAGCTCAGCCAGTTTAGAATTGGCACTAGTTTTGGAACATTCGCTTATTACCATGCAGTTGGATACGTTTGGGTTGGGTATTCGAAAAATTACTTCATGGAGACTGAATGACTCCCTTTTAGCCGACTCTGCATTCTCCGATACCATCTCTGAGAAGATAATGCAGTATTTCCAAGATAATCTGAATGGGGCAGTCTCTATAGCTGTGGTGTGGGATGCCTTTAAGCCTACATTACATGGCAAGTTTATTATCCTGCCTTCAGCACATAAACAAGTTTTACCAGCCCAATGAAGACAAGCTGAAGAGAGAGTGCAGAAATAGGAAGCCCGGTACAAAAGGAATGATTCTAGGAAGACATACAGACAGTTGCAGGTGGTGAGGGCAGAACTGAAGGTGATATGGGCGGAGGATATCTGCCAAAGTTTACTCAGGACTAAACATTTGCCCCATGCATCCTGGCATACCAACTTAAAGCCCAGAAGAACAGGAACATGATTGGGTGCTTGAGAGATGAAACAACCAAACTACATGAGGACAAGCCCACTAAAATGCGTAGTCTATGAAAATATTATGCAATATTATGCAACACTTTTCATGGCCGAGACACTAAATGGAGTCCAACAAGATGACTTTATCCGGGATGCACATCTTCCCCAGATTGAGGAAGACAATAGGCAAACATAACAGTTGAAGGAATAACTTAGGCTGTTTGCACTTTCCCTGCTAATAAATCCACGGGCCGAGATGGTTTCACAGCCTTTTTATCATAATAAAGTATACTAACACCCCAGTTGGCGATCCTGATTAATTCCTTTGCAGACACAGGGACCATTAGATCCACCATGGGGGAATCGACAATGACAATGATTGGCAAAATGGGCAAAGATCCCACACATTTCTCCTCCTACAGGCCTATCGCAGTTCTCAATTATGAGGCTCGTATTTACTCCAAAAATTTTGCTACCCAATTGACCACCATTCTTCCGGACGTAGCAGGTATGGACCATACTGGATTCATCCCAGGACACCAAACACATGATAATATTCATCAAACAATTGATGTAATTGCCTTAGCCCAACAATGTAAAAAGAAGATGGCCATTCCCTCGATCGATGGCGAAAAAGCATTCTATCATTTGGATTGGGTGTATCTGTCCAAAGTGTTGGTAGGATTTGGGTTTGGTCCTGGGTTTCTCAAGAGGGTGTTGGCTAATTTCATTCTTCCGTCAACCCAAATCAAACTAAATGGTGCATTATTGGACCTGCAAAATCAGCAGAGAGGTACCCGTCAGTGGTACCCGCTGTCCCCCCTATTGTTTGCCATGTCCATGGAACCCCTTGCGTGCTTGGTCCATTCGGCTGCAGGTATTCATGGGCTAAACATCGCTGGACACCAACATAAAGTTGCATTATATCCAAATGACCTGTTCTTCTATATGAAGAGTTTGCAAGTCTCACTCTCCAATATAGTCTCCCTCTTGGAGCGGTTCCAGCAGGTTTATGGGTTTAAGACTAATTATATGAAATACACTATACTTAGTATTTTAGAGATGCAGGAAACGGTCCATCGGTTGAAGAACACCTTTGAATTCCCATTGGCGTCAGGCACCTTGAAATATCTAGGCATCATTCTGACAGCGCAATATGACCAATTATATGCGGCTAACATCCCAGCACTTCGTGCCGTGGCTAAATAGGACTTGGCGAGATGGGTGAAATCAGAAATGACTTGGTTGGGTAGGATGACGGCAGTTGAAATGACCTTGCTACCACAGTTATATTACACTTTTCAGCATTACCGATTTGGATCCCAAGGACGGTCCTTAAAGAACTTTAAGCTCACATCTTTAGGTTCATTTGGGCAAACATGCTTCCCAGGGTGGCTATGCATTCGATGATGGCGACAAAGGAAAAAGGGGGTCTAGCACTACCAGATATAGAAAGCTATTTATTCACTGCTCAATTGGCCCCACTATTATAAAGACAAGCGGCACCGTAAAATGACAAATACTGGGTGAATATTGAACAGAGCAGCCTCAAAGCCCCCTGCATGGTGTTGGCGCTCTCCTGCAACTAGAAAGCGTAACAGCTGTGGGCTCTCTTCGACTAATACAATGCTTGACTATTGGGACAAAGCGGCCCGTAGATATGAAACAACTATTTTCCCTCTCCTCTCACAGGGATTTGGAGCAATTGTTCATTCGCTCCAGGGCAAGATGCAGGTCAGTTTACCCGATGGGCTGAGAGGGGGACTATTTAGGGTGGGCCAACTGTTTGAAAATGAACAGCCCCTATCCTTTGAGCAGTGCAAACAAATTATTATGGTGGCAGACGTGGATAAGTATGGCTATATACTACTTAGACACTGGATTGCGAGTACGAAAGTAGGAAATCATGCAAAGAAGGAAACGTCACAGTTTGAGGACCTATTTATTGGGGATCCCCCAGCTGGCATGGTTTCATCTCTATACAAGGTTCTTAATTGCAATAGATTTAAGCCCCGCCACACATATATGGTTAAATGGGAAGAGGATATCGGGACGTTCAAAGCCTGGTGTAATATCTGGACAAGAGCTGGGAAATACTCCAAGTCGTTCAACTTAAGGACAACAGCATTGAATTCAAGTTCTTATGTTATTTTACTCAAACATGCTTGAATAAGATGAACCCTACATACTCCCCGCATATGCTGGAGATGCCGTAGCGCCATAGGAACCTTTTTTCATAAGTGGTGGACATACCCAATTACCAAGGTGTTTTGGAAGGAGGCCCTGACCCAGGTTAAATCTCTACCAAATTGTAAGGAAGAGCAAAGAAGAATTTTAAGAAGTAGGTGAGGGAGGGGTAATATTTCCTCCATTAATAGAATACTGACTGTCCGTCATACTACTAGGACTAATTGGTATTCCAAGGCATGCACGCAGACTACAGTTATGCACATTTTATCCCCACAGTCGAAACATACACAATAGATTTACAATAGAATGTGTGAAAAGTAGAAGTGTTAGCCAAATCAGCTGCCTTGAGAATGTCCTCTGATGAAGCCCTTACCAAAAAGCTTTTGACTCCATATTACCCTTAGCAAAATGTGCTCCGAATATGTCTGTACCTACTCTGGCCTCCAACATCACCATCTTGAGCCATCTAGCCAGAGAAGGAGAAGAAACGGGGTAAAGAAGGCTTACAGATTGATTGAAACAATGTCCCTGAGGCTGTTCTCAAGCCAACCTTTAAGGTCTCTAAAATACTAAACCACACACACTTGAGGATTATTTTTAAAAACACAAAACTCAATGACAATGGAAGCTGTTTTAGTATGGTGAAACAAATAAAAAGAAACACCCAAAGGTGTAAACACTCAACCGTTAAGATCCAATGTACGTTAAACCTAGTTCCTGCAAACAGCCACCAAGGACATCAATGTGACACATTTTTCTGATAATTGCATTAGAGTCAAATGGCCATTTACTGGACACCTCTCAAATAAGGAGAGACCTTGAATTACCTCCCGTAATAGTGAATATCATGCTGTTTGGGGAGAAATGCAAAACAAACAACCCTTAGGAGTCAGGAGGTGGCATATAAAAAGGCTGCTCCCAAACTGAAAATCCATAAACCAATTCCTGAGAAGTGGAAATAGCGTAATGATACTGATTTGCCATTCGATATGAGACGGGCGAGGCTAATTCTGCCAAAAAATGAAAAAGTACACACCAGCACTGCCGCCGAGCACACCAGCACTGCCGCCAAAGCTGATTTATAGGATGTGAGGGCACTGAGGCACCACAAACATGTGATAAATGTGGACACTGTCTGAGAAAACCCCTCTGGAGACCAACATTCCCTGACAGCCACCACTCCAGTACACAAATTGTCCCGTCCAAAGCCAAGGGAAGTTGTTCTACTTTCTTACCTAGGAGACTGTTCAGAAATGTCAGCAACAGCACCAGAAAAGTCCAATGATAACTGCAGGGCATGTATATACCACTCTTGGAATATAGAAAGAATAGCACTATCATGGTAGGTGGCCTGGGCCTGAACCTGGTGGAGGGCCCTGGGAATCTTCGCAAATGGTGGAAACACGTACCCTAGGCATCTACTGCAACTCCGGGCAAATGTTTGGTGGCCAGGACTTCTGGATCCAGCACCCAACTGAAGAACCCCCAAAACTTAGTACTGAGATGGAAGAAAAACAGACCTACCTGTAGGGGACCGTCCTGAACCTGTTTATGAAACACCTTTGGGTGCAAATGTCAATCTACCTGATCTTGCCGATGCTGGTGATACCAATCTGAGAAGAACTGACAAAAAAGGCAAAATTCCCAGACTTGCGGTGCCAGATGTGAAAGGTGCTTGGACTGTGTGGCCCAGCAGCTTATTGATAATAATTTGCCTACTGATTGTCCATCCGAAACCTGATGACACAGTTCCAGCTGCCTTTTGTAAAACTATGGACTGCAAATGAACCAGCAAGAATCTCTAATAAGTAGATTTGCTCTTGTGACTTCTGAAGAAACCACTGGCCCCCAGGGAAAACCTCACCATGTCAAGCCCCCCACCTGCCAAGGCTAGCATCAGATTCTAAGACAAGATCGGGGTCAGAAACCAACATTGCCCAGCCATTCCACGCATCTAAGTGTTTTAAGCACCAAGTCAGCTCATAGTATGCATCATCAGAAAGCTCCACCCAAAGCAGCAGGTTTTCCAGATAGTGAACCGAAGAGCCAGTGATGAGTGTAGACTTTGAGGCTTGCCACAGTTCCATGAGGATTCCAGTAACTGTTAGTTTAGCCCGTTAATCTGAGGTAAAGCAGAATAGTGGATTAGCGTTGCTTGCGTGAGGAACCACTGCGAGGTGGCGGTCACACTTGACAGCCTTATTCAGTTATTTTAAATTCCTTGTTGGACTCGACAGCCTCCTGATTGCCTTTCGAGTCTATCTCTTTTGAGTTTAGACAGTTCCCTTTGGTCTAGGAGTGCAGCACTAGTAGAAGTGCTGACATAGAGGCTGCTTTTGGGCTCAAAGGGGCACGTGGAACCGTTTGAGACACAAGCCAATAACTGTGCCTGGGTTACTGTATTTGCTGCGTAGCAATCCCAGGGAAGGCTTGATTGATCTGAAGGGGACACTCATGCAGATGGAGCCTGTCAGGGAGGCAATAAAGGCCACCCCTGAGGGTCTTACAAAAGTGATTAATGGAGTGGCTCTGGATCTCTCCTTTTACCTTTACGGTGACAAACATTAAGAAAAGAAACAACAGACTACTTCAGACTAAGAAGTGAAAGCATGGGTGGCTTGCCCATGTCTTCTTTCGAGCTCCTTCAGGGCTCTTTTTGTAACCAGAGGAATGATTCCTTAGGACCTCAAATAGGGTGTTCTAAGGACATGGTGTCAGCGACGCAAGAAATGGCAGCTTAAAACAACTCTAGCCACCTGTCTCAGACACCAGTATTTTTCAAAACTCAACCTGACGAGCCTTTAAATTTGTCTTTGGACTCAACCAACTCTACCCACCCGACCTATAATTCCCTGCATGTTGAAAGGAATAAAGAGATAAGTATTTCTTCTCTGGTGGCACTAAACCTCGTACTAAATCTGTTAGTAACAGTATATGAATTAGTACAAGAAGTAAAATCTCACAACTCTCCATTGGTTAAAATCCAAGAGAGCTTGGAGCTATGCATATCTTTTATTGAAAACAGCACCAGGCCAATTCGAGAAGATCAGCATAACATTGCAGGAATCTTAGGGAGCAACAGCTTATGGACTGTCCTCAGAGGGTTCTCTTCTTGACAGCAGGCATGCCACCCGCTTCATCCTCCATTTCTGAATATGCTTGTTTGAGAAATGCACCTTGTAATGAGGATTGCAGTACATCACTGCTGCCTTCGGTTATTTGTGTAGCGACTGAAGATACAGCAAAGAAGCCAAGCAAACATCCCTGTAACGGTGAAAAAGTAAACTAAGAAAACAAAATAGATAATAATAATAATCCTAAACTATTTGGGGATTTAGTGAATAATGGGCCATTATACAAATTTATGTCAAGAGGTGCTGATACTATGGTCTCCGATGAGGCTTGGGTGGCCCATTTATCTGCTATATATAGTGCTGGTCATGCGGTTGCTGTCACTGAACAATTGCTTGCAGTGTCTTTCCAGCAGTTATAGCATTCCCAGAGGAAGGAACAATTCTGCTTGAGGTAGGGGAAATTTTTTCAGCCATAAAATGTCAACCCAGTAATAGAGCTCCAGGCCCTGATAATGTACCAGCAGACTTGTTTTAATCAGAACCATAACCTTGGGCTCCGATCTTGACATTGGGTTTTAAAGCTATTTGTGCAGGTGTTTTGCACCCTGTATCTTGGTCACGAGCAGTAATTCAACCAATTTATTAAAGGAGCAGAGGGTGCTACCAGCATCATATAGACCTATTTCACTTCTAGACTCTGTGTTTAAGATCGCAGGGAGCGTCCTCTTGGGAAGGATGGAGTCTTAGGTGGAATGTAATAACATTCTTTACCCCATTCAGTTGGGGTATAGACCAGGTCTTGGATTGGCCGAGCAGCCCTTGAACCTTTATCTGGAAGTGGCTCACTCTTTATATAATAAGGGGGAACCTGTTTTTCTTGATTTCATGGATCTGAGCACCTCCTTTGACAAGGTCAATCATAATAAACTCTGGTGTGTGCTCAGATCTATGAATTGTCCAGGTGCATTGTGGATCTCTTGGAGGGATTGTATTTTTCTACAGTGGCCTGTGTGATGAGTGGGGAGTAGGAATGGTGTACTGCTTTTTTTCAGGTGTAGCGAGGGGTGTGCCAGGCTTTGTACTGGCCCCCCTGCTCTTCTCTCTGTATATTAATGGTCTTTATGACATTTACTTCCACTCTGGATGGCCCAAGGATGGGTAGTCGATTTGTGCCATTACTAGCTTATGCAGACAAGACAGTTTGGTGGCCTGCACTCCCAGAGGCCTGCAGTACCTGATTGATGACCATTCTTTACTAATGGATCCACTGCATCTAAAGTTTAATGCCCACAAATTGTCAGTCATGATCTGTAGTAGGGGGAAGCACCCACCAAAGTTTGAGGCCATTTTCAGCAAGGGGGTTCTGATCCCCAAATTCTGTAGTTTCGACTATCTGGGGGTTAGCTATCCTTCAAAATTCAGTGCAAAAGCCCATGTTATCAAGCAGACTGCAGGGTTCAAGCATGCTATTGGGGGGGTTTCATGTGCTATGGGCATGTTTAAAGATAAACCAGTCAAGCTTGTTCTCAAGGTTTATAATGGGAAAGCTATCTCTGTTGCTAGGTAAGGCATGGAGCTGTGGGGCCATATAAATGTCCATCCAGGTGGTGGAGAATACCTTTCTGAAACGAGTATCGGAACTTCCACAATCAGCCACGAACTTCGCGGTGCACCAGGAATTGGGTTACAGGTTTATTAGTGACCTCATTGCAGCTCAGCCTGTAAGTGATTGACTCAGAATTTGGGGGAATAGCAAAGCTGATTTAACCCATGAGCTAATTAAACATTTGGTTCCTAGGGACCCGCACATGAAGATTCCCTGGTTTCGCTATGTAAAAGCAATGTTGTCCTAAGTTGATATGGCTCAATGTTTTATATGAGAGATGTAATGCTGCACAATGATCTGAAATCTATAAAAGCACGGGTATTCCAGTGAATACTGAATAAGAGATAATCTTTTGAAGTCCTGAAGCACACTTATAGGAAACATGCGTTTATTGCGAGCCCAGGTCTCCAGAATTACCTTTGATATGCGCAGAACCCTTCTCATCGCAATGTTATTACCAGTGCACATTTTAATTGTATTAATTTAATAGCAGTGGTGGTGGCCTGGTCCACTGGCAATGAAAATCAATTATGCATTCTTTGTGATGCGCCAAAGTAAGACTTGGCCCATTATTTATAATGTTGACCTTTTTTCTCGTATATTAGGGATCTCACGCATACACCACTCTTGTGGGGCCAGGGATTTCTTCAGTTTGAACATGCTTTGTGCTAATGGCTATGTGTAGACTCAGTTTATGTAGGTTGGGGTTTACTATAATTTCTAAAGAATGCATTAACTTTGAGGAAAGTTATAATAAAAAGTGTTTGAATTGCAGGCTTTTTTCTCTTTTTCTTTTTTGTATTTTGAAAATGTTGTAAGGTTTTAATGATGGTGGGATGATTTCTTATATATTTGTTTAATGTAATAAGTGTAATTCTGATGTCAATTGTTTCTATGTGAACGTGTTGTATTCCCAAAATAAACTTTCTACTACTATTACTACTAAAATAAAACAGAAAGCAAATGAAGGAAAGTTCATCACACAAATTCCTGCAATCGCTTTCCTCCCAGAAGAGAGAAGTAGCTCCTTTAGAGTCTGGCTCATTAAAAATCATGGAGGAGCCTTTGACTCAACCAATTGGGAAAAATCGGTTATAAACGAAAACAAAAATGAAATAAGTAAACTAAGAAATAAAGGATCATGGATTAATGGCTGGCTTAATCACTTCACCCACGAGATGACAAATAGTTGACACCATTGCCCGGATTGAGGGAGCAGACAGTGCTAGGGGAGTCCAATTGAAAAGTATGTTAGTGCTTGTGAAGATACACAAATGGTTGGAACAAGGTCAGACTACGCTCAGTATGGGTGAACTTTTCTGAGGGAGTCTCTAAATGAAGTGTTGGGGAGCTGACAGAAAGGAAATCGGAGAACCTGAAAATCTTGCTTCACTATTGAATCAATTTTTATGGGGGATGATAAAGAAATATTAAATCTCTACAATGTACTGTCCCTATTTCACAGGATTTCATCCCCTAGGCTTATTACCTCAAGTGATAGTGAGTTGGTGAAATTCCTACAGCAAGATAGATTGGATATAGTGGAAATCTCGATTCCCTCCAGGAGTGTTGGTAAAGCAGTGGATGAACCTATATATGACCTGAGGAAATCTAGGTTTAGACTATCCAATCACCCTCAATTTAGGAGTCTAAAATAATGGTTCCCCTGTTAATAAATCAAGGGGGCATTTAGGCTCTCTATTAAACCAGATTGTCATAATGAATGGACAAGGCTCCCAGAAACTTTGCATTTTTGCTACTCTCAGGGGATGACATCATGCTCAGGATTTTAGCCCCTGTTTTCCTTCTGGGATTTTGTCATGGAATTCCAGGAGCTTTAATCATTTTGCTAAAATAATTGTCATATTTGTAAGAATCTAATGGCCTTTGACGTAATCCTATTAAATGAAATATTGTTGTGCCAGAATATTACACTCAATGGTTATTTTACTGCAGTGCGACGAGCTATAGCTAAAGATTCAGGCAGACCACAGGGTGCTCTGGTAATTGTTGTTGATACATCCTGGGCGCTTTCTACAAACATATTTCATGAAGCTACGCATGGAATGTTAGCCATTCCTGTTATAACTAAGGTGAGCAAATCTATCCTGTTGCTTGTCGTTATCTACTGGAATGTAAACATCTTTTCATAAAATCTATCTATTGACTGTTTGGAATGCATTCTATGCAAATGGAAGGAAGCCTTCCCACCCAGAGGATGATCTTATTATAGTGGGTGATTTAATTTAAAAAATGGTTTACTGACTGGCCACCAGGGGGCGCACGGATGAACGTCCTCTCCGTGTGAGCACCGCCCCCATGGTCCCGAAATAGCGGCATGAGCCCCCGCTGACGGACCCCCCCACCGCGAAAGTGCGAAAATCCACAATCTGAAGAGACCCCCCCGCAGCGGAGAAGAAACCCGACGGAAATCGGGCCCGATTTCACTGAGAACGAGGCGTTTTCAGGAGCGCCCGCCTGCTGCACCACGGAAGACCCGACAGCGGCGGCCGCTGTGACGGGCCTCCCTGGCGGTGACGGTCCGCGCCCTGGGCCTACTGAGCAGACTGGACCCGGAACCCCAAAAAGTGACACCCCCCCGGGACCGGCATATGAACACGGGGTGAGTGAGGACCCCCACTGCGAGACTCCGCGGCGCCGGACCCCGTGCCCCGGCGGCGCCGCGTGACACGCGCACCTCCTCACTGCCGACGGTGCGTGTTGTGGCCTGTGCCCCGGAAACTGCGAGCTGTGCCCCGAGAATCCGACACGCTCTAGGAAAAGCAGGGCGTCGACCCCTGCAGTTGCTGCCTGCTGGATCCAGATCCCCATACTTGTGCTGCTGCCCCCGGCTCCACCGGGGGTACCGAGGTGCCGTTACGCACCGGGCCGCGCCAGATCCCGGCGGCGAGCCCTGAACCACGGCGCACGGCCCTAGACCCTCCCTCCTTGCGGTAGAGGTGGAGACGGCCCGCCTGAAGGCTGAGGAGGCCGCGAGACACCGTATCCATAGAAGGACGCAGCCCACAGCACGGTCCGTATGAAAGACTGATCCCCACATGCTCCTAACTACTGGCTGCCTTGGTATACGCTCCCCGTGCCAAACGCCATATTGAAGGAACAAGGGTAACCTGCTACCCCAGCACTGCACACGGGGCAACCCCTGCCTAGGAACCCTTCTGGACCGTGTAAACCCAGCGTTGGGGACACCAAACACTGCCCAAACGTCGTGCTCCACGTACAACGGATTCCCAGCAATCTGGCAGAGAAAGTCCCAACAGAGGTCTCCTAGAACGCATAGGTGACCCCAGCCCAGGGTGAGCATGACAGCAATACCCTACCCCGTGACCCCCCGCTGACCTGACCCGAGGAATTGGCCCACACCACACGAAGTGCCGAGAACAAGTGACAACACTGAGCCTGCTACCCGTGCATCCTCCCAGAGGGTAGGGCCCCCTATCCAGGGGCGTGTGCCTCCTCCAACCCGAGATTCTGCGCATGGACCCGCGCCACAAACTGGCCAAATTCGCTTACGGACCATCCCCCGCACCCTCTAGGAACATAGACACCATGGCCACGGACCCATCGGAGGCAGGTGCTGCGGCCACCAAAGGAGACATTGCCACTCTACTCTCTGAAATAAAAAACATGAGTGCCAACCTTGGCGGCAAAATCGACAAAATCACCCAGAGAATGGACAGCTTCGAGGAGCGATTGGAAAGCGTGGAGAATAATCAGACTTCGATTGATACCCTCGAAACTCAGATGGATGTACGAATTCGCAACATTGAGAAAAGAGAGATCGAGGCAAAGCTCAAGATGGATGACCTGGAAAACAGGGAAAGGAGAAATAACCTTCGCTTTTTCGGCATTCCGGAACGGGAGGGTGAAACTGAGAAAGACCTCGGAGACACCATTCACGACATCATCAAAATACTAACAGCTGACGAAGACATTGATGAACCTAAGACTGAACGCATACACAGAGCTGGAGGACCGCCTGGCGGCCCGCGCTCTGTACTGGCCAAATTCCACCGATACCAAGACAAAACCAGAATTCTTGAAAAAGCCAGGTCTGGTGGCCCGCTCACGATGGGGGGCGCGCAAATCACCATCTTCCAAGACTTATCTTCACTGACGTTAGCCCTAAGACGCCTTTGCAGCCCCCTGACGAAATGGCTGAAAGACCAGAATATAAGGTACAGATGGGGATACCCCTTCTCGCTTACCTTCGAGCATGGTAGCAGAAAACTGATCCTACGCTCCGAAGAAGAAATCAAAGATTGTATCGCCGATCTCCTTGGAACGAACCAGGGAAGCAAGGAAGGTGTCGACGGCGAGCGCCCGGGAATGCAATGGGAACTCCAGGGCCCTAGGCGCAAGAGGGTGAAGGGATCAAGAAAATATAGACGCCCCAACAACACCCCCGAGCAGACCTGAGCCAAGGGACCCGGGCGAAATCTGAGCTGACCACAACCATGGTCACAGTGGGCTGCACTGTCTCCCGCGGAGATCCTTACATGGCGGACCCCGCTGAACGGATGTCGCCGCTGGCGGGGCATCCCTCCGGACCGAAAAGTGATGAGGACTCCCGTGGAGAGACCAGTAAACCGCACGTAACGTTGGAATTTTTCACCTGTTTGTTGTTACTGTTGTTGAAACTGTATAATGTTTGGGGGAGGGAGAAAGAAGATGGGGGCTCACCCTTAAGTAGCGATGGGAAATATGATCGGGACCGTGGTACGACGGTTCCTACTGATGGTCCGCCAACGGACCATACGTTTCCACCTTGTCCGTTCCGGACGCCGTCAACGGCTGCCGACGCAGCACACCCTATTCCTACGCTCAAACGAACGCCACCGATTATGGTGGGACACGAGAGAAGGGGAGAGAGATAATGAACACTTGGGAAATATACAAATATCACTACACTCGCTTCAAGGTGTCGCGTTTGCGATGACACAGGGTACCGGCAGGCCTTCCCGGACTCTGGTGGCGAATGATTCCAGGCTACAAACCGCCAATGGCATCGCATGAGAAGGACAAGGGCAAGGGCCTTCTCAGAATTGGGTCAATCAATGTGAAAGGACTGAACTCTCCCACCAAGAGGTCACTGGTACATAGAGAATTTCGAAGGTCTGGCATAGACATTCTCCTCATACAGGAGACGAAATTTGCGAGGGGTGAGGAGCGGACAGTTCTGGGAACTAGGGGAGGCACGGAATTTTGGGGCTCTGGCCCGCTCAGAAAGGGAGGAGTTGGAATCCTCATTAAGAAAGGAGTTCGGTTTGAATTAGAGAAGTCCTGGTCGGACGTGAGCGGACGAGCCCTCTTGATTGTGGGGAAAATTGCAAGGGTTCAGGTCACGATTGCCACAGTGTACTCGCCCAATACCGGACAGACCGCATTCCTCAGGAAAACGATCCCCAAAATAGTGCTGGAAACTGCAGGCCATCTCGTTGTGGGAGGCGACTTCAACCAATGGATGGATCCATCTGTAGACTGGAGACCAGGCAACCCCGACACGCGGAATCAGCATAGAGGGGCCCGCACTGAATTCGCTGCCCTGATGGAGTTATACGACCTACGTGACGTATGGAGAGCACAGCACCACGACGAAAAGGGCTTCACTTTCTACTCGAACCCTCATGGCACATTCACGCGCATAGACTATATATTCCTCTCGTCTGACTTAGCGAAGTCCACAAGCCATTCCAGTATAGTTCCGATTACATGGACAGACCACGATATGGTACTGGCAGACGTCGATTGGGCTGATCTGCCTGTCGCCGGAGGCTCTTGGCGCTGCAATGAGTCCCTTTGGGCCGACACGGTTTTCAGGGGAGAAATGGAGACCGAGATTGAAGAATATCTCAGGACAAATGACAATGGAGAGGTCTCCAAACAAGTGATCTGGGAAGCTGGGAAAGCTACATGGAGAGGCGTGCTAATACGTGAGGGCTCCTCTAAGAAGAGAGAGCGGAGGATTGTCGAAAACAAGTTACGCAGTGAAATACACCAACTGGAGAGCGAATTGAGAGATGGAACAGAGGTAGACTCCGCCAAACTAGACATGGCCCACCGCAAAAGAGAAGAACTACGACTGGTGGAACATGGCCAGGTGGTGCGGAAATTGCAATTCCTGAAACAAACATACTATGAAAAAGGCGACAAGGCCGATGCGCTCTTAGCCGCTAGGCTCAGGGAACGGAGAGAGGAACGCAAGGTTAAGGAGATATCAGACCCCACTAGCTCCACGACACATACACCCTGCTCAATACCCGAGCGTTTTGCCACCTTCTATGAAAATCTATATACCTCAGAGCTGCTATCGGCTCACCCTGACATAGCGTCCTATCTGTCCCTAATTACCATTCCTACGGTAACACAAACAGAAGCCGAACTCCTTGATAGTCCCATAACTGAAAGTGAAACGAGAGAAGCAATCAAACGACTCAAATTAGGGAAGTCTCCGGGCGAAGATGGCTACACGGCCGGCTTCTATAAGACCTTCGCCGATCAATTGTCACCCTTCCTCACGGAACTCTTTAACGAGATAGTGAGCTCTGGGAATGCCCCAGATTCCTTTAAGAAAGCCCTCGTATCTGTTATCCCTAAAGAAGGTAGAGACCCCAAATTATGTGGATCGTACCGCCCCATTTCCCTCCTCAATCTGGACGCAAAGATTTATGCCAGGGTATTGGCTGCCAGACTAGAAACTTTAATGCCCAAACTAGTCCACTCCGACCAGGTCGGATTCATTCTTGGCAGGCAGGGCGCTGACACCATGCGCAAGACTCTGCACCTTGTCCACGCCGGACGCGACCTTCGGGACGACCCGGCCCTCCTTTCGCTTGACGCGGAGAAGGCTTTTGACAGGGTGGAATGGGACTTCCTAGGTGCAGTCCTCCAGAAAGTGGGGATAGGCCCCAAATTCTGCGATGGGATACGAGCCCTATATGCCTCTCCCAAAGCGTCAATTTTCGTTAATGGAGAATATTCCAGGTGGTTTGAACTGCAAAGGGGGACCAGGCAGGGATGCCCGCTCTCAGCGATCCTGTTCGCACTTTCCCTGGAGCCTCTGGCACAAAAGCTCAGAGACGACTCCCGAATAGAGGGAATGCGGCTGGGAGGGATCGAATACAAAGCAGCGTTATACGCTGATGACATCCTCCTACATCTAACCAGACCTATGACCTCAATCCCTCATGCCATAGCCCTAATAGAAGAATACGGCCGATTCTCCGGATTCAAAGTGAATATGTCTAAGTCCATCCTCTTTCCCCTCCGAGGTGACCCGGTTGAAAATGAGGCAAAGTTCCTCTCCCTTGGGCTTAAACTAGAACATATGACATTACAATACCTGGGTATAAAGATCACTAGAACCCTAGACAACCTCTACGAGGCCAACTTCCCCCCGCTTCTCCGAAGCTTTGAAAGAGATCTCGAGAGATGGAGCAAACTGACGATCTCATGGCTGGGGCGTATCAATGCAGTCAAGATGGTGTGCCTCCCTCGCTTTCTATACCCCTTCCAGATGTTACCGATCGCGATACCCAATCAATTTTTTGTCGAGGCCCGGAAGACCATGCTGCGGTTCATCTGGCAGGGGAGGAGACCGAGGGTCCCATATGACACGCTTATTCTCCCCATAGAGAAAGGGGGGGTGGGTCTTCCTGACTTACGGAATTATTATAAAGCTGCCCAGTTGCGCGTCCTAATCCCACACTTTAGGGACCACAAACACCCGCAATGGGTCCAGATGGATAACCACTATATGTCCCCCGCCACGGTAGCAGAATGGCTCTGGTCCCCATACCAACGGGTGCAGAGGAGAATTAAACAACACCCCATATTGACCACTATATGGAACATATGGCGCACCGGGAAAGGGATGCGAGAAGTCACCACCTGGCCATCCCCGCTCAGTCACCTATGGTCTCCTGGCGTAAATGACCACATTCCGAACCTAGAGCGATTCCAGTCATGGTATGAAGCGGGCCTTGAAAGGGTGGGACAACTCCAGAAAAAAGACTCGTTCATTACACTACCGGATCTGACAACGGCACTGGGGATAGGTACCTTATCGACATTTCACTTTATTCAGCTAAAAGGGGTGTTGACAAAATCTGAATGGAGAGTAAAATTGAGAAGAGACCTCACCGCCTTTGAGAAACTTCTGGACTCCAGATCAGAAATGAAGGGCCTCATATCCGTGATGTACCAAACACTTTTAGCAGCAGGAGGTGGCAACACAAAACCCCTCAAAGCCAGATGGGAAAAAGACCTAGGTGAAGAGATACTCCCCGACCAATGGGACCTGATGTGCAAAGCCGCACCCAAATCCTCCATCTCCAGCCAGTACAAACTCCACGCAATAAAGCTCCTACATAGATGGCATTATGACCCACTCCGACTCTCTAAAATGTCCCAATCCATGAGCCCGAAATGTTGGAGGAGATGTGGAGAAAATGCCAACTACTGGCACATGTGGTGGAGCTGCCCGCGCATCAAGGTGTTCTGGACTGAGGTTTTGGGATGGATTAAGGAGATAGATAATATCCACAGAGAACTTGACCCACACCTTGTTTTGTTCGGCCTTGAAAGGGACGAGGAAGAGTGGCTCCGGGTGAAGGGCCTGGCCCCCCAGCTGTTGTTAGCAGCAAGAGCCCTCATAGCGACCAAATGGAAGTCCCACCTGACCCCAGGGAAGACAGAGTGGATCAAAATCGCTACAAATATTTATGTGATGGAAACGATCACCGCCTCCTTGCACAATAAATCTGCGAAATGTGAAACCCTATGGATGGACTTCAAGAACACGTACATCTCACCCCCTTCTGCCTCTCAATCAGAGGAGCCTCAAAACCCGACCGGATAATGCCATGCCCAAAAAAACAATACAAAATACAAAAAGCGAGTCATCTAAGTCCGACTGCCAATAATTTGCAATGCTTAGCCCTGCGCAAACCGCACGATACCGATACTAATGTTAGACGATTGCATGTGTGATGTACAATAAACCAAGTGGGGGGGGGGAGGGAGGGTGGGAAAGAAGTACGGCAAACAGCCAACGAAGCATACTTGGGCAACTGGGACTGTCGCACGACTAAGAGACTCTTGCCATATTGTTTTGATTTGCATCTCGTGCCTGACTTGCCCTCCTGAGGGATGTAAAACTGTGTTTAAACAATGTTTGCAATTTTTCTGCTCCTTGTAAAACCAATAAATATAAAATTTAAAAAAAAAAAAATGGTTTACTAGATTAGAGTGAAGTACATCCCCTCTATTATTCAGATTATTATGGATTACTACACAAACCAATGTAAGAAGGGCATATTAATAGCTGGATGCTCTGTATGAATGCAATTTGCATCGACTGAATGGAAATGATCTTGGGGGCAGCCATATTCGCAAAGGTGGAGAGAAAAGTCCTGCATTTGATTATTTGTTTGTAACTGAAATGTTAACCAATGATTAAACTTCCAAATTCCTCCAAGATAACCGTGTGACCATAACATGCTACACGCCACTTTTGAGATCACAAGAGTCATTGACAGTAGTTTTAATCAGCCTATGGTAACTGCCTCCAAAAAAACACAGATTAATTTGACATTTTTAAAAATCTTTATAGATTTATTAATTATGTGTCTAGCTTTGAAACCCTTTCAACATTTGATGCCTCTCATGTTTCCTACTTTTATAGTCAATTGTTTGGGTGGATAAACGCTGCTATAGTGTCTCCCGCCTTATAGGCCATTAGGTTACAATCATGAGATAAAGCAGTATAAGAAGGAACCAAGAAGATCTATACATTATATCCTGAACCATACCAAGAGAGGGAAACAGAGTCAAAGCCTTGAAATATAATACATATCAACCAGAAATTGAACAAATGCTCCATTGCATAAAAGAAAAGTGCGATAAACATATTGGTCAATAGCACATAATGGGGAAGAATCTCAATCGAGTATGCAAGAAACCCCCATTTTAGACATACATAGGTCGACCATTTCTCTGCTCTTTTTGCCCCTTCTTGGTTGGAATGTGGACTCCCTATTTTGGAGGAGACATGGAAATTGTTCTTTGACGTTGATGATGTTGTCAAGATTATTAAGAATAGTGATAGTGGGGAGGAAGGATAGCTCAGAGACAATGCAACACAACACAGGTTTGAATCTCAATCCCGTGGTTAGAAACCACTTGCTGGTATTAAGCGCATTATTAATGAACAATAAAATAAATAAATCAAGTAGCTCTCATGCACCTTGGCCCAATGGGCTGTGCAAATCGAGCATTCAAGTTACAGCCAAATTTTGGGCTGAAAATGTATTGAAGAATATTGGAAAACTGCATACCTTGTCTCCCTACATTAAAGGGGTAATAAATTGCCCTCTGAACA
Organism: Ambystoma mexicanum; assembly: GCF_040938575.1. NCBI lineage: Eukaryota > Metazoa > Chordata > Amphibia > Caudata > Ambystomatidae > Ambystoma > Ambystoma mexicanum. Next base: position 1,105,256,292 of record NC_090930.1, on the reverse strand, counting down.
CATCACCGGCCCTTAAAGAAGTAAATGAGGCAGTCCTAAAAGGTATTTTAAAACCAAATCAGACAAGTTTTCGTAACTGAGTCGAAACATTTCTCCCCGGTACAATAATGGACTTTGTACTGCATTCGGCCAGGATTGTCTCCATGTCTTTGTCATGAGCAAAGATCAATCGTTCACTTTTGACAAGCTAAACAGAAACCATCTTTGGGCTAAATTACAGACTTAGAATATGACTAATCACTTATTGAACATTCTAATTCATCTTCATACAGATACAAACCTAAAGTTAGAGTCAATCTGCAAGGTGATTTAAATAAGGCTGTAAAAACTGAAAGAAGTTTAAGACAAGGGTGCATTCTTGCACCGATGCGTTTGAATTTGCACTTGTCTGACCTGGATGACAAGATTGCCCCAGGGTGTTGGGTATAAAGTTGTTTTGGCTATCGTTTTGACTATCATATGCTGACAGCATCATCTTGTTAGATTGTGATCAGGTGTGCCTCCAAAGACTCGTTAAAACTTTCGAAGATTACACCGCTATGGATGATTTAACAATTAATAGCAAAAAATCCAAGATCCTCCACATATCTAAGATAAAGAAATTTTCCTCCAAATTCTGGCTAAAAAACAAAAACTGGACATGGTGGACGAGATGCAAAATTTGCGTATTAAAATTCTTATTAGGCCCAATAAAAGTAAAATGCTGGCAATTTTAAAAACTAAGGCCTTGAGATTGAGGAAACAACTGAAACAAGTCCATGATAGATACTCTACGATCCCTGTAATCAAATGTTATTATAATAAAGTGGTGCCTGCATTCATTTATGGATGGAAGCTTATCAGTTGCTCTTGTAGGTGGATTTAACATACTTTGAAGGTTTAATCTTGAAACATGTGTTAAATCTAGCAAAATCCACCCGATGATTGCTATCCCGTATGAGCTGGGCCTCGTTTCTCTAAATGTTCACTTAGTGCCTCTTGTTGTGCAAAAAATGTATTTGTCCACCAAACGATTCTCTATATCTGGCCTTTAAAAGTAACGGTCAGGAGGATTACAATATCCTTGTGGAAAAATGTGAAAGGAAATTAGGGTCAGGCAGCTTTTAATCAGAGAGTACGTTGATAATATGAGTATAATAAAAAGGATTATTGACTGATGTGAGACCTGTGACCAATTAAAAGTATATAAACGTCTGTCTAATTTAGCATCTTTACAGAAAAAGTTTGAGAGCTTGCCACTCTGCTTAATAAGATTCCCCTCTTCGCAATCGAGGTCCATAATGAGATTGCGTTTAAACCTTCTTAAAACAAGAGAGAGAATATTGGTTAATTGGGAAAGAACAACAATGCTAATATAATGTAGATTTTGTGAACAGCAACCAGAATACCTAAAACATTGCATTCTTGATTGTGAACCACTGATGAGTTTAAGAATGTTATGTTTTGGTCACTTTGTTAATAATTTTGGTTTTATAATGCGTGAGTCCTTTTGAGAAAGTCCTTTTTTGGGTAATTGTCAATACCAGGCCTTACCTTTGCCTCCTTAGTCTTATTTTTGGCGAAAGTGGGTCTACCGTCTGCAGAAGCCACCTTCCTGTGAGTTTCCAAGAAAATGAACGGGCTGGGTACCCCTGGGACGATAGCCCATAAACGAGGAACAAAATAAAACAAGGGGAAAAAAGCCTCTAGATTCTCCAGTCAGAATAGCAAAACAAAAAAGTTCCAAGATGGAAACTGGAACCAGCAGTAGTGTGAAGAAAAGTTGAGCATGAATACCCCAAAGGGGTCTGAAATGCCAGCCCGAGCGGCGGTAAGCAAGGTGAGGCATAACAGTAATTCAATTGCACTAACTCTCACACTATTGCACTTTATCTCTCTGATAAATTTGACATAAAAGAAAATATAAGGCGTATTTTACTCCATTTTATGTGCTGGTCAAGTTGTTTAATTATCCTACTTGTATGTATTTTAAATACATTTGTAACAATTTGCATATGGTAAAGTATGATGTAAGTATATTTTTTTTCTTTTTGGAATGCATATATGTTTATATGTAGTCTTTAACGATGAAGAAAAATTGATTAAGTTTCTTTTTATTCTTGTGTATGGTTTACTTATAAACTATGAGCACAATAAAAAAAGGGGGAAAAGCAGCACCCAACTGAAATAACCACATCCCTCACCGAGCTTTCTCATTTTTCATCTCTGTAGGGCTCTGTAATGCAGCAGAAAGTGCAGGAAATGTGGCCTGATGGATGTTGACAGGAGACCTAGCATCCTGGCCAAATGGCGTAGGCACCATGCAGGCTCGAAGATCCCAGGCGATCTCCTTTGTGTTCTGAATCTTTGCCCTGGCGCATCATAGAGACAACTGTCTGATCTTTGTTTTGTCCCCCCAGCCTTCCTGTTTTCCCAGCACCCAAAATAGTAACTCTGCTCTGCTGTAGCAGGATCTTGGGAAGAAAGGTGACTTTTACCAAGGCCCTTGCTCGGTTTGGGGGTTTTCCCCCTTGGCATCTGGATTCTGGTCATAGGCCTTCAAGTGATTAGGTGTTAGTGGGTAAATAAGATACAAGCTCTGTGTGCAGCATTGCATTGAACATAGCTTTTCACCAACAATAGCTTATTACCTACCTGGCGGGTGCTGTTCTAAGGTGAGCATGAAAGTTGAGAGTGTCATGGTGAGCTCCATGTGGTTTGCACTGCAACACCTGTAGGTTGCTGTGCACAAGTCACCACGTTAACGCTGTAAGAGGGACAGTAAAAGTGAATAAGCTGCTTCAGGACCATGGAGACTTGATGCATATTCCCAACCCTAACGCCAATATTATGCTCTTCTGTGCACCACAAGGGGGCAGTGCGTGATTGGAGGCCACACCAAATCAGCATTACTAATTATTTTTATAAAGAAAGTTCAAACAGTTGTTTTCACATGATCGGCAATATTGTACTAATGACTGCAACACATATAGTGCTGATCAGCGGAATCAATCAGATGGAGTGAGATGATGGCCAACCTAGCTTAAATATCTACTTATGCAACTATTGCAAATTGCAACTAATGCCGCTGTACAATCACATCCAAGCAACTACCACACCACAACTAGTGATGGTTTTCAAGGAGTGGACCTCTACCTACATCTAACATCACATATGGATGACCTTAAGGTGTCTGTGCATTGGAAACTGAGACTGTGTACAACTACCCTTTGCTTGAGATACAGCTAAACCTCTGCATAGGGAAAGGACACATTATCGCCAGGCAACCTGTGGACCCAAAATAAATGACTGAATCAGTATTTATGGATTAACGTTGCAAACATTTTTATTGTTAGGGTGAATATTATGTAAAAATGAATTGAGCACTAACCTCATTTTGCATTAGACACATAGACAAGCATACAGTCCTTTTATCACATCTGTATTTGTCAAAAATAAAGATAAATTTCATTCTTATGTTGCCAAAATGATCTACAGGTTTCTGCAAAGCATGCTGGAACCTTCACTGGGATTGTTTACCACCTCACCCTTTCTCAGGGATCTCTCCAAAGAGTACAGTAGGAGTGCACCAGGTTCTCCATATTGGAACGATAATCTATCAGAAAATAATGTTAGTGTTTTTTCTAGATTATGGCAATGCTCTTTGCTCAGTAAAACAAGTAAAAATCCTTATTATGACTAAACTATATACTGTAAGTGATCTTTAGAAATTAACATTGTACAATTTTAAGACGAGCCAGTTTACAATAAAAGTTCAATCTAATTGTTTTTGTTTTTATTAGTTGCTTTTGCAGAAAAAAGCGTCCCCAAATATCTCTTTATTGTTCATCCTGTGAGACTTCTGTGAGCAATGGCTGGGGTGGTTCTGGCAAACACACACCTGACAACCCAACTTTCACCCGCATTGCAAGAGACAGAGACACGGAGTGAGAGAGTGCTAGATCGATGTATGATTCACCGGGTATAGCTAGTGGGTCTATGATCTCCCAGACACTGGAGGCATATGTCAGCAACTCATAGTGATCACTTTTAGACCTCTTAATCTCGGGGGGATTACCTATTTTTACAAACATTTGCACTTTGTGACCTGCATCGATAAAGTGGCAACTCCTGTTCAGTTATGCGTCATATAGGTCCCCGGGGTAGTCTGCTGGTGACTTTATTGAATGATAACTTGTGTGTGCTGCGGCCAGGTCTCACTCTGGAGCAAGCAGAATGTGATATTTGGTGATGGTCTAGTCCAGCCACACACTCGTGGCTATCCCCGACTGAAGTCCCTGACCAGATCTCTGTGCTTCTCCAAGAGAGGGTCCCAAACTGCTGGTGCCATTTCCTGAGTGCCAAAAACCAAGATTTCCAATGTAAGGAGTTTAATCCAAACGAGACCAAGAGCCTCATTCCGAGATTGGAGGATACCATGGCGCAATTAGTGCCATGGCTGCCTCCAATACCGGGTCCGGGTCCGGTCTGGTTGGATGGGGATTTACCGGGTCACTCCGACCCTTGAGGACCCGGTGAAACCCCATTCAACCAGCCATTCCACATTCTGATCCCCATAAGGCTCAATGGTAATGGGGAAGGCGGTAATTGCGGGCCTGCTAATTAGCGCCCTGGTCCCTTAGCAGGACCCATAAAGGACGTGTGGTCAGACCCCACGTCCTTTACGGTTCCAGCTAAAGGACCTCTGAATTTGGCGGTAAGGGATTACTGGCACCGGTCTCCTTACCGGTGCTGGTATCCCTTACCGTCCAACTCATAATGACCCCCCAAGTGTGCGGGGGATCTGCTTGCCCTAGTATTTTCCCTTAATAGTGGCTGGGGCAACTGTGTAGACCCTTAGCATATTTGACTGAATATTAATGTAATTAACTCCCATATAGATTGATGCAGGGGGACCTCGGGGGTATTTGAACCCTCCACCCTCTTTTCTAGCAGGAAGTTAAGTTTGAGTAATTTAAAGTAATTGGGTACATCTATTTTTCCTGTTAACCTCACACTTGTCCAAAGAAAAGGGGTGTCCTTGTCCAAAAACCAAATTGCTAACTCTCACCACTCCCCAGACCTGGCCTTTAATCAGAGGTGTGCTGAATATGACTGAAGCCTGGGTTTTTGGTTTGGTTAGAGAAGTGCTCGGTGAAATGAAACAAATTGTAATTCTCCATTGAAAAATGCACACTCTTTCATGAGAGTAAGTGATCCTGGTAGCAGAAAGATTTTGCATTGCTTTTGGGTGAAGTAGGAAGAAGGGTTCTATCAATCAAAAGTACTCTAAAAACGCTGTGTGATTTCTAAACTACTAGCATTTTAAAGTACACAGGGAAACTAAAATATGCAAAGTGCTGCATGTGTAATTTGCTTTTGAGAACCCAAACATTGCATTTGTTTGAAATCTAAACCTTATCAGGAAATGCTAAGGCTCATGTTTGTGTAATGTTCCAAGGTATTATTTAATTTTGACATCAAAGGGGTTCGTGGGTCAAGATTGTTGACCTGTTTATTTGGCCTGTGTCCCATGTACCTGAGACAAAAAGTGAGTTTAGTATTGAAGTTTTGTTTTGTGTCACAGAGAAGGTGGCATGTGTAACTATTTAGTTTGAATATCCATTGAACCTATTATTTAAATAAATAGATATTTTTCTGTCCCTCGACCTCGTTCTTGGATCATTGTTGGCACGTTTGGAGGGTTCTACTTTGCTCTATATGAGTCAAAGACAGTGCTAGGTGAAAACAAATAATCGTTGTGCGATGAGTCTTCTTGATTGGGTCTCTCAATATATCATTATACATGCAGTCATTTTACATCATTACAACGAAATAAGAAATTCCCCATTAAACCGAAAGCTCTTGTTGTATCATACAGCTGATCTCATGCACGCAAAATGCAATGTTCAAAGGGAGGGGAGCATTTTGTGACTGTTGTTTCTCGACAGATTACATAGTTCACCACTTAACTGCAGGTGCCAGGGAGGCAAGGGGGTCAGGGCTGGGAGAATACCTCATGGGTACCGTGCTTTTCCTAGAAGCAAGACAACACAGTACAGGTTTGAGTCTGGTTTAGGTGTTTAGAGACTGGTCTCCGGTATTGAGCGCGTTATCAAAGATTAATTAAGTTAAAAGTAAGCCCATCCATATTAATCACCTACCATTAATGCTGTGAACAGAGCAGCACATGCACAAAGGATAAACAACTGACTGGTAAATTACATGTTTGTGGTGTTGGAGTGCACACTGAGGCTTTTAATGAATAAACTGATACACGTTGTACCTGGTTGCCTTGTGAATATTTCCAAACAAATTCCAGCACAGGTAGAGCACGCATCTGTGATATCTGTGCACTAGGCAGCAGGCTGCAACACGTATGGTCACTGCTCATTGCTCCTGCTGTTTGTCTCCTTGGCAGGGGCAGATTTCTGGAGCAGTGTAGGGCCAGGAGGCCCCCAGCAATGTGCCTCCATGCCGAGCAGCAGGAGAGAATGTACGGCATAAGCTGCCATTGATGGCTAATCAAATATTTCGGTAGATACTGGTTTGGTGTGGAGGCTGCAGTGTGTAAGGGTGGGGGGGCAGTGGCCGGAAATTCAGCTTGATCTCAAGATGCTCCCTTCAAGTGAAGAGGAACAAGATATGCCTAGCTTACCCACCTCTGCCCAGAATCCCAACAATTGATATGATATGATATGGCATTTATAACGCACCTATACACAAGTGTTTCAAGGCGCGACGAGGCAAAGGAGGGGGAACAGAGGGAAGACAGAAACGATGCTACTAGGCCAGGTGACATGCAAATCACGCAAGTGCATGGGAAGGGGAAGGAGGGAAGTGCGGGGGGGGGGGGTAGGGGAGAGGACAGTGCAGTACATGGGATAAGAAATAGATATCAAAAGTAAAAGACATCAGGTGTCAAGTGCTGGTAGTGGGACTACAGGGATACAGAAAACAGTCCCCAAGTGCAGGGGCTGCCAGGAAGGCAGTGCAGGAGTGCGACTGGTGGGGGAGGGGACCTGGGCCCGAGATCAGAGGGTGGGCAGGTAACCAGTGCAGTTTCAGTATCAGCCAGGAAGTCAGCAGGGGAGGGGAGGAGAAAAAGCAGAAACAAAGAGAAAGGTTTTGAGGAGCTTCCTTAACCGGAGATGATTCTCCTCAAGTTTCAGGGAGTCAGGGAGGCTGTTCCAGAGGGAGCCCCGAGCCGAAGAAAGAGATCTACCACCAACCCCTTGCTTGGAGAAGCGACTGACCCTGAAGGAGCTGTAGGCGGATGAGCGAAGAGCTTGAGAAGAAAGATATTTAGGAAGAGAGAGTTGAAGGTATTTAGGCCCCAGGCTCCAGAAGGTCTTATGGACAATGCAGAGGGTTTGAATTTATTCCTCACAGCCACTGGGAACCAGTGCAGAGATTTCTGTCCTGGAGAGATATGATCCCTGGGCTTGAGGCCAAGGACCAGTCTCGCAGTCCTGTTCTGGATGAGTTGCAGAGGGCGGAGAGTAGAAGCAGGCAGATTTAGAAAGAGGCTGTTGCAATAGTCCAGTCTAGAGAGAACCAGAGCTCGGGAGACAGTGAGCTTCTGGGGAAAGGAGAGGAAAGGAAGAATACCTCTGAGGAGGTGCAGCTGGTAGTGTGACTTCTTAGAGATGTCAGAGATGTGAGGAGAGAAGGAGAGAGGAGAGTGTGGAGTCGAAGGTGACCTCGAGGTTTTTAGCCTCACAAGTGTGAGCAGGAGGAGGGCCAAGAGAGGCTGGCCAGAGAGTGACAGGAAAGGAAGGAGCAGGTGTGCCGATGAGGAGAATCTCGGTCTTACTGGCATTAAGGCAGAGTTCATTGGCGACATACCACTCCTGGATGGCAGACGGACAGTCAGAGATGAGATAGGGAGAAGAGGTGGCTGAGGGTAGCCTGAAAATGAGCTGAGTGTCATCCACATAGCACTGGAAGTTGGGGCAGAGCGCGGCAATGCAGTGGGCAAGAAGTGCCAGGTATTGGTTGAACATCCAGGGAGAGAGGTTAGACCCCTGGGGAACACCACAGGTAGAGATAGAGATAGAGGAGAGGAAGGACACAAGTTGAACCTGGAAGGGTCGATCAGAGAGGAAAGAAGTCAGCCATGCCAGGGCCTGACCGGTGATCCCCACGTTGTCAGGAAGACAGTTGAGCAGGATGGCATGGTTGACCATGTCAAAGGCAGAGGAGATATCAAGTAAGATGAGGACACAGGGGCTGTTGGAATCAAGGTTGGAGAGCAGGTCTTCACAGATGTTCAGGAGAGCAGTTTCCGTGCTTCTGGCAGCTCTGAAGCAAGACTGATGATCATGGAAACAACCAACAGATTCAGTATGAAGATTGAGCTGGGGGATGGGCAGCTTTTCCAAGAGTTTGCCCAGGAAACAAGTGATGGAGATTGGGCGATAGTTAGCTGGGCAGGACGGGTCGGCAGAGGGTTTCTTAAGAAGAGGGTGCACAAGGGAGTGCTTCAGGGTGGAAGGGAAAACTCCAGTGGTGAAGGAGTGGTTGCAGAAGTCGGCCAGGGCAGGAGCTAGGGAGTCAATGTGGTCCTTGATGGTGAAAATAATCTATCTAGACAGTCAATTACTCACCATTCACAAAAGAAAATGTAAACAACAGATATAATTCAAATCAAATGATCAATGTATCACTTTGAATCAATCACTGAAACTCCCAATGTCCCTGGCTTAAGTTAATATTAGGATAGCCCCAGACAGAAATAGGTGTGTCATATAGGACAAAGGCTCTCAGCCTGTAAAACAACCAGAATCCATAGAGCCAGACCCTGACCATTGCTAATCTTGGCCCACAACAATGGCATTGTGGTTGACCGAGAAAACAAATGGCACCTACTCATCGGGGACACTCTCTCCTTGTTGGTCAATTTCTTCAACCATCTCGAACCCAACCTCTTGGCCAACAGTGCGAGCAGTATGAACATGATCCGCAGTTTGCTCCAGCCATCCACTTTGCCTCACCAAAGGTAGGTCCGTTGTTTCTTATTACTATTCATACCTTTTGTTCTGCCCTTTGACATCAGATGCTTGTACCAGTTAATCTCCATCAGCGTCACGTGAGAATGCGCAACATATTTACAGCACTTCCCTAGTGTAGCTGTTGTGCCATTAAAGCAAAACACACACCCACACCTAACACATTTGTATTTAGGCATAGTCCAGAATGGCCTTCGGCATCAGGAGACCTTCTAAATGGTAAAGCACATTGCACCTTGCCCCATCAAATCCCAGCACCGTATCACCACACACATAACCATGATGGAAAGACACATAGAGAAAGAGAAACACTTGTGTACGAGCGCAATACAAATAAAATATCATATCATATCATAGCTCTGTTAAACGTGGCTGCACTGGTTACAGTAAACAAGGTCAGAGCAAAACATATTCATGTCCATGGCAGGGCAGGTGTAACTAAGGCCGCCCCTGCTTTGACACATCATTCCTTCCAGAAGGCAAAGCTACTCACAGAACCAGCTCCAACATCTCAAGGTCCTTTGTCCATGTATGGCACACAAACCTCTCAGTACTGCGTTACTGTTAGAAGATGCCAGTCCACATGGTGGCTACCCCCATTCTGTACAGTGCTCTGCTGCTCTCGAGCTAGGTCTGTGCATTCAGCAATTAAATAAAATAATAACAAATGTATGAGATAATACTGTCTTGTTGTAGAAGAATAACATACGGTCTGCTGTTCATTATCACCACAGGCCATCAACTGACCTCGCCGCCACATCAATCAAACTCCTCTCTTTGATGGAATATCAACCTCCAGATAACCAATGTAAGCCGTAGACAATGCCATCTCCCGCCACGCGCTGCGTGCATGTCGCATCAAGGCCACCCCTTTAATGGGAGATACTGCATGGAGGCACAGAGCACCACATCTATGTATCACAACCTTGATCCAGACAGCAACTTCTGGATTAGTGACACATTGCATGATACATGGATGTTGCCCAGGAGAAGGGTCACACACATCGCATGCATGCGATCTACCTCAATCTGGAGAGTGTGTATCCAGGAATTGCATATGTGAGCACCCCTCAGTGTACAGTACACCCTTACTGAGCATCAGGAGAGAAGGCGAGCAAGCGACTGTATCACTACTCTGAAATTCCAGCTACGCAGTACAACAGGATGCCTTTTCACATGCATGAGGCAGGTGGGGAGACTGCCACTGTCAATTTCCCACAAGGAAACCCACACAGGGGCCTGTTGGAAATATCTACACAGTTTACTTTGACACAATGCAACCACCCAACAGCCTGTAGATCCCCTGGCAGAAACCGAACAGCCAGACAGCTCGTCTTCCCTCACACTTTTGGTAACACCAGAGTGACAGCACACTTCAAGCGCCGCATTTGAAAAGGTGCACACAGACACTAACCGATTATAGCATCACACAGCCCAGCACAGAGCACCTCACATCGTCAGTCAGAAAGAATGCGGAGGCTTTACAGGTGAAGGATCGGCCATTCCACATACAGCAATATGACAAACCATCGGAGCTAGAGAGGGCAGAGGCAAGCATGCATGGCCGGACATCACCACTCTTTCCACAAAGGGTGGCGCTATGTAGAAGGCCATACAGCAGACACCTTTGACACTAGACATCGCCAGGAACCTGAACCCAGTATTTCCAATACAATGTACTAGAGGTCATGTGGAATGAGGTGAGCTCATATATTGGAATTCTCTGAGGTGATGGTTGAAGAGGAAATTGCCAAAGGTCAGAGAGTCAAGGCATGGCTTGACAATTCCCACAAGGTAATGTTAATGTGGGTCCATCTATACCACGTGTGAGGCTGCAAGAAGCAGTTGGCTGATCTGTGTTGGGCTGCCAGCAATGGAGATGCAAGAAACATCACTGCAGCCTGAAGTGCAGACCCTGATGTGGATAACAAAGTATACACATGACACGCGCGGACCTGGGTGTCCTGCTGAGGTTGCCAGCTCCTGGTCACGATCTGGCCTATGCTCCAGCAGCACGCAGTCTCCTGCCGGACCATAAGGCGCTGCACAATGCCCCACATCACGCCAGGAGGGGCGAAATCCATGGAATGCGGTGGTGCAGCTACTGTACCATATGGACACAAGGTGAAGGCCCGCAGCTGGAGTCCGGGTATGCAATCTTGACTACAGCCACAGCAGTGTCTACTGCAGATGCCACACGGGCACAGGCTTCTGGCCTGGCTGACTGGGCCTCTTTGATGTCCTGGACGTAGCACACAACTACTTGCATCAGGGACGAGAAGGAAGGGATGCTGTTACATATGTCTTCCACCGTCTGTCTGGCAAACCTTTTATCTGGACACACCCGATCACCTTATGCAGCTTCAAGTGCCTGGCCACACCTCAGGATCGGGGACTCTCATATCACAGGGAGTTCTGTAGGACAGGACCAATCAATGCAATCCTGTGCATACACCTGTGCTGGTCTTGGCCATGGACCAGGCTCATGCTCCAGTACCACCATTGGCACAGAAGGCTCTGGACATGAAGCTAGCGCTGGAAACACTGCAAGGCGATTCGCACATATGTGGTGTCTGCACTTTTCAACTGTTCCTGTGGATTCTCTGAAGAGTGGCATGCATAATGTTGGTAGTCAGTGTGTACTTGATTTGCAGTGCCTTTTAGAGTCAGTGAGGGAGCTGGACAGGGAAACAGAGCCTGCCATCCAAGACATTGGCTTGCACAGAGTAGTTGCAATCTATAAAATGGGCGTGGCAACTGTTGACATCATCAGAGAGACAGGAATGTCATGGAGGAAAGGGTCATGGATTCCCCATCTGCAGCAGGGTTTGGTGAGTAGAGAGGCGTGAGGTGAAATGGGTGGCCCATGCAGCGCAAGAGGCCTATGCCGCAGTACACGAGTCATCTCATGGTGAGCCTCTGCTGCTCACTATTGGGTCCCATTCAATGAATAACTCAGGCAAGACACATGGGAGAACACCAGCCCCCTTCCCTAGCTGTGAAGTTGGTGACTGACGAGAGGAGAAGTAGGAGGAGGAGGAGGAAGAGCAGGAAGTGGTGTTGATGATTGACAGCACAGGGATGATATCAGCAACATGACAACAGTGTGAAACCTCACTAATCATGGTCTGTCCAAACCATGACGACACTATTATCCAATACTGCAGAGAATAAGATACCTTGCACATGACATGCGACTAACACTCATGTTAACTGCTGAAAGAGACGCCCGGCCGTTTCCCCATAGACCACACATGTAATTGCTCAATGTTACTGTGTTTCACTTGCTACTTTCTCGTACATCATTTGTGTCCCTGTTCCCAAGTTGGGGAGGGTCTTTTCCATATTTTGTCATGGGGGAAATAGTGCATTCTCTTGAGACATCTGTGTGTGTTGTAGAGTGCGTAGTGATATGTTTTAGAAGGGGAAAGTGGACCGGCATGGTTGTGTATTGTCACACATGTATTGGGGTTGAATGTTATCTTCATGTAGGAGATGTTCTGTAACACGGAATGTTAACATCTGTGCAGGCAAAGCGTGACATGTATCTGTTCTGACCTGTGGGCATAGTGTCAGGGTACATGTATCTCACATACCTGTGTGTGTTTAGTGTAATACGATTAGACTTGCTAGGCACACATTAGATGTGCGTTAAGGATGCATTGAAGCTTGACTTCATTGGCACGTGGTCAAGAGAAGCTTGTTCATCCCCCTCTTTTGTCTCAGAATGGGTGAAGTGAGGGCATGTATGCGCCCAATCTTTACCCTGTCATCATTTACAGAGAATTGTCAGATGCCCGCACACCTGGCATGCTTATGGGAAATAGCTTTTCACCGGTTGATCCCTCACTCTCATGTCGGTGTCCAATGCTGCATGTGGTGGGCGTGCTAGTACCGGCCTGCATGACAAAATGTGTGCAGGACACAACCGGCTTTGATCATGTCGTACACAAAGTAGGGGCTGTACAGGCATACAACCTTGAGTAGTCAGAGAATAAGAAACAAGACTTGAGATAGGCCAATACTCTGCTCAGTGATGCTCCTGGTGGCCCTGTGTATGGAGCTGCAGCAATACTGAGCCATCTTGGTAGACTGCCAGATTGGGGTCAGAGGTAGGTTTGTGAGGTTTAGCCTGCATCAGCTAGAGGGGAACTAGTAGTAGACAGGCTGCATACAGGATCATACAGAGTTGTCCAGTGTGCAGTAGAAGTGCCAGTATTAATGTTTACCGGCAAGTTTAGCATACCGGCCAACTACAATTTTGCCGGTAGGTTTTAAAGATTTAAAGCTGGAAGTAAATATGACCCCTGCTGGCAAAGAACTGCCTGTATAACCGGCACTGCCAGTAAAAGAGGCAAAATCCCCCTATGGAGTCCTATGGACTTCATGGAATGGGGATTTATCATGAATAGTGGCACTTGTATTCTGCCGGTAATACTGACAGACAAGTGCCGGTAACGGTAATTGCATTTGCTGGTATTTCAGCGGATTTACCGCCGGAATACCGTCAAAATTGTAATGAGGCCCAATGTAATGTTGCAGGGACCACTTACAAATGGTTTGCCAAGTGTGACTGGTTTTATTTAATTATAGTGCGGATACGTGCCTTCCCCATTGGTTGTAAATGTGCATGGCAATGCACTCATCTAGCAAACACGTGCCACCACATTGGCCAGCCTCTAACTGTCACAGCGCACACCCCTACTCCCAGGCACTGTCTGGTCCGAGATACACCTCGCCACCCCTCACGTGTCCCCACCGCCCATATTGCGCCGCACTACCCCTCACGTGTACCCAGCCGGCCACCTTGCGGGCTTGCCCACCCCCCACTGGGTCCCACCCACACAGCTAACCCGCTGTATAACTCCTTCCATGGAATTGACTTTCACCTCATTTGTGCACCGGCCCATGGGTCAGGGTCACTGTCACTGTCACCACAACCATGCTGCTATCACCCTACCTGTTCTAGTGTCTAACGAGACACTCTGTTCGCAGTTCTGTACCTATATCGACACTCTGCTCCCTAACACCACACGTGGGATCCTCGCCTTGCTCTAGTCAGACCCGCCAACTCCAATTTGGGCTCATAGACTGGGCACTGACTTTACCCTATCCATTCTTCTCACTCCAATGCCGCAACGCTTTCACAAACCACATTACATGGCACCCATGTGACCTTAGTGCAAGTCACCTCTTCTTGCAAAGGGACACAGCCAGTTTACATTGCATGTTCACATATTAGTATGATTAACTCCCCCTACTGCGCACACATGAGTATTAGACCCTAACACCTTCTCAGCAACTTAACCAGTTCCTTCTCCGTATCTAACAGAAGCTATTCAGCTACCACTCCCAGGACCTACCGGGCCTACTTACCTCCTGTACAACACTCCAGGTGCTTGCCCCAACACTAACCTCCCATCTCTCCTATTTTCTCTCCTCCTCGTGCAACCTTCTACCTTTCACTGTTGTGTGATTTAAACACTAATTGTTATCATGTGTGATCTTGTCACCCCCCTACCACTGCTCACCACCACACTGGCAACTTACATGTTCTCATTAAATGAAATATGTATGTAGGCAAACAATTGCTACCTTATGTTTCTCCCTGAATCCGGCTAAGCTTGTCCTTATCATGTACCTGTAAATAAGTTATGAACCAAATATAATTGGTTTCAATTGTCAATACCAAATCATGTTACTCACGGCACTCACACACGGCATCACCACGCATTGTCACTCTTACACACTTGCACAGCCTTGACAAAGACCTTAGGTCGAAACACCTGTTGGCTTTCTCTTGACATACAAATGTATCTAAGTTTGTCTACAAAACCTGGCCAACACTTTTGCCCCTATAAGAAACTAATAAATCCAACGAGCTTTAACATGTTTCCAGCAGTGTTTGAGCCTTCACTTGGGTACAACACTACAACATGGCAATAGCCTCATTCCGCGCCACTTTAGCCAGAGTTCCAACCCCTGCTCTTCATTCTCAGGAACATCGGGACTTTAGGAGCTTTGTCCCACTGGAACCCTAGAAACAGCTGCAGGAAGAACAACATCTATTCATTCACCAAACAGAGCGGTGCGGGCGTTCCATCTTCCTACAAGCTGCTACCTTCTCTGGTACCTCCGTCTCTAACCATGCGCACACACACCGCCGGCAATCCAAATATATTGCTGCCATGAGTCAATCCTGTGAAATCGGCAAACACTTCAGTGAAGTGTCCCCTGGTATCTCAGATCATCTGCGCCTTAATGGGAAGCCTGGGGTCGTAGTTGCAGTAGGCACATTCTTTTTGCTGCAGTGGGAATAGGGCAATGCATGTGCAGTCCACGGCACCCATACCCTGAGAGAATCACCATTTTTAGTAGAATTCCCATGAAACCTGCCCCCTCGGATCCACAGTTTGTGGCCTGGCAATGTGCTGTTGACACAGAGAGGTAATGCAATGAGCCACTCGGTATAGACAGTGAGAAAGACTGGCCTGTGATATCCCAGCAGTTATGCCAGTGGTTGTCTGAAAATAGTTTATTTATTTATTTATTGTTTATTTATACAGCGCTTATACACAGGTGAAGTGCTTCAAAGCGCTTCAAGGCGGGAAGGGAGCAAGGGAATACAGTAGTCATTCTAAGACCTTGATGTTTCTGAATTATCTAACAATAAATAAATAAATAACAAGCATAGTAGGCCCAACAGCATTTCTCCTAGTGCAAGTGCGTGAGGGTTTTCAGGCGCTACCAAGCTGGGGAGGGGAGACAAAGGGGGAGGCAGGACAAACGAACATTGAGATACATGTAAGTGTACAGACAGAAGTGCGAGGGGGGTGCACCAAGTCCAGCAAGGCCCTGGGTTAAGTGGAGAGAGGTTTCCCCTCTCATGGGAATGAAATCCTGAAAGTGCAGTAGTGCTGAACATAGTGCAGAGGCCTGGAGGAAAGTGCAAAGACTGGCGCGGGATCCTGGGACCTGTGAGGCTCTAGAGGTAAACCAGGTGACCAGTCAACAAAAACTGAGCAGAGTTAGGGAAGAGCAGGCGGAGGAGGAAGGCAGGAGGGAAAAGTGGGAGGTTAGCAAGGGAGAAGGAGAGAGAACGAGGAAGAGAAGAGAAAGGCCTTTAGGAGTTTTCAGAATTTAAGGAGCTTCGGCTCAAGACGGATAGGAGCCGGGAGGCTGTTCCAGATGGAGGCACCTGCAGAGGATAAAGATCTACCCGGAAAGCTCTGTTTGGAGAAATGGCTCACCCACAAAGAGTACGAGTAAGAGTGGAGGAGGATGATTGGAGTGCTCTAGAGGAAGAGTATTTAGGAAGAGAGCATTGTAGATAGTGCGGGCCCCAGCCCCAGAAGGCCTTGTGGACTATTCAGACGGTCTTGAACTTGATCTTTGCAGGCACAGGGAGCCAGTGGAGGGATTTCAGCGCTGGAGGGATATGTTCACTGGGCTTGAGGCCAAGGATAAGCCTTGTGGTTCTGTTCTGGATGAGTTGTAGCAGACAGAGAGTAGAAGTAGGAAGATTGAGAAAGAGGCTGTTGCAGTAGTCAGCCTAAAGAGAACCACGGCTCTGGAGATGGTGAGCCTTTGGGGGAAAGTGATAAAAGCTAGAATACCTCTGAGGAGGTGCAGCTGGTAGTAGAACTTTTTGGAGATGTCTGATATGTGAGAAGAGAAGGAGAGAGTGGAGGCAAAAATGACCCCCAGATTTTTAGCCTCACTAGCAGGAGGGGGCACAGTGCCAAGGGAGGCCGGCCAGAGGGAACATGAGAAAGAGGGAGCAGGGGTCCCAATGAGGACACAAAGAACTTCAGGGCAGTCAACAATTTCACTGGTGCACTGATGGCATGAGATCGGGAAGTGAAGGGTTGAGGTCTTCCTGCCACTCGTGTAGCATTTCTAGGATAATGGGTACAAGGAAGTGATATCTCCTAAAAACCTCCTGGTCTGGCTTCCTGAACATTTGTACAGGCAGGGTCTCTTTTGGGTGGCACAGCTACTTCATGGGTATCTGCAGAATCCTGGTGGTGTGCCAAGACAGGGGCTCCTTGTCCTGGCTGGTTGGGTGTGTTTGGTGTGCACTCTATGTATGTTTCTGGATCATTGGTGGTAGGTGTAATCATGGTGCCTTTATTTATTCCTCCTGGGTGTGGGTTTTGCCCTGCTCCTGTGCCAAATGAGCACTCTCTGGTAGCCACAAGTGATTCATTGGAATTCTCAACCTGGCTCCAGCAAGTGAGGTAGGGAACTCAGTATCAGATTGTGGGGTCATGAAAAGGGACATGGAGAAAATTAGTCCTTGTTGCACTGACGGGCCAGGATTAATTTATCTGTGTAGCTGCATGCCTATATCCAATGACAAATTCATTTCTCAGGTTATGCAGATTGTTGATGGCTTGTGTGACAAATCAATTTCCGGGGCACCAGCGGTCCAGGGATGAATATCGATTTCTAAACCATCAAACAACCCCACACCTTGAGTACACCACAACAGATCTGAATAGATTGGAATACAAGTGAATTATAAGTCCTCCTTGTCCAATTTTGGTAACGTGGATGGAATGGCAGGCTTATCTCTGCAAGGTTGTGGATCGTTGGTTAGTTGCAACACAACGAAAATACAATTATTACCCAATGATAAAAGGGATGGTCCAGTCAAGGTTGTATAAACCTATCTACTTTATTATTACTACAACAGACAGTTCTAGCACACTACAAAATACAACCCACCTTGTAAAGGAACACAGAGGGCAGACAGTTTCACTAAAGAAAGAGATGCACTCTGGATACTGGCAGGAGGGTATTTGGTAAATTAAACTGTCTTACTGTTCAAGATTATTCGGTTCCAGCACCAAGGGGGCAAAAGGTTGAAACTGTCTCTAGTTGCCTTCAGAGAAGGACCAGGGTGGGCAGAACCACAATGTACCTGGTGATGAAGAAGTTCTTGGTGCTCGACAGCGCAGAGGCGGTTCCATTGCATTTTGCAGCCCTTGAGACAGAGTTAGTGGCGGGAGACAGCTGCAGGTATCAGGCGGTAAGCAGTTCGGCAAGCGAGGATGGACTGACATCTCCAGGCTGGCTGGCACAGCTGCTCGGGGCCAAGAATCACTGTCTCCGTGCTGGTTGGCAGATCTGGAATGCTAGTCAAGGTGGCTCGGACAGCTCTGGTGACTGCGGCGTGACAACAGTCGGCGGTGCAGCCAGATGCAGTTCGAGGACTTGACTGTCTCGAAAATGTCCTTAAAAGATGGACGGTGGATGATGCTTGTGTGGCACTCCTCCTAGCTTCTTCACAGGGCTCGTGTTGTCCTTTCAAGGACTGACAGCCCAAAGCTCAGGGGAGTGTTTGCACGCAACAGGCTTGTCTTTTGTTCAGATACTCTCTGGCACTTCCCACTTAGAGAGCTTGCTGGCAGAACCTAACAGGACATGCTGTATGCTTGTAGTTACTGGTTCTGGAGAAACTGGATGGGTCCTCCGAGTCCGGTATCTCCCTCTGTTCTCTCAGAGATGCTTAGGGGAGGGATCTTGCTTCCCTCTTGGAGCACCTGGCCTTCCTTCACTGGCAGAAGATGTAAGATAGACTGTACCTTCAGCCCGGGTCCAAATGAGTCCTTCTTCTTACTCCTTTTGAAATTGTAGGATGTTCTGCCAAGTGAGGAGTTCAGCCCTCTCTTCAAGCCAAATGGGCCCCAGTGATTGGTGCAGGCTAAGCCCACCTTAATGAACCAATCCTGGGTCCCCACCAACACACTTCTTTTATGTGTGAGGGCAGGACCAGAGTGCTCTGCAACAGGACAGACAAGGGGTGACAACACATACCTAAGTCCCACCCATCTTCCTCTCTGTTGTAGATCAAAGTGTCTCTCTGGTTAACTAGGCCCTCTGTGACTCTTGATTAAAGTGCAGATCTCCCTTGAAGTCTGTGATGGGAGCAGATTTCCTGTTTCCCCTAAATCACATACTTTGTCCCTCTGAAAGGGGTCTGCTCTGCAATGAGACCTGTGGTAACTGCAGGACCAAGACAGGCCATTCACTGCCCGTCATGCAGAGAGGTGGGAACTAGCTTCAAGCTGACACATTGCGTTCCAAAGGGTTGTTAGCCCCGCCTTCCTGCTGTCTCTTCCGGCAACCAAGCCTGTTCTCCAGGTTTGCCTTAATTATTCCTCATTAGTATGCACTGCCACCAGCCGAATTAGACAAAGGGAAAGCAGATACATGGAGCCTTTGAAATTTAAATTAGGCTGCCCATGGCTGGAGGAAGGTATGCCTTCCCTCTTCTTGGGATGCTTTGATGTACCCGTGGTTGTCACATTCCTGCTGAATATGACAGGGGAAGACGGAACCTGTAGGCTGTGTCTTCCTGCAGTACACGTGACTATGCATTTCATGCAGGAAGCAGAGGAAATATGTGTGGAATGGCCTCACACATTTCCAGAGGCTTATCTCCCATCATTCATTTTCATTATTAAAAAACCAAAAAGACCAGGCGAGCGCAACTTGTAGTGAAATTGGAAATGACATGAGTTACAATGGCCATTTGCCCACTTGGCATTACATTTTTCAGCACAAGACATTTGCATTCAGACAACACTAAATGACTGTCAACTTACCATTGTGGCCAGTTGGTGCATTCATGTCTTAAACATGCGGCAGGTTGGCCATGTTGCATGTCTGTATTCGATGCGCTTCATTTTTCAGGCATCCTGTAATCCGTGTTCATTTTTATTGGTATCATGAGGGTAGTAGCACTGGCCTGTTTGATTCTAGTGTCTTCCTGATAACTCCCCATAAAGGACTTGGTTTTCAGTACTTTGGAGTGCTCAGCAATGCTTTTGGCCCTCATTCCAAGTCGGGCCGTAGGGGATACCTGGCACCGGTAAGGAGACCGGTGCCGGTAATCCCCTACCGCCCGATTCCGAGGTCCCCTAACGGGAACCATAAGGGACGTGTGGTCGGATCACACGTCCCTTACAGGTCCCATTAGGGGACCAGGGCGCAAATAACGGCCTTGCCATTGGCGAGCCCGTTATTTGCGCCCTCCCCATTCCCATTGAGCCCTATAGGGGCTCAAATGGGAATGGGGAATGTTTTTTTCAATGGGGAGTTACCGGTCCCTCCAGGGTCGGAATGGACTGGTAAATCCCCATTGAACAATACCAGAGGCGGTACCGGTATGGGAGGCAGCCATGGAGCTAATTGCTCCATGGCTACCACCATACTCGGAATGACCCCCCCATTGTCTTGCGTCGCTTAGGTTGATAGTGTTAAAAAGATGTTAAGTGCCTCCTTCAATTTAGTGTAACAAAGCTGATGGTGAGTACTGTAACCTGTTTCCATCTGCCACTTGCACAAGCACATTTGTCATTTCAGCAGACATGATGGTGAGTCACTTCCAGCCTTAAACTCATGCCTGAAAGGCATTGATTTTACACTGTGAATGCCCGTGGGCCAACCCGACACCAAGGCTTTGGCTTAACTTTCCAGCCTACTCTACTCTTAGAGATGAGCCACTTATTCTGTTGTGAGGAACCCATAACTCGTCACGCATAACCCTGCATAACTCCCCACCCATCACCACTTACGGTGCCTTCAGGAAATGTAACTTGTGCTGGACTGACCTGCTGCACTATGAGAAGATGCAATGACCTCCAGGGAACCCACCTATATGTTATATAGTGCTAGAGTAAGTTTTCCAGTCTCACTGCGCCAACACAATAATCAATCGAGTGCTGCTTAAGTTTCAGATTTATTGCACAGTTCAATGAACAGCCTGACACGTGTTTCGAGCACCCATAAGCCTCAGAGGAAGAGCAAGGACTGCTTGAAACACGTGTCAGGCTGTTCATTGAAAAGTGCACTAAATCTGCAACTTAAGCAGCACTCGATTGATTATTGTGTTGGCGCAGTGAGACTGGAAAACTTACTCTAGCGTTGTCGTACCGTGTAGTGCCCGGGCAAGGCACTCACATTCTCTGGTCACCTGCGGCCTTCCCATCAGTATCATTACCTTTCTGCAAGCGCAAGGTTCCAAAATTGTCTTTTTCTGTTCCCAATACTTGTTTATGTTATATTTTTATTTATTTGCATTTGTTAAGCGCACTTGCTGCCCAAAAGGCATCAAGGCGTTGTTACAGAGTATACACAGATTTAAGATTACATACGGGTGCCAGAGGCTCTTAGTTACAGAGGATACACATATTTAAGATTACATACGGGTGCCAGAGGCTCTTAGTTACAATTTGGCAGGCATATAGGCAGTGGAGGATACAGATTTAAATCACACAACGAGTCTGGTTTTGATAGCCTTACGAAAGGATAGGTAGGACTCAATGAGTCTTAGGTGAGGAGGCAGGGCGTTCCAATGCATGGCTGCTAGGGTAGGGCAACTGGAGCCACCAGAGCGCACTTTCCGAGAGGTAGGCCTAACAATGGTGTTGGCGTAGATGGATCTGAGCGGTCTTGTGGCGGAGTGCCTGGTAATTCTGTTAGTCAGGTAGGGGGGGGGCAAGTTCGTGAAGGCATTTGTGGGTGAGGGCAAGAGTTTTAAAGACAATTCTTTCTTTAACCGGGAGCCAGTGTACTTGCCTTCTGATTTTGGAGATGTGGTTTCTCCTTGCGGTGCTGGTGGCTGCCCTTAGTGCATTGTTCTGGACTAGCTGAAGTTTGGCGAGGTTTTTGTTGGAAGTCCCGACGAGAAGGGCAATACAGTAGTGAAGTCTTGACCCGATGATTGCCCTGGCAATCGTGAGGCAACTTTGATGGGCCAAGAATGGCCTGGCTGCGTTGAGGACTTTGGTGTAATAGGCTGAAGAGGCGGCGATGGCATTGACCTGTCTGTCCATTGACAGGTCAGAGTCAAGGTAGAATCCGAGTGTCTTAACATGGTTTGAGACCTTAATTGGAATATTATCAATAGTGATATATAGTGGTAAGGGTGTGGAGTGTTGCAGTGTGTTCTGAGGGGGGATGTGCAGAGGTACACACTGTAACCCTGTAGCTTGGGTGCCATGGTGTGGGATGACACAGTGCTGGTGTCTAGTGCTGGAGTGTGTTTTTGTTTCATGACTAGGCTGCTGTGGCTGCTATTGCTAAGGGTATCACAAGACCGTAGCTGCTGCGGTGAGGGCCTGCCACTTTCCACTTCGGCCATCCTGTGTGTTGAATCAGTATTAATTTGCTTGGATTTTCATGAGATGTGCTATGCGCTCTTTTGCCACTTCTAGGCCCAGAATGCGTAGCATCATGAAGAGAGATGTTGCTATGCATGCCCTGTGACAACGTGACCAGTATGTTGTGTGGGGCTCAGGGTGTTGCTACGTCTGGAAAAGATCCAGGGTTACACTAATGTTGGGACTGTCGGGCCTGGGTCCAGCAGGCCTTTTGGTTGTACCCCTTGAGCTTTTACCTGGGGCTACAACCTAGAGACCTGGGCTATAGCCCCCTTAGCCCCCTGTGTCGGGGTGTTTCCATGTTATGGGCTGTCTCACATGCGTGGATGTAAACAAAGAGGGTGTAGTGTCAGCTTGTATCAGGGCCTCCTGATGTCACCGGTGACACCAGCTTGCATCAGTGGAGGGATCTGGCTCTTTTCGATATTGGCCTGGAGAACTGCTCCCGTTCAATGAGCAGAATGGTGAGTCGAGTTCTCATGGCTTTCAATTACATGAAACTGAACAGTCTTGAACTCATGGAGTGTGGAGTGCCTGCTTCGTGGATCAGTGCTCTTCCCCTCAAACACACGGACAGCCAGACATATGGTGAGTTTACGGCTCTGAGATCTTTGGCTTGCAGTGCTGATGTGTTTGTTGTCTGTATTTTTTCCATTATGGAGCCCACACATTGATTATGTTGATGGAAATGGGGTTTTGCCCTTCATGTTTTCGATCAAATGCCTCTCCAGAAATGTGAATGGTCCTACTAGAGTTATGTGCTGATATGTATTTGTGTTCAGCAGCATGTTTTCAGGTCTGTCTTCAGTGGAACCTCAGAAATGTGTAGCCTCTATGTAAAGGGCCACAGACCACAACATAGACAATTCTTGAATTGAATGTATGAAGGTATCACCCAAACCTGGCAGATGTATTTAAAGGAGCTTTCTAAGTCATGAAGAGGAGGTGGTGCCACATGACTTTGTTTGTCATGACCCATCACTGTGATCTTGGATTCCCAGCAGCTGACATTAGTAGCTTGCAGTAGTTTACACGCGACCAACAAGACAAAGTGTCATTACTGTATTTTTTTCATAGGGCAGTGTTGTCAATTAAGCACTGCCTGACAGTCATGGATGTCATGTGGGGGTTACTACGGGCCACATCTGTGACCCCTGGCAACTCCCCTGTGACCTTTGGCACTACCTCTGCGACCCCCGGTTAAGGGTTGCAGAGGACGAGAGAAACCGAAAGTAAATAGGGAGCAGACGAGAGCCCTCTTTACCTTCCTCTGCCCCGCCGCCACATGTCCTGTGGGGGAGGGCCCTCGGACTTCAACAGAATACAAATTGTTTTTGAAGTCACTCTGACTTCATAAATGTATTTGCATTACAGTTTTCCGTGATGGAAATAATTTCTTTTTGACATCCAACAAGCCCCTCCAACTACCCAACAGGACATGGAGGCCTCCAGCTCCTCTGCTCTGCGCTTGACAGTAGCCAGAGCTGGTTACGTGTGTGCAGGGAGCATCAGAGCTAGAGCCCTGCCTGGCCTGCAGAGGAGTTCCTCCAGCAACGGATTCAGGAAAAATGCACAAAATGGTGAAGTTCGGGCTGTTTTTGGGTTATCCAGGAGAGACCATGTCACGAAGGCCAGAAGTGAACTGCACTGGCTTCCCATTAAGCATTGTGTAATACATAAACTCTTTTCTCTCACCCATAAGTGTCGTAACAGTAGGGCACCACAATATTTGGTTGACCGCCTCACTACCCTTCCTCCAGGCCGTTGTTTGCATTCATATTATTCCTACAAACTGTTGCAACCCAGATTCAAACTGACGAGTTTTGGTGGAACTGTTTTGATGTCCAGGCTCCTTCCGCTTGGAATAAACTTCCACTTGATTTTAGGCCGGACGATCTCCCATGAGGATTTTACGAAACAAAATAAGACTCTGTTGTTCAATCTCAACCCAGATTAATTAAACCCTACCCTGCTTTCGTTAGTTTTTTTCCTATGATTTCCTGATCTCTTGTTGTATGTCTTGTTTGTGTCTTCTACATACGCTCTGAAGCCTATGGGCGTGAAGCGCGTCATAAGAATAAAAAATAAAAACAACAATCTTTTTTTTGTAAATATGTGTGCATGCGTGCATGCAAGGGTGTGTCTGTGTGTGATCCATGTATCTATGTATACTATGTAATGTGTGTGAATGGGTGAGTGCATGATGTATGGGTGGCTGCGGACGCATGTGTGAGGGAATGGTTGCATGTGTAAATGAGCAAGTGAATGGTGTGTGAATCTGTGTACTTGTATTCAATGCCTAGAATATTTCCTGGTAATCTTCGATACTACTAGCCCTACTTTTCCTGGTCCCAGTACTTGCCTATGAAGCACCTTGCCCCATATGTAAGTACTGAGATAAGGAAGAGGGACGTGGAGGTAATGCTGGGCAGAGGAGTCGATTTTCGGCGTTGAAGGAGGTGAGTGGGAGGGAGCGGGGACTTGTGGTGATGGTGGGGCAGGAGTAGGGTGCTCTAAAATGTAATTGGCATCCATGATAAAGCAGGCATGATATGTGTTATTAGTGGCAAGACTGGAATTGGGTTGCAGCCAGTCTAGCCATTTCTTATTGTGCCGTGGCATATTTTTCTGGGCATCTATTATGTAGTAAGCATCATAAGAATAATGTAATGTCTGCACTGGCATTTAGGTACAGCCAGTCTAGCCTTTCCTTACTGTGGCATTGTATATTTTTTGGGACATCCATGATAACTTAAGCATGATATGTGTTATTACGTGGTTAGAATGGCATATTTGGTGCAGCAGGTCTAGGTATGTCTTATTGTGGCATGGCAAGTTTGGCTGCACAGCATCAAGGCTACAGAAAACATGATACGTGTTATCATATCATATCATTACGTGTCTGGCTTCATTGCTCAACCAGTTTTAACATGTTTTCTTATTGTGGCATTGCATTTTTAATAGTGAAATGGTAAGATAGCTCAGTTGGTTAAGTGTTCGCTGCTGCGATCTATGTGTGATTTGCAGGTTTGAATCTTGGCAAGGCAAACTCAGCCTTTCATTCTTCTGAGATTGATACCTGAGTACTAACTTGCGATGATTATTGTATGTGCTATTTACAGCACTTTGGCGGAAGCACTATATAAATAACAAAACATTTTCATCAATTAAAGCAATAACGCTCCTGAGCACAGTTGGTGACTTGCATTTATTGGATCTTTGGATACTGTATTATCACAGCAACTGGCAATGTAGGGCCTCTATTTATGAAACAATGACAATATCTGACATGCAGCTGCCACTGGCATAATATGGAAGTAACTGGCCATACAATGCTGACGTGGCATTTTCATGGCAGTGCCTCAGACTATGTTTACTCTATTGGGTGTATCCCTGTCATATCACAACCCCATACATGGCATATGAAGGCAGCAGCATTGTTAAAATGTGGTTGGTATCTAAAATGTTCTTTGCCTGCTTTAGTACCTATTTGGAATTTTGAAAATTGTCAGTTTATTTACTTTTTTATTACGTCCGCAATCCTCTTTCAGTGATGTCACATCTGGTGATGTCACCAGGATTAAAGAACGGATGGCATCCGGATCCAAGGTCATATGACATCACTGCCTGTGATGTCATCAGGTGTGGGATGTTACTTCTACTACCCGAGGCATTTTGTTGAATCGACATCCCTGTTGACAGTAGACATTGAAGACCAGTATGTGGTGTTGCAAAGTGCCCCCCCGCCCGCCCAAGGTTGTTTGTTGCATTAAGGCTTTTTCTTGGCAACCATCATTTATTCCAATGGGTGCGCTGGCAATGTGTTATGCTTGTGTATGTCAGAGAGCCATGCACATGCTGTGGCTTTGTGTTTTGCACGGAAGCCTTCTCGGAGAGATAGTGGGACATTCCCAGCTTCCTCCTATGCATGTGTGCGTTAAAAGGGTATTTTTCAGGTTTTTTCATTATTGTTGGGTATTTGGTTACATTTTTCAGTGAAACCTAGGATCTATGTAAGGGCACCGGATCTCCTTACTCCTTACTCCTTTTGATGAACAGGCGATAGGTCTTTTGATGAATCAGGGTATCTTGCACTAATATAACAAACTCCTTTTTCCATGTTGTAAGTCACGCTTGGTCGAAAATTATCCTGAGTGAATTAGGGCCTTTGTTTACTGAACCTCTGATAATGACCTATGGAAAGCAACCAAGTCCGTTTGATCAATTGCTAAGTGCAGACTTGCATCAAGGATTGGTCTATCAAAGACTTTTAAATTGCAAAAAGGAGACATTTCACTGTATATTCGTGCTTTCATCATCTTAATAAAGACCAGCCCTCATGTCCATGTTGAATTGAGCTGCCATTTCTCCTAATCCCACACCAACGCTTTCCCGCCCTGCACCTCTTACCCCTGCTCTCGATGCTCCAGTATCTCCTGACCTGCTCTCTCATTGCTTCACGCTTTACCTTCACCCAACTGGTCCCTTGCATTCATGGCTCTTCCTGCTGGCATTGGCCTGCACCCTGAGCCACGCACCTGACGCTGCAGATGCACTTTAGAGTTCTGGTCCATTTGCATATATCCATTCTATGATTATCCACATACCTCGTTCGTCCGTTGTCCATGTTATCATGGATCGACAGCGTTGTCCAGGTAAAAAATGGTCATCCCTGCTCTGTCTGGGAGTTTTGTTCATGCTATTTTTTGTATCTGGTCTGTCCAGGAATCTTGCTCATTACAGCTGTGATGTCTGTCCATATAAAATATTGTTTACAGGGACAGGCACCCGCAGCTGTCCATAGCCATACATGGTCAGACTTGATTGTGTTCAATGTCATTTGACCATTGTTTGTCCTTGATCCGCGGACATATATATTTTATTTGTTGCTCTTTGCTTTTTCTTTGGATAATTATTAGGTGGAAGGGGGCTAAGTGTTAGGAGAAAAATATGCATTTCTGTTAACAATACAATTCTAGTTTCTATTTGTACGTCAGCACTGCATCAAAGGGACGCTAACTTCGACACCCCACCCTTCTAAAATTCAAATGAATTTCAGCCCAACCCCAATATAGTTAATCTGAATACATTTGTAGCACAATCAGTGTGAGGTGTGAGCATGCTGTATAAAGCTCATGCAATGGAGGGCAGATCAGAGACCTCTACTACCAGGATAGCGAACTGGATGGTCGGTACCCCAGACTTGAGCCAATTTACATACCCACAATGTAATGCACAATTACAGTGAATTATAGCTTCATTACTTCATGCATTTCTATAATAAATCACAGTGCACATATACATTTCCGTCTATCACTTTTGAGATATTTGAATTATACAATTCTATAATGTCATCTTCATAGGGTCAATCGAAAATGTGTACTTACTGAAGGCAACTCTCTAGGGAAATAAGCCAGGAGATAGCTTTGCAAGGATAACAAGTTTTAATATTACAGAATTGAAATATCAGCAAAGGACTCTGCTGCATGAGAACGTTCTGGTTAGTCTGAGAACAAGCAGGAGCTTAAAAAGCCATGGGGTGTCAGCATATACAGTAAAAACGGGTCCTGCTAATTGACATGACTATATGCATGGGCCTGCTCCATAGGTGATGAAAGGCTACTATTGGTTAGTTTATTTGCCATCTATCAGGCTCCACGTGGGTCATCTGGACTCATCCTGTTGTCTGGTGAAGGTCGGCTCACTCGTTAAATACAATGTTACATTTATACTAACACGCTAAACCTACTATTCTATCACTGTGTCATGCACCTTGACGGCTCAGGGTTGGTGACACGGGGAAGGGGAGGATGAAATACAGTCACGCTGACCTACACTTTCTGGGCTTACTCGATACTGCACCTCTCAACTCAAGGTTGCCACCCTGGATTTGATCTGTAATGTATCCCTCCCTGTACCTTGCGTTACAAAGGATGTGTTTTACGCTGGGGGGTGAAACAGTCATGCATGCTTAGATCTTTTATGGTTGCTTGATTTGTGCTAGGACGGGGGTCACTTGCTTATCATGGAATGTAGGGGTGTAGGGATCGAGTCAATGATGTGGGACTGGCTTTGGGCTGGCTGGGTGGGGCTTAGAGGCCTGCTGGCAGCTTAGTGTTGATGAATGGGCACTGTGCAGAGCCTGGTACTGTCTCGATCTCTTGCAGGGTGCATTCCTCTGAATGGTACTAAATGTTTGCAACAGTGAAGGGACACAGGGTAGTGGACTTCCGTGAGAAATGGCGGCGCGGATTCATTCTGCCTTGGACCTAGTGAGATCTTTCCCTGGGGCTCAGCTGGTGCAGCGTGGTTGTGGTAACTACTGCTCGTGCTATCTTGTTTTTCACACCAAGTTTCAGAGTGCGGTTTTCTCCCCCTTACACACTACACTATCTCATAGGGGATTCACCTAACTTGAAAGCGCTGAGGGGGTGGGATATGCTTATTTCCATCCCAACATTCCCCCCTTTCGTTACTTCTACAGTAACACATTCTCCTCCCCCATATTTACACTCATTGGCCCGCCTTACTGCTTCCTCCCACGCGGGTGTCCCTTTTATTGGCATCCATGCTCTGCACACATGTCTTAAACTTTCCCCTGCTTGCATGTATTGCTCAGGTGTACAAGTCATGTAAATGCATCCCCCACCCCCAGCCAAATTAACCCACGCTTCTTTGTCATTTTCAGGTTCAGGGGGAGGAACAATGGTTGTGAGGTATAGGGCATTTACTATATCTCCAACAGGAATTTGGGACCATGTGGTGAATGGGGTGGTCAGTCTGATCAGTCTGTATTTCTACTTCTTTCGTATCCCGAGGTACTTTAGTATTACCAATACTAACCATCATCATTGCGCTATTAGGCACAGCTTTGGTACAACACCGGAGACCCAATTGGCATGTGCAGAAAATCACCAAGATGAACACGATGATGGGTACCAACATTTTCACCAATGTTCCATGCCATGATGGGACCCATCTGAAGACCATAGTAAACCAATCTTCTTCTTGAACCCCAGATTCTTTCTTCATCCTTACCCCTAGTTCATGTACTGCTGCAATGATGTGTGACAATGTCCCATTTTCAGCGTCTTCAGAAGGTACGAATGTTCAACATGAACTCCCAATCTTTTTAGAAACACCTCCATCCATGGCTGTCAGGAGATCCAGTATGTACCAGTTCTGCATCGTCATTAGTCTTAGGGCCCACAGTTTCACTTTTATGACATTGAACTCTTGTTCGGTGTTGTTAGGTAGCTGGATCAGCTCCCATTTTACACTCTGCATTTTGCATTGGCTTGTGTCTGGATGCTGAGTATTAGGGATACAAAAAATGTCTCTGCTGAATTATAGAGCTTGTATTCATCGGGCATTTGTACAAGCTGTTCAGATGAGTCTTTAGATAGGTAATTTGAGGATCTTCTTCTTCTTTGTAGCAGTCATAGGACTCTTTCTCAGGGAGGATGCGAAGGTCTGGTAGCGGCATTGTGTGCTGTGCCTCGATTGTCGGGGGGACTGTGGGTGCTTCACCATGCAGGGCCCCCCATTCAGGTGTGCTTCTGGTACCACTAACAGGGCAGAGTGCAGCATTGCTAGCGAACAGTAGCCCCTCCAAGAAGGTGGGAGGTGCAAGTACGCTTGCTGGCTGCAGACCCAGTAATAGTACATCAATGCTGCGGTACCTTTTCTGAAGTCTGGGATTAGGATAGTTCTGTTACACCGCTGGTTTGACCCAACATAGACAGTTCCTTCACTATAAAAACATAGTTCGTAAGTCTTTTCTTGATGTATTTTTACTGGTTTCTCAATGGCTGCAATCCAAGTTAATTTGGTGATGTGCTCTGTCCATGTTAATGCACAAGTCTGCTCACGAGTGCTATAATTTTTTCGTACAACTATAAAAGTAATTCAGCTTTGCAGCATGGGTTGTTTCTTGCCACTCATTGTTGATATATATTGCCCCTTTGATAACCAGATGTGGTTCTTTCAAACAATTGGGGTTAGTGGAGCTGGTTTTACATTTTCAGGACCAATCAATTCTAGGTGGATTGTGCATGCCTGGGAAGTGCCTTTGATCCTACATAGCGCAAGATGAATTAGACATCGGGTCTCTATCATGGGTATTTCTTGCAGTACTAAAACCTTGGGTTTCCCAGATGCGTGCGGTATTAAGAAACAAATGTAGCAACTGCCATTGGTGGTTCGTTTTCCCATTGCACTCATGTCGGA
The DNA here is from genome assembly GCF_040938575.1 of Ambystoma mexicanum. Classification (NCBI taxonomy): domain Eukaryota; kingdom Metazoa; phylum Chordata; class Amphibia; order Caudata; family Ambystomatidae; genus Ambystoma; species Ambystoma mexicanum. The sequence continues at coordinate 1,105,225,901 of NC_090930.1, read as the reverse complement.
ATACCAACTGTTTGAGTGTTCTGGGTGATAAATATCTTCTACTAAATCTAGGTCTAGACCATGGTATGCATCATATTTATGCTGGCGCGCTTGTCTTATCACTCTGTTATTACGTAGTGCATGTCTTTTCACTACTTTACTTCTACTGTTTCAGCAGTTATTTATATTTACATTACTACTTCCATTACACAAGGAGTTTGCTACATTTTGCCGAAGTATTTGGAATATTTTGCTTGTACATATAGTTGTATGGGAGCTGCTACTATTTACAGGGATCACAATATGTGCTGGCTCTGCTTTCGTTATATTACTTGGTTCTAAGATACTGAACAATGCACTTTCGTTCATCCTTTCATTCGGGTCAGGGCTCAGGCAGGAACTCAGTGCTATCAGTGCTATTATAGTGGAGGATATAGGGCTCAGGGTAGGATCAGTTGCATTGGAGAGTACAGGCGTAAATTCAGGGACATTGGAAGGTGATTCTGTTGCATTTGAACTAAGTTCAGTAATATTGGAAGATACCTCAGTTGCATTGGACAGGATACTGATGTTCCAGGTCCCCATGGTTCCCACGGCCCCCATGGTCCCGTCCCCCATTCTTTCAGATGGCCAGCCCAGATAAAAGACATTCCCAAATAAATCCCTAATACAAACATCATTACTGGAAACAAAATGGCCACAAAATGGAGGCCACACTCAGAGCTGTGAATTCTGGTACTATTAATAATGCTTCTGTCTACATTTGCAGAATATCTCAGTGTCGCAATCTCCATCATTGTTATACCTGTGGTTTTGGCATAAAAAGTGGAAGGGAGGGAAAATGAGGCGGGGAAGGAACGAGGGAAGGTAAGGATGGAGGGAGAGAGAGAGAGAGAGAGATTTTTAATTCGCGTAGCTGGTGCTCCCGCAGCAATGCATGTATTGTGTACTTTGTCACATGCACTTAATTTGATCAGCAAGAAGCTAAACAAACGGACGTAGTTGTATTGTTTTGATTCTGGATGCTTAGTGTCGAGTCTGGTGGGGCCCTGCGAACGTCCGAGAGGTGTATCCAATATCTGAGCCCCTTCACCTTTACTGCAAAGGTGGGTGGAAAACACGACTTCGTAGGGCCCATGGAACCTGTTCCATTTTCGCACAAAGCTTCTGACATAAATAACCTCACCCGGTAACAGTGGCTGCATGGGTGTAGTGTCAGTTTGGGGTGCAGTTGATGTATGTGCGTTTTCTGTGTTTGGTGGAGCCATTTGTTTTGCGATACATCTTATTGCACGTGTCATTTGGGACAGATATTGCTTACATTCTTTCTCCAGGATTGCTGCTGCTCTATCAGCATCTGATGCTCTCCTTACAGGCGACAGAGATGTCTGCATGTATCTACCAGTCACTATTTGGTGGGAGACAAGTGGTGGTCCTTACTGGGCTGGGTGCGCAGATGAAACAGTACCAGGGGCAAGCAATACACCCAGTTCTTTTTTAGGGTGTTGCATAGTTTGGAGAGCTTGCTCTTAAGGGGACAGTTGATCCTTTCTACTAGCCCATTCGTTTGTGGGTGGTAAATCGAGCACATATAATGTTTGATTCCTAATAGAATAGTTATTTCCTTGAAGAGTTCATTGAATAAATGGGCACGGTTATCTGATCTGAAGACCTCACACACTCCCCAGCGTAGGAAGACCTCTTTGACGAGGAATTTCGCAGCACACTTGGCATCTGGGTTGGCACATGGGCCAGCCTCAACCCATCTGGAGAACAGACATACCACTACACTCAGATGTCATGCCCCATTGCATCATTGCCCCATGTCTGCATAATCAATGTGCAGTTCACGGAATGGGCAGACAGGGTGGGACAGAGTTCCTCGCCATGTTCTTATGGTCATACCTGTACTAAATACTTGGCACTTGGTACATTGTACAACCATAGTTGGGAGGTACTCCTGTAGATTCGGGATAAACCAGTAGTGTTGAATGTCTGCTGCAATATGTTGTTTAGAGCTATGGGAAGGGTAATGCGAGTGCTCAAAAGCTGTGTATCCTGTATACTGTTGTCTCCATAAGAGGTCCGTGGGTGATTGCACGCACCCACGCTTGAGCCATAAATTCTGTTCTTCTGGGGGTGCTATGCACAGTAGCTGAATTATTTGTTTGATAGGGAGAGCTGTGTATGCCTCTGTATCTGTTGTGGTGCTTATCGTGGTTACAACATACTCAGCCAACGTGGGCACAGGGAGGTATGCTGCAGCTTTTTCTGACATGTCGACCGCTGCATTTCCCAGTGAGATTTCATCTGTATTGTGTGTATGTGCTACACATTTAACAACCACCACCACAGAGGGTTCTGCAAGGGCATAAATCAGTGTGTTGAGCAGGGCGGTATGCTGTACTGGTGAGCCATCTGCTCTCCTAACCCCCTCCTTCTGCAGCGCGACAGACCTGTGTTTACTGTGGTGGTTAGGCAGAGTCTCAATAGATGGTAACATAGCACCCCTTAGATGCTCACAGGGCTTCTATTAGTGCTACCAGTTCAGCAGCTTGTGCTGAATAATGTGTGGGAACTCTACTTATTACAAGTGTTTTGTATTCTCCCTCCTCTTGGCGTACCACTGCTGCCCCAACATGTGTTTCATCTGTCTCTTGATCAATTAATGCTGACCCATCAACAAAGAGGATTTCTTCCTCTTCTAGTGGGCTGTCTTTGGGGATATCATCATCTTCGCCTTCATAAGATGCACAGTCATGCTGTTGCAAATCTTTGGCAGTGCATGGTTGTGTGAGGAAGGTAGCTGGGTTCACTCTCTTGCATCTTACAACATGGATGTGGGGGTTTGACGCTCTATTTGTGATGAGTGTGGACTTTGAGCAATCCAACGTCACAAATAGTGAGTGCTCACATACAATGTTACGCAGCACCCCATCATAATAGTAGAGCTTTTTTCAATTGCAAAGGCTACAGATGCAAAAGCTTGTTTGCATGTGAACTGCCCCTGCATCACTGAGTCAAGTGTGCCAGTGGTTTATGGGCTATTGTGCTCTTCTGGGTTAGTACTGCTGTCATAATAGTACAATTTGAATGCAAAAAATGTAAATCTCCTGTGTGTAATCTGGGGTGGCGAGGACAGGTGCTTTTTAAGTCATTAAACCTTGTTATCATCTCTGGCGTCCACTCTATTTTTTTGCTCTATTTTTGTGCTTTCTTGAGATCTGTAGGAGCAGCCTTGTGTATGCTGTTTAATCTAGAATCCACTCCCAGCAATAATTGCACAATCCCAAATATGTTTGCATGTCTTTTACTGTGAGTGATATGGGAGTGACAAGCACTGTTGCTGCCCTATTGGGGATGATTTTTTTCCGTCTTTAGAGATGAGTTGCCCCTAGTAAAGTACCTCCAGGTGACAGTACTGGAGTTTTGCCTTGTCCATTTTGACCCTTTCCTTGCCAACAACTGTAGTAATGTGATAGAGTCCCTTCGGCATCCTTGCTTGCTGTCGCTGCAGACCAGTATGTCATTTAAATATTGAATTATCGTGCTGGGCACTTGGATGTTCCTTAAGTCTTCAGGTAATATCCTGTTAACAATGCTAGGGCTCTCACAGTACTCCTGAGGAAAATGAGTGTATTCCTAGTGATTTTCGCCCAGTGTAAAGGCTGTGAGTTACTCTGACTCTGGGTGGAGAGGTACTGAGAAGAAGGTGTTCTTCAAATATACTACAGTGAAATGGGTCGTCTCCTTGGGGATGCTGCACAAAATGGATGCTGGGTTAGGGACAAGTGGAAACTCCTTCTGTACTACGTCATTAAGGTTGTGGAGATCCTGGATCATCCTCCAACTGGCCCCCCTTGCCTTTTTAATGGGGTATATGGCCGTATTGCATGGTGAGGTAGAGGGTACTATTATCTTTTGGTGCAACTCGGCCTGCAGTGTTTCTCAAATCCCTTCCCCTGCTTCTCTGGACAGTGGGTATTGTTTTACCCATGGAAGAACCGCCCCTGGTTTAAGTGTGATTTTTACAGGAGTCACCTCTTTCAGCATCAGCAGGTTTGTTGTCCATAAATGTGTTACGACATATTGCAAATCAGTCTGGCTGAATCAGGGTGGTGTAACAACTGCTATTAGGGGGCTCTGAGCCTTCCTGTATTGCACCATGATTTCACAGGGTATACAAATCTTGAAAATAATTTCTCCATCATTATTGTCATCCTTAAAAAGTTCTTCATTGGACAATTTTCTTAGGGGCACATTGGGATCAATACATAATACCCTGCACCATTGGCACCCGTGGGGGTTAGTACCCAGCACTACAATCCTCTTTGCAGACACTAATAGGCCTTCCAAATCTAATTATCAAATTGTGCCAGCAACCAGCTCCAGGACTACTACAGGTCGAAAAATGAAGTCAATGGGTACGCTCTATTCCTTTCTGGTAATTTAAGGAATGGCCTGTGCAAGTACTTTAATGCCGTAAACACACATGTTGGGGTTGAGAGGGATACCTCTTACTGCCACATCACTTGTGACAGCATGTATCACCAGCATTGCCCTTAGGGAACACATGCCAGGCGTGGTGCAGACAATATCTCTGTCTGTAAATGAAATTGTCATGCTAGGCAGATGCCTACCGAGCAAGTTGACAGGAGAATTCTCAGAGTAGAGGTGGGGAGCTCGCACAACCTTCCCTCCCACCTTGACATCTAGTTCTTTTGTGTAAGGAACTGTTAGAACAACCCCAGGGAATCCCAGTGTGTTGAGAGTCTTTCCTGATAGCAGGAAGTCACCTTCGCTGATGCATTACTTCTCTGCTCCTGAGTCCACCATAAAGATGAATTCTTTGTTCCCTATCTCTGCCCCCACCAACGGTTCCCTTTCTGGATTTAGGGTCATTGACAGGACTGGACACGCAAATGCTTTCTGTGGGCTGTCCTAGTCGGGTGGGCATCTATCCCACGGAATAAAAAATGGTTTCCCCCACTACTGTAGTGCCTTGAAATGGGAGAGGAAAAAGGAACCTAATACCCCAATATGCACATGAAAGAGGAAAAAGGAACCTAATATAAATAAAATGGGGCCACTGCGCCATAAGGTACATTTCTGAAAGTGTGTCTGTGCTTTGCTGGCTATTGGTTAGGGCAGAGCTGGTATTGCTGCCCTGCTTGTTGTTGGCATGGTGGGTGATAAGGACCATGGATTTGTGGGGGTAACTGCGTGTAGGCCTGAGGAATTACGTATGGTATCAAAGTAATTTGGGAAGTGGGCCCTAGGGGGCTAACTGGATGGGGACACTCATTCTGTTGCTGGTTGTAGTTTTTATTCCCTCTGTGCCTGCTGCAAAACTCTCTCGAAAAATGGCCCCACCACCCGCATGTCCAGCATTGCCCAGGCCCCCCACCTCTGGGTCCTGGACCTCCAAATCCCCATCCACTAGGCCCCCAGAACCCACCTTGTCCCTGTTGCTGTCCTCCTTGACACTGGGGTCCTGAAAATTGTTGTTTTCCCTCCCCACTGCCCTTGTCCTTCTTCAGCCCAAACCGCTGCTATTCTGGCCTGGGTCACATTAAAGGTACACCCCTCATCCTGTCTGTTTTGGGGGCTGACCTGTTGATACTGCAGCCACCTTCACCAGTTTATTTTGAACTAGTTTTGCTTCATCTGCATGTTGCCTTTGTATAGTTTCCTTTTCCCACTCTTTGATTCTCCTACAGTGGTGGACTACGATACTTTGAATGTTGGGCCACCCCTTTGCTTCCAAACCAGCCATCTTGTCAAGTGCCTTCTGCACCTCACTGGGTAGGTCTATTTTCGCTATAAAATAAAACATTGATGTCGATTGGTCCCAGGTACTGCCTGTTTCCTCTCTCCACATCTATTGAACCCTAAGAAAGTACTGCGCAGCGTCTTCCTCATCTCCCATTGTGCACTGCATTATTGATTATTAGTCTGGGGTGTCTGGGAATGTGTGTTGCAGGGCATCACATACTCGTGCCCCAATCTTATTGAATGATGCTCCATCATGGGCACTGTTACTCAATGTTACTCCCGGGTACCCAGCTCTAATCCACACTGTCTCTGGTTGGTCTCTGACTGCTGCTACCAACAGACTCTTGAGGTCCCCTATTGCTAAGGGTACCCCTGCTGTGTTTTTTCAAATGCATATATCCATTTCCCCGCCCCCCCTGTGAGCTGTGGGAGTGCCTTGAGGGGGTTATTTTTGCCCATTTGTGCCCCTGGTACATAGTGTGGTCGCCCTGCACCCTTGTGTATCAGGGGCATTTGCAGTTTCATCTTTCCTTTCCCACCATTAGTTGCACTTCCTTTTTTCCGTGCTAACGCTATTCTACCAAACCTCTCCCTTAATCTTCCATCCCATAAACTCTCTACTCTCGGTGTGGTCTGGGGTGCCTGTTTGGCCCCTCCCTCTCCTTCTTCTTCCGTGTCATTGAAATTACTCAACCCCCTCTTCAGGACCCTACATTCTCATAGCCCCAGCGCGGTTTCTGCTCTACCTGGACTGTTCTTATAGGCTTGCTGTCTATTCTAAATAGGAAGTCACCTGACTTCCACTCAGCCCCGATGGCTGTTGGGGTGCCCCTGCAGGCAACACTGGTGTCTCCCCCTCCCTAGTAGCTTTGCATACTGCCTGTAACCTGGCCAATGCAGTGCATGTTGATGCAACCCCGGTGTGGGCACTAACCTCTGGAGGCGAGAGATATGGCGGGGCTGGGGCTGTGCTGGGTTCGGCCCCTATGGTGCCTGCCGAAACATATGTCGGGTTAGTATACCCTTCTGCTGGGTGCATTGCTAGTGGGTATATCCCCTTTTTAGTCTCCCCTTTCTTCTCACCATACCCTGCGCCCGTCTCCTTGTCAACCCTTCTCCCTTCGAATCCTATGTTTCTTCGAACATTCTCCAGAGGTTTAATACTTCCCCCCTATTGTGTAACAGTCTCCCCTTATACTTTGCTGTCAGGTAGGTAGACATGTGTTCCAGTGCACATTTGTCATAGGATCCTTGCTCTGGCCAGGAATGGGACAATCCCTCCCCTTTAGTCTCAGTCATCCATTAGTTGTGGTACTTTTATATTTTGTCACAATTTAAGGGTAAGGCCTTACGTATATGGCCTAAGGGCGTGTCTGTCCCCATAGTCGTGTCTGGTGCATGTTTCGTATTGAGGCTACGCCTACTCTATTGTGCCACAATCAAAACAGAAAATCGTTTAACACGTTAAAAGCAAATACAGTTCTGTCTCATCTTTTAGTACATGTCAATACCGTCAATGAACTCACAGAAAAATCATTGGTTCACTTTTCCCCCACCACTATTCCCCAGTAGAGCTTCTTCGCATACCCATTACACACTCTCCTGATGCACTCACACTCAAATACCATACACGCCCCTCCACTGCCTCCTCCTTACACTTTAAAGTACACCAACAAAACAAACTAAAAAAACAAGCTAAAACAATAACCACTACTTTTCCCAAGCTCTCTAATTATACAGCGCTCCTATGTTTTCTCCTTATTTTTCTCCCACACTGGTCGAGGCAGTGCATGTGGTGCCACCTTCCCCCCTCACTCTGGGGGGCTCCCATATTCCTTTTTTCTTATTCTTAGTAACCTTAAACAAGTGAGTAAAAAATGGCCAGACAAAATCAGCAAAATCCACACATCAAAACACACTCTCAATTTAATTCACCACGTGTTCACCCTATTCATACTGCTCCATATACCCAACCCTACTTTGTTAAACCTTGCAGGCTATACTTACGTGTTGACATTCTCGCGAAAGCCTTAGTTCACAGGGATCCACAAAAGACCTACACCTCTCCTTGGGGCTGCACTCCGCCCCAACGGGAAGGTGGGACTCTGCAAAGACGGCACCCACAAGGCCACTCAGTATATGTGTTTTGGGACTGGTCACCGAAGGTGGGCATGGCCCTTTCGGAAAGGCCACCTGGATACCTCCGCAGCTACGGGGTCGATGGAATCACATTGCAAGGGTCACCCAATGAAGGCAAGTCTCTTTTCACGCACACTCCAGAGTGAATACAACCCTCTAAGGAAATAAGCCAGGAGATAGCTTTGCAAGGATAACCAGGTTTAATATTAAAGAATACAAATATCAGCAAAGGCCGGCTTTGGGCTAGCTGGGTGGGTGTTAGAGGCTTGCTGGCAGATTAGTGGAGATGGATGGGCACTGCTCGGAGCCTAGTGCTGTCTCACGCTCTTGCAGGGTGCATTCCTCTGAACTATGCTAACAGTTTGCAACAGTGAAGGGACATGAGGGAAGTGGACTTTCGTGAGAACTGGCGTAGCGGATTAATTCTACCTTAACGAGGTTGTGCCTAGTGCGATCTTTCCATGTGGCTCAGCTGGTGCAGCGCGGTCATGCAAGCCTGTGCTTTCATCATGAATACAAAATGACGTGTCTTTCTATGGCCCTCATTACGACCCTGGCGGAAAGTGACTGACCGGACCGCAACAGCGTAAATAGCGTTTCCGCCATTGCACGAAGGAGCAAAGTGCGGCTAATCACGACCCATCGGGCACGAGCATTACGCCATGGCGGAATCCGAAAGGCTGCGATGGCGGAAATGACCCCAAAACGGCCCTTACCGCCGCCGTACGCTGCACCAGGTGCAATACCGCCACCCATCTTAGCGGTCACCGTAATGAGCGGTCACCGTAACGAGCGGGCACCGCAAATTACGGCCACCGTAAATATACGGAAACGGAAGTAAAAGCATGTGGCCGGAACGGGAAACAGCACGCCGCACAACTATAAAATCCGAATCCCAACACAACCATTAAAAATCCGACCCTGACACACATCCCAACCCGTTAGCAACCCCAGTTAAAAAAATAAATATGGGAAAGGTAGCCAAGAAAGCGTGTGACCGCAAGCGGCAGGTACACTTCTCCCGAGAGGAACTGACCGTGCTCACCGAGACCCTCCAGGAAAATGCCGCCGTCGTCTTCTCCAGTCAAATGACCAGGACGGCCCTTGCCAACAAGAAGGCCATATGGGCCCTGGTGGCACAGCGCGTAAGTGCGGTGGGGACAACACCCCGCACGCCACAGCAATGTCGCAAGCGGTGGGACGACCTGCGGATCCGCGTACGCAGCATACTTTCTGCGAACAGGAACATCGCCACAGCTACCGGGGGGGGTTCAGAGTCGCCCATCAAGTTGACCCCCTGGGAGGAAATCTGCGCCTCCACCATAGGAATGGAGAGCATAGAGGGAGTCGGAGGGATGGAGAAAGGAGTGCCGACATCCGGAGAATCAGGTAGGTTGGCCAAGAGAAACAATGCGAAATCCACAAACCACGAACATGTGCAGTACCATGTGACCCCATAGTGCAATACATACTTTGCCCTGACAGCGCCCTCTAAAAGTCAGAATGAATAAACAAATCAATCAAGATGCCATAAACAACCCCTACATGTGCAGCATGCACCCCCTAACTGCAGGCAGCCAAATGAATGCATCCTCAATCCACACGAAAATGAGACCACCTCCAAGGCCCAGTCCCAAATCAGCCTCATGTACCACCCCAATGCATTTGATACGTTGCCATTCCAAATCCGACAGACCCATAACTAACGCTCGCCCCTCTTTACTCCACCACAGGGTCCGATACCAACGACGAGCTGCAGGACACCCCTACCAGCACGCCTGCAAAGAGGGCCAGGACCAACGTCCCAAGAGCCTCCACCTCAGGTGCAAGGATCAAGACACGGCAGCAGCAGGAATCAAGTGGCAGCACACTGGAGGGGACTGCAACAGGCACCCCAGCAGCCAGCAAGTCCACAACCCCAGCACCACAGGTCCCCCCAAAGAACGTATCTGATGGCACTGCCTCTGGTGGTAGCAGCACCATAGGTGACACAGCTGTCATGCCAGCATGCTCCGACACGGAAAACAGTGCTGGCGACGTAGGTACCATCCATGACCTTTCCCAATCCCCCTGCATGTTCCATCCCCTACACCATGACGAAACCACGCAGGGGCACCCTGAAGACGACGACTGGCCAACCCCCACAAGTCCTGTGCCAAGGCAACATGTGTTGAGCAGCCCCCCTGTCACACCACCGCAAATGTCCATGGCCCAGCAGAGGCAACAGTCCCTCGACCTGCTGATCGAGCAACAGCAGGAAGTGTCCACGCTACTCAAGGACCATGCAAATGAATGCGGGGGTTCCAGGGCAGCCATGGAAACATCCACCGAGACACTCAGGGCACAAATAGAGAAAAGTAGTGAGAGCCTCAGGGGAGAAATGGAGAGAAGCACCGAGAGCCTGAGAGCACAAATGGAGAAAAGCACCGAGAGCCTGAGAGCACAAATGGAGAAAAGCACCGAGAGCCTGAGGGGGGAACTGCATGCGACGTCCAAAGACGTTTGTGCTGAACTTGCTGCTGTGCGCCGTGTGCTCTCGGAGCTCTCACAAACCCTCAGAGACATGCATGGACGCGAGCAGGCAGAGACATCATCCGTGGCAAGTTCCGTCCAGGGCAGCCCCCAACGCAGATCTGGCAGGAACCTGCGCTCCACGGGCAGGGGTGCCCCTGATACCCGTAGAGGGGGCTTGCAATAGCGTCCAACCACGGACAGCATGCATATTTGGACACTGGTGTTGGGGGGGGAGGTAGTAGGGTGGAGGGGGTGTGTTGGGCTTCACTGGGTGGCGGGTCCATAGGGTGTATAAATCAAATCACATTAACAATACAGCATCTCATAATCATCCAATGACATGTGTGGACATTGATATTTGCGTACGAGGCCTTCATAGGCGTACAGTCCACAATGTGCCTGTACTACACACACACAGTGCCACAGGTCCCCTTTCCGTGTAATAGGCACCATGCGTGGTTGCTAGAAGCATGCATCTATGATGCTCTGTCGGATTGCACGTGCATCCTGTGCCTCATGGACTCCTTGAGGTGCCTCCACATCCCCACCCTCATCATCATCATCATCTTCAGGTGCATGCAGTACAGCGTCAGGGGGCATGGGCACATTCCTACGTATGCACATGTTGTGCAGCATGACACATGCCATGACCATCTTAGAAACCTTCTCATGGCTGTACATGAGTGCCCCGCCAGACCTGCTGAGGCTGCGGAAACGAGCCTTCAGTAGGCCGAATGCCTGTTCAATGACCACACGGGTACGTGAGTGGGCATGGTTGTAGTCCTCCTCATGCTCGTTCTGTGGGTTCCGGATTGGTGTAAGGAGCCATCTCTTCAGTGGATACCCGGCATCACCTGTATGAGACGAATAAAGGGTGTCAGTGGAATGATAGTGCTAAGTAGCCCCCCCCCCCTCCTGCAAGGTCATTGACGCATCAAATGGGCCACGATGTCATGCATGGAATGAGACTCACCGAGTAGCCAGGATCTGTGCCCTGCGTGTCGCTCCATGTAGCGTGGTATTCTTGTGTTCCTCAGGACCATAGAATCATGGGTAGATCCTGGAAATCTGGCACAACAATGCGTAAATATCTTGTTGGAGTCACACACCATTTGCACATTGATTGAATGAAATTGTTTCCGGTTGCGGTACTGGACCTCCATGGCATGTGGGACAACCAATTCAACATGGGTGCAGTCGATGGCATCAATGCAACCCGGGATGCCGCCAAGTGCATGGAATCCCACTTTTGCGTTGGTAATCTCCTGGTACGTGCGTGGTAGTGTGATGTGGTCGTCGGCGTGCTTCAGGAGGGCATCGTGCACTTGGAAGAGTGTCCGTGAGAACAGTGGCTGTGAAATGCCATGCAACTGTCCCACTGTGTGCTGGTAGGTGCCTGTGGCCAGGAAGTGGAGTGCAGACACCACCTTCAGTAGGGGTGGGATGGCGGTTGGGCTATCTATCATGCTCACGAGGTCAGCATGTGTCATGTCCACAATGGCGATTATGGTGTCCCGGTCCAAACGGTAGAGGGTGTGGATCTGCTCAGCAGTGAGGTTGAACGGATCGGCTCGGAGGCGTGGGATTGCGGGCCGCCTGCGTGGTGGTAGTGGCAGTGCTTGTGGGCCTTGCTGACCCTGCCTTGCCCTCCTCCTCCTCCTTCTCCTCCGTCTCCCCTGTGCGCCCGGTTGTTGTACCTGTTGTTGTTCGTCGTCTTCTTGTAGTTGTAGCACTTGCAGTGCTATCTGGTCCCCCAGGCCCAACATCGCTAGTCCTGCCGGTAGCATTTTGGAGTGGGAGTGGTTGTGGGAGGGGTTTGGGTCTGCTATATATGTGCTGTCGGCCTGTATGGCCTCCACCTGTGCTGATTGAATGATTCTGTGGCAGATGCTATCCCTTCTGGCCGAGCACGTCCCGCACGTAAGGCTGCATTTGGCCGCATGGCATCTTGGGATTGGAATCATGTATCTAATCCCGATGGCAGTGTGATGTACTTTGACTGATTTTCATGGTATGCTCCCATTGTTACACATGCTATGATTGCAGCCGCTTACATACCTGTGAAGAGTCAGTGGTATGTAGGGCTCGATCGATGGCCGACCCTCATGCAGCACAGTAACGTACTTCACCGACGGGCGTGGCGTCCCATTTGTGATTGCAGCCAGTTAGCATCATGACACACAGCCGCACTACATTGATGTAATTGTGAATGCAAGCGTTCACAGAAGCCTTTTCGACGTAATGTTGCAAGTGAGGAATTCGAAGGCCAGCATTTTGGGTTTTGAAGTAGCGGCGAGGATACGCCCACAGGTCTGGCTGGAAATGTAACGTTCTATTGTAGAATGTCCTTGGGACATGGCCCATAACGAGCAGGCAATGAATGATATGAATTGAATGGGATGCGCAATAGCGTAGTGGACGATAAGGCAGGACGTTCCCAAATCCATCTTGCTTCACAACACTACAGATCCGGCCAGGGGCACAGTGGTTTTTGCGGACTGCATTACGCACAGACGCGATGGAAGTTTCACATATTATGTGAGTGAATATTCATGCGTTTTCATTGCGGGATGAGGGAATGATGAATGGATGCATGGACTGATGATTCCGTTTAGGGTCTGCCATGTACATGGGTTTTTTGATTCACTCCCCTTCCCCTGCGCTATGTGATGCAAGGCTGCCATAGTGGGACATACGTCTATCTGCCCTTGTCGGATCCTCCCTGTCTCGACGCGCCTTCATACACTTGTGTCTAGGCACGTTACTAATCCCATGTCATGGGTTCTATCTTGACGGACGCATGCACAGTAACCGACGTTGCCAATGGTGTATTTAGCTCGATTGATTTCGTTATGATTCGATACTGATTTAGGGGTGTGTATATTCCTTTGGAGTGGGCTAGCATGCATATGGGTGTGGATTTGGTGTGTTGAATGAAGATTGTAATGCATCATGAGTCCCGTAATGCAATCGGTTAATTTGTGTTTCTTTTGGGTGACAGGTATCTCCTGCCCTATTGCAGATGCCATCTCTACGCCACTCCTCCAGATGGTTTTTACTCTCGACTCCTGCAGCTTCGGGTGAATCAGTGGAGCACCATTTCGATCTTATGGGACGATCGCCAATGGGCCACATGCCCTTACGCTGTACTGGTGGCTAGGTGCAACATTTCGGCCTTTCAGCTCGACTAGTGCCTGCCTCATGGGACGGACCTGCGGTTCTTGCCGCTTCCATGTTGCCTTTTGGAACGTTGATGTAGGCCCTGTGTGCCATGATGGTACAGGGCGTCACACAAGTGGAAGCTGGTCAATTATTGCAGATGCAGCCCTCGGTGATGATGGTTGTTTTGGTGGTATTTTGCAAATTGCTGTGGGGCCTTTGTCATTTGGATGTGCATTTAAATTGTATTCCGATATTTGTCGTGTTGCGTTGTTCTTTGCAGGTGATGTGGCGATTTTCGCTTTGTGGCGGTATGTATTGCGAGATGATCTGCATTGTGTTCCGCCTTCTGAGTTGAGTTGTGTGGTACAGTACTGGCCGCGTTTGCCTACGTAGCACAGTATGGTCACGGATAGGGGCTGCCATTGTGACTGTTTACATGATGTGCTGTTCAGGGGCGGGGGATTGGCTTTTGGCCGACTGGTGCCTGTCAGCCAGGTCGATTGGTGGAATGATGGGATGTTCAGAATGTGGCTGGTCACAGGTGACTGTGTTTGCGTGCGTTTGTTGGAGGGGGACTGGGGTCATGTCCATTGGAATAGCTTCTGTATTGATGCCATCTGTGCCCTGCAGCTCCCATCGGCCCCTCTTGGGATGAGCCTGGCTGCTCAGTCACTCTGCCAACTTGTGTGGTACATGCTTCTGCTGATGGTTGGTTTGTTTACTGGCATGAGTACAGGGCTGGTGCAATCCCCCTCAGGATGCTGTTTTGGATGTTGCCTTGCGCTGGTGGCAAGCGATGGGGGACTACTGTTGTTTTGTGTCATGTGTTCTTGATTTTCATTTTGATGTATTGTACCTTCACATGCCTGTGCTGCGTCAGTACGGCTATGGTGACATGCCGTACATGGATGCCCACTCACGGGGCGCTTTGAGCCCCTGCATGCTTTTCTACGTTGGCATGCATGGGTGAATTGTGGATTTCACTGGTTGCATAGTGTGAGTACATTGCGCCTGCCAGGAGTTGTGCAATGTGGCCAGGGAGTGGAGTACAGGCACTCAGTGGGCCATTTACGGTTGGTTCACGTTGCCGTATTTCTCGCCATGGCGGAATGGTACTTTACGACGTGCTTGATGGCGTTCAGTACATGTCCGCTAGGGTCAGAATTCGCGTACCGTTGCGCCATGGCGGTGATTCCGGTTTTGCAAGGCGCGCGTGCGCGTACTTGGTGCAGTTAGCGTTGCCGTTCACTGCGGTGTCGCTAATGGCATCGTACTTTACGGTGACGGGTCATGATCGCAACGAGCGGTGTTCGATGGCGGTATTGCATTTCCGCCATCATTTTTCCATTTCCGCAAGGGTCGTAATGAGGCCCTATGTGTCTCCTAATGCCATGCATCTACTGTTCGCGCTATATTGCTTTTCACACCGAGTTTCAGAGTGCGGTTTTCTCTCCCCTTACACACTGCACTATCTCATAGGGGATTTGCCTCACTTGAAAGCGCTGAGTGGGGTGGCATATGCTCATTTCCATCCCAACATTACCTGCAATAAGCAGACACTTATTGCAACAGGAAAAAGAGAGCTGTCATAAAGGGTATCTTTATGTAGTTTTGAATGGTGTCTATTTTCCTAGTGTTGTCTGAAAGGGGTACTCTCACAATGTTAAGATGCAAAGGTTTCGGAGTACATTCAATATCTGGGGCAGACATTGCTTACCATAGTCATATATGGTTGTAGCTTTAAACTTCAGTAGTTGGCAGTGCAGGGTCAACAAAATGGACAAACTGTGGTCATCCAGAGACTTTGCAGCTTTTCTTGGTTTGTCCCTGAACTTAGAAACGGTGTTGAGAGGTTTGTCTCTACTACCTCAGTTCAGTATGATATGCAGTCTTTATAACGAAAATGATATGAAGAATGCAAATATATCGAATCTTTTATAACGGAAAATATATCGAGTATGTATGAGGGGGGTAAAAGGTTAAATCTTGTGGGGAAACAGTTGGGGTGGGTTTTTAGGGGTGGGAAACAACGGTTTGGAGGTGGACCCCTCCAAAAAAAAAGAAAAGAAAAATGTGTTCTATTTTTCGTTATACAATTTTCGTGTAAGTGCAGTCTTCATAAAATGTGTCGTTATAAGACACGTAACCGTTCAGTATTTCCTGGCTCTTGCTTTATTCTTAGAGTGATGTACAATGAAAACATCCAGCAATGGAACGTGAGAGGGATTGCTACCTGCCTGAAGAGGTATGCTACACGGGTCCATAGGGGCCTGGCAACTGGGGTGCTGCAATGTGCCTCCAGCTCTCCCTAGCACCACCATGAGTGGCACACCACATAACATGATGACATGCCCACACTACATCATATTCAATTATCTGGGACACTCTTCCTCGGGCACTGGGGGTGGGTGCAAATGGGAGGCTGCCGTTGTTTCCGCGGTAGCTGTTTGCTGCAAATTTAAACTTAGGACATTTATTTAACTTTGATTTGGCTAAAGAGCGAAACACAGCACCTTATGGATTTCACAAACTCAAGGACGCAGGCAGACAGAATAGATATGAGTGAAAGGCATTAGCGGGCGACTGTGAGTCTGCAAAGCGAGCAGATGGCGATACACATAGCAATCTGGCTTTGGGGGGGGGGCTTAAGGTGGGGGTGTATCATGGCCCAAGGGAACATGACGGCTCAGTCTTTCCAGTGACATGTCCTGCACCTTCAAATAGCAGAATTTATAATCAGAAGCATTTATTCTCATTAAGCACAGAATACTGCCCAGATTGCCCCATATCCTAATTTGCAGTGTCAACTGCTTTTCTCAATGCTGCCGGTTATTGAGTTCCGTGATGCAACGTTGCCCGGTTACAGACTACAGACAGTTATATGGTTAGTGCATCGTCTTGCTTTACTCTTGTCCTGTTATGCACGCCTGCTATTGGTTGTTGTATACATCCTCATCTTGTGTGCACTGCAGTACAACGCGCAGGTGGAACTGCAAAACTGCAATTCCAAGTGCAGGCGCATTGAATGTCTGTGGATGATCAAGGCCGGTGATACCATAAGGCTATTTTAGGCAGCAGCCTACAGCGCCACTATTAGAAGGGCGTCTTTTGGGGCTATTTCAAACCTAACACATTTAATTTGGCTCCATTGTAGGCCACAGGAAGCCAAATGTGATTTTTCTGTGGCAGCATTAAATCCTATCAAAAGCCTTGTGAAAGATGTTAAATGTTTATAGACATATGCTACTTGGCAGCCTGCAATATCCGTATAAAAGTCTGGAAACAATGTTCTTATTACAGGCTAGTTGTGACATCACAACGGACCTGTAAGAAGAAAATGACATCGTAACTACCAGTAATCAAAAGAAGAACTTGGGAACCAGAAGAAGCTCTTCACTGGTTGTTCTTTCCCTAACATGTCACCAGTTTTCTCTCTGCTGGCGCCTTTGGTGGGGCTGTGTAATTTGTGACTTTATCATTTTGCCTGGCTTTGCCCATAGCACTATGTCATGGGGGCACTTGTGGGTGCAGGTCCTCAGAAGGAAAGAGCAGCAAGGCTGTTAGTAGATTGCTGTAAGAAAATTGGATGTTAAAGCAACACGTAACAGTATATGCCAGCGGTTTCTAACGGATTCCTTCCTCCCTCGGATTCCGCTTCTTTGATATTCTTTCTCCAGCCCAGCTGTCTTCAGAAACTGTTTGACAACCACTGGGCACAGTGCGGTTCTCTAGTGGCTCCACCTGGTGTCTTCCCACGCCCCACACTGGACATGACGTTGATGCCAGTATATATGGAACTGCTGCATCCCGAGACCTCAGTTCCTTTTCCTCTGGGCACTGGGTATGCTTTTGGAACACCCCTTAGCTTTTGCCATTTTCTAATTGCATCATGCTTCATCTTTGAAAGGCCTCAGGCTTTAAGCCGTGTACGGATTGTGGGGGAAGGAAGGGATATGCCTGTACTGCCTTTGGAAGACCACGACATGAAAGATTACAGATCCTGTTAGTCAATGCATTCATAGGTCCTCTGGGAGTGTGGCACCAAGTTCTTTACTTTCTACCACAAGGTTGCTAAGCGGACCACTTTGAAGTCTCTTGGCCAAGCAGCCAAAAAGACCATGGTAGAGGAATCTGCAGAGGAGCTAGCATGCAAGGACAAGAAGAACAGTAATCCCAGAACAAGGTCACACTTTATCAGTGACACATCTGGGCATCAATCTTCTGCCTCCTCCAGGAAGCAAAGTCCCCACTCTCACCACAGGGATGCCTCTGAGGACTCACCACCTATGCAGGTTCCATTTCCCACGTAATTCTTTACTCCTGAGGAATGGACAGATTCAGGAAGCAGATGTTGAACCTCTTTGCTAAGGTTCTGTTGCCAGCAGCTTTGGCCCTCATGCTGGTGGTGCTCTTAGGCCCCACCATGCTGCATGAAGTCAGCAGAGGTGCCCCTGTGAACCTCAATGGCATGCCTACTGTCTTGATCTCAGCTCCGCCGGTGGTCTCTGCTCCTTTCTGGCACTGAGCAGCTCTCCCTTCATGCATCGGCTTCCCGATGCTGGCCACTCTCATCTCAGAGCCGTCGGTGTCGACAAAATGTTTCCTAAAACACATTCTCCATCAAGGGGACAGCATTTGTCAAAGGTATATAATATTTAAGAGAAGGGGATACTCTCCGCTTTGGTTTGAAACCTATGTATTCCGGAGAGAAGAGCACTTCCCTGGGGAATTTAATGGTGGGGCAGAAGGCCTATTAGACCTGGCCTCTGACCTTCAAGGGGCCAGCGGCTTGTACATTTTCCCAGAGCTAGATATCCTCATGCTTCCTTCCAAAAAGGTGATGGATTGACTTCCCCGAATAGGCCTAAGGTCCAGTATGACCCGATGGATATCTTGGACGAGGGACCGTGATGCTTTTCAACCTGTTGCTACCCCATGTTTTTGGGCTAGGAGAATCTGGCCATCATCACTGAGGTGCATCGGGATCATGCAACCTTCACCGGAGAGATTGGTGATGAAGTCTACAACAGTGGGATTAAAGTCCACTTCCTTTCCTTCCTTTCCTCCTGACAGGGAGAGCAAGACGCTGATGCCATGGGGCCCATTTGTGCATCAGATAGCCTGGCCCAGCGGGCTGTTAATGCTGCTTGCTCCCTGGTCAAGTATGCTTTTGGTCTTTGAAGTTTTGTGTCAGGTGCAGTGGATAACCTGCCTAATGATGAGTTGAGGGAGGGTTTCAACACCCTTGTCAGTGATGTTTATTATCATTATTGTATTTATTGAGTGTGGACGTAGCTTCGAGAAGCAACAAATCACTTTACAGAGGTATACAACAAAACAGATACACACCTGAGCGGATGCATAATGCAGCACTTTTCATAGGTGACAACAAAACAGATATACTGCGGGGGTAGAATACAGAGGGGCAAAGAGGAGGGGTACAGCTGTACATGATGGTGGGGAGGAAAGGGCGGATGGTACGTAGCGAGCCAGATGGTGTGGGTGTGGGGTGATGACCTAGGTGTTGAGGACGAGAAACTGCTTGAAGAGGTGGGTCTTGAGGAAGGATGCTGCCTACTGGATAAAACAGTTGGGCCTTGACAATGTAAAATGTGTGGTGTGAGCAATGGGCACAGGTTCAGTCCATAGGAGACACTCCTGGACCGCTGATTGCCAGTCAAGATTTCTGGACATTCCCTGTGATGGGAATCATGTTTTTGGGGCAAAGGCTGATACTACCTTTTGCAGCTTCGCCTCCTTTGCCCACAATGGCATTAGTCAGATGCCCTCTTGCAAGCAACTGCAGTTTGAACCTGGCCATCTGGGTAGAGGCAGTGGAGGACAGTGTGGGGGGTTTCCCTTCTTGGCTGTCACAAATGTTTCCCTCTGGTGCAAATCTACAGTGAATTGGACTTTTTGGCTTCTGATACCCGTTGGCGAGAGGCTGTCCCTGTTTGTCAGAGAGTGGCATCTCCGCATTATAAAAGCTTAGGGCCTACAGGTCACAACTCCTGGCAAATGCCTTGGTTTCTTCAATGCCTACGCAACCACTCCTTCCTCACCTCTGTACCCTCCACGCTGGAAGAGGTCTGTGATATTCAGAGAAAGGGAACTGGTGCCTCATTCAGAATGAGGGTTGGGTTGGTACTCTCTTTACTATCTGGTTCCGAAGAAAGACAAAGGCCTTCACCCCTTCATGGATTTGCTGCTCCTGAACTTGTAGCTGCTCAAGGACATGTTCAAGATGGTGACCTTGAACCAGACCCCCCAAGTACTTGATCTACAGGACTGGTTAGTGCATCTGGATTTCCAGGATGCCAATTTCCATGTGCCCATCTATTTCATGTACAGGAAGTATCTGCAGTTTGTGGTTGGTGATGTCCACTACAAGTTCAAAGTCCTGCCATTTGGCCATTCCTCTGCAACAATGGTCTTCTCCAAACCGTTATCAGTGGTTGCAACTCATCTAAGGAGGGAGCAAATCATTATCTTCCCCTACCTGGAAAAGAGACATATTAGAGCCTGCACCCAGCACCATGAGCCTGAAGTCAGAACATCAGTACTGCACATGTTCGCCCTCTTTTAGAGATTCTGAGATTCTGAGACATCATGAATTGAATTTCCACTCATACGCAGATGATATCCAGATCTTTCCAAGAGTTTCGAAGTCTGAGGATGCATTTGGCATATTGGCACACTGTCTGGAGGAGGTTAGTACTTGGATGGCCCTTAATCAATTACAGCTGAATACCACCAAAACCGAGTTGATTTTATTCGGACCTAAACACCTCCTAGCTGCCACCAGGAAGCTACCCATCCCAACTCTGTTAGGGTCAATTTTGAAATTTGTCTCTAAGATCAAAAATCTTGGCTGCATCTGGCAGGATGACCTGGGGAGTGAAGCTCAAGTCAGAGCAAATGTTAAGGCAGTACATTTGGTCCTTAGGCTCCTTAGGCAGGCATTATGTTTCATCCCCATGGAAGAGTATACCATGGTAGTAGGCACTCTAGTCAACAAGCATCTTGACTACTGCAATAGCCAATTGCTTGGCATTCCTCACAAACACATTTTCAGATTGCAGAAAGCTCAAAATGCGGCAGTACGATTAATTTTCAGTCTGGACCGACGTGCACATATGTCATCATCGCAGCAAGCACTACATTGGCTGACCGTGGAAGATTGGATCAGATTTAAAGTGGAATGTCTAGTACACAAATGTATCAATGGTCTGGCTCCAGAATACTTAAGAAACCTGATTCAAGTATATCAACCATCAAGATCCCTACACTCTACTGGTCTACATCTTTTGGTTATCCCTTGTTCTGTTCATAACTCAAGGGGAGATAGAAGATTCGCAGTTTTCGGCCCAAAATTATGGAACTCACTCCCATTGGAAATAAGAACTGTACAGTCACTTCTACAATTCCAGAGAGTATTAAAGACCTTTTTGTTGAGATAGTTTATTTTTAATTCTATCATGAGTTCATTGTCAGCTGATTCTTGTCCAACTTTTGCTTAACTTTTGGTTTCCACATGCGTCTCTATACAGCTTTGGCTTTCATGTGCGCGTTACAAATACAAAAATTCAAAAATCAAATCATGAAGCCTGTTACACAATTTGAACTACTCCTTAAACTTCAAGAAGTCCATGTTTGACCATCCAAATCCATCTATTTCATCAGAGCAGTCTTTGACACCTGACTGGGCAGTGCCTTCTATCCCGAGGATAGGGCTACGGACATCTTTCAGCTGGTGCATGTCTTTCACACACAGAGGCTGCTCCCATCTCCTGCCTTTCTACTTCTTCTGTTCCATATGACCTCCTGTATCCTGGTGGTGCCAGAGGCCCAGTTGTGCATGATGTCACTTCAGTGGCCACGTCTATGTCAATGATCTAATTTCAAGGGAGACATGTCACACCTTTTACAGTACTCAGACAGGGTGTCTCAGGATTGTGTGTGGTGGACCCTGTGAAACAATTTGCTGACAGGAGCATTACTTCAGAAACTCTGGCCCCAACTGCCTGTAGTAAAGGTTGTACCCTTGAAGGGTTAGGGAGATCACCTGCTAGATATTATGCTGAGTGAACTCCATACTCTAATGGAGCCACAGCAATTCATCAATTTGCTGCAGCCGTGGGTGATCAACCTGGCCATGATTGGCTCCCTCTCATCAGTGCAAGGTAAGGCTGGGTAGTCTTGAAGGACAACACGGTTTCCATACACTACCTCAACAATGGGAGTATGCAGTGTCTTCCCTCTGTCCCAAGAAACTATGAGACTCAGGTTCTGGGTCCTAGATAACAATGAATGGTTGCCCATCTCGCCAGGATATGGAACATCATAGCGTATGCTCTGAGCAGACATACCTCAGCCTCCCAGGTGTGGGAGTTTCTGGCAGGAAGTTCAGGACTCCTCAAGTCTACCTCATCTCTTCCATTGTGAAGAGAAGTTAAATTTGTTCATCTCCAGAGAATTTCCTGAGCAGGAAGCTCTGGGGAATGCATCAGAAATCAAGTGTAACTGTGATCTTCTCTATGCGTCCCCTAGATTCTATCATTCCATTCGTTTTCAGAAGACTGAGTGGTTCGACTGCACATTAAGTCTGATTGCTCTAGACTGGGTCCAGATGACATGGTACCCAGAGCTTCTTAACATATGCATCTGCTCTCTCTGGTGCCATCCGGTGAGGATGGACTACTCTTGGGTGGGGGGAGTCATCCATCCGAGTCTCAGTAGCCTGAAATTTTATACTTGGCTGCTGAGCGATTGAGGTATAAGCAGTGGGATTTGTTGAACACATTGCATGTGCTCCTTTACACTCAGATGCCTGCCATCAAGTCAGTTAATGCCTATAGGTGGTGTACATTGTTGGATTGGTATCAAGAGAGACATCTAGATGCTTTGATCTTTCCTACTTCCACAGTTCTGGATATTCTGAATTCCTTGTCTTGGAAGGTCCTGCAGATTGGCACTGCGAAGGAGTCACTAAAATTTGAGTATTTCAGAAGGACCTCAGACACTCCTTTCTCTTTACAATACCCGCTAATATGCAGTTTTGTGGGGGTTGTGGAACCAGTTTTGCCCACAAACATTTCTAATTTCCTGCATTATATTTGAATTTAGTTTTGACTTTCCTTGTGGGACATCTATATGAGCTGTTTAATGAGACTTCTTATTCATAAGGTGATTTTCCTGGTTGCTGTCACTTCCTTAAGGTAGGTGAGCGAGCGCCAAGCTTGGTGTACTCCAAGCATAAGGTCACAATGATAGTTAATCCAGTCTTCAAGCTCAAGGTCATATTGGATTTTCATCCCTCTCAGATGATCCATCTTCCTGTGTTTTTATCCCTGCAACACCCCTCTAAAATGGATCCTCAGCTACTACCAGCTATGTTTCAGTTATGCTGTGCTTGTGGGACAAAAAATACCCATCCACATGGATCATTCTCTGGATCTCAGAATGCTATGATCTGGGTGCAAAGGATGTGCCTTAAGGTCTCTGGGCTCATTTTTCCAGTGCCTGACTGCCATCTCTACCCTGCAAGCGGGGCTCCAATTTTGACATCTGTCAAGAACCCACATGGGTGCTGCTGCACACGTTTGCTAAATATTGCTGCCTGGATTTGCTGTCAGGGAAGGATGCTGACTTTTGCTGAGCAGTCCTCCAAAGTATTATGGTGTTGGTGATGTATTTAATAACTCTCCTTCCTCCACCAGCTTTTTCTGCTGCTATGAGATTCTTTCAAAGATGAGGAATCTATGAAAGGAACGAATCCATTAGAAAAACAAATTACTTAAATCTCAGTAACGTTTTTTCTGAGGATTTGCCCTCCTTCATTCAGATTGCTCATCGGCCTCTCAACATTCTCCTCTTGGCGCATAGCTTGCACACCTCATCTGTTCTGCTGTTCTACAGCTGCTGAGTGCTGTAGAAAAAGGGACAAACTGAGGTCTTGGGGCATAGCAGTTCCCTATATACTTTCCCTAACACCATGCATGGTGTGGGGTGCACAACAGCATAGGGTAGAACCAAAGTAGAGCTATGCTGTACCCCCTGGTGTCGAAAACATTTCAGAAGCTGGCACTGGAGATAGAAGATTAAAAAATTAGACACATATTATAGGAATGACTAATCAATCAGAACGAGCATTACTGGAAGGCAAGTCATTTGGTCATCTTTTGAACAAGCTCCATTATTGCAGTATATCCAACATATTGGTATAATATTAAGTTGCACTTACCCTTTCTAAACAACATATGTGTAGATAAATAAGCACTGTGTGAAATTCTAGGGCTGTTGCAACTTCATCACAGAGGCTCCAATTTTAACTAAGAGAGAGCCCTTTTGATTATGTGATACATTTTTATTCCATGCTGGGGGGGGGTTCAAATGTTAGCAGTTGATCTCTGTGCCTTCCACAAGGCTGTGTAACCTTTCTGACTGAGGTGTGAACAGAGATTACCAGTGGCTCTGAATGAAGGCTACACCAACTGGAATTTTAATTTGGGCAGTGGGAGCAGAGATGCGTGTGGGGCTTATTTGTTATACAAAAGGCAAGATGCAGAACTAATCAGTGGCAACTTCAAGTAGTTTTGTGAAGCCTGTTCTTTCACTGTTGCACATGCAATTCTTCATGCATGCCCAGATGCTTCAAAACTTAAGGGTGCTGTATTTTTCAAATGAACAAAACCCCTTTGGTCTGTTTTCTTTATCTTTGTCCTTCCATATCCTTTATCGGTTGCTGCTCAAGAACTCACAGGGCAGCAGCTTCCTGTTTGTCTGAGGTATACTCTGTGGCTCTGCTACTATTTCGCATAGAAAAGGTGATTGGCGTATATGTTGTATTACTTGTTTTACCTGTTGTTCAATTGAGGAGATACCAGTTCAAGGCATATATTGAAGGGGGCCCCTAGGGGTCCCTCGCGATATGGAAACAAGGCAATAACCATACACAAAAAGATGCGCCAGACACGAGGTTCAAATTCCCAATGCTAGGGTTTATTGCAAGCAAAAATAGTCCCAATTGGCCAACTGTGGTCTCACGCCCCGCGACGTGAGTTTCCTAGACCTCAAGGGACGCAAGAGAGCGAATTACGTACATCAGTTACATATATACAAAATGCACATCATACAATCACCTATGTCATGTTTAACACCCTCCTTTATTAAGTTTCTTTGAACTCGGGATGACGATGGACATTTCCGACGGGTATGACAATTATGACACTTTCGATGTCTATTCTAGTAACAATGTGCAATTAGAAAGTGCGGAGGCATCTTTTAGTTGTTGAACAGAACACAGTGGTTCTGTTCTTGGAAGCAAGCTGCACACAGGGGAAGAGTCACATTCCAAGCTTTGCTATCTATGAGGTACTATTCGTGTCCTGGGAGCCGACACGCTCTAAAGGGTTTTGCGAAGGGGGGCCGTAAGAAAAGCATAATTCAAGCCTTTAGCTGCTTTATTCTAACATATTCTACCACAGTACGAGACTGGCTGGCAGCTGTGAAATGATTAAAAGCCCTGCAGCTCTCCCTCAAGGCTACAGAAAGGGAGCGTGGGCATTCCTTTCTGGGTTACTCATGAGGAGTTTCAATGAACTCCTCAGTCCCGCGACCTTGCCCTTTCATATTCAGACAACAATGTTAACAGTTGAGCAGAGTAAGCAGAATCCGCAAAAATTGCAAGCTGCAAAGCAGTTTTAGACAGAAAGCAATGAGCAATGGTTAACAAGCAAAATGGCGATTCTTGCTACGTTTAAAATGGCCGCTTGTTGGTCAAGCATAGCAGTCTGTATTTCTATAATTCGGTGCATAAGACGGTTGGCCTACGGCCATCAAGTTACGTCTTGTCATTCAAATGAAGGGTATTCACTTTTCCATATTGACAAACCCTCCTTTTGGCCGTCTGCCAAACGTCTTCTTCATTCATT
Source organism: Ambystoma mexicanum (assembly GCF_040938575.1). Taxonomy (NCBI): domain Eukaryota; kingdom Metazoa; phylum Chordata; class Amphibia; order Caudata; family Ambystomatidae; genus Ambystoma; species Ambystoma mexicanum. The sequence continues at coordinate 1,105,200,399 of NC_090930.1, read as the reverse complement.
GTATCCTCCTCTGATGAGGATAAGTCAGGGGTATCTATGTCTGAACCTCTCATGCTATCCTGAGCATCATCTTCATCATTAATGTCTATAGCCATGAATTGTTTTACTGTTTTTGTTTCATCAGTGTCTCTGTTAGTTCGGCCATGCATTTGTTTTCCTCTCGACACCATGTGCATACATCCCTTAGTACATCCATCAGTTATTTCAGTGCAAACTATTGGTAAGCATTGTATGCAACAGCAACAGGTTATGAATATACCAAGTACCACCATTATTATCGCAACAGTCCCCACAACCAGGATCCTATCCCCCCAACCCCCTTCTTCAGTAGAGAGTGTGGAACTTAGGACATGTAATTTCCGGATTGCTTTAAATATCGTAGGGGAGTAATCATCTATATACACACAGCATGCAGTTTTTACGAGTTTGCAAACTCCTCCACGATCAACTGATATTATATCGAGAGCCATCCTGTTTTGTAGTGCCATTAGTCTTATTCCTTTTTCTTCTAACGTCATATTCAATAAAATATCCATTGTTGAATCTATTGTATTTGTTAATATTCTAGACAGTTTTCTTATATTGTAGGAATTTTCTATTTGGGACAAGAATGGTATGAATGATTTGGCTATATCTATTGCTATCATTCCATCCTGGCTACTCATTTGAGTTCTACCTTTTGTTCGTCTGGCTACTTCTGCTGTCTCCAAGAGGAACACTCCTGGAAACAGTAGACCTAGGTAGCATGTACCTCCCCAGTTCCTAGGTAACCATGGATATGCTTTTTTTCCACATATAAAGTAGACAGGGTCCCCTATGTACACGGGTTCCATTTCGTGCTTCAAAACCACTGTGTTCAGGCAGCTGCTAAACATTCCTACTTTATAGGAACCTTTTTTCTGTAAACATAGGGGAGCAGTTTCGGGGCTGTGATCCACTGTATAGGCAGGGGGCACAGCATCTTTATTCCATTCATCCCTCATTCGAAATGCCATTACTGATGTTTCTTCTGCTGGCGGGGTTGGTCTATTCTGCCTATGTAATCTATCTAGTCTTGTTGTCTTTCGTGTATTCTTCCTCATGGGATCTGGTGAAAACACGCGAGCTTTGTGGAATATGGAACAACCCACAGGTCTCATGATCACTTCCTCAAATTCATTCATATTGGTCTCATCTAGCTGACCCGTATTACTCTTGTTCCATTTCCCAAAGAACATTGCACTCAACGATACTTCACATGAATAAACCAATGGTAACGGTTGTACATACCAGCCAACCCCTTTCCCACCGTGCTGTGGTAAATGGACACAAACCCAGCAATCTTTTTTCTTTAAAACCACATGGGTCACGTTCATGATGAGCAACAATGTATTGTTGCCGTATCCTTCTCTATGTCTTTCTTCCATTGGGGGCAAAGTACCAGTGATTACATGAACCAGCCTTTCAGTAGCTGCTTTTGGCAAAAGTGTTTCTAATGGGTGTGCGGACTCCAGGAACCATAGTGTAATAGCTGTTATTGTTGGTACTACCCTACTTAAGAAACACAGGACCAATGTCCAAATCAGTACCTTATTCCTTTTACCATGCTTTTTCCCTAAATTTACAGTCTCTAAATCTATCATCTTTTCAACAGGGGTGCAGGAGGAGGCTGAAACCGTTCTTGATGCCAGAAAAGTTCAACGAAAATGTCACAGTTCAATTCTGCCAGCCCTTTCACAGCCTAGATCACTTATCCATTCCGAGCAAGATTAGTTGTTCTTTCTCCCATTGCTCAGACGATTTCTGAACAGTTCTTTATTGATAGAGTACTATGTGCATCCAGCTTGGCTTGTCCTGCTATGGCTTAGGACACATGCACTCTATCAGCCTTAGTACTTATGTGCGTCCAGCTTGTCCTGCTCTGGCTCCTGACACATGTACTTTTATAAGCGCACCGAGGAGCCGTGAGTCTTGAATTGTCCGACTTGCACAACTCTCACACTTCTCTCCTCTACACCCCTGGCTCCTACTCCGTCCATGAGTGGAACCAAAGGCAAAAGAAAAGCACCAAAGATCTGTGGATCACTTTGCCTGTCGAGTCCGTAAATTATACCGTTTCACTCCTGGTATTGTATGATCCGTGAATAGTGCCGTTGCACTTTCAGTATCAGGCTCAGTGTCAGCCTGCGGCACAATGATGGGTAGCGATGAGCGCGGTGGCAATGATGTAGTTTCTTTCTTTGGATTTGGTGCGTTTGCAGAGACTGGTGGGCGCCAAAGGGGTACACGCGTTGTTTCTGCTCGTGTTTGCAATGCAGGGTTTGTGTCGCTCGGCAGTGATATTGTTTCTGCTGAGCAACGTTGGGGCATTTTTCGCCCTTTTCCCTTACTGGCAGCCTCCTCAGGCTCTGTTTCGAGTTTCACTTCTCGCTTGGGCTTTGTTTCAACTTTCACTTCTCGCTCAGGCTGATGCTGTGGCAATGGACTGGCAACAGTTTCTTTTGTTTCCGAGACCGTTTTCTTTCTTTGGTCGTCGGAAGTTGTCAGCAGTCCTGGGAATCTTTTGGCATGTGTCGCATGGATCCATGCCTTCCGTCCGTCCACTCGAATGGCCCTTTGCGTCGCCAAAAGTACTTAGTAGGGGCCGCGCCACCTGGGTGCTAATGCTGTCTTCCGCTCAAAGTTCTTTATCAGGACCCAGCTTCCAGGATCCAGCGAGTGCCCCGGTCCGGTGTATCGCACTGGTAACGCCTCCTGCAGCTGCTGATGAATTAAACGCAACTTCTGCATTAAAAGGCCACATTACGTGCTTAACATAGGATGTTCGACCTCACATAATCTTATGGGCTGCGGTGCGCACCATACATTTGCCGGTCTCCCCATTATAATTTCATAGGGGGAGAGCCCAGTTTTAGCCTGCGCAGACCTGCGCATGCACAATAGCGCTAGGGGTAATGCATCCACCCAACTTAACTTGCTCCCAGCACAGATTTGAGCTATCTTTGACTTTAAGATACCTGTAAGAGGATTCAATTCAACACTACAGCTAAGTCAACGCCTAGTCTATAATACTGAATGAAAACCCTTATTGATATATCTTTAGGTCCAGTTCATGCGTTCTGGATGACTACCCCTATATAACACCCCTCTCTTGGAATCCCCCTGACCCCACTGAGCCAAGAAGTAGTTCTGTTTTGCAAGTTAAAAGGGTTTATTTGATAATTTAAACAATAGATATATATATGACACTTTATAATAAATTAATAATTGAATATCACACTTAATCTGAGATGATACAGATTAACAACAGAGAATCTGGCACTAGCACACTTCTTTATAATTACTAAGGAGTTGACATGAAATGGATAAGGTAGCACACTGGTAAATAGGAACAAAAGTATAATGTGGTAGAGGATGCTTTATGTAAGCTCAGGTGGATGCAATATTCAATGAATGCAGTACAGAAAATACTCAATATGATTTCAACCAAACAATGTAATCACTTTTCTCTGGCAATCCACTCCCCCCCTCTTTATGCAATGCAAGGGAATGGGAGGAAAGCACGCAGTTCTCAGAAATGCAATCAATGTAATCAGTTCAATCCCCCCCCAAGCTTAGACAACAGAAGTTTAAAACACAGATAGGAGTTTTGAAAACACAGGCCCAAATGCTTTGATATGTGCTAGCAATGGATGAGAAATATGCTGGAAATGCTTTTTGATTCCCTTTCAGAGGTTCAGGGTGAGTGGTATCTAGTTAATATTAGTCCAGGCTCACACTAGCAATGAGGCAGGGATAGTTAGCAGGTTAAACGAATTTCTGGCAAATGGAAGGCAAGCAGCAGCGGTTTTTACATGTGAAGAAATTTGCAAATCGCGGTAAAATTCGCGAATGCGTGTTCCGCGATTGCGGTAAAACTATAAGGGGTAGGAATGCGGTTCAAAGCTAAGATTCTAAGCTTTCAAATAAAAGTTATTGCAAGTCTCTAGCACAAACGGTTGCGGAGATATGAGCGATTTTGTGAAGGTCGTTTTTCAGATTTGAAATTTTAAAGTTCAAAAAGACAAGTGCAGCTTGCGACTAGAAAATGACAAGTGACAGCTTTACAAATGACAGGTGACAGTTAGGAGGCAGTTCTACTTAGATTAAATAGATTGAATTATATTATTTTAACTAAGAGATTGGTTCTGCACAGTTTTCTAGGTACTCACACTATATTCTTGAGTGAAATGGGCCTCGCCATGGATCTGGTCAGGGTTTTGGACTGGGCTCGGGTCTCTCTCTGGGCACAGCACTGCTTTCTCTCTGGGTACAGCACTGCTTTCTCCCTCTGGTCTGGTCTCTAGTTCTGGATAGATTGAAGTCTCTAGTTTGGCTTTCTGGAGGTTGATGGAGGTAAAGTATGGATTTTTCCGGCAGAGCGTCCCGCTGCAGATGGATTTGGAAGGTCCCTATCTGTCCTGTGTGTCTGCTTTTATGTGTTTAGAATGTGGGTGTGTCCTAGCATCACTGACCCTACCTCTCTCTCAGCTTCTAATTGGTCAAACTTCCATTTATCATTTGATTGGGGAATGAACTGTGAGTCAGAGGGATGTCATTTTATGGCTTGCAGATAGGACACTCCTCTGTCAGATTGCACACATTCTATATTTGATAATAAAAGACATATTTCACAGTTACACAGTTGCTTGAAATTACATATACATGGTGTGGCTGAATTTAGCCATGTCTCTGTCCAAATCTGCTGTTTCTAGGAGCTTGCATTCAGAAATGGCAACTTCTAGCACTTTTTCATGTGCTGAACAACATTGGATCTTCATTAAATTTTATACAACTGTTCCTCACATATCTACCCACATACCAATGCATTTTCGTTTGTCTAGCTGAAACAGGGAGTCTGTAATATTAATAAACTATGGGGTTTTGCCCCAGAACATCACACAAATTCGAGTTTAGGCTTGAATTAAAGGTACATTTTTTTAAATTAAAGCTCTCAAAGTTATACATTTCTGTCATTTAATTACAAAGAGTTATCAGTGTTTTTGTAAAATATATATTTTACTTTCAATTCAGTCCTCAGAGTGTTGAAGTCCGCCTCCAAGACTTGGGTGGGTCAGTCCTCTGGGCAGGCAGGGCTTTGTTGACATTAAACAGTCAAAATCAACATATTCCTTTCAGAGGAAAGGGGCCATTGTGTGGTCTCTGGGAAGCTCCCAGCCAGTCTGCCTTCTATCAATCAAGAGGTCATGTGAGATTCTAACTCCTGGTGTGAAGCTCTTGAGGTGAGAGGGTTTCCCAGGCTTCAGGCCTCTGGGAACAGCATGTGGCTAATTTTTAATTAAAATGCAGCCTTTGAAGTCAGCTAAGTCAAATCCTTTGTCAGCTACTGCACTCAGTTCTCCTGTCAGAGTTTAGACCGCCAGCGCCCCCTTGAGGATTTTGTTGGTACTGCATGCAATTTTGGGATTTTCTTGGATTAATGCATTCTAAACAGGAATGGTTCTTACATGGTAGTAAATCCTTGCTTAACATTGTTTTGATGGGGCTCCTTACAGTAAAATGGTTATGTGGAACCCCACAAAAGGGTTGAATCTTTAAAGTGGTCCAATGAGTCACGATTTCAGCAACTTTTTGACATCAGTAACAGTGGATTTTGTTAACAAAGACCTTTCTTTACACTGGTGGGTGGCAAGTTAGGTAACCATTTTGGTGTGCGCACAACTGCGCAGCTCTCCTGGATTCTGGGATGAAATGATGGGCGGCGACAGCGCATCCCCATCTTTACGCACTCCAATGATTTATTTTTGTTCTGGGGTAAAATGATGGGCAGCGACAGCTTAATCCCCATATTTACCCCGTCTAATGATTCCACATGGGTCAAAACCCTCCACAAACCCCCCCGCCCGACTGCGCTTTGACTTGAGTCGAGGGGGAGTCGGTTGCAAGGGAGGTTTTGAACCCTGGCGCTGGTATGTCCACATTATCTTCTTCCAATTCTGTAGATGGCACAGTTCAGCATCTTTTCCTCCATCTGGTACTGATCGATCGGTTCTCCTCGCCGGTCCTGATGGGAGTATTGGGCGGTCCACTGGGCCCATTGGATCTTCGTTCCCGGTCTCCGGATCGTCCTTCTTGGTTATTCTTCATGGTTTCATCTCTCCTAGGATGATAAAGCAAAAGCGGCAATACCTACTCATAGACGTTTTTCCACCACTGTTGAGATAGTGGGGCAGCATATGCATTTCATCATAATGAAACATTACATTCTTATTTTGAAAAAACAACAGTATAACTAAGAGACAGTTTCATGCAAATCACAGTATTTTTAGAGACTAGATGTGGTATGTTTTATGATTGGAACTGAATTAGTCTGAGACAGTACCCGCTAGGATTCCAGAGGATTCCTCCAGTTGTTGCAGAGTGTGCCTGGGATGGCAACATTTCAACTGGTTTATGTGGACCCACTTGTCTTCCCCCTCTGCCGAACCGCCTTTGGGGATGTGGATTTTGTAGGCCACAGGGGAGATCTTGTCGATGATCTCAAAGGGTCCTTTCCATGTAGGCAAAAATTTGCGCTGCTTGGCCTGGTTCCTTTGGAAGTTGTATAGATAGACCCGGTCTCCCACCTGATATTCCTTCCTGGAAGTTTTCAGGTCATAATGGGTCTTCATGCTATCAGCCGATCTTTCTAGATTCCGCTGAGCATAAGCAAAAGCATGTTGGAGGTGTTTCCTTAAATTCTCTACATACTCATGAGTAGTGGAGGCATTTATCAGTGTCTGCTCTTGGGTCCTATAGAGCAAATGCTGAGGAAGCACCATCTTGCGCCCAGTCATCAGCTCAAATGGTGACATTTTGGTTGCAGATGAAGGGGTAGATCTGATGGCCATTAGGACCAGAGGTAATCGGATATCCCAACTTGGCCCAGAATCTGCCACAAACTTCTTTAATATGCTCACAATTGTCCGGTTATATCTCTCTACTGCCCCAGAAGAAGCTGGTCTATAAGCAATATGCAGCTTTCTCTTGACCCCCAGTATCTCCCACATCTTTGTCATTACTTCACTGGTGAAGTGGCTACCTCTGTCTGACTCAATCCTTTGAGGTAGACCAAAACGGGAAAAGATGTGGTTAATCATCAAGGCAGCTGCAGTTTCTGCCTTGCAGTTTGGGGCTGGGAGACATTCCACCCACTTGGTAAACAAGCATGTCACAGTCAACATGTACTTATTCCCCCTAGCCGAGCGAATCACGGGGCCTACAAAGTCGATTTGTAAATCTGACCATGGCAGTGTCATTCCCCTCTTTTGTAAAGGCGCCCGGTGTGTGAGGGATGTCGGCTGAAATTGTGCACACACAAGACACCCCTTCAAGTATTGGTTGAGGTCCTGGCCCATGTGTGGCCAGTATGCAACCTCTCTTAAGATTTCCAATGTTGTGTGAAACCCCCTATGACCGGCGGTGGCCGCATCATGGGCGTGACTTAACATCAGGCTTCGGAATGAGGTAGGAACCACCCACTGGTCGTGGCCAGCTTTGGATTTCCTTACCAACAAACCGTCTTGGATCCGGAACATTTTTGGACATTTCATCAACACTCTTAGGTCCTCTTTCCCAATGTAATCGATATCCGTCAGGGGAAAGTTCTCAGGGTCCTCAAGGTGCTGGTAAAATTTACCAATTATTGGATCCCCCTTCTGAGCAGTAATCAAATCAGCATCAGGGGTCTCCTTACTCCATTGTGCAATTGAAAGGTCGTTGTGAGCATTTGTCTGGGACCTAGTGATGGCAGTGACCTGGATTTCCCCCAACAGGGACTCAATCTCAATTAGATCCCCTTGGATGGCCCCGGTTTTGGCCAGCTGATCAGCTAAGTCATTTCCAGTTTTGTCTGGTCCCTCTACTTTGGAATGACCCTTGATCTTTTTCCAATAGATGGTCATCCCATTCGAGGTGACCAGATCATCAATGTTTTGGATCAACTTCCCATGTTTCAAGGGTTTGTTGTTAGCACATAACATGCCTCTGGTTTTCCAATTAACCAGGTGCTCCACGAACCCGTTCCGTACATAATCCGAATCTGTGATTATGACCAGTTCGTGGAGTTGATGCTGGACAGCAGTGAGGATGGCATGATGCACAGCCATCAATTCTGCCACCTGACTACTTAGGGGACCAATTTTGTATCCAGCGGAGGGTTCTGGGGACTCATTCACCCATGCATTCCCTACGCCGGCCACTAGTTCTTTCTCCCCGTCGTTGTCAACATGGTAAGAGCATCCATCCACATACACAGTGGGCATTCCCTCACACTTGTCTTCTTCAAAGACTTTGTGGGGGGAATTAAGGTATGCCTCCATGTTGTCCTTTATTTTTAGACTTTCGTCCTCGAGACAGTTTTCTCTGGCACTATCATGCAAGTCAGCCAGACCTTGCGCGAGGGGACTCTTCTTGTTTTGGCCATATCTGACCTCCACAGGAAAGCCTTGCATTGACAGAATCCAGGAAGTAATTCGGGAATTACTCACATTTCCGGCCCGGATTCTGTCACTTTGGAGATATTGCAGAGGCTGGTGTGGAGTCTCCACTATGATGTGTTCCCCCTGGATAAACGGGCGGTAATTCTTCAATGCCCACACCGTTGCCAGGAGTGCCTTCTCACAATCGTTGAATTTTTCCTCCACAGAGGATAAAGTTTTGCTCGCATAGGAGATTACTTTATTGACCTTGTCATGCTTTTGATATAATACTGCCGTCAAGCACGCATTAGAGAACCCTGTCTCCAGGAAGAACTCCTTGTTTCTGACCGGGTAAGCTAGGCAAGGCGCTTGTGAGAGGCTTCTTTTGAGTTGTTTTACCGCCTCGGATTGTTCTGGACCCCATTCCCACTTGACCCCCCCCTTCAGGAGATGAATCAGGGGTCTGGTGATCTCTGCGTAGCCCTCAATGAACTTTCTGCTGTAATTAGTCAGTCCAAGGAGGCTCCTTAGTTCCCGCAGAGTTGTGGGGTCTTTCAGTTTCTGAAGTGCTTCCACTTTCTTTTCCTGGGGACAAAGACCCTGAGGAGTAATCTCATGCCCCAAGAAGTTAACACGGGTTTTACACCACTGTGCTTTCTGAAAGGAAAGTTTTGCTCCGGCGGCCCTCAACTGTGTCAGAACATAACGGATCTCCGCTATGTGTTCCTCAACAGTTGAGCTTTTGATGAGGACATCATCTACATAAGCCAGGTTACCCCTTGCACCCAAGTCGGGCATGGCCTTGTGTAGAAAAATGTTGAATTCATTGCCGGAGTTGAGGTATCCGAAGGGAGTCCGGGTCCATGTGTACTGCTGGCCCCCAAAGGTAAAAGCCAGCTTGTATTGGTCCTCCCTACTGACAGGCACGGTCCAGTATCCATTGGTCAGGTCTATTGCAGTGAATACCTGTGACCCCTGAATCTGGGCCAGACCTTGGTCAATGTAGGGCAGAGGCCATCGGGAAGTATGGACCCGTTTGTTGAGCTCCCTAAGGTCGGCGCAGAGTCTCCACTGGCCGTTTGGCTTCAATATTCCCAGCACCGGATTATTGAAGGTGCTATGGACTGGACGGATTATTCCCCGGGACTCAAGGTTCTTAATTATTTCAGTAAGGGACTCCATTGATGCGAGAGGCAAGCGATATTGCTTCACAAACACAGGAGTCATGCCAGGGTCCGTGGGGATTGTTGTTGTGTGGATGTCAGTGCGACCACAGTCATATGAGTCTACCGCAAAGAGATCTTGGAAATCCAAGAAAACTTGTTTCAACTTTTGCTTTTGTTCCAGAGTCACACAGGCATCAGCTAGGTTGACTCTCTCTTCCACCATCTGCCTGAAGCCTGGAAAGACTTCTGGTTTGGCTATCTCCGCGGCCTCCTCCAGCTGGGTGGAGAAGTCCCTGGTCAGAGTGCTGATTTGGACCGGAGGCTTCAGGTGGGCAAGGCAGCCTTCATGAACCTGGAAAATCACCTCATCCCTCCTGAATTCACAAGTCACATCTTCCTTACCATAAGGGCAGGAAGTGTACACCAGGAAGTTCCCTCCATGCCGGGTAAAAATCCTGTCTGGTGTTGTATTGTCCTCACTGTCACTGTCAAAACAGTCCTTGGGGATTGGTCCTAACAGTTCATTTCTAAGATCAATGGAGAAATGTCGGTCATCAACCGCCATTCCAATAATGGTGCCTGCGGCTAGAGTAATACTCTTTAAGTCGCTGTTATCCACCTCTATTGGAATGGTGTCATGTTCTATGTTGACTAATGGTGTTGGGTTTACCCCCAACCCTTGCTGTTGGAGAGAAGCGTTTAGATGTATGTAAGCATCAGGGTTTTTCAACTCTTGTCCCCTTTTAACTTTCACTTCCAGGGAGAATTGTTGGGTCCTTTCTGGGATGGTGACTTCCTCTTTAACCTGAATTTCAACTGCATACGGTAGCAATTGAGCTGACCTAAATGCTTTTTCTGGATCATCAAAGCCCATGGGATTATCCGCTAATCGGGACCAAGCTTTGAAGTTTATTAGGTCCAAACTAATGGCAAAGCGATTGAGAATGTCACTGCCTAAGTAAAAGGCGGCAGTGACGTCTCGCACGACCCAACAATTATGGACTATGCTCTTGTTGCCAATGGAGATTTTGAGCATACACCTGCTTGGCAGGAGATGTTTTGAATTGGGTGCTTCCAGGTCCATTTCCCACTTGTCTATCAGTTTGAAGGTGGGAATGGCTGGATCTTTTGGGAGTTGGCGAAACATGGCTTCGCTGATGAAGCTCTTACCGTTGTTCACACACACTCGAGCGAGAACAGAGTCCTTCCCCTCATTTAACTGAACAGGGATGAACAACTGCTCTCCAATTTGCTGAATATCAGCCAGGCTTTGAGCTGATTTCACATCTTTCTGGACTATAGGAGTGGGAGTTTCAGATTGTGGATTGGTATAGAATTTCAAAGTGTTTCCTTCCAGCGTGGAATACCACTTTAGACTGGAAGGAAGGTTGATTTTCAGAAATAGAGAGGACCCCCCATCACCAGTCTGTTGTCCTACTGCTATGACTGTCACGTCTGGAATTTGGTTGTTCTGGAAGTGAAATTCTACTTGGTCAGATTTTTGTTCAACCATGTGGCAGGTGCCGTTTAAACTAACATGGTTGACACTCTGTTTTAATTTTATTGGTCGGCTAGTCTGGGTCCAGAGGACCTTGTTTACACAATCTATTAGGGGTGACAACCTTCTCAGGAGGTCATTCCCTAGTAAACAAGGGGTGCCCTCTGGGGTCACAACTATGACCGGGTGTTTCAACTTATGTCGCCCAATTTTAATGTCCAAGTCTGCAGTCCCCTCAACGGGAATTTCCTTCCCGTCAAAGTTCTGTAGTTGTCCCGGAAGAGAGGTGAGAGGAATTTGATAATTCTCTCCCCTTCCTGCATTCAGTTCGTCAAAGGCCCTTCTGGACAGAAGGGTAGCTTGAGATCCAGTGTCCACCAGTGCCAAAATTGTACCCTGTCCCTGTACTTGTACCGGGGCATAATATCTTCCCTCCTTCTCCTCAAGGGGGCACAGATAATGTACATTTTTGGACAACTGGTGGGCTAATTTTCTGGTTTTGGACATCGCTAGCGAAGAGATTTGGGCAGAATTCTGTGGAGAGCCTTGGGAATCTGAAAGAAAAAGTTGGCAACTGGAGATCAGAGCCATTGTGGGTTCCCCTGGCTCCGGTTCCGGGCCGCCTCCCCCTTTTTGGAGGCAGTCACCAGGATGGGTTTGAACCAGGGGATTTTCTTGCTGTTGGTTCTGGGATGAGATGGTGGGCGGCGGTAGCTCAGTCTCCACATCTCCCCAGTCTGGATTTGCATCCCTAGGGACCCATTTTTCTTTGGAAGGAGTTCCCCCCTCTCTGAAGGAGAAGATCCTTTTCTCAGGATCCTCTGAGGATCCCTCTCCCTCAAATTGGAAGATCTGTACCTCCTCCTCAAACTGAGTCTGTTTGGGTCTTTTGTTTCTCCTACCCCCCCTCTGCTCCTTAGGAGGCAGACTTTCAGGGGCAAGAGATTTCGTTTCCGGTTCCTGGGTTTCCAGGGGCTGTTTACAAGTGAGGAAGGAAGCTTCCTCCAAGGCTTTACACCCCCCTTCCCTTTGTGCCTCCTCCCTGGGAACCGGTGAGTTATCGGAGTGCTGCCCCCGTCATTGTTCTAGAGCACCAGGTCCAGAATTGGGTGCGTTCTGCGCCGGCACGCCCATCTGAGGGTTCTGCTGAGCCCTCAGTATGTGACCCAGATCCCGCGCCATGTTTTGAACCTGGCGCTCTAACTGGGAAACCCGCTCAGGCTGATACGGGGCCCTGTTTTCTCCCCTGGGCTGATCCCGGGAAGGGTAGCTGTCCCTTCTTTGGTAGTACCCCTGGTTGGGAAGATTTGGGTACCCCTCCACCCTTGGCCTCCCCTCTCCCGGATTCAGTGGTCTGGGCTCAGGGAATTGGGGAAAGAAGGATGGATGGTTTTGGGGTTGAAAGTCGGGTGGATATCTGGGGAAAAAGTTCTGCCCAGGGTTTGGTAATTTTCTGCCCTCCTGTGGGAAGTTTGGAGGGAAGTTCCCTGGGTTAGGTGCTTGGCTGGATCCCCCCCCCCCTTGGGCTGGAGGAGTCCACACATAACCCAGGATGGGTCGATTTCCCTTGTAACGGGGACTTACATAATCAGGAGAACGAGGGACCCCATTTGTGGGGCTGCCTCCTTGGCTCCCTGTCTGTGACTGGCCCGAAGACCTTCTGGGCCTAGCATTATTAGGTGCAGGTAGGTTTTTAGGCCCCCCCATCTCCAAATCCAAAACGGGGGTGACCTTTACCTCTGCCACCTTGGCAGCAGCAGGGGTGCTGTTGACTTTGGGGGTTTTCTGGGCATTACTTTTGCTATCTATCGGTTTCTGCACCTCATAGATCCGGGTAGCCTGTTCAATGACCCAATCTAAGGATCTTTTCTCGTGAAAATCCCTCACGAGCTGGGTCATGATGTATTTGGGCAAGGCATGGAAAAACGTATTTATGAACTCTCTACTATCTGTGCGCACCCTTCTTGTGGTCTGTGCAAAAGCACGCTTTAACTCCTGCACAAATTCTTGTGGGGCCTGATCCTCCCCACATTGCAAATTGTAGGCTGCCTTGCGAGCCTCTTGAGGATTTCTGTGAACAGAAAAATGTTTCAGGATGGCCGCCTTATAGGTGGACCATCTTAAATGATTTTGGTCCTCCAGCCCCGCAAAGAAACTGGAGTATTCCGGGGAGAAGGTCCACTTTACATATTGAATACAGCTTTGGCTGTCCTTCAAATGGAAAGTCTCCATCATTTGTTCAAACAACTCTAAGTGCTCCCAAACAGAATACTTAGCGTTCTTATGGTAAGGCGTAATGACGCTCCTGATCGCCTTAATCTGCTTTAAGGGGTCCTTAAGCAAGGCCCTTTTTGCCTTATTGGCCTTTTTGGTTCGGGTAACCCTTGTCCATTCATCCTCGGACTCAGAGGCACTGCTCCCAGAGGTTCCCGTCTGATCTTCCAGGTTTTCCCGGATTCTGCGAGCCTGGGAATGGCTGGCAGAATGTGGGGACCTGGTCTCCTGTGTCCTGCGCAGTTCAGAGGAGTCTTCAGATTCCTCCTTGCTGCCAGGATTTGATGGGTACCCCCTCCACTGACCTAACTGGGCAGAGGTTTTCAGGATGCCCTTAATGGGCCTACTCTCCTGGGGTTCCCCATTGAACTGTACTGTACTTGGGTGCCCATACCCGGATGCCCACCCCTCCATTCCTGAGTGGTACTGGCCTATGAGCCCCATACTCTTAGCTGGATAGTAATCTACCATCCCTGTGGCCCTGTGCTCATGTGCGCCAGGGGACATGGGGGTGGTAGAGTCCAGGGACTGGGGAAGATGAAGGCCCCTGGTGTTAGGGCTCCTGCGGTTATGGTCAGGAGTCTCTCTTTCCCAGCGGACCTCATCTCTATCCGCCCCTGCTCCCTGTTGCAATGCAAGAGCCTGCATTTGTGCTTTCAGTTCCTCTGTTAAGGCCTTACTCGACTCTATCAGTCTCTCCTGCATCGCTACCTGCTGTTGGAGCCTATCATTGTGCTGGCAGAGAGCCTCATTTTCCCTCTGTGCTTCCTGGTTGGTCCTGGAGAACTGGGCCAGTCTTTGCTGCAGGAGGGTTACCTCCTGAGCTGTGTCCCTATTGGCCTGCTCCTTTCTTGCTAGAGCATCCTCCACCCTTCTGGTGTGCTCTACCAAGTTCTGGTTTTCTTTTTGGAGATCACCCAGCCCCTGGAGGGCCAGGTGATTTTCTTCCATTTTTCTTTTTAAATGGCAGACTTCCTGGCCTAAGGTATCCCTTTCCTGACTAAGAGCCTGCATTTGTGCCGCCAGGTCGTCCCTTTGCCTTTGGAAGGTACCAGCTTTCTGGCGCTCCTGATCAAACTCTGCCTGGGTATCCAGGTCTTTCAGGATCAGTTTATTGCTCTCCTCTTTCTCTCTGTCTAGTTGGATTTGCAGGGTGGCTACCTGCTCTGTGCATGCCCTGTTGAAATTGATCTGTTGCTCCAGCTTTTTCTGGCAGTAGGGAGTTCAAACTGTCTTGGTGCTCCTTCTGCAAGGCCAGAAATCTGGTATCCTGGTCTGTCTTTTCCTGTTGTAGGATGCCCATATCCTCTTTTATTTTAATGATATATTGCCTACTATCATTTTCTGCCTCCTGGCTCCTCTGCAGCCTCTGCTCAGAAGAGTCCAGATCAGATTGGGCCTTCTGTAATGCCATCTGTTGCCTATTTGCCAGATTTTGGCTTTCAGCACATCTATCCTGCATGTCTCCCATATATAGGTACAGGTATGCTGCTATCCTGGCAATCTTATTGTGTTCCTCTTTGGCTTTAGGAGCCATATATAGTTCACTCAGGGCCACATGTAAGGGACCCTGATCTCTATATATATCTGACCCTGTTTCAGTGACCTGTTGTGTGATGGCCTGCAACCACACATCCTGGCCCTGTTCGGTCCATTCACCTCTCACAAATAGCTTATGCAAGAGGTGCTCTCTGGCTATTTTCATGTCTACTAAGGTCGTCATTCTAGAGATTGGTCTCTGTCCTGACTTACAGAAGTTTGTATTTTATTTTTGCAGAACAGAACTTTTCTTGGAGTGTCCCTTTTGAGGAATGCTTCACAGCGTAATGCAGCGTGGTGATCCGACCGGATGTATGTATCCCGTCAGTTAGCACACTGTATTAAGCTGCACAAGTGGTAAATCTAACCCAACGTCTCGGCTCGAGCCCCCAATTTGTAAGAGGATTCAATTCAACACTACAGCTAAGTCAACGCCTAGTCTATAATACTGAATGAAAACCCTTATTGATATATCTTTAGGTCCAGTTCATGCGTTCTGGATGACTACCCCTATATAACACCCCTCTCTTGGAATCCCCCTGACCCCACTGAGCCAAGAAGTAGTTCTGTTTTGCAAGTTAAAAGGGTTTATTTGATAATTTAAACAATAGATATATATATGACACTTTATAATAAATTAATAATTGAATATCACACTTAATCTGAGATGATACAGATTAACAACAGAGAATCTGGCACTAGCACACTTCTTTATAATTACTAAGGAGTTGACATGAAATGGATAAGGTAGCACACTGGTAAATAGGAACAAAAGTATAATGTGGTAGAGGATGCTTTATGTAAGCTCAGGTGGATGCAATATTCAATGAATGCAGTACAGAAAATACTCAATATGATTTCAACCAAACAATGTAATCACTTTTCTCTGGCAATCCACTCCCCCCCTCTTTATGCAATGCAAGGGAATGGGAGGAAAGCACGCAGTTCTCAGAAATGCAATCAATGTAATCAGTTCAATCCCCCCCCAAGCTTAGACAACAGAAGTTTAAAACACAGATAGGAGTTTTGAAAACACAGGCCCAAATGCTTTGATATGTGCTAGCAATGGATGAGAAATATGCTGGAAATGCTTTTTGATTCCCTTTCAGAGGTTCAGGGTGAGTGGTATCTAGTTAATATTAGTCCAGGCTCACACTAGCAATGAGGCAGGGATAGTTAGCAGGTTAAACGAATTTCTGGCAAATGGAAGGCAAGCAGCAGCAGTTTTTACATGTGAAGAAATTTGCAAATCGCGGTAAAATTCGCGAATGCCTGTTCTAGGTGCGATTCAAAGCTAAGATTCTAAGCTTTCAAATAAAAGTTATTGCAAGTCTCTAGCACAAACGGTTGCGGAGATATGAGCGATTTTGTGAAGGTCGTTTTTCAGATTTGAAATTTTAAAGTTCAAAAAGACAAGTGCAGCTTGCGACTAGAAAATGACAAGTGACAGCTTTACAAATGACAGGTGACAGTTAGGAGGCAGTTCTACTTAGATTAAATAGATTGAATTATATTATTTTAACTAAGAGATTGGTTCTGCACAGTTTTCTAGGTACTCACACTATATTCTTGAGTGAAATGGGCCTCGCCATGGATCTGGTCAGGGTTTTGGACTGGGCTCGGGTCTCTCTCTGGGCACAGCACTGCTTTCTCTCTGGGTACAGCACTGCTTTCTCCCTCTGGTCTGGTCTCTAGTTCTGGATAGATTGAAGTCTCTAGTTTGGCTTTCTGGAGGTTGATGGAGGTAAAGTATGGATTTTTCCGGCAGAGCGTCCCGCTGCAGATGGATTTGGAAGGTCCCTATCTGTCCTGTCTGTCTGCTTTTATGTGTTTAGAATGTGGGTGTGTCCTAGCATCACTGACCCTACCTCTCTCTCAGCTTCTAATTGGTCAAACTTCCATTTATCATTTGATTGGGGAATGAACTGTGAGTCAGAGGGATGTCATTTTATGGCTTGCAGATAGGACACTCCTCTGTCAGATTGCACACATTCTATATTTGATAATAAAAGACATATTTCACAGTTACACAGTTGCTTGAAATTACATATACATGGTGTGGCTGAATTTAGCCATGTCTCTGTCCAAATCTGCTGTTTCTAGGAGCTTGCATTCAGAAATGGCAACTTCTAGCACTTTTTCATGTGCTGAACAACATTGGATCTTCATTAAATTTTATACAACTGTTCCTCACATATCTACCCACATACCAATGCATTTTCGTTTGTCTAGCTGAAACAGGGAGTCTGTAATATTAATAAACTATGGGGTTTTGCCCCAGAACATCACACAAATTCGAGTTTAGGCTTGAATTAAAGGTACATTTTTTAAATTAAAGCTCTCAAAGTTATACATTTCTGTCATTTAATTACAAAGAGTTATCAGTGTTTTTGTAAAATATATATTTTACTTTCAATTCAGTCCTCAGCTCTTGAGGTGAGAGGGTTTCCCAGGCTTCAGGCCTCTGGGAGCAGCATGTGGCTAATTTTTAATTAAAATGCAGCCTTTGAAGTCAGCTAAGTCAAATCCCTTTGTCAGCTACTGCACTCAGTTCTCCTGTCAGAGTTTAGACCGCCAGCGCCCCCTTGAGGATTTTGTTGGTACTGCATGCAATTTTGGGATTTTCTTGGATTAATGCATTCTAAACAGGAATGGTTCTTACATGGTAGTAAATCCTTGCTTAACATTGTTTTGATGGGGCTCCTTACAGTAAAATGGTTATGTGGAACCCCACAAAAGGGTTGAATCTTTAAAGTGGTCCAATGAGTCACGATTTCAGCAACTTTTTGACATCAGTAACAGTGGATTTTGTTAACAAAGACCTTTCTTTACACTGGTGGGTGGCAAGTTAGGTAACCATTTTGGTGTGCGCACAACTGCGCAGCTCTCCTGGATTCTGGGATGAAATGATGGGCGGCGACAGCGCATCCCCATCTTTACGCACTCCAATGATTTATTTTTGTTCTGGGGTAAAATGATGGGCAGCGACAGCTTAATCCCCATATTTACCCCGTCTAATGATTCCACATGGGTCAAAACCCTCCACATACCGTTATGTCTCTCAACAAGCCCGGCAGAACTAGGATGCCTGGAACTGTGGAATCGTTTCTCTATTTGCAGACCTGCACAGATCTGTAGTACTACTGCGCCCACAAAGTGTGGGCCGTTGTCTGACCACAGGACACAGGGCAACCCGAACCGGGAGAAATACTCTTTCAACATTACTTTTGCCGTTGACATGGCAGTGCAGTCTTTTAAAGGATATGCCTCCACCCACTTGCTAAATGCACAAATCACCACTAACACATATTTGTAGTTCTGGCACCTTTCCATTTCTATGAAATCAAAATGGATCACCTCAAATGGCATAGAGGGTGGGCCAAAACTACCTACTGGAGTCAAGGTTCCCTTCCCTACATTGTGTTGCAGGCACGTAATACAATTCTGCACTAGCCTTTCTGCATTCTTTTTTATGTGCTCATTTTTCCATACTGTGGATAAATGCTGTACCATCTTCTTCGCGCAAATGTCGGTAGGGCTATGCGCCATTGTAACCATTGCGGTTAAGTAACAATTTGGCAACATCCAGTTCTTGGTCTCTCTGTCCACCCAACATCCTTCCAAATCTAACTCAGCAGAGCCCTCAGCCCACCCCTGAATCTCTTCGGTCGTGGCCTCAGCCTGCATTTCTTTGACTGTGGCAACTCCATTCCCTGTCATACAAGGTACTTCCTCAGTCTGTACTGTCTTCTTTTTATTTCCCAAATCCGTGGCTGTTTGTTTTGCAATCATGTCTGCAAATGCGTTTCCCTCTCCCACTTTACATGTTACTTTTTTATGCGCATCGCATTTCACTATAGATAGGCGCTTTGGAAACGTGAGTGCAGACAACAATCGCACAATCAAAGGCCCATGCTGAATCCTGGCCCCATGTGATGTCAAGAAACCCCTCTCAGCCCAGAGTCGGCCAAAGTTATGAACCACGCCAAAGGCGTACTGGCTGTCAGTATAAATATTCACGTTCAAATTTTCAGAGAGTTCACAGGCTCGCGTCTGTGCTATTATTTCTGCGTCTTGTGCCGAATTGTAGGGGATTCTTCTGCTTTCTACAAGACTCCCTAGGGTAGTAATTGCATATGCGGCCGTTGATGTGCCATAAGGTAATTTAAAACAATTTAAAACAAGAGCCGTCACAAAACAACTCCCCATCTGGCTCTTTCTGTGGGATGTCACTCAAGTCAACTCTTCCCTTTGTTTCTTCTTCAGTGACTATTAAACAATCATGGGGTGGTGATTCGTTGTCACCAATTTCTGCTATGGGCAGTGGCATTAATTGTGGAGAATTCAATGCGCTACACCTCATAATTTGGATGTGGGGTGCAAACAAGATGAGCTCATATCTTGTTAGTCTAGCAGAAGTGAGGTGTTGCTTCTGTGTTCGATTTAATAGAACGTCTATAGCATGTGGCACCATCAGAATTAAAGTGTGCCCCAATACCATTCCTTCCATTTGTTTCACTGACGCAGCAGCCGCTGCGACGGATCGCAAACATCGTGGTAGTGCGCGCGCTACAGGGTCCAGCGCGGAAGAATAATAGCTGCACGGCCTATTTCTTCCACCTTTTTCCTGTGTCAAAACCGGCAATGCACATCCTTCACTCTCGCTCACAAATAGTCTAAAGATCTTTTTATAGTTAGGAGTGCCTAAAACTGGCGCAGCACACAATGCAGCTTTCAATTGCTCAAATGCTTTCTGACATTCCTCATCCCACTGTAAAGGCATCACTGCATCCTTTTTAGTTAACTTTATCATCGGCTTCACAATCAACGCAAAATTACTGATCCACTGCCGACAATAAGAGGCCATGCCTATAACAGCTCTCACTCCTTTTTGAGTTTTTGGAATAGGCATACTAGAAATACTTTCTATGCGTTCTGGTGCTAATCTTCTTCCTTCTTTCGAAAGTAGGTAACCCAAATAAGACACCTCCTTTTGATTATACTGGAATTTCTTCAAACTTGCCTTGTGACCATGGGTCGCTAGGTGTGTCAATAGTAATATAGTACTTTCTTTGCAGATCTCTTTTGTGTCAGCAGCTAGTAATAAGTCATCTATGTACTACAAGAGTACGCAACCTTCGGGTAATGCTAACATGTCTAGCTGCTCTTTTAGCTCTCTGCTGTAAATGCTCGGGCTTTCTGTGTATCCTTGTGGAATTCGTGTGAATGTGAATGATCGACCTCCTAGAGTGAACGCGAACAGATATCTACTGCTTTTATCCACTGGAATGCTAAAGAACGCGTTCTTCAAATCAGCTACACTAAAGTATTCTGCAGTGGCCGGTATCATTGTCAGTATTGTTGTGACATCTGGGACCAAAGGGAATTGTGGGTCTACCACTTTGTTTAATGTGCGCAGATCAATTATGAAACGATATGGTACTTCATTGCCTCCTTTCTTGTAAACTGGAAGAATCGGGCTGTTGCACATGCTACCTGCAATTTCTTCAACCACCCCAATCTCACTAGGTCAGTAACAATACTCTTTAATCCCTTCTCACCTTCAACAGAAATTTTACACTGGGGAATTCGTTGTAATGTAACACCTTCTTTCAAAGTTATTTTTGCTGGCTCTATTTTCAAGCATCCTACATCGTTATCATGCATTGCCCACAGACAGGTTGGTACTCTACTTAGTTCTTCTGGTAACGCTTTTGACATAAATTCCGTCACTGGTGCATCGTGAGGCCACATCGTGAGGAACACCCCATCTGCCGTACAATGTATAACTGCCCCCAATTTTCTCAACAAATTTAATCCTAGCAAGTTCTCCCCACAATTTTCTGTCAGAAGAAATGGACACTGTTCCGTAAATGGTCCTAATGTAATCGGGACAGCTTCGGACATGGGGTTAATTACTGGTGTACCTGCGAACCCTACAGAAACATTCTTTTGCCCCGACAGTGGGATCTCCTGAACCAAGTGGTGGTCTATCAAACACTTCTGGGCCCCTGTATCTACAAGGAAACGGTGCTCCTTATTCCCTCTCATTTCTACGTACGGTCCTCTCTGATTCACAGGAATAGACACTGGTTCTGACCCCTGCCGTGGGCTGTCCTATTGCGAAAATAACACATCGTCCAATGTGTAGTCACCGCTGCTGCTATAATACGTGTTTGGCTGTGTATCAAAAATATTCCCATTTCCCCCTCGGTGTCCTCCACTCTGATCATTTCTCTGTTGGCCCTGCCCGCCCTGATTTTGGTTCGGAACACATTGGTTCAATGCCGGGTTCTGTTGCGCTTGGTATTGACCATAGGATAGGTTTTGAGTACCTCCATTGGTATATCCCTGCTGCTGCTGCATGCTATTTCTGCTTGGGCCATTTGACCACTGATGTCCTCTATGAGGCCTTCTCTGGCCAAACCCACCTCTATTCTGTAGGTGCGGGCATTGCGCTTGCCAGTGTCCTTCCTCCTTACAGTACGCACATTGATTTACTCCCAATGACACCCCGTGCATATTATTCAAATTTCCCCTGCCTTGTGCTTTTCCTCTACCTCTATTGCATCCAATGACCTGCTGCAGTAACACTCCTACTAACGTTCGCATTGCTTCTTTGCTCATCTCCAATGGGTACCCATTACATATCTCACTTACTTCCTTCACTGACGTTCTTTTGTTTGACATCCATCGCATTGTTTCCCCCACCCATGCCTGCAATCTCTGTTTATCACCAATTTGTCCCGGTACCGGCAAATGCTTTGCACCACCTGAAAAAACTCTCGGCCACGATTTTTGCATATACAACCTTGACGCCTCCTTCCTACCTTTCTTAATACACTCACTACTATATTCAGGTGTAGCAAACATTTCAGCATATCTATCTTCCATTTAATTTTTCAGTTCAATGAGTTTGTACACATGTTTTCTTACATCCTCATCTCTTTGCTCACTGCATGCTAACTTATTCAAATCTAACAATCGTTGTGGCGGTAAATTCCCAAGTATCTTTTTCCATTCTCCCACCAAAAATGTCCCCATGCATTCCATCACTACCTGTCTCTCGTTGCTTCTTTGGTACCCATACAATGAGGCCAATGCTGCCATCCCTCATTTCCTTCTATGTACATTTCTGCCTCTTGCTGTAATTCAATCTTTCTTTCTTTGCTGATCGCGCTTCGAGTTACCCGTCCAAATCCTGTTCCTTCAGCCCCGCCTCTCGCCTCCCCGGTCTCAATTTCGACTTCGGGAGGGGCGGATGGTGCTGAATCTGTCTCTGGAGCGGGAGGTGCGGATGGGACAAGTGACACAGGTGGCATCTGTGAAGGGCCTTCCTGGGTGCTGGGAAATTGTGTGTCTGCGGTCTGCGCTTGTAGGAGGGCTCGAGCTGTTGGTGGGGCTTGGGTTAATGCTTGCGTGAGGGGAAGTGCTTGGGCTTTGGGAGGGGTTATGAGAGCTACTGGTTGGGCCTGCGCAGTCACTACTGGCGTGTTTGGTTTCGATTCTGGTTTTGGGCCTCGACCCGTATTAGTTAGCAAATGTTCCATTAATTCGTCTGCTATATGTAGTTCCCGCTGCGGGTATACTCCTTCTATGTTCATTTGCTCACGTCTCCCTTCCCGTCTTAGACTTGCTGTCCACTCCTCCTCCTCCTTTTCTTCTGCTACCTCAACCTTCGATTTGTGCCTACGCGCATGCTTCTCTCTACTCCTAAGTCAGAACATTGATTCCCTCCTCCAATCTTTGACAGTCTCAAAAGCTGCGGGTCGCGCTTTTTTCCTTATCAACACCCTTTCTAGGTTATCTATCCTCACAATCTCAAAGCTACCATTAATCGGCCACTGATGGTCCTATTGCTTTCTAGTTTGCCTATGTCAAATTTCACAAAATATTATCGCACCCACACCATATTTTGCATATATGTCATAAGCCGGCGTTCCCCCAGGCGGTGCACTTTGGCCATATTCCAAGGACTGTATACCGCAGCAGAAAAGCCCTGCTAAAGTGGACAGTACTCCAGGCATATTTTTAACCTTCCCCTTTGGTTAGCTAACCTTTACCTGGACATTTGAATCTGCAAAATCAACACTCTACCAAAAATCAGGTTTTTGTTTGAATCGGGGAATGACTCACCTGATAAAACAAGTCGCCTGTCCTAACGCAACCTCTCCCAACGTCGTGTCTGCGCTTCTCTGGCCTCTGCCTCGTTTCGGGACCCTCGCCTCCTTTGCCCTCTGGCCCGGTACGTCGATCAGGGATCAGATGTGTGCAGATCTGCGAAGGAATCTCTCGTCACTTCTTTAGGGCGCCCTGTACACCTCTTGTTCTTCCGCCTTTACTCCGTTACAACGTATACGATGGGGCAAGTGGGGGAGGGTCACTATTCGGGCGCCATCTTGAAGGGGGCCCCTAGGGTCCCTTGCGATATGGAAACAAGGCAATAACCATACACGAAAATATGCGCCAGACACGAGGTTCAAATTCCCAATGCTAGGGTTTATTGCAAGCAAAAATAGTCCCAATTGGCCAACTGTGGTCTCACACCCCGCGACGTGAGTTTCCTAGACCTCGAGGGACGCAAGAGAGCGAATTACGTACATCAGTTACACATATACAAATTGCATATCATACAATCAGCTATGTCATGTTTAACAGCTTCCTTTCTTTGAACTCGGGATGACGATGGACATTTCCGACGGGTATGACAATTATGACACTTTCGATGTCTATTCTAGTAACAATGTGCAATTAGAAAGTGCAGAGGCATCTTTTAGTTGTTGAACAGAACACAGTGGTTCTGTTCTTGGAAGCAAGCTGCACACGGGGGAAGAGTCACATTCCAAGCTTTGCTATCTATGAGGTACTATTCGTGTCCTGGGAGCCAACACGCTCTAAAGGGTTTTGCGAAGGGGGGCCGTAAGAAGAGCATAATTCAAGCCTTTAGCTGCTTCATTCTAACATATTCTACCACAGTACGAGACTGGCTGGCAGCTGTGAAATGATTAAATGCCCTGCAGCTCTCCCTCAAGGCTACAGAGAGGGAGCGTGGGCATTCCTTTCTGGGCTACTCATGAAGAGTTTCAACAAACTCCTCAGTCCCGCGACCTTGCCCTTTCATATTCAGACAACAATGTTAACAGTTGAGCAGAGTAAGCAGAATCCGCAAGAATTGCAAGCTGCAAAGCAGTTTTAGACAGAAAGCAATGAGCAATGGTTAAAATGGCGATTCTTGCTACGTTTAAAATGGCCGCTTGTTGGTCAAGCATAGCAGTCTGTATTTCTATAATTCGGTGCATAAGACGGTTGGCCTACGGCCATCAAGTTACGTCTGTCATTCAAAAGAAGGGTATTCACTTTTCCAGATTGACAATATGGAATGTTTAAAGAACAGCCTTCTATTGAATTTTCTATTCTCTCAATTTATAAGAAAACACAAGATTTCCAAGAAGAGGTTCATGGGATGTGTGCGAAGAAGAAGCTATATGTCGGGAGGCTCGCAGATGCTCAGTAAAGAATATCCTCATTGGAATATAATGTGGGAAGAAGGACTATATTTATTGATGCTGATTTTTCAAGAGAAACTGTGCAAAAAAGGAACTTCTTTCACAAATTCAGGTCTGAGCAGGATACAAGAGGTGTTTGGTTCAGACACATCAAACCAGTGAGAATGATTATTACAATGTTAATCAGAAATATTAGATAATTCTCTTATGCAGAGGATGTCACTGTAATCCTTTAATTCATGGACATAGAGGGCTTCCATGCCACTGCTTCAACATCAAATACACCCTCACCCACCAAGGAAACAACTAAGGATCCTACTGAAGAAAATAGCTGCATGTTTCTGCTGCCTGAAATCTAATGCCCCTATAGGAACATCTGATATTTCAGTATTGCACAATACCAATTGCCTTTCAAAAATAAACAAGGATAAAACAAGATCCCAAATCAAATCTAAGGATGGCCTAATTTACGATCTTAATGAACAATGATTTTTGAAAACATTTTCTTCAGTCCTTACATTATTCCCTCTACTGCCTATTTCAAAAGCCTGTTTCACCAGAGAAATGCGTTCTGTTATTTTAATGACTTTATATTACTTTATAATGTTTATTTATGCAAAGGTCCTTGATTATCCTCTAGTTTTCCATGTTTATGAAAACATGAAATAATAGTTGGGTTAATCATTTTTGAAATATATAACTATTATTGCTTTTATGTAGCTTCACTTATCTTATTTTGGATGTGGAAGGCCTTCCTTTAATGTTCTATGTTGCTAATTTTGGTTAGCATGATTATTGGGACTATGTTTTAAATAACTACAATGAAACTTCTAATTTTGCGGGGTTGAGACTATTTTCTTAATTTTACCAATTTGCAGCAAGTAATTATTTCCTCTTAGTTGAATATTTTAAACATTACAAAATTGCTAAATGTTCCTTTTTGTGTCAAATGTGTTACCCTTTTTTGTTTTTCTTTCCCTGCTGTATCTGTTGAGCATGATTTTTTCGAAGTTTCACTTAATAAAGATGACTTTATCACTAATGGTTGTAAATGGAACACGTAGATAGGTCTCGGCATTAGAAGCATGCATTCATTCTTCTTTGTTTATCTAATTGATGTTTTTAAGCCTTCTTTTCCTATTAGCAAAGCATTAGCAGATGTACTAGCAACTCAACGACTCGACTGTTTATGATGATGATGGATATATACTTGCACACCAATGCCCATAGCATTTGAATCTGTATGAAGGAAAGTTAAAGGCCTACCTAATCCTGTTAGAGGTCAGAATTTTTAAACTCATTTGATACATTTATTTATTTTATTGTATGTGTTTAGGTGTCCATAATAAAACCTTCCACATTTTAAGTTCAACACTTAAACAATCAGTGTGTCAAGATATATAGAATTTACAAAACAATTAATTTTAAAAGTAGATACTAAAAATAAATTGACAATTCAACTTCCTACCACGAGCTGATCATCTCACAGCAATTTCTTTATATTAGACCAGAAAAGCAGAGCTGCCGATATATGGGAAATTTGTTTTCCATGCAGAACTCGATGCCAGAATGCATGTTTTAAAACAAATTTGCCTAATAGATTTTCTCTCAACAAGTCTAGTTCATCACAAATGAAATTCAAATGCTTCAGAGATTCAATAGTACCTTTTCTACCACGCAACCTACATATGCATATATGTCTCACAATCTTTCTTCTAGTTTCAATTATCCCCCCTGTCTCAAGCCTATTGAAATGGAATTACATAAATTGGCATGTGTTTGTTTTATATGTAAATTGACTAAAATAGGGTTGCATTGTCAAAGTTATAGGAAATTGCTTGTCATATTCCGTTGACAATCTTTTTGTTTCTATGAATGTAAAAATGTCATCCAAATCCATAATTACAGTTGTCTTTTCTACATCTCTTATTATTACCTCCTTTGGATCCAACCGGTCTAAGTTGGGTCTAATACCCTTTAAGAATGGTTTGTTTTCTCCTTTAAACAACTATAGTTCTCTGTGCATACCGATCTTCACAATGTCTGATAGTACTCAATGTATAGTCAAAAATATATTAAACAAATATGGACAACAGATTAAACCTTGTTATGTCCTCATTGGTTAGATCTGACTAGTCTGGCTATGCGAAGGGTAGGATATTACTGGATAATAAACAATTGCTTGCTGGCATGAATTAATGTGGTCCAAAATTATGCAAATTGGTATGCTACGGTAGCCTTATATGCTAAACCAGTCTTTTGATAATTCAAAGTGGAGGTTTCTTAATAGAGACTTGGAGTTCATTGTTTTAGTGAATGTTTGGTATCCCTAAAAATTTTTTTACATACTAGTGCGCAAGCTAATATATTTCTCAGTTAGAAATGTTTAAGTTACTTCTCTTGAACAGGGTTACCATGCAATACTGTCTACTGTTCCTACTGTTAATCATTCTAGTATTTGAAACTTTCATTGTATTCATAAGGCAATGCCCCAATATTGAGGGAGTATAGCTGGGGAATGGATTGAGTTTAAGGTAGCAGACAGGTAGTATCCAAGTCCCAACATCAATTGTTCATTAACTTGATTAATTCTCTGCTGGAATCTGTTCAAAAGCTAATCAGTAGAAAACTGACGTTATGCCTCTAAATAGACTTTATTTCAGAAAAGAAAATGAGCACATAGGTTTAAAATTGTTTCAATGTTTCTAGGAATAAAGTGTTCCTCTCCACTAAAGAAGAATGTTAAGAACAACATGGAAAGCATATTGAGTAAATCATTCAATTCTACGGAACCCTGGTCTCCACTATAGCATCCCGATGGGGTACAATGAAAATTATTACAATATTTCCCTATCAATATTTATTTTTGTGTCCTGGTTTGACCTTTTGCTCCTAATGTATTGTTTTTAGAAATGTGTTTTGATTAAGATCCTACAGGGGAAGAGCATACCCATAATTGCCATGAAACAAATATAGCTATAGCAGAGAAGGTTGATGAGTTGAATTTCTGTATTTTTCCATTATCTCAATGCTTTTATTTTAAAACAAAATCCATACTGGAAGGCAAGAAGGAGTTTTGTCTCACTCTTTCTTGTTTCCTTATGGAGGTGACTGTCTGAATTCACTTCCTTTATAGACCTTATTGAGTCAGGGAATGTAAACCCAGCCAATGATGTTGATGCAATTTGAACTGACATTGATGGGATAAGTGGTTTACGTACCATTGGAAAATAAAAATCAGACAACTGCAATTTCAATTTCTTTGGCACAATAAGGATTTAAAGATACAATTAAAGTGCATGTTTTGTCTAAACTGCTAAACTAAGGGTATCAACTATATTCCACAATATATGGTTCTGTCAAGGCACTAACAAAATTGTCTCCCTTGTTATTACTTTGATACAGTATTTGATGAATAAGCCAATTAAAGCATCTCAATTTTACAAAATCCTTAAGGAAGAAACACATTTTAATGCTAAATGGCCTTGTATGTTGGAGGAATATTTGTATTTTGATACCTTTAAATAATAGGCTCCCATTAATACAACATCCCCAGCATATGCAATCACACCACACAGTTCTGGGTAATAAAATAGACAGTGTGATTCTCAAAACTCTACATTTATTTAAATGGATAAAGTAACTTCAACTAAGGCGGTTTCCATCTTTACCTCGGAAATGACTACAGTGTTATAGATACAAAAACCATTCGACAATAGCTTCCTGCCTGCATGAATCCCGCAATTGGTCCACACACACACATTCACTTCCAATATATTCTTTATATATGTTATAACACACTAAGTACTCCTTTAATACTTGCTTCTATCTCAGTGACACAATTTACTTCAATGCTGATATTCCTGCATCTCAGTCAGTGAATGCATATTTAACTAGAAACATTTAAATCCACATTTCAGAACTCTTGTTTTTCTACATTATCAAGACAATTATGATATCAGAGAAATTACTTGAGCACATAATATTTGAGCACATATTCCGTTAACTTTTCTCCCTTATCTAAGTGTGGGGTTGTAAATATATTGGCTATGTGAAGGTCATTTGAATTTAGACAATGAACACTTTCAAGGATTCTTGCACTCTGCTCTGAACACAGTCAGCATATGGATGTTCAGCTTTCTCTAAACATGCTTGGGCAATTTCCAATACACATGTGCGTACTGCTTTCAATCTGTATATATGTGTGACTTTAAATAAAGTGGTGTGTGTAGCTCTAAATACACATGTGTGTGCACTGTTTACACTCTATGCCTGTTGAGATTTTCTTCAGCAAAACAGTATAAAGTCATTCTCTATACTTATTTCAGTTGTGCAGAGATCTCATTTATGGCTAGGCCTCCTTCGGTGACAATTATGATTGCTACACCTCCTACAATAGTTTGACATGACTAAACTATGATCAAAATGATTCTCCACCAGCTTGAACTACAGATTATATTCTAAATGGCATTTCATTTCACCCTGAAAAATCGGCATTTAAGTCTTATATGGGTTTCAGCGCTGCTCTGCAATGGCTCCTTCCCCAGACTGTCTGGAAAGTTAGTCTCCCATAGGATTCAGCTCTTCTCTCTCCATCCAGTGGTTTACAAAATGTTCCATTTCATCTGTATTTCCCAATATTCCATAATAATCATTCTATGAGCGGATACATATTTATTGTTCAACTCCTCCCAGATTTGTATGACAGAGGAATGGTTTCAGCAAAGTCTTATGACACTGAAAGAAGTGGTAAAATCACTCCCACTGTAAAACGTGCATTTTCGTTTTTGGGGTCTCCCTTTGGATCTGAACATGCAAGATTAATACAATGAATATTATCAAATTCTGTAGACTGGTGTACATGATTAAATGTGCAAACAGTTGCACTGTGATAAGGAGTTACAGGTTTTTCCCATTCATCTCCCAATCGTTACGTGGCACCCTAAGTAATTTTCTACATAGTTTCATAAATATAATTTCTACTTACAAAATGCTGTTTGTTTTGTGTCAAACAGAGGGTCTCACATTCCATGCTTCCAATCTCCTAATCTTTTCCCTTATTTTCTCCCGCCTCTTTTACTGCTCCTCTCTCCTCTTTAGACTCCCTGTCTCTCACCTAACTCCCCTAAAATCCATCTACCACTCCTCTATTCATACTCTATGTCTTCTCGGCCCTCAAGACTCTATTTCTTCCTCTCTCTCTCAACTTGGCCAGCTTACCTTCCTCTCACAACTGAAATTTCAATTCCTCTGTCTTGTCTATAAATCTCTCCATGACTTGCCCCCCTACCTTTCTTCCCTCCTCTCATTCTACTCCCCCTCCCACTCTCTCTGCTCAGCAGACCTCTACCTTTTCACTGTACCCGCTGCACCATGTGCCTCCTCACGCTTCCGCTCCTTCCAACTCTTGGCCCCCCTAAACTGGAACTCCCTACCGCTCTCCATCCGCTCCACCCCTACCTACCCATCCTTCCACTCCTCCCTTAAATCCCTTCTTCTTTATTCCCCCACTGACTCCCCTTCCCTACCTCTCTCCCTTTCCTTGCCCCCCTTCCCCTCCCTCCTTGCCCCTCCCCAATGACCTCAAACCGGTCACTGATACCACTTAGGGGCATTGAGGACACCAGACACTCCCCCTTCCCCCACCTCCCCGACCTCAAAACAGACATTGTAACCCCCATCACCTAACCCCTCTCCCCCACTTTCCCCCTCCTTTAGTAAATTGTTCTGCATATTGTTCTAATGACTTGTTTCATGTTTGTAATTATGCTTCTCTCACTTTTGTACCTGTTGTTAAACTGTAAAGTGCTTTGGCTTAAAGCGCTATATAAATTCAATAAACATAAACATAAACATAAACATAAACATAAACATAAACATAAACATAAACATAAACAATTTCGGATTTTACATGCATCCATTAGCTTTCTATTCAATTTTGAAAGTGAGTAAATGTTGGCTTCCTCCAATAGAAGGCACCATTGATATATCTCCTACAGACTCCTTTTTCATGATGTCAATGTATCCAGGCAAAATCTTTTTGACTTCTCCCAAAATTCAGATTCAACTAAGTCATATGTTTTACAAATGGTGACATGTCTCTTTGAAGCCAAAGCCCAAGCTCTTAGCTGGGATTTGGCAGTGGGTTTATTGAGCTGTCCCCTTAGAAATAGCCTTCAGCACAATATATCAATTGTTCTGTGTGGGCTGATATATTGTATTATGGCATTCCTGAACTAGAGTTTCTAGTGTGACGTGAATTTTCAGACCATTCCAGGTTCCCCACAAATTCCAACAGGAATATATCTGAACATATATAGTTTTCTATGCTAGACAAGTGTAATTTATATTCTCTATGCTTGTTAATTGGGACCCAGAGCATAACAAATGGCTGCACGACAAAGTTCTGGGACTTGTCTTTCCCAGATATGGGATAGTTATTCTTTGGTTTCCGGTCTTTCAGCACTGATAAGCCAGTCTTAAAATTCAATTTAAAGAAAAAGCTTGGAAATATTCTTAAGAGAGCACATATTAAGTTATATCTCACATGTTTCCAGTGTTATTCTATTGTCATGATAGCAAGCAAGAGGCAGACATTTCCAACAAATTACATCATTTGTAACTGGTGACTCTCACTTTTCCTGAAAAGCGTTTCACAGTTCTCATTTTTGCACATTATTCATTAATCATAAGTTCCCTTGTCTCTTCCAATTTGGGGTCCATATTAGCCCCACTTGTAGCTTTGGTCCGTCAACCTCGAGGCTTAGAGTACATGTTTGCTTCTTCAGATGGGAATGTTCTGGTCATCATCCTCTTCTCGCGCACTGGGGTAGATGATCAATGCCCTTTTTCCTTGGGGACCCCCCATTTTGTTCCACCTTGGGCGCCGGGAGGCAAGAAATAAGATTTCCATTAACTTCTCGAGGAGTGGGGTAAAATGGCTGGTTTAGTTTAACATACAATCAATGTTTTTAAATCATATATATCCCTGCAACTCCCTTTTCTGTCCTACACCACATATGATACTATATATCAAAGTATTACATATAATGAATCAATCATATGTTGTCCTTAATATTCTTCCAACAGTCATTCTCTCAACCAAATCACTACCTATTCATATAGATTACTTTACTTGACCAGATTTATCGGATAGGGAGGAGGAAATGATTCCTTGATTTGATGATTCCTTGATTTGATGAAGAGCATTTTCGAGAGTGGCAGGCTTTCCGCTGGTTCACATGGACCCAACGTTCCTCTGTCTGTTCCCCTTTTGGGATAGATATTTTGTATGCAACTCGAGAGATCTTGTCAATTACCTCATATAATCCCTTCCAGCTGACCAGGAAGTTATGTTCCTTGGACTGGTGTCTTTAAAAATTATGAAGATAAACTCTATGACTTAACTCATATTTCATTTTGGATGCCCGCAAGTGATACTAGGCCTTAGCACTTACCACAGATTTCTCCAGGTTCCTCTGAGCATAGGCAAACGCATGTTGGAGGTGCTTTGCATGTTGTCCATGTATTCCTGAGTGGTGGAGCCATTGATCAACATCCTTCTTATGTTCAGTATAACAGATGTCGAGGCAAGACCACTTTCCTATTAATTATGAGTTCTAAAGGGGATATTTTAGAAACTAGGTGTAGACATCAGAGCCATTAGGACTAGTAGTAATTGTCACAACTGGGCCTAGAATCTACTACCAACTTCTTTAAGATTCCAGCTATTGTTTTGTTACATCGCCCCCCACACACACTGGATGTCAGGTGGTAGGCAATATGTAACTTTCTTTTCACTCCTGGAATTTCACACATTTTACTCATTACTACACTACTGAAATGACTGCCTCAGTTGGACAGTTTTAAATCTCGCCTCTCAATACAATGTTCATTGGGATTAAAGGAAATATCATGACATGTCACTTTATATTCAATGCAAAAGGAGAAACACGGGGCAGTATATTAAACACCAGACCTGTGTTCCTGTTATGGAATTGCATTCCTTGGACTGCCAGCTCTCTCTTACTCTACGGTTATCCTGGTCAGTCAATAGGGACAACTTGGAGTTCAATTTGGGTTTTGTTTGCCTTTTGAAATTAGGCTTCTCATTGGAGAAGAATCAGCAGGTAACCAGTCCATCTAGAATCCCTCCATCAGAAAGCTTTAATTGCAGCTGGCTATATGGAAATGCAGTCTCCCATAGGTTTCAGTGCTGCTCTGCAAAGGTTACTTCTCCATCCTGTCTGGAAAGTTAGTCTTCCATAAGTTTGAGCTCTGCTCCCTCCATCCAGTTGTTTCCAAAATCCTCTGTCTGTATCTTCCCATATTCCATAATAATCGTTCTTTGAGCAGGCAAATATTTATTGTTAACTTCTCCCAGGTCTTGTGACAGAGGTGTGGTTTCTACCAGTCTCATGAAACGGAAAGGGGGGGTAGAATCAGTCTGGATGAAACAAATGGCAATTTGTTTGTGGGGGCCTTAGTTTGTATGTGAAAATGTAAGATTTATAAAACTGATATTATCAAATTCTCTAGATCGGTGCGTGCAATCGCATGCATGAACAATCACAATGTAATGACATTTTGAGAAGTTACATGTTTTTACATTAATCTCCCCAATCTTTTCGTGTTACTCTATGTAAATTGTTGCATGGTTTCAAAGATATAATTTCTAGCTACAAAATACTATTTGTTTTGTCTCGATCAGATGTTAAATAAGGGAGCTACTATTTTCATTTTTTCGTTTTGGATTTTACATGTATCCATTAGCTTTTGGTGTAATTTTAAAAGTTAAGAAATGTTTATCCTCTAGAGGGCACCATTGATATAACTCCTGCAAACTCCTTTTTTATGATGTCAATATGTCCAGGCAGAATTTCTTTGGCCTTTTATGAAAATCAGATAAACTAACGCATCAATTTAGCTAATACATTTTTATGAAGCCTTGATTTTGAAAAGTCCAAAACCCATATGACATGGCCTGCGGTAGTGGCCATGTAGTTATGGTTAAGTTGCTAAACCCATAGGAAGAGCACTTTTTGGGCGGCTTATAACTTCGCTACCCCTGGACGAATCCTCACCAAACTTTGCAAAAAAAGTATATGGCCCAGTTATAGGGGGGTCCAAAAATGTATTTTTTTCCTATAGACTGAATGGAGAAAAAACTTTGCTCACGCCTACAGCCCTAACCACTGGATGGATTTTCACCAAAGGAGCGGCAGCATGGTCCCGAAAGCGTGCTTCTGTAAATTTGGTGGAAATCCGTCCAGTAGTTATTTTTTTAACGACCAAAAAGTAGGTCTCAAAAAAGAAGTGATATCTATGTCCACGCCGCAGACACATTTCCCTGATCGGTCCGTGGACAGGACACCGATTGGCTTAGGAGGCAACGTGGTGTCTGTTTATATCAGACACGCCCACTGATTGGATGGTGAAAAGTGTAAAGTGCATCATATTTTTGGAAACACCCACCATCTTGGATTCACGGATGGCAGCCGGTGACCGCAGACATTGCTGTAAAAACATATTAAAAAACACAACATTGCACTTGTCAAACTTATCAAATAATCGGTGGGGAGGTGAGGGGTGATGAGGATCAGTTGGGATATGGCTGGAAGAAGCAAAAAAATGGGTGTTTTTCACTGCGAAAGTCCCCAAGTTTGGATGTTTGCGAACAGTCCTGAGAAGCTTGCAGACACGGGGTTGGTGAAAAGCAGTTCTTGGATGGCTTATAACTTTGGTGCCATTTGACGAATCTACACTTAATTTGGCAAACCGATAATAGATCTAGATATTAATGGTTTTGCCAAGGTTGGTGGGATTTTGTCAAAGGGGGCAAAATTAGAGGGGGGGTCCCAAAATAATGTAGAGGCTTATAAATGAGGTGGGATTTGATGAATGTACACTTATTTTGACAAACTGATAATAGATCTAGATATAAATGTTTTTGCAAAGTTTGGTGGGATTTTGTCAAGAGGTGGCAAAATTAGAGGGGGTCCCAAAATATTGTAAAGGCTTATAAATGTGGTGCCATTTGATAAATCTACACAAAGGTTTGCAAACAGATTATATATCTAGATATACATGTTTTCCTAAAGTCTGATTGAATTTGGTTTTTGACAAGTGTCATAATGCAGGTACAAAAAATAGTGATATAGCTTTGGTGACTGAGGTGTAGCCTGTGGCCAATGGGCAGTGGCCAGATTGTCTGGGTCATGGAATAAGGTCATGATCCGGACAATCAGGCTACTGGCCATGACCACGAGGGAAAACACATGGAGTTAAAGTGGCCATGTCCAACAGGGACTGGCTTTGTGGTAAAGTTATTCAAAATTGGGGTAGGTTTGAAGGAGAAGAAAAATGTGCTCATGGTAATATGGTCATAGGGTTCTCTTTTCACCTTCTGCAGGCTGCCATGGATAGTGAAGAAGGGCCCTGTATGGAACCCTGCCTTCCCTTTCCATGCTGGCCAACTTGGAAAAGGATTTTCCTTCCTACATCGGGACGCCACCGGCGTAGAAAGAAAAATCCTTTTTTAGCACCCTGGTTTCCACTTTGGGAACTTAGGGTGCTAATGGCCTTCATCCCCCATTACCTGGGCTGGAATGGGGGGATAATGGTCCAGAGACCTTGTTATCCACCTTCGCTTTGCTTGGGCTGATAACTTGGGCTGCAAGACCGGTATCTACCGTTCCATCCCTGCAACGGGGGATGAACGCCACAATATTTCCATTAGCATAACACAAAATGGAAATGTTGGAAAATCTTATTGAGCCTATGCGCTTTACTGAGAAATATAAAGTAGATGGAGTCTATATGTTTTTTTTTTAGTTCTATTTTTTAACTCTGAAAGGTGGTTCCTAAAGGAACATTTCTTTTATTGTTTTTGGATGCATTTTGTTTTTGGAAGGAGAGCTTAGAACGAAAGGTGGGGAGGGAAATGAGGGAAGAGGCACCAAACACTAATATGGAGGGGCAGGTGGACAGGGGAAAATGTTGCGCGTGTGTTATTTCTAAGGTAGGGGCAGTGTTTCCCATGCTCCTTGATTACAGCAGTGGTGGGGTCTCTTGGGGAGGAGGGATGGCATTTGCTGATTCCATTTTAAGATAAATAGAGGTTTTGCTAAAAGTATGTACTGTGTACTAGATTGTTAATGGATGAGTAGTAATAG
Source organism: Ambystoma mexicanum (assembly GCF_040938575.1). NCBI lineage: Eukaryota > Metazoa > Chordata > Amphibia > Caudata > Ambystomatidae > Ambystoma > Ambystoma mexicanum. Next base: position 1,105,164,804 of record NC_090930.1, on the reverse strand, counting down.
GTGTTGGAGCTGTGATAGGGAAACTTTGAAGTTGAAAGTTCCTAGATCAGTAGAAAATGCAGTTCTGAACTGTCTGTGAAGCACAGATCTTTTCGTGAAGTGCGGACGGGTTCTCGGACACGGCATGATGCCACGCCAGCATAGGGTCATGTGGCACTGTCCAGAAGGTCCGGAATGAAGTCAGATGTTCGTAGACGTCTATAGATGCAAAACTACTTGAAATTGTTGCAAGAAGTGTATAGAAGTGTTAAAAATGATTCTAGAAGGTGGGAAATGGCAAAGTTTTAAGGTGACACTCTGTAAATTGGACACAAATATTGCTATATTGGGTAAGTATGATATTAGTAAGTTGTCGGAAAATAACATGCGCTGGTAAAAACCCATGAAATTCACTGAACAAACTTTGTTAAAGGGACATTATGGTTAAGTTGGACTAATACAAATCTATGAAATTCAATGAAAAAACTTTGTTTAAAGGGACGTTAATGTTAAGTTGCACTAATAAAAACCTATGAAATTCACTGAAAGACCTTTGTTAAAGGGACATTATGGTTAAGTTGGACTCCAAAAAACCTATGAAATTCAATGAATAAACTTTGTTAAGGGGACGCTATGGTTAAGTTGCAGTAATAAAAACCTATGAAATTCAATGAAAAAACTTTGTTATAGGGACGTTATGGTTAAGTTGCGCTACTAAAAACCTATCCAATTCAGTGAAAAAACATTGTTAAAGGGACGTTATGGTTACAAGTAAAACCCCAAAACCCCTGAAATTCGCCAGTTATGGTAAACTAAGCAACCATAACTCGCGCGAACACCGTGCACTGCTAAGAATAACACCTATGACATCAAAGATGACATCACAAATATGATTGATGATATCACTGATGACATCCCATGTCTAGCCCCTTCTTTTTTTGTTCACTGACATATCTAGGCCAGGTGAGTGTATTCACTGACTGAAGGTCGTAAACTCAAAAAGAATTGCAGCCCCCTTTTATGTTCGCAGGAGACGTTATGGACAGAGGGGTTCTGGCCCTTTAAGAAAAGGACTACCAGGTGCCTGGAAGAGGCAACACTGGCGTCCTGTCTTTCCCTCATTGATCCCCCCCAAGCGTCTCGGTGTGGTGCGCACGTGATCTCCATGCGCTCACGTGACCAGTTTAAGAAGCACTTGCTTGAACGGCTCGTGCTTCTGAACTCCTTGCTGTACAGTGGTTTACTTTGACTCCTTGTTCTTGTTCCCCGTTTCTTCCCTTGCCCCTCCCATTTTGGAACTGCCCTCCCATGTACTAGACCTCAAACCATCCCTGGATTCAGCTTGCCATCTGCTACTCTGTCTTGGTTTCCTGAACTTGTTCACCGCCTTATTGTACTGCTTTTGACCCAGAACGTCCTCGGATATTGAACTTGCCTACATTTTGTGCCTGCTGCTGTTTTCTCTTCGCACTCAAGCCTCTTGGGAATTATCACAAACTTTTGGATTGCTTAGGGATTTTTTGGACTAATTTGGATTGCCTGGAATTATTTACGGACAACTTCAGGATTTCTTGTGTATTGTGCATTGGGATTTAAAACTCTGTGCACAGACTTGTGATGGCCGGTGTGCACAGGTGAGGCGTCCGCGTGCCGTCGGGTTAGGGTTTCTTATTGGACTTCTGCCTTCTACCTGGAATCCCCGAGCCTCCCCTATTGCTCATATCCTCGGACAGTTTCTTTCACGCTAATATTGCATTCTGAACTAACGGCTGTTGAGGACATTGTTGTAGGCTGCCTCCCTCATTTAGCTGATATTCATTGTTGATTTAACTATTCACAGGAAGAAATTAGTGGGCTGCCTGGTTAACTCTTTGGGGGTTTAAGTGCTGCTAACTGAAAGGTCAGTGCACTTATTTTGGTTGTCTACACTACTTTCTGTTACGGATTGTTGGTAATATTTATCACTTTCCTTGCAGTTTGCTACCAGTCTACCTCGGCTCAAGTGTCGGCCCACCTTATCACAAGTGCTGCAGCCAAGTTGGTCTTTCTTTGGCATCCTATCTTTTGGCTACTAGACCTCACTGGTTGTTGGTATTCCAGCCAGCTAGGTACAGTAGTCAGAAGAATTCTTCGGCTACACTTCGAGTGCAACCTCTCCTGACAGATTCAGAAGCCTCAAAATGGATGCCAACTAATCATTTTCGGCCATCCTCCAACTAGTGGCTGAATTGCGCAGTGACATGGCTACTGCCCACTATGCCACTGAGAGGCGTATTGATCAGCTTCAAGCTGGTTTACAACCTAGTGGTGCTGTGATTCCCCCTCCTGCTGTACCCTCGGGATCTGGTCTACCTCAGCCTCAGCAGGAAGCAGGTCCGATCTACATGACAGCCTAGTTTCCATTGGACCCCCCGGAGAGGATTATGGGGGATCCTAAGTCCTACAGGACCTTCCTAAATCAATGTAGGCTGCACTTCCTTTGTAGGCCTGCTTCCTTTCCGGATTACACCACTGAGGCACCCTTTTTGCTGTCGCACTTCGGAGGTACTGCAGCGGCATGGGCGAACCCATTGCTTGAGGAAGGGAGTCATTTACTCTACAACTGCGATGCCCTAATAGACGCCATGAGTCGTGTTTTTGACACGCGGTATGCCACGCAGGCTACTGATTTGGAACTGCTGAATTTGCAACAGGGGAATACACCCCTCTTAACCTATCTAGCCAAGTTTAACCAGCTTGTGGCAGAAACTGGTTGGCCAGAGGATAAGAAGGCCTCCCTGCTCTACAAGGGGCTTTCCGATCCTCCAAAGGACACGCTAGCCACCGTCCCGGTGATACCCACGGGCTTTCCAGAGTTATTGGATCTCGTTCTGCAGATTGACTCCCGACAGGCAGAAAGGAGTGGGGAGAAAAGACCAGTCCAACCCTCCTCTTCCTCCACTCCTGTCCCCGCTTCTACTTCCGTAGAACCCATGCAGATCGGAGCTGTTCGGGGTCCAATCTCATCTGAGACTAGGGAGCACAGACAAAAGAATGGCCTCTGTTTCTACTGTGGGGCGTCTGATCATTTGCTCCGTTCTTGCCCAAACAAGCCCAATAAGAAACAGGGAAACGCGAAAGCCCGGCAATAACTGGGGTCCAATTGTTGGGTGGTGCTTCTTGTGACTCCCACAGTAATGTTCCTTATGGGGTGCCTGTTGCTCTGTCCTCTGAGGACGGGGGTAATTGGGCAGTGGTCCTGGATTCAGGGGCTACAGGTAACTATATGGATGATGCCCTGGCTAGGGAATTGGGGCTACCCGTGGTGCTAAAGTCCTGTCCAGAGATTGTGAAGGCGGTTGATGGTTGCACTCTTGTGTCTGGCATGGTAACAGAAAGCACTGCCAACTTGCGCATGACAATGGAAGATGGGCATGCTGAAACCATCTCATTCGATTTGATAGCAGCCCCTCAGTTTAGGTTTGTTCTTGGCTTTCCTTGGTTAAAGACGCATAACCCTGACATGGATGGGCAATCAGGTGAGGTGTGCTTTCCTTCAGAATTCTGCACAAAGAATTGCCTTGACAGTGAGTTGGGCACTCCTGGACACGGCTTCTGTTGTAGGGGCTGTGGACAGTACACAGATTCCTAACATATTCAAGAGTTTTCAGGATGTCTTTGATGAGGGTGTTGCAGATGTGTTACCACCACACAGACCATATAACTGCCCTATCAAGTTGATTCCTGGGGCAAAGATCCCCTGCGGGTGCATATATTCATTGACTCCTACGGAAGATCAGGTTTTGAAGGCCTATATTGACAGATCATTAGCGTCTGGTTTCATATGTCCTTCGCGATCTCCGGCAGCCTCCCCCTTGTTTTTTGTGCCCAAGTGGTAAGGGGACCTCTGTCCCTGTATCAATTACTGTGCATTAAACTCCATCACTATTAGGAATCAATACCCCATTCCCTTAATATCAGTTTTGTTCGATCAATTAGGTTCAGCCAAGATATTCACCAAACTAGACCTAAGAGGGGCCTATAATTTGGTACGAATACGTGAGGGAGATGAGTGGAAAACCACCTTCAAGAGCAAGTATGGCCTCTTTGAATATCGGGTCATGCCGCTTGGGCTGTGTAATGCGCTAGCTACATTTCAGTACTTTGTTAATGAAATATTCCATGACATGTTGGACCAGTACTTGATTGTGTTTCTAGATGATATACTAATCTATTCACCGTCCTATTCTACAAATGTTGATCACGTTTCCACTGTGTTGCAACGTCTCAGGGAGAACCACCTTTATGCAAAGTTGGAGAAATATACTTTCCACGTCAACGAGGTGGAGTTCCTGGACTACAACATCACCGACAAAGGGGTGAGAATGAGCCGATCTAAAGTAGCAGCAGTGTTTAACTGGCCAACACCGGTCAACTTGAAGACGCTACAATCTTTTCTGGGCTTTGCCAATTTTTATCGGTGCTTCGTCCAGGATTTCTCCGCCATAGTCAGCCCTCTCGCTGCTCTCACCAGTTCAAAACGCTCATTTCATTGGAGTGAAGAGGCACAGGACACCTTTGAGGGCCTGAAGGCTGCTTTCATGACCGCTCCTGTACACTCAACATCCCGATCCAACTTCGCCCTTTGTAGTCGAGGCTGATGCTTCAGAGGTGGCCAAAGGGGCTGTCTTGTCCCAGTATTGATCGGATGTCAGTTGCCTACATCCTGTGGCTTACCATTCCAGGAAGCTTACCTCTTATGAGAGGAACTACACGATTACAGAGAGAGAGTTGTTGGCGGTTAGGGATGCCTTTTTGGTTTGGCGGCACCATCTACTTGGCGTTTCAGAACCGGCCCAGGTCTTTACGGACCATAGGAATCTGTTGGCTCTCCAGTCAGTAAAATGCATGACTGCACATCATGCCTGTGGCGTGAGTTCTTTTCAGCCTTTAATTTTACCATAATTTATCGTCCCGGTTCCCAGAACTCTAAGGTGGATGACATTTCTCACCTGCACGGGGCCTGCGGTCCCTGTAGTCTTGATGGGGTCCCTGTATTGCCTACTCCGGTGGTTTGTGACTGTACCTTGCATCCATCCTTGAGGGAGTCTCTCCAGACTTGGGTTAAGAAGTCGCCCTCCGAAGTAAAAACGCTTGGACTTGAGGTGGTGCATTCGATACCCTATAGATTGGGAAAGATCTACTTACCTGATTCCTCTATTCGAAATGTTGCCATGGAATGGTGCCACAATTCATCCCTGGCCGCCCATCCGGGTGTTAGAAAGACCTCAGATCTATTAAGGAGCTGGTGCTGATGGCCTTCCCTAGATAGGGACGTGGCCTCGTATTTGGCAACGTGTGCGGTGTGCGCTCAGTGTAAGCAGATGTCAGGTAAGCCCATTGGCCTGTTACAACCCATGCCTATTCCTGAACGTCCGTGGTTAGCAATATTGGTGGACTTTGTTGTGGAGATACCAGGGTTGTATGGTTTTGACACGATTTGGGTGGTTCTAGACTACTTCACCAAATGTGCTCTGTTTGTGCCATGTCCTAGTGCACCTGCATTAGCTGATCTGTTCCTGAAACACGTTTTCAGATTATTCGGCCTGCCTTCCGTTGTGGTCACTGATCGTGGCCCACAGGTTACTTCTCGTTTTTGGAGGGCGCTGACTTCTTCTCTCGGGATTGACGGAAGGTATTCCAGTGCATATCACCCCCTGACGGATGGGCAGACCAAACGGCTGAATGCCACCATGGAGCAATACCTCTGTTGCCTAACCTGTCTTTCCCAGGATACCTGGGTCTCGGAGTTGGCGTTTGCTGAGTTTGTCCATAACAATTCGTTACATGCTGCTACCCAAGTTTCTCCATTCTATGCGCTGTATGGCCAGCATCCGCGTTCTCTGCCCCTATTTCCTGAGATGCCAGTGCGCAATCCAGCCGCTGAGGCCTGCATTAGAGACTTGTCAGCTGTTCAAGCTCAGGTTAAGAAACCCATTCAGGAAGCGTGTTTGCAGACCGAGGCCTTTGCTGAGACTAAATGCTTGTCTGCTCCTGTTTATTGCCCTGTCATGCGGGTGTGGCTATCAACCCAGAATTTGCACCTTCCTGGACAAAAACCATTGTTACCACGTTTTGTGGGTCTGTATGTGGTACAGCAGGTTATCAATGCTGCGGCCGTCCGCTTGACCCTCCCAACCTCATGGAGAATACATCCAGTGTTTCACGTTTCATTGTTGAAACCTTGTCATCCGGCTGCCCGGTTGCCGTCTCGACCCTTGCCCGTTCGGGTTCGGGGCACGGAGGAGTACGAGGTATGCAACATCTTGGACACCAGGGTCCGTTGGGGAAAATGGTTCTATTTCATAGACTGGAAGGGCTATGCACCTTAGGACCGTACCTGGGAGCCCGTGGAAAATGTCCATGCCCCAGCTCTGGTATCAAGATTCTGGGCTTCTCGTAGGGGGAGGGCCCCTTTGAGGGAGGAATCTGTCACAAAAAAGGTTGTAAACTCAAAAAGAATTGCAGCCCCCTTTTATGTTCGCAGGACACGTTATGGACGGAGGGATTCTGGCCCTTTAAGAAAAGGACTATCAGGTGCCTGGAAGTTGGCCTGGCAATGCTGGTGTCCTGTCTTTCCCTCATTGACCCGCTCCCAGTGGTGTGCTATGGTGCGTATGTGATCTCCATGCGCTCACGTGACCAGTTTAAGAAGCACTCGCTTGAACGGCTCGTAGCTTCTGAATTCCTGGCTGTACAGTGGCTTACTTTGACTCCTTGTTCTTGTTCCCTGTTTCTTCCGTTGCCCCTCCCATTTTGGAACTGCCCTCCCGTGTACCAGACCCCAGGCCGTCCCTGGATTCAGCTTGTCGTCTGCTACTCTGTCTTGGTTTCCTGAACTTGTTCACCGCCTTATTGTACTGCTTTTGACCCGGAACGTCCTCGGATATTGAACTTGCCTACGTGTTGTGCCTGCTGCTGTTTTCTCTTCGCACTCAAGCCTCTTGGAAATTATCACAAACTTTTGGATTGCTTAGGGATTTTTTGGACTAATTTGGATTGCCTGGATTTTATTTACGGACAACTTGCTTGTGGATTGTGCCTTGGGATTTAAAACTCTGTGCACGGACTTGTGACTGCCGGTGTGCACAGGTGAGGCTTCCGTGTGACGTAGGGTTAGGGTTTCTTATTGGACTTCTGCCTTCTACCTGGGATCCTCGAGCCTCCCCTACTGCTCATATCCTCAGACAGTTTCACGGTAAGATTGCATTCTGTAACGGCTGTTGAGGACATTGTTGTAGGCTGCCTCCCTCATTTAGCTGATATTCATAGTTTTTTTTTTGCAGAGTCGATATTCTTTGTTGATTTCACTATTCACAGGAAGAAATTAGTGGGCTACCTTGTTAACTCTTTGGGGTTTTAAGTGCTGCTAACTGAAAGGTCAGTGCACCGTTTTTGGTTGTCTACACTACTTTCTGTTACGGATTGTTGGTAATATTTATCACTTTCCTTGCAGTTTGCTACCAGTCTACCTCGGCTCCAGTGTCGGCCCACCTTCTCACAAGTGCTGCAGCCAAGGTGGTCTTCTTTTGGAATACTATCTTTTCGCTACTAGACCTTACTGGTTGTTGGTATTCCAGCCAGCTAGGTACAGTAGTCAGAAGAATTATTTGGCTACACTACGAGTGCAACCAGCTCCTGACACTGACAGTCAAAAACTTAAAATTCAAAAGGTATTACATTTGTAGACGTTGCTATTCTGACATGTTCTTACAGTACTTTCCTTAGAATTCAATCGCATTGTATGTTGCACATACATAGGGAAAGAAGCAGGCCTGAAACACAGCACTCATTTCTATGCGTAAAGATAATCATGTTGGCTATACACAGTGGCTCATGATACTGCCTCTTGTTTACTTACTTTACTCTCCCTGTATAAGCCCCATATTTGTAAACATTGTGGTCTCTTAATGTTTACTCTCCCTGTATAAGCCCCATATTTGTATACATTGTGGTCTCTTAATGTTTACTCTCCCTGTATAAGCCCCATATTTGTATACATTGTGGTCTCTTAATGTTTACTCTCCCTGTATAAGCCCCATATTTGTATACATTGTGGTCTCTTAATGTTTTGTATGTAGTAGTAAAAGTATGTAGTAAGTGATGCATTATTGCCTACTTAGTATATGTTTCACAGTATGCAAAAGTGTGATACAGAAGCATTCACCGTTTTACCATCCAACATTGGAAAATTAGAAATATTACATCTCTATGGTGTATGCTGCAGCCAATGCCTATGTTTCTGTATGAGCAGGTTCCTGTACTAGAAACAACACTGCAATGGAATGTTCTTTGGAGCAATACATTGCATAATCAAGTATCTAGTTCATCATACATCTCCACATGACCCCTGACACTTTTTTGCCAACATTACATTCACAACCCCATGTAGGGACTTCCTATGAAAATTAAATGCACATGTGAGGTCATAAGTGATGTCATCAATCATATTTGTGATGTCATGGGTGTTATTAGCAGTGCACGGTGGTGGCGCGTGTTATGGTTGCTTAGCTTACCATAACTGGCAAATTTCAGGGGTTCTTCGATTTTACTTGTAACGGCCCTTTAACAAAGTTTTTTCACTGAATTTGATAGATTTTTAGTAGAGCAACTTAACGTTAACGTCCCTTTAACAAAGTTTTTTCATTGAATATATATATATATATGCTTTTGTGAAGGTTGATGGCTTGAAATATTGCATTCCTGAACCATAGTTTGTAGTTGGAGGTGAATTCTTAGACCACTTAAATTCACACCCCCACCAAGCTCCAACACAATTATGTCTGAACAAGTCTTTTGTGAGATTTAAATAGACAATGGGGGTCATTATAAGGTTGGCGATAGCCGTGCCAGTAAATGCCGGCACGGCTGCCGCCAGAGTAATTTTTTTTACCAGCACCCGGCAATGGGGATTTACCTGGGCATTCCAGCCCTGCCGGACCCGGTAATTCCCCTTCGCCGGGTGCCGGTAAAAATGTGTCCCCATTCCCATTAGAGTCCCATAGGACTCAATGGGGAGGCCAGTAGCTCCGGCAGCGTTAATAACGGTTATTAACGCTGCCGGTGCTACCGTGTAGGACTGCTCGTGGGTGCTGTGGTGGCTGAAAGGCATCCGCGAGCAGACCTCATAGTTTGCCGGCCCGGTAACAACAGTATACCGGCAAGCTTACCAGTACAGTTGTTACCAGACCGGCAACCTTGTAATGAGGCCCAATGTGATTCAACGTAAAATACATGTAAGGCAGAAAAATGGGACTTGCAGAATACATTTTCAGTGGGACCTTTTCCATTATTTCTGTTAAAATGAAACACATACCAAATACAGTCACTCAAATTATATATAGTTTTCTATGATACAGAAGTGCAATTTATATTATCTGTGCTTGGTACTTGGGACCCAGGATATCACATATGGCGGCACTCCAAAATTATGGCCTTGTCTTTCCCACATGTACCATAGCTCATGTTTGGTACACATCCTTACTTTCAGCACTGATAAGCCAGTCTTTACATTCTTGGCAATATTCTTAAACACGGTCACATTTAATTGCATCTCATGTGTTTTCAAAGGCATCTTTTTGTCATGACAGCGAGCAAGAGGCAAAAATGTCCCACAAATGCCGTAGTTTGTGACTTGTGCCTCTCTCGCTCTTTCAGAAAAGCCTTTCTCACTTCACTTTATGGCCATTTTTCTTTACTATATTTTCCCTTACAACCCAGTGGTAGGAGAATTTGGTAGTGAAGGAGGAAAGGAAGGCAATATTTAAAAGGAAGTTAGCACTATCAGTCAGCTAGCTTAAAACAAAGTAAGTTATTTATTATTCATAGATACTTTCAAGCTTCTTCTAAACTACTTTTTTAACATAATAAATGCTGATCCTGCTGTAAAGTTGAAAGTACACTACCTCACATAATAGTATATTGTACATATGATGACGGAGAATATATGTTGTTTCAATACCATAGAATATCAGTAACATATCTCTCGGCAGTCTTTCCTTATGCCATGTTCCATATTCACCTTTAACTGGTTCAATTAACTTATTTATTGATAAAGGTTTCCAAACAACTGCCTCCAATTGGAGAGGTTTTGAGAAAGTAGGTTGGAAAGAGAACTACTACACTAATGTAGCTTAATAACATAATATGAAATGATAGTTCTCCTTAAATATATGTCTAATACCCATGGCCCAGTTAACCTAATAATGCTGCCCATAATCTGTTATGAACATGAGGTTCAGAAACCACCATGAACAAGTGATGTAAAAGTCATATGTATTTGACCGTCTCTCAAAATAGCAGAAAAACATGCAATCATTCCATTGATTTTCTCTGCTGCTGTCAACTACACAATCTTGCCAGTCCGGATACAACGGTACCAGTTAGCTTGCCGGTACCGTTGTATCTGGACCGGCAAACTCAGAGTTGTGCTCACGGGTGCCTTTCATTCCACCAGGTTTAACCTGGAGGAATGAAAGGCACCCGCGAGCACAGCATGTCTGTAGCACAGGAACCGTTATGAACAGTGCAGGTTCTACAGACATCCCCATTCCCATTGAGCCCTATGGGGCTCAATGGGAATGGGGATCACCTGATTCCGGCACCCTCAAAAGGGCAATTACCGGGTCCGGCGGAGCCGGAATACCCCGGTAATTGCCTTTTCGCGGGTGCCGGATATTTTTTCAAGTTTGGAGGTAGCCTGCCTGTATTGACTTACCCAAATTGTGCGCCACTTGCTTACGATTGACTGTTCACATAGACACGTATGGCAATAGGCCCATGACTGTAAACTCACAAACTCACGCGGCAAGGAAGAGGCAGAGAATTACCAACTGTGTGCCTTCGGACACACAGTCGCATTTAACGTAACAAATTGCAACAATCGCATTATGTTGACAAAATACTCATTAATTGTGATGAACCAAAACACCACAATCATAAACGCATGGCATTTGACCATGCGTAATATCCCTATTTTTACTTATAGAAGCAAAAATGTATATTAAATTCTAGGTGGGATTTAACCCATGGATTAAGCAACCCGAATCCAATTCCGACAGAGATTATGATAAAATACTTCCTCTTGAAGAGGCAATCTATATTCACAGCAACTCCCTAAAATAAGCTCACATGTTGATAAACAATGCACCTAGCACCAGCACAACGACCAATTGGAAATAGGATGGCACCATATAGACTCCTACTACTGGCACCTACGAAAAGTAGTTACTGTAACTTACCGAATTCTATTTGAACAACTACAGGTACAATTCATTGTGAAATGTCATTTATAATGTTTCAAGTACTGTTCCTTTACTCATTAAAATTTTCGTTTTCTTTTTTCTTTTACTTTTTCTTTTCTCTTCCTTTTTATGGTTTTTTCTGACAACCTCAATGACCCTCCCGGATACACATCCCCCCCGAATCTCTGTGATCTCTCTACGCATTATGAATATTTATATTTATTTTACAATACTGTGATCTGCATACCTTTCTTACTACTACTTTTTCTACTATACTATATGTTGTTATGCGGTAATTTCGAATTGTTTGTGTACATATTTTTGTTGGATGATGTAATCGACAGCTATGCCCTGATTTGAAAAAGACACAGCAGTGTCAAAACACGTGTCATCCCAAAGGGCCACGATTAAATCTTGGTTAAACCAATACAACAGATGTTTGTGTGTTAATACATGACCTATGACGCAATAAATGGTGTGTAAGAAATTCATCTTAACCATTTATATGCAATATATATGCAATATACACCATGCATTACATGTGCCTTTTTAACCTATTTGTCCTGTTTATGTTATGGTGACAGCGCCTATACTTTGCATTTGAAATAGTTTAGAAATAGGTGCTTGAAGAAGATTTAATTAATGGTAATTCAAAAATATTGTTTCCTTTAGATTGTGGTGCTATCAATGTGAACATAGGAAAAGGAACATTTGCGCTCATCGAATAGATGAGTAGGAGGATTTTATGCTTGGTGAGGCATCCACTCAGATCGTAGATCCAATTCAAGAGGCTTAGCTTTTCTTATTTTATAATTATTTAGCAGACTCTTGAGTCTGTCCAATCAATGGACTCATATCATCCTACCTGACATCTGGCTGCATGTATTGAAAATAGAATTTCAATCAAACAATCAATCAATATTTATTTCGAACAAGAGGGCCATGAAAACACAGCAACCATTCACAAAGCATAAAGAAAAACAAGTGACTACAGATAAACCATTCCCTCAATGCTCACTAAAATTCATTCTAAAACGCATACTATGGGCCTCATTACACGGATGGCGGTAAGGATTTACCGGTACCGGTAAAATACCGGTACCGGTAAATCCTTACCTCCTTATTACGAGGTCCCTTTGCGGGTTGGGGGATTTAACGCCTGCTTTTTGCAGGCATTAAAATCCAACCCGCAAAGGGACCTCGGAGCTAATTACGGCACCCCAAAATTGCGGTGCCGTAATTAGCGCCTTCCCCATTCCCATAGAGCCCTATGGGGCAGAAATGGAAATGGGGAAGGGCAATGGTGGAAGGGGGATTTACCGCCCTCCAACCTTGGAATGGGGCGGTAAATCCCCTTTCCACCAAGGCGGTGCCGGTATTTTACCGGCATGAGCCATGGCGCTAACAGCGCCATGGCTCACCGCCTACCGTGTAATGAGGCCCTATGTCTAATTAAAACATAGATTACAAACTAAATTTGTTTTGCATGATACAAATGACCTGATACCTATTAATTGAAAACAAATCCATAATTTACACAGCAGAACTAACGATTAAAGTAGGAGTCATTCTGCTAGCATTCCTTAGAACAGACACACCAGCACACCCCAAACCTACTTTGTATAGAGGTTATTTGGTATTTTCTTACAATCCTGTCACCAAAAAATACTGTAAAAAATCTACATTTGGAGAAGTGTGCAAGCTTTCAATCAAAATGGCTTCAAGTGTTAAAAGATAGATCAGATATGGAGGATAGTATGTTGCCTCAGACAGGATATCGGCTGGTTCTTAAGCTCAACATATTTAATTAATATTGGAAAGAGTTACTTATGGCACTGAAAGATACACATCCACAAACCTTCTGGGAAACCACAGTGAGAGGTCTGACGAAGGCTGTTCTAACTTTTTATATTAATGAGGATTAATGAAAACTCCCAGATATGTTACAATTTCAACTGCCTAGTATCTGATAATGGAATGAAAAATAAAGCAGGTGCTTCACTCTCTAACTGCCAATAAAGCCCTATCACTACAGGAAGTTGTTCTTGTTTTGTCAAGGAACGCAAGCTACACATTTCCAGTCCTTGATTGAGTTCCACAGGAATATGTTTAAATCTAATCCTGAGCTTTGGGCTTTCTTTATTACCATTTGTTTTTAATTCACTCCAACTCAGTGGTTGGAATCCATGTAACCACATGATGACCATTATTGTCCAAACTTGCAAATAGGACGAGAGGGCTGCCCCAAAGTCATATTGCTCTATATCCTTACTGGATGCTTCAGCAAAACTAAAGTGTAGATTCCTTTTTAATAGATTGGATGAATGTCTTCAAAATATGGCAGTTGTTATGGATGTTCAGTATGGCTTCAGGGCGGACATCGCCACAGAAATGTGTGCGTTAACTCTGAGTTTGCTGATTCTAAAATATATACATGGTTATAACACGTAATTTCATGTTAAGTAAATGGGCCTATCATCATCATTTTATTGTGTTGCTGGGTCCAAACTCTGGATAACACAAGCTATCTCTGAGAATACTTGCTGAGTTGGTCCACGCAATAATAGGCCTTTATACAGGGAACATTGCTGAAGATAGCTATGATAGTCGGGGAAGCTTTTCAAATATGTTTTCTATTAAATATGGAGTCCGAGAAGGGTTCGTTATCTAGCAACAGCTTTGGAAAATGGAACCTCAGATAGTCGGTTGTCACCTGCCGATTTTGATGTATGCAAATGATGCTATATTATTAGATCAAAGGTAGCGTCTACAGTACAAGCTGATTAATGGGTTTGTTAAGTTTCTTTTTGTAAGTGGTCACAAGGTGATTCATTTGAAGTCAGATAGATTACTTTTTATGTAGGCAACATTCAATATACATGTGGGTGATGCTTTCAATATATATATTTGTGAGACTTTGAATACAGCTATGGGTGCAGTTTTAAAAACACGTGTGTGTGTGTGTGTGCATTTCATTTAATCTTTTCTTACTGAGTTTTCCTTAAGGGCAACCAGTTTGTGATGGAGACGTATCTTCCCCAGGAACTTAGTACAGTATTATTAATACTTCCTTTCCCTGTACATTATGCATGGGTCAGTTTATGCATTCAAAGATAAAGGGCTTCAAGGGTTCAAACATTTGCACTTTTCTTAGTGAAAATAATTAATTTCCTATACTCATTTCTGTTGCGAAAACTTCTAATTCAAGGTTGATTCTCCTCCAGCAGCAATTATGCATGACATCAACTCAGACAACAGTGTTTCATTACTGCTCTATGATCCACATGATCCTATATAAGCTTACACCACAAATGTCCGGTTTAAGTCCATTATAACTCCATCTTCAAATGGACGTCTGATACCGAGATGTTATAAATATCAGGGTCCAAGGTTTTCAGAAGATAACAAATTTAGGGCAAAAATATTGTAAGACAAACCAGGGAGAATGATTTGGGACAATTTGTCTGCTTTAAGATTTGCTCCCAGCTCTCTTATTAGATCAGATGCTCCTGTTTTAGAATCATATCTTATGAAGGTGTTGCAAAGTTTCTAATCTCTTCTATGGTGCTGATATCTGGAATGAGTCTCAGTTTGATGCAATACAAAGGCCTTAAAATGATCTCTTTTGTTGTTTTCTGGGGTTACCTATTCAACTTCAACTTATATTGGTTTCCAGAATTGAATATATCTTAGATATCCTGGAACACCCTATGGACCTGTCAATCCGTGGTCCGTAGTGTGGTCAAAAGATACAAATGCACTCACTGATTATATAACTTGGAACTTACTGCCTAGCTAATGTATATAAAATACGTTCCTATTTGCTTTGGTGGGAAAACCCAGATGCCACAACTAGAGCAATTGTCTGAATTGTAGATCTCGGTTTTTAGATATGTTACAGATGAAGAGGCAACAGGCATTAGAACACTATAAAGTGGTTACATTGTATCAGCCCTTAGCAACAACTACACATCTGTGCAGATAACTCAACCACAATAGAAAACTGTGTTTGTTAGCTCCACTATCACTGAGCTGTTCCGGTGTTTGCTTAATAGAATTCCAGCTGGGACCTTGGGGAAGAAGAAGGTAGAATGTGCCTTTGTTCTCCCGTGGTGGAATCTGTTGTAATATTTCGTTTTTCTGTCCTTTCTGTAATACACCTAGAACAACATTTTTAAAACTGCTTCATCAAGGACAGGCCTTTTACAATGTCAAACATCACTTTCCTATCTTCTCTCTATGCTGGATTTAATTACTAGACCACTACATTACATGTAGTTAATGCTTCTTTCAAAAACAACTTTATGAATGCTTTACAAGAACAGATTAATATTCTTGTATATGCTATATTTGTTGTATACTTGATTAATTGAAAAAGTTTGTTTTTATTATGTGTATGTATATGTTTCTATGGAATCTACTGTGTTTCTGATATAAAATATAATCAAACCATATTGACATAATTATTATTAATACTTCTCTAAATGCACATCTCACATTGCACATATGCCGGTAGGCTATTTATCCTGTTTACATTGCTGTTACTCTATCATTCTAATTTTCCATACAATTATTTAAACTTCAAGAACACATCAAGAGCACTCACAAAGATAACTATTTTCTCCCAGTGTGCGGCACTACTCCAAGTTATTCTGCCGCATTTGAGTTTTGATTCCACAGCTAACATTTGCTATACAACATTCTATTGACTGGGCTAATTGCGCCCCTTTGGAAAGCATTGCTTTTTTAAATTATAACCTGACCGTTAAAGGCTAAATGAGTGATGGGCCACCTGCAAACTATCACAGACAATTAAAATGAATCAGGATTGCTGCTTCCTTGTAATAAAAGAAAACATAAAAACAAGTTATGTAAACAGCTCAAATAGTTAAGAAATATAACTATTCATATCCAGTGTACCCCTCAACCAAATAGTGGAAGTTTTTCCTGCTTCACTTCAGCCTAGAAAACCAGCACATTGTGATTGGGAATTAAATACTTTAACCATTGTATTTTCCTTATAACATGACTGTTAATAGTATAATGGGTGGGTTCCATCTGCAGGTTGGCAACGTCAATTGAAATCAGGGTTATTGATTATATATTTATTATTATTGTATTTATTGAGCATGGACCAAGCTTCAAGAAGCAACAGAGTACTTTACAAAGGTATGCAACAGTACAGATGGATAATTGAGTGCTTTTCAGAGGTAACATCAGAACAGATATACAGAGGGGGATAGGATACAGAGGGGCACAGAGGAGTGGTACAGCTGTACAGGGTGGCGTGGAAAAGAGGGGGGATAGCATCTAGTGAGTAGGGTGGCGCATGGGACGACATGATGGCCTAGGTGTTGAGGAGGAGAGACTCCTTGAAAAGGTGGGCCTTGAGTTCCTTTCTGAATTGTAGGAGCGTGGGGGCAAGTCTGATGCTGATGGGGAGGAGGTTCCCTAGTCTTGGAGCACAGGCAGTGAAGGCTTGTTTTCTGGTCCTTTCGTTTTTGCAGTGGTGATATCCTGGCTATTGGTGGTGCACTCTCTGCCAGAGATGCTGAGTTTCTCTGTGAGGTAGCTGGGTGACTTGAGGGCAACTGCCTTATAGATGATGCAGCAAGACTTGAAGGTGATTTGTGTGTACAGTGGTGGTCAGTGAAAGTCAATGAGGGCTGGGATGATGTTGTTGGATCTGCGTACACCCTTGATGTGGAGTGTGGCTGAGTGTAGGTTACACCTCAGTGGCACAAGGGAGGACAATGGGAGTCATTCAAGGAGGACATTGTCCCCATCCAGGAAGAGCTTATACCAAGCTGTCTGAGTTTTCTTAGCTATGTGTGTCTTGAAGGAGAGGTGTTTATCAATGTGGAACCCGAGGGAGCAGGAGGTGAGCTCAGGTGTGAAGCCCTCAGGGTTCATGGTTTATAGCCAGATCTGCATATCTGGGTTTTAGTGTTGTTGGTGAGGAGTAGGAATTTGGTCTTGAGGGGTTGAGTTTCAAGTATGCACTGGACATCCAAGACTGGATCAGCGAGTGGCAGGTTTTGAGCCTGTGGATGTCCTCGATAGAGTTCATCATGAGGTGTAGCTGTGTGTCGTCGGTGTATTGGTGGATGTGGATGTTGTGTGTAGCTAGGAGGGTGTCCAACGGGTCCATGTACAGATGGAAGATCACTGGGGAGAGGATGGAATACTGCAGGACTCCACAGGTGATGGTTAGCATTGGCAATCTAGAGTAGGCTATTTGAACAAACTGCTGGCAGTTGGCGAAGTAGGACTTGAACGAATGTATGACAAGTTTGCTGATTCCCATGCACCGATGTAGGGTATCCACGAGTCCCTGGTGGCCTGCTGTGTTGAAGGCGGCAGAGAGGTCGAGTAGAACAGGAGGCAGGTGTGGCTGTTGTCAAAGATGTTGAGGGTGTCATCGACCGCCTGTATGGTTGCCGTCTCCGTGCTGCTTCTGGGTCTGAACCCGGATTGGCAGCTTTGGGGGAGATTGTTTGTTTTGATGTGTTGCTGCAGTTGTGCGGCTACCACTTTCTTGATTATCTTACCTACGAAGGGAAGATCTGTGATGGAGCGATAGCTACTTAGGGTGTCATAATCCAGAATGGTTTTTCTTTAGTAGAGGGAGGATTTGCCCTGTCTTTAGCGTCGATGGAAAGATGCCCTGAGTTAGGGTGTTGTTTATGATCTCCAGGTTTGGAAGGAGAGCTTCTGAGGAGAGGTTCTTGAGGATGGATGCTGTGAGGATCATGTCTGTATACAATGTGGGCAGGGTGTCCACCAGGTCCTCTGTAGAGAGTGTCTTGAATGTTGTCCAGGGTTTGGAGATTTCACGAGGGGGGGTGTGAGGTGGGTGTGTGGAGGCAATGCTGGTTTCTGTGTGCTGGTGAACATTGCTGATTTTGGTGATGTAGAATGAGTTGCTGGCGTTCGATTTTTTGATGGAGTGTGCTAAGGTTGGGTTGGTAGCCGGTTGCTGCAGTGCTTCACCGCTTTGATGAGGGCACTGCTTTTGTTTTTGGCTTCTGCTATGATGTTCAGATGGTAAGACACCTTGACTTTATTGATTAGTTGTTGGAGGGTTGCTCAGAGTTGCTTGAGGAGCGCCAGGTCGGATGTGGTCGTAGAGTGGTGCCCGGTTTTCTCTTGTTTCCTGATGACTCTTTTGCTGAGGTTGAGTTCTTGCATGTACCAGGGTGCTAACAGGTGCATTGTTTTTCAGAGGTGCATGTCGGTCAATGGAGGCTGAGAGGGTGGCGTTGCGTGCTTCCAGTAGAGAGTCGTAGTTCGGTTGGGGGTGTTCGGTCATGTGAGGTGGAGGTTGGCGAGGTCTTCTGTGTGAGCTTCCACCGGGAAGTCATTGAAGGACCTGGAAGTTTGTCTGATGTGTTTCTGCTGGGAATGCTTGACTGGGGTGGTGTGCAGGATGTTTATTGTTTGTCAATTGTAATCAGAAGAAGCATACAACCTATTTTGTGAATAGTACAAAGAATTATGAATTAATAGTGTGAACTCCTTTTATCAGGATCACGTCAATTTCCGCAGCTGAACCCAATGGTCGAAGTTGATCTAACATGACTGGAGGCTTAAAACCACCAATCTGAACTTGGGAGTTCAAAGGTGTAATTTCAAATCATAAATAGCAATTGTGATCAGGGTGTCTGTTTCTTTGCAGTCACTTGTAACAGAGAAACACATAAGATACAAGAATTTAGAACTCATAATTTGATCCAGGTTCCTGCTGCTACCTACAAGTCACCTTTAATGAAAATAAACACGAAACACATTTTGGGAATGGTGCAAAACATTGAAAACTCAAATTGGGAATATATCTGCTTGATGTGCAGCTATTCTACCTACTGCCAATTATACAACCTGACAAAAGGCTTGAACCCACTATTCGGATATGGGGAGCCCAGTGCTCGACTAAAAGAGGTAACAGGTCTCCCCTTGTAAAATATTTCTTTATTCATGATTGTCAAATGAGTAATGAGTGGAGCTTCATCTGCAAACTATCCAAATGTGATCATTGTTTCTGGCACTGTCTACAAGTCACTTGTAATTAAGACAATGTTAAATGTGCAAAGGAATATGACTTACAAATCTGAACTATTTTTTAATGTAAAGCTCATGTACATGATGCTAGATTGTCTGCCTTACTAGCAGCTTGACTTTACTACTATGATGTTGGCGTGCCAATGCTATGAGTTGAAGGGTCTCTGTTGAGGATAAAATGTACATTTTCCTTACATTGCTGATAAAGGTATAATGACATAACAAGTGTAACAAAATGTGCACAAAACACAGAGGAAGACGAGTGGAAGGCAATAACAAAAAATTAAAACTACTTTCTCCTGGTGTGCAGTTCAAAACCATGGCGCAAAATGTTCTGCCTCATTTGGAATTACATCTCAACACCTTGAACTTGGGAAAACAATGCTCTCCCCACTGTGTTAGTAGGTATCTATAAAAAGTAAAGCATTTTTTCCTTATGCCATTACTGTCCGAAGTGTAATAAGTGATGCTCAATCTACAAACTCAAAATGCCAATTTGGTTGAGGGTTTATGCTGCGATCTACAAGCACTTTGTAATTAAAATAAACTTCATAGCGTGTTATGATTGGTACAAAGTATTTAACCACTACAAATTGATGTAGATATGTTCAGTGCTCAGCCGATATATGTGGAACATGGGTAAATTCCTGACTAAGGCCTTGAACCCACACCTCCATGTTTGGGAGTCTAATACCATATTAATGTCACAAGCAGTTCTCCCTTAAGAAAGCATTGTTTTTGTCCTCATGACCTAAACATCAAAGGTGTAACGTGTTAAGCTCTGTCTGTCCCATATCAATGCCAATCAGGATTTCTGCTGTTATCTTCCTGTCCCTTGTAATCAGAGTAAGTATAAAACCCATTTTGCCGAATACTACAAAGAATTAAGAACTAAAAATGTAAACTATTCTTACCTAGTTTTCAGCTCATCCTCATTGTGAAAGTTCTTCTGCCTGATTTGGGGCAGTTAATGAGACTGTGGGCCTCATTACACGGTAGGCGGTAAGGGTTTACCGGTACCGGTATTTTACCGGTACCGGTAAATCCTTACCGCCTTACTACGAGGTCCCTTTGCGGGTTGGGGAATTTAACGCCTGCTTTTTAAAAATCCAACCCGCAAAGGGACCAGGGTGCTAATTACGGTACCGCAATTTGCGGTACCGTAATTAGCGCCTTCCCCATTCCCATTATGCCCTATGGGGCAAAAATGGGGAAGGACAATGGAGGAAGGAGGAATTACCGCCCCGCCACCCTTGGAATAGGGCGGTAATTCCCCTTTCCGCCTACCGTGTAATGGGGCCCTATGTTTTAAAGTGATTGCTTTTCGTCTGATAGAATGACTATCAAAGGGCTAACATTCATGTGCAAACGAATAATGCTAATTGTATCAGGGACTCAGAAGCTATATAAAAGTCCCTTGTTAAACAATAAGCATAAAATACAATTAAGAATAGTACAAACCATTAAGAACTAGGCATTTGAAGTATATAGCTTGGTGGACAGCTGAACTACATGGTGCAAGCCTATCCACCCAATTGTACACAACACCCTGGGTTTGGGCTACCTACTGAGCTATCGGGTTTCCTTTGGAAACAACATACTTTTCCCTAATGACATGACTGTCAAAGGTGTAATGGAGAGTCATGTCATCTTTAAACCATTCGGATCCGAATTTTTGCTGCTATCTACAAGTCCCCGTTAATTAAAGTAAACATAATAGGCTGCATAGAGAAGTGGAAGTTCAACGTATTTTTGCTTGTTGTTCAGCTCAAAGGCAAGAAACATCAAAAACGTGCATAAAAAATACACTTTGTATATCTTTCTTCCCGACTAAAGATTGGGAGTCAATGGACTGGCCACTGATGTAACCAGTTTCTTTTTAGAAAACATTGCTCTTTTGTTTTATGGCATCAATCCCAAAACTTAAAGATTGAAGTTCCATCTGCAAGCAAGCATCCCATTTTGGATCAGGGAGTCTGCTTCTACCTACAAGTCAATTTTAATCAAAATAATCTTAAAACACATTTTGTGAAGAAGGCAAATTATTAAGAATTAAATATTAAACGTGGGTTTGTAGCTCAATACACAGTGCAGGTTTAAGGAGTTGAACCCCAATCGGAGTCCAACCCACTAAAGGAGAATAAATGGGTGTACTTTTAGAACACTTTTCTTGCTGTCTACGACTGGACTTGCTGCAAGGGGTGTAAAGGGTGAAGTTTCATTGGAAAACTATCAATGCCAAATCAAACTAGGGGTTCTGCTTCCATCAACAAGTCACTTGTAATGTAAAGAAGAATAAACACATTTTGAGACTAGCACATGGCATGACAAAATAAACATTTGAGAAATCTCTGCCTACGTGCATTTCAACTACAATATACACACTCTACTGCCTGGAAAAAGAGTTGAAAAAATAAAACATATTTTTTTACATAAACAAATAATGTTGAGTTGTCCCATAATTCTGGCCTGCTTAATACAGGAGCACTCTGTGAACAAAGTAGAGAGATATGAGAAAATAGAAAGGGAAGGGGCGAGAAAAAGAGAGAAAGTTGAGTTATATTCATGTACAGTTCATCTATAAAATCTAAATGTTACCCGGAAGTGGACGCAAGTGGGCTGTTTGGCTTTGTGGATGTTGGATCCTTTCTTTCAAGCGAAGTCCGTTTTTTGTTTCTACCCTCGAGAACCCGCCTCCCGCCTCCCGCCTGCATATTATTCTCAGTGCTAGCGCACCCGCGCATGCACCCAGAAGTGGACGCAAGTGGGCTGTTTGGCTGTTCGGGTGGCGGAGAGGCAGTGAGGCAAGGTGCATATGCTGCTCTGTATGATCGCATTGGTTCCACTTTAGATCGATAGCTGAGAAATACGGAAGTGGAGTGCTAAACTTAAAGGATTGGTTTCCGACTGGCATTAGCCGGAAGTGCACTGAAAGTGCGACTGGGCTTATCAACTTGGAGCGGGGGATGAGCGTTGGTTGAGTGTAAAGGTGCAGTGGTAAAAGTGGTTTTCTTTTGCTGGATTTGATTTTCTCATGCAGAAGGCATGAGGAAAAACAAGAGTGAAATGTACACCTACAAGAGGACTGTACCACTCACAGGAGACAATCCAAGGCAGTGGCAGGTCCTTTTGATGACATTCTAACTGCACCTCTAGTATTTACCCCTGTTAAGGGCACAATGAGTATGGCATGTAGACTCCCTCTGCCTTCATCGCCACCATCCCCCATGGGAAATGTTGCCATGAATGTGGAGGAGGGTGGGGTTTGGCTGATGAATCTATCTTATTGATTGACTCAGGTGAACCGAGTAAGAGCCTAGAGATCCTTACTGAGCCGGAAGACTCTATACATCAAAAGGGTAGTCCAGAAATGATTGATAGTTCACTCATGGCACTGTCTAGGTATCCACTGGGGAGGGAGGCAGATTGGGAGCTCTCATCAGCTCAACCTATGAACAGGGAGTTCGAGATGGGGCCGCCCAAAGGGGACACCCTAAATGGCTTCATACTAAATTAACTTTCATTACATACTATACTCTTAAAACAGCTAATAGCTGCTGTAGAGAGACAAAACTGTTTTGCAGTTAGTGGAGGTATGGCAAATCTGAATTTATTAGACTCCAGAATTCTGGCACCGATATCTAATGATCATCAGGAGGGATGCGGGGCAATCACACTAGGGGCATCTCCACTAGGTGGGTCACCCACCCCCGTGAGACCATCTGAAGAACCTGATTTGCTAGTGAATGAGGATCACAAAAATGTGGGCTCGAATAATGAGCCTAACACAAAAAATAATAATAATAAAAATGAAGACAGAGTGCAGAAGCAGAAGCAAATGATCCAGAATTCAAATAAAAATAAAAGCAACACAAAAAAAATTAACATCATGTGCAAAAAGAACACATCAGGTTATAGACGGAAGAATGTTAAAATTGCCAAAAAGAACTGGAGATGGTTGTTAAGAGGGGAGGCAGATGATCTGGATTCAGATACTATTGAGGTAGATGACGGCCCAGATGTGCTACTATGCAAAGGATCGAGGGGTATGGCTGCACCCGATCATATATCTGAAAATCTAAAAAACAAGGGCGTTAAGCGCTCGTTAAGGACTATTCATACTAACACCGAGGGCTTAAGGCAGTCAGATCACAACATTCAGGGAAGTCTATTTAATTTCTTCCCTAAACAAGTAAAGCAGTTAGAACCTGACATATCCTCTAGAGCCTTAATTCCGGTGTTACCCCCAGATAAAGATGCTTTACCTCCAAGGCAAACAGTGACCCCTAATGGTCCAATGAGGTTAACATCGGGAGAGAACTGGGACCATAGGGAGGGGATTACTGATTTGGAAGTGGTCGAGGTGACAGACTCTGGCAACCAAGGAGGAAATGAAGTAAAATTGCATTCCATGAGTGTCACCAATAATCCCGAACCATCAGCACAATGTTCCCAATCTAATGGCCCTGGGCGCAATAGATGTCTCCAACTTGATAATAATGAGGGAAATAATGCTTGCCTAACGGGCTCCAAATCCTTCAGGGGTATAGAAGCCACAGATGTTGTGGCAGAAGCTGATTTTCAGGAAGGGACACCGGTGATGGAGCGAGTGATCAGAAGGGTCATAAAACTGATGCTGGAAGGTCATGATGATGGTATACAAGGTGAATCTGTTGTTAAAGTAACCCCGTGTCCGACACAGGATTCTAATGCTCAAAATGAAACTGTCAATAAAATGTGTGTGCCTCTGATAGCGGAAAAGGTGCAGGTCACTAAAGAGGACTGTAAAAATGTAACTTTTAACGCCTCAAATCCATCTCGGGGCACACCGAATGAAGGTATACAAAATGTAGGGGAAGTGCTCAGGATACCATCTGATATGTCCCGGGATGGCAGAAGTAATCAGGAATGTCATGAGGACTTCCGGACTTCCATTTCACCCTGGGGCCATTCTGATAGACCACCAATGGGAGCACAATTAGGGGCCATTAACTATCGTCCCTTTAAATGTGTTGAATTTCCGAGTATTTTTCTATACTACCTATTTGACAAGGGGGGCCCTCGTTCTCTGAATAGACCTAAGGTTTTGGCCCCGGTTAAGTAAATACCAAATCTCTCTCTTATTACAACAGGAGACATCAGGCTGGTCGATTTTGTTCACCCAGTAAGATATGACTATGTAAGCGTTGTGTTCCATTCTAATCTCACAGTTGAGACAGTGTTGAAAGAAAGTAGTATGTTCCATAAAATGGGATACAATCTAGAGAGGGGGCATCCTGAGAGGAGATCTGAGGTCCAGGTGGAGAGGGAGCAGCTGGGGGAGGAAACCTGGCCTACCAAATCAATTGAAAGCACTTATGAGGAGCCTAACCTTAGATGGTTAGCTATTACATTAAGAGATTCCATATCTCAACTACAGAGTCTGAAACCCAATAGTTAATAGCTATGCAAATTTCCCTCTGATTAGCTGGAACTCGAGGGGGAATTGGTCACTAAGGAACTCATTGGAAATATGTGATATACTTAAAGAATGTTTTATATTTTGTATACAGGAAACATGGTTTACCTCGGAATATGTATTAGATGGTTTTATTATTAATTCCTCCTTGGCCAAACAAGGCATAGTAGGTAGACCCGTGGGTGGTCTACTAATTGGAGTATCTACTTCTTTGTTGCCTAAAGTTATAAAATTGGACAGGATTACAAATTGGTGTTTATTACTGTTAATAAGCTTTGAAAACAGCAAGCCCATTGGGGATAGTGACCTTCTGATTATCAATGTCTATTGGAATACGAAACTAGACATTGAGACCGAATTAAAAAAAACTGAGGGTTCTGATGATGAAATGTCATGAAATTTCGAAAAACCTGGTAACAATTATTGCAGGGGATTTTAATATAGGAATTGGAAATGAATCTTCTCAAATTACAACCTAGGATATTGGAAATTTCAATTGGTCAAAGTGTAATAAAAACATGTAGGGGTATCTCTGGAGGATGTTTGTGGAATCATGGGGTCTGTCAAATATATTGGGATTCTGGAAAGATAAAAGCCCATATAATACTTGGTACAGAGGCACGCAAACTAGTGCTATAGACTATATTTTTCTTTCGGACTCGATCATGGGCAAGGTGGAGGAGTTTAAGCTGTTGAAGATGAACTGCAGCGACCATAAGATACTGGATGTACATTTTGGGGGGAAAAGGGACGAGAGTGGTGTATATCCAAACCTAGTGAACCTGGAAATAAACCAATCAAAAAACAGAATAGTGTGGCACAAAACTAATGTAGAAAAAACAAACGCAGTATTTCTTGGAGACTTTAACTACTCCACCTTGGATAGAAAGTATATAATGTATTCGAAAGTTTATTTTTCAAATTATGTGGGCAATGTAATATCTCATACGACAGCTCCCATAAATGTAGATCGGGTCTGTATCAACCATACACATGTCTATGATTCAGTGATAAGAGATTATAAAAGTCAGCGACAAAAGGCCCTGAGGCAAGTGGCTAATACACCACTTCCATTTGAAAACAGAATGGCATTAAAACAACAAGTTGCTAACCTCTGGAAACGGAAGATTAAGGAGCGCAGAGTAATGCTATATCAACAAGATGGGAAAAGAATGCTTAGTGCATTAAGGGATAACTCCTCTAGATCATTCTGGGCACTGGTCAATGACAAGGCATCCCATAATTGTCTGGCATTAGCAAATCCAATTCCCGATCTCAGTGGGGTGGCCACTTTGGTAGCCTTTATCAAATAAAACATAGTACCTTGCAAACTCCTATTGCAATATTAAATGTAGAATGGAATATTGATATTACTGAGGAGGATATCGGTGCTCTGATCTCTAGGGCCACATCATCGAGGGCATCTGGACCCAATGGTCTCGCTAACATTGTTTTTAAGCAAAACAAACAGCTTTGGACAAAAATATTATTTGTTTTGTTTCATGATATTCTCCTGACTTGTGTCATCCCGTCCTCTTGGCATATTTCTTATGTGATTCCAGTATATAAAAAGGGTGACCGCTCCAATCCTCTTAACTATCGGCCAATAGCCCTATTGGATGCGGATTCAAAGATCTTTTCTGGTATCATATTAAATTATATACATACATGGATTAATAAAAATAACATACTATCCAAATTGCAATTTGGTTTCAGGAAAAATGTGGGGACGGATGCGGGCAGAATCATGTTAACCGTTATGCAAGAAATGCCATGGAAAAAAGACTCTGCAACTATCTACATCACCTCCATTGATTTGTCCATGGCATTCGACAAAGTAGACCGAAAGTGATGTGGAGCAAGTTACAACATCTGGGAATGCCCAACCTTGCTCTCTATTCTAACCAAGTTAAATGAGGGGTCCCACCAAATGGGTTATGACAGGGGTGCGTTTTCGCCCCCACAATTTTCAAACTATATGTCTCTGATGTAGGTGAAGGGCTAGAGGAGTTGGCGTTTGTATCCAAGCGGGTTGAGGGGACAAAAATCTGCTGGTCAGCATACGCAGATGACTTCATGCTCTTCGACCACACTCCCATAGGGTTGCAGCGATTACTCTGTAGATTCAGAGATTATACTGTAGTAAATCATCTAAAGATTAATGAGAACAAGACAGTGGTTATTCGACTACATGCGCGCCCCTATTTAAAACAACATACTTGGTTTCTGAACCATATAAAATTGATGGTAAAGCCCAACATACGATACCTGGGATATCCAATTTTTGGTAGTAAA
This sequence comes from Ambystoma mexicanum, assembly GCF_040938575.1. Lineage (NCBI taxonomy): Eukaryota > Metazoa > Chordata > Amphibia > Caudata > Ambystomatidae > Ambystoma > Ambystoma mexicanum. The sequence goes on along the minus strand of NC_090930.1, from coordinate 1,105,137,732 downwards.
CAGAAATAACATTACAGACAACATATGGATGCAAAAATGATCCCCCTAATGATACAATTAAAAATATTTGACATAAGATATGGAAAATTTTCGGTTCTACCTGCGGTGCGTTTTTATAAGCAAAAGATACTACCACAGTTCAGCTACGGGGTGGAATTCTTCCCTCGCTGGTTTATGGCAGAATTGAATAAATATGAAGGGAGATTCTTGAGAACAATCTTGTCATGTTTACCAAAATGTACGCCGGTGGCAGTTCTATGGTATGAATTAGGCCTAAACTCAATCACATCTATGATAATGTGGAAAAACTCTGCCTAATTAGGAAAATGGTTACAACATCAAGGGGCACATTATATGATCTTCTAGGCTCGGGCATACACCGCAATAACATCACTTCTGCTTATATACTCAACCTTAGGGATGAATGTATAGCATATCTTGAGCACTGGGGCCTATCCCTAGAACTCATAATGTTTAATCCTAATAAGGTAAAAAAAAAGTCTAGAATGGGGAGATTGGGATTGTACAATGTGCTATGTAGTTTCTGCTCCAGAGTTTCTTCCACACCCAATACCTCACAAAACCGGCATCCAAGTTCCCTTACGGGGTCTCTGCTGCGGGCAGTTTGAATTTCTCTAGTCGGTAATGCATTACACCTAAAACGTGTAAATATATGCCTGGGTGGTTTATCAGGGAACAGTTATCTTCTCTTAAGTGTTTTTATTCGGTCTTTGCTTATGTTTTGCAATCATTTATTAATTCTGTTTCTATGTTAATGTTCTATGTTTTTAAAATTGTATATTCTTTTCTATATTTGTACATTTTTGTAAAGGTTATTTTTAACCATATACAAATAAAAAAATTAAAAAAAATCTAAATTTATGACCATGTTGCTGCTCTGGTTGTTTACTAATACTGTAACTTGATAACATGACTAAAATGGTGTCCACATTATCCATTTTCTTACTGCAATAATAAATTAGAAACATGTGGGCATGATGTAATGTATTGACATGCTAAATGCAAGAGTAAGAGAATTGGTCATAAACATTGAAATGCTTTTAATCTGGGTTTGAAAGGTCAACTTCTTTCCTGCATATTTATTAGAAAAGTCCCACATGAAGTTCAATAAGGGTGTGTTGTAGGACTGTGAGTACCGCTAAGTGTTCCCTGCATCATACTGGTGTCCGAGAAACTGTTGGATAGCCTCAGATCATGTGTACCATTTGTACGCTGGGAAAACAATTCGAGCCAAAAATCTAAACAGAATGTATTATTGTAAATATTAAGTTAAACACAACATGTCTTGAGAGCCTCCCAAGATAATGGATGTGCCCATTTAGACACAGAAATAGCTAAATAGTAATGCAAAGAGGGGTCTGGGAGTCTCTCTACCAGCACAAATTCAGCCCAGTGACCTGTTCTTGCGAGGATGGCCCTTGGGTGAGTCCCAACCAAGTCTTTAGCTCCCTGTCCCTTTCACAGAGGAGAAATATCCATGCATATCAGTCTTTGTCCTGCCACAGGCAGTCCAGCACAGAAATGCTAGGCAATTCTTCTCGGAACAAGAGTACCAACAGCAGCCCCAGACACGTGTTTCAGCCTAGTCAGGCCTCATCAGTGAGGTGGAGCTGTGCCTCTCTAAGAACAGTGAGCAAGGGGTCCATGTCTGGATTCCCCATGTAACTTAGGATGAGACCCAAAGTTACTTAATATGCAAAACAAAGGGGGGTCTGGGAGTCTCTCTACCAACACGAACACAGCCCAGTGACCTGTTCTTGGGTGGATAGCCCCTGGGAGAGTCTCAACCAAGTCTTTAGCTCACTGTCCCTTTCACAGAGGAGAAATAGCCCTGCATATCAGTCTTTGTCCTGCCCAGGGGCAGTCCAGCACCGAAATGCTAGGCAATACTTCTCTCAACTCTCAAATCATTTGGCCAATGCATTTCGGACCCCTCCGCAATCCTCAGGGCATAAAGCTTAAATAAGTATAATGTTCACAATTAGTCTATGACCATTGAGATTCATCATAGGAAATTATATACAAACTATATGCACAGCCCATAGAAAAACCAACTGGAACAATCACATGTGTGTCTGTTAGTTGTGATGAGAATGATTCAATTGAACATGCTCAATAAAAATGTAAAACCCAATCTGCAGAAAAATGAAAGAAATATCTAAAAACGAAAAATATATCTATTTCAACATACTCAATAACCATTGACTTGTCAGTCTACCCAAATGAAATCAGGTTGTATCAGCAAATATGAGGCCTTTCATATCTTCTCTCAGCAGAAAATAAAGGTAAACACTGGATAAGATGTTAATATCTAATGGTAGAATCTGAAAAGAAACAAAAAACAATATAGAAATAATGATGGGAAATGTCCTTTGTTCATTTATAGGAATATATTTAGGTTCACTGAATCTATCCATTCAATGAAATCTTAGCTCTTTGCTGTCTCACCCAGGCGTTCCCAGTTGACCATCCTGTGGCTAGCAGTCATTAGGTTTAAAGTAAGCGGTGTGCTTAAAACGCTAACACATTTGCGTGTATGTTTAGGAGTGATGACACCAACATACGGGAAGTTCGATGACATCATCACAGTCCTCCATAGTCTCTAATGTAACCAATAATATGTATGTACAGCGATAAATAAGTGAAGTTTATAAGTTTGATACACATTCTGAATTAAAGTTTATGGAATGAGCTCCTCAATCATATGTAACTACTTACTACTATGGAATGCCATTTGGTAGACCTCTACAGTAATTTTTCAAAATCCTTCTTCATGTAAGAACTAGTTACTCTTGCAATCAGCAATACATTACAATGGCATGATAAATTACAAGAAAAAAGTTCAATTTAAAAAAATAAAAAAAGTTCAATGTCAGTATCATACAAATATTTACAAAACATTTGTGAAACACAAGAGGCCTGTCATATCAAGTCAAAAATCATTTGATTACAATAATTGTATTCTAGATTCATATATATTACATCCACCTGTCACTAATACAAGATCAAAAACATTATAAGACACAAACCATCTTAGAGAATAGATCTGATTGATCCAACCATATCACTGATTTCATGACTATGTGGATGAGCAACTTGACACAAGTTCATACTGTATATATACTCAAAATGTGTTAAATACAGCAGTTTAAACAAAGAACTTCATTCATCCCCTCGGGAAAACAGACTGATATGATATGGCATTTATAACACGCCTATACACAAGTGTTTCAAGGCGCGATGAGGCAAGGGAGGGAGAACAAAGGGAAGACAGAGACAACGATCTTACTAGGCCAGCTGACATTGAGATCACACAAGTGCGGATTCCAATCTATTATTCCAATAGGCTTCTTTTTGCTCAAGTTTATCTACAATTGGTATGTTAGACTTTTTAGGGTCAATCCCCTCTAAGATGTGATATCTCATCTACACCAACTGGTGTTGTCGCTCCTGAAAATGTCTAGCAACTGGGGAATTTAAATTCTTGGTCCTAACAACAGACCGATGCTGATCCCACCATATCCTTTGCTTTCCTGCTAATTTGTCTCACATAAAATAGCCCACAAGAACATTTAATGGCGTAAATTACATTGCTACTATCGCAGATAGCGAAATCTCTCAATTGAATCTTCTCCCCTGTCAATGGATGGTGTACTGTATTCTCTTTAATAATGTTGTTGCATTTCGAGCAAACAAGACAAGGATAGGTTCCTTTCTTTTTAGGTTAGTTTCTCAATTCTCTCTTATCCCTAGTATTTACCAATACATCTCTCAAGTTACTGCTTTTTTTTAATAGGAAAATACTGGAATTACTTGTGTGATATCCCTCATCCATGGGACTAGCTGTAGGATGTTCCAGTGTTTCTTTATAAATACCTTTATTTTGTAGCTTTGTACACTGTATATACTGACAAACGCTAGTTCCGGTTGCATTTTCGTAATTACTGTCTTTAAAAGTCTCTAACTAGTCACATTCTAAGCCCTGTCACTTGCCTCGACCAGTTCAGTCTGGGTATAGCCTCTTTCTGTGAATTTCATCAGCAACTCAGTCAGCTAATCCTTTGATGCTTGTTCTTCACTGTTAATACATTTAGTACATAGCATCTGACCATATGGTAGTCCTTTTAGTGTACATTGTGGGTGAAAGCTCAATCGATGTAAAAGCTTGTTCCTGTCTGTTGGTTTATGGTACGTGGTAGTTTGAATTTTAGTTATACATGAAATGACTCTAACATCTAGGAAGATAATACCTGGGTCACCAATGTTAAATGTAAATTGTGTGCCTGTGTTTATTGCATTCAAGTATCCAAAAAGTCTTGTAAGGATGTTAAAGGACCTCACCATACACCAAAAACATCATCTATATACCTACCCCAGTACTTGAGTTGATTCCTCCATACCGTGTGTTTGGTTATGTGATCTTCTTCAAACTTGTGCATGTAACTATTGTCATAAGCCTGTGGCATAGTGGCTCCCATATCCGTTCCTTCTGTTTGTAAATAAAATGTATCTTTATATCTAAAATAGGCAGTTTGGGAAATAAAGTCCAACAATATTATGATTAACTCTTTGGGTGTCCGAAAGCCACATGTATTTATCAACATCCATTCAACAGCTTCTTGACCCTAATTATGTGGTACAGATTAATATAAACTAACAAAATCCACAGAAAAAAACAATATCATCTTGGGTTAATTCAATTGATTCTAAAATCTGTAGAAACTGTGTTGTATTCTTTATGTAAGTACCGGTCTTCTGTACCAATTGATTAATAAAATAATCTATGTATGCTCCTAGGGTTTGGGGCAGTCCATCCCTAGCAGCAAGGTGTTGTCTCCCTAGTGGTTTAGTCGGATGCTTATGTATTTTAGGTAAAGGATAAAAACAAGGTGCTTTAGGATATAGTGCGCATAGAATCTTTTTCATTTTTTCACTTATCCATCCCATTTTCTCAGTGCAATCTAATATGCTCTTTAAACAGTATTGAATAGTATCAGTGTGGACACTATCCAAAATACTGTATGTGTCTCTGTCATTTATTTGTTTCCAACACTCCTTCTCATAATCTTTCATGTTCAAAATAGGAAGTGCTCCCCCTTTATCAGCAGTGCAAATAGTAATATCCTTATCAGTGTAAAGCCCCTTAATAAGAGATATCTCTTTCTTACTGAGATTCCTATATTTCGATTGCCGATACAAAATCTTAAGTTATAAACATTGGAGTGAAAAATTGCATATCTTAAACAAAAGCCTCTGGCAGCCTCTTGGATTTCCACTTTAGTCAGATTGCTGGTTTCAGGCATCAGACGTGGGTGTGCCATGCAAAGGCGTGAGCCCCCCTCCCAAAGGGGCATTCACGCTCATGCCATAAGGATAAAGCTACCGCTGTGGCTTTCTAGTGCAATATACCTCAGGACATCATCAGTAAGACTGCCATGTGGTCTTCACCAAAAGCATTCTGCAAGCAATACTGTCTGCACACCAGCTCCATGGGAGATGCCATATTTGGACACGCTGTTTAAGGTAACTCGTTTGCTAGTTAATACGGGTTCTCCTCCTCCCCCCAAAGCTTCTTTATTGCATTCATATCCCCCATCAATATGTAGGAAATGGGACAGGACATAGGAGTAAGACGCGGTGACTCCCTGTTTTCATTACTGTACCCCTAGTGCATAGTCCCCTTTGCTCCAAAGGCCCACCCTCGATCCCTCCTAAACTGGTTAGATAGTAACAGCCGATGAGTGGACATGGACTCATGGTAGGAGTTAGTGTGGGTGGGTTTGCCCAGGCATACCATTGAGCCTGACAAATTTAAAGGAGAATTTGAATGTTCCTGTGCAAAAGGCTCTAGTCCCATCCCTGTGGTATACATATAATGAATCACTCTCTAGCCCTCTCCCTTTCTCTCTCTCTCTCTGTCTTTCTCGTCCACTCTGTCAACTCACTTTAAAGTCCACACACACATGCGAATAATAGAATTCTAGTGGCACAGCAGCACGTTTGCAGGAACTAAACTAATTTTAAAAAGATACCGTGCAACATACTGTCAGAGGGACACAAATAAATAAAGGAATATACCATCTGACAAACAAATCTATCCACACCATATTAACAACATGGAAGCAAAACGAATCCTAATAACATTCACCATACAACAGGGAAAACCAGGGTTTTAAATCCCTGGTAATCTTATCCCGTAGTGCCCCAAACATCCCCTTACACCAGGAATTGGGAACTATGGGACAGTTCATGCTGCAAATTTGAAACCTTCAATGCACCGGCTGAAGACTTGGGCTGCCACTCGAGGTGTAGCATATAGACGAGTTCTAATTGACCTTTTCCATCAGTCAGGAGCCACACCACGACCATGCTTTAGGGATATCCATTAGATTGCTTCTGATCTTAACTTTAAACATGGATGATTCTGAGTAATTAGGCGCCAAGACATTGAGAAATACGCTGTTATCCCCTTTGCATCTAAGTTCTTGTATTGTCACACCTGTAAAGAAATTCTAATGCAATGCTCATTAATCCTGACTATCAACAATGGAGGAAATGTTGCTTAGACTCAAGTGTCTGTCTCTTAACAAACAAACCCCAAATAATTCTTGTGATTGTAGCCTTGCAACACTTAGAGTAGAAACTATGAAAATGGGGCATAGACTACAATAATGTCTCTACTGAATTGAACAGGAAGATGGGCTCAGGCATCAGCTTGATTGTATTGTTTTATTTAAGGTGAATTTCTGTTTATTGTGCAATAAATTTTGTTGTCAAATTTCAGATTATATGTACAGTACTGTGTTATGGGATTTTGGAATGTTCTTTTAGAAATGTGAACATGGAATATTGGAAGAACATTGTTGTTGAATATTGCATGTTGTATAATGTTTTATGGATGTATATGTAAATAAGCATTGTAATTCAAACTTGAAACCACTGAAAGCACATTATCGCAAAACGGGACCATTACATTGCAGAACAGACATGTGAGCACACCATGCATGTACGATGTCACAGCAGCGACACTGTCCTAACCTCTCAGAAAAGCAAATGAAGCAGTAAAAAACATACACACACACAACAGACAGACAATGTATTATTTCATTACACTATCGCTTTTGATTTCAGACACTTCAGGAACAAACTGATCAACATATAAATAACCGTATGCCTTTTTTTAAATAATCATGATGGTTCCTTTGCCGGAATATCATTTTTAACAAATTACACAAACCAAACCCTTTCTCTGCTGCAAATCATAAACAGATACTATAACAGACTCTGCTGAAGCTGCAGACACATTTCAGAAAATGTTGTCTCAAAAGAAAGACTCTGAAAATTGATACATCAATTAATATATTTCACCAGAAAAAAACATACATTTAGGTGTAATATTGACACATGATAAAGGCGGAGGCATTGTTCTTTGGGATACTACACTGTATTCCACAGAAGTGATGCTCCAATTGAACAACCCCGTCTTCTATCGTAGACTCAACCATGATCCTACAGCCTCCATCGGTGAAGAAATCAAAAGCCTGATGGACCATGCTTTACATGAAGAATGGATTGATCAGGATGAACATCAGTTTCTCATAAAAACATCACCTGTCACTCCTGCATTTTATCTTCTTCCCAAGGTTCACAAAAATGTATGCGTTCCACCCGGAAGACCTATTGTATCAGCCATTAACTCGATTCTAGAGCCACTTTCCATTTATGCAGACTGGTTCCTTAGACCCTTTGTGCTACACATGAACTCCTATGTAAAGGACACCACCAGTATGATTAATCTTGTCTCTGAGATCCACTTCAACACCACCGATCTTCTAGTTACCCTGGACGTGACGTCCCTTTATACAAGCATCCCACAAGGAGAATGCTTGAAAATTATGGAGATGTTCTTGAATCGACGGACTGATACATTGCTAAAAGTACCCACACCATTCATTATGGAATGTATTAGAATCGCCCTGACAGAAAATTTCTTCTTATATGAAGGTACCTTCTATAAACAAATCCATGGTACAAGTATGGGGGCCACTTTTGCGCCAGATTTGGCCAATTTATTCATGGATCATTTTGAAAACACATCCATCTACCATCCATCCAATCCTTTTAATAAAGATATTCTAAAATGGTGCCGTTACATAGACGACGTGTTCATGATCTGGCAAGGGGATCTCCCCCGCCTGCACGTTTTCCTAGAATGGCTCAACAATCATAACCCATACATTAAATTCACTATGACGTCCAACTCTACCACCATTCCTTTTCTGGATCTTCTTATTTCAAAAACTGAAGAGGGTAGTCTCAGCACGACCCTGTTCCGTAAACCCACTGACAAGAACACCCTTCTCAGATACAATAGCTTTCACCCTCGGAGTTTACGTGAGAATCTACCTATTGGGCAATTCCTGAGACTCAGAAGAAATTGCACTGATCTCGGAGATTTTACTAGAGAAAGTAGAGCTTTGAAACAGCGGTTGTCTGCTAGGGGGTATCCTAATAAATGCATCAATCGAGCATATAAAAGAGCTAAATATGCTAACAGAGCTATATGCCTCCAGCATGAACCCTCGATAAAAGAGGACAGGATTACATGTGTTAGCACGTTTAGCCCCATTAGCAATGCCTTGCGCAAAGTGATTAAACAACAATGGCATATCTTGACCACGGAAGACTTTAGCCCCAAACAACCTAGGTTTGCCTTTAAGCGCCAAAAAAACGTTAGAGATCGGTTGGTCCATACTTATCCTGCCATACGTCCTTTCTCATCACAATCCACTTTGTGGAATCTTCCACCAGTAGTGGGCCACTTTAAATGTGGCCACTGCTCAGTTTGCGACTTAACAGACAATTACAAGTCTATTGACCTGAATGGCAAAGTTTGGAATTTAAGATCATTCTCCAACTGCGCTTCAGATTGGCTTATATACGGAATTAAATGCCCGTGTAACCTACTGTACATAGGAAAAACTAGCCGCACAGTTCGACTCAGAATCTGTGAACACAGGTCATGCCTGAAGAATAAAACTGAGAACAAACCTTTGGTCTCTCATTTTATCACAGCTAAGCACCATTATACGGATTTCAAATGGTTTGTGATTCAAAAAATATCCCCTTTACCGAGAGGAGGAAATAGAGATCTGTCTCTGAGCCGCGCTGAACAAAGACTAATATATACTTTGAACACGGTCAATCGGGGGCTCAATTCCTCGGTGGAATGGAATAATCTGACCACGTGATGTGGTCAGAATCTCGCAGATAACACACTTTCTTGACCTGCTAGACCCCCCGGGCTCTGGGATTTAGGTGTCATCCATCACCCCATTTGCTGGTGAGTTTTTGACGCCAATACGCCGTGATTTTAATTCGAGCGCCGCGTTTCATTAGATCGCGTGTTAGTAGGTCCTCTTCACATGCGCATACATTTCGAAGAGGACGTTTTGAGATAAAACTTTCCCTCTATGACACCCCTTCCATCGTTGCCACTCCTCCGAAGTGGATATTTGACATGCTATGCATGCATCTCCCTGGAACATTGGCAAATTTGGACAAGAGCGTTCCAATGCATCCTTGTGTAGGAGGTGGGTGTACGCACTGCACCTTTAAAGAACAAAGTCTTTACCTGTCGTCACGTGATTTATACACGTATTTAAATTCTCCTTCCGCACTACCGCTCCGACCATTTGGTACACAGCGGCGGTGACGAGAGGTTTTCCTTTGTGCTTTCTGCAGTATGTTAAGGTAAGCGTGGGTTCCCCATTGCGCCCAGAGTTACTCGCTCGATTCGCATCGAGCTGCCAAGTTTAACTGGTTTCCTTCTTGTATTGTGCAGAACTTTGACTGACTAATTGTCAAACTACTTTGGACTCACTTGGCAATAGATGTACGTGATTATGCAACGCTGATACAATCGCGCCTGCCGCTCGCTAAAAATCGCCAGGGACTTTGTTCCGTGTAAAAAAAGGTACGCTTTTTGACATGTCCTTTGGAAGGGTAATTGTTTCTCTCCGTAACAAACAAGTTTGTTGTCTTTTTTAACTATAGATGATTTGTCTACGCATGCGACACACTTGTTCTCATTTGCTCTGCATCATTTAGATGATAAACACTTAAGCAATTATGCTAGAGTCCGCCTACATTTGGTTTTTCTCGGGCTGGGCTAAAAAGAAAATAAGTTTACCCGACAATGTTTTTTAGCTTGATGTTTTTACCGTTACCTTGGTCCAACTTTAGATACCGGCACAAATTATATTATAAATAGTTTTGGGTTTAGAATGGCACAAAATGGAATTATTGTCCTGTTATCTTCCACTCATCTAGAGCACACTATGAATCCTCCTAATGATTATTGAAGTAATCATACTGTGCTACATTTCTGTTTGCGCAAGAGTCATTGTTTGTCTCTTTTCTTTATCACACCCTATACAGTAGCTAGTGGTAAGGGTTGGATCCACACATTTTTTTATGTCATATAATGTTATGTTTCTATCGTAAAACGTTCTGGGCATGATGCTCAGCATGTATTCGAATTTGGTTGGTTTATGTGGCACAATTGAAGGATTTAAAAGATTGTCAGGTTATTCCATCAGCCGACATAGGGTATGTCCAAATACTAGAGGCCACATTGTCATTGTCATTTAGTTTCAATATAGATGTAAGTGTGTCTATGCTGTATGATTAATTGTATATATATGTGCATTTTTCTAGATCTGTGTGATGCCAATATCGAATCATTTATAAGGCTGTGTTTGAAGAAATGTCTTGTCCTGATGATGGCCACTACAACTGTATTCTATATGGACACTTGAGAAACTGTCCCATATGAGCATTGGCCGAAACATGTCGACACTTTGAATCTCAGCAAATGCTAAATTTCTCGCTATTTTGCAACATTTTTGTACCAGGAAGTGAAGGTGTATTATTTCATCTCGCCTGTGTTTGTTTTCCTTAAGGCTTTTTGTCACCTGGAGCCTTGCCTTATATAATTGTTTGACACTAATTTTTTATATTTTTTCTATTTGTGTCTTTTCACTTGACTTGTATGTGATTGATGTGCTTATTTGTAGTTTTTTAATGTTTTAGATTGTGAATTAAAATTATTCGCTTGTATGCCTCTCTCTCTTCTACCCTTGGTTTTTTGTGCTATTGACAAAAATTCTTTTGCTGTTATATAACCATATGTATGTGTGACTAACAGTGTATCCAACCTCGCTCTCAATGAGGGTAGTGAGGGGTAAGCAACTCCTAAGCACCAGGTCTCTGGTACTTTCTTTCTCTGCTTTGTGTTCATTTAACCCGATTGCGAGTTTGCTCCCCCGAAAACAAAAAATATTGAGTTTTGGCCTCATTTGCTAATACACACATAGGATGTTAACATACTTTTAATTTCGCAAAAGTAGCCCGGCAAAACTGCAAAACTATAACAAGTTTGTAGTAGTACTAACAAAACTTAAATTATTTTAATATTGCAACCAGCCAACACTGAATTTGTACCTGTTACATAAGGTGACATGTGACAAACTCTGTTACAAACTTGATAACGTCCATGTATAGATACATTCTTGTAGTGGCAGAATAAAATGCACTTCTCATTGAAAGATGATACTCATTTGTTGTAGCGAATAAAAAAACACAGGGAAGGATTGTTGTAACTCGCAGTAGTAGTATTCAAAATAATTCAGATTGGTGTCATAGACATATGTACAACTTGTTCTAGATCAATGAGTAAACACCATATAATTTAGAAATTATAATACATAATCCATAGAAAATCAGTTTACTGTAACGCACACCTGACTCCCACGGAGGCGCTGGTCTAGTCTGGGTTGCTGTGGCCTCTTCGAGCGTGATGCGCAGAACTCGGAACTCCGACTGAACAGGACCCTCAAATCTTGCTTGTCTGGCCCGTAGGAATATCCTTCTGCAGATGAGAAAGGGGATTAACAGTCTGCAGAATAATGTGCTTGCTCACCCCTTCCCCCCTTCGTTCTTCTCTAACTTCCTCCGAAATCCCCGGTTGAAGCTCACCTTATGGTTTGAAAGGATGAACTCTCCATCATGCTTCTGGTGCAGGGGCGAGTGTTTGTCCAGTTACTTCACTGGTTTTCAGAATGGCGCTGGCAAAATCCACTTGACTTTTCCGAGCGGAATGCGGTAAGTATGAAGATTACAAAAGTTCAAGTGTTGAGCCTCCTTTTCTGTTGCCTTCCTAACCTGCGATCTGTCCTTGATTTCAGGTGCAGAATGAAGGCGATGCGTTGAGGGACTGACTTGCCGATGGTAAACTCAGGTGAGTTAGCGATGGGGGCGATCCCTCTTAATGTCTTTAAATTCCTCCAGTAATGTCTTTTGTCCTTTCCCCATAGGGGCCGGGGTGCGGTACCTGCCAACGTAGCGGCACCGACCCGAAATGAGGAATGATCCACCAACAGAAGACCGGTAAGTGTTATGGCGGAAAATTAGGCTTTCCTCATATGTTCCTTCTGCTCACCTTTTGTCTCTTCTTCTCTCCCCTAGGCGCAGAGATGTGGCGACTGGTGCAGACAGTCGCGGTGGAGCCAGAAGAACTCCCGAGGACAGGTGAGTGAAGCGCGGCGCTGCAGCGAGCAACGCAGTGCTTTAAAATGAAAGTCTTTTCTCAGGAACGCTGGCGTAAAGGTTCCGGATGCAGGTAAGAAGTTTGATAAAATTCTTGGTTTTCACCTTTCTCTCCTCTTCTTTCCTTACAGGTTTTCCAGGATCGAGGCGGGCGTGGCTGGAGACCAGATGCAGGAGCAGACACGGTGAGCGTTCAGCTGCTTGGATGCAGAACAACGCGAAGCGTGAGCTACTGTCTGGGTGTGGCTTAAATAGCCCCCAAAGTAGTTCCAGGTAAGTATCCTTCCCTGGCCACGCCAGAGTGGCAAAATAGTTCCAATGAAAAAATAGTCCCTTTCAGGTCTCAGGGAGGCCAGAATCTTGCAGCATGGTCTGCATCAGGTAAGTGCACAAAACACCTTCCTTTATGAGCCTGGCGCCTATGGCGCCAGGACTGATGTCCAACATGATCCTGGCGCCAAAGGCGCCAGGACAGAGTCCAAAGAGCCCCTATAAGGGGCCGCTGGGCTTTTACCCGGGGGCATGATGCCTGCTCCCGGGGGTGCTGGGCCTGTCCTGGTGCTCCGGGGGTAGGCATCATGACATTTGCACAGATCAATTAACAAAGAATTAAAAGCATATACGTATAAACATATGCATGAGAAAAATAAAATACATCCTTACCTTGAATAATCAGGAAATAATGGAAACAAATATGAGAAATATTAGCTTACTATTTATAAAACCAAGTCCTGGGCAGAAGTGAGACTGGAAATAGGAAAGATGAGCATTGGAGTTCAGGAAAGGTTGAAGATTTTGAACAACCAACGTTTCCATAACTTTAGATAAGCTGGGTAGGTTAGCGCTAGGGTAGACATTTGCCAAGATAGTGGTGCCCAAACCTGTTATTTTCCAGGAAGCAAATAATAATACCTTGTTTAAGTGGTGGCAAGTCAGAGTGGATTTGGCTGATTTGAGGAGAAATTTGCTCAGCCAAGTGTTGTCAAAAAAGATACCTTAACCCAGCATAGAGTGAATTTCCCCGTTAGTTTGTTTTAACATATTAATAATGACCAACATCGCAGCAGTTTGTACTGAGTGCAACGAGGAAATCACCTTTCCAGAATCACTTGAGGGCGGTGGGCAAGTCAGAGCGCCAGGCTTATTCGTGGCACTGAAAATCCAATTAATGGCAGCAATTTTTTTCTAGAATTAAAATAGATGTAGCCAAAACAGATCAGGCGGGAAACATTTCACAGGAGGTGTGGGGGATTTAACTAAATAAAATGTAATGTGTGGTTGATTAGCTGCTGATTCAATTTAAGCAGCTCAATCTGGTTCACTAAACATAATATAACATAAAACGAGCATCCTTCGAACCTTAACACACCCTGTCAATTAATAAGTACAAAATGCCAGGGGGCCGTGGCTTCGAGGCCATGCAGTAGGAGGCACGATAGAGAAGCTCCTTCGAGATCCTGAACCAAATCCAGCTAAATCTGGTGCAAAACCACTAAAAAACACCTAAAACTAACAGAAAAGACGTTGGAACGTCCGTAGATCACTGGCTGAGTCTCCCGACGGAAATCGGAGCAGGAATCGAGGAGAAAACGGCGAAAAAACACGGCGCCCGCGGGAAACAAAATGGCGGGTGCGAACGGCCGAACCGCTGGAGAGAAAGTCAGCGCTTCATAACCACGGGCGAGGTGCGGCTGGCGGGGGACAGACAACACCCTGCACAGTAGGAACCCTCCTGGAGAGGCGACCGAAGACAAACATAGGCGGTCCGAGGAACGGGCACTACAGAGCTACGGAGCTGGAAAGCCCAGTGTAGAGAACGCACCCGATCTCCACGGGCATGGGCGCACGTGTGCCCCATTTCCCTTTGGAGCCATCCCGCCTGCAAGACTAATAAGCCAGGGTGGGTTAAGTTAACCGGCCACAAACACCCGCCGCTGACCGAAGACGAACAGAAGCTGTCCAGGAAAGGGAGCCGGAGAGTCGATGCGGACACCATAATGGTATGGGGTTGGAAGAAGCCTAGTGGGGAGAGTGCACCCGAGCTCGACCATACAGGCCCCATCTCCCCTCGGAGCCACTCCGCCGGCAAGGATTATAAAGGCAGGTCAAGATAGTTAGCCAGGAACGCACATGTCCGGCGGAGACAACATATCCAGAGGCACAGAGAAACGAGAGGGGCAGACAATATAAGGGGAGGTGGAGCTCGTAGCGCCGGGACTGGCAGCGAATGGAAAGCACACGCGGAGCAGACCGCACGGCGCCCAGCAGGCAGACAGATATAGACTGGGAGAAACAGAGTATGCAAGGAACGAGAACCGGCGCACACAGAGCAATATTGACTACGAGCTAATTCACGCAAACAAAACGTAAATGGGACCGCCACCCATCCTGTAGGCCAGAGAGGCCAGAGCCGCACAAAAACTACTGAAGTGCACTAAAGGAGGGTCAGTACGAAACAAGCCAAGGCACAATATTCAGCGCAGCAAGCTCCCCCGGCAGATAAAGAGGGCACACAATAACTAACAGGACAGTTACAAATCCAAAGCAGGGAAGCCCAGGAACGGAATTCGAGATATTGAGAGACTGATAGGGCCAAGACACAGACGGACCCGGATCCGTTGTCCATTTAGCAGTACAACAGCGAGTTCCATAGAGATAATGCCAAATCGGAAAACAGAGGGAAAATCTAAACAAACCAGCATAGAAGCCTTCACTAAAACACCCGGAAACAAACAACCTGCCCAGCCGGACACAGCAATGGCTACCTCAAGCACAACACAACAGGCGGGAAATACAAATGAAGGACCGATCCTTGAAGCAATAGCCACCTTGAAAGCGTCCCTTGATGTCAAAATGGACGCAGCGATAGGTGCCCTCAAGGCATCCTTAGAAAATAAACTGGACACTGTCATGGTAGACGTGGGTCTCCTCCGCCAGGATACCAGAAATCTGACGGACAGAGTAACAAAAACAGAGCAGCAAAACACCACAGATGTGGCGGTCACGCAAACACAAATGTCAGAGGTGATACAAAAGGCCAAGATCCTCGAACAAAGGGCAGAAGACGCAGAAGGCAGAGCACGAAGGAACAATATTCGCATAGTTGGGCTTCCGGAGGGCGAAGAAGGCAGAGATCCCACCGAATATTTTGAAAACATGCTGCTCCAAGAGATTGGAGCAGGAACTCTTTCCCAGGGCTTCACGGTGGAGAGGGCGCACAGAGCACTGACCAAAAGACCTCAGCCAGGCGCCCCTCCGAGAGCGATGATCACCAGGATCATGAATTTCAAGGATAGGGAGAAGATACTATCATTCTCAAGAGAAGGGGGAGTGATTACAAGGAACACCTCCAAATTACTATCTACCTAGATTATACAGTCATGGTCCAAAAACAGAGAGCAAAATTCGGTCCGACGAAAGAGCACCTCAGGACGGCAGGAGTGCGATACATGCTCCTATACCCCGCCAAATTTAAGGTACTCCATCAAGGGAAATCATGGTTCTTTGACTCGACTGAAGATGTCCATGCATGGATGGACCAGCAGGGCATCCCCCAGCAGAGACAAAGGAACCGGAATAATAACGAGGACCAGTCCCGGTGAGTGGAAACGTCGACTTTAGAAACAAGACGTCAACATAAAGTAAGCCACTAAGCCAGATGCAGAGCATAAAGGAGCAGCCTGCTTCAATCCAGCTGTGATGGCTAAGGAAAACCACAACCCCAAAATTAATGTTTCACAAGTTAGGATGCCAGTTTGGAGGCATTACGCTGCAGCAAGCCTGTTTCACTTCGGCGGACAGAGCAAGAGAAGCGGCGAGGCCCGAGCAGGGGGAGGGTGGCTGGGCGTTAGTTTGGAAGTTTTGGTTTATTTAGTTACAGTTCGAGTTATTGACTTGAGTGAATGGTTTGTAAAAGGCATTGGCAGCAGAGCAAATAATAAAAGCTATAATGAGATAATTCCAGCACGAAGTGACTGGTGCAGCACACAGCAACAAATCTGGGACACAACCGCCGAGACACAGGGAGAGGGAGCCTGGTGGGGACGACTTCAAGTAGCACCACTAAGAGCAGCTGCAAGAGACGGAGGACAAGCAAGAGGCTATGGGACGACGGAGCCGGATCAAGTAAATACACATGGGCCTGAATGAGTTAATAATAGCAACCTGGAACGTGAGAGGACTAAATGCATACGTCAAAAGGTTACGAGTCTACACCTGGTTGAACAAGATGAAGGTCAAGATAGCTATGATCCATGAGACGCATCTGACACAAACGAAACAGGCCAAAGTCGTTCAGAAATGGGGAGGACAGGTATACCGTGCCACATACTCAATTTATGCGCAAGGAGTACTAATATGGATCACCCCAGGAGTGCCATTCCAGCTCATAAAACAGGAAACTGACCCAGAAGGCAGATTGGTGCTAGTGCATGGCATGTTGGAGAATAAAGAGGTGTGCTTAGTTAACACCCACGCTCCGAACCACGATGCGACGGAATTTTTTAAGAAGCTGGCACCCAAGCTGGCCCAGTACAGAGAGGCAATGTTTATCTGGCCCGGAGACTTTAATTGCACTTTGGACCCGCTCCTGGATAGGTCGGACAACAAGCACAAGAAACCAGCACCCCCTGCCAAGGAGCTGCATAGGACCCTCGACCGTCTACAGTTGGTGGATGCTTGGAGACAGGTACATGGTGGGAAAAGAGGGTAGACACACTATAGCACACCCCACGGAACATTTACACTAATAGACTATATGTTCACGGGCATTGAGTCACTGCAGGAATTTACAGGGATTAACATCAAATCCCGCACACTTTCAGACCACACCCCGATACTAGCAACATGGGCACATATACACAGGAAAGCCCTGATACCAACATGGCGACTCCGGGCAGAGGGATTGGGAGAGGGAGAGTTTGAGGAACACCTTCAGGAGGTGATAGAAGACTACTTCGAACATAATGAGGGAAGTGTAGAAAGTAACGTCACACTCTGGGATGCATTTAAAGTTGTGATACGAGGACGGCTATCGGCAGGATTGGGGGACTGAAAGGTGCAGCCATAGAAGAACTCAACAAACTGGAAAGGCAGATAGGAACAAAGGAACGTAGAGCAGAGGCGGCGGGAGAGGAACCCAGGGAGCTGATGGAGTTGAGGACAAGATGTATAGAGTTATGGGAAAAACTGGGAAGGTTGAACTACGGGAGGTATCTACAACGATTGCATGCGGAAGGGGATAAGCCTAGTACACATTAATGTAGAACACATTAATCAGTCTTTTGCCCGCTTTTATGAGCAATTGTGTGCCCCTAATCCGGAAATTGACCCGGAGAACATAATAGACGCGTTAGCAGAGATAAGGTTGCCAAAATTAGCAAAAGAGCAAGCTCAAATACTCAATGCCCCACTCACGGTGGAGGAGATAGAGAGCATAATCGCTAATCTCCCCACCGGCAAATCCCCGGGTCCGGACGGACTCCCGGGAGAGTTCTATAAAACAATCAAAAGTACCATCACCCCGAAACTATTACAGACATATCAAGATGCATATGAAAGCGCACAACTACTGACTAGCATGTCGGAATCATTAATTGTACCGATCCTCAAACCAGGAAAACCACCCACGAAATGCGCAGCATACAGGCCGTTTTCCCTCATTAACCAAGACGGCAAAATACTCACGGCAGTTCTAGCCAACTGCCTAAACCAAGTAATCCCCACCTTGATACACTCTGATCAAACAGGCTACGTCCCGGGACGGAACACGTCATGGAACCACTGTAGATTCCACCATGTGATAGATAAGACAAACCAGAGACAGGGGGGGTGTGCGATAGTGTCTCTGGACGCCATCAAAGCATTTGACTCTGTGAACTGGGGGTGGCTGCTGAGGGTCCTCGCCCATTTCGGCATTGGGGAGGGGTTCCTCAGAAGGATTAGGTTATTGTACAGGGACCCCAGAGTGAGGGTAAAGATTGGGCGATATATCTCGGAAGAATGGAGAATCCATAGGGGAACTAAACAGGGGTGTCCACTGTCACCAATGCTGTATATTTTGGCCCTCGAACCGCTGACGGTTTTTCTCATGGCGGAATATGGAGACACAGGGATAGACTTAGATGTAGTGCTGCATCAAATCTCGGTAAATGCAGACGACATGCTGCTTTTTGTGGGAAATCCGTGCACTAGTCTGCCTCCTAGAAGCAATCGGGGCATACACAAGACTTTCCGGTATAGCAATTAACAAAGAGAAGTCGCTGATCTTTCCCCTGGCTGGCCTGAAGCGGGTTCCCCCGGCAGAGCTCCCGGACATGGGTTTAACTTGGGCACCGTACTCCTTCCGATATCTGGGAATAGAGATACACCATGACACCGCAGATTCTCATCAACATAACATGCAGGCAGCCCTCAAAAAAACACAAAGGTCTATGACATTCTGGGGAACACTGCCACTGGGGATGATGGGTAGGGCGGCCCTCTTGAAAATGGTGGTACTCCCACGCCTGCTATACTACCTCACAAATATCCCACACAGTATTCCCAAGGCCTTCTTCACCAAATTGAATACAATAGCAGGGAACTTTCTATGGGAGAAGCAGGATTGCGCTGAAAACTCTGCAGTGAGACTATGAAGAAGGGGGCATTAGGCTGCCGGACTTTGAAAAGTATTATTTAGCGGGGCAGCTGCAATTCACAGTCCAGTGGCTGGGTGAGGAAGAGACAATCGATACAATCATCTTTCAACCAGCGCTAAAAATATACTACTTGAGAGAAATATTATGGCTGGACAAACACCTGGTCGGGACCCTACCACGCCTGCTTAACCTCGCTGTGGGGTTATGGAACAGAGCGTGGAAATTACAAGGGACACGGGACCCCCAGTTGGCAGAAATCCCTCTTGCGGGCCTTGTGGGCATGGACACAAACACGTTAGCAATTTACCGAACCCAGTGGGAAGCCAAAGGCGTTGCACAAATTGGGGACCTGAGGAGGGAGGAGAGGTGGGCAGACTTCCAGGAGATGGTGGAGGAATATGATATACACAAAGGCCAATTCATCCTCTATAACAGAATAATCCTTAAAATCAAGAGGAGATGGCCAGAATGGGAAGACCAAGAGGACACCACAGGGGAGCTAGACACATGGTACGATATAGTCAAGGGAACACACACAACCTCCAGGTTATATGAACAGATGCTAAGAGCCAACAATGCGAAAGAGCTACACATATGACAGTGCTGGGAAGAAGAACTTCACAGGCCCTTTAGCGACCAAGAATGGAGCAGGGTGTTAAAATATCAGAATGAAAAAAGTGTCTAGGAACGCAAGGTTCAAACAGGCGCAGCTGTACATAACACACAGGGCGTACCTCACACCCAAGAGGATGAACATGATGTATGGGGGTGATCCTGGAAAGTGCCCCCGATGCTCAGTCGACGAAGAAGACATGGTCCACATGTTTTGGACCTGCTCAATTATACAAATCTTCTGGGAAGGTATCAGTGCCAAAATAACAGAAAGTGGACTCCAAATACAGGTGGAGCACCCAGAGAGGTACTTGCTGGGCCTCTTCCCGAGAGGAGGCAGACATGGGATGCACCTAGCAAAAATGAAGGACTTGATATGTATATTAGCCAAAAGAAGGGTAGCGATGTCCTGGAAAACAAGAGAAGGCTCGACCATAGATTCATGGTGGTCGGACCTCTGCAAGTGGACACTAGCGGAAACTGCGGTGTGGATAAGAGCAGTGCAAAGGGGGGAAGGAGAAACGGCACAGAAAATAGCTGCATGGAACTCCCTGGTACAGGACTTATTTGGACAAGAGGGGGAGGAAGAAGAAGGAGAAGGCCACGAGGAGGCGCGAGAATAACGATGGACACAAGACAGTGGTGCAGAGGTAACCAACCAGGACAGTACAGGCAGGAGGGTCGAACCTGCCCACATAAATCGTTATAGACGAAGATGGCAAGGTCGTCAGAGAGCTCCAGAATAATGAACCCATAGAAGAAATCCATAGAAATGCCAATATGCCAGGTATGTTATGTGTTTGTATGTTATATCTGTTGTTCGTTTAAAAAATAATAAAGACATTTTTACAAAATAGTACAAAATACCATTCGTACATGTATATCTTTAAAATATACACAAACAGCAGACCAACAGGCATTGTAAGCATACAATGTAAATACACATATTAGCATTTAAATAAATAGTAACAATATACAACTAAAATAAAATCACCTCAAAACGTACACACATTTAAATATCTACCTCACAAAAACATGTACGCTTAATATCATATTCATTCCACATTCCACACCAAGCAGCATCCGACATTCACATTTGAAGTACAAACAAGCACACATACAACACCAATGGACAAACAAAATGCACACAAAAACCCCTCACACATTAGCACACATGCACAGATCAATAACAATCTAAAACAAGGTGGGTGAAGGTTTCAGCGCCACTATTTGTATTTTGTGTTATGTTTAGTGTTTAATAAATCATACTAGCGATATGTATATTATAAACGTATAACTCGGGTGTGGGGTGTGCCTGCAATCTACCAACCACTTCTGATTTTTCATTCTTAAACTCCAACCATTGCTTCTCCTCGCTCATCCTATTGACAACACCGCTAGCATGCAGCATGCATTGTCTGGCAGGTCAAGGCAATGACCCTCGGCGAGAAACAATTCAGAGGCAGCTTTCGTGTACAGTGTGAATGGAATGAAAGCAAACCGCGCGCTATTGAGGCGCGCATAATGGCGGCCACTCACGCACTGGAATAAAATGCTTCTTTTTTTTGTGTGGAGGAGCCGAAGTTAAAGCGGCGTCTGATAACTTTTTATTATGTTCATGGCTAGCCTTCATGCCGAGAGCCGAACAGCAACGGTGCACAAGGTCACCTCATTAGCTGCTCCCAAGCACATGAAAAGAAAACAGATAATGTTGTTTGCCGAGGGCCTTCAAACACGCAGCTATTCAGGACGGATCTTCCTGTCATTATTATCCGAAAAAGAGCTGCCACGAAGAGCTGCCATATCCACGCAGCGTCTGAATTCGAGGCAGTTGGTGCACAGGCTTGCCCTCACACAACATTTCTGTTATTTTACATTTTCTGTATTTAAGCATTTTGCCAAAAGTGCCATACCCTACTGTGCCCAATTCGGAGTTGTTGTAGATTGGATGAAGGTTGGGTAAGGTAATATGGAGGGGAAAGATTAGAAAGTTCTGAGAGGAGAACCCCAGATTCGGTAAAGTAGCCAATGATGAACTGTGGGTCTTCAGAGCTCTTCTGAGCTGTATATTGACTGGGTTAAGGCAATGGGGTGCTGGGTGAGAGTTCTAGAGACAGGAGCCTTCATAATGGGGGTGAGTAACCCTCCAAAACAAGTGAACTTCAACTGGTAGGTGACCAAAGGTTTTGGTAGGTCAAACTTAGGCATCTGGATGACTCGACCGTGGTAGGCTCAGTAGGTCGTGCAGAGTACCTTGAAGACAATCCTTTGCTTTCTACACAGTATTGTTTTTCGGGTTCTCTGAATGTTTCCTGCATATTTTCAGTAACTTTGCTGAACTTGTTTTGTCAATTGTGCAGCCTTTTTACAACAAACAGTGGGGGAGAGCCCCCACTTCCCCTTTCCACCTCTCACCTCCCACCCACCCTCACTATATATCTTACCTCAATTTACCACCTATATGTTTGGGGTACAAAAGGGCAAGAAATGCATATTCCGCAACCTTTAGCTGGGGAGATACAACCTATTAGTTTTAGGTTGAAGGTGAAACAAGCAGCACAATTCTGTTCTCTAGTTTAGGGATCTGCAATCTGTTACTCTTTGAATGTTTTGGACTACAATTCCCATGATCCCTGATCATTGAATGATGACTAGGGCACATGGCTGTTGTTGTCCAAAACATCTGGACAGCCAAAGGATGCAGACCCCTGCTCAGGTGTATTTAGGGACTTGGCCTGTACCACGTCATTCATATGGGTATGACTGTTGGACCACTGTTATCGTGTGACGGGCTGTTTCAGTGGGTTGATGTATGTCAGTAGCTTTAGATGGCAAAGGGCTATGCCAACTAAGATAGCATTAGGTATCATGCATGAAGGGCAACTTAATTATTCCAGTTGTGCCACAATTTTTCCCACACACCCACAGCTGTACAGTACACGCACATGCGTGCAAATTCAACTACAGCTTGTGGTGTTATAGTTCATGCTAATCATTCAAAATTTCC
Source organism: Ambystoma mexicanum (assembly GCF_040938575.1). Taxonomy (NCBI): domain Eukaryota; kingdom Metazoa; phylum Chordata; class Amphibia; order Caudata; family Ambystomatidae; genus Ambystoma; species Ambystoma mexicanum. The sequence goes on along the minus strand of NC_090930.1, from coordinate 1,105,114,845 downwards.
ACAAATGGTCATCCGAAATTGCATGTCTGTGATAGGCACACTTTAAAACTTCTCAATTGCACATGCCTGTTTCTCCCACAAAATATACAACTTTCCAATGCAAACATATCTACACTCTGTATAACACCACTTTAAGGTGTATGCAGTTCTGCCAAAGTACCAACGCTGTATCTTCTCCGTTAAGTGGTTACTTTCAAGGTAGGATAGTTGACCAAACTTCTCATAAGAGGATTGAAATGTTGTGTCTCTTTACCTATGGATGACATCCCGTGGTGTAGACATGGTTGAGTCTGAGCACAAGACCTTCTGCCTACCCCCCAGATCCAATCTCCCCCTTCTCCAGACCACCACACCCTAGTGCCCGAATGCACTTATATGGATTTCATTTTTGCAAACTGCTACGTGCAAACTCAAAATCCTTGCAAAATACATTGCATTGCACCACAATGACTCACAACTGAGGCCGAGGGGAGTGATACATGGCCGGTGAGTGCCATGCAGTCACACTGGAGCAGGCACAATTTTCAGAAATATTGTTCCAAATGTGACCAATGCTTTACTGGCTGACGTCCTACTCCAAGAATGATGTGTGCATACAAAATGAGCTAAAGGCAAGAGTGGGAGAAAGGTTGCCATGGCTGCTTGGATACTGGATGCAAAGGAGGGTGAATGCCTGGCACCTTAGCCATGAGTGTTTATTTGTGTCCATTTTAGTTTGGTGGAACACTTTATCCGTTGAGCAATGCTATGGAGAGGATCAGGGTTACAGGAGAGACTGTGTAGGACATTCATGACTTTGTATTACTCTCCTGTGGGCCCAGTAGGCATCAGACGTGATAAAAGAACTTTAACAGATTGTCACCTCCATAGGCTGCCCCAACTGAGGGTGAGGCCTCAAACCTTGTTTGATCTCAAAGTTATTTTGAACAATCTCCTATATAATGTTAAGTAATGCAATGTAAAGGGTTCCTAGTGATGTTTTCGAATGCCAAAGTTTCGAATGGCAAAGTTTCGAAAGAAAATGCAGTGATTTTATAACCCCAGAACACCCATTTTAGTAAAAAACAACGTTTACCTTAAAAAAAATGCATTTTTTGATGCATTTTCTTCGAAACTTTGGCATTCAGAACTATATATTCGAAACAATTCCTGGATACCATGTAAAGGGGTCCTATTATAGCACCCTTCTGCCAATGATGTTGGTCTCAATGCGCGTGGCTCTGTAAGAAAGGGGGTCTGGGGATGTTAGTTGAAGAGCAAGAAGGCACATTCGGAAACCTGTGGTGTTTTTGAATGCAAGTCGGAACTACCTGTTATCTGTGTGGAAATATGAAAATCTCTATGTTGTTTGTGGCCGGTAAGGACTGGACAGGTTAGTCCTATGGGCAGCCCCCAGGTTGTGGATTGCAGATATTGGCTGAAGGGTTGTTGATAGATGAATAGGGTCTGACTCTATTAAGCACAGTACACATGGTCGGTCATCTGAAGGAGTGTGGGAAGTGTAAGGGTTGGGGGCTGGGGAGGGGGCAAGGGGTTGGGATGTTGTAGCCTCCTGGTTCTTGATTGTCGATTTCACTGAGATTCAGGTGTATCCAGATTCGCACAGCAGAGGATTCATTAATCAAATTGATTTCCCACAGATGGTAGTGCAACGTTTTTTGCAATTGCTTGACAGAAAGTAGCCCAAGTTTCTGGTGCTCATTTTTTCAAAATGGTCGGTTGAACAGCCAATTCATTAGCTGTTTCCTGAAAGTCAGTTGATTAACTTCCAGACAGAGAGGCTTGGGTACGGTGTTCCACAGTTTCATGGACAGAACTGAACATGAGGATGCTTCTTGCCATTTCTTAATGCCGGCGTGATAGACTCAAATCACTTAAATCTGAGAAATAAGGCCTCATTATGAGGTTTCCGGTAGTAACAGCAGCCCACCGACAAACTTGCCTTACCGTTTCTCCGCCTGACATCCCGGTGCTATTGGGATATCACTGGTAGGATGGTAAGTCCCGTAGGACTCCACCGGAATGGGAACTCTGAAGCACCTTTGGTAAAGGTGCCGGTGCTTCAGTGAAAAACCTACTGGAAGGGGCCTGAACTAGTGGCAGGTCGGCCTGCCAGTACTTCACAGCCCCTACTGGCAGACGCGAAGTGAGCCGGTCTGGAAGGGTGCCAGAAACATTCTTACTGGCACCTTTATTTCCATGCTGGTTTACGTGTAATGAGCCCCAAAGTCTTTCTGCTGCATGTTTATTTCTTTGGTCTTTCCTCATTGGATAATCTGGGAATCTGCTGCATGTTTATTTCTTTGGTCTTTCCTCATTGGATAATCTGGGAATCTGAGGTAGAGCTTGTTTGCATAGTCTAATTTGATAGTATTAGAGGAATTATGACCATGGCCCTGTGAGTGAAAGCCAAGTGTGGTAAATTGTGGTGTAACAGGAGCAGATGGGAGAAACAGCTTCTGACGACAGTTCTGATCTGTGGATCAAGAGTGAGGGTGTTGTCCATTGTGGTTCCAAGATTCCTTACTGTGGTCGATGGGATTGGACAGGGGCCCATCTCGAGAGGCTGAGAGATTTTCATGGAGTTATAACTGTAGGATTACAGGATTCACCGCATCGGTTCTGTTTTGCTAGAGTTGAATTTTAGTCTGGTTACTGTCATCCATGTGTTCACCTGTACAAGACAGTTTTCAGTGTCTGGAGAGTTTGGTAACAGGTTTTTCACACATTTGTAGATTATTTGTGTCCAGATTTATGGATGAGATCTTGCACCGATGTCATGTAGATGCTGAAAAGTAGAGGTGAGAGTGTGAATTCTTGGGGTACTGCAGCTACGTGGGCGAGGACGAGAATTGAAGGCACCATGTAGTGTGAGAATGAAGGAGCTCTTGTAATATGAGATTAATGGGAGCACGTGGTGTGAGCATGAAGGCACGTATGAGGCAAGCGTAGGATGAGTGCATGATGTGTAAATGAATGTGCACTTGATGTGAGAATTTAATGTAAATGTGTTTGGTTTGGGGTGCATTGCTGGAATTTCCATTTGAGGCTGGCCTTACTGCACTTGAAAGGAACATTTGGACACATGGCTCTTGTTTCTTGCTTGAAACCATCATATCATCAACACACCACCACCATTTTGGTTCACAAATCTTTCCAGGACAAAAGCTAATGCAGCCACGTGATCTGTTTTTCATTTTGTGACTGTGTCTCCTTTGTTATTTAACAAGGGTCACCAAACCTGCACATCCATGGCGTGTCTACAGCGCACACATATAAAGCATTCTCTGGCAAGTATTCAAATATGTGTCATAGCCAGAGCACTCATGGACTCGATGTTCAAGCACTTACCCAAGCAAGAGAGCAGCCATAATTGGTCAGTTCTAACATAATCATTGATGCTCTCCTTTAACCTTTTATACATTTTCTTTTAGTTCATTTATTTTACAAAGTATAAAATAGAGGTTGCACCAAAGGGACACAATATTCATAAAAGCCCTTTATTCAAGCCAAACTACTTGCTATACATTAAGAACCTAATTCACAGAAGTGTTTTTTGCTGGGAAAACCTAATTGGAAAATGCTCTGTGATTCAGGACCGAAGTATTTAATATATTGTGGTAAAAATGCAAGTTCAGCGTGGTAAAATGGCGCAAACCTATCAGCTGCGGGATTAGCCAACTAAAATGGGAGGAGGCTTCATTAATAGCCACACAGTTCTATGCATTAGGCTGGAGAATGCCCTAAATAAGTGTGTTTGAAGCAAATAGCATATAGGCGATAACGTTGGCTTACAGGTAAGTATATGGGACGTAACAGTAGCCCAAGGCACTGTAAACATGCCTGAGAGTTTGTTTTTTACTAGAAACAAAATTCTTTTTTTTTTTTTACATGCTTAGTAGCCGCAGAGGCTGGCAGAACATTGCATTTCTGAAACAACCTTCTTCTCTCTGTCCTGAAGACGGCTACATTTGCAACAACAGACATATTGTGTAATTGCCTGATTTTTCCTGTTGCCATTAGCCAAAACATATGTCGACCATCACAAGAAAAACCTGAGGTTTCTAATAGGATTCTTCTATGATGGAGCTGTTTATTACCAAGAAGTGCTCTACCCTTGTGCCAGTTTTGAACAGTAACTGTAAACAAGACACAATATTCACGTACCAACCCCACTACATTTTTACTGTGTTGCATCAGACTCTAGGTCTGCCTTTGCAGAATTGTTTTTGTTACGTGGATTTTTTTGTTATGTGAAGATTTCTTCCTTGTTTTAACAAAGACATTTTATATATTTTATATTGAGAATTAAATAAAATTGTCCTTTTTCGTTCACTTTAGGTTGGCTGGAAAATGTGTCTTTCTGTTGACAAAAACAATAACTTTCTTAAGTTTTTTGATACTCCTATGTACACAGGCTTTTCCCTGGTCTTTTAAGTTGTTTGACTTCTTCCGATAATAGGTACATTCTCTGCTAGATTGTAGTACCAAGAGACAGGGTCATCACCTTCACTGTTCCTTTCTTTACTCCAGAACATTGCAAACTACATGTTCCCAAGATCATATGGTAAGAAAGGAACAGTGTTTGATACTTTCGAGGTCAGGAAGAAAAGCTCATGGGTGCTGGGGAAAGGCAGTGAATGCACAATAATTTTATAATTTAGCATATTAGTTTATGAAACTGGTCTACTGATGGTTTCAAAATGTCCCATGGTGGTCTGAAATTGCCCCTTTGCACATCTTAGCCAGGGAAGAAGTTCGATGTGTTCCTAAGATGCAACATTAAAACTGTAACTTGTCAATGGTTCAAGGCTCTTGCAGCTTCATGATCCGTTGTATTCCCATGAGAAACAGATGGGGATGACCGGCGGCAGATAAACAAAGATCCGCTGGTCATCTCAAATGTCTCAATGTTTTGGCACTATGATGTGGGAATTGTGGGTTGGACTATGACATCACCGATGTGGTCGAGGATGGTGTGGCAAGGTTTGCAGGACTCAATAATTTCAGGATAATCTATGTCCCATTATAGGGGAATGATGCAACTCTACCAATCATCTTCACATGGAGGACTATCCTAATGTTGCAATGTGTTTTGATGCTAATTAGTTTGTATGATTATAAAAGCTTCTGTCTCAGGGTGTATCTTTGACAGTGCCCTTCATGCAGTTCTGTTCCACATACATTTGAATCTTGCTTTCCCAGCTGCGACTGAACCCAGAATAAATTGTGTTACTTTTTGCTTGGTGTACACTCCTTTTTGGAATATTTTGTAATTTTGTATTGGTGAATTCCGAGGCAACCCGCAGTATAACATGATGACACACATTCATTGGTAGCCATGGAGGAAGTATTTGATGTCATAGAATGTCATATAGAATGTCATACTTACTTGATTTAAGTGTAAATCTGCAGGTGTGCTAATTGTGTGAAATACAGGTTTCTGTTGACATGTGCGTATATAACTGAAACATTATGGACTCCCTTTACGTTTCAGTACTAACGACATGTATCCATGTGCATGCTAGCTTTAAGCTTGGATATACCCTGGGTACGTTTCTGAAAAAAGTGCTTAGTGCACTGTACATATGTGAAAGCCCAGGTGCAAAATCAGCCGCCGCTTTGATAGCTTAGGGCAACTAGTGAGTGTGCAATCAGATAGCCCAACCAACTATTGCGGGACAGCCCCTCCCCCTCTGATGACCAATGCTCCTTTCCTTTTAGTGTTTTAAAATATTCTTTTTAAAATTAAAACTTTAAAAGGTGCAGTAAGTGTCAAATGTGCATTTGACATACAATAAGAGGTCTAAGCTATAAACCTTTCATGATTCAAATTGCCTAACTCGGTTTGATCCCCCAAGATGACCAATGCTCTTCTCTTTTCCATTTGTTGTTTGTAGCAGACAATTTATACTAACATTCTATGCACCACCTGCATTAACTTCACCACCAGCATGTCTGCCGCACTCTCTCTCTGCCCCTCTCTGTCTCTCTCTCTATCTCCGATGTTCTGTGTTTAAACAAAAAATTTCTGAATCCATAATGAAAAGCCAGGCTTAACGCTTGACTTTATTAAATGCTTTTTCACTTGCTCATCCAATCTCCTGATGGAAAACAATAAACCATTTGCACCCTGGATAAACTCTGATGTGCGAATGGCTTTCACCTCCGCTGTGGGGGACGGACATGGCGGTAACAGCCCACCAGCCCGAGCCTAGGTAGCAGGAAGCAGGGTTTGTTTTTCAGCAAAGGCGGAATTGTGTGTCACCCAAGATTACACATCTTGAGGACAAGCACTGTATCTTTTCCTTTGAACACAACCGAAATGGAAATGTGTTTCATAAGCACACAACTGGCATATCCCTTTTCAGACCAGCATACATTTTACTTTGAGCAAAGCCATAGTTAAAATGCTCATTTAAGTTGGCCTTATGTTTTCCTTTGGGCGTGACCTAGATTTAAATGTGTTTTACACGTGCGAAAATGTATCCATGTTGCAGCTGTCCTTATGTTTTCCTTCGGTTCAACCAGAATGGAAATGTGTTTTACTGGGACAAGACTGCCATTGTCGAGGCTGGCACTATATTGTCATGGGCAATAACACCATTCCAATGTGTTTTACTGGGACAAGACTGGCATACCATTGTTGATGCTGGCATCATAATGCTCTGGGAACCATGTTGCAACCTGCCTTTTGTATAGGGTTAACAAGGGCATTGCACTGTTTACATTAGAATGCCATTCAACATACAGAATCTACTTTGATTGTTAAAAACTGGTTGGACAGTTTGGAAATTGGTATTGCAGTGCTTAAACTGACAGCCCACACATTGAGAGTACCATGGCATATTTAACACTGCGCCAGGCATGTTGGCACTTTGAGCACACTGCTGTTGGCAGAATGTAAGAAAAGTAGAGCAACACTCAGATATACTATGAAAGTAACCTGGCAGCAACAACTTTGCAGCTCATTCTTATTGTATTTTGTGTTCTACCAAGAATGATTCTATCTTTTAACTGCCATAGGAAATATTTTTTAAATTAAATTATAATGTTCTTCGCACAATATGAAAGATTGATGTAATTTCTTCTGTCATATTATTTAAGTTTGACATTTTTCCTACTGTGTTGGTGGCACACTGCATCAGGCCTTGCCTCAGTGATGTGGAACACATTTATATTTTCAAGCTGCACATTCAGTTTTTCAACAGAATGCAGGACTTTTTGATTGGCATGTCCATGATTTGCTGCAACAAAAGTCCCCTCAGTGAAGCTAGTGACCTGGGGCCAGATTACAGAAACTTTGCACCAGTGCAAATGCAAAGTTGCACGGTTTTAGCACGAGGGCAAAGGGGGCAAAGTTTGTCAAGTGCAATTTGGCATGATGTAAGCCCCTGCGCAAAAATTGCCCTGGGGCAAAAAAGATACATTTTCACTGCATTATTGCAACAGGGCAAAGTTTGCCGTAGTGCTAATACGGAATGGCATTAGCAATAGGTCAAACGTTGCCCTGGTGAAAAAAAAATGCATTGAAAATGTATATTATTTGCACAATGGCAAATTCCGCCCTGGTGCTTATACCATGTCAAACTGCACTTGGAATCGTGAAATAGTTTTTTTGCATGTCTCAGTGTTTATAAACATAGGGCAAATATTGCTCTAGTGCTAATACCGTGCAACTTTGCACTTGCACTGGTGCATAGTTTCTGTAATCTGGCCCCTGGTATCTGAATCATTGGAGTATTTCATGTTTACCCCTACAGAACTGCTTGTAAATGCTATAACTGTTATTCCAATTTATTTTCTCGATTTTCTTTGCTGTAAAATGAATATTTCTATCGATTATTTTAAATGCAAACTCCTCCTCTGTTAGCTTGGGCTTGGTCGTGCCATTACATTGAAATCACATACGCACCACCACCACAGGTGCAGTTGCAAGACTTATTATAAACAGGAATTTATGTTTAAATGATCTCAAGTTCCCATTTGTATCTGCCCATGACTAATAATCCCTGGCTGATGTGTGCCCACCTTTTTCTAGCCATTACTGCAATCCCTGCCTAGCATAGCATCTGCTGCCATCACATCACGCCCCATGTTCATAGTGAAGTGGGAAGGCATTAGTAGATTTCTCAAGATAATAGTAAATTACAGAATGGGTTCAACTCCAGTCTCCACTCAGAAATTGGAAATAGACACATCCATCAGGCTGCACACATTTTGTGCAAATGCTAAATAGCAATACACGTCTCCATGCCTGTTATTACAATGCGAAAAAGGGAGGAAGCCTGAATTAACAACCCCAAGACCCCGATTCCATCAATTTGGTCATTCATGACTGGGACGATAGCTCAGTGAGTTAAGTGCCCAACTTAGACATGGGAGAAACCTGAAATGTCTACTATTCACATATTTCTTCCAAGCTCGTTAAATGTGTTTACCTTTCAGTTAAAAAATGCAACAGTCTTTAAAATATCAAACAGTAGTATGGCCATGGAGAGCGCACACACAAAATAAATATGTTTCCCTTACTTTGCGTGGATCCCTGTCCTAAACTCAGCCCATGCAATTACGGTCCAGGCCAACTATGATAAAATACTGGCTACACTACAGTTCCAAACGTCTCTTTTGTTTTCGTCCCATGGTGTGCATGTATATTTATTGTGCATTTATTCGAATAGCGAGTAATGCTTCATCAATTCATGAACAAATCCTGCACGTTAGCATGGATGGCTGACTGGACAATCCCACGTATTGGTAAATAAGAGTAAGGACAGATACAAAAACCAGGTGCATTACAGAAGCATTGGGACAGCTATAGGGGATGTCATTGATATGCAGATACGTACGTAGATAATCACTACACATTTGAGGGATATACATGCTGCAAATTTAGCATTCACAGTATTTATAACTTTGTGCAGGTGATAGTGCAGAATGGTGAATTGGAGAGGAATGATAATACCACCAGAAAGCAGAAAGATCAGTGGAGTAAGTGACACAGCAGGGAGACAGTGGTGTCATGTATCTTATTTATTTATAACTATAAGTATATGTGCGAGCCTCGCTCTCCCAGCAACTCCAACCATCCTCCCTTCTGCTTCACGCATCCCGTTCAATGGAGTTTGACACTCTGCATCGCATCATAGGTTCCATGACACAATGGAATCCCAACACTACACATCCCTTTCTTTCACAGAGGCAGTTCCGGTATTTCCACAAATCAGTATTGTCGTCCAAGTAATGTGGTCTTTGATAACACCTTCCCCATCTTGAAGTCGACAGAGATATATCTGATGTATCTGACAAGGAAAACGTTCCAACTCTCTCAACATCACTCTTCTCAACAACCTCACTGCCCACATATATATTCCTTCTCCCGATCTCTTCGACATGTCTCAATTCCATTACCATCACCCTTTCCAAATTCCACACCCTGCCATCTTTCGTCCTCAGAGCATGCTTGAACACCTCAACCACCTCAATAGGCTCTTACCACCGACAGACATCACCATGCAATCACAGGGTGATTTAATCCTGACCCAACTCCCACATAGGAAACATTGCATCTCCTGAACAGTCTGTTGTCTCGGGCTGCCTTACTCTTCATTTGGCGCCCTGTAATCCTCTCTTCTACACCAATCATCTTCATCACCATGCCTGACACATCACCCATCCAGCTGGGAAAAATACTTGTTCTACCCTTTCTTTCTCTACTATGTTCGAATGGAGAAATGCCCATGGTGAAGTGTGGGGTAATTCTATGGGCAACAATCATCCACATTACTGCTTCCTTCCACTCCTTTCCATTGGATCATACCCATCTGATGGCTTCCTTAAATATTTTGTTATACCTCTCCACAATGCCATTGGTTTGTGAGTGATATATGGTACTGGCCTTATGGACAATGTCCCTCCAAAATACATATCCATTTTTTTAGACTTAAACTGTGAACCATTATCAGTAAGAACTACACCCAGATATCCCTCGTGCTCACACAGTTCTCCCAAAAACACAGTTTTTTTTTGGTGGCATGTGGTGTCATCTCCACCTCCGCCCACCTTGTTAAAACATCCACAGCCACTATGCAATACATCTGAAATCCATCACTCGATATTGTACCGAGCACATCAATTGCCAATTTCTCCCACAGTCTTTCTGGTATGTCAGTTAAAGCCATGGGACACTTCGCACTCACACATACCTTGACACTATTAGCACAAAGGACACAATTCCTAACCCTCTTCTCAATCTGGGCACCAATAACTGTTCCTTATCATACGCTTTGTCTTCACAGTCCCTTAATGACTTTCATGTCCAAGGTGTAATATTTTCTCCTTCAATTCCTCCAGTTTGCCACCCCTCATGAGAATGCCATCACATACATGCAAGTCATTTTTTAAATTCCATAATCCTTCAACACCTGCTTCTCTAGCCATGTCTTTGCTCAATTGTCCTTCCAACAAATCTTTAATGATAGTCTGAATTTTATCATCTTTTTCCATTTCATCATACCACTTCTGTCTAGAAACCGCGGGTTCCCATATTTCACAAATTGCATCCTGCTCCTCATTGTCATTTCCAACTTCCACATAATTAGTCATATGTGACAGATAATCTGCAGCACAGTCCCTCACTCCAGGAATATATAGGATTGTGAAGTCAAACTCCTGTAGTCTGGACATCCAACTTCTTATTCTGCCAGAAACCTTATCTAATCCTTTAGTAGAAAAAATCTCGACCAACAGGTTGTGGTGTGTATGTAGTTCAAATTTGGTGCCTCAGACAAAACTCCTAAACCTTTCAGTGGCCGACTTGACTGCTAGAGCTTCTTTTTCAATGGTCGTGTTGGCTTTCTAGGGCCCCTTCAACCGGCGTCAAGCAAATGCTACCATATACTCGTTGTATTCGATTTGCGAGAGCACATCACCCAACCCCACATTACAGGCATCTGTGGTAATCATAATTTGTTGCCCCCTTTTAAAATTATGTAACACTGGTGCTGCTGCTAAAGCTTGATTGATGTATTGGAACTCTTCCTCACAGTTCACGATCCATAAAAATTGCAAATTTCATCTTAATAGACTTCTTAGAGAGCTTGTGTGATTGGTAAATCCCCTGACAAACTTTAAATTATATTCAGCCATTCCTAAAATATTTCTCACATGATCTTTGCAATTAGGTGTGCCAATTTGCTCTATTGTGCTGACTACGTCTTTTTTTTAGTGAAATGCCTTCTTTGGAAATTCTGTGATACAAGTACTCAATTTATTTCCTATCAATTTTCGATTTTTCCTTGCTGAAGGACATTCATACATCACACAGTTTTTTGAGAACTCTCTCCAGTCTTCTATCATGCTCCTCTTTGTCGTTAGCATAAATTGAGATATCGTAGAAAAAGATCACACCTTCTTCTCCATCCAATATTTTGTACGTAATCTTTTGAAAAACTGAAGTGGCTGAAATGAGACCAAATGGCTTCCTGCAGTATTGAAACCTGAAGGCTTCCTCACTACCCCCATGGGTGACACCCTTTCTGAGGCATCAATGCTCTCTGTAATGCCTGTTTATCTAGTTTCCTCAGTTCAGTTTTTAACTCTTCTTTCATGGACAGCGGTATGGTTCATAGTTTTTGTGTGACTGGTTTGTACCCTTCTTTATTAGAATACGATATGTGAACCCCTTCAAGCATCCAATCCCTTCCTTAAAGACCTAATTTCCAACTTCACTCTTGTACTGTTTCAAGTCCTCAACCGCAAATACTGCTTCATCAGCATTTGGATCAAGTTGTACTTTCAGAAGCCTTTGGTGTGTCCAACTTAAGAGAGAGGACGCTCCGTTCATTGATACATATACTCGTCCTTCAGCATGTCTCCCTGTAACATTCAAAGTCGTGTTGAACCAGACAATCAGATCATTCTTTGCCCCTCCATGGGCTCTGGGATTTATGTCCACCTCCTGAAGATATTTAGAACCAACTCTTTTCCATTCCACTTCTGGGATGAGTATCGATTTAGCCCTAGGATCCACCATCATAGTGATCAGAGCACCATTAACTTGAGCAATCGTCTTTGGGTTATCCATCACTACTTCCTCATCCTCAACAGCAGAGATATATTCCTCCCCTTCATCACTCTCGTCATACCCAATCCAATTAGTGCAGTCGTTCCTACAGCATTTCGCTATGTGTCCTCTCCCCCTGCAAATGCTGCATATCACTCTTAGCACCGGACATATCGGGCTGTTGGCTAGATGGGAGGGACTGTCACACCTGTTTCAGTACCTGACTATCCTTTATCCCATTGTGTTTTGACCTTGGCCACATCCTCCCATACCCGACTTCCTTCCGGTGCTCCTACTCATTGCTTCTCTGCCTTCACTGTTGTACCTGAATTCTCTGTTATCGTTATTCCATCTTCTCCTCCCACTTTGGTTACTTATCAACGATATAGATTCTTTAAATGGCTGCGATGTAGAAGCTGGTGCAGCCTTGACAGAAATGTCCTTTACTCTGTCTTCCAATGTACTCACACACTTTTCTAAATGCTCAATGTCTTTGGCCACCTGTAGAACAGTTTCTAACGGTGGCTTATCCTCTGCCCACAGCCTTTCTCTTACCTTGCTACTCCTACACTCCAACATAGATTGGTCTGTGAGTCTCTCAACAACCTGCTGATTAAATCTGAAAGTCCTTGATAGCTTGCATAATGTAGTAATATATTGCTCAACACTCTCTCCCTCCTCTTGTATGCGCTTACCAAACTTGTACCGTTCTAGAATAGTGCTAAGCTTCTTGTCATAAGTGACGGCATAAGTGACGGCAACTAAGTACATTTAAAGTTTCAGCCAATGTGCAATCTACCTTGAAGATTTAGCATCAGCAATTTAGGACGGCTCAAGCCTCAATTATTTCTAAATACATCTTTTTTGGTTTTTTACTTTTCTTGAAACCAGGATCATTATCTCAACTCTTAGTGAACATAACTAAGGGCACTTTATTTTGGAAATCAACTGGATTTCGCTATAGCATCAACATCACACACTAGAGTATGGACAAAATACTCCTACAAGAACCTTTCTGTTAGTGATTTACCTTTTGCTTTCGCCACCGTATTAAGGCTTGTTTCTCGTTTCTATGCTTGAATCTGATAACTTTAAATTAAATATCTCTTTGAAATCTACTATTAGTGTCATCACCTAATTTTGAGAAGCGCGACAGGAGGGCTTTTTTCCTCTCAAGTTTTCCGAGCCCAGGTCAGCCTCTGAGGCATCCCTCAGTTGCAGCATCTCAAACTCCTTTTCAAGTGTCAACCTGATCAATAACATCCACCTAGAGCGCCATCACTGTTTCTAAGGCTGACCTTCTCCTCTTTTACTTCTTCTCATAATGTTTGCTCATCTTTTTTATGGCCTTTTCATATTCATTCATCTCTTCACTGTCATCCGAAGTTAGCTCTGGTAGATCTTCAAATTGTTCCTATCCAGCCGGTCCTAAACAATGTAAGAATAGGGATTGTTTCCGGTCTACGATGTAATTTGTGTCACAAACTACTTTGACGTAGTGTTAAAAACCTTTTAATCATCTTTTCCATGACATAATTATTAAATCCACATGTGATTTGTAGTATACCAGTGCAATCCCTGTGAGTTTATACCATTATGGGAGGATATGTACATTTCAGGCACCTACCTGTCTGCATTCCATTGACTAGAACAAAAGGTGGGATATATGATGCCTGCACTGATTGTTTGGCAGGAAAAGTAACTCCTCGATTTCCAGGCCTGGGATCTCCTAGCTGAGAGCCTGAATTCAAATAACCAGTTCCATAATAAGGACCTGCCTCACAGTAGACGGATGCACACTGGAGAGTCTTTGAAACTGCAGACTGGGGAAGCGGTGGAGTTAGCACAGCCAGAGAGCACACGTGTGTTTCCACCATCTTACATTTCTGGGGTCTTTCCTCTTTCTCCTGTCCCCTTCACTTCCTGTGCAACAAGGCCATCTAGGTATGATATTAGAAGGCAAGGGTCTCTTGCCTCAAGAACAGGGATTACACCCCTTAAAGCAGACTTACCTCTATGCAATCCCCTGTCCCCATTTCACTGTAAAAGAGAGGGTCTCCCACTCCTTCTTTGATTCATTTTTGGACATTCACTGTTATCTTACATTAGTACCCGGCGAGAGACAATCAGAATGCAACAAGCATTCTGATTAGCTCTCACCGGGTCATTACCCGGCCGAGAATCCTTCGATTCTTGGCCAGGATTCCAGCCACCTTGTCTCCGGCGGGGGGCGTGACAGCCTATCAGCAAATGAGGAGGCTCGAAGCGGGGCCATCCCCGCTCCGAGCCTCCCTGCGGCTGAGAGGCTGCCTTCGCCCCCCGCCGGGGACTCGGGTAAGCTTTTCCTTTCTTTTTTTTTCTTCCTTTCCTCCCTCTCTCCCTCCCTCCCACCCCACTTACCTTTTTACTCTTGCGTCCCCGCTGGGGAATGATAGCAGACTCCAGCAGTGTGGAGACTCGGAGCGGGCCATCCCCGCTCCACGCCTCCACATGGCTGGAGGCTTCCATCGTCCCCCATCGGGGATGCAGGTACGTTTAATTTATTTTTCTTCCCCTTACTCCCTTCCACCCTCCCAACCCCACTTACCTTCTGCTTCTTTTTTTTTTCGGGAGCGGACGCGCGTCCGCTCCCGATGGCGGTGGGCCAATACCGCCCACGGTAATGCGGCCCCCGGGCATTAACTGGGGTGGTATTGGCCCACAGCCTCAGGTCTTATTGCCACATAATGAATATGGACTTCTTTTGTGCGAGTTGATCTTTCCAAAGCCTTCAGTCATTGAGGTATAGAGGAGTGCCCCAAGGCAGGGGCAAGCTTTGATCCCTATCCAATCCTGGGGCACATGGAGGGATGGCATTTGCTGAAAACAAAGGCCTGCCAATCTGCTTGCAAACCTCCCTAGGCTGGGTGTCACAGGGTTCTGAAGCTAGAACAGCAAAATGCCTGTTTTTGCCAGTTTAACTGATTCAAGCTACCTTCGATCCATGTTTGACTCCACTTCGAACAAACAGGACTGGCCGGTGCTGCCTTGGCACTCACTCGAACTTCGAGCACTGTTGTTTGCACCCATCAAACGAGCTTAAACCAAATTTCCCCAGCAGAGCCTCATTGCACCATTCAGATGACTATGAGCCACTTCATCGAACCAAGCATCAAACTGCCAGGACTTTGCATCACAGCTTGACTTAAACTGCTGGATTATCACATCACTCATCATGCCAAACCAGCGGTACTCATTGTTTCAAACCACACTCTATTGTCAAACCACTCCAGGTTATCCATCAACCTGAATCGCTCAATGCCTACAATGCGACTCACTGCACTGAAACCCAGATAGACCCACATCTACAGCACCTCAAAGCCTAGTTCAAAACCATCGAGCCACCTAACATTGAAATCGACTTTCAAGTGACCCTGTCCCCCTGTAACACCTTTTGGGGCACTAGAGAATAGTTTAATCCCTTTTCCACCTTTTCCCACCAAGACATATCCATTCAGGGGACACTGTTGCATTTCTTGACTGTTTCCTCGTTTCTATGTGATATTGTGGCAATAAGCCACGAGGTGGCCGGCCAATACCGGCCCAGGTAATGCCCCCGGGGCGAGTTATAGGCCGAGCGAAGCGAGGGCCTTAACGGTGCCCCGGGGGCATTACCTCGGGCCCGACACCGAGTGGCTTATTGTCATTAGTACCCCGGCCCGTTAGAACAGAAAAAAAAATGGCAAAAAAAATGGCCACCGCCATGGAAAGGGAAAACGTAGTCTGTTTTCCCTTTCCATGGCGGCCATTGGGAGCGAACAGAAGTGTTCCCAGCGCGTTCGCTTCCGAGACCAGAAGAAAAAAGAAGGTAAGTGGGGTCGGGAGGGTGGAAGTGAGGGGATGGGGAGGAAGAAAAAAAAAACAAAAAAAAAAGATGGCCCCGCTCCGAGTCTCCACATGGCTGGAGGTTTCCATCGTCCCCCGCCGGAGACCGCGGGATAGAAGGTAAGTGGGATGGGGAGGGAGGAGGGAGGAAAGGCTGGGGAAAAAAAAATCTTACCTGCATCCCCGGCGGGGGACGAAGGAAGCCTCCAGCCATGGGGAGGCTCGGAGCAGGGATTGCCCCGTTTCGAGCCTCCTCATTGGCTGAGGGGCTGCCACACGTAGCCGGCACGCACGGCGTGGATGGGAATACCGTGTGCTATGACTCGCAAATGAGCCAATCACCACACAGTATTCCTGTTCAGCCGCGCGTGCCGGGTACTAATGTCAAATATTGAAGGCTGCACAACAAAAAGACTGTTTTTTTCGGCTGTTTTGGTGTGGCCCTCAATATGTGTCATACATCAATTTTTGTGTAGTTCACCCCCTAAACCCACACTTCACCCAATCCCCCACCATCTCATCTTAAAACTGGGGGTTTCACTGCCAAACTTCCCTTTCTAATTCCCCCTTAACAACAAAATACATCACCCTAAATCCCTCTCTCATCACAGACACACATATGCATACAAGCTAACAGATGCACACACACATACTCACTCAGCCACCCCCTCCCTTCCATGACACAAACACTCCTCCTGGACCCCCACTCAAACACCCTTCCACATAACTTATCCCCTGCCCTCACCATGCTACATTCACTGTCAACATACACATGCACTTGCCCGATTCGGCAGTCTCTTCCGGTCTGGCCCTGCCTATCAGCCCCTGCAGACACTCATCTGAGGCAGGGGTGTGATAGTTCGATTTAGAAAGACCGCTCTGAGCGTTCTCAGAGCATTTTTTTCTAAATCATTTTTTTCCCGGTAAAAATAAGAAGTGATGTTCACTCTCTATCGTTTCCTCAATGACAAAGTATCCAGAACACCTATACAGTTTTGTTATGTATTTCTGACACCTTTTTATGCGGTAGATTTTTATATTGTTTTTAATAATTAGTCATACTATTGATTTTTATAATTAAAGTATACATATTATAGGGCAGCGGTTGCCACCCTATTGTTAAACTGAGTCAGAGTTCCATTGGAAATGCCAAAAATGAATTGCTAATAACGTTTGAATCGTGGGATGGATTTGGCTGAAAGGTTGCAGACAATTTTGTACATAACCTCGCCCCACCAGATTGGAGGGTTTGGGAAAGATAGGGTAAAAAGCAACATTATTAAGAAAATTAAAAAAGAACCTTTTGGCCTACTCCCCATTCATTTTCCCATACACAAAAACGGTAAATTTTATGTTGACCACACAGCCAAAACTGCTGGACAGATTTAGGCCAGCTTGAAAGAACTTGAGCACGAAGCATTGACACACAATCCTTTTGTGGTTTGGAGTTATTCCTTCTAGTACTTGTTTAAAAATTTGACGGAGAAGGGGGTGTCCCTTCTCAAAAAAAAATAGCTATATCTGTCCGGAGACATTGAGTATCCGGGTGTTTATTAATGAAAAAGCTGCTATCTTTTTTTTCCCGATGGAAGAGATTGCCCTGGTTATACCCCACTTTATGCCCCATGTTATATACCATAGTATGGGAAAAATAGAACACATAAAAAAGCCATGTGCAGGTAATAAAATATGCAGATGCCATCAGGGTAGATGTGGGGGGATGCAAGAGGACACCAAGTGAAATTTGGGATTTCGAGGGGGCTAGGGATCAAGTTTGCAACACAAGGCTGAAATATTTCTTCCCATACTCTCGGGTATAGCCTGGGACCACTGTCCATGCACAAATGGCCAGTGGCTTGCAAGTGTTTCAAAAAACATAAAAGGCCATTGCTAGTGGTCTGCTAGTGTTCTAAAAGTCCATTGCTAGTGACCTATTCAAGTTCTAAAAAATACAGTGGGCATGGCCGAAGACCATTACTGGTGGTGTAATAGCGTTTTAAAGGGCTGTGGCAAGTGGTCTGGTAGTGTTCTAAAATATACAGTAGGCACGGACGAAGGCTGTGCCAACTGACCTGGAAAATATATGGTATAATAAAACCTTTGAAATTCAGGGAAGAAACTTTAGTTGAAGGGACGTCAAGGTGAGCAATACATTGTAACAAAACCCTTGAAATTCAGGGAAAAAACTTTAGTTGCAGGGACAACAAAGTTCAAATTCTGTGTATTACAAACCCAACTACCAACCTGCCCAGTCCTCCAGCCCTATCATGCATACTATAGTACACAAAACCCCCAAATTTACCTTGTTCCATCACCCGCAGAAACAAAAGACGAGGCTCCCACACCACCATAAACCCCAGAGCTCATCACAAGTCACTCATATTCTCTGGTGCCCTTCAGCTTAACACCTCTAGCCTATCCAGTAAAGACTCACCCACTCCTGCACCACACATACCATAATTCCCTCGACCCAATACTCTCTCAGCCCAGCTCAACCTGAAGTCACAACCATCAAAGGGGCTCTTATCAACTCTAGATCGCTAATTGCACATGCCCTGGTCATATCAGACCTCATCACCGCCAATAAACTAGAGTTCCTAGCGATCACAGAAACGTGGTTACACCCAGCTGCAGGCCCACCTCTCATGTTAGCTGTCCCCGATGAATACAACATCTTCAGGACGGACAGAATGACCAAAAGAGAAGGTGGAGTAGCTATCATAGCTAAAATCTTGCTGGCCATCAGAGAAAGCAACTCCACACCACTCCCGTCAGGGGAATTACTATCTTTAAAATTCCCCCTTTCATCAGAGCGGACTGTCCTCATCCACATCCTATATACACCTCCCAGCAAACTTTCCTCCTTCGAAGAAGACCTAACTACCCTCCTCACACAAAATACCAAACCTGGATCACAAATTCTACTTCTAGGTGATCTGAATCTAGATCTACATGACAAATCAGGCACTAATGCCCTGATCATCCAAAACACTATCGCTGAACTAGGCCTCTCACTGCGCATATCCGACCCCACACACAGTAAAGACAGAATCCTAGATTGGATTGCTGACCTTAACTGCAACACCAAAATCCTCTACAACATGTCTTGCGCATGGTCTGACGATAATGTCATCTCTTTTGAAATCCACGACTCCAAACAAGCCTCACATAAGGATACTCAAGCCCCTCCAGCTTTAACTAGAAACAACTGCCTCATCTCCTTAGAGAGCATACTCCCTTTACTTAAACTCATCCCCCTTCAACAGTTGCCATCCGACCTAGGCCCCTCAAAAATGGTGGAAATATACAATCAGAATTTTATCACTGCCTTATACCAATTTGCCCCTCTCAAACTAAGGAAAGCCAGACCACAAGCACATCTTAACAAATGGTTCTCTGTTGAGCTGAAAACCTTACGTAAATCTAAAAGCGATGCAGAGGCATCCTGGAAAAAAAACATCAGCGCAGCATAAGATTAACTTCGAAACTGCCTCCACTGCGTACAAAACAGCGATCTTAGAAACAAAAAAGGAAAACTACAACAATAGAATCTCTAACGCCAAATCCAGCACCAAGGAGCTATTCACTATCCTCAAAGAACTGGAAAATCCTATCTCCTCGCCAGACACCTGCAAAAAAGACACCCTCTGGTGTACTAATATTCAAAAGGCCCTTCTAAACAAAATTGCATTACTTCAAGCTAAAATTGAAGTCACAAAAGCCAGCCTACTGTCCACCAACAAAATCAGCAACCCAATCAGCCCACTACCTAATCTGAACCCTCATCAGCCGTTGATTGCCACACAAACCAAAGCCTTCAAATTCTCCCCAGTCTCTACTTCAGAAGTAGAGTCCAACATTACAAGTCTCAAGCCGTCCAAATCCCAAGGAGACATTTGCTCAGCTTCAATCATTAAAGAAGGAGCCAAAGAATGTGCCCCCTTTATCACTTCCTTTATAAATGCCTCCTTCGCCTCCTGCTCCGTTCCCAAAAACCTCAAGGATGCCTGGGCCATGCCCCTGCTTAAAAAAAACAAACCTCGATCCCAACATTCCCACCAACTTCTGACCAATAACCACTGTACCTTTTCTCCTAAAAATCTTGGACAAGGCAGCCTATGTGCAGATTCAGAACCACCTCGAGACCAACAATCTTCTAGGCCTCAGACAATCCGGATTTCGCCCAAGACATGGGACAGAAACTGCCCTTCTGGATCTGAAAATCCAAATGGATGAGGCAAGAGATAACGGAAAACATGCCTTACTCCTCCTACTGGACTTGTCGACAGCGTTCGATTTAGTCGATCACAGTATCCTAACCAACCATCCAACCACAGCGGCCGCCTTTTCCAACAAAGCGGCAGCCTGGGTCAATTCCTTCCTCTCGGATAGATCCATGAGGGTCTTCTCCCCAACTGCCTCAGCCGATCCTGCCCCCATTGTATGCGGAGTCCCATCAGGCGACTACCAAACAGATGACACTCTCCTAAACAATATCTAGAGCAAAATTCAGTCCTGGATGACCATGCGCGGATTATGTCTCAAAGATGATAAAACAGAGCTACTACTCATTGGATCAAAGTTGAGACTCAACAAACTTGGCCGCAAATATTCCACCTTCAACATTGATGACAATCTTATCAAAGCAGACAACAAAGCCAAAACCTCACCTCCCCCTACCCACACCCACTCTTGTTCTACCACTGCCTTTGGAACCACTGGTTTGCACCCCCTTTCCCATTTGATGCCCCTCATGTCACAGACCCTGGCACCTACATAATGGTACAGAGGATGAAAGGTTTAGGTACCGCATTGCCTTATTACACACTGAAAACTATTTCAACAGAAGGATGAGCAAGTGTTTATCAAATTATGTAAGAACTTGCAGGGAAATGTAGCCCACATAATGTTAAAACATTTGAAAGCTCTTGAGCAATATGAGCTGTGTGCAAGCAATTGAAATTTGATGGATTTAAGAATAAGACAAACCTTCCTGTTCTTCTGGGAACCACCATTCTCATCTTTGCACATACAAGGTCTGAGGGTGATGACACCCCCAGCTTGACAGGAATAAAATAAGCAAATGTTTGTCAATGCAAATGCAAAAAGTATAGTAACCCTACAACGTCCATTTTCTGTCCCTCCCACCCACTATTAGCCCACATGGTGATCACATCAGTCACCCCCCTTTTTGGCCTCCAACACAAGTGGCAAGTCTCAACTATCGCCTTTGTGTTCTACCTCTCCTCCCCATAACCACCTGCATCAACAGCAGATATCAACCTGTACCCTATCTCACCCACCTCTCTGCCCCTTGGCCCCCTTTACCAGTTACAGCAGCCAACCTTTCCAACCTGTATTGCAGCCACCTCTCCTACTCTTGGCTCCATATAGCTGTGACTGGTTCACTGGCAGCCATCATCGCCCTGCCCTGTCATCTTTGATTGCACCTTCACCTTCCCCTACTTCAGTTACACTGTTTAAGTAACTCTATGCTTTTCCACTTTATCATACTGTACTGTACTTGCACAATCCAATGGTTTCACATTTGTGAATTGTACCATATATTTATCATCATTGGAAAGTTATCTGGGGTCAGGACCTTGCAGCAAACTATGTGGATGCCCTCTAAGTATTTGTATTTCTATTTATTTGTAAAACCCAGCCACACCCTGAGGCAGCTGGACGCTGTGAACTTACAGGTGTACAGAAACGGTAATACATGTTATAGACATAATGGGAGGGGGGAACAACCTAGAAAGGGTGTGTAACATTATCATATATATACAGACATTATAGAAGTTACTATTCTAGAACCAATATTACACAATTTACATAAGACAAGTAGATAACAGAGACCGTGCAGAGGTATTCTAAGAGTAAGGTGCCATCTATTGTGGGGAGGGTAGGTTGAGGTCTTGCTCAGTGAGCCATGTCTTGAGCTTGTTTCGGAAGATGGAGAAGGAGGGTTCTTCCCTTATGGAAATAGGAAGTGCATTCCAATTTTTTGCAGCAAGAACTGGGAAACTAGCTCCGCCAGCTCGTTGTTGGTTAAATTGTGGGATGGCAACACAATGTGTTTGCGCTACTCTACTGGGTCGTATCGGCAAGTGGCGTGAGAAGGTGTCGCACAGGTATATGGGTGCCTGATTATTAAGGCATTTGTGGGTGAGTGAGAGTGATTTGAGGTCTATTCTTTGATATTAAGCCATTTGATATTTTGTCTAGTTGCGGTAATGTGCTCTTTCCTTGGTATGTTGCACGCAGATCGGATAGCATTATTTTGCATGACTTGCATTTTGTTGATGTTTTGTTGGGAAGTTCCTCGGTAGAGCACATTACAATAGTCAAGCTTTGATAGTACTAGTGCTCTTGCTACTGAGATGCAGCTAGAAGTAGTCAAGTAGGGTTGGCAAGCTGTGATAAGCTTGCAGGTGTATGCTGTGGATGATGCTAATGCTTTGGTTTGTCTTGTGAGTGATAGTGCTGAGTCCGTGTACATTCGTAAAGTTTTAACGTCATTTGCTACGTTAATGATGTTATTGTCGATACTGAAGGATTTGTAGATGGGTCCTAGTTCATTCAATTTTGTTGGGGAGCCGAGAAGGAGTAGCTCAGTTTTGTCATCATTTAGGCATAACCCATGTTTAGCCATCCAAATTTGAATAGTACTGTAAATGTCATTAAGAGCTTTACTGTCTACAGCATAATCACCAGTGATAGGGATGAGTATTTGGGTGTCATCTGCATAATTAGTGTATGTGACACCCAGATAGTCAAGTGTATCAAATAGAGGTTTGGTGAATACGTTGTAGAGAGTAGGGGACATGCATGAACCCTGGGGGACTCCACAAGTCACTGGTGTAGGTGAAGATGAAGCCGTAGGTGCGAAGACCCTCATCGATCTGTTGCTAAGGAAGGATTTAATCCATGCGTGTTTGCATAATATTTCATGGTTTACTAAATCAAATGCCGCTGATAAGTCGAGTAGTAGTAGCAGGGCAGATTTACCTTTATCTTTGAGGATCTGAATTTGTGTCTTTAAGCCAATAAGTGCAGTTTCAGTCCCATGTCTAGGTCTGAATCCTGATTGTCTTAGGCCTAGTAAGTTGTGTGTTTCCAAGTAGTACTGTATCTGGATATATGCTGCACGGTCCAGAATTTTTAGTAAAAATGGAACAGTCGTGTCGTGATAGGTCTGTAGTTTGAAGGGTTGGTGGGATCCAAAGATGGTTTGTTTAGTAATGGAAGTACCCAGGCATCTTTTAGATTTGTAGGTACTGTACTAGAGTTAAAAGATGCATTAATGAATGATATAATGAAAGGGGCGAATATGTTGGCTGCCTCTTTGATCAGCGCAGCCAGGCATACATCCCCCTTACAATTCAAGGGTTTGGGTTTGAGTTTGAGTATGATCTGCTCAACTTCTTTTGTAGAGAGAGGCTTGAAATTGAATTGGGGAGTGTTTGACGTCAGTATAGAGGGTAGGTACATCGGTGTGGCATTGTCAATAATGTTTTTCTTTATTTTTATTTTGTTTAGGAGCATGGTGATTTTATCTTGGAGCGCATTCTGTGTGTTAGTGCACCATAGGATATCCTTCGTACATAAGTCAGGTTTAGGCGCAGGTGATTCAAGTTCTTTCAGTATGTTGAACAATTCCTTAGTATTGGAATTGGCGCTGGCAATGCGGTCGTTGAAGTTATCTTTTTTTGCCTGTATAATAGCTTTTTTGTAATTAAGTGAGGCTTCTGTGAACAATATTTTGTTCGATTCTGAAGGGGACTTTTTCCAGACTGTTTCAGCTGTACGTTTTACTTTCCTGAGATTCTTTAGGTAAGGCGTGTACCATTTGTTGGTATGGGCCCATGGTTTGGATTTTTGCATTTTGATGGGCGCTATTGTATTGATAGCCTTGAGGATAGTTTTGTTGTAGAAAGTAACTAGGTCGGATGGGTCCGATGGTAAAGTAATGGCATGGGTGATAGGGTATAGTAAGGGTATCAGGTTTTCTAATGTACGGTTCCGTTTGCTTCTTGCTGGCATAGCTGGAGCATAAGTTTGTGTCAGGGAGGGTGCTGCTTTATCAATGGTAAATGTGATATGGTGGTGGTCGGTCCATGCACAGGGATTGTTAGCTAATACTTTTATGCTGCAATTGAGGTCTGCTAACCAGTCCAACGTTCTACCTTTATTGTGGGACTTATTATGTGTTGCGTGAATCCTAGTTCAGATAAGGTGTCCTTAAGGGCAGCTGCTTTGGAGTCTTTCGGATTATTTAGGCCTAAATTGAAGTCTCCTAGGATGATAATTTGTGAATGACTTTTGGTGTTAGTGGACAGTAGCTGAGATATATCAGTTTCAAAGGTGGAGGTAATGCCAGGAGGATGGTAGATTAGATGCATATTGATAGTAGATGTGGCAGAGGTAGATATTTTAATATAAAGAAGTTCAGCGATGGTAAATGTTGTTTATTGACCGTTCTTAGCTCTAACGCTGATTTGAAGATAAACGCAACTTCACCACCTTTGGTAGCGTTGACCTCTCTATCTTCTTGTAGAATGGTGTAGTTATCTGGTAGTGCTAATGATAGTGAGGGTCCTGAAGTAGGATTGAGCCAAGTTTCTGTAATGGCAATTATATCAAGGACTTGAGTAATCAATATATCTAATATGTCTAATGCACGTGCTTGAAGGGAACGGGCGTTAATGAGGCCAAACTTTAACGTATCTATGGTTTTACTTGGTACAGGTATTTGTGTTTTAACATTGTTAGTAAGTTTGATAAGTTTAGCTGAGGAATGGTCTTCATGAGGAATACAGGAGTTCTGAGCTTAGGTCTGTGTGAATGTTGTTGTGAAATTCTGGAGCTAAGTCAAAGGTTTTGCAGTGGTGGGAGGCGAGGGAGTGTCGTGGTCGTTTGGGTGGTACCTCTAGTGTCCGGGTGCAAAGGGATTGTGCCTAAGTTGTGGACTCTGGACGTCTGAGGCTAATGTGCAAATCTGGTGCCAATTCTGAGATTCCGCTGCATTGTGGGGCATGGGGTTGCGCTAGTCTTTCTAGGTGAGTATCTTTGTATTGGTTGGACAGATGTCTTGTCAGCTGGATGCATGGTCTCTAGTTCCATTTTTTGCTTATGAGACGTAGGTATTTTAATGTAAGAGATGGGATGAGTCAAGTTAGTAGGGTCACTAAATGGGGGGAGCCTCGAATGAGAGTGTAGGTCTACATTGGTACATGATTGTAGGAATTTAGATGGGGCAATATCATTCGATAGAGGCAGGTTGGGTGACATACTGAGGTGTAAGACAGGCATATTGTGGCCTAACTGGGATTTCATTTGATATAACTGAGGAGGCTTGATTCTGCCAGTATGATTGGATGTGGTGCTGGAGGTGTGTTCAATGAATAGGAGTAAGAACAATGATGATTGTAGGGGTAGCATGACTAGTGGGAAGGAAGTGCTATTTACCTTTAGCTTACCCACGTAGATAAATGCGGTGCAATGTAATACTGTTTGCAACGCAGACTACCAAATATACAAGTAATGGGTAGGCCTAAAGATGGTAGCATATAGATACTTGAAGACAGTGTAGACAGTCAAGCATAGGCAAGTTACAGTTGGATTCGCGAGGTGCACATATGTCTCTGACAACTACAGACGTGGAAAGGTGCAGGAGATAGTTGCACACACATATATTCACTTAAGTAATATAGGTAACAAACCGTGGCTGGCCAACACAAGCATATATAGGTATATCAATCGATAAACAGGTATAATAGATGAATCTGGTTCTGGTACTGGGAAGGTTGGCTAAGCATTGTGACTTATAGATTGAGTAAGGCTAGTATAGGCAATATAGGTACTGTGTAATTTGGTGGCTCTGCGTGAACTATAACAAGGAGTGCATATTAATATAGGGTATATTAAAGCAGATGAGGGGCAATTATACTACTTGTGTGATAAACAATCATGGTGAAGACATGACATGGCCAAAGGTACGCGTATGGAATTAGTATACATGTAGTTAGCTAGCAATAGGTAAATTGTAATTACAAAGGTACGTATATAGACAGCTTAGTTTACATAGAATGTCCTATTCTAAGAGGTAGTTCAGGTGACTGCAATCTGTTTCAGAGACTGATGGAATAAAGGGTCATAGATCGATGGGTAGTAAGGGAGTCTACAGATCAAGATGCATGTGGATTCGTAGCACTGGGTAAAAAGTGGTACAAAGGCAGTATCACGGATCGCGTAGCATAATGGATGGATCGCTCGTACATAGATAACAATGCGAAATGGAAACATTTAGTTGCAACATATATAACAGACCATACGAGATGTGGATATGAAAGTGTTTTGCCTTGTCTGTGGACTTGTGCACATGCTTGAGGTACCGCTTTAGTTGTGATCAAAGCATTGTGACCGGATTTAGGTCAGGATAATCTGGGGGAGTTCAAACCCAAGTGAGCTTCTGTTCCCTATAAAGGCAAAGAAGTGCTTGGAGTAATTGTCTTAAACAATGCACAATTTTCAGGTACCCTTTGGGTAATGTTCACTTGCATATGCTATGCTATGTTAGAGAGTTTTCATTTTTTTAATTGTTGTTTGTTAATAAATAACCTTTAACATACACAATACAAATATAAAACACAGCCAATGAACAATACTTCATTATTAAGGTCATTATACAAATCAATTGTTAAAATCACATATTAGCATAGTGGAGTAATTATATAAAAATAATCTAACAGATTATATCTCTTTAAGGGAATTCAGAAAGATGCAACGCCTTAATAAAACTAGTAAAACCAACTAAGCAAGCTGCCCATATTAATTCACCTTGCGTCATAGAGTATAGTTAAATTCTCCTAAAATGGTTATAACGCAGCACCTGAGTAGCTGGACAATGTAACATCAAATGTTCAAATGTTCAATAGTTTCCACGAAACCCTGCATTTTACAAAACCGACAGGTTGCTAAATCTTCCGTTATGATTCTATATCAAACCAATGTGTGTTTGGTTGGTATCAGACCCCATCGGAATCTCAAAAACAGAGAGCGTATACTTCTGTCGGGATAAAGTGAAAGAAAAGGGGCGAGTACGCCCAGTTTTTTATGTTAATTCCTAAAATGGTAAAGTGAAGATTAATAATGCACATTCTCTACAGTGCAAGCATAGAGAAGACACTTAGTGTCATCTGGACGCTCAACCAATTTGTTGGTAGAGCTCCCAATTCCCGTCAGTAGATTTTGTAGAAATTATACATTTCCTTTATCCACATAGTTTCATTTTTTTCTAGTAGATCTTGTAAATCAACAAACAAAGAATCTATCGCCGGACATAGAATTTTACGTAAGAGCAACAGAATTTTCCAGAATGCTCTTGCCTTGAGAGAGACAATTCCTAGCTCCTAACGAATGATGTGAATTGGTGTCAAGTGTGGCAGTTTAAGTAGCCATCTCCATATCAAGGCCTTGAGCTGTGGGAGAGACTCCAATGTTCGTAGAGCATAGCACTCCATTCCATAGAGTAACTTAGGGACAGTTTTTCCAAAGTAATATCGAAGAGCCGGTTTAATGGAATATTTACCAAATCTGGAGTTCACACGTTCTATCTGATTAGCAATTGCTGAAGCTCTATCGAAAAGCCCTGCATGGTATTTCCCTACATTTGGTTTTGTCGCCACCAAAAATCCCAGCTGGATCATAGAATTAATTTTGTCTACAGGCTCTCTACTAATATGCCACACACATTTAGATTCTCTCCCACCTTTTGAACAATGGAGACCTTTTGTTTCAAGTGGATTCATTTTCAAGGAATGTCTCTCTGCAAAAGACATACAAGCATTCAATAAGCACTGTAGCCTTATGGGGGTACAATCAAATAATAGAAAGTCGAGAATATTTTAACCGCCACTTTCTTAATTTAGACAACTTAGGGGAATCAAAGGATACAGGTTCCATGTATTTACAAATGTCTGCCATGTAAAGATTAAAAAGACACTCTGCTAAAATGCAGCCAAATCTGACTCCCCTATGACACCTCAAGAGCACGAAAATTATCCAGTATTATTCAATCGGATACAGATATCAGTTTCCGCATAAAGCCCCATAATTAGTCTTAAGAGGCCAGACAGAATTCCCCATGTTTTTAATTTTGTCCAAAGAAGATAACGATCTATGGCATCAAAGGCAGATGACATAACTACTGAAGCTATATTGATTGCTTCATGTTTACCACCCCAAGCTAGGTTCTGGAAACACTTCAATAAGGCTCCATTTACTGAGGTCCCCAAATTCTTGCGAAATCCTGTTTGCTTTTCTTCAGGATAAAAGAATCAGTGGCCCACCGCTCAAGATGGGACACCAGGATTGGGGCCAAAAACCTGTTGTCCACATCAAGAATAGCTATCGGCATGTAGTTCAGAGGATTGGTTTAATCCCCTCTTTTAAAAATTGGAATTATATATGCTGTAGCCCAAGAGGGTGGGAACTGTTTTGATGAATTAATGCTTTGGAACAGGGTAAACAGGGTCTTGGCCCAAATGGAGGGATCTCCCTTAAACAGAACATCTGAAAGACCATTTGGGCCAGCTGCTCGAGATAAAGAAGTCTTCATTATTGTATTATAGACTTCGGCATAGTCAATAACCAAAGATGGAGAAATGGCAAATGGCTCTAGACTAAGTTCTCAGCTTACTTTAGACTCTTCAATATGAGCATAAAGATGAGTGAAATGCTCCATCCATGCTGATTCTGAAACTGCATTAATTAATGATGCTGACATAGGAACATCATTATTATTCATAAGAGACCAGAATACTCTGGAATTCGTATTTATTACTGCTTCGACTATGCCCTCTGCATCTTGCTTGAACCTATTCATTCTAGTTTGTAGAAGCCAATTTCGATACATGTGTCTTAAACCTTTTGCCATAGTAGCTCTTGCTTCAGATGTAAGGTCAACCTTTTTCATTGTAACTCTCACAAAACTTCTCATTTCTCTACGTCAGAGTACAACCTCATTACTATCGGCATGCAGATGAGTCTGTCTTTTGTATATTCATCATTTTCGCCCCTTCCCTTTACTAAATGTAAGAAGGGAATCAACAACATTTCCAGAATTATTGATAGAAAATCTTTCCCGCTTCCAATCATCATATGTATTAGCTATACAATGGTGTAATCATTCATTTACGCAGATTATATGTTGATCATTCCACTTTAATCTATTGCCTACAGTATTCACATTAAAATTAGTAAATTCTACCACTATTTCTTCAGGTTTACCCACCATGACATCAAACTGGGCCGTCAACATAGCGTGATCACTGTTTTCAGATGGAAGTATATTAAAATCTTTACATCTGGACAGCAACCAGTTATCTACAAAGGTGTAATCTATTATTGATTAATAGGTTCCATTAGACTATTTCGGAGTTATGGCAACCTCAGGGGACGAGATATTGTGTAAAGGTGACATTCATAGGCCTGTCAATCTCGTCCTCCATACATGCCCGTTCTTAGGTTTAGTAACACAGTGACCATTATCCTGTAGTGTGACTATCATATAAGACTGAAGCAGGTGACCTAAAACAGGATTGGAAAAAGATGTACACGTCCCCTTGAATTCCAATAAAGAATGGATAATTGACAGTTAGGAGTCATATTGTTGCATTCCTTGGATCCAGTGTTAAAGGCGTGTCGCATTCAGCAACCATGACCAATCCGAGTTGCCTCAGACCGCTTCATTTTTTACCTCAGGCACTCAATCTCCACCTGCATTGGGCGGTAAATATCTCAACCCTTTTCACTGTTACGCAACAGTACAGATCCTTGAATTCCAGTAAGATCGTACCCAAACACTCTCAAGTTATCTCTTTCTTTCAACACAGCGCTAAAAACCAACCCTGATGAAAAATACACCACAGAGCGATCTGATCTTAATCGGTCTGGAAAATAGACCCTCTGTATGTCTCTCGAATAGATACCTGCAAGCCTCTGAATCTCAGAGAGAAGACGCAAGATTGCAGTGCGTCTATGGATTATAGAACTATTATCAGGTAACAAGTTTTCGATCAATATTGCATTTGGACAGTCTCGATCTTTCTGTCCCATATGAGTTTCTCTGAAAGGTAAGTAAAAGGTACCTAAACCATTTTCATCTCTCTTAGTAAGGAGATGTACAAGACCCAAAAGAACTTGCTCTTATTGCTTCCCTTCATAACCGTCACCATGAGTACATAGTCCATCCAGGATATTGGTGGAATTCATCTGGGGGACAGAGACTCTTACGCCTCGATGCACTGGCACCCTTGTATCCGTATCTCTATAACCCACACCAACAGCATCTCAATTAGAAATCTCTTTATGTCGTAGTGGACTTCCTTGAATAACATGCAAGGAACATACACCCCCCACGCAGTGTGATGCTGTTTTTCTCACCTTTTGGTTACCGAGATCTAAAGTAGGCAACCTTTTTAAAGAGGCTCCTGCAGAGGGAACCATACTCACTTCTGCTAGGACCCTCCCAGTCCCCTCAGCTCGATTCCCATCATGGGATGCATAATCCATCAAGAGGAAACCACAAGGGACATCGAATGATGTCACAGATGGTGAAGCAGCTTCAATTGTAGGTTTCATGACACAAACATCATTCAAAAAGATGTTGGTAGATCTCGAATCTGTCGCAGGGGGTTTAGAGAGTACTGGTTTTAAAAGTGGTTGTGCAAATAAATAGCAGAAAATGTTTTTTGCAGAGAGGGTTTTCTTCTTGAGTATTGATTGTTTTTTTGGTTTGTTCAAACGCACACCCTTGCGAGGTCTCTTAGATAGAACTGGCATGAGAGGAGCTTGAGATGTCTCCAAATATTCCTCTGAGCCATCAACCTTCGTTCGCGAACAAATATGAATTATGCTGTTATTCTGTGGGATCGTCTCTGTCAATTGAGTCGTTATGGAAGGTCTCACATGACTCAAATCTGGCACAGTGGTCTATTTTTGGCAGGCAATGTTATTTGAAAACAGATGATCAATTAAAATAGGTTGCTGAACATCTACTGATCGCACCGTTGCACCCATAACATTAACTGGGGAAGTTGGTATCTCCCGGGCCTTTACAGACCGTGGTCCTGTTGGATCCTGGGTGGCCATGTATAGTTTTACATTCTCAAATTTAAAGAGCAAAGGCTCCAATAGAATAGAGTTCGATTTCACCTCAGTCTGTATTTTTTCATAGAGAACAGGAAACCAGAATACAAAGAGTCTGGTTTATGTCTACTAACGTTGGTAAATCAGAAAGTTTTAGGTTTGTAGGTCCCACAGGAGGAAAGGAGGAGCGACGCCTCGATCGAAGAAACTCAGTAGAGGAGGATATCAATGATAAGGATGAATCAAAGTCGGGGCATATCTGTTGTCCATAGGTGGAGGTGTGTCATCCATATTGTCATCAGATGGAATTTGAGAAGTCACTTTGGGCCCACTCTGCCATTCATTCGTTATGTGGATATTTTCTCCCTCTTTCAGTCTCGGTTCACATGCATCATTAAGTACAATCGATCCAGAAGCTAAATAGAATATGCTGTTCCCTGGTAGCATGGACAAGGGAGCATTGCCAATATCCTTTTTCATCTTTCGTGGAAAGTAGGACGTGAAAACCATTTTATTTTTTTTGTTTTTGCATAGATTGGTAATCGCCCTTTGATTCACGTAAGTTTGAACTGAGTCAACTCCCTTCTCATTCGATGTCATCTTCACAATAATTACTGGTGGAGAGACTGACGCTGAGCTAGGTGGGTCCGGTGAGGGAGGGAGAGGCAGATTCTTGACCACCAGCATCTCAGCATTAGAAATATAATGGCTATTAGCTGTAGAGAAATTAAGCATTTTACCGCTCCTTAAGTCGGGCAGAGGCATTCCATCAAATTGGCAGCAATATAGCCTTTGTCCTACCAATACTCAAACACAAAATGTTAGTAATAGATGGTTTGAATCAGAATGGGGCACCCGCAGAAACACTGCACACTGGCCGCACAAACCGCGTGTGTAGTATTGGTCGTTAGGACTAAAGTTCAAACCAAAAGAAAATCAGCAGATAACTCAAGGCGGCCCAGAGCATTAACTTGCCACACTCACCATGGGATCTCAGGGGTTTCCGTGCCAAGTAGACATAGTCCCGGCAGCCCCAGCAGACCACTGCAGACCACTTCCTCTGCCACTTCCACGCTGCGCTCTGTGCTCGTTCTGGCTATATCAGTGATCTCACACTGGTTACTGATGCAATGCTCCACCTTAAAAACTGCAGGAATAGAGGAAACACTTTGTTCCAGCCACTGCAGTCCACTTTCTCTGCCACTTCCGTGCCATGCTCCATGCTCAATCTGGCTATATGAGGGATCTCACACTGGTTACTACTGCAATGCTTCACCTTAAAAACTGCAGGAATAGAGGAAACACTCTACTCCAGCCGCTGCAGACCACTTTCTCTGCCCCTTCCGTGCCATGCACCACACTCGTTCGAGCTATATGAGGGATCTCACACTGGTTACTGCCGCAATTCTCCGCCTTCAAAACAGTTGGAATACAGCAAACACTCTGCTTCAGCCACTGCAGACCACTTTCTCTGCCATAGTTCTCTGCCCGATTGAAAGAGAGCTTTCATTCTGTGCCAAGTTACCAACTTGATCGTCTAAGAGCACTTAGGCTTGTGTAAGGGTTGGTGCATTGTGTCCCTGCCAGGGTTTCCATGTCCTATCTGAGATCGAAATGTGATTTAGAGAGAGAGGTAGGGGTGGACGGTTGGGCAGGAGGAGGTTAAGGGTAAGGCATCCAAGTGGAGAGTGTTTGAGAAAGAGCATCAGTCCTGTTACATCCAGGCCCAAATAAAAGTTTGTATTGAAATAAGAGTTATATGTTTTGTTTCATGTGTCATCCGTAAGCATAAAGGCAGATTTTTGTGTGTCTGCCCCGTGTAAAACTGAAGCATCGGTTGTGTGTGCGTCCCAAGGTGCTTTCAATCAGACCGGGTATGTCAGAAAGCTTAATTCCCCTGGATGTTTATTAAACGCTTTAGGGTGCTCATCTTGTTTTGGAACTGTGAGCCTTAAGAATTAGGGAAAGTCTAGTAATTTCGGTATATCTAAAACCAGGATGCCACTGAGGGAAGGAGCAGAGTGACCATTTTTTGAGTGTAATTTCTGCTGAGACAGCTAGGCACCAGTGATCTAAAGCAGGGTTGCCTGGCTCGAGGGCTGGAAACATGTTGGATTTTCAGGATGCCCCTCATTAATATTCATAAGACACATTTTCATACAATGATTCTAAATGTATGCCCATTTTTCTCATGAATATGAATGAGGAACATTCTGAAAACCCATCAGGATTTTGGCCCTCGAGGCCTGGAGTAGGACAACCCTGACCTAAAGGGATCCAAATGAGACCATGGAAACATTGATATGCTATGTTTTAGTCATGATCTGTGGTCTCTCATATGAGGTGAGTGTTGATTGCACTCACGGTATCAAACCTTTGGGAACTAATTGATGTTTAACCCCATCAGAGATTTGCTGTAGAGCTACAAAACTGAATTTAAACTAAGGAGGGATTACATGATGTTTACCTCATCAAAGTGATGCTGTGGGATAGCAGTAAGGAGCTTCCAACTTATAATTAAAACATGTTTAGTGTCACTCACTTGTCGGTCTATTGTATTCTACATAGTATTTAATTTCGTAGATTTCCTAATATATATCCAATACTCAGAAAATGTCATATAGAGCAGATCTAAGAGTCCTTACACTATCAGTGTTTCTAAACTTTAATCATATTCAAGGCTAATTTTACTTATACAATACATTTGTGAAGACATGACCTTCAGAATAGCGAGCTGGCCACATATAAAAGCATGCAATAGAAGGTGGTGTGAGACATTTCAAAGAATTAGAGCTAATTCATTACCCTTGTGACGCCTTCCGTAGCCAACATTTAAGTGTTATTGAGCATGGTTAACTGTGCCAAGTAAATTATGAAGCATATAAAACTAACTGTATAGTAATCATTCTATACAAAAACATGTATGTAATATTATGCTTTTAGTTATATTAGTTTTCCACGTCATCAATCCTTCCAGGACATCTTACTGCCTGAGTGGGCTAAACGGTAGTCAAAGAGGTCCTCTTATTCTTCACTTCCTTCATACGCCTCTTGAGTCCTTTCCAGTTAATTTGCAGCATGCTCATCTCCCTGCAAGACAAAGGTTGCCAGCAAGGGTCCACTCCCTTCCTGTTTGCCCAAGTATAATCACACAATTTGAGTCTCAGTGATTAAAATAAACTTGTGCTTTTCCTCTCTCCAAAAGGTATCTACCACTGAATGTGACCTAACTCCTTAGTGCCCAACCAGGCTGCAAGGATTGCTTTGGGGCAATGCAGTTGTCTTAGAAGCAAGACAGCGCAGAGCAACGCAGTTTTGAATCGTAATCCCGCGCTTAGAGACTGATTTCCGGTATATTGCATGGTATAAACGATAAATTAATACATTTTTTATTAATTAACTGAGCAAATATTCTACAGTAATGTGCTCGCCAGAATACCCTTCCCTCCTTGAGGTCTGTTTCATCTATATACAATCATCCACAGAGACCTTACTTTGCTCATAATTGTTCAAATGAAATTTAGAGGAGCCTTCTCCACTTCAACGTCTTTGTGCAGTAAGAGCCTGAATAATCTCTTCCCAACCACAATCGCCCGAGCACAAGTAATTCGCCCTGCATGCCGCAGTAACATGCTCCGAATCATACGCGGCCCCTGTCAAGCCTTGAACTCATCTCTGGCGGAGAACACACAACAGCTCGCCCTGAGTGAAATTTTCTTTTAGTGGTGTCAAAGAAACTAGGCCCATGCATCAATTTAGGGTCATGATAAACAGAGACATCTTTATGTGTTGTCTTGCAATCCAACAAAAACATTCAACCTACACCTAAAAGAAACTTGCTGAACAAATGCAACCTGCCCTCTTTACACCTTAACTTTATGGATCACTGATTACCTGACAGATTCGAAACGTAAGAACATTCGAGAACAAATCACTAGGTACACTTATCCCGCCATCCACCAAAACAATACAATCATTCTCTCCACATAGCCTTTCGCTAGTGTTAATTTCCGGTTGTGACATCATATGACGACTTCCGGTCAGCGAATGAGGGATGTTGGACCTTTGCCTCATAACAATTTCCGGTCGCTTATGAGCAGTCCCTTTGTCCATTACAGTTTAAGCTTGTTATATACCTCCATGTGGTAGCCTTTGCCATTGGCACAATAACCTTGCTGATCAGCAGTTTCGAGTTCAGTCCTCAGTGCGCATGCACAAGCGGGTCAGAGGGAAACAAGCAGTGGCAAAGACAAATGGATTCTGGAAATATCTAGAAGATCTGCTAAAGAAAAAGCATAAAGGGATTGATTAGTGAAATAGTAGGAGCCTGGTCAACTTTATTCAGTTCCTAGGTATTGCCCACCTGCAATTTCATTTTCTTTATTTTTATTCGCTTATTTTTTTACGGATAGCCAGATTTCTCCATTGGTTTCCCCTTTTGTACTAGAGTGCTAACCAAAAAGAATCAATAAACATGCTTTATTTCAAACGTTTTCTAGGCCCTCGTCCTGTTACAAAATTAACTCAGGGTTCACGGGAACTGGGCCAATACATATAGGCCTTTCATTCTCCCCTGCATTACAATCTAGATTTTAATATTCATCTGAACATTCACTTCGAAGTCTACATCGTTTGTTTCATAGTGAAGATCTTAAAGCATTACTCATTATTTAACTTATTCCTGAGTCTGGTGTGATGGTATTTAAAATGATGCAGTCCCCTCTACTTCGGCTTTTAAGACAGTGTACGATTTTTCCTACTGAGAGAACACAGGACACTATAGTACACAAAGTGCTGGTAAGGAAGAATCTTTCTTTTACATCTTCGACAACATGTCACATGACATCACATCAGTGCGAGTGCACAGGGTAGCAGTTGCATGAGCAATCTGGAAGGCCTGCATCTCACTGTTAAACATTTCTAAAAATGTGAAACTTTCTTTGACCATTTGTTATCCTGTCAACCTGTGCCTATAACTCGAACAGTCCTTTGAGGAACCATTTCTGTCTAATCCTTCTCAAACTCAACATGCCCCTCACCATCCACTTCTTTTCTACTGGCCAATGAATAAAGTGTTTTCGGCCGTAAAGCAAAATGAATATCCCCAGAAAGTTATTCCTGCCACCCAGTCACTTAAGTCACTTAAGTATAGAAGGGCTAGACGACATGTGGTAAATGAATGGACATCTTGTACATGAAGTGGAAATGTACGCGTTTGAAATGTACATTAAGCACAAGACACTCCTAAACATATACAAAATCACAGCAAGGACAGGACTTGATTTGTTGTGAACTTTCATATGTATATATGACATATGCATGAGATGTAAATTGCAGTCATGGAAGAAATGTATACCAAATGGCGCATACACCATGAGCTCATACACGGATGCACTCAGACTACATACGCTGATATGACATACACTATATATGCATGCACTACGCAAATCAACTACCAAAAGTAAATATTAACATATTCAATTACAGAGCTAAGGTTAATATGGCAAAAAGTAAAGTCTACAAAGAGTGCAAATAGCACCTTTAAGGTACAAACACTCCCTGTTTATCACTATAAATTCAAACTTGACACTGAAAGTATAAGCAGCCACTCCGTACCACTATAAATCCAATGTTAACACTTACTTCAAGCATAAGGCTGGTTACTGTACAGGTATGTATAAATGTACATAATTCACAGGTACATGGGCATTACGCAAAGCAATGTTACTCCATGTGGTCTTAGGCCACATGCTTTTATGCTACACACTCTTACACCATAAACTGTTACCTTATAACGGAAAACACTCCTATGAAATATACCTAAAAGAAACACTCATGCACTGCAGGCCATACTCCATAAAATTCAGTACAAAAAAGAAGGTGGGTGAGGCGCGCACTCCCGGTCCTGGTCAATTGAACCTGTTGCAAAAAATATAATAAGTAGCTGGGTCAAATCCCAAAATGGACAAATATACACAGGGTTAGATCCCTTCTGCTGCAAATCAGGTACTCAGTAATAACAGGGTTAGATCCCTTGCTGCAAATCAGGTACTCAGTAATAACAGGGTTAAATCCCTCAGCTGCAGTTCTGTGGTCTATAGTTGTTCTCCTCCTAGCGCTTTCTTATCTCAAATAATCATCAGGGAGGCTGTTGAGCAGGTGTGTCTAATTAGACTCAAAGGATTCTGGTAGCTGTAGTGAAAACGTTTTTTTCTGTTCAGGTGACCAGCAACCGACACCCCTCCAA
Source organism: Ambystoma mexicanum (assembly GCF_040938575.1). Lineage (NCBI taxonomy): Eukaryota > Metazoa > Chordata > Amphibia > Caudata > Ambystomatidae > Ambystoma > Ambystoma mexicanum. The sequence goes on along the minus strand of NC_090930.1, from coordinate 1,105,077,517 downwards.
AGCACAAGTCCTTCCCAAATTTGGGGGAGGGGAGAGAACCATCTTTATGATTCTCCAAAGTGGGGCACAGTCACCCCGTGGCGCTGCCTCTGGAGCCCGGGACTCCCATAGCATTCAGTACAAAAAAGAAGGTGGGTGAGGCGCGCACTCCCGGTCCTGGTCAATTGAACCTGTTGCAAAAAATATAATAAGTAGCTGGGTCAAATCCCAAAATGGACAAATATACACAGGGTTAGATCCCTTCTGCTGCAAATCAGGTACTCAGTAATAACAGGGTTAGATCCCTTGCTGCAAATCAGGTACTCAGTAATAACAGGGTTAAATCCCTCAGCTGCAGTTCTGTGGCCTGTAGTTGTTCTCCTCCTAGCGCTTTCTTATCTCAAATAATCATCAGGGAGGCTGTTGAGCAGGTGTGTCTAATTAGACTCAAAGGATTCTGGTAGCTGTAGTGAAAACGTTTTTTTCTGTTCAGGTGACCAGCAACCGACACCCCTCCAAAGCACAAGTCCTTCCCAAATTTGGGGGAGGGGAGAGAACCATCTTTATGATTCTCCAAAGTGGGGCACAGTCACCCCGTGGCGCTGCCTCTGGAGCCCGGGACTCCCATAGCATTCAGTACAAAAAAGAAGGTGGGTGAGGCGCGCACTCCCGGTCCTGGTCAATTGAACCTGTTGTAAAAAATAAGTAGCTGGGTCAAATCCCAAAATTGACAAAAATTCACAGGGTTGCTGGTCACCTGAACAGAAAAAAACGTTTTCACTACAGCTACCAGAATCCTTTGAGTCTAATTAGACACACCTGCTCAACAGCCTCCCTGATGATTATTTGAGATAAGAAAGCGCTAGGAGGAGAACAACTACAGACCACAGAACTGCAGCTGAGGGATTTAACCCTGTTATTACTGAGTACCTGATTTGCAGCAAGGGATCTAACCCTGTTATTACTGAGTACCTGATTTGCAGCAGAAGGGATCTAACCCTGTGTATATTTGTCCATTTTGGGATTTGACCCAGCTACTTATTATATTTTTTGCAACAGGTTCAATTGACCTGGACCGGGAGTGCGCGCCTCACCCACCTTCTTTTTTGTACTGAATGCTATGGGAGTCCCGGGCTCCAGAGGCAGCGCCACGGGGTGACTGTGCCCAACTTTGGAGAATCATAAAGATGGTTCTCTCCCCTCCCCCAAATTTGGGAAGGACTTGTGCTTTGGAGGGGTGTCGGCTGCTGGTCACCTGAACAGAAAAAAACGTTTTCACTACAGCTACCAGAATCCTTTGAGTCTAATTAGACACACCTGCTCAACAGCCTCCCTGATGATTATTTGAGATAAGAAAGCGCTAGGAGGAGAACAACTAGAGACCACAGAAATGCAGCCGAGGGATCTAACCCTGTTATTACTGAGTACCTGATTTGCAGCAAGGGATCTAACCCTGTTATTACTGAGTACCTGATTTGCAGCAAGGGATCTAACCCTGTTATTACTAAGTACCTGAATTGCAGCAGAAGGGATCTAACCCTGTGAATTTTTGTCCATTTTGGGATTTGACCCAGCTACTTATTTTTTACAACAGGTTCAATTGACCAGGACCGGGAGTGCGCGCCTCACCCACCTTCTTTTTTGTACTGAATGCTATGGGAGTCCCGGGCTCCAGAGGCAGCGCCACGGGGTGACTGTGCCCCACTTTGGAGAATCATAAAGATGGTTCTCTCCCCTCCCCCAAATTTGGGAAGGACTTGTGCTTTGGAGGGGTGTTGTTTGCTGGTCACCTGAACAGAAAAAAACGTTTTCACTACAGCTACCAGAATCCTTTGAGTCTAATTAGACACACCTGCTCAACAGCCTCCCTGATGATTATTTGAGATAAGAAAGCGCTAGGAGGAGAACAACTACAGACCACAGAAATGCAGCCGAGTGATCTAACCCTGTTATTACTGAGTACCTGATTTGCAGCAAGGGATTTAACCCTGTTATTACTAAGTACCTGAATTGCAGCAGAAGGGATCTAACCCTGTGAATTTTTGTCCATTTTGGGATTTGACCCAGCTACTTATTTTTTACAACAGGTTCAATTGACCAGGACCGGGAGTGCGCGCCTCACCCACCTTCTTTTTTGTACTGAATGCTATGGGAGTCCCGGGCTCCAGAGGCAGCGCCACGGGGTGACTGTGCCCCACTTTGGAGAATCATAAAGATGGTTCTCTCCCCTCCCCCAAATTTGGGAAGGACTTGTGCTTTGGAGGGGTGTCGTTTGCTGGTCACCTGAACAGAAAAAAACTTTTTCACTACAGCTACCAGAATCCTTTGAGTCTAATTAGACACACCTGCTCAACAGCCTCCCTGATGATTATTTGAGATAAGAAAGCGCTAGGAGGAGAACAACTACAGACCACAGAAATGCAGCCGAGGGATCTAACCCTGTTATTACTGAGTACCTGATTTGCAGCAAGGGATCTAACCCTGTTATTACTAAGTACCTGAATTGCAGCAGAAGGGATCTAACCCTGTGAATTTTTGTCCATTTTGGGATTTGACCCAGCTACTTATTTTTTACAACAGGTTCAATTGACCAGGACCGGGAGTGCGCGTCTCACCCACCTTCTTTTTTGTACTGAATGCTATGGGAGTCCCGGGCTCCAGAGGCAGCGCCACGGGGTGACTGTTCCCCACTTTGGAGAATCATAAAGATGGTTCTCTCCCCTCCCCCAAATTTGGGAAGGACTTGTGCTTTGGAGGCGTGTCGTTTGCTGGTCACCTGAACAGAAAAAAACGTTTTCACTACAGCTACCAGAATCCTTTGAGTCTAATTAGACACACCTGCTCAACAGCCTCCCTGATGATTATTTGAGATAAGAAAGCGCTAGGAGGAGAACAACTACAGACCACAGAAATGCAGCCGAGGGATCTAACCCTGTTATTACTGAGTACCTGATTTGCAGCAAGGGATCTAACCCTGTTATTACTAAGTACCTGAATTGCAGCAGAAGGGATCTAACCCTGTGAATTTTTGTCCATTTTGGGATTTGACCCAGCTACTTATTTTTTACAACAGGTTCAATTGACCAGGACCGGGAGTGCGCGCCTCACCCACCTTCTTTTTTGTAGTGCATACTCCATAAAACAATGAATGAAATTATCTATTAAAAACACTTTTTAAAAAGTATCAAGATAATCTAACAAAAATTACAGTTCACAAACAGTGGAAATAACACCGTTAAGGTACACACACTTAGTACATACCACTACAAATACTATTTTCCACTACAAATGCAACCATGAATTGAAAGTATTACTAAAAACGCTCACTCCATACCACTACAAAATATAAAATACCACTACATATTCAACTGCAAAACAACAACTAGAAACACTCACTCCACACGACTACAAGTCGATCCTTAAAATCCAGTGTTATTTTTTTCTATTGACCACCCGGACTGACTGTCCTGAGCTGGGGCAGAAGTATTCCCAGGTGCAGCTCTTTTGGGTGTGCCCTTTAGATATACAGCTTGAGTAACATTAATTGTAATTTTGTGACGTTAAAACGACTGCCTGGACTGGCATTAAGCCTTTTAAACATAAATTATGTTAAGTGAACAAGCTTGTGTACAGTGTGCAGCGTCACTGTACTGATCTGACAAAACTGGATAGTGGCATGTTGTGGCCCCGTCAGGGTAACCAAGCTGTGGCCTGTGGGGGAGGGAAGAGGCCCAAGGGGTGAGGGAATAGGTGAAGCGAGAGTAGGATAGTAAAGAACTGGAAGGTATACAGGGGGTTGAGGGAGAGGGTGTTCGTAGAAGTAGGGCAGCATGTGTAATCCTTGGTAATGGGTCAAATGGGGTGGCACTCATGAATAAAATGCAACTCAACAATGCCGCACCACGGTACCTTTCCGACCGGATAGCCAAAAAAACGACCAATCGCCTGACTAGGTCCTCCAACTCATGCTACCTTAGCGTACCGCGCTTCAACCTAGCCAAATCTGGCGGTGGAAACTTCCCAGTCATGGCAGCACAAACATGGAACTCACTCCCCTACTCACTCCGGGCTGATCAAACCTACCCCAGTTTCAGACGCAACATACAGAAATGGATTAGAACCAATGACGCTCATCCTACAACTTAGTGCTAAATAACATACTAAGCTAGTATATACCATCAAATAAGTCTGCAATTGAAATCACACCTTAGATCGCTCTCTGTAATGTAACTGGATATATTGTAATGTAACTGTATATATCTTTTAATTGTACTGTAATTCTATGTATCATCAAGCCTAAAGTCTCCTTGTACTGCTTGCACCCAGTTACCTTCCGGTTGGGTGCGCCATACAGTAAACAATAAACAAACAAACAAACAAACACACAAACCTCTTGTACCAATCATTTTCCATCAGGCATTTTCTGTTACATTGTTGCTCAGTACCAGAATTACTAATCACATGGGTGCATGATGGACCTGAGAAGTAAGTGCTCAAGCATATCTTTGCAGCGTGGATGCTCCATCAACAGATAACTTTTTTACACCCACCCAGATCACCAAGATAATAACCTTGGAGCAGAGCTGGCCAAGAGATGCGCCACAACCATGAGTTGGCCATATACCAGTGACTGCAGAGAACTCAAAAAGGTAGAGACAAGGGAACAAAGAAAAACAGATCCTTGAAGAGCCATTCCTGTTTGGGCATTCGCTGAGGGTAGTGATTAAATGATCCCTGTTAGGTGTTGCAGCGCTGTGGCAGGGGTAATTGTGAGTAGGCTGCCAGGTAATGTTTACTCTTTTATATCAGGGAAATAGACCAGGTTTTTGAAGACCTGCAATATAACTAGAGTTGGTCCCCCATGCTCAGTTTTCCAAAGGACACTTGGAGAAAAGTTAACGGAATTCACTTCAATGAAATGTAGACAGTTAGGGCATTTTGGAGATCTTTTATACTGCACCAAATTGCCACAGTGGTGCGCTCAAAGTGCAGAGGTTTCTGCAGAAGGTGGCGTGCTGTGACCCCCATCTGGGGTATCCAGGCGGTAGAGGGGAGGAAAGGAAAAGGGAAGGGGTTAAGCTATGGGGGAAAGCAGTTACAGATGAAGCAAATGCTTGTTCAAAAGGAGGTGGGACAGGGTAAAGAAAGCAGGATAATGTTATTGATAAGGTTTATGGATGTGATTGATTTGAATGGTTTCTAGGTGTATGCCACAAGGTCCTTTTTAAAAACCCACGCCACTGTTTCAACAATGTTAATGGGTAATTGTTGTGTTCACAGGTGGCAGCATGTGATTTGTGCTGATTCTTTAAAATTACTGGACCCAGTGCCCATACACACAGAACAGATATCGACTTCCTTGTAATGTTAGAGCCCATTTTGATGTTCTCCTTGATGTGTTAGAAATTGTACATTTAACCTTTATATGTTTTGAGTCAATGGCTTTTCATATTATTTGAGAATTTTAATAAACCTGGATTTTGTATGTACAGGGAAATGGGATGTTATCAAAGTTGCAAACATTCAGCAACAGCAAATTAGTTTGGAAACAAATAATGGCTTAAGAATCCCCACACCCCATAGCAAATAATGTCAGTGATGCTCAAAGGTTGCACTGGAACACATTTCCGTAGTCACATTTACATGTGAGAATATCAGAAATGCTCCAGGTGTCTCCTGCTTTGCTTAGGCTTTAGAATGTACAGAATCAGGAATGAGGAAGCAGAAATACATCAGACATGCACACGGGCACCTCCTCATTTGCCCCAATGTTTATCTTTGGTAATCCTGCAAAATGTATTTCTTTGCATTGTGGAAAACGGGCTCCTCTGTGTGTGTGTGTTGATCCAAACGGAAGGTTTGGACGTCTTAAATTAGGAACGACCTTAAAAGGAGCGGATTGCTAGCAGCATTGGAGAGAAGGGAGAGATAGGAGAGGTAAGGAGACGTAAAGGGAGGAAGCGGCCAGTACGAGAGAGAACGCAAATAAAGGAAGGTGCTACAGCTCCTTGGCTCCGTCTCTCCTTTGTGTGTACTTGCGAGGCTGAGTTCCTGACTGGGAGAAAACGAGAAAACCCCCACGTTGCCCGCCCCACAATAAATAAATAAATGCATAAGCTATTTGACGAATATCCAGATATCTTTTTTTGCTCCATTGTAAAGTCCAAACAGCATTCCACTACTCTACCGAAGCCTGATGGCACTCCGCTGTCTATGCTCCACCAAGATCAGAACCTGCAATCTCCTCCTTATGCACACAGCAATCTGCTGCTCCACACATGGAAATCCAAGGATCTGTCGGAGCCTCTGCAAAGAACGCCCCAGCAAGCGAACTTTCCAACGTCTCCCCGGCTGCTGGTACACATCATAACAAGGTCTGCTGACATGCAGGGCACACTGAAGTCCAATCGCCTACAACACGGGTAAGGCTCTCCGCAGCCCCATTAACCACTGACGCTCCTCGGCTTACCTGAGACAAGGCTGTACACCTGGCCACAGGTCCCACATTACACATGAGTGGTTCCCCCTCCCGCTCAATGCACGGCTCTGAGCCACATCAAACAGAGGCCACAGCAACCTGTGCTACTCCACTACCTGCACTGGGAAGGACCCCCTGCCCACCCATGTGGCCACAAGGATCTCTCCCAATTACACTATAGGAGTGGTCCATTAGGCACGCTACACCTGGAAAGGGGTTCAACCCCACAACCACCACACACGGGGCAAACCACCGAGTACTGAAATCATACCTCTCCAAGAACTGAGTTATTCCTCCTCCGACAGCTGGTATCCTCCTCCTCCACTAGGATGCCACCAGGATGGGGTGGCCATGCAAGCTCCCAAAAGGCCCCCAGCCTGGGGTGAGGCACAGATGAGAAGGTTCAATCCAGACAAACCCCACCAATGAGCCACTGACAAAAGCACAGAAATCAAAGAATCCTATTACCAACCCGAGAACGCAGGAACCACATGGGAAGCAGAACATCGGTGACACCTGAATACTAAAGGGAGATCCACAAACAAATAACCATGGTAGAATAACAGGCAATCCAGGAGATGGCCCAAGCCAACTTTATATCCAGAGACGCATTCCTCAGAAGACCCCAACCGTTCCAACTATAGCCACAACAGGATAGAGTCCCCAGATGGGAAGAATGGCTGGAAGAGTTTGCCAACCTTTTAAAGGCAATAGGGGACAACAAATCACTAGCGCTCCTGGACATATTTGCCAACCTTTCTAAAAAAGAGGTGACAGGAATCCTCAAAACATTTTCGCCACAAGAACAATGTATGAATTGCCCATCACTGCCCTTAATTACACAACCAAAGACTATGATGGATAACCTTTCAATCAGTGCAATCAACTGCCTCACAAAACAGTAGACAAATTTGTCAATAGACTACAAAATAGAATCACCCACTGCAAATTTACCAATTTTTCTGGCAACTAATCAATACGCCTGAGAATAATAGAGGCTGCACTTTGCCTATATTCCGAAAGCACCTCTTAAAGAAGCCCCTCCTCTTGACGAAATATTTCAGTTAGCACATATATACAAAAGAGTGGACGTCTAAGCTGCCACAATTGAAGGCCCAAAGGTAAGTGAGACAAATGCCCACAAGGCCAATGCGGCACATACAAAACAGCTCATAATTTCGTATCTCAACAGAACCTGGGATAGCGACTACAGGTGTGGGCTGTCATTCCCACACAGATGACAGTGCCCAGCAATAGGTTGTGTGCCAGCTGCTGGAGAGAGAACAACTTCCATTCAGTCTGCAGGGAAGGAGTGACCTTCATGGCAAGATTTTCACCACCCCTTCAAAGAACAATGATTAGAGCACTAGAGGATATGCATAAACAGAACCATGAAGAGCAAGATGAGCCCCTGACCGAATGCTCTAGACAATATGCACAACTGCTCAGCGATTATGACGCGTGGCACAAGAGGTCAATGGACTCAAGTAGACAGAGATTTATTTGTGAATGGCAACAGATGAATACCCTAAATCTCTGAAGGAATAGAGAGTACCAAACCAAGAAAAAAGAATGACATTTACAGAATAATCTACAGTGTTGCAGAAACACAGGAGAAGAGAGATACTAGGTAACCTCAAGAGCCCTCCCAATCACAAGCACAGAGGGACCCATGATCACAGCACTAGATCAGCGAAAGAGAAGGACTAAAAGGAATGGGTGTTTACACATGTGCCAAGTAATGGGAACCCAGAGAGTGGTCTGAGATATTAGTCCTTTCAGACCGTGATAACATTTTCACTAGTAAACATTGTGCCCTTAATCCCAATTTTACTCTTGTAGAATTTCATGCCATTGAGAAGTTGGGTAGAGATCAGTTAATAGTTATTAAGGTGGCAGACAAGGGTGAAGGAATTGTGGTGACTGATACAACCAAGTGCAATCAAGAGGTCTATAGAATGTTGGCCATTCCAGGCCATTTTTCGGCAACTCAAACAGAATCCATCAGAATCCATTAGATCCAGAATTTTGTTGAGTGCGAGTGGCTTAGAAGACGGGTTTCTATCCAAAAAAGGACATAAATGTATTAATTATTTGGTGGGTCACAGTCCCCCCTTTTACATCCTCCCGAAGATCCATAAAAGACTCTTAACCCCCCAGGATGGCCTATCGTGTCCGGGTGCGGTTCGATTCTCAAACCATTGTCGATATATATTGACTGTTTTCTAAAAACAATTGCTATGGCAACTCTGACTTTTTTGTTAGACTCTAGAGATGTCATTTCCAGTGACAAAGGCCTAGTGTTTGATCCGTCTGAGGAACTCTTGGTCACTATGGATATAGAAGCCTTGTATACAGACATCCCTTAAGAAGCAATACATAGCATAGAGATTATGCTAGATAGACGTCAGGTACCACACAATGTACCAACAGATTTTTTGATTGCATGTGCATCACTGGTGCTGGAAAATAGTTTGTTCATGTTCAAAGAAGACTATTTTTTGCAGTGCAAAGGAACGGCGATGGGCTGCATCTTTGTCCCTAATCTGGCCATTATTTACATGGCATTGATTGAAAAACAGCTCATTTTCAGTGCTGCAAATCGTTTATTCAAGTCCATCACACTGTACGTTATGTATATTGATGATATCTTAATAATCTGGACAGGTGATATAGAGAGGTTGAATGAATTTGCAGATTGGATGAATCATATTAATTTGAATGTATATTTCACATATGATCATTCTGCACAGAGAATACCCTTTTTTGATTTGTTAGTGTTTTACAAAGGGTAACCTTCAAGTGGAGCTATTTAGAAAATCCAGTGAAAGAAATACTACTTAACATTTATGCAGTCAACATGCTAAATGTCTATTACAAAATCTAACTTATGGCATGTTTTTACGCTTACATCAGAACTGCACAGACATCCCAAAGTTAAATTCCCATGCTGATATTTTGCAAACTAGACTCATGGAACATGCATACCTTAAAACAATTGTCAGAAAAGGGTGAACTTTACTGATCAGGATAGTTTACTTGTTCCCAGTGTTAATACCACCCTAATGGATCGGTTGGTTTGCTCCTCCATGTTTTGCCAACATACAGGGAGCTATTTTGAAAAATGTAAGAATTCTGAGTACAGTGGGTGTTAAGCTAGAATAACCCTTGTTTGCATTAAAAAAAGCAAACGTTTTAAACAGAAACTTACAAAAGCAATCCTAATGTCTGTAAAAAGAACTTCCACTTTTGACACTTTGCATGTTCCAGTGGCTGGACATTACCCTTGCACCTTGTGTGTAGCATGCAAATATTCATTGAAAATACAATCATATAAATACAAGGGGAAAGTATGGCAATTGCGTACTTTCACCACCTGTAAAAGCAAAAATGTCATCTGTGCAGGACTGTGTCCATGTAAAAAGATTTACATTGGTAAGACATCTAGAGAAGTGCACCTAAGAATCAATGAACATAACTCTAAAATCTGCACAAGGACACTAAATGCTCCTTTGGTAACTCACTTCGTGGAAATAGGACACAAACTAGAGTATTTGTTGTGGTTTGGTTTGTACAGAATCCAAGAAGTGACTGCGATGCAAGAAGCCCAAAAATTGGCTTATAAAGAACTATGGATTTTTAATCTCAAGACATTTGAGAGAGGTCTAAACTCCATGTAAAAATGGAACTTTAGAACAGAATTCACCCTGTAATTAATAAGCCTTGGACACCGTTGTACTCCTCTTGGAGTAAGCTGGGCTATACAAAATGGATTACTTAGGTGTGATACCATGGGCATGTACAAAAATCACATGGGGCTATTGTGTGCATGAGCGTGTTTGCTCAGGTCTAAAATCGATGAACATGTGTTAGTGATGATAATAGAGTTTGGTTGTGATTTAAGGCACTCGTTTTATGGGTCAGTGGGGACACGTTGGAAATGTGAGCCTCCTACTGGCTGACTTGGGAGGCTCTATATACTCTTACCAGCCCATTAATCATATCCCATTGTTCACTTACAGAAATACATCTTTTGAAACTTTATCACCACGCTACTTGGGTAAGACCTGTGGCATATGTATTGATGCAGTAAGGCCAAAGCCACTTTTCACTGGTGTTGTATGCAATTAGGACACACTCTCATCATCAATAGAAAGTCCATGGTGAGTACAGCTACCCGAATTGTATTATATTTGCATTTAGGCTATTTCTGCACACACACGTGTGCAATTTTCCTTTTAGAAATTTGGAATAGGTCAATGCTAATGATATCCTGGTATGGTTCTCGCCATATGTCTTTCTCTCAGGTGATAACATAATCTATGCTCCAGCCCATACCTGGACATAAGCGATAGATGTCCATTGTGTTAGGTAATTCATCTTTAGATAAGTGCTAATGGCTCTTCGAACACATGGGTATTCTGGGAGATGTAGGTTTCTTGGTAGAATTCATGTGGTTTAAATGAGAATTCAGTATGTATTTTATGTAGGTCAATGAAGTATCGGATGTGATTTTATTAGGATTATTTATGTCCCCTGATGAAGACGTGGTCAGATTGTGACAAATACATCAAAACTGGTTGGTCCTGTCTAAATAACTGGAAATGGGATTATGGAAATCAAAAAGTACCCAGTCTAGGATATGCATATATTTGTTAATTGTATTGCCATGGTTCTTTTATGCCTTTTGCTAATTGAGTGGCTGATTGTGAAGAATTTTTGTATCAAAGTGATGGTTTGGACATCCTTTAATAAGCAACGACCTTAAAAGGAACAACCCGCTAGCGGCACTGGGAAGAAGGGAGAGATACGAGAGTCGAGAGGAGGAAGTGGGCAATCAGAGAGAGAAAATAAATAAAGGAAGGTTCTACGGCTCCTTGGCTACATCTCTCCTTTGTGTGTACCTTTGAGGCTGAGAGCATGACTTGGAATCTGCAATACCTCCAATCCCCTAGGAAGGGATAAAACAGTGTGGGAATTGCTGATGCAGTTTCTCATTATATAAAAGCCCTTTCCTTGAGCATTATAATATCTCCTAAAGTAGCTAAGCAAATGAACTGCATTACCAAGCACTACTCTTTCCATGTCTAGCTTCATGTGTTAATGATCTTTCACTGCACATGACTATTCATGTTAAAATCGCCTTGAACACTCTCATTGTAGGGCATCCCATAGATGAGCGGGTATGCCACTGACATATATGATATATGGCAGATGAAGCTTACTAATGCACACAGAAACTGGCACCAGTGGCAGCTGAATTAATTTGTATGGTAGAACAATACCTGTTGACAAAATTCTGTAAGTCTGCTTGCGCAGTATATGGGCTTCCTATCAACCACCTGATATGACTGTAATAATGCCAGAGATTCTCAGTGAGAAGAGCGTTTGGGGAGTGGAACACATATTTATCAAGATTACCAATGTATGCAATATCTGCCCACTTCCATGCATCTCCAGTACTCCAGGCCAGGACTGAGCTGGGCTACAGGGAACTCTGGAGATTCCCCAGTGAGCCTCTGCATCAAGGTCCACTTTTGTGTGGTAACCACCTTTATTTCCACATTTCCTTGTGGGTAAGGGGTTGGGCTTGCTCACAATGTGTAATATGGGGCCACTTTGAAAAACATTTCCAGAGCCTCTTTTGGTTCCCAGTCCACCCCTGCTCCAGATCACAATGTGGCAAAGAAGAGCAAGATGGATGGGCAGTAAAATATTACAGAGCCTGTGGTAGCAGCCCTGTAGTTATGGTTAAGTTACTCAACTCATAGAAAGAACACTTTTAAGGCGGCCTATAACTTTGCCCCCATAGACAAATCCTCACCAAACCTTGCAAAATAAGTATATGGCCCCCGCTAATTTTGCAGAGTTTGGTGTGGGTTCATCCGGGTAGGAGGGTTATAGGAGGGTCCCAAAAGTTGTTTGTCATTAAGGATATGCATCTATATTTTGTTGAGTTAATTGGTCCATTACATCGGGAGCAGATGTGTTTGACCTATAGAGTTCATGTATTAGTCTACTATTTAAGATGGATTTTGCATCTTTTGTAAGCAAGCCCGTTCTAATACTTTTAAAAGGTGAGGATAAGTGAGGTCTCCAGACTGACAGATGTTTTGAGTTAGTTCTCTGTAGCAAAAATGTTGCCAGAGATTTACATTTCTAATGCCACCCAGGTGTTAAGGCACTGTTTGCGTCCTTATGTTTTGAAAATAGGTTGACCTTTTACTGGTGTTAACTGTAGGAAGTCTGCTAAGACAATATTTGTTTTCCTCCAAACAATTGTTCGCAGTTGGTTTTTAGGACTTCTTGTATTCTGAGGTGAATTATAGCCAACATGAGGTTGGAAACCACGCTTCCTTCATCTACCAGGAACACTTTCATTTGTTTCACAATTCTGCATACTTCAGTAGCAGCATCTGCTGATAATGTGTAGTATTATAATTTCTTTTGGTGTTCTACTGGTAGGAGCACTAGTCAGTGTAAAGTTACACCTCCTATGTTGTAGGCAGCTAAACCTGTGGTGGCTGCTACAACAGCTGAAAGGTTGTTGTTTGTTAAGTTTTGTAGAAATGTGTTTATTATTTAAATTAAGAACGTTTTAGCAGAACCAGCTTCACCACTTACATACAGGAACAGTGGTTTATAATTTTTACAGCTACAAGTTTTAGTTTCCTGTTTAAAACCATGTTCAATTTCTTCAATGAAGTCAGATAAATGGTGAGTTGCTTGAAATGGGTGATAGTTACCTAATCATTCTTCTTCTTTTCTCCAGGGTGTAAAAAGTTGCAGTAGGGCCAGGTAGTAAAGTTCTCTATGTTGCAGAGATTTAAATGATAACTTCATATGATTAATTCTGCTGGGTTTATTAATTTTCACAAGGCTTCCTTCAAAAACTGATACAGAATAGTTGCCAGTTGTCTCATCTGATGTCACATAGTTTTTGTATGAGTAGTTTTGGGCTATGTTGTACAGGCACAGATTTTCCAAAGCAGCATTTCTGTTTGGGTAGTATATGATATATGTCAATTAAATTGTTTTTTTTAAAATGTCCTGGCTGTTGGGATCATTTTTGGCTATTGTTTCTATCTCTTGGTAGGATTTTAGTACTCTTTTTTCAGGATGAAGCTAGACCAAGGTTGAGCTGGACAATGTGTTGATATTTGCCATATAAGGCTTTACATGTTCAATGGTCTGCAGCTTTGTAGCACCCGCATTAACTAGGTGAGCTTTGGTGAGATCGGCTGTGACATATCTTGTAACTGCAGTGGCATTGTCTGCAATGTATAGTATGCCTGTGTTTGAATTCCACAAGAGGGCAATGATTGCATTGTAATCATTGATGTACTTGGATGCTTTGTCCCTTTTAATATTGTATGTGTTTTTAGGTGATTTCCCTTTTACACTGTGTCTAATAGAAGACATCAAGCGATTTACTTGTCCTTTTTGCAAACTGGTCTAGGGAAGTCAAAGCGAAATTTGGTATAGTATTTACCTTTATTTTTCAATCTAGGTCAGCTGCATTTGCCACACTTAGGTTTTTGGAAGCCTAAGATTTGTGTATGCAGGTCACTATGTGTGTTTTCTGAAGGGATGTCACAGGTAATGTATTTTTCCATAAACTGCAAAACAGTGGCATCACTGTCATGGCCCAATTTGGGAACATCTTTTATCCACAAAAGCATGTGGATGTGTGGTGCTCCTCTGGATTGATATTCTTTTCTTCAAAAGAAGTGTTGCACTGCTCTGAGCGGATGGGTTGTTGTATTGTAGATGAAGTTTAGCAATGCAATGGAGCGATGGTGGAAGTACCTTGATATAATGGCAGGGTCAAGAGAACAGACTTCTCCTGGAGTCTTTCTATACTATTTAATCTTAATTTTGGTTTGCAGTGTGTAATAAATCGTGCAAGTCCTCCCATGTGCACCCTGCACAACTTAAATTAACAAACAATGTGAGTGGGCCTAGCCTCCTTAGCATACCATGTAAAAACTTAACCTTTGTCTTTTATCTTTTGAAGCAGTTGGGGAGTGGACATGTTTAAAAAATGAGAGCCTGTTTTTAATGTGTGTGCAACTCCATAACTTAGAGGTGCCACATCACTTTCGAACAATGAGCTGAAAAATGTATTATACATTTTGTTTGAATCTGGGCTCATCAGAATACATTTGTAAATAGCAATATTCTGATGCACTAATTTGTGTGGATCTTTCATCATATCTTCCTCCTTTCCCCGTAGGAAAGAGTAGAGGAAAAGAATGTGCTTCTACACATTTTTCCACATGCTTATTGGGGATCTTTTGGCTTGACGCATTTGATATGTTTCCAATGCATCTTCAATGGTGTCTTTGGGGTATAGTGGGTGAATTGTATACTGGTCTAAAATGTTGGCTGCAGTAACAGGATCTACATGTACAAATGGCCAGTTGCTGGTGAATCTTGAATTACTTGGGTGGTTTCTCTTACATTTTTCTCTATGTTTATATCTTTGTATTATTCAGTGTTTTCTTGCAGATATTGTAAGGCTTGTGTAACCTTGTTTAAGTCGACTAGTTGTTGCCAAATTCTTTTCTCTTTTGTTGGTACACTATTTACCAGAAAAACAAAGATGTTCCCAGTCTCACTGCGCCAAGAAATTATAATTAGTTGTTTGTGCAAAGAAAAGCCTTTATTGTTTGTGCAAAGAGAAGCCTGACACGTGTTTCAAGCTGTGTACAGCTTTTCATCAGAGGCTTAGGTTGCAGCAATAAGAACTCCACATTTAGAGTAGGACAATGCCAGATACAGTTCTCAAAATGCCAGTTCTCATTGCAATGGTAACACGAGTAGACTGAAACAAGCGGTCATTGAGCTTTCCGCAACTGTGAGGCATTGTTAGTAGGTGTAGGATATACAAATGAGAAAAATGTTTATTGGAGCCTGAATTTGGAAATCCAAGTCTCTTTAAAACAGTGGGGGTCATTACGAGTTTGGAGGCAGCCATGGTGCTATTAGCACCATGGCTGCCTCCAAACCCGTGTCCGGGTCTTTGGTGTCGGAATGGGGACTTACCGGGACATTCCGGCCCTTGCGGACCCGGTAAGTCCCCATTCTGAAAACCATTCAACATTCCCATTTGAGCCCCCATAGGGCTCAATGGGAATGGGGAAGGGGTTAAGAACCGGCCTGTTATTAGCTCCCTTGTCCCTTGACGGGTCCCGCTAAGGGTGGCTGGCAAAACCAGCCGGCCCTAGTGGGACCCGCCAAGGGACCTCGGAATGCAGCGGTAGGGGGTTAATATCACCAGCATCCTTAACGGTGCCGTTAACCCCCTACCGCCATACTCGTAATGACCCCCAGTCTCTTTAAAACAGTTGGGATGCATCATGTTGGAGTGTCAGGAAATTTCCCCTAATATGATGGTACTTATTGTTGGGGGATTTCAATGTTGAAATACCTAGAACTGGCACAGCGTCGCCTCATGTAGAAGGAATGGGCACGCATCAGCGGGTGGGAAAAATCCACGGGGACGTATATGGGGACACTTTCTAGACACATTGGGTTTATATATTGCCAGAGATCCTATTACGAATGACTTAGATCATTCTACCTGGTTCAGAGGTGCACATTCCAGCATTATTGATCATATTTCTTTCTCTACACCAATGATGGATCTGGCAGTGGATTACAAGCTGTTGAGGACAACAAATTTGTGGGGGAGTGGGGAAAGGCATGTGAAACTCTATGTCAATCTAACATACAGGTCAAAACAGCCAAAACAAAAATTATCTTGCACAACTGTCTGATTTTAATACCTCAAGTTATGGGAAAAAACATATACTATACACTAACGACTCCTTTTGCCGCTATGTGGGGTATGTAATTAAGTCGTCGGTCGATTTGCAAATATTGGTGTTCAGGGAAATAATTTGCATGTCTATTATCATGTGATTAGAACTCTTAAGAATAACAGAGCAAGGGAGTTGCGATCCTTAGCTAAAACCAATTTTCCATTGTAGAAAAAATTGGAACTAAGGAAAAAGATAAACAATAAATGCAAACATAAGATTAAGACCCGACGAGCTGACCTTTATCAGGCAGACAGTGAAAATATCCTGCACTCTTTGAAAGACAACACGACTAAGACTTTTTGGGCTCTTATGAATAACCAAACAGTTAGGAATTCTGAGGCCCTTTCCTGCTCCATCTCAGAATCACAATGGTTTGGACATTTTGGGGATCTGTACAATCCCGCTCAGGGTATTCTGTCAATTCCCGATGGTGTACGAGATGCAGAGTGGCTTTTCACAATCCAACAGGAGGACATTGAATCGCTGATTCATAGGGTATCAGCTTCTAGGGCGGTTGGACCGAATGGTCTTGCTAATGTTATTTTTAAACATCAACAGGATCTCTGGGCAAACATGTTGTGTATTCTCTTCAACAACATTGTTAGGACACATATAATCCCTTCTTCATGGCACATTTCCTTTGTTGTGCCCATCTATAAGAAGGGTGATCGTTCTTGTCCTCAAAACCATAGGTCGATTGCCCTTCTAGATGCGGATTCTATGATAATCTCTGGAATTATCTTAAAGCATATTCAAGAGTGGATTAAGTCGAATTACATTTTGTCTCAATTTCAATTTGGTATTAGAAGAGTGTGGGAACGGATGTCGGTGGTCTATTGTTGAATGTCATGCAGGGGAAGGCCTGGAGGAAGGGTTCGGTACCCATTTATATCGCCTCCATCGATTTATCAATGGCGTTTGATAAGGTGGATAGATCTGTGCTTTGGGGAAAATGATATCATTGGGGATGCCCTTGGATCTCCTCTCCATATGAGGGGTCAAAGTTGCAGGTAAGGCTGAATAATCAAGAATGCTTATCATCTTTGATTGATGCCCCAACTGGCCTATGACAACGGTGCGTATTTGCACCAACCATCTTTAATCTCTATGTCTTAGATGCCAAACCAGAATTAGAAGAAATTGCATTCGCTCCACCGATGGTTTTGAAGGAGTCAAAATATGTTGGACCGCTTATGCGGGTGACTTTTTGCTGTTCGACCATACTCCAATTGGTTTACAGCATCTACTGAGTAAATTTAGAGATTCTACTGCTGCCAATTTTCTTCACCCTAGGCCCTATGTTAAACAGTTTTCTTGGTTTCTGAACCACATAAAGTTAGTGGTACAACCATGTTTAAGATATTTAGGTTACCCTATTTATGGGGGCTGTCAGAAATCCTACTATAGGGAATTCTTGGAGATGAAGGTAGTGCCCCTGATTGTCCAACTTAAACAAAATGATAAAACATTTGGTAAGTTTTCTTTTGTGCCTACTTTATGCATTTATAAACTGAAAACTTTACCCCAAATGTGCTACGGCCTTGAGTTATTTCCAGTATGGATATTAGCTGAACTCCCTAAATTTGAAGCTCGTCTTTTAAGTGTTTACCAAATTGTGTGCCGGTGGAAGCTATTCGTTATGAACTAGTCCTAACATCTATTGTCAATATGATTATATGGAGAAAGTTGTCATTGTTTAGGAAATTAATAACTTCCCTAAGGACACTTTATATGATCTTTTGGGCTTTGGTTTTAGCCTTGACACCACTCCATCAGATTATCTTCTAAAACTGAAATCCAATTGTTATGAATACCTGAATCACCTGGGTATTTCTCTAGATCTCCTAATATTCAACACACTAAAAGTAAAAAAATGAAAGATTTGAATGGTGGGATTGAAGTGTCACTACAAAAAAGTAGCTGTGACATCTCTTTATAACCCTCTTGTGTGCAGTTCTAAACCATTGGGCACTCTTGAATCATATTTAATTTTGTTTCCAGATAAAGGTGTCTGTCGGAAATGTATGTGCTTCAAATTGAATGTGTTACCAACGCGTGAAAGTTTACATGCAAGAAATATTGGGGTTCAACGTTCTTTAACATGCAGATATTTTAATGCTGTAGATGTAATTGAAAATTTAGAACATCTTATGGTGGATTGTGTTACACTTAGGAATGCACGTATTCAGATCTTTAGGAAATGTGTTACCTCTATAGGAGTGGTTAACTTGGATTTGTTGTGGTGGAAAATGCTGCATGGGAAAGGCAAACCCTTACAGCTTGCAGGTTTTTAGAAGATATATGTAAATTGACAAATGAACTTGATACAATATCATAATTATGTCGATTGAAGTGTTTTTTTTAAATGTCTGGCTTTGATTCCTGTAGTGTAGGAAATGATGAAGATTAGGAAAAGAAATAGTTATTTCTAAATTGAAGGAATATTTAGTTGTGTGTGATATGTGTAAATATCTAATGCTGTTTTAAAAAAAAATCTTTTATCATGTTTTATACTTTTGTAAAGGTTATGTTTATAACCAAAAAACAAATACATAAATAATAATAATATACAAATGAAAAAAAACAAAAAAAGTGAAAACTGAGAAAAGGCTCTTTTAAGACCCACCATTGTAGAATACATTTTTTAACTTGAGTGTAAACCTCTCCACCCCCTTTAATTGGCACTGTGCAGACTGTGGACAGTCATGGATGTCCGCGGACATCGTGGTATCAGCTAATTTGGGTTCCTGGGTGTGGTGCACAGGAAGAGAGGTTAGCAGGAGCTTTGGTTGGTGAATGCTCTGAAGATGGCTATGGCTATGTCTTTGAGGAAGTAAGACACTCAACTGAGTGTATGGATTTTGGGAGACTCTTGGATCAATTGGCTGAAAGTGTATTCTGAGCACTGTGGATTGTCTCAGAATCTTGGATTTGATGAGTTTCAAATTTCATGGTATGGAGTTCGAGAAATGAAGTGGGCGGAAATCCTCCCGTTTTGTGAGAATACGGTTTACTTGAAGCAACCGGCCATCACTGTAGTTAATTGTGGAGGCAACAGTTTGGGATATGCTATCGGAATATCATTACAGTTTGAAATGAAGGATACATTTGGAAAGTTGATGGAACTGTTTCCACATTCAAATTTTTTTTTTCTCGGATACCTCAGACAAATTTGAATGTGTGTGAATTTATTTTGTACACAAATTGAAAAAGCAAGGCGCAATGTGAACACAGTTGTATGTGCCTTTTAGCGCAACATTGGCATGGGATCTTTTCATAATGCAAATATGACATTTGATACCATGAACATTTTTCCAAGAGATAGAGTGCATCTAACTGATGTGGGCAATAATATTTTTATTGAAAAGGTTAAAAATGCATTGCAGCAGTTTCTGTGAACACATCAAATATGGATTGAAGTATTCATTAGAAGTTAAATTAAACAAAAAGGAGAGCGAAATAAAATAGAAGCACTGTTTTTCAAAGTTTGAAAAAATAATTAAGTTCTGTTGAATATTTTTTAGTTTAGTCCATACAACCAAATAATAAAAACAATATATAAAAATCGAAACAAGAAGAAAAGGATAATTTAAAAGCCACCATTTTTAAACGCAAAACAATCAAAATTATTTTAATTCTCCCACCCCACGGCTGGAACTTTTCAGACGAACTATGTAGGCTGCAAAGGTGCCTGTGATTTTTTTTCATTTGTATTTTTTAACTGTGAAAGAAGGTGTCTCCTAAAGGAACCATTTTTTGGTGTTTTGTGATTTTTGTTTTTTTGGTGACTTTTTTCAGGGTTTTTTCAGGTAAGGCAAGGTAAGGTGGGGGATGGAAGGGACTGAAGAAATGGAAAGGGCATCAACCACATAGACAAAGGGGCAGGTGGACAGAGAAAATGTTGGTCAGGCCTTACATTTAAGATAGGTGGCAGTATTTCTCAAGCTCCTTGACCACGGCCTTGAAAGCACTTCGAAATTGCGACGAGATTGGTGCCTCACGGTACAAACATAGCACTGTGACCCACGAAAGGTAAGGGTCAACAGCATTCTGAATGGCCTGCAAGGCCGCCGCCAGGATTCTCTGCCCCAAAGGAGTATTTTGTGTGGTGTCAGGAGAAGTCGAGGAAGATGGGGTAGAGGCCATCAACCTGCTTCTCCCTAAGAAAGGAACAGGTTTTCTCAGAGCACCCAAGTGGTTGGATCTGGTGTGATGGCACATGCAGGCTTTCCGTGACTGAGTAGGTCCCTGCGCTCAGTGCATCTGACCATGGTTGCCCGAGACTTTGGTACACCCCCAATGGTGACTGCCACACCCAGGACTTACTTCAGGCGCTGGAGGTCGGCACTTCCTCTACTTCATCTTGCGCTTCCTCTTCATCCTCATTTGCATCTCTGTGCCTGTTCCTCTTTCTATGCCCTCCAAATGGTGATGGTGGTGGGGGTGGCAGGGGAGGAGTAATAGCCATGACAGATGCCATTAGAGCCGATAGCATGATCTCCAGAACAGATCTGCAAAGCCGGTGCTCTCTCCTGGACTGCCAGATTGAGAATGATTGAAAGTAATGGGTGGGACCCTTCAGAGGAACTGTCCGCGTAACGTGTGACTGTCCATGGACTACCAAGTCGAAAATACGTCTTGGAAACTGGTAAAGAGTTGACAGATCAACTAAGAATGGCTCTAGGAGCTCTGAAAGAGTAAACATCCAACTTGAAACACCCTAGATTGGCCAAAAATGATGTATTAAAGCGTTCCCTGAGCACAGACACCATTTGCGGTCAGGCCGTCATGCAGCATGGGTGTGGTCGCCTGGTGACATCAAAGGACGTTTGCAGCGCTGACACGTGTCTGTGGACACCCTTTGGGCGGAAGACGCAGGACAGATGCGCAAGGATATCTGCAAAACGAGCATGCTGTGCATGGACCAATTAAAAGTGCATCATGTGGGAGCGGACAAGTCCAGACACGGCACGCTGTCCATGGACACCCACATTTACTGAACAAACACACGGGACAGTCGCATTGTCCGCAGACTATGAATTGCCATTTTTTTAAAATGATGACACAGCAATATACAGCATATTTATTGTATACAAAATAAATGTATTTATTAAAGGAATGGGATATCGGAATGGGAAACATAAATAGAAGAATTTTGAATTTCTGTAAATGATTATGAGGGGTGGTAGGGAGTGAAGTTTCATCAAAGCGTTTTTCATTTAGACTTTGGGAATTTTGATGGAGGTGATTGCTAGAGGCAAGGGGGACAGGTACACAAAGGACAGTGATAATCAACATTTCTAATAGCATGATTTTTAACATAATTTAATAGTTGCTTAAAGTCATTTGCTGAGTTCATTCAATTTTGCGGACAAAATCATGATTTAATTATGTACTTTGGGGATAGAGATTGTCTTTGTGATTCTTGGAATCCTCCATAATTAAATTGGGGTTTTGTTTCATCATGTAAAGTATGTGCTATAAAAAAGATGCAATTATTATGACAATGATCTTTGTACAAATTACATTATTTGTTTTTATTGAACCACCCAGTGTGTTTGCCATTTATGTTAAAATAAAAAAAAATAAAAAGTGATATTTGCTTATAAGAGATGTTTACATAATGAATGGTGATAATAGAAAAATAAATATAGTGTACTTACTCTATTTGGTGAGAGATTGTTTTGGAAAAAACACCTGCTGTATGTGAGTTTCTATGAAGAGTTGTGTTGAAGTGATAAATGAGGTGTAAACTTTTGATTTGTGCTTAGTGCATTCCATTATATTTAGGTTTTCCTGTTCTCAGTGAAATCCGATAAACACCGGAAAAAACACCCTCAGAAAAAAAAGTGTCCCCTAGTTTTAAACTGAAAAACACTGTTTTCCCTTTCCCAGTGGTGCCTTAGTAGGAGCAGGGATGGGATGAAGTTTGGAATTGAAGGGGTGGCTGGCGAGGAGGCTTAGCAGACAATAGGTAAAGGGCCCTACTCCACCCATGTATGCTTGTTTGCTTTCTCCCATTGCTTCCCCTCATGTCCCCTGACTTCATTCAAAAGCACTGTACATTCAGTGTTACATTTTTTTCTTTGTAAAAAAAAAAAGTATTGATTTGTGGACAGAGCTATTTTGAGGAATTGTAGCCAAATTGCAGTCATTTTTATGGTTGCCAATTTACGTTTTAAAATTGGCTAAAATTCCTCAAAACAGCCCTTGACCACTGACAAATATTTGTATTTACAAAAAATGGTTTAACATGGATTTTTCAGTGTCTTGGTTTGTGGTCAGAGCCCCTCTGTGTACGTGTATCTGTCTGAAGGAGAGGTGAAAAGTGTCAGCTGCCTGTCGGCTTTCAAAGGAAAGCCGTGTGAGCCTTCCATGTATGAGGATTGTGTGAGGCCACAGTGTCACGGTTGCCTCCCAACCTCATGTGGCTCTCTAGAGCACCTGCATCCAGAACCCCATCAGAAGCTGCAGGCCCCTTAAATACTGCTTAGCACTTTCTTTCTTCAAGGAGAGTTTTTAAATTAGGAGTGATTTATAAATGATGGCTCATTTAAGCGAAACATGTGGGTGGACAGCGTAACTTGAAGTCGGACGTAACCCCTTGGGGTTTTTAGAGGGTGGCAAGCTTACTCTTATGTATTTGGCTACCAGGATTTTACCTAGGTTGTCATGTTCCCAGTGCAGACGCTTCCCACAAGAAAACAAGCACTTGTCTTGAATTGGGATTTTGTTTTCCAGGAATTATTTCACTACAGATTGCTGGGTTTAAAAGGTGAGCATTTTCTATCATTTTCCATCATTTATATTAGAACATTTCCTCTCTCAGGTTATTTTTCTGGTGTTCATTGGTTTTTTTTAAAGTCCAATGCTCTTTTGTCTTGTACAGTTCCTTCTAAGGGGAAGGTCAATTGAACTACATTTGTTTACTTCACTTTGAGATATTTTCACTTGCTGTGCGTATATTCATGGGTTCCAGCTTTTGATTTTCGCTATGGTGACAAAAGTTCCCACACAGAGTGAAGCGAGAGAGCTGTGCTCATCCCCAGTCAAAACAACACTTTTTGCAGCACATGATGCAGTTGGAATAGGAATAAAAGCCATGTGATTTCTAGGAAGGTATACACATGTAACATCTCAGCAACAATCACCTAACCTGCTGAGGTGCCTTTGAACAATTCTGCTCTATGATCCCCTGATATTCCCTCACCAGGCAAATACTTTTGGCCTTCTCACCACCTCCAATCAAGCCTTCGGGGTTACATTAATGAGACTCTCTTCTCATTATGTAGTGAACAGAACTTGATAAACAGTTATTATATGCTTGGATTTTATTTATTTTGACAGTCAAAATAATCCATATCTCCACCAAACTGAGTGCTCCCGGCAAATCCTTTCGATCATTCTATGCCCTATCTGCTACAATTCGAAGTCTGTACAATGTGGAAAGTTGTATGATCATCTTATATTCCCTCACCAGGCAAATACTTTTGGCCTTCTCACCACCTCCAATCAAGCCTTCGGGGTTACATTAATGAGACTCTCTTCTCATTATGTAGTGAACAGAACTTGATAAACAGTTATTATATGCTTGGATTTTATTTATTTTGACAGTCAAAATAATCCATATCTCCACCAAACTGAGTGCTCCCGGCAAATCCTTTCGATCATTCTATGCCCTATCTGCTACAATTCGAAGTCTGTACAATGTGGAAAGTTCGTTTTCACAAATCAAAGTCTTCATGAGAAGAAAAGAAAGGGCAAGGATGGGAAATGAGTCCCTGAAAAAGTATTGCATAATTGACCACAATAATTTTGAATTGTAGAAATGTTAGATATTACTGGATTAACACACTCATCTTTATTGTCCGGAAAGTGTTCATAACATCTCGCTCTAAGAGACATTATCCTTCCTATGCGCACAATGACACACCAAATGAATATTTGTGGGTGTCCAGTCAACTCGTCGAAAAAAAACTGGTCGACTGCAATTTGGTCGACGCAATTTGGTCGAAAACCAAATGGTCGAATTTTTTTTTTATTTATATATTTATTTTTCGGGTTTTCGTTTAGTTAAAAAAGGGGTTTTTAGAGAAAAAAAGGGGGTTGGGGGGGGACCCCCCCAAAAAAAAAAAAAAAAGGGTTAAAATAAAAAAAAAAAAAATTTCGACCATTTGGTTTTCGACCAAATTGGTTCGACCATTTGTCTGGTCGACCAATTTTTTTCGACGAAATGTCTGACAACCATAATTGTGTATTTACACTGGAAAAACAGTAATCCATGATTTTTTGAATTGAGCAAACAGGAAAACACTGATAAACACAGATTCAGAAACATTTTGAAAACACTGAAAAAAGACCCCCACAAGTAAACAATAATAAACCCCTAAAACAGGAAACCTTAATTATATTGTGTGAAAAATGAACGTACATTTTGAAGTGATGATTTGTACAAAAAGGTATATTTGGGTGCAGTAAATATAAGTAATGTTGTTTTGTGTATATGGGTTTGTGAATGCTACATTCTGTCAGCGGACTATCTGACTGTCCGCGGACTGTACAGCTGCTACATTGGGGTGAGTATAATATAAGGAACTTGTAGCAAATTCAGGCGCACTGGTAAATACCTATGAAATTCAGCAAAAAGTGGACCTTATGGTTACAAATAAAATCGAAAAACCCTTCAAATTTAACCAGTTATGGTAAGCTAAGCAACCATAACTCGCGCCACCACCGTGCACTGCTTAGACTAACACCAAGGACATCAAAGGTGGCATCACAAATGTATTTGATTACATCACTGATGACATCACATATGTAGGCCACTTGTTTTTGTTCTCTGACATATCTAGGCCAGGTGTTTTTGTTTACTGACAGACACAATATGAAAATTCAAAAGGTGCTAAATATCTATATGTTAACCTTGTTGTATGTTCATAAAGTACTTTCCTTAGGGTTTGGTCTCAGCACATACATGGGGCAATAAGCAGGCCTCAAACACACAATTAATTTCTATAGGTGAAGATTAACTTTAAGGTTATTGACATTTTCTGGTGATGTTTCTTTCTTCCTTACTTTAGTTTACCGGTATGTGCCTCTACTTTGCGTGCATTGTGGGTCTTCATGTGTATTGTTTGTACTAACACAAGTGTGCAGTAAGTGTTGAGCTGTTAGTTATTTATTCTATGTTTAACATTGCTCAAAACTCTGATAAGGTAGCATTCATTAGTTTACTGTCCAAAATTACCAGATTAAAAATATTGTACTTCTATGGTGCATGCTGCAGCCATTGACTATGCGGATGTATGAGTAGGTTTCTGTATTAAAACCAACACTCCAATATAATCTTTTGTTTAGATTAGTACGTTTTTAATAGATTAAGTAATTCATGATAGGTCTCCCATCAACTCTGACATCTTGTTACCAACGTTAAAAATACAACCCTGTATAGGGGCTTTTCATCAAAATTAATAACATATGTGATGCCATCAGCGATGTCAAAAATTACATTTGTGAAGTCCTCTTTGATGTCCTGGTGTTAGCCTTAACAGTGCACGTTGGTGGTGCGAGTTATGGTTGCTTAGCTTATCATAACTGGCGAATATAAAGGGTTTTTCAGTTTTACTTGTAACCATATCGTCCTTCATTCACTCAATATATATATTACACGGCCCGCGGTAGCGGCTGTGTAGTTATGGTTAAGTTGCTAAACTCATAGGAAGAGCACTTTTTCGGCGGCTTATAACTTTGCTCCCCCTGGATGAATCCTCACCAAACTTTGCAAAAAAAGTATATGGCTGGCTCTGAATTTTGTTCGCCAAGTTGGGTGAGGTTTCGTGCGGGGGGAAAGTTATAGGGGGGCCCAAAAGTGTGTTTTATTTCCATAGACTGAATGGGAAAAAACTGCACCCGGCTACAGCCCGAACAGCTGGACGGATTTTCACCAAATTTGCGGCAGGGGCTTGGGCCAGAAATCGTGCTTTTGTGTGTTTGGTGGAAATCTGACCTATAATTTTATTGCAGAACACTGAAATGTACATCCCAAAAAATGTGTGATGTCTGGGTCCGCTCCGCTGACCCATTTCCCTGTTCGTTCCGCGGATCGAAGTCTCATTGGCCTGAGGTACACCGTTCTGTCAGCAAAATGACGCCGCAGCCGGTGGTTGGCTGCAAGGATGTGTGCTGTGAGTGAAAGGTTTTGGGAAACGCCGCCATGGTGTATCGGAGGACAGTGCTGTGGTGTGTGTGGCAAGGATCCATGTTACTGTGTGCATGACCGGGCCTTTTGTATGTAACAGTGTGCCTGCTAAAATTTGTCATATCTGGCTCCGCTCTGCCGTCGTATTTCCCTGTTTGCAGCGCTGTCAAAACTTTCATTGCACTGCACTTTGCAGTGACGGGATGTGTGAAAAGTATTCCCTGCCGGCGGTATGTTCTATCGGAGGACAATGCGGCGGCAGAAGGATCTGAAAAACAAACTGTACGGCATCTGGTGGTGGGAAGAAGGGATGGAAAGGGTGCGGGAGTGAGAAGAGCTTCATGTGATATATATCACTGTACAAGAAGATGGTGGTGTGATAGCGCTATCCGTGCATGCTCCACCAATGCGCGGACACCTCAACAGGGAACTATCTTGTGTGGTCATTGTAGGAAGCCTTAGTTATGACATGAGAGCTACACCGACAATGTCTTTGTTTCATGAGTGGTGGTAGGCACATTTGCAGAAGGGGAGTGCATTTCACGACACATGAGGTGATCAACATAGCGTGTACTAAGGTGTGTTGTGTGAGGAAAGTTCGAGTGGCTGCAGTCCTAGCACAGCAAATGATGTCCACTGGTTGAAAAGGTATGTTTACTGGTTGAAAGTAGCTTCCACATTGTTGCTTAATGTGTGTGATTTTGCTGCAGTGCACAATGTTGGTTGCATGTGTCTGGTGATTGGTACAAGAACCAACAGTTGTCTCTGTATGGGTGGAGATGGTGCAGTGACCAGCTGTGCAGTGTGTGCACTGGGTGTATTCATGGAATAGTGTACATATGGAAGATGTCCTGGTGCAAATGTTTCTTGTATGTGCTTGAGTAGTGTCCATTGCGCATATTAGTAAGTGTTGCTGTGCAGCATGCAACATTGGTTCTACACACGTACTAGAGTGGTGGGAGCAGGCTGCATGTTGCAAAGATTGTCTTGTTTAGTTATCATGCTTATAATGGTTTCTGATTAGAAGTGGGTAGCGGTCCCAAACAGTGATATGTTTCTGCATCACTGTAAGTGGAACACATGTCCTTGCGTCCCTGCTTTATGGTGTGGCGGTTGGGTGGAAGTGCTGGTGCGTATGTTGCCTTTGTGATTTCTGCCACATGCGTGCCTGGTCGCCTACGTGGCGCTGTTGTGTTGTGGTGAGTGTGGCGTAGGCCTGGACTGTTGGGAGCATGACCGAAGGTCAGGCGCCCAAAAGCCTAAGCCTTGATCACAGCCTCCACAATATAATGCAGCAATGCAGTTGTTACTGTGCATGCATTTGCAGTTGGTGAGTAGCACACAACTGTTGAGAAGGACAGTGTGCACTTGGTGGAAACGCAGAAGTGAACAGCTATGCATACATTACCATATGGTGTACATCATTGTCCCTGTTGCACAATAGGGAGCTACATGTCAACATCTGTGTTTGCTATGGGTAGGCCCTTATAAGACCCTTGCTTGAGGAAGTGTTTTACCACATTGCGCCACGAAAGGAAGTCATCAGCATTAGAAAGTTGCAATATGCACAATGTACACAGCCACTCACATACTGGTATGCACAGGAAACGCAAAGCAATAGAGCGATGTAAGTACAGATATGGCCTGGGTGAAAGTTGTCAGGCGCATTTGCAGATGGGGTTTGCATTACACATGACATGAGAAGTAAAATATAGGTTGCACTAGGGTGTGCAGTGTGTGGTGAGGTGCAGCGTTCAGTGATGGTAGAGGAATGGCAGAAGCGGAGAACAATGAAGAAAATATGAAACTTGCAATGTACACTGCAGTACAGTGTGTTGCGTGTGTTAAGCCTGTAGTGCCTTCCATGAACGTGTGCCCACCTTGTACTGGCAAAAAGGTGCTGTTGGGTGCAGTAGGTATCACAATGTTGCCTTTGATGTGCGGTTTGCGATTATTGCTTACAATGTTGCTTGTATGGTTGTTGGGATTCATTGCAATTCTTACCCTGTGCAGTATATGCCTGATGGAGTGATGACTTATCCAGTGCGTCCTGTGGGAGAAGAGATGAAGTAGTGGCTGCTTAGAAGTGGCTAGGGCTGACCTGCATGTACCTGGCCAATTCTTCATCAGCATAAGGTTGTTATGTTGAGCTGGGTGTGGCCAGGTTCCACACTGTTGGATGCATGACAAAAAGCCTGCAGGCTGTAGGCCAGTCCCCGAAGAGGCTAGGCCTGCTCAATAACACACCACCATAACTCAGACATGCAATTCTAAATATGCAAGTCTCCGATGGTGGTAAGGTTGAAAGAATGGTTCTGCAGGACATTGTAGACCTGGTTGAACAGCACAAGTGAGCTGAGATGCGTCCAGTACCATGTGGTACCCATTATGCCACCACCTTGGACATTAGGGAGCCACATGGCACTATTTGTGGTTGGCTTGAGTTGCCCGTTGCACCACCCATCATATGTTACGTTTCTGGATTGTGGTCTGTGGGAAATGTTCTCTTTCATACGCCCATTATTTTGTGCTGGGTGTAGGTAAGGCCTACAGTATTGGATACATGGCAAAGGGCCGTAGGCCGTTGGTTATGCACCCAAGTGCCTATCCCTTGATGACAGCCAGCATACCATACTGTAGCCATGTAGATTTGCCTCTGTTTCTGTCTGAGGATGGTGACCTTTGAATAATGGGTGCTGCAAGCATTTTACACTTGGTGGAACAACCAAAGTGAGGTGCTATGTGTTCGCAAGCACATGGCGTAGGTAATTGTACGTGTTGCACATTAGGCTGTAATTTGCCCACAGCTAAAGGTCGGGAGGTTTTTTATAAACAGAAGCATGTGTGCTTTTATGTGCAGTGCTGGGATGTTCAGCACCAACTATGACAGCCTTAAGGAGCAAGATTTGCAGTGGGTCCAAGGAAATTGAATTTTCTTGGCCTCCATTGGCAGTGCTGTTTTGTTTGCCTCTCTGCACGCAGCATTGTATACAATTCTGTAGAACTGTAAGAAAAGCATTGATGTTCATTACGTACAAGTGTGAGGAGGAGAAGGGAACAGAAACACATCGAAAGACAAAAAAAAAGCATGAGCAACCATGTACATAACAAAAACAGGATGAATAAAATCCCCAAAAAAACTTTCCTTTTCTGAGACAGTACTACAGCCCCAATCCTGTTTTACATTTACCCCCCAACCCCACCCCCAAAACCCCCACCCTCCCTAACATTTTCTGGATGGGAGCCATGGAAAGGAATCTGTGGAGCGAAAGACATTGTTTATAAGGTTGGAGGGCCAGGTGTGTACTCAAACAGTGTACCATAAGGTTTCTTTGCACAACGAAGTGCAGAAGGCTATGGTGGAAGTGTACATTGTAAGGAGCAGGCAGCCTGTGTGTATGCATCCACTGTATTTATTTCTTTGGTGTTAGTAACATGCAAGGTGTGCTACGTAGGCCCAATATTTTGTGAAAAGTTTGCAGTTAGTGGGGTAGTGTGGGAAACAAAGAACAACTTTGCAGTGTATACGCTAAGTGGCAAGCATCCTACTGTTGTGCATGCATTGTGTTTATGATATCATATGATGTGCGATTGTATGCTACGGCACTTGTTATGTGCATACACACACGTTTAGCAAAGCACAACGTGGCAAAGGAAGGCAAACAGAGGGGAGACAGAGACAATGAACGTACTAGGCCAGGTGTGACTTAGATTACCCAAGTGCATGGGTGGAGGGAGCGGAAGGTACAGAACATGGGAAGAACAAATGACAATAAATAAAAATATGACCCAATTGTGCCAAGTGCACTGATAAGTGTACACACTAGGTGGTGAATGCACTGTTAGCCTTATAGGAAACAGTCCTCAACTGCAGGGTTTGCTAGAAAGCCAGTGTAGGGGTTTGCCTGGCAGGGGGAGGTGACATGGGTCCAACATCACAGAGTCGTCAGGTAAGTAGTGCAGAATAAGTGTACGACATGCAGTTAGCCAGGGAGATGAGCAGAAACAGTAAATGCAAAGAGAAGGACTTTGAGGTGCTTCTGGAACCGGCGATGGTTCCCCTCAAGTGTCAAGGAGGCAGGGAGCATGTTGCGGAGGGAGGCCCCAGGTGAAAAAGCACATCTACCAACAAGTTCTTTTTTGCAGAAGCACGTGAGCATGAGGGAGCTGGAGATGGATGAGCAAAGAGCCTGTGCACGCAGATATATAGGGAGTTACATTTGAAGGTATTGTGGTGCCAGAGCCCAGAAGACCTTCTGCATAATGCAGAATCTTCTCACTTCATTCCTCACAGCCATTGGGAGCTATTGGCGACATTTCATTGCAGGAGACATACTGTCCCAAGTTGCGCACTCCTCTTCTGCATGCGTTGCAGGGGGTGGAGAGTAGAAGGGGGCAGATTTAAATAGAGCCTGTTGTAATAGTGCAGCCTACCTTGAAGTACAGCTTTGCAGACAATCCTCTTTGGGAAAGTTGCTTTCCCTGGGTACGATACATTGAATGCTGCTATTGATACCATTTTTGTACAATTTATGTAGGAGGTGGGTTAGTGGGGAAAACATTTCGTAGCATTGTTGGAAGTAAAGCAGGGAGCTCCTGTGGCAATATTGCACTGTATGATATCGGTCAATGAGAATGTTGCAAGCACATATCACTAACGTGCTACTTCATGGTAGTGGACGAGAAAAAAAACAGTATGCTTTTAAAGACCGTACTGGTCACTCAGTGGCAGAATCAGTGCACAGAGGCACTTATAGCACAGTAACACGCATACTGCAGAAACATTTCTCGTACCTTAAATTTGTGGTAGTGGGTGCGCAAGTGGATGAATGTGGATGCACACATTTTGCAATCTATTACCGAAATGTGTAGTGCACATGCTGGCAAGTGACAATAGAGTAGCAGGCTGATTTTCTAACGGTACCTATGAAGAGTTGTGCAGCACAGACAGTGTTAGATGGTAACCTCTTGGATGCCATTGGGGGAAACGTGTGTGCCCATTTAGCCGCCCCCAATGAGGTGGTGCTGGACAAGAGGCAGTGGAAAGGGTAGAAGGACTACTACTGCTTTACTGGGGTGCATCCCTTGCCGTAGTTTGGGATCCGCACGTGCCACAATCTGCGCTTTTTATGTGGTTGTGCAATGAACATGGGACTTTGGGGATTATCCAATCAGGTACTGTGGGTGTGGTTCAGAGGAAGGGGCATTGAAACTACTGTACATTATTCTCTGCATAGTGAGGCTGCCTGACTTGGCGAAACCCATTGTGTTGCCTATAGGTGATGCCTTTCTACTAGATCTGCACAAGTATGCCATAGAAATAAACTTTGATGGCAATTTCGGGTTGGTAAGGAGTGGTAGCATTGTGGAATGGTGTCGACGAGAGCAGTTTCGTCAACATGGATGCACTTTGCAAAGACCTAGCAAGAATCGGAAGAGGTGAGGTTATCGTCATCCACTATGGCGGCTTGCACATGGGTTACATGTCTTGTTTAGGCTTGTTCCGTCGACTATAGAGGTTGCTGAAGCTAGTGAAGAGGCTTTTTCCACTGCCAAGGTGCTGTTCTCATTGATAACACCACAAAGAGTGTACCCAATGCTCATGGATGTTGTTCCGAGCCTGACGCAGGAAGGTGTCTCATCAACAGAAGTATGTACACTTTTTTGTCCGCTGCTGGGATGTTCTTTTGCAACAATTACCTCATTAGTTGTGGAAATGCTGAATTTTTCCAACCAGATGTCATTTCCTTGTCGCCAATTGGTAATGCTGTTTTGTTTGCCTGTCTACAAGATGCAATGAAGAGCTTCCTGTAACAATGTCCACACAAGAAAAGAGGATTAAAAAAAATGAAAAGGTGTTCTTCTAGAAGATTCTAAAATACCAAAAATAACAAAGCTCTTTTAAGAGCCGCTCGTTATAACAAACTTCCCCTATCCTGGTTGCACGTTATGCCCCCATGCTCGCATGCAGCAGGAAAGCCACATCCGGAGATTTCCAGTATCCCAGCAATGAAAATGGGACTAAGGAGCCACAGGGATTATGCAATAACATTTCTGGGTGGGCTGTGTGGAACTTTTCAACAGTACCACATGACGACGTGCTGCAAAGAACAAACTGGAAATGGAAGAAGGAATGTTTGTGCTTCATTTGGACAAAGCCGTCACAGTCCTTGGGTACACACACGTGCATATACTCCCTTCTTCTGGAAGTTACCAATGACATTGCGACAATGGGGACTATCGCTGCGGCAGGTGTTGGTGCCACCAAGGACCCTTCACAATTTTCGCCACTAGTGTGCGTACCTAGGCACAGTGACATGGCTGGTACTAGTTGTAGACGCACTGTAGGTGAGCAGATGTGGAGCACCATTGCTTGCAGGGCAAACCTATGTGCCATACTCCGCTGCTCAGGAAAGGCGCAAACTCATTACACAGCACTTCTACAGTGAGCCTTTTGGGCAGATTGTTGTGCCCATTCTTCACCCAGAAAGCAGCCTACATTGTTCCCAAACATGCATGCATCTGCAATGGGAC
The DNA here is from genome assembly GCF_040938575.1 of Ambystoma mexicanum. Taxonomy (NCBI): domain Eukaryota; kingdom Metazoa; phylum Chordata; class Amphibia; order Caudata; family Ambystomatidae; genus Ambystoma; species Ambystoma mexicanum. The sequence continues at coordinate 1,105,044,501 of NC_090930.1, read as the reverse complement.
ATAGCGATGTGTTTGTAAGCCTGCCCTTTCCAAAAAATACTGTGTAGATTGCTGAACCCTATGCTTTGCCACTAGAGTCCGCCTCCTGTCCCCGAAATGCGGGCACATGCGCACCATCGGTGTGGTCGGCTGATCAAGTTGGCACTGCTGTCATCACGCAGCTCGAAAGGCACATCCGGGGACTTTGAGGATGGCGGCTATGGAAATGGGACTGTACAGCCACAGGGATTGCACAACTACGTTTGTGGCTGCGGTGCATACGCAGAAGTTTGTTGTAAACAACAAATACTGTGACATGGAGAGCTCTTCAAAGTTATTGGGGGAAGTGTGTGCAACCTTTTGTGCGTACGCAATGTTGCTGTGCTGCAAACAACACACTGCAAAGGGAAGAAGTAATGTTTCAGCTTCATCCGGACAAGGCCGTTGCCGTACTTGGATAAACACACATGCATATACTCCCTTTTTCTGCAAGCTGCCTATGCCATTGGGACATTGGGGACTGTCGCTACTGCGGATGTGGGTGACAGGAAGGGACGTTCATAATTCTCTCCACTACTGTGCGTATTCAGTTAGAGTGAAATGGTTGCTGGTAGTTGCAGATGCACTGTAGGACACTCTGTCAAACTTATAAAGGAATAGGGGTCTCGATACCCTCTTCCGAACCACAGAAGCCAAATAGATTGACCCCTCCTACCGTGGTTGGCACGGGCACCTGAAAATGATATCACAGGTAGCCACGTGGCAGCCAATGTGGGAATATGGAGTTATGGAAAGGGGATGGAGTGACAAAGGAAAGGAAGGGAACATAAACAAGCAACTAAATACAATATACGCAATACTCCTATACCTGTACCTCTACTTCCTGAACACCTAGCCTGACCTCCTATACCTGTAATGCATCTGCTACATACCCACAGTAGTGTACCTCATTAGTGGCCCTATACGACTCCACTTTTCACACCACAAAACATAGGATTATGAACTTGAACATAGAACTTGAACATAACATAACATGCCGTATAATTCCTGAAAACACATAGGGTTGCATACAAGCAAAATGGCACAAACAAAGGGGTTGTCCCGAAGATACAAGACTCATGGCCCACTGAGCCCACTGAAGCAACAAACAAGGGTTAGAACAAATACACAAAACACATGCCCTTGTGCGGTGTGGACCCTAAAGGATGATTCCAAAGCAAGTGCGCTATAAAGGATAGTCTCCTATTTTCCCAGGGCACTGTTTTGTCAGTTCTGAGATTCATAGCGTGTTTCCTCACACATGGCGTGTCTCAAACATGGCGTGTATCCTACACATGGCGTGTTTCATCACACACTCCCTGCCGCGTTCGTATCATAAATCAACAAGCAAAAATAAGCATACTTTAACACCAAAACATGAACACTGTTGTAGAACACTTAACTGATGGTCCGGATGCCTCACAGGGACATCCGGACCCTGAAGTTCGATGCCCAACACTTGGGAAGGAGCCGGATTCACTGCTGTGGTCCGCAACTGCTTTTTCTCCTGTTTAGGCTGCTAATCAACGTCGCGGCCCGGAGAAAGCTCCAAAAGTCCTTCGGCGTCCAAAACGTTCCTGCTTGCTCTTGCTTCTTCAGCTGCCGCTGCCCAGGCTGATAATCTGTAATTACCTGCACCGAGGCACGGGCGGCGGCGAGTTTTCAACAGTTACTGCTAATGAGCAGCTGGCGTACCGCGGGAAAGAGGAACTACACGCATCCCAACGCCTGATAGGAAATGTAGTTTATCGCCTCTTGGGAAACAAGAAGCGCCGTCCTCTACCCCAAATCAGATTCCTGACAGTACCTCCTCTCTCAGGGCCCCTTCCAAGTTTTGCCTCCTCTGGATGCTGCAAATGAAACTGTCGCACCAATCTAGGTGCATGAACCGCACTAGCCGGTTCCCATGAACAATCCTCAGTGCCATATCCTACCCACTGGATGAGATACCATCATTGATTCTGTCTCCGTCTTGAGTCCAGTATCTTCTTTACTTCATATTCTGTCTGCCCATCCTTGATAATTGCTGGTGGTCTCTGCACTCGCGTACCCAAAGCTGCGGGTTTAAGCAAAGACACATGGAACACTGGATGTATCTTTAAAATTTGAGGCAACTTTAATTTGCATGCCACCATAGATATACATTTCACAATTTCGTAGGGTCCAATAAACTTAGGAGCAAATTTACGGGATCCTTTCAAAGGCAAATTGTGTGTCAAAAGCCAGACCCTATCCCCCAATTTATACTCAGGAGCCTCTCTCCTATTCCTGTCTGCATATCTTGTATACTGTTCCCACTCCCTCCTTCCCTGCAGCTCTCTGGCCTGCCTCCCTTGGCCCCCTCCCTGCTCCTACCTGCAATGCAAAAAACCTTGGGGTCATCTTCGACTCCACACTCTCCTTCTCTCCTCATATTTCTGACGTTGCTAAGAAGTCACACTACCAGCTGCACCTCCTCAGAGGTATTCTTCCCTTCCTCTCCTTCCCCCAGAAGCTCACTGTCTCCCGAGCCTTGGTTCTCTCGAAGCTGGATTACTGTAACAGCCTCTATCTTAATCTGCCTGCCTCCACTCTCCGCCCTCTGCAACTCATCCAGAACAGAACTGCGAGACTTGTCCTTGGCCTCAAGCCCAGGGACCGTATCTCTCCAGGACTGAAATCTCTACACTGGCTCCCAGTGGCTGCGAGGATAAAGTTCAAAACCCTCTGCATTGTCCACAAGGCCTTCTGGGGCCTTGGTCCTAAATACCTTCAACTCTCTCTTCCCAAATATCTTCCTTCCCGAGCCCTTCGCTCATCTGCCTCCAACTCCCTCAGGGTCAGCCGCTTCTCGAAGCAACGAGCTGGGGGTAGATCTCTCTCCGCGGCAGGGGCCTCCCTCTGGAACAGCCTTCCTGCCTCCCTGAAACTTGAGGAGAACCATCTCCGGTTCCGGAAGCACCTCAAAACCTTCCTCTTTGCTTCTGCTTTCTCTCTCCCTCTCCCCTGCTGAACAGCTAATATTCTTCACTGAAACTGCACTGACTCTGCAACTGGACCACTCTTAACGCCTCGGTCCTGGGCCCAGCCACTCTCCACTTGCACTGATGCCCTGGAACCCCTCTGCACTGCGGGACTGTCTCTGTATCCCTACAGCCCCCCCCCCCTTTTCCAGCACTTGTTCTGCACTTACCTTGCACTTGCCACCAGCTGGCCCTATTTATTTATTACTTTACGCCACTTACCTTGTACTGCACTTCCCCCCTCCCCTTCCCTTTGCACTTTTCCCCCTCCCCCACCCCTGCACTTGCGCGATCTGAATGACACCTTGCCTAGTAGGATCGTTGTCTGTCTCCCCTTGTTCCTCCCCTCCCTGCCTCGTCGCGCCTTGAAACACCTGTGTATAGGCGCGTTACAAATGCCATATCATATCATATCATATCATATTAGCCTGGTCTAAATTGGCTCGTGCATTCTGTCTGAGTTGTAGAAGTAACTTTTTTCTATCCTGAAGCATAGGAATATTCTCCATATCAGGTAAATGCTCTGGTAACATATTCTGTGCTTGACCATACAAACATACATTCGGAGACATACCCAAAGAGGCGTGTTCAGTGTTATTATAAGTCAACTCAGCCAACCATAAAGACTGTACCCAAGATTCACGACCATCACTTAAATAACAGCGTAAATATTGTTCAAGCGTCTGATTGACTCTCACTGTTTGTCCATCCGTTTGTGGGTGATAACTGGTGGACAAAGCACACTCCATTCCTAACATTTTACAAAAAGCACAACAAAATTTGGAAGTAAATTGAGGACCTCTATCGGATACAATACTCTGAGGTAGACCATGTAATCTGACCACATGTTGCAAAAACAATTCTGCCAATTTCCCTGCTCCCGGAATACCTTTACAAGGTACGAGATGGGCTTGTTTAGATAGATAATCCACCACCACCACCCATATTGTATCATACTGATCATCTGGAGGCAAATCAGTAATGAAATCCATGGATATATGTGTCCAACCCTTCTCCGGAGTAGGTAGGGGCTGGAGTAACCCTGCTTTCTTATTATGGTCTGACTTACTGCGTACACATGTTTCACACTCTTGAATGTATTTAATAGCATCCTGTCATAGTTCTGGCCACCAAAAATATTTCTCCAACAAACCTTGTGTCTTTTTACTTCCGGAATGTCCTGCTAAAGGTGAATTATGACACCAATGCATCGCCTTCTTTTGCAAAGCGAGCATCGGTAAAAACAATTTCCCTACATAGTAGGGAAGACCATTGTGGAATGTTTCTGCAGGATTCGTCTCCCCCCCATTTCAATTTGACCTTTCCTTTCATTTCTTCTTTTACTTGTCTCAGTAACTGAGTCATTACTGCTCCTACTACCTTGTCCACAGGAATGATAGTCTTAACTTCGGTTACACTGCTTTCCAAATTTTGCTGCCTAGATAGAGCGTCAGCTTTTCCATTATTTTTTCTTGGTCTGAAAGTGACTACAAAATTAAACTCATTAAAGTACTGTGACCATCTTAACTACCTTGGACTCAATGTATGAGCTGTATTGAAGTACTGCAAGTTCTTATGATCAGTGACCACTGTAACCTGATTTTTGGCCCCCAACAAATAATGTCGCCCCTCCAAAAATGCTGCTCTAATTGCCAATAACTCTTTATCAGTAATTGAATAATTTTGTTCACAGCTAGTAAGCTTACGAGAGTAGAAAGCTACTGGATGCCACACTCCTTCTTCATCCTTCTGAGACAATACTGCTCCAACAGCCACATTGGAAGCATCAGTTTCCAATTGGAAAGGTTTCTCTGGATTAGGGTATCTCAGTACAGGAGCTGACGTAAATGCTTTCTTTAACTCTTGAATAGCTACTTCTGCCTCAGAGTTCCAATCAAATGTATTGGCCTTCATTAATAATTTGGTAATGGGTGTAACGATTTGTGAAAAATTTGAAATAAAGCGCCTATAAAAATTTGCAAAACCCAAAAAGGACTGGATATCCTTGATGCATTGAGGCGCTGGCCATTCCGTAACTGCTTGCACTTTCTTCTTGTCCATCACAATACCAGAGGGAGTCAAAATAAAACCAAGGAATTCCACTTGAGTGGTATGAAAGTTACATTTTTCTAGTTTTACATACAACTGATAGTCTTGTAATTTTTCAACACTGCTCTCACATGACCTATATGTTGCTCTTCAGAAGATGAATAAATCAAAATGTCATCAATATATACTATGACAAACTGATCTAGAAACTCACACAACACCTCCTGCATAAAGTATTGAAATGATGCAGGAGCATTGCATAAACCAAAAGGCATCACGAGGTATTCAAATAAACCAAACTTAGTCCTGAAGGCTGTCTTCCACACATCCCCTTCTTTAACACGGATCAAATGGTAAGCCCCTCTCAAATCTAAATTGGTGTAAACCACTGCTGTTTTTACTTGGTCCAATAACACTGAAATCAAAGGCAAGGGGTACCTGTTTTCACAGTCACCTTATTCAATGCTCTATAATCAATACATGTCCTAAGAGTTCCCTCTTTCTTTGGAACAAAGAATAAAGGTGATGAAACAGGTGAGGTGGAATGTCTAATAAATCCCTTATTTAGCATGTCATCCAGATATTCTCGTAAATGCTGGTTTTCTGTTTCAGTCAAAGTGTAGATTCTACTACAAGGTAACTTAGCCCCTGGTTCCAACTCAATCACGCAATCATAGGATCTATGGGGTGGTAACCTGTCTGCTCCCCCTTTGTCAAATACTTTGGCTAAATCTTGGTACTGATTCGGGATACTCACAGCCATTGCTCCCACCATTTGTGGTTCTGCCACCTGATCTGCCAAATATAATGCAGGTCTCACCTCCTCCTCCATGTGACCCTCACATTCCACTCCTGCAAATACCACCTCCCGCTTAATCCAATCAATCCTGGGATTGTGCTTAAGTAACCAAGGCATGCCCAAAATGAGTCCGAACTGAGGTGCCGCTATTAAATCAAATACAATTTCCACTATATGTCCAGACTCACATCTCATTAGAATGGGCTTAATTTGTTGACAAATGGGCCCTGAAACCAATGGTGATCCATCCACCGATTGCACCCCCTCAACCTGAATGTCACGACTCGCTCCCTTCGCTCCCGTTCCCGCCACTTGGGGCATGTTTTGGGGTTTATTCCCTACTGGACATTTCCTCCGAACCTAATGCTACAGTGCTGTGATAAATTGGGAGCGCTAAAACCTTATTTTCCAAGTTACTTCCCTTCCGGATCCATTCCAGGTTTTTGGCAGCCAGCATGCTACTTTAATCAAATGACTATGCTTCCCAGAATGCCTGGCTCACTGCTTCACCTCCTCCCTTGCAGGACAAGGTTGGGTGGAGGATAGGCAACACCTGTGGCTGCAGGTGCAGCAGGTGGCACACCTGAGGGGTGTGCTCGTTAAGCAGCTTTAAAAGCCTCAGTTTGCTTCAGTCCAGTGCTCGTCATCGTTGCAGTGTTCCTGTTGTGACTAGTCCCTTGTTCCTTGTTCCTAGCTTTTGTGCCTAGTTCCTAGTTCCTGTTTCTTGTTCCTCCGCCCTGGATTTCGGATTCATGTGCTTAATTGATTTCTACTTTTTGGATTTCCCTTTCTGTCTTCCTCTGTCTGCAGGCAGCCTTTCTCTGTACTTTACCCTTTGATGCAGCCCAATTTGCCTGTGTTTTCTGTTTCTTTGATGCTATCCTTTGCTACTGAAAAACTTGATGCATTAGTCTTTCCTTTTTTAGATTTAGCTTCCTGCCTTTTCTCCTTGGATGGGTGGGAAAGGTTTCCTTTTGTGATATAATTTTCCCTGCTCCTGATCCTTACTTCCTATTGGGATCCATTCCATGTTTTCCATTCCACTTCTGCATTTATTTCCCATTTGATTATTTAGGTGTGAGGTGCTGTTGTAACTAGTCCCTGTGTGAATGCCTTTTGTTTCCTCACTATTTCTTTAATCACAATTCCTACTTGCTCCTTGACTTAGGTCTTAGGTATTTAGTTATCCTCCACCCATTGCTGTTATAGCCTTCTGGGTCCCTGTTGATCAACTGGGTTTGTGGGTTTACTGACATTCAAGTGGTCTTTCCGGTTCTCGTGAGTACTGTTTCTAAGTTCCTTATTCAGTATCATCCAGAGTGTCAGCACACAGATCCTGTCCTTGCTTGCCCTCTACGTGGGCTTAGCACTGTCAGTATCTGTAATAGCATAGTGGGTAAGGAGTTTGCCGACTTTCCTTTCAGTCATAAGGAGGTTCTAAGTGCTTACCCCACATCCCTTTTCATATATTGGTAAATTTGTTTCACTCTATCTGCACTCCTGGGTTTTAGTATATATGAGTTGTGGTTCTTGTGTGCAGGTTGTTTGATTCAAGGTTATTCACTGTGCGATTTTGTGCACATTTCCCTTGCCATATTCGCTGCCTTTGTACTCACCTGATTAATCCTGACAGAATAACCAGCCCTAAATTCCCATTGAATATGGCAAGTTTAAGAAAGAAAGCCAGCAAGGCCTCTAACAAGTTTGTACAGAAAGCTTCCCCTACATTTACCTGTGACAATCAAATCACTAGTCCTGACTTAAATGAACTCCTTGTCACGAATGGGCATTTACGTGCAGAGTATTTTTCCCACAGGATGGTACATCTTACATTGCCTGATCCTAGTTCTGTCTTTTATTCTGATCCAGATTCTATGTCAGCACAAGCCTTAGCAGCAGAAAACAACACACTGTTAGACTTATTATACAAGAGTACCTCTGTTGTTGAACCCCATGATTCCAGTTGTGCTTCACCTCAGATTGAACAGTTTCATGATACAAACATAAAGAATGGAGGGGTTCCTTGCATAACTTCTGTTTTCTACCCTCAGTCTAAAGCATACTCCTTTGCACAAGTACATACTGTAGTCCCTAATGCCAAGAGGTCTAATGTCAATAGTTTGCTTAAGGGAAACACAGACCAAGTTGGTAAGAGAAAGTATAAATCACAGAACCTGCAAGCAGTAGATGACAATGTACAATCGGTGCACATCCAGATTGCTAGTGCAGGATCCAGCCCTGATGCCACTATGCCTCCCCCTGTGCCTACTAATAGTGATGTACAGTTAATGCAGGGCATGCTAAGAGCTAAGCTTGAGGAGTTAAGACAAGAATTCATTTCTTTACAAGAAGAGAATAAGACCTTGCACTCTTTACTGATTACACCTCAGACTTTATCAGTTGATGTTGATGAAGTGAACACTGTTCAGCCCCTGAGTGCAGAGACTTTGGTAAACCATAATATTTGTCAATATGTTAGATCTATTGGGAGTGAAAGTCTTTCTTCTAGCACAGCGCTTAATCTGGGCACAGTTTCTGACAATTGTTCTGCTGTTTGTCAGGGATTGCAGTTAGCTGAAGATTTACAAGCCACTCCTTTACCTAAAAGTTCCTGTGTAGCAGATTGTCATAATTCTGAGCTTGAACACATACATGCTTCTGATTTCCAAACACAATCCACAATGGTGACATAGACAGAATCAGTCACTACTGTAGGCTTAGGTTCTGCACTTGATCTTGCTGCTGAGACTGAAGTAGACGTTCAAGTTGATGTGGAAAACGATGCTACCTCTGTGTTCGCTCTTCCTTCTGCCAATTTTGGTCACAACGAACAGTCAGAGACAGTACAGATTTCAGATTTTGATGGACTCATTCCACAGTATACTGAACCAAAAACCTGTCAGACAATTCCTGAACTGTTGATTGTTAATCTGCCACTTTCAGAAGCTAAGACAGAGGAATGGACAATTGACGAAATCCTGATTAACAGAGACTTTACTATGGTGATTCCTCTGGTTGATATTGACTTCTACAAAGGAAGAGACTCTGTGCCATCCACTAAGGAGAGGGACTGCAGGGGTACAGCTCAGTCTTTGGTTACTGGTGCCAAGGGGTCAACTGCCCTAAAGGTGTTTTCTATTCCTGAGCCACAAATGTGTCTGTCGACTTCTGGGACTTCAGTCTGTTCTCCTACAACCATTGACTCTTCTATTGTCCAGTCCACAGCTCTGCAGTCATCTTTGACACATGTGTCTTCAATCAATGAACAACTGCCATGTCTGCCATTCACTCAAGAGCCTTCACCATGTACGTGGTCAGTGCCAAAGACCTTGACAAGTTTGTCTTCAGCTAACGAGATGGCTCCAGCTTGCATGCCTTCAGCCTCAGAATTTCCTCTGGCATGCCTGTCTTCGGCTACAGTGACTCATCCAGCAGATTATCCTTCAGCCATGGAGCCTCCGATAGTACATTCTAAGTACAGGTCTTCGGTCCCAGAGCCTACTGCTAGTTTGACTTCATTTCATGAGAGACCTGTATCCTGCTCAGCCTCGCGGCCAATATCGGAGGTGTACCTGTCTACACTGTCAGATCCTGCTGCATATTCTTCTGCTCCAGAGATTCCTCCTGAATCCCAACCATTTATTACCGATGAAGGTCCAGCCTGCCCTTTGTATGTTTCAGGGGGATCACCAGATTGCTTGCCTTTTTCACAAGACAATTCTCCCAACTGCTTGACTGTAGCATCAGAGCCTCCCGAAGATGCAACATCTGAGTCTGAAACCTCTGCCAGCTCTCACTTCAGAAACATCAAGCTGGATCATGACTCGGGAGAGCCTTACATGCGAGGCCATTGGACTTGCTTGGAGTACTACGAGAGGGAGACGGATACCATCCGCCACGGCCCAGTCACCGAACAAGTAGCCGACCAGGATAGCGGGCTGGGTGGTTCGCATCTGGGGTCCGGTTCGGATCAGCCGCTTGACAGCTTTCTTATTACCGGATCACGCATGAGCCCGAGGGAAGGGACAGGCACAGCCCCCCAGCAGCAGCACCAGTTGGGTGCTAGTAGCCAAAGGAAGGGAATGACTGCTGCAGTTCAAGATGTGCCTGTTATTGCTCCTGCTACGAGTGTGCCTGATGTACTAAGTACTGCGTCTATCACTCCTATCAGTATGCCAAACGTCCCTGCGGTTGTATCCCACGTGCAACAAGGTGGCTACACGACTGTCACTGGGAGTGCCAGCCTCGAACAACCCATAGGACTTCCAGGCCTCCAAGGCATGGAACATATGCAGTCAAACCTTAGTCACTTTCAACCACAAGCCTTTTCCCAGATGGATGACAGAAAAGGATCCAAAACTCTACCTCGGCCACCACCTTCTTTTTCTGAACATAAACATTTCCTGAAACCTGCAGTTTCCTCACCTCCTGCGTGTCCACTCTCGGCAGAAAGGCTAACAGGGCTTCTACCATTGTCTAAGGCATGTTGCACCAGCCTGCCTCCCTCCTCAAAGACTTATAAGTGTCCACTCCCAGTGACTGAGCTTCCTGGACCTTCCAACTCTGCTTCAGGTCCTGCAAGTCCTTCATGCCTTTATTCGAACCATGAGTCTCTTCCTCACCAGAAGCCTGCCTATGACTCTTCTAGACTGCAGCTTGATTCTATTCATTCCAGTCCATCTGCTTTTGCCCACAGGCCACCATTTCCATCAGTGCCACCTCCAAAGACAAAGCGCTCCTATCATAGAAGGAAGATGTTTTGTGCGGGTGACGGTCGCCTGGAGACGGCCGTGGAAGGGGGTATACTGTCACGACTAGCTCCCTTCGCTCCCGTTCCCACCACTTGGGGGCATGTTTTGGGGTTTATTCCCTACTGGACATTTCCTCCGAACCTAATGCTGCAGTGCTGTGATGAATTGGGAGCGCTAAAACCTTATTTTCCAAGTTACTTCCCTTCCGGATCCATTCCAGGTTTTTGGCAGCCAGCATGCTGCTTTAATCAAATGACTATGCTTCCCAGAATGCCTGGCTCACTGCTTCACCTCCTCCCTTGCAGGACAAGGTTGGGTGGAGAATAGGCAACACCTCTGTGACTCTCTCTCACTCTCTATTCTCCCATCTGGGCCTACTCACTCTGCTGGGCACACTCTTGATGCTCTGATCTCTTCTGACCTTCCCCTCTCCGTCCCTCTCTCCACTCCTCTCTCCTGGAGTGATCACTTTCTCCTATCCTCCCACCTCACCCTGCCTACCCCACAGGCAAAGCCACCCTCTTCACTGCCACCCACCTTCTCGGTCATCCGACCCATGAAGCGTGTGTCAGTTGAGGCTTTCGCTGCTACCTTCTCGCCCCCCCCTGCCCCTTCGGCTGACTCCCACCCTGACACAGCCCTCTCCATGCTCCACTCTGCTATATCTGTTACTCTTGATAACCTTGCCCCAGTCATGAGAATCCGCCTGAAGCCCAAAGCCAAATGTAACTCCTGGTATGACTCGGATCTCGCCACCCTAAAACGCAAGTGCAGGGTTGCAGAGAGGAAATGGCGTGCTTCATGTTCATCCTCTGACAAACTGGCCTGCCGCCTGCTCCAAAGGCAGTACCGGCTCTCCGTTCTCACCAAGAAGAGAGCCTTTATCCAAGCCCGCATCTCTTCGGCATCAAACAACTCCGCCGAACTCTTTAAAATCTGCAAGGAGCTGGCCAACCCTGTTGCAGTCTCTACCTCTCCTGTCCCCTCCCAGGCCCTCTGCACTGCACTGGCCTCTCACTTCATCTCTAAAACTCAGGACATCCTGTCCTCGCTCTCCTCCTTTCACCTCCCTCCCTACCCGGCCCTTCCTCTGGCCCTTCTGCGGTCACCCCTCCTCCCTCTTTCTCTGCCTTTCCACCTTTCTCTGCTGACGAGGTTTCCAGACAAGTCCGATCAATGAAAGTCTCGTCTAAACAGGTTCACCCCTGTTCCTCCAAAACTATCAAGGACCACATCGACTCCCTGGCTCCTGCCCTGGCTGACTTTTGCAACCACTCCTTCGCCTCTGGAGTCTTCCCTTCCCCCCTCAAGCACTCCCTTGTGCACCCTTTTCTCAAGAAACCCTCCTCCGACCCCTCCTGCCCGGCTAACTATCGCCCTCACTCCCTTCCTGGGCAAGCTCCTAGAGAAACTGGCCATCTCCCAGCTTAACCTCCATGCTGAATCTGTTGGTAGTCTTCATGACCATCAATCTGGCTTCAGAGCTGCCAGAAGCACGGAAGCTGCTCTCCTGAACATCCGTGAAGACCTGCTCTTGAACCTCGATTCCAACACTCCGTGTGTTCTCATTCTGCTCGATCTCTCCTCTGCCTTTGACACTGTCAACCATGCCATCCTGCTCAACCGTCTCCGGGAAAACCTGGGTATCACTGGTCAGGCTCTGGCGTGGCTGACCTCTTTCCTCTCAAATCGACCCTCCCAGGTCCAACTGGGGTCCTTCCTCTCCGACATCTTTTTCTCCACCTGTGGTGTCCCCCAGGGATCTAATCTCTCTCCCTGGCTGTTCAACCAGTATCTGGCACTCCTTGCCCACCGCATCGCCGCTCTCTGCCCTAATTTCCAGTGCTATGCGGACGATACCCAGCTCATTTTCAGGCTACCCTCAGCCTCCCCCTCTCCTTCCCTCATCTCTGACTGTCTGTCTGCTATCCAAGAATGGTGTGCCGCCAATGACCTCTGCCTTAATGCCAGTAAGACTGAGATTCTACTCATCGGTACTCCCACTCCCTCCTTCCCTGCAGCTCTCTGGCCTGCCTCCCTTGGCCCCCTCCCTGCTCCTACCTGCAAGGCAAAAAACCTTGGGGTCATCTTCGACTCCACACTCTCCTTCTCTCCTCATATTTCTGACGTCGCCAAGAGGTCACACTACCAGCTGCACCTCCTCAGAGGTATTCTTCCCTTCCTCTCCTTCCCCCAGAAGCTCACTGTCTCCCGAGCCCTGGTTCTCTCGAAGCTGGACTACTGTAACAGCCTCTATCTTAATCTGCCTGCCTCCACTCTCCGCCCTCTGCAACTCATCCAGAACAGAACTGCGAGACTTGTCCTTGGCCTCAAGCCCAGGGACCGTATCTCTCCAGGGCTGAAATCTCTACACTGGCTCCCAGTGGCTGCGCGGATAAAGTTCAAAACCCTCTGCATTGTCCACAAGGCCTTCTGGGGCCTTGGTCCTAAATACCTTCAACTCTCTCTTCCCAAATATCTTCCTTCCCGAGCCCTTCGCTCATCCGCCTCCAATTCCCTCAGGGTTAGCCGCTTCTCGAAGCAACGAGCTGGGGGTAGATCTCTCTCCGCGGCAGGGGCCTCCCTCTGGAACAGCCTTCCTGCCTCCCTGAAACTTGAGGAGAACCATCTCCGGTTCCGGAAGCACCTCAAAACCTTCCTCTTTGCTTCTGCTTTCTCTCTCCCTCTCCCCTGCTGAACAGCTTATTAATTCTTCACTGAAACTGCACTGATCCTGCAACTGGACGACTCTAAACGGCCTCGGTCCTGGGCCCAGCCACTCTCCACTTGCACTGATGCCCTGGAACCCCTTTGCACTGCGGGACTGTCTCTGTATCCCTACAGCCCCCCCTTCCCCAGCACTTGCTCTGCACTTACCTCGCACTTGCCACCAGCTGGCCCTATTTATTTATTTACTACTTTACGCCACTTACCTTGTACTGCACTTCCCCCCTCCCCTTCCCCTTGCACTTTTCCCCCTTCCCCACCCCTGCACTTGCGCGATCTGAATGACACCTGACCTAGTAGGATCGTTGTCTGTCTCCCTTTGTCCCTCCCCTCCCTGCCTCGTCGCGCCTTGAAACACCTGTGTATAGGCGCGTTACAAATACCATATCATATCATATCATACCTGTGGCTGCAGGTGCAGCAGGTGGCACATCTGAGGGGTGTGCTCGTTAAGCAGCTTTAAAAGCCTCAGTTTGCTTCAGTCCAGCGCTGGTCATCGTTGCAGTGTTCCTGTTGTGACTAGTCCCTTGCTCCTTGTTCCTAGCTTTTGTGCCTAGTTCCTAGTTCCTGTTTCTTGTTCCTCCGCCCTGGATTTCGGATTCATGTGCTTAATTGATTTCTACTTTTTGGATTTCCCTTTCTGTCTTCCTCTGTCTGCAGGGAGCCTTTCTCTGTACTTTACCCTTTGATGCAGCCCAATTTGCCTGTGTTTTCTGTTTCTTTGATGCTATCCTTTGCTACTGAAAAACTTGATGCATTAGTCTTTCCTTTTTTAGATTTAGCTTCCTGCCTTTTCTCCTTGGATGGGTGGGAAAGGTTTCCTTTTGTGATATCATTTTCCCTGCTCCTGATCCTTACTTCCTATTGGGGTCCATTCCATGTTTTCCATTCCACTTCTGCATTTATTTGTCATTTGATTATTTAGGTGTGGGGTGCTGTTGTAACTAGTCCCTGTGTGAATGCCTGTTGTTTTCCTCACTATTTCTTTAATCACAATTCCTACTTGCTCCTTGACTTAGGTCTTAGGTATTTAGGGATTTAGTTATCCCCCACCCATTGCTGTTATAGCCTTCTGGGTCCCTGTTGATCAACTGGGTTTGTGGGTTTACTGACATTCAAGCGGTCTTTCCGGTTCTCGTGAGTAGTGTTTCTAAGTTCCTTTATACAGTATCATCCAGAGTGTCAGCACACAGATCCTGTCCTTGCTTGCCCTCTACGTGGGCTTAGCGCTGTCAGTATCTGTAATAGCATAGTGGGTAAGGAGTTTAATCCTGACACTGAGATTTTTCCCTTAACGGTAAACACAACCTTTTCGCCAATCCAATGTCAATGAAATTACCGGTGGCCCCAGAATCCACCATTGCAGATGCTAGCTGCTTAGTACAGGCAAAAAATAAAGTCACCAGAATGTACAAATGTGAATTTCTTTTCCCTGTCTCAACCTTGTTCCTATCCACACCTGCTCCTTTCTTGGGAGTATTCGGGCAGGTCCTAATAAAATGTCCTGATTGTCCACAATAAAGGTTATTAGCCTTACGTTGCTCCTTCTCTGCAACAGACAATGGCCCCCTTATTCCACCAATCTGCATAGGTTCACCTTCTGTATTCCTGTTTCCCTTACCCCGATCCAACCTGGCAAAGGGCAACACTTCTGGTCTTTTCTTCTCTCCCCTGCGCTCTCCAATACGATGATCCAATCTTAGTGCTAAATCAATTATGGCCGTAAATGTACTAGGTTGCGGTTCTACTTGAGCGATAGCATCCTCAATTCCTCTTTGAGCCCTTGGTAAAACAACACAGTCTGTTTATTCTTAGGCCAATCTGTTTCAATCACTAACCTGTTAAATTGGGTAACATATGAAACCAAGTTGCGTGTTCCTTGTTTTAAAGCTAACAATTCTTTGTCTTGAGCCAAGTTAACTTCCCGGCGATCAAACAATCTTCCAAACTCCACTAGAAAACCATCCCAATTATATAATACAGGATCATCCTTTTGCACCAAAGGCATTGCCCATGCTGCCGCATCTCGAGTTAAATAGGAAATAACAAATACTGTTCTAGCCTGTACTGTCTCAAAAGCCTTAGGTTTACACAAAAAATGAAGTCGGCACTGTGTTAAAAAGGTCATATATTTTAAGGTATCCTGTGAACCTTTCTGGTGTGGCTAATGGCACACTAATAGGGGACTGCACAATCACGGTAGACGTGGTTTTACCAGTTTGCCCTCCAGTAGAGGTTCCAGCCCCATCCATCGGGGTGCCTTGTGCGACCAAACCCTGTACCTGGGCTTTCAATATACTGGATTCCTGTCTAGCCTGCGCCAACTCTACTTGTATGTCTTGTAGTGCTTTTAGCACATCCACTAAAGATGGAGGATTCTAATCCATTTGGCCTGGGTGTTTCAATTACCCCAAAATCGGGGGCAGGTAATTCTGTGAAACCTATAAAGGAATAGGAGTCTCGGTACCCTCTTCCGAACCACAGAAGCCAAATAGATTGACCACTCGCACCGTGGTTGGCACGGGCGCCTCAAAATGATATCACAGGTAGCCACGTGGCAGCCAATGGGGGGAAGATGGAGTTAGGGAAAGGGGATGGAGTGACAAAGGAAAGGAAGGGAACATAAACAAGCAAATACATACAATATACGCAATACTCCTATACCTGTACCTCTACTTCCTGAACACCTAGCCTGACCTCCTATACATGTAATGCACCTGCTACATACCCACAGTGGTGTACCTCATTAGTGGCCCTATACGACTCCACTTTGCACACCACAAAACATAGGATTATAAACTTGAACATAGAACTTGAACATAACATAACATGCGCCTTGTGCCGTATACTTCCTGAAAACACATAGGGTTGCATACAAGCAAAATGGCACAAACAAAGGGGTTGTCCCGAAGATACAAGACTCATGGCCCACTGGGCCCACTGAAGCAACAAACAAGGGTTAGAACAAATACACAAAACACATGCCCTTGTGTGGACCCTAAAGGATGATTCCAAAACAAGTGCGCTTTAAATGATAGTCTCCTATTTTCCCAGGGCACTGTTTTGTCAGTTCTGAGATTCATAGCGTGTTTCCTCACACATTGCGTGTATCCTACACATGGCGTGTTTCATCACACACTCCCTGCTGTGTTCGTATCATAAATCAACAAGCGAAAATAAGCATACTTTAATGCCAAAACATGAACACTGTTGTAGAACACTTAACTGATGGTCCGGATGCCTCACGAGGACATCCGGACCCTGAAGTTCGATGCCCAACACTTGGGAAGGAGCCGGATTCACCGCTGTGGCCCTAGACTGCTTTTTCTCCTGTTTAGGCTGCTAATCACTGTCGCGGCCCGGGGAAAGCTCCAAAAGTCCTTCGCTGTCCAAAACGTTCCCGCATGCTCTTGCTTCTTCAGCTGCCACTGCCTGTGCTGATCATCTGTAATTACCTGCACCGATGCACGGGCGGTGGCGAGTTTTCAACAGTTACTGCTAATGAGCAGCTGGCGTACCGCGGGAAAGAGGAACTACACGCATCCCAACGCCTGATAGGGAATGTAGTTTATCGCCTCTTGGGAAACAAGAAGCGCCGTCCTCTACCCCAAATCAGATTCCTGACACACTACGTTTAGCCATTCCACCATTGCTAAAAGTGAAATACACCCAATTTCTTCTAAAAATGGTTTCATGAGACACTCTTTTACCCTAGCCTACCCAGGTCTGTCACATGCATTTATGACATACTGCTCAAGAACATTCAGAGGCCCCCCGCAGTGTTTCTGTACCGTGTGTGGCCTGACTGATTGTATAGGAAACTGAGTGATATCTTATGAAGTTCGGTAGGGAACTTTGCACAGACCCCCATCAGTATATGTGCACCTTGCAATGTCTGAGTGACTGTGTAGGAAAGTTAGTGATGTGTTCTTTGAGTCTCTATGCACATTTCACAAACCCCCTATACTGTATCTGTTCCTTGTGATATCACATTGCCTGTGTAGGAAACTGAGTGATATATTATGCTTGATTTACTTTTTTATTCACTTATTTGGATTTGTAAAGCTCACTAGCAGCCCAAGGGCATCGAGGCACTCTTACATGACATTGTTTTAGTTACATGAACTTGTCTTCGTTACATAGGGATACTTGGGTCTTGGTTACAATGATATAATCTTATAAAGAGCTTATACATAATCCAATGCTTTATCAAACCCGAACACACAAGAATACAAGCAATGTACAAAAGAAAAGCAAATTGAAAGCATACCCTGCTCTAACAAAGAAACTCCTGCTCACGGCCACCAAGGAAAGAATTATCTCCTTCTTCGTCTCCATCAAAGAAACATTGGATGATGAAACACATTCCATTTAAACAATACAAAAAGCATTGAAAAATTGTTTGGTGAAATCATTGAACAAACTGGCGAATTATAAATAGGATAAATCAACCTAAGAGTATTTTTCGCCCCCTGAAGATATACACTTTGTGGTGAAACACGTGTACAGCACTTTTTCTTGAATACCGAAGGATTCTTTTCTGGAATGATTTTGCTGTAGGTGTGACATAATGTTTCATAACACATTGTCCCAAATGTACATAGTTGTGCTTGTTTGACAGTAGTTTGTGTGGGAGTGACATGTAGCTCCTGCTAACTGTTGAGTGTTAAGCTTGGGCTGTGTTCGTGCTGGTAGAGAGATTCCCAGACCCCCCTTTGTTTTGAATAAATTAACTTTGGGTTTCACCCTAAGTTAACAGGGTGATCCAGACGTGGACCCCTTGCTCACTCTTCTTAGAGAGGCAACAGTTCCACCTCACTGATGATGCTCAACAAGGCTGAAACACGTGTATGGGGTTACTGATGGTACTCTAGTTCAGAGGAGAATTGCCTAGCATTTCGGCGCTGGACTGCCCCTGGGCAGGACAAAGGCTGATATGCGGGGAAATTTCTTCTCTGTGAAAGGGACAGTGAGCTAAAGACTTGGTAGAGTCTCTCCCAGGGGTTATTCACCCAAGAACAGGTCATTGGGCTGTGTTCGTGCTGGTAGAGAGATTCCCAGACCCCCTTTGTTTTGAATAAATTAACTTTGGGTTTCACCCTAAGTTAACAGGGCGATCCAGACGTGGACCCCTTGCTCATTCTTCTTAGAGAGGCAACAGTTTCACCTCACTGATGATGCCCAACAAGGCTGAAACACGTGTATGGGGTTACTGATGGTACTCTTGATCAGAGGAGAATTGCCTAGCATTTCGGCGCTGGACTGCCCCTGGGCAGGACAAAGGCTGATATGCGGGGAAATTTCTTCTCTGTGAAAGGGACAGTGAGCTAAAGACTTGGTAGAGTCTCTCCCAGGGGTTATTCACCCAAGAACAGGTCATTGGGCTGTGTTCGTGCTGGTAGAGATATTCCCAGACCCCCCTTTGTTTTGAATAAATTAACTTTGGGTTTCACCCTAAGTTAACAGGGCGATCCAGACGTGGACCCCTTGCTCACTCGTCTTAGAGAGGCAACAGTTTCACCTCACTGATGATGCCCAACAAGGCTGAAACACGTGTATGGGGTTACTGATGGTACTCTTGTTCAGAGGAGAATTGCCTAGCATTTCGGCGCTGGACTGCCCCTGGGCAGGACAAAGGCTGATATGCGGGGAAATTTCTTCTCTGTGAAAGGGACAGTGAGCTAAAGACTTGGTAGAGTCTCTCCCAGGGGTTATTCACCCAAGAACAGGTCATTGGGCTGTGTTTGTGCTGGTAGAGAGATTCCCAGACCCCCCTTTGTTTTGAATAAATTGACGTTGGGTTTCACCTTAAGTTAACAGGGCGATCCAGATGTGGACCCCTTGCTCACTCTTCTTAGAGAGGCAACAGTTTCACCTCACTGATGATGCCCAACAAGGCTGAAACACGTGTATGGGGTTACTGATGGTACTCTTGTTCAGAGGAGAATTGCCTAGCATTTCGGCGCTGGACTGCCCCTGGGCAGGACAAAGGCTGATATGCGGGGAAATTTCTTCTCTGTGAAAGGGACAGTGAGCTAAAGACTTGGTAGAGTCTCTCCCAGGGGTTATTCACCCAAGAACAGGTCATTGGGCTGTGTTCGTGCTGGTAGAGAGATTCCCAGACCCCCCCTTTGTTTTGAATAAATTAACTTTGGGTTTCACCCTAAGTTAACAGGGCGATCCTGACGTGGACCCCTTGCTCACTCTTCTTAGAGAGGCAACAGTTTCACCTCACTGATGATGCCCAACAAGGCTGAAACACGTGTATGGGGTTACTGATGGTACTCTTGTTCAGAGGAGAATTGCCTAGCATTTCGGCGCTGGACTGCCCCTGGGCAGGACAAAGGCTGATATGCGGGGAAATTTCTTCTCTGTGAAAGGGACAGTGAGCTAAAGACTTGGTAGAGTCTCTCCCAGGGGTTATTCACCCAAGAACAGGTCATTGGGCTGTGTTCGTGCTGGTAGAGAGATTCCCAGACCCCCCTTTGTTTTGAATAAATTGACGTTGGGTTTCACCCTAAGTTAACAGGGCGATCCAGACGTGGACCCCTTGCTCACTCTTCTTAGAGAGGCAACAGTTTCACCTCACTGATGATGCCCAACAAGGCTGAAACACGTGTATGGGGTTACTGATGGTACTCTTGTTCAGAGGAGAATTGCCTAGCATTTCGGCGCTGGACTGCCCCTGGGCAGGACAAAGGCTGATATGCGGGGAAATTTCTTCTCTGTGAAAGGGACAGTGAGCTAAAGACTTGGTAGAGTCTCTCCCAGGGGTTATTCACCCAAGAACAGGTCATTGGGCTGTGTTCGTGCTGGTAGAGAGATTCCCAGACCCCCCTTTGTTTTGAATAAATTAACTTTGGGTTTCACCCTAAGTTAACAGGGCGATCCTGACGTGGACCCCTTGCTCACTCTTCTTAGAGAGGCAACAGTTTCACCTCACTGATGATGCCCAACAAGGCTGAAACACGTGTATGGGGTTACTGATGGTACTCTTGTTCAGAGGAGAATTGCCTAGCATTTCGGCGCTGGACTGCCCCTGGGCAGGACAAAGGCTGATATGCGGGGAAATTTCTTCTCTGTGAAAGGGACAGTGAGCTAAAGACATGGTAGAGTCTCTCCCAGTGGTTATTCACCCAAGAACAGGTCATTGGGCTGTGTTCGTGCTGGTAGAGAGATTCCCAGACCCCCCCTTTGTTTTGAATAAATTAACTTTGGGTTTCAACCTAAGTTAAAAGGGCGATCCAGACGTGGACCCCTTGCTCACTCTTCTTAGAGAGGCAACAGTTTCACCTCACTGATGATGCCCAACAAGGCTGAAACATGGGGTTACTGATGGTACTCTTG
The DNA here is from genome assembly GCF_040938575.1 of Ambystoma mexicanum. Lineage (NCBI taxonomy): Eukaryota > Metazoa > Chordata > Amphibia > Caudata > Ambystomatidae > Ambystoma > Ambystoma mexicanum. Next base: position 1,105,023,808 of record NC_090930.1, on the reverse strand, counting down.
TTCAGAGGAGAATTGCCTAGCATTTCGGCTCTGGACTGCCCCTGAGCAGGACAAAGGCTGATATGCGGGGAAATTTCTTCTCTGTGAAAGGGACAGTGAGCTAAAGACTTGGTAGAGTCTCTCCCAGGGGTTATTCACCCAAGAACAGGTCATTGGGCTGTGTTCGTGCTGGTAGAGAGATTCCCAGACCCCCCTTTGTTTTGAATAAATTAACTTTGGGTTTCACCCTAAGTTAACAGGGCGATCCAGACGTGGACCCCTTGCTCACTCTTCTTAGAGAGGCAACAGTTTCACCTCACTGATGATGCCCAACAAGGCTGAAACACGTGTATGGAGTTACTGATGGTATTCTTGTTCAGAGGAGAATTGCCTAGCATTTCGGCGCTGGATTGCCCCTGGGCAGGACAAAGGCTGATATGCAGGGAAATTTCTTCTCTGTGAAAGGGACAGTGAGCTAAAGACTTGGTAGAGTCTCTCCCGGGGGTTATTCACCCAAGAACAGGTCATTGGGCTGTGTTCGTGCTGGTAGAGAGATTCCCAGACCCCCCTTTGTTTTGAATAAATTAACTTTGGGTTTCACCCTAAGTTAACAGGGTGATCCAGACGTGGACCCCTTGCTCACTCTTCTTAGAGAGGCAACAGTTTCACCTCACTGATGATGCCCAACAAGGCTGAAACACGTGTATGGGGTTACTGATGATACTCTTGTTCAGAGGAGAATTGCCTAGCATTTCGGCGCTGGACTGCCCCTGGGCAGGACAAAGGCTGATATGCAGGGAAATTTCTTCTCTGTGAAAGGGACAGTGAGCTAAAGACTTGGTAGAGTCTCTCCCAGGGGTTATTCACCCAAGAACAGGTCATTGGGCTGTGTTCATGCTGGTAGAGAGATTCCCAGACCCCCCTTTGTTTTGAATAAATTAACTTTGGGTTTCACCCTAAGTTAACAGGGCGATCCAGACGTGGACCCCTTGCTCACTCTTCTTAGAGAGGCAACAGTTTCACCTCACTGATGATGCCCAACAAGGCTGAAAAACGTGTATGGGGTTACTGATGGTACTCTTGTTCAGAGGAGAATTGCCTAGCATTTCGGCTCTGGACTGCCCCTGAGCAGGACAAAGGCTGATATGCGGGGAAATTTCTTCTCTGTGAAAGGGACAGTGAGCTAAAGACTTGGTAGAGTCTCTCCCAGGGGTTATTCACCCAAGAACAGGTCATTGGGCTGTGTTCGTGCTGGTAGAGAGATTCCCAGACCCCCCTTTGTTTTGAATAAATTAACTTTGGGTTTCACCCTAAGTTAACAGGGCGATCCAGACGTGGACCCCTTGCTCACTCTTCTTAGAGAGGCAACAGTTTCACCTCACTGATGATGCCCAACAAGGTTGAAACACGTATATGGAGTTAATGATGGTATTCTTGTTCAGAGGAGAATTGCCTAGCATTTCGGCGCTGGACTGCCCCTGGGCAGGACAAAGGCTGATATGCAGGGAAATTTCTTCTCTGTGAAAGGGACAGTGAGCTAAAGACTTGGTAGAGTCTCTCCCGGGGGTTATTCACCCAAGAACAGGTCATTGGGCTGTGTTCGTGCTGGTAGAGAGATTCCCAGACCCCCCTTTGTTTTGAATAAATTAACTTTGGGTTTCACCCTAAGTTAACAGGGCGATCCAGACGTGGACCCCTTGCTCACTCTTCTTAGAGAGGCAACAGTTTCACCTCACTGATGATGCCCAACAAGGCTGAAACACGTGTATGGGGTTACTGATGATACTCTTGTTCAGAGGAGAATTGCCTAGCATTTCGGCGCTGGACTGCCCCTGGGCAGGACAAAGGCTGATATGCAGGGAAATTTCTTCTCTGTGAAAGGGACAGTGAGCTAAAGACTTGGTAGAGTCTCTCCCAGGGGTTATTCACCCAAGAACAGGTCATTGGGCTGTGTTCATGCTGGTAGAGAGATTCCCAGACCCCCCTTTGTTTTGATTAAGCTAGGCAGGCCTTTCTCTGGTACAAGTAGCATCTACATTGCTCCTAGCTGCCCTGATTTTGGAACCCTGTATTGTATGTTTGCTCATATTTTGGATGAGCAAAGGGAACACAAACTACCTCTTGCTCCTGCAATATATGCATAAGAGAAGTCTACTCTTGATTTCTGGAAACCGTGTCAGGGCTACAGCCCGAGGCACCAGGTGTACTTGCCTTCTTTCACCTGAAAAAACTTTGGGTCTAATTTTTATATAACAAAGAGCAATCAATTAAGCGAAACATAGGGCCCTCCAGGTTAAATGGTATAGATTATTCACCTGTCTTCATCTAATTCCTATTCAACAGGAAAATAAAAGATGACTCATACTTTGAGGCACCATTTCACATACACAAGACAAACACAGTAAACATTTGACTTTCTGCATATACATGCATACATACAATTTGTAAAACAGATGTATCACAACATGGGTTAGGGTAAAGTTCTACTTGAAAACACATATAATTTCCTTCTCAGTCATTCTAGACTGTGACTGCTTTCCAAATTAGTGTTTTTTATAGGTTCTTTCTTAACCTCTCCTCTAGGGCATACTAGTGAGCAGTGGATGAAGCTGTTAAATGTTCATGTCAACGCGGTGCGTTTTGGCCCCTGTGGAAACAAGATAGACCGCATCCATCCATGGTCTTCTTCTTTAGTTGTGCCGGGCCTTCATCAGGGTTGGGGGATAATGTTTCTGAAGGGCTTCTGTAATCTTTAGCCCATGTGATACTTCTCTTCTGTCTATAATTACAAAAATAAAAAAAAATAACCTGTTTAGGACTAGGCCTGGGGTTCTATAGTTTATTTCACAAAGTGCTCATTCAGATAGGGTATATCTGACATAGGTTTCAACATGCACGCCTCACTCACTGTGTAGGGTGAGCGACGCAGGGACAGTGGGTAAGTCACTATGTTGATTGTAGTTGGCTGTCATGGCCTGTGTAATACAGTAAACGCAGGGCATATATTTAGCCTCACATGTGCTAAAGGGAATCATTTCGACATACATTGGTATCATTCACAAATTTTATGTATTCAAAAATACATCTTTTAAAGGCTAAGATGTTTAATTGTTGCTCTGCGTCAGGCTCACGTAGATAAATGGCCACAAGGGGTTATTCAAAACTCCTAACTTGCACAGGCTCCTTATTCAACCTGCAGAGAACACAGTGCGGAGGAGTCTATTAGAAAAACTGCAGGTCAGTCTATTTGTCTAACTGCATAGAGTATGGAATATTAGGCAGCCTAACCTGCCCCTCATGTTCAGCTGTACGTACTCGTAAATGACGAGCGGATGGGCTACTTTCTGCTCTCTCAGTAAAGGCTCCGTCTGTGTCCCTGTAAGGCTCAGAGAAAAAAACGGTTCGCCAGAGGCCAGGTTGTTTATGGATTTTAGTGTGTCCCGTGTGTTGTATACACGTGACCTACATTCAAGTGATATCGGGGGGAAGGGAAAGAGGCTGTTGCATGTGCCTCATGGGAAATGGAGTTTTTCTCGGCAGAAATCTCCCATACATTTCCCGAAAAATAAAAAACGATCCAAGCCATGTTTATGCCCGCATCCTTTACTGTCACTGTGATTGAAACTACATATTGATGCCCATATCTTGGTCGGCCAACATAACAAACGTGCTTTCATATGTTTTTTTATCGAATGGTCATGCAGACTTTCCGGTTTGATGCCGATGGCAGTATTTTAACAAATCTCATCACAGAAACAAACTTTGACACAACTGAGATGATCAATATCCTCAGTGATTTGAAGATTGATCAACATGATCTCCTGGTTTAGGGAAGGGAAGGGGTAGCACATTTCCATACTTACTGTGGGGAAATGCGGATTTGCAGAACTTGCTTGTTAGGAAAGGAAGAGATTGCTGTGTCACCATCCGTATCTCATGGCATGATTTTTGAGGGGATGGTGGCCTGCAACATGGGCAAGTATAGGTGCAGGTGTGCCACAGCCATTTCATTTTGTCTATATTTGTTTGTACGCAACTTGTAAGGGGGCACACTTGTTCCCCATTGTTTTCACTTTGCCTTCCAGCCTCTCCATTTTGCTATTTGCACAGTTTCTTTCCTTTGTTATGCGCAAATGGTGTTGTGCTAGGATTGCAGCTTCTATTGACTTGCTTTCCTTTCCAATATGTTTTCTTACGGAAAACAGAATGCGTTTGCTGCACATGCAGGAATATAGAGTACATAATGTATGCTTCACACGACAGTGCGCACCAATGGGGTTACTGTAGAAAGTTATTCTGTTATGAGGGACATTTCTTTGCAGCAACTCGAAGGTGCTTGGCATTGCCGTGTTAAAAAGAGATGTTACACATATGTACTATTGCATACTGCAACATCTGTGTAATCATTACAGACTGTTCTGCTTCCTTGCTACATTGTACCAATGGTTTTCTCCAAGCTCTTGCCAGTCGCTACTCTACCCGTTACTTCTTTGTTCCCATGGACAGTAGCAGTGCAGTACGATTGGTGAAGGCAGACGTTAATTCTGTTGTTGATGCATTCCCTTACAGTGTCCTCCCAATGACTTTCTCATGTTTGCTTTGTACATACACAATTTCTCCACCTACTCCATTTCCTCTTGCCATTCCTTGCCATGCTGCTGTTTTCATATACTTTTTTGAAAATGCAATGTTATGTAAGGAAAAAAACTATATCCCAGGCAGAAATAATGTGTCGCTTTTTTATCAAGAGACTGAAACTTTAAGACATTGGATGATAGATTGCGAGAAATTGTTAACACAGAGATGTATTCACTGTAAATGTCACTTTGTGGAATATGTGAATGTAACCCATTATCAGCTGTGGCATGCTTTATTTCACGCACATTGAAAATGCGTTCGAGATGCAATAATTAATTATCTTCGGACATTACATTTAAAGGAAGGCACACATTAGTAGCCATTATCACAGTCATGTGGGCAAAACTGTAAGTTAGTTGTAGCGTTTTTCCTTCTACCTTTCTTATTTTATTTTACATTAATGAATGAATTGTATATAATGTAAATCACTGGATAATGTAGGTGCAACGTTATGTGAATTAGTATTAGTTAGTTCTGTTGTATGCCTTAGTTTTCACTTTTTAATTTTTATAAAAAATACTTTTATATTCATGTAACAGAAGATGTATACATTATAAAGGCGGGGCTTTATACATAAGTATATGTATGCTTATTTTGTAATGTAATGTTGCAAGGTTGGAATTTATTTCTGCCAAAACAACATATAAATAAAAAATAAAATAATAATAATGTGTTTTGCGTTTGGTGATTGCCACTACTATGTAAGAGAGCAGGTGCCTTCCTGAGTAGGTTGGATGCCACCCAATGTGCGCAACCAGACACATAGTCTGTGACTGCTGTCTGCATTACCATGCTGCCAGTAGTTTCACTATGTTGGACAGTTCTTCTTTACAAACTAAGGATATCCTGCTAAAAAGCAATGAAATTCACCGGCAAAAAACGTTGTAAAGGAATGTTATGGTTAAGTTGCACTAGCAAAACCTATGTAATTCAATGAAAAAACGTTGTTACAGGGACGTTATGGTTACAGGTAAAACTGAAAAAACCCTGACATTCGACAGTTATGGTAAGCTAAGCAACTATAACTCGTGCCACCAGTGTGTACTGCAAGGACTAACACCCATGACCTCAAAGATGCCATCACAAATCTCATTCATGACATGACACGCTAGGGATGAAAAATTGTGTTCAAGTGGCTATGTCTACCTGGGACCGGCTATGTGGTAAAGTTATTCGAAGGTAGGATAGGTTTCAAAGGGAAAAAAAAGTGCTTGTGGTAATATGTTCATAGGGTTTTGCAGGCTGCCATGGCAAGGGAAGAGAGGTTGTGTACGGAGCCCCGCCTTCTCTTTCCATGTTGGCGGTCTTGGAAAAGGATTTTCTTTCGGCATCCCGCTGTAGGAAGGACAATCTATGTTTCTAGCACCCTGGGTTCCCGCTTTGGGAACCAGGGGTGCTAATGGCCTTTTTCCCCCATTTCAGGGGCTGCAATGGATGATAATGGTTCGTAGCTCTCCTTATTTATTTATTTATTTATTTATTTATTTATTTATTTATTTATTTATTTATAACGCACCAATGCCCGCAGACATCAGGCTTTGTGGTTACAGTATTTGTTGAGGGAGATGAGGTGGAGGAAGACAGCTTACTACTTGCTCAGAAAGGAACAACTTTTCTGAGAGCATTGCAGTCATTGGATTTGGTGTGGCAGCGCATGGAGGTGGTCCCGTAAGAGTACTGTCCAGGTAGTCTGAGACTGAGTACAAAATTGCACTCAGTGCATTTCACTTTGGTAGCTTTAGCCTTTGGTATACTCCCAACAGTAGCAAATAACTGGCACACCCATGATTCGATCTTGGTGCTCGGCACTTCCTCTACCTCATCTTCTTGGTCCTCTTCATTGTTTTTGAAAGTACTGCGCTTTTTCTGTTGTGAAGGTCCTCCAGCTGGCGGTGGTGGTGGCTCTTGGGGAGGAGGGATAGCAATAAACTGATGCTATTTTTAACATAAATAGCAGTTTTGATAAATTTTTTCCAAGTATGTACTGTGTACTAGATTGGTAATGGATAATGAGTACGAGAAGGTGTAGGGGGTGTGCAAGGGAAATTTTGAAGTTGAAAGTTCCTAGATCAGTAGAAAATGCAGTTCCGAACTATCTTCGAATCACTGATACGCTCACGAAGTGCAGGCACCTTCACAAACACATCACCATGCTGCGCGCAAGCGTATGGTCATATGGCACTGTCCAGAAGGTCTGCGATGAAGTCAGATGTTCCCAGACATCTACGGATGCATAATTATTTCAAAAAGTTGTAAAAGGTGTATAGGCATGATAAAAATGATGCTACAAGGTGGGAAATGGCAGAGTTTTAAGGTGCAACTTTGTAAATTGGACAAAAATATTGCTTATTGGCTAAGTATGATATTAGTAAGTTGTAGGAAAATAGCATGCACTGGTAACAACCCTTGAAATTCACTGAAAAAACGTTGTTAAAGGGACGTTATGGTTAAGTTGCACTACTAAAAACCTATGAAATTCAATGAAAACGTTTTGTTAAAGGGACGTTATGGTTAAGTTGCACTAATAAAAACCTATGAAATTCAATGAAAAAAGTAAAACAAAAAAACCCCTGAAATTCACCAGTTATGGTAATCTAAGCAACCATAACTCGTGCCACCACCATGCACTGCTTGTCATGATCCATAGAACACGTCCCTTTTGGACTTCCTGGTCTCTGTCACAACGGGGCTAGCACTCCTTGGTACTTCCAACATGGCCGTCTAACGTGGTACGCTCTCCACCAGCCTCCACGTCAGAGGTAGCTCATTCTACAAAGAGACCATGCCCCTGCAGCCCCGCGTGTCTCAACTCTACTGCTTGCAGTGGCTAGACGTGTGCTTCGTAGTTCGCTGTAACTAATCTCTTTTTTCCTGGTTCCCGGACCCTCAATTTCCCCCTCTTCCCTTTCTCCTTCCTTACTCTGCCTTGATTCCTGGATCTCGTGTACTGCCTTCGAGTACACCTCCCTCGTTTCCTGGACTTCCCAGAGACTCCAAGTACCCCTGGACGCTGAATGTTGAACGCACGCTGGAACCAGAAGAGGCTCGCGCGGGCTTGTACAAAACCCGATCCGTACGCAAGAAGAGTCCTTCCGAGAACTCCTGCAAGGATCGAACTCAGGTGAGAAAAGGGGGAATTCCAAGACAGATTGAGATGCCAAACGACCGAAGTTGAATTGGACATGGAGGCGGCCATTCAGGATCTCATGCGTCTCATGCAAGAAGTAACGACCGAGGTGCAGAATCTGAAAGCGGAAAATGCTGCATTAAAACAATTAGTTTTGTCCCACGATTCTGCTACAAAGGAAAGCGTACTACTGGGTGGCATTGTAGATAAATACGATGGGTCTGCAAAAACCCTTCGTGGATTCCTTGACTCCTGTTTAGTCCACTTTACCTTTAAGCCCTACTACTTTTGTACCCCGAGGGCTAAGGTAGGCTTTATAATTTCGCACCTCTCCGGAAATGCACTAACCTGGGCCACACCTTTAGTCAATTCTGGAGATGCCCTCCTGGATGATTACGACAGATTTATACAGGCCCTTAAGACCATGTTTGACTGCCCACAACAGGTCTTTAGCGCCCAGGAATGTCTACTTGATTTCCAGCAAGGTTCCCAGGACATGCTTACGTATGTAACACGATTCAAACAATTGGCTAAAGAAGCGGATTGGTCCTCAGAAGCATGCTTTACTCTTTTCCGAAGGGGGCTAAATGAAGACATCAAAGATGAACTAGCCAGAGTGGCTCGCCCAACTTCATTCCAGGCCCTTATGGATCTCGCTATGCAGCTAGACTTTTGTATCCAGGATCCAGGAAAGGAAGGCAGAGAAGAAGAAAACCAAGTTGCCCTTCCAGAAGGTTTCCATTGAGACCTCCTCGAAGTCTGACCCCACTCCTGTCTCTGTTAACGATCCAGAACCCATGCAATTAGGGGCTTTCCGAGGACCCATATCCCCGCAAGAAAGGATGCAAAGGATCCACACGGGGTTATGTATGTATTTTGCCTTGGATAAACATCTAGTAAGAGAGTGACCTCTAGCCCCTCCACGGCGTTCGGGAAACGCCAGCTCCCGATCCTAGATGGAGCAAGGCTTCGGGAAAGAGATGTTTGCTCCACATCTATTCCATCCTTGAACTCTCCTGGACAGAACAACCTAGTGATTCTACAGGCCTTTCTATCGCCATCCAAGAATGAGACCTACCCCATTTTGGCCTTGGTGGATTGTGGGGCCATGGGGATATTCATAGATCAAGATTGGGTCCTTAGCCACCACATTCCATATGAAACTCGAGGCATCATGCAACCTGTAGAGGCGATTGATGGAAGACCTCTTTCTTCAGGAGCCATAACCTTACAGACCAAAGAGATCCAACTCTCGATAAACCATCATCAAGAGGTGATCAAATTTGACATCATAAAGTCAGCTCATTACCCAATGGTACTGGGTATGCCCTGGTTACAGAATCACAACCCATATATGAACTGGGCAGCAGGATACTTGTTTCTTGGTTCTGAGCATTGCATGTCTCACTGTCTATTCCTAGATTCCTCCTCGACATCTTCCGAAGTCACGCCAACAGACCAGCAAGGCCCATTCCTGGTTTCAAATATCATACAGGTTCCTAAGGCCTCGCAGGAATGCGCTGACGTGTTTTCAACTGCTATAGTCCAGGCCCTACCCCCTCACAGACCTGAAGACTGCGCTATTGATACAGAACCTTCAGCAGTGATTCCCTTTGGAAGGATGTTCATTTTATCTGAACCAGAAAAAGGGCCCTCCGAGAATACTTGGATACCAACCTTGAAAATGGCACCATAAAACCATCCAAATCTCCAGCTGGAGCTTCGTTGTTTTTTGTTCCCAAGAAAGACACTAAAGAGCTTAGGCCTTGTCTTGATTATCGTGGATTAAATCAATGCACCCTCAAGGACCTCTACCCATTGCCCTTAATCTCAGATATCCTGGAAGCGATGAGAGGAGCTGTAGTATTCACAAAATTGGATCTCAGGGGTGCCTACCATCTGAACCGTATCAGGGAAAACAGCCTTTAGAACACCCTTTGGTCACTTTGAATACCTGGTCATGCCTTTCGGACTCACTAATGCCCCAGCGGTCTTCCAACGTTTCATGGATCAGGTATTTTCTGACATGCTGTTCCTCTTCATCATAGTTTACCTGGAGGATATCTTGATTTATTCCAAGGACCATCTAAAGCATGAAGAATATGTTAAGGCAGTCTTACAACGGCTACATGAACACAAACTCCTAGCTAAACCCGAGAAATGCCTTTTTCATGTCTCTACTGTTCACTATCTAGGATTTGTCCTTAGTCCAGAAGGAATTGGAATGGACCACTCAAAGGTAAAAGCCATACTATCTTGGCCTGTTCCCACTTCCGTGAAACAGATTCAATCCTTCCTGGGGCTTGCCAACTTTTACCGGAAATTCATACCGTCCTTTTCTGAGATAGTTCAACCGATCATTGCATTGTTGAAGAAATATACTCCCTTTCTCTGGACTTCAGCTCAAGATAAGGCATTCCAATGATTAAAAGCAAAGTTTACTCAAGCCCCCATCCTAGCTCAACCTGATATTAATCAACCATTTCTAGTGGAGACGGATGCCTCTAACTATGCCATAGGAGCACTGCTAAAACAGGAATTCAAGGACATATTAGAACATCCCATTGCTTACCTTTCACAAACCCTGACTCCCAGCGAGACTCATTATTCCGTCTTGGAAAAGGAGCTGTTAGCTATCCGTCAAGCCTTCACAGAATGGCATCATCTACTTCTGGGAGCTAAACATCCTGTTCAGGTCCGTACGGACCATCGAAATCTTCTAGTTTTACAATCTTTGGAATGTAGGAATAGTCGTCAAGCCCGTTGGGCCTTCTTCTTTGCCCAGTACCAGTTCCACATCCATTATGTCCCCGGATCACAGAACATAATCGTTGACGCCTTATCCCGACGTCCCGACTACCAAACGCTTGAAGATTGGTCCTTCCCAAAGATGTTTCCCCACATAATTTTTGTAGCCTAAGCAATCAGTCTCCTGGAAGACATTCGGATGCAAACCCAGTCCTCTGAGATCTGGAAGGAATTCACGGGGCAGAATCAGTGGAATCTTAGAACAAGAGACGGGTACCTGTTTAAGGATAATGGCCTGGTCATTCCCACACAGAGACTACAACAACGGATTATTAACCTCTGTCACAATACCCTTCACTCCGGACATTGTGGTGTCACCAACACCCTCTGTCTCATACAAAGACAATTTTGGTGGCCTAAAATGAAGATCGACGTTAAATGGTACATCCAAGCCTGTGCAGTCTGCAATCAAAACAAGCATGACAACAAGAAACTGGCAGGTCTCCTACTTCAACCTAGGCTACCGTCTAGGCCCTGGGAATTCATCGCTACAGACTTTATTGTGGAATTACCACCATCCAGAGGTTACACGACTATCATGGTCACCATTGATTTATTCACCCACATGGCTCATTTTAAACCCTTGTACAAATTGCCATCTTCCTCAGAACTTGCTGGCATCTTCCTGCAACACATATTTCGACTTCATGGACTCCCTTCCAAAATCATATCAGACAGGGAACCTCAATAAATCTCTCAATTCTGGAAACACTTATGCCGTATTCTAGGAATCCAACGTGCCCTCTCTTCAGGTTATCACCCACAGACTAACGGAGCTACCGAACATGTGAACCAGACCCTGGAGCAATACCTTTGTTGTTTCGCCACCAAGGTACAGGACGACTGGTCACTCTTAATACCTTTGGCTGAATTCCCCTATAACAATTCTGATCACTCGGCAGTCAAGACCAGCCCCTTTTTTTGCAGCCAAGGATTCCACCCTTCGGTTCTACCTTCCATTCTCCCACATCCCACACCAGTACCAACAATCGACTCCTGGATTGAAACTCTCATCAATGTACACAAGGAAGCCAAAGAACACTTAGAAAAGGCCCGAACTCACACCAAGCGTTATGCGGACTCCAAAAGAAGACCAGGACCTTCTTATGCAGTCAGTGATAAGATCTGGCTGTCCTCGAAACTACTGCCTCGACATTTATGACCAAACAAACTGCCTCCCCGGTACTATGGCCCTTTTTCCATAAAGGAAATCATAAACCCAGTGACATTCCGGCTCAAATTGCCAGACTCCTGGAAGAAGATTCATCCAGTTTTTCACACTTCTTTATTAAAATCTTACGTCCAGTCCTACCGGAAGTCCTTCAGACCCAACCCCGTGGTTGTGGATGCCCAGCTGGAATATGAAGTATCCAGAATATGCGACTCCAGGTATAAACGGGGTTAACTTCAATACCTGGTTGAGTGGAAAGGATATCCTCCTAGTGAAAGAACCTGGGAACCATTGTCAAATCTGATTACCCCTCGATTGCTCAGAAGATATCATCTCATACACCCAGGCAAACCTGGTGGGACAGGTTTTCGGAGGAGGCATGCTGTCATGATCCATAGAACGCGTCCCTTTTGGACTTCCTGGTCTCTGTCACAACGGGGCTTGCACTCCTCGGTACTTCCAACATGGCCGTCTAACGTGGTACGCTCTCCACCAGCCTCCACGTCAGACGTAGCTCATTCTACAAAGAGACCACGCCCCCGCGGCCCCGCGCATCTCAACGCTACCGCTTGCAGTGGCTAGACGTGTGCTCCATAGTTCACTGTAACTAATCTCCTGTTTCCTGGTTCCCAGACCCTTGATTTCCCCCTCTTCCCTTCCTCCTTCCTTACTCTGCCTTGATTCCCGGATCTCGTGTACCGCCTGCGAGTACACCTCCCTCATTTCCTGGACTTCCCGGAGACTCTGAGTACTCCTGGACGCTGAACGCATGCTGGAACGAGAAGAGGTTCGCGCGGGCTTGTACAAAACCCGATCCGTACGCAAGAAGACTCCTTCCAAGAACTCCTGCAAGGATCGAACTCAGGTGAAAAAGGGGGAACTCCGTGACACTGCTAAGACTAACACCCAGGACATCAAAGATGACATCACAAATGTCATTGATGACATCACTGATGACATCACATGTCTGGCTCACTCTTTATTTCCTTTACTGACATATCTAGGCCAGTACCATTCAGGAAGTAAAAATTCAAAAAGTACTATATTTGTAGACTTATACTTCAAATATGTTCTTCCAGTAATTCACTTGGGGTTCACTCACAGCATATGAAACATATACAGAGGAGGAAACACAGACTTGAAAGACAGCAATGCTTTCTATGTATGAAGATGATCAATAAGGTTATCAACACTTTCTTACAGTTCTGCTTTTTTTTTACTGTACTTTCCCTGGATATGCTCATATTTGTATACATTGTACTCACACTACTTTCCTTAGGGTCTAGTCGCATAATGTGATACTTCTACATAGGGAAGTAGTAGCTTTGAAGCAGTGCAATCATTTCTGTGCATGAAGATAATCAGTTAGGCTATGAAGATTGTCTGGTAATACTGCTGTTTTTTTGTTTACTTCATTTTCCCTGTATATGCTCATATTTGTATGTGTTGTTGTCTTTTTGTGTTTTGTTTGCAATAATGCAATTATGTAGTAACTGGTGGCCGTGTAGTTATGGTTAAGTTGCTGTTTCCACAGAAAGAGCACTTTTTGGGCATCTTATAACTCCGCTCCCCCTAGACAAATCCTTACCAAACTTTGCAAAAAAGGTATATGGCCCACTCAGAATTTTTTTTGCAAAGTTTGGTGAAGTTTGGTCCGGGGGGGACTTAAAAGGGGGTGCCAAACTTCTTTTTTTCCCATAGACTGAATGGGGGAAAAACTTTGCGCACGCCTACAGCTGAAACCGCTGGATGGATTTTCACCAAAGCAGGGGCTTGGTCCTGAAAGCATGCATTTATAAATTTGGTGAAAATCCATCCAGTAGTTTTCTTTAAAACGATCAAAAAGTAGGTCTAAAAAATGTGTGATATTAGTGATATCTATGTCGCTCCGCGGAGACACTTCCCTGTTCGCTCCGCAGGCAGGACACCGATTGGCTAATGGGCTTGCGTCATGTCCGCGGACACGCAAAGTGTCCGTCGATTGGCTGGAGTGAGGCGTGATGTGCGTCAGATTGTCCGATGCCATCTTGGATCCGCGGTCAGCGCGGTGGCGAACAGCGGCGAAATGCAATTTTGGGGAGTGTTTGGTGTGCAAGAGTGCTTGGGGAGATTTAGGGAGGAAGAGATGGGTGAAATACTGTATTTGTTTAGGTGGCAGGTGCTACTGATGCATTAGCCATGCCCGCGCTGTCCGGGATGTTCGTAATTATTGAAAATGAGGGGTGTCCTAAGGATAGTACTCCCGTCCATGCTGTGCGCAGACAAGTTGAAACTGTTCTAAGGACACGAGTGGTGTCAGCGGACTTTAAAATTGAGTATATGCCACAGTTAAACATTTTCAATCTATGGGTTTCATACTGAGTTATAAGTCACCATGGTTGTGATATGCTGTGGTGGTTGTGGCCAGGGCCTAGAGTCTTGGGTGCATGGCCGTAGGCCTTAGGCCATACACCCAAGACTCTAGGCCCTGGCCACAACCACCAAAGCATATCACAACCATAGATCACACCCATAGAATCGAATCTCTATGAAGTGGTTGTGGGCATGGACTAGAGTCTTGGGCGCAAATTGAGTATATGCCGCAGTTAAAATGTTTGATTCTATGGGTGTGATAATGAGTTATAAGCCACCATGGGTGTGATATGCTGCGGTGGTTGTGGCCAGGGCCTAGAGTCTTTTGTGCATGGCTGCAGGCCATAGGCCGTAGGCCATATACCCAAGACTCTAGGCCCTGGCCACAACCACCGCAACATATCACACCCATAGTAGATACACCCATAGAATCAAATATCTATCAGGTGGTTGTGGGCAGGGCTAGAGTCTTGGGTGCATGGCCAAAGGCCATGCACCCAAAACCAAAGTTATAAGTACTGAAGTTATAAGTCAGCATGGGTGTGATATGGTGCGGTGGTTGTGTCCAGGACCTAGAGTCTTGGGTGCATGGCCGAAGGCCATGCACCCATGACCAAAGTTATAAGTACTGAAGTTATAAGCCACAATGGGTGTGATATGCTGCGGTGGTTGTGGCCAGGACCTAGAGTCTTGGGTGCATGGCCGAAGGCCAAGCACCGAAGACCAGAGTTATAAGTACTGAAGATATAAGCCACAATGGGTGTGATATTCTGCGGTGGTTGTGGCTAGGATCTAGAGTCTAATAGACATTTCAGCTTTTTTTTGGACCCTCATATTTGTTTTACAAACCAGTGTACTGTGCATTTTGCTCAGTTTCTGTGTTTGTTTTTCAAATCATTGGGTCTGTGGGAAAACCTCCTTGTCGGATTAAAAAAAACCTTTTTTTGTTATGCTACAGTCTATTTCTTTGGTTCCTTTCAGTGTTCACTTGTTGTTTCTGGTTAATGTGCTATCTGTTGGCTTGTTGCAGATTTCTGAAGCAGTTAGATACCTGTTGGCATATTCTAACTGTCTATTTTTTGTTACAATTTAGTGGTATTCATTTATCTGTTTGGTTGTTATACAATCTTAGGCCAGTTAGATACCTGTTGGCGTATTCTAACTGTTTATAGTTTTTTAATTTAATTTTTGTTAATGTTGAAGTACAGATTAGTTATTAAATTTTGGCTTCAAGAAGATTAAATAAGCGTTTGTAAGATTTGGTGGTAATCTCTGCTTCAGAGTAATGGTACTATCATTACATTTGAACCATCCACATTTCTTTTTAATATATGCAGTGCAGTGACCTGCATTGGTTGTGGCTCCTGCGTGGTAGATTATACCTATTGTTGTGAAGGTTTTCTTACCAAGTGATACTTGACCGTGTGTGAATTCAGTCAGCTTCCAGGTGTTTTTGGGACCTTCTGCATTGTAACGTAGAAGCATTAGTATTACATAGTTACTATGTGTTTGTATTAGTAAGGTGGAGCGATTATCTGAATTGCAGGTAGTACATAATCTGCCATGGTTTGCATTTTGTACAAGTTGCTGAAATGGAACGGATTCACAATTAATTATGGATACATACACAAAGCGCTCATTAGGGATTTGTTCCTGTGTCACATTGTTGCAGAGAGTGCATGTATGTTTCCACATGTATGAAATCTGGAAGATTTCATTTATAGGTATGTTTTTGCTTTCCAGTACTTGTAGTAAGTACATTAGAAATTCTTGTGAAGCTTCTTGTGAGTTTATAGTGAATTTCACCATTCCAGCACAGTAGTCCAATTATTGTCTTATTCCGTGAACACTATACGAGTTGTCAGGATTATTTGTTGCATTTCTATGAAGGACTAACATTTGCAAACACAATTGGTCTGTACTGTGTAAGTAAATGTTGTCAACAATTGGTGGCAATTGAAATAGAATATTCATTGCTACATTTGCGTAGCAACTTACACCAGTTACATTTGAAAATTTGAATGTCCAAGTCATTTTTTCAGAGTGTGTGTTGCTTATTTGAAGAAGTACCTCAGTTACTTTGACTAATAGGTTCTTCTTTGGTTGTGGTAATTGATGAAGTATTAGCTTCTTTTAATCTCTTTGGAGGATTTGCAGTCAGGCCCTGTTGCATTTCAGTTTGAATTAGTTTTCTTTTCCAACATTTTCCTTTTTGTGGAACAGGATATGATTTTAGGTGGGGGGTGTATAGTGAGCATAGTCTATTGTATTCTAAAATGCAAAGATTGTCAGCGTTTACTTTACTTGCATCAAAGTTGATTAGAAATAGACCGTCAAGTGTACATAAGCATGATACTGCTACGTAGCTCATGCCTTCTTTAAAGACTGTGTTACCAATATCTATCAATGCTTTGTCTATGGTAAAACCTTGGGATTCATGAATGGTTACTGCATATGCAAGAGTTAGAGAAAATTGTTCTCTGCGTACATACATGTCTTTGAAGAGATGGAATCGAGCTGTTGAGCGCCCTATCCTTTTTACTTCTGAAAGTTTGTCAAAGAGAATATTGACAAACTGAATGTTGTTATCACGTGGGTATGTTTGAAAGCCAACAATTGTACCCAGTGCTCCATTAAATAGTCCTTGCTCTACATCAAGGCTACTTTTAAGCATTACTCTACAGTTTAAGGATAATTTTAATATTTTCTCCAACCCAGCTGTGTTGGATATACAATTTTCTAAGGTATTTAGTCTTGTTGACACATGGGTAGTGTCATACCATGTACGTCCAGTTTGTCTGTGGAGAAAATTTCAATTATTGGTAGCATTTCTTTTTTCAACATTGTTTCATTGAATTTGGACAGCTTGCAAGAGTTGGCATTAAGGCCATACAATTGACATTTTTGTGCACTAATTGTTCAATAACATCAGTAGCACATGTGTTATCACCATAAAGTGCATGGATGTTCCGGGTTTTTAATATTAATTGTACTTTTTAAAATGTTGGCGTAGTTGAGGTCTGCAGATTGGCGCATGTTTTCTGTTAATTCTCTGTATTGGAAATGTTGCCAAAGATTGACATTTCCTATGCTGCCAACAGTTTTACGGCAGAGTTTGTGTCCTAAGGTTTTAAAAATAGGTTCACCTTTCACCGGTGTCAATTGAAGAAGATCTCCGAAAACAATAATGTGTTTTCCTCCAAAGAGTTTTTTTATAGTTTGTTTTAAGTACTTCTTGCAATCTGAGCTGAATCAAAGCCAACATTAGGTTGGAGACCATGCTCACTTCATCTATTAGTAGCATTTTCATTTGTTTTAATATTCTTTGTAGTTCTATTGCAGCTTCTGTAGAAAGTTTGTAATAGACTAATTTGTTTTGGTGTTTTACTAGAAGGAGTAGTAATCGGTGTAAAGTGACACAGCCTATGTTGTAGCCAGCTAAACCTGTGGGGGCAGTTACAACAGCTGACAGTTTGTTGTTTATCAATTGTTGAAGGAACTTGCTGATGATTTTGATTAAGAATGTTTTGCCTGAACCAGCTTTACCACTGACGTATAGCAGTATAGGTTTGTAATTTTGGCAGGTACATTCTTTATTTTCGTGTTGTACACCACGTGCAATTTCTTTTGTTACTTCTTCAAAAATGGTGCGCTGGTCTTTGTTAAGTTTTGATTGTAGTACAGTTAAGTCTTCTGTATCTTCTTCATAGTGACACATGGTGTTTTCTACTTCTGTCATAGCTCATTCTGCCTCATTTGATATTAGTGGCTGTCCCAGTGGTTCTTGACTTCCTGTTACAGAAGGTTGACTACTGTAGGAAGTGTCCTTATCTAGTTGGGCCTGGAGTTCTTCTTCGTGTTGCTGTTCATTGTGTAACATTGTTTTGTACTGCGTAAGGTTCACATCGGTGATAGTGCTTTCATTTGCTTTGAAAGCATCGTCATAGCAGTCATAGTTATCTAATATCTCTTCTTCTTTTCTCCATGGTTTAAAAGGTTGTAGCAGGGACATGTAATATAGTTTTTTCTGTTGAGGAGTTTTTAATGACAATTTGATATGATTAATTAAGCTTTGCTTGGTAAGTTTCACTAAGCTGCCTTCACAATCTGTCACTCTATATCTACCTTTGTTTTCATCGGGTTTTATATTATTTTTGTATGCAAAGTTTTGGGCTATGTGGTATAGACACATGGTTTCCAAAGTGGTAGTCCTGTTCGGGTAGTATGCGACTAGTAAATTGTTTTTCAAAATGTCTTGGCTGTTGGGATCATTTTTGGCTAATGATTCTATGTTCTCATATGATTTGAGAACTCTTTTTCAAGATTTAGCAGGACCAAGACTTAGCCATACTATATTTTCAGATTTTCCATACAAAGCAGTACCGGTTAAACGATCTGCAGCTCCGTAGGTGCCACATTCTCTACGAGAGAGCATTTTTATGCCTAAGCTGTACAATTTCAGAGATTTTGTTTTGTATGATGATAGGTCATTCCAGAGATCTTGAAGCTCTGTTTTTTCTGCTTTTGTTAAGTAGGCTGTACCATATTGTGCAGCTGCAGTGGAATTGTCTGCAATGTACTGCACATCTATGTTTGCATTCCATAAGAGGGCAATGATTGCATTGTAATCATTGATATATTTTGATTCTTCTGTTCTTTTTATGTAATACATGTTCTAAGGTGATTTACCTTTAACACTATATCTAACTGAAGACATGAAGTTGTTCACTTCACCTGTTTCTGTAACTGGTCTAGGGAAACCAAAGCAGCATTTGGCGTAGTATTTCCCTTTGTTTTTGTATTTGCAATGACAATATTTGCCACATTTGTGTCTTTGAAATTGTACTATTTGTGCATGAAGGTCACTATGTCTCGTTTGTGAAGGGATTTCACAAGTGACATATTTTTGGATGAACTGCAAAACAGTTGCATCACTGTCCTGACCAAATTTAGGAACATCTTTAATCCATAAAAACATGTGGATATATGGTGCTCCTCTGGCTTGGTATTCTTTTCTCCAAAAGAAGTATTGCACTTCTCCGAGGAAGGAACAGTTTTATTACAAATAAAGTGTAGCATAGCAATGAAACGATGGTGGAAATATCTTGAAACATTAACAGGATCTAGAGAGCAAAGTTCTCCAGGTGTTATTATATCTATGTTTGTTTTGTTTTTGTTTGATATGCGTAGGAAATCATATACATCTTCCCATGCATATTCTGCAAAACTTAATGTAACAAACCATGTGGGTGGTCCAAGGTTTCTGATCATACAACATACCTCTCTGTGATGTCAGAACCAGTATTCTTTCGTACCACGCATGTTTGCAAACAGATTTGTAATGCTTGATTGTAAAACCTCATCTTTTTCTTGCACTTTTTGTATTAATTGCGTAGCTGACATCTTTTGAAAGTGGATTCCCGATTTCAATATGTGTGCAACTCCGTAACATAGAGTTGCTAGTTCACTTTCAAAGAGTAGGTGGAATATGTATTCCACATTTTCTCTAAATCTGGGATCTTCAGAATACATTCATAATGAGCGGTATTCTGATGCTGTTATCTGAGTGGGTCTATCATCGTACCTTCCACCTTTGCCAGTAGGAAATAGTAGAGGAAAAGCATGTGTTTCTATACTTTTTCCCCATATGCTCATTGGTGATCCTTTGGTTTGTCGCATTTGGTACGTTTCTAGTGCATCATCTATGCTGTCATTACAGTGCAATGGATGAATTGTATAATGTTCTAAAATATTGGATACTGCAGCAGGATCTAGAAGTTCAAATTGACCAGTTTCTGGTGACTCTTGAATTATTTCAGTTGTTTCCCTTAAGTTTTCTTCAATATTTATTTCTTTGTAGTATTCATTAATGTCTTTTAGATATTGCAAGGCTTGTCTAACTTTATGTAAGTCCACGAGTTGTTGCCAAATTTGTTTGTCTTTTTCTGGTACACCATTTACTAAGACAATTAAAGATTGCTCTATTGGACGTTGCACTCCTAGAGTGTGCACATTTTCTGTCAGATCAAATGGTAAATAAACTACTTTGCCACAATGCCTTTTACCAATTCAGAGGGAGGTAATTTTGCTGTTTTTGGTTGAAGGCGTATTATTGCTTGAAATGGGTGTACTGTTTGAATTATGATGCTTTCATATGAATTCAGTTGTTGTAGGGGTTTCGGTAGTGGGAATAATTCCAAGTTATTAGTGATATCACTTGAAGGAGTTTGGTTGTTGTCAAGTTTTGTAGCGCGGTAACTGCAAAGTATTAAGGGCTCACTTATTTCATATTTGTTTTCTGCTAAAAGTTAGAGAGCTAATTCAAACCATTTCGATTATTCATTGTCTTCTATTTTGTATATTACGTCTATAGTTTTTGTGTTACTTTTGTAAAATGTTCTGCAGCAACACACACACACATGATTTGGTACTTAAGTGGATGTCCTTTTAAATGTTAATATTTCTTTTTTGTATGTGTGTAGTAGAAGGTTGCCATGTGCAGAATTGTTGCTAGTCTGTTCTAAAGCTATTGCATTTTGTATGTAGCTTTCACTTCCAAAATATTTTCTCTGGATATGGTTGATTTCTTCTTGCAGGTCTTTGTGTGTACCATGTATAAGAGTGTTATTTAAATTGGCTAGTTCTAAAGCAGGACTTTTAGCATAGTACAGTTTATAGACTAGATTTCTTACAGTTGAATGATGTGTTGATATCATTTTGATATCATGGAAGGTGCTTTTGCAAATAGGTCCTGAAATGCAGGCTAATGAATGTCCTTGTAGTTCTGTGTATTTGCGCACTGGACAGGTATCCAGATTTTGCAGCACTTTCATTTTGATTTTGTCTTTACCTTTCACATACTGATTGAGGAACTGGCGTAAAGATTTGAAAGATTTGTTGGGAATGTTACACATTGACGTGCACGGCCATTTGTATACTGGACGTTCTGGTTCAGTCGAATAGAGAGGTAATTCAGTGTTTTTTGGGGATATTTTTGTAAGCAGTGTTTCTTGTTCCATGATGGTATTAAAAAAAAATCCATAACCTCGTCCACTGCTATGGATGGCAATTGTGTTTGTGTGGTTTTGTTTGTATGCTTCTTCATTAAAATATGGTTCTGTGGTCGTGGTGTGACTCCATTCACCTCCACATATATTTAAGAAGTTATTTTTGTTGACATTGCGTTTATTGAGTTTTTTGTAGTTTAGTACTTAGTTTTGTTAGTGCTTTCATCCTGTTTAAAACTAAAATAAATAACTTCCTTTTGAGAAGGATTGCACTGTCTACGAGAGCTTCTAGGATTAATTTTCTACGGTAGGTTTTAAGGGTGGTGCATGATTTTGCTCCTGTTTTTATAAGATTCTGAAGGACTCTGTGGCGGAAATGTTTTGCTAAAATACTTTTTTTGGTATGGTTACTTGCCACTACATCAAGATTTATAGGAGCAGTGTTAGCAGTAGTGGTAGCAGAATTCTTGTTAATCACTTTCTGTTTTGTTTTACATTTTGATAGAGGAGGCAAAGTTTATGTACTAGAAGCTTCTTTTGTTTCTCTAAATGACTGCATTAGCTGTTTTGTTTGATCGTTTTGTACAAACTCTGGTAGAGATGGATGCTTATTTTGGACACATTTTGATTTTCATTTGCTCTATTTCTGTGTTGCTTTCTACATACTTGCTTTTTGGTAGGCATTCTTTGGGGTCTGTTGAGAAAAAAAGAAGGTATGGGTTGGTCTGTTTTGCAATGTATGTGTGCTGTGTGCATGCGTGTATGAGTTTGATGGGAAAGATGTATGTGGTGGTGTGTGAATGCGAATTGGGCAGTTACAATGAGTTGGGAAGGCTATTCTTCTGTTTGTATGTTACTACACTGTGGTTCAGAAGAGAGTAGAAAGTGAGCTAGTGGTGAGGAGAAGCATTAATAGTAAATGTAATGGTATAAACTTGAAACAGGTATTTGTTTTGTAGTACTAACATTCTAAGGGTTGAGTATGTTATTTGTGTTCCAAAAAAAATGGGATTTGTGTGCCATTCTGCCTGCTAATCTCTGTTTAATAAATGGGGATTTGTGGGCAGAATGGTTCAGAAATCGATATTCTTTTTGCTGCCCAAATTACATGAATGAACCACAGAGTGGGGGTAATTCATAGAATTCAGCGCACAAGTGGCGCACGAGGCTGGCGCACAGTGTGCGCGTGCTAATCCCTGCGCCAGCCGCGTGCGCAAGAATCCATTTCCGTGCACAGCGTATTCATGGATTCCAGCCACCAAAACCAGCCGTGGCGCACAGTGGCGCAGCGACCCTACAGCAGCGCCAGTTACGCCCCCAAGAACCCCTCTCGCGCAGGAAAAAGCCATCAATATACCCAATCCAGCGCAAAGGGCTGCGCTAACCCTGTACCAGCACAGCAAGCGGGCTACGTGTATCACTGGGGTGCGCAGGAAGTACCTCACGCGATTGACCCCGTGCGAGCAGGGTACGCGTATTTCAGGGGTGCGCGGGAAGTTCCACACGCGATTTCATCATGGTACGTGTATTTCAGGGGTGCGCGGGAATTTCCACACGCGATTGGGCCCGTGCGAGCAGGGTACGCGTATCTCAGGGATGCGCGGGAAGTTCCACACTCGATTCCATCAGGGTACGTGTATTTCGGGGTGCGCGTGAAGTTCCACACGCGATTCTATCAGGGTACGTGTATTTCGGGGTGCACGTGAAGTTTCACACGCGATATCAGCAGGGTACGTGTATTACAGGGTGCAGGGGAAGTTACACACGCGATTCCAGCAGGGTACCTGTATTTTGGGGTGCGCGTGAAGTTCCACACACGATTCCATCAGGGTACGTGTATTTCAGGGTGCGCGTGAAGTTCCACACGCGATATTAGTAGGGTACGTGTATTCCAGGGGTGCGCGGGAAGTACCACACGCGATTCCAGCAGGGTACCTGTATTTTGGGGTGCGCGTGAATTTCCACACACGATTCCATCAGGGTACGTGTATTTCAGGGTGCGCGTGAAGTTCCGCACGCGATTTCATCATGGTACGTGTATTTCAGGGGTGCGCGGGAATTTCCACACGCGATTGGGCCCGTGCGAGCAGGGTACGCGTATCTCAGGGGTGCGCGGGAAGTTCCACACGCGATTCCATCAGGGTACGTGTATTTCAGGGTACGGGGGAAGTTGCACACGCGATTTCAGCAGGGTACGTGTATTCCAGTGGTGCACGGGAAGTTCCACACGCGATTCCAACAGGGTACGTGTATTTCAGGGTGCAGGGGAAGTTGCACACGCGATTTCAGCAGGGTACGTGTATTCCAGGGGTGCGTGGGAAGTTCCACACGCAATTCCATCAGGGTACGTGTATTTCAGGGTGCAGGGGAAGTTCCACACGCGATTTCAGCAGGGTACGTGTATTCCAGGGGTGCGCGGGAAGTTCCACACGCGATTCCATCAGGGTACGTGTATTTCAGGGTGCACGGGAAGTTGCACACGCGATTTCAGCAGTGTACGTGTATTCCAGGGGTGCACGGGAAGTTCCACACGCGATTCAAACAGGGTACGTGTATTTCAGGGTGCAGGGGAAGTTGCACACGCGATTTCAGCAGGGTACGTGTATTCCAGGGGTGCGCGGGAAGTTCCACACGCAATTCCATCAGGGTACGTGTATTTCAGGGTGCAGGGGAAGTTCCACACGCGATTTCAGCAGGGTACGTGTATTCCAGGGGTGCGCGGGAAGTTCCACACGCGATTCCATCAGGGTACGTGTATTTCAGGGTGCAGGGGAAGTTCCACACGCGATTTCAGCGGGGTACGTGTATTTCAGGGGTGCGCGTGAAGTTACACACGCAATATCAGCAGGGTATGTGTATTTCAGGGTGCAGGGGAAGTTACACATGCAATTTCAGCAGGGTACGTGTATTCCAGGGGTGCGCGGGAAGTTCCACACGCGATTCCATCAGGGTACGTGTATTTCAGGGTGCAGGGGAAGTTCCACACGTGATTTCAGCAGGGTACGTGTATTTCAGGGGTGCGCATGAAGTTCCACACGCGATATCAGCAGGGTACATGTATTTCAGGATGCAGGGGAAGTTACACACGCGAAATCAGCAGGGTACGTGTATTCCAGGGGTGCGCGGGAAGTTCCACACGCAATTCCATCAGGGTACGTGTATTTCGGGGTGCGGGGGAAGTTCGACACGTGATTCCATCAGGGTACGTGTATTACAGGGGTGCGCGGGGAGCACCACACATGAATTGCACGTGTGGGCCCTCCCAGGTGTTCCCTCTACACCCTCCACGGCACCAGCAGGTGGCTCACACCACAGGGGCCTACCCTGCACATGTCCTGCAGGCACCCCATCCACCATGGCCATGCCCCCCAGCCAACCCACATGCCAACTTGCACTACTGCCCACCAATGCATGTCCCCCTGCACCCCCAGCCACCAGGGGCACCAACCACCAGGCCCCCACCCATGTCTCCCACCACCCCCACCCCCCCAGTCACCAGGGGCAGCCTCCACCAGGCCCCCACCCATGTCTCCCACCACCCCCACCCCCCAGCCTACCAGGGGTAGCCTCCACCAGGCCCCCACCCATGTCTCCCAGCACCCACACCCCCCAGCAGTGCAGGGGCAGCCTCCACCAGGCCCCCCCAATGTCCAAATCATGTTCCCCACCACCCCCACCTCCAGCACTGTGGGGCACCTGCCAGCAGGCCCCCACCCATGTCTCCCACCACCCCCACCCCCCAGCAGTGCAGGGGCACCCACCACCAGGCCCCCACCCATGTCTCCCACCACCCCCACACCCCAGCCACCAGGGGCAGCCTCCATCAGGCCCCCACCCATGTCTATCAGCACCCCCACCCCCCAGCACTGTGGGGCACCTGCCAGCAGGCCCCCACCCATGTGCAACTCATGTACCCCTGCACCCCCACCCCCCAGCACTGTGGGGCACCTGCCAGCAGGCCCCACCCATGTCTCCCACCACCCCCACCCCCCAGCAGTGCAGGGCAGCCTCCACCAGGCCCCCACCCATGTCTCCCACCACCCCCACCCCCACTCCCCAGGGCCAGCCTCCACCAGGCCCCCACCCATGTCTCACACCACCCCCACCCCCGCAGTCACCAGGGGCAGCCTCCACCAGGCCCCCACCCATGTCTCCCACCACCCCCACCCCCCAGCCACCAGGGGCAGCCTCCACCAGGCTCCCACCCATGTCTCCCAGCACCCCCACCCCCCAGCAGAGCAGGGGCACCCACCACCAGGCCCCCACCCATGTCTCCCACCACCCCCACCCCCTAGCCACCAGTGGCACCAACCACCAGGCCCCCACCCATGTCTCCCACCACCTCCACCCCCCCCAGTCACCAGGGGCAGCCTCCACCAGGCCCCCACCCATGTCACCCACCACCCCCACCCCCCAGCCACCAGGGGCAGCCTCCAACAGGCCCCCACCCATGTCTCCCACCACCCCCACCCCCCAGCCACCAGGGGCACCAACCACCAGGCCCCCACCCATGTCTCCCACCACCCCCACCCCCCAGTCACCAGGGGCAGCCTCCACCAGGCCACACCCATGTCTCACACCACCCCCACCCCCCAGCCACCATGGGCATCCTCCACCAGGCCCCCACCCATGTTTCCCACCGCCCCCACCCCCCAGCACTGTGGGGCACCTGCCAGCAGGCTCCCACCCATGTCCAACTCATGTTCCCCACCACCCCCACCCCCCAGCACTGTGTGGCACCTGCCAGCAGGCCCCCACCCATGTCCAACTCATGTTCCCCACCACCCCCACCCCCCAGCAGTGCAGGGGCAGCCTCCACCAGGCCCCCCCATGTCCAACTCATGTTCCCCACCACCCCCACCCCCCAGCAGTGCAGGGGCAGCCTCCACCAGGCCCCCCCATGTCCAACTCATGTTCCCCACCACCCCCACCCCCCAGCACTGTGGGGTACCTGCCAGCAGGCCCCACCCATGTCTCCCACCACCCCCACCCCCCAGCAGTGCAGGGGCAGCTTCCACCAAGCCCCCACCCATGTCTCCCACCACCCCCACCCCCCAGCCACCATGGCCAGCCCCCACCAGGCCCCCACTCATGTCCCCTATCGCCCCCAGCCCCCAGCCACCATGGGCAGCCTCCACCAGGTCCTCACAATCCCCAATCATGTGCGTTATGGTCAGCCTCCACAGCCAAAAAGCCCTACCAAGTAACCCATTCACCCACATGGAAATGGAAATTACATGTTACACCCCCAATGTTCATAAAGCAAATGAACCCATGTCCGTCACACACAATGGTTGCAATTGAATGGGAAAACACCCAACATGACATGCATGAAACCAATGAGATGATACCACACAGTGAAGTATGAAAACAAAATTGTATTAAAAAAAAAAGAATGCAAAAGAAATGAAACAAACTACAATGGCAATGAAAAAAAGATAAGCTGCATGTCCGTTTAAAAAAATAAAAACACCAAATCCTAATCCAAATAAATATTGTCCAAAGTCAAATGAAAAATAAAATCAATCCAATGAAGAACTATGTACAAAACATCCAAGGGTCCATGAGCCCAACTGAACAAAGTAAACCTACAAAAAACCCTAACTAAAATGCAACTATATACAAAAAGTGGAGCAGTGTCCGTCGACTCCAAATCATAAGAACAAACAAAGGAAACCTAAAACTAAAGAACTATATACAAAGGCGGCGGGCAAGTCCAGCGGCTCACTCCGTGGTGTTCCGGGCCAGGGCATCATCGAACTCCTGTTCGATGTCCCAGAGGCGGTCCTGTTCCATGGCCCCGAGGGTCCGCAGGGACGACGCCGTGTCCTCCTCCAACCCCCTGCGGATTGCCTCGAGGCACTTGGCCCGCCTCAGGGCCCTCCGCATGGAGTTCTCCGCCCTGACCACTGTGAGCCACGCCTCTTCCGCCCGCCGCCGCTCCGCATCTATGGCGTGGCCCAACCGCTGCCACACGGAAGACACTCTCTGTCCTGGGTCCTCCTGCCCTCCGGCCGATGCCTGCCCCTCCGATGTCGAAGGCCCCGAGCCTTCATGGCTCCCACCATGTTGCTGCTGCTGCTCTGCCTCTGCCCGTGCACTGCCTCCTGCTGCCTGCACATCCTCCGCCGGCTGGGGTGCAGTCGTAGATGTGGCCACCCCTGCTGGACGTCCGACTCCCGACTGTGGCAGGGATGCCTCCTCCACCAGCCTGGCCGCACCGTCAGAGGCAGCACCACAGGGCACCCAGGTGACTGATGGGTGGGAAGATGGCACACAGGACGACCGGCGCGTAGGGGGTCCAGTTGAGGAGGGGGTCGGAGCAAGCCCCATCAGACGGAGGAATCCGGCCTGGGTGACCTGTCCCAGCAGGCTGACGTGGTCAACGAGCCATTCGAGATGACATGCAGTCTCTCCATGAAAGACTTCAGGTCACCTCGCATGGCCCGTTGACGCAACGCCAAACCAGCCAGGACAGGCTCAACCCGGACCTGGATAGTCACGTCTGCAGGCAGAGGAAGGCCAGTTGACGTGAGCTCATCCCCTGCCTGAAAACGGGTCTGGACGTAGGCATCCCTGCTGGTGCAAGATGATGCAGGGACAGGATCGGGGACAGGATTGCACACAGGCACCTCCGCGGCGGCCTGTGCTGCCTCCTGTCCCTGGTCCTGCACTGCACCACTAGCACCAGTGGGATCCCCACCTCCAGACCCCGTCTCTGGTGCTTGCACGGACTCCTCCTCCACCAAACCCCCCACCAACCTGGATGACTCCGTGCCATCTTCCCCTGTTGGGCCCTGTGGGGTCCCAGCTGCCCCTTCTGCTGCCGAGGAGTCCAACTCCAACCTCCGCCTCTTGGACCTCCCCCCGGCAGCTGCGGCCTGGGACGCGGCACCGGACTCCTCACTCCCCGACGAGATCACAACACGGGAGGGTAGCCGGGCCTTGCATCTCCGGCTGGCGGTGGGATCCCCGCCGCTGTGCTCCACAGCACCTTCTCCGCCCTCTTCATCAGTTGAAGCTGCAGACAGGGAGAAACAAAACACAGGCATGAGGCACTGTACAATGGACACATACACACATGACAGTTGCACATGAGTGGCATTGGCAAACCTCAGACATGTCATCACAATCCCCAACACACATGTCATTACAACTCGCACACATGAGCCATACCACAGCCATATCGCAACTGCCACCAGCATCCATACACATAAAACAGCATGAGTAGCCAACGGTGAGCCAGACATCACATGCAACACAGGAAGTGCACCACACATGTACACACACCACCACACTTGCATGCATGTGTACACCTCTGCCAAGTGTCGCACTGTTCAGACGGGCATCCATGTCACATCTGCCAATCAGGCTTCCACATACCGCTGTCACATGCATCCATGTTGCATCACTGTTGCACCCTTGTCAAATACACACACATGCACATGTACACAACTGGGTCCTGGGGCTGGGCTGTGGAGCAATGGAATCCCAGTCGGGAGTCTTCGGTTCCAGCAGGGGTGGTCACAGCAACAGCACCCCTGGCTGATGTGCAGGCAGCAAATGGCAGTGCACGTGGGCAGCAGGCAGTCAGGCAGCAGCAGATGGCAGGTGGGAGCATGCTCGGGGCTCTGGGGGGCAGTAGTTCGGCCTTCTGGGCAGGAGCGTGGTCTTCCGTGTGCATACACGTGGCCAACTTGATACGGAGTGATTTGGCACGTGAAAAACCTGCACGTCAGCGTGTAATTCGAGGAAAGGGCCTTAGCGCGTAAGCGCGTCTGCACGCATACGCATTTTCATTGGACAGAAGGCCCCTCAAGCGCAAGCGCCCCTGTGACGTGACGCGTACAGGCGTGCATGCGCATTTCAGCGCGCGTGAAAAACTGCACGTCCGCGTGTAATACGAGGAAAGGGCAATGCGCGTATGCACGGCAGCACGCATATGCGATTTCATTGGACCAAAGGCCCTTTCTGTGACGTCTGTGACGTGACGCGCACAGGTGTTTCCCTCATGGCACGTGATGACAGAACACACGTGGATTTCCACCAATCGCGTGTGAAAGTTCCCGGCACCCCGGAACACACGTACCCAGGCTAATCGCGTGTGGAACTTCCTGCGCACTCCGAAACACACGTACCCAGGCCAGTTGCGTGTACGCACACTCCCCTCCGATCACACGCGATGACACTCGGACCGTATCCGAATACGGGAAACCCGTGCACGGCAAAAGACGTGCACAGGCGTCAATGCGTCTGCCACACAAAGGCAGGCGGAAGCGTCCCCGCGCACAGCATAAAAGTGCGCGCAAACAACAAACGCGTATATACAGCTAAGATGAATGCCCCATTTGTCGCTGCACTGATCGTGGGACACCGCAGGAGGAGGAGAATAGCCAGGGCACGCATTTTCACACCACGGACAAGCCTTTTTGGGATGCCTGACGACCAGGTCTATGGCAGGTATAGGTTTCCACCCCATATCATCCTAGACCTGGTCAGGGAGTTGGAAGATGACCTCACATCCCCCTCCCTTTGCTCCCAAGCATTGAGCCCCTTGGAGAAGCTGCTCAATGTCCTGCATTTTTTGGCACTGGGTCATTTCAGCGGACCACTGCCATAGTGGGGGGGGTCTCACAGGCCACTCAGTCACGCTGCCTACACCAGGTACTGGCAATCATGACAGCGCGCCCCTCAGTCCGCAGGCATATATACATGCCCAGAACACCCGCAGAAAGGCAGGCCGTTGTCCTGGATTTTTTCAGGGTGGCACACTTCCCCAAAGTGCTCGGTGCCATAGATTGCACCCATGTGGCCCTACGTCCACCTAGGGCCATTGAGCACATCTACCGAAACCGCAAGCACTGACATTCCATCAATGTACAGGTGGTATGTGATGCAAAGGGAATCATCACCTCTGTCTATGCAAACTACCCTGGCTCCACCCATGACAGTTTCATATACAGAATGTCCGCCCTGAGCCGGGCCCTGGAAGCTGGGCAGCATGGCGACACATGGCTCCTAGGTCAGTACAAATGTCCTTGCACATGCATGAAAGTCACACACAGACAAATATCCAAACCCTAATAATCTCAACTATTATCATCTCCCCAGGGGACAGTGCCTACCCTCTGAGCAACCACATGATGACGCCAATCCGGAACCCCACCACACCACCCCAGGTAAGATACAACGCCGCCCATATTGCAACCAGGGGCATAGTGGAGCGCACATTCGGAGTGCTCAAGTCACGTTTCCGCTCCCTTGACCGCTCTGGTGGGCAACTACTCTATGCACCACCAGTAGTGTGCAGGATCATTGTGGCAGCATGTGTCCTGCACAATGTTGCAACACGGCAGGGCGTCCCGGTGGACATGGTGGTGCCCCCACATCCCCAACCACAGGCGCTGCACATGGGAGGGGACAGGGCACGTGGCGAGGAAGCCCGGACCCAGCTTGTGGCCACATTTTTCACCTAAACTCCCACCCCTGTGGAGTGCACACAGGCCTGGCACATACCAGGTGACAATCGATGATGACAAAGAGACAGTCAACTGTCACAACCTTACCACCCTGAGATAGTTGCCATGGAAGTGCCACATATGACATGATATGGGCCATACACAAGTATTCCAAGGCGCAATGAGGCAGGGAGGGGGGAACAAGGGAACACAGAGAACGGTACTACTAGGCCAGGTGTCATTGGGATCGTGCAAGTGCAGGGGTAGGGGGAATGGGAAAAGTGCAAGGGGAAGGGTGGGGGGAGTCCAGTACAGGGGAAGTAGCCCAAAAAAATAATACATAGGTCGCCTGGTGGCAACTACAAAGGTAAGTGCAGACAAGTGCTGGGAAGGGAGGGCTGTAGGGATAGAGAGACAGTACTGCAGTGCAGGGGTTGCCAGGGAGGCAGTGCAAGTGGAGAGTGGCTGGGCCAGGGACCAAGGTCGGTGAGATTGGCCCAGTTGCAGCTCCTGTGCAGTTCCAGTGGAGAATTCTGCAAGGGAGAGGCAGACAGTAAGCAGAAGCAAAGAGGAAGGTCTTGAGGTGCTTCCAGAACTGGAGATGATTCACCTCAAGTTCAAGTCAGGCCGGAAGTCTGTTCCAGGGGGAGGGCCCTGCTGCGGAGAGAAATCTACCCCCAGCTAGTTGCTCTGAGAAGCGGATGACACGGACATGCAAGGTGTCCATCACACACATCTGCAAACCAGGCCATGGCCATCACTGTCATGTCACTCAAACCCTCCCAAACATCAACATGACATGGTGCGCAATACCCATACACCAATGCAGTAACGATAAGGTACACATTGCCATGTCCTAAATGCACAGTGGCATCGGACACTGCTGCCTGACCCGGAATCAGATGAAATGACAGATCAACAACCTCACACCCAAAATAAGTCATTTCCAAATGCATTACAACAGTCGTAGACGTAACATCACAATGAATGCCTGTCTACATGCACATTATGCATTGCAAAATTAACACTGCAGCTCATGTGTGCAGTGTCCTACTCCTGCATCACACTGCTCAGCGCACAGCACAGTGAACAGCCATTGTGTGTGATGCACACCCTGAGCATCACATCTAAGTGACAGACCACGTCAAACATCAAATTAGGCATGTACTGGATCCATGATCGGTCACAGAACATGTGCTGCCGGGACACAGTGGGCACCAGAAGGCAAACAGTGTACACGTGTATATGCAAGGGTGGGAGTACATGTAGTGCATCAGAGTGCAAGTGTGTGGTTCTGCAAGGACATGCACTCCACATATGCATGTGCACTCAAGTGACCATCAGTGTTCCCTACACATCACATGTGAACATCCACCATGTGTACACCCCAGCATGTCAAACCACAACTATCCCCTTGCACCTGAAAGGAAAACACAACACATGAACAGGCATTGATCAGCAGAACACAACATGTACATGGGATACCACCATTACTATGTCAGAGTTCCCATCACACTGCAGGGCAAGGCAACTATCAACAACAACCCCCCCCTCCCTCACAAATGACCATGACCCACTGAACAACTGCACCTGGGTCATGTAGCTTCCAAACCTCAATTCCACCTGGCCACAGGATCACCTTTACCCTTCGTCACCATCTCCCACCTTGTGTGTAAAAAGATGCCTGAACCCTCAGAATCCACACTCATTTCCGAAATCACAAAATCCAAGGCATAAAAACGAACCCAAACACCCTCCAGTAGATGACTTGACGTAGCAGTACCTCACAAAGGCCAAATACTACCACAATGATGAAACAACCAAGGTAGCACAGCAAAACAATGTCACGACAGGATGTGAGACATGTGTGGTACATGACATAGGATGATGCACCATGAATGGATGTGTACTGTCAGAGGTCCCCTGTACAGGCGCGGGAGTGTCACGAAACTACCACCCCCACCATGTCCCGGGTGCCTGCAAGGTCAAACTCACACAGGCCCCTGAGACCCTGGTGGGGAAGGAGGTTCAGGGATATGCAGTCGGACAGGTATTGACACACTGGATGACTGGAATGAGCGGCAGGAGAGGGGAGGAGGAATGACACATGAAACTAGGGAATGCACGAAAATGCACAACCTGCATGAACACATACACAATCCAAACAGACTTGGACATCATTGTCATGGCCTTCTGTAGTCCAGGCCCAGGAGTGGTATGAACCAACCACCCCCTCTAGGGTTTTGGCGCCTGCAAGTTCGGGGCTTACACAGGCATCCGCAACCCCAGTGGGGAAAGAGGGTCAGGGAACGTTGCTTGGATAGGCACGGGAAGCAGGAACACCGGGGAGAGGGTACAGGTTTCAAAATTGCATAGGATCACGGGTGATTAGGGAGAAAAAAACATACCAAATTGAACCACACATACATCCATGCATCAGTACACTCCCCAGCAAGCCTATGCAGAGCAGTTTGTAAGAAAAACAACAAGACACTTAGCTCTGGTTTTGAGTGCTGGCCTCCTGCCTGTGCACTCTCAGGTCCGGTTACAGGAGCACTGCAATGCTGCAAAGAGAGACACAGTCAACAACCTGTACGTGCCAATTGCACAAAAACACAACACCAAACATGCCCCATAGCAACAGACTACTCTACAAACAGACAATCTGTGGTTGATGCTTCGTACCCATATATAACATCACCCCTGTGACGGGTCATACACAGTCAATGCAGTAAGGCAGCCGCTGCTGGGTGCGTGGCAAATGGAACACCAATGTGTCACAATTCACACAACATGCAATGTTCCCTGGGTAAGCAGACAGACCCATATAGCAAGCCATGACTACAGAGCAAGTTGCGTACCACCATGACCGAAACAAAGTTGGCAGTGCATTTATCATGAAGTACGTGGAAAAGACATGCACTGCACCCGAGTATGTCCCTTGCTGCATGTCCCTGTGAGCTGCCCCTTTCCATTTCTCGGAAGGCTACATGGTTGATACAAGTGCCTCAATGGACCTTGGTGTACCGGAGGGTATGTGCCACTGCCCCTGCATGTGTCCCAGACAACCCTACTATCAGCAGCCATCAGTCCACAAACACATCTGAGCTGCATTGTGTGCTTCAACACCAATATTCGTCTAAGCTCACCCTCAGTGCTGTGACTAAGCCTGCATGTGCAACTCGCCTGGTGCAAGCTTTGCTGTGTCGTGGCCCCCCTGTGATGCCCACCTTGCCTGGAGTTCCTTGGAACATGTCAGCAGTTCTAGGATGTGGGTCTGCAATCACTGTGCCTCTGCTTCTCCACACATGTGCATGTGGGCACCAACAAACGGGTCCAGAATTCCGTCGTCCAATGGGACATGTCTGCTGGCTAAGGTGCTCTGGAGGCTCATCCCCCTGCAGAAAGGGCATGAAACACATGATTAATGCTTCAAAGTCATCTGTGTGTGTCTCATCAGGCATCTCATTACTTGACCATGTCAGAGAGTCACATCACAAATCACAAAATCAGTCCGTCTTTCACCTCCAAAGTGTGGTACACTATCTACAGCATGAATTGCAACAAGCACATGTACAGGAAAGATAAGAAACATACTACACAATGCATAGCAATCAATGTCCACATTAATCATGACACACCCCATCTAGCAAAAGCTGAACAGTGGACAATGACACCTAAATCATCCCCACTAGGGGTGTCAACACAAGTCACACAGCACCAGACATGCCACAGATATGACAGTCCAATGCCCTTGTGTAAAATGCTGTAACACCAAACCATCCTTGCGAGCCCATGGATAAGGGAGGCAGGTGTGGCATATGTGAGTCAAGGAACCCAAGCAGCAAACACATACACAAGACAACCATGAAGGGCCCAGCTGGAACAGACAGTGGATGCCTTCAAAAGCCACAAAGCACCGCACCGTCACATGAAAGCACAATAGACTAGCAATTTTAAACTAAATCAACTATTAACTAATTACACTAACTATGGAAAACCTACATTACCTATTTAAACTAACTATCAAACAGAAACTTAACTAACTAAACTAAAAGAAAAATCAAAAATGGCCACATACGACCCGGGGGGGAGGAGAGGCACCCAGGAGGGGGGAGGTACAGGGTGCTGCTCAACATCCACATGCGATGATGCTGAGCCAAAAAAAAATCCTCCATGGGCTCAATGCCTGCACAGCACGACCTATGTGGGAGATAGATGGTCGTCCAAGTCTGGCTCATCCTGGAAAGGAGGACGTGGCACAGTAGCCTGGCCACGCCTAGCCACAGCTTGCCCCTCGTCGGCAGCAAGTCTGCCGGACGGGTGAGCCAGGTTCTGTGTGGCGATGTGATGTAGGTCTGCAGGCAGAACCTCCCGTGATACACCTGCTTCCTCTTGCAAGGTAGCACGTGTAACACGGAGTTCCTCCTGCAAGGCCTGGCTGGACAACCGCTGCACCTCCCGGCAAGCCTGTAGCTCAGCCGAGATGGTACGCTCAAGCTGTGCAAACCTCTCCTCTGCCTGCTGCCTCTGGGACATCATAAGGACACCCAGAGTGGATCTGAGGGAAGCATACTCCTCCCTCAAGGCATCCATGTGCGCCTCTGCGTGAGCAGCAATTGCTTGACGCAGAGACGACATTTCAGCCTGGCGTGCCCTGTCTGAGGCCGCCATGCCCAGCCTGAGCGAGCGGGCCGTGGACCGTGCCGCCTGCTGCTGGAGCAGCACCTGCCTAGCAGTGGGGAGCACAGATCGGGCCACACGCTCCATGCTCTCAGCGATGTTCTCCATTGCTGCCCCCTGCCGTTCCGAATTGGCAGTCATGTCTTGCTCCCACTCAGTATACAGCGGTTGCGCGCGGCGACCGCGTTGCCGGGCTTGACCCCTGCGGGACCCAAGGACCGGGGGTCCTCGATGTGTTGGCACCGCCTGCGGCTGCACGACTACATGCCCCCGTCGACGTGATGTCCCAGGCACATCAGTGACTGGTGTGGAGGGTGACCCTGCGTCCCGATCCACCACGGGCGGAGGAACCAAGACTGTCTGATCCCTCAGTGCAGGGGTCGCAGACAGAGGAGTGTCCACATCAGAATCACTCACCCCTGACACATGGACTTGATGGTCATCCAACTCAACATGGACGTCAGAGTCGTCATCAAGGCTGGACTCATAGGCAGCCAGAGACAAGATGGACTGCAGCACTTGGGGGTTTTTGTGGCCTACCACCCCACGACCCCCACTAGTGCCGGGTTGATGTGGCGTTACCAACCCTGTGTCTGGCATGACAACACCATCCTCTGCCTCCATTGCGTCATCACCTGAAAAATAGAGAGGAAAAGGTCAATACACATGTCAGAAGCACACGACACACACACACACCGACAGCAAAGGCATCAGGCAGACATGTGACACACAACATATGACCTGGCATGCATGCTGGGTCTACTTTGAATAGCTTCTGTGATCAGACCTGTTGAAAGGTGGCAGTTTCCATGGAAGTTGGTCTATGCAGTGCAGAAAATGTGTACGCCATTCACTAACTACATGTACAAGCACTACATGGTGTGTGCCAGGAAATGTGAAGGCAGTGCAATGTCAAAATCAGACATCACGTGCATTGTGCATTCAATGTGTACCATGCCTAGAAGCCAAGCACCCCTCCACCCCAGTACCAAAGCAGGGATGCCTAGCATGGTATCAAAAGGCTGACCATACACCTGTGTATTGACAGGCAGTGTTGACTGGCATCAACAGCTTCATGTGATTCAAATTACAACACTGCAAATGATGCTGGGACAGTGGGCAGGACACATGATGGAAACTCCGGAGGCCGCCCACGTGTGAAGAAGACACAACAAGAGTTGGACAGAGTCATTGGCCATTGAACAGGCTGAGGCCTGTGAGCCACACAGATTGTCAGAGCCTAAACATGTGTGCAACACAGGACTGAGGCACAGTTGACATGGGAAGGCTGATGAGATGGCAGGCAATGTATGTAACTAAGGACTTATATTACAGTGATCATCCAGTCAAGGACACATAGGGGCATGCGTGCAATGCACATGGAGCATGAATGGGCACTCATGTCCCTGCGGGACATCTGGCCCATGCACAGTACAAGTGAGATACCCTGCATCGAGTACTAAGGCTGTACCACATGGCATATGTCTGGCAGATTCCACGCTGGAAGTTACCATCTACACAGGACACATGAACAAGAAAGTACACATTGGCAAGATTGGAGCAGACCAGTGCAAAGGTGGAACTGGGATGCAGAGTGGCGGAGGAGGGGCAAGGGAGCATGCCTACATGGAGTCCCGCATGCAGGCAGAGGAGACATGCATGACGGTAGCACTGCATTACTTACACATCAGAACCATGTACACGTCACATGTAGCAGCAATCATGCACAACACATCCCACAAGTGAAACACACACATCCTCAACAAACACGCATCAACACTCACTGGACTGGGCATCAAAGTCCAGCTTCTCTCCCACTCCTTCGACCAATTCAGGTGGTATGAACTCCGCAACGAGAGCCTCATGCGGAGTGAGTTCTTCCTCCTCTGGTGCAGGCCCACCGCCAGTCACCAGAGTCAAGTTGTAATTTGAGGCACGCTTGGCCTTAGTGCTGCGCTTGATGTCATTCCAACTCTTTTTGCACTCCTGCACCGTGCGCACCTCATGGCCGAATTAACTGACATGTTCCGCAACATGCTTCCAGTGGGTGTCACGTTGGGCAGCCGTGGTCTGACTATTGGCACCCACTAGCATGTCACGGCTGTGGCCCCGCACGTAGTCCACGAGGAAGTCCAGTTCCTGCTTACAGAAAGGCTTCTTCCTCGACGTGCAGGAGGTCGTGGCTGTGTGTGGGGTCCCAGCCTGTGCTGCAGGTGCAACCTTCCTCCTCTTGGACTGTGGCGCAGACCCTGGCTGGCTAATGCCGCCCTGACCAGCACGGCCAGTGGGTTCGGTGGATTGAGCGAAGGGAGTGGCAGGTGGAGGGATGACCAGAGGCCTGACTTATGTCAGTGGCAGCTGGGTGCCCACTAATGGACCCTGCGCAGCAACATCAGCTGTGGCAGGGTGGTTGGCCGCAACGGTCCTGGTTGGCAGACTCACAACCGGGGTGCTGTTGGGTGCATTTGCCCCTGCACTTGCCAACACCAGGCTGTTCGGGGCAGCAGATGACATGACTGCCCCAGGGACACGTGTCTTGGTCTGGGCAGCCCGGCCTGCCCCTATGGTTTCCCCCCTGGCCTGTTGGAGATCTACCAAGGGCTCTTCAAGTGCCAACGCAGCCTGCGCTGGCAGACCCTGAGCCTGGGTGGCGGTGTCCACAGCTGCACCTGCAGCTACCACCACCCTTGGGCCCGTGGCAGTCGATGGAACGGACTGCCGGGTCATATGGGTGCCAGTGCCAGATGCAGGAGCTGCATCCCCCGGAACCACAGGGGGTGGTGGCATGGCTGCACCGACACATAGCACAACATTGTGCTCAAGTGGCGCACCCCTGCCTCTTCCCCCTCTGTGGCTGCCCTGGACACCCTGGAGTCCCCCTACTCCCTGGTCACCACGGCCACGTCCCCGACCACGCCCGCCATGAGGAGTACGCCCAGCTGAGGCACCCCTCACCTTTGGTGGCCTCCCAACCATGGCACAGATGTAGTAGTGCTGGCACAGATGGAGTGGTGCCAATGGGAGGTGTACACCACAATTGACCTGGGCAATTGGGGTGAAGGGGATGGGAAGCAAGATGTTACCAGCCCCCCTGCACCTGCAAGGCTGTACGTGACCCCGGTGATGTGGTGACGGGTCACACAACGCTCAGGCACCCCAAAACTGCAGTAAAACCGTGCACGCAACCCTGCAGCCTACGTGCGTGGATTCAACCTCCCGAAGTACGCAGTGGCACCCAGTAACACGAATAACGTGTACGCGTGGGACACGCAGGCTACTATGACATCGAAAATGGGTGCGATACACAGGGGCACCCGCAGTGGGAAAAAGAGCGTGTGTGACTCACCGTCTGACTAGCGCGATGCAGAAAAACACGCGTAGCCAATACCCCCGCCAAAAGAAGAGATACGTCCTTGATAGCTGTGAAGTTGTGATGGCGCGCGAAACAACAGGAAGCAGCAACACAAGTCGGTCTCCACAAAAGGCACGTACAGCGAACTGCTGGGCCCGCTCACCTTTAACCCGTGCTGAGGGAAACGCACGCGCGTGTCACGTCACTTACGCGCATATGCCCTTTCCTCGTATTACACGCGGACGTGCAGTTTCCACGCGCGCTTACGCGCATGGCCCTTTCCTCGTATTAAACGCGG
Organism: Ambystoma mexicanum; assembly: GCF_040938575.1. Taxonomy (NCBI): domain Eukaryota; kingdom Metazoa; phylum Chordata; class Amphibia; order Caudata; family Ambystomatidae; genus Ambystoma; species Ambystoma mexicanum. The sequence goes on along the minus strand of NC_090930.1, from coordinate 1,104,984,935 downwards.
ACGTGCAGTTTTTCACGCGCGCTGAAATGCGCATGCACGTCTGTACGCGTCACGTCACAGGGGCACTTGTGCTTGAGGGGCCTTCTGTCCAATGAAAATGCGTATGCGTGCAGACGCGCTTACGCGCTAAGTGCCTTTCCTCGAATTACACGCTGATGTGCAGATTTTTCACGTGCCAAATCACTCCGTATCAAGCTGGCCACGCGTATGCACACGGAAGACCACGCTCCTGCCCAGAAGGCCAAACTACTGCCCCCCAGAGCCCCGAGCACGCTCCCACCTGCCATCTGCTGCTGCCTGACTGCCTGCTGCCCACGTGCACTGCCATTTGCTGCCTGCACATCAGCCAGGGGTGCTGTTGCTGTGACCACCCCTGCTGGCACCGAAGACTCCCGACTGGGATTCCATCGCTCCACAGCCCAGCCCCAGGACCCAGTTGCCCACCCACTCCTGCCTCTGGGGTTGTCATGTTGGGGCAAACACCATCTGTGACCACTGACAACCCCCGGCCAGAGAGGCAGAGGGGCACCAGCTTCAGTGCCACCGAAGTTGGTGTCCTGGTGGAGCAAGTCCTGGGGCAGTATGATGCCCTCTTCGGAAGTTCCCACGCCGGACGGACTCGCATCTAGACTGACATCGTGACTGCCATCAACGCGGAGGGGGTGGCAGTCCGCGACTTACAACATGTCAGGAAGCGCTGGGAGGACTTCAGGTCCAGGACCCTGAACAAGGCAGCGGATGCCAAGGGGCACCGGGGCCACTTGTCGGAAGAACACATGAGGGTCCTGGAACGCATATCCCCAGCGCTCCACGTCCAGGTCCTAGAGAAGCAGACCCGTCTGGAGTCGAGCGGTGGGTGTACATGCATCCTGATTGTGAGCAGTGCGTGTGGTGATTATTCGGTAGTGTGCAGGTTGCACATCTGTTTGTATGGGGTCGAGTATGGGTGGGGGTGTACAGGGCCATGGGGCTGACACATGCGAGGGCTGTAATGTGTGAGACATGGATGGTGCTTGTGTGTGTAGGCTTGCATGCCAAATGCAGTTGTGTGGGCACACATGTTTGGATGAATGTGTATGTAAGTAGGCATGTACGTGATGTCACGCATGTATGTTGTTTTCGGCTGCATGTATCAGCACTGTGTACATGTGCATGTGTGTGTATTTGACAAGGGTGCAACAGTGATGCAACATGGATGCATGTGACAGCGGTATTTGGAAGCCTGATTGGCAGATGTGACATGGATGCCCGTCAGAACAGTGCGACACTTGGCAGAGGTGTACACATGCATGCAAGTGTGGTGGTGTGTGTACATGTGTGGTGCACTTCCTGTGTTGCATGTGATGTCTGGCTCACCTTTGGCTGCTCATGCTGTTGTATGTGTATGGATGGTGGTGGCAGTTGCGATATGGCTGTGGTATGGCTCATGTGTGCGAGTTGTAATGACATGTGTGTTGGGGATTGTGATGACATGTCTGAGGTTTGCCAATGCCACTCATGTGCAACTGTCATGTGTGTATGTGTCCATTGTACAGTGCCTCATGCCTGTGTTTTGTTTCTCCCTGTCTGCAGCGTCAACTGATGAAGAGGGCGGAGAAGGTGCTGTGGAGCACAGCGGCGGGGATCCCACCGCCAGCCGGAGACGCAAGGCCCGGCTCCCCTCCCGTGTTGTGATCTCATCAGGGAGTGAGGAGTCCGGTGCCGCGTCCCAGGCCGCAGCTGCCGGGGGGAGGTCCAAGAGGCGGAGGTTTGAGTTGGACTCCTCGGCAGCAGAAGGGGCAGCTGGGACCCCACAGGGCCCAACAGGGGAAGATGGCACGGAGTCATCCAGGTTGGTGGGGGGTTTGGTGGAGGAGGAGGCCGTGCAAGCACCAGAGACGGGGTCTGGAGGTGGGGATCCCACTGGTGCTAGTGTTGCAGTGCAGGACCAGGGACAGGAGGCAGCACAGGCCGCCGCAGAGGTGCCTGTGTGCAATCCTGTCCCTGATCCTGTCCCTGCATCATCTTGCACCAGCAGGGATGCCTAAGTCCAGACCCGTTTTCAGGCAGGGGATCAGCTCACGTCAACTGGCCTTCCTCTGCCTGCGGACGTGGCTATCCAGGTCCGGGTTGAGCCTGTCCTGGCTGGTGTGGCGTTGCTTCAACGGGCCATGCGAGGTGACCTGCAGTCTTTTCATGGAGAGACTGCACGTCATCTTGAATGGCTCGTTAACCACGTCAGCCTGCTGGGACAGGTCACCCAGGCCGGATTCCTCCGTCTGATGGGGCTTGCTCCGACCCCCTCCTCAACTGGACCCCCTACGCGCCAGTCGTCCTCTGTGCCATCTTCCCACCCATCAGTCACCTGGGTGCCATGTGGTGCTGCCTCTGACGGTGCGGCCAGGCTGGTGGAGGAGGGATCCCTGCCACAGTCGGGAGTCGGACGTCCAGCAGGGGTGGCCACATCTACGACTGCACCCCAGCCGGCGGAGGATGTGCAGGCAGCAGGAGGCAGTGCACGGGCAGAGGCAGAGCAGCAGCAGCAACATGGTGGGAGCCATGAAGGCTCGGGGCCTTCGACATCGGAGGGGCAGGCATCGGCCGGAGGGCAGGAGGACCCAGGACAGAGAGTGTCTTCCGTGTGGCAGCGGTTGGGCCACGCCATAGATGCGGAGCGGCCGCGGGCGGAAGAGGCACGGCTCACAATGGTCGGGGCGGAGAACTCCATGCGGAGGGCCCTGAGGCGGGCCGAATGCCTCGAGGCAATCCGCAGGGGGTTGGAGGAGGACACGGCGTCGTCCCTGCAGACCCTCGGGGCCATGGAACAGGACCGCCTCCGGGGCATCGAACAGGAGTTTGATGATGCCCTGGCCCGGAACACCACGGAGTGAGCCACTGGACTTGCCCGCCGCCTTTGTATATAGTTCTTTAGTTTTAGGTTTCCTTTGTTTGTTCTTATGATTTGGAGTCGACGGACACTGCTCCACTTTTTGTATATAGTTGCATTTTAGTTAGGGTTTTTTGTAGGTTTCCTTTGTTCAGTTGGGCTCATGGACCCTTGGATGTTTTGTACATAGTTCTTCATTGGATTGCTTTTATTTTTCATTTGACTTTGGACAACATTTTTTTGGATTAGGATTTGGTGTTTTTATTTTTTTAAACGAACATGCAGTTTATCTTTTTTTCATTGCCATTGTAGTTTGTTTCATTTCTTTTGCATTCTTTTTTTTTAATACAATTTTGTTTTCATACTTCACTGTGTGGTATCATCTCATTGGTTTCATGCATGTCATGTTGGGCGTTTTCCCATTCAATTGCAACCATTGTGTGTGACGGACATGGGTTCATTTGCTTTATGAACATTGGGGGTGTAACATGTAATTTCCATTTCCATGTGGGTGAATGGGTTACTTGGTTGGGCTTTTTGGCTGTGGAGGCTGACCATAACGCACATGATTGGGGATTGTGAGGACCTGGTGGAGGCTGCCCATGGTGGCTGGGGGGTGGGGGTGATAGGGGACATGAGTGGGGGCCTGGTGGGGGCTGGCCATGGTGGCTGGGGTGTGGGGGTGGTGGGAGACATGGGTGGGGGCCTGGTAGAGGCTGCCCCTGCACTGCTGGGGGGTGGGGGTGGTGGGAGACATGGGTGGGGCCTGCTGGCAGGTGCCCCACAGTGCTGGGGGGTGGGGGTGGTGGGGAACATGAGTTGGACATGGGTGGGGGCCTGCTGGCAGGTGCCCCACAGTGCTGGGGGGTGGGGGTGGTGGGGAACATGAGTTGGACATGGTGGAGGCCTGGTGGAGGCTTCCCCTGCACTGCTGGGGGGTGGGGGTGGTGGGGAACATGAGTTGGACATGGGTGGGGGCCTGCTGGCAGGTGCCCCACAGTGCTGGGGGGTGGGGGTGGTGGGGAACATGAGTTGGACATGGGGGGGGGCTGGTGGAGGCTGCCCCTGCACTGCTGGGGGGTGGGGGTGGTGTGAGACATGGGTGTGGGCCTGGTGGCTGCTGCCCCTGGGGGGTGGGGGTGGTGGGAGACATGGGTGGGGGCCTGGTGGTGGGTGCCCCTGCACTGCTGGCGGATGGGGTTGGTGGGAGACAGGGGGGGCTGGTGGAGGCTGCCCCTGCACTGCTGGGGGGTGGGGGTGGTGGGGAACATGAGTTGGTCATGGGTAGGGGCCTGCTGGCAGGTGCCCCACAGTGCTGGTGGGTGGGGGTGGTGGGGAACATGAGTTGGACATGGGTGGGGGCCTGCTGGCAGGTGGCCCACAGTGCTGGGGGGTGGGGGTGGTGGGGAACATGAGTTGGACATGGGTGGGGGCCTGCTGGCAGGTGTCCCACAGTGCTGGGGGCTGGGGGTGGTGGGGAACATGAGTTGGACATGGGGGGGACCTGGTGGCAGGTGCCCCACAGTGCTGGGGGGTGGGGGTGGTGTGGAACATGAGTTGGACATGGGTGGGGGCCTGCTGGCAGGTGCCCCACAGTGCTGGGGGGTGGGGGTGGTGGGGAACATGAGTTGGACATGGGGGGGGCCTGGTGGAGGCTGCCCCTGCACTGCTGGGGGGTGGGGGTGGTGGGGAACATGAGTTGGACATGGGTGGGGGCCTGCTGGCAGGTGCCCCACAGTGCTGGGGGGTGGGGTGGTGGGGAACATGAGTTGGACATGGGGGGCCTGGTGGAGGCTGCCCCTGCACTGCTGGGGGGTGGGGGTGGTGTGAGACATGGGTGTGGGCCTGGTGGATGCTGCCCCTGGTGGCTGGGGGGTGGGGGTGGTGTGAGACATGGGTGGGGGCCTGGTGGAGGCTGCCCCTGGTGGCTGGGGGGTGGGGGTGGTGGGAGACATGGGTGGGGGCCTGGTGGTGGGTGCCCCTGCACTGCTGGAGGGGTGGGGGTGGTGTGAGACATGGCTGGGTGCCTGGTGGAGGCTGTCCCTGGTGGCTGGGAGGTGGGGTGGTGGGGAACATGAGTTGGACATGGGTGGGGGCCTGCTGGCAGGTGCCCCACAGTGCTGGGGGGTGGGGGTGGGGGGGAACATGAGTTGGACAAGGTGGGGGGGCTGGTGGAGGCTGCCCCTGCACTGCTGGGGGGTGGGGGTGGTGGGGAACATGAGTTGGACATGGGTGGGGGCCTGCTGGCAGGTTCCCCACAGTGCTGGGGGTGGGGGTGGGGGTGGTGGGGAACATGAGTTGGACATGGGGGGGCCTGGTGGAGGCTGCCCCTGCACTGCTGGGGGGTGGGGGTGGTGTGAGACATGGGTGTGGGCCTGGTGGATGCTGCCCCTGGTGGCTGGGGGGTGGAGGTGGTGGGAGACATGGGTCGGGGCCTGGTGGTGGGTGCCCCTGCACTGCTGGGGGGTGGGGGTGGTGGGAGACAAGGGGGGGGGCCTGGTGGAGGCTGCCCCTGCACTGCTGAGGGGTGGGGGTGGTGGGGAACATGAGTTGGACATGGGTGGGGGCCTGCTGGCAGGTGCCCCACAGTGCTGGGGGATGGGGATGGTGGGGAACATGAGTTGGACAGGGGTGGGGGCCTGCTGGCAGGTGGCCCACAGTGCTGGGGGGTGGGGGTGGTGGGAGACATGGGTGGGGGCCTGGTGGAGGCTGCCCCTGGTGGCTGGGGGGTGGGGGTGGTGTGAGACATGGGTGGGGGCCTGGTGGAGGCTGCCCCTGGTGGCTGGGGGGTGGGGTGGTGTGAGACATGGGTGGGTGCCTGGTGGAGGCTGCCCCTTGTGGCTGGGTGGTGGGGGTGGTGGGAGACATGGGTGGGGGCCTGGTGGTGGGTGCCCCTGCACTGCTGGAGGGGTGGGGTGGTGTGAGACATGGGTGGGTGCCTGGTGGAGGCTGCCCCTGGTGGCTGGGGGGTGGGGTGGTGGGGAACATGAGTTGGACATGGGTGGGGGCCTGCTGGTAGGTGGCCCACAGTGCTGGTGGGTGGGGGTGGTGGGGAACATGAGTTGGACATGGGTGGGGGCCTGCTGGCAGGTGCCCCACAGTGCTGGGGGGTGGGGGTGGTGGGGAACATGATTTGGACATGGGGGGGGGCCTGGTGGATGCTGCCCCTGCACTGCTGGGGGTGGGGGTGGTGGGGAACATGAGATGGACATGGGTGGAGGCCTGCTGGCAGGTGCCCCACAGTGCTGGGGGGTGTGGGTGGTGGGGAACATGAGTTGGACATGGGTGGGGGCCTGCTGGCAGGTGCCCCACAGTGCTGGGGGGCGGGGGTGGTGGGGAACATGAGTTGGACATGGGGGGGCCTGGTGGAGGCTGCCCCTGCACTGCTGGGGGGTGGGGGTGGTGGGGAACATGAGTTGGACATGGGTGGGGGCCTGGTGGAGGCTGCCCCTGCACTGCTGGGGGGTGGGGGTGGTGTGAGACATGGGTGTGGGCCTGGTGGATGCTGCCCTTGGTGGCTGGGGGGTGGGGGTGGTGTGAGACATGGGTGGGGGCCTGGTGGAGGCTGCCCCTGGTGGCTGGGGGGTGGGGCTGGTGGGATACATGGGTGGGGGCCTGGTGCTGGGTGCCCCTGCACTGCTGGAGGGGTGGGGGTGGTGTGAGACATGGCTGGGTGCCTGGTGGAGGCTGCCCCTGGTGGCTGGGGGGTGGGGTGGTGGGGAAAATGAGTTGGACATGGGGGGGACCTGGTGGAGGCTGCCCCTGCACTGCTGGGGGGTGGGGGTGGTGTGAGACATGGGTGTGGGCCTGGTGGATGCTGCCCTTGGTGGCTGGGGGGTGGGGGTGGTGTGAGACATGGGTGGGGGCCTGGTGGAGGCTGCCCCTGGTGGCTGGGGGGTGGGGCTGGTGGGATACATGGGTGGGGGCCTGGTGCTGGGTGCCCCTGCACTGCTGGAGGGGTGGGGGTGGTGTGAGACATGGCTGGGTGCCTGGTGGAGGCTGCCCCTGGTGGCTGGGGGGTGGGGTGGTGGGGAACATGAGTTGGACATGGGTGGGGGCCTGCTGGCAGGTTCCCCACAGTGCTGGGGGGTGGGGGTGGTGGGGAACATGAGTTGGACATGGGGGGGGGCTGGTGGAGGCTGCCCCTGCACTGCTGGGGGGTGGGGGTGGTGGGTAACATGAGCTGGACATGGGTGGGGGCCTGCTGGAAGGTGCCCCACAGTGCTGGGGGTGGGGGTGGTGGGGAACATGAGTTGGGCATGGGTGTGGGCCTGGTGGATGCTGCCCCTGGTGGCTGGGGGTGGGGGTGGTGGGAGACATGGGTGGGGGCCTGGTGGTGGGTGCCCCTGCACTGCTGGGGGTTGGGGGTGGTGGGAGACAGGGGGGGGCTGGTGGAGGCTGCCCCTGCACTGCTGGGGGGCCGGGGTGGTGGGGAACATGAGTTGGACATGGGTGGGGGCCTGCTGGCAGGTGCCCCACAGTGCTGGGGGGTGGGGGTGGTGGGGAACATGAGTTGGACATGGGTGGGGGCCTGCTGGCAGGTGCCCCACAGTGCTGGGGGGTGGGGGTGGTGGGAGACATGGGTGGGGGCCTGGTGGAGGCTGCCCCTGGTGGCTGGGGGGTGGTGTGAGACATGGGTGGGGGCCTGGTGGAGGCTGCCCCTGGTGGCTGGGAGGTGGGGGTGGTGTGAGACATGGGTGGGGGCCTGGTGGAGGCTGCCCCTGGTGGCTGGGTGGTGGGGGTGGTGGGAGACATGGGTGGGGGCCTGGTGGTGGGTGCCCCTGCACTGCTGGAGGTGTGGGGTGGTGTGAGACATGGGTGGGGGCCTGGTGGAGGCTGCCCCTGGTGGCTGAGGGGTGGGGAGGTGGGGAACATGAGTTGGACATGGGTGGGGGCCTGCTGGCAGGTGCCCCACAGTGCTGGTGGGTGGGGGTGGTGGGGAACATGAGTTGGACATGGGTGGGGGCCTGCTGGCAGGTGCCCCACAGTGCTGGGGGGCGGGGGTGGTGGGGAACATGAGTTGGACATGGATGGGGCCTGGTGGATGCTGCCCCTGCACTGCTGTGGTGGGGGTGGTGGGGAACATGAGTTGGACATGGGTGGGGGCCTGCTGGCAGGTGCCCCACAGTGCTGGGGGGTGGGAGTGGTGGGGAACATGAGTTGGACATGGGTGGGGGCCTGCTTGCAGGTGCCCCACAGTGCTGGTGGGTGGGGGTGGTGGGGAACATGAGTTGGACATGGGTGGGGGCCTGCTGGCAGGTGCCCCTGGTGACTGGGGGGTGGGGGTGGTGGGAGACATGGGTGGGGGCCTGATGGAGGCTGCCCCTGGTGGCTGGGGGTGCAGGGGGACATGCGTTGGGGGGGAGTAGTGCAAGTTGACATGTGGGTTGGCTGGTGGGCATGGGCATGGTGGGTGGGGTGCCTGCATGACATGTGCTGGGTAGGCCCCTGTGGTGTGAGCCACCTGCAGGGGCCATGGAGGGTGTAGAGGGAACACCTGGGAGGACCCACACGTGCAATTCATGTGTGCTGCTCCCCACGCACCCCTGTAATACACGTACCCTGTTGCTATCGCGCACACCTGTAATACACGTACCCTGATGGAATTGCGTGTGTAACTTCCCGCGCACCCCCGAAATACACGTACCCCGCTCAATCGCGTGTGTAACTTCCCGCGCACCCCCGAAATACACGTACCCCGCTCAATCGTGTGTGTCACTTCCCGCGCGCCCCCGAAATACGCATAGCCCGCTCCCCCAGGCCCGATCGCGTGTAAATGTTCACGCGAACCCCTGAAATACACGTAGCCCGCTCCCCCAGGCCCGATCGCGTGTAGAAGTTCACGCGAACCCCTGTAATACACGTAGCCTGCTCCCCCAGGCCCGATCGCGTGAAAATGTTCACGCGAACCCCTGAAATACACGTAGCCCGCTCCCCCAGGCCAGATCGCGTGTGTGACTTCCTGCGAACCCCCGGAATACACGTACCCCGCTCAATCGCGTGTGTAACTTCCCGCGCAAACCCGAAATACACGTGCCCCGCTCGCACAATTGCTGTATGTTGCCACTTTTGTAATGCGCAGGGACGCTACCGCCTGCCTTCGTGTGGCGGACATGTATCGGCTTGTGCGTGTCTTTCGCTGTGCGTGGCTTTGCCCTATTCGATTCCATGAATACATGTGGTTCGGGTGCGTGTGGGCGTTCCGTCTGCTTCCCTGCAGTACATCCCCAGTTACGCCCTTGTTTTCGTGAGTTGTTCCCCATTCCGCGCGTTACGCCCCGTGTTCCGCCCACTTTCTAGTGTATGCGCCGAGGTTGTGCGCTTTCACTGTGCGCGTCGCGCACGTCTTTCGGGATGTTGCAGTGACGTGTGCGCCATGCACGGGTTTGGCGCACATCCCGAGGTAAACACGCACAGGGACTTCCATGAATCGGACGCGTGCGCGTGCGCCTGTTTTTTTCCGCTTGCGCCTGCATGCGCCTGCTTGCGCCTGCTTGCGCGAAGATTTTCGGCGCACGTTTGTTCCATGAATCCGCCCCAGTGTCTTTGAGGAACAGTAAGAATATAAAGGTAGTATTGTACTTACTTTTTTTGGTGGAATGAGCAGGTTACTTTTGATATGTTGTTTGCAGTTTAGATGCTGCTAATTTTCAGGAGAGTGGCCTTCACTGCAATTGTAAAAGGAATAAGTTAGTACTTTTGTGAGTTTACAGCCCTGATGTTAATGTACACATTGATTTGTATGTTTTTGTGGTAGTATTCTTATTTGCTATCTCAACATAGTGTATGCATGCATTTCATTGCACTATGTGCAGCCTTTATATGTTATTTACAGTATGTTAGTTCAACATGCTTCGCAAATGAGTAGAATTTTAAGTTCATGAAATTCACTTGTTTTTTTACAGCTGTGTTGTAGATAGCAGAGAGGTTTGGAAGTGATAGTTCATTATAGTAGATGGGAAAAATGTGATGAATTTCATATTATAACTAGACATGCGAACAATCGGGAGCACCTGAGTTCGAGATTTCACCACAGCAATCGGGAAAATGTATTTTTCTCATACCATTGCATTGGGATTAGCATTAATTTAGGCGGGAGACAGTAAAAAATGGTGACTTTTTCAATGAAAAATCGAGTCTCGTGCGTAAATCGGGAGGGTTGGCATATATGTATAGGTTATGAGGGAGAGAGTAAAAAATAGTGTGATTTTTTCAAAGAAAAATCGGGAGTCTCTCACTTAAATCGGGAGTGTTGGCATATATGTATTGGCTAGGCAGATTTAGTGGCATTACTTAGCTTATATGGAATCATAAGAGTTGTACATATACTCTGAATAAAATATGCATACCTGTACTTTGTAATCATGAATGTGGATATGCATGGAGCTGTAAGTAGAAATCTTCGAGACTTGTACAGTAGTATTTGTGGTAGGTGCTTTCCAATGATATGAGACTTGTATTCAGAGTGATCAACAGTACATTTGAAGTGCGGAACCCTGATGATGGAGTTAGATGTAGAGGTCTTAGATGTGATTGGTGGATGGTTGTGTAACTGCTTAGCTGTATCCAATGAGGGAATGGAACAGAGAGTTATGTGGAAAGGGTAGAAGGGCTGGGTAAGTGTTACGTGCCACACGGACACCGCGGCTGTCCGTGGGTAGGGCGTGCAACATACAGGGTTTTCCAGCAAATTCAGCATGGCAAGGGGACTGTAGGGATCAGCCAATCAGATGTTGACGTTAATTTGTGCAGAAAGAGAGTGTGCGTAGTGAAGATAGCAGAGGTGGATAAAGTCAGGGTGTTGGTGCTCGGAGATATGTTTGTCCATGGTTTACAGCAGTATTCTCAATGCAGGCATGTGGCAAACAATTTCGATGTTAGAGGAGTGGAGGTGGTGTGGAGCGCTGTGACTGCCTGCAATGTACAGGCAATTCTCCAAGTTTGTAGAGATATGCGTAGGATGAACAGTCCCCATGTGGTAGTTTTGCACTATGGTGCTTTCCATTTGGGCTACGTGAGTTCCCCTACTTTGTTGGCAGATTTGGAACAGTTGGTTCAAGCAGTAATCAACATCCTTCCAAATGCAAAAGTAATTTTTTTCTGGATTACTACCTAGAGCAATATGTGACAACAGTTCTGTTTTTGTCCTCAACAAAACATTGCTAGGTGTGCAATCAATCGAGGCATGCATGCTTTCGAGCTGGTATATTTTTCTGTAACAACAAGGATATTGTTTCGAGTAATGCTAACGCCCAGGACATCAAAGACATCATGAGTAGATTATTATACTGTAAAGAAATTCATAATAGAATGCTATTTATATCAATGCATTGCTTAATGAGCTACATAGCTCATGACATCTATTCCAATGATCCTTGACACTTTTTTGTCAACATTATAATAAGAATCCCTTGTACAGACTTTTCCTGAAAAGTACATGCCCATGTGAAGTCATCAGATATGTCATCAATGACATTTGTGATGTCATCTTTGATTTCCTGTTTGTTAGTCTTAGCAATGCACGTTGGTGGCGCGAGTTATGGTTGCTTAGCTTACTATAACTGGCTAAAGGGTTTTTAGGTTTTACTTGGAACCATAACGTCCCTTTAACAAAGTTTTTTTACTGAATTTCATAGGTTTTTAGTAGTGCATCTTAACCATAACGTCCCTTTAACAAAGTTTTTTTACTGAATTTCATAGGTTTTTAGTAGTGCATCTTAACCATAACGTCCCTTTAACAAAGTTTTTTTTACTGAATATATATATATATATATATATATATATATATATATATATATATATATATATATATATATATTTGTATACATATTCTCAAGGATAATGTGCAATTTAAATATTTCAGTGCATTGCAATGGATAGCTAAGGGTTTACCAACACTTACTACTGAAGTTTCGTCACAATATTTTCAAAACCCAGAATTTGCTAAAATGTCCATTTGTCAGGCACTATTTTTTATTCCAGCGCGCTTGCTTATTTCACTCTGAGAGACGGGAGTCGACAATGAAATTCCAAGCCTAGTCAAATTATAAACCTAATTAATGAATGTCGCACTCTGCATTGTTCTCACATTTTATCTCTACTCTGATGAGATTTATAATGAGATGCCATGTAAAAGAACTCATTTGAAGCCAATTGTACTATTTTAAATGTGCCACTTTTAGTTGTAGATAATTTGAAGAAAGTCACTTTTAATGCAAATTACAATTGTTTATGCGTCAAACGAATTGATTATCTGTGTGGGAACTCATCAAGCACACAAAAGCACACACATAAATGAACATATATACATGTTCATTCTGTATGTGTATAAAATGTTTGGAAATACATTTAGCTTAATAAATATGGGCATATGCAGCAACAAAAAGACACTTTGCCATGGGCACCCATTTCCAGGTGGTTCACCGTGACTTAGCATAAAAAGACTGCAAGCCACCATCATGGCCCTTAAATTCCTCCCCGGGAAGAGGCCACAATGTATCAATAACCTAAGGCAACGCTGAATCCCTGGGGACTTTCCTTTTTTTTCATAAAACAAAACCCGTGTAGAAGGCTTCGGTACAGCTGTGTTCACTTTAGAAACAAACCAAACTCATCTTTTTTCAAAACACTTATGCATTCTTCCTTATAACCAGGAAACATATTGAGGCAATTCATATTTTAAATGCATTGAATCACAATCAGTCCTTCCAACCATCTAGATACATCCATCCACCCATCCATTAATACAACCTTTAGTCCATCGGTCCATCTGTCCAGCCATCCATCTGTCCATCCATCCACTTGTTCATTAACTGCTGCTAATTGCATACACAGAGTCACCATTCATTCACTCTTTGCTGGTCTACACCACTGAGGTCAATCCAAATGAATAACATCAATGCAGACTCTTCCACATAAAACCCATGCCGCACGCCCTCAGTTAAATAAATGAGGTATGCCCCCTCACCCCCCTGACACAGGAGCCCAGTTGCTTTAGATAATCTTCTAAAATGTTCAGGACTGGTTCCACCTACTCCTCCATGTGAAGTACAAAGAGACTGGATTAACTGCAAACCTCCTGTTTTGTATCTTGTCTCCTGATCATGACAGGTTAACTTATCATTTCAAGAAGGAGCTCCTAAACGTTCTTGATACCCTATCCCAGAATGAGTGAGATCATGTTGGTTTGTAGACATGTTGAAAGCTGAAGATTCCCGCTGGGTGCCTGACAGACTTGTGGGTCCACATATTTCTGATCTCCAGAACATTTCTCTCACTATTAAGAATGTGAGGGATGTCAGCGTGCAGGTGGGTAACTATGTTCCAGTGACTACAGTATGTTTTGAGTGCAGGGCCAGCAGGTCTCTTTGTGACACTCTGACAGTCCTCATATGCCTGCACACCCACAAGCTGCAGATTTGTTGACAGTGGGAGATAGAACTGAGTGACGAATGCACATGAACCCCCAGCTGGAGAAAAGCACTGCGGGAGCAGTAAGTGGGTAGACGTCTCAACCCTGCAACACAGTTTACTTAATATCATGTGGAAACCCCTTGAAGAGGAATTATTGGAGATCGTGGACCTCATTACAAGTTAGCCGGTCCGGATTTAATGGTGCTGGTAAAACCATATCGGCACCGTTTTCCAGACCGGCTAACTACGGTTTCTGTGGCCGTGTGGTGTTACACCTGCCAGGTTTGACCTGGAGGGCGTAACACCATCAGCTGCAGACAAACACGGAAACAAAGGCACCATTAACTCATTGGTGCCGGTGTTTCTGCGGCCCCCATTCCCATGGAGTCCTATGGTACTCCACGGAAATGGGGTGGAACGGAATGCCAGCGCCGGAATTACCGGACCACCGGGGCTGTAATGCCCCAGTAATTCTGGCAAGTCCGGCGCCGGTAAATCCCCAAGAGTCCGGCGACAGCCTGCCAGTTTTACCGGCACGGCTACCTCCGGAGTGACTCTTATTCTCAGTGTTGTTAGTTTGCGTCCCAGGTCCTCCTCAGTGGCTGTGGTTCCATCTATTCCAGTCATTTCCTGCACAATCAATAGTGGAGGATTGTGGTTGCCAATGATGTCCCTCCTAGGAGTCTAATACAGTGAGGCAGCTATGAAGTGACGAAAACCTGCAGCGTGCAATGGAATCCCCATCCCCAAGCATTAAGTAGGCGATGATAAATCCAAAATCTGCTAAAGCATTCAGTGGCTAGTCAAATTACCTTAGTCAGCCATGAGCTATTGTTTATTGCAAAGTTTGGGTAGGGGGGCTTTTCTGCAGGATTCAAAAAAGGAAGTAATAAAATACATTTAGTTTTATGCCAAGTACAGTTATTGAGCCAAGATCTATACCATTTAATCAGTACAATCTTTATTAGTAAACAGGTTAAACAAAACGTACAGTATCATTTCAACAATAAAAGACTACGTAAAACATGACATATAATTAAAAAAAGATGATTAAAACATAATAGATTTAAAGGGGAACCACATAATTTTCTTACAATACCCTGTAACACTGGTTCATAAATTAGAGCATCAGAGGAGCAGGTATTCTTTATAAATGCCACAATGTTAGCAAGGGTTGTGTTACAGAAACATTGCACAAATGGAAGTGAAATTTGGACTGTACTGGCACTAGAGCACAAATTGCCTTAGTGGTAAAAAAAAACAATTTTTCATTTCATGTTTGGACCAGTACAATGCTTTTGCTATTGCAAATATAGCAATAACACCCAATCTGGCGGTTGGTAACTGACCTGGTCCCAAGTTATAGGCCAGAATGCAGCAAGGTCCTTAAAAATGGGCCCCAGTGCCATTAACACAGCGATACGGCCTGCCAGATCAGGTGTTATTCCTATTCCTATTCCTAACCTTACCTCCCCTTCTGGAAAGGTTCTGTTGCCCACTGTGCCTTCCTCCTCCTCTGCCAGACTCCCTTGACAACGGTGTCTTCCTCTACTATTCCTCTGGGGGATCACTGACCCCTATGCCCCTCCGCGGATGACCTTTAAGAATGGCAAGCTGCTCCAAATTGCCACCCTTAACACTTGCTTTGCTGTAAAACACTTGTCTGAAATCTGCAACCTTTCGAACTCATGGATCTGGACAGCTCCATCACAAGCTTTAAAAGTCTCCATCCTAAATGCTACAAAATCCTTTCTGAGCCCAGGCCAAAGAAGACAGGCTGCGGAGTAGTGCTGATCTTCCCAAATGGATACCTGTGTTCATTATCCCTACTCAGGCCTACTCTTCCTTCGAGTGCCTTGTCTACAGGCTCTCACTCTCTCCTAAATCTTCTCTTCTCATGGCCACCTTCTATCAGCTTTGTGGACATCCCACTCTCTTCCAGAATGAGCTGACCTGCCCTCCTCCCTACTTTCCTCCTCCTCTCTACTCCTCCTGCTGGGTGATCTCAACATCCATCTGGACTCTCCTGACTCCTCAGGAACTTTCTGCAACCTATGTGACTCTCTCTCCCTCTCTATCCTACCCTCTGGCTCTACGCACACCATGGGACACAAGTTGGATGTTCTCATCTCCACTGACATCCCTCTCACTACCTCTCTCCCTTTGACCGACCGCTCTCTTCTATTTACACACCAGAAGCTCTCCTCTCCTCATGCAGTGACACACCCTGCACAGCTACTCGCATTCAAAGTCACCAGTCCCATGAAAAAAGTGACAGTGGCTGCCTTTGCCTCCTCCTGATCTCCTCCTCCCATTCTTGTGGATGGCTCCCCCCCTGACACAGCCCTAACCTTAACATATCTATCTCCAACACTCTTGATGCTCTTGCCCCTGTCATGAGGGTCCAACTGAAGCCTTCCAAAAAAGTGCAACTCTTAGTATGACTCCGATCTGGCTGCCCTTAAACGCAAGTGTAGGACAGCTGAACCGAAATGGAATTAGTCTGGTGGACCATCTGACAAACTGGCCTGCCACCTCCTTCAAAGGCAGTATCGACTCTGCATCCGATCCAACAAAATAGTCTTTATTCAAGCCCACATCTCAGCGGAATCAAACAACATGGCTAAACTTTTCAGAGTCTACAAGGAACTGGTCAATAATGCAGATGCCTCTTCTTTTGTTAGACCCACCCAGGACCCCTGTTCTGCTGTGGCAGCACACTTCACCACAAGAACCCAAGATATCCTTTCCTCCCTTCCCCTTCATTACAGCACACACCAACACTGGTGCCTCCCTTGGCCCCACCTCCACTTCCCCTATCTTCTCTCTCACCCGTCACACCCAATGAGATCGCCAGACAAGTCTGGTCTATGAGGGCCTCATCCAAACAAGTGGACCCTTGCCCCTCCAAAACCATTAAGGACAACACTCCCGAGCCTCAGCCTTGGCTGAACTTTGCAATCTCTCCTTTTTCACTGGAGTTTTCCCAACTGCGCTCAAGCACTCCCTTGTGCACCCTCTGCTCAAAAAACACTCTGCTGACCCCTTCATTCCTGCAAACTACTGCCTGATCTCTATCACTCCTTTACTGGGCAAACTCCTGGAGAAGTTGGCTATCTCTCAGCTGAACATGCATATAGAAAGTTACCACATGTTTTATTGTAAATTTGCCGAATTTGCCCACTGAATCAATTGGTTGTTTCCATGACCATCAGTCTGGCTTTAGAGCATCCAGAGGCACGGAAACTGCTCTGCTGAACACCCGTGAAGACGTGCTCTCAAATCTTGACACTAACACTCCCTCTGTCCTCATTCTCCTTGATCTCTCCTCCGCCTTTGACATGATTAACCACAACATCCTGATCACACATCTTCATGACACCCTGGGAATCACAGGTCAGGCTCTGGCATGGTTAACCTCATTTCTCTCTGTCCTCCCATCCCAGGTGGAACTTGGAGCCTTTCTCTTGAACACCACTCACTCAACCTGCGGTGTTCCCCAGGGATGAAGCCTATCCCCGTGGATTTTCAATGTCTATATGGCTACCTTGGCATGTATGATCGCCACTTTCACCTCTAATTTACAGTGTTATGCGGATGACACGCAACTATCTTTCAGGCTACCCTCAGTGGCTTCCTCCTCATCACTCATACCTGACTGTCTGTCCCCTATTCAGTAATGGTGTGCTGCAAACAACATCTGCCTCAACGCCAGTAAAATGGAGATCATTCCCATTCGGACCCTTGCTCATGCTTTCCCACTTTCAATCTGGCCGGCCACCCACGGCCCTGTACCCACCCCCACCTGTGAGGCCAAAAACCTTGGGGTCATCTTCGACTCCACTCTCTCCTTCTCCTCTCACATTTCTGACATCTCAAAAAAGTCTACCAACTACACCTCCTCAGAGGCACTCTACCTTTTCTCAATTTCCCCCAGCATCTCACTGTCTCCAGAGCCCTGGTTCTCTCTAGGCTGGACTACTGCAACAGCCTCTTCCTCAACCTCCCTGATTCTCCCCTGCACCCTCTGCAACTCATTCAGAACAGAACCGCAAGAGTTATCCTTGGCCTCAATCCCAGGGACCTCATCTCTCCGGCACTGAAATCCCTTCACTGGCTCCCCTTAGCTGCAAGGATCAAATTCAAGACCCTCTGCATTGTCCACAAGGCTTTCTGGGGAATGGGACCTACTTACCTGCACAGTTGCCTACATTAATACTGTCCCTCTCGAGCCCTCCACTCATCTAAATCTAACTTTCTGTGAGTGAGCCGGTTCTTCAAGCAGAGATTTGGAGGGAGATCCTTATCCTTAGAAGGCGCCTCCCTCTGGAATAGCCTCCCTGCCACCCTTCGCCTTGAGCCTGCTCTTCTTAAGTTCTGGGAACTCCTCAAGACCCTCCTCTACTCCTCCTTCTCTCTCCCCCTACTCTGCTAACCTATCCCTCTGCTCTTTCCATCTCTCCCTCCTCTTCCATACATCTTGCTTACTGGTCGCCTGGTGTACCACAGAGTCTCAAAGGTCCCTGGCACACACGCCAGTCCGCTCAGCACTTGCCTCAGGGCCATGCACCCCACCCCCTCACTGCAAATGTAAATAAATTCAAGAGCGTTATCTCTCTGCACTTACCCCAGTCTCTACTGACTGGGTGCATTTGGACCCCCTCCCCACCGACCTGAATGCATTACTGCCTGAAGATCATCTATCTGTTCTCCCTTGTCTTCACCCTTTAATGTCCACTTGTAAAAACTGCAGAATCACTGTCAGGCCTATTGGCTGTATCTCAACTGTTAAATGTACCATATTCACCTATTCTGATTGTACAAACCGTTTTTGTCTCAGAATTTCAAGGGTGCTGAACGACTGTTGTTTTTTCCCCGTGTCCCCACCCTCCTTGAGCATTTTGAAACACTGTCCGTGTATAGACGCTTTATAAATAAACATTACCATTACCATTAGCACCATAGGTTTTTAATTCGTAAATCCCGGGTGCTATAAGCAATGTAGTTTTTTTGAATGAACGGGTCTCTTCGCCGAGCACCTGATCGGTTGGCTCCCCAGACTCAGAGGTACTAATACAGAATGGTATTAGTACTAGGGCAAACGTTTCCCGGTGCTAAAACACACTCTCTTTGAACTACACAATTGTTTGCTCAAGTGTTAGAACTGGGCATCATTTCACTTTCACTGATCCAAACTTTCTGTAGTACAGTCCAGGGTTGGCAGGGCCATTCTTAAGATAAAAAAGTGCATCCACATCTAGTAGGAAAGACACGTGCTTAGAAAATAAGGGTAGCAAACAAACCCTAAATCTTTTAGACAGGGCATGCAAGAAAATATGCAAAATTGTCTTCGGATGTACTCGGGAGAGGTGGCAGATTCGGACAAGTCTAAGAATACTTTCCCCCCTCCCAAGTACGTAGTAACAGACGTCACTCGCCAGCAGAACAGCAAGAACAACCCCAGCTCATTTCCCTCACCATGGCATCCTTGATATGCAACTACAAAAAAGATTGATTTAGAAAGACCGCTCTGTGACCGCACAGAGCGATCTTTCTAAAACGAACTGTCATGCCCCTGCCGCACACAAGTGCGTGCAGGGGCTGACAGGCACTTCAGGAAGCGGCATCGAGACAGAGTGGAGGTAAGTTTCTGTGTGCGTGTGTGTTAGGTGTTTGTGTTGGATTGGGGATAGGGGAGTCTTGGGTGGGTAGGGGGTGGCAAGGGGTGAGGGCAGGGGCTTTGGAGGGGGAAACTCCCCGATTTGGGATTAATACTAACAGAGCGGGGTGTGGTGTTGGGATTGATGGGGGAGTGAAAATGTGAGTTTTCGCTTTTTTAAGGTCACCTAAAATCGGCCGAAATAAAACAGTCTTTTAGTTAGGCGACCTACCAAAAATAGAAAATATCACATAGAACCCAAATCATGACCGGTAAAGTGAGCCAAAGAATGTTTAAATAGCCATCTGATGACTCAGAGCGCACTCGGGTCTTCTCAAAACGTTGGTAAATCGCTGGTATCAGCAACATCTAGGGGCATGGAGACACCAAAATCCAGGGTGTCGCAATAAATTGGTAAAACGTAGGAGTCTACCCAATTTGATTTTCTCACCTGAACCTCTTTGTAAAGGTCAGTTGTTGTGCACTTAGGAAAGCCTAAAAGCCCTTTCAAATCTTCCCTTACATTCTATCCAAATCGTACCTGGAAAATAGATTCAAAATATCACGCCGCACGACAGGTTCGATATTGCCCTTTACCACCTTAATAACTGGGTGCAGACTCCCCAGCACCATCGAGAATGCAATGGTACAGGTTAATACAAAAGTCTGGTTAACACAGTGTCAGTTGTCTGAGCTGGATAACAAAAGCAAGTAGGTCGAATAACTCAGCTTCCTGGCCGTTTGCTCTGTTATCTGGCTCATAGACATTGGGGGTCATTACGACCTGGGCGCAAAGGGATACCGGGCACCGGTAATGACACCGGTACCGGTAATCCCTTTGCGCCCTATTCCGAGGTCCCTTTGCGGGTCCCTCCCTTAATGCCTGGTTTTACCAGGCGTTATGGACGTGACCCGCAAATTGTTACCGGGGTCAATAACGGTACCGCAATTTGCAGTACCGTTACTGACACCTTCCCATTGAGCCCTATGGGGTTCAAATGAGGATGGAGAATGGCTTTTCAAATGGGGACTTACCGGTCCCGCAATGGCCGGAATAGACCGGTAAGTCCCCATACCACCAAGTCAGTGGCGGTACCGGCATTGGTGCTAGTCATGGCGCTAATAGCGCCACTACTAGCACCAACCTCGGATGAGGGCCATTGTTATCTGTAATTTCTTAAGCAGAACGTATACTATTGCTGGCAGTGGATGAGCCGGTTAATAGAGAGTTCTGGTTAATGGAGTGCCAGATAACAATGCTTTTCCTGTGATTCCTCCCACTGCAGCTTTAGCTTGCCCAATCATGGCACTCATGTGGCTATCCCAATTCAATTTCTTATGTAACTGCTGGCCAAATAGACAAGATTAAACATGTTCCTATATATAACCATCTGAACACCAAGTTGTATAGTTCTTCTTTGTGGTAAATGCATGGTTGTTGTCTTTGCTTTATTTACCACCAAACCAGTTTCTTTACAACAGGGACCCAGAGTGGCACGGGTTCTCTGAGGGCCCACCTTGGGGTGGAATGCGACCAAAAAGGGCCCTAGAGATGATTTTGAAAGTGGCCACGTGTTACACCGTGCCAGCAAGCCAAAGCTCTCTTATCAGGTTTTGGTGTGGTTCCCTCCAAAGCAAATGAGGGAGAGAAAAAGCCCACCTCTTGAATTTTTACAACACATTTGCCCCTATGCAAAGTTTAAAAACTAGCTAAACAAAACAAAAAAAAATGACATATAAGATTTTATATGAGTGAGGAATTACATACTGGGAGGTTTATTCCACATCCTAATCGATGTTGGAGAGCAGGAGAGACACAACGAAGGAGCCTGTGGATGGGAGAGAAAGGAGAGCAGAATGCCATGGCAACCGCACAGAAGTGATCTGTGCTTCAGAGGCGCACTTGGGCATCTCCAGGGTTCCCTGCAGGCCAGTCTACCACTGCAGTGCACCACTGGCTCCCTTGAAACGTGCCAATAAGTTCAAGGTCATCGAGCGGCATATGCCAAAATGTTCACATGTTAAGGACCCCCCTTAGAAGAAAGCCTCTGGGCTCTACCAGGGTGGACCGGGAAATTGGTCAATTATAAGTTGAATAAAACTTGTCTTAATTGACATCCCTGCGTTTACCTTTTATAAGTGGGCATTTCTCTTGAGCACTCTCCATTCAGCCCTAGCAAGCCCCGCACCTGTGTTGCAAGGTGCAAAGTGACAATGGGGGCCATTTTCTACTGAAGTGGAGTGTAAAAGCAAACAGCTCTCCGGTGGCTTAGGAAGGCAGCAAAGCGGAAATGACGTGTCTGTTTTGCCTTGCATCGTTTTAGGAGAGCACTTGGTGTTACGCCTGCATGAGATTTATATGCAGGTGAAATGGATTCCTATGGATTGCGACTCTCATTAGCATCTAATGAGCAGGCAGGTGCCATTGGAATCCATTGCAAAACACTGCGTGCAAAGCCTATTTGCCGGCAGTGTTTTATTTCTGCCAAAGAGGAGAGTAAAAGTAAAGTGTAAAAGTGATTTTGCCGTGCTGATCTTTTGACTTTTACAATTCGCTTTGAGAGTCTTGAAAATTGCATGCAGGTAAACCAGCAACACGCAATGGCAAGTGTCGCTGCATGCAATTACCATTGCAATTACCATTCCATTTCAAGTGACACCCAATTAGCTTTAAAAGGCTACTCAAAATGACCCAAACTTCAAGTTTTCTCTTTAATTTTATTAAGTGTCCCCATTTACTGGAATCAAATGAGTTTGAAAAGTCAACCAAACAGGTAAAAAGACATTGGGGTTCATTTTACAGTGACCGGAGTGGAAAAAAAGCGTACAAAATACTCTTATGCCTTCATTTTCTGCTCCAGCTCATTTTCGTGCTGTGCTGAGGCATACCAGAGCGCCAAGCGGAGTTAGCGTCTCTAAGGGCCTCATTACACGGTAGCCGGTGAGCCATGGCGCTACTAGCTATTAGCGCCATGGCTCATGGCGGTAAAATACCGGCACTGCCTTGGCGGAAAGGGGATTTACCGCCCCATCCCAAGGTTGGAGGGGCGGTAAATCCCCCTTCCGCCATTGCCCTTCCCCATTCCCATTTCTGCCCCATAGGGCTCTATGGGAATGGGGAAGGCGCTAATTACGGCACCGCAATTTTGCGGTGCCGTAATTAGCTCCGAGGTCCCTTAGCGGGTTGGTTTTTAACGCCTGCAAAAAGCCGGCGTTAAAGCTCCAACCCGCTAAGGGACCTCGTAGTAAGGCGGCAGGGATTTACCGGTACCGGTATTTTACCGGTACCGGTAAATCCCTACCGCCTACCGTGTAATGAGGCCCTAAGTCTTTTTTACTTTCCTCCTCTGTCTCAGGACAGCACTTCGCGTTTCGCCTGCATTATATTTTCATGCAGTCGTAAAACTAATGAATTCCAATGGAGTGCGCCTCACATTAGCATCTGCCAATGAGCAGGCAGATTCCATTGAAATCAATTAACAAACACTGGGCCTCATTACACGGTAGGCGGTAAGGGTTTACCGGTACCGGTAAGGGCACCGGTACTGGTAAGCCCTTACCGCCTTACTACGAGGTCCCTTTGCGGGACCCGACCTTAACGGCTGGTGTAGACCAGCTGTTAAAGTTGGGACCTGCAAAGAGACCTTGGTGCTAATTACGGTACCGCAATTTGCGGTACCGTAATTAGCCCCTTCCCCATTCCCATTGAGCCCTATGGGGCAAAAATGGGAATGGGGAAGAGCCATGGAGAAAGGGGGAATTACCGCCCCGCCAACCTTGGAATTGGGTGGTAATTCCCCTTTTCTCCATGGTGGTACCGGTATGGTACCGGCGGCAACCATGGTGCTAATAGCACCATGGTTTACCGCCTACCGTGTAATGAGGCCCACTGCCTGCAAAACCTAATTGCAGGCAGTGTTTTACATCCCTCACAGCGGAGAGTAAAACTAAAGAGTAAAGGGGATTTTGCCTCGCTTTACTCTTTAGTTTTACTCTCAGCTTTGTGAGTAAAAAAATTTGCATGCAGGTGACCTCCAAGCTCGTAAGTGCAAATGAAGGCGGACCCCTGCGTGCAATTTCCATTTTTTTTCAAATGATCCCCAATATTTTTTTCATTAAATTCTCTATTTGACAGACAACTCAATACGACATAATTGTCACTTGTGACATTTGGTTTCATGAAACCAGTTTGGGACGAGGGGATGGGGTAGTCAACGGTCACCCACGGAGTCAAGTGCTAGAGAAGAATTAATGAAAACACCTTGCCCCCAATGTCCAAGAGGGCAATAAGTGATAAATGATTGCCTCAGAACTCATACCCTATTTTATAAATAGGTATGAAAGTACTGCCCCGCTAAGGGCCCGATTCATGGAACTTTTTGCACGGTTCAAAGTGATTTTGCACTGTTGAAAAGTGACTTTGCACTGTCGACACAAACCGTGATTCATGGAACTGTGCAGAGTGTATTTTTGCAGTGCAAAGTCAGTGGCAAGTGCTTCGGCTGCAGCCACTGTACATGTATCACCAACAAGTTTCTTTGGGACCCACTTCATCTCATCAGTGATGTCATGTAAAAAGTAATTATTGATGTCACCAGTGATGCCACCTGCGATGTAATCATACGCTACACAACAAGGGGTGCATAGTTCAGGTGGACTTACTCGAAATGTGATTGCTGAAATTCACAGATAAATCTGATCACCTTAACTCTCTCTTAACCAAAGTTGTTTTCACTGATATATTGATGAATTCGGATGATATCTGCTTTGCCTGTTAAGAAAGATCTCATCCATTGTAAAGGGGTGCTATGGAGTTCAGTGTCTCATAGTCTTCTGATTAATGTTATGTTGTTCACTGCATTGAGGGACGGAGAGATGTCAAGGAGTATGAGTGTAATGCATACGTGCTGCATCACTCACATGTGCTAACAATGCCTCATAGATCTGAAATATTAATAGCTCATAAAAACGCAGTGTAAAGTTAAATCATCAATTACTAGGGTTTTGTGGACATCACATGCACAAGTGTGCACCTACAGTTACTTTGGTCACTTCATTGATTATGCTGATCACTACCAGCATTTTCTCCCCACGGGTGTAGTTGTGCTCCATGTAATGAGACTTGGACATTTGAAAGTGCTCGGGACCCCTCTGTTGTAACCAGGTGCTTCTGCTTTACATACCTGATTCCATGCACAGCACCACAAATGAACAATATACATTTCCCAATTTGGCCCTCTACATTAAGTAAATAATGAAGTTATTGCTTACCGAACATTTTCCAGAATTTTCTACCACATTTTTTAAATAATTATCTGATTCCTGCTCCCGGCTTTATCATACCCTCCCTACTCTCTTTAATAGTTTCCGTTTCTGCTCCTGGTGATTGGAACTTGGACTAACCTGGGGATGGACACAGGAAAGACTGTGAAACCTGGAGCGACCACAAAGGGAAACCCTCTGGGGAATAAAACCCTTGTAGATGTGATGGTCTGGATAGAGTAGTAGTAGCTCCCAGGATCGACAGTAACAAAGGAGGCAGAATATCAATGGACCGCACCAGCAGAGAAGAAGGAGAAGAGATGAACAGGAGGCAAGTAATGAACAATGGAACACAGAACACAGCACCGGCACAGGAGAGACTGATCTGAGTGTAGCGACCCGAGGCAACTACTGTCTCTTCTCCTGAAACACCGGTATCTGTGTGTCTCCATGGATTTGACATCTTACTGCTTTGGATGTGGTGTAATGCAGCCATTCTGTGTGTGGCGATGTGACTGTATGCCTCTGCCATCTTGGTTTGGGATAACACCATAGCTCCTGATTCTCTGTAGAAAAATTGCGCTGTCAAAGTGACAATGGTCACCCGTAGTATCTACCACTCCTACTTTAGTCACCCTAATACTGAAGAACTTCTATCTCTACTAATGAAGGTTATGCCCTCTTGTGCCCCATCAGACCCACTTGATCCTCAGCTAGTCAGACCTAGTGCCCATTTAGTGGCCTCTCACCTGACTGCACTCCTCAACCTGACCTTCGACTCCACTTGCTTTTCCTCTATTTTTAACACGGCACCAGTCATCCCTAAAAAAAAAGCAAGGGGCTGTCCCGAACATACTGGTTAACTCAAGCACTGTGTTTCTCCTTCCACACTACACTAAAGTTCTTGAAAGCGTTGTGTTCAACCATTTTATACATTTAGTAGACATCCACCACCTTTGAGATCCCTGAAAAGCAGGTTTCTGCTCCTGTAACTTAGCGTAATATTCTCTCATGAATGTCTTCAACGTCATCACATCTGATAAGCTCTCCAGCCGATCCTCTATCCTAATTCTCCTTGACCTGTCTGCTGGCTTTGACTCTGTCAATAACTCTGACCTCCTAAATACTTTCTCTTTTCTTGGGATTTGCGATTGAGCCCTTGCATGGACTGACTCCTACCTGGCACCACACCAATTCTCTGTCTCCTGGAACAAAAACACCTCTCAACTCACTCCTCTATCTGTTGGTGTTCCACATGGTACTGTCTCTGGTCCTCCCGTCTTTACACTCTACACCTCTGCTCTTGGGGCACTAATCTCCTCCTTTAGGTTATTTTACCAACTCTTTGCGAACAACACCTAAATCCTCTTCTCTGATCTTTCCATCAACATTTGCTAACTGTTTCTTTGCCATTAAATATTGGATGGTTGTGCACTGTCTGATGTTAAACTCTACCAAAACAGAACTGTTATTCCTTGCCAAAACCTCTTTCTCATCTCTTCCCCTGCCTATCCAGTTCCCACCTGACACTCGCCCCTACTCACCTTGAGCTAGAAACCTCTGCGTCATATATGACCCTTCTCACAGCTTCTCTACTTTCATCTTCAAACTTACAACAGCGCCTCGACTCAACCTCCTAAATATTAGGAAAATCAGGCTCCTCCTTCCTTCCAAGCACTGTCAAGCTTTTCTTAACCACACTTGTCTTCTCTAAACTGGACTACCGTGCCAACATTTTCTTTGGTCTCCCCAACCATGCTTTCTGTCCTCTCAACAAGATCATTAACTTTGCTACCAGGACTCTCTTTGAAATCTCTCACTTCACACATACTTCCTCTTACCATCATCAGACTGGATAGCAGATGATGCAAAATAGGGTCAGAGTTACATTTTGTATCCTGGTTCACACATCTATCCTCCTCTATCCAACTCTACAATCCTTATTGTAATCTCCATTGTGGCACCTCAGCCTCCCTATGCTTCCTCATGTTTCTGCTCTTACTCTCTTCTTGCTCCAGTTGCATGGAATTGTCCTCCCCCCGACACCCAAGAAACAGTATACACACCGATTTGTTCAAAACCAAATGAAAAGCCTACCACCTCACCTGCAAGTTAACCTCTTAACCGGTTGCCAGCGATAGAGTCGAAAACAAAAGGATCGAATGCCTTTTGATCGACAGTCAAAGGATCGAAAAAAAGGGTCAAATTTTTTTTTCTTTATTAAATACATTTTTTTACCAACCCAAACTAAAATATATATATAAATAAAAAAAAAATGTGACCCTTTTTTTTCGATCCTTTTGCAATCGTTTGACTGGACACCCTCTTAACCTACCTCTCATCTGCTTTCTAGCTAACATTTTTCCTTCACCTCTAACCTGCCTCTGTCCCTCACTTTCCCCATCTCCACTCTAGCACTTCATCCATCATGATCCCTAACACAGCTGGCTGTACCACCTACCTGCACTTAAAAATTCTAATGTTGATTATCCTTAAACTGTGAAAGTCCACCCACCTTTTGTCCCCGCTAACTGTTCCATTTACTCCCCTGCACACCCTGGTCAGAATGTCACTCACACTCATCCCATTGTAAGAAGCTCACTGCTTCCCATCAAATCTGATTTATGTTCTATTGTTCCTCCCTGTACATAAATAAATACATAAAAACTAAAAATATTCTGTTCACACTGTTCCTAACAAAACCCAGTCCTCAGGCCACCAGCTACTCAACCAAAGTGGGTGATTGCAATTCCATGAGGAACCATATTAGCCTAATGGTGGACCTGGGTTTGCAGAACTTTGTCTGTGGGAGGAAGATAATGGGGTAGGTTGGATAGGAATTGAATAAAGCAAGTACAGAGAGCAGGCAGTAGGAGGTAGATGAGGAAACGCAGGTGGTATGTTTGTTAAAGATTGTGTGTTAACTCAAACACTCTAGTTTGAGTGAGGACCGTAAATAAGCAGTGTAGGACAGAAATGCTGATATCTTTAGAGGCATATTCTAGCTCACAGACTTAGCAACATCAATTAGGTGAACTCAGACAATGTGCAGATCGTTGGATGATGGGCTCTACATGTTCTCCAGAAGTCCAAATATTTTGTTGCCCAGTTGGATTGGAAGTGCTTAGGCGTCACCTATCCGCTATCAGGGATAGGTTCTGGGTATGCCAATGCATATGTGGTCTGTGCTTCTAAACCAAAAGTGAGTGTGAAAGAAATAAGGATGTAGGAGGCAGGGTTAGGGAAGGAGTGGTCCAACTGGAGCACTGCATCTGCCTGGCCGCAACTCCATTTTGGTCTATCTGTGTACATTTGGAAGTCTGGAGGGAGAGTAGGATTCTCTGAATATGCTCACTTGAGTCCCCTGCTCTGTGACTCCCTCGTGTATGCCTTCTTTCCGGAACGCCAGTTACTTCCTTGCCTTAAAAACTATGATTAATAAGACTTTTCTTAAGGGTGGGAGAAGTGTGGTGATGTCAATTGTTAAATGTAGAAGGGCATAGTGTTGAATACATGAGATGAGATTGAAGGCAGCAAGGATTCAGAGTGTAGCTGTTGTGGGAGTGCAGTTGGAGAGACTCCCTTTGTTGAGGGTTGAAGCTTGTTGTTCTGTTGGGGATCCTGCTTTACTTCTAAAAAACTGAATTGTATATTCTCATGGCCATGGTATCAACAGACAACTCAAAGCAAGTTTTATTGTTGAGGGGGTTTTAGCATACAAACAGAAAAGCTAAGGAATTAGATTTGACTGACGTCAATTAGTGGTAATTCATTATAAGATAAACAAGTCAGGTTTCTTTGCATGACCTTTGTCCCCAGTCCATCCCTCTATCCCTTATGTTTTTCCTTCCCAGTGGATACAATGTCCCTCAGAGACTTTGGGGTTTTAAGTGCCCCCCCACTTCTTTCTTGGCTTTGATGTAGCTTTCTTGGATTTGGTAGATGTTGTCAGGATGTCATACCCCTTATAAAGCAGAACCACCACCCCTCCTACTGCCTTAGGTTATTGAGACACGGTTTGAGGCAACACGTTAAGATCGCTTTAAGGGGACCTTCCTGCGTACTACTGCTCCACAAAACTAGGAGTCTCACCAGAAGCTACAGTCTAGAGCAGCCCTCTCGCATGCTGCCTCCTCCTATTTATTATCTACCCTTTCCAGTGGTCACCTCTTTCCTCACCTCCTGCTTCTCACTCCTCCTTGATGTTCTACCAAAATCTGATCTGCTCCTCCTCTATTCCCCTATCTCATTATATTGGCTTCTCTCCCTCTCTTCATAAATTCTCTGCTTCTCTCTGTTCTTTTAATATTCCCCCTTCCACTACTTCCTCCTTCTTTGATGTTCTCCCTCCTCCTTCCTACTGCTCTTCACCTCCTTCTTATGTGCTTCGCTCTTTCTCCACCTTGACTGTTAAGTCCTGTTTCTCCATCTATCACTCTCATTTCCTTTCTTCAACCATGATCTGTCAAACTTGAATCTGTTCTTCCTCCACCCATCTCTCTCTCTCTCTCTCTCTCTCTCTCTCTCTCTCTTTCTCTCTCTTTCTCTCTCTCTTTCTTGTCTTTGCTGCCCCACATTTAGCATTACTGTGTTCCTCCTCTCTTGGCTGCTCCTCCAGTTTCCTATTGTTCCTCTCCTCACCTCCTTTGCAGAGTGGTGGAGGTCTCTCATTCTCATGAATCCCCCATTTCTAGCCTCTAGCCTGAGACATAGGACCTTGCAACACGTGTTACTTCTTGACTTTCTTCATATCAGAACCCAGATTGGAAGGAGTCATGGATTTATTTTATTTTATTTTATTTTATTTAAAGCCGTTCTAAAGTGTGAATTTGGCCCGTGGGCCTCTGAGTGCTGTGCAATGAATACATGTATAAGAATAGTATTTAACACAATTTACAGAAAATAGACAGACAGATTATTTCTAAAACAACATTGGAATCCTGCTTAAAAATTAGATCACGTCTTAAAAAGTAGTAGTTTTAATATTCTGCTAAAAAGCAATTTTGATCACCTCTAAAATCCATAAAAGCCATGTTCCATAACCAAGCCATAACAGATTTTCAATATTTTATAAAGTCTTTGGTAAAACGTATTTTTTTTTGGCAGGGAATTTCATCGTTTTACCACACCCCCTGAGAATGACCGGTTCATTGAAAAAGAACATTATAAATGTGGCACTTCCAGATAAAGGATTCTCGACTGCGTAATACCACACATACCATCTTAAATTTGATCCTTTGTTAAATAGGTAGCCAAAGCAACCCCTTAAAAATTGATGAAATATGTTCACACTTGTTAATTCCATATACTAATCTTGCTGCAGCATTAAAAACAAATCTTAAAGTTGTAAGAGATGATTCTGGTACCTGCATGAGTATAGCATTTCCTAAATCTATTTGTGAGAGGACCAGTGCTTGGATTAAGGTTAAAAAAATGTGATATTGTCACGTAAGGTTTAATTGCTCTCAATGAATGCACATGGAAATGTGCTGCTTTGCCCTGACAATGTACCTGTGGGATATGGGGAATCTGTCTAAGAGCTCCAGAAATATTTGCTTCCTCAAAGCTTTCGATCAATAATGAATCAGGTGTCCCATGAGAGAGTAGCAGGAACTCTGTTTTTTCTGGATTCAGTTTTGAAAAATGTGAAGCAATCCGACTCTCAATACTACGGAGACACTTGGTTAAACACTGTAAATATGTGTGTGCTAAGATTTCTAGATACAATGTGTATCATCTACATATTGATGTATTGATATTGTATGTTTTAATATAAAATCACTCAGTGGCTCCATATTTAAATTAAAAAGAACTGGCGATAAAACAGAGCCCTGGAGAACCCCAAGAAGCAACGCACAATGGATATCATTGACTTCAAAGTAGCTTGTTATAAGGTTACAGATTACTTTTTCAAGGATTTTGGAGTAGTGGGGGAGAAGTTTGGAAGAAGGTTTGTTGGCTGGGTTGTTAGGATTAGCAGAAGACATTTTTCTTAAATGTGCACAACTCTGGCTATCTTTGAGCCGGCAACGAAGATTCCTGTTTTGTATGAAAGGTTGAAGAGAATGGAGGAGTAGGAATAGGTAGAGGGTAGTGTAACCAGATTTTCAAGATTAAAGGCTCTTCCCCACTGCACCCATCAACATGCCCACCACCCCCACCCTACACTATTTCCAGCACTGCCCTTCTACATAAATAACTAGATTAAGTACACGCCTTTGCCCAGGATGTGCATTCCCAGATTTATTTTCATATTCCACCGAAAAAGATGAACAAATATTGTTGTTTGCCACAAAGGAAACACATGATACTTGTTAATTCCACAGATAAATTGAACACCACATGTTCATTGATCTCTGATTTCAGTTATCACATGAATATCATATTTGTATGCTGACTCTGATTATTGGCAGTGTTGTTAGCAGTGAGGGCCATTTATGCTGCTAAACACACACTGCAAATAATCAAAGTATTGAATTTAATTGATATTTTATTTGTATTGCACTCATACACAAGTGTTTCAGAGCGTGACGAGACGAGGGAGGGGAACAAGGGAGAACTAAACAACGATCTTACTAGGCCCAGTGACATTGAGAATGCGCAAGTGCAGGGAAGAGGAGGGGGGGGTGGAAAGTGCTGAGCAAAGGAATAAATAAATAAATAAATAAATAAATAAATACAAATAGTGGTAGTGCAGCCAGAAAGTGGCAAGTGCTAACTTTAAGGCAACAGACAGGGTGTGTCTGAATACGTGCAGAAGAAGGAGGGGACTGTAGGGTTACAGATACAGACCCCAGTGCAAGAGATTGCCAGGAGGCAGTGTGGGTGAGTAGCAGGGAGAGCAGGTACCTGGGCCAGAAAGTCAGAGGGTAACCAGGTGCACGACGCCGAGGCAGAAACTGATCAGCAGGGGAGGGACGGAGCGAAGAGAGAAGCAGCGGAAGACAGAGATCTACCCCCAGCTCGTTTCTTTGAAAAACAAATGACCGAGAGAGTTGGAGGTGGAGGAGCGAAGAGCTCGGGAGGGAAGCTGAAGGTATTTTGGACCCAGGCCCCAGAAAGCCTTGTGGACAATGCAAAGGGTCTTGAATTTAATCCTTGCAGCCACTGGGAAATAGTGGAGAGAATTCAGGGCTAGAGAGATACAATCCCAAGGCTTGAAGCCAAGGACAAGTCTTGCAGTCCTGTTCTGGATAAGTTGCAAAGGGCGGAGAGAAGAAGCAGGTAGATTTAGAAAGAAGCTGTTGCAATAATCCAAACTAGAGAGAACCAGGCCTCGGATACAGTAAGCTTCTGGGGGAAGGAGAGGAAAGGCAGAATAAATCTGAGGAGTTGCATAGGAAGTTTGACTTTTTAGAGACATCAGAGATGTGGGCAGAGAAGGAAAGTTTGGAATCAAAGATGACCCAGAGGTTCTTAGCCTTGCAGGTGGATGTAGGAGGAGGGCTAAGGGACCCCGGCCAGAGATTGGCAGGAAAGGAGGGTGAACGTGTGCCGATGAGGAGGATCTCCGTCTTGCTGGCATTCTGGCAGAGATCGTTGGTGGTACACCAATGATGAATGGCAGATAGGAAATCAGAGATGAGAGAAGGAGAGGAGGTGGCCGAGGAAGCCTGAAAATGAGTTTGAGTGTCAACAGCATAGCACTGAAAATTGGAGCAGAAAGTGTCAATTCGGTGGGCAAAAGTTGCCAGATATTGGTTGAAAAGCCAGGGTGGGAGGTTAGATCCCTGGGGAACACTGCAGGTAGAAAGAGAGATAGACGAAAGGAAGGACCCAAGTTGGACCTGGAAGGGTTGATCAGAGAGGAAAGAAGTCACCCAGGCCAGAGCGTGATCAGTGATACCCAGGTTGTCACAGAGACGGTTGAGCAGGATGGTATGGTTGAACGTGTCGAAGCCAGAAGAGATGTCGAGTAGGGTGAGGACAGGGGATGGTTGGAGAGTAGATATTCACAGATGTTTAGGAGAGCAGTTTCTGTTCTTCTGGCAGCTCTAAAGCCAGAATGATGGTTGTGGAGACAACCAACAGAATCAGAGTGAAGGGTAAGTTGCGGGATGGTCAGCTTTTCCAGGGGTTTGCCCAGAAAAAGGAGTGATTGAGATTGGGCGAAAGTAGGCCGGGCAAGATGGGTCGGCTATGGGTTTCTTGAGAAGAGGGTGTACAAGAGAGTGCTTCAGTGCAGAGGGGAAGGCTCCTGAGGCAAAGGAAAGGTTGCAGGAATCAGCCAGGGCAGCTGCAAGGGTGTCAATGTGGTCCTTGATGGTTTTGGAAGAACAGGGAAGAACCTGTTTTGACAAGACGTTCAAAAATCGGACTTCTCTAGAGACATTGTCAGGGGAGAAAAGAGGAAAAGATGAGAAAGAGGGTGAGGGGTGGCTGTAGGAGGGCCAGAGTTCACAGAAGGAGAGGGGAGAAGAGGGGGAGAAGATGATAGGGTGGACAGGATTTCCGGGGTTTTTGAGATGAAGTGAGAGGCAAGGGCCGTGCAAAGGGCCTGGGAGGTGACAGGAGAGGTAGAGACTACAGTAGGGTTGGCCAGCTCCTTGCAGATTTTAAAGAGTTTGGCCAAGTTGTTAGATGCCACAGAGACACGTGTTTGGATGTGGGCTCTCCTCTTAGTGTGGACAGAGAGTCAGTATTGCCTTTGGAGCAGGCCAGAGGATGAACAAGAAGCCCTCCATTTCCTCCCATCCACCCTACACTTACATTTAAGTGTAGCTAGGTCAGAGTCGTACCGAGAATTGCACTTGGCTTTGGGATTGAAACGGATCCTCATGACAGGGGTAAGAGCATCAAGAGTATCAGAAATAGAAGAATATAGCATAGACAGGGCTGTGTCAGGATGTGAGTCAGCCGGAGGCGGACGGGAGGGAGAGAAGGTGGCGGCAAAAGCCTCAACTGACGCACGCTTCTTGGGCCGAATGTCTGAGAAGGTAGGTGGCAGTCTTGGGGTTGGCTTGGCCTGGGGGGAAGAGAGGGTGCGATGAGAGGAGAGGAGTGAGTGATCGATCCAGGAGAGAGGAGTGGTCAGAGGGATCGAGAGGGGAGGTCAGAGGAGATCAAGACATCGAGTGTGTGCACTGCAGAGTGAGTCGGGCCAGAAGGGAGGATAAAAAGGGAGAGGGAATTGCAGAGGTCACTGAAGAGTACAAAGGAGGAACAAGGAGAGTCTAGATGGATGTTAAGATCACCAAGAAGGAAGAGTTGAGTGGTTGAGGCCAGGAGGGAGGAGGAGAGGTCCGCCCACTCAGAGAGAAATTAGGTGATCTCACTAGGAGGCCGGCGGATAGTAGCCATGGTAAGAGAGGCTAAGAGAGAGAGAAAGCCTGCAGACCAGACATTCGAAAGAGGAGTATGTCTGTGTGGGAATGACAGAGGCAGGAATCCACTCAGGAAATATCAGGGCTACACCCCCTCCAGACTGGGGGGATCTAGGTGCAGAGAGGATCTTGTAGCCATCAGGGAGGAGAGTATCAAAGCTTGTGACAGAGCTGGCCATGAACCATGTCTTGGTGAGACCGAGGACATCGAGGTCAGGTCAAGGTCTTCCAGGAGATGACAGATGTTAGAAGAGTGTTTGACAGCAGAGCGAGAGTTGAGAGTGGCAAGATGAAGAAGGTTGCCAACCTTAACGGCCTTCCGGGGAGGGGTACAAATCAGAAGTACGCCCTGTGGAGGTGAAGAAGGAGTCCAAGAGGGGCAGAAGAGGAGGGAAGAGAGGGCACGGTAGCCGGGGGCAGCAGAGGGGAAAGCAGGAGATGAAAGGAAATTGATGATGCGAGGGAAGCACCTATCAAAGAGGAGGAGATTGGCCTGAGGGCCTTGGACCATGACGGTGCATTTAAGATAGACATTAATGATGACCTTAGAGGAGTCGAAGGAAGCTATGAGGACTTGCCACCATTAATGGGAGAGGAGGAGACAGGACAGAGCACAGAGATCATATGAAGAGTCCATAGATCTGGCGAAGGAACGACAAAGAGGATGTCAGTGAGGTTCTGTCTAGAGGAAGCACTGGAGAAGGTGTCAGCGATAAGGGGACCAGGATTGGAGGCCAATATATCCTTTTTAAACGTTTTCCTACCAGACTTAGTGAGAAGGGAAGGATAGTCGATGGAGAAGCAGTTGGAGAAGATAGGAGAAACAGAAAGCGCCATGGGTGTGGTAGCGAGAAAAAGGTGTCAGAGACAGGGGATGGGGAAAGCAGGTAAGAGTGAAACAAAGAGAGCAGTGAAGTCACTGGGCCAGCAAGTTACAGAAAAGCAAAGTGCAGAGCAAGTTATCAAAGCACAGCTAGATTTGACTTTTACCCAAAATGCAAAACACAATTAGATTTGACTTTTAAATAAAATGCAAAACACATTACATTTGACTTTTATCTAAAATGCAAAACACATTAGATTTGACTTTTTTTATCTAAAATGCAAAAATAGATTTGAAATTAACAATTGGGTTCAGGTGATAGCAAAGGGTTTACAACACAAAGTAAATTAGGAGTGTGAACATGGGAGACAAGCAGAGAGGGACGAGGAGTCAAGGGGGGGTAAGAGTGTGACCAGAAGGAGAGAATTAACCTATGGTTAAGGGGGCGTAACTGTCATGGTAGTCCAGGTTACTTTCAGGAGTGAGGTCGCAGCATCATGGAGACTCATGTGCTGGGGTGAAGAAGAGTCCCAGGCAGCGTACTGGTAGTGGACAGGGAGCAGACAGGGGCCTGAGAAGTGGGCCTTTGAACAATGTGCCGGCTCCCTCCTCCCGGTCCCACTGATTGGTTAATGAAGGCGAGGCAGCCAATGGTGGGGGTTAGGTCAGGGCTAAATAAAGCGGGCAGCCATCCTGAAAGGGGGTGAGGCTGCATAAACAATCTAAACGGCTCTCAATTGAGCAGATTAACACCACACGCAGCACAATGCAGAACAAAAACACGTGCTTCAGCACTCATGCTTCTTTATATGTGCAGCTGAGTTTTACACGTAGTGCACAAAAAAGTGCTAAAAAATCAAACAAGGTGAATTCTTCAGTTCAAATCTATGCTAGGGGCCTGTGGCATTGATAGGGGGCTACAAGGCTTGCCGTCAGTAGGATGCGCATCTGTAGATCATTGCCAAGGTCAGAGAACAGCTGAAATGAGGGAAAGATGCATGCAGAGAGTACGCACACAAATATGATATTCATGTGTAAATTTCAATAAGAGGCACGCAAAAATATGTTGTTCAATCAATTCGTGAAATTAACATGTCTTGAGTTTACTGCAAAACAAATCAATGAAAAGAAATCACACTAACTCTCTTCTAAAAAAATAGAAAACAAAAAAACGCAAGACCAGTTTAGCACAGACGGCGCGATGATTAGAACTTTCTACGAATGTCCTGTAGATGGCACAGAAAACTCCAAAATGTATATCCAAAAAACAAAACAATTTATTATTTCGGGTACGGGATGACCTATCGAGCTAGAAATAGGCAATGAAATAAAGAATATCCCAGGAGTGTTGCATGTGTGTGTTATCGTGGGGTAACAATTGTTTCTGCTCATTTCTGTTGCGGCACTGACCTTGTTTGGAAGTAACTCTGCTCTGTCTATTGAGAAGGAGATCCTAATCTCCCCAACACCCGCTACAGGAGCCAAGTGTAGCAGAGTGTTGCAGGAGTGTGTTATCGGGTGGTGATACTCGTTTCTGCTTGTTTCTGCTGTGGTGCTGAACTTGTTTGGAAGTAACTCTGCTATGTCTATTGAGGAGGCAGTCCTAATCTCCTTAAAAACCACTGCAGGAGCAAAGCGTAGCAGAGTGTTGCAGAAGTGTGTTATCGTGTGTTCCTGTGCTTTTCCAGACTTTTGTGGTGCATGGGACGCTACAGGATACCTCTAACTGGAATCACGAGGAGGCACAAGCAAACAAGCTTGAACAGCAGACAAAAATGGGCAAGTAAAGATTTTGGTTTTGCACGTTGGCTCCCCCAAATTATTGTCTGTACCTTGAGCTCTTTGACTAATGCAGTAAGTATGCAGAAGGCAGACACTTTTCATTAAATCCCCATACGACATTACACCCCGGTCTAACTAAAAAAGTGGGGGAGTGGCTTCTGCGCCTTGATTGTGTTTGAGTTATCTCTGCAGTCTGGGCAACGGCACCTGGTCAAAGGCATTATATTAGTCAACCTGAGAAGTGGAAGTCGTATTTGGATACACAACATGATGGGTTTGGAGTTCAACGAGATGTCCACTATGACCTCGAAGGGGGTTAATTAGGCAAAAGAGGTCAATGAGTCAGTGCTGTCTGACTTATCATTGCAATAGGAAATTACAGTTACTACAGATCAAATGAGATCTCGGACCTCAAGCCCATGCATAACAAATCTCAAAACGGCCTGCCCACTGCGGGATGTGTTAAGAACTATTTGGAATATACCCCCTCAACCTCTTCAAGGAAGAGGACTATTGCGAAGGCCTTTGTGCACAAAAGAAGGTCATACAGTGAGGGCGTAGCAGAGCATAGTGTTTTACTGGATGGGAGAAGCTTCATGAGAATTGGGGACGAAGATCCTACCTCATGTTTGGATGGGGGAAGGGGTCAAGATTCATTGCACAGCCAGGATGAAGGCCAAATCACGGGGTCCCGTACATTGGAAGCCATTGTCCTCCTGGTCCCTCAGACAATGCAGTCAGAAACACCTATAGACCCTATTCAAAAACGAACCCCTCTAAATCAACGCTCACTGCATTACGTTTTGTGCTCAACTCACTAGTGAATGTCTTTGAACTCTGAAGTTCATGCTCAGGTGGGCACCCTCCTAGAACTGATCCATGAGGTGGGAGCTAGAGAGTCATCGATGGTGGGTCTGTGCAGTCTAATTAACTCATCTTTACTACCGGGCATGAGATCCATGAGTGCAGAAAACAGAGAACAACATACAATATGTAAGGAGCTGAAAACACAGTTTTTGGGTCTGGAGCAGGACATCTACTCAATGAAAGGGGAATTGAATAAGTTAAGGACGTAAGGGGTTCACAGGAATAGAGGAAACTCATTGCCCCCAAATCCCTCACCTCAGGAAGTGGATCAACTCTACCTAGATGATACTGCCCTTTCTCAGTCGAGCTTGGAGAAATTCATTAGGTTGACTCAAACTGGAGAGGCCATCCTGGAGAATTTACAAACAACAAGGGGCATTAGCCCGGCCTTGGGTGAACTGACCAATGAAAAGGAGTCAAGTTCTCACTCAGGACAAACTCTGACAATATCTGCAGACACAACTATCTCTAAAACAGATACTGAGGGTGTCAAAAAAGCAGTAAAAGGAAAAAAACAAAGCCATGAAGCAAGGTTCTACTCCATTTATTGACTTCAAGAGTGACCCAAAAAACAAAGAATCAGAAACAACTAAAACAAAGGAAATCGGCAAAAAGACAATTCTTCAATGACTTAAATAAGGCAGCAGTTTCTGAAAACGTGGACACTCTTAATCATACATTTACCCAGCAACTGGACATGACTCCTCTGACAGTGGGGGAGGGTGAAGGAGTGGTTGTAATAGATCACAATGTGAAGAGAAAAAACAGGAGGTTGCTTTGGCTGTTACAAAAATTAGTGTGGGCATTCAAACAATAAATCCAGTAGATGTGTGCACAAAACTGGTGCAGTTGGCACCAATGTTTTGTGAAGCCCAAAAAGAGGTGGCAGAACAGCATGTGCCTGGGGAAAGGAGTACTACTATTAATGGATGGGAAGGCTTAAACAATCATAGGGGTGATGAGCATGATCCCTGCAGGAATCTAGAAGTACTCACAATACAAGGCAGGCTTTGTATTGAAATAATGCAGGGAATAGTTTGATCAGATTCGCGAAAGGTGGTGAAGTTTTGGATTGCTCTACCCACTGTGTGGTTCAGAGAAAATGACCAAAATAAGGTGAAGGGATTACAAGGCAAATACCAGATTTGTTCCTGTTATCATCCTATGATAACTATGATATAGACCACATACGTTTCCCGTAGGACCAAGTAACCAAAATTGTAAAGATGGTTATGAAAAAAAGAATTGGTGCTAAGGCTATGCTCAACTCATCCACAGATTTAAAAATACTGGGTATTGAAGTGTCCAATGTTCTCCCAGAAAATCACCTAAGGAAATATGGAGCTACCTCAAGTGTGGTGAAAGGTAGGAGATCGTGGGGTGAGCAAGCAGGTCAAGATGATTGAATCTGGGTCAAAACAGGAACAGGAAGAGTAACTGTGGAGACAGTGTAGTTTGAAAATAAGGGAGGAGATAGAAACAAGCTCTGGGCAATGCTCTCGGTAATCCTTACTGAAGTCTTTCAGAAATTCAGTGGTTTGGAGGAGGGGCTTTAGTTGGTGATCAGTTGAAGTTTCTCAGCTGGAACACGCAAGCCTGCAGTTCTTTTAAGAGTGAGGAGATGAAGAACTTTATTTTTCGGGGGCACAACCTGATTCTCTTCCACAAACCTGGTTGTGCAATGCCTTCAAATTGGACGGATTCACAATCATAGATCAAGTTGCTTTAACTCTAAATGGGTAAGACCTTCAGGGGGACTCCTTATGGCTATGCAAAACAAGGAGATCAAATCCTGCATTCGTTTGGCCTCAGAGGTATAAGGGATTCTGCCAGTTAGGATTTGCTTCAAAGCTGAGGGCAGATTGGGATGGCGTGTAGTCATTAATGTATACTGGAGCTCTGTGCATTACAATTTGGAAATATTCCTCACAGATTTGTCGAATGTATTTACCAATGTTAAGATTTACTATCCTGGGGATCATAGTTTGATAGCTGGAAATCTGAACTAGATGGTTGAAATTCTGCAGAGATTGGAATGTATGTATTGCAAATGGCACTGTTGCTGTAGATATCCTGGCGGCCAGAACAGGAAGGACTGGTGCTTCAAACTCCATAGTGGATTATTTTGTACTCTCCCCTAGTCTTCTTAGTAGATGCAATATGATTTTTAAAGACAGAGGGAAGAGTGATCACATTCCTATTCAGGCTTGCTTTGGTGCTGAGCATGGGAAGGAGGGATGAAAGGCTGTACAGGCAGGCCTTGTATTGCAATAATGCAGGGAAACGTTGATCAGATTACAGAAAGGTGCTTGAGTTTTGAATCACAATGTACTGTAGGCAGATAATGGGCAGGTCCGTAGGGAGCTATTGAACCCAACAGGCTTCTTAGATTTCATCTGGGAATTGGATAACTCAAGTGTCAAGAAGTGCCAATCGTGCAAGAACTATCAACATGGTTACGATCAGGAAACTGGTGACCACGAGAGGGAATTAAGAAGAAAATATGTGTCTGATGGCAGGTGAAGAGGTCTTTAAGAAAATGAATAAAAAGTTTTAATAGCTATCGAAACTCGTCCAAACAAAAAAGTATGAGAGAAATTGTCAGGACAGGTTGATCATGCTGAAGGCTTTTCAGAATGCAACTCAAAGAACTTCTGGAGACTAATTCATCCTCAAAGTCATGTCAAAGTCTCAGTTCAGATATAATCAAAAACATGGATCAGGGGCAGTGAGGTTAGATGAATTCATCTAGCATAAACTCTTCATTAAGTTTAGCAAAGAAATCTCTTTTTTATTCTTCTCACAACAAAATACGTACACATTCCATATAAATGACATAGATACTGTATACACCACACTTTAACACCTCTCTCACTACCACCTTGAATACACATTCATGCCTTCACACACTCAAATATTTACCACATATTCTAGCAAATATAAACAGTATAATATACACTGCAGTTCCTTTTCCTCTACACCTATTTACAATAGTTATGTTGGGCCCCACATTCTCTTTTGCAGTATGCCTTTCTTTCTTTCAGACCACTCAAATTGGTTAGTGGCCTATGTTTCAGCCCCCAATAAGAACCAATATTGTCCATAGTTCTCAGGACCTTCTTCAGGATAAACTATACAAACAAAAAGCAGTTCTAGCTCTGCTTATGCCAAAATATAAGGTTGTAGATGTCTTCACAAGTTCTACAGTTCTCAATCACCTAAAAACAATAAAACAAACACACTTGTTACAATCCAACCTCATTTCTTTTTTAGCGCAGCATATTTTATTTAAGCAACACAACCCCGAATTACTCCTTTGTGATAACTCACACTCACCTCCAATTTTTCTGATGGAGGATCTTGTAAGTATTGGGAAAACAGTCCCTCTGGTTATCACGGACCCCATCATGGTCTTTCACCCTTCTTAATCCTTCCAAATAGGATCAGACCAACAGTAACCTAAAAGCCATATGCCCAGAGTTAACATTCTCCATCGTGGACGTGGCTGCCACAGCTAGTCCACATCCTCTAGACCACAAACTAAAACACAAAAACAGAACCACAAACAGAGACAAACGAGGTCACTTACTTACTCAAGCCGCTATCTCCTGGATCTGTGTGCCGGATTTGGAACGTCCTACGCACGGCCACAGATCTATACAACTGCCAGTCGATCTACAAATCAATGTATCAATGTGTCGAATTAGGGTAATATTCTTTATGATTTATTACCCAAATACTTAATTCTCATGTAGCAAAAAAGGGGGACACGTACTCACCCATATCGCACCCAGGCCTTTTATGTCCTGTTTTGTGTTCTGATATTGTACACTTCAGATGCAACAAGTTCATCACTGCATCTATACCATGAAAAATAATAATAACGTTAGACTGTACGTGTATCCTGTACACAAAACCATAATTGAAACTACACCCTATTCCATCTGATTACATTTCCTTTTCGTTTACATGTACTAATGTTGCCATCTATTCAGTACAAACTAGTGATGGCCCTTGTTGTATGACCCACCTAAATAGTTTTTTAACTGGCGGGTGGTGCGAGGTAATGTTAGACAGCTCCCATCTCTTATTAGCAGAGCTGACTGTGATCTCTGTTGTTTCACATCAGATGGCACTGTGTACGTGTATCACATTTTCGCCTGAAACCTAGTGCAACCGAGTGGTTCCTTGCCTTCACAGTGTGTAGACTGTGTTCCTCTCTGTTAATCGCGGGCTCAGTCTCAGTTCAGTCTAATGTCATCCCCGAACAGGAGTGGAGGAAATATTTTGGGGATATCTATGAGGAAAGGAACCCCATGGATTGTAAGCTAAGGCTGAATGCCGAATGGGGCATTCTCTTTGATGAAGAGAGGATAGAGTGCCTCTTACATACTTCATCCAGATCAAGAGCTGCAGGCCAAATTGGCCTCACTAATGAAATTATGACAAATTCGGTGAGACAATGGACCTCTATCCTCTTTAATCTCTTTAAAAACATCATGGCAATGAAGAAATATCGGTCATTGCTATCCCAATCCAGAAAAAGGGGCAAAGATTGGACATCTCGAACTATCGTCCGATCACCCTGATGGACTTTGAGAGTACATTTTTTGCGAGTCTGGTTCTGAAAGAACTGGAAGACTGGTTAGACTGTGACAATACCATCTCCAAATTTAAACTGGCTTCCGTAAAGGCCTCTCGATCACGCTGAATGGCCTGCTACTGAACTAATTGAATCTGAGGGCCTCATTACGACCCAGGCGGTAAGTTACCGCCTGGGTCGTACCTTTACCACCATGGCGTAAACTATGTTTACGCCATGGTGGTTGGCGGACTTACCGCCCCATTCCGAGGTGAGTGGGGCGGTAAGTCCCCATTAACCCATTTACCCTTCCCCATTCCCATTTTTGCCCCATAGGGCACAATGGGAGTGGGGAAGGCGTTAATTACGCCACCGTAAATTACGGTGGCGTAATTAACAACAAGGTCCCTTAGCGCCATGGATTTTAACACCTGCTAAAAGCAGGTGTTAAAACCTCCATGGCGCTAAGGGACCTCAGAATTAGGCGGTATGGATCGGCGCTGTTTACGCCGCCGTAAACCCCTTACCGCCTGGGTCCTAATGAGGCCCTGAGTCTGAAATCTAACTTCCCGGTTTATGGAGTGTGGATTGACCTGTCTAGGGATTTTGACATGATAAATAGGGGCACATTATGGTGGAAACAAAAAAATTGAGGAATCCACCCTAATTTATCTTCATAAGAGAACATCTATTCAAGGGAGATTGGACTTGGAGGGACATTTGTCCCGGTCGATAAGAATGGAAAAAGGACTCAGACAGGGTTGCATAGTAGCCCCCAGCTTTTTCAATGTATTTCTTGCTTACCTCTTGGTATCACTAAGCCCCCATACGTTGATAGCCCCTTTGGTCTAGCCTACGTGGATGATATACTATTAGTATATCATACGCCTGTGGGCCTACAGCGTCTGATCGCAGCATTTGGCAAATATTCTCTGGCAAATGCTTTGGTTATCAACCTAAAGAAGACCTTTATTATGGTATGTAACCAATCGAAAAGGAAAAAGACCTCTAGATTTGGGTGGGTTTTAGATTCACAGGCCCTACCAGTAATTAATGAAATTAAATACCTAGGTTTCATCATAAGGTCTAGTCCTTCATCAAAGATATCAGAAATGGACTTAGAGGGAAAAGTAACCCAATTAATATGCCAAATGAAAAAAAATACTACATTCATAGTGCAGATTTACTTGTCTTCCTCTTATTGAATTCTATAAGGGCAAGGTAGTCCCGGTGTTGATGTATGGCATTGAGATTAACACTATGGCTGCAAAGATCAATTGCGGTAGAATCGAAGGCCAAATTTGGAAAGGAGTACTCAGTCTATCTACGTTACTGCACATGGCATGCCTATGTTGTGAATTGGGCTTAACATCTCTGCAGCCCCACATGGTGTGGAGAAGGCTAATGCTATATATTCCATCATAAGTCCCAAAATAACTGTGTTGTACGAGGATGTGGAGCAGTTTCTGAATCAATGTGAACATGGTTTCCTAATAGCACTAAAGGAAGAAGTGAGGATTGTGTTAATTAGTTGTGACTTTTCTCGAAAGGTATTGATAGAGAATCCTCTTAAGGTAAAAAATAATGTTAAGGCAGAATGATTGGATCACAACTAAGGAACAGTTCTCAGATATGAAGTTTTTCAAGAATTTCCCCATTTGCGATAAATCAAGAGATTTTGTGTTACCTTATCTTAGGTGTTTCCCAGATGCCAGATGGAGAGGGGAATTCTTGAGATTTCGTCTGAACCTCTTCAACGCAAGAGAATTACAGAACATTAGGAATAAAGGAAGATATGTTGGAGGATTTATATGCAATCTGTGAATGCTTGAAATACATCAAAGTGTGAAAAATTGCTTAATATCATGATTGGCTATGAAAGAGAAAAGAGTGAAACATTTCTATTGTTTTGTCCATAATGTTGATTGGTTGGACACAGAAGAATTTTGGAATAGATTGTCTGCCGGTAGAGAAACATATTTATAATTGGAAGTAATATGAATGTTGAAGGAACTTGAAACCATAATTATTTAATAGCGTGGGAAAGGTCTTGGCTACGAGGAGGATGTGATGAAATTACTGATGATGTAGTGGCACCTTTTAAGTTTAGGTTCTATCGATTGTTTATGCCCTTGAGCTGTGCCTAAATTGTCTATGTTATTCCGTTTCCCTTCTATTATTCATTTTATATTTGTTTTTCACTTTCTTTTCTTTATATGTATTTTTCTGTCAGTATTTTTATATATATTGTACTTTATGTAATCATGGATTTTCTAACATAAATTGTGAAAAGTCACTTGTTGACTAAACACAAATAATAAAAAGAATATTTAAAAAAAGAATATCCCATTCAAAATGTATGATGCCAGACCTCACCGTTCATGAGGAG
Organism: Ambystoma mexicanum; assembly: GCF_040938575.1. Classification (NCBI taxonomy): domain Eukaryota; kingdom Metazoa; phylum Chordata; class Amphibia; order Caudata; family Ambystomatidae; genus Ambystoma; species Ambystoma mexicanum. The sequence continues at coordinate 1,104,940,969 of NC_090930.1, read as the reverse complement.
TTAAATACCCAAGATCAACACCATATACAAACCCACAAACAAACACGACTTTGTTTTATACATAGATTTATAATGTGTAATGTACATAATACAGTTTTGGCTGTGAATGTAATCATGTTAATTAAAAATGTGCTTTTGCTCTGATTGATATTACAGACCTTGCTGTTCATTCACTTCCAAGCCGATTTCTGTGGCACAATTAGTTAATATGTGTAGCTGGTATCTGAAAGTTTGGGGGTTTGGGCACACCCTGCGATATCAAAATTTTGAAAGTGTTATGATATTGATTTAGTTTATAATTGTTGCTTGTGAAGTTGAGACCCTTCCTTTCCCCAAAACTGGGTTTTTAAATGTAAACAAACTCTCAGGATGTGGTATGGGGAGAGAGTTGGGGATAGAGAAACCAATTCCTATCAGTCCTGGCAAAACTGGGATGCCAGATCACCCCAGCACAGGGTAACAAGCCTTAATTATTTATTTAGCAAAAGGGTCAGAAGGGGACATGATAGAATTGCTTTTTTGTGAATGGTATTTCAGAAAGTGAGGTAGGGGAGAAGTTGCCAAGAGGGGAAGATATGGGTGAGCTGAGCATGACGTACAACAAGAGAGACAAAGAAGGTCCCTCAGATCTTGGACATCTTTGATGAGACGTAGAGGGAAATATCATTGGCCGATCGAGAAATGGGGAGAGAGACTGAGGATGGGGATGGCAGTGGCAAGTATAGGGCATGGCATGGATATGAGGAGGTAATGGAAATGAATTAGCTGGATTTAGCTTTGTCCAAAGTGTAAGGCAGTGTGCGAGGGTGACTTTATAGGAGATCAGGGGTGAAGAGGATTGCTTTCCAGGCCAATTTCATAGCTGGAGTGTCATTTTGAGTTTGAGACAACTAATCTCGCTTAAGGAGATCCAGGTGTGGAGTTGGGTTGAGAAGTGTGAGATGGTTGTTGGTGCTCAAAGGAAGGGGTGAGAGATGAGTTGAAGTCAAGGAAGTCTTGGCTAATATGCAATGACTGCCATGGAGAGAGAACAAAGGAGAGATGACCTTATGGCTTGGTAGGCAGCCAAGAAGTCAGATTTAAACTTATATTTAAATAACAGGAAGGTGAAAGGGAAAGGATTGAAGGGAAGGCCATGCCATTGTAATGTAAAAGCGTGTGGTCCAATGGAGCGGTATCAATAGAGAGTGTAGAACATCTGAGTGATGGTGATTGGCAGATGAGATCCAGGGATTTGTCTTCGAAGTGGGCTGGTTGTTCATGATGGGGGGTCAAGGAGTGGTCAGACAAAAGGGATTCAATATCAAGTTGGTGGGTAGTTGAGCTTTCTGGAAGATTAAAGTCAAGTTATTGGGAAATCAAGGTCTACATAGAAAAGAAGGTGAAAAGCAGCTTCAGATTTGTAAAGAAGGTGTGTGGCCACGAGGCCTCTAGAGAAATAGGTTGGTGAGGCTTCCACAAACAGTTTAGTAATGGTGTGCTTGAAGGGAACATGGTGGAATTCAGATGGAGGAAGAGGGTAGATGCATTAGCCCTGTTGATCATGAATCCAGCCCCTCGACCATGCTGGGGAACAGTGGAAAAAGGAAGCAGCATATGTGGGAAGCACCGAAAGTGTGCCTGAGTCATGGGGTTGAGTCACATCTTGTTGATGGCCATGACTGTTAGCAGAGGGTTATGAGAATCAACATGGTCAGTGAGGAATTAGGTTGTTTTGCCTAGGGATTGGTGGATTAGGTTAGGGAAAGAGATGGCCAGGAAGCCTTTTGAGATTGGTGCTGGTACAGTGGTGAGCCGGAAGGGGTAAAGGAGGGAGAAAGGCATGGAGGATTGTCATGTTGGGACAAGTATGAATCTCCATGTAAAGGATAGCAAGAAAGTTGTGAGTAGGAGAGTGATATTGCAAAAGTGAACGGTGAGGCTCCAGTAAGACTGGTGTGAGAAGTGCATGTATATGAAAGTGGCAGTGAATAATGTCACTATAAGGGCCTGATGAGTGCGAACACCTAATGAGAGTTTGAACAGGTTGAGGACTAGCGCCTCAAGGCAGATTTGTTAAGTGATGTCAGAAAACACAGTCTGCTGGGCAACAGAACATTCACATGGGGGAAATAGTTGTAGAGTGGGCTGTAGCAACACATTTTGTTAAAATGCCAGCACCAATCAACAATGAAAGCACAGCAGCCTGGTAGCAACAAATTAACTTGGAAGGCAGCTTGCGACCAACAAGAAAATCGACAGCAAGCATTCAGCTAACAAATAGATTTAAAACGCCAGTAGATACCAGTAATAACACATTTACTTAAAAGGCCAGTAGGGATCAGCAAAAAGTTAATAGTACACTGGCAGCAACCAAAGATAGAGACTAACATTAAATGAAAGTAGAGTACTAGGAAACACGTTTAGCTAAAAGAATGGCAGCAACAAACAATAAGTACACAATAAACTGATAACAACCACATTTTGTTAATGGCTTCACATAAGACTCAACAAAGTAGTGTAAGTGACTTGTTTAATCACCTTAATCCAAATCACCTATGTACAGCAGACAGTTGCTTCACTGCCTCAAATGCTCCTTTTGGTCCTGAAATAGTGTCAGTTGCAATTTCCAGCTGGATTCAGGCTTAGGACTGAAAGCCTGGAGGAAAGCTGGGATGCATCCGCTCGCTGCCACGGCCAGTGTTCAATAGCTTCTTCTTCTTCTTCTTAATTATCGGAGGCGTGGGCGGACCCACGCAGGCGCTTCCCCATCCTATAGGATGATGTGCACCGTACCCACTAATTATTATTTAGCTCCATTTAAGCTCACAATTCCTCCCACCTCCCTGTCTGCCTCACAAAATCCAACATCACACTACTCCTCTTCCTGCCTCTCTACCCATCACCTCCCAGTAAAGTCCTCCCACTCAGCTCAGCCACACCCAACGCAGTCAACCGAACCCTCATCAATTCTCTCTCTGCAACATGTCTCTCACACCTAATCAAAAAATGTCCCACCATTTCAGGCACCCCACACACCGCACAGTCCCTTGATTCACGCTTCCCTATTCGAAATAGACAGTCATTCAGCCCCACATGACCTATCCTCAACCGATTCAGCATCACCTCCTCCCCCCTCCTCCATTCTGAACTCCCTGCATCCACCTTCACCGACACTTTCCCACGAACACCGAACATCCACCTGCCCTTCACCCCACTCACCCACCTCTCCTGCCACTCATCCAGGACCCGTCTCACCATCACAGCCTTCACCCCATCCACACTCAAAGGCAACCTCACATCAATCACTCCCCTCCTCATACCCTCATCCGCCGCCAGATCCACCAACTCATTTCCCAAAATGCCACTGTGACTGGGAACCCACGCCAACTCCAAATCCATACCCCCGCGCACACACCGATCAATCTTCATTCTAATATCCAAAATCACATCCTTCCTAACACCATCCCCTGCCACAATCACCTGTAACCCATTCAATGAATCTGAGAACACCACCACTTTCTCATACACCAACTCACACACCCTATCAATCGCCAATGCAATCGCCACCAACTCAGCCGTACAAATAGACACATCATTCGTCAGTCGTCCTATTTTATACTCCCCAATGCTTTCTAGATAATACGCCATTCCCACTCTCCCAGACACAGGATCCTTTGAACCATCCGTAAAAACCTTTTATCCTTCCTTTCCTGCCACATACTCCTGACCCAAAGCTTTGTCCTCACCCCGCATACCTCTCTTCTTCGATACCACATTCGCCAACTCCAAACACACCTTTGGAGATCTCATCATCCACCTCGGCCTTCTCTCCAAATCCGTATCTGTCACAATCATCAAATCACCCACACCCCACTGCACTCCCTTCTCCCACATGTGAAACCCAAAAGTGCCCCCCTTTCTCCTCCACCGATCCCTGTAATAGTCAAACCTCCAATTATACTTCAAACATTCACGCACCGGATGAGCCACACTCTTCGCACTGCACTTCACCCACCATCCATCTCATATTTAACGCATCCCTCATCAACCCCAATGGCATCTCTCCCACAAGCACCTGAACCGCATTCACTGGAGAGGACCTCATCACACCCGAACACACTCTCAATGCCCTCGCCTGTACCCTATCTAACTGCAACTTCTGACTCGACGTATAACCCACTGACACCTGACACCCAAAATCCATCACACTCAAAATTAACCCCTTATACAACATTCGTAAACACTTCTGTTGCGCACCCCATTCTTTCCCAGTCACCGCCCGCAACAAATTCAGCCTGCGTTTACACTTATCCACCACACATCCACTTGCACATTCCAATTCAACTTTCTATCCAGAATCACCCCCAAGTACCAAAACTCTTCCACGCTCTTCACCCTCACACCTTTCAAAACCAAATTCAACTCCTGCTGCACTCTTTTCCTTGAGAACACCATACTCACACTTTTATCCACAGGCACCGAGAAACCCCATTTCCCACACCACTCCTCCATGCGTACTATCGCAGATTGCAACCGTCTCTGTACCAACAACAAACACCGCCCTCTTACCCAGACCACACCATCATCCGCGAAGAAATCCACTTGACACCCAATTCCCACCAAAGCCCGAATCAACCCATCCACCATCGCTTTAAACAGCATCGCACTAATCACACTCCCCTGCGGCGTCCCATTCTCCATCTTCCAAACTTCAGACAGCACCCCCCTCACTCTCACCTGAAAGGTCCTATCTGCCAAAAATGCCTTGATCCACCGAAACATTCTTCCCTTCACACCCATCTCCAATAGTCTCACTAACAACCCTCCCTTCCACACCATATCATACGCCTTCTCCAAATCCAAAAAGAACGCTCCACCAACTCTCCATCACATAATGCCTCCTCCACCCCAGTCACTAATCTCACTAATGGATCAGCCACCGACCGATTCCTCCTGAACCCACTCTGACAGTCTCTCAAACATCCATTCGACTCCAAATAAAACCCCAATCGCTCAACCACCATCCTTTCCATAACCTTACACAGCACAACAGTCAACGCAATCGGTCTATATGACTTACACTCTGTAGGAACCTTGCCACCCTTCAAAATCGCCACTACAATCGCTCTTTTCCACAACTTCGGCAAAACTCCATTCTTCCAGATCTCATTGAACAGCACTAATACCTCTAACTTACATTCCTCAGGCAACTTCTCCAAAAATACATACATAACTCCATCCACCCCAGGGCTAGACCACTTCCCCTTCCGAATCGCTCCATTCAACTCTACCATCGAAAATGAAACCTCATATTGCTCCTCCCAAGGCCCAACATTCGCCACCACCTCTCGCGTCTCCTCCTCTGCCACACCCATTTGTATCATCACCTCTTCTGGAAAGTTCCTCGAACTGTGAACCCCCGCAAAATACTCCCCCAACAAATTCGCCTTATCCCCATCCTCACTAATCACCTCTTCTCCTTTCAACAACACAGACATACCACCCTGTGACCTCATTAATCCGGACATCCGCTTGAACTGTTTCCAAACCTTACTCACACCAGAATCACTCCCCAGGGACCCACAATAGCCCCTCCAATATCCTCGCTTTCTTTCCCTAATCACCCTCTGCGCCACCGCCTTAGACTTCTTATATGCCACCAGATCCACCAACATTCCTGTTCTCACCGCTCTTGCTCTAGCCTTCTTTTGTGCCGCCACTGCACTTGAACATTCCACCGACCACCAAGGAACCTCGATCTTCCCACCCTTCCCCTTCTCAACCTCCGGAATTGCTGCCACAGACGCTGCTCTCATTCCCTGCACTAGATGCTCATTCCATTCATCCACCCCCCCCTCTCTCTTCCCCTTGGAACAATCAAATCCCGACACACTCCCTTGTACACCTCCAAATCAGCCTTCCTAAAATTCAACCGACTCCCAGTCATACGTGACCTGATCCCTACCTCACCCCTCACAGTCACCAAAATAGCAGAATGATCGCTCCCCATGTCTCCATCCTCACGCACCTCCCAATCACATTCACCCGCAATTGCAGCAGTCACCCAGGTCAAATCCAAGCACGACAGCTTGCCAGTCCTCACATCCAACCTCGTACCCGACCCATCATTCAGCAATACCAGACTAAATTCATCCGCCATGTCTTGCAACAGTTCTCCATTCGTATCTGTCCTATCACTACCCCACAACGTGTTGGCACTGTTAAAATCGCCACACAAAACACACGGTCCCACATGTCCTCTTATCACTCCAGTCAACACACCCACTTCCACCACCTCACACGGATTATAATAATTCAGCACCAATACTTCCAATCCTCCTACCCGAATCCCTGCCCCAATCGCCTCTACTGCTCCATCCACCACAATCTCCCTTGCAATCAACCCCTTTCGAACTGCTAAAGCCACACCCCCCCCTCTCCCCTCCAACCTATCCTTACGAAACAACTCAAAACCTGGTATCACAAATCTCAAATCACCCCTCAACCACGTCTCCTGAATACAAACCATGTCAACATTCAATTCCTCACACAACACCGCTTTCAACTCCTGTCCATTCCTCAACAAACTCCTCGCGTTCCACTGCAAAATCCTCACGCCGGCACCCCACTCAGCTTCCGCACTTTAGCAACCTTCTTAAACACATCTTCTTCTGATACATCTACAGCATTCAAAAACCTCCTCCCAGCTTCCACCACTCCTTTCGTAAGATCTGATGAACTGATAGACGTATTCCCCTGAACCAGATCCAGCACATTCACTATAAAGCACAAAAACTCAGTTTTCGGGACAACCACCATTTCTACACCTTTCATTTCACCCACAACTTTCTTTCTTCCCACAACCTCATCCACCACCAACTTTTTCTCACTCACCTCACTCACTACCCGTACTGGTTTCACCTTTGCAACAGCCTGCGCATAAGACAGACCTTCCGCCGCCTTCACCTGTACCACTTCTCTCGCCACCCTGTAACTCTCACACCCCCTAAACGTGGAAGAATGCCCCCCCACAATTCACACATTTCTCCAGAGTCCCCACCGTGCATTCCTTTATATCATGATCTCCACCACACCTCCCACAGTGTCTCTCATTCCTGCATGCTCTCGCCACATGTCCAAATCGTTGACACTTATAACACCTTAATGGCATTGCCACATATGCTTTCACACAATACCTCTGATAAGCCATCTCCACCACCTCCGGACACTCCGTTCTCTCAAATCTCACTGCCACAGTTGTAGACACCACATCCCCATGTGCATCCCTCCTCCCCAACCTCCAAGCCTCCACCACCCCCACTCCCGCCAGTTGCTCCTCCACCTCAGACATACTCATAACCACTGGCACTCCATACAGCACCCCCTTACAAGACACTCCACTTTGATCAAACACTCTTACCGCATGTCTACCCAGACAATGCACCTCCAGAATCTTTGCTTTGCTATCAGCATCCGACCCCTCCACCAACAACCGACCCCCAGCCACCACTTGTACCCGGGAAACATCTCCCACTGCTGCCTTCAACCATCTAGCAATCTCCGTCGGATTCACCCCCAGAAACGTCTTGTCACGATTTTCAGGGTTCAACACTACCTTCCACACACTATCAGACTGCATCTTCTCCTCAGACATACCGCTCACTGAGGCTTCCAGCCCCTCCAAAGCGCACTTTTCTGGAGTCCCCGACCCTGAGATGTCCCGGACCAGCCCCCCTTCATCATCCCTCTGAGGGGATCTGCTGAGATACCATCCCTCATTTCCCACCTTCCCCCCTCCACAGGTGTAAATTTCACAGATGATGTCTTCCCCCTCTTTGCCTCCTCCTCCTCCACCCCCCCTTTCTTTCCAACCTTCCCTTTCCCCTTACCCATTCTTACCACCTCCTCTGAGCACTCTCACTCCTTGCATCCGACTCCAGAGACCGCTCCTCCTCCTCGAACCCAGCACCCTCCACCCAGTCACTGCTCCGCCCTGCCTGGGTCCGCCTTCTCTGAGAGTCTCCTCTCCCCTGCAACAGAGCCACCGTCCCTAGTTCCTGTCAGAGGAACGGGCCTCTGCTAGCGTCCCTCCACGAGTGTCTGCCAGCACTACCATTGTTGTCCAATTCCCATCCGAGAAACGGCCCTTAGTAACGCAGCCCCAGTGCATGAGACGCGACTCCTCGTGTTCAATAGCTTCAAGCGCGCGCGAGGTTCGTGCCTACGCACTCGAGTCTCGCGAGGCTCCGGTAGTTGCAGCGTCTTGCGAGACCGTAACCTTGCTTTACTTTAGCCTGTAACTTGGTCCCTGGACTGTTACTGGGCATCAAATCCCCACCACCTTAGATGCGATTGCTTAAGTATTCACTGCACTCTAGAAGACAAAGCGTTGTTTGATAAGCAAGTTCAGACAGTTGTTTTCTGAAAAATGCATTCGAAAAATGCACCTTCATCATCTCATAATATGAAAGGCATTTTTATCCAATATCCCCCAAAAATGTTCGTTTTTCAACTCTCTACGCTTGCCACAACCTTTTCTAAATGAGATTTTCCCATGAGCACTACAACTTCTAACATTTAATGTAGCTCGTTCAATGCACATTTTCATAGAGGAATAACCTTTTTCACTAACATCTGTTAGCAGTTATCTAAATGTAAACAAGGTTGTGTATTATGTCAAAATGATCCATAAAGTAGTAGGATGACATGGGGAAAAACTGCAGCGGATATCTGCTTCAGTATGCCTGCGAAACTCTTCCATCTGTGGGCAAAATGACATCCAGTGCGGTCATTTTACACCAGTGTTGAGTAACTTGGCAGTGACATTCGCCCAATCAACTACCGTCATACTGTTGACTTTGCTGTGGTGGGTGAATGCAAATGCAACTAAAAAACATCTCTGCACCAGTGCAAAATGACATGGCACTGGCGCTCTTGTGTGTAATATGTTCTAAGTGTGGGTCTTGAGGATCACATTTGAGTATTGTTTCTTTCCCAGGGGACAAATTGTGAATAGCTGACTTCAGTAACAGTTTTAGCATCATAATGTTGCTGGCTTGAGCTGTGCAGTGCACAGACACACACACACACACACACACACGTTTTTCGCCTTCCTTATTTGTTCACATCTGCTGTATTCGCGCTGCTGGATTCGCTCCTGTGAAATGTAAAGGGAGAGCTTATATTGTATGCGTTGACACCTGCTCAACAGCAGGTACCTTAACTGTCAACAGGGGAAATGGGTTACGAGCCATTATAGCAAATTGCCCCTTCTATAGTTAGATCTTTATAAAATTGCACACATACGAGTGAGGCCCATCAGCGGGGAAAGTGGTGAGTGTAGCTGGCGCTGTTGGGGGGTGGACAGATGGCCACAGCATTGCAAACAATCACTGGCAATAGCCATAGCTCTGGGTTTGTGTAGGACTTCCTTTTCAGCGGTTGCCAGTGAAAATGACAGCACGTTCTGTGAAGGGGAGGGCGAGCCATGTTTTGTGTCGGTATTCACAGAATGTAAGGACAGCAAAACGCATGCCATAGCGCACTTGTAAAATGTACACGGAGGACTGGCAAGTATGCAAATAGCCTATCAAAAAGTGGTATTTAAGTGCAATGCAAGATATCAGCCATAATGTAAATTATGTGAACGCATTACAATTAGGTTTATACAGCACATTTCCGTGAGGTTCATGCGCTAGGACACAAACCGTTCCAGTATTGTTATATGTTGTCATTTCTATGATGCCTGCATTGCAAAATGTTACTTCTCTTCATATTGTGAGGAATTGTATTGGAAATACATTTGCTCATATTTAAAATTGTGCCCTTGAATTTGTGGTGAGTTGTTTTGTTCAATAACATCAAATGCAAAAGAAATTAACACTTTTTGAGCCCTTAATCTTCCGTCAATCGAATTTGTGACAACAGCCATCTGTAGCACAAATATAGTGTGCGGTTTACTTGCACACATGAAATTACAGTGTCATTTGTCTAATATTTAATTTGTGGGAAAATACATCTGCATTGTTCCATTGAACCATCTCCGGTTCCGGAAGCACCTCAAAACCTTCCTCTTTTCTTTTGCCTTCACTCCCCCTCTCCCCTGCTGATCTGTTCTCTCTTGGCACCGTGCATCTGGCCATCCTCTGTATTTTGGGCCCAGGTACCTGCTCATCCTGCCACCCTCCCGCACTGCCTCCGGGCCACCCCTTGCACTGGGGTCTGTATCTGTACCCATACAGCCCCCCCTTTTTCATCCGGCACTCATCAGACCTACCCTGTCTGCTGCCTTAAACCTAGCACTTGCAAATTGCTGGCTGCATTACCACTGTATGTTGTCTTTATTATTTATTTATTTTTATTTATCTGTTTCTCCTCTGCTTCGCACTTTCAACCTCTCCCCCCTTCCATGCATTTTCCCCTCCCCCCTCTCCCATGCACTTGCGCGTTCTCAATGTCACTGGGCCTAGTAAGATTGCTGTTTTGTTCTCCCCTGTTCCCCTCCCTTGCCTTGTCGCGCTCTGAAACACTTGTGTACGAGCGCGATAGAAATAAAATATCAATCAATCAATCAATGTGTTCCATTTGATGCATGCCCCCACTGAGTGACTCACACGTAGTGGACCCCAATCCCCCCTCCGTAAATGAGAGTCTCCTACACTCGATCTACCTACCAACAACGCCACGACCTTGCTGCGCCCAGACCCCTTCTCAACGTCCCATGCCTGCTTATGCTGCAAGGTAACTTTGCTCTACACATGCACCCCCACCACGGCCTGGTACACGTACTCCATATATACTGTACTCCTGACTACCTAATACATGACATGCCACATCGTTCTATGATAACAAATGTATTATGCCACTCTCTAACAGCGTATTCACCATACCTATGTTGCCCCCTCCTATTGTAATTCATGTAACAAGTGCTAAGCAAGCACGTCCACCATTTCCCCTGATCTTCACAGTATTAGCCACGCAATAATGTATTAGCTGTGCCTCAATTCATGTATGGTTATTAGCCCTACTGTAATTTGAATAATATTACCTCAATTCATGCTGAATATTAGCCCCACAGTAATTTGTATGCCAGTTTCTCAACTCACGATTGACTAATAGCCCTACTATACTTGTTTACCAGTGCCTGAGTTTTATCCTGGATATTAGCACACTGCAATTTATATGCCAATGCCTCAGTTTATGTTTGGATATTAGCCCATTGTAACCTGATTATCAGTGCCTCTGTGGGATATTTCAACCCACTTGTCCAGGCCCCGCAACATTACTGTGCATTGCTTGCAGCAGAAACCTCAGAATGGCCGCCGGAAAGCATGCTGCTCGCTAAAAATCACCAGAAAGTGCGCAGTAAAAATCTGAAAAATAGGCCGCCATCCACTTTTGCCTATGTCAGTGGGAACATAGGAGACCACTGCCAAAACCCATCATTTGGCTGCCCACAGAGCAAAATCATTGCAAAAGAAATACAGAGCTGTTTTAAAAATCTGTTTATCCCTGGCTTTCAAATTTGCAAAAATCAAGGCTCACAAACCACCCAAAAAGATACAACCTCCTTGTTGGGTGTTAAACATCATTCTACTTCAAGAATCCACATAAATACAATGTCCACAGAAGTATATGTTATCTGAACAAAGTCCACTTTTGAAGATGGTTGCTGGAAAAAATCTGTCAAAAATGGGTGTAATACCGTTATTCACCTCTGTCAGAAGCCGGCGATTTAAAACCTGTCATGTGTAAAGTTATACATTGAACTCAAACTTTGCCAAAGAAAGACTTGCCATCAGAAGCCTAAGAGGTGGATACAATTCAAAACTATATTCTAAAAAGGCTTGAAGTAAGAAATTGATTGATGTATTTGTTAAAAATTTAAGTTATATTTTAAGACAAGACAATTTCAGATATTATGTTTAAAAGTTGAAGTTTCCCACACTGAGCTTCAAACACATTCCACACCCTTTTACCCAACAAAGGAATATCCCCCCTGCTCTCTGCTAAGAAACTGGCAGGCTGGTGTGAAAAGGAACTGGGAGGGGCACTCTGGCCTGTTGCTCTGAGTGCACACAAAGGGCTCCCTTGAGCTGAACGGAAATGCTAATTTGTGGCATCAATAGAAACTGCCCTGGCAGGAAGAGGGCCATGTGACTCTCTGACTCAGCCAAGACCTTGGAGGCGGGCCAGACTGAAAATGTGGATTTGAAATTGTATTAAATATATGTTTAAGGAAAATACTTCTAAAATATTGTACCGAACTGACAAAAATATGAAATTTAGAGATTATTAAAATGAAAAATTCGCTCACAGTTTAAAACGAATCTGGAATCTGTGCGATGATCTGAGAATGATCACAAATGTTTTTAATATTGTAGCTAGTGTGGTTGTGCTAGGAACATGAAAAATTACAGAAGTATGACCAGATGGTATGTGCATGTATATGTAAAAAATTGTACAGATCCAAAAATGTGTAACCTACCAAAAGCGCAAAAAAACTGTCATTTGTGAACCAAAACTCGTAGGAACATGGGACTTGAACAGAGACGTGCCTTAATTAATCTATCATGTAAATATGTCTTATGAACAAGTTGTGCATATGGGAAATATGTTTTTGGGGAAAAATAGATTTTCTAAGTAAAAGCAAAGGCGAGGTTCTTCTCTAGATTGTAAATGGCAGCATCACTCTGACACATGATGACACACTGTTCCCTTCTCAAATCAGGGGACAGGGAATTCTCTGACCTATCAGATCCTTAGAGGGTTGGGCATAGACAATCAGCCTCCCCACCCACTTTGGAAAATGGATAAATAGGGACTGTTGAGGACCCACAGACACAATTTCTCACTCATCAACTGATCCACTGGCGAAGCACCCTGCAGGAAGATCCAGACTCCAGACTCTAGAACCAGACCCAGAATCCAAACTCTAGAACTTTGAAGCAGAAATACCCAATCCAAAAAGCTGAACCTTTTCATCAGGCCTTTAAAATCTGGCACCCTGATTTTAACCCCTAAACTTCCAAGGGGCACTACAAAATCCAACAGCCTGGCTGAGCTGTTTTGCTGTTCTAGCTAAGACCCTCATGTTAAAACCAAGATCCAGACCCATAGAGCAGAGCTGTACCCAGAACCAACCTATCAGATCCAGTCCAAGAGGCCGCGCAGACAAGAGGGCCTTGCTGAGAGCAGATCCCAGTGCCTGAGACCTGTCCGGTGGCGAGAGAATCCCAGCCAAACCCTTGACCAGATCTTTGACGGGCCCATTCCATTCCAAAGCCATAGGAGTGAGTATTTAGTACAGAACTTGTGTCCATCCTGAATTCTTTTCATTATATAGTCTGTGATAATTGTAGCGATAATCATCTGTGCGCTGATATTTTCTGAAGAAAGTCAAGTGTCCTGGCGCACAGCAATCAGAGCGGAAGGCACCCTGTTCTGGTGGTTGTCCCGTTGGGTATCTTGTACTTTCATAGCTCCTTAGTATAAGTCCATTTGGTTCCTAATCTTTAAAGCGCATCTTTCATTTTGAATCTTGACTCTGTTTCTGAAAAATCTACCTTCACAAAAACCTCTTTAACTTTTGAACCGTACGTCCTAGAAACGAAATTTAAATGTCATTTTGAAGCTAACATCCTCAGTTTATAGCTTTTCTGCAATCGCGTTTCCCGCACGCGGAACAGTTGCCGCGAATTTGCAATTTGGTTCAATTTCACCACATGAAAAATTGCTATTTCTTGCTTTCAACTTCTGAATTTCGTTTTCCATCTGCTAATCATTCTATAATCATTGCTAGTGTGGACCTGACCCAATCCAAAGCAACTCTCACTAGTTCTGAATCTCATTTAGCGAATTAAAATCATTTTTAGCATTTTTCCCATTCAATTCAAATCACATTTAAAAGCAATCGACCTGTTTAAAATCATTCCTGTTCTCTCTAAGCTTGCTGGGGGAATTGGGATTGAACTGCATTGTTGATTGTTATTCCTGATACCTGTGTGCCCTCTTCCATATCTTCATATTGCATGTTGGGGGGAGTGAGTAGTAACAGAGGAAAAAGTGATCATATTGTCTTTTGATTGAAGTCATATCAAGTTTTATTTCTGTGTTGCATTTCTTCCTATCATTGCAATTTCTTGAACCATATAAAGTATTCTCTGCTAGATTATTCTTCCTATTCCTACTCCTAATTGATTAAAGAGATTGTTGATATTGTAATATTATCCATTGCTGATCATTATTAATATTCATAGGTGTGATATTCAGATATTATCCATATTTATAAAAGTGTGATTACATGGACGCGGTAGCGTCCATGTAGTTATGGTTAAATTGGTGTTTCCATAGGAAGAGCATTTTTTGGGTGGCTTATAACTTTGCTCCCTCTGGACGAATCCTCACCAAACTTTGCAAAAAAAAGTATATGGCCCACTCTGAATTTTTTTGCAAAGTTTGGAGAGGTCTGGTCCGGGGGGGGGCAAAGTTATAGGGGGGGTCCCAAAACTTGTGTTTTTTCCCATAGACATAATGGGGAAAAAACTTTGCGCACGCCTAATGCCCAAACCGCTGGACAGATTTACACCAAATTTGCGGCAGGAGCGGGGGCTTTGTCCCGAAAGCGTGCTTTTGCAAATTTGGTGTAAATCCGTCCAGTAGTTTTTTTTAAAATGACCAAAATGTAAGGCAAAGAAATTAGTGATATCTCCGTTCGCTTCGCGGATGGACTTCCCTGTTCGCTTCACGGACAGTGCCCTGATTGGCCGAGCGGCTTGCACGATGTCCGCAGACATCCGACGTGTTCACTGATTGGACGGCGTGGGGCGTGGAGCACATCAGATTTTTGGTGGCGCCCGCCATCTTACATTCGCGGACGACCGCGGACAGCGAGGTGAAACTTGGTTTAAAAATTGAATTGTATTTAGTGGAGTGTGTTGGTGTGTAAGAGTGTTTTGGGGAGGGTGGGGGAGTATGAGATAGGTGCAATGTTGTATTTTTTTTATGTGCTAGACGCTTTTGTTGTGTTCGATTTGTCTGCGGACAACACGGCTGTTCTGAAATGTTCGTAAATAAACAGAATGGATTCGGTGTCAAGTTGAAAGTGTTCTAAGAAGACGCGTGGGGTCCTGGAATGTTCGCAGGGGGTGTCCTGAAGACGGTGTCTGTATTGTTCGTTGTCAAGCTGAAAGTATTCTAAGAACACTCGCGGTGTCCTGAAATGTTTGTACATAAAGAAAATGTGGTGTCCTAATGACGATGTCCGTATCGTCCTCTGGCAAGTTGAATGTGTTCTAGGAACTTCCTTGTGTCCGTGGACATTAAAATGGTTGAAATGCTTGAATCTATGGGTGTGATATGATGCGGTGGTTGTGGCCAGGGTATAGAATGTTGGGTGCGTCGCCATTTGGCCATGCACCCAAGACTCTATGCCCTGGCCACAACCACCACAGCATATCACACTCATATGCCATGCATCCAAGAGTCTATGCCCTGGCCACAAGCACCACAGCATATCACACTCATAGTGGCTTATAACTTTGGGTCAAAAACAAATTTATAAGGAACAATGTTATAAGCCAATATGGGTGTAATATGCTGCAATGGTTGTATTTATCATGTTATACTTACTATTTGGTTTAGTAACGGGAGTCCATGTTTTTCTTGTTCATTTCTGTGATAAAAGAAAATAGAATGTTAGTATTAGTATTTTATAAAGACTTATTACATTGTACAATCACATTTTTTACTTTTTTTTTTGATCCTCGTATTTAGTAGATGACAAACCAGAGTACTGTGCAATTTGCTCAGTTTCTTTGTATGTTGCTAAAATCATTGGGTCTGTGGGAGAAAAAAAATCCATGTTGGATTAAAAAAAAACCTTTTTCTGTTATGCTACAGTTTATTTGTTTGTTTGTTTTCAGTGTTTCTTGTTGTTTCTAGCTAATGCTTTATACATTGGATTGTTCCAGTTTTTGGGAGCAGTAAGATATTAGGTATTTGTTTGGATGTTGTAAAATTTTGGAGCAGTTAGATACCAGTAGGCGTATTCTAACTGTTTATTTTTTTATATAAATTCGTGGTATTGCTTTATCTATTTGGATAGTTCAAAATTTTGGGTCAGTTAGATACCAATTGGTGTATTCTAACTGTCTATGTTTTGCTCTTGTTTGGATATTTCTAAATTTTGGGTCAGTTAGATACCAATTGGCGTATTCTAACTGTCTATTTGTTGCACTATTTGAGTGGTATTAATGTATCTGATTAGTTGTTGTAGCATCTTTGGGCAGTTAGATAGCTTTTGGAATATTGTGACAGTTTATATTTTTTTACTACAAGTGTACTTAAGGTTTAAGTACAGTTTAGTTATCAAATTTTGGTTTTAAGAACATTAAATAAGCGTTTGTAAGATTTGCTGGTAATCTCTGCTTTAGAGTAATGGTACTATCATTGCATTCAAACCATCCACATTTCTTTTTTATATATGCAGTGTAGTGCCCTGAATTGGTTGTGGCTCCTGCGTGGTAGATTATACCTATTGTTGTGAAGGTTTTCCTACCAAGTGATATTTGACCATGTGTGAATCCAGTCAGCTTGCAGTTCTTTTTGGTACCATCTGCATTGTAACGTAGAAGCATTAGTATTACGTATTTACTATGTGTTTGTATTACTAACGTGGAGCGATTATCTGAATTGCAGGTCGAACATAATCTACCGTGGTTTGCATTTTGTACAAGTTCCTGAAATGGAACGGATTTACAATTAGGTATTGATATATACACAAAGCGCTCATTGGGGATTTGTTCTTGTGTCACATTGTTGCAGAGAGTGCATGTATGTTTCCACATGTATGAAATCTGGAAGATTTCATTTATAGGTATGTTTTTGTTTTCCAGTACTAATAGTAAGTACATTAGAAATTATTGTGGATCTTCCTGTGAGTTTATAGTGAATTTCACCATTCCAGCACAGTAGTCCAATTGTTGTCTTGTCCCATAAATACTATACGTGTTGTCAGGATTGTTTGCTGCATTTCTGTGAAGTACTAACATTTGCAAACACAATGGGTCCGTACTGTGTAAGTAAATGTTCTCAACAATTGGTGGTAATTGAAATAGAATATTCATTGCTACATTTGCATAGCAATTTACACCAACTATAATTGAGAGTTTAAATGGACCAGGTAGTTCTATATCTGACTGCTTTTTTTGGAGTTTGTCTTCCTTCTTTGAAGAAGTACCTGGTTTCCTTTCCCTAATTGATTCTTTTTTGCTTGTGGCACTTGATGAAGTATTACTTTCTTTTACTCTCTTTGGAGGATTCGCAGTGACATCCTGTTGCTTTTCTGTATGATTTATTTTTCTTTTATAATGTTTTACTTTTTGTGGAACAGAATATGTGTTTAGATGGGGAGTGTATAGTGAACGAAGTCTATTGTATTCTAAAATGCAAGGAATATCAGCGTTTATTTTACTTGCATCAAAGTTGATTAGAAACAGACCGTCAAGTGTACGTAAGTGTGATAGTGCTACGTAGCTCATGCGTTCTTTAAAGACTGTGTTACCAATGTCTATCATCACTTTGTCTAGGGTAAGTCCTTGTGATTTATGAATGGTGACTGCGTATGCAAGAGTTGGAGAAAATTGTTCTCTGCGTACATACATGTCTTTGAAGAAAAGGAATCGAGCTGTTGAGCGTTCTATTCTTTTTACTTCTGAAAGTTTGTCAAAGAGAATATTGACAAACTGAATTTTGTTGTCACCTGGGTATGTTTGAAAGCCAACAACTGTACCCAGTCCTCCATTAACTAGTCCTTGGTCCACGTCAAGGTTACGTTTCAGCATTACTCTGCAATTTAAGGATAATTTTAACATTTTTCCAAGCCTGCTGTGTTTGAGATTGATTTTTCTAGACTATTTAGTCTTGTTGTGGCTTGGTCACACATGGGTAGTGTCATTCCATGTACATCTAGTTTGTCTGTGGCGCTAATTTCCATTATTGGTTGCATTTCTTTACTTAACATTATTTCATTGAATTTGAAACAGCTTGCAAGAGTTGGCATTAAGGCCATACAATTGACATTTTTGTGGGCTAATTGTTCCATAACATCTGTAGCACATGCATTATCACCATAAAATGCATGAATGTGCCGGGTTTTCAATATTGCTTCTGCTTCTTCAGAAAGTATACCAACTCTGATACTTTTTAAGATGTTGGCATAAGTGAGATCTGCAGATTGGCGCATGTTTTCTGTTAATTCTCTGTATTGGAAATGTTGCCAAAGGTTCGAATGCTGCCAACAGTTGTACGGCAGAGTTTGTGTCCTAATGTTTTAAAAATAGGCTCACCTTTTACTGGTGTCAATTGAAGAAGATCTCCGAAAACAATAATGTGTTTTCCTGCAAAGAGCTCTTCATAGTTTGTTTTGAGTACTTCTTGTAATCTGAGGTGAATCAAAGCCAACATTAGGTTGGACACCATGCTCACTTCATCTATTAGTAGCATTTGTTTCAATACTCTGCGTAGTTCCATTGCAGCTTCTGCAGAAAGTTTGTAATAATCTAATTTGTTTTGGTGTTCTACTGGCAGGAGTAGTAATCGGTGTAAAGTGACACCACCTATGTTGTAGGCAGCTAAACCTGTGGGGGCAGTGACAACAGCTGACAGTTTGTTGTTTGTCAATTGTTGAAGGAACTTACTGATGATTTTGATTAGGAATGTTTTGCCAGAACCAGCTTCACCACTGACCTACAATAGTATAGGTTTGTAATTTTGACAGGTGCATTCTTTGTTTTCATGTTGTACACCATGTGCAATTTCTTTTGTTACTTCTTGAAAAATGCTACATTGCTCATTGTTTAGCTTTGATTGTAGTATAGTTAAGTCTTCTTTTTCTTCATACTGACACATGGTGTTTTCTACTTCTATCATAGCTAATTCTGCCTCATTTATTATTAGTGGGTCTCCCAGTGGTTCTTGGCTTCCTGTGACAGAAGGTTGACTACTGTCAGGAATGCCCTTATCTAGTTGGGCCTGGAGTTCTTCTTCGTGTTGCTGTTCATTGTGCAACATTGTTTTGTACTTTGCAAAGTTTACATCAGTTATACTGCTTTCATTTGCTTTGAAAGCGTCTTCATATGAGTCATAGTTATCTAGTATTTCTTCTTCTTTTCTCCATGGTTTAAAGAGTTGTAGCAGGGACATGTAATATACTTCTTTATGTTGAGGAGTCTTTAATGACAATTTGATATGATTAATTAAATTTGGTTTGGTGAGTTTTACTAAGCTGCCTTCACAGTTTGTCACTTTGTATTTACGGTTTTGTTCATCAGGTTTTATATTATTTTTGTATGTGTAGTTTTGGGCTATGTGGTATAGACTCATGGTTTCCAAAGCGGTACTCCTGTTTGGGTAGTATGTGTCCAATAAATTGTTTTTTAAAATGTCTTGGCTGTTGGGATCATGTTTGGCTATTGTTTCTACATCTTCATATGATTTTAGAACTCGTTTTCTAGATTTAGCTGGACCAAGACTTAGCCGTACAATATTTGCAGATTTACCATACAATGCAGTACCAGTTAATCGATCAGCTGCTTCATAGGATCCACATTCTCTATTGGACAGCATTTTTATGCCCAAGCTGTATAATTTCTTAGACACTGTTCTATCTGATAACAGGTCATTCCAGAGGTCTTGGAGCTCTGTCTTTTCTGATTTGGTTAAGTATGCTGTGACATACCGTGCAACTGCAGTAGAATTGTCTGCAATGTATTGCACGTCTATGTTTGCATTCCATAAGTGGGCAATGATTGCATTGTAATCATTGATATATTTTTCTTCTTCTTTTCTTTTTTTGCAATATGTATTTTTAGATGACTTACCTTTAACACTATGTCTAACTGAAGACATGAGTTTGTTCACTTGGCCTGTATTTGTAACTGGTCTAGGGAAACCAATTCGGCATTTGGTGTAGTATTTCCCTTTGTTTTTGTATTTGCAACGACAATATTTGCCACATTTGTGTCTTTGGAATTGTAAAATGTTTGCATGAAGATCACTATTTGCGAATTCTGATGGAATTTCACAAGTGACATATTTTTCAATAAACTGTAAAACAGTGGCATCACTGTCTTGACCAAATTTAGGAGCATCTTTAATCCATAAAAGCATGCGGACATGTGGTGCTCCTCTGGCTTGGTATTCTTTTCTCCAAAAGAAGTGTTGCACTTCTCCAAGGGGAGGAACAGTTTTGTTACAAATAAAATGTAGCATAGCAATGAAGCGATGGTGAAAATATCTTGAAACATTAACATGATCCTGTGAACAAAGTTCTCCAGGTGTTAGTATATCTATGTTTGTTTTGTTTTCGTTTGATATGCGTAGGAAAGCATGTAAATCTTCCCATGCATATTCTGCACAACTTAATGTAACAAACCAAGTGGGTGGGCCAAGGTTTCTGATCCTACAACGTACATTTCCATGACATGGAAACCAGTACTCTTTAGTACCACGCTTATTTGTTAATTGATTTGTAAGATTTGCTTGTAAAACCTCATCTTTTAGTTGGACCTTTTATAATAATTGTGTAGCTGTCATATTTTGAAAGTGTGATCCTGATTTTAATATGTTTGAAACTGCGTAACATAAAGTTGCTAGTTCACTTTCAAAGAGTAGGTGGAATATGTATTCCACATTTTGTCGAAATCTGGGATCTTCAGAACACATTCGTAATGAGCGATATTCTGATGCTGATATTTGAATAGGTCTATCATCGTATCTTCCTCCTTTGCCAGTAGGAAAGAGTAGAGGAAAAGCACGTGCTTCTATACTTTTTTCCCATATGCTGATTGGTGATCCTTTTGTTTGACGCATTTGGTACGTTTCCAGTGCATCTTCTATGGTGTCATTAGAGTCCAATGGATGAATTGTATCATGGTCTAAAGTGTTTGATATTGTTGCAGGATCTAGGAGCTCAAATTGACCAGCTTCTTGTGTCTCTTGAATTATTTCAGTTGTATCTTTCAAGTTTTCTTCAATATTAATTTCTTTGTAATATTCATTATTCTCTTTAAGATATTGCAGGGCTTCTCTAACTTTATGTAAATCTACCAGTTGTTTCCAATATTTTTTGTCTTTTGTAGGTACTCCATTTACCAAGATAATTAAAGATTGCTGCATTGGACGTTGCACTCCTAGAGTGTGCACATTTTCTTTTAGATCTAATGGTAAATACACTACTTTTCCACGAATACCTTTTACTCATTCAGAGGGAGGTAATTTTGCAGTTTTTGGTTAAAGGCGTATTATTGCTTGAAATGGGTGCACTGTTTGAATTATGATGCTCTCATATAAATTAAGTTGTTGAAGGGGTTTTGGTAGTGGATATAATTCCAGGTTATTTGTGATAGCATGTGAAGGAGTTTGGTTGTTGTCAAGTTTTGTAGTGCAGTAACTGCAAAGTATTGTGGGGTCAGTTATTTCGTATTTGTTTTCTGCTATAAGGTACAGAGCTAATTCAAACCATTTAGAATCTTCATTGTCTTCTATTTTGTATGATAGGTCTACAGTTTTTGTGTTACTTTTATAAAGGGTTCTGCGGCAACATACACACATGTGGTTTGGTACTTCAGCTGAAGTACTTTCAAATTTTAGTATTTCTTTTTTGTATGTGTGTAGTGAAAGGTTGCCATGTGCAGATTTGTTTCGAAGTTGGTTTACAGCTAATTCATCTTGTAAGTGGGTTTCACTTACAAAATATTTTGTCTGGATATAGTCGATTTCTTCTAGTAGGTCTTTTGCTGTACCATGTAGAAGAATGTTATTTAAATTGGCTAGTGCTAAAGCAGGACTTTTAGCATAGTACAGTTTATAAACTAGATTTCTTATACTTGCATGATGAGTTGATATCCTTTTGATATCATGGAAGGGTGTTTTGCAAGTAGGTCCTGTAATGCAGGCCAATGAATGTCCTTGTAGTCCTGTGTACTTGGCGTACTGGACAAGCATCCATATTTTGCAGTAGTTTAATTTTGATTTTGTCTTTGTTTTTCACATATTGATTGAGGAACTGGCGTAAAGACTTGAACATTTTTTTGTGAATGTTACACATTGACGTGCATGGCCATTTGTACACTAGATGTTCTCATTCCGTTGAATGGAGGGGTAAATCTATGTTTTCAGGGCATATTTTTGTAAGGAATACTTCTTGTTCCATTATGGTATTATTAACTTTTTCATAACCTCGACCACTGCTATGTATGGCAATTGTATTTGTTTGCTTTTGTTTGTAGGCTTCTTCATTAAAGTATGGTTCTGTGCTTGTAGTGTGACTCCATTCACCTCCACAGATATTTAAGAAGTTATTTCTGTTGACATTTCGTTTATTGAGAAGTCTTTTTTGTAATTTAGTTATTAGTTTTGTTAGTGGTTTTATTCTGTTTAACACTAAAATAAATAACTTTCTTTTGAGAAGAAGTGTACTGTCTATCAATGCTTCTAAGATTACTTTCCTACGATAGGTTTGAAGTGTTGAACCTGGTTTCTCTCCTGTTTTTATAAGATTTTGAACGACTTTGTGACGGAACATTTTGGCTAAAATACTTTTCTTGGTATGCTTACTTTGTACTATATCAAGATTTATAGAAGAAGTTTTATTTGTAGTGATAGTTGATTTTCTGTTAATTGTTTTTTGGGTTGTTTTACTTTTTGATAGAGGAGGCAAAGTTTTTGTACTAGAAACCTTTCTGTTTCACAACATGACTGTATTAGCTGTTGTGTTTCAACTTTTTTTTACAAATTCTGCTATAGATGGAAGTTTATGTTGGAGACTTTTCTTTTCATTTGCTCTACTTCTGCGTTCCTTTCTACGGAGTTGCTTTTTGGTAGGCATGCTTTAGGGTCTGTTGAAAAAAATACAGAAGGTATGGGTTGGGGTGTTCTGCAATGCATGTGTGTTGTGTGCATGAGTGTTTGAGTGAGATGATAAAGATGTATGTAATGGTGTGTGATTGTGCATTGGGAAGTACAACTACTAGGGATGGGTATTCTTGAATTAATGTGTTAATAAACTGGGGTTCAGATGACAGAAAAAAATAAGCCAGTGGTGTGGAGAAGTATAAATAGTATATCTTAAGCTATACAATTAAAACAGTTGTTTCTTCTACAACATCTAAATTCTAGCGGCTGAGTTGGGTAATTTGTGTGGCAAAAAATAGGAATTTGGGGCCATTCTGCCAGTAAATCACTGTTTAAGACGAGAGGATTTTTGGTCAGAATGGTGCAGAATCTCTATTTTTAGGCACAGAAGTAGCATGAATTAACCTTAGAGTGTGTTTGAGTAATAATTCAAATATTATGGTAACAATCTACTTACTTTTTTTCTAAAATGAGCAGTTTGCTTCTTAGTTGTTCTTTGTAATTCAAATTCGGCTGCTTATTTTCAGGAGAATGGTCTTCACTGCAATTTTAAAAGAAAGAAATTAGTAATTCGGTTTGTATAAAGCACTGTTTTTAATTTAGACATAGATTTTTTAAATTGAAATGCTCAGCGCCTTCCTCAAAACCATTAAAACGATCTTATGACTAACTGTAGGAAAGAAAATATCTTTACTATGGCTTGTCAAAATCATAATGTACCACTCTATACCACAATTCCTGTAACTAAGCTTTTCCACGTATTAGTGAGTCCATGTGATAGCCTGCTTTTCCACGTAAGAGGGAGTCAATGTCATAGCCTGCTTGTCCTATATAAAAGTAAGTAATTATATAAACTAAAAAAATTAAAACGAAGTATGTGTTTGTACAAATATTATTCTTTGAGATTTGATGATAGAGTGTGCATGTAATTTTGTTTGATCATATATAGTCTATATATTTTATTTCAAAAATGTTAGTTTAACATTATTTGCGTGTGTGTGTGTGTACGAAGAAATGAAACGGTATAAAGGTTTGTAAGTCACAGTTTATTTTAGGAGAATGAAAAAATTAACGTAGATTCATTTTACAGATTATACAAGGTAAAAGTCGGTTAGAAAATGTGTCATGTACTGTATAGAAAATATGTATACCTGTAGTTTGTGTTCATGCATATGGATATGGACGAAGATGCAATTAGAAATCTTGGAGACTTGTCTAGTATTTCTCGTAGATCGTGATTGCCAATGGTAAGAGACTTGTAGTCCGAGAGATTCACCGTACATTTGCAGTGCTGATCTATGATGATGCAGTTACATGTCAAGGTCTTGGATTTGATTGGTGGATGGTCATGTGATTTCTTAGCTACATCCAATGAGGGAATGGCATAGAGAGTGAAGTGGAAATGGTAGAAGGGCTGTCCATGTTACGATATGTTCGCGGACATGGCGGTAGTTCTACGACACTGCGTATTACATCCAGGGAATTTGGGGCGGGGAGGCATGCAAATGAGATTGAATGTAGCAAGGGATTGGTCAGTAAAGTTTAGTGAGTGTGTTGTGCTAGGAGAGGTTTTCTCAGATATTCTTTTTGCTGAGAGAAGAGCAGATAGCTATGGCTGAGTGTTTTAAAAAAAAGATTGTGTGGATTTTGGGAGACTCGTGGATACATTGGTTGAAGGTACATGCAGAAAGCTGTGGAGTATCTAAAGATCTTGGATTCCCACATGTGGAAGTGCACTGGCATGGAGTCTGTGGAATGAAGTGGCTGGACTTGCTACCTTTCTGTGCAACTTTGAAGATAGAGGAACATCCAGACATAATTGTAATTCATTGTGGAGGGAACAGTTTAGGACATGTGTCTGGAATTTCTTTGCAATTTGCAATGAAAGAAGGACTTCAGAAGATCATGGACATGTTTCCAAACTCCAAAGTAATTTTTTCACGGATTGCGCAGAGACAAATGTGGCTTTGTTCTTTCTCATGTGGTCCACAAATGGAGAAAGCAAGGCGTAATGTCAATAAGGCTGTTTGTGCCTTCCTAAGAGATTTTGGCATGTCCTCTTTTCACAATGAAATATTATGTTTCGTAGTACATACATTTTTCGCAGAGATGGAGTTATGGTTAAGTTGCGCTACTAAAAACCTATGAAGTTCAGTAAAAAAACATTTGTTAAAGGGACGTTATGGTTCAAAGTAAAACCGAAAAACCCCTGAAATTCGGCAGTTATGGTAAGATAAGCAACCATAACTTGCGCCACAGTGCACTGCTAACACTAACACCCAGGACATCAAAGATGACATCACAAATGTCATTGATGACATCACTGATGACATCACATGGCTGGCTCTCCCTTTTTTTCCTTTACTGACATATCTAAGCCACATAGTTTTCTTCAGTAACAGTCAGGAAGTAAACATTGAAAAGGTACTATATTTGTAGACTTAGGGTCAAGTCATATCATATGAAACATATATATAGTGGAAGACACAGGCTTGAAAGAGAGCAATCCTTTCTGTGCATGAAGATAATCATTTGAGTTATCAGCACTTTCTCATAGTTTTATTTTTAATACTATACCTTCCCTGTATATGCTCATATTTGTATACATTGTACTCACACTCCTTTCCTTAGGGTTCACTGACATCATTTGATACACATACATACAGCGAGTAGCAGCTTTGAAACAGAGCAATCATTTCTCTGCATAAAGATAATCAGTTAGGTTATGAACTCTTTCTGCTACTACTTCTGCTTTTTTCCTTAATTCTCTGTCTCTGTATATACTCATATTTGTATGTGTTGTTGTCTCTTTGTGTTTTTTCTGTATAAAGTGTAATTATGTATTAAGTGGGTTTTATTAGCTACTTATTACATGTTTCACAGTATGCAAAACTCTAATAAGAAAGCAGTTATCATTTCATTATTCTACATGGCAAGATTATGAATATTGCACCTTCATCATGTATACTGCACACACTGCCTAAGTTTCTGCATGAGTTGCTTAATATACTGGATAGAACTTCATAATAGAATGTTATTTATATCAATGCATTGCTTAATGCACTAATTAGCTCATGATATTTATTCAAATGATCCTTCACACTTTTTGGTCAACATTATAAGAATCCTTCCTACAGACTTTTCATGAAAAGTAAATGCACATGTGATGTCATCAATGACATTTGTGATGTCATCTTTGATGTCCTGGGTGTTAGTGTTAGCAGTGCACGGTGGCACGAGTTATGGTTGCTTATCTTACCATAACTGCCGAATTTCAGGGGGTTTTCGGTTTTACTTTGAACCATAACGTCCCTTTAACAACTTTTTTTTACTGAATTTGATAGGTTTTTAGTAGCGCAATTTAACCATAACGTCCCTTTTAACAAAGTTTTTTCACTGAATATATATATTGTTCAGTTCTTCAAATAAATCTTTTAATTTATAAAACAAACCTATTTCTTGGTTCAGTGAGACCGGGGGAATTCAAAGAGAGGGGTGTTATATAAGGGTACATCATCCAGAATTAAACAAACTTTTGACATAAAAATACATAAATAAGGTTTTCCACTGGGCATCCCATACTAGGTGTTGACTTAGTTGGAGTGCTGGATTGAAATCACTTACACCTCAATTCATGTTAGCAGCACATATCCCCCAACATGTTGTTTAATCTGCCATGTTCTCATTCTATACCACCTGCACCCATCCTCCCTGCACTTCTTACATGCACACTATACCCACACACGACGACGGCCACCGTGCCTAAGCCACCACTGGTAGTACAGATCCCTACAAACCCTATGTCTACCAACATGAGAAACCAAAGGCTAGGCACCTGCCTCCTCCATATCTCAGCCTCTCGCAAAAAGCACCTAGGAAAGCAACCCCATCAGGCTCACCCACCTGCCTCCAACCTTATGCCCAAAACCCCATGCGTCATTTCCAAGAATACTAGCGCTCCAACGAAAACAAAAATAGGGATCAACGCCACCACCCAAATCCAATGCGCACTCATCAATGCACGATCCATGTCAGCCCATGCCACAGAGATCCATGACCTCATCACAGACTTGGAACTAGATGCCCTAGCCAACACAGAAACCTGGCTACATGAAGCCTTAGGACCAGCCATCCGAAAGACAAGCAAAACCCTTGCTTAAGCTCTCCTTGAGCTCGGCTTCATCCAACTAATCAACAATCCGACTCACGTCAAAGGTCGCACACTGGACTGGATAGCCGATCACAACTGTGCTGCTGACTTCAGCTCCAACACTCCACGTCCATGGACAGACCACCATTCATTGCATTTCCTAATATCTTCTAATGTTAGAGGTAAACATAACCCACCCGTGCCTGCCGCTATGGCCAGATCAAAAAAACTACTCACCAAAGACTTATTTCTACCCCTCCTTGAAGCCTCATCCCTAGCACATCCACTCTCAAAAATCCCTGTAGAAATAGAAGAGCTCTACAACGCAACTCTTAAAGAAGCAGTAGACGCCATGGCGCCACTGGAGAAAAAAAGAGCCAAGCATATCAAACATGCCAACTGATGGTTCACCCAAGAGCTTCTGGACATAAGAGTCGCCAAACGGGCAGCATTAACTGAATGGCAATCATGTCCCTCCTTTTCCTCATGAGATACCTACCTTAAAATCGCTAAACAATACAAAAAGGCTATCTCTACAGCCAAAGCTTCGGCAATCAAACTCAGAATTGACAAAGCCAACTCACATTCCAAAGAGCTGTTTGCTATCTTTAACAAATTGTTCACTACCCCACCTCAACACAACAAACAGAGAAAGATGAAACATGGTGTAATAACATCCAACATGCCATGCTAGACAAAATTAAAACACTCCAGGAAAGAATCTAAACTCAACTAAAGCCATCAGCCTCTGGGCCAGCCTCAGGTGGATCACTTGGCACAAATAAACCTAAGCTTTTTGCCTTTAAGAAAGTAACCTTACCAGAAGTTCTATTGATCATGAAGCACATCAAATCATCGCTCTGCAGGGGTGACATCTGCCCAGCCAGCCTAGTCAAAGACTGTGCGGGAGCACTGACCCCTTTCATCACCGCCTATATTAATCCTTCTTTCGCCTCAGGCATCGTCCCACCTTCCATCAAGAAAGCCTGGGGTCGGCCCTTGCTAAAGAAACCCACCCTTGATCCAGATTCTCCCAACAACTACAGACCAATCACTACCGTTCCGTTCTTGTTGAAAATTCTCGACAAGGCCGTGTATCTGCAGATTCAGTCTTATCTGGAAGCACAAAATATCCTCGGTAAAAGGCAATCTGGCTTTCGTCCTCACCACATCACAGAGTCAGCTCTGCTAGACCTTAAGAACCAGCTTCTTGAAACCATGGACAAGGGCAAGTCCTCGCTTCTCCTACTCCTCGATCTCTCGGCTGCCTTGTACCTGTTTGAAGACAAGATCTTGTGCAGTCACTTCTCGGATAATGCTCACTTCTCCCAAGAAGCCACTACCTGGATAACATCCTTCCTGGAGGGTCGAGCCTTGAAGGTCTTCTCTTACCAGGCATCAGCCACTCCTTCTCCCATTGGTTGTGGTGTCCAACAAGGATCTTGCACATCCCCCACTCTCTACAATCGTTTCACTCTACCACTATTCAATGACCTAGAAGAGTTTGGCATAGCATTTACCAACTATGCCGACGGTACTCAAATACTGCTCCCTCTAACAGGTGACTATGAGGAAGACCTCAACAATCTCCAGAAGACATATGCAATCATCCAGGCCTGGATTGCGGCAAATGGCCTGTGTCTCAATGGGGGAAAAAACTGAAATCCTATTGGTTGGCCCCAAAGAGTCCATGAATAAACTAGACAACAAATACGGCTCCTTTAGCATTGAGAACACAGTAATCACAGTCTCTGCTGCAGTAAAGACACTGGGTGTATACCTGGATTCCACCCTGTCAATGGATAGACAAGTCAGCTCCATCTCCTCATAAGCTGTCCTCACTACTAAAATCATTAATGCAGTAAAACCCCATCTTTCACCAAAAAACTCCCTCAACATTGCGAGAGCCGCCATTGGCGCAAAGTTGGATTATTGTAACGTCTTTCTCCTAGGTACATCATCCAACACAATTAAATAACTACAAATCACGCAAAACAATGCTCTGTGAGTGGACCCTTTGGACCTTGTGGTGGACTTGGTGCTTAAAATCCTTACTCCTGATGCGGAGCGTCCATGGAGTGTTAGTAGAGTGTTGCAGTACCTGTTGGGACCAGTAACTCTACTACCTCTACTAGCTCTACTCACTGTGGGCGGACCCTGTGGACCTTGTGGAGGACGCTGTGCTTAAAACCCTCACTCCTGACGCAGAGCGTGTGCGGAGTGTTACCACAGTGTTGCAGTACCTGTTGGGACCAGTAACTCTACTACCTCTACTACCTCTACTCGCTGTGGGAGGACCCTCTGGACCTTGTGGTGGACTCTGTGCTTAAAACCCTCACTCCTGATGCAGAGCATCCGCGGAGTGTTAGCAGAGTGTTGCAGTACCTGTTGGGACTAGTAACTCTACTACCTCTACTACCTCTACTCGCTGTGGGCGGACCCTGTAGACCTTGTGGTGGACTCTGTGCTTAACACCCTCACTCCTGATGCAGAGCATCCCCGGCGTGTGAGCAGAGTGTTCTTAGAAGGGCAGCTGAGGATTGGCCTGGAGGTGAGCTTAACAAATCAGGCCCCCAGGACTCGGAGCCGTGTGAAACAGTATGACCTAACCTGTGAAAACAGCATAATTAGTGTAATCAATGCAATGGGCGGTGATAAACTGAGCGCAGTTTCCCCCGCTTTCAACATCCAGCATGGAGTCCTCGCCTGCGAGCACTAATGACATAGACTTAAACAATTCGAAAAACGTGTTGCA
Organism: Ambystoma mexicanum; assembly: GCF_040938575.1. Classification (NCBI taxonomy): domain Eukaryota; kingdom Metazoa; phylum Chordata; class Amphibia; order Caudata; family Ambystomatidae; genus Ambystoma; species Ambystoma mexicanum. Next base: position 1,104,911,168 of record NC_090930.1, on the reverse strand, counting down.
GGATATGTGTGATGAGTCCTTTAAACTAATTGATATGGGCTTGTGTCCCCCCTGCCCCACCCTCCTGCCTAGAGTCTCCCACATACCCTTTCGCAAGTCCCCATCTCACTTGATGGGCGATGCGGCGGGGTCCACGCCAGCTCTGTGTGCGGCTCTGTTTGTTGCTTGCTGCCGGGAGCGGGGGAGGCACATGTGCGCACTGTGTTTGTTGAGGACGGCGCGGCCAGCGGCTGCATTGCGCGGCATGGGAAGCAGGCAGCGCGGAAGGGAGAAGCAAAAGAGAGAGAGCCTGACATAGAGCCATGCATTATGTTGATGCTTTGGATGTTTTGACAGAAACTTGCCAGACAAACAACACAGTGTCAAAACCTAATAAACCTCTGGTTATTGCAGAAGGGGAAATGTCAGGTGTCAGTTGTTTTGAAGGAGCAAAAAACAATCATAAACCAGAATGCAAAACAAGGGTTAACCAATCCATTGTCTCTAAAAAATGGAAATGCTCTGCAGAAAGTGCTGGAGACCCAAAAGAAATCACAAAGTCAGAAAGTAAAAAATCACACCAAATCCTTAACTGATGTTAACAATAAGATGGCTCTTTAAAACGAAAGAGGCAATGTTACAACAATGCAATAATACAAAAATACACCAACAAAATGACACTGCTGCGCAAGCTGATTCTCAAGTCTTGCATGAAGTTTCTGACAGTGAATAACTATTGGTATCCAGCCATTATTATCAGGCTACTGGTTCAAGCAAAATAGATACTTCACAAAAAGCCAGTAGACAAAATAGCAGTAACACAATTAAGCTGCTAAAGGCAAATGTTTGAAGTAACACAGAGCAATTCACAGACCAAAGCATGATCACCAAACAAAATGGAGTTCAAAATGAAGACAGTATTCAAACTTCAAACAATGAAAAGAGTGAAATAGAAGATAGTGTTGTTTCACCGGCTAAAACCTCGATGCCAAAACCAAGGAGAATGAAACGCGCCATAACAGAAGTAGAAACAAACAAATCTAAAATCCAAATGGCTCCAGAAAAAAAAGTAAAACCGGCAATGAGGGATGATAATGCAAGCCAAACAACACAATCAAGCATGAGCGTGATCAACAAGAAAGATCCATCCAAACAAAATTCAAATAAAGAAAAACAGATCCAAGGAGTGGAGGTGTATGATGCTGACCCTTCACAAAATACAAACAATGAGAATGAAGACTTTTGTAGGGAGCAACAGCATCAAGGCATAGTTGGACGGGATAAAAAAGTGGAAGCCTCAAAACAGGAACACCTTGCGATATATGCTGAACAATGTGCTAACATGCAAGCAGTAGTGGGATCAATGGTAACCTTTACGCTGGCACAATTTCTCCAATTATACGAAGCACTGCACGAGAACTATAAAGACCAAACAACTCTGCTGGCCTTGATGCATTCAAAGTTAATCTATATTGAATCTTACATAGAAGCAACTAAAGAAAGACGAGCAAGTGAGAAAGATTCTGAAAACATAATTTTCAAAACACTAATTGATCTAGTTGGAGGACGCTCAAGAATACAAAATAGCCTTCTTGGGTTTTCTTAGTGACACAGTTAAAATGGATTCAAACAAAAAAGTCAGTACAATGAAAGAGAAAGGAACTGCTACTGATCTTATAGCACTATCGCAGACCCGACTTGAGATAAACAACAGTGTGAAAGAAGCCATTAACTCCCAAACAGGAAAAACCTCAAACAATATGGAATCTTCGGTTCTAAATGTCCCTGATCAACAGACAATAGCCCAAAATCAAGCATGAAGCACTGAGCAGCATAAAGTGATTGATATGAATACTATCAATGTGCTGACAGTGCACATCGAAAGCAATTCAACGCCCGATCAGAAGAAAGAATTGTTCCTAATATTTGCTAGAGAAACTAAACCAGAAACAAACGGGAAGGGAATTAGAGCCGAGAAAGAAAATCCCTGAGCCTCAAAATAAAAAGACAAAAAATCAACCTAAATTAAAACTCTCATTGAGTGGGGGATCCTGAAATTTTGTGCGTAACCTCAAACCATTCAAAGATCACAGCTTTAGGAAAGAGCAAATGGTGAGCTGTGATAAAAAAGAGGCAATTAAGAACTAAGAATCCTAGGATTCAATCTCACCTCTTGTGCCAGTAAGTAAATAGAGCCGAATAAAAGCTTGCCGGCAGAAAGAAAAGCCTTTTCGGAAGTTAAGATCAGTACCAAAGTAGCAAATGCCAGACGATTCAAATTCCAAACCAATCTGATTTTCATCCACAGTTTTAAAGGGCCCTAAGGCTCTTCGGATGATGATAAAGGGCAAAACGGATGCCAGCATCAGAACAAACACAAAGAATGCAGCCCCTGTGGTGACAAGAATTGATATGGAGAAATCGTGGGATTGGCTACCAGAGACATTAGCAGCAGCTGCAAAGAACTAGACCGAATGCTTGACCTTGACACACAGCTTTCAGATCTCCTCTTGGAATACACGAGGATTTAAACATTTATTTGGAAACATCAATCATAAACTGCTGTCATTTGACGTAATATGCTTACAGGAATGTTGGTTACAGGAGACTCCCAATTTAGATGGCTTCACATGCTTCTTGAACAAAGCATGCAAAGGTCAAAAGGGAGACCATCGGCAGGCCTACAGACTATTGTAAAAAACAGCTTGTGTGGAAAAATCATCTGAGTTCTGTCACCCTCACTGCTCATTCAAATAACCATAATACAAGATGTATATCAAGAGCGCTCTGTGAATGCAACCAGAATAATATTCAATTTATATTGGAACATCAAAGCAAAAGATGGCGAGTGGTTCTCGGCCCAAGTGATGAAATATATAGAAGAATTGAGAGCTGAATTCAACAACTCACAGCTATTTTTGTGTGGAGATCTGAATATTGAGTGTTGCAAGAATACAGAAACTGAGGGGCAACTGGCATACAAAAAACAAAAAGGAATGCAAGCAACAAAATGGATGAAAGAGATGTACTTTAAGGACCTACACATGGTAAATGGATCCGTGAAGGGTGATCTTGAAGGAGCAACAACTTGGTCTTCGTACAACTCAAGTGCAATTTTAGATATTTTTTTTGTTGATTCAATAACGTATAAAACCACAATCTCATTAAGGATAATGCCAACAACAAAGAGCGATCATAGTCCACTAATCCTTAATTGTAGTGAAACACCTGGACAACAACAAAATAGAGTAAAACAAAAAAATCTGGCCCTATAAAATCATAGCAAAAAATGTCCTAAACAGACTATCAGCAAAAATGGTCCCGCTATTAGCGAAGGCAATAAAAACTTGGTAGAACACGATAAACACCAGTGTGGAAAAACGAGAATTGCCTAACAGCTTTTAGAGAAACCAGGTTGTTGCCAGACACCAAGGTAGTTGAGAGCTAGTTGAGGGACGATCTTTTGAAGCCAGCATTGCATACAAGGTCTTAAAGTGGTTTCTCCACACTACCTCCGAGATGCTGTTGATCTGTGATGTCTTGTGATGACCTCCCTGCAATTTGATGCAGTCCCAAATTTCTGATGAGTTTTTATTTGAAATAGACCTCATAATTTCTTCTGCATCTTGTTGCACTAATGTGCTTGTGTACCACTTTAGCCAGTTCTTGTATTGGTTATGTCATTTTTTGAATTGTCATGTCTTTGTTTGCAGAGTGGTTGCGTTTTGCTTGATTAATCATGGATTTCAGTTCACCCCACTTTATAGTCAGGTGTTGGTCAAAGACATTGGGGTGTAATACACCAGTGATCTTCTCACCCCTGGTTCCAAAAGAGTTTCTGTGTATTGGGCACTCGTTTTCCAGGTCTTCTTTTCATCACTTTTGGGTGGCAGCCATTATTTACTCATTCTAAAGAGACCATAATGTTTTCAGTTGGGGTCTTCACCCCGTCTTGCCTCATAATTTTCAAATTATTATGGTCACTTGCTTTTTGCTGGTAGATTTTCAAAAGAAACAATGTCATTGATTAGGTCTCTTGAGGCGAATATGTAATCTAGCTCTGAGGTTTGCTCATCTTTCTCCAATGTTCGGTGGCTAAATTTGCTTACCTCAAAGTGACCATTTAGAACATGAAGACCTCTGTTTTTCATCCACAGTAAGCCTCTCACTTTTGGGTGTTTGACCTTCTGTTGCCCTCTCTTGTTAAATTTGCCTTGTTCACACAAAGCAAGTTTAGGTCTCCACATAAATTGAGAGGCGAATCCTCTAGACTATATGCAAATGCAATTGCAGCAGCAATATTCTCCAGCATGACATTTGTCTTCGTTACAGTTGTATTCCAATGTATGTGAATTATGGAGAGATATGTCCTGCTTCCCATCAGCATTTTCAACCCTGAACCTCTCTTTCTGAGGAGTGTTCATTGTATGTAAGGGCTGGTGTTCTGTGATCCTAGTGCTTGATAAACAGGTCCGTTTCTAAGTCAGCAGGCCAGCATAAGGCCAGCCTCTTTCCCCTTTCACTGCCGGGTTCAGGAAAGTAACATATCCATCCAGTGTGGGCTTTGAGGTCAGCCAAGTTTCATGTAAGCATATAAGGTCCTGTAAATTCCAGTTTGATTCCCCCTTCTTTAATAAGTGTGAATGTCCTCTTGTGTTCCACAAGATCAATGAGAGGGTTATTCTCCTAGGTTTTATTAAGTCTAATTAGTGGTACGGGCCCTTCTCTTGTGCAGTACGCAGCCAGGACCATGGATGTTCATCTTGCGATTCCACACAGCCTTTGTTTTGTATTCCAGGTTTCACTTGGGGTAGTTTTCATCCTGTACAAATTATTGTCAATGTCAGGTTCATCATGGTTTTCCTCATAGCTCCTCCCCTGTTGACGGTAGCCTGCCAGATCCACCTTTTTTGTGTGTTCAACTGGTTTACTGTTGTCTGTGCCTCCCATAGGGACACACAATGGGGAGGTGATGTTGGTTCCTGGTTTTTAGCGCTTACTATCGTAGATTTATTCGCCGAGTCAACTCGCAGGTCTTTTGGTGCTGTGTCAACCAGCACTGTTAAACCAAACCCCAGTACTTGAAAGATCATTACAGAGTTTTATATTAGGTGCTTTACAACAGTTGAGCGCAGATGAATGTAGACTAGGTCTATGCGGTCTTCTTATACCAACTCTATAATCAAGATGTCTTCAGGGTTTATTTGGTGTGCATTTGTAATACATTGGAAACGTGTTAAGACAAAAATGAAATCCTCTTCCCTGCCCACCACTGTTTCTAATCTAAGGCACCTGGCATGGTCTCTTATGTTACTTTGCGTTGTGTCTGTATTTTTATTTCTCCTATATTTTCCAGGGATATGTCCCCTGTTAATCTCGTTGATGGATTTATTTAGGGTTCCCTTTGTTTTAACTTGAGTGGGGGAACCCAGGAGGGTCTCTTTCCTCAACAGTGATCTAACGGGGGATTCCCTCAGATTAACCACACAGCTCTGTTCCTTAGGGCTGTTGTTTTCTCTACCCAGTTACTAGCCATTTGCTACTGGGTGTTCTCATATAGGTTGAGAGATCGCACACACTTCCATAATTATACCCCTACGGATCGAAATAAATCTGTAGATTTTAATTGTTTTCTAACGGTCGAAACGTTTTTTTACCCCAAGATTTTTAATATACATTTGTTTGTCATAGTAAAAAACAACCAGGGACACTTGTCTATTTACAATTTTGTGCACAATACACATGGGTACAGTCCAGTCAAATTGACTGGATATTAGTGGACATAGAACATGTTTTTCCTTTTTGATCGACGGAACTCAATTTACAAATAACATGTAAGCACAATACAAAGTTACAGTGAACACATATCAGTGTTAATAATGGACACTGAGATGGTGGAAGGGTCATTGACACTATTGTGTTTCGGCCAAAAGAATAAAGCTGTTTAGTGAAGCTTGCATGTGGTTGGCCTTCATCAGGACGGTGTGACCGGTAGTAGAGAAGAGTGTCCTGTGGGTCTCTGTCAAAAAATAATGACAAGAGGTGTGTGGTTCATAAAGTGTGTAATCTCATATTACAGTTGCTCAGTGACAAATCTATTAATGCTGTATTTTAAATAAAAAAGCGATTGTGTTGGAATGACATATCACTGAGCTTACCGTGTTGAAACCTTTGATATGTTGAAGGGCTCATAAACTGTTCCCCTGTTACGATTGTAGGAGAATGAAGTCACCAGATTCTTGGTGGATGCGGGCTAACCCAACTGCCTTAGGAAAATAGGACCTGGGTGAAATGACTGTGTGGCTCCTGAGAACGTGAAAATAGGTCTCTTACAAATGTCTCTTACAATAGAAAAAACGTCTCAGCGTCGGGGTAATAATCCTCTTACCTCAGTAGAAATAATTGTAGAACTGCACACACTGTTCCTAGTGCACACAAAGTTGATGGGCGCGGGTGGATCCAATGTGAAGTGGGCATCCTCTAGACAAAGGTGGGCAGGTGCTGAGTGTGCCGCATTAGAAATGCGGGGGCTTATTCACAATATGATACAGTGATCCTGACGTGCAGAAATGAACTGCCACCACTATTGTCTAGGTACAAAACCGTATTAGTATCTAGGTACCGAAATAATACTCATATTGTAAAATCATCAGGAAAAGACAAGTCCGCGCACTGTGGTACAGGGAAAGTGCGTACCCGCCCCTTCGAAAAAACTAAAAAACTAGAGATTTCTTTCGCTCTGTAGGGGTATAGTTATGAACGTGTGTGCAATCTCTCACCCAGATTATTGTGTACGTTTAAGATTCAGGGAGCCAATATTTCCCATACACTCTTCTCTAACATTGATTTAATTTAGACGTCTCGAGTGAACTTTCTTGATTTTTTTCCTTAGTCTGTCAATGTCATTTTTTAGTTCTAAAGCTGATTTGCTTTTATGAGTCATCTCTGCTGTTTTCAAAGGATGTTCTTCTTCTAAGGGGATTTCTCCCCGATTTGCCAATATTTCTTTCCTGATAACTACCTGAAGGTAAGGTTGCAGCTCCCCTGCTAATACATGGGGGCTAGAGTCTATGCCCACCAAAGAGGTCCTGGTATTTTTTGAAGTGGGGGTCGACCCTGGAATATATTATGCTGGTTTGCATTTTTTGTCCAAAGCGACACATCACTTATTGGGTCTTCCTCTCACGTGATTCCCTCCAGTAGTTCTACATCTGTGAGTTCCTTGGAGCGAGCTGATGCACCAGCTCTTTCAGTTCTTTCAGTTCTTGGGGGTTTGCCCCGTTCTGTAATAGGGTCTTTCCCTCCCTGAAGATGGGGTGGCAATAGTATGTCCTTTCTCTGTAGCCGAGCGCCACTCCATTTCCACCTCAGCTCTGGAGCTGGCTTACCATAATATTCAGTGTTTGCCAAAAATAAATGGGGATTACCATTCTTCTTAAGGGCCGTAAAAGTAGCAATTTCCAAAAGTTGGCACAACCTCTGAGCCAGCACCCCCCCACCCCCTCGAGTTGTTAGTGGCACCACCGTTTCCTTAACAACATCCCAGGAGTTAATGTGAAGTGGTATCTGCTTTGCGATCCCCTTCATTCTGTGTCCCTTTTGTAGAGGAGGTCCCAAATAAAACCTGCACTTCAGTCGCCCATTTTGGAGTACCAGGAACGTTCACACGAAAATTTGTGACGTATGATGAGCAAATAAACCAGCATAGAGCTGCAGTGGGTCTCTGCCCAATGCCTATCAGAAGAGCAACGCCTATTGAAGTACCGATACCCAGAAAACCATGAACAGTAAGGTATCCATTAAGGAAACCCTACCAGAAAATGAAACGAAATGAAGATTGCGTAAGTACTGTCCCGGTAGAAACCAAAAAGGTCTTAATGGAAGATGAATGGTGACATCACGAGGACCCGGACAGACTCACAGATAGAAGAAATGATGACCCGAGAATGACACAAAGAGACAAGACGCCATGAGTAAGGATATCGTGAACTTAAAACAAAAGAATGATGTCCAAATGTAATACAATTAAGCTGTAAACAATACGATGACAGTCGACCATTTTACACCTGTAAATATGCTTGGAACGGCAAGAAAGCTAAGAAAACAGTGCAGCTTGCTATGCTTAGTAGAAGAATAAGCGCCATTATACATAAATCTACCTCAAGCGAAGTACTTTATTATAAGTATATTTCCACTTTGCAAATGAGCAGAGATTCATTTTTAGAAAAATGAGAACAGACTGCTGAATCGAAACTCGGCAGAAGCAACGCGTGCCAGGGAAGCCAAGGTCATATCAATAGATGAGGCAAACAGTAGCTACATTTGATCGAAACTAAGAACAGAATATCCTGCCTGTGAACGGTCGAGATAAGAAGACATAGGCAGGTGGCGGGCTAAATAAGAATCAAATACACAAATTGAGAGAAAAGAGACAAATTCACAGTGTGGGAAGCATGTGACCAGCCGAGCAAGAAGAAGCAAGGGTTCATACCTACGCTTGACACCCAACCAGGCAGAGCTAACATGCAGTTCGAAGCCAACCACAGAGAACGAATTGACACATGGCTACTAAAGTGATGATTGATTGTAACCATAATCGGAGGAAGGCCGGGTAACTAAGGGGCACCCCGCACCTGGCCGACCATTCTGCGTGCTGCTAAGCGAAGTGGAAAAGTATGCATGACGTTGGTGCCAACCCAATCACAATTTATCAAATAATCTAGGGCCCTACAGTTAGTGGAACCAATGAGAAATCGTACTTTTAGTGACGTCTACAGTAGTCATTTTTGAATGAAGGGCTTAGACACCCACCTGACAGTGTTTACCCCATCCCCTCACTCCGTTACCATATATAGATATAGTACCTATAATAAAGTTACCTTTTCCTAACCAATAGAATTGCATGTTAACTTTTGAGTGTTACGAGTCAATTATGACGAGTTTTGAGTATAAATGTTACAACTTGTATGAAGTTTGTTGGAGTTCAAGCGAGAAGGACGATCGCATCTCTGCTGATATCCATAGCTCCCCGTTTTTTGTACTTGTCATTAAACAAACTCCCTTTGCCTTACCGTTGAGTTGTCCTTATTGATTGGTGTTGGAGTAATAAATCTGCACCCCCATCCATCTCAAGGGTGCAGCTATCTCGTCTTAAAGTACCTCTGAGCAAACCTCGGCTCTGTGGGCCGGCCGGGGGTCTAGGAGTACACTTTCGCACATCGAGATCCCTCTTCCTCATCACTATACGTCGTAATCAGATTATTTTTGGGGCTTGCATGGTCTAAATGTGTTCCGACTCACGGGTAAGAGAGGAGCTCCCCCTGCTCCCCCTTTCGTGCCTCACTGTTTAGCTTGATTGGGCTTTGTACAGACTCACATGTGGATTCCAGTTTAGTCGGGGTGTCATATAAGAGTACCCCAGAGATGTTAGAAAAACCGTTAACACCGACGCCTCCCTCTACACATCCCCGCTCCATACGTGAATTTGACGCATAATTAACCAGGTTCATGTTCATTTCAGTCATTGCTTCTGGGATGGGTATGATCACTCTGTCAATGTTTAATGTGGGTGTGTGTTGAAGTGAAGACAGCGAATCAAATTCACTGTCCATGTTCACCGGCAAGTCACTGGTAGGCATCAACATTTCTTGGTGCTTACCCGTGAATCTGCAGTACGGGGAACATTGCCTAGGGTCTGCTGGTTTAGGGAAAGATTCCAGCGGTGTCAACAGGGGTAGATTAGAACTTCTTAGACTTCAAAGCCGCTCCTCTTGGTCTTTCCATTCATCACGCTTAGGGTGTTTCTTCAGCATGTTCTCCAGGGTCACCTTCCCAACATCCGGTTTCTCGTCCGCACGGTCCCACGTCACTCGCCTCTCGGCCTCTGGTGGCACTGCAAAAATACACTTTGCACAGTTCCATGAATCAGGGTTTGTGTTGGCAGTGCAAAGTCACTTTTTAGGAGTGCAAAGTCAATTTGAACCATGCAAAAAATTCCATGAATCTTGCATGTGGGCAAATGTATATTCATACACATAAACATGAATGACATAATGAATAATTGAAACCTTTACTTTTCCTGCCATCAGTTTCTACACATATTAATCACAGATCTACAGACTCCCTTTCCTTCTGAAGAAAAAAATATCTTTGCAAATATGTTTCTATTGTGACATGGCATAACTGAAGTGCAATTTGTCGTAGGATGCAATGAAAAGTCTCAGTGTAGAAGAATTGTGTTAGAGCCTTTGAGCAGTCCGTGTCTACGAGGGCACTCTCTCCTGTGAACTGAACTGCTGAGTTTGGTTCACTGTGGCTCTCCAATTAGTTATTTTGCTGCATCTTCCGGACATGAAAAGTTTTTTTTTTTTTTAAATGCATTATAGTTTGGGGTGGTCTGATTCTAGAGAATTGTCTTTTGGCAATGGGGGCCATTTCAAGTTTGGGGGCAACAATAACTTTGGCGGCATTTTCAAAAAACACTGCTGAAATTACAATTTCCCCGATTCAGGGTTTGGGGGAATACCTCCTGTGGTAATTCGTTGGAATACTGCCAGAGGCACATTTTCAGGTGGTCGTTAAGCAAAGTTTTCCTGTTTTTGCCTCCTCTATACAATTGGAAAACATGTGCTAACACGGCACCAAAAGAAATAAATGGTGTTTCTTTACTGTACAGGAAGGAAAGACCCATCCCTTCAATACAGTCAAACAAATGCACCTGCAGAAAAGTAAGGATGGATAAGAGGTGGGCATTTATGAGCCTTTTCTGCATTTAAAAAGAAAATGTACGGAAGTGGTATCAACCATTACTGATCATTGTCCTCTTTCTTCTCAACACTGAATGTGTGAAAAGGTAGAACAGAGTTATAGAAATATGCTTTAAGATTACCATTGAAGGAGGTGGTGTTAATGGAATGCCTCCCGAGGTATTCCAGAAATACCATTCCCACCAGTGATAAACTTAGAATAGGGTGTACTTGCAAAAATACCAACAGTGGAGGTGGTATTTACCGCCAGTGGTATTCATGCTGAAAAGTCCAACCAACTCATAATCAGACCTTTTTGTCTGGGAACACTGATGTGACTGACCTATGGGAATCCAGCCTGTAACACGAGATATAAATCTAGAAAAACGTGTCAAGATGAGGGGTAAATAAAATAAGAGATGACTAGAGGCTATTCGGAAAGTCTAGTCGTGAAAGTCCCTTCCCTATCCTAGTTTTAGGCTTTCAGGCTTCTGACCGGCCTGTGAACAGCATCGGATGAAATGATGGCAGTGGCAGATGCTGCATTGGGATGGCAGGGCACCGCCCCCTTTTTTAGATTGAAAGATGAATGTTGAGATTCTAACAATAAAGTTACACCGGTATCCAGTGTAAGATTATAAGTGTGAATCAACATTTACATCTTTACCCAAGTCTGCCTTTCACCCCTTAACAGGGCACGCCCCCACTACGTACTCTGTACCTCCTTTTATTAACACAGGGTTTCAGGAACCAGGCAGAAAGACACTTGTTCACGATTAACAGGCTTGTGGGCCAATGAAAGTCAAAGACTGCCACCTCTCATCTGTGCGCAATGAGTACACTCAACACCGGCCTGCACCTCATTCACAGGAGACACATTGCAGGGCATTTGGGACTGTGGGCCTCATTCCGAGATTGGTGGTAGCCATGGCGCTATTTGCTCCATGGCTGCCTCCAATACCGGGCCCGGCACCTGTCTTGTTCAATGGGGACTTACCGGTGCATTCCGACCCTGGAGGGACCGGAAAGTCCCCATTGAACAAACCATTCCCCATTCCCATTTGAGCCCACATGGGGCTCAATGGGAATGGGGAGGGCGCTAATAACAGGCTTGCGAATAGCAGGCCCATTATTAGCGATCTGGTCTCTTAGCGGGACCTGTAAAGGACGTGTGGTCAGACCACACGTTCTTTATGGTTCCTGCTAAGCGACCTCGGAATTGGGCGGTAAGGGATTACTGGCACCGGTCTCCTTACCGGTGCCGGTAATCCCTTACCGCCCAACTCATAATGACCCCCCCTTGTGCTGGCGCGCAGCTGAGACATGGAGAGCCGGTAAGAATCTATGGGTCTCATTACGAGGTTGGAGGTAAGGGGTTACCGGCACTGGTAAGGATGCCGGTGCCGGTAACCCCTTACCTCTGTATTCCGAGGTCCTTTAGCGGGTCCCGCTATGGGTGCCTGGTTTTAGCAGGCACCCTTAGCGGGAGCGGCTAAGGGGCCAGGGAGCTAATAACGGACCCGTTATTAGCTCCATCCCCATTCCCATTGAGCCCTATAGGGGCTCGAATGGGAATGGAGAATGGTTCTCGGAATGGGGACTTACCGGGTCCTCCAAGGTTGGGGTGGAATGACCCAGTAAGTCCCTATTTTGAGAACCCGGACCTGGAATGCGGTAAGGGGGTAGCCATGGTGCTGATAGCATCCTGGCTACCGCCTACCTCGTAATGAGGCCCTATGAATGTGCCTATATGTATGTATGTAGGCATGCAGGGCAAATGTGTGTATGTAAGCATGTATGTATGTTTGCATGCAAGGCGGTGTCTGCGTAAGTGCACATAGGGATGATCATTCAGTGTGAATGATGTGTGTGGGTGTGAATATGAATGAAAATGTATTTGAATGTTTCTGGGTGAGTGTGTAAATGACTGAGTTAGAGAAGCTGTATGGGTGCGTGATTGTGGGTAAATGGGAATTCATGTGTACGTGTGTGTCTGTGTATGCATATGTGTGTCTACATGCAAGACTGTGGGTGGAATTGATGTAGCAGCATGAATATATTATAAGTGACATAGCATCTATTGCTGGCATTTTTAGGCAAAGCAAACTTGATTAATGTTTTAATATAAAGGATGGGTTAGGGTGGGGTGAAGGGTATTAAATCGGGACAGGAAGCCATGACTATTTCTTAGTGTGGCATGGCATTTTGTACTCGTATTAAGGGCAAAGCTGTGATGGTGAGTGTTCTTACATTGGAGTGGGCATTTGTGCAGATCCATCGACATATATACATACTGTACATATATACATACTGTGATATTGCATTTTTTTAATGATATAACAGGCAACGCCAACATGATGAGTGTTCATAAAGGGAAGGGGCATTTGTTCAGCCAGCAAGGAAATTATGTTTTACTGTGCCATGGCATTTTTTACTAGCATTAAAGGCAAGGCCAACATGTTTGTTTTTATATGGCATGACACTTTTTACTGGAATTAAGAGTAAATCCAACATGGTGAGTGTCCGCACATAAATGGAGTTGAAGGCATTTGTGCAGCCGGAAAGGACATTTTTTCTTACAGCAGCATGGCATTTTTAATAGTACCATGGGAAAAACCAACATGATGAGTGTTCTTACATGTGGGGGAGGGGGTGCATTTGCACAGCCAGCAAAGATATTTTCCATTACTTTTAACTGTCATTAAGGGAAAAGGTTATAGGGGTATTTTCTTGGGGCTACTGACATATATTGGTGTTCTGAATCGTGTGGGCAAAATCAGACAGTGTGCTGTGCCAAGATTACATTTTTTAATAACCTTTGGTACGACTTGCTGACATATATTGGCAGAGCCACCATATACATGTGTTCTTATATTATCGTTATTGGCATTATGGGCAAAACACTGATGAGTATGTTCCTATGTGGGAATACTGCCATATATTGGTGCTGCCAGCATGGACATGAACATGTTTACATTGGCAGAATACTGGCATACAGTGAACAAATGTATCATGATCATGTGTTAGAAAATGCTCCTTGTGCAGTGTTGGTGGCTTGGCATCTAAAGATTCTTTTGATCTATTACCCTACAAAGCTGATAGCAAAGTGTGTGGCTTTTTAACTTTGTAGTGTGTTTTTGTATTGGAAACTAATAGCAGGGTGGGAAGGGAATGATGGTGATGATGATGAGGGGGTCAGATGAGGTGGATGGAACAGAGGAACATACAGGTGAGATGGAGATGGGAAAAGGAAGGGGAGGGGCATGCAGGAATTATGTAGTATTAAAAAATAAAGGGGTTACCTGTGTTTAATCCCGGGTTCCTCAGGTATGTTAGGCACACAATGTATAACAATGTGAAGCAGTAGATGGAGGATGACAGGATTATTTCATACAGCTTATTATCAAAACAATTATATTAATGACAGTACAAAAATATATGTATAAAAATGTGTATATCATTGCTGATTTCTGAACTCTATACCGCAATGAAATTAACATGGAATCAAGTACACATACACATTTCTGCTCACACTTTACATTTTCTCCATCATTCATACCCATACTTCAAGCAGTAGCAATAGCTCTCTATATTTCTGTGTAACTCAACCTAGTTGTTACAACATATTCCATCATGTTTGGCCTTGTGGAGTAGAAAGGATAAAAGAAGCATACAGATGAATGGGTAGTGGAGGATAGGGTACTACTACTATTAGACAAGGGATCAGGGGAAGGATGAGGTGGGAGTAAGCCCAAAAGCGGTCTAAGCCAGACCCAGGAGTCCCAAGTTGAGGTCCATGGAGAGCAATAGGCATTACCCCCAATGCCATCGTCCTCTAGGGGCTTGGAATGATTTACGGTTCCTAAGTAGTGGGTTTTACAAGCAAATGCTGAAACCATCAACTGCATCTTGGGCCAGGTGCCCATCCCAGGAAGTAGGATCTCTTCCAGCCATTCCATGGGAACAACAGTCCTCCTGAACACCCAACACCATTGGCAAAGGCAAGTGTGCGACACTGTCCACCTCCCAATTCTAAAAATGTCAGGAGGACGAGAAGGAGGCTCACAGGACAGTGGGACACAGTGTCACCGTGGTAAATGAAAGTGTCCCTCAAGTGAGTAAGTTCTCTTCTCGTAGTAAGTCTGTGTTAGCCACGCTCAAAAGGCAGAGACCCACTCCAGGCAGCATCCCAGGGTGTGTGGGTCCTACAGTCCCCACCCCATAGAGCAGGGACATAGGCAACATTGCCTAACAGGTTTTATCATGCTGCCTAGAGTGGGGGAAGATTATTAGTCTGGAAGAATTGGTGGGTGAAGAGAGATTGGCTGCTGGTCTACAAAATGTCTTGAAGCACCACTCTAGATAAATTGTAAATGCTGACAGTGTTAAAGTGGTTGTGCTGGTGGCACAGTTATTGGGCCTCATCACGACTTTGGCGGTAACCCTTAAATCTGGCGGTAGCGCTATTACCGCCGGATTTAAGGGTCCGCCAAATCAGGACTTCAGCGGATTTCACCCCAGCTCTGAGTTGGGAGGAAATCCGCAGAAAATTTGCGCTATTAGCGCCGGTGGGAAATCCGCCAGTGGTAAGAGCGTGAATTTTCCCCATTGAGCCCAATGGGGAATGGGGCATTCCCGAATGGGCTCAATGGGGAATGGGGATTTACTTTACCGCCGAACTCGTGATCCGGTGCTATTAGTGCCGGGGAGTTCGGCAGTAGGGCTAATACCGCCGGCGGTAATGCCGCCGGCGTTACCGCCCAAGTTGTGATGAGGCCCATTAACTGGAACTGCCAATATCAGCATGTTTAATTTTATTTGTGGAGGGGGATGTTAACATTGCTATGTTTTCTCCGCCTTCATTCTCAAAGAAAGAAAATAATAAGCACAATTCAAAACATCAAAATTTACAAAAACATTTAAAAACTGCAGCAACCTAAACATTACTGGCTAAACTAATATATGATTGAATGTTGTGTGTGCTGAAGAATAAAGATTCGACGGAGGGTAGACATGTTTAGTTCAGGTGTCCTCTCTCAAACACCTGTTTGGCTGATGCACAACTCTACAACACTTTAAAGATCCTCACCAACACAGTCAACCTGATGTTCCTGGGAATATGTCAAGGTGCCTCAAGGGTTCTGACAGCAGAGGGTTGTCTGCTTGGCAGGCAACTGAGAGGTGAGATCTTTGCCACTCATTTATTTACCTTACTGCACAGCCCTGAATTCTAATCCAGACCCTTAAAGCTTTCACCCACTCATCCTTGACGATTCTGACCCACCCCCAGTGTCAGGAAGGATGAGGGAGGGCTGTTGTTACTTATAGTGGCCTGGAATGATAATGGGAAACAACATCAGCACCATAAGCTGGGTTCCACCTTGAGTGATGGTGAGAGAACTCTATGGCAGATGAACACCTCCGCTCGCATCCCATCACAATCAAGGGCATGTCGATCTCAGTCTAAATGTCACAGAGAGAAAATACAGTTACAATATTGACAATCATCAGCCTAGGAGAGATTGCCTGGTGATGGCGGCAAACAAAAGCAGCTGTTCATGTGTTGTTAAAATGCTGTTTATGTGCATGTGACGGCAACAAATGGCAACACGCCTTGTTGAGATGTGGTAAAGATGTTTTATAACAAGTACAACAATGTGAATGTACTCAGCTCAGACTTGAAAGTGGGTGCAACAAGAACTCCTCTCTGAATTCAGGTTCTCATTTCCCATGAGCCCATGAGAGAGGAATACAAATTGCGTGTGTGTGTCCAGACACCCACCCCGACCCCACACACACACCCCTCCCTCCCAAAGTGCAACAGAAATTGAGTTTTTGATCATTCCATGTCTGAGTGTGACACACATTGGTTGTTCACTCCCTATCCTGTGGGAGTGCTGCAAAATGTGGGTGTGCACCCGATCCCCTGCAGGAGTGTGGTAAAAGCAGTATATGCACCACTTTCCTTGGTTCAGTGCAAAAAAGGTAGGTTTTTGTGCCAGCTTCCATGCGGATGTTCAGCACAATCTAGATGTGTGCCCCCTGCACAAAATGTGTGCACCCAGCCCTTCCCGGAGCAGCATACATTGTAAATGCATTTCCTTCCCTGAGTGCAATACAAAATAGCTCTGTTTGTCCCCTTTGCTGCAGGAGTACTGCAACACTTGTGAGTGTGCCCTTTTCACTCTGGGACTGCAGCAACAACTATGTGCACACCCCTTGCTCTGCTGAAATATGTCAAAAACTGCATTCGCTACACCTTCCATATTGGAGAGCAGCTAACATTGTGTGTGTGCCCCCTTCTTTGTGGTAGCATAGAAACAATTGTGTGCCCCTTTCCTATCCAGGTGAGGCAAAAATGGTGTGCTTACCCTGTTCCCTGCAAATCTACAACAAAATATAGATGAATGCTACCTTCTCTTTGAGATTGCAGCAAAATGAAGTGTGCAAATGGCATTATGGTCATAGATATTTCTATCAGTCTTGTCAAGTTACAACTGTGGAGTTCGATTACAATTGTCAATTCTCCCCACCAATCAGGCCCGGCTCCAGAATGTATCATCTAGGTGGGACAGAGGTGTTATTGGGGGGGCCCAATTTCCAGTTGGTGTGAGAGTAGCCTAACCCACCCCGGAGCTACTTTATATAGCCTTCCAAACCTCTGGCACAAACAATACAGGGGTTACATTCTGTTTCCATACAGACACTATGGACAGTTACCCAAACTGCATGAGATAATAAAGATCAGTACTTTATAACAGTCCCAGCCATGATCCTCTGGCCAGGCAGTCTTCCACACTTGGTCAGAAACCCCACAGTAAGTACGTATGACAGAAAGCACTGAAACACAGCCCATACTCACCTTCTTGCCCTAATCCCTGTCAGGCAGGGCAAGCAGCTAAATCCTCCCAAGTACAAAGAATACATTCTGATTGTGTAGGAATCATTATGAGAGGTACCCTTAGAGTGAAGAGGAACAAAGTAATCATTCTTGCCATGACACATTTTCAGGCAGAGCAGGCTGCCTGACACCCAAAAGTAAAGGAGAGACATTGTGAAAGTCACATTCTTGGCACCTTCAATTAGGGCAGTCATCAAGCATTGCTATTAGGTTGGCACTCTGCATGCAGTTTGTGTAAAAGTAAGAGCTCTACAAAGTCCATACCTGCACATTTTAGCCATTGTATTTTTAGTTTGGGCTACTAGGTGGCGCTTCAGTGACACCTTTAATCCGAAACTATTGTATTCGAGTACAGCAAAGTGGGAGTTGGCAAGTGAGAAAGGACACATAGCTTGCAGCTGTTTGGTTATTTACACACCCATGGACTGCTCAGGGCCACACCCACTACCTGCCCGTAGCCACCCCAAACACATCCCCTGAGATCTCTTTGAGATCACTCTAGCAATCTGAAATATCACACTTTTGTCCGCCAGTTATTTCTAAGCAGTCTGCTGAGCGTTTATTGCAGAAGTAAATGGCTAATGGTGTAATAAACATGTCGTAGCAAGGTGTGCTAATAGCCACTTGATTATTATCTGTTCCATGCACTGAAGTCCTGGTAAAAACAAGCATTGACAAAGCCAGTTGGCTCATGTATAGGGTTTACACAGGAATTTGCCAAGCACTCCTATCAAATGTCTAGGGAAACACATCATTTTCCCGACACTGTTGCACACCTATGGCCAGGTAGTACCACAATAATATAGGTGCCTAGCAAATGCCTACCACATACCTAACCTAAAGCTCAAACCGTTGGTTTTGCCCTTGCCTTTTTAACCAAGCAGCCCATCTGTGTTCTTTCAATTTTTTTTCATTTGTAGAATTCAAACTGCATACATATTTATGATTAATTAGGTTAGACTTAAGGTGTTCTCCCCAAAAACAAAAATACTTTGAAAAAAACAATAGAGGAAAAAATGAGCAAGACATTAATTTTTTTCTCCAAAAAACTGTATTCTCGACAAATGAGAATAGTCATTTGACAACTGGTTTAAACTAAAGGGGTAATTTTCTCTTTAACTTTTGAAACTCCCTTACAAAGACATCCATGCAAAAAAATGGTATTCTTGACAAATGAGAATAGTCCTTTGGCAACTGATTTAAAGGGGTAATTTTCTCTTTATCTTTGAAAACTCCCTTACAAAGTCATCCATGCAAAGATTTTCCGTCAGTTCATTCTCGTGTGCTAATATGGTCAGATATTCTTTACAATCATGAAGCATTGAGCACCGAAAGGCTTTGACTACACGGGACATAGTAGAAAATGAGTTCTCACAGGACGCAGTTGAAATGCCTATGACAAGTGCAGATACATATATTTCATGTAGTCCTGGAAAAGCGTCTGCATAATTGTTTACCACTTCACAAATTGTGGAAATATTTGAACCTGCTGTGATTATTTTTTGCAGCAATGGTTTTGCCACTACCAGTTCTGCCACCCGCGTGGATTTGCTGATCTGTTTTAGGTCTAAAAGAGGTGAACATACACTGACATCCAGAAAATGCTGTGATGAGGGAACCAGATCAGCAATGGCTTCTATTAGCATAGTGTTTTTCTCGGAGAATCTGGTTTCCATTTCAGCAATTGCTCTGTCAAGAATGTGCAGCAGTGGTTTCCTTAGCCTTTGTTGTTCTGCAACTGATGAATCATTGTCATTTTCAGATTGTCCAACTGTGGTACATACCACAGAATCTGCAAATCGGCAATTTAGGGTTCTTCGTCTTTTTGGTCCATTGTCTAAATCTGTGACATCACCTGAAATATTTTCAGCAGTAAAAGGAGAGCAATATTTAATATAAAACATTGGATCAGCGCGCTTACTTTTTAGAGCCACAAGTGTAGATTGCACAATCTCTACAGCAACTGAAAGATGTGTTTGTGCTGTTTGGAATGCAGAGTTGGCTGGTTTCAGGATTAACAGCAAGTTTAATAAAAATGTACCGACAATATATATATTTTCTCTTCGTATGTGAGATAATATGCCACGTGACTCAGCACGCAATTCAGATGAAGCACTGTCATAATGGCTAGTCCATCTGATTTCAAGCAATCGCTTAAGAGCTGGCCCATTATATTGTTGGCTTACATAATGGCGATGAAAGAAAGTATGCAAAAGATTACATAAATCAAAGAAATGTTTTGCACTTGGTTCACTCTGAATTGCATGTATAACAACAAGATGGAGCTGGTGATTATAGCAGTGAATATATGGCATACATCGATTTAACTGCCTTTGTATGACAGCCTGAACTCCCCCATTACAGCCACTCATCTCTGACGCTCCATCATAGCATTGAGCTATAATGTGCTCTGGTCTAAAATTACATTTTGTCAGGTGGCTTAATATCTGTTTGGCAATGTGCTCTGCATCCAGCTTTTCTAACTGCAAAAGGCCGATTAAATGCTCGTCTGGCTTGGCTTTACTTACAAAACGTACTATAAGTGACACATTTTCAATGTTGCATTTGTCACGAGTACCATCACTTTTGATACAAAAACTCTTTGACTCACAATTGTCATACCTTTGCTCAATTTTAGAGAGTACCATGCTTTTTAAAGAATCTATTACTTCATTTTGAATATCTTTTGAGGTATATCAGGCATTTTTGGGAACGGATTGAGCAATATCAGCCAGCTTTTTATCTTTTTTCAAAGTGTACTGAAACAGCTTTAAAAACAAGCCACCCGAGAAATCCAGCACATCTTCTGTGTCACTACGAAGAGGAAGTTCATTAACACCAAGAAACTGAATCACTTCTCCAATGCTCTTTAAGTAATACCTATTGTTTTCAATTACTTTTGTATCTAATAAAAAGAAAATTGTGTTTCCTTTTTGCATTCTTTTTGTACTTTCTACCAAAGCAAGAGCAGCATAGGTGTGTGTTTGGCTTAAAACATGTTTCGCAAAACCTTTGCCAGATTCCAAGGCATGTTTCCAATTGCGAAAACAAGTTACAGTAAAGACAATGCCCTTGTCATTCTGCCCAGTGGTAAAAACACGACAAGGAAAACAAAAGCATGCATCCTTGCTTACTGAATACTCCAGCCATTTTCAGGTTTTGTACCATTCTGAACTGAATGCTCTTTCACGGATACCAAATGTACTTTTTGGATAGGACTGCAGTAAAGGCTGGGATGGTTTTTCCCTATTCAAATCAATAATATTATCTGTGTTAGCACATGATTGATGCTGTGCTTGGTCAATAGTGCTTAGCTGATCAGGCCGTTTCATCCCTTTTGCACAAAAAGAGGGTGGTATGAACAGAGAACTTGATGGAAACTGTGATGCACTGTGGGTGGCTTCTACAGAACCTCTTCTAATGACAAATTTGTCCATGATGCTCAGCTTGAGCTAGAGTAAAAAACTGCAATACATAAAAAAATAAAAAAGATGATTAGTTATGAAATAAGCACAGTAAAATGAACTCCAGAGTGACCTGATTAGAAATGTCTGCAGGCCACAGCACCTGCCCTTTTATGGCAAGCACTTTGTTTTGTTCCTCAAAAGTAAAACATGTTTTGCTCTCTTGAGATTCTGGAAAGATCATTGAAAACCTTATGCGAAAGAGAAGATGCAACCAAAATAGAGCCATGTGTTACATGAACACCTTCCTCCTACTTACCCAACTAAGAGGCCTGTGTTTTGAATTAAAATTGATCCCCTCGTTGCATGAATGAAGCTTTGCACTGAATGATTAGACAATGAGGTCTGCAACCTGCAGCTCTCCTGATGTTTACTAATACGACTGTGCCCACTTGTGCATTGATATTGGGCCATACCCTATCGCCCATTCACAGACACCATCTTTCTCTCAGGCTCTTTGGAGAAGCTGCTGTCTTTAACACTTGGGACTTATTGAAACAATACAAAAAAACAATTGGGCAAGCAGCAAACAGTTTTAGCATTTTTGCAGGCATGACATGGGCATTTTGAAGACAATGCCATGATGGTACTGCCTGTTCATAATACGGCACCAACTGGCAGGTAAATCGTCTTAGTACATGAGCATAGTATGACATTGCCTGGAAAATGCTTATCTAATACCTGCCAGGTCCAATGTTGTTGGCTTTGCAAATGCTTGTTTTGACAGGACTCCAATGAAAGGAACAGATGCAAGGAAACTGTGGCCACAGGGTATGCCAATATGTTAACCGGCAATCTGCGTCCAGTAGCCGAAGTGTCAAAAGAAGTAATGGAATAATGTTCCCTGCTGACCTGCCACACCCCCTCCCACGTGCAGTCCAAACCCCCAAACAAGCATACCTGCTATTAAAGGGAACATTCATTGCAGTGCGCTGAAGTTCCAGTTTCAACTTCTCCCCACACTTTTATTTTAAAACAAAACCGCAAAGGTTTTAAAAAACTCATGAAATGGGCGCACAAAGCCCTGTGCGGCTGTGATTCACGCAGCCCCAAAAGGTACGAGCAGGTACACGCGTTTGCAGCAAACCAGCAGCCTGCATGGTTGCCATGACGAGCGCTATCAATGACACAGTGGCCCAGAGAAAGAGGGGGGTTTATTGCCACCAGATGCCCCCAGTGCCCTTTCCAGACCTAGCACGACATGAGTAAATGACGTGTTGAGAGCAACTTCCAACAATAGCATAGCAATGGGCACGGCCATAAACTGGCGGGCACCCATGCACACCTGGGAGCAAAACCATACCCAATGGCTATCAAAGGGGGCAATTATAGATTCCAGACGGCCTTTCGGCCTTCTTAGAAATCGGGAATGGATATAAGTGAAACTATCTAAAAAAAACACCAGGTCTTGACAAAATGTAAATCCTGTGCCAGTGATAATGGGCACGAAAAGACAGCCAAGCCAGCACCCCATGGCACATGATCACCCCAGCAGGCACTTATGGACATTAGCTGCCCTGACTTCCAATGGACGTGAACTTATCACTGTGCACAGCACAGTGCTGGACTGGCCCACCAGGACACCGTGACTTTCCCCGGTAGACCTCGAGGCATAGGGCCTCTTTTCCTGCTTTGGGGAAGGATCCATAATGGGAACGAACGGTTTGCTCTTCACAGACTGCTGCATTTCTCCGTGGGACTCGCAGGCTGTGGCTCACATCTGTCCAAGTGTGAGGGTTAGTGCCTGGGGCCTGGCATTTAGCAAACCGCACGTGCCCTAGTGTCCGTGTGACTAACTGCTCCTCATGTGCATGTGTGCAGGTGCAGCACAGACCGCTCGTGCTTAGTGCTGACCTTCCTCTGACGTCGAGGCGAGTTTAGCCACCGCATGAATCTGGATTCCGTTGCATTACAAGTCAACCAAACTCAAAAAGGTATGGGCATGTGCTGCTGTGGCTGCCAACGCAGGTATGGTACAAACGATCTGTCTGCCAAGTGCTAAGGGTTGCCAGGGCCGAGCCAGCTCACTCCTACAGCTGTGTGTGTCGAGATGGAATCTATGGAGTGAAGAGTGCAGGTTATAAAATGACTATTATTTTGTTTGTGAGTGTGAGGTGACTGCCGCAGGCTGTTTTCGCTCTAAATACGGGGCGCCCCAACCATCATGTTAAAATGGGCTCCCACACATCTTCAGCTGGCTCTGCCCTTGTTCACTTAAGAATCCAGTAATCTCTTTCTAACCTTGGACCTTACACCCCCTTCACAAGGCCTTCCTGTGACCTCCTGTGCTCCTATCTGGGGGTTTACACCAAAGATAATAACAGCCTGTTTTCTTATAGTGCTTTTTACATCAATTTCTGTTGTTTTTTTAGCATTGCAAGTAGCACGCTTTTTTATGGTGGCGGGGGGGCACTTTCTGTATTGACGTTGGCACAGGGAGTATCGGCGCAGACAGTATTCCAATCAGCGTCCTGAAGATGGCAATTCAGCACAGCAGCAAACGTTTAACTCGCTGTGCAATCCGTGCAGCAGGTCCTCCCAATGTCTTTCAGCTGTTTGACTTCTGATCCCCACTTTTCTGCAACTGCCATGCTCAATATCCTCAGGGATGGTTGGAAATATTTCGTCAGCTGTTTTCAACATTCATCGCTACATACATGGCATGAGTGACATGGTCATCCCGTGCTACAGCCAACAACACCTTACATGTCGGGTCTTGTAGTCTCATGTTTAGATTGACAAGTCCCAGAATGCAATATCAATTCAATGGCCAGCGCCAAGTGATGGAGTCCACAATGACACTGGCCATTGGAGTCAGGCTACGATAATACAACAGTTGAGGCATGCATCGCTGGTTCAATAGTGTGTGCAGGAGCAGCCCTGCAGGGGGTGCACTGAATGAGGGCGCATTCCTTTTGCCACACCACTTGCTCTCTATGCCTGCCTGGATTTTAATCTCTCCACCAACCACCCTCGTACACACCACCAGTTCCCCTCCAGAGTGGCTGCCTTTGCCCCTCCTCGTCCCCCATGCAACCCTCCTGAGACTCACGCTATCATTTCCCCCTGACATCAGTGGCGCTTCCTCCTCACTCACCAGGGATGGACTGGCCTATAGGGATTCCCTGGTAGGCCACATCACACTGGGTTTCTTTTGTGTGGCATTTCCACATTCTCTCAAAGGAAAACGGGTGGGCTTGCTGAAAATGTGTAATTTTGGCCCACTTTGAACATTATTTCCAGGGCCTCTTTTGCTTGCCAGTCCACCCCTTGCACAGCCTATATGAAGTGTGTGCCAACCAACCGAAAGTGGGCATAGCCATGAATCGATGAGAACTTGTGTGTAATGCAGCAGACCCAGGTGCACCCAATCGCAAAGTGAAGCACGGAAAGCACGTAAGATTTATGACAGGCATTTTCTTTTCTCTGATGTACCTGTCAGACTATCAGTCCTGAGTCCTCTGCCAGTGCCCTGTCTGCCAGTTTCTGGTTAGAACAGCAGCGTGAGCGTGTCCACTCCTGGGCTAGGCCAACTGCACTGTAGTATGATTTTGTGCCAGCAAGGGAAGGGTGTTTAGGCTTGGCCCACGCCTGAGCATAGAGAGGGCACATGAAATTAGAAAGTCACTGCTCAATCAATGCGCAGGCGTGGGCCTGGCCAAGGCAGTCTGTGCGCAGATCCAGCACCAGCAGACTTGAAAGTTGCTACAGTATTTTGCCCTGCGTGCGTGTGGCCGAGTGCCCTGTGATTTACTGGTCCAGACTGGCTGCATCTATTAATAGCAGCAGCAGCATGCCCGTATGGCTTAAACTTCCTGGTGCTGTGTGCATCATCATGTACCATTTTCTTTTCATTCACCTAACGTTTAACGTGAATGAAAATAAAACGGTACATGAAAAGAAAACGGTGGTGCAGGCTGAGCAGAGGCCTCCTTTTTAGGAAGGGCAGAGCAGGTTCTTGGGGGGGCCTGGCCCCACTGAACCCCCGCTGGAGCCGGCCCTGCCACCAATGCTTTTGCCTACGATCACATCACCATAACTAAAGACCAGCAGCCGAATGCCTCTGCAGGATGTCCCGCCCCCCCTCCCACCTATATGTTGGAGGCCTGAGGTTGTGCCATGCATAACACCAGCAGTTGTGACCATTACGCAGCGAATCTTCGAGAAAAGGTATCCACTAAGAAAACCCTATCAGATGTACTCCCAAGGAGATGACAATCTCATGGAGGGAATCCCCAAAGGAATATGAAAAAGAGCAAGAAAAGGAGCTGGTGCTGTCACAGCAAGCAAGCGTGACACACAGAGGTGACTAGGTGAAGAAGATGTATGACCCTTATAGAAACTGATGACGAAATAAAGAATCGAGTAAACTTTCATATAAAAAAAAGAAGATTGCACATGTAAAGAGCACTGCAGAAAATGCAAGTCATTTTATAACTGACCATATGCTGTAATGCAAGTAGATCAAGTAATTGTAGAAGCTGGCCTATGAGTAGTGAATAGACTGCAGGCGAAGCAGCCATTATATAGAAACTTGACATTGGTGTCACAACTTTAGTAAGCTTAAACCCTTGGTGAGAAGAGCTGAGAGCTGTGTCGCAGCAAAGAATAAACCGAGATCATGGATGAGTCTGGAAGGGCTGTCTGGCCTGGTGTCATGGCTGAAGCAGCCAAGACTGGTTAACTATTCTTGAAGGCAGTGAACGTGAGATGCTGAATCATCCCTTGTTAAGGTGTAAAGAAAGAACACCATGGGTGTCAAGTCTTATTAATTTAAGACAATTAAATGCTGAAAAATAGACTAGATTGTTTTCTCCTGTCACATGAGCCAAGGATTGAAATAGAAGTGGGTGAAGAATTCGAGAACAACGATAGTGCATGCTCGCACTTCCTTATATTTCCAGAGCCAAGGATAATTTGCAAGGCCAAGTTCAAAGACAATCTTCATGGCAGAAGGCATGGGTGATGAGAGAAGTTGGGCTAATTGGGTGGGGAGATACAGTCAAGTACACCTCCTGGAACCTGGGGTATGAGCTTATGTGCTGCTAGTGAGCCGAATGTTCCAGACTGGCACAAGCGTGCCAACTAATTGTAAAAGGGCCATATAACGGAGGGCCTTATAGTTTGAGAGCCAATCATATATTGTCTACTTAAAAATGATAAAGATGACTTGCACTAGAGGTGGACACAAGATGTCCACCTGACAGTAGAGACCCAATCACAACCCAACCCCTTATTTGCCGCGTAGTATGACAACACGTATGATGCATTTTTGCAATATGAATGTCATTTTTGTATGATGCGCCGAAAGCTCGAGTGAACGTCGGTTGATCTCTTTTTTAACTCCCTGTTTTAGACAATCGATAATAAAACAGAAGACCTTTGCCATCTTCCTGATTTGGTTCTGTTATTTGGTCTAAGAGTTACTCTGCTTGCGATCCACTGCATGACACATTACCCAAAGGGCCTTACGTGCATGTGGTAGCAGTGTCAGTGGTTTAAAGATCCAAAGAAGTTCAGTTTCAGAGTTTCAGACCATCAGGCATCCTCTGTCATTAAGCCGGAAAATGGCAGGATTTCCGGTGGAGAGCACCCAAACAGAAATCGTGCAAGAAAAACCAAGACGGTGGGCAGGTCCCCCTTTGATGAAATCCCTGACCGGGTTTCCACTTGCGCTCTGCGGGTGGAAGGCGAAGTAGTCGGTTGGAGGAGGAGACAATGCTGAAGGCCTTGAGTCGATTCACAAACAAATGGTGAGTAAACTAAGGGAATGGCAAACTAAGAGGACGGGGTTGTAGAACATTTTGAGTGACAGGAAATATTGTGTGAAGATAGAGATAGCGCCTAAAGACCTGGCTCAAGGGAGCTTCAGAAGGAGACATTTCAAACTCCAGTAGGAGTAGAGTGAAATATATAACTTGGAAACAGGTCTGCATAAGGTGATGTCTCAAACCCTGTACAGGGTATAAGTAAAGGCGAGGGAAAAGAAAAAGTATGATCGCAGTGTTTATTTTATGTGTAAAGTCGACTGGTCTGTATATTTTGCATTGAGTAAAGAATTGAAGGGTAATAAAAGTTGTGAAGGAATTGAAAGAAAGTCAAAGAGTTATTGTGACTACCTAGTGAAGCGGTTGGTACCAATTTAGAGGTAGACATAGAAAATAGAAAAAGTAGAGGATTGAGCAGCGACTGTTGGTGCACGCTCATATATGTTGTTTTGAAAATATTCAAAAAGTGGTGAGAGTATTTTATAAAGTCTGGTAAGTATTGATAGTCAATTGAGACTTGTCACAATGGGAGACACTTCTCTGATGCACCTATGCAAGACGCTGTCAAAACACATGCCCAAGCTCAAACAGTATAGTGAGGAGTGGGTAAAAGGCCCAGCAGATAAGATGTTCATGCTGTGGCCACAAGGGGGATCACTGTCAAAAGCGGTATTGCAACACATGACCACATACTTGTACACTGCGCACACGGGGAAGAAATTAGAGAAAAGATTAGAGATTCTGGAGCTCTGGAAATGTACCAGAATGAAAGGGAAGATCCACCACCTGAAGAAGGGATGCTTAGCCAGTGTAAGGAGCGGTCCCCTTACCTGTCCTGAAGTGAAAGGCGCTAGTATGGACGAATTAGGGTTGGATCCTTTAAAGGAACTGAAAGCGACGACACAGTATATTAATCCGATAATCGAACCACCCGCTTATAGCAGTGACGATAGTCCAGAAGATAATAAGAGAAAAGAGGAGATTTTTAGGATCATACAAGAGAAAGAAGGGAAGAGTGAGCTATCAAATATATTGACAGAAATAGAAAGAGATATTAAGAGATGAAAGGGGGAGAAGGATAAAGCTTACGAGGTAACGCTTGTGCAGAACAAATGGATGCAAGTCTGATATTACTCAAGCTAGATGGGAAAAGCCTTAAGGAAGTTAGGCAAAGAGACAAGGACGAACAGAATAGAAAAGACCGGGAGAGAGAAAAGAGCTTGAAGGAAGATGAACATAAATGAAAGAGCAGGGAGCGACGAGAACAGATGTATCAGGAGGAGCAAGAGAAAAAGGAGGAGCGGGCAGAAGTGCAAAGAAAGTATGACAATAGACAAACGGCAATGGAAGACAGCGATAAAAGAGAAAGGAAGAGAGAGGAGGAGGAAGAGCAGAAATTAAGGGACAAAAGAATACAGAGGCAAAGAGAGGAGGAAGAAAGGAGGGCAGGAGTAAGGAGAGAATAACAAAGACAAGAGGAAGACAGAATTAGAAGGGAGGCAAAAAAACAAAGGGAATTAGATGACGAGGTAAAGCAAAGAAGGAAACAGCAGGATCTTAATGTTAGCCTTATTCATAAGGAGCCAGTAGGGCCAGGCCCAGCAATAGGATGGGATAGAACAGAAAGAGTTCCTTCCAATAAAGGAAGCAACCTCAAGGGCATCTAGAATATTATTGGAAGAAGAACACTTTGATACAGGAAGCATTGGAGATCGGATCGATAAGGCATATCAAGAATTAAAGGAAGGCAGAAACTATGGAAGTCGATGGAGGAGGGAGCAATCCCCAGTATTCCAATCACGACGTGAAGAAGAAAATCTGTTCAGTCTCGAGCATAGAGCCTTGTCCTTAAGCAGAATGAAATTAGATAAGGGTGAAGGGGATGATAGTCACACTTCTTGGGGATGAGACATGTCAGATGAGGAAAGAGAATCCTTCCTTGGGCAAGAGGGAGGAAGCGCAGATAGACAAGGAAGAACAACCTAAGGATAAGACAGCAGATCCCATAGTATATCCAGAACATCCCTGAGGATGATGTTATATTGAGAAGGGAGAATCACTGCCATATGTGTGCAGACTAAGACTGCTACCAGCAAGGAAACGGTCAGGGACGATCGCCCCTGCCATTGATAGGCTGACAATGGGATCCAACTGCGGGTTAGGGTTTACACAGTTTCCCTTTTTGGAAAAAGAGCACAATTTCTTCCATGGCCACAGATGGATAAGGACAATTTAAGGTGCAAGCTCCCGAGCCTGACATTGGGTGCTGGGAAATGGATATACGAGTTAGAGAAAATGACAGGAGGAAACACATAGGAGACATTAAGGGTCTCTTGGAAGCTATTCTTGGAGAAAGTGCTGATGACATATGGAGGAGAGAAGAGTATTCAAGTGTGACAGCACAAAACACAGCGCATGATGGAGTGCCATTTAGTAATTACAGAGCAGTTGTTTGGAGCGCTCTTAGAGTACAGTATCCTGATACATCAGATATGGGTGCAATTATAACATATAAGATGAAGGAAGATGAAGACCCTATTGCTTACATTCAGGATATTCATGAGCGATGGCAACTTGAAACGCGCGAGCCATGGGAAAAAAAACAGTGGCATTATTTTACCACATTTTATGTCAGGGCTTGCCCATAGCCAGTACAAAGGCAAATGAAGAAACAAGTGGCAATGGAAGCAAAACTATGTGCTGAGATACAACTGACATTAGTGCATCACTGTCGGTTGTTGCAAGAGAAAAATAAGAAGAAAGATGAGAATAGGAAAATTGAGGAAGCCAACTTAGTTCAGAAAAAATTGTCAGAATCTGCCATGGAAGGGGCGGTATTGATAAGCAGAGAAGGACTGGGAATGCAGGAAGCAGTGGTACATTGCAGGCAAATAATCACCGCCTGATGGAACAAGGTGGTTATGGGTTAGGCCACAAAGCTGAGGTATGGGCTGTAGAGGAAGGGGTGGATTCCAAAATAATCAAGGTGGGTTTCAGAATGCACAGAATGAGAATCCAAATACCCAGGGAGGATTTAAACAAGGGGGACTAGTTAGGCGGACACCCCCTGTATGTTGGACATGTGGGATGACAGAACAAATTGCATGCGTGTGTGGGAGCCAAGGGAATGTACAAAATGGTCAATTCACAAGAGGGGGACAGGTTCCTCCACCATATAGCACACAAACTATGGAAGGGTTTGCACAAGATAAGACATTGTATCAGACACAAGCGCCGCAAGTGCAGCAGGTACAGCAACCAGAGCAAGTGCAAATGAATCGACTGCATGGGCAGTTGCAGCAGGCCCCCATGCAGACACAGCAGTATGCAAACATAGGACAAGTGCTGACACCCAGAATAGGAGGAATCACTGTGGTAGGAGGACATCCTTTCACAGGAACAAGGATGAGCCTGTACCCACAATAGGACAGCTCACTATCAGTGACACCAGACCCGCAAGAGGAACCAAGGGTTGATGTGACGATAGGTGGCACATCTTTTTCTTTTTTAGTAGACACTGGGGCTACTCCTTCATGTATACGAGAGGGAAAATATCCAATGTCGGGAATTGCCATGAATGCTCAAGTGTTCTCTGGAGCTACGAGTTGAGTTCCCTTTACCTATGAATTACCAGTCTCTATAGGAGAGTGTTACATATATGTTCCTTGTTGTATTCATGGCAGATACCAGTTAACCTTTTGGGAAGAGATTTGATGACAAAAGTAAACATGACGATTTCATTTACTGATCAAGGGCTAGTGTGTTCCACTCCAGGAATACACTATTTAAACGTGGCAGAATTTATAATGGCTTTCACAGGGCAATTGTCTCTAAGAGGCGTTGCAGTAGAGCCAGAGGTTTTCCTATATGGGGTGAGCTTTCTATTAACATGGCTACCTGATTTAGGAAGACTTGGAGACTTGGAGAAGGTTCCCAGCATCCTTTGGGGCCCTTATGATGTAGGGTTGTTAAAGGTGATAGGGGAAGTCGAAATAAAACTCAAGCCAGGAGCATTTTTACCTCAAGCAAGACAGTACCCCATTTCTTGAGAGGCTGATGAAGACCATTTCAGCACTGATGAAACAAGGTATTCTGGTACCATCGGAATCATCGTGCAATAATGCAGTGTCTCTGATCAAAAAATCAAAAGGAGGGTCGTGGAGATTTAATCAAGATATGAGACAGATTAACAAGATTGTAGAAGCAGAGTTTTCCTCTAGTTCCTAATCCGGCGACAATACTATGCAGTATCCCAGTAGAAGTTGGATATTTCAAATTGATCGATTTAAATAATGCATCCTGTTGAACAAAGATTTACAAGACTTTACTTCCTTTACATTTGGCCAAACTTGACTTAAACATACTCATTTGCCCAAGGGATACTGTGAGTCTCCATTGATCTTTAACAGAGTCTTACAGCTGGATTTAGGCAATATTGATCTTAAGAGTGTGGTGATACAAAACGTAGATGACATTTTAATTTGTAGCACGACAGAAGATGAGTGCAGACAAGATTTGATTCAGTTGATGATTATTCTGGCAGACAAAGTATACAAGGTAGACAAAGATAAGTTACAATATTGCCAAGAAGTGGTAATAAGCATATGGCAGCTGATTTCACATGACAGAAAAAATGTGACACCTGAAAGAGCTGAGGCGATTATGAAAACCGCAAACCCAGATACAATGAGACAAATGCAACAGTTTTTGGGGCTCTTTAAATATATTAGGGCCTGGGTGTGTGATTACAGTTAATATACGAGACCCCTTTTGCAAGCTTTAAAGAAAGCACAAGTGGATAAAGTGAAAATAGAGTGAACTGAAGAAATGGAGGAAGGGTTTGAGGAATTGAAAAAAGCAATTTGTACAGCCCCGTTTTGGGAATTCCCAATTATGCTGAGAAGATTTATTTGTTTTCGCACACAAATGGGACAGATTTATTTGTTTTCGCACACAAATGGGACAGTTATGATAGCAGTAATCACACAAAGGACTACATTAGGATACAAGCCTTTAGCACATTACAGTGGGATTTAAGACCCAGTTATGAAAGGACATTTTCCTTGCAAACAGTCATTGCCAGCCGCCACGTTTGCAATTGAGAAGTCTGCAAGTATTGTTAAGGGCTGCTCTATATCTCTCTTAGTGGATAATTCCCTGTTTGCCATTTTGAGAAGCCCAAACGTAACTTGACATCCCAGAGAGCTTCCGCCTATGAAGTAATACATTTAAATCCAAAGATTCAAATTGTCAGATGCAAAATAGTGAATCCTGCCACGTTTGTAGCTGAGCCAATAGCTGATGGCGATCATGTGCATGACTGTGCAAATTATGTTGAATTCTATGATAATATACCCCGTGTGAAGGAAAATGCTTTGTCAGGAGGGGAAATTCTCTTTATTGATGATTCTTTCAAGTTAAATAGGGAATTTGAAGTTGTAGCAAGTGCAAGACTTCCATCTCACTTTTCAGCGCAAGCAGCAGAATTGGTAGCGCTTATTCTCGTGCTCGAGAAACATGAATGGCACGAAGTGAAGGTGCACAGTGACTCTGCCTGTGTGATGTCAACCGTACACGCAGGGCTAGCAAGTTGGAAAAGGAAGGGTAACTTCTGTGTGCATGGCACTCCAATGCAACATGTATTGGATAGGCTTATTAAGGCACTACAACTCTCAGTAGCCATAGCGGTCATTAAGTGCACAGCTCATATGAAGCAAACAGATTTCCAGCCTGATTCATGGTTTGCGTGAAAAACGCAAATTTGCGTGCTTTTCTGCCTGAAAAATCCCATACTTCAAACAGGGATTTTCAGCCAGAAAGGCGCGCAAATCTGCGTTTTTCACGCAAATAGTTCCATGAATTAGGCTGTTCATTTCTTGAAGAAACAAAGCCGCAGATGTAGAAGCCAAGAGGGTTGCATATTCTCCAGATATTTCGAGTTTCGATACTCCGAGCATTAAAGAGAAAGTTGTCACAGCTATGTTAATGCAGGAAGTGTTTAATACATTGCTGATAACCCAATTAATGAAGATGTATGACCCTTATAGAAACTGATGACGAAATAAAGAATCAAGTAAACTTTCATATGCAAAAGGAAGATTGCAATTGTGAAGAGCACTGCAGAAAATGCAAGTCGTTTTATAACTGTACACATGCTGTAATGCAAGTACATCATGTAATCTTAGAAGCTGGCTATCAGTAGTGAATAGACTGCAGGTGGAGCCGCCATTATATAGAAACTGTTTGTTTTTTTTTAACAGAAGGGATAGCCCCTACTGTGGAAGGACTGAGGCTCTAATGCAATGGAGAACAAGAAGGGCTCCAACCACAGATGTAACTCTTAACACTATCCAAATGTCGGAGTGTCTACATGATTCTGTTGAGAATTATTTAAAAAATGAGGTTTCAAATAGTAAACCAAGTATCCTTTGCATGCATTATCAGATCACCATATATGGCAGAAAGAGGCACAGATCCCTCATTATTAGTCATTGTCCAATTGAATAATTATTCATGTTATTCCTTTTTATTAATTATTTTAACCAAAAAATCATCAACCATAACTAGCTGTTTTATAAATAGAGAAAACAAACATAAATACATTTAGAACAATAATTTCTCAGTGAATATTTTCACTTTTCAATAGTCACGTAGTGAGTGAGTTAGTATCAATTAAATGCACAAAAAGCAATTGCGTATAATAAGAAAACGAATAATGTTTACATTTATAACTAGAAATTGTTCACTATTTATACAGCACCAATAGAGGGAGCATATTGACCAATTGTCTGGTCCCCCAGTTTCAACATCGGCTGGCTAGAGCCCCTGTTTGAGGCTGGGTGTCTAACCAGTCAGGTCTGGAGGGTCAACCTAAATTTAGTCAGTTCAGAATAAAGTTGAAATAACCCCAAAATGCATATTAGCAGTACACAAAAGGAAACATGGGAAACGAAAAATAAAGGAACACCTGATTTGTCAGTCCACAAGTATCGCAAGGTGCCTAAATCGCCCCGTTAGACTTAAATTACACATACAGAGGACCATGGTTTTTGGTCCTCTGTATGTGTAATTTAATTCACAACCTGATTTGACCTTTCAGTACCTCTAAGGCAGGTTGGTTACAGTAATACTTATCTTAACATTAAGATATGGGAGGGGGGGCTCTAGTACAGGTAGTACAGGTTCCAGTAGTATATAGTACAGCATAGCACCTGCATACTTTTCAGTTTTCCAGGCGTGTTGGAAGGGAGGAGCTTTACTTTGGACCTGTCGTGTGTATGTGGTGTGTGCTAGGTTTATGTACAGTACAGTAATGATGTGCTTCTAGGGTGTTGCATGGTCTTGGTGGACTAGAGGGTCTGGCTGCAACCTGTAGGAGTAGAAACCAACCTAACATTGTGCACAGTGTTTATATGTCTTGCATATGTGCAGTAATCGTGTGTTTTTTACATTGTAGGCTGCCACCTATGATCTGTGATGTGATCAAACTACATGGGGTGGTGGCATGCAACACACTGGCTCGAGACAAGGTGTGGATTTTACTGACATGCTGTTCATCAATGAAACATTCATGTGTGAACACATATTTTGCATCCGAAAAACAACTTAATCAATGTGCAGATGGTCTGTGCTTTCGACATCACTATCATGCACTTTTTTCGTCACTAGGGGGAACTTGAGGGGGGGCTATAGCCCCTGGTGTTTTGGTTGTAGCCCCGGATAGAAGCTCAAGAGCTACAACTAAAAGGCTACCTAGCCCCGAGTCCGAACAGTCCCGACATTAGCGTAGCCCCACATCTTTTGCAAACCTAGCAAAACCCCTGTGCAGAATATCCTTCTATTGATGACAACTTTTCCTCATGAGCGAGGATGGCTATCAGGTAGGTAGTTCATGTGTAAATTGTGATGGACACATGGTAGGAAGAAGTAATCTGCACGTTGTAGGATAGCTCAGCGGCAACGCCTCTCCTTGGGAACAAGACGACACGGAGCAACACAGGTTCGGTGCCCGGGTCCGCGCTTAGAAACCTCTGGGTATTAAGTGCGTTATAAATAACCTTTCATATTATAAAGGCAATGAGTAAAGCTTGCAAGGTTTTGGATGTGTTGTTTTTCCCCTCACAGGTGACAGTGTACATTGCTTAGAACCCTGGTTTTTGCCGCCTATACTGCAACTAACACAGCTCCTGACGAGAGATACAGCAACACACATATAAAAATCATGGAAAATCATTGAACAAGCCTTCGGCTTGTCAGAAAATAAATGGTTAAGATGCCTACACGTATTCAGTGGTGATCTAATATATGCATCTGCGAAAATGTATACAATTATAATAATGTGCTGCGTGTTGCACACATTTGTCACCAAACACCAGGTGCCACTACAAACTAGTAATGGAGATAAAGCGGTTGATGGGCATGATGAGGTGGTGCTCTTACTGAGCATGCGCATGAGAATGAAAAAAGAAGGACAAGCAACACACACTTACACTGCAAACATTTCGTTTAATTTTTGGATGCCAGCTGAATTGTGGTAACAATAGAAGGAAGAGGAAGAGCAGGAGTAGGAGTAATGAAGATTACCGGTAAGTAATCCGACTGTTACTTCCACGTCCCCCTTGCTTGTCCCAGTACCTACCTATGACATTTTCCAAATCATCCTTTCATGGCAAGGGACCCAATGACAAACCACTCAAACACAGATTGCTTTAATTGCACCCGTCACCGCTTTTTAAAGAAACGCACATTCATGAAATCACCAGTCCCTCAGTGAATTCCTGAACTCATTACACCAACATTAAATGAGGTGGCCTGTGGATCATCCACATTCAGCTTATGGTGTCTGATAAAGGTGTTAGGAGTAGCCTTGGTGGCTGCCTTGCAGATCTCTTGGAGCGACACCCCTTTTGTACGGGCACATGAAGCATCTATATCCCTGGTGGATCTACCCTGCACCGGCCACGGGTTTTAATGCCTTCCTTTCATATGCCATCAGTATGACTTACTAATCCACCTGCGACTAGTCACTGTTGAGGCTTTTTTCTCCACACTGCCAGCCCCAAAGGTGACAAGCAGATTATCTGACTTCCTGGTGGACTCTGTGCATCTTAGATACTCAAGGACTGTTTTTCTTAAATTCAGGCAGTGCAAGTCCTGCTCTTCCTGGGCCCCAGGTTTGGGCAGAAGCCAGAATACAATCTGATGTGACTTGTGACTTTTTTAAACTTTTATTTTTATTAGCAGAGGTACAGTGGTGGCAGCATATCATGCACAAAACATTTCGGAACACAAAGTTAGAAGCACATGCAATAGTACATGCTCATGTCATGTCATGCATGACATCAGGATTGTTCTTGACGTTTTGGCGACAATGATGGGACAGAATCATCATCGCTCTGTCTATTGAGGTAACCACAGAAGGCAGACCATACATTTTGGGGGCGTGAACTCTCGGGAAGGGAGGATACACATTCCTCCTCGCAA
The DNA here is from genome assembly GCF_040938575.1 of Ambystoma mexicanum. NCBI lineage: Eukaryota > Metazoa > Chordata > Amphibia > Caudata > Ambystomatidae > Ambystoma > Ambystoma mexicanum. The sequence goes on along the minus strand of NC_090930.1, from coordinate 1,104,874,828 downwards.
GTTTGAGTCCAAGTCAGTTCTCTCAGCCACATATTAAACGTAGTGGGAGGAGGGCGTTTCCAATGCTCAAGTATGCACTTCTTCGCGACCATCATGCATATGTTCAAAGACTTTGCCATTCTCTTGGCTTCCTCCCCAGTCCACAGCCCAAACAGTACACATTTTGTGTCAGGATCTAGACCAATTCCCACAACAACAGTAAGCACACCAAAGATGTCACTACAAAATACATTAAGTGCAGTGCAAGACCAAAACATGTGCATGTGGTCCGCACTCGGAGAGTCACATCTTGAGCAGTTATACACCAACCTCCGGATGAATCTAGACAGTCTAAGTGGGGTGTACTACACTCTATTCAGCAGCTTATATTGTATGCAGCGATATCTAAAACTGAGTGAGACTTTACGTGTATTCAGGCACATTTTCTTCCACATAACGTCTGTGATCTCAAGGCCCGTCTCTTCTGCCCATGCTTCACGCATTTTGGAAGGGAGGCCAGGGGTCTTTGATGACAGTCTTTTATAGAGCGTGAAAACTACCCTGTGGCTATTACTAGAGTTAGCAATATATAATAGTACAGGTGTGTCTGGGGGTTCATTAGGGTATGAAGACCACCTATCACGTACCGCAGTCCGGAGCCTATACTACTGTAGCATCTCAAGTGCCGATCCGGAATGCCCGGGGTGCCACGTCTGTGTGGGTGATGAATTGCCGATCCTGACAGAGGTCTGTCCAAGCTTGATAATCCAGTTCTAGCCAGTTTCGGGAGAGAAGTTTGTTGTGCATGGGTTCCAGTCCGAGAAAGTGCCAGATCGGAAGCCATTTATAATAGGGGTGAGGGTCAGATTCCAGATCCAGGAGGTGTCCCCATGCCTTCAAAGTAGAATCTATGGGGTCTGCTATAGCATCAGTTTCATACTTAGGGTGAAGGATTAGTGACATTAAATTAACCTCAGGTGTTGCAAGCTTTTCTAGTTTGACGTGTGGTGGAGCCGTTGGGTGCTTGTACCAGTACGTGGCGAACTGGGCCTGTGTGGCAATCCAATATAGGGACAGGTCAGGAGCAGTGAAGCCCCATTTCTCATATGGTAAAGATATCTGTTCCACTTTTTTTGGACCGCGCCAGCATGCCACAGGAACTGGGCGCCCAACTTGTGTAGGTTATCAAAATATTGTTTGCCAGGCCACACCTGCACCTTTGTGAAGACCTATAAGAGTTTGGGCACCAGGATCATCTTGATCAGCGATAACCTACTGGCCAATGATATTGGGAGAGATTGCCATCTAGTTATTTTAGATTCAAAGTGTTGCACAGCGTCAATGTAGTTGTCTGTAATTAGGGTCGTTTTGGACAGTGCTATCTGGACCCCCAGATACCTAATACCACCTGGGGACCAGCGGAGGGGTTATTCACACATGCTGGCTGCAATGTGGCTTTAGTTAGGGGAAAAATCTCAGATTTAGTGTAATTAATGGTGAAGCCAGAGAAGGTGCCAATTTTGGTTATGTCATGTATGATGGGGTCTAGGTAAGTGGATGGGTTCCTAACGTATAACCAGAATAATAGCATCATGCTTAACCTTCTGAAAGGGGGGTCTGCACAGTAGGGCCCTGATCTCTCCCAATCTTCTAGGGGATGTAATGGCAATGAGAAAGGTAGCCTTAAGGGTCAGTAATCTCAGATCCAGGCCTTCAAGTCGGTCAAAGGGGGCTTTTTGCTGCATCTCAAGTACCATGGGAAGGTCTGAAGTGGGATCCCCAGAAACCTTCATGTATCTAGAATTGGTGTAACTTGTCAGGATTTTAGACACCAGCACGTCCCCCTCAGATACTGAGGAACAGTTGTCATAAGGCCCTGCTGCTTACCTGCTCGGTCACAGCGGCATCCAGTCTGGCGGCTCCGCTGTGCAAGGAGAACGTGGTGGCTATTCCCCAAGACAGCAGGGGTCCCGAGATCTCCGTAGTGGTTGCCATGGCTCATGCACGACACGCTGCAGGGGCGGCACGGGTCACGTGCTCGCCATATCATAGCATGCGTCACATGACTTGTTGCAGTCACATGAACTGATAAAGCAGGAAATAGCGCCATTTAAGGATCTTCCATTTGTTCCTCCTTGCTTCTCAACTCCTATGGGTAGCTACATTGCTCCTAGCAATACTGCTTGCTATTTTTGCCCTTCTACTTCTCCTTGGATGGTTCTGCCTCCTTTTGACCCTTGGCTTGTGTATTGGACTGCTCCTGGATTACCCTTCTGCTCCTGCTGTTCTTGTGATTTTTTTACCTGCCTTTTCTCCTGGGTTGTCTTCTGGATTGCCAGAGCTGCATTTCTGGTGTCCTGTGCATTATTTACCTTGGCCCTGCTTCTTGGACTGCCTTTGGATTACCCTTTGCTCCGATGAACTTGATATTTCTGGACTGCCTTGTTCCCTGTGGATTATGCTGGAGCTTGGCGAACTGAGGGTGAGCTGGACTTTGGGGGTTTTCCCCACAGATTCTGCACCCTATGGCTCACAGCAAGAACCTTTAGGATATTTTCACTGCATTCCTGGTTGGCGCGTTTCCACCCTTTTAAGGGTCACGTCATCAACGCATCAAGAGATCTTGGGGTTCCCTCGTATCAGGTAAGATTAGGTTGTAGGTCTAGTGAGGGGAAATCCCTAACCATACTGTACTTATTGTTAACCCCCACATCAAATGCATTTTTTATGTACTTTAATGGGTGGTCCCCCCAATCCTCTTTTTTTACCTTTTAAAACCCATTAAAATAAAAATAAACACCCTTTACCTTCCAAAAACATGCATTTGATGCATTTGTTTCCGATGCTATTTTTTAAATGCATTGGTCTGTCGATGCTATGGATTCGATGCAATGACCAGATACTCCCTCATGCTCAGTCAAGATCAGCATTCTCTACCCTCGATATACACCAAAATGTGGTACCTTGGCCCTCCTGAATTACATCCATACTCCACATAATGGTTACACTTGACGTGTATCCAAGTCCACCACATTGATCGTCCTTAATAATATTCAATTTCAAACATTGGATACCCTCTAACAAATCAGGATCCAGTGCACTGGCTACCCTCAAATGCACCCTGGCTCAGTACATTGCTCCACCCCACCCCCGCCCCATGTAGGAATGTGACTCTAAATATGAAAAAATTGCTCCAATGTAGAGTGAATGTACTTTTTCAGGAAAGCAAGTTTATTGCATGCTAACTGTCAGAAGGGTTCAGTGAGCCTTTTGAAGCTGGAAACTAACAGTTCCTTCCAGTGCTAAACAAAGTTGCAGCTTTTATACACATTTAAACAATTGATATAATCCACATATTTTGTTACAAAGACATCCCTCAAAATCCCATTGGCTAACCATGTACAAGGAAATCTAAGCCCCCTATTTTCTCAAACCCCATTAGCGATATTGACAAAACACAATCCCCTTCCCCATGTGCTTTCTTCACATAAACATTCATGACATTCTAACCATAATCTCCTTATCATCGAAAAACTATTCAAGGCATGACTTGTCGCATTTGGTAGGAAACCTTTAACCCAGTATTTGATGTGCAAGGCTTTTTCAAGAACACTTCAAACAATATGAGTGAGAGAAACAAATAACCATGTTTTTAATCAAGCAATGAACATATTATCGTCCCAGACGTGCTGGCATCCCATGTTGCTCCTTCTGCATTCCTTCATGTCACCTTATTTGTGAATACCATCTCAGTTCATACAGCCTCCAGCTCACATCCTGCTTGTCTTCCTACGAGCCCAAATGAAACCCATAAACCACCGGCAAACTCTACCCTCCAGAACCATATTAATTTGTTTTATGAACTAACCCCAGTTTAATCCACCATTTGGCTGGACTTAACAACAAGACGCTTTGCTCCCAGGAAGATTTGCTCCCTATATCCACAAACCCTGCTAGTCGTACGCCCACGACCCAATGGCACTTCATTTACTCTCCATCTTCAACTTCAAGTAATCATTTAATGCTATCGCCAGCTGCCCAAATGTTGGTTGCTTCATTCCTCCTTCCTTGACTTGGTCATTCAACCCTTCAGGCCATGCAAAGTTCACCTCCACAAACCAAACTCTCTGTGGCCTACAAGAAACCCAGCTATGGAGGAACGGTGATCTGTGATATTTCCATGTACTCACAACAAACCCCATATTCCACTATCTAAACCATTAATGAATCCTACATGTAAATTGTTCAGAACTACTGCACCCCTCACAGTGGCTTTCCCCTCGTGGACTTCTCTTTCTCGCATGCATAAAGCTCCCCGATTCCCACTCTAAGCACAACACACTGCACATTGCACAATTACATTGTGTCCCCACGACTTCCATTATGTTGCTAGTGATGCAAATCTAAAATGTGTCAAAACTAAACACAAAGTAACACTTATAGTAACATTTATCCCAATCCAATTACCTACACTGAACACATGTTAAATTGTAACATTGCGTCAACATCTCGTCTAATCTAGCCACACCATTGTACTTATATGACATGCGCAATGTGAACCTCTTCCCTACGTTGGGACATGAAACATACATCCCAACACCCATCACCATTTTGTCTGTGGCAAGTCACAACCCAATGGCAGTTTTATTCTCATGGATTTCTCTTTTTTTGCCTTGGATGGAATTTGTCATTCAGACTTGTTCTTCAATTTGGCTTGTTAAAGAGCCATGCTTTTAACAGCTTCCTGAAGTTGAGGCGATCCTCTGTTGTTTGTATTTCCTTTGGGAGCAAGTTCCAGAGCTTGGCTGCTATGCCTGAGAATGCTGATCCTCCAAATGTTTGTTATGAGTATTGTTTTACTTTAAGGCGGATTTCGTTTCTCGATGTTAGTGTTCATGCTGGTTTGTAGATGACATATTTTTCTGTATGAATGATGAATGCCGCTCCTCGGTCGTGGATCACTCTGTGTGTTATGCATAGTGTTTTGAAGAAGATTTGTTTTGTAGCCAGTGCAGCATTTTTAGTGCCAGTGTGATCTGATCTCTTCTATTGAGTTTAAGGAGTAGTCTTACCGCTGCGATCTGTTTCCATTGTAGCTTTCTCAATAGTTGATATGGCATTCCCATGTAAATGCTGTTGGCCTAGTCTATTCTTGACATGACGAGGGAGATAATGGCAAGTGCTCTGCATGTGAAGGAGAGGAAGGGAAGTATCTTCTTGATCATGTGTAGAAGCATTACTTAACTATCATATTGACTTGTGGTTCTAGCGTTGGCTCATTGTCCATTGGGATTCCAAGGTTTTTCACCACCTTGGATGGTTCTGGCAATGCCTGCACTCCAAAACTGGGAGAATGTTTCCCACACAACAGGACACAAGATTTGCCCTGGTGCCGGTCATATGCACAGGGACTGATGGTTCTCCTGGCTCCCTGAGCTAATGCAGCAGCTTTGGTTGACAAACCTAATCATAGCAAGCCACTCCATTCAACATCCACACTGACCATTGAATTGAGTGGTCGGTCATGGTCTCCTGAGGGCATTGTAGTGGAGAAGGCTACTTGGGAATCAGTCACTGGGGTTCCACCTGCCAATCCAGCAGGGATGTGAACCAGCTCTGTCCTGGCCAAATCAGGACCACCAATATTATTCTGGCCCTGTTGTCCCTGATCTTTCTTAACACGCCCAGTATCAGGGGGAAAATAGGTAAGGCATATACAAGCATTCTGGGCCGTTCTGACAACATCACATCCATCCCACATGCCCCTGGAGATTGGAACATGGAGATGAATCTGATGATCTGGGCATTCTGGGGCAAAGCAAACAGGTCTATCAGGTGGTTCCCAAATCTCTGCTAGATTTCATAAAAGACAGGACACCATAAGGAGCATTCCTTCTTCTGTGTGAACCTCCTGCTGAGCCTGTCCACCCCTATATTCTCCACCCCCCCACCCCAGCTGTGGACCGCTTTGAGGGACACCAGGAATGTCTCTGCTCAAAGACCAATTTCTTTGGCCAGAACATATAACACTTCTTCCTTTGGTCCCCCCTGCTTGTTTATACAGGAAAGGGCTGTGGCATTGTCTGATCTCACTACCACTACCTTGCTCCTCACTACCCCCTTGAAAACTCTCATAGCCTTCTCTATAGAAGCCAGCTCCATCCAATTGCAGGATCTATGGAGGTCTGGGAGAGACCACGTTTTGTGATGAACCAAGCTGTGTACGGTGACCCCACATACTTTGCCACTGGTGTCAGTAGTAAGGATGATCTTTGGTGAATGAGTCAAGCTTACTCCTTTCCTGAATTGACACAAGGAACCCCAGAAACCCTAAGTAGCCCCTCATGGTTTCTGTTATTTGGAAAGATTGATGGAATTGTTGAGAGGATGGGTGCCAGTCTCTGCGAATGGGAATCAACAGGGGCTTCAGTTGCGGACTTGCCTAAGTGACCATGAAGACACAGGGGGGCATGTGACCTTGGAGTCTCTGTAATGTCCTGGCTGTACTTCCTCAAAGTCTTTTACGCTAGGTTTTGTAGCTGAACAGCCGTGTCCAGGGGAAGATGAGCTTTCCCTTCCTCCATACAGAAAAGTGCTCTGATTAATTGTAGATTTCTGGACTGCGGCAGGTGGTACTTGTCACTGTTTATCAGGAACCCCCAATTGGCCATCGTCAGATGGATCCTGTGCAGGTGTATGACTGCCAAATGTCTTTATGTTGCTTTGACCATCCAATCGTCTAGCTCTGGTAGATATGGCTGTATTCCCTCCATGCAGAGGACTGCCACCTCAGGGGCCAGGGGCTTGGTTAAGACTCTAGGGGGCGACTTCGGATGAATGGTAGGACCCTGAACTGAAAATGGTCCAGCCTTTCTGTGAATCTCAGAAACATCTGATGGGCCCTGCAGATGGGCACATGGTAGTATGTATCTTCTGAACGGTGTCTCCATTTTGAATGGGCAGGTTTTGACAAACTCGTTCAAGGCCTTTAGTTCTATCAACAGGCTAAACTTGTGGGTGAACTTCAGAACCAGAAACACTCTTGAATAGAAGCTATGCCCCGCTTGTGCTTTTGAGACCATGACAATTGCCCTCTCTGAAACCATCTTCCCTCTATTTGTGCGGTTTTAAGGAGGGAACCAGTGTCCCAATTGTTGCTGGGTCTCGTGGGATAGATGAGAACTATATTTGGTGTTCCAGTCGAGCTGTCCTCTTTGCTCAGATGCCTGAGGCCAACACCCTGGAGAATCAGACCAGTCTGCCTTCTACAGGCCATCTGTAGTGGCCAGGGTTTCTGACTTTTGGGTGAAGAACGTGTCTTCTTACAGGACCGTTGAATTTCCGGACTCCTCCTTGTTGATTTGGATCCCAATTTGTTTTATCTCTTGTATCCTAAGGATCTCAAACTGGATGGTGACCCTATGTATGTTATTCTCCAACAAATCCCCAAATAGCTTTAAAAAGTTTCATAGCTGTGGATGTTTGGTATCCTTCAGATTTCCAGTCCCGGACATGAATTTGCTCTGCTGCCTTTAGATGGTAGACCCCATTGCCATAGCAGCACCCCTCACACCATTATAAAATATGTCTAACATGAACTACACCTGCTTCGCCATGTTAGACAATGTGGGGCGCAGTCAGAACTATCCTCCAAGGCTCTCTTGAATTTACTGAAGCCTGCAAGCACAGTCTCTGCAGCATACTGCTCATAGGTATTTGCTCTCATGGCCAGATGGGAATCAACGTAAGACTTCTTTAAGGCAGCATCCACTTTTTTGCCCACAGCGTGGCTGACGGACATCTCCTCTGTTGGCATAGAGCTTCTCCCTACCAGGCTCGCAAATATTTCATCTATTTCAGTGGAAACTGGTAGCTTCTCCTCCTGATCGTGGAAGGGGTATAACTGGGCATGGAAATATGCTCTAAGTCCCTCCATTCCCTCAACATTGTGCTCTTAATGTTTGGGATCATAGAGAGGCAAGCCTTGGGTATAACGTTATACTGTTGTATCTTGGGATCCACCATAGCAGCAGTAGGGGGTGGGACCACAATCCCCATTGACTCCTGGATCTGTTCAAGCACCCCCTCCACTTCATCTCTGTCTAGATATTTGCCTGTGGCCTCATCATCTTCACGGGAAGACAGGGAGCTGGAGGATGAGTAGGATGAAGAGCTAGTAGAAGAAGACGAGGTGGGAAGGTAGGGGCACCTTTTCTTTTTTCTCTTTTTCTTAGATCCTTTATGTTCTAATATTTAAGTGAGGAGGTTTTTTAATTCTTGTTTAGAAACCTTCACTCTTTTATGCTCACTGTCTGTGGCTTTCTTTCTTTTGCCATGTCTGCTTCTGGAAGAGGAATCCTCGATCTCCTCCAGATGCGTTCGCTTCTCTGTCCTTTTACTCATTGTGGGACACCAGGACGCTTCTTCTTGCAAGGAGGGTTGCCTAGCAACCATCCATGGAAGAGGCACTGTTAAATAGGCCTTTTCTAGTTTCTGTTTTTTTGTTGTTGAAACTTTATCGTCCCCGACACAGAGGGCCGCACCCAAGATGGCGACTGTGCCAGGGACCGTGTTGCAGTCTACAAGTCGAAGCATCGCCTTGCTCCTAAAAGCAACCGTCCCCCTTACCTGACTCCAGGGCACAGGCATGGACCTGTCTGGGAAAGATGGCCATCACCCACTTGTGCAGCCCGATTTCCAATGCCCCACCTCGGATCACATTGTATCTGCAGCGCAAGGGTAGACAATCCCTTCCATACTGGATTGCTACCTGGCGTGTCACTCCCACCGATTCCCCTCACCCCATGGGCTGTTGTTCCTCCCCTACCCCTCCACACATGCCCTACACGGAAGGGAAGCCTGAAAAGAAAACCTTCTATACAGAGGAACAAGAAAAAACTGAGTAAGATGAGTAAGAGGGGAGGTCCAGAAGAAACGGATTATAAAAGGGAGATCCTGTAGGAGGACAAGCCTCATAGGTAAGAACGTGGACGAGGAAGAGGGAGGGGAGAAAATGAAATGTCATTTATGCACCAACATAACATAGGCCCTCAGTAGCGAACACCTTGCTCTAACCCCATTAGGGCAAATGTTTACGGCACCTTTTATATTGCACGTACCACCCTCCTCCCTCCTATGTTCAATGAATCCCGGCTAGCAGCCCTGTAATAATAATTGCTTTGAATGTTTCGCTCTGCTTCACAGGAAGGTGCCGAGCGACATGTCAGATAATGGAGCTGCATTGCGAGTCTGACAGACCAGGCAATTTGAAAGCCCGCAATAAACAGTCAGATCCAGGGCTCCTGTCAGGGAAAAGGAGAGTGTATCAGTTACTGTAAATGAATTGCTATAGGTGAAGCATTGGAACAAATTGAAGCTGACACAATGGTCAATTTCACAAAGGAAAGTGACATGTTGAAAGTGAGGGCAAGCAACCCTAATCTGTAAACTGTGCCTATATCATTCCGGCACAATCGTACATGATTCTTCCAATAGAAAAAACAACGCCTTTGTTTATCCCCTCCGAGTGTCAGTCACGCCTCTGGCCGCCCTGCTATGATTGTTGCGGTGGCTCTGCTTTGTTCCACCATTTTCAATACTCTAATCTTGCAGTTTTGCACAAAACAGTAGCTTCTTCAACAGAGCGGGATTTGAGCGGTTCCATCTTATGCTCTGTGCAGCTTGATGCATTTTCTGAGAAATACTTTAAGATCTCAGCCACGATAGTGGTTTTCTGAATGGATATTTTCCCTGGTATTTTCATTTCTGATCAGAAAAGGCATTTTTTTTATTTCAATGTTTTCCAGCACATTTCAGATATTTTCAGCGCAATAAGTGTCGAGATTCCCGTGATTGCTCTCGTCGTAGTATTGGAAATCCATACTCTCAAGCTGTCTGGTACGTAAACCAAAAATGCAAAAAAAACCCTTTCTTCAGACCCAAAATACATGCATGGAATAGTAATGTGTTTTTAGTATTGCTTGTTTTAAATGTGAAGCCTTTGTTTTTCTCTTGCAGGGAGATGTCTGCCTGGCGTGGGTTTCTTGTAGCTCTTCTCGTTGTTGTCTTTCTTGTTCTTGGCTCAGACAATGGCCCTAATTTAGGTTGCGGTGGAATGTAAAATCTGCCGGTTTGCCACCGGTGGAAATTGCCATATCATACATTTGCAATAGACGGGCTTTACACCGGGAATCCGCCGCTGTAGCACAGGCAGAAAATCTGCGTGTCTCCATTGCCATGCATGGCGACCAGCAGTTTTTCCACCAGTTTTCTGCTGGTGGATTCCTGGTATTACACCAGGCTGGTGTACACTTAAAATATGGTAATTTTGGCAAGTGGAGAATGTATCATTTTCTGCCACACTTTACATCATGCACAATATATATATATTTTTTAATTGTGTTTTGAGTACACATAGTACCTTACACAAATGTAATCATACAAATCATACATTTCCATAAATTTAGAAACCAGTCAACAGCCTAAAATCCCAAAAACAGAGTGATAATTCATCCACATTATTAAAGCGGTTTATGGCGAAAGGGTCGAATGCAATTGTTTCAAATGCAATAGTTTCGAACCAAAAGGACTGATAAAAAAAAAATCGAATACACGTTTTTTTTGGGGGGAGTCCCCCCAATCCTCTGTTTTTGGGATAAAAAACAGTTTTTTTTCCTATACGAAAGCCACAAAAAAAAACATTTAAGAAAAGGCGTTTGACTTTTTTTTCGGTCCTTTTGTTTCGAAACGATTGAATTTCGAAACAATGTATTCAACCCTTTCACTGGACACCTATTAAAGCAAGAGAAAGACAAAAAAAAGGAGGAAAAAAGGAGGAATAACAAATTCCTTTAAAATGTATAAATACTCCTAAGTATACATTCAATTCATTATCTCCTTTCAAATACAATTAATACAGTTTGTAGAGGCTTCACGGCAAACATACAGTAGAGTTTAGATTTCCTTAAACATACACTACGACCACCAAACATAAAACTCGACATTGTTAAAAATCCCAAAACCACTATGGTCCTTTCACCTTGTAACATCTTTTTCCTTATATCCCCAAAAATGAATTGCAGGAATTTTGTCAAGGCCAAGATAAGAGCCATTTGGGAGATAGATAGTAATCTATCTCTCCCATAAATTATCCGTAAGTACTTGAGCCGTAGAGTGTATAAATGGTCCCAAACTCCAAATGAACTCTTCTACATTGGGAAAGATCAGTGTGTCAGTGTTAATTCTCCGAACTCAGCTAAAATGCTCCAAGTCTTTGCATCCAAAGTCCAATCAAAGCATTATGCAAAATAACAAGCCCCAATCATAACACACCCTGCGAATTGTTGGCGAAGTAATAGAAACCATAATACTTTTTTATTCTGTCAAAATAAATTTGAGCCTTTGCACACTTGGCTTGATTACTAGTTAAAGGTTAATCTATATATTACATATTTACAAACGAATACCATTGTTTACATTGCAATACACAGAAATTAACGCACCCACAAATATTCCTTGGTTTTTGTTTGCTGGTAAAGGCAGAAGTGTATCTGCAAGGTAACAGATCTAGCCCTGTGAAAAGAAAATAAGCACACCTTTGCCAACATCAATTATTCCCTCAGTCTATCTCGCCTGCTTGTCTCTCACCCGCTCCGTTCACCCACCATCCTTCATCAGTCAAGCAGCACCCGTCCCTACTCTCTACATTCAACCTAAAGCAAGAACACGTCCGCCCTTTTCCACAACCTTTTCTTACTTTTCTTCCGCCTACCTCATCGCCCCAAGCTACATACCCTGCCTACCCTCTAACTCCATCACTTTACCCTTAATCTCTCACTCACACGCCTTCCTCAGCCCCATTAAACCCTCTGCCAAGCTCTCCTTTACCCACTGTCTCCTTCTTGCCTCATCCATCTCTCAGCAATTTACATACACTACCTTTCTCCCTACCCCTGGCCCACCTTTGCAATCGGCCTCACCCCTGTATTATAGCCTACCCTTAACACATCCTAACTCACTTTTACTACCTACCCTACCAGGCCTACTTTACAATACCCACACCTCCTTCATCAACTATCCCTATTGCTCACAATACCTTCTCTCACATTATGACTCAGCTACGCAGCCCTCTCCTACCTGTCTCTCATCACAACTGCACCCGCCTTTGCAACAACCCTACTTCTCACCACATCTCTATTCCCCACTCTGCAATTGCACCCACTACTGGCAAACACCCATGAACACAGCCATAACAAATCCACCTAGCCCTCGAATACTTGCCTTACCCCTGAGCCACCTACCACGGCCTGGGAAAGAGGGAACCTCAGGAACGATCCCCTGATTTACCCTAGAATGGATTTGGGGGTGGGCTGCACTGCAAAACCCTGAAACTGCTCAAGGGCTATTTAAACCGCACCTGTCAGTTAGCATGTGCCCTGTGTCGTTTGCAGTAACACTGCCGCTCACTCCAGAGCTCCTCGACTGCCACTGAAGGACTTACCGCTTACCTGTGAAACCTCTTCAGGTTATCAACACATCCTGTACCTTGGAGCCTTACGTACTGCATATTGTACCACAACATCACACTTCCTGCATCCTGTATCTTGGCACCAGACTTACCACAACCTTTACTTTAGCCCATACTTACAGAATCCTTACCTATCCCTCAGCCACCATTTACGTGGATAAGCCTGCATCTTGGATTTCCACTCACAGGGATACTTCCAAGAAAAACCTTCAAGTAGTTGGACTCCCTCTTTTGTGACGGTACTTGCTTTTGTTGCCATCTGTAACGAGAGAGTAGAGACTTGTTAGTGGCCTTCTGATGCTCAAGACGGTCACTCCCACATTCTCACATTTTATTGAGAACCAAACTGACCAGATGGGCTATTTAGCTCTATTGCAAGAAAACCAGCAAGCAGGTGCATGTTGATTTGTCAGTGAAGGAGCTAGCCCAAGGAGCTGCAGGCCACCTTCAAGCACACGCAAGATACTACTTCAAGGCATAGTGTAGGTACCTACATAGCCTTGCCTATCTCTCATACATCCACTATTGCCCTACTCACCTTGTCCCTCACCTGCCTCCCTTCTTCTCCTACCTAACCCATACACACATGTGATGATATCCCGATTAATATTCTATCCTCACTGACTATATGCCACTTCCACAGCCTTCCCTCCTTACCTGTGCTGTGCCCCCTTTCAGCCAGCAATACTCATGCCTAGCAACACATGCCACCGCAATCCTTTTTACAAACTTTAGCTAGTCTTCTATGTTAGCATCATACAGTATAATAAAAGGCCAGATGTATGTTTATCTGATGCAGTCATGCGCAGTAGAGACTGCCGCTTTGGCTGTTGTCACCTCTAGAGGGAGCTGTTGTCTTGGGAAATATACTCGGCCAGCTGTACGTTTGTCTAACACTCTCCAAATGTCTCTCCTCACGCACTTTGGCCCATGTACACAGACTTTCACACTAGTATTTGTATAATGCAGTGCAACATCCAGCAAAACGTAGCTGATCCCCTGCCTGCTTGTGCAAATTAGCCTGCCTCATGTATTACATTCTAAAGAAATGGTCTTGGGTCTCTTTAAATATATTTTCTATTATGTTTTTTTCCTGCAGAATATCTCTTTTATACTTGACAGGGTCAGCATGTTCCTAATCCATTTATCTACTAGGATTTTACTTTTGCATTTCTATTTTTTCAGAATTCGTTTTTCAATACAGTTAATTGATGATGAAAATCAGGCAGAGCGCACTGCCTCTATGATCATGTCTGCATCCATGGGTCGCGCCAGCAGGATTTTATCATTTCCAGATCGGAGTGGTAAAACGGCCTGGAAATCCCGGCACCTCACAGGTTCCCATGACTGCCCTGTCAGCAAAAGACAGATGTCATTGCAATGAATGCCTATGGATTCCACCTGCCCTTTGCTGTTGTGAAAAGCTGGCAGGGATCAATGGGTATTCAAGCTTCCCACATGCAACAAAGCTAGGTGTAGTTTTAGATGTGGATGTGGACGTTGCCAGCCTCTCCTCCCAGAGAGGGGAAACACGTGAAGTGTATTTGCTGTTCTTTGCACTGCTCTCTCAGGAGAAATCCGGCAAAAATGGAATACATCAGAGAAAACAGATGGAAAACTTGTCTCTGCCTGTTTCAACTGCTCTGTGCCATTTTACAGCTGTATGAAATATGTATTTGCAAGTCTTAACTGCAGGCTGAGATCCAGGCCAACACATGTAACTGATTCAATTGCTCTAGGCCAGGGGTGTTTCAACTATCTGCCCATAGGGGGAACATGTGCAGTGGACAGGGCCAAAGGCCATGGCTAGTGGCCTGGTAGTTTATTAAAATATACAGTGGGCACGTCCGAAGGCCATGCACACTGGCAAGGGCCGACGACCCTGGCTAGTGGAAAAAAAAGGGTGGTGGAACATGTGGAGTGGACACAGTGGAAGGCCATGGCTAGTTTCCTGGTAGTGTTTTAGAGTATACAGTGGGCTTTTGCCGAAGGTCCTGGCTAGTGGTCTCCTAAAACATGTATGGTGTAAAAGAAACATATTGGGGAAACATATACATTGGACATATCCGAAGGCCATGGCCAGCGGCATGGAAAAAAACAATGGTATAACAAAACCCTTGAAGTTCACTGAAACAACTTAAATTAAAGTTTAGTTAACTGGACCAGATTTATCGCAAGATGTGGGAAATCATGACGAGCTTAAATCATTCCCTTTGCAAAGCCCATGTGTACATACATATTATAAGAGAGGGATTCACAATGACATGCAAATTGGCATCATGGGAGACATGGCATTATGGGGGACATCAACGGGAGAACGCCATGTTAAGATGGTCATGACTTCCCACGTCCGCTGAATTGTAAGGGTTTTATTGTGATAAATTTGGTCAACTTAACTAAATTTTTAAGTTTTTTCAGTGACTATATATATATATATATAATAATCCTGGAAATATGGCAAAACGAGGAGAGGGGGCACTCCAGTTCCCTGCACAAGCTTCTCAGCCACTGGTGTTCTCCTCCGACCGGTTTCTGTGCTCTTACACGTCATCAGGGAGGCAGTCTTAACTTTCAGCTCACAGCAAGTGCAGGTGATGATAATCAATGATGATTTCTGCTTCAAGGGCTTCTGCTAGATGTAGTCATCAGGTTAGCAAGGAAAAAGCTCACGCCCAATCCCACAATGGAGAAAGGACGGGAGTAGCCTGCAGTGAGGCACTCCAAAGCCGGGCATATATCACCCTGGTGCAGCACCCTATCAGGTCTTGAAGATTCCACCCTTCAAAATCCTGGAAATATGGCAAAACGAGGAGAGGGGCGCACTCCAGTTCCCTGTACAACTTTCTCAGCCACTGGTGTTCTCCTCCGACCGGTTTCTGTGCTCTTACACGTCATCAGGGAGGCAGTCTTAACATGCAGCTCACAGCAAGTGCAGGTGATGATAATCAATGATGATTTCTGCTGCAAGGGCTTCTGCTAGATGTAGTCATCAGGTTAGCAAGGAAAAAGCTCAAGCCAAATCCCACAATGGAGAAAGGGGGGGAGTAGCCTGCAGTGAGGCACTCCAAAGCCAGGCATATATCACCCTGGTGCAGCACCCTATCAGGTCTTGAAGATTCCACCCTTCAAAATCCTGGAAATATGGCAAAAACGAGGAGAGGGGTGCACTCCAGTTCCCTGCACAACCTTCTCAGCCACTGGTGTTCTCCTCCGACCGGTTTCTGTGCTCTTACACGTCATCAGGGAGGCAGTCTTAACTTGCAGCTCACAGCAAGTGCAGGTGATGATAATGAATGATGATTTCTGCTGCAAGGGCTTCTGCTAGATGTAGTCATCAGGTTAGCAAGGAAAAAGCTCACGCCCAATCCCACAATGGAGAAAGGGGGGCGGTAGCCTGCAATGAGGCACTCCAAAGCCGGGCATATATCACCCTGGTGCAGCACCCTATCAGGTCTTGAAGATTCCACCCTTCAAAATCCTGGAAATATGGCAAAATGAGGAGAGGGGCGCAGTCCAGTTCCCTGCAGAACCTTCTCACCCACTGGTGTTCTCCTCCGACCGGTTTCTGTGCTCTTACACGTCATCAGGGAGGTAGTCTTAACTTGCAGCTCACAACAAGTGCAGGTGATGACAATCAATGATGATTTCTGCTGCAAGGGCTTCTGCTAGATGTAGTCATCAGGTTACCAAGGAAAAAGCTCTCGCCCAATCCCACAATGGAGAAAGGGGGGGGTAGCCTGCAGGGAGGCACTCCAAAGCCGGGCATATATCACTCTGGTGCAGCACCCTATCATATATATATATATATACATTCAAGGAAAGAACTTGAGTTGCAGGGACGTTAAGGTGAGAATTTAATGCAACAAAACCCCTATAATTCTGCTAAAGCCACCATAACATCAGTCCACCTGTTGCACAGCCTATGACCACAATGATGAAACAGTGGCCCCTTATTGTGATAAAACACACAGTGGGCACAGCCAAGCGTCATTCCCACTGCCCGTGGCCGATTAGTGTTGGAATATAATCAGTGATGGCATCAGTGATGTCATAGATGATGCAATTACTGATGTCACCAGTTATGACATCATCAATGCCATCAGCAATGTCAACTGTGATGTCATCATTGTGGTCATATTGTGATTACATCACGTATAGCATCATGTATGACTACAATGATGACATCACTGATGACATCACTGGTGGTTGTGGCCAAGGCCTAGAGTCTTGGGTACATGGCCGTAGGCTGTAGGCTGTGGGCCATACACCCATGACTCTAGGCCCTGACCACAACCACCACAGCATATCACATCCATAGATCACACCCATAGATTCAAATATCTACGGCTATACACCCAATACTGTAGGCCCTGGCCACAACCACTGCAGCATATCACAGCAATGGTTTATAGTCATAATGTAGAAAGTCAAAATGTCGAAAAATAAATGTAGAAAAATAAATGTCGAATTTTATTTTATGACGTTTTTTATTCGAAATGGGGGGGTTCCCCCCCAAACCCCACTTTTTTGTTTTTTTTGTTTTTTGTTTTACCCATTTTCTTTTATTCCCGGACCCCAAAATAAATATATCAAATAAAAAAGAGGGAATTTGACATTTTGTTTTTCTACATTTATTTTTCGACATTATTGTCATTTTACATTTTATTTTCGACATTTTGACTGACCACCCACAGCAATAGATACACTTGTAGTTTTGAATATCTATTAGGTGGTTGTGTGGAGCTCCTAGAGTCTTGGGTGCATGCCCGAAGGCCATGCACCCAAGACCAAATTTATAAATAGTGAAGTTATAAGCCACAATGGAAGTTATAAGCCACAATGGGTGTGATATGCTGCAGTGGTTGTGTCCAGGACCTAGAGTCCATGCACCCAAGAACAAAGTTATAAGTATTGAAGTTATAAGCCACTATGGGTGTGATATGCTATAAGGAGTAAAATGATAAGCCACCATGGGTTTCATATACTGTGGTGGTTGTGGGCAGGACATAGAGTTTTGGGTGCATGGCCGCAGGCCGTAGGCCGTAGGTCATACACCCAAGACTCTAGGCCCTGGCCACAACCACCACACCATATCACACCCATACATCACACCCATACATTCGAATACCTATCTGCTAGGTGTGGGCAGGGTGTACAGTCCTGGGTGCAAATTGAGTATATGCAGTAGTTAAAATGTTTCATTCTATGGGTGTGGTAATGACTTATATGCCACCATGGGTGTGATATGCTGCGGTGGTTGTGGCCAGGGCCCAGGGTGTTGGGTGCATGGCCGCAGGCCGTAGGCCGTACACACAAAACTGTAGGCCCTGGCCACAACCACCGCAGCATATCACACCCATACATCACACCCATAGAATCGAATATCTATGAGGTGGTTGTGGGCAGGGCCTAGAGTGTTGGGTGCAAATTGAGTATATGCTGCAGTTAAAATGTTTCATTCTATGGGTGTGACAATGAGTTATAAGCCACCATGGTTCTGATATGCTGCGGTGGTTGTGGCCAGGGCCTAGAGTCTTAGGTGCATGGCCGCAGGCCGTAGGCTGTAGGCCATATACCCAAGACTCTAGGCCCTGGCCACAACCACTGCTGCATATGACACTCATAGATACACCCATAGAATTGAATATCTATCAGGTGGTTGTGGGCAGGGCCTAGCCAAAGGCCATCCACACAAGACGAAGTTATAAGCACTGAAGTTATAAGCCACCACAGGTTTCATATACTGTGGTGGTTGTGTCGAGGACCTAGAGTCTTGAGTGCATGGCCGAAGGCCATGCACACAAGAGCAAAGTTATAAGCAGTGCAGTTATAAGCAGTGAAGTTGGGTGCATGGCCAAAGGCCATGCACCCAAGACCAAAGTTATAAGCTCTGAAGTTATAAGCTATCATGGATTTCATAAACTGTAGTGGTTGTGTGCAGGATCTAGACCAAAGTGCAAATACTAAAGTTATAAGCCAGCATGGGTTTTATATATTGTGGTGATTGTGGGCAGGATGTAGCGTCTTGGGTGCATGGCCGAAGGGCATGCACCCAAGAACAAAGTTGTAAGTACTGAAGTTATAAGTCACAATGGGTGTGATATGCTGTGGTGGTTGTGGCTAGGACCTAGAGTCTTGGGTGCATGGCTGAAGGTCGTAGGCTGTAGGCTATACATCCAAGACTCTAGGCTCTGGCCACAACCACCGCACCATATTACACATCCACGGTAGTGGCTGTGTAGGTATGGTTAAGTTGCTGTTTCCATAGGAAGAACACTTGTTGGGCAGTTTATAACTCCGCTCCCCCTGGACGAATCCACACCAAACTTTGCCAAAAAAGTATATGGGGCACTCTGAATTTTTTGTTTGGTGATGTTTGGTCCAGGGGAGGAAAAGTTATAGGGGGGGTCCCAAAATGTCTTTTTTTCCCATAGACTAAATGGGGGAAAAACTTTGCGCACGCCTAAAGCCCAAACCGCTGGACGGATTTTAACCAAATTTGTGGCAGGAGCAGGAGCTTGGTCCCAAAAGTGTGCTTTTGTAAATTTGGTGCCAATCCGTCCAATAGTTTCCTTTAAAACAACCAAAAAGTATGTCTAAAAAAATAAGTGATATCTATGTCCGCTCCGCGGTCACACTTCCTTGTTCGCTCGCGGACAAGATAACGATTGGCTAATTCATAGCGTCATGTTCACTGATTGGATGTTGAACAGCGTGAAGTGCGTCAGATTCTTTCGCTGCGCCCGCCGTCTTTCATTCATGTTTTGGTGTACGCGGACATCGCCGCTAACACATATAAAACAACACACCATTGGACTCGTTAAACTTATGAAATACTGTTTCGTGAGGTGAGGGTTAATGAGGCTGGCATGGGATGTGGCAGCAGGGAGTCAAAAAGTGGTGTTTTCTTGTCACCAAAGTCATACAGTAAATTGGAAGTTGCTGCTCAATATAGTGTCCATTAAGTACAGGCGAAGATTTACTGCGTCTGTGTTACAATGTATTTAAAATAATATTGAAGTCAGACTGGCGTGCTAGAGTTTGAAATCTGAGGCAGCCACCTGCACTGTTTGATGGAAACAGCGTGTCTGCAAGTGTATGGGAGTAGCAGTTCTCATGAATGCATTCAGATATGTTGTTGCAAAGTCAGAATGTATTTGCATTCTGAGTGAAGGTCGCTTGCTTTGCTTTTTTGGTTGCGAGCTCAGTAGCCCCACGCATCCGACTGAACCCATAAGGGTCAATTGTTTTTTGACCTTGCGCGAAAGGGAAAATTCAGTAAGAATGCAGGGAGTGGAAGTGTGCCAAAAGTACCATTTGATAAGGTTATGTATTCAAAACGTTTGTAAGACACATGTAATATCAGTTCACAAAGGTTCTTTGGTGCAAATACATTGCTGTCGTAGTTTAACGAAGACAATGGAGATGGTAAATATTGTGTAAGTTTACTTTTGACGATTCTCCAGCGGAACGAGTTTTAATTTTTTATTATCAGAACAATAATTTTGGCAATGTAACTGAAGTACCATATTTCTGTGTAGTTGTCATTTTTTTTTATTTATGGAGAGTGCAGATTCTCGGTGTTTGTAGGCTATCACTAGATTCACCCATGTTCAACGCTAATAATTCTTTAAAATGTCATGTATGACCACATCGATTTGTGTATCAGTTTCCAGGATCTTTTTGTCTTTTTTGAAATCACGAGATTTCATTTTTCATTACCTGAACATTATTTTTGGCATTGTAACTGAAGTACTATCTTTCTGTGTAGTTGTCATTTTTTTTTATTTATGGAGAGTGCAGAGTCTCGGCGTTTTTAGGCTATCACTAAATTCACCCATGTTCAACGTTAATATTTCCTTAAAATGTCATGTATGACCACATCGATTTGTGTATCAGTTTCCACGTTCTTTTTGTCTTTTTTGAAATTGCTTGGTAAAGGTTGGGTATTGATACGTATTTTCTGTTACGTTTTCCGAACAGCTACATCCTGCCTTACTGTGATTGCCATGGATTCCAGATGCCAAGTGATTGCTTTTTTGCAGGCCAGATGCACATATTCGTGACTGGCTGCCTAACCGTCATTGTTTTGTGGGACGATCGACCAGGACCCATTTGTCCATACGCTGAAGTGGCCACTAGGAGTACCATAACATCTTTTATGGTGGTGTAGGCCGAAGTTCATGCTGACGTCTTGGAAATCACTGTGCGACCGAAGAAGCGGTTGCTTTATCGAAAACTAATACTTTGTGTATGTAAAAAGTACGTGTGCCTCACGATGAACATTTTCGATGACAACCGAAGAAACAAAGTTACTATTTGATTGAAAATGGGAATAGTCCGATGGTCTCAGACAGTTTATTGTGAACTAAAAGTACTTTCCAAATTCTAAAATGTTAATGTTTTCTTTTAAAAACAGTTTATTATTTCAAAATGTAACATGCTGCGTTGTACGTCGCTGTGTGTTCATTTTCAGGGTCTGTGTCAAGGCACGTAGGTGCTTATGGGCGCATTTGGCTATGCTGGAGAGGAACGTCATCCAAAAAAGGTGTACAATATCATTAGGGTTGGTTATGTGACGAGATGTGGGAGTGTTTCCGTATTACACAAGTGTCGTAATGTAGTTAAAAAACATAGCGGTATATGTTTATTGACTGAGGGGTAGGCTGCAGCCATGGGGAGTGGGCAGAATGTCGGGGTCATGGTATAAGGTCATGATCCGCACAATTTGACTACTTGCCATGACCAAAAGGGAGAAAAGATAGGATTACAGTGGCTATGTCCACCTGGGACTGGCTTTGTTGTAAAGTTGTTCGACATTAGGATACATTTGAAAGGGAAGAAAAAAGTGCTTGTGGTAATATGTTAACAGGGTTTCCATTTTGCTTTTTGCAGGCTGTCATGGAAAGTGAAGAGGGGCCCTGTATGGAACAACCGCCTTCCCTTTCTATGGTGGCCATCTTGGAAAAGGATTTTGTTTTCTAATCCTGGACGCCACAGGCGTTCCAGATTAGAACGACAAATCCTCTTTTTTAGTAGCACACGTTAGTGCTTTGCAAATCTAGATTGTTAATGGCATTCATCCCCCATTTTAGGATGGAAGGGGGGGTAATGATCCAGAGATCGCGTTATGCACTCTTGTTTCGATTGGCCTGATAACTTGGCCTGCTGGCCCTTTATTCACCGTTCCAGTCCCTGGAACGGAGGACGAACGCTACAATATTCCCATTAGCATAACACAAACTGCAAATGGAAATGGTGAAAAATCTTATTGCGTCTATGTCCTTTACTGAGAAATATAAAGTAGATATAGTGTATGCAATTTTTTAAAAAATATTTTTCAACTGTGAAAGGTGGTTCTTAAAGGAACATTTACTTTGTTTACAGATGGCTTTTTTTTTTAAGGAAAGCTAAGAAGGAAAGTTGCGGACGGAAATGAGCAAAGAGGCACCGAACAGTAATATGGGGGGGTAGGTGGACGGGGGAAAATGTTGTGCGTGTGTTATTTGTAAGGTAGGGGCAGTGTTTCTCATGTTCCTTCATTACAGCAGTGGTGCTGTATCTTGGGGAGGAGGGATGGCCTTAGCTCATGTCGTTTTCAGATAAATAGTACTTTTGCTAAAAGTATGTACTGTGTACTACATTGTTAATGGTAGAGTACGAATAGGTGTTGGAGCTGTGCAAGGGAAATGTTGAAGTTGGAAGTTCCTACATCAGTAAAGAATGTATTTCCACACTGTCCATGAGGCATAGATCTTATTGTTAAATGTGTATGGATTCTCGGACACGTCACCGTGCTGTGCGCTAGCATATGGTTATGTGGCATTCTCCGCAAGGTGTGCAATGATGTCAGATGTTAGTTTACATTATGGTTACGTGCCACTACTAGAAAGCGATGAACTTTAGTAAAAAAACTTTGTTAAAGGGACGTTATGGTTAAGTTGCGCTAATAAAAACCTACCAAATTCATGAAAAAAACTTTGTTAAAGGGACGTTATGGTTAAGTTGAGAACTAAAAACCTATGAAATTCAGTAAAAAAAAACTTTGTTAAAGGGACGTTATGGTTAAGTTGCACTACTAAAAACCTGTGAAATTCAGTAAAAAAACTTTGTTAAAGGGACGTTATGGTTCAGTTGAGAACTAAAAACCTATGAAATTCAGTAAAAAAAAACTTTGTTAAAGGGACGTTATGGTTCAGTTGGGCTACTAAAAACCTGTGAAATTCAGTAAAAAAACTTTGTTAAAGGGACATTATGGTTCCAAGTACAACCGAAAAACCCATGAAATTTGCCAGTTATGGTCAGCTAAGCAACCATAACTTGCGCCACCACCGTGCACTACTTAAACTAACACCCAGGACATCAAAGATGACATCAGAAATATCATTGATACCTGTCGAATTTCAAGGGTTTTTCGGTTGTACTTTTTTACTGAAGATTTATATATATATATATATATATGTTTTTATATATATATATATATATATATATTTGTAATAACAGTGACAATAGTGATGCAGTGTTTGACGTGTGATATACAAGTAGTCAGTTGAGGGGGGTGGACACAGTCAGTGGCACCCTGTGATTGCTAGTTAAATAAGAATGGATACAAAGAAATGTTCTTTAATCTCACAGGGCAGGCAACCAGTGGGGAGCTGAAACACTAAACTGCCACTGAACAATTAGTAATTGCTCTGTCAGCTAGGTGCTAACGCAGATAAACCAAGAGTACAGGGATAGTGCTCTTAACTGGTGGTGGGCAGAGAGGGAGGTCAGTGATTGTATCAGGTAAAGTCAAGTTGTTGCTGAGACTAGCTGATCAAGTTGGTGGTGGCCAAGGGAGGCTCTTTGGCAGGTCTCAGCAGGTAGTGCATGGACAGGCCAGAGGGCAGCCACAGGGGCGACGGTGGGTGCGCCATATGTTGGTGGTAGTCGTGTAGGCGGAAGGCCGGGCAGGCTTTTGGTGATGTTGCAGTGCAACATAATTGCAGGGTAATGGGTTGCCACAGAGGATACTTGGTATGAGCATAATGGTGGAGAGAGAAATGTAGGTGGAGGGTATGGAAAGCTTTGGCAGGGATCCCGTGGCAGCATAACCGTAGTGAGGAGAGAGGCCGTAAGAGTGATGTCGTGCGAGCATGGAGGTGGTATGAGAGGTTTAGGAGGGGGCGGTAAGGCTCTGAGCATAAGCATAGTGAAACTCAATGCTGCTGGTGGGTTGTGTGTGTGGTTGGTTGTATGTGAGGTGGGACTAAGGGTGTCTGTGGAGAAGGGGGCTTGGACAGAAGCATAGCCAGAATTGTGGAGCTTTTCAGAGGTGAAGTAAGGAGCAAGAGGTCAGGCAGGAGCTGTGAGTGTGGCCTGGCAGCACATTTCGGTCGATCGGGTAGTAGAGCAGGGATAGTTGCATGGGAAGTGTCGTAGGGCGGGCAGGGTGCCATTGTAGTATGGGTAACCATTAAGATCAATAATACAGGTCAATAGTACAGCGTCAAATAAACAGAAGGGAGACGATACAAAGTTCTTCTTACCTGTGAGATGACAGCTAATAACTGGAAGAGTGGTTGGGGGCGCAGTGCATCTCCAAACGCAGCTCCAAACGTGGCCTAGTGGAGAATTTGTAAAGCAGTATGCGTACTAGAGTAGTGCGTATTGAATGGGAGGCATGCAATGAGGTCAAAGAGGTTTTCCCACTCCCTTTCCCAGCATGGTCACAGACAATAGAATGTGGGAGGGATGAAGGGTGCAAACTGCAGTGCAGTGTTAACATTTGGTTGAGGATATACGGGTCACAGAAAACAGCTTGGAGGGCCGCATTGCGGCCCAT
This sequence comes from Ambystoma mexicanum, assembly GCF_040938575.1. Classification (NCBI taxonomy): domain Eukaryota; kingdom Metazoa; phylum Chordata; class Amphibia; order Caudata; family Ambystomatidae; genus Ambystoma; species Ambystoma mexicanum. The sequence continues at coordinate 1,104,850,496 of NC_090930.1, read as the reverse complement.
GGACCATATGTTGGACAAGCCTGGGAGGGCTTCTCAGAGCAATGCAAGAGGTTAAGATTCATTCTAAACCTTCCAGCCATCACCTCTTTTGTTTAGCTATAGTCACGGGAATGTCCAGACGTAGATCCCATGCCTGCTGGGCCTAGAGAACCATTTTAGTCCTCACTGAAGAGGCCCAATGAGGCTGAAATATGTCTGGGGATGTGTCTGGTCTTGTGAACAAGGGATGTGACCAAGCAAATTGGGCTGGGCTACTCATTTTGGGGTGGGACCAAGCCTGATTTGCACACAGCCTTTCCTCCTTTGTGATTGATGGCTTGGCTGGTGAAGAGCAATGGTCTGGAGGGTTTCCCAGAGCAATGGCAGAAATTAAGATTAATTCTAAACCTTTCAACCATCACCTCTTCTGTTTTGCTGTAGTTACCCTGAGTGGGACGGGTATGCATAGATGTAGGTTCCGTGCCTGCTGAGGCTAGAGACACATGCTATTCCTCACTGATCAGGCCCAATGAGGCTGAAACATGTCTGCAAATGCTTGTGGTCTTGTGCAGAAGGGATGTGACTGAGCAGTTCAGGCTGGACTGCCCCTCTTTGGGTGGGACCAAGCGTTATTTGCATATGTTATTTCCCCTTCTATAATGGTTTGGCAGGTGAAGAACAATGGTCTGTAGGGTTGCCCAGAGCAATGCCAGAGGTTACGATGTATTCTAAACCTTCCAGCCATCATCCCTTGTATTTTTGCTATAGTCGCCCCAAGTGGGACGGGTATGTTCAGATGTGAGTCCCATGCCTCCTGGGCCTAGTGACCCAAGCTAGTCCTCACTGATGAGGCACAATGAGGCTGAATCATGTCTGGGGATGCTTGCGGTCTCGCGCAGAAGGGATGTGACCTAGCAGTTCGGACTGGACCGCCCCTTTTGGGGTGGGACTGCGCCTGATTTGCATATGGTCTTTCGCCTTCTGTAATGGCTTGGCAGGTGAAGAACAATGGTCTGGAGGGTTCCCCAGAGCAATTCCAGAGGTTAAGATTCATTCTAAACCTTCCAGCCATCACCTCGTGTGTTTTTGCTACTTCCTTTGCCTCAGCATTTGCACCCACATCTACAGCATGAGCTACAGCACATGGCCACATGATACCTCACATCTGTGTACTCTTGAGGAAAGTGCCTGCCAGGAGAGTGACAGTCACTTTCAACTCCTTACCTGCAGCAGTGAAGTTTGCAAAGGAATAGAAAGCAGAAAAAGGTGTCCAGCAAGTTTGAGGAGACCAGGACTACCAGCATCAGTCCCATTGTCATCTTGATGGCGAGGTCCTGCAAATACCTCATAATATTGGATATGCTGCTGGTGCAGGCACCCCACTTCATGACTCCACCTGCATCCCGAAGGGGTTGAATTTATAAGATGTCTCATTGTTGCTGTGGGCAAAACCCTTAAGTCCAGCCTCAGGTAGTGCTGGACAGTCGTTGCATAACGTAACAGAGGTAGCAAGAAGGTGGGCTGCTATGTCTCTGGATCAGAATCACTTCTTTGTGTCTCCTTTTTCCGTGGTGCCACATTTCACGGCTAGTACTTTCCTCATTCTCCCTCCTTACCGATTTGGATGATGCGTGGGCCTCTGACTCCTTTTAGAGCATGGAGTACACCCTGTGACCCGTGTTTTTTTCAGTTATTTTTGGCCCGCAAAATCCTTTACTTCAGAAACATGTCTGTAGTAAAGTGACCAGGTCCCACCTTTCCAGCTTGTGCAGACAACACACATCTACTCAGACATCTATTCTTCTGAGCCAGAGGATGAGGGACTCTGTGATCTCTATTAGCTCTGGCTTTATCCTCCTCTATGACATCCTGGAGCGTAGGGGACATACACTGTGGGTCCAACACAACCAGACCGCGATGGCTGTCTGTGCTTGTGCTGATCTCCTCCAAGCTACTTTACCATGTTGGGAAAGAGGGTATGGATGCCTGTGATAGGATATTGGGCCATTTGATTATTTCCCAACAAAGAGTGTGGTTGTTGTTTGAGACAAAGGTGGGAGTGTTTTAGGTAACAATGGAAGTGGATGGGGTGGTTGGGGACTGGGCTTCACACAATAGTGTTTGAAATAAATATTGCTCCCGCTTGAAAACTGGGTTCCTGGTTGCATTTACATTGAATGAGCCTGGTGGGGTTGGAAGCATCGGTGCAGATTCAGCTGTTGTCATGTGAGGTTCCTGGAACATTTCCTTCAAGAAAAACTGTCCCCTACTTCCTGTCACATGATTATCCCAATGCTGTTATGATGCTGTCCAGCTGGACTCTCCTCCTCCTTCTTCCCTTGAAAAACCACTCCTCTCAACTTCCCTCTGCTCTGCCACTGCTGCCACAAAGATCAGCCTCAGCCCCTGCACATGCCAGGTGATGGGACCAGTTATTTACATGTTGAGCCATGGAGTGCTTTTTTGGGCTCTGCCCTTTCTTTATATTTTTAATGTGATCGCATGAACATGGGAGGATAGCTCAGCGGCAACGTGCTCGCCTTGAAAACAAGACGACACGGGCAACACAGGCTCGATCCCCAGGTCCCCACTAAGGAACCTCTGTGTATTAAGCACGTTATAAATAACCTATAATATCATAACCACTTCTTTTGTCTCACCTGCCAGTCACTGACTTCAAATGTCACTTGTTTTTTTTTAATTTTTATAACACTAGAGTTATAAGGGTATCGTGATTTTTTGCTGACTCCAACAATGTTAGTAGCTCCTGTTTATTCTTCCTACAGTTACTATTGTACCAGCTGCTTTGATGTTTCTTTTTAGCTGCAACATCGCCATTAACTTGTATGGTTTGGAGCTATTTTCCCAAAGAATTGTCACAATGTTATTGTTTAAATCCCAAATCATAGAGGGAGTCTCTCTTTAGGGGCCAAACACAGCTTCCAAATGCGGCAGGACCTCATGAAATATTGAGGGGATGGTTTTATTCAGATCAATATTTTCCCATATCAACCTTTTTCTCCTGGTTGAGTATATTCATTGTTGGCTTCTGGAGAGGGACGCTTCGGTTCTCTGTTCCCTTTCTAATGCTAATCTTATTGAAATGGGGAATTGATCACCTTCGCATCTGGTATGGACTTTCATCCTCTGCCTCCTGTCCACTGTGGTAAATCCACTAGAATGTAATCAATGTGGATTATGCTTGTTCGATTTTGGTAGGTTTGGGCTGGGGAATGTCACCACATACGTGTCCATTACAGGCTCTTCCCCCAATCTTTACAAGATTTGTGCTGTGTCGAGGGTGCAGTTATTTCTTCACTCCTGTTTAATGTGCTCTAAAGTAGGGATGTGCCAAATCTGATCTTCTAGGACATAGTTCATTTCATTTAAAGGCTCATATTGCAAATTTAAATTGCCTACCATAACAATTATTGGTCTGTTTACATTGTCACTTGCCCATTTGTCTAGTGTGAGAAGTGTCTCAAGAGACTTGGTACCATAGGCAATTGTACACATTTACCAGGATGATACCGTTGTTGTCAGATAACCCTATAGCAATACATGGAAGATCATTGGAGTTAGCTTCTAGTACAGTAGGCTGTACGTTTAGATCTGTTTTTACACATATGATCAGCCCCCCACCCGACCGTCCCTTTGCCCCCTTAAATCTTTTGGCCAGAGTACAAAAAATCATATAGCCCTCAATGCCCAGGTCTCTTGGAATGCTATCATATCAAAATTACGGATAAAATCTAACCAAGCCGTATCTTTCACATTTTTTTGTAAACCTGCGATATTCCAGCTAGCCACCCTCAGTAACCTCTTTTTATCCGTTTGTGACATTACGCCCAAATTAGAGGCGCAAACTGGCAGCGAGTGTGGAGAGGGGGAATGTCAAAAAGCCACATTGTTGTGCTGATGGTTAGCTTGCACGTCTTCCAGCCTCTGGGGCTTGCCTCTGATTTCAATTTGGAGGTGTTGTGGGGAGATAATTTGATAGTCTATTGCTAGCAAATTCCCGGCCAGGCTTGCATCATTAAAACCATCTTCTAGATAGTGAAAATCTGGTCTCGCTGGCTCATGGAGATGAATTACCTCTCGTAGTTCTTTACGAATAACTGAGCAGCTCCATTTTTTTGGCCTGAGCCAGTGAATGCACTTATTCTTGAGTGATTCACTATGTTCACACATTTTGATTTTGAGTTTATGGCCTTAATCATGTAGACTGTACCATCGTTCCATCGTTATCATGCCCCAAGTCGTTTCTTAGTGCATTTGACGTATTTGATGACGTTTGGGGTAGTCTGGTATTAGACCCTCCTACAGCTACGCGCCTAGTGCCACCACTGGTTTTCGGATCATTGCTGTGACACCAGGACTTTTCCTACCCAATGGAGGGCACAGGGTCAGTGGGGGATGATTCCTAACAAAGCCTCCATTTATACCCCGGCCGGCAGTCATGTGCTGTGGATGACCTACCCCTCTTGCACGCCCTGGGAGTCCTTTTCAAAAGCCTGACCACAATGGGGAAGTTGGAGGGGTGCTTACAGTCCCAGAAGCTTCCACGTCTCTTCCCTACAATGAAACGTCCAAAACAACGCAACTTGAGCTTGTGGCTTTATCTATCAGAGTTAAATCTCTCCCTGATTCGTTTTCCTATGAGATATCTGGTGTCCATGGTGTCCTCAATTTCTGCTTGGCCACTTCCCTTTTCCCATGTGCACTTCTGTTCATTAGCAGTTTATGCCCGTATGTTTGCCCTTGCACTATTTTGCCTCACCTGCAAACCATTTCCACCATCCTTTGGTTGAATTAACATTTTGAAAGTGTTTTGGCAACTTTCAGCCTATTTCCAATAACTGCATGGTAAATATTGCACTTGGATTGTCTATACAGCCTGCATTACATTAAGTCATTTCCTCATGCAAAGTCATCAAAATACCGCAGGCACATTTTTTTCAATCCTGCATGCAACAAATACCACACAAGGACTGATGCTCTTATTCAGACGGCAGGTCAAAATAGGTGGTAATCCAATTACCGCCTGTTTCTGCCATTACCACCAAGCTCTCAATAAGGGCCAATAGCTTTTACTAGGAACCCTTCGCGTGCATCACCTGCTAAAAGAAATATAGAGCTCACAAAACTAGAAATGTCATGCTTTTATACAAGAAGAGAAATAATGAGGAAACATCTGCTATTTCTCTCTTTGACTGACCTATAAATCTTGATGACAAATGTGATCCCGGGAACAGCATTCATCTGCAGATTGCAAAACTGTTTTCTTTTTTCTTCTCCTCTTTTTGCTCCTGGCAGCATGTAAATCCAATTTATTTCCCACTAGTTGGTCATAACTAATAGGGGCTGTTTATCAGAGGGCACCGCAACAGCGCGCGCGCGCCACAGAATGGAGGGATGCCACTTAGCTTGTTTCAGAACCCCAATAGGCCACATACTGGGGGAGGTAAGCGAGGGGTAAAGATGAAATATAGAGAACGCAACAGCTCCACGCCCCCAGATGTGAAGACACGTACTTGTTGAGATAGTTCATACGCATTTGTGTTTGTCTTGTTAGCGGAACATACTTTCTATATTACTCAAAAATGCTATTAGCGCTTATTTAATAAGGCACATGCACGACCTTCCTCTTCGTGAATTTGCTAATACAGTGGCTTTGTATACAGAAACAGCTCTAGTTATTTTTCCAGGCTCGATTCTCGTCTTCTCTGATTGGCCTGCTGAAAAGCCACATACAGGTCAGAGAAAAATTGTTTTCCAATGAACAGTGAAGCATGCTAAGGAAATACACAATCTCCCATTAAAGGGGGCACATTTGGGAGTGGACAACCTTTGTGACCATTCAATCTAGTCTACTTATTACTAAGACAACACTGTCATGCCGGAAGAATTCTTAAGTAACATTCCCTGTTGCTGCGGTGTCAAGGATTGCCCTGAAAAGGATAGGGTCTCCTCATACGAGAGACTTTCCTCCTGAGGGAATTGCCTCTGTACTGTGCTTGTACACACAGGGGCAAGAAACACAGATAGAAAGGCGGGGAGGCATCACCTGGTCTGCCCAGGCTCTTAAGATGGAAAGTGTAAACAAAGCAGACAGTTACTTAGAGGCACATACCTGTGCCACCACCTCTTACTCTTACCCCTATATCTGAGATCCTACCTGAAAGGAGATGAGCTGGAGCAAAGAACCCAAAGGGTATCTCCTACCACTAATCTTGAAGTACGTGAGTCAGAACAACGACCGACGATTGCCGCCAAGACGCAGAGTATAATGAACTAAGTTGGCAGGGGGCCAGTCCCAGGCGGGCAAGAGGGTGCAAAACGGAGAAGAAATCCTTAAGATACATTCAAGGGGAAGAAATCCAACAATGCACGGGCCAAGTACCTTCACCAGTCGCCAAGAAATGAATAAGGGAAGAGTCCAGAATCGAATTCTAGAGAAACACACGAGAGCCAAGAGGTCGGTAAATCCAGAGGGGAACAAGACAAAAGGAAATCCAAACACAGCAACTCCAAAGAACAGAAGCCAAAACGGTCAAAACACCAATCAAGTAGAAGAAACCACTCCAACACGGATAATCCAAGAGGGAAGGTCATGGGGTCCAGAAATCAGTGGAATCCAAAAATCAAGCAAAAGTAGCCACTCACCAGCGATGAAAACAGAAACACGGGAAGTTGAGAAGCAGCGTGCCTTTCGTTCTCTGCCATCAGATTCTGGTCGTCCGTGTGGATTTCTGAGTGGTGTGAGCAAGCGTGATGATGTCATCCCAGAAACTTTACTGGGTCCAGTAACCCTAACAACGTGACTCTGCCACAGGCATGCCTGCCATCCCACAGCATGACACATGGTTAGCTCATCATAGCAGCATCTCAGAGTTGTATCTGAGTCACACAGCAAACTTTTAGTGACTCTCTAAAAGGACCTGTATCAAGTCCACATTTGACCATACCAAACCTTCACAGATGTAAACCCGGAGACCATGCAGAGTAAGTAAAAACCGGAAACAGAATAGAAAACCTATGACAAGACAAAGACTACAATAGTACCTCCCCACAAATGAACATAAAACAAAGTGGCGTATCCCGCGCTAGTGCCTGTATGATAAAATATTACAGCCATGAAGCCAATTCCCTCAGCCTAACTCCTGAGTCATAGGCTGCCATTTAATTCATGTCCCTACTCTAAAGGGGGTTGAGGAGGCAAAAGTTAACTTCTATGACGAGATATTGGGTCCAGACAGTACAACCCTAAACAGAGAATCCCACCCCCAAAACAAAATAGCTGCTCTCAGAAGGGAGGAGGAAATGGGGGACCTTAGTGAAAAATAGTACATGCACAGGACAGTCATGTTCCCTTCACCAAAAAAGAATACCGCTTTCAAAATCCCTGCCATATATAACCTATCTTATTCTCTGATAGATGATTTCTAGACACAATGATGATAACAGGTTTTAATATAACGTTTTCTGCCAAATCTCTCCACTTCTAAGCGCTATAATTTTCTCCAATTTATCGACTTTAAAAAGGAGGAAGGGCAGTTTGCTCTCTCGGTAATAGAAGTTGTAAAGCACAGGGCATCTCTATGTCAAAGGTGAGCACTTAAACCTCCAAGTATTAGAAAGAATGGGTAGAAAGAATATGAACCTGCACATCGACTTCTCTCATGTTATATAAATTAAGGGGGTTCATAGATATTGCAACACTCCTAGCCTTCAGAAGAAGAAATCCCAATAAGTGAGGCAGGAGAGGGGGACTCAACAGCCATGATAGATAGGTTATGACACCAGAGAAACACAAACCCTGAGTACTCTTTCTTTTCAGAAGTAATCCAAAAAAGTCTTTAGTCAACATGTCACCATGGGCCCTAGCCGATTCCTGCCCTGTTCTTTCTTTATGGAGAGGCATATTGAGATTGGGTGAGGGAAACATTAAGGCGCCCTGCACTGCAGACCCAGCTTCACCAGACAGAGAAGAAGGACCCTAGGCTGGTACCAAGCCATGGCCATCATTGCATGGGTTGTAGGAGCCCTAAGGCTTCTATGTGTCTAAAAGAAAATGCCTAGTAGTGTCAGACTTATAAGTCCACCGTGTCACAAATAAAGGACGTTAAATGGAGACCTTGGTGCTGATGTGGATTTTTTGGAATTGATCTAGGAGCTCAGCTTTCCTTTTCAATATATATATGTATAAACTGAAGTATTTCAACTGTACTCCTAAATAATATCTTGTGTGAGCTCTTAGGTTTGTTCATCCATTTTCATAAAAGCCATTAATGCTCTATCGGTTCTACTCCATCCGCTGTCTTGTGTTGTTCCTTTCTTAATGATTGGATCTCCTTCAGTGAGGTTTTTCTTCCAGAGGGCAGTTTAACTTCTTGGTCATGTATGCTCTACACTGCTCATTGTTTCACCCTTACTTGATTTTCACCTTCATTGTGATATATTGTGATACATTTCGATGTGGTGGCTAGTAACATAAGTTGTTATATATCTTTTGAACACTGGCTTGGGAACTCGGCTAAGTGGAAGTGTCACAATCAATCCGTGTGCAGTATTTGTCCCTGATCTCTGAGGTGTGTTACTTCTTTGTTGCTTTTGCATGATCTCATTACTGAAATTGAGGATTGAGAATGTGTGTGCCTACCTGCCTTAACCATACACTGCACGGCATCCGTCTTGCTGGGGGAAGTTACAGCTTTGTGCATTTGTGCTTCATTGCGCGAGCCTGGCTGGTATTGTCTTTTAAGGGGATGAGGCTCTTAATGCTTCAGGGATGGCTGAATGTGTCTCGAGGCCTATAATCTGTATGAAAAATTGCCAATACACAAACCACTCAAATATATAAATTCATACCCTAATCTACACAGATTATTTATGCAAATACGTCTTAATCTCCTTCCCAATGTATGGTTAGGGTGCAAGAGCAAAGATTCCTGGAGCTGATAGGATATGTGGACTCTGTAAGGACAAGGCACTACTGGAAAGGATGCAACACTTACTAACTGGCTGCCCTGCTTTATATAGCACATGTATGACTCCTTTTGGCCAGTTATGCAACAATTGGAGAAAAAATAGGTACATATGCTTTTTGGAACCAGATTTCATCTGGTCATACAAAGGTCTTGATTATTTCTTTAATGTTTTCCTCAAATCATCTATTGAATATCTTTTAAATAATACTGCTAACTCTGTAGGGTAAACGTGCATAACTGTAAATGAAATGTCTGTGTTATATTGTAAATTATTGTTAATGAAATGTTGACTGCATGTTTGTATATAATGATTAATGTCCATGTGAAAAATCTATTTGACTAACACACACGTAACTAAATAAATAAAAAAAAAAAACCTGGGCAGGTTTACGCACGAAAGAGACAATAATTTCATGGAGGAGAGACTACTGGCGCAGGATGACCAATAGTGACGCTAAATTAGGGTAACATGAGGCGCAAAAGTGGTTGATGGGTCTCTTTTTTGGCCTTAATGACTCTCTGTAAGTGCTTGTGGTAATACATATTACTAAGCCCGGTTGGCAATGAAGCATCTCCTTTAATCATGCATTATTATACTTGGTTCTAAGGTCTAGAACTGTGCATTGTGGGAAATTCATACTGCTTTGTGGATTAAAGGTGATTATTTTATAATAGGATAGGCATGGCAGATGTTTGGCTTAGGATGCCTTTGGATTGATAGACTATTGAGTTTGTGCTTGTGTTTGGTAGATCTGTAATATGTGATTCTAAGATCACTTTTCAGAAAGTTGCCATTTTTATGGACACAAGGGATGTTTATCACAACAAAATCCCGGAACCCAACATCATTATCAATGCCTTGAGTTGTGAGCATCCGAATACATTACATAGTCTTAATATAGCCAAATGTCCAGGATCAAAATAATCGTTTCAGATTGTGAACAATACAAAAATGTATCTAAGAAAATGTTGAAAATAAGAAAAAGAATCATAATAAGGTACCCAGCAATGCAAAATCTAAATTACATGATGAATTGTACAAGAAGAAAGCAGCAAAGCAAGGAAATAAAAAAAAAAAAAAACGTTCGAAATGGATTTGTATGTCTTATATATTTCTAGATAAACCTTTTCTGAGACCACCTAGTCAGATATCTAGAGAAAAGGAAACATTAAGAAATAAAGATGAATTGATAGAAGTGCATCAGTGTAATTAAGGGAGATATATTCATCATCCTGAGTATTGAAAGGATAGGCTAAATGTGTACATTTGGCTACGTTATTTTCAACATGTGATTCCCAAAACATGATGTGCACAAAAAGATGTCCCTGTGGATAATAATATGTAAATAGTCTGACCACAAGTCGAATATCAGGACTCTGGGATATATTTTGGGGTTATACCTAACTTTGTGGTATTTTTACTATGGTGATAAAGAGTGGTACTTTATGGTGGTAGTATCTCTTTTGGTAATTCGTTGCACTATTTCTTTGTACAGTAGTGAGACTAACTTCAGAATATTGCCTAACAAATGTTTTTACAAGGGTCCCTCACCATAACAGACTACTGGATACATTCTTGGTAGATAACTTATTCCCCCTTCTCGCAGTATTTTATGTACAATTGTGCAATATGCCCTTGTGGCTGAGTTTCAAATTCATTAAAAAAAAACAAATTTAAATATTGCACATTCATTCACTTTCTAGCTATACAGTTCACAGCAGTTATTTCTCTTTGAGATATTTCTCGTCGTGCACCCGCCTCTTTGTATAGGTCAAATAAAATGACCAACTGCCGCAAAAATGCACCAGAACACCAAGTGACTTTATAATGCGTCATTTTATCATAATAGATAAACGTACCATTTACACAAGGCAAAAGTTATGAATGTTTTATAAAGAGCAATGGCACATTTCAAAATAGAATAAGCTGTACGCGGCCTTACCATCCGTCCTTGAAAGTGAGAAACTTGCATGAGATAAACTTTGAGATAAGAGAATCCAAAACAGCAATGGCATTCATATAATTTAAAAATTGCATGCACTTCTAACATCGACAGTACATAAAATGAAATGACCTGTCTCCCTCACTAACTGCCTCCAACACCCCTCACTTTAGACTTATATTTACCCAGATATGCAGCGATATTTTTGGCTCAGCTGCGCATGGGAATCCCCAGTGGTCTTTTTCTTCTGTCTCCCTCAGGGTCAACCACCCAGATAAGGACAGCTACGACACCATGCAGCTTGCCAGCGCTGAGCTCTATTCTCGAGTCACCCCCCTGTAATTCACTGTCTCTCTCAGTGCAGTGTCCAAGGATGTCCGACCTGACTGCACCCATTCACAGCCTTTTTAATAGGTTCTTCTGTCAATGAATGCAACACCTCATTGTCTAGATCCACCCACATCATCCGATCTGTTCTGTGTATTTTCCCCATTGAAGTGACTGCATTTCTGAAAAACAAATGTTACATTTCTTCCTTCGCTTCCTGACTCAACAATTGTTCGCCTCAGCAGAGCAGAATTTCAATTTGCAAAACTTTCCAGGCTATTCCACATAGACTAATTTGCACTGTATATTATTAAGGGGACATGTTGCTAGGGTTGGATTAATTATGTTAATATGTTAGTACTAGTTTTTATGCAAATCAGTCAATTGAAATATCATCCTGAAGTAATATGCAATTTAAATCATGCTCTGCATGTATGTGTTCTGCGCATTTCCCATCCTGTGCCTTATGCATTGGCAACCATATGGCTTGTGCATTTCTGCATTTCTGCCTGCGACTCACAATACAGCTACATGTGCATGCTGAACTAATAAGGTCCTACAATACAGAGTCCCCAGCAATTCAGAGCTCCCTGCTACTCCTCCCAAATGACCAAACCCAAATCACCAGTGGCGCAACCTTTAGAAGAATTGGCATATTACATCAGAAATATAGGTCACTAATCTGAAAGCTGTCAAAATAAATCAGAGTTGGAGATATGGAAAAACTTCTGGAATTAATTATTGTTGACTTCATTTATTACTTAAGTTATGACTTACGTTTTATCTTAGGTCATGAATGAATTATTAGAATTACAGTGGTTCATCTAGCGATTTGAATTTCTTAACAATACACTTTGCAGCTGAAGAGTAGCTTTTAGTTGTATATTGTTGTATTGCCAATTTTATGGAAAAAGTATTGTGTTACCCTTTCTTTTATTTTTGTATTATAAGTGGTTGGATCTCAGATATCTGTTTTTGTTAATTTTCACTTTATTTTATTTAGATTTTAAGCATGAACACTAAAATTATTCCTATACTGGATTGTACATCTGTTCACAGAGGCACTTTAGTATTTATAGCATTGGCTTGATATGACCTCACAATAGATTTCCTTTGATGGAAAGTCTTTTCTTAGTTTAGATCCAGTTAACAGTGGAAACCATGTCCATGCCTTCCTCTATACCTGCTGCTCCTCAGAGTAGCATTTGGCATATCAATAGGTTTTTGTCCCTGAAAAAGCTGTTTTAATCAACACGTACTGTGTCGCTGTTTTGGCTCAAACATTTCCCAGAGGTTCTGTTGACACAGCTACGTAAAGTGCTGTCTATAATTTTTCCGCTAGATGTCTGTGTGTTAATCAATGGATCCCTTGACTGTGCACAGACATACACTGTCCAGAGTGCGTGTGGATGTTTAGGAAGAAAGTAGGTTAATATGATCCTACACATGTGTAATTGCCAGATTGCCCATGAACTAGAGGTTAGAACACTTGGCTGGGAGTTGAGTTGCTGTAGTTGCTCAATCCTTCCTTCCTACAGTTGATCCACTATTATTTAATATTATTCATTTTTCCTCCATTTGTTATTAATCAACAAAATTCTTCTGGCTCAAAACAGAGATCTTCAGAACAAAGTGATCAAAGTACAGTAGTGATCAACTACCTGCGAACACCCAATATCCATATTATAATGTGGAGCATAGATTCAGCAGGGCATTGGCAGAATAGGGGAATTGGTTGATCCCATAGGTTATCATAACTTGTCTAAATAAATACATTTACACAATTCAAACCCTCCTGGATAACCAATTCTTGTAGGTGCTTGGAGGCACTGCTATCTTGCCATCTGTCAAAGGTAACCACCTTAGATAACCAATGAGATTTGATTTTATTTTACAACCCCACTGACTGTTTCTGTAAATTGTTGTTGTGCAAAAAAGTGAAGTGTTAATATACTTATGAACTAGTCTGTTTGACAAAGTCGCCTTACAAAATGCTCACTGGATGAATACTAAAATTGCCTTTATTGTCCTATGTCTTGGAATAATTTGAACCTTTTTGGGGACAATAGCTCATGGTGTTTTCCATACCTTTTGGGAATTGTAGTCCTGTATTTATAAAGGGTAAATGATGGCCCTCATTACGAGTTTGGAAGTATGCCTCCAAACCGGGCTCCTTTACCGGGTTCCTGCAATGGGGATTTACCGGGTCATTCCGACATATGAGGACCCGGTAACACTGGCGTAACAGGGACCCCCGCTGTCAGTCTAGAAAAATGGATACCTCTCATATGTGACCGCAAACATATTCTGATGGCCGTGGGCCAACCGTCTCATGCACGATATGACAGAATATAGGTTTCTGAGTTTGCCAATGAACGGCCATTTTGATGTAACAAGAATCGCCATTTTGTTTTCTAACCATTGCTCATTGCTTTCTGTTCTTATTGCTTCGCAGTACATTTTCTGCTTACACTGCTCGACTGTAAAACATTGTTGTTTGCACGTGAAAGCAAGGCCGCAGGGCCGCGAGGATAACAAAAGTTTGTTGAAGCACAATGTAGGCAGCGCCAGGAAGAATGCCCGGCTCCCTCCCGAATGTAGCCTTGAAGCAGAGCTGCAGGGCATTTAATCATTTCGCAGCTGCCAGCCAGTTTCCTTATATGGTAGAATATGTTAGAATAAAGCAGCTAAAGGCTTGAATTATGCTCTTCTTACGGCCCCCCTTTGCTGAGCAGCGTTAGAGCGTGTCGGCTCCCAGGACACGAATAGCACCTCATAGATAGGAAGGTCTGGAATGCAACTCTTCCCCCGTATGTAGCTGTGTTCTGTTCAACAAATGAAAGATGCCTCCGCACTAACAAATGGCAAATTGTTACTAGAATAGATATTTGAAGGTGTCATAGTTGTCGAAAGTGTCCATCATCACACCAAGTTCAGAGAAACCCAATAAAGGGGGGTGTTAAACATGTCATAGCTGATTGTTTGATATGCATTTTGTATATATGTAACTGATGTACGTAATTCACTCTCTTGCGTCCCTCGAGGTCTAGAGATACACGTCGCGGGGCGTGAGACCGAGTTGGCCAACTGATACTTTTGCTTTGCAATAAACCCTAGCTTTGGGAATACAACCTTGTATCTGGCGTATCTATTGTGTGTGGTGACTCGCCTTGTTTCCATAGACGTAAGGGACCCCTAGGGGCCCCTTTCACCGCAGCCCCCGCCGTGCAGGGGGCCCCACCAGCACATGTCCTGGGAGGTGGCCCCACTTGTAGGAAAGAAATGAAAAATATTTTTTTTCTACAAATATATTTTATTCTTTTTGAATTCACTTTGCATTCATAAAGAAATTATTTCTGTAGCAGAAATAATGTCTTTATGAAGGGAGAGTGACTACAAAAAGAATCTTTTTGAAGTTAGAGGGATCCCTCACCCCATGAAATGAAAGACCCTATGCTGGAGGCATGTCATGAGGTGGGCAAGCCCTATGACTTCAAAAAGAAACAGTGGGCCTCATTATGAGTTTGCCGATCCGGAAACAACAGTACTGGTAAACTTGCCGGTGCCTTTGTTTCTGTACTGGCAAACTACGAGTTCAGCGAGCAGGTGCCATCAGCCCACCAGGTCCGCCCACCAGGTCTGACCTGGTGGGTGGAATGGCACCGGCGCGCATAATTCGACGGATGCACCGGCACCATTCTGCCGGGGCTGTAATGCACCGGTAATTGCCCATTCCCGGGCACCGGAAAATTCATGACTCTGGTGGCAGCCGTGCTGGTATTTACAGGCACGGCTACTGCCAGGGTCATAATGATCCCCAGTATCTTTTTGAAGTCACTCTGCATTCATAAAGAAATTATTTCCGTTATGGTTCAGTCCTTGAAGGAAATCATTTCTTTATGAAGTCAACGTGACTTAAAAAAGAAACAATTTCTTTTTGAAGTATTAGGGCTTCCTTAACCCCATGACAGGTGCGTGTGTGAGTGTATGGTGAAAGGGTGCACACTTAAATGTATGGGTGGGTGCCTGGATGTGCCTGAATGGTGAAAGGGTGCACATTTAAATGTATGGGTGGCTGCCTGTGTGAGTGTATGGTGAAAGGGTGCACACTTAAATATATGGGTGGGTGCCTGGGTGTGTGTGCCTGTAGGGTGAAAGGGTGCACACTTAAATGTACGGGTGGCTGCGTGGGTGTACCTGTATGGTGAAAGAGTGCACACTTAAATGTATGGATGGTGGGTGTGCATGTGTGTATATGGTGAATGGTATGTGTGCTTGTGTTCAGGGGTGCAACAAAACCTACATGTCGTGGGGGGGCTAACCCTTCAAATGTTGGGAGAGGTGCTAACTTCACGGGCGGTGGGGGAGGGGCACACTTATTTGTGTGGGGGCATCCAATTTCTTTACGCATTTTAACAAGTCTATTCTAGTGCAGCTTCAATGTTACAAGCAGTTAACTCTCTCTTTTAAGGTTTAAAGCTCCCACTTATGGACTGCTGCGAGAATTGAGTGGTCTCCTGTTCCCTCTATACCCTTCCAATCCTTCCCCTGGCATGCAAGTACTAAACCCACATCACGATTTCAATTGGCTAAAAAATGTAGCATTTGAATGCAGGTACTAACAGTGAAATGCTTTATGTTAGTAATTGCTGGGCTCTTGTTAATAGCAAAACCCAGGTGCCGTTTAACATCTTTGTCCTGTTCTGTCCGGCAACTGCTCTGAAGGTCAGCCAGGTCGAGCCAACATAGCCCAACATTTCGGGGGGAGGAGTGCTGAATCCCAGTCAACTCAATGGTGTTGCACCTCTACTTGTGTTTAATGTCTTGATTACTTATTTGTAATCTTCATTACTCCTAGCCCTATTTGTCCTCATCCCACTACTTGTGTATGAGGGACTCTGTCTCATACACAAGTACTGGGATGAGGTAGAGGTACATGGAGGTAATGCCTGACTAATCTTCATTACTCCTAGTCACACTCTTCCCCTTCCCAGTACTTACCTATGAGTGAAGTAGCCTCAAATGTAAGCTCTGGGACAAGGAAGCTGGGCCTAGGAGCTGATTTTGGAGGTTGGGATAGGGGTGGGAGGGAGAGGGGAAGTTTGTGGGGTGGTGGGATTGTTTGAGAAATCATAATGGTTGTCCATGTCCAGTCTAAACAGGCATGATATATGGTATTAGTGGCTATAGAGGCATTTTGGTGCAGCCAGTCTAGTCATTCCTCAGTTTGGTATGACTTTTTTTTTATAACTGGGCATTTCTGATAAAGCAGTCCTGCTAAGTGTAATTACCTGGCTAGACTGGCATTTCGGTGCTGCCAGACTAGTCGTTTCTTACTGGGGCTTTGTATATTGTTCTTGGAATCTGTGATAAAATGATATGATATAAGTCATTTACAACACACCTGTACACAAGTGTTTCTAGGCGCGACAAGACAGAGGAGGGAAGATTAAGGGAGGACAAGACAATCAATCTTACTAGGCCTTGTGTCACTCAGATCATGCAGGTGTGAGAAGAAAAAGTGCAAGGGTAGAGGGAGGGGGGAAGTGCAAGGGAGAGCGGAAAAACAGGGAAGCCATTCTCTGTGCAAGTGCAGCCAGGAGTGCAGCTCTGGGTAGTGCAAGGAGAACAAGGGACTGTAGGGTTACAGTTACAGCCCTTAGGTGTGTGGTAGGCCCAGAGGCAGTGCAGGGATCCCTCACCCCATGCAATGAAAGACCCTATGCTGGGGGCATGTCATGAGGTGGGTAAGCCCTATGACTTCAAAAAGAAACAGTGGGCCTCATTATGAGTTTGCTGGTCCGGAAACAACAGTACTGGTAAACTTGCCGGTGCCTTTGTTTCTGTACTGGCAAACTACGAGTTCAGCGAGCGGGTGCCATCAGCCCACCAGGTCCGCCCACCAGGTCTGACCTGGTGGGCGGAACGGCACCGGCGCGCATAATTCGACGGATGCACTGGCACCATTCTGCCGGGGCTGTAATGTACCGGTAATTGCCCATTCCCGGGCACCGGAAAATTCATGACTCTGGCGGCAGCCGTGCTGGTATTTACAGGCACATCTACTGCCAGGGTCATAATGACCCCCAGTAACTTTTTGAAGTCACTCTGCATTCATAAATAAATTATTTCCGTTATGGTTCAGTCCTTGAAGGAAATCATTTCTTTATGAAGTCAACGTGACTTCAAAAAGAAACAATTTCTTTTTGAAGTAATAGGGCTCCCTTAACCCCATGACAGGTGCGTGTGTGAGTGTATGGTGAAAGGGTGCACATTTAAATGTATGGGTGGCTGCCTGTGTGAGTGTATGGTGAAAGGGTGCACACTTAAATGTACGGGTGGCTGCGTGGGTGTACCTGTATGGTGAAAGAGTGCACACTTAAATGTTTGGATGGCTGGGTGTGCATGTGTGTATATGGTGAATGGTATGTGTGCTTGTGTTCAGGGGTGCAACAAAACCTACATGTCGTTGGGGGGCTAACCCTTCAAATGTTGGGAGAGGTGCTAACTTCACGGGCGTTGGGGGAGGGGCACATTTATTTGTGTGGGGGCATCCAATTTCTTTACGCATTTTAACGAGTCTATTCTAGTGCAGCTTCAATGTTACCAGCAGTTAACTCTCTCTTTTAAGGTTTAAAGCTCCCACTTATGGACTGCTGCGAGAATTGAGTGGTCTCCTGTTCCCTCTCTACCCTTCCAATCCTTCCCCTGGCATGCAAGTACTAAACCCACATCACAATTTTAATTGGCTAAAAAATGTGGCATTTGAATGCAGGTACTAACAGTGAAATGCTTTATGTTAGTAATTGCTGGGCTCTTGTTAATAGCAAAACCCAGGTGCCGTTTAACATCTTTGTCCGGTTCTGTCCGGCAACTGCTCTGAAGGTCAGCCAGGTCGAGCCAACATAGCCCAACATTTCGGGGGGGAGGAGTGCTGAATCCCAGTCAACTCAATGGTGTTGCACCACTACTTGTGTTTAATGTCTTGATTACTTATTTGTAATCTTCATTACTCCTAGCCCTATTTGTCCTCGTCCCACTACTTGTGTATGAGGGACTCTGCCTCATACACAAGTACTGGGATGAGGTAGAGGTACATGGAGGTAATGCCTGACTAATCTTCATTACTCCTAGTCACACTCTTCCCCTTCCCAGTACTTACCTATGAGTGAAGTAGCCTCAAATGTAAGCTCTGGGACAAGGAAGCTAGGCCTAGGAGCTGATTTTGGAGGTTGGGATAGGGGTGGGAGGGAGAGGGGAAGTTTGTGGGGGGGTGGGATTGTTTGAGAAATCATAATGGTTGTCCATGTCCAGTCTAAACAGGCATGATATATGGTATTAGTGGCTAGAGAGGCATTTTGGTGCAGCCAGTCTAGTCATTCCTCAGTTTGGTATGACTTTTTTTTTATAACTGGGCATTTCTGATAAAGCGGTCCTGCTAAGTGTAATTACCTGGCTAGACTGGCATTTCGGTGCTGCCAGACTAGTCGTTTCTTACTGGGGCATTGTATATTGTTCTTGGAATCTGTGATAAAATGATATGATATAAGTCATTTATAACACACCTGTACACAAG
Source organism: Ambystoma mexicanum (assembly GCF_040938575.1). Classification (NCBI taxonomy): domain Eukaryota; kingdom Metazoa; phylum Chordata; class Amphibia; order Caudata; family Ambystomatidae; genus Ambystoma; species Ambystoma mexicanum. The sequence continues at coordinate 1,104,831,681 of NC_090930.1, read as the reverse complement.
TGTTTCTAGGCGCGACAAGACAGAGGAGGGAAGATTAAGGGAGGACAAGACAATCAATCTTACTAGGCCTTTTGTCACTCAGATCATGCAGGTGTGAGAAGAAGAAGTGCAAGGGGAAAGGGAGGGGGGAAGTGCAAGGGAGAGCGGAAAAACAGGGCAGCCATTCTCTGTGCAAGTGCAGCCAGGAGTGCAGCTCTGGGTAGTGCAAGGAGAACAAGGGACTGTAGGGTTACAGTTACAGCCCTTAGGTGTGTGGTAGGCTCAGAGGCAGTGCAGGGGTGACTGATCAAGAAAGAATCTGGACATAGTGCGACTCTGAAGGTAGCCCAGCAACCAGTCGGTACAGCGGACAGGTAGGTCAGGTAGGCCAGGAGAGGAGGGAGAGAGAGAAAGCAGAGGAAAGGAGGAACATTTTGAGCTGCTTTCGGATCTTCATGTGGTCCAGCTCAAGTTTGAGAGGGGCAGAGAGGCCTTTCCAGAGGGAGGCACCTGCATAGGAGAGAGATCTGCCTCCCCCCCACTCTCTGACTGGGGAAGTGTCTAACCCTTAGAGAGTTTGAGGTAGCTGAGCGAAGGGCTTGAGAAGGAAGGAATTTTGGAAGAGAGCGATAGATGTAGTGTGGGCCCGGGCCCAGAAAGCATTGTGGACAATGAAAAGTTCTTGAACATGATCCTTGCAGCAACCGGGAGCCAATGGAGAGATTTCAGGTCTGGAGAGCTATGATCCCTGTGCTTGAGGCCAAGGATAGGTCTTGCAGTCCTGTTCTGGATTAGTTGCAGAGGGCTGAGTGTAGAGGATGGCAGATTGAGAAAGAGGCTGTTCCAGTAGTCCATCCTAGAGAGAACAAGGGCTCTGGAGACAGTGAGCTTCTGGGGGAAATTGAGAAAGGGAAGAGTCCCTTTGAGGAGGAGCAGCTGGTAGTGGGACTTCTTGGCGATGTCCGAGATGTGAGGAGAGAAAGAGAGAGTGGAGTCAAAAATGACAACCAAGTTTTTTGCCTCGCAGGAAGGTGAAAGATGAGGGCCCAAGGTGGGTGGAGAGAGTGTGAGAGGGAAAGCAGGGGCAGTGGTCCCAATGAGAAGGATCTCCATCTTACTGGCATTAAGGGGAGATTGGTGGATGCGCACCAATCCTGAATCGCGGATAGACAGTAAGGAATGAGAGAAGAGGAGCGGAGTCTGAGGGGATCCTGAAGGAAAGCTGAGTGTCATCTGTATAAGAGGTGAAGGTAGAGATCAGGTGGGCCAAAGAGGCCAAGAAGAGGTTGAAAACCCAGCATGAGAGGATGGAGCCCTGGGGAACGCCACAGGTATAGAGAGATGTGGCGTAGAGAACCAAGGGGCACCTGGGAGGAGCAGTCCAAGAGGAAGGAGGTCAGCCACTCAAGGGCCTGATCCGTGATGCCCAGGTTCTCATGGAGTCGATTAACCAGGATGGTGTGGTTGACCGTGTCGAAAGCAGAGGATATATCAAGGAGGATGAGGATAGAAGGAAGGCTGTAATCAAAGTTAGAGAGCAGATCTTCACAGGTGTTCAGCAGGAGACCAGTTTCCATGCCCCTGGCAGCTCTGAAACCAGACTGATGGTCATGGAGACAACCAACAGATTCAGTGTGGAGAGTAAGCTGGAAGATGGGCAGTTTTTTTCCAACAGTTTGCCCAGGAAAGGGGTGATGAATATTGCGCAATAGTTTTCCAGGCAAGCAGGAAAGGCAGACGGCTTCTTGAGGAGTGGGTGCACAAGAGGGCGCTTAAGGGGGAGGGGGACATTCCAGTGGTGAAAGAGTGATACAGAAATCAGCCAAGGCTGGATCGGGGATGTCAATATGGTCCTTGATGGTTCTAGAGGAGCAGGGGAGCACCCGTTTGGACAACACTTTCAAAGATCGGACTTGACTAGAAACCTCATCAGGTGTTGTCAGAGAGAAAGAGGAGAAAGGAGGAAGAGAAGTAGAGCTGGCCAATGGGGGGCCAAGAGAGGAAGAGGGAGAGGAAGAAGAGATGGGGGACTGGATGTCCTGAGTTTTAGCGAAGAAGTGAGAGATCAGAGCCATACAGAGGGCCTGGGAGGGAACAGGAGAGGTAAACACTGCAACAGGATTGTCCAGTTACTTACAGATTTTAAAGAGTTTGGCCATGTTGTTAATGGCCACAGAGACACAGGCTTGAATGTGTGTTCTCTTCTTGATGAGTGTTATTGCTTCAACTGGCATTTTGGTGCAACCAGTCTAGGTATGTCTAAATGTGGCCTGGTATGCTTTACTGTAATGTTTTTACACGGCTCTACATTGTGCAGCCAGTTGGACATGTTTTCATTGTGGCATGGCATTTTTTATAGCAAAGCATTAATGTTGCTGTGCACTGTTGGTGACTTGCATGTATTGGATTGGTGTTACCCTATGAAACCATTGCAAACACTCTGGTTTTCTAGCCAATTTTTCTCAAAAAGTGTGCTGTATATTGCATTAAAACACATATTTATATCTTTCTCCTAGTGCAGTGTGTGGCATACCCCTTCAAAAGCACATTCGTGCGTATTGCGCAAGCATGGTAATCTAGGCCAGCCCAGAGTGTGGCGTGACCCGTGATTTGTTGCTAAATTGGGGGGGCCTCCTCAGCATGGCTCGCAGGGGGGCCCCCACATTTTGTGTTACACCACTGCCCGGTAAGTCCTCCTTGCAGGAACCATTCCCCATTCCCATTTGAGCTCCCATAGGGCTCAATGGGAATGGGGATGGAGGTAACAACGGTCACATTATAAGTGTCCCGTTGTTACCTCCCTTTCCCCTCGCGGGACCCGGAAAAGACGTCTGGTTTAACCAGACGTCGGATCCGGGTCCCGCGAAGGGAACCTCCTAATCGGCCCTGATGGAATGAAGGGGGCCGGTCCCGTACCGGCCCCCTTCATTCCGTCACCGCCTGCCTCGTAATGAGGCCCAAGACTTTAGTTCCAGAAATGAATAGGGCATGCTGTCATATGTGTGACATTTATCTGCAATAGAAATTGTTCTTCGGTAGCAAGCATAATACAAATCAAATTGTCTGGCTAATGATTTTTTTTTAACTTTATTTAGCCATTTTCATACAGAATCAATTGACAGGGATATAACGCAATACATTGTAGGAATAATAATTAAATGATTTTACCCAAATTATCAAATCTTTCCTAAATCAAATTAAATGTACAGTAACATATTATAAACCATTAACATTACATAAAGTACATAATATACAGGCAACAGATTCCCCGATAATTGTTAAACGATGCAGTTGCCTGCACTACAGTGATTAACAGCTGATGCACGGATTTCCCCCACACCCACAGGTATGAAGAACAACTGCAATCCTGGATAATTGTTCACAGTTTGTGACTGCATTTCTGAACTTTTCAAAATCTGCAGGGAACTAGCCAACCATTCCGAAGTCTCCTCCTCCCCTATTCCATCACAGGCCCTCAGCAACGCACTCACCTCTCACTTCACCACCAAAGCTCAGGACATTCTAAACAGCCTTGTTACTCACTCTCCCAACCCATCCCTCACCCCGTTGCCTCTTTGGGCCACTCACGCTCCTCCTTCCACCTTTTCCTCCTTTGCCCTTGTCACACCTGAAGAAGTCACCAGATTTGTCCGCTCTATGAAGGTCTCTTCCAAACAGGTTTCACCTTTTTCATCCAGAACCATCAAGGACAACATTGGCTCTCTTGCCCCTACACTCTCTGAACTCTGCAACCACTCCTTTGCTACTGGTTCTTTCCCTTCCTCCCTCAAGCACTCCCTTGTGTGTCCCCTCCTTAAGAAACCATCACTAGACCCCACCTGTCCAGCCAAGGACCGCCCAATCTCTATCACCCCCTTCCTGGGGAAACTGCGGGAGAAACTGACCCTGCCCCAACTCAACTCTCACAGTGAACTCGTTGGTGGTCTCTGCGACCATCAATCTGGATTCCGAGCATCCAGAGGCACAGAAACGGATCTATTGAACACCCATGAAGAACTGCTTGCATCCCTGGATTCCAACTCCTCAGCTGTCCTCATCCTTCTTGATCTCTCCTCTGCATTTGACACAGTCAACCGCTCCATCCTCATATTAAGGCTCCACGACACCCTTGGTATCTCTGAGCGGGCACTGGACTGGCTGACCTCCTTCCTAACCGACTGATCCTCTCAAGTTAACCTGGGCACCTTCTCCTCTCCTATGTCCTTCGCCATCTGTGGTGTCCCCCAGGATTCTATCCTCTCCCCTTCACTCTTTAACATCTACCTTGCTCAGCTGACATTCCTCATCCCAGGAAAGCTGAGGCTGCTCCTTGGTAGGAAGGCCATTATAAAGCCTCTCTAATGCTATCTTATGCTTTGTTATGTAACCATTTTAACAACTTGATTTTATCTACATTGTGGAAATTTGCTGTGCAACTTATTTGTGTTTGCTGCACCGCAGCTTTTCTTGTGATTGCCCCACTTCATTGTATTCTAGTTAGCGGCTAGGTTAGAGGCTAGTTCTCTTTCTGGCTCTCTAGTAGGCGGTCCTCCGCCTACTTTTCGTTCTGGTACCGGCATTTATGTGCCGTGTAGACCGCCCGCTTAAGGCGAGCCCATCTGTGCCCGTCCATGCTGAGGATGGGCAGGAGGGGTGCCGACTTTACTCTAGGAGTCAGTTGTTGGCGCTCCCTCCACTCCACATACTACCGCACAGTTGGACTAATATGTCCACCAGCAAGATGCCAGCCTCTCCTGGTAAAACTCAGAATGCTGGAACAGTTATCCCCTCTCCCTCTTTGCTACTATTAAACACGTGATCTCTGCCGGCTCATGCCAGCGAAATACATCATCTTATATTGGAACACTGTCCGGCCCTGGTATGTCTGACTGAGTCATGGCTTGTTCCCAGCTGAGCGCCTTCCCTTGTCCAGACTATTCCACCTGACTATCGCATTATCCATCTTGACTGCCCCCCACCTCAACATGGTGGCGATATTGCGGTCCTTTATAGGTCTGAATTTATTGTTACCCAGCTTAGCTTGCACCATGGCATGGACATGGAAGCTCTTCTTGTTAAATGCAATCCCCTGTATGCTCCTATCACTTTCTGCTTACATATCACACTTCCTGCCCTCCTGGGAAATTTAGGGAATTCCTTACGGACTTACTGGCTGATCTAAAAATGAGAAACACCCACCTGGTAGTTCTGGGGGACCTTAATTTAAAATGTAATCTGCTCAGGCCGCCAACCCTAAACCTCTATTTTGATAGCCTGCTTGACCTTGATTTACATCAAATTGTATCAACCCCAATGCATAAATTAGGTAATATACTGGATCTGATCTGAACAAAAGACACTCTTTCGTTGCTACAGTCAGTTGAACCTGTAGTATGGTCCGACCGCGGCACCTAAAATCTGGTTACGCTCATGGCTCTCTGCTAACACCCAAGGTTTGGTTTCTCTAGTTGCAGCCAAATGTAACATGTCTCCGCCTATTTCCCTCCCTTTGCTGTCCCAACTAATCCATGAGGCCGCAGATAAGATAGCTCTGCTCTGACTTGTACAACCACGCAGCCTTCCGTCCAAGTCCTGGTGCTCCGATCTCCTTAAAGCTGAGAGGCTGAAACTAAGACAGGCCATATGGCGCAGACCTATGATCCTCATCTTAAAACATTATTTAAGGCATGCCTAGCAGCTTACTCTGCAGCTGTGAAAGCAGCTAAAATATGACATGTTTCATAGAAAAATGAAACAGCCCTATGCCAACCCAAAGCTCTGCTTACAGCAGTCAAGTCTCTCTCGTCTTCAGATAAACTGATAAAAGATAAACTTACTTCTAGTGTCAGACCCACACAGAAACCGTGTGATGATCTATCCCTTTTTTTATCACTAAAATCAGCGACATCTGTCAAAACATTGCGAAGGTTGTTTCTACCCCTGTTAGAAATGCCAGCTGATCTACCCAGGTAGCAGATCCTATCGGCTCTACGAAGCGGTCTATTTTTCCCATGTTTTCGGAAGAAGCAGTCTTGGCTGCTATACAGAACATTACATCATGTTGTCCACCTGACGCCATTCCCGGGGCCATTATGAAAAAGATCTCTCCTGATCTTTTAGGGGAAATTACTGCTGCTATTAACAACTCCTGTCAGTCTGGGGTAATTGCGCCTGAGCGGAAAGTTGCGAGCATGATTCCTCTTTTAAAGAAGCCATCTCTTGACTGGTTAATTTCCGTCTGATCTCCCTTCTTCCCATTCTTGCTAAACTATTGGAGTCCCTGGTGTCCCCTCTACTTTCTTCATTCCTGGAATCCTCTCTTCTTCTGGAGCCTGCACAGTCTGGCAGTCTGGCTTTAGACCTGGCAGAGGCACAGAGAGTGTCCTGGTCTCCATCCAGGACGATATGGCCAGGCTGGTAGACTCGGGTGGGGTGGGTGCCCTAAACTTACCAGACCTATCAGCGGCTTTCGACACTGTCGACCACCCCATTCGGTTGTCCCATTTTGCCCAGATGGGTATATCTGGTCATGTAATAGCCTGGTTCACCTCATTCTAGGTGACCCTATGCTAACTTTTTGATCTTTATCTGCCCCCTGCGATCTTAGCTGTGGAGTTCTGCAGGGTTCTTCCTTGTTTCCAATTCTTTCCAACATCTACATTTGGGCACTAGTGTTTCTCATCTGCTCCTTTAGCATTAGGTGTTACTCGTATCCCAACGACACTCAGATCCTAATAAGTCTAGGGCCCTCATTACGACCCTGGCGGAAAGTAACTGACCGGACCGCCATAGCGTAAATAGCGTTTCCGCCATTGCACGACGGAGTAAAGTGCGGCTAATTCTGACCCATCGGGCACGAGCACTACGCCATGGCGGAAGTGCAAAGTCCACGATGGCGGAAATGTCCCCAAAACGCCCCTCACCGCCGTCGTACGGCGGCCTAGGTGCAATTCCGCCACCCATCATAGCGGTCACCGTAATGAGCGGTAATCGCAAAATACGGTGACCGTAAATATACGGAAACGGAAGTAAAAACATGGTCCCGGAACGGGAAACAGCACGCCGTACACCTATAAAATCAGAATCCCAACACAACCATCAAAAATCCTACCCTGAGACACATCCCAACCCGTTAGCCACCCTAGTGAAAACAATAAAAATGGGAAAAGTTGCGAAAAAAGCGTGCGACCGCAAGCGGCAGGTCCACTTCTCCCATGAGGAACTCACCGTGCTCACAGAGACCCTCCAGGAGAATGCTGCCGTCGTCTTCTCGACGCAAATGACCAGGACGGCACTTGCGAACAAGAAGGCCATATGGGCCCTGGTGGCACAGCGGGTAAGTGCGGTGGGGACCGCACCCCGCAACCCACAGCAATGCAGAAAGCGATGGGACGACTTGCGGATACGCGTACGGAGCATACTATCTGCCAACCGTAACATTGCCACAGCTACCGGGGGAGGATCGGAATCACCCATCAAGTTGACCCCCTGGGAAGAAATCTGTGCCTCCACCATTGGAATGGAGAGTATAGAGGGAGTCGGAGGGATTAGGAAAGGAGTGCAGACATCCGAAGAATCAGGTAGGTGGGCCAAATAAAACAATGCTAAATCCACAATGTCCAATCATGTGAAGTACCATGTGTCCACATAGTGCAACAGAAACACATGTCCAGGAGAACGTCCACATACATTGGCCTGATAGCGCACTTTAAAACTCACATTAAATACATAAATAATTAAAAATCCTAAAAACACCCTCTACACGTGCAGCATGCACACCCTAACTGCAGGCTGCAAAACAACTGCATCCTCAATCCACACAAAAATGAAACCACCTCCAAGGCCCTGACCCAAATCACCCTCAGGTACCACCCCAATGCATGTGATACATTGCCATTCCAATTTCCACAGACCCATAAATAACGCTCGCCCTCCTTTACTCCACCACAGGGTCCGATTCAAACGACGAGCTCCAGGACACCCCTACCAGCACACCTGCAAAGAGGGCCAAGACCAACGGCCAAAGACCCTCCACCTCAGCTGCACGGATCAAGACACGGCAGCAGCACAAATCAAGTGGCAGCACACAGGAGGGGACTTCAACAGGCACCCCAGCAGCCAGCATGCCCACAACAGCAGCACCACAGGTCCCCCCAATGGATGCCACAGAAGGCACTGCTTCTGGTGGCAGCAGCACCATAGGTGACACTGCATTAATGGCAGCATGCTCCGACACAGAAAACGGTGCTGTCGATGTAGGATCCATCCATGACCTGTCTCAATCCCCCTGTTTGTTTCATCCCGTACACCATGAGGATACCACGCAGGGGCACCCACAAGACGACGACTGGCCATCCCCCACAAGCCCTGTGGCAAGGCAACATGAGGTGATCAGACCCTCTGTGACACCACCGCAAATGGCCATGGCCCAGCAGAGGCAACAGTCCCTCGACCAGGTGATCGTGCAACAGCAGCAACTGGCCACGCTCCTCAAGGAGCATGCTGATGAATGTGGGGGTACTAAGGCAGCAATAGAAACATCAACTGAGACATTTAGGTCAGAAATGGAGAGAAGCACAGAGACACTAAGGGCACAAATGGAGAGAAGCACCGAGAGCCTGAGGGTACAAATGGAGAGAAGCACCGAGAGCCTGAGGGTACAAATGGAGAGAAGCACCGAGAGCCTGAGGGGGGAACTGCATGCGACGTCCAAAGACGTATGTGCTGAACTTGCCGCTGTGCGCCGTGTGCTCACTGAGCTCTCACAAACCCTTAGGGACATGCATGGACGTGAGCAGGCAGAGACATCATCCGTTGCAAGTTCCGTCCAGGGCAGCCCCCAACGTAGATCCGGGAGGAACCTGCGCTCCACAGGCAGGGGTGCCCCTGATACCCGGAGAGGGGCTTGCAATAGCGTCTGCCCACTGACAATGAGCATCTTTGGACACTGGTGTTCGGGGGGGAGGTAGGAGGTGACACTGCATTAATGGCAGCATGCTCCGACACAGAAAACGGTGCTGTCGATGTAGGATCCATCCATGACCTGTCTCAATCCCCCTGTTTGTTTCATCCCGTACACCATGAGGATACCACGCAGGGGCACCCACAAGACGACGACTGGCCATCCCCCACAAGCCCTGTGGCAAGGCAACATGAGGTGATCAGACCCTCTGTGACACCACCGCAAATGGCCATGGCCCAGCAGAGGCAACAGTCCCTCGACCAGGTGATCGTGCAAGAGCAGCAACTGGCCACGCTCCTCAAGGAGCATGCTGATGAATGTGGGGGTACTAAGGCAGCCATAGAAACATCAACTGAGACACTTAGGTCAGAAATGGAGAGAAGCACAGAGACACTAAGGGCACAAATGGAGAGAAGCACCGAGAGCCTGAGGGTACAAATGGAGAGAAGCACCGAGAGCCTGAGGGTACAAATGGAGAGAAGCACCGAGAGTCTGAGGGGGGAACTGCATGCGACGTCCAAAGACGTATGTGCTGAACTTGCCGCTGTGCGCCGTGTGCTCACTGAGCTCTCACAAACCCTTAGGGACATGCATGGACGTGAGCAGGCAGAGACATCATCCGTTGCAAGTTCCGTCCAGGGCAGCCCCCAACGTAGATCTGGGAGGAACCTGCGCTCCACAGGCAGGGGTGCCCCTGATACCCGGAGAGGGGGCTTGCAATAGCGTCTGCCCACTGACAATGAGCATCTTTGGACACTGGTGTTCGGGGGGGAGGTAGGAGGGTGGAGGGGGTGTTTTGGGCTTTCTTGGGTGGCGGGTCGATGGGGTGTGTAACATAATTTCACATATGCTATAAACATTTCACAATCATCCAATGAGATGTGTGGACATTGATCTTTGTGTACGAGGCCTTTATAGGCGTACAGTCCATATTGTGCATGTTCCAGACACACACAGTGCCACAAGTCCCGTGACCATGTATCAGCCACCAGGCGTGAGTGCTAGAAGCATGAATCTATGAGAATCTGACGAATTTCACGGCCCTCCTGTGCCTCGCGGACTCCTTGAGGTGCTGCCACATCCCCACCCTCATCATGACCATCTTCAGGTGCTTGCAGTCCTGCGTCAGGGGGCATGGGCACATTTCTACGTACGCACATGTTGTGTAGCATGACACATGCCATGACCATCTTTGCAACCTTCTCATGGCGGTACAGGAGTGCCCCGCCAGACCTGCTGAGGCAGCGGAAACGAGTCTTCAGTAGGCCGAATGCCTGTTCTATGACTACACGGGTACGTGAGTGGGCATGGTTGTAGTCCTCCTCATGCTGGTTCTGTGGGTTCCGGAGTGGTGTAAGGAGCCATCTCTTCAGTGGATACCCGGCATCACCTGTATGTGGACAATAAAGGATGTTTGTGGAATGACATAGCTACGTACGCATCCCCCCCCCCTTCCTGCCAGGTCATTGCCGCATCACATACCCCACATTATCATGCATGAAATGAGACTCACCGAGTAGCCAGGATCTGTTCCCTGCGTGTCGCTCCATGTAGCGTGGTATTGTAGAGTTCCTCAAGACCATAGAATCATGGGTTGATCCAGGAAATCGGGCACAACAATGTGTAATGATCCTGTTGGAGTCACACACCATTTGTACATTAAGAGAATGATATTGTTTTCGGTTGCGGTACTGGGCCTCCATGGCATGTGGCACAACCAATTCCACATGGGTGCAGTCGATGGCACCAATGCAACCCGGTATGCCGGCAAGTGCATGGAATCCCACTTTCGTGTTCGTAATTTCCTGCTCCGAGCGTGGTAGAGAGATGTAGTCGTCTGCGTGCTTCAGGAGGGCATCGAGCACTTGCGATAGTGTCCGTGACAACAGTGGCTGTGAAATGCCATGCAACTGTCCGACTGTGTGCTGGTAGGTGCCTGTGGCCAGGAAGTGTAGTACAGACACCACCTTCAGTAGGGGTGGGATGGCGGTTGGGCTATCTATCATGCTGGCAAGGTCAGCGTGTGTCATGTCCACAATGGCGGTTATGGTGTCCCGGTCCAAACGGTAGAGGGTGTGGATCTGCTCATCAGTGAGGTTGAACGGATGAGCTCGGAGGCGTGGGATTGCGGGCTGCCTGCGTGGTGGTAGTGGCTGTGCTGGTGGGCCTTGCTGGCCCTGCCTTGCCCTCCTCCTCCTCCTCCGTCTCCTCTGTGCGGCCGGTTGTTGTAGTAGTTGGTGTTCGTCTTCTTCTTGAAGTTGGAGTACTTGCAGTGCTATCAGGTCCCCCAGGGCCAACATCGCTAGTCCTGCCGGTAGCATTTTGGAATGGGTGTGGTTGTGGGAGGGGGTTGGGTGTGCAATTTATGTGTTTTCAGGCTGTATACCCTCCACCTGTGGTGATTCATTCCACCTGTGCAAGCTGCAATCCCCTTTGGGCGAGCACGTCCCGCACACAACGCTGCAATTCGACGCATGGCATCTTGCTATTACAATCATGTATTTAATCCCGATGGCAGTGGAATATTGGTTCATATGTTCATTCTGCAATGGTCCCATTGTTTCACATACTATCTTTACAGTCGCGAACAAACTTGTGAAGGGTCAGTGGAATGTAGTACTCGATTAACGCTGGACCCTCATGCAGCACTGTACCGAGGTTCACCGACGGGCGGGGCGTCCCATTTGTGAGTGAAGCCAGTAGCCATTTTCACACACTGCCGCACTACATGGATGAATTTGTGATTTCAAGCGGTCACAGATGCCTTTTCGACGTGATGTTGCAAATGTGGAATTCGAAGGACAGCGCTTTCGGTTTTCAGCTAGCGGCGAGGATACGCCCACAGGTCTGACTGCAGATATTAAGTTCTATTGTTTAATGTCCTTGGGACAGGGGACATGGCGAGAATGCAATGATTGATATGAATAGTATGGGATGCGCAATAGCGTAGTGGACGATAAGGCAGGACGTTCCCAAATACATGTTACTTCACAACACTAGAATTCCGGGCTGGAGCACAGTGGATTTTGCAGACTGCATTACGCACAGACTCAATGGAAATTTCACATGTTATGTGAGTAAATAATCAGGCGTTTTCATACCGGGATGAGGGTATGATGTATGGATGCATGGACAGATGATTTAATTGAGAGTTTACCATGTACATGGCTTTTTGGAATCTATCCACTTCCCCTGCGCTATGTGATGCAGAGCTGCCATAGTGGGACCATCATCTATCTGCCCTTGTTGAACCCTCCCTGTCTCGACGCGCCTTCAAACACTTGTGTCTATGCACGTTACTAATCCCATCTAATGGATTCTGTTTTAACAGACGCATGCACACAAACACTCGTTTGTAATAGTGTATTCACCTCGATTTATATAGTTATGATTCGCAAGTGATTTTTGGGTGGGAATGATCCTTTTGAGTGGGCTAACATGCATATGGCTGTAGATTTAGTGTGATCATTGAAGTGAGTAATTCAAATAAAGTTCTGATGCCCATACCATTCTTTTTCATTTCATTTGGGTGACAGGTATCTCCTCCCCTTTTGCCGCTGCCATCTGTATGCCACTCCTGCAGATGGCTTTTACTCCCGACACCTGCTGCTTCGTGTTAATCAGTGGAGCACCATTACGATCTTATGGGGCGATCGCCAATGGGCCACATGCCCTTACGCAGTACTAGTGGCTAAGAGCAACATATCGACCTTTCAGCTGGACTAGTGCCTACCTAATGGGACGGCCCTGCGGTTCTAGGCGCTTCCATGTTGCCTTTTTGAACGTGTATGTAGCCCCTGTGTACCATGAAGGAACAGGGCGTCACACAAGCAGAAGCTGGTCATTTATTGCGGATGCAGCCCACAATACTGAAATGTATTTTGGAGTTCATGACCTAATGGCTGTATGGGCTTGGTGATTTTGTAGTGCATTAAATTTCTATTATGATATTAACCGTGTAGCGTTATTCTTTGCAAGTAATGTAGCATATTCCTATTTGTGGAGCGATGTATTGTGAGTAGATCTGCATTGGGTTCCGGCTTCTGGTTATAGTTGCGTGGTACTGTACTGGGCGCGTTTGCCTACGAAGCCCAGTGAGGTCAGGGATAGGGGCTGCCATTATGACTGTTTTAATGATGTCATGCTCAGGGGCGGGGGATTAGCTTTTGTGTAACAGATGCCGGTCAGCCAGGTGGATTGGTGGAATGATGTGATTATCAGAATATGGCTGGTCACAGGTGCCTGTTTTTGCGTGCGTTTCTTGGAGGGAGACTGAGGTCATGTCCATTGGAATAGCTTCTGTCGTCGTGCCATCTGTGCCCTGCAGCTCCCATTGGCCCCTCTTGAGATGGGCCTGGCTGCTCAGTCACTCTGCCAACTTGTGTGGTACATGCTTATGCTGATGGTTGGTTTGTTTACTGGCAAGAGTACAGGGCTGGTGCAGTCTCCCTCAGGTTACTGCTTTGAATGTTGCCTTACACTGGTGTCAAGCGATGGGGGCCTGTTGTTGTTTTGTCTCATATTTCAGTTCATATTGCTGTACTTGACCCTTCACGTGCCTGTGCTGCATCAGTACGGCAATGGTGACATGGCAAATATGGATGGCCACTCACAAGGCACTTGGAGCCCCTACATTCATTTGTTCGTTTGCATGCATGGGTGACGTGTACATTTCACTGGTTGCATTGTGTGACTTCATTGCACCTACGAGGAGTTGTGCAATGTGGCCAGGGAGTGGTGTACAGGCACTCAGTAGGGCCATTTGTGGTTGGTTCGCGTTGCCGTTCTTCTCACCATGGCGGAATGGTACTTTCCGCCATGCTTGATGGCGTTAGGTAAATGTCCGCTAGGGTCAGAATTCGCGTACCGTTGCGCCATGGTGGTAATTACGGTTTCGCATGGCGCGCGTGCGCATACTTGGTGCAGTTAGCGTTGGCGTTCACTACGGTGTCGCTAATGGCATCGTACTTTACGGTGACGGGTCATAATCGCACCGAGCGCTATTCGATGGCGGTATTGCATTTCCGCCATCGTTTTTCGATTTCCGCCAGGGTCGTAATGAGGGCCTAGATCTTGATCAGGCTGAGATGGCGTCGCGCCTGTGAGAATGCCTGACTGCTGTTGGTAAGTGGATGAACCACAATGGGCTCAAATTGAACAGAGACAAGGCTGAAGTTCTGGTGGTGGGATGTCCCCCTGATCCCTCCCTCTGGGTGTCTTCTTTCTGGCCTGCTTCTTTGTGTCCCCTACCCGTTCCTACGGGGAAGGTGAAATACTTGGGTGTAATACTATCGGCTTCTCTCTCTATGGATAGCCAAGTTGCAGTCGTCTGCCAAGCAGGATACTTTTAGCTGAAAGCTCTGAAAAAAGTGCTCCCTCTGATTCCTGAGCCTCTCCGTCCACCGGTGGTAGCAGCTTTGATACTATCCCGGTTGGACTATTGCAATTCTCTATATCTGGGCCACCGAAAGGGCTGATTCAGAGACTACACCGTCTGCAAAACTTGCCTGCCAAAGTGGCTACAGGATCCCCTTATGAAGCCCATATTTCTCTGGTATTACGATCCCTTCACTGGTTACCTGTGAGTCAACATATTCAGTTTAAGGCTCTATGTATTGTTCACCAGGCTTTATGTAATCAGGGGACCGATTTTCTCCAGGCCAAGTTTGCATGCTACTACCCTAGCCATCAGCTGTGCTCTACAACCGCTGACCTGCTTATTCATGCCTTCGTATAGACGTGCACGGATAGGAGGCAAGGCTTTTTCCATAGCAGCTGCCACTCTAAGGAATGCGCTGCCGCTACCCATAAAGAAACTTCCTAATCATCTAGCTTTTAGGAACGCGATTAAAACACTTCTTTTTTAGAGTGGTTGGTTCTTGTGACTCTCCTGTTGTGGATGTTGTGGATGTTACTTCTCTCCAGTGCCAAGATACCTTAGGGTGGCTGTTCCACTTAGGAAATACCTATAGCATAACATCTACTCCTTCTCCCCCAACTTCCAGTGTTAGGAAGGTGACAATCAACTCTTTTTCGAACTTCCTTCTGACCCTCTTGCACCTTCCATCATCCCTGACTGCCTATCTGTCCTCCAGTCCTGATGAACTTCCAATGAGCTCTGCCTCAATGCCAGCAAAATTGAGATCCTTCCCATTGGGACTCCTGCTCCCATCTTCTTCCCTTCACTCTGGTCTGCCTCCATGGGCTCTCCCCTTTCTCCCTCTTCTGAAGCCAGACACCTTGGAGTCATCTTGGACTCCTCTCTCTCTTTCCTACCTCACACTCAGGACATTGCCAAGAAATCCCACTTTCAACTCTTCCTTCTCAAAGGAATTCTCCCTTCGCTCACTTTCCCCCAGAAGCTCAAGGCTACCTGAGCCCTGGTTCTCTCTAGGCTTGACTATTGCAATATCCTCTTCCTGAACCTACCTTCTTCTACTCTGCAACCCCTCCAGCATATCCAAAATAGGGCGGTGGGACTTAACCTTGGCCTTAAGCCCAGGGACTGCATCTCTCCTGCCCCATAAAGTCTTCACTGGCTCCCGGTTGCTGCACAGATCAATTTCAAATCCCTCTGCATCATTCACAAGTCTGTCTGGGACCGGGAACCACACTATCTGCAACTCTCTCTAACTGAATACTCTCCCTCTTGACTTTGTTCCTCTGGCACCAACTCTCTGTGTCTAAAGCATTTCTCTAAACAGAGGGCTGGAGGTTGATGTCTTTCCTTGGCTGGCTCCCTCCTATGGAACAGTCTCCCACACCACCTGCCTCTTGAACTAAACTTTCATAAATTCCGGAAGCTCCTCAAGACTTTCCTCTTTACCTCCTCCTTCCCTTCTTCTCCCCTCTGCTAATCTTACAGTTTCTGTGATTGGTGTACAGGGCCCTTATGCATCTTTGGGCCCTTTACATCTCCCTCCCATTTGCCTAGCTTCTGTCTGCCTCCAGCACTTACTTATGCACACCGTCCACCCTGGAGGCTCGCACTTTGTAACCCACTGCAGCTCCATGCTGTGTAGCACTTTCCATACCTGGCATTTCTTCCTTGTCTCACCCACGAGCACAGACTTCCCAGCACTTACCCCCAATGCCCTCATTCTTGCTGCACTTGCACGTTCTGAATACTCACACGGCATAGTAGGTTTGTCCATTGTTCCTCCCTCACTGTACTTTATATTTCTTTGTATAGTATTGTTTTTTTTTTGTTCCCATATTCCCTCCCTGTTGCCCTGTGGGCACTTTGAAACAGTATTCACTTCCTGTATAAGCACCTAACAAGTGAAAGATAAATAAACAAATAAATAAATACATACATTTCTCTACCATGGTGCCTTTTCCCCCCAATCACATTGCATTCCCTGCCCAGCTTTGACCCCAGCCATTAGGCTGCTTTTGGCAGAGCAATGAAGGGCACTTACATTATAATGTAGAAATAAGCACATACAAGTTTGAATTTTAGAATAATAGTTTGGACGTTAACAAGTGTTCTTTTATGCCAAAAATCTGTGGTTACATATGGTAAGTTTCTGGTTGCTGCATAGGTCTGAGAAACTATGGTAAATGTCCTAAACCAAATGTGGTAAATACAATCACTTTGTGGTGTCTCCTGTCAGTCATGCACAGCTCAATTAGCCTAATACAATTCGTATTTCAATAATCAAAATTAATTTCATGGATGCATGGACGAATAGCTTTTATAATCAGAAAAAAACATTAATTCATTCAAAATGGTCCTAGCTATTCGATGCAAATTCAAGTATTCTCAAGTGTGTTCATTCTTTTATTTAGCCTGTATCCAACACAAATTTCAACGAAAGTGGTAGTTCTCAAGGCAATACAATGGTCCGTAGATCCTAATTCCTTATCTTTTTTGACATAGGTCAGTCTTGTCCAAATTCTTATTCCAATTCTGTTCATCGCCTTTAATTGTGCTTTGACTGCACATAAAGTTCAGAATTGCTAATGCGACTCTCCTTAATTATTGCGTTCAATGGAGGTGCCTATTGTTGGAGGTTGTTACAGATGAAACTATATATCTTTTAGTTGTGATGGAAATCCATCCAAGCTGTGTTGAGCGTCCTTGGCACGTCACATGTTTCATTGAGGTTAGAATTGTATCTCTGTGCTCTGAGTACATAGGTTGGCATTTTGCTTCTCTGCTTTTTCAAAAGTGATTTGGTTAAAATATCCTGTTTATATTATTGAATAGGCTCTGATTATTCATACTATTGTTGCTAGATTACAGGTTTCACTTTTTAGTTCTGGTGAAGTGTCCTACACATGCAAAACATGCAACAAACTACGACACAATGAGGAAGCTGATATCAAAATATTTCACGTGATATAGCTTTAAACTATTATGAAGGTATAAATTAACAATAAGATGAGGTAAGGTGGGGTATAAATGGACAACAGAAGTGCTTAGTCAGTGGATTGGATAGCTGCACGCCTGTGAAAGTACAGATTAACCCTCTAAATCCCTATTCATTGGTAATGAATTCAAGTACACTTTCATGGTTGCACGTGTGTCCCTTCAATGATTCTAGCACAGGAGCTGTTAATGATCTTCTTATCTTAGGTTGTTTTTAGTTGCAATATATAAATTGCTTAACTATTTCACTGTTGCCGACACGTGTTTCGATCTTCTGATCCTTTTCAAGTCTTTGCAATTGTGTCTATCTCTTCGGTTATCCAAATATTCAAGTCACATGAGGGTATAAACATGAATCTTGATGCGTCAAGTTGATTAAATTAATTGTCTCAATGATTTCTATCAGCGTCTGAATAAAGTTGCAATCCTCCCGATTTGGAGTGTAATCCTGTTCGGGCAGTGGGCGTTCCACATGGAAATCTGAATCCCTGATTAAAATATTGTTTGCATTTCTAGGAAGGAGTTGTGTGGGTGTGTGAAAAGTGATCTCAGGGCTCTCAGTGGTGTAGGGGAGGACTGGTCCAGGAGACCCCTCTCGCCTGCGTTTTCTCCCCAGGTGAGGGCTATGGCTCATTGGGCGTTCCCTCGTGCCACCCGGGCCCAGGTGGTGGAGGGCTCACCCGCTGGAGACATTGCCCACACGTATTGATTGCCCATACAAATTTAGCTAGGCCCAGAAACCATTTTTTGTCTGGTAAAGATGGTGTGAGCTCAGCGCACTGTAGCGCGGCCCCCACCCTTGGAGAGTCTCATCCCTGTTGCCGCAGCACCCTGGCAGATCCGCTGCGAGCACGTTCCCACGAACAAGACGGACATGAGCTAGCGCAATACGCTAACATTGTAACAGTTCACCTCCCGCAGTGTACTATCACTATCAGCATGACCCGGCCAGCAGGCCTGAACAATGAGAAGAATGGTAAAATGGTCATCTGATGGCAGACAGTCTTAATATATATGTATATAGTAATGTCAAGACCACTTGCAAAGTATGCTTCTTCCACAAAATCTCTTATATTACAAACGCCTGTAGAATGTATTAAAATGAGAGAGCATGCTCCCATGATATAAGCAATGGCGAGCTCACACCATTACAGGTGGATGCTAATAATAAAGGAACGCTCCAGGGATCTGTTTGTTGCGTGTATCACTGGGCAGCCTACCTCCCATGGTTTTGCGCCATAACTAAGCTAATGCTGCTAGAGTACACGAGAAAGCGAATGCAACTATACTATGAACTCATGTAAAGGATGCGCGAGAATGCACTTATCATGTGTGTATGTCTAAGCCCCTTATGTGCCACCACCGTCACGTACAGTGGCGGGTCGTTTTCTATGTACTCCACCGACCCAACTACTACCTCATTTACTGCGAATGTATATGCATGTAACTAAAATACTGTAGCTGCTAGAATATAATGTACAAATATGGTGCTCGGACTGGGTATAATCGAGACACATCCAGCAAAGTTTAAATGCATGTTTCGAAGCGATTTTGAATAAGTATTATAGAAAGTGTTCAAATGTTTGTGATGTCTTTACCTACATTCAGCAACACACGAGGGAGATACCTTTGTGAATGCGTACAAGGCCATTTCCCCCTCCCACCCTGCGAAGGCTGCCAAGACATGAGAACAGAGGCCCGCTCTGCGCTATCCCACCTCCCCCGACCAGACTGGAGCCGCTTCAAAGATTTGTAGCCCCACTGCAGCACCCAAGGCCGTGACCAGCCACCTGCATTATTTACAGCACAGCAGTAAACCTTTGTCTAAACTCACGCGCCCCCTCGTAAACCCCACAACCCACCGGACCGTCTTAGACTTATGGCCCTGTGCAATCAGGTCACCCAACACTTTGACAACACACAGCGGAACATCCATAACAACTTCTAACAAGACAGAAAGACCTGTACCACCCGTCCCAGGCCCCGAAGCTTAGCCCCTCGACCTATGGCCCCGGTCAGCAGGACACAGGTAACCAGGCCTCGATGTATTACCTCCAGACCCCTCACAAGGTGCATTCCTCCTGTGTTGCATTAACCTATAAAATAACCTATTGGAAGATTTACTAAAGAGAATAACACTGTAAATGACTGAATGACTGCGGTGTGCATGGCCGAGGGCAAGTAAGTCAGGAAAGGCATTCATCTCTGCCACAGGCCGCCTTGGCACACCAACACCGCCCGGATGAACTCAAGCCGACCTGCCAGGCCCAGCCCAACCCACGAGGGTGACCAGTGACGTCCTCCAGCCAAGACCAACCACGCCGCAGCAGCACCTATAGTTAGTCGTCGCCACCCAATCCCAATGAACTTGTGCCCCCTATAGTATGTAGGTTTTGATGACGTTTTTTGTAAATATATACGCCTGTCTTTGCTATTGTCAGACAGAGCGCTCTCAGAGTTTGCAGAGTTCTTTGCATGCCCTATTCTGATTGATAAACTCCCATTTACGCTCACCCGCACTCTGTCTTGGCCTTATTCCCATTTTGGGAGAGTCTTTCATTGTCTCTCATTGCGGGGAGGATCGTGCTGTTTGGGGACGCTTGCTTTCAGTGGTGACCCCGATAGCGTGATTTTTATTCCTTCCTAACTCCTTATAACCGTCCCCTTTTGGCACGAGAATCTCCGGTCAAAAAGGGATACGCACGGTGAGCCGGCTCCGGGAGGCTGCCCGCCAACGGCGACCGGTACACTAAGAAGTGCGCACTCAATAGTGAGGGGGTACGGGATCCCGGTTGAAAAATCCCCTTTGAGTACCGCTCGCCGGAGCCGGGGCTGACTGTAGAGCTGACGGCGACACTGCCTGGACGGACCTAGTTTCGGAGACTATCGGTTCAAGACGGGCACGTGAGTACTGAGTGCGAGCGATTCTAAAGGGAGCGGGGAAAGAAGTGTAAGACAGATAACGAGAAGGGGGGGTACGCAGATCTTCTAAGGATCATCTTAAATTTTCCTTGCTTTTTCTTTGCATATGACCATTAGGATCAAGAGGTGAATAAGAGATAAAAGTGACGGGAACCTAGCTCCGAAAGGGGGTGGAAGGCGGCGCCGCATAGTGCTATCTTGACTAGTACTGGGAATATATGAAGAAGTGGAGTATAAAATAAAAGTGTTCAGCAAAAGGGGACACTGAGAGTACATTAGTGACCGCTATTACTTTTTTCCTTTCTTTTCTTTAAGGGTAGGGGGAGAATAAAGAACTGTGATTAGCACAAACTTAGGGAGACAGTAAGAGAAGAAGAGTCCTACTAGAAAGGGGGGAAAACAGGTTAATATCTATATACATACGCATCCAGATATTCAAATAAGACGAACAGGGACAGCCGGCTAGGGAGGAAAGGGAGGGCAGCTTGAATGGTGAATTGAGTGGTGCCAAGGGGTGTGTGCACCTCGTATGTGCTAGAAGACATTTTTGATGTTGTGAATGTGTAAAGCGGTTATACATGCATAATAGTTAAATGGTCATGGTAAGTGTGGTTGGATAAAACTTTTTTCCCTTTTAAGACAACGTCAATATAGTGAAGTGAGTGAGTACCTTTTTGATTTCCAGGCTGACATTGTCAAAATAAAGGATGGGTTGCTCTTGTATGTGCCCCCCAAAGAGAACAGAATAGACATTGTGTACGGTCAGTTTTGTATTGTGCAGTCAGGGAGGAGGGGAGCCCAAAGGGAACCAACATTGAAGGTGAAGTAAAATATAAAGAATAACATTGATACTACATTTACATTGTAGTTGCAAACACACTGAGACACACCAGCACTAGGAGGGCACAGAGATGGGGGCTGAAACACCCTTATCACATATTTGTAAGAATCTCCCGGGATACGTGGAGCGGATTAAAAAATATCACGACCAATGGGTGACCGAGCTAAAGGGGGAGGGGTTACCTCAGATTTGGCCCGAGGGAGGGTCATTTGATAAAAGTATTCTGGATACGGTGGCCACATGCATTTTTCTAAAATACAAAGGAAAGCAGCTGCAAAATAGGAGGGAAATATTAGATCTTTGGAGGTTATTTGAAGAGATACCACCGCCTAAAACACCAGCATTAAATCCTGATCTCCCGTCCACCACAGACAATCCACTACTAATACAAAGAGATGTCAAAGAAGGGTCAAGTGTAGCGCCACCAGTAGAGGTAATAAGTTTGTACCCGATATTAAAGAAGCCTGTGCCCGCAGAGAGGTACAGTGACCCCACTTACATACCTCCCCCGAAAGATACTACACCCCACCGGCCCACGGCACCTCCGCCATATGCACGAGGGAGCGAGCCCAGGCAGGCACACAAAGGGTAGATATAGAGAAGCTCACAGATGATTTAGAATCAAGACTGTCGATAGCAAAGGATGAGCTCTCGAGGATAAAAGACATATGCGAATGAACAGCACTAGATGCAACTAGATCAGGGCGTACGTCCAGAGCACCAGGTGAAAATAGAAAGCCCGAAGAGGGGTGGAAAAAGGGCGAGATTCTGTTCAGAATTGAGGAAGAACCAACGCGAATAATAGAAGTAGGGCCCCGAGAGGGAGATGTTGTAAACGAAGAAAGGCTTGGGGGAATTAGAGAGGAATTGCTGTGTGATATAAGGGACGAGTTAGAAGAAAGCGACAGGTTGAGTATGGCGATGGGAGGGGGAAGCGAGGGGGAGGAAGGTACATGTTCAATGAGAACCCTGGATGATGAGTGGACGGGGCGACTAAGGAACAGAGTGGGAAAAATGGCATCACTGGGAACATCAGCAGCCAAAACGGGTCCGGACGCAACGACGAAAGGAAGGCTACAGCTCCTGTTGATACACAGGGGAGGAGGGAGGCCTAACTATATCCCATGGGCACAGATGGACAAAGCCAATTTATTAAAGCTATTGCCCCCGTTGTCAGGAGGGGCAAGTAAGTGGATATATGCCTTTGAGAAACATACCGCTGGGGTACCCCTAGCCATAGGAGATGTAAAAAGTCTACTCGTATCAGCAGTGGGCGATCAGGCTGAAAGGGTATGGGTTAAGGCCGGTTTCCCGGGAGTAACGCTAGACTGTGACCGCCATGATGGGGCCTTCTTTAACACAGTGCGTGCTAGGGTGTGGGATGCCTTACGCGACACATTCCCAGATACACCGGACTTACAGTCAGTGATGCAGTGTACAATGAATGACGGGGAAGAGGCTATGGATTACATTTTTCGGGTCCAAGAGATGTGGAGAGTAGAAACGGGCACGCCCTGGTATCAATCGACATCTTTATTTTATTTTATTATAAAGAGAGGGCTCCCAAAGGAAGTGCAGAAGGCGCATGACAAGATAGCAGGTATTGAAGCAAAGGGATGGCCAGAAATTCAGAGCATAATAGTACACCATTGTAAACGAATCAAGGAGAGGGAGAAGGAGGTGGCGCAGAAAAGATTGGCAGACGAGGCGAAGTTAGTACAGTCAAAGTTAGTAAAGGTTGCAGCAGCAGTAGCCGCGCTCCCACACAGTAGGGAGGGAAATAATGAGGAGGAGGGGCTGATAGCACTCCAAGGAAGGGTGGCAACTAATTGGGCGGGAACAGCACAGCGGCAGTGGACTGAGCAGGAGCAAGGTGGAAGTCCGCAGTGGCAAGAGTGGACCCCTCGAGGGGGACGAGGTGGGTACAGGGGCCGGAGAGGAGGCAGACAGGGGTACCACCACCTACAATGCAGCAGAGGAACCATTGGTAGGGGCGCAGATAGGAGACAAGCAGTTTATATTCATGGTTGATTCGGGAGCGGAGAAATCATGTGTCAGAGAGGGCCGATTCCCGTTATCTAACAGGAAGTTAGAGACGCAGGGGTTCTCTGGGGCTGTAATTGAAGTTCCTTACACAGAAGCTTTGGATGTAACAGTGGGGGGTAAAACTGTGAAGGCACACTTATTGTATTACGAACATTCCCCAATAAACTTGCTAGGGAGGGATCTCCTGAGTAAACTCAACATGACCATATCATTTACCGAGAGAGGGATAGTGTGTTCTACACCCGGGATATGCCCCTTGCGTGCGATGTTGGTAGTGCAAGCCTACACAACCACACAGGAAATACGAGGGCTGCCACAAAATGAGGAAATGTTTATCAAAGGGCTGAAGACTCTGGCCCTCATAATTCCCGAGCTAAAAAGCATGGACTGGAGGATTCCGGCGGAGTTCCTCTTCCGCCCCATAGTGTGTCCCAACACAGCACCAGGATCAGTGGTATCATTAGACTTGCACGCTGTACAAGTGTCAGCAAAAAGGATCGCTGTGATTGGAGTGGACGAGGAAGGGTGTGAGTGGCGCACAGTGCTGTGCACAAACGCCAACATCGCCCTACGAGAGGTAACAGATGAGGATCTCTTTTCAGACACAGAAGGGGATGGTGAGATAGTAATGGAAATAGCGATGCCCTGTGATATTTTAATACAAGCAAGGGAGACCCCCGTCCAATTGATGACAGTGGTAGGAGCACCACCGTCATTTTTTGATGACGACATGAGGCTTGTACCAAACAACTTATGGACAACAGGCCCCCATGATGTGGGACTGTTGCACGGAGTACAACCTGTGGTAATAAAACTAAAGCCAGGAGCAATTTTACCGCGAGTTAAACAGTATCCTTTGTCTCGTGAAGCTGAAGAAGGGATAAAAGAGACAATAAATGCCCTACTAGCACAAGGGATAATAGTGCCTTCAAACTCCCCATGTAACACCTGTATTTATCCAATCAAAAAAGCAAAAGGGGGGTCTTGGAGAATGATACAGGACTTACGCCCCCTCAATGATGTAATTCAGAAGGAGTTCCCTCTAGTCCCGAACCCTGCATCAATACTATGCAGCATCCCGAAAGAGGCATCACATTTCACAGTAGTAGACTTGAAGAACGCATTTTTCTCTATACCCCTGGCTGAAGAGAGTAGATACCTTACCGCCTTCACACTGGGGGGTAAAAGATATGAACATTGCAGATTACCACAGGGATACTGCGAGAGCCCGAGCATCTTCAACCGCGTATTACATGAAGACCTAGGAAACCTATCAGTTGAGAGCACCATTATTCAGTACGTAGATGATTTACTAGTATGCGCACAAAACGAAGAGAAATGCAGAACAAATTCCATAACATTACTGACTTTGCTGGCCAACAAGGGGTACAAAGTGGACAAGGGAAAGCTACAGTACTGTCTGACAGAGGTCCTGTACCTAGGACAGTTGATTTCAAAAGATGGGAAAAGAATAATACCAGACAGAGTAGAAGCCATAAGATCAGTAGGTGAACCCACAACAGTAAAAGACATGCAGAAATTCCTGGGAATGTGCAATTACTGCCGAGCATGGATATTAGATTATGCGGCATACACCAGGCCCCTATTACAAGCATTAAAGGTGGCCCAACAGGAGAACAGGAAGATGGAATGGACAGAAGAGATGAGCTCCTCTTTCCAAACATTAAAAGATTTGATTTCAAGCGCCCCAGTACTCGCAAACCCTGATTATGGACGCAAATTTTACCTATTCTCACACTGCAAAGAAACACTCATGACAGCAGTGCTGACACAAAAAACGTCCTTAGGACACAAGCCATTGGCTTACTATAGTGGTACTTTAGATGCCGTGATGCAGGGCCATTTCGCGTGTGAGCAATCACTCGCGGCAGCCGCGTTCGCGATTGAGAAAAGTGCCACCATAGTAATGGGTTGCCCGGTGACATTGTTTGTGGAACATTCATTATTTGCAATACTAGAGAGATCAAAAAGCACACTGACCACACAGCGGGCGACAGCCTACGAGATTATATTGTCCAGCGCCAACATCCATATAGTGAGATGCAAGACAGTGAACCCCGCCACATTCATTACAGAAGCGTGTACACTAGAGGACATGCAGAACCACGATTGTGCAACCTACACAGGAGAAAGAGGGGAGGACACAGTGGTGTGTGAGAACGCTCTAAGCGAGGGGGAAGTGTACTTTGTGGATGGGTCTGCATCAATTGACGTGGACACGGGAGAAAAACACGTTGGCATGGCAGTAGTGAGGTTAGAAGACGGTGAGTATGAAACACTGGTACAATACCGCCTCCCATCACATTACTCCGCACAGGCAGCAGAACTGATTGCGCTCATAGAAGCACTACATGCAGCAAAGGGTTGTGCAGTGACAATATACACAGACTCAGCTTACATGACAACGACAGTACATGGAGGCCTAGCAAGATGGGGGCGTAGGGGATTTAGGCGGGCAGACGGAACACCAGTACAGCATGCAGAATTGTTGAAAGAGTTAATTGAGGCCCTGCAAAACCCTACAGCAGTAGCAATAGTAAAGTGCCAAGCACATACATCCAACACAGATGTTGTGTCTTTAGGGAACGCGGCAGCGGACGCTGCCGCCAAGGAGGCTTCCTATTTTCAGAAAAATGACACAGGTGAGTACATGCTTAAGAACAAGAGAAACGAAGAGCCCCCAGAAGGATATAATATGATGCCCATACCACAAATAATAGAATTACAGGAAGGAGCCAGTGCAGAGGAAAAATTAATGTGGACAAAACGAGGATGCAGCAAGTCAGGAACAGACCTGCTGTGGCGGCAAAATAACTCGGGGAAAGTGGTAATGCCAATACAGCTATTAGAGGTTGCATTTCAACAGCTACACTTCCCTGCACATAACACCAAACAGCATATTGCAGCAGAAATACAGGAAGACTGGTTCGTGCCCTGCCTCCAGGAGCATGTGTCTCGATTGGCAATGGAATGTACAACATGCCAAATATACAATTCAGGAATGACATTACGCACTCTCCGGGGAACAATACCTAAACCCATTGGCCCATTCAAAGAACTGCATATAGATTATGCAGATATGGGGGAAAGGTGTAATGGCGCACGGTACATGATCGTGGTTGTGTGCCCATTTTCGAGGTGGGTGGAAGCAGGACCCTGCGCACGACCCGATGCCAAGAGCACCGCCAAGTTCCTAGTAAGGGAAGTGTTCCCGCGCTGGGGAATTTGTGACGTGATTCGCTCAGACAACGGCACTCATTTTGTGAATGAGCTTTTTAAGGAAGTCACTACATTATTGGGAATAAAACATAAATTATGTTCAATTTATCATCCTCAAAGTAATGGCGTAGTGGAAAAGATGAACGGACTGTTGAAGGGCAGGTTATCAAAACTATGCTTCTCATTAAAAAAGAATTGGATTTACTGCCTACCCCTTGCGCTATTTGAATTAAGGAATCAGCCAAGCAAAGACCACCATTTGTCCCCGCACGAGATCGTGACTGGGAGACGGATGAACACAGCACACTCGCCACTGCGCGAACACTCAGACGCTCACAGAAGCGCCGCGATATTGGGAGATGAGTTCACAGATTATTTAAAGAAATTGACAAGGGCAGCGCGCGTGATATCAAAGCAACTCTCCCCACCCTTCACTAGAGAAGAGGGAAATGTAACAGGCGCTGTCACGGAGCCAGGGCAACAGCTACAGCTAATGCCAGGCGACTGGATTTATGTCAGAAGCTTTGTGCGTCGGTGGAATGCACCACGATTCCATGGCCCATACGAAGTAATATTTTGCACGCCCACGGCAGTAAAGGTCAAAGGGTTGAGGTACTGGGTGCACTTGACCGATGTACGGAAGGCATATAGCAACGTACAAGAGGAGGTAGATGAGGAGGCACAGACAACAGCAAACGCTGCAACTGAGCAGAATGACTGAATATGAACTTGTGTGTATGTGTTGGTACTAAACTTGAATAAATGCACAACTGATAAAGATACAACAAAAAAAAAAAAAAGGAATTTTTTTTTAACTTTTATCTTGTTGAGTGTGTATATATATATATAATGAAATGCCAAATTATAAGCTTGTATACACCCTTGTCTGTGAATACCCCTCCCCGTATCCCCACCCGCTTCCATTCCCCGTCACATGTATATTGGCACTGATGGTGCTAGCAAAATGTTTACATGTATGCACTCAATGCACTTTTATATCTTAAACAGGAGCTTCCATGGCATCTAACGGGCAGCCTGCAACGGATAGATTTACTAGAATTAGAGAATGGTTAACTGAGAAATGCATATATTCGTATGAATGTGGACTATCTGCGTGCATTGTATTGTTTTTTACATTGATGTTTGGTCTGGTTACATACTGGTTCATAGCGTTCATCTCTATCGAGATGAACGAGGGGGGAGGGAACAACACAACTACTGGGACCAATACAACTTCAAGTGTCAATGCCAATACAAGGGAAGGTGATTTTTTGGTATGGGACGGAACTAAACTTGTGTGGGGCTACTATACTACGCCATCCAATGTTGTCATCTCACAAGATGGAGGGCCAAAGGGTAAAAGGCAAAATAACACACTGTCCCCACCTGAGATGTCTAATTACAATGCTCACAGCTTAAACGACCGAAACCCCTCTGCCATATCCTGGTTGTATAACACCCCCACCAGCCAACCTGCCCCCATGGCCATAGACAATCAAAGAATGAAAGCAACACATGAAATATTATATGATGACTGGGTGAAGGGGGGCGGGAAGGGGAAAGGGGGGTCTGTTTTGCCCTTCGTTCAGGAGGTTGGGAAGCGCCAAAGGAACAAGAATAACAGACGGAAGAGGGAAGCAGGGAGGAGGAAGTATGATGAGTACTATGGGCTAGGTCTAGATAAAATGGAAGACCCACGACACCCCCACCAAACAAATAAGTGGTATGCAGATATGAGTGCCACAGCTAAACAAACAACAAACGAGAGCTGTTATGTCTGCTCCCTTATTCCCCACGCATCAGGTACACCCAAAGTATTGTTACCCAAAGAGTTGCCAATCATAGATGCCCAGTGTCTCCTTCATTTTACGTTATGCAGGATTAAGAACACCTTCCAGGCACATGAAGTGACTTTTCAAATGCTACAGAACGAGAAAACGTGCTACCCAAAACCGGCAGGGGTGGTATGTCTGAAGGAACCATTTTTTGTAATTGAAGGGACACTTTTTTCTGACAACAAGTGGAAGGACGAAGAAGTAATGTGTAAAGCTGAAGCACTGAGGGGTGTGGCACCGGTGAAGTTGCAATGGATAGAAGAAACGTGCACACCCGTATGGAAGGAACACATTTCAAAACTAACCTGGGTTATGCCCATCGAAAAGCCTTTCAAGCTGCAGAGTGAAATAGACTATGAACTATGTTTCGAAGGAGAATGGAGAACGTCCATGGGGACGAACAAGAAGTGCAACAAAACCCTCACCATCCCAGATCTAAGAAAAGGGACTGCGGCCCTTATGGACACGTACTGGGTATGTGGCAACCAGGCATACCTACACCTCCCCCCGTCGTGGAGTGGCAGCTGCTCAATGGCCACTCTGCACTCAGCTCTAATGGTGATACCAGAAAGCCACATCGATGGAAGCAAAAGGACACAGGAACGCACGCAACAGAGTGTGGCCCAACCAACTGCAGAATCACAAATGTATGTGCTGTCTTCCGGAAGCAAGGGAGAGGTGCTAACCCGTCACAGACGAGCATCAAATTACATCTCACAGGCATCATCAGAACTATTGGCTCAGATCCCAGACAAATATCGATTATTCAGCTCAGCAGAAACATTTTTTGCCTCACTCGTATCAAGTGTCCAAGCAAGGGCAAACGCAAAATGGCTCCAGATAACCCGTTGGGAATTGATTCAGCTGGCAAACGACACTGAAGAAGGATTTAACATAATAAAGGTCGAACTAAGAGCTTTGCGACTGATGACCATGCAAAACAGGTATGTCCTGGACCTGTTGACGGCGATGGACGGCGGTGTTTGCCGAAAAATAGGAAGTGCCTGCTGCACTTTCGTACCTTCTGAAGACGCAGAGAACGGCTCCCTGTCCCATGTGATCGAAGCAGTCCACAACCTAGGAGAAGAAATGAAGATGGAAGGCGGAGCAGAAGATAGTACATGGTTCGATAACATCTTCTCCTGGGTCCCCTCATGGCTTGGAACAACTGTGAAATTTTTGATGCCAGCTGTGGTGTTCCTCCTTTTGATTTTCTGCCTGTGACAGGTGGGTCTTCGAGTCTGTGCTAACGCAGTACCAAATGGTGCAATGATGATGGTGACAATGGGCAACTCACACGGTACAATAAAAACAATGCAAGAAGCACAAATACAAACAGGGATAGATAACACACCCAGGTACCAATTGGTGCCCATGTACCACGACAAGGATATTGTAGATAAGCTGTGGCACACCACCATCAAAGAGCCCCGCATACTAGAATGGTACGAGGAAGTTTGGGTAGATTTGGAGGGAGATGGTGGGTGTATATATCTCACGTGTACTCCAGATGAATACGCCAGGAGAGGTGAGAGCTTAAGGGGGGTGTGCAGAGCATGGATGCCTATCAAAGGAACTCCTGCATGGGATGAGGCGGTTATGGACGAAGCAGAATGTAGGAGGATAGAAGAGCTAAAGAATTTGTTACTTAAGTAACGAAAGGGGGGAAATGTAGGGGAGGACTGGTCCAGGAGACCCCTCTCGCCTGCGTTTTCTCCCCAGGTGAGGGCTATGGCTCATTGGGCGTTCCCTCGTGCCACCCGGGCCCAGGTGGTGGAGGGCTCACCCGCTGGAGACATTGCCCACACGTATTGATTGCCCATACAAATTTAGCTAGGCCCAGAAACCATTTTTTGTCTGGTAAAGATGGTGTGAGCTCAGCGCACTGTAGCGCGGCCCCCACCCTTGGAGAGTCTCATCCCTGTAGCCGCAGCACCCTGGCAGATCCGCTGCGAGCACGTTCCCACGAACAAGACGGACATGAGCTAGCGCAATACGCTAACATTGTAACAGTTCACCTCCCGCAGTGTACTATCACTATCAGCATGACCCGGCCAGCAGGCCTGAACAATGAGAAGAACGGTAAAATGGTCATCTGATGGCAGACAGTCTTAATATATATGTATATAGTAATGTCAAGACCACTTGCAAAGTATGCTTCTTCCACAAAATCTCTTATATTACAAACGCCTGTAGAATGTATTAAAATGAGAGAGCATGCTCCCATGATATAAGCAATGGCGAGCTCACACCATTACAGGTGGATGCTAATAATAAAGGAACGCTCCAGGGATCTGTTTGTTGCGTGTATCACTGGGCAGCCTACCTCCCATGGTTTTGCGTCATAACTAAGCTAATGCTGCTAGAGTACACGAGAAAGCGAATGCAACTATACTATGAACTCATGTAAAGGATGAGCGAGAATGCACTTATCATGTGTGTATGTCTAAGCCCCTTATGTGCCACCACTGTCACGTACAGTGGCGGGTCGTTTTCTATGTACTCCACCGACCCAACTACTACCTCATTTACTGCGAATGTATATGCATGTAACTAAAATACTGTAGCTGCTAGAATATAATGTACAAATATGGTGCTTGGACTGGGTATAATCGAGACACATCCAGCAAAGTTTAAATGCATGTTTCGAAGCGATTTTGAATAAGTATTATAGAAAGTGTTCAAATGTTTGTGATGTCTTTACCTACATTCAGCAACACACGAGGGAGATACCTTTGTGAATGCGTACAAGGCCATTTCCCCCTCCCACCCTGCGAAGGCTGCCAAGACATGAGAACAGAGGCCCGCTCTGCGCTATCCCACCTCCCCCGACCAGACTGGAGCCGCTTCAAAGATTTGTAGCCCCACTGCAGCACCCAAGGCCGCGACCAGCCACCTGCATTATTTACAGCACAGCAGTAAACCTTTGTCTAAACTCACGCGCCCCCTCGTAAACCCCACAACCCACCGGACCGTCTTAGACTTATGGCCCTGTGCAATCAGGACACCCAACACTTTGACAACACACAGCGGAACATCCATAACAACTTCTAACCAGACAGAAAGACCTGTACCACCCGTCCCAGGCCCCGAAGCTTAGCCCCTCGACCTATGGCCCCGGTCAGCAGGACACGGGTAACCAGGCCTCGATGTATTACCTCCAGACCCCTCACAAGGTGCATTCCTCCTGTGTTGCATTAACCTATAAAATAACCTATTGGAAGATTTACTAAAGAGAATAACACTGTAAATGACTGAATGACTGCGGTGTGCATGGCCGAGGGCAAGTAAGTCAGGAAAGGCATTCATCTCTGCCACAGGCCGCCTTGGCACACCAACACCGCCCGGATGAACTCAAGCCGACCTGCCAGGCCCAGCCCAACCCACGAGGGTGACCAGTGACGTACTCCAGCCAAGACCAACCACGCCGCAGCAGCACCTATAGTTAGTCGTCGCCACCCAATCCCAATGAACTTGTGCCCCCTATAGTATGTAGGTTTTGATGACGTTTTTTGTAAATATATACGCCTGTCTTTGCTATTGTCAGACAGAGCGCTCTCGGAGTTTGCAGAGTTCTTTGCATGCCCTATTCTGATTGATAAACTCCCATTTACGCTCACCCACACTCTGTCTTGGCCTTATTCCCATTTTGGGAGAGTCTTTCATTGTCTCTCATTGCGGGGAGGATCGTGCTGTTTGGGGACGCTTGCTTTCAGTGGTTATCCATCAAGTGCTATTAGATATTGTCAATTTAAAAATACTGCTTTTCAGAGACATTCTTGGCTAAGTGCACACAGAAAGCTGTTATGCTGGGTGAACCTCCCACCAGCCAGTTCTTGCGAGATTCAGTGGCAGGCTGAAGTGTCACCTGGGCTTATGTGTGAATGTGGTGCTTGGGATCCAATTTGGATGACTAATGAGAGCCACTAAACCTTTTAGGGAGATTCAGTGGACCAAATCAGAGTTTCTCGTCCCTATTATTTCATTTCCTCACAATAAAATGGCACACTTTGAACCAAGGAAGGTAAACATCTGTCCCCGCGCAATTCTGTTTTTACCAATGCCATTATTCTCTCTCAGTTTCACAAAAAGTACCACATATAGTTATAGACATGGAATGTAATCTGCCTACAAACAATTGTATGATTTTCTCTTCACGTGTATCTTCTCTCATCACCAAATAGATGGCACACTTACAGCCACTGGATGCAATATCCTGCCTCCAACCAATTCTATGACTTTCTCTGTGTTATTATTCTCTCATGTGACAAAGAAAATGCATAGTTAAAACAATCACTGAATGTAATCTCATTCCATCTTCCAAGCAATTCTGGGATTTCCCCTCCCTGCCACTGCCGGACAAGAAATGTACCATGGAAATACATCATTCAGATGGCCAGGATTTCTGTTGCTTTTGGAATGGTCAGAGGCCTAACAGACACACTATTTTCAAGGAATTAGGTTCAACCTCACAACGCACAAGTGCAATGTGTTAATTAAAGAATAGATTTTAATTATGGCATTGACTTTTGCAGATAAAAGTAATGGCACTTATTTTTCCACATTCAGTTTGAAATGCATAGAGCTTCTAGATCCCAAAATTGTATGGAAGTTCGAATACTATCGGTCCACCTAGGGTTTCAGTTTTAATTATACATTGAAAAGTAGATACACCTTGAATTATGTTCACTTTTGTTTAAATAGTGCTCTAAAATACTTTAAAATGGTATCTGGGATTTAATTAATTCTCATGAAAAATGGCTAAATAGTCTTGTGGCTTATGTTTTCACTTTTTGTCTGTCTTTCAACGGCCCGGGTACAGAAAGGATTTCACTGGCCTTGGGCAGCACTGTCAAGAAGTGCTCCCTCGCGTCGGTGCACCTGCTCTAAACCCATCTCAGGTAATCTTGTTGTGCTTTTGGGAAAGGATTCTGCATTCATACAAGTCTGTATAAGGCCCTTTTTAGAGGCTTTTCCCCATCAAATACAGCAAGTTGGAATCCAAACTTCTCTCCTGTCAATTTTCCCCAAAACTCTCTTCTTCCTATGTGTTTCAGCATTAATACTCAGCAAACTCCACCTATACCAGTAAGGTGAGTACAACTAACTTTGATTGGCCCACACCCATGCCCTTCCTTTTGGCTCGTACACATATAAAGGTCAGCTACAAGAGTATCTGTTCACAATTGAGGTTTAATTTCCCCATAAACCCTCCTCCTAGCATCTGCCATCCCTGAATTAAAGACTTTTGCCTGAGTAAATTCCAATATTTTACAAATATCGATTCTGTGCATCTCACAACCTATAAAATCACATTTGCATCTACTGTTGTAAATGTACTGTTGCTAATATTTGATTTTAATATTTTAGTTGCAAAATGTCACTTAATGTCAACAATCTTCATATGTTGGAAGTGGCATAAGGTTACAATAATGCACATATGCTTGCTTTTGTAATAGGACTTTGGAGGATGAGCTATGACTTTTTATATGGCTCTACAGTCAAAGCATATTTAAATTCACCTAAGCCTTATTTTCTTCATAACAAGCTGAGATTCAGTTTCAGTTCCTCTTAAAACATTCACTATTCCCTAGCTCTCACACGCCCTGGGATAAATTGGTGTCTGCAACTGTAGAATTTGCCTTGAAATACCTTTTGCACTAATCAAATGCTTTTAAACTTTCATGCATTTTATACTCACTGACTTGGTGTCATTTGAAAACAATAGATTCTGTTCGGCCAGATTTGCTGCACATAATCAGTGTTTAATTTTATATTTAGCAGACAAAGAAGTACATCATAATGGAAGAGCACTCAATGGGCCTCATTACAAGTTTGCCGGTCTGGAAAAAACGGTGCCGGTAAGTTGTTTCTGGACTGGCAAACTACGAGTTTTGTGGGCGGGTGCCGTCCCGCCTGCCAGGTCAGGCCTGGCGGGTGGGACGGCACCTGCCTGCAGACTTTGACAGAAGCACTGGCACTGTTGCACACAGTGACGGTGCTTCCATCCTCCCCATTCTCAAATGGGAATGGGGAGTTACGAATGCTGTTGCCTGACTTACCGGACCGCTGGGGCTGCATTGCCCCGGTTATTCTGGCAAGTCAGGCAGCGGTAAACCATCACAAATCCGGTGGCAGCCGGCCGGTTTTACCGGCATGGCTACATCCGACTCGCAATGAGGTCCTATGTATTTAAAGTCAATTTGTGTATTTTTCCGTTTTGGAATTCAGTTCAAGCTATGAGAGCATCTGCTTTTCCTTTAGAAAATAGACTGTCAAATTAATATTGATGCCCCTGGAGCAAAAACCTGATTGGCTTATTGTAAAAATTATTTTTTTTCCACTGGTTGTCAGAACACACAGGGTCTATCATGAGAGAAAATGTGTCATTTACAGAACACTACTTATCTTTACAAAATACAAATTTGATTTTGATATGCACATTCTAAATACTGTACTTGAAGTTACGTTAACTTTCAGCATAAATACAAAGCATGTTTTCCTTAGAGAAGAGGGACTGGTGAATTTATTTATGTTCACTTTATTTTGGAAATTAACATGCAATTCTTTCTATTTCAGTGTAGAGCATCTGTCTGCCATGTATCATTTAATAGAAATAGAAAACATTTCATACAATCAAATAATATATAACAGACCCCCTGTGTGCCTATGTTTCTGAAGGGAAAACATTAGGGGCATGGGATTCCAAGTTTTGCTGTATTAATTCTTTATTTTAATTAATTAATGTTCTTTTTCTATGTAATTTTCTTTTGCTCTTCATCTCATCGAGACAGTGATACAGCTATCCGCTAGACAGGGGCTTCTTCATCCTACGTACTCCATATCCCTCCCTCTTTCGTTTTTCCATTGACTACTTTTCCTTTCTGTCAGTCCTGGGACTTCTTTAGGGGAAGAAACCACCCGTGCTTCCTCCGGTATCAGTCTCCAATCTGAAAGCACAATCTTTTTATCTAACTAAGAGGGGGCAAGGCTGGTTTAGTCAACTGATAATGATACAAATGTTTTATAATATTGGCTTTCTTCTTACATTTTAAGCAATATTAACATTATAATGTTTTTAATCCTATGCATGTATCCCTCTATTAGTCATTATAAAATGTGTTACTTACCTGTTTAATACAATTTTTAACTACCATTTGTCTTTTCATGTTTCCATCCGGATGGCTACTTTTTATTCTCCGCCATCATATTTTTACAAGGGTCCTTAATAAGTCTTAAAGCTTTCTGGGGATGACAATGTTTGAAGTGATTTATATTATCCCATTTTTTCCTACTCACGTACCCTTTTGGGATTTGAATTGTGAAGGTGACAGGAACAATCTTGTCTATAATTTCAATGGATCCTCTCCAAGAAATTAAATTGTGTTCTCCTTAAAGTGCTTCTTCTGGAAATAATCAAGGCAGATCTTATCGCTTACCAGACATTGGGCCTCATTACAAGTTTTGCAGTAGCCTTGCCGGTAAAACCGGCAGGCTGCCGCCAAACTTTCAATATTTTCCGGCACCCACGAATAGGCAATTACCGGGTCATTACAACCCGGCCGAACACTAGATGTTCACTGTCAGTGTGAGTTTGTCATATCTTCACCACCTGGATTTTTCTCATATCTATAAAATCTCTCCATAGAGCTGATGTTTTGTCTAGTTGGTTAGCCAAATAATTCCGTCTTGTTGAGATGCTCTACTTTATAACAGCTTTTTTCAATAGATGGTCAAGCCTTTTGATGACACCAAATCATCAATAGTTACTATCTGTCTACCATATTTTAACACTTTATTGTTAACACAAAGCATCTTTCTCTTTTCCCAGTAAATCAGGTACTCCAGAAATCAATTTTGGACCTAGTTGGAATCAGTGATAAGTTCCAGTTCCATGAGTGGATGGGTTATAAAAGGGATGGCGGTAGGATAAATTGCCATTAAGTCTGACACCTGACTATTTTGGGGACTCATTTTGTAACCCAAAGAGGTTTCGGAAAGGTAATTTATACAAGCATCCCCAATGGTAGCTACTAATTTATTTCCCACAGGTTTTGTAGTATGGTAAGAACACCCATCTGCAAACACTGTAGGTAGTCCCTGGAAGGCATTTTCTTCACACAGCTTATGCAGGAATTTGAGGTATTCCTCCATAATGTTGGTAGTTATGGCACTTCCTTCCTCACAACAGTGACCTTTGGAAAAATCATGTAAGTCTTCCAATCCTTGAACCACTGGACAATTTTTATTTGCGCTAAACCACCAATTCATCCAAATGTATTCCTCCAGATCACCAACTCTATCAATCACCTGTGGAGTCCCGCAAGGATCCACCCTCTAGCCCATGATATTCAAACTTTACATGGAACTGCTCTGAACCTTTCTGGCTCAGCACAAAATCCACATCCACCAATATGCAGATGATACACAGATCTACTTCAAGATATCTCCATCACAATGTTAACTCACTCAGTAGTTTCAAGGAAGCAGGTTAGCACTCTCAGCAACTCAGTTCAATGTGTTAATTAAATACTATTTTGCAACTTCTCTATTGACTACAGCAGACACCACATGACTTGTTATTCCACACTCATTTTGAGATGTCTAAAGATTCCAGATCCCAAATTGTAGAAGAAAGTCCTAAGAGTATGGTGCTACCTGGGGTTTCACCTTCAATTAGAAATAGTATATGCCTTGCAATGTATTCCCTTTTTCAATGAAAACGTTTATAAATAGAGCTCCAAAAATACTGTTTAATGCTTTTTTTGTCTCACTTTTTATCTGACTTTTGAAGACCCAGGACAGGTAAAGACATTGGCCTTAGAAGCTCTGTGCACTTACTCCAAACCCCACTCAGTTAATCTGGTCCTACTTTTGATAAAGCCCTATGCCTTCAGTATAGTTTTGATAAAGCTATTTAAAGGAGATTGCACATTAACTGCATCTACTTGATTCCCAAACTTGCCTCTCCTCTGTTGGACGGGCTCTCTTGCTTCTCTATTTTTTCCCAAAACTCCTTACTCCCTATGTTTTTGAGCTTAAGTGTTCAAAAAACTCCATCATTAAGGGAAAGGTCAGCACAGCTGATTTCTATTGGGCCATGGTCTAGAGACGAATGACACATGCCACACCCACTCCCTTCCTATTGGCGCCTTCACATAAGAAGGCTGTCTAAAATGTTGACTTAATTTTCCCTTAAGCCCCCTCTAGCAACTGACATCACTAAATCACACACTTTATAAAGTAGATTGTTTATAAATATAGGTTTCTGGATCTCACAGCCTATACAACCATAATGTTATGAGTCTCTCACTCTATATGTTGTGCCCCATTAATTACGATTCTAATATATTAGTCCCAAAACTTCACTTGACTCCAGTAATCTTTGTATGTATTGAAGGGGCATAAGGTTGCAATAATGGACATGTGCTAATTTTTGCAATAGGACATTAGGAGGACAGGATTGACATATGTGGTTCTACATTTCAAGAAGATTTAAATTCACTTTACACCTTATTGTCATCACAACAAGCTAAGAATAATGTTGAATTCCTCTTACATCATTCCCCATGTCCTGCTTCTCTTGTGACCTATGATAAATGGGCATCTGTTTCATTAGGGATTTTTTTTTAAATGCCATTTGCACTTGTGAAATGCTTTTAAATTTTGTGGCCTTTGTACTCTGCTGTGATGTGGGGTCAACTAAAAACAATAGGTTATGTTTAACTAGTTCTGCCACATTTAATCAATAATGTCGATGTTCAGCAGGCAAACAAGTAAATCATTATGTAAGATATCACCATGCATTTCAATTAAATTAGTGTATTTGGAAGTATGGGACCTGGGCTCGAGCTCTTTTGCAGTGAACCTGTTTTTACTTTAGACAATGACCTTTCCAGTTCGTATTTACCTGCATGACCAGCTGATACCTTTGTAGCAAATTTGCTTCAACAAATCTGTTTACTTTAAACATAAGCATTATTCCCACCATTTTCTGAACACATGGGATCGTTTTTTAGAAAAAAGGGGTAACTTGACAAAAAATACTTTTTGCAAAACACACATTTGATTTTGCTACGCATACATACAAAATGTACTTGAAGTTACATTAACTTTCAGCATGCATATATAGGTATAATGTTTTATCTAGAAAAGAATGACTGGTGAATTACATTATTTTGTTACTTTGTTTTGCCTTCTTAACATGAATTACTTGCTATTTCAGTGTAGGATATCATTCTGACCTAATATCATTTAATGGTAAGACTTACATTTACATTAATAATATATTGTGCAGGTGCAAGGCCCTGTGAAATGTGAAGAAGCATAATTTCAAAGTGACATCTTTCACCTGGAAGAAGTGACACAAGGGGAGTTTATCTGTAGATACATTACTTACGTGAGTCTACACAGCACCATCTATGACTTGACTGTTGTTGGCATGTGCCAGTGCCATATTTCACTGTAACAGTTTAACACCTACAGTACTGCAATCTGGTATATTAATGTTCATGTCCAGCTGCACAATGCTGCATATTAATGCCCATGATAGAGCACTCCTGGGGCCAGATTACAGAAGCTTTGCACCGGTGTAAGTGCAAAGTTTCACAGTATTAGCACTAGAGCAATGTTTTCCCTATTTTTAAAAACAATGGGACATATTAGAAAACTATTGCGCCATGATAAGTGCAGTTTGGCATGGTATAAGCACTAGGGCAAAAATTGCCCTTGGGCAAAAAAGATACATTTTACTGCATTATTGCAAAAGGGCAAAGATTGCCTTAGTGCTAATACGGAATGGTATAAGCACTAGGGCAAAATTTGCCCTGGTGAAAAAACTAATTGAAAATACATCTATGTTGTACTATGGTAATTTTTGCCCTCGTGCGTATACCATCCCAAGCTGCACTTGTCACAGTGTAATAGTTTTCTATTAAGATTTTTACAAATAGGGCAATCTGTATCCTAGTGCTAATAACGTGTAATTTATACACTTGCCCCAGTGCAACGTTTCTGTAATATGGCCACTGTACAGCAATGGCTGGTGCCTGGCTCAACAGTATTGCGCAATGCCATAGTACATAGATTAAAAAAGTGGGTTGCCCAAGCACGTCAGAATGGCCCCCTCACCAAATCTTTGTCAGTGTTAATTCATGCAACATGGAGTCGTCTACTTCCCTTACAAAACAATTTGAAGTAGAATAAATAGGAACAGCATAGGTGGAAACCAGTTCAATGCACGGCAAAAGCCTGAGAAAAATAAAGGTGCACAGACACATAGCCCTACATTTCACCAGGACAACATGAACACAGGGATAGCATTGATGGAGTAACAAGTGCCACACTGCACACTGCCCAGTGTTCACCATGTGTGGTAGTGGACTGGTGGAGGCATGTGTTATTGCTGAATTGCATAGTGCCACCAATTAACCACCTAAAGTATGTCAGGCTTGTACATCCAACTTTTAAAGCCTTTGATAGTGCGAAACATTCTGGTGCCTGGCTGCACAGTATTACACAAAGCCATGTTACATAGATTACAATTGTGGCTTACCCCTGCCCATCAGAATACCCCTCTCTAAAAATGTGTTCCTGTTTAGCCATGCATCACAGAGCAGAGTGCCCCCTTTACAAAATAATACAAATACATGCAGCACGTAGGTAGAAAAGAATCATTGTGCTGCCCCTGACTTCTACAAAATTGCTGATCCTAAGCGCTATTGACCCATTGTTCTCATTTGTCAGAGAATGTAATGACTTCTCTGTTTTGCAGGCTTCCCTCTTAGCTCTCTCAGCTGTTCTAGCCTGGGGTGAACGGAAGATAAAGTTGCAACTTTTTTGTGTGGTAAGAAACAATATTTCTCAGTGTTGAGCCATTCATTGAGTAGCGGCAAGCTCCCTTTAAAAACAATAAATAGGACACACATGAGTGTGGCCCAAAGGTGGAAAAATATCAATGCAGTTCAAAGCGTGTGAAAAATAAAAGACCATCACAGATCCATAACTTTGTGTTTCACCTTGGCAAATGTGACACCCGGGTAGGGTGGCTGCGGTTAGGTTACCTTTGCCAGAGAGACTGAACAATGGCTCTTATTAACCACGTCTGGTAGTGAACTGCTGTAGCCCCCTGCAGGTGCCATATTGCATAGATTCGCTAATGAAAGGCCTGGGCTAATGCATCCATGTGCATCCAATGTTTAAGGCCAGAGATAAGGACCCCTTTACACCAAGTGCTGGTGCTAGACTCCACAGTATTGCACAATTCCGTGCTACATAGATTAAACATGTGCTATGCCCAGACACATCAAAATGGCCTCTCACCAAATAAAGCAGATGCTTCCATTTACAAAATACCTACATAGAAGTCTAGAAAATAGGTAGAACAAACATTAGAGCACTAGAAAGGGTAGACTAAATGCACTCTTACATACACATTGTACAACTCTAGCCCCAGCTTTAACAGTAGCTCAGAGTTTTACAAAATGCCTGATATTATGCACCCAGAGGCCGTTTTGCTCATTTTTCAGGGAGACACGAGGGTTTTATTTGTATTGCACATCTCCCCATTCTCCTGTACCAGCTGTTATGGCATGGGGACAAAAGAGGGAAATGTTGCATGATTATGCGGCAAAAAGATATGTTTGCCGGTCCTGCATCACGCGTGGCAGAATGCACTTTGGCACCTATTAACCGCATATGGTACTGAACCATACATTCAACTTTAAAACACAAATTCACTAAAATGCATCATGTAACAAATCGGAATGTCACTCCTAATGCAGACAGCTACACTAGCAGCACGAACGTGAAAATAATCACTGTTCCATGTAGCATGAAACCAAAACATAAGTCGTTTAAAGGAATATGTACCACATTTCTCAGCAGCTTAAATAGCACAACTGGCCTTTATAAAATGTTATCTGCTGTAACAGAGCTTTGATCATGATGCACTGGTCAAGCATGATTCAGCAGGTGTCATCAGAGCCCTTCTCTTTATGTACTTTCATTTGTTCACCTTGCTCCATCCAAACCAAAAAACACATAAGGAAGCTCTCCTTATATACTACACATAAAAGACAAAAATGTCCGTTGCAGGCTCTTCCCTTTCCTCTCTAGTCTCCCCAGTTATGAACCAGTGCCGCTTCACACTCCTGTTGCCTTTTTTAAATTCATGAAAAAGCAAGAAGTTGCCCAAACCCCTAAATTCACCCAAAATGGTCAAGGAAATATTGTAGACATTTACAAAATCACACCTGAGCCAGGCAGTATGATTCCAAATGAAAGACTGGGGTGTTGCTTCCCACAAAAGGGACCTGGATCCACTGGCAGTGTCATAGGTATTTGAAAGCACATGTTTGAAACGTCGCATAAGCCTGTTATGAGCAGACCCATGGCAATGTCACTCTTTTGCTTGACATATCATGACATTAGGACTGCTTTGAAAATGTGTTCTTGGGAACATACTCTGGAAGCCCCAATTTACAAACTGCAAAACTCAGACAGGAACCCGAAGCCCCTAGTTAGCTTGAGTGTGAAAAAGTGAGGATTTGAAGTGATCAAAGACAGCTTCTATTTTGCATGGAACACATTCTGAAAATAGGTGTAATTTCAGGATCTTTGAAACAGAAGAGTGACATTATCATGGCTCTAATCACCGATCGTGATGAGTGTCCACTGAAAATCGCCATTGCTTTCAGGCACTTTTGTGAATTTTTCAGGTTATGCATTTAGTGCATGTGAAGAGAGAGTGGTGGAAACTGATGCCTCAAAAAACATCGATGGCTTTCCCACTCTGACTTCCAGTGCCCATCGTTGTGCTTGAAGTGTCACACCAGTCAAGAGTCCATCTTTTCTGCTGAAGCTGGCCATGACAGTGAGAAATGTAATGGAGATGTGAAGTGGGGCCCTACCAACTGCAAATTAAACTGAAGAGCCAAACAATGATATGTAGGTTACCAAACAACCTCTACTAATGCTTTTTGATTTCTTCCATTCTTCTGAACTCCCTGTTTGGGCTTGTTGTGGCCAGGACGGGCCTAGGGCCAGAAGCCCTGCCCAAGCCAGGAATTCAGCAAGCTCACCCTTTACCTGACTTATGCTTCCATGCATAGGGATCCTTCCATCCATTTGCTATCCAAAGCTTCTTGCACCTTACAGCACCAAGGAACATTGCTGTTTTGGGTCTGTTAACTGTCATTTGGTGACCTATGCCCCTATTCTAGCTCAATTCAGAACTTGCATCTGCACCCTCTCAGCCAGCCATCAACCCCTTCCCATTCACCCACCTGTGCCCCCTATGTTTTGGACGTCACCCTTTCTTCATTGTCTTCAATTGCCTACTTCTTCTACCCTCTATCTGCAGCTTCACTTCATTCCATTACTCCTTCTACTCATTATTCTCCTCCCCTTCACTCATTGCCTTTAGCCTCAATTTGATGTAACTTCTGCCATCAGTCTCCAGCCTGCCCATCTTCCTCCTTCCCCGAACCTGCACCCCTAAAATAAGATGCTCCTATGCTCCGAGGATCTTCAAACTCATCCACCCCCCTCACCTACCTCACAACACCTGCTCCTCTCCTCTATCACTTTGCCTCTGGAATGCGCAATCCCTCGGCAACATGTCTTCCTACATGCAGCCACCTGCCTTTAACTTAAATCTCTCCTATCTGACCACTCTCTCCACTCCCTTACCATTTTCTTCCTCTCTAATTGACTCTCCTCCTCAGACCTCTTCATTGACTGCAAAGCAATGGCGTCATTCCACATACGACTTTATGAAGCAAACATATGCTTCTGCTGTACATTTCAATATATCTGAGCTCATGAGTTCAATAAGAGTTGAAATACAACCAGAGGGCATGTCATGGCTATCATTCAAGATCGATTAAAGTTCATTTCAGGTGAGCTATTTCATAAAGGTATGATAATTGATTGAATAGTTCTATAAGTCACATAGACACTTCTAGGTTTTCTCTGTTACAGGATTTACCTCAATTATTAGACCTGGAATCATCAACGATAGGAAATAGTTAATTCATACTTTTCAGGTATGTGTGGATTAACTATTCTTAGAATGGAATTTTCACTTTAGGTATATATATATATACTTTGTGTATAGTTTCTGAGTTTAATTACGGTGAGTGTCTTATTTTTGTTTATTTTG
This sequence comes from Ambystoma mexicanum, assembly GCF_040938575.1. NCBI lineage: Eukaryota > Metazoa > Chordata > Amphibia > Caudata > Ambystomatidae > Ambystoma > Ambystoma mexicanum. The sequence continues at coordinate 1,104,788,319 of NC_090930.1, read as the reverse complement.
TTTATTAGGTTGATAACATTGGTCCACTAAATATGTTGAATTAGAAGCAGGTGGGTAGAATACCCTTTTGCAACTTGATTTGAAATAATCATTTTCTGTAGCTGTAGCTGTCCAACTATTATTCACATTTCATATTCTGTGGTTATTTCCTATTAGAATCTTTCCATGAGGATGTACTCAAGCCCGAAAAACGCATTGGACTAATTTGAACATTGTCTACCTGTCTATGCATATAAAAGTAAAAATGTGTCTGTGGCTTTGTGGCGGGATTTGTGGATGTGTGGCTTGGCAAAGCATTGTTCCTTATAAAATTCCACACTGTTTCACAAATCTGCACCAGGTTTTGCATAGTTACCTGTTAGGACTCTCCTGACAATACTGACTACATGATATTTAGACACTGCAGCCAGTTCCCTGGATTTCAGCACAAGTCAAAATGTGTTGCTGGGTTTGTGGCTTGGCAAAGCATTGTTCCTTATACAATTCAACACTGTTTCACCAATATGCACAAAAGCTTGCATAGTTACCTGTTAAGACCCTCCGGACAATACTGGCTATATGACATTTGGACACACCACCCCATTCCTCAGATTTCAGCACAAGTCAAAATGTATTGGTGGGTTTGTGGCTTGGTGAAGCGTTGTTCCTTATACAATTCCACACCGTTTAAATAATATACATTACTGGATACATGACATTTGTGTGAGGCATTCGACCATCTGCACAGGGAGAGTGCGCTCCCCTGGGCTTTTTTGATTTTTTGATAAATGAAAATGAATGATGGGAGACCAACCTCAGAGAAATGAGTGCAGCCATTCTGCACCCATTTCATCTGCTTCCCACACCAAACACATAGTCCTTTGTACTCTGGGAAAACACAGCCTACAGGCACCATCTTCCCCTGTCATATTCACATGGAATGTGACAGCCCTGGGTACAAAAAAGCATTCCAAGTAGGGGGAAGGCACACCTTCCTCCAGCCATGAGCAGCCTATTTAAAATATCAAAGGCTCCATGGATTTGCATTCCTTTGTTCTCTGGCTGGTGGCAGTGCATAGTAATGAGAGATAATTGAGGCAAGCCTGCCGAGTGGACTTGCTTGCCGAAGAGACAACAGGAATGCGGGACTAACACCCCTTTGGTGTGCAATGTGTCAACTTGAAGCTAGTTCCCGCCCCTCTGTATGGAAAGCACCGTAGGCAAACCCCTGCAGAGCTGACTCCTTTCAGAGGGGAGAGGTATGTGGTTTGGGGGGACAGGAGGTCTGCTCACAGCACATAATTCAAGGGAAAACCTGCGCTTTAATCAAGAGTCAAAGGGGCTCAGTTAACCAGAGAGACACTTTGATCTACAACAGACAGGAAGGTGGGTGGGACTTAGGTATATGTTGTCACTCCCTTGTCTGTCCTGTTGCAGAGCACTCTAGTCCTGCCCTCATGCATAACAGAAGGTTGTTGGTGGATACCCAAGATTGGTTCATTAAGGTAGGCTTAGCCTACACCAATCACTGGGGCCCATTTGGCTTTAAAAAGAGCGCTGAACCCCTCACTTAGCAGAAATTCTGAAGACTTTGCAAGGAGTAAGAAGAATGACTAATTTGGACCCGAGTTGAAGGTACATTGTACCCTACATCTTCCTCCAGTAAAGGGAAGCCAAGAGTTCAAAGAGGGAAGCAAGATCCCTCCCCTGAACATCTCCCAGGGTACCGAGGGAAATATGGGGCTCAGAGGACCCATCCAGCAGCTCCAGAATCGGTACCCAGCCAGCCCATAGCGGGCCCTGCTAGGTTCTGACAGCAAGCTTCCTAGGTTGGAAGTGCTGGAGAGTCTCTGGATAAAAGGACAAGACTGTTGCCTGCTAACGCCCTCCTGAGCTTTGGGCCATCTGCCTTGAAAGGAAACAAGCCCTGCGAAGAAGCTAGGAGGAGTGCCACACAAGCATCATCCAGCGTCCATCTCTGTAAGGTCAATTTTGGATCTCCAGAAGAGGCACAAGTTCCCAATAATACTCAACTCTATCTAGAGCATGTGTACATCAAAGGACACAAAACTCCTGCGGTCCGAGACACCCTGGCTAGCATCACCTCTGTCACCCGGCAGTGGGTACAGCCAGGCCAGTATATTGATGGGCCTAAATTGTGCTTAATTGCATTTGATGGTAAGAGTAAGTGCCCTTTGGCGAAAGAAGAGTTCAGCTGGCGAGATGTAACAACCCAGTACTGTGTAGCCGTGAAAGACTCCATCCTTGTCCCATGTCTGTTGGATAATGAACTTCCTGAACCCAAAATAGCGGCTACATGATTTAGTGCCAAAGAAAACTCCAGAGTGAACACTCTGAAATCCTAAGCACCTGGAGTGCTTCCAGAGGGCTTGTTGGAAGGACCGGCATGGCTTGTAGCCCCTAGTCCAGTTCCACAGACTACTGAGTCGCCTACTCCTGCGGGAGAGGTGTTAGTAGCCACTGATGGACCCTGTGACTTCAGAGTTGCCTGGCGCAGTACAGGAACCGGAGGTGGAGGACCAGGTGGGGGCAGATCTGAAGGTTCTGCCCAAGCTGGATCAGTTTGTATCAGCTGGGGGCCCAGATCACACTGACTTGTACACAGCCCAGAAAGAGTGTCCCACTCAGGCAGGTCTGCAGAAGCAGGTTGAGTAGCAGGTTAAGGGTGAGGCCAATGGACTGTTCAAAGTATACTGGAAGGATGGACTCCTGTACAGTGAGCCAAAGGATTCTGAAGGCAAGGACATCAGAAGGTTGGTGGTTCCCTAATGCCACAGAAAGTTCCTTTTGGATTTGGCTCACCAAATGCCTTTAGCAGGTCACTTGGGAGTGACTAAGATATTGGACCGGTTGTCTGTGCACTTTTACTGGCTGCAGTTTGGCATAAAAGTTAAGGAATTTGTGCGGTCCTGCCCGACTTGTCAAGCAACTTGCAAGTCAGGTGGTGCCACAAAGGTCCCCTTAATTCAACTACCCGTGGTTGGGTGGGCTTTCGAGAGAATAGGCATGGATATTGTGGGTTCTTTGGTTCCTCAAACCAGCTCAGGGAACAAATATATCTTAGTAGTGGTGGACCACGCCTGAGATACCCTGAGGCTGTCCACCTGGGGGGCATAAAAGCCCCGTGGTTGCAAAGGCTCTGATTGGGATATTCTCCTGTGTTGGATTCCCCAAGGAAGTCGTTTCTGACAGGGGATCAAACTTCATATCAGCATATAAGAAGGAAATATAGGAAGAGTGTGGAGTCATCTACCGGTTCTCTACCTCCTTCATCCACAGACGAATGGGCTTGTTGAGCGGTTCAACAAGACCCTGAAAGGCATGGTAGGTGGCCTGTCAGAGCACCTGAGGAGAAAATGGAATATTCTCCGCCATGCCTTCTGTTCACCTACAGGGAGGTGCCACAGAACAGAGTAGGGTTTAGCCCCTTTGAGTTTCTGTTTAGACACCCTGTACGAGGTGCCTTCAGTCTAGTGAAGGAGGCATGGGAAAGCAAACCCTCATACCCTTCATGAGATGTGGTGGACTATGTACTCAGCCTTCAGTCTAGAATGGCAAAGTACATGAAACAGTCAACAGGCCAGTCAGGAGCTGATGAATCACTGGCACAACCAAAAGGCCACAGTGACAGTCTATTCTCCAGGCCAGTGGGTGTGGATTATGGAGCCTGTCAAACCCAGTGCCCTTCAGGAAAAGTGGACTGGGCCTTACTGTGTGCTGGAAAAGGTCAGTGAGGTGAATTATCTCTTTGATGTGCAGGGTCTTTCACGTCAATCAGCTTAAACCCTGCTATAGCTGGGATGACTTGGTCATGGCCTTAGTGACTGACAGAGAGACTGAGAAGGAGACCGATCCCCTCCCAGACCGACACTGAAGCCACAGATGGGTAATTTGAAGGTGTCAACCTTGCAACGGACCTATCAGAACAGCAACTGACAGACTGTTGCCGTTTACTGGGACAGTTTGCCGGTCTGTTTTCACGGACTCCCGGTCACGCAGATGGGTGCACCCACGATGTGGACACTGCAGACAGTAAGCCGGTGAAGAGTAGAATTCACCGGATGTCCGATAAGGTCAGGGACACCATCAAGGAGAAGGTTACCAAGATGTTGTCTCTAGAAGAGATAGAGTCATCCCACAGCCCCCGGGATAGCCCAGTGGTACTGATCCCTAAAAACACCAGTAGTGGGAAGACTGAAGTTCGCTTTTGTGTGGACTACAGGGGGCTCAATTCTGTCACAAAGAGAGATGCTCCCCCAATGCTCGGGCAGGTGAGCTCATTGACAAGCTTGGCGCTGCTTTGTCCTCACAGCGGGATATTGGCAGGTCGACTTGACAGATGGAAAGAAAGAGAGGTTGTCATTCTAAACTTTGCAAGGACATTATCAGTTCACTCTGATGCCCTTCGGATTGAAGAATGCCCCTGCCACTTTTCAGAGGATGGTTAACCAGGTTTTGTCCGCACTGGAAAGCTTCACCGTCGCCTATCTAGATGACATTGCTGTGTTCAGCCACACCTAGGAGGATGTATCCTACCTGAAACAAGTGCTTCAGGCACTGCAGAATGCAGGCCTGACTATTAAGGCCATGGAGTGCCAGATAGCACAGGCTACCATGACTTACCTTGGCCACCTGGTCGGTGGAGGAAAGAAATAACCTCTTGAAGCAAAGGTACAGGCTGTGAAGGAGTAGGACATCACCAACACCCAGACGCAGGTGAGAGCCTTTCTAGGTGTCACTAGGTACTACTGGTCATTCCTCAAAGGGTATGGGACCATTTCCATGCCCCTGAATGATGTAACATCCAAAAAGATGCCAAATAAGGTACCTTGGACCCTTGCCTGTCAGACCTCCTTTCAGGATTTAAAGGATGGATTGTGCAGTGCCCCAGTTCTGAAAGTCCCAGACTACAGTAATGAATTCATTATCCAGACAGACACTTGTGATTTTGGGATTGGAGCAGTGTTAGCGCAGCTGAAGCCTGAAGCGGTAGAGCAACCTGTCGCCTGCATTAGCAGGTGTTTGACAAAAAGGGAAAGGAACTGGGCATTCATAGAAATAGGCGTATGCGGTCGCGTGGGCTGTAAAGAAGCTGAAACCCTACTGAAACCCTCCATCTTTGGGTCTCACTTTATGATCCAGATGGACCACAGTCCTCTGCGATGGTTAATGGCATGCAAGGGGAGAACCCTAAGCTTTGCGGTGGTTCATATCCCTACAGGTATTAGATATGGACATCCAGCACAAGCTGTGAGGAATTCGACCATGTGCACAGGAGAGTGAATACGCCTGGGCTTTTTTGATTTTTTGATAAATGAAAATGAATGATGGGAGACCAACCTCTGAGAAATGAATGTGGGCCTTCCGCACCCATTTCATCTCCTTCCGGCACCACACACATAGTCACCTGTACTGTGGGAAGACACAGCCTATAGGTGCCGTCTTCCCCTATCATATTCACATGGAATGTGACAGCCCTGGATATATCAAAGCATTACAAGAAGGGGGAAGGCAACGCTTCCTCCGGCCATGAGCAGCCTAATTAAAATATCAAAGGCTCCATGGATATGCATTCCGTTGCGCTCCGGCTGGTGGCAGTGCATACTAATGAGAGATAATTGAGGCAAGCCTGTCGAGTGGGCTTAGTTGCTGGAGAGACAACAGTAAGATGGACTAACACCCCTTTGGTGTGCAATGTGTCAACTTGAAGCTAGTTCCCACCCCCATGTATGGAAGACAGTGAAATGCATGTCTGGGTCCACTGTTTACCATAAGCAAACCCCTGCAGAGCTGACCCCTTTCAGAGGGGAGAAGTATTTGGTTTGGTGGAGACAGGAAGTCTGCTCCCAGAACACACTTCAATGGAACACCTGTGCTTTAATCAAGACTCACAGGGGACTCATTTAACCAGAGAGACACTTTGATCTACAACAGACAGGAAGATGGGTGGGACTTAGGTATATTTTGTCACCCGCTTGTCTGTTCTCTTGCAGAGCACTCTGGTCTTGACCTCATGCATAACAGAAGATTGTTGATGAGGACCCAGGATTGGTACATTAAGGTAGGCTTAGCATACTCCAATCACTGGGGCCCATTTGGCTTTAAAAGAGGGCTGGACCGCTCATTTAGCAGAAATGCTGAAGACTTTGCAAGGATTAAGAAGAAGGATTCATTTGGACTCGAGCTGAAGGTACAGTCTACCTTACATCTTCCGTCAGTGGAGAAAGGCCAGGAGTTCCAAGAGAGAAGCAAGATACCTCCCCTAAACAAATCCGAGGTAACATAGGGAGATACCGGACTTAGAGGACCCATCCAACAGCTTCTGAATAGGTACCCAGCAAGCACACAGCATGCCCTGCTAGTTTCTGACAGCAAACTTCCTAGGTGGGAAGTGGCGGAGAGCCTCTGGACAAAGGACAAGGCCATTGCCTGCTAAAACCCCTGAGCTTTGGCCCGTCCTCCTTGAAAGGACACAAGCCCTGCGAAGAAGCTAGGAGGAATGCCACCCAAGCATCATCCAGCGTCCATCTTTGCAAGGACAATTTCGAGACCGTCAAGTCCTCTAACCGCATCTGGCTGCACCGCTGACTGTTGTCATGCTGCAGTGACCACAGCCATCCTAGATGCCTCGACCAGCATTCCAGATTCGCCAACCAGCACAGAGACAGTGATTCTTGACCCGAGCAGCTGCCCCAGACAGTCTGCAGACGTCCGTCCAGCCTCGCTTGCCTAACTGCCTGCCGCCTGGTATCTGCAGCTGTCTCCCGCCACTAACTCTGGCTCAAGGGCTGTGAAGTGCCCTGGAACCGCATCGATGCTGTCAAGCACCAAGAACTTCTTCAGCACCAGGTAAATTTTGGTTCTCCTCCTCCTGGTCCTTCTCTGAAGGCCCCTAGAGACATTTACAACCCTTTGCCCCTGTGGTGCCTGCACCAAATAATCTTGAACAGTAAGACTGATTACTTTACCAAGTACCCCCTGTCAGTATCCAGAGTGCATCCCTTTCCTTTGAGAAACTGTTCTCTTTGTTCCTTTACAGGGTGGGTTGTATTTTGTAGTGTGCTAGAACTGTCTGTTGTAGTAATAATAAAGTAGATATGTGTATACAACCTTGAATGGATAGTCCCTTCTATCATTGGATAATAATTGTATTTTCTCTGTGTTGCAACTAACCAATGATCCACTGCCTTGCAGAGATAAGCCTGCCGTTCCATCCACATTACCAAAGTTTGACAAGGAGGTCTTGTAATTCACTTGTATTCCAATCTGTTTCGATTCCTTCCGGTGTACTAGAGGTGTGGGGTTGATTGATTGTTTAGAAACCGATATTCATCCCTGGACCACTTGTGCCCCGGAATTTGATTCGTCAAAATTTGGACAACCCACTCCTATCCCTGGATTTCACCAAACATTAAAATTTGTTTGTGGGTTTGTGACTTGGCACAGTGTTGTTCCTTATACAATTCTACAGTATTTCACCAATCTCCACCAAATTGTGCGTACTACTTACCTGTTACGACTCTCTGGTTATTACTGGGTACATGTCATTTGGACACCCCACCCCATTCCCTGGATTTCATTAAAAGTTAAAATGTGTGGGTTTGTTGCCTCCAGACAAAGCCATAAGCCATGTTCACTGGGAACAGAAACAAAAAATGTATGCGAGGTGAATGGACCTGAGAGGCGAAGGTGAAGGTAGGTAGCATTCTAGAGGTTCCCACATTTTTGCCGCATCAGGTGAAATAACTTTTCCAGAGGATTTTTGCGAGATTGTGCCTGCCGACGATGCAGTAAACCACGTTCACTGGGAAGGGAAACAAAAACTGTTGCTTCTTAACCGGTCCCGACATGAGGAACAACCTCAAGGCCTGGAAAGCCACCTTTCAGGGCCATAGGATGCATGGTTTCTGAGATATTTGCACTGAAATGCACCGCAACAAACGGCACCACGCCAGGGTAAGGGGGAACAACGACCTACAGGATCATTCATTTTCCACAGTTGATGTTTGCATATCTGTCTACAGAACCCATTCAGAGAACGGGTACTTCTGCTAGTGATTTATAAATGTGAAACATTTTGGGGAACTCATTTAAATATACTATGTGGTAGATATATAATCATGACGTTATGCTTTTCGAATACACAGTGCATACACACTATCCATGAATGAATCAATCAATGTATCAAGAATAGTACATGTGTTTTTCTCTGTAAGGGATCCGTCCAAGTTTCTGACAATGCGTACTCATTTTTTTACACCCTCGTAAAGTGCCTCACTTCTTGTTCTCATATTCGTGGGAATGCATCCGCCATCTGTAAATGTTTTATGGTAGGTCATTTCTGAATGAAATTGACATCCATTTTCTTCCAGTAAATACACATTAGAAAACCACACACAATACTCTGTTCTCTTAGTATGGCGTGTTCTTTAGGTGCTGCTGGTTGTACTTTGCAATATAGTTTACGTTGCCAATGGCAGAGGTAGGACATGTGTGCTCCCTACAAGCTGAGAGGCAGCAGTACGGTGGGCTCCCCCTTTATCTAGAGGAAGATAGATATTGGTCCATCTCGCGTGTTTCTGTGGAATGCAAATGTTTATCCATGTATGCTTTCTTGTGTGTTATTTATGGCTTGGAAAACAAATGTTTCATTGCTGCAGCTTCAATGCGCTACATCAATTAATACAGCCACCATATAAAACAGCATTGAAAGAGAGTACATTTTTCTATAAAAAGCAGAGTTTATAAAGCACAACAGAAGAAGTGGCATAATCCCATCGACTACCATACATTACTGGAGATTAATATACAGCTAATGGTCCCTAAATTAACGTAGGGTACAAGAATTATCTTCCGTGCCTACATCGATGAGAAAATTGATCAGAAAATGAAAACAACTCCCAGCAGTAAATAGCTCCTGCAACATTTGCAATGCTCCAAGTAGATCATGGAATCATGGAAACACAAGGATCCACCCTTCCCAAGTAGGCGGCCAGGTAGGAGCCTGCACCAGTGCCACACCCTATAGTGCACACATGATTTGCTGAGATATATATAGCATATATTGAGATTCTCTAGATTTATTAATTTTGAATTATTCTGTGCACCGACCCCATAACAATCACTTAACAAAGATGTGGAAGGCAAATAAAGACCTTCAGGGTCCGCAAGTGTGGCCTTTTTAGTCAGTCCAGAGAGAGCATGCATTTATATTTATTTATTTATAGAGCGCACCGAGCCCTGAGGCATCTGGGCGCTTTGCTTGCAGAATAGGTTACATGTTACAATAAATTACATAGATGATATACAATGTTGTGGGAATACAACATTAGGTTACAAAGATAATACAGCGTAAGGAGGCAAAAAATGAAGTTGCGAGTGGTAGCATAAGATAAGTACATTATGCAACATACTGCGCAGCGGAGTAGGTTCCGCTTACAAATATGAAAGTAAGACGATGGCAAAAGCACCACATATTGATTACAGTTACCTCAGTTAACATGTGAAAACCCGAAGCTTGCAAAGGCATGCCAAGCAAAATGTCACACATGGGATTCATACATGTGTGAACAATTATTTTAATTAGCGCAGGACAATCAGTGGACCACCAGAGTGTACGGAAAACTTAGATTTAGTGAGGACCTTTGAGGGCGACTTCTTAACAGCTAGACCTGGAATCGTGTTTACCTATTCTGAGTAAAACAATTAAAAGGCAGTCACTAACAGTCACGTTTGTTGAATCATAGGTGAATCTTTAAAGTTGTGGGGGGTGGGTGTCATGCCGAGATGGAGAAAGTGAAGTTCTCCTGCACGAGGGCCTGTATTGGCTTTCAGTGTTTAAATACGCCATCAGAACCAACACAATGCAAATGAGCTGCTCTAGATGGAGAGTCACTACACACCTCAGGAATGGGGATCCCAGTACACAGGAGGACCAGAGGAACCGTGGTCTGGAAGGGCTTGCATACACAACTCAGATGTTCTACACAACTTCGGCCATATTAAAAAGCAGAGAATAACTTCGCCACGAGACACATTTTTTAGAAGGAGCAGATAGACTTTTGAAGAGCCAAGCAGGAGCCAAGAGAAGTGACAAAACATTTACTTTCGAAGGTTGGAATCAGCATATCCCGAATAAATTGAGAAAAAAGAAATATGTCACACATCTTAAATCAGAATGAGAGATTGGAGACAAACAGAACAGAGAGGTGAGATTTCATAGCAGTCTGTTAAAGACCCGACAAATTCCCTTTGTGGCGTAATGAGAAGTGTAGTTCAGCAGCAGTGAATAGGTGCTGGCAAAAGGAAATTGATAATAGATCAGGGGCCATTATAGGAAACTCTGGTAACCATCTTGGAACTTACACGTTGAGGTGGGGAAGAGCCATTGATGCACAGTTCACTGAAAGATAACAAGAGTGAATGAACGAGATAGAAGGTACGTGGGGATAGAAGCCAGTGATATTACATGGGGAAAAATAAGACAAGTCAGAAGGGGAAAAGGAGTGGGGAGAAAAGCAATGCGAGGAAGAGGCAGAGAAGGAGAAATCAGAAGGAGATCACCAACAAGCCTTTATTTATTGGAACAGAAGTATGGTGGTAGGGAAGGAGAAGAAAGTCAGATGTCAAGAAAGAGGCTACGTTATTGCAAGCATGGTGGAGAGGTGGGGATTAAAAGGGCTAACGTTATTACCTGGGAGAACAGAAAGAAGGTAATGAAAAACAAACAGAAAAGATGCGAAAGATACAGCAAAGGAAGGGAGACAACATATTAAGAAAAGGAAATGAACAAGACAGGCATAGTAGGTGCGAGTGGGGGAAATCCTTGGTAAGACCAGGAAAATAAAGAAAGAGAGCACTGAAACCTTGGAATGGATACACAGGACAGAGGTAATCCACCTGCCTATCCTTTAATCAGATCGACAGCAACCACGGAGCCCGCCAACAAGGAGCGATATAGTGGAATGCCCCATACCTTCCAGTAAAAGCGTGGACAGTGTGTCAGTGAACTGGAGTATTTAGACACTCCAAGAGCCTCTAACACGAAGACATCAGTGTTGACCACTTAATGCAGTCCCCTCAACTGTAAAACATTTATGTTTGACTCCGGGATGTTCTCCTTTTTACCCCCTTTTTTTGCACAATATGGGAATCTTCACCGTGAGTACAATCTCAGAATCTCAGAATATATTGTTTTGATGTAGATGGTTTACGAGTACGTATATTACCTCGGAGCTGCCAGTGGACTTAAGGCAGCACGGCTCGATACACGGTGGAATATGTGAAGTTTCCTCTTTCCAAATGGAAAGTGGAGGACATGTGTGGCTTGTTCCCTGGCATGGTGATCAGCTGACATCATCAACGATGGAATTGATATATCTCTCCTCATGCAGAAGTGATTTCTAAAACCAAGTACATGCAACAAATGTCCTCTCAAAATTGAGCAATGTGAGGATGTGATGTAAAAAAGTAATAGTTCAATGCAACTATCATTAATAAAACGGATTCTGAGATGTTTGAAAAATGATACCTTTATCTAAGCCAATCCGTAGACAAGAAATAGGTATTGGGCTGAGGGACTTCTAGTGGGTTGACCGTCCACTTTGGATAAACCAGGTGTCTGCGGCCTTTGGCAACCCTGAGGTTTAGGACTACAACTCTCATTATCGCTAATCAAGTTAGTCAATGGTGAGGGATCATGGGAGTTGCAGTGCATGGTGAGGACGTTGCAAAGTATGAGGCTTGTCTCTTTGCCATAAAAAAGACAGACGGCCTCCTCGAAAACTGGGCTGACCTACAGTAGTGTGTGACCAACAAGGCCAACTCTATGGGCACCAAGCTGAGCACCATGAAGGAGATTCGGAAATGCTGGCTGGATGGAAATGCCTAGTGAAGAGCCTCGTTTCACAGCATGTCAAGGCCTATCTAAAGGGATTTGGCTCGATGCCTGACCGGGTGCAGATTCCCTTTGAGGAAGTGGACAGCAAACTGTTTGATGCAAGGGTCTACCCCAGTGACATGTGAAGGCAGGGAAAGTATAGGCAAGAGAAATGCCTCGAATGTCAACAGAACTGCCACACTTTGCTGATGCAGCTCCCACTCCTCATGCCTCGCCATTGCAGTCCATGGGAAACCTATGGGAGAGCCCTGCATGTTGAACTCCCTGCTATCAGCCCAGATAAAATCTTGGGGGCTGCTACTTACCTGGGCACAGCTCTGGTGGACTTCAACTGCAGCCCATGCCCAACAGAAACCACAGGACAATTAGTGTTCTTCTTTCCCACGGTGCCCTGCAGCAGAGATACTATTCATAGAGTAACAAACGATGATCAGAAGAAATTGTTTCTGTTACTCAAATGTGTTTCAATATGGCTCATGTTTAATTATTTATTTGTTTGTTCACTTGTAATGCGCTGGAACCTTCAGGTATCAGGGCGCAGAGAAAAGAAGCAAGACAAAAGGAAAAGAGGAGGGAAGAGAAAAGACAGACAACGATCATCCAGCATTAGTTACTCGAAAATAAGGTTTTTCAGCCTTTATCTAAAGCTCAACATATTTTTTTCCACGTGCAGAACTTTCAGATGTTTATACCAGAATGTGGCAGTCTGGACGGCAAAGAACCTGCCCATACCTCTAACTTATTTACTCTTAAGAACAGACCGGCAAACACCATGACTTGGTCTGGTAGTTCTTACCGGGTGATGAGCCTTAACACAGTCTTTCAGGTAACCAGGGGCTTGACCATATAGGCATTTGTGGACTATTGACATAGCCTTGAAGCGGATTTCCGGTTCCACCGGGAGCCAATGCAAGTTCCTTCTATTCGAGGAAATGGGTTTGTGCCTGGGTACATTTTTAACAATACGTACTGTGTCATTTTGTAGTACCAGCAAGTGCTTGAAGCTGTTTTTACTGACCCCAGTCATCAAGGCATTGGGCTTTGTTTGTAACATTTTCAATATGAGCATCTGAGCTCAAGGACTATTCAAAAGTAGCACCCAATGTCTTGACCTTGTCAACTACCTTGATAAGGTGTTTTTCAATGGTACGCCAAACATACTGACTGTCGAATTTCGCTCTGGCCTGGACGAGCCAAAAGGCATAAGCTCGGTCTTAAAGGCATTCCAGCACATCTCATTGTTGGCCATCCAATTCTCTATTGTAGCGTAAACTTTATTACCCCTCTCAACATCCTCTGTGTACTTACTGCCCAACTCAATGTTAGGCAAAGCTTGTATGCAGTACCCTCTGGGAACACTACAAACAGCTCTGACTACAGGTATAGGACACCCAAACTTTGGTATAAGCTTGTACAACACACTTGTGGTAGCGTGTTGAGCAGCCAGGCGTATCTCCAGAGGGGTCAATGTGAGCTGTAGGGGAGATACACAGAGATTCACAGTGACAAGTATTCAAATAAACACTTACACTCAAGGTTTCCTGAATAAACAATTATTAACTTATTTATCAGTCAGTAGAATAAGCCTTCTTAGAAAGGGAGCAATATAATGGTAACACACAAATACACTTCAATACTGTACACTCTTAGTTTCTAAATCAGTAAAGACCTTTTTGGGATGGCCCACAGACACAACCTACACCCTCAGTTGACTTCAATAGCTACGGTGCTGGGGACATTAATAGCTTACTGTTTGCATTTAGAATACTGTCATAAGTTGGCAAAAGGAAAAGGTTATTAGAAAAACAAGAGACCACAAATATTCTTAAGCAGGCAAATACTTTTGGATCCCCATAGCAGAGTCATTCAGTATAACAGGCTAGGCCAAAGTCAATGGGCAAAGGTCTTATATAGGATGAAGCACTTCTGGTAGGTGTAAGTGATTTCAACCCGGCACTCCACCTAAGTCAATGCCTAGTGTGTGATGCACAGCTGGAACCATTAATTATTTATTTATGTCTATAAGTTCTTTTATTTCTGAATGATGTACCCTTATATCACACCCCTCTCTTTGAATCCCCCCGGTCAAACTGAACCAGGAAGCAGGCTGTTTTACAAAGTTGAAATATTTATTTTATGGATTTTCACAAAGTATATATCACACTATTTAATATTTATACAAGGATCACCAATGGGGTGATGTCACAACAACTCTCTTTAATCACACGGAGTAATGATAGGAAAAATAATGCAGCATAGAATAATACTTTGTGTGGGTTCAATCAAAATGCAATGTGATTACTCTTTCCCCCTGAACACTACTCAATCCCCCCAATATGCAATAGCAAGAGATGGAAGGAGAGAAACAGGTTTCACGAATACACACTCAACAAATACAGTATCAATCCAATTTCCCCCCAGCAAACACAGAGGAAAACAGGAATGATTGCAAACGGGTCAAAATGGTTTTGAATGTGGCTTTTAATGGATGGGAAAAAACACTGTAAATGGATTTAATTCACTAAAATGGTTTCAATACTAGTGGGAGCCGCTTGGTATAGTTTCAGAGAAACACTAGCAATGATGATTGAGTAACTAGCAGATTGAAAACTGAATTCTGAGGTCGGATGCAAAGACCAGCTATTTCACACGTGATGGATTTGAGCCAAATGAATAAAAAACGGTTTTGGGTTCGTTGGAAAGGAATGTTGAGGATGTTACCTTCAATTTGACACTTAAATCTCGTTTCTAGCATACACTGTGAAAAAGTAATGAAGGTTTTTGTGAAGGTCGGTTTTCCAGAAGGAGTCAAAATTTGCAAAACAAGGATGCACTTTTTAACATTAACAAACAAGATTTATTTACACTAGGGAGATTATGAAGATGCCAACTACACGACAGCGCAGAAACCAGCCCAGGATATCACTGGTTGGTTTAGCCTGCCGAGACGCTCGTCTTTTTTCAGAAATATATTAGCGCAAAGATGATTTTAACACTACTATTACAAAGGACTATAGGGTAAGAGAAAGAGTTTGGGTAAGACTAAAAGATTCTAACAATGCAGTTCTGGATATAAGAGAATGGGCTTGGATAGGATTACTTTTGGATAATACATATGCTAATGACAATCCTATGCTATGGATACTCACTACCACTGTTTGGAATGGACCCGTCAGGGATCTGGTCAGGGACACCTTCAGGACAGGAATTCAGCTAGCACACCGGACTGGACTCAAGGCGCTCTGGTTCTGCAATCAGCACGGCACTCTGGACACTGCATGGCGGGATTGGACTGGATCTGACAGGTTGGTTCTGGTTCGCAGCTATCTGGTCACATCTCTGCTCTACTGGAAGGGATCTTTGGATTCTGGCAAGGAGTCTTAGCAAGAAAAGCAGCGACAGCACAGCCAGGCTGTTCTTTTGTTCCCCTTAGAGGCCTGGGGTAAAATCTGGTTTCTGGATTTTAAAAGCCAAGCTGAGAAGGGTTCAGCTTTGGAAATGGGCCTTTCTGCTTTCAAAGTTCTGGAGTCTGCATTCTGGAATCTGGAATATGGATTTCTCTTGCAAAGTGCTCCGTCAGCAATCGGTTGGTGGGTGAATGTGTGTGTCTCTAGGTCCCAAGCTGTCTCTATTTATGTATTTCCCAAAGGGGTGGGTATGCTGAATTCTACTAGGCACACCCCTAGATATTCTATTGGTTAGGGTCTTTCCTCTCCCTTGATTTGAGAAGGAAACAGTGTGTCATGATGACAATGTGTTTTATGATCCAGGGAGAACCTCCCCCTGGTTTCTGCACATGAAATCTATTTTTCATACCAGACATATTTACAATATTACAAACATGCTAGCAATATCATATTTGTATCACATATTTAGTGGAGCAAGTATTCATCCGAGCCCCGTCTCGGCGATAGTTTGGGTCTAAATTTGGCAATGTTTGCACTTTTGGTCTGGTTCCCAATGTCAGATTTGTCCACATTTTTACACATATGTGCGCATGATATCTGGGCATAATCATATGAAGTTTCATGTTTCTGGCATCACCACAATTGCTACAAAACCACAAATTCTGTAGTCATGTCCCTGAACATAGCACAGAGTTCTGAGTAGTTTTTAAACATGACCAGAATTTTCATATTAACAATACTGTACTTTTACAATTTTTACAATTTCGCACAGTTCTGTGCCAGTCCTTTTCAAAAATATACTTTTCTAGTGCTTTAGCATATACAACACTGTCTGTCCCGCCCCCAAGGTTTTTGTGGGTCAAGAGCAATCCCTGCCTCTTTCCTCTAACAGGAGTTTCTGTTGAAACTTGCATTTGCATATTCTTTTCAATCCAGGAAGACCTTTGTCTCTCCCAAGTGCAACAGGCCAAAATCTCCTCCCCTCTCTATTAACACCTGAATGGGGGTTCCTGAGGCAGAGAGCAGAAGGAAGGTACCTTTTGTTTGGGGCACGCTGTGGAATTTGCTTTGAAGTTCTTTGGCTTGCATCAGTTTACTTTAAAACTCAATTTCTTAAAATGTGTCTTTCATAAAATAAACTTACATTTTCAAAACAGGCAAATAGATCTCTAATTCCAGTCTTTTTAAACATAGAGATTAAATAGTTGCAACCTATATTGTTTTTGATAGCAAGTCACTTAATTTCAACCATGTGATTTTAACTGCACAAGTTAAGCTTCCAATGTAATTAACCGACAGCTGTCACACAGGCGGCCAGCGGTACTGCGCCAATTTCTGACAGATTTTACAGACCAGCACACTTTTTAATGTGGATATTCTTGTGATGGAATCTGCTTTTCCTGACATTGTGTGCTTATGTGGATTCTTTAAATAAAGTAACGGGTAACACCCAGCAAGGAGGTTGGATATTTTTTGATGCTTGGAATCATTATTTTGTAATTTCAGCAACCAAGGAAAAACGGATTTCAGAGCACTTCTGGGTTTCCTTACAATGAAGCACTGCCTTTCATGTAGTTTCCATTTTCACTCTGTGGGCAGCCCAGTGACAGGTTTTAGCAGTGTGGTCTCCTGTTCCACCACTGACACAGGCAAAGTAGATTGGCAGCCAACTTTTCTGGTTTCACTGCGCAATTTTCAGAGGTTTTAGCGTGCCTAGGGCTTTTCTGCGGCCATTTTGCTGGTTCTGGTGCCACCAGCACACAGTGATGTCGCAGGGCAGAGCCTAGTGGGTCAATACATCGCACATAGGTAAGTAGAAAAGTCTTTGCACAATGTTTTAGAAGTCTTTGATGAAGAAAAGAAGGATCAAATGTAGGGCCACAAGCCGTTAGACTTGTGAGGAATAGAATATGCAAGCAACTCTACAGCAAGAGGTAAGTTCTCTCAGACTTTGTACAGTACCTTTGAATTGAAGAAAAGATGCAGCGGATGACTTCTGTTGCTGTGCAGCTCTGCAGACCTCACTTTTCCTAGGCCTCAGTCGTGGGGACAAGAGGACTTCTGGGGACTCCTGCACTGCAATGAAATGGTCACCGCTCACAAACAGCAATCTCCAAATCAGTGGCTTTTCAGTGTTTCAGCCCCTTGCATCTACCGCAATTAGAAATACAGCGGTTCCTGGCTGTCGAGATGGACTTTTCTTGCTTCTGGGGTCCTGCACTCTGTTGAGGGGGCTCAAGCTCAAACAGTCCTGCTTCCTGGGAGTCCGGCGGATCTTCCTGAAGCTCTAGGCCCAATTAGAAATACAGCGGTTCCTGGCTGTCGAGATGGACTTTCCTTGCTTCTGGGGTCCTGCAATCTGTTGAGGGGGCTCAAGCTCAGTCAGTCCTGCTTCCTGGGAGTCCGGCGGATCTTCCTGAAGCTCTGGGCCAGCTTAAAAGCAACACACACAATCTGGTGTTCCTCTCCCTGGCTATACGGTTTCCAGTAGCAACTTTGTGGAAATGCAACCAGCACGAGAAGGATTTCCAGGTGGCTTACTTTGGAGTTGATTGGTACCACCAACTCAAAGGGAGAAGACGTCCATGCAGGGGCTTCTCTGTCGATACGAATTTGGAGTTTCAGCACAGAAGCAGGGCTTCACCGGGCAAACCAATGGTCCAGGAGTTGCAGCAGGCGTCCTCTTCAAGTTCTTCTTCAGTTCCTTCATCCAGTGGCCGACTCTGCCTTCCAAGCCAAAAGCCTTGCCTTTTATTCAGTTATCTCCCATTCATTCTAGCCTAGCTGTCAGTCACCAGGCAGGGTGGCTGTCCTTGCTGGACAGTCAGCCGGCCAATCATTACATAGTGCATTTGGGTCTCCTAGGAGACTAAGCACAGGGTGTTTTGGGCACCTCCCTCACTTCCTGCCTACCCCAGATACCCTGGAGCCAGAGGCGGGCTTCACTCGTGAATCATGTCAAACAAACACAAAGCGAACAATGAGACCACAACTGGTTTGGCACGCAGAGTAAATCTTAAGAAGGACCTTTCCATAAAGAAATTGCGAAAAGACAAGACCGGGGCCATTTTGACAAAAATTGCACCCTTGGGTGCTTTACTGCAGCTGCAAACGCAGCCCGCGGTAAATGCACACCACGGTAGTTCAAATGAAACCACTGCCACCAGCCATTCAGTGAGAAAAGGGTAACATTAAATTGTTACATAAGAAGCTAGACAAAGGGGATACTAGGTAATCCCTCCAGCACCCTATTGTAAGATAGACAACCTTTTATTTGGCAGAGAAGGATTGTTGTGAGATACAGGCGCCCTGACAGTTAAATATGGTGAGCAAGGGCTGCAGATTGAGGCAAACGTTGAGGGCAACCTGCCAATGTTGCCAACGGTATGTGAGTAAGAGAAATCAGCGTCTCCGCCGATGTAAACTTTACATCGGCGGAGACGCTGACTTCTCTACGCATTGGAAGCGTTTAATTTAGTCGAGCCCACTTTAATTATTGATCTGGATTACCAATCATTTATTGTCTAGGCTGATTCCCAAGGAAGTTAAGAATCACCAGCCTCTGATGAAGAGCACTTTAGCTCGAAACACGTGTCAGGCTGTTTAAGAATTCCCCAAAGGCTGTTCAATAACTCTCCAATTAAACTTTTTGCTAATTGTAGTTGAATTGTGTCTTTGTGCGCAAATATCAGGCAAACAACCTTCTGACTTACTCACATACTATTGTAAGATAGTGTGTGCTGTGTCTAGAAAGTTACAAATTTAAGTAAAGTCAATTTCACTTTACTGCTCTGGGAAACAGTAGTTCATCCCAGAGAAGGTATGCAACCTTTGGGAAATCTGAAAGACTTCCCTGTGCCACTGCACTGAAGGTGCTGTGTGACACAATGTAAAAGATGATGCCTATGGAGTTTGTCAGGCTCCATAACCAAATGAAACACAAAGCTCAGAAATCACATTAAAATACATCAGAGTGGGAACAATGGTCTCACTCTCTCCAGGTTAAACAAATCAAGTCCTCAAAATCCAGCAAAGTTGCTGGAAGTCTCTAAGGTGGAGGGAATTAGCACATTCTGAGAATTCTCCCTAACACTCAAAGACGAGCTGAGTGTCATCAGTGTAATTAGTAAAATGCATGCCCAGCCTATACAAGAGATCACAAAGTGGGCGGCAGTAGACATTAAAGAGGGAGGGGGATAAACAAGCACCCTGCGGCACACCTCATTTCAGTGGTTCATCAAGCTAGCAGGCATTACCCCAAACAATATTAGACATTCGTCCAGTCAAAAAGGATTTGATCCAGGCTACTTCCTCGTTGCAGTAGCTGCCAGCCATTTTCACGCTAATGGCAATTTGTCATAATTAGCCAGGTCGAAGGCTGCTGACAGATCTAACAGCACCAGCAGCCCCACCTTGCCATATCCATAATCTGGAGCATTTCAGTTTGCATATTCAGTAAGGCACCCCCTGTGCCATAGCAAGCTCTGAAACCTGACTGTCTCGGTTGTAAAGCCCCAGATACTTTTAAAAAGTCCTGAAATTGGGATGTCACCACCTTATCTAAAGTTTTTAGCAGGAAAAGAACATTAGAAATAGGTCTGAAGTTAGAATAAACCTTCTGGCCCAAACCTGGTTTCTTTAACAAAGGGGTCACAGAGACCTTCTTCAAAGATTCGGGAATGAAGCTTTCCCTGAAGCTCACATTGGTGCATACAAGGAAGAGGAGGAATAATTCCATATTAGCAAGAACAGTTTTTGAGGAAAGGACTTCCACCACACAGGTAGTAGGTATTTTTTTTCATAATATTACACAGAGTCTCTTCCGAGATACAGTTAAAGCTAAAAACGGATTTATTCCATTGACCCAACTCTTTATCAGTTAGAACGGGGTCTATATGCTCCATTCTACTCAGATTGTCTGTAATATGAGATTGTTCTATAGCTATTTTTTGGGCAAAAGCCTTTTGGACTGCTTCATAGTCCAAATTGGAGGTGGTGAACTGATGCAGCATTATCTTAGTTTTTCCAAGATCCCGAAGGATCTGAAAAGGTTTCTTAGAGTCATTCTCGGTATGCGCAATTTGGTTATTGAAGTAGGTTTCTTTAGCATGCAGAATCTCAGTTCGATATAGCTTTTCCAAGATTTTCCATTTTTCCCTATTGACCAGTGATTGGTCCTTCAACCAGACTCTTTCTGCTCTTCTCTTTGATCATTACACTTCTCCCTGACAATCTTTGAGGTCACAAGTGCTATACAGTTTAGCAGTTCAGAAAAACCTCTGTCAAATTCTGATACTAAATGATCAGGGGGGCATAATCAGAAGTGGATTCATTAAGTCTTAAAAGATAAGATTTCAAATCTCTGTGAAGAACTTTGTTTTAATTTCTACTAGAGACAGTGCAGAGGGGATTGTTTTTCTGGACTATAGGAGTAGATAATGCAAAGTGAAAAGAAACGAAAAAGTGATCAGACCAAATACAGGGTTGAGTAGTGGTCAGGGGTCTGAAGAGCAGGTTTGTACTGGCTTCCCAGTCTAAAACATTCCCCAGCTTGTTTGTGGGATCACTGTCACTACCAATAACAAATGTGTTAAGCTCAAGCAGTTGAACAAGCCGAGTGGCTTCTGTATCTAATAGGTTTCTGAGCAGCCTATTAAAATCCCCCAGCACCACAGTTGAAGTATTGGGTTTATGTAACGATGACAAAATATCAGGCAGATGCTCAAGGAATGTGGGAATATCATGGGGGACAATATATCAAAATATTGTTTAGACAGTTATTTGGTTTTGCGGTCGTTTTAAGTAAAAGAATTTTGCACTCCTTGCACATGATAGGTGTCTGAAAGAAATTCAGATGTGTGTGGGCCAAAACGGCTACCCCCCATCCCTGCTACCCTCTCTGTTTTGCCAAAGAAGGTATAGCCAGGCAGTGTGGCCAGATGAATGTTGGGTCAACTAGACTCCAGCAGCCATGTCTTTGTAAGCCTCATGATACCGACTTGCCGATCAACTATAGAATCTCTGACATCTAAGGCATGCTTATCTAGTGATCTAGTATTAAGAAGAGAGATTTTAGTAGGCATGATGTCATTCCCAGTTAAAGCTCTCTCCCTCTCATGTCCTTGCAGTGTGACAGGTTCCTGCCTCTTTGGCTTATGAGCTTGAGGCAAGGAATCCCGCTGAGCTAACATTGCAGCACAGTCAATGGTAAGACCGCCCCTCCTCTCAAATTGGTCCTAGTCACGGGGAATGGAGACGTCACACAGGAGGTCAGCGCTGGCGCGTCCTGTACGGACTTGCGCAGTCTTGCTAGTCCCTGATGCGCCGGCACTGACGTGCCTGATACCTCCCTAAAAGTGTCCCAAGCTACAATCTTGCTGGGATGTTTAGTTCTGTGCGTGATCAGCGCCACTGAGGTGGCAAGGATGAATCTCCCCAGGAGTGACCAGCATCTGACACGGGGAAATGATAAGGTCACATGCACACAGGTAAAGATGCAACAGCTGAATAACAGCCTACGAGAATTTACTTAAAAATTGTTTTATAGCAAATTCAAATCTAAGTGGAGCACATAAATAAAAAACTATATTCAGCACAATTAAAAGCACAATTTTAAAAGTTAAAAGGATCAACTTGGCAGTAAAAGTAACAAGACTAAAAAGCAGAGCAACAGAAACAGCACAACTAACCAATATGTTGTAACCCAAACCGGGAGAAATACTCCTTCAGCATTACTTTTGCTGTGGACATGGCAGTACAGTCTTTTAAAGGATATGCCTCCACCCACTTGCTGAATGCACAGATTACCACTAACACGTACTTGTAGTTCTGGCACCTTTCCATTTCTATGAAATCAAAATGGACCACCTCAAACGGCATAGAGGGTGGGCCGAAACTACCTGCTGGAGTCAAGGTTCCCTTTCCTACATTGTGTTGCAGGCACGTGATACAATTCTGCACTAGCCTTTCTGCATTCTTTTTTATGTGCTCATTCTTCCATACTGTGGATAAATAGTGTACCATTTTCTTTGCGCAAATGTGGGTAGGGCTATGCGCCATTACAACCATTGCAGTTACGTAACAATTTGGCAACATCCAGTTCTTTGTTTCCTTGTCCACCCAACATCCTTCCAAATCTAACTCAGCAGAGCCCTTAGCCCACCCCTGAATCTCTTCGGTCGTGGCCTCAGCATGCATTTCTTTGACTGTTGCAACTCCATTCTCTATCATACAAGGTACTTCCTCAGTCTGTACTGTCATCATTTTATTCCCCAAATCTGTGGCTGTTTGCTTCGCAATCCTTTCTGCAAACGCGTTTCCCTCTCCCACTCTGCATGTTACTTTCTTATGCGCCTCGCACTTTACTATAGCTAGGCGTTTTGGAAACGTGAGCGCAGACAACAATCGCACAATCAAAGGGCTATGCTGAATCCTTGCTCCATGTGATGTCAAGAAACCCCTCTCAGCCCAAAGTCGGCCAAAATTGTGAACCACGCCAAAGGCTTACTGGCTGTCAGTATAAATATTTACGTTCAGATTCTCAGAGAGTTCACAGGCTCAGGTCAGTGCTATTATTTCTGCGGCTTGTGCCGAATTGTAGGGGATCCTTCTGCTCTCTACAACTCTCTTTAGGGTAGTATTTGCATATGCAGCCGTTGATGTGCCATCAGGTAATTTAAAACAAGAGCCATCGCAAAATAACTCCCCATCTGGCTCTTTTTGTGGGATATCGCTCAAATCAATCCTTCCCTTTGTTTCTTCTTCAGTGATCATGAAGCAATCATGGGGTGGTGATGCGTTGTCACCAATTTCTGCTATGGGCAGTGGCATTAATTCTGCAGGATTCAATGCGCTACACCTCATAATTTGGATGTGGGGTGCAAACAAGATGAGCTCATGTCTTGTCAATCTAGCTGAGGTGAGGTGTTGCGTCTGCGTCCTATTTAATA
Organism: Ambystoma mexicanum; assembly: GCF_040938575.1. Lineage (NCBI taxonomy): Eukaryota > Metazoa > Chordata > Amphibia > Caudata > Ambystomatidae > Ambystoma > Ambystoma mexicanum. Next base: position 1,104,765,064 of record NC_090930.1, on the reverse strand, counting down.
GAACGTCTATAGCATGTGGCACCATCAGAATTAAAGTGTGCCCCAATACCATTCCTTCCGTTTGTTTCACTGACGCAGCAGCCGCTGCGATGGATCGCAAACATCGTGGTAGTGCGCGCGCTACAGGGTCCAACGCGCAAGAAATAGCCACACGGCCTATTTCTTCCACCTTGTTCCTGTGTCAAAACCGCCAATGCACATCCTTCACTCTCACTCACAAATAGTCTGAAGATCTTTTTATAGTTGGGAGTGCCTAAATCTGGCGCAGCACACAATTCAACTTTCAATTGCTCAAACACTTTCTGACATTCCTCATCCCACTGTAAATGCATCTCTGCATCCTTTTTAGTCAACTTTATCGTCGGCTTCACAATCAACGCAAAATTACTGATCCACTGCCGACAATAAGAGGCCATGCCTATTACAGCTCTCACTCCTTTTTGAGTTTTTGGAATAGGCATACTAGAAATACTTTCTATGCGTTCTGGTGTTAATCTTCTCCCTTCTTTCGAAAGTAGGTATCCCAAATAAAACACCTCCTTCTGATTATACTGGAATTTCTTCAAATTTGCCTTATGACCATCGGTCGCTAAATGTGTCAAGAGTAATAGCAGATCTCTTTCGTGTCAGCAGCTAATAACAAGTCATCTATGTACTGCAAGAGTACGCAACCTTCGGGTTGTTCTAGCATGTCTAGCTGCTCTTTTAGCGCTCTGCTGTAAATGCTCAGGCTTTCTTTGTATCCTTGTGGAATGCGTGTGAATGTGAATGATCGACCTCCTAGAGTGAACGCGAACAGATATCTACTGCTTTTATCCACTGGGATGCTAAAGAATGCGTTCTTCAAATCGACTACACTAAAGTATTCTGCAGTGGCCGGTATCATTGTCAGTATTGTTGTGACATCTGGGACCAAAGGGAATTGTGGGTCTACCACTTTGTTTAATGCGCGCAGATCAATTATGAAACGATAGGGTACTTCATTGCCTCCTTTCTTGTAAACTGGAAGAATCGGGCTGTTGCACGTGCTTACTGCAATTTCCTCAACCACCCCCAACCTCACCAGGTCAGTAACAATGCTTTTCAATCCCTTCTCACCTTCAACAGCAATCTTATACTGGGGAATTCGTGGTAGTGTTACACCTTCTTTCAAAGTTATTTTTGTTGGCTCTATTTTCAAGCATCCTACATCATTATCATGCATTGCCCACAGACAGGTTGGTACTCCACTTAACTCTTCTGGCAACTCTTTTGACATAAATTCCGTCACCGGTGCATCGTGAGGCCACATCGTGAGGAACACCCCGTCTGCCGTACAATGTATGACTGCCCCCAATTTTCTCAACAAATTTAATCCTAGCAAGTTCTCTCCACAATTCTCTGTCAAAAGAAATGGACACTGTTCCGTAAATGGTCCTAATGTAATTGGGACAGCTTCGGACATGGCGTTAATTACTGGTGTACCTGCGAACCCTACAGAAACATTCTTCTGCCCCGACAGTGGTATCTCCGGAACCAAGTGGTGGTCTATCGAGCACTTCTGTGCCCCTGTATCTACAAGGAAACGGTGCTCCTTATTCCCGACTCTCATTTCTACGTAGGGTCCTCTCTGATTCACGGGAATAGACACTGGTTCCGACCCCTGTCGTGGGCTGTCCTATCGCGAAAATAACACATCGTCCGATGTGTAGTCACCGCTACTGCTGTAATACGTGTTTGGTTGTGTATCAAAAATATTCCCATTTCCCCCTCGATGTCCTCCACTCTGATCATTTCTCTGTTGGCCCTGCCCACCCTGATTTTGGTTCGAAACACTTTGGTTCAATGTCTGGTTCTGTTGTGCTTGGTTTTGGCCATATGATTGGTTTTGAGTACCTCCATTGGTATATCCCTTCTCTGACCAAACCCACCTCTATTCTGTAGGTGCGGGCATTGCGCTCGCCAGTGTCCTTCCTCCTTACAGTACGCACATTGATTTAATCCCAATGACACCCCATGCATATTATTCAAATTTCCCCGGCCTTGTGCATTACCTCTACCTCTATTGTATCCCATGACCTGCTGCAGTAACACCCTTGTTTTTAAATTTACTCTATCCTTCACCTCTCTTTCTTTCGCCACATTTACCCTGTTCTTGTAATATTGGGCTATGTGTGATATCTCACTCACCGGTTTTGCTGCCCAGGAACTTTCCGACGTCATTAACATATCTTGAATTGGCGATATTAGTCCCCTCACATATTTATCAACAAATAGCCTTTTCCCCAACTCTGTGCTCACATCCTGCCCACTGAAGTCTGTGAATACTCCTTCAAATCTATTGAAATAATCCGTTACTGGCTCATCCTTGCCCTGTACACATGTAGTTAATTTGTCCCACTGAATCCTTTTTTCTGGAATTATTTCCCTCAATCTTTGCATTATCCGTTCTGGTAGATCTGCCATGTGGGTTCCCGGATTTTCCCCTACTTTTCTATTTTTATCCTCCAGTAGTAACTCTGCCCATGTGGCGTCAAAAGCCCCCACGTCATCTACCGTCCTCATCTGTTTCCATATATCTGCTGGCAAAATGACTGGGAAAATCAAATCTATATCGCTCATAGTAAGCACTGCTGATCTCAAGGTTGACTCTACTTCCTTTTAGAAACCTGCTGGATTCTTTCTTATATCGGGAATCGTCTGTTTTATAGTATTCACCTCTTGCCTGGAAAAGGGGACATGCACATACTGGGCGGTGAAATGGGCTGGTGTTACCTGCGCTCAAACTGTACCCGTCGCAGGGATCGCTACTTTTGGTACAAACGTGGGCGGGACCTCTCTCATTGGAAATGCCCCACTCACGATCCCTCCCCCTTCTCTTAGGTTCAATAGTATTCCTAAGTCCAGTGATAGGCCCGTTTTTCCTGTACTTCGCTCGAATGCTCTCTTGTATACCGCTAGTATCACAGGTGGGCTGGCCTTATTTTTTTTTATATCCTTCTCTATCAAATGTTCAGCCATCGATTGCAGTGCCTTTCTTTTCATTGACATGGAATAGTCGTGAAATATGTCATGTATGACCATTGTTGGGATACTAGGATTCGACACCCACTTTAGCGCTTCTCATATACACACTTTCAGCTTGTCGCCCCTCTGTACAGATGACATTGAATGTCTCCGCTGTATGTATGATTCTACCATCCCTCTCCCCTCTCTTCTAATATCCCAACCCCTGTACCCAGGCGCAGCAAACATTTCGGCATACTCATTATCCAACTCATTTTTAAGATCAAAAAGTCTATCCACATGTTCCTTCACTTCTTCATCTTTTATTCTACAACATGGTAGTTGGTTCAAATCTAACAATCGTTGTGGTGGTAATTTGTTAAGCAAATTTTTCCATTCTCCCACCAAAAATGTCCCCATGCATTCCAACACTACCTGTCTCTCATCGCTTCTTCGGTACCCATACAATGAGGCCAATGCTGCCGTCTCATCATTTCCTTCTATGTACATTTCTGCCTCTTGCCGTAATTCAATCTTTCTCTCTTTGCTGATCGCGCTTCGAGTTACCCGTCCAAATCCTGTTCCTTCAGCCCCGCCTCTCGCCTCCCCGGTCTCAATCTCGACTTCGGGAGGGGCGGCTGGTGCTGAATCTGTCTCTAGAGCGGGAGGTGCGGATGGGACAGGTGACACAGGTGGCATCTGTGAAGGGCCTTGCTGGGTGCTGGGAAATTGTGTGTCCGCGGTCTGTGCTTGTGGGAGTGCTCGTGCTGTGGGCGGGGCTTGGGTTAACGCTTGCGTGAGGGGAAGTGCTCGGGCTACGGGAGGGGGTATGAGAGCTACTGGTTGGGCCCGTGCAGTTACTGCTGATGTGTCTGGTTTTGATTCTGGTTTTGGGCCTCGACCCGTGTTAGTTAACAAATGTTCCATTAATTCATCTGCTATGTGTAGTTTCCGCTGCGGGTATATTCTCTCTATGTTCATCTGGTCCCGTCTCCCTTCCCGTCTTAGACTCTCAGTCCACTCCTCCTCTTCCTTCTCTTCTGCTTTCTCAAGCTTCGTTTTATGCCTACGCGCATGCTTCTCTCTACTCCTCAGTCAGAGCATCGCTTCCCTCCTCCAATCTTTGACGGTCTCAAAAGCTGCAGGTCGCGCTTTCTTTCTAATCAGCACCCTCTCTAGGTTATCTATCCTCCCCATCTCAAAACTACCATTAATCGGCCACTGATGGTCGGGTTGCTTTCTAGTTTGCCTATGCCAAATTTCACAAAATATTATCGCACCCACACCATATTTCGCACACATATCATAAGCCGGCGTTCCCCCAGGCGGTGCACTTTGGCCATATTCCAAGGACTGTCTACCGCAGCTGAAAAGCCCCGCTAAAGTGGACAGTACTCCAGGCATGTTTCTTTAACCTTCCCCTTTGGTTAGCCACTTTTACCTGGACGTTTGAGTTTGCAAAATCAACACTCTACCAAAAATCAGGTTTCTCTTTGAATCGGGGAATGACTCACCTGATAAAACAAGTCGCCTGTTCTAACGCAACCTCTCCCCACGTCGTGTCTAAGCTTCTCTGGCTTCTGCCTCATCTCGGGACCCTCGCCTCCTTTGCCCTCTGGCCCGGTACGTCGATCAGGGATCAGATGTGTGCAGATCTGCGGAAGGAATCTCTCCTCTCTTCTACAGGGCGCCCCGTACACTTCTTGATCCCGGCTCGACCGTCCTGTCCTCGCCGTTCTTCCGCCTTTACTCCGTTACAACGTATACGATGGGGCAAGTGGGGGAGGGTCCCTATTCGGGCGCCATCTTGAAAGGGGCCCCTCGGGGTCCCTCGTGCTATGGAAACAAGGCAATGACCATACATGAAAAGATGCACCAGACACGAGGTTTCAAATTCCCAATGCTAGGGTTTATTGCAAGCAAAAGATAGTATCAATTGGCCAATTCTGATCTCACGCCCCGCAACGTGAGTTTCCTAGACCTCGAGGGACGCAAGAGAGCGAATTACGTACATCAGTTACATATATACAAAATGCATATCATACAATCAGCAAAGTCATGTTCAACACCCCTCTGTATTAAGTTCCTTTGAACTCGGGATGACGATGGACATATCCGACGAGTATGACGATTATAATGCTTTCGATGTCTATTCTAGTAACAATGTGCAATTTAGAAAGTGCGGAGGCATCTTTTAGAACACGGTGGTTCTGTTCTTGGAAGCAATCTGTACACGGGGGAAGAGCCACATTCCAAGCTTTGCTATCCATGAGGTACTATTCGTGTCCTGGGAGCCGACACGTTCTAAAGAGTTTTGCGAAGGGGGGCCGTAAGAGAAGCATAATTCAGGCCTTTAACTATATTATTCGAACATATTCTACCATCGTACGAGACTGGCTGGCAGCTGTGAAGTGATTAAATGCCCTGCAGCTTCCTCTCAAGGCTACAGAGAGGGAGCGTGGGCATTCCTTTCTGGGCTACCCATGAGGAGTTCAGCAAACTCTTCAGTCCTGCGACCTTGTCCTTTCATATTCAGACAACAATGTTAACAGTTGAGCAGAGTAAGCAGAATCCGCAAGAATTGCAAGCTGCGAAGCAGTTTTTAGACAGAAAGCAATGAGCAATGGTTAACAAGCAAAATGGCGATTCTTACTATATTTAAAATGGCTGCTCGTCAGTCAAGCATAGCAGTTCATATTTCTCCAATTCGGTGCATAAGACGGTTGGCCCACATCCATCAAGTTACGTCTATCATTCAAATGAAGGGTATTCATTTTTCCATATTGACAATTAGACACACACACGCACACACATCCACAGGTACACCTGCATACACACACACTTACTTTCTACAATGAAACTTTGACATTGCTGCTACTGTCCATGTTATTTTGTGTGTTGGAGACACTGCCGCACAAGCAGATGTGCCCAGAACAGTGCAACTCTGTGTGGCACCTGAGATACCTTCCATACATTTGCAATGTAGTTAGTTGCTAATAGCTCAAGTTCCTCCTCCCCATGCTTTTGGCAGCACCAGAAGCACAAAATAGACAACCATAAGAATGAAAAAGGGGTGCAAAAGGGTGAAATTAAATAGCTCGAGGGGCACACTTCTCCATCAGTGGAAGAGGATGTGTAGTAAAATGCCACAATTTACCTAAATGCAATCTAATTGAGACATCATCATCTTAAACACACCTTTGTATGGATAGAAAGTTCTCCCTAAAGCAATGAAATGGCCAAAGCCGAAAAAAAGACCCTGACAACCCTTGTTTCAGGCCCACATATAAAAGGACCCTGCAAACCTGTGTTTCACTAATACAGACACAACAGAGGACTAATGAATGGGCCTGACAACCTTCCCTACTATAACATAAGCAGAATACAGGGTTTAATATTTTCTCTGACTTATCCAACAGTTTTTCAGGACCACTAACCACAAACTAACAATGAAGTGAAACAGGTCTGTTAGAAAATTGGGTGACACTAATCACCAGTCAGAGGAAGATAGGAGAAAAAGAATACACTTTGAAAGTATGATCTTTTCATCAGTTAAAATGGTATAGTTTGTAATGAGAATAGACCTTCTGTTGTATTTAAACCAGAAACTGGTGTAAGTCCTATAAAGCCGTCATGCTGCAGAATGACTCGGAGGCAATGATGGTCAAATTACGGAATAAAAATGCAGCGGACTTCTGGAGAACCATTAACAACAAATTTGCTCCACAAGCTTCTCTGCAGGCAAACCACATCTCCGAAGCAACATGGACTGCCTTTCACACCAACATGTTTAGTGCGGAGGGGTGTGTAGAAGACTGCTATTCCTCGAAATTGGCTAAAAGGGACCTAAAGTTCGATCGCCATGATATTCTAACTGCAATACAAAGAGTAAACGCATCCAGAGCACCGGGCCCTGATGGTTTTACGAATTACACTATCAAACATAATCCAGAGGCCTGGACGAACTTTTGCATGACACTCTTTCAAAGAACATCTGACAAACGAGTATCTCCAACATCCTGGAAGAGCGCAATTGTAGTCCCGATTTTCAAAAAGGTCAACAGGGCTAACCCTGGTGATTGCAGACCTATTGCCTTGCTAGATGTCATCGGTAAGATCTACGCGACCCAACAACAACAGATGCTCATTGACCGGGGAATTCTCTGGAATAAATTAAGAGCATGGAACTGTCCCACAAGCCTTGTTGAAGCCATTAGGAAACTGCACTCCAATACAAACATCAAAATTCGGCTTGATCGACAGGGGACTCTTTCAAAGCCGATTGACACATTCAAGGGCGTGAAACAGGGCTGTCCTCTGGCTGCCATCATCTTTAATCTGTTTCTATCTGATGTCAGCGAAGCCCTTAGTGAAGTTCCCTCCTTTCCACCTAAGATGAATGGCACCCACGTAAGTTGGCTTGTTTACGCGGATGATCTTATATTGTTAGATATGACTCCTATCGGACTCGAACATAAAATGGATGCTCTTGAAGCATATGTGCACCAAAATGGTCTGCAAATTAATAAACAAAAGTGCAAGATATTAACACTGCAAAATCTGCGGACTGTGAAGAAAACTCAGAAAAAACAGAACTGGTTTATCGAAAAGACGAAGCTAAACACTGTATGTAACACAAGATACTTGGGCATGAGAATAAGCTCAAATATAGACGATGCACCTTGGGCAGATCTAGCGAAATCGAAATGCCGACAATTGGCGTGCCAAGCAGCGATTATCAACAGGCAGTTCATGAAATTTTCGCTAAAACCCATGATTGCATTTTACCAACAAAAAGCTGTACCAGCTATAATTTACGGTGCTGAAAATGCACTGGGCTGTTCTTATAAGCTCTGGAACACTCTTGAAAACATCTTTTGGGTAAGAGCGTTACATCTGCCTCGTGGCACGTCCACAGTCTGCATCAGATACGAATTGGGGTTAATATCGATGCACGCTAGAGTAAGCTGGAGCTTACTATGCCTCTTCAGAAAAAGCACTTTAACTAAACCAGCGTTGCAGTATGAGATACTAAAATCGAAGAAGGGACATGCTAGCATTACTCTATCAATGTGGAACAAGTACTGCACTGAGATCCTGGTATTTGTATGACACCAAGCTTTCAACGCTGTTAGAAAATCCAGTTCTTGGCAAGAATGAAGTTTGGAGCATGGACTGGCATCTAACATGCGAACAAAGACGTAACACTAGAATGATGGCTGATGTACCAGGAGAGGCTAGAGCAAATGGCAACCTCCAAGCTTACAATTTCCAGATCCCACATACTTGAGGTTTAGACTGAATCTAATGGCTACCAAAGAACTTCAAAATCTACACAATCCAAACATAGAGCTACTTTGCCGTTTCTGTAAATCCTGTACAGAGACGCTGAAACATCTAACTCTTTTTTGCCCAAAACTACGCACACTGAGATCTTGGACACTCGGTCCTGTATTTGTGAAATTGCAGACACCGGCCCTCATTCCAACCCAGGTGGTAAGTTCCCTACTTTACCACCATGGTGTAAACTCTGTTTACACCATGGTGGATGGCGGATTTACCGCCCCATTCCAAGGTGAGTGGGGCGGTAAATCCCCAATCCCCATTTACCCTTCCCCATTCCCATTTTCGCCCCATAGGGCATAATGGGAGTGGGGAAGGCGCTAATTACGCCACCGTAAATTACGGTGCCGTAATTAGCGCCAAGGACGCTTAGCGCCTTGGTACTTAACGCCTGCTAAAAGCAGGCGTTAAGGAGGAAATCAGGCGTTAAGGGTTAACGGCGCCGACGGCGCCGTTAAACCCTTAACGCCTGGGTTGGAATGAGGGTCACTGTGCGGTGCGGAACAGTGGGAATGGATGTTTGAAGGATCAAACCGTACACTCATGTTCGCTTTAATAACATTCCTGGACGAATTAAACAAACGTTTGAAAGAAAGTGAAACCGACACAGAAGTAGTATCTACAGAAGTCGGTACTTAAGGACCTCCAGAATGGTTTTTAGATCGGACCTTTGCGCAACAATGCAATCCTGCACGCAGTAAGATGGATTAGCCTTAAGAAAGCGCACATACTAAGATGTGGAGGGGAGCAAGCATTGTGAACTGTTTGTTTTGTACTCTTTTCTTTTTTTAAAGGTTTGTATAAACCATATAAAAAATAATTACAAAAAATATATATTTATTCTTCTTTTTCTTCTTTTTGTTTCGCTTTTCTTTTCCTATACTTAATTGTGTAGAAAATGTTATTTTACTCACCCTCTCTTGTATGTACAGTATGTATTGTCGTGTATGAATTTAAAGCAACTCCCTTGAGTTTAGATATATATTTAAGAGCTTATTCCTTCAAATCAATTTATGTTAAGCTATCATGTGTTTTTTCAACATTACTGTTGTATGTCATGGTCACTATTTGATGTTTGTTATGATATTTTTGTAAAGAAAATTATTATTAAAACTGACACAAGACCTTTCTGATTTGAGTTGCTGGGCAAAACAATATATGTTACTTTATTGATCCACACACTTTGGCAACATTCCTTTCACATGGTTGTGTAGTTTCATGCACTACTACATTTTGCCCCACTCAATATACTTAGCACACCTAGGGTGTCGTGAACCATAAAGAACACCCAATTACAATGAACCATCCTCGATGACAGGGATGAGCGGAGTGTACACAAGCATCTAGACCCGGGATCTCAAATTGATATGACCCAGGGGAATGAATAGAAAAGCCTAACTTAGCAAGGCTTACTTTGAAAAATACTCATAGAAGAATCTACAGAGGTACACCTCTATGTTGATGGTCAAATATTTCAACATAACTGTTGTGATGTCAGCAACGAGCCACAAGGCTAGTGCTGAATCACGTGTTCAGGGTCACATGCTCATGCATGTGACTCGCATCAATAAAGTCAGAGTAACCCAGTCACAGAGTAAGCCAGTGTCTGATTGGTCATTGCCATGGTGGGTGCGCGGCGCCCAAACACTGGGCCCACCAAGGCTGCCCCACATGATGGGACCTCCTCATCAAGTGGGGGCCAGAAACAGCAGCCCCTCTAACAACTGGCAACGAGGTGGGATCGATACACACTACCGCTGGCCTTCCGGCTCCTGCCTGGGGGAACAGAGTCCCATGCAGCACGATCTGCCACAGTGGGACACACACAACAAATGTGATCAAAATGAATGAGTGTTCCTGCCTGGGGGAACAGAGCGGTGCGGCAAGCACCACTCCTGCATGAATGATGATCTCCCGCATGATGGTTAGGTGCGGCTTGGCCTTTTCTGCCGCCGCTGCATAGAAGGTCCATTTGTCTCCCATAGAAAGGTCCCAGTGGGGACAGGGCGGGCAGGGATGAGTGAAAGCGTTGTGTTTGCCGCCAACTATAAGAAAATTATGACTTTCCTGAATGGCCGATATAATGCGGCATGGGAGCTGCCAACATGAAAAAAACAGTAAGTCTCCCACCTGGTGGGAGAGCATGCGGCTCTGCTTTTGCCAGAGCCACAAAAAGACACACAAAGAAGTGAAACATTTTACTCCTTCCTGGGAGAGAGGCAGAGGAGATGGCTTCCCCTCTACATGCAGCTTTAAAGAGACGCTTCTGCATGGGGGGGCAAAAGAGAGGTCTGCACCTCTGCACGGGGAGTTCGGTGGCCCATGCCGCCACATTTATTTTGGATGCTCCTGCCTGGAGGGGTGAAGAGCGAGGTGAAGAGCAGCCAATGCTGCTTAATTGCTGGTAAAAGTTCCTGCCTGGGGGACCACTACAGTTGCTTTAGAGGCTCCTGCCTGGGGGAGAAGACTAAGGAGCAGTCACAGTAGTATAAGCTCCTGCCTGGGGGAGAGAAGCAGCCGGTGCTGCTACAGTAAGGTGCTAATCTTCTGGCTGGGGGAGAAGTGCGGCCTAAGTCGCTAAAGTAATGTGCTAACCTCCAGCCTGGGGGAGAAATGTAGCCCAGGCCGCTGCAGTAATGCGGTATGCTCCTGCCGGGGCAGAACACAGAGGGCAGCCTGCACCTCTGGACACTTGGTAGAGGCACTCCTGGGTGGGAGACAGGCACTGCCTCAAATTAAGGCACTCTTGACTGGGGGAGAGGTGCGCTGCCCAAAGAAGCTCCTGCCTGGGGGAAAGGCCGGGGGAGAAGAATGGCGCGGCAAGAACAGATGCAGCAGTGGTCTTCATGGGGAGCCACAACCGTGACCCTGCCTATCTTGCAGCCAAGATAGCAGGTCATGCAGCGGGGTACGTTCCGGCAACATTCAACAGGAGAAGAGCGGGGTGGTAAGAACTGCGGCGCAGCCCAAGTGTGCTACCGTCAACTTCTGCTGGGGACAGCCTGGCTACGGCGCAACCATTGCCGATGCTTCAAAGTGTGTGTGACTGCCATGAAGAGATAGGACATTGAGGGCCCTGACCGCTGCAGTAATTCTTGGGGAAGGTTCCCTGCCTGAGGGGAACCTGGGCACTGCATGGCCCTGACTGCTGGCCGTGCCAGCTGCAGCAGCAGAGAGCCTCAACACGGTGGGGCTGGCGCAATCTCAGAAGGGAAAAAGAACTCCTACCTGGGGGGTGGGGTACCCGGGCACAGACCTGCCCGCTGCCGTCATCTGTTCCTCACCTGGTGGGGGAGTCAAGGAGAGTGACCTCCCATTACCCATATCCTCAAGGGAGAGAGAGGGCCCAAAAGACTCCAGACTGTCTGCCACAAGTAGGGAGAACAACCCAGGTCCGCCAGAAGGATCATTCTGCAGCAATGGGAGTGGAGGGGGGCTGCAAAGACCTTCCACCGGCTACGTAGTGCTGGCCTGCATGCTAAGCCCAGAGGGGGCAGGGACTGACTGGTGAGACAACAGCGATGTGACCCACAACAGTGACCTCGCACCTGTGGCAGCCCACAGTTGGTGCTAACTGGACCGCAGCCACAGTGAATTCCTGCCTGGGGGAGGCTACAATGGATGCAACAGCCTTGGCCCTGCCGCATCTCTCCCCTGAGAGAGTGCTAGGGTGGCCAGGCAAAAGGCAAGACGGGAAAGGCGGCGCAGCCCAAGTGTGCTACCGTCAACTTCTGCTGGGGAGAGCCTGGCTACGGCGCAACCATTGCCGATGCTTCAAAGTGTGTGTGACTGCCATGAAGAGATAGGACATTGAGGGCCCTGACTGCTGCAGTAATTCTTGGGGAAGGTTCCCTGCCTGAGAGGAACGTGGGCACTGCATGGCCCTGACTGCTGCCCGTGCCAGCTCCAGCAGCAGGGAGCCTCAACACGGTAGGGCTGGCGCAATCTCAGAAGGGAGAAATAACTCCTACCTGGTGGGGGCACCCGGGCACAGACCTGCCCACTGCCGTCATCGGTTCCTCACCTGGTGGGGGAGTCAAGGAGAGTGACCTCCCATTACCTATATCCTCAAGGGAGAGAGAGGGCCCAAAAGACTCCAGACTGTCTGCCACAAGTAGGGAGAACCACCCAGGTCCGCCAGAAGGATCATTCTGCAGCAATGGGAGTGGAGGGGGGCTGCAAAGACCTTCCACCGGCTACGTAGTGCTGGCCTGCATGCTAAGCCCAGATGGGGCAGGGACTGACTGGTGAGACAACAGTGATGTGGCCCCAGGTATCCCGGGGCACAGCTTTGCTGGCTAGTGGAGCGCACTCTATCTTGGGTGAATAGACAAAGAGGGACTGCCCTATGACCAATCTGCTGATGTGGTCCGGTGTCCCCAGTATGGCTTTTCCGGCCATTGGGGCGATTCCCCCCTCTCTTGTGGACTGAGAATGAGGGGCTGCCCCCATGACCAACCTGCCGATGTGGCCCTGGTGTTCCTGGTGTGGCTTTGCTGGCTAGTGGGGCGTTCCCTACTCTTTTGCTGGACTAATCAAGTTTGAAGTGATAATGGTCCCAAGAGGTGTTTTGCATGGCAATGTATATATGTGTGTAAATGTATACCATGACAACGAGGCATGTTTATAATGCGTTGTTACTGCAGACGTGTGACCATTTAAGTGGACTCAGTAGTAATGTGTACTGTAAACTGTGAAGCTGCGTTTGATGTTCCGGTTTAAAGTAGCTGAGTAAAGTAGCTTGTCATCAGTTCCGACCAGACTGCAAATGGGTCTTGTAATTACCACCATCACTGACGAGATTACACACTTAACCGCCCAAACATTGGTAGTGGACCCCTGTAACGAGAGTGTATAGTAGTGTTTTAAAATGATGCACAAGTGCAGAGTGAGTTTTAGCGGTCACTGTAATGCATGCAATCTAATGTTGGTATTGTGTGAAAAGTTTTTTTTTTACCCTTGGCATGGGATGTTGTGATGTCAGCAACGAGCCATAGGGCTTGTGCTGAATCACCAGTGCCAGGTGTTGTATCTCTCGTCCCGGCCGAGGCATCGGCGGGGATTAGAGAGAGGCAGGCCCGCATGGGTGGGCCACGCTGCGCAGCTCCTGTTGGAGCACAAAACACATGGACACCGTCATGGTGCTGGCTTGCCCCAGAACTGCCTCTGCAGCGGGGGGGTGGGGCCTTTATTGAGCACCTTGCGTCACCGTGTAGCGGGACGCAAGGCGGATATAACATTCCTCCTTTATTATAACTGAACAAACAAACAACTATGCATTTCTCAGCCAACGGGCTACTCCCTTCTTATCAAGTCTCTCATAGGGAGGCTCTACCACTCGTAGTCTCTGAGTCTGGTCGGAGGCCGGGTGGCGGTTCTTAACCCATATCTTCCACCCCTGAGAATGGCCCCCTCTGTCACCTCGGGTTGCTCACCTTCATTGTCCTTCTCACCTGGTTCTGGCTCACCCCATGGTTCCTCGGCTCCTTCGTCCATGCTTTCTCCGTCGTGTGGGCTTGTCTGTCCCTCGTCCCTCGATGGATCCACTATCGACAGATTATCTTCTTCTGGGGGGCACTCGCCGTCTGTCCACAAATTCCTTGGCACTGCCTTGAACCATGACGCATTTCTCATCACTTGTCTTTGCCCCCTTTTTGCAGTTATCATGGTGCCTTGCCGTCTACTGATTGTCAACGGGGCTGCGTCATAGCGAGTGTCTAGTTTGGATTTGGAAGGGTTCCTCACCATAACCACCTGATCACCAACTCGGTGATTGGACCGCTTGGCACGCCTTTTGTTGCTCATGTGGGCGTTGGCTCCTGTCCTCCTTGATTCGGTGCGCTTGTGGTTGAATGTTTCTGGGCTCCGGCTCGGGTGATGTGGTATGGAGGAGTTGATGAGTGTGCCGTACATCAGGTCCGCCGGCGGTATCCCTGTCATGCTGTGGGGTGTGACCCTGTAATTCCATAGGTATCGGTATAAATCTACCTGCCATGGGCTGGCATTGATGCGTGACAGGTTCAGTACCTTGTTAATTGTCCGCATGAAGCATTCCACATCGTAGTTTGCCTGTGGCCATCTCGGCATGATATGGGAATATCGCTGTTCCGTTGCTGTTAATGCCCTGGAGGCATAGGCAATCGGCTTTTGCTCTCCAGTGTTCGTCACCTGTATGAGAATGGCCCCTAGGCCCACTGGGCTGCCGTCCACGTACAGTTCAGTGGGAAGTGCCGGGTCGTAATAGGCCATTGTGGTGTCAGCTGACAGTGACGTTTTGATGTTTTCAAACGCCTCTTGGTAGGCATGTCCCCACTCCCACTTCATGTTGGCCTTTGTAAGTTCTCGCAGAGGTTTCCGAGAGCGTGGCTAGATTCGGGATAAACCTCCTACAGTAGGTGGCCATACCTAAGAAACTGCACACCTCCGTTGGTGTGGTGGGAGGTGTGGCAGCTTGGATGTCAGTCACTTTCTGGGGGTCCGCTGAGATGCCTGTGCCATTGAACGTGTACCCAAAGAATGATATTTCATCCTTCAGGAATTCACATTTTTCTTTGTGTATTGTCAGGCCTGCGCCTTCCAACCTGTTGAGTAGCATATGCAGCCTTCTCATGTGTTCTTCTTTGTTGCTGGCATGGATCAGAATGTCGTCACTGACATTTAAGTCTCCCGGTATGTCTCGGATCACCTCCTGTATTGTTTGCTGGAAGACCTCGGTGGCTGAGGAGATTCCAAAACTCAGGCGCTTGCACCTGCATAGGCCAATGTGAGTTGAAAATGTTGCTATGTACCGGGAGTCCCGGTGCAGCTTCAGCTGGTGATAACCGGCATTCAGGTCGACCTTAGAGAATATTTTGGACCCGGTGAGGTCTGCCACTATCTCATCCAGGGTCGGGGTGATATGGCGCTCCCGCTTTATTGCTTCGTTGGGTAGGCGCATGTCTATGCATATTCTGACCTTCCCAGGTTGTTTCGGCTTTTTTGTGACAACCATAGGAGAGACCCATGGCGTCCGCCCTGTCACTTCCTCGATGATGCCCGCTTTCTCCAGTGCCCTTAGTTCCTTTTCCACTTGGTTGCGGATGTGGCACGGCCTCCTTCTGTGTCGCACAGCTCTTGGTTGGACTGACTCACCGATGTGTAATTTGATCGATTTTCCTTTCAGGCATCCCATGCCCTTGAGTAGGTTAGGGTTTTTCTCCAACACATTCTCGACTTCTTGCGAGTCATTCAATTCACAGATGAAGCTTACCAGCCCTAAGTCCTCTGCGGCATCTCCACTTAGGAGGCATTCAATGCCCGCATTCACCACATAGATTTTTGATTGCAGTGATTTTTCACTGTGGCTGATGGTGGTTCGGAACCTGCCTACTATGGGCAGGGGGGTCTTGCACCTGTATACAAATAGTAGCGTGTCTGTTGCTTTCAAGTTTGGTGGGGGCATTAGTGTCTTGAACGTAGTTAGTGGCATCACATTTACAGAAGCTCCGTTGTCTATGGTCATCAGTATGTTTTGGCCCTGGATCGCTACCAGGCATTTTCGTCTTCTCAATTTTCTTCTTTGGTGTGGTGTTTCCGTGGTTGAGGGCAGACACCAAGTAAACCTTCCTTCCTTTCTTCCATTGCTGCTTCGCGGAGTCCTGTTGGAGCTGTGCTGCGTCACCTCCTTCCTCCTCTGTGGAAGAGTTTGTGGTTTCGATTCGCCGGGCTTTGGCCTGTTTTTTTTTCTTACCACCACTCCTGTCCTGGGATGCCTGTGGTGTCGGTTGTTGCACACCTGACAACCTGCATACCTTGGCATAATGTTCTTCCTGCCACATGCACCGCATGTTGTTCCCTGAGCCGGGCAGTTGCGTCTTCCGTGGCGAGGCCCTCCGCACCACCCACATTCCGTGGGTCCTGGTGTTCGGGGCTGCCATCTGGGGTGTGTGTAGTTACCACCGGTTTCATCCCTCGTGGGTTGGCGATTCGTGATCTGGGCCACGGTGGCCGATGTGAGGGCTGGCTGTAGTTTCTGAAGGGTCGTGCTCATATGTGCTGCCCTGGCGTGTGCTAGTTTCCCCTGGCAGCCCAGTTCAAGGATTCGGGTCAAGTAAATGCCCTTCTCGCTCAGTACCATCCTTCTCAGTTTTTCTGACTGGATGCCGTTTATGAGTTGCCGCCGGATTTCTTTGTCAATGTCTGTGAATTCACACGATATTGCCAACTTCCGGAGTCTGGTGTGGTAGGCATCTAGCGTCTCCTCTTCCGACTGGATTGTCGTGCAGAATATGAATGTCTCATAATCTGGGTTGAGTTTGGGGAGAAAATGGGCCGTTAGGGCATCCTTCGTCTGCTGGTAGACATCAAGGCTTTCGTCAATGGTGAGCGAATTGAAGATGCGTAATACTTCATCCCCCACATTTAACAATAGGTGCGACTTCATCTTCCTTGCAGTGGTGATGTCTTTACACTCCATTGTCATCTCAAACTTTTGCAGCCACAGTTGCCATCTTGGGCCAACTGATGATGGGTCAGTGTATGGGTCGAAAGGCTAGAGAGACACTGATGATCCACCTTGTGGGCGGGTTTGTGGCGTGGACATCGACAGGTTTGCGGCCATTCGGGATGGCGTGCCGGGCCTGGGGGTGGATGTTCCTGTCACCATGTTTGGGAGTCACTTGGCCACGTGTGGGGGTCGATGTCTCACCTGGCTTGCCCATGTGGGAGTCCTCGGCCTTTTTTGCATGTTTCCACGTGCTGGGCATGATTGAGTGTCCCCTCCCCTTCTAGCTACCTGCTTCACGGTGCAGATGACCTCCGGCTCCGTATGGTTGCGTGGCGTGGTCAATCCGGCGTTGTCAGCGTGTTAATATGGTTTACGGAGGAATGATGTTGAGAAACAGAATTTTTGAGAAAAAATATTATTTTTTATTTTTTTGGGTGGGTGTGGTGTGCCCCCCCCTCCCCACCGTGTTTCCAAAAATGTTGCCGATGATCAAGGCTTGAATCAGCTGTCTGGCGGTGGCACGCGTGCCGTCTAGTTCAGGTTCCTCGTCGCCAGTGCTGTATCTCTCGTCCCGGCCGAGGCGTCGGCGGGGATTAGAGAGAGGCAGGCCCGCGTGGGTGGGCCGCACTGCGCGGCTCCTGTTGGAGCATAAAACACACGGACACCGTCATGGAGCTGGCTTGCCCCGGAACTGCCTCTGCGGCGCGGGGACGGGGCCTTTATTGAGCGCCTTGCGTCACTGCGTAGCGGGACGCAAGGCGGAAATAACACCAGGTAACATGCTCAGAGGCCAGTGCCTGCATGGTCATTGTTGCTGTGCGCGGCGCCCAGACACTGGGCCAACCAGGGCTGCCCCACATGACAGGTCCTCCACACCACACGGGGGCACAGGCCCCCTATAACAATTAACATGTAGACTGTTAAAATGCTGCACTAAAACGCAATTCATTTTGTGTCCATTAAAAGAATGCGCTAAAGATGTGATTCATTTAGAGCCTCCGACATTAAACTGATAAAGAACTTGCAATTATGTCCAAACATAACATACTGAACATCCTTTAAATACTTCTAAACAGGGAAATGCATGTTTTTAATCCCACTGAAGTGATATTTCGCCATTACTGCACGTGTCTCTCATGCAGCGTCACCCCTAAAGTATCTGGAACTAGTTAACATGAACGCTGCCAGCCTTCCCAAGGCTTGCCTATATTAGGACAAGGAATATTTTTTCACAAAAAAAAAAAATCACAAAACAAATATTGTAAATGCAACGCTTCTCATAAGATCTGCTTTACTTATGGTGTGACTGGGTCCTGGGAACTAAAGCCACTGCACACATGGTCTGAACCACATTAGCAACAGGCAGCTTCCTATGGTCTTTTCAGGGCAAAATGAGAGCGTGGTGGGTTTGGGGGACAGATGGTATCTATTAAGCAAACAATATTTCTACCGTTGAGCGCTTTTTGCTGGCTCCTTACCACACGCTCAGCGGGAGCTAATGGGCGCCATTTTAATAAAGAAAGGGTGAAAAGGCAACAGGACAAAAAATCAGTGGGCCGGTTATGAGAGGCTCACAGTCGCAGAGCAAAATGGAAAGGTTATATTATGGCGACTGGTTAATCCTTTCCACGAGCATAGGATAGGCAAAAAACGAACGCTCTGAACATCATGGCACGAAGTGAGAGACTGGCAGTTGGCTACTCTGAACCCTGGGAAACAGGGCACGGTGCCAATAATCGATTATCACTCTCTCTTGCAATACTGCGCCATCTTGCAAGGGTGGGGGATTGGCGCAGATTACAGCCGGGCGATAGGGATTTTTGAGAGATATTGTTCAAGTAACGTCTACAGCTCTCTTTCTCTCTCTGTCTGTCATGGCGGGGGCTCGTGCTCGCTCCATTGGATTAGCAAACACTGGAAGGGTGCCCGGAAAGAATCGTTTGGCCCCGGTCAGGAGTGAAATGTTCGAGTCAAAGGCTCTGCTGGGAAAAATTCGCTGTTTAAACATGGCAGGAGAATCTTCACGTTCCATTGAACTAGAAGGCAAAGGCGCTTAATTATGTCGTTAGTATGTGGTAAATGGAGTCCATTTAGAGTGCGCGTGTGCAAAAATCGAGTGCTTGAGACTTGGGCCTGACTAAGGAATGAGGATACACAATTCTGCAGGCTTCTGTCCTAAATACACTTTGAAAATGCAGTTTAACATTGAGCTTGTTTCCAAAGTGAAAGGCTTTGGCCCTCATTACGACCCTGGCAGAAAGGGTTTTACGCCAGCGTAATGCATGGCGTACCTTTCCGCCTTACTACGAGTTCCCGTAGCGCCATGGTGGTTTTTTCACCTGGTTTTTCCGGGCGGAAAAATCCATGGCGCTACGGGACCTGTCGTTAATTACGCCACCGTAATTTACGGTGGCGTAATTAACGCCTTCCCCACTCCCATTATACCCTATGGGGCAAAAATGGGAATGGGGAAGGGTAAATGGGGATTGGGGACTTACCGCCCCGCCAAGGTCGGAATGGGGCGGTATGTCCGCCAACCCCCATGGCGGAGTTGGCAGCTCTGCGCCATGGACCATGGTGCAAATTGCACCATGGTCCTCCGCCAGGGTCGTAATGAGGGCCTTTCTCTTTAATTGCGTTCAGCTTTAAATGATCTCTTGTAGTGTACGTGGTGGGGTCGAGGGAGAAGGCCACTCGAACTGGAAGGAAGAACTCCCAGCATCCCACTTCTGAATTTCTTTTTCCTAGTGAAGTATGTTCGAACCAAATAAATGTGCACGACATTTTATTATATTGTGCAGTTGCTTCCGAATGGAGACTCACTATTTTAGTGCAATACACGGCATCAGTGATCCGCCTTAAAACCAATGCATTTTCCCAAACAGAATCTGCTGTTTTAAGTCTGGTAGTGTGTTTTTCCCCAGTTTAAAGTTAAAAGACCTTTGCTTCAAGATTTATTTTAGTTTCCTCCAAATCGGAAAACCCCCTCATCTTCAAAATTTTCGCAAGATTTCCTTTATGGAAAATAGATAAGTGTGTACATGTATTCAAGTGTAGAATTGTACCACCTCAGATTAAAGTGGCTCGTAATATTCTGACAATAACTGAAGTTAAAAATGACTAATAATAAGACAAATATGGGCCATTTACGTAGGGCAAAAATGAAACTATTTGTACGTATCAGGGCTGCAAGGAGCAGAGGACACTGGGAGTGCTGGACCACTTGTCTAGTAGACAAAGAAACCATATGAAGAATAGCCACTGCGCGATGTGGTAAGTCAGCACATCTGAGGGTATTTCTGCTCCTGTGGCTCAATGCCACCTACTCAGTGGCTGAAAACTGCCGACTCTTGAGGCTAGATCTGCTGTGGCTGCATGTCTACAATTCTCTACAAATCTCATGGCTGAACCCTACAGCAGAGCCCACATTTGTGTTTATTTAAACATCTAGAGCAGGCGTCTCTAAGCTTTATGCTAGCAAGAGCTACGTGTAGCTAATGGCCAATAGACAGGAGCTACTGGGGTGACAATGTCAATGAGCATGGATCTGCGTGATTTTACCAAACCCAAAGGTTCGACTCCCAAAAGTTCGATTTATATTTTTTTTATTTTCCGCAAATATATATGTGGGGGGAGGACCCCCACATGCCCCCCACCTTATCCCTATACATTTTTTATACACTTTACCCCCCCATATATATATATATATATATATATATATATATATATATATATATATATATATATATATATATATATATATATGCAGAAAATTGGGGGTCAGACTTTTGGGAGTATTCGGTCCTTTTGTACAATACCAATGAGCATGATACATTGTAACCAAGATTTTTTTTAGCGGTTTATTTGTTTTTTATATAAAAAAAGGAGCAAAGTATGCATTTACCTTCATATTAATACCTGCAAAAAACATCTTTGTTTCATTATTGTTTATTAGTAGCTGTCTCCTATAAATTGGCCAGCATATCAGAATTTAGGGAACCAATCGGGACATTGATTGTGAAGGCTGACACTGCTTGCTATCCGTAAGTGCTCAGGAATCCAGTGTGTAGCTTGAAACAGCACTCAGATGCTGTCAGACGGGATAAATGTTTTGATTTCAGGAAGTTCATGTCTGAAAAAGGCAGATTCGGCAGGGATTGGCAGTCATATTGGCTGGTAGTGCAGATACCCTGCTTGGGTTAGTTTGGTCACCTAAATTCACACCAAACATGGCAGACAGACATTCAGGACAGTTTTTAAAATCTCTTACAACAGACTCAGCCACAGGAAACGCTGTGCCCTTCACAATTACACCATCTGCAAAAGTACCTTTGTTTTTCATCAAATAATTAGCAATTTTCATGGGGGACTCTGTAATAGAATTGGCATTTCAGCCAGGGGTGGACCGGCCTATAGGGAACTCAGGAGATTTCCCAGTGGGCCCCTGAGCCTTGGGCCGCTTTTGCATGGTATTTCCAATTTTTCCCATAGGAAAAGGGTTGAGATTGCTGAAAATGTGCAATATGGGGCCAATTTGAAGATTAATTGCAGGCCCTCTTTTGGTTTCCAGTACACCCCTGATTGCAGCATTTAGTTTACCTGCATTTTAGGGTCGCTGATAGTTTCTTTGGGAACATTAGTTTTTAATTTGTGTGTATTATTTCAAAATTTCTCAATGGTATTCTTTTTCCGCACTGTAACTTGGGCACCATAGATTAAAGATGCACGTTTTCTTTTGATGCTGGAAGAAAAAACATCGATTTCCTACTCTGGATGGAAATGGTACATCTATTGCCTTTTGTTGGCCAGCGCGTCTACATCTGCATCCAGGATTTCAACAAGGATACATTATGGGTTTCTTTTGGGGCGGCATGTGCAAAAACAATCTGACAAGTATTTCAATCAAAATCAAAATTGACAAAAGCGCTACCCACGGAATATTGGGACAAGATATATAGGGAGGCCTTTGCTACATTTAGCCCGAGTCTGGCGGAAACGCAGCCAAATACTGACAAGATGATATAGAACCCACTCCCATCTACATGACTCTTATCCTAACAACTCAAAAATGTGCTGCAAGGGATGTGGGATGGAGGGTACTCTGCTACACATTCAATGGGGCTGCCCGGGTTTACAGGATTTCTGGTTGGAGGTCAGGTCCAAACTGAAGGAAATAACGCTGTACAACAGCTGAACTTAAATTGCTGACACACTTAATACTGGCAGTCAAGCTGTCAATTCTTCATCTCTAGAGGGGGACTGAACCACCCGGTATAACTCTGATTGGACAAAGTATGGAACATTTTTGCCATGGAAATGCTCACCGTTAATATGAGGAACTCTCATCTAACCATCCAGGAAATCTGTGCGCCGTTTGTGAATTTTATGCAAAAAGGTTTCAATTCCCTGACATACCCAGTCCGATTGAGAGCTCTCAAACTGGTAAAAAATGCCCTTGATTGTGTTCCTTACCCCTCTTTCGTTTATGTGTTTCCTCGATTATTTGTTGGAGCTTAACCTTGATGCCAGAGGGCACCCCTGGGGATGGATTGGTGGGGGGATCGGATGGGGGGAGGGAATTGATGTTGATTTATGCATGTTAAAACCTTCCTGTTAAGTACCAGAATATTCCGGATATTGTTAAAAACATCTAAAACTAATAGAATGTCACCTTTAAAAAAGGAATTCAGCACATACCATGTTTTGCTTTGTCCAAAAATAAAATTCACTGCCGGTTTAGCATATGCCCAATGCATGCAAATCGCTCACAGGCTAGGTCACATGCTAGTAAGCAAAAGCCTACTTTGTTGACCACCCTTAAAAGATTTATGTCAAAATAATTGGCAAGATTGGACAAATGAACATGTGGAAACCATGTGATCAAATTATATACAAAAAATGTAAATTACAAGGCTAAAATGACATTCAACTTTGTAGCGATGACTTGAAACATTCACAAATCATATAACAACACAACCAGACAATATATGAATCATTATATTCAAATTTTGAGCAATAAGAGTATGAGTGGAGTGAGGGGCTTATTCATAATGACTGTTAACCTGGCACCTGTCTGTCCTTTATGAAGGATGCAGTATCATAGAGAAGAGCTCACAGGATCTCTGCCTCTCCCTGCAAGAATCATGCAGTTCATTCTGGGGCATAACCAATGGGCCATACCTGGCTTGCATGCACAGCTCTCTCAAACATATTGCGGGCTCCAGCATCACAAAAATGTTTTAAAATGGCAATGATGACATATAGCATAGCATCAACATGTGTTTTTCAGTGGCAGTGCCGACACAGTGCCGGCATATCCCGCGTAGGGTTCGTGACCAGGCATTTATTGACATGTTCGCAGTGTTAGAGAATCACTTGTATAATGTATGATGTTTAGCCAAATTGTTTAGCAAAAGCTGTGCCGATAAATTGCACCATTTCAGCACACTATGGCTGAAAATCCCCTACCAGAATTTGAACATATGCATACAGGTTCCCCACAGATCTCTGGTGAGCTCCCGGTTTGTATACATAGCCAAAGGGGATCAACTCTATTAATTGTTCTCCCATCCCATGTCTCTCAATGTTCTCACCCTGTATGCCCCACCCTGTTTTTTACAGTGCTCCATTAATCCTATACATTTCAAAATATATACAAACAAACCACTGCTCACTTTTCTCGCCTAATTACTTCATTCATTCTTTTGTTTTGTAAAAAATAGGCTGAAAGAGAACTCTGAAATCATGTTTTTTTTTTTTTTTAAAGTCCTGGCGGGCATTGATAGCGTGTGCCATTTTGCATTCCTGTTTAGTTTTATAAAAGTAAGCGGACAAACACCAGAATGATAGTTCAGCTAGGAGTTTTCCATATTTACTTAAATGTAAAATTGCTGTTAGCGCCTGAATTCCTATATTGGGACTGTTATTGAGGTAGTCTCCTCCATATCACAGCAAATTCCATGTTAACATTTAATACAATTGGGGTACTACTGCCTTAAAACAGATAACTCAGTATCTTCAAATAAAAATACCAGAAATCACAGTTTTACCATTAACAGCAATATGTACCACTAGATATAACTTTTCACACTCACACACACATTACAGCTGTAGCTTATTTTCCCCATTCAGATTTAAAGCCTACATTTACTAGCATGTACAGTAATGCTAATATAAATAAATCTACAGGAACACAGGGAGACTGAAACTATCCCCGCCCCATCTTTGTTTCACGTGGCATGGAGATGTATGCACCCCTTCCCTTTCTAATCAGCCATCATTTGCACCTCATGGAGACAATGGCCAAAACACACATTTCCCATGTACTTTTGTTATTGATAGTTCATTCCTGTTCGGGACACCACTCTCAACCCTTCAAGCCCAGATGCAGCCCCTGCTCTCCCCATTCTCAGCCTTTGACTCTTTGCTTTGGAGGAGAGGCCAGGGAAAGAGGCGCAGGGACTTCAGACAGTGCTCATTTTGGTGTCTAATGCAAGGAGCCACTAAGAAGCCTCTGGCGAGATACCAGTGGCTCGCGATCTACAGGTTGGAGACCGTGGATCTACACGCTCCTGGAGGCCTTTCCTATTGGTGGCAGTTTTTATGAGTATATGTATTTCTGCCAACCTACAGATTCATTAATGAGGTTGAACAACTCTTATCCCATCTTCTTACAGACCATACCTTTATGGAAAGGTACCCCCATACTCCCTATTTTCTCCATGGCTTCCTCCCAACACTTCCTAACAACTGTCCCTGCTGCCCCCTTTATTTCTTTTGTTCATGTTCTTTACATTTCCCGGCCTCTGTTTCCATATTTTGTGTGCCTGCTTTTTCCCCACTTTGCATTGAGTGTTCACGTATCCCAATGCTAAGATGCCTTTATTAAGCAAACTTGGCATGCTTTAAAAATTACTTAAATAAAAAGATCTTTTGGGTGCAAACAGTATTTGAAAAGTTGTTTGCAAAACATTGAATACTGAAAATTGGTTTTAAGGATACAAAAATGAAAACCACCCCAAAATAAATCCACTCAGAAGGTTCCTTGTTTTCAAGAGAGGACCAAGTAAAGGTGAAATCATCAACTTGGTGTATTAACAAAAAAACAAAATACACCACTTTACTCCATTCTGAAACAAAATGATTTGGAGGTCAGGGGCCATTAATCTCTTCTGACTCTCTGCAAAGAGGGATAAAAACAGGACCGCTGTGCAAAAATCCAGAAATCTGCACAGAGCTATAGACAAGCATTGGCAATACCAACAGTTTGGGCTTTTGTGTAAGCATGGGAAAGGCACTTGCCAAGCGCTGCCGTAGTGATATTAACCCGCTATTGTTGGTAGCAGGGGCAAAATGTTGCAAGTACCTGGGCACCTAATAACAGTGCCTTGCAAATTCCTAATACTTATACACAAGCAAAAACTGTTGGCTTTGCCATTGCTTGCTTTTAACAGGACTTCAGTAAATGACATGCATCTTGATTATGAATTTAGTGGTTGAAGGCAGACCTGGCTAAGACAGTTTTATTACACCAGTAGCAGGATTACAACTCCAATTAAGTAATTAGGGGCCCAATTCATGGAAATGTGCACTGAAATCCTGCATGGACCATGCACTGAGAAGGACACTGCGCAAGCCTGCGCACCAATTAAATAATGCGCAACCTGCTTATTCATGGAATTTACTGCTCAAAGTAACCAGATTCAAAAGTCGTGCCCGGACAGCCCCCGACACGCCCACACACAAAGCAAAAAAAGCCAGAACAGCTACCTTTCTGTGCTCCCCAAGGCATGAATAGACGCACCCTTCAAACGATGCATGGGGTCCCCCTCAAGCATCCCTGCATCTCAGGGACCAAGCACAGGGTCACCCATAGCTGTATCCTGCACCTGACAACATGCGTATGAAAAATCGTAACTCTGTTGAAATCTGCGTGTGAACCCCCGTAACCCATTCACTGCATACGCGGACCCCTAAGTGTGATCATGGGCACATACAGACACTTTGGAATCCGACATGCAAACCCACCTCTTCACTGCGATTCCTATGCGCAAGTGTACGTGCACCTGCGTTTGAGTGGCGGATAGTATGAAGGATTTTCGTGGCCATTTCCCTATCGAGAGGTTGCGTGATCAAATCCATGAATACGTCTCATGCTGCGCAATTGTGGCCATGGTAGGGACTGCCTGCAGGCCGTGCCTCAGAACGCCCACTTTTTCACAAGTCCTTGATATGATATGTTGTGATATCATTGTTTTTTTATAACGCGCTTAATACCCAGAGGTTTCTAAGCGCGGATATGGGGATCGAACCGGCGTTGCTCTGTGTCGTCTTGCTTCCAAGGCAAGCACATTGCCCCTGAGCTATCCTCCAGGTCAATTCTTCCCCATTTTCCGCCTGCTTCCCAGCCCTCTGTACAAGCCACGCCGAGACTCTGTATGGTATCTCGCTCAAGACCCTCACCGGCTCGCAGAGAGGTGCCGTGCCTATGCGAACTCCACACAAGTCCAGGAGAAGACCCTGAACCGCCGAACAGGGAATTGCGCACGGTTTGACATGCAAAACTCTGATTTTCCCAGCAGATAATTCCATTAATCGTGTCCTAACTGTCAGAAGACTGCTTTGAAAAATACACTGGCGGGCATTTCGAGTGCAAAGTTTGATGGCAAGGTTTGATTGAAGCAAGCTCACAGAGTTCCCATCAGGAAGTGTTATGGGCGGGGAGGTCACAGGAACTGACTGAAAATGGCCATTGGGATAAGAATGGCCATAGCAGTCAATGGGTGGGCCGCATACCAAACAACACCTACACGTGGTGTGTCCCTCCACATATGTCATTTGTCCCTATCTGTATGCCTGTGCAATAGTTTCTGCTTTCTTATTAGTAATGTTCATCATCACTTCATACCGCTTCCTCAGCCCAGTCCATAATGAATGAGTGTGACTGAGACAGGCTCCTAGTGGCATTAAAAACTAGGATTTGGAAAGCCAACAGTTTTGGCTTTTGTGTAGATATGAGATAGGCATTTTCCAGGCAGAGCCATAATGGTACTCCTTGGTCAAGATGGTGGCAGATGGAGAATGGTGTGATTAACTGGGCATATGATAGTGCCACACAAGTGCCTAGTACCTATATGCAAGCCAACACTGTTGACTTTGTCAACGCTTGTTTTTAACATGACTTCAGTGCAAGGAACATACGAATAAATTAAGTGGCTGAAGACTAATTAGAAATAACACTGGCAAACCAAAGTTTGATGTTACTGATTGATAGAGCTAGTTCAAAAAATCCTGGGAATATGTGTTTTGGGCAATGAATGGGTTGGGATGGCCATGGGGATTATGCTATGTGCAGTCAAAAGTTGAATAAATAACCAAACAAAACCCACAAGTTTTGTGTCTCACCTCCTATATCATCTTCCTGATAGCTGTAATCCAATACCCATCAATGGGACAGAGGATGAATTGAATGATGCAGATGAGGATTCTTTCCAACAACAACTGTTCAATAGCCTCGTTGATTGAAATAGAGAAGCAGCCTCTAACCAGTCGGAGTTGTTTAGTCAGCAAGTTCATCCATGCAAAGTCATCAAGAATTCCATGAATTCTCTCAAAAATCTTATCCATACTGTTCTGCATACCAGGACTGCGAGCCTTGTCGTCCAACGGCATAGGCTATGTGGAACTGATTGAAGATCCATGGAGCAATACATCTAATTCATTGTAAATCAGCCAATGTAGCCTTACATCTATTAACGCATAATGCTGCTCTGCTACGATTGGGTTACGATTTTCCCTCAATACGGCAACAGGAATTATTTTTGACTAGTCAGACCCTCCCATAAAAATTACATGTGTGCTGGGACGTGGGACTATCCAAGTTCCTGATATCCAAAACATTGAAGGCACAGAAATGGAGCATAACGATTGGGCCAGGCTCTTGCCGGCGATACAGCCTAGGAGCAAGCAGCGTTCCTGAAGCCTGCAGTAAAAACATACTAGTTACTTCTTTGAGCATTTAATGGGATCTAGCTCCTCGGTGTTTAAGGTTAATGCTTGCAGAAATATTTTTGGTACAAGCATGTTGGCTTTGGAACCTTTTCACCTGGATGGCTACCACATGGTCACATCTTCTGCAATACAAGGGAATGTGGGGCACCCTATAGGTGGACCTATTGTGCTTATTAGGAATGCCTATATGTCAAAATAAAAAGAACTGTCACACTTCAAAAATAGTTATCAATGTGTATGATCCACCGCGCGGATTATGCAACTAGTAAATGATGGAGAATATTGAAAAGTTGTTGAACTTAGGAAACAGCTCCAAAGAAGAAGCAGTCACATTATTAGGTGGGGACCTAAATTCTCATCGTGCAGCCCCCTTTGACAATATTCTCTTGAAAGGCCATGTTCCCTGCTACATTCCAGAGGCCTTTCTAGTCTAGTAAGGGAAACAAATTTGGGAAGCAAACACGAATAATGAATGGCCTGGCCAAAGAGATTTTAATCGCTGGTCTGCTCCGTATGCAGCCTATTCGGGCAATAAGGGAGGGAATCTTGTTAGTAACACGTCATGGTAAAACGTTGACATACATATGGCACTACGAAAGCGGAAATTACGGTGTGAAATTAGAAAATTTAAATCCAAAACAAATGTAACAGACACAGAGAAAAGGATTTAATATATAAAACTTAAAACGTGTATATAAATTGGCACACCCAATATAAAAATACGATCAATATGAGGAAATGGCAAGCCAGGTGTAAATGATTGGCGACTGATGATTTTAAGAAGTTTTATTCCTTTATAAACAGCAAAACTTGCATGATGACGTATCCCTTAATACACGTGATGAGTGAATCCATCTGGGTAAAGATATTAAGGAGAGATACCACAGACATGAGGATGCGCGTTTTGCAGCTCCGACAGAGCGCTATGACTTGAGGGATACAGAAGTGCTTGATATTGAGATAATAATCAAGAGAATGAAACATTCTGGGGCTTCCAGGCCGGATGGGACCGCATGGGACCGGATGGGACCACCAATAACATAATGAAAGAAAATTCATCGCTTTAGTCAGAGCTCCTCCTGAAACTTTACCGAATCATTGTCATCAACAATGAAATCCCTGTCAGCTGGAAACACTCATTACTGATACCAGTATTTAAAACCGGGGTCAGAGAATGACTGGAAAACAATAGGCTTCTAACCCTACTAGATACAACGAGGTACATTTTTGCCACAATAGTATTGAAAGAGCTCACCGCTTGGGCCAAAGAACACCTTCTCAATCATGTATAAATGGGTTTTAAGGAAGCATGTGTTACCATCAAGAACATCCTTATATTAAAAACCCTTGCCGAAAAGGCCAAGAAAAGTGGCCTACCATTCTATATAGCCTATATCGATTACAGTAGAGCTTTCGAAACCCTATGTAGAGAGCACTTATGGATAAAACTGAAACACCGGTGTATGACCATGATATGCCAACTGCACACTGACACTAAAGTTACAATAAGACTGAATGGATAGGGGGACTTGTCTAGCAAAATCAATAAACAATTTGGTCCTAAGGCATGGCTTTGTGCTGGCCCCTCTCCCGTTCAACCTTTACATAGCAGATATGCCTAGAGCTTTGATCAACATTCAACGCTTTGCACCAAAATGGGGGGACGAGCATATAAAACTCATGGTGTACACTGACGACATTGGACCACACTGCTACCAGTCTGCAAACGGCACTTACCACAATTGCAGAATATTCAGTAGTTAATGGCTTGACTATGAATTTACTTCAATTACTCAGTTTTAGTAGTAAACACAGCACCACACAAGTTCCATTTCTGGACCTGATAATTCGGCACAAGGGTGAAGTCCTTGAATGTGACTTGCACTGGAAGCCCACAGACAGAAACACGTTGTTATACCACACTAGCAACCACCCAAACCACACAAAAGATAACTTGCCCTATGGACAATTCCTTCGACAGCTTTATCCACCAGACTAAGAACAAGAGGATATCCCAAACAACTCATGGACCGAGCAGCCCCAAGAGCACTAAATAACAACAGGGAAACCTTATTACAACCCTCTAACACAACAAGCATGAACAGTGAAGACCACCTTACCTGCGTAGTCACACATGGCACACATATGTCACAGATCAAGAGAACCATTATTCATCATTGGCACATAGACCGTCTCAATTTGCCTGATAACCCGCCACCACGTTTCGCACACAAACGAGGGAAAAATATTAAGGAATATCTGGTGCATTCACTTTTTCAACCTAATTCTAGACAAATGGGGCAAAGAACTTTGCGCCCACTGCAAGACACTATCCCTGCGGTAACTGTGTGGCTTGCAAGTTTACCACTAAGCTCATATCCTTTCTAATAGGCCAGCGGGAATGGTTCCTTAAGGATCTGACAAACTGTTAGAGTGCAAATGTGATCTATTGCATCCAGTGCCATGTGGCCTCAGATATGTCAGCCAGACTACCTGAGCAATACATCTCAGGATATCGGAACACTGGTCTAAGATGCGATGCAAAACTTTGACAGCACCTCTAGTTACACACTTTCTAGAAACCAGAAACACCCCGAATGATGTGTACTGGTGGGTCCTGGAGAGAGTAAAAGGAGGACCTGATATACAACAAAGTCTCCTTTACAGGGACTCCAGATGAATGCATCGCCTGGATACATATTACCACAGCCTCAATGAGATTTTCCACCCGATTACCTACTGAGGAGGTAACACATTCTGTGACTTTTCATGGGGACCCTTCCCCTATTTAACTGACCCCCCAGGAATATTAGGAACATTATATAGCGGGCCAGAGAGTGCTGCATAGTGCATTCATGCTGCCTCCCAGTGGCCACACCACTAGAGAATGTATCACCCTGCACCAAGGCCACGGCCACCATGGCGCCACCCAACTTTAAGGTGCCTCCATCGCACAGTTCACCATTTGGGACTTCTTCACCACAATCGGGACTGGACCAAGTCCTGCCAGACTTCCTGGAATGGCCTTAGCCACTTACCCAGGATGAGTTCATCCAGCATGTAGCCTCAGAGGATACATCACATAGCCAGGGAGTCCGTACAGCAGCCCACGCCTCCTACCACTACATGACACACATAAAAAGCAGAGACGCTGCATCAGCTAGCCGCAGGCACCAGCAGTTACCATTACGGGTTTATAAGCATCTAATCATCTTCATGACGATGGTCCGAGTAGGAAGCAACATTCCGGGCCATCCACGTCATCATGCAGCATGAGAGGCATCCAAAAGAACCTCCACACACCGAACGTGGGCACCATGACTACGATTCTGTTTCTAGGAAGTGCAGAGCCTTAGCGATTATCCATTGCAAAAGCACGGTTGAGCCAATAGGAAATTTCATCATGCAGCTCCTCAGGACACGAGGTAGGAAACCGCCGAGGCAGACAAGACCGGCAGCGGCCGCACACTGCAATTATTATTCACAAACAGGTCATGTCCCGTTAATACTGAACAGCGTGCACGTGCTTGTCGCGGTTTCAGGCAATGTCCCTCCACTGCAATGTGGAGAGGCTATCCGGCAGCAACCTTCACTGGGATGCATAATCTTTTTACTAATTTTTTGAACATGGGCCCCGAGGTTGCAGTAAACTTCTGTCTCTGTTTCTTTCTCTGTTTCTTTCTCTTTCCAGATTAGGAGAAGGACTAACAAATGGCCGGCCTCCCTTAAACTCACTCATCTGGATACCTACACTGAAGGACACAATATCAGAAACACAGGTAAGATCCGGGCCCCACAATGTTAGGGTGTCTTTTCAAATGTATCTAGATATTATGCTGATTGCATAATATAACCCGCACAAACATAATAATAGTGGTCCACTTTCGCATAGGTACGGCTACATGCCATTGTCAGCCTCGAAGCAGGAGGAAGGGACGCACTACGACGATCCATGCTAGTCCCCCTATGTTCACAACTACAAGTCTCAGATTACCAAGACTAAAGGTGAACAAATTGAATTTTTGTCTAGTAAAGCGCACCAAGTCATACACCTCTTCATTAGGAGGTCAGGCACTTATGACATAATCTTCTCTTTATAGTTTCTTGGAACCAGAGAAACAGAAACGCCAGAAGCAGGTTTTTCGGTTGACAGCTGAACACAGCTCAACGCATTATTGCTATGTTGTGAGAGTCTCCAGAGCCCGTTTTTGTTTTCCACTGCGGGCAAGCCCCGGAGCTTGGAATACAGTTCCCGTCAGACAGAAAGAACAGCTGGTAACTAGAGTTTTTAATTTAGTTAGTCTATGCTTAGTAATTACAAGCAATTCTTTAGAGGTCCACGCATACTACCTTTATGTATTATGCACAGGGTCTTCAAATAGGATGCCCTGAAGAAGGCAGTAACAATAACTAAAGCATCCGCCGAAATGTGAAGACAATAGGGAACGACAATTGACAAATGTTAGTCCTATGCATGTTCCCTACAAGTGTTTGTCACTTACTATTTGAAGTTGGCAAGACAGCGATATCTTGTACTTTAAAGACCCAGACACCTGACTAAAAATACCAAAGGACCAGGTGGGCAATTTAGTAATTCCTGGAACAACTACCAAGGACTTTACACTTTTGAATGGTTACATGTATTAATTGAATATGGAGTCTATGTCATGTTGAAAGCATTTGATTTGCAGTAAGAGGGGATGCAAGTACTATTGAATGACTGTGTCTCCTATTGTTTAGCTATGAACAACCTTTGAACTTTCTTTTTGACTTTTTCTATCTTCCTTAACACAAAGTTTAAAGGATAGTTCCGGGACTTTTTTTTTATTGTCCCTACGGTTCGGCCATGTGTTTTTAAGCATAAATCGGTAGATCGTAGAAAACTTTCCTATGGACCTTACCCGACTTTTCGTCCATTAACGCACTCGAAATCAGCCGCCATTTTCTGATAATCCTATCATTTCCCCCCATCGCCCTGGCTCACCTGCTTTTGCGGCACTAAATCAAATCCCCCGCCCCTGAGCCTGGCATCAGCAGACGCGTACCGCCCATTTCCCAACGCCAAAGCACGTTTCGTGTCAACAATCGCTGTGCCTCAGCCAATGAAGTGTCGCCATGGAAATGGCAGGACGCCTCTTTCCTCAATAAGTATAAACACACCGTTTCACAACACACAGCAGCAGATTTTCGATTCCATTCCTCTCTCTGTGTTACTTTGAGTATTCTGTGACTCGTTTCTGTGCTCTGGTCAGCTACCTTCGCCGCTTCTAGGCCTTGTGAACACCTGTACCATCTCGGTAAATTATTTTACTTTCTTTACCACACAATGGCTACAATAATGCTGTATATGTACGAGCCCGAGTACACCGAGGAGGAACTACTGGAAAGGCAAGCAATCGAAAACGATGGGGATTCGGACGGCAGTTGGGAGGACCAGTCAACGGATGAAGAGCCTGGACCATGTCGCATGGACGGCGTCTCCACCTGGTGCACGTGCAATCGGTGCAAGCTAATGCCAACTGAGGAGGAGAACTGCTGCTGCCGTGAAAATTCCGGGTGCTTGGCCTACATTTCGGAAGGCGAGCCAAGTCCGCAATGCATCACCGAGCTGCCAGAGTTCAGGGAAGCCTGCCTCTCACGGACCGTGTTGAGGATGATGATGGTGCTTATGCACGAACTTCGCGGCACTGTTCGTCCGCGTAATCCGAGTAACGAGTAAGTATACTCTGGTTGTGATGTCAGTGATGCCACTACTATTTCATGGTCGTCTCCCACATATAAAATTACATCTACATATCATTCGAATGCATGTAAATTGGTTCCATATTGTGCATTTTCTAGATAGAATTTTTTTCAAAGCAGAATGACATTTTTTACCTGAATCGACAGTGATAAGAAAGTTTTGTCATTTTAATACAGTTCGCATCTTTCTTTTTCACAGGTGGTACAGGCTGGTGGCCTATCGTTGCTTCACTTGGTGGCTTCACGGGAGGCTCGGACACCGCGTTCGGAGAGTAATACCTGCCTGTGCGGTACTTGCCATTAGACAACATTTCCCCAGCGACAGTGGACAATACCGCGGATTTTCCCTGGATGTGCTGCAACCGGAACTTTACAATGTGTAATGTTTATTATTTATGTTCAATTGAAATTAAGATCTAAAATAAAACCCAACATATATTTTAACAATGGTTGTTTTGATTTTTTAAATGAATCTAGTGTGTCTCCATTGAATAGTCTTCCTGTGCCTTGTCTTGTCACACCACATGTCTCCGGCCAGCATCCTCCCTCACGCTGGCCGCCCACCTTCAATCCACATAACCGTTGAACCCATATGCAGCAGACATACATATGTTATTTTGCGGGTTGGCATCAAGCCTAGGCATCCAGGGTCTCCAGGGTGAACTGCACCCATATATTCTCCTGGGACGGTGAGGTATTTATAAACTCACCCCCCTGCCTTCCATGTACTAGATCCTGCAGCCTGCCTCTTACATGCAGTTAGATGGCCTCTCCTTGGTGAGGCCCTGCGGCAAACGAGTCTTGTCTGCACGCCCACCGCCCCAATCCACCCCCCGCCCTATCAAAGGCAGTTCGCACCGGGGTACTTGTGCTGGCAAGTGGAGCTGTCAGGGAGCGATAAAGGCCAAGAGGTGCCAAAGACCATGTACACTTCAAAGTGGTCTATGGAGCATGGGTTGTTGTTCCCATGTCTACCTCCAGACCTCGTGTCTCCTGCCAAGCATCCCCCTCACGCTGGACGGCCCCCTGCAATCCACATAAGTGTGTCTCCATTCACGAGTCTTCCTGTGTCTTGTCTGCACGACCACCGCCCCAATCCGCCCCCCGCCCTATCAAAGGCAGTTCGCACCGGGGTACTTGTGCTGGCAAGTGGAGCTGTCAGGGAGCGATAAAGGCCAAGAGGTGCCAAAGACCATGTACACTTCAAAGTGGTCTATGGAGCATGGGTTGTTGTTCCCATGTCTACCTCCAGACCCCGTGTCTCCTGCCAAGCATCCCCCCTCACGCTGGGCGGCCGCCTGCAAACCGCATAATGCCACGACATATACACGTCATTCATTCACAAACACACCCCTGTTTCGAATTCTTTATAACCCACTTCATATTTCTAATGAGAACTTCTTTGCGCTTTGCTAGTCAACCCGTGAAGGTGCTGGTTATCTGCTCTTCGTCTCTGTGAACTTCCGTGACCACTTCGAGGAAACTCGTCAGTTTGCAACCTGTGAACTGCTCCCTGTTCTACGACAAGAAACTACTCTGATCCCGGAATCTAACTGTTTGTTCATCAAGGTAAGGCCATGTACCATAATCATTTTGCGTCCAATTTCTTTTCGTTCAAGACAGTACATGCAAGGAACTAGTCACATGTTCTGAGTCTAGTCAAATTATCTTTCTATTTTTTTTAAAGTTATTCAAATACTTATCCGCATGTGAATAACGTGTATAGTTCCAAGAACCAAAACGAACCTTGCATTGAACCTTTTATGTGTCATTTAATTTTTTAACACATTGGTATTCATAGAGAATTGTTGATCTTTACTTTTCAGAACTTTCCACAATGCCTGCCTGTTCCATTGGCGGTTGCCCTTCGAAGACCCATAATAAATCTGAAGGTACTATAATGCATGTTTTCCCTAAGACAATAGATCAGATAAGAGAATGGGTCCGATATTGCGGATATCCACCGTCTGAGCTTGAAAGTAGAGTCCTAGAAGTCTTTGCGGACAAGAGGGGTGATCGATACCGCATCTGCAGCAGGCACTTTAGCTCAGACATGTACTCCACATCAATGCTAATAAAGAAGAACACACCGCGAGCGAGGCGAAAATTGCTCTCAACCGCTATTCCCACTCTATTCGTCCACATCCCTCCACTGGTGAGTCAAGTTTACGTATTTATCTCTCGGCCTTGCGGTAGTGTGTAGCATTAGCTAACAATAATTTCCCCATTTATGTATCCACTCAATATGAAGGCGGAAGATTCTCCATCCGTGTCGTTATTGAAGTCATCAGCCACTTCAAGCGCCTATCGGGTAATCTTACTTGGCTATTCTGCCACTGACTTCTTTTAGGCATGTAAATCAATAGTTTTAATTGATTGTGTATTTATTTTACCTAATGGTACACCCTTGTACTCGTCCTCTAGTCTTTGTTTTCAGTTATAATTATTGTTATCCAAAATAATGCAAGTACTGTCTTTCAGGGAGATGCTGAGGAGTCCAACGTATTGACGACAACCGTTGATGTCACTCAGATACTCGAGGTACGTTTCCGGACAGTTCCATCGATGGAGATCATCAGATCTTGCATTCTTGTAGCGTGATTGTTACACACAATGCTTCTTTCGTTTTTAGCCATGAAGTGATTGACAACGGAGCTATACCACATCCAGCCATTGATAGTGAATGTCCTCCTGGTAGTTCGGGTGCAGTCGGAGATCAATTCACAGAATCCACACCCGCAAAAACTAAGACCGCAAGAAAGTTGAAGAAATTGTTTTATTCACCCATCGCCGGAGAAGGAACAGATGTTGCAATGGAAGAGAATGAAGTGGACGACAATGAAACACCATCAATATCACTGAACATAGCGGAAGACGATATCAGAGATTCTACCTTTCATGTGAGTGACATGTCCTCAACGTTACAGGCCGAACCAGCTGGGATGCAGAGTGACAGTATAAGGAAAGAGGCCAAATTCATTGTATTCGATAGTTGTTTGATTGATATTATTATTCGGATGAAATGTGGGCATTCGGTTGGTGGGGAAGTATGTGGGGAGCCATTGATTAATGTGACTCGTGCAATTCGAGGCACTAACCTTAAAAAACATGCCACCTGTACAAAATATCATCCTTTCTCATGGTCTGCACAACCCATGCTGGGGCAACTGCCAGCAGGCAATCTACTTTGTGCAGCGGCTGCACTTTTTAGTGGTTCAAGTTTTAAAAAGTTAGAGTCTTTCTTTCAGTTTGTGGGAATCCATTTCATTGCGAAAACTCAGTTCTACAAATACCAAACCGATTATCTATTTCCAGCCATTAGCAAAGCTTGGAGAATGGAAAAAATGTCTATTGATAGTACATTCGCGGGCAAACGGTTCAGGCTAGCCGGTGATGGACAGTGCGACAGCCCAGGATTTTCAGCCAAGTACTGCACCTACCACTTTCAGGACATGGAAAGTAAGAAAATTGTGAGTTCGGTGGTCGTGCAGGTGTCACAAAGTACATCCTCAGTGGCCATGGAGAAAGTTGGCTTTGTAGCATCATTGCAAGAACTACAATCGCGGGGAATGGTGATCGACCTGATAGCCACGGACAGACACGTTTCAATTGGCAAGACAATGAGAGAAGAGTACAAAAATATAAATCACCAATTTGACGTTTGGCATCTTGCAAAAACAATCAATAAAAAAATGTCGGCTGCAGGTAAAAAAAAAGATATGCAAGGTATTTCACAGTGGTCCAAGTCAATCAGCAACCATCTTTGGTGGAGCTCAAAAACATGTGGAGGGTCGTTGGAAATTCTACTGGAAAAATGGCGGTCAGTAATGCTACACTGTATCAACGTTCACCACTGGACCACAAACCAACATTTCCACAATTGTGAACATGGCCATTTGTCCACAGAGGAGGCACGGAAGAAGAAGTGGTTGATTCCTTCATCGCCCACTCACAAAGCCATTGAAAAGATTGTATTTGATAAAACTATAACAAGAGATTTGAGGGGACTCACGTAATTCTGCCACACAGGAGATTTGGAGGTGTTCCACAATATGTGCCTAAAGTACAGGCCAAAACGATTGCATTTTGGCATGGAGGGCATGATAAATCGGACTCTTCTAGCGGTCTTGGCACATAACCATAATGTTGGCCGTCAACAAAGTAGGACGACCGGAACTTTAGGGACGCTTCGCTACAATAAGGCCTTCACTAAAAGAAGTAAACAAGGGGTGATCAAACCAGTGTTTGAGGATATGCAATATGAGTTTATTGAGAGACTTATTGTTGATGTCCTAGATAGGCACATACATGGAGTTGTGAACGAACCTGTGCAGGGGACAACTGCATTGCCACCCAACATTGCCTCTGTTCCATGTCCACCAAAAGCAGAGCTCATTGAGAAATACACATCACGGTTTAAATGATTGTCATTTGATTGTCTGTTCTCTCGAGTCTCCTCATGTCGCAGACCCATTGAATATGTGTATCTATGTAATGTGTAAATAAAAGTGATTGCTCAGTGTACATGCAATGTGTCTCTCCACCCTTGCCCCTCCCTTCACCGTGCAGTAGTGCGAACCACCCGGGTGTCACCTGTGACTTTGCTCTCGAGTCTCCTCATGTCGCAGGCCCATTGAATATGTGTAGCTATGTATTGTGTAAATAAAAGTGATTGCTCAGTGTACATGCAATGTGTCTATCCAACCTTGTTCATTTGCGCATTAAATTAAACCAAACAGTAATATAAATCATTTTTCAAAAAATATAGAATGTCTCCGTATTTATGGTTCTCTGGGGCTGCAAAGCACGCAGACAAAATGCAAAGATGGAGTGTAAATTTCAAGTCCTGTGAGATGGCCTTACACTGAATGTAGCTAACTAGGAATGTGTGCTCGTTCAAAGTGAAGGTCAGCTGCTTTGATTTTTTGCTCGGGTGCCGGAATGGCCCACGACTCAGTATAAGGTTCTATTTTTATTTGACCTTGACAGGCCGGGACCATCCCGAAAGACTTCTTTTTGGGGGTGTGGTGCAATAACGTAAGAAACGATAATGAATAAAATTTCAGAAACGATAGCCATTTAATGTTCGTTCATTAGAAGAAATAACGTCGGCATAGAAGGAGTGGTATTTCGGGGCTGCCCTACGCACAGACACAATGGAAAATGCAAATATAATGTAAGTAACTCTTTAGATGAGTTGATACCGCAATTTAATTACTATACAGTAGCTTTAAAGACGGGTTAAGTTGTACTTGTTCGTTCTATGTGGCATATTGTTTTGTACTGCGCACTATCTTGAGGAGAACCATCTCCTTTTACGGAAGCACCTCAAAACCTTCCTCTTCGCTTCTGCTTTCTCTCTCCCTCTCCCCTGCTACAACTGGTCCACTGTCTGCGACCTCGGTCCTGGGCCCTTCCACTCTCCACCTGCACTGCCTCCCTGTCAACCCCTGCACTGGGGGACTGTCTCAGTATCCTACAGCCCCCCCTTGACGTATAATACCCAGTTGCACTGTCCTAGCTATGAAATAATTTCCCGACCTAATATATGAAATGAATAATTTTAAGAAAGATCTGATGGTGAGACTAATTTCATTTTTTATGTTTTTCAAACAGGTACATCCTTCATTATTGTATGTGTCACGAGTACCAGACACCGGCGGATGGCTTTTTTAACCGCCAGTTGCTTCTCCGCGTGAACAACGTTACCACCCTGACCATTTTATGGGACGATCGCCAAGTACAAGTATGCCCTTACGCGGTACTAACGGCTAGATGCAACATACAGACCGTTGTGGTGGCCTAGTGCCTCGTTGTTGGAACAGCCATGCGATTATCAGTGCGACCGAAGAGCTTATTTTATCGTAAACCAACACCCTGTGTACTGCACACGAACATCGCTTGCCTCAAGACGAACTATTTTGGATCGAGAGCAAAGAAAAATGCAAATCGCTGAATATTCTGTAAACATTTGACGTCCAATAAATGTACTTTGCCAAATGTACAATCTTGCCGTTTGCTTTTAAACCACAGTTTCATATTCCGAATTGCGGCGATGTATTGTGAGATGATCTAAGACCCTGTGTACAGCAAAGGAACATCGCGTGCCTCAAAACAAACTTTTTGGAACGTGAGCAAATAAAAATGCAAATCGCTGAATATTCTCAAAACATTTGATGTCAAATAAATGTACTTTACCAAATTTACAATCTTGCGGTTTGATTTAAAAGTACTGTTTCATATTCCGAATTGTGGCGCGCTGTGTTGTGAGCTAATCTGTGTT
Organism: Ambystoma mexicanum; assembly: GCF_040938575.1. NCBI lineage: Eukaryota > Metazoa > Chordata > Amphibia > Caudata > Ambystomatidae > Ambystoma > Ambystoma mexicanum. The sequence goes on along the minus strand of NC_090930.1, from coordinate 1,104,725,216 downwards.
GATTTCCGGGTTTTGTGTGGAGTCGCGTAGAAGACGCGTCTTTATTTAATTCATTATAACACTCTTAAAATGATCATATTACATAAAATTCATCATCCAACACACAAGATATAAAACATAAAAAAAAGACTCAACTTTACAACACATAACAATCCCAAAAAAATCGGGTTAAATCTGCTGATTTTTACATTGACTCTGTGTGGGACTCCACACTGAAGAAATTTCTTTTCAATATCAGTTTTATTAGTATTTCCTCAATAACCCAACTTGTACAAGTTTCTGTCCTAAGAGCACGTATTACTGTGGGACATTCATCAGGGGTACAGATGGTATGTGTTTGTATCTGAAGGTGGATTGTATCTCTTTCCTGGCACTTTCTTGTCGCTCTGGATATAGCTAAAATTGACACCTGTTGGATAGAAACAGCGTGTATTACTAACTTGTATGGTAGTTTTGTGTCTATTAAATAGACTACAAACATCATCACCCTGATCCAAAAAAGGGTGTGAGGTAAATATCTTACTTGACATACCTTCTGAATTGTGGTGATAACTTCCACAAGCCTCACCAAATCGTAGATTTTGGTGACACACGACTTCCAAATGATTACAGGAGGTCGCTCACAAACTGCCTCTCAACTTCTATAAAAAGAAACACACAGATAGAATTCCTAAACTCATTTTCAACTCAGGTGAGGACTGTATATGATCTATTGTCTTTAAGTATCCAAGTCTTACTTACAGCACTTCCATGTAAATCAGGACTCCAGGTGAGGATGTGCCTCCAACTCGATAGATGGTAAGGTGGGACGGCAAAATTAAATCTCCCTATGGAGTCAAAAGAGAACCAATGAGTTATGGTAACCATTTGTCTCTGGACACTTTATTTAAAAAAATCCCCTTATGTAAGGGAACTTCAATCAAGGATAGGGTGAAAATTCGCCCAAACTCTTAAAACTCTAGGGTTACGACCAATACTTAAATTCCGAGTACTCTTACAACCAAATTACTACGAAAGGTGATTGTATATCGAAGCTACGAGCCACTATATATATTTTATCCCTCTTACCACGTGTCACTTGGAACTCTAAAGTTACAGCAAATACGACACAAAAATTGGATACCGGGACTTTTTTATGACTGGAGTACTGCTGAAGATAATTATATATCTAAGTTGCGAGTCTGTACACACACTCCCTCTTACCTTGAAAAGCCGAGTGTGGCCTCTGGATAGATCCCAGGTAAGAATACGCCACCTAACACGGAACCCAAAGCACTTTTCAAAATATTCATGTGACTCCGTCACGTTACTCGAAAAACGTGCAGACGTCACGCGTATGAAATCGCGTAGTGACGTCATCACGTGTCGCGTAGTGTCCACAAATCGCGTGTGACAATGTCTAAGAAACTGTAACCAGAGGCGGGCATACTGAAGCTCCCTCCCTAACACCCAAAGCTGTGGGGTACGTAATGAGGAAGGAATAAAGAGGTAAAAGAACATCGCTGACCGTGCCCCATAAAGTATCAAAACAATGTATTGTCATGGTAAGCTGTGATATAGTTTGTAAACATGAGTATAATCAGTAGAATTGTCAAATAAACACAATCACACAATCACCGAATTGCCATCTATTTTTCAAAGGTACAGTCTCAGCATCTGTTCAAACCCTTTTGTCAGCAGTATACGATCCTATTACAAAATTGCAGAACAAAGCCATGACTTTTTTTAAAAGGTGCATCCAAAACATCTATTTCGCCCCTTGTTTCAAATATAATAATGAAGAATAACATTTGGCACGATGATGATATTACTACATTCTTAGATCAACTTCATAATCATCAATGTGAGGATCAGTAGACTTAAAACATATATTCTAGGAAACTTCCTAAAACCAATACATCTATATGTACAATTGTAAATAGAGACTAATAACAAGAATGACTGTATAGAGACGATGTCCCTTATGCATTGTGCCACTCTATATTCTCGTTTAAACCCTGGATATGGCTCTTAGTTTGGAAAATTAATTTTTGCTCCAGACTTAAAAGTTTCTTGTTAATCAAATCTTGTGTTTTACCTTTTATATGTTTCAAAATAGTCCAATAAAAGTCTGTACTTTTATGATTTTTTTCCAAAAAATGCTTCACGAGTGGTGCTTGTTCCACCTTATTTTTGATGCAACTCTTATGTTCAGTCATTCTTATTTTACATTTCCGATTGGTTTTACCAATATAGATGTATTGGCACGGGCATTTAATAACATATACAACATTCTCTGTATTACAGTTTGTATGCTCAGTAATGTTCCATTCTTTATTGAGACCTAAATCTACTTGGGTTGTTTTGGTGGTCTGTGCACACATGCTGCAATTGCCGCATGGATGATGTCCTACAACTGGAGGTAGATCCCACAGTCTTCTCTGTTGGGTTTCTCTGATTCTATTGTTTCCAATGTCGTTCCTCATCACTAGATTGCGTATCGTGGTACTCTTCTTGAATGCCACTAGTGGTTTAACCCTTTCCTTAGGCATCACCTTCTTCCAATTTTTGTTGATAATGGCTTTAATCTTATAGGATAGATTACTAAAAGTATTTACAAACACTAATGGATTCTCTTTACATGTCTTATTCTGGTGTAAATGGTGGTCAAATAGGGCTTCTCTGTTGTTATTAAATGCTCTCTTCGCTGCATCTTTAACTAGACGTTTGGGATATCCTCGGTTAGTCAGTTTCGTAATCAATTTGTTGCGCCTTCCTCATATGACTCTCTCGTACTGCTATTCCTCTTAATACGAAGAAATTGACCAAAAGGTAAATTATTCTTCACATGTTGGGCATGGTGACTAGAATAATGAAGAAGAGCATTTCTATCTGTTGCTTTGTTATAAGGTTTTATCAATAAGGTACCCTGATGATGGTATATCGAAATGTCCAGAAAATCAATCGTATCATTACTCATTTTCATAGTAAATTTAAGGTACCTATTTTGTGTGTTCAGCCATTTGTTGAATTCATTGGCTTCTTCTACACTGCCCTTCCAAATGACAAAGATGTCATCTATGTAACGCAGCCAACACACTATATTGTCTTGAAACGGGTTTAGACTGCGATATATGATGGTTTCTTCAAACATATTGACGTATAGATTAGCTAGATTAGGTGCCATAGCTGCACCCATGGCCGTCCCTTCAATTTGGACATAAAACTGTCCCATAAATTGAAAAAAATTGTTCGTCAACGCCATCTCTGTACACCACTTTATGAAAGAATTGGAAACCGGATGGTCATCTTCTCTTTTGAGGAGGGTTTCTTCTACAACCTCAAGTGTTGCTTGTTGGGGTATGTTGGTATATAAAGCCTGTATGTCCAGACATAATAATAGATTGATATCTGGATCAAACTGGCTACCCTCAATTCTCATTATGGCATCAGTGGTATCTTTTACATAGCTTCTCATGCTGGGTATGAAAGGTCGGAGATAGCAATCTGCGTATTTGGACAACGGTTCCAGCAGCGAATCGATACCAGAGACTATGGGTCTCCCGGGGGGGTTTCTTAGGTTTTTATGGATTTTGGGGAGTATGTAGAAGATTGGAATTCTACCATTCTCTCTCACAAGATATTCTCCTTCTTGTTTACTAATGAGTTTTAAATCCACTGCTTTAGTCACTTTGTCTCTAATGTTCGTAAGTAATTCATTACTGGGATCCTTATCTATTTTTTTGTAATGGTTAGTATTTGATAGTAGATTCAAACACTCTTCCACATATTGAGTTCTATCTAGAACTACTATTGCACCCCCTTTGTCAGCTTGTCGAATGATGATATTGGTATTCGACCCTAAAGATTTAAGAGTACTCTGTTCACTTTTACTGAGGTTGGAATGTCTGGGGATGCCCATAGATTCCAATGCTCTTAACTCTTCTAATACCTTCTTTTCGAAAACAATAGATTCAGGGGAATACGAAGAAGGGGGGGCACAGAAAATAGAAGGGTTTCTGAGGCCACTACAATTTTTTGAACCATTAAAGGCATTATTTTCAAAGAATTCTTTAAGGTGGACTTTTCTCATGAATTTTTGAAACTCCACTCTGAACTCAAATGGGTTATGATGTTTAGATATCACATAATTTAGACCTTTATTCAGTACACATTTTTCATGTTCAGTTAGAATGGTAGCGGAGAGATTAACTACCAACCCCTGTGACTCCGGGTCTGCATCCGGTCTGGGGCCCATTGTCTTTGTCCGCTGCCTCTTTCTAAAAAAGGCTGTCGTTGATCATTTCTACCTTGATAGTTACCCCTTGCACCCCTTCCTCTATTGGGTCTATTCTCGCTTTCCTTGCTGTTACCACTAGATCCTGTTCTACTATACTCCTCATTATCATCAGATCCTGCACTCGAACTGTATGAAGTGTTTCTAAAACGTACTCTACGATTTGGCTGTTGATTACGTCCAGGTTTTGGATCTCCAAACTTATAATCTTTGTTAGTATAAATAAAAGCCTTCTCATGTGAGAAATTCTGTACATCTTTCTTCATACGTTTCACTCGTTCTGTAATTGTTTCCATTTTGAAATCCTGCATTTCTTTTAGATGTTTGTCTAGACTAGCCTTAAAAGCCTCAACTTCAAATTTCTTCTTAATCTCTTCTTCCAATGATTTTAAATCCACTTCTATTTTTTTAGCAGTTTCCTGGGCTGTTTCTATTATTAGAATAAGCCAATCTCGACCACATTTATTAGAAATGTAACTCCATTTCAATTTAAAATCTTGGTTATCCAAAAATAATCTAGGTTCATTCCTGACAATCAATCCTTGTGGTAATGCCTGGTGCTTGACGTATTCTAACATGATGATGGCATGTAACTCAGTTCTTATGAGTCTTTTTCTTAATTGTGCAAGTTCATCCCATTGATCGTCTTTAGTGAGGATATCTAGGTCTTTATCCAAGCCCATTATTGGTAGGGATTCTATCAATTTACGTACATATTCATCATTATATGCCAGGCATTTATCTGATTGAGACGCCATCATAACCGTGGTACACGGTGAGGGTATATACTGTGTGGTTCTTTTACAGAATCAAGAGAGAGTAAGGCTGTACAAGCCACCGAGACCAGATGGTCTCTAACTATATTTTTCTCAAACGGCAAAAACCATGCATTAATGGATCACAAAACACACTCCTTACCACATGGATAAGACTGGTAGTATATAAAAGAAGGTGTAAAACATGACGCACAATATATCCACAGGAATTGCACCTACACGTAAATCTGTATATTCCTTTAAAACATGTCTTTATTTAATTCATTATAACACTCTTAAAATGATCATATTACATAAAATTCATCATCCAACACACAAGATATAAAACATAAAAAAAAGACTCAACTTTACAACACATAACAATCCCAAAAAAATCGGGTTAAATCTGCTGATTTTTACATTGACTCCGTGTGGGACTCCACACTGAAGAAATTTCTTTTCAATATCAGTTTTATTAGTATTTCCTCAATAACCCAACTTGTACAAGTTTCTGTCCTAAGAGCACGTATTACTGTGGGACATTCATCAGGGGTACAGATGGTATGTGTTTGTATCTGAAGGTGGATTGTATCTCTTTCCTGGCACTTTCTTGTCGCTCTGGATATAGCTAAAATTGACACCTGTTGGATAGAAACAGCGTGTATTACTAACTTGTATGGTAGTTTTGTGTCTATTAAATAGACTACAAACATCATCACCCTGATCCAAAAAAGGGTGTGAGGTAAATATCTTACTTGACATACCTTCTGAATTGTGGTGATAACTTCCACAAGCCTCACCAAATCGTAGATTTTGGTGACACACGACTTCCAAATGATTACAGGAGGTCGCTCACAAACTGCCTCTCAACTTCTATAAAAAGAAACACACAGATAGAATTCCTAAACTCATTTTCAACTCAGGTGAGGACTGTATATGATCTATTGTCTTTAAGTATCCAAGTCTTACTTACAGCACTTCCATGTAAATCAGGACTCCAGGTGAGGATGTGCCTCCAACTCGATAGATGGTAAGGTGGGACGGCAAAATTAAATCTCCCTATGGAGTCAAAAGAGAACCAATGAGTTGTGGTAACCATTTGTCTCTGGACACTTTATTTAAAAAAATCCCCTTATGTAAGGGAACTTCAATCAAGGATAGGGTGAAAATTCACCCAAACTCTTAAAACTCTAGGGTTACGACCAATACTTAAATTCCGAGTACTCTTACAACCAAATTACTACGAAAGGTGATTGTATATCGAAGCTACGAGCCACTATATATATTTTATCCCTCTTACCACGTGTCGCTTGGAACTCTAAAGTTACAGCAAATACGACACAAAAATTGGATACCGGGACTTTTTTATGACTGGAGTACTGCTGAAGATAATTATATATCTAAGTTGCGAGTCTGTACACACACTCCCTCTTACCTTGAAAAGCCGAGTGTGGCCTCTGGATAGATCCCAGGTAAGAATACGCCACCTAACACGGAACCCAAAGCACTTTTCAAAATATTCATGTGACTCCGTCACGTTACTCGAAAAACGTGCAGACGTCACGCGTATGAAATCGCGTAGTGACGTCATCACGTGTCGCGTAGTGTCCACAAATCGCGTGTGACAATGTCTAAGAAACTGTAACCAGAGGCGGGCATACTGAAGCTCCCTCCCTAACACCCAAAGCTGTGGGGTACGTAATGAGGAAGGAATAAAGAGGTAAAAGAACATCGCTGACCGTGCCCCATAAAGTATCAAAACAATGTATTGTCATGGTAAGCTGTGATATAGTTTGTAAACATGAGTATAATCAGTAGAATTGTCAAATAAACACAATCACACAATCACCGAATTGCCATCTATTTTTCAAAGGTACAGTCTCAGCATCTGTTCAAACCCTTTTGTCAGCAGTATACGATCCTATTACAAAATTGCAGAACAAAGCCATGACTTTTTTTAAAAGGTGCATCCAAAACATCTATTTCGCCCCTTGTTTCAAATATAATAATGAAGAATAACATTTGGCACGATGATGATATTACTACATTCTTAGATCAACTTCATAATCATCAATGTGAGGATCAGTAGACTTAAAACATATATTCTAGGAAACTTCCTAAAACCAATACATCTATATGTACAATTGTAAATAGAGACTAATAACAAGAATGACTGTATAGAGACGATGTCCCTTATGCATTGTGCCACTCTATATTCTCGTTTAAACCCTGGATATGGCTCTTAGTTTGGAAAATTAATTTTTGCTCCAGACTTAAAAGTTTCTTGTTAATCAAATCTTGTGTTTTACCTTTTATATGTTTCAAAATAGTCCAATAAAAGTCTGTACTTTTATGATTTTTTTCCAAAAAATGCTTCACGAGTGGTGCTTGTTCCACCTTATTTTTGACATAAGGGGATTTTTTTAAATAAAGTGTCCAGAGACAAATGGTTACCACAACTCATTGGTTCTCTTTTGACTCCATAGGGAGATTTAATTTTGCCGTCCCACCTTACCATCTATCGAGTTGGAGGCACATCCTCACCTGGAGTCCTGATTTACATGGAAGTGCTGTAAGTAAGACTTGGATACTTAAAGACAATAGATCATATACAGTCCTCACCTGAGTTGAAAATGAGTTTAGGAATTCTATCTGTGTGTTTCTTTTTATAGAAGTTGAGAGGCAGTTTGTGAGCGACCTCCTGTAATCATTTGGAAGTCGTGTGTCACCAAAATCTACGATTTGGTGAGGCTTGTGGAAGTTATCACCACAATTCAGAAGGTATGTCAAGTAAGATATTTACCTCACACCCTTTTTTGGATCAGGGTGATGATGTTTGTAGTCTATTTAATAGACACAAAACTACCATACAAGTTAGTAATACACGCTGTTTCTATCCAACAGGTGTCAATTTTAGCTATATCCAGAGCGACAAGAAAGTGCCAGGAAAGAGATACAATCCACCTTCAGATACAAACACATACCATCTGTACCCCTGATGAATGTCCCACAGTAATACGTGCTCTTAGGACAGAAACTTGTACAAGTTGGGTTATTGAGGAAATACTAATAAAACTGATATTGAAAAGAAATTTCTTCAGTGTGGAGTCCCACACGGAGTCAATGTAAAAATCAGCAGATTTAACCCGATTTTTTTGGGATTGTTATGTGTTGTAAAGTTGAGTCTTTTTTTTATGTTTTATATCTTGTGTGTTGGATGATGAATTTTATGTAATATGATCATTTTAAGAGTGTTATAATGAATTAAATAAAGACATGTTTTAAAGGAATATACGGATTTACGTGTAGGTGCAATTCCTGTGGATATATTGTGCGTCATGTTTTACACCTTCTTTTATATACTACCAGTCTTATCCATGTGGTAAGGAGTGTGTTTTGTGATCCATTAATGCATGGTTTTTGCCGTTTGAGAAAAATATGTCGCGTAGAAGACGCCTGAGCGCGTTTGCCTACGCAGCACAGTCACGTCACGGATAGAGGCGGGGAATATGAATGTTTTGATAAAGTCTGTTTCAGGGGCGGGGGATTTGATTTAGTGCCGCAAAAGCAGGTGAGCCAGGTCGATGGGGGGAAATGATAGGATTATCAGAAAATGGCGGCTGATTTCGAGTGCGATAATGGACGAAAAGTCGGGTAAGGTCCATAGGAAAGTTTTCTACGATCTACCGAGTTATGCTTAAAAACACATGGCCGAACCGTAGGGACAATAAAAAAAAAGTCCCGGAACTATCCTTTAACAATGAATTATAATTGATGAAAAATCAAGATTTTGATCAAGGCTTTAGAAAGGTATGAGATTTGATTTACACTTGAACTGAATTGTTTTTTCTTCCTCAGATTTTACCTATTTTACATGATACATAGAATAATCCTTATATTGTGTGCTTCTTTCAATTTGTTTTCTTTTTAATCAGAACATTATTTTTCTATTCACACAAAATATTAAAAACCTATTTGAATTTCTATTGAGTATTTTCCATCTAATGATTTATGTCACACATGTAAGAGTTATGTGAGTGGTTCTCCTTAGATGATTTATACATACATTGCCACAAATAAGGAGTTAGGACAAGGAAGGAACAAACCTGACATCCACAAGCTAATGGATTGTCAGAACATAGTTATTTTTCACTTCGAGATACAGATAGGGGCACACATATTTTGATGAATTAGTAGAAACCTACACTAATCCAATGGAAAGTAAATAATTAATGCCTATTGAAAGTAGTACACTATGTATATATTGGTGCTCTCCTAAGACAGAAAAGTGCGAAAGAGGGATTGCAGAATTTCATGAAGCAGAAAGCGCTGAGGAAGTTAGTAGCTGTCATGTTGCATGTAAAAAAACTGTAGTGGTTGGGTTATAGCCTTAAAGGCTTAATATTGGTGTAAAGACAGAGCATAGTTCCTACCATCCTATTTGGACTTGAATGACATAATAAAAAGGAACATTAATTAGCTTGATTCTATGGAAGCCATACTCCGACGAAGAATACTCGGGGTACCCAATTGTGCACCAATGTATAGTATTCATTTGCAATTGGGACTTCTGGCAATGAACACCTTATTTAATATAAGATACTGTCTCCTGTACATAAATATAAGGAAAATAAGTGCAAACAAAACTTAAAGACTGGTCGCTCGATTTTGCACCACTGAAGAGACAACATATGCAAAAAGCATCTTATTGGGACAGATGCAACAATCTCTTTAAGTTTTTTCAATGCAAACATACGTCAACATTAATTCATTACGCTTATCTGAAGGATAGCATGCAGAACTACCTTGTTAAATTTCCCTGCCCCAGACTCCAAGAGCTGTTTTTACAGCTTAGACTGCATTTGCTGCCTTTCATGGCCATATTCAGCCCATGGATGACGGTCGAAGAGATGGATCGCTATTGCCGAATAGGTAAAATAAACATCGAAAATAGGAACTCTAGACACCTTCTTATCTAATGTAAATGTCTGATGGATTTAAGAGTGAGGTATCTTAGTAGATTTGTCCATAATCTTGACCACATTGTGACAGACAGTTTTTTGCTTCAATGTCTATCTTGTAGACACACTTCTCTCACTATAGCACTAATGAGCATATGGATAGTAATTATTAATAACATACAGGGCATAAAGGAAACGACCAAGGGCGCCACACATTAGTTATCATTTTAATAATGGTCATATAACAGGAGTGAGGTAAAAGTATTATGAGGGATCAATGAAATAAACTACTTATTATTATTGTATGTAGGGTTTTAGTATTATTATGACTGTTGTAATATTGTAATTTAAGCATATACAAATGTTATTCACGTGTATAAAGGTATTGTATAAATATAATACACTAATCAACAAAAAAAGTAATCCAATGCAATAGTTTTTATAAATTGTGCTGAAACACTTCTTGGTGTTGTTTGGTTATTTACCCATCCATTGACTGCCCATGGCCATACTAATCTCTCTTGTCACTATGACAGACTAAATGATCTTGAATTTTGACTGTACAATGTATTGATGAAGCTCTAAACATAGATAGTGTAAGGAACTGAAGATTGTTCTTGTGGGAATATCCTGCAGCCACAAGCCCCCTTCCACCCCACGGAGATCTTTACCCACTCTCTGGACTACTCCATCCCCGTGTCCAATCACCATCTACTTTCTTCTACCATATTTTCCTCTTCCTCGCTCTCTCCCTCTCCTGCATTTTTCTGTCTGTCTCTTTTGTGCTTTTCCACTGCTGGGTCACTCTGCCATCCTTAATTTAGACCTAGGATGCAAGCCTGGCTACGCAGCATCTGAATTGCCTCTCATACCACCCTTTTTGCCTGGTGATTGCTCTGCATCCTCACCATGTACTTCATGTATTAAATGGGGTAAACTTTCTGTAATGTATACCCCTTCACTGTGCTCCAACTGACTTCCTGCCTTTCTGTGATGGAATGCTTCCCTTAGCATTCTTGAAAATGACTTTATTTCAACTCTTCTTTGCACATAGAATTTCTATTATATTTTTTTACTATTCATGCCCTACTTTTTAATTATTTCTGATCACTTAATGTTATTTTTACTTTTTGCATACACCTGGTTCTCCATGTTGGAGCACAACCTTTCTTCTGTTGTTCATTCATGACATTACAAAGAGTGCAATGCAGTGTGAGTACTAATTAGTTATCTTTTGGACTTTATCCCTTGATACCATGATAAAGCAGATTGGGTTCTAGTGCTCACACCGGTGGCAGTACCAGACTGATTTGCATATGTCTTGTTCCCTTCTCTTCTGCAATTGTAAAGTGTGACTAAAAAACAGTGATGTGGAAGGTTTCCCAGAGCATTTCTATTAATCAAGAATAATTCTAAATCTTCTATCCCTCACAGTTTTATGCTTATAGTTTATCTCCCTATGTCCAAGAGGGCATGCCCAGATGCACCATAGGGAACCACGCTGCACATTACTGATGAGGTACATGAAGGCTGAAATTTGTCTGGGATTGTTTGTGTTTCTATCCAGAGGAGACATGGCCTGGCAAATTGGTCTGGGCTGCTCTCATTGGTGGTAGTGCCAGTCTCATTTGCATATGGCTGGTCTCCGTCTACAATGGTGCAGCTATGATTAAAAAAACAGTGGTGTGGAAGATTGCCTCAGCATTACCAGTGATTTAAGATTTCTTCAAGAACATCCACCTATCACATTGTTTGGTAATAGTTTGTCTTCCTATGTGAGAGAAGGTATTGCCCAGACAATGATATCTTGCTCTCTGTGACATAGGGAACTAAGCTGCACCTCACTGATAAATACCTCTGTGATCCTCTTCCTTGTCTCAGTACTTACTTCTAGGGTACCAACTTCGATAAAAGGAAATCATTTTTGTTATTTGACTTCTGTGTTCTGCCCCTTTTCACTGAGTTTAACACCCCCAGTGTCCTATTATGATATGATATGATATTTATAACGTGCCTGTACACAAGTGTTTGTGGGTGCCAAACGACAAGGGAGGGGAGAAAGAGTGAAGACAAGACAAATTATCCCACTAGGCTTTGTGTCATTTGGATCGTGCAGGTGCGACAATGAGAAGTGCAAGGGGAAGGGAGAGTGGGAGTCAGGGCAACATGGCTTTGAGTAAGTGCAGCCAGGGCAGCGCGGCTCTGGGTAAGTGCATGGAGATAGGGGGGCTGTAGGAGTTACAGTTCCAGCACCTAAGTGTGTGGTAAACCAGGAGGCAGTGCAAGGATGACTGGTCATGGAGTAGAGCCTGGTGCCCAGTGAGGTTCTGAGGATAACAAGCAACCAGTCAGGGCAGCAGACAAGCAGGTAAGCAAGGAAGCAAGAGAGAGAAAGCAGAGGAGAAAAGGAAGCTCTCGAGCAGTACCCGGAACTTCAGGTGGTCTGCCTCATGTCTGAAATGGGCAACATTACAGTACTCTAGTATGGAGAAGTAGTGTTGCAGCGCCATCCGCTATAGATAAACTGGTGGCTGCTTTTAGTACTGCAGCAAATGAGGTAACCCCGTTTCAGTGGATAAATGAGCCTGCACGCTTTTCAGCCCCCTGGTTTATGGCTGAACTGCACCTTCTCCATCTTGCAGTCCTTCAGGCGGAGCATAGATGGCGGAGGGAGTATAACCTAATTTTGCAAAAGGCGTTTAAAATACAACGGTCTGTGTACCATAAAACTCTGAAAGTGGCCAAACTGGCCTATTTTCCATTATCTATTCAGTCTGTGCGCTAATGTACCGAAAAAGATTTTCAAAATTGTGAAGGAATTGGCTGGCCCTGGCACAGCGTCTTCATCCTTGAATTTGCAGAATCTGTGCAATGACTTGTCGCACTTCTTCATTGATAGAATTGCTGACATTAGGGATGATATTGCCCATACCAGAGTAGGTAGGATGGAGTGCCTTGAAGTTGTTACCCCTAAACTTCAAGAGTCATTGGTGATGGCTGTGGCCAATCCTTTTACTCATTTACTCCCACAAATGCGGGGCCTTAAATCAGCCTCCCTGTTGGAAGATATCCCATTATATCTGTTTAAGCAGGCTCCGTCGAATCTTTGGGAAATGACAGCTGAAGCTGTCAATTCTTCCTTGACTTACAGGCAAATTCCAGCATCCCTAAAGAAAGCTCTGGTGATTACATTGTTAAAGAAAGCATTGTTGGATGCCTCAGTCATGTTGAACGACCGCCCAATTTCTTTATCACTGTTTTTTTATGAAGGTACTGGAATCAATGGTGACCCCTCACCTAAGATCTTTACTCGAAGATCAGAGCAGTTTAGACCCATGTCAAATGGGACCTGCTTATGGTCACGGAATCAGTCGGCCGCCTTTGATACCATTGATCATGATATTCTTATCTCTAGACTGCAGGATGCTGGGATCGCAGGGCCAGCATTGGACCGGTTTTGTATTTTTCTGGGCTCTCGAGTACAAGCAGTCTCCCTTCCACTGTTCAGGTCAGGGTCGGCTTCTGTGACCTGTGGGGTGCCGCTGGGGTCAGCCCTGTCGCCACTAGTTTTTAATGTCTATAGCCAGCCCCTGGCTGCGCTGATCCGATCCTTTGGGTTCCGGTTCTTTTCCCACACAGATGATACTCAGATTCTGTTTAGGATGGACCTTGGGGTTGTTGGGACTGTGAGTCAGCTGTGGCTGTGTCTAGATGCTGTAAGGGGCTGGATGGAGGTAAATTGGCTGACATTGAACGGCAGCAAAACTGAGGTCATGATTATTGGCCCCTCAGGGGCTGCAGAGAACTGGACTTCTGATTTCTGTCCGCCTTTGATGAGAACATTGCCGGTCCCGAAACTTGGGGTAAAGATCTCCTGAACTCTGACTATGGAAATCCAGATAAACTCGTTCTGTGGCCTTGATTTTTGCAAGTTGAAACAAATAAAAAAGATTCTCCCTTTTATCTCTACGGGATTTCATGCGCAAATAAAGGCAGCTTGCCTAGATGGTAGTATTGGCTATTGCAATGCCATCTACCTCGCCCAACCCGCATACCTGGTAAACCATCTTCAGGTCCTTCAAAATGCGGCGGTCCGTGTGGTTAAAAGTATTCCTTTTGGCCAGTGTGTAACTAAGGCCCGTCAGTCACTTCATTGGCTGCCGGTCTCTACACAAATAAAATTGAAGGGGGCTTGTATTATTCCTCATGCCTTAAATGGCAAAGGCTGTCTGTCCCTACAGGAGAAACTTCAGCTGTATCTTCCAACGTGAGCACTTAGGCCTATGGACGGGGCGCTGTTGTGTATTCTGAGCTATGGTAAAGAGCGGCTCGGAAGACAGGCTTTCCCTGTCGCAGGGCCGAAACTCTGGAATTCTCTACTGTTAGTCCTGCGGCCGACCATGGATTTTGATCTTTTTAGGCTTGACCTAAAAACTCATCTTTTTGAATAAGGCCTCGTCCTTGTGGATAGGCTGATGCACTATAATGCCTCATTGATTGATTGAGGGAGACTGTTCCAGAGGGAGGCGCCTTCAGAGGAGAGATATCTACCCCCCACTCTCTGCTTGGAGAAGTGTCTGGTCCTCAGAGAGTTAGAGGTAGCTGTGCAAGGGCCTCTAGAAGGAAGGTATCTAGGCAGAGAGTTGGATATAGTGAGGACCCCAGCTCCAGAAGTCCTTGTGAACGATACAGAGGGTCTTGAACTTGTTCCCTGCAGACACCGGGAGCCAGTGGAGAGATTCAGGGCTGGAGAGATGTGATCCCTGGGCTTGAGGCCAAGGATAAGTCTTGCAGTCCTGTTCTGGAATAGTTTCAAGGGGGCGAAGAGTAGAGCTGGGCAGATTGAGAAAAAGGCTGTTGCAGCAGTCCAACCTGGAGAGAACCGATGCTCTGGAGAAAGTGAGATTTTGGGGAAGGTGAGAAAAGGTAGAATACCTCTGAGGTGGTGGAGTTGGAACTTGTCCTTCTTGGCAATGTCTGTCATGTGAAGGGAAAAGGGGAGAGTGGAGTCAAAGATGACACCAAGGTTTTCTGCCTCACAGGAAGGCGAGGGTCGAGGGCTGAAGGAGGACAGCCAGAGTGAGAGAGGGAAAGTGGGAGCAGGGGTCCCAATGAGAAGGATCTCAGTCTTACTGGCAGTGAGGCAGAGATTGTTGGAGGCGCACCAATCCTGAATCATAGATAGACAGTCAGGAATGAGCGAGGAAGGAGAGGAGGCTGAGGGAAGCCTGAAAGAGAGTTGAGTGTCCGCCACATAAAACTGAAAGTTAGATTAAAGAGCCAGTGTGAGAGGATAGAGCCCTGGGGAACACCCCATGTGGAGAGAGAGGTGGTAGAGAGGAAGAACCCAAGATTGAACAGAGTGGCATGATTGACAGTGTCAAAAGCAGATGAAAGGTCAAGGAGGATGAGGACAGTGGATGAGCTTGAATCAGGTTTAGAGAGAAGATCTTCATGGGTATTCAGGAGAGCAGTTTCCATGCCTCCAGCTGCTCTGAAGCCAGACTGATGGTCATGGAGAGAACCAAAAGATTCAATATGGAGTGTAAGCTGGGAGATAGCCAGCTTTTCCAGTAGTTTGCGCAGGAAAGAAGTGATGGACATCGGGCAATAGTTTGCCAGACAGGTAGGATCGGCAGAAGGCTTTTTAGGAGGGGTGCACAAGGGAGCACTTGTGGAGCGAGGGGAAAGATCCAGTGGAAAATGAGTGATTACTGAAAACAGCCAAGACTGGAGCAAAGGTGGCAATGTGGTCCTTAAAAGTTTCAACTGTTTGGACGACACTTTCATAGATCGGACTTGTCTAGAAACATTATCAGGTGTGTTAGGCAGAATCCTGGGCAGTGCCCTTAGGGACCACAACACAAGATTAAGACTACAGGTGGTAGTACAATTTCACCTTTGGTACAAGCCTGTACTACACAGTTAGAGTGGTAGCAGTAGCGGAGCAGCCAGACTTATCTCAAGAGCAAATGAGCAGTAGTAGAGATTACACAAAGGACTACAATTACTGTGACCCAAGCAAACACTGACTCAAGGTTTCTGGTTAAAAAGTAAAAGTACTTTTATTTTAAACCATCTGTTCGTAAAACACTTCACTTCTATTAAATTAAAACCACACGTCAAATACACTAGACACAACCAATTCCCCTTGTGCAGAACAATTCAAGGTAATTACCTTTGGAGTTGACAGACCGGTGTTGTGAAACAAAGACGTTACCGGGGGTTATTACACAATCACTTTTTTGACAGTAATGACAGTTCGGTCTTACGAAAGAGAAGCCTACCCGTGAGTAGAAATGTTACTGTAGTCAACCACACTTAGCACATGAATTAACACAAGAGAGTTGGGGACAAAAAACCATAGGCAATACTTTTGTCAAGGTGATTAGAATCAAGAGACACTTTCTAAAAAGTAGATACAAGTCAATAGGCCTGCGCCAGTGTCAATGGAACAGGGGTCCTGTTGTCGAGGATCCCAAGGTTAGAACAGTTCACAATTCAAGGTTGCCAGGAGTACTTAGATATTACCAAAAGGGAAGCAAACGTTATAAGAGGGAAGGAAGATAAGGACAAGCCTTTGGTGAGGAGAAAAGGGGTTCACCCAAGTTCCTCAAAGTCGGCACAGTACCTTATTCGTATGGAGAAGAGCTGGTGCTATGGCAGTTGTTCCTGGTAGTTCCTGCAGACTCACTGCTCCTGAAACTTCAGTCGTGGGGACAAGAAGGAGGACGTCTGGAGCGATCTACACTACCCATGGATGAAGCCAGCAGCAGCAAAAGCAACGGTGAATAAAAGGTGCGCTCCTTTAAAACAGGAGAGGCACTTCAGATGGCTATCCAAACCACCACAGCTGTGTGCAGCGATTTCGACCAAGAAGAGGATCCTCTGCCTGTGGAAGGTGAGACGCCAAAGGAGGGCTTCTGGACAGAAGCCCAGCAAAGGTCGGCAAACAAAGGAGGCAAACCTGGCTTGTAAAACACAAGAAGGACTTTAACAAAAAGAAATGGCGATAAAACCCAACCGTAGCCGAAAATAAAAAGTATTTGGTCAAGCGGGTTTAAGTTTGAGGCTAATATAATAGGCATAAACAGTACCACGTTTATATAGTATAATCGCAGTAGAAAAGTTAGGGTAGATACCACTGCCACCAGCCAAGTCTTTGCGTTACGAGATCAAAATAAAGCTCAGAGCGGGACAGACAAAAAGGGATAGGAATTAACCCTTTCCAATACTCCATGTAAGATGGGGTGTACTGGGTCTGTAGTTTAAATGACTACATAAAGTTAATGGCAACTTTACATGTTTCTGGGGGACAGTAGTCAGCCCCAGGAAAATGGAGTCAGGGGGAAGTCTCAAAGACAACCCTGTGTCACTGCACTGAAGGTGCTGGATAACACACACAAAAAGTGGGTCTCATGGAGTGGTGTAGCTCCAGAGCCCAAGATCACACAAATAGTAGAAATACACATGGCAAAACACATGTAAGAGTGGGGAAAAGGCTCACACTCTTACCAGGTGGAAAAAATAAACCCCAGAAATCCAGCAACGCTGCTGAGGGACTCACTAGGTGAGGGAAATTAGCCATAAATGAGAATTCTACCTAACAAGATGTTATCGGAGAGAGAGAGGAAAGAAGCAGGTGAGAGGGAGAGGTAGCCAAAGGGGACCTGAGAGAGAGAGAGAGAGAGAGAGAGAGAGAGAGAGAGAGAAGAGGAGGATAGCAAGGGCAGGATGCCCTGTGTTTCATTGGTGAAGTGAGAAGCCAGAGCAGTATAGTGGGCCTGGGAGGGCACATGAGAGGTGGGGACTGCAGTAGGATTAGCCAGCTCCTTGCTGATGTTAAAGAGCTTGGCCATGTTGTTAGAGATGGGGGCTTTGATATGGACCCTCTTCTTGGAGAAGATGGAGAGTCTATGTTGCCTTTGGAGCAGGCGGCAGGCCAGTTCGTCAGAGGGTGCAACCAAAGCCCTCCATGGTGGCCAGGTTGGAGTCTTACCAAGAGTTGCACTTGGAGGTAGGCGTCAGATGGATCCTCATGGCGGGGAAAGGATGTCCAAGGTGTTAGAGATAGAAAGATGCAGGTTAAAGAGGGCTGTGTTAGAGTGGGGGTCAGTTGCAGGCGTAGGAGGAGCAAGTAGAGGCAAAGCTGGCCACTGACACTCGCTTCATGGGCTGAATGACTGAGAAGGAAGTTGGCAGTGCTGAGGTGGGCTTTGCCTGAGGGATAAGAAGTTTCAGTTGGGAGGAGAGCAGAAAGTGGTCAGTCCAAGAGAGAGGAGTAGGGAGAGGGTTAGAGTGGGGGATGTCTGAGGAGCTGAGAACATCCAAGGTGTGTCTGGCAAAGTGTGTCGGACCAGAGGGTAGAATGGAAAGGGATAGGGAGTTGCAAAGGGTGTGGAAGAGCCCAGAGGAGAGCTTAGAAGCATCCAGGTGTATGTTGAGGTCTCAGAGGAGGAGAAGGTGAGAGGTAGAGGCAAGGAGAGAAAAGGATAGGTCAGCCCATTCTGAGAGGAAGAGGGCGACCTGGCAAGGTGGCCTGTAGATGGTGCCCACAGTCAGGGAGAGGCCACGAGAGATAGAGAGCCTGCAGACCAGACATTCAAAGAAGGAATGGGCATGCATGGGTATAACAGAAGCAGGAACCACTCAGGAAAGATCAGTGTCACTCCACCTCTGGGCCTGTCAATTCTGGGCTTGAAGAGGATATTGTATCCCTCAGGGAGGAGAGTGTCAAAACTTGTGACAGAACAGGCTGTGAACCATGTTTCGATGAGAGCGAGGACATCCAGGTCAAGGTCTTTGAGGAGGTGGCATATGCCAGAGGAGTGTTTGACACAATGTGTGATAGAAAGTCCATAACTAAGGGCTCAAGCTTCAAATCAATATATCAATCTCTGATGATGGGCGTCCCCAGTCCGATAGAGGGATACCTTCCCCATGTGATTTTTCCTTGGTGTACCAAACCAGGGGGACTATTATACTGTGGACACACTGCCCTGGCCCCATGGGATACCCTAGGGAAGAACGGATGACAACGTCAGAATCGTCACAGAGGACACCATCCTTGATTGGGTCTCAACCCAAAACTGTGAATTCTTCCCTTTTGTGCTTAATGCATGTCCCTGCTCTGACCATTAATTAATCTCCTTTAATTTATTCCTCCCATCGATCACTGTACATCTTAGCACTCTGCCCAGAAGAACTAAAAAGGTCAGGATTTTTTTTTTTTAAATCATGCCGGATACTCTCGCAGCTGTTGTACTACCACAGTTTCCTAGATTATCTAGATTATCCTCAACCTCTGATACTACCTGGCCACTCATTACCAACAGATTATTCGGGTGACTGTTGATACTTGCACCAGTGTGTGTGCGAACTCGATAAAAGATGAATCTACGTAAAATATGTGGTTTATTTATTATGTATAGGAAAGCAAAACGAGCTTGTGAACATGCCTGGTGAAAAGATCCTTGCTCTGCTACTTTGCTTTCATATAAGAAGGTTGTGGCAAATTAAAAACATACTATTCTTTGGGCCAAACAGGCTAATTATAATCTAAGAAACTCTAATACTAAATCAAGTTCAAGGGAACTCTTTGTAATTCTGTGGGAACTAGAAGGAAAGTCATCTCATAATCCCAACATAGAGGTCAGTAATGTCTTGTGTCAATCTATTCAAGATGAATTTACTAGGAAAATATCATGTCATCAACAATCCATCAGTAATCAACTTTTGCTTCTGGAGAAAGTGCCCTCTTCTTCAGTCGCATCTTCAGAGTCTACTGGCACCTTCGTATAGGACCAACCTAATTATATCTTTAGGCATGTAACAGAGAGTGAATTTATTACTGTTTTGAGGGGTATGAAACACACCACCTGCTTTGGAGACTTGTGCCCAGCTACCATCATCAAAGACTCTTTAGACCTCCTGGTACCATGGATTAGCAGGATTGTTAATGCATCCTTCTTTGAGTTTTGTGTGCCTGACAATCTTAAGGAGACGTGGATCACCCCACTCCTGAAAAAGGACAACTTGGATCCCGCAAATGCCAGTAACTTACCGCCTATCATGAACGTTCCTTTCCTCCTGAACATTTTGGATAGAATTGCACATGTCCAACTACAGGGGTTCATGTACACTCATAATGTGGTAGAGATACAGCAACTGGCTTTCAGGCCAAGCATGGGACAGAAAATGTCCTATTCGGTCTAAAGTCCAACATTGCAGGCATTATTGATAACGACCATACCGCTCTTTTAATGCTACTGGATCTGTCAGCAGATTTTGACCTGGTGAATCCTGAACAGCTTGCCACAAGGCTGATAGAAAACAGGAGATGCTCTTGAACTCCCACCAACTGGATTGAGTCTTTTTTGGGGCAAGGGTCTGCAAGGTTGCTGTGGGTGATTGTGAAGCTGCCCCTGTTCTTACTTACAGGGTACTACAGGGCTCTTGTCTATCCCAGACTCTTTAATATCTATACAGAACCTCTGCTTGACCATTTAGATGGTCTGCGGGTCTGCAATACTAACTATTGTGAGACAGGCATGGTATCAAGAGAGATGACACAGGCAACAGAACTCAGGTTTCAAATAATGTTTTATTTCAATATCAGGATGGTTTAAGGCCTAACTTGCCCTATAACCAAAGTAGGGATTTTTCCTCCTTAAAGAAACTAAGTGACACCTGTGTCTGTAAGTCCAAATCAAAAGTCTGTCTGTGTTAAAACCTATATGCAGCGATAACTTTCATTTTTCCCATGTCTCTCTAAAGAGGCTTACATTCTGGAATTGTACTCTTAAAATACTTTAAGTCAGTGGTATAAGAATCTCATTTTGAACTTTTCTTATGCATGGTCTGCAGTGATGACTTTCATCCCTCCTCTGTCTCTATAAGGAGGCTCACAATCTCGAATAATACCGGTAAAAGTACTTATGTTCTGTTATCCAAAGATTACATTAGTGAATTATTCTTAAACTTCACATACAACAATGACTTACACTCACACTCTGTTTCTCTACGTATGAAGAATACAAAGAATTATGACTCAGTGTTGTCATTGAACAGAAAAATTACTTGTTTGCGAATTGAAATCTTTGAAGAACTTTGTATAAAGCACATGTTGTGTCAACAAAATTCAACCTTGATTGTTTGGCTCTATTATTGAGCTTTTGAAAGTGTGCAGGGGACTGGAGTTCCTCTATTAGGAACTTACTCTGTCTTCATGAATGTAAGTAGCCCATGAAGGCTAAGGGTAGGGGGGGATAAATCAGTGTTAGGGGACAGGGGATACCATGTCTCCCAGTCCGGCACCCCCTTCCCAATCCCCAAGGACCCTCCACCCAGGTGATCCTCCCTCGCTTGTCCGCTCCCAGGGTCGGGATCCAAAAGCGATTGCCCTTCCCGGGCCACCTAAACAAAAGATCTCTGGGGAGTGGTTGTGAGAGTGCCTTCAGGTTTATCACACTATGCAGATGATACCCAGATATTTTTAGTGTTGTCAGGTGATTACGATCTGGACTCCTTAGCCATCAACAAGAACTCTTTGGCATTGAATGATAACACAACTGAATTGTTGATTATTGGTTTGGGCCACAAGCTAAGGACACCTTATCAGTCATATAGACAATTTAGAATAGCTGGTGGTCCCATCTTAGTGGCCCCTCATGTTAAAACGTTTGGAGTCTTTTTTGACTCACAGCTGTCATTCAACAAGCATATTGCCTATCAGCGCCCCTTGTGCTTACACAACTAATTTGCTTAGGCAGATTGACCCATATTTCTCTGAAGAGAAAAAGACTTAATATTAATGCCAAGTTGGACTATTATAATAGCCTTCTGATGAGTACTTCTTCGACTAATTTGAAGAAACTCCAGACCATTCAGAATGGGGCTGTCTGGGCTGTCCATGGCCTGGCTACCATGGATCAAATTACTGCAGCAAATTACTGCATTGGCTGCCTGTTAAACACAGAATTCAACATAAGGCCCTCCCTTTTACTCCCAAATGCCTTTATGACAACACGCCTCGATAAGTCTCTGATCGCCTGAAGGCGGTTCCTTATAGGAGAGTCCTTTGATCCAATGCTAATAACCTGTCACTTCAGCCATGGTTCAAATTGAAAAAGTTTGAAGGATTCAGATTTAACACCTGGGCCCCTAAAACGTGGAAGGAGCACCTAGCCACTTTGCGGTCTATACCTTGCCTGAATAATTCTAAGGGAATCTATGTGATTTCGGCGAGTTTTATTTTTTTCCTGGCCAATTTCATTGAGGTTTTTTTTTTAAACATTTTCGCTGCATATTAATGCGGGGGGAGGCCCAGCATCTCCCCACGTCTCACTCACCTTAAATATAACCTCAACCCATCCCCCATCTATTTTAGGCCAAAATGCAGCAAAAAAAGTTTAATGAATTTGGCCACGAAAAATAAAGCTGCGCAGTGAACTAACTTTCCGTTTAAAAGAGCAATTAATGCTCACCTTTTTAATAGAAGAATTGAAATATTTGACTGTTTTCATTGCTTTCCCTCTAGTTTCTTGTTCTTGACTTCATTTTGTTTTGTATCTGGTGTTGATGTGCTCTGAGGCCTTTTGGCATGACACGCATTATAAATAATAAAGTATAGTGTGAATTACAGGGACTCCTTTCCAATGTTTTTGGGCCCATCCGTTTAGCCTAAAGACAGCCCCCATGGTTTTGGCCAACGTGCTTGTCCAGCAGTGGCCTTCCCACACAAGAAAGGTGTACAGGCTTTTCCATGCCTGGACAATGATTGATTAGGGCATTACCGCAAGGGCATCTGGAGGAACACGTACGGATGACACGCAGAACCGTGTTCATAGGAGCTTCTATAAAACAGGTAGAAATCAAGTCTGGTCTCTTTCCTGGTTTTACAGTTAGGTATGTGAATCTGCAGTGCCAGTGAATTGGTGTTGCTGGCAGGATATTTCCGGTTGGGGAAGCTTCTGGGATCAGAATCAGCATCGACAAGCAGATGTTACAGGTGCAGGGGCACATATTGGTCTGCGTTCTTGTCAATCATTGTGCAAGGTGGCACACACTCCTGCTGATCTTCCACCTTCAAAGGCACTGCAAGGCTGATACTCAGAATTTCAAAGTCCTAATTCCAATCTCATCAGAGTTAACATTGGCGATTGGCCAAAGAACATTTATTGAGTGGGTTTGCTTTGATGCATCCATCCCCAATCATAATTACTACAGATGCCAGTGGTCTTGGATGGGAGGCTGGCAACATCAGAGCAATGGGCATTGTTGTTGTTGGAAGCAAATCAGTCTTCCAATTGGAGGGAGTTGGTGGCAAATTACAAGGCACTTCAAGTCTTTTCTCCAATGATCTAGAACAGAATGGCAGTGATAAGGACAAACACCACATCCACATTGTTTTATCTCAACAGGCGGCAGTGAGTGGGTCAGGGGCACTGTCCAATCTGCTGGAGTAGTTAGCGGCTGAGCTGGGGATGTGGGCAGAACATAATCTTCTGTCTCTCAGGGAATTGCACATTAAGGGGACAGACAATGTTAGGGAAGGCTACCTGAGCAATGTTTTTCTTTCCTCATACTGGAAACCGCATTTGGAGGTATTCCAACATACCTGCTCAAGTTTGGTAACCTGATAATAGATCTATTTACCTACCCATAGGTTTCCCATCTCCCCAAGTTCTATTCTATGTTCCCATCTCAGGGGGCATCTGGCCGGGATCCATGGTGGTAAAATTGAGAGGTAAGCTCCTTTGGGCATTTCCACCCCTGCCCACGATTCAAAGGGATTGGAAAAAACGTTCACAATGGTATGAACATAATTATTGTCATGCCCTTCAGTGCTCTGTCCCACTTGTCATGCAGAACCATCAATTGGGGTGTGGTCTGGGGTTAGCAGTATCCACTTTAAAAGCTTTTTGGGAGTACTAAAGTGTTCTAGAGATCCAGTGTATGTGTGCTTGCATGCCCAGGGACATATTGCTAGATTACTCATGAGGTTTATGCTCACTAAACCCATGGTCCCCACAGGTGTCCCTTCATGGGATCTGGTTTTGATCCTTATGGATCTTCAGGTCTGCAGATTTGAGCCTATGGAGTCCATCAATATGAAACATCAGACGTTAAAAGATGTATATTTTGTACCAATCTTATTGGCTCGTAGGCTTGAAGAAATTGTAGCATTGTTATATTCAGCTCCATTATGATGACATCAGGCCGATGCTCTGGTTCGCAGGTGTGATCCTATTTTGTTTGCCAAACGTTCACTAAGCTCAAAATATTGCTGTTCCGGATGTTTTTTTCAAATCTCAGCTAATGGGAAGAAGTGTGCTGGATGTCAAAAGAACATTCCTGACATATTTGGTTAAGAATGCTCCAACCAGGTGTTTGGGCTGATCATATGTGAATTTTATAGTGTTAGGGCTCGAGTGGGCTATCTCAATGTCTTTTGAGTCTACAAATGTTCCCTTGCCAGATTCAATTCAAAGGAGATCAACAAGGGGGATCTATGCCTTTCCCACCTCTTCCCGGATCTGAAGAGTATTAGCAAATATCTAGGAAGTTAGGACATCTGTTATTGCGGTGTTCTCTGCAAGACAAAATAACTTTTAGTTCCCTTTGTTATATCAGTTGTCAGTTGCCCAAGAGTGGACCCTCCTCCCCTTGTCCCCAGCCCACAACATCTCCTTCCACATCCGCTGATTCGCCACCTCTGACTGATATGATATGATATGATATTTTATTTGTATCACGCTCGTACACAAGTGTTTCAGAGCACTACTAGGCAAGGGAGGGGAACAAGGGAGAACACAACACAACATAAAAACGATCTTACTAGGCCCAGTGACATTGAGAATGTGCAAGTGCATGGGAAAGGGAAAAGGGAAAAAGTGCATGGAAGGGGGAGAGTGGAAAGTGCAGAATCCGAGGAGCTCAGATAAATAAAATAAATAGAAAATTGAGGCAAACTGTGGTAGTGCAGCCAGAAGGTGGCAAGTGCTGTGTTTAAGGCAGCAGACTGGGTAAGTCTGAATAAGTGCAGAAAAAGAAGAAAAATGGGGGTGGGGGGCTGTATAGGTATAGATACAGTCCCCAGTGCAAGGGGTGGCCAGGAGGCAGTGCAGGAAGGTGGCAGGGTGAGCAGGTACCTGGGCCCAGGGAACAGAGGGTGGCCAGGTGCACAGTGCCAAGAGAGCAGATCAGCAGGGGAGAAGGGGAGCAAAGGCAGAAGAAAAGAGGAAGGTTTTGAGGTGCTTCCGGAACCGGAGATAGTTCTCCTCAAGTTTTAAAGTGACAGGGAGGCTGTTGCAGAGAGAGGCCCCAGCCGAAGATAGAGATCTACCTCCAGCTCGTTTCTTTGAAAAACGACTGACCCTGAGTGAGTTAGAGGTAGAGGAGCGAAGAGCTCGAGAGTGGAGGTATTTGCGGAGGGATAGCTGAAGGTATTTTGGACCCAGTCCCCAAAAAGCCTTGTGGACAATGCAGAGGGTTTTGAATTTAATCCTTGCATCCACTGGGAGCCAATGGAGAGATTTCAAAGCTGGAGAGATACGATCCCAGGGCTTGGGGCCAAGGACAAGTCTCGCAGTCCTGTTCTGGATAAGTTGTAGAGGGCGGAGAGTAGAGGCAGGTAGATTTAGAAAGAGGCTGTTACAATAGTCCAAGATAGAGAGAACCAGAGCTTGGGATACCATGAGCTTCTGGCAATGCAGTGAGCGAGAGTTACCAGGTATTGGTTGAAAAGCCAGGGTGAGAGGTTAGACACCTGGGGAATCCCACAGGTGGAGAGGAAGATAGATGATAGGAAAGACCCCAGTTGGACCTGGGAGGATCGATCAGAGAGGAAAGAGGTCAGCCAGGCCAGAGCCTGATCAGTGATACCCAGATTATCACGGAGACGGTTGAGCAGGATGGTGTGGTTGACCGTGTTGAAGGCAGAAGAGAGATCAAGAAGGATGAGGACAGAGGGGATGTTAGAATCAAGGTTGGAGAGCATATCTTCACGGATATTGAGGAGAGCAGTTTCCGTGCTTCTGGCCGCTCTGAAGCCAGATTGGTGGTCATGGAGACAACCAACAGAATCTGAATGAAGGTTAAGCTGAGAGATGGCCAGCTTTTCCAGGGGTTTGCCCAGAAAGGGAGTAATGGAAATTGGGTGATAGTTTGCTGGACAGGTAGGATTAGCTGTGGGTTTCTTGAGAAGAGGATGCACAAGGGAGTGCTTCAGAGGGCAGGGGAAGGATCCTGAGGCAAACAAGTGGTTGCAAAAATCAGCAAGGGCAGGAGCGAGGGTGTCAATGTGGTCCTTGATGGTTTTGGAGGAACAGGGATGAACCTGTTTTGATGAGGCTTTCATAGATGGGAATTGTCTAGCGACCTTGTCAGGGGAGAAAATATGAAAGGAAGAGAAGGATGGTGGGGGAGGTGCTTAAAGGGGGGTCTCCAAGCACAGACTGAGAGGAAATAGGAGGGGGAGGGGAGGCGAGGGTGGACAGGATGTCCTGGGTTTTAGAGATAAAGTGCGAGGCAAGGGCATTGCAGAGAGCCTGGGAGGCAAGAAGAGGGGAGGAGACTGCTGCAGGGTTGGCAAGCTCCTTGCAGATTTTAAAGAGGTCGGCCGAGTTGTTGGATGCCGCAGAGACACAGGCTTGAATGTGGGCTCTCTTCTTAGTGTGGACAGAGAGTCGGTATTGCCTTTGGAGCAGGCGACAGGCCAGTTTGTCAGAGGGTGAGCAAGAAGACCTCCATTTCCTCTCAGCCACCCTACACTTACGTTTAAGTTTAGCTAGGTCGGAATCATACCAGGGATTGCACTTGGCTTTGGACTTCAAGCGGATCCTCATGACAGGGGCAAGAGCATCAAGAGTATCAGAGATGGAAGAGTAGAGAAGGGACAGGATTTTGTCGGGGTGTGAGTCAGCCAGGGGAGCAGGAGGGGGAGAGAAGGTGGCAGCGAAAGCCTCAGCTGACACACGCTTCATAGGTCGGATGTCCGAGAAGGTAAGTGGAAGTGTTGGAGTGTGGTTGGCTTGGGGGAAGAGAGTGAGAGATGGGGGGAGAGGAGGCAGTGGTCACTCCAGGAGAGAGGAGTGGTCAGAGGAATAGAGAGGGGGAGGCCAGGGGAGATCAAGACATCAAGTGTGTGTCCTGCAGAGTGCGTCGGGCCAGATGGGAGGATAGAGAGGGAGAGGGTATCGCAGAGGTTGCGAAAGAGCAGCGATGAGGGACAGTGAGAATCAAGGTGAATGTTGAGGTCACCAAGGAGGAGGAGTTGAGTGATTGAGGCCAGGAGGGAGGAGGAGAGGTCAGCCCACTCAGAGATAAAAGAGGTGATTTGCCCGGGGGGCCGGTAGAGAGTAGCAACAGTAAGAGAGTGGCTAGGAGAGAGTGAGAGCCTGCAGACAATCCATTCAAAAGAGGAGTAAATCTGAATTGGAACGATAGTGGCAGGAATCCACTCAGGAAAGATCGGGGCTACGCCCCCTCCAGGTCGAGTGGATCTGGGTGCAGAGAGGATCTTGTAGCCCTCAGGGAGTAGAGTGTCAAATCTTGTGACAGAGCTAGCCGTGAACCATGTCTCCGTAAAACCGAGGACATCAAGGTCCAGTTCTTCAACGAGGTGGCAGATATCAGAGGCATGTTTGACAGCAGAGCGAGAGTGGCAAGATGAAGAAGGTTGCCAGCCTTAAAGACCTTCCGGGGAGGGGTACAAATCAGAGGTACGCCCTGCGGAGTTTTGGAGGTAGCCTGAAGAGTACAGAGGAGGAGGAAAAAGTGGGTAAGGTAGCCAGGGAGTGAGAGGAGGGGACAGCTGGAGATGAGAGGAAGTTGATGAGGCGAAGGAAACGCCTATCGAAGAGGAGGAGATTGGCCTGAGGACCTTGGACCATGACAGTGCCATTTAGGTAGACATTAAGGATGACTCTGGAGGAGTCGAAAGAAGCCATGAGGACATCCCAGCGAGTGCCACCATTAATGGGAGAGGAGGAGACAGGACAAAGCACAGAGATCATATGGGGGGTCCATAGATCTGGCGAAGGAACAACAAAGTGGATGTCGATGAGGGTCTGTCTGGAACAGGCGGTGGTATAGGTATCAGCGATGGGGAGTCCAGGGTTGGAGGCCAAGATATATTTTTTAAATTTCTTTTTACCAGACTTAGTGAGAAGGGAAGGGTAGTTGATAGAGAAGCAGTTGGAATAGATGAGAGACACAGAAAGCGCCATGAGTGGAAATGAGAAGAGGCAGAGGGAGGAGTAAGCAAGGAAAGCAGTATTGAACAGTCACTGGGCTAGCAGGTTACAATCAATGGCCAAAAGTTAAATGCAGAAATACACTGAAGTTGAACTTTCAAGTAAATGCAAAAATACACCCAAGTTTGACTTTCATGTAAATGCAGAAATACACTGAAGTTGAACTTTCAAGTAAATGCAAAAATACACCCAGGTTTGACTTTCAAGTAAATGCAGAAATACACTGAAGTTGAACTTTCATGTAAATGCAAGAATACACCCAAGTTTGACTTTCAAGTAAATGCAAGAATACACCCAAGTTTGACTTTCAAGTAAATGCAAGAATACACCCAAGTGACTTCAAAGTTAAATGGAAGACCAGTAGTTAAGGAATTTAGAGTGGTAGTCAGATGGTAGAGGTGAGTATAGATAAGCTTCACATGAGAGCATGACCGGAAGAGTTGAGTACCCTCTGAGAAGGGAGTACAGGTAAATTAAGGAGGGAACTAACCCAAACAGAATATGGTAGGAGAGTCATGGCAGTCCAATTGTCCAGGGAAG
Organism: Ambystoma mexicanum; assembly: GCF_040938575.1. NCBI lineage: Eukaryota > Metazoa > Chordata > Amphibia > Caudata > Ambystomatidae > Ambystoma > Ambystoma mexicanum. The sequence continues at coordinate 1,104,696,427 of NC_090930.1, read as the reverse complement.
CAGCCTCAGTGACAATGAGGGTTTGGCTGTTGCAGAATCTCATGATGCAGCCTGTGAAGCAGACAGAGAAGCTGACGGACCTTAGAAAGTAGACCTTTGAAACAGGGGCCGGCTGAAGCCTGCCGGTCCCCCGATTGGCTTGAAAACAAAGCGAACAGCCAATCACTGCAGACGATGGAGGGAAGCATTTTAGATACACAGCCAGCCTCATGCAAACAAGGAGGCTAGGCAGCCATGATGAAAAACCTCAAACACACTGTGAGGCAGCAGGAAACATCCATTTCATTGAAATGAGTAAGTGCAATTTAAAGCAGCAGAAGGTTAGAACACACTGCCAATTTGCACAGTGTAATTTCTGAAATTGAAATGGTTTGGCAAGTGAAAAAAAACGCTTTTTTTTATTTTTCGTTTTTCTTTTTAAAATATTTTTTTTCGTTTCTGGTGCTGCAGGGACAATGGCAATGCACCTACCTGGTGCAGAAAGCATCCGTGGGCCCAACAGGTCAGGAAACTTAGGAAGGGTGGGAGCTTCAGAAAGACCTCGAGCTCAGTAGGATGTAGAAGGCAGAAAGCAGGGACAATCACTGGGCCATGGAGAGGGGGGCCGGATACATCCTGCCCGACCCCCGATTGGCTTGAAAACAAAGCCAACAGCCAATCACTGCAAACGATGGAGGGAAGCACTTTAGATACACAGCCAGCCTCATGCAAACAAGGAGGATAGGCAGCCATGATGGAAAACCTCAAACACACTGTGAGGCAGCAGGAAATGATGGCCTAGATGCTGAGCAGTGAAGCCTTTAGAAGAAAACGTTTTCTGGCAAGGTTGCTGTTATTTGCCCTGGATTTTACAATGGCACAAATCTAGCTAAGTAGGGTATACCGTAACAAGGTACACGATTTTGGATAGGATAGATGGATGTGTGTGCAGTTGGGAGGATATGGAGGGAGATGATACAGAGGGTTATGGCAGGGAGTATATGTTAGGGATGGAAAGGCAGACCCAATCTTGATGAACTTGTTGGTGGATCCACAGCAGTGCTCCTGTTGAACCCCCAATGTATACATAATCTGACCATTGTAACTGTATTATTTAGTACCTGGCTCAGCAATTGTTTTCCTCCTTTTATTGTCTCCTTTCCCTTCTATGAGCGAGTACGCAAGGTGTGTTCCTTTTTAATACTGCCAGAAAAACCTAAGTAATTAAGTACATTCTCACATTAGCACTCTAACTGCTCCTTCTCCATTTCCTGGGACTCTCGCAACTCCTGCCTGCCACCTTTGACATGGGAAGTCCTCAAGAATCAGAGCATGCCACCCCTACGTCTGTAAACTTATTTCCTTCTTTGATGTTAATGATCGCCTTTTCAATGACGGTACTCGATCTTCTTCTCTATCCTCTGCTTCACTCCTGTAGTCTCAGAATTCAAAGCCATTCACCTAACTTGCACCTGCCACTAAATGGCTCTACATTGCTTCATGACCAACTCATCAACGATTGAAGTCCTAATTTTCCTTTCCTCCAAAGCCAACCCCACTCTTTCCTCTCCCATATTTTTCTAAGACCTTCTTACCTCCCAACGCTTGGCTAGCAACCTTGGGGATCTACTTGGCAACGACCTGAAATTCTTTCAGGTCACCATGGCCACTGCCACCAAAGCCAGACTCAACTTCCTAAATAAGAGAAAAACCCACGCTCCCCTTCTGAACCCTCAACTAAAAACCTCGTTTTTACTCTTCTGCTCTGAAAACTGGAATTCTTCATGATGACCTTTTGGTCTTTTTCTCCACTCCCTGCACTCTTTTCACCCTACCCAGATTCTTCGCACATCTGCCTTCCATCAACACAGCATGTGGCTCTCTGTGCAAAATCCCTTTCTCCTTTAATTATTGTTACTCGTCAATAAATCCATTCATGGTCTGATCCACCACTATCTCGCTGACTGAATTCCCCTGTACTATCAATTTAAAACTCTGCTCATCTCTTTATAACCTATTGTTCCCTTGCAAACTCCCCACCTCTGCCTGTTCTTGCTCCTGTTTCCTATTTGCCCCACTCAGCTCAAACGCCAACTGCGAGGGAAGACGAATGCCTCAAACTCTGCCACATCCTATTCGAACTAACCACACACCCAACCGATCTTGCATTCTCTGTAATACCCACATATAAAAGTACTACCCTCACGCTCTCAATGTTAAAAATATTGTGTCCTCCAGTCCCTTTGCCTGCCATATATGGTCACATTCAATCCTCCATCTTGTATACATCTTTCAGTCCAAAACATGTCTTATAAAAGGGCACCTTAGTTCAGGACTGCCTCTGCTCTCTATTACTTCCTACTTTGGAAGTCATATCAGTTCAAAACGACACCATGTTCTACAATAAATAGAAATAAATACTGCTTTAAGAAAGCACTCTGAATATTAATTTTCGGTGTTTCGCTCCAAGAGTTCACAATTCAAATCATAGTTGCTTATTTGTTTATTCTCAATACATTTAGTTGGATTGAATCAGGAAAGAATATCCTGAACGAGTGCTCGAACTTCCCGAAATGTGCCCCGTGGGAAAATCAACTCCCAATCCTTACTGTTTTTTTGCGACAACTCTTTCCCTTTGTGTGAGACTAGTTTTACGTGAATGTATGTGTTTGTCCTTATCACTGTGTTTGTATTGAACATTGACACCTTAGGCCACACATATCAACCTGTAATGTATTGAGGAGGCAGTGCAGGTTAAAGAAGAGCAGAGGCTGCACTACCCTTTAACCTCTGGGTCAGAGGTGGTAGTCAACAACAACCAGGAGGGGAGACTGAGTGTGAGGAGAGGGAAACAATGGCAGAGGGGGGGCACATGGTAGTGATTGAGGGGCAAGATGCCAGCTATCTGTGGGGGTTGTTGTGTTAGCTGCGGTATAACGTTTATTTATCAACAGTTATGTTTTAAATGTTTCTTTTTCAATTGCCCCCCTCCCAAATATATATGGGGGCATGGGCAAGAAATAAAATTGGGAAAAAACCCATCGGAAAAAAAAGACTGTTGATGAATCAACATAGAACCGTTAGCTGCAGGGTCACTGCACAGGTTCCTGGCGAGCGGGGACCATTATATAGATCCTAATGTTGGCAAGAAAGTGGTGATACCCCATCAGCATAAGTGCATTGTAGCCACAGAAGTGCAGGGGGAGGATTGGAAGAAGAGAGAACCGGGGGAGGTGGTGGTGCTGCATGAGACTAAGGAGAGCCAGGGGGGTTAGTGAGAGATAGTCAGAGGTCCTCCCCACCAATGACATCCCTGCCAGTCTGGTCATGGGCGATGAGGTACCACAGATGTATGGAGAATGGGAATTGTCAGACTGGGGTAATCTGCAACCAATACAAAAACACAGTACATTGGGGGTGACTCAAGGAAGAGTGGCTTGTGCACCTCCTTGATGTGCAAGTACTACCAGTGGTGGCAGGCACACAGACCTTCTTGTACAAGAAACACACATCAAGTGCCACAGACTGGCCAGTGCAGCTCCCTCCTCTACCTATGATTGCAGCACCAAGGGAGTGTTAGATGACACTGCACCTCCAGGCTAACCACGAAAGTAGCCATACCCCCTGATTATTGGCCGGCACAAGTGCCTTTATAGCCACTAGTGTCTAGACCAGGACTTCCCGACACACTGACACCATAAATAAGCAGGTCTGTGGCTTTAACACCACTTTCAGCGTGAGAGTGTGATACTAATTGGGCAAGGGAGAAGAGATTAAATGATGAGGCAAGCAGGCACATAATGCCTGTATTTCGTTTGTTCTGACCCTCATTGGTCCAAGGCAGGCACACTAGTGCAAGGCTGTGCCTGTCAAGTGGGTGACTGACCTTCCTCCTGACAGCAGAGGCTGTAGATTACAGGGACACGTCTTCCCAAGTGATCAAGATAAAACGAGGGTGGAATGCCACCAGGGTCTCTCCCCAAGCTGGAAGAAGGGAACAACCCTTTGCCCTTGTACATCTTCTAGTCCTCATCTCATCAGACTCCCATGCTCTGAAGCCATCCACACATTGCATGGGCATGTTACAAACTATAACAAACAAATAAATAGATACATTAATTATTTCATGAACACATATCTCTGACTTTTATGGGGCTTCAGGACCTGTGGCTTGGTTTTCGGTCTCAGAGAAGAAGACCTGCAGGTCACGCAACAACCACTGTTGTTTGACCCATGGGGCAGTCGTGAATGCAGATGTTGGACACTGGCCTAGTCGGTTGGGATAGGGCTGGAGGTCGTGGGGGTTGGCTTATGCTGCTCGTCAGTTGTTTCCCTGGCCACTGCCATCACTCCCACAGTGCTGATAGCACATATTTAAAAAAGAGACCAGCGCATGGGCCTCATTACTAGTTTGGTGGTCTACCGGCAGTAAACCCGCTGAAATACCGTCAAACTCGATAACCGTTACCGCCACTTGGTACCGTGGAGTTACCACGGGATTACAAGTGGTGGTAATTCCCCGTTTTTGGAGTCCTTAGGATCCTTGGGTATTTTTGGCAGATTTACCGCAGGTGGATTTAACATGCGGTAAATCTGCTGATTTTGGGAGGTAACGTGGAGGATTTACTGCCAGCAACAAGTTAGAGGTAAATCCTCCACATTTCCCCTGAAAATCAGTGGATTTATAGCACGGCAATACCGCCAGTGGTAAATCCACTAAAAACTATATGTCAGAGCCAGAAAAGTGGCAGTAACAGAATTACCACCACTTTTTTCCCCCTTGTAATGAGGCAGATCTCTACATGAATTGGGTAACACCATTTTCACTGTGATTTGAGCCTGTCTCATAGCTGCCTTATTTTGTAAGACTTTTTTGGGCCACGGCGCTGCTCAGGAATAGTTGCGCGGGTAACATTTGGCTACCTTAATGGACAGCGCTCCTCTGCCTCGTTGTGTCCCTGAAACAGGAATGGCGAGGTGTATATTTGAAAATAAAGTCTCATATATCTGCTTGAGGTTTTCTAAACATGTTACTCGGCTAATTTCCCTTTAATGACAATCCTATGAAATATTTTATCAAAAGGAGCAATTAAAAAAAGAAAGTGTTGCTTGCAAGCCCAATTTACTCCATACAGAGAACACATCTGCGATGAATCCCATACAACATCACAACCCGTGAACACAAAAGAGGATTGTTCTAGAAGTCACCGGATGAAGCTCTTTGCTGTAAGGACTGCATACCCTTCATTTGAATGATAATGTGTCAAAGGGGCTTTACTCATGGGTATCACCATATGCCGGCACCTTCTGCGAAAATCTGAAACATATTGCCACAGGAAAAATAGAGACGGGGCATGTACGTGGGCGTACGTTTTCAGAAGTGCGAGCATTCCATTTTGACTACTAGAAGGTCGCGCTGCTTAGTGCGAAAACTAAAAAAGAAAACAGCACATTTGGTTTCAGAGTTTCTTTCGTGAGCAAAGCCTGTGAAGGAAGCAGAGCTGGAATATAACTGAGAACACGTGACCAAAGTAATTCACACTAGCAGTGGCTCCCAGAACGAGAAAAGCTTGCTGGGAATTAGATTGGTGTGGAAACAGGCAGTAGTTCCCCTCCTCCCCCAGAATATAGATGCCTTGCATTTAGCAGGATAAAAGATTGTGCTTACCACAAATTGTTATGAATGGACAGTTTTACGAGAGAAGAGGGGTTTGCACGTCCTATCAAAGTACGAACATTTACATTTTTCATACAACGTTAATTTTGTGTAACTTTTGTATCTAAGCAAAGTGAGCAAAGGAGATAAACTGTACCAGCCATTATGCACCTGCTACGGTTGTGCTGTGTGTTGATACACCAATGGGGCCTCATCACGAGGTCGGCTGTAACCCGCTGGTGCTGCCGCGGGTTGCCGCCAACCTCGTAAAACTGTTTTCGCTGCCTGATATCCCGATGCCACCGGGATATTACAAGTTCCGGGACGTCAGGCGGCTGGAACTGCTAGTCCCTCAAGACTCCATGGGAATAGGGACACGGAAGCACAGACACCGCTGTTAGCGGTGCCAGTGCTTTTCTGTGAAAACATGCCTCCATGGGCCGGTCAGACCTGCCGGGAGACCCGGCTCCTGCAGGCATACTCGTAGTCTTGGGGTCTGTAAAGGGTGCCAGTACGTTGCTACCAGGACCCTGATTTCTGGACTGACAGACATGTTATGAGACCCAGTTTATGAGGTATTTTAATCACACCATTCAGCACAGTTGAATTCTGAAAATCTGTTTTTTGAAAGAAAAATGTAATAATTTTTAATGGTTTAGTTGCTGCTTGTGAGTGGCGTGTGCAGGGGAACATTAACTCGCTATGTGGGCAGAAACGTTCTGGAATCAAGACACCCAGGTGGTGTTCTTGAATCTCAGTGCTTTAAATGAGATCATACTGGCACTTCTTTGTTTAAATACCAAGACATGTCCACTACCACATCTCCTCTTCACAAGCCAAAGGCCCAGAGTCTTCAATTACCTCAATGTCCCTCTTCCTTGTCACAGTACTTACTTGTAAAGTAAACTTACATATCAACAGGAACCTTTTTTTTCTCTTTCCATGAATTAGCTATTATTCCTACCTCCTCCCTTATGGCATATGAGACCCCTGCATTCAACGAACCACAATAAAAAAAATGTCCTGCCTCAGGCAGGGACCTGACAGCAGCATGCCGCGTGTATTGAACCTTTACTGGCTTGGCCAGGAGGAGCAACATTCCACAGACAGGGACCAGGATGCCCACTAGCAGGAGGGGGAAACCTTGTCGCCAGACGAAGATCCAAGCATCCCTACCCAGCAAAGGACTACAGGTTGAGCAAAAGGGTTGATGCAACTCGAGCACAGAAATTGCCTGGAATTGCCAAGTGCCCATGACAAGGGATAGACCCCGGTTGAGAGACATTTTGTATAGAGCTTCTGCAGAGCAACCGTCATGTTCCACAATATAACAACAAGTTCTGTGATACAGAGCAACAGTGTTCGGCACAGCAGCCCACAGCAGTCTGCCCTTGGTGGAGCAAAGGAGTTGGGGGAGAGACCACACGTGTTGTGTCAGCTGTGGTAGCAATGTACGCACAGAGTTGGAGAGCCTTACGATGGAGGATATTTAAACTAATACCCCATCCCTAAGGGGCCATCTGTGGGATATTTTGACCCATTCCAATGTGCCTCACTACATCACTTTACTGCAATGGTGAAGGAAACAGCCCAAAATGACCGTGCTACTCCTGTGCGCGCCAAAATCTTTAAAACTGCATTTGTGTCATAACCAGAAAAAGGCTGCACACCCTGCCAGACACAGTTCAGGTGGGGTGAAAACAGAGTCCTCACTGCAGGTGCATGCCAGTGGGCTTTGCAACAGTCAACATGGAGCAAAGTGAATGAAACAGCATCATTGTGCCCCCGAAAATGCCTTTTAAAATGTAATTTTCCTAATCTTAAAAAGTGCTGCTTTGGTGCCAAATCCATTCATTTCTACTGAATCATTGAGATTGAAGGGCCCTGCAATGCCCAGGATCATCCATTGTGGCTCAGAGGAACCAGGCCTCATGTGAATGACAGCTTATACAAAGTATCTTTCAAGAAGCAAACCAGGAACCCTTGTTTTCATTTTCCACAGGAAAAACGCAGCTATTTCTTTGCAACAAATATCAAGAAACAGCTGTGTAGCTAGAGACTTTAAGCAAAGGTCGGATACTTGTATTCATACTGCAAACAATTCCAGCACTCAAGGGAAGAACTAGTGCTGACTAAAATGTGTATTTGGTGCAGATGAAAACCGGATTTAAAGAAATACGTTTAATATGCTGTTTCATGAATGAAGAGCAAAATCGCCTGTTTTTAAGGTATATTCTTGTGTAGAGGCTTAATTATTTAAGAATGTCAAGGGATTTGCTAATGTTGAAAATCCACCTATAAAGTGTTTTAATTTTATATGTTTAAAGGAAAGATTTAAAAGGTGAAACATAAAGCTAAACCCTGCTCTGTCAGTTCTTAAGTGTGAGAAAGGTGGACACCTCCACTGCTGGCACAGGAAAGGCTAATTGCTGCTGGGAGGCCTTGAGTACCCAGAACAAAGGAACTTCATTAGACATTTGTCTTTGCCCCAGGCAAAGACAATAGCAGGCTTGAACACTCACCCTTCCAGTGGGAGGGGCAGGAAGCTTCACTCTCAGGGGAGAGGCCGCTCATTCAAATTCAAAGGACTAAACATTTGCTTACACTTGGGGAAAAAGAAAAAAAACTGACATGTGACTTTTGGGTTTAAAATGCTTATTTTGCCACTGAACCTCAAGACATTTAACTTGGCAGCAAGAATGAGAAAAAAGGTGAAATGTGCATACATCTAAATCTAAATTCATGCTATTCATTTGAAAACCTGGTAGGACTTCTTACTCTGTAAGGAACAGAAGAATGACCAATTGCATAGAAAGCATTAATGTTGCGGACATAACATTGTGCACACATATCCTAAGGGTAATTGTGCATATATGTACAGAATCGGGAAATGTTAGGCCAATCCTTTCATGGTTAAAATTGCCAAATTTCAACAGAAAGACTAAACCAGGTCCCACAGACTTGGAGTTGGATTGAAATGTGACCCACAAGATATGAAACGTATGTATCTGATTTTCTTAGAGGGCATAACTACATAAATATGTATTTGTGGGAAAGTTAGATTGTGGTCCCAGTGGCTAGGGGAGGTTCTAGTCATTGTAAAAAATCATCCCAAAAACATAACATCCTTTTTCTTTCATCCAATCAGCAAAAAGCAAGGTGGAAACTATGCTCTTGCCCAATCATAGCATCATGGGTGAGGACAGTAAGACTGCCCCAACCATAAACTGTAGTGATGTCATTTGGCATAATAAATAAGGGAACTTCACAACACACAGGGACACTGATTCCTGACTTCATCCTGATTTCTGCGTTGCACCCTGTTCCTGAATTCTCCATCTTTGTTCCTGATTCCTGATTTCATTGCAAAGCCAAGGCCTCTGCATTGCTGAACTCCTTTTCTGCTAGGCCCAAATTCTGAAGCCATCCCAAAAACCTAAGGGAAGCATTTTGATCCAGTCTGGCTTGCTACCACTAAATGCTTGCCTTCTCCAAACTCGCCATCCCACTGATGTCCGGTCTCCAGTAACCAGTGCAGTCCAGTGCAGTCTACAGTCCTAGGTGCCAGTCCTGGTGACCACAACCGGCCAGCTGACCCTATTCCGCCAGATGTGCACTGCTGTCCTTTGTTAGACCCGATCTGTGTGATGACCACAACCCTTGACGGTCCAAAATCTTAAATTAAAGTGGACTGTAAGTATTAATAGGAATCATAGTAAACCATAGCATACCTTGCCTTGCCTTGTCCTATCCCAATCCCTAAACCATCATATCTTTACCTTAAGAACCTGTAATACTGTCAGAATCATTATTGAAACCCTGTCTGTGATTCCTAGTTTTAGCGCCGATTTTCTCTTCATTTTTGTTTTACTAGAACATAAGCCATTTGTGATTTTGATTAAATAAAGTAATTTCCGCAAAGAAAACGGGGTATCCACCACGTGAAGGGTTTACAAGGCCATGTAACTGTGGAGATTCACAGGTGGCATTCTCTTTTTCATAGCTATTAAATCTAGTTTAAGTTTGCCTTTTAAAATGAGCAAAAGTCATGTTCCACAATATAAAAAAGAGTTCCGTAATACAGAGCAACAGTGTTCGGCAAAGTAGCCCACAGCAGTCTGCCCTTGGTGGAGCAAAGGAGTTGAGGGAGAGGCACGCGTGTTGTTTCAGCTGCTGTAGCAATGAACGCACAGAGTTGGAGAGCCTTACGATTGTGGTTATTTAAACTAATAACCCATCCCTACGGGGCCACCTGTGGGATATTTTGACCCATTCCAATGTGCCTCACTACATCACTTTACTGCAATGGTGAAGGAAACAGCCCACAATGACCACGCTGACTCCTGTGCGTGCCAAAGTCTTTAAAACTGCGTTTGTGTCATGACCAGAAAAAGGCTGCACACCCTGCCAGACACAGTTCAGGTGGGGTGAAAACAGAGACCTCACTGCAGGAGCATGCCAGTGGGCCATGCAATAGTCAACATGCAACCAAGTGAATAAAACAGCATCATTGTGCTGAAAACCCGAAAATGCCTTTTAAAATGACATTTTCCTAATCTTAAAAAGTGCTGTTTTGGTGCCAAATCCATTCATTTCTACTGAATCATTGAGATTGAAGGGCCCTGCAATGCCCAGGATCATCCATTGTGGCTCAGAGGAACCAGGCCTCATGTGAATGACAGCTTATACAAAGTATCTTTCAAGAAGCAAACCAGGAACCCTTGTTTTCATTTTCCACAGGAAAAACGCAGCTATTTCTTTGCAACAAATATCAAGAAATAGCTGTGTAGCTAGAGACTTTAAGCAAAGGTCTGATACTTGTATTCATACTGCAAACAATTCCAGCACTCAAGGGAAGAACTAGTGCTGACTAAAATGTGTATTTGCTGCAGATGAAAACCGGATTTAAAGAAATACGTTTAATATGCTGTTTCATGAATGAAGAGCAAAATCGCCTGTTTTTAAGGTATATTCTTGTGTAGAGGCTTAATTATTTAAGAATGTCAAGGGATTTGCTAATGTTGAAAATCCACCTATAAAGTGTTTTAATTTTATATGTTTAAAGGAAAGATTTAAAAGGTGAAACATAAAGCTAAACCCTGCTCTGTCAGTTCTTAGCTGTGAGAAAGGTGGACACCTCCACTGCTGGCACAGGAAAGGCTAATTGCTGCTGGGAGGCCTTGAGTACCCAGAACAAAGGAACTTCATTAGACATTTGTCTTTGCCCCAGGCAAAGACAATAGCAGGCTTGAACACTCACCCTTCCAGTGGGAGGGGCAGGAAGCTTCACTCTCAGGGGAGAGGCCCCTCATTCAACTTCAAAGGACTTGACATTTGCTTACACTTGGGAAAAAGAAAACAACAACTGACATGTGACTTGTGGGTGTAAAATGCTTATTTTGCCACTGAACTTCAAGACATTTAACTTGGCAGCAAGAATGAGAAAAAAGGTGAAATGTGCATACATCTAAATCTAAATTTATGCTATTCATTTGAAAACCTGGTAGGACTCCTTACTGTGTAAGGAACAGAAGTTATAAAGAATGACCAATTCCGTAGAAAGTATTAATGTTGCGGCCATAACATTGTGTACACATATTCTAAGGGTAATTGCGCATACATGTACAGAATTGGGAAATGTTAGGCCAAACCTTTCATGGTTAAACTTGCCAAAATTCAACAGAAAGACTAAATCAGGTCCCACAAACTTGGGAGTTGGATTGAAATGTGACCCACAAGATATGAAACTTATTTATCTGATTTTCTTAGAGGCCATAACTACATAAATATGTATTTGTGGGAAAGTTAGTTTGTGGTCCCAGTGGCTAGGGGAGGTTCTAGTCATTGTAAAAAATCATCCCATAAACATAACATCCTTTTCTGTCATCCAATCAGCGAAAAGCAAGGCGGAAACTATGCTCTTGCCCAATCATAGCATCATGGGTGTGGACAGTAAGACTGCCCCAACCATAAACTGTAGTGATGTCATTTGGCATAATAAATAAGGGAACCTCACAACACACAGGGACACTGATTCCTGACTTCATCCTGATTTCTGCGTGGCACCCTGTTCCTGGATTCTCCATCTTTGTTCCTGATTCCTGATTTCATTGCAAAGCCAAGGCCTCTGCATTGCTGAACTCCTTTTCAGCAAGGCCCAAATTCTGAAGCCATCCCAAAAACCTAAGGGAAGCATTTTGATCCAGTCTGGCTTGCTACCACTAAATGCTTGCCTTCTCCAAACTCGCCATCCCACTGATGTCCGGTCTCCAGTAACCAGTGCAGTCCAGTGCAGTCTACAGTCCTAGGTGCCAGTCCTGGTGACCACAACCGCCAGCTGACCCTATTCCGCCAGATGTGCACTGCTGTCCTTTGTTAGACCCGATCTGTGTGATGACCACAACCCTTGACGGTCCAAAATCTTAAATTAAAGTGGACTGTAAGTATTAATAGGAATCATAGTAAACCATAGCATACCTTGCCTTGCCTTGTCCTATCCCAATCCCTAAACCATCATATCTTTACCTTAAGAACCTGTAATACTGTCAGAATCATTATTGAAACCCTGTCTGTGATTCCTAGTGTTAGCACCGATTTTCTCTTCATTTTTGTTTTACTAGAACATAAGTCATTTGTGATTTTGATTAAATAAAGTAATTTCCGTAAAGAAAACGGGGTATCCACCACGTGAAGGGTTAAAACGGGCGTGTAACTGTGGGGATTCACGGGTGGCATTCTCTTTTTCTTTGCTATTAAATCTAGTTTAAGTAAAAATTAATTTGTCATTTTAAAACCGATTTTTAGTTTTTCTCTGCTCTATTTTTCAAAAAACTCCTCTCATTCAACATTGCATAACTCCATCAATTTAATAGCCAGATACTTCATTTCAACTCTGACTTATACATGAGACCTGTAGCTACATCCCAACACAAAAACCACATCCAAAATCTTAAAGCACGTTTAGCGAATTTTAGGCAGGAATTCACATTTCTGCAAAGTTTTATACGTGTGATTTTCAATTTAAATTATTTCCAAACTTACATTAAGATCCATAGTGTTGACTTTTGCTCGTACTATAGCTTATGATTGTTAGCATCTTTCCCATGTTGCTCTCATAGAAATGTATATTGATTTAAGGATTTTTGCACACTTTTCATTGTTTTTATAAGCCAATGTCCAAATGCCATTTTAAAAGTGTAAGATTCCCAAACTGTTTTTCTCTCTGGTTTGGGGAGGGAAGGTTGTATTGAAATCCTGTACACTGTTCTTTATTCCTGAACACCTGCTGCTTCCTCACATCTGTTTAGAATTGCTTATTGGTGGGTTGAGGAATTTTGCAAGGGGAAACCTTAACTCAAGTGTTATCTTTCCAACAAGCCAAAAGTGTTATTTTCTCTGATGTTTTATATTCTGTGTTGCAAAAAGTGAATTTAACTGCCTCATATATTGTATTATCTGTTATTGTCACCACATTGGTGATTGCTGCCCCATATATTAAAACATGTTTGATTTGAATTTTAAATAAATAAATAAATATTACCTTCACCAACCAGCCTGATTCCTGGTCCATTGTGACCTGGGCGTATTTTGAGGAGGGGTGTGAGTGGTATATCACTCAGAATATTGAACCTATAGACACAATAAAATAAGTATTTCAATTGTGCACTGCATACTATGCTGAGACCAGGGTATATTGCCTGATTGAAATCCTTAACACATCCATACCCCTACCCCCAGGGGAAAAGCCAGGAAGGATGCAGTGCTGCAGGTCGTCCAGGACCTTCAGCTGAAGAAGATTATCAGACATGTACCAAACATGAGAGGGGGAAAGGAGTGTACTCTGTTGTATTCCTATTCCATAAGCCATCAGTGAAATTCAGAAGTATCATTGACCGGAAGAGGCAGAATTGAAAGGTGCTGTGTCGACACTTTAAAATGGAGGTCTTCCAGTGCATCATTACCTAGTACAGGATGAGGACTTTCTGGCCTCAATGAACATTCAGGATGCCTACTTTCACACCAATGTGGAAGACACACCAGCAATTTCTGAAATATTCAGAAGGTAAAGAGCATTACGTTCAAAGCCCTCCCATTCAGGGTCAAGTCGGCACCTCAGGTCTTAACCAAAGTAATGGGACAAGGCATTGCCTCCCTCCATCTCCAAGGAATCCGGGTGTTCCCATATCTAGAGGATTGAATCATCCAGTTCCCCTACTGGATTTCCTGGTAGGATATGTAGAGTAAACTTGCAACATGGAATTTCTTCTCAACAGGGCCAAGGCCCAGATGCAGCCATCACAGGATCTGCAATTCATAGGGGCAAGATTCTGGCCTGCAGAGGGGAAAGTGTTGCACCCAGTTGGAAGAGCACACAGGCTGTCGGGTGCACTAAGGAATATAATGTCTTTACCTCAGGGCTCAGCAAAAGACGCCGTGCAAGTACATGGGTACATGGTTCCATGAGTTTTCCTGGTTCCCTGGGCTGTTAGCCACACACACCTCTATTGGTTCAACTCACAGTTGTTGGAAAGAAGAGTCTCCGGACTTCAACACTGTGGTCCCAGTTTTACCAACACTGAGACACGATATTTAGTGGTGGCTGAACTTGCCTTCCCCCCTGAAGGGGTTTCCATTGACTCAAATTCTGCAGACCATCTCACCAGAGATGAAAACAAGCTGAGCCAAGGAGTAGCGGTACAGCATAAATCTTGCAGTGGAAAAGGCTAGAGGCAGCCTGCTCATCCAATTGGAGGGAACTAGTGGAGGCTTCCAGAGTTTTAAGAACATTCATTCCATTCCTCAGGGTGAAGGCGGTTCTTCTGCATATGGCATCTCTACTACTGTGTCATAACAAGCAAGGGTGTCTATGATTAAAATACCTAGACATTCTGGCACATGAGCTGGGGACCTGGGCAGAATCAAACCACCTTTCATTAAAGGCAGTGTTCATCAAAGGAATGGATAATTTGGAGGTAGACAGGCTGAATTGGGTCTTTCAGTCTGCATAATGGTAACTGAGCGAGGACCCATTTCAGTGCATTTGCAGAAACTCTGTGTTCCCAAGCATAGATCTCTTTGCATCTTCACAGAATGTGAAAGCCCCCTGGCATACCTGGTTCTGTTCAATGTTTCCTGCCCCAGGTGCCTGGACGGTGGATGCAATGGCTAGAGTCTGGCCAAAAGATCTTCTTTATGCCTTCGACTGAAAATCAGGAACTCTGTAGCAGAGGGCATCTAAGTGGCCCTGTTTTTTCCACTCAGTGGTTGGTTTCTTCCCCACCCTGAACTATCAGTTGCCCTTGTGCTTCCCCTCCCCAGGCACCCTAACACTTTAGGCACTTTTCGAGGGTTGGATCATCCAAAGAAGGTGCCTGAGGGGCAGGGACGTTGTAAGGGAAAAGCTGCAACTCAGAGGGTTGACCACAGGGATAGCTTCTTCAATGCAGAATGACAAGAGATCATCAACCCTGAAGGGTCATGAGATACTTTGGGGACATTCTGAGACCTGATTTGGGAAAGATGTGTTTCATCAACCTCAGATCTCAGGGCAAGTACCCTGTAATTCCTCCTGGAGACTTTTTACTTCGGATTGGATGTATCTACATTAAGAGCACAGTGGGCAGGTTTACGCAATAGGGAGGCAAAAGACTTAGACGATCAGGAATTAGTCCATAGGCTACTGAAATGTTTCTCTTTCCCCAGGTCCACAGTAGTTTCAGGCTTGACCCCCCTACACCCCCGGAGCTATCCTTGGCGGTCAGTGCCCTGTAGGCAATTCATTTTGAACCCCTGGAAGATAATGCTATGAAATATTTAAATCTCAAGAGCCTGTTGCAATTTCCTCAGCAATATGATTATGGGACATGTGCACTCTTTTCTGTGAAACCCCATACCTGGTTATCAGTCTGAATGCCTTATTTCTTAGATTTCATCCCTCATCCCTTCCCAAGGTAGTATCAAATGTCCATAGATGACAGGAAATTGTTCTGCCATCCTTTTTCCTAATCTCTCCTCCTACCCACAATAATGGCAATGGAGTAAACTGGACTTCCCGCCGAGGGCTGTGCTGCTCTATCTAGAGAAGTGTTGGGACTTCTGTTCCTCTGACAGCATGTTTGCCACTTTTGGTGGGGCCTTACAGGGTAGAAAAGCTGCAGTTTCTGCGGTCAACCTGTGGTTGTGAGAAACCATCTCTTTCGCGTATATGCCCTCTGGGTTAAACACCAGTTCTACAGTACATGGAAGATCAACAAGGGCAACGTCAGTTTCATGGGCTGAGGCCAGATGAGCCTCTATTCATGACATTTATAAGGTGGCTACTTGGTTAGACCCCAACAAGTGTATCATAAACTATCGAATCAATTTGCAATTTAAATAGGCAGGTGCCTTTGGAACTGGGGTATTGAGTCGTGTAATCCCAAATCCTGTAATCCCATGAACATGACAGGTAGAAAAGTGTATGAAGTGTCTTTGTGCAATAAAACTGTGGTGGGCGGTGTGCAGCTGTTATGTTGTCTGGAATTTCTTGAACTAGGCCCATTTATTAACTCAAGCTGATGCACCTCACAGGTACGTAGTGAGACAAGGAAGACGGGCCGATAGGTAATTATGAGATTGTTTACAGGTAATCTTCGTTACTCCTAGTCCTGCTTACTCCTAGTTACCGTACCTATGTCCTGCCTGTCCTTCCAAACTGATTAGAAGAATGGGTCTACACGGGCAGTGGTGCATAACTGTCAGGGATATGATATGCACAGAGGTTGGACTGGCAGCAATTAATGGAAAGAGAAAAATGAGTTCCCGTGTGGAGGTAAGGTTACCTCACAAGTAAGTAGTGTGACAAGGAAGAACAGGTCTAAGATGAATGAAGATTACTGGTAAACAATCGTAGCATTTCTCACACAATCAAAAAATATGACGAGAGCCCAACATTCTCCTGCTGTGCTGTGTGTGCGTGTGTTCACCTGGCTCGAGACCTCGAAGAGCATTCTCAAACCGGAGCCATGCGCGCAATTATCCCTAAATCTACTCATTGTACTGTGATGGAAAATCCCCAATGCAAATGTATTGTTACGTTAATATAGTTCTTTATTTTGCGGCAAATCACAAGCCTAGCAGTCTCAGCGTGCCCAGACTTGTCTGAGAGTGGGCAAATTGCCCCCTCACCAGGGGTATCCAGACCTTAGTCTGCTGAAGGAAAATGATCAGGATAAATATCAGAGGATAGGAAAGAGGAGATAAGTGCCACAGAGAAAAGGAGGTAGAGATAAGGCGCGTGGTGAAGAATCTTTTGTGACCGCATGGTGCATATCACTCCTGTTAAGTGGGCCATACAATTTATAATTTATAATTAATTGTATTATGATACAAGGAAGAAATGGATGATGAAAATAATAGTACACTATGTAATATTTGGTTGTATGAGGTGCTCAAGCTGGGCTTGTGAAATCCGAAAGATGGAGTGACTCATTCTCACTGGCCTACCTTAAATTACATTAGAGGTCCATATTTAGGATATTTCTCAGCCTGAGGGCCATGTGTATCCATTAAAGAATGGGCTTTGTATGAAGATGAATGTAGATAACAAACAGAGAGAGGACGGGGCGAAGTGCCACTGAACCCCCAGCATATGATGAAAGCCCACCACTCTTAAACCTGAGAAGTTCTCCAGCTGAGACTGAGCAGTATTAAAACGTTCACAAATTCAAAATGTAGCCCACTAATCGCCTTGCCATCAACGCCCTGCAAGCTTAACTCCACTAGTATAGGTCACACTGCTTTTTTGTAAGCAAGTATGCCACATATGAATGAGGCTATGAGAAAACACAATCAAGGGCAACGTTTTGCAATGGAACCCAAGTCATGAAACACATCAAAAGTATAAAAGAGGTTATGCAATATAACCAATACACCAGTGGGCATCACAGAAAGTAAGAGCTGTCCTGAGACGCACTGATCCCCTCAACAGTTCTCCCCTAAAATAGTAGGCATTTGATCCTATATGCTTCTACAATAGTAAACAAGCACTGAGAAAGCCAAAAGTTTCAGCTTTTGAATAGGCACTAAATAGGCATTTGACATGTTTTACTAGCTACTTGCATCTTTTGACAGCTATTGCTCACACATGTCCAAGCATTTGCATTATTGCCAATGATTGGCTTCAAATATCCAGGCAAACAAAACATTGGCATGAATGTCTCCCAAATGCCCCAGCATACACAACAAAAGGTCCTCCCCATCATCATAAAGAAGCTGCGTGGCGATCTCAGTGTCCAGTGCCCGGGTGCAGCTTCAAAAATGAAAGACGGGGGCTGGAACGAGGTCAGAAAAGGGAGGAAAAGACATAGAGGATGGACACAAAGTGATACAAGGAAAGAAAGACCAAGCGATAGAAAAGCCGCAAACACATGAACGTAACCCCAGAGTGAGAACTATAGAGATGGAGAGGCACGAGTAGATCTTCAGACAAATGGAGTGGTCCACAGACAGAGAGGGGGGACAAAATACAAGCAAGCAGGGCCACAGACCGAGATGGGTCCAGTCAGACAGAAAGGTACACAAATAGATAGGGGCCTAAACATTGGAAACAAATAGAGCAGACATAAACAGAGAGGGTCACAAACAGACAGTGGCAACAGAAAGTGGCATACACAGACCACACAATCACAAGGGAGTGAGAGATGAAGAGACAGAAGACTTGCATTGAGATGAAATGAAAGTAAACAAAGAGAGGTTCCTTCGGAAAGGAGATGAGATAGAGGGCGATGGGAATAAGAGCCAGATGGAGGAAAAGGGTCTCATCAAGGGAGAGGGAGTGACAGACAAAGGAACAGTGTGTGAGATAGAGAGGCAAAGGCAATCTAAAGGAAAGAAAGACAGAGCAGAGTACGAGACAGAAAACGAGAATGTGGAGAACAACAGGATGTCGAAAAACACAATGATTGTGAGTGGAACCACAAGAGAATTGCACAGAAAGAGAGAGCAAGAACAATGTAAAAAAAAGAGGCAGAGAGAAGAAACTTGCTTTGGTAAGCCCCTGCATGGAGCCTCAAGCGAAAATACATGGAGAGGCAGAAGAAAGGAGGAGAGACAGAGGGAGAGAGTGCACTTCACAGGGGCATTCAATAAGAAAGATTTCACAAATTCCACTTTTGGGGAGAGATAATAGAGAAAACCAGAGACAGCAAAGAACACAGGAAAACGAATGCCTGAAACATAACAAATCCGAAGAAACAAAATGACAGATCGAAAGAGAGATCATGAAAGGGAGACTTAAAGAGAAAGAAAAAAGGGAACAAATGAAAGTAAAAAAGTATTGCTGAAAGGGAGAGGTTTCATTGAATCATAGAAAGATAAATGGTAAGAGAACCTAAACAAGGTACGTGCAACGGAGAAACACAGGTAGATTAAGGCTAGTTATACATGCAACATCCATTTTCTATCACATTGAAATGCTTATGTATTTCTTTATTTTTAAGTATTTCCAATTCTTTTTTCCCATTTCGAGTACAGTTGGTATGCCTTTGAAACAAACATATACCTGACTTTTCCTTCAGCTGTGCCTTGTCCACTAACAGGGTAACTTGATGGCTTATGTCTTGTCCAGAAACAGGGTTCCTTGATGGCTCTATGTAACCAGAAAATCACTTTGCCAGCCTGGGCTTTCTTTTTACAAATCATTGGTATCAGTTACTTATGTAAATAAATGACTACTGGTCTGAAGGAGTATAGCACAGCTCGAAAGGTATCCCTCCTACTGCATATGTGGTAGTGCAGGCGGAGGGCAGGGCATAACTTCAGGAGGGGTGTGTGCTGACAAACGTAGAAACCTAAAACAACTTAAGTACAATTGTTCCAAAATAAAATAATGTCCAATCAAGGTTCTATAAAAATAGAGACTTTTAAGTAAACAATACAAATGCAATCAACTAATCAGAAAACTCTGAAAAAACCTACACTTGTAAAAGGAAACACAGAGAAGTCAGACCTATGGTAGAGGGTAGATGAGCAGGGCTGGTCACGCAATCAGATGTGGCAACAATGTAAATGTTCTAGCTTCTTGGGAAGGAAAAAGGGAGGGAGAAAAGGGGACTTAAAAGTCACTATGGTTCAACAGAGCACCGGGGACAGAATCTCTTCACAATACCTTATTTCTTTTCATTTGGAGCTTCATGGTCTTGAGCCAGGTATCGAGGAGATTCCTGAGGTGGTGATTTGACATCTGGTTGGTGAGTTGTCTGAATGTGTCGAGCATGGAGTGCATTCACGGCAGTGACGGCACATGGCAAGACAACACTTGAGATGGACATGCTTTGCCCATGAGGTCTGTGTAGGTCACAAGTGGCTCAATGTGAGAACCGTGGCCCAGAGCTGTTCCTTGACTTCTGGAATGCTGGGAGTCCCAATTCAACATCACCAGAGACATTTTGAGAGCTTCTGTTCTGCATTCCCACTACAGGTAGTTGGCTGGAACTTAAAGGGAGTCCTTCTTCTAAAGTGCTGTAGGTGCTGGTTTTAGTGCAGCCAGCAATGAGGCCTTTATCCAACAGCAACTACCCCCGCTGTTCCTTGGTGGTGGTTACGGGTCATAGCTCTCCTCTGCCCCAGGTGCCTTCTAACGCCTTTGTGGCAGAAGGCTTTGGTATAGACTGCATCCCCAACAGAGTTCAAGATTAATTCTTCTTATTCATCTAAGAGGCCATAGCGAAATTAAAGAAGGAGGTAGTGTCTCTCTGCTTTTAAAGGCAAAATATCACAGGGAATTGGTCCAAAGCATGCCTGTAGTAAGGAGTCCAATTCTTATCATTGGGGGTGAGGACCAAGGCTGTTAAGCCAGCGGTGCGGGCTGCACTCCTAAACACCACTCGTGGTGTCTCAATTCAATGAAGTTCAAGCAAAAAGTAAAACTTCTGTTAGTTTATTGCAAAAAATAATAGTTTAATCCTTAATTCTTAATTTGTTTCATTAATTTCAGTAGTTGTACATCTTAGAAAAAGCAGATGTGCAGGGCGAGCTCAAACAATTAGCGAATGCATTTCGGAACAGTGTTGCTTCGTCAGGGCCAGCTCTTTCAAAACTTAATTAGATTCGAGTGCTTTAAAAGTGAACAAATTCCTATCATTGTCACAAGTGCCCATTGTCTTATTTCATCAAACCTAGAGTAACCTGCCCAACGAGAAATGGAGGGGGCAGGAAACAGGAAGCAATCCCTGACAGACATAAGATGGTGGCAACCTTCTCCAGGCCAACCTTTTCTTTCTGGCTACTCTAACTCTGCCACCTTCCCATGACTGCTGACTTCAAAGGGACTCTACTGATCAACGCTCTGGTGTGATGATGGCTCGATTAACCAAAATGCCAGGGGTAGTGGAAGTGACATCACAGACTGATGACATCTCAGGAAGTGATGCCACTTGACCTTTGACTGAGATGGCATCAGTTCCTCTTTAATCTCTGGTGACATTACTGAAAGTGGCTTGCTAGAGTATAAAACATACATAAACGTAAAACATGTAACATACCAAATGCATACTGAAGCAGACAAGAACATTTTAGATGCCAACCGCATTTTAACCAGGGTGCTGCCTTCAAATGCCATGGATGGAGTCGTGCTATAATAGGGTTAGACCCAATAGTAGAACATAGGACACGGCAATATTGGTTCCACCATCGGGTTTGCTATTTGAGGATTTGAGTATACCTATAAGCAATAATTACAACAAAGCATTCAGCAGATTTGGGAAGTGCTGTGACCCGATTCTTGCTGAAATTGATTCAGACAAGCTTACATTGATGGAAAGCCTGGTGAAGATGTACAACTAAATGAATATTGTAAGATACAGAAAGATATACAGAGAATGTCATTGTATAAACTATAAAGAGAGCTAACCACACACCTGAGGACATCTATTTGTTTATTTATTTATTGGACATTTGTTACACGCCTATACAACAAGAAGGTGTTTCCGGGCACCACAAGGCGATAGAGGGGAGGGAGCAAGGGGAATAAATAACAATGGCAAAAAAACTGTAAATATACAATTGTGGTCCTAATAGGCCTTGTGGCATTCAGAAGTGCAAGTACAGTGAAGAGAAGTGCAGGAACTGAAGGGAGGAGGGTGGGAGGCAGCAAGGTATGGCAAGAGCTTGTGGGAGCCCGGGGCGGGCGTGCCAATGGGTGCCAAGGGAGGAGGCCACTGGCTAAGTGCTAGGGCGGAGGAATTCCAAGGGTGAGATGCACAGCCGTCGGGCAGTGGGCCCGAAAGGGCAGTGCTAAGTGGGGAGGGTGATGGTGTCGACTGGGTAGAGGACCTGGCAGCCTGTGAGATTCATAAAGTACTAGGCTGCCAGTCACAGGGGCATTGGTATGATTAGCAGGGAAGGGAAAGAGGTAGAGAAAAGCAGAGGGTTTAGAAGTTTGCGGAACTTAAGGCTGTCTGGCTCAAGTCTGAGAGGGGCAAGGAGGCTGTTCGAAAGAGAGGTACCAAGCAAAGAGGGAGACGTGCTCCCAACTCTCTGTTTGGAGAAGCGTTTGACAAGCAGAGAGTTGGAGTTAGAGGAACAGAGGGCTTTAGCGGGAAGGTATTTAGGGAGAGGAATTTGGAGATATTCGTGGTTGATTCAGAGGGTCTTGAATTTGATCATTGCGGCCCCCGGGAGCCAGTGGAGAGGTGTTAGGGCTGGAGAGATTCAGTCCCTCGGAGGCCAAGGGTACATCTTGCATCCCTATTTTGGATTATCTGAAGGAGGCGTAGGGAGGCAAGGGGGATATTGAGGAAGAGGCTGTTACAGTAGTCCATCCTAGAGAGGACCAGAGCTCTGGAGACATTGAGATTTTGGGGGAAGGTGAGGAAAGGGAGAATGCCTCTAAGGAGATGAAGCTGGAAGTTGGCCTTTTTAGCAAGGTCCAAGATGTGATGGGTGAAAGAGAGATAGGAGTAGAAGATAACCCCTAGGTTTTTGGCCCAAGGAAGGCGGCCAGAAGAAAGGAGGAAAACACGGCAGAGGTATCCCAATAAGAAGGATCTCCATCTTACTGTCATTAAGACAGAGATCATTAGCTGCACACCATGCCTGGATGGTGGCCCGACAATCAGGGATGAGAGAGGAGGAAGAGGAGATAGTAGAGGGAAGTTTGAAGGAAAGCTGTGTGTCATCAGTATAACACTGGAAATTAGGAAAGAAGGAGGAAATCAGGTTAGCCAGTCGGGTGAGATAGATATTGCAGAGCCACAGTGATAGGACAGAGCCTGGAGGATGCCAAGGGTATCACAGATCCAATTTATGAGGATAGAATGGTTGACCATGTCAAAGGCAGAGGAGAGATCGAGGAGAATGAGAACAGCAAGTAAGTTAGAGTCAAGATTTGCAATCATGTCTTCATGGGTGTTCAGGAGAGCCGTTTCCGTGCCTCTGGATGGCTGGAGGTAGGGGATCAGGAGCGGGAGTAGAGATGGAGGTTGTGTAGCGTGAGGGCAGGCAGCCCAGAGTTTTAGAAGTGAAATGGGAGGACAAGCCGGTGCAGATAGCCCTGGAAGGATGGAGAGAGGTGGACACTGCAGATGGATTGGTGAGTTCCTTGCAGATTTTGAAAAGATCTGCTGTGTTGTTGGTGGATCCAGAGATGCAGGCTTGAATGTGGGCCCTCTTCTTGGAGCAGATAGAAAAACGATATTGCCTTTGGAGCAGGCGACAGGCCAGTTTTTCAGAGGACGAACCCGAGGTCTGCACTTGCGTTTCTGAGGTGCTAGATCAGAGTCATACCAGCCATTGCGTTTGGAGGCAGGCTTTAGGCGACTCATCATGACAGGTGCAAGGATGTCAAGGGTGCTAGAGATGGAGAGGTGAAGGTTAGCGAGGACAGAATCACAGGGAGAGTCCGAAGCAGTGGTGGGAGGGGGGATGAAAGTGGAGGCAAAAGCACCAACTGACACACGCTTCATCGGTCTAATGACAGTGAAGGAGGCTGGCAGTGCGAGAGGTGGCTCAGACAGAGGGCCAATGGCCCTGAAGTGGGAGGAGAGGAAAGAGTGGTCAAACCAAGAGAGGGGTGCGGTGACCGGGTTGGAGATAGGGATGTCTTCAGAGATTAAGGCATTCAGAGTGTGTCTGGCTGAGTGGGTCAGACTGGAAGAAAGAATAGTAAGAGAGAGGGAGTCACAGAGGTCACAGAAGTGTGACGTGGCTGATTCAGGAGAGTTGATGTGGATATTGTGGTCACTGAGGACGAGTACTTTGAATGAAGAGTTCAAGAGGGAGGAGGTGAGGTCGGCCCATTCATAGAGGAACAGAGGAATGGGGCCGGGGGGCTTGTAGATGGTAGTGAGGTTGAGCGAGAGAGTAGGAGAGACCCCAAGTCTACAGATGAGGCATTCAAAAGAGGTGTAGGATTGAGTGAGTATGATAGAAGCAGGGACACAAAATCAGGACCACTCCACCTCTGGGCCGGTTGAGCCTGGGTTTGGAGAGGAGTTTGTAGTCCTCAGGAAGGAGAGTGTCAAGAGTAGTGACAGCTGACATTGAACCACGTTTCGGTAAAGGCAAGGACTTTGATGTCAAAATCTTCAAGAGGGAGACGGATGTCAGAGGAGTGTTTGACAGCAGAACTAGCGTTCAAAGTAGCTAATGGACGCAGATTACCAGCTTTTAACGTTTTTTTGAGGAGGGGTACAGGGGCGTGTAACTCGTGTTGGTGGAGAGAGGTTAGAGAGGAAAAGGGAGGAGCAGCAGGAGGAGGAAGGAAGTTAATGTGAGAGGGCAGGCGTCAGTCAAGAAGGAGAAGAGTAGGTTGAGAACCTTGTACCATGATAGTGCCACTGTGATAGACATTAATGATGCACCTAGAAGATGAGAAGTATGTCAAGAGTACTTCCCATCTAATGCCACCATTAATGGGTAAAGAGGGAAAAGGGGAGAGTGTAGAGACCATATGGGGAGTCCATAGGTTGGGAAGTGGACAGAATACATGATAAGTAGCATTCATGTAGGTGTCAGAAGTAGGAAGTCATGGTTAGAGGACAGAAGAGCTTTTTTAAGCTTTTTTCTTCCAGACTTTGTGAGAGAAGTAGGATAGGTGATAGAGTAGCAGTTCGAATAGATAGGGAGAAAGAGAGCACCATGTGAGTGGCGGGGGAGGAGGCAAGGTGAGAGACAGACAGGGGAGCTGCACAATGCACAAATAAACTCATGAGGTGGCCTAGTAGCAAAGCAGGCCAGATGAAGGAGGTGCTTTGACAGGATTTGCACAAGGTAGCAGAATGTTTAAGTACCCAGACTGGGTGAGTGCTAAGATGTAGCTGGAAACAATCAAAGCCCAGATTTAAAGGCACATCTAGTTCTGCTATCCGACAAAGCACTGAAATGCAGCAGAAAACAATCAATGCACAGGTTTTAAACACAACAAGATTCAAGTTTCAGGTGGAGCATGGATCCGAGCAAACAGTTAGCATTAAGATAAAAGAGAAAGAGAGGCATAAAGTAACTTGTGGGAGTGGTGTGCACAAGGTTTGTGTAAATGAGATGAGTGAATATTGGGTATTGACTAGGTTACAGAAGGCAGCAATGACAATTGTTATTCACAAATATGGCTGCACAGCCACCAGCAAGGAGAACAGCAGCATCCAACTGAAGGCATGGCAAAGAGACCTAGCAAGTGAGGTGGAGGAAATGCAGTCCTCTATGATGAGAATTCTGAGGCAGAAATATCATTACATTTTTATGGACTTTTGTCTTAACTTACTAGGCTCCCTTTAAAGGAGGGGTCCCATAAGAAAGATCCTTTGGAAAGAAAGAAATTGTTGGCTCTGTAAAAGGCTGGGGGAGCAGAAATGCTAAAACCTTGGCTGATTGACTGTAGCGCAACACTAGGGTGGAGAAAAATGTGGTTGTGAAAGTTCATAAGGAGATTAGAGGATTTAAACAGTGATTTATTTATTTATACAAATTTGTATAGCGCGCATCAGCTCGGGAGCGTCGTGGCGCATGTTATAGTGATGGGTGACAAGTTGGTTAAAAGGATCGCGATATTAGGAAAATTCAAGGCAACTGTTGAATACAAAGGAAGAAGTTGTGACTCTGACATATATGTGACACAAGGAGGATCATCCCTGTTAGGGTGGAGTGAGCAACATAAACTGGGTATACATATACAGGCAAATGCAGAGGAGCCAGTAACAGTTGCGGAAGTTAATGACAAGTGGGAAAATAACTTTCCTGAGGTGTTCCGACCAGAGTTGGGAATGCTTAGAGGGTTTGAGCACGAAATACGAATGAAGGCTGGTGCAATACCACAAGTACATAAAGTAAGGCCTGTACCCCATGACTTTAAAGGAAAAATGAAGGCGGAAATTGAAACTCTGTTACAGAAGGGTATCATAGAACAAAGTGAGGGTTCAGAGTGGTTGTCTCCTACTGTGGTGGCTATGAAGCCCAATGCACAATTGAGACTTTGTGTAGACATGAGAGATATCAATAGGAACATTTTAATCGACAGACATCCTTTACCGATAATTGGAGATGCCTTATCCACACTCAAGGGAGCTAAAATTTTTTCGGTGATCGACTTATCACAGGCATATCATCAGATTCCTTTGAAAGAAGACTGCCAGCATCTCAAAGCGTTCATTATGCCCTTTGGATCATTCAAATATTGCAGAATGCCATTTGGACTAGCTTCCGCAGCCTCTGTGTTTCAAAGAGTGATGGACATCATATTGGAAGGGATAGAGAATATTGTGAAATTCCAGGATGACGTACTTATATATGCAAATTCTGTAACTGAACATGATGAGGTGCTGTCGAGAGTGTTGAGCAGAATGTCTGAAGTGGGTTTGACTGTAAAGAGAGAGAAATGTAAAATGGGAGTTGACAGAGTGGAGTATTTGGGACACGAAATCGATAAATGTGGTGTGAAACCTAAAAAGAGTTTGGTTGAAGCAGTAAAGAACGCACCGGAACCTTCAAACAAGGATCACGTGAGGTCCTTTTTGGGCCTTGCGGAATATTATCATAAATTTGTTAAAGATTTCGCGATAGCCTCTAGCCCATTAAGAATGTTGTTGAAGAAAGGTGCCAGATTTGAATGGTCATCGGAGTGTTGTGCCACATTTCAAAGCATTAAGGATGCAATTAGCGCAGCCCCCTTGATTGGAACATTCAACCCTTTAGATAAGACCGTATTGGTAGTAGATGCCAGTGTGATGGGACTAGGAGCGACATTAATTCAATATGGTGTAGGAAATGATGAGAAGGTAATTGCTTTTGCATCCAGAGCATTGAAGGCACCAGAGAGTAAATACTCTGTCATCGAAAGAGAGACGTTAGCTATGTTCTGGGCCATCACGCACTTTAAATACTTTTTGTGGGGCAGATGTTTTACAGTCAGATCTGACCACAAACCTTTAGTGCAGTTGTTTGAGAGTGGAAGGTGGGCCTTAGGCTCTCCTAGAATAAGCAAGTGGGGATTAGGATTACAGGCATATAATTTTGAGATGAGTTTTCTGCCGGGGAAGAAAAATGTTGTGGCAGACTGCCTTTCCAGGCTGCCCGTTGGGAATAATACCGTTAATGTCAAGGAGAGTGAAGTTCAGGATTCTGCCGTGGCTGAAGTGTTGGATGCTATTAGCAAGGAGATGTGGTGAAAAGGAGAAGAATCTGATTCAGAGTTAAAGTTAGTTAAGGAATGGACTGTGAAGGGGTGGCCTCGAAAGAAGGATTTGGAGAGGAAGTTTGATGTTTGGTGGGAACTAAAAGAGGAATTGAACATGTATGAGAATAAACGTAGGAGAGGGAGGTGGTTTGTACCTCCAGAGTCAGTCAGACGTAGTCTATTGGAATTAGCTCACAAAGGTCACCCTGGTGAAGGCGCCATGAAAAGGAAATTGCGAAAGGATTATTGGTGAAGGATTGTGTTTTATGCCAAACGAGTGACAAGACCAAGGTAATACGAGAGACCCCATTAGTTCCCAATTCTGTTCCCAGTCAACCTTGGTCAAAGGTTGCAGTGGATATCATGGGGCCTATAAAAGGGTTAGGAGGAGGTCTAAGATTTATATGTGTACTTGTGGATTACCATTCAAAATGGGTTGAGTGGGAAGCGGTCAGAGAAGTCACTGCAAGAGAGTTAATTGCATTTCTGGAAAGGATATTTCTTAGAGAATTAGTTCCAACTGAACTGGTATCGCACAATGGAGTTCAATTTTTGTCAGAAGCTATGAAAAAATGTCTTAGTAGTTACAGTATAAAACACATCAAAACAGCATTGTATCATCTGAGAGCGAATGGGCTGGTGGAGAGGGTGAACCGTTGGCTGAAGGATGGTTTGCAATTGGCTATGAGAGGAAATCAACAATAGAGAGAGGTTTTGAATGTAATGACATGGAGTTATGTAACAACGCCACATTCAGTGACAGGAGTGTCACCATTTGTATCCCTCAAAGGGAGGGAACCAGGAACGAGATTGAGTCCGGGTTGGTTAGGGGTGGCCAGGGTGGTTCATGTAGATAGAGCACACATAATGAGACTCATAAAGTTCAACCAAGAAAAGAATATAGCAAGTTTCAATAATCGGGAGAAAGTGAAAGAACGTGAGTGGAAAGTAGGGGAGAGAGTATATGTGAAGAACCCCAGGGTGGTGAACAAATGCGTAGAGAGTAAATATTTGGGGCTCAAGAAAATTTCTGCAGTAAAGAAGTCTGTTGTCATTTTGGAAGGAGGAGAAGTATGGTCTAAAGGAAGGATCGCGAAAGTGAGAGGAGTGAATGAAAGTGAAGGGAGAGTAGAGTATAGTAGTAGAGAGGACTGTGGCAAGAAAGATGAGTGTAAGGAGGGAGAAGTCAAGAATACAGGCAGATCGAGGTCAAAACCCATCTGGTTAAGAGACTATGTCAAATAAAGCATTGAATAGTGGTGTTTATTAAATACATTTTCTAGGTTTTTAGTATACTTTACAGTACAGTTATGTATTGATAGTTTCCTATTTGGAAAATTAATGTAACATGTTCTGTTTTAAGTTTGATGTGTGAAATGTTTATTTTCTTCCAAAAGGGGAAGATATGTAGAGAATAGTATTCTATACATGTGATGAGCCACGCGCAGCGTCACTCGAAACCCTGTCTCATAGTTACCAAGGGTGACGAGTGTTCGCGAGGCGAGAGCGACGGTTGACCGAGAGGTAGAAGGAGTGGTTGTGCCGGTGGGCTCTGTTACAATAAACAAGCAAAACCTTACTTTCATTTGTGTCCGCCTCATCACTACAGATATCATAACAGATAGGTCACAACTTAGTTACAGAGACAGCAGAAAGCAGTAAACAGATTGTGCTCATATGGGTACAAATAGTTTGTGGCTCAGCTGGCAGGGTGAGGAGAGGATAGAGGGATGGAGAATGTGTCTAATTAAAGAGTGCTGTTTTCAAGTTTTTGCTAAATGCAAGAAGATAATTTTCTGCTCTAAGTTCAGAGGGAAGCGCGTTGCAGAGTTTAGGCGCAATATATGGGAAGCCTATTCCTCCAGCCTTGGCTCTGTGGATGCGTGGGATGATAAGTTGGTTAGTGTAGCTCGTGTTCTAGTGGGCCTAGTTGATGTGGGTCTGGATAGGGTATCTGATAGGTAGGAGGGTGCAGTGAGATTGATGCATTTGAGTGTAGTGGTAAGGATCTTAAAGGTGATGCGGTCTTTGACTGGGAGCCAGTGGACTGCCTTTCTTATTTGGGAGATGTGATCTCTTTTAGGTATACTTAGAGCTGCTCTTAAGGCGTTGTTTTGAGTGGTTTTGAGTCTGTTAATGTGTTTTTGTGATGTACCGGCAAGCAGTGCATTACAATAGTCTAGCTTAGGCCCAATGGTAGCTCTAGCTAACGAGAGACAGTTGTCCTTGGTTGAGAAGGGTTTGATGGCGTTGATAAGTTTAGTGCTTAGGGCGGAGGCAGAGGCAATAGCGCTGACCTGCTTGTTCATGCAAAGTGTAGCATCTATATGGACACCTAGAGTCTTGACAGATGAAAGCACTGGGATGATGCAGTTGTCTATATTAAAGTTGGTGTAGAGAGAATATAGATTGGCTAGAGTGGACTTTTGGCCTAAGATCGGAATCTCAGTCTTGTCCCCGTTGAGGCAAAGGCCATTTGTGGCCATCCAAGCTTGTATAGTGGCGTAGATTTGCTGCAGGGTAGAGGCATCTTGAGTGTAGGAGCCGGTAAGTGGGACGAGCACTTGGGTGTCGTCGGCATAATTAGTGTATGCGATCCCAAGTGCATCCTGTTTATCAAACAGGGGCTTAGTGAAAAGATTGTAAAGCGTGGGGGCCGTGCATGAGCCCCTGGGGACACCACAGTGGATAATGGTAGGGGTAGCATTTGCTGTGTTGGAAAAGACTTTCATTGCTCTTCCTTCAAGGAAGGAAGTTATCCAAGACGCTGCATGCTCAGAGAACTGCATTCTGTGTTAGGTGGGTGGTGAGGGTTTTGTGATCAACGAGATCGAAAGCAGCAGAGAGGTCAAGAAGGAGGAGGAGTGCGGGTTTGCCGTTGTCTAGGATCTGTGTTATTTGATTTTTTTGGTCTAACAGAGCGGTTTCCGTTCCGTGCCCTTTGCGGAATCCTGATTGCCTTTTTCCTAGGATATTGTTGTTTTCAAGATAGAGTTGGATCTGGGTGTGAGCGGCTTTATCTAGTTATTTGAGCAGGAATGGGACGGTTGTTATAGGCCGGTAGTTGTTCGGCTGGGCAGGGTCTAGTGTAGGTTTTTTCAGGAGGGGTAGCACCCATGCCTCCTTGAGGCTGTCGGGAACAATGCCTGATTTGAATGCAGAGTTAATGAAGGCGGTAAGGAGAGGGGCCAGTGGCTCTGCACAGTGCTTAATAATGTTGGGGGGGCACACATCACCCTTATATTGCGAAGGTTTGAGGTGTTTGAGGATCTCTATGACTTCTACTTCAGATATGTCTTTGAAAGCAAATTTGGGGATGTTGATGGTTTTTCTTTTGAGAGGAGACAGTGCCGGCTAGGTATATAGAATGTGATATTATATTGTATTTTGTTGAATGAATTAATGTCTATAATGTTTGTTTCAGGATGTTGTACCTGAAGTACTTTATTGCCATTTCTAAAGTAGTAAGAGTTGTGAAGTATATGATTAAACATGTATTAACATTTTTAATAAACTATAAACACAAAAAAAAAAATCGAGGCACTACCATGGATATGCCACTTCAGCATTGCATGGCTCGTTACTTCCAAATTATGCCAATTATAGCTGCATGTCGGGTTGTCATTATATGAAAAGTTAATCCCCTACATTGCCTGTTGCTGCGATTAGAAAGTATCCAACAATTCAAGTTACGTTCAGTGCACAGGAACATTAATGTTTTAATGATAATGATTTTTTATTTATTTAGCGCTTTCACCAGAACACTGTACATAGTTCAAATTTACATACAATAATCATCCCAATCGAAGTTGGAACTCATTTATCAATATCGGAAGAATGAAAGACTGAGCTGACCTCGCCAGGATTTGAACCTGCGATCTGCAGATCTCACACAGATCACAACAGCGAGCGATTAGCCGGCTGAGCTATATTACTGTTTTGCCGTTAAAAATGCAATGCCACCATAAGAAAGCACATCAAAACTGGCTTTGCCACAGTAAGACATACCTAGACTAGCAGCACCAAAATGCCAATCTAACCACAAATAATGCTTACATTATCATAGCTGCCCAGAAAAATATACAATGCCACATTAAGGACTGGCTGCATTCAAATGCCAATCCAGACAGGTAATTACACTTATCATGATGGCCTTATCAAAGATGTGCAGTACAAAATGTCAAGCCACAGTACGAAATGGCTAATCTAGCTGCAGCAAAAAATGCTAGTCTAGACACGTAATAACACTTATGATACTTACTTCATTATAGATGCCCAGAAAATTATGTCATTACGCTGTAAGAAATGACTAAACTGGCTGCCCCCAAATGTCAGTCTAGACCGGTAATAAACACTTAGTATGCTTACTTTATTATACATGCCCTGCACAAATGTCATGCCACAGTAATAAAATACTATACTGGCTGAATCCAAATACCAGTCTAGACAGGTAATAACACTTATCATGCTTACTTTATTAAAGATGCGTCGTAAAAATGTCATGCCATATTAAGAAATTACTAGACTTGCTGTACCAAAATGTGAGTGTAGACATTAATAAAATAAAATAAAATAAATACTAATAACACATATCATGCCTACTTTATCATGAATGACCATTACACAATAGCCTGCCCCCCCCACCTGCTCCACCCTCATGACATGTCCCCTATCCCTCCAACCCTACTCCTCTAACCCCAAGCTCAGCCCCTTGGCCCAGCCTTACCTCCACGTGCCTCTTCCTTTTCCCAGTACTTATGTACTGGGACCACCGTTAAGGGCCAATGGTAAAGGCTGCAGCGTGGGCTCATCTCCAGTTAGTATGCCCTACAGCTGTGCTGGCCCTGCACTCTACAAGACAACCATAGATGCCACAATCTACTATGAGTTGACTCCTTTCTTCTCACCAACGGAGCAGAAGTCCTGTGTAAAGATGGCCGCCATATCCATCCAGTGTGAACGTCCTTGATGTGCGGTTCCCTACAACCCCCCTGCCTTCCTGTTTTAATGGGTAAACCCTGCTCCAAGCTTTCCTCCTACCCCTGAGCCGGCAGGCGATATCAGCAGAGTCCACTGTTGAAGGCCAACGGTTAAGGCTGCTGCCTGTCTGGCCCTGTCCAGTGTGAGAAACTCACACTGACAACAAGTAAGACAGACACATGTGATCACAGTTCAAGGGTGTTCATTGAACAATTAAATTGGTATGTAGGTTGGAAAAACCCCTAATCTAAGCCTAAATGTAAGATGGAGGCAGGTGGCGACCATCAAATGAAAATAAGGCAGTGCTAGTGGTGTTAAGTCAAATAAAAGGACCTATACTAAGAAAACATATTACCAATTCCTTACGCTAAATACAAAGAGTGTGGGGGAGAAGTTTTAAGAAAGGAAAGATGTGTTCTCAAATGATAAGTCAGGAGGTGGTAGCCTGGGTTTCCTTTCCCCACATTTTGTGCACAGGTTAAGGTTGGAGCTTGGAACTTGTAGCACAGTATGGTCTCGGGCTTCTACAGCACAATACAACAGTTCCAAATGGCAGTTCTCAGGACCGTTGATGGCCAAGTCTTGTTTCCTCTGAAAGTCTCTTGCCTTCGGGCCTGAAGTTTGTAAGTAACAAAACAAAAGTTCTTTTAACAAGTGAAAGTTTGTTTCTTAAATTCAAAAGAGGGTGATGCTTTCACCCCTGGGTCCCTCTCTTCTGGGCTGACCCTTCTCAATTCTAATCCAAAGTCAAGATAGGGTGATGGCTTCACCTCTGTGTCCCCCTCTTTTGGGCTGACCCTTTCTCAATTAGTATTTCTTTACATCTCGTATTCTTTTTGCCTTAAACCTTTTGGGTGATAGCTTAACTCCTCGGATCACCCTCGCTCGGGCTTGGATCTCTCTCCACTGCCAGCCCTTGGGCGATGGCTTCACCTCTGGATCTCCCTCATTCGGGCTTGGACCTCTCTTGACTGCCAGTATGGAGTTTAGCTTCACCCAGAATCTCCCTCATCTGGGCTCGGAACCTTCCCAGTTATCAGCTTCCCTTCTCCGGGTTCACTATAGCCGTGTCAATTCCTTCTCAATGTTTCAAATATTCACAGGATTCATGTCCCTTTCTTTTATTTAGAATGCAGGAGTCACTTCCCTTACTTTTAGCCAACTTGCATGTCAAAGTCTTTCGATTGTACAGGGCTTTTGCTCAACCCTCACGTTTGACCACTTTGAGTTCTTTTGGTAGCCTTCCTATGGTCTTCTGGTTACTGTAATTTCTCAATATGGGGCTCGACCAGAGTCTCTAGAGTTAGCATCCACGTGGTGCCACTTTCCCTCTGCAGCTTGTCTCCCCCTCACACTTTTAATAGTTCCTTTAAAGTTCATTAGCTTTGGTTCAAAACTTGCCACTTCGCGATTCTCACTCAACACAGCCCAGTGCTTATCGATTCTCTTCTCGACTCAATGGCTGTGATGACCGCCTGGCTTTCCGCTTCTTTGGAGTCAAGGCCGTTACCACGGGCGCGGAAGCCTCCTCGCCCTGCCTTATCAACATAGGCTGGCCCTGCGTACCATTGACATCTGCAGCTTGACACTGTGGTTATAATGTCTGTGGCCTTAGATTCCTCTCGACGAAGGCTCTGCAGGTCTGCGACGCAAAGGGCAACGGCACTTCTTTCCTTGCCACCCTTTCGCTTCCCATCGCTTTTCTCCTTCTTTTGAACTGCCGCTCACTAGCCGTCTCGTCGTGCTGTCTGCTGTACACGCCTTCCTCAAACTGTGCCCTCTGGCTCTACCTTTTATACCAGCGGGGAAGAGAAAGGACCGTCAGGTGTGTGTGTGATTCTGATCAATTGCCTGACTTTGCCTGACCCTTGTATTGGGATACGTCAGGGAAATGGCTTGAGTATTAGTCCTTTATCTTTTGCGCTGTGTGAAAATGTTAGAGTCAGATTGGGGGGGAAGAGGGGCTGTAGGTTGGAATGTCCTACATGAGATGATGTTAAAGGAAGGGGATACTGCATCTCACGCATCAGTGTCCCACTCCCACTCCCGAAGGAGCCCCATCCAAGTGATCCTCCCTCACTGGTCCACCTCCAGGAACTGGTTCCAATAGCGATGGCCGTGTCCTTGCCCCTTGCGTGACAGATGCTCGAGGTTTAGGCAGGGGGACACTTCAGGTTTCTCACACAAGGCACATACAGCGCCTCAGATCTAATTCAATTATGCTCATAATTGACATCTTTATTCACTTCGAATACACCTTTCTTCATCATAAAGATGCCATCTGACATGACACCCCTCGCTGTGACTGCCACTACGATGTAATATAAAGTGGGAAACACCTCTGATTCATCGGCTGCACTTCTAGGCCTGTCAACTTAGCCTCCTAACATTCTCCCATTTATCCTCTATTGCACATTGGTAACTTGTTGCTTGTGTGCTACAAACACTAACTACTATATCCAATTCTAATCTTTCTCTCATTCATGACTACAACTGTATCTTGCAGACAGTGGCCAGAGTAAACCAACATAGCCCTACACCCCTGTGGTGAGGCTTTCCTGGTCTGCACATAACAAACTATAGACTTACTGAACCCCTTTCTGATCCGATTCACTTGGGCCTAGCAAGCAGGTCTTGTCTCCTACCACATTTTCCTGTAGACTTACATTGATCAATGCACCTGTAACCTTATCATAACTACACTGCCTCACCTATCATGAGGGGAGGCTGGACAGTATTGCACCTTTATATCTGCTGTCTATCATCATCCACATCTGTACAGCGGAAGTAGCCCCCGGACCAAGAGGTGAGGCTTTGCCAAACTTTGTAATCTCACCGATTTTGTCAATCATGCTTGTTTACACACCTGAAGTAGCCCCCCCACCGTGAGGTGAGACTTTGGCAGACTCTGTAATCTCACTGATTTTGTCTATCATGCTTGTTCGCACACCTGAAGTAGCCCCCTGCACCACTAGGTGAGGCTTTTCAAGAGTATTTACTCTCTCCTATATTGCCTATCATGCTTGTTCGCACACCTGATTTAGTCCCCCCAACGCACCATGAGGTGAGGTTTTGCCAAAGGGTGCTTCCAATACCTACCATTATGATGTAACCATACATAATGTTGCACTTTATGACATGTACGCTGCACTTTCTGTAACTAGCGCCAAATGTCTCAGGGCTTTGGGCGATGTAATAAATGCAAAAATAACTAAAGATGAGGCAAGGTGCTTCATAGGCAAGTACTGGATGACGAAGAGTAGGACTGGGAGTAATGAAGATTACATGTAAGCAATTATAGGTTGAACACAAGCACACTATTCACATGCTCATTTTTACTGTACAAGTCCACCATTCACTCACACTCCCAACCACCCATACATCATGCACTCATTTGCATGACATAATATACATATACATACACACACACACACACACCCTTTCATGCACACACAGACACACACGCACATTTACAAAAAAACCCCACTTTCTTACCGTTTCCAAATCCATTGTTGCTCCGATGAGGAACTTCTCTGCAGGCAGGCCGAGTTGCAGGCAGGCTAGAGCAGGTTGCTTGCGTGCGTGGAGCATGGGAGACATCCCATGCTCCACGCACTCAAGGAACTAGCTCCGGTTCCTGTCCTGCGCAGAGCAGAGGAGACAGAGCCTTCTTCCATGTCCTGAGGGGGCCAGGGGAGAGGGTTCTTTTTTTTCAAAAAGAAATTAAAACCGTAACGGAAATAAGATATTTTTTTAATTCAAACTGATTTAAAAAAGAAATGAATGTAAAGAGGGCTCTCCTCTGAGAGCCATCTTTACTTTTAGTTTCTCTCTGCCTCTGCAGACCCCATGGGTCGCAGAGACTGGGGTTGCACAGGAGTTGCCAGCGGTTGCAATTGCGATTGCGACCTCTGGTGACCCGAATTGATGTCCTTGCCATGACATAGTTAGCATTTGAAAGTTCAGCCAGTCAGCCATATGTTAAAGGTCTATTGAGCAAATATAATTTCCGTTGGCCTTTATGGTGCGGGTGTGTGGGGCTTTAAAGTGGTCAGGTGTTGCGATTGGCCTGGGCGCGTGTAGTTCAGAGGTGCGTGAGAAGTTCCACACGCGATCGGGCCTGGGGGAGCATGTGCGTGTAATTCAGAGGTGCGCGAGAAGTTCCACACGCGATTGGCCTGGGCGCGTGTATTTCAGAGGTGCGCGAGAAGTTCCACACGCGATCGGGCCTGAGGGAGTGTGTGCGTGTATTTCAGGGGTGCGTGAGAAGTTCCACACGCGATTGGGCTGGGTGCGGGTATTCCAGGGCTGCGCAGGAAGTTTTACACGCTCGCCTACAAAACGTATTCATGGAATCGAACGTGGCCAATCCGAAAACACGTACGCCAGCAGGAAGTAGGCGTACGTCCACCCGCACAGCATAAAAGTGCACTAAAACAACAAACAAGCTCAGACGCCACGATGAACATACCGTTCCTAGCAGCAGTGGCCGTGGGATACCGCAGGAGGAGGATAGTCCAGGCCAGAATTTTTACACCCAGAACCAGCCTTTTTGGGATGCCTGATGACCATGTGTATGGGAGGTACAGGTTTCCACCTCACATAATACTCGACCTGGTCAGTGAGTGGGAGGATGACCTCACATCAACCACCCTGTGCTCCCAAGCACTCAGCCCCCTGGAGAAGGTCCTCAATGTACTGCACTTCTTGGCCACTGGATCATTTCAGCGGACAAGTGCCATAGTGGGGGGGGTGTCAACAACACACATGACCAAATACTTACCACAATACAATCGACATAGCATAAACATGACAGTACTAAGGCAAAGGATACGTAGTCTTACAACATGAGAATGCCAGCACATCCACCACCTCCAACTGTACAGTGTTGTTGCCACGCACATCTGGAAGTCCACTGCTCACAACATGAGCTCCATCTCCAAAGTGGACGGCCTTGTGAAGACATGAGGAATGAACCTGCAAATTAGGAGGGAGACATGGATGCACAAGCACACATCAATACACCATGCAGTGCACAATACAACAACAATATGCACTAGGAATGTATACACAGCATTGACTACAGACTGCCCACACATGTCGTGGGAGTCCAACGTCACTGTGTAAGTCACTGTTACTTGGGCACACCCTTTGCAAGCCCATGGAAACGGGAAGCAGGAGGGGTGTGTGTCTCACGAACCCAAGCATCTAACCCAAACTCAGGACAAGCCTGCATGTCCCCAACACACTGCAACAAAAAATCAAAAAACAAAAATCAAAAATGGCCATGTGTGGGCCAGGGGGGGTAGGTGAGGCCACCCAGGAGGTCCGAGGACAGGGTGCCCACCAACAGCCACCTGCGTGAATGTTGGGAAAAAAAAACACCTCCATGGGCTCATGGCCTGCACGGCTACTAAATTGTGGGAGATTCACTGCTGGATTCGCTCTCCTCAACCTCTGCTGCTGCTGCCACAGGAGGTGGTGGTGCTATGGGAGGCAGCCCATGCAAAGCCCTAGTTTGGTCCTCCATGGCAGCAAGCATGCGGGTGTGGAAGGCCTCGTTCTGGAGGGATATGGTGCGGAGATCCCCATGCAACACCCGACGTGTTGCCCGGACCTCTGCCTGAGTTGCCCGGGCCTCTGCCCGAGTTGCCTGCATCTCTGCTGAGAGCGTACGGGTGACACGCTCCAGCAGCTGTTCCGTCCTGGTGACAGTGGAAGCCTCAAGGTCCACAAGAGTCTGCCTGAGGTGCCGGACCTCTCCCCTCAGGGCTTCCCTCTGTCCCTGGGCATCTAGAGAAATTGATTCCCTCAGATTGTCCAGGGCTGCCTGTCTGTCCCTGTTGGACGCCAACATGTCCTCCCTGACTGATTGGCAAATGGAGTCTGTTGCCTGCTGTAGTAGCTCCATCTGCCTTTCTGGGGGGACAATGGAAGTGGCCACCCTTTCCATGGCTTGAGCAATCATTTCTGATGATGCTGCCTGTTGGTTGGCCATACCGTATATGGATTGCTCCCATGCGGTATTGCCCGGTGGCGGACGGCCACCGCGTTGGCGGGCACCACACCTTTCTGGGGCAAGGCGAACTGCGCCTTGCTGTATCGGCACTGCCTGAGGCTGCAGGACTGCATTTCCCCTCTGAACTGTTGGCCCAGGAACAGGATCAGATGTTGCGGAGTGTGGCCCTGCATCCGTAACCACCACAGGCGCACCTACCAACACTGACATCCCCATAGTGGGCTCTACCCCTGGTGCAGGTGGGTCGGACAGAACAGTATCCCTTCCATGAACACATACCTGCGAATCCACATAGGTCTCATCCGAATCAACACCTGAAAAGAGGTCTGGGGAGGTGCAGCCAGGGACACCCCTGGACAGTATGGCCTGCAGCAAGAGAGGGTTCTCCCCCACCACCAAACCACGTCCCCCACTGGTGCCTGGTCGTGCTTCAGATCCCTCCTGGGCCTGCACCATCTCCTCTCCCTCGACAGCATCAGGTGCATCATCCTCTGCAAAAACATGAAAGACAAAAAATGGAAACAGGCATTAGCACCATGGCACGCTATTAGGCCAGACAAGCTACAGTACCAGTACTTGATTTACACGTGTCCAACATGACTATAACCCTCCCATGCATGCACTGTCCATGAGTTGGAAGGGGAGGAAAATGTCAGACACTGATGACACCAAGATGGGAGAGCAACACATTAGCTGCATGCTGGCTAGCAGTGCCATCACACATTGGCCTGTCAGTGGCATGTCCAATACACATACATGACACATGCCATCACACAGATGGCATGTACCATAGGCATGTCATATATGTGACAACAGGGCAGAGTGATGCGCAGTAGAACCAGGTGAATTTTTACAATCAGCCTGAATGAACACAGCTAAATACGGAACAATGTTGTAGCAAGATGCCACTTCAAGGGCAACTGGCGCGATGTAGTGCAAAATGCATACTGTGGGCAGAAGGGATACTGTAATACCCAAATCCCGGGCGCCGAATGCATTGGATGAAGCACATGGGTGGCCCAAAACACTCAGGCACACACACCCTGACCTGGCACTCAAACAGAACCCCTCCCACAAACAACATACACATGGATGACACACACATGCATGTGCACTCACCGGACAAAGCCTCTTAATCTGGCAGTTCTCCCACACCTTGGATCTGCTCCTCTGTGACGTAGGTCCCAGCAAAATGCTCATGTAGAGTGAGTTCAATGTCCTCTTGTGGGGACCCACCTCCAGTCACCAGAGTTGCGGCATGACTTGAGGCCAGCTTTTTCTTTGCCCTACGCTTAAGGTCGTTCCAGCGCTTGTAGCACTCAACAGCTGTGCGCCTCATAAACCCAAGGGCACTTATGCTGTCTGCGATGGACTGCCAGTGTGCCTGACGTCGAGCAGGTGTAATCCTACACCCTGAAGTGACCAACATTTCGGCGTCATGTTCGGACACATACTGCACAAGTGCATCCAGTTTGGCATCATTGAAGCTAGGCTTCCTTGGCGTGCCGGACCGTGTAGCCGTGTCGGGGTCATCAGCCTGTACTCGATGAGCACTCTTCCTCTTTCTTTTTGTGGGTGGTGGGGATCCGGAGTGCCCTACGCCGCTCTGGACTCTACGTGTTAGGTCACCCTCCATCCTGGCTACAGACAACCAAGAATTTTCCCATTTAATGCTTTTGTTTTGGGTTGTCTTGCATTGAACACACAATAATCACTTGTCACTAGTGGTGGTGGTTACTTTTTTTGTTTTATTACTGCATTCTGTCAATTTATTTGGCCATTACAATGGTGTGAGGACAGGGCTAAGACTGTGATCTAATCTCCTGCACACCCAGTATCTCTGAATGAAAATTTGTTTTGTATTTCTGTTTGCTCTCGTTACAAACAGCTTTTTATTAATAATACTGATGCATGAATACTAAATGCACCCAGCAGCAAAATAAATTTACAAGCTGTATATATGATACCTATTTTTGTCTGAACTACTTCTTGTACATCTTCACATTCACAGTGTTTTTGTATTTCCTTGGACACAATAGAAATTACCTGGGCCTACTAGAGTCAGTAAGTAGCCCCGCCCCTAAAACGTTACATGTCAGAACAGACCCCCCTTGTTAACCCTGGACTCTAGAGGCAGGAGCACCGATGGACTGTGTAGTACTAGTGTGCGATGGCACACTGACCACATGACTTTCTGCAGGCATTAGCTGAAGTGTGATGATGGCAGGGGGAACCTCAGTCTGATGTACCGGGACCAACACTGTCCTGGCTGGGAGAGTCAGAGCTGGGGTGGACGGAGCTGCCTGCAGCCTCCCCACCCCGCCTACTTGGGGCAGCAGATGACATGGCTGCCCCTGTACCACGTGGCATGGTGACACTGGCTTGCGCCGCCACCCGTGGCCTAGACTTGGCGACCTGGAAGTCAGCCTGGGAGTCACCTTGTGCTAGGTCAGGTGCCACAACGGGCCGGTCCAAGAAGGGCTGAGCAGGGATGGTGTCACGTTTCCCTCAACCATGGGGGGGATGTGTGTCCCTGACTGGTCCTCCACACGTGGGGGGCTAGGGGTAGTCTGCAAATCCTGGCCACGTCCCCTACCGCGCCCACCACACCCACCTCTTGAGGCTCGGCCACCTTTGCCACCCTTACCACTTGCTTGCCTCCCAGCCATGGCACTGATGGAGTTGTGCGTATGGGAGGGTACTAGATGGAATTCGTACCCAAGTGCTCTAGCAAGGCTGTATGGAACCCCTGGGGA
The DNA here is from genome assembly GCF_040938575.1 of Ambystoma mexicanum. NCBI lineage: Eukaryota > Metazoa > Chordata > Amphibia > Caudata > Ambystomatidae > Ambystoma > Ambystoma mexicanum. The sequence continues at coordinate 1,104,655,391 of NC_090930.1, read as the reverse complement.
AAGATGACGGGTCACGCAATGCACATGCACCCCTAAAACAGAAAATGACGTGCACGCGACCCCTCGTAGACCACGTGCGTGGGAAAAGGAACCTGCACTACGCTGTGACACCCAGAAACACACAAATGAACGTATGCGTGTCACACGCAGCCTACAATGATCTCTGAAGGGGTACGCTACACACGGGGCTAGCACAGTTGGTAAATACGTGCGCGACTCACCGTCTGCCTGGGAAAGGAGTGTGAAACACCCCCGCCAAAAGAAGATTTGTACACTGTCTGAGGAGACAAGACAAAAGGAGAAGTCAACGCTGTTTGAGGAAACAGGTCGAAGAGAAAATCAGAAAAATACTGACAGAGGTAACAGGGAGTACGAACTAGAAACGCTGTGAAGTAAATCGCGTGTGAACCGACAAGAAGTACAGATTTCACCCACTCGCTCTCCACGAGAAGCACGTACAAGGAAATGACGTACTACACGTACCTTTTAAACCGCACCACACGTCCTACGTCACTTCCCCGTATATGCACTGAGGCACTATCCTCCAATTACGCGGGCTGACACTCGGATGTGCAGTTTTTGGTCTTGTAACATTCCCCCGGGTACAGGGACACGCCCGCGCGTGTCACGTCACAGATGCGCCTGCGCTGTCAGGGCCTTTGGTACAATGTAATCGCGTACACAGGCCAATCGCGTGTGGAACTTCTCGCGCACCCCTGAAATACACGCGCCCAGGCCAATCGCGTGTGGAACTTCTCGCGCACCTCTGAAATACACGCGCCCAGGCCAATCGCGTGTGGAACTTCTCGCGCACCCCTGAAATACACGCGCCCAGGCCAATCACATGTGAGACTTCTCGCGCACCTCTGAAATACACGCACACGCTCCCCCAGGCCCGATCGCGTGTGGAACTTCTCGCGCACCCCTGAAATACATGCGCCCAGGCCAATCGCGTGTGAAACTTCTCACGCACCTCTGAAATACACGCACACGCTCCCCCAGGCACGATCGCGTGTGGAACTTCTCACGCAACTCTGAAATACACGCGCCCAGGCCAATCGCGTGTGAAACTTCTCGCGCACCCCTGAAATACACGCGCCCAGGCCAATCGTGTGTGGAACTTCTCGCGCACCCCAGAAATACACGCACATGCTCCCCCAGGCCCAATCGCGTGTGGAACTTCTCTTGCACCTCTGAAATACACGCGCCCAGGCCAATCGCGTGTGGAACTTCTCGCGCACCCCTGAAATACACGCGCCCAGGCCAATCGCGTGTGGAACTTCTCGCGCACCTCTGAAATACACGCGCCCAGGCCAATCGCGTGTGAAACTTCTCGCGCACCTCTGAAATACACGCACACGCTCCCCCAGGCCCGATCGCATGTGGAACTTCTCGCGCACCTCTGAAATACACGCACACGCTCCCACTGGCCCGATCGCGTGTGAAACTTCTCGCGCACCTCTGAAATACACGCACACGCTCCCACAGGCCCAATCGCGTGTGAAACTTCTCGCGCACCTCTGAAATACATGCACACGCTCCTCCAGGCCCGATCGCGTGTGAAACTTCTTGCGCACCTCTGGAATACACGCACACGCTCCCCCAGGCCCGATCGCGTGTGGGATTTCTCGCGCACCTCTGAGATACACGCACACACTCCCCCAGGCCCGATCGCGTGTGGGACTTCTCGCGCACCTCTGAGATACATGCACACGCTCCCCCAGGCCCGATCGCGTGTGGGACTTCTCGCGCACCTCTGAGATACACGCACGCACTCCCCCAGGCCCGATCGCGTGTGGAACTTCTCACGCGTGTAGAACTTTGGCGCACATTTTTTTCCTGCGCAGGGACGCTACCGCCTGCTTTCGTGTGGCGGACATGTATGGGCCTGTGCGCGTCTTTGGCCGTGCGCTGTTTTTCACTATTCGATTCCATGAATACGGGTGGTAGGCGAGCGTGTGGCCGTTCTGCGCACTTGCCTCCTGTACTTCCCCCGTGACGCCCACATTTTCACGAGTTGTTCCCCATTCTGCGTGTAACGCCCCGTGTTATGCCTACTTTTGTTATGTGCGCCGCGCTATGTGCGAATTCGCTGTGGCCCTATCGCACGGCGTTCGATGACCTGTGCGCCAGCATGCGCCAGCGTGCGCCGCACACTTTTTCAGCGCACATCCCACATTTTGCACGTGCATGGACTTCCATGAATAGATGTGCGATGTTTTCTGTGCGATAATCGCACTTGCACTGCGATTTTCGCTATTTCACTGCGAATCGCATGTTTTCGCACGCGTGCGCCGTTTTTTTGGCGCACATTAATTCCATGAATCGGCCTGTTAAACTTTCCTTTAAGACTTTACAAATGAATCCTGTAGTGCTAGTAGTACAAGAGCTGATGTTTATCGTCAGTTTTGCAGGGCCCAGTTTGAGGTTCTACTGTATTTCCTTTTTTTGCCCTACACACACATACCCAGAAAAGAAAGAGGTGTTTATTACCAGTTTCACGTGAGTTAAATGATAGCCAGTGCCGACTGACTCTTTTTAAATATTTCCAGCGCTGGCCATACTCTTCACTACATGGTCAGTACTGCAATTTACTAAATCTGTGCTTAGAGTGAGGAAAGAATGGGGGCCATTTTGAATGAAATCCAGGTTGCATGCAGTGTGCTGCCAAAGCTAGCACTTACGTGCTGTTTGGTCCTCCACATGAAATGTGTATCATTTACAAAGTGGAGTGTAATGTTGAAGAGTTAAACAAGGCAGGGAAGAAAAGAGGAAAATGGTAAGTTAACAATGATGAGATACTGCATACATTTTGAAGTCTGGCAACCTGCAGCAAATTCAGAGTGTTTCTTTTAGATGGTTTTTCACAAAAGAATGAAACTGTGCTTCATCCAATTTGGATACAGGCCTGGGGCAAGATTCTGTCATCAGTGATGTCATCTGTAATGTCATTATTGTGGTCATGCAACAGGGTGCGCGAAGTTAAAGTGGCTTTAGCTGAATATCAGGGTGTTTAAGTTCTCACCTTGGCGTCCCTGCAACTGAAGTTTTTTCCTTGAATATATATATGTATATACCCATTGGAGGCAAGTCACACATACTACATCGCCACCTGCTAGCCATCTCTGGAAGTTCACCTCCAGTTGAGAGCCTCATCAGCAAGGCATTGTTGTTATACACTTTAGCCCAAATGCAAACCTTTTGCTCCATGAAGTAGCCTTTGTTTTACAGGACAGTGCTACTTTAGACATAGCCTTATCATCGCAAGAGAGACATTTCTCAAGGCTGCAGACAACCAAATACCTGGTTCACCATTACCAAGATGCTTTCTTCAGCGCAGTATAGTCTTGACAGCCTTTTGATTGGGCATTGGTGCATGTTTATAAAACACCAATTGATCCTTAAACACCACCAAATAAAAATGCTTGTAGACCAGCAAAGGGCGTGGCCAAGAAAACAGATTAAACGCATTATAAGCAAAAGAGACATTAGGATTTGACAATGGTTAAGTGTGAAATGCATGCCTGTGGTTTAACACCTTACGCTCTGCTAAACCACTGAGTGTGGCTGTAATCTTTGTTGTGTTTAGTAAAGTAAACTAATTGACAACCAACTTTTCTTCCACTAATACCATTACAAGTACTGCAGCCACCTGTAATGTTATTAATCATAGTAATTATTAATGTAAACAATAATAACAGATATTAATAGCATTCTGCTAACATAATATGGATATTCAACAATAATGTTGATTTTAATATTACTTGGTTGAGTGGCATTAATAAAACGTGGACATCCGTGCTTTCGGCCTCATTAGGATTTAGGTGGAATATCGGAGGTAAATCCTTCAAAAAATAGCCCTGAGGAATTACCGTTACCGTCACTTGGTCAGGCAGACTTTCTGCCTGATTACAAGTGGTGCTGGCGGTGTAATTCACCATTTATTTTGGGTCCATTGGATCCGATGAGGCGTTTTCTGTGGAATTACCGCAGCAGAATTACCGCTGTTGAAATTCCACCAATTCTGTCGATTTTTGGCGTTGAATGGGAAGATTTGCCTTCAGGGTTTTGCTGGAGGTAAATCCTCCACTCAAAACAAAAACTCATAATTTGGCGTAGTGGTAAAATTGGTGGTAAGTCAGGTACCGCCAATTTTTCCACTTACTGCCTAACTCGTAATGAGGCTGTTTGTATCAAAGTGTTGTTTTTCATTATTTAATAAGACCATGTTTCTTCTATATACATAGCTGGCTCCACACTCAGTCCGATTTACATAGTTTCTCAAGCCTTTTACCACTTTACTTCTATCTTTATGTTACCAGTAATGATATATGATATAATATGATATTTTATTTATATCACTATTTGTTTTCCCAACATTCTTCCAAGACATTCACATGTCACATTCCTTTTCTGGTCCATTTTCTTTAGGTTTCTCAGCATCACTTTCAGGCTCTAGGCACTTTTGAAACTTCTCAGTAGAGTTCTAGGCATCTTTTAAACTTCACAGTGCCTTCCTCAGGTCTCGGGTGTTTTATAGAACTTTGCAATGCACCTCTCATTTTCTCCAAGGCTGCAAGCACTTTCTAAATCTTTCCAATGCCCTTTCATGTTCTCATTATCTTTCAGACTTCTGAGCACAATGCTCAGCCTTGAAGCACTTCCTAAAACTTCAAAATGCCCCTCTCAGGTTTTAGGTGGCTGTCAGACTTTCACCACTACTCTCACACTCTAAAGGTTTGGAATGTCAACCTCAGGTTCGAGGCTTCATTTAGGGTTCTTAGAAGCTTCGTCCAACATCAGTCTCGCTCCATGGCTACCAGATACTGGGAAAAGGAGACAGTCACCATTCGCCTCAGTGCAGCATCCCAATGTTTCTTCCCAAGGGCTCTAGAAATTGGCTCAATCTCCTTCCCCAAACCTGCATGATTTATACACCTCCTCTAGAGGTTTCTATGTTCTGAGATTGCCAGGCTTTTTTTTCGCAGAGTTTTTTGCCGAAAAATGTTTGGCCGAAAAAAAAGTATCACATTTCTTTTTAATATTTGGGGGGTTCCCCCCAAACACCCCATTTCCTATTTCGTAGTCCCTGCACCCCACACCCACTACCCCTTAATATGCCCTTACCCACCTACCCCCTATATTTTCCGATAAGTTTTTCGGCCAAATGATTTCAGCAAAAAATGCTGCAAAACAAAACCTGCTGATGTAATAACGTCTTACCCTCTAGAGCACACCCTTTCACCTCATTCCCCTTGTTTGTATTGTATTGGCTCTGGGGATTTCAGTTCTGTCATTTTCTCATCAGGTCCTGTTTTTCACTGCTTTCCATATCTGTCACATCACAGGGTGAAGGTCAGATGGAACAAAGCAGGTTAACCATCTTGGATTTTGTCATTTGCTCTTTGTTTGTGGAAGCCACTACATGCAGCCATAAAATCTTGGCGCAAAATGTCGCTGAAACTTTCTAGGTAACTGACCATTTTACTTTTAAGAGATTGGACCTTGTCACAATAATAATGGCTAATGTTAATGCTAATTTGTGCAGCACACATTTTCGACTGGTGTGGCTGCCCAACACTGTTGGCTTTCAGGAAGCTGTATGCTGGTGCCGAGGCGCCTCAATGGAAGATGCAAGGTTGGAATGCATCATATGTAAAACACTCCATTCTTGTTGCAGTTTCTCAACTGCAAAAAATATTAGTTGCAAGAAAGAAAAGCATAGGATCAGTCCAGTCAGTGGAATCATGCAGCGGGGAAACCTTGAAGCCTTGAAGTGAGGAACATGTATCTCATATGTGGTGCTAGCGGGTGTCATCCATGATGATCAAGAAATCTTCTTCCATCATGGTGCTGCGAACGTGCTTCTTTGCTTATACATTTGAGTCAAGTCACTTATTCCACAATGCCACCTAGTTTCCATCGCTGGAAGTACACCTCCAGTTCAGTGACACATCAGCAAGGGATTGTGGGTATGCAAATTAGCTCAAAAGCTGTTTGCTCCAGAAAATTGCCTTTGTTTTACAGGGTAGTGCTACATTATACGTAGCTTAATCAACCCAAGACAGATATTTTTCAAGACTGCAGACAACTACATACCTGGTTTCACCTGGTCATCAGTGTAGTGTAGTCTGACAGTTTTGTGGTTGGAGCGTTGGGACATGTTTAACAGGCACCAGCTACATTATTTTGGGTTTGAAAAGACTTGAAAAAAAACCTTAAGCCTGAGCTGTAAAAGTGCAATATTACATTTGAGCTGAATCACACATACCACAACGCCACCTAAGGGAATCTGGCTCTGACTTTAAATCACGGGGAAATGGTCCATATTAGATATGGATTGTATTCCAAACTTGTTTTTAGTGAATCCATTATGCAATTGCTTTCAAGTGTTACTTTGCTGCATCTAATTGGGGTTTAAAAAGCGTTGACATATATTTCTTCTTGAATCAGTACTTTTGCAATGCAATACTGCAGAACTGGCATTTTCCTTTAAAATTACTAGACATTTCTAGTCACGTAAGTGTGCCTCAAAAACCGCCTGAAATTGCTTTTCCCATTTGCGCCCTACTACCTCAAAACCCTATTGGCGGGCCCTGTTCTTTTTCCCCTGTCTTTCATTCTGCGTATTATGTATTGCATATCCATAACCAAATCCAAGGCAAGTTTGTTCCAGGTTTAAAAGGGAAACCTATCTCAGCTAGTGAAGGGGAGCAGTGCAAAATGGGGTGCGATGGGTCTGCATGGACACTTTATTTTGCTGCTCACCTCCTTCCCACTTGGCCTACCCCTTCCTCGATTGAAAGTAAGCTATATTATGTTCCTGGTGGAGGCACCTAGTCCACATGATGGATTAGCCTGGAAGTAGTTGGAACATAAAGATAACAGGAAGGCGGCAACGAGACAGGACGTAGGGTTCTGGTGTTAGAAGGGCCAGTAGGTGCAATGAAATATTCTTCCAAAACAATGATGCAAATAACCCTTTTGATCAATTGCTAGAGTGCACTCTGTTGAAAATCTTTTCCTAATGAACTATATTCCAAGAATGTTTTGCATTGGAAATATGCTTGAACACCCTGCGTGTACAAAAAGCTTACAAAATACACCTGAAATCTCTAACCAATGAGGTCTCTCAGTTATGTTGTTGTACCCTAAAGTTCTAATATTTTCCAAAATAGTTGAAAACAACATATTGTCCATGCAATTGTTGCACTCCATAATCTGAGGGCTGCCCACGTGACTATCCTGCCTGGTTGGTAACAACCACAAAAAGCATAGACATGTTCATATCAGCACAAAGGTAACAGGTACTTCTGAACCGCATCCATCAACACTAAAGGTTTTTTCATCTGACTTCCCGCTATCTGACTAATGCACCTTATCTATCTGTCTATCTATCTATCTATCTATCTATCTATCTATCTATCTATCTATCTATCTATCTATCTCTCTATCTGTTTTTTTATATTACGCCAATCGCGCAAAGGCATCTGGGCGCTTCTGACCCTGCCCTCCTTTCTTACAGAGCCATGCGCAGAGAGGCCAACATCATTGGCACAAAGGCGCTATATAAGACTGCTGTACATTACATTACATTTCCATGTTTCCGTAACAAGGCTCAGCCCTCAATATTTGCAGGCTACACTAGGACTACAACCCCTCCACGACCAGTTTAGCGACTGCCATCCACCTTCTTCATTACGGAACGTTTGCTTGTGGTGCCAACACGGAGAAATGATGATCAATTTCCAGATCATGTGAAGGTGAGAAGATCACTTAAGCGATGCATAATGAGCACCAGCTTGAGGGAAGCAGTAATCGAACCAGATGCGGAGGCGGCATTTACAATAATTGTTATGACAGGAAGGATCACTTCTGCGCAGTTTTAGGAAGTCATTGGCTGCGGTGAAACAGCCGAATGTCAAGTTCATCAGTTTGCCTTCCCGTCCTCTAGTCCTCTGCTGAGAAGGTTGTCAAATATGACGAACAAAGTTACAATATACTATCACACAGCTTCTGAAGGCCAATGGCATTCCAGTCATCAAACTACTAGAGTCCACATTATTCCACATTATCTTTAAATGGAGGCTTACATTGCAGACAATGGGCTTGTGCACTTCACAAAATGCAACATGGGCATGCACAACATTCACATTATTCACCTGGGTACACAAGAGAAAGGAATCCCGTATTTAAACATGTAATGTGCTTAGGTGGCTTACAGATTGTCAACAAAACCTGTGAATGCACACACTCAGACACCATCCAGGTCTGATACTTTATTTATTTTAAAAAAAAATGTTTTAATTAGTTTTCCAACTCAACGTTACATTAAACATTTCAACAACCCTCCCTCCTCCCTGTACCCTCCCTCTTCCCCTGGATGGTAGACATCTTCCTAGCGTATGTCTCAAATTGTTGCTGTGCTCAGGCTAGAGTACGTTCAGGCTATTGATCTTGTGCGCACTCCATTGTAACATGTAATCGCTCTGCAGGTATGTCAGGATAGCGCCCCAGTGTGATTGGAGTTCTTCTGGAATTTTATATGTCATCCACTCCAACGAGATGAAGTTCCAGACTTTCTGTAGCCATTGAAATTGTGTTGGGGGATCTTTCTGTATTCAGAGTTTTGCTATTGTTAGCCAGGCCGCAATGATTAGCAACATTATGCTTTTCTGCTGCTTTTTAGTGTTTATTCTGTTTGCCGGGTTCCAAAGGCCCGCCAGCCATACCCTTTCCTCTAAGACCTCTGTACCCTGCACCATTTCCCCCACTTGTTCCTTTATATCCTTCCAGAAGTTAGTTAGGGCTGGACAGCTCCACCAGATGTGTTTCCAGTCACCTTGTTGTTGGCAGCTACGCCAGCAGTTCTCGTTAGAGGTGGGATGCATGGCGTGCAATCTCTCAGGGGTAAGATGTCATTGATGGAGTATTTTGTTGCCAAGTTTCTCTCAACTGTATAGACCGCGCAAGCTGTGGAATTTTATGCCATGCCACTTCCCATTGGTTTCGTGGTATTGGCTCCCCCAGTGTCTTCTCCCATTTTCTCATGTAGTTCCATTGTACCTCTTCTCCCTGCTCGTTTAGGATATTGTACAGATTCGATACTAACTTGCGGGACCCTGGGTTCGTTGTCATGAATGTTTCAAATTTTGTCAGTGGCCTTGTGGCGGCCGCACTGTTGGCCAGAGTCCTCAACCAGTGTGCAAGTTGAAAGTAGGGATATGCATCTGAGGGCTTTAGACCCAGCTCCTTGAGGCAGTCCTGGAATGTCATGATTGCTGTCCCCTTGTACATATCTCGAAATGACCCTGCTCGTTTCCAGATGGTGAAAGCGTTACGCTCCATCCCTGGCTGAAAGTCTGGGTTTCCAAACATTGGTGTGAAGGGTGACAGGAATGTCGTCAGTCTCCCTCGTTTGACCGCTGTGTCCCATGCATCGAGGCCCGCCCCCAGGACTTTGCTGACTTTGGTGTTGGGGTGCCTGTACTCTTCGTCTCTCCAGAGTAGGTTCGAGAGAGAGGCTTCAGCCACTGCCTCTTCTTGTTTGGCCCAAATGTGTAGGGGGGGTGTGTGCCACCCACTTCTTTATTACTCAAAGTCGTACAACTTCATAATACTTCCTAAAGTAGGGGAATGCAAGACCACCTTCTTGTTTTTGTTCTGTTAGCATCGTCATTGCTATTCTTGGCTTCTTGTTTTGCCAAATGTAGGTCAATACCATCTTATTTAATGATCTCAAAAATGATTTCAGGAGCTTTATTGGGAGCGTTTGGAAAGGGTAGAGGAGCTTTGGTAGGATGATACTTTTGACCGCTGCCATCCTGCCCCGCCATGTTGTGTTGAGGGGGTTCCATTTCTCCAGGGTCGCTTTGAGCTGAGTTAGTAAGCTCGGGAAGTTTGCTGCTGCATAGAGGCGTGTCCCTGATGATGTCAATTTAATTCCTAGATAGGCAATGTTGGTTGTTGCCATTTTCATACTGGTCTTGCTGGAAAGTTCTTCGAGTTCCTTTGGGTCCATAGTCAAGTTGAGGATCTCTGACTAGTGTCTATTGATTTTGAATCCGGAGATGGTGCCAAATGTGTCTAGTTCACGGAGTAGTGCTGGGAGTGATGGGTCTGGATTTGTCAGGGCTGCAAGCATATTGTCTGCAAAGGCCATAGTTTTATGCTTCTTCTCTACCATCTGGATGCCCCGAATCTGACTGTGCATTCATATTTTCGCGCTGAGGTGTTCCAGAAATAGTGCATAAAGAAGGGGTGATAGCATGCATCCTTGTTTGGTACCTCTGGTTAGCACCACACTAGGTGATAGTAGGCCATCTATTGATATCCTCATCGAGGGGGATTTATAGTTGGCTTTTACCATTCGCAAGTAGGATTGCCAGAAGCCCATGCGTTCCATCGTGGAGAAGAGTTGTGTCCATTCGACTCTGTCTAACACTTTTTCTGCATCCAATGTGACTAGTATTGCCTGAGTGTTTGTGCGTTCTACCTTTTCTATGAGGTGGCATACCCTTCTCATGTTGTCCCTGTCTGTCTTTTCAGGATGAATCCCGCTTGGTCTAGGGCCACCAATGGTGATAGGAGAGCAGAGAGTCTGTCCGCCAGTATCTTGGTGTAGAGTTTAGCATCTAGATTGATTAGGGCAATCGAGTGGTATGACCCTGGGAGGGTCGGATCCTTTCCTGGTTTGGGAAAGATTACTAACTTCGCCTCATTCATTGAGGGTGTTATATTGCCCTGGGTCTTGAAGCTGTTGTATAATTTTGTCCGTCTGGGGATGAGTGACTCTTGGAATGTCCTATAAAAGACCTCTGTATAGCCATCTGGTCCAGGGGCTTTATTCCTAGGCAGGTTCTTGATTGCCTGCATGATCTCTTCTGGTTGGATGTCCTCCTCGAGTGCTTGTTTGCTTTCTTCCGTTATTTGGGGCAGTGCAATATCTTTGAGATATTTCTTCTGCTCCTCCTCGTTCAGGCTTTCAGATTGGTATAGGGCCTCGTAGTATGTTTCCATAATTTCTCCCATTTCTTCGTTGGTTGTTTTGGTGTCCCCGTGCGGGTTTTTAAATTTCATTATTGTCATTTTCCGTCCTTTCTCTCAGAGTTGCCGTGCCAGAAGTCTACCCGCTCTATTGGCTGACATGTAGTACCTCTGCTTTGCTCTCAATACGGTCAGTTCCGCTTTTCATGTCTGGATCAGCCCCAGTTGGCCTTGGATGTGCTTCAGGGCCAGTTTCGCTTTCTTGGAGGGTTTATTCACAAGCTCCTTTCTTGCGTCCGCTGGCTTCTCCTCCAGGTCTGTTTCCCATTGTGCGAGCTGTTGGTCTCTTCTAGCCTTCATAGCTATTATTTCTCCCCAAAGGACTGTTTGAAAGCATCCCACACTGTCTCCTGAGAGGTCGCTCCCGTGTCGTTCTCATGGAAGTAGATATCTATTTTCCCCTTAATCGTGTCGACAGTGACAACATCTTGTAGAATCTCCGCCTGGAATCTCCAGGACCACATCCGTCCTCTCGTGCTCCGAATGTTAATCGAGGTTATTATTGGGGCATGGTCGGAGAGCGAGAGCGTGCCGTCTTATATCTCTGTGACCTTTCCCACCAGGGCTGTAGATGCCCACATGTAGTCAATTCTCGATTGTGAGTAATATATGTGGGAAAAGCATGTGAATTCGTGTTGTTGCCCTTTTTTCGTTCTCCACAGGTCATGGAGAGACAGTGTTTCAAATGCCTTTTTCAGAGCCCTCAAGGGTGTGTTAGCTTCCGATCGCTTCCCTGCGCTCCTGTCCACTCTGGGGTCCCATGGCATATTTATGTGCCCGCCTAGGATAATGTCCCCAGTTGCATATTCTTCGAGCGCCTCTAGGGTGCCTTTAAGAAATCCCTCCTGGCCCGTGTTGGGGGCATATACTGATGCTAGCGTTAAGTGTTTTCCTTCCAGTGTCACATTGATGAAAATATATCTTCCCTCCTTGTTCGCTTGATAGTTTTGTACTTGCGCCTTCAGGCTATCTTGTATGGCTATTAGGACTCCCGCTCTCTTCCCCTCTGCGTTGGACTGGTATATTTGAGTGGCTCCTCTTCTTCTGGTTTTGGTTTTCACACTTTTCTTTATGTGCGTTTCCTGATACATGATGATGTCCAGTTTCATTCTCCAGGCTTGTCTATCCAGTTTAGCTCTCTTCATCGGTGTGTGCATCCCTCTGATGCTTTATCCGGCCCATGTCTTGCTTATCCATGTCTGGTCCATTCCGAGTCACAGTCCCGCCTAGCTTGCTGGTCTGGTAGATCGTGATGGGACCTTGGTAACTTGCGGATTCCCGTGTCCCTGCGCACACTAAATGTTCTTGCCTCCTCTGCCTCTTTTTGCCACCATCATCCATCCTGCTTTTCTGTTGGGGCCCCTTAGTTTCCTTTGTGGGGGGTCTTGAGTGTTTCCCCCTTCGCTCTGCAGACCACGGATTCGTTCGCCTTCCTCGCAGGACGTCACCCTTTGTTGGTTCCCCTCCCAAGTCAACAGGAGGTCACACGGGAAAGTCCATTTGTACTTAATTTGATTTGCTACTAGGTGTTGAACCACAAGGCCCATATTCTGTCTTTTCTGAAGGGTTGACTGTGCTAGCTCTTGATATAGATACACTTCTTGAGGGCCCTGAAGGAAACTCTGGAGCAGCTCAACCTGGTGGACATTTGGAGGGAACACCACCCGGCCGATAGGACCTACTCCCACTAATCAGCTCCACACGGAGTCCATACAAGAATTGACTACCTGTTCATCAACAAGGAGCTCGCCCCACGTGCCGCAGCCACAGAGTACCTGGGGCGAACGATCTCCGACCATTCCCCACTGACCATGCTATGGCAGCTGAAGGGCCCCAGACCCCCGATCCCTAAGTGGAGGATGCCGACTGCGGCACTTGAAGACCCTGAGTTCAGGGAAAACCTCGCCGAAAACTTGGAAGACTACCTGGAAATCAACACGGGGTCGGTATCCTCCTGGAGTACATTATGGGAAGCTATGAAGGTGGTGACCAGAGGAGAAATTATATCGAGAGCCGGCGGAATTCGCAGGCAATTGAAGATAACGCTTGAAGCACAAGAAGCAGAGATCTCCCAACTAGAGTCTACCCATGACAACTCCACAGAGGCCGAGAACAAATTGAAGGAAGCTCGGGCAGAATGTCAACAAGCTTGGGAAAGACTGGAGAAATTCGATTTCACCACACACACCATCAGATCCCACAAGGAATCGGACAAACCAGGGAGGTTACTGGCCTGGCTCTGCAAGTGGGAACACCCCAAACACCTCCCAATGGAGATACGGGACGCCGATGGGACATCCCACACGACTCAGCTGGGGATCAACGACGCATTTGCCAGATTCTACACCAAACTGTATGCTCACGAGGCACAAATTCCTACGGAAGACATTATAGAAACACTTGAGGAGATAGAACTCCCCCATATTTCACCCGAGCAGAGAGAGGAACTGGAGATGGAGATCACTCTTGAGGACGTGCAAGGGGCAATCAGGTCCCTCTCTAACAGCAAAGCCCCCGGCAGCGACGGCCTCCCACCTGAGTTCTACAAAACGTACGAGCCCATCCTCACTCCAGTTCTTCACAAGGTCGACCAGGAGGCATACACGAACAGGGTCCTCCCCAACACCATGAAAGAGACCATAATCGTTCCCATGCTCAAGCCACACAAATCACCCACCGACTGTGAGTCCTATCGCCCTCTGGCCATGCTAAACTATGATGCCAAGATTCTCACATCCATATTAGCCTGCAAACTGGCCAGAGTGGTGGGATCCATCGTCCATGAGGACCAGAAAGGATTTGTGCCTGGGCGCAACACCACAGCTAACCTTAGGAGGCTACAACATGTAATGGCCGAAACATACGAGAGAGATGAAGTCCTGGCGGTGTTGTCGCTCGACGCCATATATTGGGAATGGATCAGGGAGGTCTTGAGAAGATTCGGCTTTGGAGGGGGCTTCATCAGGTGGATCGAGGTCCTCTATAATTCCCCAATGGCAAGAGCGAGAACGGGAAGAATGGTATCAGCAGCCTGGGAAATACAAAGGGGAACGAGACAGGGGTGCCCGCTATCGCCCATGCTGTACATACTGGGCCTGGAGCCAATCGCACTATACTTCAGGCAGCAGCTCTTCGACGCTGGCATCAAGGTGGGCAATGTACACCACATAATATCTCTATACGCAGACGATGTTCTCCTATACCTAAGAAACCCCAAAGTCAACGCACCAACAGCACTGGAGGTGCTAGACAATTACGCAAAGTATTCAGGGATCCGATTCAGCAGAAGCAAGTCCTCCGCATTCCCCCTGGCGGGCCTACGCAACACATCAGAAAGTGATTTCCCAGTGCTAGGAATAGGTTGGCAACTGGTCAAGTTCCGGTACCTGGGGATCAACGTGAGCCACACCCCGCTACTCAAGCACGAACATAACACTGAGGTCGCCATCACGAGTCTTCGACGCTCTATAAAATTCTGGTCCAAGCTCCCATTGGCCATGGTGGGCAGAGCAGCGATAGTCAAGATGATCGTACTCCCCTGATTCCTATACTTCTTCGTGAATATTTGCCATTATGTCCGACCGCCTTTCTTCAAGAAGCTGGAGGCAATCATCAAGGACTTCCTATGGGGCCCTCACAGGCACAAACTGTCGCTGTCCGTTCTTTCCCTGCCACATAAAGAGGGTGGATTAAAGCTACCAGATCTCCAGTTATACTACCTGGCTGCCCAGTTAAGTCACATAACGAAATGGTTCTCGGACGAACCTTCAGCTGAAACGGAACTACTGAGGCAATCCTCGAACAATGTGATCTCCAAGGAAACCCTATGGCACCCCACACGGCAATCCCCGATCACCTTACAAGTGATTGACCTGGGTAGGAGGATATGGGCCAGGTCCTGCTACATCAGGCGAGTGAAACACCCGTACTCTCCGGATAACCCCATCTTAGCAGACACCTGCCGTACGGATGCAGATCTCTCCACAGCAAGGAGGTGGGAAGAAGCCGGCATATACACATGGGGCGACATGTTTGAGGAAGGGGAATTCAGGGACTTTGAATCTCTTAAGGCCACTGAAGGAATACCCCCGGGCCAGTTCCTCTGGTACCGCCACCTCAAGCAGACTGCCAAGAAACAATGGAACGGCTGGCCGGAGGAACCCTCCCCTGACCCTCTAATTCAAGAAATGTACGACCTCTCGGATGGCTGGAGACCAGTCTCCAGGCTCTATAGCAGACTATGCGATAAACCCAACCCTAAAGGCGAAGCTCTGAGGGCGAGATGGGAAGCGGACCTCGAGACCCCGATTACGGATAAAGAATGGGAAAGAGTGTTAATATTTCCCAAAAAAGTGTCTAGGAATGCTAGATTCGGCCAGATTCAGTTGGAATGACGAGGTACGAATGGACTCCCGGCGAGTGCCTTCTGGGGAAGTACCCCAGACCTAGCAAGTTCAAGCATGCTGTCAGGTTAATGGATATCTCATGTATCCTGGCTAAGAGAACAATTGCGATGGCTTGGAAGACGCCGTCGGGCCCCAGGCATGAACGATGGCTCAAAGAACTCGAGAGATGGACGGTGGGCGAAACCAGGGCCTGGCAAGAAGGAATCACGTCAAGCGGCGAAACTGAGAGCGGCACCTTAGAATCATGGAAGGCCCTCCTCAGAGACATATGCTTCAGCGCCGATTACAAGCCCCCCTGAAATCTCGTAGCATCACACTGACACTAATCCCCTGCTCCTAGCCCGAAAGGACAGCCCTTGTATGCGATCCCTCCTGCTTCCTGAAACTTTGGGTCGCTGGCCTTGACCCATCCATCCACTGAAAAGTTTGCTACAACATGAAGACTGTTGTTGTTTTTTGTTTGTTCCTTCCCTCTTCCCTGTTCCCCCCTTCACCATTCCCTCCCTTGTTTGAATCACTGCTTATTTCTCATTGTGTTGCACGTTTTCTCTCACAAAAATCAATAAAATACGTTTAAAAAAAAAAAAATAGATACACTTCTTGGCTGTTGACTCTCGTAGAGTTTGCGAACCTTGCTTTGCGGAGCATCTGTTATTTTTGGGGGTATGATGATACGGCTGCCAGGACATCCCTTGGTCTGGACCCCAGTTCTGCAGATCTTTTGGGGCCCACCGTGTAGGGCCTGTCGATTTTCCTTTGTGGCTCTTTGTCATCCGCTATGATGTCTGTGAATAGTTGGGTAACCGTTCCCCACAGGTCTCTGTCTTCGATGGATTCAGGTAGGTTCTTTATCCTTATGTTAGATCTTCTTGACCTGTTCTCCAAATCTTCACATTGGAGCTCCAGGTTGGTGGCTACTCGTGCAAGGTGTTCCAGAGTCTCATCTGACTTTTGAATATCTTCTTCCACCTGTTGGACTTGCCTTTCGAGCGTTTCCATTCTTTCCTCCAATTTCACTATGTCCTGCTTAACTTCCGGGAGCAATTGTTTCATGTCTTCTCTTAACATTTGGAATTGTTCTTGCATGGACAATAGTAGCTGGGCTTGTAGTTCTTTGAAGCACTTCTGCGTGTCAGTCTTGCTCATCGTGCCCTCTTCCATGGTGCGCTAGGGGGTTTATGGGTGTCCTGTGACAGCTCCCATTCCCTCGTGTTTGGTGTGTCCTGTGAGTTCCAAAGCTGCCTCAGGCTCCTGCTTTGCTTTCTTTGGGGGAGGGGACTGTGTCAAGGTTTTTGTTCTCAGTTTGGACATCAATGCAAATGCAGGTATTTCTCGCGGGTCCAGGCTATTACTGGGTTGTGTCCCCTTGCTTTGGCGTAGTGCTGGTGATATTCTTTAGTGACCGTCCTTGAGGAGAGGTCTCAATTATCATGGGATGCTATCAGGGGGTAGAGCTTGTGGGCTGCTGTTTTCGGTGACACTTATCCCTTGACCCTTTGGTCCAATATTTCGCAGCCTGCGTTGTATGTGGATCTGCTGGTGGTGTGGTTCAGAACAATTATGCTTGTCTATGAAATATGGACCCCCGCTTGCACCCCCACCACTCTGTCTCTTTTCTTCCACCTTCTCGGGCTCTCCGGAACATGGCTGAAGGCCTATATCTTTAGGCTCTGCCCTGCGGTAGGTTATGTCAGGAATGCTGCTCCCCCCCACCTGTGGAGCATTATGGGTTGTTCCTTACTCACTGCGCTCCCTTTAGGCTGGTCTCCTCTCTGCGCTTCTGTGGAGGTGCGGCGCTCCTGTATGGCTTTCCGTTGTGGATGCTGTGTTTGTGTCTCTGCGGACCGTTGAGGCTGCGCAAGTGTTCCCCGAGCTCTGCTGTCCGCCGTTGTTCATGCACTAATGCTTAGTGCCTGAAGCGTTATGCCCCATACCTCGGGTGCATTGGCTGTTCTCCGGCCACATGTATGGAGCGATGGAGCGGCTGTGAGCCCTGTTTGTGTTAGGGACAGTCTTCTGTGGTCTTCCTCCCCGGGCTTCTCCCACGCTGCTGTGGAATGCCTGCGGCAGTCCCCTCGCCCCCTCCAACACCTTCTGATTCCTGATTTTTCTTATGTCTCCAAACAGGACATTGGAGGGGGGGAGGATGACGCCTGTTTGCGCCCTCACGGGGTGTGCCGTGGGGTGAAGGATGCCATCCTGGCCCGAATGTGGCCGATTCACCCTGCGCGCCTGCTGGTGATCACTGGTGCTGCCGGACGGGTCGCTTTCCGGCCCCTGCTCCCGATGGCCTCCGTAGGGGTGGCAGGGGTCCCCGCGTTCGGCTCCCTCTGACCGCCTGGCTGTTCTTTTTCCACTTTGTTTGCTGGGGAGCTGCAGCGCTGGCTGAATGCTCTGACACCGTTCTGTGCTCCAGAGCCCATACAGATTTCTCGCCAGTGGGCTGCCGCGTCTGTCTTCGTTCTGCACTAGTGTCTTCAGACGGTGCTGGTCTGATATCCTACTGCGTGGCGGGTGATACTTGTCCGCTGCCCTTGGTCGGTCTTTTCTTCCGAGGGTCTGTGGACCTTTTAATTGGGCTGAGACTCGCTCGAACTGCTAAGTTAAATGCGTAGTTGTGCGGCCCGGCTGGGAGAGACACTCACACATGTCCTCCACGGCCGGTCGCACATCTTGGAATCTCCAGATCTGATACCTGTAATTGAACTAACTGAAAAGTGTTATGCTGGAATGGTAAAATGCATAAGCTGTGAAAGTGCCAAAGACCTCTCCACCAGACAGAGAGCAGTTGAAGTCCTCCATATCAGATGGAGAAGACTATGAAACTTCGAAAGCATGTGGATTTTACCATCTCAGCACAATACCAACATAAGGTACAAGACTGGGATGTATGGGATTTTTTTTAAAAGTGGACTAACACTGCATCAAACCTTCTGTTTGCAAATAAACAAACTGAGAGTGTTGGCAAGAAGGTCACCAGATGAGGAGAGGGAGGATTGCATAATGGCGTTTGTTTACGTAAAATGGCTGCGTCCAAGGAGTGGACAAACACTGGCAATGTATGTGTGGATAGCCCCACAAAGAAGCCCAACTCCAGAGGTTGCCTATTTGCCAGCGTGAAATCATTGATTTGGTTTAATTTCCATTACTTTTAAATTGCACATGTGCAGAAACGGCAGCGTTAACATGGGCAGCATGTATTCATTAAAGGCGCTATTGTCTGATGAACATGTTTTAATCAGCAAAAGTCCAGAATACCCCAGAAACCTTAATTGGGGGCTTAAGCACAATGCGGCATGCACAAGTTCTACATATAATGGCAATCAGAATATCCTTACTCCACAGTTATCTGGATGTTCCAGGTTATGTAAGGTGTATTAGCCTCCATTATGGCCCTCATTACAACCTTGGCGGAGGACCATGGTGCTAAGGTTACGATTCTGCCATGGTGGATGGCGGAATTACCGCCCCATTCCAAGGTGAGTGGGGCGGTAATTCACCATTCACCATTTGCCCTTCCCCATTCCCATTTTTGCCCCCATAGGGCATAATGGGAATGGGGAAGGCGCTAATTACGGCACCATAAATTACGGTGCTGTAATTAGCTCCAAAGTCCCTTTGCGGGTTGGATTTTTAACGCTTGCTTAAAGCAGGCGTTAAACACCAACCCGCAAAGGGACACTTGTAATCAGGCGTTCAGGGTTAACGGCGCCGACGGCGCCGTTAAACCCTTAACGCCTGAGTTGTAATGAGGGCCAATGTGTCCAATGTGGCGCATGGATAGTGCAACCTATGCCGCCTGTTATCTTTGCTATCTCTCAATTTCTCTCAAAACGTGAATGAACTCGATAAGTCACCAACGACAATAAAAGAGTTCATGGACAATTCCCCATTAATGAATTTAACATTACATCCAGAAGAAGTGGAAGGTGGAAGACGCTGACGGTTTTTACGAATCCACAAACGAGGATGACGCATCTGAACATTCGAAGCAATGCCCAACTGACTCAACGCCCAAAACTAAATTACATACAGAATAAGCACAAGAACAACTAGCAGACCTAACATTAAAAAACCGAAGAAAAGACGAAGCAAATTATTCGGAAAAAACAAAATCGCAAACACTGAATAAAAATGAAATGAGACAAGGTCAAATTAGCCCACATAAGTCTCTAAGAGAGCAAAAAGGGCAAATCAGAGAAACAGACCCAATACAGAAACATACTCAAAGCAATCACACGAGACGTCCGTTAAACTCTAATGCAACTCGTACTTTCAAAATGGAACAATTGGCACCAGGAAAAAAGTACATGGTTCTAAACAGAAAATCAGTGCTAGAAATACTGGGGAAAGTTCAAAAGCTTAGTACTTTAAACACTGGAGACTTCACTTTGATTGAACCTTACCATAAGGATAAAAAAGCGAAAACCTATTTACATATAAAAACATCAGCGCTCTACGAAATCAAACAAGAAGTCTATTTTGACTTGGAACATTTAGGGTTCAAACTATCAGAATTACCAAGTGTTCATTCCACCACAGTCAAACATACGCCCATTAAACAAAGCAGTCATCACGAAAAAGTTCACTACAGGTCTGAGACAGAGAAATATCATGATAACAAAAGAAACAAACAACCGCATGCAACAAGATACCGGACATACCCTAGCAGGTCCAATCTGGAGCGGTATAGAGATGACAAAACCTAGCATCATCGGTTTGAAAATTATGACAATGAAAGAAGAGGGAGACCGTGGTCAGATATAAGATTGATCCAAAGAGACCAGGCGACTAGGAAAGCATCAGATGTCCCGAGAACAAATCAAGAAGATGACCAGAGGGACAGGCATCACGAAGCGATACCCAAAGGAACTAGAGCAGGCAAGAATTCTAACAGCAGCCACGGCACATCTGGCCCTTGGAATTGGCTGAAAGACGTTCTGAAAACGAAATCTACAAAATAGCAGCCAAGAGACAAAAAGAACACAGCAGAAAACGATTCCTCCATATACAGAGATCAGGGATTAACAAAACTACTGCCATGGGCTTGTGGAATGCACGTGGCCACGAGCACCTAGCTAACCCAGTGGCCCAAGACTTGGAAACCTTGGACATCATTTGTCTCCAAGAAACATGGCTGCAGGAAAAACCAGCGCTGGATGAGTTCCAAATCCAGCTATCACCAGCAACAAGAGGACTGCTGGGGAGGCCATCATCGGGCATCTGAATGGCAATACAATACGATCTGGCTCAGGAATCGCCATGGAAAAAAACGTAGTTGAATCCTATAGAATCCTGGCAACCCTAACCTCATGGACTAATATAACCATAAAAGTGCTGAGGCAAAGTCCAGTGAAGCTGGGAATAATAAACTTGTACTGGAATCCACAGAGAATTACAATTGTCAAGTTTTGCACGGCAGTATCCGACGTATTAGACAAATTTCAAATTGAATTGAAAACCACAAACATTATTATTTGCGGAGACTTAAACGCAAACTGTGACATATTTTTTAACAGCAGTATTCAAAAGCGATCCAGTTTCTCGACGACAGAGAGAGGAAAGGCATGGATGGACCTCATGAAGGAGGTCTGTTTCCATTTCCTTCCCACTCTCCCCCTCCCTTCCTTATTTATGTCTTAGCTCTTGCACTATCTGAAATGTCATCTGGCCGAGTATGATAGTTAATTTCACATTCTTACTGTCCATGGCCTGTAAGAATGTGGTTGTATTTTCCCTTGTTCCCTCCCTTGCCTTGAAGTGCTTTGAAACACATTGTGTATAGGCGCTATATAAATAAACGATCATATCATATCAAAGAAATTTCCACAACGTAGCATTAACATGTGGAAAGTATCCATCCCTCCCAACATGGGAGTGAGCAAATTCGGCGGCAATGCTAGATTATATCTTCCTGTCCCAAAATCTATTACACTATGTTGAATCATTTGATGTCCACCGCACTAGTGAAAGTGACCACAACTTACTCTACATGACTTTAACTTCTGTCTGCCAAAAAAAAGATAGCTATAAGCTAAACCTCGAGCAGCATGCACAACAGATGTGTCTTAGATTATCAGCAGCAGACGTAAAACATATAACAAATAAATACAACTTCATCATGGAAAATGATCCTTCTGGAGCAAAACCATCGAGACCGAATTATTCACCTCTGCTGTTTGCATATAAACTGGATCCTACGACAGGCCGTAGGCCAAAGAAAAATGGAAATCACGAATATGACAAAACTCTAGTTGCCAAAAGAAGGGAATTAAGAAAATTAAAACGGCCCACGCATGCGTATGAATCAGAGGAAGGAAGAAGCTTAATGAGACTTTAACAGGCTATAAACAATGGCTACGAGGAGACAGAGCAGCCCTCTATCAAAGCGATGCCGAGAACATGGCAAGAATTTTAAATAACAAAAACACTAGAGACTGTTGGGAATTGATAAAAAGCAATGACTCTCCGGCTACTAACCAGCTAGTCAACGCGGTCTCGGAGAAAGACTGGATAGCTCACTTCCTAAACCTATTCACACCCCTAAAGCCACATGTAACAATACCATCATTTCCAGACGAAAATAACTGGGTTGACCTTAGGGACATCAAAGATATCAGAACCTTAATCTCGAAATTAAAAAGATCAAGAGCACCAGGTCCAGATCGTCTCACTAACATCGACCTCAAACAGAACCCGGATGAGTGGGCAACTTTCATAAGTAGTGTCTATCGGCAATGCAAAGTGACTAAACAGATTCCAGTATTTTGGACTGAAGCGGTAGTTGTACCAATTTTTAAGAAAGGTAAGCGCGACAATCCATCAAATTACAAACCAGTCGCGCTATTGGATATAATTGGTAAAATCTTCGCTTCATTACTACTACATAAATTTCAAAACTGGGCCAAAACATCACCAAGCTCTGATCTTTTTCAAACTGGCTTTTTGAAAAATGCTAGTACTAGCATTAACATCTTACTTCTCAACATCATAAAAAGCAACATCAAGACCGGTGCGCCAAGAGTGTTTTTGGCCTTTATCGATATGTCACAGGCTTTTGACAAAATCGATCGCCAAAAACTGTGGACAAAACGTTCCCAATGGAATTGCCGGGCCGAAGTCTTAGAGCCGGTAATTGCCTTACACACCAATACAAAAATCTGAGTCCGACTGAGTCAGCAGGGCCACCTCTCAGAGGAAATCATATCTGAGCGAGGAGTGAAACAGGGTTGCCCCCTGGCACATGCCCTCTTTATCGCCTACATCAGCGATTTTCAATATTCCCAAGAGTCCGTCAGAGCATTTCCGCCGAAGATATGTGACAACCCAACATTTCCTATTTTATATGCGGGCGACTTAATTCTTCTAGACCAAACTCAAATTGGGCTACAGCGCCAGATATCTAATCTGGCTGAATACACCAAAGACAATAACTTGGAAATAAACATTGAAAAAACCAAACTATTGATCCTAGACAAAAAGCAAAATGGGAAAAAGAACAATAGCCACTAGTCACTTAACAACAGAAACATAGAAGTCGTCCCACAAGTTAAATACCTAGGCATAATGATGGACTCAACGAATAATGAAAAAGCAATGACAGAATTACTTTGGAATAAAGCAAAAACCCTGACCAGCCAACTTAGGATGGTAGACAGAAGATTCGGGAAATTTTTGCTATTACCTGCAATACATTTCTATATATCCAAACTGGTTCCAGCACTGACGTATGGCATGGATGCATCGCTGAATATTCCATCATCGCTCTGGCCAAAGATTGAAGGGCATGTGTGGAAATCGGTTCTGGGTCTACCGAAATCAACTTCAACATCAGCCAACTTGGTCTCCTGTCACTGGTGGCATCAGTGGAACAAAAGCAAATGCAGCTTTTACGGAAAATCTTAATGCCCGATAATTTGCCAATCTACAAAATCATTAATAAAGAACTACAAAGTGGACGATGTAAAGCCCTAAGCATATGGAAGCACAATCTTGACAGCAGACTGAATGACTTGGCCTGTTCTCATGAATATCTGATCACAAATCCAGAAAGAATAAAGACCAAAATGGGACTGGATATTGACATGTGAGAAAATAACTGATAACCGTCTGCTGACCCATCTTCCATCATCAACAAACAAATTGAAAGTTCCGCTAGCATATTGCTCCAAATTTCCAAATAAAGCAGTCCAATATTTTTTCATGAGAATATGCCTGAACCTACTCCCAACTCAAGAAAAACTTCGAGCAATACGCAGACTTATAACATCAGACAAATGTAGACTATGCAAAGAGGAATCGGAGCAGGAAACGCTACACCATTTACTAATGAACTGTCAAAAAAACAGCCATCTCCCGGTCTCATTTCTGACTCCGCTCTTTGGGGACTCAAAAATCTGAGATGAAGAAATCTGGTTTCATCACTTGATAGCAGGTGAGGTACCGAGATACACCATAGCCGCAGTTCAAATTTTAGAAGCAGCCATGAAGATGATTACTGCTCAAATAACGTCTGACAGAATGGTTGACGGTATAGCTTCACCTCTATCTGCTTAGCCGCGTAGCTATAAGAAAATCAGTGGATTCCTTTTGGACAATATCACTTTTACTGGATAAATGTTCTACCTCCTTTGCGACTTTCTACTTTGTACACTTTTGTGACAAGTCTATTTGTCTGTTCCTCTTTTAAATATGTTGCTACTTTTTGAAGAGATTCTTGTAAAAATCTTTTTGATTATATACAAGTAATAATAAAAAAATAAAAAAATGGGCAACTTGTGCACATCTCGAGCCCATCACACAGCCAGACAGTACCTGGTATGATCTACCAATTGGCCCTTTAAGCTGCTTCAGATAGACAATCCTTTTGATGTCAGACACATTTAGAACATAACTTCCTTTCTACTATCCCATCTAAGGTTAATGCATCCACAATCGCCCAAGCTATCACAAACAATTCCTTTTGACCTTATATATTAACTCATCCCTAAGTCAGCTGCATTTCACCCACTTTCCCATCAACTTTTCTTCTCCATAATCCTTTTATTATGAAGACTAATGTCTGGACACCCAGAGTGGGTGAACCATATGGCAACCAAAAACATCTTATATCACTTATTACAGAAACTCTGTTCTTCATCTTAAATTAATGAAAAGACATTGCAGAAACTAAATCACTTTAAATATTCACATAATAACTTATTTTGTGGTTGGCAGTATTGATATACACACAACATATTTAAAGAATCACATTTAACATAAACATGAACAAATATATAACCCAACATATAATGATATCACATATTGGTGCAGCCATAATAGAAAAAAACAAAACACCAATGAATTATTCATAAAAAACCCACAAACACAAGGAGCAACTAACAACATCCATATACACAATCATTTAAAAAGACATTGTACAGTACAGTATTTAGTGCAAAATATCCAAAACAACTGGTTATAATTCCAGTCTGGTTCCAGTACGTAACCAACACATGTGCCACAATTCAAAAAATATTCCCCATGGCCAAAGGATCAATGCATAGGGGCAAATGACCAGACAGAAAGATTTAAAAAAATGGATAAAAAATGATTCTGCATGTATCGTGGCCAACTTGAGTTTCAGCTATCGGGTTAAATTATTTCTAGCAACCCAGCCTTCCTCAGGGCAACATAGCTTCTATGCGCAGGAAAAGAGTAGACACATCGTCTTGCCACATTAGGAAGGTCCTTTTGTTATTGCTGCAGATTCAATCCTTTCAACTGGGTTAAGCAGATGGGGAGAAGGTGCAAGTGGATCTAGGTCACCTGGCCTAAGCCCCGCCCGCCTGGTGTCTTCCTGCCTGCCGCTCTTTTTCACCACTTAGCAAGGCCAGCCCAACTGGTGCCTTCCTGCTTGCCACTCTGTTTGCCTACTTAAGGAGCCCTCCAGCTTCTTTTCCTTTGCAGATGGGGAGCAGGTGCAAGTGGATCTAGGTCACCTTGTGGAATCAGAAAATACAATATTAAGGCTTTTACACCATGCAAAGAGAAATACACCAACACAGGCTTGTAAATATTCCCAGAATCTTTATTGCAACACTGAACAGTTTACAAAACAAAGTACACAAATAGCTATTTGGCCATCAGTACTTCACAGAGACCACCAGCAGGTTCAATGTGAGCAGTGAACAGGAATTGCTAGCTGGACATCAGAATATGTATACAGTTTCTTCGTAACAATGTCCAGCCTCCTACGAGTTAATCATGTACTGGGCTAGGGTTCGCGCCAGGTTAATTCCTAATTTACATATCTCGTGCATGTGGTTTACTTCTTAATAAATTTACTAACAAGTACTATTATTCTCTGGATGTGACTTGACACTCTTTACACATTTGCTTAAATGCAGGTCAAACAGATGTTTCGCATATCATGTTTAAATAGCATTATTGTTCTTGTATACTTGTAGGTTAACATCGCCGATTCAAGTAATCCCCTGATCCCTAGGTCAAGAAAGGACAAGGTCTACATAGCCCTAACATATAGCCTGCAGGCAGGTTGGACATTAACTCGCCTACAGAGGTTGAAGAGGTTAAAGTGAAAACAAGAGCACATAGGTCGGCCATTTTAGGCCACAGGGTGATTTTGCACGATAAACCAAAATGGCGGTCTAACCTAAAATGGAGACTTGATTAACTTAAGGTCACGACCTTGCAATACGGATTTCCTCGCAAAGCGACTGGGCATAGGCCAACATATACAATGAAGACGAAACAATATTATATCAGTTTCGACAAACCCTCCTTTTGGCCTATGCCAAGCGCTAAACTACCTTCGATCACTTTACGACTAACTCCACATTTCAACGTCTATACACCCCGAATCATTATCAGACATATCTATTGCCATTAGATCAGACACTAGAGTTTCTTTCAACACGTACTCCTTGAAAACCTTATCTGGGGGCGTATATTTTATGTCCTAATACACTTGTTGCTTGCGCGCAACATCCTCCTAATACCGAACATATACCAGGGAGACACTGTATACAACAACAAAGGAACAGTAAACTACCCAAGATAATCAGCAGGGCCAAAAACAACTTCCATCCCCATGTTGCGGCAAATGCGAGCAGATCCAGCAGTTGGTCTTATTGAAAATTGCATGAGTGGCATTCATTATTAACAAAAGAGTATTATTCTGATAGTTCCGTCTATGCGAAGAATCTCTACGTGACAAGGTATGCAATTGCACGGAAGGAGTGGGTATAACAAATACATTTTCAACAGGTAAAAAGTCCTCTAGCGGATATGCTTCCTCCAGGTACCACAACCCAAAACCAGTAGTTACTAAAAACCCAGTTATTATTACAAAAAGGCAACAATACGTTTTCGGGCTGCCCTTAGACATTTGCTCATTGTCTCTGCTAGTCACATATTTGTCTAAAAGTTTGGTACGAGCGGTAGCGGGTGCAGGCATCGTGGTCTTCAATCGAAAAAACGCCAATTGTTCGTTTGCTGGCGACTCCAGTCGCGCGTCTTCTTAATGTCTTTCCCACAACCCTTAGCCAACAGAATCCTTTTGTATAGTCGGGCCAAAAGGCAAATCCTCAAATGATTTCTCCAATCGCACAGTCAAACCATGCCGTACGTCTATTTTCTTGGACGTAAATTATATTTCACATTTTCCTTTGCTGAAGGATCAGAAAGCAAGGTGTCGTCACTTCCCACTGGAGGTGGCGAGTAAACGGAAATGGGATCAGAAAATGGATGATCCGGAAGTACCACTGTTGGAGAGTGCGGAGACAAGATGGCTGTTTTGTCTGGCCTTACGAATTCTGGAATGGTCTCCGATACTCTCTTGTTGGTTCTTGTAGTTTCGGACACGTTGGTTACAGCATTGGAAAGGGATTCTGTGTCTTCTGTATCGTATGGCACGGGCTGCGGGATCCGTCTGGTGTGCTTGCATGTATCCAATTCTTCCGCCCCGCTACCCACACCGCAGTCTGGGTGACTAGCAGGGCCTGGTAGGGACCCCTCCACCGAGGCGCAAGGCAAGGCGACCTTTGAAAAACTTTCATGAGGATCCAGTCTTCTGGTCGTAGACTGTGACCGGGACCCTCGTATCGTACAGGTAATGCCTCTCGCACCTGGTGATAAATTGAAAATAGATTTTTAGCCAACTGGTTACAGTAATCTGAAAGAAGCACATTCTCTACATCCCGCAATGAGCGACTCTTTGACATACCCCAAATATTAGCAGGCCTCCCCATCACCACCTCAAAGGGAGAGAGCCCAGTCTTAGTTTGAGGGGTTGTTCTCATCGACAGCAACATGATCGGTAAGGCGTCCGGCCATTTTAACTTGGTGCCAGCACACGCCTTAGCAAGCTTGTTCTTTATAATGCCGTTATGGCTTTCCACTAATCCGGCACTTTGGGCATGTCTAGCCGAATGGAACCGTTTATCAATCTGCAATCCTTCACATATTTGTAGGATTACAGCAGTGATAAAGTGTGGCCCATTATCCGACCAGATGACTCTCGGCAGCCCGAACCTAGGAAATAACTCTTTCAACAGAGTCTCTGCCGTGGTTATGGCCGTTGCATCTCTAACAGGGAAGGCCTCAACCCACTTGCTAAATGCACAAATGATGACCAACACGTATTTAAGATTGTTGAAACGTTCCATCTCAATAAAATCAAAGTGGATGACCTCAAACGGAACAGAAGGTGGAGCGAAACTTCGTCTAGGAGTCGAGGTACCTTTTCCTACATTGTGCTGCAAGCAGACCAGGCACCCTTGGACAAAGCGCTCCGCAATTTTGAAAATGTTATCATTGGCCCATACACTGTGTAACATTTTAGTCAATTTACGCGCACAGACATGGGTCGGACCATGAGCCATAATGACCATCATTGTAATATAGGCATCAGGGAGTAACCATTTTCCTTCAACATTGTCCACCCAACACCCATCGATCAATTTGGGTGTAGAGGAGCACTCCTTAATTCAATGAACCTTGATGTAAACTCAAATGCTTACTTGTTGGAATTAAATACAAACTTAGGTGCTAAACAGAGTTTGATTCTGGGCTACAGAATCAGAATAAACAGTGGTTTGAAAGATCACTTCAGCAAAAATGATCATACTCTGTGCACACTTTTAGTTCTAGAACAAACCACGTCATATTCATTCTTTACAGATCAGGCGTAATACTCAAGACAAACACAAGAGTGGATGAATAATACGATACTGCAATGAAAGTCATAAGTATTAGAGACTGACAGATGGGAGAGATCCACAGTATTACAGGTACATTGGTCTATTTGGTCAAAAGTAATTGTGAAGCTATATGGAACATGAACTGAGGGTCTAAATAGAAATATATATTTAACTTTCAGATACATCAGATTGAAGTATAGAATTTGGACACACCTGATGAAGGGCTAAGAGAGAGGCCGAAACGCGTTGT
This sequence comes from Ambystoma mexicanum, assembly GCF_040938575.1. NCBI lineage: Eukaryota > Metazoa > Chordata > Amphibia > Caudata > Ambystomatidae > Ambystoma > Ambystoma mexicanum. Next base: position 1,104,626,487 of record NC_090930.1, on the reverse strand, counting down.
GCATCAACGGAAAGACAAGAGACTATTTGATCAATAGTCCCTTTATTTCATTTGAGAACTATGGACTTTAAATTGTAAAGATTAACAAGAAAAAGAGTGTTAAAGGGACATTAGAAACACTTTCGTTTTGAAAAAGTTGTGAAAATACGGATATATTGTTTGGTTTATTGAATATTGTTTTAAACACGAGACTGCATGTAAAATGGGCATTTTTTGAATTATTAACAAAAATGAATAGAGATACTACCCAGACTGCCAAGGGTGATTGTTTTTGGTTAAGAATAAAATGTGAAAGCAAAAATTGCATTAAGATAATGTGTTGTGCATGTTCATGCCTAAAAGTGTGCACAGAGTATGATCATTTTTGCTGAAGTGATCTTTCAAACCACCCAACACCCATCACCATCCAATCTTACTGCACCCTCGACCCATTTCTTGGTCTCCTCTACAGTAGCATCTGCTTGAATGTCTTTTACAGAATCGATACTTTCACCAAAAGTGCAAACATTTACAGTTTCCCGTACGGCATACATTTCTGCACTAAAATCAGTGGCAGTTTGTTTAGCTATCTGATCAGCGAAAGCATTCCCTTTTCCTATATCATCTGTAACCTTCTGATGTGCTGTACATTTTACAATGGCTAACTGAACAGGGAGTGCGAGCGCTGAAAGTAATCGCACTATTAAAGTGCTTTGCTGTATTTTTGTGCCATGTGAGGTCAGAAAACCTCGTTCTTTCCAGAGTCTACCGGAATTGTGAACCACGCCAAAGGCATACTGGCTGTCGGTATATATATTTACTGTAAGCCCTTCAGAAAGTTCACAAGCTCGAGTTAATGCTATAATTTCTGCGGCCTGCGCAGAATTATGCATGATTCTTTTGGTTTCCACAATCGTGCTCAAGGTAGTGACGGCATAAGCAGCCGTGGATGTACCATTCGGAAGTTTGAAACAAGAGCCATCACAAAATAGCTCTCCTTGTGGGCTATTCAAAGGCGTATCTTTCAAATCGATTCTACCTTTAGTCTCTTGTTCTGTATTGTAAAGGCAATTGTGTGACGTTTCATCACCATCAACAGTATCTTGCGGGACAGGTAAAAGTTCAGCCGGATTTAATGCACAACACCTCTGAATTTGAATGTGGGGAGCAAACAAGATCAATTTGTATCTTGTCAATCGTGCGGAAGTAAGGTGTTGCGTTTGAGTTCTATTTAATTTAATAGAACATCTACAGATTGAGGTATCATTAGGGTTAACGCATGACCCAGGACCATTCCCTCTCTCTGTTTTACAGACACAGCAGCAGCAGCGACAGCTCTCAAACATCTTGGCAAAGCGCATGTAACAGGATCAAGGACGGATGAGAAATAGCCGCACGGCCTATTTTTCCCTCCATGTTCCTGCGTTAACACAGCCAAAGCACATCCATCACATTCATGCACATACAACACAAAGGCCTTTTCATAATTTGGAGTTCCTAAAACCGGTGCCGAACACAGCGCGGTTTTGAGTAAATCAAATGCTGTCTGGTGTTCCAAAGTCCATGGCAATGGCAAAGAAATGCCCTTCTTTGTCAAAGCCAGCATTGGTTTAATTGTTAACGAAAAGTTAGGGATCCACAATCTACAGTAAAAAGCCATACCTATCAGGGCTCTAACTTCCTTCTGCGTATTTGGGACAGACATGCCAGAAATAGTTTTTATTCGTTCAGGTGTCAACCTTCTTCCCTACATTGACAGGAGATAGCCTAAATAGGCGACCTCCTGGCAACAATATTGGAATTTTTTGAGTGAAGCTTTAAGGTCATGTTTTACTAGATGAAAAAGCAACAACATGGTGCCTTCTTTACAGGCACTCTCAGAATCAGCAGCCAAGAGGAGATCATCTACATACTGTAGTAACGTGCAAGTAGTAGGCAACTCGAGAGTATCGAGTTGCTCTTTCAATGCTCTACTATAAATACTTGGACTCTCAGTGTACCCTTGTGGTACACGAGTGAATGTGAATGAGCGTCCACCTAGGGTAAACACGAACAAATACCTACTATCCTTGTGTATAGGAATACTGAAAAACGCATTTTTGAAGTCCACAATGCTAAAGTGAGTGGCAGAAGCCGGAATCATAGTTAGTATCAGGTACAATGGGAAACTGAGAGCCACAATTTTGTTAATAGCACGCAAATCAATTATAAACCGAAAAGGAATCGCATTATCACCTTTTTTGTACACCGACAAAATCGGGCTGTTACACAAACTACCTGTAATTTCCTCAATTACTCCACGATGTACAAAATCAGAAACTATATATTTCAAAGCCTGTTCGCCTTCAACTGAGATCTTATATTGTGGAATGGGAGCCAGTTTTACTCCATGTTTCAGAATAATTTTAACAGGTTAAATTTGAAGGATGCCCACATCATTATCATCAATTGCCCATAAGGATTTCGGAATGTTACTGAATTCTAGCGGTAAAGGTCGAGTCAAAAACTGAGAGGCGAGTGATTGCTCAGGTGAAATTGTTAACCGAACTCCGTCCGAGGAGCAATGTATTACTGCATTCAATTCCTTCAACAAATTTAACCCCAGCAAATTCTCTCCACAGTTTGTAGTAAGTAGAAATGGACACTGCTCCGTGAAGGGACCCACTGTTATCGGTACCGGCAAAAAGACTGGACAAACTACAGGTGTGCCTGAAAACCCTACGGAAACGTTGGATTGCCCTGACAGGGGAATGTTTGGAACCCGTGAATGGTCAATGGAACACTTTTGTGCTCCCGTATCTACTAAAAATAGATGCTTCCTATTTCCCACCACCATCTCAACGTAGGGACCTTTCTGATGAACGGGAATAGGCGTTGGTTCCAAATCCTGCTTTGGGCAATCCTAACGAAACAGAATGTCATCAAAAGGAAGTTCCTCAGAGAGGTATGCAGCAGAAGGATGATCAAAAATATTTCTATTATCCACCCTCGATACTTGTTTATCCTGTGAAAAAGGTTGCTGTGATTCTGGCATAAAATGACCTCTACCAGGGCCCCCTACACCTGGGCGACCTCTGGATCGTCTACCCATGTTCCCCAATGACCTTTGCTGCAAGGTCGGACATTGTGCACGCCAGTGACCTTCCTGTCGACAATAGGCACACACTGGTTAATGGTTACCGGAGCCAGGGGCATACTTCCCTGTGGAACATATTGACCTCTAAATTGCGTACTACCCCCTCTGGGGCTTCCAACAATCTGTTGTAATAGTACTTTTGTTTTCAGGTCACCTTTTCTTTTCTCAAGTTTTTCCTTTTCATTATTCACACGATTTTCATAGTACTGAGCCATGTGCAGTACTTCTAATTGAGACTTCGCCTGCCAAGCGCTTTCGGAGGACATAATCTGCAACTGGATGTCAGGCAGCAATCCATGTACAAATTTGTCGACAAACAGCCTTTTCCCTGACTCTGTGCTTAAGTCTTGTCCACTGAAATCCGAAAACACTTGTTCGAACCGATAAAAGAACTTGGTAGCACCTTCAGACTTTCCTTGGACACAGGCCGTAAACTTGACCCAAATGATTCTTTTTTCAGGAACTATGGTTTTTAATTTTACAATAATCCTATCAGGCAAAGTTAATATCACTTGAGGCGGTCTCTTGCCAGCTGGTCTTTCTCTGTCGAGCCTAACCATATTATTCCATGTATCTCCTAACCCAGCTACATCATCTACAGTCCTAATCTGTTTCCACAAATCAACTGGCAGGCGTACGGGAAATAATAAATCAATATCCCTTAAGGTGAATACCGATGATTGTAAGACTGACTCTATTTCTTTATAGAACCCCGTTGGATTCTTTCTTATATCAGGAATAGATTGCTTTATGGTTTTCACTTCCTGTCTCGAGAACGGGACGTCAACAAACTGCGATACATAATGTGCAGGAATGTCCACAGTGACTATACCTCGTGCAGCATCGGCCGCAATCCCAACCTTTGGGACAAATATAGGAGGGACCTCTCTCATAGGCAACTGAGAAGTAGGTAGCTCCGAACGCTTACTAAGCAACAGAGCCAAATCAAGTGCTAAGGCAGTTGAAGAGGTATCAATCGAAAAGGCTCTCTTATAAACACCCAACAATTCTGCGGGACAACAAATCTTTCTTTTTACACACTCATCCTGCAGGTATTCTACCATAACCTGTATCACTTTCTTTTGCATTTCTAACGTATACTGATCATACGTGTCATATAGTTCAGCTGGAGTTATCGACATATCCGAAATCGATCTTATCGCATCCTTTGTACAAATTCGCACTTCCTCACCTATCAATTCGCGGCGAGGAGAAAACCGTTTCTGTAAGAATACAGTGCCTAAACTATCACCATCTGCTTCTTCATTCTGTAACTCTTCCAACTCCTTCATATACACACAAATCCTATTGACATGCTCATATACTTTCTCCGCAGTATCTCTAAACAGCGCTAAGGTGTTCAAATCCCGTAACCCTTGTGGGAGATCTACATCGTTTAATCTATTCCACATGATGCTCAAATGAATTCCTAGTCCTTCAATAAAAACATTTTTCTCAGGGATACTTTTTAGATTTTCGAGTGTGGAAAAAACATCAGCTTGTTCACCCCTCTCCATACAATGTTTAGCCCAAGCAATTAATTAATTCTTTTTATCTGGGGACACAGTATTATGAGTCAGATCCCTTGATCCCGTTCCCTGGTCTACTACATGCAATGCGGAATCACTTGGAAGAGGGAGAGTAGGCACATTCTGAATATCAATAAGTGGAGGCAAGGGAGCAGGCAAAGGAGCGACGGCTGGAGGAACAACAGGAAGAACAATGGGAAGGACTGGGGGAACTATAGGAGGAGGAATAGCGACAGAAGAGGCAAAGCACCAGGAGGAGGAACGTACGGGGGTGGCGCAGAGGCATCAGGCCTTCGTTCATGCAAAAGTTTGTTAATCAATTCATCCGACGTATGAAAATCTTTCGAAGGGTACATTTTCTGAATGCCTAATTGAAACGCTCTGTCCGTGTTCCTAACTGATTCCAATTGTTTATTTTGATCATATAACAGTGCCTTTTTGGCATTCGTCAAATGTCGACGCATATGTTTTTCTCTACTCTTTTGTTGCTGCAAAGCTTCTGTTTTCCAACTGTGCAATGCATCAAATGCTGCAGGTCTAGCCTGTTTCTTTATCAATACAGACTCTAAATATTCTAACCGAGGGATTTCAAAGCTACCATTGGTTGGCCACCGAAGATTAGAGTTATGTCTGGTCTGTCTGTGCCAAATATCATTAAATGCTATACTACCAAAGCCTTTCTTACAGTACATAGTACATGCTGGTGACCGCTCCTGTGGTACGGGACGGCTAACTTCCAAAGATTGTCTTTCACTGCGGAATAATGCCCTGAAGCAGGCAGACAATTTCCCAGGCATATCAGAATTCTGGTGTTACCTGGTCAAATAATTGTGCTTGCGAGTACAAAGCGCCAAATTCAAATTGTCAGGGTTAAATTAAGAATCGGGTCACGATTCACCTGACCAAAGGACTGGGAGGCCCGATCGGGTTACTAAGGACAATCTAAGGACCCACGTGTCTGGTGATTTCGGCAAATTTACCCACCTCGATATATGGACCCTCGTCAAGACTTCGTCTAGGGCTACAGCTCACCGTTCAGGGATCGGATCGTGCTGTTCTGTCGAGGAATTTGCTTCTCCTCCAGAGGGGCCTTTTTGTTGACACCATCCGATCCCGTCCGATAGCTGTGCCAACCTTCAACGAGACGAAGTCAATCTTGAGGGTCCCTATTCGGGCGCCATCTGTGGAATCAAAAAATACAATATTAAGGCTTTTACACCATGCAAAGAGAAATACACCAACACGGGCTTGTAAAGATTCCCAGAATCTTTATTGCAACACTGAACAGTTTACAAAACAAAGTACACAAAAAGCTATTTGGCCGTCAGTACTTCACAGAGACCACCAGCAGGTTCAATGTGAGCAGTGAACAGGAATTGCTAGCTGGACATCAGCATATTTATACAGTTTCTTCGTAACAATGTCCAGCCTCCTACGAGTTAATCATGTACTGGGCTAGGGTTCGCGCCAGGTTCATTCCTAATTTACATATCTTGTAAATGTGGTTTACTTCTTAATACATTTACTAACAAGTACTATTATTCTCTGGATGTGACTTTACACTCTTTACACATTTGCTTAAATGCAGGTCAAACAGATGTTTCGCATATCATGTTTAAATAGCATTATTGTTCTTTTATACTTGTAGGTTAACATCGCCGATTCAAGTAATCCCCTGATCCCTAGGTCAAGAAAGGACAAGGTCTATATGACCCTAACATATAGCCTGCAGGCAGGTTGGACATTAACTCACCTACAGAGGTTGAAGAGGTTAAAGTGAAAACAAGAGGACATAAGTCGGCCATTTTAGGCCACAGGGTCACTTTGCATGATAAACCAAAATGGCGGTCTAGTCTAAAATGGAGGCTTGATTAACTTAAGGTCACAACCTTGCAATACGGATTTCCTCGCAAAGCGACTGGGCATAGGCCAACATGTACAATGAAGACAAAACAATATTATATCTGTTTCGACAACCTGGCCTAAGCCCTTCCCACCTGGTACCTTCCTGCCTGCTGCTCTTTTTCACCACTTAGCAAGCCCCGCCCACCTGGTGCCTTCCTTCACCATCACTGCCTTGTGGCCAATGCTGGATTTGACTTTTGTGGACTTCATTCATTCACTTTGCGTCACTCTTTCTCAACTCTCATGCTGGACTTCCTTTGCATCTTGTACTCATGGTGGTCCTGAATCATGCTGTTCCCATCTTCATCTTGTATCCTGGCTTGCAACATTATGTGTTACTACTGACTTCTGCAATTGTATTTGCTCTCCACTCTTGCTTCTCCACTCTTTTTGACTGCTTACTCTCTTTTCTCTCCTCCTTTCCCTTCTCCCTTTTCCTATCTCCTCCCCTTACTTTCTTCTATGCACTTACTCTATCAGAATTGTCCCTGGACCTAATATGATAGCAACCTCGTCTGTTTCCTCCACCCTCCCATTACTGTTTTTTCCTCCCCACCACCCCTCCAGCACTATCTGAAATGTTGTCAGCCCTAGTATGATAGTCGCTTGTTTTGTTCCTCCCCTCCCTTTCTGCACCCCTCTCCCTCACCTTTTGTTTTTCTCCGGCTCTACCAGAAATGTTGTCAGGCCTAGTACAGTAATCGCCTGTCTGTTTCCATTTCCTTCCCACTCTCCCTCTCCCTTCCTTATCTATGTCTTAGCTCTTGCACTATCTGAAATGTGGTCAGGCCGAGTACGATAGTTAATTTCAAATCCTTACTGTTCATGGCCTGTAAGAATGTGGTTGTATTTTCTCTTGTTCCCTCCCTTGCCTTGAAGCGCTTTGAAACACATTGTGTATAGGCGCTATATAAATAAACGATCATATCATATCATATCTCAAGCAGGGCAATGAGTCCTTCTGTGTCCCACACAACAGGCATCTCTGATGATAACCAATTCTGCCTCATTGATGTGAATCAGTGGTCGAAGTGAACGGGAGCGGTCCGGAGCGGTGCTCCTCTACTTTTATAAATTACCTTTTACAGCTCCTATACTTTTGTTTTAAAAAGAAACCGTTCCGGAATGGTTTTGTTTTAAAGTAAAAGTGTAGGTAAAATAAAAGTGTAGGAAGAAGTTGAAACTTGCACTTTCAGTGCACTGCACTGAACGTTCCCTTAAACAGCAGGTGCAAGTGTTTGGGGTGTGTATTGTGTGTGGGAGGGGACGTGGTGATGGGGTTTGTGGGGAGTTGGTGCAGGCCAGCAGGGAACATAGTTCCACTACTTCTTTTCGTACACTTCGACCACTGATGTGAAGTAACCTCACAGCAAGTTGCCGCAGGTCTTGGCTACATCTTTAAATGGTGGAGCTCTGTTAATCTATAGGTCAGACAATCTAAACAAGTCAGGTGCTCTGAGACCACTCTAGTGATGATTTGGCACACTATAAAAGCCCTTAAGCATAACATATCTTAATGATGTAGTGTTCAATTTTCATTAGCAGATCAGAATAAATATATCATAACTATAGCAACCACTCAGTCTAGAAGGATTAGTGCATCCGGTTCTCACTGGGCCACGTGCTTGCCACATCCCCATTACAGAGAGAGGATGGGTAACTTAAAGAGACTGCTGTGGTACATTCAGTTGAGATTGTAGAGCTTTATTACAAGTACAGCTGGGATGGATTTTTGATGGCTCACAACAGCAGGCTACAAGAGTGTTCAGACCCTTCAATAGCAGATCTACTGCCCCATGTATCAAAGGGATGTTGCAACTAGGTGAGGGATTTGTTAGTGATAATTTGTAAGGAATATCCCCCAATTCATGTACTTACTCCCCAACCCCCCAACAAAAGCTTAGAATCTATGTTGGTTTCACTACAAAGAATCCATAGTATGACAGAATTTCCAGTGATAGGCATGACTGCATGGGTATCACTTTCGTTCACATGTGACATTGATCGTTGTATGATCTAATGTCACTAGAGTGCATTCATGGGATTTCAACATTTAGGGGGATGTAGATTTGGGTCTGCTTGTACACATAGCTCTGATTATTTTAACAAAAATCCATTTGAACTGCTCTGAACCTTAGGTTTTACTGTTACCACTATGCACAATCGTTCTGTCCCCACCTCCCAACAATTATGGTATAACCTCTGTTCCTCATTTAGACAAAAAACGTGATAAGGTAGGAGTTGTCTGTGGCTTACAAACTGGGTCCCCATACTGTAACCGTACTTAGGCTCGTAGCAGTGATGTTCAATCTGACTGTAAGAGGTACAAGACTGACTTGCGTCACGATTTCAGAAGTAAATACAGCAGTAATTACTCCAAACGGAATTACTGATGCTGCCGATATATAAGGCAGAAATAACACCATATTACGAGTCCAGAGCCTAGTATTAGTTGGCCTGGCGGTAAGGATAATTCCATCTGGAAGAATTACCAACAAAAAACTGTTAAAATCTACCCCTTTTTGGAGGAATTACCGTTGCCACCAGTTGTATATGTAGGAATTACAGAGCAGTAATGTATCCAAAAATTGGTGGATTCCCCACTGTGGTGGTTCTTTATCACACATCTCCTCTGACTTTGTCAGGACTGTTTCCTTGGCTGCTGCTGTACTGCATGTCTCTGCAACTTGATAAACAAATAGTAGCACATTGTGGAGGCCATATTCCACATCTGCTATGGGCATCACGCTCCATGAAAGTGCGTTTGTTGAAGGTGTGGCCCTTACTTACAATCTTTGGTGGAATTGGGTGCACCTCTGGGTTCATTCATAAAACATCTTGATATTTGGGATCCGACAATGAAGAATATGTGTGAGGGCCAGGTAGCTCTCCTGGTCCTTTTATTCATCGTGGGCGCCTTTTTCACTGTCAAGCACCCTCTCCTATGGTAGAGGTGAACTGAGTAAAGCATATCTGGGGCAACTGCCTGATCGTATTTCATGATATCTTAAAAACAGAATCATAATATGTCGGGTAGATTATTTTATTTCTCCATTAGACACCCAAGGGTTTCCCTCATATCCAGTTATTTGTTATGTCTACCTTACCCTACCTATTAAGACCAGTAAGCCGGGACAGTATTTATAAGCATGTGCCGAAGGCACTCAAGTCCTCTTAAGGTATCATCCGAGCATAGTTCCTTTGAACACTTGGTTCAACATGTGGATTTCCTTAGAAAAGCACATTCCAGCTCAATGCTGCCAAAGCTGCTGTTTCAGTGGCTAGTGTGCACTACATCATAGGCCGCAAACGTTCCCTAGTGATGAGAGATTCACGCACAGTGTTCAGGAAAGTGAACACATTGAGAGCTGTTTTTAATGCTAAAATAAGTCCAAATGCCCACATTGTGTAAGGTACTTTCTTTTTCAACGCTTTTAAATATGCTGCCTCTGCTCTCTCTAGAGTAAAATGTCAGTGCAATTGGTGACACTCTGGGCCTCATTATAACTATATCGCCAATATCACAGGTTGGAAAATTAGACTACTGCCTGATTAGGAGTAATAGTTACTCACCATTAGCACCCTGGCGGGGGAGCCAGTCAATCAGGTGGCTAGGAACGTGGGCTTGAACTGCCGGGACAAGCCCGCGTTCTAAGCCGCTTGGCGGCCGGCGCTCCCTGCCGCCATCTCCCCCATCCTCTGTCCCATTTTCTTGTTCGCCCACCACCCCTCCTACTTAGCTTATTTTGACACTGAATGCGGTCTTTCTCTTCTCCTCCCGCAGGCCACTATGAAAATGGAAGAGGGGCTCCGTACAAAGCCCCGCCTTCCCTTTCCATAGCTGCCATCGTGGAATAGGATTTTCCTTCCTACAGCAGCACGATGCGTGCGTCCAGATGTAGGAAGGAAAATCATTTTTGTTTAGCACCCCAGGTTACCGCTTTGGCAACCCGGGGGGTGCTAATGGCCGTCATCCCCCGTTCCAAGGGGGCTGGAACAGGGGATAATGGCCTGGAGCCCTCGTTATCCACCCTTGCTTCGCTTGGGCCAATCATTTGGGCTGTCGGGCTGTTATCCTCCGTTCCAACCCCTGTAACGGGGGATGAACGCCGCATTCCAAAGTCTCACTGGACTTAATTGGTGCTTGACTGTGTTACCTCCACTAGTTAAATCACCTCAACCATTACCGCCATTTGCATTTTAGAACACACATCTGAGCACTTGGAGATGGCAAACATTGCTGTAAAGGCATCCCATACATTTCCTTTCTCAATGAGGCCACCTCCAACACAGCTGAAATTGTGAGACCACCAAAGTCTTTAAAATCGCTACTCACCAAATGTTTCCCTGCCTTCTGTAACCCTCCACTCCAGACTGACTGCCGAGTCAAGTTCCTTACGGGTACTTTGCTCAGACTTGCAGCCTAGGTATATTGCATTGCCTTACCTGGGAAGCATGAGCAAATGCCCTCAAAGGAACGATCTGCAGTAGCATGGCAGCAACTCAAAGAGTGAAAGATGTGATAATGGGGTGCTAGTGGCTAAAACTGAGGGAGAGTTTGCAAAGTGCCTGCCATAAAATGAAAGAGCTTGCAGAAGGCAAACGGAGAGTGTGCGCCAAAGTCCAACAAAATCCGAGCACCTGAAACAAGAACACATTCCTCTTCCTTCAGGATAAACAAAGCGTAACTGGTCAAGGCTATTGTGTCACACTCCCCTCTTTTTGATATATATATATTGTTGAGCAGCAGGTACAAACAAACAAATAAAAAAATCTGTTTTATTATTTCACACCAACAAATCATAACTGAATCTTATCTTTAAGAAATAACACATATACACACATAGTACATTTATACATATTCATTGGCCACACGCAGGCCCTTCACATAATATTTTGTACATTAGTACCAACATATAATTTTTCTTAGACACATAGATGAGACACTGAAACGTTTGCAGTGTCTTGTTTCAATTCCTTTGCTTTGTTGTATTGGGCCTGACCTAGTTTGAGCAGTACTGATGGTTGCTGTAAGATCAGGTCGACACAGTGTGTTTCGGCCGTCTTGTCACCAGTTGTGGTGTCATAAATAAGCAGCCTTCATCAGGATGGAGATTGATCAAGAAAATACACAGGAAAATGTGTGATGTATCTGAATCAGTAGAGGACTGGTCCAAACTACATACTGGGGGACCCCTATTTCGGAGATGGTCCACTTAATGGATGTGTTCAGCACCACAAATCTATTGTAAGAGAGGTATATCAGTCAAACAGCCGGAATGGAGTCTCAGGTGAAGAGCTGCTAACGGCTATTCTGGTCCAAGTGACTACAAATGAAAACGGAACGTGTCTGCTGCGGTGTGCCAGCCACGATCCGGGTTGCTAAGCACTCTTCCTCCAGGATACATTTCTGTACCGCTGTGCAGTGTGTCGACTTCATGACTCTTCCACTATTTTAAACTATTACATTTTCCATTGATGTGTTACCCCAGTGTACCCCATTATAGCTGCTCCACTATGAGGTGTCATGTATTTTCTATTTGCATTAGAGGGTTGAATATTGTATGGGGGAAGAGTACAGTGTGTTGTTGTGTTCCAATTTATGAGGGACCATGACATTAGAATGGGGTTTGTTTATTTTTGTTTTATTGCCAACACCTTAGATAAGGCTTTAGCACCAAACAACACCAGGGGGAGGGAGAAATTAAGGGAAGGGGCCAGACACACCCTGCATATTGTTACGAAGGAGAAGGACTTTTGAGTACATGCAAAAAAGCCTGCACCTGCCGACCCGTCCCTGCACTCCCGGATGCATAGGCCCTTCACTGACCCGTTCAGCCAGAGGAACAATGTGTGCCAGTTAAGAAATACAGTAGACAAGAAGCCTGGGAGCGGATTCCACATGCCAGGCTGCAACAGGGGCCACTGTTTACTATTGATATACAATGCATGTTCTGCAAACAACACACTATGACAAGCCATTTACATGAATGGGCACAAGTTAATGTGTTCAGTATGTATTGTTGCTTGTTTATTATGTATTGGTTGCATTTATCCGCTACTGTGCTCGCAGCATATATCGTTTTCTGTGTATTTATTGTGTTTTGTTTTTATGAGGTACAGACTCCCACATCTGCATTTGGATTTTTAGCATTAGCTGAGTACATGCCTCAGAATACATGCCACATGTTGGCATGAGGTACACATAACACATGCATCCTGAGCAATCAGAGATACACGGGAAGGCATTCCATACTGTACACCTGCGAAATGTGACACCTGAGATATTTATTTATTTATTTTATTTATTGTCTTCATGTATCCCCTGCTTTCCATTTGATATGCTCGTATGTACTCTAATGTTTGGACTGTCACAAATGAACGTCTTCGATTGTATTGCCTGTCTTTATCCCCTGCTATTTGTTTTGTATATGTTTGTATTTGTATGTTTATTATTTGTTGTGTTTATGAGATGTAGACTCGCACAGCTGCATTTCTGTTTTGAAAGGCATCTCATACTATACACATAAACAACAGCAACGTATCCATGAAACCCCTCATCTTCCACACTCACCTGTCTATGACAAGTTGGAAAAACATCAAAGGCGGGAAACTGATCTTGGGGATGGGGAGGTGAAAAGAGGGAATCACGTGGATGAGGCTGATGGATTTTCGTGGAACCACAATAAAACCCACCACTTGCAGTGTTGGCCACGCACCCCTCGCTCCATGCCGATCGTTCGCTCTGCACTGGGCATCCAGAAGTAGCATGTGTGCCTACTAAAGAGAACAGTGCAAAGGCAGCATGCGCCAATGATGGACTAGGATCAAGAAACCATCCCATCTCTAAGAGGCCATGCTCTTGCCATTCCATGCCTCGTGCCCCAGCACCCTTATGTGTCACTGCTAGTGTTATTTGGACTGGCAACTCAGCTGCACAGTCACCATTCATCCCAATTCAACATCTTCTTTCTGGCACCCTCCCACCCAACCAGATTGTATTGCCTTCCTCATGACAAAGCTCATAAAACCTTTCCCCTTGACAGCACCACCTTTGATAGCTTCCACCACACCACGACAACACTGTGTAATGGACCTTAGCACTCCATTAAACTTTTTCCCTCTCAGCAGCTCATTACCCTGTTTGCTCCCCTTGGAGCACACATCCTTTGCTCCTGTCCCAGGATTCCAAAGAAGAGTACAGACGCCCCGTTGCCTCGCTACCCATTGTGCGTCATTACCTCAGAGGATGAGTGGTCATTGTTATCATTGACAAATATTCCCTGGGTAAGGTCTCTACATTATGTTTTAAAATGTGTGGTCAAATCTGGACAGTATCAAGAATGTATTTTTATAAAGTCCACTTAGACGGGCTCTACAACAAAGAGTATCTGCTGACCAGAACCGTGTCCTTTGTCTAGCCAAAATTCAGGGGCGTTGACACCCAGCCGATTATGGACAAGGTAAATGAATTCATGCGAATGCCGCAATGGCACTCACAGGGCCTCATTACGAGTCCGGCGGTAACCGAGGCAGTAAAACCACCTGGTTACCGCCAGACTCGTATTACCATTCCGCCTCCTAGATTCCCGGAATTACCGGGGCATTACAACCCCGGTTTCCCGGACTCGTAATGAGGCCCTGTGAGTGCCATCGCGGCATTCGCATGTAAACCCGCCGCCACCATTGATTCCGGACCGCCTGATCCCGACTCCTGCAGGCGGGAGGTGATGTTCCCGCCAGTTCTGACCTGGCGGCTTTAACACCGCCCGCCTGCAGGCGGACGAGGAAATACCGGCAGCATTACGAGACTAGAGCAATAATCTATTTTTGCACCCACTATTGCTCTTGCAATAGTCTCTGCGTTGTCCTGTGAGATAAGAGGCCTTAAATGTGCTAAATGTTTGATATAATAAGTACATGATGAGACAAGAGTACTCACATGCTGTTTCATGGTCATGTGTTGATCAAAGGTTACTCCCAGCGTTTTCACTTTTTTGAGGGGTTTGATGGATTCTTCTCCCAGCTGGAAATTATCATACTGCGAACCAAGTTTGCTGATAGTATGTAGTGAACCAATTACAAGCAGTTCCGTTTTAGACTTGTTCAATGCTAACTTATTATGGACCATCCAGGTTTCAATTAGAGTAAAAACTCTGTTGATGGCCAACTCATCTATGCTATGAGATCCAGAGAGTGGGATGACACATTGAGTGTCATCCGCATAGTTGGTAAATATGATATTCTCATGATCAAGCATTGCGAACAGAGGGGCGGTAAAAATATTGTAGAAACAGGGGGAGGTGCAGGCACCCTGTGGAACACCACAAGTCGTGACGATGGAGTCAGATTCAGCATTGCCACAGAAGACTCTGCTATCTTGATTGCTAAGAAATGACAATACCCAGTTACGAGCTAGTGGAGAGAAGTTAGAAACTTCACACAACCTGGTGGCCATGATATCATGGTCCACCAAGTTGAATGCCGCGGAGAGATCCAGCAACATGAGCAGAGATGCTTCCTTGTTATCCATACGGGCCATCAATTTAGACTTGAGCGCGAGAAGCGCTGTTTCCGTGCCATATCCGACCCGAAATCCCGACTGATGATCATTTAGAATGGGATAGGTCTTGAGATGATCTGCAATTTGTGTGTAGGCAACTAGGTCCAGAATCTTGAGTAGAAACTCTGTGTTAGTAATTGGGCGATAGTTATTTGGCGAATCAACTGAAAGGCCAGGTTTTTTCAAAATTGGCATGACCCAAGATTTCTTAAGATCCAGGGGGACCGTGCCAGTGGAAATAGAGGTATTAACAAATTGACGAATGGAAGTGATTAATGAGGGGGTGCAAGTTTTAATTATCATGGTAGTATGAATGTCATTTTTACTTCTCGTCGGCTTAAGTTGATTAATAATAATTTCTAAATTCTTGTCAGTTATAGCAGAGAAGTTAAAAATTGGAATCGTCGCTGATCTGTGATAGATCCATTCTACTGGTGTGGCCTTGGCGCAATTTAGATTGTTACTTTTCTCTAGAATGTTGCCCTTAATGGTATCCCCACGTGTCTACAACGCATCCCAACCCATCCTAGTCTCCCCTTAGTTAGGCAAGTCTTTCTCTCATTTCCCCGACTGCAGTGCACTATATTTCTTGAAACCCCAGAGAAACTCCCTGGCACACCACAAAAATGGCCCATAACCGAACCTCCCAATGTTCCAGCCACTAACATTTTTATTTTCCATGGACCCGTGCCATTTTCTCAGTACACCTCACTTCATGACATTCAGTTTCACATCCCTAGCAAATGTTTAACATGCCTATAGAATGTCTCTCGTCTTCTTTAACTGAGTAATGCAGTGGACAGGTGTATAAAATATACCCAGAGCTATGTCAAAGACAAAAGCTAAAAAACTAGACTACAAAACAGTACCGCTAATGGTTATTACAAAGTGCTCTATCATCCTTCTGGAAGAAGTATGGTTGTTGAGCCCTCTGCATTTTTTTAGGATTTTCAATCTTCGTTAAAGTAGCAAAAAAATTAATAGAATAAGAGGGAGACCCTCAGGGGGTTTAACAATTGGCAAAAAAAAAATACTTGGGGTCTGAGTATTAAAAAGCATGACACACACATTGACTCAATGTTAGCCATTAGCATAGGAAGGGGTGATTTTTCCTCTTATTGGTAAATGTTTATTGGAACCCTTTAAAAATCAAACAGGTGAAGCTTTTTGAAGCCCTGAACAGCTGTTTATCTCAAAGGTCTAGGGCTAGGAGTTTGGTTGGGATAATTATTGCAGGAGATAATGATCCAGTGCCCGGACATTGATAATGACGAGGAGCAGAAGTTGATTTCAGTAGTGAATGTGCATCTTAACAGTCGCGGCATGGGCCCAGATAATGGATAATTAGAATCTAATCAAAGTGAACTGTAATGCTTCACGGGACATTGCCACACAGCCTACTAGGAGGGTTGGGAGCTACTCTCACATTAACTACATATACTTTTCCAAGACCTGGTCCGATAATGTGGTCTCTCTGTAGTCGAAAGCTCGAAAAATGATCACGCTCGACTTATAATGGCCATAAAAGTATCCCTGCAGACTTTTTCTATTTCAGCCAACCATGCCAATCTTAAAGCAAGTCACCAGGGGAACAGACTTTGTGTACATTTTAGAACCAGCGTGGTAAGGATTGAGAGATTGGAATATCTGATCAACTACCAAGAGGAAAGAGAGATCGAAGAACGCTTCCTTGTTGTTAATTATAATGCAACTTTAAAATGGCTAGTTAAAGAATGTTATAGAACAACCTCTACGAAAAAGCCGCATATCTATGATGACACAGTTGCCACCAGGAAATGCCTGTGAAGGAAAGCCATTAGGGAAGTTGAAACAGATAGCGAAGTGTCATGGTAAGTAGCCCGAGAATCAGTAAGGCAGCTCAAACAAAAACATAAGAATTGGGTTAAAGACCACAAAGTTTGTTTGTTTGTTTGTTTATTTTATTTGTATAGCGCTCCAAACACAGAAGGGCGCTTAAGAATACGGTTACAGCGTTTGAGAAGTATCTTTGTGTTACATACTTCGTACAAACTTATAATACATACTTATAAATGCAGTTATCAATAGCAGTTATTAATATACAGTGCACATACAATACGCACAATATGCAATTTACGATATAAATACAATGCCTAAAGTAGTTACCGCACGGGTGTAAGGTCTGGTCTTAGTGGGGCTACTCTTTGTTTAGGAGCCAGCTGATGACCTGCTTCCTGAAGGTCTGGAAGGATTCGATAGTTTTGATGTTGAGAGGTAGGGTGTTCCAGAGTTGGGGGGCAAGTACTGTGAAGCTTGCCCCTCCAGCTCCTTTCAGGTGGTATCTGGGCACTGTCAAGCATAGAGTGTTGGAGGATCTGGTGGATCTGGTAGCAGGTTTCATGGTGAATCTGTTAGCTAGATATGGTGGTGCTAGATGATTGAGGGATTTGTACGTGAGGCAGATGGTTTTTAAATCAATTTTTTGGCGTATGGATAGCCATTTGCAGGCTTTCCAGGTGTCGGAGATATGCTCTCGTCTAGGAATGTTGAGTGCTGCACGCAGAGCGTTATTTTGTATTACCTGCAGCTTGTTGAGTATGGATTGATTGGCACCTGGGTACAGGCTATTGCAATAATCCAGTTTGGATTGTATGAGGGCCCTGGCGAGGGTGAGGCAGCTGTTGGGAGAAAGGAATGGTCTGCTGGCCCTAATGAGCTTGCCGGTGTAGGCAGCAGCTGAGGCGGTCATGTTGGTGTGTTTGGTGAGGTTGGTGTTGGCATCTAGATAGAAGCCAAGGGTTTTCACGCTTTTGGCAATAGGGATGGTGTGGCCGTCGATGGTGATGTTATTGTAGCTAGGATTAAGTTTAGTTAGGGTGTTGGTGGAGCCGACGATGAGGAGCTCTGTCTTCTCATCATTCAGGCAGAGACCATGCGAGGCCATCCATGCCTGAATGATGGAGAATATTTTGTTGATCCGGGCGGTGTCTGCTTGGTAATTGCCTGTGATGGTGAGGAGTATCTGGGTGTCATCTGCGTAATTTGTGTAGGTGACACCCAGACGGGCCAGTTGGTCAAATAGAGGCTTTGTAAATATATTGTACAAAGTGGGGGATACACAGGATCCTTGTGGGACCCCGCATGTGATGGGGATGGGGTCTGCTGCAGCTGTTGTAGAGAAAACCCGCATGGTTCTGTTAGCCAGGAAGGATTGTATCCATGTGTTGGCAGAGGAGAAGAAGTGGGCTGCGGTGGCTAGGTGACTACAAAGGATTTCATGGCTGACCAGTTCAAAGGCCGCTGAGAGGTCTAGTAGGAGTAGGATTGCGGCATTGCCTTTATTTTTAATTTCATCAATCTGGCTTTTGAGATCAACAAGGGCGGTTTCTGTTCCGTGTTGAGGTCTGAATCCAGATTGACATATTCCTAACAGTTGGTTGGATTCCAAGTATTCCTGAATTTGGATGTAGGCAACTCTGTCTAGGATTTTTAGTAGGAAGGGGACTGTGGTGATGGGCCTGTAGTTGGTGGGTATGGCTGGGTCGAGGGATTGTTTTTTTAGGAGTGGGAGAACCCATGATTGTTTTAAGTTGCTAGGGATCGAGTTATTGGTGAAGGATTGGTTGATAAGTTTGGTGATGAAGGCGGAGAGCTCTCTGGCTGCATCTTTTATGATCTGTGCAGGGCACCTGTCTCCTTTGCATTTTGAGGGTTTCAAGGAGATGATGATTTTTTGGACTTCCGTAATGGTGACTTTCTTAAACGAGAAGCCTGAACTAGTATTGTTGGGCGTGGGTAGGCTAGGGTTGGTGACCTTGTTATTGGAGAGTTGTTGGCGTTTGTCCTCAATTTTAGTTTGGAGTCCTGAGATTTTATTGTTGAGGGCGTTTTGGATGCTGGTGCACCAGGATTTGTCTTTCAGGCAGGTGTCTGGAGGTGAAATAGGATTTTCTAGTTCCTTCAGAATTTTAAATAATTCGTTGGTGGAGGATCCTGTCTGAACAATCCTGGTGTTGTATACATCTTTTTTGGTGCGGATTATCTCGTTTTGTAAAGTGAGGATAGATTTGTGAGGCTGGATTTGTTTTCCGTGGTGGGGTTAGTCTTCCAAGTGTGTTGTGCCTTGGCTTTCTCTTTTCTGAGTAATTTGAGCTCAGGGCTGTACCAAGAGTTCAGATGAGCTTTGGGTTTGTCTTTGCGTATTTTCAGGGGGGCAACGGTATCCATTGCTCTAGCCATGGAATCATTGAAGGTGTCGATCAGCAGATTTAAGTCAGCGTTGGCTGGGAGAGCATTGAGGGTGGGTAGGACCAGTGGTAGTAGGGCTTCAGCAGTAATGTTGTGTTTATTCCTGGTGGGACAGGCTGGTGCCAGGGGGTGTTTATTGGGCGGTGCCTGATTGGTGTTGACCTCAAGAGGGATCATGTGATGATCGGACCATGCCCGAGGTTGGGGGTCTTTGCAGGTTGTATTGCAATTGTAAGTTGCTACCCAGTCAAGGGTTCTGCCTTTTTGGTGGGTGGGGAGTACAATGAGTTGAGTGAGATCGTGTTCAGTTAGGAAATTGGCTAGGGATGCAGCATGGGCATCGTTAGTGTCTTGGTAACCGAGGTTGAAGTCCCTGAGGATCATGATTTGTGCTGATGGTTTGGAATTTTCGGTGATGAGGGATGTGATGTCTTCTTCAAAGGTCCCACGGTGGCCTGGGGGTCTATATATGAGGTGGAAGGTGATTGTGGTTGTGGGTGAGGTTTGTAGTTTGGCTGTGAGTAACTCGCAGGATGTGAGTGAGGCTGTAGAAGCTAGTCTGAGGTCTAGGGAGGATTTGGAAATGATCGCTACACCTCCACCTCTGGCGTTAGGTCTATCGGCTCTGAGGATAGAGTATTTGTCTGGGATGGCTAGCGATAGATGTGGTCCAGACGCCTCATGAAGCCAGGTTTCTGTTAGGGCTAGAAAGTCGAGGTCGTTGGTAAGGATGATGTCTGCAATTTCTGTGGGGTGGGCAACCAGGGATCTGACATTGAGTAGGGCACCTTTTAGTGGGGGAGGTGTGGGCTTATTTGGCGCATTGTGCTTTGAATTGGTTTTGGTGTTAGGTTTAGAGTTGGGCCTAGTAGTTGTGGTGGGGAACCTGGAGCCTAATCTGTCATTGCGGGTGGTGAGGTTAGGAGTAAAGGAGGAGGGGGTTGGGCCGGGAGGCATAGAACGGGCAGGAGGTTTGGTAGTCAGTTTACTTAGCGATGGGACTGGGGTGGCTGTGTATAGTGTTGGTAGGTGGGCCTTGGTTGACAATGGAGGTGAGAGGGTGGTGGTGAGTGGGAGGGAAGGGGGATGCGGAGGGTAGGAATGGTGTGGGGCAGGGGATGGGGTGGTGTCTGGGGCACCCTAGTTTATCCAGGCCATCCTGGTGGGCTATGTAGCTGTTACTGCTACAGGGTACGTTGTCCAGCTTTATGCAGAAAGGGAACATGATTATGGCAAGCCAGAAGATCATGGTCTGGTGATAACGGTGCGTAATACTGGAGGCTAGTGGCACTAGTGGGGAGCAGTCCAGGCTGTGATAGTTAGTGTCTAGTTTGGGCTGGGTAGAATTGGTCAGAGTACACCTTGGAGCGCTATAGTAACTAGGTTGGAAACACATCTATATTCAAAATTGCACATAGGTTAAAATACACCTAGGTTTGGGAGTACATATGGCTAGGAAAGCGACCAAATTCAACAGCACAATTGGTCAAAGTACACCTTGGAGCGCTAAGGTAGCTAGGTTAAAAACACAGCTAGATTCGAGATTGCACATAAGTTAAAATACACCTAGGTTTGGGAGTACTTATGGCTAGGAAAGCGACCAGATTCAGCAGTACAATTGGTCAGAGTACACATTGGGGCGCTTTAGTGACTAACAGTGACAAGCTGACTATGTTGAAAACACATCCAGAATTGAAGTTATGAGGCATAGTGGAGCACATTAGAGCAGAGTACATAGCATGATTGGACTAATATGGGCCAATCAGTCGTAGTGGTGGTAGGCAGTAACAGTAATCAGGAGAACTGTAGACAAGGTGGTAGGGGAGGCGAGTTAGGAATAGAGCATTAACTTGTGCTAAATTAGATAGTTACAGGTTATACAGCTTATCAAAGTAACTATGAATTTGAGAGACAGAACACATATGCTCAAGGTAATTGGTAAAAACAGCTCCAAAACCTTCTGGGATTAAATACACGATCTTGATGGAAAAAGTAGACCAATTCAAACTAACCCCATAGCAGATACCTTGTGGCTAAAGCACTACAGAGGTTTATTCTCACAAGGCACCGCCTACTAAGGCACCCATTATGGACCCATATTTACCATTATGGAAAGGTGCTTTTCGGGATAAAAGATGTAGAAAGGAAAATTATCAAATGCAAAAACTCAAGAGCTATGGGTCCTGATGATCTGTCCAAGGTAATGCCCAGGGAGAATTCAGAGTTAAGGCTGCAATGGTTATACAATGTCTTCCTAAATATCTTGAGAACTAATGTAATCCCTGAATCTTGGCATAACATTTACATTGTACCTATCTTTTTATTGTTTTATTTTTTTATTTTATTTGTATATGGTTGTACAAACCTTTACAAAAAGAAGAGAAAAAACAGCAAACACTTTTGCAAAATACAAAATCCATATATAAGTTTCATAAGATTCTAACAAATAGAGCTCTTTAACATTCAATTGTCAGCTGTATTAAAATACACATTATATACTAAAAACTAATATGAGTTCAATTAATTGTCCATATTATTATCTTATATTATCAATGAATGCACTGGTTGCTTTTTAGAGACTACATATCAAAGTCTAGAGGCATCCCTTGCGATTAAACAAGGATCATTTTGGAGTTGAAGCTGGTTTCTCTTCAGTGATCCTTAATAGATACACTAAGGCGAAAGTTAGGGGATTATAATTTCCCACCATCATCCTTTCCCATAAAGGCTCTAAGCAGTCAATAAAGTTCGAATTAACAAATTTCATTAAAGTGATAGTTCGAGCTGCTCTAAATTGGTGACACTCAAGTACAAGATGTTTAAGAGTTTCTAAAGGCTCTAAACAGTTACCCGATCTGCACTTCTCATATTGTGCACACGTTTGCATACCCATCCAATACCTGCATCGTTCTCTAGTATTCATGCATGGAAACATGCTAATGTACGAGCAGCAGGGCGTTCTTTTATGCATACATTTAGCATATTCCGAAAACGTACTATGGTTCTTTAATTGATCTAATATATGAATCCAGTCTTGGGGGGGTTTGGCCAACACGCATGCCGTAAGGACGCGCACTCGAGGAGCTCCTGCCCGAGATCCTACAATGGGTGGAATCGTGCTGTAAATATAGCACAACTTGCAATAGGAATAACATCTGCAGGAAGGGGAACTTCTCCCCTTTGACTCGACCCCAATCCGAAAAGAAAATGGAGCCGGCAAAGCCCTGAACGACTCGGGGGAAGAGGTTCCCCCTAGCCCCCCAAGATGGCGGCGCCCATTGTACTCCTTGGCGATCGGACTTGGCGCTTCTGAGCAGTGGGACTTGGACGAGCCAGGGGGGAACTGCCCTCTCCTGCCCGCTCCTCACACATCCGGCGAGCGAGGCGCCGGCTCGGCCCTGATCCCACGCAACCCAACGGTGACGCCCCAAGGCTCGGGAAGAGTCGGAACCGGGAGGCTACCTATAGCACGGGAAGTGACAGGCCCCCAGAACAAGCGAGTGGAGGACCGCAGCCGAGGACTTTTTTTTGTGCCGCCTGCGGGAGACCCCTGTCAGGAAGAAAAAGCAGCAGAGCCCTTCTCCCACGTACTGCCACTTCACCAACAGACCCGGGGGCAGGCTGGGCTGATCAATCGGTGTACGGGAGGGGATGAGCCACCTGAGTGGACAATTAAATCAAGGGCCGGCACAGCAGTAAGAACGACCGGCATACGCAGTAGACAGACTAGCACAGCGCCATACGAGGACACGATCTGAGGCTCCATACAAACTCTCATTACCAAGCAATCAGGCAGAGAAACACATAGAGACCCCTTGGCTAATGCAGGGCAGGGGGGAACAGACACGCCTAAGGAGAGACCCAACCTCAACACAGCCTGGAGAAATAAGCACACGCATGAGGGACCTTACAAAATTCGCCCAAGCCAGAAACATTAAACAGCGGCGCTAAGCAGGGTGGCGACCGAGCACTCTGTACAGGGCCTCCTGTGCACCCAATCTTGAGTAAGGCCTGGTGGTCCACGCGCCCTCCACTGAGGATCCCCCTGACCCTGCACAACGCTGAGCCCTCCAGTAAAGGCACATCAAGGTGAAGCACAATGTCCATAGAAACCTGGCACATACCTGGATCGACACGAGGGGAGACTCGAAGAGCAGGACCTACCTGAGCATAATCACACATCTGATGACTAAAGTGCCCACATCAGTACGCGGCATGGACGGAACAGAACCTCAAAACCACCTATTGCGTAGGAGGAACAGTACACTGGACCTAGGGGCAGAGATGTCCCCACCCAAATCCAAGACAAAAACAACAACAATGGACTCCTACACGACGGTCAGGCCCAAGCAGTTGCCGCAGCAAGAAGCCACAGCCAATACAGAATCACCACAACTAAAAACAGACCCCAAAGACACGCAAGTCCTCCAGGCCATTGCAGCATTACGCACTTCCATTGAAACCAAGATAGAAGAGATGAGGGTGGATATGCAGCTCATACACCAAGAAGCTCACAATCTAACGGAAAGAGTGAACGCAAATGAAGCTACCCTGCAGGACAATGTCGTAAACACCTCAGACCTGAAAACAAAGGTTTTGGATCTGGAGATGAAAGTAGCGAGACTAGAGGCCAGATCTGAAGATGCAGAAGGGCGCACGCGGCGCAATAACATTAGGATTTTGGGTGTCCTCGAAGACATGGAGGGTCCGGACCCAACGGATTTCGTAGAGACAATGCTGCTACAAGAAATTGGGGCGGGAAAACTCTTGCAGGGGTTCTCAGTGGAAAGCGCCCACAGATCCCTTCAAAAGCGCCCCGCCAGGCTCACACCCACGTCCGATAATAGCGAAAATTCTAAATTTCTGTGACAGAGAAACAATACTATGATATTCCAGAGAAGGCGGGGAGATCAGAAGACAAGACTCCAAAATAGTCATGTACCCTGACCATACCCCCATGGTCCAGCGAGCCAGGAATTCCTTCATACCAGTGAAAGCTAGGTTGCAAACACTCAACCTCAAGTATATGTTGCTCTACCCGTCTCGCCTCAAAGTACTGTATAAAGGAAAAGCAATTTTTCTAGAGACCCCTGCTGCAGCAAATATGTGGCTTGAGCACAATAACCTAGCAGTTGATAGATAGGAACCACAAAAGAGCAGATAAAAGATAAACAAATACTGTGAACACGAACACCAATGGAAGGTCCAACACTGAAAGAAAAAATTGACAATTAGATAACACAAGGGGCCATAACAAGAAGATAGCAACATCGGGCAAGAGCACAAAGAACCACAAGCAAATACACCGCTGACCCACCCCCACAAGTGCAGGTCGAATGCCTACCCTCTAACCGCACCGAAAGCCCTGGAGTGGCCCAGAAGGCTCGGAAGCCCCCCGAGCGCTGCAAGTTGGAAGCAACTGCTGGGGGCAGTTTGCAGTTAAATGTTTTGGTTTTGAAAGTTATAAAAGTTGGTAAGCCGCCAGACTGCATTAAGACGGAAGCAGGGGTGAGGGCGGGAGATGGGGACACACTTTGGGCAACCTCCCTGGGAGATAGCGAAACCAGAAACCCCCCCCCCCAAAGTAACATGGCAGGAAGAATAAAAATAATGACATGGAACGTGAGGGGCCTTGGTACTTATCTCCGAAGGAACAGAATCAAGTCATATCTACACAGGAAAAGGGTGGAAATAGCGCTCTTACAAGAAATGCATTGTACTAAAGAATCCATGGCCAAACTCCAGGAACACTGGGGCAGACAGGGGTTTGGAACTGTTTACTCCAAGTATGCCAGAGGGGTATACGCCTGGATTCACCCTCAACTCCCTTTTCGATTATCTAAATTTGAAAGCGACCCAGAGGGCAGATATGTGATACTGTGGGGACACATCGAACAACAAGAACTATGCATAGTGAACTCCTACTTACCCAACAACAACATCCCGGCTCACCTGGCCTCGATGTACGCTAAAATCACGCAACATAGGAATGGCTTGTTTATCTGGGGTGGAGATTTTAATTGCATGCACGACCGAACACCAGACAGGTCATTATCACCACCAACAACCACAACGGCAGCCACGACTGCGCTAAACGTCATGATAGATAGATTAGATCTGGTTGATATATGGAGGGAGCTTTACACCCAGATCCGAAACTACTCGTATTACTCGTCCCCACACGGCCTCCATACAAGGCTAGATTATGTCTTTGTGGGCAGAGAACACCTACCCCAGATGGAAGAGGCACAGTATCTGGGGAGAACGGTCTCAGATCACTCCCCCTTAGTAATAGAATGGAACCATACTGGCCCCAGGCCCCCCATCCCTATGTGGCGAATGCCCATAGAGGCCCTGAAAGACCAGGCATTCAGAGATGAATTGCAGTACTCGATTGACGACTACATAGAACTGAATAAGGGAAGCGTAGACCATGTGAGCACAGTATGGGAAGCCCTAAAAATAGCAACTAGGGGAGTGATTATAGCAAAAGCAGGAGGTATCAGAAGACTGCTACGCGAAGAACTGGCTCAAGGGGAAGCAGAGATTGAGAGGCTTAGTACCAACCCCACAGATCCACAGCGACATGAAGACAGGCTTAGAGCACTCCAAGATGAGTGCTCAAACACCTGGGATAGACTTACCAAGTTTGAATATGCCGCCAAAATGAACAGGGCACACATAGAGGCGGATAGACCCAGTAGGGTGTTGGCCTGGCTCTACAGAAAGGAACACCCCAGACATACCATCACCATAATACAAGACGCACAAGGCAACACACATCAGACCCAACAAAACATAAATGACACCTTCAAGAACTATTATACACACTTATACTCTCATACAATTAGAGTCCCCGCAGACCGGATAACAGACACCTTGGAAGAGATAGGGTTGCCCAGGCTCACCCCAGCACAAGCTGAAGCCGTAGAGGCTGACATCACAACAGAAGATATTGCTGAAGCAATTAGGACACAAGCTACGTGCAAGGCCCCAGGAAGCAACGGGCTACCCTCGGAATTTTACAAAACCTATGGCCCCTCCCTGATACCACTCTTACAAGAGGTCTTCCAAGAAACGTATGAACGGGGAGTCCTACCTGATAGCATGAGGGAAACCCTGGTGATTCCAGTTCTTAAACCAAACAAACCGGCTGAACACTGCGATTCGTATCGCCCGCTAGCTATGGTCAATTATGATATCAAACTCCTAACTACAATACTAGCTCAGAGGCTATCCAGGCTGATAGGTGATATTGTACATGTAGATCAATGTGGGTTTGTCCCAGGTCGAAATACGACCATGAACTTACGCAGACTTCAACACGTTATAAAACAAACAGATTCAAGCATTGAACCCTATGCCCTACTATCTCTCGATGCCATTAAAGCGTTCGATTCTATATATTGGGAGTGGCTGCTCGCGGTCCTAAAGGAATTCGGGTTTGGCCTAGGATTTATTAGGTGGATTCGTATACTCTACACCAAGCCAAGAGCACGAGTAAAAACTGGGAGACATGTGTCGGAAGTCTGGGAAATAAACAGAGGCACTCGGCAAGGCTGCCCACTATCTCCCATGCTCTATATACTGGGCCTAGAACCCATTGCCATTTATTTCTGAAAACAATTTTTTGATGCCGGGATAAGGCTAGGAGAGATAGGTCACATCATTTCGCTTTACACGGATGATGTCCTACTGTATGTCAGGAACCCGCACCTCAATGTCCCAACCTTGCCAGAAGTTCTCGACAATTTCTCTAAAGTCTCAGGCATACAATTCAACAGGGCAAAGTCTTGTTTATTCCCGCTAGCAGGTCTTAAGGACAAAAGCGTGAAGGAGCTCCCAACGCTGGGGATACAGTGGCAGACCACCAAGTTCCGCTACCTAGGCATCCAGATCATGCACACTCCGCAACTGATGCATGAACACAACACAAAAGAAGTAGGGCCCACATTACGCAGATCAATGACCTTCGGGGCAAAACTCCCATTATCAGCAATGGGGAGAGTTTCAATAACCAAAATGATTGTCCTCTCTAGACTCCCGTATAAATTCCAAAATGTACAATATTATATCAAGAATTCATTCTTCTGCCTACTAGAGTCGATAATCCGTGAATTCATCTGGGGACAGAGCAGGCATAAAATAGCACACTCCACTTTAGTCCTACAACACGCCCGAGGCGAATCCAACTTCCGAATTTCGAAAAATACTACTTAGCTGCCCAACTCAGCTTCGTGTCAAAATGGTTAGCCGACGAGACCACATACGAGACTCCCCTGTTACAGTCCTCGATCTCCCCACTCCAACTGAAAGAACTTATCTGGGCGCCACATCACCTACTGAGAAACACACCCTTCATTGCCACCCTAGGAAGAAAAATATGGCAAAGAGTGAAGTCATTGAAACACCCAACACACCTGTACTCCCCAGAAATACCAATGATCTGGGAACTGTGCAGAACAGAATCGGACCTGCTACACCTCAGGGCTTGGGAAAAGAAAGGGGTTTACACATGGGGAGACCTATATGAACAGGGCTCCTTTAGGGAGTTCAGTTCACTGCAGAGAAAGATGGGATATCCACTGGTCAATATTTATGGTACCGGAGGATACGCGAAATAACATGCCACAAATGGGACACTTGGCCAGAGGAACCCAAATCAGATCCTCTCACAACTCTGCTATACAATTTAGGCGAGGGACAGAAATTGGTCTCCCAAATATATACCCACCTCAACGATAACCCCAACCCAAAAGGAGAGATACAGAAAAGCAAGTAGGAGACGACACAGGACGAGAAATGTCGGAAGGGGAATGGAACAGAGAGCACTAGCATTTCCCAAAGCCGTGTCCAGAAACCACAGATTCCACTTTATACAACTAAACATCCTGCACCAGACATACCTGACTCCATACAGACTAACGACATTCAACAAACAAGCAAACCCCAACTGTCCATGGTGCAAAGCTGACAGGGCAGACTTCATACATATGCTTTGGGAATGCAACACAGCACAATCCCTATGGGCAAAAGTCAAGCAGACATATGAGAAAGCGGGCACCTCCAATTACAGATGGTCCCCCGAGGAATGCCTTTTGGGAACATACCCCAGACTAGCTAAACTCAAACATTGGGTGAAACTAATGGACGTAATGTGCATAGTGGCCAAAAGACACATTGCTATGTCCTAGAAAAAGCCTGCGGGGCCTGGATATAATGCATGGCGCAACGAACTAGAAAGGTGGATTAACACAGAAACATGGGCATGGGAGGACAGCTTTGCCAGGTCAACCGACGAGTCGAGCGCTACCCTGGACGCATGGAAGGAGATAACCAGAACTATATTCTATCCCTCAGACGATAAATCCCCATGAGCAAATATGGTCTGGACTACATAGTACTGCAAGAACATAAAATCCCACAAGGGAGACCCCTAAACACCTAATGGAGCCATTGAACTTAGGAATCCCCCCCATCCCTACATCACGCCCTGCTGAGAACCCAGAGTCTGAGTGATGAAGACTAGAAAAGGAGACAGTTAATGTTATTATGTTGACTTTTGAAAATGTTCTTTGTTTATTATGTAACATTGATGATCTTGCAACGGATGGCACACTTAATATGACATGTGTGACTATGCTATGGTAAATGCCAATAAACAAATTTGAAAATAAATGAATCCATTCTTGCTGGAATCATTTTTTTTAACAAAGGCGGGACTTGAACAGAGATCACTGTATTCGTAATTGAAACTGATTTAAGGAGTCAACACGTTTGGATACGATGACGTCCTGTAGATCTTGAAACAAGGAGTTTTTAGGTGGATTCAATATTCTAGCATAATTTGTTAAAGAACGCCACACTGCCCTACAAGACAGCGAAATCAGACCTAGTTCATGATGTAGGACACAGTTCGGAATGGAGAGTGCCAAGCTAAGAGTATTTTTTAATAAACATCCCTGCAAGGAATCAAGAGTCGCGCTAAGATCGTATAGGCACATATCTAAAGTATATAATATTATAGCTTGTACTTTCATGAGCAAATAATCGCGCATGGGAATTAAGGAAAATCTGTTTAAGCCTCTCTTTCCAATGTCGGGTGTATTGACCCACGTTTGAGCTATTATGCTGCAACATTTGGTGCTGTGGGCTTAGAAAATCCAAGATGGCCGAAAAGCCCACATTTCGCCGGAATCCAGGAAAAACGCGCAGTTTTTTCGCACACCAAAATGGTTGCCTAACCTGCCACCCACCAGTGCGAGCGTGATGGGCCACAAGCGCCATGAGTGAAACGTGGTGCCAAAGGAAAAACAGCAGTGCCTGTTAGATCAAAAAAGCGCTTTGAAATCACCTTTGTTTCTCTGAAATGCAAGCTAAAAATGCCTATTTTAAACATTGCAAGATATTCAAAAATCTCACTGAACACCAGCAGACATTTGGCAGAATGTAGTCTTGCGTGCATACAAAATCTGGAAAGATGAAGAGCCCAAAACAATGTTTATAACAAAACTGGCTGAGCTGTGGATGTCAGCAGCTGAAGTGAAATTGGACTTAAAGCCACTAAAATCGAAATGTTTAAAATAAATGAGTGACCTACTTTGAGTGTCACATAGGTTGCAACTGTTTAAAGGTCATAGTTTTGAACTTAGAATCAGTGTTCTAGCTGCATGTGTAGAAATTGTAAGTTTGATTTGAATGAAGAAAAACTGGGAACAAAAGTGACATTTGGATGAAGCCTGGCTTGAAGAGAGTGAATTCTGCCCGGCAACTACCCCCGACAGGATTTGAAACTTGCTCAGCCACTGCATTCCCAGGCCTGGCTGCCTTCTGCTGTTCCCACCAAAAGGAGGTTACACCTCTCTGATTGAATCAGGGGAGGAGCACCTGGGAGCAGGGAAACAGAACAATGAGCCTTCCTTGGCTCGGGCAAATGTTAAATTAGGGGGGGGGTCATAATTCCTCTTGAGAGAAACTGGGAGGGGCAGTGCCTCTGTGAGCAACTTGAGTTGGAGGAAGTGGACAAACCAGAAATTCCACCATGTGCTTTGGGAAACCACACCCCTCTGGGCCAGAGCATAATTTTAAAAAGATGGATAATTCATAGTACGGACTTGTCAAAATTATATAATTAATATCATTATTCTTGTGATTTTTCTGTGCACATTTTAAGAGGTGTTAGGACTCTGTGGTATGTTCTGGGGGGTAGCAGCAGAAAATAAGATATTACTCCGAATATCTGTATGTTAAAAATCTGACACTTTATCATCTGATGCCCATATTCCTTGTGCATGTTTGTGTACATTCTGGAAAAGTTTAGAGGTTGTGTTCTTGATGAAAAGGGCAGAATTCTGTCATAAGTGGACACGACATCTTACAAAGACAGGGATTGGATGGTTTGGTGCTACAGAAAATATGTTAACTGGACATATAATATTAGAAAAATGGTACATAGATAAATATGTATTTGGATCAAAAATAGATTTGGGTGCAAATTGACAAGGGGAGTGTTCTTTCTGTATGCCATAAAATTGATGCCTGATTACACTCCATTCCTTCCCCCAATCAAGGGAGAGAGGAGGACTTGGCCAATGATAAGTTGTGAGGGGCAGGCTTAGTTTTGGCCACGCACACACCCCATTGCAGAACACATAAAAAGAGACTGCTTGGACAGGCAAGACATTCATTTTCCATTTTCTTGCGGAGCATTTTGCCGGACCACAAAACATCTAGAAGGAACATCCAGAACTTAGACTCCAGATAGACTACAGAACTTAAAGCAAAAAAAACTAACCCACAAGCTGAGAACTCTTCTCAGCAGGCCTTCAGAATCCAGCAATCCAACCAAACTATTCTACAGCCGGGCGAGCTGTTGGATTCTTTGCCAAGAACTTTTGCCAGAACCGGTAGCAGACCCAGAAAGCAGTGCTGTATCCAGAGAGACCAGAACCAGAGAGACCCAGACCAGACTGCTGTGAAGTTCAGAGCAGAGCTGACCCAGAGAGCTGTGACTTCAGAACCACCCGCCAGGAGTCCAGTCCAAACCTGCTGACCAGACCTTGACGGCCTATTTCAAATTCATAGTGTAAGTACTCAGCCAGAACTGTGCAAAACCAATCTCTTAGTTTAAAATAATCTAATTCCAACTATTTTAACCTATTAGAACTGCATCATAAGGAATCGTGTGTCCATCCTGTTGATTCAAACCTTCCAAGCGCACATGTCATTCTGAAACTGTAATTTCATTTCTGAAAATCGTCCGTATCTCTTGAACCGTTTGTGCTAGAAGCGAGTTTTAAAGCTAAGATCCTATGCTTTCCAACAAGCCTAAAACCGACTTACAGTTCCTCCACAATCGCGATCGACGCACTCGGAAAAAAGTGCTGCGAATTGACAGTTTGCTTCATTTCAACCATGTGTAAAAATATCTGTCTTTTGCTTCCATTACTGAATCCCGTTTTCAACCTGATAACCATCCCTGAATCATTGGTAGGGCTGACCTGAACTGACTTAAAGTATCTCTCACTCACCCTGAACCTCTAGAGGGAATTAAAAGCATTTTCGGCATATTTTTCACTTCATTGCCACCACATTTAAAAGGATCTTGCCTGCTTTAAAATCATACCTGTTTTCCTCTAAGCTCGCTGGGGGGAACTGGAAATTTGTATTGCATTTTGTATTCCTGAGAATTGTGTGCTCTCCTTCCATCTCATTATCTTGCATAGGAGGGGAGGGAATTGTCAAAGAAAAAGTGATCATATTATCTTTTGTTGAAATCATATCAAGTTTATTTCTGTGCTGCATTTTTTCCTCATTGCTTTTCCTTGAAACCATAAAGGTATTTTCTGCTACCTTATCCATTCCTATACTAACTCCTCATTGATTGTAAAGAAGTGTGCTAGTGTCAGATTATCTATTGTTGATCAACATTATATTCATAAGGGTGCTATCAAATATTAATTTATTATAAAAGTGTGATATATATATATTGTTTAATTTTTCCAATAAATCTTTTAAATTGCAAAACAAACCTACTTCTTGGCTCAGTGAGGTCAGGGGGATTCAAAGAGAGGGGCGTTATATAAGGGTTTATCATCCAGAGTATAACTTGTCATAAAAATATATAAATAAGGGCTTCCCTTGGGCGTCCCAGACGAGGCACTGACTTAGTGGGATTGCTGAATTGAAGTCACTTAACACCACAATTGAACAGAGTAGTTATCACTCAAGTAATAACCAAGATAGATAATCTCTGACATTTGGAGAATAACCTCTCCACCAATCTTCCATTTATAAACTTTGAGCTTCCTCCCTACATTAAACACTATTGTGCTTGTTTTTGTTGTGTTGGGAGTTAGATTCTGCACGTTGGCATATATCTCAAAAGCATGTAACTTAGCTTGGAGTCCAGCTGGGGTAGCATCCAATAAAATGATGTCATCGGCGAACGCTGGCCAATGCATTTGCAATGCACCCATTCGCACTGTATTCATTGCCCTGTCTGTCCACTGTTTCTCCAGATCACACATATAGAGATGAAATAAAGTTGCTGCCAAGTTGCAGCCTTGTTTCAGGCCCACATACGTCCTTATAGGCTCCGTAAGAGAGCCTTGTCTGGTGACCCTAACTCTATGTGCTGTATTTTTATGGAGCACGGCAATCCAGTAAATCAAAGATGTTGGAATTCCCATACTCGCCACCTTGATCGATAATAGATCACTCACTACAGTATTGAATGCCGATATCATATCTATACTGGCAATATATACAGGATAGGCACCCTTTTTTTTGTTCCTGCTAATACAGGCGCCAGAATAGTTGCATTCAATGCTGTACCCATAGCTCTTCTAAATCCTATTTGGTACTTAGATAGAATGTTATTTTGCACAATAAACTTGTCCAGATCATGTAGAACTAAAATGGCCAATATTTTAGCGACATTGTCAATTAGTGAAATCGGGCAGAAATTATTTGGGTTGTTAAGGTCACCTTTTTTGTAAACAGGCACTATGACTGATGTACCCCATTTGTCAGGTATGTTACCAGTTTTAAGAATAATACTGTATCTTTTAAAATCACAGCCCATAATACTGGGTCAATCTTATAAGCACAAGGGGGGATACCGTCAGGACCTGGGGCTTTAGAATGAGTAAGTCTATTGATTGCCCATATGATATCTTGTTTGGACCAGGTATAGAATTCCTTATCAACGGTTGTCTGATGACAATATCTAATAGGAATAACACGAGCTGGGAGAGTGAATTTCTCGTGTATGTATTTTACCCAAACCTCAGAAGAGATAACATACTCTGGAGTTCCACTAGAATGTACTATTGGATTCCGTATTACTGCCCATATTGATCTAGTATCGTGTTTACAAATGGTTCTGATCATATCACAATTTGTTTGAATTGTCTCAGTAAGTTGGAGTGATCTGAGTGATCTGAGTGTAGTTCTATATAGTTGGAGAATGCATTTTTTTAAGCACAAGTACTGATTTTTACTAACTAGCTCTTTTCTGAAACTAGCTCTTTTCTGAGAGCTCGAAGCTCCTTATTTTTAATATGTTTAAGTATCCACACTTTACAATCGAACTTGTGCTTTGTAGTAGTTACAATTTGTTTCTGCTTAGACTGTAAAGATTTAATAGCCTGGAAACTATGTCAGATAAATTTTTTTCCCTCCAGAAACAACATGTATTAAAATTCCAAATCTGTGGATCAATGTAGTAAAGTTCTCTATGAATCTTCTCGTCTAACTTCCGGCATAGCATAGGGCTGCACCTGAGGGCAATATTCCCACGCTTTCTCTCAGTCAATGGGCCTCATCACGAGTTGGGCTGTATTCCTGGCTGCAATACCGCCGACTGTAATAGCCCTAGCACCGACCGGTCCGGATGTATTACTGCCGGATCATGAGTTGGGTGTTAACGGTAAATCCCCATTCCCCATTGGGTCCATTGGATTCAATTGGGTATTTTCAGCGCTAATTATGCGGGCTAATACAGCCGGCGGTAATACAGCCAAAAACAGGGGATATTCACCTCCAGAGAAAGGCTGGGGGTAAAACAGCCCATTTAGCGCCCAACTCGTGATAGGGCCAGCCCTTAAATGCGGCTGTAATACCGTTACCACCGCATTTAAGGGCTACAGCCCAACTTGCGATGAGGCCCAATGTGAGTAATTCATCCGTGGCCAATCCTGGGTGAGTGATTCTAGTAGATAATTGAATGGGTGCATGGTCCCCGTAAGTAACAGGGTGAATTTTTACAGAATCTACCCATGGGAGTAATGCATTAGATATTGCAAAATAATCAATCATGGAAGTAAGCGTGCCACGACGCCATGTATATTTAGGGGATGACTCCAAACAATTTACAAAACTAATCTCTCAGTATTCTAAGTGTGTTAGCCATCTAAGGCCTCTTCGCCGCAACCTAGTGCCATCCTCATGTTGAATGCACATTTTATCCCTGTTGCTACTTAAACATATAGGGCCTCATTACGAGTGTGGCGATAAGTGGTTAACGGCGCCGGTAAGGATGCTGGGGCGGTTAACCCCTAACCGCCGCATTCCGGTCCCTTAGCGGGAGCCGCTAAGGGACCAGGGAGCTAATAACGGGCCCGTTATTAGCTCCCTCCCCATTCCCATTGAGCCCTATGGGGGCTCGAATGGGAATGGGGATGGGTATTTTGAATGGGGACTTACCAGGTCCTCCAAGGTTGGAATGACCCGGTAAGTCCCCATTCAAAGAACCCAGACCCGGAGACGAGTTTGGAGGCAGCCATGGCGCTAGTAGCACCATGGCTGCCTCCAAACTCGTAATGACCCCCATAGAGTTGAAATCACCACCCATTATAATTTTATAGTTGGAGGTGAGTAATAATAAACTCTCCAGGCAGTTATCCTACTGATCAAACATCATCAATAGCAACTTTTGCTGCGTTCCAATATACAGTGATCAGCAAAATCGGGTACTGTGTTATTTCACCAAGATCTAATTCAACTGCAAGAATATTTTCAGCTGTATACATGTATCTTGAGTTACAGTTGATATGATTTCCAATGGCAATAGCCAACGCACCCATTGGGCACCCACCATTACTCTTAATTGCCTTTGAGCAATATGTGATAAATCTGCATAGCATCAATTCCCCGGTAACCATCGTTTCTTGAAAGAAAATAATATTGACATTATGGGCTAGGGGAAGAGCA
This sequence comes from Ambystoma mexicanum, assembly GCF_040938575.1. Classification (NCBI taxonomy): domain Eukaryota; kingdom Metazoa; phylum Chordata; class Amphibia; order Caudata; family Ambystomatidae; genus Ambystoma; species Ambystoma mexicanum. Next base: position 1,104,590,933 of record NC_090930.1, on the reverse strand, counting down.
GACTTCCATTTAAAGAGGTTCAGGTGGCCACATGAGTTCCATGAAATTATGGTCAAAACATTATTGATCAATTGCTAATCCTGATGCTTATCTGTTTTGATGGTAAAAATTGACTGCAGTAGGGCTTCAACCCAGGCTAATTCTTTCTTTTCTTCAGCAATTGACAATAATTGGGCTATGCACATTTTCTCATCAGAAGAGCCCCCTGCCCCTCCATGTGATGCCTCCTCCTCCTCCCTTATTTTCTGCGGCCTTATTTTCAATTGCAGCCAACTCATCATTAAAAGTGTGAAATTGAAAGCCCAGCTCCAACAAGTCTGTCTTTAAGAAGGTTAACCTGAATTTACCTGGAAACTACCAGCCAATTGCCCTCCTGGATTCTTCCAGTAAGATTTTGGTTTAATTGACCCTAGATGAACTGACAAAGCGAGTCACAGAGACACAGAGACAAATAAATTATCAATCTTGGGTTCAGGGAGGGAGTGTGGACATACTTGAATGGCCTTAAGCTAATATTATTGTGAGGCGAGATGCGGAAAATCAAGGGGAAAATTCAGTATTTTTCTAGACTTACATGCCGCATCCAAAGAAGTGGATCGCCACCGACTGCGGACCAAGCTGACGATCATGACTATTCATTTTAAATATATTAATGATTCTAAATTAAAATACTGCTGTCTTAATTAGAATCAACATGGAAGGATCACTTACTGATGGAATTACCACTAGAGGGGGCCTTAGGCAGGGGTGTGTATTAGCCCCCTGCCTATTTAACCTCTACATGTGTGATTTGGGCAGTGAGTTGGCAGATGTAAGATACTTTCCTTCTAAAATGGGGCATCTTCACATGAAGTCCTGGCATTTGCAGATGATGTCATCCTCCATGATCAAACTAGTATTGGTTTGCAGAGAAGCCTTATAGAAATGGTTGATTATGCCACCGAAAATAAGCTAGATATCCATACCAAAAAGGCAGCTGTGATGACCTTCCCCAATACAATGAGTAAGAGGAGGGCAAAGTGGTTTATGTCTGGGTGCCCAATTCAGATCTGTAACACCACTGTGAATGGGATATTTAATTAACAACCCCAATAAAGTGGGGACGCCAAGCCAAGATTACTGGGTAAATTGCCAGTTTTGGTGGCCCAACTCGAAACAATCAAGGCTAAACTATGTAGATACAGTCTAATACCACTTGTTACCTATTATAGACAAAAGACATTGCCAACACTTCTGTATTGCCTTGGACTAATGGATGTCCCAAATTTAAAAAAGGAACTTGGTGGAACAGAAGATATTATTTGAAGGAAAATATTCAACATCCCGTTCCCATAGCTGCCCTTACGTTAGAACTGGGAATCACACTACCAGCTGCGCCTCCTCAGAGGTATTCTTCCTCTCCTCTCCTTCCCCCAGAAGCTCACCGTCTCCAGAGCCCTGGTTCTCTCTAAGCTGGACTATTGCAACAGCCTCTATCTAAATCTGCCTGCCTCTACTCTTCGCCCTCTGCAACTTATCCGAAACAGGACTGCAAGACTTGTCCTTGGCCTCAAGCCCAGGGATCGTATCTCTCCAGGACTGAAATCTCTGCACTGGCTCCCAGTGGCTGCAAGGATTAAGTCCAAAACCCTCTGCATTATCCACAAGGCCTTCTGGGGCCTGGGACCACATTACCTTCAACTCTCTCTTCCTACATACCTTCCTTCTCAGGCTCTTCGCTCATCTCCCTCCAACTCCCTCAGGGTTAGCCGCTTCTCCAAGCAACGAGTTGGTGGTCGATCTGTCTCCTCGGCTGGGGCCTCCCTCTGGAACAGCCTTCCTGCCTCCCTGAAACTTGAGGAGAACCATCTCCGGTTCCGGAAACACCTCAAAACCTTCCTCTTTGCTTCTGCTTTCTCTGCCTCTCTCCCCTGCTGAAATTTCCTGCCGATTCTGCACTGGTTACCTGGCCACCCTTTCTGATCTTGGGGCCAGGTCCCGCCATTTGCTTACCTGCCCTGCCTCCCTGGCAACCCCCTGCCCTTGGGGACTGGTTCTGTATCCCATCAGTCCCCTTGCCAGCACTCATGTCTGCTCTTACCTTGCACTTGCCACCTTCAGGCCGTTTTATTTATCGTATTTATTCTTCTTTCCCATGTACTGCACTTTTCCCCTTTCCCTTCCCCTGGCACTCTTCCCTTTCTCCCTACCCTCGCACTTGCGCGATCTGAATGACGCCTGGCCTAGTAGCATCGTTGTCTGTCTTCCACTGTTTTCCCCTCCCTTGCCTCATTGCGCCTTGAAACACTTGTGTAGAGGTGCGCTATAAATGCCATATCATATCATTGCTATTTGTTATCAAGAAGATTGATCATGATGCACACAATTGTAAACCCTACAAAAGCCACATTATACAAGGAACTGGCTCTAATGCTGACAAACAAGAGCTGTGATGTGTTGAACTCCATTTGCAATGTCTGTATGCTCCAACTAGTAGCAATTGGAGGTCACAGTGAGCTGCTAACGTTCCATCCTTTGAGGGCCAAAAGGACAGTGAGAGAGTTTGACTGGATTAAAGAACAAGGAAAGCTGGATCACTATACGCTGTTAAGGGATACAGGGTTCTAAATTGTGATTCGATGAGCAGGAGGTAAAACCAGCTCCTGGGTGCCGGGCATCATCCTGTAGGCAGGAGCTACCGCAGGGGAACCACAAGCTACCTGAGAGGCTACTTCAACTTTGTCCATTTTGTGTTAACCATTGTGGTTAAGTGTGTATTATATGTGTTCTAGTTGTCCTTCATCAACATGCTCAAATACTCAAAGTTAATGTCACATTGACATGTTTGGAAGGGACCATTTGGGCCTGGGAGCCAAAAGTAGCTCTTGGTTTGTGTTGGTTTCAAGCTAACCAGACTATACTATGCTAGAAGCAGGGGTGCTAAAAATATCTCCCAGCTCCCCTCAGTTTCGAACTCTGGATTACACATTAGCAATTAGATGCTATGACACTCTCCTGGGCTATCTAAAGTATTTGCCTAGCCCATTCTATCAACAAGACTTATGCGTTTTAGATTGAATCAAATGTGCATATTAGACGCATGGGGCCCAAGAAGGGGAATCCCCAGAAACTAACGGATTTGTCGTTTATGCAGACCCGGGGTACTTTGGTAGGTTGGATACATGTATTCTTGTGATATAAAGGAGCTTTCGGCAGCCATAGTAGGTTTTCTGGATCAACTCCAGAAAGGTCTACGCGTATCATCAGAGGAAGTGTTATGGGGGAGGCTTTTAAATGGTGAACAGCAAAGCAAATATCTGGCAGCTGTTAATTTCATCCAAGCATTTCTTTTTTTTTTTTAACATTGTTTATTTTAAACAAATCATGACATATCACAAGCAATGCTTATTCAAGTTCTTCGATCCCCAGTCCTCATTTCCCCCATTAGGTTTCCTCCTTCCCACCTCCCTTCGGCGTCCCCCCCCCTCAGGTTTGGGGGCGGAGTTTGCCCTTCTGGGTTGTCCAGTTCGCCCTTTAGCGTCTATGTGTCTTCTCCAGGGTCCTCTTGGTGTTTCAAGATCCATCGGGCCCTGGTCGGTTTGTAAGTCTGGGCGGGGAAGCGCTGGTCGTATTCCAGCACCGGGTTCCAAACGTTCTGAAAGCGGTGGAGCGTTCCCGCCTGTGCTGCCGTGACCTTCTCCGCGATCAGGATGTCCCAGAGTTTAGACCACCATTGGGCTATGTGAGGTCCTTCTGGGGATTTCCAGGCCCTGGCCAACACCGTTTTCCCCGCCAGGAGGCAGTGTGTCAATAGTTTAGACTTGGTCCCGGAGCGCGGGTAGATCGCGGGGATCGGGGCTCCCAGCAAGACTGGTTCAGGTTCCAGAGGAATCATCGTTCCCGTAATTTGTGCGATGGTCTCTAGGCATGTCCTCCAGAACTGTTGTATCTTTGGGCAGGCCCACCACATATGGAAGAAGAAGCCTGGGTGACTACATCCTCTCCAGCAGGCATGATCCACATGTGGGTTCATGTGGTAAAGTCGAAGGGGCGGGGAATACCACCGGAGGAGCACCTTGTACGCCCATTCCCTATTAGTAACGCAGGTGGAGGAGGTATGTGTTCTGGTCCAGATGTCCACCCAGGTTTGGTCCTCGACCGGATGGCCCAGGTCCGCCTCCCATTGAGCCATGCAGCGGGTCCTTGAGGACAGGAAGTCCCTTAAGAAGCACCTATATAGGGTGGATAATCTGCCCCGGGTTGGAAGGTCCCCCAGTTTCAGCTCCAGGGCGGTGGGCGGGCGAGTTGCTGCCTGCAGAGTCTGGGGGTGCGAGCACCAGTGGCATAGCTGGATATAGGTGAATCTGTCCCTTTCCTGGAGTTGGAACTTCTCCTTGCATTGGGCAAAGGTGAGGGGTGTCCCTCCCATATATAGCTGGTCTATGGTCTCCAGCCCGCCCTTTATCCAGTTTCGGAAATTGCGGGGGTCTGCTCCGGGTGAGAAGGATGGGTTATGGAAGATCGGGGAGCGTGGGCTCAGTCCTCTGGGCACTCCCTTCTGCTTTAGGGCCCAGTCCCAGGAGCTGAGGGTGTGTTTAGTTGATAGGAGGAGGTCTCCCCAGTGTGTTCTAAGGGGGGGGCAGGATGTGTGGCAGAAATCGCAAGGGTAAAGGTGTTTGTGATTGTTCCAGCTCTACCCACCTGGGGCGGTTTGTTATGGTTTGCCATGCCTGAAACTGTGCTAGTTGTGCTGCCACACTATAGGCCCTTAAGTCCGGGACCCCAGGCCTCCTAGCTTGGAGCCCCCCAGCATCGTTTTGAGAGGGATTCTCGCTCTCTTACCTTTCCAGATGAATTTCAGCATTTTCCTTTGAATGTCCTTGAGGGTTGGTGTGGGGATCGCTACTGGGAGGGAGGCGCAGGCGTATAGGAACCTCGGCAAAAGGTTCATCTTGCATGCTGTGATGCGCCCCAGCAGTGAGATCTCTTGGGTCTCCCATCGTTTCAAATCGCCTTCCAGTTCTTTCAGTAGTGTCTCTTGGGATAGCCGGGATGTGGACCCCTAGGTAGGGGATGGCCTTCTTCACCCATGTCATCGGGCACATTGTCGTCAGTGACTCCCGTTCTGCTGGGGTGAGCCCGATGCCCATGGCTGAGGATTTGTCAAAGTTTATAGTGAAGCCTGAGACCTCACCATAGGTGGTAAGTTCTCGTATTGCCTGTTTCAATGATGATCGGGCTTCTGAGATCGTGAGCAGGACATCGTCCGCATATAGGGCGATTTTATGTTGGTTGGGGCCGTCCTGCAGCCCTTTAATTTGTTTGTTCCCCCTAATCCTTTGGGCCAACGGCTCCATGGTGAGAGCGAAGAGTAAGGGCGACAGCGGGCATCCCTGCCGGGTTCCGCATGATAGGGGAATCGGAGCTGAGCTGTGTCCATTAATTCTTAGGCTCGTACTTGGGCTCTTATAATTGGCCAGCACCATTGTCGGAAAAGTTGACCCGAAGCCGAAGGCCTCTAGGGTAAGTTTCATAAAGGGCCAATCTACACAATCAAATGCCTTGGCTGCGTCCAGAGCCACTAAAATGAGTTTTTGGGAGTTCCGGGAAGCGAGGTCCACCAGGTTCAGGGTTCTCCGTATGTTGTCTCCCGCTGATCGATGGAGGATGAAGCCTGCTTGGTCGGGGTGAATGATCTTCGGGAGAACGCGATTCAGGCGGTTTGCCAGGATTTTTAAATATATATTTGCATCAATGTTCAAGAGTGCTATCGGTCTGTAGGAGGCTAGGCTCCTTGGGTCCTTTCCTGGTTTGGGCAGGAGGATGGTGGTCAATTCCTGCATCGATGGGGTGACCGCGCCTGTGTCTCTGAAGGAGTTGAACAGGGTCACCAGATGGGGGGTCAGTTGTGGCCTGAATAGTTTATAGAATCTGGTCGAAAAGCCGTCCGGGCCTGGGGCTCGTGTTTTAAGCGACTTGATGGCCTCCTCGACCTCCTCCCCCATGATGGGTTCCTCCAATTCGTCTCTTGTTGTGTTGGCGAGACGGGGAACCGCTGCCCTCTGTAGATATTCCACCTGTTGCGGTCGGTTCCGGGGGGTTGCCTTCATGATTTGGGTCAGGTAGTCTGTCGCGAGCTGTTGTTTTTCGGGCTCCGAGTATCGGGTGACCCCCTCGGGATCACGCAGGCCTGCGATCGTGTTGACGCGTCTCAGTTTGGCTAGTTTGGCCACCAAGAACCTGTTCGCCTTGTTGCCCTTCGCGTAATATGATTGTTTGGCTTTTGCCATCATTAGGGCGGTTTGTTCCGCGTAGTGGGCTTCAAGCGTTTTCCTCGCTGTTCGCATGATCCGTTGCGTCTTAGGGACCAGCCTTTTTCTTTGTGGATTGCCTCAGCTTCTCTTAGCTCGTTTTCTAAAGCTATTCGAGTCTGGCGTCTGTTCCGGTGGTAGGCCGCTCCCTGAGCGATGAGGGAGCCCCTGATTACTGCCTTCATGGCGTCCCAGTTATTTGCCAGTGAGGTGTCCGAGGCTGGGTTTTCGTCAAAGAAGTTTTTAATTCCTGTCGCGATCTTGTCTCTTGCAGCCATGTCATTGAGAATCGGGTCATATAGGGACCATTTGCGTGGGTTATTGAGATTAGGGCCCTGAACCCGGAGTCCCAGGAACACTGGAGCATGGTCGGACATGGCTCTTGTGCCGATGGAGACCTCTTTGACTGAGGGGAAGGTGTGCGGGGAGATCAGGAATAAGTCGATCCTTGAGAAAGTGCGGTGTACGAACGAGTAGAAGGAGTAGTCTCTTTCGTCGGGGTGAAATACCCGCCACGAGTCTATTATCTCCAGAGACCTGAACAGCCGGAGGAGGCTGAGTGCTTGGGCGAAATCGCTCGGAGTCGGGGGGTGTGACCGGTCTTTAGCGGGGTCGGGAACCCCATTGAAGTCCCCTCCGACAATTGTTTGGCCCTCCACAAAACTAGTGAGAGTCGTGCCCAAGGAGTCGTAGAAGAGTGATTGTCCCGTGTTAGGGGCATATACCGAGATGAGGGTGTATAGGTCTCCCAACAGGAGGCATTTGACTGCTGTGTATCGGCCTTCCGGACATGTTTTTGTTTCCAGGATTTGCGGGTTCAAGTCTTTTTTAAAGAGAATCGCCGTGCCCCCCTTTTTGCTTGGGCCGGAGGCAAAAAATTGAAGCGGGAATGATCGAGAACGAAGCCGGGTCACGTCCGCCGGCAGCAAGTGGGTCTCTTGGAGCATAGCTATCGCAGCGTTTTCGTCCTGGAGCTTTAATAAAATTGCCTTTCTTTTGTTAGGGGAGTTCAGTCCTTTAACATTTAGGGAGAGGATTCGCAGAACTTGGTGGTCCAGAGGAGTCCCATTCTCTATCTCTTGAGTTGGGGGGGAGTTTGGGTCGATGGTTCAGCTGCCATGTTTGTCATGAGATCTTGTAGTACCATCCTGCACTTGAGGTTTTAACGCGGGACCCCAACGGGGGGGCCGCAACTTTAACTGGTGGGTAGACCGACATTGTAGGTACGGGCCTACCCTTGGCCAACGGGGCCGGTTGTCCCATCGTGTATCAAGTACTGTGGGTTTCCAAGGAACGAAAGTTGGAAAGTGTCCTTGGAGTGGGTATGAACCGTGGGTATGGTCTGCCGTCTCCACCTTTGAGGCTCGTCAGACTAAGCGTTATGTGGTGGATCCGAATTCAGGCCGGGTCAGAGGAGACCAGGGAGAGACGCAGTCGGAACTTGGAGGTGCGGGGGGCGCCATTGCTCATCTCTTTTTGTTTATCCGCTGGGTTGATGACCATGGCGTACGTTTAGGTTTCGGGGAGGAAAGCGGCCCGGAGTCCTCAGCCCCCTCCGGGGTTGGTGTGGAGAGTTCCTAGGTGAGTTTGGATGCATGATCCTCTCCGCATCCCCCAAGTGACTGATCCGGCGTAGGGTGCCTTTATATGTGAATTGTAGAGCCGCTGGAAACAGCCATCTGTAGCGGACTTGCTGCTCCTGAAGGAACAGTGCCAGAGGTCGGAGTGCTCTTCTTTTCTGGAGGGTGAGAGGTGAGAGGTCCTGATATATTTGGAGTGGTGTGCTCTGAAATGTAATTTCCTCCCCTTGGCGGCTGATCGCCGAAATCGCTTCTTTGGTTGTAAAGAAGTGGACCCTCATAATGACATCTGGAGTGGGGTCAGAGACTGCCCCACGACGCGGGTGAAGTCTGTGGGTACGATCTAGCAAAAGCTGAGATTTATCCAGGTCTGGGAGGAGGGCCTCAAAGAAGCGTCCCACGTAGTCCGCTAGCTTGTTGTCGGGGACGGAGGTTGGGACCCCCGGAATGCGGAGATTATTGCGACGCGCCCTATTTTCAAGGTCCTCATATTTAAACTCCAGGATCTCGCATTTCTGATGCAGGGAGTCAATGGCTCTTCGCATTTCCACTAGAGTGGTGGCGTGGTCCCGCGAGTGGTCTTTGATTTCTCCGAGCCTCTGTTCGGCCTCCGTAACCCTTTGGTCTGTCTGTTCGATTTTGGTGGTGAGTTCTGATAGGCATGAGCGGAACTCCAACTTGATGTCCGCCATGAAGGCTATCAGGTCCCCTTTGGTAGCGAGGGCTCCCCCGTCCTCTTGTTGTTTCTGTGGAGTGAGTTTGGGCGGCTCTTGCTTCTTGCTTTTATCTAGCGTAGTGAGCATGGTGGAGATATCTGCGCCCTTGCCAACCTTCGTTTGCCTAGACATGATGATCGTGTTTGGTGGTCTTGGCTGGAAGAGTTGCGGCGGGGCCAAAGCTGTGCGCCAGCCGCCCAGGAGAGTTCAAGCATGGGAGTGCGAGTGATTCCGCAGCAGACTGGGTCGCTAGCTGGATGGGTGGGCTGAGGCGCCCCAGGAAGCCTCGAGTGTTGCTTGGGGGGAGGGCCCGCGAGATTGATCTTCTCTGGGTGGCTCTCGGGGCTTATCTCGAGGCCTTCGTGTTTCCCCTGTCGACCTGGGCCGAGTGCAGCGCCCAATGAAGTTCTCACATGTTCTCCGGGCAACCCCGGCATGATCTGGCTGGATCCGTGTTGGCGGGTCCGTCCGCTACTTCTCCTCGGTCCCCCTGAAGTCCATCACCATCAGGTTCACAATATGTTGTTGAGTTCCGGCGCGGGCGCCATCTTGGTTTCTTTGAATAGCGACGGGGGAGCGGTTCGGTCGTTAAGTTCTAAGAGAACGCCCCAACGTTCGGAGGTCATTGTAAGCCAGGTTGTGCCTCATCGGTTCCGATCGCCGTAGATGGCCTTGGCGACTTGGATACTCGGTCAGAACCGTTTGAATTTGGCGGCGACGGCGGACATCCCACGGGCGGCCTCAAGGGAGCGACCACATCGATGGCGCTCCAAGCCACGCCCCTCTCATCCAAGCATTTTATATACTTATGGGTGATTCATTTGTAAGAGATTGTTAGCATTCTTCGTTAGTAGCCATCACTAGCTTGTTAGTAAATTGATTGTGTTGGAATTGTATCTTGCACTTTGGAATAATGCACTTGCACTTTAACATTTATGATATATAGCAGATTATATGTGACATTCATTAATTTACAATGGATGTTTTTATGAATTGTATGTACTTATATATATGTATAGATGTTTGGGTAAACCAAAATACGAAATAATAAAACCAAAAACCAAGACAGAAGCATAAACATTAGAACACTGGTTTTGCTTGCTTGTGACATGTTCATCATTGACACTTTTCTTAGAAACTGTAGGTCTTGACTACATGTGCTTTGTTGCTGTGTATCTTGAGACACCCTGTTTACGGTTTAGTGTGTAATTTTGCTCTGCCACACGTATACATTTCACTGCATATTTTCCTCATGTTTTACAAACTTCAAAATGTGTACTTCATATTTTGCTGAAGCACCAAAATAACTAATTTTGTAGAGAAGAAATATTTGTCAAGGGACAAACAAAGCTACAATCGGAACCCCGAGACACCTCTTTCCATTCTGGGACTTGTAGTTCAGTTGTCCCCATAAAAAGCAGGCTGGGTTGCCAAAATAGCCAGGACTGGGTTAATGTGTCACATGAAATGTTTCAGCTTGCTAATTATCAACAATATGAAAAGTTGTTATTTAGGTTTTGAAAATACAGTGCTACTCAGACCTTTCTTTTGCACAAACCTGGCATTGCCACTCGTTCAAAGAGGTTGTTCTGTTCTTTCTGGTTTTTAACACAGCGTAAACCTTTTCCGTTCTGTATGAGAGAACTATGCAGTGGGTGTGTAAACGTGTAATCTGGCTTGTTTCTATTACAGTGGGTGGCCCATTGAATCACATTTCAGGGGAAACAAGATTATGTTCCTATCAAATTCTTGTGTGCTGTTGGCGTGCCCATAGATTTGTTTTCCAAACTCCCCGGCAGCCTTTATCCTGTGACATGCAATTCTTCCCTACCTACCCCTACCAACCCTGATAATTGTACCATCACCACCCATCGCTGCCTTATGGCCTCCAACCTCCCTCACCTTATCTTCGGTTCTCTTCCTCCCCCCTCCACCTCACACCTGTCCATTTGTGTTTTCCACGCAGAAGTCTCATGCCCTAATTCATGGAACATTTAGCACAGTGCAAAGTGACTTTGCACTGCCAACAAACACCCTGATTCACAGAGTGGCGCAAAGTATTTTTTTGCAGTGAAAAGTGACTTTGCACCAGTGAAAGGTCAGTTTGCACTGTGCTAAAAGTGACTTTGCACTGCCAACAAAAAACCCTGATTCACAGAGCGGTACCGTGTATTTTTGGGGTGCAAAGTCAATTTTTGCACTGCAAAGTCACTTTGAAATGGTGCAAAGTCACTTTGTACCGCAAAAATGCATTGTGCACCACACTGTGAATCAGGGTGTTTGTTGGAAGTTCAGTGTGAATTTGCACCAGTGCAAAGTGACTTTGCACCGTGCTAAAAGTTGCATGAATCAGGCACTTCATGTGAGAAAAAATACTTTTCTTGTTGGCAACCCATCTATAATTATTGACGTGTTTCGGTCCTTTTAAGCTTCACTATATGGGTCATGCCTCCACACACCCTTACTTGTTTGGGGAGGGAAGAAGAGCATTTAGCATGTCCACTGATAGCCGAGATGTCACTGTGTTATTACACATTTCAATGTTTACACTGTTCCTCCGGTAAAAAGGAAAATCGAAGCTGGCCCCTGGTGCTGTGTGCCAATCACTGTCAAACACAATGTTTCAACTGATTCTGTGCAATTTCGAATCCTTCAACTTCAACTGAGAATTTTGTGTTTCATTTTTAGAAAAAAAAGTCTATTCCCCTTGGTTCATTAGTTAACGACAGAGCTTCTGCTAAACTACATCACTGTTAACTGCTGATGGATCCTTCATCACTCTCACCTCCATATTACGGCTTTGAGCTCCTCAAGTAAATGTGTGTCCCTGCGTTGTGCATTTAAAACAAATATAGCTTTCTGTTTCATTTCATTATTTAGCAGAATGCTAAATAGATAACACATTTATTTTTGCCACAATGCCACACCACTTAATTCTGTAGAAGGAATACGTGGCAACTGACCAAAGTATGCAAAATGGCCGCCCTTGCGCTTCTTCTAACTTCTCAGCTGACAGCTCTTTGAATTCTGGGACTTACAGTTTGACTGTTCTTTTTACAAGTAGCATGTACCTGCATCTGGTTAATTCAATGAACTGTAGATATCAATGCACACCTGAAGATCATGCCTTTGGTCGCATCTCGTGCATTCAAGTGCTGCTTTCAGTGAATGTGAGTATCTTGAATAATAATGGTATTCAGGATTGGGCTACATGAAATCACGGTATGCTGGTAGAAACGATGCTTGCAGGTAGTCTTATTTTGGACTGCACATTTCTACCATAAAATTTGTGTCCTCTCATCTGTTCATTGTACTGAATTAAAAAAAGTTATGTTATGTAATTTGCATTTAGGCCGTGCACTGCTGCCATTTTCATGGTATCCATGCACCGGCATGGACCTGAAGTGTAGGCAAAGGGGAAGAAGTCAAAGGGGAAGAAGTGGTTAAGAGAGCAGAGTGAAAAAGACAATCCGTTATGCTTTATCGTTGGTGCTTTTAGAAACAGGAACAACTGACGTCTGTATCCGTGTCTTTTCCCGGTTGATTTTGAAAGGCACCCCTGGGGGTGTATTGTTTCCAGGTGGGATGCCTTCGGGTCTGGGTATATCTGCCAGCTTTGGCCAGTGGGTGGGTTTCCAAGTGTATGGGATAGGTGTAGAGTTGCTGTTGCATTGGTGTGAGTTAAGGGTTTTCTTGAGCTGTTTCTGTTGGAGTTTTGGTGAGCATGTGGGTGGGCGCACAATGAGCTTGTTGGTTACCTTTTTTGCACACTGTCTGTTGGTAAAGCCATTTGAAAGGAATTTATCAGGATATTTTATGCTTAAGGACTCACACTTTTTGCCAGATGCTGGCATTTTATGGCCAGATAGTATGTGCCAAATACCCATTACATGCCTACGCACAAGGCAGAACTGTTAGCTTTGCCAATGCCTGTTTCAAATGTCCACTCCGTCTGATGTGAAGCACAATAAGGAGAACACATCATGGGCGTTGCTATCATGCAGGATATGATACAGATGCCCTTACACAATGGAAATGTGTTGGGGAGTTTTTACTGAGTCCAGTCCTCAGTTGGTGTCATAGGCCTCTGATCTTTAGAAGTTACTAGGCAGAAACAAACACTAGCTTGGTGCCATCTTAATCAGACTCATCCAGCCTTGCACAAAAGAAAGACAAAAATCACCCATTGAAATGGTGTGAATCAACACTTTTGTTGAGAGACAAAATGCCAGAAGGTACCATACCTCAGGTTATGGGCACATGCAGGTGGTTATCACGCTACTCCATATCAGTTGGACACCACAGTCTGTATGGGAATATGGCTGCATGCAAGGAAGACATCACACCCTGAGGGAATACACACACTGATACACTGATCCATTATCCATGGCTCGTTGCCTTTCAGGGGCCTGGCCAAGAGGAATGAGCACTGCACAGTAGGTTAATAGAAGCTTGTTATAGAGAGTTAATAGTGCTGTTTCTCTCCCAAATGCATTATGGGAAATGTAAATGAAAGAAATCAAAGCATTAAGCACAGTGTAATTGCACCCAGAAAAAAAACCAAGACAAATTGATGGCAATGGGTTAACAAACTGGGCCCTTTGATTGGTGGATGGATATCTCAATGTATCAACTGTTGTTAAATTGGTGGTGGCAGATGCACTCATCCACTGAACTTTGAGACGAATTGCTGTGCCATGTGTACTTACGGTTCAACACCATGTTGCCGGACTATGTTTTTCAACAATTTTTGGATTGGAAAGCACAGGCATCGAGGCCAATTCAAAGGTTGCACTGGGGGTGGTGAGATTGCAGTAGCTACTCCTTTTTTAGAGCTGAACGGTCACCTCCCTTCACTACCAATGCCCTAACTATGAAGTCAGCAGAAGCATCGATATGCTTTAGCAAGGCCTGTCATCATATGTCGCCATGCACTCATCAGACAAAAACATGCACATGGGCAGTGCAATGTACCATGCCTTGGAGAACACAGGGAGGTGGTGTTACTCTCGCTTTAAGGTTGTTGGCGATGCCGATAAAAGAAACGAATGCCATTTGAGACAAAGGGCCTCATTACGAGGAAGGAGTCTAACCATGCCGCTTTTTGCGGCATGGCAACCTCCATTCCGGGTACCGGGTCCGGGTTTCCTGAATGGGGAAGTAGTACTGGTCCATTCCAACCTTGGAGGGCCTGGTATTTCCCCATTCAGGGAACCCGCACCCGGTACATCCCCATTCCCATTTCAGCCCCCATAGGGCTCAATGTGAATGGGGATGATGCTAACAATGGGCCCGTTAATGATAGGCCCGTTGTTAGCATCCTGGGCTGCACGCGGGACCCGCTAAGGACGCCTGGTAAAACCAGGCGTCCTTAGCGGGTCCCACGAGCAGACCTCGCAATGGGGCGGTAAGGGATTAACGGCTCCGGCACCTTTACCGGCGCCGCTAACCCCTTACCGCCCTGCTCGTAATGAGGCCCAAAGTCTCTTATCGTAGCAAAGGGTCTACCGCTTGCCGGACAGTATTGGACATTTCAATGACAAAAAATGTTCCTCAGCCACCCTTCCCCTTCTTTGCTCCTCAAACCTTTTTCTGGTTTTGCTTGTAGCCCCATTACCCACCCCTTACCCTCAGTCACCATTTTCCAATTCCTTCTCCATGTCTTCATATCCTAACCCAGCCTATTACTCCTTCTAACTTTACTTACCATTATATGCCTCTCCTCTTTCCCTTTCCATGAACCCTAGTACTAAGCCTAGTCACTTAATGTGACATTTCTTATTTGCCCAATGAACCTTTTTATTGTTTTACAATGTATCATATTAAGTCGCTAGAGGAAACGGACGGAGCTACGTCCCCGATTCATGTCATCCTTTGCATGGTTCAAAGTCAATGCAAAGCCAGTACAAAGTCATGCTTGCAGTACAAAGTCATGCTTGCAGTACAAAGTCATGCTTGCAGTACAAAGTCATGCTTGCAGTACAAAATGACTTTGCACTGACTTTGCACTGCAGAAATGCGCTTTGCACAGTTCCATGAATCAGCTTTGTTTCGGCAGTGCAAAGTCACTTTTCAACAGTACAAAGTCACTTTGAACTGTGAAAAAGATTCCATGAATTCCATGAACAGGGCCAAAGATCTCTACAATGCCTTCTGAATACTACAATGCCTACAATGCCTTCTGAATACTGAAACAAATTAATTTAATTCAAACCACTGGCCACCATTGAGTAGTACTGGAGTGATTTAAGAAAGTGCATTTAGTTGGGACTGATGCGAACCAGAGTTGCTTGTTTTCCTAAAAGCGCTATTCTGACATTTGTGGATGCCACTTTCCTGATAGAAAAAGCAAGATCTTATAAAAGAAAAGGTGAAATATTGTTAAAAACTGAGATATGCAATCCTTGACTACATTATTGAGACTGACAACACTGTCACCACCTCACCATTTCCGAAAGAAGCAAACATGCACACATCAAAATCCAGTTGGCGAAGAGTATTTCAAGCAATATTAGGAAGCTTGTTACTAAAAGCCACAAAAGAGAAGAAAAAAAAGTACCAATTAACCAAGTACTATTTATTTATTTATTTTATTGTTTAAAGAACACACCTAGCTCAATAGCAGAAGAGCACTTTACAGAGTGTGGGTAGCCGGTGTATGGGCTGGCATATTTTAACAGTAGCCGGTGTATGGGCTGGCATATTTTAACAGTAGCCGGTGTATGGGCTGGCAGATTTTAACAGTAGCGCAGCACTATGTATAGTAGCACAGTACAGTTTAGGCCTGTGCGTCGGTATGTACATCTGTCGGAATTAGTCCTTGGTCAGCCGTTGTTAAAAAAGCCATGGTTTGAGAGATTTCCGAAATTAGCGAATTGGGCGGGCTTTCTGATCCGACATCGGGATTGAGTTCCAGAGGGTGGGTGCATGACAAGAGATGGATTGTTTGTGGGCCGGCCCTCTCTTTGTGGACAAGTTGTCGTTCAAGCTAGTTGGCTGTTTTGCTGCACGAGGGTAATGTGCCACCATATATGTGGAGCTTAGCCGCCAGGTACTCTGGTATGCTACTCGTGACTGTTTTGTAGATTTTAACAGTATCCTGGCCTAGGGAGGAAGCCAATGTAGTTTGCGTAGGACGGGGGTGATTAGGTAAAATGTCCATGCATTTGTAACAAGATGTGCTGTAGCGTGGTGAACTGTTTTAAGCAAGCAGCAATGTGAAACAAACGTGCAACAATTTGCAACAGCTTTTTGTTGTTTTTTCTTTTTCTTTTTAGTGGTCTTTCTTTCTATATTGTATTTTGTTTTAAAATGATAAGAGTGTCTGCAGTGATCATACTTTATAGTGCCAGGGACTTCACTGGTTCAGACCTAGATTCCAATGATGTTGTTGAGATGCTCTGTGCAATTTTTCATCTAATGAGATGAGAAATTCATTCATTCATTTTAGAGGCTGATTAAGCCCAATAGTGTGGCTTTTAGTGCTAGTCAGGATGGATTTGGTAATGCTGTGGATGGTGATTATAGGAGGATGGATGAGGAGATGGGGACCATCAACAGACAAACCCACATAAAGACGAGACAGGAGTCGCTTATCCTGAACAATGGCCATGGCAGTCACAGGCATCCCTACAGAAGTGCCACAAGCTACCCAAAACCTCATGCGATTATTTTAAGGTGTCAGGAGGGAGTTACTTTGCTGTGTAGACATGTTGACATGTTCTGATTGCAAGACTGCAGTTAGGAGGGTCACACTGCCCACTTCACATTCTTTTGGTACCACAGTACTGCTTAAACGTATGCAGTGTTATCACAGGGAAGTGAATGGCAAATTCTACACTCCGCCCCATGACATATACAGCCGGTTGCTGCCAGGCCCTCTTACACTCCTCCTATGTCTGACTCTGGATGACAATGTTATTGGACCAGTCAGCCAACTACCTCACCTGCCCAGAAACCTGTTCTAGTGCTGATGATGGAATTTCCATAATCTAATCTACAGAGAGATTTCACGACCTCTCCTCCACGGATTGTGATGGAAAGTGTCAATACCCTTTAGTGCAAAGAAATAATAAGCACAATGCCAAAAACCTGTGAAAAGCATGTTCCGCAGATGTGCCTACTCCACCAAAAACTGTAATTCTGAGAAACAAGCACACAGGAACCAACTGTTCAGAACAGATGTTTGCTCTGGAGCTAGATCCACTCAAAAAGTCCCTAATATTGTGCATTAATTACATACATTAATTAAGTATCAATTTAGTGTCAAATTTCAGAAGACGGACCACTCATACACTGATTACTATAGCCCTGCTAAACCTCAACCTTGCACTAAAAATACAATTCTAGAATTGCTGAAGTGCTCATAACACCTAGGAATAGACTTCTCCTTAAGGGGTCATCATGAGAGATACTTGCAAGAATAAGCAATGGAGATTTAACCACTAAGAGGAGAGGCAACCCTGACAGCCTGAAAGCTTGCACAATAAACTCTTGCTCAAACCCTACACAAGTCTCGCTTTTCGGTTGTTGAGTCTTGTATGCAAAATACTGTTAAGTCACAGTACTATTACAAATCAAGAAAAAACATTATGAAGTAACTGTTTATCAGAAAAGGCTTTGAATGGGTCATTAAATACATTCATATTATTATCTAAGAAAGGACTTCAGTCTCTGAGTTTTCGGGTACACCTCCAGGATGATACCCTGAAAGCAGCCTGTCATACCGCAGCCCATCATATCATCCGATCTAAAGAAATTCAACCAGATAATCTCCATGCTATGAGACCTTCACTGTCTCCCTAGCCTTGTCAGGATCATTTGCCTGAGTCCATACAAGGAAGCACCACCCGTACGCTTGCCTACCTTGCGGACAACCTTAACACATCTTGCACTGCACAATCCCCTAGGAAATAGACCACTGCGAAGCTGAAAATAAACTAGCACTCAGGGAAAAGACCACACCAGTGCACTGGTACAAAATCCCAGAGGCACCCAGACCCACTCCAGCATTCCTTCATTTCTGAAATTTACTGAACACCCTGCTCTATAGAGAATTCCTAGACGTGACTTGGGTAACTCTGACCACTGTTATATCACCAACTCAGACCCTACACTGCCCTATTGTTCCTGGAACTCTTGTACAGTACTCTGCCACTTTCAAGCTAAATTTGCAATATATAAAATACTAATACAAATACAAAAATACAGATACCAGAGACCAAATTCAGGAATTGCAGAAGTCTGGGTAACTAGTGTTTCAAAGGTTGAAAGATCAACGATAACGTGAAACACAGTTGTTGCAAACCACTGGAGTGCCACTGGATAGTGGCTCAAGAAGCTGTCACTTCCTTGCTCATGCACTTCTGCCCAGATGTTAAGAGTCAAGTTCACAATGTCCGGTGCACAATGGACCAGGGTCCCTGATTTGCAAGATCTCGAGTCAAATTGTAATAGACATGAAGTTTAATGAGAAAAATCTAGGGTCCAGAATTAAACCCTAATTAGCTATGTGGTTCAAACAAGGTAAAGATGTCAGTGCCTATCGATTGCTAAGGTTCTGTGCAGCATGTTTTGCGCTTCTAATGGTGCCAAAGAGCGGGTGAATCCAAGGTGTAGATTTATTCATGGGGCTCTGGCTGGGCTGGATTACTTAGACTAGTGACTAGCTGAATGCACCAGTGCCTACATTCCAAGGGGCCGTTTAGCATGTTCAGGAAAATGTCTGGCGTTTTTCAGTGGAGTCCACTGCTGCCTATGCAAGCATCAGCACAGTATGCATTGCCCGCAATATCCAAGTCAGTCCAGGTGACTTCCTGTAGGTCAAGGTAAATCTTATTCCAGTTTCTAGGTCAGTTCCAGACATGAGAATGGGGCAGACAAAGTGTCTGTTTAGAGCCCAGAAGCCTGGGTGCAAGCCTGCTAATGCACAGATCAGAAGCCAAAGGGAGTCAATGGTTTCCAAGGCTTCATGCAAACTATGCAAATGGAGACTTGGCCAATCCCAGTATGTATACATCCCAATTGGTGATTTGCATTCACTCTAGAGCAATCGGGAGGTGAGTTGTCAACCCTTATCAAAAAGAGACGGGTAGTTGAATAGAGAATCCCTGCATATGATTATTGTGTTGCATGTGCACGCCAGGGGGGATGCAGAGATGATAGTCCCCCTGGCAGGATGTAACCATTTTAGCTTGGACAGGGGTCACATGGATCATTAATGGGGGTCAACAACGGCTAGAGAGAAACTTCTACAGAGGCTGATTCTGGCAGGGGTACCATGAACAGTGCAACACATTCCAATGGGCAAAACCCCTCCTGAGAGTGATAGAGCAGTGACCAGGGAGTTGTTAATCTATGTGTACTGTGCTGCACAGTATGTACAATACTTTACTTTGAAGAGACAATGATGTTTTGCAATTAATCCAACAATATAAAGGTACTCGATCATAATTAAGATTTAGTGCATCAATACCCCCTCTGCTTCATTTGTCCATGTGTCTCCTGAAAAGTCTATTCAAGGTCTGTGTGAGGATTGTGGATGATTTAATCAACCTCACCAACCTCCTTCTCTTCCCCTGCCCCTCCTCCTCATCCTCATGAAGAAAAGGTCCCAAGAATGCCCCTCCTCACTCCCAGATTCATAACAGGTCGAAGAGCCAGGAACGCTCACAGCCAACCATCTTATTGCGGACGAAACCCAAGTGCACCATTTGCTGACACGTACATGTTATGTTATGTTATCTTAATTATTTGTGTAGAGCGTAAGCTCACCGAAGCATCTTGGCACTATGAAGAGAAACTGGAGGGAATAGAAAACAAACTAGATATGATAGGAAAGATTAAAACAGGTAGGTTTTCAGCAGCCGACGAAAGGTCAATAGACTGTTGGTAGCCCTCAGCTGCATTAGCAGAGAGTTCCAGAATTTGGCAGACACAACTGAAAAGGAGTGGCCCCCCACCCATTCAAATCGATAGCGGGGAACAATCAGAAGGCAGAAGCTCTTTCATCACAGATCTCGAGAAGGTACATAAAGCTGGAATTTATCTTCGAGATACTCAGCGCCTGAGCCATGCAGAGCCGGTGAACAGTCACAAGTGACTTAAAACAGACCCGCTGAAGAACCGGAAGCCAGTGTAATGACTGGAGAACTGGGGACACAAGGGCACCATAAGGGGTGCCTGTGCATATGCATGCAGCATAGTTTTGTAGAAGGTGTAGGCGGTGGAAAAGATACAATCAACCATACAGACCAAAGCCAGTGCGCAAACCTACAGGTATAGGGGAGACCACAGAGATCGTGGATGGGAACACCCTAATGGACAGTCTCCATTAAAGCACCAAGAAGCCAGGATGCTGACATCACTAGTGAGACCACGACATAGCTGTGTTAGTCATAATGATAATGACTTTTTATCCAAAGCGCTTTACAGAGCACATATTTACATAAAATATCACCTAACCGAAATTGGTACTCATTAATCGACCTTGGAAGGATGAAAGGCTAAGTTGGCCTTGCCGGGATTCGGACCTGCGACCTGCAGATCACGCTCAGATAGCAGCAGCGAGTACTCAACCCACTGAGCTATCTTACCGGCTTGAAGCACATTTGCACTCCTGCACTGCACTACACAGACACACACTTGCATACATGAAGAACATGCTTACACAGTTCTCTAGCAAGTGGACATATATATATATATATATATATATATATATATATATATATATATATATATATATATATATATTGTCAAAGCTTTTATTATTTTTATCACTAGCCAAATGCAGTAACGGAGAAACGTAAGGCACACAAGAGATCCTGAGCAAGCTCGCAAATGCTTAATGCGAATAACCCTATGGAACTACAGGAGTATGTATGGAGCCTGGTAGGACCATGTGTGACTAACCTAAAGGTTACCTAGCATAGCAAGAGCATGTAGAAATCATGTTATGCAGTTTAATGAAAATTACAGAATCCCTCAAGGCACAGAGCCTGAGACGAGAAGAGCTGACTCAGGCTGCACAGAGCACAAAGCAGGCTCACAGCCAAGGTCAGAGATACTTGGTTGCATTCCAATCTTCAGACGACAAGGGGACAAGCTGTGGAGAATGGAAGTAAATCCTCATAAATGCAGACCCAAGAGATTGATTTTGTGGTCTCTAAGCACGTGATGCAGCCGAACAAAACAATGGGCATTTGCCTGTGGTGTGAAAGCAGAGCCAGTCCCAGCAAACCAAGACAAAGGAAGCAACACGTGTTGCAACGTCTGAACACACTCTCATAGGTAAAGATGGTACACTACAAGTTACAATACATACACAACCTTGAAGATGTGCACAGAGGGCTCAGAACCAAATCGAGTCCCAGGCCTGGGAGATCAGCTCTAACCAATCACAGCATAGAAAATCAGGGATGTATCGCAAGGGGCAAGAACCAATGGTTAGCCCATTACTCTGTAATAATATAATAGATAGTTTCTTGGGGACAGGACAGGCCATCCACCTGACATGCAAGGGCGAGTAGAATAACCTCTATAGGGTACCTCCATAGTTATTATTACTCTCGATACCCAATCCTCTGTGTTGATGTGTTTTTTGGGGAAGGGCCCAGGTGATGACTTAATACTTGTACAAAATTTGAGCACACACCATGGAGAGCTGAGACGTGCTGGAGAATCTTGATTGTCATGTATGATCCCTGTTGGTTTTTCCAATAAACCGCAGTTCTACCTTGCTGTTGGCTGAGTCCGCCATTTATTCTGGGGAAGGAATTTGGGCCCTTGAGAGTCAGGCGGACCCCCAGCCGTCCTCTGGTATACATAGGAAAACTACCTCAACAAGTTGGTAGCAGAGATGATTAGCTACGCTATCCTGGCACAAAGCCAACTCTCCCAACGCACAACCTGAAAAGCTGCAGGACTCCTTGCATGTTCTTAGAAGACGGGGAACGCATGCCCCACAGAAAGGCCATCAGGGGAAATAAACTGCTATGGAAGCGTTAGGAAGGGTCCAGTTTCTGGGCAGGGCTGGACTGGCCGTATCGGTCCATCGGCCACTGGCCGATGACCTTTGGGAACTGGGGGCCAGTTTTTTCCCCGAGGGGCCGTTTTGTTTTTAATTATGGGCTGTTTTAAAAAAAAAAAAATGATCATTATAATCATTTGGCATGACAGGGTTGGATAGGCCCATCAGCCCGTGGCTGGGTTGAAATTATTTGGAGGCGGGCGTCTGGTGAGGGGCCAGTTTCCAGCCTACGCCTGGGCCAGTCACTCGCCGGCTCAGGGCTGCCTGCAGGCCCTGCCTACTCTGATCTGCTCTGCATGAGCAGGGCCTGCAGGCAGTGAGTCGGCACGAGAGACACCATGGCGCCAGTCGCCACTTTGCAAGTGAAGGAAGTGTTACTTTTTTTACAAAACACTGGGAGCGGGCCGGGCCGAGGTCAGCCCGCCCGCTCCCAGTTTTTGGCAAAAAAGTAACACATCCTGGAACTGCTCGCAACTGCCAAGTCCCTCAGTGTAAACCCCCCTCCCTTTCCCTGTGCTCCACAGCATGAATCCCCTCACACTTCTCTCCCCTAGAGAACGTACTAGATGAGGGTCTCTGCTTCTGAGAAGACCTCCGACGTGGACCATGGGGGTATGTGAGTGCAGGAGGTCTGAGGGTCTTATCCCCATTACAGCCCTCCTTCCGTGACAGCCAGGTAAGGAGCAGCGCAGTGTGGGAGGTAGCGGCCTAAGCGCCTGTGTATGCGTGTGTTGTTGTGGGAGGGGCGGGACCATGGAGCCGTACATTGGAGAGGGACTGTTGCTAACATACATTCAAACAAAAAAATCTAACAGCAGGGAACAAGAGGAAAAAGCATATTTTCGAGTCCTGTTTGTTTCTGCTGCTTTCACATCCAATTCCTGTTACCTTCTCATTTCAATTGGAGGTTGTTTTCCTAATTGGAATTGCAAGGCCTGTTGCAGGTTTGGATTGAGGGGCACTGGCAGTGCTGTGTGTAGTCTTTGTCCTAGAATAGATGTATACAAGCATACATGACAATATGTCCCATTCCATGCAGAAGTTGTAATTCTATTGCAAGTGTTTCCATATGTGCAAACATTATCTATTCCATTCAGGAGATGCTAGTCCGCTCGGTTTTAACTTTGCATTCGTGGACTTGTAGTCAGGGCGGCGGGCCCCCCCCCTTACAAATCCCAGAATCAAGGTTAAAACAAGACCAGGCTATGAATGACCACATGTAATGGATAATGTTGGCATGCATGTTTTTACTTTGCAATTTGGAACTTGTAGTCGCCCTAAAATCAACGACTGCAAATACCAGAATGCAAAGTAAAGACAATAGTGGAGTGGACTGGTGTATTATACATCGTGAGTGGAATAGAGCCTGATGACACATGTGCTAAAGGTCGGGATGGAGGTGCACTGACAGATGTTTGTGTTATCTGGGTCCCAGTACTGGATTAGTGGGAGTGCTGTAGCCTGTAGATCATGGCTGAGGTGTATTCACAGAGCTCTGTGCAGGTCCTAGTATTGGAATAGCATGACGTAATGCCAGCAGTATTGGGATGCATTTGCAGCGTTTTGTATTGCGCTTATTCACATACATATTTGATGTGTCATTGTTCTGAGAATTGTGTGTAATTTTTAGTGCTGAAATAGCATAGGTTCAGTTCAGGAGTGCAGTGAATTTCAGAAGCTGTACGTGGGCCCTCCTGATAGTGCTCTAAGTCAGAATGTAGGGCATTGGCAGAAATGTGTGTTGGTACCAGTACTTATGCTATGCCCACATATTCTGATTTACACTGATTTTATGAGCATTCACATTCACACCACAAAAATATATGCAATGCGCCAGGCCTACCTCCACTGCAGTGCTTTCTGTTGGATATTGTTGAAAATGATTGCATTTAATAACTGTTCTTAAGCGATAGTTGGCATCACAAATAATGTGTGCTTATTCGCTTAATGCTGTTGTCAGAAGGGCAGCTCATATATAGGCTTACAGCCACTTATTTTGATCCAGGCGGAGGGGTACTTTATGAATCGGGGGACTTTCGTGCCTTTTCAGCATGGAGCTGGGTGCAGTGGTAAAGTATGCATCTGTCTCCAAATCCTCTGTGCAGCAAATTCGCATGCATTTCAGCCTTCATGGATTTTATTGCTGGTGGTGATGCTCGAGTCACAACTGAATACCCACTTGTTTGTTTTTTGTACATGAAAAAAGAGGCATATTCCATAAGTACGTTTATCAATGCCACCTGCTATTCACATTTCTTGCAAGCACATTTACCGTTTGTTTTGTTATTGGATGCAGATACGATATGGAAACGGGGCCATTTCCGTGTGTATAGTTACACCTGTTGTGTGCTGTATCTGTGGTGACACAGGCTTGCAATTGGGGGTTGGGTTGCCCTTTCTACAGGACATTGGTCAGATCCATTGTTAAGCAGGACAATGACATTGCTCCTGAAGTCTCAATCCACCACTCCATTTCTCTTATCAATGGAACGAATTGTGTATAGATTAGTCTTGGGCTAATTCTGCCTGTTGGTGCCTCAGAATATCAAGACCTTTGCTCATTTCACTATATCCGTTATGATAGCTCATTGGGTTGAGCACTCGCTGCTGTGACGAGTGTGAGATCTGCAGGTTGCAGGTTCGAACCATCTCAGCCTTCCATCCTTCTGAGGTCGATAAATGAGTACCAACACAGGTTGGGTGATATTGCATGTATATTTGTTCTATAAAAAAAGAGTTAAGCGTAAGTGCTATACAATAACATATTATCATTTGGCCTTGGACATCTGCTTGCATTCACAGTAATTTGACAATATGGATCTATACACACAAGTATTAATGCTACATATGGTGATCCATTCTTGTATAAAATGTATATCACATTAGTGAAATCATAACTTATTTTTCGTAGTGTTCTTAGGAACAATGCTATTTGATGCCACTTCCTGTTTTATCAAGGGGTGAAGGGTCGTGTTCATGCCACTCCTGCGTCTCGGAGCTGTGTACCCTGTCACAGAACTGTATGCAGCGTTATGTTATTTTATGAGTTGTGTTGTAATGTAACAGACACACAAACCCTCCATAAGTAGGATTTTCTGTAAAGTCATGAATTGACACAATTCACGGTCAAATGATGGTTTGAGGGCCACTTTTTTTAAGGCATGGGGTGGGCTACTTTTTTGAAGCGAGGGGTGGGCCACTTTTTTGAGGTGAGGGATGGGCCACTTTTTTTTGGGTGTCCGGGCCTATTTCTTGTCCCAGTCCGACCCTGTTTCTGGGAACACCACCCTCAGGGATCACAAGGCAGTAAGGAGAGCAACAAAGGGAGGAGTGGTGACCCTGTGACCTTGGAACTACAGTCAGGTGAATGGTGTGTCAGTCACTGGGAAAGCGACCTCTGAAACACTCGTCAATTTATTCTAAAAAAGTGCTAAAAGAGTTGAGTGTGATAATTATGCTCAACTGGTCTTAAGTTGAAACTACACAGAACAATATTAACATATTTCATGAAACTATGGAGGTGAGAGTTAGGAGAAAACAACCACTTGATAATAGCAAAAAAACTGATTTTTATTTTTAATCAAGATACAATCTATCTAAATATTCCATAAAACAGGAGCGAATATACATTATGACTATAACAGAAACTTTTTCCATCAGAGTTAAATAGTCATAAAAACACAGAATTTTTTTTAAGGTGGGGCTAGTGCGTGAAGAACAAAAGCAAAAAACAATAAACAAGACGTTTTATGTGAGCAATTACTGTGCAACTTCAGAAGAATAGGGGTAGAGCATTGTTTAGTTATACTGACTCTATCACATATGGGAAACCTGTTCGGTATCTTAGGTTTGGTTTTGTGGAGGTCGACATATGTTTCGGCTAATAACACCAAAAGAAATCAGACAATGCACAAAAACGTTGTCTGTTGGTGCAGGTATAGCCGTCTTCAGGACAAAGGGAAAAAGGTAGTATAATAATTTGGTGGTGTAGACTTCTTAGTCGTCGTACTGTTTTTAAAAAAACACACGGAACCCACTGTAGGTAGGATGCGGACAAAAACCGCAGAGCCAGGCTTTTCATTAGTTTGGCACGGACCGGATATCGATGTGATATTAATATTCAATTGAGATCAATATTCAACAAGAGCCATCTTTGTAAGAGGTAACCGCACAGGGAGTCTTTTGAAGTTGATTGGTCTTGGGACGCGGTTTTTAATAGAAGTAGGCGTTTCAGGTCTTTAAAGTGTCTTAGAAATGGATAAGTTCAGGAAAGTAGTTGTAATTGGTTTCAGCAAGGTCACTTTTACATGACCTGAAGTTTAAAGAAGAGTCTAATACGAGCCGGATAGTCGGAAATATCCTGCCTGAATTCAGTGAGGCGTCCAGCAGACCAGGAAGGCGAAGGGGCAGCTTTGGGGGACGCGGCACCCGAGTATCCTCAGAAGACCACGAATGAAAGTATTGACCCAGCCACATGGTAATGGGTTGTGAGTGGGTATCCAGTATTGTGGAGAATTGTTTAGTATTGTTTAGCATTGTCAAGTTTTGTAAAGTATTGTCAAGCACTGTTGAGTTTAGTAGGGACAGGAGCGGAGGTAGATGTTATTATTTGTGGCTAGGGCACATTCGGATTTGTGGTAAAAGTTTCTGGTGAACAACCTAGACTATTGACTTGAGGGCACGGATGACAGAAGTTATGTAAAATATTGACTTCCAGTGGGCTGGGCGTTGTAAATGACGGTATCCTCGTAAGGTTTAGCAAGGGAGCTGACCTAGATTGCGGAAGGTGATTCGTTTGGTTAAGTCTCAAGGAGAGATTTTACTTGTGAGGCGACGCAGCAGGTACAGATGCAACACAAGAGAAAATGGGAATACTATGCTAGGAGGCAGGGAGACAGCTGTGGGGTTTGTTTTGGGGCTACGTAATTTCAAGCAATGAGTTATAGTATTTTGTGTGTGGTAATTGACTTCTTAGCACTACCCTGTCTAGTAAATTGGTTATGTCACTCGTAGGTTTGCACATAGGACTTGGAGAACTCGAGACAGTGATGAGCTAGCGAATTTGAGAGCAAAGCTTGAGATTGACAGGCGAGGTTCACCAGCACTTGAAGGGCACCTATAAGGGGAAGAAGCTAGCAAACTACATGGCAATATTTGAGTTGCGTAGGATGTTTCAGGAGGATGAGGGGGCACATTGAGGCATCAGTGTATGCTGAGCCAACAGGAGGTGCATCGTCCCATGCCCCACACACTCCTACAAGTAAGAACTCAAAGTACACAGACGATGAGCATGGGATGTACCCATTTGAGAACTAAAAGCAGCAGAGGGGTGTTCAAACCCGATATATAAACCACCACCATACACCAAGGAAGAGGGACAGAAGAGGAACAATGTGCAAAAGGCTCAAAGGAGGGGCCAGGGAGCATAGCCACGAAGGAGTGGGTAAGGGGACACATCCTCATGAAGCTGGAGGGAAAGACAAATGGAGAGGCAAAGGGAGCAACAAAAGCAACAGAAGGCCTTAAGGAGAGCAGCGAAGCAACAGATTGGGCTAAGATTATGAAAGACATGTACCGAAATGAGAGGGAAAGAGAAAAGAGAATAGAGAGAGAGAGTGCATAGAGAGGAAGATGGAGGAAGAGAAGTAGCTGGAGCAAAGGGAGAGGAGGAGGAAGGAGCAAGAAGAGATTGAGAAATGAAGGGAAGCAGATGAGAAGATAAAACTATGTTGATAGATAGGGAATGGAGGAAGTGGCAGACAGAGCAAATGGCAAGAGAGCACACACAGAAGGAGGAGGAGAGCGCTCTTTTAGAAATAAGAGCACAATGGGCACTAGGCACGGGAGACAGTATGAGCACGGGCAGAGGAGGTAGGCGTGCAGAACCAGACAGTACAATCAAGTCAAGCAGAGCCA
Organism: Ambystoma mexicanum; assembly: GCF_040938575.1. NCBI lineage: Eukaryota > Metazoa > Chordata > Amphibia > Caudata > Ambystomatidae > Ambystoma > Ambystoma mexicanum. Next base: position 1,104,563,404 of record NC_090930.1, on the reverse strand, counting down.
TGAACAAGGCAGAAGGAATGGATAAGGGTGGCAAAGGCTTGATTGATTCAAAAGGGAAGGCTGGGTAAAACACAACCTCTAGAAGACTGAGCTTTGTTAACTACTTCTACAATGATCTGGAGACAGGGTCGGAAGATGACACAGGGGGAAGTGGGGACGAGAAAAGAGGGCGACCAGAATATAGGTCTCCGGGGGACAGAACAGAAAGAAGTATGACATGGGAGGGGGACCGAAATATGGGGACGGCGAGGGATGACCAGGACAGTCAGACACCACGAAGCAGAGCAGTATCACACAACTCGACCAGTGGGCAACCATACGTTGGGAGACTTAGAGACCTTGCAGGATGAAGGAAGGGGGAGACAGCTGTAGCATGTTCTAGAGAGAGGATCACGGGGGGGATCCGACAACTGTGCTTGAATACCCATAAGAGAACCAATAGATGTGTACATCGACAAGCAGATCAGACTGACAAGAGGAGCGAGTGTAGAGGTAGGATTCTTACAAATGCCCCTACTGGAAAAAGGAGGGGGCGACCTCAATATATACCATGGAAGCATATTGACAAGGAAAATGTGAGATGTAGGTTACCTTTGTTACCAGCGGGTGCAGGGGAATGGATATATGAGATTGACAGGATGAGAGCAGAACAGAGACTAGTAATAGGGGACGTAAAGGGGCTATTAGCGGCAATCCTCAGAGAACAGGGCGAAGTTTCCCGGAGTGACTACCCAGGACACGTTACATGATGGCTCGCCATTTGCAAATTGCAGAGCTGCCATATGGCAAGACTTAAGGACACAATACCCTGATACATCAGACATTGGTGCAATTATGGCCCACAAGATGAGGCCAGACGAAGGCCGCTTACACTATATTCAGGCGATCCAAGAGCTTATGCCCCGGACTGCCAGAACTGGCTCAGAAACAGCTGGAGAAGATAGTAGGCATAGAGGCAAATCCTTGGATAGAAATACAGCTTACAATAGTACACCACTGTAGTCTATTGCAGGAGAACATTCGGAAGAAGGCTGAGGAAAGAAAGCTAGTGGAAGCAAAATTAGTACAGGAGAAACTATCAAAGTATGCATTGGAAGGGGCGGTACTGATAAGTGCAGGTGCACAGGGGACAAAGCAGCAGCAGTACACACCATCCGCAGGGGATGTTCATGTGGCAGGGGAACGCACAGCACAGGTTCTGAGGCAGAGGGGGGCCATCCAGAGGACACGGGCATGGGCCACAGATATATCACAACCAAGGGGGTTTTTCAGAAGGGTTTTGAGGAAGTAAGCCATAGGTGTAGCAGAGCACAGGGGACTATGCAGGGGGTTTACAAGGGCAAGGGAAGCAGCCACCACAGTGCTGGTAATGCAAACAGATGGGGCACATTTTGAGAGTGTGCAGAAACAGGGGGATGCAGCAGAATTGGGGAGCACAATACCAGAAAGCATATCAGGGGGACCAAGATGACTATAACACACATGACCAACCACAGCAACAGCAAGGACAGACACAGAATGCACATCCACAGGAACACCAGCCCATGATGCAGATACCACAGATGCAATCATCCATACCACAGTATTTGGAAGCACCCCAGACTCGAGGCAGCATGCAGCAGGTGCCACAGATACAGAACAGCATGCAATCACACAACGGCGCAGTGTCACACATGGACTCAATAGCAACAGCCCCTGTTAGAAACCTGGGGGGGGTCACGATGGTGGGGAACAATCTGTTCTCTGGGAATGGAATGTCCTTATACCCTCAGTAGGCCAGCCCACAGATGGACTTGGTGTGTTCCATCCTGTTGATCACACTCAACCCTGGGTAGGAACCTCGCATAGGGGTGGCGATAGGTGACAACAATTTTCTTTATTTCTTGTAGACACAGGGGCGACTAGGCCCTGCATTTGAGAGAGAACATTTAGGTTTTTAGGCAATGCCATGGATACTCAAGGATTCTCTGGGGTTAGGGAAGTGGGTCCATGCCCGTAAAACCAGCAGGCTGCCGCCGGACTTGTGGGGATTTACTGGCTCCAGAATTACCAGACCACCGGGGCTGTAATTCTGGAGCCAGTAAATCCCCAGTAGATCCTCCGGCATCCCGTTACTACCCATTCCCGTGCAGTCCCACAGGACTCCACGAGAATGGGGGATGTGGAAACACCAGCAACATGCAGTAATGGTGCCAGTATTTCTACCTCCGTCTGCGACCGGTGGCGTTATGCCCGCCAGGTCAGACCTGGCGGGTTAACACCACACAGCCACAGAAATCATAGTTAGCCGGTCCGGAAACGGTGCAAGTACGGTTTTTACGGCACCATTAAATCCAGACCGGCTAACTTGTAATGAGGCGCAATATCTCCCTTTCTATAGAGGAACATGATTTATCTTTGACTTTACTTTATTCATGAGAGACACATGTAAATATATTGGGACGAGACATTATGAGCAGACTAAACATGAACATTTCATCCACAGACAAGGGGATAGCCTGCTCTACACCATGGACACACTTTCTCAATGTAAGATAGATCATTCAAGCCTATTGTGGATGGAAGCTACATAGGGGATGCCAGTAGATGAGGAGCTGTTCCAGTACGGGACTGAGAATGCAATTGCATGGCTCCAAGGGATTCAAGGGAAGATATGGTATGTTCCAAATGAGTATTTGTTCAGACCAGAGATACCACTGGATGAGGCAGAGGGTACAATAATACCACTAGAGATCGAGGCAGTGATTGTGAGGGATGAGTGCATAGCGGTACATGGGATGGACAACACAGGACAACCATGGTGAGCAGTGATTGCCATAGCTGCAGGGTACAGGATAACCACAGTGACAGATGAAGAAATATTCAGAGACGAGTCGAGATGAGTGTTTGTTTGTTTGTTTGTTTATTTATTTGATAATGCGCTCCAAGCCCTTGGGCAGCTGGGCGCAACAATACAAGTAGACTCGAAACTTAGTTACAGTGCCTGACACAGGCTATTACAAAACAGAGGTAACTTACAACAAATAATACAAGTGATACAGTACATATAGGATCATAATGGGTGAGCATTAGAAGAATATCGTCTTAACATATGTATGACATGATCAGCTAGATAAGGGTGAATATTGTTACATATCATTGTTGTGCAGCCATTTGAGAGCGTTACATCTAAATCTAGTGTAGAGTAATGGGCGTCTGAGGTCAGGTGGTAGTATGTTCCATGATTGTGCAGCTCTAACAGGGAAGCTAGATCCACCCGCTGTGGTAAGGGTGACATATTGTGGGGAGAAATAACCCTGAATGCCATAAACTAAAGGCTGGAGTCAGTGGGGGGACATGCTCCTCAGTAAAAGGCCTGCACTGGGGTTATGTGCCAAATGAGGCTCTGCAAAATTAGGCATCACAACTTGGAGATGCCTACAAATGGTCATTGCCTCATTGAAGGGAAAGACAAATGGCATAATTTGCCAGTGTATAAAAATGCTGAAATAATATCCTCCAGAACGAAAGTCCACAGAAACCTAAATGGGATGGCTGCATTGTGAGCTACAGTTACTGTGAAGCAGAGTGCATTTCAGCAGAAATATTAAAGGAAATGTGCAAATACGTGTTTCCCTTTATATTAAAGACCTGCTCATGAAAATGTGTGCAAAATTGTAATAAAGGAACTGTAAATTTTGTCCATCATGGGCCCATCACAACAGTAAACAATAACTTGCAGAATCTACATGAAGATCTTGAATTGCAGCAGAAGTGAAAGGCACTCATGGCAGGAATTGACCAAGGACATTTTTCAATTTGTGCCTTCAAAATAAACACTTTAAGTATTCACATTTACAGCTAAAGTCTTTAAATATGTACATTATGTTGCCCTTCTGTAATCACTTTTATGCAGGTAACCACAGTGCGAGGGTTTTACATGTGAAAGTATGCAATTCTAAGAGTCTAAGAGTTGATTTCAATATAATATCTTCAGCAGAGGCAAGCCAGAATCCTGGTTTAATGTATTTGCTGTGAATCCCCCAAGTGTGAAACTAGATTTCAAAGCTCTGTTGTAAGGGCGACGAGTGGATGAATTCTCCTGCTCCCCAGGTTTTATGATCAAAACCACTTAGGCCATCATAAAACTGGCCATTTTCCCTAGAAGCCTTGGACTAATCTAAAGAAAAGTCCCCCTCTTGACGTCAGAGCCAAAACCAGATCTCTTCCAAAGATAGGGGCTAGTATGCAGGAGGAGTTTCACACCCATTGCACAGAATAGGAGATATGCTGTTTTATGGGATAACTTGGAAAATATTAATCGGACACCATTCCTGTTTGGATCTCTGAAAAGCAGTCCAATAGCTTCATCTGATGAGCCAAAAATTATTTTGGTGACACCAACATACCAAATGTTAGGAGGAAAAACGTGGTTGGGATCTCTGTATAAATGGGAGAACCATAAAGGTCTGAGGAAATATGTAAAATGCTATTCATATTACGCCAACTGAATGCCATATTTTTCCTTAATATAGTTTGGGCGTAAATAAGAAAATACTGTAGCTTTGCACCAATAGGTCCCACAGACATCAAACAAGGTGTATGCAATTCACTGACAAATGCTTTATTGAAATATGCTGGAATATGTGTCGTAATATGATGAGAAAGGGCATTGTCAAGCAGTGAGATTTCCAGGTGCAAAAATCAGATCTAGCTCCCTGTCCCAGATAGATGAGTGATGGTGTGTCCTCCATTGGCTTCCCAGAACACTTCCACCTTCTTTGGACCTATCAGCCTGCAGATGGGAAAGAACCCTTGACCACTGCCCTATCAATTCTGCCTGAACTGTGACACATCGGTGATGTCACTTGCCTTATAAATAGGTCACTCTGCCTCAAATCAGGACTCTCCCTACCAAATCTGAGGTGTGCAGCTGACCAAATCTGGAACTATCCTTGCAGAGTTGGGCCTAAATCTTGGAGTGAAGCCAGGAGCTGGAGTGGGACCTTTTTGGAGGACAGAGAGAGGCCTTGACAGACCCATTGATTGTCCCCACAGTGAAGCCCCGGTGCCCCTTTGATATCCATCAAGCCCTCTCTTGTAAGTATATACATCCCCAGCAATAGATTAAATAAGCCCTATCTTCTTCAGCATTGCCATAGAGATTCCCCCATGGAAAAAACCATAATTTCTTTGTTTGTGTAATTCAGTAATTTTCCTATTGAAAGATACTACACTTGTCTGTGCCTTGTAGTACATTGCTCCCATTGAAAATCCTTTGTTTGCCCATGCATTTCTGGCATTTCCCTTGAAGAATCCCCAGTTGCTTGTGCAGATCCCTAGTATATTTTTGTTCAGTAAATCAATTTAATTCCACATTATTTCACTGGAATTGAATTTGAAAATTACTATCTCTTCCCGGTGTTTGGAGAGTTGTTAGATTTCTAAAGCATTTCCCCAAAGAAGTCATTTTATTGAGAACTGAAAAACAATTTGTCTGTGTGTGTAAATGCTGTTTTACAAAACAAATTTCTATTTGCATCTGTCATTTTGAAATGTTGTGTCTAAGCAGCACAAAGTACCCATTTATGCTGTCCCATATCAGTTGTCCGAACTAAGAAAAAAAAAACATTTTACCTGGTGCAGAAAAACGAATTGTCCCATTCATTGTTGGCTGCCATATTGTTTCTGAAAACCCCATTTTAAATTCGATTTTAACCTGGTATTCCCAGTCCTTGCCTGCCTTCCCTTCAAAGCTGACAAGCCTAGTGGAGGCCTAGGGGAGTAGGAGAGGTGAGGTCTGCTGGGACTCAGGAATCCTTTGTGTGCTCATGTACTTTCCTGTGGATTGAAATTCATTGTCATGGTGTTTTTAACTGTTGATGGTAGCGGTTAAATCAGTAAAGTAAATCTGTGTGCCATTCATGTTTGAGTTGTCTTTGTGTGGCACTTGACTAAAAGTACTCCGAAGTTTGTGTTGCCACTCCTTGGTGGCTACTGTAACTTGGTATTCAATGTTCCCATTAAATCACCAATTAATAAATATTAATTGATAACAAAATGGCCTGGTTCCTGGTCTACTGTGATACTGGGTTCTTGTGGAGGTTGTTTGCGAGACTGGTTGGAGGCCTCCTTAAAAACAAATATTGTTGTAAAAACAAAAAAGCGGTTTTATTACGCGCCACATTCATTACAGAGGAAAGAGATCCATGACTTGCTTGTGCTCCATAATATATTGTGACAAACCTGGGGGCTCGTAGTCCTGGATTAGAGAAGAGTTTTCACCCGTGACAGTGCAGGCTAGCCCATTGAAGATATTGTTACATTTGGTGGATAGTAAGCTGTGTTACATTGTGAAAGCGCCAGCCGAACTTGTACCCTGGGTTTCAGGGTGGTTTGTCTAAAATAAAATATTGTGAGTATAAACTAGGCAGGAGCAGGGTAGAGATTTTGCCCTTGCATAGATAACCCATTAGGTGCAGAACACGTTTCACAATGAGCACCATGGAAATTAACATGGCTAGGAAGCACCTTCTATCCACATTGTTCATTAAAGGGGAATGGGTAGAACAAAAACATGAAGCCTGGCAATCTAGAATGATGCAACAGGTGACCTCTATAAATTTGGATGTATGGCAAGACAGTGGCCTGTTACATCAAGCCGTGACAGATTTTTACATGACACAGACCACAAAAGATGAGCAAACTAAAAAGGTCCAGCTCACTGCATATATGTACTTTCACATGACAATCATGGAAGAAAGGTACCAGGAGAGTGTAGCCTCTGTGCAAAATCAATCAGAGCTTTTAGATCAAACACAGAGAGCGTTAAGGCAGGTAGAGGAGGAAGTGCTACAGAGCCAACATTCTGAGTTAGAATTAGGAAATATTCAGCAGCTAAGGGAGGAGTTGGCGGCACATCAACAAATTAATTCAGAGTGAGAGTCCCAATTCTCTGCACTGAAAGAGGAGTGTCAAGAAGGGTTCAGAACCTGAAAGAGAGACAATTAACATTGAGTCAACAAGTGACGCACAATAGAGCCTACTTAGAGGACATGTGCGTTTTTCAAAATCAGATCAAGCAATTAGAAGAGGAGAATAACCAGTTGTTTATTAAAGAGGTCCATCCCCAGGCATTTCGACCAGGACCGCCAGAGGTTGAGTGCTATGAAACAGCAAAGAGATCACCTCAGTGAACAGAATAGCATGCTGTGTCAGGAAAAAGATGCCCTATGCCAGGAAGTGTGCCAGTTGAAGGCCGACCTGGTGAAAGGCGAGTCATGTTTTCAGGAACTGACTGACATAAAAGTAAGAAATTAAAAATTAATGGGACATATGAGACAAATAGAATTTGACCTAGAGAAAACAACACAGATCGAAAATGCACAGAGTGAGGAGATTAGTTTCCTTTAAAAGAAGAGGTCTGAGTATTCCCAGTCAATACAAGATTCACAGAAAGAAAATGAGGACTTTTGTGAGGAGAACAGGGGACTCCATAGCAAAGAAGTGGCACAAGGTAAGGTCATAGAAGCATGTCAAGCCCTGGTAGCAGAGTACAAAGCTCAGGCCTCTGCCTTCTTCCAAGAAATAGGGGCTGAGAAAGATCAATTAGAGAGATTAGAAAAAAGAATGGACTAGATTTAATCAGGCATTGAGGAACCCCGAACAGTTTGGGAATGGAAGGGCAACCGCTGACTATGGTGTGATGTCCTCTGTACCAGGGGACTCAAGCCAATTTACCACCGGGTATGCGCAAGGCGCTGCTAACTTCATGCCTATGAGTTCGCAAGAACCAGGGAATATGAGGCAGCTGGACTCAATTAGGCCCAGCATGAGTGAGCCGGCAGGCCACCCCCCAACATAGATTGATGGACGTGCATCATTGCTCAGGTTAAAAAATATTTTTCCAAACACATCTGAACAGGACTCCTATCAAGAGAAGATCAGGGAGTTAGACTGTCAGAGACACGGGTAGAAAGGGACCATCTGGCCCACTTTTCAGATAAAGAAGAGTCAGAGTTTAGGCCCCAAAAGAACATCCTGAAAACCTCCACCCATTCAGGGAGGTGGGTGTAGTCCTCCCCCAACCCCGAAAGAAGGGAGGAGTCAGATGAGTATTCCCCTGTGCGATAAAGGGAGCACAAGGGAAGCGACCCAGAGAGCCCACAGTACAGCACGGGAGAAGAGACTAGGCCCTGTCGTTCTGGGAGAAACTCCCAATCTCAAAGAATCAGGCAGCGCCTAGAGGATAGGAATTGGACCACAAATAGTAGGAGCTCTGAGTCTGAGGGTGAATGGACTCAGGTGCTATGGAAAAAGAAGGCTGCCAAACAAAAGAGAACTCTGGTAAAAGACCCCATCCGACAAATAAAAGCCATCAGAAGCTTCATGACTCTGTACCACAAAAATTCCAAGTACTCCATCTGGGAGCATCTGGAACTGTATGACCAGATGATGATGTAATTTGGCATCAAAAATTACCATAATTGCATGGAGTTTGTCAAGTGGCCATTCTCCCCAGAATACTCCAGCTTCTTTCCTGGGCTGGAGGATCAAAACCATTCAAGATGGCCTACCTACAAGGCGGCCATCTTGAAACACTTCTCTGTGCACCAGAATCCCCAGGAGGCTTGCAAGGCGGCCTCCAACATTCAGTGGGGAGAGGATCACGCACCAAGAGAGTTTGTGCAAGAATTGAAGTGGGAATTTGCCCAAATCTCTGGACGAGTGCACAGAAATAGTAGAGAGTTTATTAATACCTATTTTCATGCCCTCCATAAATACATCATGACACAACTGGTGAAGGGACTTCCACAATGAAAGAACCCTGGATTGGGTAATAGAACAGGCTACCCGGATCTATGAAGTCCAAAAGCCAGTGGATTTCCCCCGAACATCTCAAACCAGCCAACACCACCGCTGCTGCCAAGGTGCGGAGGTGAAGAATACCCCCATTTATGACCTAGAAATGGGAGGTGGACTAAAAATACACCTCCCTCTAACAAATCAAATGAGAGGCAGTGAAGAACCTCTGACCAGTCTCTAGTGGGTGGTAGCCAGGCAGGGTACTCCACAAATATGTCACCTGACTCTGCCACCTACATTGGCCCGAGGTACAAGAGGAACAGACCCATTTTGGGGTACGTATAGACTCCCCCGGCTTAAGGGGCGGGGTCCAATCAGGTAAGTACGGCCCCAGTAAACTTTCCTCCAAACTTCCCTCCAAGCTTCCCACAAAACCTCCCTCCGGAGGGCAGTAACCTTCACCCATCCAACTTAAGTTTCTTCCCTAGGTACACTCCAAACCCCAACCTTCAGAACATTCCTCTTCTCTCTTCCCGATTTCAGGATTCTTGACCCCCAAATCAGGGCAAAAGGGAGACTGAGGATGAATGGCTACAAGGGAAACCCCCAATACCCAAGCTACTCTGGGAGTGGGGACAGTTACCCTTCCCGAGAGCAACAAAGGTTTGATCCTTGACCCCCCTATCAACCAGAGAGGATGTCACAACTGGAGCGCTGTTAGGGAGAATTCTCATCTTATGGCTAATTTCCCTTACCTATAGAGTCCCCAGCAGCTTTGCTGGATTTGAAGGGTTTGTTTTTTTCTCCTGCTAAGAGTGAGACTCTTTTTCCGACTCTTAGACATTTTTGCTATGTGTGTTCTAGGCTATTTTTGTGTTTAATGTGTATGGGGTTTCTCTCAACTACATATGAACCATCTTTATTCACATGTGTTCCACAGCACCCTCTGTGCAGTGACACAGGGGTGTCGTAGCGACCCCCAAACATAGACTCCATACCCGAGGAATGACTACTGTCTCCCAGGGCATGTAAAGTCCCCGTTGACTTTACTAGTCGATTTTTGTGAACTAAACCAGTACAAACCATCTTACTATGGAGGTACTGGGAAGGGTTAATACATTTTTCCCTTATGTTCATGCTCGAGAGGGTACCGTACAGTCCCTCTCTCAAGAGTTTCTGGCTGGTGGCAGTGGTTACTACCGTAAATATTTGACCGCAAATATTTTCCTATGGGATTTTCCCATTGTTCGAGGTTACCACATTTTCTGACAGCCTCTATCATACCGCCGATGTATTTTAAAATTAACTTTACTCCGGTAGGTTTTATTTGCCAGAACTTTAATATAACTTATTTCTCGTGTCTTTCTCTAAGCTCCTAACCCAGGTCGGGATCCTTTGTTCGTCCTTTTGGCGGGCTTCTGCCGAGAAGCCCTCCTTTCGGCGCCACTGAGTCTGGGGTGGGTCCATTGTGTGGGAGGGGGAGTAGGACCCCTGGACAGGGTTGCCTCAGCAACCCATGTCACACTCTATCCTGGTAGGCTGGAGGGTCTCCCGCCAAGATGACCACTCCACTGTGTGAGTGACAGCTAAGCTGTATGAATGGGGATCTTTTTCCATAAAAGCAGGGTCCTGAGGACTGGAAGAGCAAGACGTTGCCACTGGAACTAAGAAGCCGAAGAGTAGAGAAGCCAAAGACATCTGCAATGACTGAACCACCGGTGAAGCCTTGCTGCAGCGTCTCACCACTTTTCTTTACACGACGAGAGAAGATCTTCATTTGAAAGAGCCTTCTTCTCTTGACCTGGTGGAGCCAACCAGTTTGCGAATCACCCTCCCGGACCTGCCGTGGTCGAATTGCCAGTACCCTGTACTCAGAGACCGGATAGCCAGGCACCAGTCCACCCGGACCGCGATTTAAAGGAGCATACCTTTTATTCGTCGGACAGCACTGCGGCTGGTTTCATCCCTGGGTAGTGCAGTAACTCGAACCTTCCTCCACGACGAGAGCCTCTCTTCCTCTGCTGGATCTCACAAACTGCAGGAACTACCAGGAACAACCGCCACCGCAGGAGCCACTTCTTCATTTTAAAAGTACATTGTTCCGCCAGGCCGCCCTTTCTTTGTGGTAGAGCTAAAGGTGTTTTAAATCCTTTACCTACCTGTTGGGATGGCCACCCCTCTCTATTAACATTGTCCTTTACCTTCTGCATCCACCTTTTCAAAATCGTTAACCAAAGACTTGACTGCAGCTACAAGAACATTTTGCTCCTGGGCTCTTGTCCTGTACCACTGACTCTGGCACAGGCCTAATGACTCTGGCTACATTTGTTAGAACTGCCTTCCCTAGATAGCTTCTCAACTAGAACTGTGTTGTTTCACCAATTTCTTGTAACCACCCTTTTCTCCCTACTTTCATATCTTGTGAAATGCCATTTTGCTCAGTTTTCATTTAAGTATTTACTATACTGATGCACTGCCTTGCTTAAACTGGTCCACAAACATATGGGAAGTGTTGCTAGGGTGTATAAGAAGCTACTTCTGTATAACTTGTCCTTTCCCTCCCTTGTGAGAAATTGCTAGAGTGCCATTTGTGTTTGGTTTTCACTGTGCCGTTTTGCTCAGTTTTCACTCTTGCTCAAAATTGTCTACAATTTACTAGGGAGTGGTGTATGTTTTCTTTGACCGAATTTAACTTGCTTAATATGTGTGATAACTGTGCTTAACTAGAAGTGTGTAGAATAAATATATATTCCTTTTTTAATACAAAGCTTTGGTCAGTGTTTCCTTGTTCCATAGTACTGAAGGCCTGTAAAACCTGAATACTGCTCATCTCCCTCTTGAATTAAGTCTTACTGCTTAGCCACAGCTACCAACTAACGGGGTAATTCATAGAATTTAGCGCACAAGTGGCCACGCGGCTGGCGCCCAGTGTGTGCGTGCGAATCTCTGCGCTAGCTGTGTGCGCTAAAATCCATTTCCGCGCACAGCGTAATCATGGATTTTAGCTACCAAAACCAGCCGTGGCGCACGGTGGCACAGCAACCCTGCAGCAGCGCCAGTTACGCCCCCAAGAATGCCCCTCGCGCAGGGAAAAGCCATCAAAATCCCCAATCCAGCGCAAAGGGCTGCGCTAACCCTGTACCAGCATGGCAAGCGGGGAACGTGTATTACTGGGGTTCGCGGGAAGTTTCACACGCGATAGGCCCTGTGCAAGTGGGGTACGTGTATTACTGGGGTTCGCGGGAAGTTTCACACACGATTTCAGCAGGGTACGTGTATTTTGGGGGTGCGCTGGGAGTCCTACACGTGAATTGGCAGTGTGGGTCCTCCCAGGTGTTCCCTCTACACCCTCCACGGCCCATGCAGGCAGCCCACACCACAGGGGACTACCCTGCACCCCTGGTCATGTCCCGCAGGCAGCCCATCCACCATGGGCATGCCCCCCAGCCAAGCCACATGTCAGCTTGCACTACTGATCACCAACTCATGTCCCCCTGCACCCCCACCCCCAGCAGTGCAGGGCACCTGCCAGCAGGCCCCCACTCATGTCCCCTTGCACCTCCACCCCCCAGCAGTGCAGGGCTCCTGCCAGCAGGCCCCCACTCATTTCCCACTCATGTCCCCCTGCCCCCAGGTCATGACGATCCTCAATCATGGCCCTTATGGCCAACCTCCCCAGCCCAAAGACCCAACCAAGTACTGCATCCACCCACATAGAAAAGGCAATTACATGATACAACCCCAATGGCAAGTATGTAAATGAACACATGTCCGTCACACACACGCAATGGGTGCAAGTGCATGCGAAAACCCATATCATGACATGCATGAAACCAATGAGATAATACCACACATGGAAGTATGAAGAAAAAAATGTATTAAACACAACATGAATGTAATTAAAATCCAACACACAACAATGGGAATAATAAAAGAAAAGCTGCATGTCCGTAAAAGAATAAAAAACAAGAAATCATAATCCAAAGAAATCCAAAAGAAATGGTGTCCAAAGTCACAGTCCAACAAAGCAAATCCAAGGGAAAAAAGAAAGTGAAAACCATTGCTCCATGGTGAAAATAAAAAAAGAGAATAATCCAATGGTGAACTATGTACAGATGAACAATCCAGGGTCCATGAGCCCAACTGATGAAATGAAACCTATCAAAAATACTACCTAATAAAAAACTATATACAAAAACGTGGTGCATTGTCCAAGCGCAACCAAAATAACGAAAAAACAAAAGGAAACCTAACACTTTCTAACTATATACAATGATGGGTCCCGGGCCAGGGCATCATCGAACTCCATGTCTATTTGCCAGAGGCGGGCCTCTTTCCTGGCCCCGAGGTCTCGCAGGGAGGCACTCATGGCCTGTTCCAACTCCCTGTGAGTTGCCTCGAGGCACTCTGCCCGCCTCAAAGCCCGACACATGGAGAACTCCGCCCTGACCATGGTGAGCCGCGCCTCTTCGACCCGCCGCCGCTTCGCACCTATCTGCTGGCCCAACCGGTGCTACATGAAAGACACTCCCATTCCTAGGTCCTCCTGCCCTCTGGCCGATGCCTGCTCCTCCGATGTTGATGGCCCCGAGCCATCATTGCTCCCACCTAGAGCCTGCTCCTGCTACTGCTGTCCATGTGCCGTGTCTGATGGTGCCTGCACATCCTCCATCAGCTGGTCTCCAGTTGTGGTGTCCACCCCTGCTGGGCCGCTGACTCCCGACTGTGGCAGGGATGTGAGCTCCACCAAGCTGGCTGTGTTGGTAGGGCCAGGTCCACAGGGGGGCCCTGCTGGAATCTGAGCCGGAAGACGGTGTGGAGAACGACTGGAGCATAGTCTCCACAGAGGAGGAGAGGTCCGCCAGAGTGCGCGACACATGTAGGAACCCACCAACCAGGGACCCTCCCAGCAGTGCCACGTCACGACGCTGCTCTCCGTGATGGCGTGAGTTCTCCACCCAGGAAGAATGCACGTCATCACGAATGACACGTGTGCGCAACGCAACAGTTTGTGGGACCCATCGTCCGCAGGTAGTGGAGAGTTAGATGACATGGCACTCTCCCCTACCTGCGGACGGGCCTGGGACGTGGCCTCCCTGCTGGTGCATGGTGGTGCAGTCACAGGGTCAGGGACAGCGACATGCACAGGCCCCTCCGCAGTGACCTGTGCTGCCTCCTGACCCTGGCCCTGGACTGCACCACTTGCACCAGTGGTACTACCCCCACCAGGCACCATGTGCGGCTCAGTAGCCGGCTCCTCCTCCTCTGTGGAGACCACCAACCTGGATGTCTCCACACCATCTTCTGCCATTGGAAGCCCCTGTGGGGGCTCAACCGGCCCTTCCGCCACAGCCATTGTGGCAGACGCAGCACCAGCCCCCTCACTCCCGGATGATGGTAATTCCTGGAGGGTGGCTGGGCCTTGCGTCGCCACCCAGTGGAGGCATCCCCGCCGCTTGGCTCCACAGCACCATCTCCGCCCTCTTCTTCACTTGACGCTGCGTAGAGGGAGACATAGAACACAAGCATCAGGGTACAGTACAAAATACCCTAGACAGGAAGCAATAACACATGAGTGGCACTGTCATTCCACAACACATGGGTGAATGCACACAACACACATGCAGAAACAGTCCTGGCGCCTGCAATCAACATCAACCTCCATGTAGAAGGGCCCCTGTAAACCAAGATGTTGCCTTCAAAGTCACATGCATCCATGGCGTTTCAAAGTCACACACACACACTTCTCAGGCACACACACATGTGCACCATACATGTACATGACATCAGCACCCATTCCTCACCCCCCCTCCATGTCCAGGAACAGAGACAGCCATGCTTTCATGTGTGCATTCCGCATAGAGCTCCCCATGTTGCATTAAAACACATGCACCAACCATGTGGTTCACACATAACTGGTCTCACATGCATGACCATGATGTCCCTGCACACACACATCCATACATGGCCTATGTCACACATACAGGCAAGCATCAGATTACCAGCACACTGCAACATGCCCTGTCTCACACAGCAATGCTTGGCTACTTACTGCTCAACTCCAGACGGGTCTGCCTCCGAAGGATCTGGGCGTGGAGCGCTGGGCCTACACGTTCCAGGACCCTCATCTGGATGTTACTCATGCGTGCCCGCCCCTCTTCCGCGAGGCGCCGGGCCTTGTGGAGGGTCCTGGACCTGAAGTCCTCCCAGCGCTTCTTGACGTGCTTGATGTCGCGGGTTGCCACCCCCTCCGTGTTGATGGCAACCACTTTGTCGTCCCAGATCCTCTCCCGTCCTTCCTTGTTGGTGCGTGATGTTCCGAAGAGGGCATCATAATGCCCCAGGACATGCTCCACCAGGACACCAACTTCGGTGGCAGTGAAGCTGGTGGCCCTCTGCCTCTCTGGCTGGGGGTTGCCAGTGGTGCCAGATGGAAATGTGCCTGACATGGCAACCCCAGAGGCAGGAGTGGGTGGGCAACTGGGTTCTGGGGCTGGGCTGTGGAGCGATGGTATCCCAGTCGGGAGTCTTCTGTTCCAGCAGGGGTGGACACAGAAACTGGACCCCTGCAGATGGCTGATGTGCAGGCACCAAATAGCAGGGCACATGGGCAGCAGACAGTCAGGCAGCAGCAGATGGCAGGTGGGAGCGTGCTCGGGGCTCTGGGGGGCAGGAAAATGGCCTTCAGGGCAGGAGCGTTGTCTTCCGTGTGTGTACGCGTGGCCAGCTTGATATGGAGTGATTTGGCACGTGAAAAAATTGCATGTCAGCGTGTAATTCGAGGAAAGGCCCTTAGTGCGTAAGCGCTTCAGCACACGTACGCGATTTCATTGGACCAAAGGCCCTTAGCGCGTAAGCGCGTTTGTGACATATCGCCCAGGGGCGTTGGCCCCCAGGAATACACGTACCCCACTCGCACAGGGCCCTTTCGCGTTTAAAACTTCCCGCGAACCCCAGGAATACACGTACCCCACTCGCACAGGTCCCTTTCGCATGTAAAACTTCACGTGAACCCCAGGAATACACGTACCCCACTCGCACAGGGCCCTTTCACGTGTAAAACTTCTCGAGAACCCCAGGAATACACGTACCCCACTCGAACAGAGCCCTTTCACGTGTAAAACTTCATGCGAACCCCAGGAATACACGTACCCCACTCGCACAGGGCCCTTTCGCGTGTAAAACTTCACGCAAACCCCAAGAATACATGTACCCCACTCGCACAGGGCCCTTTCGCGTGTATAACTTCACGCGAACCCCAGTAATACACGTACCCCACTCGCACAGGGCCCTTTAGCGTGTATAACTTCACGCGAACCCCAGTAATACACGTACCCCACTCGCACAGGGCCCTTTCGCGTGTAAAACTTTCCACGCACCCCAGTAATACACGTACCCCACTCGCACAGGGCCAATCATGTGTAAAACTTCACGCGAACCCCAGTAATACACGTACCCCACTCAGTATATACGTGCTTTTTATTTGTGCACACTTTTGTAATGCGCAGGGACGCTACTGCCTGCCTTCGTGTGGTGGACGTGTTTAGTCCTGTGCGTGTCTTTACCCCTGCGCGGGTTTGCCCTATTCGATTCCATGAATACGTGTGGTTCGCGTGCGTGTGGGCATTCCGTGTACTTCACAGCAGTACTTCCCCCGTTATGCCTTCTTTTTCACGAGTTATTCCCCATTCTGTGTATTACACCCCCTGTTCCGCCTACTTTTGTTGTGTGCGCTGCGCTATGTGCCCTTTCGCTGTGCGCTTAGCACACGCTGTTTGGAGACGTGTCCGCCAGCGTGTGCCATGCACGGATTTGGCGCACAACCAGTGAGAAAGTAGCGCAGCTTTCTCACGCTTGCGCCTCCTTGTGCCTGCTTGCGCTGGGATTTTCGGCACACGTTTGTTCCATGAATCGGCCCCTTAATCTTTGTGGTACAGACTGATACCAAAGGGGATTTATTGCTCTCACCTGTAGTCCTAATCTTCTGTAGTATCCCTAAGGGAACTGCACAGGACTCTGCCTAACACTGGTGTACAGTGGTGAGGATAAAAGTATTGAATTTACATTTTAGAGTTCTGCTAGTACCTTGGTTCAAATAACCACAAGGCTAACTATCACAACAAGTTTATTTTAAACAAAGTCAAAAATATGGAAAGTTACAGCCAGGAGACCCTCCTTACTAATACTGCTGATTACTTAAGGGATCTGTGTAGACAGAAAGGTCTTCCTGTCAAAGGCAAGAAATTAGAAATGATTGATAGACTGTTAGAGAAACAAAGTCTGGATAGTGGTGCTGTAGTGCCCAATACCCCAGCAAATGTAGCAAACAGTGAAGAGGATAATGTTGAAAATGTTATTGTTGAAACAGATGAGGAAGAGGAGGATAACAATGTCACCCCCTGTGGGCCTCTTCCTGCTCAAAGGCCTCAACCTGTAGCTACTGGACCTTTAAGAGGTCCCACATTAAGTCCTGAATTTATCTCCCTAGAAAAAATAAGACTTGAACTAGAATTCAAAAGAATTAGTGCCCACACTGAACAGCAACCTCAAGAACTAAGGCTCAAAGAAATGGAGCTCAATCATGAGCTTGAGATGAAGAAATTGTCTTTGGAAAATGCTTCTCTCCCCGAATCCTCTATATCTTCCAGTCCAAAAAGACCCTGGATGCCTAAAGAGATTGTGGGTGTGTATGAACCTAAGTTGGATGTATTAGATTGGTTAGCTATGTTTGAATATAATCATGGGATCCAGTATATCACAGGAAATCAGTTGATCCCCTGGTTATTCTCTAGGCTCCCCCCTGTTGCATCTGATGTGGTAATAGAGTTGGGGGAGGTGGATAGGATGAATTATGAATGTGTGAAGCTAGCTTTGATAGCTAGATTTGAGAAGACTCCTTCCCAGTACTTTAAGAGGTTTAGGACCCTCAAAAAGCATGATAGTACCCTTTGGGCTACTTGGGTGAATGAGTGTTTGAAGAACTTAGAGGGATGGATTAAGGGTTACAGAGTTAACACTTATGAAGGAATGAGAAATCTTGTTATGTTGGAGTCTATCTATGATGCCTGCTCTCCTGAGCTCAGACAGCACTTGGCTGATTCAAAGGAAATGGATCCTAGAAAGTTAGGCAAGGCTGCTGACTTGTGCGTTGCAAACAGGGCTACACACAAGGAATCTGGGCAACTCAGAAGAAGGATGAGGGGAAGCAGCCACCCTAAGAGAACCAAGAGAATTCTAATACCTCCCATACCAAAGAGGGCCACAAACAACAAAATAACCAGGGTAAGCCCCAAGGGAAACCAAATAGGGCTGGTGAGTCCTCTGGTGTTCAACCAGAAGGAGGTCAGCAGAAGCCCCCATTCCAGAGAGCATTTGGAAAATGCTATGTCTGTGGATCAACTGACCATATCAAAGGGGATCCCAGGTGCAAGGGTAAACCTGCAGGGATCAGCACAGTCCCCTTAGCCTTCACTCCTGAGGAGGAAGTACAAATGGCTAGTGCTCACTTTGAATATTTTGCTGAAGATCCCTTGAGTCTTCAAGCAACTGTATCCTTAGAGTCCATGGGTCTGGTTAGCAAACAGAATAGGGGTGTGTATGACTCCCTTCCAGAAAACTCTAAAGTATATTACATGGACAGTGTTCTAGTCAATGGCCAGGATACTCCTGCCAGGAGAGACACTGGGGCCAGCAGAACAGTAGTGGATGAAAGCGTTTTCAAGCCTGAAGATGTTGCTAAGGCACCCAAAGGTCACACTAAATTTTCAGGAGGTCCTTTCCAGCTGGTTCCTATCCTACCAGCCCTCATTCAGTGTAATAACATGACAGTGAGGATTCCTGTCAGTGTTCAGACTGAGGTGCCTGGGAGAGTCCTGTTGGTGAATGATCTAAAAACTCTAGGGGTAGTATCCAGTACCCCCAGGCCTCCCAGTATGGAGAAGCAGAACCAAACCAAATTGGCTAGAGAGGCCACCTTAAGGGACCACTCTAAGCCTGTGGGAACCTCTACAGAGAACCCCCCTACAAGCCCTGGTGTTAGTAAGTTCTCCTCTAGCCCAGGCACATTTCAGGCTAGTATGTTAGGGAAATGGGAGCCCCAACCAAGCTCCATCATTGTCCCCCCAGTTTTAAAATCCTTGACTCCCCCTGCTTCTGAGGAAGAGGTGGATAGACCAACTGGGCCCCTCTCTAGGCCTAAGAGAACTGGTAATTCTCAGTGCTGGTGGAAAACCAGAAATGAAATGTCTAAGGCCAAAAGCCTTCAGACTGTTGGACCTTCTACAGAACACTCCAACCGAAATCCTAGTATTAGGAGTGAAACTCCTGAAGTAGGTAAGATTAGATCTAAGAGGAATGGGACGCAGGTACAGTGCCTAACCCCAACCCATCCACCCAAGAGGCCTAAGACCCAACCTGCTCCCAACAGAGAGGTGGTGAGGACCCCTGGAGGCCCCTCTATATCTAAGGGAATCCTTTATAAGGACACCTTGAAAAAGCCTAACGCAGGTTCAGGAGTTGTGCCAACTTCTGAGGGACTGGTCAACCAGATCCCCTATAGCTTTAAAAAGAAGGATGTTTCTCAAGGGTTTATAGGTCATATAGCTTACAAAGGAAAACCTTGGATTTTACCATTGAGCACAGGTCAGGATGTCACCACCAAAATGCTGATGGTCTCCCTAGGATGTTTTTAACCGACTATAGGTAAGAGACTCATCCAGGAGTGGATTAGATCCTCCTGTCCCTTAGTCTGGGGGGGGCGAGTGTTAGGGAGAATTCTCATTGTATGGCTAATTTTCCTTACCTATAGGGTACACCAGCAGCTTTGCTGGATTTGAAGGGTTTGTTTTTTTCTCTTGCTAAGAGTGAGACTCTTTTTCCCACTCTTAGACATTTTTGCTATGTGTGTTTTAGGCTATTTTTGTGTTTAATGTCTATGGGGTTTCTCTCACCTCTATAGGAACCATCTTTATTCACATGTGTTACACAGCCCCCTCTGTGCAGTGACACAGGGGTATCGTAGTGACCCCCAAACATAGACTCCATACCCTGGGACTGACTACTGTCTGCCAAGGCATGTAAATTCCCCATTGACATTACTAGTCGATTTTTGTGAACTAAACCAGTACAACCCATCTTACTATGGAGGTACTGGGAAGGGTTAATAAATTTTCGCTTATGTTCATGTTCGAGAGGGTACCGTACAGTCCCTCTCTCAAGAGTTTCTGGCTAGTGGCAGTGGTTACTACTGTAAATATTCGACCGCGAATATTTTCCTATGGGATTTTCCCATTGTTCGAGGCTACCACATTTTCTGACAGCCTCTAACATACCGCTGGTGTATTTTAAAATTAACTTTACTCCGTAGGTTTTATTGCCAGACTTTAATATAACTTCTTTCTCGTGTCTTTCTCTAAACTCCTAACCCAGGTCGGGGATGCTTTGTTCGTCTTTTTGGCGGGCTTCTGCCGAGAAGCCCTCCTTTCAGCACCACTGAGTCTGGGGTGGGTCCATTGTGTGGGAGGGGGAGTAGGACCCCTGGACAGGGTTGCCTCAGCAACCCATGTCGCACTCTATCCTGATAGGCTGGAGGGTCTCCCGCCAAGATGACCACTCCACTGTGTGAGTGACACCTAGGCTGTATGAATGGGGATCTTTTTGCATTAAAGCAGGGTCCTGAGGACTGGAAGAGCAAGACGTTGCCACTGGGACTAAGAAGCCGAACAGGAGAGATGCCAAAGACTTCTGCAATGGCTGCATCACCAGTGAAGCCCTGCTGCAGCGTCTCACCACTTTTCTCCAAACGATGAGAGAAGATCTTCATCTGAAAGAGCCTTCTTCCCTTGAGCTGGTGGGGCCAACCAGTTTGCCAATCGCCCTCACGGACCTGCCGTGGTCGAATCGCCAGTACCCTGTACTCGGAGACTGGATAGCCAGGCACCAGTCCACCCGCACCGAGATTTAAAGGAGCGTACCTTTTATTCGTCGGGCAGCTTCGCGGCTGGTTTCTTCCATGGGTAGTGCAGTAACTCAAACCTTCCTCCACGTCGAGAGCCTCTCTTCCTCTGCTGGATCCCCTATACTGCAGGAACTACCAGGAACAACCGCCACCGCAGGAGCCACTTCTTCATTTTAAAGGTACTTTGTTCCGCTAGGCCGCCCTTTCTTTGTGGTAGAGCTAAAGGTGTTTTAAATCCTTTACCTACCTGTTGGGTTAGCCGCCCCTCTCTCTTAACATTGTCTTTTACCTTCTGCATTCACCTTTTCAATATTGTTAACCAAAGACTTGACTGCAGCTACAAGAACATTTTACTCCTGGGCCCTTGCCCTGTACCACTGACTCTGGCACAGGCCTACTGACTCTGGCTAAATTTGTTAGAACTGCCTTCTCTAGATTGCTTCTCAACTAGAACTGTGTTGGTGCACCAATTTCTTATAACCACCTTTTTCTCCCTACTTTCATATCTTGTGAAATGCCATTTTGCTCAGTTTTCATTTAAGTATTTTCTATACTGATGCACTGCCTTGCTTAAACTGGTTCACAAACTTATGGGAAGTGATGCTAAGGTGTATAAGAACCTATTTCTGTATAACTTGTCCTTTCCCTCCCTTGTGAGAAATTGCTAGAGTGCCATTTGTGTTTGGTTTTCACTGTGCCGTTTTGCTCAGTTTTCACTCTTGCTCAAACTTGTCTACAATTTACTAGGGAGTATTGTATGTTTTCTTTGACGGAATTCAACTTGCTTAATATGTGTGATAACTGTGCTTAACTAGAAGTGTGTAGAATAAATATATATTCCTTTTTAATACAAAGCTTTGGTCAGTGTTTCCTTGTTCTATAGTACTGAAGGCCTATTGTGTAAAACCTGAATACTGCTCATCTCCCTCTTGAGATAAGTCTGACGCTTAGCCACAGCTACCAACTAAATCTGTGTGGTACAGACTGATACCAAATGGGATTTATTGCTCTCACCTGTAGTTCTAATCTTCTGTAGTGCTCTCTAAGGGAACTGCACAGGATTCTGCCTAACACGCGCCAGGTCCAGAGCTTGACCCAAGACCTGAGTAGCATGTTGAGGGCTCAGCAGAGCCCTCAAATGAACATGGCTGCCCAGAACTGCTCAAACCCAGGGTCTAGCACCCCGGAGCAATGAGGGGGAGAAAACCCTGACAACCAACAGGTTCCAGAGCAGGAGGCCCGGTGGTAAGGGAATGCAAAGCCCTAGAGGAACCTTCATTCCTTACCCGTGAAAATCCCCTAGAAACCTCTGAACCTGAACCCAAATCTCCCACCCCCAAAAAAGCTGCAACCTAGGCAACAGAGGGTAAGATGGAAAAACCAAGTGATAAAAAAGACCCATTTTGTGGAGGAAGTCCACGTCCTCTAGTTTGAATGGGAAGAATCCCTGGAGGATTCTGGAAAGGAAGTCTTCTCTTTCAATGACGGGGGGATTCCTCCCAAAGAAAAATGGGTCCCAAAATACCCTAACTTAGACTGTGTAAGTATGGGAGCTTACCCAGAACTACCGATCCCTGAACCCCAAAAATGTCACCCCAATGACTCAGACATCAATGAGGGATCCTCCCCCCAAACCGGTTCAAGTGACAGTCTCCAGGAAAAGGGGGGCAGCACAGAATCAGGGGAAAAAGAGGTTTCCCAAATTCCCCAACCCTCAGGGTGCCAAGTTTCTTTACAGATTCCCGGACTCCGACACAGAAAACTGCCCCAGATCACACTGTGTCAGAGTTCAAAATAATGAAATTAAATGCCCAGATTTCCCAAAATGCACATTTCCTTTGCCCCGTTGAGGAGAAAGAAGGCCGATTTTATGTCCCTGTCAAGGTACAAGGCCAGCGTGCATTTTTAGCGCTAGTGGCTACAGGATCCCAAGCCACCCTTCAATCCAAAAAAGGCGTTTGATCAAGTCACCAAATTCCTCTCACACCTCTTCCTGGACAACTCCAGAACTTCGACGGAAATTATATTCCAGTCAAGGGGGCTGCGAATCTGGAGATCAAAATTGGGTGACATAGGGTGAAGCACACAGTCATAGTCGTCACTCCAGAGGGCACACCCTGTCTCCTAGAGAATGACCTCCTTCAGAGGTTGTCACCCTTAATAGACTGTGTGA
The DNA here is from genome assembly GCF_040938575.1 of Ambystoma mexicanum. Lineage (NCBI taxonomy): Eukaryota > Metazoa > Chordata > Amphibia > Caudata > Ambystomatidae > Ambystoma > Ambystoma mexicanum. The sequence goes on along the minus strand of NC_090930.1, from coordinate 1,104,540,491 downwards.
ACAAGGTCCTCTGGACCCAGACTAACCAGCCAATAAAACTAAAACAGAGCTCAAACTATATACGTTTAGATGGCACATGCCATATGGTTGAGCAGCGGTCTGGCCAAATTTAATTCCACTTTAGGAACAATCAAGTCCCAGACATAACTGTAATCTCTGTAGGAGAACAAACTGGTGATGGGAACCCTTCTTCATTTTTGAAAATCAACCTTCCTCCCAGTTTCAAGTGGCATTCCACACTGGAAGGAAATACCCTGCAATTTTAAACCGATCCACAATATTAATAAAACCCAAATCCCATCATAAAAGGTGATGAAAAAACAGCCCAGAGTTTGCCTGATATTCAGAAAGATGGTGAACTGCTGTTCCTCCCCATTCAGGTAAATTAGGGGCGAGGAGCCTGTTCTCACCAGAGTATGCCTGAATAAAGGAAAAATCTTCATCAGTGAAGTGTTATTCAGGAAACTCTAAAAATATCAGACCATTCCCACATTTAAGCTGATTGAAAAGTGGGAAATCGGCCTGGAGACTCCCAACTCCAAACATCTCCTGCCCAGCAGATGCATGCTAAAAATGTCCATTTGTGATAAAAGCACAACGCATAATAGTTAGGTTGTGTGAGATGTCCCCTCTGCCTTCTACTCTGGCAGTGACATTCTCAATCGATTCGCAATTAATTTGGACCTAATTAATTACAAGCTCTGGTCCCGACTAGGGGGTAACCCGATGGGCTTTGACAATCCTGAAGCATTCAGGACAGTTCAATTGCTGCAGTATGCATTGGAAATTCAAACTGGAGAAGAGGTCACCATCCCAGGAATGGTCCGACAATTCACCATCCCCCTAAAAATTAAGTGAGGACAGAACCTCTACAATCCGGACGCTTATGTACATTTAAATGATCAACTCCAACAGCAGGGGTTGTATTTGAACCCGACACCACTAGTTGACTTAGAACACAAAACCATTTGAATATTAGTGGGTAACAGCGACCCTAGGAGTATCACTCTGAGCACAGACACCTTCATTGAAATGGCGGTTGATGCCCAACATTTCTCCATTGGCCTAGGGAATTAAATCATGGGATGGATCCGCAATGACTGCTACGATTGTGATGATGACTTACCTCCAGAAAAGAGTTTCACCCGGCAAGGGGTGAATTTCTTGGTGTACTCTTCCTGCCCTTATGGGGGGAAGAGGTGACCTGCGACATCAGGAAAATTGAGGTGGTATTTCAGGTCAACAGTGACTGCCTCTCCTATTTGAATCCTCCTGTCCAGGCCAACACCATAACAAGAGATCTCTCCACGGAACTGGAGTATACCACGGATTTTGAAAAACCCAATGTATTTCCAGGCTTCAGGCAAATGGTTGAGGAATTAATTAACCTTGCTGATGCCTGTGAGTCCAAGGAGCAAAAGCAGAAGCTGAAACAGGTTTTTCTGTATTTTAAAGAAATCTTTGCCATGCACTTGTACGACTGTGGTCGCACCAAGATACATTCTACATCCAAACCCATAGACCCTGGAATGGCTCCCGTATTTATGAAGCAATATCGGTTGCCTCTCACGTCTATGGAGTCACTCATGGAGATCATAAAGAATGTAGAGTCCAATGGGATAATTCGTCCAGTCCACAGTACCTTAAATAATCCGATACTCGGGATACTTAAACCCAATGGCCAATGGAGACTGTGTGCAGACCTTCGGGAGATAAACAAATGGGTCCACATGTCCCGATAGCCTCTTCCCTACATTGATCAGGGACTGGCTCAGATCCTAGGGTTAAAGGTGTTTACCACCATTGACCTGACCAATGGTTACTAGACAGTACCCGTGAGTAGGGAAGAACAATACAAGCTGGCCTTTACCTTCAGGGGGCAGCAGTACACGTGGACCCGAACCCCCTTTGGATATATAAACTCAGTCAACGAATTTAACATCTTTCTACAAAAAGCCATGTCTGACTTGGGTGAAAGAGGAAACCTGGTCTATTTAGATGATGTTCTAATTTAAAGCTCAACCGTGGAGGAACATATAGCGGAAATCCGCTATCTTCTGACCCAGTTGAAGGAAGCCAGAGCAAAACTGTCCTTCCGGAAGCTGCAGTGGTGAAAGACCTGCGTGAACTTCGTAGGGCATGAAATCACCCCTGAGGGTTTCTGTGCCCAGGCAAAAAAGGTGCAAGCCTGCATGAACTAAGAAGTCTTCTTGGACTGACTAATTATGGTAGAAAGTTTATAGAAGACTATGCAGAGGTCACAAGACCCTTGGTCCATCTACTAAAGGCTGGGATCAAGTGGGAGTGGGGTCCAGAGCAAGTCCAGGCAGTGAAACAACTGAAGAGAAGCCTTTCACAAGCACCTTGTTTAGCTTACCCCATCAAAAACAAGGAGTTCTTCTTGGAGACAGTCTTCTCAAATACTTGCTTAACAGCAGTATTATAACAGAACCACCATAAGGTCAACAAAGTCATCTCAGCGAGTAAGACTTTGTCCTCTGTGAAGGAAAAATTTAACAATTGTGAAAAGGCAGTATTGGCAACAGTGTGGGCATTGAAAAAATAGCGCGCGTTAATCCAGGGGGAGCACATCATTGTCGAGACTCCTCACCAGCCTTTGCAATATCTCCAAAGCGACAGAATCCGGGCAGGGAATTTGAGTGATTCCAGATTTACTTCCTGGATTCTGTCCAAGAAAGGCTTTCATGTGGAGGTCAGATATGGCCAAAACAAGAAGAGTCCCCCTGCGCACGGTTTGGCTGACTTGCATGATTGTGCTCGAGAAAACTGTATCGAGGACAAAAGCCTAAAAGCCCAGTACAACATGGAGGCGTACCTGACTTCCCCGCACAAAGTCTATGAAGAAGACACGTGCCATCGGATGCCCACAGTTTATGTGGACGGGCCATGTTGATAGCAACTGGGAAAAGGCACTGGCGGCTGGCATTGGAAATGCCTGGGTGAATGATGCCCCAGAGACCTCCACCGGGTACAAGATAGTTTCCCGGAGCAGTCAAGTGTCAGAGATAATGGCGGTTCATCAGGCTATTCTCACTGCCATGCAACACCATCTCCATGAGCTCGTCATAATCACTGATTCAGATTATGTCAGAAATGGTTTTGTGGTCAATTGGAAAACCAGAGGCATGCTGTGTGCAGATAAACCACTCAAGCATGGCAAACTAATACAATCCATTGATGATCTGGGCACCTCTAATGAGATGACCATCTACTGGAGGAAGATCAAGGGTCATTCCAGAATAGAGGGTCAGACACAGCCGGAAATTACCTGGCTGACCAGTTGGCCAAAACCGGAGCCATCCATGGGGCTCTCATAGAGATTGAGTCCCTGTTGGGGGAAATACAGGCCGCTGCTGTCACCAGGTCCCAAACACTTGCCCAAAATGAACTCTCAACTGCCCAGTGGAGTAGGGAGATCCCAGATGCTTAGTTGATCACGGCACAAAAAGGGATCCAATTATTGGGAAATGTTATCAACACATTGAAGACCCCCTGAATTTTTCACGGACCGAAACCGATTACATCGGGAAAGAAGAGCTCCGGGTGTTGATGAAGTTTCCCAAAATGTTCAGTATCCATGACGGATTATTGGTACAGAGATCCATCTCTGGATGGGACCAGTGGGTGGAGCCTACTTCATTCCGAAGCCTGAAGTTAGGTTACGCCCATGACATGGTCACAGCCGGTCATCAGGGGTTTTGTACAACTTTAGAAATCTTGAGATAGTTTGCATACTGGCCACACATGGGTCAGGACCTCACCCAATACTTGAAGGGGTTTCTTGTGTGTGTGCAATTTCAGCCATGTTCCCTCACACACCGAGCTCCCCTACAGAAAAGGGGAATGACACTGCCTTGGTCAGATTTGCAAGTAGTTTTCATTGGGCCCATGATTCGCTCCTCTATAGGAAACAAGTACATGTTAACACTAACATGTTTGTTTACCAAATGGGTGGAATGTCTCCCGGTCCCAAATTGCAAGGCAGAAACAGCAGCTGCCCTGATGATCAACCACATCTTCTCGCGTTTTGGCCTTCCCCAAAGGATTGAGTCAGACCAAGGAAGTCACTTTACTAGCAAGGAGATGACAAAGATGTGGGAGATACTTGGGGTAAAGAAAAAGCTACACATTGCCTACTGCCTAGCCTCTGGTGGGGGAGTTGAGAAGAAGAATACAATTATTGTGGGCATCCTAAAGAAGTTTGTGACGAACTTTGAGCCTAGTTGGGACAACTGACTATCACTTGTCCTGATGCACATCAGGTCTCCACCATCTTCAGCGACAAAAATGTCTCCATTCGAGCTAATGACTGGGCAAAAAATGGTGATACCTCAGCATCTGCTCTACAGAACGCAAGAGCAGACCCTGATTAACGTGTCCACGACACATGAATATATTGAGAATTTCAGCAAACAATTTCAGCATGCATTTGCGTACACTCAACCCGGATAAAGAAAATCATACATTTACAGGGAGTAGAACAATTATTCTTATTTTGAAAAGATCATGAAGTAGCAAAATGTAAGGAAAAAATGGGTGTGTAAAATATGAATTTGTAAGAAAAATATGTATTGGAAATGCATATTTTTATGTGTCTCTCCTGCTGTTTTGTTGTCTATTTTCACGTCCCTACCTGGGAAAATGGTATTGTGTAAAATCCCTCTGTTCCTTTGGCAGATGCATTAACTCCTTGCTGCTACAGGCCGGAGCGGAGCCGCTGGAATGGGAGAGGCCCAGGATCCACACCTAACGGAAAAATCAAAATCCAAAGAGAGTGGGGGCAAACCAGTGCACTGCTCCATCAGGACCAGGAATAGAGCACATGAGCTCTGAAGGAAAGTCCTGGAATGGACCCAGAAACAGGCGTGCTCTAAAGGAGATCCCTGTGACGAACACAGGGCATCATAAAATGAACATCCCACTCTCTCCAAGCTCTTCTCTCTGAATAAAGTCACCAAAGTGCTAGGAGGGGGGATTTTGTGGGGTGAAATAACCCTGAATGCCATAAACTAAAGGCCAGAGTCGGTGGGGGGAAATGACCCTCAGTAAAAGGTCTGCACTGGAGTAATGTGCCAAATGAGGCCCTGCAATTTCAAAGTGGAAAAGAGCAGAATTAGGCATCAAAATGTGGATATGTCTAAAAATGGTCATTTCCTCATCGAAGGGAAAGACAAATGGCATAATTTGCCAAACTATGAGAATTCTAAAATAATATCCTCCAGAATTACAGTCCACAGAAACCTAAATGGGATGGCAGCATTGTGAGCTACAGTTACTGTGAAGCAGTAATATTAAAGGACATGTGCAAATCCATTTTCCCTTTATATTAAAGACATGCTCATGAAAATGTGTGCAAAATTGTAATAAAGGAACTCTACGTTTTTTCCATCAGGGGCCCATCACAAGAGTAAACAATAATTTGCTGAATCTACTTGTAGATGTTGAATTGTAGCAGAAGTGAAATCCACTCTGGAATTGACAAAGGACATTTCAAATTGTGTCTTCATAATGAACACTTTAAGTATTCACATTTACAGCTAATGTATTTAAATATATACATTATGTTGCTCTTCTGTAATCACTGTTTTGCAAGTAACCACTGTGTAAGGGTTTCACATGTGAAAGTGTGCAATTGATTTAAATGTAATATCTTCAGAATAGGCAGGCCGGAATCCTGGTTTCATTTCTTTGCACTGAATCCCCAGAGTGTGAAACTAGATTTCAAAGCTCTGTTGTCAGGAGGACGAGTGGAGGAATTTTCCTGCTCCCCAGGTTTTATGACCAAAATCACTTAGACCATCATAAAACTGGCCATTAGCCCTTGAAGCCTTGGACTAATCTAAACAAAAGCCTCCCTCTTGACGTGAGAACCAAAACACAGATCTCTTCCAAAGGTAGGGGCAGTTATGGAAGAGGAGCTTCACACCCATTGAACAGAATAGGAGATATGCTGTCTTATGGGATATCTTGGGAAATATTAATCAGGCACTATCCATGTTCAGATCTCTTATAAGAGTCCAAGAGCTTCATCTGATGAGCCAAAAATGATTTTGTTGACAACAACATACCAAAGGATAAGAGTAACAATGAGATTGGGATCTCTGTATAAATGGGAGACCCATAAAAGTCTGAGGAAATATGTAAAATGCTATTCATATTCCGCCCATCGAATGCCATATTTTTCCTTAATATAGTTCAGGCGAAAATGAGAAAATACTGATGCTTTGCACCAATAGGTCGCACAGACATCAAACAAGGTTTATGCGATTGCCTGAAAAATGCTGTATTAAAAAATGCTGGCATATGTGACATAATATGATGAGAAAGGGCATTTGTCAAGCAGTGGGATTTCCATGTGGATAAACCAGATCGAGCACGCTGTTCCAGAGAGATGATTGATGGGGTGTCCTCCCTTGGCTTCCCAGAACACTCCCACTTTCTTTGGACTTATCAGCCCGCAGATGGGAGGGAACCCTTGACCACTGCCCTATCAATTCTGCCTGAACTATGACAAATCTGTGATGTCACTTGCCCTATAAATAGGTCAGTCCGCCTCAACTCAGGACTTTCGCTACCAAATCTGAGGTGTGCAGCTGACCAAATCTGGAACCATACTTGCAGAGTTGGGCCTAAATCTTGGTGTGAAGCCAGGAGCTGGAGTGGGACCTTTTTGGAGGACAGAGAGAGGCCTTGACTGACTCCTTGATTGTCCCTGCAGTGAAGCCCTGGTGCCCCTTGATGTCCATCAAGCCCTCTCTTGTAAGTATATACATCCCCAGCAATAGATTAAATAAGCCCTAGATTCTTCAGCATTGCAATAGAGATTCCCCCGTGGAAAACCCCCTATCTTCTTTGTTTGTGTAAATCAGTAATTTTTCTATTGAAAGATACTACACTTGTCTGTGCCTTGTAGTACATTGCTCTCATTGAAAATCCTTTGCCCATGCATCTCTGTCATTTCTCTTGAAGAATACCCAGTTGCTTGTTGAGAACCCTAGTATATTTTTGTTCAGTAAATCAATTAGTTTCCACATTATTTCACTGGATCAAGATAGATAGAATTTGAAACTATCTCTTTGCAGTGTCTTGCGAGTTGTTATAGTTTGAAAACGTTGCCCCAAAGAAGTCATTTCATTGAGAACTTAAAAACTATTTGTCTGTGTGTTTAAATGCTGTTTTACAAAACAAATTTCTATTTGCAGCTGTCATTTTGAACCCAAAACGATTTCTTATTGTGAGTAATCTCTGCCCAGAACCTACCTGGTATGTGCCTCTGTCATTTTTACTAAAAAACGATTTTCCTATCGAGATTTCCTCATTGCTTAAAGCGTGTCTGTCATTTGCAGCCTTAGTAAAAACAAGCTTCATTTGAATTTTTGTTTTCCTGGAAATGTTGCTTAACCTTTTAAGAACGTTTTTACTAGTCTATTTCTTTTCCCCTACTATATTCTGATAACAAATTTCCAATTGCATTCCCTTTTTATTTGCCCATGTGTTACATGTACCAAAATCGATTTTCCTATTGTCTGCTTGCTAGTCTGTTCTGAAGTCCTATTTATCTTCTAGTCTACGCAGCTAAAAAGAAATTTTGTTTCACATTCCTTGTTGGCCCCATATTGTTTCTGAAAACCCCATTCCAAATTCGATTTTAACCTGGTGTTCCCAGTGCTTGCCACTGCCTTCCCTTCAAAGCAGACAAGCCTAGTGAAGGTCTAGGGGGGTTGAGGGTTGCTGGGACTCAAAAATCCTTTGTGTGCACATGTACTTTCCTGTGGATTGCATTAATTGTCATGGTGTTTTGAACTGTTCATGGTAGCAGTGAAATCAGTAAATTAAATTTGTGTGCCATCCATGTTTGAGTTGTCTTAGTGTGCCACTTGACTAAAAGTACTCTGAGGTTTGTGTTGCCAATCCTTAGTGGCTACTGTAACTGTGTATTGAATTTTCCCATTAAATCACCAATTAATAAATATTCATTGATAACAAACCGGACTGGTTCCTGGTCTACTGTGATACTGGGTACTTGTGGAGGTTGGGTGCGAGACGGGTTAGAGGCCTCCTTAAAAACAAATCTGGTTGTAAAAATAAAAAGCGCTTTTATTGCGTGCCACATTCATTACAGAGGAAAGAGATCCCTGATTTGCTTGTGCTGCATAATATATCATGGCAATATTGGTTGAAGATACACTACAGTTAGGTACCACAGAGGATGGCAATGGAAGCACCACCATCCTTCTGTGAGGAGGATTTGGCCAAGGTGCCTAGCATTCTATGGACCACCAGTCCCTATGATGTGGGGCTTCTGAAAGGAGTGGGGAGGGTTAAGTTACAGCTGAAATTAGGAGCAATTTTACCCAGAGTCAAACAATACCCACTATCCAAAGAAGCAGATACAGGTGTTTATGCGACAATTGCAGCACTAGTGGAGCAGGGTTTTCTACTACCATCAGAATCACCATGCAGCACTCCTGTATACCCAGTTAAGAAAGCAAAAAGGGAGTCATGGCATTTTATCCAGGACTTGCGCCCCCTTAAACACATTGTAGAAGCAGAGTATCCTCTAGTTCCAAATCCAGTGACAATTGTGTGCAACATTCTGGTGGAAGCTGCCTGGTTTACGCTCATAGACTTGAAGAATACCTTCTTCTCTATACCACTACACCCAGACTCACAAAACTTGACTTCCTTTATGTATAAAAACCAAACATAGAAGACTTCCTCCAGGGTACTGTAGAGCATGGGTTTTTGATTACAGCACTTACACCAGGCCTTTACTGGGTGCTCTGATTGAAGAATAAAAGGGACACAAGACAATAAAATGGACAACAGAAATGATTGAGGCATTTGATGACCTAAAAGAAGCAAAATGCACAGCTACAGTGTTAGGGATCTCAGACTACAAAAAGGAATTCTTCTTATTCTCAAACACTGATGGTGTAGTAATGAAAGCAGTACTGACACAGAAGACAAGTTTGGGGAACAAGCCAATAGCCTACTACAGTGAGCAACTTGACCCAGTAATAAGTGGACACGATCCTTGCGAACATGCTTTGGCTGCTGCCGCTTTGCAGTGGCCAATCAGCAGGTATTACCATGGGGAGCAGCACCACTCTTTACGTGGAACGTGCCCTCTTTGCAATACTGTACAAACCAAAGAGCACACTGACAACACAAAGAGCATCAGAGTATGAAGTGTTAATATCAGACCGATCACTTAAGGTGGTGAGGTGCATAGTGATTAACCCGGCAACGTTTCTTGGAGACATCTTGCAGGACAGTGACTACGCACATGACTTCATTGAAAACATAAAGGAATTCAGTGTCACCCATAAGTACAGGAGGACGCACCTGAGGGGGAGAAGTGCTTTACATGGATGGTTCTTCCACGATTGATCAGACGGATGGGGCCAGACATACAGGAACTGCAGTGGTGAGGTTGAGAGTGAATGGAACGAGTGAGTTAATGATCAGTGTGCAATTACCATCACATTATTCAGCACAAACAGTAGAATTAGCGGCCTTAATATTGGCATTGGAACACAGCAGAGGAAAGGAGGTGACAGCCTACTCAGATTCCACATACGTGACATTAACAGTACACTCAGGACTGTCATGATCGACGAGGAGGGTCTTCAGGAGGGCAGATGAATCATCAGTGCAGCATGTACTTTTATTGGGCAGATTGATTGAAGTTATAAAGTATCCTGTGCAGAGAGCCATAGTGAAGTGCCAAGCAAATACATGAGGGGAAGACCCTATCTAAAGGGGAAACAAAGCAGCAGACTCAGAAGCAAAGTGTGCCGCATATTTTGGAGAGCCCCTAGAAATGGAAGCATTGTCACACGCTTGTGACTATGCAAATACAATGGTACTAAAGGAAGGGTACACTGTATTACCAGAAACACAGCTAATGGAGTTGCAGGGAGCTGCACCCAGGGAGGAGAAAGACTTGTGGACTAGGAGGGGATGTACAGTCTCTCCAACAGACACCCTATGGCAGCAGAATAACACATTAAATGTGGTCATGCCACCAGCATTATTGCACACTGCAATGACACAGTTGCTCTATCCAACACACACAGGCAAGGAGGTAATTCCTGCCCATATTGGAGGAACATGATTCTGCCCTAACTTGGTGGAACACATGGCTGTATTTGTGAGTAACTGCTTAACATGCAAACAGTTTACTGCAGGACATACATTGAGAGTTGTGAGATGATCCATACCTCTCCCAGCTGGTCCATTGCAACATCTCCATGTTGACTATGTTGACATGATCCATGTTTGCCAAGGATACCGCTACATGATAGTGGTTGTGTGCCCATTCTATTGGTGGATTGAGGCAGGCTGCTGTTCCCATCCTGATTCCCTTGGGGCCGTGAAGTTTTTGGTCCGGGAAGTATTCCTATGATGGGGCCTGTGTGAGGTCCTGCGATCTGACAATGGCCCTCACTTCGCCAATGAGATATTGAAGCACATTCCAACATTGCTGGGCATTCAACATGAATTCTCCTGTGCAGGGTGTGTGAACGCCTCAATGGCCTCTTGAAGGAAAGCATAGCCAAAACCAAAAAGAGCACAAATAAGAAACCGCTCCATTGTTTGCCAGTGGAACTCTTTGCATTGCGCAATAATCCCGGGTCTGACCACCATTTAACGACCTATGAGGTGGTGACAGGACATTGCATGCAACTTCCCCTGGCACCTCCCACTAGGGCACTAAAGGATGTTGAGAGTAGTGCAGCTGTGTTAGGCCAGGAAATGTTTGATTACATTACTTCATTGATTGCTTGTGCCTCTTTTACCTCTCGCCAGATACAATGACACCAGGGAGCCCCTGAAGACAGCGGAGAAAACAAAAGTGTCAACGAACCAAAGGACTCTCTGACAGAACGACTTGTTCATCCCGGTGACAGTGTACTTTTGAGAAATGTTATCCGGCGGTGGGACGTGCTCAGATTTACCAGACCATATATTGTTGAGGCGGTGGCTGACAGAGCATTACATTGGAAGGAGAGACCATCTGGAACCACCTCTCAGATGTCACGCCCTACAAATCTGAAGCCTCACCTGGCAACAAGATCGACAGGGCCACCGATCAGCAGCATGCGGAACAAAACGATATTTCTGAACTCACACTGCCGAGTAGAGGACACCCAATGGTTACTTGCTCAAGGGCAGCAGAGTTAGGGCAAGGACTTCATACACATCCTGAGTGAGGATACACTGTTTGTTATTTTATTCTCTACATATATTCTTTGTGAAAGCTGACTATTGTAGGGGAGGACTGGTCCAAAAGACCCTCCTCACCCGCGTCTCCTCCCCAGGTGAGGGCCCTGGCTCACTGGGCGTCCCCTCATACCACCCGGGCCCAGGTGGTGGAGGGTCCACCTGCTGACGACATGGCTCACACGTATCGATTACCCACATATGTATTGAAAGTAGTTAGGCCTAGAAACCAATTTCGCCCAGCAAGGATGAGGAGAGCTCAGCGCAATGTAGCGCGGCCCCATCCCTCGGAAGATTTCAACTATCCCTGTTGCTGCAGCTCCCTGGCAGATCCGCTGCAAGCATGTTCCCACGAGAAGGGCGGACATGAGCTAACACAATATACTGACATTGTAACATTTCACCGTCCGCAGGACATCACTGCTCCCAGGATGACCCGGTTGGCAGGGCTTGGGTGAAGGGAAGGTCTGCAGAACGGGTCTCGGATGGAAGAGGAAAAGTACCCAGATATAAATGTAAAAGAAACTACTTGTTGTATTCTCCCCATACACACCATGCATGCCAAAGATACCTGTAGAATTGTGTAGTTAGTGTACGTAACACCAGCCATCAAGGACCCGCACACCCAGCGGTCCAGCGCCATGCCTGAACTAATGCTGCTACAGCACACAAGACGACAAGCGTAACCATGCAGGGGGCACCTGTGAGAGGTGTGCAAGAATGTACCCGCCACGTGTGTTCGTTCAAATGCCCCTTGCATAACCGCCACCGTCACAATACGGCGGCGGGCCATTCTCTGTGTGCTGCACCAACCGTAATGCTACCTCATTTATTGCAAGATGTTTATGCATAAAGTTAAATGTGTGATTATTGAAATATAGTGTACTAATAAGACACTCAGACTGAATATAACTGGAACATGTTCTGTAAAGTTAAAGGTGCGTTCTCAAGTAATCCATACAAATATTATACAGTGTTTTAACGATTGTACATGGTTGCACCTCCAAAGGACCGGCAACACGGGAGGAAGATACCTTTGTAGAAATATGCAAGGCCATTCCCCTCCCACCCCGCGAAGACTGCCAAAAGCATGAGAACAGAGGGCCGCGCCGCGCTGTCCCACCTCCCCCTACCAGACTGGAACCGCTCCACAGATGCGCAGCCCCCCTTAGCAGCACCGAAGGCCACGGGCCGTCACCTTAACTATTTACAGCCTAGCAGTAAACCTCGGTCTGAACCCACCCATCCACAGGCGCCCCCTCGTAAACCCCACAACCCACCAGATCATCCTAGACTTATGGCCCTGTGCAATGAGGACACCCAACACTGTGGCAACACACAGAGACACATTTATAAACACATCTAACAAGATAGGGAGACTTGTACCGTCCGTCCCATGCCCCGAAACTTAGCCCCTCAACCTATGATACCGGTCAACAGGACGCTGGTAACCATGCCCTGATGAATGACCATCAGGCCTCTCACAAGGTGCATTCCTCCTGTGTTGCATTGACCTGTAGGATAACCTACTGGAAGATTTACTGGAAAAAAGATAATAACACAAGGACTGAATGACTGCGGTGTGCATGGCCTAGGGCAAAGAAGTCAGGAAAAGACATTCATCTCTGACACTGGCCGCGGAGGCACACCGACACCGCCCGGATGACCTCTGCCAACTCGTCAGGCCCAGCCCTACCCACGAGGCTGACCAGTGACGTTCTTCTGCCACGACCAACCACCTCGCAGCAGCACCTATAGTTAGTCATCGCCACCCAATCCCATTGAACTTGTGCCCCCTATAGTATGTAGGTTTTGATGACGTTTTTTGTAATTATATACGCCTGTCTTTGCGATTGTCAGACAGAGCGCTCTCGGAGTTTTGCAGAGTTCTTTGCATGCCCTATCCTGATTGATAAACTCCCATTTAAGCTCACCCGCACTCTGTCTTGGCTTTATTCCCTACCTGGGAGAATCCATCATTGTCTCTCATTGCGGGGAGGATCGTGCTGGCTGGGGACGCTCCCTTTCACTATGATATTTGAATCATGATCATGTTGCTCAATGATTTACAATGATTTTTTGGACAATTTGTCCACTATATTAGGAAACTCAACAGATTCCGAGCACGTCCACCTAGAATGTACTATTTTGATTTCATAGAATATTTAAGCTTACCCACAGCTTGAACGAGGAAAACCTTCAGTTCTCGCCATATTAACAGACCCTGGAATCAGAACTGTGCAGCAAGAACTATTCATCTTCACCATGAGCGATTATCTGGTCCACAAGACTTAAAACTAATTTGACACAAACACAATAATGCTCACTTTAGCACATTTCAGGCGGGCAACTGATATCTTCAAGCTGCGCAAGGATTCAGCAGCACAGTTAAAGATGGTTAAAATAATAAAAATGTGCTTATTTGGTTGTGTCTCTTATTTCCAAGTGGGGTATTCGTATTCGTATTTTGGAGAATATCTCTCATTTCTACTAACACTGCTGTATCCTCTTCGAACATTACCCCAACCCCAGCAGGTGGAACGACCATGTCAGGTGGACAGGAGAGCACTGAAAGCATGGTAAGGAGAGGTAAGAGCAGTTCTAACACAGACGTGCGTGGGAGTGGGTGGGTCTCTATCTCACTGACACTGCTCGAGTGTCTAATAACATGTGGTACAAGCAGATGACCAAAGTAGCTAAGGAAACCACAGAGGAGAGCTGTTATGTCTGCTCATTAATCACCTATGCCATGAGTGCCTTCAGAAGGTTTATAGAAACTGAAATACCAGCAGCAAGAGCCCAATGCCTCATGTACCTGTTTAAGAAAACAACTCGACAAAGATTTCAAGGAAAAGCAGCAACATTGAGATGGATTTCCTGAGCGACATTCGCATATGAGGAGAGTTACATAAAAACTCTTGACATGATGAACAATTATTGGCAGTTAGACCAAGTTATACAGTACAGGACTGACGGGCCACAGAAAGGCGACAAAAAAACAATAACATTGAAGGAGAAGCCCTGACTGAAGAGGGGGTGAAGGAAATAGGTAGAGAACCAGGATGTTGGGAAAGACCACGGATGCTTGTGTATGGCCAAGTATACACCAAAGAAGGATGGACAGATGGAGTAGTAGGAAGCAGACCACACACCCCAGTACAATCATCATTGAATACAGTACAAGGAGAAAATGACAAGTGCCTGAAGGAATGGGGTGCGATTGCATAACTGATCACTTGGGTAGAAAATGAAGCTGGACCAATGCCTGTAATACCCCTGAAGAAACCAGCATTATGGTACAAGAATGAAGGAGAAGTGAAGATTGGCGAAAACACAGAGTGTAGATACACCAAAAAGCACCAAGCAATGAAAATAAGCACAGCAGTACTGACGGACCACTACTGGGCATGTGGATCCAAGGCATACAAGAAGCTTCCACCTAACTGTGGAGGAGTTTGCTTGTTGGCACATATCAATATGCCATCACTGGTAGTGCCCCAAAAGGACATAAAGCTTGATGACTTCCAACAGGTCGACACTAACTCAAGAAAGAAGAGGTCTGTGAAAATAGAGGCAAAAGGAAGCGAGAAAAGGTCCATGGAAGTGAATAGAGTGGAAAGAAGGCCGGCTGTGCCCACACCCCCTTAAAATTCTCACATTAAAGAACAAACCCAAGGCCAAACTTCAAAGCACTAATTGACACTGGACTGTTGAGGTGATGATGGATTGATATAATAATTGGTGGGAAGCTAGTTCCGAAATGAGCCCACTTGTACCTGGATGTTCAGTCTGCATGCTGCTAAACGTGGATGGAAAAGTACTGATGAAGGTTAGAAGCCAACCAATTGTAGAGGACCATGTAATCAAGGGTCCTATAGTTTGTATGACCAAATGAACGTTGTGTATTTAGGGACATTCATAGTAGCCATGTTTAAGGAGGGCTTAGTTGCCCCACCTGATGTTAAGCACCCTATCACTTTCCCTCACAATTCTATACTGATATATAACTTATGCTTAGAAATTCACGTAGAACCAATCACTCCCTTCGATAGGTTTTTGTAGTTTGCCACATATGTAGTGACGTAGGTCAACGTCAATGATGACGATTTTATGCAATATAACTTCAGTTTCTGCTAAGATGTTTAGAGTAAAATGATCGTACAACTGCTTATGTTTGTTGTACTCCCCATTTTATATACTTGTTAATAAAACGGACTCCCTTTTGCCAAACTACCTGAGTCATTTTGATTATTGAGGTATGAATCAAATCTGCATCCCCATCCATCTCAGGGGTATTGCTCCTCATCTTAAAGAGCTGGTAGAACCAGTTCACTTAGTAGCAGAGAATGGTTCTTTAATAAGTCCTTCGACCATTGATATACATAAACTTTAGAGTCTCGATAATATCACATGACCTTTAACATTTGGCTGACAGGACATGAAGCTCTCTGTAGATAGTGGTTAGTATAAGTGACCAAAAAATCCTTGCAAGGAGGGTGTGACGGGTCCCCTTAATTTCAATAAGAATCCCCTCCCCTTCTACGTCGAGCAGAACAAACCACGGTTTGAAGAGGCGGTAACAGAGGTGGCGATCCCGAGGGTCCGGAAAAGAAATATGCGAATGGTGAGTAGAAACTGAGGAGTGTGGCAAATTGATGCATGCAGAGTAAAATAAAGGAGAGTAATGGAGGGTGTGGGATAAACGTAAGAAAAGGGTTAGAGTAAAAAATATGGGGAATGAGATATTGGGCCTCATTAGGACCCTGCTGGTCTGGAAAGAATGGTGGTGGTAAAACCGCCACCACCGTTCTTTCCGGATGGCTGATTAAAAGTCCTGCAGGTGGGAGGTGTCACTCCTGCCAGGTCTGACCTGGCGGGTTTAACGACACCCGCCTGCAGGCGGACATGGAAACACCGGCTCTGTCATAGACGGAACCAGTGTTTCCATGGTCCCCATCCCCATGGAGTCCTATGGGGCTCCATGGGAATGGGGACTTACAAAATTCCGCCTCTGAAATGTCCAGGTCACCGGGGTCGTAATGCTCCAGGAATCACTGAGGTGGAATGGTAATACGAGTCCGGCGGTAACCTGCAGGTTTTTCCAGCTCGGTTACTGCCGGACTCGTAATGAGGCCCATTGACTTGAGTGTGGCCGAGCAAAATAATAAGAGTAATCGTGAGCGAGGCCACAATAAGCGGATATGCCCTGTTCCTAAACTTTAAAGATTGTTAGCAGAAACCTTTATCTAGAGTCCCAGAAGTGGAACATTTAGGATAAGGGAACCGATTAAAGACGGTACAAAAAGAGATAGGTTTACGTTCTACGAGGAGTATTTTTAGAGGGCAAGACAAGTCTTAAAGGGAAGATTGTAAACAATTTGTGTGACCAGTCAAGTCTGTCTGTTTGTTTTAAGTGATTTTAAAGTGTAATGATGTCATAATTAAAGAACACATTTTATGATAGAGAAGCGCGAAAGCTAAGAAAAAGGAAATTGATTGTTTAAAAATTGTATTTTGAGGGTTGTTTTTTAGCAAGATTAAAGTAAGGTGTAGTTTTATTGTAGTTGCGCCTCGTGCAGTGTCTAGTTATTTGAGGTTGTTCCCGGTAGAAGAGAAATTTAGATCTTCATGGAATGCTCTTCGACTTATGTGGTGTGCTGAACTGGGTGGAGATATTTCTATGCAGGATTGGGAGGTTCTATGGAAGGTTCCAGTTAGGATGAAAATTGATCTAAATTTACGATATATTCAACAGAGGATTTTGGGGCGTCTGTTTTAGACTCCAGTTAAAATGCACAGATTTGGCTTAAGGGAGGATAGTATATGTTGGAGTTGTTCTACGGAGGAAGGCACTTTGCTTCACATGTTATGGGATTGTTCGAGGGTTAAAGGTTTTTGGAGTGAGGTTTTGGACAGAGTTGATTTGCTCGGGAACATCTCTTTTCCAAGGACACCATCATCAGTTCTTTTGAAATCCCCAGTGGGCACTCGTCACTTTAGCTATGCGACTCTGTGTTGGGCTAATAAGGTGTTTTTGGTGGCGACTCGTCAAATTTTACGCCTCTGGAAGACGAGAAAGAAACCAAGTATTGATGAACGGTTATCGCAGGTGCAGTTGCTCTCAAGATTTGAGAGGATTAAGTATTATGCTTTACATAAAGAAGAATTTTATAAGGAACAACGGGAGGCTTTTAATGAACTCTATGTGTGAATTAAGTGCTGATGGGCGATGGTTTTTGTTTCAGAGTGGTTAATTTACTATTGTGTTCTTTTTATTGTGTTTGTCTTGTGTTGTGTGTTTGTGTTTTTTTTTTCTCTTGTTTTCCTCTGATTTTTGGCTAGTTATCATTTCAAATTAGGTTTGTTGCGATTAGTAGAGATAATTGATAGGTTTTTCTTATTGATTCTGTACTATTTGTAACAACTTGTATAATGCTTTTTTCATTTTATTTGTCGTTTTCTTGTTATCATAATTGTTGTTTTGGAATGATATGTATTTCTTTTGATAAATCTTTAAATAAAGTTGTCAAAAAAAAAAAAATAAGTAAAAATTGTTTTTTGATGGGATTGGAGCTTGCGACGATTGGTGCTCACTCATATTGTATTTTTTGTCGAGACGTATTTTGGAAACTGTGATTGAAGAGTAAGTGAGTGATAGCTAAGAAAGAGTGAAGGATTAAAAAATTGAAGAAATTACTCCATTAGTGCACCTCTGTAAACAGTTGCCGAAACATGCGCTTAAACTTAGACAATATAGTGCAGAATGAGTTAAAGGAATCACAAACAATATGTTTAAGCTGTGGCCACAAGGCAGATCATTATCGAAGGCAGTCCTGCAACATATGACAACATATTTGGATGCAGCATATGCTGGGAAGAAGCTAGAAAAGCGCTTAACGAGCCTAGAACGTTGGAAGATGTATCAACAAGAGAAGGAGGAGGAGCCTCCTTTAGATTGGATACTTAATGTATGCAAAGAGGGGGGTGACGAGCCTTCTGCTCTGCCTTCCCCGCCTGAAATAGAAGACGAGAATAAGAAAGACAATGGGTTATACCCGTACAGGAACTTAAAGCAGCGACAGGGTATAGCAACCCGGCGTATGAGTCACCTACGCAAAGTAGTGACGAGGGCCCAGAGAAAAGCATTGAGATGGATGTAATCTCCAAAGTCCAGTGGGACAAGGAGAGACGCGATAATGAGACAAGTAATCGAGCAAGCACATCTCTAGATATAGGAGGAGAAATAAAGAGATGGAAGGGAGAAAGAGATAAAACTGATGACATAGCGCTCTTACAGAACAAATGGATGGGAGGTCAGATTTTGCTTAAACTCGATGGTAAAGGCATCAAGGATGTAAGGCAAAGGGAAGATCAAGACGAACAAGATAAAAAAGATAAGGAAAGAGAGGAAAGATTCAAAGACAAAGGAGCGAAAAGTAAAGATAGGCTGAGACGAGAGCAGTTCTATCAACATGAGCAAGCGAAAAAACAAGAGAGAGCAGAATAGCAGAGGAAATGTGACAATAAACAGAGAACAGCTGACGAGCAAGAGAGGATAGAAAGGAAAAGAATAGCCGAAGAGAAAAAAATAAGAGAAAAATGAATACAAAAATGAAGAGATGAGGAGATACGAAGGGCAAATGACCGAAGGGATATGAAAAGGAAAGAAGAAGACAGAGTGAGAGAGGAAGCAAGAATGCAAACAGAATGTGACGATGATATGGAACAGAAAAGAAGTCAGAGAGCACGCGGCTCGAGTACTTGGAGAAGGAAGTGAGAAATCCTAATACAAAAGTAGCATGGGAGGACATAGAGGAATTCTTTCCAGAATACGAGTCATTACCAGGCCCGTCTAGAAACAATCTAGAAGACGAGTTTGACTCAAAAAGCATTGGGGAAGCCATCAATAAAGTATATTATGATATGAAGGCTCAGAAACAGCCAAAGGGGAAGGGAAAGAATGACCGTCTCAAAAGCACTCAACTGTATGACACAGGGGAGGCTTCATGTAGTGTGAGGCATAAAGAGCTGTCTTTAGACAGGCTGACTCTAAATAGAAATGAAGACGAGAGAAGTTGCACGAGTTGGGCACAAGAAATGTCAGACGAAGAAAGGGAAGCCTTCCATGGGGAAGGGAGAGATGACATATGTGGGTCTGAGGGATGCTTTTCTTTAAACTTGTGTCTAAAGCAACAGAGCCATTGACACAGACAGACCGATTTCGGGGGCAACTCCACGGTTATAGGGGGGAGTCACCGCCCTTTGCAAGCAGGTTAAGATCATTGCCAGGTAGACAGCGGTATGGCAATATTTTCCTGCAGTGGAGAGACAAATGATGAGAGATGAGGATGAGTTTGGGGCGTCGCAGTTTCCTTTGTTCAAAAAAAGGAGGGGCCAGACCACAGTACATACCGTGGGCCCAGATGGACAAGGATAATTTAAGGTGTAAACTCCCACGTTTAACTTCTGGCGCTGGGAAATGGATGCATGAATTAGAGAAAATGACGAGAGGAAACACGTTGGCTATAGGGGACATCAAAGGTCTTTTAATCACCATACTTGGTGAGAGAGCAGATGACGTGTGGACGAGGGCAGGATACCATGGTGTGACTACAGTCAACACCGCTCACGATGGAGCACCATGCAATAACTGTAGGGCGGCAGTTTGGAAAGCGCTTCGAGTACTCTATCCGGACATGTCCGATATGGGAGCTATAATGACAAAAAAGATGAAGGAAGGAGATCTATTAGTTTACCTTCAAAGTTTTCTAGAAACTTGGGCGTTGGAAACTCGTCAATCTTGGGGAAAATCTATACCAGTGTTCTACCATATATTATGCCAAGGGCTGCCAGAGCCAGTACAGAAGCAGCTCAAGATGTTAGTGGGGATAGAGGCAAAACAATGGTCGGAAATTCAGCTGAACGTTGCGCATTACTGCAGACTCCTGCAAGAAAAGAATCTCAAAAAAGACGATGCACGCAAAGGCAACGAGGCGAAGTTGTGCAGAAAAAGCGATCCAAGTACGCCATTGAAGGGGCAATGTTGACCAGTGTAGGTGGATCAAACTCACACCAGGCAGTAAACATACCGCAGGTGAATAGTCAAAGGCAGTTCAATCAAAACAATAGTGGTTATACTCTACAAGGTAGGGTATTTCGAGGACGAGGGTGGCAAGGTTATCAAGGGAATTGGCAACATAATCAGGGAAGCTTTCAAAATAACCAAGGTAAGTTTCAAAATATGCAGAATGGTAATCAGAGTATGCAAAATGGGCATGGTGGGATACCACCACTTATGTGTTGGACGTGTGGTATGACAGGGCATTTTGCTCACACGTGTAACTGTCAAGGGTTCGTGCAAAATGGCCAGTTTTTAAGAGGGGGGATATCAAATCCAACTGCATATTCGCAGCAGAATGGAGATGGATTTGCGCAGAATCAAACGGTGCAGCAGTAAGCGCCGAGAATGCAGCAAGACTTGCTAACACAGCAGATAACAGGTAACCCGCCATAAGGACAGTTGCAGCAATCACCTATGCAGCTTCAACAGAACACAAACACAGGGCAGTCAATAACTCCTATAGTAGGGGGTGTCACTATCGATGGAGGGAATCCTTTTATGAATGATGGGACAAGGCTGTACCTGCAATAGGACAGCTCACTGGGAGACCTGATGTGTTCAATACTATCCGTGACGCCAAACTAGCATGAGGAACCAAGGGTGGATGTCAGTACAGGAGGCAAATGTTTTCGTTCTTAGTAGACACGGGTGCAACATGCTCATGTATATGAGAGGGAAAGTTTTCAATGCCTGCAAATGCCATGAATACTCAAGGATTCACCGGAGCAACAAGTTGAGTTCCTTTTACCGAAGAATTACCAGTCTCCATGGGAGAATGCGACATGAAGGTGCCACTGCTCTATTTGAGACAAACACCTGTTAATATAGTGGGATGAGATTTAATGACAAAGTTGAATATGACAATCTCGTTCGCTGATGAAGGTATAGTGTGTTCAATGCCAGGAATGCATTATGTAAACATTGCAAAATTATTATGGCATATGCATGACAACTAGCTTTGAGAGCAACTCCATTAGAACCAGAGGTTTTTCAGTATGGGGTATGTTGTCAGGGTTACCAGGCCTAGCAGGCAGAACAATGAGAACTCCCGATAAATTTTTGTTTATGCCAAGAATACCTATGTTCGAGGAAAAGGGACAAGTCTTTCCCTTAAAGATACAAGCAGTCATAGTGCATGGGGAAATGGCTTTGCTTGATGGCAATGATGATGAGGGCAGACAATGGTGTGCAGTAATCGCCATTGGAGAAGTTTACAGATTGACTGACGTCACTGATGAAGACCTGTTTGAGGATCACTCATCTGATGATGAGGTGATATTCGAAATGAGCATTACGTATTAGGTAAAAGTGATTAAAAGAGAAGTTCCTCAGAAAATGATGTTAGCACAAAAACGTCCTGAATATTTTGACGAAGATATTCCGAAAGTGCCAGTTTCATTATGGACCACAGGCCCCTTTGCTGTATGCCTAATAAAGGGGGTTGGGTTAGTAAAGATTACATTGAAACCAGGAGCAATTTTACCTCGAGCACGACAGTATCCCATGTCTCAAGAGGTGGATGAAGGTATTTTTAAGACAATTTCCGCCATGATGGATTAGGGTATTTTAATGATGTCAGAGTCACCATGTAATACTGCGGTGTACCCTATCAAGAAATCTAAGGGGGGGTCTTGGAGACTAATACAAGATTTGAGGCCAATAAACAAAATTGTAGAAGCTGAGTTCCCTCTAGTCCCAAACCCGTCTACAATTCTATGTAGTATACCTGTTGACGCATGATATTTCACAGTGATTGACTTGAAAAACACATTTTTCTCAATCCCATTGCATAAAGACTCGCAGAAACAGTTGCACAAATTGTAACGAGTCTTGCCTGGCTGGAACCTCTAATGAAAACACTAATTGGTGATCTGCCAGACAAGGAAAAGTCATAAAATAACATACTGGTCATAAACTCATGGAATTGCTGTGGGTTTAAGAATCTAAAACTATGGTTTCAGCAGATTCAATATGATAACTTACCGGCTGTAATCATAGTGCAAGAAACCATGGCACTTCAGAACATTTACTTAGAAGGCTATACGGCCTTCTGTGCCCATGCTGTGAAAGGTACATTTGAGCGTCCATCCGGGGGGGGCTGGCTATATTTGTGAAACACAGTTATAGTGTTAAGACTCGTCAAGTGTATACTTCCACAGACATTCTTGCCATTGAACTTTCCTCAAGTGCTCAAATGTATTCATATATACTAATCATTTCAATATACTGGAATCCGACTGTAATGCCGGTAGACAGCATGATTGACAAACTAAATAATGTTATTACAGATGCTGTTGTAAACTTTCCAAACATGCAGATCATTATAGGTGGTGATTTTAATTCAAATCTCATTATAACGACTGTCAGGCCTGAAATATCAAATTATCTATATGCTATATCCGCATATGAAAGAAGTCAGTTATGGTTAGATTACTTTGAACAGTGGGACATGCAAGTAATACCTTTTTCCCTTAAAGCGCCATTGCATACATGGTCTTGTGGATCTAAAACCTCCACGATTGACTACATTGTGATTTCTGCCCCCCTAGCTAATACGGCAACCGTATGTAATATCATATATTCCCACCTCAGTGATCATGGCATTTTGGAATGCTGTCTT
This sequence comes from Ambystoma mexicanum, assembly GCF_040938575.1. Lineage (NCBI taxonomy): Eukaryota > Metazoa > Chordata > Amphibia > Caudata > Ambystomatidae > Ambystoma > Ambystoma mexicanum. The sequence goes on along the minus strand of NC_090930.1, from coordinate 1,104,517,500 downwards.
GAATGTAATCTTCCAGTACATAACTCTATACCTACCTTGACTTTATTAGAAGAAGATCGGAAGGCAATATCCATTAGATGGAACACTAGCCTATATAGGCAATTGAACTACCTAGTGAATAGAGACATGGTTAAAACAAATGCTCAAATGATCTCTACATGTGATCTTAAGGCTTGTGATATAAAGAATGATGTTATGATACAGGGACATGTTGAAGCGCTAGCAAAGCAAAAAATATCTGAACAACCGAATACTTACAGTGGTACCTATAATGCTGCAATTGCCCTTAGGAAAAAACAAAAAAATAGCGAAATACGCAATCGGCTGAAGTATGCTAACGGCAGTATTTCATATCCCAATGAAAAAAGAAAAATTCTGATAAGATACAAAAATAATCTTAAACTACTGAAGTTCGACAAATATATCAAAGCCAATCAAAAAATGATTCACAATCTCATGGATAAAAACACTAGAGAGGTTTGGGCGACATTGAAAGATCCGCTGTCGAAAGGTATCCCCACATTATGTTCGGCTGTGAGTGGCAAAGATTGGATTGAATTATATAAGAAAAAATATGCCCTGCCACAGAAATTCAGTAATTCCGAAACTGTAGTCTCTATGACAGAGCTGCCAACACAATGTCCATGGGCCTTAGATAATATTGTACAGATTATAATAAAATTGAAATCCTCTAAGGCTGCTGGGCCGGATGGCATCCCTCCGTGCGTCTTAAAAGATGACCCAAAGTTATGGGCAGCAATTATACTAAGGTGCTTGGAATGTGTATTTCAATCCAAAACTGTACCATCATCATGGCTATCTGCCCTTGTAATACCAATACATAAAAAAGGTCCTCTAAATGACCCGGATGATTTTAGACCTATAGCCCTGATTGATGTATCCGCAAAGATCTTTGCTGTGTTAATTCTAAGAGACTTAAATGACTTAATTGCCAAACAGAACATTTTTTCACGATATCAAACAGGTTTTCGTAAAGGAATGGGGACGCTGTTAAATACTACCATGTTGGCACACGTTATAAAACTTACTAGGCAGAAAGATCATGGTCCGATCTATATGGCCCTCTTGGACATATCTGGGGCATTTGATTCAGTGATAAGACATCTATTGTGGCAAAGAATGCAAGTACTATCGATACCATCATATCTTATAGCAACACACCAATACAAATTACAGGATGAAACTTGACAATAATGGAACCCTGACTCCTGCGATTCCCACCCACATAGGAGTAAAACAGGGATGTAACCTAGCAGCTACTCTCTTCAATCTGTATCTAACTGAAATAGGTAGCCTATGGCCAAGTAGCAATTCCTTTGCAGTCAAAATGGGTGAATTGCGCTTAGATTGGTTAGCATTTGCTGATGATCTTATACTATTCGATCTAACGCCATTTGGAATGCAAAACAAACTGATTTCCCTAATTGACTTCTGTGAGAATCATAACCTGAAGCTGAATCAAAAAAATCAAATATTTTGATCTTCACAAATAAGAGAAAGCTAATTTGTTATCAATGGAACATCAAAGGGATGATCATTCCACGAGCACTGGCTATGATATACTTAGGGTACAATTTAACCAACTTGGATTCCATTGACAAATGGCAGATAGAAATTATGACTAAATCCTTGCCATTGATTGCACAAATGAAACTTATATACTTAAAGGTTTGTCAATTCTCACTGATTCCGTTGATCGAATTTTACATTCTCAAAGTTGAAGCCATCGTTATTTATGGCTTAGATTTGTGTTCCCTTGGAATTGGCTTAGCCTTGAATAAAATCCAAGGCAAAATATGGAAAAAAGTATTGCATCTATCGCCATCTTTGCCAAACGCCATAATTATTCACGAACTGGGGCTTACTTCTCTTGCTATGAAATATCTATGACAGAAAATGGCTAGCTATGCAAAAATATTAGACCGTGCGCCAAATTCGTTATATGAAGATCTGCGAAAAATGCTAACACAGGGTTATCCAAATTCTGTTCATGTTGCTGGTCAATGGTGCGTAAACACCCTAGAAATTATTGCAATGGATACTGATGATCTAATTAAATGGCCACAACTCGTGAAGAAGAAATTACTGCAATATGACACTCACATCTGATAAAATTGGGGCTTATACAGCGTATAAGGAATACGCAAAATTCCGACACAAACAAAAACCATTGCTCCCCTATATCAGACAGATTCCCTGTCAGAAGATACACATTTTATACATGCGCTTTAAATTTAACCTAATATCTACATTAGAGCGTACAAAAAACTGGGTGGGTAATGCTCTACTATCTGAAGATTGTAGATTTTGTAAAACCCAGGCAAACGAATCTTTGAAACATCTCGTGTTATATTGTGCGCACTTTTCAAAGGAAAGGTTGAAATACATTGGGAAATATGTGGATGAACCTGTTACTTACAAACTGGAACTGGTGTGGACACAATGTATGTGGTGATATAGGCAATCGCTGATTATTGATTTATGTCATCTTCTATCTGTGATTGATTTGAATATTGGAAACCTCAAAATCTGAATTGGCTACAATGAATGTATATGAAGTGAACAAATGAATTAATAGGTCTTTGTCTTCGATATTGTTATTTTTAAGTGGCACTGCTATTATTCTGACCTATGTTCATATGATGTATTTTGTTGTTTTTTTATGTTATTGTCTTTGCTGTTTTTGTTGTCTTTTATTTATTTTATTTTTTATCTTCTCTTCTTTTCATTTGTATCTTTTATAAACTGTTTTTAAATTGTGTTGTAAAGATATTTTATATCGTAAAACAACAATAATAATAAAAAAAAAGTAAAAAAGACTTGCAGGATCTGACGTTATTTACTTTCAGGCAAAGTCGTCCGAAAAGCACTCGTTTACCCCAGGGATACTGTGAGTCCCCATCGATTTTCAATAGAGTCCTTCAGATGGACTTAAGCAATATTGCCTTATGTCAGGAAAAAGGGCTGGTGCAAGAAAGGAGTGTGCAAAAGGCGGTAGAGGTCTGTGGAATTCACAAATTCAACTCTAACTACATTTCCCAGTATGCTTTGGAGAAAATTGTAGTTGCGGCCGTGCGGCCGTTGACACAGCTAGTAAGGATTAACAAACGTTTATAAGGAGTAACGGAGCCACGGCAGGTGTGGCTTATTTTGTGTATCGAAGCAGGAGCAGGCGAAGCTACGACACAGGCAGCAGCATGTGAAAACTCTCTACGGGAACACGGACTGCAGGCGGCTGCAGAATCCATTTTAGAAGCTGAAGACTGCTACGTCCGGGAAGACTTGCGGGTCTCCCGGACCTGAGTTAAGTACAGGGCGAGTGGCGGCGGGCAGAATCACGCTCTTATGGGTGTTATTTGCTTTGTGTGGAAACGGCGCGCTTACCGCTCGGACATAAAGTAGTTTGTCCTTGTTTCTAGTACCCTGCCGCCTTGAAAATCCAGTGCTAGAAGTTTGTTCGCTCGCAAGGTTCATTGATCAATGCGGGTGGAACAGCCATTACTGCATTGTATCACAACAAATCACGTTCTAAAATCAAAAGGGGCATATGTTATTTGTTATTTATGTTGCTGCAAATACGTTCCATGTTTCATGTTATGTGTGCATATTCATTGTTTTCTGTAAGCCCACGGGCCATGTGTTTGTTGATTCATTGTGGGATTTTCTCCCAAGTATGACATGTGCAGATTATCATCTATGTTTCTGTGTTTATGAGGTCGTAGGGACAGGTCTAAGACTATGGTAGATGCACGTATTAAGGTGTTTCAAATCTCAGGTCTATATTCTGTGTATGGTATGCTGGATACAGGTGTAAAGTGTTCAGAGGAAAGTAGGTAGGGTTCTTTCCCGTTGCTTCCCTTGTCCTATCCAACATAGGTTTTCCTAACCCTCTTACCGGTGTTCCTAATTTTCCCCCACCCTATCCACAACCTCTTCCTAACTCCTCTTCCCCCCATTGGCTGCCACGTGGTGTCCTGTTTATTCTATCAGGTGCCTGTGCCAACCACGGGTGGAGGGTCGACTTCATTCGGCTTATGTGGTTTGGGAGAGAGTGTTGAATTCTCTTCCCTTGTACTGAGTATTATTGACACCTTAGAAAGCGTTGTGTTACAATACGTAGATGACATTTTGGTTTGTAGCACCACAGAGGAAGAGTGCAGACGTGATTCTGTTCAGTTGATGACTATACCTGCTGACAAAGGATATAAGGTTGACAAGGAAAAGTTACAATATTGTCAACAAGAAGTGTTGTACATTTGTACATAGGCCGATTGATTTCACATGAAGGAAAACAAGTCACTCCTGAAAGAGCTTAGGCTATTTTAAAAACAGCTAAGCCACATACAGTAAAACAGATAATGAGCTTTTTGGGACTATGTAATTATGTCAAAGCATGGGTCTTTGACTACAGCTTGTATACAAGGCCTCTTTTACAGGCCTTGAAGAAAGCACAGGCAATGCAAGAAAAAATTGTGTGGACTGAGGGGATGGAAAGTGGGTTTGATGAATTGAAAAAAACAATTTGCACAGCTCCAGTTTTAGGAATACATATGGCGCTGTTATGACAGCAGTGCTCACGCACAGAACCACATTGGGGTACAAACCCCTTGCATATTACAGCGGTTTCTTAGAACCAGTAAAGAGATGCCATTTTCCATGTGAACAAAGTTTAGCAGCCGCCGCATTTGCCATAGAGAAAGCAGCAAGCATAGTGATGGGACGTTCCATGACCTTATTTGTTGAGCACGCACTAGTTGCCATTTTAGAAAAACCAAAAGGCACGTTAACTTCTCAAAGGGCTTCTGCCTACGAGGTAGTTTTATCAAACCCCACGATCAAAATAGTCTGATGTCAAATAGTGAATCCAGCCATATTTATAGATTGGGCCAATGATAGAGGGAGAGCCTGTACACGATTGTGCGAAGTATGAAGAGTTCTGCGATGAGCTCCCTAGAATAAATGAGAGTGCATTAGCAGGAGGAGAGATTGTTTTTATTGACGGTTCTTCAAGGATCGATGTAAATGATCGCGAAAGGTATACAGGTGCTGCTGTGGTAAAGCACATGGCTAATGGGGAATTTCAGATGCTTAATAGTACTCGATTGCCATCTCATTATTCAGCACACGCTGCAGAATTATTGGAGTTGATACTCGCGATCGAGAGTCATGCAGACCAGGAAGTAACAGTGTACAGCAACTCAGCCTACGTGACTTCAACGGTGCATGCAGGACTAGCACGTTGGAAAAGGAGGGGTTGGTATGCCAGTGCAGCATGCCACTCTATTGGACAGGCTTATTAAGGCACTACAGCTCCCAGTAGGCATAGTAGTCGTTAAATGCGCAGCTCACACTAAAGGGATAGATTTTATCTCACGTGGAAATCAAGCAGCAGACGCTGAGGCTAAGGGTATAGCAAATACAGAGATAGGGATGATGAATGTTGAGACCCATGGTGTGAATGAAAGGATGACTCTAATGATGACTGTAGTTGAAGGATATAACCATTTGTCCAAAATGCAGCTAGTGAAGATCAAGGGGGAGAACCTCAAGAGGAAAATAATTTGTGGGTGCGAAGAGGGTGTTCTTTAAACCCCTCTGAAGCATTGTGGTGACAGGACAGCACTGGTAAACCGGTGATGCCTGTAGCCTTATTAAGGGTGGCGCTGGAACAGCTACACTACGCCGCTCATACAACTAGGGAGAATCTCACTGCAACTATTGCTGAGGATTGGTTTGTGCCAAATTTGATGGAGCATGTTGTATTTTGAGTACTGAACTGTATGGTGTGTCAACAATTTATGGCTGGGCATACACTGTGCACAGTTAGAGGAGTCATTCCAAAACCTAATGGCCCTTTTCAGCACTTGCATATCGACTATGTCGACATGATACAAGTATGTAATGGATATAGATACCTGATTGTAGTGGTTTGTCCTTTCTCAAGATGGATAGAAGAAGGTCCCTGTACACACCAAGACTCTACCTGTACAGCAAAATTCTTAGTGTGGGAGGTATTTCCTAGATGGGGAGTATGTGAAGTTATGAGGTCAGATAATGCTCCTCCTTTTGTCAACACAATAATTGAACAGATTAGCTTGTTGCTTGGTATAAAGCACAAACTTTCCTCAGCTTATCATCCGCAAGGAAATGGGATTTTGGAGAGGCTCAACGGCTTGCTTAAAGAAAGAATAGCCAAGTTGAAGTTTACCTTGAAGTAGGGGTGGTTGCATTGCCTACCACTGGCATTATATGCTTTAAGGAACCAACCAGGTTCTGACCACCATCTCACACCCCGCGAAATAGTGACTGGGAGGCAGATGAGAACCCCCTAATGCCTCCATTCAGAGTTAGAAGTGATGCTCAGCCAACATCAGAACTGTTAGAATTGTAATTATGTAATTATTTGAACTGTATGACTTCCAGTATCTCTGTCATTTCAGGACAGTTGCAGAAACAAAGGTGTAGAGCAGCACAGAACACAGAAGGAGATGCTTCAACAAACCAACTTAATGAACTTACTGTACCCAAGCTATTCCCGGGAGATACGGTACTAATTCGCAATCGCGTGAGGAAAAAGTGGGACGAGCCCTGCTTTTGTGGTCCTTTCATTGTGGAAGATATCACGCCAACTGCTGTCAAAGTGCAGGGCAGGTGTGCCTGGATTTTCCTGGGAGACATCAAACTCTTTGCTGGAAAGACTTCTTTGCCTGCACCCCTACACGACGAGGCAAGTACAAGCATCGGGAAAGAACCACAGCATGTGCAGACAAGATCGATGACGAGGAAGAAGGACGCAGAAGCTGACAAGTAGATAGACACAGAACTCCCTGGACTGTGGCTTGGTTCGGGACATTCCTATTAAGCCATTTATAAAAGGGTCAATGAAAATAAACCCGAACACTCTGTGCATCTCAGTTGCAGGGTCAGGGGAAGATCTGTATTCATAAAGCCACAGTGGCACATTGACTTTGTACTGAGGCGTGTTTAAGCCTTGATAAAAAGTAGGTTATGCCAGATTTTGGCTGTGGACACAGCAATTGGAAAAGGGTACAATACCCAGATTTGTTTAAAACAGAGTTCCTGTTTAGGTTTACCTATGGTGTTACCCAGTGATGACCTGACTAGGAACAGTCTCACCTATTTTGAGTTGGTACTGCGCAATTGTCCGTCGCTGGTGAGGAGAACCACCCGCATTCTAGCATTTTTACAAAATCCTAAAAATGAAGAAATTATAAAAATGTTACTCATAGTCATCACTGAACAGTTCTTGCAATTACCTGAATACAATGAGAGAATACAAATGCCCCTATCAAACGAAGCAGCTCATAGACTAGTCAGTATGGTGTTTTTTTGTCTAATTGAAGAGTATATGCACCTTGTTGGGAGGCGCACTGATGTGCGCACCTTTCTCACGGATCCTAGAAACACTTCAAATATGAATATGATCCTGGAAGGTATCATTATCCAAGTAAGCATCTATTCTGAAAGAAATCACAGGTCGGAGTGCAAACTTTCCTCTGAGGGACAGATCGAGAAGTTGCTGATAAAGGAAGAACTTTGGTTCCTACTGAAAGAAATTCAATATGTCGCCTGGGCTGAGGCAGATCCGAGGCATAGATTGGGAGACAATCTATGTCATGCAGATTGTATAGACTTGTTGAGGTCATTTTTCTTCATACTAAAGAGGCATCTGCATTTCAACTAGTGAAGGACTGATTCCAAAGACACAGAGATAGTGTTTTTCATCATTCAGTAAGCAGACAATTGATCAAGGACGACTTGCTGAAGTAAGACGGTAGCTTCAGAAGCAGTTCGCCATACAGAAACATTAAAACATTTAATTTTTCCTTTCTTAGGTGGTCAAGATGGCCAATCTGAATAGTAACATTATTCTGCAGCATGGAAAAAGGTGTCACGTTGTCCAAGAAGTAGATGTTGTCGGTTTATGTACCATTGTGTGATCTACAACTTTGTGTTCATAATCATACTGCTTACATTGACTGTGAGAACTGCATTTTACATGGTGCGCGTTTCTGAGCAGAAGGAAAATGTACGTGTGGCAACTACTAGTAGGCCTAGACCTTATGTAGTTACTCCTGTCTGAAAGAAAGATGGCAACTTGCCTGAGTTTAAGATGGATGTCATTAGCAATAATACACATACAAAACATGTCTTAGAGACCATTTCTAGATGCCAGAGACAGGCTGGGAAAACCAGGCAAGGTATGGGGTTGATAAAAGGTGAGCCTACGCAAGTAACACATGCAAATACACATGGTCCAGTGACAATTGACCCAAAAATAGTTCCAAAACAGAAGATCCCAGATGAAGATTATGAGAGACATTTTCATGCCTAAATGGGCTGCTGAACAGATGAGACGTTCTGAACTTTCCCCCACACAGGAAAACCGGACGGATGTTCCTGTGAGTACTTCAGAGAGAAGCTACATGGGTACACTTCATGAGATGATTATGGAAGCTCATATGAAAAGAATGAGATCAAAACGGAGCATGCAGGAAGATAATTATGAACTAAATGATTACCTGGACAGCACGGCACACCTGGGAAATAACATATGGTACCAACATATGGAGGAAGTTGGGAGAAGAACTTCAAAGGAGGAATGCTTTGTATGTGCACTCCTGCAGTACAGCATGGGGAAGTTGAAAATCTTCATAGCTGTTGAAATAGATGCGCACACAGCACATTGTCTTTCATATATAGCACTTTGCAAGACCAGAGGCCAGTTTATGGGAAGTGGTGCTTCTCTCAAATGGGAAACTGAAGGGACAGATCCAGATGAAGACGATTATATTCAAGATATAAAGACAACAAAACAATGCAAAAACAAGGAGTATCGTGATTAGATATGAAAAACCTGGAGTGAAGGGAGCTGAAATCAGAAGGGAAGTGAACAAAAAATTGGAGACCGCAGGAAAATCTGTAGATGAAATTCGGATGTGGAAGAACAGAGGTCAGATGCAGATCTGGTAATCAGTATTATCACCAGATGGCTGGGGGAAAGGAGTGGTGATCTGCAGGGCTTGGATGGTAACTAATCATCCTGAATCCACTATTTTGAATGTACGAGAGGTATGCAAACCATTGTGGCCAAGCCTTTCTAAACTACTAACCTGGGTCGAAGACAGAGGAGGACCCCTGCAAATAGTGCCTTTGGAAAGCTCAAGTTTGTGCTTCAGAAGTAATGGCACAAGGAAAGTTGGAGAAAATCAAAAATGTAATTGTATATTTGATACATCCGGGATGGTGCATGGAACAGCAGTAATTATGGATCATTATTGGGCTTGTGGAGCCAAGGCCTACATAAGGCTACCTAAAGACTGGGGAGAAATATGCACATTAGTGAATGTCCATGTTCCAGCAGTAGTGATTCCAAAAAGTGACCTGAATCGTGACAGTTTCTCAAAAGCAGATGCTCACCTGAGGAAGAAGAGATCTGTAGAGCTGATAAAGACAATAAAGAGAGAAAACTACTTTTCAGTCAAATCAATAAAAACCGTTGATTCTATCCCATATGAGCACAGACTGTTCAGCCAGACTTCTTCAGTCTTCACATTGATGTTTATGCCAAGAATCCAAGTTGGGAGCAAATACAAAGTGGCTTCAGATAAGTAAATGGGAATTGCTGCAGACAATAAACACTACTATAAAGGGGTTCAATGCAATCAGAGAAGACATGAGAGCCATAAGACTGATGTCTCTACAGTACAAGTACATCCTGGACATGATTACAGCTATGGATGGAGGTGTTTGTGCAAAAATAGGAAAATCAAGTTGCACGTTCATACCGTCTCATGATGACGAGAATGGAACTTTGACAGAGGCCATAGACATGCTGACAAAACTCCAAGGCCAGATGATAGACGAAGTATAAGACATTGCTGATGACAGCTGGTTTGGGTCACTCCTCTCTTGGGTTCCACAATGGATGGCAGATATGTTCACATTTCTTGGAGCCCTGATCATGTTGATATTGCTTGGATTTTGTGTGATCAAGATAATAATTTCACAGTGCAGGAAGACAGCAAAGAAAGCTATAGGGATGAAGATTATGATTGATGTTGAACCAGGATGCAAGCCCAAGTATCTAACAGATGAAGAGATGAGAGTCTTTGTGAAGGCCAGTATTCTTGCACCTGAGGGAACGAAGTTCCTGTACCCAAAGAACGATAAGAAATATGTGATAAAATGGGTCTATTGCAGTCCAAGTGGGCAGTGTCACGACCCTTGCCCAAAACCCCCTCTGGCAAACCCATTGGCCAGGTGGAGTCAGGACCCAGGCCTCTAGAGCCTGGCATCCTCTTCAAAAGCCCTCATGGGGCCAGTCCTGGCACCTATGGCACCAGGCTCTTACACCAAGAATAACAATGTGCTTGAGAACTACTTTATTGTATGGTCAGCCAACATGGAGGCATCCACATAGCTTGGTTCCTAAGAACCAAGCTATGCGGTCTAGTGTTTTGGGTGTGGCAGGCCAGGAACTACTTTCCCTAACACTACTTTACCTGGGCTATATAAACCACACCCTGACTGTAGAACATGCTTCGTGTTTGTAGCTTGCAACGTGACGCTCACCGTGTCCAGCTATTCCCTCGAACTACGGAGAAGCAGAACCTGCAAGGAGACAAATGGAACATCATTAGCAGCAGCATTTTACCTGCAGTCTTCATCTTTAAACACTTGCAGCTACTGAGAACAGCTTCCTCGAATCTGCACGCCTCCCAGACAGAACAACCTGAAGAGAAAGCTGTATAGACATTTACAAATTACAAACTGCTCAAAAGGATTACCTGGCTGGTCGCCTCTCGGCTGGCACCACTCTGGACATTGCACTCACGCTGAAGAACTCTGCGACCTACAAGGAAAGAAAACACAGGTTAGCAAAGGCAAGACTTCGCAGCGCTGCACATAGCGCTTACTTACCGCATCATAGCGCTCTTAATGCGCCATCATTTACCAGCGGGGCTCAACCAAGCCAGTTCGCCGCGCTGAAGCTCTGCATACCTAAGGGAGAAAAAAGAGACATTTTAAACAAAGAAAGGCATGCAGGATAGAAACAAAACTAAAGAACAGCAATAAGACCTACCTGAACAATATAAAACGGGCCGGCGTCAGTGAAGTAACTGGACGCACTCGCCAATGAAAGACAACACGCCCCTGCAAAGAAGGCAGGATGGAGAGCACGCCTAATTCTACCACAAAAACCTTCCCCACAGACCACATAAGGGCAAAGCTGAGAAGCGTACCAGCGAATAACCCAGCTGGGTGGCGTCCCTGTGGATACCAGGTGAGCGTAACAGGCAGTGAATGCTCATGACATGGAACAAGGATGAGCATGTGAAATCAACAGGTTGCCTGAAAGGAGTCATAAAGATATGTATCCCAAAGAAGCAATTCTTCAGACAAGGATGTCTAGGTATGAAGGATGATGAGAGAGTGGTCGATAAATCGCCTAGAGTGGGGAGTGTAGAGGAGGAGCCAAGTACTCCCCCTCCAACTGCCCTACCCATATTACCTATAGAATGGGAACCAAAGTATGTGATGTATGCGGAACAGCTGAACCAACAAACAGCAGAGCATGGACTCTGTGCAGTACCCAAAAGAGTACCAATACCTAAGAGAGTTTGGGAGGTAAAATACCCATTGAGGAAACCGTACCTGCACGCAATACTATGGTCATCTGAATGAGATTCCTGAAGAAGCAGAGAAACCGAAAAGGCAAGGATGAATGGTGACGGCACAGAGAAAGAGATGACACACACACCGAAGAGATGCAGGGATTAGAGATTGCAGATATTCTATAAGGCATCAAGAGGGCTACAAGGATGAGTGTCATCTTAGGATCAAGGTGAAAAAGCTTATGCCATTAAAACAGATGAAGATATTAAGCCATTTTACATGTGTACAAATGCAATTGAAACACAAGCAGCAAAGTGATCGTGAAGCTAGCTGTAAGCTTATAATAGATAGACTGCAGCAAGCGGCAAAATGTATATACATATATACCTCTATGGGTGCATATGGACAAAGAAAAGATGGATGTTTCCACTTTTACGTCACAAAGCAGTACTGAACATGAACATGGGTCAACAAGTCCTCACTCCAGTGTGTTACAGGCAATAGCAATTTTTATTACAAATGAATCCCAGAAGAAGGAGGTGGATGAGCTAGGATGCCAAATGTCTTATCAAACAGGACTTGGCTGACATTGGATACAAACTGTGTGAAGGAACAAGTGGCTCCTGTCCAGGAAGCTTGAGCAAAACAAAATACACCAGAGGACTATTAAAAAAGAATATTAAATACACAAAAAGCTCGATTTTATGATATCCAGTCACATGGTAATAGGAAATTGGAAGATCGAGGTGGTCACACCTACGAATGAAGGTCGACTGTGCCCACACTCCCTTAAAAATCTCAGAGAAAGAACAATCTCAAAGCCAAACTTCAAAGCACTAATTGACACTGGACTGTTGAAGTGATGTTGGATTGATATAATAATTGGTGGGAAGCTAGTTTCGTAATGAGCCCACTAGCACCTGGATGTTCAGTCTGCGTGCTGCTAAACATGGATTGAAAAGTACTGATGAAGGTTAGAAGCCAACCAATTGTAGAGGACCATGTAATCAAGGGTCTGAAAGTTTGTATAACCAATTGAACAAAGTGTGTTTAGTGACGCTCATAGTAGCCATCTTTAGGGAGGGCTTATTTGCCCCACCTGATGTAAAGCACCCTATAACTTTCCTTCACAATTCTATACTGATATGGAACTTATGCTTAGACATTCACGTAGAACCAATCACTGCCTTCGATAGGTTTTTGTATTTTGCCGCATAGATAGTGACGGAGGTCAACATCAGTTATGATGATTTTATGCAATATAACCTCAGTTTCTGCTAAGATGTTTAGAGTAAGAGGATCGTACCACTGTTGATGTTCGTTGTACTCCCCGTTTTATATACTTGTTAATAAAACAGACTCCCCTTTTGTCAAACTACCTTAGTCGTTTTGATTATTGATATATGAATAAAATCTGCATCCCCATCCATCTCCAGTATATTGCTACTCATCTTAAAGAGCTGGTAGACCCAGTTCAGAAACATTTCCCGAACATGGCCCGGCCTTGTGGAAATATAGGGACACGATTGTGAATGAGCAGAAGAAATATGGCTCTACAGGGTGGATTGATTATGACAGAGATTTTAGATCTAAGATGGCCTTGGTTCCCGAAATGACTTGGGACCAGAAGGACATGGAGGGTTGGGTCTCTTTCATGGGTGGTAGGGAGCTGGCAAATTGGGTGTTGGGTGATGTACCAAAGGGTTTGCAGAAGCCATAGTATGGTAAGTACGATCACAATCACAGGGAAAACAGTTGACCCTTTCACCCAGGGCCCCAGGGACGGGGGACAAGGTCAGGGACACAATAATGCTAACTTGGGACAAGGTGCTAGAGGATCAGAGGGGCCAAAAGCAAGTGGCTACCCATGCCGTTCATTTAACAAGGGTAACTGCAGCTGGGGGCCCGGTGCAGGTATGATCATTAGTGTGCAAAATGCGGGGGGCTCACCCAGTGGCAAGGTGCATCAAAAGTGAAGCTGCCAGTAGGGCCAGGGGCCAGCGCAAAGAAGCTCAGTAGTGGTGAATGGGCCAAAGGTCTGTATCCTGTGGACACACATGTGTTGCAGGAGTACTTGAATAAGTACCTGAAGCAATGTGAGAGAGATTTACTGTTTGAGGGATTTATGGAGGGACAATCCGTATATGGGCCCACTGAGGGCCCGGGTGACTAAACATCTACCTTCTACAATAGAGCAGTCTGGAGCTCAGTAGGGTTGCTGGCCCCTTTGCCCACCACCCCCTGGCCAACTTTATAGTATATCCACTGCGCATCATGCCCAAAAAGAAGTTCAGGTTGATACATCACATGTCATATCCTAAGGGGGACTCGGTAAACGATCCGCTCAACCCGAGCACTGCTCGGTGCACTATGCTTCCTTCGACAAGGCCATGGTCTTGGTGGCTGACATGGGCAGGAATGCACTTTTGCCTAAGGTGGACATTGAGCCGGCATTCCGCTTGTTACCACTACACCCTGACAGTTTCCATCTGTTGGGATTCCAATAGGAGGGCAGTTTTTATGTGGATAAATGTATGCCAATGGGTTGCTCTGTGTCATGTGCACTGTTCGAAGCTTTCAGCGCTTTTCTGGAGTGGGCAGCTTGTAGGGAGGAGCAGAGGGATGCTATCATCCACTACTTGGATGATATTCTATTCATGGGGACAGAAGGTCAGTCGACTGCTCCCTTGCAAACTCTTCTTTTCAGGAATTAGTGGGCAGACTAGTGGGCAGACTGTCATACCATTGGCACCCAAAAAAACTCAGGGCCCCTCTGAGGTGCTAACATTCCTGGGTATAGAAATTGATACCAGGCAGGGCAGTTGTAGGTTGCCACAAGACAAAACCGAGGGGCTGGTAGTCGAGATTGAGAACAATTTAGCGAAAGAAATTACCACCTTTGAAAGAATCCAGCAACTATTGAGTGAGCTGAATTTATCTTCTAAAGTAATCCCCACAGTCAGGGTGTTCACACGCAGACTAACAAGGTCAACGGCCGTGCTCAAACAAAAACACCACCACATCCGCTCAACTCTGGCCTGAAAGATGACTTAAAAATTTGGCTTTCATTTCGAAAAAGATTCAATGGGGTTCAGCTTTGGAGGACACCCTGAGAGGCAAGCGGCAAGTTGCAGATGCATTCAGATGCATCAGGCAGTGAAGGCTTAGGGGTCATCTTAGGGCAGGACTGGTGTGTTCAGAGGTGGCCCCAGCAATGGCATAAAAGGGCAGGACAAAGAATATCATGGTATTGGAACTCTTTCCTATAGTGGTAGCGCTCATGTTATGGCCGAGTGAATTAGGTAACAAAAGGGTGTGTGTTTGGTCAGACAACAAGGCTGTGGTAAAAGCCATTAACTTACAGTCTGCCTCTTGCCTGGCCGTGCTGAGCTTGTTGATAAAATTTGTGGAGATTTGCACATACAGTAATGTTGAATTTAGGGCCCGGCATGTTCAGGTTGTTGTAAATATTGCTGCTGACACTGTTTCTCAATTTCAGTGGACCAAGTTTCGGAAGGCCCATCCTGCAACCAAACTGAGGGGCACAGTTCTGGAGCAGGTGGTGGCAGCTGGTAGCGTGGACAGGGCACTCTGTGAATTGGGGAGGCCATAGCTCACACCAGGCATTAGGTCCAGGTACCAGCATGGCTATAGTAAGTTCCGGAGTGTAATTGTGGCATTGGAATGCACGGAAAGCGCCTTGGAGGAGCAAGTGCACGCATTTGTGTTATGGGCACATAGGGAACGAAAATCCAAGAGCATGGCAACAGCCCACCTGGCAGCAATGGCTTTTAATAGTAAGCTGGGGGCAGGGAAGCGGACCCCACAAAGGGTTTTTTGGTGCACACAGCATTAAAGGGTTGGAGCAGTATGGAGGGCCCCAAACAAGACAGGCGCAAACCTATTGATTTTGATTTACTTCAGAAATTACTGCCAGCCTTGATTGGTTTGTGCTTTAAGGCTTACGAGCTGTCACTATTTAGGCTCACCTTTGCATTTGCATTTTTATTCGGTGCTTTCAGGATCAGCAAGCTAGTCTCGGCCGTTAAAAATGATAGCTTACGCAGGGCCTTCGCAGTTGGAGACGTTTTCTTCTTTAGCATGACCTGGAGTGAGGGGGTGAGGATTAAGCTGAGGAGATTTAAAATGGATCTGTTGGGAAAGGGTAAATGTGTGGAGATGCATGTTTGGGGTCAACGCAGTAAGTATTTATGACACTATTATTTGTACCAACAGATGATGTGGTTGGATGATGGGTCAGTCTTTTATGAAAAAAGTGAAAATAGAGTGAATCCACCCTATTAGAATTGGAGCTCTTAGTTGGCCCTAGACCGGGCTGCACACGTGGGTACTGTGATATCCGTACGTTTTTCAAAAATAATGATACAAATTCTCAACAGTAAATCATTAAGAATTTCCCAAAGGAACTGTTTATTCACATTCCTTTTAACTTCTATTGTCGAAAATTATTGTTTCATATTCAATGAGGCCAGGCAAATATATTGGTTAAGATTTCATGTACATATGCCAATGCATTTTGGTTCAAAACCTTCTTCAGGGCTGTACATAATGTGTTAGTTCAGATGTGCCTAACATATTCTATCATTGTCAAATTCAATTACATACAAACAACCAAATGAAAGTTCATAAGATTCATGCAAAAACAGGAAAGCACATACCAATGTTTAGTCAGTCTTTTATAACACGGACAGAAAGGAAGGCCCGACAGTGGAAGGTGGGCCCCAACTTAGGATTTTGGGGGACCAAGGTCATATGGCTGTGTATTCCACGGTTGAAGTGGCACGCCTTTTTACCCGCAATACATTGGCAGCTGCATTGGAGGCCAGCACCTAGAATGTTGGTCATCCACTTGGGCAGGAATTACCCACCAAGTTGGGGAGGGGCTGTTTGCTGGCAGGTCACCTTACATATATTGGCCGAGGAGCTGCCGGACACTGACATATTTTGGTCTGAGATTGCTCCGAGGCAGCTCTGGCATGGGGCCTCTTCCGAGGAGGGGATGAAAGGTCTAGGAGGCGCCTGAACAGGAGCATAGAAACATTTTCTAGAACAGAGGTACTTAGTTTCATTGGGTATTGTTGTCTGAATTTGCTCCTGTAACATTTTGCGGCGGACGGTGTATATTTGTCAGACAAAGGAAGTGATGTCTTCCTCACAGCGATCCAGGTGGCATTAATATGGGCCCACTGCAGATAGGATTATTGGTGAGTATGTCCTGGAAGTGTGGGGGAATTAGGGGCAGCGGGCAAGCCACCCCCAAAACGTGGCAGAGTGATGCGCTATCCTAGCCAGGGATGAGTTTTGACACTGCGGTTTCAGCCGTGAGCAGTTCAGGAATGGCCGGACTTGAGCCAAATCCAAGCAACGGGCAGTTGAGACTCCGGCATCTGATGCGAGTGGTTCAGCTAATGTTTACTGACTAGCAGTACAGAGACAGAAGCGTATGTCCGCTTTGTTGCCAAGTGCATACACGGAATGGCACGGGTCGTCCTGAAAATTTATTTTATCTTTACTGGTGTGGCTGGGACTGCCCCAATTTGTTTGCTCCAAATAAACTGTGATCTTGTCTTTCCAGATACTTTACAACTGTTTCTGTGTTTTTTATAAATAAAATTAAAATGTTTTCTCAGGCTGTGACCACACAAGGAGGGGTGTGGTCAATAGGGGATCGCCCCGCTATGCATTCATGCACTCAACATCATACAACCAGCTTTGCCCCACTTAGTAGAACAGGTAGTGGTTCATAGAAGCTGAGAATCCCGACTCACAAGCATAGTGAGTCAGCGTCCAATACACGCTGAAGCCTCCCTTACATGTAAAATGTTTCAACTGTACTTACAGGATGAGGTTTTCGACTTACGTTATTTTTAGCTAAGCAAATGACCCGTTCTTACACTTCATCTTCGCAAAAGGCACTGCCCCGTGTTCTCTTCCAGACCTGCACCACCAGCGAGGGAGGGCTTCCGCATCTAGGTAAGCAGCAGCAACTCTCTAAACAGAGGGTGGGAAAAAGAGAGAAAAGAGCTATCCCGTAGCTGCCGAGGGGCTTCACACGCCTGCCCGTGGAGTCAGGAAGTCTAGACTCCAGATGTGTAGGCACAGACGCGGTGAGTCCAGTGCTGTCCTGGGTAAATATCTCAGACAGATGTTAGGGCCTTGCCTCGCAAAACCTTGCGAACGGTGACAAGGCTCAATGTTGCTGCCTGAAATACGCAGTATTTTCGACAGGAACACCGAGATTAAATGCCAGCTTCGTCATCGGTGTTCATGAACCGAATGAAGGAAAACATGTCAAGATTCAAAATTGTAGCCAGAGTCACAGGTTCGCAAAAACTTTGGGGTTCACCTCTCTGATTTTTGGGTAAACTGCGTCTCTCATATTATGTGGTTGTTCAGAGCTTTCACTTGCGTTAGAAACAAATCACTGAAGGAACAGTGACAGGGCAGAGGATTATCCAATTACAGTGCAGCTTCCACTGTGCAGATATGTAGCTGCCACTGCGCAGGATATGCCGCATCCATTGCGCAGCGCAAGCTTGGTGCTCCCACCACGCAAGCATGCTGGTGCCACTGCCTAGGTATGAGCTGCTACTGCGCAGATATGCTGCGTCCACCGCACAAGTATGCTGCTTCCACTGTGTTTAGAAATGTAGCTGCCACTGCACACGTATGCCGCATCCACTGCGCAGCGCTGGTATGCTACACGCTCTGCGCAGGCATGCTGCTGCCACTGCGCAGATATGAGTTGCCACTGTGCAGATTCGCTGCTTCCAGGGCACAGGTATGCTGCTTCCACCGCACAGATATGCTGCTGCCACTGCACAGGTGGAGGGCGGCCAGACACAGATTTGCCACTGCCACAAAGCAAGCATGAAGCTGCAACGTGCAAGTATGATGCTGACATATGCAGGTATGTCGCTGCCACCTCACAGGGATGCCGCTGCCACACGCAGTTATGCCGCTGCAACACGGAGGAATGGCCCTGCCACCGCACGATTATGCATTCTTGCCATCTACCAGTGTTGTTTATTGGTATTCCTTCATTTTTCTTCACCTCTCTTTCGTACTCAAAATGTCTCCACCTTCCCCATGTATTTGTCCATTCTCTCTTTTTTCAGTTCCACAGCCCCCACCCAGAGAACTATTTATTCACACATCTACCTCTAGCCACTGGCCACCCACCTACACTAACCACTTCTGACACACTCCTCCACCCGCCCACCACAAACACAGCAGATTCTCTCACAGTCCATATATGGAACAGCTCTGCGTCTGTATTGAAACCGCAGGCGTGCCGAAGAGCAGCAGCCTGCAGACACACAAATCAGGCCCAGATGCAGTGGAAGCAGGGCTCGCATCGTAAACACAGTGGAACCATCAATAACCTGACATGGCATTTTAGAAGAGAACATTAACAGACGATATGTTACTGCATTTCAGCCTCTGTAAATAAAAAAAGAACACATGTTGGCAAAGGCATTTCCTTGGGAAGAGCAAGTTTGTCAATTTAGCGATGATTCAGCTCCGAAAACAGCACATTAAAGAAAAGACACAGTCATAGAAAGCAGCAAGCTGCTGCCTGCCACTTAAGGTTTAATCATCTGTTCCCTGGAAAGGGACCCAGGCCACCAGCATGCCCCGAGCCACAACCCAGCACCAAAATAAAAAGCCAGATCATTGGCTAACCTCGCAATCTACTTTCAATTATCATTTACACACATGCATTTCTTTATGAAACCTTGCCTAACCATTCTCCAATGTATTTTTAAAAGATCATAGAAAGCAAATAGTATGATTTTTAGGAAACTATGTTATTTTTTCCTATTATTTTGCTTCTATAGACTCATTTGGAGCTTGGGAGCATTTATGTGGGGGATGGTGCAGGTGGCAATTTCATTACCAGGTACTACTGCCAGACTTGTAAAGTCATGCCACAAATGCAGTATGTCTGAAATGCCACATTTAATATTGTAGAAATACCACCTACGTTTTTTATACAATTTTGAAAATGTCGACACTGCTGCTGTACAAATGTATAAAAATACAAGAAGGGGGTCACTAATGACCCTCCTGTGCATTGCACACCCCAACGAATCAAACCAGTGGGAAAATGAGCATCAGAGATTCTCACATTCTCACCACCTTTGCCATTGCCTCTTTGTGACTAGATAGGGAAAGGAATGTGCTAACCCATATCTTCACTTACAGGACAATATGTTGTCTTATATTAGGAGACATACAATATTTACCTAAAACCTTTGGGTGGAGATACAATTATGAGGTAGAATCTCAGCTTTCTGAGGTATTGTGACACATAAAGACGAAGCAGAATGCCACCGCCGTCTTGGAGCGAACAACTACATATGATATGATATGATATGGCATTTATAACACACCTATACACAAGTATTTCAATGCGCGACGAGGCAAGGGAGGGGGAACAGAGGGAGACAGAGACAACGATCTTACTAGGCCAAGTGTCATTCAGATCACGCAAGTGCAAGGGAAGGGGGTAGGCAGAAGTGCAGGGGGAAGGAGGATGGGACAGTGAAGTACAATGGAAAATAGAAATAATTAAAACTATAATAAAAAATAATAAAAAATGTGGCCGGCTGGTGGCAAGTGCAAGGATACGTGCAGACATCAAGTGTCAAGTGCTGGTAGGGGGACTGTGGGGATTCAGAAAAAGAGTCCACAAGTGTGGGGATTGCCAGGGAGGCAGTGCAGGAGTGCAACTGGTGAGGGAGGTGACCTGGGACCGAGATCAGAAGGTGGCCATATGACCAGTGCAGTTTCAGGTTCAGCCACAAAAGAAAAACAAAACAAAAACATAATATGCCAAGTTCACTGTTTATTTAACCAGAAATACCAAGGGGCGATCATTCCAGAAAAAAAGAAATAAGTAAGCCACTGCTTCCGATCGGAAGGTTAAGCAGCCCAGCCCTATGAATAAAAAGCATTAGGATCACATCCTGTTCAGGACTCATATCAGCGCAAATCAATACGGCAAGGCAGCACAACAGCTTAAGAAGATGAAAATTCTTGATTATGTACTCTACTTAGAATACATGATAATGTGCACAAATATATGTGTTGGAATCACAAATCAGTGTTAAATTGTATTACGGTAATAGTACACTATAATAAATGCATGGTATTAGAAATATTGGAGAGATAATGTATACTATGCTAGATGAACTAAAGGGTATCTACATGCTTGTAAAACAAATAAACTGTTAACTAGCCTAGAAGAAGCCATTTGATTGGCGAAACAAAAAGGCATGTGCATCAACAGGTTATTGATGGCAGATTAAGGTTTATTTCGCTGATAAAGGTTGTATGCAAAACTGAGGGTTTGACTCATGTATAGCCAAATCCATGGTATGAATGTCACACCAGAATATGCGATAATATTCTCATAACTAGTACACAATTAAAACGAGGTTGGTGATATCCACAAGACTTGATGAATTTTCTTTGCCAGAAACCAATAGACATTGAGCGCACAATTGTGGGGTGATACTTATGGTTTACTGGATTGCTCATTAGACTCTTTAAGAGTAAGGGTTATGATACGATATAATATGTCATTAATAACGTGCCTGTACACAATTGTTTGTAGGCGCAACAAGGCAAGGGGGGAAAGACCCAGGGAGGACAAGACAAACGATCTTACCAGGCCTTGTGTCATTCAGATCGTGCAAGTGCGACAGTGCAAAAAGTGCAGGCGTAACGGAGAGGGGGAAGTGCCAGGGAGAGGGGAAAGGGAAGTGCAATCAGGGCAGCATTTTTCTGAGTGAGTACAGCCAGGGAAGCACAGCTATGGGTAAGTGCAAGGAGGCAGGGGGCGGTAGAGGTTACAGTTACAGCCACTAAGTGCACATGGTTTTGAACTTGATCCTTGCAGCCACCAGGAGCCAGTGGAGAGATTTCAGGGCTGGAGAGATAAGTCCCTGGACTTGAGGCCAAGAATAGGTCTTGCAGTCCTGTTCTGGATTAGTTGCAGAGGTCGGAGAGTATCGGAAGGCGGATTGAGAGAGAGGCTGTTGCAGCAGTCCAGCCTAGAGAGGACCAGGCCTCTGGAGACAGTGAGCTTCTGGGGGAAAGTAAGAAACGGAACAGTACCTCCAAGGAGGTGTATCTGGCAGTGGGCCTTCTTGGCAGTGGTCAGTGATGTGAGGAAAGAAGGAGCGATTGGAGTCGCAGATGACACCAAGGTGTTTTGCCTCGCAGGAAAACAAAGCTAGAGGGCCCAAGCAGGGTGCCCAGAGTGAGAGAGGGAAAGCGGGAGCAGGGGTCTCAATGAGAAGGAACTCTCTCTTACTGGTATTCTGGTATTAAGGCAGAGATCTTTCGAGGCACACCAATCCTGAATCACAGATAGACAGTCAGGAATGAGCAAGGGAGGAGAGGAGGCTGAGGGGAGACTGAAAGAAAGAGAGCTGAGTGTCATCCGCATAACACTGAAAGTTAGAGGAGAAGGTAGAGATCAGGTGGGCCAAAGGGGCCAAGTAGACATTGAAGAGCCAGGGTGAGAGGATAGTGCCCTGGGGAAAACCACATGTGGAGAGAAAGGTGGTGGAGAGAAAGTATCCAACTTGTACTTGGGAGGGTCGGTCCAGGAGGAAGGAGGTCAACCACTCCAAGGCCTGATTCATGATGTCCAGGTGCTTGTGGAGTCAATTGATCAGGATGGTGTGATTGCCCGTCTCAAAAGCAGAGGAAAGGTCCAAGAGGATGAGGACAGAAGGAAGCCTAAAATCAAGATTAGAGAGCAGATCTTGACAGGTGTTCAGGAGAGCAGTTTCTGTGTGTCTGGCAGCTCTGAAGCCAGACTGATGGTCATGGAGACAACCAACAGATTCAGTGTGGAGAGTAAACTGGGGGACAGCCAGCTTTCCAGGAGTTTGCCCAGGAAAGGAGTGATAAAGAGCCAGCGATAGTTTACCAGACAGATAGGGTCGACAGAAGGCTTTTACAGGAGGGGGTGCAGAAGGGAGTGCTTGAGGAGAGAGGGGAACGAACCAGTGGTAAAAGAGTGATTGCAGAAATCGGCCAAGGCTGGAGAGAGGGTGTCAATGTGGTACTTGATGGTTCTGGAGGAGCAGGGGAGCACCTGTTTGGATGACACTTTTATGGATCCGATTTGTCTAGAAACATTGTTAGGTGTTGTCAGAGAGAAAGAGGAGGAAGAAGGAGGAGAGGGATAAGTGGCCAGAGGGTTGCTGAGAGATGTAGAGGGAGAGGAAGAGGAGAGTGAGGACAGGAGGTCCAGGGTTTTAGTGATGAAGTGAGAAGCCAGAGCCGTACAGAGGGCAAGGTTCAGAACAGGAGAGGTAGACGGATTGGCCAGCTCCTTGCAGATTTTTTAAAGAGTTTAGATGTGTTGTTAGAGGCCACAGAGATGCAGGCTTTGTTGTGGACTCTCTTCTTGGACAGGAGTCTTTTTTGCCTTTGGAGCAGGTGGTAGGCCATTTTGTTAGAGGATGCGCCCAAAGCCCTCTACTTCCTCTTAGCCATCCTGCACTTGCGTTTCAGGGCGGCAATGTCAGAGTCATACCAAGAGTTGCACTTGGAGGTAGGCTTCAGACAGATTCTCAGGACAGGGGCAAGGATGTCCAGAGGGTTGGATATAGAAAGATGCAGGTTGGAGAGGGTTGTGTCATAATGTGAGTCAGCCGCAGGACTTGGAGGTGCAGAGATAGTAGAGGCAAAGGCATCCACTGACACACGCTTCATGGGTCGATGGGCTGAATGACCGAGAAGGTACGTGGCCGTGCTGGGGAAGGGGCTTTGCCTAGGGGACTGAGAGTTTCAGCTGAGAGGAAAGCAGAAAGTGGCCAGACCAAGAGAGAGGAGTGGTGAGACGGTTAGAGAGGGGGATGTCTGAGGAGATGAGAACATCCAAGGTGTGTCCGGCAGAGTGTGTCGGACAAGAGGGTAGAATGGAAAGAGAGTGAGTATCGCAGAGGTTTCAAAAGATCCCATAGGAAGGATTAGAAGCATCCAGGTGAATGTTGAGGTCTCTGAGGAGGAGAAGTTTAGAGGTAGAGACAAGGAGAGAGGGGGAGAAGTCAGCCCACTCTGAGAGGAAGAGGACAACCTTGCCAGGAGAGATAGAGAGCCTACAGACCAGGCATTCAAATGAGGCGTAAGCCTGCATAGGAATGACAGAAGCAGGGACCCACTCCGGAAAGATCAGTGCTGCTACATCTCCGGGTCGGTTGGTTCCAGGCTCAGGGAGGATCTGTTAGCCATCATGGAGAGAGTGTCAAAACTCATGACAGAGCTGGACAAAGTGAGTTCATTCAGGTCAAGTTCTTTGAAGAGGTGGCAAATGTCAGAGGAGTATTTGACAGCAGAGTGAGAGTTGAGAGTAGCGACGTGGAGCAGGTTGTCAAATTAGAGAGTCTTTCAGGGTGGGGTACAGGCTTGAGATATATCCAGCGGAAGTGGTTGAGGGACCAGAGAGTGGGCCGAGGTGGAAGGAGGAGGTGGGATACTACCCAGAGAGGAAGAGGGAGGTTCCAGAGAGGCGTTGGAGGCAGGAGGTGGCAGAGGAGCCAGGGAGGTGCTAGTAGGAGTAGCAGGAAAAGGAAGGAAGTTGATAAGACGTGGGAGAACCTATTGAAAAGGAGAAAATTCGGCTGGATCAAGACAGCACCATTCGGATAGACAAAAAATAATGGTCTCGGAGGAGTGGAAGGAGGCCAAGAGGACCTCCCAGCGAGTGCCATCATTAATGGGAGAGTAAGAGATAGGAGAGAAAACCAATACTATATGAGGGGTCCATAGGTCTGGTGAGGGAACAACAAAGAGGATGTCAGTGACAGCCTGTCTGGAGGAAGCTCTGATGTAGGTATCAGCGCTAGAGAGGCCTGGGTTGGAGACCAAGATGTCTCTCTTGAACTTCTTTCTTCCAGACTTAGTGAGAGGGATAGGATAGGAGATAGAGTAACAGTTAGAGAAGATGGGAGAGATGGAAAGCATCATAGAGGGTGCAAGGAGAAAAGTAGGAGGAGTGGGGAGCAAATGAGAGGAGGAGAGACACAGCCCAGCCCTGCACAATTCTGGAGGCGCTCAGAGGGGAATGGGGGGTCACACAGTAGGGTACACACAGGAGTAGCAGACAGGAGAGACACAACAGTACAACGGTACCCCCAGCGGGGTGGGTCCTAGAGAATGGGAGAGATCCTAATGGTATACAATTCACAGTACAACAGTAACCACAGTGCAAAAACCACCCAGATTCGACTTTCCGTAAACAGGGAAAAAGGCCTAGTTATAAACACAGCAGCAATGCACAATGAGTGATGCAGTGACACTCGACAAACACTGACATACTTCTACAGCTACTTACTAACGTATGAGCACCAGGTTAGCCTCCTCCCTCATGCACTTCAGGAAGGGACTGAAGATCTGCCTGATCGATGGTGACAGGTTACTGATGACCTCATCTCTACTGTACTGTGTAGCCTTTCCTTCACTTGTACTGAACGAATTCTTCTGTAGCTAGCTTTGTACTGTATACTGTATGAATGTATGTATGTATGTATGTATGTATCCAGGATTTGTTAGAGTGCTCATCTTCAGCCTGCGGAAACTTGCTGCTGTACGTCATAATACATATGACAGCCTGGCATAATTAAGTAAGTGGAAACATATATAATTAAGTAGAATGGTCTTTAGCCCCAGAGGTGTAACACAAAATGTGGGGGCCCCCCTGTGAGCCATGCTGAGGAGGCCCCCCCAACTCAGCAACAAATCACGGGTCACGCCACACTCTGGGCCGGCCTAGATTACCATGCTTGCGCAATACGCACGAATGTGCTTTTGAAGGGGTATGCCACACACTGCACTAGGAGAAAGATATAAATATGTGTTTTAATGCAATATACAGCACACTTTTTGAGAAAAATTGGCTAAAAAGCCAGAGTGTTTGCAATGGTTTCGTAGGGTAACACCAATCCAATATATGCAAGTCACCAACAGTGCACAGCAACATTAATGCTTTGCTATAAAAAATGCCATGCCACAATGAAAACATGTTCAACTGGCTGCACAATGTAGAGCAGTGTAATAACATTACAGTAAAGCATACCAGGCCACATTTAGACATACCTAGACTGGTTGCACCAAAATGCCAGTCGACGGAATAACACTCATCAAGAAGAGAACACACATTCAAACCTGCGTCTCTGTGGCCTCTAACAACACGGCCAAACTCTTTAAAATCTGTAAGTAACTGGACAATCCTGTTGCGGTGTTTACCTCTCCTGTTCCCACCCAGGCCCTCTGTATGGCTCTGTTCTCTCACTTCTTCACTAAAACTCAGGACATCCAGTCTCCCATTTCGTCTTCCTGTCCCTCTTCCTCTCTTGGCCCCCCATGGCCAGCTCTACATCTCTTCCTCCTTTCTCCTCTTTCTCTCTGACAACACCTGATGAGGTTTCTAGTCAAGTCCGATCTTTGAAAGTGTTGTCCAAACAGGTGCTCCCCTGCTCCTCTAGAACCATCAAGGAGCATATTGACACCCTCGCTCCAGCTTTGGCTGATTTCTGTATCACTCTTTCACCACTGGAATGTCCCCCTCCCCCTTAAGTGCCCTCTTGTGCACCCACTCCTCAAGAAGCCGTCTGCCTTTCCTGCTTGCCTGGAAAACTATTGCCCTATATTTATCACCCCTCTCCTGGGCAAACTGTTGGAAAAATAACTGCCCATCTTCCAGCTTACTCTCCACACTGAATCTGTTGGTTGTCTCCATGACCATCAGTCTGGCTTCAGAGCTGCCAGGGGCATGGAAACTTTTCTCCTGCTGAACACCTGTGAAAATCTGCTCTCTAACTTTGATGACAGCCTTCCTTCTGTCCTCATCCTCCTTTATATATCCTCTGCTTTCGACACAGTCAACCACACCATCCTGGTTAATCGACTCCATGAGAACCTGGGCATCACAGATCAGGCCCTTGAGTGGCTGACCTCCTTCCTCTTGGACTGCTCCTCCCAGGTGCCCCTTGGTTCTCTACGCCACATCTCTCTATACCTGTGGCGTTCCCCAGGGCTCCATCCTCTCATGCTGGGTTTTCAACCTCTTCTTGGCCTCTTTGGCCCACCTGATCTCTACCTTCTCCTCTTATACAGATGACACTCAGCTTTCCTTCAGGCTCCCCTCAGACTCCTCTCCTCTTCTCTCATTCCTTACTGTCTATCCGCGATTCAGGATTGGTGCGCATCCACCGATCTCTCCCTTAATGCCAGTAAGATGGAGATCCTTCTCATTGGGACCACTGCCCCTGCTTTCCCCCTCACACTCTCTCCACCCACCTTGGGCCCTCATCTTTCGCCTTCCTGCGAGGCAAAAAACTTGGTTGTCATCTTTGACTCCACTCTCTCTTTCTCTCCTCACATCTCGGACATCGCCAAGAAGTCCCACTACCAGCTGCTCCTCCTCAAAGGGACTCTTCCCTTTCTCAATTTCCCCTAGAAGCTCACTGTCTTCAGAGCCCTGGTTCTCTCTAGGATGGACTACTGGAACAACCTCTTTCTCAATCTGCCTTCCTCTACGCTCAGCCATCTGCAACTATTCCAGAACAGGACTGCAATACTTATCCTTGGCCTCAAGCCCAGGGATCATAGCTCTCCAGATCTGAAATCTCTCCATTGCCTTCCGGTTGCTGCAAGGATCATGTTCAAGAACCTTTTCATTGTCCACAATGGTGTCTGGGCCCGGGCCCACACTACATCTATCGCTCTCTTCCAAAATACCTTCCTTCTCAAGCCCTTCGCTCAGCTACCTCCAACTCTCTAAGGGTTAGACACTTCCCCAGGCAGAGAGTGGGGGGGGGCAGATCTCTCTCCTATGCAGGTGCCTCCGTCTGGAAAGGCCTCCCTGCCCCTCTCAAACTTGAGCTGGACCACAAGAAGATCCGGAAGCAGCTCAAAATGTTCCTCCTTTCCTCTGCTTTCTCTCTCTCCCTCCTCTCCTGGCCTACCTGACCTACCTGTCTGCTGTACCGACTGGTTGCTGGGCTACCTTCAGAGTCGCACTATGTCCAGATTCTTTCTTGATCAATCACCCCTGCACTGCCTCTGGGCCTACCACGCACTTAAGGGCTGTAACTGTAACCCTACAGTCCGTTGTTCTCCTTGCACTACCCAGAGCTGCACTCCTGGCTGCACTTGCACAGAGAATTGCTGCCCTGTTTTTCCCTCCCCTCTCCCTTGCACTTCCCCCTCCCTTTCCCCTTGCACTTCTTCTTCTCATACCTGCATGATCGGAATGACACAAGGCCTAGTAAGATTGTTTGTCTTGTCCTCCCTTAATCTTCCCTCCTGTGTCTTGTTGCGCCTAGAAACACTTGTGTACAGGTGTGTTGTAAATGACTTATATCATATCATTTTATCACAGATTCCAAGAACAATATACAATGCCCCAGTAAGAAACGACTAGTCTGGCAGCACCGAAATGCCAGTCTACACAGGTAATGACACTTAGCAGGACTGCTTTATCAGAAATGCCCAGTTATTAAAAAAAGTCATACCAAACTGAGGAATGACTAGTCTGGCTGCACCAAAATGCCTCTCTAGCCACTAATACCATATATCATGCCTATTTAGACTGGACATGGACAACCATTATGATTTCTCAAACAATCCGGCCCCCCCACAAACTTCCTCTCTCCCTCCCACCCCTCTCCCAACCTCCAAAATCAGCTCCTTGGCCCAGCTTCCTTGTCCCAGAGCTTACATTTGAGGCTACTTCACTCATAGGTAAGTACTGGGGTGGGGAAGTGTGTGACTAGGAGTAATGAAGATTAGTCAGGCATTACCTCCATGTACCTCTACCTCATCCCAGTACTTGTGTATGAGGCAGAGTCCCTCATACACAAGTAGTGGGACGAGGACAAATAGGGCTAGGAGTAATGAAGATTACAAATAAGTAATCAAGGCATTAAACACAAGTAGTGGTGCAACACCATTGAGTTGACTGGGATTCAGCACTCCTCCCCCCCCGAAATGTTGGGCTATGTTGGCTCGACCTGGCTGACCTTCAGAGCAGTTGCCGGACAGAACAGGACAAAGATGTTAAACGGCACCTGGGTTTTGCTATTAACAAGAGCCCAGCAATTACTAACATAAAGCATTTCACTGTTAGTAGCTGCATTCAAATGCCAAATTTTTTAGCCAATTGAAATCGTGATGTGGGTTTAGTACTTGCATGCCAGGGGAAGGATTGGAAGGGTAGAGAGGGAACAGGAGACCACTCAATTCTCTCAGCAGTCCATAAGTGGGAGCTTTAAACCTTAAAAGAGAGAGTTAACTGTTTGTAACATTGAAGCTGCACTAGAATAGTCTTGTTAAAATGCGTAAAGAAATTGAATGCCCCCACACAAATAAGTTTGCCCCTTTCCCACCACCCATGAAGTTAGCACCTCTCCCAACATTTGAAGGGTTAGCCCCCCCACGACATGTAGGTTTTGTTGCACCCCTGAACACAAGCACACATACCATTCGCCATATATACACATGCACACCCAGCCATCCATACATTTTAGTGTGCACTCTTTCACCATACAGGTACACCCACTCAGCCACCCGTACATTTAAGTGTGCACCCTTTCACCCTACAGGCACACACACCCAGGCACCCACCCATATATTTAAGTGTGCACCCTTTCACCATACACTCACACAGGCAGCCACCCATACATTTAAATGTGCACCCTTTCACCATGCAGGCACATCCAGGCACCCACCCATACATTTAAGTGTGCACCCTTTCACCATACACTCACACACGCACCTGTCATGGGGTTAAGGGAGCCCTATTACTTCAAAAAGAAATTGTTTCTTTTTGAAGTCACGTTGACTTCATGAAGAAATGATTTCCTTTAAGGACTGAACCATAACAAAATAATTTCTTTATGAATGCAGAGTGACTTCAAAAAGATACTGGGGGTCATTATGACCCTAGCTGTAGCCGTGCCTGTAAATACCGGCACGGCTGCCGCTGGAGTCATGAATTTTCCGGTGCCCGGGAATGGGCAATTACCAGTGCATTACAGCCCCGGCGGACCTGATAATTGTCCATTCCCAGGCACCAGAAAATATGACTCCCTTTCCCATTTGGGTCCCATTGGACTCAATGGGAAAGGGGAGGAGGGATGCACCGGCACTATTCATGAATGGTGCCGGTGCATCCCGTCGAGTTATGCGCGCCATGTAGGTTTTGTTGCACCCCTGAACACAAGCACACATACCATTCACCATATCCACACATGCACACCCAGCCATCCATACATTTAAGTGTGCACTCTTTCACTATACAGGTACACCCACGCAGCCACCCGTACATTTAAGTGTGCACCCTTTCACCCTACAGACACACACATCCAGGCACCCACCCATATATTTAAGTGTGCACCCTTTCACCGTACACTCACACACACACCTGTCATGGGGTTAAGGGAGCCCTATTACTTCAAAAAGAAATTGTTTATTTTTGAAGTCACGTTGACTTCATAAAGAAATGATTTCCTTTAAGGACTGAACCATAACAGAAATAATTTCTTTATGAATGCAGAGTGACTTCAAAAAATACTGGGGGTCATTATGACCCTGGCAGTAGCCGTGCCTGTAAATACCGGCACAGCTGCAGCTGGAGTCATGAATTTTCCGGTGCCCGGGGAATGGGCAATTACCGGTGCATTACAGCCCCGGCGGACCTGGTAATTGTCCATTCCCAGGCACCAGAAAATATTACTCCCCATTCCCATTTGAGTTCCATTGGACTCAATGGGAAAGGGGAGGCTGGATGCACCGGCACCATTCATGAATGGTGCCGGTGCATCTGTCGAGTTATGTGCACCGGTGCCGTTCCGCCCACCAGGTCAGACCTGGTGGCCGGACCTTGTGAGCTGGTGGCACCCGCTCGCTGAACTCGTAGTTTGCCAGTACAGAAACAAAGGCACCGGCAAGTTTACCAGTACTGTTGTTTCCGGACCGGCAAACTCATAATGAGGCCCACTGTTTCTTTTTGAAGTCATAGGGCTTCCCCACCCCAAGACATGCCTCCAGTCTAGGGTCTTTCATTGCATGGGGTGAGGGATCCCTCGGACTTCAAAAAGTTTATTTTTGTAGTCACTCTCCCTTCATAAATACATTATTTCTGCTACAGAAATAATTTCTTTATGAATGCAAAGTGAATTCAAAAAGAAAAAAAAATATTTTTAGAAAAAAAAATATTGTTCATTTTTTTTCTACAAGTGGGGCCCCCTCCCAGGACATGTGCTGGTGGGGCCCCCCGCACCGCAGGGGCTGCGGGGGCCCCTGTTACGCCAGTGTTTAGCCCTTTCTTAAAGATCAACAGATTTAATTAAGTGCAAAGAGGTTTCAGGAGAGAACTGCAGCATTTCACAGCAGGTACTGAGAAGGGAGCAGTCTCCAATCCTTTCTCTGCTATATCTGAGTACTTGTATTCATCTGTCCAGATGAGAAGAGAAGGGTAGAGAGAATGTTACACTTGTGTTTTATGTGGGTGGAGACCTGGTTAAGTCTTCTGCAGTGAAGCATGTAAAAGGAACATGATTTCCTTCCAGTCAGGAAGCCAGTGCAGAGGCCAGAACCGTAGAGAAATCCTCCATTTGTCTTAGTTTGAGCAACGTAAGTGCTGCAGTGCTCTGCGCTATTTGTAACTTAGTCAAACGTCTCTCTGGAATTCCTAGATAAAGACTAATAAAAAAAATATATTAAAATCCAGTTGAGCAGAAGCAAAGGCACTCATGGCGGTGACTTGTTGATGGAAGGATAGTAAGGGGAAAAATATCTTTATTCTGCTTAAAGGGTAAACACATGATTTTTCAGAATACGTTCGAATTCCAATATCACGGCCAGATTTCTGATTTTTATGGTTTATTGTAGGGACCACACTGGTCAGGCCAGAAGGGAGGATTCCTTGAGTATGATCCTCCATTGCTGACCAAATCCTAGTCGTATTCGGGTTTACTTTCAAGTAACTCTGATCCATCCAATACTTGATGGAAAGAGACCATTCAGCGTTATTGAATGTGTATTTCCATAAAGGTTAATCAAAATAAGGGTGTCATTAGCATAATTGGAAAATGCAAAGCCAATCATTTCCACCAAAGGGCAAACATATAAGTTTAAAAACAGAGAAGGCCATGCCGAGCCCTGTGGCCCACCGCTACATATTAATGAGTTTGTACAATTATAAAACTCCTGCATGAATACCTACTGATTATTATTGAGAGAATTGTGTTTTTTCAACGTTTGGTATCTTGTTACGGACATGCAATGTAGATGTTCTTCAGGAGTGGCATTACCTGTGCTGTGCTGGGGCCTTCACAATTCCAGAGAGGGGGGCTGATTCTCAAATAATCCAGGCTGCTAATGGTAATTTGTTTTCGGGAAAACACCTTTGTGTGGATGACATGTGCCATATCCCTCACAAAAACACAAACATTGGCGCTAGGAAAAAGTAAAGGTCCCTTTTTAATTTTGTGCTTGAGTATTGCGTCATAAACAAGTACTTTTCAGCCTGGTTGTTTTCAGCATCCTGATTTTCGTACAGGGTGCTACCTGCGTTAACAGCAGTAGGGGCATGGGGGGTTTACCTGTCCAGTAATGGCCCAACTTCTTGAAGAAGATCTTCAAATTGCTTGGGCCCATTACCTCAGTCCATTAACAGTCTGTTAAGCTCACCAATCGTTGTTAATGCTTAAGCAGATGTTGTCTCAAACGAGTTACTTCAGAAGTGATTTAAGCGGCTTGTGTTACACTCCCTTATTTAACTTGTACCTGGAATTCAGACATTTCTGATGTGGAGAATTGAGAGATTAAGAAAGGCAATTGTATTTACTTTCATAGGTGCAAACATACAAACAGGACAGTAACTCCCAAGCTGGGTAAAAATGTATCTATTTTTGACACAGCAAGTGAGACAAAGGTCTGAAACGACTCCTTTATCTTTCAATAATCTCCATTGCCTAGCATGCAACAAACAGGCAGATGCAGCACTGAGGAAGAAGGCCACAGGGGGAACAGCATAATATCTCGATCATTGATACATTTAGAAATGTGCTGCAGGCAAATGTATGTGAAAGAAAAGATGCAAAGCAATATTGTACATTTCAACATGAACTTGTGAGCTGCATGCTGCGTGACAGTATTTGAAAAAATCACGTTCAAGAGATTGTGCAAGAGTAGATTTGTCCAATCTGAGAGGAAATGTTGCACCTTGTCATGGGAGAGTCAAGAACAGAACTTGGACCTTGCATTTTATATGTTTTCCTTTACAGGACTTTGTGGAAAGAAACATACAAAAATATCAAAAATATATGTCTTGGGCATGACTTTGATGGCAAAGAAAAAGTTATAATTTTGTTCTGTTTCAGGTGACAATTGCAACATGGAAAAAAATTGTGACTTTGAAGACTGCAAACGTGAATGAAAACAACATGAATGAAATCCAGGCTGGTCAGCCATATGATGTTCCAGTCCCCAAAGAGCTACAGGAAGGGTGTGGCTTGCTTTACAAAGAGAAAAGTGTGAACAGTGGCCACAAAACCATATCACTTTGCTTGGTTCTTGGTTCACAGAGACATGCCTAGGTAATAAAAACAAAGCCTGTTCATTTACAACTTCCATCCGCCACAGGTTCTGTGCAAAAATATTATACATATGCAAGAAACAGATTCCCTGAATTAGCTTGCTTATAAAAACATGATCTTTCAATCATTCAGGCCTTTGCTGAAGGAAACACTTCACACTGTTGAAAACTGGGAGTCTAACTGAAGTGATAGAAAGGGACTGCAATTACTCAAGGGGGTGCAGGACTGAAGTTGTAAATGGCCTGCAATCTCTGCACTTCAAATGACATTTGCAATGCCGACCAGGCTTCTCAGGGGCCATAAATGCCCCAGTCCTGAGCTCCAAAAGGAACTGGCACCATTTGGCTGTACCAGGCAGAAAGGTGAGAAGCCATGCAATATTTTAGAATTAAGAGAAGAAAAAAACAGCCTATGGGAACTTTACATTTGGAATTACATTATTGCTTGTAACTTTGGCACAAAAGGTCATAGAGAGTTTGTTTTTTAATGTTCATGGTGAACATCTCTATCAGATGAATATCACATTATTTGTTATGCTTATGTATTTATGGAAATTAGGCAAATGTGGATATTTTTCATGCAGAAATGGTGCATGCTAGTTATGTCTATATCCCAGCAAATGTGCCAGGGAGGCCGCTATTCTGAGCTGGAAATGGAATTGTTGTGTAAAAGTATTAGTTACAAAAGACAATAATCTATGGCACACCCACCACACATCGTGTTGAGATGAGACTCATATCATTTGATTTGCCGGAGTGATAGCAATCTGGTGAGCTGATAAGTAACATGATCACATGTGAAGAATATGATGTTTCCGAAAGTTACCATTATTAAATGCACACATCTCCAAGATGACATCACATCGAATGGGAAGGAAACTGGGTGTAGAAGTCACTTCCATAAGACGGCCTTTTTCATTAATATGCTCAATGATTACAGATGGGTTGCTTTAGTGTGATGTCGCCATTGGAACATTGTCCAATCACATACAGAGACAAATGAGATTAGATGAATGATGCACACCTTAAAGGGGAGTGGTCTCTGCTCTATGAAAGATCAAACCCATGGATTCTGGGGACACTCATTCACTCACTCACTCACTCACTCGCTCACTCACTCTGGCTGGATGTTGGAGAGGAAGAAGGAGTGAAAGGAGATTTGATAACAACAGAAAGGAGATGGGAACATATTGCTTTCATTTTGACTCATTTTATGGATTACCAGCAGAACACTGCAAGTGAGATCTATCTGGAATTTAAGAACCAGGCTTTCTTCAGTGGAAGAGACAGAAGACAGGACCCATTACAGAAAGGAAAGAAGGAGACCAGACTGGGAAGGGAAGCTGACCCTATCTTGTTCCTGAGGGGGAAGATTAAACCAGTCGTTAAGAGGGTGCCCACCTGTCTGTAAGACATCCAAAAGAAATTAATTTCCAAGTATAATATTAAAAGGGAAATAATCTTGAGAGGAGTGAAACCCTAAAGTAGGATTGATCACATCCTATCCCTTTTAATAGATTAAGTACTGAGGGGGCGGATTAGATAAATAGACTATACAGCCTGAAAAATTAATAAATAATTCAGAAGTGTATGTGCTTCTGAAAGTATACATTTGATAGAGTAGATCAGATGGTTTGCATACAGGGAGATCCCTGACACCATCTCTTTGTAATGCGCAAACACAGAAGAAGTATTCTGGGACCCAAAAGGATATCTGACTGTGTACATGCCTAGAAAATAAGGTAATTTAAGTCATTTCCTGGTTACATTACCAAGCAGAGTCCTATTACCAGTGCTAAATCATTCAAGAAAAAAGGGAAATGTTTATTATTTGCTACCCATTTTCCAGCCTTTAAGTTGCACATTGAAAATGAAAAATGTAAATGTTTACAAAATAGAATAGACACACCACTGAATGGAATTTAGCAAACACATACACTGAATTTACATGTTCCTCTTGCAAGCAATTCACAAGAGGGAGTCTAAAGTAGACTTTATTTCAAATAAAGTTTCTGGAATGGGCACTCAGGGTAAACAAAATGTATAAATGCTGGTGTGTGTGTTACAAAAGTCTACATTCATGTAAACGTAGCATAGAAAAGTGATGTGACCAGTGTATTGATAATTCGACATTAAAGTTACTATTGACATTGGAATTTCATAGATGTATAATGTGTTTATATTTAAATTGGTTCAATTATTTCTATATTATTAATAAATAAAACTTCTGTCCAAACCTCTGTGTTTCTTGTCCCTAAAGAGGATGGAGGTTTTAGGGAATCAATATTGTTAAATTCGGGTTCCCAGATTCATGAAAAGAATGTAATTAAATAAATAATAATTGTCCACGCTTGATTTGGGGAGGGTGGAAAGTTCTCCCAAGTTAGATGTCACCCAATTAAAAGATCCTGCAGTGCTCAGATATGTGTGTCACCTGCGTTTTAAACAGCGTTTTAATAATTGTTTAATTACAAACAAAAAATAAAGTGTTCAAACAAATTCCCACTTTTTATCTGAATGGTTTCTCCTTTTACACGTTCATTTTTCTGTTGAAACTTTCTTGGGATGGTTATGATTAAGCAGCATCAGATAAACCTGCATCAGCACTAACCACCATCTCATTCTAAGAGAAAATATCTTTTAAAGAAATGATAAAGTAGTTTTATCGAAAGCAGCCATACCATCGACAAAACCCCGACTCTGCTCAGCTATAATCTTTTAGAGCAGTGGCCAATCCTCTTGACAATAAATTTAGATAAGATATTGAAATTGGAATTGAGTCTGGAGATAAGTTGCTATGTTATGCATTGTTTGTGATCTTTTTATCTATTCAGATATATGAAAACATTCTCTTAGTTCGAACATTCTGGTGCCTTCAGTTATTCACACATATAGCTGCAGATAAATACTGGAACAGGATCTTTTCAGAAAATATTATTCAACTTGCTGTGTAGACCATTGCACGTGATGACCATTTGATGTGTTTTGAAACCTGAAAAGGTAAATCGTTGCAAAAAGTGTAGTACATGATACCCTTACCCCAATATCTTAAAACACCTGTGAAGTTTATGGATGCTTTCTCTCTTTAATATCTCTTTAATATTACTAAGATGTTTTCTTCATTTGTCCAAGCTGTTAATGTTTTCACTGAATTTAATACTCCTCATTTGGACACAGAGTACCATTGACAGATTTCTGCCTAAGATTGTTGGAGTGATGCCGCTGAGATGGCATGACATGTTCTTGTTGTCCACAAACTCCCCAACTGGCATTGATGATAGTGCAGAGTGGCAGCGGAGTCCAGCATGGTGTTGGCTAGTATGGCTATGCAGCTAGCAGGCCTCGCTGATGCTTGGCATAGGAGCCGCTGATCAGGGTTATGATGCAGTAGGAGTGTGTTTGCTGGACCAGGGGAAGAGAGCTCTGCTCCGTAGATCGCCAATCAGGGAATCCCATATCTAGAAGAACATCTAGAGTAGGGATCTGCAACCTCTCACTCGCAAGATGTTTTAGACTACAAATCTCATCAGCCTTAGCCAGTATAGTGAATGGTCAGGGATCATGGGAGTTTCAGTCCAAAACAGATGGAGAGCCAAAGGCTGCAGGCCCCTACTCTAGATGCTCTTCTAATAAGGGATGTGCCTCAAGGCTGAGGGGCAAGGAGAGGATAAGTAGCTCTCTTGGTTTATGGGAGTTCCAGTTGTTTGACATCTCTATCCCATCCCATAGCCTATGCCTACTATCTTGTCACTATACATTTTCATTTTGTGCCTGTGACAACTGTTGGTGGGTGCGTAACATCTGCTAAAGACTCCAAATGCTTCTTTGTTGGAGGTTTTCTAAAGGCATTATGATGACCTCTTTCTGTTGTGTTGAGTCTCAGCACATTCCTTCTGCCTTTGGGGTCTGACCATCACTATTACTGCCAATCGATTAACAGTGGCCTCATGTGCTGCCCTTCTTCTTGGTCAGAAATAGATGCAAAGGACTGCTGGATTAGCGTCCATTTGATCACGAAGTCTATGTTTTTGGACTCAGATATTTATGTAATGTATGTAATGTAATAACATTTATAGAGCTCAAACTAAGGCCAAAGGCATCTAGGTGCTAGGAAACAGCAGGATGGAAGGAAAGAGTCCACTCCAAGACTTCAACTAATAAAAAAAACTAAAACAGATACATTTTTAAGACTTTCCAGAATGCTAAGTGATCCTCGATGCTATGCAGATGATTGGGTAGGGAGTTCCACATAGCAGATGCCAGAGTTCAGAAAGCCCAGCCTCCCACCCGGGCTCTTTGAAAACAAGGAACTGTCAAGAGTTTCTGAGACTCTGAGCGCAGACTTCTAGAGGGAGTGTAGGGAATCCATTTTGTCTGCAGATATTCAGTACCCTGTTGTGAACAGCCCGATGAGTAATACACAGAGGCTTAAACTCAATACGGCTGTGAACCAGGGCCACTCAAGATCAAGGGAATGGGACATGCAACCCGCTCCCAGGGCCAAGCAGGCAGCAGCATTCTGTAGAAGCTGCAATCTGAGGACCAAACAAGCAGGATGGCCCAGAGAGATTCCGTTACAATAATCAATATCCCCAAGAATCGAGTGCGTATGTACCCTGTATCCCTGACTCGACTACCTCACCTGGTTTCATTTATTTATTTATATGAACTTAAAAAGCACTTATGCTTAAGTGCTATACAAAATGAAATATAATGGTTACAAAACATCAAAATGATCAAACGAAGTAAAAGTTAATTCAAGAAAATGTAAACACGTGTTCCTAGGGGGACAGAGCGAAAAGTAGATATTATAGGAGTGAAACAAACAGAAAGAGGAAGAACATTCCAATGGTTAATAGTTAAAGGGGGAAAATAACGAAAATGAGGCCCTGATGATAAACACTCAAAAGTAAAGATGAAAAAGAATGAAGAGTTCGAGTGGGTACATAGAAATCAGACAGGAAACACAAGGAGTGGCAGGGCAATGGGTACACTTGAAGAGAATATGCAGAAAGAAAAACTGAAGATGGGCAGGAGACGGAAGCCAACAAAGATTGGCTAGGGATGGGGCAATATGGAAATGGGGTAGAGGCACACAAAGACGATGAACAGCAGTATAAAAAACAGACTGTGGAGGAGAAAAAGTCTGAGCAAAAAGCCCAATGAGAAAAGCAGTTCAATAATCAATTCACCAGAACAACATAGTACAAATGAGAGTTTTTGCCGATGGAAAAGTGGAAAAAGGGTGATTTCTACAAATATTTCAAAGCAGGTATAGTGACAGGATCAAGCTAGATTAGGTATGCGGCGAAAGAAAGACTGAGATGAATAAGGGATGCACCTACACTACGAGCAGCCGTCAATATATGTAGAGACACAGAGAGAGTCAGGACAGTAGGACATTAATTATGGAGGGGAACAGGCATTAAGGCAATAAGCAGGGAAAGGGAGAATCTCCGTTTTAGTAGTGTTAGGATATAGAGCGTGAGAGGGCATTCAAGACTTTATAGCTGAAACATCATTAAAAATGGAGCAATGTGAATGAGAGAAGGAAGAAAATGCAAAGAAGATCTGAGAATCATCAGCATAGAAATGACAAGGCAAGCCAAAAGGGCTGAATAATAGAAGAAAGGCAAATGGTATATGGCAAGAAGAGTAAAGGTCTGAGGCCGAAACGCGTGGACCCTCATAGCGCAGAGGAAGAGAAGAAGATATCTACCTGACCCATGATACAGAATGCATGCGGTCGGAGAGATAGGACAAAGACAAGGACAGAGCAGCACCAGATTTACCAGGAGAAGACATAGAAGAACAAAGAGTGATACGCCATGTCAAAAGCAGAAGAAAGGTGCTGCATGGGTTTATGTTTACAGGGTCTGTGTTTACCTTCACATGTGTTGCTGTTTATTTTCAATGTGTGCATGCGCCTGGGTGCTACCAGGCTATTTCAATGTTAACTCTTGATACTAGGTTCCATGCCAAGATTCTCAACAACTGTATATATATCTGTGCCCTTTGACTTCTGGCAAATGTGCAGTGGAGTGAAGCTGGAAGGAAGGCCTTTTCTCATGAGGACTTGCTTAATAAAGGAGCAGCTTGAAACCTTTTGATGTCCTGTGGTGGCCTACCTTATAATTCTATCGAAAAGCGTTTGAAGCTCCTTGCTCTGTTTGCCCCTCC
Source organism: Ambystoma mexicanum (assembly GCF_040938575.1). Classification (NCBI taxonomy): domain Eukaryota; kingdom Metazoa; phylum Chordata; class Amphibia; order Caudata; family Ambystomatidae; genus Ambystoma; species Ambystoma mexicanum. The sequence continues at coordinate 1,104,478,010 of NC_090930.1, read as the reverse complement.
TGTCTCAGGCTCAAGCTTATCCGTGTGCCTCCTGTTGGTGACAGCCACTCTGTGGGTCTGTGAAGCAGGCCAGGTTTGACTCTGCTCTCCGTGTGTTCAATGCTGTGTTCTGGCTGCTGGATTACCCCCGCTGCAGCCATTACTGTCCTCCGGTCCTCCTGCTTTGTTTGCGGTGTTGCACTGCTGCTTCAGTGGTGTGGGGAAAGGTGGAGGGCTGCTGGGAGTCCAGTCTTCCGACCCTTCCAAACTGGGCTTTCTCTCTCTTCCTTCCTGCCTGTTCGGTGTTGTCCGCTGACTCTTCTGGATCTGTCAGAGAGGAAAAAATTCAATAAAAAAGAGCACACAGCGGTGTGGCCGTGCATTGCCGGACCCTGGCTGTGGGATTGCTTGGCAAGGTGTTGTGGTTACAGCGAGGAGACTGCTAGCTGAAGGGGCTGGCTAGCTGTGACTTCTGTGAATGATTTTGGACCCTGGATGACTTTACACAGTTGTTCTGGTGAGTGCCTTCCCTTTGCACTTTCTTTTGCTTTTCTTCTCCTGGGACAAGTGTTTTCTTGACTGTGTGGAAGACAGAGGGAAGAGTTCCATCAGGAAGTGGTGGCTTTTGCTTCTTGTGTGGCATTAGTTGAAGTACCTCTTTGGTGCTCTGTCAACCCACTTTGACAAAACTGTTGAGTCAAGGAACCACACCAAGTAAGTCAAAGAAGTGGTCTATTCTTTAACTGCAAATCCATAAGCAGCGTGAACAAAGACCCTCAACACGTCCAACATCCAGAGTTTAACTGACACATTTTAAGCAATAACACTATGTCATAACATTCCACATTCCAGTATGACATACCACGTGGGCTCATTCTAGAATGAGCCTACCTAAACCTGCTCAGTGTTTACTTGTCAGACTCCCTGGATCCCTGACACTTATATAACACACCTCCCCCCTACATTCAAAAAAAAATAAATATTCCTTATTTACAACATCATAACAAAAGCAGAAATAATAATATATAATACAAGGCGCGGCCCCAACACAAAAACATCTTATCATTTCATCTTTGCAACTCTAGACATATTCCAGATTTGACCACTCTCTAACTCCACAGCATTTCTGAATACTCGCACAACTCTAATGGGTTCAGAATACAGTGGCTCTCCTTTCTTTGAAATCACTGCTCTTCTTATCCGAACCCATTCTCCAACCTCAACCACCGTTCTTTTCCTTGGACGCTTTTCATTGATTTTTTCCACCCATTCATCCTTGCGAACCTCCATCCTCCTTCTCACTGCATCCACAACCACGTCTGTCTTTCGCGCTCTACCCAACCAGGGTGGAGACACCAGAGTGCTGGCTCTTCGGCCCCTCATAAGTTCAAAAGAACTTACACCCGTTTCCAGACCTGGAGCCATCCTCAATGCGTACAACCTATCTCTCACCGCCACTCTCCTGTCTAGACCACTCGCATTCACTCCTCGGATGGCTTCCATGATACACTGCTTAACCCTTTCGATTATCCCATTCCCTTGGGGATAATACAAAGGAGTTCTTTTGTGCCAAACGCCACATTTGTCAAGGTATTCCAGAAACAGCTTTCCCATAAACTGCGGACCATTATCTGTAAGAATACTCTTGGGTAAACCCTCCCTTTCAAAAATACATTCCAAAAATTCTATGATTCCCCGACACATCACTTCTCTCATAATCTTAAACTCAGTCCATCTCGAGAAAGTGTCGACGAGAACCAAAACAAATCTACCTCGACCAGTTCCCATGTCAACCGGCCCCAACACATCCATAGCCAAATCCTGCCATACTCCCTCAGGTACCCTGGTTTTACTCATCGGCTGGGACACTGCCAATACATTTTTACCTGATCTTATGCAATCGGTACATGCACCAACTACTCTTTCAATTTCACGGTCAATACCCGGCCACCAGTAGTCTGCTTTTATCACCTCTTTGGTCTTACACACCCCTATATGCCCTTGATGAGCTGTTCTTATTAACCTTTCTCTTAGGCATCCAGGAACAACCAATTTGTCCCACCGATATAATAGTCCTTCCTTCACCGACAGTTCACCTCTCACTTCCCACAACGGTCTTTCCTCACCACACAACAATCTCTTCTCAGGCCACTCCCCTCTTAAAAAGTTTATGATGCGTTTCCACATTTCAACAGATTCCAATATTTGAATCCATTCTCGTTTCTGTATGATACCTTCCACCGTAGCAAAAACCATATCATTTTCACCACCCATTTTGTTACATTCCTCATCTTCACATTCTAGAATGAGCCTACCTAAACCTGCTCAGTGTTTACTTGTCAGACTCCCTGGATCCCTGACACTTATATAACAAAAACCATGTCAGAGTGTCCTGTCCAGTTTTTGCCAATTCCTGGTGAGCCTGTAGTGAAGTTGGAAGCTTGGAAGGAAGATTTCAAGATTATATTTTGGCCATACATGGCCCCTCCTTTAGCATGGAGCGCTGCAGAGTGTTGCTCATGCACACCTTGGAATTTGAGGAGAGAAGGATTTTAGAAAGTCTGCCAGAGTTGACTGTGGAGAGTGAGGGCACAGGAGAAGGAAGTGATTGATATAATTCTTATGAAACCATCGTAAAGAAGATGGAAAAACACTTTGAATAAAGACATCATACTGCAAAGATGTTATTTCAGCATGCAAGATCAGGACAGAGGTGAATGCATTGAAGACTTCCTTACTAAACTCAGGCAGCTAGTGAACAGATGAAACTTTGGCTCCTCCTATAATTAAAGACTAAGGGATCAGTTTATGTTAAAGGTCTGTGAAAACAAAAACAGGGAAGAGATATGGTTGAAGGGCAACACTTCCTTGGAGAAGGTTATTGATATAGCCGAGAGATTAGTGCTCAGCCTAGCTGTCACAAACCGTGGAAGCTGGCGGTTGTGGCCCCGTTGGCGTATGAGCCGTCATTGAGTATGCCGCCACGTTCCCACGCACCGTATTGTGACGGTCTAGCCTTTCGGGCTACGCCGTCGCAAGCCTTTTTTCCTTACGTTCAACCCGGAAGCCGACGCGTTGCAACCCTTCGCGTTCAGGCTTTCGGGTTAACACGCTGTTTTTCCTCTTGCCCTTACTTGTTTTTTCCTTCCTCCCTGTTTCGCCTTGTTTCTGCTCTGTTCCAGTGATCCCCTCTCTCCTTCTGCCTTCTACCCCATTTTTCTCTGTATTCGCTTACCTGTATGCCTCCTACTTACCTCCCACCGCCTTGTGCATGTTTGCTGGAACGACCAGGGGACTCCTACATCGGAACACACGTATTCCTCCGGATCTCCTCTACAATTCACCAAGACAGGGGTTTTTTATGCCGTAAGGCTTTTTCCCCGGACCGGTCTGCTGCGGAAGGAGTGCCCCTCCTGGATCTCCTTTCAAAGGGTCAGGGTGGCTTCCTCTCGCGGTCGACCTTATCTGCACAGCAAAGAAAAAACCTTGTGGCGAAAGAGGTTCGGAGCAAAACCGGAATCTGAAGCATCAGGTGAGGAGGAGGAGTGGGAGCGGGGTGACCAGGAATTGGAGCCATCTAAAACCGGGCCTGATAGTTTGCAACGCCAAACTGTAGCAATGGCCACCCCCGAGCAGATCCAAGAACTCATCACTGCAGTTCAGGCTATGAACGTAGAACTACAGAATGTTAAGGCTGACAACACCTCTCTAAGACAGATGATCGCTACCCGAGAGACTCGTGAGATCGACTTATCTCCTATGACCTTGTCTTCAGGCAAATTTGACGGGAGCCCCAAGAAGTTGAAAGAATTTATGGAAGCATGCTCCATTTATTTCGCATTTTGCCCCCAGACCTTTTCTTCTGATCATACCAAGGTCGGATTTATGGTATCCAACATGACCGGAAATGCCCTAGCCTGGGCAAGACCGCAAGTCCTAAACAATGATCCCGTCACTCACGATTATGGGGCTTTCTTGACCCGGCTTAGGCAAACCTTTGAGCAAACCGAAATCACGCATGTAGCAGCTGAAGAACTCCTAGATGTTCAGCAAGGCTCTAGTGATTTACTCACGTACATTTCAACTTTCAAGAGACTTGCCACCGAAGCAGGTTGGCCAGAACGGGCTCAATATACCATATTCCATCGTGGTCTCAAGGAGGAGATCAAGGACGAACTAGCCCGCATAGCCCGACCTACCACCCTATCGGATTTGATGTCTCTTGTGCTCCAGATTGATTACCGGCTGAATGAACAAAGGGTAGAACGAAGGAAGCATAAGCCCCCCGTGCCCCACACTCCTGGTGCCTCCTCCCTGCCTACGTTGCCACCCCGGAGTAAATTGGAAGAACCAATGCAGATAGGGGCTGCTCGAGCTCCCTTAACTTCAGATGAGAGAAGAAGACGGAGAGAGTTGGGCCTCTGTATGTATTGTGGGTCAAATTCTCACCTGCTTCGTAGCTGTCCGGATGTACCCCCTAGGAGAGCGGGAAACAATCTACCTCGGAACTAATGGGGACGAGTCTCTGAGGTCTAACTCCAAGTCCCTATGTCACGGTAACCATATCCTCGCCACTGACACCATGGACTCGCGTCTCATGGTGGTGGCCATCCGACTGGAAACTCCAACCTCAGTACTCCATACCATGGCCCTTTTGGATAGCGGTGCCGCGGGAATTTTTATGGACACCCAGTGGGCACACCAACAAGGGCTCACCCTGCTGAAGCGGGAAGACATCCAAAAAGTGGAAGGAGTAGATGGATCACCCTTGTCTTCAGGTCCCATAACCCACTCTACTGAACTTCTCAAGGTACTTATACTTCAACACATGGAACAATTACAGTTTGATCTTATCCGGGCCGCCCATTTCCCCATCATCCTGGGTATCCCCTGGTTTAGGAAACACAATCCCGCCATCGATTGGACCTGTAACACTATGTCCTTTGAGTCTGAATACTGTAGACAAAGTTGTTTGTCGCGGATACCTAAAGAGACTGTGCAGATCCTGGCTCCCGAACGCAAAGAAGTATGTGATATTTGTAGTATACCCCCTGATTTGGCTGACTTCCGGGAAGTCTTTAGTGATAATCCAATTTTGGAATTACCCCCTCATCGTCCGGAGGATTGTGCCATAGAGTTGGTACCAGATGCCTTAGTGCCTTTCGGGCGCATGTTTCCAATATCCATCACAGAAAAGAAGGTCCTACGCACCTACCTGGATTCCCATCTAACCAATGGGCTCATCCAGCCTTCAAGATCCCCAGCTGGAGCCCCTCTTTTTTTCATACCGAAACGTGATTCATCTGAGCTACAGCCTTGTATAGATTATAGGGGCCTTAATAGGGTCACCGTTCGTGATCGCTATCCTATGCCCCTGATCTCCGACATTTTGGAGGCCGTGCAAGGAGCTACCATCTTTTTCGAAATTAGATCTACGGAGTGCCTACCATCTTCTACGCATAAGAGCAGGGGATGAATGGAAAACCGCATTCAGAACTCCTTTTGGTTTGTTTGAGTACAAAGTCATGCCATTTGGGTTAGTCAACGCCCCGGCAATTTTTCAACGGTTTATGGACCGCCTGTTTTCTGATCTGTTGTATGTGAACACTATTGTCTACCTCGATGACATCTTGGTATTTTCGTCTTCTCCCCAAGAACATGCCCAACATCTGAAGATTGTTCTCCTTCGTCTTCAATCTCAACACCTCCTGGTCAAACCCGAGAAATGTGTATTTAATACCTCCTCTGTTCCTTACTTAGGTTACATCCTCTCCCAAGAAGGCATATCGATGGATCCCAGGAAGGTGACGGCCATCTTGGAATGGCCCGCTCCATCCTCCCAGAAGGATGTACACAGGTTTTTGGGTCTGGCTAATTTTTACAGGAAATTCATCAGACAATTCTCCCGAATTGTTCTACCTATCACAGCTTTACTCAAGAAAGAGGCCAGAAACTTTGTCTGGACTGACCAAGCCAACCAAGCTTTCCAGAGTTTAAAGAAGATGTTCTGTACCGCTCCTGTCCTGCATCAGCCAGATCAGACCCAACCTTTTATAGTTGAAGCTGATGCCTCTGCAAGTGCTTTGGGAGCCGTACTCTTACAATCTAAGGACGGAGAAGAACACCCTGTGGCCTATCTCTCCAAGACCCTGTCAGCAAGCCAAAAAAATTACTCAGTAATAGAAAAGGAATTGTTGGCCCTCAAGACAGCGTGTGAAGAATGGAGACATCTGTTACAAGGAAGTGCGCATCCGGTTATACTGCGCACTGACCATAAGAACTTGCAGGTGCTCAGGAACATGGAATGTGTCAATTCCAGACAGGCACGCTGGGCCCATTTTTTCAGCCAATATGATTTCTCTATCACGTACATTCCTGGCACCCAAAATAGTTTGGCAGATGCTTTGTCCAGGCGAGACTCACATGCCGCTCAGTTGGCTCCGCCATTAGAGTACATGTTTCCCCGTAACCGGGTAGTGGGGGTTATTGCCTCCTTCCTCCAGGATGTCAGATCTGTTACCACCCCGGAGCTGGAGATGAAGGTGCCACTCAACCAACGGAGACTGGTTAGATGGTCTGAGGGTCTTTTATTTGTAGACCGGAGGCTATGCATCCCTTCCAAGCCTTTACAACAAAGGATCCTGAAATGGGGTCATGACCACGTTACTTCAGGTCATAGAGGCATACGAGGCACTTTTGACTTGATATCCCGTTCTTTCTTCTGGCCCTCTCTCACTCAAGACGTTAAGAGGTATTGCCGCACCTGTCAGGTTTGTGCCAAGAGTAAAAATCCCACTCATAAACCTTACGGCTTGCTTGTGCAATCAGAGGCACCTGTTCGTCCCTGGTCTCAGATTTCAACAGACTTCATAGTCGTCCCAAGGGTTCTCTTGTCTGATGGTTACGGTGGATTCTTTCTCGAAACTGGCTCACTTCACTCCGCTTCCAGGAGTCCCATCCACATCAGAGATGGCAGAGGTATTTTTCAAGGAGATATTTAGGTTACACGGTCTGCCTGATAAAATAATATCCGATCAAGGTAGCCAGTTTACTTCTCGTTTCTGGGGAGCCTTATGTCAGCGGTTAGGTATCGAGCGGGCACTCTCCTCTGGTTTCCACCCTCAAACCAATGGCCAGACCGAAAGACTCAATGCCTTATTATCGACAGCAGAATTCGCATATAACAATGCCATACATACTGCCACAGGCCTTAGCCCTTTTTTTCTGCACTTACGGAATGCATCCTCGTGGCATTCTTCCAGTTTGTAATCCCCCTACCACCATCCCTACTATAGAATCCACTTTGGCAGACATAGTCTTAGCCCACAAGGTTGTTCAGCAGAACTTACTTTTGTCTTGAAGGTGATACAAGGGACAGGCTGATCGATCTCGAACCCCCTGTCCCGATTGGAAGGAAGGGGATCGGGTATGGCTATCTACTAAGTTCCTGCCTCCGTGGCTCCATCCATCCAAATTATCTCCTAGGTATTTGGGACCTTTCAAGATTTCTAGGCGGGTTAACCCCGTGTCATATAAATTGCTGCTTCCCAAGAGTATGCATCGCATACACCCGGTTTTTCATTCCTCCCTCCTTCGTCCGGTGGATCCGGACACCCCTTCTATTAGTAAGAAAGGGATACCGGATTTTGTGCCATCCTCCCCAGAGGAGTATGAGGTAGCGGCCATAGTAGATTCAAGATACAGAAGGGGCCGGCTGGAGTATTTAGTATCCTGGAAAGGTTATCCTCGTTCCGAGGATTCCTGGGAGCCTGTCTCCCACATTCATGCCCCTATTCTCACCCGACGCTTCCATAGACTTCATCCGGGTAAACCTGGTGGTATAGGTATGGGAGGGGGGTATACTGTCACAAACCGTGGAAGCTGGCGGTTGTGGCCCCGTTGGCGTATGAGCCGCCATTGAGTATGCCGCCACGTTCCCACGCACCGTATTGTGACGGTCTAGCCTTTCGGGCTACGCCGTCGCAAGCCTTTTTTCCTTACGTTCAACCCGGAAGCCGACGCGTTGCAACCCTTCGCGTTCAGGCTTTCGGGTTAACACGCTGTTTTTCCTCTTGCCCTTACTTGTTTTTTCCTTCCCCCCTGTTTCGCCTTGTTTCTGCTCTGTTCCAGTGATCCCCTCTCTCCTTCTGCCTTCTACCCCATTTTTCTCCGTATTCGCTTACCTGTATGCCTCCTACTTACCTCCCACCGCCTTGTGCATGTTTGCTGGAACGACCAGGGGACTCCTACATCGGAACACACGTATTCCTCCGGATCTCCTCTACAATTCACCAAGACAGGGGTTTTTTATGCCGTAAGGCTTTTTCCCCGGACCGGTCTGCTGCGGAAGGAGTGCCCCTCCTGGACCTCCTTTCAAAGGGTCAGGGTGGCTTCCTCTCGCGGCCGACCTTATCTGCACAGCAAAGAAAAAACCTTGTGGCGAAAGAGGTTCGGAGCAAAACCGGAATCTGAAGCATCAGGTGAGGAGGAGGAGTGGGAGCGGGGTGACCAGGAATTGGAGCCATCTAAAACCGGGCCTGATACTAGCTTGCATTAAAGAGTTGGAAAAAAGGAAAACAAGGAGACTGTGATAAATGCTCAAAATATAATTTCAAATGACCACAGGAAGGGTGGTTCCTCTGGCAAAAAGAGTTCCTCTCTTCTCAAACCTCTCAACAAAAAGAAGGAACATGCACAAGGTCCAGAATGTAGGCCGTCTGACCTCAGGGTGGATCCTACCCAGCAAGGGAACAGGTGCTTTTGTTGTGGGGATGTTTCTCATTTAGCCAAATCACCTTCATGTCCGAGACATAATACCTTGTGTATAGAATGCGGCAAAAAATTGCACTTTGCGCGTTGTTGTCACAGTGTCTCTTGCAAGTGTGTGAAGGAGATTTTGCTTGAGCAGGAGTGTAACCACTCTAAAGAGGTTGTTGAAGACAAATGCAGGGATGTGTGTTGGTCTGTGAGTGAGGTTTAGGCTCAAGCCACACAGGGTGGTAAGCCTCATGCTGAGGTGCTTGCTAATGGCAAACGTGTTTTCATGGTGATTGACTCTGGGTCGGACTAGATTATTATTGACAAGGATACCTGGTGTGCCCAGTTCCATGAGATACAATTGCTCAAAGCACAATTCAGAGTGAATGCTCATGGTGGAGTAGAGATTGGCATATTGGAGTATTATGTTGCCACTCTGGAAATCTTGGACAGTAGTGCCAATGGGGGGGTTTATGTCTCAGAGAAGGGAGACTGCCTCTTCAGCTGATACAAGCAAAGTGATTTGGATATTGTCATCAACCCCAGAGTTCCAGGCCTCATTTCCACATTCAACCAAGCTGTCTCTGCCCCTGAGGACAGCTTTGATGCTATCTTCATGGAGGGTTTTGGGATGTCTCAAAAGGTTTTTTCATAAGATTAGGGTCAATGTGGGAGTTGACACCATGGCAGTTACAGCACTTTGTGTAACCTTAGTGCTCAGGGTGGAAGTGACAGAGGAAATAAGGAGATTGGAGAGAGAGGGAATCATAGTGTTGGTGGAGGACTTGGAGTTGGTCTCCCCCATGGTGGAAGTGTGCAAAAGCAATGGAAGCATTAGGATGTGTGTTGGCTTACGTGGACTCAATAAATGAATAGTGGTGGATAGGTCCCCCCTGCCGAACATTGAAGAGATCATCAATATGGCTGCTGGTGCAAGGGACTTTAGTAACTTGGATCTGGCTTTGGCCTATCACCAAGTTGTTCTGCACCCTGATTTGAGGGATAACACCACATTTATTACCCATATAGGTACCTTCAGATTTAAGCTCATGCCTTTTGTGCTAGTTTCTGCAGCTGCATTTTCCAGCGTGTCATGCATGCTATGCTGGGGAATATAAGAGGTGGGGTCTTTTATCAAGACAGCGTCTTAATTATGAGGAAATCTGTTGAAGATCATGATAAAAAGTTGTCTCTTATGTTGGGCGAGCTTCGTAGAGCAGGACTAACACTGCAGGAGAGCAGATTGATTATCTAGAACACAAACTCTGTGGTGAGAGTGTGCTACCCAATAGTAGCCTGGATGAAGTGATTTTGGCATTACAACCTCCCAAGAGTAGACATGATGTCATGTCATTCTTGGTCTCATAGAATATTATGCAAAGTTCATCAGGAATTTTGCGGATCAGTGTGTCCACATAAGGTCTTTATGAAAAAGGATGTCAATATTGAGTGGTCAGAAGAATGTGAAAGATAATTTGTTGGAATTAAGACAGCTATTGCCAGTTCCCCTGTTTTGGGTAGTTTCGACATACAGAAGGACACATACATCATGACCAATGCTAGTGACACTACACTTGGAGCTGTCTTGCTGCAGAGCCAGCATGGTGTGGAGAGGGTAATGGCATTGCCTCTGGTGCTCTCAAAGGAGCAGAGGGTCACTATTTGGTTATCAAGAAGGAGTCATTGGCTGTGGTGTGGGCAATCCATATGTTTAAGACCTTCCTCTGGGGCAGAGAGTTCAAGGTCCTTAGTGATCACAAGCCACTGGTGAGTATATTTATGTTGAAAGAATTTGGTGGTGTTTCTCGCAGGATTTTTAGGTTGGTGACTTCCCTAAAGGAACACTCTTTGAAGGTTGCATATATCCCTGGGAAGGAGAATATCCTGACAAATATGTATCTAATTCGGTGGGTATGGGTGAGCAATTGGATGAAGAGGAGTTAGCGCAAGAGGATGTCTTTGCGGTATCTGGTGGTGCCATCACAGCTCAAGAGTGAGAACATGCTGACCGGTCTAATGAGCCCAGAGTAAAGGAAATGATCACAACATTGAAGTAGTGATTGTGGATTAGCAGCATTTCATAGAGTAAAGAATGGGTTAAGCATGAAAGAGGGTTAGATTTTCAGGTCAGGATGCGTTATTCCCCCTTCAGGGGTTAGGAGTAGAATTATGGAGGCATATTAGGGCCATTTAGGAATGACAAAGGTGAAGGGATGCCTCAGAGCAGACTATTGGTGGGCAAGTTTGGGTAGCAAAGTAGAGGAGATGGTGAAGTGCTGTGTCGTGTGCAGAATGTCTGGCAAAGTCTGAAGACACACATTCAACCTCTGAAGCCTTTAGAGTTTCATGAATATCCTTGGGAATTTGTGGCAATGTAGGATTTGGGGCCCATTACTGATAGTGGCAGACACAAGAAGCATGTGCTGGTTCTAATTGATTTATACTCCAAGTGGGTGGGAGCCAAAGTCGTGAAAGAGGCTGATTTGCGAGCTGTGGTGACATTTCTTGACCACATCTTTCAGAGGGAAGGATTCCCAAGCAAGCTGTTGACTGATAACAGGGTTCAATTTACATCCATGTTGATGAAATAATTTCTTGCTGGGACATGGGTGGTGCATCTTAGAACATCCCTGTTTATCCCTCCACCAATGTCCCAGGAAAAGTTCAATAGGACCCGTGTGGAGAGAATTTGCGTGGCCATTAAAGAAGGTAAGGAGTGGGAAACAGATGTAGAGAGAAGGGTTTGTGCCTACAGATCTGCACCACATGCAACTATGGGCTTGATCCCTTTTGAGGTACTCAGAAGAAGGAAAGTGGTCACTGTGGCATGTCCGGCTTGGTTGGGGAGAATGAGATTTGCAGAGTGAGATGAGAGGGCACTGAAGGAGCATGTCAGAGAGAGGAACAATGGCATGAAGGCTAGATTTAATTCTTAGAAAGGTTGGTGCTGAAGGTCAAAGTTTTCTGGTGCCTTGCGCGTAAGGAAGGTGGTGAGTGATGCAGATGTTCTAGATGATTGAAAGGTCAGGAATAAAAGGAGCATCGCTGTAAGAGGGTGATTGCGTTGGTATTGTGTGATGAGGGAGGTATTTTGAGGTGTGTATCTTGGTGTATATTTACAAAATTTGTGTTTTCAGGGTATGTGTTAACCTTAAAATTGTTTATCTCCAATGTGTGCTTGCGCCTGGGTGCTGCCAGGCAGTTTGCATTTTTATAGCTTCCACCCCATAGCTGGGGTGCAGATATGGCAAGTAACAGCCCTCCAGTCCCCGAGAGTGCCTCAGCTTGGGCTGTTGGCCATTACCGGCCATGTCTGTACCACCGCCGTGCAGGTGAATACCATTCGCACCTCAGTGTTCATCCAGAGTTTCTTTTTCACCCTTGGGAGATTCGCTGCTTTGGCAGCCAATCTCCTGAAGGAAGAAAAATAACGAAGTCTTTTTTCTATTTCGATGGCAGCGGGATCAGAGCAGTCACAGGGGCCAGAGCTCAAAGCTGAGGTCCAACAGGTAAGTTGTGAGAGGCGGGAGGGGGGTGAGGGTGTTAAGGGGGGTTGTTGGTTTGTAGGGGTCGGTAGGAGGTGAGGAAGCAACAGTGAGAAGCTCCTTGTTGCCGTCCCACATACAGAAAAAAGAACAAGAAATGCTGCAACCCGGGGGAAAGGCTGCATGTAGCTGGACCAGCGGGCAGAAAATGTTTATTCTCAGCACTGTTTCAGCCATCTGATTGGCCAATGGCCCTTTTCCAGGTGCACAAACTCTTGAAACTGGGTACCATGTTCTGATTCTCAAGAATTGCATATATATCTGTGCCCTATAACTTCTGGCGAGTGTGCTGTGGAGTGAAGCTGGAAGGACGGCCTTTTCTCCTGAGGGCTTCCTTAATGAAGGAACAGCTTGGAACTCATTGATGCCCTGTGGTGACCTATCTTATAATAGGTTAAGTGGAGAATGAAGAGAAGATTGCTATGTGTGACCTGTGGAGCTAAGAAAGTTAGTGGCACGTAAAAGTGCCGTTTCCATGGAATGAGCGGCAGGGTACCCAGACTGAAGAGGAAGGAGAAGATTGGACGGGGTTGGTGATAGTCCATCGGCATGTATAAACATTGGTTGTGGCAGGGTTTCTCTCTAACCTAGCATTTTATTTGCACCCTAGTATTGGTTTCTTTTTGCAGTATTTGAATTTATGTTTGTTTCTGCTTATGTTTCTGTGCAATGATGTAGTTTCTAGTGCTTCTATGGTGAATTGTGATTTGCTTCCTCTTAATAGATTGATTTATTCCCTTGATGTTCCATGAGCAACCGTCCCACAAGCTCTCACGTGGGCATATGGTATACATTACAGCATGCTAGCAAATTGAGCAACCCGTTCATAAGCAGTAAGACAATCCGTCCCTTAACAAATGTGCTATCACACAAGGATCTCCAGATCACATTCATCCGGATGGAAGACATCAGGAACAACTGAAAGCAATGAAGCAGGTAAAGGGGAAATGAGGACCCAGGCCACACACAATAAATGAAAAGCAATTGCCAACAAACCAGTGAAAACAAAGTAGTTAAGAATGCAAAAAAGTAGTGAACGTCAACTCAGTCACTCGCAACCCCATCTTCTTCTTAAAATGAAACTATACAAACACCACTCGCAGGCGATAGGTTTGTTCAGACCTTTGGCTTCAGCCTCTGGGCCAGGCCATACCATTTTCAGAGATTTCATTGATGAATTGCCGGTCAGAGGTTGGCTAGTCCTAAAGGTCTGTAGGAGCCCTTTCTTCATGGTGGCCCATTTTCCCCAATTGAAGGGTATGCCTATTCTTGGAGAGAAGCCTTGAATATATGTTTGGAGACTGCTCGTCTTCCGGGTCTACCTAATCCGTGTTTGCAGTATATTTCAAGGTTTTGAGGAGTTGTGCGTATGGCAAATGAGCTGACTTACAAATGAAAGCCAGAAGAAAGACTGTATACATTGGTGAATTCAAAAACGTTATTCCAGAGTTTCAAGAATGTCTAATATAAAGTGTTTTTTGTGATGCCATTTTTGAACAAAAAAGAATGGATTTATTAATTTAATTCTGTGAGGTCACTAACTTGTATCGCAAATAAAATATGCAACCTTTTGTTGTGAAAGTTAATTGCATCTGTAAATTGGATGTATTAAAATGCCTTCTGCCATTTGAATTATATTTGTTCCTTGCACTAACGTCCTGTTAAAAGCAAGCCTTGTCGAAGCCTGCAGGCTTGTGTATAGGCATTTGCCAGGCACCGCTAAAACATGCCCAGGTAATCACACAATTGTTCAGCTGTTGCCATCTGATGGTTAAGTATTACCTTAATGGCATTGCCTGAAAAATGCCTATATCATGCTGGAATAGTTGACTTTGTCAATGCTTGTTTTCATGGAGGTTTTGGATTGATTGGAATATTAGGCATATAACGGGTGGGTTGTACTTGCCTAAAGTGGGGCAATTCCAAATAATATCTATCACAGAAGAGTGGGAATGTAAGATGTTAACAAATAGGATGATAGAGGTTGACAGCTGAAAGATATCACGTATGTGCAAGAAAATTAAAACAAACTTATCTGGAATCCATATACCAGTAAAACATTTGCTATGCTATTTAACAGGCAACAGCATTTCCTGGCTGGGAGAATAGTTTTGATAAGTACGGCATTTGTACTATTGGTAGCAATTCGAAAACGGTTCGGGCTACTGGACCTGATAGGCAAGCAAGTATGGTGCTTAGAAATCGAGCAGAAGAATGCGTGTTCTTGCTATTTCGGTTATACAGAAGTATCTCAGGGTTTGGGGTAGTACCTCTTTCCTGTGTACAGAGTATCCTTTTCCTTGTCTACAAGAAAGGACCGAAAGAAGATCCCTGAAAACATCCATTAATTACATTGCTGGACACTTTTTGCAACGTTTGCCACATTATTGAAAAAACACACACCACTTGTGCTCAGTGGTGTAACACAAAATGTGGGCGGGGCCCCCTGAGAGCTATGGTGAGGGCCTCCACCAAGCTCAGCAACAAAAACACGGGTGCCGCCACACTTCGTGCCGGCCCTGGCCATCACACAAGCGCAATGCACATGACGATCATGCTGTTGCAGGTGCACGCTGCGCACTGCACTAGGTGAAAGGTGAAAGTATGTGTTTTAATCAAACTTTACATTTTTCACCTAGTGTAGAAACAAGGGGGCTATGCCTAGCTCCTGCCACCCAAATGTACCAGCAAACTCTGCGAGGACAGTATTATTATGCACCATGATGATACCATATGAAAACATTCTCATGCTGGCTCTCTCAGTATATGCCATTATCCCTACGTTCGAACATTCTCTTGTTGGCTTAGCCAGGGGCGTTGCTGGGGGGGAGGGGGCTAAGGGGGCTACATCCCCTGATCTTTTGGTTGTAGCCCGGATAGAATCTCAGGAGCTACAGCCAAAAGACTAGCTAGCCCCCAGTCCCAACAGTTCCGACATCAGCTCAGCCCCGGGTCTTTTCCAGACCTAGCAACTCCCCTGGGTTTAGCCCATGATGCCAGTAAAAATCTCTTGCCACAGGAAGACAATATGTTATTGCTGCTGAACAAATGCTTGCCCAACCCCTGCACCACCATGTAAGAATACTCTGCATGTTTACTTTGACCTCACCACCAGTAAAACATGCAGTGGTGCAGTAGGGAATAATTTCCTTGTTTACATTTACTTGCTGACTGCACAAGTGCCCCTATCTTCCCCATGTAAGAACACACCTTATATTGGCCTTGCTGTTTATTGGGGAAAAATGCCATGCCACAGAAAGACAATGGTAAATCTGCCTGTCTTATTGTGCTATAAACCCCCTTCCCCAAACCAACCATCAAGCCGGTTTTGCCACAAAATACAAGTAAAACATGTAAGAAAACATGCATGCTTCATGTTTCCCTTAACTGTGCCTCAACCAAGCATTTACAAATTCAAATACATTGACCAACCAGCCACTAATCATGTGGCCGCTGGTGAATTCTTTAATTGGAAGGGCATACACATTTCCCACAAATATGACAGAGCGACTGAGCAAAGTGAGGGTGCCTGAACCAACCAAAGGGATCTCAGGGCATGGGATTCTTCCCCTCCTGCCTGAGAATTTCTTTTTAAACAATGCGTTAAAATTGTGCAATATACAGCACATATTTTGTGAACAATGTGTCAGAAAGCCAGGCAGTTTGCAAATGGTTAAGTAGGGTAACTCCAATCCACAATTCCAATAGATGCCACTCACCAACAGTACTAAAACACCAAGGGTTAATTTTACTTCTACCTTAATCAAGGTTAAATTTCAATTCTTACCGGGAATTACAAGATTATTGTCACACTCAATCACGGTCTATAGAGGAAGTGGTTTTACAAAACATAGTTTAATATGCACAAACATTTCATCTGGCTATTGAAGCAGTAAAGACAATTCTTCAGTGTATAAATGATTCTTTTCAACATCAAAAAAAGTGTCCATTAAATCATTTCTAAAAGTTAAAATACAGTACCAAGTGTATAAATCACAAACGAGTGAGTACATAAGGCATTTTACATTAGATAATGCCTTTTCAATGGATTGTTCTAGTGCTGTATCTGTGCACCAGTGTATAAGTATTTTAATGGCCACTATAGTGCCAGCATATAGAAAAAAAAAACCCAAAACACTTGTACTATTATCACACAATTTTAAAGTACCACAGGCGCCTCACAAGAGGGGTCCTGTTTAACACCTAAAACCTTTTATATAGACAACATACACAATATGATGTCAACTATGTATAACACAGTCTATGTCAGCAATTTATTGCATAGATCTAAAAAAAACACATGAGACCTGCTCATGCTAAATCAGGGTCGACCGGTTTCATAACCGTAACTTATTGTGGTCATCTTCATCAGGACTTTTAATTAAGAAGGTCTTGACTGCCTGTCTAGGGTCGTTGTCTTGCACCCCTCCGTGTGTGTTTCTATTCCGCACTTAGCTGAAGAGCGTCACTGCTCTTGGGTGTCTAGGGACTAAACGCTTCCTGATGTGGAAGTACTCGATGTCATGCTCTAAGGTTATAGAGTAGACTCATGTACACCCTTGCTAGCTCTGTTGAGTGTCTGTATCAGTGCTTTAATGCAACTGCACCAAAAATCGTGGGCCACGATTTTTGGTGCAGTTGCATTAAAGCACTGATACAGACACTCAACAGAGCTAGCAAGGGTGTACATGAGTCTACTCTATAACCTTAGAGCATGACATCGAGTACTTCCACATCAGGAAGCGTTTAGTCCCTAGACACCCAAGAGCAGTGACGCTCTTCAGCTAAGTGCGGAATAGAAACACACACGGAGGGGTGCAAGACAACGACCCTAGACAGGCAGTCAAGACCTTCTTAATTAAAAGTCCTGATGAAGATGACCACAATAAGTTACGGTTATGAAACCGGTCGACCCTGATTTAGCATGAGCAGGTCTCATGTGTTTTTTTTAGATCTATGCAATAAATTGCTGACATAGACTGTGTTATACATAGTTGACATCATATTGTGTATGTTGTCTATATAAAAGGTTTTAGGTGTTAAACAGGACCCCTCTTGTGAGGCGCCTGTGGTACTCTAAAATTGTGTGATAATAGTACAAGTGTTTTGGGTTTTTTTTTTCTATATGCTGGCACTATAGTGGCCATTAAAATACTTATACACTGGTGCACAGATACAGCACTAGAACAATCCATTGAAAAGGCATTATCTAATGTAAAATGCCTTATGTACTCACTCGTTTGTGATTTATACACTTGGTACTGTATTTTAACTTTTAGAAATGATTTAATGGACACTTTTTTTGATGTTGAAAAGAATCATTTATACACTGAAGAATTGTCTTTACTGCTTCAATAGCCAGATGAAATGTTTGTGCATATTAAACTATGTTTTGTAAAACCACTTCCTCTATAGACCGTGATTGAGTGTGACAACTCACCAACAGTAGACAGGAATATTTGCCAATGCATTTTCACGATGTCTTTACCCACAATATATGCCAGTATAAAAATGTGTTCACAGTGGCTGTGCTCATACATGTCCATAAGGGCTGCCCAAATATATACCAGTATTCCCATAAAAGAGAATACTCATTATTGCTTTGCACATAAAGCCAGTAATAATACTACAGGAAAACATATCCACACTGGCTCTGCCAATATATGACAGTATCCCAAAGTAAGAACATAGCTTGCCCTGCCTAGACAATTTAATAACATCATGCAGAAAAAGAGGCATGCCACAGTAAGAAATGGCTAGACTGACTGAACCAAAAGGTAAGTCTAGCCACATGGTAACACGTAACATGCTTATTTATTATAAATATCCAAAAAAGAATGTCATGCAACAGTAAGAAGGGGATAGCCTGGCTATCCCAAAATGCCAGTCTAGCTGCGTAATAAAACCTAACATGATTGCTTAATCATAGATGACCAGAAAAATAAAAATGCCATGCCCCGGTAAGAAATGGCTAGATTTGCTGCATCCAAATACCAGTCTAATCAGGTAATAATGCTTATCATGCTTGCTTTATTACAAATGCCCAGTAATAAATATCATGCCATAGTACAACATGGATAGACTGACTCCACCATAATGCCAGTCTAGCCACATAGCACATAACATGCTTGCTTTATCATGGATGGATGCCCATTAAAAATCTTATAGTAGTGGACCCCACCCCTCAAACCCCAAACACCAAAATAATCTCTTCAGTACTGTCCCATCACAAGCACATTCACCCAACCACCAATACATCAAACACACACTCATTCACACACACATTACATAATACGTAACAAACCCTTGCATGCATGGACGTACACAAACACACATACATAAATCAAACATATAGCACACACGCACACACCATAAGTTTTTGTGCCTGCTTTGAATCTATCTTCCCCTGAGGAAGGCATAGACTTGTCCGGCAGCTGGCTCCCACGCTCCAGCCTCCACAATACAGACAGGAACAATTTCTTGTCATGCGCAGTGAGTCCAGAGTGCTGCGTCACAACTGGAATGTTTCTTTTTGAAGTCACATGCTCATTTTTTTCTAAAGTTTGAGCTTGGCACTCATGCTTGAAAAAAAATTGATCTGACATCAGAAACAAATCCTATCTTTAAGCATTGATTTATTTCTGAAGGTTGTCTGAACCCACCCCCACCCAACCCCGCTCCCCTTCCCCACAACCTGCTATACCAGTGCTTGGATTCAATATAAGGAATTAGTATTCTATTTTCAAATTTGTTTTAGACAGGGCTTGTTAACCCTTCATAGTATCTTTGTGTTGTATACCTTGAGTGCAAAAACATTTGTTTCTGGAAAAAGCTGTTTGAGCTGGAAATTAGCCTAGAGCTGTTGAAACCTACAGTTGCATTGCATACTAACGCATGCTCTCAGGTAAGGCTGGACCACATAGGGATTTGTACTCATTCTATAGAAACCAAACGTGGACTTAAGCAGAGATGCATTTTAGCACGCTCGCTGTTCAATCTTTATACGGCAGACCTTTATCCAGTATGACAAAAAACACAAACCTTCCTTCCAAAATTGAAAAGTACACACATTCCATGGTTGGGCTATGCAGTGGCGGTATTGCTAGATCAGACCAAAATTTGCCAATATATTAGAAGGTAGACTGTCTTTCCTTTATGAATAAATAACACATACATATGATCAAACAATACATTGTTTGTATTAAATAAAGGGATCTTTAAACCATAGTAGTTTGGTATGTAAAATGGGAGAAAACATTATTGAAGTAGTTTAAGAATATCGTTACTTTGGATTTTATTATCAAAACAAACATAAGCCTAAAGTAGAGAGGGATAAAATAATGAACACAATTACACCTGTCTCTTCAGCCTTTGGAGGCTTTGATATAAATGTATGTGTTATTAATTAATTCCATCATCAGGGAATACAATTTAAAACATCTGTCCAATTGCCTTATGTGGCACAAATGCAAAATGTGGTAAAGTATCCTCTTGCTTGATATAATAGAGGATCAATTCTGGAGGCTGATGTTAGGTCTTCCCCAATGTATTTCAATGCACTGTAAATAAGGATTAATTTTTCCTATAACGTTTGCCTCTATCAGAGAATATTATGTTAACATTAATATTAAATAGACAAGGTCGAAAGCTTAATGCTAATTTAGAGGGAGGCAATGGAGTCTAGTGGTTGCCCCATCTCAGAACCTTAGCTCATCTAAATGAACAATTTTTAGCAACAATTCCACTCAAAGATGATAAATTGGCAATCCTGCTCTAACGATTATTGAGATGAAGAAGAAACTTGCTTGTGGGATTTTAATAGGAACATTACCTTGGTGGAGAATAAATATTTGATTGAGAGTCACTCATTTGTTAATCTTTATTTAGATTAAAATAGCCATACAAGATACATAAAATCACCTGTAAACAATTTCAAACAGATAATAAGGAATGATCTTACACCATGTAATACAGTACACATTTCATATTTCTCAACCTCATTCTAATTGCAGTATTCAGATGAAAATCAAAAGCATACACTATGCTACCCACGGTCCACGAATTAATAGAAGGTAATACAAAGCTGGCTGGCATTGAACAAAACCCTCTGTTTTAAAATTGGTGAAACATTTTTTATGATAAAATTGTATAAAGTGAATAGCCTATTTCATGAACTGAGGACAGAAAGGGCAAGTAAGAGAATAACAGAAGGAGAATTCCATTTGGAAATATCACTACCAGTAGGTAAAACTGAAGCAAAGCAACCATTTTCTAGAAAGCAGAGTGAATCCATAGAGGATACAACTCATTACAAGAGTAAGTGGAGATAGTGACATGTTCGAATTCATGTTTAGTACATTGTTTTTTCTAGATTGTATAGTCTTTCAATAAAACATATGTTTAACTAACTATTGGTGTCTTCTATTAATATTGTTTGGGGCAATAAACCACTGAAAACAATCAGAGGATTTCTGAATAAATTACATGTGATTCAACCAAGGAACACAACCAGCCCAAGCAACCAGCCTAAGCTCTGCTTAGAGCATTTTTGGGAACATTCCTAGAAAGAAGCACTGAGGTATTCGACCATGATGGAAGCCACATAGGGACAGGTATGATTGTCAATTCATCATGAATATAGTTGTGTTTCAATTCTTGATGAACAGCAATATTTGGTATTGGGACCTGCAGCCATGGGAGGTCCTTAAAAATGTGCCCTCCCTCCTTTGTAATTTTCTATCTGGCTTTAATCCTCATAACTCAAATCCATAATGTGCAACAACCCTGGGTTTTGCAGCATTAACTCTTAAAATAATGTCAATATGGTGGTCACCATAAAAATTCTGTGAATGAAGTAGCCCTTCCAAAGTTTGCACCCTTCTCATACCTTGAGTTGAACAATGTTCAGCTCCACTCCAGTTTTCAGAAAAAATAACCTCTAAGTAATTGAAAGCTGGTACTCTTTCTATATTAATTTCGGCCATGACAAATGATTAATTAATATTCCTCTTAGGACCAATAATCATGAATTTAAGTTTGTTGCAATTACTTGCAACATCATGACCCGCCATAAAAGCAAAATGCTAATTTATTAATCATTGCAAGGCAAAGGGTGTATGTCCTATTATTACTGGATCGTCTGCATAACATAGGCATGGTAAAGCCCCCCAGCCCCATGAAAGAACCATCTCGTGTAAAATCAATTAAACATGTTTCTAGCAAATTAATATTTTAATCAATAAGCCAGCACACAATGCTGAAGTACACCTACATGAACCGAAGAAAGGTGCCATTGATTCACCTGCCTCACAGAATCTTATACACTCTGTGGTGTTTGAATACAATGCTTATATTACACACCACAATTGATTTGAAATATGAACATTATTGCTAATACTGCCCACGATTTGGACATATTCACACTATCAAAGGGAATACTAAGATCCATAAAGGACACATATCTAGTGACTTTAGCATATAATAGTTTTCAGTTAATAAATACAAATTAACAATTTGCTTAAAGGTGCACAACCCCCCAAAAAAGCTCTGTTTGAAACAGAAAAAAATATTATTCTTGAAATCCAATTCACGCGTCAGCTATGGATCAGTTTACCAAATAGCTTCAATGAGGAATGCGACAAAGAAACAGGCTAATAAGAGGCAGGAGCGATTTCATCACTTTTTTAATAGGGGAAGGACCATCAAAAGATCATAAGAGAGAGGAATCAGGACCAGGGCTCGTGTATGAAACTTGCAGTTAACGTTCCCAAGTAACCTCATCAAATGAACATTTATTTCCCAGCCCCAATTGATAACATCACATGAAGAAACAGGAAAGAGGTAAAGAGACAAATCATTATTTTAGCAGAGCAAAAATGACATTAAATCCATAAGCTATTAGCAATCCAAAAAGTGTGATTAACTTTCTGGTAGGCTGCATTTTACTTTTTTTACCGCTGCCAATGTCTTATTAAAAATCAGCTAACTTTTTTATATGAGCAAGATGATATTTTCCAAAATAGTTGTTGGTGGATTCCTTAAATCATACCAAAATCAAACTAATTCTTTCTCTCTTAAAGATATCTGGTATAACTTTTATTTGATGTAAAATGTAACATTTGATAGCTTTCATATTGTAAACAATTGTGCCATCATGAAAAGAACTGAAAATTACAGCGGATGGAGTAACAGGTTAATTAATCTTAGGACAAAGAAAGGTGGAGATATGATCACTCTCTGATCGATTTATAACTAACAAATCCAGCACCTTTGATGAATCAAATCCATTCACAATAAAGTAATCAATAGTCGAAGAGGAAGGATTTATACATGTGTATTTCACAAGAATATCTGAACCAAATTATCCACTGTTAGGAAACAATTCCCATTCAATCTAAAAGAATGCAGTTCGAGTCCAAGATTATTACAATGCTCATCTACTATTACAGGTACAGGGGATCCCCAAGCAAAATCTTGTTGTACATTAAACTGGTCAGTTGGACGATCATTCCCCAATGTTACTTTAAAATACCCCCATCAGGAATGATGGAGAATTCACTGACTTCAACACATGATTATGGAAGTATGAAACAATTAAGAGTTGGGGCTTTATTATAGGAGGAACTATATTTGGTTTAGAGGGTGCATTATAAAATGTATCAGGGTGAAGTGTTCATATTTAAGATTCTTAAATGTTATAAGTTGAGTATGGGGAGAACCCATTGACCCTTCTTTACATTAGGATTCAAATGTGCATTTACCCAAAAGCATAAATCACCTACATGTTTACCTAAATCATGAGCAGTATCAGGGACTGCAAATTCCATACAGCCATTGAAGATAGGTGTATCAATGGAACAATTTTCCTGTGGCAGCCTAAAATCATATAGGCACAAACAGCAAGTAGGTCTGATTATAATGTAAAGACCAGATATGCAATGTTCCAAGAAAGAACATTCAACTTTGCTTG
Source organism: Ambystoma mexicanum (assembly GCF_040938575.1). Lineage (NCBI taxonomy): Eukaryota > Metazoa > Chordata > Amphibia > Caudata > Ambystomatidae > Ambystoma > Ambystoma mexicanum. The sequence goes on along the minus strand of NC_090930.1, from coordinate 1,104,454,760 downwards.
TTCCCCCTACATATAAGTACTGTATCAGGATTTATGTATTATGTCAGTGGTTTCAGGATTGTATACTAACAGTCAATTCACATCCTCAGAGGAAGTCAATACATCAAAGTTCTTATCAAGGGCAGTTTTGACAATCCGTGTGAGGGGTTGCACCACAATATGTAATGTAAAGCTGTCCTGAAATTTATTTATAAATTAATTTCTCATTTATAGCAGCGCATAAAACCCTCAGGTATCTTGGCGGTAGTTACATTAGGTAATAAAGAATATGTATCAGGATGAGTAGCAAGTCTTAAAAGGTGCTGTGTTAATTGAAGAGCCAGGTCTTCAGATTTTTGCAGAAGGTCCAGTAGGCAGGTTCATTTATGAGGATTGGTGGGAGATTGTGCGAAGGTTTGGCGACGAAGACCAGGAAGCTCTTGCCCCCCACCGAGAGGCGACTGAAGTTGGGGATCTTTAGGCGGTAACAGTTCGCGGATGTGAGAGGCCAGGCGGGGGAGTAGTCCTCCAAACAGCGTGACAGATAGGTCAGGACTGTGTTGGAGAGGCATCTGTGGACTATGAATAGTGTTTTAAATTTGATCCTCTCACGGATAGGTAGCCAGTTTGCCTCTCTCCTGGCTTTAGAGTTATGGTCAACGTTGGCTGCTCAGAGGGCATTGTTCTGAATAGTTTGTAGTTGGTTCAAGTTGCACTCTCAGGTGCTGGCGAATAAGGTGTTGCAATAGTCAAGCCTGGCTCCTGGGATGGCTCTTGCAATAGATAGGCGGTTGGGGATGGATAGGAAGGGCTTATTGGCGTAGAGCAGTTTGGCGTTGTAAGATGCTGATGAGGCGATTGTCATGCCCGCGCCGCTGGCGCACGCATTGGCAACCATCATGGACTACTTGGTACTCATTTATCCTCCTAATACTCCTTGAACAACTCCTTTTCACGCCTTGGTCTTTTATTTCCATTTGCTCAACTTTGGTTCTTTCTTATTTTATTCAATTAACTACATTTACCATAATGCACCTGGCTGCGGTCCTCAATTCCTGGCTATTCTCATTCCTCGTTATTGGGACCACAATCCCCAGAAGCACTAGCGGCCAGTGCTGCTTCCACCTGCTCAGGACGAGAGAGGGAGGAGGCAGATTGTCTTCAGGTGTGCTGCTACAGGTGCTGTCAATTAGCCTGCCTCAGAACAGGGCAGGGCTGTATATAAGCAGCTGCCTGCAGGAGCACAGTGTCTTGCATCTTGAGATCTCCCCGCTCCTGTTTGCCTTGACCCTCTACTTTGTATGCTGTTCCTGTTGCTGCATTATCCTGTTTTGATCCAGTGCCCTTTCCGGGCTCCCTGCCTTGCAGCCGATCACGCTCTGCTGCCTTCTACCTGCAGCCCTTGTCCTCTGGGCTCCCTGCCCTGCAGCCTGCCTCACTCCGGCTGCCTACCATCCTAGTCCTCTGCTGCCCGCCTTGCAGCCTGCCTCACTCCGGCTGCCTACAATCCTTGTCCTCTGGGCTCCCTGCCCTGCAGCCTGCCTCACTTCGGCTGCCTACTATCCTTGTCCTCTGGGCTCCCTGCCCTGCAGCCTAGCCCGCCTTGCAGCCTGCCTCACTCCGGCTACCTACAATCCTTGTCCTCTGGGCTCCCTGCCCTGCAGCCTGCCTCACTCCGGCTGCCTACCGTCCTTGTCCTCTGGGCTCCCTGCTCTGCAGCCTGCCTCACTCCGGCTGCCTACAGCCCTTGTCCTCTGGGCTCCCTACCGTGCAGCTTGCAACCTTCTGCTGTCTCCAAACCCTTGTTCCCTGGGCTCCCTACCTTGCAGCCTGCACCTCTTCGCTGCCTACAGCCCTGCTCCTCTGGGCTCCCTACCTAGTGGCCCTATTCTTTTGGGCTCTCTGTCTGTCGCCTACTACTAATCTCTCTCTGTCCTGTTCTTCTGGACTCCCTGCCTTTCAGCCTACTACAGTCCTCCGCAGTCCAATACAGTTTGCCTGCACCTAGTGCCACTCTTGACTGCAGACCTGCTTCCTACTTTGCAGCCTTCTGTTTCCCTGACTGCTGCTCCTTGTTCTCTTCCTTGAGTCCTCTGTACTCTACCTTAGGTTATCTATGTCAGTCTAACTGCCTTTCCTTCATTTCCTTCTGCTAGATTGCCCATTGACTTCCTTTTCGCTGGATATTTCTGTTCTTGTCTTCTCATGTGTCTTATGTAATCCCTTTGTACAGAGCTTGCCTGTTGGTTTCCGGCAGGCAACCTCTGCCCCTTCCTTTGTCGCGTTTTCAGTGTTACAGACACCCACTGCTGTTGTTCCCAGCCATGACCATACAGCGTGGGCCCCTGTTATAGCAATCTGTGCAGAAGGCTGGAGTTTCCTAAGGTTCGTGGAACACTCTTTCCCTTTTCAGCATACACCCCAAGAGGGAATCCAGTTTGTTTGTACCTTTGTATCTTTTGCCCCTTTTGGCTCACAGATACTGTTTCCTACTCTTCTTTCTTGTTGAACTTCCTGCTGTGTGTGCTTTTCTGCTACCTTACCTCAGCACAGCCACCCAAACCCTACTTGGGTACCCTGTGCTACTCTTGACAGAGTGCCATTCTTGACAGAATGCAAGACCAAAAAGATTCTTGTTCCATAGGCAGGAAGGGCACACACAGACCAAAGATGCTTTCTTTTCGGTTCAAGAAACCTCTGCAAAAATCTAAAGTTTTCTTAAGGACTGCAAACAAAAACCATAGATTAAAAGACAGACTCGCCCTAGTAAACAAAGGTTTACAAGCACAGTACTACACTCACTGGCTCGCTGACCCTTCCATGTGTAACTACTATGACATTTGCAACTATGATCTGCAGTCTCTATCTATAGAACAGCTACAGCAAGAAAATGAATTCCTGCAGATTTTGTTAGCCCAACCAGTGGAAAACACGCATGCGGTTTCTGGCATTTCTTCTGACACTACATTCGACATTCAGCCGGTACACAAACTTCGTATTTCTTTATCCCAGGCTACCCGGTCTCAGGACCAATGTCGTAACACTGCTACAGCCAAGGATATTGCACTCATTGTGGCAGACTCTCAACCAGAGTACGCTGTTGCCAAAGTGATATGCTCAAGATCAGCTTGGCAAGCTACACAACATCCCCTGACTGCTGTAAACACTCATTTAACCGGACAAGGCATTCAGTATCCTGAGGTTAGTGCAGCTGGTCCTGGGTACAAAAGACCAATACTGACCATCGGTTGTCTTAATGCTTCCCCAGTAACTACTAACCATGATAACTCTAAGGTCAGTCTTCCTATTGCAACACCCAAATTTTCTGATGCACCAGATTCTGAAGCTGTAGAACAGGCTAATGGAACATACCTGTTACAAGAACAACTCTTAAGCCTTAAAAGACAAACCGGAGAGCTCTATGATGAATTTGTCTATCTGCATTATAAGAATCTAGCTAAGGGACACAATTTACCAGACCATCTGACACTATGTCCAACACCCGACATTCTGTCTTTAGAGTTTAACAGACTAAGGCCTGTACTGGTAACACAGAAGAGGATACAGACTTATACAGAGCAGTTGGAAGACCTGAACTTGGCATATACATACCAGTTAAAGCTTGGCACCGCTCATTCACTTACTAGCCACAGTAACACAGGCTGTCGTTCAGATAGTGAAGAATGGATTCCTCCAGTGGGCCAGATCGCTCACACAGCCATTACACCAAAGATCAAGTGTAATCATCTGACTGGACATTCCGCTGAGTCAAAGGATTGTTCCATTCTTGCCCTTGATGTCAGTCCTTTACTCCCACTTACAGCCTCTACTGAATTGACCAGATCTGAGTTGTATTCTGCTTCTATGAACATTGGCACTCCTAACCATGAGTCAGATCCTGAAACATACCCAGTACCTGTCTGGAATCCAGCTTTGCCTACTGTCAATACCCCAGATCCATGTATCAACTTGGGCACACAAGACTTTGCAGGCCAGCCTTCGGAAGGCTTACCATTTCCTGGTCCTACATCCACCATGCTACTTGTTACAAGATCTTCTAGCCCAATCTCTGCTGCTCCCCCTGCTAGTACTCCTGAATCTGCTACTGATGCCTCATCTCAGATCACTCCTACTGCAGTCGAAGCACCCCCTTCCTCTCTGCCTGCAAGGACAGTACCTGTTGCAAAGCCAGTTAAAAGTTCTTCTATTAAGGCTACAGCTCCGGTAGATCCTGTTGGTGCCTCTGCAGCACCTAAACTACCAGTCACAACGCCATCAGTCTCAGTTGCGTCCCTGTCGGCTGGTGCTCCTGTGACACCTATACTTCCAGCTGTTACAGCATCTGAACTTTCTACTACCATTCCTGATCTTCCTGCAACTCATTGTGTTCCTGCAACATTTGTTACTCCTGAAGTCTCTGTCGCAAATCTTCATGTTGCCATTGCTGCTTCTGACTATTTGGACGACCGTCCGAGAGCAACCAATTCAGCTGAATCTCTGGTTCCACCTTTCAGCACTGTACCATTGCCAGTCCTAAGGAAGACCACTTCTTTCAAGGCAATATATGCCATGGAGTCTGCAGCACATCTCCAGAGTTCCTCAGTTCATGAACGCACTGTTGGGTTTTTGGTCCCTACGAAGTTGTCTTTTCTGAATTATACCTCAAAGGTTCAAAACATTGGCAATGTCTCCTCCCTTCAAGACTCTCACCTTGCAGCATTAAACAGTTTTTGGTGCTTCATGATGTGCCTTTTTGGTATAAGACTCTCTCACGGTGTGACAGGCCTTGGACGTGCTCTTCTTGTTGGTCAGTCTTCAGGGGGCCTGGAGAGGGGCATGGAGAGGGGCATACTGTCATGCCCGCGCCGCTGGCGCATGCATTGGCAACCATCATGGACTACTTGGTACTCATTTATCCTCCTAATACTCCTTGAACAACTCCTTTTCACGCCTTGGTCTTTTATTTCCATTTGCTCAACTTTGGTTCTTTCTTATTTTATTCAATTAACTACAGTTACCATAATGCACCTGGCTGCGGTCCTTAATTCCTGGCTATTCTCATTCCTCGTTATTGGGACCACAATCCCCAGAAGCCCTAGCGGCCAGTGCTGCTTCCACCTGCTCAGGACCAGAGAGGAAGGAGGCAGATTGTCTTCAGGTGTGCTGCTACAGGTGCTGTCAATTAGCCTGCCTCAGAACAGGGCAGGGCTGTATATAAGCAGCTGCCTGCAGGAGCACAGCGTCTTGCATCTTGAGATCTCCCCGCTCCTGTTTGCCTTGACCCTCTACTTTGTATGCTGTTCCTGTTGCTGCATTATCCTGTTTTGATCCAGTGCCCTTTCCGGGCTCCCTGCCTTGCAGCCGATCACGCTCCGCTGCCTTCTACCTACAGCCCGTGTCCTCTGGACTTCCTGCCTTGCAGCCTATTACAGTCCTCTGCAGCCCTCTACAGTCAGCGGCCCTGCTCCTCTGGGCTCACTCCTTGCTGCCCTGCTCCTCTGGGCTCCTTGCCCTGCAGCCTGCCTCACTCCGGCTGCCTACAGTCCTTGTCCTCTGGGCTCCCTGCCCTGCAGCCTACCTCACTCCGGCTGCCTACAGTCCTAGTCCTCTGCAGCCCGCCTTGCAGCCTGCCTCACTCCGGCTGCCTACAATCCTTGTCCTCTGGGCTCCCTGCCCTGCAGCCTTCCTCACTCCGGCTGCCTACCGTTCTAGTCCTCTGCTGCCCGCCTTGCAGCCTGCCTCACTCCGGTTGCCTACAATCCTTGTCCTCTGGGCTCCCTGACCTGCAGCCTGCCTCACTCCGGCTGCCTACTATCCTTGTCCTCTGGGCTCCCTGCCCTGCAGCCTAGCCCGCCTTGCAGCCTGCCTCACTCCGGCTACCTACAATCCTTGTCCTCTGGGCTCCCTGCCCTGCAGCCTGCCTCACTCCGGCTGCCTACCGTCCTTGTCCTCTGGGCTCCCTGCTCTGCAGCCTGCCTCACTCCGGCTGCCTACAGCCCTTGTCCTCTGGGCTCCCTACCGTGCAGCTTGCAACCTTCTGCTGTCTCCAAACCCTTGTTCCCTGGGCTCCCTACCTTGCAGCCTGCACCTCTTCGCTGCCTACAGCCCTGCTCCTCTGGGCTCCCTACCTAGCGGCCCTATTCTTTTGGGCTCTCTGTCTGTCGCCTACTACTAATCTCTCTCTGTCCTGTTCTTCTGGACTCCCTGCCTTTCAGCCTACTACAGTCCTCTGTAGTCCAATACAGTTTGCCTGCACCTAGTACCACTCTTGACTGCAGACCTGCTTCCTACTTTGCAGCCTTCTGTTTCCCTGACTGCTGCTCCTTGTTCTCTTCCTTGAGTCCTCTGTATTCCACCTTAGGTTATCTATGTCAGTCTAACTGCCTTTCCTTCATTTCCTTCTGCTAGATTGCTCATTGACTTCCTTTTCGCTGGATATTTCTGTTCTTGTCTTCTCATGTGTCTTATGTAATCCCTTTGTACAGAGCTTGCCTGTTGGTTTCCGGCAGGCAACCTCTGCCCCTTCCTTTGTCGCGTTTTCAGTGTTACAGACACCCACTGCTGTTGTTCCCAGCCATGAGCATACAGCGTGGGCCCCTGTAATAGCAATCTGTGCAGAAGGCTGGAGTTTCCTAAGGTTCGTGGAACACTCTTTCCCATTTCAGCATACACCCCAAGAGGGAATCCAGTTTGTTTGTACCTTTGTATCTTTTGCCCCTTTTGGCTCACAGCTACTGTTTCCTACTCTTCTTTCTTGTTGAACTTCCTGCTGTGTGTGCTTATCTGCTACCTTACCTCAGCACAGCCACCCAAACCCTACTTGGGTACCCTGTGCCACTCTTGACAGAGTGCCATTCTTGACAGCGATAGAGTTCACCTGAGGTGAGAGGTCAAGAGTTGAATCCAGGTATACGCCTAGCGTTTTGGCTGCAGAAGAGGTGGGAATTCAGTTTCCGTTAATAGTAAACTCCTTATAAGCCCTTATAAGCTGGGTCTATGTTGCGTAGTGTGGAGTGGAAGCCGATGAAGAAGATTTCGGTTTTTATCATCATTGAGGCATAGTAGGTGAGTTGCCATCCAGTTTTGAATGACTTCATACACAGAGTTGAAGTTAGCTGAGTCCTGTGCACATGAACCAGAGAGGGGAATAAGGAGCTGCGTGTCGTCAGTGCAGTTAGTATATGAGATGCTGAGGCGGTCGAGGTGGTTGAAAAGGGGTTTTGTGTAAACGTTGTAGAGAGAAGGGGAGAGGCAGGAACCTTGGGGAACTCTGCAATTGACAGGAGTAGGTATGGCAGTAAAGTCGTCCATGAATACTCACGAGGATCTGTTGGCTAGGAATGATTTAATCCAGTTGGTGGCTGATGTGCAGATGTTTGCTGTAGAGGCAAGTTGGGAGATGAGAGTTTGGTGGTCTACCAAGTCAAATGCTGCAGAAAGGTCCAGCATCATCAGATGGGCAGGTTTGCCAGTGTCCTTGATGGCATTGAGTTGAATTTTCAGGTCCAGTAAGGCAGTTTCCGTTTGATGCTTGGGACGGAAGGCTGATTGGCAGACACCGAAGATGTTGTTCTCCTTGAGGTAATTTTGAACCTGGGCGTAGGCTACATGATCCAGGATCTTCAGGAGTTATTGTACCGTTGTAATGGGGTGACAGTTTGTAGCTATGGAGGGGTCGAGGGAGGGCTTATTGAGCAGCAGCGGCACCCACGCTTCTTTTAGGGAGGTTGGCACTGAATTGGAGGCATAGGAAGCAATAATGATGGCAAATATGAATGGAGTAAGTGTCTGGGCACAGTCATTGATAATCAGGGCTGGGCAGCTGTCACCTTTGCAACGATAAGGTTTGAGACTGTTGATGATTTTCGTGACTTCAGGGACTGAGACAGGGTGGAAGTTGAAAGGGGTGCAAATGTGGGTTGGTAACGCACTGGGGGCTGTGGGTGGTAGTGGTTTCGAGAGCATGGCTTTCTGTTTGGAAAGGATTTTTTCTCTAAGTGAGTTGATTTTCACAGTGAGAGCATCTTGGATTTTGTTACAACAGGCACTTTCCACTGTCAGGTCTTGTAGGGGATGGGAAGGAGACTCTAACTCCCGGAGGATTCTGAATGGTTCCCGGGAGATGGATTTGGCGATACTGTTCCTGGAGTTGTAGCTGCTGGCTTTCGCAGTGTGGATTTCTCTTCTATAGTCTTTGGTGAGGGTGGAGAAAAGGGCTTTGGATGCAGGTGAGGGGTTTTTCCTCCATGCTAGCTCGGAGACATGCTTTTTGGCGTGAGCTTCAAGAAGCTCATGTGAGAACCAGGCGTTTTATTAGTGCAGGTTTGACTTTCGATGTTTCAGTGGGGAAAGCGTGTCAACTGCCTGGGCGATGGTTTTGTTGTAGATGTCAACCAGTGCTGCTGGGTCTGTCACTGAGGTTGGGGGGAGAGCAAGGGTATCAAGTAGCGTGGCAAGGTTGTCGTTGTTGAGATTTTTAGTGCAGCGGGTCAGTCCTTCTGGTTTTGAAGGGTGGACCGGACTGGGGCGTTCATATGTGGGGATGTCAAAGGCAATGGTGTGGTGGTCAGACCATGGGCACGGAGAGGTGACAGTTGTCCTCAAAGGCAAGGCTGGGGCCAGGAGGGTGGTAGATGAGGAGGATGGTGATGGAGCTAGTAGGGGACGTGGAGAGCTTTGTGAGTAGGGATTTGCAATTGGTGATGGCATTGGTGATCATGGCTCTAATTTTGAGGGTGTTTTTAAAAATGAGAGCAATGCCGCCTCCTTTATTGGGGGATCTATCACATCTTAGGAAGCTGTCGCACAGAGGAATATGGAAGGAAAGGGCTGGGCCTGCAGCGGGTGTAGCCAAGTTTCAGTTATGGCAAGTAGGTCAAGGTTGTTGGAAGTTATGAGGTCATGGATATCAGAAGCGTGACCCGGGACTGATCTGGCATTGATCAAGGTGCAGTTGATGGGCTTGTGGGATGGGCTGGTGGACATGCAGATTTGCGTTGGATGGAATGGCTGATGAGCGTAATGTCGAAAGCACGGGGTGAGCCGAGTGTTTTCTCTGAGGAACCTATTCCTAGTGAGTATTGGTGGGGCATGGTTATGGTGGAGCCTGAGGCTTCTGGTTGATTGTGGAATTGTCAGCGTATCTGCATTAGACAAAGTGGCTGAGGAGCATAATGTGTAAAGCGTGGGGCGAGCCCGGTGCATAGTCTGCAGAGCTAATCCCACTGAGTATCCCTGGGGGTGTAGAAATGGCGGGCTGGAGGCGTCAGGTTCAATGAGGCTTTGTCAGGGATTGCTGAGGTGTGCATAGGGGGATCGGTGTGGTATGGGGAGGGAGGGTGTGCTGGGGCTCTTACATGTGGTCCAAGTGTAGCAGGTGTCCCTGGAAGCTGGCTGGACGTGCATGGAAGAGGACGTGAGGGCTCTAGAAGGGCTGTGTGTGGGCTGTTGAGGTTCTCAGGTCGGGCTCTGCTTGTTGCAAGTCCATGGTGGCGGGTTCTGGCTGGAATTGCAAAGTGAAGTATGTGGCGGTCATGTTCTGTGGTGCCATTGCACGCCGCCTAACACCTGCAGCGCTCAACACCCCAACCTTAGCCTGCACAGGTTTGGCAGAAGAGGGTTCGTCAGGCAGGTTATAAGGCGAAGTGGAGTCGGATGTCAATGCATTGCATAGCACATAGCGCACATTAATTGAGCAGTTTGCTCCATGGACCTGTGACGCTCAACAACGTGTCCTTGGCCTGCGTGGGCTATAGCACCTTTTCTGCAAATAATGGTGGCCTAGTTGTACATGGCTCTGTAAGAAAGAAGAGCATGGTGCGTTAGCCGGCTAGCAGGAAGGTTGATGCAGAAACCTTTGGTATTGATGGATGCAGGTCGAAAGTACCTGTTACCTGTGTGACGATCTGAAAACCTTTATGTTTGTTTGTGGTTGGTGTCGACCGGGCAAGTTGGATATATAGGCAGCCATCAAATTGTGGAGGGCAAAAATTGACAGAATGGTTGTTGATAGAAGATGTGTAGGAGCTGAATCTGTTAAGTACACTAGACATCGAATTCTTCTGAAGAAGTGTGGGACGTGTACAAATGCAAGATTTTAGCAGTGAGGAGTTAGTTGAGGGATGAGGTTTGGGGGAAGGAGTGTGTTTTTGTTTCTTGGCTCTTGGTTGTAGATTTCACTAACTCCTCACCGTTGCGGGCCGTTGTCACGCAGCAGAGGTTCCATGAATCAATGTGGTTTCCCCACAGATGGTTTTGCCAAACATTTTGAAAATAGGGGTTTCAATGGAAGAATATTTGTACAATTCCAGTATAATCATTGCTCCCTTTGTTTTATGCCCCCTGATTCATCCTAGAAGAAAGCCTATTATTTGAGTTCATATTGTTGCCCATCCTACAATCTCTGGTGCACATTGCAACAGATTATAACAGAGAACAGGAGAAGTGTACTTTGAGCCAAGATTAGGATGTGAGTTTGGGTAAAATCTACTCAAAGTCGATATTTGGATTTCAGAGTTACTGGTATTATGAAAATGATGTGTTTTAGGTAATATTTTCTCAAAATTGACACTGGAACGAAAAGTAAAAACAACCACAACCCTCTCATATTTCCATTTGTGAGGACCAACCAAGTCTACTCTACATGCCATAAATGTGTCTGTGGATAATATGCAGCAATCTCTCAGATGGGAGGACAGCCATTTTGAAGCAAGGACATTTTCTTTCACAGAGAGAATATTGACAACAATCAAAACAAGAGATGTAGTATCTGGTGGTTAAGGTAACCTGCTAAACTCCTAACTCTCTTTATAAAGTCAGCATTTCCCTCTTTCTTACTCAAGAGTATAGTAACGCATTTACATCTATGACAAAAGTATTGCACTCCATGCAATTGTTTACAGATGCAAATAAAAGGAGAACTTACATTCTGTATACATCCCTTTCACCCGAGGGCGTTTTGGATCTCATACTTTGTTAAACTGAGAAGGACAGAAGATGTAGCCACTGTGTAGATATTACACCAATGAGGATCTAAAACACCTACACTAACATGTATAGAATTAGAAAATGCACAACGAAAACATTTGAAGAGTACTGTACGCAACGTTTTATTTTTACAATCAGAAGAATTTTCAGAGCAGTGTATGCATGGTCGTCAAATATCTGGCACCCTTCCATTAATCACATTCTTATCAGAAATAACGATATTTTAGGATAAGTGTATTGAATTGGGCTTAATAAAAAAATATGAATGGGGAAAGTAGTTATAAGTCAAAGGTAAAAAGGTGTTGCGACATCTAGGACTACATAAGTATAAAACATTTAAGATTTTAGCACTGCTTGTATGTGAGGAAATAATCTGTAGTTTGTATTTGATTACTTAATAATAGTATTTCTGAGATGTTTTATGATTCAGAGTAGAAGATTTAAATGTAAAACCAAAGATAAATAATTGAATACATTATAAGTAAGAAATCTTAAAAGCTACATTTGTAAACATTTGATCAACTCATTCTAAATCAACTTGATCACTGTACTTTCTGGCTAGGTTAAAACATTATGGCCACTCATTATGGGTTTGGCCTTAACAGTGAAAACAGGTAGTTTAAAATATCACCTACATTTAAAGACTGTCCAATTACACATTAGATCTTGCATGAGTTATTTTACACTTGCAAAATGAAAAGGTAATCTGCCTTTTGTAGTGGGACAACAATGCTTGCTGAAAATAATGTATGCTGTCTTTCTTCAAAAATCTACATCAAGTATTTACCACTTTATTATGAGTTTGGAAACAAGTAGGCATCTGCCAAAATACCTACACAAATATGCTCCTATCAATGTGTGGTGGTAATGGCTCCACTTGAGCGGAAATAGTACTATCAGGACATACATTGATGCATGGCCAAAATAATCAGACACCATCACAAAAAAGCAACAATAGTGAGTCACAATTTGGGGATACCTCAGTACACCCAGATATCGTAAATGCATATGTATGGCATACATCTTAAATATAAGAAAGACATACAGAAACATCAACAGGCAAAGTCTGGAGCAAATGACTGGAAGTTGATACCAAATATGTCCCACATGCAGGCAATCATATGACCAAAGCATGTAAAAGAGCAGAGACCAACAACACACTGTGGAGCATGATGCTGCTGTCAACACGCATGTGCAGAAGCTTGTGATGATCTTTCTGAGAGATGTGGCAGAGCATAGGGAGGATGATGAGGCTGGTCCCTGTTCCAGGGAAATGATCATCTCCCGTGCAGCTCAGCAGTTATGAAATCCTGGCGCTATACAGACTGGATAGGGAGGACATCAAATCAAGCTCTTTGAGGATGCTAAATCCAGCAACATCTGCATAAAGAGAGACCATCACATCCATCCTCCAGCTCTTTGAAGATGGTATTGGCAGCAATATATACTGCGATGAATCAAGAGTATTCTTCCCTTCTCCCCAGGGGGGAGGCCACCCCCCCTTTGCTGCTATGGAGGTGAGCCCACTTTGCAAGACCCTCCCTAGTAGTCTGGGCAAGTGGGACCTCACTGGGAGTGGATCCCCTATAGAGGGCAAGGACTCTCATTCCCATTAGGAACTCCTTATACCAGCAACAATATCGGCTTGGATGGGATTATCTTCTATACCAAGTCAAACATCTTCTTTTCTATTGACTTCAGGTCATGTGGAATCAACTAAAACGTCTGAAGCCAAACGGAACACCCATTTGTATTCTGACCGATTTGGAACTGGGATGAATTGATTGAGAGAGAGAAGGGAGAGCATATTCAGGGGAAGGCCTCTGATGTCATTACGCCTTAGAGGGGCGCGGTTGTCAGTGAAGGATAGAATGCCAGCCATGAATGCTGGTATACTGGTGTTGCAAACAGGGGCAAAGCCCATTGTGGTGGCATGACCACAGGAGATCCGTGGTGGGTCTGGGGCCCGACGAACAATGCCAAAACCAACAGGAATTGGAGAAATGAAATCTCCTGCCGGATGTGCGATACTAAATTGCTTGAGTTGACCAGATGCTCAGGGGAACTCTGTGGCACAGTCAGAAGGATGACAGCAGAAGCAGAGCAAAGCTACTCGGTCTCGACACCAGACCCCTGCAATCCAAACCCCAGGAATTAAAGTACCGAGGTGGAGCGAGAGAGTGGGAGGCAACAGAGACTACAAACTAAATATATCATTAAATATAAGAATGGATGTGAAACCCTGAGAAACCCTGAGAGTTTGTACTGGGAGGAACGCAGGAAGTTGCCATGTGTCACATTTGTCAAGCATTGGAACATTCTAGGAAGACTGTGAAAGCTATTCAATATTGAATTTAAGTACAAAGCCCAGCATTAATAGAGAACAAGAGTGAGGTAAACCGGTATGCATATCAAGTGGCACAGCGAGTACAGCGCTCGCTTTGACAGGTTCGGATCCCGGCAGAGCCAAACTCAGCCTTTCATCCTTCCGAGGTTGATAAATGAGCACCACACACTGTGGGTAATAATAAGCAGCGCTCAGATACCTCAGGGTTCGTAGCGCTATATAAATGCCAAATTATTATTATTATTAAACCAGTGGAAAGGCCCCAAAAGTGGTGGAATCACAATAGTGAAAAGCAGGAGCAAGAGAAGCCAAGTCCTAACAGAGGCAGGCCTCAGTATAAGGACAGCATAGAACTGAAAACAAGAAAAAGAATCATCCGATGTGTGAAACTCTATTGAAAAAAGTACGCCTTCTGATAACACAGACCAGAATTCTATCCAACAAATATGGACACTTCTCTTTGTCCCCAGTTTTGACATTCTACAGGATGAAAGTTATCCCTACAATAACCTATGGCGCCGAAGCAATGCCTAACATCCTGGCAACCTTCTGGCTGAGAGTACAAGGTCTGTACTGGAGAAAAGTATTAAATCTACCTCAGCCAACACCAGCGGAGCTGATCAGGAGGGAATTAACACTTCAATCACTGAGCTCCATTGTAGCTCAGAATGAGCTCCTGCTCTATAGAAAAACCCTACTGCCACATCCACCACTGATTTTGAAGGCTATATAGCAGGACATTAGGGCAGGAAAGTGAGAGATGTTACAACGCTGGGTGGAAAAAAATAAACAACATCTAGCTTGGGTGGGTTGCACCCAAGAAAATCTCATCTCCAATCCAGAAAAAATAAAGAAGCGCTTGATGGAGAGAGATTGGATCCAAACCTTAGGCGAATCCCAAGCCTCTAAACACATCCAGGAAGGGCCAGTGAACACTGCAAAAGTTAACAGCACCGGATCCTACTTATCAAAATGCCTGTGTAGGAAGCTCCACAAAAACTTTTTGCGCACTCGACTGAACATTCTATACACTAAAGAAATACTCGCTAGATGGAAACAATCCAACACCAGCCTCTGCCGATTCTGCGCTCAACCAGAAACGACTGAAACACTTAAACACCTGCTACTAAGGTGTCGAGGAGTGGGCACCGCGCACGCTCTCCATTTAGCCCGTCTATTTGGAAACGCTTACTGTTTTGATGAAGAGGAACGTTGGAACAACTTGATGAGTGGAGAAAACCCTAGATGGATTATAGCCGTGGTGGGCTTTTTCGAAAGCCTAGGCTTATTGAAACGCCCTGAACCCCAAACATCGGCAACTGGAAGGTAATAAACTTGTCCCCAAGACTGCAGAGGTTGGTGCGAATAGGACCAACTGTGAAGACAACAGACAGAGAATCATTTCTCCTCTTATTTTGACCCTTGGCTGGGAATCTTGTAAAAAAAAATGTTTTACAATTGAGTCAAGTAATAAAAAAAAATTAGAAAAAAGAAGAAGAATCATAAGAGACTATGCTCAGAAGGAGAATAAGACAAACAGTAAGTTCCTCATGAAGACTGGCAAACACCAGGAAAGACTAACAGGAAATGTAGAATACAAGCGACAGAAGCTCATGAGAAACATTACGAGTGTTCAGACTAATATTACTTATTGAGTGATTTTGAAAACATGAAGATAACAGAAACTTCTCTTGGAAGAAAACCCTGGGAGAAAGGCCTCACACGTAGCAGGCCAAAATGGAATGTGCCAGAGAGACTACAAACTGCCCATTTTTTAGTTATTACTTTTAGTGTTAGGGCAAGTTAAAAGTAAGGTTTTGCACTGTGGACATTTCGTTTTGGACTCTTACTGACAGATGAACACCCTTATTTAGTTCTGTTAAGCAGGGACGATTGCCGATAGTGGTAGGGCAAGATAGGTATGTTCTCTTACTACTTAAATAAAAAGCTTCATCATGTCTACCAGGTGGCCAAATCCTTCTTCTGGTTCACCACAAAACATACAAACCGTCATACTCTCTCTTCAGGGGCTGCTGGCAGTCCAGCAGTTCTGTGCCAGAATTACTTTCCTGCTTGCAGCCATACTGTTGCATGGAATTTCATAGCAAACTTTCTCTGTGGTACAGTATGCCCTCTGGCCAAAATCAAATTGCTTCATCTCCCTCAGAAACACACTAGATGACATCACCAGAGGCAAAGTCAGCATTTATGCCATCACTGGATTAACCTAAAGGTCTGAGGGAACAGGACTGCTCCTACAAAACGTTTCCTCCCTCAGTCCCACTCAAGGGAGGAACTCTACAGGAACTGAAAGCAAATGCACACCTTCAATGTACAGATGACCTGTAATGTTCCCAAAGTGCTTCTCCCATTACTGTGCCACTTCCCTGGATACAGTCATGACTGAATGATAGTAGAAAAGCACTCAATAAAGTTTCATGGAGCCATACAGCAAAACACTGGAGCTAGCAATTAGCATTTGACAGGAACAACGTATTATCATTCACACTTACACTCAAACCTATCCCTTCAAATCCATATTCAACCTCCCTTACCCACACTTTCACTGCACCCCTACACATCCTCACACACCTTCGCTTGCACGCTCCTGCAGTGTGAATTGATGGCAACAATGTGAATACCATGCACAGGGATGAGTGGTTTAAGACAGAAGTCACTCATGGCCATTGCATGTTTAAGACCCCATGTCAGTGGGCCTCGTTATAAGTGTGCCGGTCCGGAGAAGCTGCCGGAAGAAATGCTGGTTTCCAGCTCCACCATCATTTCTAAAACGGCACACTAAAAGTTTGCCGGTGGGGGCACGGATCTCCTGGCAGGCCTGACCTGCCGGGAGTTCGGCCCCCTACCGGCAAACAAATGCCTGAATCACCGGCACCGTTAATAACAGTGCCGGCGATTCAGGCAATCCCATCCCATGGACTCCTATGGTACTACATGGGAATGGGAAGTTACCGGATCTCCGCCGCCCGTAATATCCCGTTAATACCGGGATGTCGGGTGGCAGAGACGGTAAAACAGGTTTGCCGGTATCCTGCCAGAATTACCGATGAAATACTGGCAAACCTATAATGAGGGCTAGTGTCTGTAATGCATTAATGAATTTATCACCTACAGGTGATACTGGATACCAGCTCCTGCGTAGTCTCCAAACTTCCATCGGTGACCCCAGAAAACAGCTTGAGGAGAACTATCATCAAGCACATATGTGTAACTATCACCAAGCACATATCTGCATCCATGTGCTTATAAATCAGACATTTTGGCTACTCAAGGTATGTTTCCAGTGCCTGCCTCATGAAGGTAGTACAGCCCAAAGACTGTTATCAAGATTGTCAACATGTGCTACAAGTTGTATCATATAGGGATCAGGCGCCCGGTTGCCATGCCAGATCGGGAGCTCCAACATACAGACAGTGGCCAACAGGAAGAGGTGGGTATAAAGGAGTGGGGATGCAAGGAATGGGTGAATTGTGCAGAGAAACACTTGGACAATTCTTTCAGAAACAAATGTGCAGATGGGCACACTGGCTGAGAAGCTGATATGTATGCATTATGCCTCTCTCACCACCACGTACATTACTGCCATGTTAAAGTGTTATTTCATTTAACAAAAATGGTGTGAATCCCCATGACCAACAACAACCAATTCCTACCATAAGGCATAGATGCTCTTCTGCCTATATTTACCCCCAAAATGAAACCCCTTCATTTGCACTCTGTTTTGTTCAGATCCTGTCCCACCTGAGGTGGAGTGGTGGCTTCCTCTGTAGTGTTGATGGATGGGGTTGACGTGTATTAGGACAGACTGGCCAGCTTGACCAGGGTTCCCTTAACCCTCTACAGATTGCCAAAGGAGAGTGAAGCCAGAGTTTGTGCCGTTTGTGAACGCCTCAGACACTAGATTTGGAGAGGTGCTGCCTCTGTTGTGGTAACCGGTACCGTACACTGGTGGAAGTGGTAACATGCCAACGACTTCTCCAGCCTTGTCACTGCCTCCTGGATCCCCCAAATCTCATCCACTCTCTGGGCCTCATTACACGGACAGCTGTAAGGGTTTACAGGTACCGGTAAGGGCACCGGTACCGGTAAACCCTTACCGCCAGGGCTTTAAGTGGGCCGGGGCCTGCCGGGGCTGGGCCCGGCAGGCTCCGAAATTTCGTTTTGAGGCAGGGCCCTGCCGGGGCCCACTAATCTCCCCTGGCAGCCCCGGCCACTACACGAAAAGGCATTTTTTTCTACAGCCTGAAGCTCTCGCTCGTGAGCGAGAGCTTCAGGCTTCAGAAAAAAATGCCTTTTAGCCATAATGGTGGCGCCGCACCTGCGAGGCATCCCTTTAATCAAGTGATGCACGTGGGCCGGCGCCACCATTATGGAGAAAACGTGAGGCCGCTGGAAGCAGAGGCCTTGCATTCTAAATACTGAAGCTCCCGCGGATTCGCGGGAGTTTCAGTCTTTAGGAAAAAGGCCGCTGCTTCCAGTGGCCTCACCCTTTCAGCCATAATGGTGACGCTGCCCCTCCCCAGCCAGCGAGGGGCAGCGCCACCATTAAGGCTGAATAGGCGAGGCGCTGTCCCCTGCCAGGCAAACCTATACAAAATAAATGCAGAGATCAGCACCCTCTACTCCATTGGGGAGAGGGTGCTAATCTCTACAAAAGGCTGCCTGGCAGGGGTGCCAGTAGCCCATTGAGCCGGGGCTCGTCAAGGGGGCGTGGCCTAACGGGCCATGAAGACCCCCGTTGTTAGGCCACGCCCCCTCGATGAGCCCCGGCTCGATTTGTAGTGCCACTTAAGGCACTGCTTACCGCCTTACTACGAGGTCCCTTTGCGGGTAGGTATTTTAAGCCTGCTGTCTAGCAGGCGTTAAAAACCCACCCGCAAAGGGACCAGGGTGCTAATTACGGTACCGCAATTTGCGGCACCGTAGTTAGCTCCTTCCCCATTCCCATAGAGCCCTATGGGGCAAAAATGGGAATAGGGAAGGGCAATGGGGGAAGGGAGAATTACCGCCCCGCCAACCTTGGAATAGGGCGGTAATTCCCCTTTCCACCAAGGCAGTGCCGGTATTTTACCGGCATGGACCAAAGTCCTAATAGCACCTTGGCCCTCCGCCTACCCTGTAATGAGACCCTCTGATTTGCAATCTGTTATTGTGAATCTTTTGTATCCTCCTTCATATAAAGGCTGCTATCACTGCCCGGGGTTATTAGCAAATGAAAAATCTCCCTGCAGAATTTGGTTGTGGCCTTCTATCTCCTTCACGTTATGGTGTGAAACCATGAGCAGTGATCTGGCAGCAACCCGACCACCATCCCCATCATATGTTGCAATTTGGCTTTCACCCACATGATCAGAATGGGGATGATAGAGGGAGCCCTGCTTCCTTACATGTTGCTGAGCACCTGTGATTGCTAACTCTTCCACTGTCACTATCTCCTCAGGTGCAGGTGGCAGCCATCTTCAACAGTGACTTGAAATAGGATTGACAGACTTGGATTTTATAGAGCCCCTTTGCTGGCATTTTCACAGCCTCTTGCCATTTTGGGGCTTGCAGAAACATGGATTGGGTTTGGCTAGCCTGAGCAGAAGGAGCAGTGCAATATTGCTTTGCTGTTGTGCTGGTGCATGCAGATGGGAAGGAACTGGACTCTGTGTGCAGGGTAAGCTTGTGTTTTGGTTCTCGGTCCATTGGGCCGAGTCCTAGGTGCACTGTGAGACAGGGCCACATGTTGTATAACTTGCTGATGTCTGTTATGGCACTTTTGAGCTTTAAAGGTTATGTAGGGTTGTCTCTGAGTTAGTGATTTTACTTCAGGTGTAGGCTTGTGTGGTGACCCACAGCAGCTTGTGCATGTCCAGTTTGTGCTTTGTGGTGGTATTCGTCATTATGTTACGTGGGGTGTTAGATTGTGTAGCCGGATTTGATGTCAGTTACGGTGTAAGACAACACATTTTAATAGAGTGCAGTGTACTGCTGGGTATACATTGTATAGTCCAATTTACCAAGGAAAACGTACCACAGTGCAGACTGCATAGAACAAATATAACACTGAAAATAGCACAGACAAATAGTGTGCAGGCAAGAGGGGGAAAGCATCCAAGAACCTCCTGGAAGTGACCTCCTTTAGGGTTTGAGTCTGTAACATGCCCTCTTTCCAGCTGCTGTTCTGGTGATGCAAAGGTAGGAACAGAGGATAAGGCTGAAGGAGGTGGTGGCACTGTCAGGAGTGATGACAGTGGAGGCGGTGCTGCACAGGACATTTGCAGTTGGGACAGTGGAAATGCTGATTGTGAAAGAGTTGAGAATGGTGCAAGTGGCAGTGAAGAAGGTACCTTGTGCGCTGGGGCCAGCCCAGGCGTGCCACACCATGCTGCAGCTGGTCCAGATAACATTATCGATGGTGGAGGTGGTAGGACAGATTGGGAATACAGTTGGCAGAGAAGGAGTGCCTATATATGCATGGTCTTGAGAGTGTGGGACACATAGGCCCTCTGTCAATTGGACAATTTGGCTTACAAGTCTGGTTTTCATGACGCGTATCAGACTACCTTGCTGTATGACTTCTTCATTTGTTTTAGAGGTTATTACATGGTGCTCAAGTTAACTGTTCATTATTTATGCTAGCTTCAGTTCAACTGTAGACGTTTATGAGCCCATGTACACTAAACGAGGAAGGCTTAACGTGGGGTCATTAGCACCCTGCAGACCAAAAGGGCTCAGCAGGATGCTCAGCTGCTGGATCTCTAGATTCACCTCCCTCTTCCTTTTGTACCATTGCATTTACTCTGCTAGCCTTTCTAACTTATCAACCGTGACATGTAACCATGCCATGCCATCCGTGTATGAAGCATGTGCATGTTTTAAGCAGGTTTTCGCAGGGCATTGTATGACTTGTAGCCCTGTCATTTTGTAAGGGTATGGGCCTCATTACAACCCTGGCGTTGAATCATGGTGCTATTAGCACCATGGTCCATGCCGCATTCCTCCATGGTGGATGGCGGATTTACCCCCCCATCCCAAGGTTGGCGGGGCGGTAAATCCCCATTCACCATGGCCCCTTCCCCATTCCCATTTTTGGCCCATAGTGCTCAATGGGAAGGGGGAAGGCGCTAATTACGGCACCAAGGTCCCTTAGCGGGTTGGACTTTAACGCCTGCAAAAAGCTGGCGTTAAAGTGGGAATCGGGCGTTAAGGGTTTAACGGCGCCGCAGCCTTTTACGGCGCCGTTAACCCCTTAACGCCAGGGTTGTAATGAGGCCCTATATATCCATATTCTGAGTAAAACTGTATGACACGCCTGAAGAGATGAATACATCTTAGGATAGTTTTAGGAAGAACTGCTAAATGACTCGCTAGGGGGTGCACTATTAGCAGCATACGTGTCTGCTTTCTCTGGACTTTTTTGTACAATATATTGGAAATGCACTCCCCAATGGCTGACAGTGTTCCATTTCTCATATTCTGGATCCTATTAAATCTGGCCAGGTTTGGGACAGACAAGTGCTTCCCTTAGCAAGGATGAACTTCCAGTGGTAATACAGTGCCACTTGTGTCGGTAGAGTCTTTTCGGTGTTCGCACATTGCGCTTCAGGTTATTACATGAATTCCTCACCTCGATCATACAGTGGTGGGTGGAGACAATTACATTATTTTATCAGATGTCCTCCCAGGGCCTCCTACATCTTCTGGGAGTGGTTTGGGGGTGAACACCGTCAATCAACCAGGGTGCTTCCTTGGCAAACTCATCTTGCAGGCAGTACTAGTACCTCCATATCCACATCAGAAAATGTAGTCTGGGGTCATCACCACAAGCTACTCACGCAGCAAATCACAGCCAATCCAGGCCCCGATTCTGAGGTGCATGCATAAACAGGAAAGTGTTCATCTATGAAGGATGAACACTTTCCTTAAAAGCACCATATTCTGATAAAGTGATAATGTGTCTGTCTAGCAGCAAAGCCATGACTTTAGCATGTGCCTGTTTTAAAGCTTGACAACAGCCTTAGCAACGATGAGAAATGCATGGCAGGCATGCGGGGCAATTATCCTTTCAAAAGCAGTGCTTTAGCACGTCAAATAGAGGAGTTAAAGTAATGCTGCGGCACACTTTTTCCCTTTATAAAAATAGCATTTCTTAGACTGCAACACCACTTTTCTAGTTTAATTTAATGAAAGCTTAAGAAAACGTTCTTGAAATAGAAACGTAGCAGTCACTTAGGAAATACTCGCAGTGCAACAGGTACACATGTTCCTATCTAATCAATAGATTTAAGCAGCTTTTGCTGCTGGAAAGCGTGACATTTCCTTTCCAATATTCCCACCCATCTCAGAATGGTGGTGCTGGGAACTGGAGGGG
The DNA here is from genome assembly GCF_040938575.1 of Ambystoma mexicanum. Lineage (NCBI taxonomy): Eukaryota > Metazoa > Chordata > Amphibia > Caudata > Ambystomatidae > Ambystoma > Ambystoma mexicanum. The sequence continues at coordinate 1,104,433,071 of NC_090930.1, read as the reverse complement.
AGAATGTTGGCTTTTCACATAATATTTAGCACAAGCTCAGAATCAGGCCCCCAGCGTCCTTGGGTCCACTCGTGGCTGCTGGGTTTCTCCTGGAAAAGCTGATTTCGAGAGGATTGTGTTTTTCAAAATGGATGCCGTCCCACCTCTTGTCCTGCGTGCATATGGCAACATTATTTCTGTATGCAGTAAGGAGCAGAAATGACTGTGACCTCACTACCATCTGTTAAACCATAAGGTGGAAACATGCAGGTCTCCACAGTAATTACCGCATCCTCGTTTTTTTATTGAAAATGCACCAGACTCCTTATGATTGCTCATTGACAGGGAGAGTTATTTTGGGTTCGAGGAATAAAATGTTATGCATTGTTTGGATGATGAATTAACTGTGTATTAATAAAAGTGTGAAATCCTAATGGAAAGAATGTGAATTGGACCCTCCATGAAGGACACGTGATCACAGTAAACGATGGCAAGTGGGATGTTAAATAATAGCCGACCGGGACTACATATGGACCTTCCGGAATGGAACAAAAGCGACTTAAATCATGCATTAAAAGCCAGAAACTTGAAATGAAGGATTAGTAAGCATAAGCATCATTACGCTACAAGAGACACATCTGGATAAGACAGTGCGTCAATCATTTAGAAAGAGCTGGGGTCACGATAGAATTTAAGCAGCACGCACATGCCATCTTCCATATATATCCAGATGTTTTTCCCTTGCGAGGCAGGATACGCAGTGGGCAGGCGTATCTCCCTCCTTATGCACTATTTAGAAACCAGTGGTCAAAAAACTGGTCGCACACCTTCCAAAACGCACACCTGAGGAGGCTGCTAGCGTTAACACATATGGGGTATGTCTGAGAAAATTGGACAAGCACTACGGTAGGAAGACAAGTAATCCTAGAAAGGCTTCATTATTGCAGGAGAACACGAATGGAAGGCGAGTCAGCACTCAGGGGGTTAGCGGTATGCAGTAATATTGGGAACAAATTTGATGAAAGTTTAAGAGACCAGTTTATGCTGCACTGTAAGGAGTGATGTATTAGTTAGAGAAGAACTCCTGAGAATGGGAGAGCCACCCTGAGATGAGGTGCGAAGTCTAAGTCTAGAGAACAGTGCCAGCACTCCAGATGAGCAATCCATACAATCCACCCAGCGGAAAAACCAACAGAGTGCATATTACCTTCACGGACTGCAGACAAGAGTAGGGAAAACAAGAAGGACAGGAGGCACTGCTTTCGTTCTGAAAGCCAAAACCACCTTTCTTGCAGCAGACATGACACAGCAGCCTGCCTGACTTGCAGCAAGTGTGGATGTAAGGCAAGCATGGGTAAGCTCAGGGCATCAACACAATATGCTTTGTCAATCATAAGACAGTCAAGGAAATCAGCGGCAAAGAGGGAAGTTGGATCAGGATAAAAATCCCAGATGCTCTTATAACAAGTGGTCACCACCCATCAATGTCCAGACATTTTCCCATCACTCTACTGAAAGGGAGAATGGGTCATCAGCCCGAAGTAGAGGTGGTCAGGAGTAACCTCAGGAAAAGGTGTGACTTCACAAGTACTGACATGGGGGAACCATCTCTTTCTAGCTTGCAACATCTGGTTGCCCATCAGGGCAGGGCTAGGAGAAAAATCAGACAACTACAGTAACTGGATGAATTTGCATAGTAAGTTCAGGGGTATATATAGCTGGTACATTCTTTCCATCTCGTTTCCTCCCATGTCTGTCCATATTTCCTCCTACTCTCCGAAAGTTAGCAATAGATCTACCGTTCAAGATCTTGGGCTAAATGGGGACATGTGTGGCATGCCACGCGGCCTTCAGTCCCCTCCTCTGTGATGCTGCCTTGCAATGATCACAGCGTTCAAGGGCAGGACTAGAAGACTGTTGAGAGAGGCCCGAGACTGGAGGGGTGTTGTAGTTGTGCCTGTGCGGCTTTCCATGCCTTTACTAAATCAAGTAACTTCTGATGATTCTGGTCTGTTATGCTGTCATTTCACTTATCTTCGTGCTGGGTAACTCCAGGTCAATACTTCCACATTCCAATGCCACTGGAGGATCTTTTGTTATTCCCTTCAACCCGGCTACAACTAGAAACGCAATGACAGCTTTTATCTCCTCTGGAGTTTCTAGATACCAACGTCTCTTTATCACTGCTTTTTCACACCTGGTTCTTTGCAACCCTCCACATTTGTTCCCAACACACCACAACATTCTGTTACACTCCCACATTCTTCTCAGGTTGAACCTAGAATTTCTCCCCACTCCTGTTACCTTTGCATGGGTCACAAAACCTTACAGACTCAGTCACACATCAATGCCAATCACACACAGCCTTTGCTCCATTGTGAAACCAATCCTTCTATTTGTCGGGTCTTTTCACATTTACTTTAGTCCTTTTCAAATGGTCCACACTCAAGATGAGAGTACTACCCAACTATTAGTTCCAGGTTCTCTTCCCTTGAGTGACACGACTGGTCAAGAGGTCCATTATGCTATGTAGTTTGATACAATATACCAGTCCAGTCCAACCACATGAAAACGACTTTCCAAGGAAACCTGCTGCCCAATGTCAACAGGATGCCAAATGGAATCCTTCTGTTGCCATGCTCCACCAGCCCATTTACAGATAATAAACCACAGTGTGCATAGGTCTGACAATGCAGCACTGCAGGAAACCTGCAATTGCATCTCGTACATCTCGTGTTAACTGGACCACAAAGTTGATAACTACACCACTATGGGCCTAATTGCACGGATGGCGGAGAACCATGGCGCTATCAGCGCCATGGTTCATGCCGGTAAAATACCGACACCGCCTTGGCGGAAAGGGGAATTACCGCCCCATTCCAAGGTTGGCGGGGCGGTAATTCCCCCTTCCACCATTGTCCTTCCCCATTCCCATTTTTGGCCCATAGGGCTCAATGGGAATGGGGAAGGCGCTAATTACGGTACCGCAAATTGCGGTACCGTAATTAGCTCCACTGGTCCCTTTGCGGGTTGGTTTTTAACGCCTGCAAAAAGCAGGCGTTAAATCCCCCAACCCGCAAAGGGACCTCGTAGTAAGGCGGTAAGGATTTACCGGTACCGGTATTTTACCTTACCGCCATCCGTGTAATGAGGCCCTATGTGTCTGTGTGTGTGTGAGAGATGAACAAGGTATCCATATTCTATTTCTGCTGTAATACCAAGACAGTGACTACATCCTATCCAATTACAACAGAGTAGTGTCAACATTGATTTTCCTTCATGGTTGCCATGCTGCCCAAGTGATGGACACAACAAGACTTTCCTCTTACCAAAATGTGAAAGCCATTTTCAAGCAAAACCTCTGTACAAATGAGCCTCCAAAAGACATTTTTCTTTGCTTAATATAACCAGCAACACATGCTTATGCTTGCTGTGAAATGTACACAAATGGAGAACAAGGTGTGGAAGTGGGAGAGAGAAGATCAGTGGAGGGAGAGCAAGAAGCAGAGGAGGAAGAGAGAGGAGTGAAGAAAGGAGAATGCAGATCACAGCTGAGAGAGAGAAGGCCAGAGGAGGGAGAGAGCGAGGAGTGAAGGTGGGGGAGAGAAGAATGATAGAGGGAAAAGGTTGAGTGAAAGCCAGAGAGATAAATGTGAATCCGAGAGAATGGGAATTGGAAGAGTTGGAAGAGTGGAAAGGGAACGAGGAGGAGAGAAATGGCGACAAACAAGGGAGGTGATATAACACACATACTGCCATGGGTATAGAATGAGAGGAAAAGACATGAGCAACTTGAGAGTACCCTGATGTGGTCCGAAAGGAAAGAGAAGCAAAGGAGAATGAGGCGGACAGGAGGAAGGAAGAAATAAAGGTTCAGGAGCAGGTATGCTCTGTAAGGCAGTGCAGAGGGAAAGCCAGACAATGCCAAGGTGGGAAAGACCAGAGAAGCCCAGAAAGAGCGAAGAAAGCATAGAGAGGATTTGTGGCAAACGTTTTGACCTAGAAAAAGCTACAAAAAAACAACAAAAGGGGTGATTGCTCACCAGCTACTTAAAGGGTTATGCCGAGCAGACAGTGGGCTATGAGAGAAAGTCGTGCTCAATAACCGTGATATGTTATGAAATGTTTCACAATATAAAAGACTGGTTCCATCTTATATCGGTGTGAAAAATTACCCAATTGGTCATCAGATGGATGTGTTTAACCAATGGCTTATGCAGACAGAGGAAGACAGAAGGACAGGGAAGGTTCTAATTGTCGCTGCCCCACATACAGGATGTCTGTCCCTAGGATATACTGGTGCTCCACCTCAGAGGCGTAGCCAGGATTGTCTATCAAGTGAGGCCTGAAGCTGGTGTACTTACGCCCAATGCAGTGGCATTAACATCTGTAAATGCCCAGGCAACACTGCTGAGTGGGCATTTACAGATTATGGGTGGGCCTTGCCCGCTCAGGCCCTACCCTGTCTACGTCTCTGCTTCACCTGTCTATCAGTGGATAGAATAAGAACAGATGGAAACGTATTTCTCATATTTTTCTATGGTCGGAAAGCCATGGTTATATAATTCTCACAGTATATTTTGTGTGAAATCGGAAATTACCAGCTCGATAACCCGTAATTAGTTAAAATTGGAAGGCAAAGAGATAGAGCACCCCGTACGTATTTGTGGCAACAACAAAAAAAACCTTTATTAACCTATACTCTAGATCTCTGTCCCCAAGATAGATAAAAAATACTAGCTAAAAAGATATTAAATTAAATTAAATTACTATGAAGAATGAACCAAGGGGATGACCAGTATTGTGACTAAGGGCCTCATAACACGGAATGCGGTAAACCATGGTGCTATTAGCACCATGGTTGCCACCGGTACCATACCGGTACCACCATGGAGAAAAGGGGAATTACCACCCCATTCCAAGGTTGGCGGGGCAGTAATTCCCCCTTTCTCCAAGGCCCTTCCCCATTCCCATTTTTGCCCCATAGGGCTCAATGGGAATGGGGAAGGAGCTAATTACGGTACCGCAATTTGCAGTACTGTAATTAGCACAAAGGTCCCTTTGCGGGTCCCAACTTTAACGGCTGGTCTACACCAGCCGTTAAGATCGGGTCCCGCAAAGGGACCTCGTAGTAAGGTGGTAAGGGTTTACCGGTACCAGTGCCCTTACCAGTACCGGTAAACCCTTACCGCCTACCGTGTAATGAGGCACTAAGTCTCCCTATGGTTATAGCGTAGTATGTGGCGAGAATGTTCCAGCCATCACTACTTATTTGTCAAACCATTTTGATGGTTTATATTATTGTTATCACCTTCAGGTCTGTCTTCTTTCTAATAAGAGGCTGATACGCATCTATGCAGTGGCATATTCACAGTTAGACACATCTCTTCTATACGACAAGAAGTTTTGGCATAGTCTCACCTCCGATTGCTTTTGAGAGACATACATTTGAACCAGGTCATAGGTCTTCCTTGGAACTAGATGTTCGATGGGGGTGAAGAGAAGTTGTCTTGGTAGTTTTTTTCTGCGATGTGGACAGCCCTTGTATTCATAACCCCACTGTCTGGGTTTGCTTGAAGGAAGCTACCGCGTGGTTCAAAGGCATCAGATCAAGACTGGTATCCTTGATAACCACTACTCAGGAGCCAGCATGTTTCTTGCGATTGGGGGGAAGCCTGACATTTGAGGAGTTCCATATCATCAGAAGTGTCTGATGCTCGACTCCTCTCCAGACACATCAAGGCACTAATGGTGGTGGTGGTGGCAGGTTTCCTTCCACACAGAAGGAGCCTATATCCTGGCAAGACCTGTCATTCAAAGAAAGACCCTCTGAGTAGCCAGGAAAGAAGTGTGGGGCACTTAACATCTCATGAACTGTGAGTGACTGTTTTAAACCAGGACACCAGTGTTCTTTGGGGAGCGAGGGAAGGATGGAGGACCACAATCCTAAAGGCAGCTGGCATTGGTACACCCATGCCACAATGTGACCCATGACCTCATCCCAACCTAATCCCCTGCGTTATATAGTACATAATAACAAAAAACAAACCGTTACTCCTGCTCTAAACTGTCTGTTGTTCTCTTGGCTGCGCCACAATATTATTGAGAAAGTGTTCAGTACTCCCCATAACATACTACAGTATTAGAGAATACCCCAGACCTCAAGCGAGGCCTGTCATAGGTTTTTGCACCACCAGAACTCCCTGTGAACCTTGCAAAACTATCTGGAACCATTTTCAAAACCATTCAGTTGGAAAGATATATTTTACACACGGAAAGCTAGAGTGGGGAAGAGGAGGAACATTGCTGTCGAAATCAGGAATAAACAATAGAGCAAGATATTTTGTTAATCTAAGATTGTATCTGTATCCCTACTTGAGATTTGCTCACTGAATTTATTACATTCTGGAAAGACTGTACTGTAAGAGGATTCAATTCAACACTACAGCTAAGTCAACGCCTAGTCTATAATACTGAATGAAAACCCTTATTGATATAACTTTATGTCCAGTTCATGCGTTCTGGATGACTACCCCTATATAACACCCCTCTCTTGGAATCCTCCTGACCCCACTGAGCCAAGAAGTAGTTCTGTTTTGCAAGTTAAAAGGTTTAATTGATAATTTAAACAATATATATATATATATATATATATATATATATATATATATATATATATATATATATATATATATCACGCTTTATAATAAATTAATAATTGAATAGCACACTTAATCTGATATGATAAAGATTAACAACAGAGAATCTGGCACTAGCACACTTCTTTATAATCACTAAGGAGTTGACATGAAATGGATAAGATAGCAACAATACTTTTATGGTTTCAAATGGATGCAATGTGGAATGAAATGCAGTACAGAAAATAACTTGATAGGATTGCAGCAAAAGACAATGTAATCACTTTCTTGGACAATTCACCCCCCCTTTTATGCAATGCAAGGAAATGGAAGGAAGGCACACAATTCTCAGAAATGCAATTCAAATGTAATTCAGTTCACCCAGCAACTTAGACTACAGAAGTTGAAAACACAGGCCCAAAATGCTTTTATATGTGCTGGCAATGTAGAAAAAAATATGCTAAAATGCTTTTAATTCCCTCTAGGAGGTTCAGGGTGAGTGAAATCAAGTTAATATTAGTCCAGGCTCACACTAGCAATGATTCAGGGATAATTAGCAGGTTAAACGAATTTCTGGCAAATGGAAGCAAGAAGCTTCTGTTTTCACACGTGGAGAAATTTGCAAATCGCGGCAAAATTCGCGAGTGCGTTTTTCACGATTACGGCAAAACTATAGGGGGTAGGAATGCGGTTCTAGGTTCGTAGGAAAGCCACGATTCTAAGCTTTCTGAAGAAAGTTACTGCAAGTCTCTAGCACAAACGGTTACGGAGATATGAGCGATTAAATAAAGGTCGTTTTTCGGATTTGGAATGTTAAAGTTCAAAAAGACAAGTGCAGCTTGCAACTAGAAAATGACAGGTGACAGCTTTACAAATGACAGGTGACAGTTAGGAGACAGTTCTACTTAGATTAAAATAGGATTGAATCATATTATTTTAACTAAGAGATTGGTTCTACACAGTTTTCTAGGTACTCACACTATATTCTTGAGTGAAATGGGCCTCGCCACGGATCTGGTCAGGTTTTAGACTGGACTCTGGTCTCTGCACTTCACAGTGATCTGGGTCAGCTCTCTCTGGTTCTGCTAACAGGTCAGCTCTACTCTGCTGGTCTGGTCTGGGTCTCTGAAGGTTGATGGAGGTAAAGTATGGATTTTCCCGGCAGAGCTTCCAGCTGCAAATGGATTTGAAGGTCTCTATCTGTCCTGTCTCTCTGCTTTTATGTGTTTTTAAAATGGGTGTGTGTGAGCAGCATCACTAGCCAGCCCCTCTCCACTTATCATTGGCCAAGCTTTCATTTCTCCCCTGATTGGGGGAGCTAAGTTGTGTCAGAGTGATGTCATTTTACAGCCTGCAGAAAGTCCACTCCTCCTGTCAACTTTCACACAAATCTAGATTTGAACCAAATACATATTTCATAGCTACACAGTGGTTTGAAATTACATGCACCCATCACATATCACTGGAGGTATCCCCTGTTCCAACTCTGCTCTTCCTGGGGGCTTGCATTCAGAAATGGCAATATTTTGCACTTTTTAACTGGTTTGCAATACCGGACATTACCCCAAATTTACACACATGTGCGCAAGGAGTATGGACATTAGTTGATGAAGTGTCAGATTTTTCACATGCACACATTTTGAGTAATATCCTCTTTTCCGCTAAAACTCCCCTGAACATACCACCGGTTCTAAAAACCTCTTAAAATGTGGGCAGAAAAATCACAAGAATTATGGTATCATTTATAAAATTTTCACATGTCCGCTCTATGAGTTATTCATCTTTTTAGAGTTATGTTCTGGCCCCAAAGGGGTGTGGTTTTCCCCCAGCACAAGGTTGAATTTCTGGTTTTTCCAGTTCTGCCAAGCCAGCTTGCTCTCACAGGCAGTGCCCCTCCTTTGTCCTTCCAGGAGGAAGCTACATTTACGACATCTGCAATAAACCATCTGCCTGGGTCAGGACAGGGCTTTGTTCAGAGCTCCTGTATTCTGTGGGGGCTCCCCTTAATTCAATTATCAGAGAGATGGCATATCCTTAGTGTGGCCAGCAAAAGGCAGATAGGCCTGGGAACACAGCTGTGACTCAAGTTTCACTCCTGATGGGGGGTAGTTGCCAGGCAAAATTGGAATCTCTTTAAGCCAGTTTTTAGCTACATGTCATTTCTGTTCCCCAGTTTTCTGCATTCAAATAAAACTAAACATTTTTACATATGCAGCTAGAATGCTGATTCTAAGTTTAAAACTATGACATTTAAACAATTGAAACCTATGTGACACACAAAAGTAGGTCACTCAGTCAATTTAAACATTTAGATTTTTTAGTGTCTTTCAGTCCAAATTTACTTAAACTGCTGAAATCCACAGATCAGCCAGTCTTGTTATAAACCTTCAAGTCACTTCAGAATATAACTTCACATTGGATCCACCTCTTAGTAAGTCTTTCTTTGGCTTGCTTTGGGTTCATTTATTCAGTTTTCTACAAAATCTGGTGGTTTTAAAACGCCGGCTTTTGGATAGTGGTGAGTACTGGTACTGCACCCCTTTTTGGGATTTAAGAAAATGAATTCCCAACAGTTATGGGTTTGCTTTTGGCAATCAGCATTGCCATTCCCAATGGTTTCAGACTACTGTGTGGGTAGTCCAATGGTGGTTTTAGGCAGTGTCCTTCTGTGCCCATAACATCGGCAAAAATGAGTGGCAGCCTATTCTTCATGCACTTCCCTGGGCATTTTCTGGGAAGCTCTGGCCATCATGATGTTTTCCATGTCAGTACTGTACAGTTTTGAGGTAGGGCTCGGATGCATGGGTAAATACATCCCACAAGCCCCCCTCTTGCGATGGCCATTCTATTTCACTAATGGGACTCGCAAGACCTGGGATGTTTCCTCATCTTCTTCCAATAGATGGCACAGTTCAGCATCTTTTCCTCCATCCGGTACTGATCGATCGGTTCTCCTTGCCGGTCCTGATGGGAAGATTGGGCGGTACCCCGGGCCCGTTGCATCTCTGCTCCCGGTCTCCGGATCGTCCTCCTTGGCCCGTCTCAAGGTTTTCTTTCTCCTAGGACGACAAAGGAAGAGCGGCAATACCTATTCATAGACGTTTTTTCCACCACTGTTGAGATAGTGGGGCAGCATATGCATTTCATCATAACGAAACATTACATTCTTATTTTGAAAAAAAAACAGTATAACTAAGAGACAGTTTCATGCAAATCACAATATTTTAGAGACTAGATGTGGTATGTTTTATGGTTGGAACTGAATTAATCTGAGACAGTACCCGCTAGGATTCCAGAGGATTCCTCCAGTTGTTGCAGAGTGTGCCTGGGATGGCAACATTTCAACTGGTTTATGTGGACCCACTTGTCTTCCCCCGCTGCCAAAGGACCTTTGGGGATGTGGATTTTGTAGGCCACAGGGGAGATCTTGTCGATGATCTCAAAGGGTCCCTTCCACGTAGGCAAGAATTTCCGCTGTTTTGCCTGGTTTCTTTGGAAGTTGTATAGATAGACCCGGTCCCCCACCTGATATTCCTTCCTGGAAGTTTTCAGGTCATAATGGGTCTTCATGCTATCAGCCGATCTTTCTAGATTCCGCTGAGCATAAGCAAAAGCATGTTGAAGGTGTTTCCTTAAATTCTCCACATACTCATGAGTTGTGGAGGCATTTATCAGTGTCTGCTCTTGGGTCCTGTAGAGCAAATGCTGAGGAAGCACCATCTTGCGCCCAGTCATCAACTCAAATGGCGACATTTTGGTTGCAGATGAAGGGGTAGATCTGATGGCCATTAGGACCAGAGGTAATCGGATATCCCAACTTGGCCCAGAATCTGCCACAAACTTTTTTAAGATGCTCACAATTGTCCGGTTATATCTCTCTACTGCCCCAGAAGAAGCTGGCCTGTAAGCAATATGCAACTTCCTTTTGACCCCCAGTATCTCCCACATCTTTGTCATTACTTCACTGGTGAAGTGGCTACCCCTGTCTGACTCAATCCTTTGAGGTAGACCAAAACGGGAAAAGATGTGGTTAATCATCAGGGCAGCTGCCGTTTCTGCCTTGCAGTTTGGGGCTGGGAGACATTCCACCCACTTGGTAAACAAGCATGTCACAGTCAACATGTACTTATTCCCCCTAGCCGAGCGAATCACGGGGCCTACGAAGTCGATTTGTAAATCTGACCATGGCAGGGTCATCCCCCTCTTTTGGAGAGGCGCACGGTGCGTGAGGGATGATGGCTGAAATTGTGCACACACAAGACACCCCTTCAAGTATTGGTCGAGGTCCTGCCCCATGTGTGGCCAGTTTGCAACCTCTCTTAAGATTTCCAATGTTGTGTGAAACCCCCTATGACCGGCGGTGGCCGCATCATGGGCGTGACTCAACATCAGGCTTCGGAATGAGGTAGGAACCACCCACTGATCGTGGCCAGCTTTGGATTTCCTTACCAGCAAACCGTCTTGGATTCGGAACATTTTTGGACATTTCATCAACACTCTTAGGTCCTCTTTCCCAATGTAATCGGTATCCGTCAGGGGAAAGTTCTCAGGGTCCTCAATGTGCTGGTAAAATTTACCAATTATTGGATCCCCCTTCTGAGCGGTAATCAAATCAGCATCAGGGGTCTCCTTGCTCCATTGGGCAATTGAAAGGTCGTTGTGAGCATTTGTCTGGGACCTAGTGATAGCAGTGACCTGGATTTACCCCAACAGGGACTCAATCTCAATTAGATCCCCTTGGGTGGCCCCGGTTTTGGCCAACTGATCAGCTAAGTCATTTCCAGTTTTGTCTGGTCCCTCTACTTTGGAATGACCCTTGATCTTCTTCCAATAGATGGTCATCTCATTCGAGGTGACCAGGTCATCAATGTTTTGAATCAACTTCCCATATTTCAAGGGTTTGTTGTTAGCACATAACATGCCTCTGGTTTTCCAATTAACCAGGTGCTCCACGAACCCGTTCCGTACATAATCCGAATCTGTGATTATGACCAGTTTGTGAAGTTGATGCTGGACAGCAGTGAGGATGGCCTGATGCACAGCCATCAATTCTGCCACCTGACTACTTCGGGGACCAATTTTGTATCCAGCGGAGGGTTCTGGGGACTCATTCACCCATGCATTCCCTACGCCGGCCACCAGTTCTTTCTCCCCGTTGTTGTCAACATGGTACGAGCATCCATCCACATAGACAGTGGGCATTCCCTCACACTTGTCCTCTTCAAAGACTTTGTGTGGGGAATTAAGGTATGCCTCCGTGTTGTCCTTGATTTTTAGACTTTTGTCCTCTAGACAGTTTTCTCTGGAACAATCATGCAAGTCAGCCAGACCTTGCGCGAGGGGACTCTTCTTGTTTTGGCCATATCTGACCTCCACAGGAAAGCCTTGCATTGACAGAATCCAGGAAGTAATTCGGGAATTACTCACATTTCCGGCCCGGATTCTGTCACTTTGGAGATATTGCAGAGGCTGGTGTGGAGTCTCCACTATGATGTGTTCTCCCTGGATAAACGGGCGGTAATTCTTCAATGCCCACACCGTTGCCAGGAGTGCCTTCTCACAATCGTTGAATTTTTCCTCCACAGAGGATAAAGTTTTGCTCGCATAGGAGATTACTTTATTGACCTTGTCATGCTTTTGGTATAATACTGCCGTCAAGCACGTATTAGAGAACCCTGTCTCCAGGAAGAACTCCTTGTTTCTGACAGGGTAAGCTAGGCAAGGCGCTTGTGAGAGGCTTCTCTTGAGTTGTCTTACTGCCTCGGCTTGTTCTGGACCCCATTCCCACTTGACCCCCCCCTTCAGGAGATGAATCAGGGGTCTGGTGATCTCTGCGTAGCCCTCAATGAACTTTCTGCTGTAATTGGTCAGTCCAAGGAGGCTCCTTAGTTCCCGCAGAGTTGTGGGGTCTTTCAGTTTCTGAAGTGCTTCCACTTTCTTTTCCTGGGGACAGAGACCCTGAGGAGTAATCTCATGCCCCAAGAAATTAACACGGGTTCTACACCACTGTGCTTTCTGAAAGGAAAGTTTTGCTCCGGCGGCCCTCAACTGCGTCAGAACATAACGGATCTCCGCTATGTGTTCCTCCACAGATGAACTTTTGATGAGGACATCATCTACATAAGCCAGGTTACCCCTCGCACCCAGGTCGGGCATGGCCTTATGTAGAAAAATGTTGAATTCATTGCCGGAGTTGAGGTATCCGAAGGGAGTCCGGGTCCATGTATACTGCTGGCCCCCAAAGGTAAAAGCCAGCTTGTATTGGTCCTCCCTACTGACAGGCACGGTCCAGTATCCATTGGTCAGGTCTATTGCTGTGAATACCTGTGACCCCTGGATCTGGGCCAGCCCTTGGTCAATGTAGGGCAGAGGCCATCGGGAAGTATGGACCCGTTTGTTGAGCTCCCTGAGGTCAGCACAGAGTCTCCACTGGCCGTTTGGCTTCAATATTCCCAGCACCGGATTATTGAAGGTGCTGTGGACTGGACGGATTATTCCCCTGGACTCAAGGTTCTTAATTATTTCAGTAAGGGACTCCATTGATGCGAGAGGCAAGCGATATTGCTTCACAAACACAGGAGTCATGCCAGGGTCCGTGGGGATTGTTGTTGTGTGGATGTCGGTGCGGCCACAGTCATATGAGTCTACCGCAAAGAGATCTTGGAAATCCAAGAAAACTTGTTTCAACTTTTGCTTTTGTTCCAGAGTCACACAGGCGTCAGCTAGGTTGACTCTCTCTTCCACCATCTGCCTGAAGCCTGGAAAGACTTCTGGTTTGGCTATCTCCGCGGCCTCCTCCAGCTGGGTGGAGAAGTCCCTAGTCAGAGTGCTGATTTGGACCGGAGGCTTCAGGTGGGAAAGGCAGCCCTCATGGACCTGGAAAATCACCTCATCCCTCCTGAAGTCACAAGTCACATCTTCCTTACCATAGGGGCAGGAAGTGTACACCAGGAAGTTCCCCCCATGCCGGGTAAAAATCCTGTCTGGTGTTGTATTGTCATCACTGTCACTGTCAAAGCAGTCCTTGGGGATTGGCCCTAACAGTTCATTTACTAAGTCGATGGAAAAATGTCGGTCATCAACCGCCATTCCAATAATGGTGCCTGCGGCTAGAGTAATACTCTTTAAGTCGCTGTTATCCACCTCTATTAGAATGGTGTCATGTTCTATGTTGACTAATGGAGTTGGGTTTACCCCCAACCCTTGCTGTTGGAGAGAAGCATTTAGATGTATGTAAGCATCAGGGTTTTTCAACTCTTGTCCCCTTTTAACTTTCACTTCCAGGGAGAATTGTCGGGTCCTTTCTGGGATGGTGACTTCCTCTTTGATCTGAATTTCAACTGCATAAGGTAGCAATTGAGCTGACCTAAATGCTTTTTCTGGATCATCAAAGCCCATGGGATTATCCGCTAATCGGGACCAAGCTTTGAAGTTTATTAGGTCCAAACTAATGGCAAAGCGATTGAGAATGTCACTGCCTAAGTAAAAGGCAGCAGTGACGTCTCGCACGACCCAACAATTATGGACTATGCTCTTGTTGCCAATGGAGATTTTGAGCATACACCTGCTTGGCAGGAGATGTTTGGAATTAGGTGCTTCCAGGTCCATTTCCCATTTGTCTATCAATTTGAAGGTGGGAATGGCTGGATCTTTTGGGAGTTGGCGGAACATGGCTTCGCAGATGAAGCTCTTACCGTTGTTCACACACACTCGAGCGAGAACAGAGTCCTTCCCATCATTTAACTGAACAGGGATGAACAACTGCTCTCCAATTTGCTGAATATCAGCCAGGCTCTGAGCTGATTTCACATCTTTCTGGACTATAGGAGTGGGAGTTTCTGATTGTGGATTAGTATAGAATTTCAGAGTGTTTCCTTCCAGCGTGGAGTACCACTTTAGGATGGAAGGAAGGTTGATTTTCAGAAATAGAGAGGACCCCCCATCACCAGTCTGTTGTCCTACTGCTATTACTGTCACTTCTGGAATTTGGCTATTCTGGAAGTGAAATTTTACTTGGTCAGATTTTTGTTCAACCATGTGGCAGGTGCCGTTTAAACTAACATGGTTGACACTCTGTTTTAATTTTATTGGTCGGCTAGTCTGGGTCCAGAGGACCTTGTTTACGCAATCTATTAAGGGTGACAACCTCCTCAGGAGGTCATTCCCCAGTAAACAAGGGGTGCCCTCTGGAGTCACTACTATGACCGGGTGTTTCACCTTGTGTCGCCCGATCTTAATGTCCAAGTCTGCAGTCCCCTCAATGGGAATTTCCTTCCCGTCAAAGTTCTGCAGTTGTCCAGGAAGAGAGGCGAGAGGAATTTGGTAATTCCCTCCCCTTCCTGCATTCAGTTCATCAAAGGCCCTTCTGGACAGAAGGGTAGCTTGAGATCCCGTGTCCACCAGTGCCAAAATTGTACCCTGCCCCTGTACTTGTACCGGGGCATAATATCTTCCCTCCTTCTCCTCAAGGGGGCACAGATAATGCACATTTTTGGACAACTGGTGGGCTAACTTTCTGGTTTTGGACATCGCTAGCGAAGAGATTTGGGCAGAATTCTGTGGAGAGCCTTGGGAATCTGAAAGAAAAATTTGGCAACTGGAGATCAGAGCCATTGTGGGTTCCCCTGGCTCTGGTTCCGGGCCGCCCCCCCCTTTTTGGAGGCAGTCACCAGGATGGGTTTGAACCAGGGGATTTTCTTGCGGTTGGTTCTGGGATGAGATGGTGGGCGGCGGTAGCTCAGTCTCCACATCTCCCCAGTCTGGATATGCATCCCTAGGGACCCATTTTTCTTTGGGAGGAGTTGCCCCATCTCTGGAGGAGAAGATCCTTTTCCCAGGATCCTCTGAGGATCCCTCTCCCTCAAATTGGAAGATCTGTACCTCCTCCTCAAACTGAGTCTGTTTGGGTCTTTTGTTTCTCCTACCCCCCCTCTGCTCCTTAGGAGGCAGACTTTCAGGGGCAGGAGATTTTGTTTCCGGTTCCTGGGTTTCCAGGGGCTGTTTACAAGTGAGGAAGGAAGCTTCCTCCAAGGCTTTACACCCCCCTTCCCTTTGTGCCTCCTCCCTGGGAACCGGTGAGTTATCGGGGTGCCGCCCCCGTCATTGTTCTGGGGCACCAGGTCCAGAGTTGGGTGCGTTCTGCGCCGGCATGCCGATCTGAGGGTTCTGCTGCGCCCTCAGTATGTGACCCAGATCCCGCGCCATGTTTTGAACCTGGCGCTCTAACTGGGAAACCCGCTCAGGCTGATACGGGGCACTGTTTTCTCCCCTGGGCTGATCCCGGGAAGGGTAGCTATCCCTTCTTTGGTAGTACCCCTGGTTGGGAAGATTTGGGTACCCCTCCACCCTTGGCCTCCCCTCTCCCGGATTAGGTTGTCTGGGCTCAGGGAATTGGGGAAAGAAGGGTGGAGGATTTTGGGGCTGGAAATTGGGTGGATACCTGGGGAAAAAGTTCTGCCCAGGATTCGGAGAATTTCTGCCCTCCGGTGGGAAGTTAGGAGGAAAGTTCCCTGGGTTAGGTTCTTGGCTGGATCTTCCCCCTTGGGCTGGAGGAGTCCACACATAACCCAGGATGGGTCTGTTTCCCTTGTAACGGGGGCTTACATAATCAGGAGAGCGAGGGACCCCATTTGTGGGGCTGCCTCCCTGGCTCCCTGTCTGTGACTGGCCCGAGGACCTTCTGGGCCTAGCATTATTAGGTGCAGGTAGGTTTTTAGGCCCCCCCATCTCCAACTCTAAAACGGGGGTGACCTTTACCTCTGCCACCTTGGCAGCAGCAGGGGTGCTGTTGGCTTTGGGGTTTTTCTGGCCATTATTTTTGCTATCTACCGGTTTCTGCACCTCATAGATCCGGATAGCCTGTTCAATGACCCAGTCTAAAGATCTTTTCTCGTGAAAATCCCTCACGAGCTGGGTCATTATGTATTTGGGCAAGGCATGAAAAAATGTATTAATGAATTCTCTACTGTCTGTGCGCACCCTTCTGGTGGTCTGCGCAAAAGCACGTTTCAGTTCTTGCACAAATTCTTGTGGGGCCTGATCCTCCCCACATTGCAAATTGTAGGCTGCCTTGCGAGCCTCTTGAGGATTTCTATGAATGGAAAAATGTTTCAAGATGGCCGCCTTATAGGTGGACCATCTTAAATGATTTTGGTCCTCCAGCCCCGCAAAGAAACTGGAGTATTCCGGGGAGAAGGTCCACTTTACATATTGAATACAGCTTTGGCTGTCCTTCAAATGGAAAGTCTCCATCATTTGCTCAAACAACTCTAAGTGCTCCCAAACAGAATACTTAGCGTTCTTATGGTAAGGCATGATGACGCTCCTGATCGCCTTAATCTGCTTTAAGGGGTCCTTAAGCAAGGCCCTTTTTGCCTTATTGGCCTTTTTGGTTCGGGTAACCCTTGTCCATTCATCCTCTGACTCAGAGGCACTGCTCCCAGAGGTTCCTGTCTGTTCTTCCAGGTTTTCCCGGATTCTGCGAGCCTGGGAATGGCTGGCAGAATGTGGGGACCTGGTCTCCTGTTTCCTGTGGTGCTCAGAGGAGTCTTCAGATCCCTCCTTGCTGCCAGGATTTGCTGGGTACCCCCCCACTGACCTAACTGGGCAGAGGTTTTCAGGATGCCCTTAGGGGGCCTACTCTCCTGGGGTTCCCCACTGAACTGTACTGTACTTGGGTGCCCATACCCGGATGCCCACCCCTCCATTCCTGAGTGGTACTGGCCTATGAGCCCCATACTTTTAGCTGGATAGTAATCTGCCATCCCTGTGGCCCTGTGCTCATGTGCGCCAGGGAACATGGGGGTAGTAGAGTCCAGGGACTGGGAGAGATGAAGGCCCCTGGTGTTAGGGCTCCTGAGGTTATGATCAGGAGTCTCTCTTTCCCAGTGGACCTCATCTCTATCCGCCCCTGCTCCCTGTTGCAATGCAAGAGCCTGCATTTGTGCTTTCAGTTCCTCAGTCAAGGCCTTACTAGACTCTATCAGTCTCTCCTGCATCGCTACCTGTTGTTGGAGCCTATCATTGTGTTGACAGAGGGCCTCATTTTCCCTCTGTGCTTCCTGGTTGGTCCTGGAGAACTGGGCCAGTCTTTGCTGCAGGAGGTTTACCTCCTGAGTCCCATCCCTACTGGCCTGCTCCTTTCTTGCCAGAGCATCTTCCACCCTTCTGGTGTGCTCTACCAAGTTCTGGTTTTCTTTTTGGAGGTCACCCAGCCCCTGGAGGGCCAGGTGATTTTCTTCAATTTCCTTTTTTAAGTGGCAGACTTCCTGGCCTAAAGTGTCTCTTTCCTGACTGAGAGCCTGCATCTGTGCTGCCAGGTCGTCCCCCTGTCGTTGAAAGGCACCAGCTTTTTGGCGCTCCTCATCAAACTCTGCCTGGGTATCCAGGTCTTTCAGAATCAGTTTATTGCTCTCCTCTTTCTCTCTATCTAGCTGGCTTTGCAGGGTGACTACCTGCTCCGCGCATGCCCTGTTGAAATTGATCTGTTGCTCCAACTTTTTCTGGTTCTGCAGTAAGGAGTCCAAACTGTCTTGGTGCTCCTTCTGCAGGGCCAGAAATCTGGTATCCTGGTCTGTCTTTTCCTGTTGTAGGATGCCCATATCCTCTTTTATTTTAATGATATATTGCCTGCTATCATTTTCTGACTCCTGGCTCCTCTGCAGCCTCTGCTCAGAAGAGGCCAGATCAGATCGGGCCTTTTCTACTGCCATCTGTTGCCTATTTGCCAGATCTTGGCTTTCAGTGCATTTATCCTGCATGTCTCCCATATATAGGTACAGGTATGCTGCTATCCTGGCAATCTTATTGTGTTCATCTTTGGCTTTAGGAGCCATATATAGTTCACTCAGGGCCACATGTAATGGACCCTGATCTCTCCATAGGTCTGACCCTGTTTCAGTGACCTGTCGCGTGATGGCCTGCAACCAGGCATCCTGGCCCTGTTCAGTCCATTCACCTCTCACAAATAGTTTATTAAGAGGTGCTCTCTGGCTATTTTCATGTCTACTAAGGTTGTCATTCTAGAGATTGGTCTCTGTCCTGACTTACAGAAGTTTGTATTTTATTTTTGCAAAACAGACCTTTTCCTAAGAGCGTTCCTTTGAGGAGTGCTTTACAGCGTAACACAGCGTGGTGATCCGACTGGATATGTGTATCTGGTCAGCTGGCACGCTGTATTAATCTGCACAAATGGTAGATCTAACCCAAACGTCTGGCACGAGCCCCCAATTTGTAAGAGGATTCAATTCAACACTACAGCTAAGTCAACGCCTAGTCTATAATACTGAATGAAAACCCTTATTGATATAACTTTATGTCCAGTTCATGCGTTCTGGATGACTACCCCTATATAACACCCCTCTCTTGGAATCCTCCTGACCCCACTGAGCCAAGAAGTAGTTCTGTTTTGCAAGTTAAAAGGTTTAATTGATAATTTAAACAATATATATATATATATATCACGCTTTATAATAAATTAATAATTGAATAGCACACTTAATCTGATATGATAAAGATTAACAACAGAGAATCTGGCACTAGCACACTTCTTTATAATCACTAAGGAGTTGACATGAAATGGATAAGATAGCAACAATACTTTTATGGTTTCAAATGGATGCAATGTGGAATGAAATGCAGTACAGAAAATAACTTGATAGGATTGCAGCAAAAGACAATGTAATCACTTTCTTGGACAATTCACCCCCCCTTTTATGCAATGCAAGGAAATGGAAGGAAGGCACACAATTCTCAGAAATGCAATTCAAATGTAATTCAGTTCACCCAGCAACTCAGACTACAGTAGGAATGCGGTTCTAGGTTCGTAGGAAAGCCACGATTCTAAGCTTTCTGAGGAAAGTTACTGCAAGTCTCTAGCACAAACGGTTACGGAGATATGAGCGATTAAATAAAGGTCGTTTTTCGGATTTGGAATGTTAAAGTTCAAAAAGACAAGTGCAGCTTGCAACTAGAAAATGACAGGTGACAGCTTTACAAATGACAGGTGACAGTTAGGAGACAGTTCTACTTAGATTAAAATAGGATTGAATCATATTATTTTAACTAAGAGATTGGTTCTACACAGTTTTCTAGGTACTCACACTATATTCTTGAGTGAAATGGGCCTCGCCACGGATCTGGTCAGGTTTTAGACTGGACTCTGGTCTCTGCACTTCACAGTGATCTGGGTCAGCTCTCTCTGGTTCTGCTAACAGGTCAGCTCTACTCTGCTGGTCTGGTCTGGGTCTCTGAAGGTTGATGGAGGTAAAGTATGGATTTTCCCGGCAGAGCTTCCAGCTGCAAATGGATTTGAAGGTCTCTATCTGTCCTGTCTCTCTGCTTTTATGTGTTTTTAAAATGGGTGTGTGTGAGCAGCATCACTAGCCAGCCCCTCTCCACTTATCATTGGCCAAGCTTTCATTTCTCCCCTGATTGGGGGAGCTAAGTTGTGTCAGAGTGATGTCATTTTACAGCCTGCAGAAAGTCCACTCCTCCTGTCAACTTGCACACAAATCTAGATTTGAACCAAATACATATTTCATAGCTACACAGTGGTTTGAAATTACATGCACCCATCACATATCACTGGAGGTATCCCCTGTTCCAACTCTGCTCTTCCTGGGGGCTTGCATTCAGAAATGGCAATATTTTGCACTTTTTAACTGGTTTGCAATACCGGACATTACCCCAAATTTACACACATGTGCGCAAGGAGTATGGACATTAGTTGATGAAGTGTCAGATTTTTCACATGCACACATTTTGAGTAATATCCTCTTTTCCGCTAAAACTCCCCTGAACATACCACCGGTTCTAAAAACCTCTTAAAATGTGGGCAGAAAAATCACAAGAATTATGGTATCATTTATAAAATTTTCACATGTCCGCTCTATGAGTTATTTATCTTTTTAGAGTTATGTTCTGGCCCCAAAGGGGTGTGGTTTTCCCCCAGCACAAGGTTGAATTTCTGGTTTTTCCAGTTCTGCCAAGCCAGCTTGCTCTCACAGGCAGTGCCCCTCCTTTGTCCTTCCAGGAGGAAGCTACATTTACGACATCTGCAATAAACCATCTGCCTGGGTCAGGACAGGGCTTTGTTCAGAGCTCCTGTATTCTGTGGGGGCTCCCCTTAATTCAATTATCAGAGAGATGGCATATCCTTAGTGTGGTCAGCAAAAGGCAGATAGGCCTGGGAACACAGCTGTGACTCAAGTTTCACTCCTGATGGGGGGTAGTTGCCAGGCAAAATTGGAATCTCTTTAAGCCAGTTTTTAGCTACATGTCATTTCTGTTCCCCAGTTTTCTGCATTCAAATAAAACTAAACATTTTTACATATGCAGCTAGAATGCTGATTCTAAGTTTAAAACTATGACATTTAAACAATTGAAACCTATGTGACACACAAAAGTAGGTCACTCAGTCAATTTAAACATTTAGATTTTTTAGTGTCTTTCAGTCCAAATTTACTTAAACTGCTGAAATCCACAGCTCAGCCAGTCTTGTTATAAACCTTCAAGTCACTTCAGAATATAACTTTACATTGGATCCACCTCTTAGTAAGTCTTTCTTTGGCTTGCTTTGGGTTCATTTATTCAGTTTTCTACAAAATCTGGTGGTTTTAAAACGCCGGCTTTTGGATAGTGGTGAGTACTGGTACTGCACCCCTTTTTGGGATTTAAGAAAATGAATTCCCAACAGTTATGGGTTTGCTTTTGGCAATCAGCATTGCCATTCCCAATGGTTTCAGACTACTGTGTGGGTAGTCCAATGGTGGTTTTAGGCAGTGTCCTTCTGTGCCCATAACATCGGCAAAAATGAGTGGCAGCCTATTCTTCATGCACTTCCCTGGGCATTTTCTGGGAAGCTCTGGCCATCATGATGTTTTCCATGTCAGTACTGTACAGTTTTGAGGTAGGGCTCGGATGCATGGGTAAATACATCCCACAGTACAAATCGAATTAATATGTTCCAGACAAATTCCAAAGAGGCAGTCTGAATGGAAGTGATTTACTACATGTGATATGGTACTGCAGAGGGGTGGGACTTCGGACTGAAGTGGTGCACATGCTGTGTGGCATTGCCAACCAAACAATAACAGCATTAACAATGGAATGCATACCCTGCATGTTTGAAAATTCAGAAGGAGTCAAGTGCTGCATTCATTAGAATTTCTCGAATGCTGTGCAGCAGGAGAACACCAATCGGCTGGAAGCAGAAGAGGACAAAGACTAGTTTTGTGTCAGGATATGTATTGATGAATGCCAAAATACTACTTTTAAACTATGTAATGCCAATATCATAGACACAAACCTTTAGCATCACTTCTGAACTTAAGAGGCCTTGATAAAAGCAGAATCTGAAAGGCGAACAGATGAATTTTAGGTACAGAAGGGACATGTACAGAAGATGATGGGCCTCATTACACGGTAGGCGGTGAGCCATAGCGCTATTAGCGCCATGGCTCATGCTGGTAAAATACCGGCACCGCCTTGGCGGAAAGGGGATTTACCGCCCCATTCCAAGGTTGGAGGGGCGGTAAATCCCCCTTCCACCATTGCCCTTCCCCATTCCCATTTCTGCCCCATAGGGCTGTATGGGAATGGGCAAGGCGCTAATTACGGCACCGCAATTTTGCGGTGCCGTAATTAGCTCCGAGGTCCCTTAGCGGGTTGGATTTTAACGCATGCAAAAAGCAGGCGTTAAATCCCCCAACCCGCAAAGGGACCTCGTAGTAAGGCGGTAAATCCCTACCGCCATCCGTGTAATGAGGCCCGATGAGTTTTAACTTAGTATCCTACTAGTATAATAATAACTAGTGCGTAAAGGACAATTACTGTAATTCTTTCCTCTTAAGTATCTTGCACATCCTGCAGAGTTGCACTAGTTCTTACTTGGAGGCACCTGCCTCCACAAACAAAAGAAGTATATAACCTCTTTCCTGTGCACTGCATGACTGTAACACCAATATGCTGTGGTATTACCAGCTTACTACACCAAGTGACCGCCAAGTGGCAAGAAAATCTGATCACTCTCCAATTACTAAGCATTTCTTGTACTACACTTTGAGTACACACAAACTCACACAGTGGAAGTGCCAAAGTGGCACCCCATCACAGCTGCTATTGGACTAAATTGCATGCAATCCCCTTAAGAACAAGAACTACTTTTAAAGAAACAGGGACTCAAGAATCTGAAGACACTGCTTTTTTGTAACATTATCAAATAGGGTTTTACGTGAATTCTAAGAAAACTAAAACGTGGAAAGTGGAAATATAGTGAGCATGTGTTTACTCCACACAAACTACAAATAATAGATACAATGAATAAGACACATTTCGACCAGGGTGAGCCAGCTTTAAAGTGCTTGACTCGAAAGCTAGTTCGAACAATACAAAATAACGCTTTGCTCTGACTCGAGCCATTCCAGCCAACATATAGATGGTTCAAGAGTGGAATTGAGCCAAGTCAGTAAATGCCTGATTCAAGTCATAAGTGGCTTGACTCAGCTCAATACATTTCATGCCAATAGACCAGTTAGCTTTCAATTTGGTTAAAGCATTTTGGAATGCTAGACATATATGTATTTGAACCATATGAAACAACCGATTCTTACTGTGTGGAGTCGGCTCAACCGAGTAAGAGAAACTGAACATAGAAAACAAGCCTTATATGAAAACATTTCTTAAATGAAGGCATCTGAGTAATAAAAGAAAACTTGCTGTTGAGCTCTGCATTAGTGGAACTCATTATGGCTTGGACAGTGCTGTAGAAATTGTTGGTGATCATGTTATCATCATTTTCATTGGAAACATTGAATTATTGCCATTTATAATGCACTAACAAATTTCAGATGTGGCCTTAAAGTTGATGTGTTATGTGTGGATCGGTGCTGGAGCAGTACCCCCACTTTGATGACAAATAGCAGAGGAATTGAATTTCCACCACGGTGCATTCTCCAAAGTCCCCATGGAGTCCTGTGAACTCTGAAAAAGGAGACCAGCACTGCCATGACCACACTCGTCATCTGGCGGTAATTCTTCCAGACCAGGTGCTGGTATCAGGAAAGGAGTTTGGCTGTGTTTTCACTGGAAATAGTGCCACACTCTTAATGATCATCAATGAACCAGACCCAGATTTCTAATTTCATTCTATTAAAATAAATGTAAGTAAAAAAAAAGTAAATGAAAATAGACAGGTTTTCCTAAATGTGAAGGAATTAACTACAAATATAAAGTGCGGTTCTTAATCTCAGGGTAACCACAGGAAAGGATGACTTTACATGAAAGACACAAAGCCTGTAGGTTTGTGTGTCTGATATAAAATAAAAGCAGTGCAATCAACCATGTGTGATGCTAGATTGTGTGCAGACGACAGATGTGGTGTGTTGTGTTGTGCTTGTCGGGGCCGGTTCAAAGTTTAATGCCATAAACAACAATGTCTGTCCTTTGAGACCTTTTCCCCTGATGATGCTGCTCTCATCCCTGCAGTGCCCTGAGCAGCGGGTGGCATGAGTGAGAACTGATGTAGATAGCGCAGTGCTGCCGGGCAACCAACACTAGTGTCAATACCACATTTGAGAAGGTGTAATGGAAAATAGCTAGATGGAGATGGTTGGCAGTGTTTCTGAGATTGTGGTTGCGAATAGTGTAGCAATGATAGCAGTCAGCACACTTGCATGCTTGCAGGGGGCGGGTGGAAGGAGCAGGATACTTGGCAGTTTCTGCACTTTGGTCTGTTTTTGCAGCATTGTTGGTCAGTGTAGTACTGTTGCCCCAGGGCAGGTTGAGTTCGGGTTGTGGCTAGCATTGTAACAAAAGTGACCTAAGCCCCACGACGAATCAATTAATGCTGCACCTAAAATGTAATAAATTTAATGAACATGGAATCCATACTCTACTCTGGACAACTTGAAAGTATTCAATCACTGAAAAAGTGATAAAGGATTAACTGTTTGTATAAAAAAACTTAAAGAAGAAAATGAAAATGTAATAAGAAAATGAAACTAAAATGGAATCCCTGCGTTGCTCTCGACAAATGAAAGGTGTGCAATCACTGAAAAACTGAAGAAAAAACCCAAAGTGTGGATAGAACATTGAACGAAATGCCTGTTTCGGGAAGAAACGTAAAATGCAATAAAAAATGAAATTAAAATGGAAAAGTCTACTCTGCTGAAGACTAGAAGGTACTCCATCACAAAACAATGGCTTCCAGAAACACTTTTTTTCTTTTAATAAATTATCAAAATAAATGAATGTGATGATAAAAGAAACAATCAGAACAAATTAAATTGAAAAATAAAGTGCATTTGCAGAAAACAGTTAAACAACTCAGATAAAAGGGTAGATTAAGCCAATTGCTATTCATTTTTAAAGTAGATGAAACATAAATTAACTGAAAGCACAAACAAGTCTACTATGAACTCTTTTCTGATATTAACTTCAAAAGCTTCAGTCAGAAAAAAAGGCACTAACTGAATCAGCAGTTTGCTGACTGATCACTGGCTCAATGAAACACACCATGATTTACTTTTAAATATTAAAATGCAATTTAAAAAAGAAAAACAAAATACAATGATTTTCTTAAAATAAAATAATTCAACTGTAAAAATGAAATAAAGTATTTGAAGTAGATGGAGAATTTGAATAAGGAAGGATTTGGAAAGTACCGCAAAAGGTTCCTAGAGGTTTCTCTGCTCTCCCTGCAAGAGAACGGCTTCAGGCAGGAAATGATGGCCCAATGTCACAATTTCCTTAGGCACCAGCATCCCAGAATTCAGTATTACCATAGAGTTTGGTTTGAGCCATGTCGAATCATGAAGTACTCATCTATGAGCGTCTAGAATTCCAGTTCAAACGTTGCTAATCATTTCGAGCTTGGGATGAAAAAGGTTAGAACCCTTGAGCCTTCTGAACCACCACTGATTAGATAGATAGGCTCGGCTCTGATTTTGGTCAGGTTTCCCATCGCTATACCTGACTCGGAAGAGTGCTGGCAAGGCCGGGGCAGAAGAAGGAGGATGACCAGATAGGTTCTGAACACACACACATTGTGGAGTTAGCTCTATTTGCGTGTTCACCGCCCTCATCATAAAACTAGACAAGAGCAGCTAGAAGCAATAGAAATGTCATTTACAAAAGATCACATCTTTTACCTGCAGATAAGGTCCACAGCCCAGATGACCTTACAGATGAATATGTATATAACATGTGCTACGGAACAGCCACTTTCTTCTTTAGATTATTGATGAGTCTATTTAATAAGAAAGGGAAATAGCTTTTGAAATACACCAACTGTTTCAATACATGCAGACAGGTTGGGTTTTCTTCAAGAGATTCTAGAGCTTCGTATCTTCACAAGTGAGTAGAATTAAGGTGACTCCGTTGGATCCATTTATCTCATTGCAATTGTGGAAAAGATCGTATTATTTCATAGTAATTGCTTGGCTAGTTGGTCACTATACACATGGCGCATGTCTACAATTCCCACACAAGACGACATTAGAAAACTTTGCTCTTCACCATAGTAACAAAACCATTCTCGAGCAGTATTCATGTTGTCCATTTGTGGTGGGCAGACTTCCGAAAAACACACTTCGATGCCTTCCTCCAACCTTACTATATTTTAGTGGTATTACACTATTGATTATGACTGGTTCTCCTTGAGTAGGGGAATCTTATTAAATTGATATTAGTGTACACTGTAGGGACTGACTTTGTTGTTCGAGGTCTAGAGAAACAATACACAGGTTGTTGGTATCCTCTGTTTTGTTAGTAACAGGTTTTATTGGTGAATGGTCCCAAACATCCCAAACCTTTTCCCGTGTCTTTCTTTGGGTGGTACTATTACAGTATGGTAGCCCATAGGCAAGTGCGGTGTGCAGATGTACAAAGCATGTTTGCCTACATGCAATATGGTTAGCAACAGTGAGGAATAAAATCGCGCTCTGTTTTCACTGCCGCTACTGTGTGTCTACACATGCACAAGTTCTGTTTGCCATGCATAAGCATGATGCAATTCCTCCTTTGCATAAGTTCAGACATCACTGTGCTGGTTTGCAGTTGCAAGTATTAAAAAAGAAAGCGAAAGGGACTGGTATTGCATACATTGAGCGCCACGGGACCACTCAGATGGTGATAGCGCGCAGTATAAATAGCCTTTAACATTAACATATGTGTATCATTTGGACTCGGTCATACAAGTCCACCTAAACTAATTTAGTATCATTGTGTATCAGAGAAGCTGCCTCTGTAGTGTCTATGTATCAAAAGCAGTATATTTGCTCGCTTTCTTCCGCCAGCAAAAAAAATAAATAAATAAGCAATAAAGCTCTTACAAGGTGAACAATAGCAAACATAAACCAATGTAACATTTATATGGAGTTATGAGAGAGTAAGACTGAAAACAAGCACAAGAAATGTAGTAGAATTAATCACAAGCTACATCACTATAATAAAAAACATGTACACCTAATTATGTATAAATGAAGTGACTGGCACAGCGACAAAAGAAAATGTTTGAAAACAGCCACCAACATCAGCATAGTCAGCCGCAGCCGCCTCATTCTAATACTCCTCGTCTGGTGGCTGCCCATGTCCTCCTACTCCTGCCCCTCTTCCTCCTGCTCCTCTTGCCCTTGGCCTCCTGCTCCACCTCTGTGTCCTTTGCCCCCCCCTGCAGATCTATATCCTGCAGCAACTCCTTCTTCTCTCTCCTCCAGCCCATGTTCACGGCTTTCTCCTCCTCCTTCTCTACCTCCGTATGTTCCGCCTCCTTCTCATGTTCCACACGCTGCCCCGCATCCACGTGAATGTCTTCCTGCCTATGCATGCCCCTCCTCTAGCTGATCGTCCAACTCTTCCTCCTTGTGCCCCACCTCCTGCTGCCCGCCCATCCCTGCATCCTCGTGTTCCACCTCAGTCTGCTCCATCTCCTCCTTTTCATGTCCTGCGTTTGCCTCGTTGACTTTATTCGGCTGCAACCACCCGCCCCAACATCTTACCTATTGCTGCTGCCACCTCATCCTGCCTCACTGCACCCACATTCTCCAGAAGAAACCTAGCCACTGTCACCAGACACGCCATCTCCTCCCTCAGCAGTCATAGCTCCCAACTCACCCGCCTTGGAAAGGGCTGACTCACCCGCCAAGCCTCCTGCACGCCCATTCATTCCAATGGGCGTCTCACCCGCCAAAAACAAAATCGGGTGATTTCACCCGCCTTGGCAACACAAATGGTTGAGAGCTATGAACAGTTGAAGGAGCACCCCAATGATTCAAAGAGACTGTTGAGTGCCTGCACCCTTTCCACCACCTGTTAGCAATGATGCTGCTGCCAGCATGGCAGAGCTTCACGCGCATCATCTCTCACAGCTACCAATCATATCTGCATCCTTAGACGAGGTGCCAGCCTTCATTTCTGCCGGCTGTGCAGGCTCCCCAAACACATCGACCCTAACATTCACCACCCCCACATCATCCGAAGACGTAGTGCTCCCGAAAAGACCATTTGATCCACAGAAACTTGTGGGGGGCTGAGAGAAAGGGCGCCACAAAGGTTTGTCTTTTCTGGCGCAAGGGAGAAGGTTAAAGCAGAGGATTTAAAGAAATCACAAAAGGGGCCGAAAGATGTTTTTCAAAAGAATGTTCAAAGGGATTTACTTGTTTTCATTTTTCAGTGAACATTAAAGTCTAAGTAAAAGGTGTAAATACAATCACAGAGATTGTTACAGAGGTTTTCACAAGGTTTTTTAACCGCAGGTTCCACAAAGGTTTTTTTTTTTCATGTGGGTGCAAGAGTAAAGGAAAGGGATTTTATAAAAGGATGTCACAATGGTTCCCCTAAGTTTTTTTTTAATTATAGGAGTTCCTTATTTTTTGGTGGGGTGGATTGGTGGGAAGGTTCTGTGGAACAAAGGTAAGGGAAAGGGATTGCAAAGAATGACTCACGAAGGAAATCACAAAGTGTATCATAATTGGTTTCTTTTATTTTTGTTTTTTGAAGGGGTGACAAGAGAAACGTTAAGAGCAAGGAGTTCAAAATAAAATCAATCACAAATGGGTTTCACAAAGGGTTTCTTAAAGGTGGAGTATTGATTAAAGAGACTTCACAAAACCAGCGCATTAAAACATAAAACGTCACAAACAGGTCATGAAATATAAGCATGGCACTAAGAAAATGATCCGAATGGCTAAAGCCAAAGCTCTCATGCTCTCTCCCGATGTGGAAAAACCATGTTCTGTCTAACAGCAAAACCAGCTCACTGTGAATTTGGAAATTAGCTGGACTTTTTATATGGCCACCGAACATTCTTAGACATTCCAGATCTGTGATTTCACCAGCAATTCTTACCAAGACAATTGCTGATTCCGAATGGCCAACCAAAATTATTATTAGTATTATGGTATTTACTGAGCGCGGACCTAGCTTCGAGAAGCAGTGGAGCTCTTCAGAGAGGTATACAGCAATACAGATACATAACGGAGGTCTTTATCAGCCCTCTCGTTCAGTGAATTTGCCCATGACTTCGGGCATGGCTTCGAGCTTCTCCCAAATCTCGTGAGAACTTGGAAGTCTGCCGAACCTCGAATACGGAATTCAGATGGCTACGCACTACTCAGCAACTAGCCTCTCATTGACATCGCCTTCTTTCTCTGGCCTATGGTGTCGTGGGCTGCATCATGTGATCACGGCCACTAAAAACTTGCTCTGGGTTTCTTGTTTCTCTCATGTTTCAGGGTAGGTACCTGTTGTGGGGCAGCGGGTGCCGGCCCCACCATAATGAGGAGGCCCTGCCATGCAGGACGGCCCGACTAGGCCATGAAGCAGCTGCAAGAAGAACACAGACACACCAATTACTGGTACAAGAACTGGCGAGTGGGAAACCGCTCTGCCCTCTTATTAATCTGGCTACACACACATGACCATGCACATGTGACCTCAGCACGCACCATGTGGTGTTGTGCTGAGGTCACAACAGCCCATGACAAGGGTAAAGACAATCAAATGATCAACATTTAAGATGGCATGTGTTAGAACAACTAGACAGCTGGCTCCGACCTCATGGGTCGTTAGGAAGCATTGCCATTCACATACATACATAGGTGAGTGACACACCCTTGGATCTTAGATCTTAACGCTTCATTACTACAAAGTTTATTATTCCAAGATGGAAGTGGGGATGGCCCCACTGGCTGGAAAAGGCACACCGGGGATACCGGGCCTTGTGGTGTCGTGCTGAGGTCACAATAGTACCTCGCCACACAATGCTTCCCTCCATGTTGCAGGCACGTTGCGCGCAACTTCTCCAGATGCGGTTATTTCCTCATCCTTCAGTATGCAACTTATTGTTGATGACTTATGCATTAACACCTTCATTTGGAGATGTGAGAGTTGTTTTGCAGAAGTGTATCTATTTTCTGACAGACATTTAATGCAGCATCCTTTGTTTCAGCGTGTTCTGCAGAATTGCTGGGAGCCAGGGGACCTGACGATGTTTTCTTGCCTGCGCGCCTCTGGCAAAATCTATGGAGTGCAAAAAACAAGGATACCCTTTCATAATTAAAATGATCTTATGTTATGCCTGTCTATACGTGATATTTCCCTCAATAATGTGGGGGAACGCATTGTTCGGGAATTTGCTTGCTCAAAGAATGATATTTAACTGTGAATTCTTGCTGACTGTCCGTGGCATTAGCTGCAACATTCCAAGGCACCTAATTGACTTGATAGATAGATGTTTTACTTTTGTAAAGGGTGCCGTGCCCAGCAGCATATCACTTTTCTGTTAGGGCATATGAATGGTTAATACATAATTGCATTTCGGTATTCCGTCTGTTGCCTTGATGGCTGCATGCATTTCCCGCGTAGCAGCAAGTACTGTTTGATGCTTTGATTAGGCTAATAGAGTGTTGGTGTTTAAGGCCATATCCTCTATGGGTATTACATATGCTTGTCACCTTGAGCTAGGCTGTCCAGTCACATGACATTGTGCATGTTCAACAGCCATAGACATGTTCACTGTTCCCCTACTGACTTAATTACCAATCTGTGCATTGAAAATCCAGGTAGCGTGAGGACAAGCAACATATTAAGACTGCTCTCACTGGTGCCCCATGCATTAAGCCACACACGTGGCCTGTGGGCAATGGGGTAGTCAGTTTGATTCTGATGAAAGAAGATCTTCTTTCTGCCAAAATATTGGTGCTAAAATGAGGTATTTGAGATTTCTGGAGGCACAAGTTGTGGCTGGCTGGGTCTCACTTCAGGTGGTCTGTCATAGGAAGATCCTTGTGGCTTTGCAACGTTATACAGACCCTATGGGCTGGAGCCACAAATAAAGCCTGATAGAGAGCCAAATCACAAAGAATCAGCTTTGGCCGTATGTTAGTTGGCTGCACATGCGTCCACCGGGTCATGATCACGCATGGAAGCAGTATGGACTATGACGTCTGCTGTAATTCGGCAACAGAGACATTCTGGGTAGGCTACACCTGATTCACAGAAAGGGCCCCTTTAGAGATACGATATGACATGATATGGCATTTATAACGCGCCTATACACAAGTGTTTCAAGGCGCGACGAGGTAAGGGAGGGGGAAAAAGGGAGGACAGACAACGATCTTACTAGAGACACAGCAGTTAGGCTGAAATTCAGGAACCTAACTCTGGAGTAATATTTCTTAATGGCCGACAAGAAAAAAAAAAATAAACAAAACATTTTTAGAAAGTTTTTCTGTCACTGCAAAATATTGCTCCAATCGCTTCTTACTCAAAGCATTTTACACATTCCCATACACTTTTGTTTGCTTTGTTTCGCAGACACGTGCCAAAATATATGAACACGTGGGTATTTAAGTCTTTGCCACCCAGAGACCCCCTCGGTCCAGCCAAAACTCCTCGAAATGTCACCTGCAATTTCCATTTTTGCTTGAACTTTAGTCAAAATGTCCCTGATCCCGAGCTGTAAATTCTTTCTTGAATCAGTCCTACATCCTTTCGTGATTTCATTGTAACTTGCACCCCTGCAGGTTAGTACCTCTTTCTGGAGTAACTCATGCTTCCTCTTAGCTAAAGCTTTGTGAATTGAGCGCATTGTATTCTGTCCAACAGGTTTTATTGCACCTTTCCAAAGCATGAAACCTGGACATCGTTTCAAGATCATAGGTCCTGTTGACAGTCCTGGTCATTTGCATCCCTTGTGCCTCAAAACGGACTTTTGCTGTTCTAAAATGGTTCTACATGTTTTCATAGTCTTCATTTTTTAAAGTCTGCACTTTGTTCCTGCAGTTTTGGTCCTCATGAATTCGACCAGTTTCGTTTTTTTTTTGTTTTTTTTAATGGGGGGTTTATAGCCCACATCCCATCCCCCTTAAGCCCACCTGACATCCCCTCAACTGCCACCCCCACCCTCCCGCTCCCCTAAACCTCCAGATACACAAATACAAATAAACGCATAATGCATATGCAATTAGTCGTTTCCACCTAAATTGCACAAGCAAAGTAGAGACTTAACAATGAATGCTATGAAAACACATATTACCCTAAAATATATGTTAATTGATTGAGCTTGTTAAACATTCAATATAGATTTCTTGTAACAATTTGTTTTTGTAGGGCTAACCAGGTACACGCTGGATTTTAAGACTTTTTTTTTTTTTTTACAGTCATCTGGTTCCCTTGGAAGGTGCACTGTCCCCAAAATGTCTTTCTAAATCGCAATTTGTCAATGTACAGGGCCCATGAGAAAGTATCAAAGGCACGTTGATTCAATTATTTTGCATACATTCAAAGTTTTTATTTAAAAAAACAATATTTAAGCCCCACATCACTCAATATATATAACACAATTTCTAGATATTATAATTGAATAGTAGACTCTGGTCCTGCATTGGTAGCTGAGGGGAAGACAGGATCATGGTGGCATAGTTACTTGCGAGAAGGTTTGTGGGAGCCTGCTCCCACAGTTACCTGAAGTTCTTGATTGCACCACCTTGCTGTATTTGAAGGGCACAGTGGCTACTGCTTCACACAGAAAGGCTACTTACCGTTGTCTGGGACACATGTTTTGGGAGCTCCACACTGCCTAGGACTAGTCAGCAGACCTTCTCCTTTTCCTTAAAGGTACTCCAGAGCAGGCGTCAGAATCTAGAGATGATTCTGGGAGGATAGCTCAGCGGTAACAGGATCGCCTTGGAAACAAGACGACAGGAAACAACACAGGTTCGATCCCTGGGACCTCTGGTTAATAAGCACATTATAAATACGCAACTAAGACATATTTCTGTAACAGCGCCTCGATGCCCCCAGGCTGTGTGATCGCTTTAAAAATGCAAAATAAAGAAATAAATAAAATTCCTTTGGGTGTACTTTCTTCTGATAATGCAAAAAAAACACTTTCTACTTACTTCGCTGATGGTCCCTGACCTCCAAACCCTCCATTCAGACTCAGAACTGTCTGTTGCATGTATGAGTTTGTTTAAAGGTGAGGAAGAAAGAAGCTGTGTATCTTTAGAAGAAGGTCTAGTGATCCTTTACTCCCTCCAGGATTCCAAGGGCATGGTCTGTCCGCCTGACAGAATAGATCCAGATATGGCGAAGATCTAAGATGGTTCCTCCCTGCTCCCAATGCAAGACCTGATTCAATGCTTAGAAAAACCTAAACATTACTAGGACACCAGCTTCAGGTAGAAACGTACAGGATTGTATAATTATAGCATTAAGTCACTTTCAAAGATTTGTGGGGACGTATGCTCATGGGGACCCAGAACTGACACGATAGAAAAAGGCAAAAATTATCACAATGAGACAAGAAAACATCTTCGGGATACTGGAAACCTTGCTTCGATGGAATTTGTTCGATGCCAGGATTTGGAAAACAGAAGAAGAAAGAAACTGATGCTCAGGAGCCTAAAGGTAGTGTGGAGGAAAAGGGTACATTAAGAATGTCAATGGGAAAGTACATTTAAGTCAATATTATATAATTAAAGAACATACTTTTCCTTTTAAAAAATGAGGCCTCGAAAATGGAAAACATCTGGGTTGAAGTGTGACCAAGAAAGAAAAAACCTAAAGGCAATGAAAGTAATCACGCATTTACCACTGTTAAAATAGTTTTCATTGCTGAATTGTACTCCTCACTCACAGAGTTGTCTTGCATTGGCTACGTTTCTGACCATAGGTATCTGGGAGGGGCATGGCGTCACAGAAATAGGGATTGTGCTAATTGCCGAAAACCAGCCCTCCCAATAACATCATGAGAATGTTCCACTTCCTGTATTCAAACTAATGGAGCACTAAAGGGATACAGATGGTGTTTATGGGGGAAAAGGGACATCATTTGAATTTGGACACGGATCTGTGTCTCTGTTTATTTTGTTTGTTTGTGCCTTCTGCAACAATATGAATACAAGATTTCATTTATTCCTACAATCTGGTGCTGTGAGGTTCTCTGAGGTTCTCTGATTGTTTGGCCGAGAAGGCACCGGAGAAGGATTGCGGGTGAGTGGTTCAGTGAATCTTGGTCCCATCAGAAAAGGTAAGACAATTTTATCTTAATGGGAAACTCACTGATGGGAGTGTCCGTGGGGCGAGGTAGTCCTTGGTAACAGGAGGATAAGTTATTTTATTCAGAGGTTGGATCTATACATATTTAACACTGCAACTAGTATGTATTTGATTTTATATTGTCTGTTTCTGTTACTCTGTGTCTCTCAGGAAAATCCTGCTTAAACCCCCATTTGGTCAGGGAACAGTTGGCTGCTGCATCACGCACTTGTATACATACACCACGTCAAATGGGGTTTCTTATTGTCGTGAGTCAATCTGTCTTTTTGATATATTTGTTCCATACAGAATTGAAACACTCTGGACAACCGTCGTACCTACTCTACGAGTCCCACCAGACATTACAACTGGGGCTAGATTGTGTTTCAGTGCTGGTGGCAAAGAATATTGTATGGGTGCTGAAAAGTAATCGTGTGAAAGAATTAATGTTCTATCTGTCATCCCTCCCCAAACTGGATTAATTTGTGAAGCCATAACTTCACCTCAGCAGTTTTAATGCAGACTGTATTTCTTCTTTCGTGAATTGCGGCATGTTTTCTATTGGAGGACCATTGACAGGGACTCTCACCTAGTCCTTTATCTATCTCTACATATTTCTACATTTCGTATCCTAGCAATGGGATCAGATCAGGCTTGTTTCTCTCTCTCTCTCTCTCTCTCTCTCTCTCTCTCTCTCTCTCTCTCTCTCTCTCTCTCTCTCTCTCTCTCTCTCTCTCTCTCTCTCTCTCTCTCTCTCTCTCTCTCTCTCTCTCTCTCTCCCCCCCCCACCCCCCCCCTCCCCCCCCATTTCCTTCTCTAGCATGTCCCTGGACCCCTATACTGAATACGTTTTTGTGTGGGACATGGTAACTGAGCAGCAGTTATGAGCTGTTAGCAGGTCTAGAAGTGTCTCAGTGCAATTGCGCAGGGCCAATACCTTTGCCATGGAAGCAAGAAAACACATAGCAACACAGGTTTGAAACCTAGGCTCATGTTTAGAAACCGGTTCCGGTATTAAGTGCGTCATAAAATAACAATTATAATTATGACCCTGCAAGAATTTGCAAGCAAGTATCACTCCCTGCAGAAGAGCGATCATCTTATGTTATGTACATTCATTATTAATCCAAGACTTGCACGTGTCTGGACCAATGGCACTATTTGTCTTGAGCAGATATCACTACATAATTCTAAGAGGAATGTGCATTTGTTTTATATATAATTGTTAATGTAGGATGTGCTTTAGAGTGTGTGGGTCGAAGGTCTGTCAGAAACATTGGGATGCATTTTATGACTGGTTGCTGAAGCCACCAAGAGACACATGGAGTCTAAGCTCAGCGCACTGACACATGCTCAAGGGAAGTTTCAAAAGCAACTGAGGGAAATAAAAGCAGAGCAACTACATTGGTCAGTCTCTAAAAACAGCGAAGGTTATAGTCGACTTTACCCAATACACTATCGCACGTAACGAATCTTGCAAAGACATCATTGAATCTTACAGGCCTGCCACACTGAATCCTCTGCCTGATCAGGCATTCAATAAATCTCAATTTCCAGCATCTGCTTCCCTATCTCCACCACTGAATATTCACTGAAAAAGCTTTGTCAAAGGGACGTTATGGTTAAGTTCCACTAACAAAAACCTATACAATTCAGTGAAAAAATATTTTTAAAGGGACGTTATTGTTACAAGTAAAACCGAAACCCCCCAGCAAATCACCAGCTATGGTAAGCTAAGCAACCATAACTCGCGCCACCACCATGCACTGCTAGGACTAACACCCAGGGCATCAACGATGACATCACAAATGTCATTGATGATATCACTGATAACATCACATGTCTAGGACACTTGTTTTTGTTCACTGACATAACTTGATCAAGTGTTTTTGTTCACTGACAGTAAGAATATGGACATTCAAAAGGTGCTATATAACTACACGTTAACCTTGTCATATGCTCTTAAAGCACTTTCCTTGCGGTTTGGTCTCAGCTCATGGTGCATATTTAATGCCTGAAACACACGTTTAATTTGTATACATAAAGATGAACTTTCATGTTATTGAAATTTTTTGGTGCTGTTGTTTCTTTCACCCCTACTTTAGTTTCCCTTTATGTGCCTCTATTTGTATGCATTGTGGGTCTTGATATGTATTCTTTGTACTAACACAAGTGTGTAGTACCTCTCGAATTGTTACCTATTTATTCTGTGTTTAACATTACTAAAACTCTGATAAAATATTATTTTACTATCCAAAATTACCAGATTAACAATATTGTAGTTATATGGTGCGTGCTGCAGCCATTGCCTATGTGAAGGTATGATAGGTTCCTGTACTAACAACAACACTCCAACATAATGTGTTGTTTAGATAAGTACATTCTTTTATACATCAGGTACTTCATGACAGATCTCCTGATCAGCCCTGACATCTTGTTACCAACATTATAAACACAACCCCTTGTAGGGATTTTCCCAACATTAATTGTATATGTGATGTCATAAGGTATGTCATCAATGACATTTATGATGTCATATTTAATGTCCTGGGTGTTAGTCTTAGCAGGGCATGGTGGCGGTGCAAGTTATGGTTGCTTAGATTATCATAACTGGTGAATATTTGGGGTTTTTCGGTTTTACTTTTAACCATAACGTCCCTTTAACAATGTTTTTCATGAATTTCATGGGTTTTTACCAGTGCACCCTAATTTGCTATAACTTCCTAATCTCATAATTACTCCCAATATAGCAGCATTTTTGGGCGATATAGAAAGTTTAAACTTAAAACTGTGCCATTCCCCACCTCCAAGCAACATTTTTAAACCTTCTATAAACTTTTTGTACATTTTGCCACTGTTTTTGTGTTCACCGATGTTCGCGAACATCTGACATCTTTGCAGAGTTTCCGGACAGTGCCACGAAACCCTGTGTGCGTGCTGTGAATATGTGTTCACAAATGCGTCGGCACTTCGCGAACAGGTCCGTGCTTCGCAAACAGTTCAAAACTGCTTTTCCAGTTGATCTAAAAAGTATGAAACTAAAGATGTACTCTTCCACAGCTCCTACACCTATTGTTACTCATTATCTATTAACAATCTAGCACATGCTTGGAAGAATATTAGAAAAACTGCTATTTATCTTCAAAATGGCATCAGCTATTCGCATCCCTCTTCCCCAGGAGCCACCACCACCACCATCTGGAGGACCTAAACAATGGAAGAAGCGCAATACTTCAGAAAACAATGAAGAGGACTAGGAAAATTAGGTAGAAGGAATGCCTTCCTCTAGCACCCAAAGAGAATCATTGGTGTGGAAGTTCTTTACCTCAGTTGGGGATGTTCCAAAGGCTAATGCTACCCAAGTGAAATGCACTCAGTGCAGTCACAGACAACCTGGGCAGTACTTCTAGGGGACCACCTCCATGTTCCACAACACGAAATCCAACCACTGTGATGCCCTTAGAAAGGCTGTTGCTTTCTTAGATAGTAATAGGCTGTCTTCCTCTACCTCATCTTCCTCAACTAATACTGCAACTACACAGGCTACTTCTCTGAGGCACAAAATCACACCAGCCACCTTGCAAGCCATAAAATATGCTGTTGATCCGTATCTTTCGAAAGACAACAGTATTCTGTATATACTGCAACACACCATTCTGCAGAGGGGATCAGTTTCAAAGTGCTTTCGAAGCTGTAATCAAGGAGCATGAAAAACACTGTCCCTTACCTTACATCTTCCCCTGTTCATGTGCCCCTCTATAGCTGTGCTTGGCGCCTGTTCCCTTACTTCCCTCCCCACCTTACTTCCGGCCCTCTCCTGCAAGAAACCCACAAAAAACAAATTAAAATAAAAAATCACCCCAAAATAGGCTCTATCTATCTATCTATCTATCTATCTATCTATCTATCTATCTATCTATCTATCTATCTATCTATCTATCTATCTATCTATCTATCTATCTATCTATCTATTCACCTTTTGAATTGCGCTTTACACCCATGAACTTCTAAGCGCTCACTGGACAATACAACAAGAAACATTAAAATCATAACAGAAGGGGGCACACAGTAGGGGTTAGAGAAAGAACTAGTCTGAGTCAAACAAATACATCTTCAATTATTTTTTTGAATTGAGCAGTTGACTCATTGCTCTTAAGGACTGATGCCAACTGGTTCCAGAGGTATGGCCCCAGGCATTGAAGCTTGTGCTACCCAATTTTTTCAGCGGGAAACATGATTGTTGCAAAATAGTGTCTTTATTGGATGGGAGGGTGTAACAAAAAGGCATTTTGGAGATTCTAGTTGAAAGATAGCAAAGGGCTTGACCTGTTAAACAGTTATGGGTTATCATAATGCCTTTAGATCTGATTCTTTAGCTAACCGAGAGCAATTGCAATTTCCTAAGAGCGCTGGTAACATGAATGTGTCAGCCAATGCT
Organism: Ambystoma mexicanum; assembly: GCF_040938575.1. NCBI lineage: Eukaryota > Metazoa > Chordata > Amphibia > Caudata > Ambystomatidae > Ambystoma > Ambystoma mexicanum. The sequence goes on along the minus strand of NC_090930.1, from coordinate 1,104,394,479 downwards.
GCAAACAGCCCGAACCACTCCGTTCTGAATCACCTAAAGACTTCTTATGTTTGCCTGAGATGAACCAATTAATAGTCTGTTGCAATAATCAAGCTTGGTGTTGATAATAGCAGCCACAATCATGGCCCTGTTAGTCTCTGAATGATAAGGACGAAGTTGCCACAGCAGGTGAGTGTAGTCAGAGCAGGAGGATTTAAGATAAAGCATGTGTTTATTAAAAGAAAGGAGATGGTCAAAATAGACCCTTAGAGTTTTCACATGATCAGAGAATTTGATCAGGTTACCTCCGATCAAAAAGCTACTGTTGGATGGGTCAAGCCTTTGAGGTTTTGTCGGTGTGCCTAGAATGAGTAGTTCTGTTTTCTTATTGTTCAAAGCCAAGGAGTTTCTAGCCATCCAGGATTGTATACTGTTAAAGATGGTGTTTTTCATTTCAAGGTCTTTGCTGTAATGGCATGAGAGTTCAAACACAATCTGGGTGTCATCTGCATAATTAGCGAAATGTACACCCAGAAGGTGAACAGGTCACACAAGGGTTTTATGTAAACGTTGAACAATAGTGGCGAAAGACATGAACATTGTGGGACACTGCAGGTGAGGGTCGCTTTGGTGCAGTGCGCATTGTCCTTGCTTACATAGATATTGCGAGGACCAAGAAAGGATCTAAGCCAGTTAGCTGTGGGGATTGAGCATCCACCCACTTATACTAGTCTGTCGGCCAAAATAGTGTGATCAACAAGATGAAAAGTGGCCGACAGATCTAAGAGAAGCAGCAACACCTGACCTCCTTTGTCATTGATCTCAATGATGTTGGACTTGAGATCTAAGAGGGCAGTTTTTGGTTCCGTGATTCGCACAGAACCCAGACTGACCAGTGGTGAGAATGTAATTTTCCTGCACATAGCTGTGATACAGATTCGTTGCTAATTTATCCAAGATCTTTAAAAGAAAAGGGACAGTAGTAATTGGGCGAAAGTTTCCTGGTTCATTGGTATCAAGATTCTCTTTTTTTAGTAGAGGAGAGATTCAAGTTTCCTTGATGCTGTCAGGAGCAAAGACTTCAGCAAAGGAGCAATTAACAGGCATGGTTACCCATGGCACGAGTGAAAAGTTGAAAGTCTTGAAAGAGCGAAGCAGAGAAGCTATCTCTGTTGCAGGATGTTAGCTTCAACTTAAGTATGGTATCCTGATCCTCACTTTCCGTCACCTCCTGGAAAGAGAAAGAGGGCGGATAGTGGCCAGGAGAGAGACAAATAGGGGGGGGGTTCCAATTGAGAGGGTTGTATTAATTTAAGGTGATCTGCTATGATTTGTTGATGTGTTTTTTTTTCTGTGCAATACTGTCATGGATATTTTGACACCAGGCATTATCTGCTTCAGGAAGAGGGTCTACTGGAATACCCTTTAATTTGGAGAGAACTTTAAACTGTTCCCTCAGCTTGGATTTAGCAGATTCAATTCTGGTATTTATTTTGTTCTCTTTAGCGTTCACCAGGAGTTTCTTGTAGGACTTCATGGAGGACCTATAAGAATAAAGAGAGACATCAGAGGAAGATTTGCGCCATTGGCTCTGTGCTCTAGCAACAAGGATGTCAGAGGATGACCACAATGTATGTGGGGTTACCTTTTTTGAGAAGGCTGTTTCAATAGAATGAGAAGTTCAAACAACTGATTTATGGCGTTCCTAAATGTTGAGATAAAAACATACAGGGGTATGTCCTTGTCCAGGGAAGGAAACAAGGGGAGGGCTGTGGATGCAAATATGTCATGTGTAATTCCTTTGGAATTCCTAATAGGGGCAGATTTCTTAGTAGACGCCTGCGGTTTCCCCCTCTCTATATAATAGGGGGCATCAAAGACAATGGAGAGATGATCAGACCAAGGGCAGGTCTGGGTTTTGACATTGGAAATCACCATATTGTGGGACACTTTCTAGTCTAAAGTGTTGCCTGCACCATGGGTAGGACCGGTGACTTGTGCATGAATCCAAGATTTAGCAATGTGTGAGAGAAATATACAGCATTTTGGCAAGTGATGTCATTGGCCCATAAATTGAAGTCACCAAAGACTAGTAAAGGTGAGTATGACTTGGTAATGTTAGCAATCCGAGTAGAAGCTGTTCCTCAATGGAGGGTGTGACTATTGAGGGTCTGTATAGGAGAAGGATGCTAAGAGAACAAGTAGGGTTAAGCTTAAGTTTAGCTAGCAGTACCTCACAATGTTCCATGAAGGGTGTGCTGGAAATATAAAATTTTAAGGATTTACGGAATATCAGGCAACTCCTCCATCCTTGTCCATAGACTGCTCTACATGTACAATGTCGTGTCTCACAGGAATGGCAAGCAATGTAGAGGGGTGGACAGCATTGTGGAGCCAAGTCTCATTGAGGGCCATGATGTCTGGTTTTAATTCAGTGATAAAGTCTGCAACCTCTATAGCATGACGTACTAATGAGCGCATATTAAGCAAAATGCATTTAAGGCGCATAGGATTCGCAGCATAAGAAGCTTCTAAATCGGATATTGGGGTAGCATAAATGCACTGCGCCTCTGTACTAAGTAAAGGCTCAAGAAGGTCCTTGGTAATGTTACGATTACTAGGAGGGAGGGAAGCAGAAATAGGTGTGTGATGTGCAGCAACTGATGTAGCTATCGGCAGACATGCTGAGTGGTTATCAGAAACATTGGAATCTGCAGACACGGTAGCAAGTCTTACCCGTCGGTTCCTTTGAATGGCAGCAAGTAAGCTGCAGCATGTAGACATGCTGTAAATACATAGGATTGTGGTGAGACACAGAAGTGGAAGGTAAGAAGGCAGCAAGCAGCACTGCCCAGCACTAACCAACACCAACCGGCTTTGACGCACCAGCGCTGACGTGCCTGGCTTTGTCGGAAAAAGGGCCAGAGAACTAACTACACAGGAGGATGGGAAGTGTAGTTCAACACACTAGTCGGCAGTAAGAAGATAAGTAAAGTATGCACAGATAGGATAAAGCACAACAATTTATAGACAATGAACAGCAAATGCACTTTGGTGATACTAAAATCTCAACTGCAAATTGCTGAAACTAACTATCTGAGAAAATGAGCACATAAAATGGTATTACAATCCACAAAGTAAGCAGTGATATAAAAGGCTCTTTAGGAACCACCTTTCACAGTTAAAAAATAGAAGTAAAAAAAATAAGCTTATAGACTCCATCTACTTTACATTTTTCAGTAAAGTAGTTAGACTCAATAAGATTGTCCAACATTTCCATTAGCATTTTGTACTATGTTAATGGAAATAATGGATAATTGTATATTAGAGAAAAAGAAAAACGCACAGAAACAATTTTCTGTCCCAAAAACCTTTCCCTAGCCTACAATAAGGACAATAATCCATGGCCGTTCATGACTAGCTGCACTCTCCACAGTCCCCTCCCTAGGCCATGCATTATTAGAAAACCCAGATTGCACGTGCACACCATCACACAAGACCGCCCTTCTACCCATTTTAATGTTATGTTTGTAGCACTCCCTTATGGACTGCTTTGAAACAGTTACACATTTATCCACTAATCAGCTCAACAATTTCTATATATAACCCTATCAACATATTAAACTTCCACACATCAACTGCCACATAAACATTTTCTACACATCTTTTGCATATCCAGTTCGCTTGCTTATCCAAAGGAATTGTACACACAGCTGGTACAAATACATACATGCATTCTGCAGTAAAAGCTGGTCAAGTGGCACAGAGAGTAGAGCGCTCCCTTTGGCATCCGTGCAGAGCCTGTTAACGCAGGTTCGAATCACGGCGGGGCCAAACTCAGCCTTTCATCCTTCCGAGGTCGATAAATGAGCACCACACACCGTGGGTAATAATAAGCAGCGCTCAGATACCTGAGTGTTCGTAGCGCTATATAAATGCCTAATTATTATTATTAAAAGAAGTGCATGAATGGAAAGAGTAGTAGGGATTACCAAGTGCTCATACAAGCCCAGAATGAAAGGGCCAAGGCATGCCAAACTGGGAGGCCACTTGCTACCTGCTGGGGCATAGGAGTCCCAGGGGTGCGGTACACATCCGCCAGATGGTAGACCCACAAGGGCAGTGCTGAATGGGTGGGATTATGCTGGTTTCCACTAGATATAGTTCATGGAACTTGTGAGGTTCATGATGTATCAGGCCACCAGTCTCAGTGGCATGAGTTAGCAGGGAAGGGAATAAGTAAAACAAGAACACAAAAGTAAAGTTTTCATAGGTTTCCGTAACGTAAGGATGTCCAGCTCAAGTAAAAGAGGAGCAAGAAGACTGTTCTAAAGACGAGCACCAGCTGAAAACAAACACATGCCTCCCACTCTCGGTTTCAAAAAGCGCTTGACAAGCAGACTATTTGAGTTACAGCAGCAGAGGGATCTAGCAGGGCAGTATTCAGGGAAACAAAGTTGGACATATTATAGTCCTTGCAATTATCAGGAGCCAATGTAAACATTTTAGGGCTGCACCAATACGATCCATGGACTTGAGGCCAAGCATAGGTCTTGCAGCTCAATTCTAGATTAGCCGAACAGGGCATAGACAACAAAGGGGAGGTTAAGGCACAGGCTGTTGCAGTAGTACAGTTTACACAGTACCAGGGCTTTACATACATTCAGCTTCTGGGTGAAGGTGAGCAACAGTACAATGCCTGTAAGCAGGTAAAGCTAAAAGCATGGGCTTTGTTTACAAGTTTCAAAATGTAAGGCGTAAAGGAGAGAGAGGACTTACAGATAACCCCAAGGTTTTAGACCGTATGGGATGTAAGAGTAGAGGGCTGAAAGACAGCGGCCAGAGGGTAGGAGAAAAACAGGGGACAGGTGTCACTGTAAAAAATATCTCTGCCTTAATGGCATTCATACACAGATTGTTAACTGCACACAATGCCTCGATAGCAGTCAGACAATCAGAGATAAAAAACGAGGACAAGAAATTAGTACAGGCAAGTTTTAAAAAACCTGTCTGTCATTAACATAACGCTGGAAATGAGAAAAGAACATTGAGATCAGCTTAGCCAGAGGGACAAAATAGATATGGAAGAACCACAGTCAATGGATAAAACCCTAGTCCAGTGATGCACAAGTAGAAGTTCCTATCCAATGATATGCACATAACTGGACAGGCAGATTAGGCACACAAACTAGGAGCAAGCTATGGGGATCAGTCTAAGACCAGATGCAGGGCCCACAAGGTAAAATTCCGAACATGACATGACCATGAGATGAGGCACCCAATGACTACCCCATACACAGAATGACACACAACCAAACAATTACTGAGGGACACCACCCTGTCATCAGACCCGGCATGTACTAGGTGCACCAGACATGACACACACCATCCTGACCAACTGGCCACCTGCAATTGCAACTCAGACTCCCATCTGGTACCAAACATGGGAGCAATTCATAGGCCAGGACACCCCCAACTGGCATGCCACCCTCTCATTCATTTACCTAGAACAGTATGAGTGGTGTTCCTGAGCTGCATCTATGTTTTACTGTGTCTCTCTGGACAAAACCCTGAGTAGTGCAATAAGCATGCAAGTACTGGAATGTGAAACAGTGTAGCACAACGAGAAATGGGACATGTAGATGACTCTGGACACTTCCATGGCTGATGCCCCTCTGAGGAATCCCCAGACGCTGCAGGAAGTGGCGTAAAACTGGGCTCATTTGAGGACCAGGGTGGTGATTGAGCGTTCTTTGGCCTCCTGATGGCCTGATTTAGGTGCCTGCAAAGGTCTGGGGGGTGCGCTCATTTACAGGACAAAGAAGGTGGGACAGATTGTATTGGCCTGTGCAATGTTGCACAATATCTGCATCAAGGGCAACATACCCCTGACCGCAGATCTGGACATTCCTACCCCAGAGGATGATGATGCAGGGCCAGTTGGTCACATGAACCCGTGCACTGAGTGCATTGAGGCCAGGGTTGGATACATGAGTGGCACGGCCTTGTGACTTTGGCATTCCTGCAGCTGGAGGCCTACTTACATTCCCTCATGAGTCTCATCTCCTGTAGCTGTTCCTGTGCTGTCGCATTTAGTTCTCCTTTCCAGACCTCTGTTGCACGCAGGCGTGGATCTATGCTACGGAGGCTGGGCAGCTGAAATGGTGGGGGTGTATGGGGCTGTGACAAGCTGAGAGGTACGTGGTGTCATTGTCCTCCTCTCCTCCACAGTGGCAACACTGCCATGATGGCCTGATGGCTGCTCTGCCCAAAATGGTGTGGAGGGCACAGGGGGGACAGTGGGGCCACTGACTACAGGTGTGCTAGTTGCAGCTGTGTCACATGAAGCACTCTGTGGCGATGGTGGCAATGGTGTTGGCGATGGTGGTGGCGATGGTGCTGGTAGTGGGGCTGATGGTGGCTGTGACATGGCAGTTGTACCGGCCTGCTGCCTGGGCCTGCTTGCCTTTGTACGTCTGCCTGTAGCTGCTCAGCCTGATGACAGTCCTGGGGCATTACTGTCAGAGGACTGTATGCCTGTTGGGAAGAGATGAGCATGCTGTTAGTATTCTAGGTGTCATGATTGCTGGCTTGCATTACATTAATACCACAATGTGTGTGTGTGTACTGGTCTTGTCATGAAGCATCTCTGGTCTGTGGGCTCTGATGTGTGCATATTCATGTGGGTGGAGGGAGTGAGCACTGCATGTTGGTCTGCCAAGGTGGCCTGTTGTGTGTGTGGTGGACCTACGAGTCATGTTCTGTCCTCCTTTGGCACACATGTGTGGGACTGTACTGGCAAAAAGGCTTGTGCATGGCTAATCCTACCCGCATCCCCTTGCAAGTGTCTTTCATCAGGCCATTTGCTGTGTCTGACATGTGTTGGTCTCTCTGACTCGGTATGCACATATTTGGATGCAGGAATAGCATTTACATAGGGTGTTTTGTACTTACCACCATCATCTTGGGTCCCAGCTCCTGCCTCTGCCGTCCCAGCGCCCAAATGCTCTCCAAGTGCTGGATGGAACTACACCTTTCCTCCCAGGGCATGAGGGTGAATGGTGCTACCGTCCCTCCTCCTGTGGCTAAGGAAGCCCTCCGGTGGCTGGTGATGATTTTGCACACCGTCAGATGCAGGTCATCCCAGCACTTGTGGCAGTACCTGGTTGTGCGAGTGACAGTTCCACGGCTTCCACTCTTTACTGGTTTTGCCGTCTCCAGCCCCCAATCAGCTCATTCACGTGCTGGACATCTGTGTCCACCAATGCTGTCAGTACTGCCTCAGAGAGCTTGGGTTTCCTGATGCGAACATCAGGGACACGTGCCGTCTTCGTCTGTGACTTGTTTTGTACCTCCTCTTGCACTGGATGTCAACAGGAAATGGGAGATTGAGTGTGGATTGTGTTTTAGAAGATGAATGCTGGTGAGCTACCTGTTCTGTCGGTGATGCTATTTCCATCTCCGGTAATTCCAGTACCAGTAACTCTGACGCCGGTAATTCGGACAGTTTTACCAGCACATATTGGCCAGTAATACTGGCAGATGGCTGAAGATGCCGGTAATACCATGATGCCGGTATTACCATTTCTGGAAGAGGGGTGTGCTCATGCCCAAGGACTTCTAAAGCGCTGGTATTTCCAGTGAGCGCCAGGCCAAAAACGATAAAAATGGTGCAATGGCATTGCCAGTGTTTTACTGGCAAACTCATAATGAGACACTTTGGGGGTCATTACGAGTTTGGAGGTAGCCATGATGCTATTAGCACCATGGCTGCCTCCAAAGTCGTGTCCGTGTCGGGTACTCTGAATGGGGGTTTACCGGGTCATTCCAACCTTGGAGGAGCCAGTAAGTCCCCATTCTAAATACCCTTCCCCATTCCCATTCGAGCCCCCATAGGGCTCAATGGAAATGGGGTGGGAGCTTATTTGCTCCCTGGTCCCTTAGCGGCTCCCGCTAAGGATGGCTGGTTTTACCAGCTGGCCTTAGTGGGACCTGCTAAGGGACCTCGGAATGCGGTGGTAAGGGGTTAACGGCACCGGCATCCTTACCGGCGCCATTAACCCCTTACTGCCGCACTCATAATGAGGCCCTATGTGTCCTTATTCTTTACTGATCTATTCTTTGAATTGATTGTAAGTGCTTCAACACTTCCGGTCGCCCATGGCAAGGCTGAGATCTAGAGTAAGAACAGTTTCCTGCATGCTACCTGATAATATGCCTGTATCTGAAATGCCACGAAAACATGAGTATGTGCACTCCTTCCCCAAGAGATCGATTCAGGGTTTCATATGGCACCAGTCCCTTTTAACTGGGGAGATAATTGTAGTGACTTGAGATTAGTTTCAAGCTCTTCTAGTCCAAAACCTTGTTCTGGTTAACATTCTTGTTCTGGTTAACATTCTAAACTCGGATGTGCTGATTTACCAAGCGTTCCACTACAAGATCAACTCCACGTGGAACTTGCTATCTCGCTATCTTCCTCTTGAAAAGGGCTGCTTTGTTACAGTAATCGTGGAACATTGTCTATGGGCCTCAGCACTTGCAAACATTATCTGCCTACTGAAAGAAATGTTACTGCTATTGATGTGCCCTTTTCTTTCGGCGAAGTCTTCTCATTTCCTGAGTCAGGTAATGCTACCTACCATGGTACCTACTTTTTATGCAGAAGTTTAGCTTACAGTTGACTTGCACCTAATTGGCATGGTAGCTGCTAAATGGGCTATGTACTAGGCATTTTACTAAACTACATTATCCCCCAAGATATGGAAGAAAATCAAGTTGGACGGATATGCTCAAGGCATGGGTTACCTGATTACTGGCGGAGTCATCAAACCCATTTGCGATAACATTCTTAAGTTGTCATTGTTTTTGGTGAAAGTCATGAATGACACATCAGATTCTCTATCACTTACAACCCATGAACAGGTGACTTTGTGCAATGAGCTATTGCTGAACCTTATAGTCTTGGAAACTGTCCTGGCTCCAAAGGGAGGTGTGCACTTTGGTGGAATCCTAATGCTGTCCGTTTATTATTAATTACGTTCGAATTATAACTGGTATTATCATGCATATTAGAAAATCTGCTGCTATTCTGCATACAAATATGAATACAAGGGACGATCTTAGTCATTTGGGTCATTGATCGAGCTCATGATCCATGGAATTCTATCAGTGTTTGCTATATTCCTGAGAGTGTATTGTTTGTATCTGCTAATCAAATGTGTTCTAAATTGCCTTTGTAAAAATACTTCAAACACTTTGAAGGTTCAGGAATGATTAATGTTGATGGAGGATATCAGAAGAAGCGTTTGATGAAGATAATAGTGACTTAGATTTGGTTATTCAGAATATCTAAGAATCTTATATGAGGCTGGTTGAAATCAATTTCAAATAGATTAATTTGGTGGAGGATACATGTACATTCGAAATCTGCATGGGAATGTAATTGTAAGTTGATATAATGAAATGGTGTTCTTTTCGAAAAAAAACTAGGCATCGACTCAGTTGAGAAATGGAACCCATCTTGATTGATGTCTGCTCGAGAAGGGAAAAACCTATAAAACGAAGAAAATAATGACGCATTTATTCACACGTTTTAATTTCCTGCACCAGCACAATTATGCAGAGGAGCACCTCCACTGCCAAGCTTAGAGTGAAGAACACTGGTGAGCTGTTCTTATGTTACCAGTGTTAAAATAGCTATCAGTGCTTCATTATACTGCAGAGTTATTTTGCACAGACTGACCTTGGGTTTCCGGGAAGGCATGGCTTCACTGAAAAATGGATTGTGCTAATTGGAGAAGACAAGCCCTCCCTGGTGACATCATGGTAATATTCCACGTTCTGTATTTAAACAAACAGAGCACTAAAAGTATAAAGAAGTGCTGTTTTACATGTGTGAGCGCATGATTTGAAATTGTAAAGAGAAGTGTGTCTCTGGTTTTTCTTGCCTGTGTCCTCTACATCACTGTTAATTCAAGATTTCAAAAACTAACATCTAACCAAATCAATCACATTGTTTGTTCCCCTACAGTTGGAAACAGTTGATCATATCTTAAGGTATTCGTTTTTGGGTCTTTGGCCCTCATTACGACCCTGGCGGAAATCGCGGTGCTAAATGCACCGCGGAGCACGGCGGAAAGCTGCCGATAGCGCCATGGAGGTTGGCGGATTTTCCGCCCCATGCCGACCTTGGCGGGGCGGTAAATCCCCAATCCCCATTTTACCCTTCCCCATTCCCATTTTTGCCCCATAGGGTATAATGGGAGTGGGGAAGGCGTTAATTGCGCCACCGCAAAATACGGTGGCGTAATTAACATCAAGGTCCCGTAGCGCCATGGATTTCTCCGCCCGGAAAAACCAGGCGGAAAACGTTCCATGGCGCTACGGGAACTCGTAGTAGGGCGGACGGGTCCGCCGCGAATACCGCTGGCGTAAACCCACTCCGCCAGGGTCGTAATGAGGGCCTTTGTGTGCTATTGTTTTTTTTTTGCGCATTGTCACAGGGCATTGTCATAGACCATATTAACAGAGTGGATCCTCATTCGGGAGGAAGTCCAAAGGGTCCAAGAGTTTTTTCTGATTAAGATACACTTCCTCACTGTGAAGAAACAAATGGAGAGGTATGACATGATATGATAGGTTATTTATAATGAGCTTAATACCCAGAGTTTTCTAAGCGTGGACCCGTGTTGCTCCGTGGCGTCTTGCTTCCAAGGTGAGCACGTTGCCCCTGAGCTATCCTCCAGAGCCAATAGAGTTTAAGAACATATGCTGACATTCTACCGGGATGTCTGCCAGACCACGCTTCATAAGAGGTTCTCCATGTGGCTGATAACATTGAGGCTGAGGGAAGAAGTGCATCACTATAGATGCCTAAAAGATGTCACCATGCTAACCAACTGCAAGTCCCATTCATCAAAAGAGCCAACGCGGAAAAATAGGCTTCCCCCACATAGCTCCCAAATTATTGAACACACTCCCCAGCGAATTTAGAGAAGACCCATCCCTCCTCATCTTTCGCAAAACCCTCAAAACCACTCTGCTTAACTAACTCCTCATGCTCACCAAGCACAATCTGTAACTATGCCCCTCTGCTTCACAGGTAACCGCTAAGCTAAGCATGTAATTAACTTCTGCTGTATCCAATGTAACCACTAAGCATTTTATGTCCTTGTAACCACTAAGCTAAACTGCTGCCTTGTAACCACTAAGCTAAGCTGCTGCCTTGTAATCACTATGCACACCACTTTCCTTGTAACCAGCAAGACTTTCTGTAACAGCGCCACGATGCCTAAGGGCTGCTGTGCGCTCTATAAATGCTAATAAATAAACAAATATATATTTGAGTTGTCTAGTGCAGGGAAAAGCTCCACTAAACGTCCACCTCTGGCAAAGCAAATACTGGTGATTATTCTTAAAAGTGACAAAGAGCCACCCGAGAAAGACACGAATGGTCATGGAGGACGAGGACCAGAAGAATGACAATTAAGAACAGAAAGAGGCAGCACCAGGAATGTGATGAAACCACCTGAATAGTCACGCTTTGCCCTGTTGGCATAAATCAATGCTTTCTGTGCTTAGTTTGTCTTACTATTATTTTGAGGTGCTTTGCTTTTGCTCTCCTGCTGTTCTCTAGAATCTTTCAGATCTTATTAAAAGGGTTTGGATATTTTTTTTTTATTATCACAGACTACTTGCCATGCTACATGTGGTGGCAGGGGTTGACCGAAACTTATCTGGGGATTGCTTGTGTTTCCGTGCAGAACTTCCCTCTCTTGATGGGGTTGTGTCTCCCGGTTCCCCTCCTCCACCTCCTCACCTGAGTCCTCTTCCTCCGTGCTCAAGGATCTGTGGGATCTGTAGTCCTTTTCTTTTTTGTGGTGTGGCGAGGGTCTCATATGGGAGGAAGCCACAGTGAGGGCTGCTAGGACGCACCTCTCTGGGGCCCCGTTCCCGGAAGGGAAGGGACCAATACGGGGAAAAAGCCAATTGTGGCAAAAAAAACCTTGAAGTGGTGTACTGCAGGCTTGTCAGGAGATGTAGACACAAGCGACAGTGATGGGATACTTCCGGCAAGGAACCGGTGGCACTCTAAATCGTGGAGCAGAGTGTGGAAAGAGAAACTTCCGCAGGCAGTATCAAAAACAAGAGGTAGAGCCAATAAGAAAAAGAAAATAGAAAGCAGGGAGAGAGAGGGAGAGACGGAGGAACTGAAGGGCGCCGTGGACCGAGTGCAGACCACGGCCGGGGGAGGCAGGCTCAAAGGCAAGAAGAGCAACGGAGCGGTGAAAGCACCGAAAGGTAAGAAAAAAGACTGGAAGGGTCTGGGAAGAAAACACTGCGAAGCGCAACAACGGCAGCGAAAGCAGAAACACAGCTGACCGAAAGGTTGATATGCGCATTTGTGTCAAAAAGGGGTGTGCCTAAATAGTTTACGTGCATGATGTGAAAAAGAAACTAGACCGCTGCATGCACGTAGATGGATGCGTGATGGAATCAGGAAGAACGGTGGAGAATCAAACGGGGCCACAGACGCCAGTGTCCAAATCGTTGCATGACAGTATGCCCTCTCGAACCCCCGGGTTTGCCCGGGTGAGCCCTGTGGAATTTCCTAAGGAGGATAGGGGCATGAATATGCGAAAGGGGTTCCCAGGAGTCTTCTGTAAAAGAGAAACCTTTTCAATGTACCAGGTATTCTAGCCGACCATTATGGTATCTGGAATCCCTCAATTGTGACACCTCGTATTCTGGCACTTCAGGAGAAGATGGAATCCGAAGAGGTCTAGAGATGCGAGTTTGGTCTGCACTTCTTAGGAGGGAAGCATGAAAAACCAGATATATACGTTTTAGAGCATGAGGCAGCTTAAGGCGGAAAGCCACCGGATTAATCTTAGCAGTGATGGGATAGGGTCCAATGAAGCGTGGTGAAAGCTTAGATGGATGAGACCAGCGTGGTAGGTATTTGGTAGAAAGCCATACTTTCGAACCCACTCTCCATTCGGGGACTTCCTGTCGATCTGCTTGTTTCTTGTAAGTTCTGAGACTTTCTGCCAAGTTCAGTTTAGCCTTTTCATGGGTGTCCTTGAGATGAGCCAACACTTCATCGACTGCTGGGAGAGAGTGTGGAACGGAAAAGAGGGGAATAATGGAACGGGGGTGAAATCCATACGAACAGTAAAACGGGGACATACCACTGGCAGAATGACTGGCGTTATTGTATGCAAATTCTGCTGTGGGTAGCAGGTCCACCCAATTGTCCTGTTCCAGATTTGAATAGCATCGTAGGTACTGTTCCAGGGTTGCATTTAAGCGTTCAGTCTGCCCATTGGTCTGGGGGTGATACCCAGACGATAACGCGCGTTCGATGCTAAGGGCTTTGCATAGGGATTTCCAGAATTTGGATATGTATTGGCTTCCGCGGTCTGAGATGATTTTGTCGGGAAGACCATGAAGTTTAAAGATGTCTCTGATGAAAACCGCGGCCATGGTATCGGCCGTGGGCAAGCCTGAAAGTGGCGAGAAGTGAGCCATCTTTGTGAGAGAATCCATGGTGACCATAATGCATGAACAACCTTTGGAACGTGTTAACTCCACAATAAAGTCAGTAGTGATATGACTCCATGGACGGCCTGGAACGGCATCCTGTTGCAGCAACCCTATGGGTCTTTTGGTGCTGTACTTACTTTGGTTGCATACGCTACAGGTCTTAACATACTTTTTTACATCTCGGGAAAAACCCGGCCAGTAAAAAGCTCTCCTGACCAGATCCAAGGTACTGGCTTGTCCTCTGTGACCAGCTGTCCTATGGTCGTGGCACCAGGATAGCACCTTTTCTTGCAGGCTCTTTGATGGTATCCATAACCTTTTCTTCCTGAAGAGGAGACCTTCTGCTTTAGCTAACCCTCTTGGTTCTGTTTGTGTAGCCAAGGCCTCTCTGACTTGTTGTAGGAATACTGAGGTGGTGGCGATAACGCGGTTCCTAGGGAACAGCCTGTCTGGGGGACTGGTAGAAGAAGTGGAAGCTTGAGTCTTCCTGGAAAGTGCATCGGCCAAAGTATTCTGGCTCCCTGGTATATACGTAATATGGAAATCTTACTGAGAAAAGAAATGTGCCCACCGGGCTTGTCTGGAGTTGACACAGTCCATGGTTTGTAAGACCTGTAGGTTCTTGTGATCCGTCCTAATTTCAAAGGGATGGCTACCCCCTTGTAGTAGATGCCTCCAGACCTTGCATGCCTTTTTCATGGCCAAAAGTTCCCTTTCTATAACCGAGTAGTTCTGTTGACTCGGTGTAAGGGTCTTTGACAAATATGCCACTGGATGTTCCTCATTGTCGTGTTCCTGAAGCAAAACCGCTCCTAGAGCGGATGCTGAGGCATCGGTCTCCAGGATGAATCATTTCCCTTGATCCGGTTGTCGTAGTATGGGAGCACTACAAAACCTGTCCTTTAAATGTTGGAAACCCTCTTCTGCTTGTGGGCTCCACACGAACGGCATGGATGTCTTCTTTAGAAGGTTTGTTATGGGCAGGGTGATCTCAGAAAAACCAGGGATGAAACGTCTGTAAAAATTTGCCATGCCCAAAAATCTTTGTACCTCTTTTACAGAAGAGAGAGCAGGCCATTTAAGAATGGCGTCCACCTTCTTTTCATCCATCGGAACTCTTTGAGGCGAGAGAACAAACCCCAAATAGGGTACTGTTGTGGCTCCAAAAATGCACTTCTCTTTCTTGACCAGTAGCTGATGTTGTTTGAGTCGCTTTAACACTTCCTTCAGATGGATCAGGTGTTCTGGCATGCTTTTTGAAAAAAACAGAATGTTGTCTAAGTATACAACCACTGAAACGAAGAGAAGGTCTGAAAAAATACGGTCTACAAACCTTTGAAAGACTGCAGGAGCGTTCACCAGCCCGAAGGGCATTACATGATACTCGTATAGCCCGAAGTGTGTACGGAAGGCAGTTTTCCACTCATCCCCCGAGCGTATTCTGAGCAGGTGGTAGGCGTTACGCAGATCTAGTTTGGTAAAAACCGAGGCACCCTGGACTGCCTCTAAGATGTCAGGGATGAGTGGCATGGGGTATCTATCCTTCTCTGTTACTTTATTAAGACCTCTGTAATCAATACAAGGCCTTAGGTCTCTGGAATCTCGTTTTGGTATGAAAAACAATGGTGCGCCAGCAGGGGATTTAGAGGGTCTGATGAGGCCATTGTATAAGTTATCATCGAGATACTTCCGAAGTACTTCCTTCTCTGTCTTAGAGAGCGCGAACATCCTCCCAAAGGGCACCAGAGCGTTAGGCACCAAATCCATGGCGCAGTCTTCCGGTCTATGGGGTGGCAAATCTGATGGAGTGCTGTTGGCAAAGACCGGAGTGTACTCTTCTAACACTTGTGTGAGAGTATGTATACTGACCGTGGTGAAGAGAGGACTGGGAACAGTCTTAGGCTGCTGATACGGTGTTTTGGAAAAGCATTCAGTATGACAATAGCTTGAATCGAATTTCAAGGAGTTAGTCTTCAAGTTTATGCTCGGGTTGTGTTGACGCAACCAGGTGATCCCTAGAATGAGAGGGAAGTGTGCTGCTCTAATTATATCAAAGGTGATAACCTCTCAATGTTCGTGAATGCTGAGGGATAGGGGCTCTGTGGTCTGGAGAATAGGCCCGGAGCTCAAAGGCCTGCCATCCACCCCTTCTACCTTTTGTCCATGACTGCGATCGATGCGTTTGGCTCCGACCTTGTCTACCCATAAGGTGTCAGCAAAGTTTCCGGCGGCACCACAATCCAATAATGCTAAGGTCTCTATAGCAGAATCATTAATCGTAACCATCACAGTCACCACCATTAGACGGGAGTCCTCCGGTGCGTTGGATGAGTCAATTTCCATGGAAACATAGGGACTACAAGATGGCCCTCGATTGCCCGTCCCTTCTAGGGTCGAGGGTTGTCATTTTTTGCCGGTCTTGTAGGTAATTCGGTGCAATTTTTTACTGAGTGTCTGTCGGAACCACAATAGGCACATAAATCTTGTTCTCGCCTTCTCTTTCTTTCTTCAGGAGTTAGTGATCTTCGGGTTGAACCTATCTGCATGGGTTCCTCCGTGTGTTTGGTAGCAGGTGGGAGAGGAGAGGGAGGCGCGGTGTAGGAAGATCGAAACTTCCGTCTTTCATTTCGCCTTTCTTGCATTCTGGATTCCATTTGTAGAGCAGCCGTCTTCAGTTCAGGTAGTGTAGCAGGAAGTGGAAAATGCGCTCGCTCATCTTTCAGTTCTTCTTTAAGGCCCCGCCGGAAGAGAATATACTGAGATTGGTCAGACCATCCAGTTTCCATAGCCAGTATTTTAAACGAGGAAATGTAGGACCTTACATCAGCCTGACCTTGACATGCGTCTAATAGTTCTTCCCAGGCTGCCAACAAGTGTTCTGGGCTATCAAATGTACGCTTTAATTGTTCCACAAATGCACTGAAATCCTGCAGTACCGGGTCATTACCAGTAACTAATGGTGTAGCCTAAGCTAGGGCATTGCCTGTCATATTGGATATCAGGAAGCCTGTCTTAGCATGGTCTGAAGCATAGGTGCGGGTTCTGAAAGCAAAGTAAACCCTACATGCATCAAGGAATTCTTTTAGTTTCTTAGGAGAACCGTCGTATTTGCCCGAGGATAAGGCCATCGGTGGTAAATCAGTGGAATGGGGTTCTCGTGCCGCTACCATCTGCCTTAATAGATTATTCTCCGCCTTCATGTTCTGCATCTCTAGCGAGAGGCTTTGTACTGCGGCAACCAACTCTTGAACTTGCTCCGGAGTGGCCATCGTGGGTGGGTGGCGTTGCAAACTGTCAACTTCCCTCTCTTGATGGGGTTGTGTCTCCCGGTTCCCCTCCTCCACCTCCTTACCTGAGTCCTCTTCCTCCGTGCTCAAGGATCTGTGGGATCTGTAGTCCTTTTCTTTTTTGTGGTGTAGCGAGGGTCTCGTACGGGAGGAAGCCACAGTGAGGGCTGCTAGGACGCACCTCTCTGGGGCCCCCTTCCCGGAAGGGACCAATACGGGGAAAAAGCCAATTGTGGCAAAAAAAAACCTTGAAGTGGTGTACTGCAGGCTTGTCAGAAGATGTAGACACAAGCGACAGTGATGGGATACTTCCGTCAAGGAACCGGTGGCACTCTAAATCGTGGAGCAGAGTGCGGAAAGAGAAACTTCCGCAGGTAGTATCAAAAACAAGAGGTAGAGCCAATAAGAAAAAGAAAATAGAAAGCAGGGAGGGAGAGGGAGAGACGGAGGAACTGAAGGGCGCCGTGGACCGAGTGCGGACCACGCCCGGGGGAGGCAGGCTCAAAGGCAAGAAGAGCAACGGAGTGGGGAAAGCACCGAAAGGTAAGAAAAAAGACCGGAAGGGTCCCGGAAGAAAACACTGTGAAGCCCAACAACGGCAGCGAAAGCAGAAACACACCTGACCGAAAGGTTGCAACGCGCATGTTTCAAAAAGGGGTGTACCTAAATAGTTTACGTGCATGATGTGAAAAAGAAACTAGAGCGCTGCATGCACGTAGATGGATGCGTGATGGAATCAGGAAGAACGGTGGAGAATCAAACGGGGCCACAGACGCCAGTGTCCAAAGCGTCGCATGACACCGGGTCTAGCATTTTCGGGCAGTGCTGCTCCCATTGGTGGCAATGCCTGAGTGATTTGCATATGGCTAGAGACCTTTTGCCATGGCGCCAACGGGCTGAAGTACAGTGGCGTGGAAGGTTACCCAGAGCAGTGCCAGTGGTTCGGATTTATTCAAAACCTTCCAACCATCCGTTTTTTTGTTATGGTAGGAGGTGACTGGCAGGCTTTATATCGATTTCAGTGTTTTGTGTTGCAGGCCTTAAAGTGTACCCATTAACGATTGGCAAGGACGAATTTTAATTGGGTGTATGGATTTATGACCATATGGAATGTCTGCTAACAAAGCTCCTGGCTGATGCCTATTAAACAAAGTGCACGAAGGCTAAAATATGGCCTGGCATGATGTCTTCAAGTCTCCCTGACAAGGCCGGGGTAAGAAGAAAATGAAACGTGCAGATACGCAGCCCTGCACACTTACTTTGGTGAATGAAATCTAAAGGAATGAAACACGGTATATCTTTTTCAAAAATCTTTATTTTAATGTGTAACTTCACATTGACCTCTGTTGGTCCAATGGTACACACATAAAGTTGCAGTGGCAAAGGAGGTGGCGTGTGTGAGGGCTGAGAAGAAGAGAATGAAGTACATATAAATGTCTGATGGGGAGGAGAATCGAAAGAAAGGATTAAAGAAAAAGGAATGACTCAAGTCTGCAAAGTGTCACACATTTGGAGGGCTGCCGAGCCTGGTCAGCTCTTGATGCTTTTCAATTCCAGTGGGTCTCATTTATAGTAAACTGTGCACCTTACCCGCACCAACTATGGGCGAGACAGAATGTGAAAAACAGAATCAAAGAAATAATCAGAAAATGTGCAGATTCTTACTTTTCAGCAGGAAAATCAGCATTGCACACAGAACACACACATGCCCAGGCCCCCTACATTGCTGATTCTTTTTCTACTGTAAGGTCTTGCGCAATAGCTTTAATCATGTACTAATACTACATGGGACTAAATAGAAGCACTCCCCAGCTCCTTCTTAACAGCATGGCTGCAATGAGCATGTATTTTTCATACAGCAGGTGTTTGGTTTAATTAATGGACATGCTTTAGAATTCTCATTTATTTCACATTGTAGGTAATTTACAGTACTTTGTGTTTCTTGTGACTATTTAGACGGAATCACAATCTTTTTTTCAAAATGAGTATGCTTATATTTTTAAAAAGTAACACACTTCAAATAATGTCTTCACTGTTACGAGATATTTTTCCCAGTGCAGCTTTATTGTGTAGTTACATTTTTAAATAAAACCATTCAAAAATTCAATAGTTACCAAACAAATGGAGAACAAAATCACTGGCCTTGAATTGTTCAATTTGAAAAAGCACAAGAGAAGTGTTGTCACTGTTAAAGACCGAAGTGTAGTTAGTGTTTTTCCACCGAGATTCTTCACGGTGTTACGTGGGATATTGGGATATTTGGATTAATAGACTGTGAATGCTCCACATTATGCACCTTTAACAGCATGGACAGTTATTGCAAATGAGCGACTGTATCAAAATGCATTTTGATGTAGGTCGGGTTGCTGGGCAAGGTGTATTCGAACAACCATGCAAATCATGATCTACCCATAGAGAAGAAAGAAATAAAACACTCACCAGACATCCAAATGTCATCTGCATTGAAAGGCCCCACCCTATGGAATAAGGGTTAAACAACCCTGGGAGGAGACCGACGTGATTGGAAAGAAATATCCACAATAAGAAATAATCTATTTCCTCAAGAGTCTTAATGAGATTCAGAGTTTGAAGATTTAACAAAAGGGTTAGATCGATTTGAGCTTTGTGATTAAGTTAATATATGTCCTGATGAAGGCCTGGTAGAACATTCACAAAGATAATCTCCAGGACGTATGAATCATAATAAAAAGGGCCGAAACACCTCTTGTCGACAGAATACTCCATGTACACATCCTGTTGTGAATAAGACAAAGCAGAGAACATAAACAGCCGGTTTTGGCCGCCAGACACAAAATAAACACTGTAAAACACAATGATTCCATCTAGATATATGAACTAATATGAACAGAGCAGCATTTGTTGTAAGAATTGAAAGTGGTTCTGCTCGCATACCCACATAGACCAACTATGAACAACCTTTTGAAACATGTCGCTTGCATACAAAGCACTCTTTATTACTAACCCCACATCGCACTTGTGCAGAGATGGTAGTACGGGAATGTTATGACCCCGCTTGATGAAAAAAATGTTATGTTAAATGTTATATGTATGTGAAATTGCAGGAATTATCTGTTAAAACGTCTTTTTGTATGTTTGTATTTTGAGATATTGAAAGAAAAATAAATTGAAAAAAGAATTTGTATCATGACAGGATAAGTAATACTCAGTGCAGCATTTATTCCACATCTGCACTTATTCTATTGGTGACACAAGGTCTGTAACAAGAGGGAGGAGTAGCTGCATACTCATTTATTGTTTTCGGAATCCTATTGTTGCCGGAAGATCTGCGAAGGAGAGCACAGGCTTGTATGTGCTATGACCAAACTTGTTCCACAACTCACCGTAGCTGTGTTTCAATCATACTTTTTAAGGTGGAAGGATATTTATAGTATACCTCTGTCACCTCATGTCAGGCAATATTGCTCAGCAGTGGAAGTATTCACATGACAGTAGTGCAGTAAATGTCAAAACTAAGATGATGACCACTCAAGGATTTTAAAAAATATGCACATTACTTCAACACTCATAACAATCAAAAACCAATCCCTGTAAAGAAAATACACAGATAATAAGGTTAGATGCCTATGGCATGTTATGTTACTGAGATGTATAGTGCACTCTGTTGACATTTAAATAGTGTCGAGGCAGATTTGAAAGGAGTGGACTGGTAAGGGAGAGAGCAATTGCATGATAGGTTTGCTGTTGTGTTGATGCATGCAGACCAATAGTAGCCTAAGGACTGTGTGCTGGCCGGTTTCTAGGTGTTCTGTGTTGAGACTCTAGAGGCATGTGTGTCCAGAGGGGAGCCTCATGAGCCAGTTCTGATGGGGTGCATTGGGCAGTTTTGTGGTTGAAGTAAGTTTCTTGTAGAGATGAAGTATTCTGTTGTTTGAAGTATGCTGGAATGGGTGCTCAATTGCCATGTCTATGTGGCCTCACTTGTATACATACTGAGGTGTTGGAATGTAGAATTTAACGGTGTTGGTGGGGGGTGCAGTCAGTTGATAGGTCAATGGCCAGGTTGGTGAGGGTTGCAGACAATCTTGAAGGCACAACTGGCAAATCAAGCCACAAGACAGGACCGTGACAAGAAAGCATTAGAATTCATAATGAAGTGTGAGCACTCCTACAGCTCCCATTTCACTGTGTCACTTTCTCCCTCTAACTCTCTCTCTCTCTCTCTCTCTCTCTCTCTCTCTCGTCTCTGCTGTCTCTGCTGTCTCTGCCTGTCTCAGACTCTCTCTCACTCTTTCAAACAGACACATTGTTCACAATGTGCAACATGGATCTTGAATTTGTCAGATGAGAGGAGAGGGTATTCTAGTGACTCATTCATTACGAAGGGCTAAGGGTTGTGGAGAGCCCTCCTCTGAAACCTCAGTCTAATTTGCTGAGGTGTTGTCCTTAGTGGGCCTGCCAGGACATTTGCCCATCAGTGCACTCCTCATCGAGCAACATATTACTTTTGTCAGGTGTTTTTATTATTATAATTATAATTGTTCTTTTATAACGTGCTTAATACCAGAGATTGGTTTCTAATTGCAGGATCGGGATTTGAACCAGTGTTGCTTGCTACCTTGTCTTGCCCCTGAGCTATCGCCCGCACCTTGGTTAATTGATTGAGGGGCACAAGTTGTTCATTTAAATGTCATTAGTAAGGAAAGGAACGGGCAGTGCCCAGCCTCTAGTGCTCTATGTACAGGCCCAAGGTCAGGATGCCTAGGAATGCCAGGGACAGGGAAACATATCCACCAAAGTTGCTACCTTAGTTACTTTAGAAAACTTGAAAACATTGTGTTGGTATTCCTGGTGCATCTCTATTTTTCAGAAGTGGAAAATTCAGTGCCAGGGTCAGAAGCGCTTGATCATTGGGAACTACTTAGAGTAGGATATCTCAACTATCTCTCAGGACGGGGGCGCTGTTGCGCTCGAAGCAAGATGGCCGCCTGATTCATCGCTCCGTCCCGTGCGGCAACCTCACGCTGAAAATCTCCTGTTTGCCCCGGTACAACGCGAAGCTGGTCCCCGGCGCGGGTCATTAACCGGACGGGGAATCTACTGTGCGAGTTTCGATCTCCGGACCTTCTCCATTGCGGAGTTTCGGACCTCTGCGTGCTGGGCGGGGCCGCCGGCCTGCTGATCCCCATAACCGGCTCCAGGGCCCTCCACTTGAGCCCCGCGGCGTGCGGCCTACTGTGTGGGGGAGGGGCGCCCCGCGCTCGGCGTGCGGCTCCCTCTCCGGACTCCTGAGCGTTCCGCTCCGCTGCCCCATTCAGGGCGGTGTGCTGTTTGCTATCCGACCTTCAGCGCCTTATACTGAGTCCCATCGACTACGCATAGGGCGGCCCCCCTACAACCGTAACGCGGTTTTCCAGCCGAATTCTTCCCGCCGGCCACCTTGATCTTGCACGGGCCGATACACCCGTTGCTCGGCGCGACCTGGGCCTACCCCTGCATCGGCGACATGTCGACACGGACCGGCAAAAAGCAATCCTCCATCAACATGTTCGCTAAACCCCCGACCCCCCTTGCAGGGGAGACATCTACACAAGACGCCTCACTCACCCCGGAACCACCCGATTCCCAGAAAATGTTGGAGTTTATCCGCGAAGGGTTTACCACTATACACAGTAAGCTCGAC
The DNA here is from genome assembly GCF_040938575.1 of Ambystoma mexicanum. NCBI lineage: Eukaryota > Metazoa > Chordata > Amphibia > Caudata > Ambystomatidae > Ambystoma > Ambystoma mexicanum. The sequence goes on along the minus strand of NC_090930.1, from coordinate 1,104,372,003 downwards.
GATATGAATGGCACGATATCCTCCATCAAGGCGCACATGGAGAGAACCGATGGTCGAGTGACCGAGATTGAGGAGCGGGTGAGCACTGCCGAGGACGGCCTGGGTTCTCTCCGCGCAGAGGTGTCTACGCTATCCACCCGAGTTGCCGAAGTGGAGAAGAAAAATGAAGACCTGGAGTCTCGCTCGAGACGCAACAACCTCCGCATTGTCGGGGTTCCGGAGGATGGTCTGCAAGGACCTATGGAGGACTATGTGGAGAGTATGCTGCTTCAACTCCTCGACTCCCCGAAACTCTCCCCGCAGTTTGCGATCGAGAGGGCCCATCGCTCTCTCGCGGTGAAGCCAAAACCTGGAGCGCCTCCACGCCCGATAATTGCTAGGCTTTTAAACTTTCGAGATCGGGACACTCTCCTCAGGGCGGCGAGGGCCAAGGGAGATCTCCTCCTAGGTGGTGCTAGGATCCATCTTTATCCGGACTTTTCGATAGCAGTACAACGGGAGCGCAGGACCTTCCTTGCAGTGAAGAAGAGATTACGTGACCTCCAGGTGAAATACTCTATGCTGTATCCCGCTAAGTTACGTGTTGAACACGCCAGTCGTGTTTATTTTTTTACGTTGCCTGAGGAAGCCTCTAGGTTCATAGACGAACGCTTTCCTGGTTGAAACAATCTGCTAGCGAACACTATCACTGGCACACTATTGTTTTAGAACATTCGATCAGCGGATACCTCTCTATCCTACTTCGGCACTGCTTTGGCCCATCAGCACTTTGTCATTGTCCTATGGTGTCCCGACGAGAACACTTGACTGCACCTAATTAAGCCAGTTGCTTTCTTGTTGTGTTTCTTTTGCCTATGTTGTCTGCTGCACATTGTTTTATGCTACGTAGTCGGCTTTCCCCGATAGATTGATTTACATTGTGTTTGCCATAACTGCCCCCGCCTTCATGGGACCTCCTTTAGAGGGATACGGACACTAATAACGGGCATATACAGCTATCCGTTCACTGCCTCACGGTTCGGAGCATCACCGCCAGGCCACCTCACAGGCCCCCCAGGCGTTGATGCCACTGTTTTTGTTTTTCCTGTTGGGGTATAGGGCGGTCATCCCTCCGTTTGGGGGAGGAATGTGGGAGGGGGAGGGGGGAATGGGGTTTTATGTTAAAAAAAGCTTGGTGTTCACAGGGAAGGTTGAGTACGAATTACTATGCCCCCAGTGGCAATACAGATTTGCGCGCACTGGGAGACGACCATGGGGTGCATACTTTCATACACCCGTGTTTTTCGATGGCTACTGATGGAGGGATTGGTGAGGATCCTTTGACGTTCATGAGTTGGAATGTAAGGGGGTTGGGAAACCACAAAAAGATGAGGTTGTTACAACTTCAGGCCGAACGACACCGGGCTAAAGTCCTGTTCCTTCAGGAAACGCATGCACGCACGGAGTTTTGTGACAAGTTCGCAAGATCATGGGGCCCACAGAGGTACTTCACTACATACTCCACCCAGAGCCGCGGGGTCATGACCCTCATTCATAGGAGCCTTAGATTTGTCCCCACTACTACCCTAATCGACCCCCAGGGCAGGTACGTTCTTCTCCATGGTGTTCTACAAAATAGAGAGATTGTATTACTCAATATATATGGCCCTAACATTGATGATCCCGATTTTTATACTGATCTAATAAATCTCCTAGCAGGTTTCCCCCTGATCCCGATACTCTGGGGAGGTGACTTCAATACGATATTTGATGTGGATCTTGATAGATCCGGTTCCAGACCTCGTCAACTCTCCAGAGCAGCATACACCGCACTCTCCTCACTTCCTCGTCTATCCTTGTTTGATGCCTGGAGGTTCCTATACCCAGACTCCCGCTCCTATTCCTTTTACTCCTCGGTTCACGATTCCTTCTCCCGGATTGATAGATGGTTGTTATCTGGCGACCTACTTAAGACCGTGACTAATATGGCGATTCTCCCTAGGACCCTATCGGACCACTCCCCAGTGACTGTCACCCTGTGCTGGGGCCTCGATCGGGATCGGGCCAGGTACTGGAGGATGAAACCCCTCTCTCTCCTCGACCCGGTCTTTTGCTCGGAGATGGAGTCGGCAATTGAGGAGTTCTTCAGGATCAACACTAATTCAGTTTCCTCGCAAGCCATACTATGGGAGGCCTTCAAGGTCTATATCAGAGGCATCGCCCTCTCCAAAGAGAACGGTATCCTTAAAACTATCCGGAGGGAAATCGCTGGGAGTGAGGCCACACTATCTAGGTTGGAAGCCCAGTACACCTCGGACCCGAATCCGGAAATCCTTGCGTTAATTGGCACGGAGCTGGACACCTTTCGCTCGCTCGCTGACCGCGAGCTGAAGTTCCTGGACAGCCCCGGTCAGGCAAGAAGATACGGAGAGGGTGAGCGCCCCAGCCGGCTCTTGGCTAGACTGCTTCGCCGAGAATTCGGCCCCACATCCATTCCCGGGATTGAGAGACCGGATGGGTCGCTGGCCACTTCCTCTGGAGAGATTAATGCTGAATTCCTCTCCTTTTATCAATCCCTGTACGCTCACTCCGACGTTGCCACTACGGCTGAAATTGATGCTTACCTTGACAAACTTCCCCTCTCGGCCCTCTCTCCCGCCACTATTGGAGCCCTCGAGAGCTCGCTCACCCCTCAGGAGTTCTCGGAGGCCATGGACTCCCTGGCTTCAGGCAAATCCCCAGGCTCGGATGGTATACCCATCGAGTTCTATAAACGCTTTAAATCGCTCCTGCTCCCCCATCTGACGGCACTCTGGGAGGAGTCTGTGGAGATGGGTCGGTTCCCCCCCTCACTCCGTGAAGCTACTATCACAGTTCTGCTCAAACCTAACAAACCCTCTACCCAATGCGGCTCTTACCGCCCGCTTTCATTGATTAACTGTGATGTCAAGATATATGCTAAGGCACTCGCTCTGCGGCTTATCCCCCTTATGCCACACATCATCCACCCAGACCAGTCGGGTTTTATCCCGAACCGTTCCACCTCCTTGAACTTGAGACGTCTATTTAGCATTATAAGTAGAGTAAGCCCTGATGTACATGCGGTGACCGCGGCTCTAGATATGCAAAAGGCCTTTGACTCGGTCTCATGGAACTACTTGTGGCGGGTACTTGACAGGTGCAAATTCGGCCCCACATTTGTGTCTTGGATAAAACTACTCTACTCCGATCCAGTGGCCAGAGTCCGCACCGAGGGCCGCTGTTCCCCTCTTTTCCACGTTGCCAGGGGCACTAGACAGGGTTGTCCCCTTTCGCCCTTAATCTTTGCTTTAGCGATGGAGCCGTTCGCCGACATGCTGCGCCAGAACCATTCCCATAGGGGCCTGCGCACAGCCGGCTCCTCAGATATAGTCTCTCTGTATGCTGATGACGCCCTCCTTTATATCCGTTCCCCTGAGATTAACCTGGCCCCTATACTGGAGGATGTTGCCCTATTTGGTCGTATCTCTGGTCTCACGGTAAACTGCTCCAAATCAACCCTTTTCCCGCTCACTCCTAGCACTCTTCCGCCTCCTGATACCATGGGATTCGCATGGGCCCAATCTAAGTTCACTTACTTGGGCGTGGTGGTGTCCAGGCATGCCGAACGGGTCCTGCAGGAAAACTACCAGTCATACCTAGTGAACCTTGCAGTTAAAATACAGGGCTGGGATAAACTTCCGATCTCATTGGCGGGTGGGATAGGAGTTCTGAAGATGGTGGTACTTCCACAGCTACTGTATAAGTTTGCCAACATCCCCCAGTGGCCGGGAACAGATTACTTCCAGACGTTGTCTCGCACCCTGAACTCATTCCTTTGGCATTCTGGTGCAGTCCGCCTAAAACTTGAGACGCTTTCTGCTCCGATGGAAACTGGTGGATTCGGTGCACCAGACTTCTTTAGGTACTGGTTGGCTGCACAACTCCAACACACTGCGCATTGGTTCACTATCCCAGACTCCCCTCCTCATGTTAGGCTGGAGAGACTGTCAGTCAGCGACCGCGATATTCGATCTCTTGTGATCTCACCCATCCCAATGGTACCGGGCTCCATGGACCCTGCGACATGCACATCGCTGGCCTTGTCCAAACTATGGCGGATACTAGGTGTAACTCACCCCTTTCATGGCAATCTTCCGATCTGGAACTTTTACCCTGAGGTCCCGCGGGTCCCTCCTTCCGTGGTTCGTTGCTGGGCCGACGCCGGGTATGAACTACTCCGTGACCTCTTTGATCAAGGCATTTTTATTGAGTGGCCTGACCTCCCGGCTTCTCTCAGACAGAGACCTTCTATTTGGCTTCAATATTCTTCACTCCGTAGGGTACTCAAACACAAGTACACATGCTTCCCGGCGTTACCTCCTGACGAACCTGCAGTTGCTGAATTAACCTCTCCCGTCCCCCTGAGGGGCAAAATCTCGAGATTATACACTCTCCTCCAAACTAGGTCGCCCCCCACATTCTCTAAACTCCGGCACTATTGGGAGATCGACCTTGGACTCGAGATGACTGACGAACGCTGGGCCCACATGTGCTCACGCACCCGGGATGTCTCTTTCAACTCCCGGTTTAAATTAATCCAATTCAAGGTACTTCATAGATACCACTACACTCCGGCCAGACTGCATCGCATTTCAAACGACTCCCCCCCTGGGTGCCCCAGATGCGCATGCGAGAATGCAGACTATCTTCACATGCTGTGGTCTTGCCCCCGACTTGTCCAATTCTGGACCTCTGTGTGCTCTACTATGTCCTCTATCCTTGATTCCCACATCCTCTTATCCCCAATGACGTGTTTGTTTCACGACTTCCCCGACCTCCACCGTGACTCCAGAAAACTTGCTGGCCTGTGCATGCTACTTGCTGTGCGCACAATTCTACTTTGTTGGCTTCGGCCTTACACCCCTACCCACGCACAATGGCTTAGGGCAGTGACATGGGCCTCTGACACGGAGGAGGTCTGGGCGACACAGCAGCCCACTCATTCCAGGCCTAGGGATGTATGGCTGCAGTTTCGTTTATTTATGTCCTCCATTGAATCTGACTCGGATCCGGGGTCTTCTCCTCCCTCTGCTTGACCCACCCCCCATACTGTTTTCAAGATTCCCCTTTGAATTATCTCTTTCATGTATGGGTGGTCCGACCTCCCATGGCCCCTCACGTGTATATGCACCCAACTCCTTTCTTTCTTGCCGTTTTTTTTTTCTTCTGATGCTTTGCTTGTATAAATTATGCGTATTCATATTGTTTGATTACTGTTTACCCTGTATGGTTTATGTTGACTCACCTGTACTTGTGTCACCGAGCTGAATAAATAAAAGTTTAAAAAAAAAAAAAACTATCTCTCAGGACAGGCTCAGCAAGCATAGTGGAGCTAGGGCCATAAAAGATGATCAAGTACGTGAAGCATCAGGTGGCTCAGTCAAGGGTCCAACAAGTGGGGCCTAGAGCTAATGTAGTTGGGCCCACCCCAAGGGAAGCCCACAGAGGGAAGGGGGTTTGTTCTGCCCAAGCAGGATACCCATGAGCGACCGAGCACAGTAAAGGAGCCCAGACCAGTCAAGGAGGGATTGATGGGGTTCTCCACAGCAGAACAGTTTTTTTTAGATAATGGGCCTTATTACGACCCAGGCGCTAATGGGTTAAAGGCGCCGTAAAAGGCTGCAGCGCCGTTAACCTATTAGCGCCTAATTACGAGGTCCCTTTGCGGGACCCGACCTTAACGGCTGGTTTTACCAGCCGTTAAAGTAGGGACCCGCAAAGGGACCTTGGTGCTAAGTACGGTGCCGCAATTTGCGGCACCGTACTTAGCACCTTCCCCATTCCCATTGAGCCCTATGGGGCAAAAATGGGAATGGGGAAGGGCCATGGCGGCATGGGGAATTACCGCCCCGCCAACCTCGGAATGGGGTGGTAATTCCCCATTCCGCCATGGCGGACTCCGGCATCGACCATGGTGCTAATAGCACCATGGTCCTCCGCCTGGGTCGCAATGAGGCCCCATGTGTTAAAATGGTAAATTTTACTGTACAACTTCTCTAATAATATTGGTAAAAATATCAAAAAATAAACAAGAATGCCTTTTATGGTCTTGATCAAGACTCATTAGTTGGCTGAAATGCAGAAGATGCATGTTGAAGTATATCAAATACAGACACCTATGAATGAAAGATGATATAGAAGTGGTATACAATTTAGTTTACATTTCCATCCTGATGAAGGCCAGATTAATACAGAGCATTACAAAGGCTCACCAAACCGGCTGACACATGCACCAACTATAGATCTGAGAAGAAATAGACACACTGGAAAACATATATGGATGTGAAAAAATAGCTCATGTGTGCTGTTACTCCTTAGCCCCGACACACAGAAAGGGGACCATGTATTAGATGTGATTGTGTCTTGTTTGGTATTTAGTGATTTTGTTTTTGAAGTGTTGTATTTATGTATTCATTGTATTGAAGATAGGTGTTCTGAATTTGAAATCGTTGTTCGTTTATTGCCTATTTTTGATAAATGCATACAATTATAGAATACAAACTATATTATTTTAATTGAAAGTGAAAATAGTTTACAGTCGTTCTGTCCGACATCATTGGTCTTGATCCCCTCCTTTCTTCTAGAATTGTCAATTTAGGTAAAGAGCCACATTGTTTACTATCAGTTTTATAGGGTAAGACATGAAGAAAAAAAACTTAGATGCCAAATCACCAACAATGTAAAGGAGCATTTTCCAACACATTTTTATGATGCCTTTGCCCAGTATTTGCAAGTATGCTGCAGGTGTCAAAATATGTTCACACTGATTGTGCCCATACATGTCCACGCTGCTTTCCCTATATATGACAGTATTCCCACATAAGAACATACTCATGCTTGCTTTAACGATAATGCCAGTAATGATACTGTAAAAACATGTTCATGCTAGCTCTACCAAAACATGACCAAAAACAAAATGGGTGGAAGGTTTTTAATGAATTGGAACCATTGGCACTGCTCTGGGCAACCTTCACACCCCCACTTTTAGCCCATCTGTGCCCCACGTTGGAATGGGAAGCAAAAGAGGCCCTGGAATTTATTTTTCAAAGTTGCCCCATGTTACACATTTTCAGCAAGCCCAACCCTTTTCCTATGGGAAAATTTGAAAATAACACACAAAAGAGGCCCAGAGTGCAGAGACCCACTGGGAAATCTCCAGAGTTCCCAATGGGCCAGTCCACCACTTGACAGACTATGCCATTGCAAAATGGGTCCAGCATATGCAAATCAGTCAGGCACTGCCAATATGTGTCAGTATCCCCAGATAAGAACATACTCCTTTTGGGTCTTTGCCTTAATGGCAGTAAAAAAAGAAAATGCCAGAGTAACAAAATATGTCCTCGCTGGCTGCACAAATTCTCCACTTCCATATGTGAAGACTCATCATGTTGTATTTACCCCATACCATTGGTAAAAAATGTCATGCCAGAGTAAGAAAACCTTCCTTGAGGCCTGCACAAATGCCCCGCTCCATGTAAGAACATTCATCGTTTTGCCTTTGACCTTTGCACTAGTAGAAAATGGCATGTCACCCTGTCCGCCATGTAAGAGCACTCATTGGGCCTCATTACACGGATGGCGGTAGGGATTTACCGGTACCGGTAAAACACCGGTAAATCCCTACCGCCTTACTACGAGGTCCCTTTGCGGGTTGGGGGATTTAACGCCTGCTTATTGCAGGCGTTAAAATCCAACCCGCTAAGGGACCTCGGAGTTTATTACAGCACCGCAAAATTGCGGTGCCGTAATTAGCGCCTTCCCCATTCCCATAGAGCCCTATGGGGCAGTAATGGGAATGAGGAAGGGCAATGGCGGAAACGGGATTTACCGCCCCTCCAACCTTGGAATGGGGCGGTAAATCCCCTTTCCGCCAAGGCGGTGCCGGTATTTTACCGGCATGAGCCATGGTGCTAATAGCGCCATGGCTCACCGCCTACCGGGTAATGAGGCCCATTATATTGCCTTTGAACTTCACAAGAGTATAAAATGCCATGCCACAGTAAGGAATCGTTCCCTCTCCTCCCCATGTAAGAACACTTTTCATGTTGCGCTTGCCCTTAATGTGAGTGCATAATGCCATGCCACAGCCAGCCCCATTGTAGATCCCCCCCTTTCAAAGCCCTCCTTCACATAATAACAATCAAGTTGTCTTTACTTTGACCAAAAATGGCAGTAAAACATGTCATGCCCCTGTCAAAAATATTCATGCCCCAATTCTCTTTCCTGGGCCCCAGTCTCGCACACAGAGACACACATACACACATTCGTGCACACACATTCAGACACATTTGCCCACCAGTCACGCACCCATACAACTTTTTCTCATTCACACGAGCACCCAGAACATTTGTACGTTATTCCCATTGTCACTCAACTCGCACCCATGTGCACCATTGACACTGCATTCATAAGAATACACATATGCACACATCCTCACATAGATACACATGCTCCCTTACACACCCCTTTGCATGCATTCACGTACACATTCACGCACACATACAATCATCGCACACACGCATACATACAAACACTTTTCTTATTTGCCCCAAGACTCGGCACAACGCTGGCTCCTCAGCTGCTCCCTGCTCTGTAGGCCTCTGGCTCCCACACTCCACTGCAGACAGAAATCAGGAAGCAGAAGCGGAGAGATCTTTCTGGTTCCTGACATGCGTGAATGAGCTGCAGAGTGACCCCTGCTGCTCAGCATGCACAGTGATATCTGTACATGCCCACACAGGGCTGCATTTACAGATTATGGGTGAGCCTTGCCAACTCAGGCCCCTGGCCCACAAAAGGCTTCTCTTTTTCAACCTGAGCCTATGCTTATTAGAGTGGAGGAGAGGAATGACTTCAGAATATGCCCCTTTCATTTGATCAACAAATGAGTTATAGGCAAGGTTGTGGAAACTTCAACACAGTAAAATCAGAACTCGGGCTCTGAGAACATGGTTGTCATTTTATCACTTTCTGGACCATGTTTAATCCATCCTCAGATTAATTAGACATTACAAATGGAATTTAATAGAAACCTTCCCGTAGCAGAAATGTACATTTAATTTATTTTACGCAGAAGAATGTGAGCACTAGATTTTGATTCACCTTGCGCAGCACTTGGGTGATTTTGGCGAGCTTATTACATTTTTGCAACAAGGTCAGAGGAGTAGGGGGTGCTGCCCACCCCTCATATATTCATTTGAAGGAGATTTGCCCCGCATACTTGCGCTTTAAAGAAAGACTATGCTGTATGGCGAATTGGTGGGTATTTAATGGTGAGCATCCATCTGTTGACCGACACACAGACTACTCACCAGCACTCAACAAGCCAGCAGGCCAGATACCCACTGCCCACCCGGGCCATTGTGTAACCAAGACAGTAGGAAATATAGGAAATATACCGCCAGCATCAGAACAGATGGATTCTCACCATTGAATGGCCACCAATTGGCAACTCAGAATCCACCAAAGAGCCTTGATAAAGATCTTGAGAGGTCGAAACACGTGTCAGCTGACCACCCATATCACTTCAATAAAGAACAAAAAAACACACGGGGAAACCAGAATTGGAGTAGTCTTTCTTTAAAGTGCACGTTATCCGGGCCAAATCTCCTTCATTTAAATTATTTGTCTGTACACTTTTAGCATCAAGAAATTCATCGGCTGCATGTGCTCCTTTCGATAAAACATGCACTTGATGTCGTCATAATGTTTGACAATTGAGTGCTAAAGGGTAACATTAGATATACTAATTGCGTTTCTATGTGGGGTGGAGTGGATGGTGTAAGTATCTCTGAGGTGGAAGAGCTTTCTTATGGACTAGGGTTTGATATGCCTGCGGCCCAATTCATGGCTTCACCCTTCCGAAATCGCAGCCCGAGTATCACAATGTGGGTAATAATTATATAAATTGCTAACACCTGCTCATAAGTGATCTGAAACTGGATCTCCAGTGATAGCATTGCTATATAAAACACCAGAGTTATATTTAGCATTTTTGTTATCCGCATTAAGAAATTAAATGTAGGAAAATGTTGATGCAACAAGGGGGGGCATCATGAAAGCACGCGGAACCCCACGAATAGCCATACACAGCGGGATTGATTTACATCCATGTTACAGAGTATTAAACTAACACATAAAGACATTACGGAAACGAAATATTAAGCACCTACTAGCCAAATGGAAATACTCTGCAATATCTGAAGTTGGAGTACAGATTTTAATCTCCTAATACAGTTATTAGGACCTCAAATACAGTACTGACATCATTTGGGGAATGGTGTAATTTCTAAGTGTGATATTGAAGTTATACAATGGGGAGTTAGCCTTGAAAAAGCCTTTTTTGGGTTAAACACATAGCCAGAGTGTCGGCAATGACAATTTGTATAAACATGGCTCAAGATTTTTGACTAATGATGCTATGTTAGATGAAGAAATTGTGTGTCAATCTTAAGGTTCATATAACAATTGCAGACAATAACAACGTGTGTAATTGGTTCTTTACAAATTAAACAATGTGGCTCAGATACTTGTAATGTTATTTATGCTACCCACGGCACACTAAGGGTCAGATTCATGGAATTATTTGTGCAGGAAATAGTGAAGTTGCGTGCCGAACTGCGTGCAAAATCCTTTTCATCGATTCGTGGAATTCAAATGCGTGGGTTGTGCCAGGGACTTGTGTGCATTTCATGGCAGCCCGGCACGTCCCGGCGAGCACCCATGCCTTGCGACGAACACCACACAGAGCATGCTCGTGGCTTGTACGGAGGGCTGGGAAGGGGGCGGAACACAGAAAAAGGGGAAGAACATGTGAAAAAGTGGACGTTATGATAGATTGGCCACAGGCAGTCCATCACACACCCACTATTGCTCAGAATTATACGTATTCATGGATCCGACCACGCAATCTCTCGGCAGGGAAATGGCCATGCAAAGCCCTCATATTATCTGCCACCCGAAGGCAGGTGTACAGGTACACAGCTGGGGTTGCGATCTAACTTAGGGGTGCGCATACACAGTGTAGCGGGGTGCCGGAACGGTTTACGGGAGTTCGCATGCAGATTTTCTGAGTTTTACCCGAGTTTTAAAAATTAGACGCATGTCGACGAGGTGCCGGTAACAGTTACGGGGGACCCTGCGAAGGGTCCCCGAGATGCAGGCCTGAATGCATTAGACCCCGTGCACTGATTTGAGGGTGCATCTATTCACGACCGGTAGGCATGCAAAGGTAGCCGTTTCTAACTGTTTTTTCTTTGCATGGGGGCGTGTCGGGGGCATTCCGACCGGGACTTGCGTATACGGTTACTTTGCACAAACAATTCCATGAATTCACAGAGCACGCAGAATAACTTCTGCATGCAGGCTCGCACAGTGTCATTCTCAGCAGGCAGCTTTTGTGGGATTAATGCGCACTTTTCAATGAATCGGGCCCAAAATGTATATAAGAACTAGGGCACTAGTTGAAGGGAACACCCCCTCCTCATTTCCGTACATGCCATGCCAAAAACATGCAATGAAGAGCCATAGTATATCATGTGCTCATTTTCCATCATCTAATTATCTATGTATGCATAACAGTACAATGGGCCTCATTACGACCCTGGCGGAGTGGGTTTACGCCAGCGTTATTCGCGGCGGACCCGTCCGCCCTACTACGAGATTCCGTAGCGCCATGGAGCGTTTTCCGCCTGGTTTTTCCGGGCGGAGAAATCCATGGCGCTACGGGACCTTGTCGTTAATTACGCCACCGTATTTTGAGGTGGCGTAATTAACGCCTTCCCCACTCCCATTATACCCTATGGGGCAAAAATGGGAATGGGGAAGGGTAAAATGGGGGATGGGGATTTACCGCCCCGCCAAGGTCGGAATGGGGCGGAAAATCCGCCAACCCCCATGGCGCTATCGGCAGCTTTCCGCCGTGCTCCAAGGTGCATTTTGCACCGCGATTTCCGCCAGGGTCGTAATGAGGGCCAATGTGTTTTAATGTAATTGTTAGTCAAACCTAGAGTCCTTGTTCCTCAATAAAACTGCAACCATTTCCAATAACACATTGACAGGGTAATTCATGGAAATTTGCACAAAAGTGGCGCAGGCGGCTGGCGCACAGTGTTCCCGTGCGATAGACTGCGCCAGCCGTGTGCGATAAAATCCATTTTAGCACACAGCGTATTCATGGATTTGAGCCTCCAAAACCAGCCGTGGCGCAGAGTGGCGCAGCAACCCTACAGCAGCGCCAGTTACGCCCCCAAGAACGCCCTTGCGCAAGGAAAAGGCACCAAAATCCCCAATCCAGCGCAAAGGTCTGCGCCAACCCAAAACCAGTTTACCGGACTGCCAAACAGCAAACGCCAAGCGGAGAACGTGTATTACGGGTTTCGCGGTAACTTCCACACGCGAAAGGGCCTGTGCGAGCGGGGTATGTGTATAACTGGGGTTCGCGGGAAGTTTGACACGCGATTGGCCTGGGTACGTGTATTCCAGGGGTGCGCGGGAAGTTACACACGCAAATGGGCTGGGTATGTGTATTTCAGGGCTGGGCGGGAAGTTTCACGCGTGATAGGCCCTGTGCAAGTGGTGTACGTGTATTCCTGGGGTTTGCGTGAAGTTTCACACGCGAATGGGCTGGGTACGTGTATTTCAGGGGTGCATGGGAAGTTTCACACATGATTGGCCTGGGTACGTGTATTTCAGGGGTGCGCAGGAAGTTTCACATGCGAATGGGCTGGGTACGTGTATTTCAGGGGTGCGTGGGAAGTTTCACACGCGATTGGCCTGGTTACGTGTATTTCAGGGGTGCGCAGGAAGTTTCACACGCGAATGGGCTGGGTACGTGTATTTCAGGGGTGCGCGGGAAGTTTCACAGTCAAATTGGCTGGGTACTTGTATTTCAGGGGTGCGCGGGAAGTTTCACATGCGATTGGCCTGGGTAAGTGTATTACGGGGGTGCCGGGGAGTCCTACACGTGAATTGACAGTGTGGGTCCTCCCAGGTGTTACCTCTACACCCTCCATGGCAACTGCAGGCAGCCCACACCACAGGGGACTACCGTGCACCCCTGGTCACGTCCTACAGGCAGCCCATCCACCATGGGCATGCCCCCCAGCAAAGCCACATGTCACCTTGCACTACTGGTCACCAACTCATGTCCCCCTGAACCCCCACCCCCCAGCAGTGCAGGCCCACACTCATGTCCCCTTGCACACCCACCCCCCAGCAGTGCGGGGCACCAGCCAGCAGGCCCCCACTCATGTCCCCCTGTACCCCCACCCCCCAGCAGTGTGGGGCACCTGCCAGCATGCCCCCACTCATGTCCTCCTGTACCCCCACCCCCCAGGAGTGCGGTGCACCTGCCAGCAGGCCCCCACTCATGTCCCACTCATGTCCCCCTGCACCCCCACCCCCCAGCAGTGCGGGGCACCTGCCAGCAGGCCCCCACTCATGTCCCACTCATGTCCCCCTGCACCCCACCCCCAGCAGTCAGGGGAACCTGCCAGCAGGCCCCCACACATGTCCCACTCATGTCCCCCTGCGCCCCCACATCCAGCAGTCAGGGGCACCTGCCAGCAGGCCCCCACTCATGTCCCACTCATTTCCCCCTGCACCCCCATCCCCCAGCAGTGAGGGGCACCTGCCAGCAGGCCCCCACTCATGTCCCACTCATGTCCCCTTGCACCCCAACCCCCCAGCAGTGAGGGGCACCTGCCAGCAGGCCCCCACTCATGTCCCACTCATGTCCCCCTGTACCCCCAGCCCCCAGCAGTGAGGGGCACCTGCCAGCAGGCCCCCACTCATGTCCCACTCATGTCCCCCTGCAACCCACCTCCCAGCAGTCAGGGGAACCTGCCAGCAGGACCCCACACATGTCCCCCAAACACCACGCCATGACTATACAGACCCATGGCCCTAATGTCAACCCAAATCCCAACCCTCCACCCCCCAGTGCAAACACCCAACAATCCACTGCACCCACTCCCTAGTAAATCACCCATTCCATGATAGTCTGAAAAGAACCAGTATGCCCATCAGCAAATGTCCTACAGAGCCACACAGTTGCAACACATGACTGTGCCAATGCTCATGGAGACATGCACCAAACCATCACTGTACACCACACTAATAATGTAGAATAAATAAATGTATTAAAAAGTACAACAAATGTCAAAATGAAAAGCACACATGCAAAAGAAGAAATAATTATTGAAATAAGAAAAAGAAAGTCAAATGCAAGCAAGAAAAGAAATCCAAAAAATTAAAAAATATAAGTGGTGCATCCCCAAAGTCCATAGAACGAAATCCAAAGATGAAAAGCATAAAAAAACATTACTCCATGTGAATATGACTAAAAGAAAGTATATACATTTCCTGAAAATTTAAAAAGAAAGTCTGAAGGGTCCATTATCCCAAAAGCAAATGAAACCTAACAAAAACCCTATCTAAAATACAACTATATACAAAAAGTGGAACAAAGTCCGTGGACTCCAAATCATAATAATAAAGAAATGAAACCTAAACCTAAATAACTATATACAAAGGTGGCGGGCTAGTCCGACGGCTCACTGGTTGATGTCATGGTCCAGGGCATCATCGAACTCCTGTTCAATGGCTTGGAGGCGGGCATGTTCACTGACCCCGAGGTCTCGCAGGGATAATGCAGTGTCCAGCTCCAACTCCCTGCGAATACCCTCGAAGCACTCAGCCCAACTCAGCACCCTCCACATGGAGTTCTCCGCCCTGACCATTGTGACCCGTTCCTCCTCCGCCTGCCGCCGCTCCGCACCTATCTGCTGGCCCAACCGCTCCCACACGGAAGAAGACACTCCCATTCCAGGGTTCTCCTGCCCTCCAGCCGATACCTGCCCCTCTGATGTTGATGGCCCGAGCCATGATGCCTCCCATGTCGAGCCTGCCGCTGCCTCAGACGCAACTGCCTCTGCCAGCACAACGGCATCCAGGCTGATGGAATCCACCGACGCCGTCGTGCACGTGCCCTGCCTGATGATGTCGTCACATCCTCCATCTGCTGGGGTCCAGTTGCTGGTGTGTCCACCCCTGTTGGACCTCCGACTCCCGACTGTGGCAGGGATGGGATCCCCACCGAGCTGGCTGCGTTGGTCGGGGCAGGTCCACAGAGGGCCCTGGTGGCATCTGGGCCAGAAGACGGCATGGAGAAAGACTGGCGCATAGCCTCCACAGAGGAGGAGAGGGTCGCCAGAGTACCCGACACATGTAGGAAACCCCCGACCATGGTCGCTCCCAACTGGGCCACGTTGGCACGGTGCTCTTCGTGATGACGTGCGTTCTCCCCCGGAAAGCACGCACCTCATCACGAATGACACCCGTGCGCAACGAGACACCAATCAGGACCTTCTCCATACGGCCAGGGGTTCCTTCGTCCGCAGGTAGAGGAGTGTCAGATGACATGGACATCCCCCCTACCTGCGGACGGGCCTGGAATGGGGCATCCCTGCTGGTGCATGGTGGTGCAGTCAGAGTATCAGGGACAGTGACATGCACAGGCCCCTCCACGGCGACCTGTGCTGCCTGCTGCCCCTGCCCCTGGACTGCACCACTTGCACCAGCTGGGATGCCCTCACCAGGCCCCATGTGCGGCTCAGTAGCAGCCTCCTCCTCCTCTGTGGAAACCACCAACCTGGATGGCTCCACACCGTCTTCCGCCGTTGCAAGCCCCTGTGGGGGCTCACCCACCCCTTCCGCTGCAGCTGTGGGGGCATCCCCGCCGCTTTGCTCCACAGCCCCGTCTCCGTCCTCTTCTTCACTTGGCGCTGTGTAGAGGGAGACATAGAACACAAGCATCAGGGTACTGTACAATGGTACCCTAGACAGGAAGCAATAGCAGATGAGTGGCACTGTCAAACGTCACTTCCATCATGTCCCTCCACAACACATGGGTCAGTGCAGGCAAAACACATGCAGTAACAGGCATGGCGCATGCCATGGACATTAGCATACATGTCCAAGGGACTCTTGAAACATACAATTTTTGTTTGAAACTCACATGCATCATGGGTCATGCCTATCACATGCACACACCTCACCATAGTTTCATCCATCTGGACTCGTACACCCCAGACACAGTGGATACAAGGATGACTAGGCTGCATCAGTGAATCCAAACATTGTCACAGACATGTGTCATGCATCCATGGCATTTACAAGTCACAGACATGCAGGTCAGACACACAGACATGGACACCATACATGTACATGGCATCAGCACCCATCCCTCACCCCCACCCATGTCCAGGAATAGAGACTGGCATGCTTTCATGTGTCCATTCCGCATAGAGCTCCCCATGTTGCATTTCAACACATGAACCAACCATGTGGTTCACACATTACTGGTCCCACATGCATGACCATGATGTCCCTGCACACACATACGTACATGGCCTATGTCACACATACAGGCAAGTATCAGACAACCAGCACACTGCAACATGCCCTGTCTCACACGGCAATGCTTGGCCACTTACCGCTCAACTCCAGACAGGTCTGCCTCTCAAGGATCTGGGTATGAGCGTTGGGCATACACGTTCCACGACCCTCAGCTGGATGGTACTCATGGTCCCCCGGCCCCCCTCCATGATGCGCCGGGCCTTCATAAGGGTCCTGGACCTCAAGTCCTCCCAGCGCTTCCTCACTTGCTTGATGTTGCGGGTTGCCACCCCCTCCGCGTTGATGGCAACCACAAAGTCATCCCCGATCCTGTCCCGTCCTTCCTTGTTGGCGTGTGATGATCCGAAGAGGGCATCATAATGCCCCAGGACAAGCTCCACCAGGACACCAACTTCGGTGGCAATGAAGCTGGTGCCCCTCTGCCTCTCTGGCTGGGGGTTGCCAGTGCTCCCAGATGGTGGTGTGCCCGACATGGCAACCCCAGAGGCAGGCGTGGGTGGGCAACTGGGTCCTGGGGCTGGGCTGTGGAGCGATTGTATCCCAGTCGGGAGTCTTCAGTTCCAGCAGGGGTGGACACAGCAACTGGACCCCTGCAGATGGCTGATGTGCAGGCACCAAATAGTAGGGCACATGGCCAGCAGGCAGTCAGGCAGCAGCAGATGGCAGGGGGGAGGCTGCTCGGGGCTCTGGGGGGCAGTGATTCGGCCTTTTGGGCAGGAGCGTGGTCTTCCGTGTGTTTTCGCGTGGCCAGCTTGATACGGAGTGATTTGGCATGTGAAAAAATTGCACGTCAGCGTGTGATTCGAGGAAAGGCCCTTAGCGCGTAAGCGCTTCAGCACGCGTATGCGATTTCATTGGACCAAAGGTCCTTAGCGCGTAAGCGCGTCTGTGACGTATTGTGCACGGGTGTTGCCCTTTCGCGTGTAGAAATTCCCGCGAACCCCGTAATACACGTACCCTGCAGAAATCGTGGGTGAAACTTCCCGCGAACCCCAGTAATACACATATCCCGCTCGCTCGCACAGGCCCAATATTCCTGGGGTTCGTGTGAAGTTTTACACGTGAAAGGGCCCTGTTGGAGCGGGGTATGTGTATTCCTGTGGTTCGCGTGAAGTTTCACACGTGAAAGGGCCCTGTTGGAGCGGGGTACGTGTATTACTGGGGTGCGCGTGAAGTTTCACACACGAAAGGGCCCTGTTGGAGCGGGGTACGTGTATTCCTGGGGTGTGCATGAAGTTTCACACGCGAAAGGGCCCTGTTGGAGTGGGGTACATGAATTCCTGGGGTGCGCGTGAAGTTTCACACACGAAAGGGCCCTGTTGGAGCGGGGTACGTGTATTCCTGGGGTGAGCGTGAAGTTTCACACGCGAAAGGACCCTGTTGGAGCGGGGTACGTGTATTCCTGGGGTGCGCGTGAAGTTTCACACGCAATTTCAGCAGGGTACGTGTATAACTGGGGTTCGCGTGAAGTTTCACACGTGAAAGGGCCTTGTTGGAGCGGGGTACGTGTATTCCTGGGGTGCGCGTGAAGTTTCACACGCGATTTCAGCAGGGTATGTGTATAACTGGGGTTCGTGGAAAGTTTCACCAGCGATTGATGCAGGGTACTTGTATTACGGGGGTGCCGGGGAGTCCTACACGTGATTTGGCAGTGTGGGTCCTCCCATGTGTTCCCTCTACACCCTCCATGGCCCCTGCAGGCAGCCCACACCACAGGGGACTACCCTGCACCCCTGGTCATGTCCCGCAGGCAGCCCATCCACCATGGGCATGCCCCCCAGCAAAGCCACATGTCACCTTGCACTACTGATCACCAACTCATGTCCCCCTGCACCCCGACCCCCCAGCAGTGCGGGGCACCTGCCAGCAGGCCCCCACTCATGTCCCACTCATGTCCCCCTGCACCCCCCCCAGCAGTGAGCGGCACCTGCCAGCAGGCCCCCGCTCATGTCCCCTTGCCCCCAGGTCATGACGATCCTAAATCATGGCCCTTATGGCCAGCCTACCCAGCACAAAGACCCAACCAAGTATTGCATCCACCCACATCAAAAAGGCAATTACATGATACAACACCAATGGCAAGTATGTAAATGAACACCTGTCCGTCACACACACACAATCGGTGCAAGTGTATCTCAAAACACAAATCATGACATGCATGAAACCAATGAGATAATACCATAAATGGAAGTATTAAAAAACATATATTGAAGATGACATGAACGTAAATCAAATCAAACACACAACAATGGGAATAACAAAAGAAATGGTCCATGTCCGGTAAATAATGAAAAACAAGAAATAATATGCCAAAGAAATCCAAATAGGAATGGTGTCCAAAGTCACAGTCCAAATAATAAAATGCAAGGTTTAAAACAATATAAAAAACCATTGCTCCATGGTGAACACAAAAAAAATATTAAAAAAGATGAATCCAATGTAGAACTATGTACAATCGAAGAATCCAGGGTCCATGATCCCAACTCAATAAATGAAACCTACAAAATACTACTACCTAATAAAAATAACTATATACAAAAATGTGGTTCAGTGTTCAAGCGGTCCAAAATAAAGAAAAAACGAAAGGAAACCTAACACTAACTAACTAACTATTTACAAGGGCAGCGGGTGAGTCCAACGGCTCACTGGTTGATGTCCCGGGCCAGGGCATCATCGAACTCCTGCTCAATGTCCTGGAGGCGGTCCTCTTCCATGGACCCGAGGGTTCGCAGGGACGATGACATCCGGATCTCCAGGTCCCTGCGAATGGCCTCGAGGCACTCGGCCCGCCTCAGGGCCCTCCGCATGGAGTTCTCTGCCCTGACCATCGTGAGCCGTGCCTCTTCTGCCCGCTGCCGCTCAGCATCTATGGCATGGCCTAACCGCTGCCACACGGAAGACACTTCCCGTCCAGGGTCCTCCTGCCCTCTGGCCGATGCCTGCCCCTCCGATGATGAAGGCCCCAAGCCATCATGGCTCCCACCTTGTTGCTGCTGCTGCTGTGCCGCTGCCTGTGCCCTGGCTCTTGCTGCCTGCACATCCTCCTCCGGCTGGGGTGCAGTTGTTGATGTGGCCACCCCTGCTGGACGTACGACTCCCGACTGTGGCAGAGATGTGTCCTCCACCAGCCTGGCCGCAGGGTCAGAGGCAGCTCCAGAGGGTACCCAGGTGATACATGGGTGGGAAGATGGCATGGAGGACGACTGGGGTATAGGGGGTTCAGTTGAGGGGGGGGTCGGAACAAGGTCCAGAAAATGGAGGAATCCAGCCCTGGTGATCTGGCTCAGTGGGTCAACGCAGTCAACGAGCCATGCGAGAAGACGTGCAGTCTCCTCATGAAAAGACTGCAGGTCAGCTCGCATGGCACGTTAACGCAACGCCACCCCACCCAGGACAGGCTCAACCCGGTGCCGAATAGCCACATCCGCAGGGAGAGGAAGGCCAGTTGGTGTAAGCCAATCCCCTCCCTGGGAGCGGGTCTGGACGTAGGCATCCCTGCTGGTGCAAGATGATGCAGTGACAGGATCAGCAACAGGATTGCACACAGGCACCTCTGTGGCGGCCTGTGCTGCCTCCTGTTCCTGCCCCTGCACTGCACCACTAGCACCAGTGGAATCCCCACCTCCAGACCCCGTCTCTGTCCCTTGCACGGCCTCCTCCTCCACCAAACCCCCCACCAACCTGGATGACTCCGTGCCATCTTCCTCCATCAGACCCTGTGGGGTCTCAGCTGCCCCTTCTGCTGTGGAGGAGTCCAACTCTGACCTCCGCCTCTTGGACCTCCCCTCGGCAGCTGCAACCTGGGACGCGGCACCGGACTCCTTACTCCCCGACGAGATGACAACCTGGGAGGTGAGCCGGGCCTTGCGTCTCCGGCTGGCGGTGCGATCCCTGCCTCTCTGCCCCACAGCACCCTCTCCGCCCTCTTCATCAGTTGATGCTGCAGACAGGGAGAGATAGGAGACAGGCATCAGGGCACTGTACAATGGATTCATACACACATGACAGTTGCACACGAGTGTCATTGTCAAACTTCAGACATGGAATCACAATCCCCGACACACATGTCATTTAAACTCACACACATGAGCTATTCCACAGCCATATTGCAACAGCCAGCACCATCCATACACATACAACAGCATGAACAGCCAAAGGTGAGCCTGACATCACATTAAACACAAGGATTGCACTAGACTCGCACACACGCCACCACACTCACATGCATGTGTACACCTCCTACGACTGTCGCAGTAATGAGATTTGCACCCATGTGACATCTGGCAATCAGTCTTCTACACATCAGTGTCCCATGCATCCATGTTGCATCACTGTTGCACCCTTGTCAAATACACACACATGCAAATGCACATGGTGCAGACACATGCAGCTGGAACCGACATCCATGTGTGACACCACAACCATCCCAACTAACATACACAATCATCCATACATGTTTGCCCACACATCAGCATTTTGCATGCAAGCTCACACACACATGCACCATCCATGTGTCACACATGAGAGGCCTCGCATGTGTCAGCCTCACGGCCCTGTACATACATGGCCCAACAAAAACACATGTGCAACCTGCACACTACTGGCACACCACCACACGCACAGCATACAATCAGTATGCATGTACACTTACCGCTCGACTCCAGACGGGTCTGCCTCCCAAGGACCTGGACGTGGAGCGCTGGGGATATGCGTTCCAGGACCCTCATCTGATCTTCCGACAGGTGGCCCCGGCGCCCCTTAGCATCCGCTGCCTTCAAGAGGCGCCGGGCCTTGCTGAGGGTCCTGGACCTGAAGTCCTCCCAGCGCTTCTTGACATGATGGAATAGGTGGACTGCCACCCCCTCCGCGTTGATGGCAATCACGATGTCCATCCAGATCCGGGTACGTCCTTCCTTGTCGGCGCGAGAACTTCCGTAGAGGGCATCATACTGCCCCAGGACTTGCTCCACCAGGACACCAACTTCGGTGGCAGTGAAGCTGGTGGCCCTCTGCCTCTCTGGCTGGGGGTTGCCAGTGGTGCCAGATGGTGTAGTGCCCGACATGGCAACCCCAGAGGCAGGAGTGGGTGGGCAACTGGGTCCTGGGGCTGTGCTGTGGAGCCAGATGGTACTCCAGCCGGGAGTCTTCGGTTCCAGCAGGGGTGGTCACAGCAACTGCACCACTGGCTGATGTGCAGGCAGCAAATAGCAGGGCACGTGGGCAGCAGGCAGGCAGGCAGCAGCAGATGGCAGGTGGGAGCATGCTCGGGGCTCTGGGGGGCAGTAATTCGGCCTTCTGGGCAGGAGCGTGGTCTTCCGTGTGCTTACGCCTGGCCAGCTTGATACGGAGTGATTTGGCACGTGAAAATCTTGCACGTCAGCGTGTAATTCGAGGAAAGGCCCTTAGCGCGTAAGCGCGTCAGCACGCGTACGCGATTTAATTGGACCAAAGGCCCTTAGCGCGTAAGCGCGTCTGTGACGTGCGTGCGCAGGCGTTTCCCTGTACACGGGTGCATGTTACACGTCCAAGAACTGCACGTCCGAGTGTCAGCTCGTGTAATTGGAGAATAGGGCCTTAGCGCATATACGCGGAAGTGACGTGGGACGTGTGGGCCGGTTCAAAAGGCACATGTAGGACGTCATTACCTTGTACGTGCTTTTCGTGGAGAGCGAGTGGGTGAATTCTGTACTTGTCGGTTCACACGCAATTTACTTCACAGCGTTTCTAGTTCGTACTCCCTGTTACCTCTGACAGCTTTTTTCTGATTTTCTGTTGGGCCTGTTTCCTCAAACAGCGTTCACTTCTTCTTTTGTCCTGTCTCCTCAGACAGTGTACAATTCTTCTTTTGGCGGGGGTGTTGCCAACGCGCACACGCGCGTATTTTTCACGCTCATTTTCCAGGCAGACGGTGAGTCGCGCACGTATTTACCAACTGTGCTTGCCCCGTGTGTTGCGTACCCCTTCAAAAGTCATTGTGGGCTGCGTGTAACACGCGTACGTTCATTTTTGTGTTTCTGGGTGCCACAGCGTAGTGTGGGTTCATTTTTCCACACACGTGGTCTACGAGGGGTTGCGTGCACGTTATATTCTGTTTTTGGGATGCCTGTGCATTGCGTGACCCGTCATCTTTCCCCAGGGGTCACATACAGCCTTGCTAGAGCACTAGGGTACGAATTCCATCTAGTACCCTACCCCTTTGACACCCAATTGCCCAGGACAATAGTTTACTGCAACTCCCATACGCACAACATCAGTGCCATGGTTGGGAGGCGACCAAGTGTTAAGGGTGGCAAAGGTGGCTGAGCCTCAAGAGGTGGCCATGGTGGGCGCGGTAGGGGACGTGGCTGGGATTTTGCAGGGTACCCCTAGGCCCCCATGTGTGGAGGACCAGTCAGGGACACCCATGCCACCCCACCCCCCACCCATAGTTGAGGGAAACGTGGCTGAAACCATCTCTGATCAGCCCTTGTTTTACCAGCCCATTGTGGCACCTGACCTGGCAGAGGGTGACTCCCAGGCTGACTTCCAGGTCGCCAAGTCTAGGCCACGTGTGGCGGTGCAAGTTGGTGTCACCAGGCCACGTGGATCAGGGGCAGCTATGTCATCTGCTGCCCCGAGTAGGCAGGGTGGGGAGGCTGCTGGGGCAGCTGCAGCTCCATCCACCCCAGCTCTGACTCTCCCAGCCAGGGCAGTGTTGGTCCCAGTCCATCTTGCTAACGTTCCCCCTGGCTACGTAACACTTCAGCCAATGCCTGCACCAAGTCCCATGCTCAGTGTGCATTCCCACACTCCAACTACCCAGTCCACCGGTGCTCCTGCCCCTAGTGGCCAGAGCGGCGTAGGCCACTCAGGATCCCCACCACCCTCCAAAAAAAAGAGGAAGAGTGCTCGTCCACTACAGGCTGATACCCCAGACATGGCTACGCAGTCCGGCACGCAAAGGAAGCCTAGCTTCAATGATGCCGAACGTGATGCACTTGTGCAGTATGTGTCCGCACACGACAGCGAAATGTTGATCACTTCAGGGTGCAAGACCACACCTGCCCGACGTCAGGCACACTGGCAGACCGTCGCGGACATCATAAGTGTCCTTGGATCAGTGAGGCGCACAGCTGGTGAGTGCTACAAGCGTTGGAATGACCTTAAGCACAGGGCAAAGAAAAAGCTGGCCTCAAGTCATGCCGCTACTCTGGTGACTGGAGGTGGGTCTCCACAAGAGGACATTGAACTCACTGTACATGAGTCTGTTGCTGGGACCTACGTCACAGAGGAACAGATCCAAGGTGTGGGAGATCTGCCAGATTATGAGGCATTGTCCGGTGAGTGCACATGCATGTGTGTGTGATCCATGTGTGTGTTGTGTGTGTGAGGGGTTCTGATTGAGTGCCAGGTGAGGGTGTGTGCCTGAGTGGTTTGGGTCACCCATGTGCTTCATCCAAAACATTCTGCGCCCCTGGATTTGGGTATTACAGTATCCCTTCTGCCCACAGTAGACTTTTTGTGCAACATCACGCCAGTTGCCTGTCATGATCTCTGCTTCCAAAAGATCAGGACTTGCCCGACTCCCGTGGAAGCAGACCCATAACCCCGGTTCCGAGTGCCAGCCAGTCCCAATTGGGACCTTTTGGACCCTGTCCTGGCGCCAGTGGCACCAGGCTCATAAAGATGCCCAGTCCCAGCGCTGGAAGCGCCGGGCTCATAATGCTTGGGTGGACTTACCTGCAGCAGACCATGCTGCTTACTTAACTGCCATTTGAACCCCTGATCCTCTTCTGTTTGGGACTACTTTTCCTGTTGGGTGGGGCAGGAGCCACTCCCTAGGTTCAGAACACTGGAACTCTTCTGGAAAGCAGGAACTCTTTTCTTACCTAGGGGTGGCTGTGGAAGGAGACACCTAAGCACTACAGGAGGCTATTTAAACCACACCCGATGGATGAATCTTGCTTTGCGTTATTCTGCATTCTCTGCAGCAGAACGCTCATCGTGTCTTCTGCTTCTGATCCTGGGCCTAAGGGAACAAAGGCTTACCATCCTGGAATCCAGTCTTCAGCAGCACCTGTAAAGACAGTCTTCAGCAGCACCTGTAAAGACAAAGAAAGAACAGGTTAGCACTACGGTCTTCAGTGGCAGCGCATCTCTTACCTGGTCCATCGGCTGTTACCAACGCCTCGCGTTGCATTCCGGCATCTGAAAGACAAAGGCTTACCTACTCTTCGCATGCTCCGGAGGTCTTCGCACTGCATTCCGGCATCTGAAAGACAAAAGCTTACCAGCTCTTCGCACGCTCTGGAGGCCTTCGGCGCTGCATCCCGCATCTGAAAGACAAAAGAAGGTGCGTTTAAAGACATTGGGCAACTTTATTACTCACGTGCCATTACTCCTTCCCACGCCGAATCCAGTGGGTATTCCAGCACCCTTCAGCTTCTCTAAAGCTCCGAACTTGTACCTGCAAGATAAAAGGGACAGTTAGTGCGCATCGTGAAGCAGGCTACAAGCGCTTACTTATGTGCTTCCAGGCGCTTCTATTCCTCACGCGGGTTCGATCCTCAACTCTCATCAGCCCGCCATCCGCCATCGCCGGAACCCTGCAAAACAAGAGATATCATTACAAAAGACTTTTAAGACATTTGAAGTGCCCAGAACTTACCGTTCGTGCAGTTAACGACGGACAGCAGTCCTCTGAGGTCAAGAGGCCTGCACCCTTATCCAGTGAAGAAACTGGTTACGGCACCCTGCCCCGAGGCAGATGGAGAGCTCGGTTTCACTTACCTAAGGTGAGGGTGTTAACCTTTGGGGTTCTACAGGAGAAGAGAAAGGGAAGAGGAGAGAGGCACCCAATAACCCCAGTTCATTAATCCCATATTTTCTATCTGCAGACATCTTACTCTTCGAGTCAGACATACAGTGCACAGAGGTCCAGCCCAAAGAGCCAACCGTGTGTTACACATCACCTTTGAAGATACGGCATTCACCCAGTCAAGACCGGCGCCTCTGCGGGAATCAGGTGAGCGTTACAGAACGCAAAGCCTATCGCAAAACTCCCACCCAGGCGCTATGGAAACCTCGGATACCGACCAGCTAGCCCAGTTACTTGGGGAACTAAGAGCAGAAGTGCATGCAGCCCGTCAGGAAACGAATGCTCTAAGAAGGGAACTGATTATTTCCAAGGAGCGAACAGACGATCTCGCTAGACAATTGCTACAGTCACAAGCCGGACAAACTCTGTTACCCGCATCAGGGGCAAATCTTCCTTCAACATCCTCTACGAACCCAGTGCAGATCAACCTACCTGGGAATGTACCTCTGGCTCCGCCCGAACGATTTTCTGGTGACCCAAAGAGGTTTGCAGTATTTATTAATCAGTGCCGGTTGCACTTCTTATGCCGGCCAGCAGCCTTTCCAACTGATCAAGCTAAGGTAGCTTTCGTGCTTTCGTACCTTAGTGGCAATGCGGCAGACTGGTCGATCCCTCTAGTTAATCAAGATAATCCGGTTCTCCATGATTTTCAAGCTTTTCAGCTCAGTATGGAAAAACTGTTTGCAAGACATTCACAGGGGCAGGCCTTGGACAATGAGCTCCTTTCATTGTAACAGGGTAATCAAGACCTTTTGGCTTATATTGCGTCTTTCAACAGACTGATAGTGGAAACTCGATGTCCTGAGGACAAAAGGATTACGCTGTTTTATAGAGGTCTACGTGGAGAGCTCAAAGATGTGTTAGCCCAAGTAGTGAATCCCCCGCAAGACTGTTTGGACTATATTGACTTAGTCGTTCAAATTGACCACAGGCTGCAGAACAGGAAGGCCGATCGTTCCAAGTTTGATGCTCGAGTATTTTCCAAACCACCAACTCCTACCAAAGGAGTAGACTCCGGGGAACCCATGCAAATAGGGGGCCTGAAAGGACCACTAACACAAAAGGAGCGGGAAAGGAGAAAACAGCTGCAATTATGCCTCTATTGCGGAAACTCGGGGCACTTTCTTCGAGACTGTCCGGTGAAACCAGCCAAGAAGGCAGTAGGAGCTGCAGTTACCAGGGTCACAAACTCTGAGCAGGGAAACGACCTCGCCCGACAAGAATAGAGGTCCTCTTGCCGAGCGTTAAAACCAGTTCCGTGACCTCACATTTCGTGATACCTATGGTCCTCATTAGCCCTGAACATCCGGATCGATTACATGCGATTGAAGCTTACGTCGACAGCGGTGCCATCGGCAATTATGTGGATCATGAAATGGTTTTGAGGATGAATCTGGCTCTTTGTCCAAAGGCTATAAAGGACGTCATTACTACGGTGGATGGTACGGAGATAGCCTCCGGACCAGTAACGCATACCACCCAAGAAGTGACGCTAGTAAGTCAAGATGGACACCATGAGAAGATCGTGTTCGATGTGATCAAGGCCCCTCAGTTCCAGATTATTCTAGGAATTCCTTGGTTAGAGAAGCACAATCCTCAGATCGATTGGCGAGCAAGAACGGTTCCGTTTCCAGAATGTGTCTCTACTTGTCACCCTCGACCTGGTGTTGCACTGGCAGCAATTTCCTCGGAGACTCCCCAGTTACCTCCTGAATACCTAGAATTCCAAGATGTTTTCCGGAAGGATCAGGCTAACTCTCTACCTCCTCATAGGTCTTATGACTGCCAGATAGACCTGATACCTGGATCTACTCCTCCTTGTAGTAGAATTTATGCCCTCACCGAGCCTGAGAATCTTCACCTCTGACAATACCTGGATCAATACCTAGCGAATGGGTTTATTCGTCCTTCCAAGTCCCCTGCTTCCTCAGCTTTGTTCTTCGTTCCAAAAAAAGAAGAGGACCTTAGAACTTGTATAGATAATCGCGCCCTGAACCAGATCACCGTTAAGAATAGATATCCGTTACCTTTGATCCCTGAACTCCTGGACCAAGTCAGAAAAGCATGCATATATACAAAGCTGGATCTTAGAGGAGCCTACCACTTGGTACGAGTAAAAGAGGGCGATGAATGGAAGACGGCTTTCCGCACCAAGTATGGGCTATTTGAATATCAGGTCATGCCCTTCGGACTTTGCAATGCCCCGGCCGCCTTTCAATATTTTATGAACGATGTCCTCAGAGAGCTCATAGATGTGTGTGTTGTTGTTTACATTGACGACATCCTCGTTTATTCTTCATCGGAAACTGAACATCGGAAACACGTGAAAATGGTCCTCGAGAGATTGCGTCAACACAAACTTTTCGCTAAGTTGGAAAAATGTGTTTTCAACGTGACTGAAGTTGAATTCTTGGGATTCATATTATCACCTAGCGGAGTGCGTATGGATTCAAAGAAGGTCGATGCAATTCTCAAATGGCCATCGCCATCCTCCGTAAAAGGTGTTCAAAGCATGTTAGGCTTCGCTAACTTTTACCGCAGGTTTATCCCCGAATTCTCTCGAATAGTCCAGCCCATCACCGCCTTGTTAAAGAAAAACAAACATTTTGAATGGTCTACCGAGGCGGAACAAGCTTTCCAGAATTTGAAGACTAGATTTATCTCTGCACCGATCTTAAAACATCCTCGCCCAGAACTCCCCTACATCGTTGAAACTGATGCTTCGAGCCTTGCCATGGGGGCAGTTCTATCACAAAAGGATCCAGTAACCAATCAGTTGCATCCCGTGGCATTTTGGTCCCGCAAATTCTCGCCTCCTGAAATCAATTACACTATTACTGATAAGGAACTTCTAGCTATCAAGTCCGCCTTTAAGGCTTGGCGGCATTATCTTCTGGGGGCCCGACACACCGTTACTGTGATTACAGATCACCGAAACCTGCAATATTTGAAAACCGCAAAAGCTCAATCCTCTAGGCAACTCCGTTGGGCACTATTCTTTGCCGAGTTTGACTTCATAATTACCTATCGACCTGGTACAAAAAACGGTAAAGCTGATGCCCTTTCTCGGATGGGAGTGGAAGAACATTTGATCAATCCTAAACCTGTACCTATCATTCCCGAACAAAGAATTCTAGGTGTAATCGCCACACAATCCATAGAGGAAGTTAAGGATAAAGCCAGGCTACTGGTAACTCCAGCAGACATACAGAATTGGCAACTGCAGGGAAAGGACTTTACGGTGAAGGACAACCTATTATATTTCCAAGAACGGTTATACCTGCCCAGCACAGATTTACAGAAAAAGGTAATCTCTTGTTATCACGATTCTTTAATGGAAGGACATCCCGGTATGACCAAGACCTCGGAAAAGATCAAGCGCTACTTCTGGTGGCCGTCTTGGAAAAAAGATATCAGAGACTTTATAATGTGCTGTGGAGTATGCGCCCAAAACAAGAGTCAAAAGGAAAAACCAGCCGGCCTCTTACACCCTATTGACATCCCGCCTCGCCCTTGGCATACGCTTTCTATGGACTTCATCACCGATCTACCTCCATGCTTCGGATACAATACGATCCTATTAATCGTGGACCTATTCTCCAAGATGGCGCATTTCATTCCACTCAAAGGCTTACCAACAGCAGCAACTCTGGCCCGAGAATTTCTCGAAAACATCGTCCGACTGCACGGTTTTCCTTCAGTTCTAATTTCGGATCGAGGTAGTCAATTTATTTCTCATTTTTGGCGAAGTTGCTGTCGGTCGGCTCAAATTGATGTGAGACTTTCGAATAGCCACCACCCTCAAACTGACGGACAAACCGAGAGGACCAATCAAACTCTGGAACAGTATTTGCGCTGCATGCTACAACACACTGAAAAAACTTGGAAAGATATCCTTTGGATAGCCGAATATGCCTACAATAACTCTGTCCACTCGGGAACTGGGAAGACCCCGTTTTTTCTTTTATACGGTAGTCACCCTCGAACCTCGGAGTTGGATCCACTCCAAGATCTTGGAACACCAGCAGTAGACCACCTGCATTCTACAATCACCCAAGCCTTTAAGGAAGCCGTTTCTCACCTTCAAAGGGCTAAAGAACAATACAAGAAAGGAGCAGACCAACATCGGAAGGAACCCCCCCAATATCAAGTAGGAGATCAAGTCTGGTTATCCACCAAATATCTACCTCTAAAAGGACCACGCACATTCAACCCAAGATACCTTGGTCCCTATTCCATCACTACCATAGTAAATCCAGTAGCGGTCAAGTTGGACTTGCCCCCTCACATGAAGATACATCCGGTCTTCCACGTCTCTCTATTAAAACCCGTGCAACCTCAAACCCGACTAACTACATCTCCAAAACCTATTCTAGTTGATGGAGAACTCGAGTTTGAAGTCAAAAGCATCCTGGATTCCAAGATCTCCAAATCTAAACTATTTTACCTGATTGACTGGAAAGGCTACGGTCCCCAAGAAAGATCCTGGGAACCTGCAGAATATGTCCACGCGCCTCGTCTAATCAAAAGATGTCATCGAACATTTCCTAACAAGCCCAAACCCCCGGAGAAGCCTGGTTTGGGAGGGGCCTTGAGGGGTGGTGCTGTCATGATCTCTGCTTCCAAAAGATCAGGACTTGCCCGACTCCCGTGGAAGCAGACCCATAACCCCGGTTCCGAGTGCCAGCCAGTCCCAATTGGGACCTTTTGGACCCTGTCCTGGTGCCAGTGGCACCAGGCTCATAAAGATGCCCAGTCCCAGCGCTGGAAGCGCCGGGCTCATAATGCTTGGGCGGACTTACCTGCAGCAGACCATGCTGCTTACTTACCTGCCAGTTGAACCCCTGATCCTCTTCTGTTTGGGACTACTTTTCCTGTTGGGTGGGGCAGGAGCCACTCCCTAGGTTCAGAACACTGGAACTCTTCTGGAAAGCAGGAACTCTTTTCTTACCTAGGCGTGGCTGTGGAAGGAGACACCTAAGCACTACAGGAGGCTATTTAAACCACACCCGATGGATGAATCTTGCTTTGCGTTATTCTGCATTCTCTGCAGCAGAACGCTCATCGTGTCTTCTGCTTCTGATCCTGGGCCTAAGGGAACAAAGGCTTACCATCCTGGAATCCAGTCTTCAGCAGCACCTGTAAAGACAGTCTTCAGCAGCACCTGTAAAGACAAAGAAAGAACAGGTTAGCACTACGGTCTTCAGTGGCAGCGCATCTCTTACCTGGTCCATCGGCTGTTACCAACGCCTCGCGCTGCATTCCGGCATCTGAAAGACAAAGGCTTACCTACTCTTCGCATGCTCCGGAGGTCTTCGCACTGCATTCCGGCATCTGAAAGACAAAAGCTTACCAGCTCTTCGCAGCTCTGGAGGCCTTCGGCGCTGCATCCCGCATCTGAAAGACAAAAGAAGGTGCGTTTAAAGACATTGGGCAACTTTATTACTCACGTGCCATTACTCCTTCCCACGCCGAATCCAGTGGGTATTCCAGCACCCTTCAGCTTCTCTAAAGCTCCGAACTTGTACCTGCAAGATAAAAGGGACAGTTAGTGCGCATCGTGAAGCAGGCTACAAGCGCTTACTTACGTGCTTCCAGGCGCTTCTATTCCTCACGCGGGTTCGATCCTCAACTCTCATCAGCCCGCCATCCGCCATCGCCGGAACCCTGCAAAACAAGAGATATCATTACAAAAGACTTTTAAGACATTTGAAGTGCCCAGAACTTACCGTTCGTGCAGTTAACGACGGAAAGCAGTCCTCTGAGGTCAAGAGGCCTGCACCCTTATCCAGTGAAGAAACTGGTTACGGCACCCTGCCCCGAGGCAGATGGAGAGCTCGGCGTTCACTTACCTAAGGTGAGGGTGTTAACCTTTGGGGTTCTACAGGAGAAGAGAGAAGAGAAAGGGAAGAGGAGAGAGGCACCCAATAACCCCAGTTCATTAATCCCATATTTTCTATCTGCAGACATCTTACTCTTCGAGTCAGACATACAGTGCACAGAGGTCCAGCCCAAAGAGCCAACCGTGTGTTACACATCACCTTTGAAGATACGGCATTCACCCAGTCAAGACCGGCGCCTCTGCGGGAATCAGGTGAGCGTTACAGAACGCAAAGCCTATCGCAAAACTCCCACCCAGGCGCTATGGAAACCTCGGATACCGACCAGCTAGCCCAGTTACTTGGGGAACTAAGAGCAGAAGTGCATGCAGCCCGTCAGGAAACGAATGCTCTAAGAAGGGAACTGATTATTTCCAAGGAGCGAACAGACGATCTCGCTAGACAATTGCTACAGTCACAAGCCGGACAAACTCCGTTATCCGCATCAGGGGCAAATCTTCCTTCAACATCCTCTACGAACCCAGTGCAGATCAACCTACCTGGGAATGTACCTCTGGCTCCGCCCGAACGATTTTCTGGTGACCCAAAGAGGTTTGCAGTATTTATTAATCAGTGCCGGTGAGGAGATGGTGCAGACCCAGGAGGGATCTCAGGCACGACCGGGCACCAGTGGGGGACGGGGTGTGGTGGTGGGTGAGAACCCACTCTTGCTGCAGATCGTTCTCTCCAGGGGTGTCTCTGGGTGCACCTCACCAGACCTCTTTTCTGGTGTTGAATCGTATGATGAGACCTATGTGGCTTCGCAGGTAGGTGTTTCTGGGAGGGATTCTGTTCTGTCCGACCCATCTGCACCAGGGGTACAGCCCACTATGGGGATGTCAGTGTTGGTAGGTCCGCCTTTGGTGGTTACGGATGCAGGGCCACACTCCGCAACATCTGATCCTGTTCCTGGGCCAGCAGATCAGAGGGGGAATGCAGTCCTGCAGCCTCAGGCAGTGCTGACACAGCAAGGCACAGTTCGCCTTGACCCAGACAGGTGTGGTGCCCGCCAATGCGGTGGCCGTACGCCACCAGGCAATACCGCATGGGAGAGATCCATATACGGTATGGCAAACCAACAGGCAGCAGCATCTGAGATGATGGCTCAAGCTGTGGAGAGGGTGGCCACTTCCATTGTCCCCCCAGAGAGGAAGATGGAGCAACTACAGCAGGCAACAGACTCCATTTTCCAATCACTCAGGGACGACATGTTGGCGTCCAACAGGGACATACGGGCGGCCCTGGACACTCTGCGGGAAGCCTTTTCTTTAGAGTCCCAGGGCCAGAGGGAAGCCCTGACGGTAGAAGTCCGTCACCTCAGGCAGACTCTTGTGGAGCTTGAGGCTTCCACTGTCACGAGGACAGAACAGCTGCTGGAGTGTGTCACACGTACGCTCTCAGCAGAGATGCAGGCAACTCGGGAGGAGGTCCGGGCATCACATAAGGTGGTGCATGGGGATCTCCGCACCATAATCCTCCAGAACGAGACCTTTCACACCCGCATGCTTGCTGCCATGGAGGACCAGAATTAGGGCTTTGCGTGGGCTGCCTCCCATAGCACCACCACCTCCTGTGGCAGCAGCAGCACAGGGTGATGCGAGCGAGCACAGCGATTCAGAATCTCTCACATTAGCGTAGCCGTGCAGGCCATGAGCCCATGAAGGTGTTTTTTTTTCGCAACATCCACACAGGTGGCTGTTGGTGTGCACCTTGTCCTCGGACCTCCTGGGTGGCCTCCCCCACCCTCCCTGCCCCCCACATGGCCATTTTTGATTTTTGATTTTTGGATTTTGGATTTTGGTTTTTGATTTTTGATTTTTTGTTACAGTGTGTTGCCTTGTGTGTCTCCCGTGGGCATCCACTGTATTGCGGCTGGGCACATGCAGGCTTGTCCTGAGTTTGGGTTAGATGCTTGGGTTCGGGAGACACACACCCCTCCTGCTTCCCGTTACCATGGGCTTGCAAAGGGTGTGCCCAAGTGACAGTAACTTACACAGTGACGTTGGACTCCCATGACATGTGTGGGCAGTCTGTAGTCAATACTGTGTATACATTCCTAGTGCATATTGTTGTAGTATTGTACACTGCATGGTGTATTGATGTGTGCTTGTGCATCCATGTCTCCCTCCTAATTTGCAGGTTCATTCCACATGTCTTCACAAGGACGTCTAATTTGGTGATGGAGTTCATGTTGTAAGCAGTGCACTTCCAGATTTGCGTGGCACCAACACTGTACAGTTGGGGGTGGTCGATGTGCTAGCATCACCAGGTTGTAAGTCTATGTATCCTTTAACTTAGTACTGTCATGTGAATGCTATGTTTGGGGTGGCTAGCTGCATTGTATTGTGGTAAGTCTTTGGTCATGTGTGTTGTCAGTTCTACATTAATGGGAGCACATTGTGTGTGGCCATTTTCCCATCGGGACACTGTACTTTGGGACACTTGTGTCATGTTTTGGGGATTCCTTTGTCTGCTCTCACATAGCATGACATGCCATGGTGTGTTGGGGGGCGGTGCTGGGGAGGTGTTGAGTGACATGTCACTGTTGTCATGTTGTATCTTTCAAGGGGGTAATGATTTTAGCAGCTTAGAAGTGTGTCTTTTGATGACACAGCATTGGTGGTGTTTGTGTAGGTAGGGATGCACACAATGGAACACTACCAGGTGAAAAATCTCAGGCTGGTATGGTTGTGACAGTTGACTGTCAGTTGAATCATCATCATTGATAGTCAGCTGGTATGTGCCAGGGCTGTGTGCACTCCACAGGGGTGTGATTTTAGGTGAAGTAATTAGCCACCAGCTGCGTACGGGCTGCCTCACCTTTCCCCTCCCATGCGCAGCGGGCGTGCATGTGGTTGGGGATGTGGGGGCACCACCATGTCCACCGGCAGGCGCCTGCGTGTTGCAACGTTGTGCAGGACACATGCTGCCACTATGATCCTGCAGACTACTGGGGGAGCGTATAGCAGCTGCCCACCAGAGCGGTCAAGGGAGCGAAAGCGTGACTTGAGCACTCCGAATGGGTGCTCTACTATGCTCCGGGTTGCAATATGGGCTGTGTTGTATCTTACCTGGGGTGGCGTGGTGGGGTTCCAAATTGGCGTCATCATGTGTGGTGCTCAGAGGGTAGGCACTGTTCCCTGGGGAGGTGGTGATGGGTATCATTAGTGGGGTTGTGACATTACTCAGTATCTGACATGCATGCATGTGCTGTGGCATTTATACTCACCAACCAGCCATGTATCGCCATGCCGACCAGCTTCTAGGTCCCGGTTTAGGGTTGACATTCTGTAAATGAAACTGTCGTGGGTGGACCCTGGATAGTTGGCATATACTGAGGTGATGATTCCCTTGGCATCACATACTACCTGGACGTTGATGGAATGCCAGTGCTTGCGGTTTCTATAGATGTGCTCAGTTGCCCTGGGGGGACGTAGTGCCACATGGGTGCAGTAAATGGCACCCAGCACTTTGGGGAAGTGTGCCACCCCGTAAAAATCCTGGACAACAGCCTGCCTTTCTGCAGGTGATCTGGGCTGGTATATGTGCCTGCGTACTGATGGGGTGCAGTCATGATGGCCAAGACCTGGTTTAGGCAGCGTGACTGCGTGGCCTGTGAGATGCCCCCAACTATGGCACTTGTCCGCTGAAATGATCCAGTGGCCAAGAAGTGCAGTACATTAAGGACCTTCACCAGGGGGCTCAGTGCTTGGGAGCAGAGGGTGGGTGATGTGAGGTCATCCTCCCACTCACTGACCAGGTCGAGTATTATGTGAGGTGGAAACCTGACTATCCTCCTCCTCCTCCTGCGGTATACCACGCCCACTGCTGCTAGGAACGGTATATTCATCCTGGCGTCTGAGCTTGTTTGTTGTTTGCGCGCACTTTTATGCTGCGCGGGTCGACGTACGCCTGCTTCCTGCTTGCGTATGTGTTTCCGGATTAGCGCGACTTTTTTTGCGTGTGCGTGAGGCCGTTCCGCGCATTTGCCTCCTGTACTTCCACGCCCACCACAGTGATACACGTACCCCGCTCGCCAAGGCCCAATCGCGTGTGAGACTTCCCGCGAGCACCCGAAATACACGCTATTTTTGACACAGCGGGTGTCCGTGTTTGTTGCGTACCCCTTTGCACGTCATTTGTCCTAGAGGGCCAAAGTATGGGACATTCATCGAGCTGTATATACGTCTTTTCGTTAGCGCACATTCTTTTGATGAGCAGGGACGCTAATGCCTGCCTTCATGTGGCGGACATGTGTTGATGTACATAGTTGACTTTTGGTTTGTGTCGTGGGATTGCCATTTCACTGCTGGGGGGTGGGTGTGCAAGGGGACATGAGTGGGGGCCTGCTAGCAGGTGCCCTGCACTGGTGGGGGGTGGGTGTGCAGGGGGACATGAGTGGGGCCCTGCTGGCAGGTGCACCGCACTGGTGGGGGGTGGGGGTGCAGGGGGACATGAGTGGCACATGAGTGGGGGCCTGCTGGCAGGTGCCCCGCACTGGTGGGGGGTGGGTGTGCAAGGGGACATGAGTGGGGGCCTGCTGGCAGGTGCCCCGCACTGGTGGGGGGTGGGGGTGCAAGGGGGCATAAGTGGGTGCCTGCTGGCCGGTGCCCCGCACTGGTGGGGGGTGGGGGTGCAGGGGGACATGAGTGGGGGCCTGCTGGCAGGTGCCCCACACTGGTGGGGAGTGGGGGTGCAGGGGGACATGAGTGGGACATGAGTGGGGGCCTGCTGGCAGGTGCCCCGCACTGCTGGGGGGTGGGGGTGCAGGGGGACATGAGTGGGACATGAGTGGGGGCCTGCTGGCAGGTGCCCCGCACTGGTGGGGGATGAGGGTGCAAGGGGACATGAGTGGGGGCCTGCTGGCAGGTGCACCGCACTGGTGGGGGGTGCAGGGGGACATGAGTGGGACATGAGTGGGGGCCTGCTGGCAGGTGCCCCGAACTGGTGGGGGGTGGGTGTGCAAGGGGACATGAGTGGGGGCCTGCTGGCAGGTGCCCCGCACTGCTGGGGGGCGGGGGTGCAGGGGGTCATGCGTTGGTGATCAGTAGTAGTAGTGGTGCAAGCTGACATGTGGCTTGCCTGGGGGGCATGCCCATGGTGGATGGGCTGCCTGCGGAACATGAAGTCCCCTGTAGTGTGGGCTGCCTGCAGGGGCCGTGGAGGGTGTAGAGGGAACACCTGGGAGGACTCACACTGCCAATTCACGTGTAGGACTCCCCTGCACCCCAGGAATACACGCACCCCACTCGCACAGGGCCTATCGCGTTTGAAACTTCCCGCGAACCCCTGGATTACACGCATCCCGCTCCCCCAGGCACGATCGCGTGTGGAACTTCACACGCACCCCTGAAATACACGTACCCCGCTCCCCCATGCCCGATCGTGTGTGAAACTTCACGCGCACACACGAAATACACGCACAAGCTGATTTTTCACACGGCGGGTGTCGCTGTTTGTCGCGTACACCTTTGCACATCATTTGTCCTAGGGGGCCACAATATGGGACATTCATCAGAGCTGTTTATTCGTGCTTTTTGTTAGCGCACATTTTGGCGCACATTTTTTTCCTGCGCAGGGACGCTACCGCCTGCCTTCCTGTGGCGGACGGGTTGGGGTCAGTGCGCGTCTTTGCCCGTGCGCTGGTTTGCCCTATTCGATTCCATGAATACGTGTTGTAGGCGAGCGTGTGGGTGTTCCACGCACTTGCCTCCTGTACTTCCCCCGTGACGCCCACATTTTCACGAGTTGTTCCCCATTCCGAGTGTTCCGCCCCGTTTTCCGCCTACTTTTGTTATGTGCGCCATGCTATGTGCGCTTTCGCTGTGGCCTTGGCGCACGCCGTTAGATGACCTGTGCGCCGGCGTGCGCCGCGCACTTTTTCAGCGCACATCCCAGATTTCACTTGCGCATGGACTTCCATGAATAGATGTGCGATGGTTTCCCTGCGATATTCGCACTTGCACTGCGATTTTCGCTCTTTCACTGCGAATCGCACGTTTTCGCACGCTTGCACCGGAATTTTCGGCGCACATTGATTCCATGAATCGGCCTGTCAATGTCTGTCGTAGTTCTCTAATCCAACTTTTATCATCACAGTGTAAAGTGTTACAACTCTGAGTTTGGGCATCATATAGTGATTTTGCAATTCAAGGCTATTTAATTTAGTAAAAACATTATCTGTGTTGCATACATAAACATCTGGGACCCATAGCACTGTACGTTCACTGTGCACCTAGGAAAGAGTCAATGTTCGGTCTTGTAACTCCGGAACTGAACGGGTTACAGAATTCGACCCTGGTGGCATTGCCAAGGTGCTATCATCAACGACCTCTCACATACCCCTTTTTTAATGGCATTAATGGTTTCCAAAGCCAATTGGTTTACCACCCTGTAGAAGACCCATGTTTCCTCTCAAGCTGTTGGAAGGCAATTGCCACTTCTTTTAAGGCAAAAGTAATTGTCTGCATGCTAACCCTCTTCTGCCTCCCATAAACCTCTGGTGCTAAGTGTACTTATGCACCAAGGCACGTGTTGTGTTTTTGGCACCCTTCATTCCAGAAGCATCTTTGTCAGCCGCTGGACCACAGTTTGCCAAATGGCGTCCCCACCACTGCAAGTGATTCTCCTGGCTTATGGCCAGTAATGATGCTATCAAATTCATAGCGTTTCTGCCAAGAACAACCTTTTTGTTGGACCCCATGGTCCATCTATTCAAAGGAAGCTGGCAGATCCATCTTGATGAAAACAGATAAATTGTACCTGGCCAGGAGAAGATCATCTCTCATGCAGAGCAAGCTGTTGACAACTTGTTCCAATACTACCTCTAAAAATGCAAAGATTGGAGAAAGGGGACATTTTACAAGCAAGTCAAATCCAATACTTCTTTTTCAAGTAAATGTTTTGCAAAAGAGCCTGTGAGGAATGGGAAGGATGATGCCGTTGTGGCAGGTTGGGTTCATCGCCTCTATAAGGGCTCTCAATATGCAGCAATACGATTCCAAAAGAGGCAAGAAGGCACATGGCTCAGATCTTAGGTCATTTGTTCTTCGCTCTCTATAATCACCTCCATGTCCAACAATAGAACCGGCAGGAGGCATTCTGGCACAAAAGAAGCTTTGCAGTGTAGGTCATGGCACCAGAACAACTCCTAGAGCAATAATGGCTCTGATACAATCCAAAGATATATGTAGGAATCACAGACTACCTCCTTCTCCTGTATTTTACAGTTTTTAGACCCAACTCCACGTTTGTTATTTTGGGAGAATGAATGACTCTATGGCATAAGAGAGATGCCATTGTTTTGTATACTAACCCCTGATGAATGCGAAGAATTGCTATATGTGATCAAGAGAACCATGATGTGTTATATGCTTTTTATATGATACACTTTGAACAAAGGAAACTTTTGAGAAATTAATACAACTATTGTTTCCCTTGTGATAACATGAAGGTTTAAGTCTGGTCTATGCCCGTTGATATGAGTGTCAACAGTGAGTAGTGGAGTTGGGTCTAAAAATTGTAAAATACAGGAGAAGGTGGTAGTCTGTGATTCCTATATATAACTTTGTACTTTCCCTCTTATATCACAGACCGCTCGTTAACAAAAAATGCTGGGTTCGACCTGCTGGATACATCTAATACAATCCAGAAAATATGCAAGAAAAGATTAATCTGCTTGCTCATTCTTCATTTGGAATCCACTTATCAGACAAATATTCAGGAAGTAGGAGGCTACTGACAATTCCGGAGAGTGCTGTTTTTGTTTGTTTCACTGAGTCAGTCCTCATTTCGACAGTAGGAAGTAACCTTTTGAACACACCTGTTGGATGCTGTACAAGTTTGCTCAATCTGCCTTGAGTGTTGAATCCCTCTAACAGTGGTCTTCAAACTGTGGGGCTGTCCCCTTAGGGGCCACTGATGGATGTCCAAGTGGGCACGAGGCTCTTCAAAATGGGTGTATGTTGACTGCTTTTAAAAAACAATATAAGCAGATGTGGTGACTGGGGGTGTTACCAACTATGATATTGCATTTTCTTTTAGTTTCTTTGAGGCCCCTCTGATGCAATGAGGCTGACCTACAGCCTGGCCTACAGCTGAACACCGGTGCCAAGCGAGGTTGCAGAGCTGAGCATAGCTGCAGAATGCGTGATGCCTCAGGCTAAATAGGCCAGTTCATGAGCCCCTCCTGAGAAGTGAACAGCTGATGAGACTGCTGGATCAAATCCCCAAGGCTAGAGGCTGACTCGCAGATATGACACAGCATTTCGCAACTGTATACTCCTTCCCCTTTTCTCAGAAATTGACCTGTTTGTTATTATATGTGCTTTATACGTGCTTCTTTATGGGTGGAGAATGGATTTAGCCACTAAATATGTGTATAAGGATGAGTCAGTCAGGCCTGGGGGTAAGAACCCCTATACTGTACGCCCTTCCCAAAATTCATAAGGATAGCCAGACTCCCCCTGGTAGACGCATCGTCTCAGGATGCGGCTCTATCCTTGAACCCATTGGAAAATTTATAGATCACTTCCTCAAACCCATGAGTCAGCGCACCCCTACTTATTTAAGAGACACTATGGATACCATCACCCGGTTTGAAAACCAGCCATTCAATCCCTCAGAGGACCTCCTGGTATCTTTAGACATTAAGAGTCTGTATACCTCAATCCTGCAACAACAAGCACTGGAATGTATCCGGCACCACCTGACACAGCACATGACACAGAGACGGGTGCCCATCAACTTCATCATAGAACTACTTGAAATAGCCCTTACCAACAATTTCTTTGAGTACAACAACACCTCTTACCTTCAAACATGTGGCACTGCCAAGGGGGCAGTTTTTGCACCCAGTATGGCCATCATCTTTATGTCTGAATTTGAATTGACACACGTCCTCAATGTCGCCAACCCGTACCTCGACTCTGTGAACTTGTGGTTCAGGTACATGGATGATATTATCTTCCTCTGGAAAGGGG
This sequence comes from Ambystoma mexicanum, assembly GCF_040938575.1. Lineage (NCBI taxonomy): Eukaryota > Metazoa > Chordata > Amphibia > Caudata > Ambystomatidae > Ambystoma > Ambystoma mexicanum. The sequence goes on along the minus strand of NC_090930.1, from coordinate 1,104,331,807 downwards.
AAGACGACAGCCTGATGCAATTCTTCCAATGGTTGAACCAACACACAACAGAAATACAGTTCACCATCAATAAAAGTAACCAGAAAATGAACTTCTTGGACCTTACCATACCGCCTAAGAACAACAAATTAGAATGCTTTATCTTTAAAAAGGCTATGGACCGCAACACTGTCCTGCATTACAACAGCCACCACCCCAAGAGCCTACGAGACAACCTACCATATGGGCAGTTTTTGAGGATCCGCCGTAACTGTACTCAAATGGATGATTTGCAAAAACATTCCAACGAACAACAACAAAAACTGATTTCAAGAGGATACCCCAAAAAACTCATAAAAAACACTCACAAAAGAGCTAGATTTACTCCTAGCGAAGCCCTCCTGACACCCAAAGCCAATAACACCACCTCTGAGAGTATTATGACTTGTGTTACCACCTTTTGCACAACCACCTCCAAACTCAAATCTCTTATTTCTAAATTTTGGCCTCTCTTTCAACTCAATCTTCCTATGCAACCGAAACCACGGATGGCACTCAGGAGGTCCAAAAATCTCAAGGAATTGCTCATCAGCGCCAAAACAGACAAAACCCTGACTCGCTCAACACTGTGGGACATGAGAGAGATTATTGGACACCACCCCTGCGGCTAGTGCACCGCATGCAGTCAAACCAAGAAACTCAATTCCTTCAACATTGAAGGCAAAGAATGGAAAATCAGGCACTTCTCCAACTGTAAATCCACCAATGTCATTTACGTAATCCAGTGCCCTTGCGGCTTACGATATGTCGGGCAAACTGCCAGACCCATCCACAAACGCATTGGCGAGCACAGATCACGGATCCGATGTAAGACCCTCACCGCCCCTCTGGTACATCATTTTAATGAATACCGTCACGATCCAGACTCCTTCTTATGGTGGGTGGTGGACAAAGTGCATTCAAAAACTAACATCAGCAACACTCTGAATCACAAAGAAGGGTGGTGGATGCACAAACTCAAATCCACGACCACCGGCCTCAACGAGGCTCCTCCCGGACCCTTCTAATACCTGACCTTGACAGTTTTTTCTCTCTACGCTCTCCCAATCACCGCGACCCCTGTGGGGATACAGTAAATAGCTGCTACCCCCATACGTCTCGAATCACCTCATTAACAGAATGTTAGTCGGTTATACCGCCAACTTGGGAGATTGTACCTCATCTGTCTGTCAGTCGTTGGTATTCAAACTGACCCCCGGTCCCATCCAGGACCACAGTCTTCTTACCACTTTGCCTAGTCTACTAACCTAACACTTATGTAACCACTGGGCACATGGCATCATCACTAGACTCTGTGTGGTTGCTTGTATAGTTGCCAGTTCGCACATAAAATGATGTGTTATTCACTATGGTTTCTGTAGCCTAACATTACCATCAACATACTGCCAGAAGCTGCATACATGTGAATATGTATATTAGATGTTACCACTGAGACCCCGGTCTCACATGAATCGGCACGGCTACCGCCAGGGTCCTAATGAGGTCCTAAATGTTACAGGGCAATACAGCACATGTTGATGAGTTCCAGTAGGAGACGAGGTGAGTACACGTGTGATTACATCGCTTTCATTACTAAAAAATAAAATAAACCAACGTTGGCAAAACGAACACTTTGGGCTTTTGTGTAATCATGGGATAGGCATTTGCCAGGTACTGCCAACATGGTGCTACCTGATCTTAAGATTGGAACAAATGGCAAATGGTGTGAGTAGCCGGCCATATGATGATATTCCAAATTCCAGAAGCTTTTATTTTGCACATTGGTGTGAATCCATCAACGTGGCTTAATGGCGGTGATCACTTTTGCTGCAGTGACGCATCATTAAAAACACAAGCTCTTAAGGACGCGGCCTGGTGATGTCAATGGCACGTCTATTGAGTAGAAGGGCATGTCGAATCAATGTGTTGGCAATGGCCGTGCCTCCCAGAGCACCGCATTCCATTGAATCAGGAGATATTGTGCCCAGTACCAAAGGCAGCGCCTTAGTACATCCCGCTCCATCGACAATGAAAAATGATGTCAATGGAATTCTTTTTTTTCTTCTTTTTGCTCAATGCTGCCAAGATGATTTTTTGGCAGATGGCAAAATACAGCAATATTTGGCACCTGACTTAATTATTTTGCAGCTAATTAGGAGACTTGATAACTGCGGGAATCAGGTCAGATTTATTAGTCATGAATATTTTCATAAAAGGATTCTAGTTCACTACCCACACACACAAATTCTTACTGTGAAAAACAGGAAATCAAATTGTACGCATCGCATTGGTTGTTATATGTTTCCTAGGACACGAAAGAAAAAGCAGGTGAAGGGGGTTGATAAAACATAGAATGGAACACATTTATGGTATACATATTTTATCACAAAAACATCAGATTAGAGTTACCTTTTCTGCAATGTAGAGTACGATGTATGCTGTTGCACCGGCTGTGTTTTTTACTCAATAAAAGTGCATGAAAAGACCATAGGCTAGATGACATACATTGGTCCAGCAATAGGTGTTATGGCAATGACATTTCTTCCAGCTGTAAGTGCAAAAGATCAACTTTGAACTAGTCACTCGGCGATAAAAAATAGTCTTAGCACTGGTCTGTCTATTTTTTATTTTTTTTATTTATGTGCATTTAGTTTATTACAAACTTTAGACACATAAAATAAAAAGTCATAGTATACAAAATATAATAAAACGATACAGTGAATGTAAAACAAATATACATTAAATCGACACCATCTGTACATTTCAATTCATCACAGGTCAAGTTCATTGGAGAAAATGCATAACAGTTAAGATTGCAACGTACTTGTGCCAATTTAAAATGTCTTCAATGCTTCTCTCCATATATAAAAAGCTGCAGCCGTGATTACAACTGGTGAAGCACCCAGTATGGTAGACCAAAATTGGTCTCCGGAGCAATCATCAATGTTAGTTATGTAATCGTTGCAGCCACGGCAATAAAAAGTTTGCAGTCCGACAGAACATGACGGATGTCTCTATTTCTGTGTGGCAAAGACGGCAAACATGTTCTTCCAAGGGAATTGTTTTCCAGGCTCCAAGTAGCTCCATAGTGGCGAGCAGATTCAATCAAAAAATGCAGGATAAAACGTTTAAGTTCAATGGAACAAAACTGTGGCAGATAAGTAGATGGCGAATACATAAGATAACCTAATCTTTAAAAAAAACATTGTATCTGGTTTTACCATAAAGCTTGTTAACGTTACTGGCCATATCCCATTTCTTTTGATTTTATCTACATAATTGGGGTCAGTAGTCAACACGTCAGTGGTTAGACGCAATTCAGAGATAAATGCAGTAGCGGTGGTTACCAGATCTGCAAGAAAAATGTTTTTTGCACCATGGTCCAAGTCTTTACCCATGAGCAAAAATAAATAATTAGAAAAGTGCTTGTTGACTAGGAACTTTTTATATAGAAGGGTTCTATGCACGTGCCAAGAGGTTTTCAGCGACGTGACCCCGTACTTGAGCCTCAGCGCCTCGACTGGAACACAATTTGGCATGTTAATTACCGATCTCGATATTTTTCCCTCGAGTTGTTCCAACCAAGCAACTTGTTTGTTATTCAGAACTACCATGCCATATAGTGTGGTAGGTACCATGTTAGTGTCCCTCGATGTTATACCCTCCACGGTGAACAATGAAATGTTTAATGGCCAACCATTTTCTCCATACTTTTGGGGGCAATATTTCCTTGGTAGTGGGTAAGGCCAGGATTTGAAGTAATCGAAAAGTCCAAGTAATTGTATTCGAGCCCTCTGTCAAGGGCAGTCTTGTCTATATGCCAGACATATTTACCATTGTCGGTTCCCTTTTATGCGCAATATTTTCGATTTTGATGTACTGATCACCATGGCGTTCTTATTAGCATAGTCTACCAACGCAGTTATAGGGCACTGTAGACCGACTGCAGTAAGATCAAACATAATGATGTCATCCGCGTATGAGAGCCAAGGTATTTTTATACCATGTATGCTTGGATGAAAATTGAAGAAAAAACATACTCAAGTCCGCGGTGAAAAGTTATACAAAATCGGACCCAACACGCAGCCTTATTTGAGACCACTGTCAGTGTGCATGTATTTGGTACAAAGACCAGTCGAGTTTAAATGAACTGTAATTGACGTATTAGAATACAATTGCTCTATATAGTATAGCAAATCACCGTCTATACCCCAGGCTATAAGTTTGTCCCAAAGTAAAACTCGTGGGACGAGTTTGAAGGCCTTACTTGCAATGAAGGTATGGTCTATTAATCTTTATCGGTCCCCCTGCTAAATATTGCAGTACACTTATGTTTGTTATAGTGTTATAATTTTGTCTAAATCCCGTTTGGAAAGGACTGGTCAGTCTATGCTTAAGTTGTTGTATGAATTCCATGCACTACTTTAGAATTACCCAATATAATAGCACTTTTTGGATCGGCCTAACTCTAGTAGGTAGTTGAGTAAATGTGTGATTAATTCTACACATTCGTTACTCAAAAACAAAAATACCCCTAACATTGGAAAAACCAACACGTTTGACTTTAGTGTAGACATGGGAGTGGCATTTGCCAGGTACTTCCATTATGGTGCTAACTGACCTTAAGATATGAACAACCGGCAAATAGAGTGAGAACCTGGCCAGAGGATGGCAGTGTCCCTGTTGAATGTCCCTACAAAATGCAGAACTGTTGACTTTGCAAAGGCTTGTTTCTGAACAGGAATGCAGTGCAACACATGGAAGAACACAGAGGAGCCCCAGGAATGAAGGCAATACATCCAAAATCGACTATCAGCACACATTGTGTTTCCTCACAAATTGGGATTTTATGTAGCCCCATTGTGTGTGTGTGTCTACTTTATTCAAGATACTAACAATAGAACTCAATGGGCTTCCACTACTTGTCTATAGCACAAAACAGACAGTAGTTATTTTGTTAAAAATAAGTTATTCCTGGGTCTAAATCCCTGTTGATAGCTCTCTGGCCCTGTGTTCAGATATCACATGTCCCCAATTGTGTGGCACCATCATCCCTAGATTAGCGATGGTGTACCGCCTGCAAAGGGGTGTGGAGATTCTTGCCCTAAGCTCTCTCACTACTTTCCCAAAATGTAATTCTTATGCGCACATTTCTTGGTGGTCAGTTCTCTTCTTTATTTTTACTGCCCCCAGTCTACATGTCTTATATTAAAAAGAACTGTTGAGGCCAAATGGCCGGATACAGCTTCATAATTGTTGGTGTGATCTATCAGTAAACATACTTTTACTGTTGGATAAGGTTAAAATGATGTATAATTACTCAAGCCCTATCTTCAAATGTGTATAGGATCTTGGAGTTGAGGTCATCAGCCTGTCAACTCTTAGGGTTTGTCAACCGGTTTCAGCGGAGCTGATAACTAGCCGCTTTCTTCAGGACGGAGAATCATGCATTCTCAATGGCACTATGATTTCTTCACAGGTCTCTCTAGTGTTGCTAGTAGCTTTGTCAATTTCACATATATACTTCGTGGCTTCCTGCTTAAATAGCCTACAAAAAGAAATCCTCATTTGTCACTTTGTCTAAACATAGTCTTCTAGGTACAGTAGGTGCTGCCACCAATAAGTACATGAGGACAAAATCGGGTAAATTACCTGCTGTGTTCGTATCCCCTCCTGTCAGGCTGTGTGGTTTCTTTTTGTGAGTGCTGATGTCTTAATTACGTCAGGCCTTCTTCCTGCTCCGATGTACAAGGGAGCTGTGGAGAGGAGACCATATCGGGTCAGTACTGGTTGTGCTCCATATCATTATGCCGTTTGTAAACGATACAGCGACTTCTTTCATGCAGCATACTCTGCGCATAGCTATACTGGAGTATGTGCGGGATTGTAAATGATACAGAGACTTCTTTCGTATGGCATACTCTTGGAGTTTCACATAGCTGTACCGGAGTATATACGGACTTGTTGTGTCCGTGCCTTAGGGTCATATCAATCCACGTATATGGTGTAATCATTTTTGGATTCCCACTCTATGTTATGTTACTTTCGTGGATGCCCTGCTGTTCTTTACCATAGTTTTGCTGAGAATTCTCCCTCAAACGCGAAACGAGCCATCTGCCATTAGTCGGCAGTCGCAACCACCATGTAATGTTACGTCCGTATTTCTTTGCACAGTCTCGCGTAGTCACGTGAGGTCGGAGAACTACCAGAGTCCCAAAGCGTGATGGGAATTGTGGTCTTAGGGCCAATTGTGTGTTATACGTTCCTGTGTGCGTGATCACGTCTAGCGCGAGAACTACTGATGTCACCGGCGCTGTTGGGGATTGTGGTTTTTGTGAATCTGCAGTCCCATTAAGACCGGTGCTGGTATCTGGGTATCTGGGCATAGTTGGGTCATGCATATATCTAATGTGAAATGCAGAACCTTGTGTCCCATATTAATGGACACTTTCTAACCAGCTACAGAGTTGCTGCAGGCAAAAAAGCCGCTTGCTGTCTAAATGGGAATTTGAGTCCCATAGACACCTGCTCAGTCGAATGTTCATGTGAGCAACTGCTCAGCCGAATGTACGCCTGCAGTAGACGAATTACCTTGGTTGGTGTCACAAGGTGCCCACTATTACATGGATACTGTGTCCAGGTGTACCGCTTGTTGGGTGGTCATAAAAGAACCGGTGGCTATTGTGCATGCATGTGTTGATGCCCAAATCGTGGCTTAGGTGTCCCACCATATAATACAGTGCTGGTTGCTCAATTAGTACTGGATGTTCGACAGCGGTCTGGTGTGCGCTGGAAATACTAGGTTAGGGCGGGTTGACTGGTCGGAAAAATGACCTCTTTATTAAGTGCATGGACATCCTTATATGGCTAATTGCTGATAAAGATAACACCTCTTGTGCCTAGATATTGCAGCTTATTGCAAAGCTAATGTTTGCCAACATATTTCTTCGTTGAGGCCGGTCTTGTGACTATGGAGTCTAAAGATCCACATTTGTTCTCGTCTTAATAACAATGCAGCTAGATTCCTACCTCGTTTTGGTACAGTGACTTTCTCTAGGATAGTCCATGTCCATTCATTTTCTGAGTGACGCTTTTGACATGTAATGCTCTACTAGAGGGGCAGTACTTCGTTTGGTCCTGATATTGGATCTGTGTTCACAGATCCTTCTTTTTATTGCACGTATTGTCATGCCGATATATCTCATATTGCATGGATAGTGAATGAGGTATACCATGTGTGTAGTATTACAATTTGTAAAAGTCCTCTGTTCCTACGGATATTTCCAGCCTATGTCTACTACAGTGGTGCGTTTTGTGAATTGGCTCACTGAGCAGTTTCCACAGGGAGTGTGTCCAAGCGGTCTCCGCGCATTCCAAAGTGTATTTGTTTCAGGAGGTTTGGTTTCTTGATATGTGTGCACTAAGCTGTCTCTGAGATTTTTCCTTCTTTTGATGGCAAAGAGTGGCGCTGGTAAGTTACGGTCATCAACATTCAAAAGGTGCCAGGATTTATGAATTTCTTTTTTAAGAAGGTTGATAACCAGCGAGTGGCTAAAGACTTCTGTGATGACATCTGAACTCCTTTCCTTTTTTCCATGTTGAGTGAGGGTTACTTCTCTGGGGATATTCTGGCCCTCTTCCGTGCTTGTCTTATGATTTTGTTCGGATAGTTCCTTTCTCTCAAGTTGGATGTGAGTCTTTCAGCCTGCTTGTCATATTCCATTTTGGTGGTGCAGTTTCTCCTGAAGCGGAGGAATTGTCCTAAGGGTAGGTTCTCTTTGAGGGACCTTTGGTGGAAATTAGTATATTCTAAAAGGGAGTTCCTATCAGTAGTTTTTTGAAACACTTTGGTTTCAAAGGTCTGTCCGGTTCTTTGAATTCTGAGGTCAAGGAACGTGGCTTCGGTTTTGCTCGCCTCATGGGTAAATTTAAAAAATGGATCAAGTCCATTTATCCATGTGATGAAATCATTTAAGATGTTTTGGTCTCCCTCAAAGAACATCAGAATGTCGTCAATGTAACAACGCCAACTTATAATGTTTTTTGAAAAAGGATTATTTTCAGGATAGATGTATTTTTCTTCAAAGGATGCAACATACAGGTTTGCCAACTTAGGAGCAAATGTTGCTCCCATAGCTGTCCCAGCTATTTGTTCATAGTATGTGTCTTCTTTGAGAAAAAAGTTCTTGGTTAGTGCAATTTCTGCTAGCTGTAAGATGAGATTTATCGGCATGTCTTACGTCCCTGTCTCTTCTAGGACCCTTTCAACTACTCTCGGGGTCTCCATTTGGGGGATCCTGGAGTATAATGATTCTATATCCATAGTGACAATCAAGATGTCTGGGTTGTCCAAATGTAGATGGTCAAGGTATGTGAGGACTGATGTGGTGTCCTTAGTGTAAGAATGCATTTTGGGCACCTCGTTTTGTAGGAAGAAGTCAGCGAATTGGGACAAAGGTTCCAAAATAGTCTCGATCCCCGACACTATTGGTCTACCTGGAGGTGGAGTAGCCCCTTTTTGAATTTTTGGGAGCGCGAAGAAGGCTGGGCATCTAGGATGTTTGGGACACAAAAAATATACTTCCTTTGCACTAATGTGGCCTTCTGCCACTGCTTCTTCGATGATGGGGTTGATCAAGAGTCTGAGTTTTTTTGTTGGGTCACTGCCCAATTTCCGGTAGGTATTATGTCTTCAGTCAACTTATTCACCATCTTGTCATAGTCTTTTTTATTCATGACAACAATGGCGCCCCCTTTGTCAGCGGATTTTATTTTTATCTTGTCATTGGTTTTCAGTTCGTTCAGACCTGTTCTCTCTTTCTTGGTCATATTGTTAAAATGTTTACGCTCCTTCTTCTTGATGGTTTTGAGTTTTTTCAAAATACTTTTTTCGAAGGTCAATGACTCCGCTGTGATTTCATGTGTGGGGGGGTATAATGTTGATTTATTGTGTAATTGTGTGACATCTCGTACTCCCTCAAATGTATTTTTCGAGAAGTACTGTTTCAACCAAATGTTTCTCATGAGCTGGGTCAGCTCAATTCTGGTTTGAAAAGGCTTGTGATGGGCAGTCGGTACAAATGAGAGTCATTTTTCTAATACTTGAAGCTGGTCTTGTGTCAGTACTGAGTTGAAAAGATTCATGACCAGGGACTCTGTCCGGGGTACCTCTGAATTCAGTCTTACTCTGGGGTTGGTTTTTCTCGTACCATCCTCTTCCGTGATTCCTGGTGACCCTGGGGGACTGCTCTTGTCACCATCCTCTGGGTCTGCCACGTCCTCTTGGGGCCTGAAAGCCCCGAGTTTTTCCGCCTCGGTCGGGTTCCTGGTCTTTGAACCAGAGTGTTCTATTGAATCTGCCCGAATCTTCGTCTGAGCTTCCACTTGAAAAATTCCTATTTCCTGGTCTTGGTCTATTCCTAGGCTGAAATTGCCTATCTCGTGCCAAAAAGTTACTATTGGGAGCATTGCAGTTTTTCTCTGCTTCCTCATAGTATTCATTAGTCGTGTATGGATACTTTTTCTCATGTGAGAATGCTACAATGTCTTTTTTCAATTTGATCACTTTTTTATTACGATTCAGTTCTTTGAAGTCTTGTAATGTAGCATCTAGAGCTGCCATGTTTTTCAGGTAGTCTCCTACTATCATTTTTGTAGCCAGGGCATCCTGTTTCGTGATAATCTCATTGATGAGTCTTTCCAACATGGTTTTGGCAGTATTTATTATCAGAATAATCCAATCACGTGTGCATTTGTTAGCTATAAAGCTCCAATCTTTTCTGAATTGTAGTTATTTCTGGAAGATTCTGGGCTCTATTCTAATTATGAGGCCACTGGGGGCGAAATGTGCATGCAGGTATTCAGTCATTATGGCTCCGTGTAACTCTGTTCGTATTAGTTTTTTCCTGAGGATTTCTAATTCATTCCAATCATCACCCTCTTTTGCTATGGCAGCCTGTTGTTCATCTCCTAAGATTGAGGGGTTGCTAGAATTCCTTCTACGAGTTCTTCTGCGAAGGCTAAATATGTGGCTTCTGCCATTGCCATCTATTGATTGAGTTCCTTTTATTTTCCTTTTGTGACGATCAGGTCACTATCCGACTACTCCCCGAGTCCGTATTTGTTCTATTTTTAAATTGTCCTTTGCGGTATACTGACTTACGGTTTTTGACGCCGCCAGAAGAATAGATACTAACAGTAGAAGTCAATGGGCTTCCACTACTTGTCTATGCCCCAATGTATATAGCAAAAAACAGACAGTAGTTATTTTGTTAAAAATAAGTTATTCCTGGGTCTAAATCCCTGTTGATAGCTCTCTGGCCCTGTGTTCAGATATCACATGTCCCCAATTGTGTGGCACCATCATCCCTAGATTAGCGATGGTGTACCGCCTGCAAAGGGGTGTGGAGATTCTTGCCCTAAGCTCTCTCACTACTTTCCCAAAATGTAATACTTATGCGCATATTTCTTGGTGGTCGGTTCTCTTCTTTATTTTTATTGCCCCCAGTCTATGGGCCTCATTCCGAGTTTGGAGGTTTCCATGGCGCTATTAGCGCCATGGCTGCCTCCCAAATCGGTTCCGACTCCCGTCTGGTGAAGGGAGTAATTACCGGTCCAATCCGAGATCGGCGGGACCAGTAATTCCCCATCACCAGAGCCATTCCCCATTCCCATTTGAGCCCCCATAGGGCTCAATGGGAAAGGGGAAAGGGGCAATAACGGTACCGCAAATTGCGGTACCGTTATTGACCCGGTATCCCTTTGCGGGTCCTGTCCATAACGCCTGGTAAAACCAGGCGTTAAGGGAGGGACCCACAAAAGGACCTCGAAATAGGGCACAAAGGGACTACCGGCACCAGTGTCATTACCGGTGCCCGGTATCCCTTTGCACCTAGGTTGTTATGACCCCCTATGTGTCTTATATTAAAAAGAACTGTTGAGGCCAAATGGCCGGATACAGCTTCAAAATTGTTGTTGTGATCTATCAGTAAACTTACTTATACTGTTGGATAAGGTTAAAATGATGTATAATTACTCGAGCCCTATCTTCAAATATATGTAGGATCTCGGAGTTGAGGTCATCAGCCTGTCAACTCGCAGGGTTTGTCAACCGGTTTCAGCGGAGCGGATAACTAGCACCTTCTTAAGGACGGAGAATCATGCATTCTCAATGGCACTATGATTTCTTCACGGGTCTCCACGGTGTCGAGGATTGGAAAGTTTTCTCGGGTTTCCCATGGGCAATACAGCTTGTGTCCCGGTCCGTAGCTTCACGAGTATTTGAGTTCTCCACTCCCTTTATTGACTACCCCCCCTTCTTTGTCCATTTTTGTAACCCTACAGGGACCGGGACACAAGCTGTATTGCCTGTGGGAAACCCAGAGAAAACTCTCCAATCAAATTTCAGATTTGATTTTCACTTGTCACATTTTGCCTCTATGGAATGGTGTGGGTTGTCATTGTGGCATTATGGCAAAATAAATATACCTACATATAAACAACTCTGAACAATTAGACAAAGAAACAAAGAAATGTATACATGGCTCATGCAGAATTTTGTAGCAAACTTTTAAAATAATGACTATGGGCCTCATTACATGTTTGGTGGTAATTTGGTGGTAAATCTGCTGAATAACCACCAAACTCAATTGCTGTTACCGGCACTTGGTCCCCCAGATTTATCACATGATTCCAAGTGGTGTTAGGGTAGTGTTAATCCCCATTTCAAGAGTCCTTAGGACTTCATGTGGATTCTAGAGGAATTACTGTCAGAGGTAATTCCGCCAACGTTGCCAATTCTTGACAGTAAAGTGGAGAATATTCCTCCAGTAAGGTGGAGGATTAACCACCAGCTTCTTGCTGGGGCAATTTGCTTCTTGCTGGAACCCTATCACCAAACATGTAGTACTGAGATGGTAATGCAGCAGTAACAGGATTACCTCTGCATTACTTTCATTTTTACCTGCACCTCTGTAATATGCATGGTACAACGTTCATTCATCGCCCCTTTTTTTCACGTCATTTTTTGCTGCTGAATTTTTCCTGCAAAAATTAATCGAAAAACATGGGTGGTGGAAAAGGATATGAGAGCTAGGGGGTTGTGGGGACTAGGAAATAAATAGCTGGGAAGGTGGTTTGGGCAGGGTAACCCCCCGCCTCCCAAAAAGAAAATGTGATGAGTTTTTGCGGCAATAAATCGGCAGCAAACATTCCTGCAAAAGAAAACAGGCGATGGAATGACATAGAACCCAAAAAGTATATATACATCTAGCAAGTAGCTACCTGGACCAATGAGAAGTGTAGACGATTAAGGTTTCACAAGCAGTTAACACTGATGTTGTTAAGTTGCTGAATGTTGTCTCGACTAAATTCTGGGACTATATTGTTTATAAAATCCAACATAATTCTCAATGAAAAAGGAAGGGGGGCTTTTATAGGCAAATCAAATTGTGCAGAATAATTTAAACAATTGTTTCTGCTAGTTATTGGCACATAACTCCCAGATCCAGCTTTATCTCAGCAGAAGAGGAGAAGTGTAAACATTGTAACAGCGGGAAGGTGTATAACAAACCATTGAAATTTCTGACATCAACCTACATGCCATATTCCTTTATTACAGTCATGATTCCCCGGCCCAGTAACTTTTCACTGAGGGCATGACCCTAATAGTAAAACTCAAAGGAAGTGAGTATGTCAAGTATTACTAATGTTCTAGCAAGCAGAAACATGTTCTTATGAGAATGAGAACCGTGTTTGGAAAGCACGAAATGACAAGTGGGAGGTGGAGGTAAAAGGAAGTAGACAGGTATTTAGGTAAGGATGGTCCGGGGCTGGAAGGCACGGATAGAAGGTAACAGAGGAAATGAGGCATGGATGGCGAGGCAGAAGTAAGACTTGGCATGTCATAGAAATAAAGAGCGAAAAAGAGTTTTGAAAATCAATCTATAGGTCTGTTAATAGCATGCTAACATTTTTCTTTGAGAGCAGGATACTATTTTCCTTGAATAGCAATTCACAGGTTCACACTGTTTAAAAAGAAACGACCAGGGTACAAGGGCACAAACACACAGCAGTATTCTGCAATGCTCATAGGAAAACATTTAAACTGTGTTAAAAAGCAACAGGAACAGAAAAATCCAGTAGAATCAGGGACGTCTGTTAGGGGTCGCCAGGGGTTGCAATTGCGACCCATGAAGTGTCACCCTTGCTACCGCTGTGGTCTCCCTTGCTACTCCTAAAAAAAAGAAAACATTTTTTCAAATATTTTTTTTTAAATTGTGGCTCCTTGAGCGCTCGCTGCTGCAATGTGTTGATAAATGAGTACCAACACAGGTTGGGGGATATTGTAGGTATATATGTTCTATATATAGGTGAGGAAGGATAGCCCAGGGGCAACATGTTTGTCATATATGTCTTGGAAGCAGGACAACGCAGGGCCACACAGGTTTGAATCCCGATCCTGCACTTAGAAACCACAACGCCGGTATTAAGAGTGTTATAAAGGAACAATTAGATACGTAAATAAAATATCTTAAGTGCTTAAGCGTAAGTGCTATATAATAACACATCATTATCGTTTGGCCTTGGACATCTGTTTACATTCACAGTAATTTGTAATATGCACTGATGTTAACAATACATATGGTGATCAATTCTTGTATGCAATGTATATCACTTTCCAGTGATACCACAACTGTATTTTTCGTAGTGTACTTAGAAACAATGCTGTGTGATGCCACTTCCTGTTTTATCATGGAGTGAAAGGTCGTGTTCTATCGCTTCCCGTGATGTCACTTCGGGGTGGGGTCCAATAGCATCACTTCCTGAGATGTCATCAGAGGTCAAGGGTTGTGTGATGTCACTTCCGCTATCCGTAGCATTTTGGTGAAATGACGTGCCTGAGTGTAATCAGTGAAGGTGCTGAATTCGTATGAAATAAAGGGATAAGCAACACTATATACCCCCAAAAAACACACAAAAAAGCATTTCATTTGCCATGTGACAAGTGAAACAGTCCTGGCTTTTTTCCAGCAGTGCTTTACCTGCTGGGGATAAGGTCACATGTGTGAGTGAAACTAAAGTACACATCCAAGAATACAAATGCTGGTAGAAAAACAGGGAATCACTAAAGGGGGCCACATCATTGTCTCTTGCCAAGTATTTCCTTAATACAAAAGTAGGTGGTTTTGTGTTGCTGCAAAATTACACATATCTTCAAGTCTGTGTAAAAAATTAGGAAAAGACATGGGGCCTAAGTTGCAAAAAAGCACTAAGTCTGCACTACGTAGTTAGCACTAGCCAGAACATTGCACAGTAAAAAATGTCCTGCGCTGGGAGCCAAGCCAAGGAATAAAAGACACCCAGAAACTTGCAGTGCAAAGAAAAATGAGTAGCGCCAGGCACATCATCAAGACGCCCCCATGGGAAAGAGAACATAGCTCTGTCGATCAACCTTTGCACCGGAGCCATGGGAAAAAAATAATCAAGTAGCACTTACCAGCAATCACCATTACTTCCACACCTCTATTGCTTCTGACAAGTCCCCGTCCATGTACCCCCAGTAAACTATGTCCCAGCCCCTTACATTAAGGCAGCACCCATGCACCCCCACTGAACTGCGCCCCTGACTCCTACATTAAGGCAGCACCCATGTTCCCCCACTAAACTGCGCACCGGCCCCCTACATTAAGGCAGCACCCACGTACCACCTATAAACTGCACCCCAGACCTCCTACATTAAGGTGGCACGCAAGTGCCACCACTAAACTGCACCCAGTCCCCTACATTAAGGCAGTACCCACGTATCTCGACTAAGAAGCGCCTCAGCCTCTACATTAAGGCAGCACCCACAAGTCTGCCCTCGTCCGAGGACCCTCACTAAACTGCACCCCCACATCTGCATCACTCTACACCCACTCCACAACCATGCAGTACTTGCCCCAACAAAATGCCACATCACAATAAAGCACCGCAAATACAAATCACCGCAACCCACACACTTACTCATTCAGTGCACAGTATGGATACCAGGAGTTGGATGACATTTGAAATGTCTGACAGAACATCCACTCAACCATCTTGCTTACAGAGGTCCATGATGAATCCCCAGACCACCTAACTAGACCATATACACTCCCATGTAATTTGGCCACAACACATGCGTGGCAACAGCTCACTGGATGTCCCTCCCATATTCCTTGCATGCCGGGACACAACAATCAAACTCCCACAGATGTGTAATCTTGTTGCCTGCTGAACAGACATAACAGTATGCTGGCACAGACCCTTGACCTGTTGGGAAAATGATACAGTTGCATACCCAACAGTATTGGACATCCACACCCATTCACTTTCCCTACAAGGTTAGGGACAGTCTTGCAGGCCCTGTTCAGTATAATGGTGGTGTCAGCTTTCAATCGCCAAAAGTAACCCAATCCAAAACATACTTAATCAACAGTGATACACCGACAGCAAACATGCAATTTTTCTGGATCCATAAATGGCATTGGGCAACCATCCCTTGCCACCTCCACACTTGTGAAGCTCCCTTCCCTGCTTGTGAAGCACATGTCCACATGGACATATGGGCAAGACAATCAAAGTAATGCCACCATGCCTACCTCAAACAACCCCCAACATGACCCAACACCCATGAACACATACAAAGGAAGTGCCATGCCAACCACCACATACATGTTAGACACACGCATGCACACCAGGTACAATAATGGGCAAAATGCCTGTACTGCAAATCACTGTCAACAGCTCCTGCTGCCTGGCAAAGTGTCTGCGGTGCAGGTACTCCCTTCCGACTGTATGACAGTCTACGTCGCGGAGTACAGTACCTTAACTGCCCTCAAGTGCTTGGTGTTCCTCCACAGTCTTCTCCTCTACAGGTTCCTGGGCAGGCTCAGTGATCACCTCATCTGCCATGGAATGGACTTCCATGTCCACCTACCAGGGACACAGGTACTTCCAGACTGGCCAATGGTGGGGCACAGGAGGCCATGTGGTAGCTGGCATGAAGGCTTCAGTCGAGGATGGCTACATCAGCTGGAAGTGTGGCCTCTGTCTGGGTGTATGCGTCAGTGAAGATGGGTAGTGCTGAAGCAGATGGCCCTGGGACAGGAAGTTGTACGGACCCCTTTGCAGTGGACTGCACAGCCTCTTGTTTTAGGGCAAGGTGTGCAGACTGCATATCCCCTTTGGCACCCCACCTGGCACCATAGGCAAGCGTGCAATGAGCTCCTCCCCCTTCTCCTCCTCAATCAACCCAGATACCTCCAATGAGGTCTTCATGGCCTGGCGCCCCTGTGTAGCAACATCACCACCACTCTGTTCCACTGCTACTGATATGTCCAGCACAATGAGGGACTCCTGGGTCTCCCCCTTAGCAGCATTGCCAGATGTATGGGACACTCGCCGTGGGACATCACCCTCAGAAGAGGTGGAAATAACTTGTACCCTCTTCTCCAGTCGCAGCAACTGTGGAAAAGGGACAAAGAGCAGAGAAACCAATCGTAAGTGCCGAAGCATGTGTACTCTCCTCAATAGTATTAGTAGCATGCTCTCAGCATGAGTCAACAAAACACTGCCTCACACACACCGGCCCATACTCTGAAATCAGAATGAATCTAGTCTCACAAGTGAAAGCATAATGACAAGTCACAATGATGAGACATGCACATGTGAACATAGCACATTGACGTGTGGCCACATATACATGACACATCACAATACCAATAAAGCAGTGACCCAACTGTATGCTGCTGGTAGGGCCATGGAAAGGACTCCTGGCCAAGCATCTCCATCCAGCCACATCTAGCAACATGCTCTCTTAACAGTCCAACGTGAAAGCATGCAACACGTACATGCACACGTTGTTCCGGATCAATCAGCAATGCAGTCCTTCCCAACCCCAACACATTCCATGATGGCATGCCATGTATTGCCCCTCATTCAGTGGCTTGACAGGTCACAATGTTATCCCAGATAGTCAAAGGCACTAAGTTTCCATTACCACATATCCATACACATGTGCCAGTCTGAGCTGACTGCTAGGTGGGGATGATGCAATCCTCAAACACACTTGAAAAACTCATAGAGGACATGTGCATGAATGTACCTCACATGCCCGCAACATCTCAAGCTGCAACTGTTCCTGTATGAGGCCTTGCTGACAGCATCTCACATTGCATACACACAAGTATAGCTTGTCACCAAAAGCTGACAGAGCTCATCCCTACACCTGTCCACTTCACAGATGTGTGACATCACATACTCCCACCTTCAGCATGAGGCTGCACGTCAGTTGAGAATTGGGTAACACATATTTCGTAAACAGAACCGACTTGCTCAATTCAGGCATACTCATGTAGGACACATGAACTATGTGGAAAGGTTTGCCCTCTGAGTACTCACCAGAAGCTTGGATCCGTGCCTGCAGGTCAAGGACCTGGGCATGGACGACTGGGTTTATCCTCTCCAGGACCCAGAGGTAAAGGGGTGACACTCGATGGTGGCGGGAGAGTGCACCTTCATGTAAGCACCTGCCTCAAGGACCGCCTTCTCCTGGCTCTGCATCCTGAGGTCGTCCAAGTACTTCTTAGTGTGGTCCACTGTGTGGACTTCCAACCCCTCCACGTTGATAACAGCCATAATGTCTGCCTAGATCTTCTGACGCCCACTCGTCCAAAGCTGATTCTCTGGATGGAAGAGGGCATCATAATGGGCCAGGACCTTCTCACCCAGGATGCCAACGTCTGCAGCAGTGAAGTTAACAGCCCTCAGCCTCGCCTTGGGGTGCTTGTCGATGCTACCGACATGGTGCACCTAAGCCTGACGGTGTGAAGCTGGGCCCTGAAGACGCATGCTGCGGAGCTGTGCTGGTGGTTTTGAGGTGTGGAAGGCCTAATATAGCAGATGAGG
The DNA here is from genome assembly GCF_040938575.1 of Ambystoma mexicanum. Lineage (NCBI taxonomy): Eukaryota > Metazoa > Chordata > Amphibia > Caudata > Ambystomatidae > Ambystoma > Ambystoma mexicanum. The sequence continues at coordinate 1,104,313,861 of NC_090930.1, read as the reverse complement.
TGGTCACAGAGCCTGACAGGAGAGCCACAGGAGAACAGGTGAGGGGGGAATGTGAGGCCCTCCAAGGCAGTTCTAGTGGTCAGCAACCAGTGACACACTACTAGGCAGCAGGAGATGTTGAGGTTTGGAGGCAAAATATGGCTTACGAGGCAAGATATGGCACAAGACAGGAGTAACATGAAGGAACAGGTGTCTCCCGTTCATGCACGAGGCAGCAGTGTGAAAATCAGAGGAAGGGCCCTATGTGTGTACATTTCATGCCATAGGCACACAGTGCGTATTTGCACGTAAGTCTGTAAATAATGTTCCTTTCCGTGCATAGAGGCGGTGATATATAGTGTGTACCACACAGATATTGAGGTGGCGATAAATACGGTGTATCGCATGGATTTCCTGGCCTGCACGAAGGCGGCGATACTTTGGCGGTACCACACAGATTGTGTGCCTGTATTTGTAGGTACCTTGCTGTGAATGCTGCTTACACCATGAGCGGGAGGGCTTAGCGGAGAGGACAAGGAAGAGGGAAGAAGAAGGGTCCACCGGCTCAACATGTTGGTGAGCCTACAGGTGCCCATGTACCAACAAATGGCACTAGAGATAAGAGGGGCCAGCTTGCCATGCTTGAGCAGGCAGCACCCCATGAAGAGGCATATGTGAAGGAGAAGGGCCCCCACGGAAGAGGTGCTTTTCAGATGAGGAGCTAAAGATCTGCACTAATTACCTCAACGAACACCAGGTCGACATGTACCCTTAGGCTGGCAGTACCCTACCTTCTACCCAGCGGGAAAGGATGTGGCAGAAGGTCACAGACTTTGTAAATGCCTGTGGGGCGGATAGTTGCCCTGTAGAAGAGCTCCACAAGAGTATGGGGGACCTCAAGCAGCAGATCAAGGAGAAGGTCGGCAGTAATGTGGCCTCTATCCAGTGTGACGAATCTGATGATGTCATCATTTATCTCCCGCGGATAGCCTTTGCCCATGTGGCCAGGGGACAGCAGCCGCTTCCTGATCCTGACCCTAGGGGTGGAGGACTACATGGGGGGAGGTGACAATCTGGGGGATGCAACCCTCAGGGGGATGACACTGAGAAGAGAAGAAGCTGCTAAGGGGAGCCGGAGGCATGGTGGAGGCTGACGAGCAAACAGAGCTCTGCAGACATGATGACAAGCAGCAGACTAACATGGGGGACACAAGGGACACCAAAGCCACTGCTGAGAACCAGTGAGTCCGCTCAGAGGGACAGGGCTGCCAGGGGTGCTTTGGCAGGTTCACCGCGTACTGAAGGAAACAAAGTGTGAGAACTGGGGGAATACTGAGCAGAATAATAGAGCCCCTGGGAGGTTTGCGTACAAGATAAGAAGTCCATGAGAAAGGGGCTGAGGCCCGTAGCAACATTATAAATTACACATAGTGAAAGCAAGTGTGGCAGAAAGGACAGAAATGAAATACATGTTAAAAGACCTGGCAAGAGAGTATACAAGGCAAAGCCAAGTGTGTATAAAGTATAAAGAGAACTAAATAAAGAAACTCCTAGCAGGAGAGTATACCAGGCAGAGCAAAGATATTGAAGAGAACTGGAGTGAATGTCAAAAGGAACATTGCAGGAGACTATACCAGGTGTTTTGTGAGTTATAGAATTCCAAGGAAGACCCATGCCCTAAGGATTCTAAGCTCCAATGAATGTGGATATGAGAGAACCTGGCAGGAGAGTACACCAGGGGCCTCATTACGACCCAGGCGGTAAGTTACCGCCTGGGCCGTGACTTTACCACCATGGCGTAAACTACGTTTACGCCATGGTGGTTGGCGGACTTACCGCCCCATTCCGAGGTCGGCGGGGCCGTAAGTCCCCAATCCCCATTTACCCTTCCCCATTCCCATTTTTGCCCCATAGGGCATAATGGGAGTGGGGAAGGCGTTAATTACGCCACCGTAAATTACGGTGGCGTAATTAACTCCATGGTCCCTTAGCGCCATGGATTTTAACACCTGCTAAAAGCAGGTGTTAAAAGCGCCATGGCGCTAAGGGACCTCGTAATTGGCGGTAAGGGGTCGGCGCAGCTAACGCTGGCGTTAACCCCTTACCGCCAGGGTCGTAATGAGGCCCCAGGTGTTTTGTGAGTCTGGGACCCACACCAAAATTGTATCAAGGAACTTTATGAAAGTACCTGGCATGGCAGTATACCAGGTTTTGTTTTGTGAGTTAGAGAATCCAAAGGAAGATTCATACCCTTAGAGTTATTGGATTAACTGAGTACATTTAATGTGAAAAGGACTTGTGGAAGGGAGACTTTTGCCCTGGAATAAGTTATGGAACCAAGAGGAGGGAACTTATCCTCTTGAGCTACACAGAACTTGGTTATTCTTTTGAATGTTTGTTTTGGCGAACGAAACCTTGGGAAGTGAGCCATTCACTGGAACTGTCAACATTATCCATTTGGAACTTTTGTTAATGTATGCCTTTTTGTTGAACATTTGCACAATCTTCAAGTGAGAGACAATGGGCCTCATTACGAGGCTGGTGGCCGCGGAATGAACGGTGCCGGTAAGGGACTGGCACCCTTCATCCCGGGCCGCCACATTACAAGTTTGCTCGCGGGTGGCGGTATGCATGTCTGGGCCGGACGAGACGTGCATACTGCCACCCACGAGCAGACTAGGATGCCAACAACGGACCCGTCATTAACAGGTCCATTGTTAGCATCCTCCCCATTCCCATTGAGCCCTATACCGACTCAATGGGAATGGGGATGTACCGGGTCCAGGTCCTGAGAAAAGGGAATTACCAGGTCCGCAAAAGTCATAATGGCCCAGTAATTCCCTTTTTTCGGGACCCGGACACGAGTTTGGAGGCAGCCATGCAGGTAAGAACGGCATGGCTACCTCCAGACTCGTAATGAGGCCCAATGCCCCTAGCACTCTAGAGTTACTTTTAGAGTGTGAGGACTAGGGTAGGATTTCAGACACAGGACATTTTTGCTTTGGACATTTTGACGCATTACAGGCCCTTAGTTTTGATTGAGGTAGGGAAATACCTCCTAGATAAGGGACAGTGATACATTTTCCAACCCCTCTATTATTTAATTAAGGTTCCTGGCAAACACCATGGCCCTCATTACAACACTGGCGGTAATCCATGGCGCTATTAGCACCATGGTTGCTGCCGGTGTTGTAACAAGTCTGCCAATGTTCAATGGGGAATCACCACCCCATTCCAAGGTTGGCGGGGCGGTAATTCCTCATTGAACATTGGCCCTTCCCCATTCCCATTTTTGCCCCATAGGGCTCAATGGGACTGGTGAAGGCGGTAATTACGGTACTGCAAATTGCGGTACCGTAATTACCTCGAAGGTCCCTTTGCGAGTCCCTACTTTAACGGCTGGTCCAGACCAGCTGTTAAGGTCGGGTCCCGCAAAGGCACTTCGTAATTAGGCACTCAGGGTTAACGGCGCTGCAGCCTTTTACGGCGCTGTTAAGCCCTCAGTGCCAGGGTCGTAATGTCCGTAATGTCCGTGTTTCATTCCTGGCTCTTCACACCTGGCTACTGGAAGTGGATCCATATAGTAGGGATGGACAACTTCCATCCCCGATGAGCTCGCTCTCTCTCTCCCCTCATTGGGTTTCAATTAACTCTCATCAATGATTTGTATTTCATTCATTAGTTCCTCAATAACAATCAACCATTCTTGATATGATTTATCAGATATGTATGGTTATTCCTGGCCAATCAGTGTTCCAAAATTATTGCCAATGCATTTCGGACCTCTGTCCATCATCAGGGCTATCAACACTATTATATACAAAAAAATTCGCAAATCAGTGACATTCCCATCATTATGATTCATTCCCAATTTTTCACCATTGAGTGAATTTCGTAAAGAAAATTATTAAAGAAAATTATATTACACATACCGTGTTTGGTTGTGTTCCGTCATGGCGTTCAAACAATATAACAAATACAAAAAATACAAAAACATCCATTATAGATCATTTTTAAGCATAATCTTCTTATGTGAATATATAGTATTCCAATAGGTTTCTACCTGTTTGGCTTTTTGTCCCCAGAGTATGCATTCACCTCTGTCTGTAGTATCCTTATCTAGCGCGTACTCTGTAAGTTAAATGTTCATACTTATTATTCCCATATATTTAGGCCACCACTCTCCACTCTGCTCAATCCTGCTCCACTGTGCTTACCTCTATTCTGCTTCGCTCTTCGAACGCGTCAGCTGTCTGAAAGAGCTGCCGCCGCTTGTGATAGCGTTTATGAACGCTATTCATTATCGCGCATGCGCGCGATGCCCTATTCCGTGACACTAATCTCTTTCACGCATGTGCGCTCATCTCAGTTACGTTAACAACAAGGGCGGTTTGGTATAGTTATATACCTACTAATGGATGTATAGTTATATACCTACTAATGGATAATTTCATTTGATTTCTTGCACTAGTAACCTAATAAGGATCAGAGTTGTATTCAATTGCACAACATTGGATGCAAATCGACATTCCTTTGTTGCGTGTGCGCGCGTAACACTAACTATGATATTGGGGACCTACACATGCGCTGTGGTCCCGTGTATAGTGTCTCTTCTTCACTTAACAAGATATTATTGCTTAACATATATTTAACAAATATTTTAAAATAATAAAATAACGAATTGTCCAAATTACTTGTTCCAATACATGTTAATCACATTTCCCCAGAGGTCCTATTACAGGGGGCCAATTGGTTATCTCTTACAGAAGGGTGTTATCGTATCTAGTCATTGGTAGTCTTATGCACGATAAAATCAAAAGAATCCACTGTTTGGCAGTGATAAGCTGCCTTACGTCCCACAGGGAGGTGAATCCCTGCGGGACATACCGTGGACTCTAACATTTGACACACTATATTAACAGGACATTTTAGTCCATAATTTACATATCCATCCTCATAAAAAACACATGAAGTTCAGCTCTTCATTGATACCCCCTGGTCTCAGGGAGTCAAGCCGGTCTATCCAGAATGATTCACGTTGATTCAATCTTCTTCCCATGTCCTCATGTGTATTTTGCTGTCTCACAACTTCCAAAATCTGTATCCTCATCTGGCTGATATTATTCTTCATTGTATTCCAGTGTCTAGCCACTGCCGAGTTCGGATTGTTGTTCCGGATGCACGACCTGTGCTTGTTCCACTGTAATTTGCCTGGTCTCTTTGATTGTTCTACATAGTAAATGCCACACGGACATTTGATGCCGTAAATAATGTTCGAAGTGTTGCATGTTGCATATCCGTTAAGCTTAATTTTTTCACCTGTGCGGGGATGATCCACTGTGTCCCCTTTTGTTATAAAGTTGCAGTTGCTGCAGTGCAAGCAGGGATATGTTCCTTTTCTTAATGTGTCTAGTGTTTTCTTTTCAGGACTTGTCTTAACCAATCTGTCTCTCAAGTTTGCACTCCTCTTGTATGCAAACGTAGGTTCTTCTCTTCACAAGTGTTCTACTCTGATGTCATTTGTCAGTGTACTCCAATTCTTCTTAATCACACTTTTTATCTTGTTACTCTGTACTGAGTAACATGACACATACACTATATTTAGTTCTTTCTTCTCTCTTCTGGTGCCACTCACTGTGGATTCTCTTAACCGCTCTTTGGCTGCTACTATCTCTGCAGGTTTGTACCCTCTTGCTTATGTGAATAGGGTTTACTTAGTGCTTGATAGGGAGTGTTGGTTTTGTGTACAGTGCCTCCTTACCCACACCCATGTTGTTCCTCATTTTCCCACTTGAATGGGGATTTTGCATGTTGCGCCCCATATTAAGGGGGTAATTCATAGAATTCAGCGCACAAGTGGTGCACGAGGCTGGCGCACAGTGTGCGCGTGCGAGAGTCTGCGCCAGCTGCGTGCACCAAAATCCATTTCCGCGCACAGCGTATTCATGGAGATTAACATCCATTACCAGCCGTGGCGCAGAGTGGCGCAGCGACCTTGCAGCAGCGCCAGTTATGGCCCCAACCCCTCCCCATGCGCCATGTACAGCGCACAAATCCCATACATGGCGCACAGGCCAGTGGACCAGCATACAGCCCCCCAACCACGAAAACGCCTGTAAAACTCCCCACACACCCCTCCGAATACAAGTACCCCGCTGCGCGGGGGGTTTCACACGCGATTGTCCCTGTGCGAGCGGGGTACGTGTATTTCGGGGGTTGGCGTGGAGTTTCACATGCGATTGGCCCTGTGCGAGCGGGGTACGTGTATTTCGGGGGTTCGCGGGGAGTTTCACACGCGATTGGCCCTGTGCGAGCAGGGTACATGTATTTCGGGGGTTCGCGTGGAGTTTCACACACGATTGGCCCTAAGCGAGTGGGGTACGTGTATTTCGGGGGATCGCAGGGAGTTTCACATGCGATTGGCCCTGTGCGAGTGGGGTACATGTATTTCGGGGGTTCGCGGGGAGTTCCACACGTGAATTGGCAATTTGGGTCCTCCCAGGTGTGCCCTCTACCCCCTCCATGGCCCCTGCAGGCGGCCCACACCACAGGGGACTACCCAGCACCCCTGGTCATGTCCCCCAGTACTCCCACCCACCCAGCAGTGAGGGGAACCTGCCAGCAGGCCCTGACTCATGTCCCCCAGCACCCCCACCCATCCGGCAGTGAGCCGCAGGCCCTGACTCATGTCCCCCAGCACCCCACCCACCCAGCATTTACAGGCACCTGACAGCAGGCCCCGACTCATGTCCCCCAGCACCCCAACCCCCCAGCATTGATGGACACCTGCCAGCAGGCCCCGATTCATGTCCCCCAGCACCCCCACCCACCCAGCAGTGAGGGGCACCTGCCAGCAGGCCCCGACTCATGTCCCCCAGCACTCCCACCATCCCAGCATTGATGCGCACCTGCCAGCAGGCCCTGACTCATGTCCCCCAGCACCCCCACCCACCCAGCATTGACAGGCACCTGCCAGCAGGCCCCGACTCATGTCCCCCAGCACCCCCACCCCCAGCATTGATGGGCACCTGCCAGCAGGCACGACTCATGTCCCCCAGCACCCCACCCCCAAGCATTGATGGGCACCTGCCAGCAGGCCCCGACTCATGTCCCCCAACAACCCCACCCCCTAGCAGTGAGGGGCACCTGCCAGCAGGCCCCGACTCATGTCCCCCCTACATGACATAAAGATGCACAATCATGGCCCACATCTCCACCAAAATACCACAGCACGCCACCCCAGTCTTGAGACGCAATGATTTCCCAATCCACCCCACACTGACATGCCTATCTCAAGACACAAACCAAAAGTCAACTATGTACATCAACACATGTCCGTCACACACAGACACTGGTTGGCATTGATTGTGTAAACCCACATTTTCACATGCATGAACTCAATGAGTGAATTACACACATGGAAGTAAAAAATCAAAATGTATTATGGAGAAAAATAAAGCAATGAAATGAAAGCATAAAAAGATTGCAAACATGAAATGAAAAGCATGTCCAAAAGTTGAGTACATGAAAAGTATAACCAATCCAAAGAAATCCAAAAGGAAAATAGTCCAAACTCTCCCTCCACCAAAGCAAATCCAAAGGAAACGTAAAACGTAAAATCCATTAATCCATGGTGAAATCCAAAGAAAACGTTCCAAATAATCCATTGTCCAACTATGTACAATCAATTGTCAAGGGTCCATGAGTCCAACGAAAGAACAGAAACCTATGAAAAAAACTACCTAATACAAATGTGTGGGGTAAAGTCCAAACACCCCAAAATAAAGGAAAACGAAAATGAAACCTAACACTAAAAACTTCATACAATGGCGGCGGGCTAGTCCGACGGCTCACTTTCCGATTTCCGATCCAGGGCATCATCGAATTCCTGCTCAATGTCCTGGAGGCGGTCAACTTCCATGGCCCCGAGGGTTCGCAGGGACGATGCCATGTTGACCTCCAAATCCCTGCGAATTGCCTCGAGGCACTCAGCCGCCTCAGTGCCCTCCGCATGGAGTTCTCCGCCCTGACCATTGTGAGCCGTGCCTCTTCCGCCCGCCGCCGCTACGCACCTATGGCCTGGCCCAACCGCTGCCACACGGAAGACACTTCCAATCCTGGGTCCTCCTGCTCTCTGGCCAATCCTGCCCCGAGGATGTTGAAGGCCCCGAGCCATCATGGCTCCCACCTTGTTGCTGCTGCTGCTGTGCCTGTGCCCTGTCTCTTGCTGCCTGCACGTCCTCCTCCAGCTGGGGTGCAGTTATTGAAGTGGCCACCCCTGCTGGACGTCCGACTCCGACTGTGGCAGGGATGTGTCCTCCACCAGCCTGGCCGCAGGGTGAGAGGCAGCTCCACAGGGTACCTAGGTGATACATGGGTGGGAAGATGGCATGGAGGATGACTGGCGCATAGGGGGTTCAGGTGAGGAGGGGGTCAGAACAAGGTCCAGCATACAGAGGAATCCAGCCCTGGTGACCCGTCCCAGTAGGTCAACGCGGTCAACGAGGCATCCGAGATGACGTGCAGTGTCTTCACGAAAACACTGCAGATCACCTTGCATGCCCCGTTGACGCAATGCCATCCCAGACTGGACAGGCTCAACCCGGTCCCGGATTACCACATCCGCAGGGAGGGGAAGGCCAGTTGCTGTGCACTCATCCCCTCCCTGAAAACGGGTCTGGACGTAGGCATCCCTGCTGGTGCAGGATGATGCAGTCACAGGATCGGGTACATGATTACACACAGGCACCTCCGCGGCAGCCTGTGCTGCCTCCTGTCCCTGCCCCTGCACTGCACCACTAGCACCAGTGGAATCCCCACCTCCAGACCCCATGTGTGTACCTTTCACAGCCTCCTCCTCCACCAAACCCCCCACCAACCTGGATGACTCCATGCCATCTTCCTCCGTCAGACCCTGTGGGTCTCAGCTGCCCCTTCTGCTGCCGAGGAGTCCACCTCCGACCTCCGCCTCTTCGACATACCCTCGGCAGCTGCGGCCTGGGACGCGGCACCAGACTCCTCACTCCCTGACGAGATGACAACCTGGGAGGGGAGCCGGGCCTTGCGTCTCTGGCTAGTGGTGCAATCCCTGCCGCTTTGCTCCACAGCACCCTCTCCGCCCTCTTCATCAGTTGACGCTACATACAGGGAGAGATAGAACAAAGGCATCAGGGCACTGTACAATGGACTGATGCACACATGACAGTTGCACATGAGTGGCAGTGTAAAACTATGGACATGGCATCACACTCCCCAACACACATGTCATTTCAACTCACACACATGAGCAAATAAACAGGAATATTGCACCAGGCAGCACCATCCATACACAAACAACAGCACAAGCAGCCAAAGGTGAGCCTGAAATCACATGAAACATAGGGAGTGCACAACACATGCACACATGCCACCAGACTGACATGCATCTGTACATCTCCACCACTGCAGTGATAATGTCACCATCCATGTCACATCTGGCAATCCTCCTACATGTCAGTGTCACATGCATCCATGTTGCATCACAATTGCACACTTGTCACATACACACACATGCACATGTACACAGTGCAGATACATGCAGCAGGAACCCCCATCCATGTGTGACACCACAAACATGCCACAGTACATGCACATAATTTTCACATGTGCGCACCCACACATGCATTTGGCCAGAATGCTTTCCAACACATACACCATTGATGTGCTCATACATGAGAGGAATCACATATGGCTGGTTCAGTACATATGCATCCATATATGGCCCTACAAAGACATATGTTGAACCTGCACACTCCACACCACAACACGCACAGCGTCAAATCAGTAGGCATGTACACTTACCGCTCGACTCAGACAGGTCTGCCTCTCAAGGACCTGGATGTGGAGCGCTGGGCGTATGCGATCCAGGACCCTCATTTGGTGGTCGGACAGGTGGCCCCGGCACCCCTTGGCATCCGCTGCCTTCAAGATGCCTTGTCGAGGGTCCTGGACCTGAAGTCCTCCCAGCGCTTCAGGACGTGTTGAATGTCGCGGACTGCCACCCCCTCCGCGTTGATGGCAGTCACAATGTCCATCAAGATCCTCTTCCGTCCTTCATTGTCGGCACGCAAACTTCCAAAGAGGGCATCATACTGCCCCAGGACATGCTCCACCAGGACACCAACTTCACTGGTACTGAAGCTGGTGGCCCTCTGCCTCTCTGGCTGGGGGTTGCCAGTGGTGCCAGATGGTGTAGACATGGAAACCCCAGAGGCAGGTTTGGGTGGGCAACTGGGTCCTTGGGCTGGGCTGTGAAGCGATGGTATCCCAGTCGGGTGTCTTCAGTTCCAGCAGGGGTGGTCACAGCAACTGCACCCCTGGCTGACGTGCAGGCATCAAATAGCAGGGCACGTGGGCAGAAGGCAGGCAGGCAGCAGCAGATGGCAGGTGGGAGCGTGCTCGGGGCTCTGGCGGGCAGGAATATGGCCTTCTGGGCAGGAGCGTGGTCTTCCGTGTGTTGTTGCGTGGCCAGCTTGATACGGAGTGATTTGGCATGTGAAAAAATTGCACGTCAGCATGTAATTCGAGGAAAGGCCCTTAGCGCGTAAGCGCGTCTCTGACGTTACGCGCACGGGTGTTTCCCTCATGACGTGGGCATAGTGGTTCAGCGCGTGAAAAAACTGCACGTCCGCGTATGAATGCGTGTAATCCGAGGAAAGGGCCTACACGCGTAAGTGACGCGACGCATGCGGGTGTTTCCCTCAGCACGGGTTAAAGGTGAGCGGGGCCAGCAGTTCGCTGTATGTGCCTTTCGTGGAGACCGACGTGTGTTGCTACTTCGTGTTGTTTCGCGCGCCATCACAACTTCACAGCGGATCAAGGACCGATCTCTTCTTTTGGCGGGGGTATTGGCTATGCGTGTTTTTCATCATCACGCTAGTCTGATGGTGAGTCGTGCACGCTATTTTCCCCACTGCGGGTGCCCCTGTGTATCATACCCGTTTTTGAGGTCATAGTAGCCTGAGTGTCCCACGCGTACGCATTTTTCGTGTTACTGGGTGCCACCGCGTACTGCATGGGGTTAATTCCACGCACGTAGGCTGCAGGGTTGTGTGCACAGTTTTACTGCAGTTTTGGGGTGCCTGAGGGTTGCGTGACCCGTAACTACATCACCGGGTTCACATACAGGTTTGCAGGTGCAGGGGGGCAGTTAACATCTTGCATCCCAGCCCCTTCACCCCAATTGCCCAGGACAATTGTGGTGTACACCTCCCATTGGCACTCCTCCATCTGTGCTGGCACTACTCCATCTGTGCCATGGTTGGGAGGCCACCAAAGGTGAGGGGCGCCTCAGCTGGGCATCCTCCTTGTGGCAGGCGTGGTCAGGGATGTGGCCGGAGTGACCAGGGAGTAGGTGGACTCCAGGGTGTCCAGGGTGGCCGCAGAGAGGGAAGAGGCAGGGGTGCGCCACTTGAGCACAATGTTGTGCCATGTGTCGGTGCAGTCATGCCACCACCACCCCCTGTGGTTCGGGGAGATGCAGCTTCTGCATCTGGCACTGGTGCCCGTGTGACCCGGCAGTCTGTTTCGACTGCCACAGGCCCAAGGGTAGTGGTAGCTGCAGGTGCAGCTGTGGACACCACCACCCAGGCTCAGGGTCTGCCAGCGCAGGCTGCGTTGGCACTTGAAGAGTCCTTGGGAGATTTCCAACAGGGCAGGAGGGAAACCATAGGTGCACGCAGGTCTGCCCTGACCGAGACACGTGTCCCTGGGGCAGTAATGTCATCTGCTGCCCCGAACAGCCGGGTGTTGGCAAGTGCAGTGGCAGATGCAGTCAACAACACCCCGGTTGTGAGTCTGCCAACCAGGACAGTCGCGGTCAATGACCCTGCCACAGCGGATGTTGCTGCGCAGGGTCCCTTAGAGGGTACCCAGCTGCCACTGACGCAAGTCAGGCCTTTGGTCGTCCCTCCACCTGCCACTCCCTTGGCTCAATCCGCCGGTGCCACTGGCCATACTGATCAGGGTGGCATTTGCCAGCCAGGGTCTGTGCAACAATCCAAGAGGAGGAAGGTTGCACCTGCAGCACAGGCTGGGACCTCACACACAGCCACAACCTCCTGCATGTCGAGGAAGAAGCCTTTCTGCAACCAGGAACTGGATTACCTCGTGGACTACGTGTGGGACCACAGCCATGACATGCTAGTGGGGCCTAATTGTCAGACTACGGATGCCCACCGTGATACCCACTGGAAGCAAGTTGCGGAACATGTGAGTGCATTCGGCCATGAGGTGCGCATGGCGCAAGAGTGCAAAAAGCGTTGGAATGACCTCAAATGCAGCGCTAAGGCTAAGCGTGCCTCAAATTACAACATGACTCTGGTGACTGGCAGTGGGCCTGCACCTGAGGAGGAAGACCTCACTCCGCATGAGTCACTCGTTGCAGAGTTCATACCACCTGAATCGGTCGAAGGAGTGGGAGAGATGCCGCACTTTGATGCCCAGTCCAGTGAGTGTTGCTGCGTGTTTGTTGAGGACATGTGTTTTTTACTTGTGTGATGTATTGTGCATGACTGCCACTACATGTCACGTGTACATGGTTCTGATGTGCAAGTAATGCAATGCTTCACCGATGCATGGCTGCTCTGCTGGATGGTGGACAGTCCGCATCACCACTATTGCACCCTACTCACATGCTGGTCACCAGGATGCCCCTCCAGTCCATGTTCCAGCTCACTGGCCCTTCTGCATGTAGCCTGGGGTGACCTTCCTCTCAGCCCAGGGACTGAAGTGCATGTGTCCTCTGCATGAATGCGGGTACTCCATGTAGGCATGCTCCCTTGTCCCTCCACCCCCCACTCTACAGCCCAATTCCACCTTTGCACTGGTCTGCTTCAATTTTGCTGTTGAGTACTTGCCTGTTCATGCGTCCTGTGTACATGCTAACTTCCACCGGCCAATCTGCCAGACATATGCTGTGTGGTACATCCTTTGTACTTGATGCTGGGTGTCTCACTTGGACTGTGCAGAGGTCAGATGCCCCGCAGGGACATGAGTGCCCATTCATGCTCCATGTGTATTCCACGCATGCCCCTATGTGTCCTTGACTGGATGATCATTGTAGTACGAGTCTAGGGTGACCTACATTGCATGGCATTTCATCAGCCTTCCCATATCCACTCTGGCTCAGTCCTTCGTCGCACACATGTTTAGGGTGTGACAGTCTGTTTGGGTCACAGGCCTCAGCCTGTTTAATGGCCAATGACTCTGTCCAACTGGTGCAGTGTCTTCTTCACACGTGGGTGTACTCCGGAGGTTGCATCATGTGTCCTGCTTACTGTCCCATCATCATTTGCTGTGTTGTCACTTGACTCACATGATGCAGTTGATGCTAGTCAACACTGTCTGTGAATACACAGGTCTATGGTCATCCTTTTGATACCATGCAAGGCATCCCTGCATTTGCACTTGGGGGGAGGGGTGGTTTGCTTGTAGCCATGCTACCCATTGAATGCACATTGCACGTGATGCCTGAAGTTGACCTTGCACTGCCTTCAAATTTTCAGATACACGTCATGAAGTAGTTGTACATGTAGATAGTGAGTAACGTACAAATTTGCTGCACTGCATCAACCCACTTCTGAGCAATATGACACCATTCTACATGCCTAATCACAGAAGCAATGTCAAGTTGACCCAGCATGCATGGCAGATTCTCTTTTGTATGTGACATGTCTGCTTGATGTGTTTGGTGTCTGTGTGATGTCTGTGTATGTGTGTGTTGTGTGCTTCTAACATGTGTAGTGACCTTTTTTCTCTCTACTTTTCAGATGATGACGCAATGGAGCCAGAGGATGGTGTTGTTATGCCAGGCACAGGGTTGTTATCACTCCAGCAATCCGGCACAAGTGAGGGTCGTGGGGTGGTAGGCCACAAAAATCCACATGTGCTACAGTCCATCTTGTCTCTGGCTGGCAATGAGTCCAGCCCTGATGACCACTCTGACGTCCATGTCGAACTGGATGTTGGATCTGCATCAGGTCCATATGTCAGGGGTGAGTGATTCTGATGTGGGCACTCCTCTGTCTGCGACACCTGCACTGAGGGGTCAGATAGTGTTGGAACCTCCGCCTGTGGTGGATCGGGACACAGGGTCACCCTCCACACCAGTCACTGATGTGCCTGGGACATCACGTCGACGTGGGCATGTAGTCGTGCAGCCGCGGGCGGTGCCAACACAACGAGGACACCCGGTCCTTGGGTCCCGCAGGGGTCGAGCCCAGCAACGCGGTCGCCGCGCGCAACCACAGTATGCTGAGTGGGAGCAAGACATGACTGCCAATTCTGAACGCCAGGGGGCAGCAATGGAGAACATCGCTGTGAGCATGGAGCGTGTGGCCCAATCCGTGCTTCCCCCTGCTAGGCAGGTGCTTCTCCAGCACCAGGCGGCACGGTCCACGGCCCGCTCGCTCAGGCTGGGCATGGCGGCCTCAGACAGGGCACGCCAGGCTAAAATGTTGTCTCTGCGTCAAGCAATTGCTGTTCACGCAGAGGCACACATGGAGGCCCTGAGGGAGGAGTATGCTTCCTTCAGATCCACTCTGGGTGTCCTTCTGTCCCAGAGGGAGCGGTCAGAGGAGAGGTTTGCGCAGCTTGAGCGTACCATCTCGGCTGAGCTACATGCTTGCCGGGAGGTGCATCAGTTGTCAAGCCAGGCCTTGCAGGAGGAACTCTGTGTTACACGTGCTACCTTGCAAGAGGAAGCACGTGTATCACGGGAGGTTCTGCATGCAGACCTACGTGTGATCGCCACACAGAACCAGGGTCACCCGTCCGGCAGACTTGCTGCCAACGAGTGGCAAGCTGCGGCTAGGCGTGGTCAGGCTCCTGTGTCACGTCCTCCTTTCCAGGAAGAGCCAGACTCGGACGACAATGTATCTCCCACATAGGTCGGGCTGTGCAGGCGTTGAGCCCATGGAGGTTTTTTTTTTCCTCAACATCATCGCATGTGGGTGTTGAGCAGTACCCTGTACCTCCCCCCTCCTGGGTGCCTTCCCCCCCGGGTCGTATGTGGCCATTTTTGATTTTTCTTTTATTTTAGTTAGTTAAGTTTCTATTTGATAGTTAGTTTAATTAGGTAATGTAGGTTTTTCATAGTTAGTGTAATTAGTTAATATAGTTTAAAATTGCTTGTCTATTGCGCTTTCATGTGACGGTGTGGTGCTTTGTGGCTTTTGAAAGCATCCACTGTCTGTTCCAGCTGGGCCCTTCAAGCTTGTCTTGTGTATGAGTTTGCAGCTTGGGGTCCTGACTCACATATGCCACTCCTGCTTCCCTTATCCATGGGCTCGCAAGGATGGTTCGGTGTAACAGCCTATTACACAAGGGCTTTGGACTGTCATATCTGTGGCATGTCTCCTGCTGTCCTACTTGTGTTAACACCCCTAGTGGGGATAATAGGGGTGTTATTGACCACTGTTCTTCTTTTGCTAGATGGGGGGTTTCATGATTCATGTGTACATTATTTGCTTTACATTGTGTAGTATGTTTCATATCTTTACTGTACATGTGCTTGTTGCGATTCATGCTGTAGATAGTGTGTACCACACTTTGCCTGCAAAAGACGCACTGATAGTGTGATTTCTGATGTACGTCTATGACATGGTCCAGTCATGAAATGCCTGAAGAGACACACACACGTGATTTTAAAGCATTAATCATGTGTTTCATGCCCTTTCTGCAGGGGGAGGAGCCTCCAGACCACCTTTGCCAGCAGACATTGCCCATTGGACGTCTGGAAGCTGGACACGTTTGGTGGTACCGACATGCGCATATGTGCGCAAGCAGAGGCACAGGGATTGTGCTCATACATCCAAAAAAAGCTGACATGTTTCAAGGGACTCCAGGCAAGGTGAGCAGCATTAGGGGCCACACGGCAGACACCCTCCACCAGGCCAGTTGCACATGCATGCTTAGTAGCAGCACTGACGGTGAGCTTGGACAAATGTTGGTGTTGAAGCGCACAATACAGCTGAGATGTATTGGTGGACTAATGGCTAGTTGATGGGAAAGTTGTCTGGGGCACCTGCAGGGGCAGTGGCACATACCCTCCGGTCGACCATGGTCCATTGAGGCAGTTGTATTAGCCATGTAGCGTTCCAAGACATGGAAACAAGCAGCTCACAGGGACAGACATCGAGGGACAGACTTGTGTGCAGTGCATTTCTTTCCCATGTAGATTTTGACACATGCACTACCTACTTTATTTCGGTTATGGTGGAACACGACTTGTTCTGAAGTCATACCTTGCTATATGCGTCTGGCTGCTTACCCAGGGAACATTGCATGTTGTGTGAATTGTGACACATTGGTCTTCCTTTTGCCACACACCCACCGGTGCCTGACCTACTGCATTGACTGTGTATGAACCATCACAGGGGGAATGTTGCATATGGGTAAGAAGTAGTTTGTTACTTTGGGGCATATATGGTGTTGTGTTTGTGTGTTATGGGCATGCACAGATTAGTAACTGTGGCTCTCTTTGCAGCATTGAACTGCTCCTGTTACCGGACCAGAGAGTGCGCAGGCAGGAGGCCAGCACTCACCCCAGAGATAAGTTTCTCTTTGACTTCCATTTGAGTAATTTGGTACTATGTGCATGATAAACAAGTTTGATCTAATTGTGTATGTGTTAATGTGAATAGTACAGTTTTGTGCATTCCCTACTTTCCAGTGTCAATCCTACTCCCCTCTCCTGCCCCTCATTCCAGTTATCCAGTATACCAATGCCTGTCCCGACTACATATCCCTGACCCTCCTTCCCCACCATGGTATCAGAGGCCAGTGTGAGTTTGACCTTGCAGGCACCCAGACAACGGTGGGGGTGGTTGGTTCGTGCCACTCCTGCACCTGTACACATGAGTGGTGACAGTACACATCAGTTTGTGGTGCATGATTCTATGTTATGTACCACACATGGTACACATCCTGTTGTGACATTGTTTTACAGTGCTACCTTGGTTGTTACATCATTGTGGTAGTACTTGGGCTTTGTGACGTACTGCTACTTCAAGTCATCTACTGGAGGCTCTTCTGGTTTGTTTTGCTGCCTGCAGGCTTTTTCCTTGGCTTCTGTGTTGGCCTGCTTTGAGTTCTCTTTGATTTGGTGTTTTTGCAAGTCAAGGTGGCCTCTGAGGGTGCTGGACACTTTTTACACACAAGGTGGAAGATGGTGACAAAGGGGAAGGGTGATCCTGTGGCCAGGTGAACTTCAAGGATGAAGGCTACATAACCCAGGTGCAGTTGTTCAGTTGGTCATGGTAATTTGTGAGGGAGGGGGGGGGTATTTTGTTGTTGACAGTTGCTTTGCCCTACAGTGTGATGGGCACCCTGACATTGCAATTGTGGTATCCTATGTACATGATGTATTCTGCTAATAAATGCCTGTTCATGTGTTGTGTTTACCTTTCAGGTGTGAGGGTACAGTTGCAGTTTGACATGCTGGGGTGTACACATGGTCAATGTTCACATGTGATGTGTAAAGGGCACTGATGGTCACTTGATTGCACATGCATGTATTGAGTGCATATCCTTACTGACACACACACTCGCACTATGATCCACAACATGTACAACCACCCTTCCATGCCCACATGTACACTCAGTTTGCCTTCTGGGGCCAACTGTGTCCCTGCAGCACATGATCTATGACCATTTGTGGATCCTGTACATGCGTAATTTGCTTTTTGATGTAGTTTGTCGTTTTGATGTGATGCTCAGGGTGTGCATCACACACAATGGCTGGTCACTATGCTGTGTGCTGAGCAGTGTGTTGCAGGAGATGGACACAGCACACGGAATCTGCCGTGTTGATTTTGCAATGCACAATGTGCATGTAAACAGGCATTCATTGTTATGTTGCAACTATAACTGTTGGAATGCATTTGGGTATGACTTATTTTGGGTGGGAGGTTGTTGGTCAGTCATTTCATCTGATTCCATGTCAGGCATCATTGTCTGATGCCACTTTACATTTGTCACATGTCAATGTGTACCTTATTGGTACTGTGTTGGTGTTTTGCTATTGCTTGCCATGTCATGTTGTGTTTTGGGAGGGTTTGGGTGACATACCAGTGATGGTCATGGCCTGTTTTGCAGGTCTGTGTGATTCACACCTTTCATGTGTGCCTTTTGGTCACAGAGGATTGCTTATGTTTAAGTAGCTAGGGATGCACACAATGTGGTACCTCCATGGCAACATTCTCAGGGTGGTAAGGTTGTGACAGTTGACTGTATCTTTGTCATCATGGATTGTCACCTGGTATGTGCCAGGCCTGTGTGCACTCCGCAGGGGTGGGAGTTTAGGTGAAAAATGTGGCCACAAGCTGGGTCAGGGATACCTCGCCACGTGCCCTATCCCCTCCCGTGGGCAGCGCCTGTGCCTGTGGTTGGTGATGTGGGGGTACCACCATGTCCACCGGTACACCCTGCCATGTTACAACATTGTGCAGGACACATGCTGCCACAATGATCCTGCACACTACTGGGGGTGCATAGAGTAGCTGCCCTTCAGAGTGATCAAGGGAGCGGAAGCGTGACTTGAGCACTCTGAATGTGCGCTCCACTATGGCCCTGGTTGCAATATGGGCCGCATTGTATCTTACCTGGGGTGGTGTGGTGGGGTTCCGGATTGGCGTCATCATGTGGTTGCTCAAAGGGTAGGCACTGTCTCCTGGGGAGGTGATAATGGCTGTGATTATTAGGGTTTGTGTATTTGTCTGTGTGTGACATGCATGCATGTGCACGGGCATTTGTACTCACCTAGGAGCCATGTGTCACCATGCTGCCCAGCTTCCAGGGCCCGGCTCAGGTCGGACATTCTGTATATGAAACTGTCATGGGAGGAGCCAGGGTAGTTTGCATAGACAGAGGTGATGATTCCTTTTGCATCGCATACCACCTGCACGTTGATGGAATGCCAGTGCTTGCAGTTTCGGTAGATGTGCTCAGTGGCCCTAGGTAGACGTAGGGCCACATGGGTGCAATCTATGGCACCGAGCACTTTGGGGAAGTGTGCCACCCTGTAAAAGTCCTGGACAACGGCCTGCCTTTCTGCGGGTGTTCTGGGCATGTTTATGTGCCTGCGGACTGAGGGGTGCGCTGTCATGATTGCCAAGCCCTGGTGTAGGCAGCGTGACTGCGTGGCCTGTGAGACCCCCCCACTATGGCAGTGGTCCACTGAAATGACCCAGTGGCCAAAAAATGCAGGACATTGAGCACCTTCTCCAAGGGGCTCAATGCTTGGGAGCAGAGGGTGGGGGATGTAAGGTCATCTTCCCACTCCCTGACCAGGTCTAGAATGATACGAGGTGGAAACCTATACCTGCCGTAGACCTGGTCGTCAGGCCTCCCAAAAAGGCTTGTCCGGGGCGAAAAAATGCGT
Organism: Ambystoma mexicanum; assembly: GCF_040938575.1. NCBI lineage: Eukaryota > Metazoa > Chordata > Amphibia > Caudata > Ambystomatidae > Ambystoma > Ambystoma mexicanum. The sequence continues at coordinate 1,104,294,462 of NC_090930.1, read as the reverse complement.
GCCCTGGCTATTCTCCTCCTCCTGCGGTGTCCCACGATCAGTGCTGCGACAAATGGGGCATTCATCGTAGCTGTATATACGTGTTTGTTGTTTGCACGCACTTTTATACTGTGTGCGGGGACGATTCCGCCTGCCTTCGTGTGGCGGACACGTTGACGCCTATGCGCGCCTTTTGCCGTGTGCGGGTTTCCCTTATTCGAATCCATGAATACAGGTTGTTCACGTGTGTGTGGGTGCTCCGTATAGTTCCCTGCAGTACTTCCCCAGTTACGCCTTCTTTTTAACGCGTTGTCCCCCATTCCGCGTGTTACGCCCCGTGTCCCGCCCCCTTTTTGGTGTGTGCGCGGACGTTGTGCGCTTTCCCTGTGCGCATCGCGCACAGCGTTCGGGATGTTGCAATGACGTGTGCGCCCATGTGCGCCACGCACGGGTTTGGCGCACATTTCGGGTAAAACACGCGCAGGGACTTCCATGAATCGCATGCTTCATTTTTCACGCTAGCGCCTGCTTGCGCCAGTTTGCGCCACGTTTTTCGGCGCATGTTTGTTCCATGAATCGGCCCGTAACAGTTGTTTGTGCTGGCCCTTCCCGCGCATTGAATTCTGTGTCGCGCAAAGCCCTCCTGCACAGCCCGATTTGTAAATCAGATAATGACATTTAGTGCAGCATAAAGTGTACTAGTGCAGTGCAAAGTTAATTTGTGCCACGGTAAACGTTTTGTAAACGAGGCCCGTGGTGTCACGGCTCAAGCACCAGACCTTAAACAGGGTGTCTACGTGAATATAGCAATCTCACAAATTTAGGCTGCGTCTACAGGAAATAATGTTTGATGAACAATAGCAGTAGCACTGCCCTTGACTGAACTATGAATATATTTTTTATAAAGTTTAAATTTGAAACCCACATTTAACTTATGAAGACAAGAGAAACCGAAAGTTATACAGTGAAAAACGCTGAACAAGTCGCACTGGTCTATAGAAAGTAAAACTGACCATACATGTAATGTATCGTAAAAAATAGCAATCGAGGTGTTCCATTGAGACAGATGGCCACCTATGAGTGTGTAAAAGCCTTAGGGTTTTATCTTTGATAACATAACATGATGCAGGTAGATCTGTTTCAGAAACGAATGTCTGCTAATCAGACAGCCCCTTCATAAACGCTACATGCCAAAATTATAGTGAAACCATGTTCCTTTGCTGAGCTCTGAAGTGGAACACAGCAGGGTCAAAGGTCGCCCTGATCTTAGTTATAATAATGGTGCCATCTAGTCAGTCTGAGGGTGCGTACATCTCTAAATATACACCATGCCTGGCCGCTATAATCACACAATTATAAATCCACAGCAATTTTATACCACTCTAATGTTAGCTCTGTGAGCAGGGCTCAGCTATGCGAGGACTGATGTATATTGGTGTTTGGCCTGACTATCTCCACGGCTACTATGTGGGACAATAGTCAGAATGCTGACTGTTTGATTCTTCTTTAGGAAGGATAACAACTTCCCCACAGGGTATAATAATGTATTTGTATTAATGTATTGGATATTTATAAGACACTCATACAACAATACAGTGTTTCAAAATGCCACAAGGCACAAAAGAAGGGAACATGGGGGCAAAATGACAATGAATACATAGAAATAGACAAAGGTCCTACTAAGCCTTGCGACATTCGGAGTGTGCAAGAGAAGGGAAAATAAAAAGGAAAGCTGGGTGGGTTAATTGTGTTAAGGTTCCCAGGGGAGAAGTGCCAGAGGTCCCTGTTGGGGGGGCAACAGGTAAGTGCATGGGCAGAGACAACCCAGGCAAAGAGGGCAGTCAACAGTGTTCGAAGTGTACAATAAGAAGTAGTGGAACTAAGCTCCCTGCTGGCCTGCCCCCGCACCCCACAAATGCCATTGCCATGACCCCTCCCACATGCAATCCAAATCCCCAAACAAACACACCTGCTGTTTAAGGAAATGTTCAGTGCATTGCACAGAAGTACAATTTTCAACTTCTTCCTACACTTTTGTTTTAAAACAAACAATTCCAGAATGGTTCCTTTTCCAAATAAAAGTATGGGAACAGTAAAACTTTTGAATAAAAAGTAGAGGAGCACCGCTCCCAACCCCTCCTGCCCACTTCGACCACTGACTGTCAACCACCCAACATGAACTTCCACCGGGCCTCCTACGAAGCGTTGTTTCAACAGTAACACTGACATAACAAAGCCACTCCCACACCAGGGTGCTGACTACTGGAGTTGATTGGAAGTTAACAGGCAAAGAAAGGGGATGGAGTTGAAGCATCCAGAGAGGAGGTGTGCTGAGAGAAGGGTCCCACCATCAGAATTTCTGTTAGGGCTCTCTTTCCTTTCCGTTCCCCTCCATTTTCCGCAATCAATGTAGTCTGGATGGGATGTCATGAGGCAAAGGTCATTTGTTACAACAACCCAGATTGGACCCCTTATTGCAGGCTTGATGTGGGCCTATACTAATGATATTTTCCCTTAAAATGAGGGCAGCACCCCCTCATTCTTTGTTTCATCTGTTGGGCGTGCAGTCTCTTCAAAAGTCCTCTGCCATAGGGGTGAAGCCAGAGGGCATTCAAGATAGAGGAGAGCTGTGTCCCCAAACTGCCCCCGGAAACAGTGGGGTGACTGCTGCAGTGCCACAACATCTATGCTGGTTGCACTGGAACTAGGCTCCTGTTCACTGGAGTTGAAACTTCCCCAGTAGATATCAGCCAGGCTTCCTGGAGTCAGAGTGCAGAACAGAAGGCCTCACCTTGTCCTGAAGCCCCTGGATTGGGATGTCCTGCAACCCAGATGCCCTGAAGCAGATGGAATCCTGTTTCACCACTCCAAGATGCCGTTTGAGTTGGAACAACCATCCTCAACACCTTCAAGCTGCCACAAGGGCCAGCTGCTTTTGGCACTTTAAACTGCTTGCTGCATCTTAGGCCATCCAATGCTGGCTCCACTAGTTGCCACTGTCTACAGCAACCCAACTTCAGGCTCAACCTTTGAGGGAGCAACCAATTTGATAATGATTCAACCTGCTGGAAGCCATCTAACACACCATCATGGCCACTGACTTAGCCTTGTACAATGCATCATCTTGCTGCTGATTCAGCCAAAACCGTTGGAAGACATCGTCTTGCCATCTTGAATGCCAAATCGACCTTCCGGAGACTGCACTTTCTAACTGACCTGATGCTGGCTGCTAGTGGGGTCGCATTGACTCAAAACATCTTAACCTTAGCTTGACCGCAGTTGAAACACCAAGATGTCCATTGCTGTTGAGTGCCCAAAGACAAGAAAAAGGAACTCTGAAGAAGCCTGTCACCTGGTCCACTTTTGGGATCATAGTGGCTAGTATGCCCCCTTCTCTACCTTTCTCTACTTTCTCTATTTTGAACACTAACATTGTTGGCCAGCAGGATTGCCTGAAACCCCTGCTGATCTAAAAAGAGTGCCCTTACTCAGAAGTCTTCATTATGTGCCTTTTCTTTTACTGTAGTCGTTCTTTCTTGTGTTTTCCGATTAGCTGATTGCATTTTCATTGTTAAAATGAAAGCTTCTATTTTTCTAGAACCTTGACTACACATTATTTTATTTTATTTTGCAACCATTGCGCTTAGGTTATTTAGATTTGTACTGTTAGCAACTCACACCCATCCTTAAGATCTAGCCTGCCCTTGGACCACATTATTAAAACAGGTGAAATGGGTATTCCTTTGGGATGCGTCTGTTTCATCTTTATGAATGGGATAACTGCTGTTTACTAGTAGTGTGGGGTTGAGCAGTTGATTTAGCCTCTACTCATCCCTGTACTTCTGAGGTTTTATAAGTTTAAACTTGTTGGAGGAAGACATTGGGGGCCATTCCAAGTTTGGAGGCAGCCATGTTCAAGTAAGCTATCACCTGTCATGAGGCATCTTAAAAATAACAATAGGATCCCAATAATAGCACAGAGGGTGATGTTAGTGCATGATAGAGCTAGCTTAAGGAGATTCACAAGTGTGTGTTATGGGCATGTAATGGATGGGAATGGCTACAGAGATCAAATTTGCATTGGGAGGTTTATGTGTCTCTAAAAAGCAAAACAATTCCTACAGGCTGTGTGTCCTTCCTCGTAGCACACTTCCCTTCTATCTCTATGCCTCTGCCAATAGTATTGGCCTATTTATTATTTATTTGAATCTATAAAGCGCACTACCAGCCCAGAGGCATCGAGGTGCTAGTCCAGGAGAGAAATAGTAGTTACAGGGTGTGGCTACTGGTTACAAGAGGGCGTAGCATTGGGTGAATATAGAGAAAAACAGTGTTAACAGTAAATACAAGCGTTTAGTAGTAGGAGAAAGAGAAAAAGAAAAAATATAATGGTTACAAGGCCAAGCTAATGGTTGCAAGAGGGCGTAACTTAGGGGTGGATACAGCAAAACACTGTTAACAGTAAGTACCAGAGTTCTGTGCTAGAACGTCAGTAGACAGATGGGGCAGGTGGATCGTAAATTCATGTGAAGAGAAGGGTCTTGATTGCTTTGCGGGAGGCCAGGTGTGAGGTTATTCCTCTAAGGTGAGGTGGTAGAGCATTCCAATGGGCTGCCGCGATAAATGGAAAGCTGGATCCTCCTGCGTGTGACCTAAGGACCTTAGGCACAGTGATTCTGTTGGTGTAGGGTGTTCTGATTGGTTTGTTCGGGAGTGGTCTGGAGATTCTTTCAGATAGGCAGAGAGGGGCTGTGTTATGCAAGCATTTGTAGTTGATGGTGAGGGTTTTGAAGATTACCCTTTCTTTGATAGGCAGCCAGTGGACTTGATGTTTGTCTAGATCCCTATCTAATAGCCAAAACTAAAAAGCATTTGGCAAGTGGGGCCTATCATTCAGTTTGGAAAAACCGGGAGAGAGGTGGGCACTACAATCAGTTCACTAATCAATCCTTAGTTGCTTGTAAGTTATTAATTTGGTTAAAAAGGAGCTATCAGGCTGTAGTCAATCCTCTGACACTGGGATACACACAAATTCAGAAACCAAAAGAATTGAGTGTTACCACCCAGCAATGCTTAATTCTCTCTTGTAGCAAACAATCGAGCTTGACGTTCGTGTTATTTTCAATGCTACAATTATTCTTGTGTAAGTTAATGTCCTCATTCTTAAATATCCATAGACATTCTGTTTCTCTCAAACAAGTTAAGTTGGGGCAGCTTCGACACAGAAAGGAAATGCTGAACTAGCTAGCCTCCACCTCTCATAGTGATTAGAAGATCATATCTGAAGTTCCTAAGTGACAAGGCTCCTACAATAAACCCTCAGGATGGAGTGAGTCTCTGAAATGCATCGGCTTATGAGCCTTATCTTGACCTAGGAACTGTGTTTGATTTATGTAAACCATTTTGAATTTATAATGGCGTTGGATTGAATTTGTTCTGAGACGGATCTAAAAAACAGCTCAAACAACTTACCTTGTTTGACAGAAACAGAATATTTATGGATATTTAAGAATGAGGACATTTACTTACCTCACCCGGGTTAGCCCTCCCTTTTCATGATCTAACAAACCAGATCATTTTTTTGTAAAAGATCATGAAAAGGGGGGGCTAACCCGGTTGAGGTCATTTACCTACACAAGAATAGTTGTAGCATTGAAAATAACACAAAAGTGAAGCTTGAATGTTTGCTAACACAGAGCATTAGGCATTGCTGTGGGGTAACACCCACATTTCTGGTTTCTGCCTATCATTCAGTTTACCATGTGCTCTAAAATGATTTAATGAAATAGGGATTTGTAACAATCGTAGATGCTGAAAATATATGCACACCACATCCATCCCACATATCTGCTTATCATCAGAGGAGGTTACGCAGAAAAACGAAATGTGAAAACAGCCTAGATTAACTGTGAAAAATGTAAAATAATGTTAGTAGTACTGAAAACAACAAAAAAGCACAATGACCAAAAAATACCAATTGAAACACTCAAGAAGTCACAAAAAATATAAATACATATAATTATTAAATAATGGCCCTCATTACATGTTTGCCAGTACAGAATAAGTGCTGGTAGCAATGGTTACCACACATTTTCAGGACAGGCAAACTACAAGTCTGCCAGTAGGGGCTGTGAAATACTGCCAGGCCTGACCTGTCGGTAGTTCTGGCCCCTACCAGCAGATTTTTCACTGAAGCACCAGCATCATTAATAATGGTGCGGGTGCTTTAGGGTTCCCATTGCCCTTGGAGTTCTGTGGTACAACCTGAGGTTGGGAACCACCGCTCCTGCGCCGCCTGTAATATCCGGTATTACCGGGATATCAGGTGGCAGAAACGATACGGCGAGTCTGTCGTTAACCCGCCAGCAGGGCCAGTGCTATCAATAGGCAAGGTTAGGTGCTTGCCTATATGTGGAAATGTTAGAGAGGCAAAATGCTGCTTTAACACCTCCACACTAATTGTATAATACTAACTGCCTTGCCTGTAATAGCACCGGCACTGACTGTCTGCAGGCTGAGGTTGGCTGCAGCAGCAGCAGACCAGGCGGCGCCGCCACTCTGCAAATGTTGGGGTCGGGTCAGGGTCACAGGTGGCATGGGTGTGGCAGTGCTGGCACAGTCCGGCACCTGCTCATTTGCACCCCACGTGGCAGGCCATGAACAAAGCACCAATACGGGATGTTTACTGAGACCCTGGAATGCAGGCAATCCCAGTGTCCCTGCAGGTCGCAGAATCTTCCTGATTCTCTGACATTGTTTTAGTGATTACATCAAATGCAAGGAACATGGGCAGTCCGAGTTGCCCCATCTGCCTTTGTGGGACACTTGTGCCCATTTGAGCTTGCAGTTCATTGACTACCTAAGGCCATGCTAATCCCTATGGCCAGCCATTCCCACCCACTTCCTGCCCAAAACGTATCCACTCCTGGGATGTCTTTGAGCTCGCTTTACTCAAGCCAATAGCCCCATATCGCCCAAGGTCATCTCAGAGTCAGCCCTCGGTCCCATCAGTCTGGCTGCACCAATGGCAAAAGATATTTTGAGTAAGTGCAGTTAATTACTGCTCGGTCACAGCACTGCTCAAGTAGGTCACTTTGAAATACAGTTGTTGCTTAAAAAAAAAGGGGGAGTTGTGGGCTGTGAGGAGTGCCGGCTCATCACACTTCCTCTAGTACTGGAGTGCAAAGTAACCTATTTAAGGTAACATCATGAACTCATTTATTTATTTTTACTTATTTTATTGTTCATTTATACAGCGCTTATACACAGGTGGAGTGATTCAAAGTGCTTCAAGGTGGGAAAGGAACAAGGAAATACAATAATCACTCTTAAGCCTTGGCGTTTCAGAGTGATTGACAGAAAATCTAGCATACTTGGCATGAGGGCATTTCACCCAGTGCAAAAGCATGAAGTGTTACAGTAGCAACTATGCTAAGGATAAGGGAAACAATAGGGGGGTGGGGCGTGAGGGTATGCAGTGATTATCATTTATACCAAAATAACTAATACCATTATAACAAATTCCAAAATATGGAATTCAGAAAAAAAACTAAAAAAGGGATTCGGAGGGTGCATAGTGGTTTTGGGGGTGGGGGAAATGTATTATAAACACAAAATGGGGGTTTGGGCCAGAGAACCCACCCACAAAAACAATGATAAAGGAATTTTTTATCTGGGAATTCATTATTATGGTATTAGTTATTTTGGATTCGTTATAATTACATGTGACCGACAGGACAGACAAACTAACTAGTCCTGGTACATTTAGGTCATGCATGCATACAGACGGAGGTGCAAGAAAGGGAGGGCTGGGGGAAACAAATGAGTCCAGTCCAGCAGGGCCCTGGGTTAAGTGCAGAGAGGTTGCCCCGCTCATGGAGCGTGATCTGAAAGTGCAGTAATGCTGAACATAGTGCAGTGGCCAGGAAGCAAGTGCAAAAGACTGGCGGGGGAGCCTGGGACCTGTAAGGCTCTTGAGGTGAACCACGCAAACAATCAGCAAAACTGAACAAAGTTAGGGAGGATAAGGAGGGTGGAGAGAAAAGGAAAGGAGGTTAGCAGGTGAGGAGAGAGAAGGAGGAAGATAAGAGGAAGGTCTTGAGGAGTTTACGGAACTTAAGGTGCTCCGGCTCAAGACGGAGAGAGGCTGGGAGGCTGTTCCAGAGGGAGGCACCTGCAGAGGATAAAGACCTACCCCCAAATCTCTGTTTGTGAAAGTGGCTCACCCACAGAGAGTTGGAGGACGACGAGTGGAGGACTCTAGAGGGAGAGTATTTAGGAAGAGAGTGTTGTAGATAGTGTAGGCCCCAACCCCAGAAAGCCTTGTGGATTATGCAGAGAGTCTTGAACTTGATCCTTGCGGCCTTGGGGAGCCAGTGGAGGGATTTCAGCGCCAGAGAGATGCAGTCCCTGGGCTTGAGGCCAAGGATAAATCTTGCGGTTCTGTTCTGGCTGAGTTGTAGAGGACAGAGAGTAGAGGTAGGAAGATTGAGAAAGAGACTGTTGCAATAGTCCAGCCTAGAGAGAACCAGGGCTTGTGAGGTGGTGAGTCGCTGGGGAAAAGTGAGAAAAGGCAGAGTACCTCTCAGGAGGTGCAGTTGGTAGTGGGACTTTTTGGAGATGTCTGAGATGCGAGAGGAGAAATACAGATGACCCCTCGATATTTTGCCTCATTGGTAGGTGAGGGTGTAGGTCCGAAGGAGGTTGGACAGTGTGAGAGTGGGAAAGCGGGAGCAGAGATCCCAATGAGTACGATCTCTGTTTTACTGGCATTCAGGCAAGGATCGTTAGCAGCAAACTAAGACTGATTTGCAGATAGACAGCCAGGAATGAGCGAGGAGGAGGAGAAGGGCTAGGAGGAGGAGGCCAAGGGTAGCCTGAAAGAGAGCTGTGTATCATCCTGGCATAACACTGAAAGTTAGAGGTAAAGGTAGAGCTCCTGCGGGCCAAGGTGGCCATGTAGATATTGAAAAAATCAGGGCGATAGGTTAGATCCTTGGGGGACACCACAAGTAGAGAGAGTAATAGAGGAGAGAAAGGACCCAAGTTCCACCTGGGAAGGGCGGTCAGAGAGAAAGGAAGTGAGCCACGCCAGGGCCTGATCTGTGATGCCCAGGGTATCACAGAGATGGGTGATCAGGATGTTGTGGTTTACCATATTGAAAGCAGAAGAAAAGTCGAGAAGAATGAGGACAGAGGGAGAGTTAGAGTCCAAATTTGAGAACAGTTCTTCACGCGTGTTCAGAAGAGCATTCTCTGTGCCTCTGGATGATCTAAAACCAGACTGATGGTCACAGAGACAACCAACAGATTCAGTGTGGAGGGTAGGCTGAGTGATAGCAAAACAAAAGAAAGCCATACTGTGTTTACTTTACTTTATCAGCCCACATCAGTCATCAATACAAGCAAAGCCTGCTGTGTGCATCCCTGTGTACAATAAGTGTCACACTGACATGAACGCTCCATGCACTGTGAAAGAGTCCCTTTGAATAATAACCCTGCACAAGCGATTAGCTCTCGGTTGCTGTTCCTGACCATCACCTGCTGCGAGCATGTGTGCAGCTGACACACAACCGCATCCAAGAGCCTTCACAAGGCAGCCAGCCTGCCTGGATACAGTGTACCAGCAACATGCTAGTGCTCTTCCACTTTAATGTGAAGAATGTCCATTGGAATCCATACACAGCAGAAGACGTGAGCTATGTGTTAGGTGAAGGTAATGTAATGGGTTGTAGCAATCAGTAACAAAATGGTGACGGTTGGTTGAGAACGGTTAGAATCCGGAAAGATTGTAGTGGGGGGCACCAATCTGACAGTTTGCCTAGGGTGGCAAAATTCCTTGCACCGGCCCTGCCCGCCAGTAGCACCGGTGGGTTACCGGCAGACTGGTAATGATAGCCAATGTCCTCTATAGCACGGACTGCACATTCCGAATTTAAATACATAGTATTGCCTGAACGATATTAGGAAATCTACAGAAATGAAAATAACAAAAATGTTTGTGAACACATGCCCAACAAAGCGACGGCGGTGTGACACAAGAAAAAAAAGCAAACAAAACATACCTGTTAGGTTATAGAAACCACCCAAAACGTTTCACTGGTTAAAGCAATTATTGAGTAAGGAGTCCCATTGATAGATCAGGCACCCCAAACTGCACATATTGGAATGCTGTATACATGGTCCCTGGATCAAGTGTGGTACCCTGTAGTCACAGTGTCTCACGTTACACTACAAAAGTGTGAATTTTTTTACAAGTTTGCATTTTTTGTGTCGGTAAATTACTGCACTCTAAATTAATGGAACAATAATACTCGCTAGAAAAATGGGTGAAAATCGCCACCATCCTGAAAGAATGCATTTGGAAAAGAACAGAATACAAGGTTCATTAAGACTCACACAAAATGTTAAATAATGTAAGCTCCAAAGGTTTTGGGGGCCTATTGTTTTATGTCACAATGAAACAATAATATCCAATGAAAAGTTAAGTCATTAAAAGGCCACATTCAATGTAAAATGTGAGGCATGTTAGAGCATGACAAAACCACAATACAATGGAAAAAAGTGAAGTTTTACTTGAGAAATGGCTATATTGGTATACCAGAGCTAGGTTGGACACACCAATCAATCGGAAAAACAATAACAATTTTAAATCACCCCTATTAAGAACATTTTATGCAAAGATAGAAGTCATCAAAGATGTTAGACCATACAGGACAGATTTTTAGCCGATTGAAATTGTTAAAAGCGCTCACAATAAAGTGTTTGCTCTTTATGTATAAATATGTATGCACGCAGGATCATATATAGGACATAGTGAAACAGACATTAAATATGGTAATTCAACCGAATTTCAAGATTCTCAAACAGGTTCTGTAAATATAGAACACAAACCACTAAACCCAGCAAAATTAAACAATCCAGGATTATAACATTCACCACATATTATATATTTCCTGCTGAGAGTTGTAGGGGAAAGCAAAGACAAATGGACTCAAGTTTAAAGTGGAGAGATGCCCGAATAATGCAATTATGGGTATGAATAATTACGTTCGCCCCTAAGAGACAGTGCTCCCCAAATGGTATAGTGTTTCACACATAACAGGAAAACTCATGTGAACTGCCCGAAAGACTGGGTCTCAAACAGTTTTTTGTTGACCGCAGGAAATGCTGAAATCTCCAGTGTAAATTCACTCTCTGCATTTATGGAAAACTGTTCTTGCTGCACTGAAACAGTGTGATTGACAACAATATACTAACCTGAAATATGGGTAACATACAGATGCTGCTTAATTACATGCAAATCATGGAACTGTTCATCCAAAACTGTCAAGGCCCAAGTGTGTAATTAATTAAGCCATGGCCTGTGTTACAGAAATAATAATTTCAAAGTTATAAAAGTCAAATTAACTATTTTGTAGTAATTCTATTGGGTATTGCCTTGTTTTGAATGGCATGCCTATGCCATTTCCGTGCTGTACATAAAGAGAATCTAGATGAATCCCCACTTTATATAAGACCCTTATGTAATGTGATGATACATTTATTTAAAGTAGGTGAACAGGCAGATTCAAACAGTGCATTTTTCCAGCAAATGCCAGATTATTGTACATAGTTTATAGCATTGTGGTGTACTTTAAAAATACTACTTTACAGTTTAGGTTTTTGAGAAATCAATGGTGAGAAATGTGGTGTGGCAATGTTATATCCATTTTGGATATTCCTGTCAACAAAACATCAAGTTTGAATCTACCTCACTAAAGAGTGCACATTAAATCCTAGCTGTCATTTGACATTCCAACCCAGTGGGGGAATGCAAATTTATCACATCAGAAAAACCTGTTAGATTCTCAGAACAAAAGGGCCTGTGAACAGGCCCTCCAAGTCAATGAGCAGCCCAACCTTTACAAGCCATTCTAAGGACAAGATATTCATATAGATACAAGCTATAATACCTATAAACCTGTTTTCCTTATGCCGAACTTCAGATACATCTTTTTGCACTTAGCAGTTCACCTTTGACATTAGTTATGGCATAAAACATGACCAGATGAACAGCCTAAAGCAAACTAGAAGCCTATTTTAGCAGACCCAGGTTAATTATTCACTTAAAGATGTTTTGGCATCAAGGGTGTCATTTTCCACAAAAACGAAACTCAGTTCGGAGCTCTCCTTAGGAAGCCATGGACCATTTAAATTAACATTACCCTTGCATTTAAAAACAATTTGTAATATAAATCTAGAACCAAATGAGTTACAATTAAGTCAGAAAATCTGTTGTGATTGTGTGATTCCCCACTATCTAAGCAGTTTAAATTTGAATGTCTTACATTGATTACAAATTATTAAAATGATACATATTTATAACTTTATGAGATAATTTAGTGTCACATATCCAGACATCTGTCTAGAAGTGGATTGCAGAATTCTGTGTTTTATCGATGTGGCATATTGCTACAAAAAATATAAAAGAAAACTCATTTAGAAATCAATATTATTCCAAAAAAATCGACCCCTCCTTTTTCTTTTCATATTCACACATAACATATTCAATGTTGATTGAGTGGTGTGTTAAGGTGGGAGTGTTGACTGTTAGATAAGCCAGTGGAAGAACTTGGCCAATCAAAAACTGTGACATAATCATCACATAAGTGTAGGAATATTCACATTTTAAAAAGCAGCAACATACAGGGAATATAATTCTGACTATGGAATATAAAATGCAGGGAAGAAGAACACCTGTCCCCACTAGATGAATATTGAATCTGTATACCTCAATTTCTCAATTGTAACTAAAACCTTTTTGTGATACAAAGACGAGCCATATACAGAGGGTCCCAGTGTGGCACAGAACATTAAAGAAATTGGGAAACACCAACAAGTGAATACATCACTGGAATTGGAATTGGTTGGTTGTCTTGAGGTCGGAACATCAGGATATTTTCTGGTTTGAACTGTGCTTTGGGACTTGGGAAGGGGAACACAAGTATTGCTCAAACGCATATTATTCTGGAACTCAAGGCAATCTTAAGACTTGTTATAAGAACTGCTTTATACTTGGGGAAGGGGGCTGAAAGAACATTACAAGCTGAATCATGCTTTGAACCTTATGCTGAACATTATTCTGTTTGTTGCTAACATCCCTATACATTGTATACAATTAGTTGTGAGGGCAAGTGTAGGTTTTGGACACAGACAGATTCATAAATTGAACTTATTGACTTTGACTTTCCTTGGTCTGGTAGGGAAAGACCACCATAGTATAGGGCAAGATAGGCATTTTTCCATCCTGACATTTAATTTAATAAAAGAGTTTGTTCTGAACTTTGAATCTGTTGTCTGTGTCTTACTCCAAGATAATCACACAACACAACCATGCAGCTGACAGCGCCATCATCATCATCACACATGACTTAGATGCCATCTTCATTACTGAGATCTGGATGACATCCATCTCCACCCACATCCTAGGTGCCATAACCCCCAACGGCTAATTAATTCTACAACAAGACCTTCTAAACAAGATCAGCAAATGCTTTGCTGTCATTCAAAAGACATCATGGGCATTTACCCAACTGGACATCGCCACCATTGGCTCTTTCAAAAACCTATCCTGCCACTTCCTTCTCTCTCCATTCGACACAGTAACTTTTCATCTCATCTACAGACCACCCAAACCCAACACATCCTTCATTGAAGACTTCACGAACTTGGCCATCTCCATGTCCCTCACGCATGCCAACTTCATATTCCTCAGAAACTTCAACATCCCTGGCATACTCGACACACTGAACCTCACACAGCACACAAAAGAACCAACTCACAGGAAAGGTTATATCCTCGACTTCATCAGCAACACTTTCCACCCTTCATCACAGCTCTCCTAATCTTCTTGACTGGTCGACCATCTGGCAATTCTCTTTGAGATTAGTCACACCACACCTCCTAAGCAAACCCATTGGCAAACATGCAATCAAGCCTCCAGATCCTTCAAGTACTTCCCAGTGGAGGTTCTCACAGAAGACCTCACCAAACTCCACCCTCCACCTCACATGGGCTGATGTGCATCTGATGAACTAGGACTGCAACTCGCTTCTCCAAGAACTCAACACTACCCTCACAAACAACATCAACAACAATGCCCCAGTGAAATGGTGCACCCTCAAGCCTAAACCGTCAGAACCCTGGTACACACAAGAAATCAACCTCAATAGATGAACTATCGGAAAACATTCATGAAAATCCTGCAGTGCATCCGACCTCGTCCAGCTCAAAGAAGTCTGTGCTAAATGCAGACAACTGATCAACATTGCCAAGGCCAACTACTACCAAAACACCATAGCCAAGGCCAACAATTAAAACATAGCCCTCTTCAAAGCCATCAATCATTGCTTCAACCTTCTGGCCGACCCACCCTTAGCCCACTCCATTGAAAAATCGACTGCCATCAATGGTTTCTTCATCAACAATATCAACATGATCCGCCAACCCATAGACACCAATGCCACAACTGACAGCACACTACACATCACATCTCAGAAACCCACAACTAACTGGACAACTTTCCAGACAACATCCTCCCTGCCTCTTTAAACATGACCGTTCCGAATGAAGCACTCCTATCTTACCTGACAATCATCAACAGCTTCCTAACTCAAGTCACCTTCCCCTCGACGCTCAAGACCAGAGAAATCCTCCCAATTCTTAAGAAACGAACACTGAACCCTGATGATCTCAGCAAGTACAGCCCCATTACCCATCTTCCCTTTCTAGGTAAGATCCTTGAGAAAGCAGTAGTCTTGCAACTCCGCCAACACACCAAAGCCAATAACCTCCTTCAGTCCTACCAATCTGGCTACAGACACAGATGCAGCGCAGAAATGGCTACCATCAAGGTGACCGACAGTGCCTTTAAAATCCTTGGTGATGGACATCCTTGCCTCATAGTTCTCCTTGAGCTCTCAGCAGCATTTGTACAACACCGGACACTCACCAACAATCTACATCATTGCATGGGGATCAGCGAGATCGTCGTCAGCTGGTTCAAATCCTACTTTGAGAACCACCAACAGTTCGTACAAAGGGATTCTTCCAGATCACCAACTCAACCCATTACCTGTGGAGTCTCAAAGGGATCCATCCTGCCCCATGTGATCTTCAATCTTTACATGAAACCGCTTGGAATGCTCCTCTCTCCACACAACATCCACATTCACCAATACGCAGATGACATGCAGATCTACCTCTAGATATTCTCCATTGAATACATCCAGAGGATGAAGGCCTGCCTCACATTGATCCAGTCCTGGATGTCCAGGGTTTACCTGAAGCTCAACCCCTCCAACACTGAATTCTGTAAAGGCACCGTGAAGTACGACTAGACAAGAGATACCAAGTTGAACAAAAGAATATTCATCAACTTAAATATCAGGATCGTTAAAAGCCTAACTTGCCCTATGCTAAGGTGGGATTTCACTACCTGAATAAAACTAATGAAAGTCTAAGTCAAAGAGTTCCTCTTAAAAAAGACCATCTGTGTCCAAAACCTATCCTTGCCCTCAAAACTACAATAAACCAATGTGTAGGAATGTAAATAATCAAAAGAAACAGTGTTCAAACAAAAGGTTCTGAGATTCCTCCAGCTCACAGCTTTCTTTCAACTTGCTTCCCCAAGAATAAAACACTTCCACAAAAAGTATCAAAGTTATCTTTTCCAGGTTCAAGATTATATCATTTCCAAACTATCTTCTGTGTTCCCTTCCCCAAGTTCCAAGCATCACAGTTAAAAAAAAAAAAAAAACAAGAGCCTTAGGGTTTCATCCTCAAAGACAACAAAGGTAGTACTTGAAGTCGCAGGGTACCCTTCCCCAAGACTTGTATTTTATCACAATTCAAAACACACCAAAGAAAAAGCTTTGGCTGTTCCCAAAGGCCCATGCAGGTTCACTTCCTTTCTTAATATAATTAATCCATCTGATTAATGAATTTAACTTCACAACATGCAGTGGTTTAATTTAATTTGAAAGGTCTGTTGCTTTAGAAATTCAGCATGAGTGGATTTGAATGATGTCCCAATTCCATTCAGTGCTAAATTCAACATGCAGTATTTTTGGTTTGAGTACAATGTTTGCATTCACTTTGCTGTTCTTTGGCAATTGGTGTGGCTTACAATCTTGTTTTCATTCAGCCCGTTATAGAATATTAATGCTTTTCAATTTAAAATAACTTCCCAATGTTGTGAGACTTTCAAAACATTTCTACTTTAAGAAACGTGACCACTTCAATACAAGTATTTCTTCTGGTTAATGTTCTACAATGGAAAAACTCTATGACTGGAGTCCTTCGAAAGTTTGTTCTTCTGATGCAGATGACGACTCCATTACTAGATACAAAGTATTTCAGCACAATGGAACTCGCGCTTCGCACACTTTGTTCCTTATTAAATAGAAACTCACCGGCCTTTTCAGTAGCTGTCCTCGCAGCCAGAATGCGTGAACTGCAGCTTCTGCTGCCAGGGGTCCAACTTCTGCCCCTTTGACACCCATGGGCTGGCTTCTCTGCAACAGAGAACAAACACTCTGATCATAAGGGAAAGGGGCAGCCTTTCCACCTGGCTCCCTTATCCACCACCAGTCTGCTCCACAGAGCTCCTGCTCCCAATCCCGGCTGTCTCAGACCACCTCTCCTTGCAGTCCCCAGCATCTTGGCATGCTGTGTACCACACACCTTCCCACAGTCGTTCCCTCCAACGGCTCGCCTCCCTTCCAGCAAGGTTCCCAGCTAATCACACTGGCCTCCCTGCTGCTGCTCTGCGTGTTGATTTTACCTCCTCCTTTTATACACCTGCAACTCTCTAGCAGGTTGCTGGTATGTTCTCTCAATCAGCCTTGCCAGACCATGGTTAGGAGGACATGCCTGAACTTCTCACCAGCTTGCAGGCATCTTCTTTGTCCCACTACCAAAGTGGTGAAGTTTGTGGTGTTCATTACTCTCAATTGCCTCTTCTTCGTATCAGTACTGTCAAGAGTCCCACATGGTGAATTGAGTGGAGCTGACTTAAGATAACCCATCAAGGTTAGGGGAGGGTTAGGTTGTTCATCACTAGGAAAAGGTGGATACCATGTCTCACTTAAGGTCACCCCACTCCCAATCCTCAAGGCACCTCCACCCAGGTGATCCTCCCTCTATTCTCTGCACCCAAGGTCCAAAAGTGATGGCCATTCTCTGGTCACCTGAACAGAGGATCCAAGGGGGTTAGGAGTGAGAAAACCCTCAGGTTTCTCACATACCCTTCCACAATGAAGGGAAACTACAGTGCTTCACAGGCAAACCGGGAGAGAAAGTCTATGTTTCCTTGATCTTGACCTTGCCAGTGTTCTATAGAGAAGTAATACAGTTGAAGGTCCGAGAACTACTGCATTACCCGAGGGTTGGACTCCTTTCTCTGAGCAATCCAAGCTAGAGGCATGTGGTCTGTCACTAAATGAAGCCTGCAACCTAAGAGGTAATACTTTAGGTGAATTATGGCCCATTTGATCACCGGGGCCTCTACCTCAATCACTGAATAGTTTCTTTCTCTGTGAAAAAGCTTTCTGCTGATATATAAAATGGGATTTTCAAACCCATCATAGTTTTGTGTCAGAACAGCTCCTAATCCGGTTAAAGAAGCATCAGTTTGAAGAAATAATTATTTGGAAAAGTCAGCCATGCCTAGAACGGGACTCTGGCATAAGGCCTGTTTCAAGTTTGTATAACACATTTCCTCCTATTGAAAAGGACCTAAGGGAAACCTTTTTATCAAATAAGTCTTTTGTTGTTCTTGTTCCTTAACCATGTGAGCCTGTACTAGACTTACAACCTTCATGTGCTCTTTTAACCAACTCGCAGGTTGGGAGAGAGGAATGGAAGTTGCCTCCCTCTCTTGCCGAGATGCTCTCAAAATATAAAAATATTTAGGACATCCCTTGGTTCCTGTCCATAAAGGAGTTCAAATGGGGAAAATCTTGTTGAGGTCTGAGGGGTTTTCCGATCTGCAAATAAGGCTCAGGGTGTCATCTGAGCCCAATTTTTCCCATCTTGTTCAGCTAATTTCCAGAGTATAGTTTTCAGAGTCTTATTAAATCTTTCCACTGGGCCATCTGTCTGGGGTTGATATTCTCAGGGTAGCAATGTGCAATAATTCTTTAACTTCCCTCATAAGCTTGCTCATAAAGTTCGAACCCTGATGTGTCAATATCTCCTTTGGGAACCCCACCCGGGAGAAACAGGGGAGTAG
This sequence comes from Ambystoma mexicanum, assembly GCF_040938575.1. NCBI lineage: Eukaryota > Metazoa > Chordata > Amphibia > Caudata > Ambystomatidae > Ambystoma > Ambystoma mexicanum. Next base: position 1,104,276,209 of record NC_090930.1, on the reverse strand, counting down.
ATGTTTCAAAATCTGCGGTGCCATATTGGCTATCAGGTGGAAGGCCTCCGGGTAACATTTGGCATGATCTACAATGACTAGGATGTATTTATTGCCCAGGTAGAAGTCTCAGGGGTCCCACAATATTCGTACCAATCCTGGAAAATGGAACCTCAATTATTGGTAACGGATTCAAAGGAGCTGGTGGTGGTATATGTGTACTAGTTTTCTGGCACGCTGTGCATGCTTGAAAGAAGGTTTTAATATCAGTGTAAATTCCAGGCCAATAGAACATATTTGCTATATGTGCTTGAGTCTTGTACTGTCCCAGATGACCTCCTGTCAGATCTGAATGAGCTATCTATAATACCACCTGCTTATGACTCTTTGGATCACCAACTGAGTTTTTACTAGACCTTCTGAAGTGGTATCTTCTCTATTAGAAGTCCATACTTCAGAGAATAGAAGGATCCCCCTTTCTCACGACCCCCTGACTCTGTTACTACCTGTAAAAATGCCTGAACTAACAGAGGATCATTGCTCTGAGCAAAAGCTAAATCAGAAAATGGCTCTGGCTCTTCCTCTGCAGGTTTTCTTGGTTCAATTCGAGGAGTGTCGCCTGTTCCCTCATTCACTTTCCCAAAACCTTAAGTCCCCCCATCTGTGTTCTTCTTCCCAGATTCTTCCTCAAGCTTAGTGGACATGACTTTCTCATGTATCCCTTGAACCACCTTATCCCCTTAATGAACCTGGAAGGGGTCTTTTCCATGATTTTGCAACAATACCTTAAAAATCCACTCTGAAGTCAGGGTCTATTACCCCGCAAAACATCAGTCACGAATCTCCATGCTAACCCTGACTTGGGCGCTAATCTGATGTATGTATAAGGGGTGTAATCAATATTAAGTCAGTTGGTATCAGTCTTCCTTCACCTGGAGGAGTTTTCTCATCTCTACTACTACATATATCAAACCCTATAGAGCCTTTAGTGGCTAATGAGGAGTCTGATGCTCTAGCACTTAGTTTCTCAAACTTTAGGGTCCTCCAACTTGTATCAGTTGAGAAACATCCCAATACTGACATCATTTGTGAAGGCATAATGAAGTATGGCACAGACAAGAGATATCAAGATGAACAAAATAATACTTATCAACTTAAATGTCAGGATGGTTGAAAGCCTAAGTGACTTGCCCTATGCAAAGGTGGGATTCCTTACCTGAATAAAACTAAGGAAAGTCTGAGTCAAAGAGTTCAACTTAAACGTCCATCTGTGTCCATAACCTATCCGTGCCCTCACAACTACAATAAACCAATGTGTAGGGATGTAAAAGGTCAAAAGAAACAGTGTTCAACCAAAATGCTCTGTTTTCTTTCAGCTCCCTTCCCCAAGTACAAAGCAGTTTCACAAAAGGTCTCAAAGATATCTTTTCCAAGCTAAAGATTATATCATTTTGAAACAATCCCTCGGGTTGCCTTACCCATGCTCCAAGTATCACAGTCCAAAGCACAAAAGAAAGAGCCTTAAGGTTCCGTCCTCAAAGACAACAAAGGTAGTTCATGAAGTTCAGGGTTCCTTTCCCCAGTCTTGTAATTTATCACAATTCAAACCACACCACGGAAAGGGCATTGGCTGTTCCCTATAGCCCATGCAGGGTCACTTCCTTTCTTCATATGATATTGTTAACTCCAAGATTGCATCTGATTAATGCAGTTAACTTTACAACATGCAGTGGTTTAATTTAACTTGAAAGTTCAGTTGCTTTAGAAAATCAGCATGCAGTTGTTGTGAATGATTGCCCAATTCCATTCACTGCTACGTTCAACATGCAGTGTTTTGGATTCATTATAAATTTCATATACACATCAGTGTTATTTGGGTATTGGTGTGGCTTACAATATTGTTTTCATTCAGCCTGTTATAGAATATTTATACCGTTCACTTTTAAAGAACTTCCCAATGTTCAGAGACTTTCGAAACCGATCTACTTTAATTTAAGTGACCACTCTGATACAAAGTATTTCTTCTGGTTTAATGTTCAACAATGGAAAAAGTCTAGGACCAGAGAATTTCGAAAACATGCTCTTCTGATGCACGCGACCACTCCATTAATAGATACAAAGTATTTCAGCACTATGGAAATGTATATTCACTCGCGTTCCGCGCACCGGTTTTCTTATTTCATAGAAACTCACCGGCCTCTTCATTAGCTGTCCTCGCAACATGGAACACACGAACTGCAGCTTCTGCTGCCAGGGGTCCAACTTCTGCTCCTTTGACACCCGTGGGGTGGCTTCTTGGTAACAGGGAACGAGCACTCTGATCGAAAGGGAAAGGGGCAGTCTTTACAACCGGCTCCCTTATCTACCACCAGTCCACTCTATAGAGCTCCTGCTCTCACGCCCGGCTGTCTCAGACCACCTCGCTTTGCAGTCTCCAGCGTCTTGGCATGCTTTCTACCATGGACAATCCGACAGTAGTTCCCTCCAATGTCTCGCCTCTCTTCCAGCAAGGTGCCCATCCGATCACAACAGGCTCCCTGCTGCTGCTTTCTGTGTTGCTTTTTCCTCCTCCTTTGGTACTCCTGTAACTCTCTAAAAGGTTGTAGGTGTATTCTCTCAATCAGCCTTGCCTGACCATGATTAGGAGGAAATGCCTGACCTTCACACCACCTTGCAGGCATCTTCTTCATCCCAGTACCGAAGAGGAGGAAAGTGTGTGGTGTTCATTACTCTTGGATGCCTCTTCCTCATCTCATTACTAAAGTGGTGAGAGTGTATGGTGTTCATTACTCTTAGTTGCCTCTTCCCCATCTTAATACTGTTAAGTATTAAGATTCACACCGTGAATTGAAGGGAGCTGACTTAAAATAACCCATCAAGCTCGGGGTAGGGTTAGGTTGTTAATCACTAGGAAAAGGGGATACCATGTCACACCTGAGGTCATCCCACTCCCCATCCTCAAGGACTCTCCACCCGCATGATAATTCCTCACTTCTATGCCCCCAGGGTAAGGATCCAAAAGTGATGGCCTTTCCCTGGCCACCTGCACAGAGGATCTAAGGGGGTTCGGAGTGAGAACACCCTCAGGTTTCTCATAATTCCTACTGCTGACCAACAACACTGTAAATCCTAACATCCAGACGTGGCTCTCTACTATGATCCTTGAGGGATTCACACCCCAGCTGGCCCCCTTTGCCAAGTCCCTTGGGCTCAACATCGACAGACAACTCAGGTTCAAACAGCACATGCCAACTTTCTCTCCTGTGCAAAATCAATCCCTTCATCCGAGAAAACAGCTTCAGATCCGCTGTCCAAGCCTTGGTCGTCTCTCAACTGGACGGTGGAAATCCCCTTTTGAAAGGCATTCCGGTGACTTCCCTGGCACCCCTGATATGTGTCCTGCATACTGCAGCAAGACTCTTTAAAGGACTCGGCAAATTTGACCACATCACCCCGACCCTCATTGCACTGGCCCAAAGTCACCTCACTTACAAACTCACCATCTCCGGAGACCTGCAATCCACTAGAAGTAAGGACATGTGCATACTTGAATTTTGATAGTGCAGGAAGGAAAGACCCAGAAGACAGGCCTTCTCTGCCCATGCTCCTAGACTCTGGAACCTCCTCATTGTCAACATCAGACTTGCCCCATCACTTCAACAGTTCAGGAAGAACTCAAGACCTTCCTCTACAAGGAATGGCTGCTCCTTAACACTTCGGTCCACACACCATGCACTCATCAGCCCTACCTGAGATTAGGTGATCTGCTCCCCAATGTCTTCATCCCATGCTGCCAATTACCCACCCCCCCATTTGCTCCTTGCTCCTTTTTTCTCTGCTTCCCTCACAGTGTTCTTCTCCTATGATTGTAAGGCGCTCGGGTGCTTCCCAGAGCTTGGTGCACGCTCAATAAATACCCTAATAATAATGATAATAATAATAATAATATGGTCATCTTATAACCGGTTAGAGTCATAGCAAGACGTTGTACTAACATCATATGCTGGGTCCTAGTATTATATTTCAGAGTACTCGCAGTATTTTGCCAGATAGTTCCATAATTGTGCTATCGTATCCCAAGTACTGTCATGATCAACCAGGTTACTCTCATGTCTTATGAGACCTCCGTATGATCAAATGCTAGTTATTTCTATCAAATAGACTTGAATTCACCTAACACTGACACATTATTTTTTCCATGATATGTGCATTAACCCCCAAATGTAGATGGACAGAATCATTCCACACATGCAATCACACTTGCACTGACATGCACATAGAAACAAGCACATGTCCACGCATACACTATCACACACTTATACACCAAGAGCAACGAACAGATGTAGGCTCTCACAAACGGACATGCATTTTCATGCATCTCCATGGACTCACACAAATACATGTACACATACTCGAACACAAAAGATGACACACATCCACTGACACAGATATATGGGCACATTCATATAGTGTTACGAGAGGATTTCCTGACACAGGAGTGGCACACACCCAAAAGCCCTCCTTAGAATTGTCAAACTCATGATGTCGAGATAGGATGAGGCCCACAAACTGAGAGGGGAAAAGCGGGTTATGGTATTTGACATGACAGAACCAGGAAGTAGGGTAACCACATGCAAAAAGTGGGAATCATTTGTGCTCCAATTTTTTCTCGTATTTGTGAGCACAAGTGACATATCTCATTGTTTTGCTGTGATCATAGATTAGCATTAGTCAGGAGTTGGAATCTGTTCAATCTCAGTGCCCGCTCAACTCATCAATCTCCCGCATTTATACCACAAATTCATCATACAAAAGTTAACATAAATTCATACTGACCCTTGTTTAAGCAGAAATACTTGAATCCAGGTATTCTGTACATGTCATAGAGAACATATCCGTGTTCAAAGATATGTACTTCAGTGCTCTTGATTTGAGAATTGGTGTGCAAATAATATTGCTGTAAACAATGTTCTCTTGAAAGTACATTTTTCCTTATGAGTGGTTGCCTTCGTTCATGTGTGTCTCAACAAATGCTGGTGCTACAAGGAAAAAATGCATGAACAAAGCCAATAGTTTTGGCTGATAAATAGGCATTGGCGTCATGTCCTGATTACAAACACCATTTGCAATCTATTGCAATCAATTGCCAGGAAGTAGAATCATTTTTCGTGTACGGATATTATATACTCAGGTACTCATGCACCAGGTGATGCTAATGCAGGGGACCCAGGGCGGCGGGTGTTCGCGGCCCGCAGGGTGTTCCCTGCTTACTTTCATACGCCGAACAGATCGGCTGCACAGGCCACGCCCCCTCCTCCATAAGAGCAGCAGATTCTCCCACCAGGTCCGAAGCCCACCGGGGACCAAGGGCGGCGGGTGTTGGCGGCCCGCAGGGTGTTCGCGGTCCCACAGGGTCAGCCTGGAAGGCTCACCCACACTCAGGTGAGAGGGAAGGGCCGTGGCACACTGTTTAAACGGGGGGGTGCCTGTAAAGACACTGAACTTTGATCCCAGCAGGACCTAGAATGAATGTGGTGGAGCCCCGACCTCTCTCCCCATTTTCCCCATCGTTTGTTTGCAAGTCTGCCCTGTTTTCCAATCTGGAATTCCACACCAAGACTGAGCCTAAATCCCAACGAAAGATCCTGGCAGTGCGAAGGAAGGGGCTGGACCATCCACTGAGCCGCCGTAGCGGCTGCACCACTGTCTATGCCCCCAGCTATGATACAGACCCACTCTCTCTTGCCCTTGACACTAATCACGCTCCTGGGGAGAATGTAAGATACTCTTTCAATCTCAAGGGGGTGGCCTACCCTCCAACGAAGGTGGTTCACCAATTTCGAGGGTCCATCCCTTCAGCGGTGGGTGAGAAAGCATCCACCCTAGGAACCCAATGTGGGGGGGGGGTCTCCAGTAATTTGACAAGCTTCCCTGTGTGGAGCTGTGAAGGCAGCCTTCCAAATCTGCAACATGAAGACACTGCCCTTCAAGAAACCCTGTCTTCCCCCATTGGGAACCCAGATACTCTGCCCAATGCATCTGTCTTTGGCACAGTGGGGGTTTGTGATGTGTCAGTCCACCCACTTGCATCTCTGGCACCTGTGTTTCCCCCGCAACCCAGTTCGCCCCTTGTAAGCCTATGTTTGCTCCCTGTTCTCCCGCCCACATCGGAACCTACTCTCGACTGCCCTTCGCCAGCCACTGTTGCTGCCACTTTGGAAACCAATGGACATAGAAACTGATGGAGCAATCGAAGATAAGCTCCCGCCCAGTCCCATCTGCAGCTCCTGGAGCGAGAACCTACTAGCAACGATCTTAGGGTCCAGTTCATCTCTTCGCTTAACCCCCTTCAGGGCCCTCAAGTCCACCAGCCACTGCAAACATTCCTCCTCTGCCCCACCCCACAAGGTGGTGCATACTGTCGGAAGTTGCCCCTGCGCGCAGGTGCTCTCCAAACTGGCAGTTATCAAAAAACTGCTATTGGTATTGATTGATGCCCAGGGGAGGAGTGGGGAGGGGAAGGGTGAAGTGGACCCGTTGGGGGAGCCGACTAGCACCCCTCATGTTGGTTCGGGGACCAACCCCCCACACCAACCTTTGAACACTGCACCCTGCGAAAGGACTGTCCCTGCATTAATGAGCCTTACACGGGATGACCAGATCATGCACCCCAATGCTGATAGGGGACACCCCACTGGGTGCACTAAGCCAACGGTGCTGGTGGAGAGTCCCCCAAGCGTCCTGATAACCAATCCCCCCAGGGAGGGAGGGATTGGAGCACGTGGCTATTGTTCAAGGGTGCGCAGCTCCAAGAGTCATGTATATGGGGGCAAAGAACTGCTACTGTTTTCTTGCATGGGGTACCTAAACTCCCTTTGGGCAAGCGAGAACCAAGAGATGCCCTCTCAAACTAATGTCTCCACTGGCTCCGTACAGTTGAGACTTGTCCCTTTGTGGCCAGGGAAGCTATGGTGGGGTGTGTTAGATTGGCCGGTGAGGGCACAAACCCCTCCGATTCTGTTAAACTGGTTTTTAGGAATGATCAAATAGTTAGGGAAGTCCTGAGAAGATCTGAGGGTTATGTACGGGCCCCGTTTAGTGGGATTGCAATTAACTCGCCTCCCGTATCTGGGAGCCGTTGCTCCCCCTGGAACTAGCACACATAGTAATGTCCTGTCTGTAGCGAACTGTACACGTCTGGGGAAAAAGGACCGTGGTGGGATGTGTCCAAGTGCCAAGTGTGGGCAACCAGTCTTGCGACTCTGTGGACCAGCAAATGGACAATGTGGGATGTAATGGTTGACTCTTTTCTTCCTCCCAGTAACTTTTGATTCATTGCATTTGGCTACGGAGCATAGATTGTAATTCCTTTTATGTGTTGTGATTTTGTTTTTCTTGTGTTTGATGGATTTTTGAAATCCGAATAAACTTGTTTGACTGAATGTATACCAGGAACTCCATCACAGTCCCATGTACTCAAACCATTGCAAGGTTTTGGTATGAAAGACCGAAGGACTTACACCATAGCCACAATTGCCTTGCAATTCCCATTTACTGAAACCACTGTCAATGATATGTTATGTTAGCAAGCATTAACGTTGAGCCCATCACCAGCCTAGTGGTCTTATGGCTCTGAGGGTAGTGGCACATCATGCCCTTGCCTGGGGTAAACCAGACCATGATCTGTGGGGAAAAGGGAAGAGCAGGAGTAGAATAGAGATGAACAGACAATCACTTGAAGAGGTACAAGGTTTATTTGTCTGGAAAGGTGTATAATTGTGAAAGTAGGGCTGTCTGTGTCTGTGTCATTATTGGTAGCAGATCAAACAAATTTTGATCAAAGAAAGGGAATAAAACGTGTTTATGATGCTGAGAAATTGTCTTTGAAGCACTTTCAAGTACATTGCTTGTGTGGTACTAGAAATAGGGCTTCATTAGGGTCTGGCAGTAACCCTGCCGGTGCTACCGATGTGTTGCCACCGGACTCGTACGTAATAAATTACCAGCGCCTGACTTCCCAGTGCCACTGGGCTATTCCGAGTCTGGTGGGCGGGAAGTCAGATGCCAGTAATTTTGTTAGTCCTCATTCCCATGGAGTCTTATAGGACTCCATGGGAATGGGGACACGGGAGTTCCGGCACCGTTAACAATGGTGCCCATGCTATCATAAGAGCTCTGCGAGCGGATGCCGTTACGCCCGGCAGGTCTGACCCTGACAGGTGGGACGCCACCTGCCCACTGAGTTGTAGTATGTCAGTCCAGAAACAATGGTGCCGGTAGGCATCCCAGCACTGTTGTTTCCGGACCGGCACAATTGTAATGGGGCCCATAGTCTGTGTATGGTTGTGTGATGGACTTGAGATGTGGTTAAACAGGCCCTTGAAGTGTGGAGGCTTCTTGACCAGATTGCATTGTTGAATGTCCCTCTCTGTAAACAAGGAGGATTATTCGGGGGTAGCAAGTCAACTAACAGAGGTTCCATAGCCAAGACCTAGCAGTGCAAAGGTAACTTCTGCAAACAAAAAAGGGTAAAGGGGGAAGGGGGGAGGGGAAAAATGGATATTCTCGATCCTCCACAAGCCATAACGGTTTAGCCACTTTATGAAGAATGAGATTGGGTGATCAATGTTAAGTGATCTGAAAAGAAATGCTGTGCAGTGGCTGAGAGTAGACTATCAAATACTTGGGATGTGTAACCAACAATAGCAGGGAAGCTGCTTCTTTTTGTAACTCAAAAGACCAGAAACAGTTTATACACAGCTAGTTTAGAAAATGTAGCCGTACTAATATTATATACAGAATTAATTGCAAGGACATTCCTCCTGTGCCTAAACTACCAGATAGGTAGCAATAGCATGGCTGCTACACACATTGCAAGATCAGTGCATTGGCTAGATGCAGCCAACTCGTATAACTTGAATTGCTGCCACACTTATAATTGCCAAAAGGAAAACTGATGTGCAAAGAAGCCCAAGTCTAAATGAGGGTGTGCAAAAGAAAGAAGATACCTGTGGGCTTTGCACACAAAAGGGCACACATGACATGTGTTGATCCCCTGCAACTTAGTTAGTAGTAAGTACATCTATGGTTATCCGCATAAGAAATAGACAGTAAAACGTATAGATCACAATAAAGTGATAAAGTCACTGTAATATTTGTGAGCACTGGATTGCATTACGAATGGAAATAATACGGTAATATAGTGGCTCCCCCAGAACATTAAGGGCAATCTGTGACGTTTTTGAGCCCCAGGCCCCCTTGACCCAATCGTTCTCCAACCCACAACAACATCCAAGGCTCAAGTGGAGGGTACACGCAGGTGGACGGAATCCACCCACTTTTTTCAGAAGGTGGACTCAGTCCCCGCAACCCCTAGATAAAATGAGAAACATGGAATGTCCTCTTTGAATGTGTGGTTTGCAGGCCGAACACTTCAGCACTTCACTATATAACCTGATGAAAGAAAAAAAAACAACGAAAGGTAAAATGTCCCATTTCGGTCCTGCAATTTCCAGGGAAAACGACGTCACATCCCATTGCGTTTGTTGATGAGTCCCCCCACTTTAATTTTTAGGACTTGACCCTTGACACCATTCATTCACCATGCAATGCCCACGTTCCACTGTGCCCACTTAGCACAGCAGCGCCAGGTTGTGTTATGACCCGTTAGCTAAGGAGTGCCAGGATCAGCTATGCCGACTTGGTATCGCCTCGAAAAAGCGAATGACAAAATAACGATGCTGAAAATGCCACATTTGTGGGATCTTATTTTGTGGTATTTTTACACTTTTTTGGCAATACATAAAAGGGGGCTCGGTAAAGTAATACAATACGGCTGGCAGGTCTGGGGTGAAGGCTGCGAAGGGTCTCCCCCTCATTAAATATCGAAAAAAAGTTCCAAAAACCTGATTCGAAATGTTATTAAAACAACTCCAGCATTTTCAGCCTCGTTTTAAATACGTTATTTTAGCGGAGGTCCAATCAAACATGGCATTCTTGTGTTTATTGGTGACAATTGATTGTTTTTGCATGTTGGTTAGGCGGCAGGATCTACGTTAAAATGACGAATTTAAAACAATGAAGCTGAAAATGGCGATTTTTTCAAATGTAATTTATATTTAATGCGGGGAAGAAGAGCCATCATCCCCCCCCCCAAATAACCCCAGCCTTATTGTACTCCCTTATCCAACCCGCCATCCATGCATTGTTAAAACAATTGCAAACACAGTGGAAAATTCGATCAAACAAATTCGGCATTTTCAGCCTCGTTATTTTGCACTTTGTTTTTTCGAAGCAATACCTTTTGGTTTTGGACACTTGTCTCAGGAAGAAGTCCAGTCAGTAATACAAAAAGTATGCGTACAGGTGCTAGCCTTAGGAGACACGACCCCCTATGCAGTAAACTCTTCTTAATTCGCAATAGTTATTGAAGAAAACAAAGGGCGGGAATTGCAGGAACAATGGTGTGGGACAGCAAATGAAAGAGGTGCACTGCACAATCCTCTAGGCCGCCCCCCACCCAACCAGAAGGTAGCACCGCCTCCAGGTTCTCCCCATACACTGAAGCCAGAGCCTGCACAAGAACGACCCCAACAGAACCCGTGCAACTCCTGCGGCACAATTCTAAGGCACTCACAACGAACTTAGTACACTGAATAAATACTTCAACTGTAGTTGCAAAGTTGAAAATGCCTGTTCATCTGTTTGGTGCCTGGCAGACTGCAGTCTGAAAACACACAACCAGCACCACAACACAATTCAGGAGAAGGACGCCGCACACCTACCATTGAATACAAATGACAACCCGGGCAGAGATGACCAGCAGCTCTGATGTACAAATAAAGGTTAGAAAGCCAGGCGAGGAGACTGGTAGTAAAGCCAACTGGTGAGCTAAAAAGGGCTGTACTACATACCGGCCATCCATCCCAGAAGAGTCAGCCCTGGTCAAAACCAAAGGGAAGCCAAGCATATGGACCGCAGTAGCATCTGCAGTGCACCAAAAGCTGATGGCACTACAACACAACATTTGCATCACATTAAAACGGATAATGGATGGTTTAGCAGGTGCATGCAAACACCAAGGTGTTAGGACATGGGTATTTCAAAGCTTTGTTACACATCAAGTTATTAGAGGAACCTTTCTAAATGGCCTTTCGGTGTATTAAATTGGTATCAAATAGATCACACATAGCATATTATGGTGGAGACATCAATAAACACCTCTTGCTGTATTGGCTCATTATAAATACACAATAATATGATTTATGATATATAAAGGCAGTGCGGTACTTCAAGAAGATGACTTTTCATGGAAAGGACGGTCCCAGACATGCGGGCTTACCTGTGGGGGTCCCCAGTACCCTCACTATCCTGCCACTCATGCAGGGCGACCATCGGACTGTGAAAGGGTACGCCATCTCAATGCTAGAGGCTTTGCAGTATGTCCAATAAGGCACAGGAAGATGAAATGGTTTGCTCAGTATCCCTCACCTTAGACAAGTCCTGCATCTGAGAACTGAGGACCGACCTAAAATGAGTCCTTTGGTTGCATAACTTTCAAGCACTCATTTGGGGAGATATATGATGGCCAGGGGCAGGACTGAAGTGGCGGGAGAGGGGGTGAAGACTCTTGCAAGGTGGACTAAAGGGTGGAAATGGGGGCCAAGGAGGTTACCGGGGCAATCAAAAGCAGGCGTGGAGTGAGAGGGGCAAAGTGGGTGGAAGGATATGGAATAGGAGTGGTGAATGAAGTGAATGGTGTGGGGGTGGAGAGACAGGAATGAAGGGGGAAAAGGTAGAGTGAAGGGACAGCGAGAGGAGGGGTGAAGGGAGAGGAGTGAATGTGGTTGAAGGGACAAACAAGATGAAGGGATAGGGGTGGGGAGCAGAGGGGGAGAGAGGCTCAGGACCGGGATGCGGTGAAGGGGTGAATGGGAAAAAAGTGTGGGTGTGACAGGATTAGCAAAAGGGATAAGGAGAGGGAGTTGATGGGGTGAATGGATAAGGAAGGGCGCAGGGACAATTGAAGCAACAAGCAAGAGGGGTTAATGGGAATTGAAAGGGTGAAGGGTGAGAAAGGGGATGAAGAGTAGAAGGGGTAAGGGTGAGAGGAGGTTGATGGCCATGAAGAGACAAGTCAGAGGAGGGCTATAGAGAAAGGAGTGAAGCAAGAGAATGTGGTGGAGGGATTAGAAGGCTAGCAATATTGCCTCTGAGTTCTTCAGGATCTTTAATGAACTACAATCTTCACTCCAGTGCGCCAGTTCCTTAGCACTCTAACCCGCCCCCGGGTTCGGCGCGCTTTATGAATGCCAAAATAAATAACACGTTTTTGCCAATCGCCTGCCGGTTTTATTTGGTGAAAAGATTAAAGGCATTCAAAATCCAACATCTAGCTCATCCAGAACAGATGCCACAAACAGTGTGGAAAACTAAGTCTGAGGCCTCCTTCTCAATGCTCAAACTAGTGACAATGCTTGACATGTCTGTGAGGACAACACACATGAAAGCCTCTTCAGACCAAGACCATTCTTGACCTCGAAAAACCATTCAAAAGAACGTTTCCAAACTTGCGCCAGTCTTCTCAGCACTGATAAATCGCTCCTTTTATTTTAAGATGTTCCCTCCTTTCTCATGGAGAGCTGTGTCATCAAATCAAATGATAACCCCAGTAACTCAGCTAATTACTTCCCAATTGCTAATACCCTTTTATTTGGAAGATCATAGACAAATTAGCCACACAACATCAGATAGAGAGGACAGACTAAAATAACCTCCTGTATGGCCATCACTCAGGGTCCCAAACCACCATAAATACAACATCAGCACTTCTAATCATGAGGGATGAACTCCTGAACACTGTGGATACAAATAATCTTGCCATCCTCATCCTCCTTGATATGTTGGCGACCTTTGGCACTGCATCCTACTCAATCACATAAAACCCACTGGATGGCCTTGTTTTTAACAAGGATTCACATGTCCACATTGGTTCTTTCCTTACTGAATGTACAATCCTCAACTGTGGAGTCCCCCAAGGTTCTATCCTGCCCACTAGACTATTTAATATCTGCCTCAAATATCTAGCAAAAGATACATTTTCCCTTCACAGACACTGTCCCGACATGCGGATGTCTTCTCTGGACTCTAAATAAATCCACAATTGGTTAAATGCCAACGGCCTCATTCTGAGTTTGGTGGAGTGGTAAAAAAGTGGTGGTAACTGCTTTACTACCACTTTTCCTGCTCCACCATATCCCGAATTTGGCCTTGAAGTGGAGGATTTACCTCCAGCAGGATGCTAGAGGTGAATCCTTCACCTTAACACAGAACGAGCGTGTTACAAATAAAATATCAAATATCAAAAATATCAAATAACATTCGACAAAATTGGCAAAATTATTACTGGTGGAATTAGTGCTGATGGTAATTCAGCTGAAATCCCCATGGAGTCCTAAGGACTCCGATAAGTGGAGACTCACACCGCCTTCCACCATTGTAATACCGCAGTAAATCCACAGGACCAAGTGGTAGTAAAAAGTAATTCTGTTGTGTTGATAATATGCTTAGTTCAATAAGACAGGTGTAAGAATCTTAATAAAACATGGCAGCCTGCAATATCTGTATAAAAGCCTGGCAATAATGTTTTTATTACAGAGTAGTTGTAACATCACAACTGACCTCTAATAAGAAAAAGACATCACAACTGCTCTGTAATCAGGTAATAGGCTTCGTTCCGGCATCCCAACGCCACCTGCTTTTGCCAGCAGGGAGAATTTCAGCTGCCAATGCAGCACTTAATTAAAGCTCTGCTTGCAGAATAGTTTTTTGGGACACATTGCAGCCGGTAATTGACAAGGAACTGTTTACGTCAGAACGTTTAATTTGTGCACTGCTGGAGTTTAACTCATGTGAGAAACAATCTGCATGTGATCACTTGTTATGAAGCACAACATGAAAGTTAATTTCAATACATTTTATTAAGCTGCTTGAACTATTTTTCTGCAACACTTCAGGAGATGTATGTTTGCTTTCTTAAATCCAAACAGATTCTATCTTGATTATATGGAACAGCAAATTGAAGCTCTCTTACATTATATTGAGCAAGAGAAGAGGTATTACATGGAATGACAGAGTGTGCCCATGTATTATAAAGAGTATAATAGCTCCTACCATACATTAAAAGGGTGTTGCAGTACCTTGGTGTTCCAGGCTTCGGCCTTGTTCCCCTATTTGGTCACAAAACTCCTTGGTGACTTGCAATATTCTTTTAATGTCCACTGGGGGTAGGTGGGGTACATTATCCCATATATAAAGCCTGCAGTGTACAATGAAAGTGTTCTTTAGAAATACAAATTGAACATTTGAAAAAGAACACCTTTACAATGTTAGTTAAGTGGTTTCCTATTTATTTTTTTGCAAAGAAGCACAGATCCCCCATGCTCCCCTAAGCCCTTCCAAAATATCTGTATATTTTGCACTGCTGTCAGCAACCACTGGGGTGGATGTAGCAAACATGCCCATGACAGCACAACTCCTGCCTGCAGTGAGAAAGAGAGCACAGAGAGGCAGAGTAAGACAGAAAGAGACAGGAAGAGAAAGACAGCATAGAGCGAGATAAAGAGACTGAGCGAAAGAGACAGCAAGAGAGAGAGAGAGAGAGAGAGAGAGAGAGACCGAGCTAGATTAGCATATGGTATGCCAGCTGCAGTGCACAGGCGCTGTTAGAGTCCTTGCCAGGCCTGCCTCTTCCAGAATACCGAGAAGTGCCACTCAGGAAACCTTCCAAGGTCCTTCACCTACAAGTCCCCGGTCATGGTGAGAGACCTTCATGAGGAAAAAGCATAGAGCGAAAGCACGCAACACAACAGGTACCTCTGCATGGAATGCCCTTCTAGAGGATCTGAGAGCAGAACATAAAATCTCTGATTTAGTAGAAACTGAAGTAAGTTGTTTCTCTTTTTAAAAGGTGCTTTCCCTTTTCTCATGATGCAGCTGTTCTCACGGGACAGCTGTTCTCTCTGCACTGTCACCTTCATGCAATCCTGGCCTTATCCCATTCTGACTGTGCCCATTGTGCCATATAGTGCCTCACTAGTTAGTGTGGCACTTTTTATTTTGTTTATTTATTTGCCCTTCATGTTACAATTAATACTTTTAGCAAAAAGAAAAGAAGAAAAAGAAAAGGAACAACATCATATTACATCAACCGTCTTACATCTGTCAGCCAGCTATACATCAGTCCATGACCTTCATCAGTCCTTTATCCAATTAGACAATAGGATTAAGAAGATCTAAGTTAACTTCGAAGCTTAGTCTTAATCGGGGAGCTCATCTCCTTAAAATTAGAGAGTTTTTGCCAGATCTTAATGGGCTCCCAACCTTGCGTAGTTCTCCATTTCTGGTTCAAGCACCTTACTGTAAAACTGGACAGCAGCTATCAGCAGTGACATTTGTGTACCTCCAATTAGCCGTTGTCACCAGTCTTCTATTGATAGTGGCTTAAATTTCTCTGCCAATCGCCCAAAGTATTCAGTTCTCTGCTTAATAAAGTGCAGACGTATTATAAACAGATGGTACAGGTTTTCTATAATTTCTTCATTGTTACAGAATCTGCAACCAGCTGGACCTTTATCGAGCTAAGCTCCCGCCATGTTAATTTCATTGGTATATCAAAGATTGAGTCGTATTTTCATAAAAGGTTGACCTTAATTTTGGGTTTGGGCATTTCTTCAAGTACGGATGAATTGTGCCTTGTTTCCTTACCTCCCTTACCAGTTGTGTATGGAGTTTCAACTTTCCCACATCTTCTATGCTTTGGGTCCAATCGGCCTCAAATAATTTCGTTTTCACCCTGGTCGGATTGGTTATGAAATCATCAACTGAGCAGATTTGGTTTTCCAGCTATTTGGTTGCATAGTTTCCCCAGATACTCAAGTATTTGATAGACTTGGACCCCAGCATCTTGCCAATTTCATTAGCCATATAAGGGGTGTCCGGACAGCTACATATGCGAAACATACTCAAGATTCTCCAATCAACAGCAGCTTTAGGTGAACGCAGACCAAGTTCTTTCTGCACCACATGTATAGGAATTGATCGAGGCAGCCATAGAACTTTTTCCAGAAGACACCCTCCATTCAATGCCATAGAATAGCTGGTAGCTCCGCAAAGCATTCAGCCCCATATGTTAAGACTGGGACGACCTTTGCTGTATAGAAGTCGATGAAGGGTTTTAGGGAAAACTTACAATACTTCCTCTTCAATATTGATGCCTATGAGGCCAGCATGTCTGCTTTTTTAAGATGTTGCACAAACGACAGAGTCTTTACTACTAATGGTAATCCAGATCCCGAGGTACTTGAAAGAGCTGGCTAGTTCAATTTCCATGTTATTACATGATCAGTGATGTGCCTTTTTGGTCTTTGGCAGCCGATGTTGTCCTTATACCATAATCTTTGTTTTTCTTTTACTATCAATCTCTAAATCCTTAAATCTGGCATATTCATACAATTGATTAAGTTGCCTTTGAAGCCCCACAGCGTATAGTCCATCAGGACAAGGCCATCCACATATAGCAGGTGTGTTACTCTCGTAGACCCTAGCTTCGGTGGGAAACTTCTACAGGTGGCCATAAATTCATCCAGGTCTGCAATATAAATGTTATAGAGTGCCGGGGCCCGAGCACAGCCCTGCTTCACACCTCTGTACGTATGAATTTCTTACTTCAGCTCTCTTTCCAAAGACAGACGAATTTGCACACTGGTGTCTGTATCTAGGCTTTTAATCTGTTCCAAAAGATCCAGCGGGAATTGCTTTGATTCCATTTTAACCCATAGGTGTTTGTGGTTCAGGCTGTCAAAGGCCTTAGTAAAATCTACAAATGCCACATAGATTTTGATTTTACTCTCTGAGTAGCACTTATCCTGTACACCACCTGTTAAGAATTGCAAACGATCCTTTGTACTAAGCTCTACATTCCTTTTATAACTTCCATTGCGCTTGCCCAATCTGAAGATTCTCCTAATCTTGTGAACGATCAGCTGTCCTTGGACCCGTTCTCTCTCTTGATTCGGTGGAGGCAGAGAGAGATGTGCCACAGTTGGTCCCATGCGAATCACCAATAAATAAATAAATGAATGAATAAATAAATAAATAAATAAATAAATAAATAAATAAATAAATAAATAAATAAAATAAGAACATTGCTGGATATTTCTAAGAGTCACAAGTGCAAATGATGTATGCACTATGATTTGCAGACGGACACCAATGAGCCATTATAGATCTGAAGGTTTGAGCATCCAAGGCCTTTCATAACACATACACATTTCTAAGTCACGAACTGTCATCTCCTGTAAAGAGCCTAAGCCCTCCCCAAACTGTAATAGTTTCCTCTGGAATTTCCCTACAAAGAGCATGCCTCAGTCCCTTAATCTATTTTATAACACAAGAAAGAGAAACTTGGGAAAAGGACAATGTCATAGTTACCACCCTGCTTTAAGGGCATGGGAGCTCATTTTGTAAGAGGTTGTGGTGTGGTGGCAGGGAGTCATTAACACGACAAGGAAATTGGCTCCCTGCTGCCAGATTTTGGTCATTTGCAGAATGGAGTGCAAAGGTGCAGGGCAAAAGGTGACGTACAATTGTGTATGCCGCCTCTTGCCCTCCCCTTTTGCAATCTGCCGTGCAAATTAAGTAAACTCTGCCTGCCATGGACGCATGGCAGGTAGCGTTTAGAATGGATCCCCATGGGGTATGCCTACTTTTTACTGGTGTATAAAGCAGGTGGATCCATCGAGATCCCCATCAATTGCACCCGCATTAAAATGCATGCCGGTGCAAATGCTGGAGGATTTGCATGGTGAAGAGGCAGGGAGCAGAGGAAACTCAAGTTGCATTCTGCCACTCCTCTCCACCGAACAAATTCAGAAAAATTGGGCATATTGTTAATGAGAAACATAAAAGCTTTGAGTAAGGCTTTTACATCTTTCACTAACGCTATATCCAGCCCAAAATGATGACAATAGAGTTTTTAGGAATCTGTTTTATTTATTTATTTATAAAGTGTCTACATGACACAATAAATCAGATTGCCATTGTAAGGATATCCCCGATTTGAGGTGAACTAAACCATCCAGACTATGTAGACAGTGCTCTTGTACGCAGCAGCACACACAGGATTGTCTCTTCCTATGTGGAAAAGAATACCCATGAAGGTTTGTGAACATTATATGGTGAGTCACGTTCCCTTCATTCAGGGTCCTGATTGGAGATGGTTGGGTACCCTATATCTGTTGAAGTGTGTGGACGGTACTTCAGTGCATTGTTGAATGCTGGAAGTTGGGACGTTCCCTGATCCATGGGTCCTGAGTGTTACATAGTTGTGGACAAATAACCTCGATGGCTGTTCCTTTGTGTTTTGTACAGTTGAATTCAGGCTGGACAATAAGGCTTAGTTACCCCATAACTGGAAAAGCCATTCTGGAGATGGTCCGGTCCTGTTCCCTCTCTGCCGTAAGGATAATGGAAAGGATTTCATATTGAATTCTTTACTTCAGTAGAAGCCAGTTCAGGTTCTTTCAGCATGGGGTCATGAGGTCTGATATGTAATTGTTTGGGGTCTCTAAAGTTCTTTCGTAGGGGCTCCAGCACAGATCCAGTTCCAGTAATCCAGTCAGAAGAATAAACATTGATTTGCTAAGTCGAATGCAATAGTTTGTCAAGGGGGACACATTTGGAGCATCCATCGGAAGCTGAACATCTAAGCTTTTGGTGAGTAATGAAAATCGTGGTGAAAAACAGGCTCAGTTTGAAACGCAACCTAAGTTTGTTTAGCTCCTGTGCACGAGATGGAAAAAATACCCTATTTCGAGGTCCAGGGTAAGGGTAAGGTGGATTGTATTCAATAAGCCCCCAAATCATGACTTTGGCTTTACAGTCATTCAGGCGAAAGTAGTTGTCTCTCATTCAGTAGCGGATGTGTCTTAATCAGTTTGAGATGTTGATGCCGTCTTCTCACTTGTTTCCAGGGAAGATATAAACCTTTGTGTTTTCATCATACATTTTCAATTTTAGATGGAGCAAGCTGATGACCCCCACCAAAACAGAATATTTGAAACAGAAGTGTTGGCAAAGAGAGTCTTTGGTGGATAATGCATTCATTACATTTCAGTCCTGGCAATGAAGGAAAAATTCTGGTATTTTGTTTAGTCTATAAATAAGGTCTCAATCCAGTGATATGAAATGAGGGAGGGCACTGTGATATCTGCTGTGTTGTATTCTGCAGAAATATGAAGAGAATCATGACCTCACAACCCAGGATATAATCTGTAATATGAGCAGGCGTGTGCTCCATGTCATCAAGTGGACTGGAAAAAGACAATTGGTCCTAAACATTATAGTTACATTTGACTAGGTTTTTGGAGCAGGTGGGTAACTTCATCCCCCTGGAAATCATACCCTGGAAAGGTAAATAGGGTATTTCGATTGATAATTAGCCAGTAATTTGGGATCTGCGAGGTCCATTTTCAGCATGGCTGTTATTATCGCTGGATGCTCCTTGGTAGTGCTTGATCATGTGAGGAACTCTGGACTCACTGGGCCTCATTCCAAGGTTGGTGGTAGTCATGGCGCTATTTGCGCCATGACTGCCACCAATAACGGGTCCGGCACCGGTCTAGTTCAATGGGGACTTACCGGTCTAGTCCGACCTTTGCGAGACCGGTAAATCCCCATTGAAAATGCCATTCCCCATTCCCATTTGAGCTCCCACAGGGCTCAATGGGAATGGGGAGGGCGCAAATAACGTGCTCGCGTATGTCAAGCCCGTTATTTAGGCCCTGGTCCCTTAACGGGTCCCGTCCATAACGCCAGGTCAGACCAGGCGTTAAAGGAGGGACCTGCTAAGGGACCTTGTAGTAGGGTGGTAAGGGATTACCGGCACCGCTCTCCTTACCGGTGCCCGGTATCCCTTACCGCCCAACTTGGAATGAGGGCCACTGTCACGCATTAAGCTGCATAAGATCCGGTAACAAACTTAGACTCTGGCACCACCTCCTATGTGCGCATGCTTGGGGACGGGAGAAAAGAAGGCCTGGATCGTTTGTACTGTGATGGGAGCGCACAGTGATATTTCTTCCCAGATGGACTCATGTGTTTTTCTAATTTTCTGTTATAACTCAGATAGCTGATATAAACTGAGCTGAGGAGAGCTGAGGAGAATGCTGTGGGATATTCTTGACCGTTTCTGGAAAATTATTGCTCAACCAGACTGCAGCTTTTTCAATTCATGTAACATGATAGTGTCCCTAAGTTTACCAGCTTTTGAGAATGTGCGCATATAAAATATGTTGCCATTAGGTGTTGAAAATAAGGTCCTTTTGATGCACTTTCATTCCACTGGTGCTATCTCTTCCACAGACGCATCGCTTTTATACCCGAAAAAGGCTTCTACGTTCTGTGCTCGCCTATGTTTTGTAATTGTTACATTGGCTAGTTTGCCAGAGCTGCGAAGGGGCGTGACAGCACTTTTGTTCCACTCAGCTCCACACATGCGCACTGCGACGCTGCTGTGCACGTGCGGCGACTGACAGGGGGACAGTGCTGGAATGAAGAAGCTGTCAGCCTCGTCTTAGGCCACCATGCCTTTCCTTTATTCACGCCACGACGCCGCCTCAGATCAGACAATCGACGGGCACCATAACATTAAGCTGTCTGGCATCCCTGACAGTACAAGAAAAGATCAAGACAGAGCAACATTTAAGCAGTTTAAAAGGGTGTCCTTTGAAATATGCCTTTCCGTTTGCTCTGAGAAGGGTAACGCGGGGAGGGAGGAGGGGGAATACATTACCAAAGGCAACACAGCCACAGTGTAAAGGCTGCATTTTATTCACTGGGATAAGCATGCTGCGTCCACCACGGCGGCACCACATCGTGCATAGTGGAGGACAAGTAGCTTGCTCTGTTTTAGGCCGTTTACTTGTCTTTATAACGACATATTTTATAACGAATGCACTTATGCTGAAAATTTAGCAACAACAAACATAACTATTTTTTTTTTCTGGTGGGTGTCCCCCCCCTCCGCCCAAAACGCCCGTTTCCCACTACCCACCCCAGCCCTTTTCCCAAAATATGTAACCCTTTACCCCATCCCCACATACATTTTCATTATGGTTTGTCGTCGTAAAATGTTCAGTATGCCTGCATGTCTACATACAAATTTCGTTATAAAGACTGGATACCTTTTAGGCCACCACAATAACTTTCAGAGAGCAGGCCATGCAGTTATTTACATTTCATATATACTATCAGCCATTTTGTATTTTTTCCTTTTTTTTATTTTGGGTATTTTGTTTATCATAAACCAGGAAGTTCCGAGCGCTGTACATTAATAGACATCACAAAAGAGTATTTCTTACCTGCCTACTATTTAGGGTAGGAGGAAATAGTTAACATTTGCAGTTAGTGGGGTAGATGTTGAAGGGCTGAGAGGGGCGAGTATGGGATGGAAAAGGGGAGTGGACTGCAAAGCGTGGAGTTGAGGAGTGATACTGGGCGGGGAGGGTTTGGGGGTATCTTACACGGAATGAACCAGAGTTGTACTTGGAAATCTACTGAGTGTGTTATTGTTGCTGCAATAGAGGATAGGATTTGCTGTTTTACGTTACTGGGAATTATACTGTACGCTGCTACCATTTTCATAGTCTTGAGGCTCTCTGGCGGATCGGAAAGAAAGTAGGGTTTGTTAGTGGGTGGGGTGAATGCAAGATACCGTGGCTGTTTTGTTGATGCATGGAGAGTGCAAGTACCCTGAGCCCTCTGGCGGGTGAGTATCTAAGGAGCTCATGCTTGATATCCGTCTAAATCACGGGGATCTGTTACGTTCACACTTTTGAGTAAACAGGTCCCCTCCATGAACCTTTCCACAAAGAAGTGCGAGGGAGAAGTTCAACCAGGTGGTGTACTCGCTTATACCCCACCCTTTTGCACTCCGCCGTGCAAAATGAGTAAATGCTTTTTGCTGGTGTATTGGCATGGCGGCGAGGCCGATTCACAACTTACAATCTGCGTCTCCTCTCCATCATACAAATGAATTAAAATGATTCTTGTCATAAATCTAATTGGTAAAAGTCTTATGCAAGACTTTTATGCATAAGATTGTTGTTTCAGCTCATTGAACATGAGCCCCTAAGTGTTGTGTGCCAGAAGCATTGAGGGATTTGCGTGCATAAAGGAAAACGTGCTCCACTTGTGTTGGGATGCAATGGCGGGGGTACGTTGGGTGTAGATGTGTATTGCTCTGTTGTCACCATCTTCTGGGAAGGGGGTATTAAGAAGCCATTTGTAAATGGCTCAGTTGGGTTGCCAGTAGAGTGCGCGTGGAAGTTAAATAGTGGATAGAGGTAGCACAGCCTGCTGTGAGACATTAGAGAGCTGATATAATGTATTGGCCCCTATTGCGTAGATCTCTGGATGTCAGTCACAATGTGGTATGATACATGGTGGACCCGCGTGTGAAGCTATGGAAGAAATAGGGTACTACAATGCTAAAAGAAGGTCAGAATTGTCTAGAAACAGTCACATTGTGGAATAACCTAAATTGTGGGGGAGAGCCAAATAAGAATGTCCTTGTTGTTTTGCTGAGACTCATATGGTGAGCATAAATCGAGCGTTGACCCCAGTTTCTGGTTAGCACAAAATGGCAGAGGGCCTCTGGTTGCTGGAAGGTGCCTTAGATGGTTGGATGTTGACAATCTAGCTCTTTTGCATTCTTCTGAAACGAAGGTGATACTTGATTATATGGATATCTCTTTGGCAGAATGTTCCAGAGTTTTGCCATCATGTGGGTGAAAGCTCGTTCTCCATACTCCTCTCTGCTTTAGAGTCTGATCTAGAGTAGTACATCATCTCTGTATCTCACTGTTCTTTTTATTGGGTATTGGTTGAACTTATCTTGTGTGAATTTGGCTCCTCAACCCTGAAGGGCTCTTTGGGCAATGTAGGATACTATGATATGGATTCCTTTTTGGACATGAGATGGAGATGTATCACGTAATTTGCTCCAGTGTCAAGCAATCTTGAAGATGTGCCAGGGTATTTAGCAGCAATATTGCACTGACCATAACATTCACAATGTTGATTTTGCCCTGGTCTGTCAGTGCAAATGCTATTTTTGCACTGGTCAGTCAGTGGTGTGTTGAATCTGATTGTGTCATTACACTTTTCCCGGACGTAGCCCCTCATCATGTGGCCAGGGGACGGCATCCTCTACCTGATCCTGACGCCAAAGCGGAATGCCAAACTGGGACGCGAGGTAAATGAAGAGCTTCACACAGGAATGGGAAGCCGGACCGACACACACACCGCCACCAGCTGCAGAGACACTTTGCCCAAAATGGAGAGAGTGAGCAGGCATTTCCTAAATGAAAAGAGAAGCTAATTCCCTATGGCTTCCATCATGAACTTGAGCATATGGCCCTTTGGGTATCATGCATACAATTGATGGGATGCAGAATAACTCTGACACCAAATAATAGAACCACCTCAGGAATATGGCAAAGGTGCTGTTTTATTAACAATTATCTAAAACTGGTAGTTACAATGGACATCTTTCAGACGTTCGCTCGAGCTCTCAGTGCATTTCTGATAAAACATCCTTATATGCAAAAAATATGTCAGATGTGATGTTACTACGTGGTAAATAGGAAAAACCTACGAGGGATTGTAATATGTTCAAGGGGAACATCTAGGTATACTTTCTATAAGGGATGGGATTGTCATTGGCTATCTACTGTCAGGAGGACAACGTATGCCTACCTCTAAAAACATTTCATCTTCAAAACAATTAAGTACACAGTGTATCATTGGTCTTCAAACTATAAGGCCCTTCATTATATGGCCCTCTATAATTGGTTGGCACACTCGTGCCATGTCTGGAAAATTCGGTTCACTCAGCAACACATAAGCTTAGACCCAGGTGCCAGGAGTTGGACTTGACTTTACCACCCCACCCAATTAGCCCAACATCCCTCATCACCCATGCCTTCTCCCTATTGTCTTTGGTCATGGCCTTGCAAAGTATTCTTGTCTCTGGGACTATATGGGAGTGAGAGCACTCACTATCATTGTTCTAGGATTCCACGTTCAACTCTATTTCCATCCTTGGCTCACGTGACAGGAGACCAGGATTTGGTGCATTTTGCAGCATTTAAACGTCTTAAATGAATAAAACTCGGCATGCTGGGTGTTCTTCCTTTACACCTTAACAAGGGATGATTCTGCTTTGCACGTTCACAGTCTTCAAGAATCGATAACCAACCTTGGCTGCTTCAGCTTTGATACCAGGCCAGACAGCCTCGCCATTCATTTCCACGATCTCAGCTTATTTTTGCTGCAACACAGTTCTCGCCTTTTCTCTCCATGGGTCCTGACTTAATACATTTATGACACAGATGTCCAGTTTCTATACAATGGAGGCTTCGCCTGCAGTCTATTCACTACATATAACCAGATTCCAAGATTACTCAATCTACTTGCATTATAGCATCTGTACAGTTATTGAACAACTTGCATTTTCTGCAGTGCTTTACACACATGCAATATTCTTTTCGCATATGAAAGTTTACTCGATCCTTAACTTCGTCATCCGTTTCTGTAAGATCCATGCATTCTCTTCAGCCAGTATCCCCAGGGCGTCATGCTCATCTTTCGTGACATCACCAGCTCCTCCTTTTGCCCCTTTTAATTTTCCTTTAGGCAGTTCCTCTTCGAGGAAACATTCGATGGGGCTGTCTCAGTGGGTACCTTCTTTTGAACACTCACTGTGGTATGGTCACAACAGCTGGTGTTAAGCATGGCACAATCTCAGGCTTTCAACATATATGAGGTAGGGGGGTGGGATTTCCTGCAGAGGCATGTAACTGTTCCTCTACATTTCCCCCTCTGGTTGAGTCCTCAACCACCTCCTCAATTGGCTCCACATCATGATATTATCTCTTGAAAAGGTGCTTCTTTGGAGTCCAGATCTTCACAACCCCCCCCCCCAGGGCACCGGCTGATTTGACATGCTCATCTACACTCCAGGTCATGTAGTTGCACTGTCCATTCGCATTACAATATACCCATCGTCCCACATACTTCTTATGATTCTTTGGATACAGGAACTTTGTTCCTTCAGATGCTACGATGCTGGCCTCTATGTATTTTCTGACATCTTCATCATTCAATTCCTTGGGTCCAAACCCCAATTCGACAATGATCATGATCTTCATTCCTACTGCTTTCTTTGCCATCTTCTTGCATTGGGTGATCACTATCCTGATTGCACAGAATCCAAACATCACCATCATAAATATTGCTCCACGAAACTTGAAGATGTTTGCCATCCACTGTGGAATCCATGAGAATATGGAAGCAAACCAACTGTCATCCGCAATGTCCTCTGTCTTGTATTCTATCCTGTTATGCAGGTTCGTTATGTCAAGGTCCATTCTTGTCATCGTGAGATGGTATGAATGTGCAACATGATGGCCCGATTTTGCCGCAAACTCCTCCTTCCATCACTGTGATCATATCAAGGACATATCTGTTCTGCAGGGTCATTAGTCTTATGGATCACAGCTCTTCCTTGATATCATTGAATCCCTTTATGGTGGTTTTGACTCTCTGCAGAAGATCCCATCTCATAATCTGCAACAACTTGGCATTGGCCATCGTCTAAATCCCAGGCATGAATATAGGCATAAATATTGAAGCAGTCTTGCTGAACAACCTGTGTTCATAAGGAATGGAGTCATATGCTTCTATTGACTTGGCTGAGAAGTAATTCTCTCTTCTGGTTCGATTGAGGAATTCAAGTGATCTTCTTTTTCTCAAATGGGCATCTACTTTTGGACATTCTCCAATATTCAGGTCACTCTGAGGAATTACTAATGCTGGAACATGGATGAGCACCAAGGAGCATACACCACCCCAATCCTTGTGTAGCTTAATTTAGGCCTTAGACTCATGAGCCCAATATCGATCCATGAGGACAGCTGTCTCTTCTCCCATCCTGTAAACATCAACTGTAGTTTTGTAGTCTTTGTTATCTCCCATACGATTCTTGCCGTGTCTTTGGAAGCACAATGTAATTCGCCAATGGGTTCACAACCATTGGACCTGATTCATCTTCTACCCATGCCATCAGTTTGGCATGTTTAGCCCATGACTTCAAACATCAATGTTTCACTTTTCACTATCTGCACCTCTTGCACATGTTGGGAAGGAGATGGTCCTATCCCACCCCCTAGCCCTTCCCACGGTAAATAGATCACATGTAGGCCAAGGGGGGAGAGACACCCACCTCCAAGGCACATCCCCTTATGATACAACATAGAGACTTATATAAATAATGCAGCTCAAACCCCCGAGAACGGACACCATTTTGTATTAGAGCAGATGCCATCTTTTTACTATGCCCGAAAAATCATCCCTCGCCGGCTCGTAGCCCTCCCCTTCCCTGCATCTCTCGCAGAAGGCTCAAGCCTTCACCATCCCAGAACTGCTCCGTGCGAGCCTTGTTCTCACGGAAGTTCAGCCATTTATATTTGCAATTGTTTAGTATCCTTTCCACAGAATGAGCTCTCTGCAGAGCGTGAGACCGAAGCAGGCCCCAGCACAAGTGCCCATCTGTCTCCAATAAACTGCTCATGCCCTCTTAACCCGCACCCCACCAGGCCAGGGTCCACCAGCCCCGACACCCCAATCCCTTTCATGTCGATACACAACTGACCCCTTTGCACTGACTATTCCAGAACACCCACCATAGACTTAATCCTGTGTAGCAGTATATTCTCCCCAAAGCAACACACGTCTGTTAGTATCATGAGGCACCAGAGAAAGTAAACAGTCGATCAAGACCCCAGGGGGAGACACCTGGGAGCGGGACTCCGGTATCAATGAAGCGATGAATGTAGAGGTCGCAATGCCAATATATTAATCCATTTTCTCTAGGCACCCCGGTCCATGCAAAGATTTTATGTTCGCCATTATTCTCGTATTATCAGTTCCTGTTGTTTTGCTTAGCCAGTTAGCTATGTATCACATTCACCCTGACCTTCACCGTGGAGATGAGTCAAGCTGACCCACGTGCCACCACATCGACTGGGAAGCATGGGCCAATTAAAGCCTGGCATCCCCTATAGAGCAGGCTGTGCCATACAGCCCATCCAATCCACAGTGTGATTTTGTACTATATTTGATGACGCCATTCATGATGAAATTGTTTCTGATAGTGTGTTATCTTTACTTTTTGCATTTTTTTGAGGACATGTGTGTGAGTGGGTGCCTTCACACATATTCTGACTTCAGTAGATGAGCTACACAGGACATCAGTCCTCCTTCCCAGCCCTTCTTGGACTTCACTTGTCCATAGAGTAAGACTTGAATTAATCCCCAACATCCAGGCAATACAGCTATTTCTGTTACATCAGGGCAATCCATTCTGTTCATGTCTTCAATGACTACCTCTTCCTGTCCTGCAGCAGGATACACAAGCATCTTGCTCTCCCATCAAGGTTCCCTTTCCATCTGTGTAGTCTTGATATGATCATCCTGGAATGGAAACCACCATTTCGTTCCCCATCGTAAAGTGGCCAAACGTCCCTGAAATTGTCCTCTGGTCATACATGCTGCTAGATGAATGAGGCACCTGGCATTGTGTTCTGGGACTTCCCTGGAGATGAGAGTTTGCACTGTATTCATGAGATGAATCAGAGTGCTGAAGTAGCAACTCTCCTTCGATGTTTTTTCCCCTACTTCCCTCATGTGCTGGTACCACATGTTATTACCCAAGTGTGCTGCATTATTTAGATAGGTATTTATCCCCTCATTATCTTCCTCTGCATCTCTCTTGTGTCTTTTAGACGCCTTGTACCATTCATGAAGTATATCAAAGGAAGTTCCCATAGTACGAAGACCCATAGGGACCTCTACCTCAGTGGAAGTACTAGCATAATAGAGACTATGAAAAATGAGGAACAGAAAGACAAAGAGAGTAATCATACAGGCATATGTTATGCACAAAAATATAGGCATCCATTTCTCGTGCCTTCCTGGTACTTGTTGCACTTATTCATTCTCTGGAACCATGCCGGATTCTACATATCTCATCTTTAATGCAATCATCAAATTTCTTTATATTTACAACTGTAAAATCTGCTCCACTACTGCGATGAGAAGCCTTCTGATCACTGGGGCATTTCTAGGATCCTGTAAAAAAGTATGAATATCAACGTCTCTTCTGACAAGACCAGAATAAGCTTCAAGTTTAAACACAAAGACAGCAAGCACAAGCTGATGAACATCATTGTCGGTGAGTACCATGTGTTTAACTGCATAGAACAAGTATTCACCACGAAATGCACATTTCCAATTTTTGATCAAGAACTGATGTTTAGGCATAACTTTGATAGTTCAAAGTGTTTCTAAAAGTTATTTTTTTTAAATTCCTGAAATTCTTGGCAAGTCTTTGCACTCCTGCTAAAATATCTATTAGGAGTGTCCAGTGAATTTCAGTTTAATACAAAATCTGTATTATCAGCTGGTTGCTTCATCATCCTTCTTCTTCGTCATCTTTCAAGTCTGCACACGCTGACATTCTTGTTCTTTCCTTGCTCTGGATCAGCAAAAGTGGGAGGGTGGGTCTCACCTTCATAGGCTTTTAAGTCACCCAGGTGAAGCCAAGCTCTTCTTCCTTGGACCTTTACAGCTGAAGGGGTTATATTCTCAACGCAAAGGGACAATTGAATCATGGCTCATGCCACTTGCTAGTAAAGTTTTCAATGAGAACTAGGTGATAAGCAGAAGAAAACTTGTGATTTATATTCAGTAGAAGCCCTATTTGTTCAGATAGCTCATTAACAAAATGTGGCCCATTGTCGGATCTCAGCACTTCACACACACCCCTTCTCGGGTAAACTTTGCCCACTAAAAACTTTGCGGCATAAGTGGCATCAGGGTGTGTACACGGACCTGCCTCGATCCACCTAGAAAAGGGGAACACCACCACTAATAGATACCTATATCCATTACATACTTGCAGCATATCGACATAATCGATATGTAAATGCTGAAATTGACCATTCAGTCGAGGTATTACCCCCCTAATTGTTCTCGGTGTATACCCAGCATTAAACTTTTGACATACGATGCAGTTCACCATAAATAATGCAACATGTTCCAACAAATTTGGAATGAACCAGTCTTCCGCAATTGTAACAGCAAGACTCTCCCTAGTTACATGCTTGTGGTACTGCAGGTGTTGAAGCGTGACCTTTAATAATGCAACTGGCATCACCGGCTTTCCAGTGCTGTCTTGTCGCCATAATGCTTCTGTGGGGAATAAATAACACCCCCTTTGTTTCCACAATTCCTGCTCTTCCTGTGGTGCACTCCCTTGAATCTCCATTAATTGGGTTATCGAAACATGGCAGGAGTCAATATTTTATATCTTACAATCTTAACTGTTAGATTAGAAATCATTACCTCATAAACAACTGACGCTCTTTGGGATGTCAATGTGCCTTTGGGTTTCTCTGAAATGGCAAATAGAGCATGCTCCACAAGTCATGGAGCAGCCCATAACAATACTTGTAGACTTCTCAATTGCGAACACAGCAGCTGACAATGACTGCTCGCAAGAGAAGAGTCTTTTCATAACTGAGTCTAAAATCCTACTGTAATATGCTAAAGGACTGTACGCCAATGTAGTTCTCTGTGTAAGCACTGCTGTCATGACTGTCCCATTTGTGAGTGAAAACAAATAAAATTCCTCAGCATGATTGGGGATTCCTAAAACAGGGGCTGTACAAATTGCTTTTTTCAGCTCCTCAAACCCTTCCTCCATTTCTTCAGTTAATTCTATTTTTACTTTATCCACTTGTGCTTTCTTTAAAGCTTGCAAAAGGGGTCTTGTGTATGTACTGTAATCAAACACCCAGGCTCCAACATAATTGCCTAACCCCAAGAAATTTTGCATCTGTTTCACTGTATTTGGCTTTGAGGTTTTCATAATCACATCAGCTCTTTCAGGTGTCACCTACTTTCCTTCATGTGAAATTAGATGCCCCAAGTATAACACCTCTTCTTGGCAATATTGTAACTCCTCTTTGTCTACCTTATATCCCCTGTCTGCTAGAATAGTCATCAACTGAACAGAATCGTGTCTGCATTCATCTTCCATGGTGCTACAAATTAAATGGTCATCAACCTATTGTATCACCAAACTCTTAAGATCAATATTCCCTAAATCCATTTGTAGGACTCTGTTAAAGATCAATGGGGACTCACAGTACCCCTGGGGCAGCCTAGTATGTTGCAGTCGAGTTTGGCGGAACGTAAAGGAAGTCAAGTCTTTTGAGCCTCGTTAAAAATGCATTTTTCAAATCGATCACTGTGAAATATCGAGCTTCCACCGGAATGCTGCATAGTATCATCGCCGGATTAGGAACTAGAGGAAACTCTGCATCTACAATCTGGTTAATCAATCTCATCCCTTGTATAAATCTCCACAATCTTCCTTTAGCTTTTTTTGATAGAATACACCGCAGTATTACACAATGATTTCAATGGCATCAGAATCCCTTGTTTCATCAATGCTGAAATGTTCAGAAATATACCTTCATCAGCCTCTTGAGACATGGGGTACTATTTTGCTTGGGGTAAAATCACTCCTGGTTTCAGCTTTATTTTAACTTCCCCTTTTCCCTTTAATAAACCTACGTCATAAGGGCCTGTGGTCCAAAGGATGCTTGGAACTTCTCCAAGTCTTCCTGAAAAAATGCTGGATGCTGCCGCATTATCACCATTCACTGTGGGACTTCCCTCTTTTCTATCCGTATCCATTATGTAATGCTCATAAAGAACTCCACTCCATCATCTGTTTGGTCTTCCCTGAACATGTTGTCATTAGTTATGTCAGTCAATCAGTACCCTTCCTCGAGATCTATTACTGTTCTTCATAGTATAACCTCATCATCTACTCTTTCAAGCATTGCCATTTCCCTTCGTATTATGGCTGCTTCTAATTCTATAGGGATAGTAGTCCCCCCTCTTTCTCCATAGGTACTTGTGGTCTAAACAAAAACTCATCAGGTATCCTCACAATTCTTCCCACCAAGCCAGGAAGCCATGTCAGTCGAATGCTCACTTCATATATAAAAATCTCTGGATCTACTGGAACGCCTTACAGATCCACTTACCCTGGGAACGCCAGTATACATTTTCCCATGTTTAAGTAGTGCATTCCTCGAGTGGAACACGCTATTTCTTGATCAGTGAATTAAATTGTCATGTTTAGTTTTGTCATCAAATCTATTCCCAACAGACGTGTCACATTCTCCTATAGAGATTGCTAATTAATTGGTAAAAGGAACTCAACTCATAGCTCCAGATAACCCTTGATCATTCATGGCAATTCTTGACATTGAATATTTTCCTTCTCGTATACAGGAACAAGTTGCTCCAGTGTCAACAAGAAAAGAAAAGGATTTGCCTCCTATCGTCACATCAATCCTTGGTTCCTCTTGGGGGCCTGGGGGTCACAGATAATATTGAACACATCAAGTCACCCTGTGAGCTGTCCTATTGTGGGTACAGGCTCATTCCCGTCCCTGTGAAAGGATTTCCTCCTACCACAGTGCCACCTCCTGTTCTGGGTGACAGCATTTGTCCTGTGTTTGCATACTGCTGTGTCTGCATATGGGCTTATTGCGACGGCCCTTGCGGTCAATTAATTTGCACTTGCTCTTGTTGCTGTACCTGCTGTACTCGCAGCACTTGTGTCTGATAAAATGTATGATCTTGGGCAAACCCTTCTCTAGTTTGTGTACTACATGGTGGAAGATAAGCAGTCCCCCCTCTTGAAAATTGGCCATTTTATACATTGGCTTGGCTTCCATATACATGTGTATTATGCCCTGTCCTCCTACAAATCCAACATACTGGGGGTGCCCGTCTGACAAGTCCCCCTTGGTTATATCCACCCTGGGTACTCTGGTGCTCATTCTGTTTATTCTGAAACCCACCTTGATTATTTTGGAATCTACCTCCTCTTCCTCTATAGCCCATACCGCGGCCTTGTGGCACAAACCCATATCCACCTTGATCCATCGGGTGCTGATTACTCGCCTGCGATGCACCTATTGCTTCCTGCATTCCCAATCCTTCTCCACTTTTCAATACCGCCCTTCTATGGCAAATTTGGAAAATACATTCTGAACTAACTTGGCTTCCTCGATTTTCCTAGACTCATCTTCCTTCCTATTTTTCTCTTGTAATAACTGACAATGGTCTATCGTAAACTGTATCTCAGCCCAAGGCTTCGCTTCCATCCCCGCTTGTTTCTTCATCTGTCTCTGTACTGGCTCAGGCAATGCCTTACATAAAATGTGGTAAAGAAATGACACTGTCTTCTCCCACGGCTTGCGAGTTTCGAGTTACCATTTGTCCTGACTATCCTGATTGTAAGAAATAGGGTCTTCATCTTCCTTCACATGTCAGAATTGCATCCATATCTGATGTATCAAGGTACTGTTCCTTGAGAGCCCTCCACACGACTGCTCTACAATTATTAAACAGCGCTCCATCATGCAATCTGTTTTGTGC
The DNA here is from genome assembly GCF_040938575.1 of Ambystoma mexicanum. Classification (NCBI taxonomy): domain Eukaryota; kingdom Metazoa; phylum Chordata; class Amphibia; order Caudata; family Ambystomatidae; genus Ambystoma; species Ambystoma mexicanum. The sequence goes on along the minus strand of NC_090930.1, from coordinate 1,104,243,584 downwards.
TGTCACACTTGAATATCCTGCTTTCCTCCATATGCCATCAGGCTTTCCCCAAGAATAGCTGCCAGGAGACCTTTTTTATACCCTATGGCCAGCGTGTTTCCTCCTGTCATGTTTTCTAATTCATATATCCATATCCCAGCTCCCGAAATCAAACTCGGGAGCTTACACCTTAAATTATCCTTGTCGATCTGCTGTCATGTGATATACTGTGGTCTTGCTTCCCCTTTTTCCAGTAAGGGAAACTGTGTGAACCCCAACCAAGAGTCGGCTCCCATCATTAGTTTATCCAAGCCAGCAATGATCGTCCCTGTCTGTCTCCTTGTCGGTAACAACCTTAACCTGCTCACATATGGTGGTGATTCTCCCTTCTCACTATACAATCATCCTCAGGGATGCTCTGGATATGCTATGGGATCTGGCATCCTATCCTTAGGTTGTTCTAGATGCAGCCATCTTACTTCTTTATCCGTTTGCAGGCTTCCTTCAGGGGCGCACCTGCGCCCTCCTTCTACCCCAAGACTGGATCCTCTTTCCACATCTGACATATCTTGTCCCCAACTAGTGTGACTATTATCTTCCTCACCTTTGTCTAGGTTCAGTCTGCTTAAGGACAATGCTTTACGTCTGTGACTGAATGAAATTTCTTCTTCGTTTTGTGATTGAAATGCTAGGGATTGATCCCTCTTCCCTGGAATTCCATACTTGCTACCATCCTTTAATTCTTGATAGGCCTTATCAATCTTTTCTCCGATGCTCACTGCATCAAAACTTTCTTCTTCCAATAACACTCTAGATGCAGTTGGCATTACATCCTTCATCAGAGGAATTTCTTCTATTCTGTCCCATGGTATTTCTGGGCTTGGCCCTACTGGTTCCTTATAAATGAAACTGCTTTCAAGACCCCACTGTCTTCTCCTTCATTCGATTTCTTCATCTAGTTCTCTTTGCTTTCTCTCATCCCTTCTAATTCTTTCTTCCTCTTGCCTTCGTTCTTCTCTCCTTACTCCTTCCCTTCTTTCCTCTTCTTCCCTTCGTCTCTGTAATCTTTTGTCCCCTAGTTTTAGCTCTTCCTCCTCTTCTCTCTTCCTTTCTCTTCTATCCTATCTTGTATCGCTCTCTGTATATCGTCATACTTTCTTTTTTTCTTCTGTCTGTCCTTCATTTTTCTCTTGCTCTTCCTGATATATCTGTTCTAGTCACTCTCTGCTCTTCCTTTTCTGCTCATCTTCTTTCAATCTCTTCTCTCATACTTTGTCTTTCTTTCTTGTTCGTCCTTATCTTCTCTTTGCCTAAATTCCCCAATGCTTTCATCTATTTTAAGTAATATCTGTCCTCCCAACCATTCGTTCTGCATGAGCGCTATCTCATCAGCTTTATCCTTCTATCCTTTCCATCACTTAATTTCCCTATCTATTTCTTTCAACATATTCGACTGCTCACTCCTTTCTTCTTTGTCTTGTCTGAACTTATAGATCTCTTCTTTTCTCTTATTCTCCTCTGGACTATAATCACTACTATAAGCGGGGGGGTTGTATTTTGGATTACAATGCCCCGTCGCCGTTTTCAACTGCTTTAAAGCATATAACCCTATTTCTTCCGTACTAACACCTTTTACTTCGATAGAGGTAAGAGGAACAGAGAGCTGAACACCTTCCTCCTTATGCTGACTAAGCATCCACTCCTCAAGTGGCGGATATTCTCTTTCTTCTTGGTACAATTTCCAGAGCTCTAGAATCGCAAATCTTTTCCTCTAATTTCTTCCCTGTGTATGATTGTGCAAGTATGTAGTCATGTGTTCCAGATTTCTGAGCTAAAGTGAGAGCATCAGTCTTGGTTGGATTGATTATCCGACTTTTTGTCGTGACTAGACAGATTGGGGTACGTGTGTCAAAAGGACCTACATAGACTGGTTGCTCCACACGAACAAAGAAGATTGTAATTAAAAAAAGAATCACTTCTTAAATATATCAAGTAGTGCCCACCTTTACCTTACATGTGGTAATTTTCTTCCCTTGGACACCAATAAGGTGGAGACACACAACAGAAATGAACATTAATTGGGAGATTAACCCAACAATCAACTCTATGTGAATCGAATTAAGATATCAAGATCTTTTCTCAACACAACATGTCCTTTGAAGACATTGAATCTTTAACCACCAAATGAGCGGAAGTATTGGACTTCTCCACGGAAGAAGCCAATACCATTTTAGGACTGATTAGCAATAGCGGTTTTAACATGGACAGTACAATGAACCAAGATCCAACCAAAAATATAAAACAACTGGAACACTTAATCAGAAAGGAAATCAACCGTAAACTTCATGCTATTACTTTGGGAAGATATTACAAAAATCAAAGAATTCCTAGAAGATTAAGAATACAACTTCGGCCTACCTTATGCAAAGAGAGCAAAGAGTTTGCTAGGAAATGGGAGGCAATACTTCATAGATGCTCTTTAGATTTGATTTTGCTCACCATCCAGGAGTTGACAGTCAATTTACAGGGTATTGATATAGAGATTAAGGAAATTCAACAAGAATTTACCAATTCCTTGAAACTGAAAAAAGACAAATTAGAGGAAATATTGGCAGATATCAATAATAAATTGGCAGATTATAAATCAGAATTGGAAACAAAAAAGATTAGGAAGTTTAAAAGAGACACGGGTGACTACATTAATGATGAGGTAAATACCTGGATGGACAAATATGGACCACCAATAAGGAAACCAAGACAAAATACCTCAAGCAATACATTGAACTCTGAGTCAGAGACAACATCAGAAGTCCAACCGGAAAGGGACACACAAACACCAGAGACAACAGGACCATCACAAGCAAGGGCAAGCACCTCAGCAGTGTCTTTTTTAGGAAGAGGACAAAAATAACCAGGAGGGGGAAAAGAAAAAGGACGAGATGGTCCTCAAACGAGATACCAACAGAGGAAAACCTAGTCATAAATCTGTCGACAAGAATTTTAACATCAACCGAGACAAATTCTCTCCAAAAAGGATTAAGCTTTGTACCCACACATGACAGTTCCCTATTTGAGACAAAAGTGGAAGTACAGAATCTGGTAAGGAAGATGAAGCTGAACATCTTTTTTGATGAGATAGAAGAACAAAAGAGTAATACCGACTCTGTCTATAAGTAATTTAAAATTAAGAGCTCCTTCGTACCGCCTTGTAACACTCCTTCAGTGGCTATTTTTGAAAAGCAAGTGTTGAAAGACTTAAGCAAAATCACATTCTCCAACACTAGGTTTAAAAATGTGAAACCACATGAGTTAACACTCCTTAAAACTTGTATGGGGATGAGTCCATAACCATCAGACCGGCTGACAAAGGAGGGGCACTAGTCATACAAAATTCCACAGATTATGTAAATTAATGCCTAACACAACTAGCAGATACTAACACGTACCGAAAACTGGATAACAATCCCCCATAAGAATCTTATATGATTTGGAGAGAATACTTGATGAAGCAGAAGAGAATTCATGGATCAGTCATCATACACATAGATATCTACTGAATACAAATCCACGGATCCCGAACTTTTACACCTTACCTAAAATTCATAAGAACTTACAAGTACCACCTGGCAGACCCATAGTGTCAGGGATTAATAGCGTACTTCAACAGATTGGGAAATATATCGATTTCTTTCTTCAACCGCTAATTCAGAAGACCTCTACCTACATAAAAGATACAACCCATTTCTTACAGCAATTGAGGGAAATACCATATGCATCCACATACATTTTATTTACTTTAGATGTTAGAAATGTGTATATCTCAATTCCACACAATCTAGGTGTACAGGCAGTGGAGGGGTTATTACTTAACACTGGTGAAATGGAGGCCAACAAGGAATTTCTGATTATCTTACTAAAATTCATCTCAAAGAACTTGTATTTTGAATTCCAAAAGCAATATTACTTAGAGGTTGCCGGAACATCAATGGGTGCCACTATGGCACCAACGTATGCAAACACCTTTATGTATAAATTTGAGACAGAGCATATTCTCAATCACCCTACATGGAAATCACATCTGCAGATTTGAATCTGTTATATTGATGATATTTTTGGTATATGGACCCACAGTGAAGAGAGATTACTAACTTTTTTTGAAGATCTTACCACTATTGATGAAAGAATACAGTTTACTCACGAGTACTCTAGAGAAAGTCTACATTTTCTGGATGTAGAAATCAAATCCACGGAACATGGGTACAAAACCAACATCTACAACAAACCCACAGACCGCAATCATCATCTTCACAGACTAAGTTCTCACCAACCGAGCCTTATAAGGAATCTCCCATACACTCAGATTCTACGTGTTAAACGGATTATCAGTGACCCATTGGACTATATGGTTGAATTACAGAAAATGGGAGATAAATTCATAAAGAGAGGATGCAAAGAAGAAGAAATTACAGAAGCAAAGATGAGACTAGAATCTATCGACAGAGAAGATCTAATTACTAAACTCTGAAAAGCTAAAACGGATCCACCATTTGTATTTGTATCTAGGTACTCAACGCAGAGTAATAGAATCAAATCAATCATTAAAAAGCACTGGCAAATACTATCTTGTGACCAGAAAATTGAACATTTATTTAAAGAAATTCCAACCTTTCCTACCAGCGAAGCAAGAACTTTAGAGATTGCCTAGTACAGACACACCCAATGCAGAAAAGAACAGAGACTAAATGTAAAGGGACTTTTAGATGCTTACAGTGTAGCAATTGCAGCTACATACAGAAAGGATCAAGTATTAATCATCCTGTGGGATGTTTTAACCCACTCATCCAAGCCCTGCAACAGTACTGTGCATTGCTGGCAGCAGAAACATCAGAATGGCCACTGGAAAGCATGCTGCTCACTCAAAACCAGCCAAAAATGTGCAGTAAAAATCTGAAAGATAGGCTGCCATCTATTTTTGCCTATGTCAGTGGTAACACAGGAGACCACTGCCTAAAACCACCATTGGGCTACCTACACAGTAGCCTGAAACCACTTGGAAAAAGCAATGCTGATTGCAAAGGAATACAGATCTGTTAAAAAATCAGTTTTTATTTGGTATCAAAAAGTGCTAAAATCATGGCTCACAAAACCACCTAAAAAGATCCAACCTTCTTTTTGGGTGTTCCACATCATTACTGCAAGAATCCACATCAATAAAATATCAGCAAGACTCATGTGTTCTCAGAGCAAACCCCCGTATTTTAAAGATATTTGATGGGAAGAAAGCTGTCAAAAATGGGTGCATTACCGTTACTCACCTCTACCAGAAAGCCGGCGTTTTAAAACAGCCAAAGAAGAGAATTCCATCAAAATGCCAGATAGAGTGCTACACAGTGATTTCATGTTGAAAAAGACTTGATTAAAGACATGTTGCTTATTTTAAGTTATAAATGTATTTTTTTCCATAAGGAACTAAGTTGCAATTGATCAGGAAGTAACCTGATGCAGTTCAGACTTCAAAAGGCTTGCTTTTCATGAGAATCCTTCACACCTGGGGACTCCACACCAGAAGGCAGGATATCGCATGGTCATGTTGATTAAGAGGGAGGAGATTTTCCCTGCAGCCCGGAGGAAAGAGACTATGGATTCTGTCAGCTGAATAGAATACGCTAATTTGGGTGTAACTGGTCAAACAACGGCTCTGGGAGAGACAGGCCATGTGACATCTGACTCACCAAGTTCTGGGGGGGCGGACCAGACTGAGATGTGAATTCAATTTAGAGCCAATGTATGTTTTGTAAAATTGCTTATAACAAATTTTACCAAGCTGACAAAAATGTACAACTTTGGGATTCTTAATATGAAAAATGCACTCACAGGTTGAAACTAAGCTGAAATCCGTACGATGTTCTGAGACCAAACCCTGAGATTTATTAATATTGTAGGTACAGTGTCTTTGCTAGAAACATGAAAACTTACAGTCATATGCTCAGAGAGGGTGTGTATGTCTGTGTAAAATTTGGTGTAGAGCCGATATTGGAAAACCTACCAAAAACGAAAATAAGTTGTCATTTTTTTAACCCAAGCTCGTAGAAACATGTGACTTGAACCTAACTGTACCTTCAGCAATCTGTCATGAAATTTAGGTAATATTAACAAGTTGTGTATATTGTAAATATGTGTTTTATGAAAAAGCAGATATGCTGTACGGACAAAAAGGGGAGTGTTCTTTCCTTAAACCATAAACATGACACCTGATGACACAGAATGACTCCCCACTCCTTTCTCCAGTCAGGTCACAGGGAATCCTCTAACCTATCAAATCCTTAGTGGGTTGGGCATGAAGAGTCAGCCTCCACACCCACTTTGAAAACACATAAAAAGAGACTGCTGAGACCCAGATAGGGACTTCTCTTTCCACTCTTCAACCGATTTCTTGTACAGCACTCTGCAAGAAGACTCCAGACAAAGACTCCAGAGACTCCAGATTCCAGATAGATCCAGAGACCAGATTCTAGAACCAAGCTCTAGAACCTGAAGCAGGGGCCTAACCCAAAAGCTGAACTCTTCTCAGCAGGCCTCAGAATCTAGCAACCTAACCAAACTATTCAACAGCCTGGCCGTGCTGTTTGATTCTAGCCACGAACCCTGTGCTAGAACCAAGATCCAGAGAGAGCAGTGCTGTAACCCAGAACCGTCAGATCCAGACCGAGGAACTGAGCAGACCAGAGGCCGTGTTGTGAGCAAAATTCCGTGCCTGAGACCTGTCCGGAGGTGAGTGCAGTCCAAACCCCTTGACCAGATCTTTGACGAGGCGCATTCCATTCCAAAACTAGGAATGAGTATCTAGTCTAGAACTGTACAGAACCAATCTCTTAGTCTAAAGTAATCTTATCCCATCCATTTCAACCTATTCAGAACTGCATTTAGAATTTTGTGTCCATCCTGTGATTTCAAATCTGTAAAAGCGCCATCTGTCATTCTGAAATCTTGACTTTATTTCTGAAAATCTACCTTCACAAAAACGTCTGTATCTTTTGAACTGCATGTCCTAGAAGCGAATTCTAACTGTCATTATATTTTTTCCGTAATCGCGATTTACGCACGCAGAAAAAGTGCGGCAAATTACAATTTGACTCAATTTCACCACATGTTAAAAATAGCTGGCGGTTGCTTTCCAATGCTGAAATTCGTTTTCAACCTGATAATCATTCATGAATCATTGCTAGTGTTGACCTGAACCAGTCTCAAGTAATTCTCACTAGTGCTAAATATCCTTTAATAAATTAAAATCATTTTAGCATATTTTCACTTTCACGGCAAGCACATTCAAAAGTGTTTCTGCCTGTTTAAAATCATATCTGTTTCTCTAAGCTTGCTGGGGGAACTGGAATTGAACTGCATTATTGATTGTATTCTCGAAACCTGTGTACCCTCCTTCCCATCTCTTCATACTGCATAGTGGGGGGTGAATATTCACAGGGGAAAAAGTGATTATATTATCTTCTGATTGAATTCATATCAAATTTATTTCTGTGCTGCATTCTTTCCCATCTTGCATTTCCTTGAACCATAAAAGTATTCTCTGCTACCTCATCCTTCCTCTTCCGACTCCTTTCAGGTTAAAGAGATTGTGCTATTGTAATATTACCCATTGTTGATCCTGTTATATTAATAAGTGTGCTATCAAATATTAATTTATTCATAAAAGTGTGATATATATATATATATTGTTTAATTATTCAAATAAACCTTTTAACTTGCACAACAAACCTACTTCTTTGCTCAGTGAGGTCGGGGAGATCCATAGAGAGGGCCATTATATAAGGGTTCATCATCCAGATTTAAGACCTTTGACATAAAAATATATCAATAAGGGCTTCCATTGGGCATCCCAGACTAGGCATTGACTTAGTTGGAGTGCTGCATTAAATTCACTTACAACCCACACACTGGCCAAAAATTGCTTTTGAAAGACTATGCAACGTGTGAAACTGCTAATATAATCTATGGAATTAAATGCCCATGTGGTTTGTACTACGTGGGACAATCCAAAAGGAAAGCCAAGTTACGTTGGAATGACCATCGCTCATGTATACCTAATAGAAATATGACCTCATCAGTGGTGAAATATTGGATTGAGAAAGGACACAATATAGCACAAATACGATTTTTGATATTGGAAGTTATTAGCAAATGTGAGCCTCATGAGAATCTCCAGCAGAGACTTGACAGAAGGGAATGTTTTTGGATAGATCAGTTGGGGACCCTTGCGCCCAAAGGATTGAACGAAGAAATCATTTGGGCCTGCTTCTTTTAGGACCATGTTCATTATCTCTGTCCATGAATATTGTTCTATTTTACATAGTTACCTGCAATGTGTAAATATATGGTGCTATACGGGACTTAATAAGACATTGTATGAACCATAAACTATATGGGATTCAACGTTTTAAAATTTTGTTTTGATTCAGTGTGGTCTATAAGAGTACTTATATATGGTTCAGAAATGCTCTATACTGTTTGGACTTCTGTAATTACCTGTAATGCGCAAACATATGGCGGTATACGTGATCCAACTAAACATTGCATATTGGGAATTGTTCGGACTCACACTGACCAAAAATTGCTTTTGAAAGACTATGCAACGTGTGAAACTGCTAATATAATCTATGGAATTAAATGCCCATGTGGTTTGTACTACGTGGGACAATCCAAAAGGAAAGCCAAGTTACGTTGGAATGACCATCGCTCATGTATACCTAATAGAAATATGACCTCATCAGTGGTGAAATATTGGATTGAGAAAGGACACAATATAGCACAAATACGATTTTTGATATTGGAAGTTATTAGCAAATGTGAGCCTCATGAGAATCTCCAGCAGAGACTTGACAGAAGGGAATGTTTTTGGATAGAGCAGTTGGGGACCCTTGCGCCCAAAGGATTGAACGAAGAAATCATTTGGGCCTGCTTCTTTTAGGACCATGTTCATTATCTCTGTCCATGAATATTGTTCTATTTTACATAGTTACCTGCAATGTGTAAATATATGGTGCTATACGGGACTTAACAAGACATTGTATGAACCATAAACTATATGGGATTCAACGTTTTAAAATTTTGTTTTGATTCTGTGTGGTCTATAAGAGTACTTATATATGGTTCAGAAATGCTCTATACTGTTTGGACTTCTGTAATTACCTGTAATGCGCAAACATATGGCGGTATACGTGATCCAACTAAACATTGCATATTGGGAATTGTTCGGAAATGATTTATATTGTTCAGTCCTATACAGATGCCTGTAAAGTAAAAATATATGGCATTGTACGTGATTTAACATGACATTGCACGAATTGTAGAGGACACAGGACTCTAGGCTGAAAATGAAGAGTACAGCATGCATTTTTAAATAATACCTTGTAAAGCAGTTTGCCTTTCCACACCACACTATTTTCACAATACACACATTTCTGCTTCCTTTTTTCATCATCATATAATTGCCTTCTGACTCATCGTAGAGCATAAGAATACCCACATATAACTGCTGATTTGTTGATCTACGTTGTCATTGCAACCAACAATTGTATCCATATAGAGATTTATAGTACACTTATGATACAGTGACCCTTTTTAAACAAACCGTAGGTTATAATTTACCCATGATCACTGAATATTGGTAACATCCATTGAGATTTTTGAAGCAAACTTCTTGTTATCTCTGTGTTCTTACACACAGTAAGTCTGAGTTACGGAACTGCCTGGTTATTCCCCATTCCCGTTCCCCGTTGCCTTGGGGATACAGGATGCGAGACATCTGAACAATGGCACGTCAGCCGACATTCGATGACGTCGCGCAAGGGTTTCCATGGCAACGACTTATAACAAGGAAATAGACGCCAACCTTGTATGGCGTTCCGCGAGGCTCTCTGAGTACGCTGCAAACGTGTGCAGAAATGAAGCATTGATATAGCTTTTTTTATTTAGATCACACACAAGGAGTTTCTTCTCCTAGAAAACTGATACGAGGAGTCTCTTTGGCTCCAACACACCATCTGCTAAGCAGGTATTTACTGGTCTCATTATTATACCGCTTACCCGGGGAATGTAATGAATCCTAGCACATGCGTTAATCGCTGTTGTGCGTTTCTGTTGAATTTCAGATAACACGATGACTGACTGGCAGGAACAGTTCAAAAATTTAATTTACTCTTTTGATATGATGCTTTAATCATTATTTAACTATGAGATCAATTAAGCAGGCATCTGAACTCACATTACGATTTTGTTATGTATTTCTCCCATTTCTATTTATCTTGATTGTTGTTGTTATCTGATCATTGTTAAATGATTATATATTTCTTCCTATAATTTGCAATGTTTAGTCAGAAATTAAAACTGCTGAGTAGAACATGGTTTAGGCCCTGAAGAAGGAGCTTGTCTCCGAAATGCATTGGCACACATGAACACAAAACAAATCAGTCAATTAAGATGGTGCCTCTACATATACATGTATATGTTGTCACACAATGCGGATGAATATATGAATGAAATAATTTCAGACACAATTCCTTAAAGAGCAATACATTGTGAAGTAACAATTTGTCAAAAGAGACTTGATGCATTATGATTATTATTACTAGAATACATGGGAAAAAATGTTTCTTTCAAAGTGTATACGTAATTAATACAGGAATACTCAGATTTCTGAACTAAAGTGAGAGCATCAGTCTTGGTTGGATTGATTATCCGACTTTTTTTCGTGTCATGTGTTCCAATCCCACTTTTGACAATGATCCCCCTTGTGGCCATGGCATGAAAATGTTATCTGCCGTGCCTTTCACCCATTCCGCACTATAATGTTTGAGCTTGGGCATATGCTTTGGTAACATTTTACATAAGTGCATCAGAGGAGTATCTCCCATAATGACAAGTCTCAATATACTGTCATTTCTTACCAGACTTATGAAATACCCTTTATACTTTTGCTTAAATCATAACTTTTCAATGCTTTTAAAACAAGAAATATGAGCACTCACCATCAATCACTGCTCAAGCCTCTAATTTCTTAATTAGCTATCTCTACCTTTTGATTGGTACCAGTCACTCGCTATGCTCAAACACTATTGCGCCTCAACTTTTTCAATTACTTCACAACTTCTATCGCTCTTTGATATTTTTACTGAACAAACACTATACAGACTAATCGACATTACACATTAATAAACACTGTGATCACCTTTTACTCTCTCGCCTTTACTTTATATCCTAAATAGGGTTTGAGACATCACCTCACGTAAACCTGTTTGTGTGTTATATGTTTCTGCTCTACCCCCATTTAGATTTGAAACGTCTCCTTCTGAAACTCCCTTGAGCCAGGACTTCTAGGTGCTACCTTTTCTTCAATTTCCATGCCCTTCATCTGCCATTCCCCTTAGTCTACTCACCATTTGTTCGTTAATCGACTCGAAGCCTTCGGTATCGACTCCTCCTCCAAACTGAACAATTCGCCTTTCGTCTGCCGAGTGCCCATGGAAACCGGGCAGGGATTTCATCAAAGGGCGACCTGCCGACCGTCTTGGTTCTCCTTGCAAGTTTATTTCTATTGGCCAGTCCCCACAGGAAACCCTGCAATCTTCTGGCTTATGGTCGAGGATGCCTGATCGTCCGAAAATCTGGAGACAAACTAGTTTGGATCTTTTCCAACAGTCCGCATCGCTACCACGTGAGCACATGGCCGTTTGGGTATCGTGCATGCAATGGCTAGGGATGCAGAATAACTCAGACACCAAATAATCCAACTCGGTAGATGGCAAATGTGCTGTTTTATTAACAATGATCTACACCACAGAAAAGCAATGTGAACTAAGTAAGCACTGTAGTAAAGCATAGGAGAACTAACAGTAAGGACACCTAGATGCAAGTCACATTATTCAGAGTAGGGATGTGCACAAATGCAGAGTCTTCATTTTTGCCAATTCCCTAATTCGCACACACCATTTTGCATAATTTGTTAAAATGGCAAAGTGGGGTGAAAATATGTAACAAGGTAATTACCGCGAAAATGAATCTACACGAGAGGGGATGCAGCTTTTAAAAGGTGCATATTAACTTTTGCTAGACATCAATCTCGCAAATTTATATTTGATGGAAAAGAAATTTGCAAATGACATTTTGCCGATACAAAACCTTGCCAATGCACGAATCTGAATGTTTTTTTCTGGAAATCAAATATGCACATTGACATAAATTACATTTTTCCAGTCCAGTTGTTTTTTTGAAAATACTCAAAACTCCCAAAGTTTTTTTTTTCTTTTTCCTTTCTGACAAATATTTTGTTACCCACTCCTTGCTGCATTCCTAATCCTTTTCTGGTTTTGCTCACAAATTGCCCCACTTCTGAATTGCCCTAACCCCACCATCGAAATGAAACACTGTGGTACGATCTTGGACAATTAATATTAATGAATTGGTCAGTTTGTCTGCATGTCCCTTTCTTCTTTGTTTCAGTAAACAAGTCAGAAGACAGACAGGCATCTTAGAATGCCAGATAACCTATAATATGTCCTCACATATACGCAGGGGATAGTATAATACAATTACAGCCGAAAATACAATCTGCAAATAAGGCTATGATGGCTGAAAAAGAAATCCCCAAATTCTGCCCGATTGCATTAGTGGAATAAATGCTATTTCATGAATTTAAAACTGCCAAGTCGGTCCATGTATGTGGGCGGAATTAAAATTTCGCACACTCTTAGTGCAGGGTCCTGATGGTAACCGTAGGGGCAACCCACAGCTGGCAAGGTCACAGTATGATGACTAGAAATTAATTCTATGATATAGTGTGGGACAATGGGAAGCAACATTGCAGTAGTGCATGAATCACATTGCAGCACCTAGGAGCAATGTCACAGTAGGGGCCCAGTTACATTTGCATGCCTTGGAGCAAAATCATACCACTGTACGAATTGAATTTGGACACCTAAGAGTAAATGCACAGTAGGGCACGAGCTACATTGGGACACCTGGGAACAAAATCACAGTAGGGCACTACTTACACCGGGACACCTAGGAGCAAAAACATAGTGGGCCATGCATCACATTGGGCTGATGTCCTTTACCTGATCATGGAGTGGTCGGAGTCCATCCTTTGGTGTGTGACAGTGCTGGCTGTGGATGACACAGTGAATTGACAAACAAGCATCACCCTTTTGCTGCCCAGAATTCATACGCTCTTGATTGGGTAAGCAGGTGAAAAGGATAAGATGTGTGGCATGCCAAACCATCCAATCAGAGGCCAGGTGACAGCTGGGAAAAATAAGGTGAGGTTGGGGAGGCGCCAGTCTCTGTATTCCATTAACTAAAACTTCCACTAAAGTTTAAAAACACATGAGAGGTTTGTCTACTCCATTCTGCTGCGGTGCAGGCGAGAGTGAATGCAATGTGTTTGTATGTGCAAGGGAAGGTGAGAGTTCTTTCAAATGGGTGAGGGACGAAGGGAAGTGGATGGGGCCAGCAACTTGCTTTTATGGCAAACCTGGGATAATTTGGGCAAGGGTTACAAAGTAATTCTGACATACATTGACACCGCCAGCATGACCTTACAGTGGCAATATTGGCATTAGGCACAGCCAACTTAAGTGTGCTCTTAGTCTGGCAATATTGCCATATATTGGGCCTCATTCTGACCCTGGCGGTAAGGGGTTAACGGCACCAGTAAGGATGCCGGTGCTGTTAACCCCTTACCGCTGCATTCTGAGGTCCCTTAGCGGGTCCCTCTAACTCAGCCGCCCTTAGCGGGAGCCGCTAACGGCCGAGGGAGCTAATAACGGGCCGCTATTCACAGGCCCGTTATTAGTTCCCTCCCCATTGAGCCCTATGGGGGCTCAAATTGGAATGGGGATTGTTTTTTTGAATGGGGACTTACAGGGTCCTCCAAGGTTGGAATGACCCGGTAAGTTCCCATTCAAGGAACCCGGAACCGGAGCGATTTTGGAGGCAGTCATGGCGCTAATAGCACCATGGCTGCCTCCAAACTCGGAATGACCCCCAATGTCTTTCAACATAGCCAATGGTTGCATTATTGGGCACAGCCAACATGATTGTGTTCTTACAGTGGCAGCGCTGGCTTATATTGGCACAAATCAGTAGTGATACAGGCATCATTGGACACAGCAATCATCATATGCTCTTACAGCAGAAATACTGACACATATCAGCACAACTACTTGAAAATGTCTTCTTCCAGTGACAGGAAATGGCCTAGATTTTGGGCATAGGCATCATTAAGTGTGTTTACAATGACAATGCTGGAATATGCTAGGGTCAAAGGCATTATGAAAATGTTCATGTGTACCTTTGGGTCCTGGCATCTATTGTTTTTTTAATTCAAAGTCCTACCTTACAGAGCTGACACTAAATTGTATGGCTTGCATGCCACTGTTTACAAATGGTGTACAATACATCATGATAACCTGTTATTTAAAAAAAGATTCTTGTAGAAGTCACGTGAACCTGCCTATTTGGGTTGAGGTTCCTTCACTATGCTTTGTCGCTTGCATGCATTAGTGGGACATGTTATTGCTTCCCTAATGAAAATATTTACCAGCTCTAAATCCCTGGCTCCTGCTTAGATAGGCCACCTGAAAAAAGATGAATATAGCCTTAGGGGTTTACCCCATCGGGAGCATCAAAATGATTGTGCAATTTCTGAATAACATGCATTTTCAATTATGCACAGTGCTTAAGAATGAACAACAGACCCACACACTGAGTAACTTAATAGAGTTACTAGATCCATGAATTCTCAACAGAGCCTTGTTTTTCTTAAAGTGTACAACGATTCCTTCTGTAATTGCAAAGTATTTTTTACATTTATACTCATATTTATTTTAGATTTCTAGAGACTTCAAACATGAAGACATGCAAGCGCTTAGTTGCCAGGTAGGCAGGATCATGGATAGGTTGTTTTGCTATGGAACTGGATTAGTCAGAGAGATAAGGCCGGAAGAGCAGTCTATTTAATGATTTCTGAAATCCCCCCATGTCGGACTCCGACAGAAGGGAGGAGGAGAGATTATTCCAGATTTCAGCATCTTGTTCCGCAAAACCTTTACATCCAGCAAAATTTAACCTGACACTGGTGGCCGGGTCAGGGTGCGGGAGGGACCAGCCACATAATGGTGCACAATCAGTGCAAGGGATTGGAAATATACCTCTTGGTCAGATAAGAGTTATCCTTACGATAGACAAATTTGAGTACTAACGTAGCAACTTTACAATTGATACTTGCAGCAACAGCAAGCCAATGAAGTTGTCTCAATTTGGGGGTAATGTGTGACAGATAGAAAAGGTGAAGACGATTCTAGCAGTATTCTTTTGAAGCACCTAGAGCTTGTGACATAGAGATTTTGGTGAGCCAACACATAAAGAATTACAGTAATCCAGTCTAGAACCAAATATCTCTTGAGCACTAGTATACGAATCCTCCAAAGACAACAAAGATTGAATCCACTAAAATAATCTTAGGTATTAGTGCCTATTTCACAGAGTCTGATCAGTTTGGATGGAGAAGTCTAAAAGTGGATCCAGGTAAAGCCCAAGGGATTTAACTTTACTAAGATAGCAATATTTCCAGACTCCAGTTGAAACAAGAATGGTAAAGGAGTTGGAGCACTCAAAAAACTACAAGGATAAATCAGCATCAACTCTGTTTTCATGGTGTTGAGGCTGACCCAGGTATTTTGCTTGAAGGTCTTAACTTGACAGAGAATGTCTGAACGCACCATACTATCACAGAGAGGACAGCCAGAGAGTTTAAAAACCAAGTGAGTGTCGTCCGCGTGACAGTGACATTCCACATCCACCTGGGAAAGAAGGTTGTGGAAGGGCTTCAAATAGATGTTGAATAACAGTGGAGACATGGTTGAGCCCTGAGGAACACCACATTTAGAGATAAAATGTCGGTAAATAAACCGTCCCAGGTTAGATGGAACCTGTGCCCTGTAATGAAAGAGACAACCCACAGGGGAACCTGGGCAGATGTACTCCTGAGGAAAGGCTTTAGAGAAGAACCTGATGATTCATTGTGTCAAAGGCCGAGCAATATGATTAGTAAAGTATGATTCTCATCCAAGTCCTTGAAACCCAAGAGGGCAGTTTCTGTACCGTGTTAAGGGTGAAACCCTGATTTAAAGGAGCCTAATTGCTGGTGGGACTCTGTATAATGCTGTAATTGCTGAGAGTGTATCCACTTTTCACTTCAAAATACGGGTTATGTTATGTTAAGCACATTTATGTAAGCGCACGTACACCCGAGGGCATCTTGGCGCTGAGGAGGTAAGGCAAGATGCTGTAACGCAGCTAAAAAAGCAAGGTTTTTAATCCTCTTCGTCACGCAAAGGAATAGGAAGGTGGTTCCACGCTCTTGCAGCAGCAACTGAGAAGGCACGACCAGCCTTAGCGGCCAGCTTAAACCGAGGCACACCCTCCCGCCGGGTGGTTAGAGAATGAAGAGTACGGGTGGGTTGGTAGGGAGTGAACTTTCTTTGCAGATATTCTGCTCCCATTACATAGAAAGCCCGGTGAACCACTTGAACAGGATCCGCTGGGCAAAAGGGGGCCAATGTAGTTGTCTCAGTATGGGAGTCATGTGGGCTCCAAATGGCAGGCGGATGAAAGAACAGGCAGCAGCATTCTGGAGTAGCTGCAGACGCCCCAATAACATAGCTGCGTTGGGCCAGATATAATGAGTTACAGTAGTCCAGGGCACTAGGAACCAGGGCTCCCACCACAGGTGCCTGACTAGCAGTGGGAATAAAAGGGAGAACTTTCCAGAGAACCCTGAGTTTAAAGTGACCCAATTTGCAAACTGCTCCGACCTGCTCATCCATGGTCAGAGTGGCTGAGAAACGTACTCCCAAATTCCTGACAGATAGAACAGGTATAGGGAGAGGGCCTAGTGAAGGGGGTCAAAAGTTGGCCGTCCAGAACACAAGAGGGGTAGAAGTACCCACAACCAGGACTTCGGTTTTAGTACAGTTTAGCTGGAGCCAGTTCAGCATCATCCAAATTCCCAGTTCCTCCAGGCAATTTTTTAGCCTGTTAGCTGTTTCCGGTTTTGTAAGGTCCAAACGGACCCGTATATGGGTATCATCGGCGTATGAGTAGAAGCGAAACCCATGAGATTTGATCAGAAACAGTAGATATCTTATGTAGATATTGAAGAGAGAGAGGCAGGGGCAGAGCAAAAAGGAGGAAGAGAGACTGACTGAGATCGACCAGTCAGAAAAGCTATGAAACATTTGAGAACCTTGCCAGAGATTCTGGCTTCAGAGAGCCGGGAGATTAGAAGAGAGTGATCGACGGTGTCAAACGCAGCTGACAGATCTAAAAGCAGGACTGCTCCGACACCGTCCTGATCGACAAGACACATAAGGTCATCCATCACCGAATTAAGAACGGATTCAGTACCTCTACCAGGTCGAAAGCCAGATTGAAAAGTAACTGTGCGGCTTCTAGAAACGTGGATAGCAGTGGAGATACCAGTGCCTCCAAGACCTTCATTAGAAATGGAAGAAGTGAAATTGGGTGATAACTGGCCATCACTTCAGGATCCAAAGTAAGCTTCTTGAGCAGATGGATCACTAAAGCATGTTTAAGAGAGTCCAGGATCATTCCTGTAGCGAAAGAGTTATTGACCGCTGACGTGATGTGATTGATCAGATCAGAGGACGTCTCCTGTAAATGAGCGAGTGGTATGGCATCTGTAGGGGATGCAGATTTAAGCTTTTGGATCACAGATAGAACTTCTGCATTGGAGAAGAGGGAGAAGGAAGATCAGCAACCTCCAGTAGAGGGGGGTTTCACAAAAACGGGGTCGGCCACAATTGCTGCAGCCTCAGTCTTGATGTTTTCTCGGATGGTGGTTATTTTAGAAAGAAAGAAGGTCGAAATTGAGTCGCAGAGCTCATGGGAGGGTGGGACTGCATCTTGATGTAATTTTGGCATAGAGAGAGACTGCATCAGGTTAAATAAAGCCGTAGGTTTGTTAATAGCTTCCTCTACAGTTTGAGCAAAGTAGGCAGCAAGTGTGTTGCGATAGCAAGTTTTTAGATTGAGGGAGTAGCTACGGCGACACTTTCTTTCTATCTGCCTACACTGGAGTTTACTATCCTTGAGTTTTTGTGAAAACCAGAGCTCAAGTGGGCGACTGCGTTGTTTACATAATTTATAAGGTGCCAGCACATCTGCAGTGGCAGTGAAGGCATCCTGTAATGTGGTAAAGGAGCGGCAATCTGCGGAGTTGCAATGGGATTGAAACAGGTTGATGAGTTTGGATTTGGCAACGGCTTTCCAACTGCACCTGTGAATCGCAGGCTTTGCTGTAGCAGCGGAAGGGGCTAGTAGAGGAATGGAGAAGGGCACCAGAAGGTGATCTGACCAAATAAGAGGAATAGGAGTAGCAATGTCAACATAAGAAGAGGGAGCGAAAATTAAATCGAAAATACTACCCGCACTGTGGGTGGAGACGTGAACCCCTTGTAGGAGGCCTAAATCAGCCATCAACAAGATGAAATTGGCAACCAATTTGGCAGTAGTGGGATTGATGGGCAGATTAAATGGGTGAGCAAACTATTTCATATGTAATGCATACCAAGTCATTGATGGCATAAATTAAGCAATTTCACCGCAAAAGTTACAATGAAAATCCACCGACAACGCCTCTTCTTCATACACAGATATCCTTCTCCAATGCTGTGGGTTATGTCAAAGCTTGTTCAGTCGGGCAAAGAAGGTGCGGGCTGGTGAAGAGTTCAGTGGTAATCGCGGCCCCTTCCCTCAGAGTGCTAAAGGCCAGTGTTTATGTTAACTATTTGTGAGTGAAATTGATCCAATGCCGTTCCTACCGATTGGAAGCTGCTCCATTTTTTTATTTATTTACACTCTGCATCATGCTTATTCTATCAGTTAAGATCACATTTGGCTGTTGTCCTATTATTTATGGAAAGGAAAACTATAAAGACAAGCAGTGATGGAAACATTTAAAAATACCCCTGTGATTCAATGTTCTGTGCACCCCGACGGGAAAAATCCCATTCCCAAAACACTATAATACAATCTATTTACAGGCTTATTTTGGGTGGGCTGAAACATCGGCTAGAAACAACATGTCCTCTTCATCTTGCATGCAGGGAGGACCAAGAGTATGCAAAGTCCATGTTCACTGAGAAATCACAGACACATTCTGGGCTGCTAATGTCCCTGGAAACCATTGCACATTTCTGGTTCTGCATGTTTTGAGGCCCAGGAGAAACACCTAGCTCTCATAACATCTGCTGAAAGCCAGAGAAAGGTCCTTGACTTCAACAACTACATGCCAGAGTCATGGCAAGCCACCACGTGTGAGGCAGACCTCACATAGGAGCCAGAGAAGCCACTTGTCAGCCCCTGTACATATTTAAACCTACATATTTAAACCACCTTTTGACCAACTGACAGCTGTGCCATCAGACCAACCTCTTCCTCTCAGAGCTGGCCGAACCATCTGGTTCCTGCTGCTGCCACCCAGGCCTGCTTGGCTCTTACTGCCATGCCACACTACCTTTGTCCTGCTTTACCACGAACTGACACCTCTGGCAACATCGCACACCATTGGCTGTCCTCCAGGACATGTCAAAATCTCTGAAGGCCAGATTTCATTGAACATTCTCCAGGTCATGGTGGATTATGTTGGGAATGAGGTGAATGGTGTTGGCTGGTGAAGTGTTTATTTGTTTCAGAGACAGCTAAGAGGATGCCGGACCAGTGCAACACATTGTGGAAGGGGATCTGTGCCCAAGTCAATGCTGTTGCAAGCCACTCCCTCCCCGTCAATGCATGGATTATGTTACGAAGTGCTGTCAAGACCGGAGGAGACATTTCTTTGGTCCGGTTGCTGACCACTGCCTCAGTTTATCTCAGGCAATTAGAGGAACAAGCACTCACTGTCATCAAAGGGGCAGCATCAAAGGATTTGGAGTCATCAAAACAAGAGGCGGAGGTTATAGAAATACATGCAAGTTGTGCCATATCTCATGTCTCAGTAGGCCTCATTTTGTTTATGAAGAAAAAGTTGAATAGATTTGTTTAGGGATGGACAAAGACTTTATGTGGTTTTTCATGCTTTCAAGATCTTTTCCATCGGGGTGTCCTGCACAGAATGGGAACACGCGGGGGAATCCTCCATGTGTGTTTATCTGTTCCATGAAGGGAATGTGACCACGTGCCCACCAGCATCAGTATTGTGATGCAGATGGTGATGGAGGGATCCTTGGGGACCGTGCCTGAGTCCATAAGGATGAGGTGTAATGATGGACAACATGCCACATTACGGCATCTGACATGGCTGATCTCTGCTGTGTGCTCATGGGTGCAGTGCGGAGTGCAGCAATAGTGTCTGCCATGATGCTCCCTGTCATTACAGTGTAGTTCTCTGCACTTCATCTGCTCTTTATACATGGTAGGAAGTGTCCATAGCCTTGAGGGTACTGCTCATCATCGTTAGGTATCTAACGATCTAGAGATCCCTGTGGAACCAGCATGCTTGAGGAATCCCACAGTAAGGAAGCCGCTGTAGTGTTTGTGGGTAAAAGCGGTTGTGAGAAACATACTTCTCTTACAGACGTCTGCTGTAGAAAAACAGGGGAACAAAATAACATTACATTTTTGTGCCATAATGTTGTACAGTAGCCTCTTCCTAAATTCTTGCTGCTATTATCCTACACTAGTTTCTGTTTTTTTCAGAAGTTATCCTGTAGTAGACTTTTGCGAGTTGACATCACACTATATTCCCTAAGCTAGTAAGTGTCAGGGGGCCTCATTACGACCCTGGCGCTAAGTGAAAAACGATGGCGGTAAATGCTTACCGCCATCGTTTTCCGCCAGGTCCGATCATGACTCCTGACCGTAAACTACGATGCCAATAGCAGCATCGTAGTTAACGCTGCCGCTAACTGCGCTAAGGGTGCGCGCACGCGACCGCCCACACCGTACTTAGCGCCATGGCGGAAAGGCACGCAAATGCCGACCCAAGCGGACATGCACCTAACGCCATCACCGAGGCCGCTAAGTACCTTACCGCCATGGTGCAAATAACGCCATCGCGAACCAACCGTAAAGGGCCAATTCAAGTGAATGCAGCTGCCACAGGTGCACAGAAACAGCACAGGTGAAGGCAATACAGACTCAGGGGAGTACAAAAAGAGCACACCCCACCCCTACCCACACCCAGTCACACTCCACAATGATGCCAATACGACTAGCAATGTTGGGGCTGGAGGACCTGATAGCAATGCATGTGCTACTACAACAGCAACAACAACAACAACAACAGGCAGCACAGAGGAGACGCAGGAGGAGAAGGAGGGCAAGGCAGGCCCAGCAAGCCCCACCAGCACAGCCAGTGCCACCACGCAGGCAGCCCCCAATCCCACGCATCAGAGCCAATCCAAACAACCTCACAGCTGAGCAGATCCACACCCTGTACCGTTTGGACCGGGACACCATCACCGCCATCGTAGACATGACACACGACGACATCGTCAGCATGATAGAAAGTCCAACCGCCACCCCCCCCTACTGAAGGTAGTGGCTGTACTCCACTTCCTGGCCACAGGCACCTACCAGCACACAGTGGGGCACCTGCATGGCATTTCACAACCATTATTCTCACGAACACTCATCCAAGTGCTCGATGCCCTCCTCAAGCACACAGACGACCACATCTCATTACCACGGACTGCCCAGGAGATTGCAAACACCAAAGTGGGTTTCCATGCACTAGCCAGCATACCCGGTTTCATTGGTGCCATCGACTGCACCCATGTGGAATTGGTGGTTCCACGTGCCATGGAGGTACCGTACCGCAACCGGAAACAGTTCCACTCTATCAACGTGCAAATGGTCTGTGACTCCAACAAGATCATCACACATTGTTGTGCCCGATTCCCCGGATCAACCCATGATTCCATGGTCCTGAGGAACTCCACAATACCACGCTACATGGAGCGACATGCAGGCCCAAGATCCTGGCTACTCGGTGAGTGCAATGTCATGGAAGTGGGCATGGGAATGACGTACCAGTGCATACTCCACCTGGCAGAAAGGGGGGGGGATGATGCATACTCCACCTGGCAGAAAGGGGGGGGGATGATGCATACTCCACCTGGCAGAAAGGGGGGGGGGGATGATGCATACTCCACCTGGCTGTGAGTAACACAGAGAACGGATACAGAGGAAGGCCACTCACAATGCACAAAACCCCTCTGCATACATAGGGTGATGGCATGCAAAACAGGCCATGGCAGCAATGAGCATATACTGGTTGCATAGTGTGAATCAATTAGTGCATGTAGAAGTGAGCCAAGGTAACAGTTCCATGCCAGCCATGGTGGAACATCATGTTCCTGATCAGACAACATGACTGACACATACATTCTCGCCTACATACAGGTGATGCAGCCTATCCCCTGAAGAGGTGGCTCCTCACGCCAGTCCGGAACCCGCAGAACCAGCACGAGGAGGACTTCAACCGTGCACATACACGTACTCGTGTGGTCATAGAGCAGACATTCGGCCTCCTGAAGGCACGGTTCCGAAGCCTCAGCAGGTCTGGTGGGGCACTCCTGTATGGCCATGAGAAGGTGGCAAAGATCGTCATGGCATGTGTCATGCTGCACAATATGTGCGTCAGACGGAATGTGCCCCTGCCCCCTGACGCCGAACTGCAACCACCTGACGATGAGGATGAGGATGAGGAGGGTGCAGATGGGGCGCCACCACATGGAGGAGGCGATGCACAGGAGGGGCGTGCCATGCGCCAAAGTATCATCGACCACTGCTTCTAGCACACACGGCTGGTGTTCATCGCATGGAGACTGCACTTGGGGCACTGTGTGTCTCTGGGACATGCACACTGTGGACTGTACACCAATAAAGCACACATACGCAATGAAAATGTCCACACATTTCCTTTTTTTGAAAGAAAAAAGTGTATTGGAACTATGAACTGTCGTGTCACACCCCCTCCCACCTCCCCCCTGCACACCCCAACACACCCCCTCCCACCTCCCACCTCCCCCCTGCACACCCCAACACACCCCCTCCCACCTCCCACCTCCCCCCTGAACACCCCAACACACCCCCTCCCACCTCCCACCTCCCCCCTGCACACCCCAACACACCCCCCCCACCTCCCACCTCCCCTCTGCACACCCCAACACACCCCCTCCCACCTCCCACCTCCCCCCTGCACACCCCAACACACCCCCTCCCACCTCCCACCTCCCCCCTGCACACCCCAACACACCCCATGTAGCTGTCAACAGATGCCTGTGACAGTGTCCACAGGCCGTCACAAGCCCCCTCTCCCGGCACCCGGGGCACCCCTGGCTGTGGAGCGCAGGTTGCGTCCGGAACGGCGCACGGGGCTGCTCTGCGCAGAACTGGCAGTGGAGGATGTCCCTGGCTGCTCCTGTGCATGCACGTCCTGTCGTGTGTGGGTGAGGCCAGTGACCGCACGACGCAAGGCCGCAAGTTCTGAACAGATGTCCCTGGACATGGCCTGCATGGCATCCCTCAGGGTGGCAGTGCTCTGCGCCACTTCCGCCCTTAGTGTCTCCGTGGCCTGTTCAATGCTAAACCTAGCCCCCACACATTCCGCGGCATGCTCATCCAGCATTGCGGACAGTTGATGCTGCCATTGAGTGATGTCCTCGAGGGACGGCTGGCCGTGCTGGCCCATGGCCAGTGCAGGTGGAGTGATGGAGGGGCTGGTCCCCTCCTGTGGAGTGTGGACAGGGCATGGGGTGGAAGGCCACTCCTCTGCCTCAGTGTGCCCCTGTGTGTCGCCCTCATGGGGGCTGGCGTCTGAGAAACAGGGGGAATGTAGTTGGTCAGTGGGGCTTCTGACCTCCTGCTCCATGTCCGAGTCAGAACATGCAGCTGTTGCAGCTGTCTCCCCGATGTTGCTGCTGGCCGCTGACCCCCTGCCTTCTGTGGCAGGCAATGTCGGTGGAGGTGGAGCAGCTGCTGCTGGCCTGCTGCCAACAGGGGTGCTTGCCGGTGGGACCTCCGGTATGCCTGCAGTGGGACCTGCTTGTCGTGGGGTCTGCCTCACTGCAGCTGAGGTTGAGGGTGCAGGGAGGTTGTTGTTGGACTTCGCCCTCTTCGGCGCAGGGGTGTCCTGGTCCTCTGGGTGTGATTCTGTGCCTGTGGTGGAGCAAAGGTGGGAGGGCGTTATTGATGGGTATACGGACTTTTGAATGACAATGGTTGACATTATTTTGGCCAGTGGATGAGGCAGATTTCAGGCAGTGCCATGCAGGTTGTCTCCTTTTGGTGTGGTATGTGGATGCAGGTATGCGGGTGCCAGCAGTGTATGCAGGGTGGTGCTCGCATGTGGCTATGGGCAGTATTGATTTGTGTTGCATTTACACTCTAGGGCAACCTTGTGCTACACATGATTGGACTGCTGTGACTATGGCATGTCTTGTATGAGGCACCTACCTTCATCGCCTGATGTCGGGGCTCCCCTTTCCATCCCTCCAACGCCTTCGATGGATTCCATGCCGATGGTGGTAGCACAGATCTCCTCCCACGGTTGGAGTTTCAGGGGGGATTCCGACCCTCCACCGGTTCCCTGGGCAAGGTTGCGGTTTGCCGAGATGACGGCTCTGACCCGTATGCGCAGGTCATCCCAGCGCTTCCGGCACTGCTGTGGGGTGCGGGGTACGGTCCCCACCGCGCTGACGCGCTCAGCCACCAGGGCCCAGATGGCCTTCTTCTTCCCGATTGCTGTCCTGGTCATTTCAGGGGAGAAAACAACACCTGCGTTGTCCTGCAGGGTCTCCGCTAGCATGCAGAGTTCCTCCCGGCTGAATCGCTCCTGGCGCTGGCGGTCACATGCCTTTTTCACGGATTTTGGCATTTTCAGGAACTTGGATGGGTGGGTGTTTGGTTGGGACAGGTGTCAGGGTTGGGTCTGGTGTTGTTTGGTAGGATGGCGATGGATTGTGTTTTTAAAGATGGCCGACGGGCTGCTTCCCGTTCCGGCGCGATGACGCTATTTCCGGTTTGGCCTTTTACGGCCGCCGCTAATTACGGTGGCCGTAAATTACGGTGGCCGCTACTTACGCTGGCGGAAGGGCACCTTGCTCGCTTAGCGATGCCGGTAGGGGCCTTTTCCGCCATGGCGTTATTTGCATTACCGCCATGGCGTAATGCTCGTGCGCGATGGGTCGTGATGTGGCGCTCTTTACGCCATCGTCCCACGGCGTAAACGCTCATTACGCCATGGCGGTAATGACGGGCGATTACCGCCAGGGTCGTAATGAGGCCCAGGGTGTTGACGTATCCATGCTGTGCCCTCTCCTGCCACTATGCCTATTGCTCAGGTTATTATTTCCTTTTAGGCACGGGCTGCAACCCGAGCCAGGGCGTGTGACTGGGCACCACATACTTCAGAGGCACGATAATCATTGCGTTTTTTAAAATTATAAATATTTTCATTTATCTTCTTTCTTAGTTCCTTGTATGCCGTTATTTGTGGCAGAGGGTGCCTGGCCTCACAAGGACTCTGAGGCTTGCGCTCGGCAGTATTAGTCCTTTGTTTGTGTTCTCACACTCACACACTGCTGGTAGCCAGTCTATCTTCACTGCCCATTGGCAGCACAAAGGGAATGGTTATGATAATATTATGTGTATTTTTAGGAGACATGTATCCAGACAGCGCAGCAGTCAAGTGTAGGGGGAGTGAACATATTGTGCGAAGTTGGGGCAAATGTTAAGCCCATCTCGACTGAGGACGGGCCGGAGGGCGGAATATGACCTCTTTCCTTAAAAACTTGTGTGCAGCTCTTCTGGCTCTGGCTCCTGTTGATACAGTATTTCCATTTAACTTTAGTGTCATTAGCCAGGCTAGTAATGTCCCTAGCGCCAGTGACAGATCTGCTTTCAGAGCTTATTTTTCTAAATACTCGCTCCCTTGGTGGCTGTTCATGATTTTATGCATGATTTCTTAAGTGAACAAAGCCCAGATATAGTAGGCCCCACAGAAACTTGGCTTTGCGAAATGTCAGAACCATTGTTCACACAGATACGCCCTGAGGACTTTACAATTATTCATCTGGATGGAGCGGGGGGATTGCAATTGTTTTGAAAGCTTCCTTTAACTTCTCTCTGATTTCTTTATCCCATGGCTTGGTCGTGGAGGCTTTTTTGGTGCGTCTGGCTGTCTCTGCTTCACACTCTATAAATGTTTTAATTGTTTATGGACCGGCTGGATCCTATGCTAGTTTCCTTGATCCTTTTCTGTAACCTTGATTTTAACATTAGGTTTAAGTCACCCCAGACTCCTGTGTTGCATAATTTTTTTGAAGCACTTCTTGACTCAGGTCTAACCCAATTAGTCCTCGAGCCTACCCATCAGCAAGGGGGTATTTTAGATTAGATTTTTTCTTCGGATCCCAGTATTTCGGTCTTTTGGTGAGGCAGATCCTCTGGTCTGACCAATATTTAATTCCCTTTCTGGTGCTCAGCATTTCGTCTGTGAACTCACCATGTCAAGAGGCTGCTTTGAAGCAAACTTGGCAGAGGGTCAACTCTGCACAGATGCTGGCACTGGTTTTATTCCAAATGTGCTATGGCATCTTCTGTGAATTTTACCACCCTGTCTCAGTCGCTTCTTGAGGTTGCCAATCAGGTGGCACCACTTAAGCACACTAATTGTGTAAACGTCCCTCCCAGCCATGGTTCTCAGAGGAACTCAGGGGAGCTTGTTGGAACTAAGGCAAGCGGAACCCAAATGGCGTTCGTCATATGACCCTGCTGAAAAGTTGACCTTTGGTGTACTGTCTACAGGGCCAATAACAAGGGGGTCCTGGGAGCCTTACCCAGAGTCTTTAGCTCACTATCTTTCACAGAGAAGAAATATCCCAAACATATCAGTCTTTGTCCTGCCCTGGGGCAGTCCAGCACCGAAATGCTAGGCGATTCTCCTCTGAACAAGAGTACCAACAGCAACCCCAGACACGTGTTTCGGTCTGGTTGAACCTCATCAGTAGGGTGTAGCTGTGCCTCTCTAAGAATAGTGAGCAAGGGCCATCCATCTTGCCAAGCAGAACTTTTTCACGCAAAAGCTTGAATCGGCTCTTAGCCGCTCCAGAGAATTATTTGTGGTGATTAAATCTTTTTCGTCCACTGCGCGGTTTAGACCGATGGTAGCTCAGTGTCGTGCCTGCCAGACCTGGCCTCTCCCCTACGCACACTCGCACAGCCCAGAGGACAGCCAGGCTGTTTTTTACGCGCTAGCGCCTCTTAGGCAAACGATTCCATTAACACTTAAAGGCGCCTTACGCTTTAGGGGACTTTGCATTCTTTTCCCCTCTTGCTTACAACGTCCATTATGTAGATGCGTAATGTCGATCATGTTTTGATCTGAGACATATGCAAGTGTCAGCTGATGTAACATCATCACACTCTACACGCTAACATCAGCTGACATGTATTTAAATCAGGCGCTTCCGGGGTTCGGCGCTTCTGATCGTTATTTATTTACGCTACGTTCCAGAGCTGCTGTTTAAGAACTCCTTACCACATTTTCCTAGCGGAGCCTTCTGTCAGCTGTTCAGACTCAGAGCAGCTGTATCCCGACCGCATAACCATGTGGCATCCATTCACCAGTGGAGAAAGCCGTTCTCCTTGCTTTCCGGAGCTGCCGCCTACGTCGCCGCATTGCTGAGTTACCCGGCGGTATCTTCTCTTGGTAGAATCCGCTTTCGTTCCGCTCCCTTTAGCGGAGTGTTGGAGACACCCTACCGCATTACCTTGCAGCCTCTATACACCATCGGAAAAAGCCGTTCTCTTTGGCTTTCAGAGCTGCATTCTGCGGCTGTGTAATTCGGCAGCGTCTTCTCCTGCCAGTAGACGCTCCTGTTCCGCCTCCTCCAAGCGGAGTGTTTTAAGCCACAGCCGTCCATCTACTGCTCCTGCTCCTGACTACCTGTATTCAAAGAGGTAACTTGTACACAGCGGATAAAGGTGAGAGCAGGGACCTTCAGCATTATTGTTACTCCTTGTCAATTACCCAATTCTGTTCCCTTTCCATCTAAAGGACTCTACCAGTCTCTGCCTTATTTTTGAACTTCTTGAACTACATACTTATTCAGGATATTCACTGTCTGCACCTCCACTCTTTCAATCCAAGGCGACAGGATTCAGTGCACTGGACTTTGTGGACGCTACCCTGTGTGCACCATCCCGGATCTAGTGTGGCCCTCGTTCCTTTCGGGTTCGTTTACTTACTAACGTCCCTTTCCTTTTCGTTGGTTTGTTATTTTGTGTGGAGTTTCCGGAGTGACTTTCCTATTCCACAGATTAGTGTAATTCATTCAGCTTTATATTGACCTCAATTAATTCGAATCAGTTCCTAAAACTCCTTCTTGTGTTTCATTCAGCAGGCTGGTGGTTCCTTTTCAATAACACGCCCTTTCCACTGATTTCTCTGTTTTGACTGTTACTTACATAGTCAAAGAGTGACATCAGTTGGAAGGTCTGAATTCAACAGACTACGCTGTTCTGCGAGTCATTTTAGGAAGACTCTACGTGTATCCTTTGAGCAGACTTTGCGTATCCTTTGAATACTCTGATATCCTTTAGTGATGTTAGTATTCCTGATTGCCTGACACTCAGTTACTCTGCGATTCTTTGGCAGACTTTTTTTCATACCAAGATTGAGGATGTACGCCACCATATTCAATTGAGTCAGAGCCCCACCATTCTGACCTTGGACAATTTGGGGAAGGAGGCCGTTTCTAATTGGTCAACCTTTCTTGTGTTTTCCAATGAGACTGTTTCTACAGCCATATGTCAGCTAAAATCTGCAGCCACATCCAATCCTGCTCTGCTTTTATCCATTTCATGGGTCAACCAAGCTGTCAATTTGTCCTGTCAATCTGGATGTATCTCGGTAGAGCTTAAGCAAGGTATTGTGGTTCCTCTCTTAAAAAAGCTGTCACTGGATGTCTCTGTTCTGGCTAACTTTCATCCAATCTCTTTGTTTCCCTTCTTCATGAAATTACCAGAGTCTTTGGTATCTCCTCTTCTTCCCACTTTTCTGGAATATTCTTTTCTGCTTGACCCTGGTCAGTTTGGGTTTTGTCCCAGGAGAGGCACCAAGAGTGTCCACTCCATACTACGGTCCTGCCTGGTCTCGGCCAGCCTCTCTGGTCCTGTCCCAGTTTACCTCCTTTTAACTGACAGGGGCCAATCACTATCTTTACCTCCTTTCCTATCTTCCCCTCACATGCTGTCCTGTTGTGTTCCTCAGTATTCTGCCTTGTCTTCGATGCTGTTTAACATCTATGTACAACCCCTGGTTGAACTCATCTGCTCCCACGGCTTCAGTCATTACTCTTACGATGACGAACACCAGATTCTGGTTCAGTTAGATGTTGCCCAGACAGAGGTCTTGTCCTGTTTGCAGAGTGCCTGGTGGCAATGAAGGGCCAGATAAGCAATACTGGCTCAAACTTAACAGGGACAAGACTGAGGTTCTGGTGGTACCCTTTCTGATTTGAGTTCTTGGTCTTCTGGCAGGCTGCACTGAGTGATTTTCCCATGCCAGTGATGGTAGTGAAGAATCTCAGCGTTTGTCTTTTGTCCTCACTCTCTATGGATTCCCAGGTGAGTGCAGTGTGTAAAACAGGTCGCTTCTTGCTGAAGGTGCTTTTCAAGGTTTCGCCATGTTTACCTGTTCACCTGCGCACAGCAGTAGTAGCCATGCTTTCCACGAGTCGCTCAGACTACTGCAATGCTTTAAATTTGACCCAACCCATCGGTCTGATCATGGACTTCAGCTGTTGCAGAATATTGAGTCTCGAGTGGCCGCCGCTACCCCCTATGGCTCCCACATTAGCCTAGTCTTACGATCCCTTCATTGGCTTCCAGTGACTAAAAGATTTGTTTTTAAATACTTGGGTCTGGTCTGGAGTGCATAGTACCAGTTGGGAGCGGACTTCCATCGGGACAAGTTTCTACCTTATATCCTGGAAAGGGCTCTCCACTCCGGCAATGACTGCATGGTCTTGGTACACACATTTTGTCTTTGCAGGGTTGGAGGGTGGGCTTTTTTGGTGGCTGTCCGTAAACTGTGGAACAACCTCCTGGTCAGTATCAGACATATTAAAAATCATCTGCAGTTTTGTCGTCTTCTTAGAACTCTGTTATTCTAGGCTATAGTGGTTGCTGTCTTCTTGTGTAATCCTTGTGCCAGGCTGCCCTTGGGTTTATGTGAGCACTATAAATGCAAATAACATGACATAACATACATAGCAGCTAACGTGGCGGATGTTGAAGAGCCTGATTCTATTTTCCAAAACAAACTGGCCATAAGGCAGTACAACTCATATTAAAATCAAATAGCATTTTGGTCAGAAAAAAGGCAGAAAACAACAGCGGGCTAATATGGGTGGTGTGAGAAACCTGAGGGTATTCTCCCAAACAAACCTTGCAAATCCCTTATTCAGGTGGCCATGGAAGGGCTGGTGCTCTCAGATTCCAACCCTGGGGGTGGACGAGTGAGGCAGGATCACGTTTTATGGAGACCCCGGGGATATGCTCAGGGAAATGCCGCAGGTGAGACGCGGTATCACACCAGGGAGGAGGTCGAAGTCCTTCAGGCCATTATAGGCTATTCCAAATTAAACACACTTTCCCACAGTCATTCTCCCGTATCAAAATCCAACACCCCCTCCTTGTCTGTGAAACCAATTAGGAACCTGAACAATGTTATTGTGGGTAACTAAATCTCTCAGAGACCCTATTTTCTGGTAACCTACCAAGTACTCCCAGTCATGCTTCTCCCCGTCCCTCTGATTATAATTTTCCAAACTCCCAGTAGACTGTGATAAAAGACTGTAGTTCCCTCAATCCCCCTACTCATTTCACAAACCCTACAAAACCCACCCTTCCGAGCTCACCACATTTCTTATGACACTTTTTCCCCACCCTGCCCAGCAGGATATTTAGAAACACTACCTCTCCCCTTTTCCGACATAAACACTTTCTCATACCATGAAAGACACCAGACTAACAACGATGCTGTTTACCTGACATGTCCCAACACAAGGGGCAGGCAGAGTGAGGCAATTGACAATAACCACACGCACCTGACGACCCTTTACATTCAAAAGGCGCAGCATGAGAGCACATGACGAGCAAGGCAGCTATTCCAAGATGGCAGTTCAAATGGGGAAGAAAGGCGGCGAAAGTTGAAAGAACGACAAAGAGAGAGGGGCCCTTGCCCTTTTCAACCCAGACCAGCAAAGCTTCCGGAAAAGGAATCATAAAACCGGGATTTGCAGCTCACATGTGGAGTACCAGATGTCAATGATGCACTGGGGACTCCCGCATTGATAGCACAGGTGGGAAGGCATGAGTACCGTGATACCGTCCTTGACTCCAGAAGCAAGACAAGCCAAAGGGTTCAGCACAACCGGTGAGTCAGAGAAAGCTGATAGCAAATCGAACTGTGTTGAGTCAAGGTTGAAAAATCTGCAACATGATATGATTGCAAGAAACTTGTATTTGTATTTGTTTTTATTGTATTTGTAGCGCGCAGCCTTGCCCTGATGAATCTGGGCGCGTAGTTACAAGAAGGTGGTTACAGGCAAGCATAACCTGTTCCCCTAGGGGAACAGTTTTACAAAGAGGAAAGAATATAACTTACAGTTACACAAAAAGTGCCATAGCAGAGCAGGTTACACATAATTACACATAATTACTCCAGACATGTAAAACAGGTACTAGAATCTAAAGTAAGGGCTGCAAGTGAGAGAGAGAATAAGGGAGGATATAAAGAGTTAGACCAAGGAGAGAAGTGCAGGTGTACTGCGGAGAGCGCCTATAATGGGAGTGAAGTAGGTTCATCAAGCTTGTGAAGCCAGAGTTTGGTTTTGGTTTTGAAGGAGTGGAACGAGGGATCTGATCTGAGTGTGACGGGGGTGGTGTTCCAGAGTTTAGCTGCAAGCACTGGGAAGCTAGATCCCCCAGCAGACTGTAGCTTAAATCTAGGAATAGATAGTGGGTTGACATAGGCTAATCTCAGCGGTCTATTAGCAACATGCTGTGAGAACCGGCTAGTCAGATAAGCTGGTGCCAAGTTGTTCTGAACCTTGTAAATTAAGGCTAAGGTTTTGAGCGATATTCGCTGCGCGACAGGGAGCCAGTGAAGGTTGCGTCTGATGTCGGAAATGTGAGATCTTCTAGGGATGTTGAGGGCTGCCCTGATGGCATTGTTTTGTGTAACTTGTAGCTTGTCAATGTTTTTTTGGCTAGTCCCTAGGAAGAGGGCGTTACAATAGTCTATTTTTGACAGAATTAGTGTTCTAGCTAGGATGATGCAGTTCTCAGTATTCTGGAAGGGTCTGCAGTCTGTGATGAGTTTACAAGTATAGGCCAAAGCAGACGCAAAGGCATTGGTTTGTCTGGTTAGCGATAGGGTTGCATCGAGATAAATGCCTAGTGTTTTAGCTACGTTCGACACTTTGATGATGTTTCCATCTGTGGTGAATGATTTGTATGCTGGGTCAAGTTTGGCCAATTTGGAGTGCGTTCCAAGGATGAGTAGCTCCGTTTTCTCATCATTGAGGCAGAGCCAGTGATGAGCCATCCAAGCCTGGATGATTAGGTAAACATCGTTAAGCGCCTTTGCTTCAAGAGCAAAGTCACCGGAGATCGGGATGAGTATCTGGGTGTCATCAGCATAGTTAGTATATGAGACACCCAGGTAGTCAAGTATGTCAAAGAGAGGCTTGGTAAACACATTGTAGAGTGTGGCAGAGACGCAAGATCCTTGGGGGACTCCGCAATGGACAGGTGCAGGTTCTACTGAGGCTAGAGGAGAAAAAACCCTCATGGTTCTGTTCGCTAGAAAGGAACTGATCCAGGATGATGCTGAGTCCGAGAAATGTGAAGCAATTTTGAGATGGTGGCAAAGGATTTTATGACCGACCAAGTCGAATGCTGCTGACAGATCGAGCAAGAGGAGGAGTGCCAACTTGCCCTTATCTTTTAGGTCGTCAATTTGCGTTTTTAAGACAATCAGGGCAGTTTCTGTACCATGTCTAGGACGGAAGCCAGATTGACGAAGACCAAGTAATTGGTTTGCTTCAAGATAGTCCTGTATTTGCAAGTATGCAGCACGGTCCTTAATTTTTAGTAGGTATGGTACCGTAGTGATGGGCCTATAATTGGCAGGGTTGCTTGGGTCAAGGGAAGGTTTTTTGATTAATGGGATAACCCAAGCATCCTTAAGGTTATCTGGGACAATGCCCGATCTAAAGGAGGCATTTATAAAAGTAGTGATGAATGGTCCAAGGTCATGCGCAGCTTCCTTGATGATAGGTGCAGGACAGGAGTCGGCTTGACAATTTGAGGGTTTAAGCTTTTTGATAATATTTTCCACTTCCTCAATGGATAGCGGAGAGAAGCTAAAAGGTTTAGAGGGCGTGTGGGGACTGGGAGGTCAGGCGGTGGAGAGTTCAAGGTAAGATTAGTTAGGATGTTCTTTTTAGCATTGATTTTCGCTTGCAATAAGGCAATTTTATCTAACAGTGCCTTTTGATTATTCGAGCACCAGGCAGTGTCAGAGGAGCAAGTCACCAAGGGGGCAACATGGGACTCTAGTTCCTTGAGGATCTTTAAGAGTTCCTTCATGTTTGATTGGGCCTGCGTAGTATGTTTGTTGTAGACATCTTTTTTAGCTGCAAGAATAGCAGCTTTGTAGGTGGAGGTGGCCTGGGTTAGGTTGTTTTTGTGTTGACTGGGGACGGTATATTTTTCCAAAGGGACTCAGCTTTTCTTTTCCTTTGCGTAGGTCTCTAAGATGGGGAGTGAACCAGGAGTTCAGATGAGAATGAGGTTTCTGTTTATGCAATTTGAGCGGTGCAATAGCATCGAGGGCTTTGAGCATGGCCTGGTTGTAAATATCCACTAATTATGTAGGGTCTGAGCTGGAGGTCCGAGAGGTATTTAGTAGAGAAAGGATAATAGGAAGGAGTTTCTCGGTCGAGATTTATTGCGTGTTTGAGTGGCAGGGGCAAGATTGGCCGATTTGAGGGCTGGAATTGATAGTGAAGGTTATTTTGTAATGGTCTGACCACAGGCAGGGGCTCACAGAAATCAAGTTAAGCTTGCAGTTTAGGTCAGCAACCCAGTCGAGCGTACAACCTTTGATATGAGTGGGCTCTTTGATGTGTTGGGTGAGTCCAAAGTCAGTTAGAATGTTTAGGAGGTCAGTAGCTTTGGGATAATTTGCATCTTGGTAGCCTAAATTAATTTCACCAAGTAGGAGGATTTACGAGTTGAGCTTGGTGTTAGAGGCAAGAATGGAAGATAAATCATCAATAAATGAGGTGATGGGGTCAGGGGGCCTATATATGAGATGCGCTGTAATAGTTTGGTTGGGGGAGATGGGTAGCTTAAAAGAAAGGAGTTCTGCAGAAGGAATCTGGATGATAGGCATCATCCTGAGTTCAAGTGAACTTTTGAAGATGACAGCTATTCCTCCAGCCTTAGATTGATTAGAGCCCCTGTCTTGTCTAATGATGGAGTAATTGTCTGGAACTGCAAGGGAAAGAGCAGGACCGGATGCAGTATGCAACCAGGTTTCGGTAATAGCCAGGAAGTCTAGATTACCAGTAGTAATCATATCAGCAATATCAAGGGCATGTACCGAGAGGGATCGGGCATTGATCAGAGCACCAATGAGTTTCTTATTACTTGCCTTGATATGGCCTGAAGTCAAAGGTGGTGATGGGTTTAAATCCGTGTCCGGTGCTGGGTTAGGGATGTGTGTTAGAGTAAGGTCAATGGCTGGTTGTGGGAGTTTGGAGTTAGGGTACGGGCGCTGGTGGCGCGTCCCCAAGAAGGAGTCTGGATGCTAGTCCCTGGTTTCTGGCGTGTGAAGTGCATGGTTTACTCTAGTGAGTGCAAGCAGGTGCAGTCTGGATCAGAGATGGTTGGATAGGAGCATGGCGTGGACTGGTGAAGCTGCTGGCATGAGGATAGGTATGTGTAGGTGACATGTATAGTCTCATGCCTAGTCTCAAATTGCGGGCATGGCGTGGACTGGTGAAGCTGCTGGCGTGAGGATAGGTATGTGTAGGTGACATGTGTAGTCTCATGCCTAGTCTCAAATTGCGGGCATGGTGTGGACTTGTGAAGCTGCTGGCATGAGGATAGGTATGTGTAAGTGACATGTGTAGTCTCATGCCTAGTCTCAAATTGCGGCCATAGGTGGCGATGGGCTGAGTCGGTGGTGTGGCTAAAGTGGCTTTGCACAAGGACTGAATGGTGAATGCACAACAGCGTCTGGAGCCAAGTCTCAAATTTCTGGTGATGGTGGTGCACGGACGATTCGGTGTGGGTTTAGTAGCAAAGTGTCGGATCCAGAGGGCTGGGTCGTTCAAGTACGGGTTGGGTACGGCCATGGTGCGTGAAGCTGGTGGATAATGTATGAAAGAATGGATAGTGTCAGGTGTGGGCCAAGTGTGCTGCTGAGCACTGGTGGGGCTTAAGGGCAAAATCAGGAGTAGAAAAGACAATAAGGCAAAAGGTCTAAAATACAGTGATAGCCAGTAAGTGAGCTGCAGCCGGTGAAACCAATGCGGTATGCAGGATGAGTCTAGGGTTAGGAACATTTTACACTCTACCACCGTGGGTTAAAAGCAGTATCAGAGGCATATAAGCGTAAATACAATGTCAAATGCTAAATGCAATATCAGGCACAAAAGGCTGGATACAATGTTAAATGCTAAATGCAATATCAGGCACGACGGCTGATTATAATGTCAACTGCTAAATGCAATATCAAGGCACTAAAGGCTGAATACAATGCAAAATGCTAAATGCAACATCAAGGCACAAAAAGGGTAAATGCAATGTCAAGGGTAGATGTAGTAGCAAAGGTGCAAAGGGCTAAAGGAAAAAGGCAGCGGCTAATGCATTGTCAGGTGTGCGGTGGGCAAGAGGCAATCGCATAACAGCGAGGCTCAATGCAGACTAAACAGTGGCACAATGGAGCAGATGCAGGCATTTACAGACTGGTAAACTAAACTGCGAATTCATATGAAGGTGTGCACATGCCAGTGAATATAAGAAAAAAATATTTGTTCTTTTATTTGTTCTTTTTTTAAGTTTAGTAGTAATATAGTTTTGAGTGGCTGGTTTCTTCCACGTGTCGGGCATAATGTGCTGCAAATGCGAATGTATTCATCTAGATAAGAGGCAAGGTAATCCACATAGCAAACAAGACCAGATAGGTGGACAGTTGTGCAACGTGTGATGGTAACAGTGGCAACATGTAGGTTGAAATAAGATGGGATGGGCAATGTTCAGAGGTCAATAATGATCAAAGGGGGGGCGTGGCCAGCGGGCGTACGATGAGGACGTGATCCCTCGCCGCTCCCGGCCGCCAGCCCAATCCTTCATTCATCCTGCTCTTAAAATACTTCTGCGGAGTCCCAAAACTATTGTAGAGACGTCCGAAACTCTGCTGCTTCGATCCGGAACATCCTGGATCGGAATCGGTGCGTGCTGTGCGAGATATAAACCGCGGAGATCACGGACGGCAAACAGTGGTGGGAAACCAAGATGGCCGCCTGAGGAATCGAGAGGTGGAGACCGCGAGGCCTGGAGCTGCAGCGGGCCCAGGAGAGAACGGGCGACGCGCAATCACCCACCCACCGGCTCCGGAAAAAGAATCGGCTGCTTCGAGCCGCCTCCCCAGCTGCCGGATTACACCGACTAGTATCGGACGCTTCCGCGTGCACAACTGCGAAGGGAGAACCTCCCGCCAGCAACGGACCCAGAAGACTGCCGGCGGACGTGCGGAACGCACAGCCGGGAGTCCATCGCGTCGGGAAGAACCTGAGGCTGTTACCCGATCGCGTGGGTAAGTGCCGAAGAGCCCCCCCCCACCTCCTCGGAGGGGGCCAAGGCAAGGCGGAATCCGGCTCCTATGCTGTGGACGCGGGTGCTCCGCTCCTCGTAGAGCGCCCGCACGTCCTCCCCGGCGGCCGCGCCGCGGACAATCATATGCTGGTAAGGAGAGGGGAGGGAACGAGAGCTGATCCTGGCGGGTGGCAGTGAACCATCGTCCCTCCTCACATAGGCCGCAGGAATCCCATCGCCAAGAGACACGTGGAGAGCTCTGCACAGAAGCGAAGAAACGAAACAACCCGGGTGCACAGAGCCGCGGGGAGCACTCCAACAGCTCCTACGCCAACTCCTGCCCATATCGCCGGCGTCCCTGGGGACGCGTGATAGAACCCGATCATCCTGTGTGACATTGCCCAGACATACACGAACAAAGACCACGCTCCCAGCCCCAAAAACTTAGTAATCTAGCGCGTACTGCCAGCAAGCAGCGACGAAAAATTCCAAGAGATTTTGCCTTTACACCAGAAGGCCTTCAATAAAACAACCACGCCATTGCTGCGAGGCTCTAAGAGACGGCTACCCCTGTGCCTCCTCAGCTTGGACAGCACTGTTTTTCCCACAACGATAAATGCAACTATGGGAAACTAAGCACAACTGTCCTCCCTGTGCACACTCATAGGACTCCCATTCACCACTGTGAGATTGTCCTTGACATGAACTCAGGAACTGTAAACGTCCCTACTGCATAGAGTCGAAAGACTGGACCGACCATACCGGAATCTCCCTCCCTTTCGGCAACACTTGCCCCCTTGCCCTACAGCGAGCCCCCCCTTCCAGGCGGATCTTGGACCTGCATAGCCACTTCACCAAAATACCGGCAATGGGGAAAGATAAGCCCAGAAAGACCATCACGCAAAGCAGGATTGAACAATATGCAACTACACCAATGCCTCGCTCCCCAGAGAGACCACTACAACAAGACCCGGATAGCATGGAAGAGAATATCTCCCTCAGAGACATTATGAGTGCCATTGCCAGCTCTAGAACTTCCATGGAGAAAAAGATGGACAGCATAGGTGCAGACGTATCCTTGCTAAGACACGACCTCCAGAAGCTAACGTCACGCACCGGGGAGGCAGAGATGCGGATCTCCGAAACTGAAGACAACCTCCGCGGAGTCAACCGTCAGATGGCTGGCATGATGGCAAGAATAAAACTCCTGGAAGCAAGAGCAGATGACACTGAGGGCAGATCGAGGCGCAACAATGTGCGTATTCTCGGCCTTCCAGAAAAGACAGAGGGAGACTGTATGGAGCTTTTCCTGGAGGGCTGGCTCGCGGACATATATGACGTACAGTCTTTCTCCAAGTTCTTTTCCATTGAGCGTGCCCATCGTATTCCCGCCGGCAAGATCACACCAGGAGCACCGCCTCGTACAATTATAGCAAGGTTCCTAAACTATAGAGACAGAGATGCAGTGCTGCAGCTGGCGAGGTCTAAGGGAACTATCACGTACAACGGATCAAGAATTGCCTTTTTCCCTGATTTCACCAGGGAAGTTCAGAAAGCGCGCCAATCCTTTGACCCCCTCAAAAAACGCCTCCAAGCAATGGGAGTTAAATATGGGCTCGTATTCCCCGCCCAACTTAAGATTTTTCACAAAAATACAACAGTACACTTCACTGATCCAAGGGAGGCATGGAGATGGGCTGAGGAGCATATAGATGGCAACTGGAGTGCCGACGAGAGACGGAGAGGAGAACCGAATAGGCCTCGCCCTGAGCGACCAACTGAACATGCACCGCAACAACAACAGCAGATACGAATCCCACAACAGATGGCGGATTAGCAAACATCGCCGAGATCCTGGACGTCCACTTCGCCACAAATATACCGCAAGATGCTACATCGCACACTGCAAGGGTGTTGACGACGGCAACCCCGGCTGGCGGCCACCCACGCGGCGATCCCGCCCCCCACCGGGCATAAATTAAACTCGGAGCGCCCATAGCGGAGCCCCACTGCCCTGCCCTGTGTTGTTCTCAGTGTCAGCACCTGGCACACTTGCGCTCTGGACTCGGACTGTCACAGGGCAGTTTGATGTAGTCTACAGTTAGATTGTTCAAAAGTTAAACAATGGGTTGACAGATGCTTCAGTTGTGGGTGGAGTATGGGGAGGGGGGAGTTGGATTTATTATATGTATTCAATGTTCAGCATACAGGGGCAGGAGGAGTACGATATGTAGATTAGACGGAATGGATATGACGGGGATGCGACCAAGGAGTTCCACCTGTGTAAACAAATCCCAGAACAATAATGACAGCTGAGAACACTCCAAGCCAAAGAAAACTCAAACTCCTGGTATGGAATGTGAACGGATTAGGTAATAGTATCAAAAGACGCCTGGTCCTCCAGCATCTAAATAGATATTCCCCAGATATAGCCATGTTGACCGAAACGCACCTAGCCGGTAACATATGCAAATTCTTCCAAAGATCAAACTACCGCACTGCGGTACATGCTGGCTTCTCTATGGGCGCGAGAGGGGTCCTCATACTAATACACAAGAAGCTTCCTTTGGCAATTACAAACATATTGCAAGACACGAGAGGCCGATATGTGCACATCCAAGCAACGCTATGGAACCAAACAATGGCACTCATGGCGGTATACTCACCGCCAGCTCTCCTTAATGACCTGCTAAACGAAATTACCCCTATCGTGGCAACGGGACTGGCAGACACAATGGTGATAGGGGGTGACTTCAACGAGGTCATGGATTATACCCTGGACCGCACACACCTGCGAACCAGGAACCCGGCCACCACGACGAGACTGGCTTCTTTCGTGTCAGCAATGGGCCTATGTGATGCGTGGAGAACCCTTCACGCTCAAACGCGACAGTACTCCTTCCATTCGGGAGCCCATGCCTCGATGTCAAGGATAGATTACTTCTTCCTCCCACAACAATCTATCCACAAACTAAGCAGTGCATCCTTCCTCCCACGTGGAATCTCTGACCATTCCCCGCTCCTGCTTGAACTGGAATCAGCAAGACCACGACCGCCACCCTCATGGCGGTCGAACTCCTACTACCTAGGATTCCCAGAATTTCAGGAGATGATGGAAACAACCACCTCCGATTATTTCAAACTTAATGCAGAATCGGTGGATAATCCCATTACATTGTGGGAGGCGTATAAACCGGTCCTTCGCGGAGAAATTATATCATGGACATCCCATAAAAAAAAAGAAGCACAGTGAAAAACTCATCGAGGCGGAGAGTGAGGTCCTATCCAAAGAGATGGAACATATAGCCAGTGACACCCCAGAGACGAATAGGGACCTATTGTTGGCACGGAAAAAACTGCACAATCTGTCTCTGGACTGTGCCAGGAAAGCACACGCTGCAATGAAGGCACGTGTATATGAGACAGGTGACAAGGCAGGCAAAATGCTTGCGTGGCTCGAAAAGCGAGACGAAGGACAACATAAGGTGAACCATATTAGAACGTTAGACGAAAACCTAGTTTACACTGATGTAGAGATTGCTGAACGCTTTGCCGAGTTCTATGAAGACCTATACAAACCCCCCACCATTGCCATAGATACTAATATACTAACCACTATTGCCCTCCCAACACTCAACACAAAGCAAATCTCCGCTTTAGACTCCAAAATCACCACTACTGAAATTTCAACCGCCATCGGGCAACTACAAGCAGGCAAGACCCCTGGCCCAAACGGATTTCCGGTAGACGTATGGAAAAAGCTAAACCACCTCGATATACCCGCTCACCTCCTCAACGTGTTTGAATACTCCCTAACACATGGCGAGCTCCCAACAGATCTCCGCAAGGCCAGCATCATAGTAATTCCCAAAAAGGATAAGCCTCCTGAAGAATGCACCTCCTATCGGCCCATATCCCTCATTAATTGTGAAGCTAAAATACTAGCTAAAATATTAGCCAATAGATTACAAGTAGTCATTACATCTTTAATCCATCCGGACCAATGTGGCTTCATGCCCCAGAGGTCGACCAGAATGAACATTCGTAGATTGCATCTCGCATTAGAGAGAGCACCGGCCCTACAACAATCCCTGGCCCTGTTGGCCATAGACTTCGAAAAAGCATTCGATTCTGTTCACTGGGAGGCACTATGGGCCATAATGCGCAAGATGCAATTCGGGGAACCGTTCATACGTTGGGTACAACTCCTGTATAATAACCCACTGGCTGAAGTTAGAGAAAATGGGTGGCCGTCACGCATCATCCGATTGGGCAAAGGAACCAGACAAGGCTGCCCACTCTCGACCATTAGCAGCCCTCCTGCGAGACTCCAATACGTGGACGGGCTTCAGATGGGGTCTAAACTGGGAAGATAGAGTATCCCTCTATGCAGA
The DNA here is from genome assembly GCF_040938575.1 of Ambystoma mexicanum. Classification (NCBI taxonomy): domain Eukaryota; kingdom Metazoa; phylum Chordata; class Amphibia; order Caudata; family Ambystomatidae; genus Ambystoma; species Ambystoma mexicanum. The sequence goes on along the minus strand of NC_090930.1, from coordinate 1,104,202,218 downwards.
TGATCTCCTAATATACTTGGGTGACCCAGCAACCTCCTGCTCTGTGGTCACACAACTCCTAATAGATTATGGAACCTTCAGCGGACTCAAAGTAAATTGGTCTAAATCCGTGCTGTTCCCAGTTAAAGGGGTAGACTGTATACCGACATCCGGCTCCCCATATAAGGTTGAAACCAATCAATTCCGATACTTGGTTATTTTAATAACCAACGGGCTGGATAGCTATATAAAACAAAACTTACACCCAGTTATCAGAAGATATGAACAAGACGTAGTCCACTGGCAGGCGCTACCACTGACACTGCTAGGAAGGGCAGCACTCTTCAAGATGTTGACTCTACCCCGCCTCTTATACATTCTCCAGAACGCCCCCCTACATGTCCCCACTGCGGAATTCCACAGAATAGATACCACAACACGTATACTCCTCTGGGGTGGGAAACACCCGAGAATCGCCCTCTCAACTCTCCAGCGCTCGATATGGGAGGGGGGAATCGGACTCCCGAATATTCAGATCTATTACTGGGCAACTCAGATGGCGACAGTTAATGACATACTACACGGTGACCCGACCATCCCACACATAAGAGCAGAGCTGGCGGCGAGACACGGTATGTCCCCACTTGAAAGCCTCTACTCTAAAGTAACCCGCCCGCCCGAATGCACAGTAGCAGTACATACAGCCTTGGTATGGAAAGAAGCGCATAAACATTTAGGTTAGGACACCAAGATTACCCCAGTCCAACCCATATGGAACAATGCTAGGCTCCCAAACCTTGTCGATCTCCCAAAATGGCCAAATTGGGCCGCAGCTGAAATACAGACAATCCAACAGATAATCGTGAATGACCAACTAATACAGTTCCCTGAGCTCACTACCAGATATGGCCTCCCAGAGACTGAACAATATCACTATGGGCAATTGCAGCACGCACTAGCTTCGCACAGGACCCAACTTGTGGACATGCCAGAATGCATGCCAATAGAAAGAAATATAGTCATTGACAGTGTGAGTAATAAAGTTACATCTACCATGTACAATGTCATTTCTTCATTTGCCACAAAGGAACTGCTGAATCTGAAGGCAAAGTGGGAAAACGATGTTGGCCATATATTACCTGAAGACTGGATTGAAATCCTGATGTACCCTAGAGAATGTGCAATCTCAGCACGCATTAGATTAGTACAACTCAAGATACTCCACAGGATATATTATCCTCGAATAGCTCTGTTCAATTGGGGCAGAACATCAGATCCCAACTGCCTACGATGCAAACAAGAAGAAGGTTCCTTCTATCATATCCTCTGGCAATGCGCACGCATACAGCGATTCTGGCACAAATGCAGCGCAAGACTCTCCAGGGCCATATGCCGCCCGATCCCAATGGAACCCAAACTCCTTCTATTGGGCATCGCTGACACGATAGAATTGTCTCGATTTGAAAAACTACTAGTATCAACAGCCACGGGAATTGCTAAGAGGAACATCGCACAATTGTGGGGCTCAGAAAACACCCCAAAATATGGTCACTGGATAACGGACGTGGAATCAGTCATCCTAATGGAACGCCGTGTCTACCAGGCCAGAGGCTGTCCGAGCAAAGCAGATAAGATCTGGGGAAAATGGGAAAAGACTATGTAACTCTGCTATAATGTCGTCAAATTGTATTATTGTGAAAGCATGTAAGACCTGTACCCGCTCATACTATCCTTCTGGAAGTCTTGAACAATACCAGGATGCACAAACTGCCAGCTATCTTACCGTCCAATGTATCTACACTACTGATATCTCTGCGATTGTTTATATCTGAAATACTTAACCGTGCTACTCTGTCACCTGTATGCAAAGTCTTATAATTGAGGTTTGATATGTTGTTGTTTCATTGCATAAAATACAATAAAATGTGTTATCAAAAAAAAATAATGAGCAAAGGCATGGCCGGGGTGCACACCGTGTGAGACAGAGGGTGCGAAAGCTGGGTAGTAGGCAATAGACTAGGGACGGCAGGGAGTATGCGAGGGAAAGATGTTTTCGAATAGTTCAAAGGCAATTTAGGTCTTCTTACCCGCTCAACAGACGATGAGGCAGGAAGGGGTTGCGTGCAGATTTAAGTTGCACGGGCAGCGTTCCTGGACCTGGGCTCTGTCGGCTCTGGACAGGCTCGGGACAGGACCAGTTCCTTGTTGTGTGGTCCTTAGTGGGTTGGTCCAGCGTTCGGCTCCCGGCGAATGATTGGCTCAGATGAATGAGCACTGGCCAATGGGGTCGAGAATCAGGATCTGGGGGCAGGACAAATTAGGCTGCAACACAGGGGAAGCCGACGGCCATCTTGGCCTGGGGCTGCCTAGTGTGTTGTGATGGTGGCACAGTAGAAGTGCCTGGCTTTCATGTAATAAAGCAATTTTTGGCCCAGAAAGCAATTTATGTGCATCAGTTGCACAAGAGAGGAATTATCAGGTGGAGTCCTGATATGATCATAAAGGTAGCTGAAGCTCGCGGCAAATGTGGCAGAAGTACCACGGAGCCTACCTTTCGCAAAGGTGATGTCCCGGGCTCAGATCAGGAGCAGGGACACTGCTCCAGCAGTGGAGGGGGCTCCTACACCTACGGCGTTATGGTCCAGATGATGTGAACAAAGAACTTATGTGTGTTTGAACTTTTGGGAAAGCCCAGAGAAGGGCAGCTGTAGAGTGCTCAGGCACTCTGGCTGGCCTCTTTTTTTGTGTTGAAACTACAAGTACCAGTAGGCCCTAGGAAAGGGCAGCGTGAGGTATCCCAGACAGAGGGGATCCAAGGGAACAGCTAAAAGAAGTAAATCCTGCATCGTGACAAAGCAAAGTAAACAATGAAATTGGCAAATGTGAACCCAGTTGAGGGGTGCCTATGAATTGGGGTGAAGCATGATACACCAGAGAACATTGTATTGATATTCAGAGCGAAAGGCTGTAGTGAACCCACCAGAGGGAGGCCCACGTTGTAAGAAGGATCTGAGCCTGGTGGAGGCAGATCCAAGGTTGCGAATAGCGATTGCCCAATGGTCAAGATCACTGAAGGAACTTTCTGTTTGTTTGTTGTTTTTGGTTCTAAAGCAAGAGACTTTGTAGAAAAGAGACTTGGCCCCTGAAGGTTCTGGTATTGTAGAATGGAATTGTGAACTTCGTGCTGGAGAGGCCCAGGAGTGTACTGTGCTCAGGAGTCCCTGCCTCGTCCCATGCTTACAACATGGGGAGGGAGACCCCAGTCATACCATCCTGACCTATACCTTTGTGAACACATCTTTCTTTTCGGGTGAACATTACCCCACACTATTTTGTAACTTAGCAGTAAGGATTGGCAATAGTTTTGTTTTAGGATAGGGCCTTTTTATTTGACAAGACGCCACTAGGACTACCCCATTATTATTTGATGGTCGTAGCTTGCTCCCACCTTAAATTTAGGATTATATTAGGTGTTTTTCTCACCCATTGTACAGTTTAATAAACACCCTTGAACTGTGATCACTTGTGTCTGTCTTTACTGTTGCCACCATGACTTCCTTACAGTGAGCATAGATGTGATGTGAACAGGAGGTAGATGGGGCAGCGCCCAAAGGGTAGAAGGAGGGGCTGATCAGTGGAAATGCAATTAGCCCACAAATGTTTTCACATCATTCACATGGGAACTAAAGATATAGATCCATGTCGGAGATATGCAAAAAATTGTTTAGTCCAGTTGGCAGTGGATCTTTCTGTCATGCACCGACCCTCTAGAAGTCGATTTCAGTGTCGGCTCTGAATGCATCCCACAAATCTCCAATTTTGCAAATATCTTAAAACACCTGGCCAAGGACTACTTCCAATGGATGCACATGCTGATGCACAGACCTCACAGTACTGCGTTACTGTTAAAAGATGCCAGCCCAAATGCCGGGTACTTACACTCGGTACAGCGCTCTGCTGCTCTAGAGCTAGGTTCACACTTTAAAGAATAAAATAAAATAAATAAAGTATGCCCAAAGTGTTGATGGATCTCACATTCCCATTAGGATTGCTCATCTTTCGTGGGCATCCAGGCTGGTAAACTATGAACTAATGTGAGATAAGCATGGTATAAAGAGATGACACAGACAACAGATTTCAAGTTTAAATTAAAATACTTTTTAAACTCAAATGTCAGCATGGTCTAAGGCCTAACTTGTACTATAACTAAGGTAGGGCTTTCTCCCACCTAAAGAAGACTAAGGGAAGTCTGTGTCTGTAAGTCCAAATCAAAAGATCTGTCTGTGTCAAAAACCTGTGCTTATCCTCTCATAAGGAGAAAACAAGGTGCGGGATTTTAGTCAACAGAATAGTGTTCAAAAGTAAAGTCTCAGCTGTTCTAAGTTCAGAGTTCTGCTTGGGTTCACTGCCAAGATCAACACAGCTCTGGTGGATGCTTGTCTCTACGATGTTCCATCAAATCTTGAGGTTTCCATCCACAAGTTCAATACAGTACAGTTCAAACAAAAAGGAGATCTTGAGGTTCCCTTCCCCAAGACAGCGTTTATCAGTTCTTTCAACTCTTAGGGTTCCCTTCCCCAAGATGTCACTGCAGCATTTATACTGCTGTTTCACAGTTCTTCAGGAGTCATTTACAATGTTCTTTGATTGTCAATATTTAGAGCTCTCTGGTCTAGGGGCAGCTGTCAGACCACATGATCCACCCACTACAGGTCACACAACCAGGAACCCTAAGTTTCTCCTTGGCTTGAATCGTTATGTCTGTGATGTTCGCAGGGTGGAACTCCCTGGTCTAGGTGCAGTGTCAGACCACACAGTCCACCCATCACAGGCAGTGCAACCATGAGTTCCCTTAACCTTGTTTGGCCCCTTCTCAGGCTCTTCTGCCTCAGGCTTCAGACTTGTCATACTTGTATGCACTTTGGTTATTGTAACACTCTTCTGTTAATGTAACACTCTTCTACATCAATCTTTTGTTTTACCATAAACTTATGGACCTCTCTCATACTGTTTGTTATAAAACTTAAATGATTGTTCAATATTCCATGTGATTTTTGTTTTGCCAACATTGCTGCTTACTTATAGTCTGACATTCTATAAGTCTGTTTGGCTTCAAATGTTCAGTCAGTGTTTAATATGCTGTGATCCTATTCAAAAAGCACTTGTTTAATATTCTCAATTAGTAGTTTCAACTCAGTTTGGTATTCAATATGGTTCACATTCACTTGAAACGTCACTTGCCTGCTGTGCCTTCGAGCATTCAGATCCCTCTGTGTCATCTAACACTCACCAGTGCTTAGCATTTCCCCAGCGGCTGCTCCTATTGCTCGCGCTCACCTTCAGAGTAAAGGGAAGCAGGCCAACTGTACTTCTCAACCTCCGACTTCACAATAGACGCCTTCCACTTCTCTTCTGCTCCCGGTTGCTTTTGCAACTAAAGCTGCCTACGGGTCGCAGCACGGGCAGCATATCTCTCTCTCTCTCTCTCTCTCTCTCTCTCTCTCTCTCTCTTTCTCTTTCTCTCTCTCTCTCTCTCTCTCTCTCTCTCTCTCTCTCTATGTCTCTCTCTCTCTTCAGTTTGGCAGTCCCAGTTGTCGAACACACACCAGCTGCATGTCCTATATCCAGACTTCTGAGCCTTTTCCCAACACAGCGTCTGGACTCCTTGTTCTCTTTCTACTTCTCCTTTGCCTCCTCCTTCTTTGAGCCTTCCCCTTTTATACACCTGAACCCTAATAAGAGGCCTCAGGTGTAAGTTGTTAGCTTGTCTTGCCTGACCATACTTAATCCAATCAACGGACATGCCTGGCCTTCAGTATTGGATGCCCCTCTTCTTCATCCCAGTTCTAGAGTGGTGTTTGTAAGAGGAAATGTGTATTACTCCTAGTTGCTTTTTCCTCTTCTCAGTACTTTGTGGGGATTTATAGCATATAGGGCCTGAATGAAAATAGCACGTGATGGTTCAACGAATGGAGGGTAAGTCAGTGTTAGGAAAGTGGGGATGCAATGTCTCGCCCTTGGCCCCCTCTCCCCAATTCCCAAGCACCCTCCACCCAAGTAATCCTCTCTCCCTTGTCCACTCCCAGGGTCGGGATACAAAAGCAATGGCCCTTCCCTGGCCACTTGAACAGAAGATCCCTGGGAAGTGGTTATGAGAGTACCTTCAGCTTTCTCACACTAAGCACCTGTGCATGTGTCCCACATCTGCCACATGCTCTGCGTACATGCTATTATCACTGACAGCTGATTTCATCATCTAACAAGGAATCACATGTCACCCCACCACCTTAAAAACATAAAGTGACATGAATCATCACAAGTAGGCCTGTAAAGGGAAATACATGTTCTCAGCAGCTGTCAATGTATGTGCCCATTTGAGTTTAAAGTGGACAGGTTGAATGGAGTGGGGAATAACAAATATTTTTCATGGCCCTTACCCCCAGGTCTTCAGATATCTGCACTGGGCTTAACACATAACACATTCTTACATGTCCAGCCCCGGTGTATCTTTGAACGTGTTAATGCGCAAGACTGGAAGGACAATGAAAAACCCAGTACTACAAATCCCAGAATGCAACAAACGAATCCTGACTGGACCAGCGAAGCCTATAGAGATAGGGTATTGACATTTACAACAATGGCAAAGGGCATTGCGCATTTGAGAGAGCAATGGGATTCCCAGTATTGGCCCATCAGTCTTTGAGTGAAAGGACACTTTTCCTGCTATTCCTAGTGGGTCCCACACCCCTTCAATGGAAACATGCACCACTTGCAAATGACTCAGGGCGGTGCTTCACATAATTACCCACAATGTTACATTGCAATCATAAACAGCAACCTTAACTAAGAGGGTCCCAGGAACTTCCAGAGTGTACCGCAGGCAGGAATAAAGACAGTGGAGGGAGGAGTGACATCCACAATCACAAACGTATTGTCTCACATTGGAAGTTGGGTAGATATGTGACAACATGCATATTCAAGTTGCAGGGCACTCTCCCAGGTGGATCTGCAGGACACTACGTAGGACCCAGCAAAATCAACAGTTCAGGAAAAGTGAAGTGAGTCTATTACCTGGAAGGATACATCTGTTTCACCCCCTGTGGTTGACCGGTCATCAAAGGCCCACGTTGTCCTCCACCAATGAAACGTCAGCCCCCATTCATTCGAAGATATCTCCAGTCATGGTGCAGCTGAGGCCGTCAGACATTTTGCGGATCAGTAACTTTGGTGGCATGGATGGAGTTCGCACCCCTATAGCAGTCTCTTCCCTATCCAGAAGGGCAGGATAGCCATGCACCAGAGCAATGGGTCACTAAGGAGCAGGAAAAGGTTGTTTCCACAAAAATCCAAATAAATGAAGAGCCACTACATGTAAGTAGGTCCTGTCACTCCACAAAATAAGGACCACTACACCCTGAGGTCAGATTACAGAAACCTTGCACTGGTGCAAGTGAAAAGTTGCACGGTATTAGCACTAGGCTAAAGTTTGCCCCATTTCTAAAAACACTGGGACACATTAGAAAACCATTGCACCATGACAAATGCAGTTTGGCATGCTATACCCACTAGGGCAAAAATTGTCCTAGTGAAAAAAGATGTATTTTTGATGCATTTTTGTATCAGTTTGCCTTAGTGCTAATACCATTACGTATTAGTACTAGGGCAAAGTTTGCCCAAGTGCTAATACCATTAAGTATTAGTACTAGGGCAAAGTTTGCCTGGGTGAACAAGTGTATTGAAAATGAATCCTTTTTGCACTACACCAATGTTTGCCCTAGTTCTTGTAACATGTCAAACTGCAATTGTCATGGTTCAATGATTCTCTAATATGTCACAGTGCATCTATTAGTTCAAAACTTGCCTGCAGATAATTGATCAAAGCGATGATTAGGGATATTCCATCCCCTTAAATAAACATTATCCACTATTCCCCAGGGCTGACTGTTGGTCATTCTGTAAAGAATTTGCCTAGGAATCGCGATCTTGTTGTTAAAACCTCACAATACATCAAGATCTGGAGAGTTTCCTTCTCTCCCTCCTTTCAGTAGAGCTGGAAATTAGTGCCTTTATCAAGCCCTTTATTCCTCTAGGCAAGAAACTCCTTCGTTAGGTAAAGTTTCAAGCGAAATCGCATATATATGAATCTGTATAAACTGCAGGGAAGCTTTTCCAGGTATTTTGGCAGGGTGTTATAAGTCTGGCACACCAGCACCGATTGAGAATATAAATTAAACTGCCTACTTTGCTCCTGTCTCTTAATCCAGTCTTTCTACCAGGTCTTAATTTTTCCTGACATTGAATTAGTCAGCAATTGCCCTTCTGTGTGGTCGAGATGTGTCAGTGCCTCAATACAAGCACTCGTTCACTCATACAATGTTAAGTCAGTGCCCTCGAGCAATGCTCTCCTCACCAAACCAAAACCTCTTGTTGGGGTAGCTGCTCTACACTTACGGCATAATGCTACAGTTTTCCATGTCACTATTGCCAGCAGTGAGATCAGGCCCAATTCCAGGCGTACCACTTGTATCAGAGCACAATTTGGAAGTCTCAAGACCTTTATCCAAAACAGGATTTCCAGAGAACACCACACATTAGTTTGTATCAGTACCACCTTCATTCTGTAGAATGTTACAACAGGCACCATGGAGAATCTTCCATGCCTTCTTAGAAGAAGGCATCCCTGGGTTGCAAGAGCCTTAGTCTTCTTTCTCAGCATAGATTCTCGAGGTGCGTCTCTGGCGGTGATGTGTATGCACATCCCCAAGTAAATAAACAAATCAACACGGGTCAGCATTTCATTTTCCACATTCCAAGATGTTTTGTTGTCTGCTCTTCCTATTAAGGGCTGTGAGATCAGACTTTTTGAATTCAACAAGTTGACTTTCAGATCGTTATCCTTTATGTAATCTTGCAGAGCATTTCATTGTCTTTGGAGGCCAACCAGAGTTTGATCTATTAACACTATGCCGTTTGCATATAGCAGGCGATCTAGGGGCACTCTGTTGATCCTGGGGGGGAAGACCCCTGCTTTTCTTAGTTCTTCTGATAAGTTTGAAATAAAAAAAAGTTAAACAGAGCAGGTGCCAGCGGGCACCCCTGTTTTAGCCCCCTGTTTGTTACTATAGGGCATGAGAGTGTTCCGTTCTGATCCAATTTTATTTGCAATGACGTCTCTGAATGAAGATCTCAAATTGCTTCCAAAGTGTCCCTTGGGTATCCCCAACTCTTCATTTTAGCCCAGGGTAGATCTCTATTGATAGAATCAAATGTCTGGCCCAAATCTAAGGCCAGGTAAACCTTTGATTTACTTCAACATGCTTGCAGTTTTAGGACATTTAGCTGGAAAACGATCAAACCAAGAATACATTTTCTGTTCATGATATTATCAGTGCAAAGAACTACACATGGTCGGTCATTCATGTGTAAGGAGACTGAATGTGTTCATTTGCATACGCACAATCAATGAATATACACATAGTTTATTGTTCACAAAATAACAATGGTTTGAATAGGTTCTGATAAATGATATTCTCATTATCCTGTCCCCAATACTAAAATAAGATAAAATCACAGTCAAACTTTTTTTTTAAAAACCTGTTTCAAACAATCATGCTGGAGAGCCAAACCAGATTCTGCTCCCTATGCCTTCCTGAGGACAAAAAGAAATTATATTATTTATTAAAAGGTAAATATTCACATTCATGTGGAAGACATTTGTCAGTGGTCATCTGTCAGGTAAGGTCACTGTGTACCCCACAGCATATGTGTGTGTAAAGTATCTGCACGTTTACACTGTTAGTGAAGGCTCCACCTAACCTTGAACAAAACAGGTCGGCCATTAAACCCTGGATTGTTCGCCCTTGAAATGTATCATATCATTGAAATATTTATTTTAAAAAAAGATCACATCATAAGAACATATGAATAAAAAAAATACAAAACATCATGCAATATTCATAGCAAATCAACTCAACTATATACATCAGAAACACCCCCCAACCCCCAGGAGTCACATTATAATCAATAAAACAAGTCTAATACAGTCTCAGAAATTTGCCCCAGATCTTATTAAATAATGCATCTTTCTTTTCTCTCCGATACAGGACTCTCTCCATAACTTCTAAAGAATGCATCTCAGCAATCCATTCCTCAATAGTAACAGGGGTAGACGTTTTCCAATGTCTCAAAATTAGCTTCTTCCCCACCATTGCCCCACCAAAGATCCATTTCTTCTGAGAAGTAGTCAGGTCGTCCAACAAATCCCCACTACCCAGCACTATGGTCTTAAAATCCATATGAACCTTCACTTCAAGAATCCTTTCACAGATCTGGTCAAATTCAAACCACAGACCTCTCACCCTTGAACACTCCCACAACATATGCTCAAAGGTGCCAACTTCGTGTAAACATGCCCAACATTCCGAACTGTCACTCATTCCCCTCTTCATCAATCTCTCAGGCGTCCAGTATGTCCTATTCAAGATCTTTATTTGACGCGACCTGTCGGCAAGACTCAAAGAACACAGCTTCACATTCTCACAAATACACGTCCAATCATCCTCCGTAATATTTTCTCTAATTCTCTGATTCCAGAGAAAATCTCATTAGCCTGATAGTTCGACACCACCAGCCTATAAACATAACTAACCAGGCCACATCCACTTACTCCAGGCTCCCAACCCAGCATATGCGTATTGATTTTCTTTTCCATATCCACAACCCCCACTGCCCTCCTGATCTTCCGATAATCTGCCAGGCGAAAAGTAGGAAAGTCAAACTTCAAATGTATCTCCCTAGCCGTCATCCAATTCAAGCCATTGAACAGATCACCAATCCACCGCACCCCAGCCAGGTACCAATCATGCCAGAACAAAGTTTTCCCCTCATGGGTAATACTTGGATTCAGCCAAATGGAAGCACTCGGATCTTTCAATGCCTTGAAACCCAAACACTCACACAATGCCACCCATGAGTTCTGCAAACTCCTGGTCAGTGGGCCTATCATCTTAGCTTGACGTGGCTTACTGGTCAGCACAGCCCCAGGCAACAAAGGTCCTACATGGCTAGACCCTGCACACACCCAATCGTCATGCTCCGATTTGAAAAAAGCAAATATATACTGAGACATAAAAGCCAGATGGTATGCCTTGAAATTAGGGACCCCCCGCCAACCTTTAAATATAAGTAATTGCAGTTTGCTAATTTTCAGACGCGGAGGTTTACAATCCCATAAAAATTCCTGCATGAGTCTATCCAACTCACGCCAAAAATGTTTCTCAATATCCACTGGGATCATACTCAGAACAAAGTTTACTCTAGGAGTCGACACCATCTTTAAAGCGTTCAGCGTTCACCTTCCCCCAAAGGGAAGGGTTCAACAAACACCATCGTTCCAAATCCAATTTGAAATTAGTACACACCATAGTCATATTTACACTCACAAAATCAGCAACACCGGGTAAAATCCAAACCCCCAAGTACAGTAGTTTATCAGCACACCACTTAAAGCCCAACCTGGTAATAAATTGTTCGAAATGTATCATATCAGAACATGAATGTGACTGAACAGTGAGTGGAGGCCATACAAAAGTCCTTCATAGTAGAGAGGGTTTGTGTTGAATACTCAATGAAGGCGAAAACCACTGATGAAAGGACCTGTAGCATCACTAAAACCAACACATAAATCCAAATGGGTCCTAAAAGCCAGGTTCAATCAGTCTCGACAACGTATTGAACTATCAGGACATGCTACAAATGAAGTATGTCCAGTCCCAGCCTCCTAGACAGCTTCTCAGCCCCACCTACCTACTCCCCAGGATGACCAAGTCATTCAGAACACCATGGGCAGTCTTTCAGCCACTGAGGCAAGGCAGGTACTGTTGGATTAGAACGGGAGTGATCGACCTGGGTTCCCATGGGCAAACCCCAGAGCAGACACACCAGTCCATGGAGCTTATGCAGCAGGAACCTGTGGGCCACCAGTGCCCGGACAGAGGCAGTGTCCGATGAGGAATGTGAGGCATGGAAGGGTCCGTTGGGGCAAGCACAGAGGCTGCGGCTGACCGGGTGAAAGCTCCAGCAGTGAAGACACAGGGAAATGTTCAGGCAAAAGGTGTGCGGCCCAGCACAATGCATAGGCAAGTAGACATGAGGCTGGGGAGAACACTGCCCTGCCCCCTGCAGCACTGAGGAATCCCACTGCAGATTTGAGCACTCTAACCACTTCCCCCAATGCCAGTCAATGCCAGCCTATCCACTGGTGCCACCTCCACTTCCACCCTCTCACCTTGGCACAGCAGTGATCAGAGAGACCCCAAAGTCATTTCATCCACAGCAGGAATAAATAACCGAGCACTTCTACCAAAAGTAAATGTATGGGAAGGGTTGCGATTTTTTGTTTGCTCCATCCTCTGAGGTGATTCTTTGTCTCTTTTGCCCCCTTGATAATGTTCATGCCCCAGCTTGGGATTTCGACTCACCGGCCCCCACCACGGATGGTGGTACCAAGCTAAAGCACAGGGCTATCAGCTGGTTAACCCTAACGAATGGTAACTGATGCCCATGCTCGCCCATGACCTCCATTTCCCACCCTCAGAAGCTCTGCCACGTGGTCAGCACGGAGCAGGGGAGTGGTCACGTGACGTGATGTATGTAGCACAACTGCAGCCATTCTCATAGTCTCTGGGTCCTGCCGTACAGTGGCTGTGTATTTTCAGACACATGCTCTTGGTGATTCTAATTTCTAATCCACGTTTAACTAACTCTTGGAGCACTTAAAATTCCAGCTCTCCCTGCCAGGGTATGAAATATGTGGTTAGGCTGCATCCCTGGAAACCACCAGGGCTTTATGATGTGTTAGGTTTACCAGTTCTGGCGATTGAAAGGACAGAGTTATTGGCTTTTTATTAAAAAGGGAAAACAGAAGAAATCAAGTGCAGTCATTGAAGCAAAGCTAATGGCCAGCTCAGCCAAAAAGAAAAAGTGCGACCACCTGGACAACCCGTACTTATTCCTGTTTTCTTTTTTTTTTCACCTTGCTAAAAAAAAATATCGTTTTCAAGAAATGATTTTATGCTATGCTAGTCACATTTTCTAAACCCTTTACCGCCGGCTCTTCTGCATATGAATGGGCTGTAATTGAACTGTCACATTCATGAAGGTCAGTAACCTTTTATGAACAAGAATGTGTCTTCCTTGATAAATTGGAAAGTCGCGGGTTTCTTTTATAGCCGCAGTTATTCACGTGTACCTGCAAAAATGGAATGCTTTCATTTTTTTTTTGTTCTTATTTCATTTCATGCTGCTCCGGCAAACCCTGGTGGGCTTTGTCTGTCGCTTGGGGCTTTGTGCATAATCTTGTCTCCTATTGAGTCGCCGCCACCTTATTAAAAGCAAGATGGAAGGCACAGACCACCCACCTGTGCCTTGCATTCCAGATACTTTAAATTATAGCTGCTGCTTTACTTCAATCGTTCAAAGGGATGTATTTTCTAAGCCAGCATGCATCTGTACACAACATATTTACAATACTTGAATTAAAACAATGATGGCAGTAATAGTTACACCATGGTTGTGCTGCTCTGTTTCTCACAGATTAGATCTCTGATAGTAAATGCTGTAAATGGCATGCATGGCAAAATGCAAACAATGCTGGATAATTCCAAATTAACTATGCCCCCTTACCTTATTGAAAGTAGTGTGGGCTATTGACTTAAAAGTTCATTTTACTGTCAATGATTTGAATGCAGTTATACGAAGGTGTATCCTCATTATAGACAATCATCGTGTTATTTATTTTAAACTCTGCCTTATGTTTTATTATCTTTTTTCAAATGTACACTGTAGCCTTCATCTTGGAGCCGTGCCTCATCTCCTCTCATGATCGCTCCAAACACAGCACAGACAATTGCCCAACACTTTCACTGCCATCAAACCTACCAATTACAAAGGTGACATACTCCCCTGCTCCATTGTGAAGGTCATCACATGTGAAGCCCTCACACTGGGTCTCAAAGTCCTCCCTGGATAACCGTGCCTACTGTTGCCCCATCATGCAACTGCCCTCCCTCAGAACAGTGATGGAGAAGACCATAGCCATCCATTGGCACTAAAGGATCACTGAGCCTAATCTACAATAGGACTAAAAATCACATTTCTAACTATGATGCAGAACAAAGACTGCCACCATCCAGGTTATCGATGGCACTCTACACATCCTCAGCACAGGGTATCCGTGTTTAATCATCCTCCTTGAACTTCCGGCTGTCTTTAATATCATTGACCATGAAGCCCGCCTTAACAGTCTTGCCACGTGTGGAACAGTTCTGAAGTACTTCACATCTTACCTCTCCAACAGAGATCAACTTGGCATCTTCAGTCTCTACATGGAACCTCTGGGGGCACTCCTCGCCAACAGCTACATTAAGATACAAAAATATGCAGATGACATGCAACCTTACATAAAGATCAATTGCATCAATACCATCCAATAAACTCAGGGACTGTCCCTCATCCAAGCATGGATGCCAAGCCTAGGAAACCCCACTAACCATGCCCAAGTCCAGAATAGGCGAATTGACATAAAGCATGACGCATTCATGCCTCAACTCTCACTCAGTGCTACATTGTTCACCTTTACTATTGAGTGTGACCACTAATTCAGAGCTAACATCACCATGCATTTCAAACGGCAATGTAACAGCTTGCACTTCTCCACAAAGTCAAGCCTTTTCATCCCTGCCCTGAGTTTCAAACAGTTGTCCAAGCCCTTGCCATCTCCCACATTGCAAATACCTTCTGACAGGAGTTCCAGATACCACCTTGGCCCATCTGAAAGCCATCCAACATTCTGCTTAATGAATCACAAGAGGAACAAGAACATTTCTCCACATTGCGCTGATTCTCAAGGAGCTGCATGGGCAACCCCTCCACGAATGCATTATATTTAAAACTCCATGCATCGCCTGCAAAAGTACATTCCCAGGCTGGAAACAAAGAACTGCAAACAAACAACAACTAGGAAACAGGACTTTTCATGCTATGCACCCTATCTCTGGATAAGGTAGCAACACATACAAGACTGCCCCTTCCATCCTATACTTCAGAAAGGAGCAAAGAGACTGTACTCTTCAAAGAACATCTCACCAATCTCTGATCGCTCTACTCAACCCTTTTTATAATCCTCTGGATCTCCCCCCTCCTCTTGCTCCCCTTGTGTCCCACCCCTTCTGCTACCTCTGCATCCTGCCTGCAATCCCCCGTGCATGTCCACTCTGTGTAATATTCCTTTGCTTCCAAGCTAGGTCCCCGGTCTATAAATTCCACATATTGATACATCTCACAACCATATTTGATTTAGAAATTAAATTACTGCAGCACCTTTACCATTAAGCGGAAATCAGAAATATTTGTATTTATTTAGGAAACAATGTGTTTCATGCAGAAAAACCTAAAAAGCAAACAACAGTCATCAGGACAACCCTGAAATAGCTGCCATATTTGAGATGGACTGGTAGAGAGCAATTAACTAGAAAATGATGGGGAGTACATAGTACAGAAACTGTGCACGTGAAAAGAGAGATGACAGGCAGTCCTCAGAGGGCGCTGGGCATGTACATGGGGTGTACAATGGAGGTAGGTACAAGGTAGTCAGGGATTGGGAGTACTGTGAGAGTAAATGGAGGTGCTCTTTCAAGTTTGAGGTGGTGGAGCTTTAGTCCAGATTGTGATGTGTTTAGGAGTTTTTTTTTTAACATGGGGAGGGCGGGAGTGCTGTTGGGTTTATTCTTAGCAGTGAAACCCCCGCTGTTTGGCCATACCTTTCAGAGAGATGTACACCAGTGTGCCTGCTCAAGAACACCACAGGATGAACCTCTGCCTGGGACATGTAATGGTCACCATGGCTTCTTCCTCCGCTTAGGTACTCACTTCATTATCAAAAGCTCTATTTCTTTGTTTGCCACAGGTTCTCTCCACAATATTTGATTGAGCGTCCTGCAATTATTACGGTTGCCAACCTCTTTCTGTCAGAATATTCATCCGTGCTGTTATTTCTACATATTGGGTGAGTGAGTGAGTGAGTGAGTGAGTGAGTGAGTGAGTGAAACCCTTAATATAGCATGCTCCGCAAAATCAATTTCATCTTTGCACTGGTCATCCCTGCATTAAAAAAGTGATCTGATTCGGAGGTACTAGCATTGGAACAGATTTTTTTGTAGATTTCTAAATGGCTATGGTTACGTAATAGTGGGTGGCTGGAAGTTCCAATGTGTGGGGCTTCAGACTGCCAACTGATGACCACGGCAGAGGAGCAAGCTCTCTAGGGATGGCCAGTACCAGATGACCGAAGGAGACAGGACAGGGGCATACGTGTGATTCTTTCTTCTATGTTCTATGGTTCTAGCGGCCGCTGTCCCACAGTCATGTGTAAATGAGATACCAGATATTAAATAGGAGTCTCTTTTTAAGCCTGGTTTTAACATCTAACTCGTGATGCAAACTTCACCTGGCCAAGATATGATATCTCCTGCAAAGGGCCATCATGTTCTTAAGTAGCTGTTCTGGGTTACATGACGATTTTACATGGAGGAAACAGGCAATCTGGCACGCAGCGTATCACTATAGTCAAGTTATGAATTTACCAAGGTGCCTACCATCACACCTCTGTCTTCCTCAAACAGTTGGGGAAGGACATGCCTTGGCAGTTTCAGTTGGAGGAAATGATTCCTTTTGATTTTGTTCATTTGAGAAGCAAGGGAAATTTAGGAGTCAATCATGACTCCAAGATTCCAAGTGATGTCTGTCACTATAGGTATATTGGCAAGAAAGATAGCAGAGGGCTAGGGAAACAAAGTTTGTATGATGAGAACGGGAGGGCACACAAGGAGGATCTCAGTACTATCCGAATTTAATTGCAGCCATGTGAAATTCACCCAAGGACCAATGGCATTGCTCCATCCAAGAACATTCTAAGTGGCAAGTAGCTGGGTATAACGCTGCTTATCATCTGTATTTGAGTGATACAAAATACAACATTTCTGGACCAACTTGAAGAGCAGAAGAATGTAAACAGAGGAAGAGAGGATATAAAAAGCACAATAACTGTCTTCTAGTAGAACCAGCCAGGAAGGAGGAAATCCAGCTAAGGCGATGGCAGTTGATGAATGCTAAGACTAGCCACTAAGCCCCCTGGTCTACAGTATCGGACACTGCCTCCATGGCATTGTCCCAGATGTTAAGAAGGCACATTTCAGTTCTGTGCTCAGGATGGAAGCCTGATTGGAAAGTGCCTAATGTGAGAAACCAGAGGATATCTCACCCGTTATTCCCGGGGGATCTCTCTCTCAGGTAGCCAGGGCATGGCCATCACCTTTGGATCCAGACCCTGGGGGTGGACCAGTGGGTTAGGGGTCTTCGGGAATGGGGGTGAGGCAGCCAATGGCGAAACCGGTATTCCCACCACTCCTATTTTGTAGGATCCGATGTCCCAACACCCCCCACCAATCTGCAGAAACACTAGGCCAAGGAATAGGGAGACTGAGACTAGCTCTTATAAATCGTACTGGACATGTCCAGCTAATCGGGTCAGGCAAAGTCAGGCACTTGACACCTGATTCCAATTAGTTCTCCTTGCACGGATAAAAGGCAGAACCTAGAGACACACTCTGGACAAGGTGAAACACGAGTACGAGCAGAAATTCCGGGTCGAAGGCGCACCTACTGGAGCAGAGCAGAGGACCAAGGGATGAGAGCAGCAGGGTCAAAAACCCCAAGAGTTCCCTACAGGAGCTTGTTGCCTCCACAAGACAGCGAAAGACACGTGGAGAAGGTAAGAACCAAATATCGAACACTGCATTGTGTTTCAAGGACACTAGCGACCCTCCCGGTTGAACTACAGAGTTGGGGAGGAGAGGCCAAGCCTATGGTACAAACCTTGACTCGTGAATTGGAAATCGAAAAAGCATGAAAGAACCGCGCACAGCCTGTGAGTTGGCAAGCGACCCGAGAGACCGGTGTGTGCTAAGAAAGTTTGAAGTTTGCAACAAAATATTGCAAGTGAAGGCTGCATGTGTGTGGATGAGACATGAGGAAAGGCAGTCCTGTGAATGAACTGTCGAGCAAGAACGGCTGTGGTATCAGCGATACTGAGTAATATAGTGGTCAGGCGAAAAGGAGTAGCCCACTCGAAAGTCTCTGTGAAAGGTACATTGTTTGAGATTATAAAAGTACAAAAACTGTGCAAATGAAAGTGAACAAAGTTAACCCTGAGAAAAGGGGAGAGGAAAAGCTAAGCATTGAATAATGAGTGGAAGTGGTCCTGTAGTGGTCTATAAAAGAAGCCCTGCACATTCGAAAGTCTAAAAAATCCGAAAAGCGGTCTGAGCCCGGAAGAGGGAGACCGGAAGTGTAAAAGGCTTGGGGAAGGGAGCTCCGGCAAGTGTTGTTGAACTGTGAAAGGTCTGAGCCTGGCAGAGGGGGACTAACGCTGAACTGTGGAAGGACTGAGTCCGGCAGCGGGGGACCAACATTGATCTTTAGTTTTCTTTTTTTTGTTTCATTATTTGGGGAAGACTGGAACAGGAGCCATTAACGTGAAATATGAAAACAAATAGTGATTGAGGAAGTTAAAAAATGCTGAAGGCCAACATTATCAAGTCCTCTTCAAGTCCATTGTCCTCCCCTATTGTGCTGGTAACAAAACCCGAAGTCTTGGAGGTTTTGGATAAACTTCAGGCAGGTTAACACCATCTCTGTCTTCGGTGCCTATCCTATGCCACGTATCGATGAGTAAATAGATAAACTTGGAAGTGCCACCTTCCTGTCCACGTTAGATGTAACCAAGGAACATAGGCAGGTCCCAGTACATGGATCTGATAAGGAAAATACAGCTTTTTCGACACCAATGGGACTATTCCAGTTCAAAGTCCTTCCTTTTGGACTGCATGGAGCCCCATCCCCTTTCCATTGACTTATGGACAGGATTCTACAGCCCTACTCCGATGTCTGTGGGGCATAGTCATTTATAGTAAAACTTGGGAAGACCATCTTTTCCATCTGTCTACTATCATAAGAACCCTCAGAGAGGCTGGCTTAAATATGAATCCATCTAAATGTAAACTGGCTCAATCAGATGTGAAATACCTAAGCCTCTTTGTAGGGAATGGCAGTGTCCAGCCCCAGCAAGAAAAAGTGAAAGCCGTCCTAGATGTCCCCACACCCAAGACAAAGAGAGACCTCAGGGCCTTCCTAGGATTTATTGGTTCTTACATTAGGTTTATCCCGAAATTATCAGATAGAACAGCCAGATTAATTGACAAGCTAAGACATGCTGAACCTCAGAAGATTGATTGGATTGATGAGGATGAAGCATGTTACAACAACCCAAAAGAAATCTTATGTCAGAACCAAATCCTAAAATGGTAGATTTTTCCAAAGAGTTTGTGTTACAAACTGATGCCTCTCTCACAGGTTTTGGAGCAGTTTTATCGCAAGTATGCGATGGATTAAAACACCCCATGCTATTCACTAGTCGTAAACTTTTCCCACTTGAGAAGAACTCTTCTATATTGGAATTGGAGACCCTTGCCATGAAATGGGCAATTGTCCATCTAAAATACTGCCTTTTAGGAATTTCACACTTGTCACAGACCACTGCCCTTTAGTGTGAATAAGTAAATGAAAAGACTCTAACCCTCGAGTCATGCAATGGTTCTTAGATCTGCAACACTACTGTTTCACTGTGGAACACCAAAAAGGTAAAGAACAGAGGAACGTCTATTTCCTTGCCTGGTTTCCCTGTGAACAAATGCGGCTACATCGCATAGGGCAAAGGTATGTGAGAAACCAGAGGGTGTCTCACCTGCTAGTCCTTGGGGATCTCTCTCTCAGGTGGCCAGGGCACGGCCATCACCTTTGGATCCTGACCCTGGGGTTGGACCAGTACGGGAGGATGACCTGGGTGAGGTATCTTTGGGGAGTGGGGGTGAGGCAGCCAATGGTGAGACACGGTATTCCACCCTTTTTGGTACATCCAGCCCCTCCTATTTTGTAGGATCCAATCTCCCAACCCCCCACCCCACTTTCTGCACAAACACTAAGCTTAGGAAGAGGTTGACTGAGACTAGCTCTTATAAATCGTAGTAGACATGTCCCGCTAATCGGGTCAGGCACTTGACTTCAAGTGCAGACACCTGATTCAAATTAGCTCTCCTCACACAGATAAAAGTGGGAACCTAGAGACACATTCTGAGCAAGGTGGAAGACAAGTAAGAGCAGAACTTCTGGGGGAAAGGCGAACCTACAGGAGCAGAGCGATGGACCAAGGGACAAGAGGTTTGGGGAAGGGAGCCCCAGCAAGTGTGTTGAACTGTGAAAGGTCTGAGCTCAGCAGAGGGGGACCAACGTTGAACTGTGCAAGGTCTGACACTGGGAGAGGGGGACCAACGCTGAACTATGCAAGGTATGTGCCGGGCAGAGGGGGAACAACTTTGAACTTGTCTGAGCCCGACAGAGGGGGTCCGGTGGGAACTTTTTTGTTTCATTATTTGGGGAAGACTGGAACAGGAGCCTTTAATGTGGAAGGCCAGATGGGCCGCGACCCACAATCCGAACTGTTTCAGTGTTAAAGCCGGAGCTAGAGTGTGTAATTGTGCCTACAGAGACTGCCTTATTCCATGCTGTCTATACGTGGGGAGGAGAGCTGATTCAACCACATCTATTCATTCATCTCTTAGTTATAGGGCAAAGTAGGAGTTTTTCCAAACCCAATGAAGTTAATAAAGGTTTTACAAATGGTATCTTTTTTGTCAGTGTCCTACTTGTGATACCATGCCTCCCCTACATTAAGTTGTGCCTGGCAGATAAATAGGCTTACAGTTCTCAGGTGAAAATACCATGTTGTAAATTAGCTGCTTGGTTATTGACGTATAACTACATTATTAAGGAGTCCACAGTGTTTTATTAAAATTGAATGAATCAATTTATGTTTGAAACAAGATGGGAACATCCCTTCCAGGAAGAAAGCCTTGATGACATTTAAAAGTGCTGATGTAAAGAGGTCAGAAAATACTGTATCACTGAGGACGGATTGGGATCAGCTATAGGGTTAGAGGATGTCATAGATTTGACAAAAGCTTCCACAGCTGCCAATGGCAAAATTGATAACTCAAAGCAAATTTGGATAGACAAAAGGAGGACTGTTGTGAGCAGAGCTTAATTCGTGGTGAGGCTTGCCAGCGCTCAGACCAGCATTTATTTGTAATGACTGGCACATATTTCTGATCCCAGCTTGCTTATGCTGTGGTGTTTTGACAACTTTATTATTTTAACTGTCAGTCATTCATAGTAATATAACAATCAACAACAGTGTGCACTGGCCAGGCTCTCTGCATTCTGGGCTGCCTCAAGGTTATTCACAAACCTGATGGTTCTGGTTGGCAGCACTATTTATCCAATTTCAAGAATAACAATGAATTTGAATGTGACAGTACTGGGTACTGATGATGGACATGCCCACACACTTCCCTTCTCAATCTGCATGACATTGTTGCAAATGCTCCACTGCAATACCCAACAGGATGGGCTACACCAGTACTGTGACCAGCCGGCAGCCCCAACACAGGGACAAGGTTAGTGAATAGGACAGTATGCTGATATTTGAGTTTGGGGTCAGGAGGGAGGTTAATTCCCGCTGAATTGAGGAAACCTTATTGCTTTGTTTTCTGAGATACCAAGGTTAACACCAATAAAATCCCGGGACATTGAGAGGATTGAATTTATCGGTGACAAGAGGTTAGATTTAGTGGCCCCGGATACTGTCTTGGGTATAGTAACTTATCTTATTTTAAATTAGACAGACAACTTGAATCTGTATGGGATCACTGTCTCCTGGGACTCCATGGGAGGTTATGGGCAGGCTGTCTCTGTAATTCAGGAGATAGAGGGTAAGGCGGCAGTGATTACCGTAAATAGCAGGATCAACACAAGTCGTAAGATTTCCTGGGCACCTCATGTCACCTCTTCTTTTGGAGAGGAAATAGATTGGTCGTGGATCGGCTACTCTTTGAATAGGAGGGTCGAAATTATATCTCTTTGATCCCTGAGGGGCTATGAAGAACTCAGTATGATTTGAAGGAAGTCTAGGGGAAAGTCTAGGGGAAACAGTCATCTCTTTTCAAACTCTCAGTTGGGTGGTTACCCACTTTCAGTAGAAGACTTTCAGTATAATCCTCATTCAGGAATCGTGGCTGCAAAGTTGGCCAATTTTGGATGGCTTTAACGTTTTCTTACCATCAGCGAAATTTCAACAAGTAGGCCACCCATCTTGGAGCCTTGTGATTGCAATTAAATCAAGTCTCCTGCCCAGCAGGGCAAAAGATGTTATGATCCAGAAGGGTGCTCTGGGGATCATCTTCTCGATGATAATAGAGGATGTCCCCTCAAAGTGCTTCATTGTGAATATTTATTGGCACGAAGGGATTGCCCCCATTGAAAGACTTTCTGGTTTGCCTGGAAGCCTGGATCTTGGATTGGTTAGACCAGAAAGGGAATACATTTATAATAATGGCAGTTGACTTAAATTTGGACGAATTAAATTGCGTGTTTATAGATGAGGATGATGACATCATGATTGATATCTCTAAGTCTAAAAAGTGACTCTGGGAGGAAGTTGGATTTTCCCCCGCAACCAACCTGGGAAAAGTGGGAAATGAATTCAATCATAGATTATGCATTCATGGATCATATTTTATATGATTTGTGTAAGGGCTTTAAAGTGGTGAAGACAGACTTGACTGGCCACAATATGTTGGTGACATCTTTTGACATTCCCCTGGGCAGAAGAGAATTTATAAAAGCGGTTCAATTTAGGATTAATATGGGGAGGAACAAGATATATATCTTCAACAAATCAATGAACATCTTTAATGAGAATCTTCTTTAACATTGAAATGTGAGCTCATATGATTGGAAATTGTTCACTTTTAATGAGCCCTCATTCCATGAATATGTGAAGTGGACCTTGGAGAAAGTAATGGAAACTATACATTCCCATTCACAGAAGAAGTTATATGTTAGACATGTTAATTGTATTGATCCTAAGATTGCCAAACATAAGAAGGTCTTAAGACAGCATGTTCATTCCCTGCAAACCAAAAATATGTGTTGCCATATTGTTAGAACATTTCTAAATCTTACTGCTGCTACTCTTCGTCCTCTACAACATATCCAGAACAGGACTGCAAAACTTGTCCTTGGCCTCAAGCCCAGAGATTGTATCCCTTCAGCTCTGAAATCTCTTCACTGGCTCTCCGTCGCTGTGAAGATCAAGTTCAAGACCCTCTGCACTGACCACAAGGCTTTGTGGGGGCCTAGGACCGCTCTGCCTCCAACTTTCTCTTCCAAAACATCTTACTTCTTGAGCTCTCTGCTCATCCACCTCCAACTCTCTGAGGGTCAAACGCTTCACCAAGCACAGAGTTGGGGGCAGATCCATCTCCTCGGCTGAGGCCTCCCTCTGGAAAAGCCTCCCTGCCTCTCTCAAACTTTAGCAGAACCACCTCTGGTTGCAGAAACAACTCAAGACCTTCCTTTTCGCCTCTGCTTTCTCTCTTCCTCTCCCTTGCTGATGCACCTGACTGCTCCGGGCACTGGTCACCTGGTCACCCTCTGATCCTGGGCCCAGTCTCCTGCATTTCCAGTTGCCCTTGCACTACCTCCAGTCTCCCCAGCACTTAAGGCTCTGTATCTGAAACCCTACAGTCCCTTCTCTCTGCACTTATGAGCCACCCGCTGGCTGCACTTGTGAGTTAACTGCACTTCCCCCTTAATCTCCCCCTGGCACTTCTCCCCTTACCTCTTACCCGCACTTGCGCGATCTGGATGACACAAGACCTAGTAAGATCATTATTTTGTCCTCCCCCTTTTTCCCTCTCCTTGTCTTGTCGTGCCTAGAAACACTTGTGTACAGGCGCGTTATAAATGCCACATCGTATCATATCATATCATGCCACTGAAACGTCTTCACTGGGAATCCTTTCCCATATCTTCAGCAGCAATATATTCAGAAGTGCCGGTGACCATCCATCCGTACACCACTCCATGTACTGTCAACCCTTATTTATTTTTTCATTTAAAAAAAATGTTTCCCCCTCAAAATCTTTGTTTATTTATTTTTGTAGTGTTTTAGTGTCTTCCCACCCCACTACAATTCCATTTCTGTATCCATCCTCACTATCTCTTTACCTACACGTGTTGTTCATTTTTTAATTTTTAGGTTTCGTTAGTGCCCTTGCTACATTTAGAAGTCACATACCACTTTTGTGTATAAGAACTCAGTAGTTTCTTCTATCGAATCAAAAATATATTTCTTTGTCTTGCATGTTTTTTTAATTGAGCGAGGAAATGCAAATTGATATTGGTTTGTTGGTATCCAAGTGGTTGCACCAATTTGCATATTTCCTGTTGTCAAGTCTCACAGACTGTATACATATGCAGCTTTACAGAAAATGAGTATTTATTGGCTTCAATATTTTCTTCTTCAATGAAAAATGAAAAGATTTTGTCTCTGACCGTTAAACTTAAAAAAACGAATCAGCCTTTTTTCTTTAGGTTTTTTCTCAGATTGAAGGTTGGGGAACTGATATATTTTGTATCGTATTTGATAGCAGCTCTGTTATACATGTTTCCACTGTTTTATGAACATATTTTGCACTCTCTATAGCACTTAACAGTTGGGCCGTATTTGTAAGTGCTATTTGTTCCAGCTGTTGAGTTTTTAGCTTCAGTTAATCTAATGTCTTTAACTGGCCATGTTAAGCACTTAATATGTTGCTACTACTGATGGTGTATGCTCAATGCCTAGTTTCAATAGTTTAGCAGAGATTTCTGTAAATTGGCACATGTGCATTTTATTTCAATTTGCAGATTAGCAAGATTATCAAAGTCACTATTGGTGTCATAATGTAATCGCTTAAGATCTTACCTGTCCTACTCTTTGTCATTATTCATCAGTATCCTGTGAGGTATCCATCTGTTCAGGATTTGCTTTACAGATGCCTTTTGTCTTTCTACTGCTTTTCCCCTGCCTTCGTTTATTCCTGAGTATAGTTCATTTTAGGTCTTGTTCTAGCTTCATCTTCCTGTCCATCCTATGAGCAGTCCTCTGAGACAGCACAGGTCTCTAGCACAGATGAGGATTTAATAGCCAATTTCATTTGACTATTGTACTAACCTTCAAAAGCAATGCCAAGGATGTGTAGCTATGAAGTGGTATGATCTGAGATCCCGCCAAAATATTCTGTGTCCCACTTCATTATTACAATAAGGACACCTGACGGAAGGTGGCTAAACTATAAAAGGATTATCTGATTCACACACAAATGGAAAGATTGTTTTTAGGTTTCACATATAAGTGAGAATACAAGCGGCAACCATTTATTTGATTTTTTGAGGTTAAAGTAAATCTAAGGGAAACTAATCGAAGAAGTCACACAGGGCCTGGTGAAAGAAACTCACAACCAAATAGGATTAAGATTGCAAACTCAAAAACATGTTTTCGAATTTTTAAACTCTTTGGGTTGGCACAGATAGGAAAGGATACAGGGAAAAAGTACAAGGGAAAGACACATATTTGCATGCTTTTGTAAATTCTTACAATGAAAGGTATGAGCAAAAAAAAAAAAGAAAGCAAATGAGCTTTGGGTGGATAGACAGATGCATGGACTCATATTTGGGAACTGGTGATTTTGTTAAATTGGAGGGGTGTAAATATTCCCCAGAAATATGTCAGAGTGACCGAGCACATCAAGGGAGCCTGAACCAACCAAGGAGGATTCGGGGGTGGGGGGGTCCACCTCACGACAACACTTTTTGAATAATGGATTAAAATGGTGCATTATACAGCAAACTTTCTGTGAAAAATTAGGTAAAAAGCCAGTTTGCAATCTGTTTTGTAGAAACATGAAAAGATCCACTGTATGCAAATCACCAACCGTGCACAGGAACTTCTCACACTTTCTGTGTCCATATATTTCCATGCTGGCTGCACCAACATGTGCCAATATTCCCATATAAGAACATATTCATGTTTGCTTTGCGGATATTGCCTGTAAAGTATTTTATTAATTTATAACATTTTTGTAATGCCCAAACTCAAGGGTATCACAGCGTTTGGAACGATAGCAGAGACATGGAGAAAATAACAGAGACTGGCATTAGTCGTAGCATGATAGGCATTAGTCATGCTTATAAAACATCTATGTTTTTAAGAGTTTTGTGAAAGTGTTGTAGGATTGTTCATTTTAGAGACAGGGTGGAAGCGTGTTCCAAAGGGTGGGAGCAGGGACACAGAATGACAGTTTTGAATTTGTCTTTAATTTGAAGAACAAGGCTTCTTAAAAGATGATATACAAACTGTACAAATAGAATAACTTGTATAACATGAAAGAATGAGAACAATACTTTAAATTATAATTATAAAATTAAGGTCTGTGCTGTTGCAATAATTCAGACACATTTTCGGCAATCAGCTGTACTGCGGCTTCTAGATACATATACACAGCCCTGGCTGCCTCTTTCGATGGCAATAATAATATAAACGTAGTAGCTTCTTTTATTGTAGTCAATTTGTCTTCCTTAAAATTGGTATTAAAGATCTTCACCTGGGCTTGTAAAAAGCTGGACAGAAAACTACAAATGAACCAGCTCGGGGAATAAAAATACAATGCATGGACAACGGATATTCAAATCGGGACGCCATGTATATTGAGCCGTCCTTTCCCTTAACTAGCGAATGTCAACGACTTGTCCTCAGCTGTAACAAGACAGTCTTTTGAAATGAGACGAGTGCATGTAATCAGCGCTGTGCCCCCCACAATTGTGGTCATGATACCTGAATTTACTGCTTTTTGAACTCGGAACAATCACACAAGTCCCTTCTAAGCTCCAAATATTTTTGTTGCACCAATTTGACATCAATTTTGGAATTGTTTGCCGGAACAGAATAAAGTCCTGACAAATCAATGCTCGCAAATGCTTTTTCCAAGGATTTCAGCCAGGTGATATTCCTGCAGGTATCAGAAAGTTTCAGATCTTGTATGATCTCATGTGTTAAATGATGCTCTAGGCTTATACGATTGTTTGTTTAGTCCAATTCTTGATGGAGCAGATGGATTGAGGTACTCTTGGTTGTCCCTAAAACCTTTCAGAGGAATAAGTTTTCCTTGGCCTGGATCGTTTCCATTGGAAACTGACCGCAGACTTCAGCAACATAAGCATATGATGTCACAGGCTCTGCCCGGTAAATGTTAAGTGTAGGATCAATGCTCAACCCACCAATCTCCAGTCCAAACCTATGCAGTGCACCACATGTCTGTGCACATTTGTGTGCTGTTTCAGAATTGTGGTCTGACCAATTTATCCTGCTATTAAAAGTTACTCTGAAAAATAGGTACATTTGTCCGCCAAGATGCAAAAATATGAGGCAGTTTTTGGGCTGCAAATAACTTGGGACTTCTATATGTTGATTAACAAGTCTCTGACACCCATATATTTCACGTAGGTATTTACACGTTTCTGTAGTGCTGCCGGAGTACGAGCCAGCAACACTTTGTCATCGGCATAGGACAGAACAGTAATGTTTCTACCCACCACTCTAGCTGTATCTTTGGTGATTTTGTACAATTCAGTTGCCAGGTTGCTGACATAGAGGTTGATCAATAGTGGGGCCAGGACACACCCTTGACTGACCGCACATAAAATGTCAAATGATGGAGATAATTCCCCTTCAGTGTTCAGCTTCACTGTCGCCTTTTGGCCCATGTGAAGGGAAATTCATGTATTTAAAATGGGCGCTGGTAGACTCATCACTCATAGCAAATTCTACAGCATTGCATGGTTAAGCCAGTCAAATGCTTGGCTAAGGTCCATGAACCCCAAGTAGACTGGACATAACCTTTAACATACTTGTCCACAATCAAACTGAGGTTCAGGACCTGCGCTACTGTAGTGACACAAAAACCGGCGCCTCCAGCTCTTTTGCTCTTGTAGCATGGGGTGGTCAGCCAGATGCTGGAGCTGGATCTTACAGAATGTATCGGGTGATTTTGTGTGATGCATTCATTGAGGTAGAGCATTGCATCCTTGTAGATGCACCGGTGGCCAATAGTCAAGGTTTTAATGTCAACATGTGCTTTGATAGATAGCCAGTGGGCTTCACGTCTGAATTCTGAGATATGATCAGATCATTTTAGACCCAAGGCTGGCATGATATGATATGGCATTTATAACGCACCTATATACAAGTGTTTCAAGGCACGAAAAGAGCTTTGCCCGCAGAGCTTTGTTTTGCAACAATTGCAGTTTGTTCAGACTGGAGGAGGAGGTGCCCATCAGGCGCATGTTACAGTAGTCAGGTTTTGTGAGGAAAAGTGCTTCTGTGAGAGTGAATCAGTTGCTGGGAGAGAGGAGTTGCCTGCTGAGGGAGATGAATCTGGCTGCATAGGCCAAAGCAGAGCAGAGGCTAAGGCATTTATGTACCTGGTCATGGTTAGGTCTGCCTCCAAGTGGAGCCCCAGTGTTTTGACTTGTTTCAGGACCTGGATGTGTGTGTGCCTTTAATGCAGAGAGTGGCAAAGGCAGGATCCAGGCTTTTTAGTCAATAAGGGAAGTCAACAATGAGGAGTTCAGTTTTGTAATTGTTTAAACAAAGGCTATGGGAATTCATCCAGTTTATTATAGTGTTGTACATTACATTGATTGCAGTAGTGTCCCAGGTGTAGTCACCAGAGATGGGTATGAGTGTTTGGGTATAATCTGCAAAATTCATGAAGATGATTACTTGTGAGTCCAGGAGGTCGAATAGAGGCTCTGTGTATGTATTGTAGAGTGTGGGTGATAAGCAGGAACCTTGTAGGGCACGTAATACAGCCGGGACAGTCTCAGCAGGTGCCTCCCAATGAATACTCTAGTGGTTTGACCACTGGGGAATGATTTAATCCAGGAAGGAGCTTAATCTGAGAACTGTAAATGCTTGCTAAGGAGGTGGCAAAGTTTGTGATAGTCCACTAAGTCAAATGCGGCCGTGAGATCTAATAGGAGGAGGATAGCTAGGTTGTCAGAGTCACAGATGTTATCCATTTGTATTTTTAGGTCCAGTAGTGCTGTTTCCGTGCTATGTTCTGGGTGGAAACTGGATTGTCTCTTTCCGAGCAAATTACTTTGCTCTAGGAACTGCTGGACCTGTGTGTAGGCTAGAGGATTGAGTATTTTGAGCAGGAACGGGACTGTGGTGATGGGGCGGTAGTTTGTGGCAATGGCAGGATCTAGTGAGTTTTTTTTAGAAGTGGGGTGATCCAAGCAGCTTTGATACTGGAAGGTGTGTTGCTGATCAGGAAGGGGGAGTTAAAGAAATCAGTAATAATGGGAGCTAGGGTGAGCATGCAAAACATTCACTATGTGTGCTGGGCTTGGGCCTCCTTTGCGGCTCAAGGTTTTTAACGCAAGATGGTTTTGAGAACATGTTCTTGCGATACTTGGGAGAATGAAAACGTGGGGATAGATGTAGTAGGGGCTACATTGGGATGATCAGGGAGCTTACGTGCGGGGGCTTTGATGGCAAGCAAGACGCTTTTGGCACTGGTTTTAGTGTGAAGAGTCACAATTTTGTAATACGATAAGAAAACCAGGCTAGACACATAATGTGTAGGCCAGCCTAGACACATAATAACACCAATCAGGCTTACTTTATCAAAGATTCACAGTTAAAAATGGTCGGCCACAGTAAGAATGTACAGCTAGACTGGCTCTAGGAATATAATAACACTTATCATGCTGGCTTTATATGTAGATGCCCAGTAAAAAAATTATACACCACAGTGAGCAATTTTCGCTAGACTGGCTGCACCAAGATGCCAGTCTATCCACTTAATAACATGTATCATGCTTGCTTTATCATAAATGCCCTGTAAAAAAATGCAATGCTACAGTAAAACAACATTGCAAGGCTGGCTGCACTAAAATATACAGGTTCCAAACACTGACACACATCATGCTTCCTTTATCAGAGATCACCATTACAACAAGCCATGCCACAGTAAGAAATAGCTAGAGAAGCTGCACCAAAATGCCAGTCCTGCCACATAATAACACATATCATGCTTGTTTCATCTTAGATACCCAGGAAAACATGCTACAAAAAAATCAATGGGCAGCACAAACACAAAACATACTCATTCACCCAACATTCTCTTGTTTATTCACTCTCAGAATCCATTCGGACATTCACACGTGCACCCTCACACTATAGACATGTGCACTCAGACACATATTCATCATACACTCAGTCATTCACCCACACATGCATGCAAACATGCACACACCATACATTATAAAGCTCCAGACTCTGATTCGCTGGTGTTGCCTTACACGGCCATGGAAGCACTCTTGCTCTCGTGCCCCACAAAATATAACCATGAATCAAAGAGCAATTCCCCGTTCCTCCGCATGCGTGCAGGAACTGGAGTGCTCTCATCTTTCCACCCAAAGCCATCACAATGTCGGGGGAGTCTCAGGAGTGCCACTCTGCACACTTTCAGTGGCGCAGTTCCCGAGAATGCATCCCAAATGGGCCAGGCAAGGCCCAGGAAGCAGAATCCACGTTTCCCTTTGATAGTTTAACCCAGCCCTGTCATGCTCCCTCAGCTGCAGCAAGAGACTGATCAGTGTTTTCATTGGGATGGTGCAGCTTCTCCATAATTGGTGAAGATACTGGTGCGTTGGTCCCCCCTCGCCCATTTTGGAAGTGCGCCCTTCCATTTGACCTGTGGCTCTGTGTGTGTGGTGAGAGGGGGCTTTGCGATATTTTGGAGACAGTGGAATGGACACTTAGAAGCAAAAATCATGGATTCTGGATGCTGCTCTGATTTTCTCATGATTGACTAGCAAATGGCATTCTTTGCGACTGGCATTGCCTTGGCAGGTACACGTCCCATTATCTCTTACTGAGTACCACAACTGAGAACGTTAGAGTGAGATTTGAGACAGTGCTCAGTCTTCCAACTTACATACTCAGATGATGGAGATTGAACCTGGTTTATGCCTCGCAGAAACCTTAGACCCTTGCCACCAGTTTGGCCCCTCTCCTCACCTGCCAATTCCTATTTCCTTGTTGCTTATAATACAGGATGTATCTATTTGAGAGATTGAAAGAGGGAGAAACAAAGATAAATACAACGAGAGAGAGGGAGGGGGAGAGAGAGAGAAAGAGAGAAGGAGGGAGAGAGAGAGAGACAGAGAGAGAGAGAGAGAGAGAGAGAGAGAGAGTCTGACAGTGGCAACGTGAGAAAGGGGTATGGCAGCTGTAACCCAAGGCTAGTGGTAGGAGTCTGGGGGGTGGGGGGAGACCAGGTTGTTTGTCTTGTTAGGCCTTTTCATGCTTTGCTATGACCTCCACTGCTTTGTTATGGATTTCATGCATTCTAATGTCTTTATCATGCCTTGTAAGGCTAATTAAGCGTGGCTACATGTGCCTTCATTGTTTGCACCCCTCCCTAATATGTTCACCATTATACTGCATACCTTATA
Source organism: Ambystoma mexicanum (assembly GCF_040938575.1). Lineage (NCBI taxonomy): Eukaryota > Metazoa > Chordata > Amphibia > Caudata > Ambystomatidae > Ambystoma > Ambystoma mexicanum. Next base: position 1,104,170,661 of record NC_090930.1, on the reverse strand, counting down.
CTTGTGCACTTCCAGTTGTCACACTGTGATGCTGGCCGCTGGGATTTGCTCCCTTACGTCGCACTGTAATACTTCTACTTTGAGTCCCACTGTAAATTTGCTCGACTGTGGGTTTACTCCTTTCTGTCCCACTACAATGTTTTGCATTTGAGTTTTTCATCTATGGTGTCCCTCTTTGATGTTGTCCCGGGGTCCCCAATGCAATGATTGTCCTACGGTGATTTTGCTCCCAGGTGACCAGTGTAATTTGCATGACTGACTCCTAGATATTACATCTTGACCTTGTAGCATGAGGAATTGTTAACCAGGACTCTGCCCTCTTTAGAATCCCAACTCAGAAATCTAGTCTGGGACTATTCTCACCCACCGTCTACTTACCAAACATTGCTGCATGCCCCCTATATTTTCCATATCATGCTGTCTTCCTGTACTCTGATCCAAGACTTGTCACAACACACTAGGGGGGTTCATTGCGAGTTGGGCAGTATTCTGGCAGTAAATCTACCAGAATGCTGCTTGACAAAATGACGGTTACCACCACTTGGTCTGGTGCAATTACCGCTGGATTACAAGTGGCAGTGGTGGTGTAAGTCCCCATTTTATTTTAGTTAATAGGACTCAATGGGGAATTTTCGGCAGCATTACTGTGGCGGTAATTCACCTCCGTTAATGCTTCCAAAAGTAGGCAGAAATCTGGCAGATATACCTCGAGCTTATAGCTAGAGGGGAATCCTCCGACTTTCCATCCAACTCATAGTTGGGCAGGGCTGTAATGCAGCGGTATATGGCAATACCACCGCATTTAACCCGCATCACCCACCTCGTAATGACCCTGTCCATTACCAAGCTCAAACCTGCGTGCATCAGAAAATCTTTTCAAAAGTACCTTACCGGACTGCGCCACTACCCAGATGTCACCTAAGGCGCACCCTTGATACCAGGGTCACAGTGGACCCTTAATGTAGTAACATGCTCTATGATCAAACACACACAAAGCATACCAGCTAAGCCACTTGAACAAAGCAATTGAATTACCCTCACAACAGACATCAAACACACAGCGCTTTGCCTCCATAACCAGCTTACATCTCAAAGTCCCATCCAATACATTCAAGCATCATGGGCAAACAAAGTTCTCTGCTGGACACAAATACCTCTATTTTTTTCGGCACCTAGAAACAGACCTGCAAGCAGCTATATTGTGTTCTCCCTCTCTCCAAACTAATCTAACCCAACCCTCTATCTTTCAGAGCTGACAAATTGTCTGGAGACCACACAAAAGGCAGTGAGCAGTATAATGCTCAGTAACATAACACAACATAAGGTGCCATTATATACTATAAACACACAAACAGGGAAAAGGGGCACTAACATTTAATAAACTGCCAACAAGGTCGGCGTAACACAAAATGTGGGGGACTCCCCTGCAAGCCATGCTGAGGGCACCCCCCCTCCAGCTCAACAACAAATCACGGGATGTGCTACACTTTGGGCCAGCCTAGATTATCATGCTTGCACAAAACGCATGAACGTGCTGCTGAAGGGGTATGCCACACACTGTACTAGGAGAAAGATATAAATGTGTTTTAATGCAATATACAGCACACTTTCTGAGAAAAATTGGCTAAAAGGCCAGAGTTTTTGCAATTGGGTTGTAGGGTAACACCAATTCAATACACGCAAGTCACCAACAGTGCTCAGGAACATGAATGCTTTGCTATTAAAAATGCCATGCTAGTTTGAAAACATGTCCCACTGGCTGCACAATGACCAGTGTAGACACGTAATAACATTACAGTAAAGCATGCCAGGCCACATTTGGACATACCTAGAGTGGTTGCACAAATCTGCCAGTGGAAGCAATAACACTCATCAAGAAGAGACCACACATTGAAGCCTGGGTCTCTGCGGCCTCTAACAACACGGCCAAGCTCTTTAAAATCTGTATGGAACTGGTCAATCCTATTGCGGTCTTCACCTCTCCTGTTCCCTCCCAGGCCCTCTGTATGGCTATGGCCAATCACTTCACTGCTAAAACTCAGGAAATCCAGTCCACTATCTCCTCTTCCTCTTCCTCTCTGTCTTCCTGTCTCGGCCCCCCTTTGGCTATCTCTACCTCTCTTCCTCCTTTCTCCCCTTTCTCTCTGACAACACCTGACGAGGTTTTTAGACAAGTCCGATCCATGAAAGTTCCATCCAAACATGTGCTCCCCTGCTCCTCCAAAACCATCAAGGACCATATTGACACCCTTGCGGCAGACTTGGACAATTTCTGTAATCATTCTTTCACCACTGGAACATTCCCCTCTCCCCTTAAGCACTCTCTTGTGCACCCACTCCTCAAGAAGCCGTCTGCCGATCCTACCTGTCCAGCAAATTATCGCCCAATCTCCATCACCCCTTTCCTGGGCAAACTCTTGGAAAAATGCTGCCCATCCCCCAACTTACTTTCCACATCACAGATTCGGCCCTGGAGTGGCTGGCCTCCTTCATCTTGGACTGCCCTCCCAAGTCCAACTTGGTCCCTTTCTCTCTGCCACCTCTCTCTCTACCTGTGGCATTCCCCAGGGCTCTATCCTCTCACCCTGGTTTTTCAACCTCTACTTGACCCCTTTGGCCCACCTGATCTCTACCTTCTCCTCTAAATTTCAGTGTTATGCGGATTGCACTCAGCTTTCCTTAAGACTCCTCTCATCTCTTGCTCATTCCTGACTCTCTATCCGTGATTCAGGATTGGTGCGACTCCATCGATCGCTGCCTTAATGTCATTAAGATGGAGATCCTTCTCATGGGACTCCTGGCCCTGCTTTCCCTCTCTCACTATACCTGCCCACCTTGCGCCCTCCTTTGCCTTCCTGCGAGGCAAAAATCCTTTTGTGTCATCTTCGACTCCACTCTCGCTTTCTCTCCTCGCATCTCGAATGTCGCCAAGAAGTCCCAATACCTACCAGCTGCTCCTCCTCAAAGGGACTCTTCCCTTTCTCACTTTCCCCCAGAAGCTCACTGTATCCAGAGCCTTGTTTCTCGCTAGGTTGGACTACTGCAACAGCCTCTTTCTCAAGCTGCCTTCCTCTACTCTCCGCCCTCTGCAACTAAGCCAGAACAGGACTGTGAGACTTATCCTTGGCCACAAGCCCAGGGATCATATCTCCCCAGCCCTGAAATGTCATCACTAGCTCCCTGTGGTTGCAAGAATCAAGTTCAAGACCCTTTGCCTTATCCACAGGGCTTTCTGCGGTTGGGCCCACACTACATCCAATACTCTCTTCCAAAATACCTTCTTTCTTGAGTCCTTCCCCCAGCTACCTCAAACTCTCTAAGGGTAAGATGCTTCTCCAGGCAGAGAGTGGGGGGTAGATCTCTCTCCTCTGCAGATGCCTCCTTCTGGAATGGCCTCTCTGCCCCTCTCAAACTTGAGCAGACCACCTGATGTTCCAGAAGCAGCTCAAAACGTTCCTCTTTTCCTCTGCTTTTGCTCTCCCCCTCCCCCTGTTGACCTACCTGGGCTACCTGTCTGCTGTACCAACTGGTTTCTTGGCTACCCTCAGAGTCTCACTGAGTCCAGGCTCTTTCATGATCAGTCACTCCTGCACCTCCTCCAGCCTACCATGCATTTAGGGGCTGTAACTGTAACCCTACAGTCCCTTGTTCTCCTTGCCCTACCCAGAGCCGCAGGGCCCTGGCTGCACTTACTCAGAGCATTACTGCCCTGTTTTCCCCTCCCTTCTTCCTTGCACATCCCCCCTCCCTTTCACCTTCTCGTTCTCGCACTGCAATGATCTGAATGACACAAGGCCTAGTAAGATCATTTGTCTTGTCCTCCATCCATCTACCCTCCCTTGCTTGTCGCCCCTAGAAACACTTGTGTACAGGTGTGTTATAATAGACTTATATCATATCATTTTATCACAGATGTCCAAAAACATATACAATGCCACAGTAAGAAACGGCTAGACTGGCAGCACCCAAATGTCAGTCTAGCCAGGTAATTACCTTGCGCAGTTGAAAAAAAGTTCTACCAAACTGAGGACTAACTAGACTGGCTGCACCAAAATGCCTCTCTCGCCACTAATACCACATATCATGCCTGCATAGCCTGGACATGAACAAAATGATTTATTGCACCATCCCACCCTCGCATGCCCTACCCCAACCTTCAAAGTCTGCTCCTTGGCCCAGAGTTACCTTCACGTCCCTCTTCCTTGCCCCAGAGCTTATGTTTGAGGCTCCTTGCCTCATAGGTTAGTACTGGGATGAGGAAGAGTGGGATTAGGAGTAATGAAGATACAGGTAGCTAAGAGGGGCATTACCTGCATGTACCTCTACCTCCTCCCAGTACTTGTGTATGAAGCATATTGCCTCATGCACAAGTACTGGCTCATACACAGGTACAGGGACGAGGAAGAATAGGGCTAGGAGTAATGATGATATAAGTAATTAAGGCAATAAACTCAAGTAGGGGATTAACAATGTTGAGTTGGCTGGGCTGCAGCACTCACTCCCAGAAATGTTGGGCTATGTTGATTCAACCTGGCTGACCTTCAGAGCCGTTGCCGGACAGAACAGGACACAGATGTTAAATGGCACCTGGGTTTTGCTGTTAACAAGGGCCCAGCAATTACTAACGTAACGCATTTTACTGTTAGTACCTGCATTCAAATGCCAAATTTTGTAGGCAATTCAAATTGTGTTATGGGTTTAGTACGAAGTGATTGGAAGGGTAGAAAGGGAACAGGAGACCATTCATTCTCACAGTAGTTCATAAGTGGGTGCTTTCGCACTTAAAGGAGCGAGTTAACTGCTTGTAACATTGCAACTGCACTAGAATAGTCTCATTAAAATGCGTAAAGAAGTTAGATGCCCCCACACAAATAAATGTGCCCCTCCCCTACAGCCAGTGAAGTTAGCACTCCTCCCAACATTTGAAGGATCAGCCCCCCAGAAATTAGGTTTTGTTGCGCCCCTGAACACAAGCACACACACCATTCACGGTATACACACTCACCCAGCCATCCATACATTTAAGTGTGCACTCTTTCACCATACAGGCCCACCCAGGCAGCCATCTATACATTTAAGTGTGCACCCTTTCACCATACACTCACGCAGGCAATCACCTATACATTTAACGGTGCACCCTTTCACCATGCAGGCACACCCATGCAGCCACCCCTACATTTAAGTGTGCACCCTTTCACTGTACACGCACACACGCACACCCAGCCACCCATACATTTGTGTGCACCCTTTCACCATCCACTCACACAGGCAGCCACCCACAATACACTTGCACATGTCATGGGGTTGAAGGGAGCCCTATTACTTCAAAAATAAATTGTTTCTTTTTGAAATCACTCTGACTTCATAAAGAAATTATTTCCGTTAAGGACCAAACCATAACGGAAATATTTTCTTTATGAAGGCAGAGTGACTTAAAAAATAAACTATTTCTTTTTGAAGTCATAAGGCTCCCCCACCTGATGACATGCAGGCGCAGCCTGGGGTCTTCCATGCCATGGGGTGGGGGGAGCCCTTCAAAAAGAAAGTTTCTTTTTGTAGTCATTCTGCTTTCATAAACACATTATTTCATTATTTCTGCTACAGAAATAATTTCTTTATGAAGGCAGAGTGATTTAAAAAAGAAATTAAAAAATAAGATTTTGAAAAAATATTTGTTTTCATTTTTTTTTAAGGGGGGGCCCCCTTCCAGGTCATGTTCTAGTGGGGACCACCACGCCGCAGGGGCTGCGGGGGCCCCTGTTACCCCAGTGTCACTGAAGATCCTCCAAAATCTACCAATCTCTTCTAATACACAAGTTGTGAGGTTACCCTGTATCTTTCTGCTCTTACATCTTTTCAAAACTAACAGAACGAAAGTGAGAGTCATTTGGTCATTGAATTGGCCCCCTGACCCACTCAGAGCACTCGAAATCTCAATGGGCTATTCAGTGAATCTTATTGGCTCACCAAACAGAACCACATTTGCCTGAAAGCACAGGACGAGTTCAGGAATTGTTATTGGCTACTAAGGTGCCTCTGGCAGCAGTCGAAGTGGGCAGTAGCGCTTGGGAGCGGTGCTCCTCTACTTTTTTTAATTACCTTTTACTGTTACTATACTAAAAAGAAACTGTTCCGGAATGGGTTTGTTTTAAAATAAAAGTGTAGGAATCAGTTGAAACTTGTACCTTCAGTGCACTGCACTGAATATTTCCTTAAACAGCAGGCGCATTTGTTAGGGGTTTCTATTGTGCTTGGGGGAGGGGAAGGGCGTGGCAGTGGGGTTTGTGAGGAGTGGGGACAGGCCAGTGGGGAACATAGTTCCACTACTTCTTTTCATGCACTCCGATCACTGGCCTCAGGGGAAACACCACATGCAGGTGGCTGAATAGTGTCGAGCCACGAGTAAGGCTGGGCAGTGTGTGCGTGTGTTTCTGTGTGTGTTTGTGTGTGCGTGTGTTTGCGTATTAACTGACATTGGCTTGTTTACTTTGAGGAGGAGATAGGGTTGAAAAAAGAAGTCAAAAGCAACAATCACATGTGGAGAAACGGAGAACATGTCAAGGGCTCTGTATTGTAAGATAAAATGTACTTCTATGGTTTATCAGCAAAGAAGTGGCACTTGAGTAAAAGCTAGGATTGGCCTCAGCAAGAGAAGAGGTAAATGAGGAAAGGGGAATGAGTTCGAGGACGCAGCTTTCATGGACTCTGAGAATATTAGAAAATGTGTGGTTTTGTTGTTTAACTGTCTAAATAAAGAGATTAAAAGGAAAACGTGTGTTCTGGGGCTGGGGTCAGTCTTCAGAGAACATGTCAGTGGTGGCGGCAGAAGAGGGAAGGACAGGTTTGGGTCTGAGGGTAATGAGAGGTGGCTGGAAGGGCAGGGCCGGGTGAGAATGGGAAAGAGACTGGCATCAAGCAGACAGTTGCCAGTGATGGGGGAAGAGAAGGGAGGTGTTGTAATTTAAAAGATGTATCGCTTGGCTCTGAATTCCAGCTTAAAAAGCATGTCGCTCCTGGCACACGGAAAGCAATTAGAGAACTCAGTGTATTAATCATAGCGGTGACTTCACTAGATATAAAAACAGCTCCCAGGTTCACTTCTTTTGAAAAGTCATTACACAGATATTGATAGTTCAGTGCGTGATTTACAGGTTGAAATGGACGTCCATTAGATGGAGCAATGCATCCCCTTACACGCCTGTAAATGGAGTTCCAGGCTGCTGCCTTTCATATGTAGAAAATCGCATGTATTTCTGCAGAACACATTGAAATGCCCAGAAAAGGGCTGTAGGGGGGATTTCTTCCCCGCTAAGATACTTGGCAGTCCTTGCTAGATTTTGCATACTTCAGATAAGCTCATTAGTAAGATATGTCAATTATAAAGTTCTTCGCCAGGGATGGTAGCGAGGAAGGTCATTCAATAAACTGGGCCTCATTGCAGAGATGTAGGGTATAAATGCCACAGCGAGAAATACATAACCACTGGTGGTGATTGCATTGGTGCTGGCTCTCCACATATTATCAAACAATACCATGGTTGAGATGAGTGCATCAGTCTTAAAAACATTACAATCCTTTAACAAGCTGCTGCACCTTCCTTCAGGTAATAATGGAGGAGTTGGTACTAAAGGACTCCGATTCCAGCCCCTGAAAGGTAACTATGTAACCACTAATTGTGTTCATACCACTGGCTGTACACTTGTAATGCAGCAGTATTGACTTACTGAAAAAAGCAGAAAAATATGGGTTCTACTCGGATGTTTTTAAGACCAGCAGTACTATCCCCCAGTGGTGTTGACTGCAGATGGTCGCCATATTTCTAGTGACCAATACCGATGAGATTAGCGGCGGCAAAGTGGTAGTCTGTGCAGAACAGTAATATACCACTGACAGGTATTTCTTACTTAAGTGCCTGGTTTCTGCAATTTTATATATGGGATAAACTACCAGGGACGTGTAATTTCACCAAAATGTCAGGAGTAGCGGAAGTGACATCACACAACCCTGGACCTCTGATGAGATCATAGGAAGTTATGTAATTTGACCCCAACCCGAAGTGACATCACAAGAAGCGCTGGAACACAACAGACAACAGTTCGCCCTTGACAAAACAGGAAGTGGCATCACATAGCATTGTTCCTAAGTACACTACCAAAAACATGGTTACAATATCACTGTAATGTGATATACATTTCATAGAAGAATGGATCACTGTATGTATCATTAATATCATTATGTATAGGGCCATATTACCAACCTACTGTGAATGCAAGCAGACCTCGAAGACCAAATGATAATGATGTGTTATTATATAGCACTTAGGCTTAAGCGCTTCATATAGAACAAATATATATACAATATCACCCAACCTGTGTTGGTACTCATTTATCAAACTGAGAAGGATGAAAGGCTGAGTTGGCCTTGGCGGGATTCGAACATGTAACCTACAGATCACACACAGATCACAGCAGCAAGCGCTCAATGCACTGACCTATCTTACCTGCTATAGCTATATTACCGGCTATAGTAAAATAAACAATTACATAATTGAATGTTCCCAAAGCCAGAAAGCAAATTACGCTCTGTAGTGGATACCATTAAAATGATAACTGAGATTTAACAGCAGGCCATTTCATCTGCAGCTCTGGTGCAAATTTGGCTACATGTCAAGCCTTCATGGATCTACTTTTCAGGCTGCAGAAGTTGGCCCAATACATACCATTGGGATGGTTCATAACTATTGGGCCTCATTACACGGACGGCGGTGGACCAAGGTGCTATTAGCACCTTGGTCCATGCCGGTAAAATACCGGCACCGCCTTGGAGGAAAGGGGAATTACCGCCCTATTCCAAGGTTGGTGGGGTGGTAATTCCCCCTTCACCCATTGCCCTTCCCCATTCCCATTTTTGCCCCATAGGGCATAATGGGAATGGGCTAGGTGCTAATTACGGCACCGCAAATTGCGGTACTGTAATTAGCTCCCTGGTCCCTTTGCGGGTTGGTTTTTAACGCCTGTAAAAAGCAGGCGTTAAAGTCTCCAACCCGCAAAGGGACCTCGTAGTAAGGCGGTAAGGGTTAACGGTCACCGGTACCATTAACGGTGACTGTTAACCCTTACCGCCGTCCGTGTAATGAGGCCCTATGTATTAAAGAATTTAGCGCAGCGCAGGGAAATCAGTGTACTCACACGGCATCCCGTACTCTGGGCACTTGTTACCTCAAACATGCAAACAAACATCCTGAACAGTACATGCCATCAAGATAGGAACCATAGACACATTACAAAAAATCCTTAATTGTGGCACAATGAAATCAAGTGCCACTTTATATGCTATGGACAAACATGTCTGCACTGTACACAAGCTTTTAGGCACAAGGACTTTGTCAAGTGACCGAGGATACCGAGATGGAATGTCTTGCGATGATCGTAACACAGACAACAGCAGAAAAAAAAACATCCTATAACTGCAACTTGCGAAAAACAAAGAGCCTCATTATGAGTTTGGAGGTAAGTGGTAAAGTTGGTGGTATCTCAGTTACCACCAACATTACCACTATGCCAAATTACAAGTTTTGGCCTTAAGTGGAGGATAACACCCAACTCGCAATACGGCCCAAAATACATAGGGCCTCACTACGCGGTAGGCGCTAAGGGATTACCGGCACCGGTTTGATTGATTGATATTTTATTTGTATCGCGCTTGTACACAAGTGTTTCAGAGCACAGCATGGCAAGGGAGGGGAACAGGGGAGAACAAAACAGCAACCTTACTAGGCCCAGTGACATTGAGAACGTGCAAGTGCATGGGAGAGGGGGGAGGGGAAAAGTGCATGGAAGGGGGGAGAGGTGGAAAGTGCGAAGCAGAGGAGAAACAGATAAATAAAAATAAATCAATAATAAAGGCAACAAACAGTGGTAATGCAGCCAGCAATTTGCAAGTGCCAGGTTTAAGGCAGCAGACAGGGTAGGTCCGATAAGTGCAGGAAGAAAAAGGGGGGGCTGTATGGGTACAGATACAGACCCCAGTGCAAGGGGTGACCCGGAGGCAGTGCGGGAGGGTGACAGGATGAGCAGGTACCTGGGCCCAAAAGACAGATGGTGGCCAGGTGCACAGTGCCAAGAGAGAACAGATCAGCAGGGGAGAGGGGGGAGCGAAGGCAGAAGAAAAGAGGAAGGTCTTGGGGTGCTTCCGGAACTGGAGATGGTTCTCCTCAAGTAAGGTCACCGGTGCCAGTAATCCCTTAGCGCCCTACTACGAGGTCCCTCAGTGGGTCCCGTCCTTAACGCCTGGTCTGACCAGACATTAAGGACGGGACCCGCTGAGGGACTTCAGAGCTAACAACGGTACCGCAAATTGCGGTACCGTTATTAGCTCCTTCCCCATTCCCATTGAGCCCTATGAGGGCTCAAATGGGAATGGGGAATGGTATTTGGAATGGGGACTTACCGGGTCCTCTAGGGCCCGAATGACCCGGTAAGTCCCCATACTGCCTACCCAGACCCGGTATGGGGTAAGGAAGTAGCCATGCCGCTATTAGCGGCATGGTTACCTCCTACCATGTAATGAGGCCCATAGTCCGAAATGGATGCTTATTCTACTCTAAATGCTTTTAGGAAGCTTTTGTCTGCATTATGAATTTGAGGTGTTTAAGAACAGACTAAATTAGTGACTCATGCCGAGAAGTGGGCCTGAAATAAACTTTTAATGAGTCTAGCAATTATTGTATAGAATTCCAGAAAGACAAATGATTTGTAATTCTTATTCTTTCTTATTTGGGGTCACTGCTCAAAGTGTTACACTTGTAGAACCTCCTGTTATTTTTATGAGGCCTGAACAAAATAGCCAGCCACTCCAGAAACAAAGAGACAAATGCGCTGGCCACAGCCCAGGAGCTTCCATAAAAAAAAAAGAAAATATATATATTTATAACATTTATATACACACACATTCTTTTTTTAGGGCTATAAACAGAGACCACCGGGGCAGCATAGGAGACCTCAGGGGTTGCAGGTTCAACCCCTGGCAATTCCCAAATGATGTCCCTGTAAACTACGCCCTGCAGTACGCTATACGGAAATTGCAAATCACCACAGAGTTTCACACATACATGGAGGAATGAGGCAGAAGGGCAACTTCCTTTATATGGTAACAGAACTCTGACATTACTTAATGTCATTTTGGTGAGGGGGGATAACTCAGGGGCAATGCATTTGTCTTGGAAGCAAGACAACGCAGCCCAACACAGGGTTGAATCCCTATTCTGTGCTTGGAAACCTATCTCTGGTATTAAGCGTTTTATAAAAGAACAATTATAATTATATTATTATAATTATTTACTAATTAATTATTACTTATTGTAAAGTAAAAGAACTTCCATGCTCATACATATCATACATTTAGAATCTGCTTGGACTTTTGCAAAAACGAATATGCAATTTTTTAGCTTCCGTTTTTCGGAACAAATATAAAATGCACCTAAGCATGTTCATTTTGTGCTTTAAAATAAATAGCACCATGCAGATACGTTCTCATCTGTTAAACTCCAGCAGTGCACAATCACTTCATGGTTTTAACGTTTAGCACAAAGGTATTTTAAAAGAAAGGAATTTGAAAAGCTTGCCACAGATTTAGTTAAATGTTGCAATGACAGGTGGAATTCTGCTCTGTGCTGGCTCAAGCCGCAGGCAATGTGGCATCACAACTGAAGCGTAATCACTTATTACAGAGCAGTAGTGATGCAATTTCCTTATTTCTGGTCAGTACTGATAACACAACTAGAGTATAATATAAAGTACCCCCTGCCGTATGTTACAAGGATAAAGATTCCCTTACCAAATAGAGGAATGAGTAAAAAGGCCAGCCTGGTTTGGCTCCTGTGCAGTGTCCACAAACTAAGTTTTCTAGTTTGGAGTGAATTCAACTGTGGTGACCCTTCTGATCATACCTCCACTGCATACCTATCCAGGGGGACAGGATATGATGCAGTGAGGCCTTTCACTCAAATAGACTTTATCAGAGATAATATGGCAATAAGCCCCGAGACTGCAGGCCATTACCGCATAATGTAATGCCCCCGACCCATAGTTACAGGTTCCAGTGTAGCAAGGGCCTTAAGAAAGGCCCCGGGCCATTACCTCATGCGTGAATGGCCCACAGCCGAGGTGCTTATTCCCATTAGTAACCCGGCCCATTAGACCGGGGGACAAAAGGCTTGTTCTTTATCCGTCTGTGAGACGCGTTGCAGTCCGTTTTCTCTTTCCGTGGCGGCCATAGTAAACAAAGAAAATGACCGCCATGGAAGGGAAGAAGGGACTACATGTAATCCTTTCTTCCTTTCCATGGTGGCCATTCAAGTAAAAATGGTTCACATGGAACAGGGAGAAGGGACTAGGTCTGGTCCTTTCTTCCTTTCTATGGTGGCCTGAAAGGAAAAAAAAGAACACCGAAGACGCGAGGGATGTGCAGGGACCTGTTCGGGCTTACCATGAGTTAAAGCTTGGAAATGCACCAATGGGTGCATTTGTTTTCTTCAAAATAACCTGTGCCGGGTACTAATGTAGAATGTGGCACCAGTACAGTAGCACCTCTATATGAACTGGAAGAAAAATGCTGTATTGTTCATCTGCTGATGTTTGAACACTTATCTCATGTTTATCTGGAGACTGTGCGGAGCCGCAATGTTGCTCCAATCTTTTTTTAATAGCTATCCCTTCTTACAAGCTGCAGCATTCCAAAACCCCTCATTCTGTATTCTCCACAGTAAATGCCTGCATCACATAAGCCTGAAACATGGTAATGCATGCACACTTGCACATGTTATTCAGAAGATGCTTGCGTGAAACAGTTCTGTGATGTGAAGACAAGTAGGGCAATACACAGAGATGTCTTGTTGTCTTGTGCAGGTAAGACATTTTCAAGATCAGGGTGTTACTATTTATGGACACTTTGATTTCAGGAATAAGGGGTGTTTCAAATGAATGTTCAAAACCAGGAAAAATGGGGATGAGCATGGGTACAACTTTAAACTGGGAGTGCCACCAACGGGAGGGAACTCCAAGAGCACACAGAGGGCGGGGGGACACAGGTGCAAGTGGAAGGAGCCACATGCGAGTATGGTAGTGCTGAGAAGAGGAACATGAACGTCCCTGTGGTCACCCACAAAGGGGTAGCTAGATAGAAACTGGCATGCACTGTTTCTTTAGTGTATTCATCTGTTCGGTCTTATAATGCAATGCATGTGACAACCACTTCGGTGCTCAGGGGATGAAAGGAGAAGCTTAGGATGTGGGTAGGCAGACATGGAAGGGATGAAGGAATCACTCAAAGCTAAACCAATGGTCACAGTGCAGGATCCTGAGCACATATAACAAGAGCAAGTCATTAAGAGATATGGTAGAGTCTCTCCGCATGAGGCTCGACAACAAAGTCAAAGAGGTCTCCTTGAGATCACTTGCCGGGCAGCCCCTCAGATCTGAGAGTGGCATGCGGCAAACTGGTCGAGGTTTGGTGAAGTCCATCCCAATACATGAGTTTTCAGCAGCTCTATGAACTTCCAGTGATTTTTGGGAAATGTCAGGTGCTTGGCGAGCTCATTCAAGATTTAGGGTGCTGGTGGAGGCCAGTTGATTGCTGAAAAGTTTTTTCTGTAATTTTCAGTTGCAAAGCAGCCCTGTTTTCATTGAGCATAGATTCCTTGGAGGGGTGCAAGGCGTTGCAATGGTGCCATATATTTTGGAGGAACGTTTCAAAGAGACTTGTTGGTGATGCAGAGACTCCAGTTGGGTTTCAATGGAGGTGGTTGTGTAAGTTCCCAGCTCCTGTTCCCAGGTTGATTAAATGTTCATAGATACAATGGGCCTAATTTAGAGTATGACAGAGTGTGAAATCTGCCTGTTTTCTTCTGGCGGAAAGAAGCCTATTTAAAGTTAGCACTCCACTAATTTTACACCAGTTTTGTGCTGGGGGAAAGCTGACACAATATCTACCGTTCCAATGGAAAACTGGAAAACTGGTGTGAAGCTGGTGGAGGGCTAACTTTAAATAGTCTTCTTTAAGCTGGCGGAAATGGGGACTCAGAAAAGTACTCTGAGTTCCTTTGCAAAGGCGCTCTGTAAAAATCAGCAACCAAAGTACACATAATGCATCTGTGACCAAAGACTGTGACAAACTCAGAGCAAACCATGTGGACTGTATCAAATTCTCTTCAATGTACATAAATAATTAATTAAAATCTGATAAAGAGCATACTGATTAAATACTGGTGCCCACCAGAAATGTGTGAGGCCTACCTTTATTTCTATCACGATAAATCCTCCACCACCATAACAAATCCAAATCAAACTAAGTGCCTACATCTCTAAACAGTCCAGAGAACATCATCCTACTCACATCTGGGTGCAGTTGCTCTACTCTTTAGTAATTCAACAGCATAATCACAATCACGTTTCAACCCATTTCTATCTTGTAGGGGATTCCTCAGGGGCAAATTCTACAATCAAAACAATAATAGCAACACTGTCATCATTTAAAAAAGGATTTATTTAAGTGGATTTTGTTTTACATATATCATACTTAATGCTTAAGACACATATGTGGGCCTGATTCACAGAGCGTTTTTGAATGGGATTGCGCCATTATAAACTGCTAATGTGACTCAGGCACATCCTATTTCAATTTTTAACGAAGGCCTTGATTTTCTAATGGAGGTGACATCTCAGCAAGATCTACACTTTGCAGGGTCCTCTAGTTCTACAAGAGAGACTTGATTTACAAACTGTGCTCCACCTCCAACTATAGACTTTAGTTTGTTAGTTTATGAATGGAGTCAACTCTTACCCACATGTCACTTCCCTGCAAATCTATGTACACCTGGAGCTCACCTTGAGATTCACACCTTTAATGTAGAAACTTGTCATAGTTAAACTTCCTTAGGCGACGCAGCGCTGTTACAGGTAGTAGACATTACATTCAAGATAGATGTGAACATAAAAGGTGAACATAAAAGGTGGTTACACAGCCTGATTGCATACAGAGATGAAGCTCCTGGCTAGAGCATCAGGGCAGAGGACACCGTATTAAACAAACAGCCAGGTTTTGAGGGGTCTACAGAAGGCCCACTATGACTCTTTGGCCCTCAGGACATGAGGGAGAGAGTTCCATTGTTTTGCAGCAATGGATGGAAAACTTAACCCTCCAGCTTTGGAGCATTTGAACTTAGGTTGGACCACTCTATGGGAGTAATGTGTTCTAGTGGGCCTGGCCGATTGCCTCTTAGCGAATTTCTGGGCTAGGTAGGCTGGGGCAGATCTGGAAATGCACCTGTGCGTGATTGTGAGTGTTTTAAAAAGGATTCTTTCTTGCACTGGGAGCCAGTGTTCAGCTCTTCGTGCCGCCAAGATGTTTTCCGATTTGGGAATGTTCAGGGCTGCTCCAAGAGCGTTGCTTTGTATGGTTTGCAGTTTCTGTAAGTTAAGTGCTGAGGGGCCAAGAAAAGGGAGCATTGCAGTAGTGCAGCCTAGCCCCGACCACCGTGCGTGCAATAGTTAGACAGCTATCTGTGAATAGGAATGGTCTAGCAGCGTTTATCAATTTAGTTGTATACGCTGCCAAGGTGGAGATGGCGTTCACTTGGCAGGCTAAAGATAGGGTAGCATTGAGGTAAATCCCCAGTGTTTTAACCGCTGGAGAGACTGGAATCTGGATGCCATCGATGACGAAGAGAGCGTATTTGGGATCAAGTTTATTTTAGCAATTTTGAGGGTCCGCCAAGAAGGAGCTCCGTCTTCTCGTTGAGGCAGAGGTTGTGCTTTCGCCATCCAGGCTTGGATATTTGTGTAGGCTGTGCTCAAAGTGTCAGCGTCATTTGCATAGTTACCAGAGAGGGGCAATAGAATTTGTGTGTTGTTGGCATAGTCGGTGTAGGATATGCCGACGGAGATCAGGAGGTAGAAGAGTGCCTTTGTAAAGATGTTATATAGTGTAAGGGAGATGCACGATCCTTGTGGAACTCCACATCTAATTGGGGCTGGTGGAATACTGGCATTTTCCGCAAATACTCTCATTGCTTTCCCTTCCAGGAAGAGGCAATCCAGGACATAGCCTCAGGTGAGAATGAGGCTGAAGTGGTGAGATGGCAGCTGAGAATTTCATGGTCCACCAGGTCAAAGGCGGCTGACATGTCTAGAAGGAGAAGCAGGGCAGGTCTCCCTTCATCCCTGATCTCGTCAATCTGGTTTTTAAGGTCTAACAGTGCTGACTCCGTACCATGGCCTGGGCTGAAACCAGAATGGCGTACTCCCAAGATGTGGTTTGTTTCCAGATAATGCTGAATCTGGACACAGGCTGCTCTGTCCAGAATGTTTTAGTAAGAAGGGGACCGTGGTGATGTGATGGTAGTTGTTGGGGAAAACAGGGTTGAGGGAAGTTATTTTCAGAAGAGGTAGAACCCATGCTTCTTTAAGGCTACTTTCAGAAGAGGTAGAACCCATGCTTCTTTAAGGCTAGATGGTACTATGCCTGCCGAGAAGGAAGCGTTAATAAAGGCCATGACAAAAGGTGTCAATACTTCTGCACAGTCTTTGATAAGAAAAGCCGGGCATACATCCCATTTACATTTAGAGGGTATCAAGCTCATAACAATGTGTAGGGTTTGAAGTTCAGAGACTTTTTGAAAATGTAACAGTACAGTGTCTTGGCGATTGGTATTGGGGGTGGTGGTGGCTGCAATGCCCAGGCAAGTAGATTTCAGGGTAGATTGCTTACAGAGAATTCTTGAGTTCAGCATGTCAATTTTTAGTAACGTGGTGTTCTGTGTGTTAGCACACCATGCTATGTCTTTGGTGAGGGTAGCGGGAGAGGAGGTGGTGGATTACAGTTCCCTTAGGATGGCAAATAATTCATGAGAGTCTGATCTGGCATTGACTATACTTGTTTTAAAGGTGGTAGCTTTAGAAAAGATGATTATGTGTTTATATTGTTTTGAGAGGGCCGTGAACACCTGCTTTAGGACATTTGTAGGGGATTTCTTCCAGCATGTTTCCGCAAGTCATTTTTTGGTTCTAAGTTCCAGGAGGTGCTGGGTGAACCAGGAATAGATGTGTCCTGCATGTTTGGCTTTTTTGGGTGCCAGGGGGGTGATAGTGTCTACTGCCATCGTTAGGGTTTTGGCATAGAATTCAGCTAGTATTTCGGGATCTTGTGAGCCAGGGTGCTCCTGTTTGAGAGGATCGAGAAAAGGTAGGATGTGGTTTTTGCTTAATTTGCAGGAAATCTGCACAAAAGACGATGGTAGTAGAACAGTAAAGGTTTTTGTTTGTTGGCCAAGCGGGATAGTAAAGGAAATTATGTGGTGGTCAGGCCACAGGCAGGGAACGTTGGATCAGACCGCAATGAAACAGTTGAGGTTGGCGATCCAATCTGAGATAGGATGTTTAGCATGGGTGAGATTGGCGATGCATTGGCTAAACCTGAGCGCATTTAGAGAATTGGCCATGGCAGTCGCTTGAATTTCAGTAGGGTTGTTAAGGCCCATATTCAAGTGGCCGAGGAGGAAAGCTTTCGAGGATGATTTAATGTCTCCTAACATGTGAAGAAGGACTTCGTCAAAAGTCAAGATGGGGCCTGTTGGGCAATAGATAACATGGGCAATGATTGCGTTGGGGGGGAGGTGGTCAGTTTCACTGATAGGATGTCAGAGTTCTCATTGAGTGTGGTGTCGAATGGCCTAATGCTCAAGTGGTCTTTTGCTATGAGGGCAACTCCGCCCTCTCTGGCATTAAGTCTGTCATTCCTAAATATGATGCAGTTGAAGTATTCTCCCTGGTCTCATGCAAGTAATGAAGATGCAGGAACCACTGCAGTCCAGGTAAGTAGAAAATGAATGCTTCTTTATACAGTCTTTGTTACAGATGTAGATCAGATGTAAGAGAGAGGTAACAAGCATGCTTCTTGTTCCTCTGTCTCTCTCTCTCATTGTGCCAACCGTCCCTCCAGGAACCCCAGCACACTCCATTCCACTTGCATCATTACATTTCAATACATTCCATGGAGCCTCACTGCTCACTGAACATAAACATACATAAACAGATACTACTCATTCTCCTTCCTAAAAATAAATTGAACTCTACCATAGGCCATTATACCTATGCATCTAGCTTGGCTGATCTCTGCAATCTCTCTTTTGCCACTGGAGTTTTCCGAACTTTCCTTAAGCACTCCCTTGTGCACCCTCTTATTAAGAAACCCTCTGCCGACCCCTCCATTCCGACAAATTACCACCCTATCTCTATCACTCCTTTCCTGGGCAAACTCCTGAAGAAGTTGGCTATCTCTCAGTTTACCGTACACACTGAATCTGCTGGTTGCTTCCACGACCATCATTCTGGATTTAGAGCATCCAGAGGCACGGAAACTGCTCTTCTGAAAACCAGTGAAGACCTGCTCCCAAATCTTGACATTAAAAAACCCTCTGTCCTCATTCTTCTTGACCTCTCCTCTGCCTTTGACATGGTAAACCACAACATGCTGATCGCAAGTCTCCGTGACACCCTGGGAATCACAGGTCAGGCTCTGTCAGGGTTAACCTCTTTCCTTTCCGACCGTCCATCCCAGTTGGAACATGGCTCCTTTCTCTCTTCTATCACTCTTTCAACCTGCAGCGTCCCCCAGGGTTCTAACCTATCCCCCTGGTTCTTCAATGTCTACATGGCTGCTTTGGCACGTGTGATTTCCACTTTCATCTCTAACTTCCAATGTTATGCGGATGACAAGCAACTCCTTCAGGCTACCTTCAGCCGCCTCCTCTACCTCGCTCATATCTGACTGTCTGTCCGCAATTCAGTCATTTGTGCTGCAAACGACCTCTGCTTCAATGCCAGTAAGACTGAGATTGTTTGCAATGGGACTCTTGCTCACGCTTTCCCATTCTCAGTCTGGCCGACCTCCCTTGGCCCTGCACCCGCACCCACCTGTGACGCAAAACCACTAGGGGTCACCTTCGACTACACTCTCTCCTTCTCCACTCACATTTCAGACATCTCTAAAAAGTCCAACTACCAGCTGCACCTACTCAGAGGTACTCTTCCTTTTCTCACCTTCCTCCAGTGGCTCACTGTCTCTAGAACCCTGGTGCTCTCAAGGTTGGACTACTATACACCAGCCTCTTTCTCAACCTCCAGACCTCTGCTGTGCGCCCTCTGCAACTCATCCAGAACATAACTACAAGACTCATCCTTGGCCTCAAGCTCAGGGACTGCATCTTTCTGGCACTGACATCCCTCCACTGGCTCCCGTGGCTGCAAGGATCAAGTTCAAGACATTCTACATTGTCCACAAGGCTTTCTGGGGCCTGAGACCCACCCATTTGCAACAATGCCTGCCTAAATACTGTCATTCCCGAGCCCTCCGCTCATCTACCTCCAACCTTCTGCAAGTGAGCCAGTTCTCCAAGCAGAGATTTGGAGGGGGATCTTTATCCTCTGCCAAGGCCCCTCTCTGGAAAAGCCTCCCTGCCGCCATCCATCTTGAGCCAGATCTTCTTAAGTTCTGGAAACTCCTCAAGACATTCCTCTTCTTCTCTTCCTTCCCTCTCCCTCACTAACCTCTCTCTCCGCTCTACCCCTCTCTCCCTCCTTGTCTGCACAGCCTGCTGACTGGCCTCCTGGTGTACCTCAGAGTCCCACAGGTCCCTGGCACCCTAACCATTCCTCTCGCACTTGCCTCCGGGACTTCTCCGGGAGTTGCACTTGCCTCATCGTTACTGCACTAGGTCAATGATCCTTGAGAGTGGCATCTCCCAGCACTTACCCCAATTCCTGACTGACTGGGTGCGGTTGGTCCACCACCCACTCCCCCTGCACTTGTCCCCCCTGCCCTCTCCTGCACCTGTCTGAGCTCTTGCACGATCTGAATGTACCATGCTATGAAGATCGTCTTTCTGTTTTTCTCTTGTCTCCCCTCCTTACATGGTTTCGCCTCAAAACACTTGTGCATAGGCGCATTACAAAGGAACAATAAATAAATACATAAATAAAATGCCTACATGATTCTGGACAAACACACTGTCTGAAAATGCTACTAGAACACCTTCTGTCCTGACAGCCACCCAGGACCTCAGGCCTGCCACGCCCGAGCACAACCGCTCACATGGGAGCATAAACATCATCAAACCATCTTAGCCTTCCAAGAAACTTAACACCTTCTATCAGGATCTGCCACAACCTGACCTTAAGCCTCTGACACCTAAACACATACTCGCTCTTTTACAAAAGGCAAAGAAAACTACTCTAATTCTCTGCATCTGGCCAGAGCTCATAACCCAACCTTAAAATAAAATAACTCCATAAACATATGAAGACAAACTCATAACCACATCCCCTAAAGAGAACACATAAAAGTAGGAAAAGATAGAAAAGGTACTGACATGACAAAATCACACTCAACTAAACTGTAACACAAAGAAGTATTGCATGAAAGGAACCGATTACCACATGAACAATGGGTTAGCTACGGCTCTTGTCCCTATGTTAACATTTAAAATTAGATAAATATGTTCTTATAGTCGCATTCTTGTGTCGCCTCTACTTGACAGTACACCCAATGTGTTTCTTAACTCACAAAAACTGCCATTTATACCACGTAGAATCTTTACGCCATTCCCCGCGACACAGGATCGCAAGCACTGTTCCATCTACTAAAAATGCTGGACAGGCACACAACAGTATTACCTATTTCTATTTCCAGACTTCTATTCACTGCGATAAATAACCACTGTGGAACATGCATTACTCAACTCATATCTGCTGTAGAGATACACAAAAGTGCAACATCATTTCCATAACCAGACTTCCTTATAACTATTACTGGTAACCAGACTTCCTTATATCTATTACCGGTATCCAGACTCCCTTATAACTGCGGCAACAATACACAACTTTAATGCTGGCACTATACAATGACTGCACTTCTCTCTCCAGACTTCTTCATAACCTCAATGTGCTTCCCATTCCAGACTACTTTTCACCTTGACACTGTAAGAATTAAGGTATACTGATTCTCAACAACTATCATGTTGGCCAAACCCCAAATATTCAATTCCTTAATTCTGTGTACACATCAATCCATTTTACAACATATGTAAATTCTTTAGACATTTATGCAAACATCCATGCCATTGGCATGCATAAATAAACAGTAAAACAAACTGACATTTTTAGACATGCATTCAATCATTAGATAACAGTGGTGATCAGGCACTGAAATTTCCACATTAATATGCAATGGCATAATCATCGCTCACCTCATATGCCACCAACAGTTCTATTGTAACACTAATACAGTGCCTACAACACATGATACAGGCACTAAATCCTTTCTTGGCCTACTGATATAGTAGTTAATCTTCACGTTTTTCTTAAAAACATAATCTTATCATATTGCTCATAGTTCTGACAATTAACATCACATCATTATTTAAAATACATCCTTATCAACATTCTCACTCTAAAATGCATCATTTTCAATATTGCAATAAAAATAAAGATCACTTTTAAAATCTGTGTCTTTACTTAATATCCTTAAATGCTTAAAATAACTAATTACTTTGGCTCATAACTTGCTCTACCGACGTATGAAAATGTGTATTATAAGATTGTCATCACTTAAAATAACACACCAACGTGCAAAAGTCCTTATACCTCCATGTTGCCTACACTTCTTTTAAAATGTAAATTATAATATCCAAAGCAACAGTTATACATTCTGCATAACATTTAAAGGCTGCATCTTCTAATGAAAAAGCTCATTGCCACGTAAATTAAACTTCTTTAGGCACTGTCCATTTTCCCTCAGTGCAGCCAGATAAGTAATCAAATTCAAAAATACACTGGGCGTTGTAATTGCTGCTCTTCCTATTATGTGGCATTTAAGTTATTGAAAGTAACTTAAATCAAATGCATGGCTCACTCCGTGGTCGCCAGCGTTAATCAAATAAATATATATATTAAATAAATATATATATATATATATATATATATATATATATATATATATATATATATATATATATATATATATATATATATAAATATAGCGTTCAATCTCTCTGGTTTTCACCAACCAAAGTAACTTGTTTACACAGAAAACTGACACACATGCCGCTTTGATTCACAATGTTACCGCTGCAACTTTAACCGTTCTGCCGCCTCTTCAAAGTGCTTCATTTATTTCGCTGGCCACAGCTGTATCATCACATTACTTATTACTGGGTTGCGGTCTTCCGCGATCAAACGACAATCACCCCTTGCTCCCATCATCCAGGCATGGAGGAATCTCCCTTGAAGAGCGCGTAATGCCACGGGTAGCATTCCATGCGTTTCATCACGCGCAGAATGTTTAAAAGGCCTTTCCTCTAATCTCTGCTGTTCTGACTGACGAACAGTGGCACCTTGCTAATCCCGGAGTTCCAGCATCAGCAAGCTCGAATCATGGGTGGACCGGGAACCAAAAGAGGCCCTGGAAATATTTTTGAAGGTGGCCCCATGTTACATATTTTCAGCAAGCCCGACACCTTTCCTATGGGAAAATTTGGAAATACCAGAGTAAAGAGGCCCAGGGTGGAGAGGCCTACTGGGAAATCTCCAGAGATCCCTAAAGACCTGTCCACCCATAGCTGGAACACATGACCAACGGCAGGTACGCGCGGCCATCATAGGCCCAGTGGACCCTAAAAAAATATAGAAATCGCCCCAAATTAATTTTGCCATGGCAGAACGCTGACACCAAAGGGGCATAGTCCAGGACGTCATGTCCCAGACGTCCTCCTAACCTGTGGCACCATTGCAATTCAAAAGATGCACACTGCCGGATAGTCCTTGAAGCTGGGCACAGATATTTCCTACTATTGCAGGCATCTCCTGGGCAGCCTTACACTGTAACTCCACATACAGCACAGATCCCTGGGGCCACACATCCTCAAAACCTCCACGATCATGGGGACAAACATCTTGCAGCATCCCTGTTCATTGCCCAATGTGCCTCTGGACTTTTTCCATCATCTTCATCAGCATTTCTCTTTTCTTCTTCTGGATTTCAATGGCCTACACAGTATTCTGCTGCACCCATGCCCTGGATTCGTTTTCCACCAACTTGTCACCAAGTGACGTATTCTCCCTGGTCTCATGCAAGTAATGAAGATGCAGGAACCACTGCAGTCCAGGTTAGTAGAAAAGGAATGCTTCTTTATTCAGTCTTTGTTACAGATGTAGATCAGATGTAAGAGAGAGGTAACCAGCATCCTTCTGGTTCCTCTGTCTCTCTCTCTCTCTCAGTGTACCAACCGTCCCTCCAGGAACCACAGCACAGACCATTCCACTTGCAACATTACATTCCAATACATTCCATGGAGCCTCACTGCTCACTGAACCTAAACATACATACACAGATCCTGATGCTGCATGCAGGCATGTTTTGGCGACAGCATGGACGTCGAGATTGCCTGTAGTTAGGAGGTCATGGATGACCAGTGCGTGAGAAGGTGGTGACCAGGCATTGACCAAGGCTAGATTGAGAGTGGGTCCTGAAGGTTTAGAGTCCTTTGGGTTTGATCGGTGGAAGTTATATAGGTACTTCCTTTTCTCAGTGGCCTTTGCAAGGTTTTGGGTTTCATACACAGGAACATTCGTAGCCTCATTAACAGTACTAACCACATTTTTCGTGGGGTTTAGGGCAGAATCATAATTGTTACAGTTAGAGGCATTGCAGGAATGGGGATTGACATCTAACACAATGCTAGTGGGTGCCAGGTGGGCGCGACCGTGGCACGGTTATAGATGTCAGTCATAGGACAATTGATGGCATCATTAACAATGCTAACAGCATTTTCCGTATGGTTTAGGGAAAAAATATAATTGTTGCAGTTACATCCGTCGCAGGATGGGGGATTGACATCTAACTGTGCTGGTGGGTACCGGGTGGTTTTCGATGTTATAGGTGTCAGTCACAGGACAATTGGTGGCATCGTTAACAATCAAGCCTCAAGTTGAGGGTACACGCGGGTAGACAGAGTCCACCCATTTATTTTAGGGGATGGACTGAGTCCATCCCAGCTAAATTGGGAAACATTGAATTTCCGAATTAAAGTCAACCTCAGGGATTGAACCACAGTCATCAGATTTACCTGCTGGATTATTCACCACTGCACCATATCACCTGATGAGAACCAGCAAACTAAAGGTGAAATGTCTCATTTCGGTCCTGCAAGTTCCAGGGAAAACATTTGTATTGGTTCTTGGAGTTTAAAACATGCACACCTTTTAACGTTTTCAAAAACACTATAAGAAGAAAATATCCTCTCTTGGTTTTGTGTGTGTGTTGATTTTATGAAAGGCAAATGTCATTCGTCCAGTGCAATTTAGGTGGTTATGCAAAGCCAATTTATTGAAATGTGAATATTTTCCCTTGATATGATAATTTCTGGCAACGTCACATCCCATTGCATTTGTTGATGTGTCCCCCCACTTAAATATTTAGGACTTGACCCCTGTTAAGAATACTAACAGTATTGTTCGTGTGGTTTAGGGCAAAAACATAATTGGTGCATTTGGAGGCGTCGCAGGATGAGGGGTTAACATCTACCACAGTGCTTGCGGCCGGTAAGTGGGTTGAATCCACGGCAGGGTTGAAGGTGTCGGTCACAGGACAATTGGCAGCATTGTTCACAGTGCTCACAACATGGTTCCTGCGGCAAAGACATTTTTAATGTAGCCAAAAAGAGGCATGATTAGCCTGGGCCGTTGATTCAATTCAGTGTCAATTTCCTGCAGCGCTGATTTAGAAAACAGATGCAGCCAAATTCCCGAACCCTGCACTGGAGGAAAGCATCGACCCTCAGCGGACTCTTCTGAGTGGTGAGGGAAGGATACATAAGCGACTGAGTTCAATGATTGAGTTACAGAAGAGGCGTGTACTGGACATGACAGAGATTAAGACAGCAACATCAGGTGTAGAAGCAAGGATGAAGGTAATGGATAGCATGGTTGAAAAGATGGAGTCCAGAGTAAACGTGTGAATCAGAGGTCAAGAGCAGTAATGGAGCCAATGAGGAAATCAAATGAGACTCAGGAAGCAGAGATGCTCAGATCTCCATGGATACCAAGTCTAGGATAAACTGACTGTGGCTGAGAGGAATACAGGGGGCTAATCCTCTGTCCTCATTCTTCTTGACCTCTCTGCTGCTTTCGACACTGTTGATCACCCCCTACTTCTTAACACCCTCTCTTCCTTTGGATTCACAGGCTCTGTTCTTAACTGGCTATCCTCATACCTCTCCTCCCGCTCTTTCACTGTTTCCTGAGGGTGGCCGGTCATCTCCATCCCAACCTATTGAATACGGCGTACCTCAGGGATCAGTGCTTGGTCCTTTCCTTTTCTCACTCTACACCTCCCTCCTTGCCCCTGTTATCTCCTTGTTTGGCATTTCCCACCATTTCTATGCCGACGACACTCAACTCTTCCTTTCTTTCTCTTCCTTCTCATCCGACCTCCAACTGAAACTCTCTTCCTGCCTTACTGCTATAAAGAACTGGATGTCGTCCCGCTTTCTCTCCCTTAACACTGACAAGACCGAAGTAATCTTTTTCCCCTCCAACTCTCTTCCCTCTCCATCCCCTCCCCCTTTTATTCACTTCCCTCCCACTAATCTCCCTATCTGTCTCCATGGCCGTAACTTAGGCATTCACTTTGACTCCTCTCTCTCTCTTTCTCCCACCATATCTGTCTCACTTCTCGTGCCTGGCACTACCACCTCTTCAGTATTTGCAAAATCTTCCCCTCTCTCACCTTTCATGCTACTAAACTTCTAATCTCCTCTCTTATCTTCTCTAGCCTCTTCTACTGCTCCTCCATACTCTTTGAACTACCTACCTCTCATCTTGCCCACTTCAAGTCTATCTAGCACTCTGCTATCCGTACCCTCTGTCTCCTTACCTCCCGCAACTCTATCTCGGCTTCCCTCTCCTCCCTTGGCTGGCTTCCATTTCACTCTCAACTTAAATTTCACTTTCTCTGCCTTGTCTTCAAATCTCTCCATGGATTTGCTCCCCCCCTCTCTTTCTACGCTCCCACCCACTCCCTTCGCTCAGCTGATCATTTCCTTCTCACTGTACCTCCGTCCCCTTGTGCCCCCTCCCGTTTCCGCTCCTTACAGCTCCTAGCTCCCCTGCACTGGAACTCCCTACCTCTCTCAATTCGTGCTATTCCTACTTTCTCCTCATTTCGTACCTCCCTTGAATATCTCCTTCTCCACCCCCCGCCTTGAAACTCCCTCCCCTTCTTGCTCCCTCTCCTTTCTATCTGCTTCCCTTGATTCCCTCCCTCCACTCCCTACTACCCAACTCTCACCCCTTTCCCCTCTCTCCTCCATCTCCTCCCCTCCTCCCTCACATTCCCACTGCTCTTCTCTCCCTATTCTCTTCAGTTTAATTGCTCTTCTTACTGGTATGTTGATTGATTCATGCTGTAATTTGCTTCTACCGTTATATTGTTTATGTTTTATGTACCAAGTTGTTCAATTTTTGGCATAAAGCGCTATATAAACAAATAAATAAAAATACAAATAGTAAAGGTGTACGTAGCTCTACTTCTGATGCTGCTAATATGGCATTGTGCACATTCACAGATTCTGTACAAGTATTGGAAACCAGCTGGAACAACAAACAGCAGTGGAGCGAGCCTGTAGAGGGAGGAAGGTTCAGAAAAAAACACTTGCCAACGCCAAGCTCACAATCATACATGCACAAGTCTAGGGCAGGATTGGCACTTTATCTAGATGAACTTCTCTGTGGGCAATATAGAGGCTCCGCCCTCATTCCGGAGTCCAGCCATTCACATTCCTACATGCACTTCTCGCCCCCATAAAGCGGGAACAGGAAAAACATGAAGAAGTACAGGATGCAGTGTTGTCTTTGCCTCAGTGCAAGTTGGTAGCAAATTGAAAAGCAAGATCCCGAGCTGGGTGGTGCAGCGTCGATAAGAGTAGAGGGGTGGTCTCCCGTTCCTGGTTGGAGTATCATATATGCTCAGGAATATGAGAGCAATGAAATGTGAGGAGAGAGTTCTAGGAAGCGCGGACATTCGTGTCCACATCATGACAAAGAAAGAAAGATTGAGAAAAAATACTGGGGGGCATAGATGAATTGGCGTGTGAGAGAAAAAGCATTAAACGATGAGCATTGGAATTCCATGATGTGGGGAAGATGCCCTTTGGGTGTGTGTAGGGAAGATGAAAGGGTGAGTAGGGGAAAAGTCAGGAATTGCGCCCTAAGCAGGGAGGTGAATAAAAACACTAGTAAGGGAAAACATGGGTTTTCGATGAAAAGGCACGTCCAGGCAAAAAGGCAAACGGGAAACAGGATAAAAGGCATGGTCTAGGGAGGCGGGGTCTGGATGGATAGCTGGCATTATGAGTGTGTAGAAATAGCAGAGGCTGGTGGTACTTGGTAGTTCCTTCCACAGACAGATGGACCTTAAAAGGCCTTTCAGAGGTTTGAAGATGTCCGTGCTGCCACTGTCCCTCTCGTGGTCCTATCAACATACTAAATCTGTGATATACAGCTCTGCCATGAGCTTTTAGTAGTTTTTCAACACCAGGTAAAAACAGAGATATAAGACACAATGCACAGATGAGCAACCACCAGATAAACTGGCCTTATTTGTCATCAATTTGTACTATTTTTTTGTAGTAGGAAAAAACAAGAAAAAAAAGAAGACTTTGGGCCTCATTACACGGATGGCGGTAAGGATTTACCAGTACCGGTAAAATACCGGTACCGGTAAATCCTTACCGCCTTACTACGAGGTCCCTTTGCGGGTTGGGGGATTTAACGCCTGCTTTTTGCAGGAGTTAAAAACCAACCCGCAAAGGGACCCAGGGAGCTAATTACGGTACCGCAATTTGAGTTACCGTAATTAGCGTCTTCCCCATTCCCATAGAGCCCTAGGGGCCAAAAATGGGAATGGGGAAGGGCAATGGCGGAAGGGGGAATTACCGCCCCGCCAACCTGGGAATGGGGCGGTAATTCCCCTTTCCGCCAAGGCGGTGCCGGTATTTTACCGGCATGAACCATGGCGCTAATAGCGCCATGGTTCTCCGCCATCCGTGTAATGAGGCCCTTTGTCTTAATTCAGATTAAATTCTCTGATTCCGATGTAGAAACTCTGCCGATAGGTGCAGAGGCACAAGCAATTTCAAGTAAATGCTGGTCGAGTTCCTTAGACTTTCTATTAAGGACTAGATATTGCAAGAGACTATCAGATCGAAGACTGCCCAATGGCGTGGCTTTACTTTTGCATTCGGCCAATATTTTTCAAAGACAGAAGTTGACCAACGAGCAAATGGATAATGAAGAGCATTGCAAGCTCTGAGGTATGAGGCCCAAGGCTACTCTTACCTCATGCTCCTCTAGGAAGATTCGTTTTTTTCTACGGGTTGCTAAAGCAGGCGCCAATTCTGGCTGAATATGATAAGAGTAGAGGCACCCATGAGGCGCAGTGCACTAACCATATGCAATGCAATTGGATAGGGCATGCTTTGCTATCGGTCCTCTGAAATAGATTTCGTACCCCTTGACTTTTATGTTTTGCTACCCTGTCCATACGGCCTATAGCTCCGTTTGAGAGCCACTGTCTATGGGCTTCAAAGTAGAAGTGTAACTACTGCAGCACAGGACACTAACTGTTTCAATTTCCACTTAAATAATGAAGCTTGGTGTGATTGTGTGTGGAGGTGAATGCAGGCTGCGGCACACGCGCCACCACTAGTCTTCCCCATAAAGTAGATCCATCATCTGAGTACATGTTCATGATTTGCAATGTCTGATGGTAGCCATTGGGATGTGGGGGGGATGCTGCTGTTGCAGGGAGGAGGGAGCCTTGCTGGGCCGGGGTCAGGGGCTTTCTTCCAGTGCTATCCATGATAGCACAGGGGCAATGCTCTGGTCTTGGGAGCAAGTCTACGCAGAGCAACAGAAGTTCGAATGCCGGATCCGCACTTAGAAACCGAACTCAGGCATGGTATTAGGCGTGTTATGAAAAAAACAATTAAAACAAATAAATATATCTCCTGCAGGCACGTGATCAGTAAGATCAGCCGGCGTGCAATTCCACTGTACTCTGGTGATGGGCAGCTCCAGGCAACTAGATGGGTCTCCACTCTCCTTTGTGAAAGAATGCACGTGTAGGTGTAATGTGCTACACTGGGAACTTATAAGTTTAGGTCTGGGATCATTGGTTGCAGACATGTATTCAAACTCATTGGGCATTTTGGAGCAGCCAGCACACAATTTGCGGCCTGCTATGAAATTAAATCAAAAGCCAATTGATAAAGGCCTTACTGTCATGCAGTTCGTGAATGTTCCCTTGTCTGGGGGCTCGGTAGTTTTAGTATCGCTTTTAGGGCACAAACAAAGCCTGGGCTGCCTGTGGTGACTTCACAACTCTCACAGTTAGATGGGTGAATTCGCTTTTTTTGTGCCTACGCATTTAAATTCTTCTGGCTTTCTTTGAAACATCCAAATTGCTGTATTCTATACACGAGGAAACCATACACCTCCACATAATGGTGTCAGTAAAGCGTCGACCCAGTTAACAACTCAGATAGCAACTCAAACAGAAATAGAAACACATTCATGCAAACGTGAAAACAGATTTCTTTCTATCTTCTTCTTTTTCTTGCTGAAAAGCTACTTAGGGTAGAGCGAATAGCTACATTCTGGTAGTAGTGATTTTCCTTGCTCAAAAAGAAATAAACATATATAGTACTCACGCCATCCCACCAATGTAGAAGGATCGTCAAATTGGAAGACAGGCTACTGTTGCTCCCTTTCTTACCTTTTTGTCCTTCCTTGCCTGCCATGCCTTCCTTACCTCCCCTGAAATAGTGTACTCCGAAACCCCCGGCCGGCCCATAGGGCCGAGGTTTGCTCAGAAGTACTTTAAGACGAGATAGCTGCACCCTTGAGATGGATAGGGGTGCAGATTTGTTACTGCAACACCAATCAATAAGGACAACTTAATGGTTTGGCAAAGGGTGTTAGTTTATTGACAAGTACAAAAAACAGGGAGTCATGGATATCAGCAGTGATGCGATCGTCCTTCTCGCTTCAACTCCAACGAACTTCATAGAAGTTGTAACACTTATAATCAAAACTCATCATAATTTACATGTAACACTCAAAACGTTGATATGCAATTCTATTGGTTAGGAAAAGGTAACTTTACTATATGTGCTATATCTATATATGGTAACAGAGTGAGGGGATTGGGTAAACACTGTCAGGTGGGCGTCTAAGCCCTTGCTTCAAACTGACTACTGTAGACATCACTAAAAGTATGACGTCCCATTGGTTCCACCAACTATAGGACACTAGATTATTTGGTCCATTTTGATTGGGTAGGCAACAACCGCATGCATACTTTTCCACTTCGCTTAGCAGCACACAGAATGGTCGGCTAGGTATGGGGTGCCCTTTAGTTACCCAGCCTTTCTCCAATTATGGTGAACATCAATCATCACTTTAGTAGCTATGTGTCAATTATTCCACTGTGGTTGGCCTCGAGACTGCATCTTCTGTCTGGAAAAGTTCTGATATCTCTGCCTGGTCGGGTGCCAAGTGTAGGTGTGAAACCTCGCCTCTTGCTCGGCTGGACATGTGATTCCTACACCTTGAATTTGTCTTGTTTCCCTCAATTTGTGTATTTGATTCTCATTTCCCCTGCCACCTGCCTTTGCTTTCTTATCTCGATCCTTCAGAGGCAGGATATTCTGTTTTTAGTTTCAATTAGATGTAGCTACTGTTTGCTTCTTTTATTAGTATGACCTTGGCTTCCCTGGCACGAGTTGCTACTGCCAAGTTTTGTTTTAGCCGTCTCTTCTCGTTTTGCTAAATATGAATCTCTGCTCATTTGGCCTTTAATAACCTGGGTTGATTCTGCTTCATTTGCAAAGTGGGAATATACTTATAATAAAGTACTTTGTTTGAGGTAGATTTATGTATAATGGCTTTTGCGGCACAACTCTTCTACTTAGCATAGCAAGCTGCAATGTTTTCTTAGCTTTCTTGCGATTCCACACATATTTACAGGTGTAAACTGGTCGACTGTCTTCGTTTTGCTTACAGCTTAATTCTCTTACTTGTACATCATTCGTTTGTTTTAAGTTCAAGATATCCTTACTCATGGCGTTTCACCTCTTTGTGTCATTCTCAGGTCGTAATTTCTTCTATCTGTTAGTCTTTCCGGGTCCTTGTGACGTCACCAATCGTCTTCCATTAAGACCTTTTTGGTTTCTTCCGAGACTGTACTTAGGCAATCTACATTTTGTTTCATTTGCTGGTAGGGTTTCCTTAATGGATACCTTACTGTCCATGGTTTTCTGGGTATCGGTACTTCAATAGGTGTTGCTATTCTGATAGGGACTGGGCAGAGCCCAACTGCGGCTCTCTTCTGGTTTATTTGCTCATCATACTTCACATATTTTGGTGTGAACGTTCCTAGTACTTCAAAATGGGCGACTGGAGTGCAGGTTTTATTTGGGACCTCCTCTACACTCCCCCCTATGGGAGATTCATCAACCACTTTTACCTCCGTCTTTGGATTCATCTTACTTGGTTCTTCTGTATTCATCTTCACTCCATCGCCTGGGTTCATTTCTTCCTTGTCCTTTCGGATCTGTACGTGATGGTTTGAAGAAGTATCTCTTTAGAGTCCACATTTTTATTACTCCTTTCAGGCTTCCTGCTGTCCTTACATG
The DNA here is from genome assembly GCF_040938575.1 of Ambystoma mexicanum. Classification (NCBI taxonomy): domain Eukaryota; kingdom Metazoa; phylum Chordata; class Amphibia; order Caudata; family Ambystomatidae; genus Ambystoma; species Ambystoma mexicanum. Next base: position 1,104,138,857 of record NC_090930.1, on the reverse strand, counting down.
TTCGTCTTTATTCCATGTCATTAGTTGACATTGTCCATTTGGGCTACAGTAAACCCATCTTCCCACATAATTTCTGTGCTTCCTGGGATAGAGAAACTTTGTTCCTTCTGGTGCGTGAATGCTGGTCCTCACAAAGTCTCTTATTTCTTCATCAGTCAGGTCTTTGGGCTTCCATCCTGGCTTGACCTCAATCATGATCTTCATCCCTATGGCTTTCTTCACATTCTTCTGGCACTGAGGGATTATTATCTTGATAACACAAAATCCTAGCAATATCATCACTAGCAGGGCTCCCAAGAACTTGAATGTGTCTGCCATCCATTGTGGGACCCATGAAAACAGTGATCCAAACCAGCTATCATCATCAACTTTGTCAGCTTCATCGATCATCTGGTTCTGCAGGGTTGTCAGAATACTTATAGCTTCTGTTAAAGTTCCATTTTCCTCATCGTGAGAAGGTATGAATGTGCAACATGATTCTCCGATTTTTGCACAAACTCCTCCATCCACAGCTGTGATCATGTCAATAACATATCTGTTCTGGGGAGTCATCAGTCGGATGGCTCTTAACTCTTCCTTAATTTCATTGAATCCTTTTATGGTCGTGTTGATGGTCTGCAGAAACTCCCATCTGGTTATCTGTAACCATTTAGTATTTCCTCCAACCTGGATTCTCGGCACAAAAATCATTGTGAACACTGATGAGGTGAAGCTGAACAGTCTGTGTTCATATGGAATTGCATGAAAGGCTTCTTCTGAGTTAGCAGTGAAGTAATTCTCTCTCTTCATTCGAGTTAGCAGTTCCACAAATCTCCTCTTCGTCAGGTCGTCAGGTGAGCATCTGCTTTCGGGAAACTGTCAATATTCAGGTCACTTTTCAGGATCACTAATGCTAGAACGTCGACATTCACTATTGTGCATATGCCTCCCCAGTCTCTTGGCAGTCTGATGTATGCTTTGTATCCACATGCCCAATAATGATCCATAATTACTGCAGTCCCATGAACCATTCCTGGGGCATCAAAAACTCGCCCACAATTCTGATTCTCTCCCATTTTTCTTGTACCATTATTCCTGCAGCAGAATTTTGGGCTTTCCAGTGGCACTATCTGCAAGGGTCCTCCTCTGTCTTCGGACCCATGTCAGCAGCCTTGCAGGTTTTGGCCACAATGGCTTGCTGCCTTCTCGCACTATGTTGATTGTAGGCTCGTATTGACCTATGACCATACATGCTCTGCATATCACTACTCCTTTCTCCCATCCGTCTGGTGAAAGCACTGTTCACCAAATCTGCAATTGGCCGCTGTTCTTCCAACTTCAAGCCTGTTCTGGAGTTTTTCCTTGGACATTTAGCCTCTGGTTCACTTCCCATCTTATTTCTGCTCCTTTTACTCCGGGTTTCTCATACCTGATTACATGATTTCTCGTATGAGCTCTGTTTCTTGTCTTTATGTCTTGAACATAATCATCTTCATCAGGATCAGTTTTTTCGGTCGCCCATTTCAATGAGGCATCACTACCCATGAACTGGCCTCTGGTTTTGCACATTTCTACATGCGAAAGACAGTGTGCTGTCTGGACATCGATTTCTACAGCTATGAAGGTCTTGGACTTCTCCATGCTGTATGGTAGGAGTGCACAAACAAAGCATTCCCCTTCTGAACCTCATCTTCCAACTTCCTTCATGTGCTGGTACCAAATGTTGTTTCCAAGATGTGCTGTGCTATCCAGGTAGTCGTTTAGTTCGTTGTCATCTCCATGCATGCTTCTCTTGATTCTTAGTGTTTTCCTGTAACTGCCAATAACTACATCCCTGAATGCATCTGTATGGCTCCTTCTTGCTGGAGGATTCTCAGGTATCCTGGTCCATGGTGCAGGCCTCCTCATCTGTGCCATTTGAGTAGACCAAATTCTGGCAGTTCTTTCCTGGTCCTCATACAGCTTTTTCTTTCTGGGTAGGAATGTTCGTATCCATACTGACATTGGTCCGGTGTATGGCCGAACTGTAGAACTGGTACTTACTTGTCCCTTTCGTTGGAACATATATACTAGGCAATGTTGTCTCTGTTCGTTGATTCTCCAGCTTCCTTTGTTTCTTCAGGAACTCTGTTTCTTCCATCTGTCTTTTCACTTCATCTGTTGTGAAGTTTTTTACAGCGGGCAGTCTCTTCTTCTCTAATGCTTTGGATTGTGGTTCTGTAGTTATTGACACTAGGCTTGTTACGTGTTCACTGAGTATTTGCATGCGTGTGGTTGTCAGTAACCTTTCTTCATTCACTCTTTGCAGGCCCTGTCTCTGGCTGTTTGTTACCACAAGTCTGTGTGGGTTATTGCTAATCACATCCATTTCAAGCTCATTCATTCCACCGTCAGATCTTCTAGGGACTGGAATGACTATGTAGGGTCTGGGTGCCTTTGTAGGTTTAATGCGTGCATCATTAGGTGGGTGCACTAGAATTGGAACACTTTGTGCACCAATAAAAAATGCAGTTCTGATTGTTAATGACAGTAAAACAATGATGAATATGATACACAAATACATTATGCCCCTGTAGGTCAGGCGGCAGCATTTACTTCCAGAGAAGTGTGGTCATCTTTCCTCCTGTGGGAGGACAAGATTGCTGCTCTGGATCCTCATCTTGATCATTCGCCAAATGTCAATTTGTATTGTACTCCTTTAAACAATATCTTCTTTCGCATTCTGTGTTTAAGAGTTTCAGGTGTTCCACAAGTATCCCCCCTCTTGCGGGTGGTGAATTGTCTCTTATCTCAGGATACAGTTCCTTTGCTAAACTATGGGAAAAAATCAAATCAAATAACACTTCAGCAAGTCCTTTTATTGTGCATGTTAAAAGTATGTCAGCTCCCAGTCCACACCTCGGATTTGCTTCAACCCTGAAGACATATTGAAATGTCAGTAGAAAATAAGAAAGGAAATCTCTGGCAATACTCTCTCGATCTGTTCCTCGGCAAAAAGTTTACAATCTTCTCAAATAGTTCTGCTGATGGTTAGAAAGTTCCACTTGCATCACTATTCCATGCAAGAGCATGCCCATCTGTGCAACATTAGCTGGATCTCTGATGAATGTGAGGACGTCTACATCGATCGGTCTCCCCACTAGCTCTGGAAAATCAGTGACTAAACGAAAGAGAATGTCGTGGGCCTACCGGCTGTCTTCTGATGACAGGGACATTTGTCCAGTTTCGCTGATGTTCAGGATTGTATACTTTCAATTCAATGTAAACAATGTCTGCACATTCCGTTTGCATGGAGTGCAACTAAGATTGTAATGCTATTTAGGAGTTAGTTCAGACGTTCAGTACTCGCTGGATCTCGAAGAAACGCGAGTGTGTCTGTTGTTCGTCCGACAAGATTTGGATAGTTTTCAATTATGTGAAAGAATAATGCATTGACAAGCTCATTTGCTTCCTTCTTTGCTTGGGACATTTGGTTTCTCCTCAACGTACTCAGGAGGTAAGAGACATTGTTTGGCAATTACAGTAAGCAATCTTCTTATTGTCTTTTTGTTTTCAGGATCTTGAAGAAAGTCAGTGACACTGGTGATCCTCCCTACAAGTGACAGATATGATCTTAGCACTAGATTAAAGAATGTCACTACATCTTTGGTGATGTCACTACTGTGGGACACCATAAGTGATTCCGAATAAAGTCTCGGTGTGGAATGAGTCTGCATACTGTATTTTCTTCCAATTTGTGTGTCCTCGATCAAAATTTGGCATATCCCTTTCTTATCAAGGCTTAAGTCTGCCTCAGTCCAAAGTTCACAGTCAATAGACTATGTTGCGCCATATACGTGCGATTAGCTTCTTCACCCTGAAACTAGGATGCACAGAGTGTCCAGTTTATCTGTCCTTATCCTCTTTTTTGCTCAGAGGAATGTCCACTTTAAGCCACAATTTGCAAAAGGTTATTTGTCTTTGTCTGGCTGGGCATGCGTCCTTCTTCGTCGTGGATCTCGTCTGCATGTGCTGTGGTTCTTCCCCGTCGCTCGTGGACTCCTCACGTTGGGGTGCAGGCAGAAGGCCTTCTCCAATGTAGGGTTTGATATCGCCTAGAAAAATCCAAGCTCTCCTGCCTTGTAGTTTTACTGCGGATGGAGTGCAGTCCTACACTGTAAAGGGACCGTTAAATCTTGGCTTGTCCCACTTTTTCCTCCTATGGTTCCTTACAAGGACGGTATCTCCAGGGAAAACGGATGGTACACAAAGTTCTTGAGCTGTGTCGGTAGTAGTGTCTCCTTCTGTGTTCCGTGCTGCCCTGCACCCATTTCGTCGTCGCTGCAGCTGGCCTGAAATTACAGTAATGCAAGATGTCATGCAATTCAGGTCATTTTGCATTTCAGACCCTAAGAATTCTCCTGTGGACTGGGCATAACATCTAGCTCTATATCGGGGTGTCAGAGGAGTATGGATTCTTCTTCCTGTGGCTATCTCGTGTGGCATAAAATGATGGTCGGAACCGGGTTGGTTCCGGAGTGCATACAGTGCCAAAGGAAGGCAGTGCAACCATCCCTTTCTTAGAATAAGCTTCAACTTGGCTATCCTTTCCTTTAATAAGCCGTTGAGCTTCTCACAGATTCCGTTACCTTGTGGATGATACCCCAACGAGAACTTGTGCTTTATACCAAGCAGCAAGCTGATCTGTTTGAATGTCTCGTTTACAAAGTGAGGGCCATTATCTGATCTCATGACCTCACACACCCCCCACCTGGGGAACACTTCTCTCACTAAAAATGTGGCCGTACAGGTAGAGTCTGGGTGTGTATATGGACCTGCCTCAATCCATCTAGAGAATGGACATATCACAACAATTAAGAATCTGTACTCGTTACATACTTGAATCATGTCGATGTAATCGACATGCAAGTGCTGAAAAGGCCCATTTGGCCTGGGGATGACTCCTCTCATTACTTTTAATGTGTGCCGAGCTGTGAATTGTTGGCAGATTATACAATTCACTATAAAGAATGCCACATGCTCAGTTAAATTTGGTATGAACCAGTCTTCTGTGAGTGTTGCTGCTAGATTCTCTTTTGTCATGTGTGCCAGATAATGGAACTGCTCCAGGGCTATTTTTAATAGGGCTACAGGCATCATTGGTTTACCAGTGCTGTCTTGTCACCACAAACTGTCAGAGGGGTTTAAAGAACACCCTTGTCGTTTCCAAAGATTCTACTCTTCCTGTGGTGCCTCCCCTTGGAGTTCCATTAACTGTGTTTGCCCAAGATTGTTCTAGCTTTCGGGTGAAGTCCGTGCAACCATCATTCTCTCATTGATATGGGTGACTTCCACTTCCATGATCATCTCACTTTTGGATGCCATACGCTTGGCCTCCGTGTCTGCTGCTTGATTTCCGGTGAGATAAAATCTGTCCATTTCATGTGGGTGGCGCATTTCATGACTGCTATGCCCACTGGGAGCTGTAGTGCCTTAATCAGCCTGTCCAATAAGGCTGCGTGCTGCACTGGTGTGCCGTCTGCTCGGAGGCTGCACTGGTGTGCCGTCTGCTCGGAGGTGTCGACGTCACATAGGGGGAGTCACTCTACACTGTTACTTCCGGGTCTGCGTGATTCTCAATCGCGAGTATCAATGCCAATAATTCTGCAGTCTGTGCGGAGTAGTGAGATAGTATTCACACACTAATAATCACTTGAAAATCTCCATTAGCTGTGTGTTGCATTACAGCAACGCCTGTATATCTTTGCCCATCATTTTCATAAACTCTCAAAGAATCATCAATAAAAACACTTTTTCCATCTGCTAAAGCATTCTCTATTATCCTGGGGATTTCATCATAGAATTCTTCATAATTTGCACAGTCATGTATTGGCTCTCCTTCAGTGACTGGCTCTGCTATAAACATAGCTGGGTTCACTATTTTGCATCGGACTACCTTAATCGATGGATTTGATATGATCACTTCATAAGCAGAAGATTTCTGAGATGTCAATGTGCCCTTCGGTTTCTCTAGAATAGCAAAAAGCGAGTGCTCGACGTACAATGTCATTGAGCAACCCATTACAATGGTTGTAGCCTTCTCTATGGCGAATGCTGCAGCAGCTAAACTTTGTTCACACAGGAAATTACCTCTCATTACTGGATCTAAATTTAGTATGCCAGGGGCTTGTACCCCAATGTGGTTCTCTGTGTGAGCACTGCTGTCATAACGCTGCCATTCGTGTGTGAAAACAAGTAAAATTCCTCTGCATAATTGGAAATCCCTAGAACTTGTACTGTGCAAATAGCTCTTTTGAGTTCAGCAAATCCTTCCTCCATGGTCTCAGACCATTCAATCTTTCCTTTCGTCACTTGGGCATTCTTTAGGGCTTGAAGTAAAGGCTTAGTGTAAGAGCTATTGTTGAAGACCCATGCCCTGACATAGTTGCATAGGCCTAAAAAGCTCTGCATCTGCTTTATCGTGTGTGGCTTAGCTGTGTTCAGTATGGCTTCGGCCCTTTCTGGGGTCACTCTCTTTCCCTCATGTGAAATCAGCTGGCCTATGCACAGCACTTCTTGTTGACAATATTGTAGCTTTTACTTGTCAACCTTATATCCTTTCTCAACCAATATAGTCAATAGCTGAACAGAATCGTGCCTGCATTGCTCTTCTGTCATGCTGAAAATTAAGATGTCATCCACATATTGCAGGACAACACTTTTCAATGCAATATTGCTTAAGTCCATCTGCAGGAATCTGTTAAAAATAGATGGAGACTCACAATACCCCTGGGGTAGCCTTGTGCTTTTCAGACGCATCTGTCTGAATGTGAATGACGTCAGACATTATGAGTCATTGTGCAACGGGATTGAGAGAAATGCATTTTTCAAGTCAATCACTGTGAAATATTTTGCCTCAACAGGTATATTACATAGGATTGTAGCCGCGTTAGGAACTAATGGGAACTCAGCGTCAACAATATCATTTATTGGGCATAAATCCTGAATTAGCCTCCAAGACCCTCCCTTTGATTTTTTGATTGGATAAGCCGCAGTATTGCATGACAATTCTGACGTCACTCAGATGCCCTGCTCCATCATGGCAGAAATTGTCTTAAAAATCCCCTCATCTGCTTATCTGTACATGGGATATTGTCGGGCTTTTGGTAGAATTGCTCCTGGTTTCAGTTTAATTTTCACTTCTCCAACCCCTTTCAAGAGGCCTACGTCAAAGGGTCCTGTAGTCCATCCTGAGACAGGTACCTGGGCCATGTAGTCATCAAAATATTCAGGACGGTTTCGTGCCAACATCATTCTCTGAGGCACTTCTCTTTTGATCATTTTCACCCAAAAGGTGAGACACACTTCCACCATTGTCTCTCCCATCTTTGCTTGTTCTTCAAACAGATCGTCATTGGTGACGTCAGTCAATCGATATCCTTCTTCAATGGCGATTACCTCGCACCATTGTCGGCCTTTGTCATCATAACCATCAATCAAACCAATTCTCCCTTGTACTGCAGCTGTGTGTATCATCAAGGCAAGTACTTGTCCCGTTTCCTTGTGCATCGGTATTCTTGGTCTAAATAGGAACTCATTTGGGGTTCTCATAATTTTATCTGCAAGGCCTGGCAGCCCTGCCATTAGCACATGCATACCATGCGCGAATATTTCGGGCTCCAATGGTACAGCCCTCATAGCTGTGTGTCCTGCGTATGCTCTGATCACTTCGCATACATTTGAATAGTGCATTCCTGGAGTTGAACATACTATGCCCTCCTCCATGAATGAGATTGTCATATTTAATTTTGTCATTAAATCTCGACCCAAAATGTTTACTTGGATCTGACGTGAATATAATAAAGGCACATTCATTTCACATTCTCCTATAGAGACTGGAAGTGCATTTGTGAAGAGAACATGACTTATAGCTCTTGTGAAACTCTGAGTATTTATGGCCTAGCCGGACAAGGAAAACTTGCCTTCACGTATGCACGAGCGTGTTGCACCCGTGTCAACTAAGAAGGAATATTCTTTATCCCTTATAACGACATACACCCTAGATTCTCGGTGAGGGTCTGGTGTCACTGACAGGATAGAACACATCATGGTTCCCAGTGAGCTGTCCAAGTCCATATACAATTTTGGCCCACTGTGTGCTGGTGGATTTCCCCCATTCCCATTGTTACTTCCCATTCCAGGGTTCATGGTCTGTCCTGTGCTCACTGTCTGTGACAGTTGCATCAGTGCCTGTTGGGATTGTCCTTGTGGAAACTCCCCATATTCCGAGGTTGCACGCCTTGTTGCGCTCTTGGTGCTTATTGCTGCACCGTGTGATTTTGTGCAACTCCCTGTTGTATGAACGCAGGTGGATTCACCGTACCTGCTCCTGTCCCTTGGCCGTTCTGCAGCATGCTTTGGTTTCTGCATGTGCGCGCTAAATTCCCTGTCATTCCACATAACCAACATACTGGTGGTGTTCGGATCATTTGCCCATTTGACATATCTTGATCAATATGTTGCACATTTTGAAAGCCTCCTTGATTGCTTTGGAAACCTCCCTGATTGCTCTGCCATTCTCTCCCTCTAAATCGTCTTCCCCTGGGGTAAAACCCTGTATTTCCCTGATTATTCTGCTGTGCATTAGTCACCTGTTGCATACTCAATTCAGCTGTTCTAGTTATCATGGCTCCCTCAAGAGCATATTTTGACATTTTTTTCTGCACCAATTTCGCTTCCTCACCCTTTCGTGCAGCTTCCTTTTTGCGATTCTTTTCTTGTAGCAGTCTGCAGTAGTGTGCAATGGTCAGCTGTATTTCTGACCACAGCTTGGCTTTGATTCCTACCAATTTCTTGAGCTGTTTCTTTACCGGCTATGGCAGCCCTTAGCAAAATATATGGTAGAATACAGGTATAGATTTCCCCCAAGATTCATGAGTTTCGAGTACCCAAGCGTCTCGGAAATTCTGTATATAAAGCAACAGATCCTTAGACTTCTTCATTTTTCGTGTCATTATAGCTCCCATATTGAAGTGTCTGGGTAAAGAACTCGTAGCACCTTCCATACTGCGGCTCTGCAGTTGTTAAATGGAGCTCCGTCATGTGCAGTGTTGATTGTGGTCACACCTGGGTAACCTGCCCGTGTCCACACATCGTCTGCTCTCTCACCAAGTATGGCAATTAGGAGACCTTTGACATCCCCTATAGCTAACGTGTTTCCTCCTGTCATTTTTTCTAACTCGTGTATCCACTTTCCGGCTCCCGATGTCAGCATTGGAAGCTTGTTTTTCAAATTTTGTCGATCCATGTGTGGCCATGGAATATATTGTGGACTTACTCCCCCTTTGTCGAATAACGGAAATTGGGATGTATAGCTCTCTCGCTCTTCCCTATCTATGGCAGGGGTAATGTTCCCACATTGATGCCTGCCTGGCAGTGACCTAAGCCTGTCTACATAGGGCAGTGGAGACACCCCCCTCTGACCATGAGATACTTCTTCATGTCGGTCTGACTGCGTGACTAATTCTGATGCTCTTGGTGCAGACTCGCTAGTGTCTGACAATCTTATTCCTTTCTCTCTTGGTAGTCGTCTTTCGCTCCGTCTCTCTTCCTCATTTTCCTCGAGCTCCTCCCTCTCTGTGTTGGACATTGTCTGTCCCCAATTCGTGCAACTTCTTGGGTCTTCTTGGTTCCGACTTATTTCTGATCTGTGCAGGGATAGATCCCTATTCCCACTACTTCGGGAAACATACTCATTGTCGTAGATCTGAGTGCTCTCCAGGCGCTGTTCTTCACCCTCTCCTTGGGGTGTTTGTTCTTGCCCCATTTCATCATATATTCTATCAATCGTTTCTCTGATGCTTCTGGTGTCGAAGTCATCTTCCATATTTGCCCCAGACGTGCCTGGTACTGAATCGTACGCAGGAAATAATTCTTCGATGTCTTCCCAATCTACTACTGGAGCGGGTTTTTTAACCTCTCTCCCCAGATATTCAAGATCGCATGCTCTCTGTCTTCGCTTGCGTTCATCATCGAATTCTTTGTCCTTCCTCGCGTCTTCTCTGACCCTATCTTCTTCCTTTTTCTTTTCATTTCTACGTTCATCTGCCCTTCGGATTTCCTCATCCCTTCATCGCTTTATTCTCTTCTCTCATATTCTTTCTTCTTCCTCTGACCTTTGCTGCTTCTGTCTGTCTTGATATTTGGCTGCTCTCTCTGTTTGCGATCAAGCTGTCTTTCTTGCTCTTCGCGATATAGCTGTTCTTTCCTTTGTCTGTCTTTCTTTCTTATTCTTTCGTCTCTCAATTCCTTTTCTCTGTACATAATCTAGCCTCTCTTTTTGTTTCGTATCATCAATGCCTTTGCCATCAAATTTCAATAAAATTTGCCCTCCCATCCATTTGTTTTTTGCAAATGCTATCTCATCAGTTCTTTGTTCGTTTCCCTTCCATCTTTTTCCTTCTCCCTCCTTGTCGAGAGATGCACTTGTCTGTGCCTGATCCCTTCTTTTGTCATCACGTCTCTCCTTGTCCCTTGGGATCGTGGAGGTGATATCCTTATCCTTATCTTTCCCTTGATTTTCTTCACTACTTTGCGTAGGTGACTCATATGCCGGGTTGCTATACCCTGTGGCTGCTTTCAGTTCTCTCAGCGGGTATAATCCCTCGTCTTTACTTTCTTCAACCTTTGTTTCGGATGGGGTGGGTGGCGCTGTAGGCATCAAACCCCCCTCTGAGCATATATTAAGTATCCAATCTATTGGCATCTTCTCTCCCTTTTCTTGTTCATACATCTTCCAAAGCTCTAAAGTAGCTAGGCGTTTGTCTAACTTTTTTCCCGTGTATGTGGCGTGCAAATATGTCGTCATGTGTTGCAAGGCAGCTTTAGATAAGGACCCCCCCCCTGCGGCCATGGCATAAACATTTTGTGGGCGGTTCCTTTAACCCACTCTGTACTATATTTCTTCATTTTGGGTGCATGTTTCAGCAACTGTTTGCATAGGTGTGTTAATGGAGTTATGTCTTCCATGCTTGAATCTGTTCCCTTTCTCCTTATATAACACTTGTCAAACCTTTACGTGACTTAAACACTTCCAACAATATGAACGAGCACCAAACACTGCTTGCTCCAATCCCGATTTTTTCACAAAATGTTATATCTTCTATTTTACTCCAAAAACATCAATTCGTATGTGATATTATCTCAGCTATTCAATCGCGTAAAATTGAAATCAGTTTTCTCAAGGATAAATGTTCTACTTATGACGTCACTACAAGCAACATGTAAGACAGACGTTTAACAGACTAGACGAACACCCGCTGGTCACAGGTATCTCTGCCTCTAATCATTGCCCCTTCATGGAGTTTAAAGGTATCCCTTTCATGTCGTCTTTAATCACCGTGGTAGTCTATTGTTCCCCTTTAGTTTGGGACTATGGATACACGTTTCTTCTAGCCTCTTTTATTAAAAGCATAAGAATAAGGCGAATCCTCTCACTTCTCGGGTGTCCTCTCCGGTAACCTCTCTCTTCTTGGGTGTCCTCCCGGTATCTTTCCTCTATTTACTTCTCAGTTATTCTGAAGTCATTATTCCCTTCCCCTTAGATATATATATTCTTCTCTACTTCTGGCTATATTTTGTTTTCCCACCTACCTCCGTTACCTTTTCCCGTTACTTGCTCTAAAGCATGCACTTTTGCCAAAACACTCAATCTTTTTCACTCACTATTTGCATGTTTACTCTCTGGACCCTTGGGATCACCGCCTTCGTTACCACCTTCTTTGGCTTTTCTCCCGCTCAGCTGCCCGTAGGAATGGGAAGGGGTTAGGTGGGTAACACTGGTCCCTTCAAACCTCCTTCTGCAGATTTTTTATCTTTAATCTACCAATGTCTACGGGGAGCTTCACGGTCTACTCGGCCAAATGGCAAAGGAATCGTGATATTGCTGAGGACCTAGAGTTACTTTATGCCTATGGTCAATGGGTGTCTTACTCTAATCAATAATCGATCATCAATAACCATTTATCTCTGCTACCAAGTGTACTTCGAGACCCCTGGCCGGCCCATAGAGCCGAGGTTTGCTCAGAAGTACTTTAAGATGAGATAGCTGCACCCTTGAGATGGATGGGGGCGCAGATTTGTTACTCCGACACCAATCAATAAGGACAACTCAATGGTTTGGCAAAGGGAGTCCCTTTAATGACAAGTACAAAAAACGGGGAGTCATGGATATCAGCAGTGATGCGATCATCCTTCTCGCTTCAACTCCAACAAACTTCATACAAGTTGTAACATTTATAATCAAAACTCATCATAATTCATGTGTAAAACTCAAATAGTTAACCTGCAATTCTAGTGGTTAGGAAAAGGTAACTTTACTATATGTGCTATATCTGTATATGGTAATGGATTGAGGGGATTGGGTAAACTCTGTCAGGTGGGCGTCTAAGCCCTTCCTTCAAACTGACTACTGTAGACGTCACTAAAAGTATGACGTCCCATTGGTTCTACCAAGTATAGGACCCTAGATTATTTGGTCCATTTTGTTTGGGTTGGCATCAACCCCATGCATACTTTTCCACTTCACTTAGCAGCACGCAGAAGGGTCGGCCAGGTGCGGGATTTCCCCTGCCACCTGCCTTTGCCTTCTTATCTCGATCCTTCAGAGGCAGGATATTCTGTTCTTAGTTTCAATTAGATGTAGCTACTGTTTGCGTCTTTTATTAGTATGACCTTGGCTTCCCTGGCACGAGTTGCTTCTGCCAAGTTTCGTTTCAGCCGTCTCTTCTCGTTTTGCTAAATATGAATCTCTGCTCATTTGGCCTTCAGTAACCTGGGTTGATTCTGCTTCGTTTGCAAAGTGGGAATATACTTATAATAAAGTACTTTGTTTGAGGTAGATTTATGTATAATGGCGCTTGCCGCACTACTCTTCTACTTAACATAGCAAGCTGCACTGTTTTCTTAGCTTTCTTGCGGTTCCACGCATATTTACAGGTGTAAACTGGTCGACTGTGTTCGTCTTCGTTTTGCTTACGGCTTAATTCTCTTACATTTGAACATCATTCTTTTGTTTTAAGTTCAGGATATCCTTACTCATGGTGTTTCATCTCTTTGTGTCATTCTCAGGTCGTAATTTCTTCAATCTGTTAGTCTTTCTGGGTCCTTGTGACGTCACCATTCATCTTCCATTAAGAGCTTTTTGGTTTCTTCCAAGACTGTACTTAGGCAATCTACATTTTGTTTCATTTGCTGGTAGGGCTTCCTTAATGGATACCTTACTGTCCATGGTTTTCTGGGTATCGATACTTTAATAGGTGTTGCTCTTCTGATAGGTACTGGGCAGAGCCACACTGCGGCTCTCTGCTGGTTTATTTGCTCATCATATGTCACATATTTTGGTCTGAACGTTCCTGGTACTTCAAAATGGGCGACTAGAGTGCAGGTTTTATTTGGGACCTCCTCTACAATAGTTTCCAGGAATATAACAGATACATTTACCTGGTGATGAGAAGAAAGGCATTGGATCACCTCGAAGCAGGAAAGGTTGACCTAACATATCTAGGCTGCAGGAGGCTCACTAAGCATAGGCGTGTCCAGGGAGTGGCCTGGTGTGACACGTGCTACCCCTGGAAACTGATTGGCCACCTCAGGTGCCACCCTATTATCATAAATGTGATAATAATTGCAGGGATGTAAAACACTGTAATGCTGGCAATGTTAGTAATACAATTTTAAACACAGGAATGTAAGACACTAATGTTAGGCATTAAAGTAGATATGACTATTGGAGACAAATAGTAAATTAATGCTATTAAGACATGTGTGTGTGTGTGTGCGTGTGTGTGTGTTTGCGCTTTCCTACTTCATGCCACCCCTGCACCTCAGTGACAAGAGTCTGGACACGCCACTGCCCCCAAGTGGAGGAGGAGGCCATCAAGCTCAAAAGAGACGGGGTCAGAGATGACTGTATTACGTTTCTCAGCCCTCTTTTTCTGTAGTGTTCCCTCGGCATCATAACCAGACATATTGGTGAAGGATGGAAAATAAAGGCACTGGTCTGCTTATTAGGTTGCATTTGGGGGCATTAGGGCTCCTGTGTACTGTGTGGTTCATACATCAAGGCCATGGATTTAGTTTTATCTGTGGCAGACATTAGTTAAGGGTCATCGTTTTACAGCTAACTGGGCCTCCAATATTTGTACTCTTATTCCTATTGTTTTAAGTTGGTCAATGTCCTTTAAAACAAGGTGCACAAACGAGCTGTTTACTTTGTAATGCTCATTCAGCAATCCTCTGTGCCAATGTCATTCCAGAACGAAGCTTACAAGTGATCACTGACTTTGCCCGTATTAAGGAGATTTGGTGCCATGATCACTCTTCATATTAATTTTTATTTATTTGCATTTTTAAAATGCTCACACAACCCAGGGGCATCGAGGCGCTGTTACAGGAATATGTCTTAGTTTCGTATATATAGCGCGCTTAATACCCAGAGGTTTCTAACCGCGTACCTGGGGATCGAACCTGTGTTGCTTTATGTCATCTTGTTTTCAAGGTAAGCACGTTGACGCTGAGCTGTAATTTATGTTTTGGTTTCTAAGGGTGCTCTATCTTTCACTTGGACAGAATTGGTAAGATGGTGAGAGGTTGCAATTTTTCATTTAAAAGTCACAAGGTATGTACTCTTTTAACTCTTGATTCTTAAACATTGCCTTGATCTGAAGTTTCAGCTAGCCTTGTTTATCTTCCTGCTGGTAATCAGGTGGACCTTCTTGATGAATTCATGGATTTGATTGCAAATGCATTTCTGAAGACTTCCTCGTCTTTTTATGTCAGTGATTTTATCATTCGGTGGGTGATTTTAGCAGCTTCATTGTCAGACCTTAAATAGATGTATCCGTTATTTACATTTGCCACAAAGCTGCCGCTCTCCAACATATTCCAGGATAAATCATGCAGGTTTCAAACTGAGTCCTGCAGGTTTTCCTTCATCCTTATGAGCAGGCATTTTTTGACTAATTTGATAATTCAATTGGCTGTTTTGTATTGAATTTAAATTCTGTTGTTTATTATGGTTGAGATAAAAAAAAAACTTCAGAATTTGAAAAGGGATATAAAGCAATTACTACATATCAAAGTCTCAAGACTAATTCATTATGTCCTTTTCTTTAAATGATTCTGCCTCAAGGGTGGATAGTTGAGATAAATGGTCCCATCAGGTACAATATCGAGGTAGAAAACCATCTAATGGATGGTGTTCATCAGAGCTTAACAACAAATGTCAATAACTGACCAGAGAGAACGTGGTGCACCTCTCTGGGGAAACATGTTCCCTTAAAGTGATCTTTAACATAGATACATTATTGAGCCAAGAACATGTTATTACTCTTGACCAACTGATTAATCTCAAAATAAACCCAAAGACTTATTTTCCATTTGAAAGAAAAACAGAAAAATACCATGTGTGTTGAAATATCACCTGGAAAGGGAGAATTTTGTGGTTTATCTTTCTGAATCGATCCAGAAAATCTGCGAGAGTATCCCTTTAGTCAATTTGCTTGGAGACAATTTAAATGGAAAACCATCTTCTGCACGGGTCGAATTTGATGTTTTAAATTTGCCCAATTTTGTTCTGTTGGTGCAAAATGTGAAGCCAACTTTATATGGTGACAATCCACGGCCACCCTGAAAGAATGAAGAACGTTGTGTATCTTTTGCTCCATCTCATTGTAGAGGGTGAACTTTTCCTTTGGCCCAGTTGGTTTTCACAGCACCCAAAAACTTGGCCAAGAACCTTCACTTTAAAAAAAAACTTCTCTGACAAGTATCAGACTAGCCAAATTTCGAACAGTAACTTCCATTCCATTTCAGGAGCGTCCCTGCGGAAAGCGGTTTCTGTTCTGCTGAATAGTCGGATTAGGGAGCACCAACTATTAGCCTCATTTCAATCTGGCTTCCCATCTGGATATATCATGGAAACCACCATTCCATAGGTCTTAGAAGATGTTTACCCTGTGCTTGATGGTGGGGTTGCCTATTTGCTGGTACTTCTGTATCTCTTGGTGAATATGATTAGGACAAATAAAAGTCCCTCATTCCTAGACCTCTCTGTGACATCAAGCCCCAGCATAATTTGTATCCTGCTATGAGTCAATTCTTCCTGAGCTAGCTCATATATATCTCAAAGTAATCTGCTGTGACTCCCTCTCATTCCCTGAATTAGACTGTGCTGTGCAAGATAGCTGCCCTGCCAGAGCAATAACAACAAAGCCGTGAGCTGCCTATGGGCCTCATCACGACTTGGGCGGTAACGGTAACGCTATTAGCGTGGGCGGTATTAGCCCTACCGCCGAACTCCCCGGCGCTAATAGTGCCGGACCACGAGTTTGGCGATAATGTAAGTCCCCATTCCCCACTGAGCCCATTCGGGAATGCCCCATTCCCCATTGGGCTCATGGGGAATCTTCGTGCTAATACCGCCGGCGGATTTCCCGCCGGCGGTAATAGCGCGAATTTTCGGCGGATTTCCCCCCAGCTCAGAGCTGGGGTGAAATCCGCCAAAGCCCTGATTCGGCGGACCCTTAAATCCGGCGGTAATAGCGCTACTGCCAGATTTAAGGGTTACCGCCAAAGTCGTGATGAGGCCCTATACCTGTTACAGGGTTGGAACCCCAGGACCAAGGCTGAGTCCTAATCTAAGTCATGTGTCCCTGAAGCTAGAAGACCTACACTACAGAGTAACACTCTTGCCCCTCATTATTATGTGCATGTGGAAGAGGGTGATCTGACTGCAGTCAAACTGTGAGCTTATGTAATACTAGTGTCACCTCAGACACCGGAAGTAAGACTCAGGAGTTCATGGGCTTGCGTCATATGAATTCTGAGAGACTTACTATAGGGATGCCAAAGTTAACTGTAAGTGCAGTGCTCAGAGAACCAAACCTATGGGACAACATATGTCAGAGTGGATACCAGTGGCAGAATATGTAGCAGGCACCCAGTCAGATAAAATTGAGCAGAAGGAAAGAAGTTGCAAAAGGCAGTTGCATGGTGCCACTCGGGCGCAGGGGCCCCCTGCAAGCATCTACGAAACTCATACCTACATTGAAGAAATGAGGGTGCACAACTTCCTTGAGGGCAGAGGAGTCCCCACAGAAGTGGGCAGGCCATGGGGAGTCGAGGGGGAATTCTGCAGCAGCCCACCATTGAGCTGACAAGGAGGAAGGACTACCACCTGATATAAAGATGTGCTCTGGACCTTTCAACATAGAGAGAGGCAAACCGACAGTACGAGAGACAAAAACTAGGTTAATTCGTGAATACAAAGTACCCTCACAAGTGCAATTGGAAATGAGGAGAGGAAGTACATTTGTGGGCACGGCTTATAAGAGGCCACCAAAACAGGGAGGATGAGGTGAAGTATGAGAGAGAGGAAGATGTGAAGCAGGAGAGAGAGTCAAAAGTGAAGAAAGAGCAAGAGAAGTAGGAGAAGACGCAGCCCAGGAGACTGTACGATTTCAGAGAAGCCTGAAACCGGACCAGGGACTCTCTATGGGAGAGTTCAGGAGGGTCCGGATCCACCCTGTAAGGCTGGCTAAACTGCTGTGATTAAAACTAAGATCGGGTCCCACTAGCTGGACCCTTTGGGGCCTTTAAAGGACTGACTCTTCCTGCAAGTATGCAAGCTACCATATCTCGTATCAGTGGAAAGGACACTGTATTGCTTAGAGTGAACTGGGGAGCTATAATCATGGATCAGTGGGCCTCATTACGACTCAGGCGGTAAGGGTTTTACGGCGGTGTAAACAGCGCCGACCCTTACCGCCTGAGTACCAGGTACCTTAGCACCATGGCGGACTTAACACCTGCTTTTAGCAGGTGTTAAAATCCATGGCGCTAAGGGACCATGGAGTTAATTACGCCACCGTAATTTACGGTGGCGTAATTAACGCCTTCCCCACTCCCATTATGCCCTATGGGGCAGAAATGGGAATGGGGAAGGGTAAATGGGGATTGGGGACTTACCGCCCCGCCAACCTCGGAATGGGGCGGTAAGTCCGCCAACCACCATGGCGTAAACGTAGTTTACGCCATGGTGGTAAAGTCACGGCCCAGGCGGTAACTTACCGCCTGGGTCATAATGAGGCCCAGTATGAGGTGGCCTAGGCACTATACTCCTGACTTGATTTCAAATAGCAAGCTGGGCATGATGTCCCTTTGAAGAAGATTTGTGTAAAGAAGTGGCTGGGTGCTGCATCCCTTTAACTGAATTTGATCTATTAGTACCCAGCAGTGGGGGGGGGAGAGTGTACCTTCCGAGACAATCAGGGGGCTCACACATTAAAACTCGGACTCTCCTCAGAGCTGGAAGTCGAATCTTCCCTCGCCAGTCCGAGGTAAGTGCTCCCCTGCGCCTGTGTCCTCTTCCCTCCCACCCCACCGTCCTTTCCACATATTTAGGCCCACACTCCTGCCCCACCTACCTGATGATCCCTTTCCCCTCTCTGGCACCGGGAACACTAGTGTTCCCGACGCATCCCAAACGTGGAAATGACCACCATGGAAAGGGAATAGGGATTACCGGTAGTTCCCTTCTCCCTGACACATGATGGCCATCTTGTTTTGTAGTTATTTTTTAAGTTGAGAAACAGCATTTTTGCCGTATATCAACTTAAAATAAAACACTATTAGTATCCCAATACAATGGCACGGGATACTAATATCAATAAACTTCTGCGGACAGGGGCATTACTGGGGCAGGTAATGCCCCGGACTAAGGTTAAAGCCCTTTCTACACTTGGGCTTCTAAATCACGCAGCAGGGTTTATTGCTTAAATATAAATCAGGGTTTCTTTTCCTGTATCTTAACCCTGAGACTCGGTAAAGACTAGAGAAGCAGGGGAGACCATAATCCCCACTAGAGCCCAAACCCTGACACTTTATAGTTTAACCCATTCTGTCACCTTTTACTTAGGACATTTTCAAACTAAGAACACCTTTTTTGTTGTAGCTAGCGCTCTAGATTTTGAGACTTACATCCCAGCCACCCCCGATTTGTGAATTTTCTAAAGTTGAAACTATACTTCTTTTGTTACATGTTTTGTTGGTGCACCACACTACCCAAAATGCTTTCAATAGTTCACAGTCTGAAAATGCATTTTTTTAAGGACCCCATTTCTTGACATCTTAATCATCGTTGATCTGAGACTGGGAATTGCCTCTTTTAGGCATATAGCATACTCAAAAGACACCAAAAAATCCCACCACTGTCAAAAGTTTGTACGTATGTACATTCTTCAATGTCCTGTCTAGTCGACAGCCAAATGGTCGACAGACAAATGGTCGACACAATTTGGTCGACAGGACAAATGATCTAATTTTTTTTTTATTTATATACATATATTTTTTAGCTTTTCGTTTAGGGAAAAAGGGTTTTTTAGCAAAAAAAGGGAGTTGAGGGGGACCCCCCCCAAAAAAAAAAAATGTGAAAAAACAAAAAAAATAAATTCGACTTTTTGACCTGTCGACCTTTTGGTGTCGACCATTTGTCCTGTCGACCATTTTGATTCGACCAAATGACCTACAACCCTTCAATGTGTCTTCCCATGGGTAATCTCATCTTCATTTCATCCCAATGCTTCTACCCATGCGTCGTCCAATATTTCATTAATACTAGCAACCCGTAAGCTTTTTCATTATAATGCAAGATTCCATATTCCTGTAAAAGCTTGATAAAACACACAAAAAGTCCTTTGATTGGACCCATTTTTAGTTCCATTAATTTGGGCTTATTGCTGATGTACATCTCATCACACACGGTAAAGGAAGTCGTAGATGCGTTAATTCAGATGTCCTCTCCTTCCCACTTTCTGCATTTGCACAAGTAAGGGGGAGAATCTGCATATTTCAAGGTGCATCACAAATGGATGCTCTTAGCAATGCACTGAAATTAGGCATTTTACATTGCGCCTGTTAGGAACAAGTGCAGAGGGATATGCAGAGCATGGCAGGGCCTTTCATGGTCCTGCTATGTTTTGAACCAGTGCTGTCACGCTTTCGGGTCTATCCCCCGATTAGGGATAGAAATGTTTTTATTTTTGTGTGTACATTTTACAATGTGGACCATTTAAGGGCCTATCCCTGTGAAATGCGGTCCTTGCACCCACATGGGTGTTGAAAGTTGGTCATACAATACACTCATTTATGCAAGAGGGATGCCCTGTTGCACTGCGCCCAAGAAATGCGCAGGTCACCTTTGTGAATAGGGTGAACTGTGCATTTCTTAAAGAAGCCCAAGTAAAAGAAACACCTCCTCTGAGCTTTTTTTACTTGCATAATACAAACACAAGGTCCGTCCATCAACTCATTTGACCCATAATTGAAAAAAAGAGTTTTAAAAAAATGGTTTTAATACACATAGGTTATTTCCTTTCTTTTTATTTATTGGCGATTCGGTTAAAACATTTACACCATAAACACACATGCATAAACAGAACACACATTATATATCTCAATTTTAAAATACTTATTACATAGAGATATTTACAAAATACAAATTCATATAATCCCACTTTCAACATTTAAAAACAGTTCACACAATTTTTGAAAAAATCTAATTTATAAATAGAGCGCAGAAGCCATCTCATACAATCTATTCGTATTAAAACCATCAAGACATTATTTTAAGATGTTTTTTCCAAAAATAAGCATAAATAATAGCAGCATTTATAAGTGATACTTCACATGAGAAAATCATGGACCAAAATTGTCCGCTTTTAATGGTATCTATATTATGTATTATGCTGCTATAACCTCTCAAATATTGTACTTTCTGGGCCTCGCAGCCTGTAAAAAGATGGCGGCAGGTTTCCACTTCAACTTTGCAACCTCTCCTGATTTTCTTATGGCGTGGAATCTTTCTCCATGCTCCTACTCTAACATCCGTGGGTAACTGGTCAAAATGTAATCTCATAAAAAATCTTCTTAACTCTATATTTCATGCTGCACAAACATATTTAAACAGACAGTTTATAGGACACCCTTGTTGCACATACAAATTAAAGGTGACTTTTCTCATAAGTTACTGGGTATTAGTTCCTTAGAGGTAATACCCAGATTTATTTGGCAACTTAAATCATGGTCTATTGCCACAAATAATTGCTTTACAACATGTATCCAATATGCATATATTTATTTCCCTATATCACTGTCCATTTTTAAATACCATAAACTACCAGCCGTCTTCCATTTTGTAAAAAGGAATACCATTCCTTATTCTCAACAAATGACTTCATTAGAGGTCGATCTAGAGATACCTAAGGCATTACACCATAATTTTCCCCCCAAAAGGGATAGCCAGCTTGCCTCTTTCCTTTTTAAAATCTTGAGGCCACACAGCACACTGGGAACTATGCTCACCTTATAGATGTTCAAAACCCCTTCTATTGAGTAGCCTCCACCCTTTGTGACAAACGGTGTTATGGCTTTACATTTTTTATTTACTTTTGAGCCAATGCCACTAGCTAAAGAGTTTCTCCTTATAGTGTCATACCCAGATGGACATATTTGTGAACTATTTCAAGCAGAGTATACTGGATTTTCCACACAAAGCCATTACGTTTCATATTCATGGGCTTTAAACTCATAATTTTTTGTTTAAATGTATTCTTAGCTGATATTTTATGGCAAATTGATAAAGTGCGGTTATACTGCGCTGTAGACCAACCGGTGTATGGTCCAGCAATGGCATATCATCTGCATATGAAATCCGGCTCAGTAATTCCTGGGCAATTTTAGGAGGGACATGGTGGCAACCTGGTAAGTTTTTGTCTAGGTCTGACACATAAATATTATACAATGTTGGGTCAAGGACACATCCTTGATTTATACCCATGTTAGTTGGAATCGCTTTGGTGAACAAACCTTTCAGAATAAGAACTAGCACTATAAAGTTATTCCCAACTCTCCATTTTATCCCCTACTATATTTCTATCTACTGAGTCGGAGGCAGTAGCAAAGTCTCAAAAACAAATGTACAGAGGTTAATGTTTAATTTGTAGTGACCATTCAACAAGATAAAAAGACCCCAAAGATTAGTAATCACATTTGCTGCTTTGCAAAATCCTGTCTGCTGGTTTTTAATAATCTCATAACTCATAAGCCAGAAATCCAGTTGATCAAGGAGCAAATACGAGAACATCTTTGAAATGGAATCTACCATTGCTAGTAATCAGTTGTTTCGTGCTCTTTTTTCAATTATTGGAATTAAAATGGACGATATCCAAGTCAGCACCATGCCCTTACAAACAGTTTGGAGAAATAGCCTATGGCAGATCGACGCCCATATTTCCGGTGCCAAATTAACAGTGGCATTTGCCAAGCATCGGGCCCCCTCTGCTTTTTAGTTTATTAATGATTTTTAGTATATGGTCCTCTGAAAATTTAAAAAATCTACCATCATAAACCACTTCCAAAAGTTTTTTTCAACTAACAAAATGATCTTTACACACATATAGACCTTTAACATAAGTACACCAATCTTTTTCATAGATTGGATTTACCTCACGTTTATCCATTAAATTGGTCAAATGTTGACTATATAGAGACCAAAATATCCTCATGTCACAATCTCAGAGAGCTCCGAAGATGATTTGCCACTGTGTAGTTGTAGTGGAATTATTTTAGGATCTAAGCTAGTTTCAATGCACTGTTTTTAATTTAGTAATTTCTACTGCATCTCCTTTTACTGCTTTAATGTTGAACTTAGATCTTTTTTTTCTTAGCAATGAGAACTTAAAAAATATTCCCATTACTTTGTTTAGAGCAACTGTATTTGTTCTGGCTTTTGGACACGTGCGTTAAAATCAGGTCTATATTTTTGTGATAGTCATCCAGTTCCAACAAAATCAATGTATCATCATTGACAAAGAATCCCAACTACTCCTTGTCCCTGTGATTCTATTATCCTGATTTCGAACAGTATTACATCCCTTTAAATATTTTCGTGTATCTTCATTACATGCACACAAAGTACAACAAATAAAATGATGATCACTCAAGTGGTTATCTATCAATTTAAAA
Source organism: Ambystoma mexicanum (assembly GCF_040938575.1). Classification (NCBI taxonomy): domain Eukaryota; kingdom Metazoa; phylum Chordata; class Amphibia; order Caudata; family Ambystomatidae; genus Ambystoma; species Ambystoma mexicanum. Next base: position 1,104,115,817 of record NC_090930.1, on the reverse strand, counting down.
TGTGTTACCTACTGAGAAAGCTCCAAGGACATAATATAATCAATCAAAGAATAAAAACAGCCATTAGACAATGTATACAATAGAGTAAGATCAGGGTTATTTCCCAAACAAAGTTGAATCAATCCTGACCTTTCTAAAAAATAGCTCCAGTTTTTAGCAGATGGATCAATGGCTTCTAAAAAGGCATCAGCTTCCAATGCCGTCACTCTATCCATAGAATTATAGGGCCAATAATAAACAGTGGAAGACTGTTAATAATCAAGCTTGATCTTACATTGGAAGTTCAAGTCACCTGCAAAAATATAGTGGCATTTTGGATCAACATACGGCCATTCATTTATAAGCATTTCTATATGATTTAAAATATAAGGTGTAGTATGTCTTCCAGGAGGATCATATACATTTATTATTATAAAAAATGAAAAGAAGAAGCAAATTGGGTGGTTACTATTACCACCAAAACACTTCTGTTGGGCTTCATGGAAGAAATTCCTGTATGCTCAGATCATTTTGAGCCCCTATAATCAGACCCCCAAACGGCTTACCCATACTGCCTTTATTTGCTAGATGTTGGGTGATCACATACCCGTCCAAATGGTATTGGCTCATAAGCCAAGTCTCCTGTAGTAAAAAAAGATCTGCACTCAATAAATAAAGTTGGCCTTGGGGGCTAAAAAAAGAATTACATCCTCACATGTTCCATTTGATAAAAGTAAGAGGAGTTGCTTGGAAAGCAGAAAATCATGCCACATCATGAAAAGATGTACGCGATCAGTGATTTTACTCAGAAGTTTGAAAATATTCATGTGATTTGTTTGTTGCCAAAAATTACTTTTTTCACTATTATTTGAAGATATTTTGTGGAATTTTATTTTGAGCATCCATAGAACCCCTCTTGTCTATAGAGCCACAAAACCGCCATTGATTGCCATGATACGGCATAAAATCAAAGCCCAAACATTAAAAGTCCTGTGAAAAAGTCATCAGCAAGTCAATTAAAATTGGCAACACGAGATAGATCACTCCTAATTTGTATCATTTATTGTCTCAGGAATCTCAACCAAAGACACATCTTTACTAGAGATGTTTTTCAGTTGTGCAATATTAATAAATCAGTTGGAAGATATTATTTTCGATTTAAAAACTGGCCATCAGCTGTTGCAAAAAGGTCAATAATCATGAGGCGATTGTCCAAGGAGTTTGCTGGTGAAAGCAGACTCTTCCGTTGTTTAAATTTAATTTCTTGGCTTTGGGCAGCATTCTCGTCGGCTTCAGTAAAAACATTTTTGTGTACAATGCTCATCAGAGGAGAGATAATTTCCAACAAAATTGTTTTTTGCAGAGGGAAGCTCTGGTATAGTTACTTGCCATGGTCGTTTTACCCACACATCAAGTCTGAATATTCCAGCACAATGGGGTTTTCATTAAGGGCTCATAACAATTAGTTAAGGGTAGATTACTAAAAGTTTCCAAACCCGAAAACTCTCCATTCGTGTTTTTATTTATAATGTGTATCTTTTGGGTGTTAGGGTCACAGTGCTAGGCTTTTGTATTCATTATTCCTTCACCATCCAATGCCACACGGGGTGGCTCACCTATTTGGCTTCACTTTGTTACCCCCAGGTTTCGATAGAAGTGTAACGTTGTTTAACACTCACACATGTGTTACCAAAGCGGTGGGGATGTTTTTGTCACAACAAATCATTGATGAATGCAGTGACCCTTCTACCACAAGTATACTTGTTTCCAACTCTTAATTATTGCCCTGCAGCATTTGTTCCTTGGCCAGAACAACATGTACCAGTCTGATAAGGCCATCCTAGATAACCCTTTGATCCTTATAGATATTAGTGCAAAGGGTAAAAAGTGCTTTCAAAATGGTCAGCTGTTCCGGCGACTCACCTTCCTCCTCCCAAGAATCAGAGGATCCAGAGTAAAATGTATTTCTAGTCTAGAAGCAGATGTATAAGCATTATCTGCAATTTGAACCAGATTAGGAGTAGCCGACAAATTTGGTGACTTGGAACTGCCGATAATATGTAAAGAATGATCAAACCCTAGGATGGGTAAACTGGATGGTGTTTATCCCAAAGATTTTCTTTGTAAGCGTAAGCATAACTTCAATTGAGAGTTGTTATCAATGGGAGGGGGAGCAGATAAGTCAGCAGAATTCATGGGGCACTGTTCGCATTCACCATAATCAATCACCTGTACACCCTTATTACTTTCAGTGCTTCTTGGCTGAAGTGGTTCAGAATGACAGTTATTTTACCTTGGTCCTTGCTTTCTTTAGAAGCTGTGGCAACCGGGGCGGGGTCAGGTTGATCAATGCAATTCTGCTTTTTCTGTAGATATTCCACCTTGTTTTTCTCTATTATTCACATAAGGCTGCTTTCTGCACCCAGTGGTGCAGAATTGCTATTGCTTTCGGTTAGCAGGCATAACTTTGCCTCTGCCTGACAAACTGCACAACTGCACTTCGATGTGAGTGCGTAATGCGCGGTCCCTGCTTTTAAAGAGCTACCTGTAAAGGAGGTGGGAACAAGTCAAAAACACAGGTTCAATTAGTATTGTCTGACAAAGGATAATGACACCAGCCATTGCAAAACTGCACTTGAAATGCACTTTGATGTGCGCCTTTCAAAAATGCTGCTAGCAGTAACATTAATGGTCACAGTGCCAACAGACTTCAAGGTGGTATGAGGATCTAACAAGACCCGACCCCAACACCACACAGCATTACACCGGGAAACAGAGGACGTCCCCCCACAATTGCATCAAGATTCAGGGGTGAATCAACAACACTGAAACACAGCCACGCTGCATCTGCAGTGTGGCTCGAACGGGTGCAGAGTGCACTCACCACACAACGCTGATGCAGGTGATTGGGATAATCATGACAAGCTCTCTCCAACACAAGCCGCTCTGCCCAATCCCAGTGCTCTGGTGTTTCTGATACCTTCCTGAGCCCTCCTGAACCCACAAAGAATCATGCAGGCATGCACTGCGCTACACGACACAGATCTTTCTTCGTCCGTCCATCTCCTTTTACCAGCCTGAAATCCAAAACTGATCTATTCTGTTCCGTTTGAGGAAAACACCTGAGGTCGTCAGGTCGTCAAGCTGCACTGCTAAACAGAGCTGCTTCAGACTATTGTCACTAAGAGTAGAAAGATACGTTATTTATTATTTTAATAGGTGATCAGCAGTAGAGGTTAGATTAGGACACAGGATTTGTGGTGTATATAATAGTGGAAACGTTGAACACCGTCGTAATGTTCGTTGTTGTTCAATGTTGCAGGCTGGGAAGGGGATATTCTTAGGATTATTGCTTTTTCTGTTTGCATCAAAGTTGAAATAATGTGACATTTTAAGAGATTGACTGTATTAAGTGAATATTGTTGTATGCAAATTGTTATAATTTATATGATAAAGAATAATAGACATGGATTGTAGATAATATAAGAAAAAATATCTTTGTCGAATAACATTCAAACAATTATTGAAATACGATTTCTCAATTATGAGGAGTCAATTGAGTGGATAGAAGGACCTTGTGGTTGCATTATAGTTGTTGTCTAGCGGTGGTCCATCCACGTTTACCCTAGATCCTCTTTTTGACTAGATATGATTTTCTTACTTGCGCCACTTTATGCGAATATGCCCCCCCATGTTTTCTTTTAAATATGCCTCTCTGTTTCCGTTTTCAGATTTCACAGAAGTAAAGGATGTAGAAATAGTAGTTACTGTATCAATATTTCAGGGTTGATTTTCGGAATCTCGCTGTACTAGATAGTTCCCTGAATATAAAATGTGTTAGAACTTTTAGTGAGAGCTTTCTGATGGGTAGTGGGTTCACCAATCTGGTCAAAATAAGTATGTTGAATTAAAAAATTAAGCTCTGTTGCACACGGCTATTGTTGAAATATTTACTATAGATTCTTTATGTCTATGGTCCAATATCATTCATATTCTGGGAGCAGGGGCAGTATGGTCACCCGTGGCACATAGGGTGCTAGTAACATGGAATTGATTTTGGTATATATAGGAAAATACCCCTTTGTCCCCACATACCATATATACTGGGTAAAACCAGTAAAAAATTAAAGACGAATGATATTTTTTTTAAAATAAGTGTATAATTGGAACATATTGGCAGAAAGTAACTGTCTAGTCATTGTGATGCTGGAAATGTATCAGAGGGACAGGGCCTCTGAATCCTTGTCCTCTTCTGCCTTTTATCGTGTGTTCTGTTATGTTTTCTGCCCAGGAATCCATTTGGGACTCCTGGCAGTGCAGCTCTCTCTTTTGGTTTGGTGAACAGACCCCTGGGATACCCTTATGGCACCCATGGGTGGGGGGGTACAACCCTGTGCCCCTAGTGTATGTTTTTGGGCACCTGTGGGTGGCCCACAGAGCAGGGTATGGGCTGGTGGCAGCTCCATGCTGAATTGGACAGGTGCTCTGGGTGTCCTCCATTTTGGGATACCCAGGCCCTGCCATTGGGATCAGTTGATTCCTGATAGAAACAAGATGGCCCCTGTGGCCTCTTGCTTTCTATTGCCTGTTGTCTTGTTTTCCCAAAGTCCTGGGATGCCCTGACTCTGTCCCTTCCCCCTGACTGGCTGTTGGGTGGAAGTTCCATATATGGTGTTGTTGTGAAGGCCCAGCTAGACTGACTGGAGCCTTCCCAGTGACTGTATGTTGTGGGTACCTCCTGTGGGTGGGACCTGGGTGAATGGAGTGTGTGACCAATATACACTCCTTGTTGTGGTTGTCTGGTTTCTGGCATGAGAGACAAAGACTGAGACAGCCCTGCCCGAAACTGGCCTGAATGCAGTGTGTAGTGTTGAATGGCTGGGTACTTGTCCCAATCCACATTCCTTGTTGTGAGTGTCTGAAAGGGAGGAGTGTGGCCTGAATGCACTGTGTGCCTGATTGGCTGACTGACTGCATGAATGCCCTTCTGTGTGATTGGCTGCTGTGTGTGTGCCAGCAGTGTGGATGAGAGACAGAATAGTATATCTGGGGACCTCTCACCACTGGAAATTGTTCAGAAGCATTCAGAAGCTGAGTCTCCACTCAAGAGTAACTGGATTTGCTGATCCTCGACGTCCAGCTGGAAGAAGAAGACTTGCTGTGGCATTTGCTTCGACGGAACTGAAGGTTGTCGAAATCGTCGAGGACTGACCCGAGAGAGGACCTGGTAAGGCGCCCTCTTCCCGTGCTCCGAGGGACCATCGAGCACCGCTGAATCTTCGCCGAAGCGCCCTGGAAGTCAGACCCTCGAAAGGCTGCCGACCCGAGACGGGACCGCCGAGGAGATCGAAGTGAAGCACCCGGACATCGACGCTGTCGAAGTCCATTGCCGTCGACCAGGGTTCGCAGGTCTGTGTAACCGCTGGAGGCCCGTCGAAGTTGTGTTGCCCAGCCGTGGGAACCACTTGACGCCGTGCCGCCGACGATCGGAGCCGTCCGCTCCATTGCCTAAGAACATTCAATCGAAGGACTCTCTCGACCGCATCGTCGACCGCTTATCCTGCCGGAGAAAGTCGAGGACGACCAACGCGCCGAGGAGAAACCTGCCGGTGGGTTTCCCGCCACCCGACGACCCCAAAGACTCGGACGACTCGACGCCCTTGCTGGGCTCCCGTCTCTACAATCTTTGCGGTCCAGAACTATTGTCATCGAGGTGCCCCGCACACCTCCGCCTTGCAGGACGCCGACGCCCCGACGCCGACGAGCACCGCTCGGACGGAGCTGCCGCCTCTTCGACAACGTTCGGCCTCGTTCGTCGACGGACGTTCGACGCCCCGTGCCTCCCGCCTGAAAAGGAAGGCATTCAAGAAGGGCCGTCGATTCCCCGTCGCCGAACAGCGAGTCCCTCGACGCTTGTCGACGCCTTTTCGAGGAACTCGACTCCACCAGGTACATTGGGGGGGTAAAAACATTATAGGAGAAAAATAGACTATTGAACAATATCTGGACTGGGCTGGGGTTATATCTCTTTATTTTGCAGGTTGCCCAGGTGGGGGGATCTCCACACAGAACTGTGTCCAGTAGCAAGGGCCAGTATTCTGCCTATTGTTTCAACCCTCTGTTATCTCTCCTCTCTCTATTGCTGGTTTCCTTCTTATTGATCTGTGTGCCATTTCTACAGTATTGTGAATGCACTTTAATGAGGTCTAATATTAGTGGTACCACTTTAGAATTGTAGATATTTACCATTGCTGATTTTCCTGAGCACAAAGTGCGTTATTGTGATAAGTGTACATAACCCTTGAATATTAATTATATAAAGACTGTGTTTTCAGTAATACAGTGTGTGGACATTCCTTTGTGGGGGCTTGGGGATACACTGTACTTAAGAACCAGCCTGCATCACCTCCTGAGAAGCTAGGCCTTGATTGCTCGTCCATCGCTACCGTATTAGAGAATCTTGGCTGGGGTCCTCTGTGCCTCCCCTCTACCATATAGAGAGCAGAAGTACAGACCCCCCCACCGGTCTTCTTTACAAAGCTGGTGGCAGCGGTGGGATGCTTATGGTTTTAAGACTCAGTGTATAACCGTGCCACTTACAAAATATCCGCACTTTTATTAGATTAAGGTTTGGGTGTGTACCAAATAACTGCATTACAAGCAATGGAGGCCATTGCAAATGGTAAATTGACTCGGATGAGCTTAGAGGCTCTCCAGAGTGCTTGTGAAGCCAGGGAGTTAGACTTTGTGGATAAGTCTAGGGCTGAGCTGATAGCTGCCCTGGTGGATTACCAGACTGATGGTGAAACTCTTGAGGAAGGGGGGGATGCAACCAGTGAGGACTCTGCCCCTGGGGTTGTCGCTGAATCTGTTTCTGGGAATGCCACCATTCCTGCTGCCTCTGTTCCAAACCCCAGCAATTCCATGGAACTTGAGTTATTGAGGATGAAGTTAGCCTTTGAATATCGCAAGTTGGAAATAGAAGCTGAGCTTAAGAAAGAGGAGCTGGCACAGCAAGTGGAACTCAAGAATAGGGATCTTGAACTCAGAAATAAGGACCTTGAACTCAAAAGCCAGGACACTGAATGTCAGAGAATCCAGCTAGAGAAAGCCAGAGTGGAGACTTCAGCTAGATCCAGTGAGAGTGTCAGGTCCCCAGCCACCAAGTTTATGAAAGATTTGGTTGGTGTGTTTGTGGAGGGTTCAGATATCCTCCAATGGATTGAAGCGTTTGAAATGGCTTGTGCAATTCATGATGTAGATAAAAGAGATTGGGCTAAGTGTTTGTTAAGCAGAGTGCCTCAAACTGGATATGACTGTATTCTGAAGCTGAGTGTGGAAGAAAGGGGTCAGTATGAGTGTATGAAGTCTGCTTTGATTACCAAGTTTGGCAAGACACCTGCCCAATACCTTAAAAGGTTCAGGGAATTTAAGAAAAGAGAGAATGTGTCTTGGGTTGACTGGGTGAGTACTGCGCACATGAACATGATGGGGTGGATTGATGGATACAAGGTGAAAACTTTTGTTGAGTTGTCCCACCTCTTGTTTTTTGAGCATTTTTCTGAAGCCTGTTCACCAGAGCTGCGTCAGTATGTGGCTGACCAGAACATTTTGGACCCCTTTAAGCTGGCTAGGTTGGCTGACAAGTGGGTCTCCCACCGGGTGTCCCCTAAGGACTCCAGTGGGAAGGACAAGGACAAAGAAAAGGGGGCCTCTCAGAAAGCTGAGGAGTCCCAAAAGCAGTCACAGTCGGGTAAACCAAAACCTTCCTCTCCTAAGACCCAAAAATCTAGTGGGGATAAGTCCTCTGTGGGGGGGAATAAGAGTAGTGGTCCACCTGCTGCAAAGCAGGCTCCCAGTGGTTCCAGTACCGTACCCCGCACTCCTGGCACTTGTTGGGATTGTGGGGCTCTGGATCACAAAAGGGGTGACCCCAAGTGTAAAGGTAAGGCACTTGGAGTACAGGCTGTCAGCCTGACCTACCCTTACCCCGTGTCTGAGGTGGAGGCCACTGTCCTCCCCTCCTCTACAGGAATCACATTTGGTGCTCCAGTAGAGATTTCCTTAGTGTCCCTTGGGGCCTGGGACCAGTACGCAGAAGTACTGGCGACTATCCCGCAGAACACCCGTAGGTTTTTGAGAAGTGTCCTCTTGAATGGCCAGCCTTCTACTGGTTTGAGAGACACTGGGGCAAGCATGACAGTGGTGGACAGGACCCTGCTCAAGCCAGAGGACTATGTAGGTGCTCCTCTGAGAACCACCAGGTTAGCTGGTGGGCCTCCCAAATTATCGCCTGTAACCCTAGTCACACTCATGATTGGAGACAAGACAGCAAAGCTTCCTGTCCTGGTTCAGGACAATGTCCCTGCTAACATTCTGTTAGGAAACGATCTAGTAGAGTTGGGGTTGATCTCGGATGGTCTTCCCATGACTGCTGCTGCAGTCACTAGGTCACAGGTGACACCGGGTCTGGCTGTGAGTCAGGTATCCGAGCCAAAGGCGAGGCCTAAGGCAAGAAGAAGGAAGACCAAGAAGGCCACCTCTGTGGAGGGAACACCTTCTCTTCCTGCTGTTCCGACAGCACCCAATGGGATCCATGCTCCGGACGGGCTGGGTCCAGCGGAAAACCCAAACTCAACTCCTGTGGGAGAAGAGACAGAAGACTCTCCTGTGGGAGAGGTTCTCAACCCGGAGGATCATCCCGACCTTCAATGCTTGTTAGCTGAAGGGGGACCCTCCCGGGCAGACTTCTGTAAGGGACAGAGAGAGTGCCACTCTCTCGAGGGCCTGAGGAAACAGGCCCTGTCCCAGGCACAAGGTGAAGTGCCTAGGACATTCAAGATTTATTGGGAGGGTGAGCTCCTTGTTAGTGAGCCCACTAAGCCCGAACCTGGTGCCCGCAAGAGGTTGGTGGTACCCCAGGTTTACAGGCCCTTCCTACTGCAGTTGGCGCATGAGGTGCCCTTGGCTGGTCATCTTGGGACCAAGAAGACTAAGCAGAGGCTCTCTGCCCATTTCTACTGGCCACGGATGGGAGTAGAGGTGGAGTCCCACTGCAGGACCTGCCCAACTTGTCAGTTGTCTGGCAAGACTGGAGGCAGGGTCATTGCCCCACTGCAGCCATTACCAGTGGTTGGCACCCCATTTGAGAGGGTGGGCATCGACATCGTCGGTCCCCTTGACCCTCCCACTTCAGGTGGACATCGGTTCATCCTGGTCTTGGTAGATCATGCCACCAGGTACCCTGAGGCAATACCCCTTCGGACTGTTACTGCCAAGGTGGTTGCCAGGGCTCTCCTGGGCATTTTCACCCGTGTTGGATTCCCCAAGGAGGTTGTCTCTGACCGAGGATCCAACTTCATGTCTAGTTACATGAAAACCATGTGGAAAGAGTGCGGGGTAACCTACAAGTTCTCCACCTCTTACCACCCCCAGACCAATGGTCTGGTTGAGAGATTTAACAAAACTCTCAAGGGCATGCTAGGTGCTTTGGAAGAGCCCCTAAGGAGGAAATGGGATCTCCTCCTGCCATGCCTGCTGTTTGCTTACAGAGAGGTACCTCAAGAGGGTGTTGGTTTCAGCCCCTTTGAGTTACTCTTTGGACATCCCGTGAGGGGGCCCCTCGCCTTGATCCGAGAAGGCTTGGAAGCCACCCCTCCAGGTCCCGCCAAGCAAGTGGGGGACTATGTGTTAGGCCTCAGGCGGAGGATGACACAAATGATGGGTCAGGCAACAGCAAATCTCAAGGCCAGCCAGGAATTGAATAAGTACTGGCATGACCTGAAAGCTTCGCAAGTGGATTGGACTCCGGGACAGGAAATCCTTGTGATGGAGCCTACCAAGCCTAGAGCTTTGGCAGACAAGTGGACTGGACCCTTCAGGATCATCTCCAAGATGGGCGAAGTCAATTATCTGGTGGACATGGGAGCCTCTGGGGTAGCCCCCCAGGTATTCCATGTCAACAGGCTCAAGCCTTTCCACAGGCGAGCAGAAGTCTCATGTCTCTTGCTAGCTTCAGGGCAAGAAGAGGATGAGAGTGAGCCCCTTCCTGATTTGCTGCATAGCAACCCTCAGGATGGCTCAGTGGAGGGAGTACAACTCTCTCCCGATTTGACAACAGAGCAGCAGAGGGCCTGCCGGGCTTTGCTCCAGCAGTATGCCCCTCTGTTTTCACTGACACCGGGCCTTACACCGTGGTGTAAGCACGAAATTGACACTGGTGACAGTGTGCCTGTCAAAAGCAGGAGCTATCGTATGTCAGATACCGTCAAAAACCACATCCAGGCTGAGGTCGCCAAGATGTTGGATCTGGGTGTTATTGAACCCTCCACCAGTCCCTGGTCCAGTCCAGTGGTCCTTGTCCCCAAGGCAAGTTCCCCGGCGGGTACCAAGGATTGGAGGTTCTGTGTGGACTACCGAGGAGTCAATGCCGTCACCAAAACTGACGCGCACCCATTGCCCAGGGCTGATGAGCTCGTGGACACTATAGGTGCTGCCAAATTTGTGAGCACCTTTGACCTTACCTCAGGCTATTGGCAAATAGCTCTGACGGACCATGCCAAGGAAAAGACGGCATTCTCCACACCTGAGGGACTCTACCAGTTTAGGGTCATGCCCTTTGGGTTGAAGAATGCCCCTGCCACCTTCCAGAGATTGGTCAACCATGCGCTCAGTGGGCTGGAAGCCTTTTGTGTGGCTTACTTAGACGACATTGCCGTCTACAGTTCCACCTGGGAAGAGCATTTGACACATCTGGATAAGGTGTTGCAGGCCTTGAAAAGGGCTAACCTCACTATCAAGGCCACCAAGTGCCAGATAGCTCAGGGGAAAGTTACCTATCTTGGTCATGAGGTAGGAGGGGGTCAAATCCAACCTCTCTCCAGTAAAGTACAGGACGTACAGAACTGGGAGACTCCCACTACTCAAACCCAGGTGAGAGCCTTTTTGGGCCTCACTGGGTACTATCGCAATTTCATGGCAGACTATGGAACCATAGCTGCACCCCTGACAGCTCTAACTTCACCCAAACAGCCTAGGAAGGTTAATTGGACTGAAGACTGTCAGAGGGCCTTTGATGGCTTGAAAGAAAGTCTGTGTAGGGCACCTGTGTTGAGTGCGCCTGACTACAGCCGACCCTTTATCGTCCAGACGGATGCCTGCGACACCGGAATTGGAGCTGTCTTGTCCCAGTTAGATGACAAAGGGAGAGAACATCCTATCATATTCATCAGTAGACAACTCAAGGGTAGAGAACTTAGGTGGGCTACTGTTGAAAAGGAATGTTTTAGTATAGTTTGGAGCCTTAGGCGTTTTAGGCCCTACCTTACGGGGTCCACCTTCAAGGTCCAAACAGATCATAAGCCCCTGAAGTGGCTTATGCAGATGAAGGGTGAGAATCCGAAATTGCTCAGGTGGTCGATTAGCCTACAAGGGCTAGACTTCACCATAGAGCACAGACCAGGGAAGAGTCACGACAATGCAGATGGCCTTTCCAGAAGGTATGTTGACCGTCTGGATGAGGGTGTCTATCCCGTGGGAGATTAGGCACCCTCCACCTCAGTCTGGGGGGGGCGACTGTGATGCTGGAAATGTATCAGAGGGACAGGGCCTCTGAATCCTTGTCCTCTTCTGCCTTTTATCGTGTGTTCTGTTATGTTTTCTGCCCAGGAATCCATTTGGGACTCCTGGCAGTGCAGCTCTCTCTTTTGGTTTGGTGAACAGACCCCTGGGATACCCTTATGGCACCCATGGGTGGGGGGGTACAACCCTGTGCCCCTAGTGTATGTTTTTGGGCACCTGTGGGTGGCCCACAGAGCAGGGTATGGGCTGGTGGCAGCTCCATGCTGAATTGGACAGGTGCTCTGGGTGTCCTCCATTTTGGGATACCCAGGCCCTGCCATTGGGATCAGTTGATTCCTGATAGAAACAAGATGGCCCCTGTGGCCTCTTGCTTTCTATTGCCTGTTGTCTTGTTTTCCCAAAGTCCTGGGATGCCCTGACTCTGTCCCTTCCCCCTGACTGGCTGTTGGGTGGAAGTTCCATATATGGTGTTGTTGTGAAGGCCCAGCTAGACTGACTGGAGCCTTCCCAGTGACTGTATGTTGTGGGTACCTCCTGTGGGTGGGACCTGGGTGAATGGAGTGTGTGACCAATATACACTCCTTGTTGTGGTTGTCTGGTTTCTGGCATGAGAGACAAAGACTGAGACAGCCCTGCCCGAAACTGGCCTGAATGCAGTGTGTAGTGTTGAATGGCTGGGTACTTGTCCCAATCCACATTCCTTGTTGTGAGTGTCTGAAAGGGAGGAGTGTGGCCTGAATGCACTGTGTGCCTGATTGGCTGACTGACTGCATGAATGCCCTTCTGTGTGATTGGCTGCTGTGTGTGTGCCAGCAGTGTGGATGAGAGACAGAATAGTATATCTGGGGACCTCTCACCACTGGAAATTGTTCAGAAGCATTCAGAAGCTGAGTCTCCACTCAAGAGTAACTGGATTTGCTGATCCTCGACGTCCAGCTGGAAGAAGAAGACTTGCTGTGGCATTTGCTTCGACGGAACTGAAGGTTGTCGAAATCGTCGAGGACTGACCCGAGAGAGGACCTGGTAAGGCGCCCTCTTCCCGTGCTCCGAGGGACCATCGAGCACCGCTGAATCTTCGCCGAAGCGCCCTGGAAGTCAGACCCTCGAAAGGCTGCCGACCCGAGACGGGACCGCCGAGGAGATCGAAGTGAAGCACCCGGACATCGACGCTGTCGAAGTCCATTGCCGTCGACCAGGGTTCGCAGGTCTGTGTAACCGCTGGAGGCCCGTCGAAGTTGTGTTGCCCAGCCGTGGGAACCACTTGACGCCGTGCCGCCGACGATCGGAGCCGTCCGCTCCATTGCCTAAGAACATTCAATCGAAGGACTCTCTCGACCGCATCGTCGACCGCTTATCCTGCCGGAGAAAGTCGAGGACGACCAACGCGCCGAGGAGAAACCTGCCGGTGGGTTTCCCGCCACCCGACGACCCCAAAGACTCGGACGACTCGACGCCCTTGCTGGGCTCCCGTCTCTACAATCTTTGCGGTCCAGAACTATTGTCATCGAGGTGCCCCGCACACCTCCGCCTTGCAGGACGCCGACGCCCCGACGCCGACGAGCACCGCTCGGACGGAGCTGCCGCCTCTTCGACAACGTTCGGCCTCGTTCGTCGACGGACGTTCGACGCCCCGTGCCTCCCGCCTGAAAAGGAAGGCATTCAAGAAGGGCCGTCGATTCCCCGTCGCCGAACAGCGAGTCCCTCGACGCTTGTCGACGCCTTTTCGAGGAACTCGACTCCACCAGGTACATTGGGGGGGTAAAAACATTATAGGAGAAAAATAGACTATTGAACAATATCTGGACTGGGCTGGGGTTATATCTCTTTATTTTGCAGGTTGCCCAGGTGGGGGGATCTCCACACAGAACTGTGTCCAGTAGCAAGGGCCAGTATTCTGCCTATTGTTTCAACCCTCTGTTATCTCTCCTCTCTCTATTGCTGGTTTCCTTCTTATTGATCTGTGTGCCATTTCTACAGTATTGTGAATGCACTTTAATGAGGTCTAATATTAGTGGTACCACTTTAGAATTGTAGATATTTACCATTGCTGATTTTCCTGAGCACAAAGTGCGTTATTGTGATAAGTGTACATAACCCTTGAATATTAATTATATAAAGACTGTGTTTTCAGTAATACAGTGTGTGGACATTCCTTTGTGGGGGCTTGGGGATACACTGTACTTAAGAACCAGCCTGCATCACCTCCTGAGAAGCTAGGCCTTGATTGCTCGTCCATCGCTACCGTATTAGAGAATCTTGGCTGGGGTCCTCTGTGCCTCCCCTCTACCATATAGAGAGCAGAAGTACAGACCCCCCCACCGGTCTTCTTTACAGTCATGCATACTCATTCTTTGTAGTACTGTATCTAAATAATGCATCTTGTATACAAAATGAATCCTGGTTATAATTGTATATAATCAAAGGAAAGCTCTATGTGTTTTGAGATTCCAATCTCTTCTTCAGGAGCATTCTCTTCACTCTGTCAATAGCACATAAGTACAGTGTTTCAGCCAGATATTGTTGCAAAAGCTCAACCAACATTCATAGTAAAGGATAGTTAAATACGTAAGTGTAAGGTACGTTAATTGGTAAGCAATTAATTGGTCCATTCTGGTTAAATAATTCTGAACAATGACAACGTATTCCCTCTTGACCTGTGATATACTAACGTCCTGCACAATCTTGAGCTTAATCATAGTTAAGGATAGTTCAATACGCAAGTGTAAGGTAAGTTAATTGGTAAGCAATCAATAGGTCCATTCTGGTTAAATAATTCTGAACAATGACAACGTATTCCTTCTTGACCTGTGATATACTAACGTCCTGTGCAATCTTGAGCTTAATTATCCTTAACTATGAATGTTGGTACTCAACTGAAAGGAAGGAATTTAGGGGAACTAGTGAGCAACATATGTGATACCATCAGTGATGCCATTGAGGCTATAATGTGTGATTCCATCTGTGTTGTCTTGTTTGTGAGCATGGTCAGTGTTGGGTGGGATGCAAGTTATGGTTGCACAGTTCGACACAACTAATGCCTATGCCTAAGCCATAATGGTCCCCTTAACTAAAGTTATTCACTACATTTCAAAGTTTTATTTTTTTACAATTGAAGGTGTTTCATTATGTTAACACACTAAACGTCTCTTATTACCAGTAACATTCTTTAACCATTTGAGCCAAGTCACACATGCCATAGTGCCACTCAGGAACTATCACTGGAAGTTCACCTCCACTTCAAAGGAACCTGAGCAATGCATTGTGGGTATGCACATTAGCCTCAATGCTCCACTCACACAGCTGTCAAGAGTATACTGATGATCCCAAATATGGGTGAAACTAGGTAGGTAGTTGCCTGCATCCTTGATAAAGGCATATCTTGGGTTGATAAGGCTATGTATAAAGTAGAATTGCCCTGCAAGAAAAAGACAATTCCCTGGAGCAAAAGGCATGTATTTGGGTTCTTTTGCATACTCCTTGCGGATGTAGCTCGGAAATGGAGGTGAAATTCCAGCGACGGTTACTAGGTGAGGCTGTGGCTTGGCTCAAATGGATTATTGAATGTATATATGAGTACATACAAAACTCTAGGGCAGAATCGGTAGTCATTCTCTGTGGTCAACGTAGAGGATCTGCCCATCGCCACAGTCCAGCCATTCACAGATGTTCAGCCACTACATAAACCTATTCAAAAGCAAAAGGGAGATTATGGAGAACAGTGAGCAGAGAATGTCTTATCTCAGTGTTGGGAGGCAGTGAAGTGAAAGAGAACAATCTACACTGCATGTAATGGTACAGATGTCTCCTGTCATGAGTGTAGGGATGGAGATCAGACAAGAGCACGCGCCCCTGTATCCGGTTGCTGGCGTGAGCATACGTGGAGCCATGGAATGCAGCCATCAGAAAACATGGTGGGAGAGAAAGGCTACATGTCATGTTAAAATTGGGTGAGTCACCTAAGGCTGCTAGTACAAAAGCAGTGCTATTTTCCCACTCCAGATACTCTTATGTATGCATGTTGAAAGCACTGTTAGTGTAAGGCAGTGGGAATGGTTTACTGTTGTGAACACAATGGGCCGCATTACAAATCAGGCGGTCCGGAAATAACGGTGGCGGTAAACCCGCCGCCACCGTTGTTTCCGGACCGCCTGATCCCGACTCCTGCAGGCGCGAGGTGATGTTCCCGCCAGGTTTGACCTGGCGGGTTTAACACCGCCCGCCTGCAGGTGGACGAGGAAACACCGGCAGCATTATGAGATGCTGCCAGTGTTTCCATGATCCCCATTCCCATTGAGTCCTATAGGACTCAATGGGAATGGGGATTAACACCATTCCGCCTCCGTGATTCCCGGGAAACCGGGGTTGTAATGCCCCGGTAATTCCGGGAATCACGGAGGCGTAATGGTAATACGAGTCCGGCGGTAACCCAGCGGTTTTACCGCCTCGGTTACCGCCGGACTCGTAATGAGGCCCAATGTCATTTTTGTCTTCACATATGTACACAGAGCTTGCACTCCGAACATAGCCCAGGCCCCAAATCAATGAAGGCTGTTTCGTCCTTTACGTTTTTATTTATTTTCCTTTTCTGTATATTTCTTGCCATTATACCCATTTCTTTCAATCATTTTCTCCTCTTTTTTTCCTTTTTCGCTTCTCTTCATCCGTTCTTTTTCCCCTCTCCTGTTATTTATTTAATTAGGGTTGAAATAAAGAAAGAGATAGGGAGATGGAAAGAAAGCAAAAAGGCTGGCACGGACGCATGGGCATAGTTTATGTATCCATTGTGCCCGCTGGTGTTCCTGTGCAACCTGTGACCAAGTGCTGGGTGCTGTGTGCCGGGGTTATAGGAAAGCACCTCCGCAAAACGGAACCTGTGAAAAATACGAGCAATGTAACACAAATGTCATCTGACAGTGCAGAATGTTCACCCCTTCCAATTTAACACCAGGCAAAAAAGGGCAGTGCTCATAATTGCTTATGTGATCCAGTACTTGGTGGGTTGGGATGTAGTGGGTGTTTGACGCTGCTTTAAACTGGCAGATGTTTCCCTCTTCAGTAGAAAGCACTATATCTCAATACTACCCCTATGGTCCAAACTGCTCCCTCTGCCTTGTGCCATGCCCCAAGCTGCTGATAAGTCACCTCTGCTTATTCAACAATTATCTCCATCCACTTTTATTTCTATGTTCATCTTTCGGATTTCAGTCTACAATTCAGTCTACACTTTTCAAAGGATGCTGCTTCATGGGTAACCTCCTTCCTACAAGGCAGAGCCATGAAAGTCTTCTCCAACACAGCTCATGCAGCGCCATCCATCATCCACTGCAGGGTTCCTCAAGGCTCCTGCATGGCCCCAACGCTATACAACCTCTTTACCAAGCCCCTATTCGACATACTGGACGCTATGGGGATCACCTACACGAATTACGCCGACGACACGCAGATACTTCTGCCCTTGTCTGGTAACTATCATCAAGACTCCACCGCCCTTCAACTAATCTACTCCACCATACAAGCCTGGATGGCCACTAACGTCCTCTGCTTGAATGGGGACAAAACTGAAATCCTCATCTTATGCCAGCAGACCACCCTCGCCAACCTCAACCCACTTTACATTAACTTTAACGTAGACAACTGCACCATCCCAGTCCTATCATCAGTCAAAACACCAGGAGTTCACATAGATGCCACCCTATCTATGGATAAACAAGTAAGCGCAATAGTCTCGGCCTCGGCATTGAGCACTAAACTCATCAATGCAATAAAACCATTCCTAACAAAAGATAACTGCCTGTCCATCGCAAGAGCCACCATTGGAGCTAAATTGGATTACTCCAATGCGCTCCTAGCCGGCACATCCAAGAACAACCTAGCAAGGTTCCAAACCACCCAAAATAACGCTCTCAGAGCAGCGCTCAGCATACCAAAAAGAGAGCACATCACCCTAGCCAGGAAAGCTGTCCACTGGCTCCCAGTCAAGGATAGGATTGCTTTCAAAATCCTCACCACGACGCATAAATGCATCAACCATACAGCACCATCCTACCTATCCGACACCCTGTCTAGATCCCTGTCCAAAAGACCAACCAGATCTACATACACCAACCGTCTCACCATATCACGTATCAATAGATCCAAGGCAGGAGGTATAGGCTTCCCCTACCTGGCACCAAAGCTTTGGAACGCACTGCCCACCAACCTCAGAGCAGAAACATCCCTCCTCTCCTTCCGGAAACAACTTAAAACTGCTCTCTTCAACTAACTTGTGCACCTGACCACTCTTGTGTTCTCTATGTACACGTACTTAAGCATAACGACTGCCCAATGTAACCAAGGGTACAACTGTATGTAACTAAGTTTAAGAAACACTGTAACCAGCGCCACGATGCCTTCGGTCTGCTGTGCGCTTAACAAATGCGAATAAATAAATAAATAAATTAATTAATTAATTAATTAATTAACCAGACGCTACCTAGATTGCCCCAGAGTTGGATACCTTATCCTCACCTTCTCAATGACACATTTTGTTCTGATTGCCCCATGCCTTTGAAGGGCTGGTAAGCAGACATTTGTATAAACTTAACCTATGAAAGACCAGCATTCTGGTAATAGGAAATCCCGCCAACTGTATCTAGACTTTCTGGCCTTCCCATTTAGGATCTTCTCCTATGCCTTTTCACCAAGTGAATAACCTTACTATCTATTCAGTTGTTTCACTCAAACCATCTATAGCAGACACAGACAAGCATGCTTTTTTTGATCCTTAAATAAATCCCTTATAGGCTTTTTTTTCTACATTGACCATTATCGTAGGATGCTGGCAGTCTTAGAGTTGGTCCATTAAAGGCTGTATTAAATTCATGGCACATTTCTTGTCCTTCCAGAGTATCACATATATACATATATCAATTGCAACATCTTAGAAAAGTGTCAGTTTGGCTTCTGCGTAGACCGGCTCCATGAGCTCATCTCTCTCCCATTCCCCAAAAAGTAAATTAGCATCCCATCAAAACATTCATATCCTTTTAGGCGTTGTGCATTGTCCATAAATTAATCACTCTCGGGTGAACACTAAGGCATTTAGAACCAATGAAGGTCCGAAAAAAAAGAAATCTCTTTGTTGTCTACCGCAGTCTCCCCAATCCAATGTGGAGGATTTAGCTAGAGGTAAACCCTCCACTTCACCTAAAAAAATATGTTGACATACCACAGAAGAATGACCGCTTGCAGTAAATCCCCAAATGGTCCAAAGGACGGCAAACATGGGATTAAACCGAGGTGTCACCATTTGTAATTTCACTGTTAATCTGTTTTGGTGGTCATTCTGCAGAAATTCCTGCCTCTGAAATGCCTAAAGTCTATATTTTTCTCTTTCTATAACTTACTGTTATTTATAATTCCTCTTTATTTAACACAGTTCAACACAAACTTGCCGGGTCTCACTTCCCCAAGCTTATTGTACTTCAGGTCTCCCTCAATCGGGCTCAGACCCCTTTCGGACGTCGAAGACTTTCAAATGTGCATAGCTCTTTTTTCAGACCACTGCAAGACCACTTTGACTCACAGTTCACTTTTACTCTCGCTTAATTCTCTTGTGCCATTTGCTCACTGTTAGCGTCAAACAATGTTCCTTTCACTGAGATGTTTCGAATGGCTACTTCCTTTCAACGGACCACTCTGTTACTTAGTATCACTAATATTTTACTTCAAATATCATTCATAGGTCTGCTTTTCTTTGTGTCTCAATAACACGCATGCAGCCTTCACTTGTGATATAATCTTGCTACTTCATTTCCTTTAACACACACCGGTCTCTCAGGTTGCTTGCCAACTCACTGGCTGTGTGCGCTTCTTGCTTCTTTTGCTATTTCCAATTCATGAGTCAAGGCTAGCACCGCAGGCTTGGCCTCGCCTCCCCAACTCTGCCATTCACCCAGGAGGGTTGCTGGTGTCCTTGAAACACAATGCAATCTTCACTTGTGGAATTTGGCCTTTTCCACGTGTCATTCACGGTCTGTCAAAGGCAACGACCTCCAGTAGGGAACCCTTGCGGTTTTCTGCCCGCTGCTCTTGTCCCTTGGTCTGTTGCTCTGCTCCAGTAGGCGTGCCTTCGTCCCGGAAGTTCTGCTCATGCTCGTGTTCCGCCTTGCTCAGAGTGTGTCTTTAGGTGTTGCCTTTTTTTCGTGTGAGGAGAGCTAACTGGTATCAGGTGAATGCACTTAGAGTAAAGTGCCTTACTTTGAATGAACCGATTAACGGGACATGTGCAGTACGATGTGAGAGACTTAGTCTGGTTTCCTTCTGTCACCCTCTTCCTCAGCCCAGTGTTTGGGTAAAAAAGGGGGTGGAGCTGGGACTTCAGAAAATCCTACAAAATAAGATGGGTAGAGGAAAAAAAAGAGGGAATACCACATCTCACAATCGGCTGTCTAATCCCCACTCCCCGAAGACCCCGCACCCAGGTGATCCTCCTGCATTCGTCCACCCCCAGGGTCTTGATCCAAGAGAGATATACCCGGGGACTAGCGGGTGAGACACTGTCTGTTTTCTGGATCTCGTCTGGATCTTGCATACTTTTCCACTTTCCATATGTACTCTTTATGGCATGACTTCTTCCTAACCTTGCTCTCTGATTTCTATCTTCTCTCCCGGCACTCTTCGCTCCCAATCTCTATTCGTTCTATCGCTTCGTTGTCCCCCATGTGCCCAAACTCGCTTCCATTTCTTCTCACTTCTTTGACCTTAATTCTGGAATAAACTCCCTCTCGACCTTCATTCTTTGTCTTCCATTTCCTGTTTTTGCTCCTGTCTTAAGGTCTATTTACTATCCTCATGAAGTTTTAATGAATGGATGTTTGACTTGATTTGTTTGTATCATCGTTTTATTTTTAAGTGTTTATTCATATATCACCGTGCACATTCAATAAATACAAATTCAAATGCCACAGAACGAATGCCAAACTTGAAATGAGTTCCAAATAGCTTTAAGTTCAGCCAAAGTGTAATATAAGAAGATTAAAATGGAATTCTATTAGTTACAGGAAGGTCCTCGTCAAGAATTTGGTGGCAATATCAAAACCAGGCCTTTTACAAATAACTCTAGTTGTTGACGCCTGCCAAATTATAAGACATGTATTTATTTATTTATTTATTTGTTGCATTTGTTGGCACGCCCAAACCCGTAAGTATCACAGCGCTGGTAAATTTAGGAAGGAAAGACATGAGTTTCTAAGAATGTTTCTAAGAATAACGCATGCAGTAACTATTGCATGATGATGAGATGCAGTTGCGCTTTGGAAATCCTTCAATATTTAACCCCGACCCCCATCGGATGTCAGTGGATTGTAGCCATATGCCTACTGTGAGGCTCGTCCATATTGATAAAGCTGCCGACTATTGCAAGTCTGAGGCTAATGGTGCAGCATCATCAGAGGCAGAGGTGCAGGCTGCAATGCTGCTGCTAGAGTCATGCATGGCTATGCATGATGCATGAGGACGAAGACTGGCGGGCCATGAACTCCATCCAAGCTGCAATTTCTATGGGGCGAAGCAATAGATGTTGCCTTTTTCTCTGAAATTTCACAATTTAGGGAACAGTTAAAAAATCCCTCCCCACCTCTAGAAATTCCAAAGAAAGGCACATCAAATTGCTTCTTGCTCACTCTCTGACATTTTGGGGAAATTGGGGTTGTCTAAAGAGCTCAAGCTAAACAAAAATGGGCCTTTCAGTACTTCCTTCGAGGGGCATAATGTCTGTGTCGGGCCTGATTCGCTATAGCATAAAGTCTCAGCTTTGGCAGCTGTACGCACAGTGTGAGAATAGGACAGGTCACTCAGGAAGATGCTTCTTTATTGCTGTACAGATTTATTTATTTATTCTATTTATTTATAGTTTTTATAAAGCGCTACTCGCCCATGGGCCTCAAAGCACAAAATGTAGATCTATGAAGCAGTGCCTATCTTATCGTTTTGCAAGAGGTTGCCACTTGAAAATACAAGGTAATTTTACTTATTGCCGATAATTAAGGACTGATCCCCCTAATTTGCAGGGTATGTTGGTATAAGGGAGGGGTATCCCGATGTTCATACACTCTGGTTGGACGGGGTAACCCAAGGACCGGTAGCATTAATTTGTGGATTTCTTTTACAATCTAATGTCTGGGATCCCACATCTGTGGTAGAATGTGTTTATTCTTTGGACACTGAACCCTAATCTTCGCGAGGGGGGGATCGAAGGGCAGAAATCCCAAACAAGTATAAAAAGTCCTTGAACTCTGAAAGGGGAGGAAAATAGTTGGTAGGGGGTTGTTCTATGGCAAGCTGCGATTGTACCTCTCACCCACGTTAAAATGTGCCTGCACAGTGGCGCTGGGGGTTGCACCGGGCGAGCGAGGCAAAGACAGAAAGCTGGGGAACCGAAAGAGAAAAGGGCCCAGAAAGAGGCGTGCTCAGAGAGTCTGACGAAAACGCCCAGAAACGGGGCATAAAGGGAGGTGCGGCCAGGCCCGGCCTTGGGGGGGGGCGAGCCGGGCGACCGCCCGAGGCGCCATGCCCCCCAGGGCGCCATTAGCCCCCACCACGCCAGCTCGGGGGAGTCTTTCAAGGGCTCCCCCGAACTGCCGTAGCGGGAGAAGGCGCAGCAGGCGGGCACATTCAATGTCAATCGGGTGCTGAGCACCCGATTGTCACCTCATGCGCCCCACTGCCGTGGGCGCCTTCACCAACAAAAGGCACCATTAGCCCCCCGCCACACCAGCTCTGGGGAGTCTTTCAAGGGCTGCCCCGAGCTGGCATAGTGGTGGCAGGCACCTCATTGTTAGTCAATGCGGCCGCGGTAGCGGAGCGCATTTAGGAACAATAGGGTGCTAATGCACCCTATTCATAGAATTGCCTCCTCGCAGGAGCGAGGAGGTTTAAAAACAAAAATAATAGTGACACACTGTGACCACGTCCCCTGTTGACCAGGGGCACGCGGGGAAGGGGGGGCGCCAATACGCCCAGGCCTCTGTGCTGCCCCTAAGGCCGGACCTGGGTGCGGCAGAGGTACGGCGAGTGATTGAAACAGGAGCACAAAATAAAATGAGCACGGTGGCGTCACTGGGAGGGGGTGGCTGGGGGAGCTATAGCTCAGGGTCTTTTGGTTGTAGCCCCGGATATACGCTCAGGTCAGGGGCTACAACTAAAAGGTAGCTAGGCCCTAGTCCCGAGAGTCCCTAGCGTAGCCCTTGATCTTTCCCAGATCTAGCAACACCCATGACAGCGAGAAATGAGCACAGCGTTGTAGACGTGCATGGTGAGAAGTCGCCATATACAAGATGGCCATGAAGAGAAATGGACAGAGAGATGGAAAGGTGAGTGCAGAGAGGGCGACAGTGGGCCAGATGCTCTACAGTGTATTTGAGCGCCACCAATGAGATGCGATGCTAATGTATGCAAGGGGGCTGACCAATTCACCTTTTGCGCCTTTGCCCTTCCCCCATTAAACGCGTAAATCGCTTTTTGAGAATAATGTGGCAAGTGCTTTTCAGAAACTTGCGCAAATAAGATAAAAAGCGACACGCATTGTGCTTTTATATGTGCTGGGTTCTGAGAATTTGGCCCAGGAATTGAAATGGGTGAAGGCTCAGAGTCAGCAATGGGGCGGTACTATGAAGCATTTGTATAGCGCAGCGTCTCACAAAGACCATCCATTTCTAGGTGGAGTGTGAGTACATTTCTGGAAGAACGGTCCAGTAATATTAATTAACTTATTATTATTTTGTTTAGCAGTTGCTGCTGTAGTTTAAATACACAGCACTGGACAAGGGCAAGCCATTTTCTTTTTTAAATGACACGCTGGGCCTAATTCATGGAACATTTAGCACTGGTGCAAAGTGACTTTGCACTTCATTGCACATGGGGCTAGATTACAGAAACTCTGCACCAGTGCAAGTGCAAAGTAGCACTGTATTACCTCCACGCCAATGTTTGCCCTATTTTTAAATATATTGGGACATATCTTAAAACCATTGCACCACGACAACTGCAGTTTTGCATTTTATAAGCATCAAGGCAAACATTGTCCTAGTGAAAAAAAGGTACATTGGTGATGCATTTTGGCACCAGGGCAAAGTTTGCCCGAGTGCGTATACCAATCCATATTAGCACTACGCCAAACTTTGACCTTGTGGGAAAATGTACCTTTTTTGCCCTGTTGCTTATAACATGCCAAACTGCACTTTTCATGGTGCAATGGTTTTCTAATATGTTCCAGTGTTTTTTTTTTTTTTTTTTAAATAGGGCACTTTTTTCCCTATTACCGTTCAATTTTGTTCTGGTGCCGGTGCAAAATTTCTGTAATATTGCTCATATGTTGGTCTAACACCTGCCTGCCTCTCTGTGATGCGCAATAATATTGACATTTCAAGATTTAAACACAGCATCACATTTTGTGACGTAGAAGGCAGGGTGGAATGTAGCTCATCAATCACCTTTCTGGCTTTTTATGAATGCAGTTGTTGTCTTCATACTTTGTGGGCATGTGTAATTAAAAGAATAGCAGAATTGTCTTGATCCACCAACATTTGCACTCGGGAGAATCGAGAGCTGCACCTGCGCATTTCAGATTTGCAATAGCTTCCTTTTACTTGATTCACAAAGACGGAAACTGGAGCAGAGTCTGGTGATGTCTGCTGCATCCATGCGCAGGTGCAAATCGTCCCGAATCACATGTATTTGCATCTGAGCATCTCAGAGATGCTCCAGGCAGCTGCAGATTTGCTCCAGTTTTAAGGTTTGTGGATGAGGAAAAATGGACAGGTGTGCACACACATCTGGGATGCGCAAGGACATTTCCAAATTTGCTCTCATTTTAGGTTTTGGGTATCGCATTTAAGGTAGCAGGCGCACACATCTGGGATGCTCAAGGACACATCCAGATTTGATCTAATTCTAGTTTTTGGATATCACATATAAGGTGGCAGTGCACATATGGGAAGAAATATCCAGATTTGCTCTAATTTTAGATTTCGGGTATCACATATTGGATAGCAGTGCACATATAGGAAGACATATCCAGATTTGCTCTCATTTTAGATTTTGGGTATCACATATAGGGTAACATGCACAGATCTCGGATGCTCAAGGACATATCCAGATTTGCTCTAATTTTAGTTTTCTGGTATCACATATAAGGTAGCAGGCACACACATCTGGGATGCTCAAGAACATATCCAGATTTGATCTAATTCTAGTTTTTGGATATCACACATAAGGTAGCAGTGCACATATGGGAAGACGTATCCAGATTTGCTCTAATTTTAGATTTCGGGTATCACATATAGGTTAGCAGGTGCACATCTGAGATGCTCAAGGGCATATCCAGATGTGTTCTAATTTTATGTTTCTGGTATCACATATAAGGTAGCAGGTGCACACATCTGGGATGCTCAAGGCCATATCCACATTTGATCTTATTCTAGTTTTTGGGTATCACATATAAGGTAGTAGTGCACATCTGGGATGCTCAAAGACATATCCAGATTTGCTCTAATTTTAGATTTTGTGTATCACGTATATAGTAGCAGGCGCAGACATCTGGGATGCTCAAGGCCACATCCAGATTTGCTCTAATTTTAAATTTTGTGTATTACGTATATGGTAGCAGGCGCAGACATCTGGGATCCTCAAGGACACATCCAGATTTGATTTGATCTAATTTTAGATTTCGGGTATCACATATTGGGTAGCAGGTGTACATCTGTGATGCTCCAGATTTGCCACTTCAAATGCCCAGACAACCGAATAATTAGGGGAGCACAAACCAGGGAATATAGCAGGCTTTAATCATTACGAACAACAAAACTTCCCTGGTGCTGCACCAGATTTGCTAGTTTTAGGGTTTGCAAATCACTTATAAGGTAGTGAGATGTGTACCGGCATCTCGGCATTTGTTGGGGTGGCAGTCTTTATAAATCAGCCCCTATCATTCGGGTTCCAGTGCAGGTGTGCTGCCATTTTAAAACCGCGTATGTATTGCAGTGAAGCACGTCGTCTCTTCATTAGAACCGCAACTCGCTGCTTCTCGTGGCTCTGTGACCTTCTGCTCCTCTGCGTGAACTTGGCTCAAGGTCATTGCTTGACTTTCCCAAAGACAGCGTGTGGGAAGGGGGGATGGAGTTCACGGCCATATGGTAATGGAGAATAAAAGAGCGTGCTATCCCCAGGGGAAAGGGGAATATTTCACCTTTGCGCTCTCCTTTCCAGTTGACTTTTTCCGAAGCAGATGGTTTCTCCGTAACCACCCAGCATGAGCTTGACTGACAGGGGCCTTTGCTAGACCTCTCAAGAAAGAAGTCACCCCGGGGTCAGCTCTTCTGCCTGCCCTTTAGCGCGCACTGCACATGCCATCATTATCCGCTGAATTCTAGACAAAGGAAATGAGCTCCAGTCGCCTGTGTATACCCTATTACTCCCAAAGATGGGCTGAAAGAGCCCGGCAGTAAAACGACAACCCCCGAAAGCACAAACAAGCTGCTTCCTAGCTTGGAAATGGTGGTCGTTTGTCAGGTCAGGAGGGTATGCGGCTCTTATGTTAGAGATGGCGGTCCTTTGCAGGCCATGAGGTTACAAGTTCACACGGCCACCATTACTTCGGCTGCTTAATTTTCCACCTGCACTGGGATTTTGATGTCGCCCAGGATCAAAAATAAATATTTATAGTGGTGTTTTTCATGTATTCGAAGTACAGCTTTCAGCACTGAAATCATTTGGCATATTGTTTTGCCTTAATACATTTTATATCTGAATATCGAAACAGAAATATTTGGCAGAGCATTTCATATTTATTGTTTGTGCAGTGTTTTGATAGACATGTTATGGAAGTTGAAACCATATTTTATAAAGCAAAAAGTGAAATGAATGCCCACATTTGCTACGCTTGTTTTGAATGTCATATGTTGCTTCCAGGTTCAAGAAGTGTCAGTGTTTTATGTATAACAAGATTCAGACACAAAGTTTTTTCAATGAATTTCATGGGTTTTTATTAGTACAACTTAACCATAACGTCCCTTTAACAAAGTTGTTTCTGTGAATTTCATAGGTTTTTACCAGTGCACCATAATGTGCTACAACTTCCTAATATCATATTTACCCCCAATCTATCAGCATGTTCAGCCAATCTAGAAGGTTTTAAGTAAAAACTGTGCCATTCCCCACCTCCTAGCAACATTTTGAACACTTCTATTTACTTTCTGCAACTTCTTAGCACCATTTCCTGTTTGCCGACGTTAGCGGACCTCTGACGTGATCGCAGACTTTATGAACAGTGTCACGTGACCACACATGCGCACAATGTGATGACGTGTTGCAAACGGGTCCCTGCTTCATGAACAGTTTGAAAATGAATTTACAGCTGATCTAGGAAGTGCCAAGTTGAAAATGTACCCTTGCACAGCTCCTAGACCTATTCTTACTGATTTTCCATCTGCAATCCAGGAGAGAGCACATGCTTGGAACAATGTTTGCACAACTGCTATTTAACTTAAAAAATGGCATCAGCCATGGCCATCCCTCCTCCTCATGCACAAAACAAGCAAGAGGACCAGGAAGATGAAATAGAGGAAATGCCTACCTCCAGCACCCAGAGGGAATCATGGGTGTGGCAGTTTTTTACCACCATTGGGGATGTACCGAAGGCTAAGGCTACAAAGATTAAATTGTACTCAGTCGCTGACAACCTGGGCAGTACTCCTACGGGACCACCTCCATGCGACGCCACACCAAATCGAACTACTGAGATGCTCTTAGAAAGGCTGATACTTTCTCAGGAAGTAGTAGGCTCTCTTCCTCTACCTCCTCTTCTTCAACAGCTACTCCCACCACACAAGCCACTCCTGTGTTGGCACACAATCCAACTTTCTACCTTGCAAGCCATAAAAGAGGCTGTTGATCCATATCTTTCCAAGACAACAGTACTCTGTATATACTGCAACACACCACTCTGCAGGGGGGAGCACTTCCAAAGTGCTTCCGAGGCTGTAATCAAGGAGCATGAGAAACACTGTCCCCTACCTTACATTTAATGCACACCCAACATCTTGTCCTATGCACCTGCCCCTCCTTATCTGTGCTTGGTTCCCCTTCCCTCACTTCCCTCTGCCACCTTACTTCCTGGCTGCTCCTACATAAATAAAATACAACAAAAAAATACAAAATCAAAAAACACCACACAAAAAAAGGTTCCTTTAGGAACCACCTTTCACACTTAGTACTAAATAAAATAATCTTATAGACTCCATCCATTTTACATTTCTAAGTAAAGTAGTTAGACTCAATAAGATTTTTCAACATTTCGATTAGCATTTTGTGTTATGCTAATGGCAATAATGGAGAATTGTATACTAGAGAAAAATGGTAAAGAACAGAAAAAATGTTCTGTCCCAAATACTGTTCTCTAGCATACAATAGGGACCATAATCCATGGACCTTTACAACTATCCGCAGTATCCACAGTCCCCTTTCCAGGTAATCCATCATTAAAAGACCCGGATGGCACGTGCACACATACGCCCAGGACATCCCTTCTCACCTTTTAACTTTTATATTTGTATATTTGTAACACTCCCTCATTGCCTACTTTTGAACAGTCAAACATCCATCCATTAATCACTTCCAAAATCCTTACATATAACCCTATTAATATATTAAACTTCCACACACCAACAGCCACTTAACAAATGCACATATGCATTGTTCAGTGACAGAAGTGCATAAATATAAGGGGCAGTACGGATGGGCAAGAGCTCATGGGAGCCCAGGAGGGAAGTGCCAAGGGATGCCAAGGTGGGAGGCCACTGGCTAACTGCTGGGGCAGAGGAGTCCAAGGGTGGGATGCATCTTAACCATAACGTCTCCATAACAATGTTTTTCTGTCAATTTAATAGATTTTCATAAGTGAAAATGTTTCATGAGTTTACATCACTGTATATAAGTTATTAATAATTGCTCTTTTAATATATGTGAAAGAACTATAAATCTCCTTTAACAAATATATTTTTTGCAACTCATACTATGTCAATAGTTATCAGCAGTACATGCTGCGGATGCAAATCATCATTGAATTGCCTACCGGATGAGGCTCAAGCATGACCCAAGCTCCACCAAACCTCTCCTATTATTCACTACACCTACCTGCCATCCTAGCTCACTGTCCACTATACCCTAATAATGTGTTCAATGACCAGTGCTCATGGCTTGCAGCCACGTCCAGTCTCCAAATCCATGGGGCATGTGCTTCGATCATGACGCATTCCCCAATAAGCAAATCAGAGTTCACATTTGCATTTGCCGGGGGCCAGGTCCAATACCCAGACACCAAATTTATATCATTAGTTTTTCCACTTACATTCTGACACTTTGGAAGAATAAAACCCAAGACAGATTTCTAAAATCTTCTTTAGGTCCTTCCTGATACTCGCCACGCAAGTTTTTTGTAATAGCCTGCACATTTCTAGGGGTTTTGGTTACAAAAGTGGAGTGAGTCAGCCCACTTAATTCCTCACACTCCATATCATAAAACTTCAAATTCATAGAATCTAAGATTTTGAGCCAATCCACAGTGCTCAGAATAGACCTTCAGCCAATGGATCCAAGAGTCCCCCAAAATCCATACATTCCGCCTCCTCAAACACATAGCCATGGCCATCCTCAGTGCTCTCACCAAAGAAAACTCCTATCACCCTCTCTTCTTGTACAGCACATCCAGGAAACCTGATTGGCTGATCCCCCGATGTACATGGACATCACGACTGGCTTCTATCTCCACAGTCCCCTTTCCATATCAGGCATCCTCAAAAGACCCGGAATTGGCATGTGCCGTCCGCGGACTACTGCAGTGTCTACAGACATGAGGCCTCATTACAAGTAGGGCGGTAAGGGTTAACAGTCACCGGTAATGAGAACGGTGCCGTTAAACCCTTACCGCCCTACTACGAGTTCCCTTTGCGGGTCCTTCCTTAATGCCTGCTTTTAGCAGGCGTTAAGGACGGGACCCGCAAAGGGACTTTAGAGCTAATAATGGCACCGCAATTCACAGTACCACTATTAGCGCCTTCCCCATTCCCATTGAGCCCTATGGGGGCTCAAATGGGAATCGGGAAGGGCCCTGGTGAATGGGGAATTACCGGTGCCGCCAACCTTGGAATGGACCGGTAATTGCTCCATTCACCAGGGCGAATCGGAACGAGTTTGGAGGCAGCCATGCCGCAAATAGCGGCGTGGTTACCTCCAAACTCGGAATGAGGCCCATTGTGTCCAATTGAAGGGGGTTGGGAGGTTTACACTCAATGTGCACAGAGCAGCCCTGTCAGCCTTTCATTTTAGGAGCACTTTCATGAAAGTTAAAAAAAATATATATGTACATTTATAGCAGCACTGTGTGTAATTTTTTTTTTTTGAAAAATCAAAAAATCAAATGCATGATATTTAGAATACGCCAACAGGTATATAAGTACATATAAAATAACCGTCATTGCAATTCACTTGAAATACACCATCACAATTTGTATTACTACAAAACGTCTTCTAAAGTCTAACGTAGTAACAATACGCCAACATGTATCTAATGATTTTAAACATTGTCTTAACAACAACCTACTTCAAAAAAACATACTATCACACTTAGACTGACATAATTGTAGTCATTTTTGTTATCCTCTATGATTCTTTTTCCCCAATAATTATTCAAGTCAATACAACAACAGTGTAGCAAGCACTAATGTACTGTTTATAAGGGTAAAACATGTAAATGCATATGTACATCTTGCTTACCATACCAAATTATACTGTTCTTTTCACAGAAAACAAACCAGCTTCACTACTGTATACCACAAAGTAACTGTACCAAGTGTAAACAAATACATATTCCACAAGCACTATCCTCAATTGTACTACAATCATACATATCACATACTTTCTACTCCCCCTACAGTAACTATAATTACTATAATGGTTGTGGCCAGTGGCCAGATTCTTGGGGCCACAACCACCACAATATAATTAAACCATATAACGAGTGCATAACAAAACTCACCCTTATCCCCCTGTCATTTAAATGATGTATGGGGACATGAGAATTAACCTTGGACAGGGTGGCTCTTGCATGGCCTTTTCTACCTATAAAAAAAGCCCCATATCATCTTCATTCAACTCCCCCACCCTTTCCAGGCCCACTTTTGGTCACCAGATAACCCAAAATATGTTTTCCATACTTTTTCCCCACCACGCTATCCGCGGACACCAGCGGCTGTCTGTGAATCCAACATGGTGGCCATTTCGAAAATTTTCACGCACCTCACGTTTTTCACCATCCAATCAGCGGGCACATCCGATGTCTGCAGAAATCATGCTGTCCCCTGATTGGCCTGCAGGCCTGTCCACGGACTGAATAGGGAAATGAGTCCACGGACCAAACCCAGATATCAATAATGTTTTTTACCTGCTTTTTGACCATTCTTTAAAAAACGACTGGAAAGATTTCCACCAAATTTACAAAAGCATGCTCTGTCGACCAAGCCGCCGCTCCTGCTGCAAATTTGGTGAAAATCTGTCCCGCGGTTTGGGCTGTAGGCATGTGCAGAATGTTTTTCCCATTGTGTCAATGAGGAAAATCTCATATATTGGGACCGCCCCATAACTCCCACCCCCGACCCCCCGTCTGAAACCTCACCAAACTTTGAGGAATCAATCCGAAGGGACCATATACTTTCTTTGCATAGTTTGGTGATGAAAGTCATAAGCTGCCCAAAAAGTGTCCTTTCTTTGAGTTGAGCAAGTTAACGATAACTACAGGGAAACTACCACAGGCCCTGTAATAAGCATTAATGTGATGGTCCATAACCTTGCCTTCCCCAAACAACCTCATCTCTTTACTCATAGCACAGGCTACTTAAAGGAAAACAGACAATTTTGTTGCAGATTTTATTTTGTGTTTCCAGTCAGTAATACTATCTGGCTGGAAAATGCCCACCCAATTCATTATCTTTTAAAGGTAATTTCTCTATTGCTTCTTACAACTCCAATGAAATATGGCTTTGGGGGTAATTACAAATTTGGCATGGTGGTAAAAGTGCAGTTATAAATCATGGCAAATCTGTTACAGCACTTTTACCACCCACCAAACTAC
Organism: Ambystoma mexicanum; assembly: GCF_040938575.1. Classification (NCBI taxonomy): domain Eukaryota; kingdom Metazoa; phylum Chordata; class Amphibia; order Caudata; family Ambystomatidae; genus Ambystoma; species Ambystoma mexicanum. Next base: position 1,104,084,097 of record NC_090930.1, on the reverse strand, counting down.
AGGTTTGCCAGTGGGTGTTACCTGATTTACCCCCAGCCAACAGCTGATGGTAAATCAGGCCGCCACAAGCAAAAAGCAGCCGGAAATACTGGTGCTGGTAACTTAGTAATTCCTTCAATGTTGTCCTATGGAACTCCATTTAATGAGGAATTAGCAGCATTCCCGCCACCTGTAATGTCCCGGAAATACCGGGATATCTGGCGGCAGGATACCACCAAACTCATAAACTTTCTGTTTTTGTCAAACGTTTGAAAAATAAATGTTTAGCTTGGTAGATGCACAATTCACTGAGGATTTCAACAATTTGAAGTTCCAAAGATTTTGCATGATGGTTACAATCATCAACGGGCACACAATGGCTCCTTAATAGTGGTGCTTAAGGCTACATGAAGGGAGATGTTGTATGGATTTGCAGCCCACCCGCCACCTACAGTTCATAGGGGGGCTTTAGCATGCCCAAGAAGGAGGGAGCAATGCTTCACTGCACCCTGCTTTTGTGGTACCACAAGCTCATTGTTCGTGCTCAACCTGCACTACAGCCACTGGCCATGCACTGTAAGCTCAGTCTAATATAAAGGAAATATACACTCAAAATGATTTGTTTTCTGCTCACAGTGTTTAGAGGAGCAAGTATATGTGTCCTCATTAGTTCCCACCCCCTCACTGCCATTATACTGGAACAGCAGGAGAAGGGCAGTACATGGGACCCCTGTATCATTCCTATAGCGTATCGAGTATATGATTTTATGCACTCAGACAGCCATCTAGAATGCACCCTTGCACTGAAAGCATGGAAGGATGCAGTTGTGGAAGGGTGCCACATGCAAGGATGTCACATGCAAGAATGTCAGAACGCACGTATGGACATCATGAACATAGGTTAAGTGAAATCTGACGAGGGCAGAGTGATGTGGTAAAGAAGATATATGAACCTATGCTGAAACGATATGAAAATACTTAAGAGTAACGATGTAACAGAAGCACCAAGAGAAACATGTACCTGAAGCTAAGGTTGTCATGGAAATAAAGAAGATGAAGTAAGCTACTGACCAATAACTGTAAATACAGCAATGCAAGGTAGATAGGAGACATATAGAGGCTTGATATAGAGGAATATATAACATGGTAAGGACGGCCATAATAGGAAAATGGACGCTGGCTCATGTCGAATTCAACCAAGCTACCTGAGAGACAAACCAAGGCTGTAGAATCAGGGTACATGGAAAAACAGCTCCATGTGCAGAGCAAACGAGTCAATGTTGGCCCAGAATTAAGGATACTATTTCGAGAGATAAGTACAGAGCACAAAGGGAGTACATGGATACACGCTGAACGTGGGACATTCTTCATAGATGGAAGAAGAAGAAAACATCTGTGTTAGCCAAAATGCTGGTCAATTAAAATTATATAAAGTTCATGTGAGATAGATTGAGCAAGTGTCTAGAGGCCAGCAGGAGTAACAGCACCCGGCATAATTAAATCAAATAGCAATAAATAGAAGGCTAAAATGGACAAATTCTTGGTCTCTTCACACGTGAGTCAGAAGTTGAATACAAAGACTATTCCTTGGAGCCTCAAGCTAAGATAGTAATGTGCTTTTACTCCCTTGAATGTTCCAGGACAGCGAGCAGGCAACAAGGTCAACTGCAAAATGAAGACGTTGGCTTATGGCCTACCAATGTGAGATGATGCACTAATTGGGAAAATAGGGAGTAGTCTGACTGGATTCAAACACCTAAGTTTCGTTTAGTGTATGTGCTGCTAAAGAGCCAAAGGTCCAAGGTTGGGATAGTATGCCAACCAATCAGTGTGGTTGACAGACATACCCTATGTCACAATTTGAACAATTGAATTAACAGTCACTACATTGTTGAAGACTCTGGACCTGATCACAAGTTGGGTGGTATCCGGGCTGGGGTTCAAAGACAACCTATCGTGCAATGCAGCATAGACAAATCCACTTTTATTTTGTCTGATATAATAAGTACTATATTTATTTAGAGGTAGCTCAAGGCATGCGCTACAGATAAGGGGTAGTCAAATGTATTAATTCTTGTATGTTCTATAAGTAGATATGTTCCCTTAACCAATCCCTTCCCTTGATAGGTTTTGTATTTTTCCACTTAAGATGACGCATATTGGGGTATAAGACCTCTATGCAATCAAGCTACTATGTGAGTGTACAAGCCTCAGTCCAATGTCTGTGAGTTCTCGCTACTTTATTAAATGACAATAAAGTAGTGCTTTTCCATATTCCTTGAGTCTGTCCGATTATTTGGTATGAGATCATTATTTGTAATTCATTCTAGCACAAAAAGATGCTTCAAGGTGCTAGAGCACAGTGGCAATTAACTCTATAATAATGAAACTACAGCTGAGAGAAACCAAAGGGAGGGAGGAAGGGAGACAGGAAGGTAGGAAGGAAGGAAAAAAGAAAGGAGGGGAAAGAAAGAGAGAAAGAGAGAAAGAAAGAAAGAAAAAAAGAAAGAAAGAAAGAAAGAAAGAAAGAAAGAAAGAAAGAAAGAAAGAAAGAAAGAAAGAAAGAAAGAAAGAAAGAAAGAAAGAAAACTTAACTAAAAACACAGTAGCGCTATTCAGCATTCATCATCCAGCGTGGTGACCGAATCACAGGGAAGAGGCAAACAAGATTGTGTGTAGGAGTTCTGGTGATTTTTACCCCAAGCCCAGGGGAGGGGAACGTTGGTATCTTTTACATGTCTAGTGTCGTATGTTGCCATGACACACTGACCTCATACTGTTAGAACTGGGACGACGCAATATCCAGATTTCTTCACGACAGTTATTTAACATTTGCAAATAACACTGTAAATCCCCTTTGAGAATAACAGTGCTGTACACAACAATATAAGTCATCCCTCATTAGCTAGGCTTAAATAGTTTATGTTACAAATTAAATGAATTGCTTATTTTAACCTTGACACCATTCCACAATCATATATTGGTGGTTCAGATTGCAAAATTGATCTTGGACAGATCTGGCTGGACACTACGATTCACAGGTTCCGATTAGGATATGCTGTTCCGAGCTGACCAATCCGGGCACGTCATTTACCTGATATTTCATCACCTGAAATGGAACTCCTTCTTGCTTTTTGAATGACTGTATGAAAACTGCATCACAGGAGTGTAGGTCCAGGAAGCCAACATTCTTTGATCACACTCTTGACCATTGTTCGGTGGTGCGCCACATTCATTCTAGTCTACATTAACGCACATTGTTCATGTCTTGGAAGCACCAGCAGAACGCACTGCAGCCGTTTCACAGCATTTAGTGAAGCGTCAGTTTCTCCCGCATTTTTCTGCTGCATTTTTAATGTTAAATGTTAAGGGTATTTGTACCGTGCACCGTCACCAATGGAATTGGTCCCCAGGCACTCAGGCGGATCTGTAAACGATAAAGGTGGGATGGGTTAGTAAGGCGAAGAAGGGAGTAGGATAGTGAGAGGAGTGGTGTTCTGTTGGCAGCTTCGACTCAGTATACATGGGGTGCTGAGCTTTGGTGCGGGTATCGGATCGGAGTTAGTCCGCGTGTGCTGTTGTTCCTGTTTATGTGTTGTTGCAGTGTTGTGAAGTGCGTGCGGCTTGTTGTGCGAGAGTTGGTTGTGTGAGTTTTTTGAGTGAGATAGGTATGCAGAGTTTGAGCTTATATTGGTTAGTGGCTTACCTGACCTTTACCATGCTAACATTCATAGTTCTGTCTGAGTGTGACACCTGTTGGCCCTCACATTCCCACCTAGACGCGGCGCAGGCCAATGTTTAGGACTCCATCCAGGTGTGGTCATGCCAACCCTCACACCCCCATCCAGATGCGGCACAGGCTAGTGTCTAGAGACCCCTCCAGGTGTGGGCAAGCTAACATTCACAACTCCATCTGAGCGCTACGCAGGCCGGTGTTCACAATTCTAGGTGTGGCACATGTTAACATTCATGTTTTTTCTGGCCGCGGGCACGTTATCCTTCAGTCGAATCTATCCAGATGCGACGCAGGCCAACGTCTATCTAGATGCGTCTGCCGGTCTGGGTATGTTCGTCCGGTACGTACGAGTGGGAGAGTCACTTGGGCTTTCGCCTGGGTCTAGGTATGTGGTCAGTCTCTGCAGCCTTCCTTTGTGGCTATTTTCCATGATGTCTTATGCTATGTCAAAAGGTTGGTTCTTTGGCTCGAGTGTTTGGCCAATTTGAGAGTGGCCGAGGTTGGATTTATTTTCGTCATTGTGTTAATGTATGGGCTTTCTAGTGCGTCTCTGTTGTGGTTACGCTTTGAAGAGCCATGATTTGAGCAGTTTCCCGAATGCTAGGTGGTTTGTTGTATTCTGTATATTCTTAGGTAGGTCATTTCAGGTTTTGGGTGCCTGGTGAGAGAAAGACGATCCTCCGAGTTTTTTTCTGTTGTAGGGTTTTGGTTCCAGGCGTATGTCGGTGCTTGATCTTAGTGTTCTTGTCGGTTGGTGTAGGCTTAGTTTGTCGCTTAGGAATTCTGCGCCTTGTTTGTGTATTGCTCTGTGCGTGATGCACATGGCCTTGAACTTTATTCGTTGTTTCAGTGGTAGCCAGTGTAGTATTTTTAGCGCGGGTGTGATGTGTTCTCTTCTGGGTAGCTTGAGGAGGAGTCTGGCTGCTGCATTTTGTATGTGTTGCAGTTTTTTTAGAAGTCGTTCGGGCATGCCCAGGTATAGGCTATTGGCATAGTCTACTCTGGACATGATCAGAGCGATGATGGTAAGTGTTTTGTTGGTGAATGACAGGAACGGTAGGATCCTTTTTGCTGCTCGCAGGAGGAAGAAACATTTCTTGATTACAGAGTTTACTTGTGGCTCCAGGGTGAGGTTGTTATCCATCAGGACGCCTAGGTTTTTCACAGTTGATGATGGTTCTGGTGTGGTGCCGAGCTCTCTTGGCCAGGGGATTTAGTTGATGCCTCCTCCCTTTTTTGAAACAATCATTGTCTCTGTTTTGCCTGGATTGATTTTGAGATGGTTGAGGTTCATCCAGTTGAATATGTCACGAAGGCAATTCTCTAGTGTGGTGTTTTCTTCTCGTGTGTCTTGTATGTTGAAGATCGTCGGCGTAGTTGTAGCATGTGAGGCCGTGTTTTTCGATGAGTTTGATTAATAGGTACATGTAGATGTTGAATAGAAGCGAGGAGAAGGATGATCCTTGTGGTACTCCGCACGTGGAGACTCTGGGTTTGGATTTACAAGGTTTCCTCCATATTGTTTCTGTTCTGTTTGTTAGGAAGGATTTGCTCCAAAGTAGGGCAGTGTCTGTTATCCCTAGTCCTTCTAATCTCTTTATGAGGATGGCGTGGTTGACAGTGTCGAAGGCTGCAGACAGATCAAGGAGAATCAGGGCGGTGCAGTTGTCTGAGTCTGCGTTTGTTTTTAGGTCATCCCATATTGAGAGGAGAGCCGATTCTGTTCCTCTCATAGGTCTGAAGCCAACTTGTGCCTGGTCTAGTAGGCAATGCTCTTCTATGAATTCTTGGGTTATTTGGTAGACGTACGTTTCTAGTAGTTTGGCTATGTAGGGTATGTTGGAGATGGGTCTGTAGTTAGATAAGTCCTCTACATTTCCTGTTGTGTCTTTGAGTAGCGGCTTGATGTAAGCCGATTTGAAGGCCTGCGGTACTTTACCTGTTGAGATTGAGAGGTTGAGGATGTTCCTGTGGTATTCCATGGGGGTTCCTTGTTTGAGAATTGTTTGTATATGTCCTGGGTGCAAGGGTCTTCAGGAGAGCCGATTTTTTGCTTTGGTTTACGAGTTTGACGAAAGCCTCAACTGATATTTCTGGGAAGTTTCGTAGCTTGTTTGCGTGTTCCTCATCTGTGTCGGTGGGGTTTGAGCTATGAACGCTTGGTCTGTTTTGTATGGTGTGTTGGATGGAGGTTACTTTGTTTTTGAAGTGGTCTCCGAGGTCCTCGCAAAGTTTCATCGATGGGATTGGAGTATTGTTGCAGGCCGGTGGGTTTTTTATTTCGTTTATGATTTTTGAATAGTTCTTTTTGAGCGTTTGGTGCTCTGAAGATTCAGTTGTCGTAATGTTTCCTCTTCGCTTTTTGTATTTCCTGTTTATATGCGCGGATCTGTTGTAGGAGTTTCAATTTGTTTACGGTGGTGTTGATGTTCCTCCATTTCGATTCTAGTTTTCGGTTTTTCCTTTTCATGGCTTTGAGTAGTGGGGTGAACGATTTTGCTGTAGTTTTCTTGCGTGATGGGGTGAAGGGCTTTTCTTTGGCGATGTCGTCAAGGGTTGTTGCGATCCAGGTATGAAGTAGGGCAACTTTTTTGTCTAGGTCTGCTTCTTCCACGGTTGATGCTTGTGGTTTGCTGAGTTTAAGGAGCTCGGTTAGGTTGGAGTTTTTTATGGTTCTCCAATTTCTTTTCCTCATGATGGGTTGCTTTTCTTGTTGCTTTTTTGTCGGAGCGGCCGTTGTGATTATGAACGGAATAATGAGGTGGTCACTCCAAAGTATTTGAATTGGGGGTGCCGTGGTGATGAGATCCTTGTTGGCGAAGATTGCGTCAAGTGTGTGCCCTGCTGAGTGGGTTGCTCCTTTGACTAGTTGTTGTAGGTTCATGGCTGGTAGTTGGGCGGTTAAGGATTTTTGTGTGGTTGTGGTTTCTTCGTCGAACCAGATGTTGAAATCTCTGAGGATGATCAGATGATTGTACTTGATGGCTAGGGTGGTGATTTCTTCAGTGAAAGCGTCAACGAAAGTCGCATTGTAGGTTGGTGGTCTGTATATCAGTATGAATTTCAGGTTGGTTTTGGGGTTTACTGAAAGACGTAGTATTAGGGATTCGTATTTATCGATGCTTAGTGGATCTTCCATTTTGATGGCCAGTTGTTCCTTGTGGATGATCGCTAGCCCCCCCCCTCTTTTGAATTTTCTGTTTGTTTGGATGCATTTGAAGTCTTCAGGCAGGCAGTTCTTGAGGGTGATCTTGTAGTTGTCGTCTAGCCATGTTTCGGTTACGAATAGGATGTCTATGCCTCCTTCTGACAGGAGGTTGTATATTTCCGTATATTTCCGTTGAGTGTTTGGACATTGACCTTGCGTTTATTAGATTACAGTGAATTCTCTGGGTGAGATTTTGTTTTGAGGTTATTTGTTGCTCGAGTTTGTAATTGTCTGTTTGTGGAGTTTCCGCATTGATGTTGGTAGGATGAAGAACGGCGACAGCTGCTTCTTCATTGAAGCAGTCTAGTAAGTTGATAACAGGGCTGATTATTCTTGGTGTTTCTGCTGTGATGCTACTCGGATGATGATCAGCGGTGGTTTCTTCATTGGGTCCGATTGTTGGGTGGGAGGTGGCGTTGCTGGTTGTTGGTACCTCGCCGTATTGTGCGGGATGTAGTGGAAATCGATGTTTCCCCTCTGTTCTTGTAATGTAAGGGGTAATGGGGTCGGAGCCCTCCCACTCTCTTGTTGAGTGCCCCCATCTTTTTTCTGTATGTATCAGGAAATTCTTTGCATGTTTTGAGGTTTCCGTGTTGGGGTGTACCGTGGTTGTTGCGAGGTAAGGTGTGAGGTATAAGGATTTTTCTCTTGTGGATTTTGTTCCGGTTGTGGCTGTTTTAGGCATGTTTTCTTCCAGGGGGGCTGTTTCTTGTGTGTTCTGTCGGTGTTGTGTGTTCGCGTCTCTTGTTGCACGATCTTGTTCTCTTTCTCTGCGTCCTTTTCTGGTACGGGCCATTTTCCAGTCTAGGTGCAGGTGTGGTATGGTAGTTGGTCCTCTATGCTGTGCTGTGCGGTCGCAGTGACCTCGGTTTTCCTTGTCTGGATACGCTGGAGTGTTCTCTGGCTCAGTGTTGTTTTCTGTCGGTGGGTAGGGTATGTTTCCTAAGGGTGCACTGTCGGTGGGGGGGGGGGGTGGGTTAGGGTGTTAACGGTCTGCTGGTATGGGATTTAGTTGGGTTAGGTAGTGGTGGGTTTCCGGGATTGGTAGAGTACTGAACTAAGCGCAGTTAGATTATTTCAGAGATCTGTATAGTGGGTGAGAGTCCTATCAGTGCAATCTAAACATCACACAGTGCCGTTAGGAGACAAGGCCCCTGCTAAGTTTGAGAGACCTGCACAGTGGGGAGAGACGTCCACAAGCGCAATCTAAGCACCACACAGTGAAGTTTGGAGACAGAGCCCCTGTTAAACTTTGAGAGACCCGCGCAGTGGGAGAGAGGCCTATCAGTTCAATCTAAACATCCTACACGGCAATTTGGGGAGAGAACCCCTGCTAAATTCGAGAGACCTGTATAGTGGGAGAGAGGCCTATCAGTGCAACCTAAACATCATACAATGCAATTAGAAGACAGAAACCCCGCTAAATTTGAGAGACCCCCACAGTGGGAGAGAGGCCTATCAGTGCAACCTAAACATCATACAATGCAATTAGGAGATAGAACCCCTGCTGAATATGAGAGACCCGCACAGTGGGAGAGAGGCCTATCAGTGCAATCTAAACCTCATATAATGCAGTTTGGGGAGGAAGCCCCTGCTAAATTTGAGAGACCTGTATAGTGGGAGAGAGGCCCATCAGTGCAATCTAAACATCATACAATGCAGTTTGGGGACGGATCCCCTGCTAGATTTGAGAGACCTGTATAGTGGGAGAGAGGCCTATCAGTGCAATCTGAACCTCATATAATGCAGTTTGGGGACGGAGCCCCTGCTATATTTGAGAGATCTGTATAGTGGGAGAGAGGAGTATCAGTGCAATCTAAACATCATACAATGCAATTAGGAGACAGAACCCCTGCTAAATTTGAGAGACCTGTATAGTGGGAGAGAGGCCTATCAGTACAATCTAAACATACAATGCAGTTTGGGGACGGAGCCCCTCTAGATTTGAGGGACCTGTATAGTGGGAGAGAGGCCTATCAGAGCAATCTAAACATACAATGCAGTTTGGGGACAGAGCCCCACTAAATTTGAGAGACCTGTATAGTGGGAGAGAGGCCTATCAGTGCAATCTAAACATACAATGCAGTTTGGGGTCGGAGCCCCTCTAGATTTGAGGGACCTGTATAGTGGGAGAGAGGCCTATCAGTGCAATCTAAACATACAATGCAGTTTGGGGACGGAGCCCCTGCTAGATTTGAGGGACCTGTATAGTGGGAGAGAGGCCTATCAGTGCAATCTAAACATCATACAATGCAGTTTGGGGATGGAGCCCCTGCTAGATTTGAGAGACCTGTATAGTGGGAGAGAGGCCTATCCGTGCGACCTAAACATCATACAAAGCAATTAGGAGACAGAACCCCTGCTAAATTAGAGAGACCTGTATAGTGGGAGAGAGGCCTAACAGTGCAATCTAAACATCATACAATGCAGTTTGGGGTCGGAGCCCCTGCTAGATATGAGGGACCGGTATAGTGGGAGAGAGGCCTATCAGGGCAATCTAAACATCATACAATCCAATCATTTTTTTACTTCGGGTTTGGTAAGTGGCTCGGAGTCTAGGGTAGAGTAGTTGCTCTAATCCTGACCCAGGCCACTCCTACCTTACTGGTCCTTGTGGATGATGGTTGACGGCTGGCCACTGGCTTCCCATGCGGACACCCGCTGACACCTCCTGGACCCGCCTCTGTTGGAGCCGCCCTTGGCCTTGGGGCCCTTAGCGGCATGGGGCTGCCGGGCAGAAGGCTGCCCTCAGAGGACCAGTGATGAAGTGTGGGTGGACCAAACAGAGTTTCCTGGGCGGGTCAGGAGGCGGGAGGGAAAGCAGAAACAGGAAGAGGGAGTGGGTGGACGCGGGCTGCAGGGGGGCACAGAAAGGCCTTGGGGCCTCGAATTAATTAAAAAAACAGGCACTCCTGGAGGGGCCTGGCTACTCACTGCGCTTCTGTGCAAATGGACAGGGGATGCGGGCTGAGGGGAACACGGACAAATATACAGGAACTGGGCCAAATTATTAAATGCAGGACTTGGGGCTCAACTCACCTGCTCAGCAGCCACGGGTCAGGAGGGCTGGGGAAGCAGGAACTGGGCGTGGGGTGGGAGCGGGCTGCTGGGGGCTCACCGAGGGCCATGGGCCTACAAGATATTATGGGGCTCATCTGTGGGGCTCCAGGCGTTGCTGCGCTGCGCTGCTAGTGGAGCCGCGGAGACGCTAGCAGTGGGGCTAGGTTCCCCTCACACGGTCCAAGAACCAATGGGAGCAGGGATGGGTGGGTCGGGAGACGGGAGGGCTGGGGAAGCAGGAACTGGGCGCAGGGTGGGAGCGGGCTGCTGGGGGCTCACAGAGGGCCTTGTGCCTGCAAGATTTTATGGGGGCTCACCTGTGGGGCTCCAGGCGTTGCTGCGCTCCGCTGCTAATGGAGCCTCGGAGACGCTAGCAGTGGGGCGAGGTTCCCCTCACACGGTCCAAGAACCAATGGGAGCAGGGATGGGCGGGTCAGGAGGTGGGAGGGCTCGGGAAGCAGGAACTGGGCACAGGGTGGGAGCGGGCTGCTGGGGGCTCACAGAGGGCCTTGGGCCTACAAGATATTATGGGGGTTCACCTGTGGGGCTCCAGGTGTTGCAGCGCTCCACTGCTAATGGAGCCGCGGAGTCTCTAGCAGTGGGGCTAGGTTCCCCTCACATGGTCCAAGAACCAATGGGAGCAGGGATGGGCGGGTCGGGAGGCGGGAGGGCTGGGGAAGCAGGAACTGGGCGCGGGTTGGGAGCGGGCTGCTGGGGGCTCACAGATGGCCTTGGGCCTACAAGATATTATGGGGGCTCACCTGTGGAGCTCCAGGCGTTGCTTCGCTCCGCTGCTAATGGAACCGCGCAGACGCTAGCAGTGGGTCTAGGTTCCCCTCACACGGTCCAAGAACCAATGGGAGCAGGGATGGGCGGGTCAGGAGGTGGGAGGGCTGGGGAAGCAGGAACTGGGCACAGGGTGGGAGCGGGCTGCTGGGGGCTCACAGAGGGCCTTGGTCCTACAAGATATTATGGGGGCTCACCTGTAGGGCTCCAGGCGTTGCTGCGCTCCGCTGCTAATGGAGCTGCGGAGACGCTAGCAGTGGGGCTAGGCTCCCCTCACACGGTCCAAGAACCAATGGGAGCAGGGATGGGCGGGTCGGGGGGCGGGAGGGCTGGGGAAACAGGAACTGGGCGCGGGGTGGGAGTGGGCTACTGGGGGCTCACAGAGGGCCTTGGGCCACAAGATATTATGGGGGCTCATCTGTGGGGCTCCAGGCGTTACTGCGCTCCGCTGCTAATGGAGCCGCGGAGATGCTAGCAGTGGTGCTAGGTTCCCCTCACACGGTCCAAGAACCAATGGGAGCAGGGATGGGCGGGTTCGGAGGCGGGAGGGCTGGGGAAGCAGGAACTGGGCACGGGGTGGGAGCGGGCTGCTGGGGGCTCACAGAGGGCCTTGGGCCTACAAGATATTATGGGGGCTCACCTGTGGGGCTCCAGGCGTTGCTGCGCTCTGCTGCTAATTGAAGAACAAGATGCAGCAGAAGACGTAGGTTCCTGGCAGTTCCTGCAAATCTCACTGTTCCTGAGCCTCAGTCGTGGGGACAAGAGGTAGGACGTCGGGGGACTCCTGCACTGCACAGGATCATCAAAAAACTAGGACAAAATGGAGTCACTTCAGTTCGAGTAGCTGTCAAGCACACAAGCTGGTGCCCTTCCCCCTGGTTAATCCCAACCAGCTCCGAGAATCATAGCCAGGTGGCTTATGAGTTGATTGGTCCCACCAACTCAAAGGAAGAAGTCGTCCTTGAAAGCTCCTCTGTCAAGATGAACTTGGCGATTCAGACCTGCAGCAGGGCATCACCAGGCAAACCAACGGTCCAGGAGTTGCAGCAGCCGTCCTCTTCCAGCTCGTGTTCAGTTCTTTCGTTCCAGTGGTCGAGTACAAGAGACTCGCCTTTTAACAGTTTTCTCCCGCTCATTCCAGCCTAGCTGACACTCACCCAGAAGGGTGGCTGTCCTTGCTGGACTGTCAGCCAGCCAATCAATCAATCATGCCAGAGTGTATTTGGGTGTCCTAGGAGACTAAGCACAGGGAGTTTCGGGCACCTCCCTCATTTCCTGCCCAACCCAGAGGCAGTCTTCAGTCCTGAAGCCCCCCCAAAGGCATAGAAACAAAGGGCCCAAACCTGGTTTGGCGCATAGAGAAACACGAGGACTTCTCCAAAAAGAAATGGCGAAAAAAGAAGACCGGGACCCGTTTAAACAAAGGGGCTTAAGTTGCCATCTTGAAAAACATGACTCCTGTGATTTTTAGCTACCAGTGTTCGCGGTCGGGAAAAATCATTTTGTTCTTTGTAAAATCACGCCCACCAGCCATTTTGATAGAAAAGGGTAGCATTTGACTGTTACATGATTTTCGAGACACGGGATACTAGGTAACCCCTCCAGCACTCTATCGTAAGATAGTGTGTGCTGGGACTAGGAATTTAAAAAGACTAGTAAAGTCAATTTAACCCTACATTCTCTGGGAAACTGTCATTTATCCCAGAGAAGGTATTTAAACCTTTGGGAAGGTCTAAAAAGACATCGCTGTGTTACTGCATTGAGGGTGCTGTGTAACACATGAAAAGATGCCTATGGAGTTATCTTAAAACTCTATAATCAAAGAAGAGTAAAACACATCAAAAAAAATGAAAGAGTGGTAGAAAAGGCTCACACTTTCCAGGTAAAAAAAAATCAAGTCCTCAAAATCCAGCAAAGTTGCTGGGGGTCTCCAAGGTAAAGGGATTAGCACATTTATGAGAATTCTCCCTAACAGTGACCGATTGATGAGTTGGGTCTGGAAGTCTGCGCCCGCCGACATATGCGAGCGGACTCCCCACCACTGTATCGCTCGATGGAAACTCTCAGCGAGAGTGATCTTGTCCTCAAAGCTTCCCAATACCTGAATCAAATGGGTGTCGAAAAACTCTTGCAGAGGGCGCATCCGTAGCCTGTACAGCCGGACTTGATGGACCTCCCCCTTGCGATCTTCAGGGTTAACAGCTGTTGTACCTTGCCCAGGATGGCCGCTATCCTCTCTGATGGAGACGCCAGGCACAACACTGTTGATCTAGACCCCAGGAACAGCGCATCTTTAAGGGGGGTTTAAGGGGGGGTGCAGGATTAGGGAATAGTTTAAACTATATTTGAGAGTTATTAGGCATCAGGAAATTGATGGGGGTGTAAACATTGAGTATGGGGGAAGTGCCCTCATAAGAATTCCACAAAAAATTTGGGGAAATTGCCACACTGAGTTGGATTCTGGTGAACGGTACCACATCCGTTTTGGATGCATTAACTGCTGGTTCTGTGCATTATTTCGGGAGAAGGCATATACAGATCAGAATACAAAATCATGATCCAACCTCTTTGGGAATGGGGTTGATAATCGGAATCAATGAATGCACTCATGGATGAGAACATACTAATGCTATGGGATTAGGAGGTTCCATGGGACTGCTTTCTCCCCACTCTCTCCAGATCCTTGTCCTAGCAGGATGACAGATGAAGGGAGCACAGAAATATTTTAAGAGAGAATGGGCTCCTCAAAGTACCCAGGTATCTCTTAAAACATTTAGGGCTCGATTCATGGAACTTTTTGCACAGTTCAAAGTGACTTTGCACTGCTGAAAAGCGACTTTGCACTCCCGACACAAACCCTGATTCATGGAACTGTGCAAAGCGTATTTTTGCAGTTCAAAGTCATTTTGTACTGCGAAATGACTTGGTACTGACTTTGCAATTCATAAATACACTTTCCATGACTCTGAGTTTGTGTCGGCAGTGCAAAGTCACTTTTCAACCGTGCAAAGTCACTTTGAACCGTGCCACAAATTCCATGAATCGGGCCCTTAGAGTTATGAACAATGCACTCAAAAAAGAAGGACCTTTAACGTTAACGAGTCTTGCAACATGCGCTGTCACCATGCACATCTGCAACAGGAGGGGTTTGGGAGATTGTTAGTGGGGCTGAGCGGAGGAGAGCAAGAGAGCTTTGATGTGCTCTTGGCAGATTCAGTTCTGGTCACTTAGCGTTGGTACGTTTTCGGTTGACAGTCTTTATGTGGTGCTGAGGTCTGGTTGTGTATGGTTTTGTTTCATGTTGGGTGTTGTGAAGAGCGTGTGGGTTATGGTGCAGTAGAATTATGGTTGCGCTTAGTTCATAGTTTGAGGGTGAGTATGCAGAATGGAATGGTGAGGTTTTAATATGGTTAGTAAGTAGCAATACATTTCCCACCTCCAACAATCCATCCAAGTGCGACATAAAGGAAAGCCAACAAACCTTCTCAGAGAGATGAGTCCTTGAGAAATCAGTTCCTGGATCAGTGCCCAGACATATGAACACATGACAGATGGGACTGTGCTAACGAGTCAGAAGTGACTCACCTCGTAAACTGTAAGATATAGGTAAAACACATTATTAAAAATAAAGACTAATATCACTTGAAAATCAGTCTATGCTAGTTTTAAGATGAACTATTATGAACTTTTTGGGGGGTCTATAATTCCAGTCAAAGTTAAACGTCTCTTTTCTTCTCGCCTCTACATCTCCAATGAGAATTGTTTGGCAAGGTGATGATAAGACATCACCTTTGCTCAGGATCTCCAGTACTTGCCACCTTTACCTTTGATGAAAATGATTTTGCAAATCACATTTTCTAAAATAATGGCCACTCTCTACATCCACTGTGATGTTTGTTCATTCATTCAGGCTAAGTGAAATAACATTTATCTTGTGCAAATTCCTGAGCTCAAGTCCATCGATTGTGCTAACGGGTTATGCCTGAATAGATTGCAACTGCACGCACCATTGCAGTGCAGTGCAGACATCACTTGCTACTGCCCAAAAAGCTGACAGCAAGTCAAGATGGAGGATTTCACACCCAATTATGTCCCCGTGACCAGTAGAATCCAGAGATTTCTGCTTATGTCACCCTTCTTGTACCCCAGAGTTCTCTCTCAGTTGTCCCAGGTGATTGCTGCCAATGGTCTCCAGCACCAGATGTAAGCAAACAACACCAATTTCCTGTGCTAATTCTTCAAAGATTGTAATGATAGTTCCTCACTTTCAATATGCCCCCAAATGATCAAATGCCTTTTGTGCCCCTTTCAAAATGGCCCCAATCCTGCCCCAGTCTGAAAGGTAAAAAGAATGAAAAGCTCTTTTGGGATGGAATGTTTTTAGAACATGAGGTCCCTTTGAGAAATGAGCCTAGCAGGAAAGTTATGTGCCGTCACACAGACTGCAAGCACTTTTTCAATTTGTGTGGTGCGAACGGAGAGGAGAAGTGTGCATCACCCTACCAGAGCCACAGTATAATTTTGTTTGAACGTGGTCTGCAATAAGCTCTGCAATGAAGGGAAAGTGTGGTGTGTTGTATAAGACCTCCCAAGAAGTACCTTGCCCTTACACGTTTATCTTGCTGCACAATATGTATGTCTTGTGGCATAGAACCGGCTCGTCTCTAACAGTGCATTAATTTGGCACTTTCACGAAAGGTGCACGTGCATCTTCAGTGTCAATGTGCACAGGGGAGGAACGAGGCGGAACTGTGTTCCAGCAAGAGTTGCTGCAGACCAGACATGCTGGTTCTAAGATCGAAACTGGCACCCAGCTCACGTGACTTGCAGAATGCCAGGGGCACCAAGTTATTCATGTAAAAGCTCACGTCTCAAGCAGAACAACCCAGCCTCACCACTACAAATAAGCAATGTCCGAATGAATGCATGTCCCTTGTACTTTACAGACATTTAACTCTGAGACGTCTTTATGGGAGGGCAAGGGCCCGCCCCAAAAGGCTAGCTGATCTGAAGAAGTAAGATTCCATTGTTCACCAGTCTTTAATAGCACACATCAGGATATTTTATAGGGTGCTGCTGAGGCTCTAAACCCATTGCCTTTCTTTTTTGGCAAGTGCATTCGGCATTGATCAATTCATCATGTATTGCTTTCTGTGTTCACTGTGGTATACATTGTTTGTGGGTTCCTTATGGCACAACTCTGTAGCATTCTTTCCTTCCTGTGCGAATTATGTTGGTCATGTGCAATAGGCAATGGTGAAATGCATATTGATAAATTGAGTGCCACAATGGTTCACAAGTTAGCTCAGTGTGTGAAGCACCCATTGCAGAGATATGTGTTCCTATGCAACATTTGAATATCACTTTCCAGCTGGCTGGCTGAGCCTTTCCTATGTCTGAAGTTTATAAACATGCCTGCATATGTACTTGATTTTGCAGAACAACATCTGCTATTATTAGCAATGTACCTGTACCAAATTGCAGTTGCTATAAAAACTAACATATCATCCTTATGGTGAAGGTTCTAGAAATTGGTTTGTTCAGATGGGTTATTGTAAAATCTAGACAATCGCCTCCAACCATGGCATAAACTGTAAGTCCAAGAGGTGAATAAGAATCCAAATTCAACACCATAGAACGACAGCATTCATGTTTGTATCCTGGATTTACCAGCAGATGATACAGTGATCCTGGTCAAATAATCTAATATATCTTACATTACTGTGTTGTCTTCTGTGAGGTTTTGCCTTCTTGCATGCTGCTGGTATCACTTAGCCCATTACTTGATCTTTCTTCTTATGTAGGCCATTTGGGTGGAAGGGTTGGTAGACAGAAGAGAGCGGACCATATGTTGTAGGTCTCAGGCAAGCATATTTTAAGGTCTGCTTGTTTGACACAAAAAGCGGTTTGTTTTTTAATAAAAGTCAAAGGTTTTTATGCACGTTTATAAATGAAAATGTCACAAGCCATTGTTTTGGAAGTGTTTAAAGCTTTAAAATACAAAAGACAAACCCAGATAAAATGTGTTAAATCACATCGATTAGTATGCTGGCTCTTATATACTTCCCTTGATGATGGAGAGAACAAAGCTAGAATCATTCCCATTTTGCATAACACCCTTGTATAATATTTTACTTAAAAATGTTCAAGTTTGATAATGTGATTTGTGTACTTTCCAAGTCCATTTTTTAATAAAATGAGATTGTTTTAGTTCATGGTAAGAACTGGAAAAGAAAGTGTTCAAATGCAGAAAATGCAGAGTTGGCATAAATCCCAGCTTCACCCCTTCACCCCTTAACCAATGTGTGATCATGGGCATCTCATTTAATCTAGTATTGGCTAACCTCTCAATATTGTCAGTCTCTAAACCTTTCAAAATTGTCAGCCCTTCCGAGTGATTTCCTTCTCATGGTATGATCTTCATAAAAGCCTTCTTCATGGTTTCACTGTGTTAATAGTGAACATATTTATATTGTGCACCACAGGCATTTGCTCCTTTGATATCTAATGGCAACACTATTTGAAAACCATATCCCACTTCTAATCTCAGTCTGTCTGGATAAAGACACCTTCCTGGTAGCTTCAAATCTGCCTCCACTATCCATGCTACGGTATGTGTAGCGTTCTCCTTCCTTCCAATTGGTGGTCTTTATCCGTGCATGAACACTTTTGCAATCCGTGAGGCAGATAATGTGAGTTTTCTGTCTATTATGAGTTACATGTACCTTTTACATACGGTCCTGCATTAATACTACATCTACCTTCCTGGATGTTATTGATTAAAAGTATCCTGTATGTACTAGAAGAGTAACTTCTTTGTAGACTGATAATGTTGGTTTTCAAATGCTACTTGTTTATCATTCTGATTAGAGCAATAATGAAGGGTGTAAGGGGTAAAAGGGGTATACATGCTTATTTTGCTGCGAGACAGCATATCAACCTATAGGTTGCGAGTGCGACGGGTGGGGAGTTAGGAGGTGACCAGAATTCTTGATTCCTTTGGTTTAGTGGAGGGGACCCCCAAAGATGTCTGTACCCAGGACCCCAAAAGTGCTTAACATGGCCCTGATTTAACTCTTAGGGTGAGTGCTGTGACAAATGAAGTGCGCACAGATCCCACGGTGCATTCAAGTTTCATGCTTGAATCACTATCACAGACATATTTCAAATATACAATTCTGCGATAATTGTTTCTGTTTCCAAAATGCTCTTTGCTTTAATGCAACTACCCAAGACTAAGTCGCTCCTTGAAAATCGGCAGAGCTACATGACATGGGTTGAGGAGCTGCCTCTCAGCCCCGCCCACTCTGACACACAAACCCTCACACAAAGGACAGGGCACGGGGCCTTCCCAGAATACATTTTGTCATTTTCCAGCATTGAATGCGTAAAAGTGAGAATGCTCACTCCTGGGGTCCCTGATCGTTCTCAAAAGAGTCTTTCCCTTATTCTGATATTTATTCTGGAATCAAAATCCCAGCTGAAAAATGCAGACTGTGGCGTTTCCATTGGATCCTATACAGGCAGTATTTGGAACAGGCCGACATCGGGGAGAAAACCTTAAAAGGGAGCATGGGAGTATCCTTCTGTAAAATAACACAAAACTACAGCACTTTATCAAGCTTCATTGTTACCGCCAGTACACTAAATGTGTCAATTTCACATAGGTACCACTTCCCCATTCTATCCCTACCCTGCTTCTTTGTTACTTAATCCCCAAAGCCAAGGCTCACAAAAAGTGTGAAAATCTGAGATATGCCACAAATGTGCCACAAATAGTTGTGCCTCATTCGCAGCAGCATGCATCTCAGAGATGCGCCAGTTCATAAATGGAGGGCCAAATGTGTGAAAATGATGTACAAAGTGGGTGGAAAGCGTGCAAACACACCAAATTAAGCATGCAAAGGTGATGGACCACAAAAGTGAGCAGAAATGCACCAAAATACTGATTCACAAAACCTGATCACTGTATTTGCTCTAAAAAAGATCCAACATTTGGGTCTTCCACAATGGTGGGCCAGCAAAGAGTGCAACCGATGCACCCAACCAAAGAAGTACACAGTGCACCCCAACCACAACCAACAACAGAGTATAAAAGCTCAGTAGAAAGGGACAGGTACACATCCCCAAAATGGCCGATCTAGTAGGGATCATGCTACTGGACCGACTATTGAAGAGAAGGAAGATGAGGAGGGAAAGGAAATATAGGAGGATCACCTTATTTCAACTCGCTTATGGAGAGGTCACTCAGAGGTGCCACTTCCCACTCCATATTGTACTGGAGATGATGAATCAGTGGGAAGAGGCCCTTACCTCACCACAGTAGGAACCCATGCCATGCCACCACTAGTCAAGGTACAGTCAGCCAGATAACTAATTGGGTCATAGCAGTGATATCATAATCCTTACAGTCACAAACCTTAATCAAGGTCCTCAATGTTACCCTTGCATCTGCCAGGCTATATATATGCATGTCTCATTATACATGTCTCGGGGGAAGGAATAGGGAAGGGACTTTATGACATAGCTGATTTCTGGGCGTGTACAGTGCCATTGATTGCACCTGTGTGACCCTCAACCCCTGCAGCCATAGAGCATTTGTACAGGAGCAGTAAACACTTAAATTCCCTGCATGTAGATGTCATGTGCAATGCACACAACACAATCATGAATGCGACTACTAAGTACTTTGGAGCTGCACCCGTGAGCTACAGCTATCATTGCTGTGCTGTAGCACACATGTTTGAGAAAGGATAGTAAGCTGATAGATGGCTGCCACTTGATTAGGCTGCTGGTCAGTGAGTGTACATGACCTACTAGTGTCCTCAGAAGTGTTCTGTCAATACATGATGCCAAAACTCATCCAGACTCATTTCAGCGGTTCAAATTCTTGTAATATTTATGGTAATAAAAAAAAAGGATTAGGAAGTAGGGCCCTTTCCATGTGGCTGTCAAGCAATCACAACAACAGTTTTACGAATTGTGTGAATTAAATGCATAATCCTACTCTACATCCTACCTTTTCTGCCTTTTCCCCCTTACTGCGTCTGCCTATTTCCTTGCTCATGGCCATTGTACAGGGTCTCCTTCTGACCCGATTCCATCTACTCTTATCCCTCTGGTTTACCCTCAGATCCTCTCTTATTTTACTACCATTATCAACCTTTCCATCTCTTCTGCTGTCTTTCCTGGCTCATTCAAATAAGCTACTGTTATGCCTATTCTAAAAAAAAATGTCACTTGATCCTTCTCTTCCTGCTAACTATCACCCTATTTCTCTGCTCCCTTTCCGTGCTAAGCTCTTGTAGCGTATTGTCTACTCTCAAGTTTCATCCTATCTTCATCTTCACTCCCTTCACCCCCCCACCCGCTTCAATGGTTTACTGCTGCTCATTCCATAGAAACTACACTTCTTGCATGTTTCTGATTTCATTCTCTCTGCTCAACACAATACACATTCTTCTGTCTTGATTCTACTTGACATATCAGAGGCTTTTGATACTGTGTATCGCCCTACTTTACCATCCTGTCCCTCCTCCTTGGGTAGTTCTGGTTCTCCTCGTGCTTGGTTTAAATCTTTTCTCTCTGGACACCTTACTCCATATCCTGGATCAGCCAGCTTTCTTCTCCACTTTCACTCCTTTTTGGCATTCCCCAAGACTCTGTCCTCTGCCCCCTTCTGTTCTCATTGTACACTATTCCTCTTTCTTCTCTCATCTCTTACGTCAATCTTTCCGGTCAAATTGTTATGCTGACGACTCAAACCTTTTTATCTTTTTCTGAATTCTCTGACTCTCTTCACTCTGAAGTTTCTGCCTGTCTCTCTTCCACCCAATCTTGGATGGCTTCCCACTTTCTCCACCTTAAACCATCTAAAACTGAAGTCCTTTTCTCCACTCCTTCTTCTCCTGCCCTCTCTGCCCATCCTTCTTGCCTTACCTTTTCCCCTTCTCAACTGCTTTTCCCTCTATCTGCTCGGAATGTTGGCCTTATTTTGATTCCTCTCCCTCCTTTTCCTCTCTCATTTCTCTTACTGTTCCCAAGGGCCCCTTTCTCTGTTTAGAGTTTCATCGTGCTCGACCCAGCCCCCAGAAAGCTTTGTGGACAATGCAAAGGGTTTTGCATTTAATCCTTGCATCCACTGGGAGCCAATGGAGAGATTTCAGAGCTGGAGAGATACGATCCCAGGGCTTGAGGCCAAGGACAAGTCTCGCAGTCCTGTTCTGGATTAGTTGCAGAGGGCGGAGAGTAGAGGCAGGTAGATTTAGAAAGAGGCTGTTACAATAGTCCAAGCTAGAGAGAACCAGAGCTTGGGGTACCATGAGCTTCTGGGGGAAGGAGAGGAAAGGCAGAGTACCTCTTAGGAGGTGCAGTAGGAAAGTGGACTTTTTAGAGACCTCAGAGATGTGGGTGGAGAAGGAAAGGGTGGAGTCAAAGATGACCCCGAGGTTCTTAGCCTCGCAGGTGGGGGTAGGAGGAGGGTCAAGGGAGGCCGGCCAGAGAGTGAGGAGAAAGGATGGTGAAGGTGTGCCGATGAGGAGGATCTGTGTATTGCTGACATTCAGACAAAGAACATTGGCGGCACACCAATCTTGAATGGCAGTTAGGCAATCAGAGATGAGAGAGGGAGAGGAGGTGGCAGAGGGCAGCCTGAAAACGAGTTGAGTGTCATCAGCGTAGCACTGGAATTTTGAGCAGAAAGTGGCAATGCAGTGGGCGAGAGTTGCTAGGTATTGGTTGAAAAGCCAGGGTGAGAGGTTAGACCACTGGGGAACACCAACGGTAGAGAGGAAGATAGATGAAAGGAAGGACCCAAGTTGGACCTGGGAGGGTCAATCTGAGAGGAAAGAGGTCAGCCAGGCCAGAGCCTGATCAGTGATACCCAGGTTTTCACAGAGACGGTGGAGCAGGATGGTATGGTTGACCGTGTTGAAGGCAGAAGAGAGATCGAGGAGGATGAGGACAGAGGGAATGTTAGAGTCAAAGTTGGAGAGCAGATCTTCACGGATGTTCAGCAGAGCAGTTTCCGTGCTTCTAGCAGCTCTGAAGCCAGACTGGTGGTCATGGAGACAGCCAACAGAATTGGAATGAAGTTTAAGCTGAGAGATGGCCAACTTTTCCAGGAGTTTGCCCAGAAAGGGAGTAATAGCAATTGGGCGATAGTTAGCTGGACAAGAAGGATCAGCTGTGGGTTTCTTGAGAAGAGGTTGCACAAAGGAGTGTTTCAGAGTGGAGGGGAAGGATCCCAAGCCAAAGGAGTGGTTGCAAAAATCAGCACGGGCTGGAGCGAGGGTGTCAATGTGGTGTTTGATGGTTTTAGAGGAACAGGGATGAACCTGTTTTGATGAGGCTTTCATAGATCGGACTTGTCTAGTGACCTCGTCAGGGGAGAAAAGAGGAAAGGACGAGAAGGATGGTGGGGGTTGGCTAAAGGAGGGTCAGCAAGCACATATGGAGAGGGGAGAGGAGGGGTGTGAGTGGAGAGGGTGGACAGGATGTCCTGGGTTTTTTAAATGAAGTGAGAGGCAAGGGCATTGCAAAGAGCCTGGGAGGCAACAGGAAGGGTAGAAACTGCAGCAGGGTTGGTCAGCTCCTTTCAGATTTTAAAGAGTTCGGCCGAGTTGTTAGATGCCGCAGAGACACGAGTTTGAATGTGGACTCTCTTCTTGGGGAGGACAGAGAGTCGGTATTGCCTTTGTAGCAGGCGACAGGCCAGTTTGTCAGAGGATGAACAGGAAATCCTCCATTTCCTCTCAGCCGCCCTACAATTATGTTTAAGTGTAGCTGGGTCAGAGTCATACCAGGAATGCAGTTGGCTTTGGACTTCAAATGGATCCTCATGACAGCGGCAAGAGCATCAAGCGTATCAGAAATTGAAGAATAGAGCACAGACAGGGATGTATCAGGATGTGAGACAGCCAAAGGTGGGGGGGGAGAGAAAGTGGCGGCAAAAGCCTCAACTGACACACACTTCATGGGCCGGATGTCCGAGAAGCTAGGTGGCAATGTCGGGGTAAGCTTGGCTTGGGGGGAAGAGAGGGAGATATATCAATGCAGTGTAACCACCCCATTGGCAGCAGTGGACTTGGGTACAGTGGTGCTGTTTGTTTTCAGTCTATAGGAGGCTCCATAGGAAGCTAGCAAACAAGCTGCTGCAACAGGGTTCTTTAATGAATATCAGCGTAAAATCCTTTTGTATTTAAAGTTCTGTTCATGGTATGATAGGTTATTTATAAGCGCTTAATACCTAGAGGTTTCTAAGTGCGGACCTGGGGATCGAACCTGTGGTGCTCCGTGTCTGTTTTCTTCCAAAGCGAGCACGTTGCTCCTGAGCTGTCCTCCCGAGTGGTGTGCATTCTATCGATTCTGGAGGCCAAAGGAACTTTATGGAGAGGTTCCCCAATGTTTAAAAGTGTAATTTCCCCTAATGTACAACTATATCTTGGACTTTAGAGTGTGCCATTTCATCAAGGCTGTTTTATGTGAGTTAACTCTCAACACCTTAGAGTCATGATGCATAGAATAACGTTTTATCCTGGAACGCAAATGGCTTAGGGCTAATGGGAAGTGAAGAATAATATTAGAATATCTCAAAAATAGGGAAGGGGTCATCTATCTGCCACAATGGACCCCTTTAATTCAGCCTGTGGCAAAGATTGATTGTTCGGCTACCTCAGTCTCTCAAGAAG
The DNA here is from genome assembly GCF_040938575.1 of Ambystoma mexicanum. Lineage (NCBI taxonomy): Eukaryota > Metazoa > Chordata > Amphibia > Caudata > Ambystomatidae > Ambystoma > Ambystoma mexicanum. The sequence goes on along the minus strand of NC_090930.1, from coordinate 1,104,060,639 downwards.
CCTTTTCATTGCAGGACTTGGTTGTTAGACGTATAGGAATTTTAGTCCTTTGGGGCATCCAAATATAGAGATGGCCTCAGACCTGGTGGTAGATGGATTATAATGGTTTCAGTTTACGGTCCAAGCAGAGAGGACAGGAAACCCTTTGAAGCACTTTGCGTTACAGCTTTTTCAGGGCCATGAACTGCTACTGGTGAATTCAATATTGCTCTGAATCCTAGTCTGGATAATTCATCTAAGAGATCCCAGAACAGCATCATCAAGACTAGGATTGCAGTCAAGCGCATTATGGGTAGCCTGAATCTATGTGATAAGTGGCGAGAGAGATGCCTGGTGCTGAGGGGTTATACATTTTACTCGGAAACATTTTAGAGCCATTCCTCTCCAGCCATTCCTTAGAGCTAGTCTCAGAGGATAGTTCATGGGCAACATGCTTGCCTTGGAAGCAAGACGACAAGGAGCAACACAGGTTTGATCCCCGGGGTCGCGCTTAGAAACCTCTGGTTATTAAGCACATTATAAATAACCAATTACAATTCCAGGATAGACTGCTCATTGGTGGGTAAAACATTCACCCCGGCCCCCCGGTTCCCCATCCCACACCCTAAAGCCTGTGTCCAATCATGCTGGAGTTATATTCTACCTCTGTGTGACAGGACTGTGTCTTGGATCCGAGGATATGGACTATGGATTGAAAGTTGCTCTTCAACAAAGTATTTATAGAGCAACTAAGACTGAACACACAGTAGACTATTTTCAATAAATTAGTGATTTGACCTCATGGTCCATGGTATGGGATGCTTATAAAGCCTTCATTTAAGGGGAACTTTACAAAATTCTGAACAATGCTAAGTAAAGAAATGAAAAATCACGTAAGACTGTGGGAAAGCTAGCTTAGAAGCCGAACTAGCGACTCTCCATCTCCATCAGCTAGATGTGATGCTTGTTTAACATAAGGGGCCTCATTACGACTCAGGCGGTAAGGGGTTTACGATGGCGTAAACAGCGCCGACCCTTACCGCCTGATTCCGAGGTCCCTTAGCGCCATGGAGGTTTTAACACCTGCTTTTAGCAGGTGTTAAAATCCATGGCGCTAAGGGACCTTGATGTTAATTACGCCACCGTAATTTACGGTGGCGTAATTAACGCCTTCCCCACTCCCATTATGCCCTATGGGGCAAAAATGGGAATGGGGAAGGGTAAATGGGGATTGGGGACTTACCGCCCCGCCAACCTCAGAATGGGGCGGTAAGTCCGCCAACCACCATGGCGTAAACATAGTTTACGCCATGGTGGTAAAGGTACGACCCAGGCGGTAACTTACCGCCTGGGTCGTAATGAGGCCCAATGTCACTAGGGAGAAATATAGCAAATATGTTCAAGACAAGATAAGACAGAACATGGTGAAGGCACATTTTGAACATGCTAAACCGAGTATGGCTACCACACTGACTTGACATGTTAAGAAAAAGCATAATAGTGGGCAGATATCCTCCATTTAGAATCCAGGTACGGGCTTGGAAGTAGATTCAGATTTGGATTCTGCAGCTTTTTTCATAATTAATTCCAGCCCTTGTTAATTACGTATGTACTGCCACAGTCTTAGATCAGCCATTTTGTTCAAGACCTAAATATACTGCAATGAGAGGCGGGACATGAAAGGCACCAATATGGATAGAGGAGAGGGGTAATGTAACACAGAATTGTTTTAATATTTGCTACCTGTCTTGGGTCCAGTTCAGGAAAATATTTTTAAAAAAGTGTTGCTGGACGTGTTAGAGTTTGGACTGAGGTGAGTTGCTGATTTATCTCTTATTGGAACAGGACAAGGACGGATGCAAACATGAAACCTATAGGCCAATAAAGTTCTGGAATAATGATGTAGTGTGACTTTGTAGCACATGTGTTAAGTCAAAAACTACCAGTGAGTGACATTGTGGCCGTCGAGATACCAGCAAACTGGCATAATGTGAAGAAGGCTCCCTGAAGTTAATATTCCATTTGAGTTTGTTGCCAAGAGCGCCAATTTGTAGAAGCTGGTTAAAGAAGGAGGTGCCAGATGTTACCTTGTTGGTCTTATCACTTAACTGTTCTACGATATCCAGGCTAATGTAGATGCAGCCTAACACATTCTTTTGGAGTGGATTGTCAAGATTATCTTGAAACCAAACTTAATTTTTTCTAGTCCTAGGATTACTGCTAGCGTGTCTCTGGTCATGTGGACTAATAGTTAACCAGTTATGATTAGAGTTGAGCAGTTTTGCTGTTGTCCTAGAGGATGTTAGCCTTTGCCGATGCAGGATTGAGGATTAAATAAATACAGAAGAGAAGAAAAGTCTTTAGAAGGAGGCCAAGGGAGGATTTATATTTCAATGAGAGTACAAATAATTATTTTGATCCTCTGCACTCAAGAAAGCCTGCAAAGAAAGCAGTCAGGGGATAACCTGCTATTTTAATTCTTTAATCTGTGCAGCTGTGTGCAGCATCCCATTTCCCACTGTAACTGGTGCCTGCTGAAACCCACACCATGCACCCCATGTTTATTCCCATGCAACACCTGCAAATTAAGGAAACTCTTTCACAAGAGGAAGGTCGCATTCAAGGACATTCCTGAGTGCTTTCCATCCAGCAAATCCCATTTAGTGTAAGGGATTCAGGGGAGAAGGTGTTTGCTGCTTTCTTCTGTCTCTGCCTCCTTGATTATCAGTTGTTGTTTATGTTTTGAAGATGTAGTGTCTCCATTTTCTTTGGCATTCAATATGTCAAGATATGATGTTATTTCCATAGATAGATGGAATTCGTGATAGTGCTGTGCCTGTAGACGGCTCCATGTAATAACGTCCCCGCAAAAAAGTCCCCTGGCAAAAAAGTCGCAGTTTTTTACAGAGACATTATTACATTGAACATGCGGAGGACAACTTTGCAACTCGCGTTGTTTTTTAAATTTTTTTAAATGGGAACGGGGTCATCCCCACAACCCGTCCCCATACATAATGTCACCATGAATGATGTCACCAATGGCTTTTCCCGGCGACATTATGTATGGGAATATTATGTATGGGGACATTATTACCTGATACCCTGCAGACGTCATTCAAGCGTGTGTGTGATTGTGCAGGAAAGATGAAGCTGCATTTACCTTGTGGTTCACATTTTCTTTAATAAAGTTATCTTTGACTAAATCCTTGTTGCTCAGTTCAGTCATGCCTTTATGTTACAGCCGCAGCCGGTGTCATTATCTACAAGACCTAGCACAACGTTATGAGAGTCATGTCGAAGAGGCCACATCTTCCCTACGTCAGATTGTTGGTGCCGATAGTTGGGTGCAATTGGCCATCATTGAAGGCTGTGCTGTAGTTATCTGAAAGGTTTCAATTGATTTGCTTTCAGCACAAGACAGAGTTGAGGAACTGCATAGTCTACCCTAAGGTCCCTCACAAGTTTCTTTCTTCACAGATGTTCCCATGGTAAGGTTTTATGCACAAATAAAAGGATTCAGCATGTCATCATGGCAAACCTGACAAAAGTGACACTGTACACATTGTATAGATATGTTTCTGTAAGTTAAGTTATTTCAAGTGAAAGATGTTTGGCTGACCAATCTTGAAACCTCAGCCCCCCTGGTTCCTCACCAGAAAAAAGGAAGAAAGACATGTTCTAGGAGTTACAAAGCCAAATCCTCCTTCAGTAAATTAAATGTTCATCTTAGGTCATCTGTTCTTTCCTATCATGATTCCATGTAAAGGAATCCAGGGTACAATCTCTTAAACCTTTGGGGAAAATTACTAGCAGTAGTAGAGGGAGCCCCGCGAGGTTAGTAGCATTAACCACATGGTTGGGTGGTAGTGGCTTGGCATTAATGGTCTTAAGCCCTTGCAGGGGACCTCGCTTCACTCTGGCCAATCTTGGTCAATGGTAGAGGGTAGTTATTGGGTAAGCCCAGTGCCTCCCGGATACTTAACCCTACAATGGACTCATTTCATGAGATCTTGTGATGACAATGCCAAGTAACAATCTGAAGATGAGACAAGGCAGATGGTGGACACGATTCTGTGAAACATAGTGCGGGAATTGGAGAGGGCAGAAAGAGAGGTTTGCATCTAGTGCCATCTGTTGCCCCAAGGTCTGGAGCCAGGGCTAGAGAGTAAGAGGAATCAGTGCAAACATTATTACTGCTCAGTGCGAAGCAGAGCCTAGAATGCTGAAGTGACCTGGGATGGAGCGAATAATTCATCCAAAGCTACTTCAAAGCTCAGCCTGTCAGCCCATTAAACTTTAACCCATACAACACTGTAACTACTGCTGCAGTACCCAATGAGCAAGTGTTCAGCACCTAACACCCCAGTGCCCTCGTACCTGCTCCCTGTAGCTGTGGTAAGGCCCTACAAAGGCTGTTATTCCTATTCCTGTTAAATATGCCATCACATCTGCCAGCGGTTGTCAACCTTTCTTAATTGTTGAAAAACACATAATTTGATGATATCAACCTTCCTCTGGTCCCTGTAGTATTATTAGTGTGACACCAGATAATAGCTTGATATTCCTTAAATGACGGTGGAAAAAGCTGTGAAAGATCCCCAGGCCTTGCAGATAACCCCCAGACTCCTACAACACTAAAAAGTAACTGGGTTCTGGTTGCTTGACATCGGCCAGAGAAAGATTCCGCACATATTCTGTAGTACACCATTGAACTCTGATTTAAATCCTGTTTTAAATTCTGTGACTTTGGGGAGATCAGAAAGCGGGGACGCAAGCAGAGAGGAGAGCAATAGCACAGGGTTAACAAGCCAGATTCCACTGGTGGTAGGGTTATGCTAATCAACAAATCAAGAGGATTTAGTTTCTACTAAAAATCTCCTACTCGCTTCCCTTTCCATCTTGACAGGTACTCTTCAAATGGAGGGACCAGGCGAATTGAAGGACACCTTAGATTCTGACGATGAATCTGGGGCTATAAAAACAGAAGCTTGACTGGGGGTATTGAAGAAGAGAGACATGCAGGCTCCACAAAGTGGCGTGATCTCATTTGAAAAATGTGAGTGAAGGCTTCAATTGATCATGGATAAAAGCAGACAAGCAGAGAAGGAGTGAAAAACCTCCAGAAGATGAATTTTAGACGCAATGAAGCTAAACATGCTCATATGCCAAGAGAGGAAGCAGGAGGAGAATCAATCACTTTGGAAACTCTGGGAGCCTCACACAGGCAGCAATAGGTAAAAAACTGTGAAACTCTGCAGTGAGGAGTGCAATGCGACACCTTAATCCGCCATATCAGGCGAGTTAGGGAAACCAATTTCACTGTCCTTAATGTGCTGTCTGTTAAATATCGAGACAAGATAATTACACTATCCCCATCCCCAGAAAAAGAGATTGAAAACCTGAAGCAAGAACTGCGCAGAAGAATTAATGCTGACACAGGAAGTGCAGTCCTAGCTCAAAGAGAACATGAGATAGCAGATAGAGCTGCACTATTTTAAATTGTGTACAAAGAAAAGAAATCATTTGCATGAGGTACCGAAAAGTGCTCAATGTGCCATTGGTTCAAGCTATCTGGTTAGTCAGGCAGCAGCCATGGCAGAAAAAAGAAAACCAATGTGCAACTCAATCCTGTGGTTACAAGTACCCCCAAGTCTGCAGAAGAGTGTTCTCTCATAGCGCCGAATAATCTTTCAGAAAAACTTGAGCAAATTACTAGCGAAGATCATGGCCCATGTTTTTCCATGCTCAAATCCAGGAAACATAGTGAGACAAAAGTGACAACACTGGAAAACAAAACAATCCAGAAACACCTACAAGGCACCCAAATATAGCAAAAGGGGGACATTTGAAGCATATGAGGCCTTCAAAATAGCATCTTGCCTAAACTACAGGGAAACTGGCCCTAGGATTGTGTCGGTCTGGTAAAAATGCCAGAAAAAATGCTGGTAAAATCAGCTCTTAGCTCTGTCCTTTTCACACTCAGAGTTTGCTGCCGATAGGGGTTCTGATCCACCGGCAAGCCTGACCTGCTGCTAGTTCAGACCCCTACGTTAAAAAAATTGCCACCATCACAACCAGTGCCGGTGATTGCGGCAAACCCATTCCAATGGCATTCCATTGAATAGGAACTTACCGCCGTTGCTGGCACTCGTGATATCCCAGTAATACCAGAATATCGGGTGCCGTTAATGGTAAGGAGGGTTTGCTGGTAACCCGTGGTAATTGCCGGCGGGTTACCGGCAAACCTGTAATGAGGCCCTGTTCAAATTCCAGATTGGGACACAGAAACAGATTGCGTCAATATCAAAAGCAAAGAGGTCAGACGCCTAGAAATACTTCAGGGAAATAAAGATCGGAGATGGACAATATCAAAGCGGAAAGTTCTTGCCATGAAGATCCTCCTGCCGCACAGGTATGAATGAGTATTGTAAAGGATGATTGGCCCTATCATTTATTAGTGGGAGTTCACAAAGAAAGAATATCTTGTGGATATAAATCAGATGAAGAAAATACCAACAAAGAACTTTGGTTCATAATTAAATATAGCTGTGTCCTTGCCCCTTATTTTCAATTCCCAAGAAAATGAGCATTGGCAATGCTAACAGTTTTAGCTTGTGTGCACATATGGGAAAGGTATTAGCCAGGCATTGCCGTAATGGTGCTAACTGTCCATTAATGGGTGCAGCTCAAAATGGTGCACATACCTGGGCATGAGACAGGAGTGCCTGGCAAATGTCTGCCCAAAACCTAAACACAAGCCATAAATGTTGGCTTTGCTAATGCTTATTTTTAACAGAACTTCAGTGAAGGACAAGCATACTGCTTATAAATCAAGGGTCAGAAGGCATTTTTCTTACACCAAAAGGGTGTTTACAGCACCAATGAAACCATTAGCTCTCAAAAGACTGCTAGACATGCACTTTGAGTAAAAAGTTTGATTTTAAGGCACGATCAAGATAGTTCAAAGGGATCCCAGGAGTATGTGTTTTGGGCGGGGAAGGGCAGGACGTGGGTGGGAATGGCCATAGGGATTAGTATGGCCATGAGCAGTCAATGCGTGGGTAAACAAAACAAACAACACCTACAAGCTTTGTGTCCCTCCGCATATGCCATCTTTCCCTAGCTGTCCTCCCATGCATTAGTTGTGGCTTACAGGTGGTGCAAAGGCCTCATCTTATAATCAAAATATGAGATTCCATTTGTTTTGCAAATGTTTCTCTGTAACTTGTGGCATCTTAACTTGACACACTCATTCAATTGTATAACTAGATTTCTTTTCACTTCTGCCAGCCTAGCTGTACATCTAGATGTATTTTAAGTGAGACATTCCTACATTTGTCTAACATTGTGTTAGTTCCCTTTTGATACACGCTGTCCAATTCTTGTTTCTTTTCTGTTTTTCTCTTAAGAAGAAGTGGCCAGTGTCAGAAGTGTGTGCTAAATAAGCTTGAAGTTGATACTTCCCTATGGTAGACTGACCTCTCCAAGGCTCGATTTTTATTTTATATTTATATTTTTTCCCGGCAGACATATTTCTTCCATAGAAACACATAGAGAATATCAATAGGAGGCCTGGCAGTCCCATACTCGCGTGCCTATCAAAATAATCCACAAGTATTAGATGAACTGGTGATGCTGTGTTGTGGAATGGACCATTATGTAGACCGGTTTCAGGAATGTAGCAAGACAGTAGAAAGGTATGGTGGTTTCAGGGTGGAGCTCTTAAATTGAGCGAGAGTGTTGGGGCTCTCTCTTGGTGTGAGAGGTGGATCTTGCGTGGTCATTTGAATGAGTGAATGTTGGAGTTATTTTTTATGGCAGGAGGAAGGGAGTTAGAGTGGAGGGGTGTCAAGGGGGAGAAGGAGTGAGGCAAGAGGGTGAGCAGGGTGGGCCAGGACAGGAAGCCTGCGGGATGCCAGACGGTACGGTTCAAGAAGGTGAGTAGTGGAACATTAAAGCTGCCATTTAAGCCTTTTAAAATAAGGTGGAGAAGTGTGTAGAGTGACTGGTTGATCTTGAACAGCCGGTCACCTGCAGGCGGTGCTGAGAGCTGGGGGAGGAGTGTGGTAGATTGGAAGGAGTGAGGTTAAGGACTTTGTCAAGATGAGTGCAGAAGTAGGAAGGCAGGCCAAGGGGGAGACTGAAGAAGTATTTCAGGTGATAATGCCCCAGAACGAATATAAGAGGTTTCATCAAGTAATAGGTGGGGAGAGAGCAGATGTTGAGGATGGCAATGAGATTGATCCTGTCAACAGCGGGTGTGGCAGAGATGGAGTGCTGAGGCTTAAGGTCGCTGTCAACGAGGACCCCAAGATTGCATGCATTGGGGAAGAATGTGAGGGGGTCAGGATATTAAGAAATGGGGGAGCAGAGAAGAAATGCGTGTGAGAGATTGGTAGATAGATTACTTCTCTTTTGAATGAGTCTATCATAAGGAGTTGAAGAGTCGACCAGTGACAGAGGGCGAGGAAGCAGTTTTAGATCCCAAGGTGCTGGTCAGAAGTCAGGGAGAGGAAGGAGAAAAAGCCTTGGCATTATTTCAGAAGAGGTGGTAGGAGAGCCCAAAGTTGGGGATACATTTGTCAAGTGTAGTAACTGATGAGTGTTAAAAGGGAAGGGACCATCAACAAGCATCGAGAGACACCTACAGTGAGTGGAGTAGGATCAGAGTTGCTTGTTTTCCAGGAAACAGAGGCTGGATGTTCCGAGTGCTTGGAGGAAATCCATAAAACAACAATTTACAAGGGAAAGGTCTGGTCAAGAGTACTGAAGGCAGTGAGTAGGTCCAGAAGAATGAGGATGCAGGAAAGCTTGGAGTGTTGAGCAGAGGTGAGGGTGAAAGATAGAAGCATGTTACTGGCGCAAACCCTTTAGTTATGTGTGGAGCTCTACCTGATCACACTGGTGTGTGTCAGTCCTGAAGGTGGGAGCCAGCTCAGAAGTGGACAGGTATATTAGTGGTTAGAGGTTGGATGGGGAGACGGACGTAAGAGGGCAGGGAAGGCGAAGGGGGATTCAGTGTCATGGGTTGTGGAGTTCCAAGTGGAAAATGGAGGGAAAAGTCATTTGCCATCTGACAGGGAGCAGGACATAGTTCATGAACGGAGGGGGATGATTGGCCTTTAAGCCAGAGTGTGTGCATGAGAGCCGAGAGTGGAGATGATGTGGGTGAAGCAGCTGCATTTAGCATAGTCTAGGTTAGAAACGAGTTTGAGGAGGACCATTGTGGATGATTTGAGGAGTGTAGTGGTGCAAGAGGTATTGCATTAGCATTGACAAGCATGCAAGGGGGGTTTGAGCTGGGTATATACATTCGCTGTAAACCAGGGTTCGGGATGAAGGGTGAAGGGTGTGAAGCTGCAGGAGAGGTAATGATGCTCAAAATGAGAGCTTAGAGCTAGGTTGGTGACAATGAATACTTGATGAGTAGAGGAGGCTTGAGGAGTACAGAGTTGCGAGAGGATCTGACCCCAGTCAGATACAGGAAAATGGTGTCCGGATTAAACTTGTAACTAGAGAGAGGGGACGTAGAAGGGAGGAATATCATCACTAGAGGGGCGCAGACCTGAAGTGAATAAGAGAGGGATTTGAAGGGGAGGGATCAATAGTAAGTTTAGATGGGTGAGAGAGGAAGAAAGGATTGCAAGTTCAAGATGGTTGCCATTAATGTAAGTGGGAAGGTTGTAAAGAGACGTTAGACGGTAGTCGGAGCAGAAGGAGTTAAGTTAAAGTTGGTGGGTGTAGGAGGATGTGAGGGATGAGGGTTTTAGTGGGAAGGGAGTCAAGAAGCAGGTCCAGCTGTGGGAAGACAAGGTGGCTGATAAAGAAAGAGTAAGGTGTGGGGCGTGAGAGGGAGCTGAGTAACAGTTAACTCACAGGAGAGGGGGGGGTTGGATGGTGGCAGAAAGAAGACGGATAGATGGGATAAATGGGATAGACTATGGATCGTATGGTTAAGCTCTCACTCTCTCATTATCAAGCGGCAGGGTGGCAGGATCATGGGTGGAATTCTAAGTTTCATTTACTGCCATAAATGAGACCAGAGGATTATTAGACTTTTATTGCAAAGAGCTTTTGCATTCCAGAGTCTGACATTCAGGGCCCGATTCTTATGTAGGCGCAGTGAGCGTGCTAAATAGCATGCTTCACTGGGCCTTTGCTTGACGCCCAGGCACCACAAGTATTTTCAAGTGGGCCTATGCGTCAGTGCAGTGCACGACAGTGCTCTGACTGCAATCTCCCTGTTTCTGTCGAGAACGGGCGGGTTGCAGAATCTCGGCAGCACTTTTGTAAAATAACGAGGGATTCGTGATTTTACGAAAGTGCTGCCGAGATCATAAAATCTATGATCATACACATCTATTTATAAATATTTTAAAAAAGAGCACACTTTGCTTTAAAAGACACACCTGTAACCATGAGTAATTTCTTGACCCAAAAATCTGTGTTCTTGTGGCACTCCTCCACAAGAATGACACCAATTTGGTGCAGTACGTCAGCGCCAATTTTAGGCAGTTCCGAAAGTGAAAGATTGCCATACGAATTGGCATGCAAAATGCCAAATAGCAAAAGTGCTGGTTGCTAGGTCGGTTTTCAGCCCTTCCTAGCAACCAGCACACATATTCCAAAAGGGGCGCATTAATTCCGACTTTGGAAGAATGCACCACCTTCAGAATAAGTCTTAAGTACAGAAAAGGCCACTAACGATTTCAGCGACCTTTTCGGTACTTAACACCTTGATCAGAATCGAGCCCTCAGTATGTTTGTCAATATCCATAATTTGATCCGTTCGAAGCCTGCTTTGGGATCACATTTCTTAAATATAACTACAACTGGTAAAATATACTGATGCAGAACTACTAATTATCTAAAAAAAGCAAGAAAAAAAACAAGAGACTTAGAAATCTAACATCTGAACATGACCATAAAAGGACAAAACTGCTGTAAAATCTCTGCTAGGGTAGCTTATTTTTTAGCGCGTTAATTTCAATGTGTATATTTGATCTGGACACTTTTAAACAATTGTAGGGTCTATTCACACATTGTTTAGGAATAAAGAAATTGGACGCCATTTCGAGAAATCAGTAAACAGACCCTTCACATCCTACAATGATCCTTACATTCCCTGACACTCTCACACAAGTGTTTTGCGAACAAACAATTGTTTGAAAGGGCAAAAAACTGGGAACCGAAAAATGCAAACCAATAAATACTATGTACTTTTCAGCTGATGTGTGGCTTTGCAACAGAGTGATAAGACAACATGCTTCAGCAGGAAACTGAAACAAGAAAGATGCACTGGTATGTTGGTTGGGTGCAAAGTATACAAATACACGCTTTTGACAAAAATCCAGTAAAGTGGGCCAGTAATAAAAGAAAGCGATACAACAAACGTAGTGAGGCGGAGGGCTGGTAGAGGGTGGTAGTAGAAGTTGGGTATAGAGCCGAAACGTATGATGCTGTTTATCATTGCACAAAGGGTGGCTGTGTCAAAACACATGTGAGTAGTCAGGGTTTTTAGGAGTGCTTTGTGATCCCCCGTGTTTGTTGCTTCATGCATTGTGATCATCCACACTAGCGTGTTGAAGACTGCTGGGTCGCCAGTTCTGTCCTTGATTCCTGGGGGAGCATCGTCGTTAGACTGGATTTGGCGCCTCTCAGAGCCTGGAGCAGGCAGTAGGCATGTGTGTTGCTGGCAGCAGCTCGCATTCTATGGTGTGCCTCTTACAGTAACTGTTCACTTCTGTGAAAAATACAGACCGCTTCTCTCCTGGCTCTAGGCGAATGTCAAAGGTCAAAAAGGCTCATGCTCTGGTTCTGTGCTGCCAAAAACAGCAAGAACAACCAAAAAGTCTGTGATATATGGGCAACGGCATAAGGGGTGGGGCCGGCATCAGGTCTAGGAGTGTATTCTCTTCTGTGAGGTCACCTCATGCCGCAGGAAGTAACCAGACGTGCCACGTGAGCATCCACCTGGTCTTATCCCCACTTACGCCCTTCTGGTCCACACACATCCCCCAAGGGCTCAATCACACCGCCTTCTGGTGGACTTCGGGCCGCCTTGTGGACACTCACATTATGCACATCAGGGGGCTTTCTAGCCACTCTATTGCAAAAGGACTAGTTTGGGAATGTGAGACTTCAGATCGCGGTGTGCTTAATGCAGCGTCGCTCACAGCACGTGATCATTGCTGACGTCCATTTGGAGCGACGTGGAAAATGTGCATGTTGCGATTCAACAGATGTAATTCGCTAAAAGTTCCGCAGCTGAAACAGTCTCAACGGGTACGATTAGTACATTTGGTCCGGGCGAAAGCGGGCTGAGTGTGACTGTCATTCTTGTTGTGTGTGGCCCCACGGCCCTTGCAGGCACACGCACACGCGTTCACACAATGAGGACACGGGACGCGATGTTGCTCGCTGCGCGTCCCGGCGGCAACTACCGCACGGACGCAGTTTATTTCTACGGCGCATGCGCGGGTCACAACGAGGCCCGCGCATGCGCGCTACCATGAACTGGGACGTCACATCCCTTTTTAACTTTAACCAAAACAGTGTAAACCTTCGGGGTGGGCACCCCTGCGCAACTTGTGACCATATGGGCGGTCGCATTGTCAACTTTAAGTCTCACCTCACCTTTTCGGCTCAGTCACCTGAGTCCAGGACATAATCCTTGAGATGCCCCGGTAGCCTCCGCTCACGGCGGACCGGGAACCTTGGCGAGGTGGTGGTCGGTGTGGCACACCCCGATTCAGAGTCTGTGGAGGCCCTGGCTTGCTCACCCTCCTGATCTCCAGGTGGCTCCTTCCGACCCGCGGATTCCTCCGGAGCCCCGTTCTCAGCGGGCGCCTCGAGTCTTTTGAAGAAGGATCGGTTGCGCGTGACTGTTCCTCGGTCGCAGGCCGCCGTCACCATCGTGCCTTTCACATGCGTTACCTTCCACGGGCGCAGCTCAAATGGTAGGGACAGCTTCCCTTCGGGGTGTCGGTTTCTGACCAGCACCGTGTCCCCTACTCGCACCTCCTTTTCCTGCAGACCCCTCCGTTCACTTTCTTTGTTGTTGCGCCGGGCCCGTTCTTCCAGGACTACCTCGTTATTGATCATTCCTGGCGACGGCCCTCCTCTTCCGGTAGCATTCCCCTCGGGCATCGTCCGAACAGTGCTTCGGCGGGAGCCACTCTCGTGGACTGGTGGGGCGTCGTGCGATACTCTCGTAGAAATTCCACTAGTTTTCTCTCCAGGTCTTCACCGCCACTGGCAGAAATTCTTAGGACCTTGTTGAGGGTCCGCATCATTCTTTCGGCCTCCCCGTTGGCTCGCGGCCAGAGTGGGGACACTCTGCGATGCTGGATCCCCCTTTCTCGGAGGTAGGTTGCGAATTGGCTGCCTGTGAACGGCAGCCCGTTGTCTGAGCACAGTAGGTCCGGGAATCCGTGTGTGGCGAACATTTTGTCCAACGCCTTCGTTGCGAACTCCGTCGCCGTCGACTCCACCACCTCCACCTCGGGGTATCTGGACCATTGGTCGACTGCTACCAGAAAGTACATGCCACGACCAGTCGAGCCAAAGTCCACATGAACAGTCCCCCATGGCTTGTTACTGCGCTCCATCAATCTTATCGGTGGGGCTCTGTCTCCTGGGGTCGCCGCCTGGCAAGCCACACATCTCCTCACGAAGCTCTCCACTCTCCCCTCCAAATCCGGGAACCAGACTTTGGGTCTTAGCCGTGCCTTCGTTTTGACGACCCCCTGATGACCAATATGGGCCAGTTCGAGCACCCTTGTCCTCAGTGCCCGTGGAATGACGATTTGTCGCCCTCTGAGTATCAGCCCATCGTCTGAGACGGAGAGTTCATCTCTCACTTTCCAGAGTACCTAGAGGTCTCTCTGGGCCTCCTCTTGTCGGCGCGAGTTGTTGCGCAGCACCTCCCTCCAATCGCCGCTCCTCACTGCGGTTTTGATGATGCTAAAAACCTCGTCGTTGGAGGATTCCGTCGCTATTGAAATTCTTGAGAGTGCCATTGGAAGGGACCCTTCCACCACTTGACACAGCAGCCCATGGCATTCGTTCGCCCCAATGTCAGTGACGGTGTTTTCCTTGTTGGGGTGGCGCAACAAATAGTCGGCCGGGTTGTTTGTTCCTGGTCGATAAATTAGTCGCACACCATACTCCATCAGGGCCAGCATCCACCTTTCGATCCTGGGGGGCGGCTTGGATGACACGCCTGCAAGTATGGGCAGTAGCGGCTTGTGGTCGGTCACCACCACGACGGGTTTGCCCAAGATGTATAAGCGGAAATGGCGACAGCCCCACAGGATGGCCAACGCCTCCCGTTCGATCTGCGAGTATCTCATTTCCGTGTTTGAAAGGGCCTTACTTGCATAGGCGATGGGACGCATGTCCCCGCGTTCATCGGGTTGCAGCAGCACAGCCCCTACTCCCACCGGACTCGCATCGACCACCACCTCCGATTCCACCTTGGGGTTGAAGTATGCCATGGTGTCCCCATCGGACAGGGCGTTCTTCGGGGCCTGAAATGCTTCTTGTTCACTGGCACCCCATTTCCACACTGCGTCGTTCCTTGTTAGCACCCTGAGCGGTTCTGCCAGCGACGCCAGCCCTTTGATGAAACGCCCGCAGTAGGTTACCATCCCCAGGAAACTCCTTACTTCTGTGGGGGACTGTGGGGGGGCGGCTTCCTTAATGTCCTTGACTTTGGCCGGGTCAGGTGACACACCGGCCGCGTGAAAGATGAAGCCGAAGAAACCAATGCGGCCTTTGAAAAATTCGCACTTTTGTCGATGTAGGGTGAGCCCTAAGTTCTTCAGTCTCTGGAGCGTGCTCTCCAGTCTCTTCATGTGCTCCCTTTCCGAATCCGCGAATACTAAGATGTCGTCGCTCATGTTCAATACACCTTTTAGGCCTGCCAACGCCCCCCTGATGGTGTTCTGAAATACTTCGGCAGCCGACGACACTTCGAAGCTCAGGCGTTTAAATTGGTATAGACCGTCATGCGTCGTGAAGGTCGTTATGAATCTGGAGTCCGGGTGCAGCTCAAGCTGGTGGTAGCCCGCCCGTAGGTCCAGTTTTGAAAATACTCTTGCCCCTTGTAGCTCTCCGATGATGTCATCTAGAGTTGGAGTAATGTGCCTCTCCCTCTTGATTGCGGCGTTTGGAAGGCGCATGTCTACGCAAATTCTCACCGCACCGGGCTGTTTCGGCTTGGGAGCCACCACAATCGGTGACACCCAGGGTGTCGGCCCCTCCACTCTCTCAATAATGTCCATGCTAACGAGTGATCAGAGTTCTTCCTCCACCTTCTCCCTGAGGTGGAATGGTATCCTTCGGTGCTTAAGGGCTGTCGGTCTGATGGACTCATCGATATGTAGGCGCACCGGGAGTGCTTTCAGCTTCCCTATTCCCTCGAAGATGCCTGAGAACTTGTCCAGCAGCGTTTCGATGTCAATCTGGTAGACTCCATATGCAAAATGAACCAAATTGAGGGCCTCCAATGCAGCTGAGTAGCGAGTGAGGGCTAACGTCCGTGACAAAGAACCTTGCCTTGATGGTGTTTTCCCCTCTCGATACCGGTGACACGAACACTCCCTTGAGTGGCAACGGGGTGTTCCCTCCAAAGTGAATATCTTCGCCATGGATTTGTCCAGTGCCGGGGGGCCTGGGAGTCTTTGATAGTGTTCCTCCGCCAGCACGCATACAGATGCTCCGGTGTCGATGAGGATCTGCGTCGGCACGCCCAATATGTTCACCACACACTTGGGTTGTCTCTTCCGTTTGCTTCCTGAGGCAATGTTTGAAATGAAAAATACTTCTTCTTCGTCCTCCTCCTCCTCTTCCTCTTCCTCTGCAAGCTGCAACCTCTGTATCTCTTGTTCGAGAGCTGCTATGCTGCGCTGCCTTCTGAAACCGCTGCCCCGTGCTCTTGCAGGGCCTCTCTGTGTAGGCACAGGAGCGGGGGCGCGGCACATGCGGGCATAGTGCCCCGGTCCATTGCACCGTCCACAGGATCTTGTTTTAGCAGGACATTCCTCTACATGTGGCAGGTCATATCCGCAGTCTTGGCCGAGTGATCCCGGCGCTGCAAGATGTCGGTTCTCAGTTGTCTTCGGGGCCCACTTATCCTTCAGCTTGGTCCGTTTGTTCATGGCAAAAGCTTCTTCTCGCGTGCTTGGCCTAACCGCTGCATCCATGCTCGCTCCTTTGGATTCTGCCAGCTCGTACGTCCGGCCACTATCTAGTATCTGCTGTAGTGTCCAACCCGGTTCTCTCAGCACTTGTCGCCGCAATTTACCTGAGCTGCAGCCCTGGAGGACCTGGTTTCTTATCATCAACTCCTCGTTGTCCCAGCGACATGTGCTGGCCATCAGCCTCAGTCTGGCACAGAATTGATCGAGGGATTCTTCCTCCCTTTGCTTCTCTCTGCAGAACAAAAATCTTTCATAGTCAACATTCGACTGTGGAATGAAGTGGTTTTCTAGCGCAGTCTTGACAGTGGTGTAAGTGACCACTGGCAGGGTGAGTGATTCGTAGATGCGCATTACGTCCAGCCCGGCCGAATACAGAAGGGTCGCCCTTTTTGCATCATCGTTGGTGGTTCCGGTCGCTGTGAAGTACATCTCGAGCTTCTTTACCCATAGTAGCCACCTGGGGCCTAGTTTGGACGGGGGTCCCGACGTATCAAATTCCTGCATTGGTAACAGCGACCCCTGTTGTGTCCTCACCGCTCTTGTCGCTACTTCTGTTTCTTCGTCGCTGCTGGCCATCTGCACAGGTCGCACAGGCACCTCTGGGTGTGTTAGAGGCCGCAAACCTGGCTGGGGTAGGGCTAAACGTACCTCCGGCTGTTGTCTGTCGCCTCTTCCCTTTGTGTCTGTTTTTCCAGATTGACCCCAGGTTGTTGGGGACAGTCAAATGTTCCAAAAATTAATTCTCTCTTCTCTGGGTAGCAGCGCACAAGCACCTTTTCAGGCCGCTACTGCTCTGAGGAAAAAAGAACGTTCACGCTAGGTCCGCGTCGTGCCATCGCGTAATGATGCGGATTGTACGCCCACGTGTGTTGGGCGAACGCTGTGGCGGCAATCCCGCCTCATCGCAAGTTGTTGTGTGTGGCAAAACGGCCCTTGCAGGCACACGCACTCGCGTTCTCACATTGAGGACACGGGACGCGATGTTGCTCGCTGCGCATCCCGGCGGCAACTACCGCACGGACCCAGTTTATTTCTACGGCGCATGCGCGGGTCACAACTAGGCCCGCGCATGCGCGCTACCATGAACTGGGACGTCACATCTCTATAGAGAAGTTCGCACTGCCCTGCTGCAGTTACTGTTGGGCTACACATGCCTGCAGGTGACGTTAATGGCCTTGTCTGTATGTTTCTGAGTATGTGAGTAATTCCAGCTTCAGCTGGCACCAGCAGCCTGTCTGGTACTCTGATGTGAATTGTCAGACTCCACCACCATCTTCCTTCTTTTCGTAGGCCTCAGAAAGATGTCGCTCTCTGCCTTTCTTCTCTCTTTCTCTTTCTACATCTCTTTCTCTCTCGGTCTGCAAAGAACTAAGGTAGAAATTGGAAAGGAATGCCTTGGCCCTTTCCTAAAGTAATAGCCTTTTTTTTAAACCACGTATACAGCATATTTTGTAGACAGACAATTAGAAGCCTTCATTCATTCAGGTCCACTTTCTTAACCAGTGGCAATTCGTCAAAAGAAAATGGTGCTCAAACAATGTTTTTTTCTGTTTGGACAGTTTCATCATTGTAGGGGTCTTTCCTGCTCAGTTATGTTTAATATTGAGATAAACATAGAAAATAAGAGTTGTGTATCCAAAACAGTCTATATGTTAAATTCAGTTATGGTTTTGTAAAGCATACTCATACAAATGCAAAATGGATGCTAAACCCACCTTGGCCAAAGTAGAACTGTTTGTCAGGCACTACCACTAAAACATCCCATATTAAAACATGGGCATTCCGCTGAAGAAATCAGGCTTCTTAAGCAAGCATGATTGATGATCAAGTTCTTACGAAATATAATTTGTTGGTGTTCAGCCCAATGCAGTTCTTACAAAACCTTAAGATTTTTCATCAGAGCATATCATGTACATTTGACATTTACACAGAAAACAATGAGTTTCATGAAGCAGGATGCAGCCATTTTGAAATCGCTATTATTAGATGCACATTACTGATATTGTACAGCCATCACAGGGAGAGAATGTTCTCGTGGGTAAGCAGCCCTCCCCATTAGTCTCGGGCATCTCGCATGAGGAGTTTGAATGGGGGCAAGGATGAGGCCTAACGAGAATGTGGTAGCTGCCGCCCTCTGCAGTGGATGGCCAATGCAATGTCGTCATCGCTCCTGCATCCCATGTCAGAAGAAGGGGACAGATTAATCTGACTTCAGGACTTTGCAGGGACCAGGGAAGTCTTTCCTTTTTTCAGTGGTCGAAGTGTAAGAAAAGAAGTAGTGGAACTATGTTCCCTGCTAGCCTGCCCCGCTCCTCACAAACCCCATTGCCCTGACCCTTCCCACACACAAGACAAACCTCCAAACACATTTGCCTGCTGTTTAAGGGAATGTTCAGTGCAGTGCACTGAAAGTGCAAGCTTCAACTACTTCCTACACTTTTATTTTAAAACGAAATCGTTCCGGAACGGTTTCTTTTTAAAATAAAAGTATAGGAGCTATTAAACTAAATTAAAAAAAGTAGAGGAGCACCCCTCCTGACCGCTCCCGCTCACTTCGACCACTGCCTTTCTTGCTCTGACTTTGCTACCACCAGCCCTTTGAAGAAGCAGTGTTTTTGTGTATTTTCTCATCTGCAGGTGGTGTGATGTGGCAGAGGAACTGGCAGCAGCAGATAAAGCTTGGTGCTCGGCCAACAAGCACATGCGCCATTGTTGCTTATTCTGTCTTTCCCTCTGAAGAGTTGGCAGACAACGGCATGGTAGACCAGCAGAGTGGAGTAACAGAGATGAACGGCAAGGGGGAAAAGAAGGACTGGGCCAGGCCCGCAGAGAGGCTCGTCTTAAGCAAGATTTCCCCTTGTAGCCTTCCCTCTTCCTTGGCATACCCATCTCGGATCCTGAAGGAAGTTAAGTGGGAGAGGATGGTGGGTTTAGGAAGACCCCGCGGGACCACCTGGTGCTTTTTCCACAAATAAGTCAAAGAACAATGGATAGGCCCCTATAGAACACCAGGGATTTTGGAACTAATGTAGGTTCAGACCTTTGGACCAGCCCACCTCGAACATTAGGAAATGTGCCCATGAAAAATCATGCAAAGTCACGAGAGAGGTGAAAACTCACAGGGCAGCCCACACTGTGCCGCCAGGGATTTAGCCTAATAATTAAGTAAAGACCTATTCTTTTGACAGCAATGCCCACTCTTCTCCCCTGGTATTGCAGGCAGCAATACCCACTCTTCTCCACTAGTACTGCAGGCAGTGGGCCTCATTACGACCCTGGCGGAGAACCATGGTGCAATTTGCACCATGGTCCATGGCGCAAAGCTGCCAACTCCGCCATGGGGGTTGGCGGACTTACCGCCCCATTCCGAGGTTGGCGGGGCGGTAAGTCCCCAATCCCCATTTACCCTTCCCCATTCCCATTTTTGCCCCATAGGGTGTAATGGGAGTGGGGAAGGCGTTAATTACGCCACCGTAAATTACGGTGGCGTAATTAACGACAAGTCCCGTAGCGCCATGGATTTTTCCGCCTGCAAAAAGCAGGCGTAAAAATCACCGTGGCGCTACGGGAACTCGTAGTCGGGCGGAAAGGTACGCCATGGGTTACGCCGGCGTAAACCCCTTTCCGCCAGGGTCGTAATGAGGGCCAGTGTCTGTTCCCACCTCTCAATGTTGTAGTAGGCAGTATCTGCTCTGCCCACCCACTGCTGTGCAAAGTGCCTGCTCCTTCTCTCCCAGTGTTGCAAACCATGCCCACTCCTCCCATCACAGTGTTGCAGGTGGTGGCTGCTCAACCCTTCACAATAATTCAGAAGGGGCGCGCTACTCCCCTCTCAGTGACTGTGCAAGCTCCTTCGTTCACAGTGTTGCAGGCAGGACCCAGTGCCTCCTTCTAAGTGTTGCAGATACCACCTTCTTTTGTCAGTTCCCACTCCTATATCTGTATTGTTGGAGGTGGCAGTGCTGCTCGGTTAGCCCGCTCCTCCTGCGGTGTACCCGTACAGCCAGCCCTGATAAGTGCACCACTAGACCAGGGATTGGGTCACTGGCACCAATGGGCCTAGGTGCATCTGGGATTTTTTTCAGACCCTATGCATTCTACAGTCATGACTCAGCACTCCGGACACTGAATAATCCTCGGCAGCATTCACTCGCGGTCACTGCAAAGGCGTGCAGCAACAGTGAGGCATTCACGAATTCGCACAACGATTTGAGTCCGTGCACCAGAGCAAGTACAGCTGAATTCAATGCCACACACGCTTTCAAGACGTCCGAAGACCCATTGAGAAACAGTTAATTAGACACAACTTTCTCCACAAGAGCAACTGAATAAAGGACAGCGAGTGGCTGCGCCATGGGGACCTCATGTTCCATGATGCACCCTTCCTACCTGTGGAAGACTCCAACCCTTGCCTAAGTGGGTCTTTTCGATTCAGTCCATGTCCAGAATCAGGGGTTAAGTTGGTTTCCCATCTTCTCGTGTTCCCGCCCTGAGGAAGGCTTCAGTAAAATGTACATGCCCAGCAGAGGGCAGATCCGAAACGTGTTACGGATGTTTAAATTCCATCAATGATAGGAAGACCCCATTTTCTTTGGAACTCATTTTGGAGTTTATTTCAAACCAATGTTGGATAATGCAACCACCTAGGCACGAACATATTTGTGCAGATGTTCAGGGTGTTTTTCCTTTTTCCAAACACCAACACGTCGGCAGACCTGCATTCATGAATTAGCGGCACCTGTAATACTGAATTTTGGGCCGTCAGAGTTTCCCTCCGTTTTTCTGGAAATTTGGTTTTTCATTTTATACGTGTTTTTGTACTATTTGTATTTATTGATTTATTGGTTTATTCACTGCCTGCATCTATTTATTTGTAAAAACTGGACCAAATGTCTCTCTCTTAATTTTCTTTTGTTTTACAACCTTCTTATCACTTTAGATTGTATATTTACATGTATAAGTGTTTCTTGAAAATGCAAAATAAATTACATTGACAAAAATAAGGAATGTTTTCAGAGAAAAAATACAGTGGCAAAGAATATATTGTGATATCTGCGGCATAGGATACAAAACAAATTAAGTTGCTTTGAATTTAATTTTAACAAATCTTTTTCTTTACTTTAGCATAGTGGACGCTTTTGGTTTAACATTAAATACATTCCACAAAGTCCCAATCCACTTTATGCTTTAAGGGACTACCCCAACTCTATTTTTCTGTATGATCCTATGCATCTATATGGCAGCTTTCCTGTTACTTTTTAACAGGGGAGGGTGTAACAATGCAATTCATGTGGCAAGAGAGCTCAGATAAAAGTTATTAGGACATCTCTCCTCCTACTTGGGGAAGGGAAAGCAAATGGGAATCATCAGATGAGTGAAACATAGGTTGACCTAGAAAATAAGACCCCTCACCATGCTCTGCCATACACTAAAGAGAAGTGTGTGATGGCACTGTGGGGGCCTGCCCACTGTTCTCTTTGTAGGAGCACTGGATAGGTGATACAGAAACCTGCATGACAGGCACAGGAATGATGGGTTTTGTTTTTATGATCAGCGTTTTCAAGGCAACACAATTAATGAAAAAATGTTCCTGGGTGGGATAACACTCACAATGACTTCTGACAGTGGGTGGTTACAAGGCCGAGCCCTGAGCTCTTTCTGTCAACCCCATGGTTGCAGCGTCCAACAGGACAAAAGTGATGGTTTCAGGAACATATGGAGAGGTTAAGAAAGAGTCTGTGTCCCTCCCTAGAAGAACCATGTCAGATAGGTAAGGCGCTAGCCAGTAGTCACCTAGCAATACAAGAGGCAAAAGTCGGCTAGCTACCCACACCCGTAATTTTGCTAAGATTGCCATGGAGGTTTACCATAATCTGAGAATGGTGTTGTTTCAGTTGCAGGGATGTGAAGACAGTTTTACCATTCACTATAATGATCTGTGCAGGAAATGGCGGTCAATATTCTGAAGACAGCAAAGGAGCTCAATGAAAGACATCTGAGTAGGGTTGATGGTCCTTTTGTGGCACTTCTCTTTGTGCATTTGGTTCTATGTGTTCAACCAGCCTGCTGAAGGCTTCTCCAAAATAATACTGCCTTATTAGGCTGCTATTTAGGCTTCCCCACAGCAGCATCTAATGAGTGGGGCTGTGCTGCCATTACGCCCTCGCCTCCTCTGAAGGGATGGGGCTCCATCGAAAGAGAGGGACAGAAGAAAGTTGAGCATGTGGCCCGTTGAGTATCGTGCATGCAATTGATGGGGATGCAGAATAACTCTGACACTAAATAATTGAACCAACTCGGGAAGATGGCAAAGGTTCTGTTTTAATAACAATTATCTAAAACAGGGAGTTCCAATGGACATCAACGGACGTTCGCTTGAGTTCTCAGTGCAATTCTCTTAAAAAATAACATGCAAAAAATACGTCAGCAGTGATGTCATACTATGTGGCAAATAATATAAAGCCTACAACAGATTGTGATAGGTTCAAGGGGAATATATAATATTAGTATAAGTATACATTTCATAGGGACTAGGATTGTGATTTGGTATCTACTCTCAGGTGGACAGTTTATGCCTACCTCTAAAAACATGTAATCTTTAAGACTATTAAGTACACAGTATATCATTGGCTCTCAAACTATAAGGCCCTTCATTATATGGCCATCTACAATTGGTTGGCACGCTTGTGCCATGTCTGGAACTTTCGGTTAATTTAGCAGCATGTAAGCTCATACCCAGGTGCCAGGAGGTGGACTTGACTTTACCTCCCCACTCAGTTAGCCTGACATCTCTCATCACCCAAGCATTCTGCCATGCAGATTGTCTTTGAACTTGGCCTTCCAAAGTATTCTTGTCTGTGGGAATATGTGGGAGTACAGGCTTTCACTGTCATTGTTCTAGGACTCCATGCTCAACTCTATTTCCATCCTTGGCTCACGTGACAGGAGACCACATTGTGATCCATTTCGAAGCATTTAAATGTCTTAAATTAATAAAACTTGGCACATTTGGTGTTCTTTATTTGCACTTTATTTGCACCTTAACAGGGTATAATTCAGCTTCACACGTTCACTGCCTTCAAGAATAGATAACCAATCTTGGCAGCTTCAGTTTTTGATACCAGGCCAGAAAGTTTTGCCATTTGTTTCCACAATCTCAGCTTATTCTTGCGGCGACACAGTTCTCTGCCTTTTCATCTCCATGGGTCCGGGCTTACTAATTTAATGACAGTAATGTCTAGTTTCTATACAATGGCAGCGTTGCATGCAGTCTATTCACTAAATATAGCCAGCTTCTACGATCACTTAGTCTACTCGTGTTTCAGCGTCTGCACAATAATTGAATGGTTGCATTTTCTGTAGCACTTTGCACATGTGCAATCTTCTTTTTGCATATGAAAGTTTACTTGGTTCTTAACTTCGTAAACAATTTCTGTAAGATCCATGCATTTTCTTCAGCCAATATTTTCAGGGTGTCACGCTCGTCTTTCATGATGTCGCCAGCTCCTCTTTTGCTCCTTTATATATTCCTTCAGAGAGTGCCTCCATCATGGTGTCATCTCTTTGGGGATACATTTGATCGGGTTTTCTCCGAGGACCTTTATAGCTGAAGGGGTTATATTCTCTACGCAAAAGAGACCATTGAATCATGGCTCATGCCACTTTCTAGTAAAGTTGTTAATGAGATCTAGGTCTCCAACATATAACTTAGGTGCTGATAGTAATTGACTTGGGTTGGTTGTTGAATTGTCTTCTTCTGTGTACTGAGACCAACCCCACTTGCGCTTGACTTGATCTGAAATGAGAGAGATGCTATAGGTCATACATTTCAAATAGTCGTGCAATTCATCACCTAAAGTTTTAGCTGCACTCTGGGCATCACTTCTACTCCTAGATGGAGGTGTAAGGTGTGTTCTTATTCGCCACCCTGTCACTAGTTCATGAGGGGTGAGGTGATGATCTGGTCCTGAGTAAGCGAGTACGGGGTATACCAGGAATTGTGGGCGCTAGGGCTCAGTAATTAAACTGAAACTGTACTAGAAGTGAGGTTGTCAGCTGCAGACTATGGCACAGCTAGGCTAACACCTGCCTAGTGTAGTATTACCAAAAAGCAACAGTGTGCCAAGATCAATGCGCTGATACAAAAATGTATATAACATGGGGATAATTCGTTTTAGACAATTAAGGTTTCAGTTGAATAATACAAGTCGTGGTGTTTTTGTGCTCTTTGTGCAAACACATGTTTCGACCTATGCAGTCTTTGTCGAGGCAAATTAAAAAGGTCTGTGTTTTAAATCATGACAAAACAAAATATCAGTGACTCATGACATCATCACATTTCCATTTCATCCTGGTGGGAGAAAGCAAGTCCATAATATAGACAAGCCCCCACATTCAAGAACATCATGAATAGGTAAAGTGTCACAAAATGAGATGTCCAAGTACAGTGTCCCATGCATGACAATTAATTGTTGCATTAAGCCAATAGGAAATGGGGAAGGAAGATGGGGGTGGGAGAGAACAAGAAAAAGAACACAGATATACATGTAGTGAATTGTGAGATTCCCATTCATAACATTATGGGTTATAAAATAGTCCATTACTAAATTATATATTTCATACGCTTCTTGAGTTATTTCATATCCATGTATGTCCTGGTTCATGGATTAGGATGCCTAGGTTCTAGTTGTGACAACATGTGAGAGTTCAAATTAAAGAAAAAAGTAAAATATTTATGGTAGTAGAGTTATCCAAACATTATGACCTTCATATCTGGGAGTCCTAGTTTGACATCTATATTTCATAATTAAGAGCCAGATCTTTGTAAAATTGTTTTATCACATGGATCCCCTAGTACTTAACCACTGAGGGACTGTACTCCTTGCGTGTATCGGTGCGGAGGTCATCCACTTCAAGGTATCGAATTAGGATGTTTTCAAATATGACACACTGAAAGAGCCAGACATTCTCTACATTGGAATATGGTGACAATAGAAATATTCCTTATGTGCATTGCGGCAGGGAGTACCCAAAGCGACGGTTCCCGTGGGTGCGTGTACAGGATGTTACATGCCATCATAAATTCAATTGGTTATCGAGTCCTAGATAATTGCACTCCCGTAGTGATAGAGTGTTGTCCAGTTCATTTAAAGTACACATGATGTGTCCTGCCCACGTGCGCGATAGTGCATATTTCGGTGAGTTCACCTGTCAGGGTGTTTCTGAGGTCAGATCCAAAAGTGTGCCGGGTGACCTCAGTGCGATAGTACATATTCTGGTGTGTGCACTATATTTTGCGTTTACGGAAACTATTTTTTTTCTGGAACGAATTATCATCTGTCTATACACAAAATATGAGGTGCACGCAGACTCGTCGAGGGTGGCCATTCCTTGTGATAAATTGAACACAGCATGCCTTCATGCTTGCTTATGTAACGAGTAGATAGATGCTCACCACTAGGAGTATAATCTTGAAATAGCATTCTGTTGTGGGGTCCTGCTGTTAACTCGATCTTGGGTTCTAATACAAACTAACCCTTAAACAGATATGGAGACCGTCTTTAAAAAATGTACATAAATAGTGTTACAGTGTCAAGATATTGGTTAGCCAGTTCTCAGAGAATGGACTTGCTGGTTAAATATGAAGGCCAAGGTACTTGCGGGTCCCTGCTGCGGCCGACCCCGCCATCGCCCGGCGTCTGCGTGTGTTCTGCAGTGGGCGCCAACTTGCATCCTCTATTTAAATGATACGGGTGTGGCATAACCTACGCCCCCATACTCCCAAGACACATCTGCGTAGAAAAAGTTGCCGGACTAAGTTTTGAAAAAACCTGATTTATTAGGTAGCTCATAGAGAGCCCATATATGCCATGTAAATCAACAAGAATAATGCCATTTGTTGGAGTGTCCTATTATAGATTATCGCCCATTGCAGACCCAAGTATAACATAAAACTACATGAGTAGTGCTACATAATATATCTTGTTGCCAATTACTATAAGTTTGATTGGTCTATTCGTATGCAGTGGTTGGAGTGTAACCCCCAAACCACGTCTGCATAGAAAGTGTTGCCGGACTAAGTTTGGGAAAAACCTCATTTATGAGGTAGCTCATAGCGAGCCCTGATTTGCCATATGTATAAACTAAAATAATCTCATGTGTTGGAGTTTCCTATTGTTAATTGTTGTTCATTACATACCCTAGTATGACATAATACTGCATGAGTAGTGCTATATAATTTATCTTGTTACCAAATACTATAGGTTTGATTAGTCTGATCATATGCAGTGGTTCGAGTACAGGGGAGCCAGCCATTGAAAGTGTTCCCTTGTGACACGATGAGTTGTCATTCCATGACATGTGGTGCGTCACATCCCTTATAATACATATATTATGGGTATTGCTGGTGCCCTTAGAAATTGCATATGACCTGGTTTAAGGCCTTTGTTGAGCTCAGTTGGTTCAACACCTCCTTCATATTAGATTCATATGTCTATGCTTAACAAACCCTGTCTGAAAGAGAGACACTGCAAAAACAAATATTGCATGAGTATCCAAAAGGTTTTCTTCTTGAATGACATATTAGTGGCACCTGAAATGAAATGCAGTTCAGAATGCGAGATCCATGGACCAGTAGAAATATTCTAATTGAACTGTGTACCTCACTTTTGGTTACAAAAAGACATTCATCTCATGCTCTTTGTTTAGATGTTGAGTAATACAATGTGGTCTGCATATCATGTGAGACTCTATTTGTCTTAGAAGGAGTCTTTGATCGCCCCCTCTCCTTTGCCGATGGGCTTGCTGTAGACCAACGAAATGGATGTCCTCTGTGTTTCCCATCTGATGCTGTACCTTCCAATGGAGTGCTAGTGGCAGTTTGGGCTCTTGGCTTATCTCTTATCTGGACCAGTAATTCCTGGATGGTACTTCCAATGAACTTTGACCTGCAATTAATGAACTCTCTGATTTCAGTTTGTAATCCTCCATGACATGCAAATGTTGTTGATGCCGAATAAGCAAATTTGCATATTCTGGATGATCCACACTTGTGGAAACCAACTATTGTACGTTTCAACCAATTTCTTGTGGTCGTTACTTCAGGGTCGGGTCTGAGAAAAGACGGACTTAGTTTGTTCTTAAGGATGGGTGCCCGGGTAAAGATTAAATTAGGTTTGGTCTCAACGTATCCTTGGAGATCGGGGTCTAAAGTTAGCAAATGCCAATGTTTTTTAAGCATGCTGTACATCTGATGACTGTCATGAGAACATTTGGTAATAAAATTAACACCTCTATGTTCCATATTAGGGCCTTTTGTTTTGGGTTGTAGCATGTCTTTTCTCTGCATGGGTTGGATCTTGGCGTGAGCATTTGCAATGCATGTGCTTGAGTACCCTCGTTCCTCAAACCTTTGGCTGAGTAAGTTGCATGCTCATTCATAGATCTCCTCTGAACTGCAATTCCTTTTAGCATGATAAAATTCTCTAACCGGAATGTTATCAATCGTCTTTTTCTTATGGCAACTGGTAGCAAAAGTGTTGAGTTAACTTCAGTGGTCTTCCTGAAGGTTTTTGTTTGTATTGTTCCATTTTCAATATTGATTCTAAGATCCAAAAAATCTATCGTGCAAGGTTCCACACTCCCTGGAAATTCAATGCCAAAGGTTTTATTGTTAAGATGTTTTACAAATTGGTCAAACTTGTCCCTACTGCCGTTCCAAATTAACAGGACATCAGCTATATGCCTTTTGCAAAGTATGATCTCTGCACCATATTCATTGTTACAGTATACATAGTTGGTTTCGAAATAACCCATAAAAAGATTGGCTAGTGCAGGAGCGTATTTCGCTCCCATGGCAACCCCTTTGATTTGGACATAGTAATTTTCATTGAAAAGAAATTGGCTGTGATCAAGAGTGAATTTTCAAGAATGCTTTAATCATATATACATGTCTGCTCTGTGAGGCTGAGAAATTACGGTATACAAAATCTAATGTTTGAATTGCCAAACTGTGCTCCATTGAGGTGTGTAACGCTTTTACATCCAGTGTTTCCAATTGATATTGTGATTCCCATTGTATCCCTTGAAGAATCAATACGGTTTCTGTGGAATCCCTTAGGTAAGATGCAAGTGACAAAACTAGAGCTTTAATAACTGTGTCAATGTATTCCGAGAGTCCCTCGGTTGCCTATCCCAGACCACTCATTATCGAGCACAAGTCAGTACGTTTGTCTAAGTTTTTATGTACTAGGTAGAACACACATGGTTGCGATTACTGAATTTGTTATCAAAAGAAAGGATTTTTCTTGATCAGTGAGAAAACCTCTAGTGTGCCATTCTTGTATGAGAGCCATTAATTCTTTTACTGTCTGTCCGGTGGGATTGCTTTTACATTTGTCATAGCAAACCTGGGTTGTCAGGTGTGTTAGCCATTTTCATATAATCCGTTTTTTATAAAGGATGACAATATTGCCTCCTTTGCGGGCAGCTTTTATCACAATATTGTTGTCATTTGCAAGATCTTTGAGGGATGTGCTTTTAGAAAGATTTAAATTGTTTTTTTTTACTCATGTATCCCCATTTGGCTTATCATATAGATATTAATATCTGAAGTTACTGCGTTATAAAAAGGTTTCTATAACGCTCTCCGTAGATGACGTGGGACTGAATCTAGATCTATTTTTTTCATTTCTTGTAGTTCTAAGTTTCTATGATGAACTCCTAATTCTTGACAGATAGTCCCCTTTGTCTTGGACATATTTGAAGTTAGAGAGAGTAGTAAGTGGGTATTTTCAATATCTGATATTGTGAGTTGACTCTTTGGATTCCTGAATCCTGGTGATTCATATGTCTGACCCTGTTGTGGAAGAATATTTTCAATTTTAGATTCCTGACGAATTTGTACTTATAAATATGGAATTCTATCATGTCAGTCATGGTACTGGATGGAAAAGATAGCCCCCTACCCTATTGAGCAGTGATGTAATGTGTCACTGATATTTGTTTTGTAATGATTTAAGACACAGACCTAATTAATTTGCCTTGACAAGACTGCATAGGTCGAAACATGTGTTAGCACAAAGAGCACAAAAACAGAAAATAAACCACCACTTGTATAATACAATTGAAACCTTCATGGTTTGAACCTGGCTGATTCCAAGGGGCATATAAGGCTAGGGATAGGCAATATAGTCATCCCTTCTTTGAAGTAAATTTTATCTTCGCAATCCTTTCTTTATGGAGGCCGTTGAGTCTCTCAAATATTCTGTTCGCTTGCAGGTGATGAGCAGATGAAAACGTGTGCTTTATATTCAATGGAAGCCCAATTTGTTCAAATAGCTCATTTACAAAATGTGGCCCATTGTCGGATCTCAGTATTTCACACACACCCCATCTCGGGGGAACTTTGCACACTAAAAGCCTTGCTGTGTAAGTGGCCTTAGGGTGTACACCCACACCTGCCTCGATCCACCTAGAAAAGGGACAAACCACCACTAATAGATAACTATTTTTGTTACATACTTACAGCATATCGACATAGTCAATATGTAAATGCTGAAACAGACCATTCGGTCAAGGTATTACACCTCTAATGTTTCTCAGTGTATACCCAGCAGTACATTTTTGACACACAATGCAGTTTACGATAAATACTGCAACATGCTCCAACAAATTCGGAATGAACCGCTATTGTAGCAGCAAGACTCTACCTAGTTATGTGCGCTGGGTAATGCAGCTGTTCAAGCATGACCTTTAATAATGCTACTGGCACCACCGGCTTTCCAGTGCTGTCTTGTCACCATAATGCTTCTGTGGGGGATAAAGAACACCCCCTTCGTTACCAGAATTCCTGCTCTTCCTGTGGTGCACTCCCTTGAATCTCCATTAGTTGGGTTATCGACAATTTATTAAACCCTCATGCACTAACATGTTTGAAACTACTTTTTCTTTAACCCCTTAAGTGCCAAGGACGAGATACCTCATCCTTTTAGGAACCTTGTTTTGAGCGATCCCTGTAAAGCAGGGATCGCTCAAAACAGTAATCCAACCTCTGGGCTATGTGAGGGGGAGGTCCCCCCTCACTGCCCGGGGGCTGGATTACCTTCAATTTCACGTCGGTGTGTGTAAAGCACGCCAACGTGAAAGTGAAAGTGATTTTCACTGCGACAGCCATTTCGGGCTGCCGCAGTGAAAATGAAAGGTGAGTCTCCACCTTTCTCCCCCTCGATCTCCGGCTGTATTTCAAGCCGGAGATCGAGGGAGGTGTCATTGGAAAGGGGAGATTCTCCCCTTTCCAACGACACCTTTTGTGAAAGCAATGCTGGGCGCCGATCGGGCACAGAGCTCTCGATCCGCGCCTCGCAATGCCCACTAGACCACCAGGGATTTGTTTTGAAAGCGGGGGAGGTGGGGCGGCTTACAGTAAGCAACCCTCTCCCCGTTAGCCCCCAAAGCATGCGGTACTTATGGATAACCCTGGGGGCAGATGACTGATCATCTGCCCCCAGGGAAGGGGCAAAATAAAAAAAATACAAAAAATGAAGTGCAACAGGGATGGGGATGGGGTGCCGGGGGCCACTAGGCACCAGGGATTTTTTTGCCTCCCGAAAGGATGGTGGCCCTCCCCCTCCCACACCAAGTGAAAAGGGGGCCACCCCTTGTAGCCCTCCCTGGGGGCAGATTTCTGCCCCCAGGAAGGAGTACATGAGGTGGCCCCCCATCCAATTGGAGGGGGACCAGGAATAAGTGTGCAGACACCCCAAAGGAAGGACCTGCAGGTTAGGGCCCCCCTGGGGCAGATGGCTGATCATCTGCCCCCAGCGAAGGGGGGCAAAATGAAAAAATCTAAAGAAAAAAACAAAAACAAAAGGGAGATTTGGGTGGGGTGGGGGAGCCACTAGCCACCAGGTATTTATTTTATGGAAAAGGGGGGGGCCTCTCCGCCTCAACCCAAGGAGAAATGAGGGCACCCTTTGTAGCCCTCCCTGGGGGAAGATATTTGCTCCTAGGAAGGGGCATCTGACCCCAGGGAGGGCTGCATGAGATGCCCCCCTCTCTCTTATCCACTCCCAGAGAGGGCTGATTGAGATGGCCCCCCTTTCATTTGGTGTGGGGGGGAGGGCCACCCCCTTTACATTGGAAAATTCCCCAGAGGTTTAGGGTACCCCTCAGCCGCCCTAAAGTGTAGTGTACCATTTTCAATTTCTTTCTTTGTTTACCAAACATCCTTTGATGCAGATGGGCACATGTGTGCCAATCTGCCCCCAGGGTGCCCAAACCTTACTGCCCCACCCACTGGGGGCCTGTCCAACATTTTTTGGTGGACATCTCCTCTCCCACCCCAAATGGAGTGGGGTGTACCTCACGCAGCCGTTTGTGGGAGGCCCAGGGAGGCCTGCATGAGGTGTCCCCCACTCATTTGTGGTGAGGGTGGAGAGGGCCACCACAAAATGTCAGACTGGCCCCCCAATGGGTCGGGCAGTAGGTTTAGGGCTCCCTAGGGGCAGAATGGCACACTAGTGTGCCCATCTGCGACAAGGGGAGTTGGGTAAACAAAGGAAAAAAGTGAAAATAGTAGACCACATTTTAGGGGGGGCTGTGGGGCACCTCTAACCGACAGGGAATTTTCTAATGGGATGGGGTGGTGCCCCCCCCCACCCACAATGGATTGGGAGGCCAAGTGAAACATCCCTCCCTGGGGGCAGATATCTGTTCCTAGGAAGGGACACCTGACCCCAGGGAGAAGTGCATGACAAACCTCCCCCTTATATGCCCCAGGGAGGGCTACATGAGATGCGCCATCCCTCCATTTGGGGGGGTGGAGAGGTGCACCCCCCTTCACATTACAAAATTCCCTGCGGTTTAGGGTACCCCTCAGCCCCCCTAAAGTGCAGTAAGGTTTTGGCACCCTGGGAGAAGATTGGCACACTATTGTGCCCATCTGCACCAAGGGGAGTTGGGTAAACAAAGCATAAAAGTGAAAATGGTAGTTAGCATTTTAGCGGGGGCTGTGGGGCACCCCAAAGTGCCAGGGAATTTTGTAATGGAAGGGGTGGTGGCCTCCTCCTCCCACCCACAATGGAGTGAGGGCCATGTCATGCACCCCTTCCTGGGGGCAGATATCTGCTCCTAGGAAGGGACACCTCACCCCAGGGAGGAGTGCATGACAGCCCCCCCTTATCTGCCCCTACGGAGGGCTACATAAGATACCCAGCCCCTCCATTTGGGGTGGGGGTGGAGAGGTGCACCCCCCATTAGATTTCAAAATTTTCCAGCGGTTTAGGGTGCCCCTCAGCCCCCCCTAAAGTTCAGCCTGCCATTTTCAATTTGTTTCTTTGTTTGCCAAACTTGCCTTGGCGCAGATGGGCACATTGGTGTGCCAATCTGCCCCCAGGGTGCCCAAACCTTACTTCCCCACCCATTGGGGGGCCTGTCTGATGTTTTGGGGTGGGCTTCTCCCCCCACCCCAAATGGAGTGTGGGGGGGGGCACCTCATGCAGCCCTCCATGGGTGCAGATATCTGCCCGTAGGTAGGGGCAAATGTGTTTTCACTGTCGGGGTGAGGTTCAGTAGACCACCGGGGATGGCTTGCAAGGGGGGGCATGCTTGGAAAGGATGAGTGTAGATTTGTTTTTGCTGGGGTGACCATAGGTAACACATGTTTTTTGTTTTGTTTACAGCTTTTTCTATGCCAGCAGCGGCAACATTATGTGAGTACTGTTATTTTTTTATTATTCTATGGTTAGGGCCCACTGTCAGTGGGGTGGGTGAGACTGGGGCTGGATTTTTGGTGGTGTGGGTGGTAATGGGCCATCTGGGCAGATATTCTGGTTGGCTGGGACCCGATTGCAGAGGCAGGCCACAAATTGCCCCCCATGCCAGCAGAACATTGGTGTTTCCCTGGGAGCTGATGCCTCCCATGTGGGTTGTCTGTCTGCAAGCCCAGGCTGCAGCTCTGGCTGTGCTATGTTACAGGTGTCACCTCCGGGGAGGATTGGGGATCCTGCCCGGGATCCCTGGAGCTGCCGCTGTGCTTAGGGGACGGTACACCAACATGGTACATGGATGTCCAAGGCCGAGGACATCACCTCCAACCGTCCTGGAGTTGCGGCTAGGCTGCATTACAGCTTTTTGCTTCGGGGAAGTATTGGCACAGTGCCGGGACTCCCTGGTGGGGAAAAGCTGTAACGCAGGCCAACCAGACCTCCAGCAAAGTCTGCGGTAATATACCTGGCCTTGGACACCCTTCTCCCATGTGGGTCTTTGGCGGGGCGTGTGGGTAATACATTCTGGGAAGATTTGGACAAGTCAGACATCTTTGGATTCCCACGGGTGTCTTCTTTTCAGAAATGCTTGGGGTTCCCTGTTTTCCTTGGTGGTTTGGACAACCTAGGCCCATATCTGTATGGTTTGCACTTCTGAAAAAAGCCTGAAATTCAGCTGTCGGAAAAGACTTGCGGTTAGCCGTGTTTTAGGCTTTCCCCTTTGCGCCCAGGTAGGTGCACCCACACATGTGAGGTACCATTTTCATCGGGACACCTGTGGGGACGCGGAAAGGTAGGCCATGGGTTGTTTGCAGCGTGTTTCGGTGGGTGGCCAGCGCAAAATGTCTGAGAATTGTGTTTATTTCCAGCCAATTTCAGAGATATTTCCCTCTGTCCACTCACCGAAACACGTGGCCACCAACACATGTCATACCTTCCCACATTCCCATAGGTGTCCCGACAAAAACCGTACCACACATGTGTGGGTGCAGCTACCTGGGCGCAAAAGGAAAAGGCTAACCCACTGGTAGCCCCAAGACTTTTGTCATAGCACATTTTGTTCATGTGGGCAACCTACAGATTTGGGCCTCACATGTGTGGGTGCGCCTACCTGGGCGCAAAGGGGAAAGCCTACAACACGCTAACCCCAAGTCTTTCGGCAGAGCATAATTTCAGGAATTCTGCGCATTCGCACACCCTACAGATTTGATCTAGGGTGTCCAAGTCACCAAGGAAAACAGGGAACCCCATGCATTTCTGAAAAGAGGACACCCATTGGAATCCGCAGAGGTCTGACTTGCTCAAATCTGCCCAGAATTGATTACACAGAAACCCTGTCCAAAGTCCGAAATGTTGCAAAAACCCCCCAATTTCCGCACATTTCACTCAGCTCACCCACTGAACCACACCGCCAACAACACATGGCCAACCTTCCCGCGTTCCCACATGTGTCCCGATGAAAACGGTACCTCACATGTGTGGGTGCACCTACTTGGTTGCCAAGGGGAAAGCCTAATACACGGCTAACCCCAAGTCTTTTCCGACAGCTGAATTTAATGATTTTTTCAGAAGGGCACACCATACAGATATGGGCCTATGGTGTTGAAGCCACCAAGGAAAAGAGGGAACCTCATGCATTTCCAAAAAGAGGACACCTGTGGCAATGTGCAGAGGTCTGACTTGCGCAAATCGGCCCAGAATTTATTACCCAGAAACCCTGGCAAAGTCCGAAATGTGGCGAAAAAAAAAACAATTTCCACACATTTCCCTCTGCTCACCCAACGAAACACACCGACAACAACACATGGCCTTCCTTCCCAGGTCCTCTTTTCGGAAATGCATGGGTTTCCCTGTTTTCCGGGAAGGTATGACATTTTTTGTGTTTGTGTGGTTTTCATAACGTTTCGACCCATTTGCTGGTGCCCTTTGTCACACAACCCTTTCATTTCCCAAATGTGCCCTACATTTATTTAGTCACTGCTTTAGGCACCATACACTTGTGTAACCTGCACAGGTCACCTACCCTTGAAAAGGTCTGCCTGTGCTCTTTCAAACAATCTATGCTTGCCGTTTCTCACCACATTTGTTTTCCTGATTTACACATGCTAAATATGTCTGTTAAGGCCGTAAGCATAAAGCTCCTGTGTACCATGGCTCAGTGTTTGGCTTGTGGTATTGCTTGTTTTGTGACACACTACAAAAAATGTGTGATTTCCTAACTGCAAGAGTCGGGGGAATGTAGCGGAGCATTGGTTTTCTCAAAATTCATAGACGCCAATGCCGTATCAAGGCAGCCATATCCACCACATACCTTTATTTCTATCATTTTCATGCTTTTTCCCCAAACTATGGAATTTTCCCCTACCTACTTGTTGCCTGACCTGTGCAAATCACCCCTTCATGCACTTCGAATTTTGTCTCCTTTTCAGAAATATATGACTTTCTGTCCTCCAACTCAGCTTTCCTACCCTTTACTTCCATTCCGTCCACGAATGTCCGATTGGCAAAAATGGCCAAAATTGCTTACCTCTCACAAAACGGTTGATAACCAGATCAAAATAATTTATTTTTGTTTTCACTGAACCTGTTCTTGAAAGCCAGGAAATTGGGGAATTCATCACAGCAAACCATTTGTTCCTAGCTCTCACAAGGCAAAAACCACAGGCTTCTTTGTACATAATTGTATTGACATTTTTTGAAAAAACCCACCATTTTTGTCCTTTTTGCTTATTTACTCTCACCCCCCTACAGCAACCTAGGATTCCTGGGTGGCGTTATGACCACCAACATATGAGAAAAAAAGGGGGCAAATTTGGTCACCCTGTGCGCTGTCCAATTGTGGATAAAGGTGCATCCCCGTCCCTGTGAAAGGATTTCCTCCTACCAAGGTGACACCTCCTATTCTGGGTTTGCATACTGCTGTGTCCGTATAGAAGGTTGTTGTGACTGCCCTTGTGGTGGATTCATTAGCACTCTCTCTTGTTGCTGTAACTGCTGAACTCACTGCGCTTGTGCCTGATACAATGTGTGATCTTGGGCGAGCCCTTCTCTAGTTTGTGCACTATATGGTGGAGGATAAGCTATCCCCCCCTCTTGAAAATTGGCCATTTAGTACATTCCCTTGGCTCCTACATATGCACGCAATGTGCCCTGTCATCTCACCAGTCCAACATACTGGGGGTGCCTGTCTGACAATCCCTCTTGGCTATATCATCCCTGGGTACTCTGATTCTCATTCTGTGTATTCTGAAACCCACTTTGATTATTTTGGTATCCACCTCCTCTTCCTCTTTAGCTCATACCTTTGCCTTGTGGCATGAACCCACATCCACCTCGATCCATCGGGGG
This sequence comes from Ambystoma mexicanum, assembly GCF_040938575.1. Taxonomy (NCBI): domain Eukaryota; kingdom Metazoa; phylum Chordata; class Amphibia; order Caudata; family Ambystomatidae; genus Ambystoma; species Ambystoma mexicanum. The sequence continues at coordinate 1,104,024,344 of NC_090930.1, read as the reverse complement.
CTGATCATTCACCTGCAATGCACCCATTGCTTCCTGGGTTCCCAATCCTTTTCCGCTTGTCAATATCACCCCTGCTATGGCAAATTTAGACCATTTGTTCTGAACTAACTTGGCTTCCTTGATTTTCCCAGTATAATCTTTCTTCCTATTTTTCTGTTCTAATAACCGACAATGGTGTACTATCATTAGCTGTATCTCAGCCCACAGCTTCGCTTCCATGCCTGTTTGTTTCTTTGTCTGTCTCTGTACTGGCTCAGGCAACCCCTGGCATAAAATGTGGTAAAATAATGTCACTGTCTTTTCCCACAGCTCACAAGTTCAAAGTTGCCATTTTTCCTGAATATCCCGAATGTAAGCAATAGGTTCTTCATCTTCCTTCATCTTACATGTCATAATTGCCCCCATATCTGATGTATAGGGGTACTGTACCCTGAGAGCCCTTCACACGTCTGCTCTACAATTATTAAATGGAGCTCCGTCATGCGCTGTGTTTTGTGCTGTCACACTTTAATATCTTGCTCTCCTCCATATGTCATCAGCCCTTTGCCCAAGAATAGCTGCCAGGAGACAGAGTATGTCCCCTATGGCCAGCATGTTTCCTCCTGTCATTTTTTCTAATTCATATATACATTTCCCAGTATCCGAAGTCAAACTCAGGAGCTTACACCTTAAATTATCCTTGTTCATCTGCGGTCATGGAGTACACTGTGGTCTTGCATGCCCTTTTTCCAATAAGGGAAAATGCATGAATACCAACCCAGAGTCGGCTCCCATCATTAGTCTATCCATGGCATGGACGATCGTCCATGTCTCCTTGTCAGTAACAACTTTAACCTGCTCACATATGGTGACGATTCTCCCTTCTCACTATACCTTTGACCTTGGGGATGCTCTGAATATGCTATGGGATCTGGTGTATTATCCTTAGGTTGTTCCAGATCCAACCTTCTTACTTCTTTATGCATTTGCAGGCTTCCTTCAGGGGCACATGTGCTCCCTCCTCCTACCTCGAGGTTAGATTCTCTTTCTTCATCTGATACGTCTTGTCCCCAACTAGTGTGGTTATTATCTTCATCACCTTTCTCTAAGTTCAGTCTGATTAAGGACAATGCTCAACATCCGTGGCTGAACAGATTTTCTTCTTCGCTTTGTGATTGAAATGCTAGAGATTGATCCCTCTTCTCTCGACTTCCATACTTGCAACCTTCCTTTAATTCTTGATAGACCTTATTGATCTTTTCTCCGATGCTTTCCGCATCAACTCTTTCTTCTTCATCTAACACAACTCTAGAAGCCCCTGGCATTGCTTCCTTTATCAGAAGGAACTCTTCTATTCAATCCCATTGTATTTCTGTGCTTGCCCCGACTGGGTCCTTACAAATGAGACTGGTATCAAGACCTTGCTGTCTTCTGTTTCATTCTATTTCTTCATCTAGTTCTCTCGCATCCCTTCTAATTATTTCTGCCTCTTGCCTTGATTCTTCTCTCCTTACTCCTTCCCTTCTTTCCTGTTCTTCTATCATCTCTGTAAATTTGTGTCCCTTAGTCGTTGTGCTTCCTCCTCTACTCTCTTCCTTTCTCTTCTATCCCTGTCTTCTATCGCCCTCTGCCTATTATCATACTGTCTTTGTTCTTATGCCTGTGCTTTTTTTTTCTCTTGTTCCTACTGATATATCTGCTCTCGTTGCTCTCTGATCCTCCTTTTCCGCTTGTCTTCTTTAAATCTCGTCTCTCACTCTTCGTCTTTTCTTTCTTGTTCGTCCTTATCTTCTCTTTGCTTAACTTCCTCAATGCTTTTCCCATCTATTTTAAGTAGTATCAGTCCTCCCATCCATTCGTTCTGCACAAGCGCTATCTCATCAGCTTTATCCTTCTCTCCTGTCCATCTCTTAATCTCTTTATCTATTTCTGTCGATAGATTCGACCGCTCACTCCTTTCTCCTTTGTCTTGTATGATCTTATGGATCTCTTCTTTTCTCTTATTCTCCTCTGGACTAAAAGCTGGTATTCATCAGAAATACAAAAATTGAAAATCAAGAAACACAAGGCACTGTGGAAATGTCAGAAAACACTATCTGCTTATACCTGTGCTGCCAAAGAACACAACAATGCTATCTGTCCTGCAGAAAAATGCTCCTATGAGAATAGAATCAAGACTGCTGTGTCAGACACAAGGGAACTCTTTAGGATCTTAAAAGAAGTGGAGGATCCCTGCCCCAACAATCATACAGTCGAGAAAAACTCAGACTGGTGTAGCCAAATTGAAAAGACTATGACTAGCAATATCCAAATGATTAAAGAGGACATTGAGACCAAGGTTACTCAATTGAATTCGTCATCTGTTTCTGCTCATGTTCAATACCAGCCACCCAAGATCAATAATTTTACCTTTATAGAAGTGACCGAAGAGGAGGACCTGGGTATATTAATATGGTTAAAACACACCATTTGTAGAGGTGACATCTGTCTGGCTAAAATAGTGAAATCCTGTGCTCAGTTACTTGCCCCTCTGATCACTAAATTTGTAAATGCTTCTTTTTAAGATATGTCAGTACCACAAGACATCAAGCAAACATGGATCAGCCCTCTCTTGAAGAAGCCTACACTTGATCCATGCATAGCAGGCAACTATCGCCTGATTACTAATTCCCCCTTCCTTTTGAAGGTACTGGATAAAATAGCACAGAGATAGATTCAAGCATTCCTGAGTCCAGAAGGCATACTAGGCCATAAACAATGAGGCTTACGGAGTGCCCATATCACTGAGTCCACCCTGTTGGACCTTAAATCTAACATTTCTCAATTCATGGAAAGTGGCAAGACATCTCTGTTGATGCCCCTTGACCTGACAGCCATGTTTGACCTGGTAGATCATTCCATACTAGCCAGCAGACTGATAGAGCTTGCATCTTTCTCTAAGGGAGCAGTAAACTGGGTCATATTGTATCTGTCAGACAGGACTGCAAACGTCTTGCAGGAGGTTGCTATGTCAGAGGGACTGACCCTGGAATGTGGAATGCCACAGGGTGCATGCCTATTTCCCACTCTCTTGAATCTATTCATGCTTACACTCTTTGATCAGCTTGAAGAAGATTGTATTTGTTACGCTAATTAGGCTGCTGATACTCAGTGTCTCTTCCCACTTTCAGGTGATCACCTTAAAGACACTGAGATCATCCATGCAACGTAAAATAAATTCACCCCTGGATGTTGCTCAATGGCCTAGTCCTGAAGAACCAAAAAACAGAGAATATAATCTTGGGTACCGACCCTAAACTTCACCATCTTGATCAAGCCTACTCTTCCTTTCAAATCCCAGACTGTCTTCTACCCACCATTAAGAAAGTGAAAACTTTGGGTGTTACCATTGACCAAGAACTCTCAATGAGGGCACATATCAGCTGCCTAGTGTCAAACACGAGGTACTACTTCAAACCTCTGGCACAAATCAGACCAGATGTTACCTGCTGTGCCACTCTAGCCATGGCTATCTTCGGGAGCCACCTCAACTATTGTGCCTGTATCTTACTGGGCGTTGGTAAAGGGGAACTAAGCCGTCTGCAAGTTGTTCAGAACAATGCAGTGAGGATTATAGTTGGTCTGCGAAAAACTGATCATGTGTCAATAGCAGGAGAACTTTGCATCTCACATGCCTGCCTGTATGGCAAGAGCCCAGCCTACCTGGCAGCCCAGATTAAATGGCTGCCGGACAGATGCAGCTTCAGATCAACCAACTCTGGCTTACTCCTTATCCCTAAGGCAAAATTGACACAGGTGTAAAATGGATGTTTTCCATTCTCGTCATCACGCCTATCGAACACCCTTCAACACGACCTGAGGATATGTTCTACCTTACCAAGTTTCAAATGAAACTTAAATACATTCCTTTTTGAATGAAGACTGAACCTTTGCTTTGCTTACCACCCTCTGGCTCTCCCTGCTCTTTATGTTCTGCGTTGTATGTTAGTCTAAGCACTCCTATGCCTCCGGGCTCTTGTTCCAGCGCTCAAGAAATAAAATAAATAAATAAAAAACAAATAATTGCTACTGTAAGCGGGAGGTTCGTATATTGGATTGCCATACCCCGTCACCGCTTTCAACTCCTTTAAAGGATATAGCCGTTTTTCTTCCGTACTAGCACCTTTTACTTCGGGTGAGGTAAGGGGAGCTGAGGTCTCAACAACATTACCTCATTACGCTGACTAAGCATTCACTCCTCAGGTGGTGGATCTTCCCTTTCTTCCTGGTACATTTTCCAGAGCTCTAGAATCGCTAATCTTTTCTCTAATTTCTGCCTGTGTACTCAGCATGCAAGTATGTAATCATGTGTTGCAATACCGCTTTTGACATGATCCCCCTTGCAGCCACGGCATGAACATTTTATCTGCCATGCCTTTCACCCATTCCGCACTATACTGTTTGAGCTTGGGCATGTGCTTTGGTAATGTTTTTCATAATGACATTAGAGGAGTATCGCCCATAATGACAATTCTCAATTGACTGTCAATACTTACCAGACTTACTAAATAACCTTCATTCTTTTGCTTAAATCACCACTTTTTCAACGCCTTTAAAACAACAAACATGAGCACCACCATCAATCGCTGCTCAAGCCTCTAGTTTCTTAATTAACTATATCTACTTTTTTGATTGGTACCAATCACTTCGCTATGCTCAATCATTATTGCTCCTCATCTTTTTTCAATTGCCTCACAACTTTTATCGCTCTACGATATTTTTACTCAACAAACAAAATACAGACTAGTCGACTTTACATACTAATAAACACTGTGATCGCCTTTTTCTCTCTCGCCTTTACTTATACCCTGTACAGGGCTAGAGACGTCACCTCACGTACACCTGTTTACGCGTTAAATGTTTCTGCTCTATCCCCGTTGCAATTTGAAACGTCTCCTTCTGAAACTCCCTTGTGCCAGGACTCTAGGCGCAATCTTTCTTGTTCACAATTATTTCCCATTACTCAAGAATTATCCCAATCCCAATCCCATCCCCTTCATTTGCCATTCCCCTTAGTCTATTCACCATTCGTTCGAGGCCTTTGGTATTGACTCCTCTTACAATTCCGACCACTTCGCCTTCCATCTGCAGAGTGCCCATGGAAACCGGGCAGGGATTTTGTCAAAGGGGGACCTGCCCACCCTCTCAGTTCTTCTTGCAAGTTTATTTCTATCAGCCACTCTCCACAGGAAACCCTGGGATCTTCTGGCTAATGGCAGAGGATGCCCGATCATCTGAATCTCTGCAGACAAATTAGTTTGGATCTTTTTTCAACCATCCGCACTGCTACCACATGAGCATATGGCCCTTTGAGTATTCTGCATGCAATAGATGGGGATGCAGAATAATTCCGACACCAAATAATCGAACCAACTCAGGAAGATGGCAAAGGTTCTGTTTTAATAGCAATTATCTAAAATAGGCAGTTAAAACGGACATCAGCAGACATTCGCTTGAGTTTCTCAGTGCATTTCTCATAAAAACATCCTTATATGCAAAAAATACATCAGCAGTGACTTCATACTATGTGGCAAATAATAGAAAACCTAGGAGGGATTATGATAGGTTCAAGGGGAGCATGTAAGTATCAATTGCATAGGGACTAGGATTGTGATTTGCTATCTACTGTCAGGTGGACAACTTATGCCTACCTCTAATAACATGTAATCTTTAACACTATTAAGTGCACGGTATATCATTGGCTCTCAAACTATAAGGCCCTTCGTTATATTGCCCTCTGAAATTCGTTGGCACGCTTATGTCTGGAACCTTTGGTTCATTTAGCAGCACGCAAGCTCAGACCCAGGTGCCAGGAGGTGGACTTGACTTTACCCCCCCACCCAATTAGCCCGACATCTCTCATCACCCAAGTCTTCTGCCATGCATGTTGTCTTTGAACTTGGCCTTGCAAAGTTCCTTGTCTGTGGGAATATATGGGAGTACAGGCTTTCACTATGGCTGTTCTAGAACCCCATGCTCAACTCTATTTCCACCGTTGGCTCATGTGACAGGAGACCACGTTTTGGTCCATTTTGCAGTATTTAAATGTCTTAAATGAATAAATCTTGGCAAGCTTGGTGTTCATTCTTTGCACAAGGGATGATTCAGCTTCACACATTCACTGCCTTCAAGAATAGATAACCAAACTTGGCAGCTTCGACTTTTGATACCAGGCCCGAAAGCCTTGCCATTCATTTCCACGATCTCAGCTTAGTCTTGCTGCGACACAGTTCTCGGCCTTTCCTCTCCATAGTTCAGGGCTTACTAATTTCATGACAGCGATGTCCAGTTTCTATACAATGGTAGCTTTGCCTCCAGTCTATTCACTACATATAGCCAGCTTCTATGATCACTTAGTCTACTTGTGTTTCAGCGTCTGTATAATCATTGAATGGTTGCATTTTCTGTAGCACTTCGCCCATGTGCAATCTTCTTTTTGCCTAGGAAGGTTTACTTGATTCTTAACTTCGTCATCAATTTTGTAAGATCCATTCATTTTATTCAACCAATATTCTAAAGGTGTTACACTCGTCTTTCGCAACGTCACCAGCTCCTCTTTTGCTCCTTTTCATATCCCTTCAGGTAGTTCCTCCCTCAGGTTATCGTCTCTTCAGCGATACATTTAATAGGGTTTCTCAGAGGATATCTTCCCTCAAATTTTTGTTGTGGTATGGTCACAATTGCTGGTGTCAAGCATGGCACAATCTCAGGCTTCCAACACAGGAGGTAGGGGGCGGGATTTCCTGCAGAGGCATGTAACTGCTCCTTTACAAAGTGATCCATTGCAAACAATTAGTTTGTTCTATTACTAGAAGTGAAAAAGAACAGAAATTGTACTGAGCACAGGGAGGATGTGGAACAGATAAGAGAAACTGTGCATTTCATCAGAGAGTACAAGAAGGAGAATGTAAAGAGGTCAAAGCCTAAAGTTTCCGGGAAGCCTGACCATAAAGACATTTAAAATCAATACATATAAAGGGCAATAATAAGCAGGATTAAAAGATTCACCTTTGAAGAAGTTTGTGAGGATAGCTCTGGGGCAACTGGCTCACCTTGGAAGCAAGATGACACAGAGCAACACAGGTTCGATCCCCTGGTCTGCGCTTAGAAACTTCTGGGTATTAAGCGCGTTATAAATAACCAATCATATCATATCATACAGTGCAGGGTACACAGATTCACAAAAAGAGGTACCAAACAATAGACGGACAGAACCATTGTAAATAGAATGCAGAGGAGCCAGTTGATTTACAGGAAGACCAAGAAGAAGAGCAGAGCAATGGTAAAGGAGAGAAAAGACTGGAGAAGTCATAAGACATTTGGTGGCATGACAAGAGAGAACGAGACATGCTGTCCACATGTTGAACAACTGAAAAAGACACATCCAATTAATAGTAAACATATATAGAGTAAAATAGAGTGACAAAGAGTCAAAGATTACATCAATAGGAGGCAGTGGGCCAGTTAAAAGAGGAAATAAAACATCTCAGTTGTGGAGGGATTAAGATGGAGACAGTTGTCTGGCATACAGGGCTGAATAGCAAGTAAGCAAGTAGAGAGGGTGTAGTGTAGGGCACCACAGAAAGCAGAAGGAAAGGAGGATTTGAGAGTAATGTGTAGAAGTGGTGGGAAAAACCAAATGAAACAATAAACGATAAGACGATTGTGAAGTGAGCGAAAATAAGAGAACCAATAACCCCATGTTGTGAAGGCATATTCAAGCAGGCATTAACCACCCAGGTGACAGAGTAAGTGCAGCCAGTGAAGGAGGACCGAAGGTAGTAAAGCACAGATCCCTGGAAACCAATATGAGAATGAGCAGAAAAAAGAACAGTGTGATAAATGGTATTAAAAGCTATGGAGCGGTCTGGGAGATAGAGAACTGGAGTGTTTGAAGAGAAGAGAATCAGTAACATAAAGTAAAGCTTTTTTAGTTGAATGACGAGGTTGAACACAGACTGGTGTATATTCAGATGGGAGAAGTGATTTAAATGAGTGGTAGCTTGGATGTAGAACATGTCTCAGGAGGATAGCTCAAGGGCAACGTGCTCGACTTGGAAGCAAGATGACGGAGCAACACAGGTTCGATCCCCGGTCCGCGCTTAGAAACCTTTCTTTCTTAAGCGCTTTATAAACAACCTATCATATCATTCTAGGACGTAGAAACAAAAGGAAAAAGGAAAATAGGATGTAAATTAGATGGAAAAGAAGGGTAATGTAAGAATGTCGTCAGAATCAAGAGAACAGAGGCATGCTTAAATTGAGCACGAAAGAAAGCAGTGGATGAGGAAATATTGTGTAGAGTAATAACATAGGTAAGAAGAAAAGGATAGAGTTCAGGAATCTGTAGAGAGGGCAAAGGGTCTGAGGGAATAGCCATAGGGTGAGCCTGAGAAAGATAGGTGGTGCAATCTGTCTCATGGACAAAAAAGAAAAAAAGTCCTAGTAGGGGGATAAAGAGGAAGAAAAGATCCAGAAGAGTCAGAAGATGGATCAGAAATGTTGTGTGTTTGGTGTGGTAGAGAAGATACCAGGGGCTTTTCCTGTGTTTTAGGTTTGGTCTTGGAGTAAGAGGGGCACAGCAGCCTATGGCCATTGGTGTGGGATATCAGATAGGTCAACTGGGTTCACCAACTCCTGCAGCCCAGTTAGGAGTCTGCATGTCCAGAGACAGGAGCCAGACAGGCACTCCGGGAGTTTTCCACCCATTTGAAACCACAGTTATTTACACCTTACAGTCATACGCCCCACAGAATCATATCACTCCCACCACCAACCGTTCTGTAGAGACACATCTCCTTACTGACATGTACACACCACATGCACATGTCAGATGTGATGGATGTTGTGAATGTGTACTGCATGCATATACTCATTAGCAACATATAACCACTCCTCTCTTCTACCACAGTAGTTTCCAGGGCACAGAGAATGTTCCACACCCTAATGCCACAAATCCACCCATGTGAAGTGTGCATGACCTAATAATTATTGCCATGCTTGGCATCTAGGAACATGTACTCGTTTATTCACCAACATTAATATTTTAAAAATTCACCAGAATTGAACTATGTCTCCCTGACATGGGCAACAAAATAGGCCTCATTATGAGGGTGCCAGTCCAGAAACAACAGTGCTGGTAATCCTACCGGCACTTTTGTTTCTGGACCGGCATACTACGACTCTGCGGGTTGGTGCCACCCCATCTGCCAGGGTCAGACCTGGTGGTGGGCGGAACAGCACCCACCTGCAGAGTTTCATGGAAGCATCAGCACCGTAATTAACGGTGGCGGTGCTTTCGTGGTCCCCATTACCAGGAGTCTTGTGGGACTCCATGGGAATGGGGATTTACAGAATTACCGCCCCCTGAGTTTCCGGCCGCCGGGGTCGGAATACCATGGTGTTACTGGGAAGTCAGGCGCCGGTAAAATTCAAAAGTCCGACAGGATCCTGCCAGTTTTTCCGGAACGGTTACCGACAGGCTTGTGATGAGGACCAATGTGTCTTGCTCATTCCATATAATGGTGGCACTTTGACTTTTCTAACAATTGTAAGGGTGCAGAAGGAGGAGAGTGGCACACCAGTGGCATAGTGGTTGGTATAATGTTTATTGTTTAAGAAAATAAGGAGAAAATCTAACTGTCCCTGACTCGAAGGGGGGGTTTCCCTACCTCAACTAAAAGACTAATGGATCTGTCAGAATGTCTGTGTAAATCAACAGTTCACCTCCTGTGTAACAAAAAAAACAACTTCCGTCCCTTAAACTTAATACTAAACTACAGATAAAATAGGTCTTCTTGGTCCAGAAGAATGACTAATTTCTTCTGGACTGGGAGTAGAAATTCGCTCCCAAGTATTGGCTTTTTCCTGGTGCAATGGCTTCCCTCCCAAGGTCAACACACAAAATGCAAAATTAAAAACAGTTCTCTCCGGCACACACCCTGCCTGTTTTCTAACAGTTCAACACAGCCAGGGAGAATGACTCCCTTTCCCTTTCCTGGCTACCAGGAGAATGACTCCCCTCTCCTGGTATCTTGGCTTTAGAGTTTGTACAGCTTTGGTTACTAGGTGAATGCCTCCCTTCCTGTACTATCTCGACCGTTCCACACAACCAGGAGGAATGACTCCCTTCCCTCATCTTGGTTAACAGGGGAATGACGCCCTTCTCCTGATATCTTTAGACTTGTTAGGATAGTTCCAGATCACCAGGGGGAATGACTCCCTTCCCCTGGTCTCTCTCTCACTTTAGTTTCACAGTTCAGCACCACCAAGGAGAATGACTCCCCTCCCCTGGCCTTTTCTCAGGCTTACTTCACAGGTCACAACACCAGGGGAAATGTCTCCTTCCCCCTTGCCTTTTCTAATGTAGCTTCAAATACACAGTTCTCGAATGTCAGAAGGGTCACCTGACCCTGGCTTCCTCTCTTCTTTGATTGGACTCACTTGATATCTCTCTTTACCACATACTGCTATGAGGAAGGTGACTCATTCTTCTTGCTGATTTGGGGTCCCAGACCCTGACTTATCTCTCTGTTTGGTTGCATGCACTTGGTTCACTCTCCTGCAAAGTATGACCCATTAGAAGATAACTTGCTTCCTGGTTTGGGTCCCAGACCCCTGTTCCTCTCTCTCTCCGGTTACTCTCTCTTGGCTCACACTCTCACCAAATACTGATATGAGGAAGATGCCTCACTCCTTGATGTGGGTCCCTGACCCCTATGTTTTTCACTCTCTGGCTCAGCTCACTTGGTTTACTCTCTCACCAAGTACTGATACAAAGAAGATGCTTTGCTCCATGATGTGGGTCCCTGACTCCTATATCTTTCACTTTCTGGTGTTCAGTGGTTTTTGTTAGACCACTGGGCCGAGGAAGTATTCTTCTGATGCAGGACACCAGTGCCATCTGTTCCACATCCCTACTGGGCCACTTGAAGTTCCCGATACCTGCCGTTAGGACCGGGTAGCTCTCTGGTACTGCCAGGGATCGGGCATCCTTGCAGAAGCACCAGCGTCCTTTCTCCTTTGGTTTGTCGGCTGCTCAGGTCTGTGGTCTGCTTCTCATGACCTTGTCACCACACGGTTCTTCAGGACTGTTGGAGAGGTTGCTTCCTGCTCAGCCTCTTTGGGAGTTCCATGGCTGCTCACCTGCCGCTCGGCCTCGTTCTTCGCTGTACGCAGTTTTAAACTCCTGGGTTCATTGTGGGCTGAAGAAACCAAGTCCGTTTTGTTATTCTGGCTCCACCCTGGTGTAACGTCCACACCTTCACAGACCCTCCAGCTTGTAGGGATTTTGCGATCACGCAAAATGCCACGAAAACGGCCGTTTTGCGCAAAAATTTTTTTTTTAAAACAGCCGTTTTGCGCAAAAACAGTATCCTTTTTTTTAAATAAAAAAGAAATCTGCAAAAACTACTGTTTAAAAAAAAATACTCAGGGTGCCGGGTTCACAAAACATATTTTCACGCAAGAAATGAAATGTGCTAACACATCTCATCACTTGCGCCCAAAAAAAGAGCAGCCCAATCCACAATGGACACCTGGGGCCAGATTACAGAAACTTTGAGCCAATGCAAGGGCAAAGTTGCACATTATTAGCACTAGGGCAAAGTTTGCCCTATTTTTAAAAACACTGGCGCACCCTAGAAAACTACTGCACCATGACAAAGGCAGTATGGCATATTAAAAGCACCAGGGCAAAAATGTCCCTAGTGCAAAAAAAGATGCATTTCTACTGCATTTCTGCACCAGGACAAAGTTTGCCCTAGACAAAGTGTGCAAATTTTGCACTGATGCAAAAATGCAACAAAAATATATCTTTTTTGCACTAGGGCAATTTTTGCCCTGGTGCTTTTAATATGTCAAACTGCACTTGTCATGGTGCAATAGTTTTCTAATGTGTCCCAGTATATTTAAAATTAGGGCAAACTTTGCCCTAGTGCTAATACCGTGCAACTTTGCACTTTCACCGGTGCAAAGTTGCAGTAATCTGGCCCGTGAATTGGCACATTTTATATGCATGCCCATTCAGATGTCCTTTTTCACCTCCTTGAGCAAATCAGGTGGCGTTTCTGCCAACTTAAAAGAGCATCCCACGTTTCCAAGCAAGATGCACTTTTAAATGTGCAGAAATTGTATGCCACCCTGCGTGCACGGGGTGTGGGGGTGCTACTGCAAGACAGAGGCCCTCATTACAAGTCAGGCGTTAAGGGTTTAACGGCGCCGTCGGCGCTGTTAACCCTTAACGCCTGATTCACAGTTTAACGCCTGCTTTTTGCAGGCGTTAAAGTCCAAGGCGCTAAGCGACCTTGGTTCTAATTACGGCACCGTAATTTACGGTGCCGTAATTAGCGCCTTCCCCATCCCCATTATGCCCTATGGGGCAAAAATGGGAATGGGGAAGGGCAAATGGTGAATGGGGAATTACCGCCCCACTCACCTTGGAATGGGGCGGTAATTCCGCCATCCACCATGGCGGAATCCGGCATGGACCATGGTGCTAATAGCACCATGGTCCACCGCCTGACTTGTAATGAGGGCCAGAGTCTTTCCTGACCCTGTCATGCATTTCTTTCAAGGTATGAACCGCTGCTGTGTCGCTTGCATTTCTGTTCCTCAAACAGGATACAAATTCGTTTTTTGGGTCGCATTTTACAGTGGCATGCCCCTGGAGGGCCTGTCACTGTGAAAGGCACTGGGAGCTTGCAGAACACTGTCGGGAGAGCCCTTCTATTCAACCCATCTTGACCGACAAAAATAGATTGAATGGTACAATTTACCCTATTTCAGCCAGTACCATTCGATCGATTTTTATAAATACCGAACATGTGTCGTGGGGGTGTCACCAGCTCCCCATGTTTGGTATTTTTGGGCGTAGGGGTTGCAGGGGTTGGAGGCGGGGACTAAAAAAAAAAAGAAAATAACTAAAAAGGGACGCTGCGGATTCGGATCCGACCTACGTTAGAGGGACAATTTGACTTGACCAAAATCTAAAATAAATAAAAAAGAAATCTGCAAAAACTACTGTTTAAAAAAAAATACTCAGGGTGCCGGGTTAACAAAACATATTTTCACGCAAGAAATGAACTGTGCTAACACATCTCATCACTTGAGCCCAAAAAAAGAGCAGCCCAATCCACAATGGACACCTGGGGCCAGATTACAGAAACTTTGCGCCAATGCAAGGGCAAAGTTGCACAGTATTAGCACTATGGCAAAGTTTGCCCTATTTTTAAAAACACTGGCGCACCCTAGAAAAATACTGCACCATGACAAAGGCAGTATGGCATCTTAAAAGCACCAGGGCAAAAATTTCCCTAGTGCAAAAAAAGATGCATTTCTACTGCATTGCTGCACCAGGACAAAGTTTGCCCTAGTGCTAATACGGAATGGTATTAGCACTAGTGCAAATTTTGCGCTGATGCAAAAATGCAACAAAAATGTATCTTTTTTGCACTAGGGCAATTTTTGCCCTGGTGCTTTTAATATGTCAAACTGCACTTGTCGTGGTGCAATAGTTTTCTAATGTGTCCCAGTATATTTAAAATTAGGGCAAACTTTGCCCTAGTGCTAATACCGTGCAACTTTGCACTTGCACCAGTGCAAAGTTGCTGTAATCTGGCCCCTGAATTGGCACATTTTATATGCACGCCCATTCAGATGTTCTTTTTCACCTCCTTGAGCAAATCAGGTGGCATTTCTGCCAACTTAAAAGAGCATCCCACGTTTCCAAGCAAGATGCACTTTTAAATGTGCAGAAATTGTATGCCACCCTGCGTGCACGGGGTGTGGGGGTGCTACTGCAAGACAGAGTCTTTCCTGACCCTGTCATGCATTTCTTTTAAGGTATGAACCGCTGCGTGTCGCTTGCATTTCTGTTTCTCAAACAGGATAAAAATTCGTTTTTGTGTCGCATTTTACAGTGGCATGCCCATGGAGGGCCTGTCACCGTGAAAAACACTGGGAGCTTGCAGAACACTGTCGGGAGAGCGCTTCTATTCAAGGTACTACCCATCTTGACCGACAAAAATAGATTGAATGGTACAATTTACCCTATTTCGGCCAGTACCATTCGATCGATTTTTATAAATACCGAACATGTGTCGTGGGGGTGTCACCCGCTCCCCATGTTCAGTATTTCTGGGCGTAGGGGTTGCAGGGGTGTCCCACACTTCCTCAAAATTGGAGGCGGAGACTAAAAAAAAAAAGAAAATAACTAAAAAGGGACGCTGCGGATTCGGATCAGACCTACATTAGAGGGACGGATCTGACCCTGTGTCGTTGCAGGGGAAGCGGCAGCGACCAAGCAGTTAAGTAGGGGAGAGGGTGGGGTGGTGGTGAAAGGGACATTTTGGGTTGTTTGACTGAAGTGCAAAACAATTGGCGGGCTAAATGGACTACGGTCAATTCCGACGCAAATAATTACACTTCGGTTAAACAACCCAGAACCCTATTCAAGGCAGCTGGCCAGCACACAATTTGTGTTACAGCTCAAGCCCGTGCAAATGCGCCGGTCACATTTGAGAATATCTACGAACGAGAAGGAACACTAGAATCTAAACGACCAGATCAGTCGGAATTCATTCACTCTATTCAAACTGAAGCCAATTAACACCATTTACCAATTTGACTTGACCAAAATCTACATCCTTTGCTATTCTATCCTATATTCCTCCTGAAGAACCGCCGCAACCGTGCGGCGGGGAAACACGTGTTGAGGAACCGATATTCTTTCAAGCTGAGAAATGTGTTTCCTACAGTATCAGACTTTAAGGGAACACTTCGAATTGAAGATCTCATTACATTCATATATGGAACTATAAATTATCAACAGAAAAAAACTCTTTCATCTAAATTCCAAAGGACTTTTCAACCTATAAGGACTTCCTTAACCTACAAGACTTAGTGAATTGAACTAAGGACTTCGAATCAATAAGGATCTTAAACTAACAAGGATTCATTTCAACTCACAAACAGGACTTACTGCATTCAACTAAGATCTTTCTCAATACTTACAAGGATCAACATCTTAGTGAGGCAACTTAAGAATTTTCTTTTGAATCTACAAGGACCAAATCTTTGTGAAAATAACTCAAGATTCCACATTGACAAACAAGTGTCAACTTTTGATATCCTCAAAACGATTTATTTTGACTTTAATAGATATTGGGCCTCATTACGAGTCCGGCGGTAACCGCAGCGGTAAAACCGCCTGGTTACCGCCGGACTCGTATTGCCATTCCGCATCCGTGATTCCCAGAATTACCGGGGCATTACAACCCCAGTTTTCCGGGAATCACGGAGGCGGAATGGTGTTAATCCCCATTCCCATCGAGTCCTATGGTACTCGATGGGAATGGGGATCATGGAAACACCGGCAGCATCTCGTAATGCTGCCGGTGTTTCCTTGTCCGCCTGCAGGCGGGCGGTTTTAAACCCGCCAGGTTAGACCTGGCGGGAACATCACCTCCCGCCTGCAGGAGACGGGATCAGGCGGTCCGGAAACAACGGTGGCGGCGGGTCTACCGCCACCGTTATTTCCGGACCGCATGAGTTATAATGAGGCCCATTCTCTTTTCTTTTGGACATAAATGTGTTAAACTTTGTCAAAATTATAATCTAAATAAAACTAACAGGAATTTGAACACTATTGTTTAAGCAATTAATATAATTTTGAGAAGCGCAACAGGAGGGCTCATTTCTTTCAAGTTTGTCCTAGTCCAGGTCAGCCTCTGTGGCATCCTTCTACTGTAGCATCTCTATCACTGCCATCTCGCTTTTTTGCAACATTTTCCACTGAGAGCGCCAACACTGTTTCAAAGACTGATCCCTCTTTTCTACCTTTGAGAATAAGGTGACCTGCTCATTTCCAAAAATGGGTTGCCTAAAAATAGCATATCCTCAGCTCTATTTTTAAATGCCCCATTTTTTGAGGATCTGTGTCAAAATCTACTTTTAAAAAAATGGTCACACTATGAGAGGGAAAGGAGAGAGAGGGAGAGTGATGGGTGAGATGTGAAGTGATAGGCAAGAAAGCAGAGGGAGAGCAGTGGGTCAGAGGAGGAAGCCGTGCACAAGAGAGCAGAGGAAGCAGTGATGCAGAGGGCCAGAATTCTGAGAGCGAGCGGAGGTACAGAAAGTAGATGGAGCGTGTGGTCAGTGAGCCAGAAAGCAGAGAGGAACCGGTTGGCCGGAAAGAGGCAGTGAGCTGTAGATTGGGAAAAAGGATGAGGGATGTAGAATGGGAGAAAGGATGCAAGATGCAGAAGCAACACAAAAGAATGAAGGACTGTAAAATGCGGGAGGAATTTTAGAGTGTAAAGTGTGAGTTGGGAGTATGATTTGGAGTGTGGCAGGGGCTGGTGAGTGCAAATTGTGACTTGACAGTGTGACATTGCACGTGAGTTTTTGTAGGACAGAGAGGTTCAGGAATGCAAGTTGTGATGGGGAGTTGGTGAGATGTGTGATGTGTGTTCGTGAGAGAGGTGTGTGGGTGTTTGGGGGATTGGAGAATATAGAAGGGGAATATTGTTAGCATTACACTGATAATGATCGATTTAGTTAATACTATTAAATAGGCATGCACATTAAAGCAAAAATGTAGCCAAATCAAATACTATTCTGCCAGCCAGAGACATCTGGAACTCTTCCTATTAAATTAGTACAAAGGATACATAATAATGATACCCTGGCTCCCTTTTAGCCTTGCACTCTGCCTCTTTCCTGCAATGTGGCAATCTTACACCCTCCAGTTAATAAAACATGTCCTGCAAAAATGCTGCACTAAATAAAGGTTTGTGTCACAAAATTTGTCATTTCACACTGCAGAACTTGCCATTTCATGCTGCAAAATACTGGAAGGTCTGCCTTCAGTAGTGGCTGTCATGTCAGTCTTGTTCCTCCTATGGGCCACCTCATCCCAGTACTTGGGTCAGTCAAACCCTCACGGCTATCAATGCTCTTCTTCATTCCAGTACTTTTGGTTAGGTTAACCTCACAAATGTTACAGAACTACATGAGTCTGTGTTGGGAGACGGGTCTAATGACTGTAGGGGTGTATCGGGCATGGGTGGATGGTGGGTATACCGTGTTCTCCCGAGATATTCTCCCTTGCACCCAGAGGGAAGGTCTTTTCCCATGAGATCCTCCCGCTGAGTACCACCCCCAGGGGCACTATCGGGTAGTGGCCTTACCACCCTGGCCTCATGGAAAGGGGGTGCCCCTTGGGGAGAAGGGATGACATCTTGAATTTGTCACAAAATGTTCCTGCATTAATACACATATATATGCTTGACAACAGTGTAAGACCACTGTCCTCCTCCAAGTTGTTGTGGGGACATCTTGTTACCACCTAACACCAGTTGACTACCAGGCACACTGTTAGATTTCAGATTGAGTACCACTAAGCTGATCTCTCAAGAACCATGGAGTGATCTCTCCTTGGGAAACACGAGGAAGAAGGCACCCCCTGAATATTAACCACAGGGGGTTCCCATTCCTTGGCCCTCATTACGACCCTGGCGGAGAACCATGGTGCAATTTGCACCATGGTCCATGGCGCAAAGCTGCCAACTCCGCCATGGGGGTTGGCGGACTTACCGCCCCATTCCGACCTTGGCGGGGCGGTAAGTCCCCAATCCCCATTTTACCCTTCCCCATTCCCATTTTTGCCCCATAGGGCATAATGGGAGTGGGGAAGGCGTTAATTACGCCACCGTAAATTACGGTGGCGTAATTAACATCAAGGTCCCGTAGCGCCATGGATTTTTCTGCCCGGAAAAAGCAGGCGAAAAAGGCTCCATGGCGCTACGGGAACTCGTAGTAAGGCGGAAGGGTACGCCATGATTTACGCTGGCGTAAACCCTTTCCGCCAGGGTCGGAATGAGGGCCCTTGTCTTTCCCAAAGTTCCTCTCTGTGTGTGGGGGCACTGGAACAGCAGTATGGAGTACAAGCACCAGTGTTGATCATAGGTAGGGCAAACTGTGTGAAAGATTATAAGGACAACATGAGTAAAGCGTTAATGACGTCTAAGGTGTTCCCACACAATCTCTGACCTGATTTAACTGTGAGTGGGAAAGCAGTCACTTGTGAGGAAGGAGACCCTCATGTTAGTGTTTTAGTGCACAGGAAGTGCTCAGCCACTCAAAATAAAAATGTAGATCAATGGGTTTTCTGCTTAGTACTCCTTTAAAAAAGAAAACCAAAAAATCCTAATTACGTATTACATATCAATGAAAATAGTCTTGGCCGCCAGAGTTCTAGAAAGCGCGCTATGCAAGCTCTGTAATCTGATGGTATCTGACCCTTGAAAGATGCTGAGCCATTGGATCAGTTTCCTCATATCCTGGTATAAGCGTGTAGGCCGTGATAGGATGTGACAATATGTCCGCAGTGGCCAGCTTGGATGAGGATAATCATTGTTTTGAATGATTCTTCGTTCTGTGGTGCAGAGACAGGGAAGAAAATGTACTGCTGTTATAAAGCTGTGTCCAGAGGGGTTGCCAGATGCACAGTACACCCCTCTCCAAGCCCCCTCCTAGAAACTAGTGGGCCAGGAGCCCCCCTCCCTGGCTTCCCCGGAAAAGCCCTGTGAAACCTGTCAACCAAGGTAGGTGCAGATACATTCTTGGTAAAAACCGAAGTCCTGTCCTTTGGCCCGTAGCCTACCCAGTCAATCAGATACTATATCAATCTTCCACGATGTTGAGAGTCAATTATCTTCTTCACTTTGTATTTGTCTTGTCGTCCGACTGCCGGAGGTTGCGAAAGGTGTCTGTTTCCGTATGTTGTAGAGTGAGAAACTGGCTTCTGGAGGGAAACATGGAAGATAGGGTGTATTCTGTAGATATCTGGAAGAGACATAGCCACCAAATTAATCACCTTTTCAATAGGAAAAGGACAGATGAAATTCAGTTTCCACTTGTTGGCACATGAAGGATCTTGTATGTATTTAGTGGATAGCCAAATCCTATCATGCATGTGGCACATCTCTTTGAGTCTGCAAATGTCTTGGCCAGGTTGTGTGCATGTTTAAGGTTTGTTGATGCCCTTAAGAAGCCTGTATTTAATAGTCTGAGTCTTTCAGCAGCTGCCAGTATATCAGTGTCTGGTTTCTTGGTTATGGGAATGGAAATAAGATGATAACCTAAGAAAGATGAAATGAGGTATCTGCAACAGAGGTATGATATGAATTTCTATAGGAAAACCTAGCTAGGGGTAACTGTGTGACCCAATCTTCATCTCTTTCCGTGGCATAGCATTGCAAGAATTAGCCTATGACCTGATTCACCCTCTCAGTCTGTCCATCACTTCGCGAGTGATAAGCAGATGAGAACCTTAATTCGATCCTTAATAGTCATCTGACTTCTCTCCAAAATCTTTACACAAATTGTGTTCCTCTATCTGTAATAATGGATTCAGGGGATGGTGAGCAAGAACAGAAGCAGTAGACATTCTTGGCAACGCAATAAAGTGAGCCATTTTTGTAAAGGAAAGGGGGTCAGTGATAAAGTCCATTGCACACACTTTCCTGGGGCCCAAAGGGACCAGTAAAGGCTCAATCATCAGGGCTCCAGAAAGCGAGCTGTGCATGCTCCTTAATCTGATGGCTTAAAATATGCACAGCCGCCAGATCAGTTTCATCATATCAAGGTATGAGACGTCACATTGTGTCCACAGCAGCCATCTTGGATGAGGATAATCATCACTCTGAATGATTCTTCGTCCTGTGGTGCAGGGACATGAAACAAAATATACTGGTGTTAGAATGCCTTATCCAGAGGGGTTGCCAGAGGGGCTCTGGCAGCAAACAACTACAGCACCTGCTGTAAGGAAAGGTGTTCCTAGCACAACCAGCACCAGGAGGGATAAACAAACAGCAGAACTATGAGCCCATTGGAGCATAGTTCCCAGTTATTGAAATGCTGTTTCCTGTACATACCTTGTTCCTACAGAAGGAGCTCTTCTGTGCACACAAGAAGATTGCCTTGTTCTGCTGTGTGCTATACATCATTGAAGTACAGTAAAGGCCTGACGCACTAACAAGTCCATCTGCATAGCTGAAGAAGTAGAGGGAACAATCTAAGAGAATATGTGAACAGACTATATTTAAATGCAAAAGTGTGTGACAAACCCCCCCTGCTTCACTCTGAGGACCACCAGTGGGGTGACCAAGGATCCTGGATGCATCACCAAGCTAGGGGTTGAATTTTACTGGATTGCTATGGGAGGATATCCTGGTCACCCTTCCTTAGTCTCCATCTGATGTCAAAGATCAGTCACATGATGACTATTATGGGAAGGATCCATTTAAGGAGGGGCACCACATCTACCCATGTTAAGCAGGGACTATATGGGATCAGGTATATCAGGCTCTCTTCAACCCCAAAGCACAGTACTTTTGCATCTGGTGAAGCTGGTAACTTAGCAGTTGCAGGCCGTTTAAGGGAATTGAGGGACGGTGGTCCAGCCACATGGAAAAAGGAATGCTATCCACAGAGAAGAAAAGGGGGACTTGAATCAAGAAGGTAAACTGACTTGTCAACCAGCCATTCATTGTACCAAGCCTCCACTGTCATACAATTAGGAACAGATAAGCTCATCGGCCACATTGAGAAAAAGTAAAGGTGTGACCACCAGAGCAAGGACAACCCAAGAGAAGGCACTAGACAACCCCAAGTCCCATCTCAGAATCAAAAGTCAAACTCGGTGCTGGGACCCCTCCATCCAGTTCCTATACTAGCAACCTAAAGAGGAAAAGGAAATTGGGGTCTCCAAGATGATGGAGGTGGTTCTTGATTCGGTAGTCCAGCAGGCACCAGTGATGAACCTAGAACAAAGGAATTATGATTCCAGGTTCCATATATTAAACCTGAACATCTGGGTTTCCATAACCCAGAGAAAGGCTGGAAGGCTGGGCAGACAGAGAGAAGACCAAGTAAGGGGAGGGACAAGCCAATCTCAATTCCCAATGCAGGACTGTAGGCCATCACTTGCTGTTCTGGCTTGATCCTGAGATTCAAGCCTCATCCAATCTACCATAAAAGAGTCTCATTTCACCAGAGAGTGGATGGGCGGCAGAACCTACAAAATCCAAGTCCCTTTTCTAAGTTGGAAGCAGTTGGAGTAGGAGTTAATGATAGAGGCAGAAGACTGGAACTGTTTTGTAGCAGGTTAGAGGAAAGACCAAGAAGACCTGGGGGTGACAAGAACTCTGGAGGTTGGAAGAGAGCTCCAGAAGGTAAGGACAACCTGGAGCCTGGGAGCTGGATGAGCGGCCCAGGAGCTCAAATGGAGGAGCCAAGAGATGTGGGACATCAGGTAAGGTGTGAGGGAGTGGTGGCCAAAGCTAGTAAAGTTATCCTGTGTGCACATTTTGCCCAAAGGGATCAGGATGATAGTGGGAGAAATCTGGTGAGTGGAGAAAGTTTTGCCCAGAATGGTGATGATGGTGGCAGAGAGAAATGCCTGCTGCACTTTAGGCTGTCCCTATATATTACTATGCCCCTGCACTGTTAGTGTACCCTAACGATTGGCTTTGAACTACATTTCTTTTTATCTGTCTGGTTACTGATCCCCATCATCTACGAAACAAGTGATTAAAGGTTATGGGGATATGTACCCCGATAATGACCCCCTACACTCCAACATCCTTAGCCTTACAGGCACATACAACTCTCTCATCGAAACATCAAAAGATCACAAAGTTTGCATGTGTGGACATCCACACCCACCAACATGTTTTTTCTGCGGTGCCCATGTTTCCCTTAATGAGGACATGTTCAGGCCTGCAACTCTCCCAGTTGAGGACTAACATAGAGGTGATTGCCTAGGACTGAGGTGGAGAATCGTTGCACGAACAATGTGCTATATTTTTGTGTACAGAAAATTGCAGTCACCACACAATGGTCTGCCACTGGCCTGTTAAGGTCCACAACATGCTGACAATGGCCATAAGTTGACAGCCATTAATTGTAGCTAAATTAAAGCCAAGTTTGAGGAACAAGATTGCTTTTTACTACCAATGAGGGCTGTGGCCTAGCCACGCTTATGGTCATAGCATTCCTGGGGCTTCTAAGTCATCTCTCTTCCACCTCTTCATTGTCCACCCTCTTCCTCGATTAAGAAAGATGCCAATTGGTGTCATGCTCCTTCAGAATTCTATGCGACTTAAGGTGGAAAATATAAAAAGTGATATTGCTGTTAATTTGAAATCCCTGTTGGATAATACCCCCACATTCAGCACAGAAAAACCAACTGCTCATTTACCTCGTTTTGTCTTCTCTGAAGTGACTGATTGTGATGCTGGAAATGCATTGGAGGGACAGGGCCTCCGTATGCTTGTCCTTTACTGCTTTTTATCGTGTGTTCTGTTGTGTTTTCCGCGCAGGAGTTCATGTGGGACTCCTGGCGGC
Organism: Ambystoma mexicanum; assembly: GCF_040938575.1. Classification (NCBI taxonomy): domain Eukaryota; kingdom Metazoa; phylum Chordata; class Amphibia; order Caudata; family Ambystomatidae; genus Ambystoma; species Ambystoma mexicanum. The sequence goes on along the minus strand of NC_090930.1, from coordinate 1,104,001,916 downwards.
GCAGATCTCTCGCTTTTGGTTTGGTGAACAGACCCATGGGATACCCTTATGGCACCCATGGGTAGAGGTATAATCCTGTGCCCCTAGTGTATGCTTTTGGGCACCTATGTGTGGCCCACAGAGCACGGTATGGGCTGGTGGCAGCTCTGTGCTGAAATGACTGGATGCCCAGGCCCTGTCATTGGAATCAGTAGATTCCTGATGGAGGAAAAATGGCCCCCCTGGCCTCTTGCCTTCCTTCACCTGTTACCCTGAACTTCCCGATGTCCCGGGGACCCCTACCTCTGTCCCTTCGCCCTGACTGGCTTTTGGGCGGAAGTTCCGTATATGGTAGTGTGAGGAAGTGCCAACCAGACTGGCTGGAGCCTTCTCAACGACCGTATGTTGTGGGTACGCCTGTGGGCGGGACCTCGGTGAATGGAGTGTGTGACGAATATACATTCTATGTTATGACTGTCTAGTATCTGGTGTTTGACACAATGGTTGAGACAGCCCTGCCCGAAACCGGTATGAATGCAACTTGGAGTGTTAAATGGCTTGGTACATAACTTGTTGTGAGTGTCTGGAGAGAAGTGAATGGCCTGAATACCTCGTGTGCCCGATTGGCTGCCTGCCTGCATGAATGCCTGTAGTCGTGATTGGATGCTTGAGTATGACCCAGCGGAATGAATGGGAGATCAACAGTCATCTGGGTACCTCTCACTGCTAGGAATCGTGTTCAGAAGCTGAAGTCCACTATGACGAGTAACTGGAGTGAAGCTTAACCTTGAGCCCTGCTGGACGAGAAGAATTGCTGTTGCTCTCCTTCGCAATCTGAAAGCTGCTGTGCTTCAAGAACTGACCCAGAGAGGACCTGGTAAGGGCCCTCTTCCCGAGCTACGAGGGACCATTGTGCACAGCTGATGTTTGCCTAAGCTCCCTGTTAGACAGACCTTCGACAGGCTGCCCACCCGATACGGGGACTGCTGCGGAACGCCAGAGAGAAGCGCCCGGACTGTTGTCCGTCACTGTCGCCGACCGCCGTCGCCGACTGGAGCCGCCGTGCTCCCGTTGCCTAAGAAACTACATTGATCCAAGGACAGTCTCGTCTGCATCATCGCCGCTGTATCCTGCTGGAGAAGGCCTGACCGCCACCCAAAGACCACAGAGACACCGACGACTCGACGCCCTTGCTGGGCCACAGTTCTTCAACTCTTTGCGGTCCAGAACTATTGACACCGAGGTGCCCCGCATGCCTCTTCCTTGCAGGACGTTTACGCTTCCCCGGCTACGAGCACCGCTAAGAACGACGCAGCCACTTCACCGTCATAGCTCGACCTATTCTCCGTCGGACGTTCGACGACCCGTGACTCCTGCCTGGAAGGGAGGACAGTCAAGAAGGGTTGTCTATTTCCCCAACGCGGAACGCTACAACACCAAGGTACTTTGGGGTTGCAGAACTCTTGGGAAGTCTAGGGATGAACAATATATGCACTGGGCTTGTATCTTTCTTCTACAGGTTGCCCAGGTGGGGGGATCTCCACACAGAGCTGTGTTTAACGGTAGTTACCAGTATTCTGCCAAGTGTTCAACCATATTGCTTTCCTTCCTCTCTCTACTGCTGGTTTCCTCTTTATTTGGATCTGTGTGTCATTCTGACCGTTTGCACTTGAATAAGATCTAATAACGTTAGTGGTACCACTTTAGAATTGTACATATTTACCATTGTTGATTTTCGGAGTACAAAGTGAGTTACCGTGATTGTGTATATGACCTTAAATATTAATGATATAAAGACTGTGTTTTAACTGATACAGTGTGTGGTCATTCCTTCGTGGGTGCTCTGGGACTACACTGTACTTAAGAACCAGCTCGCATCACCTTCCAAGAAGCTAGGCCTTGATTGCTCGACTACGTTACCATAATAGAGAATCTTAGCAGGGGTCTCTGTGCCTCCCCTCTACCATATAGAGAGCAGAAGTGCAGACCCCTCCTCTGGTCTTTACAGCTGTTGGCAGTGGTGGGATGCTTATGGTTTTAAGACTCAGTGTATAACCGTGCCACTTACGAAGGATATCTGCACTTTGTTAAATTAAGGTTTAGTCGTGTGCAAGATAACTGCATTACACGCAATGGAATCTATTGCGAATGGTAAATTGACTCGGATGAGCTTAGAGGCTCTCCAGAGTGCTTGTGAAGCCAGGCAATTAGACTTTGAGCATAAGTCTAGGGCTGAGCAAATAGCTGCCCTGGTGGACTACTAGATCAATTGTGAAACTCTTGAAGGGGGGAATGCAACCAATGAGGACTCTACCCTGGGGTTGTCACCAAAACTGATTCTGGGAATGCCGCCATTCCTGCTGCCTCCGTTCCGAACCCCAGCAGTTCTTTAGAGCTTGAGTTATTGAGGATGAAGTTAGCCTTTGAATATCACAAGTTGGAACTAGATGCTGAGCTTAAGAAATAGGATTTGGCACAGCAAGTGGAGCTCAAGAACCGGGATCTTAAGCTAAAAGATAGGGATCTTGAACTCAAAGATAAAGACCTTGAAATCAAGAACCGGGACACTGAATGTCAGCGAATCCAGTTAGAGAAAGCTCGAGTGGGGACTTCAGCGAAACCAGTTGAGAGTGTCAGGTCCCCAGCAACCAAGTTTATGAAAGATTTGGTTGGTCTGTATGCAGAGGATTCTGATATCCTCCAATGGATTGAAGTGGTTGAAATGGCATGTGCAATTCAGGATGTTGATAAGAGAGATTGGGCTAAGTGTTTGTTAAGCATAGTGCCTCAAACTGGATATGACTGTATTCTGAAACTGAGTGTAGAAGAAAGGGGTCAGTATGAGTGCATGAAGTCTGCTTTAATCGCCAAGTTTGGCAAAACGCCTACCCAATATCTTAAACGGTTCAGGGATTTTAAGAAATGAGAGAATGTGCCTTGGGTTGACTGGGTGAGTGCGGCGCACATGAACATGATGGGGTGGATTGATGGTTACAAAGTGAAAACGTTTGTTGAATTATCTCACCTCTTGTTTTTTGAGCATTTTTCGGAGCCTGTTCGCCAGAGCTGCGTCAGTATGTTGCTGACCAGAACATTTTGGACCCCTTCAAGCTGGCTAGGTTGGCTGACAAGTGGGTCTCCCACCGGGTGTCCCCTAAGGACTCCAGTGGGAAGGACAAGGACAAAGAAAATTGGGCCTCTCAGAAAGCTGAGGAGTCCTAAAAGCATTCACAGTCGGGTAAACCAAAACCTTCCTCTCCGAAGACCCAAAAACCTAGTTGGTGAGAGTAAGAGTAGCGGTCCGCCTGCTGCAAAGCAGGGTCCCAGTGGTTCCAGTACCGTACCCAGCGTGCCCGGCACATGCTGGGTTTGTGGGGCTCTGGATCACCGAAGGGGTGACCCCAAGTGTAAGGGTAAGGCACTTGGAGTCCAGGGTGTCAGCCTGACCTATCCCTACTGCGTACCTGAGGTGGAGGCCACCGTCCTCCCCTCCTCTACTGGGATCACCTTCGGTGCTCCCATAGAGATTTTCTTAGGGTCCCTTGGGACCTGGGACCAGTATGCAGAAGTACTGGCGACTATCCCGCAAAACACTTGTAGGTTTTTGAGAAGTGTCCTCTTGAATGGCCAGCCTTCTACTGGTTTGGGAGACACTGGGGCAAGCCTGGCAGTGGTGGACAGGACCCTGCTCAAGCCAAAGGACTATGTAGGTGCTCCTCTGAGAACCACCAGGTTAGCTGGTGGGACTCCCAAATTTTTGCCTGTAGCCTTAGTCAACATTAAGATTGGAGACAAGACAGCAAAGCTTCCGGTCCTGGTTCAGGACAACGTACCTGCGAATATTTTGTTGGGAAACGATTTGATCGAATTGGGGATGATCACGGATGGTCTACCCATGGCTGCTGTGGCAGTCACCCGACCGCAGGTCACACAGGGTCCGGCTGCGAGCTCGGTACCCTTGCCAACGGTGAAACCCAAGGCACGAAAGAAACGGAGGAGTAAGAAGGCCACCTTTGTGGAGGGAGCCCCTACTCCTCCCACTGTTCCGACAGCACCCATTGGGATCCATGCTCCGGACGGGCTGGGTCCAGTGGTAAATCCCGTCTCAACTCCTGTGGGAGACTAGCCAGAAGACTTTTCTGTGGGAGAGGCTCTTAACCCGGAGGATCATCCCGACATTCAATGCGTGTTGGCTGAAGGGGGACCATCCTGGGCGGACTTCTGTAAGGGACAGAGAGAGTGCCCCTCTCTCGATGGTCTGAGGACACAGGGAGAAGTGCCTAGGACATTTCGGATTATTGGGGGGGTGAGCTCCTTGCTAGTGAGCCCACTAAGCCTGAACCTGGTGCCCTCAAGAGGTTGGTGGTACCCCAGTTTTTATGGCCCTTCCTGCTGCAGTTGGCGCATGAGGTGCCCATGGCTGGTCGTCTTGGTACCAAGAAGACTAAGGAGAGGCTCTCTGCATATTTCTACTGGCCACGGATGGGAGTAGAAGTGGAGTCCCACTGCAGGACCTGCCCAACAAGCCAGCTGTCTGGCAAGACTGGAGGCAGAGTCATTGCCCCACTGCATCCGTTGCCAGTGGTGGGCGCACCGCTTGAGAGGGTTGGCATCGACATTGTCGGTCCCCTTGACCCCCCCATGTCGGGTGGACATCAGATCATCCTAGTTTTGTTAGATCATGCCACCAGGTACCCTGAGGCTATACCCCTTCGGACGGTTAAGGCCAAGGTGGTTGCCAGGGCTCTCCTGGGCATTTTCAACACTGTTGGATTCCCTAAGGATGTTGTCTCTGATAGAGTATCCAACTTCATGTCGAGTTACATGAAAACCATGTGGAAAGAATGTGGGGTAACTTACAAATTTTCCACCTCTTACTACCCCACACAAACGGGTTGGTTGAGAGATTTAACAAAACTCTCAAGGGCATGTTAAGCGCTTTGGAAGAGCCCATCCGGAAGAAGTGGGATCTTCTCCTGCCATGCCTGCTGTTTGCTTACAGAGAGGTACCTCAAGAGGGTGTTGGTTTCAGCCCCTTTGAGTTACACTTTGGACATCCTGTGAGGGGGCCCCTCGCCTTGATCCGAGAAGTTGGGAGGCCACCCCTCCAGGTCCCGCCAAGCAAGTGGGGGACTATGTGTTAGGCCTCAGACAGAGGATGACACAGATGATGGGTCAGGCAACAGCGAATCTTATGGCCAGCCAGGAACTGAATAAGTATGGCATGACCTTAAAACATCGCAAGTGGATGGGACTCTGGGCCAGGAGGTCCTTGTGATGGAGCCTACCAAGCCTCGAGCTTTGGTGGAGAAATAGACTGGACCCTTCAGGATAATCTCCAAGATGGGCGAGGTCAATTATCTGGTTGACATGGGAGCCTCTGGGGTAGCCCCTCAGATTTTCCATGTTAACAGGCTCAAGCCTTTCCACAGACGGGACGAAGTCTTATGCCTCTTGCTAGCTTCAGGGCAAGAAGAGGATGAGAGTGAGCCCCTTCCTGATTTGCTGCATAGCAACCCTCAGGATGGCTGCATGGAGGGAGTGCATCTCTCTCCCGATCTGACGACAGAGCAGCAACAGGCCTGCCAGGCTTTGCTCCGGCAGTACACCTCTCTGTTTTCACTGACACCAGGCCTTACACCGTGGTGTAGGCACGAGATTGACACTGGTGACAGTGTGCCTGTCAAAAGCAGGTGCTACCGTATGTCAGATACCGTCAAGAACCACATCCAGGCTGAGGTCGCCAAGATGTTGGATCTGGGTGTTATTGAACCCTCAACCAGTCCCTGGTCCAGTCCTGTGGTCCTTGTCCCCAAGACAAGTTCCCAGGCAGGCACCAAGGATTGGAGGTTCTATGTGGACTACCAAGGAGTCAATGCCGTCACCAAAACTGACACTCATCCTTCGCCCGGTGCTGATGAGCTCTTGGACACCATAGGTGTTGCCAAATTTGTGAGCACCTTCGACCTTACCTCAGGCTATTGGAAAATAGCTCTGAAGGACCATGCCAAGGACTGAAGACTGTCAGAGGGCCTTTCATGGTTTGAAAGGAAGTCTGTGTCGGGCACCCGTGCTGTGTGCGCCTGATTACAGCAAGCCCTTTATCGTTGTCCCAGTTAGATGACAAAGGAAGAGAACATCCGATCATGTTCATCAGTGGACAATTTAAGGGTAGGGAACTTAGGTGGGCTACTGTTGAAAAGGAATGTTTTAGTATTGTTTGGAGCCTTTCGTGTTTTAGACCCTACCTTACCCGGTCTACCTTCAAGGTCCAAACCGATCATAAGCCTCTGCAGTGGCTTATGCAGATGAAGGGTGAAAACCCGAAACTGCTCAGGTGGTCCATTAGTCTGCAAGGACTAGACTTTACCATTGAGCACAGACCAGGGAAGAGTCACGATAATGCAGAGGGCCTTTCTAGAGGTATGTTGACCTTCTGGATGAGGGTGCCTATCCCTTGGGAGATTAGGCACCCTCCTCCTCAGTCTGGGGGGGGGGGGTGACTGTGATGCTGGAAATGCATCAGAAGGACCGGGCCTCCGTATCCTTGTCCTTTACTGCTTTCTATTGTGTGTTCTGTCATGTTTTCCGCACAGTAGTTCATGTGGGACTCCTGATGGTGCAGCTCTCTTACTTTTGGTTTGGTGAACAGACCCATGGGATACCCTTATGGCACCCCTGGTTAGGGGTCCAACCCTGTGCCCCTAGTGTATGCTTTTGGGCACCTATGTGTGAACCACAGAGCAGGGTACAGGCTGGTGGCAGCTCCGTGCTGAAATGACTGGTGCCTTGAGCGTCCTCCATTTTGAGATGCCCAGGCCCCGTCATTGGAATCAGTAGATTCCTGATGGAGCAAAATGGCCCCCCTGGCCTCTTGCCTTCCTTCACCTGTTACCCCTGCCTCTGTCCCTTCCCCCTGACTGGCTCTTGGGTGGAAGTTCCGTATATGGTAGTGTGGGGAAGTGCCAACCAGACTGGCTGGAGCCTTCTCAACGACTGCATGTTGTGGGTACGCCTGTGGGAGGGACCTAGGTGAATGGAGTGTGTGACGAATATACATTCTATGTTGTCACTCTCTAGTATCTGGTGTTTGACACAATAGTCTAGACAGCCCTGCCCGAAACCGGTATGAATGCGGCTTGGAGTGTTGAATGGCTCGGTACTTGTCCCAATACACATAACTTGTTGTGAGTGTCTGGAGAGAAGTGAATGGCCTGAAAACCTTGTGTGCCTGATTGGCTGCCTGCCTGCATGAATGCCTGTAGTCGTGATTGGATGCTTGAGTATGACCCAGCGGAATGAATGGGAGATCAACAGTATATCTGGGGACCTCTCACTGCTAGGAATCATGTTCAGAATATGAAGTCCACTACGACAAGTAACTGGAATGAAACTTAATCTTGAGCCCTGCTGGATAAGAAGAGTTGCTGTTGCTCTCCTTCGCAATATGAAAGCTGCTGTGCTTCAAGAACTGACCCAGAGAGGACTTGGTAAGGCGCTCTCTTCCCGAGCTATGAGGGACCATCGTGCACAGCTGATCTTTGCCTAAGCTCCCGGGTAGACAGACTTTTGACAGGCTGCCGACCCGATACGGGGAATGCTGCGGTACTCAAGGAGAAGCGCCCGGACTGTTGTCCGTCGCTGTCATCGTTCGCCGTCGCCGACTGGAGCCGCCGTGCTCCCATTGCCTAAGAAACTTCATTGATCCAAGGACGCTCTCGTCCGCATCGTCGCCGCTGTATCCTGCTGGAGAAGGCCTGAATGTCGATGCGGCGAGGAGCATCCACCGGTGGCATTCCCGCCACCCAAAGACCACAGAGACGCCGACGACTCGATGCCCTTGCTGGGCCACAGTTCTTCAACTCTTTGCGGTCCAGAACTATCGACACCGCGGTGCCCCGCATGCCTCTCCCTTGCAGGACACTTAATGCTTCCCCGTCAACGAGCACCGCTAGGAACGACGCAGCCACTTCACCGTCATAGCTCGACCTATTCTCCGTCGGACGTTCGATGACCGTGACTCCTGCCTGGAAGGGAGGACACTCAAGAAGGGTTGTCGATTTCCCCAACGCGGAACGCTACAACACCAAGGTACTTTGGGGTTGCAGAACTCTTGGGAAGTCTAGGGATGAACAATATATGGACTGGGCTTGTATCTTTCTTCTACAGGTTCCCCAGGTGGGGGGATCTCCACACAGAGCTGTGTTTAACAGTAGTTACCAGTATTCTGCCAAGTGTTCAACCATCTTGCTTTCCTTCCTCTCTCTACTGCTGGTTTCCTATTTATTTGGATCTGTGTGTCATTCTGACCGTATGCACTTGAATAAGATCTAATAACGTTAGTGGTACCACTTTAAAATTGTACATATTTACCATTGTTGATTTTCGGAGTACAAAGTGAGTTATCGTGATTGTGTATATGACCTTAAATATTAATTATATAAAGAGTGTGTTTTAACCGATACAGTGTGTGGACATTCCTTCATGGGTGCTTGGGGACTACACTGTACTTAAGAACCAGCTCGCGTCACCTTCTGAGAAGCTAGGCCTTGATTGCTTGACTACGTTACCATAATAGAGAATCTTGGCAGGGTTCTCTGTGCCTCCCCTCTACCATATAGAGAGCGGAAGTGCAGACCCCCTTTCGGTCTTTACACTGTTGTGAGAGTCTTGTAGACGCTGGAAAAACTGAAGCCGACTAATTGTAAGGGTGAGATCTGCCCTGCGGCTATTGTCAAATCTTGTGCCTGCTTCTTGCCCCTTTGATCACTAAATGTGTTAATTTATCTTTCACAGAAAGCCATGTTTCTACTTCTATTAAACATGCTTGGATCTCCCCCTTGCTAAAATAAACCTCCTTGGTCCAAACCTTGTAGCAACTATCACGCCGTTCCTTTTGAAAATTCTGGACATGATTCAAGATTTTTTTGGCTGTTATAAGATCTTAGGCCCAAAACAGTCAGTATTCAGAAGCCATCATAGTACGGAATCCACCTTGTTGGACCTAAAAACAAACATCCTACAACATCTTGATAAAGGACAGACCACTCTATTGCTGCTTCTGGACCTGACTGCAGCATTTGATTTAGTGGATCATGCTACACTGGTCACCAGGCTTCAAGAATTTGCCGCTTTTTCCCACAAAGCTTTGAGTTGGGTTTTGTCTTTCTTTTCTAATCGAATGGCCAAAGTTTATTGTGAGGAGGCAACTGCACCGGGCATTGTGTATCCCCTATGCTTTTTAATATTTTCCCTCTGCCTCTTTTTGAATTATTGGAATCAAAAGGTGTAATTTAAGCAAATTATGCAGACGACACCCAGTGTCTTATTCCTCTTACGGGTAATTATGCTGATGACTCCATGACAATTAATACCACCTATAATCTCAAAAATAGGTGGAATGCTACTTAATGGTTTGGCGCTTAACACCTCTAAAACGGAAATTATGATTGTGTGCACTGCATATAAGCTTCGTAATTCAGACCGTACATATCAAACTTTCAAAGTGGCTGAATGTTTTCTTAAATCTCGACTTAAAGTCAAGACCTTAGGAGTTATCCTGGAACAAGAGCTGAGTATGAAAGCCCATGTTAGCCATCTTGTTTCAGGCTCCTCTTACTATCTCCAATCTCAAATCCGCCCTTTTCTTGACCCGAGTTGTTGTGCCACTTTGGCTTGTGCCATTATTTGGTCACGTCTAGATTATTGTTCAAGCTTACTGCAGGGCCTGGGGCAGTGGAAGATTGTTCAGAACAAGGCAGTCTGAGTGGAATGTAGACTGCACAAATCAGATCATGTATTTGTGGCAAGGAAGTCTTTGCATTGGCTTCCTATGGGGGAAACAAATTATCTTCCATACCGTTTGTATTGCACACTCCTGCCTATTTCGGAAGTGTCCTTTCTACCTTTCCTCTCTGCTGGAATGGCTCCCAGCAAGATGCACATTGGGGTCTAACTAAACTGGCATTCTGCTGCCCCAAAGGCTAAACTTTCTATTGTGTTGGATGGATGCTTTCCAATAGCAGTCCCTCACCTATGGAATGCATTGCCGCCAGATTTAAGGTCCTGTTCCTCTCTTGTATCCTTTAAGTGCAGACTCAAGACCTTCTTGTTTGAATGAATGGTCTCTCTCAGCTAAATCACTTCTGACGGGACGGCTAGTTGCTTGTTTTATTTGTATGTATGTCCTTGTCTGCACTTCCATGCCCAAGGGCCCTGTTCCAGCGCATTATGAATAAAAAAATTAAAAAATGAATACATTTCTCCATTGCCTCTGCCATTGTCTGCTATCGTCCAGCCAAGCTCCCTTGTCATATCTTCTATGGCAGACTGGTGTTTGTCTTGGTAGTTAGGGACACAATGACAGGGTCATATGTTGCTGCAATGGCCTTAAGGTTAACAACTGGAGTCAGCTCTTGGGTTTCATCAACTACCTCATCTCCCTCCCTGGCGTCAGTCAGGCCCCCCAGGGATGGGTGACAATTACAGAATTGTTGTGTCATGCTCCTTCGGGGGAGGGGGCAAACAAGGCTGATATGCAAATGAGGCATGTTCATGGCCACGTGCAAAAGGCATGTGCTGGTATTGTGACAAATGTTGGAGTTGACTGTTTCCCCTGTCTACGTGGCTGATTGCTGGCTTGCGACAGGTGGATTAGGAGTTGGGGACTAGGTGCCCAGGTGGCAGAAGGTGTAGCTATTTCATCCTTAGTCATACTTTCATCACTCTCTCTCACTCTGATTTTAGATTGATAGCACCAGAGAGAATAACTGTTGGATGTGCCATTAATTGTATAGTTTTTAACACTAGAGGTTTGGCACATTGGAGTCATAATCAATGTTTCAGATGAATAAGGTATGCAAGTGGTAATTAGTAGTTCCACAGCTGTCCCCATGACTACATTTCTAAAACGTCATTTTATGTATGATTTAATGCTGCACTGTTATTGCTAATGTTTCCAGCATGGCTTTAACTCCGCTCATGTGTGCATGAACGAAGCAACCAGTCTGTGTTTTGGAGGCTGTTCCACTTTGTAGTCAGGCCCCAGTGATCCATGTATGTTATGCTGTGTGGGTCCCTACAAAAGGCCTTTACACCACTGCTGCAGCCTCTTACACCGAGGCTGCACTCTGCAACAGTGTTGAGCCCTGACTTGGAGAAATGTGTCTGATGCGCCTGTGGCGCGTGGTGCTTACCTTAAGCCCTGGCACCAGCATCACTGTTGCCAAAATCCTCCAATCCACCCATGTCCAGGATTGTGTGTGCCTGCTTCTCTCAATGGCATATAGTAAGATGGATGCTGTCCCACCTCCCATCTGAGGATGTGCTTCCTGTCCCGTGAAATTAGGGCCTAGATAAGGGTCATCCACCATTTCTTCCGGTCATAAACTGTTCATGGGACAATGACCACAGTGTCAAATAATTGTTCCTGAAACCCCTTTAACAATAGGTTTTCCTCCTATTCGGTTTATGTTTAGTGGATATGGAGAGCAAAGAGTACTTGGACCTTAGCTGGCAATGTGGTTGTTAGGGAGGTTGGGTGACAGTGAACCCAGCCTTAGCCAAAGCAGAGATCTGAACACTGGGTCAACCTAGAAATCCTACCTCGGCTCTTTCTCTGGATGCGCATATGGCGATTCAAGATAGTTTACATGCAGACAATCTACAGCATGAACATTGAGTCCTCCCACTTGCTCCCTCTATGCAGTATACCATCAGAAAACGTAAAATCACATGAATTCCATAAATGTATCAATGAATCCATGCATTTATCCATGAATTCCACGAATTCCATGAATTTATGAATTCACATGAATTTATCTGCAACCAGCTTCACCTGGTTGCAGATAATCTGTGCAGGAATAAAAGTCAACGTCCTTCCTGCAGTTCTGGTCAAAGGTCGGCTGTGTTCACATTGGTTCCAGACAGCTGAGGAGGGTGAATATTTCCTTGGTTTATGACTGCATGGATGTGTCAACAACATGACAAAAAAGCATGCAAAACAAGCTCTGGGGTGTGTCCTCTCTAGTTGTCCCATGCCAGGTGTTAATTAATAATCAATCAACTTTGGGTTTTAGGTTTATATCACATTGCATTTTGGTAATTGTAGTTATTGTGTTGATTAACTGTAAAGGAATGCTAAATTGTGTGTGCTAACAGTGACATGATGTACAAAGATGATTTGCGATCTCAGATTAAGGATGGTTTATGAAACAAGAGGGTTACTGAAATAGGTGGGCGTGAAAAGTGGGAAGTGGTTTGTCAATCTTAGTACATTTAGAATTTCTAAGAGTCAGCCCCTAAGAATGCTAAGTAGTTGGGACTTCCATATTTATTTAGAACTAAAGTGGAGACAGAGGAAGTGAAGCACACAGGCAGGTTAGAGGTGAAGGAAAAATGTTAGCTAGCAGGCAGATGGGAGGTAGGTTAAAAGGGTAACTCGGAGGGAAGGAGGTAGGCTGTTAGTTTGGTTTTGAACAAATCCGTGTGGCCTGTTTCTTGGATGTCCTGGCAAAGAGAATTCCATGTAAGTGGAAGAAGAAGAGAGAAAGAATGGAAGCGGGAGGAAGTAAAGGGAGGACGAGGAACCACAAGGGTAGCTGAGCAGGCAGAGTAGAGATTATGAGAAGGCTTGTAGAGTTGGATAGTGGAGGATAGAGGCAGTGGTGTCTTACCCTGGATATATGTGTGAACCTGCAGAAGAAAATTAAATCTGGCCCTGTTTTGCATCATCAGTCATCCAGCCTGGTGACGGTACGAGGAAGTAGGTGTGAAGTGAGGGAGTTCAAAGAGAGTCCTGCCAGCAAAGTTAATGATCTTGTCAAGAGGACTGAAAGCATATTTGTGGTGAACAAAGAGGATGCTGGCACAGTAGTCCAGTTTAGAGAAGACAAGAGTATTTAAGAGATGCTTGCTCGTGTTCAAAGGAAGGAGGTGTATGATTTTCCTAATATGTAGGAGGAAGAGGTTTTGGAGATGAAAATACAGAAGGTGTGAGAGAAGGGTCATAGATGACACGAGATTTCTAGCTGAAGAAGAGTAGGGGATAGTGTCAGGTGGGAACTGGATAGGCAGAAGAAGAGATGAGAAAGAGCTCTGTTTTAATAGAGAGTGCAAAGCCATCCAATGTTTAATGGCAGAGAGACAGTTGGACATTTTGATAGAGAGATCAGAGAAGAGTTCCAGAAAAGAGAAGAAGATTTGGGTGTTATCCGAGAGGAATTGGTACAAGAACCCAAAGGAGGAGAGTGGTGCCACAAGAGCAGAGGTGTAGAGTATAAAGTGGAGCTAACCCAAGACAGAGTGATGTACCTGGGCCCCAGGTAAGTCAATAACCAAGCAAGAACCAGTCTGCAACTAGGTATGTAGAAAACAGGATGCTTTTTTGTTGTTAGAGGTACAGATCAATCGGTAGGGCAGGAGAGCAGGGCAAATACATTCTTCTGGTTTGAGCTCCCATCCTGAAGTTGCTAACAGTCCTTCATGGAACTCAGAGGGCTCCCAGGTTACACATTCCACTCTAGTATTCCACAATGACTCCCCACTCCTGCACTCAGGGAGACACAGGGAAAGTGCCCAAGTGACAACTCATCTCCCTTTTTGGAAGAAACAACATGAAGTTTAAATCCTCAAATAAACTCACCCTAACTTCTCCACAATGCTCGACAGAATAATGAATATGTCAAGAATAACACCACTCCCTTTTGCCCTGCCACGCCTGAGCAGTAACTGCCCACAAGAGGACAAAAAACAATCTAACCTTCACAACCATCTAAAGAAACTTGCCTGCTTTTGTTTGGGGCTGCCACCTTCTAAGCTTAGGCATGCCAAGCCTAAGGCCAACCATAGTCCCAAACACAGAGAATCTACTCTCTGCTGCTAGAGCAACCACTCTCACATACCTGAATCCTGTCGAACCACACTAAAGACCCAACTCGCCAACCAAAACCAAATTGCTGAAAAATCCGAACCAACAAAAGCCCCAAAAGAACTCCCACCTGCTAATAAAACAAAACAGCCACAAGAACCACCACCTCTCCCGGGAGAACACATTGAAAAAGCAGAATAGAAAGAAAAGGGTCCAACCAAACAAAGGACACATTAATCACACGCAACTACAAGGAAGTAGAGATTAGACCTTTGGCGAACATTGGTTAACTAGTCCGCATGTTCACGTTATATACCTTGAAAAATATTACAATGTTGTGTAAAATATTCTCAAAATTCTTCCATTGTCATTTGTGTCACTTACACCTCTTCTTTTAAATACTCTTTCACCTTTTCTTCATTATTAATAAACTACTCCTAATCTGTGTGACACAAGATCCTCTCCCAGTTTTAGATGGAACCCCGCACCAAAATATCTTCATATCCTGTCACTATGGCCCGTATACATGTGCTCCTTTAGTTGTTGCTATTCACTACAATTCCATGACCAGTGCACCTTACAATACTACTGTTTGGACACTCAATGGCTCAAAGCCACATCTCGTGACCCAATATGTTTGAACACTCATTGGCTTAGAGAGACATCTGATGAACTATCCAATGCATAAACTCCTGCACAGTGTGTGCTACATCTAATATCACCTATGCGCCAATAGTGGAACTGATATCCTGTGCTGGTATACAAACCTGACATATTATATAATTTAACATAAATCCATTCAGCACACAATATTTCTCCCGATTCACACTGTGCTCTATACACTAACTACAAAACACATGAATGTGTGAATATCTCAAACATTTCACACAGTTACTTAGTGCTTCATTACATACTGACTTACCCCGCCCGTGCCATCCAGGCACTTCCAATAGAATGTGATGTACACTCCCTGCAAGCTAATGGTGATCAAGCATCACATTGCAGCAGCTAAAATGCACAATAGAGATTATGCAATTAATCTTAACCCTTAACATTTCAATGTCAGCTTGCATCAGGACATGGCTATGCCAACTTCCAATCTATTGCAGAGGTTCCTGCAGTAAACTCTACAATGAAACACCTTTTGTTGAAACACTAAAGTTCAATGAATTTTCATCACTGACATCACATGCACTGCATTTAAATTCTCCTGATATCATTGCGCTACACATCACTTCGCATACACACCACCAATGTACTGTGAGATGGTCAAAACTACTTTTTCAGTTTCAAATGCATCATATGCAAATTCACTATTTTAACTACATAAAACTGTTCCTTTTTCCTATACAGTATTGCTTCAATTAACATTTCAACACCTCGAATTATGAAAGTGTACTAAACGTTAAAACACGTTACTTCTTAAGATTACTCATGAGTTCTTACAACACAAGCTCATTAATCCCCTAATCCTCAATGTGTCTCTTTGCAGCAAAACTCAACTCATTTAACCCCCTCGTGTGACGGCAGCCCAGCCTGCCACTCCAAACGGAGAGTTATATAACTGTCCTCCCACTCCAGGACATGCTGCAAGAGCCAAGAAATGAAGTGCCAAAATAGAACAGATGCAACTGCACGAACATCCTGACGAAAGGAACAGGAGCAACCACAATGTTTCTCCTGTGTGGCTGCTGAGATCACTGAACCTCCGAACTGCAGCGGCAGCTCAAATACTGACACTTCTGTAGCGGCATTTCCTGAAATACATCATCTTTGCTTCACAACTCATATACGACGGACCCAACATCATCTCTGAAAGTGACAGTTCATTTGAGACTTAAACAAAGTCATACTGTTGATCGCTGACTGGGGCTGTTAAGATCGCCTTCTCTTCCCTTTTTTCTGAACTTCACAGCGTACATGATGCACTGTGGAATGGCAGCACGCTCGAATGGAACTTTCCTCGAGCCATCCCTTCTTCCAAAATGGAGCCGCAAACATTGCGTTGCAGCATCAGTCAGCTTGGCATGCACAGGAAACTGAAGCACCCACTCCACGATTTTACGCATTCTACGCTCCTCACACTAAATCCTCCTGGGCCTGGTTACTCCAAGGCCCGTGCATTGTCGGATCACTGCACAGCCTGCATAAAGGGGACTACATGTCCCAGAAACCTCCTGTCTTTGAGCGAAACAGCGCTTCCAACGTGCATGAAGCCAACACCATATGCCGGTGCTTACCCACCAAGGAGGTGCTGCGCGGCTCCTTCATTCTTCTTGATGCCATTACCCTCATGTAGGCTCCTCTCACTCTCCGAGAAAATACACAGTGCTCTTGATTTGCCAGCAGATTATCCCAAGAAGAAAGAGAGTATTAAGGAGAGTAGAGTGATCGACAGTCTCAAAGGCAGCAGACAGGCCGAGGAGAATTCGGATAGAGGATAGGTTGGAGTGCTTAGCAGAAGCGATGAAGTTGGAGACATTTTTGAGAGCAGTTTCCATGGAGTGACAGGAGTGGTTGCCTGCTTGCGAGGGGTATCGTAGGTTCTGGATGTCAAAGAAATTGGTAAAACGGTTGAACACAACCCTTTCGAGCACTTTAGAGTATTGCGGAAGGAGAGACACAGGGCGAAGTTTAGCCGGTAGGTTCAGATCAGCCCCTCGCTTTTTTAGGAGAGGGATGCCCTTGGCTTTTTTGAAAACAGAGGAAAAGCAAGCAGAGTGGATGGACAGGTTGAAGAGTTAAGTGAGATGAGAGGCCACTAAAGGAGAAATAGGCTTGACTAGCTGACGAGCAAGAGGGTCTGAAGTGGCATAAGAGGGGTTAGCCTTCCTCAGTAGAGATAGGAGTTTGTCAGTATTAATGTGACTAAAGTGGGAGATAGAGGCAGAGATAGAGTATGCAGAGTGTAAAGTATAGGAGTAGGGAGCGTGAGAAAGGTCAGGAGAGAGGCTCTAATTTTGGAAACTTTTGCAGTGAAGTATTCAGCTAGGTCATCAGCTGTGAGAGCAGAGTTGATAGTCATGGATTTAGGAGGAGTGAGAAGTGAGTTTAGGGTGGCCTGTACCCATTGAGAATGGTTGGAGTGAGAGGCAATGAGGGTTAGGCAGAATTCCCCTTTTGCTCAATCATGAGTGGACTTGAAAGAGTTCAGGGAAGAGAGAGAGTTGCAGGACCCCTTGTGAGTGGGTACACCACTATTTGCACTGCAGCCGACACATGTCTGTGTGGAGATAGCGTGTGAATGGGGTGACACATGTCTGAGGAAGCTGAACCTAGGGGTGAAAGTAAGTAGTGGGAAGTAAGAGGAGATTGAGTCATAAAGTAGGGATTGGAAGCCAGAGAGAGCATTATTTGTGGAAGAGGAATCGGATATGTAGGAGGAGAGTGATAACTGTAGGTCAGAGAGAAAGGCGGAATGGCAGAATTTTTAAATTTCCTTTTAGTAATAGGTGAAGGAAAGAGTTACCCCCTGCGTGGGTAGGTAGGTTATGGATAGAGTAGAGAGCATGGTCGCTAAGGACAGACTGAAGTACAGATTTCTGAGAAGTGGTTGGAGAGGAAAGGTTAAAGTCACCTCCTAAGAGAATGAAGTGATGTTTAGTGGAAAGATAATCAAGGAGTTGCCCTAGATCATCAAAGAAAAGTCCAGTGGGACCAGGAGGGCGATAGATGGAGATGATGTGAACCCAGTGAGGCAGAGCAATAGTGGAGATAGTAAATTCAAAAGAGGTGGGGGAGGGCATTGAAGATTTGTGAGGCATTGAGGTGGGAAGAGGGCAAGTGCCTGACCTCTCCACCTCTGCAACTCAGTCGAGGAGAGTGAATGAAGGATAGTTTGGAGTCGTGTAGGGCCGCCAGAATAGCAGTGTCAGATGGAGAAATCCAGGTTCTAGTGCAAGAAGGTCTAGTGGAGGAGAGCTGAAGTGAAAGTAGTAAGTGGTAAAGGATGTTTTGTTGCATACTGAATCAGCATTCCAGAGTGCAATGTTCAGTTGATGAGGTAAGGAAAAGTAGAAAGGTTGAGTCTCAGAGGAAGAGAGACAAGGTTGATAGGTGTTAAAGGAGGTATGGTTAGCTTGTTCACTTTGTTTGTTGGAAGGTGGTGGAAGAGAGATGGACTAGAGGGAGTTTTCGAGTTGTGAGTTTTATAATAGGGATAGCAAAGGAGGACGTTGTAACGTGAATGGAGAATGCATAGGGAGAGGTGAGTAGGAGGAGCAGCAGGGTGAGCAGAAATGAATGCATTATAATTGTATAGCACAGTTTGGAGAGACAGTACAGTAATTATGGAGCTTGGGGTACTCACAGGTGTAACAGGGAGAATGGCAAAAATACTGCATTGTGTCAGAAGAGAAAATATTTACTTATGTGTGTGTGCATGTTTGGTATGTATATTGTGCAAAGATAGATACCAAGCAATGTAGAGCTGTTTCAAGAAGGAGGAGTAATTCACAGAGAGGACACAGGGGACAGTTGGGCGAAGGGGGCAGAAAGTGAATTATGAGGGTTCATGCCATGTGGTCAGGTTCTTATTTATGTAGATCTTCAGAAATCTGTGTGAAACGTGCATGCATATGTTCAGATTCCAACAAGGTCCTTTCTGCCTCTAATCCTTAGACAGGCAGTGATATTAACATATATTGTTTACATTGCAATGAAAATAGCATACAACTGCTCAGATGTTAGCCTGCTTGCAGAAGCATGCAAAAGTAAAGACCTCATTCTAATGCCCCCATCCTCCATTAGTTTGTGGCGTACCTTCTCCTAGACCCATGTGTGTCCCGTGCAGGCCCACCATGCATTGTAATTCTGACTATACCACTGTGAAAGCACACTATATTTGCTATTAGTTGGTTTTCCATAGCACACCGGGACACTGTAGATGCAATCAGCATTGATGACGTCTAGAGTTTGCAACAGAATCTCATGCTAAAGATGTAACGTCACATGATGCAGATTTTCTCAGTTGCCAAAAAGTTGCTATTTTGTTGATATTTTGCTAAATACATCTTGTGATGAGTTTCTGAAAGAAAATGGTGGTTCTTATTTAAAGACTCTCCGGGCCAAAATTATGTGATAAGAACTTTTAATAAAGCAATATGACCCGAGCGGCGGGGCATTACCGACTCAGGTAATGCCCCGGGCCCATAGTTATAGGGCCAAGCGCCGCTCGGGCCTTAGCGAAGGCCCCTGGGCATTACCTGAGTTGGAAATGCCCCCGCCGAGAGGGTCATATAGCTATTAGTACCCTGGCCCCCAATATCTGCGTGACTGGGGCACTAAAAGCATTTTTTTCTGTCCCGAAAGACACGTTTCGGGACAGAAAAAAAGAAGAACCAAGAAAATGGCTGCCGGGAAAGGGAAAACGGAGTCCATTTTCCCTTTCCATGGCAGCCATCGGGAGCAAACGCGCTGGGAACAGAAGTGTTTCCAGCGTGTCTGCTCCCAAAAAAAAGGAGAAGAAGCTAAGTGGGGTTGGGAGGGAGGTCAAAAAAAAAAAAAGAAAAAGAAAAAGTACCTGAGTCCCCAGCAGGGGACGATGGAAGTCTCCAGCCGTATGGAGGTGCGGAGCGGGGATAGCCCCGCACTGAGTCTCCACACGGCTGGAGGCTGCCATCGTCCCCCACCGGGTCAAAGGAGCAAGAAGGTAAGTGGGGTGGAGAGGGCAGGGAGGAGGGCGTAAAGGGGAAAAAAAAACCTACCTGTGTCCCTGGTGGGGGGCGAAGGCAGCCTCTCAGCCGTGGACAAGGAGGCTGGAATCCTAGCCGAGAATCGAGGGATTTTTGGCCGGTTAACGACCCGGCGAGAGCCAATAAGAATGCGTGTTGCATTCTGCTTGACTCTCGCCGGGTACTAATGTACAATGCAGAATTAAGGAGTCTTTTGTGAATGATCAATGTGCATGTTCTTGTTCCACTGCTTTGCTTTATGTTGCCCAGGATTATGAACTTGCAGACAAGGGTTTTGGGCATGTGAGAGGCCTCACAATAAAGTCACATATGCCAACCTGCAGAAAAGGCATCCCTTTTTGTGGAATGGTGCCCTAATCTTCCAAACGTTTTGGTCGGTAGAAAGCATCTCTGTAAAAATTGATCAGTGTGTTTAAGAAAATAATAAGTTGAAAGAGTTAAAATCCAATGAGGAATGTTTGATTTGTATACAATGCTGACATATTTCTTGCCATGCATTAAAATCTAAAGATCTACAATGAGTTTTGGGTTATTTCTCTTCACCAGTGTTCTAATAACTCACCCCTTTAACCTAAACATTGAAGAGCTACCAGATTAAACACAATTGATTACAAGTCATTTTGACCTGTCGGAACACAAGATATGATAACATGCATGAGATTACTTGGGAGAAGGGCTGTGCCACCTTGTTAGTTCAGTCTCAGAATCGGCTAAATTCACTTATTTCATGATGTCTTATCTTCCCACCCCTGATTATTCATCCCTTTGCACCATGCCCCACTGAAATAAATGGATCATTTTGACTATCTGGGTATCCGATTGGGGTGAGACGCAAAGTGTGGTATCTTATTTGTGTTAAAACAATTTGATTTTAGCTAGATGTTCAGGTTATGGTGGGCAGCTTTGTCACCCAATTTGGTTGGTGAGCTATTAGTCCAATGTTGAAGATTTATAAATCCCAAGTGAGTTCTGTTTCCTTGATGGCACAGAAATATGGGTGCTCACTAATCTAACTTCACTTGAAAAAAAACACAAATAGGTTTTAAGACAATATCGGGCTTTGTGTTGAGTACACCTTTGATTCCTTTGCTAATGGACCTGGGCCTGTTGGATATATACCCGAAGGGATTTTTAAGATTAGGCCCCTGATGTTATGGCTGTAATTTGGATCTTGCCTGGCTTGGGGATGTACAGAGGAGCACTGAGTGATACTACTATTACCTGAGGTTGCGTAACTTACATGGTTGCTGTAAGTGAACAATCATTAGGCCTCTGAGATTTAGACATTTTTAGGATAATCCACCACGTTATAATAATGGAAATAATGCAGAAAATAAGCAGGTTTATAGAACCTGGTGCATGAGGGAGTGGATATGTTCTTCTAAACCAAATGTGAAATTGGGCCTCATTACAAGGTCCCCAGTCCGGTAAAAATGCTGGAAAAAAATGACGATATTATCGGCACCTGCATTTTTACTTTACCGGGGAAACCTGAGTTTGCCGGTGGGGCTCTGTTCTAGGAATGCCGGAATCACTGACACCTGTCATTCTGTCATTCATAGAGTGCAACTCTATGGAATGGGAATTTACCGCCGTCTGTGCTGCCCACAATTTCCTAGTAATTCCGGGATATCAGTAGGCAGAGATGGTACGTGCAGTTTCCCGTTATCCCACTGGAATTACCGGCGGGATACCGGGAAACTTGGAATGAGCCTGATTATCTCAATATCTGGAAGTTACTGACATTGTCGTCTTTGATCTTTAGGTCTATTTTTGACATTGTTGTCACCTATTTCGATAGGATTATGGATACCGAACACTGCTTGGGCAGTTTGCCATTAGCCTCCTTTACAAGTCATTTGAGTGGTCAGAAACCCCATGGGGGTAAAGGGGTGGAGGTGTTTTTCTTTTTTTTTTTATCCAAGCGTTATTGGAAAGAAAGAGCATTTCTTGATCTTCTGCTCACATTAAAGCAGACAGAGAAAATTATTGCTTATACTGCAATTACAAAACCTAAAAACACATAGAACTATGGATGTACCTTTAATGTGTAAATTAACTTCTTTCCAATGTGATTTCCATGGTGAGCCCCAATCTATAGGTTGAACATACAATGACATATTATGTATGACAGAAACATGGATACTAGAGGCCAGTGAACCATTGATAGACTTGGCCACCTCTGAGGTTTATGCCATTTTTGGTCAAAACCAAAAACAAAGCCATGGGGGAGGCGTTGCCTTTATTGCCAAAAGCAACCTCCGATTTTTCATTTCCCCTGAGCCAATGCCAAGACTGCAAAATTCTTCACTTGAAAATGACTCCAACTCACAGTAGCTGTGTTAATTTAATGTTGATCTACCACCCTCCAAAGAGATACCTAACTTTACTGATGAAATCACACAGCTGCCTGGTAGAATAAATGGACCCAATTGCTCAAGCCAATTTTTAGGGGACTTAAACCATTGGCCTAGTAATACCTCAGCTAAGGAGGCCATTGCTTTAGAATTGGTTCTCAATAACATTGACCGACACGTCCTCAAGAGTGATCCCACCACTGTAAAGAACAATGTGCTGGACTGGGTAGTGGCTAGACACCTAACTATACATGTTAACAACACTACTCACTGTATATTGTCATATCACTATGTTCTTGACTTTCATATGCATCTTCAAGACACCCCAAGGAAATCAATAATCCAACAAAAAGAGTGATATGCTCTAACTTCAAAATGGTAAAGCCTTCCGATCTTCATGGCTCCCTTGAAGAAATTATGTCTACCGCATCTGACCTCAACTCAGCTAAGCACCTTGTGACATCCTGCAACTCGGTCCTGACAGACATGTTAAACAGAAAAGCTCCCCTCAGAAACAAGCTAGTAAGTGATAATATCGGACACCAAAATTGGTTTACTCCAGACGTTGTCTCCTGTAAAAACATAAAAGAAAAGCATAATCCCAATGGATGAAATGTCCCTCTGACTCTAAAAAGAACGCCTGAAAAACATTGGAAAAAGTCTACAAATCTACCATTATGGAAAAAAGAGAGCTAGTTTAATAAACAGATCAATGAGGCCAATAATAGCTCAAGAAAACTATTTGAGATTCTAAAAGTGCTGGAGGCATTTGCCGCAAAAGTATCTGTATCCCAGAACAAAATAAAAAAAGACCTGGGTAACACCATACCTACTGAAACTTTTGTGAACAAGTCACCAATCAATAAAGAGTAGTTGACATTTAAGTTTCTGCCTATTACTATTCCAGACATGGAGAGAACACTGGTCTGCATGCGCCCCAAGTCCTGCCCAGAAAACACGCTTCCATCTAATATGATTCTAGATCATGAAAAGGTATTTGCTCTGTTTTTTACAAGACTTGTCAACTCCTCCTTCTGGGACAAACATGTCCCAGAAACCATCAAGGTTGTCACAGTCACTCCTCTAGTAAATAAACCTGGTCTTGATCCAAAGGATGCCAGCAATCTAAGACCAATCACTAACTTCAACTACCTTTTGAAAATCCTGGATAAAGTGGCTATGACACAGCTACAAGCCTTTGTGGAAGCCATTGGTCTCTTACACAATGGACAGTCTGGCTTCAGACCAGCACATAGTACGGAAACAGCATTCACTGACCTCCAATCACATATGCTAGAAATCATGGACAAACGTAAGTCCGGCCTGCTGGTCCTTTTCGACCTGTCAGCAGCATTCAACCTCCTTGACCACGAGTGCCTGCTTCACACCTTGAGAGATCTAGGTACTTGTGCGAAAGAAGCACCCAAATGGGTCCAATCTTTCTGACTTACTGTATGTCTAGAATCTGCTGCAGAGATGTTTCTCCTACACCTCCGGTGTGCCCCAGGGAGCTTGTATGACTCCCATCCTTTAAAATGTATATATCAGAGCGCTTTGCAGCCTCCATGAGGAAATGGGGATGTTTCCTACTAACTACAGTGACGACACACAGCTAGTTCTGGAGTTCAGCGGAGTACATGATCTTGATACAGCTAATCAACAACGCATGTACAGTATAATCGAGACATGTACAGCCAACAGCTTGATGTGCCTCAATGGAGGTAAAACCAAACTTTTGATCTTTGGGTCTCCTCAGACAAGATCCAAATTGAACTCCGACTACCTGAGTTTCAAAATCCAGAAGAGCAGAGGCTCACATTAACCAGTTCTATTGGAACTGTACGTACTACCTCCACCTTTTAAAAAACATTGAGCCTTTCCTCTCAGAAACAAATTGAGTCACTATTGCTAGAGCTATTTTACTATCAAGGCTAGATTATTGCTATGCCCTCCTGTTTGGTGCAAACAATTCATGTCTTCAAAAATCTCAAATCATTCAGAATGATGCTGTAAGAATCATTAAAGGAAAAACCAGGAGAGAGCATCTCTCTTCCCATACAAAAGACCTGCATTGGCTCCCCGTACGTGCGCGCATACACTTTAAGGTAGCTACTCTTGTCCATCAATGCCTTCATGGGTCTGTCCCAACTTACTTGAAATCTCTTGTTTCCCGCTATTAAACGGCCATTCATCTAACCTGGACCAGGTCAAATGCCCCAGCTTCAAACATACCAACGGTTTTGGAAGGTCTTTCTCTGTACGTTCATTCAAGATCAGGAACTCACTTCCCCTTGGACTTAAGACAGGAAAAAAACATAAGGATGTTTCGATGGTCCTTAAAAACCTTTCTCTTTAAGTAAAACACCTGCATAATAGCGCCTACTGGCTCCATCTGGTCTCCCTCATCTGTCCCATCCCTGTGTCTGTATGTACATTTGTGTAAATATGCGCCCTGATGCCCACAGGCTTTCGGCGCAATATAAATAAATAAAAGAGTCTTCTATTATATGGATGAGTTTTTTTTCATTCTTGCACACATATGTTTGATGGATAGTTGTGATGCTCTGAATAAACATGATAATGATAGTGCTGAATGCATCTGTTTCTGGAGGGATGATTGACAGTGGCATACCCAGTACCCACAACACAATCAATTCTGAGTCAACATCTTCAGTTTATAGCATTGTTTGGCCATTGGTACTTGAACTTCCCAAATGATCAACGGACTCACTTCTTTCCCTTAACCCACCAGCCTCATTACTGAGTACATTAGTTGTCATCTCCAGAAATGTCTTTTCTCATGACTCATCCCCACATTTTAGACCCAATTGCATTTCTTAACCATAGATTAACAAAGCCAATCAAATCCTCCTGGCCATACGTTTCCTTGGTGAAGAGTGAACCTGGAAACCTCTTGAAGCACTAGGATCTGAGAAAACGTTGGAGGCTATCAAGGCATTTAAAAAAAACAAAAACAACTAACACCGATAAGTTAAAGTGTTCCATGAAATGAGATACCTTAAAGGCTTCAAGTAAGAAGCACTGACCTTGTTCTCGTGGCCGCCACAAAATTGCTCTTTATGGACATGTGATTACTAAACTGGAGTATTAAATATAATCCTAATGCAATTCTAACCAATCATGAAGGAACTCGTGGGTATTACAAGGTACACAAACAAGACAGTAGGTCAAAGGGTTAGGAGAACTATTGTAACCTATCTGAAGGCTTAAGACAAAGGAGCCATTTCCCAGCCATACATGAAAAACATGTGCCCATAGAAATAATGAAGGAGCACATTTCATCAGAAGGCCAACTAATGCTACTCTACACCCATATCACTCAGGAACCACTTTTGGGGGTTAAAGATCCATGACTGCATACTGACCAAACATGATTTCTGTCTCTAGTTATGCTGGCAGATACCCTAGTCTAGTTTTCCATGTCTTACCAAACACACTAATAGCGGAGTCCTCCTTTGATCTGTGAGCCGCATTGCAGAGAAGGCCAGCGACCATGTATTGTCGTCATTGCTACTTAATGACATGAAGGTCTCTTATTTTAGCAACGCGTTCTGTTTTATGACAAAGCCATAGAACGCAGTGAAAATATTGCAGTGACATGGTCCATCTGTGAGCACTTCAAAATGTTAAGATGCAGATAACATGGCTGCTCACTAGCACCCCTTTGGGATTGCTGGTGCTCAAACCTCTGCTCTATATGCTGAGATCCAGTATGGTGGGAATGACAATGGCTCTTCTTTAAACAATAATACCACCCCGGTGGGGGTGGG
The DNA here is from genome assembly GCF_040938575.1 of Ambystoma mexicanum. NCBI lineage: Eukaryota > Metazoa > Chordata > Amphibia > Caudata > Ambystomatidae > Ambystoma > Ambystoma mexicanum. The sequence continues at coordinate 1,103,976,229 of NC_090930.1, read as the reverse complement.
TGAGGGATGTGGAAATTGCGGGGGGGATATGGGTGCTGAAGAGTTCAGGGACACCTTACCTGCTGTCCTGGTGGGGAAGACGGCAGCTACCATAAAAAGGGCGGACAGACTATGCCTAGTTCCCTTCTCCAAACTGTTTCTCAACTTTTAAAGAAAAACTTTTAGTATCCCTGTAAAACATAGTAGGATAATAATAGCTTTAAAAACATCTGGGCCGGGCCATGATCGTATCTAGTAATGTACCGGGGCTAACGTCAAGGCCCTTGATTCACTTAGGCCTGCCACTCGGCCCTGTGGCATTACCTGATCCAGTTATGTCCCCGCCCATCAGGGTTTGTTGCTTAAGTAAAAATGGAGTTGTTCCTGCAAACCTCACAAGCAAGTCTCAATAAATTGAGAGCATCAAAGATGATGGGTGGTTTGCCGATCAGAGACTTCACACCTTACCACCACCAATGTTCTATTTGTACAACATACCACACAGAAAAAGCTCATCCTGTATATCTGACATTGAAAAAGCTTGGCTGAACTACTCGACCATGTTTTCTGTCTGTTGCGCTCCCAGTGCCCACAGAACTTTGACACACGAACAGATCATGCTACCAGATTAAACCTGCTGGCTCTAGACCCAATGCTTATAAACTCAATTGGCAAATTACTTAATAGGGCATTCAGTGTTGCCTAGCTTGTAAAATTGATCGAACGCCCATCAGATGGTTCGGATTGGTGAAGAATTTAATTACGGTCAGAATAACAGTCTCACTCTTGGGCATCTTCCTTCCTTTCATTAAATAAACAGACGTTATGGGGTAATACCAAAGCAAGCTTTAGGATACCTGCAGCCACACCGTGTTATCACTTCACCCCTATAAGCAGAGTACTGTTTAGGTTTTTGCTGAATCTTAGCAATTTGGACAAGAGGGACACATAAATTGACCAAATTCTACAAAGCTCTCCCAGACCGATTAATAGTCACCCTCAAAGTGTGAGAGAGAATTTTGAGTTAATGAAACTCCTGGCTGAGAAACATAATCTACCTCGATTCTGCATAGCTCGATCTAACACGTGTTTACGTTTCACAGGGTATTTTGGACTCCAGTCACATTTCATGGTTCCAAACTCCTAGATCTCCTAATTTCGGTCATAGTGACAAAGGGAGGATAGCTCAGGGGAAACGTAAAACGACATGGAGCAACACAGGTTCGATCCCCGGGTAGGCGCTTAGAAACCTCTGTGTATTAAGCAAAATAACCTATCATATCATATCAAAGAGCAGACTTCTTCCAGTGCATAACAATCAGATGCTTGAACATAAAACAGTTCAATAGATGTGGTGCCATGTTGTTCACATAGGTAGGGTCATCACACAGTAAAGGGTAAATATATGACTATTTTCAAATGTAATGAACCAGAGCTGATAAAAAATTGGTTGATCATAAAGGACAATGATTTTATGAGTGGGCAATGCAGAAAGTAAGGGTTAATTTTGTGGTGTTGAATTAGAGTAAGCATAACCCCCTGTAACATACATTGGATTCCTCTCCTTGGTCTTGTTAATTTATGAACCATAAGTGGAAAATGTTGTCAGTTTTGTTGTTTTGCACTGCAAGTGTACCATCCATTATACCAAAGTGTATTCAATTAATGTACGTCTTTTTTTTTAAAGAAATGAACTTAACCACTATGCTCCTTTAACCCATGTTTATTTAGGCGATGCCTGATGAGCACTGTGCCTGGAGCAGGACCTTCAGACATGTCCCGGGTACCTCCATGCTACCCACAACATCCAGCAGATGTCCGAGACAACTAATTAACGACCTCTGTGTCCACCTGGGCATAGCCTGAAGCCATGACCAGGGCAGGATCAGCGGCCACTTTTTCCTGGTGCACAGCCTTCAGAAATACCTCAAGCACCTGCTATATATGAATGTGTTATTCCACAAAAACGCCCAAGTATCCACTCTGGTCACTGGCATTTATTAATTGGAATACAAAATCAAATGGTAGCTAATTGCCCCATTTTCTATACCTCTCCCTCCACCATCTCCACTAACGTCTTTGGAGATATTACCGTGTAGAGGCCTTGATATTAGAAATGTTATCTTACATATAAAAAGGTATGCTGTTGTCTGTTAGAATTGTGTAGGATATTGTTCTGCTCTGTATAATTTTTTGATAGGGAAGAAGTCACTTAATAAAGAGTTTTTTTTTTTAACTCTAAAAGACTGCATGGGACTCTTAAATGATTAAGAAGTGGGGTTTGATGTCAAAGAAATCCTCCATAAATATAAAAAAAAGTTATAAATAAGGTAACACACTTGCTCTTTTCTGGCCTGCAGTCGTCCTACACTAACTAGGACTTCCCGTGTGTGTTTTATTCCTGGTAACATGCAAAATAGTTTGTCCATGATTTTCTCTGAGCACAAGCAGCATGAACATGTGTTTTACAGTGTCAATGCTGGCATATAATGTTGAAACAAGCTTCATGATTTTACTTGTCTTAACCGGAATGGAACTTCTGGCAGTGCTAGAATGCATTTCCACCAATGGACATTATTTGGGTGCAAGTTGCTTTAAGACATTGAATATAAATATAATTAAAAATAATATTTTTAACTTTCCAATAATGTTCATATAATGTATTTCTTTCATTACATGTTACCGACTATAATGGAATTTCTTCGTTTTAAAACAATTAGAATACAAGCAATATTTTTAAAGTAAATGAGCAGTATGCAAGAGGATGCAGTTGCCTTGTCGGTAACTGGAGTGAAATCAGAAGGATAAAAAAATACAGTATTTATTGGGTTTGGGGAAACTAGCCTTAGTAACAACAGAAGAAGAAATCCTGGAGTCTGAAAGGCTTCCCAAAATATTGATACAGGTAAGACTACATCGCGGACTAAGTTGTTCAAAATTCATTTAAGAGTTAAAAGCCGATACCCCTTAACAAAAAAATTCAAATGCAATTCTGATAGTATGCGTAAAGATGCTCTTCTAAAAAGGCGCTGTGCACATATTTCATTTTTAGAGCCGAGAAGCGTCCAAATGTAACTAAATGGAACACTGGCAACTCTAACAAATCAGAAAATTATGAACATTGTGAATAAGGAACCCAGTAGTTAAAACATAAATAATCCAGATATTTTCTTTTAGGTGTGGTGAACCGTAATTAGGAATGTAGGAACAGTAAATAATATAACATATGTATTAACATTATTTCTTTCTATTTATATTTTGTGTTATTCTGTTTTTTTCTTAGAACTAACTATGAAACTAGAGAAGGGACTCACTGACCAAAAGACACCATATTGTTTTTGTTAATTTGAAACCATAAAACTTCATTGCCAGCAACCTCTTAATATATAAAGGAATGAAGGTGAAAGTTGAAAGTGTGTTCTCAATCAGAAATGTTTAATAAAACATCTGTTTCCTGGAAATTAGCAAAAATAATCAAGCAAAAACATATTGTACCAATGCAACCCATTGGACCTTTGCCTACTTTGTGTTTCACTCGTGATATTGTGAGGCGGCTGAAAGTCTATCATGTACTTTGTACGGGTTAGGCTATTAGTTAAATGAGGAATCATGCAAGAACAAGATGATCTTTCAAAATGTATTAATTTGAATGATACATTCTAATTTCTGATTTAAACATGCAATAATGGAATACATAGGTCTTTTTAATGTATATTTGTAGTCTTGAAAAAGAGCTTAGGAGGGCTCGAAACACGTGTTGGCTGATTTGATTAAATTCCCTCAGGAGAAAATGCTTAGAAAAGCATGTTGCTTTATCAATTGTACTTAAAACTAATAGTGCGGTAAATGTACTATGAGTGTAATACACAAGACCAATACACACATATTTCTTTTAAAAGTCAAAACAAAAAATAATGTTGTTATTTTGTTGTTTTATAGCAAGGTGCATACACATATAAGCATTCCAACAAAGTTGGATTTATCTTTGATTATCAAAGCCCTGCAAACAAACCACTTGATAAAATGATGTTTATAGCCTAAACCCCTGACTTCCTTTGGAGAACTGGTAATGTTGGCATAGATTGTTGACACACGACTACTGATTCCCTATGGGCACAAGTTACATGAATATGTTTTCTGAACTCTGCTTGCATACGTTTGGAGACCTCACATCTATTGGAGTAATAATTAATGGGTTTCCTAGCAGAACCTATCGCTAATTCTATGGCGTTTTATCTACTTTTTCTGAGCTGTAAAATGCACCACTTTGACACGTTTCTTAAAAATACATTTTCAGGGTCCAGCCTCCTGAACCCTCCTTATTTTACACTTACACTTCATCGCTTTAAAAGTTCACTAACCACTGATCAAAGGGGAGCTTTATCAACTAGCAACGCATGTGAGTAATTGCTCAATTAAGCACCAGTCAGGCCAGCGAGTGATCTCCAGGCATACTGGTGATGCTGGCTGTCTCCAGACAAATGAATTGGGCATTCAATTGGCACTTACATTGCATTAGAATAACCTCATATAAACTGGCTTTTTTTGTAGTTTGAGGGTTTGCGGGACAATATCATCGATGTTTGTATACAAGCAATGCAATGACATTGAACACATCTGCCAGCAGGCCACGTGCCTATTGCTCTGAAGAACTCGTCAGCGTTACAGGTGGCCTCTTAAATCTTGGCTGTAAAAAGCCCCATTGTTTGGACAAAACACTGTGTTCAATCACTCACAGTAATTGCGCCATTAAATCAGAAACATTAGCCAATCCAATGGCACGATGTAATGTAGACTTGATTAATTTACCGCGTTCTGTTTCAGACAGGATGTTCTTTGGCCGGGTCATGCTGCATTTACCGGAACTGTCTTCAAAATGAGTCGCATCTTCCAAGTGTAAGGCGAATGCTGTCAAAGCGAGGAGCCAACCAGAGAAAAGAACCCATCTACACTGACCTCAAAGTTACTTACCTGTTGTAGTGGGGTGTGCAGGCCAAAAACGTGACACCTAATTGGAACACTGGTGTTGTACTTAATGCTAATCGGTACAATTATGCAATTAGGAACTTTGAAAAACATTCTAAACTAACGAAAATAGGATATGAGTAACAGAAAACTGTGGACACAACTAAATAGAATTCCAACATTACGGGCTCAATCGAGCAAGGAAAACAGATGGGTCGTTTATGGGAATCAGCTGAGAAAGGGAGGTTGCCAAAAACAAGGACGGACAAGCAGGCAACCAGTTGCATAGTGACATTGCGGCAATCATTATTTGCTATTGTTGACTATTCACATGAGGATGAAAACATAATTGTCTCCTTTCTACGTTTGAAGGACACTTCCATGCATCAAGGACGCAGGGACATGCCAGAGACCATGCCTTTAAAGAAGAAGGGTGGGTGCAGAACCGTGAATGCGCACCCTGCGACCTAGCGCACCCAGGTATGTGGTGAACCATATATAGCCAGGGACGGCATCAGGGCCTTTCAACATTTTCAAATTTAATCGGCCTCAGGGACCCCAAGCAACTGTCCCCATATTGACAATCAGCAGTTAATAAGACTGCAATATGTTTCTTTATATATTATATACGTCCTGGGGCTTACTGTCGCCTTACAATCACTTCCATTTGGGAAAACAGATGTGTTTTCACCTTGTTGCCTTTCAACACTGGTTTCCCCATGTCAGCCACTTGGTTACATAGAAGGATTCATAGCTATTTAGCGGGCATTCAGTGTTTATGCTCCCTGCTGGTTGGCTGTCTCACGATAATGGGCAGCTATTAAAATGATCTATATCTCCATTATAATGTACGCCACCCATGGGTGCTTCAGACTGCTTTCCGCTCTAAGCAAGAGGGGGTTCCCAACCATCATGTTGAAATGGGCCCTGACACATCTTCAGCCAGGTCTGTATACAGCAGAACTTCAAAGGTCAAATCAGCAAGTTACCTTCAATGGAGAGATCGTGCAATACGAAAGAGCCATATTTGCCCAAACCACACATAAAGTGCACTCAGACACGAATACACGCAACACACTAACTGCAGTAACAGACGTTTACAATCAAAAACATGCATCAAAATGGCGGGTGATGTTTGATATTAGTCACACAAAGGAACCACCGCAGAGACGAGAAGCAGACGATCTGGGAAGGAGAGCACCCTCTCCATGTTGCCGGAACATGCCATCACTCACAACAGAGACACACCATGTGAGTATTATTTAATCGCTCATTGCAGACAAGCCTGCAACGCATACACACACGGGCAATGGGCATACAGGCACTAGCATGTCAAGTACATTGTTTCATTGATTGTACAAATAGGAAACTAAAACTCTGATTAATTCCAGAACAGGGCGCTGTGGGTGCCAGGAAATTCAAGCAGAACATCTGAAAAGTCTGTAAAAAGCATGCAGATTACCACATGACTAGCACTACTTGCACAGACAAGACGACATCAAACTATAAAGCCACACAAATCAAATCATGCTGTTCCCATCTTCATCTTGTATCTTGGCTTGCAACATTATGTGTTACTACTGGCTTCTGCAATTGTATTCACTCTCCCTTCTTGCTTCTCCACTCTTTTTGACTGCTTACTCTCTGTTCTTGCCTCCTCTCCCTTTCTCCCTTGTCCTATTTTCTCCCCTACTCCCCTTACTTTCTTCTATGCACTTAGTCTATCAGAATTTTCCCTGGATGTAGTATGATAGCAACCTCGTCTGTCTCCTCCCCCCTCCCCTTTAATGCCACCCCACCCCCTTCCAGCACTATCTGAAATGGCATCAGGCCTAGAATGTTAGTCGCTTGTTTTGTTCCTGCCCTCCTTTTATGCACCCCTCTCCCTCACCTTTTTTTTTTTCCTCCGGCTCTATCAGAAATGTTGTCAGGCCTAGTACAGTAGTCCCCTGTCTGATTCCATTTCCTTCCCACTCTCCCCCTCCCTTCCTTATCTATGTCTTAGCTCTTGCACTATCTAAAATGATGTCAGGCCGAGTACCATAGTTAATTTCACATCCTTACTGTTCATGGCCTGTAAGAATGTCATCGTATTTTCCCTTGTTCCCTCCCTTGCCTTGAAGCGCTTTGAAACACATTGTGTATAGGCGCTATATAAATAAACATATCATATCATACATGCTGTTGATTATTATGGGCACTAGTTACACAGACACGTATGTCAGAGTTCATTGACATGGGGCCTCATTACAAGTCCGGCGGTAGCCGTGCCAGTAAAACCAGCAGACTGCTGCCGAACTTGCAAGATTTTCCGGCGCCCGGATTCCCAGATTTACTGAGACATTACAGCCCCGGCGGTCCGGAAAGTCAGGAGTCAGAAAAGGTAAATCCCCATTCCCATTGAGTCCCAGAGAACTCAATGGGAATGGGGAGCATGGAATCACAGGCACCGTGTGCAACAGTGCTGGTGATTCTATGTAAGGCTGCGAGACGGTGCTGTCTCGCTCGCCATGCCAGACCTGGCTGGCAGGACGGCAGCCGCTTGCAGACTCGGAGTGTGCCGGTTACTGGCACCGTTGTTACCGGACCGGTACACTCGTAATGAGGCTCACGGTCTCCTATGGAATCAGCCAGCTTTCAGCAGGTGCACAAGGCTGGTGGATTCCAAAGGAATCCATCCAATTTCTGCCCAGATCAAAATCTGTTGTGAGCAGAGTTGCCATCAGATTTGTAGGGCAGATTGGATAGTGATGGCGGATACGAAAATTCGGATCTTTGCCCCTCTCTGCCATACAAATCCAGGAAAATGAGCAGTTCATAGAGAACATGTGTAGGTGATTTTTGCATGCTTTGTACACATGCTTTTTTCGAACCAATGATCCCCACTCTGTCCTCATCTATTTGCACTGTGATCACAGACCTCAGAAACATTAAGGAGTTGGACAGCCATACCAGGATTTACACCGCGCTGAACTCCCTGATCGCATATCATGGCACAGTGCCAGCCTGACTTGGTGTCATACCGCGTACATTGTTATGATTGCCAGTTGCATTGCAAGAAGCCGCATCATCAAATGCAAGCTGGTGCAAACAAGTGAGCAAGACTTATCTTGCTTTTTGACAAAAGTGCCAGTAGTTTTGAATAATATAGCGACTCACATCAAGAGGGGCGCTTCACACATGCACTTCAGTCGGAATACCTTGTCAGACACTGACTTGATATGATATGGTATTTATAACGCGCTTAATACCCAGAGGTTCCTAAGCGCGGGACCGGGATCAAACCAGTGTTGCTTCGTGTCGTCTTGTTTCTAAGGCAAGCACGTTGCACCTGAGCTATCCTCCCGTGACTTCATGGTCTGGCTTGCTTACTCTGCCTCCCCTTAAGCATACAGTTGCATCGTTCCCATCACGGTTCAGTTCGCCATTTTTAACAGCTAGGTGCGGACTACTGAAAACACCTTTAATTATTATTATTATTATGATATATATTGAGCGTGGACCTATCTTCGAAAAGCAACAGAGTGCTTAGCAGCGGTTGTGAGGCAGACCTCCTGACAGCCGGATGCAGAATAAATGCAACCCTGTAGGGAAACAAGCTCAGAACACCTTTTGTAAGCATAACAAAGTTTTAGTTCCAAAACGAAAAATACATGTCATCAGGGACATTCAAACCCTACTGCCACGGAGCACACAGGTTAGTTCAGAGCAGACAAAGCATTTTAAGGAACAGCAACGTCACTAATGATCCATACAGTATCATCCCATCATTGTCATTGGTGGGGCCCCTATATACATAATGTTTGACCCTTATTGACCAACAGATGACTGACTGCAGTTACTTGTGTTGTTGTTCTTCCATGTGGTCCTTGGGCTCGATAAGTTCACACCCTAACAACACAATTGGTTGATTAGATGAAAAGATCTTTCTTTTGACACTTCGAACATATGATGTGTGCTTGGTAAATAGACATGAGCTCAGTGGATGCTTTGGAGGTCAAGATAGCTCTCAGAAATGCAAAGAGCTTCATTTGATCCTAGACACTATGGCGCCCACACCATGATTTCCTGACGTTGGCCTAAATTTGTTATCCTCACCTCACGCACATCACAGTACAAATCACAGGGCTTTCTGTTTGTGCTCCCCACTTAGGGTGTGTCCCCTTCCTGGGCTGCCCTTTACAAATATACAAATCAATCGACCGTTAAGGGATTTAGGAGTTTGGATAGTGGGCCACTGGTAGTTCAAATAGAATGGCTGGGGGTTTGGAGACATGGGTGCTCTAAATCTGGGATACATGTTTTGGCAGCTACAGACCTCTGCTGTGCCTCCTGTGAGATCGTCCTTCAGAACCAGGCACAACCCTACCCGTGCTTCACTGTGCACATCCCTTTCCGAATTCATGGGCCTGCAGCGTGAGACAAGAAAGGGCTCTGTCTTAATTGATAGAATGACCTTCTAGTCTATTGCCTGAGATGGGAGCAGGGATGGAGATGGGTATTCTTGCTGAGGCCTACATCTATTATTCTCTGTTACCGGGGCCTGGCCTTGCTGGGCCTAATTTCCAAAATGGTGGTGGTTCGTTATACGTTTGCTGCATGGGATGCCTAATGTCTATACCTCAAAACTTTCTACAATGGTCAACATCCTTTTGCCCTATTATACAGCTCCCCCCTGCCACCTTGTGTCATTAGGTGCATGCACATTTGGCATATTTCTTTCAGTCTGTACTGCTTGGGGAACAGGGGAGCTGGGCATGCTTCCCAACACGGTATGCAACAATACAGATATATAAGGGAGCCCTTTACAGAGGTGACAACAGAACAGATATACACAGGGAGTAGGATAAAGAGGGGCACAGAAGAGGGGTACAACTGTACCGAGTGGTGAGTCGGAGAGGGGCAGGCAGTGTCTAGCGAGTCAGGTGGCGTTATTGATAACGTGACGGCCCTTACATTCAATATGCTTGTCTACTGGAACTGTACGTTTTTCACTACATGCTGTCACACAACATTTATGTTTTTACCAGTAAGAAAGCATAAATATTATTTGAGGGGTATCAAACAGACATGTAACGATGCTGATATGAGACTTCAGGCTCTCAGCAAAGCACAACACCTCCAAATAACATCGATAATCACATTAATTCCCCAAAATTCGGGTGTTTCAATCAGTTTAAGATGATTCGGAATTGGAAGGCACATGTTGAATTATTGGTATTTCTTGAATTTAAGACCATTCACTGTTCAAAAGTTTTCTATTCTGAATTGCGTAGGTTTTTTACTTAAGTGGTGCCCTTTACGCGTGGGTAATTGCATACATTCTCAACGTATTATACCTGGCTACACACAAACTCCCCTTCTTTCGAAAATGTCGCCTACTGTCCTCTTAATAGCCAGTAGGAATACAGCCACTACAGCTGGCTGCATACATGGATGCTACCTGCATCAGATATGTCGGGAGCCACTAGTATATCCAAAATGTGCACATGAAGAAACGGCGTCCCATGAGGTAAATGGGTTAACATCTATGACAAACATGTCAGAGCCGAGTCAGGGCTCAGAACATTCTTCATTTCAAATGATGTTGCCTCTGGTTTGACCCACATAGGAGGGCTGGATATCTCATCTCTACCCCCATTTTCCTGTTCTTCGGGTGGTTGGCATGGATTCTGTGTCAACTGAATAACGACCAACCAGTACCACTCTGTCTTTCACTGAGTTTCAAGCTCACCAGTGTTTCCCTGTGAACCAAGAACTTGGTGTCACACCCAATATTTAGTAATGGGTGCAAATCATGAAGCTCTGTTCATAAGCAGGAATGCCTTCATTTCACCTCTTTTCTCTTGTCCTGCTGTTTTCTTCTCTTTTTCCACTCTTCTCCCTACGCTTTCTGGGCTCCTGCAGCACGTTCATGGATCAAACACCTCTCCATTCTGCTTCCCCTCTACACTCTCCTACAATCTAAAGGGTGTTATTGCCTGTGATTTCATTATCCCTCACCGTCTCCAGCAAAAAACCTACTCTGACAGGAAAAGTGAAACCAGATTTGTTCCTGAGAACCTTCTAGTTTTCACCTGAGAAAACTGTGAGGATCCGATAGGGGGGGCAGGGTGTTTTGGGAGTGTTGTGGGGGGAGGGGGGTAAGGGTGTTTTGGGAGTGTTGTGGGGGGAGGGGGGAAAGGGTGTTTTGGGAGTGTTGTGGGTGGAGGGGGGTAAGGGTGTTTGCGTAGTTGGGTCCATGCACAACTTCACCTCTTAATATATTAAACACACTGGTGACAAGTTGAAACACAAGCTTGGACCTTATCATTGAGTATGTGAGCTTTATTGGGGGACAGGGCCCAGTGTGCGCTTCACCACATAACCCAGTGGAAAAATACCCACATCCATTCAACAGAGTAGGACCATGTGATTCAGAATATTTGGTTGATCAGATGCTGACGCACATCGCGTCCCTCCTGGGCATCGCCTCCTGCATGACCTGCAGCCTCATCTCCTCCCTCCTCATCCCCATCATCATCCTCATCAGGTGGTTGCATTTCAATGTCAGGGGACATTGGCACATTACATCTGATACACATATTGTGTAGCATGACACATGCCATGGTGATCTTGGCCACCTTCTCATGGCCGTACAGGAGTGCCCCACCCGACCTGCTGAGGCACCAGAAGCGTGTCTTCAAAAGGCCAAATGTCTGCTCAATTACCATGCGGGTACGGGTATGTGCACGATTGTATTCCTCTTCGTGCCTGTTCTGTGGGTTCCATACAGGGGTAAGGAGCCACCTCCTCAGGGGATAGCCAGCATCACCTGCATGGGTGCAACAATGGGAATGTATTACTGTTCACATCAAGTGCAACCTGTACATTTCACACAAATCAACATTGCATTGTGATTGGCATCCACAAATTCCAGCATGCATGGAGACGATCTGTGTAACTGCAATGTGAGAAGGTGACCTCGTCCTTGCAAGTGGACATGCACCATGCATGCCTCCGGCAGTTATTGCCATGTCCTGGGTGAGGACAGGTCTTAAGTGTTCCTGGGCCCAGGCAATTTTTGTACCACACTGCTAGTGTACTGCCATTCTGAAATCGATGTCGCCATGCTGTGAAGCGGCACTTCAGGAGTGGTGTACGGGTGTGGTTTAGTACAATGGCTACAGGTGATCCCTTTGCATGCACTCAAGGGCGCATATCTGTTGTGATGTAGTTCAGCGCACATTTCCATTTGGCATATTGGCTCCATGTTGCTGATTTGTGTCATATGGGGTATGATATGATGTGCAATGTGCACGTGGATAGATGTGTCATGTTTGCCATATTGGATTAATTTCAATGTTGTGCAGCTTCAAAATTGCATGTGGTTTTGTTTCCGGTCCATTGTGGCCTGCCTTGGTGGATATTGGCGTACATCTGTATGTCCATTTATTCTACGTACGACAGTCCACACCCAGTTGGAGAATGCATCCCCCCCCCAATCACACCCAGTTGGAGTATGCATCTCTTCCCCCCCCCAATCACACCCAGTTGGAGTATGCATCTCTTCCCCCCATCACACCCAGTTGGAGTATGCATCTCTTCCCCACCCAATCACACCCAGTTGGAGTATGCATCTCTCCCCCCCAATCACACCCAGTTGGAGTATGCATCTCTCCCCCCCAATCACACCCAGTTGGAGTATGCATCTCTCACCCCTAATAACACCCAGTTGGAGTATGCATCTCTTCCCCCCACTCCAATCACACCCAGTCGGAGTATGCATCCCCCCCCCCCAATCACATCCAGTTGGAGTATGCATCTCTTCCCCCCCCAATCACACCCAGTTGGAGTATACATCTCCCCCCCCAATAACACCCAGTTGGAGTATGCATCTCTTCCCCCCCAATCACACCCCACTTCTCACTGCCATGTGCTTTCCCTGCTACTCACCAAGTAGCCACGAACGTTGTTCAGCATGTCGCTCCATGTAGCGTGGTATCGTTGAGCTCCATAGGACCATTGAATCATGGGTTGATCCGGGATATCGGGCACAACAATGTATGATTATCTTGTGTGAGTCACATACCATTTGGACATTGATAGAATGGAATTGCTTTCTGTTTCGGTAGACTACTTCATTGTGATGTGGGACCACCAATTCCACATGGGTACAGTCGATGGCCCCGATGCAACTTGGGATGCCTGCCAGTGAATAGAAGCCAACTTTGGTGTTGGACATCTCCTGCGCAGTCCGTGGCAGGGATATCTGCTCACTTGTGTGCTTCAGGAGGGCATCAAGCACCTGGGTCAGCGTGCGTGAGAATACTGGTTGTGATATGCCATGCATCTGCCCTACCGTATGCTGGTAGGAGCCTGTGGCCAGGAAGTGGAGCACAGTTAGTTACCACCTTCAGTAGAGGGGGGATGGCAGTACGGATGTCTATGAGGCTCACAATGTCATCGTGTATCATGTCCACAATGCTGGTGATGGTATCCCGGTCCAGACGGTACAGGGTGTGTATCTGCTCAGGGGTTAGGTTGAATGGACTTGCTCGAATCCTGGGAATTGGTGGCTTCCTCTGTGGTATTACTAGGTGCACTGGTGGGGCTTGCTGGGCCTGTCTCGCCCTCCTATTCCTCCTGTGTCTCCTCTGTGCTGCCTGGTGTTGTTGGTGCTGCAATGCAATCATGTCCTCCAGCCCATGTAATGCTGCTAGTATTGGAACCATTTTGGTGTGGGAAGGGGTGTGGTGTGCTCCTTTTGTGCTGCCCCAGTCTCCATTGCCTCCACCTGTGCTGATTGTGGCCACCTGGCAGGTGGGAACACTGTTCATGTCTCTTAACGGGTGGTTCGCGTTGCTGGTATTTCCGCCATGCCGGTATGGGCTTTTTGGCCAAATCCATGCCGCTATTAGCATGTCCGCATGGCTTGTGATGGTATGCTATTAGCGCCATGCTGCTATTTCCGACATGAGGGGTCGCGCGCCTGCGGACTAGCCGCTATTAGTGGCACCATTCTTAGCGGTGCCGCTATTAGCGGTTATCCGGGTCGTAATTGGCAAGGGTATTTAGCGATACCGCTAATCCCTTATCGGTATCGTTATTCCCTTACCGCCATTCGTGTAATGAGGCCCATAGTACATTTGTGAATTAAATTGGTAACAGAACAGAGTGGTTCGAGGGTGCTCATTCGAAAGACTCCAGCTGGCACCCCTATCTTGAAAGAAAGAGAAGCAGATGTCAAAGTGGTCATACAAAGGTCAAGTCAAATCCTTTGTACAATCGGAAGTCTGTGACACATTGCAGAAGGTTTTTGTTGTTACAAATTGGGGTTTGCGCCCGGCTGAGAGAAACGCTGTGCAAACTGTAATGGTACTAAGCCTGCACTTGCCGTCATCTAACAGAGTGACCCAGTGAGATGAGATCGCCCATTGGAAGTCGCTGTTTGAATCGGTAGGCGCTCTGATCGTTCTGAGCCCAACTGAGGGAGACTAACGAATAACAGGGATCGGAGCCCGGCTGAGGGGGATTCCAAGGATGAAGGGTAATCACCCGATGGGAAGATTAACCGAAGGAACTTTGGTTTTGTTGTTTTTACATATCAGCCCTCTGAAGCAAGAGACTTTGCATGGGAAGAGACATGGGCACAGTAGGCCCTGAGAAAGAGAAAACAAACTGTAAGCTTGTGCCAGAGAAGCCCAGGAGTCTGCTGTGCTCAAGAGTCCCGCCTTGTCCCGTGCTAAAAACGTGGGGAAGGGAGACCCTGGCCATAACATCCTGACTTATCATTTTGTGAACAATCCTTTCTTTTCTTGTGAACATTATCCTACACTATTTTGTAAATGTAGCAGTAAGGATTGGCAATAGATTTCTTTTGGCATAGGCCTTTTTTATTTGACTCAACACCAAAAGGACGGTATTATTATTATTTGATGGTCGTAGCTTGCTCCGATCCTAGAGTTAGGTTTAGCTTAGGTGTTTGTCTCACCCCTTCTTACAGTTTATTTATTTATTTTATTTATGTAAAGTTACAGTTTAATAAACAACTTTTTGCTGTGATCACTTGTGTATGTCTTACTTCAATACCATGCCTTTCTTACACTGCCATAATTCCTAAAACAATCTATCGGACATGGACCCTTTTTAAATATTGGCACACTAAATATTGGCAGCTAATAATCGCACTGATGTAATTTATGACCCCCTGGGGGACTTGGACATGCATCCAGAGGTGGTAACAGAAATGTTGTTCATTAAAAATCACACCACCTTCATTAATACCCTATTACATGCTGGCTACAAAATACCTGTGAGGGACAAACTGAACAAAGAAAGCAGCATTTCCCCCATTTCCCATGCATATGTCATCTCACCATAGCACTGACTGGGTCCTTTTGAATATTTGACCTGCAAATGTTTATTTAAAATTTACACTTTGCTCAATGTAGTCACCATTTACAGGCCTCCTGCTGATACCTCTTTGTTATTGGTCTGACCTCATAGCTGATCTCCAGACCACATCCAACAAAATCCTCAGTATGAGGAATTCAAACATTTACCCGGGCACTTATTGAAACATCTGTTCTACTCTCTTCTTAACCTCTGTTATGCTCTAGCCATTTCCATGGTGCCCTCCACTCCATTTTACTCTGAGGCTTATTCCCTAGATGCTGCTCTTAAATGGGAGGGGCTTTACCATCAGCCAACGGGACAGCTACTCTTGTCATGTAAGTTCACTACCAAGATTGCTAGATCTGGCAAAATCCCTTTTCCAGACCAGGCACCGACTGAGGAGATCCTACTAGTCAGACCCAGGGGACGTGTAAAGACGAACTGTTCCATTAAAATCTTTGATGGTCTGCCACCTTTCCCGGTCTACAGGTTGATTTTCATTTCTGTTTATACAATGAAATTCCCAGAACTCTCAACTTCTTAGGTCCGATCATTAAAAAGAAAACATAAAACAAAGGGAGCAACTGGTATTACCAAGAGTTGGCACCAATGAAAAGCCAGAAAAGGGTACCTGAACACCAAGGGAACAATACCCACCTGTTCAGGCTTTCAAGAGGCTACCATTAATCCATAAAGTGGAAAAAGAAAGCCTGCATGCATAGTTGCATCTTTCAAGTGCCAAATATGCCAGCAATGGTGTTAAGAACTGACCCTTCCTGTGGAAAGCTCTTCAGTTCCATTCACTTCCCAGAAGATGGCTCACAATCTGTCCTCCTTTTCCCAAGAGAACATGAAATCAATTTAGTCGACGATGGCACACTGCTCATGCTATATCACTACTCAGGAACTTGGCTCAACTCTTGAAAGCTCTTTTGCTTCCTTTGACCATGTAACCCTATCATGTATCATCCTAACAATTCAGAAGGCGAGGGCGTCAACTAAGCAGCTTCACCCATGTCCAGCAACCACAATTGCAGCTAATATTGAGTCCTTGGCATCTAGCTTGGATGTCTTGCTAAACAGCTCTCTCTGCTCTGGTTGATTCCAACAGCCCTAAAGGGAAACTTGTCTCACTCCCCTCTTAAAAAGGTATCCTGATAACCTAACTGTACTGTATTGACCCATTGCTAACACCCCTTCCTTGGGTGAATTATGGAGAAAATGACTACCCATTAGCTGTTGCTCGATCATCATTCTGATTTCTGGCCTCCAGTGGAAGCTGAATCTGCTTTGTTTATCATGCGGCACAAGCACCTGCTTTCTTTCCACGAAAGAATTCCAGTGATCCTCATCTTCCTTCAACTATCAGAAGTGTTTTATACTGTTAGCCACCCCCCCTGCCTAAGGGACTCATTTAGCATCACAATTTGGGCTCTGAAGTTGATTGCTTCTTTCCTACAAGATAGGCAGCTCCTTTCTCTTATGGCCTTCTGTCCAGAGATGTGGTGTGCCCCAATGCTCTGTCCTGTCACCAAGGTATTTTAATACCTACCGTGACGGGTCAGAAGGACCCAGACTCTTGGAGGACATTTTTAAGTAAGGTTTAATAAATAAAATCAGAAAGGTCTAGCTATCCCTATGGAGTGTCCCCTACCTAAAGAATAAGAAAGGTGCTCATCAGTCGTCTTTTTCTCAATGTCCCAAAATAATCTGTTCACCATCCAAAACTATTACTATCTGACCCTGTCACTTATTGTATTACAATAAAGGCAGATGAATGACTACCGTCTCCTGCTACCTGCTCCTAGTACTTATTTTCCTGGTAAATGTTCTCTTCTTTGGCAACTCTCTTGATCAGTTCAGATAGTTCCTTTCTCACGCTATCCAAATTGCATTCCACTTTAGGCAAGTCTTCGTTTTGTTCAATTTGTTTGGTTATATGGAGTACGTGGGCCTTTAACCCTTGATATTCCCTCTTGTCTCACAGACTTTAACTTTGGGCATTTCACATGTTTTCTTTTCTTTCCAGGATAGGAAAATATTTCATGGTTCATCTCCTCCTTTGAGGATTTCTGTATATGTTATGTTATGTTATTTTAATTAATTTGTTATGTGCACCAGGGGCCTGGAGGCTAACAGGCGATTAAAACAGAACAGGTACACACAAACGAAAAACATGCATGGGGCAGCTACCGGTCAGATAGCCGTGTGTATGACCAGTTGCGGGCCCTACCTAAACAGCCGGGTCTTTCATTTCTTTTTGAAAATGTCCCTTTATTCAATCCTTTTAGGAGCCGAAAAGAACACATTCCATGCCATGGGTGCTGCTGCAAAAAAGGAACTTTTGCTGACCATGGCCAATTTAGGTCTGGGCCACCAATACATTGGTATCTTTGGATGTGAGCAATCTCACCTGAGGCCTTCTCCTCAGGGTTTCAGTCAAACATGTAGGGCTTCTCCAGGCCAGGCACTTGTGTTTTATGGTCAGTAAGCAAAAGGATATTCTAGCTTCAATGGGAGGCCAATGTAGATTTCTTCTAGCCTCAGACGCATGCACTTTTCTGTTTAATCCTTCAGCTTCTCTAACTGCGCTATTCTGAATTATGTGTAGCCTGGCACAATCCCTCTTACTGGTTCCAGGCTGCTGAAGTAGTCCATTTTTGTGATCACTATGGCTTTCTCAACTGTTACACAGCTTTTCTTGGATAGATACAGGCGTATCTGGGACAACAGTCTAATGTGAAAGGCAGATGTGGACACCAGGCTATTAACCTGTGCCCGCATATTCAGGGCATGATTTAAGAATACCCCTAATGTCTTCACCTTCTGTTGAGTAGTAATCTTGTATCCTGCCTGCATAAAGTGTTGATAGAATGGGTCCAACTTGTGTATCCTAGTCGGTCAGCCAACCACCATCGCTCCATTTTTTATCATTAAGTGTGTGGCTATTCTGGAACATCCAGGCCTGCATTAGCCCATACACTTTGTTTGTTTCTTTTACTCAAGGTGTTCACATTCATTAAGGTTGGCCTTGGGCTTACCGCACTATGTGCACTACGAAGCCTAGATACAAGAATCCCATGATCAATGGTGTTGAAGGCAGCTGACATGCCTAGTAAAATATTACCTGCCATGCCACCTCTATCCCTGATCATGGTGAGATCATCCAGTGCTGCTACAAGGACAGATTCCATCCCCATCAGAGGGTGAAAACCCATTTGACAGGGATCAAGGACATTCTGTCCTTTCAGAAAAGATCTCAACTGCGTGGTAACCACTGCTTCCAATACCTTCATCAAGAATGGTAGTAGAGAAATGGGGCGGTAATTTGAGGAAACTGTGGCATCCAGTGATGGCTTTTTAAGCAAAGGAATCAATATAGCTTTCTTTAGTACAGCTGTAATCTGCCCGAAAGACAATGAAGAATTAACAGCTTCTGCAATAATTGCACAAAGGTTCTCAGACGACTTTTTGAGTAACCGCAGAAGAATATCATTGAGGAGTGAGGCTGATTTAAGACCCCCCACCACGCGACAAATTTTACAAGTGTATGTTTGTGGCTGTAGAAAAGTGAAAAGGATTGTTGACAGCCTTCCCGGGCAAAGGTTGTCGGGGGGGGGTCTCCTCCAGAACCCTCCCAGAACTCTTTGTTCCTGTACTCACAATTTTCTTCCTAATACCTTGAATCTTTTCAATACAAAAAATGTAGACAGAATGTTACACAGTGCCTCCGAGTTAGAAGACACAGAGTTCGTACTGGGATTAGAGCGAGTTTTCACTATTTGAAAGAGGTTTTTTGGCGCATTAGCTGCGGATTGAATGGAGGTCATGAATTAAGCTGATTTGGCCTCTTTAAGAGCTTTATGGTAAAAAGCACTATGTTTCTTGAACTGAACTAACAAGTACAGATCATACTGTCTACTCCACCTATGTTCCGCTTCATGGACTGAGAGTCAGAAGAGGCATAGTTCCGCTGAAAACCAAGGGGCAGATGGGAAAAGAGGCATAACAGCCCACACAAAAGCAGGTAACTCATTGGCGACTATATTTATTAAAAGTCAAAGTAGGTTAATGGGATTGACTCTTGCCCAATTCCTTTGATAGGCCCTCATTACAACACCGGCGCTAAACCATGGCGCTATTAGCACCATGGTTGGTGCCGGTGTTGTAACGAGTCCGCCATGGGGAAATGGGGAAATACCGCCCCATTCCAAGGTTGGCGGGGCGGTATTTCCCCATTTCCCCATGGCCCTTCCCCATTCCCATTTTTGCCCCATAGGGCTCAATGGGAATGGGGAAGGCGGCAATTACGGTACCGCAAATTCTGGTACCGTAATTGCCTGCGAGGTCCCTTTGCGGGTCCCTACTTTAACGGCTGGTCCAGCAAAGGGACCTCGTAGTAAGGCGCTAGGTGGTTAACGGCACCGCAGCCTTTTACGGCGCCGTTAACCACTTAGCGCCAGGGTCGTAATGAGGCCCATAGACTTTTCCGGGATGTTTAATTTGCTCAGGAAACCCTGACACCAGAATTATAAAAGGAACCCCCTCGATAATCAGACCATGTCAGAGGATGGGAAGAGAACATGCACAAAGACTGTAGCGGGCGAAAATCAAATCAAGAGTTTGACCTTTGATATGAGTGGCCCGCAGCACGTGTTGTGCTTGCAACAACTGGTTCATGCCTGTCAAAAAGGGACTATGAGTTTGATTCGGATCTGCCTCGGCGCAAAGATTAAAATCCCCTAATACTGCTAGGTTCTTATAGTGTATAACCAGCTCCAAAAAATAATTCATAAAGGCCTTCTCAAATGCCATAAGATTGTAGGATGGGTAGCGATAACCCAAACGAAAATTGCAAACCAGAGATGTGTTAATTACAATCCTAGCTAAGAAATACTCCAACTCAACCGTAATGGATATTGGCAATAGGGAGCTGTTAAATTACGTCTTATAGATAAGAGCAACACCCCCCCACCTTTATGCAACAAATTCCTATCAACATGCAGCATAGCATAACTGACGGGCAAAATTTTAACTATGTCGGGACTGATCGAGTCCGAGAGCCACGTCTCTGTTACAAATATGAAATTCAGGGCATTATTTTCAATAAAAGTGCACATATGGATTTTGTGTGCCACTAATGACCGAGTATTAATTAAACAATCTTGGGGTGAACTGTCAGAGAAAGTGGTCTGGCGCAGAGCTTGTGTGTGATGCCACCCTGCAGGGAACTGCATAGCCGCCGGTGCCAAGGACAGCAGCAAAGAACACGGTATTCCGTTACCGGCATTGGATCGCGCCCAAAGCTCGGTCTGAGCGTGAACGAGCGCAGATGGACCGGACTTTGGCCTGACTTCGGGATGCGCTCAGTCGCTGTGCTCCTCAAGGAAGGTCAAAGTTGGTGGGGTGAGCCCAAACCTTTTTAAATCCGGATAAACTTGAAAGGGAAACCATTTTTGCTTGCGACTAAAGACCGAAACGCTGGACGGATTTCCAGCGAACTTGCACGAGGAGCAGCGGCTTGGCCCCGAAAGCATGCTTTTGCAAATTTAATGTTAATCCATCCAGTGTTTTATTTTTTCAAAGGTGCCAAAATATTGTTACAGAAAAAGAATTATATAACTTCGGCTAGGCCTCGGACAATGTGCCAGCAACCTCTCAGAAGCCCATGCCCTAGGGTTTGTGGCCACTGTCCATGGCCACAAGCCATGGGCAGTGGCCCACTGTTCTAATATGGTATAGAAGGAGCTGCACTAGGCTGCAGGTTAGGTTCAGTGGCTTTTGTGGGAGGCTTGGTGGGGCATGAGACAAAGCTGTACCTCATGCTTGCATCCCCAGCATGTGTTGCTCAAAATGACACATGTCAATGTGTGCTGCAAAATTGATGTTAAAGAAACCTTATTGTTGTTTCAAATATTTTAAAGAGGATTTTTGAATAACTTACATAAAGTGCTGCAACAAAATGAAACATCTTGAGTAAAAAACGCATTGAAATGCACTGAAAAAACTTTGCCCAGTTTCTACTGTAGATTGGTTGGTTGGGCTTGCGATGGGGCTGAAACCCATGCCCCACGGATTGTGGGCACTGGCCATGGCCGCAAACCATGGCCAGTACCCCCAATGCCATTATGGGATATAGTGGACAAATGGCCAGGCTACAGGCTCAGTCCAAATGGCCAGGCTACAGGCTAAGTCCAGTGGATGTTGAAGTTTGTTTGGTGGGGCCGGAGTCATGGTTGAGCCTCATGCCTTAGGCAATTCAACCATGACTTACATCCCTAACACGTGCTGATCAAAGTCACACACATTAGTATGCACAGTAAAAGAATATGTTTTTTTAAAGCAACATCAAAGTTCTTTCATATGTATTAAAAGTGGAATTAATAATAACTTGCATACAATGGTGGAACATCAGGAAACGTCTTCCGTCATAAAAGCTGTTGAAATTCAGTGAAAAACAAATGTGTTACACTGGTGTTATGGTAGAGTTGCCATTATGATAACCTGTGCAGTTCAGTGAAAATACATTGTTAATGGGAATCTATGTTTAAGTTGCTACAATAAACTTCGAAATTCAGAGAAAAAACGTTGTTAAATGTATGTTATGGTTAAGTTACTCTTGTAACAAACTTTCACATTCAGAGAAACATCTTTGTTAAAGGGACGTTATGGTTGTAGCAAGAAATGGTAAAACCAAACAAATGTGGCCTCTTTGGTAAGCTGTGCAACCATAACTCACGCCCCCTCATGAACTGTTTAGAATAACACCAGGACATCAAAGATAACATCACAAATGGCGTCACTGATGCAGTCACTAATCCATAATAATAACAGAAAGCCCTTACCAAGCGTTGCATTGTGGTTATTGCTACCAACATATGAAGTGGGATCAGCAGGCCTCTCGTGATCTGGAACCTGCATCACAAAATGTACTTATTGAAACAGAAACTGTCTACTGAATTTCTTTCGATAATATAGAAATCTAAAAGTACATTAATAGAGGCAATTGCGGCAGCATGGACCATAGATGTAGAGTATTATTTATCGGGTAGATTTGGTCAGTTGAATTAGAACTCCAGGTTTATCAGACCATAAGTAAAGTTAAACTTAGATCCATGAGCTAAGTATACAAGAATTACTAGACATGTGTGGTAAGCACACACACAAGTAACATCTAGCAAGTGGGAAACACATGTTATAACCAGAGAATGAAACTAAGATTAGAGTCAGTCTTCTTAAATATAAAAAATACAAATTCTATTATCCAGTTTGGACAGCAATCTGCATATGTTCCATGTGTGTGCACCATGAACTCAGGCCAAACCCAAAGGAAACTAACTGAAGAACATTCTGCAAGTTGACGAACTACATATAGAGCACCTTAAAAGTATGATTGTCACATTCTCAATGCAGTACCTCCGGATCTCGTTCTCTGCTTAAACTGCTTACTGTTACTAAACAACAAGAACTTCCCAGGGTATGTGATGTCCTAGTTGATGTCATACATGAGGTCATTTTTAATGTCCTAGGTCCTAGTCTGAGCAGGGAGGGGACATGGGTTTTGGTTTCTTTGTTTTTTTTTGATTTTGCGCTGTAAACATAAAGTCATTTAACCAACAATTTCTCTGAATTTGAAAGGTTTTTAGTAGAGTAACTTAACCATAACTTTCCTTTAAAAAAGTGTTTTCTAAATATATAATGCAGAAAAGGGTCTGAGTGAAAACATTACATTGAAAGTGGGCCTCCTTTTCACATTATGTCGACAGTAGCCATAGAAACCTAGCTTCTATCTGTGAGTTGTTTTTTTTCTCTTTTAATGCTGAAGCGTTTGAATACATATGATGCACTAAAGGCTGATTGTTGAAATGTGTTTTAATAAACTTCTCGAACTTGTAAACAATAATAATACTCCACATCTATGGTCCATGCTGCCGCAATTGCCAATTTCCTATATAATGTATTTTTAGATTTCTATATTATCAAAAGAAATTCAATAGACAGTTTATGTTTCAATAACTACATTTTGTGATACATGTAACAGATCATGAGAGGCCTGTCTATCTCCCTTCATATGTTGGTAGCAATACCCAAAACACAACACTTGATTGGCAAACCGGCACAAGGATCTCAGTGTGATGTGGGTGTTATAAGCAGCGGGGGTTCCCTGTGGAACATTGGTGTGCACTGAACGTGACATGACCTTCTTGGGGGGGGGTGTACTAGCTGGGTAGAGTTTTTGTCTATTTATTTATTTATTTATTTTTACATTTGTATAGCCCACAAAACAGCCCTTGGGCATCGTGGCACTGTTACACGAGGGTAACTTAGTTACAGGGGAGAGTACAGGGAGAATATACATTTGCATGTTATATATTTTTGAGTATGCAGTCATGTGGTGAGTGCAGAGGTTTACAAGCCTTGACTGTGCATGTCTTACCATGTGAGGTGTGTTGGCGGCAACATCTTTTCACCCACTGGGCATATGTTTTCATCCAGAAGATTCCAATCTACCCCCAGGTTCATGGTCCTCTGGCCGCCATCTTGTTGGTGAAACGTTATCATGCCACTGCGTGACACGATTCATGCCAAGACCGAAGAGCCCGAGCTGCAGGTTTCCTGACCAACTCTGTATCTTGAGGGGCACAGAACACCCCGAGCCTCACTTGACTGGGCATGTGTGTGCATGCCCAGTCAAGCACAATAGAGATGTTGTGCCTGTTTGGTAGATTGGTGCTCAGCTCTTCCTTAGGTCCCATCAGATGCATTTGCTATGTACCACCAGTTACCCCTCAGGATAAGGTGTCCTGATGGATGTGTGATGGATTGGTCTGGGGCATAAATACATCTACAAACATCTACTACCGTCTCTCATGTGAGTGGTTGGGATTTATTGGAATAAATACCATACCCTGAACGTCTTCAAATGGGTGATTCTACTTACATGACGCTCGATCACTGCTTCAGAATGCGGGTCCGCAGGAGATTGCGATGGGGCTAGATTTATAATGACATTTTAGACCTAGCTCTCGTTAGTGGTTTGTAATTGCTTCACATGGATGTTAATTGTAATGAAAGTGTCATATGGGTGATATTTCAGCAGAGACCTTACTGATATTTTGTCAGACATGTCTTTTAGTTGAAGACATTTTACGAGTTATCACACATAACTGAATTGGGTTGATTGGTTTGCTGTGTGCTCCGTGAAAATGGTTGATAGCTTGATTGTGGACAGCTTCCTAATCCAGTTGATAGATGATATCTTCTCTTGTTATTGCTTTCTACTGCCTTTACTACTGTCTCTTCTCTAAGGAGGTTCCTGACTGTCAAGGAACCAGCATGTTTCATTTGTGGTGCTGATCTCTCCTCTGAACCATGTTTTTGATTTGAGATTTCTTTTTTTGGTTCAGAATAGATTTTTTCTTTATGAGGTAGTGGACATGTTATTAGGGATTGAGAGGATGCATATGTTATTCAAGACATCATTAGGAAATTGGGTTTCTCGATGATCTACAAGCTGATAAAAGTCAGGCGGACTGAGGAGGAACAGGATGTGGCGGATGGTCTATTATGGGCAACTTGGCCCCACAAAACTCCATTAACAATAACGAACGAGTGTCTGTCTCTTGATCCGTAATGCATAGGGTATTTGCATTGCTGAATCTTAAAAGGTGCCTTTTACCTGAGTCTATTTAGATTGATGGGGGATAACCCCCTTAAACCCTCTGAATTTGTTGGTACTCAGCTGCTGCTCTTGGGCCAATTTAGAAAAAGCATGTACGCCCCTCAACCTTAGGAAATTCACCAGCTGACAATGGGAAGGAGATGCAATGTTTGCATTGCTCGTCGATTACCCAGATCTACCACTTTGGACATTCTGGCTGAAAGGCGGCTGTGGTAGCCCCTTTGGAAGTTAAGGTCAGCGGACGCTGAGGGCGTTCTCCAATTATACCGCTTGCTGCATGATTTCGCTGGTTTGATAACCCAAGAGTGTGATGGATCACCATGACTCCATGCTGGACTTCACGGTTTTTATTTAAACCATCACTGGATGCACATTTACAGTATATGTTTGTACAGACCTTGCTTCTTTATTTGCTCTTCAGTGGATTCCATTTGTTCCCTCAGCCGGGTTTTGGGGTTCTCTGTTGAAAGCTCATGAGAGGATGATCGATGTGGCAAGTTTTTAGTTCCACCAAATAACTCAAGAATTTGCATTTTATCGTTATCATTGTTTCCACGCTAATAAGCAGAAAGAAAGAATGTAATAATATGATCCTACCTATTACGTCATGTTAATGATATTTATAGAGGCCATGCTCACCTAGTGCCTTTTGGTTCTAGCTGCAGGGGAAGGCACAGTGAACATTTGTCAGGCATTGTTTGTTTGTTTGTTTGTTTATTTGATAATGCGCTCCAAGCCCTTGGGCAGCTGGGTGCAACAATACAAGTAGACTCGAAACTTAGTTACAGTGCCTGACACAGGCTATTACAAAGCAGAGGTAACTTACAACAAATGATGCAAGTGATACAGTACATATAGGATCAAGACGGGTAAGCGTAGAAGAATACCGTCTTAACATATGTATAGCATGATCAGCTAGATAAGGGTGAATATCGTTACATATCATTGTTGTGCAGCCATTTGAGAGCGTTACATCTAAATCTAGTGTAGGGTAATGGGCGTCTGAGGTCAGGTGGGAGTATGTCCCATGATTGTGCAGCTCTAACAGGGAAGCTATATCCACCCGCTGTGGTAAGTTTGAATCTCGGGACTTCAAGTAAGAAGGTGTTGGCAGATCTTGTCAGTCAGTTTGAGGGTCTCCAGTTGATTCTTTCAGCTAGGTAGGGGGGTGCTTGATTGTTGATGCATTTGGAGGTGAGAGAAATAGTTTTAAGGAGGATTCTGTCCTTTATCTTTAGCCAGTGGGCCTCAGTCCGGTGTTTGGAGATATGCTCTCTACGTGGGATATTCAAAGCTGCTCTTAGGGCTTTATTTTTCAATCTCTGGAGTTTGTCAATGACCGACTTATTTGCACATGAGTATAGGGCATTGCAATAGTCCAGTCTGGACATGAAAAGGGCATTGGCCAAAGTGAGGCAGCTGGCACTGGTCAGGAATGGTCTGGCAGCATGGATGAGTTTACACGTGTAAGTGGTTGTAGAGGCGAGGGAGTTCACTTGCTTTTTAAGGGTGAGAGCTGAGTCGAGGTAAAAACCTAGAGTTTTAACCTCTCGCATAACCTTAATAGTATTATTGTCGATGTTAAATGAGGCATAGTCCAGGTTGAGTTTAGTTAGGTTATGGTCTGATCCGAGGAGCAGGATTTCAGTTTTATCGTCGTTCAGGCAGAGGCCATGGGTGGCCATCCATGCCTGAATGAGGATGTATATTTTATTAACCAAAGCCAGGTCCACTTCATAGTTGCCCGAAAGGGGTATGAGGATCTGGGTGTCATCTGCATAATTTGTGTAGGTGACACCCAGTCTGTCCAACTTGTCGAACAATGGCTTGGTGAAAATGTTGTACATAGTGGGTGAGACACAGGAGCCCTGTGGGACTCCACATGTAATTTGGATGGGATCGGCACAGGTAGAGGTGGACAAGACTCTCATGGTCCGGTTGGCTAGAAAGGATTGGACCCATGCAATAGCTTCCCCTGTGAAATTGGCAGCGAGCTTGAGGTGGTTGCATAAAACTGCATGATCCACCAAATCAAAAGCTGCTGACAAGTCCAGTAGGAGTAGCAGCGCTATTTTCCCACTATCCTTGAATTCCTCAATTTTAGTTTTAAGATCTATCAAGGCTGTTTCAGTGCCATGGAGAGGGCGGAAGCCCGATTGGCGCGAGCCTAGTAGATGGTTAGCTTCTAAGTAATCTTGAATTTGGAGATAGGCTATTCTATCAATTATTTTTAGTAGGAAAGGTACAGTGGTGATAGGCCTATAATTAGTTGGGATGGATGGATAAAAGGTTTGTTTCTTAAGAAGGGGGAGGACCCAGGATTCTTTTAGGTTAGCTGGCACTGTGTTGGATTTGAAAGAGGAGTTAATGAGCTTCGAGATAAACGGGGCTAAATCTCTGGCTGCGTCCTTTATTATTTGATCTGGGCAACTGTCTCCCTTACAGTTGGAAGGCTTCAGTGAGAGGATAACCTTTTCAGTGTCGATGATGGAGATAGGTTTGAAGCTAAAAGGGGGGATAGTATTAGGTTCAGTCACTAGATGTGCTTGTTGATCAGTAGGAGAGAGGGCGTCCTTTTTATTAGTTATTTTAAGCTGGAGGGTGGAAATTTTATTCGATAGGGAGTTCTGTATGTTAGTGCACCATATCTTGTCCTTGGGGACCGTGTCAGTTGGTTGGATGGGGGATTCCATTTCCCGGAGGATGGCAAAAAGTTCCTTGGTATTAGACTTGGCATTAGTAATTCTGTCATTGAATACATTTTTTTTTTGTATTGATAATTTCTGTCTTGTAATATTTGGTGAATTGGGTTAAGTTAACTTTGTTGTCATCAGTAGGCGAATTGCGCCAGATAGTTTGGAGTTTTCGTTTCTGCTTTCTGAGGTCCTTAAATTGGGGTGTGAACCAAGCATTAAGGTGGGATTCTTGTTTAGCTTTGCGTTGTTTGGGTGGTGCAATAGTATCTAGTGCATGAGACATAGCTTTATTAAAGGTGTCTACTAGGGTGTCTGGGTAGGTATTGTTCTCCAGGCCATTGATAGTAGGCAGGAGGAGGGGGATGAGTTTTTCTGTCGTAATATCTTTTTTACTTCTGGTGGGGAGTGGTGGTATCATTTTGATAATTTTAGGGCTGAGGAGGTCAAGTGTGGCAGTGAAATTTATTAGATAGTGGTCGGTCCATGGTTGAGGGATGATGTCAGTAATGACTATGTTGCAGTTAAGTTCAGATACCCAGTCAAGGGTTCTACCTTTAACATGTGTGGGGGTGAGGACTTTTTGGGTAAGGCCGTGGTCGTTTAGGATAGCTGTTATAGAGAGGGCATTTTTTTTATCTGGCTCATTGAAGCCAATGTTAAAGTCGCCCAGCAACAGCGTTTGCGAGTGATTTTGGGTATTGTTAGCTATGAGGGTGGTAATGTCATCTTCGAAGGTTCCCAAGGGACCTGGGGGCCTATAGATCAAGTGAATAGTTAGCGTGTGGTTATTAGAGAGTTACAATTTTGCTGAGAGTACTTCGCAGGAAGCACAGGGAGGTGAGGTGGTGAGTCTGATAGGCAAAGTAGTTTTAGCGATGATGGCTAAGCCACCGCCTTTAGCATTGGGTCTATCTACTCTTTGGATCTGGTAATTGTCAGGTACGGCTAGCATCAGGGAGGGTCCTGCTGCCTCGTGGAGCCAAGTTTCTGTTACGGCAAGGAGGTCGATGCTGCTGTTGTTTAGTATGTCAGCAATTTCAGTTGCATGGGCTACCATGGATCTGGCGTTAATAAGGGATCCAGTAAATGATAAAGTATTCTTAGGAATAGGATAGCTTGCAGATTTATCTGTGTGCTTGTTTCGACTTGGGTGTTTCTTTTTATGAAAGTGAGTGGGATTCGGGGTCAGAGTTGAGGGTATCGTGGCTTGAATTTGCTTATCCAAGTGCGTCTGTATAGTTGGGGATCTAACAGTATTGTTTGCGCTATTTCTTTTGGGTTCATAAATGCAAGGTAGTCTTGCCCTAAGTCTCAGGTTTCTGTCTGTGGGGGGGCTAGTGCTGTGGGTAGCAAAGGCCATGATTGTAGTTAGGAGGGTCAGGGAGGTCAGGTTTCTACACATGGTAGTTAGAGTAGTTAAATGGTTCAAGTTACTTCCCTTACTTCGCTAGGATGTCTGGCTAGGGTGTCGCCAGGGGTTCATATAGTGATATGGATCATGATATTCAAGAATCACAATATGAACTAAAATGCATGACTTAGAGTAGTTAGCAATGTGCAAGGCAGGCGACCCAAGGGTCTTAAATAGGTAACAGGATGCAGTGGCAAGCTACCAAGGGGTTTTGGATAGGTCACAGGGTGCAATGGTAGGCGACCAAAAGGGTCTCAAAAAGGTCACAGGGTACAGTTGTAGCAATGCGGCAGTCTAGGCAGTACTGGGTGAATGAGTGGGCACATTCATAGCAGAGGTACAAAAGGCAAAGCAGATACCAGGCTTGCAGCAAATGTGGGCATATCAGGCAAAGAGCAATGCACCAATCAGTAGTGAGGCACAGCAGGTTAGGTTATGCAAGTACACTACACTTACATCAAGTAAGGAGCAGTGCAGAGTACACAAGGCACCATTCAAAAGTGTGGCACGTCAAACAGGCATTGCACCTCGAGCATTATCAGGCAGAAGAGCGATGTAGCATACATGTGGAGCAGATCAGAATATGTGCGCAGCAGGTTTGGATAATGCAGGAGGTAGGCAGACTAACTCAAGAATCGCGCACATTAGTCTGAGGCAGGCGCAATAAGGGTGCATAGTAGGTAAAGCATAGGCAGTATGGCAGGTGTTAAACAGGGGTGCTGCAGGTGAGCATGTTGGTAGCAAACTGGGGGCGAGCACTATAGACGGTAAGGAGAGCGCTGTATCTCAGAGTCAATAAAGTACATTAAAGGTGGTGCAGGTAGCGTGGATTACCTTCCATTGCAGGTGGTCAAGCTGCTGGTTGAGTTAGCCGGAGGGGCACTAGAGGCAAGATGAATTGCAAAAGTTTTTGGGCATAAGGACGTCGCCTGGCTGCGTGGCTGCGCTCGGTCAGCTCAGTCAGGGGGATGGCCTTCTCTCTGGGCCTTACCTCATTGGCCGACTCTCGCCTGCCGGTGATTGGAGGCACGATGTGTTGCCAGTCAGCACCAATCCGGAGACAGGATGCAGGGTGCAGGTCAGACAGGCATTCAGGACAAGATCAGGCACGGGGGGACCAAAGTGCGGCGGCCATCTTTAAATTACGGCGGCCATCTTTAAATTGCCTGACAAACGAATTTTGAGTGGAATGCAAACACATGGGCAATATGTGCTTGGAGGCTGCAGGTAAGTAAGATGAGCAGCCTTTGTAGAGTATAGCAGACAGGTGCTCTTCAATAAAAGCGATTTTAGAGTGGATGAGGTGAAGATGTGCTGTGAGGATAACGAGGGCTCTGAGGCAGCTGATATTATGCCTGGAGCTTACCTCTTCCTCTCTGCATCTCGGGGGAAGCGCTGGCTGCTCCTACAGCGGGCTCAGTGACGGTGTGGCTACTGGACATCATGAGGAACAGACTGGGGGCTCAGCTCAGTCAGGGGGATGGCCTTCTCTCTGGGCATTACCTCATTGCCTGGCTCTCGCCTGCCGGTGATTGGAGGCACGATGTGTTGCCAGTCAGCACCAATCCGGAGGCAGGATGCAGGGTGCAGGTCAGGCAGGCATTCAGGACAAGGTCAGGCACGGGGGGACCAAAGCACGGCGGGCATCTTTAAATTACAGCGGCCATCTTTAAATCGCCTGACAAACGAATTTCGAGTGGAATGCAAACACATGGGCAATATCTGCTTGGAGGCTGCAGGTAAGTAAGGTGAGCAGCCTTTGTAGCGACGGTGTGGCATTAGCCTTGTTTTCAGCTCCCTGCAGAAGACGAGGTGTTTGGAGACAGAACAAATTGATTATGGCAAGCTATTGCAAAGTGTGGGTGTGAGACAGAGGATTGTCACCCCACCACTTCGTCATGAAAGAAGGAACGTAAAGCAGCAAAAGAGGCCCTGAGTCCAACGTGCACACTGGAATATGTCTCTGGACCTCATCACGAGTTGGGCGGTAGCCCTAAAATGCGGCGGTAACACTGTTACTGCTGCATTTAAGGGTCTGCCCAATCACAAGTCTGACTTGTTTATGCCCAGCTCAGAGCTGGGGGTAAACATGCTAGAAAAATGCCAATTTTCTGCGCAATTACCGCCGGCATTATTACTGTGCAGTAATTGCACCCAAAACTCCCCATTGGGTCCGGTGGGCTCAATAGGGAATGGGGAGTAACAGTTAGCGCCCAACCCATTTTGAGCGGTATCCCAGCTGGGATACCACCCAACTTGTGATGAAGTATATGAATTTACTTGCACAATGAAATGAGGAGCAGTCCGATGAAAAGCGTTACGAAAGGGCCCTTAAAAGCACTTATATTTTATATGATGCCCAAACGTGTGCGCACACAGTTGTTGGAGTATTAAAGTGATATGTTTCAATCTACAGGCATCAGATAAAAAAACGTGGGAAGCCACGATAAAGAGATTGTAATAGCTCAGGTAATGGCAAAAGGTGTATGGGCAGAGGTGGGAAGGACGAGGAGAATTGTGTGTCAATATATCATCTTGGAAACACAAGATACTAAATGCGTTGATATAAGAGGAAAGGGATAGGGTGCAATCGAGCCAACAGGCCAGATATGTGTATGCCACCCACCATTAGCATCTCCATTTAGTCTGGGTTAAGCTTGAGCCAGTGCTGGGTCACCCATTTGTTAAGGGTCAGAAGTCAGTGCTAAAATGTACCTGCTGTTAACACCCTGACATCACCCAATTTTAGGTTAATGTCATGTCCTCTGCATAATAATAACATTGAAGACTGTCTGAGAGAATGACCTTTGTGTGGGTGTAAAGACAGAATGATATAGGGTATACGGACGCAGCTTGAGGTAATCAAAGAAACAGTGGGATAGCAGCAGAAGTTAAAGGGATAACATCCAATGATTGAGAAGGATCCAACAGAAAGGATTGGGGCCAGGTGAGGACCATTCCCGTGATATCTACATTAATGATTCTTTGAAGCAGCAGTGTGTGCTCATTAGGGTCACAAAGCATAGAGAGATCTTGCAGGATCTAGACTTAGATCCTGTTGGCATCGTTCATGGGGGAGAGAAGTGCTGGGGATAGAAGTGATTCAGTTGCATTCGCCTGACTTTTATCAGCTTGTAGATCATCGAGAAACCCAATTTCCTAATGATGTCTTGAATAACATATGCATCCTCTCAATCCCTAATAACATGTGCACTACCTCATAAAGAAAAAATCTATTCTGAACCAAAAAAAGAAATCTCAAATCAAAAACATGGTTCACAGGAGAGATCAGCACCACAAATGAAACATGCTGGTTCCTTGACAGTCAGGAACCTCGGTAGAGGAGAGACAGTAGTAAAGGCAGTAGAAAGCAATAACAAGAGAAGATATAATCTATCAACTGGATTAGGAAGCTGTCTACAATCAAGCTATCAACCATTTTCAGGGAGCACATAGCAAGCCAATCAACCCAATTCAGTTATGTGTGATAACTCGTAAAATGTCTTCAACTAAAAGACATGTCTGCCAAAATATCACTAGGGTCTCTGCTGAAATATCACCCATATAAGACTTACATTACAATTAACATCCATGTGAAGCAAGTACAAACCACTAACAAGATCTAGGTCTAAAATGTCATTATAAATCTAGCCCCATCGTAATCTCCTGCTGACCCGCATTCTGAAGCACTGATCGAGCGTCATGTAAGTAGAATCACCCATTTGAAGACATTCGGTGTATGGTATTTATTCCAATAAGTCCCAACCACTCTGAAGTAAGCTGCCCCATTGATTTCAAGGTCCCTCGGTGAACGGCAACATTTTGACTGCTTATCAACATTTTGTTTACAGAGCAAGTTGATGATATGATATGACGTGGCATTTATAACGTGCCTCTACACAAGTGTTTCTAGGTGTAACAAGACAAGGAGGGGGAAACAAAGGGAGGACAAAATAACGATCTTACTAGGCCTTGTGTCATTCAGATCGTGCAAGTGCGGGGAAGAGGGAAGGGAAAAAGTGCCAGGGGGGAATTGCAGTTAACTCACCAGTGCAGCCAGTGGGTGGCTCATAAGTGCAGAGAGAAGGGACTGTAGGGTTGCAGATACAGACGCTTAAGTGATGGGGAGCCAGGAGGCAGTGCGAGGGCAACTGGAGATGCAGGAGTCTTTGCCTGAGTTCAGAGGATGACCAGGTGGCCAGTGCATGGAGCAGTCAGATGCATCAGCAGGTGAGAGAAAGAGAGAAAGCGGAAGCAAAAAAGAAGGTCATGAATTGCTTACGGAACCAGAGGTGGTTCTGCTCAATTTTGAGAGAGGCAGGGAGGCTGTTCAAGAGGGAGGCCCCAGTCGAGGAGATAGATCTGTCACCAAATCTCTGCTTGAAGAAGCATCTGACCCTCAAAGAGTTGGAGGTGGATGAGCAGAGAGCTCGAGAAGGAAGATGTTTTGGAAGAGAAAGTTGATGGTAGGGTGGTCCCAAGACCCAGAAAACCTTGTGGATGACGCAGAAGGTCTTGAAGTTTGTCCTTGCAGTCACGGGGAGCCAGTGAAGAGATTTCAGAGCGGCAGAGATATGATCCCTGGGATTGAGGCCAAGGACAAGGGTGATAGTTTGACTTCTTAGAGACATCAGAGATTTGAGGAGAGAAGGAGAGTGAGTTTAGGGCACTTTGGGTATGTGCATGCAATGGATGGAGTCACACAGAATAGGTTTGAGTACAAATAGTGGAACCAACTGATGAAGATGGCAAAGTACTGTTTTATTAACAAATACATTAAATAGGGAGGTTACAACGAACATCAACGGAGGTACGCTCAGTCTCTCAACAATATTTTCATAAAACATAACCTTTATACCAAATATACATCAGAGGTGACGTCATGCTACGTTGCAATAGTAGCAAACCTATCGAGGGTGAGGATTGGTGAAGGAAAACATAGTATATTTTTCCATAGGAACTGGGATTGTGATTGACTACTCGCTATCAGGTGGAGAACATATGCCTACCTCTAAAAACATGTCATATTAGAAACATTTAGATACACAGTTTCTCACTGGTCTTCAAACTATAAGCTCCTTTGTTATATGGACTAATATAATTGGTTGGCAGGCTTATGCCATGTCTGGAACATTCAGTTCATTTAGCAGCACATAAGACCAGACCCAGGTGCAAGGAGATGGGGGATTACACTACCCACCATCCAATTAGCCTAGCATCTTTCATCGCCTCATGCCTTCTGCCATGAAATTGTCTTTTAACTTGTCCTTGCAAAGGTATCCTTGTCTACTAGAATGTACAGGAGTGAGAGCAATCACAATCGTGCCTGGAACTCCAAGTTCTGACTCTGTTTTCATCCTTGGCCTACGTGACAGGAGACCACAATTTGGTCCATTTTGCAGGTTTGTTTTAAATGCTTTAAATGAAATAACTTGGCATCCTCAGTGTTCTTTCTGTGCACCTTAACAAGAGAAGATTCATCATTCGCACCCTCGCTCCTATCCATAACAGATAGCTGATCTTGGCTGCTACCCATATGACTCCAGGCCAGACAACATTGCCATGCAGCTCCACAGTTTCTGCTTATTCTTGCTGCGACACAATTCTTGTCTCCTCACTTCATGGGTCTTGACCTACTAAATTCCCAACACCGATGTCCAGCTTCTATATAATGGCAGCTTTGCCTGCATTCTATTCACTATTTATAGCCAGCTTCTATGATTACTTAGTCTACCTTGCATTTGAGCATCTGTACGTATATTGAACGGGTGTTCCTCGGCACCATTTTGTGCACGTGTAATCTGCTTCTTTTATTTTTTAAATTGATTCTTTACTTCGTCATTGGTTTCTTACAGTCTGCACATCCTCTTTAATCAGGATCTTGGGATGTTGTGCATACTTCTTATGACATCACTCGTACTTTTCTTTGCTCCTTATCATTTTTCTTCAGGGAGTTCCTCCTGTAGGTTATCACCACTTCGAGGGTAAATTAGGTATGGTTGTCTTAATGGATAACTTCTTTCAAAGAGACGCTGCAGTATTGGCACGATGGATGGTGTTAAACATGGAACGGTCTCATGCTTCCACTATATGGTAGGGAAGGGGTCAGGGTCTCCTGCAGAGGTGTACAGCTGCTCCTCTACATTCCCCCCTCTGGTCGAGTCCTTGACCACCTCCTCAAGTGTCTCTGCTTCCTGGTACCTTTTCTTGAAGAAGTGCTTCTTCAGTGTCCATATTTTCAGCACCTCCCTCAGGGTGCCTGTTGATTTAACATGTTCATCCACACCCCAGGTCATGTAATTGCATTGTCCATTCGGGGTACAGTAGACCCAACATCCCACATACTTCTTATGATTCTTGGTATACAGGAACTTTGTGGCTTCAGGTCCCCGGATGCTGGCCTTTATGTACTCTTTGCTAAGATCATCATTCAGCTCCTTGGCTTCCATTTCATCTTTGGTATCAATCAAAATCTTCACCCCTACTGCCCTTTTGGCCGTCTTTCAACACTGTCCAGTGATTATTCTAATCACACAAAATCAAAATATGATCAGCTCCAGGATTGCTCCAAGAATTTTTAACAGGTTCAATAACCAATGAGGAATTCATGAAAACAAGAACGCGAACCAGCTGTCATCTTCAATACCGTTTGTCTCTTCTTCCATGTTAGTATGTAGGTCAGTTAACATCGATATGGCCTCTGTCAAGGTCCCATTCTCACCATTTTGGGACGGCATAAATGTGCAACATCATGGCCTGGTTTTGGCACAAACCCCTCCTTCTAACGCAGTGATCATATCAAGGACATATCTGTTGTGGAGGGTCATCAGTCGTATGACCCTCAGCTCTTCTTTAATGGCGTTGAATCCCTTTATAGTAGCAATGATAGTCTGGAGAATCTCCCATCTGGTGATCTGCAGCCATTTTGCATTCACCACTGCTTGAAGTCCAAGCACGAACAGAGAGGTTATTATGATGGCAGTCTTGCTGAATAACTTAAGTTCATCAGGAATGGCCTCATAAGCTTTTATTGATTTAACTGAAAAGTAGTTCTCTCTCTTCATTTGTCGGAGTTCAAGTGATCTTTTCCTTCTCATGTGGTCGTCTACCTTTGGGAATTCATCAATGTTCAAATCACTCTGAGGAATTACCAAGGCTGGAACATGGACAAACACCAAGGAACATACTGCGCCCCAGTTCCTGGACAGTTTCATGTAGGCTCTGGATCCACAGAATGCAATGACTGCTCAGTTATTCCACACTTCGGACTACCCCGACATATCTCTGAGGGTCCCATGTATATTAAACAACATGGGTGACTGGTTAGACCCCCTGATGAATGATGCAACTCATGGCGAGAGAGCCCGACCTGGCTGAGCCCACCTGAATACATTGTGAGTGATTGCACAAAACGAATGTTAACCAGGACACAACTAGCCCATTCCAACGATCCAGCAAGATATGATATTTAACCAAATCTCATGGTCAACTATACCAAATGCAGCTGAACGATCCAGAAGCAAAATTAAACTGACCTCTCCAAGGTTCACTATGTGTAAATAATCATCCATCACCTTAGCTTAACGGTGAGGGGGCTATACCAGGGCCAGCATTGAAAGTGTTGGTCCCTGTTATGCAGACCATGGCCTGACCTTAGTCGTGGATAGCGGGGTCATCAAGGGAGCTCTATACCACTTAAACCACTGTATTGTTTGGTTACGGACAGCATGAAGATGATTCCCTGGCTGGCACCACTATGCCACATGTGGAAGGCAGTGGCTCATCATATTGCCCTCTCAAAAACTCTGGTCCCTTCTAGGCAATGAGTTGAAGTAATGGTCCTGCATAGCTGGCATTGTGGAACTAGAAACAAAAACATGAGCAGTGAACAAGTCACCTCACAAGGTCCCCACTGACATACACATAAGACCCGCGCCTCAAAGGGAGTCCTTCCCAAGGGTGGGGCAAAAAAACGTAGTACGCACAGGGAAGGATCTAACCAACCCTAATATTCAAATCAGACCCATAACAGCTACATTGGCAGAGACACTTGAATTCCCTTAGGCTAGACAAAGCCTGAAAAGTGGTGTTAGGACTCTATAAAAAGAAGGACTTGTGACAAAAGTGTGGGGGTCCAGAGAAGGAGATAATTTGGAGATAGCTGGTGAAGAACACAGAAGGAAATGGAGCAGGACATAAGAGGCTAGATGGGAGAATGGGAGGCTAGGAAGAGAAGTACCCATGAGGCTGATGTAACATGGAGATAGTAAACTGTAGGAGAGATATAGGGGCCTTGGGATAGAAAGACCCACGGCCCTGTGAAGAGAATGACCCAGAAGGCTAGAGATAGAAAGACTTAAATGGCTTCAGAGGAAAAGAAACAATTGGTTGGGGAGAGAAGCACACGAGAATGGGTAGTGAAAGTCTGAGGAGCCTGGGGACAGAAATTGCCAGAGTGCTAGGGAAAGAGAGAGAGACCCAGGAAACTGGGGATAGAGAGCAACACAGGAGGCTGGCGAGAGAAAGACACATGAATCTAGAGAAAGAGAATACCAGGAAGTATTTTGAGTGATAGAGTGACCCAAGAGGTTGGAGAGAGAGAGGCCTAGGAGCCTGGGCAGAGAGAAACCCAGGAGCATAGAGAAAGAGCAACCCATGAACCTAAGCCAGAGGGAGCGATACAGAGAGAGAGAGAGACAGAGAGAGAGAGAGAGAGAGAGAGAGAGAGAGTGTTTGGCCAACAAGGCTGGGGCACAAGAGGTGAGGGGGAGATACGAAGAGAGTGACCCAGGACAAGGGGGATAGACAGACCCAGAATGAATAACTGGAAAGATTTCAAAGTTACCTTTGGTTGTAGAAGTGTCCAAGGGGAGGTGGTGAAAGAAGTTAAAGAGTGGTGAAAGAAGTTAAGGGAACCACGATAGACGTGCAGAAGCCCAAGCATAATATAGAGATGCCAAGTGGGAGAATGTGCATAAAACATAGTAAACTGTATGGATCTGATTAAAGAGTGGAGAGGTGAATCAGAGAATCACAAGGAGTAGAAGAGAGATGGAGGAGGAAAAGAGAATCAGAGGGAGAATAGAAGAGAAGGAGGAAGAGACTGAGAAAAGACTCAAGAGAAAGCTTGGCACTATTTAAGAAAAAAGCCTTTGGTGTAGCATTGAGGAGGTGCACGTAAAGCATGATAATATAAAGATAGATAGAAGAAGGAAACAAGAGAAGGTACAAGTGGTGCAGGCTTGTGGCGTGACATAAAGGAGGAAAGAGAGGTATGTTTAGAAGACAATTACAATTGACCCTGGGAGTGGGAGGTGGTGAGAAGCCCGAGGCCTAGAGAAGATCCAGTGAAGACCTTATGGTGATATCCTGTCTGCCTATGGAAATCTGCCTTTCTGTAATGCCTGTTTCAGCATGAAAACCAACTTCAGAATCAACAAACAGGCTCCTGAAGATGAGTCCTACTGACCATCCGGAAGCTGCACAAGAACATAGCCAAGGAGGGTATGAACACCAGAAAATGTATGAATCATGTAGGGAAATGTATACTGAAAAATAGTAGGCAAATAAATAAAAGTGTCAGTTTAAAAACAAAAATGCGAGCTGCAGCCTCTGCACATCATCTGAACGACAAACATGCAAGGACTTGTGCAATGCTTACAGCCCAGCTACAATCCAAATGTATGTCCTAATTGACTGATAAGGCCAGAGAAAAAGTGCCAGAAAGTATCCTGCAACTTTTATTGAACTGAAAAACAGTGTGATCTGAGATGAAAAGCACAGCATTTCATAGAAAAGGAAAGCACAATTGAGCCACGTATTGTGTCTGTTTCACTTTTCAGGACTGCAAATCAGTTTCGAACAAAGAAACTGACAGAGATAGTGAAGATATGTCTTTGTGAAAGGACTTTGATGGCAAAGAAAAGGTTATAATGTTGTTCTGTTTAAGGTGATCATTCCGCTCTTTCAATATGGTCTGAAGGGTGACATAAAGTGTTCCCTCCTACATGTAATGAGATCCTGACATCAACCGAGCTGCTTCTAGGAGGAAATACCCAACATGTGACAAGACATCTATGAATGTAGAAAACAGGTGCAGTCTTTTTATCTATTCACAATAATTCTTAAATATAAACAAAATCTTTATCTCTTCCTATATTTACTGGTGCTGGCAGAACTCAAAGGTCTGGCTACCCTGGTATGTATGCAAGACACCAAAACATATTTAACCCCTCACCAGGGAGTTGATCTCCTGTACAGTACTGCGAGCATGACCTCTAGCTCTTTTACTTCAACAATTAGACATTTCCACTACTTTTTAAAAAATACATTTAGAATTTTTCAAGGTTAATTTTTGTTTCATTTGTTTCCCATTATTTTTTTTTTACAAGTCTCAAAACTTTTTACACATACTTCATTAAGTCATAAGTATGTTTCTATCAGTAATATCCAAACAAAATATATTGTCATGTAAATAAGGTTACAAATGTATACAGCAGTATTTTTCTGAATCTCCACCAATTTAGATGATGTCTGAATTTCTGGCCCAATGCATTTTGGATATCAAAATATCCATCTTCAGGGACATCTAACATCCAATTAGTCTACAAGAAATAAATAAAAGCTTAATATTAGTGTATCCAAAACTAGAAAATTAATGTACATTTTAGCATCTTAATAGGCATTCTACCCACATGGTTATGTGAAGCTGTAATAATCTGGCCACACTCTGATGCTCTAACTGAGAGAAACCTGATGAACCAATGAGTAACATGATTACATGTGTGGAATGTGCTTCTTTAGGAAGTTACAAATGTGAAATTCAGAAACATATCAGATGACATCACATCAAATGGGAGGGAAACTGGGTATGATAGGTTCACCCATCAGACTGCCCTCTTCATTAGTATGTCCAATGACCACAGAGTGGTTGGTTCAGTGAGATGTCACTTTTGGAACACTGTCCAATCACATACATTGACCAGTTAGATTAGTGAAATGATACACACCATTAAGGGGTGTCGTTACAGTTCTATAAAAGTTAAAACCCATAGATTCTGGGGACAAACACGCACTCCCTCACTGACTGATGGAGAGGAAGATGGAGAGAAAGGTGAATTGATTATAACAGAAAGGAAAATGGAATAGATTTCCATGCTGTGGACCCATTTTGGATTATAAGCAGATAATTCCAAATGAGGCTTACCCAGAGTTGAAGACCCAGGCCTTCTTTGGGCATATAAATTGACTGTACAACCTGGGAAATAAGTAAAAAGGGAGAGGGAGAGGTGCATGGTAGTGGGAGGGGAAAAGTGCAGTCAGGGCAGCATTTCTTCGGGTAAGTGCAAGGAGGCATGGGACTCTAGGTTACAGTTACAGACCCAAAATGCATGGTAGGCCAGGAGGCAGTGCAGGAGAAACTGATCATGGAGGAGCCTGGTACCCAGAGAGAATCTGAGGGTAACCAGTTGGCGCAGCAAACAGGTAGGTCAGCAGGCGAGGGAGAGAGAGAAAGCTGAGGAGAAAATGAAGGACTTGAGATGATTCCGGAACTTCAGGTGGTCCAGCTCAATTTTGAGAGGGGCTGGAGGCCGTTCAAGAGGGAGGCACCTGCAGAGGAGAGAGATCTACCCCCGACTCTCTGCCTGGAGAAGCGTCTGACCCTTAGAGTATTGGAGGAAGCTGAGCAAAGGGCTTGGAAAGGAAGGTATTTTGGAAGAGAGAGTTGGATGTAGTGTGGTGCCCGGCCCCATAAAGCCTTGTGGACGATGCAGAGGGTCTTGAACTTGATCCTTGCAGCCACCCGGAGCCAGTGTAGAGATTTCAGGGCGGGAGAGATACAGTCCCTGGGCTTGAGGCCAAGGATAAGTCTTGAAGCCCTGGTCTGGATTAATTGAAGAGGGCAGAGAGTAGAGGAAGGCAGATTGAGCAAGAGGCTGTTGCAGTAGTCCAGTGTAGAGAGAACCAGGGCTCTGGAGACATTGAGCTTCTAAGAGAAAGTGAGAAAGGGAAGAATACCTCTGAAGGAGGTGCAGCTGGTAGTGGGCCTTCTTGGTAAGATCTGTGATGTGAGGAGAGAAGGAAAGTGTGTAGTGGAAGAAGACAGCAAGGTTTTTT
Source organism: Ambystoma mexicanum (assembly GCF_040938575.1). Classification (NCBI taxonomy): domain Eukaryota; kingdom Metazoa; phylum Chordata; class Amphibia; order Caudata; family Ambystomatidae; genus Ambystoma; species Ambystoma mexicanum. The sequence goes on along the minus strand of NC_090930.1, from coordinate 1,103,935,002 downwards.
GGCTCACAGGAAGGCAAAGGAAGAGGGCCCAAGGAGGGCAGCCATGGGGAGAGAGGAAAAGTGGGAGCAGGGGTCCCAATGAGAAGACTCTCAGTCTTACTGGAATTAAGGCTGCGATTGTCAGAGGCGCACCACTCCTTAGTGTCACCAGCATTACAATCAAAGTTAGAGGTGAAGGTAGAGATCAGGTGTGTCATAGGGGCCAAGTAGACATTAAAGAGCCAGGGTGAGAGGATAGAGCCCTCAGGAACACCACATGTGGAGAGAGAGGAGATGGAAAAAAGGACCCAAGTTGGACCCTGGAGGAACGGTCCAGAAATAAGGAGATCAATCACTCCAGGGCCTGATCTGTGATTCCCAGATTCTCGCTGAGTCGATTGAACAGGATGGCGTGATTGACCCTGTCAAAATCAGAGGAAAGGTCAAGGAGGATGAGGACAGAAGGAATGCTGGAGTGATGATTAGAGAGCAGATCATCACGGGTGTTTAGGAGAGCAGTTACCATACCTCTGGCTGCTCCGAAGCCAGACTGATAGTCACAGAGACAACCAACAGATTTGGTATGGAGAGTAAGCTAGGAGATGGACAGATTTTCCAGGAGGTTTCCCAGGAAAGGAGTGATAGAATTTGGGTGATAGTTTGCCGGGCAAGTAGGATTGGCAGAAAGTTTTTTAAGGAAGGGGTGCGCAAGGGAGTTCTTGAGGAGAGAGGGGAACGACCAGAAGAGAAAGAGTGATTTCAGAAATTGTCCAAGGCTGGAGCGAGGGTGTCAATGTGGCCCTTAAAGGTGCTGGAGGAGCAGGGGAGAACCTGTTTGGACGACACTTTCATAGATCAGACTTCTCTAGAAATGTTGACAGGTGTTGTTGGAGAGAAAGAGGAGAAAGGAGAAGGAGAGGGAGATGCGGCCAGAGGGGGACCGAGAGAGGTAGAGAGAGAGGAGGAGGAGGGTGAGGACAGGATGTCCTGAGTTTTAGTGGTGAAACGAGAAGCCAGAGCCATACAGAGGGCCTGGGAGAGGACATGAGAGGTGGAGAATGTAGATGGATTGGCCAGCTCCTTCTGCAGTGTTGTTAGAGGCTGCAGAGACACCTTGTTGGATGTGGACTATCTTCTTGGACAGGACACCGAGTCCGTATTGCCTTTGGAGCAGACTGAAGGCCATTTTGTCAGAGGGTGCGTCCAAAGCCCTCCACTTCCTCTCAGCCACTCTGCACTTGCGTTTCAGGGCAGCAAGGTCGGAGTCATACCAAGAGTTGCACTTGGAGGTGGGCTTGAGACGGATTCTCATGACAGCGACAACGATGTCCAGAGTGTTTGAGATCGCAAGATGCAGGTTTGAGAGGATTTTATCAGAGTGTGAGTCAGCTGGAGGACTAGGAGGAGCAGAGAAAGTAGAGGCAAAGACATCCACTGACACGCGCTTCATGGGCCGAATGACCAAGAAGGTAGTTGGCAGTGATGGGCTGGGCTTAGCCTGAGGGACAGAGAGTTTAAGATGAGAGGAAAACATAAAGTGGTCAGTCCAATAGAGAGGAGTGGTCAGGGGCTAGAGAGGGGGTTGTCTGAGGAGATGAGAAAATCCAAGGTATGTCCAGCAGAGTGCATTGGACCAGAGGGTAGAATAGAGAGAGAGAGATAGTGTTTCAGAGGTAGGAGAAGAGCACAGAGGAGGGATTAGCTGCATCCAGATGGACGTTGAGGTCTCTGAGGAGGAGAAGGTGAGAGGTAGAGGCAAGATGAGAAGAGGAGAGGTTGGCCCACTCTGAGAGTAAGAGGGCAACATGGCATGTAGATGGTGGCCTGTAGATCGTGGCCACAGCCAGAGAGAGGCCAGCAGAGACAGAGAGCCTGCAGACCAGGCATTCAAAGGAGTAGTATGCCTGAGTAGGAGTGATAGAAGCAGGGACCCACTCTGGAAAGATATGGGCAACTCTACCTCCAGGTCGGTTAGTTCTGGGCTCAAAGGATCTTGTAGAGCGCGGCGAAACTCATTACAGAGCTGGCCGTAAACCATGTCTCAGTAAGAGCGAGAACATCCAGGTCAAGTTCTTCGAGGAGGTGGCAGATGTCAGAGGAGTGTTTGACAGCACAGCAAGAATTGAGAGTAGCGATGTGGAGCAGGTTGCCACATTTGAAAGATTTCTGGGATGGGGTACAGGCTTGTGGTATACCTAGCTGAAGTGGTAGAGGGGTCAGAGAGTGGGCAGAGGTGGAAGGAGAAGGTGGCATAGTAGTCATAGAGGAGGAGGAGGATGCCAGTGGGGTGGAGGAAGGAGGAGGTGGCAGAGGAGCCAGAGAGGCGCTAGTAGGAGTGGCAGGAGAAAGAAGTAAGTTGATGAGACGCGGGAGACGCCTATCAAAAAGGAGGAAATTGGGCTGAGGGCACTGGAACAAGACGGTGCAGTTCAGATAGACATTAAGGATGGTCTTGGCGGAGTGGAAGTATGCCAAGTGGGCCTCCCACCGAGTGCGACCATTAATGGTAGAGGAAGAGATAGGAGAGAGAGCCGAGACCATATGAGGGGTCCATAGGTCTGGAGAGGGAATGACAAAGAGAATGTCGGTGAGAGTCTGTCTGGAGGATGTGCTGATGTAGGTATCAGTGATAGGAAGCCCAGGGTTGGAGACCATAATCTCCCTCTTGAACGTCTTCCTTACAGACTTAGTTTGAAGTATAGGATAGCTGATAGAGTAGCAGTTTGAGAAGATTGGAGGAATAGAGACCACAATAGAGGGTGCGAGGTGGAATGTTAGGGGGATAGAGAGGGAGGAGGGGCACAAAACCCAGCGCAGGGAGGGGGGGAGATCACACAAAGGAGCAATAACAGAGCATAAGGCAGGAGACACACAACAGTATCAACAGTAATCACAGTGGATAGGGGACCAAGGAAGGGGGAGTGGCGAGTGGACACAGCGCACAATTTTACTGGAAATCAATCAAGGACTGGGACTAAGAGGGCAGGAATAGACTGTGGGAATTGACCAGCGAGCACAGGTACAGCAAAAAAAGGAGATGCACAGATGTAAAAGGACAGCTAAAATCGGTTTTACCAGAGAGCAGAAGTACAGCGCAAAATGGAGATGCACATATGTAAAAGCACACCTAAAATCGGTTTTACCAGGGAGCATAAGTACAATGTAAAATGGAGATGAACAGATGTAAAAAGAAACCGGGGCACAGAGATCAGCAGGGCGCTAAAATGTTGCAGATGGGCAGAGGCGCACAAGGATACAGTGCCGAACACGAGGGGTGATTACTAACAGGATTAAAAACAGGGGAGCAAGAAGACAGTTACATTGTGCAGTATAGCAGGTGTAGAGGAGGGCAAAAGTACATGGCTGTATGAAAAATGTGTAGAGTGAATGCAGGATGAGACAGTTTACATGTGGGTCCAGCAACCCCTACAGCGAGAACGTGATCATCTAGGTTGCAGTAGTCGGGGCCTAACGGTCCTCCAGGCCCAGACAGGGCCGGACAGTGAGGGAAAAGGCCCTTAGAAGGAGGCCCTTTGAGGGGGCCAGCGTTCACCTGCCGGTGCTGGCGGTGCTCAGATATAAGATTCAGGAGCCAGCCAATCAGAGCGGCAGCCTCAGGTCATGTGGGCCGATGGAAATCAGCTGGTGAAGGGCCTACACGGGGGGGCCATCATGGAGTGCCACCCAATGCAAGAAAACCCTCAGGGGGGCATGTGGTGGAGGAGCGGTAATGCACTAGTGCACTTGTATCAATCTTTCTAACAGTAATTTTACATTATGGAGTTGGTAGCTCTTTTGGTGAAGATGTTGACTTTCTGCAGGTTCTTTAATATGCTTCTGTTCACATCTTGCCCATTTTCATATGAGACCCATTTGTTGTCAACGAGGACAACTTGAGTACCTCCACATGCCTTCTGCACTCTCCTCTTCTCTCCTAGTCACGTCTCGTCACTGCGTGCATACCTTGAAAATAAAGTAATTGAAGTCATTTCCTGATTACATCACATAGCAGAGTTCTGTTACTGGTGCTGATCCATACAAGAAAACAGGGAAAGGGTTATTAACTGCCACCTATTTTTCCTGCCTGTAGGTTGCCCATTCAAGATGACAAATGAAAATGTTCACACTGTAATGCAAAAAAAACACAACAGAAGGAAATTTAGCAAACATATGTTTTTCATCTTGTAAGTGATTCACATGTAGTAATGTTAATTAGCTTGTTTGGAGTTTTCTAGGACGTGGTTTGAATTTCTGAAAGGTTTATTGGGTAATGGCAAGACGTCTATTCCAATGAAGGGAAGTAGAGAGATTTAGATAGGCTGGAATGTTCTGATTTAATTTGGTTTTTAGCAAATGAAAGTGTTATCCTGCATTCTCATGTATTTTTCAATCCATGGTACAAGTGCCTTCAAGGTAAACAAAATGGATATATGCTTTGTGCGTGTGTTACAAAAGTCAACATTCATGTAAATGTAGCATAGAAAACCGAGATGACTACTGTATTGATCATTCTTCACATTGACATTGGAATTTCGTAGAAGTATGATCTGTTTAAATTGATTCAATTATTTCTATTTGATTGATAAATAGACCCTCTGTGCAACCCTGTGTGTTTCCTGTCCCGAAAGGGGGGAAGACTGTTGCTCATCAATATTATTAATTTGGGGTTCCGAGGTTTATAAAAAGACCTTGATTCAATAAAAGAATATTTTGTGCGTCTGATTCGGGGTAGGTAGAACATTCCCCTGAACTAGATGTCACCTAATTTAAACATCCTAAAATACAAATGGCACGTTTGCGAGAGACACTATGCTTTGGAATTTTTTGTTTTTTTATGGGACAGTAGGCATATATCCCCATATTTGGTTTACTTATGTTAAGCTGCCAGTAGGGACCAGGAACCAACCGTAGCAAGACAGTTTGCTTAGGACTTTTCTTACATTCCAGCAAAACCCTTACACTTACTTTGTGGCTCAACCATCCTTGTCACAATTGAGTTATCTTTCATACTCATTCTTGGCCCCTAAGACAATTGCTTCAGTTTGTCCTTATACCCAAAGTAAAAGCTTGGTGGGAAATGTATCCCAGACCTGGCTCACGTGTGATCCTTGCATGCATTGTGACATCCTGTAACAATCCATAAAGTGGGAGGTGGTGGACAGGTTGACCTGCTGGACATTGTTCTAACAGTTTACTAAGAAAATATAAGGCTGTGATAGGATGATAGTCTACTTTGACCAATTAGTTGAAACTCGTTTTTTTAATAAGGGAGGCATTTGTCAATTTTTCAGCACATTGCACTGTGGCCTTCCCACCAGATGAAGTACTGCACACCATCATGTATGCCTACCGTATCTATGATGATAGACTCCTACATGTGGCATGATTCAGGGGTATTGAGGTTCTGCCTCACAACCATCTGAAATCATGATTATAGACTCATAGTTATTTTTGACATACAACACTACACTTGGCTTGCAGAGAGCAAACACAATCAGTGTTTCCTTTGCTGTTCGCTGTCCCCGTACCCAGACAGGTCACAGGACATCAGCTAGGTTTGCAGTAAAATGAAGACATTCATGAGACGTGTTGTGCTGTTACAGCTTTTCAGTATGATCATTGTAGAAATGGTGTGCACATACATTAGTATTTTTCGGATCCCAGCTCAAGAATTCTGAAATGGACGTTCCAGGACCAAGACCAGGAATCTAAGCCCTTAACTTGATATATGTACGATGCAGATATCACACACTGTAGCCTTAATGTTTACGGTTAATGTAAAAATACTGAATGTGCCTGATGCTGCATCACAAAAAAAGGGCAAGTAAGACCATATTGTTAGGCTATTTTTGATTGTTTGCTAGCCCAGTCTGTGAGCGCCGAGGGTTGATAAAGCTGGCATATGCGCTTTGGATTAAGGCGCTATATAAATAACACATCATTATCATTATCATTATAAATCTCACAATCGGACCAAATGTGTTCATCTTGTCTTCCAAAGCAAGATCTACAGCGTGTCAAAAACAGTGGTCATAATCACTGGCTCACTTGATATCAACTTTTAACACATGGAAATAAATCATGGTAGGGGCCCTCACTCCAAATAAATGCTACAGTTTATAATAGATGAACTTGAAATGTTGTATTGCCTATACACGGAAGTGAAGTACTGCAGAGGCACCACTCAGAAACATGACTATATTCTATAATTGGTAAACCATACCTATTCACTGTTTTTCTGCATATTGATTTGACCAACCGCATACCCAACTATAACACCCCACCTTCCCTAACCACAGATACTGCACGGGAACATCCTCCAATCATCCATTATGACATTGATTGAAAACTATTGACAACATTGCATCAATCACCTCTCAATTAGGGCTGTGTGTCTTAGCACTGTACCATTTATAATGGGCTTGTGGTCAGTGATGACCAGAACAGGGTTCCTATAAATATATATGTGCAAATGGTTACAGCCGCAAAATAATGCCAGAGCTTCCTGCTTAATCTGCAAATATTGTTGTTCTGCACCAACACGTGAGGGACTCTCATCCATGACAATTTCTGTTTCCCTGATCAGAGCGCTATGATCACATGAATTCTTAACACCTGGTTTGTGGCCATGAAAGCCTTTTTCTCTCTTCCCCCCATCTGCCATGGGCAGTCCTTTTCGGTGAAATGCTTGAAGAGCTCGGTCCGATTCGCTAAGTCTGCAATGAATCATCAACAAAAATTCAGCATGCCTACGAATTCTATATCGCCTCAAATGGTTAGCAGAGTGAATGTGTATTCTGTAGACAGACTAGAACCTTGGAAAATGCATCAAAATGTGATTAGTATCTGAAGAAAAGGCCATTTCTCCTTCTTTTGAATGTCAAACTTTATTCCTTCAGCAAATGGAACACTTAAGCCTGTTTGGTCAAATGTAACTGCACAGGTGTGGTGTATATGAGCACATCATAATGCTTATTGAGCAACCCAGAAGACTAGCCTTCATTGCCCATGATGGAGTGTTGAAGAACCTCAGTGGTCCAGGACACTTCAAAACCAATTACTTTATATCTGAACAAAAGCGCCAAAAGAGAAGAAGGAGGGAAGGTATCTCAACTCCTGGTCCTGTGCAACATGGTGATATTCTGCAGTTAAATCGACTTTAGAAAATACTAGCAAAAAGTACCCATTCTCAGAACGAGTTCTGTAGACAGACATGAAGACACTGATCGTGTAGGTCGCTACTCCGATTCGCTCATGGCTTGATGTGCTTTGCATCCTGAAGTAAACTGCACTGAGAATGTACATGTGTGGCTGGCTGCAATACCCCATAGCAGACGTTGGGGGGAGGCAACAGTTGCATAGTGAGACCTTCTGTTCTCTCTCCCCACCTGTTGCCTCACCCTGACGTGGTGCAGTTTGTTGCAGGGCAACTATCTTGGAAACCGTGCATCCTAGGGCCTGTACCTCAAATTTTGTTCCTCGTGTCGGGGTCAGTCCTTCCATGACCACATTGATCTTTCGCCGATTTCAGGCAACCGTCTTATGTGTGAAGGTGCTCCGTCTCATGTGTGAAGGTGCTGTAATCCGCGGAACGTGTTGAGGTGTCCAAATGGCATGTAGCCAGTAATGCCCAGAGGGTTCTAACAGGAAACTATGCAAAATGTGGTGCAGATTGGTGTGGAATTGTATAAGGAACAACACTTTGCCACAAACTCACAAACCCACAAACACATTTTGACTTTTGTTGAAATCAGGACTCAAGGCGCTGGTGGACGAGTCCCCCAACTTTTTTCAGAGGGTGGACGCAGTCCCCCCAGAGACTTGTGTAAACCGAGAAAAATTTCCTGGCCTTTTCAATACATGAAAGTCCGGGGGACTAGCAGCACGGTCGCCTAGTTGGCAGGTATAAAACAGCCTGCTCCTAGCAGCCATACATCTCACGCACGTCAGAGATGACGCGGAAGTGTGCATGCAGCCTCTGAGCTAACAAGTAAGGGGCTTTTCTCACCAGTCACGCTTAGGCATCTGTCAAAACTTTTGATCACGGCAGGGCCATCCCCGACCCCCAAAACCCAAGCCGTGTGTAAAATGTGAAACATGCACTGCCTTTTTGTACTTACCACCCCCCCAGCTTATAGCGATTTTGCGATCATGCAAAATGCCGCGAAAACGGCCGTTTTGCGCAAAATGTTCTGAAAACAGCCATTTTGCGCAAAAACAGCATCCTTTTTTTTTAAATAAAAAATAAATCTGCAAAAACGACTGTTTAAAAAAAAATACTCAGGGTGCCGGGTTCTCAAAACTTATTTTTACGCAAGAAATTAAATGTGCTAACGCATCTCATCACTTGCGCCCAAAAAAAGAGCAGCCCAATCCACAATGGACACCTGGGGCCAGATTACAGAAACTTTGCGCCAATGCAAGGGCAAAGTTGCACAGTATTAACACTAGGGCAAAGTTTGCCCTATTTTTAAAAACACTGGCGCACACTAGCAAACTACTGCACCATGACAAAGGCAGTATGGCATATTAAAAGCACCAAGGCAAAAATTTCCCTAGTGCAAAAAAGATGCATTTCTACTGCATTTCTGCACCAGGACAAGGTTTTCCCTGGTGTTAATACGGAATGGTATTAGCACTAGGGCAAACTTTGCGCTGATGCAAAAATGCAACAAAAATGTATCTTTTTTGCACTAGGGCAATTTTTGCCCTGGTGCTTTTAATATGTCAAACTGCACTTGTCGTGGTGCAGTAGTTTTCTAATGTGTCCCAGTATATTTAAAATTAGGGCAAACTCTGCCCTAGTGCTAATACCGTGCAACTTTGCACTTGCACCGGTGCAAAGTTTCTGTAATCTGGCCCCTGAATGGGCACCTTTTATATGCACACCCATTCAGATGTCCTTTTTCACCTCCTTGAGGAAATCAGGTGGCGTTTCTGCCAACTTAAAAGCGCATCCCTTGTTTCCAAGCAAGATGCACTTTTAAATGTGCAGAAATTGTAGGCCACCCGGCGTGCATGGGGTGTGGGGGTGCCACTGCATGACAGAGTCTTTCCTGACCCTGTCATGCATTTCTTTTAAGGTATGAACTGCTGCTGTGTCGCTTGCATTTCTGTTCCTCAAACAGGATTAAAATGCGTTTTTTGGGTCGCATTTTACAGTGGCATGCCCCTGAAGGGCCTGTTGCTGTGAAAGGCGCTGGGAGATTGCAGAACACTGTTGGGAGAGCGCTTCTATTCAAGGTACTACCCATCTTGACCGACAAAAATAGATTGAATGGTACAATTTGCCCTATTTCGGCCAGTACCATTTGATCGATTTTTATAAATACCGAACATGTGTCGCGGGGGTGTCACCCGCTCCCCATGTTCAGTATTTTTGGGCGTAGGGGTTGCAGGGGTGTCCCCCACTTCCTCAAAATTGGAGGCGAGGACTGAAAAAAAAAGAAAAGAACTAAAAAGGGACACTGCGGATTTGGATCCGATCTATGTTAGAGGGACGGATCTGACCCCGTGTCGTTGCAGGGGAAGTGGCAGCGACCAAGCAGTTAAGTAGGGGAGATGGCGGGGTGGTGGTGAAAGGTACATTTTGTGTTGTTAGACTGAAGTGCAAATCAATTGGCGGTGAAAAGGACTACGGTCAATTCCGACGCAAATAATTACACTTCGGTTAAACAACCTAGAACCCTATTCAAGGCAGCTGGCCAGCACACAATTTTTGCTACAGCTCAAGCCCGTGGAAATGCACTGGTCACCTTTGAGAATAAGGTGACCTGCTCATTTCCAAAAATGGGTTGCCTAAAATAGCATATCCTCAGCTCTATTTTTAAATGCCCCATTTTTTGAGAACCTGTGTCAAAATCTACTTTAAAGAAAATGTCACACTATGAGAGGGAAAGGAGAGAGAGGGAGAGTGATGGGTGAGATGTGACGTGATAGGCAAGAAAGCAGAGGGAGAGCAGTGGGTCAGAGAAGGAAGCCATGCACAAGAGAGCAGAGAAAGCAGTGATGCAGTGGGCCAGAATTCTGAGAGCAAGCGGAGGTACAGAAAGTAGAGAGAGCGTGTGGTCAGTGAGCCAGAAAGCAGAGAGGAAGCGGTTGGCCGGAAAGAGGCAGTGAGCTGCAGATTGGGAAAAAGGATGAGGGAAGAGTGCGATAGAATGGGAGAAAGGATGCAAGATGCAGAAGCAACACAAAAGAATGAAGGATTATATATTGCGGGAGGAATTTTAGAGTGTAAGGTGCGAGTTGGGAGTATGATTTGGAGTGTGGCAGGGGCTGGTGAGTGCAAATTGTGACTTGACAGTGTGACATTGCACGTGAGTTTTTGTAGGACAGAGAGGTTCAGGAATGCAAGTTGTGATGAGGAGTTGGTGAGATGTGCGATGTGTGTTGGTGAGAGAGGTGTGTGGGTGTTTGGGGGATTGGAGAACATAGAAGGGGAATATTTTTAGCATTACACTGATAATGATCGATTTAGTTAATACTATTAAATAGGCATGCACATTAAAGCACAAATGTAGCCAAATCAAATACTGTTCTGCCAAGCCAGAGACATCTGGGACTCTTCCTATTAAATTAGTACAAAAGATACATAATAATGATATCCTGGCTCTCTTGTAGCCTTGCACTCTGCCTCTTTCCTGCATGGCAATCTTACACCCTCCAGTTAATAAAACATGTCCTGAAAAAATGCTGCACTAAATAAAGGTTTGTGTCGCAAAATTTGCCATTTCATGCTGCAGAATTTGCCATTTCATGCCGCAAAATCCTGGAAGTTCTGACTTACACTGCAATCACTAGGTTCGCAGGCAGGGAACTTAACCTCTGCACCATATAAGCTGATGAAAAGGAACAAACAGCTAAAGGTGAATATTTCTGGACTGCATGTTACAGGGAATACATTGGTATTGGTTCTTGGAGTTTAAAACATGCACACCGTTTAACGTTTTGCAAACACTTTAAGAAGAAAACATCCACCCTTGGTTTTCTGTTGGGTTGATTCTATGAAAGGCTAATGTCATTCATCCTGTGCTATTTGTATGGTTATGCAAAGTCAAATGAACGGCATTTGCCTATGTCACCTTGATATGCTAATTCCTGATGACATCACATCCCATTATGTATGTTAATGAGTCCCTCCACTTTTCATTTTAGGACTTGACCACTGGTTGAAATCCATGGAAATGGGTGGGGTGTCTAAATGTCATTTAGCGAGTAATGTCCCGAGGGTCATAACAGGCAACTATGCAACATTTGGTGCAATATGGTGAAACGGTGTGGAATTGTATAAGGAACAAAACTTCGCCACAAATCCTGCCAAAAACAAACACATTTTGACTTTTATATATAAAAGATGGTCCATGCCTGCAAATACACAATGATGTCACCAATGGTGGGAGCTGGATGTTGCTCCTTCCTTTTAACGTTATTGGGCAACCCCATTACCACAATAATGCACAGAGGGCTCAGTCTGTTTCAGGTTGGATGACGCCACAATCAGGGACACCCATGGATTGGACTCTACTGAATAATGCCTACAGCCACCATTCCTGTCAATCCCGCTTATACTTTTCAGTGGAGATGGAATGGCACATGACTGTTTAGCAGCCCTGTAGTTTGGACAGCTGGGTCAATGTGGAGACAAACGGTCACTTGAGGCATCTTATGCCAGCAAGCAACTCTGCATACTCTTGAAGGAGTGCCTTAACAATACCTGTGTACACAGCATATGCAAAGTACAAAAGCTTGCAGACCTCCACCGTTCACAGCTGGGCATGGGGCCACGTCCTTCTGAAGTGACAAGGGACTTTGCCCGAACACAGTCTGGCTTGTGGCAGAGCTCAGGACAAAAGTACCCTCCAGACGCAGTGGCGCAGACCTTCAGTAGGTAACAATATAAGCGTTGAACTTCACTGATGGATGATGTGGGCAAAGAGTGGCAATTCGGCCAGAGGCCATCATGTTGACTGAAACCCCAGTATAATTCAGAAGTGGAGCATCCATTAATTTGATTGTGCCTTTGCATTTAGGTTGCTGTTTTTATACCAGAGTTGCTATTTCAGAAACCTCAAGAAATTGCATCCATGTGACTGTGAATACTGTGGCTTTAAAGACCACAATGCCAATATTGTTTGGCCTTATATCACTGTTGCCTCCCCCGACCTCCCTGACCTTATAGGGGCGATATATTCTAGAAAATAGTAGGAAACCCACCTAGCCATCTGCGTTATTATGAAGGTTCTGCAACAGGGTAGCAATATGGATCAATACAAGACATACTTCTGATCAACAGATTATTTTCTTTTCAGCGCTTTTCTATTGCATAATACGCCACTTTTATTCCAAAAATAGCAAAAGTTAAGACATGCAAAAACGATTCGACCTTTTTCATAATCAAGTGCCTAGAGGTATAGTACACACGTGCTCCGAGACACTACGTTGCAGACATAATGTGCCAAATTGACTGTGTTGAGTAGAAGAGAAAAACACTTTCAGAAGACATTAATAAATCAATATGAGACAGTACTGTGGAGGTGATTGGAAAAACTGACTATACACAATCAGTTTGTCTCCATCTTGTGCCACGGACACCATTTCAAGCAAGTCTCTGTAGGGTGGGCCATATCCTCAGTGACACCAAATATCATCTAGCAGGGGTATATTAACCGATGTCGACACTCTGTGTTTCGGCTGCTTTTCTCATGGTAAACTTTTTCCCATGTGTCCCGTAATAATTTATATTGCTGGCCTTCCTCAGGACTGAAAGAGCTACTTATTGGATAAGCTCTTCTTCGTTTCCTACCTGTTTCCCTATAATTTGTGTAGCAGTACCCGATTTCAGTAGGACCTGCAAGGGTGGTGTTTGACCCATATTATATATCAATGATGGGGGAGATGTCATACCCACCATCTTACCCTATCCCAGTCTCTGCCCCTGTCCTGCTTGTCTCTGGGGTGATATTGTCCACAATGGTTATGATGTTCCGCACATTAATATTAAGTGCCACTATAATTGAACCCAGAACAGCTCCCTGTCACCAATGAATCAATAAGCATACTTTGCAAGTCTGGCGAAATAAGGGGAGTATATTGGACCCATTAAGATGGATCCAGTTGATAAGCCTAATGCAAAAGGCAAGCATTTTGCAACACATTATGGCTTCTGGCTCGTTGATAATGGAAACTTTAGTGAATAGGCAGAATAATACACAAAAATAGGTTGTCATGGTAACGTTATTGAATGATTGGAACTTCATCCCACTACGAGTGATGAAGACAAGAAAAGTAGATGAATTCAGAACAAAAAAGTAGATGAATTCAGAACAATGTATGGCAGGAACAAAGCAGCAGAATCACAGAGTAATTAAGGGTAAGATGGAGACCAGGTATATATCATGCGAAGGCATGAACACGGGCACAATAGACGTGCCTAGCAGCGTTCATCATGCATCGCTATCTGTCAGGATACGCTTCCAGGCTATTTCTTAACAAATAGTGTTGTCATGTTTTGTATGCCTGCTCTTCTGTGTGGAAGGGTGGAGGGAGCTGAAAAAGGAAATAAAGTGATGATGATAAAAAGGAAATGTGCCTCCCCTTACCCCCCCTGCAGACCTTTAGGAATGTCTGTTGTATTGTGTACAATTGCAAAATCAATGAGGTGATGGCTGGAAGGTTTAGAATCAATCGCAACCTCTGGCATCGCTCATTAATGGCTAGGAAGGCTGAAAAACGATGGTTGGGAGGGTTGCCCAAGTCATGCCCGTGGTTATGATTGATTCAAAACAGTCCAGCCATCACTTTTGGTCTTGCTTTAGTCACCCCGAGTGGGGCGGGTATGCCCAGGTCTTGGTCTTGAGCCGGCTGGGCCTAGAGACCCAAGCTACTCCTCAATGATGATGCCCAACAAGGCTGAAAAATATCTGGAGATGCTTGTGTTCTAGTGCAGTAGGGATGTGACCTAGCAGCTCGAGCTGGACTGTCCCTTTTGGGGTGGGACCAAGCCTGATTTGCATACAGTATTTCTTCTTCTGAAATGGCTTGGCAGGCCAAGAACTATTGATTCAAAACCTTCCAGCCATCACTTTATTGGTCTTGCTTATTGTGTACCATGTTAACATATATGTCATGTCAATGCACAACAAAAGCATTGGCGCAATTGTTCCTGCAGGATTACGACTGATTGTTATATTGCATCATTGACCTGATGCCTTGTCACATGATCTGTGACTGGTACAAGTAATAGCAGTTTCTCTTGTCTGGAAGAGCGATGCTGCACGCAGAAAGGGACAGCATATGCCTGTTAGTGTCTCCATTCAATAAATGGGATTGTGCTGGGAAATGATCATTGGGTAAGTCCCAAGACATCTTCCCAGGATATTCCAACTGTCCAATTTGGATGCATGCGTATTTTATTTTGTTTTGAAGTTTGCAGTAAAATCGCTTTGAAATGCCATAAGGAGAAGGAAAGGGAGAGGTTATCTAGGGTTAGAAATGTTAACGGTTCACAATACAAGGTGGAATGCCACTATACGTTCCCAAGACAAACCAGTGCATCTCAAAACCCTTGCAAACACCTAAAAGCCCTACCAGCTCTACTAAAACGGATGCCCTTTCCATGCATGCAATTATGAGGATAGTTATCATGACAATCTTAGGTGTTTCTGTTCAGTCTTTAATTATTAGGTGGAGACAGGAGATCTTGATGTCCCTATGTGGGACTGCATGCAATGGATTTTGGTACTGAAAATAGTTTTCTGGATCATTTTCATATTTTTATATTGATATGTATCCTAGGAAATGGAAAGCATGTCATTCTTTAGTCTTGACGCTCTTGCAACTGTCTGTGAAGGGTGTATCTACACTAGTTACTGCATTTCGTTTTTTAAGAATTTTCCTACCATTTTTAAAGTTTAGAAGTGACATTGTTTGGTTTCATTATCAGGTCACAGTATTGTAACATTGATGGTCGAACAGGCTTGACTTTCTGGTCAGCTGATCTCAATTATAATCTGGTGGATCCAGGAACTGTTGGGCTGAGTCATATGTTGTTTGCGTGCTCTGAGAATACATGTCTATAGTAACTGACATTCAATGTAGGTGTCTGCTCCTAATGGAAGGAGTCGTCTGGGGGTCTACTAGCAGGTACAATCCTCTAACAAGGCTGGTGGACGGTTATGGCTAGACGTTTTAATTACTTAATTATTGTTGTTTGGGTAATAGGGTATTTCAGTTCCAGGCATGGGTTTGTATTGGCCCTAAAGGAACCAACTTGAGTCTGCATGAGTCTGAGTACAGGAACGATGGGAACTGAGCTGGACTCCTAATTATAAGCTTCTGCACGGCTGCTTAATGTTAGGGGTGATATGCATATACAGAAAGATAGAAGGTTTTGCCTCAGTGGCGGAGTTCCCCGAAAACCTCAAAGTGTTTGGCAATGTCAGACAGGTACGGTTTGGAAAATGTAACTCTTTACCAGACAGGCCAGAATAAAAGGTCAATGATGGGAGAAAAGAGGCAGCTCATTTCAAAGGATTAAGAACATGTTATGCAGATGTTAACAAGCACAGTGCCACTCAATCAGAGCACTTATCACCATCTTGGAAGGCTGAATCATTGCTAAATCTGTGGCAAGTGGGTTCTGAGCTGACGTGTTGGACTGCTCGTTCACAGTTGGGCGAGGTTAATGGGTTCTTACACGTTGCGGGTTAATTTAAAAAAGGCTGCTGGACCTCCTGGCAAACAAGTAGGTCTCTTATCCAACCAACCTTCAGCAGGCCACACAGTGCACCCTAGTACCACATAAATTATGGGGTGAGACCTGGTCAAATTGTTGTTTTTTTGTATGTTATTTTGTATTTTCTATTGAATATCTATAGCGCTTAAGTCATAAGCGCTGAACAGAGCAACAATCAGAACAAATTACATGAGCAAATAGTTAAATGCCAACAGATTACTGAGTAAGGAGATATGTTTTGAGACAAGTCATGAAAAGAGAAAAGGAAGATATAGAGCGCAAAGAGAATGGAAGAGAGTTCGAATTTTTGGAGTCGCAAAGAGAAAAGGAGCGGTATCGTGAGGAGGCACATGAAGCATGAAGAACAGTAATAAGAAAGAGCAATTTAGAATGACGAGCATGAGCAGGAGAGTAAAAAGAGATTAGAGAAGAAATATATGGGGAAGCACGACTATAGAGACACTTAAATACAACACACAGGAAATTGAAGAGTAAATGATTTTCAAATGCGAGTCAGTGCAAAGAGAGCAAAGCAGAAGAAATAGAATCCATAGGAGCAAGAGAACAAAGAACCAGCATGGAGGATCGATAGATAGAGCAAAGGGGGACAAGATGAGATGAGGGGAAACCAACAGGAAGAGAAGAACAGTAGAACAAGAGAGAAAAGACTAAAGAAGATATAAGAAGTAAGCAGAAGAAAAGATGAGAAACCAATTAGGTTTTTTTTAATATTAAAAAGTTGATAACGACAGGAGCAAGGCACGGAGAAAATATGAGTAGAGAAAGATAATGAAGGGTCAAAAATGACACTGAGATTACGAGCACAAGGCGAAATACAAAGAGAGGAAGAAGGAAAGGAAAGAGAAGTGTGAGGGAGAGGAGAGGGGATAGTCGTAGCAGGAAAAAAAATGCCACCTATGTCTTAAAGGGATTAATATGGAAATAGTAAGACAACATCCAAGATTGGGCTGCAAGATGACATGCAGAGAGAGAAGAATGAATAGAATTAGTAAAAAATGGAACGGATAGGAAATTGTGTGAGTCATCCTCATATGGATTGTAGGAAAAGCCAAAAGACGAGAAAATAGAACCAAGAGAAGAGGTATAAAGAGAAAAAAGAAGAGGACCAAGATCCGAAGCTTGGGGAAAACAGTGTAAAAGAGGAAGAGTACAGGAGGAGTGACCAGCCTGAGAAACAGAAAATGTATGCCCAGTAGGATAGGAATTAAACCAATTTAACACTGAACCCCGAAAACCCAAGTTAGAGAAAGAAGAAAGAAGAATAGTGTGGTCAACCATATCAAAAGCGGGCAAAAGATCAAGAAGGACAAGTAGAGAAGAAAGTTTAGAGTGATGAGCAGATGAAAGAGAATTAGTGACAAACAGAAGGGCAGTTTCCGTAGAGTGATGGGGCCTAAATCCAGACTGAAAAGAAGGTAGCAAAGATTGTGCATTAATAAAGGAGGAGACTTGAAGATAAACAATATGCTGGCGAAGCTTATAAAGAAAAGGAAGGATAGATATAAGGATGAAAATTAGAAGGCAAGGAAGAATCAGGGGATGGTTTCCTGCAGGATAGGAAGTATAGAAGTATGCTTGAAACAAGATGGCACAATAGCAGTAGAAAGATATAATAAAGAGAGCAGTGAGATTAGGTAAACGTAAGGAATAAACCATGAGGATTAAGGAAGAAGGAAGGAAATCATCTGGAGAAGAGGTAGGATTAACCCTTATCAGGACTACAGAAATATCACCCTCCACAAGAGGTTGGATTGTTGAGAATATAGGAAGGGAAGAGCCAAGCTTACCCAGATCTACAGGAGAAACTGTTAATGATGAAGGAAAAGAAGAACGGAGTAACAGCATTTTTGACGTAAAGAAATTAGTGAAATCAGATGCAGAAACGGGAGAGGATGATGAAGGATCAGGAGAAGATTGAGAAAGAACACGATTCAGATTTTGAATAGATGACGAGGATGCAACGACAAACTGAAAGTACTGCTGCTTACCAGATAGAATAAGAGAGCCATAGGTAGAACAAAGTTCAGATAAAGTAGATAAGTTGGTTGCTAAGCCTGACTTATGCCAGCGCCATTAGGCCTGACGGAGAGAGCAGTGAGCAGCCCGTAGGGAAGGTAACATCTAAGGCTGAGAAGGCCTAAGGGATAGAGTAAACACAACCGAATGATAGAGAAGATCGAGTGAACCAGATAGAGTATCAGACAGAATGGACAAAGCAGAGTCAACAGAAAGAGTGAAAAAATGTGCAAAAGCAGGGAGAGCTCAGATAACAGCAGAACAAAAAGAGGTAAGATCAAAGGAATATCTAACTACTCACCACTGATATACTCTCAGGTGTGAAGGAGGGCACTGGGAGGAGTAGACAGAGGGCTCCACCAGACACAGGGCACTTCTCAGACTTGCTGCCATATTTGTGTAGACACAGCTCTTTCTCAGTCCCTTTCCAGGGGGCTACAAGGGCCGTATTCAGTAAATCCTGCATGCAAATCCAGTAAAGGATTAATTATTCTGCTGTCTGGAGATGTGTTTTTCTGTATGTCAGGAATTGGCATGGGTCTAAAGGTATCTGAGAAACGTAGGTGTTACCCTAGAACAGTGCACTAGAAGGAGGAAGCAGAACCTAGATAGGGTGTTCAGAAAAGCAAGCTAAACTCAAGGAGTAGACTCTCCTGGACACCTTCTTTGTTATTACAATTTAACAAATGTATCTCAAAGATGGTCCTGGACATATGTCCCTCTTCTTGGACGTCTGACACTCTTTTATTAGGCAATGAGTAAATTTGGGATTTCTTGACGGTTTCCTTCTGGCATAATGTGCCTCTCCACCAAACAAAGGGATTTCATTTACTGACATTACTTTGATGTGGAGGTTCTTTGTAGGAAAACAGTTCTTTTAAATCTATATGTGAAATAGACAGCGATGGAAAGTTAATATGTGCTGAATTCTTGATTAGAAGGCATCAAGGTAGGCAATCACATAATAATTGGTTTAAGCATCAGAAAATGTATCTATATACTCAGGATAGTGAAGTAATAGTACGCTATATTGGGGGTCAGAACTCCCGCTCCTTCTAAGTGCTGATTAATAACACAGAAACTCTTCAGGATCAGGCTCAGTCAACCCCTTTTTCTGAGCCTACATGGACCAACATTTTTGTTGGGGAATTTGATAGCAAGTAAGGCCACAACTCTTCTTTGTGTAAAGAAACATTATGCTCATGGCACCTCTCTTTAACTCAGGATGACATTGAATTGAAAATGTGCAAGGCTCATGTCTCTAGGGCCTGTGGTCCCGACGGACACTGTAATTTGGTCGTGAGAAAAATTATTCTACATGGTGGGCAGACTTTCTTTATCCATTATATCTTGACATTTCTTCAACACCTACAGAGCCCCTTCTCATGGCACAAATCTTACTTTGTGCCATTTTTCAAGAAGAAGGGACTGTTCACAAGCCGCTAATGATCACCCCATTAGATTCAACCAGCAAGATTGTTGCTTCTATTTTGCTTTTACAACTTTAGCAGTGGGCCCTGGAATCATAGAAGCTGACCAAGTTTCACGTTGGTTTCAGCAAATTAATGGCCACAATTACAAACAGTTTTGTTGTTGACTTATTGCAGGAACAGTCTGATCCTGCCTTCAATATGGTAGATAAGCAACTTTTCTGGAATCGGTTTTCTTCCAGGGATATCCCTGGTGGGCTGTAGTGGTTATTGCTGAATTTCACACTGATTCCTTCATCCAAGTTCGAACTGTGTTTGGAGGGTTACCTTTCAAAAGAAATCCTTACCCACTCTGGTCTATGCCAGGGCTGAGTCTTGGCCCCTTGCCTCTTCAATCTCTACTTGTCAAATTGGGACATGTGTATTTACAATTCCTTGCTTATTCAGACAATATTGTGGTTCTTGACTGGACACCTATAAGTCTGAAGTGATCCCTGTCAAGGATGTCCTTTTCTAGGGGTTGTAACAACTTGGAGATCAGTTCGGATAAATCCAACATTATCGTGTTCAGGCAAGGGAAGAAAGTTTCCCAATTTGGCTGGACCATCAATGGGGAGAGCATAAGAGTAGCACATCAGTTAATCTATCTCGGTATTGCCCTGTATGCTAAAACATCTAGCAGGGATTTCTACTTATGGTTGCGTTTGAGAATAGCTCCACTAAAAGCACAGATGACCAAGATCAAAATGAAATATTGTACATTTACTTTGACTCCTTTAATTCAATTGTATAAAGCCAAAGTAATTTTGTCACACCTATATGCAACTGAAGTGTCTTGCCAATTGGACCATGCAATATTCATCTTATTGAAAAGCCTCCTCTGGAAGCAGCTTCTCCATTTACCTCTGTCTATCCCTATGGATCTTTTCAGATTCGAGCTGGTCCTTCAATCCTTGCACCCAATGATTGTATCTAAAAAACACATCATTGTTCCCAAGATTCGGAGACCTCTGAAATATTTAATTTAAGCAGAGTTTAATCATTTACTATCTGGTAATGCACCATTATTATTCAGTGCTTTAGTAGTGAGTGTGATGAAGCACTCACGGACATTTGTAGAGATAGGGTTCCCCCATTGGAAAATCCAAGTAAAAGTAAGAAAAAAATCAAGTTTTAGGATTGGATTTTGCAAAAGGAGGACATTTAAGGATATTTTTACTTTCAAGAAAAAAGGGTTATTTTGTGTAGGTTAATGCCCCATTAACATATACAGCTATGCTTCTGGATCACAAATCTAAACACATTCTCCTGTGCTTTAGACTAAACCTCCTAAAAACCTTTGAATGAATAGGCCCACATAGAGAGATAGGTAGGGCGCAGGGAGCATGTAGTCTTTGTAAATGAGAGTTGTTCTGGGTTCAAGTATTATCATATCATCTTACTAAATTGAATTTTGCACTGATTTGATGTATTTTAAAAATTCACAAACTACCAGGTGAAAACATATTTATTGAAAAGGCTGATATGTTTTTTTACCTAGTTCCTTCATACTTTTCCCGATAACTTCATGAAATGTTCTCCTGAAATAATCTTATCATCACTGAAATGAATACACAATTTGATTGCATTACTCCTTTTAATCTGATTATGATTTAAATGTATAAGTTGCTTGCATGTATGCTCATTTTAGTAATTTTGTGAAAAGTTTTTTATGAACTGTAACACGATCATAATTTAAAATAGACAAGATAATGAGAGTGTATGTTGGTAAAAGGATAGGTGCTTTGGGGGAATTTAAAGTTCAGACAATGCACATACACAGCAACTAAGAAAGAAAGAGGATAACAGAGACAAAACATTTGATACAGAAAACCACTTCGAAAATAAGAGTAGAAAAAGCATCCCACAATTCTTCTGTGAGAGGATAAAAGCAAAATAGGGAACAATATTTTGCATTCCATCAGTGTGCAGGCAGAGCTTAAAATGCCTTGTATTTTAATGGGAGAAGACGGATTGCCATCCTCTTCTGAGGGGATCCCATGTATGCCTTGGAGCAGAGGACGAGGGGCAACATGGGATTAGACATGGGTGGAAGTATTCTGCCATGCAGTTCTGTTACAGTTGGTTGTGCTCACGTTGTGGTGGAACCGGAAGTGAGCACCCCATGCAGGTGTTTGAAGGGCCCATGCCACCACTCCTTGGGCTCCAGGCTTATAAAACACCAAGCGGACGTCTATGCAGAGCAAGAAGTCATTGGGCCTCATTACGACCCTGGCGGAGTGGGTTTACGCCAGCGTTATTCGCGGCGGACCCGTCCGCCCTACTACGAGTTCCCGTAGCGCCATGGAACGTTTTCCGCCTGGTTTTTCCGGGCGGAGAAATCCATGGCGCTACGGGACCTTGATGTTAATTACGCCACCGTATTTTGCGGTGGCGCAATTAACGCCTTCCCCACTCCCATTATACCCTATGGGGCAAAAATGGGAATGGGGAAGGGTAAAATGGGGAATGGGGATTTACCGCCCCGCCAAGGTCGGCATGGGGCGGAAAATCCGCCAACCTCCATGGCGCTATCGGCAGCTTTCCGCCGTGCTCCGTGGTGCATTTAGCACCGCGATTTCCGCCAGGGTCGTAATGAGGCCCATTGTGTGGTTGGAAATAACACAATAGTTAAGTTCAATCTTTTGCCACCTTTGCTCTCATAGAGCTCTCAGCCATGATCTAATGGGGGTCCAAACATTGACATAGATGGCTGTGCCGGACATGTCTGCGCCCATCAATGAACGCAGAGTAGGCACCAGGCAACAAGAGAAGATGCAGCTTGTGGTGTATTTTCCCTATCTCGCGTGTAGTGACAACCTGTAAAGTAAGAGGCATCCTGAAAGAGAGGCAAGCGCGTAATCTGGCCAAATCATCCTGGGAACAGGCTGGCCCAGAAACAATAACAGGTGAACATCGTGTTTCTTTTGAAAGGGATTGTCTTATTGGGAATACTGCCCAATAAGACAAAGAACATGTTCTGGAGTAAAATGTATGCTTTGGGGATAATGTGCATACTCACAGTGTATTGCTCGGTGACTCTGAACTGGAGGCCATATTCCAGGGGTGCCTACTGGGCCTACTGGGTGGCACTGTAGCATATATATATATATATATATATATATATATATATATATATATATATATATATATTCAGTGTAAAAACTTTGTTAAAGGGACGTTATGGTTAAGTTGCGCTACTAAAAACCTATGAAATTCAGTGCAAAAACTTTGTTAAAGGGACATTATGGTTCCAAGTAAAACCGAAAAACCCTTGAAATTTGACAGTTATGGTAAGCTAAGCAACCATAAATCGCGCCACCACCGTGCACTGCTAAGACTAACACCCAGGACATCAAAGATGACATCACAAATGTCATTGATGACATCACCGATGACATCACATGTGTATGTCGTTTTCATGAAATATGTGTACAAGGGATTCTTATTATAATGTTGCGAAAAATGTGTCAAGGATCATTGCAATAAATATCATACCCTAATTAGTACATTGAACGATGCATTGATATAAATAGCATTCTATTATGGGGTTCTATCTAGTATACTAAGCTACTCATACAGAAACATAACATTGTGTGCAGCGTACAAGATGAAGGTATAATAATCGTAATGTTAATATGTTGAATAATGAAATGATAATTGTTTTCTTAATAGATTTTTGTGTACTGTGAAATATGTAATAAGTAGCTAATAAAACACACGTATTACATAATTGCATTACTATAGACAAAACACAAAGACACAAGAACACATACCAATATGGGTATATACAAGGAAAGTGAAGTTAGCAAAAAAGCACAAGTAGTAGCAGAAACAATTCATGAGTTAACTGATTATTTTCATGCAAATAAATGATTGCTCTGTTTCAAAGGTTCTATTTACCCTATGTATATGTATCACTTGATGTGATTGGACCCTAAGGAAAGTAGTGTAAGTACAATGTATACAAATATGACCATATACAGGGAGAGCACAGCCATAAAAAAAATAGAACTATCAGAAAGTGCTCACAAGTCTATTGATTATCTTTATGCACAAAAAGGATAGCTGTCTTTCAAGCTTGTGTCTTCCCGTGTGTATATGTTTCATATGATGTGACTGGACTCTAAGGGAATTAGTGTAAGAACCTACTTGAAGGATACGTCTACAAATAAAATAAATTTTTAGTTTCTGACTGTTACTGAAGAAAACCATGTGGCCTAGATATGTCAGCAAAAGAAAAAAGAGTGAGCCAGACATGTGATGTCATCAGTGATGTCATCAATGACATTTGTGATGTCATCTTTGATGTCCTGGGTGTTAGTCTTAGCAGTGCACGGTGGTGGCGCGAGGTATGGTTGCTTAGCTTACCATAACTGTCAAATTTCAAGGGTTTTTCGGTTTTACTTGGAACCATAATGTCCCTTTAACAAAGTTTTTTCACTGAATTTCATAGGTTTTTAGTAGCGCAACTTAACCATAACGTCCCTTTAACAAAGTTTTTTCACTGAATTTCGCAGGTTTTTATTAGTGCAACTTAACAATAATGACTTTCACTTTATATACATATCATATGGAACTGACTGAATCTCTTCTACTGTACTTGATGTCCGCGAACTCATTTAATGTTCGCGGACATTTTCGAAGAACAGTACCACTACCTAAAAAACTCTGGGGGGGTATGTTTGATTGTTATATCATAACATAGGAACATTTAACAAATTCAAAAAAAGCACACAAACACATTATATGTACTAATACATAAGAAATGTAACCCATATATACAACACACTAACCATTCATTTAAATGCACTATGTTCTAAAATGGAATATACCACAAGAAAATAAATTGGCTTGCAACATAATTACCTCACAAACACAACAGAACTGAGAACAAGAGCAGACCCACTGAGTAGATAGGACATATCTTACCTGAAATAGTAAGTGTACTTAATTTTATTCATATATTTATAAACTTTCTGTATTAGATTAAAAAATATATTATCTTTTTTTTTTCTCTCACAGAAATGTCTAGTACTCTGGAATGGCTAGAGGAACATTTCCCACATGAAGAAATGTCACAAGATAATGAAACTAATGGTAAACACTTTATAATATAAACCATTTAATTATTATTATTTTGTATACATTTAACATATATATATATATTTTTTGTACAGAGCATACCAAAATAGAAAATACTTCAGAAAAACCTGTTATGGATAACACTTTTCACAGTATAGAAGAAAAAATTGATTTATTGTTGACTAATTTTAATAATTTGAAAACTTTTGTGGAAGATCATTTTAAACCAAAAACCTCGTACCATTGCCTCACATGGACTTGTCCCTCCACACCATATCCCAGTCAATTATCCCCAAACCCTCTTCATAACCCAAAACGTTTTGATGAGACTTCCATCCCTTCTTCACCTAATAACAATCATGATGAAACCCCTAATTCTCCTGTTTTTGTTTCTGTTTCTGCCTCACCTTCTCTGTCATAAATTATTAATATATGTTAAATAAAGTTAAATTTTTATATTGTGTTGTAAATAGTTTCGTTTTTAAAAAGAAAATACAATGTAGGTGTCCGCGGACAGTGCAGGTGTTCTGAAATGTTCGTAAATAAACGAAAATGGAGGTGTCCTGAAGAACACTATATCTGTCCTTACTGTTCGCTAGCAAATTTAAACTGTTCTAAGAACACACGCAGTGTCCTGAAATGTTCGTTTCACGTGTGACGCAATTTTAATTAGTTCAGGACCCGAACAGTGTCCGTAGAACATCAACGCGCATGCGCTAGCCAATCTCTGTGCATTTGGTGTCCTGCGGACATGCGCTTCCTTCGCGGACTTGTTCGCGAACGGATCATATGACCGCGCCCACGCTGATCGCGTGTTCTGAATGAGGACACTGTTCGGGTCCCCGAACAAATTAAAAGTACATTTTCAATTAATCCATAATATTTTTCAATAAAATCTCACCATGGCACATGTCCCACATAGTAATCCTGAGTATCTACATACCTTTTGAAACTTTTCAAACTTTTTCTGTTTTCGATCTGTCCACGGACAGCGCGCATTTCAGCGAACCGCGCCCAAGCACCCCTATAAAAGACCATGCCCTAGAGCTTATTCCCATTGTGTTTCTGGCTATTCTTCAGAGCACAGCTATTTCTCCAGCAACTTGCTAATTACACCATCGAGATGGCATCCCTGGCTGCAGAACTGCCACCTGGTGCTGCACCAGCTTCAGCACCACCCCCACCTCCTCCACCACCACCACCTCCCCAAGGGCCTGAAGAGGGAAAAAGGAGTGAGGATGCGGAGGAGGAAGAAGAGGATGATGAGAATGAGGTAGAGGAAAACCCTACTACCCGCACTAGGCGTGAGTCTTGGGTGTGGCGGTTATTTACCATTCATGGTAATGTTCCTAAGGCTCGTGCGAACCGTGTTACCTGCAATGAGTGCGAAATGATACTCAGTCGCGGGAAACACGGTAAGTACAGGTTTGGGACCACTACTATGAAGCGACACCTGAGGTCATTTCACTCTGGGGCTATTCACAGGGTTGTACCTTGCGAAGAACGTAGCAGGTTGATTTCCTCTACTTCATCCTCTGTTTCTGATCTTGTCACCACAAGGACCACCTCTGTGGGACAGCGTCTTCCTCAAGCTGCCTCACAGGCCATACAGAATGCTGATGAACCTTACCTTTCGAGGGTCACAGTTGTATGTATGTACTGTGACACAGTACTCTGCAGGGGGGAGCGACTTCGTAGTGCTTTTGAGACTATCGTCTCAGAGCACGAGAAGATCTGCTCACTACCCAAATAAAACCTTCCTCTCTCAGCTCGCCCTTTCTTATCCCTGTGGTTGGTGTCCCCCCCCTTTACCTTCCTTTCCCCTCCTCTCCTAGTGTGTCGTGTATAAAAAAACAAAAAAAATAAAAAATATAAAAAATCAAAAAAAATAAGGCTCTTTTCAGAGCCGCCTTTTACAGTTAAAAAATAGAAGTGAAAATAAATGAAGCAGGCCCCTTTGTATTTTTTAGAAGTCCGTGGACAGTTCGCGCACATTTAAAACATTGGGCTGCTACCCCATCACAAACATTGCAATTTTCTCTGGGAAGAAGTGGTGGCTCTGAAAAAAGCCTTTGGGTGGTGTTTGTAAGTCAAAAATTATAAATGCTTAACACCTACTTCAAAATGGTTGTTGTAATTCCAAAAAAGGTCGCAATGCATTTTGTACATTTCTCAGAAAAATCTGATTGCCAGCATAAGTAAGATGGATTCCATCTCTGCGAAAAATGTATGTACTACGAAACATAATATTTTCATTGTGAAAAGAGGACATGCCAAAATCTCTTAGAAAGGCTCAAACAGCCTTATTAACATTGCGCCATGCTTTTTCCATTTGTGGACCAAATGAAGAAGAACGAAGCCACATTTGTCTCTGCGCAATCCGTGAAAATATCACTTGAGAATTAGGAAACATGTCCATAACCTTCCCAGGTCCTTCTTTCATAGCAAATTGCAAAAAAATTCCAGTCACATGTCCTAAACTGTTCCCTCCACAATGAATTACAATTATGTCTGGATGTTGCTCTGTCTCCAAAGTAGCACAGAGAGGTAGCAAGTCCAACCACTTCATTCCACGTAATCCATGCCAGTGTACTTCCACATGTGGGAATCCAAGATCTACAGCTACTCCGTAGCTTTCTGCATGCACCTTCAACCAATGTATCCACAAATCTCCCAAAATCCAAACAATCTGTTTTCTGAAACACACAGCCATAGCTATCTTTTGTTCTCTCAGCAAAAAGAGTATCTGAGAAACTCTCTCCTGGCACAACACACCCACTAAACTTTCCTGACCAATCCCTTTCAGTGCTTATTCTCATTTGCATGACTTCTGAACCCAAAAATCCCCGGATGTAACTACCGATGTCCGCGAACTACCGCCATGTCCGCGGACATATCGTAACATGAACAGCCCTTCTACCATTTCCACTTCACTCTCTGCCATTCCCTCATTGGATGTAGCTAAAAAATCACATGACCATGCACCAATCACATTCAATACCTCTAGATTTAACTGCATTATCATAGATCAGCACTGCAAATGTACTGTGAATCTCTCTGAGTACAAGTGTCATATCATTGGCAAGCACCATCTACCAGAAATACTGTACAAGTCTCCAAGATTTCTACTTGCAGCTCCATGCATATCCATATGCATGAACACAAACTTCAGGTATGCATATTTTTTGTACAGTAGATGAACACATTTTCAAACAGACTTTTAGCTTGTGTAATCTGTAAAATGAATTTACTGTATTTTTTTCAATTTCCTAAAATCAACTATCACTTATAAACCTTTATACTATTTACTTTCTTTATACACACACACTCAAATCATGTTAAACTAACATTTTTTAAATGAAATATATAGACTACATATATTCAAACAAAATTGCATGCAAGCACAATCTATGTTTAAATCTTTAAAAAAATACTTATACAATTTCATATTTTTTGTTTTTATTTATTTATTTACTTAATTACTTTAATTTAGACATGACATTGAGGCGCTATTACCTAGAACAGCTTACTTACAGAAATAGTGGTATTCACTGGTATATTATAAATTTCACAAGACATAGGGGGTCATTCCGAATTGGGCGGTAAAGGAAAAACGATGTCGGTAAAGGATTACCGGCATCGTTTCCCTTTACGGCCCATTCTGACCCACCAGACCGTTATTTACGGCGCCGTAAATTACAAGGCCGTAAATAGCAGTTCAGGGGCAAGCGCCCGACACTCCATACCGAAAATAGCACCATGGCGTAAACCGGAGCTGATCCAAAGTAAAGCGGACATGGAAAAAACGGCCTCCACAAGGCCGCAAAGTACCTTACCGCCATGGAGTAAATACTGGCATCGCCGAGAAGGTGTAAAGAACCATGAGCAGTGCTTCAAAGAGGCACAGGTGCACTCAATCAGCACAGGTGGAGGCAATGGAGTCTGTCACAGCACAAAAGGAGCAGACACCACACCCCCTCCCACACCAAGATGATACCAATTGTAGCAGCATTCCTGGAGCTGGAGGCCCTGCTTGCAAGGCAGCAACTACAACAACAGCAACAACAACAACCACAGCCCCCACCACAGAGGATACACAGGAGGAGAAGGAGGGTGAGACAGGCCCAGCATGCCCTACCGGTGCAGGCACCATTACCACGCCGGCAGCCCCCAATCCCCTGCATCAGAGCCACCCCCTTCAACCTCACACCAGAGCAGATCCACACCCTGTACCGGCTTGACCGGGACACCATTACCACCATAGTGGACCTGATACATGACGACATAGTGAGCCGCATAGAAATCTGCACTGCCATCCCCCCTCTACTGAAGGTAGTGTCTGTGCTCCACGTCCTTGCCACAGGCACCTACCAGCATACAGTGGGGCACATGCATGGCATTTCACAGCCCATATTTTCCCAGATACTCAACCAAGTGCTGGATGCCCTCCTCAACCACACAAGGGACTACATATCCCTACCACGGACTCCCCAGGAGATATATGATACCAAAGTTGCCTTCCATGCACTGGCAGGCATGCCAAATTGCATAGTTGCCCTCGACTGCACCCACGTCGAATTGGTGGTCCCGCATGCCATGGAGGTGCCGTATCGTAACCGAAAGCAATACCACTCCATCAACGTCCAGATGGTGTGTAATGCCAGTAAAGTCATCACACATTACAATGCCCGATACCCCGGATCAAATCATGACTCCTAGGTCCTGCGGAACTCAACACTACCACACTACATGGAGCGACATGCTGGATGACGTGCCTGGCTACTTGGTGAGTAACCTGAATGGGCCATGGCAGTGCATTGGGGCTGTGAGTAGGTTGTCTGCATACTCCACCTGTGTGGGAAAGGGAGGGGGGAGATGCATACTCCACCTGTGTGGGAAAGGGGGGTGGAGATGCATACTCCACCTGTGTGGGAAAGGGGGGGGGGTGAGATGCATACTCCACCTGTGTGGGAATGTTCACACCAGTGCACGATGTGCACCCCACAGAACACTGTGCCCTAAGACAAGTGACACGGCACATGACCACTTAACCGCACAGTGCTGAATCCGAGGCGACACCTAACACTACATGACTAACAGGAAACCTGGCCAAATACCACAACACATGCAGGACTCATCGGCGACCCATACACACCGTAAGGACATCCTGCACCATGAAGTGCAATAGCACCATGTCGCTGACTCCTGCATCACAACACACAGGACAGTCATCCCTGGGAGTGCATAGAAGTGAGTCTAACAGGGATCCCACAGCGTGTTACTGGTCCGGCACCCCCATAGGATTGCTGCAAGTCACCATGGTAGGGACAGTGCAGAATGACGAGTATGCTACCAACTACAGCCAATACCCCCCTGTCACCAAATCACGCGCATGAGATCAATGAATGCAGTCCAACACTGCTGCATGCATATACGACGCACATGCAACAAGATGTGAGTGCACACCATGACCCATCAGGAAGAAGCTACCCCCTCCATCATTCCATTGCACAGGACACATACCCGGGCCAGTAATGGGGTGACTGTATCCTGGGACATGTGTGCATGGCCAGTAATCACCTGCTGCCATGTAAGACCAGTACAGTTCTGCACCATGAATGTACAAACACTTACCTTCATTCCACTCTCATGCAGGTGATGCTGGCTACCCTTTGAAGCCGTGGCTCATGACCCCGGCCCGCAACCCACAGAACAGGCATGAGGAGGACTACAATAGATCCCATACCCGTACACGGGTGGTGATAGAGCAGACCTTTGGCCTGTTGAAGGCACGATTGTGTTGCCTCAGCCGGTCAGGTGGGGCACTCATCTACAGCCACGAGAAGGTGTCCAAGTTCACCATGGCATGTGTAATGTTGCACAACATTTGCATCCGTTGGAACGTGCCACTGCCCTCTGACGTGGAACTGCTACCACCAGATGATGATGAGGGGGAGGAGGAAGGAATGGCAGGACAGCATCACGGTGCCGATGCACAGGAGGGACGTACCGTGCGGCAATCATTGATTGGACAATATTTCTGACTCACAAGTCAGCTGAGGGTGTGAGGATGACAGGACATTGGGCACTGGGTGTGGGGATACATGTACACCATGCACTGTGAGACATTAAAGGACACATGCACAATGATCAATGTCCACTCTGTTTCTTAGGGATGATCAACCAGTGTATTGAGTAATAATGTTCAAATCTGTACAACAAAACCTCCACCCTCGCCCCACTCCCCCTCCCCCCAACTCCCACACACACCCTCACCCCCCTCCCCCTCCCCCCAACTCCTACACACACCCTAACCCCCCTCACCCCAAATCCCACACACACCCTCCCCTCTCCCCCTCCCCCCAACTCCCACACACACCCTCACCCCCTCCACCTCCCCCCACAACAACCCCACAATAGTCCCATTGGTACAACATAGTCAACATGTGTGTGCCAGCATGGTCAACGTGCACTCCCAGAGGGAGGGGGATCCATGTTGTGGCGGCGCAATGTACGCAGTGAGCGTCGGACCGGGCTAGTCTGCGTGGACGAGCTTTGGGAGGGTGGGTCCACCCGCTCGGGCTGTGGTGTGGGGTGTGCTGCCTCCAGGACATCTGCGATCCGGCCCAGCACCTCGCAGAGCCGGTTTGTGTTCGCCGTGATCACCTCGCCCAGAGCCTGAAGGTCATTGTGCCACTCCAACCTAGAATCACGATTGTCCCTGATGAACTCCTCAATGAGGCCTGTGAGGTGCTGGGAGGGCAATACATCTGTGGCCGATGTGGCCGATGTGCTTGGCAGGCTTGGTATTGGGCCTGCAGGCCTTTCCAGAGTGTCTGCAGGGGAAGTGGATTCAGGACAGGCAGGTTGTAATCCTTGCCCTGTGAGCCCTGGGGTGTCACTCTCCCCGGAGTCGCTGTGTGCCACCTGGCTGTATGATGGTGTGTCAGGGGTATGGGCAATGTCATTGGTATCCTCCGCGTTGGCTCCGGAAATTGATGGTGGACTGTCTGGAACATCTAGGAGGCACATGGCTGCAAGCTCCCCAGCCACACTGGATTCCTCTGAGTGCATCGTGGGGCACGTGTCCAGCAGCACTGCAGGCATGGGTAGGGGTGCAGGTGGGGGTTGTGCACCCTCCATGGGGGTTGCAG
Organism: Ambystoma mexicanum; assembly: GCF_040938575.1. Classification (NCBI taxonomy): domain Eukaryota; kingdom Metazoa; phylum Chordata; class Amphibia; order Caudata; family Ambystomatidae; genus Ambystoma; species Ambystoma mexicanum. The sequence continues at coordinate 1,103,903,542 of NC_090930.1, read as the reverse complement.
GAGCAGGTGGTGTGGCTTGTGTTTTTCTCCTGCTTGCAGGTATACGTTGGCCCCTGCCTCTGCCCCTGGAGGTACTGGCCTGGGTGCTTTCCTGGTCCTCGCTGTCAAGCCCGCTGCCTGTGGGGGGGAAGAGAGAGACGGCATGAGCAATGATTTGGGTGTCAGCATTAGTACATGCCTATGGTATCACAATGGGATTGCAGCGTTTTGTGGACATTTGGGTGGTGAGTGGGACAGTGATCTGGGCTTGGATGCTAAATGCTCAGCCCTTGGCAGTGACTTACATTAGGAATGCATGTTCTGTCTTGAATCATGACACTCACCTCCATCAGCGGATGACGCTGCACCGCACTCCATTTTGCCAACCCCTTCTATGGCTTCTGTGCCCATCATGGCCGCGCACGTTTCCTCCCACGGCATCATTTTGATGGGGCAACCTGGCCCTCTTCCTGTCTCCAGGGCCTGACTTCGGTTTGCCGAGAGGATGGCCCGCACCCGGAGACTGAGGTCATCCCACTATTTCCGGCAATCCTTGGAGGTGCGGGGGGTGTTTCCTACGGCGCTCACCCTCTGTGCTACCAAGGCTCAGATCTCTTTCTTCCTGACGACGGTGGGCCTACGGATATCACTGCTGAATACAGTGTCTGCATGTTCATGCAGGGTGTCCACCAGTATCTGGAGCTCATCCTGGGTAAAGCGCTCCTTTCTTATGCGTGCATCCCCCTTTTTTAGTGCTTTAGGCATGATGCTGGTCTCGAATGCCAATTTCTCTCTTCGGTATATGCCTCCGGGTCCTGTATGGAGAGGATGGCAATGGATTGTGATTTTAAAGATGGCCGCCGTGCTCCTTCCCGTTCCTGTGCGGTGACCGTTTTTTCCGGTTCCGTTCTTTACCGGGGACCGCTATTTACAGTCACCGCTGATTACTCCATGTCGGTAGTGTTATGTACGGTGCATTTGTTGGCGGTAAGGGCTTTGGGGGCACTTTTTGCGGCATGGTGCTAACGTTCATTACCGGCATGGAGGTAAGCGCGTGCTCGTGAAGTCAGAATAGGCCGATTTTTAAGGTCTAGTGCCAGCACGGAAACGCTCTTAACGCCATGCCGGTATTCCCCTATACTTACCACCTAACTCGGAATGACCCCCATAGTAAAGATATTTTTTTTGCTACAGTTAGTCATTCAATACAATTTGTTCATTAAGAACATATCATATGTACTGAACTGATGCAATGTATCTTATGTAAATAAATTAGTTTAATGGTTTTAAAGAAGGCACTGAGGATTTGAATTAAAAAAATCAATATCTAAATTAGAAACAGCGCTATATACAAACAAAGTTACTAATTTGAAGCTTTTACAATTGCAGTGAAGACCAGTCTCCTGAAAAGAAGCAGCTGAATTCAAAGAACAAAGAAGAACTAAGAAGTTACCTGTTAATTTAAGAAAAAAAGTAAGTAGAATATCACCATAATATTTGTATTATTAATCAAACATACTATAACTAGCTATTTTGGTGCCTAAAAATAGAGATTGTGCACCATTTTGTCCAAAAATCTCCATGTCTTAAACAGCGATTTACAACCAGAATGGCCCACAAATTCCTATTTTTGGACACACAAATTACCCAACTGAACTGTTACAATTTGCATCCAACCCATATCTTCTTTATTTTTTTCAACAGACCCTAAAGAATGCCTACCAAAAGTAAAGTCCGTAGAAAGCAACGCAAAAGTAGAGCAAATGAAAATAAACGTGTCCAACATAAGCATCCATCTCTAGCAGAATTTGTAAAAAATGTTGAAACAAAACAGCTAATATAGTCATTTAGTGAAACACAAGAAGTTTCAAGTACAAAAACTTTGCCTCCTCTATCAAAATGTAAAACAAACCAAAAAACAATTAACAGAAAATCAGCTATCACTACAGATAAAACTACTTCTTCAAATTTTAATATAGTGCAAAGTAAGCATACCAAGAAAAGTATTTTAGCCAAAATGTACCGTCACAAAGTCCTTCAAAATCTTATAAAAACAGGTGAGAAATCAGGTTCAATGCTTAAAACCTATCGTAGGAAATTAATCTTAGAAGCGTTGATGGACAGTGCAATTCTTCTGAAAAGAAAGTTATTTATTTTACTGTTAAACAAAATGAAACCACTAACAAAACAAATAACTAAATTACAAAAAAGACTTCTCAATAAGCGAAATGTCAACAGAAAGAACTTCTTAAGTATCTGCGGAAGTGAATGGAATCACACTACGAGCACAGAACCATATTTTAATGAAGAAGCGTACAAACAAAAGCAAACAAATACAATTGCCATACATAGCAGTGGTCGAGGTTATGAAAAAGTGAATAATATCATAATGGAACAAGAAGTACTCCTTACAAAAATATGCCCTGAAAACTTAGAATTACCCCTCCATTCAACTGAATCAGAACGTCTAGTTTACAAATGGCCATGCACGTCAATGTGTAACATTCCCAAACAATGTTTCAAATCTTTACGCCAATTCCTCAATAAATATGTAAAAAGCAAAGACAAAATCAAAATTAAATTACTGCAAAATATGGATACCTGTCCTGTGCTCAAGTACACAGGACTACAAGGACATTCATTGGCCTGCATTACAGGACCTACTTGTAAAACCACTTTCCATGATATCAAAAGGATATCAACACATCATTCAACTATAAGAAATCTAGTCTATAAACTGTACTATGCTAAAAGTCCTGCTTTAGCACTAGCAAAGTTAAATAACATCTTTCTGCATGGTACAGCAAAAGACCTACTTGAAGAAATTCACTATATCCAGAAAAAATATTTTGGAAGTGAAAGCCATTTACAGAATGAAATAGCTTTAAACCAATTAAACAACAATTCTACATATGGCAACCTTTTGCTAAACACATACAAAAAAGAAATACTAAAATTTTAAAGTACATACGCTGAAGTACCAAACCTTGTATGTGTATGTTGATGTAGAACTTTTTATAAAAGTAACACAAAAACTGTAGACCTATCACATAAAATAGAAGACAATGAAGATTCTAAATGGTTTGAATTAGCTCTCTACCTTGTTGCAGTAAACAACATATACAAAATAACTGAGCCCTTAATACTTTGCAGTTACTGCACTGCAAAACTTGACAACAACCAAACTCCTTCACGTGCTATCACAAATAATTTGAAATTATACCCAGTACCAAAACCCCTACAACAACTTAATTTTTATGAGAGCATCATAATTCAAACAGTACACCCATTTCAAGCAATAATACGCCTTCAACCAAAAACAGCAAAATTACCTCCCTCTGAATTGGTAAAAGGCATTCGTGGAAAAGTAGTTTATTTACCATTAGATCTAAAAGAAAATGTGCATACTCTAGGAGTGCAACGTCCAATGCAGCAATCTTTAATTATCTTAGTAAATGGAGTACCTACAAAAGACAAAAAAATATGGCAACAGCTGGTAGATTTATATAAAGTAAGACAAGCCTTCCAATATATTAAAGAGAATAATGAATATTACAAAGAAATTAATATTGAAGAAAACTTGAAAGATACAACTGAAATAATTCAAGAAACACAAGAAGCTAGTCAATTTGAGCTACTAGATCCTGCTACAATATCAAATACTTTAGACCATTATACAATTCATCCTTTGCACTGTAATGACACCGTAGAAGATGTATTGGAAACTTACCAAATGCGTCAAACAAAAGGATCGCCAATCAGCATATGGGAAAAAAGTATAGAAGCATGTGCTTTTTCTCTACTCTTTCCTACTGGCAAAGGAGGAAGGTATGATGATAGACCTATTCAAATATCAGCTTCAGAATACCGCTCATTACGGATGTATTCTGAAGATCCCAGATTTAGACAAAATGTGGAATACATATTCCACCTACTCTTTGAAAGTGAACTAGCAACTTTATGTAACGGAGTTGCACATTCAGGATCACACTTTCAAAATATGACAGCTACACAATTATTAGAAAAAGTGCAACAAAAGGATGAGGTTTTACAATCAAATATTACAAATCTATTAGCAAATATGCGTGGTACTAAAGAGTACTGGTTTCGACGTCATGGAGATGTACGTTGCATGATCAGAAACCTTGGCCCACCCACTTGGTTTGTTACATTAAGTTGTGCAGAATATGCATGCGAAGATTTACATGATTTCCTACGCATATCAAATAAAAGCAAAACAAACATAGATATACTAACATCTGGAGAACTTTGTTCTTTGGATCCTGTTAATGTTTCAAGATATTTTCACCATCGCTTCATTGCTATGCTACATTTTATTTGTAATCAAATTGTTCCTCCCCTTGGAGAAGTGCAACACTTCTTTTGGAGAAAAGAATACCAAGCCAGAGGAGCACCACATATCCACATGCTTTTATGGATTAAAGATGCTCCTAAATTTGGTCAAGACAGTGATGCCACTGTTTTACAGTTTATTGAAAAATATGTCATTTGTGAAATTCCAACAAAAGCCACAAATAGTGATCTTCATGCACAAATTTTACAATTTCAAAGACACAAATGTGGAAAATATTGTCGTCGCAAATACAAAAACAAAGGGAAATACTACACCAAATGCCGATTTGGTTTCCCTAGACCAGTTACAAATACAGGTCAAGTGAACAACCTCATGTCTTCAGTTAGACATAGTGTTAAAGGTAAGTCACCTAAAAATACATATTACATAAAAAGAAAAGAAGAAGAAAAATATATCAATGATTATAATGCAATCATTGCCCACTTATGGAATGCAAACATAGATGTGCAGTACATTGCAGACAATTCTACTGCAGTTGCACGATATGTCACAGCATACTTAACTAAAGCAGAAAAGACAGAGCTCCAAGACCTCTGGAATGACCTGTCATCAGATAAAACAGTATCTCAGAAATTATACAGCTTGGGCATAAAAATGCTCACCCATAGAGAATGTGGATCATATGAAGAAGCTGATCGTTTAGCTGGTACTGCATTGTATGGTAAATCTGAAAATATAGTATGGCTAAGTCTTGGTCCAGCTAAATCTAGAAAAAGAGTTCTAAAATCAAATGAAGATATAGAAACAATAGCCTAACATGTTCTCAACAGCCAAGACATTTTAAAAAACAATTTATTGGACACATACTACCCAAACAGAAGTAATACTTTGGAAAACATGTGTCTATTCCACATAGCCCAAAACTACACATACAAAAATAATATGAAACCTGATGAAAAAAAAGTAAATATAGAGTGACAAACTATGAAGGCAGCTTAGTTAAACTCACTAAACCAAATTTAATTAATCATATCAAATTGTCATTAAAGACTCCTCAACATAAAGAAGTATATTACATGTCCCTACTACAACTCTTCAAACCATGGAGAAAAGAACAACAATTACTAGATAACTATGACTCATATGAGGATGCTTTCAAAGCAAATGAAAGCACTATAACTGATGTAAACTTTACACAGTACAAAAAAATGTTGCACAATGAACAGCAACACGAAGAAGAACTCCAGGCCCAACTAGATAAGGACACTCCTGACAGTAGTCAACTTTCTGTAACAGGAAGCCAAGAACCACTGGGAGAACCACTAATAATAAATGAGGCAGAATTAGCTATGATAGAAGTAGAAAACACCATGTGTCAGTATGAAGATAAGGAAGACTTAACTATACTACAATCAAAACTAAACAAGGAGCAAAGTAGCATTTTTCAAGAAGTAACAAAAATAATTGCACATAGTGTAAAACATGAAAATAAAGAATGTTCCTGCCATATTATTCCTGCCATAATTATAAACCTATACTACTGTACGTCAGTGTTGAAGCTGGTTCTGGCAAAACATTCCTAATCAAAATCATTAGTAAGTTCCTTCAACAATTGACAAACAACAAACTGTCTGCTGTTGTCACTGCCCCCACAGGGTTAGCTGCCTACAACATAGGTGGTGTTACATTACACCGATTACTACTATTACCAGTAGAACACCAGAACAAATTAGACTATTACAAACTTTCTGCAGAAGCTGCAATGGAATTATGCAGAGTATTGAAACAAATGAAAATGCTACTAATAGATGAAGTGAGCATGGTCTCCAACCTGATGTTAGCTTTGATTCACCTCAGATTACAAGAAGTACTCAAAACAGACTATGAAGAGCTCTTTGCAGGAAAACACATTATTGTTTTTGGAGATCTGCTTCAATTAACACCAGTAAAAGGTGAGCCTATTTTTAAAACATTAGGACACAAACTCTGCCGTAAAACTGTTGGCAGCATTGGAAATGTCAACCTTTGGCAAAATTTCCAATACAGAGAATTAACAGAAAACATGCGGCAATCTGCAGATCTCACTTATGCCAACATTTTAAAAAGTATCAGAGTTGGTATACTTTCTAAAGAAGCAGAAGCAATATTGAAAACCCGGCACATGAATGCACTTTATGGCGATAATGCATGTGCTACAGATGTTATGGAACAATTAGCCCACAAAAATGTCAATTGTATGGCCTTAATGCCAACTCTTGCAAGCTGTTTCAAATTCAATGAAATCATGCTAAGTAAAGAAATGCAACCAATCATGGAAATTAGCGCCACAGACAAACTAGATGTACATGGTATGACACTACCCATGTGTGACCAAGCCACAACAAGACTAAATAGTTTAGAAAAACACAGCAGGCTTAGAAAAGATATTAAAATTATCCTTAAATTGCAGAGTAATGCTTAAACGTAACCTTGACGTGGACCAAGGACTAGTTAATGGAGCACGGGGTACAGTTGTTGGCTTTCAAACATACCCACGCGACAACAAAATTCAGTTTGTCAATATACTCTTTGACAAACTTTCAGAAGTAAAAAGGATAGGACGCTCAACAGCTAGATTCCGTCTCTTCATAGATATGTATGTACGCAGAGAACAATTTTCTCTAACTCTTGCATACGCAGTCACGATTCATAAATCACAAGGTCTTACCCTAGACAAAGCAATGATAGATATTGGTAACACAGTCTTTAAAGAAGGCATGAGCTATGTAGCACTATCACGCTTACATACACTTGACGGTCTATTTCTAATCAACTTTGATGCAAGTAAAATAAATGCTGATATTCCTTGCAATTTAGAATACAATAGAATTCGCTCAATATACACCCCCCACCTAAACACATATTCTGTTCCACAAAAAGTAAAACGTTATAAAAGAAAAATAAATCAAACAGAAATGCAACAGGATGTCACTGCAAATCCTCCAAAGAGAGTAAAAGAAACTAATACTTCATCAAGTACCACAAGCAAAAAAGAATCAATTAGGGAAAGTAAACAAAGTACTTCTTTAAAGAAGGAAGACAAACTCCAAAAAAAAAGCAGTTAGATACAGAACTACCTGGACCATTTAAATTCTCAAATATAGTTGGTGAAAGTTGCTACGCAAATGTAGCAATGAATATTCTATTTCAATTACCACCAATTGTTGACAACATTTACTTACACAGTACAGACCCATTGTGTTTGCAAATGTTAGTACTTCACAGAAATGCAGCAAACAATCCTGACAACACATTTAGGGGGTAATTCATAGAATAATTAGCACGGCGCAAGTGGGCAAAAACGTGCGAATCGCAGTGGAATAGCGAAAATCGCAGTGCAATTGCGAAAATCGCACGAAAAGCAGCGCACGTCGATTCATGGAAGGCCGTGCGCGAGAAAACCAGCGGATGTGCGATAAAAAAGTGCGCGGCGCACGTTGGCGCACAGGCCATCTAACAGCGTGCGCCAGGTCACAGCGAAAATCGCACAGGCCACAGCGAAATTCGCACATAGCGCGGCGCACGCAACAAAAGTAGGCGGAACACGGGCGTAACACTCGGAATGGGGAACAACTTGCCAAAACGTGGGCGTCACGGGGGAAGTACAGGGCACAAGTGCGCGGAACGCCCACACGCTAGCCTACAACACGTATTCATGGAATAGAATAGGGCAAGAAAGCGCACGCTCAAACCAGCGCACAGGCACAAACACGACCGCCACAAGAAAGCAGGCGGTAGCGTCTCTGCGGCTGTAAGAAATGTGCGCCAAAAGGTGCGCCAACAAATAGCACCTATATACTGCCATGATGAATGTCCCATACTGTGGCCCTCCAGGAAAAATGACGTGCAAAGGGGTACCCACAAACACGGACACCCGCTGACAAAAAATACATGTGCGTGTATACCGGGGTGCGCGGGAAGTCTAACACGCGATTTCAGCAGGGTACGTGCATCACAGGGGTTCGCGTGAAGTTATTCACGCGATCGGGCCTGGGGGAGCGGGCTACGTGTATTTCAGGGGTTCGCGTGAAGTTTCACACACGATCGGGCCTGGGGGAGCGTGCTACGTGTATTTCAGGGGTTCGCGTGAAGTTTCATACGCGATCGGGCCTGGGGGAGCGGGCTACGTGTATTACAGGGGTTCGCGTGAAGTTCCTCACGCGATCGGGCCTGGGGTAGCGGGCTATGTGTATTACAGGGGTTCGCGTGAAGTTCCTCACGCGATCGGGCCTGGGGGAGCGGGCTACGTGTATTCCAGGGGTGCGCGGGAAGTTCCACACGCGAATAGCCTGGGGGCGCGTGTATTCCAGGGGTGCGCGTGAAGTTCCACACGCGAATAGCCTGGGCGCGTGTATTCCAGGGGTGCGCGGGAAGTTCCACACGCGAATAGCCTGGGCGCGTGTATTTCAGGGGTGCGCGGGAAGTTCCACACGCGAATAGCCTGGACGCGTGTATTTCAGGGGTGCGCGGGAAGTTCCACACGCGAATAGCCTGGGCGCGTGTATTTCAGGGGTGCGCGGGAAGTTCCACACGCGAATAGCCTGGGGGCGCGTGTATTTCAGGGGTGCGCGGGAAGTTTCACACGCGAATAGCCTGGGCGCGTGTATTTCAGGGGTGCGCGGGAAGTTCCACACGCGAATAGCCTGGGCGCGTGTATTTCAGGGGTGCGCGGGAAGTTCCACACGCGAATAGCCTGGGGGCGCGTGTATTCCAGGGGTGCGCGGGAAGTTCCACACGCGAATAGCCTGGGCGCGTGTATTTCAGGGGTGCGCGGGAAGTTCCACACGCGAATAGCCTGGACGCGTGTATTTCAGGGGTGCGCGGGAAGTTCCACACGCGAATAGCCTGGGCGCGTGTATTTCAGGGGTGCGCGGGAAGTTCCACACGCGAATAGCCTGGGGGCGCGTGTATTTCAGGGGTGCGCGGGAAGTTCCACACGCGAATAGCCTGGGCGCGTGTATTTCAGGGGTGCGCGGGAAGTTCCGCACGCGAATAGCCTGGGCGCGTGTATTTCAGGGGTGCGCGGGAAGTTCCACACGCGAATAGCCTGGGGGCGCGTGCATTTCAGGGGTGCGCGGGAAGTTCCACACGCGAATAGCCTGGGGGCGCGTGTATTTCAGGGGTGCGCGGGAAGTTCCACACGCGAATAGCCTGGGCGCGTGTATTTCAGGGGTGCGCGGGAAGTTCCACATGTGATTTGACAGTGTGGGTCCTCCCAGGTGTACCCTGTACACCCTCCACGGCCCCTGCAGGCAGCCCACACCACAGGGGACTACCCTGCATCCCTGGTCATGTCCCGCAGGCAGCCCACCCACCATGGGCATGCCCCCCAGCAAAGGCACATGTCTCCTTGAACTAATGAACACCAACTCATGTCCCCTTGCACCCCCACCCCCCAGCACTGTGGGGCACCTGCCAGCAGGCCCCCACCCATGTCCAACTCATGTCCCCCACCACCCCCACCCCCCAGCACTGTGGGGCACCTGCCAGCAGGCCCCCACCCATGTCCAACACATGTCTCCCACCACCCCCACCCCCCAGCCACCAGGGTCACCCTCCACCAGGCCCCCACTCATGTCTCCCACCACCCCCACCCCCCAGCCACCAGGGGCACCCTCCACCAGGCCCCCACTCATGTCTCCCATCACCCCCACACCCCAGCAGTGCAGGGTCACCCTCCACCAGACCCCCACTCATGTCTCCCACCACCCCCACCCCCCAGCCACCAGGGGCACCCTCCACCAGGCCCCCACTCATGTCTCCCACCACCCCCACACCCCAGCAGTGCAGGGTCACCCTCCACCAGGCCCCCACTCATGTCTCCCACCACCCCCACCCCCTAGCCACCAGGGGCACCCTCCACCAGGCCCCCACTCATGTCTCCCACCACCCCCACACCCCAGCAGTGCAGGGTCACCCTCCACCAGGCCCCCACTCATGTCTCCCACCACCCCCACCCCCCAGCCACCAGGGTCACCCTCCACCAGGCCCCCACTCATGTCTCCCACCACCCCCACACCCCAGCCACCAGGGGCACCCTCCACCAGGCCCCCACTCATGTCACCCACCACCCCCACACCCCAGCAGTGCAGGGTCACCCTCCACCAGGCCCCCACTCATGTCTCCCACCACCCCCACCCCCCAGCCACCAGGGGCACCCTCCACCAGGCCCCCACTCATGTCACCCACCACCCCCACACCCCAGCCACCATGGGCACCCTCCACCAGGCCCCCACTCATGTCACCCACCACCCCCACCCCCCAGCCACCAGGGGCAGCCTCCACCAGGCCCCCACTCATGTCACCCACCACCCCCACCCCCCAGCCACCAGGGGCACCCTCCACCAGGCCCCCACTCATGTCTCCCACCACCCCCAAACCCCAGCAGTGCAGGGTCACCCTCCACCAGGCCCCCACTCATGTCTCCCACCACCCCCACCCCCCAGCCACCAGGGGCACCCTCCACCAGGCCCCCACTCATGTCTCCCACCACCCCCACACCCCAGCAGTGCAGGGTCACCCTCCACCAGGCCCCCACTCATGTCTCCCACCACCCCCACCCCCCAGCCACCAGGGTCACCCTCCACCAGGCCCCCACTCATGTCTCCCACCACCCCCACACCCCAGCCACCAGGGGCACCCTCCACCAGGCCCCCACTCATGTCTCCCACCACCCCCAAACCCCAGCAGTGCAGGGTCACCCTCCACCAGGCCCCCACTCATGTCTCCCACCACCCCCCAGCCACCAGGGGCACCCTCCACCAGGCCCCCACTCATGTCTCCCACCACCCCCACACCCCAGCAGTGCAGGGTCACCCTCCACCAGGCCCCCACTCATGTCTCCCACCACCCCCACCCCCCAGCCACCAGGGTCACCCTCCACCAGGCCCCCACTCATGTCTCCCACCACCCCCACACCCCAGCCACCAGGGGCACCCTCCACCAGGCCCCCACTCATGTCTCCCACCACCCCCAAACCCCAGCAGTGCAGGGTCACCCTCCACCAGGCCCCCACTCATGTCTCCCACCACCCCCACCCCCCAGCCACCAGGGGCACCCTCCACCAGGCCCCCACTCATGTCTCCCACCACCCCCACACCCCAGCCACCAGGGGCACCCTCCACCAGGCCCCCACTCATGTCTCCCACCACCCCCACTCCCCAGCCACCAGGGTCACCCTCCACCAGGCCCCCACTCATGTCTCCCACCACCCCCACACCCCAGCCACCAGGGGCACCCTCCACCAGGCCCCCACTCATGTCTCCCACCACCCCCAAACCCCAGCAGTGCAGGGTCACCCTCCACCAGGCCCCCACTCATGTCTCCCACCACCCCCACCCCCCAGCCACCAGGGGCACCCTCCACCAGGCCCCCACTCATGTCCCCCACCACCCCCACACCCCAGCAGTGCAGGGTCACCCTCCACCAGGCCCCCACTCATGTCTCCCACCACCCCCACCCCCCAGCCACCAGGGTCACCCTCCACCAGGCCCCCACTCATGTCTCCCACCACCCCCACACCCCAGCCACCAGGGGCACCCTCCACCAGGCCCCCACTCATGTCTCCCACCACCCCCACACCCCAGCCACCAGGGGCACCCTCCACCAGGCCCCCACTCATGTCACCCACCACCCCCACACCCCAGCAGTGCAGGGGCAGCCTCCACCAGGCCCCCACTCATGTCTCCCACCACCCCCACCCCCCAGCCACCAGGGGCAGCCTCCACCAGGCCCCCACTCATGTCACCCACCACCTCCACCCCCCAGCCACCAGGGGCACCCTCCACCAGGCCCCCACTCATGTCTCCCACCACCCCCAAACCCCAGCAGTGCAGGGTCACCCTCCACCAGGCCCCCACTCATGTCTCCCACCACCCCCACCCCCCAGCCACCAGGGTCACCCTCCACCAGGCCCCCACTCATGTCTCCCACCACCCCCACACCCCAGCCACCAGGGGCACCCTCCACCAGGCCCCCACTCATGTCTCCCACCACCCCCAAACCCCAGCAGTGCAGGGTCACCCTCCACCAGGCCCCCACTCATGTCTCCCACCACCCCCACCCCCCAGCCACCAGGGGCACCCTCCACCAGGCCCCCACTCATGTCTCCCACCACCCCCACACCCCAGCCACCAGGGGCACCCTCCACCAGGCCCCCACTCATGTCTCCCACCACCCCCACTCCCCAGCCACCAGGGTCACCCTCCACCAGGCCCCCACTCATGTCTCCCACCACCCCCACACCCCAGCCACCAGGGGCACCCTCCACCAGGCCCCCACTCATGTCTCCCACCACCCCCAAACCCCAGCAGTGCAGGGTCACCCTCCACCAGGCCCCCACTCATGTCTCCCACCACCCCCACCCCCCAGCCACCAGGGGCACCCTCCACCAGGCCCCCACTCATGTCCCCCACCACCCCCACACCCCAGCAGTGCAGGGTCACCCTCCACCAGGCCCCCACTCATGTCTCCCACCACCCCCACCCCCCAGCCACCAGGGTCACCCTCCACCAGGCCCCCACTCATGTCTCCCACCACCCCCACACCCCAGCCACCAGGGGCACCCTCCACCAGGCCCCCACTCATGTCTCCCACCACCCCCACACCCCAGCCACCAGGGGCACCCTCCACCAGGCCCCCACTCATGTCACCCACCACCCCCACACCCCAGCAGTGCAGGGGCAGCCTCCACCAGGCCCCCACTCATGTCTCCCACCACCCCCACCCCCCAGCCACCAGGGGCAGCCTCCACCAGGCCCCCACTCATGTCACCCACCACCTCCACCCCCCAGCCACCAGGGGCACCCTCCACCAGGCCCCCACTCATGTCTCCCACCACCCCCAAACCCCAGCAGTGCAGGGTCACCCTCCACCAGGCCCCCACTCATGTCTCCCACCACCCCCACACCCCAGCCACCAGGGGCACCCTCCACCAGGCCCCCACTCATGTCTCCCACCACCCCCACACCCCAGCCACCAGGGGCACCCTCCACCAGGCCCCCACTCATGTCACCCACCACCCCCACACCCCAGCAGTGCAGGGGCAGCCTCCACCAGGCCCCCACTCATGTCTCCCACCACCCCCACCCCCCAGCCACCAGGGGCAGCCTCCACCAGGCCCCCACTCATGTCACCCACCACCTCCACCCCCCAGCCACCAGGGGCACCCTCCACCAGGCCCCCACTCATGTCTCCCACCACCCCCAAACCCCAGCAGTGCAGGGTCACCCTCCACCAGGCCCCCACTCATGTCTCCCACCACCCCCACCCCCCAGCCACCAGGGGCACCCTCCACCAGGCCCCCACTCATGTCTCCCACCACCCCCACACCCCAGCAGTGCAGGGTCACCCTCCACCAGGCCCCCACTCATGTCTCCCACCACCCCCACCCCCCAGCCACCAGGGTCACCCTCCACCAGGCCCCCACTCATGTCTCCCACCACCCCCACACCCCAGCCACCAGGGGCACCCTCCACCAGGCCCCCACTCATGTCTCCCACCACCCCCACACCCCAGCCACCAGGGGCACCCTCCACCAGGCCCCCACTCATGTCACCCACCACCCCCACACCCCAGCAGTGCAGGGGCAGCCTCCACCAGGCCCCCACTCATGTCTCCCACCACCCCCACCCCCCAGCCACCAGGGGCACCCTCCACCAGGCCCCCACTCATGTCACCCACCACCCCCACGCCCCAGCCACCAGGGGCACCCTCCACCAGGCCCCCACTCATGTCACCCACCACCCCCACCCCCCAGCCACCAGGGGCAGCCTCCACCAGGCCCCCACTCATGTCACCCACCACCCCCACCCCCCAGCCACCAGGGGCACCCTCCACCAGGCCCCCACTCATGTCTCCCACCACCCCCAAACCCCAGCAGTGCAGGGTCACCCTCCACCAGGCCCCCACTCATGTCTCCCACCACCCCCACCCCCCAGCCACCAGGGGCACCCTCCACCAGGCCCCCACTCATGTCTCCCACCACCCCCACACCCCAGCAGTGCAGGGTCACCCTCCACCAGGCCCCCACTCATGTCTCCCACCACCCCCACCCCCCAGCCACCAGGGTCACCCTCCACCAGGCCCCCACTCATGTCTCCCACCACCCCCACCCCCCAGCCACCAGGGGCACCCTCCACCAGGCCCCCACTCATGTCTCCCACCACCCCCAAACCCCAGCAGTGCAGGGGCAGCCTCCGCCAAGCCCCCACTCATGTCACCCACCACCCCCACCCCCCAGCCACCAGGGGCACCCTCCACCAGGCCCCCACTCATGTCTCCCAAAACCCCCAAACCCCAGCAGTGCAGGGTCACCCTCCACCAGGCCCCCACTCATGTCTCCCACCACCCCCACCCCCCAGCCACCAGGGGCATCCTCCACCAGGCCCCCACTCATGTCTCCCACCACCCCCACACCCCAGCAGTGCAGGGTCACCCTCCACCAGGCCCCCACTCATGTCTCCCACCACCCCCACCCCCCAGCCACCAGGGTCACCCTCCACCAGGCCCCCACTCATGTCTCCCACCACCCCCACACCCCAGCCACCAGGGGCACCCTCCACCAGGCCCCCACTCATGTCACCCACCACCCCCCAGCAGTGCAGGGTCACCCTCCACCAGGCCCCCACCCATGTCTCCCAGCACCCCCACCCCCCCAGTCACCAGGGGCAGCCTCCACCAGGCCCCCACCCATGTCTCCCACCACCCCCACCCCCCCCAGCACTGTGGGGCACCTGCCAGCAGGCCCCCACCCATGTCCAATCCATGCCCCCCTGCACCTGGGTCCCAACATTCCCCAATCATGTCCGTAATGCCCATCCTCCCCTGCCAAAAGGCCCAACCAACTATCACACCCACCCACATATCAAAGGCAATTACATGTTACACCCCCAATTTAAATAATGCAATTGAACACATGTCTGTCACACACAATGGCTGCAAGTGAATGACAAAACACCCAACATGACATGCCTGAAAGCAATGAGATGATACGACACATTGAAGAATCAAAAAAAATATGTATTGAACAGCAAGTAGAATGGAAATGAAATAAGAAAAAACACAAAGCAAATCAAACAAAACAAGATGAATGTCCAAGAAAATAATCTGAAAAATTAAAATAAGCCAATGAAGAACCATGAAGAAGATCATCCTGGGTCCATGAGCCCAACCAAATTAAACCTAACTATGACTACTAACTAAAAACTGAACTATATACAAAAACGTGGTGCATTGTCCAATCGCAACCAAAAAAAAATAAAAAAAACAAAGGAAACCTAACCCTAACTATACAACTATATACAAAGGCAGCGGGCTATTCGGACGGCTCACTGGTTGTTGTCATGGGCCAGGGCATCATCGAACTCCTGGTCAATGGCTTGGAGGCGGGCATGTTCCCTGGCCCCGAGGTCCCGCAGGGATAACGCAGTGTCAAGCTCAAACTCCCTGCGAAGACCCTCGAGGCACTCAGCCCGCCTCAGCGCCCTCCGCATGGAGTCCTCCGCCCTGACCATCGTGAGCCGTTCCTCCTCTGCCCGCTGCCGCTCCGCACCTATCCGCTGGCACAACCGCTCCCACACGGAAGCCACTCCCATTCCAGGGTTCTCCTGCCCTCCGGCCGATGCCTGCACCCCTGATGTTGATGGCCCCGAGCCATGATGCCTCCCACGTTGAGCCTGCTGCTGCCTCCGACGCAACTGCCTGTGCCAGCACGACGGCATCCAGGCTGATGGAAACCACCGACGCCGTCGTGCACGTGCCCTGCCCGATGATGCCGTCACATCCTCCATCTGCTGGGGTCCAGTTGCTGTGGTGTCCACCCCTGCTGGATCTCTGACTCCCGACTGTGGCAGGGATGGGATCCCCACCGAGCTGGCTGCATTGGTCGGGGCAGGTCCACAGGGGGCCCTGGTGGCATCTGGGCTGGAAGACGGCAAGGAGAACGACTGGTGGATAGCCTGCACAGAGGAGGAGAGGGCCGCCACATTGGCCAACACACGCAGGAAACCCCCGAACATGGCCGATCCCAATTGGGCCACGTCGGCACGGTGCACTTCGTGATGACGTGCGTGCTCCTCCCGGGAAGCACGCACGGCATCACGAATCACAGCCGTGCGCATCGCGACCCCAATAAGGACCTTCTCCGCACGGCCAGGGGTTCCCACGTCCGCAGGTGGAGGGGAGTCAGGTGACATGGACATCCCCTCTACCTGCGGACAGGCCTGGGACGGGGCATCCCTGCTGGTGCATGGTGGTGCACTCACAGGGTCAGGGACAGCGACATGCACAGGCCCCTCCACGGTGACCTGTGCTGCCTCCTGCCCCTGGCCCTGGACTGCACCACTTGCACCAGCAGGGATGCCCCCACCAGGCCCCATGTGTGCCCCAGTGGCGGCCTCCTCCTCCTCTGTGCAAACCACCAACCTGGATGGCTCCTCACCGTCTCCCACCGTAGCAGGCCCCTGTGGGGGCTCACCCACCCCTTCCGCTGCAGCCGTGGGGGCATCCCCGCCGCCTTGCTCCACAGCGCCGTCTCCGCCCTCTTCTTCACTAGCCGCTGCGTAGAGGGAGACAAAGAACACAAGCATCAGGGCACTGTACAATGGTCCCCTAGACAGGAAGCAATAGCAGATGAGCACCACTGTCAAAGTACACTTCCATCATGTCCCTCCACAACACATGGGTCAGTCCAGGCAAAACACACACAGTAGCAGGCATGGTGCATGCCATGGACATTTCCATGCATGTCCAATGGACTCTTGAAACATTCAATGATATGTAACTCACATGCATCATGGCTCATGCCTATCACATGCACACACTTCACCTCAGTCACATCCATCTGGCCCCAAACACACCAAACACAGCGGATACAAGGGTAATTTGGCTGCTTTACTGAATCTGTGCATTGTCACACACATGTGTCATGCATCCATGGCATGCACAAGTCACAGACACGCAGGTCAGGCACACAGACATGGCTACCATATATGTACCTGGCATCAGCACCCATCCCTCACCCCCACCCATGTCCAGGTACAGAGACTGGCATGCTCTCATGTTCAAAATCTGCATAGGGCTCCCCATGCGGCATTTCAACACATGCAACAACCATGTGCATCACACATCACTGGTCGCACATGCATTACCATGATGTCCCTGCACACATACATGCATACATGGCCTATGGCACACATACAGGCAAGTATCATAGAACCAGCACACCGCAACATGCCCTGTCTCACACAGTAATGCATGGACACTTACCGCTCAACTCCAGACGGGCCTCCCTCTCAAGGATCTGGGCGTGGAGCGCTGGGCGTACGCGTTCCAGGACCCTCATCTGGATGGAACTCATGCGGCCCCGGCCCCCCTCCACGAGGCGCCGGGCCTTCACAAGGGTCCTGGACCTCAAGTCCTCCCAGCGCTTCTTGATCTTCAGGACGTCGCGGGTTGCCACCCCCTCCGCGTTGATGGCAACCACACAGTCGGCCTAGATCCTCTGCCGTCCTTCCTTGCTGGCGCGGGACGATCCAAAGAGGGCATCATACTGCCCCAGGACATGCTCCACCAGGACACCAACTTCGGTGACAGTGAAGCTGGTGCCCCTCTGCCCCTCTGGCCTGGGGTTGCCACTGGTGCCAGATGTGGAAGTGCCCGACATGGCAACCCCAGAGGCAGGTGTGGGTGGGCAACTGGGTCCTGGGGCTGGGCTGTGGAGCGATGTAATCCCAGTCGGGAGTCTTCAGTTCCAGCAGGGGTGGACACAGCAACTGGACCCCTGCAGATGGCTGATGTGCAGGCACCAAATGGCAGGGCACGGTGGCAGCAGGCAGGCAGGCAGCAGCAGATGGCACGTGGGAGGCTGCTCGGGGCACTGGGGGGCAGTAACTCGGCCTTCTGGGCAGGAGCGTGGTCTTCCGTGTGTTTTCGCGTGGCCAGCTTGATACGGAGTGATTTGGCACGTGAAAATCCTGCACGTCAGCGTGAAATCCGAGGAAAGGCCCTTAGCATGTAAGCGCGTCAGCACGCATACGCGATTCTATTGGACCAGAGTCCCTCAGCGCGTAAGCGCGTCTGTGACGTGACCCGCACGGGTGTTCCCCACTCAGCACGTGATGACGGGCACACGTGGAGATACTGCACGTCAGAGTGTCATCGCGTGTAATTGGACAAAAGTGCGCGTACACGCGATTGGCCTATGTACGTGTATTTAATGGGTGCGCGGGCACTTACACACGCAAGTACGTCAGCGAACCTGTATCCCGTGGTGCGTGTGAATTTCCACACGCTATTGGACTGGGAACTGGATTCCAGGGGTGCGCGGGTCACACGCTCGCCTAGAACACGCGCAAAGCATAAATTTGCGGACTTTAACAATAACAAGCTCAGACGCCAGGATGAACATACCGTTCCTAGCAGCAGTGGCAGTGGGCTACCAAAGGAGGAGGAGGAGGATAGTCAGGGCCAGAATATTCACACCCAGAACCAGCCTTTTCGGGATGCCTGATGACCAGGTGTATGGGAGGTACAGGTTTCCACCACACATTATACTGGACCTGGTGAGTGAGTGGGAGGATGACCTCACATCACCCACCCTGTGCTCCCAAGCACTCAGCCCCCTGGAGAAGGTCCTCAATGTACTGCACTTCTTAGCCACTGGATCATTTCAGCGGACAAGTGCCATAGTGGGTGGGGTGTCACAGGCCACCCAGTCACGCTGCCTACACCAGGTCTTGAACATCATCACTGCACGCCCATCAGTCCGCAGGCACATATACCTGCCCAGAACACCTGCAGAAAGGCATGCTGCCGCCCTGGATTTTTACGCTGTGGCACGATTCCCCAAAGTGCTAGGTGCCATCGACTGCACCCATGTGGCTCTACGTCCCCCCAGGGCATCTGAGCACATCTATAGGAACCGCAAGCACTGGCATTCCATCAACGTGCAGGTAGCATGTAATGCCAAGGGAATCATCACCTCAGTATATGCCAACTATCCCGGCTCCACCCACGACAGCTTCATTTACCGAATGTCCACCCTAAGCCGGGACCTAGAAGCTGGGCGGCATGGCGATACATGGCTGCTTGGTGAGTATGTATGCCACTGCACATGCATGCATGTTGGATACTGAGCAAGGTCACAACCCCACCAATGATACCAATCACCACATCCACAGGGGACAGTGCCTACCCTCTCAGCCCCCACATGATGACGCCAATTCGGAACCCCACCACGCCACCCCAGGTAAGATATAACACAGCCCACATTACAACCAGGGGCATAGTGGAGCGCACATTCGGAGTGCTAAAGTCACGCTTTCGCTCCCTTGACCGTTCTGGCGGGCAGCTGTTATACGCTCCCCCAGTAGTGTGCAGGATCATAGTGGCAGCATGTGTCCTGCACAACGTTGCAACACGCCGGGGCCTGGCCGTGGACATGGTGGTGGCCCCACATCCCCAACCACATGCACAGCCGCTGCGCATGGGAGGGGAAAGGGCACGGGGGGAAGCAGCCCGTACACAGCTAGTGGCTAATTACTTCACATAGAAATCACACCCCTGTGGAGTGCACACTGCCCTGGCACATTCCATCTGACAATCAATGATGACTCAACCTGACACTGATCCTGAATGTCTGGAGAATGAACCGGGAATACCATGTCAGCCTGAGATTGTTCACCTGGAAGTGTCACAATGTGTGCATCCCTACCCACACAGACACCACCAATGCAGTTTTGTGAAGTTACACATTGAAGCAGCTAAAATGAATACCCACTTGCAAAATGCAACAAGAGGACAGTGCCATGTCAGCCAACCCAACCCCAGCACCGCCACACGACACACCGTGGCATGTCATGCTAATTGCAGGTAAACAAAGTAATCCCCACAACATGACATCAGTCTCACTATGTACAGTGGCACTATTAGAAACCTGCAACACCTGAAATGCTCACAGCAATGCCGGACCAACAACATACTTGAGCACGTAGTACCATTAACATGACATCACAAATGTTACATATTAGTAGTCTCACCACCTGGAAATGCCTGCACTCCCACCACTACCAACTGTGCAGTGTTGTCGCCATGTAGAGTTGTAGGTGCACTGCTGCCAACATGGACCCCATCTCCAGACTAGAGGTCCTTGTGTGGACATGAGGAAGGGACCTGCAAATTGGGAGGTAGACACAGAAGAAGAGTTATACATCAATGCAACATGCAGTGTACAACACAACAGCAATATGCACTAGGAATGTATACACAGTATTGACTACAGACTGCCCACACAGCTCATGGGAGTCCAACGTCACTGTGTAATTCACTGTCACTTGGGCACACCCTTTGCAAGCCCATGGAAACGGGAAGCAGGAGGGGTGTGTGTGACTCAAACCCAAGCATCTGAACCAAATACATTACAAGCCTGCATGTGCCCAGCCACAATGCAGTGTATGCCCACAGGAACCACGGAAGCCAACAGATCGTCCCAAAAAAATTGGGAATAAAAGAAATCAAAATAAAAATAAGAAACAATCAAAAATGGCCATTGATGGGCCCGGGGGGGTTGGGGAGGCCACCCAGGAGGTCCGAGGACAGGATGCACACCAGAACCCACCTGCGTGGATCCTGGGAAGATAAAACACCTCCATGGGCTCATGGCCCACACGGCTACCCTATTGTGGGAGTATCACTGCTGTCGCTATTATCACCCTGTGCAGCTGCATCCGGAGGTGGTTGCACTATGGGAGGCAGCCCACGCAAGGCCCTAGTCTGCTCCTCCATGGCTGCAAGCATGTGGGTGTGGTAGGTCTGGTTCTGGAGGATGAGTGTGCGGAGGTCCCCATGCAACAACTCACAGGATGCCCGGACCTCCGCCCTCGTTGCCTGCATCTCAGCTGAGAGCGTACGGGTGAGACGCTCCAGCTGCTGTTCTGTCCTTTGGTGTGTTGAAGCCTCAAGCTCAACAAGAGTCGTCCTGAGGTGAAGGAGCTCCTGCCTCAGGGCTTCCCTGTGGCCCTGGGACTCAATGGAGATGGCCTCCTGCAGAGTCGCCAGTGCCGCCCGCCTGTCCCTGTTGGACCCCAACATGTCCTCCCTGTGTGACTGGCAGATGGAGTTGGTTGCCTGCTCTAGTCGCTCCATCAGCCTTTCTGGGGGGACAATGGAAGTGGCCACCCTATCCATGGCCTGAGCCATCATCTCGGATGATGCAGCCTGTTGGGTTGCCATACCGTAAATGGATTGCTCCCATGCGGTATTGCCGGGTGGCGTACGGCCACCACGTCGGCGGGCACCACACCTGTCTGGGGCAAGGCGAACTGCGCCTTGCTGTGCCGGCACTGCCTGAGGCTGCAGGACTGCATTCCCCCTCTGATCTGCTGGCCCAGGAACAGGATCAGATGTCGCGGAGTGTGACCCTGCATCCGTAACCACCGAAGGCGTAGCTGCCAACACTGACATCCCCATGGAGGGTTCTGACCCTGGTGCAGGTGGGTGAGACAGAACAGAATCCCTCCCTGGAACACTCACCTGCGACGGCACGTAGGTCTCATCCGAATCAACACCTGAGTACAGCTCGGGGGAGGTGCAGCCAGAGACACCCCTTGAGAGCACGACCTGCAGCACTTGTGGGTTCTCCCCCACCACCACACCACGTCCCTCACTGGTGGTTGGTCGGCCCTCGGACCCCTCCTGGGTCTGCACCATCTCCACAACCCCAGCAGTATCAGGTGCGTCTTCCCCTGCAAAGACATGAAAACAAAGAAATGGAAACAGGCATTAGCACCATGGCACACATTGAGGGCTGAGAAGCAAGAGAACCAGTACTTGATTGACACATGTCCCACATGACTAAAACCCTCCCATGCATGCACCCTCACTGCGTATGAAGTGCAGGCAAATGGCACACACTGATGACACCAAGATGGAAGATGAACACATTTTCTGCATGCTGCCTGGCAGTGGCATCACACATTGGCCTGTGATTGGCAGGTGAAACACACATGCCATCACACAGATGGCATGTACCATTGCTATTGAGTGAAGATGGAGAGGAGGGCAGCACCTATTCATTCAGTCCAGTTTCCGCATGTAATTGCTTTTCTAATTCTAACAGGTCAGATTTTTCACCTGGAGCTGCCAGTCTGAAATGGTCCAATTGCACAGGGACATGTGTGTACAAATGATATCCAGGTAACAAAGTCACTCCACTTTACCATACCCATGTCAGACATGTGACTAATGGACAGCGACATGCCTAGTGAAAGTGGTGGAATGCAAACAAACTGACTGAATGAACAGTGAAAAAGAAGCAAATATGTTGTGGCAAGGTGACACTTCAAGGGCAACTGGCGTGCAGTTGGGCTAGATGTCTACTGTTGGCAGAAGGGATACTGCTATGGCCAAATGCAGCTGCGCAGGAAGGATTGCATGAAGCACATGGCTGACCCATACGACTCAGGCGCACACACTCTCACCTGGCACCCGAACAGAAGCCCTCACACACACACCATGCACATGGATGACACACACATGCATGTGCACTCACCGGACAATGCCTCGTAATCAGCCAGATCTCCCACGCCTTGGATCTGTTCCTCCGTGACGTAGGTCCCAGCGACTGACTCATGTGGAGTGAGTTCCATGTCTACTACTGGAGACCCACCTCCAGTCACTAGAGTTGCGGCATGACTTGAGGCCAGCTTACTCTTTGCCCTGCGCTTTAGGTCATTCCAGCGCTTATAGCAATCATTGGCTGTGCGCCTCACGATTCCAAGGGCACTTACGATGTCCGCAACGGTCTGCCAGTGTGCCTGGCGTTGTGCAGGTGTGGTCTTGGATCCTGCAACAATGACCATCTCGTTGTCATGTCCGGACACATACTCGACAAGTGCATTCAGTTCGTCATCCGTGAAGCTGGGCTTCCTGGACGGGCCGGACTGTGTAGCCGTGTCTGGGGCATCAGCCTGTGCCGGACGAGCACTCTTCCTCTTCCGCTTGGAAGGTGGTGGTGATCCTGAGTGTCCTGCGCCGCTCTGGACACTAGGGGCAGGAGCCCTGGTGGACTCTGTATCAGGAGTGTGGGATTGCACACTCAGCATGGGAGTTGGTGCAGGCATTGGCTCTAGTGTGATGGTGTCAGGGGGAATGTCAGCAGCATGGACTAGGACCGACACTGTCCTGGCTGGGTGTGTGAGGGCTGGGGTGGATGGAGCCGCAGCTGCCCCTGCAGCCTCTCCGCCCTGCCTCCTTGGTGCAGCAGATGACCTTGCTGCCCCAGATCCACGTGGCATGATGGCATCAACGTGCACCAGCGCACGTGTCGTAGCCCTGCTGACCTGGAAGTCAGCCATGGAGTCAGCCAGGTCTGGTGCCACAATGGGCTGGTCCAACAAGGGCTGAGCATGGATGGTGTCAGCCACATCAGCCTCAATGGGAGGGGGGGAGGGGGGGGATTATGGGTGCCCGTGACTGGTCCTCCACACATGGGGGGACAGGCTCACCCTGCAAGTTACGACCACGTCCCCTACCGGATCCACCACGGCCACCACTTGTGGCTCTTCCACCTTTGCCACCCTTACGGAATCCTCGCCTCCCAGCCATGGCACTGATGTTAATGTGCGTATGGGAGTGGATGTAGACTATTGTCCTGGGCAATTGGGGGTCAAAGGGGTTGGGTACCAGATGGTAATTGTACCCTAGTGCTCTAGCAAGGCTGAATGTAACCCCTGGGGAAAGATGACGGGTCACGCAACGCACAGGAGGCCCAAAAAAGGGAGATGACGTGCACGCAACCCCTCCTAGACCACGTGTGCAGAAAGAAAAACCTGCACTACGCTGTGGCACCCAGAAACACAAGAATGAACGTATGCGTGTCACACGCAGCCTAGAATGACCTCTGAAGGGGTAGGCTACACACGGGGCAAGCACAGATGTTAGATACGTGCGTGACTCACCGTCTGCCTGGTAAACGAGCGTGTAAAAGGAGCACGTTTGATTGGCAACACCCCCGCCAAAAGAAGATTTGTCCGCTGTCTGAGGAGACAGGACAACAGTAGAAGGGAACACTGTTTGAGGGAACAGGCCCAGGTAAACCAGTAAAAGAGAAAAAAGAGAAAAAGCTGTCAGAGGTAACAGGGAATACGAACTTGAAACGCTGTGAAGTAAATCGCGTGTGAAACGACAAGAAGTACAGAATTCACCCACTCGCTCTCCACGAAAAGCACGTACAAGGAAAACGTGTTCTACACGTACCTTTTATACAGGCCCACACGTCCAGCGTCACTTACGCGGCGTGTACGCGCTAGGGCCATTTCCACCTATTACATGCTTTGTCACTTCTGCGTGTAGGGCCATTTCCACCTATTACATGCTTTGTCACTTCTGCGTGTAGGGCCATTTCCACCAATTACACGCTTTGTCACTTCTGCGTGTAGGGCCATTTCCACCAATCACACGCGATTACACTCTGACGTGCAGTCTTTCCACGTGTGCTCTGTCATCACGTGCTGTGTGGGAAACACCTGTGCGGGTCACGTCACAGACGCGCTTACGCGCTGAGGGCCTTTCCTCAGTTTTCACGCTGACGTGCAGGATTTTCACGTGCAAAATCACTCCGTACCAAGCTGGCCACGCGTACGCACACGGAATACCACGCTCCTGCCCGGAAGGCCGAACTACTGCCCCCCAGAGCCCGAGCACGCTCCCACCTGCTGCTGCCTGACTGCCTGCTGCCCCTGCACTGCTGGGGGGTGGGGGTGATAGGGGACATGAGTGGGGGCCTGGTGGGGGCTGCCCCTGGTGACTGGGGGGGTGGGGGTGATAGGGGACATGAGTGGGGGCCTGGTGGGGGCTGCCCCTGGTGACTGGGGGGGTGGGGGTGATAGGGGACATGAGTGGGGGCCTGGTGGGGGCTGCCCCTGCACTGCTGGGGGGTGGGGGTGGTGGGAGACATGGGTGGGGGCCTGGTGGAGGCTGCCCCTGCACTGCTGGGGGGTGGGGGTGGTGGTAGACATGGGTGGGGGCCTGGTGGAGGCTGCCCCTGGTGGCTGGGGGGGTGGGGGTGGTGGGAGACATGGGTGGGGGCCTGGTGGAGGCTGCCCCTGCATTGCTGGGGGGTGGGGGTGGTGGGAGACATGGGTGGGGGCCTGGTGGAGGCTGCCCCTGGTGGCTGGGGGGTGGGGGTGGTGGGAGACATGAGTGGGGGCCTGGTGGAGGGTGCCCCTGCACTGCTGGGGGGTGGGGGTGGGGTGGTAGACATGAGTGGGGGCCTGGTGGAGGCTGCCCCTGGTGGCTGGGGGATGGGGGTGCAGGGAGACATGAGTGGGGGCCTGGTGGAGGCTGCCCCTGGTGGCTGGGGGGTGGGGGTGCAGGGGGACATGGGTGGGGGCCTGGTGGAGGCTGCCCCTGGTGGCTGGGGGGCGGGGGTGGTGGTAGACATGGGTGGGGGCCTGGTGGAGGCTGCCCCTGGTGGCTGGGGGGTGGGGGTGGTGGTAGACATGGGTGGGGGCCTGGTGGAGGGTGCCCCTGGTGGCTGGGGGGTGGGGGTGCAGGGGGACATGAGCAGGTGTGCAGGCTAGTCCCCTGTTTTGTGGGCTGCCTGCAGGGGCCGTGGAGGGTGTACAGGGAACACCTGTGAGGACCCACCCAGCCTAATCGCGTGTGTAACTTCCCACGCACCCCTGTAATACACGTACCCAGCCAAATCGCGTGTGATAATTCCCGCGCACCCCTGTAATACACGTACCTGGCCAAATCGCGTGTGATAATTCCAGCGCACCCCTGTAATACACGTACCCAGCCAAATCGCGTGTGAAACTTCCCGTGTACCCCTGTAATACACCTACCCAGCCAAATCGCGTGTGATAATTCCCGCGTACCCCTGTAATACACGTACCCTGCTGAAGTCGCGTGTAAAACTTCCCGCGCACCCCTGAAATGCATGCGCCCAGGCTATTCGCGTGTGGAACTTCCCGCGCACCCCTGAAATACACCCGCGCACCCCTGAAATACACGTAGCACGCTGGGAGACATGAGTGGGGGCCTGGTGGAGGGTGCCCCTGGTGGCTGGGGGGTGGGGTGGTGGTAGACATGAGTGGGGGCTTGGTGGAGGCTGCCCCTGCACTGCTGGGGGGTGGGGGTGGTGGGAGACATGGGTGGGGGCCTGGTGGAGGGTGCCCCTGGTGGCTGGGGGGTGGGGGTGGTGGTAGACATGAGTGGGGGCCTGGTGGAGGGTGCCCCTGCACTGCTGGGGGGTGGGAGGGGTGGTAGACATGGGTGGGGGCCTGGTGGAGGCTTCCCCTGGTGACTGGGGGGTGGGGGTGGTGGTAGACATGGGTGGGGGCCTGGTGGAGGCTGCCCCTGGTGGCTGGGGGGGTGGGGGTGGTGGGAGACATGAGTGGGGGCCTGGTGGAGGTTGCCCCTGCACTGCTGGGGGGTGGGGGTGCTGGGAGACATGGGTGGGGGCCTGGTGGAGGGTGCCCCTGGTGGCTGGGGGGTGGGGGTGATAGGGGACATGAGTGGGGGCCTGGTGGAGGGTGCCCCTGGTGGCTGGGGGGTGGGGGTGATAGGGGACATGAGTGGGGGCCTGGTGGAGGTTGCCCCTGCACTGCTGGGGGGTGGGGGTGATAGGGGACATGAGTGGGGGCCTGGTGGAGGCTGCCCCTGCACTGCTGGGGGGTGGGGGTGATAGGGGACATGAGTGGGGGCCTGGTGGAGGTTGCCCCTGCACTGCTGGGGGGTGGGAGTGATAGGGGACATGAGTGGGGGCCTGGTGGAGGCTGCCCCTGCACTGCTGGGGGGTGGGGTGGTGGGAGACACTGGTGGGGGCCTGGTGGAGGCTGCCCCTGGTGGCTGGGGGGTGGGGATGCAGGGGGACATGAGTGGGGGCCTGGTGGAGGCTGCCCCTGGTGGCTGGGGGATGGGGGTGCAGGGAGACATGAGTGGGGGCCTGGTGGAGGCTGCCCCTGGTGGCTGGGGGGGGGGTGCAGGGGGACATGAGTGGGGGCCTGGTGGAGGCTGCCCCTGGTGGCTGGGGGATGGGGGTGCAGGGAGACATGAGTGGGGGCCTGGTGGGGGCTGCCCCTGGTGACTGGGGGGGTGGGGGTGATAGGGGACATGAGTGGGGGCCTGGTGGGGGCTGCCCCTGCACTGCTGGGGGGTGGGGGTGATAGGGGACATGAGTGGGGGCCTGGTGGAGGTTGCCCCTGCACTGCTGGGGGGTGGGGGTGATAGGGGACATGAGTGGGGGCCTGGTGGAGGCTGCCCCTGCACTGCTGGGGGGTGGGGTGGTGGGAGACATGAGTGGGGGCCTGGTGGAGGCTGCCCCTGGTGGCTGGGGGGTGGGGGTGATAGGGGACATGAGTGGGGGCCTGGTGGAGGCTGCCCCTGGTGACTGGGGGGGTGGGGGTGATAGGGGACATGAGTGGGGGCCTGGTGGGGGCTGCCCCTGGTGACTGGGGGGGTGGGGGTGATAGGGGACTTGAGTGGGGGCCTGGTGGGGGCTGCCCCTGCACTGCTGGGGGGTGGGGGTGGTGGGAGACATGGGTGGGGGCCTGGTGGAGGCTGCCCCTGCACTGCTGGGGGGTGGGGGTGGTGGGTGACATGGGTTGGGGCCTGCTGGCAGGTGCCCCACAGTGCTGGGGGGTGGGGGTGGTGGGTGACATGAGCAGGTGTGCAGGGTAGTCCCCTGTTTTGTGGGCTGCCTGCAGGGGCCGTGGAGGGTGTACAGGGAACACCTGTGAGGACCCACCCAGCCTAATCGCGTGTGTAACTTCCCACGCACCCCTGTAATACACGTACCAAGCCAAATCGCGTGTGAGAATTCCCGCGCATACCTGAAATACACGTACCCTGCTGAAGTCGCGTGTAAAACTTCCCGCGCACCCCTGAAATGCATGCGCCCAGGCTATTCGCGTGTGGAACTTCCCGCGCACCCCTGAAATACACCCGCGCACCCCTGAAATACACGTAGCACGCTGGGAGACATGAGTGGGGGCCTGGTGGAGGGTGCCCCTGCACTGCTGGGGGGTGGGAAGGGTGGTAGACATGGGTGGGGGCCTGGTGGAGGCTTCCCCTGGTGGCTGGGGGGTGGGGGTGCAGGGGGACATGGGTGGGCGCCTGGTGGAGGCTTCCCCTGGTGGCTGGGGGGTGGGGGTGATAGGGGACATGAGTGGGGGCCTGGTGGAGGGTGCCCCTGCACTGCTGGGGGGTGTGGTGATAGGGGACATGAGTGGGGGCCTGGTGGAGGGTGCCCCTGCACTGCTGGGGGGTGGGGGTGGTGGGAGACATGAGTGGGGGCCTGGTGGAGGCTGCCCCTGTTGGCTGGGGGGTGGGGGTGGTGGTAGACATGAGTGGGGGCCTGGTGGAGGGTGCCCCTGCACTGCTGGGGGGTGGGAGGGGTGGTAGACATGGGTGGGGGCCTGGTGGAGGCTTCCCCTGGTGACTGGGGGGTGGGGGTGGTGGTAGACATGGGTGGGGGCCTGGTGGAGGCTGCCCCTGGTGGCTGGGGGGGTGGGGGTGGTGGGAGACATGAGTGGGGGCCTGGTGGAGGCTGCGCCTGGTGGCTGGGGGTGGGGGTGGTGGGAGACATGAGTAGGGGCCTGGTGGAGGCTGCCCCTGCACTGCTGGGGGGTGGGGGTGGTGGGAGACATGGGTGGGGGCCTGGTGGAGGGTGCCCCTGGTGGCTGGGGGGTGGGGGTGGTGGTAGACATGAGTGGGGGCCTGGTGGAGGGTGCCCCTGCACTGCTGGGGGGTGGGAGGGGTGGTAGACATGGGTGGGGGCCTGGTGGAGGCTTCCCCTGGTGACTGGGGGGTGGGGGTGGTGGTAGACATGGGTGGGGGCCTGGTGGAGGCTGCCCCTGGTGGCTGGGGGGGTGGGGGTGGTGGGAGACATGGGTGGGGGCCTGGTGGAGGCTGCCCCTGCACTGCTGGGGGGTGGGGGTGGTGGGAGACATGGGTGGGGGCCTGGTGGAGGCTGCCCCTGGTGGCTGGGGGGTGGGGGTGGTGGGAGACATGAGTGGGGGCCTGGTGGAGGGTGCCCCTGCACTGCTGGGGGGTGGGGGTGGGGTGGTAGACATGAGTGGGGGCCTGGTGGAGGCTGCCCCTGGTGGCTGGGGGGTGGGGGTGCAGGGGGACATGGGTGGGGGCCTGGTGGAGGCTGCCCCTGGTGGCTGGGGGGCGGGGGTGGTGGTAGACATGGGTGGGGGCCTGGTGGAGGCTGCCCCTGGTGGCTGGGGGGTGGGGGTGGTGGTAGACATGGGTGGGGGCCTGGTGGAGGGTGCCCCTGGTGGCTGGGGGGTGGGGGTGCAGGGGGACATGAGCAGGTGTGCAGGGTAGTCCCCTGTTTTGTGGGCTGCCTGCAGGGGCCGTGGAGGGTGTACAGGGAACACCTGTGAGGACCCACCCAGCCTAATCGCGTGTGTAACTTCCCACGCACCCCTGTAATACACGTACCCAGCCAAATCGCGTGTGATGATTCCCGCGCACCCCTGTAATACACGTACCTGGCCAAATCGCGTGTGATAATTCCAGCGCACCCCTGTAATACACGTACCCAGCCAAATCGCGTGTGAAACTTCCCGTGTACCCCTGTAATACACCTACCCAGCCAAATCGCGTGTGATAATTCCCGCGTACCCCTGTAATACACGTGCCCTGGCTAATCGCGTATAAAACTTCACGCGTACCCCTCTAATACACGTACCCTGGCCAATCGCGTGTTAAACTTCCCGCGTACCCCTGTAATACACGTACCCTGGCTAATCGCGTGTAAAACTTCCCGCGTACCCCTGATATGAACGTTACCCACTTTGCGTTCCTTGTTTGGCAGCCCTGTAAACTGGTCCAGGGTTAGCGCAGCCCTTTGCGATGATTTAGCGATTTTGATGGCTTTTCCTTGCGCGAGGGCGTTCTTGGGGGCGTTACTGGCGCTGCTGCAAGGTCGCTGCGATACTCTGCGCCACGGCTGGTTTGGGAGCCTAAAATCCATGAATACGCTGTGCGCGGAAATCAGTTTTAGCGCACGTGCCTGGCGCAGACAATCGCACGCGGACACTCTGCGCCAGGCGCTTGCGACACTTTTCTGCGAAATTCTATGAATTACCCTGATAGTGTTTTTGGAATAAGACAACAATTGGACTACTGTGCTGGAATGGTGAAATTCACTATAAATTCACAGGAAGATCCACAAGAATTTCTAATGTACTTACTACAAGTACTGGAAAACAAAAACATACCTATATATGAAATCTTTTCAGATTTCATACATGTGGAAACATACATGCACTCTCTGCAACAATGTGACACAAGAAGAAATCCCCAATGAACGCTTCATATATATATCAATACCAAATTGTGAATCCATTCCATTTCAGCGACTTGTACAAAATGCAAACCATGGTAGATTATGCTCTACCTGCAATTCAGATAATCGCTCCACGTTAGTAATACAAACACATAGTAAACACATAATACTAATGCTTCTAAGTTACAATGCAGATGGTACCAAAAACAACTGCAAGCTGACTGGATTCACACATGGTCAAATATCACTTGGTAAGAAAACCTTCACAACAATAGGTATAATCTACCACACAGGAGCCACAACCAATTCAGGGCACTACACTGCATATATAAAAAAGAAATGTGGATGGTTTGAATGTAATGATAGTACCATTAATCTAAAGCAGAGATTACCAGGAAATCTTACAAATGCTTATTTGATGTTCTTAAAACCAAAATTTGATAACTAAACTGTATTTAAACCCTCAGTAAACTTGTGTTAAAAACATATAAACTGTTAGAATACTCCAAAAGCTATCTAACTGCTCAAAGATTCTACAACAACTAATCAGATAAATGAATACCACTAAATTAGACCAAAAAATACATAGTTAGAATACGCCAATTGGTATATAACTGTCGCAAAATTTAACAATATCCAAATAGATAAATCAATACCACTAAAATATATAAAAAAATAGACAGTTAGAATACGCCAATTGGTATCTAACTGCTCCAAAATTTTATAATATCAAAACAAATAAATAATATGTTACTGCTTCAAAAAAATACAACAAAGCAAAGTATAAAGCATTAGCCAGAAACCACAAGTGAACACTGAAAACAAACAAACAAATAAACTGTAGCATAACAGAAAAAGGTTTTTTTTAATCCAACATGGATTTTTTTTTCTCCCACAGACCCAATGATTTTAGCAACAAATACAGAAACTGAGCAAATTGCACAGTACTCTGATTTGTAATCTACTAAATATGAGGGTCCAAAAAAAAAAGTATATTGATTATACAATGTAATAAGTCATTACAAAATACTAATACTAACATGCTATTTTCTTTTATCACAGAAATGAACAAAAAAAACATCCCGTTACTAGACCAAACAGTAAGTATACAATAATAAGGAGAACCATAGCAGCATATCACATCCATATTATCTAATACCTTTGTTCCTTATACATTTGTTTTTCACCCAAAGCTATAAGCAAATATGAATGTGATATGCTGCGGTGGTTGTTTCCAGGGCATAAATTCTTGGGTGCATGGCCAAATGGCCATGCACCCAAGACTTTATGCCCTGGCAACAACCACCGCAGCATATCACATCCATAGAGTCAAACATTTCAACTATGGTCTATGGAAACTTTTAATGTCCGCGGACATTATGAGTGTTCTTAGTGTTCTTAGAACACTTTCAACTTGCCAGCGAACAATACGGACAGTGTTTTCAGGACACCCCCTATGAAAATTTCAGAGCAACGCAATAGTTCTTAGAACACTTTCAACTTGACAACGAACAATACGGACAGTGTCCTCAGGACACCCCCATTTTGTTTATTTGCGAACATTTCAGGACACTGCGAGTGTTCTTAGAACACATTCAACTTGCCAGCGAACAATACGGACTACGCCTTCAGGACACCCCCTACGAACATTCCAGGACACCGCAAGTGTTCTTAGAAACGTCTTCAGAACACCCCCATTTTGTTTATTTGCGAACATATCAGGACACCGCGAGTGTTCTTAGAACACATTCAACTTGACAACGAACAATACGGACAGTGTCCTCAGAACACCCCCATTTTGTTTATTTGCGAACATTTCAGGACACCATGAGTGTTCTAAGAACACATTCAACTTGACAGAGAACAATACGGACTACGCCTTCAGGACACCCCTACGAACATTCCAGGACACCGGGAGTGTTCTTAGAAACGTCTTTAGAACACCACCATTTTGTTTATTTGCGAACATTTCAGGACACCGCGAGTATTCTTAGAACACATTCAACTTGACAGAGAACAATACGGACAGCGTCCTGAGGACACCCCCTACGAACATTCCCCGGACACCGCGAGTGTTCTTAGAAGCGTCTTCAGAACACCCCCATTTTGTTTATTTGTGAACATTTCAGGACACCGCGAGTGTTCTTAGAACACATTCAACTTGACAGAGAGCAATATGGACAGTGTCCTCAGAACACCCCCATTTCGTTTATTTGCGAACATTTCAGGACAACATGAGTGTTCTAAGAACACATTCAACTTGACAGAGAACAATACGGACAGCGTCCTCAGGACACCCCCATTTTGTTTATTTGCGAACATTTCAGGACACTGCGAGTGTTCATAGAACACATTCAACTTGCCAGCGAACAATACGGACTACGCCTTCAGGACACCCCCTACGAACATTCCAGGACACCGGGAGTGTTCTTAGAAACGTCTTCAGAACACCCCCATTTTGTTTATTTGCGAACATTTCAGGACACCGCGAGTGTTCTTAGAACACATTCAACTTGACAGAGAGCAATACGGACAGCGTCTTCAGGACACCCCCTACGAACATTCCCCGGACACCGCGAGTGTTCTTAGAACCGTCTTCAGAACACCACCATCTTGTTTATTTGCGAACATTTCAGAACACCGCGAGTGTTCTTAGAACACATTCAACTTGACAGAGAACAATACGGACAGCGTACTCAGGACACCCCCATTTTGTTTATTTGCAAACATTTCAGGACACCGCGAGTGTTCTTAGAACACATTCAACTTGTCAGCCACAACCCCCATTCATATTTGCGAACATTTAAGGACACAGCGAGTGTTCGACAACGTCTTCAGAACACCCCCATTTGTGTATTTTCAAACAATTCAGGACAGCGCGAGTGTTCTTAGAACATATTCAACTTGACAACGAACAATACGGACAGCGTCCTCAGGACACCCCCATTTTGTTTATTTGCAAACATTTCAGGACACTGCGAGTGTTCTTAGAACAGTTTCAGTTTGCTTGCGAACAAAACGGACACATATTGAGTCCTCAGAACACCCCCCATTCAGTTTATTTACAACATTTCAGAACACCCATGATGTCCGCAGACAAATCGAACACAAAAAGAACGTCTAACACATAAAAAACACAACTTTCATCCTATCTCATACACTCCCACCCTCTCCAAACACTCCTACACACCAACACACTCTACTAAATACAAATTTTGAACAAAGTTTCACCGCGCTGTCCGCGGACGACCGCGAATCCAAGATGGCGGGCGCTACCGAAAATCTGACGCGTTTCACACTCCACACCGTCCAATCAGTGAACACGTTGCATGTCCGCAAACATCACACAAGCCGATTGGCCAATCAGGACACTGTCCGCGGAGCGAACAGGGAAGTGTGTCCGCGGACTGAACACAGATATCACACATTTTTTTTTACCTACTTTTCGGTCATTTTAAAAAAAACTACTGGACGGATTATCACCAAATTTGCACAGGCACGCTTTCGGGACCAAGCCACTGCTCCTGGTCCAAATTTGGTGGAAATCCGTCCAGCGGTTTGGGCTGTAGACGCGAGCAAACATTTTGTCCCATTCAGTCTATGGGAAAAAAAAAGTTTTGGGACCCCCCCTACAACTTTGCCCCCCCTGGACGAATCCTCACCAAACTTTTTATTCAGGGTGTCCCAAATACCTTTTCTGCAAAGTTTGGTGAGGATCCGTCCAGGGAGAGCGAAGTTATAAGCCGCCCAAAAAGTGCTCTTCCTATGGAAGTTTTAATATTAACAAACCGCATGGTCGATATTCTGGTTGGACCGTCACTGGATTCACGGGACCCCCTCCTACCTGACTCTAAATATTCTTTTGGGGCACCACACTAGTGGACATATTGATATTTAGAAAGGATCCAAGGGTCCTTGTTTTGAAATACATGAATGTACCCATGTTTTACTCATTTATAACAAAGCTTGATGTAAACATATGAGGAGTATTTTTGTTTATATCATGTAAACCAAAAAGTGTTTCAATTTCTTTTGATCTCTCTTTGAACATTCTCTCGATGTATAAACTACTGAGTATGTATGGTTTATCAAATTGGACAGTCTCTTTGTAAAACATATATCTCTTTACAGTCTGTTTTTAGGCCTATGAAGAAGAGGCATTTTCCCTCAAAACGTGTCGCCACTTGATAAAACGAACTACTGACAACAATTCTTCTAATTGTTCCTTTTTGCAGTAACATTGTCACTGTTTCTTGTATGCCATTTATTCTTTACAAAAAAAAATACACAAATGTGTTTTACAAAAATTACTGTGGTTGAAAATGATTGTCTACATCTAAATCTTTATCCTCAGATTACAGTAGTTGGTTTGTCCAACACTATATACTGTGCAGGGGACGGGAGGATTCAAAGCCTGATTCTTCTCCTTCTCTTTTTTTGTTAATTGTGGAGGTCTTGTGCCAGGATCTCAGTTCCTCCCCCGCACCTTAAACTCAATTGAGTTTTTGTTTACTTTTCTAAAAAGTTCTTTAAAGTAGGAGTGCACCAATTTTGGAATTTTCTTC
Organism: Ambystoma mexicanum; assembly: GCF_040938575.1. Taxonomy (NCBI): domain Eukaryota; kingdom Metazoa; phylum Chordata; class Amphibia; order Caudata; family Ambystomatidae; genus Ambystoma; species Ambystoma mexicanum. The sequence goes on along the minus strand of NC_090930.1, from coordinate 1,103,868,342 downwards.
TTTCAATGCATACAACTACACATAGACTGCCAGATCTAAAAGAAATTTACTTACATGAATGATGCAACGCAATTGACGATCATCAGTGTGGCAGCCATTGACATCCTTACGATTGGAGGATTAGAGTATACCAAGCAGCATCAATATTATTGTGGGATTAAAAAAACAAGGACAAAATAACCCTCTACTAGTAATGCACATTAGAAGAGAGAATGTCAGTCAAAAAGACACAAACAACAAAGTGCCGCCTATTTCTGGACAGTCACCTATAGATCTGAACCACAGGGCTATGCAGCATCATTCTTCAAATTAGCTGAAAACGTGCTGTCTTGCTCAGTGCAGGAAACTGTCATGTCTCAAAGGGCAATGCTATTTTATGTATAACTTTTTCAAGCTAAAACTGCTAGATTTCTCTAGGATGAAACAAATTCATATTGGTTTTTGGGTTTGTATATACATGTACCATAAATTGGCAAACATCCTTTAAAAGCCTATGGCCTTCATTACAAGTTTGGTGGTATTCCAGTGGCAAATACGCCCGAAAATAATGCCAAACGGAATTACGGCAACCGCCATTTGGTTTGGTCGATAAGACTCCATGGGGACTGCGGCGATACTACCACTGGCAGTATTTCCGCCGGTGGTAATTCCTCTGATTTTGCTGATTTCTGGTGGTAAGTTTGCAGATTTACCTGCAGCTTTTTTTAGAGGAAAATCCTCTGGCTCACTGCCAAACCTGTAGCGCGACGGTGCAGTAATGCAGCGGTAATGCAGTGATAACAGAGTCACCACTGCTTTACCACTCTTTTTTCCCACACCGCCCTACTTGCAACGGGGCCCCGATGTGTGATGCTGATCTGTAAAAAGGCAAGCACAATATTTTATGAAACGTTAATATGGTGTTCGTAGGTGTGGGAGCCCCATTCCCTAACAGTGATAATGAATGGCTCCGTCCACTTGCAGTAGGCCAGGCCATGACAGAGAGGAATGGACAAATAATGTGCCTGGAGCAAGTTGTCAAACAATATACAGCTGTAGATTTTCACTGAGCCAAGGTGTGAAATATATCCTTCCAGACAAATGACATCTCTTATCATCTTCTGCCTGGATATTTTCGTTGATTTCAAAGAATTATGCTTGAGGATAATACTCCACTGTTAGCAGATAATTGTGGTCATGACCGTGTCCATCAGAACCATTGTTTCAGAGAAATATTAATTTGCAGATTGCTCATGCCCTAATCGCAAGAGATGCCACATCCCAAAATGGTAGATTACTACAGTATTTTATGTGCAAGGCTTATTTTTCCAACGAAAGTACAATACATAAATAACAATGGTAGCTTACTACCCCAAGCCTTCCCTGCATGCATTTCACACACATGGTTTGTTAGCTGTTATCATGATTGATATGATATGGCATTTATAACGCGCCTATAAACAGGTGTTTGACACTATTTGCTAAACATACCCCAATGCTCTAATCACAAGGATGTCAGACTAAAAGATTTAAGATTATATAACACAATGATGATCCCTAATGAGCGTGAAACACGTACATGTCTGCCTGCATCTTAACTGCCAGGCTATCATGCAATTCTATGCAAAAAGGACGAGCGTACTTGTCCTTGGCACTTAAGGGGTTAAAAGCTGTCTGTATTGGGTTAATAAATGTATCTATACTGCCCAATAAGACAACGAACATGTTCTGCAGTTACATGTATGTTTGGTGCTAATGTGCACACCCAGGGGCGTTGCTATGGGGGGGCTAAGGGGGCTATAGCCCCTGATCTTTTGGTTGTAGCCCCGGATAGAATCTCAGGAGCTACAGCCAAAAGACTAGCTAGCCCCCAGTCCCAACAGTTCTGACATCAGCTTAGCCCCGGGTCTTTTCCAGACCTAGCAACTCCCCTGTGCACACCCACAATGCATTGCTCAGTGACTCTGAACTGGAGGCCATGTTCCAGGGGTGGCTTCAGGGTGACCTATTCTATTCTCACATCAAATGTAGAAGGGTATTTCATCCATGTCAAATCCACCATGACATTGATGGCATCTGTTAAACATACCCCAATGCCAATGTGTACCACACTGATGATCCCTAATGAGTGTGAAGTGTGCACGCATACATGTGGTTGTTTGAATTTTTGAGAGGTGTTGCTGATGGTCTGATAAAAGTGTGTTTATCGAAAAGCTGTATGAGATAATTACATATTTGTGGGGTAAAAGGTCTGTGCCTTCGTTTATTTGCACACTCCCCCTGCGTGGCCCAATGGTGGTAAACTTGATTTGATGCTCGTGTGGCATTCACGCCGGTTGACTTAGACAAGCCTATTCTCTCATTTCAAGCAGATGTGTTCTTATGACTTTTAAACCCATCCTAAAATAGATGGTGGTTGCTAAGTATACCCCAATATAATGGATGTAGACTTTGTCACAATGTGAGGTTGAAATGTGTATCTGGTTGCCTGCTTCCATGCTGGAGCAAGTGTGAGCTGTCTGTCTTCCTCTCTCTCCATTTTAACTAACTCTACCTGTGTCTCTATCTGCTGTTCTATATATCGTCCTCTCTTTGCTTCCCTCTATCTACCTTTTTCACTTTCTATTTTCTCCTCCCTCTTTTCTCCCCAGTTATCCTCCCTAAGTCAACCCTTCCCTCTCTTTCTTTCTATAAATATTCTCCTTGTCTCTCGGTCCATTTCTCATTGCTGATGTCTCTTTTTGTATACTAAAATTATTTGCATCCTGTTTTGTGTTTTCACCGTCCTAATAATCCTGCTCTTTGTAACTTTGTTTTTTCTTTTTTTTTCTCATGTCCTCTTAATTTCTCTCTGTCTTTGTCCTTTTCTATTTTATTTTTCTGTCCTGATAACTCTCTTTCTTTGGCGTCCCTTCATGTCCTTACCTCTTTTGATCACTTTCTGTAATTACCTACCTCCCTTTATTTCCTCTTCTCGACCATTTTTTATAATCCTCTCGCCATTAACCTCACTCTTTTTTTCTCTGTGTCTATCACTACACAATCTAGTGCTGAACCACTGTTGAAGACTAGCAAGACCAGACTCCGCAATCCAGCAGAAGATGAGGACGGTAGCACATTTCCGTCAGGCCTTTGTTTCTCCGCAACTCCCATTCGCTGACCTTGGCGCAGAGGACACCAGACATGAAGAGCCAGCAATGCAGGTTTTACTAGGAGAGTGTAAGAATAACAATCTGAACTGGTTTTCTAATGCTCCCTCAACAATACGCATGGGTGGGACAGTTGGTGCGAAACTGGAAAAACCACAATTTACAGGTGAACATTATGGGGTTTTCATAAGGTTCTTCTGGGTTTGACCTTGCATCTATATAAAGGTAAGGGGGGGTGTAAACTCGGGACAGCCAATGGTTGAGACTTGGAGAAGCAGGAGCAGATAGTGCATTTTCAGGATGGCAACTGTAGCTAGGATAATACAGACTAGAGTAGAATGAAATTGACAATAAGGGCTAGGTAGAGTTCAGGGGATTATTTAAGGGTGTGAATGGCAGGTGATGGGACTGTACACCCTGTGAATGTTGTAGGCATAGGAGAAGGTCAGGCATTAAAAAGGCAAAAACACAGAGAACCACGCATGTCTTTGGTAGGCGTAGGAGGATGCCAGTGCCCTGAGAAACCCACATGTTTTTAATAGGCATATGAGTGGGCAAAGGTACTGAGAACCCTACAAACATTTAGTAGTTACAGAAGAATGCCAAAACACTGAGAAACCCATGTGCATTTTGTAGGCAGAGTAGAAGACCAGAGTACTGAGAGCTTGCACGCATTTTGTAGGTGTAGTATCAGGCCAAAGCACTGACAACCCCAAGTGAATTTAGAAGGTATGGGTGAAGGCCAAAGCCCTAGGTAGTCCCCATGCATTTAGTAGACGGTGGAGGTGGCCAAAGTGCTCAGAATTGGCCGTGCATTTAGCAGGCATAGCAAAAGGCCAGAGCACTGAGAACTCTATGTTCATTACGTAGGACAAGAAGGTCAAAGCACTGAGAGTTACTTGTGCATTTGGTAGCCGGAGAAGGCAAAGCACTGACAACCCCAAGTGAATTTAGAAGGTATGGGTGAAGGCCAAAGCCCTAGGTAGTCCCCATGCATTTAGTAGACGGTGGAGGTGGCCAAAGTGCTCAGAATTGGCCGTGCATTTAGCAGGCATAGCAAAAGGCCAGAGCACTGAGAACTCTATGTTCATTACGTAGGACAAGAAGGTCAAAGCACTGAGAGTTACTTGTGCATTTGGTAGCCGGAGAAGGCAAAGCACTGACAACCCCAAGTGAATTTAGAAGGTATGGGGGAAGGCCAAAGCCCTGAGAATTCCCATGCATTTAGTAGACGGTGGGGGTGGCCAAAGTGCTCAGAATTGGCCGTGCTTTTAGCAGGCATAGCAAAAGGCCAGAGCACTAAGAACCCTATGTCCATTTAGTAGGATGAGTTGAAGGGCAAAGCACTGAGAGTTACATGTGCATTTAGTAGACGGTGGAGGTGGCCAAAGCACTGACAACTCCAGGAGCATTTACTGAAGGGCAGAGGTGAATTAAATTAACATGTCTGAATCTGCTGCAGTACCAAAATGCATCCGGGGATGGGATAAGGATCAGAGAAGGAATGCATTTGTTGCGCATTTTCCACATTCTAAAGCAGCAGCTGTTTGCTTTGGAGAATCCCAGATAGTCGGTCAAACGGTTGCTGCAGCTCCCCTAATTCTTTGAAGAACGGGTGCATCTGTCTTAAGATAATCGGAGTATCAGGAAGAAATATAACTTTGCATGCAGTTGGTTTGCACTTGCATCAGGGTCCAGAGGATGGGGTTCAGGAGGAGCAGGGAGTTGAGTCCTACCAAGCAAGGCACAAGAAGGAGAAGAGGTTACATCAGCTCAGCAACAAAGAGACCAATCCACAATGACTGACAAGAGGTGATTCCTGAAAATTCCCTACCTCTGTTGTCCTTGGAAACAGACAATGACATTAAAAAGAATATTGTGCTTCATCCCCTGTCCAAGAATGAGACTAAGACACTTTGATTTTTATGATACCATAGGTAGCGAAGTAAACCAAGAAACTGAACAAGAGGATGCAAGCATTGATGAACCAGGCAACTGTCAAGTACTAGGCCTGCATATAGGAAGCCAGCTGCTGGCAGTACCTCTGCACAGGTAATTTCCAAAAACAGCTGAAATGTTGCCTGTTAGTGATAGTACAACTTTTCAGTCAGTCACATTAACAGCATCAGCTCTCAGTCAACAGCACCCACACAGCATTCAATGCATATTACACCAAGCAGACTCCAAGAAAGAGAACAGTTTAGGGCCATTTCAGACCCCCCACTCCCAAAACAGAAGAATGAAGTTATTTTATGTTGGAAAAGCAAAAAGAATATCCTGCTACCAGCCACATGTGCAAAACAAAGTGTCTTGTGGGGGGAACGGGGTACCAATTTGAGCACCTCTTCCCTGTGAACCCACATAAAATGGCATCATCTGCATACTTGGTGAAAGGAAAGAAGTACAGGGCAACCTCTTACCCCTCCGTGTGTTGGCACACTTGCTCCATCACCCCACATCATTACACCAGAGAATCTTCACGAGCCACAGATTTTCACAAGTCATTTAGTAACCCCATATTTGCCTGTTTACCCCATGATACTCAGCCAACTTATCTTCCCCTCAATGCCGCAGCCGGCAATTGCTGAGACTTTTGAGCGAGTCACAAAATATCATAAAAGACACAAAAAGCTTTGTCTATTCAATGACAACCATGGTGTAATGTTGGTAATAGATTTACTGACCTTCTCTTTTGCAAAAAACACTACTGTTTCATGCAAACTTGTGTACCAGGTCTCTATATGTACTGAAGCAGTGGGAATGGCACTGGAACACTGTGAGTGAGGATAAGAAAGTCGACTTAACAAGGAGCATTTGGACTGGTGTTTAAAGCACAGATGTCATGGCCATCAACAGACAGCAGGTGACATTTGCCCATTCTTCTTATCGGCCCAGGGCAGAAGTTCCCTAATGTAATTTGCTAGCAGGCCACCTTGTGTGTGGAAGGGTTTGACAGCAGGTTCCACTGGGGGAGTCAAACGGGGGGAGAATGTAAAGGAGGTTGTGGTACACTTGCACCTTCCCCAAAGTCTAAAAGTGGGGCTGTGTGGAAGCTGAAAATCCATTTAATGTTGCAGCTGTGGTGGGTATAGGCAAAACAAGGCACATGCCCTGCTTTGCCCATGTCCTCTGTCTTGTGGTGACCTGCTTTTTAAACCATTACCTGTCACTGGTTGAGATTAGTGTGAGCCAAAGGATCTGTGCCACCCTGAGCCTCTCCTGCAGTGTCCAAAAGACATTAGGAAAGCTGCAGTCATGCCATCACCAACCTTGTAACTAGCTGAATAATGCAATGTCGACTCTGTGAAATGCAATCCTCCACATGCTGGAGCATCTTGGAGAATGACATAATGTAGTGACTGGCTACTTCTGTAGCCTGAGCCGGAAACTGGACAGTGCTTTCTTAACACCGAGACCACTCAGCAATATACTGCCACAGATGTTTTGTTGGAACTACCGAGTGATGCAAAATCAGGTCATCTGGCCAAGAATCTATTCTTGGCTTTCAGATATGATCTGCACATTGGTGGGGCAAAGGGGAACATGGAGTACAACCATGCACCTTTTCTAGACCCACTGTCTGAAGTCAAACTGGCAACATTTTAAAAGCATGTGTGTGAGGATGTGGAAAAGACAAAGGATTGTCACTCAGAAGAGGGCTTGATGGCCATGTGGACAGGTGCACTAAAGAGGCAGCCCAGACGGAACAAGAAGATCGAGCCAAAGGTGTGAGATCAACAACTCAATGCTAGCCTCCAACACGGCAAAGAAATAGATCAGACAGTGCACACTCATTCTCCACAACTTCTGACGCCAGTTTGAGTGGCAGCAGGACAAGCTTTTGGAGAGTGGCAAAATGTAACACTCTTCCGCAGTCTGGCTTTCTGTATGCACTGTGATACCCTGAGAAGTCACAGGTCCACTGCAGACAAGATGATTGATGCCTATGTTCTTGACACCTGCCAAATCAGGAGTTGTCTGACTGCTATTCATGCATGGTGTGCTGGCAATGAGCTCTGCCTTAATGACAGTAAGGCTGAGATCCTTTTCATTAGGACCCCAGCTCCACCCTTCCCTCCTACCCTCTGGCTGCCCTCTATGGGTCCTCTCCTGTCACCCTCTTGTGAGCCAAAAAACCTTTGTGGCATCTTTGACTCCTCGCTCTCTTTCTCTACTCACATTGCAGAACTTGCCAAGGAGGCCCACTATCCGCTGTAACACCTCAGATGCATTCTCCCTTTCCTCACCTACCCCCAGTAACTCAATGTCTCCAGAGCCCTTGTCCTCTCTAGGCTGGGCTACTGCAACAGACTCTTCCTCAGTCTTCGTTTACCCTTCCTTCGCCCCCTTCAAATAATCGAGAATAGGACTGTGAGAATTATCCTTGGCTTTAAGCTCAGGGACTGCATCTCTCCAGCCCTATAATCTCTCCACTGGCTCCAGGTTGCTGCTAGGATCAAATGTATATCCCTCTGCATCATCCATAATGCTGTCTGGGGCCTGGGACCACGCTATCTGTGACTTGCTCTTACCAAATACTCTCCCTCCAGATGTCTCAGATCTTCCGGCTACAACTCTTTGTTTGTCAAGTGATTCTCTAAGCAAAGAGTCTGCGGCCGTTCCATGTCCTCGGCTGGCTTCTGCCTCTGGAACAGCCTCCCACTCTCTCCGTCTTGAGCCAGACCTCTTTAAATTCCGCAAACTCCTCAAGACCTTCCTCTTCTCCTCCTCCTTCCCTCTCAAGACCCTTTGCATGCATCATCCACAAGGCTTTCGGGGGCCTCAGATCCCCCCAACATCCAACTCTCTCTTCCTAAATACCTCCCTGCTAGAGCCCTTTGGTCTTCTAGCTCCAACTCTAGATCAGCAGAGAGTGGGGGGAAGATCTCTCTCCTCCCCAGGAGCCTCCCTCTGGAATTGTCTCCCTGCCCCTTTCAGGCATGAGCCGGATCTCCTTAAGTCCCAGACGCTCCTCAAGACCCTCGTTATCTCTTCTTCCTTCCTTTTCCCCCTCCCCTGCTAACACCCTGTCTGCCGCAGTCACTGGCTGCCTGGTTCCCTCTGGGTTCTACACGTCACCTGCCCCCCCTGCCCAGTTCACCCCCATCCACGCGACTAGCACATGGACACTCTCCCCTGCACCCATGAAATCCCTGGCACTGATCAATTAGACGTAGAAAGCGTTAGCGGCTTCCTCATTAGCATGCAGTGTTCATGGGGTGTTTAGCGCTGCTTTTGCTATTGCCTGAAACCAGAGGAGATTCCTCAATGACACACACATGAGAGAGATTATTTTCATAAAAATGAAGAACCATTTAACTTCCAAACATGGGAGGAAACACTAGGGCCATCACTTGAAGGACCACACAACTGTTTCCTCAGATCATGCAGATTTGTAGGTAAGCCTGAAAATAACAAGCAGATGGGGGGGGGCACAGAGAAACGTGGTGGAAACTTTCACCTCAACAGTAGTTGTTCAGAGATTTACTAAAGTAAATGCTTAGTTTTCCTTTCATTCTCAATTCATTTGTCTGCACCATTCAGAGAATCCGCTGTTTCCTGCATCCTAATACCACTTTCCCAATTTGGAGGTTAGGCATCAATGTATGTGGCTCTATCAACAAGGGGAATCGCTCTCTGAGGCCTACTATTATTCTCACAATCTGGAAGTTCTTTCTCAATTTATTTGGCTCTATTATCCAGCAGAGCCTCTCTCTGAGACCTACTGCCAACCCCCTAACGTGTACGTGCTGCCTCAACGTATTCCTCTATCTACCCAAAGAGACAATACTGCGCATATCTGCACTCTCACAGTTTGCCCTGTCATCCTTTTTACTACCCTCTTATTGAGTCACTTAGAAGAGGTTAGAGTGGTGCTGGAGCATGTGCTTCTCCACAGGATCCTCCACTGCCATGTTCCAGTATTCTTCATCGCTCTATCTTGCCTCTTCTATCCAGATGATGCCACAACCTAAACTCTACAATCACCAACAGGCGGTAAAGTGGACCTGCTAGTCGAGGTTCCCACTCGGTCCGGCATGGGGTCAAGAAAATTGTTGGGCTAGCCTAAGTGAGAGGCCATGGGGTTCCCGTACTAGAATGTGCCAGCAACAAGCTGGAGTGCCATCCAACGCTCGTTTGCTGACACCATTGCAGCTGGTGGAGAGTGCTCTGTTAGCTGGGTCTGTGGCACGTGATATGCCCTCCTTTGACACATTACTGAGCCACAAAATACAGAGCTTGTGGATCATGTTACTCCTGATGATATGTCTTCTGGCAGGGAATGCATATTACACTACCTGCCTTTTCTCCTGACAGTCCTGGCATCAGGGAAGCTGGAGCAGTCCCAAACCCATGACCCGATGGACATTGATTTAATGGGTGGGGATGTGTTTGGACCTGACTTCATCCTCGTAAGGGAAGACTGCACCAACCTTGCACCTATTGCCGGGGCAGACAACGCTGCAGTGCCCCCTGTCTCCTCCGCCTGAGCCATTCCGCTGAGGAACAATCTCTGGCTCGTCTGCCTGGTGCGTTTCAGTCTCCTGCAGCACCACCACCTTCTCCTAGTCCCTCCGCCCTTTGCCACCCTGCACCTCTCTGGCTACTGTTGCCTGCTGCTCTGGGATTATCCCCTCTTTTCTGACAACTCCAAGGTTGAGGTACTCACCCACCTTCTGCAGGTCATCCTCGACACTATGCAGCTTCCACAACCTCTGCAAGATTGGTAGCTACAGTGTCCTCCTCGCCCTCTGCCCGTATCTCTACGTCCACTCTCTATCACTACTTGACCACCGACTCCACCTGCTCATTTTCATCCATTGTTTGTCCCTCCTCAGGCTCGGAAACCCCCTCTTGGCAGACTACCTCAACCTCTCAGACAGAGGTTGAGGAGCACATGGGTGTCATTTTAGGGAGGGGACAAGGGTGTTTGTCTCTCCCCACACATTTTCGTGGCGCACTATTTTGTCCCCCTCATTTGAAAGGTGCCCCTTTCCTTTAGATTTCATGTCCCCCACAACATTTTTAACAAGCTTGCTCCACTGGAGGAGTAGTCCAGCTCCTTGTCTCCTCCCCCAACACTCCCTCCAAACAAAATAAAGTGTTGCCTAAGATGTCAGTGTGCAAAACACAATTGTGCCTCATGTGCCTAATTTACCCATGGTTTCAATGTGAAAAACACTAAACAAGTGAGAAAGACAAACAAAAATATTCCTGCACGTCTCACATTAATGGGAACGTGTTCACAGAACACACACAGTAGTGAAGGTGACTGAGCACAGCACTGGAACCCTTATCAGGTTCAGACACACAAAGGTTCATTTACAAACAAAGGAAAAGAAAGTTAACATGAACTCTTTTTTTGTGATGTCAAAGGTATAAGGCAGCAGGGGAAAGTACAAGTGGAACTTTTTTACAGCAGAGTAATTGTAAAAATGGAGGATTGGAGAGGGATCCAAAAGAACACACACAAACAGACAACAGGTGATAAAACATGGATTACGAAACACCAAAAACAACTAACAATCTCCTACAACCCTCTGGTGAACCCTCCTGAACTCAAGATAAACATTCTAAAACTTCTCCAAAACTACTAGCTTATGTGCTTGTCTTGTCCAGACCTAACTCACAAGCCAAACAAAACCATCAAAGGAAAAAAAACAGTCCTTTTAAAGATACTCCAACATGTGTGTGATGGCTTAGGGCCTCTGATTAGCTGGTTTGCCCTTGAGTTTTGGGTACTGCGATTGGACGGTGGGCATCAAACCCTGCCTTAAGACCCGTGCATGGTTTTGATGCTTTGGAAAGCCCATAGGAATCCCACCAGCAGGTCAAACCAACCAGAAACACCGGAACTTCTCACATTTTTTAAAGTTAAATATCCCTTAACAGCTCCTACAATATCTCTGTAGATATAGATCATGGATTAAATGTAGCCCAACAACTTTGCACAAACAACACTGCAAGAGTTTGCAGTTCTGCCTTTTACTATTCAGTGTAATATGCCAGAACATTCATGCTTGCTTTGTTCCTTTTGCACAGGTACAGCAGCCAGTCTGTGTGGCATGGGTGTGCCTGTGTTTTCCTTGTGCACCATTCATTTTGGAGGGTTGCTTGAACCCCAAGGCTTCTTTCCCCTACTTCCCCTGAACTCCACTACTGGCACATGTTAAATTCAGGGAGCTCCTCCTGGGCCTTCTGTGTTCACTCCTCACCCCACCCCCCCAAAAAAAACAGTCCTCACTTGTTTCACCATGCACCCCAAACCTCATCCTGACTTTCTTGTCCATTAGCCCCAATCCCAAGCTACCTCTCCCTGTCGCGCTTCAACCTCTGGTCCGCCGCCTCCGTGGGGTTCCAACACAACACTGGTATTTCTTCCACCGGGTCCTTTTTCATGCCGATGTGTGCCTGCCAACCAATATAATCCTGGATTTTTGTTAGCGGTATGTAGACCTGTATGTAGAAATGGGGGGTGTTCATAGTTTTGGTCTGGAGGCTTGTATATCATTCAATTGTGACTTCCCATTCCTCATACCAAATCAAACAAATCCCTCCAAGTGAGTGACAACTATTTACCATGTGAAATAGGATCATGACATTTTGTGTGCAAGGACAACTAAGTCTAGGACCCAGGAGATTCCCATACTTCTAAGCTGCCTTCGTCCCCCATTGAGTTTCACCAATTGAGAAATGGTGCCCTATACTGCCCATGAAGAGTACATCTGCCGTTTACACAAACGTGGGGTGTCAATGATTTTTGTGTGCGATCACTGAATTCAGGAGATGTGGTCGAAGGTGACAGTGCATGTCCGATGGTGAGTACCAGGCTGTCAATGGCAGACAGAAACCTAACAAACCTCCCCATTATGGTCCAATTTCGGTTTATTGAGGCGATGTGTGTTTAAGTTATTCCTGTCAGGAGTGTTTAGACATGGGTCTAGGGAGCCTGTGGAATCCCCGTAACCTCGTAGGAGTGTGGTGTTCAGCGTCAGTGGGGTGAGACCATATTCGTACACTTTTCTAAATCTGTTTTGGAAACGGAACCCAGTTAACATAACACTTTAGGACATGCCCGCTGCCTCCCTTTTGCAGAACCGATGCCCACCTAACAGGACTGAGACACACCCATGTTATCACAAAACAGTCTTCTCCCAGTAGATTTCTCCCTCTCTGTGTTTGTAACATCTATTTATTATTATTATTATTATTATTATTGGCACAACATACCCAAAGGCCTAAGGGTGCACACAAAACACAAAAACACTGACACGAACAAGAAAAGGCATCAGCAAAAAAAGGCAAGTGGATGAGTTAGCTACTTAACCAAACCCTGTGTTAAACAGGTATGTCGTCACTGCCTTCCTGAAAGAGGCCCGAGAGGCATGTGTCGGCAAAGAGGATGGAATAGCGTTCCAAGTCCTAGAGGCCAGGATATCAACGCTAATACCCCCCCAAACTTTTGTAGCTTAAGGCACGACTGTGCAATCTTCTTGTCATTATTCCAGAAGAGGTGCCCCGTGGATAGCGCGGGCTTCAATCAATCTCTCAGATGACAAGGAGCCTGGTGGCTTGACATTTGAAGGCCAAAGTCAGGGATTTTGGTGAGAAATCCTGTCTTTCATCGGCAGCCAATGGAGAGAGCTTCTGGCAGTGGTAACATGGTCTTGTCTGGCCAGACCACATACGGCTCTCACGGCTACATTCTGGATCGTTTGATGGGTGGTACCTGCCAGCCGACTATTGCAGCAATCCAGTCTGGAGTTCAGGCGGGCCCAAGCAAGAAGAGATCTATTATCATCTGAGAGAAAATGTTTGATCCGTCTCCATAGGCTAGAGACGTATTCGCATGATATTCTTAGATGAGAAATGTGTATTATAATCGCCTGACAACTCTACGAGGATCTGAGTGTCCTTTGCATAGTTGGTATACCTAACACTTAAGCTGTCCAAGAGGTCCCACTTTTCCATCCTCTTATCTTGCCCTCGTCCATTTCCTTTCTTCCAGCAGACCAAGGACTGGATATCACTAGCAGGGGTACATTATACCACTCCACGGACAAGCCTAGGCACCCAGATAGTACTATGGCGGTGACATGACAGAATACAAGCATGTCAACATAATGTAACAAGTGGTGGACAGGTGACCTGTGGCACTGCCTAGTTCATCACCGTATGTCGTGGCATAAACCCACCTGATAAGTGATGTGAGTCCTAGCAGGGGTCATGATGTATATCTGAGAGGAAGGTGGGGAGTCAGTCGTGGCTGATGGTTTGGGACCTTTACGCCTTTCCAATCACCTTCAAGCACCGAAGGTGCATTAATGGTAACAAATAGCCTCATTGTTTTCAACTAATATTCACCTTGAATTCTTTGCTTTGTGGCCTTGATAAGATTCTGTTTTGGGGGTTTGTTGTACTCCAGATAAAAGAGGGTAATCCTTGGTGCCCAGTGGGCTTAGCATAGGGTCACCAGACTTCTGGGTTTTCCCGAGACAGTCTGGAGAAATCACCCGACGTCCTGGGAGTTTTTTTTATTTTATAAACCCGTCCGGGGTTTTGCCTACGGTCCTTTTTTTGCCGGGATCCGATTTCGAATCCCGAAATCGGGTCCCGGGGGCATCTCTTCCTATGCAAATAGCGGCGTGAAATGCTTTTCACGCCCCCATTTCCTCCCCCCTTCCCCTCCCTGGCGCTCTTCTCCATTGAGAGTATTGTGCCAGTTACCACACACCCTCCCCGCCCTCCCAATGGGCCAGGGACATAGAAGTAGGACTAAAGTTGTATGTGTATTTACTTTAGTCCTACTTCTATTTTCACGGCCCGTCCCGTTTTTTTTTTTATCTGGTCACCCTAGCTTAGCATCTAGTGGCAACACAATTCTATAGCCTCACTGAAACAGCTTTAATAGAGCATGAATCATAAATAATTCGCGAGGCAGGTGGCAGAGCATATTTGAGAGGTAAGTGGACAATTATATAGAAGGAAGGAATTTATGACATGATTTTTGCTTCGTAAAAATCCTTGTTTCATTCTGGAAAGGTGACAATGAAAAAATATAATAATAATAATATGCATATCATCATATAACACAATAGAACTCATCTAAAATGTATATATACATTACTGAGATATAAAATGGCTACTTTATTGACATTAAAACATTCTTGAAAACGAGTGCGTTATTCACAGAACGCCTGATAAAAGCCCAGTGACCTTGCTGTGCTTCTTGAGTGCTTGACTTGCATCAAATCGTTGTCTATTTCAGACTCACTGATAGACAGTGACACTAACCTGTATGGATTGTTTGACAGACACGTGACCACTCCCCCAGGTCTACAGAGGCTGCACACGCACTTTTGGAATGGCCGCAGCATTGCGCTGTCTGTCACTCCGGCTGCCCTGTCTCCACGATGAGATGCTGGAGCAGTGAAGCGGCGGGGAGGGACGCGCAGCAGGACAGCATCCCTGCGCCTTGAAAAGAACAAAAGGACAGCAAAGAAAGAAACTCGCTCTAAAGAAGATTTTGTGTTTCAGTCCATTTTGGTTGGGTCAAAATGGCAAATGAATTGGAACTTTGGAGAATTTCATAAAATGATAGATTTTGGTGTTGTTCAACGAAGACAAAAAGAAAATGTGACGGAAACAGTTGTTGAAATTAATAGTATTGATCTTTGGAAGAGAAAGGATTGCTAACATTTTATTGAGCAAACCTAGACAACACATGAACATGCCACGGCCATTATCATCAAAGTAAACCTTGCACTTAATCACAGATGACAGGCTATAATGAACTACAGTATGCTTGTTTCGTTAAAGCTGCATTAAAGACTAACTGCCTGAAACACAGAAGCATTTTATACGGGTTCAATCCTACTGGAAAACACTGTGAGCCAGGCATTACATTCGTGTTATCCAACAAGGGAAATTCTCAATAGAAAAGGAAAATCTCAAAACGTTGCGACTGACACAAACCAAACCATCTCTACGCAAATTACCGCAAGGTAAGTGGAGCAGCCTTCACACACTCAAAAACATATATATTCTGTTAGATATTTTAAACAAATATACATACATATATACTTGTATGTATATATATATATATATATATATATATATACATATATATATATATATATGTGTAATGAAAAAACTTTGTTAAAGGGACGTTATGGTTAAGTTGCACTAATAAAAAGGATCTGCGTGAAATTACCGAATACAAAAGTCTGACCTCAAAAAGTCTGATTTTTTTCATTTTTCCCGCAAATATATATGTGGGGGGAGAGCCCCCCCACCTTACCCCTATACATTTTTATTCACTTTACCCCCCCACATATATATATATATATATATATAAGCTGAAAATTGGGGGTCAGACTTTTGGGGGTCGAACTTTTGGTATTAGGTAATTTCGTACAATTCCAATAAAAACCTATGAAATTCAATGAAAAAACGTTGTTAAAGGGACGTGATGGTTACAAGAAAAAACCTAAAACCCCCAGAAATTCGCCAGTTATGGTAAGCTAAGCAACCATAACTCACGCCACCACCGTGCACTGCTAAGACTAACACACAGGACATCAGAGATGACATCACAAATGTCATTCATGACATTACTAATGGCATCACATAGCTGGGCCACTTGTTTTTGTTGACTAGCATATATAGGCAAGGTGGAAAGGTGCTATATATCTAGACGTTAACCTTGTCATATGTTCTTAAAGTACTTTCCTTAGGGTTTGCTCTCAGCTCATGGTGCACATCCATGGGGAAATGAGCAGGCCTCAAACACACAACTCATTTGTATACATGAAGTTAAAGTTTAATGTTATTAACATTTTCTGATGATGCTGTTTCTTTCTTCCTTACTTTAGTTTCCCTGTATGTGCCTCTGATTAGTATGCATTGTGGTTCTTCAGATGTATTGTTTGTACTAGCACAAGTGTTGTAAGTCTTGAATTGTTAGCTAGTTATTATATGTTTAACATTACTCAAAGCTCTGATAAGGTAGCATTAATTATTGTACTATCCGGAATTACTAGAATATATATATATATATATATAGCAACTTTGGAAAAAAAGATGTTTTGTCTTCTTGTCTTCTTAATAACTGTTTTATTGTTTAACACATCTTTACAAAGCTTTGCAGTTTGGAGGGACCTACACATCCATAACCGACCTCCGGATTTCATCCAAATCCGTCTCACAAATCAAAAGTTATTAACAATAGAATTGTTTGAGGTTCCTATGGGAGTCCAATTCACCTTAACTATAGGGCGGCTATTGCCACCCTATGATATATATGTGTGTAGGAGAGTGGTACAAGCACATTTACACTGGGACTGTGTTCCAGTTCAAAATGTTCATGTTTTCTGCTGGCAATAGTTTTTCTCATGACAGCACTAAAGCAACTCCTCACCCATGCAGAAAAAGATCAGTATGTGATTGGCTGGTAAAAGATGATCACCTTGCTAAGTATGTAGAAAGCAATTTGAAGGGAGGTCTTTGGCAGGTCTATCTGCAAACCTTGTGTATCTCTGCCTTCTGTGCCTGCCTCAGGGATAAGTCAATGTCATTTGGCAGAGGAAAAGGTGGCTAAGCACCCATGTCAAAGTCTGCAGAAGCAGAGTACACTATTTGACTATGACTCGTGGGCAGAAATTGAGAAAAGAAACACAAGTTCACCTGCCAGGCATTACCTTGCACTTCTCTGCCCAAGAAAGTATGTGTATGGGAAATGAAGCCACCGGGTCTTTCTCTTTAGCGAAACGGCAGAGGAAGCTCCCGTCCCCTGCTTCATACCCCTGTTATTGCTCGTCTTCAGGAGCTATTGCGGCGCTCTGATTTGTTACCTGATCACCCTACTGCATAACTTGCTTTTAATGCAAAAGAAAAAACAGATTTGACAAAAGGAGCCCATTTAACCCAAACAGTGCTATATTGACACGGGCCGAACGGTTGTTTACGAATTGACTGTTTCACAATTGACCTTTTCACAATTGACCAAATTGACAATTGACCGAATTTAATAGGTCAATTAGGACATTTATGCGGGGGAAAACTCCTCAAACCCCCACCCAATCCAAACCCCCGCAACACCCCACCCAATCTCCTTATATCATTATAAACCAAAATCAACCCACTATATATAATATATATATATATATAATAATTGAAAGGCCAGTTGTACAAAAGGTCCATTAGGACCATTGTAATTCGGTCAATTAGGTCAAACGGTCAATTGTGATGGGTAAATTCGGGTAATACCGGGCTGAATATGTGTTATGTACTTTTTTTGCGATCAAGCAGCATGATAAATTGGTACATCAGCATGGATAGGAGTCTTGCCGTGGTATTGTTAATAGGACAATGATTATTTAATGCATGTATTATCAGATGCAATGACTATTTGGTGGGCAACTTTATATCACAGCCTTGAAATAGCAATGGTAACAACTTTATTGAAAAATACAGACAGATGTATCATATCACTCTCATTATAGACCTTCTGGCAAAGCTGCTGGACACGTTAGGGGTAACCTTTTATAAAGTAATATTGAGGACAGCACTGGCAGGATTCCTACAACTACATTTATTTATTTATAGGAATTACAGGAAAGCAATGCATTTTTGGCATACAAAATCGTACAAAGTTAACATTGATAACAGAGCGAAGGACATGGGTAATTGGCAGTGGGGAGAGAGAATGTGGCTTGAAGACCAGATGATGCAGGTTAAACATTGTAATTTTATGTAGTTTTCTATGTCTAAGCCCTCCTCTCCCAGCTTTTGAAGGCAAGTGAAACAAAACACAAAGGTTACCCATACCAGTTCAGACATGGACCGCACATTCCTGCACAAAAGTTGAAGGAAAGGAGCCCACCAATCGGAAAACACACTGATGATTGTGTCTTTTCTGACCCATACAAATTATCCGATCAGATGACCAGATAACCAGGGAGATTTACCAATATGGGCCAGGGGTTTCCCCGTGACTGCTAGAAATGCAAACACACAGGGGAGAACGAAGCGCCAGATGTACAACCTGAAGGGCAAAGAGTTGGAGTGCGCTCTAAGGTTAGGATGGGTTGACACACTGAACAGGTATGAGGAAAGCTATCACGAGAGAACAATATTCATCGACAGAGTCCACTTGTCATTCCAGGAGCAACCTCAGAAAAGAAATGAAAGTGAAGTAAGATTTGAGCAATCAATTTACTATGAGTGGGGAGATAATGGACCACTATTGCGTTGGGTGTCAATTCTATTATTTGTTCACAGTGTTGTAAGAAACTTCCCTTAAGACCAAGCAAAATTGAAACCAACACAGAGCCACAGTTTCTGTGGATGTATGTTGCTAGGTCCTTGATCAGGATTATCTTGATACCCTCTAATACTCATTAATTAATGATTTTTAGTCATTCTTGAAACAGTTTCAGAGACCCTTGAATTTATAACAATTTATTTTGTTTTTTATTTTTTTATTTTTTTATTGAATTAAGCTGAGTAAGCTGAGAAAACTCCACTTTTTCAAAAGTAAAACAATTACATTTGTGCAATACTAAAGTTCGTTTAAATAATATTTACACAGTGACTTCGGAACACCCAGACAAGAGAAATATAAAAGTAAAATTAAAAATAATGTCAATGAAAAATGTAAAAAGGCTGTCAAGAATGATCATAAAATTCTGCACACATAATCAAAATAGTCAGATAAACATACAGTAAATCATAATTGGCAGCCATTTCATACATGATAGGATTTACAAATAAAAACATGTGAACATTCAAGGTGCTCATATTGAAGGCTGTCATACTGCATAATTATGCAAGGTTCAAACAAACAAAAGCCCTGATACAATGCATACACAATCATGACAAATAAAATTCTTTAAAGGACTATTATCAATAGTATTCACAGGAGCAACACCTACATTTAAAGCAATCAGAAAGTTATGAGTGGCAATTCGAATACTTATGGCTTTAGTTGACAAAATGACTGGCCATCGATTTTCCGGGGACATCAAACTAAAGTATGGCATATGTCTCCAAAATAATGTGGCTCTCAGGTCCATTAATGCTGGACATTCAACTATGATATGTTTAAGAGTTTCTCTAATAGAGATAATCGCACAGAATCTACAATAATTCTCTTCTGCATCAATCAAACTGCTTCTTGCCAATATGCCTCGTGTGGGAACCAAATTGAATCGCAAGCGTAAAATTGCTGATCTCAACTGTGGAGACGGCGCTCTACATAAATATGGTGCTAGCTCTTTAAGCTTTTTCTGTTCGAATACAATGGCCTGAAAATCTTTATAAGTGAGGCATGTGGTTCGAGTATCAATCCAGTCCAAGCTGAATATTTTGACTTTTGCTCTGTTCGGATTCAAAATATGAATATCCAAACTTACACCCTCACCAAAATCTTAAAAATGCAAGCTGACCAAGATTTAACAAATGCATGAGATGACGACAGCATGTAGACTGATAGAGTTGCTAATATATTATCAGTTCTAGTGTAGTTCAAACATTTGCGGAACAAAGCACACAAACGCCAGTTATATTCAGCAGCCAAAGACGTTTGACCTAGCTTGTTACGCAGCCATGGGCCAGGTACACATTGTGGAAGATGGAGAACTCCCCTCCAAAATGTTGCCTCTAATTTGTTCAGATATGATGATAAGATTATATTTTTAGTTTCCAAATCATGGAGAATGGTTGGTAAGACTTTTTGTCGCCAATACATGATAGCTGGTTTGATCGTAAATTTACATTATCTGTATAGGACTATCCTTGTCTGCGAAATAGCTGACATTATCTTATGATCTAACGTCCTTAGATGTGACTCAGCTTGTAGCATGCCATCAAATAGAATACCTAAGTAAAGATAGGTTGGTACAACTTCCACACTCACATTCTTGATTTTCCAATCGGTTAACGCCCTATTAGCGAGTCTGGGAGCATAAATGACTATCTGTGTTTTCTTAAGATTGATGACAATTCATTGTCATCTAAATAGGCACTCAGAGCGGACAATAGTTTTTTCAGACCTGACAGAGTTTTAGAGACTAACACCAGGTTATCCACATACCACAGGGCTTTAATTATCACACCGTTCATTTTCGGTGAATCTGAGCAGACCTGGAGAAAAGTTTGCAATACCTGGGAGCATAAATGACTATCTGTGTTTTCTTAAGATTGATGACAATTCATTGTCATCTAAATAGGCACTCAGAGCGGACAATAGTTTTTTCAGACCTGACAGAGTTTTAGAGACTAAAACCAGGTTATCCACATACCACAGGGCTTTAATTATCACACCGTTCATTTTCGGTGAATCTGAGCAGACCTGGAGAAAAATTCGCAATACGTCATGAATGAAAAACTGAAAGAGGGCTAAAGCAAGGATACATCCCTGCTTCAACCCCATTGACGTAGAGATGGCAGACGACTCGTGAAACTGAGTCAAATGCTGAGTGTAAATCAACAAAAGTGAAATAGATTGGCTGTTTGGTCAATTGAGCCTGAGATTTTAAGGCATTACGCATTAGGAGATTGACTACGGTTCCTAGTCCTGCAAAAAAACCTGTTTGATTAGGGTCCCGTTGATTGCATGCCTGTGTCCACTGGGAAAAGTCTCTCAGGACCAGCCTAGCAAAGATATTTCCCAGGGCATCAAGCAGTGCAATTGGTCGATAACTTGATGGGGCACCCCGATCACCCTTCTTAAAGATAGGAACAATCAAGGATGACTTCCACGAGGGTGGAATCGTTTTTGAACTTATGATTTGTTGGAATACATTATTGAGAATGCTGGCCCATTTCGATGAATTTTTCTTAAACATAAAATTGCTTAAGCCATCTGGTCCTGCAGCATGTGACGAAGATGATTTCTTTATAAGTTCTTTTATTAGTTCCACTGAACACTCTAACTTCCATTCCTTTATGGCCAAGTTTATATAGATATAGTTGTCATAGCTCACATCAGCATATAGATGTGAGAAGTGTTCAAGCCATTGAGTTTCCGTCACACCGTTCAGTTGGACACTCACTTGTGTTTGGTTAGAGGCTTTATTAAGTAAGGCACACACTTGAGCAGAGTTTTTGTTGTTTACTGAATGCATAAAGGCTTCACTATCTAGTTGGAAAAGTTTTGCCTTTCTCGCTCTGATCCAATTTCGATATTGACATTTGATCCTCCTTCGGGCTTGATCTTGTTTGCTTGGAGACAATCTAAGGATTAGTCTCAGCACTTTCCTATAAGCACTTTTAGTTTGTTGTACAATTGGATCACATCAGTGCTTATGAGTAAGCACACATGTGTCTTTTTCAAGATAAATATTTCCAAAGGAGGGCAACATATCTACATAGGAATCAAATTCCAACTCACCCAAATTCTGAGTGGCTGAATTCAAAGCGTCAAGGGATTTATTTGCCCATTTAAAGCAAGTTTTTGCTTTATTAACACATAGATTCTGACTGGCCCACTGTAAATCGGGCAAAGTCTGATCAGGGTCCCCCTGCCAGAGGAATGTTAACATATGGTGGTCACTGACTGATTGCTTTATGATCTCAAATTTTTCAGCCTTATGAAAGAGCATTTCCGACACACATAAATAATGTATAATTGAGAATTTATAACTATTACATATGTATCGATCTCTTTTTAAAAAAGAATTAAATCAATTGATTGTTACAACAAATATTTATATCAATAATTTTTTTGCATAGTGCCAAATGGTTTATACTGAAAAGTTTTTGCCTATATGTGTTTCAAGCTAATTGCTCTTCTTCGAGACATATGAATTTGTGATGTTAGTAAGTGATCAAATCCAATTTATATAAGACAATTCATAACTGAATTCTAATCATTAATATTCCAGATTCTTAAACGCATGAAAAACAACCAAAAACAAAACCCATTACTCTATTATATTGTTAATACTGAAATTCATCTAATCATATGTCTGCTATATCTGATAACTCCCTTATATTTCATCGGATATACCTATAATATAGTTTATCAAGGTTCAATCTGATCAATACTTTCTGAATGCGGTCAACAGTCATCATTGGAATCAGTACAAACCAGATTGAGCCTATATGTCTTCCCTTAAATATGTGTTAATCGTTTATAAGCCTATTTATACAAATACATTCAAAAGTAATGTATTGTGCAATCATGTATCACCTGATACACACCTTCTGTAATCTTATGGATTTCTGAATCATATTGTTCCATAAGTGCACATCCATTGACATGGTTCAACTCATGTGATGGACTTCTTAGGTGCATTGCCAGTCATCTGCCAGAAAAGCATGGCATTCATTTGCTACTCTCTGTTTTTTTATGCAGACATGTTTAAGAGATTCTAATTAATCCTAGATTTGCGATTTTACTAATTAACTATAATAAATGGATATGTCCTATTGTTATTTACCCTCAAAATCCATCTTCAACTGTCTGCTGAATATTAATTATTCTGAAATGTATCCTCGTCATCTATGAAATCTAATCAAGATCACTTGTTAAATGATTGTGTCACTAATTATGATTATTCTTGTGCATTTGTTTAATTTTTCAACCGTTTAAGTCTCAGTCTTGTGGGTTATTACCTCAATGCATGTTAATCTTGTTTCCTCTTCTTCTAATGCGTTCCACTCTTACTCTCAGTTTCAGAGAAGAGCACAGGATTCCTAGTTCTCAACAACTGACCAGGAAATTTGACCCAGAACTCTTGATAGAGATTGAGGGTTGAACTCAGTTCATGGGATCTTCTTCCCTAAGAGTGAAACAGTGGCAGGTCTGTTTTCAGTGTTGCAACAGAAATAAACTTTGGGGGGGTGGTGGGGGGCAATTGAAAGTGGGACACAGCCAATTCCTCTTCTTATTCATTGGAAGGAAGGGTTCATGGTGTCACTGGTCTTGTTACAGGTTCTCTCTGAAGAGAAATGTTAGCAGCACAGGGGAGTCCTGAGGTTCAACACATCATAATCCCAAAAATCCTCCATTCCCTGAAGGTCAAATTGAGAGCTATATACACATTCCAGTACTACAATTGACTCTTCGGAAGTCTGGGAAATTACAGGGTTTAATGAAGGACCTCCCCCAAATTCCACATACAACCGTTGACACACACAACATCCCCAGATGACGGGTAAAGTGTAACATGGACAGCATCAACCACAAGGTGGAAACCACTTCATAAAAGACTGAAATAAGTAAATAATATATTTAAAGTTTCATTCAGTCCATTAGAACGGCGTTAATGCCCATATATACCATTACATATGTTGATAAAAGAGGGCTTCTTCCTCCAATTGCTTAGCCCAAGATCAGCAAATTGCTCAGGCACTTGTACCCACCAACTCACATATTTTCAGTTTCTTTCTGCACTCAGGGCGCTGAAACTTCCCTGGTTCTTTTGGGGACTGCCACTCATCTCCGAGACTTGAAGTCACCTCAACACTGAAGTGCTGCGTGCAAAGAACAACTCTGAGTCCTTTCTTGACACATTCAGTATTCAACCAGCTGCCGTCCTGTAACATAAGTAGGTAGGAGCAGGTTTGGAAGGGCGGTTGTGAACGGTTGGTATTTGTGGCATATTGCCATAAGGGCCTAGCACTGCCCGTCCGGGGATCCTCTCCTCTCTGGGCAACTGGAACAGTAAAGAGGGCTGCATCCATGGGCAGTGGAGCCAATAGGGAATGTGCATATGGAATCACACTCTTGCTGGTCTTGGTGTCCCGGCCCTCCTTTCAGGTTCTCTCCCGTCAACACTGCCCTCTACATTCCCACCTTGCTGACTCCCTACCTACCAGTTTCCTGAGGTTGTCTTAGAGTAGCTATAGCACAACATATCACCATGGTATCATGTGCACTCACATTTTGACACACAGAGAGATATTGTGCAATACACAAACGTGTTTTATGGGGCCCTCCTCATGAAAGGGAGGTAACATACACATTTCCTTAACTACATTTGGGAATTCAGTAAAATGATTACAATTGTTTGCAGATTATCTGTGCAACTAACTCTCTAGACTACATAACCCACAAGTTGTGACAAGTTGTCCCTGGATGCTAGAAGAGTTATCAAGTAAACAATGATGTCCTATGCTCCTTTGCACAAGCGTGACATCAACACTGACTGCATAATTTCAATGCAAGTCCTCCTGCAACCAATGCACCAATAACTGAGCAAGCGGAACACAAAGCAACCCTCAGGCCCACACCCACTAATGTGTTTAGTTTAATGCAAAATTTAAAGTATTCTTCTAGTCTTCTCTGTCTTTGCAATTGCATTCTATGATGACCATTGAGGCTGTATCAACCACCTTAAAATATTGACCTGAAGTACAGTTATAAATATGAATTTTTGTATGTTTGTCGATGATTGTTTTTAACACCAGGTTGTAAAAAATTGTGTTTTAGAATTATATATGTGAATTGAAGTGATTGCGATATATATACATAAAATAGAAAATATGTTTTAAGATTCCATCTGTGTGCTACCCAGTACCTTTTTGGTTCATGGTCTGGGTGTTTTCGTTTTGAAGGTGAAAAGATGGGAGACTGAGGAGAGAAGGTTCCAAGGAGGAGTGACACATTGGTTCTTTTGTTTCTGATTTCTTAGGTTGCAAAAAGGGCAGAACCTCTGTGTCTTGAAACTAGCCTATAGTCTCTCTTTTCGTTGTTGTTGGCAACATACAGCTTGTCACATGATGCGATGCAATACTACAGTCCAGTGGAAACGCGAAAGCTGCTGCGGCAATGCACACCCAGGAGGCACTAAGCTCTTTGAGGGCGAATATAATGGATCTCATTTTGGAGTCCCCGGAAGTGTCAATGGATGGGCTAAAGACAGGCATAAAACACAGTTATGCCTGTCTTAACATCTCCAGTCACTCTCTGCAGGATTTTCCTTGTTTTTGAAGACAGAGGGGGGTGGCGAAATTGGAGTTACGCATCTCCCTACCGTCTGCCCTCTGCATTCAGAAACAACATTTTCAGGCTGGCGTAAAACCTATGATTTCCTGGAATACGCCAAAGCAGGCATATTCTGTAGGTAATCATTGAAAACCCTGCATGCATTCAGATGCATTTTCATTTTAATTTGTACCAATTATATTATTGATCGAAAGCTACCAGCTTAACAACCACTTATAGGGAGTTTTGAAATGACTTCCAATTGTCCTGATTCTCGTGCCTTTTGACATCCAGCATCTGTCGCTTGCTGGTTCACAAGCTAACAATTATTCCTTCCTCTCTGCAGTTGAAGTCTGTTTAGAGTGTTCTGCCTCTGGAATATGAAAAGGAAGATGTTGAATGGTCCATCGCAGGTATACAGATCACATGTTGAATTGGGGATATTTTACTTCCAATGTTTTGAAGTTGGGCTTCAAATGTACTTTTCGAAACAAAAATGTAATTCCCATTCCTGAAAGGAGTTGTTTTTAGCTGAGTAAAAAATGTAGTTTAGCTCTTGCGAAGATTCTTTTGCACCTAGTAATTTGTGCAATTTAAATAAAGCATTTGTGCCTTAAAATTCTGCTTCTGATTCAATACAATAATATTAGCATTCCCATCTGTGGCACTGATCTGAACATATCGAACCTATGCAAATGATGGACGATGCACAATGGTGGTAGATGTGCACTCCTGTTATTAGATCTATCAGCGGCTTTCAACACCATTGATCATCCAGTTATATTGGATACACTCCATTATTGAACAGGAGGAATAGGGGGAAAGGTCCTAGAATGGTTACAATTCTTTCTTATCAATCACTTCCAAACAGTAATTACTGGGCAGGAAAGATCAGATACCAGTTCTAAATGGCGTACCACACGGTTCGATTCTATCACCAATTGTGTTCAACGTATACATGGAGCCATTAGGGGAAATAGCTTGCAAAAAAAGTGCACATATATCAGTATGCTTATGAAACGCAACTGTGTATTAAGATGTCCTCAAAAGAAACAGTCGATCATCTGAGTAAATGTTTAGTTGAGATTGGTAAATCGATGGGTGTACATTTCTTGAAGTTAAACCCTGCAAAAACAGAGTTTTTAATTGTTTCACATAGATTACACAATTATCAAATGTAAGACTGGTTTGGGGAGTTGAAGGTGATGGAAAGGAAGGAGGTGGAGTTTAAGTCAACGGTGAAATCGTTAGGATTTACAGTGAATTCAAAATGATCATCTCGTGCCATTTACTAATAACTTGGTAAAAATAGAAATCGTTCATGTCTTCAAATTAAGAGCGGCAAGACTGTTAATTTCATTCATTTTCGTTCATTTTCGTCCTCTAGTGCAATCACCGGTGATGTCACGTATTGATTTTGAAAATGCTTTGTTAATGGGTTTGCCATAAATTGCTCTAACCCCACTGAAGCAGTATTTAAAGCTTTAGCTCGGATGATTGCAGGGGCAAGAAGATACGATCATGTAACACCAACCTCGAAAAATCTAGATTGTCTGCCTATTAATCAGAGGATTATGATATGATATGTTATTTATAATGCACTTAATACCCAGAGGTTTCTAAGCGCGGACCCGTGGATCAAACCTGTGCTGCTCCATGTCGTCTTGCTTCCAAGGCGAGCACGTTGCCCCTGAGCTATCCTCCCGAACCTATATAAATTCCTCAGCATTATGCACAAGGCACTTTATTCGGGGGCTCCCACCTATCTAGTGGCAACGATGAACATTTCTGCAGGAGAGAGAGGGTTGAGGGGCTATGAAGTATTAAGGTTGGATGAGGCTACATGTAAAAGGACAAGTACGCTGAGGAGCAGCAGCAACGTACTCGAAGTAACTTCCGAACGAACTAATATTGACATCTGACTGTTTAAAATTCTGTGAACTAGCGAAAGCAAGGTAGTGAAAAAAAAATATCTTTGAAATCTGTGTAGAGCGCTCTGATACAACGCCCTGCATAAAAACGATAAATACATATCCCCGGAGCTGTGTAGGTGGACGCACGTGTCTGCTGTTGCCTATTTTTATACAGACTATTTTTCCTCCCTTTTTGTATTTTTGTTGGTGGTGTTCGCCTGCTATAAGGGAGCAACACATCTGGAGGGCTGCTTACCTGCAAAGCTAGTTCAGCCACGTGCCCATCCCTCCATGAACTTTAATGGCGTCTGAGTGCAGAAATAGGACGTTGCCAGGCCTTGCGTCCTGGAAACGTCTCTGCTCCCACACTGCAGAAGCTGCACCTCTAATGACCAGTGAACACATGTCTGCAGTTGCCTTAAGTCTGCAGACAGAAAGCGGTTAATATACTGCGGTCCTCTTCCAGGGCACAGGGCAAGAGTTCACCGCATTATGCAAACAGGCCTGATTTATATAGGGTTCCTTCCGTGTCATTTTGAATGGAGAAAAAAAAAAGATTCTTCAGAGAGTCGAAGGATAGGCAACTTCATGCTCCCAATTCATCTTGTAGGAATTCTTCACACCTATAATTGGGTCATCGGGCTCCAGTTATTTGTACATGGCCAAGGGAGTCACCGCAAGTCTAACCGGGGGTCTGGCCAACAGAAAGGAATATGTGGGGCTGGAAGTGGAAGCGGGGTGGCCGCTGACCAGGAATACTTCCAGGTCATTGGAGAGAGGCAGAGGTCATTCTGTGTTCTCTCGCTGTCAGCGTGTTCCCACTCATCGCGCTCTTGTTTTCCCAGCGGAGGAGTGAGCGTGGCCAATGTCTGAATGAAGACACTTCAGTGCCAGGCAGAGGCCAGCTGGCTTCCCGCAGCATGGGATTAATATGCAATCTAAAGGGTCTCCAATGCCTCAGAGAAGCCCTCACTCAGAACTGCTGACCCCACAATGCTCTTGTCTAGTTGGGTAGTGAAAGAACACTAAGAACAATGTTGATGTTATGTGGGCTTTTACTGTGATATGCTATGGTTTGTTACGTTATATCTGTTGGCATGCGCATTGTTATGTTATGCTACGTTATAGTGTGTATGGTTGTGCTGTGCCATTGCGTAATGGTATGCTCTGTCGCGCTCCTTTGTGTTGTGCCCTTATGTCGTGTTATGCTCACTGATTACCATCAAAAACTCCAACCAAGTACTTAGTGAACGGGAGCCATCCACCAAATCTTCCTTCTGAGGTCAATAAAGTGAGTACCATTGAGTGTCGCTAACAACAACTCCCACAGCAGTGCCTAGAAGCAACAGGGGTCCCGCCCACATTGCTATATAAGAACACACATTTTATATATTGCCATTTTTAATTTAGGCCTGGGCTTGATGACCAAATGAATAGCACAATCCAGTCATGGTTTTCCGAATGTCCACTATGAATGTGCACAGGAAAGAATGTCCATGGAATGATGTGCAGTGGAAATGACTTGCACGTATGCACATTCTGAAAATGCCACCGGATTCTCCTATTGGGTGAGGCGATGACCAGGGTTATATGAGAGCCACCCTCATCTGTTCCAATCACCATGCAGTGTGTTAACGCACAACAAGGACGTGAGGCACATGGCTGGGTACACGAAAGCAAAATATTGAACAATCCAATCCATTGGCCAACTGTAGAAGTCATCAGATGTCAATCAAAGGTGAAATGGGCGGCATTGGCCCAACGCGACACACAAAAAGGGTTATGCAGTAAGTCCCCACAGAGTAAAAGTAAGGTGTAAAACCAAGGAGCAAGAGATTTACGCCTTGCTTTATGCTGCGGGGAATGTGCATTCTATATGGATGCAGAGTGTGGGCACTCGAACTAAGGTATCTGTTAGTGCCATGAAGTGCCCCTCCGCCTTCATCTACCACATGGTTGTAAGCAAGCATGGCCAGTTTGTACTGGCTTAAGAACAATTCATTCTATGGAGCCCATTTTAAACAAGCCTGTAACATAAAGAAAATGCGTAAAAGCCTTGCTTAAGGCTTTTGCACATTCTATTCACATCAAGGCTCATTTTCATTCATTTGTATGGTGCAGAGGAGGGGCGGATCGTAAATTACAATTCTGGTTTTCATGCTGGCGCACATGCTATGGATTCCTATAGCACCCGGCTGGTTTTTACACAGACAGAAAGCAGCTAGTCGCCATAGGATTCCATTGTAAACACTGCCTGCCATGCATACATGCCAGGTGGCGCATGCACAGTTTGCACTGAGGAGTGCAAAAGGGTGGCATACAAGAATTTGCGCTGCCTTTTTACATTCGCTTTTGCATGGAGGAAAATTACACAGGAGGACCCGGGTATGCAAAAGTGTAAACGTAAGGGGTCGCAGCCATGTTATCACGAGGAACTCGAAGCTGTACCCTTCTGCAATCTGCTGCTTTCTTTATCCTGCTAGCAGGAGGTTGATTCTCTGGGAATCCATTATGAATGCTGTCTATCAGATGCAGGCGGCATCCACACAGCCAGGTACACAGGCAATTTCAGCTGTTATCGCACTTCTTTTTTTAATCACATTGGGCAAATGATAAAAAATGAATGAGGGGAACGCACAGCACCTACGTGTCGTTGGCGAGCCCCTCAATGCAATCACCGCTTTTTGTAAAATAGGCCCCCATAGTGATTCCTTTCTAGGGGTTGGCAAGGCTCTGTGCAGTGGGATTCAGCAAAGCGCGCGGGTGGGGGAGGACACCACACACATTCAAGAGGTTGTCTGTTGGGCTGGAAAGCGTGGGGGCGCGGGGAGAGAATGGGGTCAATAAATCCCCACCCTTATCTGGCAAACAGAGCCGGTGACTTCAAAAATTAGCTCATTTATTCTGCACAATTACATTTATTGAAGTGTGACAGAAAAGTTTAGCAGGCAACCAGGCAGAAAGCCGGCAACAACAGAGGCAGGCAACTGTGTAAATGACACAATTAGCCGACTTTCATTTTATTTATCAATAGAATTATTGAATTGTATTTATCCCATTCCAGAGATTTCTACCGGTATCGCCGGCGGAGTCTCGCGGGAGGGAATTAGTGGAAACTTCCAGGCCCGCTTAATGCGATTAGAGCGGTGGTGGCGGCGGCGCTCGTGGACGCATCTTGTGCGCGCGCCTCGCTGAGGCCTAGGCCCGGAGGCTCTCCCCCAGCAGCGGCGTGCGCGGGAATCACGCCGCTTTGTGCGGGAATGCCGTCAATTGAATATGAAGCACGAATACGCGGACTATGTGACGTGAGGCCTGCGCCACCTTTGTGTGCCTTTAATTAAGTCAGGGCTGAGTTCACCTTCAGAACGAGCAACGACTGGATTTCTGAGCGGCGGCAGACCGGCCCCCTGCACTTTAGAAGCATTTAGAGGGGGTTGGTGGGGAAAAAGCAAAGGATGATAATGAAAGAAAATAATAATTATAAAAACCTTCATGATGCTTGTGGATTGTGAGGAAAAAAAACTTCACCAGTGTATTGATTTATACAATAGCTTTCATTACACTCAATAGAACTATTCAAGGATGGAACAAATGTGCATTAAGCATGCTTAATGGTTCCATGGTAACTGTTGAATGATGTGGGGGCATATAAACATTTAGTATCCGCGAGAACTGCACGCAGAAAACATAGATATTATAATGTGCTGCACACTCTGTTCATTAAATCTCTATTGTGACATCGACTTGGGGGGCAATTTTAACACCTTGCTTGGATGCCAGGCAATTGTTCCCCCCATGCTGGGCAATTTAGCACCCACATTTTTCAAAGGTCGATCTTGCACCTGGAAGGAATTCGAAAAATAAATTCTCAACTGGTCCCTGGACACAAATGCCTTTGCAAAATGGCCCTGTTCCAATGCAAATTGCCCTGAACTGGACCAAAACAATCCTGGTGGGATGCAGTATATTTAATCCGGCAAAAAAATGTCATTTATTTTTATTCTTCTGTCTGACTCCGAAAGCTGTTCCAGAACAATTGTAATGTAATGTTAAGTGGTCTTTTATAGCTCGCTTCTGAAATTGGGTTGGTTGTGCTGCACGTGATCCTGAAGGAAAGGTGGGAGGTTGCTGAAGGGATAGCGGGAGAGATAGATGCAAATCCTTTGATGGAGCTGGTAGAAAGTACCCAAGACCCGAGTGCTGTTCTGCTTAGATGGGCTTGACGGCAGTGGTCAAAGTGAGCGTGAACGGTCGGGAGTGCTGTTCCACTACTTTTATTTTTTTACTGTTGACAGCTCCACTACTTTTTGCAACCATTCTCACCATTCCGGAACTGTTCTTTATGGAGTTCAAGCACACTTCTCCATTTTACCACCGGACATCAGCTACAGCTGAACTGAAATCTATTTCAACTCAATTGGCTGTCAGCCAGCATGACTGCAACCCTTGAAAAATGTGCTGCACGGTGCTCCTTTCTTTCCTAGTCTGTCCCCCGCCTGAGTCACAGTTCCACTACTTTTTTGGTACACTTCTATCACTGCTTGACGGCGACCCTAGGGTAATATATTATCCAAAGAGGAAAGACCATGAGCTGATAGGTTTAGGCACTTTCAATCTGGACCAGCAGCTGATGTACCAAGCCTCTCTAGGAGAGCGTAGGCATGACTCAATTCTGATGTGGTAACTGACAGGCCTGTGGTAGCCATGTGTGGGGCATTTCTATGTGCAGTGAAAGATGGGAAAAAGACAGTGGGTTAGTCGGTGACCAAGGGGTGTTACATGTAGATTTGGTGAGGCACTGGGTGCCATTTAGAATTCAAGTGATTGTTGGCTTTCAGGGAAATTGGTAAGGCGGTTTGATGTTAGTGTGTGATAGTGTTCGTTTCAGTCTCTTTCAGACCCATATGAGTGTGTTTCTTCAATAGGTATCAATAGGTGTGTGAACTTCCTTGGCATGGGTTCGGGTAACTGACATGGAAGGTGCAGTGTGTGACACAGAGATTTGACGTGAACCCTTCTATTTACTAGGAGACATTTGGGTGTACGGGGCACTGGGGCGATGTGTTTGCTTCTTTTCAGCCTTAGAAGCAGTCTGGTTGCCACGTTTAAACTCTTTGCAGTCTGTTGAGGAGATATTCTAGGAGTCCAAGGTAGAGGCTGTGTGGCGTAGTCTAGTCTTGATAGCACAAGTGCGATAATTGCAAAGGTCCTGGGCAGGTAGGGCTTGATGCATCACATAGTATACAGTGGAACAATGCAGCTCCATACAATGGGCTTCATTACAAGCATGCTGGTCTGGAAATAAGGCACCGGTAACAACGTGTACCGGCAGCTTTTCCGGAAACACCATACTCTGAGTCTGCCAGTAGGGGCAGTGAGATACCGGCAGGCCTAACCTGCCGGTAGTTCAGGCCCCTACCGGCAGATAATTCACCGAGGCACCTCCACAGTGCTTTATTGATTCCCATCCAATAGAGTGCAATAGATTGCCGGTAAACTTACCAGCAATCTCGTAAGGACCCCCAATGACTTTATCCTGGGGTTCTAAAGTAAGACCCCTGTGCATTTGGATTCCAAGGTTCCTCACAGGTGGCAGTGGGCAGTCTGCAACAGCAAACTATGGGCCTGATCACGACTTTGGCGATAACGCCGGTGGTATTACTGCCGGCGGTTTTAGCCCTTCCGCCGAACTCCCCGGTGCTAATAGCGCCGGATCATGAGTTCGACGGTAATGTAATTCCCCATTGAGCCCATTCGGGAATGCCCCATTCCCCATTGGGCTCAATGGGGAAAATTTGCGCTCTTACCGTCTGCGGATTTCCCGCCAGCGGTAATAGCGCGAATTTTCAGCAGAGTTCCCTCCAGCCAAGAGCTGGGGTGAAATCCGCCAAAGTCCTGATTTGGCAGACCCTTAAATCCGGCGGTAATAGCGCGACCGTCGGATTTAAGGGTTACCGCCAAAGTCGTCACGAGGCCCATATCTCTGGCCAAGGGATTGTGCCAGGATTGGTGTTTTGTTCTGTTGGGTTGAGGTCTGAAATCACCCAGAGTCCAAGTTTGCAAGGCATGTGCTGAGCTCTGGGTTGTTCGTTGTTGGGTAGTTGTGAGTTTGTAAATGATGCGCATGCCATCTGAGAATTTAAAGCTTGCGAGGCCCGAGTTGTTAAAAAGAATCATGAGAAGGGTCATGTAATTATTGAACTAAAGAGTACAGAGGCTCTATCATTGGGGTACGCAAGATTGTCAGTTTGCAAGGATGGGACCTGAAAAGGGCCACGTGTGTTGTTTCTGTTCCCTTGCTCAGGAATGAGGTGATCTAGACTAGAATGATTCTCATTACTCTAATTTCCTCTAGTCCTGTTAGTAGGATCCCAAGACTAATAACGTTCAAGGTGGCAAACTGTCTAGTATGATCAGTACACTGGGTGAGTGAGTGTCCACGTTGTTCTTTAAGATGTCCCATAGCAAGCATAATGTGGATTCTGTTTGACATATTGGCCTGGATTTATGTTGTGAGTCATGAATGAGGGTGTTGCTTTCATTGTATTCCTATTGAATCCTGCTGTCTTTTGAATTTTGCCACTATTTAAATCCTGCTGCCCTTCAAAGTTTGCCACTACGTTGAATCTAGCTATGCTGTGAAGTTTGCCACTGCTTTAAATCCTGCTGAGCTCAAAAACTGCCTGCTTCTGCTCCTCTTGAGCATACCTCCAATGCACCACACGTGCCCAAAGGGCCAGCTATACTACACACAAGCCACTCATCTACCACAAGAAGGATTTGTGTTGTTTGCACGTAACGGAAATGTTTGCAGATGAAAAGACTGTGACTAACTTTACCGCTACGGTCAAACAACCCAAATTAAATTCCACCCCAAGCATAACCTACAAATACAATGCCCCCCTTACTTATGTTTTGATGGCACCCCTTGTTGTGTTCCGCCGACTCCCTGCGACACCGGTTCCCTTCACTTATGTGCTTGGGAACTGGTGCCGCAGGGTCCTTTCCTTTTTTTTCTTCTTTTTTCTTCTAACTTTATTCCCCAATGCGGGGGACACCCCTGCAACCCTGTTCCCATTATAGCCACCAAGGGGGCCGGGGGACGCTATAATGGTCATGTATGGCATATTTGATCGAATTTTTAGTTGTACAGGATTTTCGTACACCCTAAATTCGATCAAATATACCATACGATTTTAAAAAAAATCTTTTCTGGTAGTTCCCTACAAGAACAAACAGCTTCAAAAAAGAAACAACCCAGACACTGGAAGTCATCCCTCTGGACACCACAATCAAAGCACACTCAGAAAGCCGACACACACACAGACAACAGTTTCTCCCTGTTCTGCAAGCATCAACAGAAGAGCACAACTTCTATCCTCTTCCTCTTCCCTCACTAATGTTGGGGAGTGTGAGAATGTTGGAGAATACAGCAACATTGGGGAATACATTCAGCACCCTAAACGTGAACGAAAGTACAAGCTACGAAAGATCCTGTAAAATAGATGCACTGCATTCTAGCCAGCAGCTACACACACACAGATTTCCTTGTGTAGGCCCAACAAAGCCCAAGTTGCCATGTTTCAGTGAGCCATATGCCTTATAGCTAAACATAACCCAGTGCCCTAAGTTAAGAAAGCTGTTTTAAACCTTAGTTAGGGAAACCTAAAAGAGTATTAATAATAGCAATGAATGCCAACAACCCTTTTTACACTAACTGAGCACACTGTGCATGTAGGCCTCGAGATCTAGTTAGATTTCCCTGAAGCATGAAAATTCCCCCTCAACCCCTTATTAGAGAACAACAGCCAGACCCTTTCAGAAAGATGCACACATTCCAATTGGCAACTTCCTAAAGCAAAAGACAAAATGCAACTGGTTCAGACAAGGTGTGCGAGAGCCTTCCCAGGCTTGAGTTGCATTAG
The DNA here is from genome assembly GCF_040938575.1 of Ambystoma mexicanum. NCBI lineage: Eukaryota > Metazoa > Chordata > Amphibia > Caudata > Ambystomatidae > Ambystoma > Ambystoma mexicanum. The sequence continues at coordinate 1,103,833,442 of NC_090930.1, read as the reverse complement.
TGACGTCATGAAAAAGCAACAAAGAAATATGTCAGATCACAGCGCCAAAGGGCAAGACACACTGATTGGTCCAAACACATCAGTCAAGCCCATGTTAAAAAGTGATATAACATTTTATGTTCCTGAGTAGTACATCAAAATGTATTATAATGAAGGTCACAAGCCAGATCCGACAGAACAATAAGCAGCGTGAAAACATACCTTATGAGAGAGAATTAATAGGGTACAACAGTGCCCTTTGTAGGATAAATTGTACCAATAGAGTACAATTTGCTAAGTGAGAAACCATGTAGAATCTTATTACACATGAAGTAGAATGGATTTGGGTCCTTGATTCATTTTACAGAAGCTCATGCATAACCCTAACAACATGCAAATTCGTGAAGCGTTCCATAAAAGAAAAATAAATGGTGCCAAACCGCTTGGGTCAATGGCAAAGGATTTTAGGTTACAATCTCAATGACGCACTGTCACACCTCACATATGGATTGGTCAAAATGTACGTAATTGGAAGTTGTGTTTAACTGATACATGTTTAAATGAGTGCCATCCAATCAGAAAATGTGTGCAAGGGGATGAGCTCAGTGCTAATGAACCAACATTTTAACAAACTAATTTAGTCCAAAGGTTAGAATAAACCAATAGAGTTAGGAAATGTATGAAGCACCTATAGTGCAAATGATGAGGGTGAATGTGAAGCCTGGATATGTAATTGATCTGTAACATTTGTTGTCTTTTCCTTTCTGTAATTTGCTATAAAACCAGCCTTTTTTGGTTTTGGCGCTATGGTAGCGTAATTTAATTGTAATAGAAATGTTAATAAAAGGAGAAAGTGGGGTTAGGGAGCAGTGAATGACATTGCCATTGCAGCTTGCCGATGCTTGGCGATGCGTCCTTCACCCTCTCGCTGACGTCTGGCGACCTGCTGCGGTTGTTGTGGAAGCTGTGCAGATCCGAAGTGGGAGCAAAATGACTTCACTTTACAATATGCCTTTTTATTTTCTTATTTGTATGCACAAATACTTTTTTGCCTTAAACCCATGTGCACTATGTTTAAGGCGGAATGATCTCGTTTTCAGTCAAAGCTGCAGACATTTGCAGCCTGGCTCTACTGCCGGCATCCGCGGCATGCCCATAAGGTTTATGGAGGTCTGCGATGTGCTTGTTTTGTCATGACTGTGCTGTTTTACCTAGATGCTGCTCATGCATATTCCTGGTCCATTTCTGGCAAGCATACAGGGCAATCCTCTTTTGACGTCTGTGTTCTCTCTGTGCTGGTTGCCACAGCGAGTTCACGAGGCAGTCCCTTCCTTCCAACACCCTAAGCCATCTCAACACCCACAAACCCACCCCACACTACCCCACTCTCTCTACCCCCACTCACCCTACCGCCACTCTCTCTACCCCCACCCACCACCCTACCAACACCCTACCACCACCCTACCGCCACCCTCTCTACCGCCACCCACCAACCTTACCACCACTCTCTCTACCCAATACCACTCTCTCTACCCCCACCCACCCACCCACCACTCTCTCTATCCCTGCCCACTCTACCACCACTCTCTCTACACCCATCCACCCACCCTACCACAACTCTCTCTTCCCCCACCCAACTGCCACTCTCTCTACCCCCACCCACTCTACCACCAAACTCTCTAACCCCACCCATCCTACCACCACTCTCTCTACCCCCACCCTACCACCACTCTCTCTACTCCCACCCACTGTGCCACCATACTCTCTACTCCCACCCACCCTACCACCACTCTGTCTACCCCACCCACCCTACCACCACTCTCTCTACCCCCCACCTTGCCACCACTCTCTCTACTACACCCACCCACCCTACCACCACTCTCTCTACCCCAATCCATCCTACCACCATTTTCTGTAACCCCACCCACCCACCTTATCACCACACTCGCTACCCCCCCCGACCCTACCACCACCTTCTCTAACCCCACCCACCCACCCTACCACCACATTCTCCACCCCCCACCCACCCTACCAGCACACTCTCTACCCCCACCCACCCTACCACCACACTCTCTACCCCCCACCCTATCACCACTCTCTCTACCCCACCCAGCCATGCTACCGGCACTCTCTCTACCCCCACCCACCCTACCGCCACTCTCTCTACATACACCACCCACCCTACCACTACTCTCTCTACACCCACCCTCCATACCGCCATTTACTGTACCCCCAAACCCTCACCCACCCCACCACCACTATATCTACCCCATCCACCCACCCTCTCTATCACCAATCTCTCTCTACCCCCACCCACCCACCTTAATAACACTCTCTCTACCCCCACCCACCCTACCACCACTCTCTCCATCCCCACCCACCCTACCACCACACTTTCTACCCGTACCCACCCTACCACCACTCTCACTACCCCACCCACCCTACCACCACTCTCTCTAGACCCACCTACCTTACCCCCGCCCACTCTCTCTACCCCCAGCACCCCCCTCTCTCTCTACCCTCACCGTACCACAACTCTCTCTCCCCCCCACCCTACCCCCACTACCTCCAGTCTCTCCACCCCAAAGCCCCCACTCTCTCTCTCTACTCCCACCCTACCCCCACTCTCTACCCCATTCTCCCACTTGCTTTATTTCTTAACCTCTCATTCGCAACCTTTCTTACTCATATTTCCTCTTGCTCATCATCTGTGGCATCCTCTTTTATCAGGTGTCGAAGTGAGTGGGAATGGTCGGGAGCGGTGTTTTATTTTTTACTATTAACAGCGCCATTATCTTTTGTAACCATTTTCACCATTCCAGAACTGTTCTTTGTGAAGTTAAATCACACTTCTCCATTTTACCATGGATATCAATTACAGCGAATCTCAAATCTGCTTCAACTCAATTGGATATCCACCAGCATAACTGCAACCTTTGAAAAATGTGTTGCATGTTGCTACCTTCCTTCCTACTCTGTCCCCTGCCAGAGTCACAGTTCACCTACTTGTTTGGTACACTTCTATCACTGCTCTTAATCATTTCCTCCCTTGCTCTATTTTCCTTCCGTCTCATTCTCTTGCACACCCATGCCCCTTATCAATACCCTCCTTTAAATCTTTGCATGCTCTTCCTTTCCCACTGGTGCCTATACATATATAATGCAAAGAACAACATTAAACACCAAAACTCTTGGGATGCCTGTTTAGATACTTCCCTGCCTAGGCAGTTAATAATACATTTTTGTTTTTCTCATATCTCATGCATGAATTTTATGACTCGTTTGGATTGATTTTTGAAACTTGGATCGGGACTTGGCTTACACTAACCTACCCCACCTGCTTTCTTACAGAGCCACGCCAGTGCCTGGATGCCATACAAATGTTAGTGGTGCACAGTATAAATCAACATAACATGACATAGATGTTGAAAATGGCTTTTCATGAAGTTTTTGGTGACTTCACAATAGTTTCTTGGGGTGTTTATGTCAACCATGAGTTTTTAAGGAGAGGTTTGACGATGGCTATTTTGAATAAAAGATGGATGGCCCTTGGCTTTATGAGGGTGTTGAGCAGGGCTGGAAAGGCAGGTGCTTGTCTGGGTTTCTTAGATATAATTTTGTAGATGTGGCGGGGTATATGTCAACCTGTGAACCTTCCGGGTTGCTGAAGGTGGCCATGGAAAGGACTCCTGTGTGATCAATGGATGAAAAGCTGTTGATATTTGTTTGGAGGTTCTGTCGATAGAGTTGTCCTAGTTGGGTATTTTGAAGTTGGCCCTTTCCTATCTAGGTGGTCATGGATTTGTAGAATATATTGCAAAGGTGTGTCACAAATTGCTTTGCAAAATTTTTGCTTAATTGTTAGAGCCATGCTGCGGGTTGAACCGTTTTTAAATTCTGGGATGATTGTGAATACTAGACCTGCCCATGGGGATCAGTGCCATAGTCAGCTTTGGAATTAATGGTGAGCTGACAAGGTAGTTTGATGTGAGAAGGAGGTGTGGCAGGAATGTGTTCTGGCCCCCCTACTGTTCAACCTCAACACTAATTCTCTCCCTAGCTCCCTTGAGGAGGCTACATCTGGCATCCCAAAGCTGGGAGGCTGGGGAAGTACTCAGCTATGCTATGTTGTTCTCTTGGCTAGAATGCTGAAGGCCCTGCAGAACCTTATTGATGCTTACATAAAATATATGGGCAAACATGTCTGAAAAGTTAATGTTAAAAAATCTAATGTGCTGTGCATCTCTAAACAGAGGAAGAAACTGAAGGTGATATATTCCAATGTTGATAATTACTTCAATGCTCCATATTTAATAATCTTGGCATTTGATTCAAGGATGGACCGAACCAGAAAAATCATCTTTCTAAGCAAGTTATCAAGATGACTCAAAGCCTGAAGGCATGTTAGGATTGCCAGGAATATAAACAGTCAATCGATAAACTAGGTATTGGGCATATATAAGGCAAAAGCAGTCTCAGCTGGATGCTACAGGTGAGACATTTGGGGATTCTGAAACAGTCCAGAGGTCCAAAAGGTGCAAAATTCCTTTATCTGCCAACTGTTAGGGGTCTCCCGCACAACCTCTATTCATATCACTCACCTGGAAGTAGGTTTCAATTGCACCTCTTATCAGTTATCGATTGTAACCCATACTTTTCTGTCTCGACATTTGAAATTAATGATCATGTAGAACGTATGAACCTCTTGCCGAATAATTTGAGGCAAATGCTACATGGTGATCATATTTCATGGCTACACTATGTCCGGAAGCACTGCTTCTCTATTGGCCTAAGTGTGTGGTTTCAATGCCCCGAAAGTATTCGACATAACATAAACAAATTAGTAACAACTCAAATGATGGAAGCCGTGCTACACAGAAGGGAGGCCGTGATGGTGATTTCTAGTGCAGCTTCGAACTTCCTACCACTTGACCTATGAGGTTATTATCTTGGATTTGTTTCTGTCATGAACGAGATTTACGTCATCATCATCAATAACTTTATTTGGCCAGAGGCCATCAAAGTACTTCCTACAAACAATTCTAAAATTACAATACATCATTTTAACCAAAAAGAGAAATGGAGGTGCAGAAAGGAAAACAAACACCATTTGCAGCAGCGTGACACTTTGGTCACATTAGTTCCCAGATGGTCTTTTTCCCAGAGGTGTGCAGGTCGCTCCAGACAGAACATCACTATGTGGGACAGTTCCAAGGACAGCAACGGCACCCAAATAGGGGCACAAGCTGATTACAATCCCACTATTCCGGGCCCGTACGTAACCCTCAGCTCTTCCCAGGACTTCCCTGGCCATTTGGTCATTCCTGAAAACCAGTTTAACAGAATCGCAGGGGTTTGTACCCTCACCGACCAATCTAATGCACCCCACCATAGCTTTCCTGGCCACAAAGGGGCCGTTCCCAACTGTGCAAAGCCAGTGGAGAAATTTGTTTAAGAGGGCAACCCCTTGGTTCACGCCTGCCCGCAGGCAGCTTAGGTACCCCGTGCAGGAAGACAGTAGCAGTTCTTTGCCCCCCATATACATGTCGCGTGGAGCTGTACACCCTTAAGCAATATCCATACACAACAGACCCACCCTCCCTGGGGAGATTGGTTCTCAGGGAGCTTGGGGGACACTCCACCAGCACAGCTGACTTAGTACATCCAATGGGCTGTCCCCTATCAGCATTGGGGTGCACCAACTGGTCATCCCGAGTAAGACTCATTAGTGCAGGGACAGTCCTTGCGCAGGGTGCAGTTTTCAAAGGTTGGTGTGGGGAGATGGATCCCTTAGCAACATCGGGCATGCTAGTAGCTTCCCCCACCGGGTCCACTCCACCCTTCCCTCCCCACTCCTCCCCTGGGCGTCAATCAGTACCAGAAGGAGTTTTTTAATGACTGCCAGTTCGGAGAGCACCTGTGCACAGGGACAACTTCCAACAGTATGCACCTCCTTGTGTAAAGGGCCAGAGGAGGGATGACTGCCGTGGGTGGTGGGGTTAAGCGAAGAAAGGAACTGGACCCTGGAAATGTAGCTAGTAGGTTCTCGCTCCAGGAGCTACAGATGGGACTGGGCGGGATTTTATCTTCAGTTGCTTCATCAGTTTCTGTGTCCATTTGATCCAAAGTGGCAGCAACAGTGGCTGGCAGAGGGCAGTTGAGAGTGGGACCCGATGTGGATGGGAGAACAGGGAGCAAAAATGGCCTTTGGCGGGGCGAGCTGAGTGAGGGGGAAACAGGTGCAACGGTTGCCAGAGGTGTGAGTGAATGGACTAACACATCACAAACCCCCACTGTGCCAGTGCCAGATGCGTTGGCTGGAGGGAGGGTGTCTGGGTTCCCAGTGGGGGCAGGCAGAGTTACTTGAGAGGCAATGTCTTTGTGTTTCAAACTTGGGGGGGGGGGCTGGCTTCACAGCTCCGCACAGGGCAGCTGGCCAAATTACTGGAGGGTTCCTCCCCCCCATTGGATTCCTGGGGTGGATGCTTTCTCACCCACCACAGTGGGGATGGACCCTCGGAATTGGTAAACCGCATTTGTTGGGGGATAGGCCACCCCCTTGAGATTGAGAGAGTAGCTTAAGGTCGCCCCAGGAGCGTGATTAATGTCAAGGGCGAAAGAGAGTGGGCCTATAACAGAGGCAGAGGCATGGGCAGGGGTGCACCCACTACGGCGGCTCAGTGGATGGTCCGGCCCCTTCCTTTGCACTGCCAGGATCTTGCGTTGGGATTTGGGCTCAGTCACGATGTGGGGTTCCAGTTTAGAAAACAGGGCAGAATTGCATAGAAATGAAGGGGAAATAGGGGAAAGGGGTGGGGGCTCTGCCACATACATTCTGCACCCAGCTGGGATCAAAGACCAGGATTCTAAGACTTCCAGGGGTTCCAGAGGGAGAAGATGGCTCACCACCCCTCCAGAGCATTCACAGCTTGTAGCAAAGCGGCTCCCTCCAACCCCCAACACTGAGGACCGCCACAACAGCTGGCTCACCTCAAGGTCTAGTCCAGGCCAGTCTGGCAGGTCGGGCCCCCCCGCGGGACCGCGAACACCCCCAGTGAGCCGCCAACACGCCGCGCCCTTAACCCTGCCGGCTTCACCCGTTCGGGCCGGGGACTGCAGCAGTTGTAGGCGAGGGGGCGTGGCCAAAGGTACAGTGTCCCTCCAGGGACCAGGAAAGAAGCAGCAGGCTGCCACCACCCCGCGCCCTTAACGCTGCGGGCTTCACCCATTCGGGCCGGGGACTGCAGCAGTTGTAGGGGAGTGGGCATGGCCAAAGTTACGGTATACCAGGAAAGAAGCAGCAGGCTGCCAACACCCCGTGCCCTTAACCCCACGGGCTTCCATAAGCCCAAAGTTGGGACAGCTTTCACAGAATACGGAACACATTGCTTTCACCCTTGTGTGATGGTGGCCAGAGACAACTCTGGTGCACTTCCTTCTGTTAGGTAGTTTTTATAGCTCAATAAGGAAAAAGAAATTGGTTCCAACTCTCTATGATAAGACCGTAATAGACCTGCTCTGTCGGGTTGGTTATCTTGCGAAGATCCATTTGTGGTATGCAGTCTGGCGTCTTTTGCTTGAGCTAACAGGCAGGTTAGAAAAAGATCTCTCAATAGTTAATTGAAGTTAACTGGTTAGGCAGACATTCAGAGGATGGAGTTTGCTAGGAAATTAGTGATGGTTTTCACTTACTTTTTATTAGACCCTTTTAGGTGTGCAATTTAATGTAATCATTAATTTTCACATTTGTATGGTCTATTTGCTTGTATTTTATCATACCTTTTAACTGGTCATGTTGTGTATCCTAGATGGATATATTTTATATTCAAGTGAAGATTTAATGACGGATTGATGAGTGGACTTTTTTCGTCTTGCTAGTTTCTTCTCCATAGAACTATAGCTGGCAATGGGCAGCCAATTATTTTGTAGGAAGGTAATTTCTTCTGCAAATATTCTTGAGCTTTCAGTTTTCTATGTAATTTGATTAAGCTTGGGAGTAACACATATGGGGGGTTGTTTCTTTGGTGAGAGTTGTAAGGGCTTTTAAGGTGTTGTGCTGTCCAGGGTGGTTGTATCCCGTTGTGGATGTCAAGGAGTTGGTCCTCTGGCCTTCTAGTCTGGATTCCGGTTGTGTGACGGAGTTAAGAAGCTTTGAGCTTTTCCAAGAGGAAGTGCAGTTGGATCTCATTCCATGGTCTGATTAACATTGGGGGTCCTTCGGAATGAATTTGCGAGTACCAGCACTTACTTTAAGAAGGAGTACAGGATGGATAAGCAGTCTCCTAGGGTAAGCACACTGGGAAAGAAGTGGCAGTAAAGATCTTGCTGCAGACGACACCATCTAATATGTGTCGAGTTTCGAGAGTTAGTTCTTTAACCGATTGTTTGAGGAATAGCAGACCAACGTTGCCTTTGAGCAGTGTGATCCTCTTTCTGAAACCAGATTTTGATGCTTCCCAGTATGATGAGCCGTTGTTGGTATATGGAAAGATTAGCAACCACATCAGCCAAGTTGTCTGAAAATAAAGTGTTGTGTAGATGATAATGAAGTTAAGTATTTGAACAGATTAAGGCGAGCGATATGCAGTCCAGGATGTTGTTGGAGAATGCAGTTTTAACATAGATGCAGTCTCTGAGGACAAGTGAAATTCCTCCTCCTCTTTAACCCTTTTTCTTTGGCAAACTTAGTCTTGAAGCCCACGAGAATGACTTCAAGTGTAACCAGAGAACCCGAGTGCTAGGATTCAGTGATAAAGAGTAGGTCTTTTTAATTCTTGATGTCAGAAGAATGTTTGACAATAGAGCTTGTTTTGACGAGGAGGCATTAACCTTCTGACCTTTTTTGTGACTCCTTTGTGCAGGCAGAGGGAATTGGATCCACTTGTTCATTTCTTGGTTGGATGGGGGAGTGGCCACCCAAAATCTCTTGGTTGCTGCATTCATCTTCAAGCACTCTTAGTAGCTTTGTTGTGAGATCAGGCTGGCCATTCTGTCTCCAGCAGGCAATGCCAGTGTGAAGGAAAAAAGAGAATTTAAATTTTGGTGAACTTCCCAGTTATCCTGCTGCCTTTATAGATGAGTCAATGCTAACTGCCATGCTTAACTGCAGTATTGCCATTGCAGTGTTGTGCCCTATGTTCTAATGCATATGCCTTAACTACTAAAGGCTTATCTACCACGTATCCGTGCTCGCTTTCATCTTGCTCGCCTCTGACGTGTTTCCCTTCTGGCATACATAAGTATATTTTAGAGAGACTCCTTTCTAGCAGACGGAAGTAGTCATTAGCAAGCAGGCCATTGCACTCCGAACCGTGTGAGAATCGTGATGTATCGTAAGATTTCTTCCACTGACGTCCAGATTGTGCCTTCCCAGGCGGGAAGAAGGCAGCTTCTGTCTACAAGCTGTATGCTTGGACTGTAAATAGACATTTGAAACATTGCCATGTCAGAACCTCCCTTTCCATTGAAACACATGTGTGCTCTTCTTTATAAAAGCCCTGGGACCGCAGGGAAGGGGGTTGCTGCAGAGAGGTAATTCTCTCATTGGGTTGCTTTTGTCCTGTGTATGCAGGCTTTGCTGACTGCTGCTAAAGATGTCCATCAATCCACCTGGAGAGTCTGTGGTTCTTTTCCACGACATAAATAAGGTGCCGTTTTATGATGTAAGTTGTAATCAATGCTAACTCCTGGAGCGAGATGCTTCTGGGAGTTTAGTGAGGTAGGTCTAGTGACTGAGGAAGAAATAGTTTAAAGGTGCGTGTGGTTCCTTGAGTTTTGTAATAGTTCTCTGTGTGCCGAATTGCTGGCTTGAGGAGAGACTTAGTTGTTCCAGATGTAGGAATTTGTTTTATGAGGTATTTAGAGATGAAGTCTGTCAGGGAGCTTTTCTAGAGGTGATGATAGGTCTACCTCTAATGACCTCCTAGATTGAGCTGTAAGTGTTGAGAAAGCAGACTCATTTGTTTTCCTGCTACATTATTCTGCTACACTTCTACTATCTTTCAGTCTTCTGGATACAATGCCGAGTTGCTGAATGGCACATGCAGTGGTTACATACTGTTGTGTGCAGGGTCGGCGCTAGTCATGGCAGCATGTGTGGATGCACTTGGCCCGCGCCTGCTGGGGCCCCGCGCTGAGGGAGCTGTTGACTCCCTCTTGCAGAGTGCAGAGTGGGCTGTGTGCTCAGATTCCCTAAGCTTGCTGCTGTCCACTGTGAGCACACAGGCGGTACACGCTGCAGCCTGCATGATGTCAGGGAACCTTGTCGGAATATCTTTACAAAAACGGCTGCTGTCCCTCGAGGTTTGGCTCCCTTTTGTTTCTTCTGGGGAGGCGACGTGTCACCTTTCAACCTCCTGCTGTAACTCTGGAGAGGCAATCCCTTTACCCCCATCCCAGTGGCACAATAGGCTCTACAGGCCTCTTAAGCACTGCTGATCACTTTCTTTCTTGAAGCAGAGCGTTTAACATGGGTGCAAACTACTATTGACGGAGTATTTAAGAGACCATTGTCGTGTTAAGATCTGCAAAGGGGCATTTTTATTTTGAAAGCAGATGTAAAGCAGCAGTTAGCTGCCTAAAATATGTGCCTTCCCCCAGCACAATTAAATATATTGCACTAAACAGTTTTAGCTATTTGCCTTATTGCCAGATGTTTATGTGTCCACAGCCAAAAAGTGTTTAAGTAGAATGTAACATTTTCCTCACATTATATATGAAGCAGGCAAGTGAACCATGAATATTTACCAAGGATGTGACAAGAGAGGTTGTCATCCTGGAGACTGGAGGGGACATTTTCACTGGTTCTGGCCCTGTACTGATTTCCAGGGAAAACGTTGATACATGTGGGTGGACAGCATCCGCCCACTTTTTTCAACGGGTAGACACAACCCCAGTTCTGTGTTTTTGAGGCTAGCATTAAAAAAAAAGTGCTCAAGCGTTCACCAGGTTGTCGTGTTTCCAATGCAGAGGCTTACTCACAAGAACACACAAAGTGCCATCAAAGCTAACGTCTCCTGTTTGGTTTTCGTTTTCTTTGAACTATTTTATTATAAACTGTTGGGCTTAAAAGGTGGGCACCTTTTATACTTTGCTAGTGTAGTCATTTGAAATGTTCCTCTCGGATTGCCATGTTTTCACTGCTGCCTACATACAGTCATTATCTTGTAATGTCACTTCCTGTGATGTCACTGCCTCTGATGCTATCACATGTACATTAAGGGGCCCACACTTAATTTGCTGCACTTGGCCCCGCACATCCTAGGGCTGGCCTTGTTTGTGAGGTTGCTCATATGTGGCGGTGCTTGTAGCTCTTTAACTCACAGAACATTGCATGAGAGCTAACATGGAGGAGAGCTAATTTCGTTTAGCAACGTACCAGATAATTCTTGCATCATGACAGTTGAACTGGTGTCAACAGCAGAGCGTCAGAGAGGGTAGTGGGATAAGACTGATAAGCCGAGAGGCTCTTAATTCTCTTTCTGAAAAGCAAACACGATTTGCGCTGCCCACCTAATCAGGCTGTGCCTTCAGCCTTAGCAATGCACAACAATGAATACTAAACAATCCCGTTGCATGTATGTTTGAGCAGAGGTTAGTCAACCTATGTAAAGCCAATCCAGCAATCAGTCTAGAAATGCAAAACAATTACTATTATGGCATTGATGGAGTGAAGTAAAGTTGAGTCGAAACTAGTCAAGCAGTTTAAAAAACAGTCTTGCAATTTAGAACCAATAGAAACATTCAGCCAGGGGTCAATCTATATTATGAGACACTCCAAGCCTGCATTCTCTAATGTAGCGTTGAATGATCAGTGATGAGGTGAGATCATAGAAAGCAACTAATAATGAGCAACCAAGTAACATGATGGATTAGGACGTGGAATCAATGTAGCAGTGCAAGAGTTGATCTAGCCACACAATCCAATTATTAATATGCGACCAAGGAGTATGGTAAAGTTGGTCAATAACCAAGTTATCAGTGTAGTAATCTAGTGATGCAGAATACTCGGTGTTATGCAATTAAGGAGCAAAGTAAAGTAGGGTGATGCATAAGCTAATTGAATTTTCATTTTGTCTATTAGACGATTATTTTGGAAATGGAACAATACATTGACTCTCATGAAAAATAATCTGGTTGTGCAGCCAATTATATGCCTATTCGACGGTAGATCTAAGGGTGTGAAAAATGAATCTAGTTGTTTAGCCTACATCTAGTTTTGTGAACCATTATTCTAGCTGTGCAATAATGATAACTCTAGTGGCATGAAACATTAACCTGTCTATGCAACAATTGATTTTACTATGCAATTATGAATCGGTCTATATAACAATAAATCGATCAGTGTAAAATGAATTTGGCTGTGCAACAATGTATCTGGCTATGCAGCAACTGATCTAAAGGCGAGAAGAAAATAATCTGATTATGCAAAACAAAAAAGATGTGGCTACTCAAAAATGTGTCTGGCAATGCGACAATTAAGCAGGAAATGCACCAAGAAATCTAGCTATGCAACAGAAATCTTGCTGGGCAACAAAAACCCAGTGGTGCAAAAAATAAATCTGGCTATACAAAAATAAGTCTAGCTGTGCAACAACTATTCAAGCGGTGTAAAATTAATCTTGCTAAGCAACAATATACCTGGCTATGCAACAATAAATCTAGTGATTTGAACAATGTATCTGTCAATATAATACATCTATTTATGCAGCAAAATAAGCTGGCTAGTTGACAATACATCTAGTGGTGTGAACATTAAGCAAAGCCTATGCAGTAATACATATGAATGTGAAATAAGACATCTGGATATGCAAAAATAGTCTATTGGTATAAGAAACTAATCTGGCTATTCATCAGTAATTATGGTTATGCAAAAATATATCTAGTGGTTTTGTAAAATGAATCTTGCTATGTAACATTAGGCTATGCAACAATTAAATTAGTGTTATACAAGAAATGAATCTAACGGTGCAAGAATACATCTGGCTGTGTAGCAATAAATCTGGTGGTGTGGGAAAAAATAATCTGGCTATCCAACAATTAAACTGCCATTGGAACAATATTTCTGGCTGTGCAGCTATAAAATGAGTGCTGTGAAATGAATCTGGCTAGTTCACTGTGATTTTATTGCAGGAATAATAGTGGCGTACAATTACAAAGTGTAATAAATATTGCATGAAAAAAGATTGAAATGCCTTTTACAGTGCACATTGTAAAAATAGCAATTATTTTGGTGGGACCCCTCCAGTACGCCTTACCTCTCCTACTCCTAAACTCTTCTTGTGTGCCTCCCCTTTTTCTCAATTTTAACCTAAATCAGTTTTTTACACATAAAACCCATTCCTATATATTACATTTTCTTTTCTTTATTTCAATATTCTTTTCTGCTTTTAGGTACTTTTTTACCCACTCTGTTATTTCTTGCAATATTATTTCATCTTTTTAAATTAATTCTTTATTATTTCCTGCAATATTATCACTGGACAACATCTGGTTATGTAATAGTAAATCAGTTGTATACAAAATGAATCTTGTGGCTTTGCAGCAGTACATTTGGTCATGCATTAATAAATCTTGCTTTGCACCAATTAATCTGGTGATGCAGCAAAACATTGAGTAGTGTAAAATAGTGAATCTGTCTATGCAACAATAACATTTGGCCATTTAACAATTATTCTAGCTTCATATCAAGCTGTACCCTCTGTTGTTCCCACATACCTGCAATGCAGGTTTTGTGATGGTGAAGCACAGCGTCGTCGAATGGGCATCCAGTCTGGACCTATGAGAGAGCGACAGGGAAAATCTCCCTGCCCACCGGGTTCAAGAATGGACAATTTAGCCCAAGGTAGTGGGAAGACTCTCAGTACCACATGGAAGGAAAAACACACCTACATTTTAAGGTAGTGTTGAGACAGTGTGTACATTGATTATGGGCGAGAACTAGGGTGAGTGTAGGAAGAAAGAAGGAACAAGAAAAAGTGAGCAAAGCAAGGGGAAGCAAAAGCACTAGGGGGAGAAAGGCGCACAAGCAGATAAGCACGGTGGGTATACCTTCAAATTAAGAGAAGGTTAAGAGAGAAGGCCCATACGTATGTCACCTAGCATAGCTTCAAGGTTAGAGGATCGTAAGGGGGAAGTCACAAAGGCAACAGAGGAGAGAAGAGTATCAGCCTCACCTCAGGGCAAAAGGCATTGAGAAGCGGAGCTCTGAAGGTTCACCTGGCTGCTATTCAGACTTGCATGAAAGCAAGGCTTACAGACGGTCCGGTCATCATCAAGTGCAGTGGAAACGTGCCATGGGGCCTGAAAGAACATGGCGGCTCCCCTACTGGTAGGCCTCTGAGGTGAGAATTGCAAGATAATGGCAGATGAGGATGGCCCCCAGGCACTATTGACAATAGCATTGACAGTGAATGTAAGGGGAGCTACACAAGCACAAGGAGACACTGTGAGGCAGTAAAAGTGGCACTGCAACAAGAACAACAAACTGTAACAACATATTTGGCTTTGCAACAATATAGCTATCTGTGCAACAATTACATTGTCTATGCAATAAGCAATGAGCAAATCAATCTGGCTATTCAACATTAAATCTAGTGGTATGTAAATGTTAATCTGGCTAGGCAACAATTAATCTGACTATGCAACACATAAATATATGTCAATGCAACAATAAATCTGGCTATGTATCAACAAATCAGGAGAGTGCAGGCAGTGTGAATTTGACCTGTACCTGCAAGATCCTTGATAATGACATGAACAGTGGGAATCATTGGAAATGAAAATGAATATTCTATCCATCAAAAATTGCTTTTGTGTCTGCCCTCAAGAAGTCTGGATGTTTAAAAGCAAACAACCCACACCATTGGCCGAAACTCGAGTTGGCAGTATTAAATCAATTGATGATGTTTTAGTATGTTTTGAGTGTGAAATTACATTGTATATTGTTTGTAGGTGGCAAGTCACTGAAATGCCACATTGTTTAGATTAGCAGCCTACAATAGTGGAAAAAAGGTGGCGCCAGCTGGGATGTCTTTACCAGTAAGCTTTTTTTTCCAGATTTCATAATACATAAGTGTTTTGTTCTTCTATTTTGTTTTTCTCTGTGAATTGTGATGTGGTATGAATGAGCTGTACATGAGGATGATTGTTTGGGTTTGAAAGTCTAGTGGATGGATTGTCGCGAGGCAGATGAATACGTCATTCATGGTGTTGCCCCCTACCTGACTCGATATCGTAAGAGCGAGAAGAGTATGTCATTCATGACATCTGCCCCTCCTTCTCCTCTATACCACAAATATGAGAAGCAATATGCACTTAGGAAAGCACACTGACCTTATCCTGGAACAATAGAAGAAGAAATAAACCTGCTAACTCAAGAAGAAATGAACATTCTGTGACTTAGGATGACGAGAGCAAGTGACCTTACTGCCAAACTGACACACAAGCGTACAAAAGCAGATTTGCAGTCACCATGAAGAAACACTGACATTAGGTCAAACATGTATTTAGACATGAAGACTATTACATGCACCATATAGAAATGAAGAGCATAACATTATCAATGTATACAATGAAACTCAACACGAACAATATTCATATATAGCTTGCTAAACATTGAAATGGAACAGTAACAAGTGGTTATCTTGAATAAAATGGATGGTGATGCCACGTTAGAGTGAATGGGAAACCTCAAAGAAGACTTGAAGCTGCAGGGAGATTCGACTTGCTGAAATTAGCTGAAATACAGATCCATGCATGCCAGATAGTGGCTGCATGCCACCCTTCCAAGGTTACTGTGGAAAAAGGATGTCTGCATAGTTCCCAAGAGAACAGAAGATAATAATTCTCAAGCGTAAGACATATTTCGCTTAGATTAAGTAGAGAGCAAACAACCTTTGAAAGCCAGGTGCCCATTAATTAAAAGCTTGATACTGCACTAGGGATGGATAGACCAGGTCTCCAGTGGCTAAAGAGAGTAATTACACCTGCATAAAGATGAGCTATAATCCTAGTTAAAGCCGAGTAGAATAATTCAAAATGTGGTCACCTTCACTCTCCACAAATTCACAGAACAGAGATGCCAAACAAGGCCAAGTTCAAAGCTAGATGGCCTGGCCTGTGGCCTAGGAAATCATGGATGGGGTCTTATTTAATTGGAAGCAGCAGTTCCTTGATGTCACTCCCCCATACCACTATTTCTGCTCATGTGCTGATGACCTGTCCAATGTCCAAAGTTGGTGAGAAAGAGGCCAACCAATCAAAAGTCTCAATGTGATGCAGCCTGGTGCTGAGGTGGTCTTTCTTACCTTTATCAAATTAGGGATAACCTTAGGTGGAGCCATCAAATAATTCTGCCCAATGAAAAAACGAATCCCTATACATTACATATGTAGACAATTCCCCTAAACAATTCCTCATCCGCATAGGTTTTTGCAACTAACATTATGATAGTATGTCAACAATGATGCGTTTTACATTTATAAATTGTTGTTTTGTATTGAAACATTGGAAGAGCTTTTGAGACCTTCGTGCTTATTGCTGTCCCTGCTTCATAAGGACTGTAAATAAAGCAGACTTTGCCATGTACTTTATCTATTTCTGTCATTGGGCGCAGGATTTCCCAGCCTGTCTAGTCTGCTTACGCTAGAATTTGTTGGTGCCACATTACAGGATCCCATGGTACAAGTGATGTACCTTGTAGCTTTTTATGAATATTAATTAGTCATATATAGGAATGGTGTTTATTGTTTCTTTTCTTTTGCACAATTTGCAATTTCCTGCACTTGCTAAAATCACTTTGTCATGTTTAACCTTGATCTGTATTTGTTTAAATAAATGTTTTGCACATGTTGAAAAAAAAACAATACATTAAGTATAATTGGATCATGTCTGTGAGGATTACATTTGGGATTTGCATTTTCAAGTTATTTAGTATATATATATATATTTTTGAAAAAATGCATAAATTGTACTTTGGGATCCCTTTGTTTTCTGCAGAAAGTGCAGAAAAAACTCAGCCTTTTTTAATTCTGATATTAGTTATTTGAGTACCTTTGGGTTGGGTAATTGGAACACCTCTTATTTTCAGCACATCAAAACACCACTAGCAAAGGCCATTTTTACATATTTATTTGTGTTTTTAAGGTGCCAACTATGAGCACGGTCACTTTAAAGCACCTCCAAGTCAGTAGTAGGGCTACAAATATCTGATCACAGGCCTTACTAACATTCATATCAGTTAAGAGCCAGAGAAAGTGAGGATGAGAGAAGTTGCAACTGAAAAGTACAGGAACCCAGTTGGAAAACAATCAAATAGAGCCAGTGATTGGGAAATGGGAGAAGGACAAGTCAACTGAAGTACAGAATCTCACTTTGGTGCCAGAGGGGAGAACGGAGAGAGGGTTAGATACAAGACTAGAGGGAGGGAGGAGACATTGTAAGTGCACACCAAAGTGGACGATCAACCAAAAAACAGCGAGACAATAGCTTAGTGGAGAACAAACAGTTTAGAGGCAGCAAGAATGCAAGGGGGCAAGAGCAAATGTCTTTTTAAAAAGGAAAATGTTCACTCTTTTCTGGAAAGGCGGTATTTTTTTCTCAGATGTGAGGGCAATTGGAAGGTCATTCCAGAGGTCCACAAGAAGTGTTCCAAGTTCGGCCACAATGCTATTTTACCAAAGGTCACCACCACAAGAGTCTTCAAGCAGTGAACTTGACGCTGCCAATACAAAATTTCTCCCTCTTTTGCATGATGAAGAATGCAGGTCTAGAGTCCGAGACGGACTTGTGTTTAAAACAGAGAGGTGTGAAGCTGATGTTGGCTGTAATCATTATGAGAGGGAATTTCCCAAATGGACACCAATAGCCATCTCTTGAGGGCCCTCCAAGTGGTCCTCTATGCATTGGATGTTAAGGCATTGCCTCAGTGAGTTCCAGATAGTGGGGGCTTGGACACAGAAGAACATTCTGTTTTAAGAGAGTTGATTTGAAAGGTACACACATTACAAAATAAACCGACATGATAAATATATACATCCATATAGAAATATTTTAAATGCAAAGAGTATGGTAGATGTTACCACTTTTATTTTTATTTTGCTCATCATTAGTGGAAGGCTAAGAGTACCAGAATGCGTGGCAATGTTATGCACCTTAAATCATGTAGAAAATGTGACACATGATAAGGCTGCCTACTTATAGTTATTGTTACATATGCAAAATGCCCCATGTAGCTCCAGCACCTGGCACACATTGTACTCTATCATTTGTTCAACTTTTCTGCAAACATCAAGAAGAGGATCAATGATTTACGGTCCCAGCAGCACAATAAAGTGATGATTTTGATACATATAGTTATCCATTGTGCGTATTGGAAGGAAGCCCATAATATCTACCCCGATTTCTCATTTCCTTTCCTAGAATGTCTGATGGAGCCCAGAAGAAAATGTTGTAATACTTTTCAAAACCTGGTGAAAAATGCTGAACAGATGAACCTACAAGTAAGCAAAGCAAACAGGAATCGGGTTCTAGAAGAGGCCGCCAGCACTAGTATCAAAATTCATACAGAAATCCAGACAGCAGGCATTCCACTCAGAGAGGGATTGGGTGGCACTGGTATCACTGATGAAGACCGTGAAATACCTAACTACAGTGACACAGAAATGCCAAGTACTTGCAAGGAATCTGGTCAATTATAATTTCCACAACATTTAACTCCCTTAACGAAAGGCATACTCCCTAAAGGCTGGAAGATGGACCAGAAACAAAATTTTCGAAGCAAGTACCCATGTTTGATTGTTAGAGGACTCACTCTTGGATACACTATTTGTCGTCAAGTGAACATCTTTGGTGCAGAGAAAACTCACGGGATGAAGGTGTCTAAAGAATGAACTTAGTCAAGCAACAAAGATCCTTACGAAAGAAGATTTCCAAACATGGACTAACAAAGGCACACATCACACCGTCAAAAATATTGGAGCAGGTAAAAAAGATACATTGCTGAAAGTAACATCTAGAGCCCAAACAGCAAAATATCATCAAGTGTCAGAATATTCTGTGCAGCTTATAAAGAAGCAAAGCGGAACAGGCCAGCCTGTGATTTTGAATCTGAGATAGACTGCCAGCAATTGAAGGACCTATGTAGGGGACACATTTTACATTCTGATGTGGCTTGCTCAAATGTAGACCAACACATTTCATCGGAAATTAAATGAAAGGTGTTTGACAAAATAGTTGCCTTTTCTCCTAAAGTGAGCCTTTTGCTTGATGAGACAACTGCCTTAAATAAAAAAGGTGCTTTAATTGGGTCCCTACGTACTCAGCTATAGGATATAGGAGCTAATATTTTAGTTGACCTTATTGAGCTCAGTGATGTGTCTGCTGAAGGTATAGTAAACAATTTGCTGTCTGTGCTCCTAAAGGACCCAATTAACGTAAGTGAGGACTTTCTCACCAAATGTCTGGTGTCAGTTGCTTGTGATGGAGCACCAGCAATGTTTGGCTGCAATAGCGGGGTTGTGAAAAGGTTACAAGACATAATTTCTCCCAATATTGTTGCCTTGCACTGCTCAGCACACCACTTAGAACTCACAGTCAACGCAGTCATGGAAGACATTGGAGCTGCAAATCATTTTAAAGCATTGCTAGACAAACTGTACTCTCTTTTTAATACATCTGTAAAAAGTAATTTGCATCTAAAAGAATGTGCAGATGGGCGTGAAATTCAGCTTCGTAAAATAGTTACAGTGTTACATACTCGCTGGGTTGCCTGAAGCTACAGAACAGTACAGTCTGTTTGGAATGCTTATCGTGCTCTTTACAAACACTTTACCTTGGCATCTAGTGATAGCTCTTGTGCTGGCACAACATTAAAAAAATGTTCACTGGACAATGTAGGCACCTATCGTCTGTGCAGTTTGTTGCTAATCTTGGCATTATGTTTGATGCACTTCAAGAGTTATCAGATTGCGGACACATTTCAGTGTTTGACACAATGGTAGAAAGGGGAGGAAAACATTCTTCCCAGTGTGAGAAGGCCATAGAAGAAAATAGGTTCCAAGGAGTGAACCTGCATAAAGGAAAGTCGTGCGACAAAAGAATGGAACATGGACAGTTTTTCTGCAGTCTTGCAGAAAGTGTATGGAATCGTTTGTTGTGTACAGGAGGATCTGCTGTTGACAACAAAGTTGGGTATGAGAAACTAATAAGCAAAGTAAACGTTTTGTACAAACATTACTGGCCAGGTGAGTTACCACCTATGTATGGAGAAAGTGAGGTAGAGTCTCTGTCTGAAGGATTTGATATTGGTGACACTCGGCAAACCATTCGGGCTTACAGGGAGCATAGGTAGATAGGTGGAAAAGAAGTTCATAGACACTATAAGGAACCTTTGACAGCTGTGAACATTATTGCTATCTCCACTGCTGAGTGTGAACGAGGGTTTTCACACATGAATATTGTCTGCACATCAACAAGATCATCCCTGCATACTGACACAATTTCGTCCTCATTAATGATTAATCTTGTTGGCCCACTATTAAAGAAGTTCAACCCCATCCCCTATGTCAGTTCATGGGTTGCAAAAGGACACAGATCCGCTGATGATACTAGGAGTAAGGAACGAATAGAGGACACAGCCAGGTCAGATTTAGACATCTTATGGGCTTTTATGAGCGAATAGAGCCAACTATGCACACACTATTGCACTTGTAATTATTGGATATACTATTTATTTGTACTTTATTAACTGCTATTTGCATTTGTTTGTTTTGGTTATTCATATATTGCAATGTGCACTTGACTATTGCAGATTATTTTAGCTATGGTGACCCCAAACAGCTGTTGGCAAAGTTGTGAAAGAATCTGTAACTGGAGTTATGGCATTTTGTGAAATGTTATATCAAATATGTTGCCATGTGCTGCTAACTATTTTGGCTGACAGAATGTAAAATACTTCAAACAAACACAAAATGTAAATAGCATCTGACAGCTTATTTAATTAATATTGATTCAGATGCCTTCTATCACCACTGGCTCGTTTTCTAAGTTTAAA
Source organism: Ambystoma mexicanum (assembly GCF_040938575.1). Classification (NCBI taxonomy): domain Eukaryota; kingdom Metazoa; phylum Chordata; class Amphibia; order Caudata; family Ambystomatidae; genus Ambystoma; species Ambystoma mexicanum. Next base: position 1,103,812,411 of record NC_090930.1, on the reverse strand, counting down.
ATGAAAACAAAACTTTGCATTTTGTGCTTTTTTGTTTGGTTCTATTTTCAATGTGTTTATTTATTCTTAGTGTGTTTATTTATTCTTTAATCCCTGAGAGGTTAAATAGAAAAGGGTTTTTGAGGATGTCTCAGGTTTTTAATTACTGCAGGATCTGTTAAATTTCTTTCAAGCAAACATATTGTTTGAAATGCAGTTTAATATTTTCCTAGTTTACCTTAAAAAAAAAACCCTGACAAATGAGACTGCAGCTCCACTAAGAGACATTTGGGACATTGGGGAGCATTTTACAAAATTGTTAAATAATATAAAGTCCATAGCTTCTCGACCGTTTTATCAAATGCATTATTACTTCGAGGACAGCAAGTATAGTCCAGGGGTGTAATAAGAATGGTCTAGAAGTGTGTGTTCAGATGCACTCTTTTACCTCTGGGATTGCTGAAACCGCTAAACCTACCATAACAAATGTTTTCCAACATTAAATCATTTTAATTCCTCAACACATGTGTGCTCCTTTCCCATCTATCCCACTACTAAACTTTGCCAGCAGTTGCTACAGCACCAAACATGTGGCATGGAGCAGCAGCACTGTGATGGGCTGGTGATTTGCCGCTCTAGTACTTAGCTGGGCCACAGGTGCTGCTGCGCCGCCGTGGCCGGCATTAGTGAGGCAAGATTGTTTGGGCCCTGGCACTTATTGTTTTTACAAATTAAGCACTGGACACGACTGAGCAGATGTTTGCTTTACTCAGTCTGGCCCCTGCATGATTCACAATATGTGCATGTCTCTAGATTTTGACATCAGGAGTTAAAGAAAAAAATGTTTTAGGGGTCAGCCAAACGCACTGTTGATGTCTATGGTAAACAGTCAATATAGAAGGACAATGGGGGGTCATTACAACCCTGGAGATAGCCATGCCGATATTTGTGACATGGCTACCCCCATTCCGGGTACCGGGTCCGGGTTCCTGGAATGGGGAAATAACGGGCTATTCCGATGTTGGGGAGCCCGGTATGTCCCCATTCCAGGAACCCAGACCCTGTACATCCCCATTCCCATTCGAGCACCCATAGGGCTCAATGGGAATGGGGAGCATGCTAACAACAGGCCCTTTAATGACGAGCCCATTGTTAGCATGCTGGTCTGCTTGCGGGACCTGCTAAGGACGCCTGGTTTTACCAGGCGACCTTACCCGGTCCTGCGAGCAAACCTCGTAATGCGGCGGTAGGGGGTTAACGGGGCCGGCAGCTCTACCGGCCCCGTTAACCCCCTACCACCAGGGTCATAATGACCCCCAATGTTTTTTCACATGAACTGCAACAGGAAATTTGTTTATTGTTGTTGCATTAAAGAACATTCTACAGGGCACTATCACATTTAACAGGGCACTGTCATGGATAGTTAACTTTCACCCAAGAAATAGACCTCAAGATCCAGTAGCATGAAGAGACCATGCACATGCCAGCAGTGCGTGGTAGAACCCCAATAATCTGTCAGGCGATAGGTGAGACCCCCTTATTTATTCATTTATTTATGTGTTTATGTATTTATTTATTTATTTATTTCAATGTATAAAGCGCTCAACGGCCCTTGGGCATCAGGGCGCTGTTACAGGAAACCTTGCTTGGACGAACAACAGTTAACATATATTTTACATCTTACATGTTACATTTTAAATACAGTTGAAGTAACACATGTTAAATTTTAAATACAGTAGTTTACAGAGGGTGTTTCTGCTCATAGACAGGAGAGGGGAGTTGTATCCATGAGTCACGATAGGTTCTAGTCACCAGCCCTATACCTCCAGTTGAAGCCTTAATTCCAAACCCTTTGACTGTTCAATCCAGAGGGAGCACACAGGGGTGGACTCGAGACCAAAAGCGGCCTTGGAAATAATTTTCAAAGTGGCCCCATACTACACATTTTGAGAAAGCCCAGCCCCTTTCTCATGAAAACATCTGGAAATAAAATAGTTAAGCATAAAAAAGAAGCTCATGGTGCAGAGGCTTATGGGGAAATCTCTAGAGTTCCCTGCAGGCCAGTCCACCCCTGGGAGGACATGTCAATATAGGACTAATGAATGAGTGCATCCCCACTATTTAATTAAGAGAACACAAAGCCCATTGAGCCCCACTTTGAGATAGTACTCCTTAGGATTCCACCAAAATGGCAAAAATAAATTCCATGAGCCAAAACAGATGTAACGGGCCAATTCCAGTTTATTGCACCACAAGATAAAAAGGAAACACAGTATTTAATATACATGTCTTCTTCAAAGTGAATGACAACTTTTCAGTACCATATGGGGCCATAAAGAATATTCATTGCAAAAGCTACACTAGCCTTGCTACCAGTGTCATCACAAATCCCCGACTCTAATCAAATCGTTGAGTTGGGACATCATTATCTTCCGTCCCCGGTCTGGGCATCTCATCCTCATTAAGGAGAGAAAATGCAGACAGAAAGGGTGGGATCTTCTCCTGAAAGTGGGACACTCACTGAAAACGCGTAGCAGTTTCAACATGGAATCACTCCTGCGTCACAGCGAAAGTCTCCTCAGAAACCAGCTCTACTGCTTATCCAAGAGCTCCGGACGTCACCTCGCCCAGCACTGGAGAAGTGCAGTGCATGTTGCGAGTGTCTGCTGCTTTCAGCACAGGCCATGCACACAGACAAGAAGCAGAAAAAGAAGCCTAAAGCACTGTGGGCCTTTCCCTTCGTGCAGGAACCTCAAAATACGTTTACAGTTCCCAATAACCACTCAATTTTTGTTGTGCGCATAGAATTGGAAAAAATAAAATTCCTTTGCCAGCGACTATCATTTAAAATGATTATAGCATTTCTAAAGAAGGGAGGAAAGAAGGAAGGACATGACTAAAGGGAGAAGGAAGAAAGGAATTTGAGATCCACAACATGGTTTTTTAAAAGTGTTCATTTCCCTGTAGTGACTGTTTTATTCTTTCAAAAAATACATGATGCACAAGCGTGCCACATTAGTCTTCTTTACACAAGTAAAAAGACACAATTAATACGTCTAACTGGTGTCACTGACAGGTGAGTTCAAAGCGCATTTTCATATTCAGCAGAAGAAAACTTGCAGGCGGGCTTACTGCAGGAGTCAGACTAATGACATTAAAAACCATCATAAATCTCAGCTGACAAAACATCCCATTCCTGAAGAAAATCTGATGAGACACCGCAAAAGAGCTAGCACTCGTTGCAAAATGTAGGCCACAACGACCAGCCAATATAACAAGCGCACCATGTCAGGAAGTTGCATAAAAGTGCTTTGAAATATGCGCATTCGGTAGAGAGTTCGAACTCTGCAAGATGGTGGTTAAACACCACCTATGAATCAAAGCCTACAATAGTGTTCCCCACACAAAACAGCCAGTTTCTTATTGTATGGTATAGTGATGTTTATTTATAAAGCGCCTCTACAAAGGCAAGTGTTTCAAAGCGCTCAAGGAGGGTGGGGAACATGGGGAAAAACAACAGTCGCGATGAGCCCGTGAAATTTTGAGGCGATAAAAGTCTGCAGAGGCAGAGTAAGTGCATATAATAGATTTAGCAGTTGAAGCACAGCAAATAAGCCTGATGACGATTCTGCAGTTTTACCACGTGCAATTAAAGGGTGAGGGCAAGGGAGTACAGACAGATGATCTTCAGGCATGGTGCATTTGGACCGTGCAAGTGCACAGATGGTCACAGGGAGGGGGAGGTCCAAGCGCACCCAGTCGGTGCAGAGAGAGCCACTCTCATGGGTTATTTCTCAAGTGCAGTGAGGATGGGTTGGGTGCAGGATCCTGAAGCAAGTGCGAGAGAGGACTGGAGGGTGACTGGACCTGTGAGACTCTAAGGTACACCGGCAGCCAGTCAGCAAGCTGTGAAGAAGAGGAGGGAGAGAGGGATACAGCAGAGAGCTAGGTTAGCAGGGTAGAGGGAAAGAGAAGGAAGAGGACGGTCTTGAATAGTTTCCAGATTTAAGAAGATCAGGGTCAAGACGGAGGGCGGCAGGGAGGCCATTCCAGAGCGAGGCACCTGCTGAGGATCAGGATCTTCCTCCAAATCTCTACTTGGTGAACCGCTCACTCACAGAAGGTTGTAGGTAGATGAGCGGAGGTCTTGTGAGGGACAGTATTTTAGTAGGCAATGTTGCAGGTCCCAGAAGGCCTTGTGGACAATGGAGAGGGTCTTGAACTTGTTCCTTGCAGCCATGGGGATCCAGTGAAGGTATTTCAGCATCGCAGAGATGCGGTTTCTGGGCTTGAGGCCAAGGATTAGTCTTGAGGTTCGGTTCTGGATGAGTTGCAAAGGGTGCAGGGCAGAAGCAGGGAGGTTAAGGAAAAGGCTGTGCAGTAGTCCAGCCTGTAAAGAACCGGGGCTCTGGAGACAGTGAGCCGCTGGGGGAAAGTCAGAAAAGGTAAAGTACCTCTGAGGAGATGTAGCTGATAGTTTTTAGAGATGTCTGAAAAGTGGGAGTAGAAGGATGAGTTGAGTCGAAAATGACCCCAAGGTTTTTAGCCTCACAGGTGTGTGCGGGCGCAGGGCCAAGGGAGGCTGGCCAGAATGAAAGTGGGAAAGCAGGAGCAGGGGTCCCAATGTGAACAATCTCAGTCTTACTGGTGTTGATGCAGAGGTCGTTTGCAGCACACCATGCCTGAATACCAGACAGACAGTCAGAAATGAGCGATGAGGTGGCGGTTGAGAGTAGCCTGAAAGATAGTTGTTTGTCATCCGCATAACACTGAAAGTTAGAAGTGAAAGATGCAATGACCCTACCCAATGTGCCAATGCTTTTGTTAGATGACCCTCATTGCAATTTGGAAAGTTTTAGAAATTCTTAGAAACATTTTTATGAAAGTTGAGATCTGATTGTACAGTTACTCCAAAATAAAAGCAACATGGTAGCTATTGTCCAAAATATCTTTTGTGTACAATGTCCTTTAGAGAAAATGGAACATGTGTTACTATTTTACTCTTACCTACTTCATCTGTGCAACAAGTATAGGATAACACATTTTATTTTAACTTGAGAAAGATTATCAGTTTGTTTATCATGTGTGGAACATGTAATAAGGTGTCTCATATATATATGTATGTATATATATATATATATATTACATGGCCACAGTAGTGGCCATGTAGTTATGGTTAAGTTGCTGTTTCCATAGGAAGAGCACTTATTGGGTGGCTTATAACTTCGCTCTCCCTGGACGGATCCTCACCAAACTTTGCTAAAAAAGTAGTTGGGTCACTCTGAATAGATTTGCAAAGTTTGGTGAGGATTCGTCCAGGGGGGGAAAAGTTATAGGGTGGGTCCCAAAACTTTTTTTTTTCCCATAGACTGAATGGGAAAAAACTTTGCGCATGGCTACAGCCTGAACCGCTGGACGGATTTACACCAAATTTACGGCAGGAGCGGCGGCCTGGTCCCAAAAGCATGCTTTTGTAAATTTGGTGTAAATCTGTCCAGTATTTTTTTTAAAAATGACCAAAATGTAAGGCAAAAAAATTAGTGATATCTGTGTTCGCTTCGCGGACGGACTTCCCTGTTCGCTCCACGGACATCACCCCGATTGGCCCATGGCCTTGCGTCATGTCCACAGACATGCGACGTGTTCGCTGATTGGACGACGAGGGGCGTGGAGCGCGTCAGATTTTCTGTGGCGCCCGCCATCTTGTATTTGCAGTCGACCGCGTACAGCGCAGTGAAACGTGGATAAAAAATTGTATTTAGTGCCGTGTGTTGGTGTGTAAGAGTGTTTGGGGAGGGTGGGGGAGTATGAGATAGGTTCAATGTTTTGTTTTTTTATGTGCTAGACGTTTTTGTTGCATTCGATTTGTCCACGGAGAACACGGCTGTTCTGACATTTTGTAAATAAACTAAATGGTGGGGTGTTTAGAGGACGGAGTATGTGTCATTTTTGTTTGCAAGGAAGGTAAAAATGAGCTATGAACACTTGCGGTGTACTTAATTGTTCGTAAATACACAAACTGGGGGTGTCCTCAGGAAGCTGTCCGTATTGTAATCTGTCTAGTTGAATGTGTTCTAAGAACACTCGCAGTGTCCCGAAATGGTTGCAATTATACAAAATGGGGGTGTTCTGAGAACGTTGTTTGTATTGTTCGTTGTCAGGGTGAAAGTGTTTTAAGAGCACTCCTTTTGTTCGCTAATAGTACAATTTCCTATGGGCGTCAACTGACTTTTTGTCCACTAAAGAAACAATAAATCCGGCTGGTGTGCGCCGACATTATGTGATAATCCTATGACTGGCGTATTGACCTGGCTGACTTGCTTTTGCGACACTAAATCATATCTCCCGCCACTAAGCCTGATATTATCAAAGCATTCATATTCCCTGCCTCTCTCCGTGACGTTACAGGGTGCGTAATCAAACGCGCCCAGTCGTCTCCAGTACTACGCGACTTTACACAGAACCCGGAAGACAACACACATTATGTCACAACACAGCGCGCCACAATTCGGAATATGAAACTGTGATTTAAAAGCAAACAGCAAGATTGTAAATGTTGTAAAGTACATTTATTTGACATCAAATGTTTAGAGAATATTCAGCAATTTGCATTTGTCTTTGTTGTCGATCCGCAAAAGTTCATGTTGAGACACGCAATGTTCCTTTGCGGTACAGAGAGTGTTAGATCAGCTTACAACTCAGTGCGCCACAATTCGGAATATGAAACTGTGGTTTAAAAGTAAACAGCAGGATTGTACATTTGGTAAAGTACATTTATTTCACATGAAATGTTTAGTGAATATTCAGCGATTTGCTATTGTCTCTGCTGTCGATCAGCAAAAGTTTATTTGGAGCCACACGTTGTTCCTTTGCGGTAGATAGGCTGTTGGTTTATGATAAAAGCAGTAAATGGTCGCTCTGATAATCGGAAGGCTGCTCCAACAACGAGCCATTAGACCACCCTATTGGTTGGTATGTTGTTTGTAGCCGCTAGTACTGAGTAAGGGCATATTGGTCCTTGGCGATTGTCCCATAAAATGGTGAGGGTCATGAAGTTGCATATTTGGACCTGCACCTGGCAGTTGAAGACGCCATCCGCTGGAGTCTGTAAATCGTGACATAGGCAAAATGGAGCCACATACCTGTTTTAAAAAACATAAATTAGTATCACCAGCCGATCTTCATTAAAAATCATCATTTTATTTATTAGGGCGTGAAAATATTTGCTATCGAAGATAGTGCAACAGAGTATGTTAATAATAAAATAATAATATTTTCCCATTCATATAGCGCTAAGAACCGTGAGGTATCTAAGCGGTGCTTATTATTAACCACGGTGTGTGGTGTTCATTTATCGACAACGGAAGGATGAAAGGCTGAGTTTGGCCTTGCCGGGATTCAAACTTGCGTTAGCAAGCTGTGCACGGATGTCAAAGCGAGCGCTGTACTCGCTGTGCCACTTGACAGGCTACAGTGAAGTGGCACAGAGAGTAGAGCGGTTGACCGCCTATAGACCGGTTAAATCATTTCTATTAACCCACCCTGTGTCGTCTGCCTTTTTCAGAGCCCTCTAAACGACAGGGGATCAATTTGGCGGTGATAGTGCGCGGTAGAAAACATTATGTCATTTTCAACGAACAAGTTCAACTTGAGCGGTCTTTAATGCTACGCTATTGTTATTATATTTGGTATAAAATAATCTAAATGGTTACTTACAGTACAATTGCAATTTCCATTGTCTACGAGTAGTGCAGTCCCAAAATATGACTCCACGTGTGCCAACGATCTTTCGCATAGTAATATAATATATAAAAGCGGTTTTGTTTCAGAAATTTCATCTTTATCTTCTATTACGTTTTAGCAATAGTCCTTCAAGAGAAGTCTTGCATCACAATCTCTGTCTGTCAAGGTCAAAACACAATACAACCTTATAGTCCGCTTCGTGAGCCTCCCCGGGGCCCGAGAAAAAAATGGAAGCAGCTGACCTTCACTGTGAACGAGCATACATTTTTACTTTGCAACATTCTGTGTAAAGCCATCTGTAGAAGTTGTGGAAGCAGCTGACCTTCACTGTGAACGAGCATAAATTCTTACTTTGAAACATTCTGTGTAAAGCCATCTGTAGAAGTTGGTTTTTGCATGCCATGTTTGTGTATTGTTTGCGTGATATTAAAAAAAGTTTGTTTAAAGGACGTTATGGTTCTAAGTACAGCCGAAAGACCCCTGAAAATCGCAAGTCATGGTAAGCTTTGGAAAATAACTGGCGCCACCACCGTGCACTGCTAAGGCTAACACCCAGGACATTGAAGATGACATCGCAAATGTCATTGATGAAATCACTGATGACATCACGTGTGTATGTACTTTTCATGGAATTTGTGTACTAGGGATTTTTATTATAATGTTGCGAAAAAAGTGTCAAGGATATTGCAATAAATATCATACCGTTATTAGTGCTTTGAACGATGCATTGATATAAATAGTATTGTATTATGGGATTCTATCTAGTATACTGAGCTACTAATGGAGAAACATAGCATTGTGTGCAGAGTACAAGATGAAAGTATAATATGTGTAATGTTAATATGTTGAATAATGAAATAATAATTGTCCTGAAATGTTCGAAAATTCACAAAATGGGGTTGTTCTGAGGACGTTATTCGTATTGTGTGATTGCTTAGCTGTATGCAATGAGGGAATGGCACAAAGAGTAAAGTGGACGCCGTCCGCGGACACCGGGGATGTTCGTGGACAGAGCGTGCTACATCGGGGTTTTTCCAGGAAATCCAACATGGAAAGAAGACTGTACGGATCAGCCAATCAGATGTCGAGGTTGTGGATTTGTGTTGAAAGAGACTGTGTGTGGTGAAGATGGCAGAAGTGGAGAAAGTCAGGGTGTTGGTGCTCGGAGATATGTTTGTGCATGGTTTACAGCAGTACGCTGAATGCAGGCATGTTGCAAAGAACTTTGATGTGAAAGGAGTGGAGGCGGTGTGGAGCAGTGCGTTTGATTGCAATGTACAGGGAATTGTAAAAGTTTGTGAGGATATGGCCACGATGAACAGTCCGCATGTGGTAGTTTTGCACTATGGTGCTTTCCATTTGGGCAACGTCAGTGCCCCTACTTTGTTGGCTGATTTGGAATGCTTGGTTCAATCAGTAATGAAGATCCTTCCAAATGCAAAAGTAATTTTTTCTGGATTACTACCTAGGGCAATATGGGACAATAGTTCAGTTTTTTGTCGTCTGCAAAATATTGCTAGGTGTGTCATCAACCGAGGCATGTGTGCCTTTATGCTTAGAGCTGGTATGTTCTTCTGTAACAATGAGAATATTGATGGCAGTAATGCTGTTAATTTTAAAGAAGATGGCATTTCTTTATCTTTTACGGGAAACGCCTTTCTATTTTGGAATGTAAGGGTTGCTTTGGAGAAGGTTATGTGAAGATTTTAGGAGTAAGTAAGAAAAAAAAACAAGAAAAAAAATACAAAATAACAGGTGTCTGTCAAGCATCTGTAAAAAAAAAAAAACGGCTCTTTTCAGAGCCAACTTCAAAGGGGAAATGGGGCACACTATTTAAATTTACATTCACCACGCTCAGATTTTCGATGTGTCCGCGGACATGGCGGTAGTCCGCGGATATGAAAATCACTACGAGGGGGTTAGTATGTTCTATGTTACATGTATATGAAGTCAGGGATATTATGGTTAAGTTGTGCACTAAAAACCTATGAAATTCAGTGAAAAAACTTTGTTAAAGGGACGTTATGGTTAAGTTGCGCTACTAAAAACCTAGGAAATTCAGTGAAAAAACTTTGTTAAAGGGACGTTATGGCTCAAAGTAAAACCGAAAAACCCCTGAAATTCGGCAGTTATGGTAACATAAGCAACCATAACTCGCGCCACCGTGCACTGCTAACAATAACACCCAGACCATCAAAGATGACATCACAAATGTCATTGATGACATCACTGATGACATCACATGGCTGGCTCTCCCTTTTTATCCTTTACTGACATATCAAAACCACATGGTTTTCTTCAGTAACAGTCAGGAAGTAAAAATTGAAAAGGTACTATATTTGTAGACTTAGGGTCCAGTCACATCATATGAAACATATACATAGCGGAAGATACAGGCTTGAAAGAGAGCAATCCTTTCTGTGCATGAAGATAATCATTATGGTTATCAGCACTTTGTTATAGTTTTATTTTTATTACTCTACCTTCCCTCTATATGCTCATATTTGTATACATTATACTCACTCTCCATAGAGTGAAAGGGAAAAAATTTTTGCTCGTGCCTACAGTCCAAACGGCTGAACGGATTTCCACCAAATTTGGACCAGGAGCAGCGGCTTGGTCCCGAAAGCGTGCTTTTGCGAATTTGGTGAAAATCCATCCAGTAGTTTTTTTTAAAATGACCAAAAAGTAGGTAAAAGAAAATTAGTGATATCTGTGTTGGGTTTGCAGACACACTTCCCTGTTCGCTCCGCGGAAAGTGTCCTGATTGGCCAATCGTCTTGCGTAATGTTCGCGGACATGCAAAATGTTCGCTGATTGGACGGCGTGGAGCGTGAAGCGCGTCAGATTTTTCGGTAGTGCCCGCCATCTTGGATTCGCGGACGTCCCCGGACAGCGCGGTGAAACTTTGTTCAAAATGTGTATTTTGTAGAGTGTGTTAGTGTGTAGGAGTGTTTGGGGAGGGTGGGAGTGTATGAGATAGGATGAAAGTTGTGTTTTTTATGTGTTAGACGTTCTTTTTGTGTTCGATTTGTTTGCGGCCATCACGGGTGTTCTGAAATGTTCTAAATAAACTGACTAGGGGGTGTTCTAAGGAGTCAATATGTGTCCGTTTTGTTCGCAAGCAAAGTGAAACTGTTCTAAGAACACTCGCGGTGTCCGGGGAGTGTTCGTAGGGGGTGTCCTGAGGACGCTGTCCGTATTGTTCTCTGTCAAGTTGAATGTGTTCTAAGAACACACGCGGTGTCCTGAAATGTTCGCAAATAAACAAAATGGGGGTGTTCTGAAGACGCTTCTAAGAACATTGTTGGTGTCCGGGGAGTGTTCGTAGGGGGTGTCCTGAGGACGCTGTCCGTATTGTTCTCTGTCAAGTTGATTGTGTCCTAAGAACACTCGCGGTGTCCTGAAATGTTCGCAAATAAACAAAATGGGGGTGTTCTGAGGACGCTTCTAAGAACACTCGCGGTGTCCGGGGAGTGTTCGTAGGGGGTGTCCTGAGGACGCTGTCCGTATTGTTCTCTGTCAAGTTGAATGTGCCCTAAGAACACTCACAGTGTACTGAAATGTTCGCAAATAAACAAGATGGTGGTGTTCTGAAGACGCTTCTAAGAACACTCGCGGTGTCCGGGGAGTGTTCGTAGGGGGTGTCCTGAGGACGCTGTCTGTATTGTTCTCTGTCAAGTTGAATGTGTCCTAAGAACACTCGCGGTGTCCTGAAATGTTCGCAAATAAACAAAATGGGGGTGTTCTGAAGACGCTTCTAAGAACACTCGCGGTGTCCGGGGAGTGTTCGTAGGGGGTGTCCTGAGGACGCTGTCCGTATTGTTCTTTGTCAAGTTGAATGTGTCCTAAGAACACTTGCGGTGTCTTGAAATGTTTGCAAATAAACAAGATGGTGGTGTTCTGAAGACGCTTCTAAGAACACTCCCGGTGTCCTGGAATGTTCATAGGGGGTGTCCTTAGGACACTGTCCGTATTGTTCGTTGTTAAGTTGAAAGTGTTCTAAGAACTATCGCGTTGTTCTGAAATGTTCGTAGGGGGTGTCCTGAAAACGGTGTCCGTATTGTTCGTTGGCAAGTTCAAAGTGTTCTAAGAACACTCACATTGTTCGCGGACATTAAAAGTTTCCCATGGATCATAGTTGAAATGTTTGACTCTATGGATGTGATATGCTGCGGTGGTTGTTGCCAGGGCATAGAGTCTTGGGTGCATGGCCATTTGGCCATGCACCCAAGATTGTATGCCCTGGCAACAACCACTACAGCATATCACATTCATATTTGCTTATAACTTTGGGTGAAAAACAAATGTATAAGGAACAAAGGTATTAGATACTATGGATGTGATATGCTGCTATGGTTGTCCTTATTATTGTATACTTACTGTTTGGTCTAGTAATGGGAGTCCATGTTTTTCTTCTTCATTTCTGTGATAAAAGAAAATAGCATGTTAGTATTAGTATTTTGTAATGACTTCTTACATTGTATAAGCAATATACTTTTATTTTTTTTCGACCCTCATATTTAGTAGAGTACAAATCAGAGTACTGTGCAATTTGCTCAGTTTCTGTATTTGTTGCTAAAATCATTGGGTCTGTGGGAGAAAAAAAAATCCATGTTGGATTAAAAAAAAACCCTTTTTCTGTTATGCTACAGTTTATTTGTTTCTTTGTTTTCAGTGTTCACTTGTTGTTTCTGGCTAATGCTTTATACTTTGCTTTGTTGTATTTTTTTTTGGAGCAGTAACAGATTCTTCATTTGTTTCGATATTATAAAATTTTGGAACAGTTAGATACCAATTGGCGTATTCTAACTGTCTATTTTTTTAATATATTTTAGTGGTTTTGATTTATCTATTTGGATATTGTTAAATTTTGGGACAGTTAGATACCAATTGGCGTATTTTAACTGTGTATTTTTTGGCCTAATTTAGTGGTATTCATTTATCTGATTAGTTTTTGTAGAATCTTTGAGCTGTTAGATAGCTTTTGGAGTATTCTAACAGTTTATATTATTTTAACACAAATTTATAATTTTGGGACAGTTAGATACCAATTGGCGTATTCTAACTGTGTATTCTTTGGTCTAATTTAGTGGTATTCATTTATCTGATTAGTTGTTGTAGAATCTTTGAGCAGTTAGATAGCTTTTGGAGTATTCTAACAGTTTATATTTTTGTAACACAAATTTACTTAAAGGTTTAAATACAGTTTATTTATCAAATTTTGGTTTTAAGAACATCAAATAAGCATTTGTAAGATTTGCTGGTAATCTCTGCTTTAGCGTAATGGTGCTATCATTACATTCAAACCATCCACATTTCTTTTTTATATATGCAGTGTAGTGCCCTGAATTGGTTGTGGCTACTGCGTGGTAGATTATACCTATTGTTGTGAAGGTTTTCTTACCAAGTGATATTTGACCATGTGTGAATCCAGTCAGCTTGCAGTTGTTTTTGGTATCATCTGCATTGTAACGTAGAAGCATTAGTATTACGTATTTACTATGTGTTTGTATTACTAACGTGGAGCGATTATCTGAATTGCAGGTAGAGCATAATCTACCATGGTTTGCATTTTGTACAAGTTGCTGAAATGGAATGGATTCACAATTTAGTATTGATATATATATGAAGCGTTCATTGGGGATTTCTTCTTGTGTCACATTGTTGCAGAGAGTGCATGTATGTTTACACATGTATGAAATCTGAAAGATTTCATTTATAGGTATGTTTTTGTTTTCCATTACTTGTAGTAAGTACATTAGAAATTCTTGTGGATCTTCCTGTGAGTTTATAGTGAATTTCACCATTCCAGCACAGTAGTCCAATTGTTGTCTTATTCCAAAAACACTATGGGGCCGATTCATGGAACAAACGTGCGCCGAAAATCTACGCGCAAGCTGGCGCAAGGAGGTGCAAGCAGGCGCAAGCGGAAAAAAACAGGCGCCTGCGCGTGTCTTCCTCGGGATGTGCGCCAAACCCGTGCATGGCGCACACGTCACTGCAACATCCCGAAAGATGTGCGAGACGCGCACAGTGAAAGCGCACAACCTCTGCGCATACACTAGAAAGTGGGCGGAACACGGGGCGTAACGCGCGGAATGGGGAACAACTCGCAAATACAAGGGCGTAACTGGGGATGTACTGCAGGGAAGCAGACGGAACGCCCACACGCACCCGAACCACACGTATTCATGGAATCGAATAGGGCAAAGCCACGCACAGCGAAAGACACGCACAAGCCCAAACAAGTCCGTCACACGAAGGCAGGCGGTAGCGTCCGTGCGCATTACAAAAGTGGCAACATACAGCAATAGTGCCTGTGCGAGCAGGGTACGCGTATCTCAGGGGTGCGCGGGAAGTTCCACACGCGATTCCATCAGGGTACGTGTATTTCAGGGTGCGCGTGAAGTTCCACACGTGATTCCATCAGGATACGTGTATTTCGGGGTGCGCATGAAGTTCCACACGCGATTCCATCAGGGTACGTGTATTTCGGGGTGCGCGTGAAGTTCCACACGCGATATCAGCAGGGTACGTGTATTTCAGGGTGCAGGGGAAGTCACACTCGCGATTCCAGCAGGGTACGTGTATTTCAGGGGTGCGCGGGAATTTCCACACGCGATTGGGCCCGTGCGAGCAGGGTACGCGTATCTCAGGGGATCGCGGGAAGTTCCACATGCGATTCCATCAGTTTACGTGTATTTCGGGGTGCGCGTGAAGTTCCACACGCAATTCCATCAGGGTACGTGTATTTCGGGGTGCGCGTGAAGTTCCACACGCGATTGGGCCCGTGCAAGCAGGGTACGCGTATCTCAGGGGTGCGCGGGAAGTTCCACACGCGATTCCATCAGGGTACGTGTATTTCGGGGTGCGCGTGAAGTTCCACACACGATATCAGCAGGGTACGTGTATTCCAGGGGTGCGCAGGAAGTTACACACGCAAAATCAGCAGGGTACGTGTATTTTGGGATGCGGGGGAAGTTCGACACGTGATTCCATCAGGGTACGTGTATTACAGGGGTGCGCGGGGAGTACCACACGTGAATTGCACGTGTGGGCCCTCCCAGGTGTTCCCTCTACACCCTCCACGGCACCTGCAGGTGGCTCACACCACAGGGGCCTACCCTGCACATGTCCTGCAGGCACCCCATCCACCATGGGCATGCCCCCCAGCCAACCCACATGTCAACTTGCACTACTGCCCACCAACGCATGTCCCCCTGCACCCCCAGCCACCAGGGGCACCCTCCACAGGACCCCACCCATGTCTCCCACCACCCCCACCCCCCAGCCACCAGGGGCAGCCTCCACCAGGCCCCCACCCATGTCTATCAGCACCCCCACCCCCCAGCACTGTGGGGCACCTGCCAGCAGGCCCCCATCCATGTCCAACTCATGTACCCCTGCACCCCCACCCCCCAGCACTGTGGGGCACCTGCCAGCAGGCCCCCACCCATGTCTCCCACCACCCCCACCCCCCAGCAGTGCAGGGGCACCCACCACCAGGCCCCCACCCATGTCTCCCAGCACACCCACCCCCCAGCCACCAGGGGCACCAACCACCAGGCCCCCACCCATGTCTCCCACCACCCCCACACCCCCCCAGTCACCAGGGGCAGCCTCCACCAGGCCCCCACCCATGTCTCCCACCACCCCCACCCCCAGCCTACCAGGGGCAGCCTCCACCAGGCCCCCACCCATGTCTCCCAGCATCCCCACCCCCCAGCAGTGCAGGGGCACCCACCACCAGGCCCCCACCCATGTCTCCCACCACCCCCACCCCCAGCCACCAGGGGCAGCCTCCACCAGGCCCCCACCCATGTCTATCAGCACCCCCACCCCCCAGCACTGTGGGGCACCTGCCAGCAGGCCCCCACCCATGTGCAACTCATGTACCCCTGCACCCCCACCCCCCAGCACTGTGGGGCACATGCCAGCAGGCCCCACCCATGTCTCCCACCACCCCCACCCACCAGCAGTGCAGGGGCAGCCTCCACCAGGCCCCCACCCATGTCTCCCACCACCCCCACCCCCCACTCCCCAGGGCCAGCCTCCACCAGGCCCCCACCCATGTCTCCCACCACCCCACCCCCCAGTCACCAGGGGCAGCCTCCACCAGGCCCCCACCCATGTCTCCCACCACCCCCACCCCCCAGCAGTGCAGGGGCACCCACCACCAGGCCCCCACCCATGTCTCTCAGCACCCCCACCCCCCAGCCACCAGGGGCACCAACCACCAGGCCCCCACCCATGTCTCCCACCCCCCCCCACCCCCCCAGTCACCAGGGGCAGCCTCCACCAGGCCCCCACCCATGTCTCCCACCACCCCCACCCCCCAGCAGTGCAGGGGCACCCACCACCAGGCCCCCACCCTTGTCTCCCACCACCCCCAGCCCCCAGCCACCAGGGGCACCAACCACCAGGCCCCCACCCATGTCTCCCACCACCCTCACCCCCCCAGTCACCAGGGGCAGCCTCCACCAGGCCCCACCCATGTCTCCCACCACCCCCACCCCCCAGCCACCAGGGGCAGCCTCCACCAGGCCCCCACCCATGTCTCCCAGCACCCCCACCCCCCAGCACTGTGGGGCACCTGCCAGCAGGCCCCCACCCATGTCCAACTCATGTTCCCCACCACCCCCACCCCCCATCACTGTGGGGCACCTGCCAGCAGGCCCCCACCCATGTGCAACTCATGTACCCCTGCACCCCCACCCCCCAGCACTGTGGGGCACCTGCCAGCAGGCCCCCACCCATGTGCAACTCATGTACCCCTCCACCCCCACCCCCCAGCACTGTGGGGCACCTCCCAGCAGGCCCCCACCCATGCCCAACTCATGTTCCCCACCACCCCCCAGCACTGTGGGGCACCTGCCAGCAGGCCCCCACCCATGTGCAACTTATGTACCACTGCACCCCCACCCCCCAGCACTGTGGGGCACCTGCCAGCAGGCCCCCACCCATGTCCAACTCATCCACCCATGTGCAACTCATGTAACCCTGCACCCCTACCCCCCAGCACTGTGGGGCACCTGCCAGCAGGCCCCGACCCATGTCCAACTCATGTTCCCCACCACCCCCACCCCCCAGCACTGTGGGGCACCTGCCAGCAGGCCCCCACCCATGTCCAACTCATGTTCCCCACCACCCCCACCCCCTAGCACTCTGGGGCACCTGCCAGCAGGCCCCACCCATGTCTCCCACCACCCCCACCCCCCAGCAGTGCAGGGGCAGCCTCCAACAGGCCCCCACCCATGTCTCCCACCACCCCCACCCCCCAGCCACCATGGCCAGCCCCCACCAGGCCCCCACTCATGTCCCCTATCACCCCCACCCCCCAGCCACCATGGGCAGCCTCCACCAGGTCCTCACAATCCCCAATCATGTGCGTTATGGTCAGCCTCCACAGCCAAAAAGCCCTACCAAGTAACCCATTCACCCACATGGAAATGGAAATTACATGTTACACCCCCAATGTTCATAAAGCAAATGAACCCATGTCCGTCACACACAATGGTTGCAATTGAATGGGAAAACACCCAACATGACATGCATGAAACCAATGAGATGATACCACACAGTGAAGTATGAAAACAAAATTGTATTAAAAAAAAAAGAATGCAAAAGAAATGAAACAAACTACAATGGCAATGAAAAAAAGATAAGCTGCATGTCCGTTTAAAAAAATAAAAACACCAAATCCTAATCCAAAAAAATGTTGTCCAAAGTCAAATGAAAAATAAAATCAATCCAATGAAGAACTATGTACAAAACATCCAAGGGTCCATGAGCCCAACTGAACAAAGGAAACCTACAAAAAACCCTAACTAAAATGCAACTATATACAAAAAGTGGAGTAGTGTCCGTCGACTCCAAATCATAAGAACAAACAAAGGAAACCTAAAACTAAAGAACTATATACAAAGGCGGCGGGCAAGTCCAGCGGCTCACTCCGTGGTGTTCCAGGCCAGGGCATCATCGAACTCCTGTTCGATGTCCCAGAGGCGGTCCTGTTCCATGGCCCCGAGGATCCGCAGGGACGACGCCGTGTCCTCCTCCAACCCCCTGCGGATTGCCTCGAGGCACTCGGCCCGCCTCAGGGCCCTCCGCATGGAGTTCTCCGCCCTGACCATTGTGAGCCGCGCCTCTTCCGCCCGCCGCCGCTCCGCACCTATCTGCTGGCCCAACCGCTGCCACACAGAAGACACACCCCGTCCTGGGTCAACCTGCCATCCGGCCGATGCCTGCCCCTCCGATGTTGAAGGCCCCGAGCCTTCATGGCTCCCACCACGTTGCTGCTGCTGCTGTGCCTCTGCCCGTGCACTGCCTCCTGCTGCCTGCACATCCTCCGCCGGCTGGGGTGCAGTTGTTGATGTGGCCACCCCTGCTGGACGTCCGACTCCCGACTGTGGCAGGGATGCCTCCTCCACCAGCCTGGCCGCACCGTCAGAGGCAGCTCCACAGGGCACCCAGGTGACTGATGGGTGGGAAGATGGCACAGAGGACGACTGGCGCGTAGGGGGTCCAGTTGAGGAGGGGGTCGGAGCAAGCCCCATCAGACGGAGGAATCCGGCCTGGGTGACCTGTCCCAGCAGGCTGACGTGGTCAACGAGCCATTCGAGATGACGTTCAGTCTCTTCATGAAAAGACTGCAGGTCACCTCGCATGGCCCGTTGACGCAACGCCACACCAGCTAGGACAGGCTCAACCCGGACCTGGATAGCCACGTCCGCAGGCAGAGGAAGGCCAGTTGATGTCAGCTCATCCCCTGCCTGAAAACGGGTCTGGACGTAGGCATCCCTGCTGGTGCAAGATGATGCAGGGACAGGATCGAGGACAGGATTGCACACAGGCACCTCCGCGGCGGCCTGTGCTGCCTCCTGTCCCTGGTCCTGCACTGCACCACTAGCACCAGTGGGATCCCCACCTCCAGACCCCGTCTCTGGTGCTTGCACGGCCTCCTTCTCCACCAAACCCCCCACCAACCTGGATGACTCCGTGCCATCTTCCCCTGTTGGGCCCTGTGGGGTCCCAGCTGCCCCTTCTGCTGCCGAGGAGTCCAACTCCAACCTCCGCCTCTTGGACCTCCCCCCGGCAGCTGCAGCCTGGGACGCGGCACCGGACTCCTCACTCCCCGACGAGATGACAACACGGGAGGGGAGCAGGGCCTTGCGTCTCCGGCTGGCAGTGGGATCCCCGCCGCTGTGCTCCACAGCACCTTCTCCGCCCTCTTCATCAGTTGACGCTGCAGACAGGGAGAAACAAAACACAGGCATCAGGGCACTGTACAATGGACACATACACACATGACAGTTGCACATGAGTGGCATTGGCAAACCTCAGACATGTCATCACAATCCCCAACACACATGTCATTACAACTCGCACACATGAGCCATACCACAGCCATATCGCAACTGCCACCACCATCCATACACATACAACAGCATGAGCAGCCAAAGGTGAGCCAGACATCACATGCAACACAGGAAGTGCACCACACATGCACACACACCACCACACTTGCATGCATGTGTACACCTCTGCCAAGTGTCGCACTGTTCAGACGGGCATCCATGTCACATCTGCCAATCAGGCTTCCACATACCGCTGTCACATGCATCCATATTGCATCACTGTTGCACCCTTGTCAAATACACACACATGCACATGTACACAGTGCTGATACATGCAGCCGAAAACTACATACATGCGTGACATCACGGACATGTCTACTTACATACACATTCATCCAAACATGTGTGCCCACACAACTGCATTTGGCATGCAAGCCTACACACACAAGCACCATCCATGTCTCACACATTACAGCCCTCGCATGTGTCAGCCCCACGGCCCTGTACACCCCCACCCATACTCGACCCCATACAAACAGATGTGCAACCTGCACACTACCGAATAATCACCACACGCACTGCTCACAATCAGGATGCATGTACACTCACCGCTCGACTCCAGACGGGTCTGCTTCTCTAGGACCTGGACGTGGAGCGCTGGGGATATGCGTTCCAGGACCCTCATCTGTTCTTCCGACAAGTGGCCCCGGCGCCCCTTGGCATCCGCTGCCTTCAAGAGGCGCCGGGCCTTGTTCAGGGTCCTGGACCTGAAGTCCTCCCAGCGCTTCCTGACATGTTGTAAGTCGCGGACTGCCACCCCCTCCGCGTTGATGGCAGTCACGATGTCAGTCCAGATCCGAGTCCGTCCTTCCTTGTCGGCGCGGGAACTTCCGAAGAGGGCATCATACTGCCCCAGGACTTGCTCCACCTGGACACTAACTTCGGTGGGCCTGAAGCTGGTGCCCCTCTGCCTCTCTGGCCGGGGGTTGTCAGTGGTCACAGATGGTGTTTGCCCCGACATGACAACCCCAGAGGCAGGAGTGGGTGGGCAACTGGGTCCTGGGGCTGGGCTGTGGAGCGATGGAATCCCAGTCGGGAGTCTTCGGTTCCATCAGGGGTGGTCACAGCAACAGCACCCCTGGCTGATGTGCAGGCAGCAAATGGCAGTGCACGTGGGCAGCAGGCAGTCAGGCAGCAGCAGATGGCAGGTGGGAGCGTGCTCGGGGCTCTGGGGGGCAGTAGTTCGGCCTTCTGGGCAGGAGCGTGGTCTTCCGTGTGCTTACGCGTGGCCAGCTTGATACGGAGTGAATTGGCACGTGAAAAATCTGCACGTCAGCGTGTAATTCGAGGAAAGGCCCTTAGCGCGTAAGCGCGTCTGCACGCATACGTATTTTCATTGGACAGAAGGCCCCTCAAGCGCAAGCGCCCCTGTGACGTGAGGCGTACAGACGTGCATGGGCATTTCAGCGAGCGTGAAAAACTGCACGTCCGCGTGTAATACGAGGAAAGGGCCCATGCGCGTAAGCTCGTGTGGAAACTGCACGTCCGCGTGTAATACGTGGAAAGGGCCCATGCGCGTAAGCGCCTGTGGAAACTGCACGTCCGCGTGTAACACGACGAACGGGCCATGCGCGTAAGCGCGCGTGGAAACTGCACGTCCGCTTGTAATATGAGGAAAGGGCCTATGCGCGTAAGTGACGTGACGCGCGCGTGCGTTTCCCTCAGCACGGGTTAAAGGTGAGCGGGCCCAGCAGTTCGCTGTACGTGCCTTTCGTGGAGACCGACGTGTGTTGCTGCTTCCTGTTGTTTCGCGCGCCATCACAACTTCACAGCTATCAAGGACGTATCTCTTCTTTTGGCGGGGGTATTGGCTACGCGTGTTTTTCTGCATCGCGCTAGTCAGACGGTGAGTCACACATGCTCTTTTTCCCACTGCGGGTGCCCCTGTGTATCGCACCCATTTTCAATGTCATAGTAGCCTGCGTGTCCCACGCGTACGCGTTATTCGTGTTACTGGGTGCCACCGTGTACTGCGGGAGGTTGAATCCACGCACATAGGCTGCAGGTTTGCGTGCACGGTTTTACTGCAGTTTTGGGGTGCCTGAGCGTTGCGTGACCTGTCACCACATCACCGGGGTCACATACAGCCTTGCAGGTGCAGGGGGGCTGTTAACATCTTGCTTCCCACCCCCTTCACCCCAATTGCCCAGGTCAATTGTGGTGTACACCTCCCATTGGCACCACTCCATCTGTGCCAGCACTACTACATCTGTGCCATGGTTGGGAGGCCACCAAAGGTGAGGGGCGCCTCAGCTGGGCGTACTCCTCGTGGCGGGCGTGGTCGGGGACGTGGCCGTGGTGACCAGGGAGTAGGGGGACTCCAGGGTGTCCAGGGCAGCCACAGAGGGGGAAGAGGCAGGGGTGCGCCACTTGAGCACAATGTTGTGCCATGTGTCGGTGCAGCCATGCCACCACCCCCTGTGGTTCCGGGGGATGCAGCTCCTGCATCTGGCACTGGCACCCATATGACCCGGCAGTCTGTTCCATCGACTGCCACGGGCCCAAGGGTGGTGGTAGCTGCAGGTGCAGCTGTGGACACCGCCACCCAGGCTCAGGGTCTGCCAGCGCAGGCTGCGTTGGCACTTGAAGAGCCCTTGGTAGATCTCCAACAGGCCAGGGGGGAAACCATAGGGGCAGGCCGGGCTGCTCAGACCAAGAGACACGTGTCCCTGGGGCAGTCATGTCATCTGCTGCCCCGAACAGCCGGGTGTTGGCAAGTGCAGGGGCAGATGCACCCAACAGCACCCCGGTTGTGAGTCTGCCAACCAGGACCGTTGCGGCCAACCACCCTGCCACAGCTGATGTTGCTGCGCAGGGTCCATTAGTGGGCACCCAGCTGCCACTGACCCAAGTCAGGCCTCTGGTCATCCCTCCACCTGCCACTCCCTTGGCTCAATCCACCGAACCCACTGGCCATGCTGGTCAGGGCGGCATTAGCCAGCCAGGGTCTGCGCCACAGTCCAAGAGGAGGAAGGTTGCACCTGCAGCACAGGCTGGGACCCCACACACAGACACGACCTCCTGCACATCGAGGAAGAAGCCTTTCTGTAAGCAGGAACTGGACTTCCTCGTGGACTACGTGCGGGGCCACAGCCGTGACATGCTAGTGGGTGCCAATAGTCAGACCACGGCTGCCCAACGTGACACCCACTGGAAGCATGTTGCGGAACATGTCAGTTCATTCGGCCATGAGGTGCGCACGGCGCAGGAGTGCAAAAAGCGTTGGAATGACATCAAGCGCAGCACTAAGGCCAAGCGTGCCTCAAATTACAACTTGACTCTGGTGACTGGCGGTGGGCCTGCACCAGAGGAGGAAGAACTCACTCTGCATGAGGCTCTCGTTGCGGAGTTCATACCACCTGAATTGGTCGAAGGAGTGGGAGAGAAGCTGGACTTTGATGCCCAGTCCAGTGAGTGTTGATGCATGTTTGTTGAGGACGTGTGTGTTTCACTTGTGGGATGTGTTGTGCATGATTGCTGCTACATGTGACGTGTACATGGTTCTGATGTGTAAGTAATGCAATGCTACCGTCATGTATGTCTCCTCTGCCTGCATGCGGGACTCCATGTAGGCATGCTCCCTTGCCCCTCCTCCGCCACTCTGCACCCCAGTTCCACCTTTGCACTGGTCTGCTCCAATCTTGCCAATGTGTACTTTCTTGTTCATGTGTCCTGTGTAGATGCTAACTTCCAGCGTGGAATCTGCCAGACATATGCCATGTGGTACAGCCTTAGTACTCGATGCAGGGTATCTCACTTGTACTGTGCATGGGTCAGATGTCCCGCAGGGACATGAGTGCCCATTCATGCTCCATGTGCATTGCACGCATGCCCCTATGTGTCCTTGACTGGATGATCACTGTAATATAAGTCCTTGGTTACATACATTGCCTGCCATCTCATCAGCCTTCCCATGTCAACTGTGCCTCAGTCCTGCGTTGCACACATGTTTAGGCTCTGACAATCTGTGTGGCTCACAGGCCTCAGCCTGTTCAATGGCCAATGACTCTGTCCAACTCTTCTTGTGTCTTCTTCACACGTGGGCGGCCTCCGGAGTTTCCATCATGTGTCCTGCCCACTGTCCCAGCATCATTTGCAGTGTTGTAATTTGAATCACATGAAGCTGTTGATGCCAGTCAACACTGCCTGTCAATACACAGGTGTATGGTCAGCCTTTTGATACCATGCCAGGCATCCCTGCTTTGGTACTGGGGTGGAGGGGTGCTTGGCTTCTAGGCATGGTACACATTGAATGCACAATGCACGTGATGTCTGATTTTGACATTGCACTGCCTTCACATTTCCTGGCACACACCATGTAGTGCTTGTACATGTAGGTAGTGAGTGGCGTACACATTTTCTGCACTGCATAGAAACTGCCACCTTTCAACAGGTCTGATCACAGAAGCTATTCAAAGTAGACCCAGCATGCGTGCCAGGTCATATGTTGTGTGTCACATGTCTGCCTGATGCCTTTGCTGTCGGTGTGTGTGTGTGTCGTGTGCTTCTGACATGTGTATTGACCTTTTCCTCTCTATTTTTCAGGTGATGACGCAATGGAGGCAGAGGATGGTGTTGTCATGCCAGACACAGGGTTGGTAACGCCACATCAACCCGGCACTAGTGGGGGTCGTGGGGTGGTAGGCCACGAAAAACCCCAAGTGCTGCAGTCCATCTTGTCTTTGGCTGCCTATGAGTCCAGCCTTGATGACGACTCTGACGTCCATGTTGAGTTGGATGACCATCAAGTTCATGTGTCAGGGGTGAGTGATTCTGATGTGGACACTCCTCTGTCTGCGACCCCTGCACTGAGGGATCAGACAGTCTTGGTTCCTCCGCCCGTGGTGGATCGGGACGCAGGGTCACCCTCCACACCAGTCACTGATGTGCCTGGGACATCACGTCGACGGGGGCATGTAGTCGTGCAGCCGCAGGCGGTGCCAACACAGCGAGGACCCCCGGTCCTTGGGTCCCGCAGGGGTCAAGCCCGGCAACGCGGTCGCCGTGCGCAACCGCTGTATACTGAGTGGGAGCAAGACATGACTGCCAATTCCGAACGGCAGGGGGCAGCAATGGAGAACATCGCTGAGAGCATGGAGCGTGTGGCCCGATCTGTGCTCCCCACTGCTAGGCAGGTGCTTCTCCAGCAGCAGGCGGCACGGTCCACGGCCCGCTCGCTCAGGCTGGGCATGGCGGCCTCAGACAGGGCACGCCAGGCTGAAATGTCGTCCCTGCATCAAGCAATTGCTGCTCACGCAGAGGCGCACATGGATGCCTTCAGGGAGGAGTATGCTTCCCTCAGATCCACTCTGGGTGTCCTTATGATGTCCCAGAGGCAGCAGGCAGAGGAGAGGTTTGCACAGCTTGAGTGTACCATCTCGGCTGAGCTACAGGCTTGCCGGGAGGTGCAGCGGTTGTCCATCCAGGTCTTGCAGGAGGAACTCCATGTTACACGTGCTACCTTGCAAGAGGAAGCACGTGTATCACGGGAGGTTCTGCATGCAGACCTACGTCACATCGCCACACAGAATCAGGCTCACCCATCCGGCAGACTTGCTGCCGACGAGGGGCAAGCTGCGGCTAGGCCTGGCCAGGCTACTGTGCCACGTCCTCCTTTCCAGGATGAGCCAGACTCAGACGACCATCTATCTCCCACATAGGTCGTGCTGTGCAGGCGTTGAGCCCATGGAGGATTTTTTTTTGGCTCAGCATCATCGCATGTGGATGTTGAGCAGCACCCTGTACCTCCCCCCTCCTGGGTGCCTCCCCTCCCCCCCGGGTCGTATGTGGCCATTTTTGATTTTTCTTTTAGTTTAGTTAGTTAAGTTTCTGTTTGATAGTTAGTTTAAATAGGTAATGTAGGTTTTCCATAGTTAGTGTAATTAGTTAATAGTTGATTTAGTTTAAAATTGCTAGTCTATTGTGCTTTCATGTGACGGTGCGGTGCTTTGTGGCTTTTGAAGACATCCACTGTCTGTTCCAGCTGGGCCCTTCATGGTTGTCTTGTGTATGTGTTTGCTGCTTGGGTTCCTTGACTCACATATGCCACTCCTGCCTCCCTTATCCATGGGCTCGCAAGGATGGTTCGGTGTTACAGCATTTTACACAAGGGCATTGGACTGTCATATCTGTGGCATGTCTGGTGCTGTGTGACTTGTGTTGACACCACTAGTGGGGTTGATTTAGGTGTCATTGTCCACTGTTCAGCTTTTGCTAGATGGGGTGTGCCATGATTAATGTGGACATTGATTGCTATGCATTGTGTAGTATGTTACATATCTTTCCTGTACATGTGCTTGTTGCAATTCATGCTGTAGATAGTGTTCCACACTTTGGAGGTGAAAGACGGACTGATGGTGTGATTTGTGATGTGACTCTCTGACATGGTCAAGTAATGAGATGCCTGATGAGACACACACAGATGACTTTGAAGCATTAATCATGTGTTTCATGCCCTTTCTGCAGGGGGATGAGCCTCCAGAGCACCTTTGCCAGCAGACATGTCCCATTGGACGACGGAATTCTGGACCCGTTTGTTGGTGCCCACATGCACATCTGTGCAGAAGCAGAAGCACAGTGATTGCAGACCCACATCCTAGAACTGCTGACATGTTCCAAGGAACTCCAGGCAAGGTGAGCATCACAGGGGGGCCACGACACAGCAAAGCTTGCACCAGGCGAGTTGCACATGCAGGCTTAGTCACAGCACTGAGGGTGAGCTTAGACGAATATTGGTGTTGAAGCACACAATGCAGCTCAGATGTGTTTGTGGACTGATGGCTGCTGATAGTAGGGTTGTCTGGGACACATGCAGGGGCAGTGGCACATACCCTCCGGTACACCAAGGTCCATTGAGGCACTTGTATCAACCATGTAGCCTTCCGAGACATGGAAAGGGGCAGCTCACAGGGACATGCAGCAAGGGACATACTCGGGTGCAGTGCATGTCTTTTCCACATGCTTCATGATAAATGCACTGCCAACTTTGTTTCGGTCATGGTGGTACGCAACTTGCTCTGTAGTCATGGCTTGCTATATGGGTCTGTCTGCTTACCCAGGGAACATTGCATGTTGTGTGAATTGTGACACATTGGTGTTCCATTTGCCACGCACCCAGCAGCGGCTGCCTTACTGCATTGACTGTGTATGACCCGTCACAGGGGTGATGTTATATATGGGTACAAGCATCAACCACAGATTGTCTGTTTGTAGAGTAGTCTGTTGCTATGGGGCATGTTTGGTGTTGTGTTTTTGTGCAATTGGCACGTACAGGTTGTTGACTGTGTCTCTCTTTGCAGCATTGCAGTGCTCCTGTAACCGGACCTGAGAGTGCGCAGGCAGGAGGCCAGCACTCAAAACCAGAGCTAAGTGTCTTGTTGTTTTTCTTACAAACTGCTCTGCATAGGCTTGCTGGGGAGTGTACTGATGCATGGATGTATGTGTTGTTCAATTTGGTATGTTTTTTTCTCCCTAATCACCCGTGATCCTATGCAATTTTGAAACCTGTACCCTCTACCCCGTGTTCCTGCTTCCCGTGCCTATCCAAGCAACATTCCCTGACCCTCTCTCCCCACTGGGGTTGCGGATGCCTGTGTAAGCCCCGAACTTGCAGGCGCCAAAACCCTAGAGGGGGTGGTTGGTTCGTACCACTCCTGAGCCTGGACTACAGAAGGCCATGACAATGATGTCCAAGTCTGTTTGGATTGTGTATGTGTTCATGCAGGTTGTACATTTTCGTGCATTCCCTAGTTTCATGTGTCATTCCTCCTCCCCTCTCCTGCCGCTCATTCCAGTCATCCAGTGTGTCAACACCTGTCCCTACTGCATATCCCTGAACCTCCTTCCCCACCAGGGTCTCAGGGGCCTGTGTGAGTTTGACCTTGCAGGCACCCGGGACATGGTGGGGGTGGTTGTTTCGTGACACTCCCGCGCCTGTACAGGGGACCTGTGACAGTACACATCCATTCATGGTGCATCATCCTATGTCATGTACCACATCCTGTCGTGACATTGTTTTGCTGTGCTACCTTGGTTGTTGCATCATTGTGGTGGTACTTGGCCTTTGTGAGGTACTGCTACGTCAAGTCATCTACTGGAGGGTGTTTGGGTTCGTTTTTATGCCTTGGATTTTGTGATTTCGGAAATGAGTGTGGATTCTGAGGGTTCAGGCATCTTTTTACACACAAGGTGGGAGATGGTGACGAAGGGTAAAGGTGATCCTGTGGCCAGGTGGAATTGAGGTTTGGAGGCTCCATGACCCAGGTGCAGTGGTTCAGTGGGTCATGGTCATTTGTGAGGGAGGGGGGGTTGTTGTTGATAGTTGCCTTGCCCTGCAGTGTGATGGGAACTCTGACATAGTAATGGTGGTATCCCATGTACATGTTGTGTTCTGCAGATCAATGCCTGTTCATATGTTATGTTTTCCTTTCAGGTGCGAGGGGATAGTTGTGGTTTGACATGCTGGGGTGTACACATGGTGGATGTTCACATGTGATGTGTAGGGAACACTGATGGTCACTTGAGTGCACATGCATATGTGGAGTGCATGTCCTTGCAGAACCACACACTTGCATTCTGATGCACTACATGTACTCCCACCCTTGCATATCCACGTGTACACTGTTTGCCTTCTGGTGCCCACTGTGTCCCGGCAGCACATGTTCTGTGACCGATCATGGATCCAGTACATGCCTAATTTGATGTTTGACGTGGTCTGTCACTTAGATGTGATGCTCACGGTGTGCATCACACACAATGGCTGTTCACTGTGCTGTGCGCTGAGCAGTGTGATGCAGGAGTAGGACACTGCACACATGAGCTGCAGTGTTGATTTTGCAATGCATAATGTGCATGTAGACAGGCATTCATTGTGATGTTACGTCTACGACTGTTGTAATGCATTTGGAAATTACTTATTTTGGGTGGGAGGTTGTTGGTCTGTCATTTCATCTGATTCCGGGTCAGGCAGCAGTGTCCGATGCCACTGTGCATTTAGGACATGGCAATGTGTACCTTATCGTTACTGCATTGGTGTATGGGTATTGTTTGCCATGTCATGTTGATGTTTGGGAGGGTTTGAGTGACATGACAGTGATGGCCATGGCCTGGTTTGCAGGTGTGTGTGATGCACACCTTGCATGTCCGTGTCATCCGCTTCTCAGAGCAACTAGGTGGGGGTATATTTCTCTCCGCAGCAGGGCCCTCCCCCTGGAACAGACTTCCGGCCTGACTTGAACTTGAGGGGAATCATCTCCAGTTCTGGAAGCACCTCAAGACCTTCCTCTTTGCTTCTGCTTACTGTCTGCCTCTCCCTTGCAGAATTCTCCACTGGAACTGCACAGGAGCTGCAACTGGGCCACTCTCACCGACCTCGATCCCTGGCCCAGCCACTCTCCACTTGCACTGCCTCCCTGGCAACCCCTGCACTGCAGTACTGTCTCTCTATCCCTACAGCCCTCCCTTCCCAGCACTTGTCTGCACTTACCTTTGTAGTTGCCACCAGGCGACCTATGTATTATTTTTTTGGGCTACTTCCCCTGTACTGGACTCCCCCCCACCCTTCCCCTTGCACTTTTCCCATTCCCCCTACCCCTGCACTTGCACGATCCCAATGACACCTGGCCTAGTAGTACCGTTCTCTGTGTTCCCTTGTTCCCCCCTCCCTGCCTCATTGCGCCTTGGAATACTTGTGTATGGCCCATATCATGTCATATGTCATATGTGTGCCTTTTGGTCACACAGGATAGCTTGTGTTTAAGTAGCTAGGGATGCAGACGATGTGGCACTTCCATGGCAACTATCTCAGGGTGGTAAGGTTGTGACAGTTGACTGTCTCTTTGTCATCATCGATTGTCACCTGGTATGTGCCAGGCCTGTGTGCACTCCGCAGGGGTGGGAGTTTAGGTGAAAAATGTGGCCACAAGCTGGGTCCGGGCTTCCTCGCCACGTGCCCTGTCCCCTCCCATGGGCAGCGCCTGTGGTTGGGGATGTGGGGGCACCACCATGTCCACCGGGACGCCCTGCCGTGTTGCAACATTGTGCAGGACACATGCTTCCACAATGATCCTGCACACTACTGGTGGTGCATAGAGTAGTTGCCCACCAGAACGGTCAAGGGAGCGGAAACGTGACTTGAGCACTCCGAATGTGCGCTCCACTATGCCCCTGGTTGCAATATGGGCGGCGTTGTATCTTACCTGGGGTGGTGTGGTGGGGTTCCGGATTGGCCTCATCATGTGGTTGCTCAGAGGGTAGGCACTGTCCCCTGGGGAGATGATAATAGTTGAGATTATTAGGGTTTGGATATTTGTCTGTGTGTGACTTGCATGCATGTGCAAGAGCGTTTGTACTGACCTAGGAGCCATGTGTCGCCATGCTGCCCAGCTTCCAGGGCCCGGCTCAGGGCAGACATTCTGTATATGAAACTGTCATGGGTGGAGCCAGGGTAGTTTGCATAGACAGAGGTGATGATTCCCTTTGCATCACATACCACCTGTACATTGATGGAATGCCAGTGCTTGCGGTTTCGGTAGATGTGCTCAATGGCCCTAGGTGGACGTAGGGCCACATGGGTGCAATCTATGGCACCGAGCACTTTGGGGAAGTGTGCCACGCTGAAAAAATCCAGGACAACGGCCTGCCTTTCTGCGGGTGTTCTGGGCATGTATATGTGCCTGCGGACTGAGGGGCGCGCTGTCATGATTGCCAGTACCTGGTGTAGGCAGCGTGACTGCGTGGCCTGTGAGACCCCCCCCACTATGGCAGTAGTCCGCTGAAATGACCCAGTGGCCAAAAAATGCAGGACATTGAGCAGCTTCTCCAAGGGGCTCAATGCTTGGGAGCAAAGGGTGGGGGATGTGAGGTCATCTTCCCACTCCCTGACCAGGTCTAGGATGATACGGGGTGGAAACCTATACCTGCCATAGACCTGGTCGTCAGGCATCCCAAAAAGGCTTGTCCGTGGTGCGAAAATGCGTGCCCTGGCTATTCTCCTCCTCCTGCGGTGTCCCACGATCAGTGCAGCGACAAATGGAGCATTCATCGTAGCTGTATGTACGCGTTTGTTGTTTGCGCGCACTTTTATGCTGTGCGCGGGCACGCTTCCGCCTGCCTTCGTGTGGCAGACGCGTTGACGCCTGTGCACGTCTTTTGCTGTGCGCGGGTTTCCCGTATTCGGATACGGTCCGAGTGTCATCGCTTGTGATCGGAGGGGAGTGAGCGTACACGCAACTGGCCTGGGTACGTGTGTTTCGGGGTGCGCGGGAAGTTCCACACGCGATTAGCCTGGGTACGTGTGTTCCGGGGTGCCGGGAACTTTCACACGCGATTGGTGGAAATCCACGTGTGTTCTGTCATCACGTGCAATGAGGGAAACACCTGCGCGCGTCACGTCACAGACGCGCTCACGCGCTAAGGGCCTTTGGTCCAATGAAATCGCATATGTGTGCTGCTGTGCATACGCGCATGGGCCCTTTCCTCGTATTACACGCGGACGTGCAGTTTTTCACGCACGCTGAAATGCGCATGCACGTCTGTACGTGTCACGTCACAGGGGCGCTTGCGCTTGTGGGGCCTTCTGTCCAATGAAAATGCGTATGCGTGCAGACGCGCTTACGCGCTAAGGGCCTTTCCTTGAATTACACGCTGACGTGCAGATTTTTCACGTGCCAAATCACTCCGTATCAAGCTGGCCACGCGTAAGCACACGGAAGACCACGCTCCTGCCCAGAAGGCCGAACTACTGCCCCCCAGATCCCCGAGCACGCTCCCACCTGCCATCTGCTGCTGCCTGACTGCCTGCTGCCCACATGCACTGCCATTTGCTGCCTGCACATCAGCCAGGGGTGCTGTTGCTGTGACCACCCCTGATGGAACCGAAGACTCCTGACTGGGATTCCATCGCTCCACAGCCCAGCCCCAGGACCCAGTTGCCCACCCACTCCTGCCTCTGGGGTTGTCATGTTGGGGCAAACACCATCTGTGACCACTGACAACCCCCGGCCAGAGAGGCAGAGGGGCACCAGCTTCAGTGCCACCGAAGTTGGTGTCCTGGTGGAGCAAGTCCTGGGGCAGTATGATGACCTCTTCGGAAGTTCCCGCGCCGACAAGGAAGGACGGACTCGGATCTGGACTGACATCGTGACTGCCATCAACGCGGAGGGGGTGGCAGTCCGCGACTTACAACATGTCAGGAAGCGCTGGGAGCACTTCAGTTCCAGGACCCTGAACAAGGCCCGGCGCCTCTTGAAGGCAGCGGATTCCAAGGGGCGCCGGGGCCACTTGTCAGAAGAACAGATGAGGGTCCTGGAACGCATATCCCCAGCGCTCCACTTCCAGGTCCTAGAGAAGCAGACCCGTCTGGAGTCGAGCGGTGAGTGTACATGCATCCTGATTGTGAGCAGTGCGTGTGGTGATTATTCAGTAGTGTGCAGGTTGCACATCTGTTTGTAAGGGGTCGAGTATGGGTGGGGGTGTACAGGGCCGTGGGGCTGACACATGCGAGGGCTGTGATGTGTGAGACATGGATGGTGCTTGTGTGTGTAGGCTTGCATGCCAAATGCAGTTGTGTGGGCACACATGTTTGGATGAATGTGTATGTAAGTAGACATGTCCGTGATGTCACGCATGTATGTAGTTTTCGGCTGCATGTATCAGCACTGTGTACATGTGCATGTGTGTGTATTTGACAAGGGTGCAACAGTGATGCAACATGGATGCATGTGACAGCGGTATGTGGAAGCCTGATTGGCAGATGTGACATGGATGCCCGTCTGAACAGTGCGACACTTGGCAGAGGTGTACACATGCATGCAAGTGTGGTTGTGTGTGTACATGTGTGGTGCACTTTCTGTGTTGCATGTGATGTCTGGCTCACCTTTGGCTGCTCATGCTGTTGTATGTGTATGGATGGTGGTGGCAGTTGCGATATGGCTGTGGTATGGCTCATGTGTGCGAGTTGTAATGACATGTGTGTTGGGGTTTTGTGATGACATGTCTGAGGTTTGCCAATGCCACTCATGTGCAACTGTCATGTGTGTATGTGTCCATTGTACAGTGCCCTGATGCCTGTGTTTTGTTTCTCCCTGTCTGCAGCGTCAACTGATGAAGAGGACGGAGAAGGTGCTGTGGAGCACAGCGGCGGGGATCCCACCGCCAGCCGGAGACGCAAGGCCCGGCTCCCCTCCCGTGTTGTCATCTCGTCGGGGAGTGAGGAGTCCGGTGCCGCGTCCCAGGCCGCAGCTGCCGGGGGGAGGTCCAAGAGGCGGAGGTTGGAGTTGGACTCCTCGGCAGCAGAAGGGGCAGCTGGGACCCCACAGGACCCAACAGGGGAAGATGGCACGGAGTCATCCAGGTTGGTGGGGGGTTTGGTGGAGGAGGAGGCCGTGCAAGCACCAGAGACGGGGTCTGGAGGTGGGGATCCCACTGGTGCTAGTGGTGCAGTGCAGGACCAGGGACAGGAGGCAGCACAGGCCGCCGCGGAGGTGCCTGTGTGCAATCCTGTCCCCGATCCTGTCCCTGCATCATCTTGCACCAGCAGGGATGCCTACGTCCAGACCCGTTTTCAGGCAGGGGATGAGCTGACGTCAACTGGCCTTCCTCTGCCTGCGGACGTGGCTATCCAGGTCCGGGTTGAGCCTGTCCTGGCTGGTGTGGCGTTGCGTCAACGGGCCATGCGAGGTGACCTGCAGTCTTTTCATGGAGAGACTGCACGTCATCTCAAATGGCTCGTTGACCACGTCAGCCTGCTGGGACAGGTCACCCAGGCCGGATTCCTCCGTCTGATGGGGCTTGCTCCGACCCCCTCCTCAACTGGACCCCCTATGCGCCAGTCGTCCTCTGTGCCATCTTCCCACCCATCAGTCACCTGGGTGCCCTGTGGAGCTGCCTCTGACGGTGCGGCCAGGCTGGTGGAGGAGGCATCCCTGCCACAGTCGGGAGTCGGACGTCCAGCAGGGGTGGCCACATCAACAACTGCACCCCAGCCGGCGGAGGATGTGCAGGCAGCAGGAGGCAGTGCACGGGCAGAGGCACAGCAGCAGCAGCAACGTGGTGGGAGCCATGAAGGCTCAGGGCCTTCAACATCGGAGGGGCAGGCATCGGCCGGAGGGCAGGTTGACCCAGGACGGGGTGTGTCTTCTGTGTGGCAGCGGTTGGGCCAGCAGATAGGTGCGGAGCGGCAGCGGGCGGAAGAGGCGCGGCTCACAATGGTCAGGGCGGAGAACTCCATGCGGAGGGCACTGAGGCGGGCCGAGTGCCTCGAGGCAATCCGCAGGGGCTTGGAGGAGGACACAGCGTCGTCCCTGCGGACCCTCGGGGCCATGGAACAGGACCGCCTCCGGGACATCGACGGGGTGGCCCAGAACACCACGGAGTGAGCCGCTGGACTTGACCGCCGCCTTTGTATATAGTTCTTTAGTTTTAGGTTTCCTTTGTTTGTTCTTATGATTTGGAGTCGACGGACACTGCTCCACTTTTTGTATATAGTTGCATTTTAGTTAGGGTTTTTTGTAGGTTTCCTTTGTTCAGTTGGGCTCATGGACCCTTGGATGTTTTGTACATAGTTCTTCATTGGATTGATTTTATTTTTCATTTGACTTTGGACAACATTTTTTTGGATTAGGATTTAGTGTTTTTATTTTTTTAAACGGACATGCAGCTTATCTTGTTTTCATACTTCACTGTGTGGTATCATCTCATTGGTTTCATGCATGTCATGATGGGTGTTTTCCCATTCAATTGCAAACATTGTGTGTGACGGACATGGGTTCATTTGCTTTATGAACATTGGGGGTGTAACATGTAATTTCCATTTTCATGTGGGTGAATGGGTTACTTGGTAGGGCTTTTTGGCTGTGGAGGCTGACCATCACGCACATGATTGGGGATTGTGAGGACCTGGTGGAGGCTGCCCATGGTGGCTGGGGGGTGGGGGTGATAGGGGACATGAGTGGGGGCCTGGTGGGGGCTGGCCATGGTGGCTGGGGGGCGGGGGTGGTGGGAGACATGGGTGGGGGCCTGGTGGAGGCTGCCCCTGCACTGCTGGGGGGTGGAGGTGGTGGGAGACATGGGTGGGGCCTGCTGGCAGGTGCCCCACAGTGCTGGGGGGTGGGGGTGGTGGGGAACATGAGTTGGACATGGGTGGGGGCCTGCTGGCAGGTGCCCCAGAGTGCTGGGGGGTGGGGGGGGTGGGGAACATGAGTTGGACATGGGTGGGGGCCTGCTGGCAGGTGCCCCACAGTGCTGGGGGGTGGGGTGCAGGGGTACATGAGTTGCACATGGGTGGGGGCCTGCTGGCAGGTGCCCCACAGTGCTGGGGGGTGGGGGTGGTGGGGAACATGAGTTGGACATGGGTGGGGGCCTGCTGGCAGGTGCCCCACAGTGCTGGGGGGTGGGGGTGCAGGGGTACATGAGTTGCACATGGGTGGGGGCCTGCTGGCAGGTGCCCCACAGTGCTGGGGGGTGGGGGTGCAGGGGTACATGAGTTGGACATGGGTGGGGGCCTGCTGGCAGGTGCCCCACAGTGCTGGGGGGTGGGGGTGCAGGGGTACATGAGTTGCACATGGGTGGGGGCCTGCTGGCAGGTGCCCCACAGTGCTGGGAGGTGGGGGTGGTGGGGAACATGAGTTGGACATGGGTGGGGGCCTGCTGGCAGGTGCCCCACAGTGCTGGGGGGTGGGGGTGGAGGGGTACATGAGTTGCACATGGGTGGGGGCCTGCTGGCAGGTGCCCCACAGTGCTGGGGGGTGGGGGTGCAGGGGTACATGAGTTGCACATGGGTGGGGGCCTGCTGGCAGGTGCCCCACAGTGCTGGGGTGTGGGGGTGGTGGGGAACATGAGTTGGACATGGGTGGGGGCCTGCTGGCAGGTGCCCCACAGTGCTGGGGGGTGGGGGTGCTGGGAGACATGGGTGGGGGCCTGGTGGAGGCTGCCCCTGGTGGCTGGGGGATGGGGGTGGTGGGAGACATGGGTGGGGGCCTGGTGGAGGCTGCCCCTGGTGACTGGGGGGTGGGGGTGGTGGGAGAAATGGGTGTGGGCCTGGTGGTTGGTGCCCCTGGTGGCTGGGGTGTGGGGGTGGTGGGAGACATGGGTGGGGGCCTGGCGGTGGGTGCCCCTGCACTGCTGGGGGGTGGGGGTGGTGGGAGACATGGGTGGGGGCCTGGTGGAGGCTGCCCCTGGTGACTGGGGGGGTGGGGGTGGTGGGAGACATGGGTGGGGGCCTGGTGGTTGGTGCCCCTGGTGGCTGGGGGGGTGCTGGGAGACATGGGTGGGGGCCTGGTGGTGGGTGCCCCTGCACTGCTGGCGGGTGGGGGTGGTGGGAGACATGGGTGGGGGCCTGGTGGAGGCTGCCCCTGGTGACTGGGGGGGTGGGGGTGGTGGGAGACATGGGTGGGGGCCTGGTGGAGGCTGGCCCTGGGGAGTGGGGGGTGGGAGTGGTGGGAGACATGGGTGGGGGCCTGGTGGAGGCTGCCCCTGCACTGCTGGGGGGTGGGGGTGGTGGGAGACATGGGTGGGGCCTGCTGGCAGGTGCCCCACAGTGCTGGGGGGTGGGGGTGCAGGGGTACATGAGTTGCACATGGGTGGGGGCCTGCTGGCAGGTGCCCCACAGTGCTGGGGGGTGGGGGTGCTGATAGATATGGGTGGGGGCCTGGTGGAGGCTGCCCCTGGTGGCTGGGGGGTGGGGGTGGTGGGAGACATGGGTGGGGGCCTGGTGGTGGGTGCCCCTGCACTGCTGGGGGGTGGGGGTGCTGGGAGACTTGGGTGGGGGCCTGGTGGAGGCTGCCCCTGCTAGGCTGGGGGGTGGGGGTGGTGGGAGACATGGGTGGGGGCCTGGTGGAGGCTGCCCCTGGTGACTGGGGGGGTGGGGGTGGTGGGAGACATGGGTGGGGGCCTGGTGGTTGGTGCCCCTGGTGGCTGGGGGTGCAGGGGGACATGCGTTGGTGGGCAGTAGTGCAAGTTGACATGTGGGTTGGCTGGGGGCATGGCCATGGTGGATGGGGTGCCTGCAGGACATGTGCAGGGTAGGCCCCTGTGGTGTGAGCCACCTGCAGGTGCCATGGAGGGTGTAGAGGGAACACCTGGGAGGGCCCACACGTGCAATTCACGTGTGATGCTCCCCGCGCACCCCTGTAATACACGTACCCTGATGGAATCATGTGTCGAACTTCCCCCGCACCCCGAAATACACGTACCCTGATGGAATCATGTGTCGAACTTCCCCCGTACCCCGAAATACACGTACCCTGATGGAATCGCGTGTGGAACTTCCCGCGCACCCCTGGAATACACGTACCCTGCTGATTTCACGTGTGTAACTTCCCCTGCACCCTGAAATACACGTACCCTGCTGATATCGCGTGTGGAACTTCACGCGCACCCCTGAAATACACGTACCCTGCTGAAATCGCGTCTGGAACTTCCCCTGCACCCTGGAATACATGTACCCTGCTGATATTGCGTGTGGAACTTCACGCGCACCCCGAAATGCACGTACCCTGATGGAATCGCGTGTGGAACTTCACGCGCACCCCGAAATATACGTACCCTGAAGGAATCGCGTGTGGAACTTCCCGCGCACCCCTGAGATACGCGTACCCTGCTCGCACGGGCCCAATCGCGTGTGGAAATTTCCGCGCACCCCTGAAATACACGTACCCTGCTGGAATCGCGTGTGTAACTTCCCCTGCACCCTGTAATACACGTACCCTGCTGATATCGTGTGTGGAACTTCACGCGCACCCCGAAATACATGTACCCTGATGGAATCGCGTGTGGAACTTCACGCGCACCCCGAAATACACGTACCCTGAAGGAATTGCGTGTGGAACTTCCCGCGCACCCCTGAGATATGCGTACCCTGCTCGCACGGGCCCAATCGCGTGTGGAAATTCCCGCGCACCCCTGAAATACATGTACCCTGCTGGAATCACGTGTGTAACTTCCTCTGCACCCTGTAATACACGTACCCTGCTGATATCGCGTGTGGAACTTCACGCGCACCCCGAAATATACGTACCCTGATGGAATCGCGTTAGGAACTTCACGCGCACCCCGAAATACACGTACCCTGATGGAATCGCGTGTGGAACTTCCCGCGCACCCCTGAGATACACGTACCCTGCTCGCACGGGCCCAATCGCGTGTGGAAATTCCCGCACACCCCTGAAATACACATACCATGATGAAATC
Organism: Ambystoma mexicanum; assembly: GCF_040938575.1. Taxonomy (NCBI): domain Eukaryota; kingdom Metazoa; phylum Chordata; class Amphibia; order Caudata; family Ambystomatidae; genus Ambystoma; species Ambystoma mexicanum. The sequence continues at coordinate 1,103,775,083 of NC_090930.1, read as the reverse complement.
GCGTGTGGAACTTCCCGCGCACCCCTGAAATATGCGTACCCTGCTCGCACGGGGCCAATCGCGTGAGGTACTTCCCGTGCACCCCAGTGATACACGTAGTCCGCTTGCTGTTCTGGTACAGGGTTAGCGCAGCCCTTTGCGCTGGATTGGGTATATTGATGGCTTTTCCCTGCGCGAGAGGCGTTCTTGGGGGCGTAACTGGCGCTGCTGCAGGGTCGCTGCGCCACTGTGCGCCACGGCTGGTTTTGGTGGCTGGAATCCATGAATACGCTGTGCACGGAAATGGATTCTTGCGCACGCGGCTGGAGCAGGGATTCGCACGCACACACTGTGCGCCAGCTGCGTGCGCCACTTGTGCGCTGAATTCTATGAATTACCCCCTAAATGTGTTGTCAGGATTGTTTGCTGCATTTCTGTGAAGTACTAACATTTGCAAACACAAAGGGTCTGTACTGTGTAAGTAACTGTTGTCAACAATTGGTGGTAATTGAAATAGAATATTCATTGCTACATTTGCATAGCAACTTACACCAACTATATTTGAGAATTTAAATGGTCCAGGTAGTTCTGTATCTAACTGCTTTTTTTGGAGTTTGTCTTCCTTCTTTCAAGAAGTACCTGGTTTACTTTCTCTAATTGATTCTTTTTTGTTTGTGGTACTTGATGAAGTATTAGTTTCTTTTACTCTCTTTGGAGGATTTGCAGTGATGTCCTGTTGCATTTCTGTTTGATTTAGTTTTCTTTTACAACGTTTTAGTTTTTGTGGAACAGAATATGTGTTTAGATGGGGAGTGTATAGTGAGCGGAGTCTATTATATTCTAAAATGCAAGGAATATCAGTGTTTACTTTACTTGCATCAAAGTTGATTAGAAATAGACCGTCAAGTGTACGTAAGCGTGATAGTGCTACGTAGCTCATGCCTTCTTTAAAGACTGTGTTACCAATATCTATCATTGCTTTGTCTAGGGTAAAACCTTGTGATTTATGAATCGTGACTGCGTATGCAAGAGTTAGAGAAAATTGTTCTCTGCGTACATACATATCTTTGAAGAGAAGGAATCTAGCTGTTGAGCGTCCTATCCGTTTTAATTCTAAAAGTTTGTCAAAGAGTATATTGACAAACTGAATTTTGTTGTCACGTGGGTATGTTTGAAAGCCAACAACTGTACCCAGTGCTCCATTAACTAGTCCTTGGTCCACGTCAAGGTTACGTTTAAGCATTACTCTGCAATTTAAGGATAATTTTAACATCTTTTCTAAGCCTGCTGTGTTTGAGATTGATTTTTCTAAATTATTTAGTCTTGTTGTGGCTTGGTCACACATGGGTAGTGTCATACCATGTACATCTAGTTCATCTGTGGCGCTAATTCTCCATTATTGGTTGCATTTCTTTACTTAGCATGATTTCATTGAATTTGAGACAGCTTGCAAGAGTTGGCATTAAGGCCATACAATTGACATTTTTGTGGGCTAATTGTTCCATAACATCTGTAGCACATGCATTATCGCCATAAAGTGCATTAATGTGCCGGGTTTTCAATGTTGTTTCTGCTTCTTTAGAAAGTATACCAACTCTCAAACTTTTTAAAATGTTGGCATAAGTTAGATCTGCAGATTGGCGCATGTTTTCTGTTAATTCTCTGTATTGGAAATTTTGCCAAAGGTTGACATTTCCAATGCTGCCAACAGTTTTACGGCAGAGTTTGTGCCCTAATGTTTTAAAAATAGGTTCACCTTATACTGGTGTTAATTGAAGCAGATCTCCAAAAACAATAATGTGTTTTCCTGCAAAGAGCTCTTCATAGTCTGTTTTGAGTACTTCTTGTAATCTGAGGTGAATCAAAGCTAAAATCAGGTTGGAGACCATGTTCACTTCATCTATTAGTAGCATTTTCATTTGTTTCAATACTCTGCGTAATTCCATTGCAGCTTCTGCAGAAAGTTTGTAATAGTCTAATTTGTTCTGGTGTTCTACTGGTAATAGTAGTAATCGGTGTAATGTAACACCACCTATGTTGTAGGCAGCTAAACCTGTGGTGGCAGTGACAACAGCTGACAGTTTGTTGTTTGTCAATTGTTGAAGGAACTTACTAATGATTTTGATTAGGAATGTTTTGCCAGAACCAGCTTCACCACTGACGTACAGTAGTATAGGTTTATAATTATGGCAGGAACATTCTTTATTTTCATGTTTTACACCATGTGCAATTTGTTTGGTTACTTCTTGAAAAATGCTACTTTGCTCATTGTTTAGTTTTGATTGTAGTATAGTTAAGTCTTCCTTATCTTCATACTGACACATGGTGTTTTCTACTTCTATCATAGCTAATTCTGCCTCATTTGTTACTAGTGGTTCTCCCAGTGGTTCTTGGCTTCCCGTTACAGAAGGTTGACTACTGTCAGGAGTATCCTTATCTAGTTGGGCTTGGAATTCTTCTTCATGTTGCTGTTCATTGTGCAACATTGTTTTGTACTGTGTAAAGTTTACATCAGTTATAGTGCTTTCATTTGCTTTGAAAGCATCCTCATATGAGTCATAGTTATCTAGTAATTGTTCTTCTTTTCTCCATGGTTTGAAGAGTTGTAGCAGGGACATGTAATATACTTCTTTATGTTGAGGAGTCTTCAATGACAATTTGATATGATTAATTAAATTTGGTTTAGTGAGTTTAACTAAGCTGCCTTCACAGTTTGTCACTCTATATTTACTTTTTTTTCATCAGGTTTCATATTATTTTTGTATGTGTAGTTTTGGGCTATGTGGTATAGACACATGTTTTCCAAAGTATTACTTCTGTTTGGGTAGTATGTGTCCAATAAATAGTTTTTTAAAATGTCTTGGCTGTTGGGATCATGTTAGGCTATTGTTTCTATATCTTCATTTGATTTTAGAACTCTTTTTCTAGATTTAGCTGGACCAAGACTTAGCCATACTATATTTTCAGATTTACCATACAATGAAGTACCAGTTAAATGATCAGCTGCTTCATAAGATCCACATTCTCTATGGGTGAGCATTTTTATGCCCAAGCTGTATAATTTCTGAGATACTGTTTTATCTGATGACAGGTCATTCCAGAGGTCTTGGAGCTCTGTCTTTTCTGCTTTAGTTAAGTATGCTGTGACATATCGTGCAACTGCAGTAGAATTGTCTGCAATGTACTGCACATCTATGTTTGCATTCCATAAGTGGGCAATGATTGCATTATAATCATTGATATATTTTTCTTCTTCTTTTCTTTTTATGTAATATGTATTTTTAGGTGACTTACCTTTAACACTATGTCTAACTGAAGACATGAGGTTGTTTACTTGACCTGTATTTGTAACTGGTCTAGGGAAACCAAATCAGCATTTGGTGTAGTATTTGCCTTTGTTTTTGTATTTGCGACGACAATATTTTCCACATTTGTGTCTTTGAAATTGTAAAATTTGTGCACGAAGATCACTATTTGTGGCTTCTGATGGAATTTCACAAATGACATATTTTTCAATAAACTGTAAAACAGTGGCATCACTGTCTTGACCAAATTTAGGAGCATCTTTAATCCATAAAAGCATGTGGATATGTGGTGCTCCTCTGGCTTGGTATTCTTTTCTCCAAAAGAAGTGTTGCACTTCTCCAAGGGGAGGAACAGTTTTATTACAAATAAAATGTAGCATAGCAATGAAGCGATGGTGAAAATTTCTTGAAACATTAACAGGATCCAAAGAACAAAGTTCTCCAGGTGTTAGAATATCTATGTTTGTTTTGTTTTTATTTGATATGCGTAGGAAATCATGTAAATCTTCCCATGCATATTCTGCACAACTTAATGTAACAAACCAAGTGGGTGGGCCAAGGTTTCTGATCATACAACGTACATCTCCATGACGTTGAAACCAGTACTCTTTAGTACCACGCATATTTGCTATTAGATTTGTAATATTTGATTGTAAAACCTCATCCTTTTGTTGCACTTTCTCTAATAATTGTGTAGCTGTCATATTTTGAAAGTGTGATCCTGATTTTAATATGTGTGCAACTCCGTAACATAAAGTTGCTAGTTCACTTTCAAAGGGTAGGTGGAATATATATTCCACATTTTGTCTAAATCTGGGATCTTCAGAATACATCCGTAATGAGCGGTATTCTGAAGCTGATATTTGAATAGGTCTATCATCATACCTTCCTCCTTTGCCAGTAGGAAAGAGTAGAGGAAAAGCACGTGCTTCTATACTTTTTTCCCATATACTGATTGGCGATCCTTTTGTTTGACGCATTTGCTAAGTTTCCAGTACATCTTGTACGGTGTCATTACAGTGCAAAGGCTGAATTGTATAATGGTCTAAAGTATTTGATATTGTAGTAGGATCTAGTAGCTCAAATTGACCAGCTTCTTGTGTTTCTTGAATTATTTCAGTTGTATCTTTCAAGTTTTCTTCAATATTAATTTCTTTGTAATATTCATTATTCTCTTTAAGATATTGGAAGGCTTGTCTAACTTTATATAAATCTACCAGCTGTTGCCATATTTTTTTGTCTTTTGTAGGTACTCCATTAACTAATATAATTAAAGATTGCTGCATTGGACGTTGCACTCCTAGAGTATGCACATTTTCTTTTAGATTTAATGGTAAATAAACTACTTTTCCACGAATGCCTTTTACCAATTCAGAGGGAGATAATTTTGCTGTTTTTGGTTGAAGGCGTATTATTGCTTGAAATGGGTGTACTGTTTGAATTATGATGCTCTCATATAAATTAAGTTGTTGTAGAGGTTTTGGTACTGGGTATAATTCCAAATTATTTGTGATAGAACGTGAAGGAGTTTGGTTGTTGTCAAGTTTTGTAGTGCAATAACTGCAAAGTATTAAGGGCTCAGTTATTTCATATTTGTTTTCTGCTAGAAGGTAGAGAGCTAATTCAAACCATTTAGAATCTTCATTGTCTTCTATTTTGTATGATAGGTCCACAGTTTTTGTGTTACTTTTATAAAAAATTCTACGGCAACATACACATACATGGTTTGGTACTTCAGCTGATGTACTTTAAAATTTTAGTATTTCTTTTATGTATGTGTTTAGCAAAAGGTAGCCATGTGTAGAATTGTTGCTTAATTGGTTTAAAGCTATTTCATTCTGTAAATGGCTTTCACTTCCAAAATATTTTTTCTGCATATAGTGAATTTCTTCAAGTAGGTCTTTTGCTGTACCATGTAGAAGGATGTTATTTAACTTTGCTAGTGCTAAAGCAGGACTTTTAGCATAGTACAGTTTATAGACTAGATTTCTTATAGTTGAATGATGTGTTGATATCCTTTTGATATCATGGAAAGTGGTTTTACAAGTAGGTCCTGTAATGCAGGCCAATGAATGTCCTTGTAGTCCTGTGTACTTGCGCACAGGACAGGTATCTATATTTTGCAGTAATTTAATTTTGATTTTGTCTTTGCTTTTTGAGGAATTGGTGTAAAGATTTGAAACATTGTTTGGGAATGTTACACATTGACGTGCATGGCCATTTGTACACTATATGTTCTGATTCAATTAAATGGAAGGGTAATTCTAAGTTTTCAGGGCATATTTTTGTAAGGAGTACTTCTTGTTCCATTATGGTATTATTCACTTTTTCATAACCTCGACCACTGCTATTTATGGCAATTGTATTTGTTTGCTTTTGTTTGTACGCTTCTTCATTAAAATATGTTTCTGTGCTCGTAGTGTGATTCCATTCACCTCCGCAGATACTTAAGAAGTTCTTTCTGTTGACATTTCGCTTATTGAGAAGTCTTTTTTGTAATTTAGTTGTTAGTTTTGTTAGTGGTTTCATTTTGTTTAACAGTAAAATAAATAAATTTCTTTTGAGAAGAATTGCACTGTCCATCAATGCTTCTAAGATTAATTTCCTACGATAGGTTTTAAGCTTTGAACCTGATTTCTTTCCTGTTTTTATAAGATTTTGAAGGACTTTGTGACGGTATATTTTGGCTAAAATACTTTTCTTGGTATGCTTACTTTGCACTATATTAAAATTTGAAGAAGTAGTTTTATCTGTACTGATAGCTGATTTTCTGTTAATTGTTTTTTGGTTTGTTTTACATTTTGATAGAGGAAGCAAAGTTGTTGTACTTGAAACTTCTTGTGTTTCACTAAATGATTGTATTAGCTGTTTTGTTTCAACTTTTTTTACAAATTCTGCTAGAGATGGATGCTTATGTTGGACACCTTTATTTTCAATTGCTCTACTTTTGCGTTGCTTTCTACGGACTTGAATTTATGTGTTACTAAACTGGGGTTCAGATGACAAAAAAAAAGTAAGTTAGTGGTGTGGAAAAGTAGAAATAGTAAATCTAATGTATACAATTAAAACAGTTGTTTGTTCTATAATATGAAAATTGTAGTGGCTCAGTTGGCTAATTTGTGTGTCCAAAAATAGAAATTTGTGGGCCATTCTGGCTGTAAATCGCTGTTTAAGACATGGACATTTTTGGACAAAATGGTACAAAATCTCTATTTTAAGAAACCAAAATAGCTCGTATTAATGTTATAGTATATTTGATTAATAATACAAATATTATGGTGATATTTTACTTACTTTTTTTTTAAATTAACAGATAACTTCTTAGTTTTTCTTTCTTCTTCGAATTCGGCTGCTTCTTTTCAGGAAACTGGTCTTCACTGCAATTGTAAAAGCTTCAAATTAGTAACTTTGTTTGTATATAGCACTGTTTTTAATTTAGATATTGATTTTTTTAATTGAAATCCTCAGTGCCTTCTGTAAAACCATTAAACTAATTTATTTACATAAGATACATTGCATCAGTTCAGTACATATGATATGTTCTTAATGAACAAATTGTATTGAATGACTAACTGTAGCAAAAAAAAATATCTTTACTATGTCTTGTGAAATTTATAATATATTCGTGAATACCACTATTTCTGTAAGTAAACTGTTCTAGGTAATAGCGCCTCAATGTCATGTCTAATTTAAAGTAATTAAGTATATAAATAAATAAAAACAAAAAATATGAAATTGTATAAGTATTTTTATAAAGGTTTAAACATAGATTGTGTTTGCATGCAATTTTGTTTGAATATATGTAGTCTATATATTTCATTTAAAAAATGTTAGTTTAACATGATTTGAGTGTGTGTGTATAAAGAAAGTAAAAAGTATAAAGTAAATTAGTTATAAACAGTGAACTGCGCCAATTAACAGTAATACAATAATAATTGAATTATGTTTTTAATTCCATTCCACAGCCTGACACGTGTTTCGAGCAAAGCTCTTTTTCAAAGGCTGTACATAGTAACATATATACAACCAATAACCATTCATTAGTGGATTTACATCATGTCAATTGGGCAAACATCAAGGGGTAGCAAGGGAGATGGCCAGAAGAAATCAGGACATCATGACATTAAATTAAAAGGAACATAATATAATATAAATCATTTTCCATACAAACAATTACCGTTTTAACAGAGGATCCATCCGGTTACAAACCCGAAAAAGAATAAAAAACATAACATAATAAGAGATTAGGTGTGTGCGGTGGAAAATCAACCATAGATAACATAATTTGTTAAATCAACTCAAAGGGTCAACTGACTAAATATTTACCGTTGAACCTTGTCCAAAAGGAAACTATACGGCAAAAAGATAAATTAACAAGGATTATCTAGTGTCATGTGCATTCAAAAGCCAACAATTATCCCACAATGGATATAAAAATTAAGTTATAATTACCTTAATATTACTTGCGGTTGCAATGACCATTAATTAATTACTGCAAAAAGTCCACATCCAAAAAGGAAATGTTGCGCGTAGATAACACCAACCAACCAATTCAGAACGAGTCACGTATCCATTACCAATATTAAATTGGACAATTACCAAAAGAAAAAGAGGAAACACAGCGCTTAGTTAAATAAAATCAATTAATTGCAGCGTAGGGATCATGTCGAAAGAGCACATAAACTTCTTACAAGCCTTCCGGCAACAACAGTGTACAAAAAGAGAGTGCGCGCGCGCAATGCATCTCGTGTAGTTAAAAAGAGAAATGGATCGCATAGGCAGCAACAACACAGGGCATACCGCGGCGGCCATGTTAGGTGAGGAAAAGAGCCGGTTGTTGATTAGATCAATTCTCGAGTTATATGTAACGTCTAAGAATCACCCCCAACATATTCTCGAGTCATATATAACATCTACAGAACCCCAACAAATTAAAGAATTGACGCGGTTGTATTTAAGTACTTATAAAGCGGAATATAATATATTCTTAACTGCAGAAAATTTATAAATCCAAGTTATGTGTAACACACACAATCTGTCGGTGCTATACACCTGAATATCCACTTACAACTCATAATTCAGTCGAAAATAAATTTAAAGGTAAACAATACATAGAGCGCACTTGTTAAGCTGATGATGAAAAGATTAGTCTTGGCGGTGTATAAGAATATGTTATCACAGGTTGTGTATTCAACCGCACACACCCATTAATACATCAAGAAACTATACAAACAATTTGATATTCAGAAATAAAATTAAATAATAAGGAGCACGGTAGTTCAGGTGCAGCTACCTAAGTATCAATGACACCAAACCAACTCTAAATATAAAATTAAATCATAAGAACACATGAAATTCATGATCGGAATTGAGTCCAAAATTTACTAATCTGTGTTTACAGATAAGTCTAGCCTCTAATTGTCTAAGTCTAAGTTCCATATTACCCCCTCTTTTTAATGGACGTATTTGAGACAACCCAATAAATTTCAAATCCTTAAAGTCATCCAGCTGATGTAAAGTCTGCCAATGTAATGCCAGTGGATATTTGGCATCCTGTTTATGCAAAGAAGCCAAATGCTCCCGAATACGCATTTTAAGTGGCCTAATGGTGCTCCCGACATAAAATAAGCCACAGACACATACAATACAATACACCACAAATTTTGTGTTACAGTTAATGAATGAATTGATAACATGTTTGCCTGTTGTACCAAAATCAAGTGCCTCAGATTCAAATGCATGTGAACACATGTTGCAACTCCCACATTTGTGAAACCCATTCACACGACCTAGTTCTAACCATGTTCTAACAATAGGTACTGGTGCCATGAAAGAGGGGCATAGAAGATTTTTAAGAGTAGGAGCTCTACTAAAACCTATCGATGGATTAGGTTCCAATAATTTGGTGAGATCCTTGTCTAAATGGAGTAAGTGCCAATGACGTTTTAGTATAGCATACACCTCATTACTATCACTAGTATACCTAGTGATCAACCTTATTTTATTAAAGCGCGTATTAGCTGAGTTCGTTCTAGTTTTAGGTTTAAGTAAATCAGCCCTCTTCATACTGGACACTTCGCGTTCAACCTTAGTAAGAAGGTTTGGTTGGTAACCCCGTTGTACAAATTGATCGCGGATAAACAATTTTTCCGCATCAAAATCAGCATTCAGAGAGCAATTACGTTTAGCTCTAATATATTCACCTTTCGGAATGTTATTAATAACAGACCGTATGTGAGAACTAGATGAATGTAAAACTGCATTTACCGAGGTAGGTTTACGGAAAGTTTTAGTAATAAAACCCATAGGGGACTTAGAGATATTCAGGTCAAGAAAATCCACAGAATCATTTGAAACATGATGCACGAATTGCAAACCCCAATTATTGGCATTTAAAAACTTTACAAATTCATTTAATTCAGCCACATTGCCAGTCCAAATCATAAAAACGTCATCAATATATCTTTTCCTCACCTAACATGGCCGCCGCGGTATGCCCTGTGTTGTTGCTGCCTATGCGATCCATTTCTCTTTTTAACTACACGAGATGCATTGCGCGCGCGCACTCTCTTTTTGTACACTGTTGTTGCCGGAAGGCTTGTAAGAAGTTTATGTGCTCTTTCGACATGATCCCTACGCTGCAATTAATTGATTTTATTTAACTAAGCGCTGTGTTTCCTCTTTTTCTTTTGGTAATTGTCCAATTTAATATTGGTAATGGATATGTGACTCGTTCTGAATTGGTTGGTTGGTGTTATCTACGCGCAACATTTCCTTTTTGGATGTGGACTTTTTGCAGTAATTAATTAATGGTCATTGCAACCGCAAGTAATATTAAGGTAATTATAACTTAATTTTTATATCCATTGTGGGATAATTGTTGGCTTTTGAATGCACATGACACTAGATAATCCTTGTTAATTTATCTTTTTGCCGTATAGTTTCCTTTTGGACAAGGTTCAACGGTAAATATTTAGTCAGTTGACCCTTTGAGTTGATTTAACAAATTATGTTATCTATGGTTGATTTTCCACCGCACACACCTAATCTCTTATTATGTTATGTTTTTTATTCTTTTTCGGGTTTGTAACCGGATGGATCCTCTGTTAAAACGGTAATTGTTTGTATGGAAAATGATTTATATTATATTATGTTCCTTTTAATTTAATGTCATGATGTCCTGATTTCTTCTGGCCATCTCCCTTGCTACCCCTTGATGTTTGCCCAATTGACATGATGTAAATCCACTAATGAATGGTTATTGGTTGTATATATGTTACTATGTACAGCCTTTGAAAAAGAGCTTTGCTCGAAACACGTGTCAGGCTGTGGAATGGAATTAAAAACATAATTCAATTATTATTGTATTACTGTTAATTGGCGCAGTTCACTGTTTATAACTAATTTACTTCTTATTGAGGGTCCTTGGTCCGGGTACCCTCACACTTTCATGTTGAACGCTGCCTTTTTAAACTTCTAACTTTTGTGCAGTTGCGCTGGTCGTTCACATAGGCCTTTGGACCATCTTGTTTTACTGTCAATTTTCAGGTCTTGAACCCAGCAGCGGTGCATTGTACTCTTCTTTAACTCATGGCTGAAGCAGCAGAATATATTCTCACTAGAGATGCGGATATCAAAGCACTATTCGCACCTCGTGGTTCTACTTTGAACCCGTTCAAATGTTTACCTAATATTACTGAGGATCTTAGATCCAAATTTATTAAGCTTGAGAGGTTGAGCATTAGAGAAATCAATAAATTTTGGGAAATGACCACGTTGCAGCATTATATTCAAGAAAATAAAATACCAAGAGGTCTGCGTATTCTTATCTTACCGGACTTTGAAGATCCTCAGGATAATGATCTGGCAGTGGAATGGGAAACTAACCTCACCAATAGTTCTAACAAAATGTTACTTCTACTTATTGAACATGCAAAAAGAGCACATTCTCGTATTGTCCAACAGATTGACGTACTCAAACAAGAAATTCAATTATTTGATGCACCTGCCGCAACTATTGATAAAAATTTTAAAACAATGTATAATATATTGAGAAGGCATCAGGATGAGGTTAAAATGAGAAAATGCAGGAAATTTTCAAGAGATGATAGGGATTATCGAGACAACCGGGTCTACACTTATCAACCTAAGTTTGATGAAGTGTCGAGATCGCGGAATAGTAGTGTGGCCTCTTCACCTGTTAGTTCTGATGTCGAAAGTGATTCAGATCGATCTGTTAACAAAAATGCCTTAGGGAATACACCTCGTGATGATGAATCACGGGATGAAGAAGATGCCGAATCTGTTGAATTGTCAGAACCATCTAGCTTTTCTCCGGCACCTTTTTTGGAACAGATGAGAAGATTCAAAAAGGGCAACAGACAAGAGGCTATCAGAAAACAGGTCAGGTTTCGTCTACCACCCACTGCCAATATCGCAACGCTCGGTCCAAACCAAGGGGATCAAGGGGCGGCTAACATAGGCGGCGTCAACGCCGCTCCACTAGGCCAACGGTTAACCAGAGCCTCTTATCAGAAATCAATACAGAATCAAACCGATCAGAATCAGTTCAGATAAATTTAATTCATAATTTAAGTCAATATCAGCTCTCTCCAGAAGAACACTCATTGCTAAATAAAGGATTATCATTTGCTCCATCCTGCATTAAGGATATCGTGCAGGTTCAAATTGATCTATTTAAATTTATCAGAAAGCTGAAGCTTAAGAAGTTTTTTGCTACACAGGTCAAACAATACTCTCCTACGACACCTGTCGCTGCACTATCAGAAATTTCATTGCAAACAATGATGAGTACCCATATACTCATGTCTATTGATGAGTCAATGTCTGACAGTGAATCTAACCTTCTTGATACGATGCATGAACTAGATATTCAGCATCGTAATTTGACAATTAAAGAATTTGCAAATAAATCTAAATTCACTCCAATTTTTTCAGATGACAATGTTATAGATACGTTTCATCGGGTTGTGACCAATGATATTCATACATTAGTTGATCGTTGCTCTTTTCGTTCACAATTTACAAATTCTAATTTGTCAATAGCACAGCGTTCCGCCCTGAACAAATTAGCATCTAATGATTCGCTGGTAATTAAGGAGGCTGATAAAGGCGGTAACGTTGTGATTATGGACAAAGCCGATTACATCTCCATGGCACTTGACCATTTGAACTCACCAGGTTGCTATGCCATTTTGAAAAACAATCCCATTGCTCAAATACGTAATAAAGTTCACTCTTTAATTGATAAATGGTATAAATTAGGAATCATTACAGATGTGGAAAAATGTTTTTTGTTTTCTGATAAACCCACAATGCCAACTGTTTATTTTCTTCCTAAGATTCATAAGCCATTTGATAAGATACCTGAAGGTAGACCTATTATTAGTGGCCAGGGGGGAATTTTGGAACCTATATCAGTGTATGTTAATGAATGTATTGCACCTTTGGTCCATTCTACACCCACATATTTAAGAGACACTATGCACATTCTTGAGATTCTTGCACAATTGCCTTGTACTTCTGAAATATTATTGGTCACACTTGATGTTAAATCATTATATACTTCTATTGATCACCACAAAGCAATTGCTAGCATTACTTATATTTTCCGACACAAATCAGCATCATACCATCTTCATATTGAAATGATCAAAGAATTTCTTCTTTGTGCTCTGCAAAATAATGTGTTTCTTTTTAATGATACATATTATCAACAACTGATTGGCATTGCAATGGGAGCCAGCTTTGCTCCTTCTGTAGCGAACATATTCATGCACCAATTTGAAGAACAATATGTGTTTCATAATAATGGCTTTTCACCGTCGATATATCTTTGGAAAAGATATATTGATGACGTTTTTATGATTTGGACTGGCAATGTGGCTGAATTAAATGAATTTGTAAAGTTTTTAAATGCCAATAATTGGGGTTTGCAATTCGTGCATCATGTTTCAAATGATTCTGTGGATTTTCTTGACCTGAATATCTCTAAGTCCCCTATGGGTTTTATTACTAAAACTTTCCGTAAACCTACCTCGGTAAATGCAGTTTTACATTCATCTAGTTCTCACATACGGTCTGTTATTAATAACATTCCGAAAGGTGAATATATTAGAGCTAAACGTAATTGCTCTCTGAATGCTGATTTTGATGCGGAAAAATTGTTTATCCGCGATCAATTTGTACAACGGGGTTACCAACCAAACCTTCTTACTAAGGTTGAACGCGAAGTGTCCAGTATGAAGAGGGCTGATTTACTTAAACCTAAAACTAGAACGAACTCAGCTAATACGCGCTTTAATAAAATAAGGTTGATCACTAGGTATACTAGTGATAGTAATGAGGTGTATGCTATACTAAAACGTCATTGGCACTTACTCCATTTAGACAAGGATCTCACCAAATTATTGGAACCTAATCCATCGATAGGTTTTAGTAGAGCTCCTACTCTTAAAAATCTTCTATGCCCCTCTTTCATGGCACCAGTACCTATTGTTAGAACATGGTTAGAACTAGGTCGTGTGAATGGGTTTCACAAATGTGGGAGTTGCAACATGTGTTCACATGCATTTGAATCTGAGGCACTTGATTTTGGTACAACAGGCAAACATGTTATCAATTCATTCATTAACTGTAACACAAAATTTGTGGTGTATTGTATTGTATGTGTCTGTGGCTTATTTTATGTCGGGAGCACCATTAGGCCACTTAAAATGCGTATTCGGGAGCATTTGGCTTCTTTGCATAAACAGGATGCCAAATATCCACTGGCATTACATTGGCAGACTTTACATCAGCTGGATGACTTTAAGGATTTGAAATTTATTGGGTTGTCTCAAATACGTCCATTAAAAAGAGGGGGTAATATGGAACTTAGACTTAGACAATTAGAGGCTAGACTTATCTGTAAACACAGATTAGTAAATTTTGGACTCAATTCCGATCATGAATTTCATGTGTTCTTATGATTTAATTTTATATTTAGAGTTGGTTTGGTGTCATTGATACTTAGGTAGCTACACCTGAACTACCGTGCTCCTTATTATTTAATTTTATTTCTGAATATCAAATTGTTTGTATAGTTTCTTGATGTATTAATGGGTGTGTGCGGTTGAATACACAACCTGTGATAACATATTCTTATACACCGCCAAGACTAATCTTTTCATCATCAGCTTAACAAGTGCGCTCTATGTATTGTTTACCTTTAAATTTATTTTCGACTGAATTATGAGTTGTAAGTGGATATTCAGGTGTATAGCACCGACAGATTGTGTGTGTTACACATAACTTGGATTTATAAATTTTCTGCAGTTAAGAATATATTATATTCCGCTTTATAAGTACTTAAATACAACCGCGTCAATTCTTTAATTTGTTGGGGTTCTGTAGATGTTATATATGACTCGAGAATATGTTGGGGGTGATTCTTAGACGTTACATATAACTCGAGAATTGATCTAATCAACAACCGGCTCTTTTCCTCACCTAACATGGCCGCCGCGGTATGCCCTGTGTTGTTGCTGCCTATGCGATCCATTTCTCTTTTTAACTACACGAGATGCATTGCGCGCGCGCACTCTCTTTTTGTACACTGTTGTTGCCGGAAGGCTTGTAAGAAGTTTATGTGCTCTTTCGACATGATCCCTACGCTGCAATTAATTGATTTTATTTAACTAAGCGCTGTGTTTCCTCTTTTTCTTTTGGTAATTGTCCAATTTAATATTGGTAATGGATACGTGACTCGTTCTGAATTGGTTGGTTGGTGTTATCTACGCGCAACATTTCCTTTTTGGATGTGGACTTTTTGCAGTAATTAATTAATGGTCATTGCAACCGCAAGTAATATTAAGGTAATTATAACTTAATTTTTATATCCATTGTGGGATAATTGTTGGCTTTTGAATGCACATGACACTAGATAATCCTTGTTAATTTATCTTTTTGCCGTATAGTTTCCTTTTGGACAAGGTTCAACGGTAAATATTTAGTCAGTTGACCCTTTGAGTTGATTTAACAAATTATGTTATCTATGGTTGATTTTCCACCGCACACACCTAATCTCTTATTATGTTATGTTTTTTATTCTTTTTCGGGTTTGTAACCGGATGGATCCTCTGTTAAAACGGTAATTGTTTGTATGGAAAATGATTTATATTATATTATGTTCCTTTTAATTTAATGTCATGATGTCCTGATTTCTTCTGGCCATCTCCCTTGCTACCCCTTGATGTTTGCCCAATTGACATGATGTAAATCCACTAATGAATGGTTATTGGTTGTATATATGTTACTATGTACAGCCTTTGAAAAAGAGCTTTGCTCGAAACACGTGTCAGGCTGTGGAATGGAATTAAAAACATAATTCAATTATTATTGTATTACTGTTAATTGGCGCAGTTCACTGTTTATAACTAATTTACTTCTTATTGAGGGTCCTTGGTCCGGGTACCCTCACACTTTCATGTTGAACGCTGCCTTTTTAAACTTCTAACTTTTGTGCAGTTGCGCTGGTCGTTCACATAGGCCTTTGGACCATCTTGTTTTACTGTCAATTTTCAGGTCTTGAACCCAGCAGCGGTGCATTGTACTCTTCTTTAACTCATGGCTGAAGCAGCAGAATATATTCTCACTAGAGATGCGGATATCAAAGCACTATTCGCACCTCGTGGTTCTACTTTGAACCCGTTCAAACGTTTACCTAAT
Source organism: Ambystoma mexicanum (assembly GCF_040938575.1). Classification (NCBI taxonomy): domain Eukaryota; kingdom Metazoa; phylum Chordata; class Amphibia; order Caudata; family Ambystomatidae; genus Ambystoma; species Ambystoma mexicanum. Next base: position 1,103,759,070 of record NC_090930.1, on the reverse strand, counting down.
ATTACTGAGGATCTTAGATCCAAATTTATTAAGCTTGAGAGGTTGAGCATTAGAGAAATCAATAAATTTTGGGAAATGACCACGTTGCAGCATTATATTCAAGAAAATAAAATACCAAGAGGTCTGCGTATTCTTATCTTACCGGACTTTGAAGATCCTCAGGATAATGATCTGGCAGTGGAATGGGAAACTAACCTCACCAATAGTTCTAACAAAATGTTACTTCTACTTATTGAACATGCAAAAAGAGCACATTCTCGTATTGTCCAACAGATTGACGTACTCAAACAAGAAATTCAATTATTTGATGCACCTGCCGCAACTATTGATAAAAATTTTAAAACAATGTATAATATATTGAGAAGGCATCAGGATGAGGTTAAAATGAGAAAATGCAGGAAATTTTCAAGAGATGATAGGGATTATCGAGACAACCGGGTCTACACTTATCAACCTAAGTTTGATGAAGTGTCGAGATCGCGGAATAGTAGTGCGGCCTCTTCACCTGTTAGTTCTGATGTCGAAAGTGATTCAGATCGATCTGTTAACAAAAATGCCTTAGGGAATACACCTCGTGATGATGAATCACGGGATGAAGAAGATGCCGAATCTGTTGAATTGTCAGAACCATCTAGCTTTTCTCCGGCACCTTTTTTGGAACAGATGAGAAGATTCAAAAAGGGCAACAGACAAGAGGCTATCAGAAAACAGGTCAGGTTTCGTCTACCACCCACTGCCAATATCGCAACGCTCGGTCCAAACCAAGGGGATCAAGGGGCGGCCAACATAGGCGGCGTCAACGCCGCTCCACTAGGCCAACGGTTAACCAGAGCCTCTTATCAGAAATCAATACAGAATCAAACCGATCAGAATCAGTTCAGATAAATTTAATTCATAATTTAAGTCAATATCAGCTCTCTCCAGAAGAACACTCATTGCTAAATAAAGGATTATCATTTGCTCCATCCTGCATTAAGGATATCGTGCAGGTTCAAATTGATCTATTTAAATTTATCAGAAAGCTGAAGCTTAAGAAGTTTTTTGCTACACAGGTCAAACAATACTCTCCTACGACACCTGTCGCTGCACTATCAGAAATTTCATTGCAAACAATGATGAGTACCCATATACTCATGTCTATTGATGAGTCAATGTCTGACAGTGAATCTAACCTTCTTGATACGATGCATGAACTAGATATTCAGCATCGTAATTTGACAATTAAAGAATTTGCAAATAAATCTAAATTCACTCCAATTTTTTCAGATGACAATGTTATAGATACGTTTCATCGGGTTGTGACCAATGATATTCATACATTAGTTGATCGTTGCTCTTTTCGTTCACAATTTACAAATTCTAATTTGTCAATAGCACAGCGTTCCGCCCTGAACAAATTAGCATCTAATGATTCGCTGGTAATTAAGGAGGCTGATAAAGGCGGTAACGTTGTGATTATGGACAAAGCCGATTACATCTCCATGGCACTTGACCATTTGAACTCACCAGGTTGCTATGCCATTTTGAAAAACAATCCCATTGCTCAAATACGTAATAAAGTTCACTCTTTAATTGATAAATGGTATAAATTAGGAATCATTACAGATGTGGAAAAATGTTTTTTGTTTTCTGATAAACCCACAATGCCAACTGTTTATTTTCTTCCTAAGATTCATAAGCCATTTGATAAGATACCTGAAGGTAGACCTATTATTAGTGGCCAGGGGGGAATTTTGGAACCTATATCAGTGTATGTTAATGAATGTATTGCACCTTTGGTCCATTCTACACCCACATATTTAAGAGACACTATGCACATTCTTGAGATTCTTGCACAATTGCCTTGTACTTCTGAAATATTATTGGTCACACTTGATGTTAAATCATTATATACTTCTATTGATCACCACAAAGCAATTGCTAGCATTACTTATATTTTCCGACACAAATCAGCATCATACCATCTTCATATTGAAATGATCAAAGAATTTCTTCTTTGTGCTCTGCAAAATAATGTGTTTCTTTTTAATGATACATATTATCAACAACTGATTGGCATTGCAATGGGAGCCAGCTTTGCTCCTTCTGTAGCGAACATATTCATGCACCAATTTGAAGAACAATATGTGTTTCATAATAATGTCTTTTCACCGTCGATATATCTTTGGAAAAGATATATTGATGACGTTTTTATGATTTGGACTGGCAATGTGGCTGAATTAAATGAATTTGTAAAGTTTTTAAATGCCAATAATTGGGGTTTGCAATTCGTGCATCATGTTTCAAATGATTCTGTGGATTTTCTTGACCTGAATATCTCTAAGTCCCCTATGGGTTTTATTACTAAAACTTTCCGTAAACCTACCTCGGTAAATGCAGTTTTACATTCATCTAGTTCTCACATACGGTCTGTTATTAATAACATTCCGAAAGGTGAATATATTAGAGCTAAACGTAATTGCTCTCTGAATGCTGATTTTGATGCGGAAAAATTGTTTATCCGCGATCAATTTGTACAACGGGGTTACCAACCAAACCTTCTTACTAAGGTTGAACGCGAAGTGTCCAGTATGAAGAGGGCTGATTTACTTAAACCTAAAACTAGAACGAACTCAGCTAATACGCGCTTTAATAAAATAAGGTTGATCACTAGGTATACTAGTGATAGTAATGAGGTGTATGCTATACTAAAACGTCATTGGCACTTACTCCATTTAGACAAGGATCTCACCAAATTATTGGAACCTAATCCATCGATAGGTTTTAGTAGAGCTCCTACTCTTAAAAATCTTCTATGCCCCTCTTTCATGGCACCAGTACCTATTGTTAGAACATGGTTAGAACTAGGTCGTGTGAATGGGTTTCACAAATGTGGGAGTTGCAACATGTGTTCACATGCATTTGAATCTGAGGCACTTGATTTTGGTACAACAGGCAAACATGTTATCAATTCATTCATTAACTGTAACACAAAATTTGTGGTGTATTGTATTGTATGTGTCTGTGGCTTATTTTATGTCGGGAGCACCATTAGGCCACTTAAAATGCGTATTCGGGAGCATTTGGCTTCTTTGCATAAACAGGATGCCAAATATCCACTGGCATTACATTGGCAGACTTTACATCAGCTGGATGACTTTAAGGATTTGAAATTTATTGGGTTGTCTCAAATACGTCCATTAAAAAGAGGGGGTAATATGGAACTTAGACTTAGACAATTAGAGGCTAGACTTATCTGTAAACACAGATTAGTAAATTTTGGACTCAATTCCGATCATGAATTTCATGTGTTCTTATGATTTAATTTTATATTTAGAGTTGGTTTGGTGTCATTGATACTTAGGTAGCTACACCTGAACTACCGTGCTCCTTATTATTTAATTTTATTTCTGAATATCAAATTGTTTGTATAGTTTCTTGATGTATTAATGGGTGTGTGCGGTTGAATACACAACCTGTGATAACATATTCTTATACACCGCCAAGACTAATCTTTTCATCATCAGCTTAACAAGTGCGCTCTATGTATTGTTTACCTTTAAATTTATTTTCGACTGAATTATGAGTTGTAAGTGGATATTCAGGTGTATAGCACCGACAGATTGTGTGTGTTACACATAACTTGGATTTATAAATTTTCTGCAGTTAAGAATATATTATATTCCGCTTTATAAGTACTTAAATACAACCGCGTCAATTCTTTAATTTGTTGGGGTTCTGTAGATGTTATATATGACTCGAGAATATGTTGGGGGTGATTCTTAGACGTTACATATAACTCGAGAATTGATCTAATCAACAACCGGCTCTTTTCCTCACCTAACATGGCCGCCGCGGTATGCCCTGTGTTGTTGCTGCCTATGCGATCCATTTCTCTTTTTAACTACACGAGATGCATTGCGCGCGCGCACTCTCTTTTTGTACACTGTTGTTGCCGGAAGGCTTGTAAGAAGTTTATGTGCTCTTTCGACATGATCCCTACGCTGCAATTAATTGATTTTATTTAACTAAGCGCTGTGTTTCCTCTTTTTCTTTTGGTAATTGTCCAATTTAATATTGGTAATGGATACGTGACTCGTTCTGAATTGGTTGGTTGGTGTTATCTACGCGCAACATTTCCTTTTTGGATGTGGACTTTTTGCAGTAATTAATTAATGGTCATTGCAACCGCAAGTAATATTAAGGTAATTATAACTTAATTTTTATATCCATTGTGGGATAATTGTTGGCTTTTGAATGCACATGACACTAGATAATCCTTGTTAATTTATCTTTTTGCCGTATAGTTTCCTTTTGGACAAGGTTCAACGGTAAATATTTAGTCAGTTGACCCTTTGAGTTGATTTAACAAATTATGTTATCTATGGTTGATTTTCCACCGCACACACCTAATCTCTTATTATGTTATGTTTTTTATTCTTTTTCGGGTTTGTAACCGGATGGATCCTCTGTTAAAACGGTAATTGTTTGTATGGAAAATGATTTATATTATATTATGTTCCTTTTAATTTAATGTCATGATGTCCTGATTTCTTCTGGCCATCTCCCTTGCTACCCCTTGATGTTTGCCCAATTGACATGATGTAAATCCACTAATGAATGGTTATTGGTTGTATATATGTTACTATGTACAGCCTTTGAAAAAGAGCTTTGCTCGAAACACGTGTCAGGCTGTGGAATGGAATTAAAAACATAATTCAATTATTATTGTATTACTGTTAATTGGCGCAGTTCACTGTTTATAACTAATTTACTTCTTATTGAGGGTCCTTGGTCCGGGTACCCTCACACTTTCATGTTGAACGCTGCCTTTTTAAACTTCTAACTTTTGTGCAGTTGCGCTGGTCGTTCACATAGGCCTTTGGACCATCTTGTTTTACTGTAAAAAGTATAAAGGTTTATAAGTGATAGTTGATTTTAGGAAATTGAAAAAAGTACAGTAAATTCATTTTACAGATTTTACAAGGTAAAGTCTGTTTGAAAATGTGTTCATCTCATAGCTCTCAACTCAGACGCTTTTGGCGGGTGTCACACTCCTTGTAAAGGGCAGACTCACCCGCCAAGCCTCCTGCACGCCCATTCATTCCAATGGGCGTCTCACCCGCCAAAAACTAAATCGGGTGATTTCACCCGCCTGTAAAACAAAAATTGTTGAGAGCTATGTCATCTACTATACAGAAAATATGCATACCTGAAGTTTGTGTTCATGCATATGGATATGCATGGAGCTGCAAGTAGAAATCTTGAAGACTTGTACAGTATTTCTGGTAGATGCTGCTTGCCAATGATATGACACTTGTACTCAGAGAGATTCAGAGTACATTTGCAGTGCTGATCTATGATGATGCAGTTAGATGTAGAGGTCTTGATTGTGATTGGTGCATGGTCATGTGATTTTTGAGGTACATCCAATGAGGGAATGGCAGAGAGAGTGTAGTGGAAATGGTAGAAGGGCTGTTCATGTTACGATATGTCCACGGACATGGCGGTAGTTCGCGGACATCGGGAGTTACATCCGGGGATTTTTGGGTTCAGAAGTCATGCAAATGAGAATAAGCACTGAAAGGGATTGGTCAGGAAAGTTTGGTGGGTGTGTTGTGCCAGGAGAGATTTTCTCAGATACTCTTTTTGCTGAGAGAACAAACGATAGCTATGGCTGTGTGTTTCAGAAAACAGATTGTTTGGATTTTAGGAGATTTGTGGATACATTGGTTGAAGGTGCATGCAGAAAGCTGTAGAGTAGCTGTAGATATTGGATTGCCACATGTGGAAGTACACTGGCATGGAGTACGTGGAATGAAGTGGTTGGACTTGCTACCTCTCTGTGCTACTTTGGAGACAGAGCAACATCCAGACATAATTGTAATTCATTGCGGAGGGAACAGTTTAGGACATGTGACTGGAATTATTTTGCAATTTGCTATGAAAGAAGGACTTAGGAAGGTTATGGACATGTTTCCTAATTCTCAAGTGATATTTTCACGGATTGCGCAGAGACAAATGTGGCTTCATTCTTCTTCATTTGGTCCACAAATGGAAAAAGCAAGGCGCAATGTTAATAAGGCTGTTTGTGGCTTTCTAAGAGAGATTTTGGCATGTCTTCTTTTCACAATGAAAATATTATGTTTTGTAGTACATACATTTTTCGCAGAGATGGAGTCCATCTTACTTATGCTGGCAATCAGATTTTTCTGAGAAATGTACAAAATGCATTGCGACCTTTTTTGGAATTACAACGATTTTGAAGTAGATGTTAAGCATTTACAATTTTTGACTTACAAACACCACCCAAAGGCTCTTTTCAGAGCCACCACTTCTTTCCAGAGAACATTACAATGTTTGTGATGGAGTAGCAACCCAATTTTTTTAATGTTCGCGAACTGTCCGCAGACTTCTAAAAAATACCACGAGCCCTGCTTCATTTATTTTCACTTCTATTTTTTAACTGGGAAAGGCGGCTCTGAAAAGAGCCTTATTCTTTTTTGATTTTTGTAATTTTGTATTTTGTTTGGTTTTTCAGACACGACACACTAGGAGAGGAGGGTAAAGGAGGGTAAAGGGGGGACACCAACCACAGGGATAAGAAAGGGCGAGCTGAGAGAGGAAGATGGAGAGTGGGTTTTATTTGGGTAGTGAGCAGGTCTTCTCGTGCTCTGAGACGATAGTCTCAAAAGCACTCTGAAGTCGCTCCCCCCTGCAGAGTACTGTGTCACAGTACATACATACAACTGTGACCCTCGAAAGGTAAGGGTCATCAGCATTCTGTATGGCCTGTGAGGCAGCTTGAGAAAGACGCTGTCCCACAGAGGTGGTCCTTGTGGTGACAGGATCAGAAACAGAGGATGAAGTAGAGGAAATCAACCTGCTACGTTCTTCGCAAGGTACAACCTTGCGAATAGCCCCAGAGTGAAATGACCTCAGGTGTCGCTTCATAGTAGTGGTCCCAAAGCTGTAGTTACCGTGCTTCCCGCGACTGAGTATCATTTTGCTCTCATTGCAGGTAACATGGTTCGCACAAGCCTTAGGACCTTTCCCATGAATGGTAAATAACCGCCACACCCAAGACTCATGCCTAGTGCGGGTAGTAGGGATTTCCTCTGCCTCATTCTCATCATCCTCTTCTCCCTCCTCCGCATCCTCAGTCCTGTTCCCCTCTTCAGGCCCTTGGGGAGGTGGTGGTGGTGGAGGGGGTGGTGGTGGTGCTGAAGCAGGTGCAGCACCAAGTGGCAGTTCAGCAGCCAAGGATGCCATCTCGATGATGGTGTAGTCTGCAGGTGGCAGCAAAAATCACTGTGTTGTGAAGAATAGCCAGAAACACAATGGGAATAAGCTCTTGGGCGTGGTCTTTTATAGGGGTGCTTGTGCACGGTCCGCGGACATGCACACTGTGCGCGGACAGATCGAACACAAAAAAAGGATCGGAAAGTTTCAAAAGGTATATAGAAACTCAAGATTGCTATGTGGGACTTGTGGCATGGTGAGATTTTATTGAAATATATTATGGATTAACTGAAAATGTACTTTTAAATTGTTCGGGGACACAAACAGTGTCCGCATTTCAGGACACACGATGAGCGTGGGCGCGGTCATATGATCCGTTTGCAAACTAGTCCGCGAAGGAAGCGCCTGTCCGCAGGACATCAAGTGCACGGAGATTGGTTAGCGCATGCGCATTGATGTCCAACGGACACTGTTCGGGTTCTGAAGTAATTATAAGTGCGTGAAACGAACATTTCAGGACACCTTGTGTGTTCTTAGAACAGTTTAAACTTGGTAGCGAACAGTAAGGACAGATATAGTGTTCTTCAGGACACGTGTAATTTAGTTTATGTACGAACATTGCAGGACACCAATTGTGTTCTTAGAACAGTTTCAATTGGGTAGCGAACACTATGAACCGGTATAGTGTTCTTCAGGACACCTCCATTTTCGTTTACGTACGAACATTTCAGGACACCAATAGCGTTCTTAGAACAGTTTGAACTTGCTAGCGAACAGTACCGGACAGGTATAGGCCCTCATTACGACCCTGGCGGAAAGTGACTGACCGGACCGCCACAGCGTAAATAGCGTTTCCGCCATTGCACGATGGAGCAAAGTGCGGCCCATTCCGACCCATCGGGCACGAGCACCACGCCATGGCGGAAATGCAAAGTCCGCGATGGCGGAAATGACCCCAAAACGGCCCACACCGCCGCCGTACGGCGCCCTAGGTGCAATACCGCCACCCATCTTAGCGGACACCGCAGTGAGCGCCAACCGGAAAGTACGGTGACCGTAAATATATGGAAACGGAAGTAAAAACATGGTCCCGGAACGGGAAACATCACGCCGTACACCTATAAAACCACTAAATCCACACAACCACTAAAAACACTACCCTGAGACACATCCCAACCCGTCATCCACCCTAGTGTAACCAAGAAAAATGGGAAAAGTAGCGAAGAAAGCGTGCGACCGCAAGCGGCAGGTCCACTTCTCCCGTGAGGAACTCACCGTGCTCACAGAGACCCTCCAGGAGAATGCTGCCGCCGTCTTCTCCACGCAAATGACCAGGACGGCACTTGCGAACAAGAAGGCCATATGGGCCCTGGTGGCACAGCGGGTAAGTGCGGTGGGGACCGCACCCCGCAACCCACAGCAATGCAGAAAGCGATGGGACGACCTGCGGATACGCGTCCGTAGCATACTTTCTGCCAACCGCAACATTGCCACAGCCACCGGGGGAGGATCGGAATCACCCATCAAGTTGACCCCCTGGGAAGAAATCTGTGCCTCCACCATTGGAATGGAGAGTATAGAGGGAGTCGGAGGGATGGAGAAAGGAGTGCAGACATCCGAAGAATCCGGTAGGTGGCCCAAATAAAACCATGCCAAATCCACAATGTCCAATCATGTGAAGTACCATGTGTCCACATAGCGCAACAGTAACACATGTCCAGGAGAACGTCCACACACATTGGCCTGACAGCGCACTTTAAAACGCACAATAAATACATAAATAATTAAAAACCCCAAAAACACCCTCTACACGTGCAGCAGGCACACCCTAACTGCAGGCTGCCAAACAACTGCACCCTCACTCCACACACAAAAGAAAGCACCTCCAAGGCCCCGACCCAAATCACCCTCAGGTACCACCCCAATGCATGTGATACATTGCCATTCCAATTCCCACAGACCCATTAATAACGCTCGCCCTCCTTTACTCCACCACAGGGTCCGATCCAAACGACGAGCTTCAGGACACCCCTACCAGCACACCTGCAAAGAGGGCCAAGACCAACGGCCAAAGACCCTCCACCTCAGCTGCACGCATCAAGACACGGCAGCAGCACAAATCAAGTGGCAGCACAGAGGAGGGAACTCCAACAGGCACCCCAGCAGCCAGCATGCCCACACCACCACCACCACAGGTCCCCCCAATGGATGCCACAGTAGGCACTGCTTCTGGTGGCAGCAGCACCATAGGTGACACTGCATTAATGGCAGCATGCTCCGACACAGAAAACGGGGATGTCGAAGTCAGATCCATCCATGACCTGTCCCAATCCCCCTGTCTGTTCCATCCCGTACACCATGAGGATACCACGCAGGGGCACCCACAAGACGACGACTGGCCATCCCCCACAAGCCCTGTGGCAGGGCAACATGAGGCAAACAGCCACTCTGTGACACCACCGCAAATGGCCATGGCCCAGCAGAGGCAACAGTCCCTCGACCAGTTAATCGTGCAACAGCAGCAACTGGCCACGCTCCTCAAGGACCATGCCGATGAATGTGGGGGCACTAAGGCAGACATAGAAACATCAACTGAGACACTTAGGGCAGAAATGGAGAGAAGTACAGAGACACTAAGGGCACAAATGGAGAGTAGCACCGAGAGCCTGAGAGTCCAAATGGAGAGTAGCACCGAGAGCCTGAGAGTCCAAATGGAGAGAAGCACCGAGAGCCTGAGGGGGGAACTGCATGCGACGTCCAAAGACGTATGTGCCGAACTTGCCGCAGTGCGCCGTGTGCTCACTGAGCTCTCACAAACCCTTAGGGACATGCATGGACGTGAGCAGGCAGAGACATCATCCGTTGCAGGTTCCGTCCAGGGCAGCCCCCAACGTAGATCTAGGAGGAACCTGCGCTCCACAGGCAGGGGTGCCCCTGATACCCGCAGAGGGGGCTTGCAATAGCGACTGCCCACTGGCAATGAGCATCTCTGGACACTGGTGTTCGGGGGGGAGGTAGGAGGGTGGAGGGGGGGTGTTGGGCTCACTTGGGTGGCGGGTCGATAGGGTGTTCAACATGATATCACATATGCCATAAACAATGCACGATCAACCAATGAGATGTGTGGACATTGATCTTTGTGTACGAGGCCATCATAGGCGTACAGTCCATATTGTGCATGTACCAGACACACACAGTGCCACGAGTCCCGTGTCCATGTATCAGCCACCAGGCGTGAGTGCTAGAAGCATGCATCTATGAGATGCTGACGAATGTCACGGCCCTCCTGTGCCTCGCAGACTCCTTGAGGTGCTGCCACATCCCCACCCTCATCATGACCATCTTCAGGTGCTTGCAGTTCTGCGTCAGGGGGCATGGGCACATTTCTATGTACGCACATGTTGTGTAGCATGACACATGCCATCACCATCTTTGCAACCTTCACATGGTGGTACAGGAGTGCCCCGCCAGACCTGCTGAGGCACCGGAAACGAGTCTTCAGTAGGCCGAATGCCTGTTCAATGACTACACGGGTACGTGAGTGGGCATGGTTGTAGTCCTCCTCATGCTGGTCCCGTGGGTTCCGGACTGGTGTGAGGAGCCATCTCTTCAGTGGATATCCGGCATCACCTGTATGTGGACGATAAACGAATAATGTGGAATGCCATTGCTACGTACGCACCCCCCCCCCTTCCTGCCAGGTCATTGCCGCATCACATACCCCACATCAGCATACATGAAATGTGACTCACCGAGTAGCCAGGATCTGTTCCCTGCGTGTCGCTCCATGTAGCGTGGTATTGTAGAGTTCCTCAAGATCATAGAATCATGGGTTGATCCAGGGAATCGGGCACAACAATGTGTAATGATCCTGTTGGAGTCACACACCATTTGTACATTCAGTGAATGAAATTGTTTTCGGTTGCGGTACTGGGCCTCCATGGCATGTGGGACGACCAATTCCACATGGGTGCAGTCGATGGCACCAATGCAACCCGGTATGCCGGCAAGTGCATGGAATCCCACTTTTGTGTTGGTAATTTCCTGCTCCGAGCGTGGTAGAGAGATGTAGTCGTCTGCGTGCTTCAGGAGGGCATCGAGCACTTGCAATAGTGTCCGTGAGAACAGTGGCTGTGAGATGCCATGCAACTGTCCGACTGTGTGCTGGTAGGTGCCTGTGGCCAGGAAGTGGAGTACAGACACCACCTTCAGTAGGGGTGGGATGGCGGTTGGGCTATCTATCATGCTGACAAGGTCAGCCTGTGTCATGTCCACAATGGCGGCTATGGTGTCCCGGTCCAAACGGTAGAGGGTGTGGATCTGCTCATCAGTGAGGTTGAACGGATGTGCTCGGAGGCGTGGGATTGCGGGCTGCCTGCGTGGTGGTAGTGGCTGTGCTGGCGGCCCTTGCTGGCCCTGCCTTGCCCTCCTCCTCCTCCTGCGTCTCCTCCGTGCGGCCGGTTGTGGTTGGTGTTCGTCTTCTTCTTGGAGTTGGAGTACTTGCAGTGCTATCAGGTCCCCCAGGGCCAACATCGCGAGTCCTGCCGGTAGCATTTCGGAGTGGGTGTGGTTGTGGGAGGAGACTGGGTGTGCTATTTATGTGTTTTCAGGCTGTATGGCCTCCACCTGTGGTGATTCATTCCACCTGTGCAAGCTGCTCTCCCCTTTGGGCGAGCACGTCCTGCACACAACGCTGCAATTCGAGGAATGGCATCTTGCTATTACAATCATGTATTTGTACCCGATGGCAGTGTAACATTGGTTGATATGTTCATTCGGCTATGGTCCCATTGTTTCACATACTATCTTAGCAGTCGCGAACAGACTTGTGAAGGGTCAGTGGAACGTAGTACTCGAGTAACGGTGGACCCTCATGCATCACTGTACCGAGTTTCAACGACGGGCGGGGTGTCCCATTTGTGAGTGAAGGCAGTTGCCATTTACACACACAGCCGCACTAGATGGATTAATTTGTGATTTCAAGCGGCCACAGATGCCTTTTCGACGTGATGTTGCAAATGAGGAATTCGAAGGGCGGCGCTTTCGGTCTTCAGCTAGCGGCGAGGAGATGCCCACAGGTCTGACTGCAAATATAACGTTCTATTGTTCAATGTCCTTGGGACAGGGGCCATGGCGGGGATGCAATGATTGATATGAATAGTTTGGGATGCGCAATAGCGAAGTGGACGATGAGGCCGGACGTTCCCAAATACATGTTACTTCACAACACTGGAATTACGGGCTGGGGCACAGTGGATTATGCAGGCTGCATGACGCACAGACTCAATGGAATTTACACATGTTATGTGAGTATGGGAACAGGCGTTATCATTACGGGATGAGGGAATGATGAATGGATGCATGAACAGATGATTTGATACAGAGTTTGCCATGTACAGGGCTTCTGTCCGCCTCCCCTGCGCTATGTGATGCAGGGCTGCCATAGTGGGACCATCGTCTATCTGGCCTTGTTGAGCCCTCCCTGTCTCGACGCGCCTTCAGACACTTGTGTCCATGCACGTTACCAATCCCATCTGATGGATTCTGTTTTAACAGACGCATGCACAGGTACACTCGTTTGTGATGGTGTTTTCACCTCGATATAGATAGTTATGAGTCGCAAGTGGTTTTTGGGTGGTGATGATCCTTTGGAGTGGGCTAGCATGCATATGGCTGTGGATTTGGTGTGATCATTGAAGTGAGTAATTCAAATGTAGTTCTGATGGCCATTCTATTCTTTTTCATTTCATTTGGTTGACAGGTATCTCCTCCCCTTTTGCCACTGCCATCTGTATGCCACTCCTGCAGATGGATTTTACTCCCGACACCTGCTGCTTCGTGTTAATCAGTGGAGCAGCATTACGATCTTATGGGACGATCGCCAATGGGCCACATGCCCTTACGCAGTACTAGTGGCTCGGAGCAACATTTCGGCCTTTCAGCTGGACTAGTGCCTCCCCATTGGGTCGGCCCTGCGGTTCTGGGCGCTTCCATGTTGCCTTTTCGTACGAGAATGTGGCCCTGTGTACCATGAAGGAACAGGGCGTCACACAAGAAGTAGCTGGTCATTTATTGCGGATGCAGCCCACAATGGTGAAATGTGTTTTGGAGTTCATGGCCTAATGGCTGTATGGGCTTGGTGAATTTGTTGTGCATTAAATTTCTATTCTGATATGGGCCGTGTAGCGTTCTTCTTTGCAAGTGATGTGGCATATTCCTATTTGGGGAGCGATGTATTGTGAGGAGATCTGCATTGGGTTCCAGCTTCGGAGTATAGTTGCGTGGTACTGTGCTGGGCGCGTTTGCCTACGAAGCCCAGTGAGGTCAGGGATAAGGGCTGCCAATATGACTGTTTGAATGATGTCATGCTCAGGGGCGGGGGATTAGGTTTTGTGTAACAGATGCCGGTCAGCCAGGTGGATTGGTGGAATGATGTGATTTTCTGAATGTTGCTGGTCACAGGTGCCTGTGTTTGCGTGCGTTTCTTGGTGGGAGACTGAGGTCATGTCCATTGGAATAGCTTCTGTATTCGTGCCATCTGTGCCCTGCAGCTCCCATTGGCCCCTCTTGAGATTCTTTTGTTCGTTGGCATGCATGGGTGACTTGTACATTTCACTGGTTGCATTGTGACTTCATTGCACCTACAATGTGGCCAGGGAGCGGTGTACAGGCACTCAGTGGGGCCGTTTACGGTTGATTCGCGATGCCGTACTTCTCACCATGGCGGAATGGTACTTTCCGCCGTGCTTGATGGCGTTAGGTGCATGTCCGCTAGGGTCAGAATTCGCGTACCGTTGCGCCATGGTGGTAATTACGGTTTGGCATGGCGCGCGCGCGCGTACTTGGTGCAGTTAGCGTTGGCGTTCACTACGGTGTCGCTAATGGCATCGTACTTTGCGGTGACGGGTCATAATCGCACCGAGCGCTATTCGATGGCGGTATTGCATTTCCGCCATCGTTTTTCGATTTCCGCCAGGGTCGTAATGAGGGCCATAGTGTTCTTTAGGACACTTTAATTTTTGTTTGTTTACTAACAATTCAGGACACCGCGTGTGTTCTTAGTACAGTTTCATGTTGCTAGCGAACACTACGAACAGTTGTACTGTTGTTCAGGACACATCATTTTCGTTTATTTACGAACATTTCAGAACACCAATTGTGTTCTTAGGACAGTTTTAAGTTGATAGCGAACATTACGGACAGATATAGTGTTCTTTAGAACACTTTAATTTTTTTTTCTTTACGAACATTTCAGGACACCACGTGTGTTCTTAGAACAGTTTCAACTTGCTAGCGAACAGTACGAACAGGTGTGGTGTTTTTCAGGACACCTCCATTTTCGTTTATGTACGAATATTTCAGAACACTCGCACTGTCCGCGGACACTTTTATGGTTTTTAAAAAAAAAACGGAAACTATTCACAATACAATATAAAAATTAAAAAATGTATTTAACATATATTAATAATTTATGACAGAGAAGGTGAGGCAGAAACAGAAACAAAAACAGGAGAATTTGGGGTTTCAACATGATTGGTATTAGGTGAAGAAGGGATGGAAATCTCATCAAAACGTTTTAGATTAAGGAGAGGGTTTGGGGATAATTGACTGGGATATGGTGAGGAGGGATAAGTACATGTGGGGCAATGGTATGACTTTTTTGTTTTAAAATGATCTTCAACAAAAGTTTTCAAATTATTAAAATTGGTCAAAAGTAAATCAATTTTTTCTTTTATGTTGTCAAGCGTGTTTTCCATAACAGCTTCTTCAGAGGTAGTTTCTATTTTGTTATGCTCTGTACAAAAAAAATATATATGTTAAATGTATACAAAACAATAATATTTAAATGGTTTATATCATAAAGTGTTTACCATTAGTTTCACTATCTTGTGACATTTCTTCATGTGGGAAATTGTTCTCTAGCCATTCCAGAGTAGTAGACATTTCTGTGAGAAAAAAAAAAAAGATAATATATTTTTTAATCTAATACAGAACGTTTATAAATATATGAGTAAAATGAAGTACACTTACTATTTCTGGTAAGATAAATCCTTTGTATTCAGTGGGTCTGGTCTTGTTCTCAGTTCTGTTGTGTCTGTGAGGTAATTATGTTGGAAGCCAATTTATGTTCTTGTGGTATATTCCATTTCAGAACATATTGTATTTAAATGAATGGTTAGTGTGTTACATATATGGGTTACATTTCTTATGTATTACTATATATAATGTGTTTGTGTGCTGTTTTTTGAATTTGTTAAATGTTCCTATATTATGATTTAACAATCAAACATACCTTACCACCCCCCCCCCCACAGTTTTTAGGTAGTGGTACTGTTCTCCGAACATGTCCGCGAGCATTAAATAAGTTCGCCGACATCACGTTCATAAGAAGAGATCTAGTCAGTTCCATATGACATGTATATAAAGTCAAAGTCATTATTGTTAAGTTGTGCTACTAAAAAACTTTTAAATTCAGTGAAAAAACTTTGTTAAAGGGACGTTATGGTTAAGTTGCGCTACTAAAAACCTATGAAATTCAGTGAAAAAAACTTTGTTAAAGGGACGTTATGGTTAAGTTGCGCTACTAAAAACCTATGAAATTCAGTGAAAAAACTTTGTTAAAGGGACCATGTGGCCTAGATATGTCAGCAAAAGAAAAAATAGTGAGCCAGACATGTGATGTCATCAGTGATGTCATCAATGACATTTGTGATGTCATCTTTGATGTCCTGTGTGTTAGTCTTAGCAGTGCACGGTGGTGGCGCGAGTTATGGTTGCTTAGCTTACCATAACTGGCGAATTTCAAGGGTTTTTCGGTTTTACTTGGAACCATAACGTCTCTTTAACAAAGTTTTTTCACTGAATTTCATAGGTTTTTAGTAGCGCAACTTAACCATAACGTCCCTTTAACAAAGTTTTTTTCACTGAATTTCATAGGTTTTTAGTAGCGCAACTTAACCATAACGTCCCTTTAACAAAGTTTTTTCACTGAATATATATATACATATATATATACACTACAAAAAAAACTTTGTTGAGGGGACGTTATGGTTAAGTTGCCCAAAAACATGTACACTTCACTAAAAAAAACTTTCATCCTCCCCATTATGCTTCAAATTAAAACCGAAAACCCCTAAAATTCACCAGTTATGGTAAAGTAAGCCCCCAACCCTGCCACCACCCCTGTGCACTGCTAACACTAACACCCAGACAATGAAAGATCTCATATCAAATGTGAATGCTGACATTAATGACGACATCACTTGTTTAGCCCCTTTCTTTTCCTTCCCTGCCATACATACATATGTTCATTCAGTAAAAGAAAAATATGTCACTAAAGGAATGTTATACTTCACAGTGCAACCAAACACCACTGCATATTCCCCCATTATAGTAAGCTAAGCAACCATAACTCGCACCATCTACGTGTATTGCTAAGACTAACACCCAGGACATCAAAGATGACATCACAAATATCATTGATAACATCAATGATGATATCACATGTGTGCCTCACTTATTTTGGTGCATTGAGAAATGTAGGCTAGGTGGTTTTATTCACTGACCAGCACAATATGAAAATTGAAAAGGTGCTGTAAACCAAAACGTTACCCTTGACGTGTGTTCTTAAAGTACTTTCCTTAGGGTCTGGTGTCAGCTCATGATGCACATGCATGGGGCAATGGCAGGCCTCAAACACACAATTAATTTGTATACAGGAAGATAAACTGTGGGATGCTGCTAGTTCTTTCTACCCTACTTCAGTTTCCCTGTGTATGCCGCTCAGTTAGATGAATTGGGTCGGCATATGTATTGTATGTTTTAGCACAAGTGTGTATTAAGTGTACATTTGTGAGCTAGTTATTACATGTGTAACATTACACAATCACCCCTGACATCTTGCTACCAACATAATAGAAAGAACCCTTTGTAGGCAGGGACTTTTTAGGGATATTATTTTCACATGTGATGTCATCAGTGATGTCATCAATGATATTTGTGATGTCATCTGGGTGTTATCGTGGCTACAAAAAAACATACCAACATACCAACTCATAGCATGAATGCACGCATGCCGCGATTAATGATACACCTCCCGATGCTTTGATCTGGACAGAAAACAGAAGTGTTGTTCCATTGTACACTCTGGAGTAAAGCAGAAAAAATTACTTTCGTTGTTGGGAAGATGGTCATGAGTGCTTCAACCAACTGTGCCAAATCTGCCAACAAAGTATGTGAAGTCAGGTATCAGAAATGGCAAGCACCGTAGTGCAAAATTACCACATAAGGAGTGGTCATTCTACGTATGTCTCTACAAACTTGCAGAATTGTCGCAGCATTGGGATCAGTGTCAGAGCTCCACACCACCTCCACTCCTCACACATCGAAATGGTATGCCACATGCCTACTCTCAGCATAGTGTTGTAAGCCTTGCACAAAAATGTCTCCAAGCATCAAAACCCTGACCCTCTCCACCTCATGCATCCGTATAGAGTACAGGTATGTATATTTTAATCAGAGAACATGCGGAAGCCTTATGATTTAAAATAGACAAAATAATGCTGCTAAATGTCAATAGGGAATACATAACAATGCTCCCCCTTTAAAGTGCAAGATTGCCGATTTGTCATTCACAAATTGCACGACTGCTTACTGTCTTCCGCATAACCTGTACATACGTTGCAAACATGCCTATTTAGGGCAGACCTCAATTTTTTATGTGAAAATGTCGGAGTTCTGTACTCTGTACGGCCTACAGTAATGCTACTTGCAATGTGATCGTATGAGAATAGTAAGTGTTCCCGATTGTAGTGCTGACATTTCCTTCTGAGTGTCTCCCGATTTTTCGACATCGTGCTTTTCATTAGCAAGTACAAAATGTTTCCCCATCTAGTACTTTGCCCTATCGCTTACAAACCTCTCTCCTATGCATAGTACACTTTGTAAAGAACAAGGCATTTCCATACCCTTAAAAGATTTAGTTATTTTGAAGGACTTTCAAGTACCATATTGAAAGTACTATGCAAAGACTGCACAGAGTGAAGTGAAATGTGCACGTGCACTGGGTTGAAATATGAAAGTTCAATCCTCTGACGAAAGAAGCACAAGTAATGTCTGCAGTATCATCACTGCTGCAAGCACACAAAGTAATTGATTTTGTTTTTTAATTTGCAGTGAAGACTACTCTCCTGAGAATCAACAGCATCTACATTGCAGACGAAATATCCGAAGAAACCTGGTCATCTTGCACAAAAAAGTAAGTACAGTACAACCTTTATATTGTAACTACTCCTTAAAGAGGCTGCGTGGGTTATTTGTTTATTTTGGGCACCAAAGCAAGCATTGATTTGTAAACCATTCTACCTACAAATATCCATTTACTGCACAAAGAATAACATGCAGAATGGCTGATAAATCCCTGTGGGTTTGGTCCTGAAATAACATAGGTAATCCTTAGAAGGTTAGATTGTGAAAAGAAGTTGCTGTAGCAAGTTTTTGGCATTTCGGTTATTAATAATGGTTCTCGTCACAAATAGGCCACTTTGTACCAAATGATTGTTAGAGTTCACTGTACGTTGACACACCATGACAAAGAGCTTCCCCATCAGACTTATGCACACATGCACACTGCACACATACATTGGACAACAGACCAAAGTATATTTTTTTTCTCAACAGACACCAAAGAATGCCTACCAAAAAGCAACTCCATAGAAAGGAACGCAGAATTAGAGCAAAGAAAAATAAAGGTGCTTAAACGTAACCTTGATGTAGAGCAAGGGCTAGTTAATGGAGCACTGGGCACAGTTGTTTACTTTCAATCATACCCACGTGATAGCAGCATTCAGTTTGTAAATATTCGCTTTGATAACATTTCAGAAGTGAAAAGGATAGGGCGCTCAATTGCTCGATTCCTTCTCTTCAAAAACATATATGTACGTAGAGAGCAATTTTCTCTAACTCTAACTCTTGCATATGCAGTTAACATTCATAAATCCCAAGGTCTTACCTTAGAGAAAGCATTGATAGATTTAGGAAACACAGTGTCTAAGGAAGGCATGAGCTACGTAGCATTATCACGCTTATGCACACTTGACGGTCTATTGCTAATAAACTTTGATTCAAGTAAAGTCAAAGCTGATATTCCTTGCATTCTAGAATACAATAGATTGTGTTCCCTGTACACCCCTCATCTGAAACAATACCCTGTTTCAGATAAAGTGAAACGTGGTAAAAGAAAAGTAAATGAAACAGAAATGCAACAGCAAATTCCGCAAAGAAAACAAAAGAAGCTAAAGTTTCATCAATTGCCGCGAACATAGAAGAACCTATTAGAGAATGTAAACCAGGCACGTCGGCAAAGAAGCAACAGAAAAAACGAAAAATGCACTCAGATACAGAACTTCCTGGCCCATTCAAATTTACAAATGAAAGTGGGGTAAGTTGCTATGCAAATGTAGCAATGAATATTCTATTTCAATTGCCACCAATTGTTAACAATATTTACCTGCACAGTACAGACCAATTGTGTTTGCAAATGTTAGTGCTGCATAGAAATGCAACAAGCAATCCTGACAACACATACAGTGTTCATGGAGTAAGGCAACAATTGGACGACTGTGCTGGAATGGTGAGATTCACTATGAACTCACAAGAAGATCCACAAGAATTTCTAATGTACATACTATTAGTATTGGAAAACAAAAGCATACCTGTAAATGAAATCTTCCAAATTTCGTACATGTGGAAACATACATGCACTCTCTATAGCAAAGTCATACAGGAAGAAATCCCAAATGAGCGATTTGTGTATGTTTCCATACCAAATAGTGAGAGCATTCCATTTCAGCAACTTTTACAAAATGCAAACCATGGCAGATTATGTAGTATTTGCAATTCAGACAATCGCTCCACCTTACTGATACAATCACATAGTGCCTACATAATACTTATGCTTCTACGTTATAATGCAGATTCATGTATTTATTTATTTATTTTAATTTTTGTAACGCGCCAACATGCCCGTGGGTCTCAGGGCGCACAAAGAACAAGAACAAGACAAAGACAAACAAGCATAAGAGGCAGATGGAGAAGCGAGTCAGGAGATTATTCCAGGTTAAATAAGTGAGTCTTTACGGCACGTTTGAACGCTGTATAGCTCTGGATCTGCCGTATACCAGCTGGAAGTGTGTTCCATAAAAGGGGACCCTGAGCATCCAATGTAATACCTCCAAATTTGGCTGTCCTAAATTTAGGATAATCGAGAGTGACCGCAGAAGAAGAGCGAAGGTTCCTCACGTTAGGTTTGATGCCTATATGGGATGCCAGATAGGTTGGGCCGCTGAGACTGAGGCCTTTATGGGTCGTAGTAAGCATCTTATGCGTTATGCGGTGTTTGACGGGTAGCCAGTGGAGTTTTTTCCTAAAAGTAGAGATGTGTGTGCGACGTGACTGATTGAAAATATTACGCACAGCATTGTTCTGTGCCACTTGTAAGGATTGGATGTTAGAGGCTGTGGTGCCCGCCAGGAGGCTGTTACAATAGTCCAATCTTGAATTTATCAATGCAGTGGACAATAGAGCACAGTTCTCTTCCGATATGAATGGTCGAATATATCTAATTCTCTTGTTTATAGCACCACAACTAGATTGAATGCAAGAAATATGGGATTTCATGGAGAGTTCTTCATCAAGTACTACTCCTAAGGTTTTGACTTTCTTTTGAACTATGATGGTGTTATTGGCAATATGGAAAGAGGCGCAGTTAGGATCAAGTTTTGGCCGGATGTTTTTAGATGGCACAATAAGGAGTTCAGTCTTTTTATCATTAAGAGCAAGAGAATTACAAGCCATCCAATCTTGTATGGCCTTATATATTTGGTTAATGATTTCCGAATCGCTGCTGTATGAGCCACTCAACTGAATAACAACCTGAGTGTCATCAGTGTAATTCGTATATTGCACTCCTAGTTTGTTCAAAAGATCGAGAAGGGGCCGGATGTAAAGGTTGAAGAGCAGCGGCGACAGACAGTAGCCCTGAGGGACTCCACATGCCTGAGAGATAGGAGAAGATTGTTTATCACCCACGCAAACCCTTACAATTCTGGGACCCAGAAAGGAAGCAATCCATTTGGATGCAATTGCAGAGCAATTGGCGACCTCTCCGAGCCTTGACACTAGTAAGCTATGATCAACTAGGTCAAAGGCTGAGGAGAGGTCCAATAGCATGAGCAGAGCAGCTTGGTTTTTGTCAGCTATGCTAGCAAGTGTAGATTTGAGATCCAGCATAGCTGTCTCAGTTCCGTGACGGGCTCTATATCCCGACTGACGGGTACCCAAGATGTTGTATTTTTCAACATGGGCCTGTAGCTGTAAGTAGGCCAGTTTATCAAGTATCTTGAGAACATAGGGCACGTTAGTTATGGGTCTGTAATTGTCACTGTTGGCTGGGTCAAGGCCTTCTTTTTTCAGCAGAGTAGTGATCCATGCTGACTTTAGCAGGTCCGGCACCAGACCCTCATCAAAGGAGAGGTTCGCCAGTTTGGTAATCCATAGGACCAGGGTCTCTAAGGACTCCTTAAGAATGCTGGTGGGGCAGTCATCTGCTGGACAAGATGTGGCTTTGAGGTCCTGAATGATTTTGAATACTTCATCTTCAGTATAGTGCATGAAAGAGAATGGAGGGATAGTATTTTCACAGGTGTTGGGTGAAGTGGTATCAGTAGTGGATTGTGTAATGGCTACGTTGCCAAGGGCTTTACTGATTTTTTCTTTATGAGAATCAATCTTAAGTAGAAAGGCATCATGAATGCCCTGACACCACTTATCATCCTTGATAATATTGTTCGTGGGAGGAGGCTGATTTTGGAATTCCGCTAAGATTTTAAATAGCTCCCCGGTGTTAGATTTAGCATTCACTATTCTTTCGTTATAGTGTGTGGCCTTTGCTTCTGTAAAGAGCTTTTTATAGTTGAGGATGGATTTTTTATATTTTGTCAGGGTATTATCATTGGGGTCTTTCCTCCAGGCTCTTTCAAGAGCTCTTTTTTCTTGTCTGGCTGTAAGAATTTCATTATTGAACCACGTGTTCTTTGTGGTTTCAGTCTTTATTGTCTTCACCTTCAGAGGGGCAAGGTCGTTAACTGATTCTTTGATGTTGGTTGACAGATGGTTAATCAATTTTGTGGGATCATCAAAGTAGTTTAGGGATTGAAGCTTAGTTGACAGTAGTTCAGTAAGTTTCGGGGCTGTTAGATTCTTTAGGTTGCGAGACATTTTTTGAATACGTGGGTTCGCATTAAGTTTGGGAGGAGGAGGCGGTAGATGGCATCAAAAACAACTGCAAACTGACTGGATTCACACACGGTCAAGTGTCACTTGGAAAGAAAACCTTTTCAACAGTAGGAATAATTACCATGCAGGAGCTACAACCAATGCAGGTCACTACACTGCATACATACATTAAAAAGAATTCTGTATGGTTTGAATGTAATGATAGCACCATTACTCTAAAGCAGAGGTTTCCAGCTAACCTAACAAATGCGTATTTAATGTTCTTGAAGCCAGAATATATGAAATAATGTGTACTTCAAGATTGTCAACAAAGTATGTGAAAGACTACAAACAGTTAGAATACGCCCACAGGTATCTAACTACCTAACAGGATGGAAGAATGACACAAATAAATGATTATCACAGATCGTTGGAAACAAATGCACAGATAGAATACGCCTATAGGTATCTAACTGTTGTTAAAAATGGTCAGGAAGGCAACAAAGAAAACATTAATGGGAAAGATGAAGGAAACAGGATATAACAATGAGACAAATTAATGAGTATCACAAATCTGTAGGAACAAATGCATAGTTAGAATAAGCCTACAGGTATCTAACTGTTGTTAAAAATGGGCAGGAAGGCAACAAACATAACATTGATCAGAAAGATGAAGAAAACACTGAAAGGAAAAAATGAAGTAGTTAGTACCATAGGAAATGAAGGTTTTTTTTAATCCAACAAGGATTTTTTTCCCCAGACCCAAGGATTAGAAAAGCAAACACAGACAATGAGCGCAATGCACAGTACACTGGTTTGTAAACTAAATATGAGGGTAAAAAAAAAAGTTAACTGTCTATCATGCAATGTAGTAAATTAAAAAAAAATGCTAAAACTAACAAACCTTTTTCTTTCATCACAGAAATGGAAAAAGTGATACTTCTGCCAAGTACAATAGCCAATTAAAAAAAGTATGTGGATTCTGTACAAAGTAAGGAGTAAGTATATTGGCAGGCATTTTCTACACATGGGAATCTACACGTCTAATCTATGGTACTAATATGCTGCAGTGCCTGTAGGCTGTCCTTCCATCTTCGGTGAGTAATCTACCACCTACGCCTTACAACTAAGGTACAAGCAGTATAGTTCCTATCCACAACCATCGCTGCATATGGAAACCATGGTCCTTGTCAATTAGCTACTTATAAATTTACTTTTCGGACCATCATCTGCAGCCATGAAGTTAAGACACTAGGGCATCAACACAACTAGCACATTCCACCACACACATATTGACTTGTAACTCCACTGCTTATGACTTCAGTCTTGCGTGCATGGGCTTTAGCCATGCACCCAAGAGTGCAGGGTCTCCCCACAACCACCTCGGTGATGTGTGGTAGTGGGGGTTATTCTATAGGTGTGTTATCCTTCAGTGCGTCTGCCCAGAGGCTTCACTCCTAGCTGTATGTCTGTGGATCTTACATGGGATGGGTGTGCAGTGTCTTCCACGTCTAATACTTACCACTTTGTTCTTGGGTGCATGGCCTTTGGCCATGCACCCAACACTGCACGCACTCCCCACAACTTGCCAATCAAAATGCAACACTACGGGTGTATGCATGGGTGGCACATGCGGCGGTGGTTGTGGCCAGGGCCTACAATCTTGGAAGTAAGGCCTTCGGCCGACGGCCATGCATTCAAGACTCTAGGCCCTGGCCACAACCACCGTAGCATGTGCCACCCATGGTGGCGTACTAATGAATATATGGCACTTGCGGCGGTGGTTGTGGCCAGGGCCTACAATCTTGGAAGTAATGCCTTCGGCCGACGGCCATGCATCCAAGACTCTAGGCCCTGGCCACAACCACCGTAGCATGTGCCACCCATGGCGGCGTACTAATGAATATAATAATAGCCATTGGAAAAAATAATGCATTCACGGCATGTTGTCAATTTCAATGTTCCCTAACACCACACGTGTCCTTACAAATGTAACAACTCCCCCGTGCACGGCACGGGCTGAAATACTGGCCTTATTGGACCCCTCATTTTCTGTGCGCAAGGAGGCCATAGAACATACGTCATTAAGTAGGTATAAGTGTACTGTGCGTACAAGATGTCCATAGAAATTACATCATGACGACCGACCCCCAGAACAAATGCATTGATCACCCATATCTTAAGACTCTAGCCCCTGGCCACAACCACTGTAGCATGTGCCACCTATGGCGGCGTACTAATGAATATAATAATAGCCATTGGAAAAAATAATGCATTCACGGCATGTTGTCAATTTCAATGTTGCCTACCAATACGCGTGTGCTTTCAACAGTTACAAATTTCCTGTCCACTACATGGACTGAAATGTTACAAATTTCCTGCCCACTACATGGACTGAAGTGCTATCGTTATTACACCCCACATTTACTGTGCGTACAAGGTGTCCATAGAAATTACATCATGACGACCGAACACCAAATGCATTGATCACCCATGTCTTACTGTATGAACCTTTCCCAATGCTCTGTGACACAGCAAAATAGTTTCATGAAAAAAGCATGTGTACGCTGGTTGTTGCTCCGCTTTCCGCAGATCCAAGATGTCGGGCGCATCCAAACCATCTGACGCAGAAATCGTCTCGCAGCAGCCAATGGACAGAGACGCCGTGTGTCCGCGGTCATGACGCCAGCCCCTTAGCCAATCGGTATCTTTTTTGTCGACCGAACAGGGAAGTGTGACCGCAGAGTGAACATAGATATCACTAATTATTTCAGACCTACTTTTTGATAATTATAAAGAAACATACTGCACAGATGGTGACCAAATTTACGAAAGCACGCTTTCTGGACCAAGCCCCTGCACCTGCCGCAGATTTCTTCAAAATCCGTCAAGCGGTTTAACCTGTAGCTGTGCGCAAAGTTTTCCCCCCATTCAGTCCAGGGGAAAAAAAGACGTTTTGGGACCGCCCCTATAACTTTGCCCCCCCCTGGCCCAAACATCTCCAAACTTTGCAAAAGAAATTCAGAGTGGCTCATATACTTTTTTTTGCAAAGTTTGGTGAGGATTCGTCCAGGGGGAGCAAAGTTATAAGCCGCCAAAAAAGTGTTCTTCCTATGGAAACAGCAATTTAACCATAACTACATACATTTTAAGGATACTAAAAGTAATTTCAGATGTTGGTGCCTCTGTAAAGCAATTGCCCCGTATCTTCATGTGTAATGTAGTATGCAGGATTCATTAATCATTAGATACTAAACATAGACATAAAATAGTTTTACAATTTATAATTTGATCATGACATTGGGGGTCATTACGACCCTGGCGTTAAGGGTTTAACGGCGCCGTAAAAGGTGTCGGCGCCGTTAAACCCTTAACGCCTGATTACGAGGTCCCTTTGCGGGACCCGACCTTAACGGCTGGTTTTACAAGCCGTTAAAGTAGGGTGCCGCAAAGGGACCTCAGTGCTAATTACGGTACCGCAATTTGCGGTACCATACTTAGCGCCTTCCCCAGTCCCATTGAGCCCTATGGGGCGAAAATGGGAATGGGGAAGGGCCATGGTGAAATGGGGAAATACCGCCCCGCCAACCTTGGAATGGGGCGGTATTTCCCCATTCCACCATGGCGAACTCATTACAACACCGGCACCATGGTTTAGCGCCGGGGTTGTAATGAGGGCCATTGACTAGCAACAGAAGCTTAGGAGCAGATAAAAATCTGATGACAATCCAAAAGAAACATTCAACCACAGTCTAGCAGTGCAGAGTCAGAACAACGCATAACCACAAATCGGCCATCACCTATGAAGACCTCATGGCATGGATGCCAAAAAATATGAATGAGTGAGAACACTGTATGGTGAGTCTCTTAATCTATTGTAGGATGACATAGATAAATGAAAACTTTATTACACAATTTTAGAGAATTACAAGTTGATCAATCTTTTGTCTCCAATGAATGAACATCCTATTGATTCCATGTTGATTTTACAACTGATTTTTATGTGCATTAATTACTTTTTCAGGGGTGGAACATGGGGTCTATTGGTATTGGCAGTCAAACATTCTTTTGTTCCACCAGTCCAATACCCAAGTGCCAATATGCTCCAGCTTCATCCATTAGAAATCATGGCATGGCAACTGGAATTTCCATAATGGTAACCACTGCCTGAAACTTTGATATGCTTGGCACAGCCAGCCGTGCTGCTATTGTAGGCATTTATATAGCAGGGATGGCTTATTCCTACAGTTAAGCGGATGAAGGGTTATTCGAGCTACAAATAAATGACCTACATAAATCCTTTCTGATGTCAAAGCAAAAGAAAAAACAAAGCATTTATATAGGGGATGAAGAACTGGAGAAAATAAACAGTTATTATTTCCTCAATCTCTGAGTTTCGAGCACTCGGGGTTAGGAGGATCAGAAGACGAAATTGTGTCTGGGGCCTGCAGAATCTACTGGGGAAACTGTAAATGTATACAGACTGTGTGGGGAGTCCAACCTAAGGGTAGCACTTGATGCACTTAATGTATACAGAACCAAGGCACTTACGGTGATAAACTATACTGTGGCCTTTTGGACATAGCACTACCACCTTCACATTGAAAAATAAGAGTTCAGCTTCCCTGAGAATCTTTAACTTGCTTCTAAATCTACCTTCAAAGAATTGCTGTAGACGGAGCAGGGCTTGAAACAAGTCCATCGATATTAGTAGATCACATCGCAGGCCATCATTGACAGAATTTTGCAATAAATATAGATGGGAGATTGGATTTGGGCATTGATTAAGGTGGGGGATAGTGGGAGGCATATGGGGGTCTCTGCCGCATGAATTTCTGGAGAAGCATTAATTGATAAATAAAAAGGGGTTGGGAAAATTCCTTGCTGTCCCTGCACGAGAGGTGTTTCACTACCTGAACTCAAAACTAAGATTCTGTCAATGCCAGAATGTCCTAATCAAAACCATCCTGTGCCCAAAGTACGATTCTGACCCGCTAAAGAAATGCATGTTATAGTGAAAAGGATAATGTGTTTGTCCTTCAGTGTTCTAAAAGTATTCAAATGGGCAAAGATATAACTATCTCCAAGAAAATGTCTCTCAAGGATATTGCTGCTTAATCTAGAGGGTGTTTCCATTTGTCATGATGCCTATCTCCAAGGAGCCAGGTCCGACCCAGCAATGCCAGAGGCAGGCATCATTTCCCCCAGGGGAGTGCCAGCGGGCCCAAGCTGGGGCCCTTTGGACGCAGTCCTGGTGCCTTAGGCGCCAGGCTCATGTTGGACCTCTGTCCTGGCGCCTTAGGCGCCAGGCTCATAAAGCTAGACATGTGTTCAAGTGTTTTAATGTGCACTTACCTGATGCAGACCATGCTGCCACATCCAGGCCCTCTTGAGGCCTGAATAGGAACTACTTTACCTGTGGGACTACTTTCCACCCGGGTGTGGTCGGGGAAGGATACATACCTGATCGGAGGAAGGATACACACTTGGAACTTCTTCCAAAGCTATTTAAACCACACCCGATCAGCAACTCACGCTTCGCGTTGTTCTGCTCCTCGCAGCTGGACGCTCACCGTGTCAGCTCCTGCATCTGGACTTCAGCCACGCCTGTCAGCATCCTGGGTCACCTGCAAAGGGAGACAAGAGACCTACCAGCTAATCTGAACCACGGAGACATCACCGACGATCCTGAAAGGGAAGACATCATTTTTAAAAGTATTTCGTTACGATCGCTGCAGCGCTGCATTTCACTCACCTTTCCTGGGTTCCTCCATCTTCAGCAGCGATCATCCGGATACACAGCCACTTCCCAGAGCCTAGAGAAAAAGACAAGAATAAGAGGTGAGAGAAGGAAGGGAATAGGAAAAGCTCAGTTTCCTTCTAAGACTTACCTGTTGGGTCATTCCCATTTCATTTTGGGTCTTGCTGCTTCCAAGCATTTTCCGGACCCCGGCCCCTATGGGGAAAAAAGACAAAGACATTAGATGAGCGAATGCAAAAACATTACCTGAGCGCTCATCTAGGACTTACCAGATCTTTACTGGAACTGCACGTTTCACTTCGGGTCGGCGCCATATCTCCGGCATTCCGAACCCCGGCCCCTATGGGGAAAAGACATCAACATTAGCGCTTTGTTGCAAGAAGTCTCCAAAGGAATCTTCATTCATCACCTGAAAAAAGACAATGAACATTATTATTTAAAGCTTGAACTTTTGAACTTGCAACAGAACTTTTACAGAGCCTTACCAGTATAATCAAGCTTACCTGAACTCCCATCCAACCTCAATCCAGTGAAGTAACTGGGTTCAACGCGCCCCTGCGTCAGAAGCAGGATGGAGAGCTCGTCCTTTCAGACCCTAAGGTGAGACTTCACGGGGAATCGTGGAAGGGTATCGTGGAGGGTTGGAAGAGAGTGGGAGGCTTGAGCATAACTCAGTCAGTAGGTAATACTCCCTTTTCACGCACAGGGGTATATTCCTACGAGCCGGAGAAGCCAGAGTAGAGGGCCCTTCCTGTCCATCTTCGGAGTCCTGCGCTTCACCATTGAAGAAGCATCAGCACTCGAAGCCAGACCTGCGCCTCTGTGGGAACCAGGTGAGCGTTACACCATTCCCCTGGATTCTTCTTCATGTTTTCTTACAAATAACAGTTCTTGCCTTTCCTCTTGATCAACACCAGAATCATACACAACTTTGTTTTCTCTTTGTTTTGTCAGGATGCTTGGTCTACTCTCCTGCAAGTGTTTTTCTGCTCTCTTGTATTCACACAGTTGTAATTGTCTGGCATACTCTCAAGCCAGGGATGATTCTTGTAATACACACACTTGTAATTACCTAGTATACTCTCCTGCCAGGGCTTCTTGTAAGTACACACCTGTAATTGCCTGGCATACTCTCCTGCCAGGGCATTCCACTTGTGTGCCTTTGTCCACACTTGAACTCTTGATAATTCTTCAATTTAGTTTTATTGGCTAATTCATTCTGTCCATTGTATACTGCCTTATTACGGTTTTGCTCACACTTCCGCTCTTGGTGATTCACCACCTTGGCCTTATTGGCTAGTTCACTCTGTCTGTTATGTACTGCCTTGTTAGTGTTTCATACATACATATGCAGCAAGCACACACTTACAAACTTCCTTTTCCTTCTCGCAGCCTGCCGGTAACAATCTTCAGGTACTTTCTTCCTCATGAACATCAGCTTTCCGCATCCCTTTTTTCCACGGATTCAGCTGGGCTTCTCTGCTTTTCCGGGTCTCTGGAATGTGTACTGCTGCTTTACAACACCAGCAAATGCCCAGGAGCCCTGCGCTGGCTTCTGGCATTACCGCCATGTACAGTCTTCTTCATGCATTCTTCTGTTTCTCAGTACCTGAGCCAGTTGGCTCCACCGTCCTTCTTCAAGCCCATCGGTCACACAGAGAGGGGCAGCCCACTCTCATCAGCATTCTCTGTTAGTTTCTGAGGGCCTTGAAATCAAATTCCCTGGCACAGGTGCAGGTTCCCAGCAACTAGAGCACTGGCTGTGCTCAGGGCTTCTCTTGATCTGCATTCCTCCATTCCTCTTCTTCGTCCCAGTCGTCAGGTGTTTCTGGGAATACTAGTCTCTTTGTGGCAACTTGAATGAAAACCTTGGATAAATCTTTATAATAGGTTTGGATGCCAAGTCAGTCAGGGAGGATTGACATGGGAAGTTAGAGTAGAGGACTTCAGCAGATTTAAAAGTCAAGTCAGTGTTTAAGAGTTGGTCTACAGGTTGGAACAAGAGGGATTCAACACTCTCCATAGAGGGAGCAGGGGAGGGTTTACAATAGGCCATTAGAGTGTTACAAATGGGAGATTCATCCTGCAAGGGGAAAGGGCATACCATGTTTCATTTTGCAAGTCATCCCCACTTCCATGATGGCTGTCTCCCTCTCTGTGATCCTCCCTCAAATAGCCACCCCAGAGTTTGGATCATAGAGCGTCTGCTCCACCCTGGCCACGGAAAGAGAGATTACCACCAAGGAAGTAGTGATGACACTGTGAGATTTATCACAGGGAGTAAAGTTTGTTGAAAAATGAGGATGCAGACGAAGAGTAACAACATTTCTCCAGCATTTTTATGTAATGCATGGAAAACACAGCGAAAATCCTTAGTATGAAATTACCCCAAAATCTGCCTGGGGCAATGTTCTCACATTGTTCAAAGGCACTGCGAGTGTTGACCAAACTACATAGTACCTCTCCCCTGATACAAGGATTTAAAGGGTGTCGAGAGGCAGATAAATAATACATCATTAATGTCAACTACCCCTCCCCAATATCGTAAAGGAGAGATACACTGAGGTGACAGTACCAGCCTTATCCTGGATCAATACAGGAAGAGATGGGCCTGATGTAACTGAAGATGACAAGAGTAAGCAAACGTGCTGCTAGATTGACATACGTGCATGTAATAGACACGAAGCAAATACACACTCATCATAAAAAAAACAGAGACATTAGGTCAAACATGCATTTAGACATGAAGTAAATCACTTGCACCACAAAATCATGAAGAATATAACACAGGCAATGTATGAACTGAAACACAAACCAAACAATATAGGTATATAGTCTACTAGGGTAGAAACACATCAGTAAAAGGCCCCATCTTTGTTAAAATGGAAGTCGTAACATGCATTGGAATGAATAGAGATCTCAAAGCCTTATGAGAAACTCAAACTGCTGAATCTACTGAAGCACAGATTTGTGCGGGGCACAGGCAAGGTTGTGGAAGAATTAAGGGAGGGTTTGAAACATCCAGAAGAGAACATGAGATAAAGATTCCCAAGGCACAAGACATATTTCTCTTACATTAATTGAAGAACAAGCAGGCTTTGAATGCCAGGTGCCAACTAATTATAAATTAAAACATTGTAAAGAATGGATCGACCAAGTCCCCAGTGATTGGAAAAGTAATAAGACTCACGTTCATAGTAGCTAAAATGTCAAATAACACAGGACAGAATAATTCAAACCATAGTCTCCGCACATGTGACCCATAAATCAAAATCGGTGTCTATTCATTAGACCAGACACAACCCAGCACCTGCCTCGACTCCCCACATGTTCTCAAAATCAAGGCACCTAGCATGGTCAAATGCAAAGGAATTGGCTCATGGCCTAGGAATAGGGGATAGTGCTTATTGAATTGTAAGAATGCAGGTCTTGGACTTCTCACCCTTCACTCCCATTTTAGTTCATGTGCTGATGTCCTGTCATTGTCAAGGTTGGTGAGCAAGGTACCGACCAATTAAATCTCTTAATGTTGTGCCACCCAGTACATGTTGCGGTAACCAATGGCCAACTTTAAAGATGACATAGACTCTCTAGTATCAACCTAAAGATGGTCCCAGGTGGAGCCATCAGGTAGCAGTATAACCAATGGAAGGACTAACCCGTATATTTCTATATGTAGACCATTCCCTTAGCCAATCCCCGTACCCTGTAGGTTTTTGTAACTAAGATTGTAATGAGACGTCAGTGGTGACATATTTTCTGTTTTTAAACTGTTGTCATGCTTGAGAAGAATGAGAGGTCACAAATATTTTTTTGTATGCTGTCCCTGCTTTATGTGGAGTGTTAATAAAAGAGGTGTTTTTCCATTTACTATGACTATTTCAGTTATTGGGCACAGAATGTCCCGGCCTATGTTTTTCGCTTAGACGGGGCTTCCCGGTATACGTTTATGTTATATAGTGCATGTCTGTGTTGTATCGTGCTTGTCTGAGTTGGCTGCAAGCCGGTGATGTCATGTGGAGTGTTGATGTGTGGATGGAAGAATGTTAGTTTGTGAGTGTATGCTAAGATTCCATCTGGAGGCAGTTAGATCTCCCCTGCCTGGGTGATGGGGTCAGTGTTAACCTGTCCTGTTCTTATAACTTATGTAACTGTAACTTAAGTACTTGTTAATTAATCCTTGATGTTACCTTAAGAAGCCTGGAACCTACTTTACTACAGTTTACATATGGTAGCAGTTTGTATGGTTGGCAGGCACACTCATATTGTTGAAATTCCCTGTGTGAGAAACCAGAGGGTGTCTCACCCTCTAGTCCCCGGGGATCTCTCTCTTAGGTGGCCAGGGCACAGCCATCACCTTTGGACCCAGACCCTGGGGTTGGACCAGTGCAGGAGGATCACCTGGGAGAGGGGTTTCAGGGAGTGGGGGTCAGACAGCCGATGGTGAGATGTGATATTCCCCACTTTTTTGTTCATCTATCGCATCCTATTTTTCAGGATTCTCTGAGGTCCCATCCCCCCCGTTTTTACACAAACACTAGGCGGAGGAGGAGGGTGACAGAGTAACCAGACTAACTCTCATACATCATACTGGACATGTCCCATTAATCTTGTCAGGAAAAGTCAGGCACTTGATTTTGAGGGCATACACCTGATATCAATTAGCTCTCCTCACATAGATACAGGGCAGAACCTAGAGACACACTCTGAGCAAGGAGGAACATGAGTATGAGAAGAAGTTCCGGGGAGAAGGCAAACCTACTGGAGCATAGTGAAGACCAAGGGACGAGAGCAGCAGGTCGAAAACCCCAAGAGTTCCCCACTGAAAGTCCTTGCCTCTGACAGGCCAAAGAAAGACATTTGGAGGAGGCCAGATCCCACATCAGATGGCTGCATTGTGTTTCAAGGACGCCAGAGACCCTCCCTTGTGAACAGCAGAGTTGGGGAGATTTGAGGAGACGAGGACAAGCCTGTGGTATTAAACTTGACTCGTGAATTGGAAATCGGAAAACAATGAAAGAAACACACAGAGCCCGTGAGTTTGCAAGAGACCTGAGAGACTGGTGTGTGTTAAAGAAAGTTTGAAGTGCCAACATTATATCGCAATTGAAGGATGCATGCGTGTGGATGAGATACGAAAGAAAGGCAGACCTATGAATGACCTTTGAAGTAAGGACAGCTGTCAAGTCAACGATACTGAGTAACAGAGCTGTCTGATGAAAGGAAGTAGCCCACTCGAAAGTCTCTGTGAAAGGTGCATTGTTTGTAATGATAAAGCAAGTGAACTGCAAAAGCGAAGTAAGCAAAATGAACTCCTAGAGAAGTAGAGAGTGGAAGTTGAACCTTGAACTTTTAGTCAAAATGGTCCTGCAGAGGTCTGTAAAGAAAGACAGGCACATTCGAAAGTCTTTGACATCCGAAAGCGCTCTGAGCTCGACTGAGGCATACCCAATGTGTAATGAGCTTGGGGAAGGCATCTCCCTTGCAAGTCTTGTGGAACTTTGTTCTGAAGAGGTCTGAGCCCGACACAAGAGGACCTATGTGAACTTTGTTGTGAAAGGTCTGAGCCTGACAGAGGGGACCTACATGAACCTATTGTTGAAACATTATTTGGAAGTCTGGAAAGAGATACTTTAACGTGGATGGCCAGGTGGGCCCCGATCCACATTTTGGATATGTTAATTGTGTTAATAGCCTGAGCCAGAGTGTGTCATCCTGCCTACAGAGACCGCCTTACTGCATGTGGTCTAACTTGTGGAGGAGAGCTGATTCAGCTGCATTTATTATTTCTCCTTTACATACATTTCTCCTTTATACACTTTTTTGTACAAGAGATAGGAAAAGCATTAGGTTTTGTAAGCAAAGGCCATTTTGATTTGACGGACTCCAATAGGACTTTTTTGTTTATCGTTTGATGGTCGAGACTACTCTCATCTTGGTTTTAGGGCCCATCTTAGTTTAGGGCAAAGTAGAAGTTTTTCCAATGCCAGAAACCTAAATAAAGGTTTTACAAACTGTACCTATTGTCTCAGTGTCACACTTGTGATACCATACCTGCCATAGCCTGAAGATTGCGAGGTGACATGTGGAGACAGGTGAATCATGCATGAACTGAGAAGGTCGACAGGAGTCCCCTTGGAGAAAATCCTGTCCGATTCTCACCTGGCGCCCCGCAGGCCGGAAGGCGACTGGCTTGTTGAGAGAAGATTGATACTGAAGGCCTCGGCTGATCCAAAGTATAGCGTAAAGCAATAGACTGGGCACAACAAGTTGAACAAATGGTTTATTGCTTGTAGGGATACGCTGGTTAGTAGA
Organism: Ambystoma mexicanum; assembly: GCF_040938575.1. NCBI lineage: Eukaryota > Metazoa > Chordata > Amphibia > Caudata > Ambystomatidae > Ambystoma > Ambystoma mexicanum. Next base: position 1,103,724,500 of record NC_090930.1, on the reverse strand, counting down.
GACCCCCAACCATCTGCACAAGTAGACTGACTCCTCAAAGAATAACATTCTAACACAAAGCTCAGGATTGCTCTGATGTCATCAATAGCTAGGATTCCATCAGTAGAACAAGGAATGGGAATCAGATAACACATTAACATATAATAGAAAAGACATCAACATAACACACCCCCCTCCCTTATCTGAACACCAAATTTCTATTTACACAAAACAATTTATAATACATGTAATTAGAACAATGACATTATATAGAGAAAAAAGAGTCTGTTTGCTCAGCAATTTTACCTCCTCACCTTCGCAACCCTTGACAGGCTCCAGAACTGTCCACTCTCCAATTTCACAGAACGATCAAAAACTTGTACAACCTTAACCGGATCCGAATACAACGGATCACCCTTTTTCCTTATAACAGCTTTCCTTATTCTAACTAGATCGCCCACTTCAACTATAGTCTTCTTTCTTGGAAATTTCTCATTAACTTTCTCAGCACACTTCCTCTTTCGTTCATCCATATTCCTTTTCACTTCATCCACCACCTCATCCGTTTCTCTGGCCCGGCCTAACCAAGCTGGGGATAACATCGTGTTACTCCTCCGTCCTCTCATTAATTCAAATGGACTCACTCTTGTTTCGGCATTAGGAGCCATCCGCAACGCATACATTCGTTCCTTTACCGCAACTTTCCTGTCCAACCCACACACATTGGCATTCCTAATACCTTCCATTATACAGCGGTTAACACTCTCGATCATACCATTGGCTTGAGGGTAATACAATGCAGTCTTTTTATGCTTGATTCCACATCTGTACATGTACTCTTGAAAGAAACCTCCAGTAAGCTGTCGAACGTTGTCCGTCAACACACTCCTTGGCAAGCCCTCTCTCTCAAATATCTCTTCCAGAAATGCTACAATAGATTGACCCGTGACTTCTCTCAATATTTTGAACTCTGTCCACCTTGAAAACATATCTACTATGGCCAACACAAACCTACCACGACCTCTGCTCATATCCACTGGGCCTAAGATATCCATGGCAAGGTCTTGCCACACACCCTTCGGACCTTCAACTCCTTTCACAGGTTGCACTACAGCAGATATGCTCTTCCCTGACTTTATGCAGTCTACACATCCTCCCACTGTTTTCTCAATCTCGCGGTCCATACCCGGCCACCAATAATCGGCCTTAATTACTCCCTTGGTTTTATACGTACCAATATGGCCTTGATGCGCAATAGCAATTAGTTTTTTTCTAAAACACACTGGAACAACAAGCTTATCCCATCGATATATTAGACCATTCTTCACAGATAATTCCTCTCTCACCTCCCACAAAGCCCGCTCTTCTCCAGATAACAATCTTTTCTCTGGCCAACCATCCTTGATAAAATTGGTTATCCGCCTCCACATTTCATCAGACAACAATGCTTCAACCCATTCTTCTTTGTGAAGTACACCTTCCACCGTAGCAAATACCATACTTTCAACTTCAACAGACTCCTTCTCATCTTCCTCATCACTAATCCTTACTCTAGATGCATGATCGGCCTGCACATTGTCCTTACTGGCTACCACTTCAATGTTAAACTTGTGATATTGCAATCTTGTCACCCAACAGGCAACTCTCCTTGAAACTTTGTCCAACCCTTTGCTTTCAAATATAGCCTTCAGTGGCTTGTGGTCTGTTCTTAACACAAATTCCTGACTCCACACAAAGTTTGTCAGTTTTTCTTTACCCCAATGGCATGCCAAAGCCTCTTTTTCCAAAACCGAGTAGTTCAATTCAGGACGTCTCAACATGCGCGAGGCATGTAACACCACAGATTCTGCACCATCCATTCCCACTTGCGACATAACCACTCCAATACCAGTTTCACTCGCATCAACAGACAAGATTGTCCTTTTTTTAGTATCATACATGGCTAAGGGTTTTGCCATATCAATCTCAGACTTAATCTCAACAAATTCCTTTTCACACTCTGCATTCCAAACAAATTCCACTCCTTTTCTCAACAATGCTCTCAGCAAGGTAACCTTAGCCGCATATTTTTCAATGAAATGATGGTAAAACTCTATTGTTCCCAAAAATGAACGTAACTCTGCCTTATTCTTTGGAGACTCCATTCTTTTAATTCCATCTACCAACACTTTTTTGGGCCTTAAACCTTCCTCCGATATTTCGTGTCCTAAATACTCTACTACTTGAGTAGAAAAGACACATTTCTCACTTCGTAAGGTAATACCTCGTGTTCTGAAAATTTCTAAAACCTTATTGAGTTTCCTTTTTAAATCTTCTTCAGTACTGCCACAAACCAACACATCATCCTGGAAGCACCAAACATTGTTAATACCTTTGAATAATCCATCCATGACTTTTTGGAAAACCGATGAAGCTGATATTAATCCGAAAGGCATGCGCCGAAACTGGTAAGTGCCTTCGTATGTGATAAAAGCCGTCAGTTTTCGTGACTCGGCATCAAGGTTAATCTGATGATGGGGGCTCGCCATATCCAATTTGGCAAAGTCTTTGGCATTTCCTAACCTAGACAGAAGTTCTCCCATATTTGTAAGGGGATGGCGGTCAGCAACCACACATCGATTCAATTCTCTTAGATCTATGCATACTCTCAAATCTCCACCGGACTTTTTCACAACAACCACGGGGGAAATCCATTCAACCGCCTTCGCTGGTTCAATAATGCCAGCTTTCTCCAGTTTCTCCAACTCCACTCTCACAGCATCACGCAATGACATCGGTAACGGTCTAAGTTTTGCTGCCACGGGCCTGGAACCCTCCTTCAGCACAATTTTGTGAATCATCCCTTTCAAACACCCAACGCTATTATTAAACACATCTGGATACTTGCCAATGAAACTTTTAGAACTATCATCCAAACTACTGTCCATGGATAGTTTTTCTACATTTAACACTTGTTCTTTACTATTGGGATCTAATTTAATACATAGTCCCCTTTGTTCTCTCCATCGAAACAGCGTCTCACCCTTCTTGGTGATATATATTTTTCCGCGCGTAACCCTGTCTTTAAATTTAAAAGTTGCAGGACAACATCCTACCACATCGATCCTACTGCCACGATAGCCCCCAGGCGTCTTGTCTGACGGGCTTAAATCGTCCATCCTACCTCCCAGCACATTTTCATACACCGCCTTTAACATCAAAGTGATTTTGGAACATGAGTCCGCTAGCATTTGAACTTGGCAACCATTCACTTCCACCCAAGCTGAAGGATGCTCGCATTCATCCATTCCGGAACATTGAACCATATTCACAGTAACAATTTCATTTTCTGAACCTTCATATTCATCTGAGGATGGCCCATCTGGCTCCTCAACCAACATAACGCTCCTCCCAGCACCGACACTGTAATTGGCACAACCATTTGCAAAATGTCCCCATCTTTTACAGATGTTACATATAGCTCTTCTTCCAAGTCAGATCGGAGAATTAGATAGGTGGCGGGCACTCCCACACCTAAAACACAGGCGCTCCTGTCTCCTTTTTCCCACTTGTACATTTTCTTTTTGCTCACATTTATTTGCTATTTGGTTACTATTACCACCCTTGCTTTGATACATGTCAGTCGATTTGGCTGTTTTGCCCTTCTTTTTCTTTTGGTCTTTTGCGGTTTCTTTCCTCTTGTCACCTACTTTCAAGACCTCAACCTGTTGGACAGCTTTGGACTCTTTCACAGCAATCCCATCCTCGTCGCCAATGTAAAGCAATAGACTGGGCACAACAAGTTGAACAAATGGTTTATTGCTTGTAGGGATAAGCTGGGTAGTAGAGACCCCCAACCATCTGCACAAGTAGACTGACTCCTCAAAGAATAACATTCTAACACAAAGCTCAGGATTGCTCTGATGTCATCAATAGCTAGGATTCCATCAGTAGAACAAGGAATGGTAATCAGATAACACATTAACATATAATAGAAAAGACATCAACATAACATATAGTATCAATGTGGCTATACACTCCATCTGCGCTTCCTTGTGCTGTCACTAGTATTCCCCCTCCAGTTCTTCGAGATCAACAAGTGGAATATGATGTGGCAAAACAAAAGTGTAATTGTGTTTATATTGGGGAATTGTAAGATTATGGAGTATTGATTTATGAGAGAATACCTGTGACAAGGTTGCAGAAGATGACACACTTAACCTCGTAATGATTACAAGATAAGGATCTCTTGCCAGGCGACATGAAGACAGCCATGTTGTATTATATTGGGAGTGCGCCTGTGAATATTGGTACAGATCGTAGAGCATGGGGAGTTGTGGTTTGAACCAAAAGGCCGAGGTCGAGAGTGTGGGCATTGTTTGTGGTTCCTGGCCAAATAGTTGTTGTAGTGAAGAAGGTTTTGGGCAGGGACGTAGAATGTTGAAAATAGAGGGAAATATTGTTGGAGGGAGAGTGTTAAGGAGGAGTGGAGAAGTAGTATGTTTTAAGGTATATTAAGGTTTGGTAAGTATCGGCAGTTAAACTTGTGATGTGCCATCATGGAAGGCACTGCCCTTATGCATTTGTGTAAGGTATTGCCTGGGTATAAAGACACAATTGGTAAATATCACACACCGTGGATGAAAGGCCTGGTCGCAGGAGGGCACTCTTTCGCGTTCAGTGCTTCAACACATGACAACATTTTTGCAATGCTGCATACTAACAGTATGGCAAGATAAGGTCTAGGACACATAAGAATGATGATAAACAAGATGTGACAGCTTATCAGGTGTCAAAGCACACTTGGCACGTATTCGAGCAGCATGATGAGACCAGTTAGTAACGTTTACAAGAAGCACAGAATAATGGACTGGCTAAGACAGATAGGCTATGGAATAGATGATGTGAACATAGGCATTATAAATCAGGTTCTATAGTAATTACATGAATACAAGTCTGTTAACAGGTACAGTTGCACAGTTGACTGCCTAACAGTGGCAGGCGGGTGATAAATGCACAAGTTAAAAGGAGATCTGATACCGAGATAAGCATAATCAGGTGAACCGGTGGAGAGCGAAACATCCCATGTCACTGTGGGTGAGGAGGGATTGAAAGGCAGCTAGGGGAAGCACAAGGTATGCGCTTCTGGCTGGCTGAAGGTTGAGGTTAGTGGGAGTGGGTCACAGAGATGGGCAGTATGGAGAGTCTTCCACAATGGGAGCCTGGAGTTTATCCGTTAGCCTCTGCGAACTAAGAAGAAGGGCCAGGTTCAGTGTGGGTAAGAGCAGGACTTGCTGGCTAATGTCAGAGCTAGCAGCGTAGCGTAGGCGTGGCAACAAGGTTCATATAGGGGTGAACAAGTGAAGATCGGGCAGACCGTCAGGGCTAACAATGGAAGTGAGTTTGGCTAGATGGTTAACGTGGGGGGTAGCGAGACTCACCAGCACAGGAATGGGGCTTCAGAGCAGAGTTATGGAGGAGCGAAAGAGTTGAAGGCGGGGTAGTCGACCAGGGTGACTGCGGTCCTGTGGTCCACCCAGCTCTGACAGGCTCGGACAGGAGCCTTTGAGTGGGCCTTCATGGGGGGCTGGCTTATGCTTACCGGACCTCCAATTGGCTCAAAAGGAAGTTGGGCAGCCAATCCACTACCAGCAGTGGTTGCCTAGGTGACTATAGGTCACAGCAATTCGACGATCCGGCTGGCGGCCATCTTTGCTCAATTGGAAATCAACGATCCTCGTGCATATCACTGTGCATACATATAGACACTGCTGATTTTTAGTGATTTCCAAAAAGTTGGCCAGCGCACAGGATGATGAAGGGATCAAAGTAGCTACGATCACGTAGCTCGTGGCTTGTAGGAGTCGCAGGAGACCAAATATATTAATGGAGCTTACCTCCACAGATCGAAGTGCAGGAAATGGATGGTGCGCTGCTCCTATTACTGCCAGAACTATTATCGCCAGTGCTATTACCACCAGCGGGGGGGGGGCAGTAAGTCCCTATTCCCTTGGGGTCATTCAAATCTTCTTGTTTGTGGTTTCAATAAATATGCATGAAAGACTGGGTGGATCTGTATCCAGGAGGGAGGTAAATGCAAATGAAAGGTCACCAGGTTGATCACTTTATCGACAGAGAAGGGGCCAAAGTATTTTGGAGAGCATTTCCCAGGTGTTAGATGTGAAGGTAAGTTGCGAGCGGACAATCACACTGTATCCCTTTTTTTGCAACGAAAGGTGTACTGGCATTTATTGTCTGCATATTCTCTGGCATCCTCTCTAGTCTTGTTGAGATTGTGCTTGGCTTATTGGTGGATTTTCTGATGAGAAGATCACAGATTGTCTAGAGCCGGTACATGAAAGTCAGGAGGTAGATTGATGGGAATCCATGAAGGATGAAATCCAACAGTACAGAAGAAGGGATTCATTCCAATTGTGGAATGGTAGGTATTGCTGTAGGACAATTCAGCTGTTGGCAACAGAGACACCCAGTTGTCTTGGGTTGTGTTAATGAAACACCTGAGATATTGTTCAAGAATTTGGTTAACACGTTCAGTCTGTCCATTAGACTGTGGCTGGTATCCAGTGGAAAGACTCCTACGTATTCCTAACTTCTAACAGAGTCCAGACCAGAATTCGGAGGTGTCTTTTGTCCGTCTGTCAGAGATAATCTTTTATGGTATCCCATGTAAATTAAATATTTCCTTGAGAAAGATGTGGGACGTCATAGGAGCTATGGGACGTTTCTCCAGGGGGGTCCAATAAGCCATCTTTGTAAAAAGCATCCACAGCTACCATGAGTGCTGTTATCCCATCCAATAGGGGAAGGTCAAAAATGAAATCTGTGGATATGAACTGCCATGGTCTAGGAGGTACCTCAAGTTGTAGGAGTTTACCCACAGGTTGTTGTCTACGGACCTTCATTTGTGTCACAATCCATGCCCCTGAGCCCTCAGGTATAACAGCCCCCTGGCAGCAGTGGGGCTAAAGCCCTTCACACCGGCCCCAAGGGCCTTAAAACTCCATCAGAAAACATACATGGAGTCAGTCCTGGTGCCTTTGGCGCCAGGCTCATTATTAGGAATAAAACAATACCAGTTTTGGACCTTAATCCAATATGGAGGCCTATTACACAGCTCAGTTCTTTAGTACCAAGCCATGCGGTATAGGGTTTTGGGTGTGGCTGGGCCTGCAACTACTTGGCCTGGAACTACTTTACCTAGGCTATTTAAACCACACCCAAACAGCAGAACACGCTTCGCGTTATTCTGCACTCCTGCAGCGTAAAACGCTCACCGTGTTCAGCTCCGGCTCATCTACTTCTCAGGTGGCCCGTTCCTGAAGCCCTAGATCCGGATTCCATTAATAACCTGGAAGAACAAGAACAGCATTAGCGAACAAGAACACTTACCGTTGAAATAACCGGCCTTGAATCCATCCTGCGCTTCACTTACCTCGCCCATCTCTGGAGTTTGCCGCAACCTGCAAAGGTAAAGAAAGAAGGACAGCATTAATAACAATTCTTACCTGGGCAAACAGTGAGTCCTGGCAGCACCCTGCACTTCTCTTACCTCGCCCATCTCTGGGTTTTACCACAACCTGCAAGGAAGAAGGAACATGGTCAGCATTAACAAAGCACTTACCTGGGCAAGCAGCGCTTCGATCGCTCATCACTCCAGAACATCACCACAACCTGTACAAAGAAGAGAAGAGAACACAGGTTAGCAATTAACACCAATAAACAGCGCAGCACTGCACGCATCAATAACTCACTGTGGTCTTCGCCATCGGCGCAGCAACTCTGAGATCGCAACCATCCCTGTGAAAACAAAAAGAGACATTGTTAGGGAACAGCGTAGTGGAGAAAGACGCCGAGAAGACAGAGAAAACGGAGGGAAAGAAAGAGACAGAATAAAGACAGAAAAGACATTATAACTCACCTGGAAGACAGCAAGCAGAGTCAGAGTCACAGCTGGTCTGGACCCGACATAAGGGCACACGGACCAGTAAAACAACTAGGTCCACGGAACGCCTGCACCAACCACGCACCCCTGCACAGAGACGCAGGATGGAGAGTTCAACGCACAAAAACCTAAGGTGAGCAATAACCCCAAGGGAGGGGATTTGGGCCAGAGGGAGGTGGGAGTCCACCCATCACAGAACCAGTTTCTTAACCCTCCACTCTCCTGTTATAGGCGCTACCCAATGTCTGGCACATAACCAAGCAGAGAGAGGTCCGGGATAGCGCTTAGACCTCCATCTAGTATCGTGTGGTGCCCCCGTGGATACCAGGTGGGCGTAACAATTTGAGAGCATGGGGGACAAGAGGAAAAGTATTGTTTCACATCTTGGTACACGTCACGCCAGCAAAATTGACATGTTAAGGCATCATAGGTAGATGTAAACCCTGATGACCGCCAAATGTGGGATAGGAGACATGAACGAAGAGGTAGCAAGGGTACATTAAGCTGGTTATTCTTGAACAGCAACCCATGCTTGTATTTCAGAGACCATTTGTCACACAAAACGTGTGTAGGAGGATTAGTGAACAACTCATATCAGACTTTGTCTAGATGTCTATTGCCATGATTAACGTGGAAGCCAGGAACATCTTTTCCCCTTGAGCAAAGGGTATGCTGTATCCTTGTCCCCATCGAGATAGCATATCCTCTACTAGGTTTTTTGAACCAGGGAGATAGGTGAACAAAAACTGGTATTGTGAAAAAAATTGGTCCAGCAGGACTGCCTGCTCTTTCGACAGTCAAATCACTGTAAAAATTGCAAACTCTGATGGTCAGTCCTGATTTCGATGGTGCTTCCAACAAGAGATGACACCATTCAGTAAATGCCAACTTATTAGCCAGCAGCTCCTTTTCAAGAACAGAATAGTTATTTTATGAGTCTGAAAAGAGTTTTTGAAAAGAAGGAAAGGGGATGCTCCAAAAGATCGACTTTTTGTTGTTTCAAAACTGCCCTGACAGCTTGATCCGAGGCATCTGTCTCAAGAATGAAAGGTTTCCTTGTGTCAGGTTGTACTAGAATTGGGGCCTTCATGAAACATTTCTTCAAAGTAATGAAAACATGTCTGCCTGTTTAACCCAAGCAATGCAATGCCCTTTCTTCAAAAAGCCTGTCAAGGGCAAAACTTTCTTGGAAAAGTCTGGAATGAATTTGCAATAAAAATTGGCTAAACTGTTGGAGCTCCTTTAGGTTAGAATGCAGTTGCCCGTCCAAAACTTCTTTCACTTTACGAGGATCCATAGCAATACCCTTAGCTGACAAAATGTAACCTAGAACCTAGATGAAGTACAGAGGTGACATCAAATGTACACTTTTCAGGTTTGGCCTTTAAATGGTTAGAACAAAGTCTGTGTAGCACTTATTTAACATTGATTTGATGGTCTGCCGGAGTTCTGGAATAAATCAATATATCATTGAGATTACAGAGTGTTGGATGAGATCAGCAAACAAATGATCCATAAATCGCTGAAAGACAGCGGGCACGTTAGCGAGGCCAAAGGGCACTACACAGTACTCGTAATGCCAGAAGGCCGTCTGAAATACTGTCTTCCAGTCATCACCATCATTAATTCTGACAAGGTGGTAGGCACCTCGTAGATCCAGTTTTGTGAAAATTGTGGCTCCTCCTACTGCTTCTAGAATATCGGGTATCAAAGGCAGCTGATACTTGTCTTTTTGGGTAATACAATTCAGTCCCCTGTAGTTGACACAGGGTCATAACTCTGTAGTATCTGTTTGGTTACAAAGAAAAAAGAAGCTGCTCCAGGAATGAGGAAAGAAGCTGCCAAAAAGCTGAATGGTTTCATCCATTCATTAATGGATGAAACCATTCTCTAGGTTTTCTTTTAAGTAGTCCTTCAACACTGATTTCTCAGAGGGTGACAAAATGTACATTCTACTGAAGGGAGGAATGGTATCAGGGAGTAGTTCAATACTGCAGTTATCAGGCCGATGCAGTAGAAGTATCTTTGACTTCTCTTCCTGGAAGACTTCTTGGTATTCAGCATATTTCATGGGGATGACACACAATGAGGATCCTTGGTAGGTTTTTGTTTTGGTCTTCTCCTTATGAGCCGCAGTTGGAGGAATAGACTCAGTGTAGCAAACAGAAGAACATTGTTGCAAGCCTAAAAATGTATGCAGGCTGGCCAAATGATGTCTGGGTTATGACGGCCGAGTCATGGTATTCCGAGAATGACAGGGTAGTGGTCTGCTTTGATCAGGTCAAAATCTACCACTTCATGGTGTTGAGCAATCTGCATATGTCCATCAATGGTGTTCTTTCGAACAGGACCTCCTTCCAGTGATCTTCCATCAACTCCTTTCCAAAAAAGGAATACCCATTCTATCAGCCAATAATGGTCCATAAAGACCACAGCAGCACTGGAATTCACCATTGATGTGACTTCCCAGGAAAAGGCATTGGAAAACCAGAGAGTGACTTCAATTAATAACAAGGTTGTGTGTTCAGACTGTGTGGGGCACATTGCAGTGTATAGGGTCATAGAGGGACTCTTGAAAGTCTATCATTCTTCTGTCCTGATTAGGATCAGGAGCTAGCGTTTCCCTGATGCCTCGAGTGAGCCAGTGGACACTGTCAAAGTAAATGCACGGAAGACCCACAGTGCATACATAAGCCCTTGTTCCGCCTTCGTGTTCTCTCTTCATCAGAACAAGGTCCTTGGTCAGTGCCGATTTGCATTGGTTTCAGAGACATCAAGCAAGGCACTAATGGCCCCTTGAGGTGGTATGGGAGGTGGATGTATCAGAGAATTTCTACCCCTTCTTTTCTCGGCTCTTCTTTCCTAAAGACGAAAATCTATTTGCAATTCCAACTGGAACAATTGTTCAAAACAGGGAGGTATAGGTATCCATTAACTCGTCATTTAATACTCACTGATATAGTGTAAAGCAGGCGTCTTTATGGCCACCTAGCCTCCATAGCTAACCGCTTGAAGGGGGTGATATAAACCAGGACATCCTGGAAGCACCGTTGAAAATCCAGAAATTGTTCATGCATTGAATACACCACATCAGGTCTATCAACATATGCTCTGAAAGCTGTCAAAAAGGAAGCGTAGTCATCAAGCAAAGGACTGTTCCTCGTAACCAGTGGAGTGGCCCAAGCTAGGGCACTGGACCCCATATGGGTGATCAGAAAACCAACCTTGGAGCAATCAGACACAAACATAGCCTGCCAAAATGAAAATACCACTGTATAGGCATCAAGGAATTCTTTACGTTTTTGAGGTTCCCCATGAAATCTTTCAACTTGGGGCCCTGCCGGAAGGGACCCTACAGGTAAGGTGTCTCAGGTAGCTAATGCTTTAAACACACTACATTTTCATTCTTTAGAGCCTATACGTCAGTTGTTAGGTTTTGGACATCGGCAACCAGGTCTTGTAATTGGTCCATGGTCTTGTTCTTTGGGCGTTGTAATCTGTTAGATGCAGTCCTAACCAGGGAAGAGAAAAGGTCTGTCCTTTTGGGCAGCCACCCCAACAACTGATAAAACAGGGCGAGGGAGAGGCTGAACCTAAGGGCAGATCCTGGTCCGGGGAAAAACCCAATAATAAGAAAAAAACATGCAGAGTAGAAGCGTAGTCACAAAATCCAGAAAAGCAAAGTAGGATGGTTTTGCAGAGAGGTGTAAGGCAGATGAGAAGGCTCACAAGCCAGGAATGGGCATCAGCAGGAGCAGAGTTCATACACGAAGAGGGAGAAGCAAAACACAGAACATATGGGTGCAGGAGCAGCAAAAATTGTAAGGGAGCAAAAAACAAGGACCAAGAAATAACAGGATATTCTGGGTAGAAGCAGCTTGCAGGAACAACAAAGCATAGAATGAAACAAGTGTTAGGGCAACAAGGAAACAGTTGCAAACAAAGAGCTTACCAGTGCCAGTGATTCTTATAGGCAGTGTAAGATGTTCATTCTGATGCTCCGTAGTGGCAGCCATCTTGAGGAGGTCCGAGTGGAGTAATGCAGCTGCCATGATTGAATGGGCACCCTTCTTCACCAGTGCCACCCGAACGAGACTTGTGGCTGCAGGAGACTCACTCTGACAGGGGCATATTTCCCAAACATATAGAAGCAAGGGAGGGGTGCTGCAAAACTGGCAAGATCCAAGAGGGGGGACAGTATATCCTCCACCATATAGCACAGAACCACTAGAATATTATGCCCAGTATAACATGCAGCATCAGACACATGCACCACAGATGCAAATTGTACAACAGCGAATGTTGGTGCAAATGCAACAGGTGCCAATGCAAGCCCAACAAGCACCAATGCAAACACACCAAGTCCCCATGCAGACAGAACAAATACAGATGCAATCCCAAGCACCCATACAACAGAATACCATGGCAGCATGGAACGCAAATGCAGGGCTTCAGACACTTACACACAGAATAGGGAGTGTGACCGTGGTAGGAGGAAACCCTTTCAATGGCACAGGGATTAACCTGTACCCCCAATAGGACAGCCCACAGAGAGACTTGATGTATTGCATCCTATCAGTTACACCAGACCCGGAAGAGGAACAAAGGGTCAGGTGACTTTATTTGAAAATAAATGTTTCCTTCCCTATTGATACAGGTGTGACCAGGCACAGTGTTGGGCAGGGGAAGCACCCAATGTCAGGCATTGCCATGAATGCACAAGATTTTTCCGGGGCAACAAGTATGGTTCATTTTACTGACAACATCATATCACTATAGGAGAACATGATCTTTCCATGCCACTACTGCACTCCCAAAAAAACCACTTAACATACTGGGGAGAGAGATGATGGCCAACCTCAACATGACGATATCCTTCACTGATTAGGGAATAATATGTTCTAATCCACGGATTCACTATGTAAATGTACAGGAATTCACATCGGCATTTTATGGCTAGAAAGCACAGCGGGCGTACCACTAGACCCAGAAGTATTCCTTTTTGAAGTACACATAGTGTTAGCATTGCTTACTAGGATAAGGTGCAAAACGTTGTGGCAACCACAGAATTTTTGTTCAGATAAGAAGTACCGATGGATGAGGAAGAAGGGCACCTGATTCAAAAAGAGCTAGATGCAGTGTTAGTGATTCTTCACAGGTCTGATGACGAGGGTAAGAACTGGACAACAATGATAGCTCTTGATGAGGGACATAGACTAACTGACTTGACAGATGAAGACTTGTTTAAAGATGATGACTCAGATGACAAGATTGTATTTTTCATAAGCCTTACCTATAAGTGGAAAACTGAGAGTAGAGAAGTGCAACAAAGAATGTCATTGGTAAGTAAGATACCGTCCTTTCTCCAGGAAGATTTGGCACAGGTATCAAGCATATTGTGGACCAGTAGTCCATATGATGTGGAACTATTAAAAAGAGTAGGTGCAGTCAAAATGAAACTAAAGTCTAGAGCTACTTTACCTTGGGTGAGACAGTATACCATGTCAAGAGAAGCAGATGAAGATATTTATGATACTATTTCCGCTTTTGTGCAACAAGGGATACTAGAGTCATCAGAATCCCCATGTAACACAGCGGTGTACCTGTTGAAAAAATCAACAGGGGGTGGTGGAGAGTTATTCAGGACTTACACCCCCTAAACAACATTGTTGAAGCAGGATTCCCATTGGTAACAAATCCAGCCACAATATTGTGCAGTATTCCTTCCAAAGCTAAATACGTCACAGTGATTGATTTAAAGAATGGCTTTTTTGATTCCCCTTTACGAGGAGTCACAGGACTTGACTTCGCTTTCCTACCACAGAAAAAAGTGGAAACATTCAAAATTACCTCAAGGGGGCTGTGATCCCCCTCAATCTTCAACCGAGTACTCCAGATGGACCTCTGGAATCGAAACCTCGGGCCTCATTACGAGATTGGTGTTAGTCATGGCGCTATTTGCTCCATGACTGCCACCAATAACGGGTCTGGCACCGGTGTAGTTCAATGGGGACTTATCGGTCTAGTCCGATTCTGGCGGGACCGGTAAGTCCCCATTGAACATGCCATTCCCCATTCCCATTGAGCCCCCATAGGGCTCATTGGGAATGGGAAGGGCGCTAATAACGGGCTCGCGACGTGCAAGCCCGTTATTAGCACCCTGGTCCCTTAGCGGGACCCATAAGGGGTGTGTGGTCTGACCACACGTTCCTTACGGTCCCCACCAAGGGACCTCGAATAGGGAAGTAGAGGATTACCGGCACTGGTCTCCTTACCGGTGCCCGGTATCCCTTACCACCTTACTCGTAATGAGGCCCCTTGACAGTATTAGTATAGTGATACAATATGTAGATGATATTTTGGTGTGCAGCAAGGTAGAAGAACAGTGCAGAAAAGACTCAATACAGTTGATGACAGTTTTGGCAGGAAAGGTACAAAGTAGACATGGAGTATTTTAATATTGCCAGGAAGATGTCCTGTGCGTAATTCAGTTCATAACTCAAGAATGAAGAACAGTGACCACTGAGAGAGCAGAAGCGATCATGAAAAGAGCTTCACCAAAAATTGAAATTCAACCATTTCTGGGTTTGTGAAAATATTGCAGAGGATGGGTCTTTGACTAAGGTACAAATGTCAGACTCCTTATAAACGTACTCAAAGAAGCACACAAATATGGCAGTTAAATAGCTTGGGTAGTGCTATATGAGCAAAAGGGAGACCACTTTTTTGTTAGGGGCTTGTGGGATGTGGTCTGTAATACATAAGCAGCACAGGAGTGTCCCAAAACAAGCTACCTATTGATGTCACAAGTGTAGGTAGGAAATTTAGATTAACATGAGGCACCTATAGGTCAAAATCTTGTGTAGCAACAAATATCACAAGATATGCACAAAGGCAGATTTTTGCAAAAATATATTTTTCGTTTTATTATTTTGATGTATGCTAAAAAGCAAGGACCACCAAAGAGTCCAGTTATTTAAAAAGACAATATATCACAACATACAACGACAATCAGTTGAACACTGTATACACAGATATTAAATATTAGCAATTGTCAAAGTTCATTAAGGTGGTGTTAGTAAAACAAAGTGACTCCCAATAGCAGGCATTTGTTTATAATTTCGCACAAAGCCCCCATGGGGAAAGTGTCAACAGAAGTGACTCTGTTGCCAGCCTTTTATACGTCAAACCGCAAGATGATATGCGTAAGCTTGTTGTCGCATGGACGTCTAGTCATCCAACTAAGGCTTTCGTCAGGACACCCAAAAGACAACTGGTGTTTGATGTCATGTATTTCACAAGGAATGCTTTATATTAGCCAGTGTATCTAAACAGAAAAACACAAATATATAATTTTTAAAAACCAACTCCATTACGGATGATCACTTAAAAATACTGCCTCATCTTTCTTAATATTTCCAACCATTTCACTCATTGTTACATGTGCATCATAGATATATCGATATTCAATAATAGATATACCACTTGGTGTTATTTGGACCCGATTTGCTTGTCCTAATCTATTTTTCTTCTTTAGTTCGGCTAATAGTAATTTCATTATATTCAATTAAGAAAATAGCTGATTATATACTCCAAACTGTGGAGCATACGTACATTAATGTAATCCACAAGAAACAATACCTTATATGTGTATCTGTGTAGTGGTGGTTTCTAACCATAATCATACCTTCATATTTCCTCAAAACCGACGCTCCAAGAAGTATGAGGGCGGTATCTATTTTTACTGCAATGGATGTGTCCATAGTGACAAAGGAATGCATCAAAAGTCAGCCGGCACCATATCGAGCTGCATTGGAAACAGTGTATGCAAGGGAATGGTGACCATATGTTTCAACTAGCATAATTGTTCTTCTGGGAACACATAGCCCCACGGGCCTAGCAGGAAGGTGAAGGTAGGAGTAAATACCCACCATTCGTTTCCCATTATAACAATTATGCTAGTTGAAACATATGGTCACCATTCCCTTCAATACACTGTTTCCAATGCAGCTCGATATGGTGCCGGCTGACTTTTGATGCATTCCTTTGTCACTATGGACACATCCATTGCAGTAAAAATAGATACCGCCCTCATACTTCTTGGAGCGTCGGTTTTGAGGAAATATGAAGGTATGATTATGGTTAGAAACCACCACTACACAGATACACATATAAGGTATTGTTTCTTGTGGATTACATTAACGTACGTATGCTCCACAGTTTGGAGTATATAATCAGCCATTTTTTACTTGAAAATAATTAAATTACTATTAGCCGAACTAAAGAAGAAAAATAGATCAGGAAAGCAAATCGGGTCCAAATAACACCAAGTGGTATATCTATTATTGAATATCGATATATCTATGATGCACATGTAACAATGAGTGAAATGGTTGGAAATATTAAGAAAGATGAGGCAGTATTTTTAAATGATCATCCGTAATGGAGTTGGTTTTTAAAAATTATATATTTGTGTTTTTCTGTTTAGATGCACTGGCTAATATAAAGCATTCCTTGTGAAATACATGACATCAAACACAAGTTGTCTTTTGGGTGTCCTGACGAAAGCCTTAGTTGGATGACTAGACGTCCATGCAACAACAAGCTTACGCATATCATCTTGCGGTGTGACGTATATAAGGCTGGAAACAGAGTCACTTCTGTCGACACTTTCCCCATGGGGGCTTTGTGCGAAATTATAAACAAATGCCTGCTATTGGGAGTCACTTTGTTTTACTAACACCACCTAAATGAACTTTGACAATTGCTAATATTTGAATGTCTGTGTACACAGTGTTCAACTGATTGTCGTTGTATGTTGTGATATATTGTCTTTTTAAATAACTGGACTCTTTGGTGGTCCTTGCTTTTTAGCATACATCAAAATAATAAAACGAAAAATATATTTTTGCAAAAATCTGCCTTTGTGCACATCTTGTGATATTTGTTGCTACACAAGGTTTTGACCTATAGGTGCCTCATGTTAATCTACATTTCCTACCTACACTTGTGACATCAATAGGTAGCTTGTTTTGGGACACTCCTGTGCTGCTTAGTTACATAGCTTGGACAGGCAAAATGATAGAAGCTTTTGCTGAGTTGAAAATGGAAATATGCACTGCACCCGTGTTAGGAATCCCTGATTATAGTGCAAAATTCTTTCTGTTTTCCCATTGAAATGGAGTAGTAATAACAGCAGTTCTCACACAAAAAACGACCCTAGGACACAAGCCACTGGCATTTTACAGCAGGATCCTTTATCCGTTAATGAGAGTTCATCATCCATGTGAACAATCATTGGCGGCAGCAGCTTTTGCCATTGGAAAGTCTGCCAGTAAATGGCTGTACAGTAATGTTATATGTTGAGCATGCCCTGTTTGCTATCCTAGAAAAGCCTAAAAGTACATTGACCACACAGAGAGCATCTGGGTATGAGATGATCATATTGAATCCAATGATTAAGATTGTTAGGTACAGATTAGTGAACCCAGCAAGATGCATATCAGAGGCAGCAGATGAAGTATGCTACTTGCACGATTGTACAAAGAATACTGAATATCACTATGAGATACCACACGTTAAAGAAAATGCCCTAGGAGGGGGTGGGGTTCTCTTCATTGATGAGTCATCATCAATTGACCAGAGCACAGGTGAAAGGCACACAGGAAGCACAGTGGTAAAAATAAAAGAGAATGGCAACTTTGAGACAGTGGCAAGTGTGAGATTTCCTCTGCATTTTTCAGCTCAAGCAGCAGAATTGGTAGCGCTTATTCTGACACTTGAAATGCATGAGGATTAGAAATTAACAGTATATTTTACTTCATCTATGTGACGTCAACAGTACACATAGGACTGTCATGGTGGAAGAGGCGTGGCTTCTTATGCGCAGACAGCACGCCAGTGCAACATGCGCCATCATTGGCGAGGCTCATAAAGGGACTAAATCTTCCATCCGCGATTGATATGGAAAAGTGCGCAGCCCACCCTAAAGGTACAGATTTAGTCTCCCGCATCAACAAAGCCGCCAACCTAGAGGCCAAAAAAGAGGAATATTTTTCTTAAATATCCAAATTTGATACATCACCTAATAACCACACATGTGCACGGAACATGATAATGTGAAAAGGCTTTAGTACATTGTCCATAGCCCAAATCATAGAGTTACATGGACAAGTCCCAACAGAAGAGCAATAATTGTTGAAGTGCAGGGGGTGCTCACTGTCTCCCACAGATGCAATGTGGTGACAGGACAGCACCGGAAAATCAGTTGTGCCACTTGGAGTGCCTAATGTAGCATTAGGTCAGGTAGATTACCCACCGCATGCAACACAAGAGAGTCTTGCAGCTCTAATCTTGGAAAAAATGGTTTGTACCCAATTTGGCAGAGCATGTTGCCGCCTTCATTGTGAATTGTTTGGCTTGTCAGCAGTATGCCACAGGGAACATGCTGTGAACTGTGAGTGGAGGTACACCCCGCCCTATTGGACCCTTCCAACATTTGCATATCGATTATGTGGATATGCTCCAAGTTTGTAAAGGCTACAGATACATGTTAGTAGTCATGTGTCCTTTCTCTCTATGGATTGAGTCCGGTCCATGCACAAATCCCGATGCCACATGTGCTGCAAAGTTCCTCAAATGTGAGGTCTTCCCAAAATGGGGTTTGAACAAAGTTCTCAGGTCGCACAATGGACCACACTTTGTAAATGAAGTTTTTGAACACATCACATTCCTGCTCGGCATTAAGCACAAATTCTCTTCCTCTTATCACCCACAGGCAAACAGTATATGTAAGTACATCAGTGGCCTTCTCAAAGAACGCATTGCCAAGCTAAAAGTGACTCTGAAAAAAGGATGGCTCCAATGCCTACCCCTGGCCCTATTTGCACCATGCAATTAGCCCAGCTCAGACCATCACTTGACTCCTCACAAGCTGGCGACGGGATGCTGTATGTGTGTACTTCTTTCTCCTCCCACTCAAGTGCAGACTGATGCCCATAGCATGTCTAATGCACTTGAAACTTAAATGCATGACTACTTGACTACTATGAAGGCGAGTGTAGCTTTTATGGCTCAACTGCTTAATCCCGGGTAGGAGAGGTTGCAAAAGATTGAGGAAGACAATGAACAAATTGATCTTGTAACAGTGTTAAAACCCCTATTGTTATATCCAGGAGACCAGATCCTCATTAGGAACTTTACACAACGCTTTCATATGCCGTGTTTTCAAGATCCACATATTGTGGAGGAGGTGACACTCACAGTGGGGAAGGTGCAGGGAAGAAGGGTCTGGCTTCATCTTGGTGACTTCGAACCTTACAAAGGACAGACCCCGCTTGCTGCAACTCTTTGAACCTGAAGGTGAAGAGATGATTTGAGTCCAAACGAGGTCGGCTACCAGAAGCAAGCATCAACCAGAGGACTGAGACAGATCATAGTTGATTGTTCATAACCAGAAAAACTGAAAGAATTTAGTGAACAGTTTTCTCTGAAACATGATACCTGCAGAAGACAAAGACTAGCACTTTCACAAAGAAGAAAAGTAGATATGCTAAATGTTCTCACTGCAAAAATGATTGTTTATTCTTTTTACTTAGTAGATACATATCCTGCATTAAGATTGAGCAACATAACTCGCACTGCCCTGTTAAGGGATCCCAAAACACGTTTCCTTTTTGAAAGAATTTGTATCGCTATATTGATCCAGTTTTTCTCTGTAGTAGATGGACATTTTGCATAACTGCATAACTGAGAGAGACATTGGCCCTCATTACATGTTTGCCGGTCTGGAAGTAACAGTGTTGGTGAAACCGTACTTGCACCATTTTCCGAACCGGCAAACTACGAGTTAAACCTTGTGGGTGGAACGGCACGCGGCCACATAGATGCACGGAAACACTAGCACCATTACGACATGGTGCTGGTGTTTCCATGGGAATGGGGATTAACAGAATTGCCGGTGCCAGATTTACCAGACCACCTGGATTGCAATGCCCCATTAAATCCAGCAAGTCTGGCACTGGTAATTCACTACGGGTCCAGCGGCAGCCTGCCGGTTTTATCGGCACGGCTACTGCCGGACTCGTAATGAGGGCCATTGTGAAGAAAGAAGATGAGACTTCTCAACTCTTTTAGATACTCGCTTTTGACCTTTTGACGAAGTCATGCATGTGATTACTTAAAGTAGATACACTGGCAATAATGTTTTTAGCAACATTCTTTACATTTTGAAGTCTTTATTTTTTCATTCTTATTGCATTACAGGAGTTGGTCCTGTATAATGAATCCAGACCCATCTATAACAATGTGACCCGCATCATCACGACAAATGAAAGAACAATTCCATAATTCCTTAGAAAAGGCTTATACAAAGTGTGATGAATCACTTTGGGGGCATGAGCTCCTGAATAACGAATTCTGCCCAAGTCAGTAATAATGTATGGTATCAGCACATGACATGAGTGGGGATGGAGAAGTCTGATGAGAGCTGCTATGTATTCACTCTTATACCCTGTGCCATGAAAGCGTCCCGTGTTTGTATAGCCCCGGATGTACCTGTATACAAAACACACTGCCTAACACATCTTACACTGTGCCTGACGTGGGGGCAATTCTAAGGCCATACTGCCTCACTCATATGGCTAAACAAAGCAAAGTTCACACGAGAATTATCTACAAGATATGACAATGATAATAAAAACTGAAACACAGCATACAGTGTTAAGAAATTTGCCATCTGAAACAAATGGGGCATAGATTAGAAGAGAATAAAATAGTATGCTCCACTGTAACAACAAGAATGGAAAATAAATACCCGGGTGTAGGGAAAGAGGTAATTTGCAAATAAAGGGAATTGTGCTCACACCTGAGGGGTGGCCTGAGGGACAGGCAGTATGCAAAGCACTAGCAGTCTTGGGACAATGGGAAAATGTAGTGATAAATGCAAATCATTTCTGTCACGACCAATGGACCAAAATCACAAAATTACTCAAATGGGTTCATAAGAGGGGGGGGAGTCCAACTAATAACCCTCAAAAATTCCACCTTATGTTTCCAAAATAATGATAAAATAAATGTTTGAACAAACACCAGGTGTAAACGTATTTATGACATACCAGGCATGAAAACAGGAACAGCGTGTTGATGGACTACTATTGGGCTTGTGATTCCAAAGAATACATGCTGTGCCCCCAGGGTGGGGAGGGCTAGGTTCCATAGTACAATTGAATACACCAGCCCTTGTACTTCCCCAATATGGGATACATATTACTGACTTCCCCAAAATGGATGCTCATTTGAGGAAAAAAGGGCCCTCACTCTCATGCGTAAGAGATGAGAAAACTACTTCTCAGCGAAATCAGAAGATGTTTACGACGACATACCAAACAAGCACAAATTGTTGCACAAAACAGCAGTGATTTTCTCTGCTATTTTCCTCCCCGGAGTACAGGTCACTTCAAATGCGAAATGGCTCCAAATCATGAGATGGGAATTGTTGCAAACAATCAACACACAGATAGGTCCTTGATCAGATAACGGCCATTGAAGGAGGCGTTTGTGCAAAAATTGGCCCATCTTGCAGCACATACCCTCCTGCCCACGATGAGGAAAATGGGAACCTCACAGAGGCCATACCTCTGTTAACAGATCTACACACAAACTTGGAAGAGGAGGTGGATGACATTTGTAGAGAAGGAGCCTAGTATCCCCACCTCAAGCATCGCTCCCATGTTGCCTATATGTTGGGAACTAGAATGTTAAACATGTTCAGTACCAGTGAAGATACCAATACCAAGGAGAATCATGGAAGCAAGGGTCCTATTGAGAAAACCATACCAGCATACACAACAGTACGATGGGCATTTGAATAAGATCCCAGAAGAAGTGGGAAAAATGAGCAAAAGGGAAGAGTGGTGACATCACATGAAACAGGGCTGATGCACCGAGAAGAGATGTAGAGGCAACTGAACATAAACATTTTATAGGTGTTAAGAAGGTATTGAAGATAAGCAACATTTCGTTTCGGGATTGAAATGAAGATGTTTATGCTACAGAAAAGATGAAGATATCAAGTCATTTTTCATGTGTATAGGTGCAAAGAAACGCAAGTAGACAAGGTTTTCTTGAGCCTAGCAATGTAGTGAGTAGATTGCGGCATGCATCAACGTATATATATATATATATATATATATATATATATATATATATATATATATATATATATATATATATATGTAATATATATATATATATATATATATATATATATATATATATAGGAATGAGGGAAGTTTGGCCCAGCCAAGGCCGCTCTAGTCTGGAATGATCAAACAGTAGCTACAACCGTGTGTAAGAACAAACTCCTGACAAACTCCTGTTCAGAAGACGTGCACGAAAACAAGGAAGACATCAGAGGTTCATTAAATAATAGTATTTTAAATACACCAAGAGCTCAAAATCATGGTCTTCAGTCACGTGGATGGGTGAAAATGGACAATCATGACGAACCACACCTATGCAGGGAGACAGAGCATGCTATACTCCCTCAAATTCTCCAGAGCAAGGAACATTTCCAAGGCCGAGTACAAAGCCTTAATTGACGTGCAGACCACAGAGGTGATCATAGATGATATGCTAATTGGTGGGAAGCTATGGTCAAGACCAACCCACCAGCACCTGGAGGCCAGCCTGGGTGCTGCTGGCATAAGTGGAAAAGTACTGAAAAATGTAAGCCTACCAACCAGTTATAGAGGGCCACGTAGTTAAGAGAGTTAGTTTGTATAACCAATGGGACATTGTGTATTCTATGACATTCATAGTGACCTGTTTGAGTGGAGGGCTTAGTTGCCCCACCTGATGTTAAAGACCCTATCACTCTCTTAGACAAGTATGATGTTCCCTTAGACTCAATCACTTTTTCCAATAAGGCTTTTAGTTTTCCACATAGGATGACGTCGGCAACCACATAGGTTGACGTCAGCAATGACAAGTTTTTGCTATACAAATAATGTTTTTTATGAAATGCTTTGAGATCATGCTGTGAGACGTCCGTTGATGTCCGTTGTACTCCCTGTTTTAGACAATTGACATTAAAACAGTTAACCTTTGCTAACTTTCTGAGTTATTCTGATTATGGATGTTTGAGTATCTTCTGCATCCCCATCCATCTCAAAGTATTGCTACCTCATCTTAAAGGGATGGGTCGGTAATCCCGGTTCACCGGTTCACATGGTTGCAGGGAGATGATGGTTAAAGAACTGTCAACCTAGTAAGCTTTGGAGTCCCAGTAATATTGAACATCCTCTGCCATTTAGCCGAAAGGATGTGAAGCTCTTTATAGATAGCGGATATTAGCATAAAGAATCTTGCAAGTGCAGGTGGGATGGGTCCCTCTGTTTCTACGGAATCCGTTCCCGATTTCTACAGGAAGTTGAATGGACGGAAGGCTGAAGCGTCTGATTGAACAGGCAATGATCCAGAGAGTCGGAAGTCGAAAAACACAAATGGTGAGTAGAACTGAGTGAAGTGGTAAATTGTGAATGGGCAGTGAGTGGAGAGACTAATAAGGGGAAATACGTAACAGAGGGTAGTTGGGGTAAACAACTTGAGACAATGAACATCAAGTTGATAGTGAAATGCTCAAGACAATGAGCGTCAAGTTATTAAGTAATTGACTTGAGACGAGGATCGTCAAGCAATTGAGAAACTG
The DNA here is from genome assembly GCF_040938575.1 of Ambystoma mexicanum. Classification (NCBI taxonomy): domain Eukaryota; kingdom Metazoa; phylum Chordata; class Amphibia; order Caudata; family Ambystomatidae; genus Ambystoma; species Ambystoma mexicanum. The sequence continues at coordinate 1,103,700,870 of NC_090930.1, read as the reverse complement.
TGAGACGAGGAGCGTCACAGTTACATTAAGCCCAGAGTCCTTTGTCACAGCACGTTTTCAGAAGGAGTCGTATCTAGAGTCCCAATAGTACATGATGTAGACTAGGGATACATTTAACGATTGTCTAAAGAAAATGACTCAAACTCCGTAGGAGTATTTTTAGGGGCAAGAATAGTCAAGAAGATCATGAATAAAGGAGTAGTCACGAGGAGCGTAGACTGAGATATATGTAGGCTGGCCTAGTCTGTCAGTTTGTCTGTTTGTTTTATGCGTTGTATAAAGTATATGTGGTCATAAAATAAGCAAAGTATTTAAGAGACGTGAAAAAGAAAGCATGGAAATTTGAAATTGATTTATTGATTTATTTAGTTGAATTAAAGATGTTTGGTGAATAAATAGACTGAAATAGAACTTGATAAAAAAGGCTTGGAGCTGCGACGATTGGTGCACACTCATATTGTATATTTTTCTGAAACTTTTTTATAAAGTGTAAAGCGTACAGGTGAGTGTTGACAGTCAAGTGTGACGAGTCTAAAAGGAGGATATTACTCTGCTTATACATCTATGCACGTAGTTGCCAAAACACGCACCCAAGCTAAAACAGTACAGTGCGTAATGGGTTAAGGGCACAGCAGATAAGATGTTCATGCCATGGCCACAAGGGGGATCACTATCAAAGGCAGTTTTGCAACATATGATGACATATTTCCACACAGCATACACAGGAAATAAGTTAGACAAGAGGTTAGCGAGCTTAGAGCTCTGGAAGATTTACCAGGAGGAAAGAGAAGATCCACCTCCTGAAGACTTGATGCTTAAACAGTGCAATTTGCTCCCCCGCTTCACCTGAAGTAAATCGCGATAGTATGAAGGATGACGGAGTGTACCCATTAATAGAGTTTAAGGCAGAAATAGGGTACAGTAATCTGGCATATGAGTCACCTGCGCATAGCAGCGGCGAGAGTCCAGAAATGACTCCAGAAAGAGATGTGATTCCTAAAGTCCCACGGGACAAAGAGAGAAGACACAAGGAGAGAAGTGATCGACTAAGTATATCCTTAAATATAGGGTGAGAGATAAAGAGATGGAAAGGAGAGAAAGATAAGGCTGATGAGGTAGCGTGTTTACAGAACAAATGGATGGGCGGTCAGATTTTGCTCAAACTTGATGGAAAGAGCATTGAGGAAGAAAGGCAAAGGGAAGATCAAGACGAACAGGATTGAAAGGAGGTGAGGCTAGAAGAAAGGATAGACAGGGATGGGAACAGCTGTATCAAGACGAACAGCTGAAAAGGCAGGAAAGGGTGGTGGAAAAAAGAAAGTACGATAATGGATGAAAGGTAATTGAAGAACTAGACAACCTAGAAAGAGAGAGGAAGAGGAAGAACAGAAATTAAGAGATAAAATAATACAAAGATGAAGGGATGAAGAGATAAGTAGAGCAAACAAGAGAAGAGAGGTGAAGAGACAGGAAGAGGAAAGAGTAAGAGAAGAAGTAAGGAAGCGAAGAGAACTAGAGGAAGGAATAGAACGAAAGAGAAGGCAAAGGGCACACGACATTGATCGCATGGAGAAAGAATTAATGGAGCCTAATCCAGTAGTAGCATGGGAAGATATAGAAGAATTCTTCCCGACACATGAGCCAATACCAGGCCCATCTAGTGCATATCTAGAGGATGAGTTTGATATGAAAAGCATTGGGGATAAAACCGATAAGGTCTATCATGAGATGAGGGCTAAGAAAGTACCGAAAGGAAAGGGAAAAACTGATAGACTTGAAAGTATACAGTTGCACGGCAAGGAGGGAAGTTTGTCCAACCTCAAACTAACTTTGAATAGAGACAAAATAGAGGGAAGTCATACGAGTTGGGGACAGGACATGTCAGACGAGGACAGAGAAGTCTTCCGTGGGGAGGAGGGAGATAACCCATGGTCAGATCTAGACCTACCTAAGTCTCGGGCATCAGAATCTCTGGCATGGCTAGATCAACCCAGAGGGCAAGCCCATAGTGAGAGTGGGGACTCGCCACCTTATGTAAGCAGGCTAAGGTCGCTACTGGGAGGAAGACGGTGCAGAACTATTGTCCCTGCAATGGACAGACAGACGATGGGGGATGAATGTGAGTTTGGGATCTCACAGTTTCCTTTACTAGTGAAAGGAGGATCCAGACCGCAGTATATACCATGACCACAAATGGATAAGGATAATTTAAAGTGTAAACCTCAGAATTTAACTTATGGTGATGGGAAATGGATACATGAGTTAGAGAAAATGACAGGAGGAAACACGTTAGTTATAGAAGACATTAAAGGTCTTCTAGCTGCTATTCTTGGGGAGAGAACAGACAACATTTGGTCGAGAGCAGGATACTCGAGTGTCACTGTGCAGAACACTGCTCATGATGGAGCACTGTTTAATAACTGTAGAGCAGCAGTCTTGAAAGCGCTTAGAGTGCAGTATCCAGACATGTCAGACATGGGAGCTATAATGGCACAGAAGATGATGCAGGGAGGGTAGGATGCTCTTGTTTACATTCAGAATTTTCAAGAGCAGTGGTCTTTGGAAACGCCGGAACCGTGGGGGAAATCTATACCTGTATTTCATCATGTATTATGCCAAGGGCTGCCCGACCAAGTGCAGAAACAGCTCAGGAAACTGGTGGGTATGGAGGCAAAACCTTGTTCAGAAATACAGCTGACCATTGCGCATTCCTGCAGACTGCTACAGGAGAAGAATCAAAAGAAAGATGATGTTAGGAAAGGTGAAGAAGCAATAGGGGGCGATGTTCACTAGCGGAGAAGGGTCGGGTTTGCAGCAAGCAGTAGGTATGCCACAGGTGAATAACCAAAGGCAGTTTGATCAAGGTAATAATGGATTTGTACCAAGAGGTAGGGGAGGTTTCCGTGGAAGTGGCTTCCAGAAATAATCAAGGAGGCTTCCAGAATATCAGGGACATTTCCAGAATAATCGAGGTGGGGTACAGAATATGCAGAAGGATAGCCAAGGCATGCAGGAAGGGCAAATTAGGAGACTCCCTCCTGTATGTTGGACATGTGGAATGACAGGGCACAAAGAGCACATGTGTGGAAGTCAAGGGTTTGTGCAAAATGGGCAGTTCTCAAGAGGGGGGCCACTCATCCGCCTGCATATAGCCAACAAAATAAGGATGGGTTTGGCCAAAATTAGACAGAGCAGCAAGCACAGGCGCTGAGAATGCAACAAGATTTGCAAACACAACAAACACCACTGAATCCGCCATAAGGGCAATCACAGCACGCACCCATGCAGATACAGCAGGGCCCAAACATGAGACAGTTAATGACTCCTAGGATAAGGGGTGTCACCATTGAGGGACGAAACCATTTCACATGCACAGGAATAATTATGCACCCACAATAGGGCAGCTCACTGGGTGACTTGATGTATTCAATACTATCTGTGACTCCCAATCCTCTAGGAACCAAGGGTTGATGTCACTATAGGGGGCAATTCGATTTCTTTTTTGGTAGACACAGGTGCAACACGCTCATGTATACGAGAGGGGAGGTTTACATTATCTGGAAATGCCATGAATGCTCAAGGTTTCACAGGATCTATAAATAGAGTTCTTTTTACTGAGACATTGCCAGTCTCTATAGGAGAATGTGATATGTCTGTACCATTATTCAAGGCAGACACCAGTTAATATACTGGATCGAGATTTAATGACAAAGTTGAACATGGCGATTTCATTTACTGATGAAGGCATAGTGTGTTCACCAGGAATGCAATATTTAAACATGAGTGAATTTATCATGGCATTTACAGGACAAATGGTCATACGAGGAATACCATTAGAACCAGAAGTCTTTCACTATGTGGTATGCATTTTGTTAACATGGCTACCTGGGTTAGTGGGTAAGACTCTGAGGATAACTGATGAGTTTTTATTTAGGCCAAGGATACCTATAGATGAAGAGGGAGGAATCTTACAAGCAGCTATAGTGCGAAGAGAATTAGCTTTGCTTGATGGAGTTGATTATGAAGGCAGACGATGGAGCACAGTGATTGCCATTACAGAGGGTTATAGATTGACTAGCGTCACTGATGAGGATATGTTTAGGGACCACCCATCAGATGACGAGGTAGAATTTGCAATAAGTATCACTTATTGGGTGAGAGCAATAAGACGTGAGGATCCCCAGAAAATGATGTTAGCACAGAAGCATCCCAAATTTTTGATGAAGACATGCTGAAAGTGCCAGTTTCATTGTGGATCACAGGCCCTTATGACGTAGGCCTATTCAAGGGGGTTGGAGAAGTTAAGATTAAACTGAAGCCTGGAGCAATTTTGCCTTGAGCACGACAGTATCCCATGTCTCTAGAGGCAGACGAGGTTATTTTTAAAACGATATCCACCATGATAGATCAAAGCATCTTAGTGACGTCAGAGTCACCACGTAATACCGCAGTGTACCCTATCAAAAAATCTAAGGGGGGTTGTGGCATTTAATTCAGGACATGCACCCAATTAATCAGATTGTAAATGCAGAGTTTCCTCTAGTTTCTAATCTAGCGACAATCTTATGCAGTATAACTGTTGAGGCGTGATAGTTCACTGTGATTGACTTGAAAAATGCATTTTTCTCAAACCCGGTAGATAAGACTTCTCAAGATCTGGCGTCATTTACGTTCAGACAGACTAAGTTAAAAAGCACAAGATTACCCCAGGGGTACTGTGAGTCCCCATCAATTTTCAACAGAGTCCTTCAGATGGCCTTAAGCAATATTGATTTGCAAAGTGTTGTGCTGCAATACGCTGATGACACATTAGTCTGTAGCACCTCGGAGGAAGAGTGCAGACGTGATTCAGTTCAGCTAATGATTATTCTAGCAGAAAATGGATATAAAATGGACAAGGAGAAATTGCAGTATTGCCAAGAAGAGGTGTTATATATAGGTCAGTTAATCTTGCATGAAGGAAAGAAAGTAACACCTGAAAGGGCTGAGGCTATTTTGAAAACAGCAATGCCACACACAATAAAGCATATGCAAAGATGTTTGGGAGTATGCAATTATGTTAGAGCATGGGTATTTGATTATAGTTTGGATGTAAGACCCTTATTATAAGCTCTTAAAAGGCACAGGCAATTCAGGAAAATATTGCCTGGCGTGAGGAAATGGAGGAAGGTTTTGATGAGTTGAAAAAATCAATTTGTACAACTCCAGTCTTAGGGATTCCCAATTATGCTGAGGAATTCTTCTTATTCTCGCATACGAATGGTACAGTCATGACAGCGGTACTCACATAGAGAACCACGTTGGGGTACAAGCCCCTAGCATATTACAGTGGGATTGTGGACCCAATAATGAGCAGCCTCTTCCTTTGCGAACAAATCTTTGGCATTGAGAAAGCTGGCAGCATAGTAATGGGGTGTTCCATGATGTTATTTATTGAACATGCTTTGTTTGCTATTTTGGAAAAACCTAAAAGTACTTTGACGTCTCAAAGGGTTTCTGCCTATGAGGTGGTCATATCGAATCCAGCGATTAAAATATTCAGATGTAGAATAGTGAACCCTGCCATATTTATAGCAGAACCACTAGCAGAAGATGAGCATGTACATGATTGCTCGAATTATGAGGCGTTCTATGATGAGATCCTGAGGGTGAAAGAAAATGCTTTGGCAGCTGGGGAAATTCTCTTTATTGACGGTTTTTCTAGAATCGATCAAAATGATGGGCAAAGATATACAGGTGCCTCTGTGGTAAAGCATAGGGCCATGGGGAGCTTGAAGTATTGATAAGTGCACGACTACCATCTCACTTTTCAGCACAGGCTTCAGAATTAGTGGCGCTGATTTTTGCACTCGAGAAAAAGGCAGACCAGAAAGTAACAGTCTACAGTGACTCTGCCTATGTGACATCAACAATAGACGCAGGACTAGCAGGTTGGAAAAGGAGGGGCTACCTCCGAGTGGACGGTATTCCATTGCAAAATGCTGCCTTACTGGATAGACTTAATAGAGCACTACAGATCACAGTAGCCATCGCAGTCATTAAGTGCACAGCTCACACTAAGGGAGCAGACTTTATCTCACACAGAAATCAAGATGCAGATAAGGAAGCGAAACGAGTTGCATGTTCAGAAATTATAATGAATTTTAATACGCTTGATGTGAATGAAAGAATGGTGGTGATGATGAGTGTGAATGACAGTTGTAACAATTTGTCTAGAACTCAACTGATGGAAATTCAAGAGGAAGCATCACAGGATGAGAAAGATCTGTGGACTCGGAGGGGGTGTTCTTTAACTCCTTCCAAAGCATTGTGGCCACAGAAAAGCACTGGTAAACCAGTGATGCCGGTAGCCTTATTAACAGTGGCATTGGAACATCTGCACTACCCTGTGCATGTCACTAGAGAAAGCCTCCTAGCAGCTACTGCGGAAGACTGTTTCCTACCAAACCTGCTAGAACATGTTGCATTTTATGTAGTAAACTGCATCATATGTCAAAAGTTTACTGCTCGGCACATGCTGCATACAGTTAGAGGAGTCATCCTGCGACCTAGTGGTCCTTTTCAGCATTTACACATTGACGGTGTCAATATTCTGCAGATCTGTAATGGATACAGATATATGATTGTGGTGGTATGTCCCTTTTCAAGGTGGATTGAAGCTGTTCCTTATACACATCCAGATTCCACCTGTGCAGAAGTGTCTCCTAGATGGGGAATATGTGAAGTATAAAGATCAGATAATGGCCCCCATTTTGTCATTGAATTCTTTGAGCAAATAAGTTTGTTGCTGAGTACAAAGAATAAGCTCTCTTCGGCTTATCACCCGCAAGGGAATGGGATCTGTGACAGACTCAATGGCTTGCTTAAGGAAAGGATAGCTAAATTGAAGTTTACATTGAAAAAAGGATGGTTACATTGCCTGCCCCTTGCAATATATGCGTTGAGGAATCAACCAGGCTCTGACCATCATCTTACGTCCCATGAAATAGTAACAGGGAGGCGAATGAGGACACCCCTCACTCCTCTATCGAGAACTAGAAGTGACGCCAAGATGACAGCATAATTGTTAGGAAAGGAGTTACATGCTTACTTAACATGTATGACTACAAGTATCTCTGTCATTTCAGATCAGCTCAACTGGAAGGGGTGTGGGACGCGCGTGGATATTCCTTGGAGACGTAAAGATCTACACCTGAGAGTCCCCTTCACCCCCACCCCAATCAGAAGCAAGCAACGGAGAAGAAGTTCAGAGCATGCAGACTAGATCGATGACGAGGAAGAAGGATGCAGAGACTGTCCAATAGACATATAAAGATTACATTGGACTGTGGTTCCTTTGGGACACTCTTTGAAATTGCTGAACAAGGAGTGAAGGCAAGGTTATTTGTTCTTGAGCCACAGGAGCTTGCTAAACATTGGACTGAGACACATTTAAGTCTTGATCGAGAAGGAAAAGATGCCAGATCTGGAATTCCTTTTTGACGACTGGAAGAGGGAACAGTTCCCTGATTCCTTTCTCACTGAGTTTCTCGTTGGAGGTACCCATGGTAATGCCTGATGGCCACAGTTGCCGGATCATTCTTACTGTTTTTCTCTTCATTCTTCGTGCATACCCTGCACTTTTGGGGAGAACTACTAGTGTTCATCTGTTCCTGCAAGATCTTGAAAATGGTCCAATCGTGAGGAGGTTGCTCACAGCTATTATAGAGCAAGATTTCCAGATGCCTCAGTACAGTTTGGAAAATACAAATGCCCCTATCTGAGGACAATGCTAATAGACTAGTTGGAATGGTCTTTTACTTCCTGATTAAAGAACGTCCTCATTTTGTTGGAAGGCAATCTGACCTTCGTACCTTCCTAAGAGATCCAAGGAAATCTGTTGCACTGTATGAACATGACATTATTGCACATGACATTATTGTGCAAGTACATCTGTTTTCTGAGAGAATATAAAAAACAACGGTTGAAGAAGAAGCAGTGATGTCTAAAAAAATAAATGCTTTCCAAAACGTGGATCTCCTTATTTAGCTTAAATTAGCTGTGAGCACACAGATGAGCGTGGCTTGGGAACATCTTCAGCTATTTAATTGGAGGTTTATGCATATATTATAGGGTCATCGACCTTGGGACATTAGTTAAGTTTAGTTTAGTTTATTATTTGTAGAGCACACCTAACCATGAGGTATCTGGGCGCTTAAACATAGAAAATGGGTTACAGTTACAAGGCAATGGATGAAGAGTGAAGAATCGTGAAGACTAGGTTACAGATTGGTCAAGGTGGCAACAGCAGGCATAAGGACCAGGTTACAGAGTGGTCAGTATGTCTGCAGCATGGAAGATGGTTGCAGATAGTAGCTCGAAGATAGGAAACATTAGGCTGGGAACACGTACTGCCCAGGCTGGTAAAGCAGTGGTTATAGACATAGCAGTAGTGCAGGTACAGTTATTAAGGACAAACGGGAAGAGCATTGGGTGGAGCTAATGTTGCTGGGCAAAGAGCAATTCTTTTACTTTGGAACTAAAAGGCCAGAAGGAGTTTTTGACGCTGATGTCTGTAGGGAGGGTGTGCCAACACTTGATTGATTACACCGGGAAGCTCGACCCCCCTGCCATTTTCATTTTATACTTGGTTATATTAAGGCAATGTAGGTAGGGTCATCTGGTAGGTCTGGAGGAGCGGTACCTTGAGAATTTGTCAGTCAAATATTGGGGTGCTGTATTAGACAAGCATTTGCGGCTGTTGACAAGAGTGCATAGTGTAATTCTGTCACTTACTGGTAACCAATGTGAGTCCCGTATTATGGTAGAGATGTGATTGGAACGCAGCATGTTCAAGGCGCATCGAAGGGCATTATTCTGGAGAACTTGTAATTTATTCAAGTTGCGATCAGTAGAACCTAGGAATAGAGTGTTACAGTAATTCAGTTTGGACGAAATCAAGGGCTAGCTAGAGTGAGGCAGTTGCTTGTGGACAAAAAGGTTTTGCAGGCATTGATTAATTTATTGGTCGTTGATTAATTTGTTGGTGTAAGCTGTGGTGGAGGCTGTGGAGTTTACTTGCTTTTTGAGGGAGAGGCTGGAGTCAAGATAAACGCCAAGGATTTTGAGCTCGTTAGCGACTTTGATGATATTTCCATCAATGTTGAATGATTTGTATCGAGGGTCAAGTTTGTTTAGACGGACTTGGGTGCCAACGATCAGAAGTTACATCTTGTTGTCATTTAGACAGAGGCTATGTGTAGCCATACAGGCCTGTATTCCAAGATAGATTTCATTTAGCTTTATAGAATCGTTTTCATAGCAACCAGTGAGTGTAATGAGGATCTTGGTGTCATCCGCATAGTTTGTGTAGGTGACACCCAGATTATTAAGACGATCAAAGAGGAGCTTAGTAAAGATATTATAAAGCGTGGGTGAAACACAAGACCCTTGGGGACTCCGCAACGGATTGGTACTGGCTCAGCCGCCGCAGTGGGTGTGAAGACCCTAGTTGTTCTATTCGAAAGGAAGGTTTGGATCCAGCTGGTGCCATTCAGTGAGAAGGCTGCAGCAGTAGAAAGATATTTAGTCAGGATTTGATGGTCGACAAGATCAAATGCTGCTGATATATCCAACAGGATCAGGGTGGCCGAGTTGCCCTTGTCTTTGGCTTCGTCCATTACGATTTTTAAATCCAAGAGGGCTGTTTCAGTACCATGCCTAGGTCTGAAGCCAGACTGTGGCAAGCCTAGAAGATTGTTGTCTTCCAAATGTTTTTGAATTTGGAGATAGGCTACTCTATCTAATATCTTTAGGAGGAATGGGACTGTCGTAATGGGTCAGTAGTTTGTCGGTATGTTTGGGTCTAGGTTGGGTTTTTTGAGGAGAGGCATGACGCATGCTTCTTTAAGATTGTTGGGGACTGAGCAGTTCTTAAAGGATGAGTTAATCAAGGCAGTGATGAATGGTGCCAATTCTTTTGTACCTTCCTTGATAACTGGAGCTGGGCAAGAGTGTCCCTGGCAGTTAGAAGGTTTGAGGCTAGAGATTATATTTGAAACTTCTTCTGTGTTTCCTGGGGAGAAGTGGAATGGGAGACATGAAGGCAGTTGTGGAATGGGTGGATTGCGTGAATAGAGTGCTAAAGACATTACAGTGCTAAAGAGAATTTTAGAGCAAACGAGAATCCAGAGAACCATCAGGGCCATTCAAATACATACAGACTATAAGTCCAGGGCTTCCATGCCATGCAGCAGCAAATCCTCTTCACTCTTTGTTCCTAAGCAGCAAACCCCAGTGCCCCAAAAATGTACCTGCTAAGTAGCTGGGCAGCTCTTCTGTGGCGTGCTCTTGGACTGCCCTAGAGCTGCCTCTGATGCTTGAAGCATCTTAGCCTCTCACCATGCTCCTTGGTGGTCCTCCTAGCGCCCACATGTTTTTAACATCTCTTAATCCCAGCCCAGCCTAAACCTGGACACAAGGCCTTCATTTGGAAGGCAGGTGGAAGGTTAGGAAGGGAAAAGAGGCCAGAGCATCCACCAGACCCTCTACTAGAGTACATTTCCCACATTGACAAAATGCCCAGAAATGTCCAATTGGCAACAGAAGGGCTGAAGCGATCAGCCAACAGGTCAATCAAGTGAGGGTTTGTTAGGAGGGGAATAAAGGGATCAGGAGATGTAATTTAAGGGACGTTAGCCCCAAGAAGAAGCTGACGGACTACGAAACCTGCCTTCAAAGAAAATAAGCCACCATGCACTGCCAGGCTATCTACTGAACTCCCCCTTGTGTGAATGAACCATCAGAACCAGAACTCCTGTATGTTTCTCTATAAACCCTCAATCCCATTCAAATATGGAATGTTCAAGAGGACAACTAATTGGATTTATGAGACACATTGAGGTAAGGTGGGCATTGGTAGAGCTTGGAATCATCTACACATGTGCTGAAAAATAAACATTTTATGAGATTGGAAGTGTATAAAAATGAGAACCCATTCTTTAAGGTGACATTTTTCTCCTTTTGAGTTGATCAAGTTGATGCGCTCAATATCTGTGTCCAGATGAAAGATGAAAGAATATCAGGGAATCAATTGGAGCGCCTTTTGTGGCAGAGGCAGCTATGTTGCATCTGGATGTGAGCATAGATGGGCAACTGCCCACACTATCGAGTCCCATTCAATGCATTTGGAGTACCCCCGTTTCCCCACATTTAACACAGCATTTTTTAGGAGTAGTCGGAGAAGGGTACATTTGTTATTGATTGGTGGCATAGTGGGTGGTTGTGGGGCACATGGGTAACTGCCCCCACAAAAGATGCTGGCAACAATGCAGTGAAATGTCCACCATGGTAAGATGTCCCAGATCCTATGCATGCGCATCAACTAGTTTGAGAGTTGTTTTATGTTATGCCTAACATTTTATTGAGCTTCAGTGTGTTATCACTATACATTCTATCCAGTGCTGTGAAATGTAAAGATCCTAGGCAGAGTTGACGTGCAGACATTGATTCATTGAAGAGGATGAGCAGGAGTGGCCAAACCTGGGGACATCTATATTTTTTTCCTTACTGTCCTATACAACCATACAACTTGTCTACTGACACTTTAGGGCCTCGATTTCCATGCCCAATGGTGAGCCAAAGCATAAGCCCAAGCCGAAAGCTGTTACGCCTTGGTTTGCCACTCCGGGAAATTGTCCTGCGATTTGAACATGGAGTAGTCTACTCTGAGTAGAGATGGGAACAAACCGGATGTAATGTTTCTGCTGTGCTTTCCATCTCCGTCTTCTAAATGCACTTTGTTTTATGCCAGCATGAGATTTTCATGCTAACACAAAACAAATGGATTCCTATGGAATCTGTCTCCATTTGACACCTATCAAGAGCTAGCAGATTCCAGAGGAATCCCTTGTAAATGCCATTAGTAAAGCATACATTTACTTTTTTTTTTACAAAGCGGAGAGTAAAAGGGAAGAGTAAAGGCGATTTTTACTGATCTACTTGTAAATGTGGAACATTGTATGCAATTATGATGCATACCACCATACCACGCATGCAATTGTTTAGCAAATGAGCACCTTGGTGTACGATCACAGTCATACAATAGCAGTAGATGTATGCACAAGTAGATCACTTGGGATGCTGGTGTTAAACAGAGTGGGAAGCACAAGGCAGAAAATAATTTCCTGGCATTGTTTTAGTGGTACAAATATAACCATTGTAAATGTTTGCTGTACATCGGAAGTCCCCATGCACAAAAGAAGCCTGTTGAGAGTTGTTAATGCTTTGGCTAAATTGCCTAAAAGGCTGACGTGCATTTTTTGATGGAATTATTTTGTCCTGTCAACAGCAAAAACGTTACAAATCTAAATGATTGCTTGATTGAAATTGTGCAATGGTCATTGAATGTCATGCATTGGTATGAGAGAGTGGGGGAGGGCTGAGTGCTTTGTCGTCATACTGCAAAACTACTGGTAAGCGGTAGAGTGTTCATTTTGTGCTCCCACCTCTTTCCATCCCTGCCCCTTCCCCATTCAGCGCTATCCCATTTGAGCACTTACTTATGCATTATTTTACAATGTAATCGTAAAGAAGACGTTTTGGTGTCAAACTGCTCTGCAAGCAAAGGGGGCGGGGGGAGAAGGAAAAGGGTTTGCATTTGTAGAACAAAGCAAGTGGTGAAGGCAGTGTTTAATTTGTAAGCAAATAAGTGCCAGGTCCCAAATAATGTTGGGCACAAGGCAGCTCCCAGCCCACTGCTGCCCCGACCCACAGTTGCTCCACCAGCGTCTGTACATTTGCCATTAAAGCTGGAACTCCAACCGGCTCATGGGGGTTTATGGATGCACTTCCCAAAGTAATGTGCATTTTACAGACGCCAATCAACGCAACACAATTAAGCAATCATCACTTGTTTCATGGGATAGAATGGGTGGTAAAAGTCTGAGGCTCAAGTTAATAGGCCTAAGCATAGCGATAATGGGTGATAAATGCTATTAGCACAACGGGTTGCCAATCTGGTGCTGATAGCCCTGTCTTTTGTATGAATGGACGGGACCTCTGGGTTCCCCTCTCTCTGCCCCCCTCTTTCCTCCCCGCAAGCCCTATGGTGCTCTCTGTCTCACCTATCTTTTCTAACTGCATTTCTACCGACTATCCTATCCCTCTCACCAAGTCTGGCTGGAAGAAGCTCAAAACGGACATCCTGGTCTCCATCCCAGGCCTCCCTATCGCCAATACCTATACCAGTGCTTCCTCCAGACAGACCCTTTCTGACATACTCTTTGTCGTTCCCTTTCCAATCCAATGGACTCCCCATCTGGTGTCTTTTCTCTCTCCTTTTTCCTCTTCTCCCATTAATGGTGGCCGCCGGTGGGATGCCCTCCTGGCCCCCTTACACTCCTCTAAGACCATCATTAATGTCTACATGTCTCGTGGGGGGGTAGTGCAGGGGTAACGTGCTCACCTTGGAAGCAAGATGACATGGAGTAACATAGGTTCGATCCCAAGGTCCGCGCTTAGAAACCTCTGGGTATTAAGCGTGTTATAAATAACCAATCATATCATATTATATCATATCATACTTAAATGGCACAGTCTTGGTCCAGGGCCCTCAGGCCAATCTCCTCCTCTTTGATAGACGCTTCCCCTGCCTTATCAACTTCCTTTCCTCTCCTGCTTTCCCTTCTTATCCTTCTTTGGCTCCAAAGCCACCTCCTTCCTCTGCCACCTCTTCAGCACCCCCTGCTGCTGCTCTGGTCACCCTATTGCCTCCCTCCTCTGCCACCCCTCTAGCACTCTCTTCTCTCTCTCTGACTACCCTACCTCCTCTTCCTTCCTGTTGTGTCCATCCTCGGGCACCTCCAACACTTCCGCAGGGTGTACCTCTGTCCTGTACCACTCCCCGTAAGTCCTTCCAATGTGGCAAACTGCTCCACATCACTAGTCTCAATCTTCGTTCAGCTGTCAAACAATCCTCTGACATCTGTTGTCTCCTGGAAGAGCATGGTTTGGATGTACTCGGTCTCACCAAGACTTGGTTCATGGCAGGCTCTGTCACGCTTTTCAACACTCTCCTTCCCGATGGCTACAAGATTCTCTCCGAAGCTGGAAACAACCGTCCTAGAGGGGTGTAACCTTGATTTTCCCAGAGTGGATCCCTGCTTCTATCATTCCAGGCAGCACTACTCCTCCTTTGAATACCTGATCTGCAGGCACCCTACCTCTCCTGGCCTCTAACTGTGGCTACTATCTAAAGGCCTCCTGGCCAGGTCACCCTCTTCCTCTCTGAGTGGGCTGACCGCTCCTTCTAGCTTCTTGCCTCTACCTCTCACTTTCTCCTCCTCAGAGACTTGAACATCCACCTGGATGGTACCAGCCCTTCTTCAGGACTCTTTCGCAACCTCTGCGATTCTCTCACTCTCTCTATTCTTCCCTCAGGCGTGACTCACTCTGCAGGACACACCCTGGATGCTCTGATCTCCTCAGGCCTCTCCTTCTCTAACCCTCTCACCACTCCCATCTTTTGGAGTTCTAGAGGAGCAGTTATTTGCCTCTGCAGGAAATCCCGCCCCTATCTCCAATATGTTGGATGCCTGAGACCGTACCATGTTTGATACCAGCAGTAGTGCCAATACCGCAGCGGATATTCAAAAGAAGGTATACACTGAGAAACCCTATTGAATCTATCCCAGAAGAGACGACAATCCGAGGGAGGAACTCCCTGAAGGAATATGAAAAAGGAACTAAGAGAGAAGCTAGTGACGTCACATGAAACATTTCTGACGACCCTAGAATACTGGCTGATGAGAATGCATGGATCATATAGAAACTGACGACAAAGTTAAGAATTGAGTAAACTTTCATGTACAAGAAGAAGATAACACGTGCACAAAGTGCTGCAGAAAATCAACTGTTCAACAATTGTACAGATGCTGAAACGCAAATATACTAAATCATCATAGAAGCTGGCTATATGTAGTGATTAGACTGCAGGCAAAGCCGCCATTGTATTGGGGCTGGACATCGGTGTCATGAATTTAGTACGCCCGGACCCATGGAGAGGAAAGGCTGAGAAATGTGTTGCAGCAAGAATAAGCGGAGATGGTGGAAGCGCCTGGCGAGGCTGTCTGGCCTGGTAACAAAGCTGAAGCAGCCAGGGTCAGTATCTATTCTTGAAGGGAATGAATGTGTGAAGGATGAATCATCCCTTGTGAAGGTGCAAAGAAAGAACAGCAAGAGTGACAAGTTTTATTCATTTAAGACATTTAAATGCTGCAAAATTGACCAAATTGTGGCCTCTTTTCACGTGAGCCAAGGATGGAAATAGAGTTGAACTTGGAGTCCTAGAACAGTGATAATGAGAGCCTGCACTCCCATACATTCCCACAGACAAGGATACTTTGCAAGGTCAAGTTCAAAGACAATCTTTATTGCAGAAGGCTTGTGTGATGAGGCCCAACAAGGCTGAGACATGTGTATGAGGTTGCTGTTGGTACTCTTGTTCAGAGAGGAATTGCCATAGCATTTCGGTGCTGGACTGCCCATGTGGGCGCGACGAAGAATGATATGCAAATTGATATTTCCCATCTGTGAAAGGTACAGTGAGCAAAAAGCGTGTGCTGCAAACTCTCATCTCAGAACAGGTTATCATGCTATGTTCTTTCTGGAGAGGAGCGCTTGCAACCCTTTTTGATATATGTGTGAGGAGAGATGTTGGGTTAATTGGGTGGGAAGGTAAAGTCAACTCCATGTCCTGGCACCAGGGTCTGAGCGTATGTGCTGCTAAATTAACCAAATGTTCCAGACATGGCACAAGCATGCCAACCAATTGTGGAGGGTCGTATAACAAATGGCCTTATAGTTTAAGAACAAATGATAAACTGTGTACTTAATAATGTTGAAGATGACATGTTTTTAGAGGTAGGCATACGTTTTCCACCTAATATAGGGCAGCCAATCACAATCCTAGTCCCTATAGAAAGTATATTTAGATGTCTCCCTTAACCAGTCCCACCCCTCGATAGGTTTTCTTTTATTTGCCACGTAGTATGACATCACTTCTGATGGGGTTTTTGCAAATAAGGATGTTTTTATGAGATAATCGTTGAGAGCCTGAGCGAATGTCTGTTGATGTCCGTTGTAACCTTCCTGTTTTAGATAATTGTTAATAAAACAGTCTCTTTGCCATCTTCCTGAGTTGGTTTGATTATTTGGACTCAGAATTAATCTGTGATCCCATCCATTGCATGCACGTTACTAAAGGGCCATAAACTCACATGGTAGCGGTGCAGATGGTTGAAAAAAGATCCAGAGTAGGATGTCTCCAAAGTTTTGGATGAGTGAGCATCCTCCGTCATTAGCCAGAAGATTGCAGGGTTTCCTGTGGAGAGTGCCCAATAAAAATAAACTTACAAGAAGAACTGAGGCGGTAGAAAGGTCCCCCTTTGACGAAATCCCTGCCCGGTTTCTACGGGCACTCTGTGGACGGAAGGCGAAGTGGTCGGTTTGAAGGATGAGTCGATACCAAAGGCCTCAAGTCCATTAACGAATGGTGAGTAGGGTAAGAGGAATGGCAAATAAAGGAGATGGGATTGTGATCATTTTTGAGCAACAGGAAATATTGAGAAGAGAAAAAGGTAGCACCTAAGAGTCCTGACTCAAGGGAGTTTCAGAAGGAGATGTATCAAATCCCAACGGGGGTAGAGCAGAAACATATAACACATAATCAGGATACGTAAGGTGACATCTCAAACCCTGTATAGGGTCAAAAAATAAAAGCGAGAGAGATAAGGTGATCACAGTGTTTGTAAATATGTAATGTCGATTAGTCTGAATGTTGCTTGTTGAGTAAAAATATCGAAGAGCGATAGAAGTTGTGAAAAAATTTAAAAAGTTGAGGAGCAACAGTGATTGAGCGTAGCAACGTGATTGCCGACAATCAAAAATATAGATACAGCCGATTAAAGAAATAGATATATCGAATAAGAAAATAGGTAAATGGTTGAAATTAGAGGTTTGAGCAGCGATTGATGGTGCATGCTCATATTTGTTGTTTTAAAACATTTAAAAGTGGTGATTTAAGCAAAAGTATAAAGGTTATTTAACAGTCTGGTAAGTATTGACAGTCAAGTGAGACTTGTCATTATGGGAGACACTCCTCTTATGCACTTATGCAAAACATTACCAAATCACATGCCCAAGCTCAAACAGTATAGTGTGGAATGGGTGAAAGGCACGGCAGATGAAATGTTCATGGCGTGGCCACAAGGGGGATCATTGTCAAAAGCGGTATTGCAACACATGACTACATACTTGCACACTGCATACACAGGGAAGAAATTAGACAAAAGATTTGCGATTCTAGAGCTCTGGAAAAATGTACCAAGAAGAAAGAGAAGACCCGCCACCTGAAGAGTGGATGCTTAGTCAGTGTAAGGAGGAATGTGTTGAGACTTCAGCTCCCCCTACCTCACCCGAATCAAAAGGTGATAGTATGGAAGAAAAAGGGTTATATCCTTTAAAGGATTTCAAAGCGGGGTATAGTAATCCGATATATGAAATCCTCACTTACAGTAGTGACCATAACTCAGAGGAGAATAATAGAAAAGAAGAGATCTATAAGATCATACAAGACAAAGAAGAAAGGAATGAGCGGTCAAATTTGTCGACAGAAATAGAAAGGGAGATTAAGAGATGGAAAGGAGGGAAGGATAAAGCTGACGAGATAACACTCAGGCAGAACAAATGGATGGGAGGACAGATATTACTTAAAATAGATGGGAAAAGTATCAAGGAAGTTGGCAAAAGAGAAGATAAGGACGGAAACAAGAAAGAAAAGACAAGGAACGAGAGAAGATATTGAAAGAAAACATGTAGAAAAGGAAGAGCAGGGAGCGACAAGAACAGATATCCGGAAGAGCAAGAGAAAAAAGAAGAACAGGCAGAAGAACAAAGAAAATATGATAATAAACAGAGAGCGATAGAAGATAGGGATAGAAGGGAAAGGCAGGGAGAAGAGGAGGAAGCACAAAGATTAAGGGACAAAAGATTCCTGAGAAGGAGGGAAGAAGAGGAAAAAGGGAAGGAATAAGGAGAGGAGAACGAAGGCAAGAGGAAGAAAAAAGTAGATGGGATGCGAGAAAGCGAAGAGAAATAGACAAAGAAATGGAACGGAAAAGGAGACGAGTTCTTGATGTCAGTCTCATTCGTAAGGAACCAGTAGGGTCAAGCCCAGAAATACGATCAGATAGAATAGAAGAGTTCTATCCGATAAAGGAAGCAACGCCAGTGGCATCTAGAGTAGTATTGGAAGAAGAAAGATGTGATGCGGCAAGCGTTGGAGAAAGGATCCACAAGGTCTATCAATAAAGGAAGGTAGCAAGTATGAGGCTCAAGTGGAGAGTGATCAATCCCTAACATTTCAACCATGAAGCGAAGAAGAACATATTTTAAATCATGGACGTAGAGCATTGTCTTTAAGTAGACTGAAACCGGATAAGGGGGAAGGGGTCGATAGTCATACTAATTGGGGAATAGACATGTCAGATGAGGAAAGAGAGTCCAGTGTTGGGGTAGAAGGAGGGAGCATGTACGTCCCCGAAGGAGGCCTGTAGATAGACAAAGAAGTGAGATGGTCGGATCTGGAACAACCTAAGAATAGGACGCCAGATCCCATAGCATATCGAGAACGTCCCACAGGATGATCGCACAGTGAGAAGGGAGAATCACTGCCATATATGAACAGACTAAGGTCATTACCGACGAGGAGACAGACAGGGACGATTGTCCCGGCCATGTATAGATTAACAATGGGAGCCGACTCCAGGTTGGGGTTTACGCAGTTTCGCTTATTGGAAAAAAGGGGAGCAAAAAACTACATATTCCATGGCTGCATTTGGACAAGGAAAATTTAAGGTGTAAGCCCCTGAGCTTGAATTCGGGAGCTGGGAAATGGATATATGAGTTAGAAAAAACCCCAGGAAGAAATACATTTGTCATAGGGGACATAAAGGGTCTCCTGGCACCTATTCTTGGGGAAAGAGCTCATGACATATGGAGGAGAGCAGAGTATGCAATCGTGATAGTACAAAATACAGCGCATGATGGAGCGCCGTTTAATGATTGCAGAGAAGATGTGTGGAGGGCTCTCATGGTACAGTATCCTGATACATCAGAGATGGGTGCAATTATGACATGTAACATGACGGAGGATGAAGACCCTATTGCTTGAATTCAGGATATTCAAGAGAAATGGCATTTTGAAACTCACGAGTCTTGGGGAAAAAACAGTGGCATTATTTTACCACATTTTATATCAGGTGTTGCCTGAGCCAGTACAGAGGCAGATGAAAGAAACAAATGGAAATGGAAGCAAAACTGTGTTCTATAGTACTTGTTCATGTTCCAGCATTAGTGATTCCAAAGAGTGACCTAAACATTGGCGAGTTTCCAAAAGCAGATGCTCACCTGTGAAAGAGGAGATCAAGTGAATTCCTCAATCGAACAAAGAGGGGGAATTATTTCTCAGCTAAATCAATAGAAACCTTCAATTCTATTCCGTATGAACACAGGTTGTTCAGCCAGACTTCAGCAGTATTTGTGAAAATGTTCATGCCAGAGACAAAAGCCAAATGGTTACAGATAACCAGATGGGAGCTCCTGCAGAATATAAACACTACAAGAAAGGGATTCAATGCTATCAAAGAAGCTAAGAGCCATACGACTGGGGACTCTTCAGAACAGATATTTCTTGGATTTGATTACAGCTATGGATAGAGGTTTTTGTGCCAAAATCAGAGAACCATGTTGCACATTCATACCTTCTCACAATGAAGAGCATGGGACCTTGACTGTAGCTATAACAATGTTGACAAACTTGCACGTCAAGATGGCAGATGAAGTAGAAGGCATTACTGATGACAGTTGGGTTGCATTCATTTTCTCATGGGTTCCACAATGGATGGAAATATCTTCAAGTTTCTTGGAGCCCTGTTGGTGATGATCATGTTTGGATTCTGTGTGATCAGAATAATAATAACACAGTGCAAGAAGACGGCAAAGAAGGCAACAGGAATGAAGTTCATGATTGATGTTGAGTCAGGGTTTGGACCCAAAGAGCTGACAGATGAAGAAATCAGAGACTAATTAAAATCCAGTGTTCATGCACCAGAGGGAACGAAATTCCTGTGCCTGAAGAACCACAAGAGGTATGTGGGAAGATGGATCTACTACAACTCAAATGGGCAGTGAAGTCTGATGACTTGGAGTGTTGACGAACATGTGAAATCAGCAGGATGTCTGAAAGGAGCGATAAAGATATGGGGCCTCATTACACGGATGGCGGTAAGGGTTTACCGGTACCGGTAAGGGTACCAGTGCCGGTAAACCCTTACCGCCTTACTACGAGGTCCCTTTGTGGGACCCTATCTTAACGGCTGGTTTTACCAGCCGTTAAGGACGGGACCCGCAAAGGGACCTTGGAGGTAATTACGGTACCGCAATTTGCGGTACCGTAATTACCACCTTCACCATTCCCATTGAGCCCTATGGGGGCAAAAATGGGAATGGGGAAGTGCCATGGTGAATGGGGAATTACCGCCCCCACACACCTTGGAATAGGGTGGTAATTCTGTCATTCACCATGGCGGACTCTGTAAAATGCCGGCGGCAACCATGGCACTAATAGCGCCATGGTTACCTCTGTCCGTGTAATGAGGCCCATGGACTCCAAAGAAGCCCTTCTTCAGAAACGGATGTCTAGATGTGTAGACAGGTGAGAGAGTGGTCAATAAATCAACTACGGGGGGAAGTGAAGATGAGAAGCCAAGTACTCCTACCAGAAGTCTCGCCCCCATGCTGCCTATATGTTGACAACCAGGAAATTGTGACATGCGCAAGTCCAATAATGGTACCTATACCGCGAAGAGTGCTTGAAACAAGGTATCCATTGAGAAAACCCTATATGCATCCACAAAGAAATGACGGTCTTCTGAAGGAAGTTCCGGAAGCAGTATGTAAGAAAATGAAAGAAAAGACTGGTGACGTCACATGAAGCAGAAATGATGCATTCAGAAGAGATGCCAATAAAGAAAGAATATAGACCTTATAGAATCTGATGGCAAAGTAGCGAATTAAGCAACATTTCGGGAGCGAAATGAAGATTGCACGTGCGGAGAAGCACTGAAGAAAATGCCAAATAATGTTGCAACTTTACAGATGCAGTAACGCAAGTAGACAAAGTAATCATAAGGCTGGCTATGTAGTGAATAGACTGCAGGTGATGCGCCAATATATATGGATAGAAATGTATAGAATTTGGATGTTCCATGATGCACTTTAGCAAACTTGGACCCCGTGAATGAAAGGGATGGAAGTGTGGCACAGCAGAATAAAATGGCTGACGGCAAAGGAAGATTTGAGAAGGCTTTCCTAGCCCAGTGTCAAGAGTCGGGGCTGCCGAGAGCCCTGTTATCTACAATAACATGAGAAGTGAGCTGAGCTCCTGTTTGAGGTGTAATGGAAAAACACTAGAAGCACCAGGTTTTCTCTATTTAATCATATAAAATGCAACTATGGAGCTCAAAACATGGTCTTGAGTCACATGGTCAGGTGAAAATAGACTTTGGGGTGAGCTACATCGAGACCAGAAGATAATGTCATGCCTTCATTCCCTTTTATTCTCAGGCACAGAAAGCTGGCACAAGGCCAAGTTCAAACATAGTAATTGAAGGGCAGACCGCAAGAGTGATGATGAATGTTGGTTTAATTGGGTGGGGAGGCATGACCAGGCCAATCTCCCAGCACCTGGGGTCCCAGCTTGCGTGCTGCTAGTGAGTGGAATGTTCCAGAAGGGTACAAGCATGCCAACCAATTATAGAGGGCCACGTAGCAAAGAGCCCTATAGTTTGAGAAGCCAATAGGACATTGTGTATTAGTCCAACACGGAAGATGACTTGCACTTTGGGCTGGCTTAGTTGTCCACCTGACTTTAGAGACCCAATCACAACCCCATACCCATAGAAAGTATATGTAGATGTTTCTTTCAAGCCTATCATATCCCCTAGTAGTTTTTCTTATTTTTGCCACATAGTATGACATCACTTATGATAATCCCTCTTTTAACAAATGTTATTAAAACAGCCGAGATTTTGCCAAACTTCCTAAATCGGTCTGATTATTGATGTATGAGTATGGTCTGCATCCCCATCCATTTCAGATACTGTTACCCCGTCTTAAAGGGCCCACATGGGTTCACCAGAATGGGAGCAGGGACAGACGTCCTGATGGATCGATATTGGGCTTGTGGGCCTAGAGCCTATATGAAGCTGCGCAAGGATTGGGCAGGTACGTGTTCCTTGGTTCTCATTCATGTTCCCGCGTTGGTGATTCCTCAGAGTGACATGAACATTGGAGATTTTCCGAAAGTGTATGCCCATTTGAGTAGAAGATAACTTGAATTTGTCAATCGAACCAGAAGAGAAAATTACTTCTCGGCCAAATCAATAGACGCATATGAGGCCATTCCGTATGAGCACAGGTTGTTCAACAAGACTGCCTCAATATTTACGACTATATTCATGCCAGGAATCCAAACGATGGCCAATGCCAAATGGCTGCAGATTACGAGATGGGAGCTTCTGCAGACAATCAATACCACTATAAAGGTTTTCAATGCTATCAAAGAATAGCTGGGGGCTATACGTCTAATGACCCTGCAGAACAGATATGTACTTGACGTGATCACAGCGATGGAAGGAGGAGTTTGCACCAAAATCGGGCTTTCATGTTGCACATTCACACCATCTCATGATGACCAGAATGGGAGCTTGGCAGAGGCCATAAAGTTGTTAACAATCCTGCATAATAAGATGTAAGACGAGACAGAGGAC
The DNA here is from genome assembly GCF_040938575.1 of Ambystoma mexicanum. Lineage (NCBI taxonomy): Eukaryota > Metazoa > Chordata > Amphibia > Caudata > Ambystomatidae > Ambystoma > Ambystoma mexicanum. The sequence continues at coordinate 1,103,678,002 of NC_090930.1, read as the reverse complement.
ATTGAGGATGACAGCTGGTTTGCCTCCATATTTCCATGGATTCCGCAGTGGGTGGCAAACATATTCAAGATTCTTGGAGCATTGTTGGTGATGATGATGTTTGGATTCTGTGTGACCAGGATAATGATTGCCCAATGCAAGAAAACGGCAAAGAAACCAGTAGGAATGAAAATCATGATCAATGTCGAATCTGGGTTCGAATCCAAGGATTTAACGGATAAAGATGTCAGAAAATATATAGAGGCCAGCATCGTAGCACCTGAAGGAACAAAGTTCCTGTATCCAAAGAATCATAAGAAATACATGGGGCGATGGGTCTATTGTAATCAGAATGGACAATGCAACTACATGACATAGAGTGTAGAGGAGCATGTTAAATCAGCCGGCACCCTGAGGGGGGTGATGAAGATTTGGACTCTGAAGAAGCACTTCAGTTACATGCCTCTGCAGGAAATCCTGCCCCCCTATCTCCTATATGTTGGAAGCCTGAGATTGTACCATGTTTGACACCAGCAGTTGTGCCAATACCGCAGCAGAAATTCGAAAGAAGGTATCCACTGAGAAAACCCTATTGAATGCATCCCCGAAGAGACGACAATCTGAGGGAGGATCTCCCTCAAGGAATATGAAAAAGGAAAGAAGAGAGAAGCTAGTGACATCACAAGAAACATGCATGACTCTCTGAGAATACTGACTGAAGAGAATGCATGGATCTTACAGAAACTGATGACGAAGTTAAGAATTGAGTAAACTTTCATGTGCGAGAAGAAGATTGCACATGTGCAAAGTCCATCAGAAAATCAACCGTTCAATAATTGTAAAGATACTGAAACACAAGTAGACTCAGTGATCATAGAGGCTTGCTATATGTACTGATTAGTCTGCAGGCAAAGCCCCCATTATATAGGAGCTGGACATCGGTGTCATGAATTTAGTAAGCCTGGACCCATGGAGGGGAAAGGCTGAGAATTGTGGAAAGAATAAGCTGAGATATTTGCAACTTGCAAGGCTGTCAGGCCTGGTTTCAGAGCTGAAGCAGCCAAGGTCGGTTTTCTATTCTTGAAAGCAGTGAATGAGCAAAGAATGAATCATCCCTTGTTAGGGTGCCAAGAAAGAACACCAAGAGTGCCATGTTTTGTTCATTTAAGACATTTAAATGCTGCAAAATGGACCAATTGTAGTCTCCTGTCACATGAGCCAAGGATGGAAATAGAGTTGAGCTTGGAGTCCTAGAACAATGATAATGAGAGCATGCACTCCCATAAATTCCCACAGACAAGGATACTTTGCAAGGCCAAGTTCAAAGACAATCTTCATGGCAGAAGGCATGGTTGATGAGAGCTGTTGGGCTAATTGGGTGGGGAGGTAAAGTCAAGTCCACCTCCTGGCCCCTGTCATGAGGATCCGCTTGGAGCCCGAATCCAAGTGAAACTCTTGGTATGATTCTGACCTTGCCACCCTCAAACACAAGTGTAGGGTGGTGGAGAGTAAGTGGAGGGCATCGGGCTGCTCCAAAGGCAGTACAGACTCTCTGTACTGTCTAAGAATAGAGCCTACCACCAAGCCAGCATCTCTGTGGCATCTAACAACTCAGCCAGACTTTTCAAAATCTGCAAGGAGCTTGCCAATCCTGCTGCAGGGTCTACCTCTCATGTTCCCTCCCAGGCCCTCTGCATGCCTTGGCCTCTCATTTCACTTCTAAAACTTAGGACTGCCTGTCTACTCTGTCTTCATCTATCTCCTCTTCCTCCACCTTCTTCCACTCCTGGACCGTCTGAGGCTGTCTCTCCTCCTCCTTTCTCCTCCTTTCCCCTGTTGACCCCTGACAGTGTTTCTAGACAAGTCTGTTCCATGAAAGTCTTGTCAATGCATGTTCTCCCCGGCTCATCCCGGACAATCAAGGGCTACATTGACACCCTTTCTCCAGCCTTGGCTGATTTCTGCAATCACTCCTTTGCCAATGGAACCTTCCCCTCCCAACTTAAACACTCTCTTTTGCACCCCCTTCTAAGGAAGCCTGCAGCCGATCCTTCCTCTCTGGCTAACTATCGGCCAATCTCCATCACTCCTTTCCTGGGAAACTCTTGGAAAAGCTGGCCATCTCCCATCTTAATCTACATACTGAATCTGTTGGTTGCCTCCATGATCACCAGTCAGGCTTCAGAGCTGCCAGAAGCATGGAAACTGCTCTCCTGAATATGCGTGAAGACTCTAATTTCCCTTCTGTCCTTATCCTCCTCAATCTATCCTCTGCTTTTGACACTGTCAACCATGCCACCCTGCTCAATTGTCTATGCGACAACTTTGGTATTACTGATCAGACCCTGGCCTTGTTGACCTCCTTTCTTATCAACCGACCCTCTCAGGTCCAACTGGGGACTTTCCTCTCTTCTATCTCTCTCTCTCTACTTGTGGGGCTTTCAAAGGGTCTAACCTCTCTCCCTGGCTCTTCAACCACTACCTGGCACCTCTTGCCCACTGCATAACTACTTTCTGCTCCAATATTCAATGTTATGTGGATGACAATCAGCTCTCTTTCAGGCTCCTCTTAGCAACCTCTGCTTCTTCTCTCACACCAGACTGTCTGGCCACAGTTCAGGATTGCTGTGCCGCCATTGATCCCTGCCTTAATGCCAGTGAAACTGAGATCTTCCTCATTATGTCAGCCGCTACCCTCCTTTCCTCTATCTCTCCCTTGCCGCCCACTCTGAGCCCTCTTCTTGCTCCTTCCTTTGAGGCTAAGAACCTTGGTGTCATCTTCGACTCCACCCTCTTCTTCTCTCCTCACATCTCTGACGTCTCTATGAGTCAAACTATCAGCTGCACCTCCTCAGAGGTATTCTTCTTTTTCTCACTTTGTCCCAGAAGCTCGCTGTCTCTAGAGCTCTGGTCCTCTCTAGGCTGGACTATTGCAACTATTCTTTCTAAATCATCCTGCCTCTACTCTTCAACCTTTACAACTTATCCAGAACAGGACTGCGAGACTTGTCCATGGCCTCAATTCCAGGGATCGTTTATCCCCAGCTCGGAAATCTCTTTACTGGCTCCCCGTGTCGGCAAGGATCAACCTTCAAGACCCTTTACATAATCCACAATGCTTTTTGTGGCCTGCTCTACCTACAACTTTCTCTTACAAACACCTTCTCGAGCTTTCTGCTCATCCACCTCCAATTCTCTGAGGGTCAGATGCTTCTCCAAGCAGAGAGTTGAGGGCAGATCCATATCCTCGTCTGGGGCCTTCCTCTGGAAGAGCCTAACTGCTTCTCTCAAACTTGAACAGAACCACCTCCGGCTCCGAAAACAACTCAAGACCTTCCTTTTCACTTCTGCTTTCTCTCTTCCTCTCCCCTGCTGATGCACCTGACTGCTCCGTGCACTGGTAACCTGATCACCCTCTGAACTCAGGCCCCGGCTCCTGCATGCCCAGAGGCCCTCGCACTGCCTATGGGCTCCCCAGCACTTAAGGGTCTGTATCTGCATCCGTTAAACCCTGCAGCCCTGCAGCCGCTTCTCTCTGCACTTATGACATACCTGCTGATTGCACGTGTGAGTTAACTGCACTTCCCCATTCCGCTCCCCCCCTGGCGCTTCTCCCCTTCACTCTTTATGCACTTGCGCAATCTGTATGACAAGGCCTAGTAAGATCATTATTTTGTCCTGCCCATTTCCCCCTCCTTGTCTTGTCGAGCCTAGACACACTAGTGTACAGGCGCGTTATAAATGCTCCATCATATCATGTCATATCATACAAAAAACAGTCTCAAGATGGCCGCCACGGTGCTGGAAGATGGGGTTCCAAGTGGACCCCTCTTCCGTTTCCATGGTGTCCAGCAGGAAGACGGAGAGGCAGCATCAGTGGGGGCTCCTTCGCCACTGAAGGCATCAGGTAAGTGGGGCGGGAGGGGAAATTGAAGGGGAAATAGCAGAGCTGATCAAACTGCAGAGCCCAACTACCATTTTTTGCTCAAAAGGGTTTCTTACTAAATCATTATAAGACATGTTTAAAACAAAAAAAGGTGGACATTCGTATGTTCCCATAATGCTTTTTGCTTTTATGCAAATCACCAAGGATGAGAGCGTTCCCCCAGCACATGGTCCATTTCCAACACTGGTCAGAGAAGCAGAGAAAGTGTGAAGTGGGAAGACCTTCGGAGGCTGAAAGGGTAAAGGATGTTTATATGCACATACATTACACAGAGAGGTATGCTTATTAGCCCTTAAAATTTTAAAAGAGAACCGGTAATGGTCAACTTTCGTAAGGTCTTTAATGCTGCCATTACATCAATTACAGAATATGTGCGAGTCACCACAAAAGTTCAGTTTGCACAAAATGTAGTCTGAGAGTTTCCATTCTAAAGGCATTGGTCCTTCTCTGAATAATGCATTTGTTCGCAGGGACCGTAAGGAGCAGCAAAGCAAGTAAAGAATGTTTAGGAGTTCAGTTCCAAACCTGTTTGTGTCGCCAACATGGATCCTTCAAGGTCAACTTTAAAATCTTTAAGCAGAGAACTGCTGATTGTCTTTATTTTCAGAGTACATTTCTCCAGACCACAAAGTAGACCCGTGCTCTCGCTCGGTACCTGGCATTTATTTGGAAACACGGCAACATGGTTTAGATGCAGCAGCAGCACCCCCAAAGCTGATTTCCACATTTCTCCCAATGGCTGTTCTCAGAGTCCATAAAACAGGATTTCGCAGACATTTGCAGACATCATGGGTGAATGTTCAGGAGTTGTGGCCGTAATAGTTAAGCACCTTGTAAACAAAAGATTAGGTGACACAGACAAGGCCGTTGTTCTACAAAACGTGAGACAGAAATGCAGGCCTGGCTGAAGGTGTGTGTGCCTCCTCCCCCTGCTTAGAGCAGAAAACAGTATGAGGCACCTGCTCGTACCATATGTTATGATGGACACAAAAAATACAACCGGGGTTAATTGCTGCAGATTATCACGGGCAGCCAGCAGGGAGCGGACACACAAAATGGCCACTGAAAGGCTATACACTCTTCTTTGTCAGCAAGTAGCTGCTCTGCGGGAACGGGTGTTAAAAGTCAACAAGGTAATAACGCTTCTGTAGACCCCCAAGGGAAGTGACGGCCCAGGGATGCAAAGCGCACATTTTAATCCCCAGTATGAAAGTAATACAGAAAATAATATATTGGTTTGTTATAAGACTGCCAGCTAACTCATAGCATGGGGGCAGTTGCTGTTGCCCCTGGCCCCGCGGCTTCTTTCAACTGAAAAGATTGAAAGGCCCTGACACGTCCCTGCAGAAATACCTTCTCATGACATGGGATTGTGTGATGCCGACAGTATCAAGCATCGGGATGCATTTTAGTGATGCTTGGAGATCTGTAATGGATTCCTTAGGCATCCCAGGGATTTGGTTGTGACCTTAAAGAATAAGGCGGTAGATCTACAACAGTGCTCAAGATCCTGAGATTTGATGGATGGGTGGGATCTACATCTGGAAAGCATGCCCAATGAAAACAAATGATGCTTCAGACAAATCATTTTAGTCAGTGCTCTATGCAACTTCCTCTCACTTCTAGGCACTGTAAAAATAGGTGTTATTATTAGCAAATTAAACGGGGCAGAATGTATCAACCTCAAAAAGATGAAGGGCCCAAGTCATTCCCACCACGACTATAGTTTGTGAGTACTGGGTGAGTACTGGCGGCACACGGATTTCTAAAGTGAGTACTTCCTTGCAGGACTAGGTTATCAGCCTGTGCCACTCACTGCTGAATACTTCCCCGAGTCACTGAGAAGACCATTCAATAAGCCTTATCTTAATTCCCAAACTGTGTAACTGCCCCTGTGATCCCCGATTTTCTAATTTATTTATAAACTCCTAGGTGATGGCTCTTCAGGTGAAAATGATTCACTTCACATGCTGGCTTTAGATGATGCATATCAGAAACCTCTGCCCATATGACATAATCTGCATCCGTGATAGGGTGACCAGATTTTCAAAACAAACAAAAAACAGTCCTGCCAACAACATAAAAGAAGGACTACACCACTCACACCTCATCGCCCTGCGCCCGCCTATCAATCGCCCACTACAACCTTCCGTAAGCAATGCATCTCACCCCCTCCCAATCCCACAGTATTTCAAGCACTGCTCCTACACATAAATTGTACATTGTCACTGTAGTAACAAATGAGCTGTTTCTCTGATTGCTATTAGTTGTTTTGCCCTTTACTCATTGCTCAGCCAGTCTCTGTAGTGGAAGCAGTTAATGCATGTGTCTGGGACTTGGAAGGTTGGTGGTTCAAGCCCACCCTGAGAAGGCACATTTCTGGAAGGATAAGGATTTTCATTTAGTTCATGATTGCTGGCGCGCTACATTGTCACCCTCCTTGTCCCCAAAACCTTGGATGGGGTTCCTAAATAAAGTTTAAAAAAACTCTCGGAACAGGGGGACAGAGGGTCTTATTTCGGGACATCTGGTCACCCTAAATCGGGATGCATAGAGAGGAAATTCTGCTTCACCTTGCACACCTAGTCCTGAAGGTTGCATAATAGAATGTGCACGTCAATGTAGGTAGCATACGGTATCCACTCTTCCAATGTGTGTGGAAGTGTAGGTAGTGTGTGCTGAGTCCCTCAGTCCTTTTTGGGGATATCTCTGAGCTCCATCAAAAGTGGATCTAGTTGTTGGTTGCAGCAGTGTTCATGGAACCCACAGCCCACCCTCAACAGGTACATGCTGGGGATCCTGGAGGCACTTCCTGGAAACCACCAGTCTGGTTTTGGGCCAGCTGAGGCCTAGCTTCCCCCTTCCCCTTTAAACTACCATACTCGAGGGACTGTATTAAAAAATAAATGTGGAAAGAAAGACGAACTAGTGACGTGACAAATGTATATCCTTTGGGTTATATGACAGTTTATCTAGTCATGAAAGAGGCGAATCCTTTCCATCCTACAAATACCTTTCCAGTCTAGTGGTTACCATGGCGTCTCCGCCAGGTTGTACTGGCATGATGGATCCAGGGTCTTCAAAAACATCTTTCCTGTATTATTTTTGTTCAGGCCCTCTTCCAGGTGACATTCTTTTTTGCAATTTGCTTTTATTTTAGGATTTTATGAATTTCACTATTCTGATTGCGTCATCGACTTTTAATTACTGCAGGAGGGATACAAATGAGGGGGAAAAAGAGGCCTCGATCAATTACAAGCGACTATGAAGACGCAGGTGGTGGACGTGACAGAAGGAGACATAACTTTTCCAGCTTGTACTTCAAAGACTGCGAGGACACGAAAGCAAGCAGCATTCTCCTGTTGAATGCCCACGTTCTGGAACAACATACCCACAAATATCAGATGTGGGAAGGACAGGAAGACCAGGCTCTTCCCAGAACACTGCACCGATTGTTGATGGCAGACTAACAACACTCCCTTCCCATTCCTTGCCCACCCCCTCTCACGTGGCTACATACGTTAAAGCAACAGCTGTAAGGGTAGTTGACCTAAACAGGCCATGCATTCCAGATTGTGGAAAACACAAAGTTAGTTGAGGGGCATCTGTTAGAATAGCCTAGTCTGTGGCATTTTGAATGTAGGGAGGGTATAACTACTGGGGATGCATTGATAATGAAGCATACAATCACGTACTACCAGGTGTCATGTCTTTATTTGTGGCAGATTGCTGTGTGACGTCATGAATCCATGATTGCCGCTGTTACGGATACTAATAACATTTTTGAGCTGTAACTGCTTTTTGTGTGGTTCTGTGAAAAATGTGTTTTTATTGTTAAACATGATCAAAGAAATAGAAAAGGTCATAGAAGGAATTTTTAAATATCTATCACAGTTTCCGAGCTACAGTCCTGTAAATGTTTTCTACTTCATCGCAAACCTCAACTGTATGCTCACTAAATTAGAAAGTTTGAAATAATTTGCAACTTTCTCATTGAAATATACTATTTATTAAAACTACAAAAGATATTTACATTTGAAGCGAAAAATTAAGGTTATCTTCTGAGTCCCAGAGTTTTTTAAAATCATCTACAAAATTGTTGTTATCACAGCGCTCGTCGCCACCACACTTACACAGTTCTGTGCACCTTAGTGACTGAGCTTGGCATTTGCAATGCACAGCACACTGTCCTTTGATGCATGCACACAGTGCCAGTTGTATGATTGATTGTGGTGCACATGGAAGCGTACACATAGTAGGAGAATATTGATTATCTGCCTTCTTCCACCCGAAATTGTGATGGCTTTGGGAGATTTGTGTGTTGTTTATCAGTGCGTCGCCACTCCATCACCTGGTAATGCGTCCTTGAGATGTATGGTTCTAGGACCTCCTTCCAGGCAGATTTTCACGTTGCATCTCTTATTGTGTGAACCTCCACCAATGCAGTTGACCTATGTCCGAAATCATTGTTCCTGGTGAGTAGACTTGTCAAATGAATCGCTCTATCAATCGTTCATACTCCTTCTTAAATTCTTCTAGACATCCAAGTCTTGCCAAAGCTTCAAGGATTTCTTTTTCTGAAGCCTTGAAAACTTTCCAGAAAGACAGTTTCCTTTCTTTGTGTGGCACCCAATAACATCACACCCTGAAAGACCATGAAAAACGAGTAATACCTTCACCTTTCTAGGCCATAGGCAGGAGCACACAATTTTGAAATCTATACATCTTCAATTAGTTCCAACTCCTGTGACAAATATGCTGTCAGATGGGAAAAACAGTGACCACCACAGTGAAAGGACAAAACATTGCATCAGGTAAGAAGATGTTGAGGATATTAGCATGACAATGTGATACATAAAGGGAGTGAAGAATGATTTTTGTGTGTGCCTCCTAATGTGTGTTTTCAATGGCTCCAACATCATTTCCATCTGATGACTTGGCTCCATTTCTCCAACTGGCTACTACACTTTATATTATCCTCTGTGCATGCAGAATTGCTACATTTGAGAGGTAGGCTGTTAACTCATCTTTAGTTTTAAATAGGAGGGTTCTCATACCAAGAATTTGTATTTGAAGAGTCTGTGATTTTGTACTTCACATGTGTTGCTTTTCCTGCTCTTTTCCTTCAGATGGAGTTCTTGAGTGAATTTTCTAGGTAGGTATCAAATACTGAATGAGTTTCATCATACTTGAGCAGGTAAGGTTCAATTTTCTTGTTCAATTCAATTGCAAGGTCATGGCATGTTTCACATATGACAGTTTTTGCCGTGCTTGCAATTCTGCCATTCAGTCAAGGACAGCTGCTGAATATGTTTTCTCTGGTACAGATAATCTGTCCTCATCAACATATGACAAAATCTCTGGCATGTTGTTAAAAACCTCAGTATGTTGTTCTTCTTCCAGTATCTTCATCAGCTTGCCTTTGTTTGCAGGTAAAATCATTGCACCATCTAAATTGAACATTGAAGGAGGTACTGCAGAGAATTTGTAATTACTCTAGCATTGCGGTGGATCAATCTTGGTAGTGAGGCCAGCGGAGGAGAAGGAAATCCCCTACACTGCTGGAGAAGTGCCACTGAATCCTGCAGCTTCTATTGCAATTTCAAGGTAATCCAGTGGGCTTTATCTCACCCTAGCTGGAACTAGCTGTTTTTAGATTATTCTTGGCGCGATTGGCGCAGTAATCTTTAGCGTTTTACGCCACTTCAAGCCAGTTAGCTGCAGCCATTATTTCATTGTAATACCATCCTGCAAATGTCCCATTTGCACCCTGCCTCCATTGTGCACCACGAGACACAGACCTGACTAAAATGGCTGCCCCAACACTCTGATTCTGCATCTGGAGCCTAGCTTTGTTTCATTGGTGTTGCTTGAACCTGATTGACTGAGTCATCCTACATCTCCACCGATCCACTGCCGGTAGGCGCCAGCTGGCCCACTCCCTGAAAGTCCCGCAAGTGCAAGGCTTTTGCCTGTCCCGAGCCTGTCCTGAGTTCTGCCAGAGGCCAAGGTGGGATCCCTGCCATTTCTCCCTCCGCCCCATCCAAAGATCCTTGCAAGAACATGCTCATAGCCCTGAGTCTCGCCTCATCTCTGTGAATTTGATTAGCTGGTAAGCTTTGCACGCACATACGTTCACTGTGTACTAACTTGACCACCATTTGTAAATGAGTGTACCGGATCTCATCATGCTGTATTTTGCAGTCCACGCTGCCATGTTTACCTTATAATACCCCACATTTTATTGTCCTTCGAATCTGACGTGTCTACTCCTATCCCTTCGACAATGGCACCATAACCTAACGTGTCCTAAATTATAATCTACAGCATCCAGCTCTCAGTACTACGGTACCAGTCCACTCTGCCAGGACTTTTGCTCCTAGCCCCCAAGCCGACTGTGGCTTTCGCATTGATGTTTGTAAACATCATTTCATTTCCTGAAACTGGACTACTGCATCTTTTCACACCATAACTGTTACTTGATCACTGCACACGACGCTTTGTCCCTAATCTGACGTTTACAGCCTCACTAGCCCTTTGTGTTCGTTCCTAAGCATTGATTGTGTACCTTTCTAATTCCTCCATAGCCAGTGTTTGCCCTCCCAAATAGTGAACGCATTCCTGCATCTGGGGCCCCAGATTACCACTTACAAGTTAACATCCATGTGACATTGTAATGTACCTTATTATACTATATTTGCTAATATGTTATGCGCAGCGCTGCTGCATTTATGTTAACTCTAAAATACGTTGAGTCTAAAAACGCCTTTACCATATTGTTAACTTTACACTCTTTAAGTAAACCTACTAGGCAGACTGTGTCCCCAATAACCTACGATGCCCTGCACTAATGAATAATGCATTGCTTGCATATACTACGCCTAGTAAAGATGAAATGATAGTAGCACAACGAAATCCATACCGTACTCATAGCATTGTATAGGCGCTCTCGCACCTAAATTACATTAGCTGCTATATCTATTGCTTTACCACTCTGTTACTATAATTCAGAGACTGTAGTCATGTCAGGCTGGGTACTCTCCACTATGTTCCCTTTTTGTGTGGTACTCAACTGCCTTCAGGTGTACAGGAAGCTCCTTCATCACCCATTGCAATGGCTTGAACAGACTAGGTTGCCCACGGCATCATCCCATCCCTTGCCACACCCAGTTCCTACCTCCCACAGCACCATTCCCACCTATACAGGACCATGCCAACATTCCTAATACCACCATTATCCTCAACAAGATAGCACCTAACACCATACCATAGAGGTCGCATCACAACCACACACACAAAAGACCACTGTCAAATCATCCTCTCACCCTACACAGGGTAACACCAGACTTTTTAGACTTAGATCACGCACGCAAAGGACCACGCTCCACCACAACCTAGACATTACCAGGTCCACTTATATCAAGTCGATCCACATTCAGTGTAGCACTAGACTCTTTCGCCTTAGGTCACTTACCAAAGTAAGCACCCTTCACAACGACCTTGCCATAACTACCCCTACTCAAACCAAAACCATCCTGATCACCAAACTAAACATCTCAAGACAACTGTAACAGTCACCACTAAACAAACTGTCAATTCCCCAGTCGCCCAAACTCTGAATACCACCAGTGAACCCAAAATCAAGCTTCCTGTCCATCTTAAAGGCAGCCTCATCAATGCCCGATGAACAGGAGCCCATGCCTCCGAGATACATGACCTTATCATCGATCAACAATTGGACATACTTATAGTCACAGAAACTTGGCTCCACCAAGCGTCTGGACCCCTGCTCACTATTGCCATCCCACGAGATTATACTGTCTTCAGGACTGATACATCTAATACAGTGGGAGGTGGTGTAGCCATCATAGCTAAATCTAACCTTCAAATAAGATCATGCCCCTTTGAAAACCCAGAAGGCTATGAAATCCTACTAGCTAAACTCGCTACTAATCATAAAACGACTATCAACCTTGTGGTGATTTACAGATTTCCTAATTCTAACTCCCAGTCAGAGGTAGACATACCTCTCTTACTAGCCTCATTTATCAAACCCAATACTAAATGCATTATTCTTGGTGACCTCAATCTAAGTTTCAATGACAGCCAAGACCATAAAGCCGAAGTCCTCCACAGTGTCCTTAAAGATATGCATGTCCCCACCCATATTAAGGGTAGGACATTGGATTGGATACTTTCACTCAACGCCACCCTAGTTATTGAGTCAATCATACCATTAGTCTTGGACAGACCATTACAGTGTGAACTTTTCCCTCAAATGTAATGAAATATGCCCTCCAAAGTCTAAGATAATGGACACCTACGAAACGAGAAACATTTGTAAGCTCTCAGCTGAGAACCTAAACCCCATCTTAAGTAAAGCCCTAACAGCCAACCTTATCACTAGTGATAATCCAAGCCTCCTGGCAGACGCCTACCATAATTGCCTTACCACTACAATAGACTCTTTAGCACCTCTCACAATTAAAACAAGAAGTACCGCTAAAAAAACATTGTTCTGGTTCAATGATGAGCTAGTATCACGAAGGCGAATCAAATGCTCACTTGAACACATCCACAAACATCTCTCACCATAGATTCCGCTAATGTCTTAAATGCGCCAAATAAAACCTACAAAGCAGCAATTATTACTCACTAAGCCGACGCTTATAATACTTGTATCAGCAATGCCTCCTCAGACTCCAAAGAACTGTTCTCTATCCTCAGAGAGTTGGAAAACCCTATCACAGCATCCATCCCGCTAACATGGTAATGGCGCACTACCATCCAAGATGCATTAGCCTCCACAATTGAGCTGCTACAAAAGAAAATAACCACTAAAAAATACTAGCTGAGAAAAATACCCACTGTAACACTCCCACTAAATCCAATGACTACAATGCCCCATTATTCCATTTCACTCCAGTGTCCCAAGAACTAGTGAATAACACTATTGCCAAGCTGAAAGCTTCTAACTGCAAAGAGGATAACTTCCCAGCCCACCTAGTTAAATTATGTGGATCTTCCCTCACCCACATCGTTACCAATTTCGTCAATGCTTCCTTTAGCACCAACTTGGTCCCAGCCAGCATCAAAGAAGCCTGGGTCACTCGGCTCCTAAAAAAACCTACCCTCGACCCTGCTGTGCCCACCAATTACCGACCAATAACTACGGTCCGATTCCCCATTCTTACTCAAAATCATAGACAAAATAGCATACTCACAAATTCAAACCCACCACGAGCAAAACCATCTCCTGGGAGCTAGACAATCAGGATTTAGGCCGAACCATAGTACAGAAACTGCACTCAACGATTTGAAAATCCAGATGGACACCATTAGAGACTAGAGACTCAGGGAAACTCTGCATCCTATTGCTGTTGGACTTATATGCAGTCTTCGACCTTGTAGATCACGAAAAACTATGTTCCTCTCTAGCCAAAGACTTCAGTTTCTCATAAAATGCTACACTGTGGGTAAAATCCTTTCTAGCCGAATGTACATCCAGAGTCTCCATCGGCAAAGATGCTGCCGACCCCATAGCAGTCCCCATTGGTGTACCTCAAGGCTCCTGCCTTTCTCCAACTCTTTATAATGCCTACACAAAGATCCTCTTCTTGGCATTAGACAATATGGGTGTCATCTACACCAACTTTGCAGATGACACCCAGATCCTCATTCCTCTCTCTGGGAACTATGACCAAGACACACTGACCATCAATAAAGTCTATGCCATTATCCAAAACTGGATGGCACGGAATAGCCTCTGTCTCAACGATGAGAAGGCAGAGATTCTCATTGTTTTTGCTCCCAATCCAAAATAGGCACCCTTTACTACTCAGCAATCAACATTGACAGCACGTTGATTCCAGTACTTAAACAAGTCAAAACATTAGGAGTATACTTAGATGCCAACCTCACTATGGTCAAACATATCTCGGCACTTGCGTCCTCCACATCATACACATCTAAACTAATTACATTACGCCACCAATTCCTCACACCTACAAACTGTATTACTTTGGCCAGAGCTCTGATTCTATCAAAATTAGACTAGTGTAATGCTTTACTACTAGGAACATCTAACACAAACCTTAGCAAATTACAACTAATGCAGAATAAAGCATTAAGAGCCGCACTAGGAATAAAAAAATCCGACCACATATCCAACATAGGGAGGGAGACTCATTGGCTTCCCATCAAGGCCAGAATTATTTTCAAAACATTATGTATCACACATAAATGCCTCACTAATAAAGCCCCCATGTACATGAACAACACCATTAAGAAAAAAATGTCCAGTAGGACTCTCAGATCCAATAATAATGCACTCCTTGAGATCCCGCGGTACACATGTTCTAGAGCAGGAGGCAGTAGTTTCCAAATCCTTGCCCCCAAACACTGGATCTCCCTCCCTCTTAATATCAAAAAGGAGGAATCCTTCCTAGGTTTCAAAAAATCATTTAAAACTTGGTTATTTAACCAATTCTAGCCAACTCAAGTCAGTCGCCTAGGCTCTATTAGTCTCTCTAGGGCTAATGCAACTTCCAACCTGTGGTGGACTGAGCTGATTCTGTAAATATATTTGCTTGCTGTATTGTGTTCATCCTATGTATATTAATAGCCAATGCATTAAGCGCTATTTTGTAACGTGCTCTAAATGCTAAAGATGTCTGTAACTACGCCGTGATACCTCAGGGTCTGGGTGTGTAATAAATGTAATAAATAAATACATTTCATTTCCACTTCATGAAGCAATCAGCAAATGTGTGAACAAAGAACAATCTGCCTACAACTGCACTATGGTGTCTGATACTTTTGTCTTAACCACTTTGCATGCACTTTTACACAGCTGAAGGTTCTTTCTTCATTGGTGCCCACAGGCTGCAACTGTCTGACTCAACCTGGTCTTCTTTAAAGCTGTACATTTGGTAACCTTTTTCTGTCATTCTTGATGTGTCCTTTTGAATTTTTTCATTAAAAACTTCCTTTGTCACATGGTTACTCAATGTCATGATTGGGTTGTAGATCTGTTGAACTTCTTCATTTTGGCGCGTTGCTTTGGATGCTGTCAGGTGGTGATGTTTTGACCATTACTAAACTGTGATTCCTATAATTTGTTTTGCTTCTGTAGACAGCCTTCACATCTCAGGAGTGGCTAAAAAGAATCATGCTAGAGCCTGTTTATTTTGAGTAATATTAACCACACCACCAAGTACTTTTATTGCCCTGTTTTGATGTTCCAGAGCTTCATCTGAATCTAAAGCACAAAAGGATACTTTTGTCTGGCTTACTAATCAATTGCCTTTCTGAAACTCACTCCACAGGTCCGGGTGTTTGCTTTCAAGCTGTTTAATTTATGCTAAGTACCATGGAATTATGCTTGTGTAGTTTATGAAATTGAGGATGAAAAAGTACTTAACAGACTCTTCAAATGATGCAAGGTGTGAATCCCAGTTTCCAGTTCGGACGGATCTGATAAATACAAGCATCGGGTCCACCAGATGAATGTACTGAAGAGCTGCGAGGAATTCGACCATCCGCACAGGAAAGGTGCGCCCAACTGGTCTTTTTTTGTTTGTTTAAAAGAATGAACGATGGGGCCATTCCCGTGCACATTTTACATGCTCACCTCACAGCAGAAAAATAGTCATGTACTCTGGGAGGACACAGCTTACCAGCGCTGCCCTCCTGTGTCATGTGTAGCTGACAGCCATGAGTCCATCAAAAGCCTTTGACCATGGGCAGGCTGATTACAATTTCAAGGCCCCATGGATTTGCATCTCCATTTTCAAGCTGTGCTGGTGGCAGTGAATACTGAAGAATGTTAATTAGCAGGACTGAAGGAAGGCCTGAGTGCAGGAAGTGACGATGGGGACCAGACGCCAACACCTCTTTGTAATGCAATGTGTCAACTTGGTACTAACACCCCTCCTTGGTATGAAAGGGCAGTGAATGTTCTATCTGGAACACTCCTTTCATAGCAGAGAAGTATGTGAATTGTAGGAGACGAGCGTCTGCCTGCAACCCCCTACTTCAGAGGAGGCCCATGTTGTGAGCAAGCGCCGCATAGGGCTCAGTTAATTAGGGAGACACTTTAATAGACAGCAGACAGGAGTATGGGTGGGACTTAGAAGTATATGTTGTCATCCTTCCCCTGTCTGGTGCCAGGCACCCTGGTTCTGACCTGAAGCATCACTAAATATTGTTGGTGGAGACCCAGGATTGGCTCACTTGGGTTAGGCTTGGCCTACACCAATCCCTAAGCACCAGTTGTCTTTAAAAAAGGGCTGAGCCCCTCACTGATGAGATCATCTGAAGACTTCACAAGGAGCAAGAAGAAGGACTCATTTGGACCTGAGTTGAAGGTACAGTCTACCTTACAACTTCCACCCGTGAAGGAAGGCCAGGAGATCCAAGCAAGACTCCTCCCCTCAATATCTTCCAGTGAACAAATGGAGATACTGGACTCAGAGGACCCATCCAGCTGCTCCAGAACGGGTACCCAGCCATCACACAGTGTGCCCTGCTAGGTTCTGACAGCAAGCTTCCTAGGTGGGAAGTGCCAGAGAGTCTCTGGACAAAGGACAAGGCCATTGCCTGCTAACATCCTCCTGAGCTTTGGGCCGTCCGCCTTGAAAGGACACAAGCCCCGCGAGGAAGCTGGGAGGAGTGCCACACAAGCATCATCCAGCGTTCATCTCTTTAAGGACAATTTTGAGACAGTCGAGTCCTCGAACCGCATCCAGCTGCATCGATGACTGTTGTCATGCCGCAGTCGCCAGAGCCGTCCAGGATGCCTTGACTAGCATTCCAGATCCACCAACCAGCACAGAGACAATGATTCCCTGCCCGAGCCGCTGCGCTGGACAGCCTGCGGACCGCTGTCCAGCCTTGATCGCCGAACTGCCTGCCGCCTTGTACTCACAGCTATCTCCCGCCACTAACTCTGGCTCAAGGGCTGCAAAGCGCCCTGGAACCACAACCGCCTTGACGCTGTTGAGCATCAAGAACTTCTTCAATAACAGGTACATTGTGGTTTTGCCCTGCTGGTTCTTCTCTGAAGGCCCCCAGAGACAGTTACGACCCTTTGCCCCTTTGGTGTTGAAACCAAATAATCTTGAACAGTAAGACTGATTGCTTTACAACTATCCGACTGTGAGTTTCCAGAGTGCATCCCATTCCTTTGTGAAACTGTGTATTGTAGTAATAATAAAGTAGATATGGTTAAAGAACCTTGACTGGACAGTCCCTTTTATCATTGGATAATAATAGTATTTTTGCTGTTTTGCAACTGACCAACGATCCGCGACCTTGCGGAGATAAGCCTGCCCTTCCATCCACGTTCCCAAAATTGGACAAGGAGGTCTTATAATTTACTTGTAATCCAATATGTTCGGATCCCTTCTGGTGTACTGGAGGTGTGGGGTTGATTGATGGTTTAGAAACCGATATTCATCCTTGGACCACTGGTGCCCCGGAAGATGATTTGTCACAAGAGCAACCCTGGATGTTGGTTTTTCTTGAGATTCTTTAGCCTCAAATGCTTCCATTTTGGCCATCACATTCAAATTCACCAGAACTGTCCTAACGTAATTATGGAATTATTTATTTTCTTTTGAATCATCCACTTTTAAACTTTTAAGCAACCTCTTAAACTCAGGTTCCGTCCTTTCCTTTCCTTTCCTTGATTTCAACATGAGTTTTGTAGAATTCATCGATGATGCATTTGAAAATTGCAAGCCTTAGTCAAGTGTGTTCTTCAACTGCTCTACTCACGCACTTCCCTGATAGAATCTTTGACACAACATGCACATCATAAAGTACAGTTAAGGTTGTCTCAATGCTTGTACCATCCAAGAAAGAAGCAATAGCTCAAAGCTTTGCCATTATTATAAGTAGCTCACCTCGTCTAAGCATTCAGTTCTTTGACAAGTTTAATTAGCCGTAGCTCATTTTAAAACAGGCATATAAAGGTCAAGATCCTGAACTGAAGGTGCTAATTCAGCGCCAGATAGGAGGAACCACCTTCGGGAGTAAAGAAGGCGGGTGACAGTGCACCTTCTAGGGAGGAATAACAAGGTTACACCAAGCCATAGCCATTCGGTAAAAGAAGACCTCACTGGGATAGGCAGGGGTAGTGATGCATGACATGCATAATGAGCCCAAAGGATTTTCTATAAAATAGCACAAGACAGGGAAAAACAATATCTTTGGTAAACACATGCGAGAGAGAAACCTGGGGTCGGTCCCAAACTGAGAAAACTTGTTCTGAAACACAGGACCAGCACTCTGGGGGCAGGAGGGAAACAGAGCACAAGCCCCTCATCACAGGCACTTTGAAGAAGCTAGAACAGCACTGAGTGCTGTAATTACAGGGTGGTCAGGCAATCCAGCAGTCACACGGGATAGAGGGGCAAAGGACCTGAGCCAGTATACGAGTCACATGGTCACCGGTGACCATTGGCAGGTGGCTATGGAAAAGGGACACTGGAAAAAGTGGCGTTCCTGGGAGGACCAATCAAATGATAAATCACTGTGGTCCGGGCCAGTGGCCAGCCTTCAGAGTATCCACCGTCGGACTTGCGAAGGTCATCATCAGCAGCTGTCGTGTGACTGTCTCCTTTCCCACCAGAAGCAGGGTGTCTCTTGTCCCGTTCTCAATGGTGCTGATCAATGGCAGTGTACTAAAGTTCTGGAGATCTGCACAATTGTTATTTTACTCATTTCTAATTGTTCCGGGGTGGGCTGAGAATCAGTTTGTTTCCACATGGGGAGGTGATGTGTTCAGATATTGTTGAATTGTTTACTCCAATTGTGTTTTACTATTGTATGTTTAACATTAAGGATATGACGTAGAGTAGTCAATAACATTTCTGGGAAACATCTAGAATGTGAACACGCCGAATTGCAAGTGTTTCAATGAGTTCCGACTATTGTGTTTTATGGTATAAAACAAATGTTTGCCATGCATTCAGATGCCAGCTCTCATCGATCAGATCTATTGCACTATTCTGTTTGATTTGTGCTTGCCCAGCTGAAATAAACAGCATTGCTTCTTGCCTGGTGTGTGCTCCTTTTTTGAGTACAAGTCTTTTATTGTGTGATCATAGGACCCCTGAGTACATTCCAATCGTGCAAGTGTTTTTGATTCTAGGGTGATAACAGATGTTATTTTCTCCAACTTCTTGTCCTTGGCCTCAAGCCCAGGGACCGTATCTCTCCAGGACTGAAATCTCTACACTGGCTCCCAGTGGCTGCGAGGATAAAGTTCAAAACCCTCTGCATTGTCCACAAGGCCTTCTGGGGCCTGGGGCCTAAATACCTTCAACTCTCTCTTCCTAAATATCTTCATTCCCGAGCCCTTCGCTCATCCGCCTCCAACTCCCTCAGGGTCAGCCGCTTCTCGAAGCAACGAGCTGGGGGTAGATCTCTCTCCGCGGCAGGGGCCTCCCTCTGGAACAGCCTTCCTGCCCCCCTGAAACTTGAGGAGAACCATCTCCGGTTCCGGAAGCACCTCAAAACCTTCCTCTTTGCTTCTGCTTTCTCTCTCCCTCTCCCCTGCTAATTCTTCGCTGAAACTGCACTGAATCTGCAACTGGGCCACTCCCACCGACCTCGGTCCTTGGCCCAGCCACTCTCCACTTGCACTGCGGGACTGTCTCTGTATCCCTACAGCCCCCCCTTCCCAGCACTTGTTCTGCACTTACCTTGCACTTGCCACCAGCTGGCCCTTTTATTTATTTATACTACTTACCTTGTACTGCACTTCCCCCCTCCCCTTCCCCATGCACCTCTCCCCTCCCCCTCCCCCTGCACTTGCGCGATCTGAATGACACCTGGCCTAGTAGGATCGTTGTCTGTCTTCCCCTTGTTCCCCCCTCCCTGCCTCGTCGCGCCTTGAAACACCTGTGTATAGGCGCGTTACAAATGCCTTATCATATCATATCATATCATATCTTCATGAATTTGAGCTGTGTGTGCTTGTTGGGTTGGCATCTATGAGTCAGAGTTCAAAAACTCTAGTTTCCTTAGTTGTAGGATCACTTAAAATAGAATTGTAAGCTGCCCAAGTCGGAACTGTAGTGAGAGGTTTTGATTCTGTCTCAAAATCATTAGTCTCGGTTTCTTCAGTGAGATTACAATATGTATACAGCAACTCTTCATCAAAACATTCTTGAAAATCACTCAACGGCAAGACTTTCGCCATCATCCAAAGTAGATTACCAATTGGGTATGCTACATAAATGATATATTCTTTATATGGACAGGAACGGAAGAATCTCTCAAAGATTTTCTGGTGTGGTTGAACCAATGTGATATGAATTTGATATTCACATGCCAATTTCACAGGCAGTCTATTCCATTTTTAGACATTATGATAGCCACTCTAATGGTTGTTTATACACAGACCTGAACCGGAAGAGCACAGACTGAAACACTGCTCTTATATTCCGGCCATAATCCAAAAGCGCTATCAGATAATTTGCACTTTGGGCAATATCGACATCTACGACGCAACTGTAGATTTAAGGATGACTTTGAGTTTCACGCAATACATTTATGGGATAGACTCATGGACAGAGGCTCCCCGCACAAAAAGATCAAACATGTGGCAAAGCGAGCAAGGTTTATAAACAGGTAGACACTGCTATCCCCACAAATCGTAAAAGAAAATCAAGACCGGATCGATCATCCGTGTGACAACTTTTGGCAACCACACAAACAGAATTAAAAAGCTGGTCGAAAAACATTGAAGACTAGAAGAGGCCACAGGGTACAGCAGTGAACCCCCTCTATGTGCACTGAGGAAATCCAAAATCTTTAGGAGTAGACTGGTCCACTCTAGTTTGAACATCAATCCTGTGAATATGACTCAAAATACGATTAAATCCATATGGCAACCACTGAAGGGCCACCACCCATGTGGCCATTGTAACACCTGCCCCCGGACTTCTAAAATATTGGAATTTTCCATGGTGAAGTGGCAAATGAAGCATTTTACAAATTGTAACACATCAAATGTCATTTATGTGATCAAGTGAACATTTGACCTTTTATACATAGGCATGATCACCCGAAAAGCCTATGAGAATTAACAAACACAGAAGTCAGATTGGTAACGGCACACTGTACGCTCCGCTTGTTCACCATTTCCAACAAATGAACCAGTTGATGATTTCACCTGGTTCATTGTGGATCATGTAAAACCGAACCAACTTGAAGTAACTTCACCACCTAATAAAACATTTGCCAGAGAAGTTCATGATGCGGTGCTTCTAGAAAGTCTGAACTCGTTGGAGCAAATCCATGCACAAGATTGGATACCATAAACATAACCGAACTAAAGGAAGATGACAATAGGCCAAAAGATCTGAATGGTAGCCCTGTGTTATTGAAGAATCAGAATGATGATCTTATGTTTTGGATTTAAAGTTCACCATCTGATAGAGGGTGTAAATCAGCCACCGAGTCCACTGGAAACCATTGAAGGGAATATCCAGCTAAATAGACAAATGCTAGTCACAGAAATAGCAGAGCCCCTACAAAGACAAGGTGTGCTAGGGAGAAGTAAAAGTAGGAGGGTCGAAGTGGACAGCTCCGCGACGTCCTCATCAAGTGAATCATCAACTACAGAATCACCTAACACAACCCATCGAGCAGCTAACCCCAAAGAGGACCGTGAATGGGCCGGAACGGAAACTACGACGACAGATATCCACACTAGTAGTACCATGGCTGCACTGTCACTATGGCTCCTTTCACAAAATTGTACGAGAATATAAGTGACCAACTAAAAGATCAAAAGACGCTCATTGTGATGTTATTTGTAGAAGGTTTCATGACAGCAGTCCAGGAGAGCCCGTGCAGAAATACAGAACAAACCGCAAACAATATCTCACAGTATTCTTGATCCTCTAATAGAGGAGTGGAAGACAAGGCGACAATCGAGATACCTCTTAAAACAAATGCCATTGAAAAGTGTTCAAGACAAATGCATAGGATGCCTCTCTTCTTTATGATTATTACCCACGGGTGACCTGCCCTCTGACATTAACCACCCATGCCAATCACATACCACAATACTACTTACTGGCAACATCTAATGATGCTACTTGCTTGGGGTTCAGTAAACCCAGATTCCCTGCAAAGTGCATTACACAAATGGGCTTAAATGTGTATTTCATAGATTGCAGTCTGCTGTGCTCGCTCCACCAGAAGCCTTAAGTGTTGGGCGACAAAAAAAAAGAAGAAAACAAGTTTTCCCAGGCGACTCCATGACTTAGGGGTCACATGACCTTCTTCTCACTTCCAAGTCAGCGAATCGAATTACTTTTAATCTGTGAAATATTTTCAAGATGATTTGGAAATAGTAGTTTAGTAGCTTTTGAGATAGGTTGCAGGTACAGTGAGTAGCTGCTGCAGCGCACAGGCTGTGGTCTAACAGGGTGCATTGCCATGCACCCTTTTAGAGATTAGTGGTGCTGTGGCCCTGGGTGGGGGTTCGTACTATCATATTTTCTGCCTTCCTTGCCAGTAGGGCCATTGGTGCTAACGAGATTCCTGGCCGAAGGGACCAGTGGAGTCCTGGCCAATGTCAGGACGGAGCAGTTAGTAACGGTTATTGCACGCGAGAGGCGCGTGTCATGTCTTTGGCGGGGCTCGCTGGAAATTCCTTGGCCATCTGCACCGTGACGTCAACCTTTTGGAAAGTGGAACACTAGTATTGTTCCGTAACGAAAGCGCGGACTTGAAATTATTTTGAAAATGAGGAACCTTTTTTCCTGTGGCTTGCTTTCCAAAAAATTATTGAACCTAAATGCCACCCAATGTTGCGTTTTTCAATCGCTGATGTTGGATATTGGACGTCCAGCCTTCACTGGTAGGTGGCTGGATGCAAATCAAATAAAATCAGCTGCTGCCACCAGGTACACGTGCAAAATGTGAAGTGTCTCTTTTGTAGTTCCAATCAACTGCACATTTTAGAAGGTTGGAAAATGAATGCTCTATGCGGCACTCCTAAGACAGATATCCTATTTCTGCAATTTCATATCTCAAAAGAAAGGTTCTCAATCTATGCTTACAGCACCTGGCTCGCCTCATCGCCCGACTTCACTCCCAGCCTAAATCACGACATTATTGCGTCACCTCTGGAAACCAATGAACGCTGGCACCGAGGCTGCATACATCACAAGCCGAAATCAGTCTTAGTGAGATTCTGAAATCAGCGACCGCCACATAACTGCCATCACAACTTGAAGAATAATATATTGTAAACCGTCTCCTGTCAGTCTTCCTTCCTGCCTCGGCCCGTGGCCCTGAAGCCCAGCGCCAATATCAGAGCTCCTCAAAGCCTCGCATTGAACTCAAGCTGTGAACTGAGTCTGTAAAACCTCACATCAAACACAACATACTCTCTTGAGTGAAATCAATCAGGCTACTTACACCTGTGAGTCTTGGGAGGATAGCTCAGGGGCAACGCACTCGTCTTGGAAGCAAGACGACGCAGAGCAACACAGGTTGCGCTTAGAAACCTCTGGGTTTTAAGCGTGTTATAAATAATCAATCATGTGAGGAATTGAAAATCCGCTAATGGAAATTTAAGAAGAACTACTCACTTCCAGAAACTATGCTGAACATCTTAATTCATCTTGACCTTTATAGGGTCTTTGATACAGGCAACCAGCCAATCATCCTCCTCACCTAAAACATGTCTATGGATTAAGAGCCAGAGGCATGCATTGGTCCAAATCTTTCATCTAAATCTTACATTATGTCCTTGCGTTTTTCAACGCTGGGATTGATTGCAGCAATCGTACTTACGGTGGACTCCATATGAAATCTGTGGGTAAGTGCCAATGTGAAAAACATTTTGCCTCACAAATGCACCACATTACCTTCTCCTGTTGTCTTCCTCACAATCAGAAAACTGAATTTTAAGCTCTTAGCCTGGCACAAATCAAGGCCTGGTGCCGATCTAGTGAAACTGATGTTCTCTTCTCGTAGGATACAAAGCTTTAGGTCGGCCTCTGAAAATAATCTACTCCTCTCATTTATTCATATCAATGCTTTGAGGGGAGACACCTTAATACCAAGGTAAATCCCCTTTGGACACCCTCCCATTGGTCCCACACCTTGGGTATGATTTCAGAATGTTCCACCGAGTCCTGAAAATGCCTCTCCGTCCAAACTCTGGTTTAAGAGAACTGCCCTGGTGCTGAACATCAAGTCTCTGGTGTTATCGCTACAATCATCGTATCCCTTGTGATTTGTGAGCACCTTGAAGCCAGGATTGGCAGCATATAAAAATGCATTAAATAAAAAAATAAATTCAAATAAATATCGGTATATGCTTCTTTGTAAAGACACATGTCATTTGGTTCAATGACTTTAAAACTAATTATAATAAATAATACACTATGCTATGAACCTGTTTGCATGGCCACTGTGAGAGTGATCAAGCCCATGTGCACAGTGAGATCTTTAGAGTGTTTAATACTCTTAGAGTGGTCAACAGGCATCATAGGCTGCACAACATCAGTTCAAACAATACAGGGAAGGGAGGACCGGATGTGTTCTTAGGTACGTCAAACAGATGTCTCCAAGATCCTCGAAATATGGCCACCCAGAGGATGTGCTATGTTTAGAGGTTCTATTTGTGTATATGCCCAGGCTACCCCATTCTCAAAGATTACCTGCACATTTTCAAGGGGTTGTGCTGCAGCGTAAATGAGATGCTGGCCTGCTCCAATGCATACAATAATGCATTACTGGATCCCCGTACCCATGTAGGTGCTAGGAGTGCATTCGACAGTGAAAGGACCGGTCACTGTGATACGTCAATAAAACAATTGTCTATCATTGTTTGCTGGATTTAAATGGAAGTGGGACAGCAGAGGTTCCTACTGCTACTGGTACACTTAGAAGCAAGCTTTGGCAATAGCAACAGTTTTAGTTTTTGTGTAGACCTGGATAGGGCTTTACAAGGCACTGCTTTAATGGTACTAACTGGTCATTAATGGTAGCAGATGCAAAATGTTGCAAGTATCTGAGCATGTAATAGCAGTGCCTGCCAAATGCCTATCCAATACTCATACACTTGCAAAAGGGTTGGCTTTGCCAATGATTGTTTTTAATAAGGGTTGAGTGCAAGGGCATGCATAGTGCTTAGTATTCAAGTGGCTGAAGGAGCATTTGCTTAAGAAATGTTCATAACACCAGTACATGTAAAGCTCCAATTAGCCAATAAGCTAAGAGAAGATGGATTTGAAATAACACTGGCAGGTGCTTAGAGCACACAGTTTGATGTCACAGCTTGAAAAAGCTCGCTCAAGTAGATCCCAGGAGGAAATGTTGTAGGCAGCTAGGGGCATGGAGTGTTTGGAAATGGCCTTAGGGTTTAGTATGGTCATAGGCAGTCAATGGATGGATAACTAAACAACAAACACATATCCTCTACATATCTAAGGCTTCCGGTATTTTGGTATTTATTTTTCTGCCATTTCTGTCAGTATTTATTCATATTTATTTTTTAGGCTTTTTTCTGTATTTATCCACATTTATTTTTTGTCCTATAAAAAGATAATTCACATCCAGCATTTTTCTGCATTCATTATAATTAAGACATGCATTTTTTAAAGCACATATGCTAGCTCCATGTTTTCCATAACAACAAATGGTTGCTCTTGTGACTGCTGCTGCCTTAAAATATAGCTGTCGCAATTTGAAGAAACGTTATGCTATTTTTATACAACTTTGGCTGCATGGAGAGTGTAAATATGCAATGTGATTGGCCTGTGATGTATGAGAGACATCACAGAGAACAAGACAGAAAGACCTATTTTTCTTTTTTTTTCTATTTTATAGATAAATACAGACAGAAAGCAGATTGATTTCCGTCTGTATTTATGTGTAAAAAGCAGTAAAAACTGAAAGCTCGAAGCCTTATTCATATCCCATCTTCATATCCCAATTCCCATCTAACTGTACTCCAATGCAATCGTTTTGTTTTATAGGGGCACTTTAGCATTTAGCATTGGCCATCACCCTGCATATGCAAAGGTTAGTGGATTTAATTTCCCTGCATTTCAATTCACATTCTGAATTCGGGTTGCACAAGGAAATGTGAAGAAATGCAACCATGCGCGCGCTACTTTGCGCAATTGTACGCAGGGTTGGAAAACGGGCATCAGAATGTTTGCATCCATCATGTGCACATCCAGAGGCCCTTTCAGATTAGAGGGCATGTTTTTCTGATGCAAAAGAAGAGGGTGTACTGGCACGCCTTTTTGTTTGCGCCAGAAAAACCTTTGACAATCTGGCCTCTCTTGTTCATTGTCTTCACCGATGTGCAATTCCCCTCACAGACCTAACACCCACGGTCTGGGGAGAAGTCCCCCAAACCTTTTAAGCTAGATGACCTGCACCCCTGACTTGGGCTTATAGTTTCACAGTTGTCTATGGATAGTCAACCACACAGTCTCCCTTAATTGCCACACCCTGGTTCCTTCCCTTCTTTCAAAATTGCATTTAAGCTTTGACTTCAGGAATTCCCCATGCAGACTCATGGGATCCTGGTTCTGCAGTGAGAAGGTGTAATGCAAGCAATCAACAAGGAGAGGACCTGGGTCTATCAATTCCACCACGTTGCTCTTCATTGCTCCGTTGCTTACACATTTTTGGCTCTTGCTGAATATTTTCAAGCAGTGTTTCACGTGTCATGCTTTTAACGCGAATAATGACAGAATGGACCATTAGTTTGGGTCTAACTATTATACGTATTAAAGATAAGTACGTGTGAGAACTTTGAATTTCTTTGAACATTTTCCAGAATGAAGTTGAAAACTAAACTAGGCCAGTGTTTTAAAGGCATGCCTTGAAAATAGATGTGTTCAAGGGGAAACTGCTTTGGAACTGAACATTGCCGGGGTGAACTATATTCCCAAATAGAATCTCTGGAGGTAGGAAAAATTGATCTATGTGTTGCAACTGACATGCAGCTTCACAACTGTTTGTGCCCGCCAATCACTGTACTGACCCAGCTAGGGGCCTAATCCTGAGCTCTATGTAAAATAAGAAATGTGTTATTCGACTTCATCAAGGACATACATAGGCTCAAAACCTGCCTTTCGCTGATCCACTCTTGGATGTCCAGTGCATACTTGAAGCTCAACCCCTCTAAGACCAAATTCCTTCTCCTGCCAAGCAACACCGAAGACCCAGACATACCCTTCCTCCCACCAGACAGCTTTAGATCCACTGTTCAAGCACTGGTGCTATCGCACCTGGGGGAGGGGGGGACAATGCACTCCTCGAATGCCTCCCAACGTCCTTGCTTGTGCCCTTGAGAAGTGTCCTACATGCGGCTGCACATCTCATCAAGGGTCTACGCAGAATCACCTTAAAGTCTTGCTGCTTCATCTGTAAGGCAGCTGCCCTCAAGTTACCCAGCTACCTCACAGAGAAACTCAGCATCTCTGGTGGAAAGCACATCACCAGAAACCAGGACACATGCAAACTTGAAATCCGCCGCTGCGAAAAGGAAAGGACCAGAAAACAAGTCGTCTGTGCCCCAAGACTATGGAACCTCCTCCCCATCAGCATCAGACTCAGCCCCACGCTCCTACCATTCAGAAAAGAACTCAAGACCCATCTGTTCAAGGAGTCTCTCCTCCTCAACACCTAGGCCATCACGTCGCCCCTTGTGCCCCCTGACTCGCTAGATGCTGCCCCCCCTCTCCTCCCCACCAACCGGTACATCTGTACCCCTCCTCTGTGCGCCTCTGTAATCTAACCCGGCTGTATATGTGTTCTGCTTTTACCGCTGAAAAGCACTCCATTATGCATCTGTACTGATGTGTACCTCTGTAAAGCGCTCTGTTGCTTCTCAAAGCTAGGTCTGTGCTCAATACATATAATAATAGTAATAATAATAATAATAATAATAATAATAATAATAATAATAATAATAATAATAATAATAATATTTTTTATTTTTTTTATTTTGTATTTATGAAACACAATTTGATTTAACAAAAAAAACGTAGATAACTCTTCTCCTTACAAAGCATAAACAATCTGTTTAAAATTCTTTCTTAACACACGGTCGTTTACCGTTTGCTTTATCATTTTCCTTCTCTTTTAGCTATCAGCTTAAAGGCATGTTGCAATATTTTTACTGTGGGAATTGACTAAGCATTTTTTTCCCCGCTCATTAGGCGTGGCCACCATGTCTCTTCCTCACAAAGAGTAGAAGGTTCCAGGAGAGTTGCCAGATAATATTGTCTAATGCCTTGTAGTACTGGACGTGATGTAAGTAGGTGTCGGATTGATTCCACTGTCTCCTCGCCTTTGCACAGCCTGTAGATGTTTGTTGAGCTTATACCTCTGATGTGTAAAATCTCGTTTGTCAGCAGTAGGTTTAACCTTTGTTTTATGAAGAGCTGTCTCAACGGTCTACTTGGAAATTTTTTGTAGTTTCCCCCCGGATCGTTATATTTCTTTTGTAAGGATGGTTGATCAGATAGAAGTTTGTTCTTTCCAGCCTTCTCTTGTGTAGCGATCCAATCCAGTTCCTTTAATTTTCTTTTAACTTTGAGTGGATGTGACAGCAGATCTTCGTGAGAACAGGCAATAGATTTTAGTTGTTCTTTTTTTCTTGTTCCCCATGCTGTTAACATTTTTGAGCCACCGGTTTTGACATTGTTTGCCATCAAGATGTATAGGTTTGAGGACTCTGGAAGAAGGATTTTTCTATACAGGGACATACTGTTATTGTCCACCGCTGTTTTTAAGGAGATCAGCCCCAATTCTTTCCTGATTGCTGATAAGGAGGTTGATTTGGGGACCGAGAGCAGTGATCTCCAGAAGAAACCTTCAATCTTAGGCCAGATTTTTTCTGGCAGCATGGGTATGGCTTCAACAACGTATGTCAAACATGGAATTACTTTTTTTTTGTAAAAGTTTAGGGCCGGTAGGAGCGAAAAGCACC
This sequence comes from Ambystoma mexicanum, assembly GCF_040938575.1. Classification (NCBI taxonomy): domain Eukaryota; kingdom Metazoa; phylum Chordata; class Amphibia; order Caudata; family Ambystomatidae; genus Ambystoma; species Ambystoma mexicanum. The sequence goes on along the minus strand of NC_090930.1, from coordinate 1,103,649,086 downwards.
CACATTTATTGTCCAAAATGTGCGCTTGTGTGGTCAAAGTGCGCGCTTTCGACCAGATGAAGCTTTGCATGGTAGTTTCTTGCCTAGTGTTGTCAAGCATGACCCCCAAATACTTGAACTTTGGGACTGTTTCAATTGTGTGTTTTCCAAATGCCACGCATTTCTAGGGACGGACTTGTTCTTTTGGCCCATGATCATTATCTTTGTTTTTCCTATGTTGATCTGGAGCTTGTTTTTGGTTATATACTCCGCTAGATTGGTTAACTGGCATTTGAGGCCAATCGGAGTCTGGTCCATCACAGTGATATCGTCTGTGTAGAGTATTCTCGGCACTTGGGTTCCTCCAACCTTCGGTGGAAATGCCTTCACGGTTTCCATTGATTCCTTGTAATCTCCCATAAAGGCAATAAACAAGGCCGGGGCCAGGGGGCATCTCTGCTTTACACCCCTCTTTATTGGGATACTTTCTGATAGGGTGCCTTTTCCGTTCAGCTTTACTCGCATAGATGTATTCGAGTATAAAGCTTTTATCGGTGCCATGATGTTATTTGGGAAATTTGCCTCTAGAAGTTTATCCCAGAGTAACTGTCAACCTTATCGAAAGCCTGGGTTAGGTCTATACAGGCTAAATATGTGTTTGAGGTCCCTTCGAATGACTTGCTCTTCAGAAGGTTGAGGATCAAGATGTTTATTGAAGCCCCCGAGTTTTTCTGAAAGCCGACCTGAAATGGATCATGGAGTGGAGCTGATTTAGCCCATAGTTGGAATTCATGGAGCAGTAGAATGCCGAAGACTTTCCCTATGCAATCTAAGAGCCCAATCGGCCTATAGTTTGATGGATCTACTCTGTTGCCCTTTTTAAAAATAGGGGCCACCACAGATGACGTCCAGGAACTCGGTACTGTTTTTGCATTGGCGTAATTTTTAAAGACTTTGCTGATAAATGGTGCCTATTCATCCGGGAATGTTTTGAGATCCACGTTTGTCACTCCATCCGGCCCTGGCGCACGTGAGGCTTTTAGTTTCCTTACAATTGATTTTATTTCCTCTTCATTTGAAAGATTGCACCATGGAGTATTGTGTTCTTGGCCTACTGATTGTGTCAGCTCCTCTGAACCATGAAAGAGTGCTGAAAAGTGCGCTTTCCAAGTTTCTTCATGTACACATTTTGCTTGCGACGGTGTTGGGTGCGCCCCTGAAGTTTTAATCAGAGACCAGAAATCTCTCGTGTTATTACTCCCCAATTGTTTAACATCTCTTCCGAGTCTTTTTGATACATAGACATCTGGTGGTTTCTCAGCCATCCTCTGTATGATTTTGCTTCCATTCTTGCTTCCTTTAGAGCCATTGGGGTGTTTTTTTTTTTTTGCTGTTCTTTTTAAGAGTCGCACCAATGCTCTTTTTGCAACTAACATCTTGTCATAATGATGGATGTTGGACTCAATTTTAGCAAGTTTTTTCCTAGTCTTGATTCTATACGGACTCAGCAGTGGCTGGTAGTCCAGTGTTGTTGCTGAATTCGATCCACTTTTATGCATTTTTTTTTATAGTTGACATTTAAGGTTTTTATTCTTTCTGCTGACAATTTGAGGCGGTTACCTTGTGCATTAGATTCAATTTGAGATTCACAATAGAGGGGTGCCTGTTTTGGGATTACCCATGTTGCTTCCCGGAGATTATGGTCACTGGCTTCTGTCTTGATGATTTCGAAAGATGTTGCCAGTTTTAGCAGATTCTCAGATGCAAAGATATAGGCAATGGTGGCACTAGAAGTGTCTCTTTCCCAAGTTGGTAGTCGGTTGGAGTTAGGGAAAGCCTTATCCAGGTTGTGGCAACCCTGTGACGCCATTAACTTTGACCATCTCTCCCCTCTCTTTTCAGCTGTGGTCTTTGGTTGCTGTTTTGTGTCCATGGTGGAAGGACATCTGGCATTTAGGTCACCACATATTATCATGTGCTCCACTTTTAGATCAGTGAGAATGTGATCCAAAGTTTTTTCAATAATACTCAAAAAATCGTTGTCTGAGATGTTAAGGGGATTCCAATACACAGAGATTATTGCCACTGATAACTCTTTTGTAGCCTTGGCGTTCTGGTCTGACATAGTCAAGTTAGTCAGTACTGCCAGGTGGTTTAAAGATGTTGACACCATTTTCTGAATACAGACACCGCTTCCTGATCGAACCGCCAACAGGATCCCAGCCGATGGGCGGCCCAATGCACCCTTTTTGGCAGGCGAGTATTCAATGGAAAAACCATCAAGGTGAGGTTTCTCCAATAACCACATTTCCTGCAGGGTTAAAATGTCAAAGTTGCCCAAATTTACATCGCCCTTTTCCAGCAGATGTTGATACAGTATTCCATGAACCCATCAGCAAGGAGGTGGGAGGCTGTGTGTGCTCCTTCCGTTTCCCCTTCACTTGATCCTCCTTGCCGTGGGCCGCGGGTTGCTATTTCTTAGCGTATGCTGATAGTGTTTTGGGTAACCATGCCCATAGTTGTTTCATGGGAGGGAGGGCTGTTTCTGTTGTGACCGTCTGTTGTGTATTTGTAGCTAGTAGCAGTGAGTTTACTCGTGGTTAAGTGATCTTGATACACATGCCTCCCTTTTCTCCATGTTTTCCGTGTTCTTGTCCCTGGTCTTTAAGATAGTTATAGATCCCTTTAATGGATCATTTCTGTCTCTCGTTTCTTTGTTCCTTTGAGCATGTGAATCTGATGGAACCCTAGTTTCTTTTGTTCTTCTTTCAAAGGGCTTTGTCATGTCTTTGCGAGCTGTATAGCTCTTCAGTTTTGGACGTGAAGCGCATTGATTTACTACTAGGAGTCTTCACTGATCCCTCCTCTCTTTTGTCTTGTTTAAAATTGGTATCGGCTACAATGGATAGATGAAACCCACATTGTAGAAGCTCTTCTAAGGCCTTGTTGAGTGAATAAGGCATGGCGGCCCCCTTTATGTGAATATAAGCCTTTGCAGTTGACCCTCTATGATACAGTTCCACCCTCGTGTAGTCCTCTGCTCTCAAGCGTTTCAGTTTAGTGATGTCACTGAAAATGTTTCTTACCGTCCTCCTGTTAAGCACCATCTTCTCGCAGTTTTTATGGGACTGTTCTAGTTTCAGGGTTAAGATCTCCCGAACTAGCTCCTTCTTGCATGATTTGTATATAATTTCTTTACCCTGTGATGAAAATCTTCTGTTTACGTACGTTCTCAATCAAGTCGGCCTCTCTTTGCTGTTTGCGTCGTGCACGTTCATGGTAGGCTGATGAACCTAGTATTTTGTCTTTGTTCTTACCATGTTCTTTGTTCTGTTCATTTGAATTCTGTGTTCCCCTGCTCTTTGGTGTTATCGGTAAGTTTACCTGCTTAAGATTCTTTCTTTTTAGTAGCTGTATGCTTTGGTCGTCTGACGGCTTTCTACATTTTGTCACTGTTTCGCTTTGAAGGTCTTCGAGTTCGTCTTCCGACTCGCTATGCGAATACTGGGAATATTTCATGGCGGATGAATGCGCTAAGAAATCGTTAATTGTTCTTGGAGACTTTGTCACGCTTTTTTGCTGCTCTTTTTCCAGAATGGTTTCCTCTGTGTCCTTCCTGGTTTGAAACATCTCTTTCCTTTTTTCCTTTCTTTTTCAGTTTCCGAAAGTGAAATTGTTTTGCTTTCTGATGTTAAGCAAAAAGACTTCTCAGGCTTCTTGGATAGGTTCAATAGGACTTCCTTATTTGTTGTTTTCGGTTTACTTGTTTCTCTGTTTACCTTTTCTGATGACCTTTCTATGTTTTCTTTTGTAGAGTTCTTTCGAGTGGTGGTTCCTTCCCTCTGGCTCTTAGCCTGTGTGGTGCACTTCTTCGGAGAACTTGCCTTAAAGAAAAATACCTCAGGTAAGTTAAGCTTAACACCTTCGTTGTTTTGGAGGGGGTTGAATATGCTGTAGTTACTTCCATTCAGGTCTTTCAGAGACGCTGGTTTACATTGGTGTTGCTGCGTTTGCGTGGATTGCGAGATCTGTACCACCTTTGTTGGTGGCTCATTATTCACACTATGTGTGCTGATTTTGAATGGATTCATTGGTTCACGGCTCACAGTTTGTGCAAAGTTTTCCTCTTCTGTTTCAACAGCTTTTTTGTGGTCTATGGCTGTTATATACCCTTCTAGGTTTATAAGCTTATAAGCTTAGTGTGCATCATGGCTATCATCGTCACCTGATCTTTTAGACTATCATTTATAGTCTCGTAGAGTTTACAGAAGGGGGTCAATGCTATGTCAGTTCCAGACATTATTGTGGTCATGTCCAGTTTCTTTGTCGTGGTTTCCTTAGCTGTTAATGGCCATTGGTCTCCATAGCTCTGTCGCCTTTGTGATGGATTTATGGAGGAATCATAAAGATTTGCCCTCGTAGGAGAGTATTGTTTTGGGTGGTTTATCCCATTCTTACGTATTTGTGATCCAATATCCTCTAGAATTCTTTCCCTCCTTTGTCTTTGTGGGGTCGCGGGTTCTCTTTGCCTGTGCATTTCTTCCACAGGTTGTGGATGTTCCTTACTGCTCAGTGCTGCTCCTAACAAAACGGCCTTTGGCCTCGAAATTTCATTAGTGCTGCTTGTAGCCGGCTGAACGTCACTGGGTAAAGGTTCTTGGAAAGTCACTGGATGAGTTTGCACGCGGTTAGAAACAGTCTCTTTTAGTGGAAGGTCTTGAATGCTCATGCTTTCCCTATTTGACGTCTCTTCTGAAATCGCATCTGATGGATTTCTAATACCCACATCTTGAGGATTCGTCCTTTTACCGTTTGGTATCTCTTCTGGAGTCGCACCTGATGAAATTATGAGCGCGGTAGGGCTTTTTTGGTTGTCTTTTGAAGAGGGGTGAATTTCCACTATCAGCAATGGCTGGCCATATTTGCTTTTGCTACCATTTGTTTTAGGACCAAAGAAGCGCCTATTTTCCGCATTTTTGGTGCCGGTAAAGGATCCTTTATTGCTTCAAGGATCTCGGCGTCAGAGAGCTCATCAAGATGTTCATGATTTCTCTTTCCCTGGTTTTTGGTAACAGAATTCGCCGAGGTGCGCTGCGTCGCCTTTTGGAAAAAATGTCTAATTGAGGATACTTGCAGTTTCTTGTGTTTAGATAGTCGCCTGTGGGCATTTATTCTCCCCGGCACACGGGCACTTAAAGCCGATGTTTCAGGTGTTGGGGTGCCTTTACTATTTTCCTTTGATTGATTCCTGTTTCCAATTGCTGTATCAAGTTTCTTTTGGTGGTGTTTCAGACCAACTGCCTCCATTATCGGGGCTTGAAGTTTCTTTGCACCTTTGTCTGCGTCGCCCCCTCCCGCCTCGCACTCCAGCAGTACCAGCGAGCCCGGAGCCACGATGCATCCATTTGCGGATGCCCTCGGGACCGTTCCGGAGCTGCTCACCCCGCCCCACAGGCTTGAGCTGTTCCCGCCAAGGAAACTCGCAGCTTGTGAGGCAGCCCCGAGGGGCTGCGGAGCCGAGATCTGTGCCTCAATGAGCTGAGGGCCCAAGCTGGTAAGTAGGGCGGCTGCAGCTTCTATAATATCAGGCTGTTTTTTTTGCTGTTTGTCTAAAGTGTCTGTTGACAATTGACTTACTGGGACGTTTGAGTGAATGATAAGTTCTGGCGGGGAAAATTCATCACTGGACGCGGAAGCCTTAAGCGGATCGGGCGCGGGGTTTTCCCCGGCGTCAGCCCTCCAGCTGCCGATGGGGAGGATAAGCCGTTGCCAGATTCCGCTGATCCTCGTTCAATACCGGAGTTTTCTCCGCTCCGTCCTCTGCGTCCTCTTCTTCCGCAGGATGCGGAGGCTTCGGCTGGGTTTCAATTAAACAGTTCATGTCGCCATTGATCTGAGCCGTAACTTGTAATTTAGTGTGCGGCTGCATTGAAAACGTGGGATCTCCATTCTGTGTGTGCCAATTTGGACATAGCTTTGATGGCGCCGACTGGAGTCTATTTTCTGGCAGTTTGCAGACCTGCTGCCACTTCTTTCATATCCAGTTGAGGTTTGGAACTGCGTAGGTGCCTTTTGTCACCCTCTTCAGTATATTGGTTCTCCGGGTGTTTAAGTGGGGTGTTTGACGTCCTAGCTATGGTCATGGTTGGAGACATATCTAGCAGTCCTGCCGGCCTGACAAGGACTGCAAAGACTGCTCCAACCTCAGCGACAAGCTCCACGGCCACTCCGCGGTTCACAGGTGTATTTATGGGTCCTCCCACAAATGTTGAGGTAGAAAGCAGACTCAATGCTGATGCACAGGGGAAGACAGCTGACTGCAAAGACTGCTCCAACCTCAGCGACAAGCTAATAATAAAAATAAAAATAATAATAACAATAACGGTGATATGGCACTTTTATTATTTGCTCCGTATTGTATGCCTCTATTTATATAGATACAGAACATTGAGCAAATAAGAAAAGTGTTGTTCCATTACACAGTGACAGTATTGTTATTTCTTTTGTAGCAGAATCAGGCCCTCATTTTAGTCTCTCTGGATTCTGCACTGATCGAACCCTTCTGTATAATACTGACAGTACAGGGAGGGTCTGATTCTGAGCTATGCTTGAAAGTAGCATGGAAGGCTCACATTCTCCCTTCCAGTTTCCAGCACCATCAATCTTAGGTGGGTGAAATTATTGGAGGGGAGCTCTAGGGCTTTCCAGCTGAAATATGACATATAATCTATTGTTGTGCAAGAAGCATGGGCACGCGTGTCACTGAGAGCATTTTTCAAAAGGCTGCCACTTTTCTGATTTACGAAATTGTCTTTGAGCTTAAAAGGTGCAGCCTTCTAGGAAATGCCCAGTTTACACAGAAAGACTTGCACAATAGATGTTAAGAACAGCGCACAGGTGCTGTATTTTAACTCTATTTTTTCATGCAAAAGCAGTAGTCTGCAAAGAGTATCCCCTCACAGGGTCTGCCCAGCATTCCTGACGGGCACTAGGGCCATTGTCAGACCATGAACCAGGCCCATTAACCAGTCGAGTCTTTGGGCCCAATTCATGGACTTTTTTGCACGGTTCAAAGTGACTCTGCACTCCTAAAAAGTGACTTTGCACTGTTTACACAAACCCTGATTCATGGATCTGTGCAAGCACTGCAAAAATACAATTTGCACAGTTCCATGAATCAGGGTTTGTGTCAGCAGTGCAAGGTCACTTTGAACCGAGCAAAAAATTCCATAAATCGGGCCCTTTGTTGTCAGTATGCCACATTTTTTCAGTCACAGAATACGGTGCTTTTAGGAATAATGCCGTTCTTCCACGGAACAACACTTTCCCAATTTGACATGGACGATAGAAAAGGGGCTCGACTGTTCTGATTACGGACCCAAGTAGGGAGTTGGCGTTTCCTTCACCTTTCTTCGCCCACATTACCCTCTGTCTGCTTGCTGACAATCCTGGGACCCTCTCCTATCCCTTTAACACACTCTGCTTGCAGGATCGGTTACCAACCAGTCCTCTCACCCTCCAGGCTGCTCATCTTCGTTACTGCCCTTCTCCTCCCACTCCTTGTGTATGGGAAAGAACTTCGCACCATCCATTGAGCCAATACTGTATTTCTGCTCTCAGAGGCCTGTCTTTTACCTTTGCTTGGCACGTGATTAATTCTTAACTTCATTTCCATCTCATTCGGGGTAGCAACTATTTCAATAGATTCGGGAAACTGTAAGTTGGCTTCTGTCGTGAATCTGCATCTTGTTTCTAGTTTCGTTAACACGCAGTAAGAAATGGTAGCATGCCCAATTTACTTGATGCCCAACAGCGGCTTCTGCATTCAGGGCCCAGAAGGGCAAATCTCTCGTCTACCATTGTAGCTTGATATTTCTGCTCTGTGTTTTTCATATTTGTTTCGGTGAGCCAACCATTAGCAACCCGCAGGCTGGAATTGCAGAAAATGCCAGGCCTGTCATATTTACGTTAATGGGCAGTGTACTAAACCGGAATACAAGGGAGCCCAAAGAAGCCCAGTTGATATTTATTGGCTCAGCTGAACATTTCCAGGAAATGTATCTCAAACGAAATGCCAGAGGTCAAAACATGGACAGCTGATGTCCAAAGAGCAATATCATTAGAACGTGTCAGCTAGTGGCAACACAGATGCTAATTGATGAAAATCAAGCAGGAAAAAGTGAAATAACCTTACACGCAATTATAAAAAATGATCACACACCCCTACAATTCTCTTTTGAATGGTCCTATAATTACAGAAATGTTGGAATTATAAAGATAGTGGCGTCCAGGATTGGCAAAAGCATCAAAGCAATGGGAATACAAACAGCATGATGAAGCTTGCACTGAATACATGGCCCACTTACATGTGATGCAGAGAGTCAGGCTCTTGCTCGGGTGACGAATGGGCTTGAACCCTGCAGGACTACAAGAATGAGTAGCGGCTGGAGCGCCCACCGAGCCCTCACACTACTACAAACCAAGAGCCAACACAATCCAGGTAAAACCAGAACAGTTAGGAGGCCTCCTGTGCAGTAATGTTTGCAGAGGCAGCAGCAGCCAGCACAGCAAACTAGAACAGTCTGAACTAAAGGAATGCCCAATCATGTCTAGAACAATAATAGTAATTTAGCATTTTATATAGCGCTACAAACTCTCAGGTATCTGAGCACTGCTTATTATTACCCATGGTATGTGGTGCTCATTTATCAACCTCGGAAGGATGAAAAGCTGAGTTTGGCCCTGTGGGGATTCGAACCTGCATCAGCAGGCTCTGCACAGATGTCAAAGCGAGCACGCTACCGGACCGGCTACCTCCCTATCAATATATATATACTTTAATCAAACACACCATGTACACTATTAACTAACAAGAAAACACTGGAACAACCTTCCGCTGTAGAAAGAACCCAGAATGTCTAAAGATCGCAGATGCAACACTTTGGGTAATGAGACAGGGGAGAAAAGGCAATAAAAGACCACAATGCTCGAAAAGGACATGTTCTTGAGGTTGGAAAAGGAATTTAAATGACTGATGTAGGCTCTAGGGCCCAAAGACCAAAGATATACCAGAGGGCAGACATCAGTCAATAATACCAATAATGTCTTGGCAGTCCGACAACATCGAGCCAGACTTCTTGATGTCGATCGATGGTTCACTTTGGTTCGAGGGTGCAGCGGTCGCAGTGGTCTAGCAGCAAGCTGGTGAGGTAGCTGCGGCTTTGAAGTGTCTACAAAAGCTGTGCAGATCGGGTGGTCACCAGGTTCAGTTGGTTGGGCGGTCATGGTTTGACGGTGGTGAGCTGGTACCATGATGAGTAGACAAGTTGATTTGATGCAGTAGCTCAGAGGTTGCTGTTCGCGGGAACACCAGGGTCGGTCCAATCGATTTACAGGAGTGGCAGTGAAGAAGCTGGCGGTCAGAATGGTGATTCGAGCAATGCAAGGCAGCAGTACTTCTTTGGTTCGGTCCCAGGCAATGACATGCTTCTGCTGGTACGTGTCGAATGGGCAAATGGCAGTTTGAAGAACAAAGCACGCCAAAGGCAGCTCAGATGTTCCGGGTGGTTTGCTCGGTGTCGAACACACTAGAATCACGACTTACAGATCGTCAATGATACAAACAGAGTGATCTTGGCTGTTCTTTCTTTCAGGAGCTGTGAAACCCACTCCAGGGTCTCAAATGCCAAGATACGTCCTTTTCTCAGGCTCCCAAATACGAAGGGTGCTGCACACACCTTCATAGGCCCTGCAGCATGATGAGGTTCTTGCCAACAGTGTGTCTGGCAGAGAGGTAGGTCTTGGTCAGCAGAAGAGTTGACCCCCAATGGACCCTCGGGATGGCTACGGGAAAGATCTTGCCTCTACCTTGAAACACCTGCCTTTCCCTCACAAATGGAGGACTTTAGAAAGGACTGCTCTCCCAGCAGAGTCCAACAAAACTTCTTCAAGGGTAGAATTCCAAAGATGATTCAAAGAAGTGGTGGGAGACCCCTATTTTTAAAAGGTAAATGTCCACAGGTGTTAAGACCACAGCTAGGCTTCTTTAGGAGTCCAATCCCTGCTCTTGAAAGGAGTAAACCTTGCCCTTCTGACATCACACCCAAAGTGGTTTGTGGTACAGGACGTAGAGTGGACAAGAAAGAGAGAGATAGGCATCGAGAAACAAGATGGTGGAATCCTTCCCCAACTGTACAGAGTTCTCTGTGGCTACACTAAACCATTCTCCTTTGCCTTCTCAATTGGATCAGACACCCCTTTGGTATGCAGCACACTGGTGTGAGGCTACTCCCTTTGAATGGGCCTGCTCCTGTGCCCAGAACAGCTGCCTGTTGACAGGCTGTCTCAAATTAGATGTGGCTGAAATTATTATGAGCAGTGCATCCACCATGACTTAACTCAGACATAGCTTATATCAAGAGTTTACACTGCCACTAGCATGAGCTGCTTATAATCATGATATTTTGGAACAGGGGTGCATATCTTAAATGCCACCCATGGGCTGCAGTGACTTTGGCTGTCAAGTCAGCTGTCAGGGGAGCACCTGTTACCTGAACCTGATCTGTGCCACTGTAGGGCAGGCACTGCAATCAGGCTACCGACGCATAGGTGCACTGGTGTACACTATTCTTTTGGCATGGACCTTATGAAAGGGGAACCTGATCAGCAGATTACCCTTTCAGAGATAGAATTACTCGCATCATTTCATTAATTAATACAAATGAAAGAAAACAGGGCTTTCACACCCTTGCCAGAAGATGTTTATTCACAGCTCGATAGTCACTGTTATAGACTCTAAGGCTATATTTACTGCACCATGGCTGTCTATGATGCAATCACTGCTCAGTTAGTAACTTACAATACAGCTAGACCATGTACTACAGCATACATATACAAAAACCTCAGCCAAATCTGGAAGGTCTGACTTCTAGTCAGCCAACATCAGCAGGCTATCATGGAAGCACTATAAACTAGACTTCCTGGTCCACATTCCATCAACCAGGTAACCCCTACCAACTCTTGGACCAAGGGATTGATGCTGGAATCCTGCCTGTTCATATGTTCATGAAATATTGAATGTGCACATTGAAAATTGTACTATTATCAAGAGTTAAAGGGCCACCAATTTACAAAAAAAGAAGCTGACATACAGGCTTATGCAGTGAGGTGATGGTATCATGAAATCACTCTTACTCTCTGAGCCAGTGTTGGGTCCGGATCTATCAGCAAATTAAAATCAAGCCCCCTGTATTTGGGCCCTATCTGTGCAGGAAGTCATCTTCCCTAATTGCGAGAGAATTATTGTAGCCTTCGTGAATATTGCCCAGGCCTGGCAGTTTACCATGTGCCCCCAGGCCAGGGACGGGCCACGACATACCAACAACCCACTCTACCCCAGCTGTGGAAGGAGAACAGTGTTAGGAAACTGGCCAGAGGAAGAGCTATAAGAATCACGTAACAGGGGATTAGGTTTTCCACGACCTCCATAGACTGTGACATACACCCAGTGTGAACCATTAACGAGGTGCATTATAATTACACCTTCGACCCCCAGAGCATCGGGATAAATGGCTCATTTACTTTGGTGTGGAATACGCCCATCCAGCTGCAGACCCCTGCTTGGTAATTCAAAGCAAATTCACAGGGCCCATCGGGACAAAGTCCCCAGGACTGAATACCATGTACCTCCAACAGTCTAACCAAGCATCCGCTTTTTACCCGGTAAATCCATGACATATCACATTTGGCCGGGGCCCATCCCCAAAGCCAAAATACACCTAACAGTTTGAAAGCATGCATGCATCCTCTCAGGATAAATAACAACTAAGATCTACTCCAAGGCAGCTGTAGTCTGCCAGACCATTCATAATCAAGTCCCCATTTCCCCCCACTACTGGCCTGTTCATTTCTTAAGAGGGGGATAGGAGGTCCCCTTGCCCCTAGTTTAGGCTGTATACACACGCCTCATACCTTTGCCTGCTTTCAGTCACCAATTTCACATGTGCTCCATGGTCCCCGCATAAGCCTGCTTCCCACCAGAGCAGGGACCCCTCACTGCCACCAACGCACCATCGCCCATTCTTGTTTGGGTGATTCCTACTCTCCCCCCAAGGTTTATGCCAGGATGAAGCGTGGGTGAGTAGGTCAGCCACAGTGCACTTGTGCCCAATCGACCACTCTCTTCTGCAGTCCTTTGACCAGGCAGCAGCCCAGTACAGACAGACCAGCCATCAATGCATCACTCTCAATTTCCTTTCCCTTACTCCAGGGGTTCATGCTGTCTCACCTGAATGCACCACACATGTTTCCAGTCCCCATATCTGCTGCAGTCCCAGGACGAGTGGGCGTGCAAGTGGGGTCTGCTGGGAGTGGACCTCTGACGCCCTCGCACCTCCTCCATGGAGTGGGCAGGCAAGACGCAGTTCTTCTGTGGTGCTCCCAGGTCGCACCTGGCAAACACGTCATGGGTAGTCTGGGTATCGTGTATGTGGGCACTAGGCTGATCAGTTGCCCCAGGTGGATCACCAGTACCGACTAACCACCTCCGCTCTCCCTGCAATTAGGGTCCTTTGCCATGCCCCAGCGGGTCACTCTTGCTGCGCCCCCATGAGTCTCTTGTGACTCTGCTGCTTTTCCTCTTGCTTTCCTTATAACAGTCTCTTCTTCTCTCTTTTCAGTCCCCATCCAGTCATCAGGGTTGGCATTTCCATTGTCAAGATGCATGCACCATTCCATGGGTCCCTTGGGCTGCTGGTGCAGCCTACTGCCAGATATTGGGTAAATGTGGTAATATAGTAAGCAAAACACTTTTGTATAGATTAAATAAAAACTGTATTCAATCATCCCATGGTCTCCAGGTGTTTTTATGCATCTATCTTCAGGTGTCAAGAAGTGTGTGCCCCTCAATCTAGAAGTGTTCTAAATGGGCCAGTGGCAACCCAATTATCACGAGAACCGATAATTTGATTGCTCACAGCACACCAACCAATATAGGTATAAATTGATGGTGTGAAAAAATGTGTATGACATGCCATAACATAAAATATAACAAAATTTAACATACCTAATACAAGTGATGTGATTAATCTTGAGGGTGAGGGTCTCGCCCTCAAATCTACATGCCTCGTCAGTCCTGCATCAGTCCACTCACCTCAACCACCTCACCTTTCCCAGTCCCTCTCTCACGTCCCCTATGATACCCATGCCCCCCACTTCCCTCTTTGAACACAACCTTTCCCCCATTCATCCCTAACCACCCACTACTTCAACACATCACCCTTTCCCTAGCAACGATTCTCAAACAGCACCAACCCTGACACCACTGTTCACCACATCTACACTTACCACCCCCCACCAACCTCTTATCCCATGCCATTCCTTGCACAAAAGCCTGTATCCACCTGCTCTCTCTTCCTGCTCTAGATCCACCATCCACATGGTGCGCTCCTACCTTTAGAACCCCTCAACCTGACCAACGCCATCCCTCCAGTCACACCGACTGACCCAGTCCAACCATTCACACCCTCCTTCCCAGTGACCAAAAACATCCTACTGGCCACTCTGACCAACCCGGTCCTGTCAGCCCTGGACGCCCAGGGAAGCACCTCCCCCTCCACTTTCCACAAAGTCACCTGCCTCCTTTTCAATGAACGCTCAGTGACCAAACACAGACACAGCATCTATGACTTACTAACCGCAGACAATCCTGATCCCATTTTCATCACTGAAACATGGTTTTAAGGTGATTTCAAACCAATTGCACATGTAAAATTCCCACCTTACTACTCACTCATCTCCCACAACAGACCCTCAGGAGGAGGCAGAATAGCCATCCTCCACAAAACACACATCTCCATCACCCTCAACGAAAACACAGCCCTGCACAGCTAACTGCACATCCTTTCTAGTCAAACTCACTCTGCTGCCCACTCTCTCGCACAGCTTCGTACTCATCTACAGGCCTCTGGGATACGACAGACATTTTGTCAACAGCCTATGTGGCTCACTAGCAATTACATTGGTTAACCACCAAGCACTCACTCTAGTAGGGGACTTAAATATCTGCACACATAATCTCACAGACAAGGTCCATCACTACCAGAATGCAGATACCAAGGTCAATGCAGCCTTGCTGCACACATTGTACTGATCTCACATAACCATAGCACCATGACTAGCATTAGTGTAACACTTTGAGCAGTGATCCTAAATAAGAAAGAATAGGAATAACAAATAATTTGTTTTTGGACTCATTAAAGGTTTATTTCAGGCACACTACAGGGGGTGAGTCACTGATTTAGTCTGTTCGTAAACACCTCTATTCAGCCTTTCATCCTTCTGATTTTGATAAATGAGTACCAACACAGGTTGGGTGATATTGTATGTATATTTGCTCTATAGAAAGCACTTATGCGTAAGTGGATTATAATAATTCATCATTATCATTTGGCCTTGGAAGTCTGCTTGCATTCACAGTATTTGGTCATATTGGCCTATACACACTGATATAAATGATACATATGGTGATCCATTCTTGTATGAAATGTATAGCACATCATAGTGATATCGTAACCATAGTTTTCATAGTGTACTTAGGAACAATGCTATGTGATGCTACTTCCTGTTTTGTCAAGGGGTGAAAGGCTATGTTTCTTTGCTTCTGGTGATATCACTTCAGCTGGTGGTCAAATAACATCACTTCCTGTGATCTAATCAGAGGTCAAAGGTCATGTGATGTCACGTCCGCTACCCCAGGCATTTTGGTGAAATGACGTCCCTGGAGGAGGTGGTATCGCCCTGATAGCTGGAGAATCACTTCCCTTCAGACAGTGTAACACATCCATTGATGGCAACACTGACCTTCTATCACTCAACTCTCGCCATCACCCACATACACTATCACATTTCACCTCATCTACCACCCACCCGGCCCCCTCCATAACTTTGAGTCAAACCTACTCCATATTCTCCAGGACACCTTAAAAGCCTCCTCAAAAATGATCTGGTTAGGAGACCTTAATTTGGGCCTTCATAACCCTAAGACCCACAAGCAACGTCGCTATCTGATGCACTAGACACCCTAGGCTTCTGTCAGCACCCTACCAATCCCACCCAGAGGAAAGGACGTCCTCTAGACTGGATTGCTGACCACAATTGCGAGGTCGCCACCAGTGCCATCACACCCTGTCCCTGGTCAGACTACCATATCATCCACCTCTCCATCCCACATCCATCCAAACCTAAAGTTACACTCAACCCCATACCTCCAGCAACTACTTGAAGCTCTCGGAACCTCACCAGAGACAACATCTTGCCCCTGCTCAACAACCCTGGCCTGCAGCCCCCATTCAATTCCAACCCCAACTCATTAGTGGATATATACTCCTCAATCCTCTCTAATGCAGTAAACACCATAGCCCCCCTAGGCCCACACAAATCCAAAACAGTCAGACATTCCAATTCCTGGTTTACCCCCAACCTTCTGGTACTGTGCAATCAGAAACGACAAGCCCAGTTAGCTTGGCTAAAGGATTCCACCGACACTTTGAAAAATGAGTTCACCATGATATCCAAACTGTATAAATCCACCACAATCACAGCTAAATCAAATTCATTCAATTCTAGAATCAGTAATGCCAATTCTGATGCAAAAGAAATCTTTACTATCTTCAGAAAACGTGAATCTCTTGCCCCACCCCCCACGACCATCACTAAAACTTTACTTGGTGTTCAGACTTCTAAGCAGCACTATTAGGCAAAATGTACACCCTGAACATGAAAATCCTTGTGTAATAAGCAAAATTTAAAAATGACCCCACAGCAACAAGTCACAGCTGCATTTCACCTCCCCATTCCCCCCACCACTCAGTTCTTCTTTAGAGACCTCTCTGAAAGTGAAGGCTTAAAATTGATCAGAAGCTTGAAACCCTTAAAATGCAAAGGTGATGTATGCCCCGCATACCTCATCAAAGAATGTACTGACTTGCTAGCCCCCTTTATCACATCCTTCATAAACGCATCCTTCACTAAAAGCACTGTTCCATCTAGCCTCAAAGAAGCTTGGGTCCTCCCTCTCCTGGAAAAAAAAAATTGCTAGACCCAGCCATTGCATCTAACTATAGGACAATCACCACTGTCCTCTTCCTACTAAAAATCCTGGACCATGCAGCCTTCCTACAAGTTTAGCAGTTCCTGGATGACAACCATATCCTAGGGATGCAACAATCTGGCTTCCGCCCGGGGCACGGTACTGAATCCGCCCTCCTCAACTTAAAAAAATAGGTAGAAGGGATCAGGGATCATGGAATTTCTTCCCTGCTCCTCATGCAAGACGTATCCACTGCATTTAACCAGATCAACCACCAAATTATCTGCCACCATCTCTACACATACGCTAACCTCTCCCCACCAGCTACTGCCTGGATCGCAACCTTCTTGGAAGGAAGGGTCATAAGGGTCTTCTATGAGACTGCTAACACCTCTCCATCTCCCATCACTTGTGGTGCACCTCAAGGATCTTGCATTACCCCAACCCTATACAATATCTCTACCAGGATACTTTTTAATATCCTAGACTCCCTTGGCATGGCCTACACCAACTATGTTGACAATACCCAAATCCTGATCCCATGACTCCGACAACCTCAACAAGATCTATTCTACAATACAGGTTTGGATGGCAGCAAACCATCTTTGTCTCAATAGCGGCAAAGTGGAAATCTTGATTGTTGGCTGACCTAATGCCCTCAATTCTCTCAACAATCAATACACCGTCTTCCAGATTGACAATTGCTCAATCCCCGTCTCAACCACACTAAAGGTCCTAGGAGTCTACCTTGATGCCTCTTTCACTATGACCAGACAAGGAAGCACCATCTCCTCCTCAGCAGCATACGCCACACAGGTCCTCAATGCTGCCAGACCCTTCCTCTCCACAAATAACTGCCTTACCATTGCCCGTGCAATCATCGGCTCCAAGATCGACTACTGCAATGTCTTATTCACAGGCACTTCCTCTGGAAATATCCATGAACTTCAAGTCATCCAAAACAATGCCCTGAGAGCAGTCCTTAATAGTCAGAAAAGAGAGCACATATCCAAACCCAGAAGAGAAGCACACTGGCTCCGCATCCAGGAGCATAGCACCTTCAAAACACTCTCCATTGAGCACAAGCACCTCTCCAATACAGCGTTCCCACCTTGCCCAAAGAATCACTAAAGTTCACTGCAGAAGACTCACTATGGCCCCCCATACTGATCATCTAAAGTAAAGAGATACAAAGCAGCCGGTGGCTCTAGTTTCCCTTACCTTGCTGCAAAACTTTAGAACGACCTTCCCCCCTCCTTGAGGGTTGAGAAATCTTATTGGATCTTTCGTAAAGCTTTCAAAACTCAGCTCTTCTCCTAACCAGTAACTCCCCTTGCCCACACTGCCGACTCGTCAGATGAAAGGATTTTGTTAACACACAGGGATCTACAACACCACTCAACTGTGTGTTAACATTTATGATAATGCCACACTATTAAAGCAACTGTGTTACCCTTTTTAAATACACCTATGCTACCCTTTCTTTTTACATGAAAAAACATGATTGTATGACATAGTTTGACTATATGATGTGTACCTGTAATAGTGCCTCAATGACTCTGAGTTGTATGTGCACTATACAAATGAAATAAATAAATATGTGGGCATTCAAGAAAAAGCATAAACATTTGCACTGGTCTCCAACAAGCTCCCACCTCTAACCATTGAGGTCTGTCACTCTCCTTAAGAGGTTATTTTGAATAACCTCCAAGAAAAAGGAATTACAATGGCCCCAAGTCCCACTTCCATGCAAAACTGAGGAATGGACCTTTGCCTACAACACGTTTAGACAGTTGTCCAATCTTTTCCCCCCATAATTTAAATAAAATCTTAGCAGCCCTCTAAATGCAACAGAGTGCCCCTCCCAACCATCCTTATATGGAGGACCTAACTACCACTATTAGCAAATAATAAAACCAGATAATTATATGCACATTTACCACGTACATTTTAACATTTCTAATACAGCATGAGTGCTTAAAGCCCCCTTTACCAAAGACCATGATCTTGTCTTCTATAATTTCATCTCCAAGCTGTGGTCACCAACTGATGTATTTGCACATAGTAAATCTTGTTGTAGTCAACCTGTTGTAAGATCGATAAGTGCTGTGTCATCAGCATACAACAACGTGCCATATGTAATGCTTTGCAGATGTGGGGGGGGGGGATTCTTGCTAGGGACCTTTGAGGATTAAAATCAGAGAGGAAGAGAATGAATAATAGTGGGGCCAGGGAGCATCATTGCCTAACTCCTTGATTCATTGGGAAATCAGAATAGTAATCGTTGGTCCTAGAGAAGTGGTCTGTAACCTTTGGCTCTCCAGATGTTTCGCACTACAATTCCCATGATATCTGGCTATTGAATATGCTGGTTAGGGATGATGAGAGTTGTAGTCAAAAACATCTGGAGGGCCAAAGGTTGCAGAGCAACATATCACTGCTGAGGTTGCCACATTCATCCTTTGGATCAGTTCCTAACAATCTCAAAGGAACACCATTCCTATCCAGCTCACACCATAGGACAATCCGACCCAAAGAATCAAAGGACTTTGTCAGATCTAGAAAGGCCTCATAAAAATGGCAACTTCTGACTTTTTGCTTTTGTCCATGGTGATGTTCAACAGTAAACACTGGCGACTTGTGCTGAAGCCTTTCCTGGAAGCTGCCTGCAAGTCAGTCAAGATGTTCTGATGGATAGCTCATTCCTCCAACCTTAGTAACAAACATCTTGTAAAGATCTTGCATGATATTTCTAGAAGTGAGATTGTATGATAACAATGAGGATCAATTACTGAACCTTCCATGATGTGGGCAGAGTCCGCGTCTGGGCTATTACATTAAGCACACATAACAACAGAGGAGCCCACCATTCTGAGAACCACTTAAATTCCTCCGGCCTTTGGCCGTTCGGGCCAGTAGCCTCGCTCTTTATGACCAATATGATACAAGAGACATTATCCTCAAGGAAAAAGCTCATGTTTTCTATGTCCGCATTGGTTTTCCATTAAGCGTATTTGCACCTTTGCGTAAAATGTCTTTAAAATATTGCATCCAAAATGAAGTGAGAATTGAACTAGCATCACACTCCTCTCTCTACTCAAAGCCCTCAACCAAATGTGAGCAACCAGTTAGGAACTCTACGCAATGATGAAATCAATGAGTTATGTGAGGCTGTTATATCCGTAATGTTGAGAAGAAATCATTTGAGGAGTTCGAGTGATGATGCATCGCTACCTGAGAACACAGGAAGCCAGCGGTCAACATGCAGGCCTCCTGCACAGTCAAATACAATGAGAAGGTGGAAAGGAACCGCGTCACATCCTTCTGATGCCAAGGTTCCAACCAAAGGGATAATGCCTGATTTATATTCATCCAAAATCAGGGCTTGATATTGCTATACTCTCCAGCTATCGTCATGTCTCCCTCAGCCTTCCCTTGCAGTCTTCTCGTCTTGTAATCAGCCCTTTTCCAAGCTGACAGCAATGCCCATTTCTTCCTGATTTATTTCCCCATTGACATTTTTAAGGGCAGTTCATAGTGTCCCATTGCAAATTGCATTTGTCGTCGGGGGGATGGGAGGGCTATAGTATAAGTAATTAAATTAAACAATCCAGATAGATACATTAAATAGGTACTCCGTTTAAGCTGCCACAGTGGCAGCTGGTACATTCATCTAGTGGAGGGCCCTGAAAATGTTACTTCAACTGGTCCAAGCAAACATAGTGAACGAGCACAACCCCATTAATGGAGTTTGTGAGCATTCTCTCCCATTAACTTTTTTATACAATGTGTTAAAAGGGTAGTTTTTGCAGCTAACCATACAATGTACAATTGGTTGTCCTTGGGAAATTCTAAGAGATGGCAGGTAATCACCAATAGTACACAGTAGCATTTCCCAACACATTGTAATTCTGGGAGTCTCCACAGAAAGAAACATGAAGCCTGTCCCAACAATATATGTCAGCATTGCCCTGTACACAAATGTTCATGCTGTCAGTGCCCAACAAAGTATGCCAGCCTTGCCCTGCAAAAGACATGTTCATGCTGGCTATGTCCAATATATGTCACAATTGAAAGTGAAGTAAAACATTATCATGCTGGCTATGCCCAATGCATGACACATTCTTGGGGGCTGTGCCCAATATCACCTAGTATTGCCATTGTATGGAGACGTGTTCATGCTGCATGTGTACAATATGTGCTGACATTCCACAGTAATAATCCATTCATGCTGGCTGTGTCTGATATAAGTCATGCCACTTTGACAACACATTCTCAAGCTGCCTGTGCCTAATACAAGCCATTGCTGCCCTTGAATAAATGCATTAATTCTGGCTGTGCCAAAATGATGCCAGTATTCCATTATAAGAACTGATTATAATGTTGCCTGAGCCCAATATGTGCCCTCGTACCACTGTAAAAGCGCATGTTCATGCTGCCTGTCCTCTGGTCAATATTTACAAAAAATGAAAAGGGGCTGTCTGGAAGGTTTTCAATTAATAATACATCTGGAATTGCTGGGGAACCCACTGGTCCATCGTTTGTCTGCCTGCTGTGCGGTGACTGAATGGGACTCACACGCAGATCAGGCTTATGCCCACCCCAAATGGGGCAGTCCAGGCCATAATCCTAGACCATATGCATGAAACCACAAGTATCCCAAATATGCTTCCGGCTGATTGGCCACCAGCAATGAGGTGAAGAGTGGATCTCTGGGAATGGCAAGCTTGGCCGAGCGTACCCACCCTACTTGTGGTGACCATTGAAGGTTTTGAATGAATCCTAACCTTGGCCATTGTTCTCAGCAAAGCCCTCAGGACCATTGCTTTTCAGCCTTCATGCCAATGCACAAGGGGACAGAACACATGCAAATTGGTTTTGATCTTACCTGCAATCCATGTCCTTAGCACTTAAATGGTTTAGTGCAGACTAGCCCTAACTGCTTGGTTCTTCTGTACAAGAAGATGTGATGTCTGATTTTAATATGGCTTGCGTTTTTCTTATGCTACGATTTTTTAGAGTGATCCAAATAAAGTTGAATCACTCCTGCAAAATGATGGTTAAGATATTGATGTAATGTACAGCTGTTGTGATATCTTCTCCACCATTGCCACATTGGCGTCATGCCTTGTAATCAGCCCTTTTCCAAGCTCAGTGTAATTCCCACTTCTTCCTCTTGGGTTCCACCTTAAAAGGTTTAATGACAATTGGTGATTTATCATCATAAAGGTGAAGTCTTTTTTTGAATGTGGTGTTCTATATTAGAAATAATTGAATGAAACTAATAAACTAAAAAACTAGCCAATCCATGTCTGCTAAGGACATGGATTGACTAGGTATTCTGTTCAAGATGCCACAGTGGTCTTGGATGAATTGTACTAGTGAAGGAGTGAGATCATGTTTGTCATAGCTGCCCGAGTGCAGTGAGCAAGTACAAATCAGTCAGGGGAGTGTGTGAGTGGTCCCCCGTGAAATACTTTAAAATAATGAGTAGAAATTGTGCATTTTACAGCATACATTTCAGAACAACCGTATAAAACTAGAAATAAATGTACAATTGGTTCTGTATGGGAACACTTGAAAAACTCCAAGAGAAGGTAGGACTCCAACAGTATGCAGCAGCATTTTGCAACACATTGTAAAGCTCGTAGTCTCCAAAGAAAACTTGTGAGGGTCTTCTAATCATTAGATGCCATCATTGCCATGGAGAACACATTTCCATGCTGCGAGTAGTCAATATATGCCACTTTGTCCACAGCAGAAGCACATTTTCATGTTGTCAATATATGCGTCAGCATGCCACCAGAAGAACACATTGAAGGTGGCTGTGGCCAGTACATGCAAGTTTTGCCACTGTATGAACACATTGAGAAGTTGCATCTACATAGTATGTCAGCATTCTACAATTAGAACACAATTCATGCTGCCTGTGTCTAATATATGCCAGCATGCCACTGTAACAACACATGTTCATATTGCCAGCCCTGCACCCAATATGCCTCTTTAAAAATATGATTACGAGACTTGTGCCCACAATATATACCAGCACTGCTATGGCACAATGTCACGTTGCCCGCGCCAAAAATATATGCCACCATTGCCACACTAAACAATGTTAATGTTGCATCTGCCAACAACATATATGCCAGCATTGCCCAGTAAAATGTGTTTTAATGCAAATAGCGCCTCTGGGCCCTGGCTCCCCCTACCAGCTTCATTCTCTTCATATGCATACAAGCATGTCCACACCCACCCACTCTCGCACACATGCGCACCCGCTCTCAGACACATGCCCACACTCTCTCATACATGCCCTGGATAGCACATGTGCACACACCTGCTCTCAGATAGACACCCCTGCTGTCTCATAGAGAATTGTACTCTCAGATGCATGCACATACTCTCAAACATGCATACACTTTCCCACGCACAGGCTCACAGGCTCCAATCACATTCACATCTAAATGTTGGTGGATTGAATCACTTTAAACCTGCTAGAATGACTGGAATTATTTGGAGCTCATACTTTGAATAATTGTATTGGACCATGATTTAAATGTTTCAACAGAGGAATCAGTCCCTTAGGCTAGCTCGACCTTTAGCTTTACATGTCATTAATTTTGTTTTCAAATTCAATCAGCATGTACACACAGTTCAGAAAAATATTGTTCTTGGATCTTAGATTATACATGGAATATGATGCACTTCATAGACGAATTATGCTTCGAAAAAGCGCTAAAGCTAAAAAGCTATTTAGCTCAACAAGTGGCTGCAGACACTCAACAAGTCTAAGCAAAAAGGACGAGCATACTCGTCCTTGGCACTTAAGGGGTTAATAATATCGCTTTGGGAGAATGATTACGGACCAAGAGAAACCGATGTCAAAAGATAATATACTGTCAAGAAATATCAAAGATTGAACATTTCGAAACAATGGGCTACGATAAAAGGATTTTCTTTGGAGTGGCTTCAAAACCAGGCTAAAAAGTCCAAGAATGGAGTCACTAAATCCACGCATGCTACTGCCAAGCAACCAGAACAATATATTGATGTTATTGCTAATTGCTCAGCAAAAAACAAACATACCACACTATTAACTAACAACTGGAATTTATTACAACTAGGCACATAACTTTGTGAATACATTGGAAATAAACTACGGATTGTGTATAAAAGCAACCGCGCTTTAAAATTGCCTCTGTCAACGTCATTTAATATTTAACAATAGGACAACCAAGGCATAGAACATTGGGGCTGTGCAAATGCGGCTCCTTCCGCACGTGCGCGTTTGTTTTGAATACAATTAAATATTAAATGAAAACCAAAACGGCGGTCACACCTCCAATGCTAATTTCACTGAAGTAATAAGCGCAACAAACTTAAAATGGTAGATCCAGAGCAATACAATGTGAACTACTCCTGTAATACTGCCGGAACAGGGGCACCTGACTGGTTCAGGTGGCTTTCCAGAGCAGGATCAACATCAGAGTACAGAAACGTTGCACTGGTGCAAGTGCATAATTGCACTGTATTGCACATATTAGAAAACTATTGCACCATGACAAGTACAGTTTGACATGGTATAAGCACCAGGGCAAAAATTGCCCATGGGCAAAAAAGATACATTTTCACTACATTATCGCAACAGGGCAAAATGTGCCCTGGTGCTAAAAAGGAATGGTATTAGCACAAGTGCAAACTTTGCCCTGGTGAAAACAACGAATTGAAAATGTATCTTGCCGGACTTTGCACTACAAAAAATAGACTATGCACAGTTCCATGAATCAGGGTTTTGTGTTGGCAGTGCAAAGTCACTTTTCAGCAGTGCAAATTCACGTTGAACCAGGCAAATATTCCATGAATCGGGCCCTTAGGCTCCGCACATCTTCCATTGGTACCTCTCTCCTGCAGCAGACTATCTATACCCTAACAGGAACCATTACCATTACATGGACATACAGATGGCATGTGATGCCAATCTGACTGCAATCCACTGCTGTGACTGATTGCCATGTCCCTCCCATAGTGGCATGGATTTGCAGAACAGCACTCGGAATATGAACACCTACAGAAGACACTGTACTTAGCTGTGGGTGAATGGCCGCACAAACAATGCAATGTGCAAAGGCAGCAGGAGGAGAGATGGGGACAAGAATGGGGGAGCAGGTGGTGGCACAGGAGCAAAGCAATGCCAATGCAAACCCACACATGCGTGTTGCAAGACCAACACCACTTCACATGGCATACATCAACCAACCCTCCCGAAAAAAACTGCGGCAGAGTAATATGCCATAGTGCCATCGACACATGTTGAGTGAGAAAACTACAGGTTCCAAAATACCTAGTGCACGATGAATGAAACAATCCTTTTTCCAAAATCTCATCTGACTGTGGGCATACTAAGAAACAGCGAAAAATACAATTATTACCCAATGATAAAAGGGACTTTCCAGTTAAGGTTGTATAAAAATATCTACTGTATTATTATTCAGCAGACAGCTCTAGCACATTACAAAATACAACCCACCCTGTAATGGAACGCAGAGCACAGACAGTTTCAAGAAGGAAAAGGGATGCACTCTGGATACTGACAGGAGGGTAGTCTGTAAAGTAATTAATCGCAATAGTTTGAGGATTCTTGGCTTCAGCACAAAGGGAGCAATGGGTCATACAATTGTCACTAAGGGCCTTCGGAGAAAGACCATGGGGACAGAACCACAATGTACATTATGTTTGTAGAGGTTCTTGGTGTTCGACAGGGTCAAGTCCGTTTCAGGGTGCTTTGCAGCTCCTGCAACAGAGTTCAAGACAGGAGGTAGTTGCAGGTATCAGGCGGTAGGCAGTTTGGTGAGTGAGACTGGACGGACGGCTGCAGGAGGGCCTACATGGCAGCTCCGGGTCAGGAATCATTGCCTCAGAGCTGGTTGGTGGGTCCGAAGCACTGGTCGAGGCATCTCCGACAATGTTAGCAACTGCAGCGTGACAACAGTCAGCGGTGCAGTCAGTTGCAGTTCAAGGGGCTCGACTGGCTTGAAAATGTCATTTAATGCGGATGCTGGTTGATGCTGTCGATGCATTCCTCCTAGCTCCTTCACTGGGCTTGGAGTTCCTTTAAGGCAGAGGCCCAAAGCTGAGGAGAGTGTTGCAGGCACCGGCCTTGCCCTGGGTTTGGTTCATAGACTCTCTGGCACTTCCCACCTAGGAAGCTGCTTGCAGAGCCTAGCAGGGCACAATGTGTGCTGGCTGGGTACCAGTTCTGGAGCTGCTGGAGGATCCTCTGGATTCAGTATATCCCTCTGTCCCCTGGGAGATGTTTAGGGTAGGGGTCTTGCTTCCCTCTTTGGAGATCCTGGCCTTCCTTCACTGGCAGAAGCTGTAAGGCACACTGTACCTTTGGACAGGGTCCAATGCTGAGATCTTCTTGTTACTTCTTGCAAAGTCTTCAGATGATCTACCCAAAAGAGGGGCTTTACCCTCTTTTAAAGCCAAATGGGCCACAGTGATTGGTGTAGGCTATGCCTACCTTAATGAACCAATGCATGAGGTCATACCCAGGGTGCTTTGCAACAGAAATGGTAATGTGGTGAAAACATGTAATTGTAAGTCCCACCCATATTCCTGTCTGTTGTGGATCAAAGTGTTTCTCTGGTTAATTGAGCTCTCTGTGGTTCCTGATTAAAGCAGCAGGTCCCCCTTGAAGCTATGGCGATAACAGAGCTTGGGCCTCAATACAAGCCTGGCAGTCCGGAAATAAGGGGGCCAGTAGCAATGTACTGACACCCTTTCCAGACCGCCAGACTACGAGAATGCCTGCAGGGGCCAGTGCCCCCGGCAGGTATAACCTACCAGGAGCAGTGGCCCATGCAGGCATGGTTTTCACTGAAGCAGCAGCACCATTAGCAAGAGTGGTGGTGCTTCAGTGTACCCATTCGTGTGGAGTTCTATGGGACTCCACGGGAATGGGGACTTATACTTTCCGCTGCTTGACATGCCAGGCCACCGGGACTTCCAATGTTCCAGTGGTATCAGGATCTCAGGCAGCAGAACAGCGTTACGCGATTGGCGGCAACCCACCGTTAGCACTGGTGGGTTGCCGCCGATCTTGTAATGAGGCCCTTTCTGTCTCCATCAAATCACATACTCCTACCCTCTGAGTGGGGTCCCCCTGTCGGGGTTGCCCACTGTAAACACATGTACCAGAAATGACACTTCACTGACCTTGATACTGAGGGGCTGGTGCTAGCTTGAAGTTGACACAGAGCATATCAAAGGTTATTGGGGTTTTCCTGTCCTTTGTTAGTCCTGAGACCACACACCCCGTTGGCCTGTTTGAATTAACTCTGATTAGTATGTGAGGCTGCCACTAGCAGCTAACAAAGGAAAGAGCAGACCCATGGAGACTTTGTTAGTTAATTAGGCTGGCCATGGCAGGGCGAAGGATTTGCCTCCCCGCTTCTGAGATGCCTTGATGTATACTTGGCTGAAATATGCCAACTAACAGGGTAATTCATAGAATTTCGCAGAAAAGTGTCGCAAGCGGCTGGCGCAGAGTGTCCGCGTGCGATTGTCTGCGCCAGGCACGTGCGCTAAAACCGATTTCCGCGCACAGCGTATTCATGGATTTTAGGCTCCCAAACCAGCCGTGGCGCAGAGTATCGCAGCGACCCTGCAGCAGCGGCAGTAACGCCCCCAAGAATGCCCTCGCGCAAGGAAAAGCCATCAAAATCGCTAAATCATCGCAAAGGGCTGCGCTAACCCTGGACCAGTTTACAGGGCTGCCAAACAAGGAACGCAAAGCGGGTAATGTGCATATCAGGGGTACGCGTGAAGTTATACACGCGATTAGCCAGGGTACGTGTATTTCAGGGGTGCGCGGGAAGTTCCACACGCGAATAGCCTGGGCGCGTGTATTTCAGGGGTGCGCGGGAAGTTTTACACGCGATTTCAGCAGGGTACGTGTATTTCAGGGGTGCGCGGGAAGTTCCACACGCGATTAGGCTGGGTGGGTCCTCACATGTGTTCCCTGTACACCCTCGACGGCCCCTGCAGGCAGCCCACAAAACAGGGGATTACCCTGCACACCTGCTCATGTCCCCCTGCACCCCCACCCCCCAGCAGTGCAGGGGCAGCCTCCACCAGGCCCCCACCCATGTCTCCCACCACCCCCACCCCCCAGCAGTGCAGGGGCACCCTCCACCAGGCTCCCACTCATGTCTCCCACCACCCCCACCCCCCAGCATCCAGGGGCACTCTCCACCAGGCCCCCACTCATGTCTCCCACCACCCCCACCCCCCAGCAGTGCAGGGGCACCCTCCACCAGGCCCCCACCCATGTCTCCCACCACCCCCACCCCCACCCCCCAGCCACCAGGGGCAGCCTCCACCAGGCCCCCACTCATGTCTCCCACCACCCCCACCCCCCACCATCCAGGGGCACCCTCCACCAGGCCCCCACTCATGTCTCCCACCACCCCCATCCCCCACCATCCAGGGGCACCCTCCACCAGGCCCCCACTCATGTCTCCCAGCGTGCTACGTGTATTTCAGGGGTGCGCGGGAAGTTCCACACGCGAATAGCCTGGGCGCGTGTATTTCAGGGGTGCGCGGGAAGTTTTACACGCGATTTCAGCAGGGTACGTGTATTTCAGGGGTGCGCGGGAAGTTCCACACGCGAATAGCCTGGGCGCGTGTATTTCAGGGGTGCGCGGGAAGTTTTACACGCGATTTCAGCAGGGTACGTGTATTTCAGGGGTGCGCAGGAAGTTCCACATGCGAATAGCCTGGGCGCGTGTATTTCAGGGGTGCGCGGGAAGTTTTACACGCGATTTCAGCAGGGTACGTGTATTTCAGGGGTGCGCGGGAAGTTCCACATGCGAATAGCCTGGGCGCGTGTATTTCAGGGGTGCGCGGGAAGTTTTACACGCGATCTCAGCAGGGTACGTGTATTTCAGGGGTGCGTGGGAAGTTCCACACGCGATTAGGCTGGGTGGGTCCTCACAGGTGTTCCCTGTACACCCTCGACGGCCCCTGCAGGCAGCCCACAAAACAGGGGACTACCCTGCACACCTGCTCATGTCCCCCTGCACCCCCACCCCCCAGCAGTGCAGGGGCAGCCTCCACCAGGCCCCCACCCATGTCGACCCCACCCCCACACCCCATCATTGCAGGGGCACCCTCCACCAGGCCCCCACTGATGTCTCCCACCACCCCCACCCCCCAGCCACCAGGGGCGGCCTCCACCAGGCCCCCACTCATGTCTCCCACCACCCCCACCCCCCACCATCCAGGGGCACCCTCCACCAGGCCCCCACTCATGTCTCCCACCACCCCCACCCCCCACCATCCAGGGGCACCCTCCACCAGGCCCCCACCCATGTCTCCCACCACCCCCACCCCCCAGCCACCAGGGGCAGCCTCCACCAGGCCCCCACTCATGTCTCCCACCACCCCCACCCCCCACCATCCAGGGGCACCCTCCACCAGGCCCCCACTCATGTCTCCCACCACCCCCACCCCCCACCATCCAGGGGCACCCTCCACCAGGCCCCCACTCATGTCTCCCAGCGTGCTACGTGTATTTCAGGGGTGCGCGGGAAGTTCCACACGCGAATAGCCTGGGCGCGTGTATTTCAGGGGTGCGCGGGAAGTTTTACACGCGATTTCAGCAGGGTACGTGTATTTCAGGGGTGCGCGGGAAGTTCCACACGCGAATAGCCTGGGCGCGTGTATTTCAGGGGTGCGCGGGAAGTTTTACACGCGATTTCAGCAGGGTACGTGTATTTCAGGGGTGCGCGGGAAGTTCCACACGCGAATAGCCTGGGCGCGTGTATTTCAGGGGTGCGCGGGAAGTTTTACACGCGATTTCAGCAGGGTACGTGTATTTCAGGGGTGCGCGGGAAGTTCCACATGCGAATAGCCTGGGCGCGTGTATTTCAGGGGTGCGCGGGAAGTTTTACACGCGATCTCAGCAGGGTACGTGTATTTCAGGGGTGCGTGGGAAGTTCCACACGCGATTAGGCTGGGTGGGTCCTCACAGGTGTTCCCTGTACACCCTCGACGGCCCCTGCAGGCAGCCCACAAAACAGGGGACTACCCTGCACACCTGCTCATGTCCCCCTGCACCCCCACCCCCCAGCAGTGCAGGGGCAGCCTCCACCAGACCCCCACCCATGTCGACCCCACCCCCACACCCCATCATTGCAGGGGCACCCTCCACCAGGCCCCCACTCATGTCTCCCACCACCCCCACCCCCCTGCCACCATGGGCAGCCCCCACCAGGCCCCCACTCATGTCTCCCACCACCCCCACCCCCCACCATCCAGGGGCACCCTCCACCAGGCCCCCACTCATGTCTCCCACCACCCCCACCCCCCACCATCCAGGGGCACCCTCCACCAGGCCCCCACTCATGTCTCCCACCACCCCCACCCCCCAGCAGTGCAGGGGCACCCTCCACCAGGCCCCCACCCATGTCTCCCACCACCCCCACCCCCCAGCCACCAGGGGCAGCCTCCACCAGGCCCCCACTCATGTCTCCCACCACCCCCACCCCCCTGCCACCATGGGCAGCCCCCACCACCCCCACCCCCCAGCACTGTGGGGCACCTGCCAGCAGGCCCCCACCCATGTCCAACTCATGTCCCCCACCACCCCCACCCCCCAGCACTGTGGGGCACCTGCCAGCAGGCCCCCACCCATGTCCAACTCATGTCCCCCACCACCCCCACCCCCAGCACTGTGAGGCACCTGCCAGCAGGCCCCCACCCATGTCCAACTCATGTCCCCCACCACCCCCACCCCCCAGCACTGTGGGGCACCTGCCAGCAGGCCCCCACCCATGTCCAACTCATGTCCCCCACCACCCCCACCCCCCAGCACTGTGGGGCACCTGCCAGCAGGCCCCCACCCATGTCCAACACATGTCCCCCACCACCCCCCAGCACTGTGGGGCACCTGCCAGCAGGCCCCCACCCATGTCCAACTCATGTCCCCCACCCCCCCCCACCCCCAGCACTGTGGGGCACCTGCCAGCAGGCCCCCACCCATGTCCAACTCATGTCCCCCACCACCCCCACCCCCCAGCACTGTGGGGCACCTGCCAGCAGGCCCTCGCCCATGTCCCATCCATGCCCCCCTGCACCTGGGTCCCAACAATCCCCAATCATGTCCGTAATGGCCATCCTCCCCTGCCAAAAGGCCCAACCAACTATCCCATCCACCCACATATCAAAGGCAATTACATGTTACACACCCAATGTAAATAATGCAAATGAACACATGTCTGTCACACACAATGGCTGCAAGTGAATGTTAAAACACCCTACATGACATGCATGAAAGCAATGAGATGATACGACACATTGAAGGATGAAAATAAAAATGTATTGAAAATCAACTTGAATGGAAATGAAATTAGAAAAACCACAAAGCAAAACAACAGAAAGAAGATGAATGTCCATGAAAAAAATCCAAGAAATCAAAAAATCCATAGAATAACTATTTACAAGACAATCCCGGGTCCATGAGCCCAACCAAATGAAACCTAACTATGTCAACTAACTAAAAACTGAACTATATACAAAAAAGTGGCGCATTGTCCAATCGCTACCAAATAAAAAAAAAAAAATTAGAGGAAACCTACCACTAACTATATAACTATATACAATGGCAGCGGGCAAGTCCTGCGGCTCACTCTGTGATGTTGCCGGCCAGGTCATCATCGAACTCCATGTCGATGTCCTGGAGGCGGGACTCTGTCCTGGCCCCGAGGTCTCGCAGGGATAACCCCATGTTGACCTCAAACTCCCTGCGAGCTTCCTCGAGGCACTCAGCCCGCCTCAACGCCCGACGCATGGAGAACTCCGCCCTGACTATGGTGAGCCGCTCCTCTTCCGCCCGCTGCCGCTCCGCACCTATCCGCTGGACCAACTGCTCCCACACGGAAGACACTACCATCCCAGGGTTCTCCTGCCCTCCGGCCAATGCCTGCCCCTCTGATCTTGATGGCCCCGAGCCATGATGCCTCCCACGTCGAGCCTGCTGCTGCCTCCGACGCCACTGCCTCTGCCAGCACGACGGCATCCAGGATGATGGAAACCACCAACGCCGTCGTGTACGTGCCCTGCCCGATGATGCCGTCACATCCTCCATCTGCTGGGGTCCAGTTGCTGTGTTGTCCACCACTGCTGGACCTCTGACTCCCGACTGTGGCAGGGATGGGATCCCCACCGAGCTGGCTGCATTGGTCAGGGCAGGTCCACAGGGGCCCTGGTGGCATCTGGGCCGGAAGACGGCAAGGAGAACGACTGGCGTATAGTCTCTACAGAGGAGGAGAGGGCCGCCAGATTATCCGACACATGCAGGAAACCCCCGAACATGGCCGATCCCAATTGGGCCACGTCGGCACGGTGCTCTTCGTGATGACGTGCGTGCTCCTCCTGGGAAGCACGCACGGCATCACGAATCACAACCGTGCGCATCGCGACCCCAATCAGGATCTTCTCCACACGGCCAGGGGTCCCCTCGTCCGCTGGTGGAGGGGAGTCAGATGACATGGACATCCCCTCTACCTGCGGACGGGCCTGGGACGGGGCATCCCTGCTGGTGAAAGGTGGTGCACCCACAGGTTCAGGGACAGCGACATGCACAGGCCCCTCCACGGTGACCTGTGCTGCCTCCTGCCCCTGCCCCTGGACTGCACCACTTGCACCAGCAGGGATGCCCCCACCAGGCCCCATGTGCGCCTCAGTGGCGGCCTCCTCCTCCTCTGTGGAAACCACCAACCTGGATGGCTCCTCGCCGTCTACCGCCGTAGCAGGCCCCTGTGGGGGCTCACCCACCCCTTCCGCTGCAGCCGTGGGGGCATCCCCGCCGCCTTGCTCCACAGCGCCGTCTCCGCCCTCTCCTTCACTAGCCGCTGCGTAGAGGGAGACATAGAACACAAGCATCAGGGTACTGTACAATGGTCCCCTAGACAGGAAGCAATAGCAGATGAGTGCCACTGTCAAAGTACACTTCCATCATGTCACACCACAACACATGTGTCAGTCCAGGCAAAACACACACAGTGACAGTCATGGTGCGTGCCATGGACATTTCAATGCATGTCCAATGGACTCTCGAATCATACAATGTAATGGGACTCACATGCATCATGGGTCATGCCTATCACATGCACACACTTCACCTCAGTCACATCCATCTGGCCCCGTACACCCCAATCACAGTGCAGACAAGGATGACTAGGCTGCATCAGTGAATCTGTACATTGTCACAGATATGTGTCATGCATCCATGGCACTCACAAGTCACAGACACGCAGGTCAGGCACACAGACATGGATACCACATCAGCACCCATCCCTCGCCCCCACCCATGTCCAGGAACAGAGACTGCCATGCTCCATGTGTGCAATCTGCACGGGCTCCCCATGTCGCATTCAAACACATGCAACAACCGTGCGGTTCACACATTACAGGTCGCACATGCATTCCCATGATGTCCCTGCACACATACATGCGTACATGGCCTATGTCACACATGCAAGCAAGTATCAGACAACCAGCACACTGCAACATGCCCTGTCTCACACAGCAATCCTTGGCCACTTACCGCTCAACTCCAGACGGGTCTCCCTCTCAAGGACCTGGGCGTGGAGCGCTGGGTGTGCGCGTTCCAGGACCCTCAACTGGATGGAACTCATGCGGCCCCGGCCCCCCTCCACGAGGCGCCGGGCCTTCATGAGGGTCCTGGACCTCAAGTCTTCCCAGCGCTTCTTGACCTTCTGGATGGTGCGGGTTGCCACCCCCTCCGCGTTGATGGCAACCACACAGTCAGCCCAGATCCTGTCCCGTCCTTCCTTGTTGGCGCGGGACGATCCGAAGAGGGCATCATACTGCCCCAGGACTTGCTCCACCAGGACACCAACTTCGGTGGCAGTGAAGCTGGTGCCCCTCTGCCCCTCTGGCTGGGGGTTGCCACTGGTGCCAGATGTTGATGTGCCCGACATGGCAACCCCAGGGGCAGGAGTGGGTGGGCAACTGGGTCCTGGGGCTGGGCTGTGGAGCGATGTTATCCGAGTCGAGAGTCTTCTGTTCCAGCAGGGGTGGACACTGCAACTGGACACCTGCAGGCACCAAATGGCAGGGCACAGTGGCAGCAGGCAGGCAGGCAGGCAGGGAGGCAGCAGCAGATGGCACGTGGGAGGCTGCTCGGGGCACTGGGGTGCAGTAATTCGGCCTTCTGGGCAGGAGCGTGGTCTTCCGTGTGTTTTCGCGTGGCCAGCTTGATACGGAGTGATTTGGCACGTGAAAATCCTGCACGTCAGCGTGAAAATCGAGGAAAGGCCCTTAGCGCGTAAGCGCGTCAGCACGCGTACGCGATTTCATTGGACCAAAGGCCCTTACAGCTTAAGCGCGTCTGTGACGTTTTGCGCATGGGCGTTGCCCGTACGCGATTTCATAGGACCAAAGGCCCTTACAGCGTAAGCGCGTCCGTGACGTTTTGCGCACGGGCGTTGCCCTGGCAGAGCTTGGTGATCCCGCGTGCCTTTATGTTCTGTACGTGCTTTTCGTGCGGTGCGTGTGTTTTCCATCCGTTGGGGTTCACACGCTATTACTTCACAGCGGGTGTTGGCTACGCGTTCTTCTACACGCAAGGAGACGGTGAGTGGTACCCCGCTCCCCGAGGCCCGATCGCGTGAATAACTTCACGCGAACCCCTGAAATACACGTACCCTGCTGAAATCGCGTGTAAAACTTCCCGCGCACCCCTGATATACACGCGCCAGGGCTATTCGCGTGTGGAACTTCCCACGCACCCCTGAAATACACGCGCCCAGGCTATTCGTGTGTGGAACTTCCCGCGCACCCCTGAAATACACGCGCCCAGGCTATTCGCGTGTGGAACTTCCCACGCACCCCTGAAATACACGTACCCTGCTGAAATCGCGTGTAAAACTTCCCGCGCACCCCTGATATACACGCGCCCAGGCTATTCGCGTGTGGAACTTCCCGCGCACCCCTGAAATACACGCGCCCAGGCTATTCGGGTGTGGAACTTCCCGCGCACCCCTGAAATACACGTACCCTGCTGAAATCGCGTGTAAAACTTCCTGCACACCCCTGATATACACGCGCCCAGGCTATTCGCGTGTGGAACTTCCCACGCACCCCTGAAATACACGCGCCCAGGCTATTCGCGTGGGGAACTTCCTGCGCACCCCTGAAATACACGTAGCACGCTGGGAGACATGAGTGGGGGCCTGGTGGAGGGTGCCCCTGGATGGTGGGGGGTGGGGGTGGTGGGCGACATGAGTGGGGGCCTGGTGGAGGGTGCCCCTGGATGGTGGGGGGTGGGGGTGGTGGGAGACATGAGTGGGGGCCTGGTGGAGGCTGCCCCTGGTGGCTGGGGGGTGGGGGTGGTGGGAGACATGGGTGGGGGCCTGGTGGAGGGTGCCCCTGCACTGCTGGGGGGTGGGGGTGGTGGGAGACATGAGTGGGGGCCTGGTGGAGAGTGCCCCTGGATGCTGGGGGGTGGGGGTGGTGGGAGACATGAGTGGGGGCCTGGTGGAGGCCGCCCCTGGTGGCTGGGGGGTGGGGGTGGTGGGAGACATGGGTGGGGGCCTGGTGGAGGGTGCCCCTGCACTGCTGGGGGGTGGGGGTGGTGGGAGACATGAGTGGGGGCCTGGTGGAGGCTGCCCCTGGTGGCTGGGGCGTGGGGGTGGTGGGAGACATGGGTGGGGGCCTGGTGGAGGGTGCCCCTGCACTGCTGGGGGGTGGGGGTGGTGGGAGACATGAGTGGGGGCCTGGTGGAGGGTGCCCCTGCACTGCTGGGGGGTGGGGGTGGTGGGAGACATGGGTGGGGGCCTGGTGGAGGCTGCCCCTGCACTGCTGGGGTGTGGGGGTGCAGGGGGACATGAGCAGGTGTGCAGGGTAGTCCCCTGTTTTGTGGGCTGCCTGCAGGGGCCGTCGAGGGTGTACAGGGAACACCTGTGACCCACCCAGCCTAATCGCGTGTGGAACTTCCCGCGCACCCCTGAAATACACGCGCCCAGGCTATTCGCGTGTGGAACTTCCCGCGCACCCCTGAAATACATGCGCCCAGGCTATTCGTGTGTGGAACTTCCCGCGCACCCCTGAAATACACGTACCCTGGCTAATCGCGTGAATAACTTCACGCGAACCCCTGAAATACACATAGCCCAGGCTATTCGCGTGTGGAACTTCCCACGCACCCCTGAAATACACGGGCCCAGGCTATTCGCGTGTGGAACTTCCCGCGCAACCCTGAAATACACGTACCCTGGCTAATCGCGTGAAAAACTTCACGCGAACCCCTGAAATACACGTAGCCCGCCCCCCCAGGCCCGATCGCGTGAAAAACTTCACGCGAACCTCTGAAATACACGTAGCCCGCTCCCCCAGGCCCGATCGCGTGAAAAACTTCACGCGAACCCCTGAAATACACGTAGCCCGCTCCCCCAGGCCCGATCGCGTGAAAAACTTCACGCGAACCCCTGAAATACACGTACCCTGGCTAATCGCGTGAAAAACTTCACGCGAACCCCTGAAATACACGTAGCCCGCTCCCCCAGGCCCGATCGCGTGAAAAACTTCACGCGAACCCCTGTAATACACGTAGCCCGCTCCCCCAGGCCCGATCGCGTGAAAAACTTCACGCGAACCCCTGAAATACACGTAGCCCGCTCCCCCAGGCCCGATCGCGTGAAAAACTTCACGCGAACCCCTGTAATACACGTAGCCCCCTCCCCCAGGCCCGATCGCGTGAAAAACTTCACGCGAACCCCTGTAATACACGTAGCCCGCTCCCCAAGGCCCGATCGCGTGAGAAACTTCACGCGAACCCCTGTAATACATGTACCCTGCTGAAATCGCGTGTGAGACTTTCCGTGCACCCGGTATACACGCACACGTATTTTTTGTCAGCGGGTGTCCGTGTTTGTGGGTACCCCTTTGCACGTCATTTGTCCTGGAGGGCCACAGTATAGGACATTCATCATGGCAGTATATAGGTGCTATTTGTTGGCGCACCTTTTGGCGCACATTTCTTACAGCCGCAGAGACGCTACCGCCTGCTTTCTTGTGGCGGTCGTGTTTGTGCCTGTGCGCTGGTTTGAGCGTGCGCTTTTTTGCCCTATTCTATTCCATGAATACGTGTTGTAGGCGAGCGTGTGGGCGTTCCGCGCACTTGTGCCCTGTACTTCCCCCGTGACGCCCACGTTTTTGCAAGTTGTTCCCCATTCCGAGTGTTACGCCCGTGTTCCGCCTACTTTTGTTGCGTGCGCCGCGCTATGTGCGAATTTCGCTGTGGCCTGTGCGATTTTCGCTGTGACCTGGCGCACGCTGTTAGATGGCCTGTGCGCCAACGTGCGCGGCGCACTTTTTTATCGCACATCCGCTGGTTTCTCACGCACGGACTTCCATGAAACGACGTGCGCTGCTTTTCGTGCGATTTTCGCACTTGCATTGCGATTTTCGCTATTCCACTGCGATTCGCACGTTTTTGCCCACTTGCGCCGCGCTAATTATTCCATGAATCAGCCTGTAAATATGATAGCGGGGTGGCGCCTGCACGCTGTGTCCACCAAGAGTACAGGGGTCTATGTGTGAGCATAGGAAAATGTGTGCATATTAGCCCCAAACATTTTCCACAGGTGGATCTACCATGATTCAATTTTATTTCAAATTTCAAAAAAGCCCAGGTGAGTCACACCCACTGTCCGGATGGTCAAATTCCTCACACCTCCTAGAATTAATCTCCACTCGGGTCTCTTTATGTATTTAGTGTGCAAAAGATTTTGGGGCTCCTTTTCTAATGAGCGGTGCAGAAAATTAAAGCGTAGAATTTCTTGTGCACTTCATTTTCTGCTCCAGCTCATGTCGCATCTGTCGTGGGGCATAGGAGGACAGCCAAGCAGAGATAGCATCTCTGCTGTGCTTTCCTCCTATATCCCGGGGCAGTACTTTGTTTTATGGCAGTATGAGATTTTCATGCAGGCGTAAAACTAATGGATTCCAATGGAAAACGCCTCACATTAGCACCTACTAAAAGGCAGTCAGATTCCATTGAAATCCATTATAAAAAATTGCCTGCAAAGTGTATTTGCAGGCAATGTTTTATAATCTCTCTAAGTGGAGAGTAAAACAGAAGAGTAAAAGCGAGTTTGCCTTATCTGACTCTTTAGTATTACTCTCCACATTGAGAATGGCGAAAAGTGCATACAGATCACCCACAGCACGTATGTGCAAATTTAGGCGATCCCATACAGGCAATTTCTAACTTTTGTAAAATAACAGCAACCTGCATGTGTCACCAGAGGGCTGACAGAACACCTAACCTTCTCCTCATGGGACAATACCAACGCAGGCCATATGGTGACATATAGCCAATAGAAAAAATGTATTTTTTTAAAATAATTGTGTCCAGTTGTTTTTTTTCCAACAGGTGAAGTGTTTACAATTGACAAACGGGTAACGTGTTACAGAAATTGCCTTTTTTTTTTTTGCATTTAATCAATAAAAGATTTTTACAAAAGACTTTTAGCGTTCTTCCTAAAAAAGTTCTTGCTGAAAAGTTCTGATGAGGCTACTTGGGACACCGCTCTCAGCTTCTTTTTTCAAAAGTCAAAAGACAGTTTCTCCGCTATCGCCATCAGACTGATCTATGACCATTTGACATTTGAGATTTCCCAGATTTGCTTTTTTTAAAGCAATGTCCAAAAGTTAGGCTGCAGCCCTTGACCGTCTAGCAGAGTCGCCAGAAATAAGCCAACACCAGCCTATCTCTTCGCTTACTACAGATGGATGGGATAGTAGCAGTGAAATTGCCTTCTGATGTTCATTACACTTTGACATGTACAGGTGTGTACCATTGTTCATGTCCATCTCCATAATAAACCATGTTTTTCAATAACCTGTCCATTGTGTGTCTTTTATTTGAATATCATCGAGACCTGAGCACTATGTTTACTTGATCACTCTAGTTCAGGATCCCATTAGTTACTCCACATTTAGGGGGTGGGACTTAGTTTTACATGTTTTCACAGTGATTCGTTGTTCTGATTGCTTTTTTCTGAAAACACCTTCCTGTGCAACTTTACAGCAATTAAATGATAAGACATGAATTATGGCAGTATGTTTACTTTGTACACTCTTAGGCCACATGATCAAACATTTCCACCGTTTCTAAAAAATGAGGAATGCTTTTTGCTGCAATTTTGCAGCGTGTGGGTAATAATCTCTATGATACAAGCAGCAACGCTGAAACTAAATGAATCTTCTTCATTCATCG
Source organism: Ambystoma mexicanum (assembly GCF_040938575.1). Lineage (NCBI taxonomy): Eukaryota > Metazoa > Chordata > Amphibia > Caudata > Ambystomatidae > Ambystoma > Ambystoma mexicanum. The sequence continues at coordinate 1,103,610,708 of NC_090930.1, read as the reverse complement.
TGGGCAGTGGCCCAGCTCAGACAATCTGGCTCCTGGAGTTTCTCACAGGAGAGCAGAAAGCTAGCTGCATGTTATCACTTACTTTACACGACAAAACGTCTCGTACAAAAACGTTATTCATCAGTGAACAATAGTGTGCAACGCTTTACAAGATGCCTGCTGGTGTTATTTGTGTCCTCCGGCAAGATTCCACAATGATTTTATACATCAACAACTGAATAATCTCTTGCATTAGGGGAAGCAAAAGTCTAAGTAAGTATTGGTGGAGGTGGCAGTGAGGCCATGTATTGCAAGGCATACAGTGCACCCCGCTATGTGTCAACAGGATATTACAAGTCACCTTGGAGTTGTGTGACCTTGCACAGGAACCTTTTGCCTCGTTCCTCCATTTGGTCACAAACTCCTCAGGGACTTGTGCTATCCTTACAGCGTATGGTAAGGGGTGCTTTCTCCCATATCTCCTTCTAATGGGAGACGTTTATCTCATCCACTTTTTATGTTATTCTTAGTGCCTCTCGTGCACTATATCTCAACTGTCAGGCTACTAACTGCACGTGGACATTGTCCAGCACTCTGGGACAGGCACATGCCATGGAGTTGCAATGTCCAGGCATCACTTATCAGAGCCTGCTTTCTATTGTGGTATACTGCAAGGAAGTCCAATGGAATGCTTATGTTGTTATACTTGCTACTTCAAAATAATATTAAGTCAATGCCTCTGTGAATATAAGTTTTCTTCTTCAGGAACACCAATGGAAAAAAAATGAATGACATCAGAGCAAGCTTTGGCAAAGCCAATAGGTTATAGCTAACATAAGTAAAATACCCAGCAAATGACATCACAAACCTGGCATGCCATTATATGTTGAAATGGACAAATGTTGCAAACATGACTAACGGTAGTAGTGGACTCTCTCAGTGGAGATTTGCCCATACTTCAAGAACAGGGCAGCTTTTGGTGCTGACTAATCTCTGTGATACTCGTGCTGGGCTTCTGGGTGTCTTTCAATCATTTCATGCCCAATAATGCGCGCCAGCGGATCTCATGATGAAAAACAGGTTTCATTGTTTGGTTCGTCTGGCCAATCAGGGCCGTCTTTGATGAGTCATAAAGTTCCATTGAGTTGGATCAGCTAATCAGAGACACCAACACCTTTAAAATAAGTGTGTCCCTCTACACAAGGCGCAGTTCACTTCCTGTTAATTTATGGGGTTTGCTAGGGTTTGAGGGAAGGTGTTGCAGAGGGCAGTCTCATAGTTATAGGTCGTTTGGTGGTAAATTGGAGTTTTGGAACAGTGATTTGTGGTGTTTGGAGTTTTATCTTTTTGTTTGTTGCTCTTTTGTGCAGTTTCTTGCCATTTATTGTGTTTTTGAACCCGATGTTTGTGCCTCTTTGTCTCACTGTTTGTTTAGTATGTGATAGTATGTTGTGTTACTTCTCCCTTTATATAATGTACAAAAGCCAGAAATAGGTTCCCTAGACATATTTGTATCCCCCAAAAAGCAGAAAAACGAAACAAAATGATGCACACTTTCTTCTCTATGAGTTGTGTACTATTTTGTCACGTACTATAGTAGTACTATAGTATTGTATCAGTATTGGAGACAGCTCTTACGTAAACGTCCCATTTATGCTATGTCCACCATTAGAACCCCCATCGATTTTGAATCCCACTTAAAGCACTGCTGTCAAGATATGAGGAACTTATTGAGTGAACAGCAGGCACCACCTCTTGCTTTGGCGCATAAGGGGAGCAAGACACTGGCAGCAAGGTGCAATTCATGTCCCCGGAGTAGTGCGGAGATGATTTTACTGTTTGCAGCATGGGAGTCCAACACTGAAGGAATAATAGCTGTCACATAAACTCATCTGGGGTCCATGTTGCCTGTGCCAAAGATCTCACCACCCAACACACACATGCCTGCACTTCAGTACACTCCAGTCACATTAGACACAGGACGTGATGCTCTAGATCTTTCTTTTACCCAGCCTAGAAAAGAAATAGCAGATGGCACAAGCATTTCGATCGGAGGGAAATAAGTGGATGTTGCCACCCCGCTGATAGTGCTTAGTGTTATAAGGACAGACACAGCAATTGAGCAAGAGGTGTCTTAACACAGGAAGACAATGGATGGTGCGAATAAGTGTGGAAGTGCTTCTATGGGTACTACCTAGCGAACTCCGCAAAGGGCTATCCAGGGGAGGGTCGTTGGTGCCAGTCAGAACATTCCTATGGTAATACAGGGAAAATCGGCACAGTTGGCAATTGTGTATCCTTTGACTCATCGCGTTGAGGCAGTTGAATAATGGCATGGAGCAGGGATCCATTCCAGCTCTACTGACATGGCATGTGGTGGTCTATTGTCATTTGTGATGACATCTACTTTCATGTGCTTTCCATTGTGTCGAAAGCTCTTATTAAGCAGGGTCTTTCAGTGGGCTTTGGTGGTGAGTTTAGAGCACCAGTATTCTGTGCTAGGGGAACTCTCAGTGGCTGTGTGTCCTTGTGTTGTGGTGGCCAATGTCTGCAAGCTATCTGTACCCCCGTGGACCAGTGACAATGATATAATACATTTTTTCCCACTGGGTTGAGATGTTAGGGATTATTCTTTAGGTGGCACAGTCTGTTCTTGCAGCAGTTTCTTTGTGATCTGTGTCAGGTGAGGGTATTTCTAATGCCTTGAACGTACTAAAATTCACATATTCTAACAATCGGGGAAAGGATATTTGAAATGGCCATGGCTACTCTTCTGTGCCCTTCATGCATCTAAGCTTGTATCTAATCTGTCCTGTACACTCTGCCATTTTCTATGTTACGTTGCTTTGTGTATGCTAGGTTACACTGCGCCCCTTAACCGCCATAGTGATCTTCCAGTGCTGAGGCTTCTGCAGATAGTTGCGTATTGTGACCCCCGACTGAGGGAAAAAGACTTGGGTCTGTGGAGAGGGAAAAAGGTGAAAAAGTGAGAGAGTAGAAGAGGGGGGATTAGGATAGTGTAAATGTGTTGAAAGGGAGTGGGTGTGTCATTGGATTTGTGCTGATGCATGTGTAATCAGTGGAAGTGGATCAAAACAATATTTATGAAAAAAGAGGGAATAAAACCCATCTATGATGACAAACAATGTTCAATGAGGTCAGTTTTGAATACATTTATAGCAGGGACTAGAATCAGTCAAGGCGTAGTTGTGTGATGGGCACACGATATACTCAAGCTTGTCCTTGAGCCTTATTTGCCAGAGTTTTTAAACGTTCATCCTGGTGAACCCAAAGGATAATCAGGAGGTGCCCCGCCAACCAAAATAAGTGCTTTATCCAAGATTTGATGTATAGGTGAATGCACGGGACAAAAAGGGAAAGAGGTAAGGGATGGAAAGGATAATCTTGATCCTCCATGCACCGTACCTGCTTGCCCGATTTATGTAACATGAGATTTAATACTCAATATGGGACATTGTGGGTAAAATGTAGTGGAGTAGTTGTGAGTCAACTATCAAGTCCTAGTAAATTCACCACTCTAAATTAATAATACTTTAGAGAAGCAAACGTGTACATCATTGATGAAACCTGCCCCCTCACCTCTGACATATTTGATGAAGAACAAGAAGACACTGTGCATGACACTAGCTATATTCCAATGCCGCATCAAGTATATGAGAAATGTTATGCACTCAGAAAAACGTACCAAATGTACCCTCAAACTGAAGTGGTAGGGGGAGATTAGCAGACACCACTGAATATTGAAGAGCTGAAAAGGGAATCTGATAGGTGCAAAGTGATGTCATAAGGAGAGGATATGATGATGTGCTGAAACGATATAAGAATACTTAAAGAATGTAGATTTAATTGAAGAAGTAAAATAAACATGAATACGAGGGAGAAGAAACATATATACAAAGAAGATATGTAAGCAGATGAGTAGTAAATGTATTTATACAGAAAACACAAATTAGATGAGTTACATAGAAGCTTGTTGCAGTAGAATATCTAACATGGCTCAAGTGGCCATGTTGAAAGGATGGACAATGGCACTGAGAATAGAGACATGGGCACATGAGAATTTGGCAGAAGGCATAGGAAAAAGGATTGGGGATTTGTATAGACAGATGAGAGAAAGGGGAGGTTATGAGGCGATGGGGAGTTTTGCATGATCTCCACCAAAGCAAACAGGAGATAGATTGGATAACACATTGATGGAAGAGCATTGGTTGCTGTCCCTAATTAGACTAGATCTTGATGATGAGGAAAGAGTTGATAGCCATACCAGTTGGGGTAAAATGGTGTCAGATGAAGAAAGGGAGGAAAAAGAGAAAGCACGAAGGGAAGGTGCATGCGTTTTTTTGACAGATTTGAAGATAGAGAGAGGGGTAAAGTGGCCAGACTTAGAAGATCCAAAAGAATAAACACCAGAACCTACACTATATTCTGAATGACAACCAGCACGGTTGCGCAGTGCAGGGGACATGTCCCAACCTTATGTAAGCAGGTTGAGGTCACTGCCAGGAAGAAGATGAATGGGCGAAACTAGCCCCACGTGGAAGACATGAAGTGTAGGGGGATATGATTTTGGATCTAGATTTGCACAATTCCCGTTATTAGAACCTAGTTTGACTGTGGGAGCGGGAAAATGGATTTATGAGTTAGAAAGAATTACAGCGGGAATGACGCTAGCAGTGGGTGATGTAAAAGGTCTACTGGCAGCTATTCTAGGGGAGAGAGCTGATGACATTTGGAGCCAAGCAGGAAATGCAAACGTAACAGCACAGAACACAACACATGACAGAGTGCCATTTAATAATTGTAGGGCCAAAATATGGAGGGCACTTAAAGTACAGTATCCTGAAACATCAGACATAGGTGTGATTAAGACTAGGAAAATGGGTAAGGATGAAGATCCTGTTGCCTTTATTCAGGAGATTGAGGAACTTTGGCATCTCGAGACAAGAGAACTGTGGGACAATACAGTGGCCTTATTTTATCATATTTTATGTCAGGGACTGCCCAAGCCGGTGCAACTGCAGATGAAGAAACAGGTAGGGATGGAAGTGAAGCCATGGCCAAAAATACAGTTGCCTAATGTACATCATTGTTGATTGTTACACAAGAAAAATAAGAAGAAAGCAGAAAATAGAAAGCAAGAGGAAGCTAAGTAAGTCCAGAAGAAATTGTCAAAATTCACTATAGAAGTAGCAGGCTTGACAAGTGGTGAAGGCGTGGCCACACAAGAGGCACAGTCAGCGCAGCAAAGCAATGTATGGAACAGAGTGGATACAGCCTGTGGCCACGTGGTAGAGCAAATGGACCTACAGGACGAGGCAGATTTCAAAACCCTCAAGGGGGAGGAGGATTTAATGAGGGACAGTCACAACATTGTTGGAATTGTGGGAGAACAGTACATATAGCCTGAATGTGTAGAAGTATAGGAGGAAACATGCAACAAAACTGGCCAGCCCCAAGAGGGGTGTTGGACTATTCTCTGCAGTACAATAAAGAACCACAGGAATATTATGTCCAAGATCACATGCAATATCAGGCAGACGTGCTAAAAATACAGCAAGCACAGCAAATCCCACAGCAAACACAATCGTCACAAGTGCAACACAGCAAGCATCCATGCAGGTACAAGTACAGGCACACCAACCACAGTATGCCCCATTGCAACAAGTGACAATGCCACAATGGAAGGTGACCACAGGAGCCCCACAAGCGTCCACACCCAGGATAGGGAGTGTGACAGTAGCGAGAGGGAATCATTTTACGGGTACAGGGGTGAACATGACATGTTAATGCCACTATTATACTCTCAGCAGACACCAGTTAACATACTAGGGCGTGTCTTGATGACTAAATTAAACATGACAAGATCTTTTACTGACAAAGGAATAGTGTGTTCAACTCCAGTGATACATTATTTAAATGTGAGAGAGTTCATACTTGCTTTCACAGGCCAAAAAGCATTGCGAGGGTTCCCTTTAGAACCAGAAATATTTTTGTATAGACTAAATATTTCGTTGACATGGTTTCCTGGACTGACAGGGAAATATTGAGAATACCTGATGATTTTTTCTTCAGACCAGAAATACCTATGGATGATGAAGAGGAACAGGTTATTCCCATAGAGTTAGAGGCAGCAGCAGTAAATCGAGAAAGTCTGGTTGTTTATGGGACAGATAATGAGGGAAGATAATGGAGAACAATAATAGCCCTTAAGGAAGGATACAGACATACAGATTTGACTGCCAAAGACTTGTTTAGAGATCAATATTCGGACAATGAATTTGTATTTTGCATAAGTCTCACTTATTGGATGAAAATTGAGAATATAGAAATACCACAGAGAATGGAATTGATAAAAAAGAAAATGTCTTTCTTTCACGAAGATTTAGAAGACGTGTCAAGCATTTTATGGACCACCAGCAGTCCATATGACGTGGGTCTATTGAGTGGAGCAGGAGCCGTTAAAATTAAGCTTCAACCAGGAGTGGTTTTTCCACATGCAAAACAATATCCCATGTCCAGAGAAGCAGATTAAGGCATATTTAAGACCATTTCCACTTTAATAAAGCAAGGAAGATTGGTGCCATCAGAGTCCCCATGTAACACGGCTGTGTACCCAGTGAAGAAATCAAAAGGGGCGGAGGGGTTGTGGAGATATATTCAGGGTCTCTGCCCCTTAAACATTATTGTTGAAGCAGAGTTTCCTCTTGTTCCAAACCCTGCTACAATATTATATAACATCGCAGCCAAAGCCAAATATTTTACAGGAATAGATTTAAAGAATGCCTTCTTTTCAATTTCCCTTCAGAAAGATTTGACTTAATGTTCATATAGAAATCATTGCACAAAACATACAAGACTGCCTCAGGGGTACTGTGGGTCCCCATCAATTTTTAATAGAGTCCTTCAAATGGACCTAGGTAACTTACAACTTGAGAGCACAACATTCAGTACATAGATGATATACTAGTGTGCAGTGAGACACAGATAGATTCAGGGAAGACACAGTTTGACTAATTACAATACTAGCAGAAACAAGTAAAGAGTAACTACAATATTGTTAGTAAGAGGTCCTTTACAAAGGACAACTCATCTATCAAGAGTGACACCTGAAAGAGCAAAAGCAATCATGAAAACTCCAAAACATGAGACAGTAAGGGAAATGCATCAGTTCTTAGGCCCATATAGTTATTGTAGGGCCTAGATTTTTGATTACAGTACATATATTCAACCACTTTTAAAAGAACTCCAGGAAGCACAGACAGGTTAAAGTAAGATAAAATTGGCAGATGACATGATTGAAGGATTTGAAGAATTTAAAAGGGTGATTTGCACAGCCCCTGTGTTAGGAATACCAGACAAATGGAGAAGTGATGACAGCAGTACTTACATAGAAAACGACCTTAGGACATGGACATAAACCATTATCCTATTATAGCCAAGGGTATTATAGTGGGATTCTAGATACAGAAATGAAAGGAAATTATCCTTGAAAACAAGCCTTAGCTGATGCTACTTTTTCGATTGATCAAGCTACCAGTATTATAATGGAATGCTCAATAACATTATTTGTCGAGCACTCCCTGTTTGCCATTTTGGAGAAACCAAAAAGTACATTGACTACACAAATAGCATCTGGATACGAAGTGATTATTTCAAATTCAGCAATAAAAATTGTTAAATGTAGAATAATGAATCCAGCGACATCTATAGCAGAACCAGAAGAGAAGGACGAAGATGTACATGACTGCACAACGTATACTGAATTATATTATGATATTCCCCAAGTTAGAGAAAATGCTCTTAGAGGAGGGGAGATTCTCTTTATTGATGGTTCTTCAAACATTTATGAAATGACTGGGAAAGGCATACTTGGACGGCAGTATTGAAGTTAAAAAAGAATGGTGAATTTGAAGTAGTGACGAGTGCGAGATTGCCTTCACATTTTTCAGCAGAGGCTGCAGAATGAGTGGCGCTTATCGTTGTGCTTCAGAGATTTGAAGATAAGGGAGTGACGATGTATTCTGACTCCACCTACCTGATGACAACGGTATACGCAGGGTTGTCGCATTGGAAAAGGAGGGGTTTCCTCCACACAGATGGCACTTCAGTGCGTCCCTATTGGGCAAGCTCATTAAAGTATTAATGCTCCCATTGGCTATCGCCATATTGAACTTCGCAGCCCATACTAAAGAGGCAGACATGATTTTCCAGTGTAACAAAGCCACAGACATAGAGAGCAAAATAGTGGCAAATTTTCCAAATATTTTTGATTTAGAAGATGTTAAGCAAAGGTCAGGGTAGTGCATGCTAATGCAGGAAGATTTTAATATGTTGTCCATTCTACAGTTAATTGAATTGCAAGGTTGAGCTCTACAGGAATAACAGGCTTTATGTAAGAAACAGGAGGGTTCTCTATCCCCCACTGAGGCTATATGGAGACAGGATAGCACCGGAATGACAGTTATGCCTCTAGCATTATTGAAGGTGGCACTAGAGCAGCATCACTACCCTGCTCACACCACCAGAGAGAGTCTTGCTGCAATGATCGCAGAAGACTGGTTCACACCAAATTTGTTAGAACTTGTTACAAAGTTTATTGTAAATTGCATTGTGTGCCAGAAATGTACAGCAGGGCACACCTTGCGAACAGTGAAAGGCGTAATCCCTAGACCCAATGGTCCATTTCACCATCTGCATATAGATAATGTAGATATGTTACAAGTATGTAAAGGCTATAGGTACATGCTAGTAGTAGTATGTACTTTTCTAGAGGGATCAAGGCAAGTCCATGCATGCACCCCAATGCTGCATGCAATGCCAAGTTTCTAGTGTGTGAGGTGTTTCCTAGATGGGGTGTGTGCGAAGTCCTGGGGTCTGATAATGGTCCGCATTTTGTAAATGAGTTGTTTGATAGTTAATAGTTAATAGTTCTTCTATTAGGCACATGACACACGTTTTCCTCTGCCTATCACCCACAGGTGAATGGTATCTGTGAGAGACAAACAGACTTCTCAAAGAGAGGATAGCAAAAATCAAAATCACTCTGAAAAAGGGATAGCTGCATTGCCTACCCCTTGCCTTGTTTGCCCTGATAAACCAGCCAGGCTCAGATCACTACCTAACTCCTCATGTGTTGGTGACTGGATGCTGCATGAGGGTACCACTTGCTCCTCCCACTCAGATAAAAATGGATGCGCATAATGTAGCAAAAACATTAGGGGATGAGATGCATGATTATTTAACAAATATGACTGATAGTGTTTCTTTTATTTCTCAACAGATCAAAAATCAGAGGGAAGGGTTGAAGAAGATTGATGAAGACAGTCAAACAACTGATTTTATTCATTTACTTAAGCAGCCTAGTTTGTAACCAGGTGACCAAGTACTGGTGAAAAGCTTTGTACGTACTTTGAACAAGCCCCGCTTTAAGGTTCCATACCTAGTAGAGGAGGTTACTCCTACTACTGTATACATTCAGGGGAGAAGAGCCTGGCTGTATCTGAATGACGTAAAGCTCTACAAAGGAGAGACCCGGCATCTGTTGTTAGTGAAGCAAGAGAAGAAGTTCTGCACATGCAGTCCAGATCGGCTACCAAGGGCAAGTACAAAGAACCAGTGGACTAAAAACATTCTGGAACAAATTGACATTTCCTAAGTTTAATACGAGGTGAATAACAGATTATACATTGAAAATAAGACACAAAGACTGCACAGCATACTTTATGCTGCCTGAAATGTTGCACACATTTCTGCATGCTCCAAACATATACAGCTCTAGTGCAATGAATCGTTGATGTTGTTATATTTTTGGAAATTCTAAAAACAGTCCTATCATTCGCAGAGTTGTTATTGCCATTATAAATCAGTTCCTGTTATAACAAGTGCAACATCTAAAAAGTGATTGAAGGTGAATAACTAAATTAAACATTTGGTTTTTCCATTACATAAGAAACACATTGTTGACAAGAAGGCCAGCTACTCCAAAAAAAATAATGTGGTATCTGAATACTATGGCAGTGCGACTTGTAACTACGTTTTGCTTCATGTACTATCTTATTTTATGCTCTTTACATTTCGTGACATATTATTTTACAAAACGTCTGGAATGTCTGACAATGAGACATCTCTTTCTATCCCTGATAGCAGCATGAGTGATATTTTTCTGATATTTCCAAACAAATTACTTGATCTAGAAGGGAGGTCAGGGAAGATAAGGATGACATAAATTCATATTTTGATAATTCAGCCCATTTAAAGAATAACATGTGGTATCAACACATGAAAGAGGTGGGGGAGAAAAACAGCGGACAAAAGCTGTTATGTATGTTCTCTCATCCCTTATGCCATGAATACAGCCAGAACTTTTATAGCAAGAGGAATACCTGCTCATGATGCAATGTGTCTTGTCCAAATAGCAGCATGCTTAACCAGAGTACAATTTGAAGGAAAATGGGCGACCTTACGATGGATGTCAAAGAAAACTTTCCCATATGAACATGCAAATATGGAAACACAGAAGATCCACAATGGAAGAGTAGGATGCTTCTTTATTCATGTAGTGGTCAGACAGGAGGACATATAACAATAATGGAATTAAAACAACTGAATTGCGCAAATGAATGGGAAAGACTGGGATTACCAGGATGCTGGGAGAGACCTGAGTTATTGGTTTATGGACAAGTGACCACTAGTGAAGGATGGGATGTAGGAATTGTGGCATGCAGTGCACAGTTATTGATGACATCCCCAGTACATGAAGTGCAAAACATGAACAATGGATGTTTGAAGGAATGGCCCAAGTTTGCAAAATTACTAACATGGGTTGAAGATAAATGAGGACGTGTACGTATATTACCCATAAAGAATGCAACGCTGTGTTTTAGAAACAAAGGCCTGATCAAAGTTGGAGATAAGAATGTCAGAAAACAGTTGAAGTTCCAGCAATGACAGGAGGAACTGCAGTATTGATGTATCATTATTGGGCCTGTGGATCCAAAGCCTACATGAAGTTACCCAACAGTTGGGAAGGCGTATTTTCTCTGGTGATGACACATGTTCCTGCATTGACGATCCCTCAAAGTGACCTCCACATGGGTGATTTTCAAGAAATTAATGCACACCAGAGGAAGAAGAGGTCACTCAACCTTATTTGACAGAAGAGAGCAAATTACTTTTCAGCCAAATCAATAGAAGCCTATCATGATATTCCAGATGAGCATACATCATTCAGCAGAACAACAGTGACATTTACAGCTATATTCATGCTAGAATTCAAACGTCAGTAAATGGCAAGTGGTTACAAATCGCTAGGTGGGAGCAGCTACAAATGATCAATACGACAATAAAAGGATTTCATGAAATCAGAGAAGATCTTAGCTCCATGAGACTCATGACCCTCCAGAACAGGTATGTCTTGCACTTAATAACAGCAAGGGAAGGAAGCGTGTGCACCAAGATCAGGCCTTCTTGCTGTACTTACACACATGCCCACGATGGAGAAAATGGAACCCTGACAGAAGAAATAACTATGCTGTCAACGCTGTATACGAAGATGGTGGAAGAAGTAGACAAGCCTGAGGATGAAGATTGAGTGGTTCATGGGTTCCAACCCTGTTGTCAAATACCTTCAAACTACTAACCGCAATACTAGTGCTAGTATTGCTGGGATTATGTCTTATAAGAATGATCATAGGACAATGCAAGAAGACAGCAAAGAAAGCAATCAGAATGAAGAATGCCAGTGAACTAAGGATCTCAACAAAGTCATTTTGCGGAAAGAGTAAGAATATTGAAGAAGAAGATGTGGTTGAGGACTTGACCAGAGGGCAGAATGTTGAGAACAGACGTGTACATCATTGATGGAACCCGCCCCCTTACCTGTGACATATTGGACGAAGAACAAGAAGACACTGTGCATGACACAAGGTATTTTTCCAATGTTGCATCGAGTATATGAGAGACGTTATGCACTCAGACAACCGTACCTAATATACCCTTGAACTGAGGTGGTAGGGGAAGATTTGCAGACACCATTGAATATTGAAGAGCTCTAAAGAGAATCTGATTGGTGCAAAGTGATGTCATAAGGAGAAGATGTGATGATGAGCTGAAACAATATAAGAATACCTAAAGAATAAAGATATAATTGAAGAAGTTAAATAAGTATGTAAATGAGTGAGACAAAATCATATATACAAAGAAGATAAGTAGGGAGATGAGTAGTAAATGTATATAGGCAGAAAACGCAAGTTAGATGAGCCATATAGAAGCTTGCCGCAGTAGAAAATATAACATGGGTCAACCGGGCATGTTGAAAAGATGGACACTGGATTTGAATAATGAGTAAAGTGAGAAGCTCGAAGGAGAGGGACCAGGGATGCAGAGTTTATAGATGTTGGAAGATAATTTGTGCATGAACAAAGGATAGCTGCTGGCCAGAGATGAAGGATGCTACGGTAAGGAGCAAACTGCAGAGAACAAAGGGCATCAACAAGGATAAGCAACATATGCAGGAAATATTTCTCTTAGATTAAGTAAATGAGCGTACATTTGTGAATGCCAAATATTGGACAATTAAAGGCGGAGAAAGCATGTATGAGACGGAGCAACCAAGTGTCCAGATGCTGACGAAGATAATGACACCCAAGATAATTGAATCAAATAGTGCTACATATAAAGGCAAAATGGACAGAATTATGGTCTCTTCACACGTGGTGCAAGGACCAGAAAACAAGCCCTATTCATAAGCTCCAGAGGAAGATAATGATGCATCTCAACTCTCCTCAAACATCCAGAGAAGAGAACATCCAGCAAGGTCAAGTACAAAGGAGAAGTCTTGGCTGAAGGAATGGCTGATGAGTGATGGTGGACTAATTGGGCAAGTGGGCAGTAGTCTGACATTGTTCTCTGCACCTGGGTTTCATTTTGCTTACACGCTGCTAACAAGTTTAATGTCAATGGTTGGGAGAGTATGCTAACCAATCGTAAGGGCCTATGCAATGGTGAACATACAATGTTGCAGGGGCCAATTTGCTGCTGTTATTCTGTTATAATCTGTATTATATGTAGTTAGAGAGTAGTTCAAGGTATACCTGCCAGATGACGGGCATTATATGATGTTACTAACACTTATGGAAGTTATAACTAGATATGTTCCCCTAACCAATCCATATTCTTTGAGTCTGTCCAGTTATTGGGGCCTGAGATAATTTATTATGGTAATCCCATTCAGTGCATAAAAACGCTACTGCACAATACAGGAGCCTGGACTCGCTGTGCATGCCATGTTCGATGGACTAGGAGAGAACTCCTCTATTTAATGCAGCTAGAGTACCCATTGTAATCAAAGGTGATGTAGAAAAACGTGGCACAAATTCAATATTCCCCCAGAAATTAAGTAGGTATTCAGACAATGCCCAAGTGCTTATTGTGTGGAACTGGTAACACGACTACACAGTTCTGCAGCAGTGCAGTAAACTGGCTACATGTTGGCACCTAGTACATTTATATTTACTGCTGTGTTATGTTATGTTATGTTATGTTAATTGTATTTATATAGCGCACCGTCACCAACGGAATTGGTCCCCAGGCGCTCTGGCAGATCTGTAAAGGAGAAGGTGGGAAGGGTTAGTAAGGTGAAGAGGTAGTAGGATAGTGAGAGGAGTGGTATACTGTTGGCAGCTTCAACTCGGTAGACACCGGGCGCTGAGCTTTGGTGCAAGTATTGGATTAGTGTCAGTACACGTGTGCTTTTGGTGCGGCTTATGTGTTGTTGCGGTGTGGTGAAGTGCATGCAGCTTATTGTGCGAGAGATGGCTGTGTGAGTTTTTTGAGTGATATAAGTATGCAGAGAGTTTGAGCTTATATTGGTTAATGGGTTATATGACATTTAACATGCTGACATTCACAGTTCTGTCTAAGTGTAGCAATTGCTGATCTACATAGTTCCGTCTAAGTGTGGCATGCGCTAACCTTCACAATATTATCTAGATACGGCGCAGGCTAATGTTCTCGATTCTATGTGTGGCACATGCTGACATTCAAGTTCCATCTAAGTGTGGCAGGTGCTAACATTCACAATCCTATCTAGATACAGCACAGGCTAATGTTCTCAATTTGAAGTGTGGCCGATGCTAACATTCACAGTCCTATCTAGATACGGTGCAGGCTAATGTTCTCAATTCTAAGTGTGGCACATGCTAACATTGAAGTTCCAACTAAGTGTGGCACATGCTAACATTCACAATCCTATCTAGATACGGTGCAGGCTAATGTTCTCAATTCTAAGTGTGGCACATGCTAACATTGAAGTTCCATCTAAGTGTGGCAGGTGCTAACATTCACAATCCTATCTAGATACAGCACAGGCTAATGTTCTCAATTTGAAGTGTGGCCGATGCTAACATTCACAGTCCTATCTAGATACGGTGCAGGCTAATGTTCTCAATTCTAAGTGTGGCACATGCTAACATTGAAGTTCCATCTAAGTGTGGCACATGCTAACATTCACAATCCTATCTAGATACGGTGCAGGCTAATGTTCTCAATTCTAAGTGTGGCACATGCTAACATTGAAGTTCCATCTAAGTGTGGCACATGCTAACATTCACAATCCTATCTAGATACAGCGTAGGCTAATGTTCTCAATTCTAAGTGTGGCACATGCTAACATTCACAATGCTATGCTTAAAAAAATACCAATGTGCAAAGTGTCATGCAGTCTAAATGAGATTTTATAAATAGAAGGCACTGAGCGGTCCATTTTTTGGCCCGGGCAGACCCACACATGCTTCTTAGGCCCATTACTCATCTGGGCCCGTCTGATCTGTCCCCCGGGCAGGCGACTTCCGCCATGGCACCGTGAGCACCCAGGCTGCTCCAGACATGCAACTCGATGTCACTGATATCTCTCTGGGGGTGCACCCCACATGCATGGCTGATTCCTCGATGTCTTTGTGCCCTGAAGGGCCACTCGAGGCAGCAGCCCTCTCAGGGGGTTCGTTTTTGTGGCCCCTCCTGTCTTTTTCTTTCTTCTTTCCTTACTGTTTCTCCTTTTCTTCAACTGTCCATTTCAACTGTCTCTTTTTTCAGAAACTCTCCTTTAGATTCTTTTCTCTCCTGCCCAGTCCATTCTTGGGTAGGGGAGTTCTGTTCCTTTGTTTTTTGCTTTTCTTTTCTTTATCTCAACATTCCATCCAGCCCCATGGAGAAGCCGCGACAAAGCACTTGCAAAGGACACACTCGCTGTTGCTGGCTGTTAGGGGCTGGGGTGGCGGTAAAAACAGGTAAGAGGGAGCACAAAGTCCAACTTTTCGATTTCACTCTCACATGAGTGCTACCTGCTTGCAAAACCCCTGTGGCTTATTTGCAGTGTTCAGTATAACCCACTCATGACATTACCTTGAGATGGACAATGGAGGTCCGCTAAGCTGTGCCGGCTGATGAAGAATATAGTTTGGAGTGTTGTCTACATTGCGTACAGTATAAAACTCCCAGTATTTGAGACTGTGCATTGGCACCTTTTTTATGCACTTTAGGTTTCCAGCAGACCTATGTGCTCAGTCATTGTCCTGGGGGTCGAGGGGAGACAAACTTAATAACACCCAATGAGCTAGTCGGGTGTTCCTCTGGACACCAGAGCTGGCTAGTGGTTAACTTTTGATTGCAATATTTGCACAAGCGTGTGCACACAGCTGCATTTTTAATGCACTTTATGGACGCCAAATGTGGACTCCTATGCACTTTATGCATTTTGTGCACTTTAAACCTCCTTCGAAGACGGCTTAAGGGGCCATCTGAGATGGCGACCAAAGGAAAGACATGCCGTGATCTTACACCTCTAGATTCAAAAGTAGAAAATCAACCCGGCCATCCTTCCAATCAAAGAAGCAAATGACGTATTAAACAAAATTGAAGTTCTATTAAGTGAATTTAACCAAGAGACAAAGAGAAATGCAAATAAGAAAAGGGAAGATGAGGAGAGGTTAGGTAATACTAAACTGGACAGCTTTATATAACATCATGACATCATACCATCACTGCCAAAACCCACTCCTGTGTCATCAAAGCATCACCAACACCTCACACTCGCCGGCAAACTCCTCACAACTCACTATGTCCTTGAACAAGCAACAGCGCACATGTGCTCTCCCATATTAAAAACATTTTAATATAAGCTTTGTATTAAAATCATTTTAATATAAACTGTAATATAAAGGGTATAGCCAACTGATATAAATGATACCCTTTTCATATCAAACATATCAAAACACACTTCCTATAAAAATATACATTTTATATATACATACTTATACATTTGATATAATTTTGATATCTTTTGGATATCAAACCTTTTTTATATTAACATTCATATAAAAAGCCTATCAAAAGTGGGCAGGACTAAAGACACAACGAGGGCGTTCCCACCTGTGAAAATTTACTTGAAGAGGAAAGGGGGCCCCACCTACTACTAACATGTGTTACAATTCAAGATCCGAAAGCCACGAAGGGGAACAACATGGTTCTACTCCTGCTGAGATATATAGCTATATAGAGGCATCCCTATTTTATGACACAGACAAGTGCCCCTCACCTCCCACAAAATCTACGTTTATGGTTGAATGTATCAAGGTTAGGAAAAGACTTGCACCTCTAGTGGAATCTCTTGAACGTTATATTGGCAGTACATTGAATTTGAACACCTGAGCCCTAGGATTGCTTATCAGGCTGTCTTGGCTCCGCCTAGGAGTGCTTATCAGGCTGTCTTGGCTCCGCCTAGGAGTGCTTATCAGGCTGTCTTGGTTCCGCCTAGGAGTGCTTATCAGGCTGTCTTGGTTCCGCCTAGGAGTGCTTATCAGGCTGTCTTGGTTCCGCCTAGGAGTGCTTATCAGGCTGTCTTGGTTCCGCCTAGAAGTGCTTATCAGGCTGTCTTGGTTCCGCCTAGGAGTGCTTATCAGGCTGTCTTGGTTCCGCCTAGGAGTGCTTATCAGGCTGTCTTGGTTCCGCCTAGGAGTGCTTATCAGGCTGTCTTGGTTCCGCCTAGGAGTGCTTATCAGGCTGTCTTGGTTCCGCCTAGGAGTGCTTATCAGGCTGTCTTGGTTCCGCCTAGGAGTGCTTATCAGGCTGTCTTGGTTCCTGACTCTTGGTTAATATCGACAAATGATCCCTCACCTGTTCACATTGATTGCAAGCATACACATGGGGAGGATGTGAATGGCGCCAACCACAACAAGTATCTGGTATAGTCCGATCTATCCGAAATAGATCATAAAACAGACTACTGTTAAGTGCAGGGTTGTACTGGAACTCGTCAACTGTAGGATGCATGAAATAAAGGAAATGCATAATGAAATATACATAATTTCAACATTTAGGAAACCTCCCCTTAATTCTAGGTCATGTAGCCTGGACAAAAAGGTGTCGGTCATTTCTTACAAAAATGCCACACAAAATAGGGTTGCAGGCCATATAAATTACTTCTAATGATACAGTGATAGAGAATGTGCTTAATTTAAAACGGAATGCAGAAGGTTCTCTTATGGCGTTGCTGATGGTCATCAACAATTTCTCAGCAACATCGATTGGAATTAAAAACATGGTTTTAAAGGCCAAATCTAAAGTAACACCACCAACAAGTTCTGTATGAAGAGTGACATCTAATACCCACACACAAAAGTATGTTGGAATAGCCTTTTCAAAAGGTAACCCAAGTTATTTATTAGTTAAACTCCCATCAAATAATTTTATTCTGGCAAGTATCCCTAAGATAGAGAGAAGCAGGAGGGACGACAGGGGCACCGTGGTAAACAAGGCTGCCCTTTATATACGTCACACCAAAAGTTGCCATTACCTATTATCCATAAAACTATTGTGGAGGTGGTGCGCCGGAACAACCCTTTTCACTCGACTAGTGACTGAATTGAATTCACTCCTGGGGGGGTTAGGGGTGGCCTATAATCTAATGACTATAGGTCTTTTTCGCCCGCAGGATCTCTGATTCCTATAAGGGAATCCTACATTAGACGTTAATTTCTACTCCTGTATACCCAATGTGGTTAAAGAATTCATATACCCATCACAAATGAGCAGATGTGCACTCTTCCTGCCCAGATAAAGAAGATTGACTACTGTTGACTGGCAGGATATGCCCTCCCTCTACATATGTTCCAGCACAAGCTATACCTTTGGATAGCCACAAACAAGAAAGGCCATGCAAGGCTATGTCTTGGAACATTGCAGGCCTTAATAGCAAGCTGGGAGACCAGAAATGGTACTCCTTCGTTGAGACTTCTGACATTGCGGGCCTGCAGGAGACCTGGGCCTTCTCCAATTCCTTTAAGGGTAGATATGCAAATGTTTCTTCTCTGGACACTTTTTGCATCCCGAGGGGCTGACAGAGTGGAGGGTTATTAATCTGGATCGATATTAGCATCAATAAAACCATTAGAAAGCATTAATTGTGATCAAATGGATTTGAAACGTATACAACTATCGCTTCTATGTCTAGTGCTGTTTAACTTGTATCTTAAACCAAGTGAGATCTTTGAAAAATCCTCTGCGATAGCAATACTCGAAGAACTGGTCTCTAATTTTAGCAGTATTCAAAATTGTAAGAGACAACCCCTATTCTTGGTAGAAGGAGACTTTTAAGAGCCAGTGTGAACCCGCAGATGACATTTCTGCTCTCATGTCAGAGGAGGATAGCTGCTGGGGCAGTTCTAGATTTAGATTGGTGCCATATTAGATGACATAATCTTTCCTAGTGCAAATCGACATCTCTATTCTATGCCCTGGGCCTTAGAGGCTGTAACGACTGCCCTTATGGTGACCTCCCTGTAATCCCCATATTCAGAAGGGGTGAGTTCTTAAGTCACATTGATAACATTCTTCCCTTGGTAGCTCATTGGCATCTCATGAAATTACTATTAGTCATGCAGTGGATAGTAAGTGATAATGAACATGCCTGTTTATCGGTAAGTGTCGGAATTGGGGATCCTAGTGTTACAATGGATAGTTTGCTTACCAACCATAGGAGGTGCCTCAAATGGGAAAATGTACCCTGAAATTACCCCATTGATGTTTCATTCCATTGTACCAAGCCTGGCGTTGTGTTGTTATGAAGAATACCAAGGGAAAACCTTTATTTGAGAAATTGTAGCAAGGTCTTGTTTTAATCTCCCAATTTCTCACTAAGCCTGCCAAATATTAGACAAATGGCCCACTCAAGGGATTTGTTGTTTGAAAAAGAATGCCATTTGGTTATGAAACATCTTTTGAGAGCATTCAAATATGATACAGAAAAACATCAAATCACAAGTCTACGTCGTACCCATATGAATGTAATTTGGCGTTAGAAGTTAAAAGACAAAGCGAAAAAATGGGGCCCTTGAGTCATGCAATCATTGTAGCATTTTTGGAATTTAATTGACAAATATATTGATTTGGCACAGTCTTATAGTTTTGAATTTCCCCTATAACTGTGCATGCTTTTTACCATTATTTTAGTAAACTTTTAGGAGTTGGATGGATATAATAACATGTGATGTTCCCTCAAAACCCCAGGTATTGTTTATTCTAACTGAATCCGATATTTACATAGCTTTGTTTGCACACAAATGCTTTTTTATAATAGAATGAATACATTGAATTATGTTCCAAATAGATGGAAACAGGGAGAGATAGTTCTCATTTTTTTTTAAAAAGGTGACAACTTCTGGCCTTGTAACAACAGACCAATATTGCTAAGTGATAGCCTGTCCAAGTCTATGGCAATACTTTGTTGAGACATCTGGAGGGTTGGGAAAAATACTATTTTGGGATACATACAGGCGGCACTAGAAAAGCCAAGAGTACGATTGACCAGGCTTTTGTCCTGTTTGTGGTTTTGAGTTAATACGTGATTTTAGAAAGAGAAAGTCTCTATATCGTTTTCATTGATTTTAAAACAGCATTTGACTTTGGAAAAGTGATGCTTCTCCGAATACTGAGGATTGGTTGCAAGGTTTGTTCCTGCTATCCAGGAGAGAGAGGGTGTCCTTTAAAGCAAAGGAGCAACTTGACAAATATGAGAGGATTTGGGGAGCATTTAATGATCTCTATGCTTAGTTATCTATTGTAGTCTAGGAGAGGTTTAACAATAATAATAATAATAATCATTATTATTATTATTATTATTTTTTCTTCTTTTCTTCCTTTCTCATTTTAATTTCAATTCTTGATTGTTCTTTATGGATAAGTTAATATGATGCAATCACATGTATTATTTGAGCATTGTGTTATTGTATTACATTTTGTTGTCAATGTGTAATATTAAATGTATAAATAAAGTTTTTAAAAAAAGAATAGAAGAAAAAACAGCATTTGACAAAGTGGATTGCAAAATCCTTTGGGAAGTTTTAGAAAGCCTGAAAATGCGGACATAAATGTTACATCCCAGCCATAGACTGGATAATACTGCTTTTGCACAATATGGCCAGGGTGGCGAGACCACTTATTCCTATTTCAAGTGGGGTACGTCAGGGGTGTATTTTAGATCCTGGCTCTTCTTGATAAATATATATAAGTGAGCTAGCAGTCAAACTCCTCAAATTAAACACAGAGCACCTTGAGCAAACCATAAGGCAGCAGGTAGCACCCCTCCGCCCCCTCTAAAAAGCCACACAAATACAGGAACTGAAGGTAGACCTGGACATCTAATCTGTTAACTAGGCCTGCACCCCTGTTTTGACCTAACAGTAGCATGATGCCAGCTATCAACAGGCCACTGTAACTTTAGATAAGGATGAGGAGACTAGTCAAAGGCTGGAGTATGTAAATTAACTCCCACAACTGCCTCAGCCCAAGAGGATTCTTGCCTCAAACACCACTAGAAACGTTCCCATAAAGGTCCTAGCAGGACTCAGGAACCTCCAGGAAGCGCAGACCGGGCCTCTGCTCTCAGGGAAGCTGTGATCAACATCCCACCCTCAGTTAAACCTGCCCATGTTCCCTTCCAGCTCTCCCATCTATATAACTTAGCTGTTTGTGGACATTCATGTCTTAGGGCAGTAAGTAGAAGGGCTTTCGATGCTGCATTTTTTGGGCATGGTTTCTACATGCCTTGGATCAGCATCACACTGTGGAAGGCTCAAAGTCTGACCACAGCCAAACCATACAGGCTTTGTGCCCTTTAGCACTTTGCACAGAATCACAAGCCTAGCCTTTTGGTCAAAGAAATCATTTTGGAATGCATGATATAAATGCAGAATCCCCCCAAAAGAAATATGAGTTTGCTTTGCTCACTTTTCTGGGAGCTTTTTTCAAACTTGCCAAATTCAGATTTCTGACATGCAATTCCTCCTAAATGTGTGTTTGGTGCCCAGGGAAGGAAAGAAGTAGAAGGGCTCTTTACACTGCATTTTCTTGGCCATGGCTTCAACATGCCTTGGCTCCCCGTAAGGTGAGTACATTCCCCCAGGCACGACGAGCACCTCTCTCCAGTTGTCTCTCATTTCCGCGCAGCACCCCATAGAATACATTTGAGTGAGACGATATGTTCCGTCCAGTTGTACACATAGCTCCTCCACCTTTCCCTTCTCATGCCTCCTGAGCCTCTCCTATCTGACTTCCGACCTCATCCTAATATCTACCCGACTGCTCCTGCCTATCACTACTGCGTGTTCTTTCATACTCCTCCTGTGCCTCTCTGACAAGCATAGCGCATAGATGCAATAACACATGGCAGGAGGCGTTATACAAATGCAAGACAACATTGTTTCCGGAGGATAACTCAGCGGCAACGTGCTCGCCTTGGAAGCAAGGGGACACAGAGCAATACAGGTTCAATCATAAATAATCCATCATATCATAACTAAACAAGATTTTTAAAATATCCATTGTAATAGTGCCATGCTTGGGTTGTTTACGTTCCCATTTTGCCCTGACTTTAATATTTACCCAAAACGCGTATTCTTTCAATGCACATTTGCAGCTGGGAAAATTCTGCCATAATCCTGGTACTAGGGCAAACATTGCCCTTGTGCAAAAATGCATTGAAAGAAAACTTTGCCTTAGTGCTGATTGCACTTGCCCTGATGCAAATTTTCTGTAATACGGCACCGCCTCTCAAACACCAGGATGGCGACGAGAGGCATTTCACACCATGTCATAGTTTCTACCACCTCAGCCAAAGGAGTCCATGCAGCGCTGCCCAATGCCAGATGAGGTCAACTAATAAATGATATTGGACGCAACAGACAGACGCAAGTCATGGCTTTGGCTCAGACCACTGAGTTTACAGGTGTGTGGGTTAATGGCGGTTGGAAATGTTGTACAAACTGAAGGCTGCTTTATAGGTGCTTTGGATGCACGAAAACATTCATTTAAAGCGCGTGGCCTTTTTAAAAGGTTGAATTAATTTCCTACAGCGAATACAAATGAAAGCGTAGTTTGTTTATGGCTGCCTTTTATGGACGTTGTGCTGCTGTTGGACAAACCATTGTACTTATCCGGCCCAGTTTCATAATTCATGAAACACACCTCTGGGGGCATGAAAGCACTGTGCACTTTGTCATAAAAGAAAGCTATTTCGCAATGCCAAGTTAAGCTTTGAACACATACATACAAAATATAGAATTAAAATAAAGAAACCGCATTCATGAGTATTTTAAATGTCGCTTGAATAATATTATCAGGAGGAGGAGGGCCAGAAATTTCCATCGAGTTCACTTTAGGGTGTTGCCCGTCTCTACCCACACTCATGGAACCCCTACTCTTAATATTGGCTTGACAGTAATTTTGCAGAATGATTATATTTTCATATTGAGGTTAAAAGAGTTTGAGAGCAGTTGCCAAAGGTGAACAGAAATGCATGCAGCACGATTACAAAAACGTTTTGCAATGGCCCAATATCATTAGAACATGCTTTGTAAATCAGGCCCAGAGAGTCCTGATTCAGGGCTGTCTAACTCCAGGCCTGGAGGTCCGGATCCATGCTGGGTTTTCAGGATACCCCTCATTGGGGCCTGTCTGTAAAGAGCAAAGAATGGTTCCTAGTGAAGGCAGAAGATCGGCTTCCCTTGGGCTTCCCTGAGGGCTAGTAGCCAAAATAATCTGGGCAGGCCTTGAATGGCCATCTCTCGAGGCACATCAGCAAATGCCATTGGTAAATCTGCCTTGTGCCTTTTATATGCAAATTCACATTGACTGAGTGCAACTGCTTTCTGAACTCAACAATAGATCTCAGTTTCAAAGAGCTGGCCGAGGCAATGCTTCTGTCAGCAGTTCTTTAATTGTGAAACAAAATGTGCCAGGGCACTCCATTTGATTTCACTTAGCTGACCTACTGGGACCAAGTAAAGTCTCACCGGTGAGAAGTCCAGAAGTCTTTTTTTTTTTGGTTTGGGTTTTTGTGACTATTTGACAACATGTTAAACCTTTACATGGAACTGAGGGTAGCACAGGGGCAACGTGCTGCTCTTGGAAACAAAACCACACAGAGCAACAAAGGTTCGAATCCCAGATTTGTGCAAACCGAACTCAGTTACTGCATTTGGCGTGTTCTAATAAAAACAATTAAATAAACACAATACTAATAGTGGAAACAATTGAAAAAATGGTGCATTAAATGCTAGTGAACACAAAAAAATAAGATAATATTAAGGACTGACAGTTCAGTGCCTGCATGCACAAACAATGCAAGTCGGCAATTAGGGAGAACACATTATAATATCTTTCGCAGTGTAAGCCTATGGAATGTTTGGAGCATACTTTCTGGGGTCTTCATGGCAAGAGATGATTCACTACGCTAGTGAGCATAACAAGCAAGCTTCCACAAACTTGAGAGAATTAGGTTGAATTTGAATGCAATTTTTATTTATAAACTAAATTAAACAGCTATAAAAGTGAAACACGTACGAAGAGGAGGAGCTCAGACAATAATCCAATACTTCAAAATGTGGTACATAAAACAGCATTATTCCACTACAGGTCAGAAGCAGCTGTTTTGCAAGTGACAACATACATAGGTCCTCATAAGAATTCTCTGAGGACTTCTGTATGGGATTATTTTTTAGAAAATTGCAATACCATTGACAACATACAGAGGTCCTTTCAGATTTCTTATGCGGACCTCTGTATGCTGTCAATGGTACTGCACCTCTATAAAAAATCATGCTTGTATTGTAACAGAACTTAGAAAGTGAAACCTACCTCTACCTCAACAGAGGCAGAAATATAGCCAAACTGCCTCTAACTTCAAAAAGAAAGATCACTACGCAGCCACAGCTTTGAAATTGATAAACACACGTGACATGGTTCCTTACATGTCTTATTATTATTATTATTATTATTATTATTATTACTATTATTATTATTATATTTATTGAGTGCAGACCTAGCTTTTAGACGCAACGTAGAGCCTTACAGAGATATACAACAATACAGATACATAACAGAGCAGTTTACAGAGGTATACAACAGTAGATATGCATAACAGGGTGCTTTTCAGAGGTAACAACAGAACAGCTATACAGCGGGGTTGGGATACAGAGGGGCACAGAGGAGGGATACATCTGTACTGTGTGATGGGGAGGAAAGGGGTGGGCGGCGTCTAGCAAGACAGGTGGCGCAAGGGGTGATGTGATAGCCTAGGGGTTGAGGTGGAGAGATTCCTTGAAGAGGTGGGCCTTGTGATCTTTTTTGAATTGTAGGAGCGTGAGGGTGAATCTGATGCTGATGGGGAGGAGGTTTCCTAGTCCTGCGGCATAGTCAGAGAAGGCTTGTTTTCTGGTCCTTCCCTTTTTGCAGCATCAGATTTCAAGTCTGCATGTGTCCTGGCTTCTGGTGATGTGCTGTCCTCCGGAGATGCTGAGTTTCTCTGCGAGGTAGCTGGGTGACTTGAGCTCAGATGCCCTTGAACCAGAGGAAGATGCTATCTGCAGGATTCCACCTTCTGTTATGATTGACCCTAAACAGGACCAACACGGTTTATGGTTTTTGACACATAAATATGGGCTGGGCATCAGATCGTTAAATGGCAGAACTGCATCTGATACCCTGTGTAAACTCAAATACAAGGGTGGGACTCATAGAAGTAGCTCTACCACTCTATAGAAGTGGATTACTTTATGGTCCGAGTTGAGGATTTGTGTAATGTAATAGAAATGAAGGTAATCCAACGTGCAGTGAGTGATCATAATCCTTTGGTTCTAACATATCTGTTTAAAAATAAATTCTAAATCCCATAAAGTTATACCCTATGTGGGAATTGCTAGTAATTATAGATGTGCACTAAAATGGGATGATTCACAATATACTCTCCACTGGCCCCACACTAAATAGAACATCCAAAGTATTGTCGCGTGCATGCTGTGTCCAACTCACCAATTGGATGTCCTCCAAGGATTTAATATGATCCTCTCCAAAGTAAGGCACCTGGCCTCGACTGACGCCAGCCCCTAGCACTAACACTGTGTCCAGAATAGCCCTGCTTGGTTTGATAGTGCTTTTAGGGCAGCACAACAAGAGTCTAAATATCTCTCTCAAGAAGCACCCTAGAAATGTTACTGAGATTAGGCTGAGGAGGCAAGAGTTCAAATGGCACATGCGTTCAGGGAGACTACACTCTGCAGACCAGGCATGGGTGTACTTAAATCAGGCACTTAATGCAAAGGACTATCCCAAATTCTGGAATTTGGTGGCGAAAGGTATATCATGGCCTAAGGCAGAAAGGGGTCCAAATAATAACATCCAGGAGCAAGTCTGGATTAACCATTTCTTCTCTGCACTATATTGTGGGAATATGGTAAAGAGCACTAATAATGGGTCTAAACAAGTTGCTCGAACAGTCGCTTTAACAGTTGACTACGTCTCATGTAATATGTAATCAGAATGAGACAGTAACTGGGAGGATAGCTCATGTGGTCATAGTCTGTGCAACAGGGGGCGTGAAGTTAAGGTGGCTTTAGCTGAATTTCCAGGGTTTTGTTGCATTAAGTTCTCACCTTAACGTCCCTGCAACTAAAATGTTTCTCTTGAATTTCAAAGGCTTTGTTACAAAGTATTGCTCACCTTAACGTCCCTGCAACAAAAGTGTTTTCCTTGAATTTCAAGGTTTTTGTTATTCCATAGATTTTTAGAATGCTTCCAGACCACTAGCACGGTCTTCGGCCATGGTCAGTGGGCATGGCCTTTGGCCATGCCAACTGTCCATTTTAAAATGCTACCAGACCTAAGCCATGGCCTTTGGGTTGCAGGCTTTGACAACTCACAATGTTTTTAGGCAATGCACAATGAGATTACATTATTTGCCATGGAGCACACACTTGGTTTGAACATCGTTTTCCAAGAGGAACACCCCTTTTTGGGGCCATCCTTTTGGCGCGGGCTGATTTGGTACGCCCATTCCACGGCAGTGCCCATTTCGGTGCGCCCTTTTTGGCGTGAAAGCCATTTTGGAGCGAGGGATGTTTGAACGTGGCTGACATTGCAACCATGTCTAAATGCCCTCAATCTTAATAAGATCACAGGACTGCACTGCAACAAACCTCACCACCTCCCACTTGCATTGCTTTTCTTTTGTTTAAAACCACTTTATTTAAGCAAACAGGCAAACAGATTGGACACCGGCTTTTCTTTTAATTAAATTAAAAAAAACATACAGCATTGAACCCTGGTCTGCCAGAGTTTGAAGACCAACAATTAACCAGTAGGCCACAATGGCTTGGCGCTTCGTGGGACATACATATCATACTTACCCTCTAATTTAATGTTTTCAATTATAAAAGGCTAGGTATGAAACTTGTGAGAATCCAAACAATAACATCATTGCAGCATAATGGTTAAGTGCTGCGTCTCAAACTCCTTAAGGACAGGTTCAGCATAAATGTGGTTTGTTTTATTTCATTTTGTTTAGTTTTATAATGTTGTCCACAGACGGTGTAGTCCTCTTTTTGAATATATGTGCAGTGTAAGGGGGATAGTGTGGTGTGAGGGTGTGCATGTCATCTCAGAGGGTCTGAATCCAATGTGTGTGTTTGAAGTGAGTGTGTGTGTGTACATGGTGTGAAGTTGTTTGTGAGGGATTGTTGCAGGCAGTTTATAATGTTGCAGTAAATAAATGTGTTTCATTTTAAAAAAGTGTTCAAATCTGCAAATACAGCGTAATATATGTCCCATCCTGTTTCATAATGTAGCAATTGATACATCTTTTTCACTTTTAATCCATATTACAAAATGCAAAGTGCCTGCACGTTCATGCCACGCCATGGGACCTCTCACGCCAAAACATCCTTGCGCCGAGAGGTCCCTGTCCCAAATGGCTGCGTCTCAAGTTACTTGCCCTCTCATCATTTCCCCTTCTTACCCTCATGTCTGTCTTTCAACAATGCTCTGCTTTATAAAGCTAACTTCAAAAGTACACATACCATAGTGTCACTCAGACAAATAAATCCTTATAGAACTATGTTAGGCAAAAGTGTACATTTGTGGCATTATTCCCCCTATCTTGACTGTGAGACTACAAATACCAGAATGCAATTCAGTAAAAGGCAAAGAAATGGTCTATGAGTGCAAAACTTTCGAGGACTGACCGTAGCACGGTCTAAAAGAAAAAATAATGTGGATGCCGTGTGTTATGAGATATTTAAAACTTTGAGAACAATGTTTTACGCAATGCGCAGTGAGAATGAATTATTTGCAATGGAGCACACACTTTGGTTAAGCAGCGTTCTCCAAGCGGTACACCCCTTTATGGTGCCATCATTTTGGCACGGGTCGATTTGGCACGCCCATTCAGTCAGCAAGAAAGTAATTCCAGCACCAATATTTTTGTGCGAGGGATGTATGAACGTGGCTGATATTGCAGCCACGTCTAAATGCTGTCATGCTCAATAGGATCAAAGGACTGCCCTGCAACAAACCTCGCCACTTCCCACTTGCGTTGTTTTTCTTTTAATTTAATTAAATAAGTAACATTTTTTTTTCAAAACATGCAGTCTTGATCTCTGGTCTGCCAGAGTTGTAGGCCCAGCATTTAACCACTAGACCACAATGGCTTAGGTTGTCATGCGGTATACATTTCATATTTACCCTATCATTTTACATGTTCAATGAAAAAAGGCTAGGTATGAAACATGTGAAAAACCAAACAAACAATAGCATCATTGTAGCATAATGGTTAAGTGCTGCATCTCAAACTCCTTAAGGCCAGGGTTCTCTGATAGCAGTGTTCAGCATAAATGCAATTTTTTGACATTTCATTTTGTCTGTTTTATAGAAATGTGGATGCTGTGTGTTATGAGATATTTAAAACTAAGTAAACACAATGCATTCAGGACTGTGGACTGTCTGCCATCCATGCAGTACCCGTGACCGACTGTGCTTAATATCAAAACGAGGAAGGATCCAGCCCCCTTAGGCCATATTTCTCTAAGTATTCTTCTATGGGAGTAGCCCATATATTAGGCTAAAAGCCCTTAGTTGGCTGACCCCTTCTTTTCTTTTGTAGCTAAGCAGGGTTTGTCCCAGTTTGTACCAGTTATTGCAAGGTTAGGAAACCCACCGTTGCTGTAAAAATAGCTATTTCATTTTAGTTTTTATTATTGACTGGGAGGAGACAAATACCAGAATGCAATTCAGTAAAAGGCAAAACATTGTCTCTGGCTGCAAAACCTTCGAGCACTGACAGTAGCACGGTTTAAAGAAAGTAAAGAATCAGATGCCCATTTGGTCGCTCATCCATGCAGTAACCGGGACTGAGCCTGCTTGGTTTCAAAGTGGGGCTGACCCTGCTTGCAAGAAAAATGCCGGCCCATTTCTCTAAGTGGTCTTGTAAGTTTGACTCATTTAACTGGCAACGTGGCCTGAGGAGGCTGGACCCTTCCTCACTTTGAAGTTAAGCAGAGTTTGTCCTGGTTACTGCATGAATGGGAGACCTGGATGGCACTTGAGTCTTTGGATATGATTTTGCACCCTGACTCAACTCCTCCCACTCCCCACATGGCCTCTTCACCCCAAAGCACACACTGTGTATGTGATGCAGTTTGCTTTCAGAGTCTACAAAAATCTTTGTGTTGCAAACTGGATGCTCCCCCTCCCCGAAATCCCAAATTTCACTCAGTGCTTTCTAGCCATCCTCCCACCTCTATCCCAATGGAATTTATGTTTTTTGACCTGCAAATAGCTTTTTACTGCGTTTCATTTTCCCATAACCTCGGATATAGCCGCAAATATCTCTCACATCGAGAGAAAAACAGGAATGCAGTTGTTTCATTTCTGAATACCATGATCCTGGAATGCACCATGGGAGATATAACTATA
Organism: Ambystoma mexicanum; assembly: GCF_040938575.1. Lineage (NCBI taxonomy): Eukaryota > Metazoa > Chordata > Amphibia > Caudata > Ambystomatidae > Ambystoma > Ambystoma mexicanum. The sequence goes on along the minus strand of NC_090930.1, from coordinate 1,103,581,413 downwards.
GTTTTTGGGGAAGGGGGCACTCCATTCTCTGTCAAATTTTAAAATAACTACAGCACGGAATAACCCCAAACCAAGCATGGATCGTGAGTCAATTCTTCGTGCCCAAATTGTTTCAGACCTGGTCCAAATCTGTCCAGTGGTTTAGGCTGTACGCTTTGGAAAAAACTGACCTTTTTGTCTATGGGAAAATGAATCGGAAGTAGGCCGCACTTTTGGAAAAAAGAACATTTGTTGACGCTTAATAACTTTTTTATTTTTTAACAATCTTTACGAAACATTGCAGTCTGGAGGGGCCCTCAGACTTTTAATCACTTTCAAAATTCTGGTCGAAATCCGTTACTCGAATGAAAGGTTATTAACAATAGAATTATGAGGGGTTCCTAAGTGTCTCCGACTCACCTTAACGCCACCCTATAATATATATATATACATATATATACATTAAATGTCAATGTCATTATTTCCAGTGCGTGCCTTTATTTCAAAATCATGGGAAAGTGTCTTTTGATTGAAATTCTAGATGCATATACTTTTCGATTATCACACTATTTTAAAAAAATCTCAGTAAAATGTTCATTACGACTAATACAACATAAACTGAAAATAATGTGATCAGATAATTGAATATTTACAATACAGCAGATGCAAGATTTAATATTAAAATAGTTCAAATGTATCATGACTACAGAACAAGGATTGACCGAACAACAACTATCAGTTGTGTGGTTGATATTAATCGAGCATTTTCACTGGTCAAAGGTCGTAGGAGCACTAATGTTTGGACGTAGTAGCCCCACTTCATTTGCCAAAATGGCCCATTGACTATTTGCTTGTAAATCTCCACCCTCCATTGTCCTAATTCACATGTACATGGAAGACTAAGTTTATTTACCATTTGTGTTATGCTCGACACAAGAAGTTAAGTGTTGGTTGTGCACTTGATGGCAACTGTAGCTATGGGGAATGCCCACGAACAACGAAGCTAAAGACACTCAGGGCCTCATTCATAGAATTTTATTGCACGATGCAAAGTCAGTTTGGACTGCTAACACACCCGCACTGAAGGTGAATAGTGACTACGTAGCTATTTATTTTTATGACATTTATAGCAGCTCACAATGGCCAAGGGCATCTAAGCGCTAGACACAACAAGTGCCGAGCACAGTAAAAAACAAAGTGCAAGAACCTGTTGACATGTCTCACCTCATTGCACAGCCGTAACAGTATGTAGCCGGGAGGTAGGTTGGACATGCAGATATTCGCGTAAGAGCAGTAAAATGTATGCCAGAAATGTAGTTAGCGAACAAATGATGTAAGGGTGGAACAAGGCCTTAGGAAGGTGCACTGCTTACAATTTCTTCCTTAATGCCAGCATGACTGACATCCTTTTCATTGGGACCCCAGCTCCCTCCTTCCCTCCTGCTCTCTGGCTGAACTCCATGGGCACCCTCGCCTCACCCTCCTGTGAGGCAAAAAACCTTGGTGTCATCTTCGACTCCTCTCCTTCTCTCTTCATATCACGGACCTTGCCAAGAATGCCCACTTCAGCAGCACCTCCTCAGAGGCATTCTCCCTTTCCTCACCTTCCCCCAGAAACTCAGTGTTTTCAGAGCTCTGGTCCTCTGTAGGCTGGACTACTGCAACAGCCTCTTCCTCAATCTGCCTAATTTCTCCCTTCGCCCCTACAACAAATCCAGAATAGGACTGCAAGACGTATCCTTGGCCTCAAATCCAGGGACTGCTTCTCTCCAGCCTTAGAATCTCTCCACTGGTTCCCGGTTGCTGCGAGGATCAAGTCTCGGGAGGATAGCTCAGGGGCAACGTGCTTGCCTTGGAATCACCCGGAGGTTTGATCCCTGGACCTGCGCTTAGAAACCTCTGGGTATTAAGTGTGTTATAAATAACCAATCATATGATATATAAAGTTCAAGACCCTCTGCATCATCCACAAGGCTTTCTGGGGCCTGGGAATCCACTACACCCAACTCTCTCAAAAAAGCAGATACTACGAGGTAAGTGACAAACAGGAGGCTCGAAAATGATCATTCCCATAAACTCTGCCTCCATAATTTCATGTACAAGCCTATGTTTACCGTTTTAACACCCAGTAATACCCCAGAGCTTGCCAAACTTCTGCAATTGCAATCATCAGGGCCAAACTATGACCTGAAACACAATTTAACCAAAATGTTTCAACTGTGATATTGAGGTTTTCAACATGTTTCGCACATTACAAAGAATACGTGTTCACAATAGCTGAACATGATTTGATAACAGACGTGGACTCCCTGCTCACTGTGCTTAGAGAGGCTCAGCTTCACCTCACTGATGATGCCCAACAAGGCTGAAACACGTGTATGGGGTTGCTGATGGTACTCTTGTTCAGAGAGGAATTGCCATAGCATTTCGGTGCTGGACTGCCCTTGTGGGCGGGACAAAGACTGATATGCAAATGGATATTTCCCATCTGTGAAGGTACAGTGAGCAAAAAGCAATGGCTGCGAACTCTCAATGTGGTTAATAACCACTGAACAGGTTATCATGCCTTGTTCTTTCGAGAGAGGGGCGCCTGCTACCTTTTTTGTATTGTTGAAAGGAACTTGGGGTTGGTCACCCTAGGTTACCTGGGGGCAACCAGACGTGGACTCCCTGCTCACTGTGCTTAGAGAGGCTCAGCTTCACCTCACTGATGATGCCCAACAAGGCTGAAACACGTGTATGGGGTTGCTGATGGTACTCTTGTTCAGAGAGGAATTGCCATAGCATTTCGGTGCTGGACTGCCCTTGTGGGCGGGACAAAGACTGATATGCAAATGGATATTTCCCATCTGTGAAGGTACAGTGAGCAAAAAGCAATGGCTGCGAACTCTCAATGTGGTTAATAACCACTGAACAGGTTATCATGCCTTGTTCTTTCGAGAGAGGGGCGCCTGCTACCTTTTTTGTATGATTTGATAACATGTGGTATAGTCTCTGTCTTGCTTGGGTCACCTTTGGAACTCCCTCCCAGGCACCTTTAATTGCAAGTGCAGGTAATTTATTAAGTCTAATTAACATGAATATAAGCCTTAGTGCCAGAGAAGGAAACTGATAAATATACTTTTGAGGTTTGTGACATGAAAAGAACATTCTTGCGAACGTATTCAGTGCCTTGAGAGTGCGCACATGATCGTGATTCTGTACCCAGTCCTATTTCTCTGCACACTTTTTAAGGGACTTCCTTGGGTCCAGTCCGGGAACCATACGATCTCCTCAAAAAATGTCTTGTTTAAGGCCATGAAATTCAATAACACTGAGCAAGACTTGATTATAATGTCATCCCTTGGTAGAAAAAGTATTGAATCGTTATGCGCACACATTATTTTAATTGATAATGGTGGTCAGTATCAGGAAGCAAACGAAAGTATATGGGGTAGGTGCTTGAACTCTAATTCCTCGAGGGTTGTTGGAGGATCCCATTTGCTCCCCGGGATCTATCCCCCGTACTAAGCGTTTCCCTTTTATGAAATGGGGCAGGCCACTGCCTCTCACACACCAAGATGGCGACGAGAGACATTTCACACCATGTAATAGTTTCTACCACCTCAGCCAAAGGAGTCCATGCAGCGCTGCCCTTTGCCAGATGAGGTCAACTAATGAATGCTGTTGGACGCACGTCAAGCCTTTGGCTCTGCTGCCTGGATTTACAGGTGTTTGGGTTCATGGCGATTATGTCCTTGGAAATGTTGTACAGGCTGGAGGCTGCTTTACAGGAGCTTCGGATGCATGAAAACATTCATTTGAGAGCATGTGGCATTTTTTAAAGGTTGAATTCCTTTCACAGAGTGTGTAAAAACGAAAGTGTTCTATAATTATGGCTGAAATTTATGGACGTAGTGCTGCTGTTTTGCTTAACCATTTTATGTATCCTTTCCACTTTCATAATTCAGCGGTCACGGCAGTGTGGGCTCGAGTGCAGTGCAACAAAATCGTGTAATGCAATGACATACAGAAACATGTCATGGATTCACCATGTTAAAACCAAACACAGAATTCAAATACAAACATGAACAACACAGAAATGATGATCCTTTTATCCCCTCTCCAAACACGTCAGGCACGAGTATTTTTAATGTTAGGACTACATTTTGCCAAGGGCAGGAGGTGCAAAAGATTCCCTGGAGAGCACGTTTTATATCACTGTTAAATTGGGGTGGGGGCAAAAGTGATCAGAAATGCATTCGGCCCGACTGTGTGCTTTGGCTTGTGTGCTCTCATTGCAGAATATGGACATTGCAGATTAACATGGTGGCGCTCTGAAATCTGTGGGGGCAGAATCCTAGTGAAGACAGCAGGCCACCATCCCAGAGGGATAGCAGCCAACAAAATCAGAGCAGGCACACGGCCAGCACTTAGTCATTTTTGCAGTGTTGCTGATATTTTCCCAACAAACAATGTGGGAAACAGCACTTTATTACGTAAGCACTCAGTTGCTTCCCGACGCTAGGTCATTGCCCTACATTTGTAAGATGTACCTTTCGGGCTTACTTCACAAAACACCCAGACTCGCTTGTAGTGGAAAAGGTCACTTTAATGTGACAGGCCAAAGCTCACAAATAACCACTAATCTGGCCCCTGGTCTTACAGACTAACACAAAATGTTTTAACAACAAAACAAATTTAATAATGAAACACTTTCAATTCCTCCCAACAATTAAAAAATGAAATCAGTTCCACTTCCTCCCTACCTATCCCTTGGACCCTACCGTCTCCTTACCATCTTCTCAAGGCGTCCTGCTTTCTCCCCGCGGCCATGCCCTCCATCTTCAATACCTTTTCCCCTGGGGTAGCCCGTTTGTGCAAACAGCACCACCCCCATCATTTCCCACGCTATTCCCCCAGTGTGCTTCACTCCCCCCTCCTCCAAAATGGACCATGTCCCCGACAACAGCAAAACCCTCCACTGAGGTGTTCTTTCTGCCCCACCCCTACCAACTTCCTTCTACTTCCAACTCTTTATCTCTTGCACTTGCAAGGTCATATCCAAAATGTAATAACTGTTCCCATAAATTGACAGGTGAACCCCATCCTCCCGAAAAATCTTAAAGTCCTCATATACTATTTCTTTGTGCTCCAAAACCTTCACTCCCACCACACCACAAAATGTAACCAGCTCTCTATTGATACCCTTCCTCGCACGCTCCATTGCTCCCTCATTTACCGCTCCCCTCCATACTCTCCTCGGCAACAGCTTTGTCCATACTACACTTGCCTTAATCCATATCTCCCGGACCCAAACCAAATCTCTCTTCCTTTTTCTGAACAGAGCCACACCTGTATCTCGTACGAGGTCATTCTCCCCCGTATGTATTATGACCCCCTCTGGAGACCCATAGCGCTCCTTCAATCCCGCCAACAAAGGCAGCAGCTGATCCCAACAAAGCCCCCCTAAAACTGACCACCTTACCAGTGCCACTTTGTAGCTACCCCAATTGGGTATGAAACACCCTTTTCTCTGCCTCCTTCCCTGGCCACTTAACAATAGAGTGGCCCACAATCCAAATCTGCGGCATCTCACCCGGCCTCCACACTGCATCTGCAAAAGAAATTACAATGTCACTTTCCAGTCATGACCACCCCAAAATTCCAGCCCTCCCATGTGCCCCCTGCCCCTTTTTCACACAGCCCCTTTGCCGAAGTACCTGATATACCCTTTGTACTTCCCGGACCTCCACCGTCCCAAACTTTTCACCTTCTCTTCAGCTAAACCCAACCTACTCCCTTCAGATGCCGCACCCATCCTGAACGAATGAAATACAAACTCCTCTGCCTTTTCCCCCACCGCTACCAATGCCTTCCTCAGAACCCCCAAAACTTGGGCTGCTGATACCGCCCCCCCTCCTCATGCCAAAAAGCCAAACCCGACCTTCCCCCAAATAGTTCCTTCCGGGCCAAACCTAAACTCACAGGGTGCAGCTCCTTACTGCCCCAACCCAGCAACACCCAACAACCCTTTCCTTTTTGATCCGTCCTGATGTCCAGCCCCAATTTTGAAAAATAAATATCTTCCTAACGCAGGCCACTTACTCCTATCTTTCCTCCCACCAGCTCTGACACCCTAAAGACCCCAAAAAACAACCATGTAAAGCATGTCGCAAACATCACCTCTTCCCAAGCCGATCAGCAGACCCCCTCTAAATTCCGGCACAACTTGACCAACAGAGCTGCTGATACCGGCCTCCTACTATCCTCCCCCTCTTATTCTGCCTTGCCCAGCCCTCTAACATCCTACTTGCCATTTCCCCATCGCTCAACTGGGAACCCCAAAACCATTTCCCATAGAAAGCGACCCCCGCCATCTTAACCGCTATTGTTGCTTTAGACCATCCCTTATCCATGCACCTCAAGAGGAAATTGAACACATCATCCCTTCTCCGCTCTTCTGCATCCCCCCTACTCTTCCAACTACGAGCTCCCCCTTTTATGAAATCCTCCCATGCTCTCCTGTATGCATTCCTAGATACCGGGTCAAGCGAACCCTCCACTAAAGACAGCTCTCTCAACTTCCTATCTTCCACAGCTCCTCCGGAATCCGCTGCCCCTCCTGTTCCGCTCCTGGTGCCAATCCACGGAATCTTTGCCATTGAAAACGAGATAATGCATCAGCAATGCCATCATCCTTCCCTGGCACAGGTGGTGCCCTAAACACCACATTCGATTCGATGCAACGCAAAACAAACTCCCTCATTAACCTCGCCACCCTCTGGTCCCTTGCCGACTGCTTGTTCACTACATGAACCACGCATTAATTGTCAATATTAAAATTCACTTTCCTGTTTTGAAACTCCTTCCCCCACAATTCCATTGCAACCAACAAAGGAAAAAACTCCAGAAATGCTATGCTTCTCCCTTCTTTCAACCAACGCGCTGGCCACTTCTCAGTGCACCATTTGCCCCCCCAAAAACACTCCAAACCCCCCTGCACCTGCCACATCTGAGAATATCTGCACTTCCCATGACACAGGATCCCCCTGGAGCCACATGGACACCCCGTTAAAACTCTCCAGAAAACGCAACTAAATCCTGTAGATTAAAATTACTGTAGTGTTCCGGAACTGCCCCTGACACCCTTTCCCGATGGTGTGGGCACTTTGCTCCTGTCATAGACCGCCCTGAGGCCACCACCTTACATGCAAAATTCATTGCCCCACTTACCTCTGCATCTCCACTAGTGTCATCTTCCGAGCACCCACCATGTTTTCCAGCAAACTTACAAGCCTGCTCACCTTGTAGTGCGGCAAGCGTGAGGTCATGGCCACTGAGTCCAATTCGATCCCTACAAAGGTCATCGCCACTGCCGGCACCTCCGTTTTGTCTTCTGTCAAAGGCACCCCAACTCTTCCATCAGCTCCTGAAATGTCCCTAGCATTTCCCTGCACTCCTTTTCTTTGCCCACCCCACTAATGAACAGAAAATCATCTAGGTAATGCAATACACCTTCCAATCCAGAAGTATATGAAAAAACCCACTACAAAAATGAACTGAAACGCTCAAACAAGGCACAAAAAATTGCGCCCCCCATCGTCAAGGCCTTGTCTATGTAGATGCGCTCCTCAAATTGCATTCCCAGCAACCAAAGATCCTCCGGGTGCATCGGCAGCAACCTGAAAGCCGCCTTAATGTCACACTTGGCCATGAAAGCCCTGCGCCCTGCCTTCCTCACCAGACCCAACACCTAATCCACACATGCGTATGCAACTCCACACGCCTCTGGGGCAATAAAATCATTTACTGACATGCCCTCTGGCCATGACAAAAGGTGTATTAACCTAAATTCCCCCGGGATATTCTTGGATACAACACCCCGTGAAGATACCACTAAATCCCCTGGCAGATCAGCAAATGGCCCTATCATCCTACCCGCTGCTATCTCCTTGCCCAATTTCTCTCTTACCACTTCCACGTTTTCCCTGGCAGACTTCTAATTCTCCGCCCAACGCCGCACCCTTGGGCCCTGATAACCCAACCTAAAACCATAACGAAAACCCTTTCCCAAGATCTCTGACCCCTCCTTGTCCGGATAAAATTCAAGCCACTTCTCCAACACCTCCATTTTAATTGGAGTAAAAGCCTTTTCCCACAACCCCCCTGCCTGCTCCTCGCCCTCTCCCCGTCTCCCTGCTGGAAACACTGAGTGCTTGGACGCCTCCCTGCACACCTACTGCATTCATGTCGAAACCTACTGCATTCATGTCGAAACCTACATACCATCCTTGTGCAGCCCGTCCTTATTAAAGGCCCAGCATGCTTCTGAGGGCTTCCCTCTGCCTCCTCCCTCCACCCCCTCGTGGACGGGGTGACCAAGAAAGGGCCAGAAAGTCACAGGCAAACAACTCGCTGTGTGCAATGTCAGAGCTGGCCTCGTCGGTGCCATCCACTGCAGCCAGAGATCCATATCTATCTCACCCCAGACTGCCTGGCTGTCCTCTGGCATCCTCGCCCAAAATACTTCATCATAACACACCCACCCGAAGCCTCCGAAACTTGTGAATGCCTTTCGAATCACGTCCATGTACTTCAACAGAGCCACACATCTCTCTGGAAATTTCTCACAATAGACACTCGCATAAACAATAAAAGCTGACGTCCAGTTCTCGATTGTCACCGGTACCTTTGGACGCAAGGCCATCTCCCTCTCCTCCTCTTTGGAACCATCTTTGAATCTCACCTCCCTATGTAGCAGCTTGAACACGTCCACAAATTTCCCTGCCCATATTTTATCCTTTGCTGTTGTCATCAAATGTGCTCCTAGAGGTTTCATAATGCCCATGTATGGCAGCTTTTTCTCCTTGCCTTTTACCTCTACCTCCTTCTCCTTTGGAATTTGTCCCTCGGGTGCCAGGGGCTCAATCACCTTGTCTGTCTGCACCTCCACCGAGGTAATCTCATCCTCCCCAGCCAAGGCTCCCATAGCCTGCACGTCAATCTCTTTTCTCACTCCTTGCACCCCTTCCCTTCTTGGCCCCAACTTCGTGTCCCCCCTCTGCCATGCCACCGACCAATCCCCTTCCCGCTCACCTCTTTCTGCCAAGCCATCGCCTGTCTGCAGCCTGGCCTCCACTCCAACGCTCCTCATCTCGTTCCTTACTGTGCTCCTGCTGCAGGGACAAAACATGTCAACAGTCCCACCCAGCCAGTTACCCCCCCACCCTCTTGTCCCCCAGCCCCTTGCTCCTGTCTTTCCCCTTCCCATCTTAAACCCCTTCTCACCCTCTCCCTCCTCCTTACAACACTGTACCCTTCATCCTACCATTGCCCCTCGTATTCTTCCAGCCCTTCATCATCACCCATATAATACCATTGCTGTTGCAAGCACATGCTCGGGCCGGGCAAATCCTCCTCTTGTGAGCCTTCGGCGTCCGCCCTGCCACTCCATCTGTGTCTTCTCAGCGGGCCGCAGAAACCCCTTCCTGGTCCTCATCTGTCGGGCGAGGGGTCCTCTCCTCCACCCTGTGGGCCTCCTTGCTAGGGGCCGTGCTGCACCCTCTAGACTGTCCTCGCGAATTTTGAGGAGGGGCTGTTTTTAAACCCTCTCCATATTTCCCTTCTTCCATAGCAGGGGCCGCTCTGTGCCCTCAGCCCGAAATCCTCCTATCCGGGGAGCCCATTCCGCGCCCCTCCCTTACCTCACTAATCGAAGGGGACTGCTCTCTCCTCCTCCCTCCTGCACTCTTCTGCAGGTATTTTCCAACCCTGCCCCTCTGCCCTGTCACCCCTCTCTGCACCCCGTCAGCCCCATCTTCACCCCCCACCCTCCGTGCACGTTTTTGCAAACCCCTAACGCCCCCTTCCTCCACCTGGTCTTTACCCCAACCCCTTCCCTAACCCCTCTCCTAACTCCACTCCCCCCGGACGCTCTCCTGTCAATTTCCCTCCTCATCTTCCTACCCCTCGACTCCCAAACCTCCCCCCTGCCTGCCGCAGGGCTACATGCCATCACTGCTACGAGAACCTCATCAGCCGCTGCTCTCTGCCGCGGCCTTTCTCCACCGCCCTCCCGTTCACCCGTAACCTCCCCCGCAGCCTCCTGAAGCTGGGCTTTGGATGCCCGCTAATAATCTCTAAGGCTTCCCTCAGGGCCTTGGCATCCACAACACCCTTCCTCTTGGCCCCTTGCCCCACCATGGCGCACAGCAATACCAAGCTAGAGATAAATATATCATTAATTTACCGCTCTGCCCCTCAAATGCTGCAGCAGATCTGCACCGACCTGCCTCCCAATAAAAGCCCCCAAGCCCAAAATAACTGCCCCTGAGTGTGGCCTGCCCAAAACGGGAGGGGGACAAAAGGCTACCGCCCCACCATCCCAAAAAGCAACTCCAGACAAATTTGATGGGGACCTGGAGAAAAAGGCTGCTTAGCCCTTTTATGTCCTGACACTACTGATACTTAATGCTAATAATGCTATACCTATCCTTTATTATGCCTTTTATTATAAAAAAACTTTTTTTAAAAAAATTATTTTGCCTGTGCCCCCCAGTCGCAAGTACATTTCTGGAGGCGTGGACACTGCGGCGCCAAACACGGAGATCAATTACAAGCTCTACCTTCAAAAGGGTGCATCCCCTTTAAGAGATCTTCAATGCCCCTTAGTGGCCTGAGCAAGTCACCGTGTGCACAGCCACTTGCTAAACATACACACCCAGCGGACTCTGTGCTCTTGCAAACGAGCCCTGACCTAGCCCCAGAACACGATGGCCCCCACCCGCTGACACGAGAAATCTGGGGATCTGGCTCCCGGAGACTCCGCCGACACAAAAAAACACGTCCCGCTGGACACCAAGGACCGCGGCATCCCCCAATGAAACCTCCCAACACAGGGAAAAACCGCCGCTCACAAAAACCCGCTGCCCGCTTCTGCCGACACACTAAAAACGGAAGGCAGAGCAACCGATCACCCTAAGGTAAGATGGGCGTACCTTATTTACGGTACGCCCGGCTATAAGCACTGCTTAACAATGCCTAACTGCCCCCAAACTAACTCTGCTATAAACCTGGCCTCACCTAGCTAAACAGCCAACACTAAATGGCCACGTGCAGGGAAGGGTCAGGAGCCGGCGACCTGGACAAACGCTCGTCCTAACCGTCGCCTGCTAGTCATAACAACATACTTTCATGCCTCTGACCACGAATTCAAACCAAAATAGTGTTGAGTGGAAGGTTTAGATTAAACTGAACCACTGGCACTGCTCTGGGGAACCTTCCACACCACCATTTTTAGCCGCTTTGCGCCATTGCAAAACGGGTCCAGCCATATGCAAATCAGTCAGGTACTGCTACCACTGGGAGCAGTCCTGTCCGAACTGCTAGACCAGATCCCCTCAGCAGAGAAACACAAGCAACCCAAGACATGTGTCAGCCTTGTTGGGCTTCCTCAGTGAGTTGCAGCTTAGTTCCCTATGGTGCACCAAGCAAGGGGCCCATGTCTAGGCATACATTCTCTCACATAGGGAGACAAACTAAAACTGATATAGTGATGGGTGAAGGTTTTGAAATAATCTGAACCACTCGCACTGCTCTGGGCCGCCTTCCACATCAATGTTTTTTCAGGCCGTCCCCATCATTGCAAAAGGGGTCCAGCCATATGCAAAACAGTCAGGCACTGCAACCAATTGGAGCAGCCCTGCCTGACCTGCTAGGTCTCAGAAACCGGGGGAACCTTCCGCTGCTCCTCCTCACCTGGATCTTCAGTGGAGCTGTCGTAGGTCTCTGTCTTCTTCTTTCGACAGGGTTTCTTGGAGTCTTCTCCCTTCTTTTCCTTCTTTGTCTCGTAGAGGTAGAGGCAAGCTCCCCCGGAGGCCACCTTGCCTGGGAATGAGATCCCAGACAGAGGTACCCCGAGGAGCAAGAACCCGGTCCAACGAGCTGAAGGGAAACAACTGAGAACAAGCTGGGTATTCTGGCAGATGTACTGGCTATGGTTATGGACAGTGCTCGAAGTGAGCGAGAGCGGTCGGGAGCGGTGCTCCTCTACTTTTTTAAATTACGTTTTACAGCTCCTATATTTTTATTTTAAAAAGAAACAGTTCTGGAATGATTTAGTTTTAAAATAAAAGTGTAGGAAGACATTGCAAATTGCAATTTCAGTGCACTGCACTGAACGTTCCCTTAAACAGCAGGTGCAAGTGTTTGGGGGATTGTATTGTGTGTGGTAGGGGCCCGCCATGGGGTTTGTGGAGAGTGGGTGCAGGCCAGCCGGGAACATAGTTCCACTACTTCTTTTTGTACACTTCGACCACTGGTTATGGAACAATACCATAACTTGTCTAGAGTATGTTATGGAACTGAAGGGGAATTGACAGAATGGTTCCCAATAAAATTGGGGTCCACCTGGGTTTTATACCTCCTTAATCTGTATGCACACCCTTTGCTGGAAGATCTATATCAGGTGACTAATGATGTCCCCACCTATGAAGAAAGGTCTCCGTACTCAGCTATACTGATGACGTGTTACTTCTACCAAGGACACCATTTGCTCTCCTGAAACTGACTTACTGTCTACATGACTATGAGAGAGCTAATTATTAACAATCGAAAATCGGACTATATAATTGCAAAAAAGCCAACGGCACGTAAGACAGTATCTGTGAATGGCTGTAAACTAGAAGCATTTTTGACCTTTGATTGACATATTGGACTGTGCTGATCACATGAACAAACAGGCAAACAAAGGGAAGCCAGCCAATGGAGAGAGCACCAAATGTGATAGAACTGTAGACCCTCTAACCATAAATCGCGTTCTATGATCTCAGTTTATCATGCAAAAAGCCCTTCAATCGGCATGTACGGGGCCTCAATTTGGACATGTGCCGATAGCGCAAGTTTACAGAGGATGTAAAATGCCCTTGTTATTCAAAATCCACGGGTCCCAAGGTTGACTGCAAGATACATGGCAGGCACTGAATTTATAAGACCTGAAAACTATATGCCCGCTGTTATTTTGATATACTATATGGCACAACGATTCAGCCATGTCAACTAATGATTTATTGAAAGAATTGCTGGCTAAGTTTCCAACACCATACAATTCCTTGGCTTAATTATGTAAGACATACCTTGAGAGAAGAATTTCTGACTGAAGGATAGCACACGGGCAACCGCTGATCTTGGGAGCAAGACCATGCAAAGACACAGAAGTTTGAATCCCGGATCTGTGCTGAGAAACCAAGTGCAGTATAAAAACCAATTAAAATTAAATGGCTTGATCGACTAGATTTGATTCTTTGGGGTACTAAAGAGCATGCAAAGATACTATTAATTGTGCATCGGTCTACAGAAAGAGAAAACCAGATGTGTGGAAAATCTTTGTGATGTTGTATCCTTCTTATGCCCCGGCCACTGGGACAGCAGTTGACCTCTTGTGGACTTCGGGCAGAAGGCATAGAGAACTACTGGCCTGATTTAGGCTGGGCATACTGCCCTTTCACAGCCAGCAAGGAAGGAGGATGTGTGACAACAGCACTGATACATTGGTCCATGTGGCTACATAACGTTTTATTGTTCTGACATTTGCATCATCTTGCGTGGAATTGTGTTATAATGCGACTATCTAGGTTTTGGGATAGAAAGTATTATTGACTAGCCCTATGCTGGCGTACGCTCTTCCAGGACCAGAGCACATGTTATGCATTGGCCTCCTTTTTATTGGCTACCTTAAGGATTATAGAGAACTTGCAACATGTTGGTGCAGGAGAGCAATATAATGAATGTGATTAGAGGCAGTCACAATATTATGTATTTAAGAAAATATACTGATGGTCTTAATTCATGATTGGTTTATTGGTATGAAATTAAATAAATAGTATTTGACCATGGACTTGCCATTACTTGGCACATTGATGTATTCCAATCATACCAATTTAAACAGTATATAGGATTTAAAATGAAGGAATTGCTACCATAGCCCTAGTTTAAGTATTAGGAGCTCATGTCGCTCACTTTTGTAATTTGACGACAGGGACCTGGTACGTTTTCACTTATGCATAGCCAGGTCCCCGCCACCAAATTTCTGCCATTTTCACAGTGGAGTATTAATGTGCAGGGCAAAAGGAAGTATACAAACCTATACACCACCTTTTGCCCTGCACTTTTGCACTCTGTGCAAAGTGAGTGATCACTGCCTGGCATGCTCACGTGAAGGCTACCTTTACTTTTAATTTTGAACACTGCTTACCATGCACACATGGTAAGCAGCATTCACAATTAGAATTAAATGCTGCCCGACATGCTGTTGTACAATGGATCCCTGTGGGATTTGCCTCATAATATGCTGGTGCATCTAGCTGGCAGACCACAGAGGTATCTCCAGCATGTCCACCAGCATGAACATTTGTATGTTAGAGGAAAAATGGAGGCAGTGGAAATGCAAGTTGCGTTACGCCTTTTCTCTCCACCATACTGTAACGGTTTATTGAGAAGCCACCATCAACACAGGGAGTCCTTTCCCACCCCACACAAGTGGTTATTCCACAAACTGTTTAACAGATTATTTTTTTAGCCCTATCTCAGACACATATCATGCCCCTTGATCATGCCCCTTGGATCCCTCTCCCCAGAGCTAACAATGAGCCAAGAACCGGGCCGGTGTACTGGAAATATATTGGTATTCATTTAAATAAACAGTAATAGAAATTAGCACAAAAAAATCGAAAACACCACTTTATCCGTGAAACAACATAATCAACTTCTCTCAGCATAAATAAATCACACAAGTGAGTTAAAAAGAACACAGACACAATTCTTCCCTTTCTGTAAATCTCACTTGACAAAATAATGACACTGGTCAATAATATAATTTCACCCAATCCTTTGCTTTAAAATAAACACAGGGTAATTTATCGCTCATTTTTTTTAGACTCCATCCTTGCTTTGCTCTATGTTGGGGAGTCAGACAGAAAAATGTGAATGCTTTGGGGGAATTTTGGATTTCAGACCCCCCCTTACTGAGAGTCCTGTGTTTGGGAAGCTGGATAAAAAGGTTGGACTGATTTAAGAACAAAGACACCCCTCTTCCTTACAGAAGTCAGGGTCAGCTGGACAACAAGGATTACCCAATTAAATTATAGGCTATAGTGTTCATCGCACACTGGGAAGTGAGCTTTGTTGATTTCGAATATTAACAAAATTCACCCCGTAGTGTTCTGCCAAATGGGGAATCAATTAAATTAATATTTTTGGTTATATAGGCTAAGGATCTACACAGTTTTCCTCCTCACCCACAATGAAGGGAACGGATTCAAGGCAAGCAGACTCCCCCCACCTTTTGGTTTTCCAGGGCTTAGTTCTACTTACATAGCAAGCCTCTGTTTAAGGTTTCAGGAAAGCCAGCTGCATCACAGGATGCCCCAGTCAGCTTTGAGGCCTTCCTAGAAATTGACAGCTCCACCCAAATGCACTCCAAGCAATCTCCTCTGGTGTCTACTTACAGCTGGCAGGTGGTAAGTTCCAGCAGCCTTCCAGTCTTTCTCCTTTTTCTGTCCCCTGTCATAATGCAGTTACCCTTGTATAGCAGAAATTATATCACCAATTTTACAATCTTGGGGAAGAACCCTGCAGTAATCCCTGCCACTACGATTGGACAGTTAACCTCTCTCTCTCTCTCTCTCTCTCTCTCTGTCCCAATTCAGGATTGGTTTAGAGGTTTGGAGCAACATAAGTCTATTCCCATTTGTCATCATCCTTTGTTCTCCTTTCAACTATTTGGCAAAAACCAGTTAAATCACAACTTCATAATTTTACTAGCAACTGCCATATCAAACATATTTTCTGTTTTAGCTGATCGTGGAGAATTAGATACAAATATCTTGGTGCAATTTGAGGAGGATCATATTTTCTTTTCTTAAAAATATTAAGTGGTTAACTTTTTATGCATTTGTTTTGTCTTATTTTTATCTTATTGTCTTATTTTATGATAGTTCTGTTTTTGATTGTTTCTTTTGCTCCATTTTTAAGGTATTAATTGACCCATATTATGATGAATCTTTGAATTGTTTATGTGTTTGTTTGTGAAAAGTAATTGTTTTAATGTTTTGACTAAAACACAATAGAAACTAAAACTAAAAACTAAGATAAGCTGACCACAAAATCCGTACAATGTAGCCCGGCCATGTGGCACAATTCTGTAATTTTCATAAAAAGCACAACAGTTATGAAGATATAAATTATTAAGCATATCCCCAATTCCATTTTCCACCGTTTCACCAACTTTCACATTTGGTACATGTTCAGATCAGCCTAGAAACCTAGTCTAACTGGCCATTACAGTTCGAAGAGACACAGATACATGCATGTTATATCCCCCAAAATCACCTGGAAATTACATAAAGAATTATACCAAAATGAAATCAATCTACAGTATGATTGCTGTGAAAAAGACCTAAATGATACTAGTCCTTTTAAATTAATTGTGAATGTTCATGTTCAGCAAATGGGAGATCTGATTCATCCAACACAGCCATTTGTATCCCTGGGCCAGCCTGTGACCAGAAGTTTTTTTTTTATGAGTCTCTTTGCAGTTGGTAGTTTGCTCTTTGAAGTGGGTTCCCCCGTTTTCACACATGCTAGTCATGCTCCACCCAAGGGTGAATTTCCTTGAAGCCCCTGCTTCCAGAGCCAGCAAATCTGGAGGACACTGGGCTTTCAACACCTTTAGCAGCAAATTTGATTTCCGGGGTCATTGGATGGGAGATGTGACATCAAGGCTGGAAGTGGGAGGTTTTGTTTGTGAAGGTTTGACCACAGCCAGAAACAGGTTTTCCATGAAGACAAATAGCTCTTCAAATGTCACTGGAGTTTTGTAGGTGAAACATAATATACATTGCTTTTGTCAAACCAGACATCATGTTTGTTTTCCTGACATTTTTCTGTGAGCAGTGATATTTTTTCCATTTTTATTTTTTGTAAAGCCGTTTTTATTTGCACACACATGTGCAGGCCATTTTTGCTTTCACGGTTTAAAAATCCTGTTTTCCATGTCACAGGGATCTTTGATTTCTCCTTCTTTTGTAAATTAAAATGCTGTTTGTCCATTGGTAATGACTGGTAGGCCTCTTTCTACTTGGCTCTTTATCTTTCCTTGAAAAACAAAAGCAAAAGCCAGGCTGTTCTTGTTTCAGTGTTTAAATGCCTGTCATCCAAAGAGACTTCTGTTTGGGACCTTTAAATGCACACTACAATACAATTGATTGACAATAACACTCTGGCGTAATTCCATTTATGCTATGACTCATTGGAACATGATCTCCAATGATTTTAAGTGATTGCATTTAAAATGCTGAATAGTAATTTTGAATGCTTTTATGAAATTCTTCAAATCTGTAAAAACATTATTCCTGATTGGTCTTAATAAGTGAACAGCACTGATTTAGTGTGTCATTTATTGAGAAGTTGGCATATTTGGTTAAAACTATATACTTCCACATATCATTTAGCAATTTCTTTGTGTGATATGTGCATATATATATACAACAGCCTAATCCTTACCATGAAAGGTAAAGATGTTAATACTGTTCAGTGGGTTGTGTTCCTGCTGCAGAAATAGATGTGATCCTAGGTCATAGATTCAAAGCTTGTTTGCAATGACATGGGGCCTCATTACGAGTTTGGAGGTAGCCATGGAGCTATTAGCTCCATGGCTGCCTTCAAACCGGGCTCCATTACTGGGTTCCTGCAATGGGGACTTACTGGGTCATTCCGACATAGGAGGACCCGGTAAGTCCTCCTTGCAGGAACCATTCCCCATTCGCATTTGAGCCCCCACAGGGCTCAATGGGAACAGGGAGGGAGGTAACAACGGGCACATTACAAGACGTCTGATCCGGGTCCGGCAAAGGGAACCTCGTAATCAGCCCTAACTGAATGAAGGGGGACGATCCCAGACCGGCCCCCTTCATTCTGTCAGCGCAAGCCCCGTAATGAGACCCATGGTGTTTTAATATTTGGTGTAAATAAAACTGTTGTATAGTGCTTGGATGGAAAGTGTGGTACAACATTCATTCATCGCTCGTTTCTCTTTCATTAAGTTTTTTTACCAAAAAGATTTTGCTGGAAAAAACCTCAATGAACAAAATGGGGCTGAGGGTAAGAGCATGTAAGGGGTTGAGGGGTGGGGGGATAGGAAATAAATAAAAGGGCAGGTGGGGATTGAGGGAAACCTCCCAAATAAAATAAAAACATATTTAATTCATTTTTTCAGCATATACATTTTGGCAAAAAACTCAGTGAAAAAATAGATGGGGATGAATGAACAGAGAACCGGAATGTGTGCTGTCAGACAGAATGCTGTGAAAATGTTGATGCATGAGTGAGGGAGTGTTTGTGTGGAAAGGTTCCAACCCAGGTTATTGGAGTGATGTAACCTGGGAGATGGGAGCCAGTGAGCTCCTAAGAGCATCATAATGTAACTTAACTGAAGGAATAGTGGTACCTACATATAACTCGCCTGAAGTGCCTGCAGCACTGCTTTATCTCACTGGCGAAGAGCTGGTATTCCTGGAGGACCTAGAAATGGAGAGTGGGCTACTTGAAGCTGGAAGGAAAAGGCTGCTGCAGGGGTTGGGGCAGGGGGAGGGTGCAACTAGAAAGGAAGAGGACTCACTGCCCCGAACTTCACATCCCATCACCCAGGGTAGCCTGCATGGGCTTGTGACAAAACAAACAAGCTAAGGAGGTCATTTGAGCAAGGATGTTGAAGTTTCAAAGTTTGCTGTCCACAGCAGAAATGTCTAGAAAATGCTATGCTGCTTAATTGGTCTAACAGAAAGGGGAGTGAAAAGCTCCAAGGAGGTGGCGGTACAGTGTGGTGGGCCCAGGTAGTGTTACGCAGCAGAACTTACCTGAAGAAAGTCAATTGGCGACGTTTGCTGGACGGAGCCCTGTTGAGCTCTGTAATCTGTCATGGAATGGTGATATTATCGAGACTGCAGAGGAGTATGGTAAACACTAGAATTCCGGTACCGGTAGGCATTCAACACGAAAGAGATGTGCCCTGGACGACATCCGTGGCTGAAATGGTGATGCCGTGCCGTGGTGGAATGGCATCAGATCAGTGATCAAAGTAAGCAGGAACAGTCATAAGCAGTGGTCCACTACTTTTATGTTTTTCTGTGTACCATTCCTCTACTTTTTACAACCATATTCACCATTCTATATAAAGGATTTGTCCATTCATGTCCCTGTGCAAGTGTAAAGTTGTAATAGGAGACTAATGTTACTAGTCACTTAGAATGTTGCAATGCCCCAGCCGCAACACCTTGTTACATGGTCCACTATGCTTCGGCCTACCTTCTCCCCTGCTGAGACCACAGTTCCACTACTTTTTTTAGTACGCTTCTACCACTGCTGATCAGATAAAAGAACGAAGCAATGTGTGCGAGGTTGAGCGAAAAGTGTAAAGAATGCATGGAGCGACACAATGGGCAGTTACTGTGTGGGTCGTGAGGTCTGCCGTCTGTGGAGTAAAGGCCAATTCTGTTACCTTTAGGTTATCAATGTTTATGGCTATCAATGTAGATGACAGTGATGCCTCTGGTTGCTCGAATGACGATGATACATGGTCATATATAGCTAGCAATGAGTTGGCTTAGGCCAAAAGGAGGGTTTGTAAAAACACATCAATTTTTTATAATAATGTGGGCCTAAGCGCACACAATTTGAACCGCCCTATTGTGATTTGCAAACGCCATCTTGGTCATTTTGCTCTTTCTCCTGAGTTTTCATTCCGACCACGGGAAAAAGATTCACAAAGTCACTGCTTCGGAAGCTCCTCAAACATGGCCCTGCACAGGAATGCTAAATCTGGTGAGCACATTGTCTTTAACTCAGAGCCTTGAGGCACTGACAGGAACGTAGCTAATCTGTAAATTAGGTGCCTTCCTGTCTTCCTGGACTCTTTTGCCCTTTCCGCAGCCAATTGTGAATGTGCATTTAGATGATCAAAAGGAAGCACAATTCATGGCATATGTTGTTCTGAAAGACTGAGCTACTGAGTCGAAATACAGACTGACCTTCTAGTCTAGAAACAACATAGATAATGTATAGTGCAGAATGTTACCTTGTGTTAGGAACATGATATACTCCAAAACCCCACTCCGCTCTGCTTCCCAGACAGTAAATTGTCTGCGAGATGACGCAGAGTGTTCCAGCATGTGTTGCTATGGTAAAATACCTACGTCTGTAGGTCATGAACTATCATCACATGATGGGGTAGTACAAATTCACCAAGTTGTCTGAAAAGTATAAATTATGCTTGCATCCACCATTTATTTGCTCGCCTTCTCTATGCCTGTACACATGCATTGATGAACTTGGGTCTGCTTAAGGAATAATAAACTGTTGTTTATATTTTTGTTCCTCGTGACTGGTGTGTCTTCACTTCATTGCAATAGCCTTGGACTAACACCAGCAGTTACAGCTAAATGTAAATTGCAGACGGTAAAGAGGAATATACTTAATACGGCTCTGATATCTGCACAACCCCGGCTGAATCCAATTTAACAAACAATGCTAGATCCTTGGGAGAAGCCCACTTGTTAATCAATGAGTTTCATTGGTTTTTGGGTGTATTTAATGCCCCAAACAGCTTCGACTCTTGGGGCAGTAAAAACATTGAACATGTCACTAACGCCCCTAATGCTACTGGCAATGTGTGCCCATTTGATGATGACACAGGCCCTGAGGGCCTTGCGAGTTGCCAGCCTTTTGAAATGGCAACTATTGACTTAATATGCTTAGGGGGGATCAAAGGAGCTTGCCTCTGTCCCCTTTGCTCCCCTTTCTGTTGTTGGTCCCAAATTGAAAATGCCTATACGGGGAGTAAGTAAATGTATTATGTCTCCTCACACCCCAATTCCATCTTCCCTCATCATGCCTCTTATAGCATTAGAGACAGCATCTCTAACCCAATGCTGGCAACAATCCCGCCATACCCCAGCTGACCTGGAAAGTGAGCCTGAGTCTGAGGGGGGGGCAGAAATTGCTATTTGGGGGCATAGGAGAAGTCCTCCCGATCACTGGATTATCCGACCAACCGTCCTTATGTGAGCCGGTGGTTAACCTTAACCCTGTAAGAACCAGAGAGGGGTTCCCAGTAAACAAGGAGTGCCAGTGTAGGCTGGTTCTGCTTGACCTTATGACAATCAAGAAGCTAGTCCTCTCTGTAATTGAAATAGTGGGTAAGGGAGTAATTAATGGGGGCACACTAGACACCCGAGAAGATAGAAACTGGGCTCCATACCTCTCAGGGCCAGCTGGATCCTCAGCATCTGCACCCAGAAATGATACCCAAAGAACAACACAGGGTGATAGGGGTCCTATTAATGGGACCAACACAGATACTGTGTGTGCCCAAGTATATATGGCTTCATATCCCCTAATAGCTCCCAATGGCAATGATTCCAACAAATTCTTGCACCTTCCCGTTGTTCCTCATCCAACTCAGGCTTATAGCAGGAAGCCAGACAGAGAACCCAGAACAAATGCCATGTTCAACAAGGCACCACCAAGGTGGGGCCACGAAACATTTAACTACACTATTAAATCGAGCAGACCAATAGTCCCCAAGCCATGGGGGGTAATTATTTTTACACAAAATTCCTCAATTGGCCCCTGACCGCCATTTACTGAGTGATGCACTGCTAAATAAATGTATATATTGGTTCCAGAATGTGAGGGGATGCCCTTTTGTAACTGAGGAACATAATGTCAACTGCTTCAGGATGATTCAACCGGGGGGAAACATCATCGACTGTGAGAATACATTTTTGGGACAAGAGAATGACTGAGGACATAATACGTTTCAACAGGAAAATGCTATCCCCTGGTAAACAGCGCAGTTGAACTCAATGATCCTCCATTGAGCTATACTCCTCTGTGGCCTGTGCTCTCAGGGGAAAAAGCAATCCCATTGGGGCGAAGGACCCAGGATGATTTCCCCGATTACAGATCCTGATGCAAAATGCTGCCCCAGAGACTGCTAACCTGATTGATGATTCTCTGTTTATGTACTTAAAAAATCTTTTAAGACTAAAAAACTGGGCTTTAGGGACATTGTATCCTATATAATTTAATGTTTAACTTATTTGTGATGTATTTTATTTTGTGAAATTTTATTTTGTAAAAACTGTTATGGCTCTATGCCAAAATTAAGTTACAAAGAAGAAGATTATGTTTGAGATGTTCCTCCTGTCCTGGGTTTTAGGGTTGCACCCTTCTGGCCCTGAAATAACATTGTTGTTTAATTTTCCCTCTTTAATCCAGGACTACAAGCATTTTGTTGCAGGATAATATGGTCCTGGAGGCCAGGACTAGTGCAGTCGTTCACAGTTGTGATGGGGCAGCCTGTAACATCTACAGATCGAAGAATAACGTCCAAAAGGGCTTTAAGTATTCATTAGTGTACCCCTGATAAGTCTCAGTCCTCCATTCAGCAATGGCTTTTCATTTAGCAGACATTTGCATTCTGGGGCTCGTAGTTTTGACTTTCCCATACATTGGGACCTAGAAATCAACAATTAAAAAGGAAAACATTGTTGCTTGTCAACTACTTTCCTGCTACTACCCACCCACTTATTCTGTATTTTGATTGTAAAGCAGGGATGTGGGCCCTCACTCTGTGTCTGGCATGAGTAGTTCATCCCGACTTGCTTGTTTCTTTGCATTCGTGTGCCCATATTTTATGCTCATTGCACTAGAGGGGAAAACCGCTAGATACTAGAATATCAAATCTGGACAAGTTTGACTACCCACACCTGGTATCAGTCAGCTTGAGCTGTCTGCAGTATTTGCAGTTCTTAGTACAGAGGACAATTAAAAAGATGGTTCATATCACAGAGATCTAACTATGCCCCATCTTAGGTGTGAGTGGTGCATCCTGTACTGTTTGATAAGCATTATGGGGGAAAGCATGCGACTCAGCAAGAAAGAAATCATTTGTTCGCACTTGGCAAACAAGCAAACAGCTCTGTAAGATTTTGAAGATTTGCATTACCTTTTCTTCATAATGTAGTCAGTCTATTGTGGCAGCTGTGGTGGTGATTTGGCTTTAAAATGCTTATGGTTCTTAAAGTGCAAAAAAAAAATTGTTAAGAAAATTTTGAACTTTTCCAATAAAGGGTATACAGGAGACGGATTTTCCCTTTCAGCGCAGTTACAAAAAAATGCTGCCTGTTGGGCAGCCCTTACCTGGCAGCCCTTGTCCTGCAATAGGGCTGTCACCTACAGGTTGACTTGAAACTGACATAATGAAGCTGTAATTGAGAGCTCAGTGGGAACTAAGGCGGAATCCAGTCACGGCAGCGCTTGCCCCAATGCATGCCTTCAAGCCCTGTAAGACCCACTTTACCCGACCCCAGGGTAAGCATGGCGTGGCCCAAACACTCGCTACACCACCCCCACCCTCAAAGATACTCCCCTTGAGAGGCATTGAAGGGCCATCTCGCTGTGCGCATCCACAAATGCCACCTGTGAATCGCCCATGTCTGCTTTGTTTGCAAATTCACAATGAAACACATGCCTTCTGAGTACAGCTATTGGGCTATTGGCTTTAAGAGATCTGGCAGGTGCAGCACTTGCCCATGAGCTCTCCACTCTGGGGGGCAGAGTTGCTACCCAATTAAATAACCTGATGGCCAGCAGCAGCCCAGAAGTGGTAATCTCCCTGGTGCAAGTGTTTCTGCCAAGCGGATATCTTGCATTGGCAGGTGTCTGTTGGCAGTTGCCTGGCAGTGACTCATGAGCTGTTCGGACAGCTTGGGGTTGGTAAGGGCAGTGCCCACCCACCACTCCAGCCTCCCATGCCTCTTAGATCCGAATGGGATCCCCCTGCTTAGTTGCTCCAATTTATTTGGTTTCCGTGATGCCTGGGAGGGGGCTTGAAGGGGGTTTCGCCCCAACCCTGAGCTGACGGAAGCTACCACTATGGGCTAGCACCCACCATCATTTACAAAACCGAGGGCCAGTTGACTTCAGTAAAGGTGTAAGGGAGCTGCGGGGTAAGCAAGACAGAAGTGGAGTGCTTTCAGGTTGCGCAACCTCTGAACCAGTGGGATTGATAGGAGAAAGGCAGTGCCTCCTTCTGCCAACCTTTAAATTGTCCTTTTGTGCCTCCACACTATCTCAATGGGAGAGAGAGATCTAGATAGTGGTATGTCAATCGATGAACTAGTATATAGGTGGCGTGGCTGCCCCCAGAAATGTGTAAACATTTAGTACAAATGGGAACATAGCGCCTAAAGGTAAGCACATGAACGTACTCGCTTTATCTGTACAACTTGCACTGTTTTAAACCATGACCTGATTATGCATATGTCACTGATCAATATATCTTTTGCTGTTAATACTTATTATGTCACGTTTGGCGTGTTTCGTATACTGTCTTCTTCTTTTCCTTTTACAGCGCTCTAAATATTATTTTAATTATTCTTAAAAAATGACCCTTTATTTTCTTACATTAACTAGCCTTACAGACAGATTACAATAAAGTACTGCACATGGGCCTCAGAAGAGACAGGTGTCGGCATGTCAGAAAGATCCTTTGTCCAGGTGTCAAACTCCACATGCCATCTTCAGTTGTCATGCCCCCATTATGAGGTTGACATTAATAGTAAAAACAGGTGGTGGGTCAAATACGACCTATTTTCACCAGACACCACATGGTATACATTTTGCAATATGTATGTGCCTGTGTTATCCCCAGGAGTAATCCGGGCAGTAAATACTGAATGATTATACATTGAAAATCTGCAGTCGAGTATACATTGGACATCTCCATCACTAACTTCCACCAAAAAGGTGGTGGCAAAAATCGGAGAAGTTAAATAAATATATATATATATATATATTGCCCTTCACGTGGAAATGTATATCTTTCTTAAGGGAACATATTTGCTACGGACCCCGAAAAGGGGTGAAAAGTGGGCTTCTCAGATACCTACCTACTGGAACTTAGTGCAGAGAAGGGTCAATGAAGCGCCTCTTATGCATTATTTTTCACAGTACAGTAGGGGTGTTACCTCTACTGTGCGCATTTCATTCCTCCAAACAGATTTAAAAAAACAAAAAAAATAATAGAAGGTAATTTTCTGCAAAATCTGTATGTGTTTCTGCCCTGACAGTGTTACCATAATTTGATGGATTCTCGACATTTCCATTTGTGGTAATAGGAATGAACACATGATGAAATCACAGTAAAAAACAACCAAACATATATTGATGGCCTAATGTTCCCTGATAGATAGTAGTTCTTGCCACTCAGAGATCAATCATGTGTGGCATGACAACTTCCTCTTGCCCATCGTCCACAATTGTATTTATTTATTTATTTCATTGACTGCGCCGAAGCCCGCAGACTTCAGGGCACCACATGTACACGCAGAGTCACATTATACAAACAAGTCACGGGACAACATGAATTTACGGAATTTCAGGCGGGTTTTAGCTTAGATTAAGGGAGTTATCTAAACAAGTGGGTCTTGAGTTTCTTTCGGAAGGTAATGTATGAGAGCTCCAGTCTTATTTGTGGTCAGCGTTATTCCATAAGGTCGCAGCTTTGGTGTGAAATGCTTTGCCGAGTCCGTTGGTTTTCCTGAAACTGGTGGTTACGAGGTTGCCCTGGGCTTCAGACCTGATTGCCCATCTCGGTACATATGTAACCAGTTTCTTCTTGAGGTATGCTGGCGCTTTCCCATGGACGCACCTGTGGGCTAGCGTCAGGGTTTTGAACTGTATTCTATCTTCGATAGTAAGCCAGTGTAGATTTCTTCTATCTTCACTGCTGTGTTCTGTTTTCCTTTTACCTTTGATGATTCTCACAAGCCCTACTTTTGCAATGTGTCTTTTGTTTGCTCCTAGTAGCAGGGCATTGCCGTAATCTAACCTGGACAATATGGTGGCTCTTGCTACTTTGGCGAAATTTTCCTTGCTGTGATAGGGGCGTATTCTGTGTAGGAGTCTCAGGTAGTATGAGCAGTTCTTAGTCAGTTGCATGACCTGGGACTCTGCGCTCAGTGATGCTTCCATGTGCATCCCCAGAGTTTTGACTTTGTTCACAACTTTTATTTGGGTCTCATTGATGTTGAAACACTTGTATTGATGGTTCAGTCTTGCTCTGGCTGTATTAGTCCAAAAAATCATGAGTTCTGTCTTTTTGGCAAAACCAGTTGTTGGTCATCCATTTTTCAATTAACTTGTAAAGTGTTTTTACATTGGCACTGTCTTGGGTGTGGTCACCGCTAAGTTCTATTACCAGTTGGGTATCATCAGCGTAACTGGTTCATACAAAGAAATCTAATATACAAGTTAAAAAGAAGTGGTTACAGATTGGCTCCTTGCGGTACACCGCAGCTAATTCTTTCTGCAATAAGGAAGTTATCCCCCCAGTGGATCTTTGACTCCCTGTCCGAGAGAAAGGAGGATATATAGTTGTATGCCTCTTTGGAACAGTCTGATCCTCTCTCTAATGCTAGTCTGAGTTGGCTGTGGTCCAGTAGGTCAAACGCTGTGCTAATATCTAATAGTATTAGGAGCCCTGTTTTTCCATTCTCCACTATGTTTAGCATGTGGGATTGGAGATCTTGCATTGCCGTCTTGGTACTATGTGCCTACCGGAAACCGGACTGTTGGCTGTGAAGGATCTCGTTCATTTCGATGAATGCCTGAAGTTGTTTTGTGGGGATTTTGTCTAATACCTTTAGTAGAAAGTTACAGTTTGTGATGGGTCTTAGATTCCCCGGATCACTTTGTTCTAATTCTGTTTATTTTGCTAAAGGTGTGATTGTTATTTTTTTGATGTTAGTCGGTACCCGGCCTGCCTGAAAGGAGGTGTTCACCATTTTGGTAAGAAAGAGGGTGAAAACATCGGCATTCTCCTGTATCAGTTTGTGTGGGATAATGTTTTCTGCACATGTAGTGGGTTTCATTGATTTGAGAGTTTTGAGCATATCTACTATCTTGATTTCATGGAATTTAAATGTTCCTTGGTGTGTTATAGAATCCTCTCCATTTACTAGTTCCACCTGGCTTTTTTGTGCCTCTCTGAGTGCGGCCCTGGCTTTCCTTATTTTATCTGTGAATGCTATTTGAACTTTGTCGCAATCTTTACTGGACGGAGAGAACGGGGGTTAGTGATTTGGATTTTTCTATTGTTTTGAGGACTTCGAATAGTTTGCTAGTTGAGTTTTCCTCTGTTTTTATTTGATCATTGTAATCATTTCTTTTGGTGTTGCAGATACATTTACTGTCATTTTTCTCGATATCTTTCCAACTGGCTTTGTTTTCTTGTGTTGTTTTTTTTTTTTTGCCATTTCGCTTCTCTCTTCTTCTTTTCTCTTTTGAGCCCGACCAGTTTTGTGTTAAACCATTTCTGGTGGTTTCTATTCGGTCTTAGTAATCTGTTTCTCAGGGGGGCTTTTAAGACCATTAGTTGCTTTGCCTATGAATTAAATTTGGAAATTAATTTATCGCAAGAGTCTTCTTCCTTAAGTTCTTTGGGTATATTCTCTATACATTGTTTTAAGTGTTGTTGTTCAATTTTATTATAATTCCTGCTACTCACTTTTTTTGGTTCATTACCGAAGTTGTTCTTAGATGGCGCATTTAGCATCAGCGAGAAGGTGACTGAGAAGTGACCTAACCACATGCAGCGTTTTGTGACAAAATCACTGGTCTCTAAATTGTTGGTGATGGTCCAGTCTAATTGGTTGTCGTTTTTCGTGGTTGCGTCAGAGTTCTTAACTATGTTATTTAAAGTTTTTTCTAGCGGGATTTCGTCTTTGTCTTTTATGTTTCCATACCATCTGTTGACATCCCCTAGGACCAAATTGGCTGCGTTTTTAACTTTTAGCACATTAAGTTGTTGGGTGATGTAATCGTTGAAATCCGAGACAAGTGATGGAGGTCTGTATATTAGAATTATATTAATGCTGCTGTTTGCCGTGGGAGAGTGTTTAAGATGCAATATTTTGCAGCCTGCGCTGGTGGTCGTAGATGGAAACATACAAATGTTGTCTATAACTATCATGGCCACTCCTCCCCCGTGGCTGATTCCCTGTCTTTGTGGTATATCACATAACCTTGGGGTACTGCTATAGAGCATGTAGGCAGAGTGGGTTCTTAACCATGTCTCGATTATGCATGCCTCATCCACCGAAACCCTTATGATTAGGTTGTGAACATCTTGGGCGTGTTTATTTAACGATCGAGTGTTGAGCAGGCAGAACTTCAGTTGTTTTGGTTTGTCGATACTGTCTTTATGTGTATTTATTGTGATTTTTTTTTAATCAACTTTAGCTGTTTTCCGTCTATGGTCTTGTTTTTTGTGAGGTTGTTCCTGTGAAATGATGCAACATATTGTGTCTGTATTCTAATGTATTCAAATGCATTCAATAAATCATTATGGTCATGGGCAGGCAGAGTAGCAATAGCTGAAAAGCATGGCGGCCAAAACAGAGGATTTAGGGCTGAAGTTCCTTATGTTATTTGTTGCTTGCAGAGCACTTTGTACGCCCCTGCTGATGTATCTAGGTGTTGTTTCTGAGTCATAGAGAGCCGAGAAGGGCTGCCCAGAGGGTGGATAAGTGTGTCTATAAATCTGTCCTAAGGAAAAAGCAAATTCTTTTCTTGTTGGCGTTTAAAGGAAAGGCCATAGCAAAGGTGAGCTGCTTCAATGGAAATGTTATGACCATCCTTCCTACCCAGACGATGGCAGGAATAGTGATGAGGCTGGAGGAAGCAGAAGAACGAGTGCTGAGTTTGTCTGCAGGATTACAGCCAGCCACTAAGAACGGGAGGGCTGTCCTCGTGGAGCACTTTTAAAGTGATATATTCTCTATCGGGTCTCAAATAAGCGGGTTGAAGCCTGTTGTGATGTCAACGTGACTGTTGTATGTTCATCTTTACTTTTCAAAATAACATTTTAAATCTAGAGATCGGCGAGGGATTTTAAAAGGATTTCTAGCGGCTGTATTTTGCATTGCTTTGAACATTTTCATGAATATTGCAGAAGCCCAGGAACACTTAGATGGAATAATCAATCCTGGAACAGGTACATGCATTCAGCAGCAACATCTGATGAGAAAAGTAGAAGTGCGATTAACATTTTAAAAAGCTCTGATCTGAGCATATCAGGCAAAACTGTGCTGCAATGCCTATTTGAGGAGGCATTGTAATTTAATTATCTTTGATTATTTCGAGATAACGTTCCTTTTTCACTTGAGTGGGACCTGTTGATGACCAATAACCAAGATTGCATATATTCTTCGTAGAGCCAGATATTGATATTTCTATTTAAGTACAGTTAACCTTTAAAGAGTTTTGATTCTTCGAATCGCTTGCTCTTCCCACGCAAGTTGAAAGTTTTAATTGGGGAACCAGTGCACAGAATACATGTAAAACGAAGATCCAAATTATTTCAACTCTTTGGCTAGGGGCTGAAGCAGGAGGGTGAATAGTTTCTGAGCCCTAATGTGCACTGCAGGGGTTGTCAATCCATTTACATATAGCCTGAGTGATAGTTGACTTCCTGTTTGAGAGGCGTGATTTGATTCATTTTAAGATAACACTTGCTAATAGTCTGATGGTTAACCTCCTGTTTGAGAGGAATGATCAGATCCATTTTAAGATAACACTTGCCTACAGTCTGAGTGATAGTTTACTTCCTGTTTGAGAGGAGGGATCTGATTGATTTTAAGATAACACTTGCCTATAATCTGATAGATTACTTTTGTTTGAGAGGAGTAATCTGATCCATTTTAAAATAGGACTTGCATATAGTCTGAGTTATAGTTTACTTCGTGTTTGAGAGGAGGGATCTGATCCATTTTAAAATAACACTTGCCTATAGTCTGAGAGTGTACTTCCTGTTTGAGAGGAGTGATTTGATCCATTTTAAGATAAAACTTGCATATAGTCTGAGTGATCGTTAACTTCCTGTTTGAGAGGAGGGATCTGATCCATTTTAAGATAACACTTGCCTATATTCTGATAGTTTACTTTCTGTTTATGAGGATTGATCTGATCCATTATAAGAGAAGACTGTTAATGCAGAGTCAATTCAGATGTTACAGGTGGCTGGTTTGGTTGACAGTCCCAATGGCAACTGATAAGTCCAAAGGTACTACAGTCCCAACACAGCGGCCATCCACCTTCCTCCCTCTCTCATCCATCTTTGCTGCAGACACAATTTCCATACTCATCCTGGGGCTAACACCTAACACCTGCTTGATGGTCATACAAGATAAGTGTTTACTCCATGAAAGACTGACATTGAGTTGTAGCTTAAAATATTTGGTGTTTTCTAATGAGCAAGAGATGAGAAATTGGGTGATAAGAGGTGGGATGATGCACCATCAGGGAAGGTTTTATTTTCAAAAGAGGGATCACTGTTACAAATATAATTTCTCTGAGCACTGATCCTTCAACGACGAAGTATTAGTGAAATTTAAAATTATGACAGCCAGCTAAGGACTGAGTACTCTTATAGAAGTGGTCTTGGCACGGGTCATTTGGTTTAGTGGACCTGATGGTTTAGTGATATTGACTAAAAGTAAATTCTTTTGTCCTGCACATTGGAGATATATATTATGTGGCAGGAAGGATAGCTTAGGGGCAACGTGTTTGTTGTGGAAGCAAAAACAAGGCAGCGCAACACTGGTTTGAATCCTGATCCTGCACTTAAAAACAACTTGCTGGTATTAAGCGCATTATAAAGGAACAATTATTAAAAATAATCATATAAAAACTCCTTATTTTCACTCCTCATATTCAAGGAATCTGGAACTGGGATTGATGCCTGTTTGGATGATAGAGTCCTAATATTGTCAATTATTTAAAAGAAATACTGTCTGTCTTGTCACACAAACTTAATGCGGGAGGTGGGGTTTGTGTAGAGTCTATGTTTTTTAAAATTCCTTAAGAAATCTGAATTGCTATTATGCTATTTTGCCGATGTTGTGGAGGGTAAACATATCACTTGAGAAATTAAGAACATTTGGTTTAAAAAATGTTTAATAACGTTTGGCTGATTTTAGAGCTACTTCATCTAGATGGGAATCAATATTTAGCCATTTGTGTTCAAGCTTTTGAGTTTCAGCTGTTTTCCCTAAGAGGACTTAATTATACCAGGGGTGCTGAAGGTTATTTTTAATTTTTAGATTTGAGATGTTCAAAGGGGATATTATGACTATGGCATATGTCTGGGTATTGTTAAATACCAGTACGTGGACTTGAGGGCATCCAGGTTCTTTGTCATAACGTAACAAATCAGAGAGGACCAGAGCTAAGCACACAATAGCAATGTAAGCCCATTTTCGAAAGGAAGATACTATAATTGACAAGATATTGGTGGAAGAAGATGAAAGAGTGGTAGTAGATAATTATATGAGCGATCTGACTGTAGGGGTGAGGGGAACTGACAGAGATCATAGATGTATTGGAGAAAACACCCTCAAGGGTGTAACCAGGGGTATTAACTGCAAAACAACTCATTTGAAGGGGGCCAAGACCCTTAGTTAAATCCTAAGATTAAGAGGCAGGGATATGGGGCCTATCTGGAGAAACCACTCATAGGTAGAGAGACATGTCTATGGTAGGGGGGGGGGAGGGTAGTGCAAGCTCACATAAGAGCAAGGAAACACTACTGCCTCAACCAACTCAATGGGAACATTATAAATGTCTTAACATTTTCTTTAATTGACATGCCACATGAACCCTTGTTCCTTGCCACTTCCATTGTTACACCACAGTTAAGTATAACACATCAGCCATCACAAATAACTCATAGGCTGTGAAGAATGGGTGAAAATAACAATGGATGTGGATTTACCCCCCTCCCCCACAACTACCATGGGAGTCCGGGGGCCAACAGACTGATGGGACCTTTCTACCAAGAACATATCTGAGAGTTGTGCTTCAGGCAGAAATTTTACTATCATGATTTAAAATTGGGGGCAATCATCATTTCAATGCCCCACTATGTTACCCCTAAACTATTGAGGTTGCTCCTGTGACAAAAGAAAAACCTCTCTCTAAAATGATCCGTGCCACAATTAAAGTGCACTCATGTGCATTAGCTGAGATAGCCTACAGATGCACTCAGACCCAGCACTGCAGTCACATCGGGCCGGTTTAATGGTCACATGTACATTGCTAACAGCTGCTGAAACACAGTGTTTCTTCATGCAGGGGTAGCTTTGTAATCTTCTGTACATTTGATGCAAAGCCTAATTATTGTATGCCCTAGTCTGTCTGGTGCCATGTTCATATTTAAATAGAAGTCATTTATGGTTGTGGCATGGTGACTGCCATGAGCTACCAATTGTGCAGCCCAACCAGTATGATACCACACTAGTGTCAGCATTGTGAGCAGGGACTAGCTATGACACGGCTGATGTGTATTGGTGCCTGGTCTCACTATCTCCACAACTGCTGTGTGGAGAAATGGTCCGGTTCCGACCTCTATGATTCCCCAGAGGAAGGCCAACACTTTTCTCCTAATGCACCGGAACTTGCCCCCATAGGTCTCTGGGGAATGGTACTTCAAGTCAGCACTGACATAACAAAGCCACACTCCCACAAGGGCTCTATCCACTGGATTCTATTTGAAGTCAGCAGGCATGGATTTGGGGCAGAGTAAGAGTAACCAGGAGGTAGATGTAGGTTGAGAGAAGGGTTTCACTATCTTGGTTTCTGTTAGGGTTCTTTACCACTTCCTGTGTGCTCCATTTGCTGCAGTTAAGGCCCTCTAGGTATGATGCTAGAAGACCAAGGCCACATGTTAAACTAGCCTGGATTGAACCCTTGAAAGCAGGCTTGCTTTGGACCAATCCCCTGTGACATTTTTGCCTTTGTAAGGAGAGGAATCCTCCTTCTTGGATTAACCTTTGGACTCTCTAGCTACAAAGAAGGAACCACAGGACATCTGTTGGAAAAACAGCCTGTTCCAAAGCCCTCTGCCATAGAGGTGAACATTTAAGTTATCCAATGCAGAGGCAAGCTCTGCTCACTGACCATCCATAAGGAACAGTGGGGCAAGGGGTGACGCTGCTCTGGATAAGGGCTCCGGAACACAGACACTGGCACCCAGTGCGATGGGGTCCACCACAAATAACCATTCTTGCGCCGTTTGTCAGTCCAAGGGTGTTTATTTAGAGTAATGAACTGGAATAGCTGTAGGTTTTTGTTAAAGGGTTTACGGGTGCACCCGGTTCTTGGGGAAGTTTGGCACTAGAGATGACCAACTCTGACTACTCCACTCCAGTTTATCCCCTCTCTAGCCCAGGCATCCTTAACAAGGGTTTGTACTACCGGCAGGTGACACCTATCTGTCTATTAACTTGCTTAATCTATTAGTGTTCTCCCTGAGTTGGTGGCTGTGTAACTTCATAGGGGCCTTCTAGCTGTCCCTCTCCAAGCCCCACTTAGTTTTTGAGGAAAGTTAGTGATGGTGGCTCCTTCTACCCAGCTCCACCAACTCGTAACTCAGGCACAGTCTCACTTGGCCCTCACCTGGGTCCCAGGATTTCTCATTCCACCATGTCAAAATGGATTTCTGAACTCTGACCTGGTGGGCAGAGGTTCAGAAGGCCAGCCTAGTTTCTTGGAACAGGGTAACTTTCTGGACAAGCTAGACCAATCAGGGTAGCATTGGCGGCGGTCAAGACTAGATCTCAGGAGCAGTGAGGGGACTGAAAGACCTCAATGAGCACACAGAGTAAATGACACTTACAAATCACTCCCAGTCAGGTGTATTTATATTAAAAATACCAATACATATATTCAAGGCCTTTGAGTTTCAACACAATAGTTATTAACAGTAACACTGTTAAACCAACACAATCCTACTAAAATACATATATACAAAACCAAGGGGCCTAAAGTGTTAATGCACGAAATGGGTCCACAACCTAGAAAAGGGAAGGAAGCAGGTAGAGCAAAAAGTGTTTAGGCAGTTCTGCAGTAATCACAATCCTAACAGAGGCAGTCCAGTCCATAGGAAGAGGGGAGCCTATTGCTCAAATGTGCTTGCAATGCTGCTGCACGCAATAGCTAACAGGGCAAAAACTGGGTCTCTTGAAGGGTCTGTAGCAGCTCAGGGAGATGGGTGAAGTGATGCAGAATAAATTGCCACTATTAGTGGAGTGACTCCCCAAGAGGGCAGAGCAGGTTCCAGGAGTTGGTAATAGTTCGATAGCTCAGGCTATCTGTGGAAAGGAGAGGGGCCATCAGGGGCCACTCATGCATAAAATGTGATGGATGCGCTAGGGGCCACCGGTAAGGGATGCAATTACTTACCGACGCCTGGTGCACTCCGGGTCAAACTACGGCCGGTGAGTCCAATTCAGTTGCAGGTTCAAATGCGGCAATCTTATGGCTCTGTGGCTTTGAGCAGCAAAGTTACCACGTTGATTCCCAAATGGGACAGTGGGTATTTCTCCACTCCTGGTGGATGGATCAGGCCAGTTTCACTGTATCAGGCTTCAAGGCACAGAGGGTCATAGCTGCAATGCACTTGCAAAGTTCGTCACCACAGCTGAGCGACACGGTAACCGCAAGTACTCCGGTTTGGGTGCTCTCTCTTTACTCCAGACCTGGGAATGCTAGGTGTACGAAATTCAGTGCGAGCGTGCCGTGAACAAAGAGCTTGCGATGTACCAAGTTTATTGGGCCTCCTTGAAACGGCAGCAGTGACAGAGCAAAGATCCTGCAAAAGCTTGCCAGCCCACTGGTTGGCCAAGGGACACTTACGAGAAGGCTTACTTGCAAGGTTTGATGAAAGTACCGAGAATAGTTAGTCCCACTATTCCAATGGGTCAAAGCATCTTCGCAGACCTTCTAGTTTGATCAGATGCAGAGGGGTTCAGCGGGACGACAACGTGCTCAGGGTGTCAAACCTTCCAGCGGGTCACCAGCGGTGCCTCGACTCGGCTTCTTAGTTTCAGGATACTTGGATCCTATCCTTCGTTCAGTGAGAACTCCAGAGATTGACATGGTATGGGTGTTTGGATCCTTCACTTATCCAAAATCTCCTTCGCGCCAAAACAAAGAGGACCCAATGGGAGATCTGCTCACATACAGGCATACCATGCATAGACCAATCATGGACCACGGTGGTCCCAGGCCTTCACAGCACACCAGACTCTCTGGCCCCCAGGATGTGTATTGGAACCAGACAGTCCAGTCCACATCCTGGAAGCACACACACAAGGCATGCAGAAGCCTGCGAAAGCTTGGCGTTTCACAGGAGAAGGCATGCCCAAATAAGGACTGACAAGGTCAGCTCGACCTGGGGAAGGTGAAGGGGCAAGATGGCCAAAGGACAGGACAAAGAACCTCCTGGCATGGCCTTTTTGGAGCCAGGCCACCTATTTGTGCCAAACACGGTAAACGTGGTTTACCTGGTAGGAAAGGGTTAAAAATATATGAAAAGATAAGCTGCCACCAGCCCTCTCCAAGGCACACCTGCACTTCTCCTAAAAAATCCTTCGAAAAGACCTTTAGAAATGACAGGAAGACCCAAGTGCACTATACTGGAAGGTACATTGTAAACTTGCAACATGTTGCAGAAAGATTGCAACATTGACAAGGACTAAGGGAAACAAAGTCTCCCAGTACTGACTATCTGTCAGGGCTTGTCAGTTTCCCCATAATAAAGTGAGCACAAAGCCCAGGGGAGTGCAACAGAAGGCTGTGCTCCACTGGCAAAGTCAGACTATGGTGTTTAACAGCAGCAAAATGTTGGGGGGTACACAACTGGAGGGAAAATTACACATGAAATGGAAATCTTTCCTAACACACCACACTACTATACCTCTGATATTACACTCACCTTCCTACCTCCACCTTTGGATGATACCTTATTCTCTTGCTTTCACTTCCTCCCTTCTTCCTGCTCCTCCGTCCTCTACTAGCACTATCCCCAACTACCACTCTACGACCCTGCCCACTGCTATTTTCTCCTTCCTCCTTCCTACTACTCCATCTCCTTAGCACTACTACCTCTGCTGCTACCATCACCATGCCAGTCTTACCACTACTCCTACTCCACTACTGCGCCTCACTACTACTGCCTCTCTATTACTAATACCACTTCTCTGATACTGCTAATACCAACAGTGCTGAGTACAACCACCTCTCGCTCCCACCACTACTTCACTACTCCCTCCATTACTACCACTTCCTCTAGTCACTACTACTACCTCCTACTACGCCTACTCTATTCCTACTAAACTCCCTCCTCACCTCCATGCACAAACACTCCACAGTCCCCTCTCTCCAGTAACTTCCACACTCCTTCCATGCTCTCCCCTGGTTTCTCAGACGTCCTCCTCCACCTCCTGTCCTCACCTAACTACAACCCACACTATACCGTTACCAAACTTACCCTTAAAGGATAGTTCCGGGACTTTTTTTTTATTGTCCCTACGGGTCGGCCATGTGTTTGTAAGCATAAATCGGTAGATCGTAGGAAACTTTCCTATGGACCTTACCCGACTTTTCGCCCATTATCGCACTCGAAATCAGCCTCCATTTTGTGATAATCCTATCATTCCGCCGCATCGACCTGGCTCACCTGCCTTTGCGGCACTAAATCAAATCCCCCGCCCCTGAAACAGACTTTATCAAAACATTCATATTCCCCGCCTCTATCCGTGACGTGACTGAGCTGCGTAGGCAAACGCGCCCAGGCGTCTTCTACGCGACTCCACACAGACCCCGGAAATCAACACAGATCAGCTCACAATACAGCGCACCACAATTCGGAATATGAAATTGTACTTTGAAATCAAACCGCAAGATTGTAAATGTGGTAAAGTACATTTATTTGACATCAAATGTTTAGAGAATATTCAGCGATTTGCATTTTTATTTGCTCATGTTCCAAAAAGTTCGTATTGAGGAACGCGATGGTCCTTTGCTGTACACAGGGTCTTAGAGCATCTCACAATACAGCACCACAATTCGGAATGTGAAACCGTGGTTTAAAAGCAAACGGCAAGATTGTACATTTGGCAAAGTACGTTTATTGGACATCAAATGTTTAGAGAATATTCAGCGATTTGCATTTTTCTTTGCTCTCGATCCAAATTAGTTCGTCTTGAGGGAAGCGATGTTCGTGTGCAGTACACAGGGTGTTGGTTTACGATAAAAATAAGCTCTTCTGTCGCACTGATAATCGCATGGCTGTTCCAACAACGAGGCACTAGGCCACCACAACGGTCGGTATGTTGCATCTAACCGTTAGTACCGCGTAAGGGCATACTTGTACTTGGCGATCGTCCCATAAAATGGTCAGGGTGGTAACGTTGTTCACGCGGAGAAGCAACTGGCGGCTGTAGAAGCCGTCCGCCGGTGTCTGGTACTCGTGACACAGACAGTAGTGAATGATGTACCTAAAAACATAAAAAATGAAATTAGTCTCACCATCAGATCCTTATTAAAATTATTCATTTCATAGCGAGGACAGCGCTACTGGGTGTACACAAGTGTTTAAAGGCGTGGCGAGGCATGGAGGGGGGGGGGAGTGGAGTACAAGGTAAGTAGCATAAAATAATAAATAAATAGGGCCAGCTGGTGGCAAGTGCAAGGTAAGTGCAGAACAAGTGCTGGGAAGGGGGGGCTGTAGGATACTGAGACAGTCCCCCAGTGCAGGGGTTGACAGGGAGGCAGTGCAGGTGGAGAGTGGAAGGGCCCAGGACCGAGGTCGCAGACAGTGGACCAGTTGTAGCAGGGGAGAGGGAGAGAGAAAGCAGAAGCAAAGAGGAAGGTTTTGAGGTGCTTCAGTAAAAGCAGATGTTTCTCCTCCAGATAGTGCGCGGTAGAAAACACTATGCCACATAGAACGAACAAGTACAACTGAACCCGTCTTTAAAGCCACTGTATAGTAATGAAATTGCGGTATAAACTCATCAAAAGTTACTTACATTATATTTGCATTTTCCATTGTGTCTCTGTGTAGGGCAGACCCGAAACACCACTCCTTCTTTGCCGACGTTACTTCTTCTAATGAACGTGGCTCATCGTTTCGTTTCTGAAATTTTATTCATTATCTTTTCTTAGTCTTTCAGGATGGTCCCGGCCTGTCAAGGTCAAATCACAATAGAACCTTATATTGGGTCGTGGGCCGTTCCGCCACCCGAGCAAAACATCAAAGCAGCTGACCTTCACTTTGAGCGAGCACACATTTCTAGTTAGCTCCAGTTAGTGTAAGGGCATCTTGTCTGCGTGCCTTTTTTTTTATTGTCCCTATGGGTCGGCCATGTGTTTATAATACGGAAACATTCTATAATTTTTGTAAAAATGATTTATATTACTGTTTGGTTTAATTGCAATGGGCCTGCAACATGAGGAGACTCGAGAGAACAGACAATCGAATTACAATCATTTAAACCGTGATGTGTATTTCTCAATGAGCTCTGCTTTAGGTGGACATGGAACAGAGGCAATGTTGGGTGGCAATGCAGTTGTCCCCTGCATAGGTTCGTTCACCACTCCATGTATGTGCCTATCGAGGACATCTACGATAAGTCTCTCAATAAACTCATATTGCATATCCTCAAACACTGGTTTGATCACCCATTGTTTACTTCTTTTAGTGAAGGCCTTATTGTAGCGAAGCGTCCCTAAAGTTCCGGTCGTCCTACTTTGTTGACGGCCAACATTATGGTTATGTGCCAAGACCGCTAGAAGAGTCCGATTTATCATGCCTTCCATGCCAAAATGCAATCTTTTGGGCCTGTACTTTAGGCACATATTGTGGAACACCTCCAAATCTCCTGTGTGGCAGAATTCCGTGAGTCCCCTCAAATCTCTTGTTATAGTTTTATCAAATACAATCTTTTCAATGGCCTTGTGAGTGGGTGATGAAGGAATCAACCACTTCTTCTTCCGTGCCTCCTCTGTGGACAAATGGCCATGTTCACATTTGTGGAAATGCTCATTTGTCGACCATCGATGTACGTTGCTACAGTGCAACATTACTGACCGCCATTTTTCCAGTAGAATTTCCAACGACCCTTCACATGTTTTTGAGCTCCACCAAAGATGGTTGCTGATTGACTTGGACCACTGTGAAATACCTTGCATATCTTTTTTTTTTCCTGCAGCCGACAATTTTTTATTGATTGATTTTGCAAGATGCCAAACGTCAAATTGGTGATTTATATTTTTGTACTGTTCTCTCATTGTCTTGGCAATTGAAACGTGTCTGTCCGTGGCTATCAGGTCGATCACCATTCCCCGCGATTGTAGTTCTTGCAATGATGCTACAAAGCCAACTTTCTCCATGGCCACTGAGGATGTACTTTGTGACACCTGCACGACCACCGAACTCACAATTTTCTTACTTTCCATGTCCTGAAAGTGGTAGGTGCAGTACTTGGCTGAAAATCCTGGACTGTCGCATTGTCCATCACCGGCTAGCCTGAAGCGTTTGCCCGCGAATGTACTTTCCATTGACATTTTTTCCATTCTCCAAGCTTCGCTGATGGCTGGAAATAGATAATCGGTTTGGTATTTGTAGAACTGACTTTTCGCAATGAAATGGATTCCCACAAACTGAAAGAAATACTGTAACTTTTTAAAACTTGAACCACTAAAAAGTGCGGCCGCTGCACAAAGTAGATTGCCTGCTGGCAGTTGCCCCAGCATGGGTTGTGCAGACCATGCGAACGGATGATATTGTGTACAGGTGGCATGTATTTTAAGGTTAGTGCCTCGAATTGCACGAGTCACATTAATCAATGGCTCCCCACATACTTCCCCACCAACCCAATGCCCACATTTCATCATCATAATAATATCCATCAAACAGCTATCGAATACAATGAATTTGGCCTCTTTCCTTATACTGTCACTCTGCATCCCAGCTGGTTCGGCCTGTAACGTTGAGGACATGTCACTCGCATGAAAGGTACAATCTCTGATATCGTCTTCCGCTATGCTGAGTGATATTGATGGTGTTTCATTGTCGTCCACTTCATTGTCTTCCATTGCAACATCTGTTCCTTGTCCGGAGATGGGAGAAAAAAACAATGTCTTCAACTTTCGCGTGCTCTTATTTTTTGCGGGTGTGGATTCTGTGAATTGATCTACGACTGCATCCAAACTACCAGGAGGACATTCACTATCAATGGCTGGTGGTGGTATAGCTCCGTTGTCAATCACTTCATATTCTTCCCATTGGCACGATGCATCTCCAGTCTCAAGTCCCTGCCAAAAGGTTTGACAAGCAACATCTCTCGTTCGCTTCACTGTCTGTGTAGATCTAGTTCTTACACCCACTCGCAACTAGAGGACAGATTAGAAAAGGGATGTTCAGTTTAAACACAACTTACAGTATTGAACTATTGACAGTGAAAGACAACATAATATAGTGAACAGGACACTAACCTTCTTTTGCTTTCTTTTCTTTGAAACTTTCTTTCCTCGAACTTCAACATCTGGACGCTGTTGCTCCGACTCGTGTGTGCATGTCTCCACTTCCTCTCGCGCTGCAACGACTATACTTTCATGATAAGCACATCCATCACTCACTGAGGCTCCATCGACTCGCTGAAACATAGAACTTTCATTAGTATGTATAATAATATTGAAAACACAAAATGTACTTGGGGACCAATACCCATACGTACATCTCAATAGCAAAACACGAATGAACGCATTGTGTAGAACATTCAAACGACAATAGTTCACGCATTGTTGATCTAGTTAGATTGAACTGTCAAGATCCATACCTCGGGCTCCGCATAGACTTCCATTGATGATATTATTGAAGATGAGGCTTCAGCAACTCCCTGAAACACAGTAATTGCATTAGTATGGTTTTGTATTTTGTTTAAAAGAACATAAACTTTCTGCAGGCGTCAACGGCTCATCTAAATAGACCTGCACAAATGATCAGTTGTCTAAAATAAATAATGGATATCTAAATATGATTCGATTTGCTCCATCGTTGGAAGTGTCACCACCCAGAGATCTGCATCAACTACTAGGGGTGATGTTCTTGTTGAAGAAGCTCCGTCAGCTCCCTGAAACATAGTACTTGCGTTAATAAAGAAGGAAGTATAGCGGATGTAATCACGTCATTTGATCTCGCATGATTGATCTGTCAGTATCCATACCTCGAAATGCATAAGAACATCAAGGGACGCTGTAACTGCGGTGCACACTTCTGCAAGCTGTTGCGCCGACCCGTAACTGCATGCTCCCCCTTCCTCTTGGACTAATGCTCCATCGACTCCCTGAAACATAGGACTTTCATTAGTAATGAACACAATATTGAAAAAAGAAGACACATAGGAGGGCGACGACAGAAGGACATACCAATGGCTAAAAACGAAAGAAACATTGTGTGTAACAATCACGCTACAAGAATGCAAGATCTGATGATCTCCATCGATGGAACTGTCCGGAAACGTACCTCGAGCATCTGAGTGACATCTACGGTTGTCGTCAATGCGTTGGACTCCTCAGCATCTCCCTGAAAGACAGTACTTGCATTATTTTGGATAACAATAATTATAACTGAAAACAAAGACTAGAGGACGAGTACTGTGGTGTACCATTAGGTAAAATAATTACACGATCAATTAAAACTATTGATTTACATGCCTAAAACAAGTCAGTGTCAGAATAGCTAAGTAAGATTACCCGATAGGCGCTTGAAGTGGCTGATGACTGCAATAACGACACGGATGGAGAATCTTCAGCCTTCATATTGAGTGGATACATAAATGGGGAAATTATTGTTAGCTAATGCTACACACTACCGCAATGCCGAGAGATAAATACGTAAACTTGACTCACCAGTGGAGGGATGTGGACGAATAGAGTGGGAATAGCGGTTGAGAGCAATTTTCGCCTCGCTCGCGGTGTTTTCGTCCTTATTAGCAATGATGTGGAGTACATGTCTGGGCTAAAGTGCCTGCTGCAGATGCGGTATCGATCACCCCTCTTGTCCGCAAAGACTTCTAGGACTCTACTTTCTATCTCAGAGGCTGGATATCCGCAATATCGGACCCATTCTCTTATCTGATCTATTGTCTTAGGGAAAACATGCATTATAGTACCTTCAGATTTGTTATGGGTCTTCGAAGGGCAACCGCCAATGGAAAAGGCAGGCATTATGGAAAGTTCTGAAAAGTAAAGATCAACTATTCTCTATGAATACCAATGTGTTAAAACATTAAATGACACATAAAAGGTTCAATGCAAGGTCCGTTTTGGTTCTTGGAACTATACACGTTATTCACATGCGGATAAGTATTTCAATAACTTTCAAAAAATAGAAAAAGTAATTTGATTAAACTCAGAACATGTGACTAGTTCCTTGCATGTACTGTCGTGAACGAAAAGAAAACATGGATGCAATTTGATGACTACTAGCAAATAGATATAAATTAAAAAATTGGACGCAAAATGATTATGGTACATGGACTTACCTTGACGAACAAACAGTTAGATGCAGGGATCAGAGTAGTTTCTTGTCGTAGAACAGGGAGCAGTTCACAGGTTGCAAACTGACGAGTTTGCTCAAAGTGGTCACGGAAGTTCACAGAGACGAAGAGCAGATAACCAGCACCTTCACGGGTTGACTAGCAAAGCGCAAAGAAGTTCTCATTAGAAATATGAAGTGGGTTATAAAGAATTCGAAACAGGGGTGTGTTTGTGAATGAATGACGTGTATATGTCGTGGCATTATGCGGTCTGCAGGGGGCCGTCCAGCGTGAGGGGGGATGCTTGGCAGGAGACACGGG
Source organism: Ambystoma mexicanum (assembly GCF_040938575.1). Classification (NCBI taxonomy): domain Eukaryota; kingdom Metazoa; phylum Chordata; class Amphibia; order Caudata; family Ambystomatidae; genus Ambystoma; species Ambystoma mexicanum. The sequence continues at coordinate 1,103,538,631 of NC_090930.1, read as the reverse complement.
GTCTGTAGGTAGACATGGGAACAACAACCCATGCTTTATAGACCACTTTGAAGTGTACATGGTCTTTGGCACCTCTTGGCCTTTATCGCTCCCTGACAGCTCCACTTGCCAGCACAAGTACCCCGGTGCGAACTGCCTTTGATAGGGCGGGGGGTGGATCGGGGCGGTGGTCGTGCAGACAAGACACAGGAAGACTCGTGAATGGAGACACACTTATGTGGATTGCAGGGGGCCGTCCAGCGTGAGGGGGGATGCTTGGCAGGAGACACGGGGTCTGTAGGTAGACATGGGAACAACAACCCATGCTCTATAGACCACTTTGAAGTGTACATGGTCTTTGGCACCTCTTGGCCTTTATCGCTCCCTGACAGCTCCACTTGCCAGCACAAGTACCCCGGTGCGAACTGCCTTTGATAGGGCGGGGGGTGGATCGGGGCGGTGGTCGTGCAGACAAGACACAGGAAGACTCGTGAATGGAGACACACTTATGTGGATTGCAGGGGGCCGTCCAGCGTGAGGGGGGATGCTTGGCAGGAGACACGGGGTCTGTAGGTAGACATGGGAACAACAACCCATGCTCTATAGACCACTTTGAAGTGTACATGGTCTTTGGCACCTCTTGGCCTTTATCGCTCCCTGACAGCTCCACTTGCCAGCACAAGTACCCCGGTGCGAACTGCCTTTGATAGGGCGGGGGGTGGATCGGGGCGGTGGTCGTGCAGACAAGACACAGGAAGACTCGTGAATGGAGACACACTTATGTGGATTGCAGGGGGCCGTCCAGCGTGAGGGGGGATGCTTGGCAGGAGACACGGGGTCTGTAGGTAGACATGGGAACAACAACCCATGCTCTATAGACCACTTTGAAGTGTACATGGTCTTTGGCACCTCTTGGCCTTTATCGCTCCCTGACAGCTCCACTTGCCAGCACAAGTACCCCGGCGCGAACTGCCTTTGATAGGGCGGGGGGTGGATCGGGGCGGTGGTCGTGCAGACAAGACACAGGAAGACTCGTGAATGGAGACACACTTATGTGGATTGCAGGGGGCCGTCCAGCGTGAGGGGGGATGCTTGGCAGGAGACACGGGGTCTGTAGGTAGACATGGGAACAACAACCCATGCTCTATAGACCACTTTGAAGTGTACATGGTCTTTGGCACCTCTTGGCCTTTATCGCTCCCTGACAGCTCCACTTGCCAGCACAAGTACCCCGGTGCGAACTGCCTTTGATAGGGCGGGGGGTGGATCGGGGCGGTGGTCGTGCAGACAAGACACAGGAAGACTCGTGAATGGAGACACACTTATGTGGATTGCAGGGGGCCGTCCAGCGTGAGGGGGGATGCTTGGCAGGAGACACGGGGTCTGTAGGTAGACATGGGAACAACAACCCATGCTCTATAGACCACTTTGAAGTGTACATGGTCTTTGGCACCTCTTGGCCTTTATCGCTCCCTGACAGCTCCACTTGCCAGCACAAGTACCCCGGTGCGAACTGCCTTTGATAGGGCGGGGGGTGGATCGGGGCGGTGGTCGTGCAGACAAGACACAGGAAGACTCGTGAATGGAGACACACTTATGTGGATTGCAGGGGGCCGTCCAGCGTGAGGGGGGATGCTTGGCAGGAGACACGGGGTCTGTAGGTAGACATGGGAACAACAACCCATGCTCTATAGACCACTTTGAAGTGTACATGGTCTTTGGCACCTCTTGGCCTTTATCGCTCCCTGACAGCTCCACTTGCCAGCACAAGTACCCCGGTGCGAACTGCCTTTGATAGGGCGGGGGGTGGATCGCGGCGGTGGTCGTGCAGACAAGACCAGTTTGCCGCAGGGCCTCACCAAGGAGAGGCCATCTAACTGAATGTAAGAGGATGGCTGCAGGATCTACTACATGGAATGCAGGGGGGTGAGTTTATAAATACCTCACCCTCCCAGGAGAATATACACTAGATTCATTTAAAAAATCAAAACAACCATTGTTAAAATATATGTTGGGCTTTATTTTAGATTTTAATTAAACATAAATAATAAACATTACACATTGTAAAGTTGAGGTTGCAGCACATCGAGGGAAAATCCGCGGTATTGTCCACTGTCACTGGGGAAATGTTGTCTAATGGCAAGTACCGCACAGGCAGGTATTACTCTCCGAACGCGGTGTCCGAGCCTCCCGTGAAGCCACCAAGTGAAGCAACGATAGGCCACCAGCCTGTACCACCTGTGAAAAAAAAAGATGCAAACTGTATTAAACTGACCAAACTTTCTTATCAATGTCGATTCAGGTAACACATGTCATTTTTCTTAGAAAAAAATTATATCTAGAAAATGCACTATATGGAACAAATTTACATGCGTTCGAATGATATGTAAATGTAATTTTATATGTGGGAGACGACCATGAAATAGTGGTGGCATCACTGACATCACAAACAGAGTATACTTACTCGTTACTCGGATTACGCGGACGAACAGTGCCGCGAAGTTCGTGCATAAGCACCATCATCATCCTCAACACGGTCCGTGAGAGGCAGGCTTCCCTGAACTCTGGCAGCTCGGTGATGCATTGCGGACTTTGCTCGCCTTCCTGCAGACTTTGCTCGCTTTCCGAAATGTAGGCCAAGCACCCGGAATTTTCACGGCAGCAGCAGTTCTCCTCCTCAGTTGGCATTAGCTCGCACCGATTGCACGTGCACCAGGTGGAGACGCCGTCCATGCGACATGGTCCAGGCTCTTCATCCGTTGACTGGTCCTCCCAACTGCCGTCCGAATCCCCATCGTTTTCGCGTGCTTGACTTTCCAGTAGTTCTTCCTCGGTGTACTCGGGCTCGTACATATACGGCATTATTGTGGCCATTGTGCGGTAAAGATAGTAAAATAATTTACAGAGATGGTACAGGTGTTCACACGGGCTACAAGCGGCGAAGGTAGCTGACCAGAGCACTGAAACGAGTCACAGAATACTCAAAGTAACACAGAGAGAGGAATGGAATCGAAAATCTGCTGCTGTGTGTTGTGAAACGGTCTGTTTATACTTATTGGGGAAAGAGGCGTCCTGCCATTTCCATGGCAACACGTCAATAGCTGAGGCGCAGCGATTGTTGACACGAGACGTGCTTGAAATGGGCAGTACGCGTCTGCTGATGTCAGGCTCAGGGGCGGGGGATTTGATTTAGTGCCGCAAAGGCAGGTGAGCCAGGTCGATGCGGCGGAATGATAGGATTATCACAAAATGGAGGCTGATTTCGAGTGCGATAATGGGCGAAAAGTCGGGTAAGGTCCATAGGAAAGTTTCCTACGATCTACCGATTTATGCTTACAAACACATGGCCGACCCGTAGGGACAATAAAAAAAAAGTCCCGGAACTATCCTTTAAATATCCCACCTCTTCCCAGAATTGGCCAATTTACCCTTAGCCAATTACTTACCTGCTCACAAGGGGATGTGACAGGGGAGGTTTTGGGAGGCTTTAAAGGACGTGTAGGCTCCTTTCTACATGTAATTGCCGATTTTGGGTCCTGAAAGACTCAACAGGATATAGGGGACTGGCACCCCTTTCTTCCAGTGCCTTTTCTTAACATTTCATTCCCTTGTGGGTTAGTGGGGTTTCTATTGCCATGTCTGTCCTGGAGGCCTTTATTGGTGGTAAAAATCTGTGGTGGTCCAGAGGATTCTCCTTTCACAATGGGGAATCCCAGGTATAATTTGTAGGGCAGGGTCAAAACCACCCTGCGGTGGTCATCCTATGGCTGGCTCTGCCCCTCCTTCCGCCATGCTGGCATCACTGATGGTCTGGCCTTCTCCGGCAGGGAGGCACACATGCCGTCTCCCCGCTCATTGTCTTGCGGTCTGGAGCTGAAGCACTAGGCCAGCTAACCCAGCATGGATTCTCTGCCGTCCTGTTGTGGCCCAGTGCTGCCGCCATCCTACCTGTGTCCCACCTCATTGTGGCGCCAACACCGGCTGCAGTCCAGGTAAGGAGGGGCTGGAAGGGGGCCTGCTTGCACTCACTCTGGCAATGGTCAGAGTATTTCGCGTCAGGCTCCATCCCCACTTGATAGGGACTGAAAGCAGGCCCTTCACACCAGGAACAAGCTTACCGGAAGTGAGTGAACCCTGCAAGTGTGCTCTACAACCCTTCATACTGGGAAGCACAGACAAGTACTTTCCTTGCCTCTGTGACCCTGGACTGGCTCTCACAGCAACCTCAGAACCAAGGAGGTGACCCCTAGGTTTCCCTGCATATCTCAACTGCATTGACACCAGGTTGGGTACATTCAATGCCATCCAAGCTACTGCACGGGAACTATCAGAGACCTTACCAAACTCAACACTTGACTGCTGCCACAGCTCCATGTTTCACTCGATGCAGATGCCGTAACTCTGCTGCCTCCACAGTTCAACCCGCGGAGTCTTCAAGTGTCCTCAGCCCTAAATTACCACCTGGTCGCCAGCTTCTGCCACTCCAAGCCCTGGACCTGAAACTGTGTGGAGCGAGCCGAGCCTGCTGAACGCAAAAGACAAGTCTCTCTTTCTCCTCAGCCGCGACCGCTGGGTCTTCCAGCACTGCTGAGCCAACATTGCCTGACCTTCCCCAGCATCTTCCACACACAAGCTATTGCAGATGCTGAACATCACTCCGTCTTTGGACCCGGCGCTGCTGCTACCCGAATCGATGCCAACCAGTGTGGAAAGCACCAAGACTCCCTGTTTGACGCTGAAAACCCTGGGTCAATGCTATTGATCCCCAAAGGCAAGAACAAAAGGTGTTTGAAGAGGCCCTGTCCCCCTGGTCCCCTTTTTGGGATCATAGTGTCTGTAAAGCCCAATCAATTCCTACCTTTCTCTACAAAGACATATCCTTGTTCTATTATCTTTGATGCCAAGCCTCTTTCATAAAACCCCCTGCTTATCAACCCAAAGTGCCCATTTACACCAAGTTCTTCATTCTCTGTTTCTTTTGCAAGGGTGGATTTGTAGTGTTTTTAGTTAGCATGTTGCACAAATTGCTATTATTGAAGTTGCTATATTTTATAGAGCCTTGATTGGACAATATTTTATTTTGGAACCAAGGAACTGAAGTTGTTGAGGTTGTTACTGTTATCAGCTCTCATCCCTCCTGAAGATATAGCCTTCCATCGGCCTGCGTGATCAAAAGAGGCAAAGGTGTGCCTGTTTCACCTTTGTGACTGGGATGACTGCTGGTTCAGTAGTAGTGTGGGGCCGAATGGGTTGTTTTGCAACTACACATCCCTGCATGCCTACAGAGCAGTACTCACTTTGTCAAAGAGTTACCCTAATAAGTTCATGGGGGCTTAATGGAAATCTGTTGTGCTCATTATTCCATATTTTGTAACATTCTATATTTTACTGCTCTGGTGAGATTACACGTGTATTAGCGCCCTTTCCCTCCTGTACCTTGAGTGCAGATCAGTGATACAGGCAGGGCGAATATTATATAAACCATTGCATTTTTGGAAACATTTGCCATTAGTGCTTTGCCAGATTCTGGGGTCAAGGGGTGCATGGGTCCTTGCTGGACAACTGATAGGGTCACTCCTGCTGTCCCTCTGTTTCGCACCAGTTGACTTCACTGACCTGGCATAATTTGACACTAGGCCCACAATGTGTGGCTATGTGGGAAAGTTTCCTCAAAATGAAAAGTGGACACCCCTATTGTACAGAGGCGACACAAAGAATGCACATAAATAACCCGCCCAATCAAAGGTCGCGAGATCCGGGACGATGAAAGAATCTATTTCCGCTGACAAGATTGGCATTCATCTGCAAAAAAGAAATACTGCCATAATAAAATCGCTCTATCTTGAACGTCTGAACTTTAGCTCTGCATACGAATGGGCAGACGCAAAAACTGGAAGCTCAAAAATAGCCATGTTTCAAAATAAGCATCAGGTGTCACCTGGAAGAGCGCTCGGTCTTGGTGCCCGCTCGGCGGAAGTTTGATGACGTCTTTTCCTCGAATAGGGTAATCTGTAACGAGAAGAAACAGAACAGCGTTCTCTTCATCGTGGGTTCTGGTTCTTCAAGGGGTCATTCACAAACATGCCCTAATATATAATCAAACCGGTCACAAAATGTTTCATTTAAATTGGTGTAGACTAGTAACTCCCCCAAAATATTTCAAGGTGGTTCCCTCGCCAGTGCTGCCCCACACAAGGAGCTATAGTGACACATGTTGCATATGCCTTATCAATTAAACAAATGGTGTCTCCCTCTGTAAGCCTATTCCGTTTCCGAACGGTGCTTGTTATCATGGTGTCGGTGACTTTAAGGATGTGTCGCACAACTAATCGGAAGGACGCGCGAGATACGCCATCAGCGGGCGCCCTCTAAATAGAGCGGCGTTGGTCCAGACGGAGGGCGAGGGCAGCCGTGACGCTGCTTTCAGCGCCGCCCGCTGCTTTGACTCAAGGCACACTCTTGAAGCGGGCCCTTATCTTGCCCGAGCCCACCAAAGAGCAGAGCCAACTTTAGAATCTTAAGCCAGGGCACGTGGTGGGCGTACTTGTCAAGAAAGACGGCGAGCAGAGTCTGTCAGCGTCTTTGCAGACATCCTATAATATTCTTTAGTAATAACAAAAACGAAGCATTTTTTTATTCAAAGGGACTCTTCAGAAGGTGCGTTTGTGCGACACTATGAGGGAACAATAGCAAAGCATTATAGTTCAACAGAAAGGGACCTATTTTGCATTTGAGTACCTTTTGTACAATTGTATTTGTACTGCTCTGAATGTATTTTGTGAGCACATCCTGTCCGTTCTTAAGACGTTCGTATGTATACGCGCATGTATACAAAAACACATTCTAGTAGATCTAGTAAGCCAGCCTACATGTCGTCGTCAAAATAGCAAAAGTTCTAAAGCAGATCTGTATGTGTCCTGCATTAGAGCACAGCTTCATTTCAGATCTACACCTTGTAACTAAATTGCTATTCCCGTATCCAGGGCTTTTGATAATGGTCAATTGAAAAAAGCACACTCTTCTCGGTTGCTATGCATGGAGCGCAGCAGTATAGTGTGTGACAGATGCATGCCTCTCAACCCACCCTCATTTGGAGGGTGACACCCCACTTCTACTGCATTAACCCTCCTAACAAACTCCGTGTATTCCGTAGACGTCAATGGAAACACCCTTCCAGCACCCTTTAATCACCTTCCCAATAAAAAGGTGTGTTTGCTTATTTGTGTTGGTTTATGGGGCTGCCTACTGCAGGATATCAATGGACTTCTATGGGATCACTGTCCAAACCATTTCCCTTCAACCACCTTGGTAACTCAGTGGGTTGATTTGGCGTGCCAGTACTTAATACCTTTGTCAGTGCTGCAGCAAATCAATTTATCCTGGAATCACCTTTTCTCTTTTATTTTATTAATTTTTCCGTTTGTAAAGCGCCTAAGCCCTCGGGCATCAGGGCGCTCTTGCGAACCAGTTACATTTTGTTATTTTACTTAGCTTCAAATCAATTTACATTTAGACATAGCTTCAGGAAGGGTAATCATATTGGTAAGGGGGTAGTCAATTGTCTTGCAGTGATTAGGCAAAGAGCCAGGTTTTCAAGGCTTTGCAGAATGCCCACCTGAATGCCCACTCTTAAGACATGCAGTACCAGCTGGTACCACATTTAAATGGGGTGTTGAAGAGAGCATCCTTGAATGAGTGTACAGCACCCCCTTCAAGTATGCATGGTTCACCGTGCACGGTTTTCCCAAAGCATATGTACCAATATGCCCCATTCCAGTCATGAGAGGATTGTCCAGTACTGCTTTTATTTCTTTGCATTCTGGGGCTGGCTTTGCTTGTGCAGTGGTGCTATGCTAATACAGTTATTTTGTGCACCTTAACATGAGAAGGTTCCTCATCCACACACTGGTTCTTCTTCAGAGTAGATAGCTGACCTTAATTTCTACGGTATTAACTTGAGGCCAGGCAGCCTCGACACGCAGCTCCATGAGCCTGCTAATCGGCTGCGACACAACTTTCCATTCTCCCTTCATGATTTCTGGCTTACTTATTTCATGATACCAATGTCCAGTTCTATACAATAGCGGCTCCGTCCGCATTCTATTTACTGCGTGTAGCTAGCTTCTATGATGACTTGATCTACCTTGCATTTCAGCATCTGTACATTCATTGAACATCTGTTTTCTGCAATACTTTATTACTGTGTAATCTTCTTTTCTACATGTAATAGTTCACTAAATTCTTTACTTTGTTGTTCACCCCTTAAGATCCATACCTTGTCTTTAGTCAATGTCTTGGGACGTTGTGAAGACTTTCTTATGATGTCATCAGTTGACGTGCTCAACTCTTTCCCCTATTCCTTATGGGAGTTCCTCCTGCAGGTTGTCATCACTTCGAGTGTACATTCGTGTCTCAATGGGTATCTTCTTTCGAACACTCAATGTGGTATTAGTATAATAGCTAGTGTTAGGCAAGGAACGATCTCATGTCTCCAATACAAGGGAGTTAGGGGGCCAGAATGTCCTGCAGATGGGCACAGCTGCTCCTCTACATTCCCCCCTCTGGTTGAGTCCTCGACCACCTCCTCAAGTTTTTCTGCTCCTTTGTATTTTCTCTTGAAGAAGTGTCTCTTTGGTGTCCATATCTTTGTCACCCCGCCTCAAGGTGCCCACTGTTTTAACATGTTCATCCACACTTCAGGTCATGTAACTGCATTGTCCATTCAGGGTACAATAGACCCATCATTCCATGCATTTCTTATGATCCTTTGGATACCAAAAGTGTGTTCCTTCAGGTGCCACAATACTTGCTTTTATGCATTTTCTTATGGCATCATCAGTCAGCACCTTGTCTTCTGGTTCATCTTTTGCATCAATCATAATCATCATTCCTACTGCGTTATTGTCAGTTTTCTTACATTGCCCAATTTGTATCCTTATTATACAGAATCCAAATATTATCACCAATATTACTCCAAGGAACTTTAATAAGTTTGCCATCCAATAAGGAATCCATGAGGACAAGAATGCAAACTAACTCTCATCTTCAATGGCTGATGTCTCGTCCACCATTTTAATGTGTAGATCTGTCAACATTGATATGGCCTCTATCAAGGTTGCGTTCGCGCCGTCATGAGATGCCCCGATCTTGGCACAAACACTTCCTTCCATTGCTGTAATCATGTTGAGGACACATACCTATTCTAGACGGTCATCAGTCTTATGGCCCTCAGCTCTTCTTTTATAGCAATAAATCCTTTTATAGTTGCATTGATTCTTTTTAACAGCTCCCATCTGGTGATCTGAAGCCATATGGTATTCACTGCTGTTTGGATCCCAGGCATGAACATAGATGTGAACAGCACTGCAGTTTTGCTGAACAATTTGTGCTCGTCAGGAATGTCGTTATAAGCTGCTTTTGATTTTTCTGAGAAATAATTAGATCTCTTCTTCTGCCAGAGTTCTATTGACCTTCTCCTCCTCATGTGATCGTCTACCTTTGGAAATTCTTCAATTTTCAGGTCGCTTTGGGAAATCACAAATGCTGGACCATGGATTTATACCAAAGAGCACACTCCACCCCAATTCCTGGGCAGTTTCTTATATGCCCTAGATCTGCAGGCCCAATATCGATCCATTAGGACAGCCATCCCTCTCCTCATTCCTGGAATGTCAATGGTGTTTTTGCACCCTTTGTTATGTCCAACTTAATTTTTCCCTTTGCCTTGAAAGCACATTGTTGCATTAATCAGTGGGACTATGGATACTAGGTCTGCCTCATCTTCAACCCATGTCAGCAGTTTTAAGGACTTAGCCCAAGATTTCAAACACTCATCATTCACCTTCTGTACTCCTTGCACTGCTTCCTTCCTCCACAGGACATCATTCCATCTTCCCATCCCTTATTTGTAAGTACTCGTCCATAGATCAGCAGGTTTGAATGTTCCCAGCATACAGGCATTTTTTCTGTCATGTCAGAACAGTTAATTCTTTTAATTTCTCAACAATCGCCTAATCTTGTCCTGCATCAGGGTACACAAGCCTGCTGTCTCTCCATCCATGCTCTTTCTCTATTTGTGTCATCTTGATGCAATCATCCTGGTATGGAAACGACTGTCTTGACCTCCATCGCAAGATTGCCCAGTTCCCTCAAAACTGTCCTATAGTAGTACATGCTGCTAGATGGCTGAGGCACTTTGCATCATGTGCCAGCATCTCTTTTGAAATTGTAGTATTGGCTTTAGAGTACCACATTTCCAGAGCAGGAGAGGGTGACCAGCCCGTGCCTGGAACGTGGTGATGAGCCGTGCCTGGAACGATTGACACAAGCCGGCAAAACAGTTGATGGAGAAGCGAAGCAGAGGGAGCAGTTACCAGTGGGGCTCATTTCACATAGCTTATTATTTATCCCCTTTACTTATATAAGTTCCCAGTTAATAAAGCCCAGTATTAGCACTTACCTTCCGTGTCGTGTCCACTTTGAATATTACAAGTGGCAACGAGGATGGGATACAAACCCATGTGTGCAAAGCACAATGGATCCCACAGTGCTTGATCATATCAGAAGCACACAATTTAAGAATAAAGCAGCATGTGACAAGTTAGGTGTAATGAGAGCTAAGAGCGTATTGCCTGCTGTAAGTGATGAAGTGGGAATAAAATTACCTCCTGCTCTCAGGAATGGACCGTGCAGATGGTCCAGGCCAATAGTTATGTTGAAGTATTCAAACATGCAGTGAGAGTAGATGACGGCCGAGTGTGGCATATGGAGAGGGTATGTGTAGTGAGGGGTTTGTCAAAAGGCTTGGATGAAATTGTGAAGGGTGGCCCAAATGCGAGTAGCCGGAGTGTTCAGATCGAGGAAAATTGGAGAGTAAAGAGTGTTTGTGCTGGTGAAGAAAGGAAACAGAAATCTGATATTTATTTGCCTAGTAACAATACAGGAAGCCTTCACTGGTCAAGATGCGGAAGACCCTACTGTAGACCACGGCGGTTGGCTGAGTATATGTGAGAGTGAAGAGGATTTAATTGAAGACTTTTGCTGTTCGTGAAGAAGGGAGGATGTGTGGAATTGGCTTTAGAGTACCACATTCCAGAGCAGGAAAGAGTGACCAGCCCCTGCCTGGAACATGGTGATGAGCCGTTCCTCAAACAAGTGACACTAGCCGGGACGACAGTTGAAGGAGAAGTGAAGCGGAGGGAGCCGTTACCAGTGGGGCTCAATTCACATAGCTTATTATTTATCCCCTTTACTTATATAAGTTCCCAGTTAATAAAGCCCAGTATTTGCACTTACCTTCCGTGTCAGGTCCACTTTGAATATTACAAAAATCAAGGTTTTTACTGTAATAATGGCATAGGGGATGAGAGAACAGACATAGCAATTATCATCAGATGCTCTTTCCCCCACTTTTTTCATGTGCTGATATCACATATTATTCCCAAATGAGCTCCATTATCAAGAAAGGTATTTATCCCCTGATTATCTTCTTCTGCACCCCTCTTATGTCATCTGACATGCGCGTAAAGGTTAAAGAAATTATCATCATTTGTACTCATACTTGGAAGAATCATAGGAGATCTTTTTCCAATTGGATCAGCAGAGTAATAAAGACTTTGAAATGTAAGGTAAAGATAAAGAGACTACTGAATGTATATATAGATATCATGCACAGAAGCCTGGAAAAACATTTAGTGTGTCATCCCAATACTTGTTGAACTCGTGCTCTTTCTATAATCACATTATCCTCTTCTTGAATCATTTGTAGTACAGGTATTCAATTTTGCATTTGTAGCTGCACAATTTGCTCGATTAACACTGTTAAGAGACTCCTTATCACTGGACCATTTTTGGGATCATGTAAAAAAGGTGTGAATATTAACATCTCGCCTAACAGGAGCAGGATAGGACTGAAGAATAAATACAAAAAAAAGCAACTACAAGCCCGTGTGTGTCAGCAGGTATCATGTATTTATCATTAAAACTGATATTCTCCTAAAAATTAAGCTGTGCATTGATCTCTCTTCCAATTTCTAATCAGGAATTGACGTGTCGGCATAATACTGATGCAATTTTTATTTTCTTTGAAGGTATTTCTAAAAAGTATGTTTTTCAGCCTCTGAAATTTTCTGCAAGTCTCTGCATTTCCTGCTACAAGTTTAAGGAGTGTCCACTGAATTCTAGCCCAAAAGAAATATGTGCTAGCCACATGCTGTTTTGTCATCCTTCTTCTTGGACATCGATCGTGTCTGCACATGCGGAAATTCTTCTGCTTGTATTGCTTCTTGGTCAATGGGCGCTGGACGGAGGGTATGGCCTCTGTAAACGTTTACATCTTTTAACTGCAGCGGAGCTCTTCTTCCTGATACCTTAACTGCGGAAGGAGAGACTTCCTCAACACAAAAGGGACCATTAAATCGAGGCTTGTGCCACTTGCGAGTACAATTCTTTATAAGGATTTGGTCCCCAACATATCATTTCTACGGTGCAAATAGTTCACTTGGATTGGTTACTTGACTGTCCTCTTCCATGTTCTTTGACCATTTCCCCTCTGATGCTTGACTTGATCTGCAATGAAAGAAACACTGGTAGTGATACATGTCAAATAATTGTCCATTTCACCACCTAAAGCCTTTTCTCAACTCTAGGCATCACTCCTGACTCTGGATGGGCGTGTAAGAGGCATTCTCGTTGCAATGCCCTGTCATCAATTTATGGGGAGTAAGGTGGTGGTCAAAACCTGGCTGATTTTGAAGGGCGTATAGGGCTAGTGATAGGCAATATAGCATCCCTTGTTCAGAGTTCATTTGATCATGGTTATCCTCTCCTTGAGGAGACCATTGAGTCTCTCACATTATCTGTTTGCTTGTGGATGATAAGCAGAAGAAAATGTATACTTTATGCTCAACAGAAGTCCTATTTGTTCAAATAGCTCATTAACGAAATGTGGTCCGCTATCAGATCTTAGCACTTCGCACACACCCCATCTTGGAAATACTTTGTGCACTAAAAACATTGCTGCACAAGTGGCATCAGGGTGTGTACATGGACCAGGTTCTACCCACCTGGAGAAGGGACACACTACAACTAAGATACCTGTACCCATTATATGTTTGTATCATATCAATGTAATCGATATGTAAATGTTGAAATGGACCATTTGGTCGAGGTATTACTCCCCTGATTGTTCTTAGTCTATGCCCAACAGTAAACATTTGACACACGATGCAAGTCACCATGAACTGTGCAATGTGTTCCAGTAAATTGTGATTAAACCAGTCTTCTGCAATTGTGGCAGCACGACTTTCTCTATTTATATTTGCAGGGTAATACAACTGCTCAAGTGCGACTTTCAACAGTGCTGTTGGCATCACTGGTTTTCCAGTGCTTTCCTGTCTCCATAATGCTTCCGTGGGAGATAAAGAACACCCCCTACATTTCCATACCTCTTGCTCTTCTTGTGGGGCTCTACCCAGAATCTCTATTAGTTGCATAATTGACAAAATATTAAACCCCTCTCGCACTAGCATACTCCTAGTCAAAACTTGATTATCTTCAGTATCAAAACACTAAGTATCTGAAGAATATGCAACTCTTTTGGCTTCTATGTCTGTGGCTTAGTTTCCGGGAGAGATAAAGTCTGTTTGCTTAGTATGTGCTGTGCATTTTATGACCGCTATGACTACTGGGAGTTGTAGTGTCTTAATAAGCCTGTCCAATAGAGACGCATGTTGGACGGGAGTGCTGTGTGCATGGAGGTGGCCCCTTCTTTTCCAGCGTGACAATCCTGCGTGTACAGTTGATGTCACATAGGTGGAGTCACTGTACACCGTCACTTCCTGTCCTTCGTGTTTTTTGAGCGCAACAATAAGCTCTACTAATTCTGCCGCTTATGCAGAAAAGTGAGACGGTTGTCTTGCAATCACCACTACCTCAAAATTCCCCATCAAATCTGTCTTACAACTGAAGATCCTGAATGCCTCTCCCCACTAGTTTGATCAATTTTCAAAGAACCATCAATAGAGAGAATTTACCCTCCCGCTAAAGCATTTTCCTTCACACGGGGTATATCATAGAATTCAACATAATTTGAACAGTCATGCACATGATCACCTTCTTCCACAGGCTCAGCTACAAACATGGCTGGGTTCACTCTTTTTACACCTCACTACCTTAATGGCTGAATTGGAAATCATTACCTCATATGGTGAAGCTCTCTGTGACAATCATGTATCCTTGGGTTTCTCTAAAATAGCAAATAAGGCATGCTTCACGTAAAGAGTTGTGGAAAAGCCCAGGGTGATACTTGTGGACTTCTCAAATGTGGCAGCATCCAAAGATTGTTTGCATGGGAAATGTCCCCTCATGACTGGATCTAAAATCCCACTGTAGTATGCCAGAGGTGTGTACCCTAATGTTGTCCTCTGTATGAGTACTGCTGTCATCACTGATCCATTAGTGTGTGAAAACAAGTAACATTCTTGTCTATAATTAGGGATTCCCAAAATTGGAGCCATACAGATTGTTCTTTTTAGTTCCTTAAATCCTTCCTCCATTTCTTTAGTCCATTCTATCTTTTCCTTACCAATTTGTGTTTTCTTTAACGCTTGCAAAAGTGCCTTGATATACATGCTGTAATCAAAACCCAGACTTTGAAATAATTGCACAAGCCCAGATACTGCTGCATTTGCCTCTCTGTCTTTGGCTGTGACATTTTCATAATAGTCTCAGCTCTTTCATGTGTCACTTTCTTTCTTTCATGTAAAATTAACTGACCTATGTACAACACTTTTTCCTGAAAATACTGTAATGTCTCCTTGTCCGCCTTGTATCCCATGTTTGCCAGTATAGTCATTAACCGAAACAGAATATTGTCTGCATTCCTCCTCTGTTTTACTGCATATCAATATGTCGGTATCCAGGCATCCGTTCCAAAACATAGTTTCGAAAGACAAAAGTTCTGAATACAAAGTTTCTAAAAAAAATAATTCAAATGCATTTTCTTTCATGGTACTTTTAGTTTTGTATAGAAAAACAAGTTTGTTTTAAAAAGAAAACAGGGGATTGGGGGGAACCCCCATATTATAAAAAAAAAAATGCATTTGAAACATATTTTTGAGGCTTTTGTGTCAAGACTTTTGTATTTAGAAACTATCACTGTCGAAAAAATCACTATAAACCCAATATGTCATCTAGGTACTGAATTGCTGCACTCTTGAGTTCAATGTTGCCTAAATCCATCTGTCGGACCCTATTAAAGATCGATGGGGACTTACAATACCCTTGGGGTAAACAAGTATGTTTCAGTCTTTTTTGTCTGAATGTAAAGGAAGTAAGGTCTTGCGAGTCTTTGTGCAATGGGATAGAAAAAAACACAATTTTCAAATTGATCACTGTGAAATACTTCGTCTTAACTGGGTACTACATAATATTGTTGCAGGATTAGGAACTAATGGAAATTTAGCTTCTACAATCTAATTAAGAGGATGCAAATCCTGGATCAATCTCCACAACCCTCAATTAGATTTTTTTAATCAGATAGACTGTGGTATTGCACAAGGATTTCAATGGAACTAGTATTCCCTGATTCATTAGTGCTGAAATGGTCTTAAATCTACCTTCATCAGCCTCCCGAGACATAGGGTACTGTTTTTCTCATGGTAAAATCGCTCCTGGCTTGAGTTTTATTTTACCCTCTCATATTCCCTTCAATAGGCCTATGTCATAGGGGCCTGCAGTCAAAAGGACACTTGGCACCTTTTTAGATCTTCCTGAAAGAATGCTGGTCATTGCCGCATAAAATTGCTCCTGGCTTGAGTTTTATTTTACCCTCTCATATTCCCTTCAATAGGCCTATGTATAGGGGCCCGCAGTCAAAAGGACACTTGGCACCTTTTCTAGGTCTTCCTGAAAGAATGCTGGTCATTGCCGCCTTATCGCCATTCGCTGTGGGACTTCCCTTTTCTCAATCTTTATCCAGTATGTAATGCTTACAAAAAACACGACCTCATCATCTATATGTAGATCTCTGAACATATCTCGATCGGTTATGTCTGTCAATCTGTATCCCTCCTCAAGAGCTATCACTGTCCTCCATGCTTTGCCTTTGTCATCTACTCCTTCAAGCCATGCTATTTCTCCTCATACTAAAGCTGCTTCTAACTCTATAGGAATAGTCTGTCCTTCTTCTTCATCCGGTATTTGCGGTCTAAATGAAAACTCATCAGGTATCATCACAATCTTCCCCACTAATCCAGGTAGCCATGTAAATGAAATGCTTACCCCATACATGAAAACCTTCGGCTCTTCCAGACTGCTCGTAGAGCCACTTGCCCTGTACATGCTAGTATAAACTATCTTACATTTAAATAGTGTATTCCTGGAGTGGTGCACACTATTCCCTGATCTGTGAATGAAATTGTCATGTTAAGTTTGTCCTCAAATCTCATCTCAGGATGTTAACTGGCATCTGTTGTGAATATAACAAAGGAACAGGTATGTCACGTTCCCCTATAGAAACAGCTAACTTACCAGAAAAAAGAAACTAAATTTGTAGCTCCATAGAACCCTTGAGCATTCATGGCAGTACCTGACATTGAATATTTTCCCTCTCTGACACAAGAGGAGTCACCCCTGTATCCACAAGAAAAGAAAAGGATGTGCCTCTTTTTGTCACATCAACCCTTGGTCCCTCTTGTGGGTCTGGTGTCACGGATAGTACTGAACACATCAAACCACCATGTGAGCTGTCCTATTGAGGGTACAAAATCATCCTCATTCCACTAAAAGGATTTTCTCCTACCACAGTGACACCACCTATCCTAGGTGTCAGTATTTTCCCTGTGCTTGCATTCTGTTGGGTTTGCATAGGTGCTTGTTGTGACTGCCCTTAGAGTGGATGCATTTGTACAGGCCCCTGCTGTTGCACCTGCTGTACCTGTGGCGCCTGTGCCTAATAGAATGTGTGATCCTGGGCAAAGCCCTCTTTTGTGTGTGTGCTGTATGGCGGTGGATAAACTGTCCCTTCTGCTGCACATTCCCTCAGCTCCTACATGAGTGCACAATATGCCCTGCCATCCCACAATTCCAACATATTATGAGTGGCCCTCTAGCAACTCCCTCTTGAGTATTTTGACTCCCAATCTGAACATTTTGAAACCCGTCTTGGGCGGTCTGAAATCCCGCTTAGGTGTTCTGAAATCCACCTCCGCTTCCTCTGAACCCTACTCCTCTACCTCGTGGTCAAAGCCCATACCCACATTGATCCATTGGACGCGCATTATTCACCTGTGATGCACCCATTCGTTTTTGTGTTCCCACTCCTTCTCCACTTGTCAATACTGCCCCTTCTATAGCAAATTTAGACAATTGTTCTGAACTAACTTAGCTTCCTCCATCTTTCTGTTCTCATCTTTCTATTTATTCTTCTCTTGTAACAACCGACAATGATGCAAAATGGTTCACTGTATATCAGCCCATGGCTTCGCTTCCATCCCTACTTGTTTTTTTTCCATTTGTCTCTGTACTGGTTCGGAAATCCCTGACACAAAATATGGTAAAACAGTACCACTGTTTTTTCCCATGGTTCACGAGTTTCAAGGTGCCATTTCTCCTGAATATCCTGAATGTAAACAATGGGATCTTCATCTTCCTTCATTTTACGTGTCATAATTGCTCCCATATCTGATGTATCAGGATACTGTACCCTGAGGGCCCTCCAAACATCTGCTCTGCAATTATTAAATGGCGCTTCATTATTTGCTGTATTTTGTGCCATCACACTTGCATATCCCGCTCGTCTCCATATGTCATCAGCTCTCTCCCCAAGAATGACGGCAAGTAGACCTTTTATGTCTCCTATGGCCAGCATATTTCCTCTTGTCATTTTCTCTAATTCATATATCCATTTCCCAGCCCAGATGTCAAACTAGGGAGCTTGCACTTCAGGTTATATTTATCCATCTGGGGCCATGGAATGTATTGCGGTCTTGCTCCCCCTTTTCTAACAAGGGAAACTGTGAGTACCCCATCCTGTAGTCAGATCCCACTAGAAGTCTATCTATGGCAGGGGTAATTGTCCCTATAAACATTCTTGCTGGTAACAATCTTAACCTACTCACATACAGTGGAGATTCTCCTTTCTCACTACATGATAGTCTTTAGGGAAACTCAGAATATGATATTGGATCTGGTGTTCTTTCCTTGGGGTGTTCCAAATCTGACCATCTTACTTCTTTATCCATCTGTTGGCTCCCTAGGGGGGCACACACACCCTCTCCCTCTTCCTCATGGCCTGACTCTTTCTTCGTCTGACATTGCTAAGCCCCAACTAGTGTGACTATCATCCCCTTAATTTCTATCTAAATTTAATCTGCTCAAAGGTACTGCTTGGCGTTCATCACTGAACATGTTTTCCTCCTCATTTCATTGTTGAGGTATAGGCGATTGATTATTGCTTCCTCGTGTTCCATACTCCCTATTCTGCCTCAGTTGCTGATAT
This sequence comes from Ambystoma mexicanum, assembly GCF_040938575.1. NCBI lineage: Eukaryota > Metazoa > Chordata > Amphibia > Caudata > Ambystomatidae > Ambystoma > Ambystoma mexicanum. The sequence goes on along the minus strand of NC_090930.1, from coordinate 1,103,520,153 downwards.
ATTTTATCAATCCTTTCCCCAATACCTTCTGCATCATATATTTCCTCTTCTAGTGCTACACTAGGTGTTTCTAGCACTACTTCCTTTATCAGAAGACTCTCTTTTGTTCTTTCCCATCATATTTCCTCACTCTGCCTTTTTTGTTCTTTAAGAAGGAGACTGCCATCCAGACCTTGCTGCCTTCTATTCTGTTTTATCTCTTTGTCCACTTCACTTCACTTTCTCGCATCCCTTCTTTCCTTTTCTTCCTCTCGCCTTTGTTCCTCACTTCTGTAAGGAACTCATGGTGGCAACAGTAAAGGCAGACTCAAGTGATCACAGTTCAAGGGTGTATATTAAACTGCAAAAGAGGGTGAGATAAACACCTAATCTGAAACTAAATCTAAGATGGGAGCAAGCTTCTCCCATCAAATGAAAATAAGGAAGTCCTAGTGGCATTGTGTCAAATAAAAGGGCCTATACTAAGAAAAACCTATTGCCAATCATTACGCTAATTACAAAAAGAGTGTGGGATAGAATTCATAAGAAAGAAAGAAGTGTTCACAAATAATGTGTCGGGATGCAGTAGTCGGGATCTCCCTTACCAACATTTTGAGCACGGGATAAGGTGGAACCCCTGAGCACAGCACACTTCTCGGGCTATCCCAGCACATGACAACAGTTCTGTTGTCAACCTTCAAGAACCTTGATGGCCAAGTCTCTTTTCCTGCAAAAAGTCTTTTGCATTCCAGGGTCGGAAAATAACAGACAACGCAGTAGTTAGGGTGATAATGACTGACTCCTGGGTTCCCCTCTTCCGGGTGCTGAGCCTTCTCAATTTTCAGTCTCCCGCTTTTGGGTTCACTATGGCTTTTGCTTGGTTCACAGATCTTAATGTCTTTTTAAACAATTCTTCAGACTTCACCCCTTTTTGTCGGCATCCCTCTGCCGGGTTCACTCTGGCCTACTTTTGCTAAACAGTTCAGTGTGGACATCACTCGGTCGGGTTCACTTCTGTCAGCACACTGTTCATAGGGACTTCTGGCTTTGCCCCTTTTTGTCAGCATCCCTCGGCTGGGTTCACTGTTGCCAACTTTATCAATCATGCATTTCTCAATCACCTGTCTGTCAAAGACTTTCAACTGTACAGAGGATTTTGCAAGACCCCTGTATGACCACTTTGACAGTTCCTTTTCAGCCTTCCTGAGGCCTTCTGGTATTAGCAGTTTCAACAAACATGGGACTGACTAGAGTCTCTTGATTAAGCACCCATGTGGTGCTGGATCTCTCTGCATCTGGTCTCCCCTTTATTCTAACAGGTTTGTTAACTTTCCTTAAGTTGCTACTTAGCCGCTTTCATTCAACACAGTTCGGTTTGCTTATCAGTTCTCCCTTTGGCTCACCGGCTGTGATGAACTGCTTGGGTTTTCAGAATATCTGGAGTCAAGGGCGGTACCATGGTAGCAGGTGCCTCCCTTGTTCCTGATTATCAGAGTAGTCATGCTCTGTGTACCGTTGACATCTGCTGCAACACATTTGAGCTATTGTCCACAATCTCACGATTCCTTCTGTGGAGGTTTTGCGGGTCTTGGTCAGAATGGGCAAGGTTGTGTGTCTCCTTGTCAGCCTCTCAATATTCACTGCCTTTTTCCTCCTCTTGAACTGCCGTGCCTGAATAGCTGTCTCGTCGCGTGATCTGCCTTGCTCGTCGTGTACTTTAGTGCTCCACCTTTTATCCCTGTGGATAAGGGAAAGGGCCGTCAGGTATGCGTGATTCTGTTCAATTGCCTGACCATGCCTGACCCTTGTATCGGGACATGTTAGGTAAATGGCTCAGGTGTTAGTCTGTTATTTGTGATCTGCAAAAGTGTCTGTGTCGGAAAAGGGGGGGGGGCAGTGTTATGGAATATCATACGTGGTAGGAGGGGGGAAAGGTGTCCAAAGAAGGGGGACACCGCGTCTCACCCGTCGGTGTACCACTTCCACTCCCCGAGGACCCCGCATTCAGGTGATCCTCCCTCACCAGTCCACCCCCAGGAACTGAATCCCATAGCGATGGCTGTGCCCTGTCCACCTGGATAACAGATTCCTGGGGACTAGCTAGGGAGATACTTCAGGTTCTTCACACTTCTCACTTCCTGTCTTCGTTCTTCTTCTCTCCTTCTCTGTAACCTTCTGTCCTTCACTTTTTGGGCTTCTTTTCCCCTCTCTTCCTTTCTCTCCTATCTCTTTCCCCCTATTGTCATACTTCCTTTGTTCCCCTGCCCGTTTCTCGACTTTCTATTGTTCCCGTCGATCCCTGATTTTGTTTTTCCTTGCTCATCCTCCGTCAATAGTTTCTATCGTTCTCTGTCCTTTTCTTGCTCCTCTTTGTCTTCTCTTTGCATGGCCTCCTCAATGCTTTTCCCATCTAATTTGAGTGGTATCTGTTCACCCATCCATTTGTTCTGTACGAGTGTTACCTCGTCAGCCGTATCTTTTCCCCCTTTCCAGCTTTTAATTTCTCTGTCTATTTCTGTCGATATATTCAATCTCTCACCTCCTTCTTTCTTATCTCGTATGAATTTACAGGCATCTTCCTTCCTTTTGCTCTCTTCTGGACTAGCGTCACTACTGTACGCGGGGGTTTCATATCTTGGGTTACTATACCCCACCGCTGCTTTCAATTCCTTTAAAGGATAAACTCCTATCTCTTCTGTACCTGCGCTCTTAGTTTCGGGCAGAATAAGTGTAGCTGAGGGCTCAATGTCCTCTCTTTATGCATCCACTCCTCTGGTGGCGGGTCCTGCTTCTCTTCTCTTCTTGTTACATTTTCCATAGTTCTAAAACTGCCAGTCTTTTCTCTAATTTCTTCCCTGTGTACACAGCGTGCACATACATAGTCATGTGTTGTAACATGGCTTTTGACAATGATCCCCCTTGCGGACACCGCATGAACATTTTATCGGCTGTACCCTTTACCCATTATGCACTGTACTGTTTGAGCTGAGGCGAAGGCCTTGGCAGTGTTTTACAAAGATACATGAGAGGAGTGTCCTCCATAGTGAAGTCGCAGTTGACTGTCAATACTTACCAGATCGTTAATAAACCTTCAATCTAAATCAGATCACCACGAGTATGCTAGTCCTTTTTGCGGTATCCGGTCATTTTTTTTTTCGAAAACTTATTTTTGAAACACCACTTTGGGGAAAAAAATGTGCCGAATTTTTTTCTTCAAATGTATTATTTTTTTATTTGATATGTTTATTTTTTTGGTTTCGTAAGTTAAAAAAGTGTTAAAAAAGAGGGCTTGGGGGGAACCCCCCCGTTTCAAAAATAAAATAAAAAATAAACATTCGAAAAAAAAAAAAAATCGGCAAAATTGTGTCCAGAAAATGGCATTCGAAAATATGCCATTCGAAAAAATCACTATAAACCCCTTTTTGCATAGACTTACATAATAGCATGGCAGTTAAGGGGTTAAAACAACAAATATGAGCAAGCACCATCAATGGCTGCTCAATGCTTTTCTGTTTCAACAAACTATCCGTCTCCTGGTTGATGCCAATCGTTTACTACACCTTAACCTGCAACAACGTTGCTTCCAACTGTTACAGATGTATTACTTCTCGATACTTCACACAATAAATAATACTCAAATTAATAACACACTACACATTAATAACATCCATTATCGCCTTCCCTTCATTTATAACCATTTATAATAAAGGGTACACTTCTCTCGCCTCTACTTATTTTACCCATTATAGGGTTTAAGACATCACCTTTCACAGTCCTGACTGTGCGTATCCTCTCTCTTAATATTCCGATTGGAATTTAAGACGTCTTCTTCTATCTCCCTTAAAATAGGAATACTTAGGCGTCCCTTTATCTCTCCAAAATTTCCAGTTACTCAAAATTATCACAATCCCGCCCCTTTATATTGCCATTTCCTTCCGTCTACTTACATCTGTTAATCAACTTGAGGCCTTCGGTATCGACTCCTCCTTCGGTCTGACCACTTCGCCTTCCGTCCGCAGAGTGCCGTGCAAACCGAGCAGGGATTTTTACAAAGCGGGACCTGCCCACCGTCTTGATTCTTCTTGCAAGTTTCTTTCTATCGGTCGCTCTCCACAGGAAACTCCACGATCTCCCAGCTAATGGAAGAGGATGCCCGATCGTCCAAACCTCTGTAGCCAAATTGGTTTGGATGTTGAAACCATCTGCACTGCTACCACGTGAACTTATGGCCCTTAGGTTTGTGCATATGGAATGCATGGGATTACACCACATAACCGAGCCAACTCAGGAAGATGGCAAAGTACTGTTTTATTAACAATTTCATAAAACAGGGATGTTACAAAGAACATACTCTCAGTCTCTCAATCATCTCCACAAAAAATACAATTCTTATAGTAATAATGTGTCCGAGTGACATCATGCTACGTGGCAATAGTGAAAAACTTATCAATGGTCGGGATTGGTTAAGGGAAACATCTAGGTATACGATAGTATAGGAGCTAGGATTATTACTGGCTGTCCGGTATCAGGTGGACAACTTATGCCTACCTCTTAAAACATGTAATTCTAGAAACATTAGATACAGTTTCTCATTAGTCTTACAAGCTATAAGGTCCTTTTTTATATGGACTAATACAATTGGTTGGCATGCTTGTGCCATGTCTGGAACATTCGGTTCACTTAGCAGCACGTAAGCCCAGACCCAGGTGCAGGGAGATAGGACATGAAGTTACCTCAACACTCAATTAGACCAGCATCTCTTACTTGGCCTTGCAGAGTATTCTCATCTTTGGGAATGCAAGGGAGTGAGGGCACTCATTATCGTGTCTGGAACTTCAAGTTCAAGCTCTATTTCCATCCTTGGCTCATGTGACAGGAGACCATGATCTGGTCCATTTTGAAGGTTTTAAATACTCTAAATGAATTAAAACTTGGCATTCTTTGTGTTCCTTCTTGCACCTTAACATGAGAAGGTTCATCCACTGCACACTTGTTCTTCAGAGAAGATTGCTGACCTTGATTTCTACGTCATCAATTCACATGCTCAACTCTTTCTAATATTGCTTCAGGCAGTTCGGCCTGCAGGTTGTCATCGCTTCGAGGGTACGTTCGATAGGGTTGTCTCAATAGGTATCTTCGTTCAAACACTTGCTGCAGTATTGGTGTAATAGTCAGTGTTAGGCAAGGCACAATCTCATGTCTCCAATACAGGAGAGGTGGGAGGGCGGGATCTTCTGCAGATATACACAGCTGCTCCTCTAGAAGAGTGTTGAGAAACCACGCTTGGCCCCCGGTGGGATGGTTGGTGAGAAACACTTCTCATGCTGTCTTCCTCGTCATATTCGGCTTCCCACTCCAGAAGGTCTTTTCCATTCTGGTAGACGGGGTCTAGCCTGTGGCTTGGGGTCTTCTCCCCAACCACCCTCGGTTCTACCCAAGCTTGGTGGCTGGTCGGCAGCTCAGGTTTATTATTAGTGTTGTGGGGAAGTCCCCTCTCTTGACATATGAAGCGCAGGACATCCTTGGTCATTCATTCCTTTTACAGTCTCTATGTCCATGATTATTACAAATACCTAGCAGTGTCTAAGCATTGCCTGCAACAGTCATTTTCTCGTTGGGTGACTAAGCTGTGAGCAAGGCTCCAACTAGATCCGACCGCTTGCCACCAATGTGATGATTCAACTTCCGGGGCACCAGTGGTCCAGGGATGAATATCTGTTTCTAAACCATCAATCAGCCTCACACCTCTAGTACACCAGAAGGGATCCAAACAGATTAGAAATGCAAGCAAATTATAAACTGCCTTGTCCAATTTTGGTAACGTGGATGGAAGGCTTATCTCCTCCGCAAGGGTGTGGATCATTGGTTAGTTGCAACACAGCGAAAATACAATCATTACACAATTATAAAAGGGACTGTCAAGTAAAGGTTGTACTTTACTATCACAACAGACAGTTCTAGCACACTACAAAATGCAACCCACTCTGTCAAGGTATGCCCAGGAAAGACAGTTTGAAAGAAGGAAAAGGGATGCACTCTGTATACTAACAGGAGGGTAGTCGGTAAAGTAATCAATCACAATAGTTTAAGGATACTTGGTTCAGGACAAAAGGAAGAAATGGTATGTAAAATGTCACTAGGGGACTTGGAGATGGAACAGGGGTAGAGAACCATGATGTACCTTGTGTTTGTAGAAGTTCTTAATGCTCGACAGGGTCAAGTCAGTTTCAGGGTGCTTTGCAGCTTCTGCAACAGAATACAAGATGGGAGACAGCTGCGGGTATCAGCCGGCAGACAGTTTGGCGAGCGGTGCTGGACGGATGGCTGCAGGCTGGCCTACATGGTGGCTCGGGTTCAGGAATCGTTGTCTCAGTGCTGGTTGGTGGGTCTGAAGCACTGGTCGAGTGGTCTCGGACGTGTTAGCGACTGCGGCATGACAACAGTCAGTGGTGCAGTCGGTTGCAGCTCGGGGAGCACGACTGGCTCGAAAATGTGCTTTAAGGCAGACGATGGTTGATGCTTGTCGATGCCCTCCTCCTGTCTTCTTCACTTGGCTTGTGTCATTCTTTAAGGCACACAGCCCAAAGTTGTGGAGTGTGCTGCAGGCACCGGCCTTGACATGGGTTTGGTTCAGAGACTCTCTGGCACTTCCCACCTAGGAAGCTTGCTTACAGAGCCTAGCGGGGAATGCTGTGTGCTGGCTGGGTACCTGTTCTGGAGCTGTTGGAGGATCCTCTGGATGCAGTATCTCCCTCTGTTCCATGGGAGATGTCTAGTGGAGGGATCTTGCTCCCTCTTTGGAAATCCTGGCTTTCCTTCACTGATGGAAGCTGTAAGGCAGACTGCACCTTCATCCAGGGTCCAAACAAGTTCTTCTTGTTACTCCTTGCAAAGTCTTCAGATATCTGCCCAGAAGAGGGGCTCAGTCCTCTTTTAAATCCAAATGAGCCATAGTGATAGGTGTAGGCTAAGCCTACCTTAATAAATCAATCCTGGGTCCCCACCAACAATCTCCTGTATGCCTGCCTGAGGTCGTAACCAGAGTGCTTTGCAACAGAAAAGGTAAAGGGATGAAAATATGTAATACTAAGTCCCACCCATCTTCCTGTCTGTTGTGTATCAAAGGGTCTCTCTGGATAATTGAGCTCTCTGTGGTTTCTGATTAAAGTGGCAGGTCTCCCTTGAAGATGTGGAGAGAACAGACTTTCTGTCTCCATTAATCCACATACTCGTACCATCTGAATGGGTCCCCCTGCGGGGATGACTACTGTAAATACATAGTTCTAGACATGACCGTTCACTGCTCTTGATACTGAGAGGCGGGAGCTGGCATCAGGTTGTCACAGTGCATATCAACAGTGTGTTGGGGTTTCCTGTCTCCTTTGTTTTAGTCTCTGCTGCCCGGCCCCATGTGTGCCTATTTGAACTATACTCTATAAATATGTTAAATGCTGCCCGGCCCCATGTGTGCATGTTTGAAGTATACTCTATTACTATGTTAAATTGCTGCCACCATCTGCAGAGGGTAAACAAATGGACAGGGCAGTTCCATGAAGCCTTTGATAGTTAATTGGGCTGCCTATGGCAGGAGGAAGGTGTTGGCCCTCCCCTTCTGGGATACATTGTGTACTCCACCTGTCAGATCCCAACTAAATATGACAGGGAGGACTGCGCCTGTAGACTGTGTCCACCCAGAATACACAGGTCTATGTGTATGTCATTTGGTGGGCATAGGAAAATGTGTGCGGATGAGCTAGACACTTTTTTCCAGAGGTTGATCTACCATCATTCAATTTCATATAAAATTTCAAAAAAGCCCAGGTGAACGCACACTCACTGTGCCGACCGTCGAATTCCTCACACCTTGTCATTTGCATTTCCAATATTTGTTGTCTTTACTTTTATAGGTAGTAACCTTAACTCTTTCCTTGTCACTATGTTTTGTTCTTAACTATAAAATGTTACCTGGTCGGATTTTGTTCCATCGTCTCTCCCTAAGTACTGCTTTTAAAAATACAAGGAAAGAGTTTTGGGGCAAACTAATTGGTGCAGGGATTTTGTTTTTCACTCTTTCACAGACACGCCATCCTCTGGTGTAAGCAGTGGCTGAGTTTGTTTACACACACATGTTTGCTCCACTCCTCCCCATACCATACACTGCCTGGGAAAAAATAGGTGATTTAATCACTGACTGCTACTCTCTTCAAATTAAGTATGCTCTCGGCTCCACTTAAATTTAGCAGCTGTTTGTTTTCACCTGTTCTTAATCGACTCCCGTATACATAAATGTGTCATCTGGAAGTTATAAATAAATATAGTCCATTGAACTTTCATCAAGGCCTCATATTGTGTGTCTGCACTGTGTGTTTTGTCAAAGGGGTGAATGACCAGGCGATTTCCCTTACTCTATCCCAATAGTTTTTCGTGAAATGACACCACTAGCCTTACGGATGATAAATATCCAACGGTTTGGCATTGCACCCCATTGCCAGTTTCCAATACTTTGTTTTTATTGCAGGTTGTGGCATGATTTTGACCAGAAATTGCATATTTTCTTTTATTTGATTATGTTATAAAATGTCCATTTTATATAAAAAAAGAGCATTTCATGGAACATAAATAATCACATAATTCATACAATAAAATACACTCATTCAAAAAGCAGGAGTCATCTTGCATCTCCTGTCACACCATATTGTGGCTGACAGTGCAGTCCACACACGATGCAAGGCTATGTGTAACGATTTATTGTCTGAATTGAGGCAGTACTGCCAAAGAACTTCTCCTTTAATAGAGTTTAAGGGAGTTACAAAAGGAGCAATCAATGACATATCAAGAGAGAGGTCAGTTTTCGAACTCTCCTGTGCTAAGCTCTGTTTATTAGTTTGGTATCCTGATTTTTATGTGCATGGTCACAGGTTGGTAGGGGTGAACCCACACCCCTGGGAAAGTTAGGAGAAAAAAGTCCTGGTTACCTCGCCATTCCAGTTTTGCGAAACCTTTATATAAATTTGTTCCCACGCTAGTTGCTGTGTTTTACAGTAACAATTTTATTGTAATGTATACACATAGGGCCTCATTACAAGTGCTCCGGCCCGGAATTAACGCTGCCCGTATAACCATACCGGCACCGTTTCCGCGTCCGCCTAATCATGACCTGCAAACCCGGAAATAGCAACATCTCCAACCGCCACCGCGGAGTTCAAGCTCCTGTAAGCTCCGCCTGCACGGAAACCCCTCCGTTGCCGGCAATACGAAACACCGTAAGCATCACAAGTAGCGCGGACATGGAAACACCGACAACAAAATGGCAGTAAAACCGTGATCACGGTGGTGGTACCGCTGCCACAGCGAACATGACGTTAAACTGTGCCTGGTGTCCTGAATCAGGCCACAGGTGCACCAAATCAGCCCAGCTGGACCCAGCAGGCCACTGGGAGAGTACAAAAGGGCCACTCCCAGCCCAACTCAAAACAGAACCATGCAGGCAGCAGCTCTAGTAGCATTGGGACTGGGCCTACTCAAAAAACATGCAGCATTGCACATGATGGCAGTAATGTTGCAGAGGAGGAGGAGGAGGAGGCGGAGGCGTAGGAGGCGCAGGCGGCAACCAGCTAACCCTGTACCCATGACAAACCCCATTGTCCAGCCGGCAGCACCCCGCAGGCAGCCTGCAATACCACGCATCAGGGCCTCACCCTGGAACCTCACCCCAGGACAGATCCACACATTATACCCGATGGACCGTCCAACAATCCTGTACATCAATGGCCTGATAGAGGACGACATCAGCAGCCACATAGACACCCCCACTGCAATCCCCCCCTCCTGAAGGTCATGTCTGTACTGCACTTTCTTGACACCGGTACCTATCAACACACAGTCGGTGAGCTGCACGACCTATCACAACCCTGTTTCTCAATAATCCTGGTTCAGGTACTGGATGCCCTGTTGCGCCATGCGACTGAACAGATTGCCTACCCCGTACCCTCCCCCAGGTGATTGCCACCAAGTTGGCCTTCCATGCCATAGCAGGCATGCCAAATTGCATAGGTGCAGTCGACAGCACCCACATTGAGCTGACAGTACCACGTGCAATTGAAATGGTGTTCCGCAATAGGAAACAGTACCACTCACTGAATGTACAGATGATATGTGATGCGACGCAAGTGATTACACATTGCTGCACACGTTTCCCGGGCTCAACCCATGACTCAATGGTACTGCGGAATTCAACATTGCCACGGTACATGGAACGCTATGCTGGACAAAGCACAAGGCTATTGGGTGAGTACAGCTGCCAATGCTCCGGACCTGTGTAAGTGGGGTGTGTGTGTGTGACCAGGGCAATGAGCTACATCAGTGGGCTGCTGCGACTGCAAATGCATCACCCCCCGCCCATCCACTGAATAGACAGCAGAACCCAAACTTCACAAAGCAACACATGAGAGATAGCCACAGTGTGGCCGTACACACCCTGCCACCTGACACACACAGCCTGAACTACCGCTGGCACACACACCTGGAGCTACAGCAAACCCCCCCATAATATGCAACACAGCACTCACAATGCACATGATGGCTGTACATGAGACGTCCTGCATCTACTATATCATCACTGTGGAGTGACCCTGCCATGTGTGCACATCACTGCACAATGCCATACTCACAAGCCACATGCACACCAATGCATTGGTCAATGTCCAGCTGCCAACCCCCACTATGATGGCCATAGAAGATTAACACCCATCAGTGAAAACACTGCATGACACATACGCATGAATGAACAATGACACAAGATTGCACTGCATCTGATGAAGACATGATACTACCAACACTGACATGTCTCCCACATCTACATCCCATGTAGGAGATGCCGGATATGCACTCACGCCATGGCTGATGAAGCCTGTACAGAGGCCAAGGAACAGGCATGAGGATGCGTACAACAGGGCACATATCCACACACGTGGCATGATTGAGAGGACATTTGGACTACTGAAGGCCCAGTTCTGCTGTTTAAGCAGATCTGGCGGATCACTGCTGTACAGCCCAGTGAAGACGGGTAAAATTATGCTAGTTTGTGCCATGCTGCACAATTTGTGCCTGCGCAGGAACATTCCAATGCCCCCAGACGGAGATGATGAAGATGGGGATGGTGACGGAGACGGAGATGGGGATGGGGATGGGGATGTTGATGGGGATGGGATGGCACAACCACCTCCTGGGGGTCCACTAGATGGACAACGAGCACGGGATGCACTGATTCGCATTTACATTTGAGAGACAGCCTTTCAGGGATATGGTGATGCCACTAAATGAATAAAGGGTATTTCCGTGACCAAATTCTAATTGTCCCTACGGGTCGGCCATGTGTTTTCAGGCATGGATCTGTCGATCGGAGAAAAATTTCCTATGGCCCTTACCCGACTTTTCGTCCACTAAACAAATGATAAATCAGGCTGCTGTGCGCCGACATTATGTGATAATCCTATCACTTGCCCCATCGCCCTGGCTGACCTGCTTTTGCGGCACTAAATCATATCCCCCACCCCTGAGCCTGACATCAACAAAGCATTCATATTCCCCGCCTCTCTCCGTGACGTTACTGGGCTGCGTAGCCAAATGAGTCCAGTCGACTTCTACGCGACTTCACACAGAACCCGTAAAACAACACAGATCATCTCACAACACAGCGCGCCACAATTCGGAATATGAAACTGTGATTTAAAAGCAAACAGCAAGATTGTACAGTTGGTAAAGTACATTTATTTGACGTCAAATGTTTAGAGAATATTCAGCGATTTGCATTTGTCTTTGCTCTCGATCCGCAAAAGTTCATCTTGAGTCACGCGCTGTTCCTTTGCGGTACACAGGGTGTTGGTTTACGATAAAAGAAGCACTATGGTCGCACTGATAATCGCAAGGCTGTTCCAACAACGAGGCACTACACCACCATAACGGTTGGTATGTTGCTTCTAGCCGCTAGTACCGCGGAAGGGCATATTGGTCCTTGCCGATCGTCCCATAAAATGGTCAGGGTGGTGAAGTTGTTGACATGGAGCTGCACCTGGCAGCTGAAGAACCCGTCGGCCGGGGTCTGGAAATGATGGGATTGGCAGTAGGGAAGGATGTACCTGTATTAAAAACATAAATTAGTCTCTCCAGCCGATCTTCATTAAAATTATTCATTTTATTTATTGGGCCTGAAATGATTTGCTAGCGAGGATAGTGCAACGGAGTATGTTACGTTATTCCCACTAACCAACCCCCTCTCCTCTGCCTTTTTCAGAGCTGCCTGAGCGCCAGGGGACCACTTTGGCGTTGATGGTGCGCGGTACAAAATGCAACATTGAACGAACAAGTACAACTTAACCGGGCTTTAACGCTATGCTATTGTTAATATATTCCGGTATAAAATCATCTAAAGGGTTACTTACATTAGATTTGCATTTTCCATTGTCTAGGCGTAATGCAGTCCCTAAATACCACTCCGTCTGTGCCAACGATCTTTCTTATAGTGAACAAACATGAAAATCGGTCTCTTTTCTGAAGTTTCATCCTTATCATCTCTTACGTTATTGCACCCCTCCTTCAAAAGAAGTCTTTAGGCACGGTGCGTGTCTGTCAAGGTCAAAAAACAATAGAACCTTATACTGCGAGTCGTGGGCCACTCCGGCCCGCGAGCAATAAATCGAAGCAGCTGACCTTCACTGTGAACGTGCATACATTCTTACTTTGCAACATTCTGTGTAAAGCCATCCCTGAGAACTTGAATTTTACACTCCATCTTTGTATATTGTCCGCGTGCTGTGCAGCCCTAAAGAACCATAAATATGGAGATAATTGTCTATTTATGTGAAAGTGAGATTTATCGTTTGTTTAGTGGACGAAAGGTCGGGTAAGGTCCATAGCAAATTTTACTACGATCGACCGATTAATGTTTAAAAACACATGGCCGACCCGTAGGGACAATAAAAATTTAGGACCGGAAATACCCTTTAATTGTACTGCATATGAAATGACAGGTGTCCACTCATTATGGTACTTTTCAAAGGTGTTGTATTTTCAATAAACCAGGTAAGAAAGTGCATTGGGTAGGTAAGCTGTACACTCGTGCCCACCCACCACCCAAACGTACACACCCCCAACCAGGCCCCAAACAACTAACCCCCTAATGGACCTCCCCCACAACCCAAACGTACCCACCCCCCTACACCCATGGTGTCCCCAAATGTCATGTTGACTGGCATCCCCACATGCCACTATTTGCGGGGGCGCTTATGCGGTGCCGTGTCCTTGCTGGCGGCTCCAGTCAGCCGACTAGAATGCCTCTGTGTCCTGGCAGTGGCAGAGCTTGATGGGGTGGTGCTGGCTGAGGTGACTGTCGATGTGACTGTGGGCAAGCGCCCTTGAAACGCCTGCTGGGCTACCAACATTGACTGAGCAATACTGGATTGCACACTGTTCCCTCCCTGACATGGCGTGCCAGGGTGACAATGGTGGCCGCAAATCGTCCAATCAACCTGGAGAGCCGCTGCACCGACGTAGCATTGCTCTCACGCTGCAGCCTGGCCTCCTCCCGCTGATGCACGGTCTCCTCGCGCTGCAGCCTGGCCTCCTCCAGCTGACTTTCCACCAGCTGCGTCAGGGTGGCCTGTTGTTGCTCAAAGTGCTGCAAGCGTGTACTGAGCTCAGCCATGGAGGGAGTTGGTGAGCACATGGGGCTGTGCAGTTCTTGGGGGCTGAACTGTAGGCCATGGATGGGTGACACCTCATCCATGTTGTCCCCCTCACCCTGTTGTACTGCTTCGGCCTGCATGGCCGGGGCACTTCCATCACTCCATGCAGCCTCCTCAGCTGTGCAGATGGACTGCGAATCATCATCCGGGGCTAGGGTGGGTGCCTGCATGGGGATGGTGGCGTATGCTGGTGTGCCTGATGTAGCCGGTGTGCCTGATGTAGCCGGTGTGCCTAATGTAGCCGGTGTGCCTAATGTAGCCGGTGTGCCTGATGCAGCCCGTGCATGTGTGCTGGAGCAGCTAGCATCATCCTCCTGGGCAGGAGTGCTGAGTTGGGCGCGTGCAGGTGGCCGCTGCACTTGGTCGTCGCTGTCACTTGTCTCGACTGTGGGGATACAGAGGGCATGCTTTTAGTTGTGTGATGTTACTAGATGTGTCCATCACATGCATCCAACCTGATAATCCATGACCACTTGCATGTACACACTTGTGACTATTGATGCACTCACATGCCCTCCTTCCCTGCAGCTCTCTGGCCGGCCTCCCTTTGCCCCCTTCCTGCCCCTACCTGCAAGGCTAAAAACCTCGGGGTCATCTTCGACTCCACACTCTCCTTCTCTCCTCATATATCTGACGTCTCTAAGAAGTCACACTACCAGCTGCACCTCCTCAGAGGTATTCTTCCCTTCCTCTCCTTCCCCCAGAAGCTCACTGTCTCCCGAGCCCTGGTTCTCTCAAGGCTGGACTACTGTAACAGCCTCTATCTTAATCTGCCTGCCTCCACTCTCCGCCCTCTGCAACTTATCCAGAACAGAACTGCGAGACTTGTCCTTGGCCTCAAGCCCAGGGACCGTATCTCTCCAGGACTGAAATCTCTTCACTGGCTCCCAGTGGCTGCGAGGATTAAGTTCAAAACCCTCTGCATTGTCCACAAGGCCTTCTGGGGCCTGGGACCTAAATACCTTCAACTCTCTCTTCCTAAATATCTTCCTTCACGAGCCCTTCGCTCATCCGTCTCCAACTCCCTCATGGTCAGCCGCTTCTCGAAGCAACGAGCTGGGGGTAGATCTCTCTCCGCAGCAGGGGCCTCCCTCTGGAACAGCCTTCCTGCCTCCCTGAAACTTGAGGAGAACCATCTCCGGTTCCGGAAGCACCTCAAAACCTTCCTCTTCGCTTCTGCCTTCTCTCTCCCTCTCCCCTGCTAATCCTGCTTAACTCCCCACTGAATTCAGCACTAAACCTGCATCTGGGCCACTCTCAGCAACCTCGGTCCAGGGCCCAGCCACTCTCCACTTGCACTGCCTCCCTGGCTCCCCCTGCACTGTGGGACTGTCACTGTATCCCTACAGCCCCCTTCCCAGCACTTGCTCTGCACTTACCTCGCACTTGCCACCAGCTGGCCCTTTTTATTTATTATTTATTATTTTTGACGCTACTTACCTTGTACTGCACTTCCCCCCCACCTCCTCCCCCTGCACTTCCTCCTTTTCCCCTTACCTCTGCACTTGCGCGATCTGAATGACACCTGGCCTAGTAGGATCGTTTGTCTGTCTTCCCCTTGTTTCCCTCCCTCCCTGCCTCGTCGCGCCTTGAAACACTTGTGTATAGGCGCGTTACAAATACCATATCATATCATATCATATCAGGTGTGTGTGTGTCTGCTTCCAGTCAGGCACGCACTGTGTGCATTTCCAGGGTTCATGTTTTGGGGATGTGTTACTTGTCATCTGGCCAGTCAGTGGGTCCATTGGGTCACTCCTGCCCTGTTGGGGGGGCATTGTGAGTGGGTCCATTGGGTCACTCCTGCCCTATTTGGGGGGGGGGCATTGTGAGTGGGTCCATTGGGTCACTCCTGCCCTGTTGGGGGGGCATTGTGAGTGGGTCCATTGGGTCACTCCTGCCCTGTTTGGGGGGGGCATTGTGAGTGGGTCCATTGGGTCACTCCTGCCCTGTTGGGGGTGGGGGGGATTGTGAGTAGGTCCATAGGGTCACTCCCATTCGCACTTATGGCTTTGTACTATGTGCACTTACCAGCATGTGCAGGTGGGCTCACTCCTGCCTCTGCCTCTTCTATGCCATGGATGCCTTCGAGGTGCATGACACTGCTGCAGCGCTCCTCCCACGGTTGCAACTTGAGAGGGGATGCAGGGCCTCCACCAGTGCCAGTGCTGTGTTGACGGTGTGCAGTCATGAGGTTGCGCACCCGGAGCCTGAGGTCATCCCACCTCTTATGGCAGTCCTTCACAGAGCGTGTGGTCACACCGACCACTGTGCACTTGCGTGCTGCCTCCGCCCACACCTCCTTGTGCCGTTGCTGAGTAGCGCGCCGCTGGTCTGCACTAAAGAGCATTTCCGCATGCTCAACAATGTGGTCCACCAGAACTGTGAGCTCAGCCTCACCAAAGCGCGGCTTTCGCTGTCTGCGTGCTAGTATCCTGGATGCCATTCGATGAGTTGTCAGTCTCAGGGAGGTAATGTGACCTGTGGTGTCTGAGGATGGCAGTGGATTGTGCTTTATATAATGGCCGCCTCTCTGTTTCCGTTTTTTCCCCGCGGTCATGGTGTTTCCGCTTCTGGTGTTGGTGTTTCCGCTTCCGGTGTTTCCGTGTCGGCGGGAGCGGACACGGGTTTAGCACCGTTTTCTGTGGCGTAAAGTCCATGTGGGTGGGTGTTTACATGACGGCGGTGACTCTGTTTCCACCTCGTTCAGTTGCGCGCGACCCAAGTGCCGTAATCGGCCTTCTTTCCGCATCCTTGCAATCGCGGAAGTGGAGTGACCGTCGTCACAGAATCACCGGATTCCGGCACGACCGACTCGTAATGAGGCCCATAGTCTTATGGTGGTCAGCCGACACGTGTTTGGAGAACACTCCAAGCACCACAGCACCACCGGGACTGTAATACCGGCCCTAGGATAGTTCCAAGACCCAAAACTGGGAGACATTATGAAATTCCAGCCCCAAGGGGCTCAACAAGGGGCAACAAATACCCCCATCCTACAACATTTTTCTTCCCTTGATAAAGACTGCTCGAGGTCGAAACACGTGTCGGCTGACCACCGCAAGACTAAGTGTCTACATTACAATACAATTGTCACTGTAAAACACTGCAACTAGCGTGGGAACTAATTTATACAAAGGTTTCTCAAAACTGGAACTGCGAGGTAACGAGGACTTTTTTCTCTTACTGACATATAAAGAGTGCCATAGGCTATACATTCAGTCAATATATGGCAGGCAGTTTCCATCTTCCCCTTCATTTTGCACAATTGACAGAGCCTGTAGCAATGCCCAACTCGGGCCCTATCCAAACTAACACTGGCAGGCCTTTGATTCATGGCTCAACGCATCTCTGATGCGGCTCACCCCCTCGTGCAAACCATCAACCCGCCGTGGCCTTTTCCCCAGATGGTTCACCCCTGAGCTGAAGACCACTAAACGACAATACAAATACCTAGAACGCAAATGGCAGAAAGAGAAAACCCATGAGAGCAAGACCTCCTTAGCCCGACACCTGTATCGGTACAAAGCCGAAATCCGGAAAGCAAAAAAGGCCCACTACAACTCCCGAATCCTAAACTGCAAAAACCAAAGCAAAGAACTTCACAAAATTATCTCCGAATTCACCAATCCGGCTTGTAACACAACCATCCCGACCGCGTCACAATCACTGTGTGACTCTCTCTCCCTCCACTTTTACTCCACGGCTATCGAAAGGACAAAAACTCTAACCACCAAACTGGCTCTCTTACAGCCACCTGGCAATCCTCCGCCCGTACCGGCCAGCCCATCAGCTGCGACCTCTACGCAACCAACGTTCGAATCCTTCAGTCCAATATCACTAGAACAATTTCTCAAACTCCTATCCGCCCGCAAACCATCTGGATCACCATTGGACCCCTGCCCAGCCACAACCCTAAAGAAATCTTTGCCTCCACCTGCGCAGGATAACACGCAAGATCTATCATAAATGCCTCCCTTTCCGCCGGTGTCTTTCCAGACGCATTCAAATTGGTGCACGTCAAACCTCTAATTAAAAAACCTTCGCTCGACCCTCTCGAGCCCAAAAACTACCGCCCCATCTCAAACACCAAGTTCCTTGCCAAACTCATTGACCGAACCGCCTACTCCCAACTAAATGCCTTTGTTGAAGCCAACAATCTCCTGGACCCTGCCCAATCAGGATTCAGAACCCGTCATGGAACTGAAACCACCCTAACCTCGATCTGGGATGACCTTAAAATGACAGCTTACTCCGCGGGATGCGCCGCACTAATCCTTCTCGACCTATCGGCCGCCTTTGACACGATCAACCACTCAATCCTCCTGCACCGCCTCCACTCCCTAGGGATACGTGGAACCGCCCTTAAATGGATAGCTTTGTTCCTCAAAGACACTCTCCGACTTTACCTCCCAAGCCGGACCAGTCGACACAGGAGTCCCACAAGGAGCATGTCTATCCGCCCTCCTGTTCAATCTCTACCTGATCACCCTCCCACCAATAATTCGTTCACACAACATTCTGTGTTACAATTACGCCGATGACACTCAACTAATTCTAAAAATCCTGAACGCAAAACCCAACTCCCGACCTGATATTGCATCCTGCCTCCTGAACATAGAATGCTGGATGACCCAAAGCCACCTCTTGTTAAACCCATCCAAAACAGAAATCATGGTTTGCGGCAACTCTGATCTTCTACCGCACCCACTACCCTGGCCACCCGCCATGGGCAACTCACCGACACCCTCCAACACAGTGAAAAATCTTGGATGCACCCTTGACTCCGACCTAACACTCTCGCGCCAAGTCAACAATGTCTCAAAGTCCTGCCACTACCACCTCAAAAACCTTAGGCGCATCTTTCCATATCTCTCATTTCCCAACAGAGTTTCCGCGGTCCAATCAATCGTCATATCAAGACTGGACTACGGAAACCCCCTATACCTCGGAATTCATGCCTACCAACTGAATAAACACCAAAGAGCACAAAACGCGGCAGCCAAAGTGCTACTCGCGCTCGGTCCAAGAGACCACGTATCCCCAGCCCTCAAGACACTGCACTGGCTTCCAGTAGTCCGTAGAGTGGCCTTCAAAACCTTATGCCTCACCCATCGAGCACTACATAAAACTGGACCGCAATATCTTCAAGAAAAGTTAATACCTTATCACCCCACTCGCACCCTTAGATCAAGCTCAGCCGGCCTCCTAGTAATTCCCAAGACAAACTCAGTCAGGTTAGGCGGAGCATCATTCTCAGCCCTGGCCCCAACCCTATGGAACTCGCTCCCTCCCCACATCCGCCTAACTAAGGACTTAACGGCATTCCGCAAACTATTAAAAACCTGGCTCTTTCCCTAAAACCAACCGGTTCCAAACCAGCAACATCAATCATCACAATAACACCGACCCAGCAAACCACAAAATAAATAAATAAATAAAGTACAGCTAAACTAACCAGACTGTAACCTACAATGACAAACAGAACTAAAACGAGTAATGTAGATCTAAAACAGTGAAGTGGACAATAGGAATAAATCACTGGGAATGTAGAAAGTGCAGAGAGTGGATGAACGTGGAGACCGGACGAGCGTGGAGAGCAGAAGAGTGTGGATGGCGTAATTGGACGAGTGGGGAGTACGAATGACTGTGATGAATATAGATGAGTGTGGATGAGTGTGGAGGATGAATGCTGTTGGCGGATGAGTGTGGAGGGCAGTTGAGTGTGTAGGACAGTTGGTGATTGGACGAGTGGGGAGTACGAATGACTGTGATGAGTATAGATGAGTGTGGAGGATGAATGCTGTTGGCGGATGAGTGTGGAGGGCAGTTGAGTGTGTATGACGGTTGGGTGTAAAGAGCGGACGAATATGAAGAGCAAATGAATGTGGAAGACGGATGAATGTGGAGAGCTCATGAATGTACAGAGCGGTTGAGTGTAGAGAGCAGAGGAGCGGGGAGAGCGGATGAGCGTGGAGACCCGATAAGCGTGGAGAGCGGTTGACTGTGGAGAGCGGATGAGTGCGGAGGACGTGAGCGGATGAGTGGGGAGAGCGAATGAGTAAGGATGAGTGTGGATAAGTATAGATGAGTTGTGGATGAGTCTTAGAGGATGAATACTATTGGCGGATGAGTGTGGAGAGCGGATGAATTTGAAGAGCAAATGAATGTGGAGGACGGAAGAGTGTGGAAAGCCGTTGAGTGTAGAGAGCAGTCCAGTGTGGAGAGCGGCTATGTGCAGAGAGCGGAGGCACGTGGAGAACGGAAGAGCGTGCTGAGCGGAGGAACGTGCAGAGTGAAGGAGCGTAGATAGCGGAGGCGCGTGGAGAGCAGAGAAGCATGAGAGCGACTGAATGGGGGGAACGACTGAGTGGGGGGAGCGACTGAGTGAGGAGAGCGACTGAGTGGGGAGAGCGACTGAGTGGGGAGAGAGGTTGAGTGTGCAGAGCGGTGGGGGGAGCGACTGAGTGGGGGGAACGGATGAGTGTGGAGAGCGGATGAGTGTCGAGGGCGGATGAGTGTCAAGAGCGGATGAATGTCGAGAGTGGATGAGTGTCGAGAGCGGATGAGTGTCGAGAACAGATGAATGAGGAGGGCGGATGAGTGCGGAGGATGAGAGAGCTGAATAGGAGACCGAATGAATATAGATGAGTGTAGATGAGCGTGGAGGAGGAGCGCTGCTGGCGGACGAATGTGGAGCACGGATGAGTGTGGAGGTTGGTTGAGAGTAAAGAGCGGACGAATATGAAGAGCTAATGAATGTGGAAGACAGATGAATGTGGAGAGCACATGAGTGTAGAGAGAGGTTGAGTGTAGAGAGAGGTTGAGTGCAGAGAGAGGAGGAGCGTGGAGAGCTGAAAAGCGTCCAGAACAGAGGACCGTGCAGAGCGGAGGAGCGTGGAGAGCGAAGGAGCATGGAGAGCGAAGGAGCGTGGAGAGCGAAGGAGCGTGGAGAGAGAAAGAGCGTGGAGAGCGAAGGGCCGTGGGAGCGGCCGAGCGTGGAGAGCGGCCGAGTGTGGAAAGCGGCTGAGAGTGGAGAGCGGCTGAGAGTGGAGAGCGGCTGAGAGTGCGGAGAGCGGCTGAGCGTGCGGAGAGCGGATTAGTGCGGTGAGCGGCCGGGTGTGCGTAGAGTGACTGAGTGTACGTAGAGCGGCATGCGGAGAGCGAACGAGGGTGTGGAGAGCGAACGAGGGTGTGGAGAGCGAACGAGGGTGTGGAGAGCGAATGAGGGTGCGGAGAGCGAACGAGGGTGCAGAGAACGAACGAGGCTACGGAGAGCGGATGAGTGTGGAGAGCGAACAAGTGTGTGGAGAGCGAACGAACTTGTGGAGAGCGAACGAACGTGTGGAGAGTGAACGAGTGTGTGGAGAGCGAACGAGTGTATGGAACGAATGAACGTTGTGGAGCGGACGAACGCATGGAACAAATGAGTGTATGGGTGAATAGTGCATAGAGCGGATGTGAACCAAAACACATAGAACGGACCTGACCGCTCAGAATTGCGCGACGTGCATATTTTGTTTTGGAAAGCAAGGAATCTTTGAAAGAGCATACTGCATATCACACCCCACGCTTACTCTCTCCTTACACCACCATTCTACTAGAACACAGAGATACTATGACACCATTCGGTATAACTGTTCTCATATCAACATCTGCCGCTCACCCCCCATCACTCTAAGTAAACATGGCTGGTCTCACACCCCCAGCCAGGCGTTTCTCCTCAGGCCTAACGCAGCCACACTCGGTCTGGATAATTCCAGCCAGACCGAACACATATCCCTGATCTCTCAACCACCACACCTACCGCTAAGAAGCAGCTACCACATGAATTCCGCACCAGCTGCACACATACCGGTGCGCACACGCACCTTTGGACTCTCTCTAATCTTTCCACTGACCCGAACTTCGGTTCCCAAGGGCGTTCAACCTACCAGCGCCTTCAGACCATACCAATGGTATATAAGGCGCTATACAAATGCAAAATAACAATAACAATAACAATTAATACGAAGCAACAGAAGGAATCTATGCAAAAAATTGGAGAGGGACATATTTTTGAATAATTTGGTGATGTTATAGAGGTATGATTCGATGGTTCCAGTACCAAACTCTCCAAATGTTCATAGTTAGAAGAGCCGTCCCAACGTTCCAGTTTCTCAGTAAACTTCCTCCTTAAAACATGCGGTTCCTCTTCCCAACTCGGTTCCCACTGTATATCAGCAAAGGTCTTGTGTACCGGAATGGTATAGTCTCTACTGTGCACTTGGGCACTTACATCTTTTCCCAACAGCCTGAGAAGGGGACGAAGAGGAGGTATTCGAGAGTTTATGTACTGAAGACATCTCCTTTTCAAGGCCATAGCAACCATACAGGAAAGGTCCAGTTCTAGTCTAATAATGCCAGTGGACACACTAGGGCCAAGTGCCAAAATTCTTCTCCAGAATTTCCCCTCGATCATTTTTAGCAAAGAAAGAGCCTGCATACTTAGGACTTCAAGCCCATATAGATAGACGCACAGAATCTCTGTTTATATATGTTAACATACCCATTAGGCTATATCCAGATGTTTCCCTTATGCATCTAGCAATGACATGTCTAGAAATGGCACACGTAGGAAACAATACAGGAGACAGAATCTGAGACGGACCTGGTGCCTTTATAATAGCTGGTAACAGTGGAGGACAGGTAATGGGATATTGAAACCTGGGACATGGACAAGGAAACGCCCAGTAGCTAGCACTCTTACTATAGGCCTACAGCCACCATATATGAAATGATACATATTGACATGCTTACAGCTGAACATAATGCGGTATTGATGCAGGGGTGGGCTGGAGTCAATCCCTCTGTCCTCCGGGCCCAGGTACCTGCTCACCCTGCCACCCTCCTGCACTGCCTCCGGGCCACCCCTTGCACTGGGGTCTGTATCTGTACCCATACAGCCCCCCCCTTTTTCTTCCTGCACTTATCAGACCTACCCCGTCTGCTGCCTTAAACCTAGCACTTGCAAATTGCTGGATTGCTGGCTGCACTACCACTGTTTGTTGCCTTTATTATTTATTTATTGTTATTTATCTGTTTCTCCTCTGCTTCGCACTTTCCACTTCTCCCCCTTCCATGCACTTTTCCCCTCCCCCTCTCCCATGCACTTGCACATTCTCAATGTCACTGGGCCTAGTAAGATCGCAGTTTTGTTGTCCCCTGTTCCCCTCCCTTGCCTTGTCGCGCTCTGGAACACTTGTGTAGGAGCGCAATAGAAATAAAATATCAATATCAATATCAATGGGGGAGGGTGGGGGCTGGAATGCAGAAGTGCTCTGCAATATGTTAATCAGGAGCTAAAGGAAACTTGTGGAGAAGGCCATGCAGATTCTATAAGAAGCATAAGTACCTATCAGCACGTGCCTACAGCTTCATGTCAGCTCGCTGGGCTTTTTTATATAGCGCTTCAAAACGGATTCCTTGCGCTTCTACATGCTGTAATAGTTGTATTACTCCATTTATCAACCTCAGACGGATGAAGGGCTGAAATGGTAGTGCAGGGAAGGAAAACTGGGACTGGCAGCTGCACGCAGTTCTCTCTGGCGAGTGCCTTACTCGCATAACTATGCTTGCAACTTTCTGGTTTACTTTGCACAAAGTTGGCTGGCACTCGAGGCCTCTTGCGCCTGCCCAATGCATTTTATTTGTGACACCATGGCGCTCTCTCTACTTTTCATAAATTAATAAGATCCTTAGGGGAGAAGAAAGACTGACGGGGCCCACTTTCAGAACGCCGAGCGGCTTGCAGTCCATCCGCTGGCAAAGAAGGCGAAATTAAATCACGAATTTGGCTTCCACCAGCCCGGGAACAGCTGGAGTTTTTCTGCATGATCCGGCTGAACGTAACAAGTCAGGAATTTCAAAGTTTCCAGGAAAAAATAATGAAGTCGAGTCATTGTTAGTGTTCGGCTATCTCTACCAATTACCCTTTGAAAGTGCAGACAATAAATTAGTCAGTAACAAAGGGAAGAGCGGGCGCAGTGGCAGAATGCGGCAACAGGCTGTCTGCAGTCCGAGTGCACTCGGGGGACGGCCTTATTTGGCGCTTCTTGGCTCTCCTAGTGTACAATGGCGGATCCAGCCAAATGGCTCAGTGGCGGAGGCCGCGTGGAAGCTGCTCGTTGTTTGTTAACCCGCTCATCCGTCAAGCAGCACAGACGGGCCACACCAGAACGGCGCGCGGCCCGTGGACATCCCGCTGCATGTAGAACCATGTGCGGGTTCCTGGACACGGGGTGCAGTTTCATATAGTATTGCTTGATATGTGTAGGTTTCAGCAAGAGTGACAAATACATACTGGATCTCAAATTTGACTGCAGGAGTCAGTGGCTTACTAAAACTTTTGGTATGCAGAAATCAGCAGACATCATGTAAATGCACTATTCGATATGTATGTTACGTCACATGGAACCGCGCTCCTTTTGGAAGCAAGATGATGCAGAGCAACACAGGTCCGAATCCGAGATTCGAAATAAATTGACAATTGTAAACTCGAAGAAACACCAATGACCTTTTCCGGATATGAAACTGTCTCTGCGAATGTGCTTTTTCCCACCATCGCTCATAAGCTTAAACAAAAAGCTAACAGCATCCCTCCCCATGGTGCGGCCCTAGACAGAAACCGAGACTCCTATTTGCAACGTTTTCACTGAGCAGTGCTTATGTCGACACATGATGAATATGCCTGGCTGTGTTAAAGCGTACACACTTTGACAAACTCCCATGTTGGAGGCTGGGTGATGGGACTGGGGTGACCCTGAGGGCTGGGTACCCCTGTCCAGTCTGTGACAGGCCCTGGAGCTTGTAGTCAGAAGAGCCCTTAAGCCAGGGGTGCGCAACTGATTTTGACAGAGGGATGAAAGTACCTTACATGATGCCCATAGTGGTCCGAAAAGTAAATGTGGGTGGGGCGGTAGGCGCAGCGGGGCGTGGCAGGAGGCTTTTTCAACCCCTCCTTTTCATTAAACACATGGAAAAAGAATACATTTTTGAGGTGTAACAGTGTTTATTTGTATTTTAAACTTACATTTTGTACTACACATTTGACATTGTTTTAATGTGTTTATATTTCGTTATTGCATATCTTCAGTTTAATTAAAGTATATATATTTTATTGACCCTTGATTGGACATTCCATTATTGTGAACTACTGTGCTTTGCTGTTTGGGTTGGCCAAGAGGAGTATGGCCTTTGTTAAGTCGGGTTTCCACAAAAAGCAAAGGATGTTCATCTCCTAATTGTGCCTGTTTTTAGCTTTATTATTGGGTTCACTCTTAGAGTGCGACACTGTGCCCCATGGCCCCCAGCCCCCAACCAAACACTATGCCCCATGGCCCCCACCCTCAACCAAACACTATGTCCCATGGCCCCACCCTCAACCAAACACTATGCCCCATGGCCACCAACCAAACACTATGCCCCATGGCCCCCAACCCCCAACCCCCAATCAAACACTATGCACCATGGCCCCTACCCTCAACCAAACACTATGCCCCATGGCCCCCAACCGAATACTATGCCCCATGGCCCCCACACCCCAACCAAACAATGTGTCCCATGGACCCCACCGCCAACCAAACACTATGCCCCATGGCTCCCACCCCTCAACCAAACACTATGCCACATGGCCCCCAACCAAACACTGTGCTCCATGGCCCTCACTCCCCAACCAAACAATATGTCTCCTGGCTCCCACCCTGCAACCAAACACTGTGCCCCAAAACCCCCACACCTCAACCAAACACTGTTCCCCATTGCCCCCACCCCCCAACCAAACATTAATAGATGTCTTCTGTTTGGTGATGGGGAGAGCCCGGCCAGGCCACAGTGAATCACTGGCAATAGATACTGTTTTTCATTGAGCAGAACATTAAGGAAAGAAAGTCCATGCAGTGTCAAATAGACATGAGGCATTCAATAGGTTTTGCACTGGTGGTACGGCGTGGAGAAAGAAATGAGAGGCATTTTCCCATAGCCGCAGACAGAGGAGCGGCCATCAAGAATCCCCTTTGTGATGTTTCGTCTGAGGTAACCCCTCAATGGTTTCTCAGGTAGGATGCGAGGGCCATTTATAGAGTTGTTCGTTTTATTGAGAAATAAATTGAATAGCAACACTCCAATAATTTGCAAGATGGCAACCAGAACACTATATGAGCATGAAATAAGTAAACACTAAACAGAAGACGGCATACGATACAGTGTGCAAACCGAAATATTCTCAGTACTGCAACCCCACTATATCCCATTTTGTTCCACAGATGTAGCGGGGCACACATGACAATGCCACAGCTGCAAGAGACAAGAGTGCTGTATGGTACACACTAGGGAATACTACCTGACACTCTTAAATAAGCAAGCATCTGTTGGAGATGTGTGCCTCTACCTGGGTATCCAGGAGAAGCCCCAAGCAGGCCTGAATGATTTGATGAACACAGTGCCAGTCATCCACCAGGGTGTGAAGGGACTTGTTACATCATCTTGTGCACCCCTAGAAGATTCTCGTGATGGCTACATACAGCAGACGCACACCATGTCTCGTTTGATCAGGCAGCAGCTGGGACCTCACCCTTCTCACAATCTTCCCAATACTGAGTCACTAGTCTGGGCTCTGGACAGCAAATGAAACCTTTTTTTATCTGGGGCAAGGGAGGAAATGGGCCACAGCAGGCACGAGGCAGGGAAGTACAGACATTCAAACACACACACAGCTGCAGAACTAGGAAGGTGCACAGAAAATCCATTACCTTCTTAAAATGGTGTCATCGTCAAAACGTCTCCCATGATTTCCTCTAGTCTGCGGGTCCTTCGACCAGAGACTCCAGGGCTCTGTTCTCTCTAGCTGGGGGTGGTTCTCCCCATAGAGAGCTTCTCTGGTGACTCTTTGCCTGTCCCTCTGGGCATGGTGTGCCATTTCACCCCCACGGGTGGCAGGGTCAGTGTGGATCGTCCCTCCCTGTTAAAGTCTGCTTCTTTCTCTGCCCAATGAGGCCAATATCAGGTGGCTCTGACTTATGTTATCCCCGACAGTGGTGATGAGGCTGACTCACTGCCTGGACACTGAGAGAAAGAGAGAGTCCTTGAACAGCAATGCTCCCAGAGAGGTTGTCTCCTTGACTGCTCTCACCCTGGTTGTACAAGCCTGCGCTCCCAAACCAATGCTTCTTCCTCCCGAAGTCCTCTTTGTCTAGTGTTGTGAGTCACTGTGCACAATGTCACTAGCTCCATGGGGTCTTGGTTGAAGGAATGGTCCCATGCATGGGAAACAGACCGGCTTTGCATTACTGAAATGCATTGCTTAGCATGTACATGTTCTGAGAGTGTACCTCTGTGCCATTGCTGCTAGGAAATTGAATTCAGGAGATGGCACAATACAGGAACACATTATTAAATGCATTGTGTACGGTGCAGTGCGCCTTTAGCCTTCATCACTGTACAACGAGCAGTATTTTACATGCATGTTCTTAACATACCCTGAGTGACTGCGTGTGTCACCTGCTGGTTAAACCCTCAGGGATAAAAGAAACGGATATAGTTTTGAAACATGTTTTAATCTATCCAGTGTTTCTGCGTCACTAGTCTACCAAAGAAAAGCAAGTCAGCTCATTAGCCGCAAAAACAAGTCTAAAAAAGTACAATAGCTTTCCTGCCCACCTCCGATGATGCCGTCTGAACAAACCATACCAAACTGGAGACAATGTGAACATATGATTGTTTCCGAATTATCGTATTTCCATTGAGAAATAACCACCAGATTAAATCAGAATTTCAGAACAAATGGGCGGGCACAGCTGACCTGTTACAGTGTGCCATGAAGTTAGCCCGTGAGGTGGAGGACTTCACAAGACATTGGGGGGGGGGGCACCTTGCTATATGAACTGAGAGGATGTGAAAAAGAGTACCTTATAACAGATACACATGAAATAATTTACAGAACATAAAATATGAATCATTTCAGACAAAGAAAATGGGCGTTTTTGTAAAAACAATTGCCAAAAGTATTAAAAGATGGACCACTTGTCGGCATACGCTGCATTTTCCTCACAATGTGTATTCTTACATTTTAAACAGATATAGAAGAGGCTGCAGTATTAGCATGTTTATGGGAGAACGTGAGCACCAGGGGCTTCTTTTACGGTCTGGGAAATGAGAGGTGGCGAAAGTTAGAACAGGTGCAAGGAAGCAGATCAGGGAAGATTTGGCCCTCCCTGATACAGTAAGTATCCATTTAAAGGAAGTAATGGAGCAAAGCGAGGCATGCAAACCTCTCATCCGCCTCCTTTTACTTGCATGGCTCTCATTTATCCAATCTATGCTTATTTTATCCGACCCCATGAGCCGCACTTTCTTCTGCACTCACCCTCTTATTAAATCCCTAACTGGGAGACAGGCAGCAATGTTATTCTCACTTGGACGGTCTTTAAGGTCTGCGGTATTCATCAGCTGCCCACTGTGTGCTCCCATATACGTCTGGGTCCATCAGCCTTCGGTCCTTTGCACTAGCTTGCATCAACACTAGCAACTCCCCCTGCCCACCATGGCGGTAAGCTCCAAAGAAGTAAGCAACTCATTTCATTTTCATAAGTTAGCCTGGGCGAACATTTTCGGCTGAATCCCAAATCAACCGAATTTCACTGAACTTTTAAGTTAACATTAAGTTAAATTAAAATACATTTTTAAGTTAGCTTTACATTAAACCCCAAAGAAAAGGAAATACTTGTCCATTGCACATTTGCTACTAGACAGCAGAGAAATGGCGAGATGATTGAAGAGTTGGGCTCAGTTTTCTACCCTCATGTGCACATTGAGAGGTCACTTTTCATTACAGGGCACCCTAATTTCTATGAAGGTTAATGATAAATGTAAATTTGACCCAGTAGCTTGTACCATTCATGCGAGGAGGAAGGTGCCTAAAAGATTACAGATGAAAGCCCCCTATGCTCCTGCACTCAAACTATGCAACAAAGAATCCCTGCAGCAGATGTGTGATGATGCGATATCCATGGAAGGGGGGATGGGGCATTGCACTCATGTTTGATGTATATCCGGAGGCAGTATTTGCATCCCAAGACCAATTTGAGGCAAAAGTTGGGGGTGATTTCCGCTGCCATTTTCAATGCTTTCGTATGCGGGCTGCTTTTAGGACATGGTCATCCTCCTTCCCAGTGGTGCCAATATCTCTGCCCTTGTTGCAATAGCTCCTGAATTCGGTGTCTACTAAACATGTCGTTTCCTCAATATATGGGACAATCCTTCGCGATACCCCGAAGATAGCATTGAACTGTGAAGGGAAATGGGAGGGGGATATGGGTGCTACAGTTTCGAGAAGCTGTGGCGTGTATTGTCTGCACATACATAAAGTGGCACAGTAAGCACTAGACACATGATTATCCAATTTAAGACACTTCATAGGGTGTACCTGGCTCCATCTCGGCTTCATGGGATGGTAGGTGCCCCAGGTGTCGAGGTGAGGCAGCACATTCTTTTCATATGCAAGGTCCTGTCCCCATGTCCAGGTTTTCTGAGGGGAGGTTGTGGCGGTATTCACAAGAATGCTGGGTCTTGAGGTCCCATGCAAACCTTTATGTTGTATGTTTGAGTGGCTCCCGAGCTTACAGAAACATTACTGGAAATGATTGACTACAGCTATGATAAAAGCAAGAAGATGTGATTTAGTTAAGTGGATCAGTTCTGTTGCTCCTTTATTGGGCTATTACCTGGTTTAGCGACGCTGATCAAGATTATGGTATAATCTGTGCAGCGAAAGGTATGCCTAAGGATATCTGGTGGCATATCTTAGTGCCCAACAGCTTGACGATGAGAGGCAGGAGGTGATGTCCCCATCCCCTTCTGGAGTAAAGAGGGACAGACTGTACCGGCCAGAGGTATGGAAATCCAAAGGTGGGGAATGGGGTTTGAGAACACTGTGCAGAGATATCTAGAGCTGAACATTTTTATTTGTGATGAGAGAGCATTGTTACTGTATTGGAGTATAAGCGGGGTGCACAGTTTATGATGGTGGTAGACCTGTTGTTACTTATTGTGTTGATCAGCCAGTTTAATTTCCAAATGTTTGTATCTGTGTGAGATGTGAACCCTAATAAAGAAAGTTTTAAAAAGAATTAATGGCCCTAAGAATGCCCCCTCTGGTAGTGTGCCTAGTATAAATGTCTCCTGGAATCTGCTTGATAAACATGACATTTCCAAACTGGATATATTGGCGGAAACCTTAATCATGTGGCATGTCATCATAGCTAGCGACTTGTACTGCAAGTGCTGGAAGTTCCTAAGTGGATTCACGCCTGGATGCGTAATACGCAAAGATTCCAGTTTGGAAGTGAGGGTCATGCATGGTGTAAACTGATGAACACTTGTAATTTCTGCTGCTTGAATGGTGAAGTCGAGGGTGACCTTGACTTAAAACTCACCTGGCATGGAGCAGCTCCACATCAGTCATTAACTACATTTTTATCACATTTTCCAGGTTTGATTTGTGTTGTAAATTTGAAGTTGTACCGGGAGGCCTTAGTGATTACTCACTTTTGACATGTGTATTTACATCCTTATCAAACCGATAAGGCAGTGAGGCACTTTCCATCTTTTAGTCAACTCTGCCAGAAAATGTCTAAAATGGAATAAATCTACGATACTCAAATTGAATTGCCATTTTATTATTCAACTAACTGAATTGAAACCACACTCCTTTTCGAATTTTCTTTGTGTCTTGACCTCATCTAATTGTCACCTGAACAAGAGGCTCACTTACAAACATTGCCCAGGAAAGCGTAATTTGCATAAACAAATCCAGGATTGGAAAAAGTCTCTTCATAGGAACATCCACTCCTCAGATCGTAGCAACAATCCTGATGTGCTAAAGAGTAAATAGGTGTTAAAAGATAGCTACAGAAATTGACTAAAGAATCGTAAATATCGCCTAGCGAGGCAATGCTACAGATTATGCTGTCTAACCAACTGAACTGCTTTTGGCAATTAATTAATGCTCACCAAGGGCTTCTGACCGAGGTCCAAGTAAACCCCATTGCTGAACAAATTTGGATAAATTATTTTGAACAACTAGATGCAAAGCCCAATGAGGATGAGGTATATTTAGTGGCATCTGACTTGGCTAATTGGCAGGTTGACTTTCATCAGAATGACATCATGTTTCTAATTCGAAAACCTTTAGGGGTCTTCGCCAGGGATGCACGCTAGCCCGGTCCATTTCAATGTAAATATATCTGATGTGGGCCTTCGTTTACAGGAAACAAACTCCTTTCCCCTAAGACTTGGATCAGCTGCTTTTCATTGGCTGGTTTATGCGGACGACCTGGTAATTTTCAACAAGACATCCATAGGTCTTTAGCGTAGCCTGGAAGCATAATGTCTGTATATGTAGTCTAATGACCCAGGAATCAACTGTAACAAATCAAAGATCATTGGGCCTCATTACACGGATGGCGGTAAGGATTTACCGGTACCGGTAAAATACCGGTACCGGTAAATCCTTACCGCCTTACTACGAGGTCCCTTTGCGGGTTGGGGGATTTAACGCCTGCTTTTTGCAGGCGTTAAAAACCAACCCGCAAAGGGACCCAGGGAGCTAATTACGGTACCGCAATTTGCGGTACCGTAATTAGCGCCTTCCCCATTCCCATTGAGCCCTATGGGCCAAAAATGGGAATGGGGAAGGGTGATGGTGGAAGGGGGAATTACCACTCCGCCAACCTTGGAATGGGGCGGTAATTCCCCTTTCCGCCAAGGCGGTGCCGGTATTTTACTGGCATGAACCATGGCACTAATAGCGCCATGGTTCTCCGCCATCCGTGTAATGAGGCCCATTGTCTTTTCTCATAGCAGAAAGTTGGTCTCCTTTAAATGGGTTTTGAACAATAGACCACTGAAGATTGTTGAACAACTAACTTACTTGTGTTTCACGATCTAAAAACAGCCTCAATTATGCCTAAATATCTGAAGATTGCACTCTAAGGACATCATGTATTCGGCCCAACTTGAAAAGATCAATCCAAAATATAGCAGCTATTCCCTACCAGTGCTGAACTATTGGAAAACCAAGGATGCTCCACGTCTGCTCTATAGTGCCGACTTACTACATGATGTTTCTGAACAAGTCTGGTACAAGCTGGGAGCTTAGATCTGGCGTAGGATATTGTTTGTTCCAAATTGTACACTGATTTCCGTTTTGAGATCTGAGCTGAGACCCACATCTCATCAGGCCTTAAATAGATGGAAATTATTACTGGGTTGCAGGAAAATCATTAGTCCTTGTTTGGACTCGCTCAAAAATGGTCCTTAATATGCTTCTGTAGAAAGGTAGTTGCAATGAGCTAAATTCTTTTCTAAAACCATGTGAGGGGCGTTTATATGGTATAAATATCACCAAGGACACTTCATTATGAAATCCTATGTTCATCAAAAAGTTTCTACTTAACAAGGATTGGTGTATTACAAGGGTTATGCTGGGCAAATTTAAATTATTCTATCACAGGGCAATTTAAAAGAAGCGATTGAACATCGTTAATGGTTATCTCATAAAGTTTCCTTCTTTTAAATGGAGAAACATATATTTGCGCTTTATATTAAATCTACTCCCTACTCACGCAGAGATAGGTTGTAGATATATCTTGCCCTCAGTGGATAGACTTTGCTGTTTTTGTTATAAGCCAGAAATCATGTGAACCTTGGAACACTTGATTATCTCTTGCCTGAAATTTAGGTTAACTAGGAGAAGACAGTTTAGAGGGTTCATTAGTACTGACCATTTGCTTTTGCCCTCTGCCTTGTGGGCGAGAATTCTTTCGAGGATCCAGCTGTCTTTTATTTTAGCCACTAAAAGATTTGTTTTGGAAATGTTTCCTAATCTATTGCTATAAAATGTATTTTAATTATAACTTCTTAAGCATTCAATAAGTATTATTTTTGGTTTAATTGTCGACTTTTGATCTCTTCATGCATGTTTCTGTATTTTTTCCCTCTTCTTCTTTGGTTTCTTATTTCTCTGATAGCAACTTTCTTTTTTTTGCTAAGATGAATTGGTTATTTAATGTGCACGTTCATAGCTTTTAACTATGGTTGTTGTTATGATCTCTTTTGTACATGATTGCGTAAGGTTTGGATTTAAACCCGTATCACAATAATACACTTTTTTTCTTTTTTAAACAAAGAGTTTTTGCAGGTGAAGCAGGACTGAAGAGGTGTAAATGGATGTCTCCTCTTGTCTCCCACTCAGCCTGCAAAACCTGTACCAAATGTCCTGGTGGTAAAATAGGCACAAAGACTGGAGTAATGTCTCCTTTTCTATGGCACCACATGTTTAAAAATTACCCCCCTAAAGTAGTAAACGAACAGACAATCTTTTTCTGCATTTTAGATAATGCCCTGTGGTTCACTCCTTTCTGGAGAGATCTGGTAGGACTATTGACCAGGGTAAAGGATTGGGGGGAAGGTTAGGGAAAATTGGGAAGTTGGTGTAGTGCCAAGTTAGGGTTTAAGGGTTGCAAATGTGTTGTGTTTCTGAAAACTAGAGAGGCCTGGTGTGTCTCAGATTGAAATGAAGAAATCGGATTTAAACATTAGTAGTCCTTATACATTTCAAAAGAGCATTCCAAGAAAGGATATTGCCAAACCTAATATCTGCCTCCCACCCCTGGACACAGTAGATTACTGGAACTGCACTGACGTTTCTATCCTTCTTTGATGATCTTGGATCTTCATACGTATCTTCATAAACACACAGACATGCTAAACCCTATCCAGACAGCAACTTTTATGGAACTAGAAATAATAAGGGTCCACAAATTTTCAAGCAGAATGGTAGAGCAGGATTTTTGTAACAATGACATTGAAGACTATAATGAAAATGATCACTCAGGGGGAGTGGCATTGGCCAATTTTTGGCCATGTAAGCTGGTATTACTAGGAAAACCCATTAAGGACTTTAATAATGGCCAGTGAGGGGGAGCTGCGTGCTCCACCAAGGGTTGGCAGTGAGGTGCTCCCAAGATCAGAGGAAGCACCGCAGTGGCAGCCCCACGACGGGCAGGGCTCTCAGCTCGGCACGCCCTGTCATCACGGGGAGTGCCATGGTGGTAGACCTGCCATGGGCAGGGCTCACAGCGTGGCACTCACTCTCATCCCAGAGAGCGCTGTCTTGAAAGCCCTGCATCTCGCACAGGCTACACTTGACAGAAGCGTTGTACTGGGCTGCACCTGGCAGATGGGCTCAGCTTCTCCACCCCTGCTACTCAACTTGGCCCGGCTTCAATCTTAGCCCTTCCCCTCCCTCCTTATCATGCTGTACATGATTGCTGGGAACTAGTTACTTCCCAGCAACCACTCCAAACGCATTGCTTTTTTGTTTTATTTTAACCCTCACTTTCAACCAAAACAGTGACAATAGCTATATAGACCACGCCCTCTGGCCATACCAGGACTCAAGGGACTGTAAGCCTCGTTAAAGGCCCAAGAGCTCAGTATGGCCCTCGGGATAGGTGTATAAAGCTTAAGTAAAGATTGCTGTTATGTAATTGGTGGCAAATGTATTTCTCATGGTCCACAAAGATGTGTAAGAAAAGTGCTTTGGACGGAGCAATTAGTTGTCAGCATCTAAAATAAGTTGGATACTTCATATTTCAAATCCTTTCACGTTATATGTCAATTAATAGAAATCAATACAACTATTGAATGTTTGACTTGTTTGTTCAATGGAAGCACCAATGTCTCCAGTATTCTTGCTGTGACAGGACTTCTCTCAGAATGTGGAATAGGCGGAGTCATCTTTGATTGGGAGCAGTTATGTAGCCCAGGTGGCTGACGGAGTTCTGTTTTGTAAAGTGCAAGGAAGCTTTTAAAAGCTAATAAGAGGTGAACAGGTCTCCAATACATCAGGCCAGTTCAGTGCCACCAGCGCCAAGAGGCCACCAAAATGGCAGATCCTGCGCTATACAGCAAGTAAGCCATATGATAGTCCTCCAGTCCTTGACTAGAGTTTTAACCCAAGGTTCTTGGATAGTAAAGAATACTTTTTGAACTTTTGTATTCATTCGTTTTTTATTGTCAAAAATCATGATTAGAAGTTTGGAGAGGGCACGTTTTCTCTGTCTATCCCCCAACTAGACAGGCAGTCCACCACTGCTTACTAGCGTAAGGCGTCCACTTCAAGGGACACTAAGAGTCTTTTGTAGGGACATGTACCTAGGTTTTCAGGTTAAAAAAACTAGTTTTCTTCCTCTCTTTTTGTGTGTACTCTATACAACAAGACCACATTCCCTTTATTTTAAATTACCTCTAAAGCATACCTTAATACATAGAGTATACAATGTATAAATACAAAATAAATATGCAATTACACCCTAATACTCCAGTAATCAACACATTCCCTGCATTCGCCTTCATTGCTCAACACCCACCCTCACACAGATACCTACCTGCTCGGTCAACATTCACACTACTAACTCCAACACGGCCCTCTCTTTCTCCATTCACTGCAACAGTGACCACACACACTTCAACCTTCATCCCAGTCACCCCCAACACACTCCATGAACTGATACGTCATTCCTCAAAATCACCCAACAGTCACCCTAATTACTCCCCACTCAGCCCATACTCTTCTTACTGCAAATCACCGCAATTGCCCACTTGGTGATCACTTGGCTTAGTTTTTATTATGCAGTAACAAGCTATTTTGTAGAGAAAGTTAAAAGGACTTTGGAAGTATTAACAGATAAAAGAGTGTGAGGTAAAGGTGGGGAATGGAGTGGGATATAAGTCGCTGGGGGATCGGGTCACACTGCGTCAATCATGAGCGACATTCTGGTGACATTTATCATGTGTGCCTCTCTTTATCATGGGAGGAGTGAAATGTGAAGGGTAGTCTAAAGAACACGGAATGAGTGTCTGTTAGCTGTGGCGGGAAGGGTAGTTTGCCATAACTCCATTTCATTGTTCATGATTTGCCTTTCCCCCATTTTGTTCACAAGTATACTAAGGTGCAGTCAGAGGGTCGCGTGGCAGGAAGGGATGCGCAGCCACGTACAGACTCAGATTTGATGGACGTTAGTCCACGTTGAAAGGCGTTCCTGACCAAGCAGAGGGAATATTTAATATCCTGTCCGTACCTGGTCAACTTAGCTGACTTGCATTATCCAAGACACATTTCTGCAAGACTTCCCATCTTTCCGATAAACCTAACAAGGCCCTGCGCATTCTTCGGGAGTTTTCACAGATGAGCGTGGCAGAAAGAGAAGCAACCGATGACTATACAGGGCTATTGGTCGTCCTGTCCTTGTTGTGTTGCAGTTTAAGCAGTGGCTATGCGCATTTAATTTGCGTGGTAGTATATGTTTTCTGGCGACAGAATAATCCCCAAGACTCACTGCAGTAACTGCAACAGTCATTCCAAGCACTTCGCTCACACCTGTTTTCCAACTCATTCAACTCTTTCCAGCACTAAATCCATGCCCCACTTTCACTCCAGCATTCATGCCTCGCTCTCTCTCTCCATTCACCTCACCATTCACCCACTCACTGTATTACCTCCATTCCTCACCACATGTATTCCACTCATTTCAACTCTCACTCCACTCACTGCAACATTTACCGAACTCATTTAAACATTGCATCACATCCGACTCTCCCCAGTCACTCTACCACATTACTGAACCGGTGCACTCTGCTCACTCGACTCATTCCATTGCCCACCCCACGCATTCACATTTACTCCAATACTGATCTCACTTCACCCTATTCACTCTAACACTCACTCTATGGATTCCACTCACTACAGTACACACCCCATTTACTCCAATACTGATCTCACTTCACCCTATTCACTCTAACACTCACTCTATGGATTCCACTCACTACAGTACACACCACATTTACTCCAATACTGATCTCACTTCACCCTATTCACTCTAACACTCACTCTATGGATTCCACTCACTACAGTACACACCCCATTTACTCCAAGACTTGCCCCATTCACTCTGCTAACTCCAACGCTCACCCTACTTACTCCAACACTTCTCCCAATACTCACTGAAAGAACTACACTCACTCCAATACTCACTCCATGTATTTTACTCATTCCAGACATGTTAATACTCACCACTATCCTCAAGCCCTACGCTCCACCAATCCCAACTATGTCCATGCATTTCACCACCTCAGGCTAACTCTCACCTGCCCAACTCACTTCAAAGCAGAGGCGTTGCTAAGGGGGGGGGCTGAAGGGGCTATAGCCCCGGGTATTTTGGTTGCAGCCCCAAATAGAAGCTATGGGGTTGCAACCAAAAAGGCTAGCTAGCCCCCAGTCCCAAGAGTCCCAAAATTAGCATAGCCCCAATTTTTTCCAGACCTAGCAACACCCCTGTTTCAAAGCTCACCCTAAACACTTCAATGTGTATTCAATGAAGGCTGTTCCCTCCAATACTCATTCCACTGAAAGACTCTCAACCCATTCACCACAACACTCACTTCATTCTAACACTGAAACTATTCACTTCAGCCCTCATCCTACTGACCCCATCATTCACTCCACTGACTTCATCAGTAACTCATACGGTCCAATCACCCCATTGTGCACCCTCACACACTCTTTCCCTACAATCCTCGCTCAATATATCACATTTGCACTAATTCCCAAACTACATCACTCAATGTTATTCAACACCAACCACATACACTTCACATACTGGATAATACACCCTTCACCCCAACATTTAGTCCAGCATTCACCCGAGGAACTCCACTCACTCTATCTCTCATCTCCTGTACCTCAACTCACTCCACTCATCCAATACTCATCCCATGCATACAAGTCACCCAATGTTTACAAAACACCCTCCATTCGCATCAGCAGCCACATCACACATTCCACCCAATTGCATCATTCACACTCACTTCAGTACACTCCCACACAGACAATACACTCCAATACCAATCCCACTCATACACTACCGTGCACACCTCAATCACATTAACTTCCACTTCACCCTAACACTTAACCCACAACAATGAGTCAACCACCCTACTCACTCCAACACTAAACTGCAAACTCGCTACTTTCCAACAGTAACCCCACTCAAGGAACATGTACCTCAGTCATTCATACACCAATTTCACTCGAATCCTTACACCAAAAACGTTGCTCCCTGCAATACTCATCCCGAACACGCTAGTCACTCCAAGCCTCTCCCTCAAATTCCATGCTCGCTAACACTCACCACACTGCACCACTAACCTCACTCAATCTTACATTTACTTCACTCCAACACTTACACAGTCCGCACACTGCAACACTCAATTAACTTACAACACTCACCTCAACTACTCAAGTCACTACAACACCCACCCACACACTCACTATAACATTCAACAGTGTGGGGTGCATTTAAAGGCCCCAGACAGAAGTCCCTTTAACATGAATAGCAGGCATTTTAAACACTGAAACAAAAACCTCCTGGACTTATGTTTTGTTTTTCAAATAAAAAATTAAAGAGCCATGTGGAAAGGGGCCTACCTGTCATTACCAATGGATTAGCAGCATTTTAATTTACAAAAGAAGGAGGAATTAAAGATCCCTGCCATATGCAAAACAGGACTTTTAGACATTGAAAGCAAAAACGGCTTGCACACGTGTGTGTGCAAATAAAAACACATTTGAAAAAAATAAAACAGAAATTAATATCACTGCTCACAGGAACATGTCAGGAAAACAAAACATGATGTGTGGGTTGATAAAGAGCAATGTATATTATGTTTCACCCACAAAACTCCAATGACATTTGAAGGGCCACTTTGTTTTCATGAAAAAATGTCAGCCCAAGGCAGACCCTTTTGCTGGCTGAGGGTAAAACATGACAAGGAAAACTCCCACTCTAAGCCTGGATGTCCCATCGCCCATTTAATGGCCAACCACAATATAATTTCTGGGCTAAAGGTGTCGAAAGCCCAGTGTTCCCCAGACTTGCTGGCTCTTAGGCATTTACTGCAGGACAAGTTCCCCTTGGCTGGAACATGACTAAAAGATGTGAAGACTGGGGGCTGCCACTTCCAAGAGCAAACTACCAACTTCAGAGTGAATCATAAAGAAAACCTCTTTTCACAGGCTGGCCCAGGAAGACAGATGGCTTTGCTGGATGAAGGAGATCCCCATTTGATTAACATACAGATGTGCAATTAATTTAAAAGGACAATTATAACTCTGCCTTTTTCTCAGCCATCATAAGGCGAATGGATGTCATCTATGCACTAGGACAGGGAACAGACAGACAAAGGAGACAGACAGTGGGTCGGAGAGAAGAGACAAACCATCAGGAAGACTGCTGAAACTTACCATCTGACAGCTGTAAGGAGACACCAGAGGAGATTGCTGAGAGTGCATCTGGGTGGAGCTGTCTATTTCTAGGAAGCCCTCAATGTTGTCTGGGTCCTTTGGTGGAGAGGGGGAGGCCATCTTTGAGAGTCTTTCCAGAGTGTACTGAGATGCAGCTGGTCTTCCTGAATGTTAAACAGAAGCTTGCTATGTAAGTAGAACGATGTCCTGGAAAACCAAAATGTGGGGGGAGTCTGCTTGCCTTGAATCCTTTCCCTTTATAGTGGGTGGGCAGGGCAAAACTGTGTAGATCCAAAAAATATAAATGTAATTAATTTCCCATTCAGCATATGGCAGAACACTACGGGGTGAATTTTGTACAAATTTGAAATTAACAAAGCTCACTTCCCAGTGTGCGCTGAAAACTATTAATTGGGTAATCCTTGTTGTCCAGCTGACCCTGACTTCTTTAAGGAAGAGGGGTGTCTTTGTCCTTAAATGGGCCAAACTTTCTATCCAGCTTCCCCAACAGAGGCCTTTCAGTAAGGGGGTGGGGAGTCCGGAATCCAAAATTCCCCAAAACATTCACATTTTTCTGTCTGACTTCCCAACCTAGACCAAAGCAAGGGGGGGTCTGAAAAACAAAGTGATGAATCACACTGTCTTTAGTTTAAACCAAAAGTGTGGGCGAAATTATAATTGCCATGTGTGTTTTTACCAATCTTGAAATCCTACTGCTAGCCTTTTAGGCCTGCAGGAAAACCAAAATCGCACAATGGTACATAAATGCCTTTGTTATTGATCAGTGTAATTATTTTGTGAAGTGAAATTTCCAGAAAGTTAATAATTGCGATTCTGTCTTTTTAACTCACTTTTGTGGTTTATTTACGCTGAGAGAAGTTGATTGTGTTGTGCCCTGCA
Source organism: Ambystoma mexicanum (assembly GCF_040938575.1). Lineage (NCBI taxonomy): Eukaryota > Metazoa > Chordata > Amphibia > Caudata > Ambystomatidae > Ambystoma > Ambystoma mexicanum. Next base: position 1,103,480,133 of record NC_090930.1, on the reverse strand, counting down.
TAGATTGTTTTTATTTCTGTGCTAGTTTTTATTACTTTTAATTTAAATATATACCAATATATTTCCAGTCCAGCGGGCTGGTTCTTGGCTCATTGTTAGCTCACTGGAGAGGGATCCAAGGGGCATGATATGTGTCTGAGATAGGGCTAAAAAAGAATCTGTTTAACAGTTTGTTGCATAACCACGTGATTGGGGAGGGAAGGGACTCCCAGTGTTGACAGTGGCTTATCAATAAACCATTGCATCAGATCCACAGAGAGGCAATCCATACAACCCAGCACTCATCTGACTCCCTGGGACAGTCAATCAACACTGACTGCACTTTATGCACTGCACAGACCATTGCTGCCACTCACTGCAACATTCACCCATTCACTCCACTTGCTTTAACAGTCACCCACGTACTAAACAACTCATCCTGCATTCAGATAATTTTAACACATAACCAGCACACCCCACTCTCAGACACTCAACCCTGACACTATACCTTCTTCATCACTCATTACCTCATTACAATAAACTCCCACATATTTGCTCATCCCAACAGTCACCACAAGCACGTCACTCAGTACGGCACTATAAAGCTAAATCTAACCATCACACCACTCGTACCTACACCAGCTGCACAGATTACTGTTATTCATCTTCTGCCATTCACTCTAGTACTCGCCATAGCACCCCAAGACTCACCTTACCTAACTTTTATTACTCCAATGTCCACATACAATACTCACTCCATCATTCCCCCACTCACTCTACTTTCATCAATGTACTTCTACACCCTGTCCGCCTAGCTATGTACTTTTGGGGGCTCCTGCCTGGGGATTGGCCCGGATCCAATTTTTCCATTACAAAATAGTTGCTCTAGTTAATTTTTTGATACAGCCGTGCATGTAAGAAAACATGGCCGCACCCCTCCAGGTGCCGTCCCCGGCCTCACCCTTCAATTTGTTTTCTCTGTGTTGGATGGGTTGGGCCCTCTAACTTCAAGTGCTCATCTTGCTCTGTACCTTTTCACTCTTTTTCTTTTTCAATTCCTTTTTTCCTCAGGGGTCCTAGTGGTCCAGTGGCTCTTTTCCTCTGCATATGCTGGGCAATACCAGTTATTCTTCCTGCATTTGCTGTGACAGGCACATCCTAACCACAAACCCACACTCACTGTGTCTTGATTGTTTAGCTAAAAAGCACTTGTGGGACCACTAACTCTGATGCAACAGTCTTTTGGTTAGGGCCTTGGGACATTGTCTTCTTAGCTGGCAAAAACATATTTGGTTTATTTCACCAAAACAGCTGCATGATTTTATCAACAATACAAAACAGCAGCAGGTGAGTGACACACTTTCTTTTAGGACACTCCACCCTGGGGGATTTGCCAGGCCTTGAGGTGTATGTGTGGTCCTTTGATGTCCAGAAGAGACTCTGAGGATCCCCCTCTTGTGGCAAGCCACAGGATCCCCTAACTAGGGCTGATAAGGTAGGGCACTCACTCCGAACACCCTATCAGGTCATGTCTGGGCATATAGCTGAGGTTCACCACTGCAGGGCTAATTCCAGTCTAATGCCTGAGTGGCTTAATCCAAGGAAAGCCCTGAGGATCCTTAGAATAGTATGAAAAAGAAGGCTATGATCCCAGGGGTGTCTCCAAAAGTGACTAGCCGCTCACTGGTGTTGGAGGACCATGTTGAGGTCCCTTTGTCTGTGTCATCAGCCTTACACTTTGTGAAATGTGTGGCTAGATAAATGGCAGTCACTAAAGCAAGACCATGTTCACTTCTGTTACGAGAAATTTGCTGGGACCATCAGCGGCTACTTTGCTCAGGGGTTTACAGACCTCTGCGACACTTGAAAAGGACGCTTTCGCCTGAGCAGTTTAATGATCCAGGCCTTGATAAATGTCATTGCTGCCAACAACTAACTTTCCTCCAACTTCCTCACCACTATTGTACCATGACCTATGACTGACAAGGGAAAGGGGTCTGTTTTGGTACACAGCATATATGGCCTTGAGGGGTAATACACCATCTGTGCCCCAATCAAAGGACAGAATTCTCTCCTCATTTTTCAACATTATATAGGAGCTGTATCTTGTGCCATTGATCCCCACTGCTTCCCCAGCTAGTATTCAAAGTGTGCTTTCAGCTGGGACACTAACACTGGTGACTTCCACAGTTTTCATTGATTGATTGATTGATTGATTATGTGCCTATACACAAGTGTTTCAAAGCACAACCAGGCAAGGAAGGGGGAACAAAGGGAGGACAAGACAAATGATCTTACAAGGCCTAGTGTCATTTAGATCGTGCAAGTGTGCAACAAGAAGTGCACGGGAGAGGGTACAGGGTGAAGTGCACCCAGAGTAGCAGGGCCCTGAGTTAAGTGAAAGGAAGGCTGGGACTACATGTGGCCATTCCAGCCCAGAAGTGCAAGGTTAGCCAGGCGACAGTGCAAGGTGGGCCAGGTGGTAAGTGCAGGGGGACTGGTCAGGGGGCATGGTGTCCCATAAGATTCAGAAGACACCCAGTAGCCAGTCAATAGAAAAAGCAGGAGCAAGGAGGGAAGGTTAGCAGGGGAGAGGGAGTCAGAAAGAAGAGGAGAAAAGGAAGGTCTTGAGGAGCTTCTGGAACATACAGAGATCCGGCTCAAGGTGGAGAGAGGCAGGGAGGCCATTCCAGAGGGAGGTACCTGCAACGGAGAGAGATCTACCCCCCATGCTTGGAGAAGCGTCTCTCCCACAGAGAATTAGAAGTAGACAATCAGATGGCTCTCGGAGGAAGGTACTTATGAAGAGAGAGTTGAAGGTAGTGTTGGCTCCAGAAAGCCTTGTGGACGATGCAGAATGTTTTACACTTGATCCTTGTCATCACTGGGAGCCAGTGGAGGGGTTTCAGGGCCAGAGAGATGCAGCCTATGGGCTTGAGGCCAATGATAAGTTTTGCTGTCCTGTTCTGGATGAGTTGAAGAGGGAAAAGAGTAGAGTTAGGCAGATTGAGAAAGAGGATGTCGCAATTGCTAGAGAGAACCAGGGCTCTGGAGACAGTGAGTTTCTGGCAGAAAGTGAGAAAAGGGAGCATACCTCTGAGGAGGTACAGCTGGTAATGAGCTTTCTTGGCAAGGTCTGTGATGTGTGGAGAGAAGGAGAGAGTGGAGTCGAAGATGACCCCAAGTTTTTTGTGAGGGCAGAGGGCCGAAGGAGGGTGGCCAGAGTGAGAGAGGAAAAGCGGGAGCAGGGGTCCCAATTAGAAGGATCTCAGTCTTACTGGCATTAAGGCAGAGATTGTTAGAGGCGCACCATGCCTGAATAGCGGATAGACAGTCAGGGATGAGCGAGGAGGAGGAGGAGGCATAGGGTAGCCTGAAAGAAAGCTGCGTATCATCCGCATAACACTGAAAGTTAGAGCAAAGGGTAGAGATCAGGAGGGCCAAAGGGTGCAGATAGACATTGAAGAACCAGGGGGAGAGGATATAGCCCTGGGCACATCACATGTGGAGAGAGAGGTCAGGGAGAGAAAAGACCAAAGCTGAACCTAGGAAAGTTGGTCCAGGAGGAAGGAGGTCAGTGACACCAGAGCCAGATCTGAGCTGCCCAGGGTCTCACGGAGATAACTAATCAGGATGTTGTGGTTGACTGTGCCAAATGTAGAGGAAACGTCTAGGAGAATGAGGACGGAGGGAGAGCTGGAGTCAAGATTAGAGAGCGGGAGTTCAAAAGTGCAGCTTCCATGCCTCTGGCTGCTCTAAAGCCAGATTGATGGTCATTGAGACAACCAGCAGATTCAGTGTGGAGTGTTAGCTGTGAGATAGCCAACTTCTCCAGGAGTGTGCCCAGGAAAGGAGTGATAGAGATCGGGTGATAGCTTCTTGACTCACCAGTTAGTAACAGCACAGTGGTATCAACATCTCTTGGGCCTAATGGCATCCTGCATTATCGTGGTCCCTCATGCCAGACATAAGAGGAGGAATTATCTGCACCTTGCATACTTATGATACTGATTTCTCCATCCTTGTGTGCATAGTTGCTCTGATGGCGTAACTCCTACACACCTATCTAGTTGGTCCTCTATGAGGAATTCCCCACCTCAGTGACAATAACTACAAATTCTTCCCTTGTGGGGGTGGTGACTCTTGGAGTCCTTCAGGTGTACCGCCTATGGGCTCGGGAGGTATGCCCACTCTACATATATGAGCTAATTTCACTACTCTTTGAGTACTTCTTTATGTTACCAGGGGCCTCTCAGTGGAAGCTATGACTGACAACACCGTGGCCCCAGTCTACATGAACGAACAGGAGTGACACTAAATCTCTTCCCCTTATCTTTTTGGATGTTGAGATATGGGAATAAGCCATAAGTCACAGCATTCATATCTGAACTACCCATCTTCTGGAGGTCTCCAAACTGGAGTCCAACCTGCTCAGCAGACTGGATTCCGCCAACCACAAACGGGTTCAGCATCTTTTCTCAAGGGGGGGGGCCTCGATGGATGTGTTTGTAACACAAAATAATGTAAAATGCCCCCAGTTTGCCTTGCATCTTGGGCTGAGTTCAGGGCCCCAGAGTTACAGCTTGATCATTCCATTCGGCAGATATTAATTTAGCTTTGTGGAAGACAGCCTTTTTGGTGGCCAATACTTCTGCTCAGAGTAGGTGAGATTGAACCTCTTTCTGCTTATGAGGTCCTCTGACTGAACCATTCATGTATTCATAAAGCGATATTGGATTTCCACCAAAATCAAGAGATTGTTTTGCCTGCCTTCTTTCCTAACCCCTCTATGGAGTCTGAATGTGCACTTCACAAATTGGATGTTCATAGATCTCTTGAAAATCCCCAGCCCTACTGCGCTTCTGAGAGACTCTTCGTTCGATTTGTAGGTTCTTCTCAGGACCAGCTGGCTTAACATGCAACTACAGACAGATTGATATTCTCTTGCATATCAGAAAGCTAATACTACCAGAATAGGCCTTCCCCTACAGAGCATCAACTGCATGCTTTAGGGCCAGAGTGGCTTTACCTGCCTTCCATAGGCAGGTTCCTTGGGAACTTATTATGAGAACTGCTATGTGGCCTCGCCCTCTGCCTTCTGTAAGAATTACTGCCTGAACACGAGATCTCAGTCTGACACCCGATTTGGTCAAGCATTCCTTCAGAGCCTCTTCATCTAGATCAATGTACGTCCTTCACCGCTCTTGGCTATATTGCATAATAATCTCCCATAAATGTGGCAGAAGAGGAATGGCATATAGTAGAAAATAATGCAAGTAAAAGTAAATGTACTCACCCTAATGACTACTGAACTCTTAGTACATAGTTCCCTTTCCTCCATATGCCCTCGCACCATACCTGCTGAAATTAGATATCATCCAGGTATGTCAAGGCGTATGAAAAAGGATTGGTGGGGCGAGTTTGGTTTAAGTTCTATTAAGGGTGCCTGTTCTTATGTGCATAGTTGTATCAGCCAATCAAATATCAGGGCTGTTTTTCCAGAATAAATGGATCTGCTCCCACCACATGAGCAGGAACTCCTATAAGTATGGCGGAAGGGGCATTATTGACTAAGAGTACAGTATTCCCTACAATGAGGTACCTATTTTGACTCATGCACTTCACTAAGTACCTCATTCACTGAAACACTTGCCCCAACACTGGCCCTAAAAACCCAACCCACTCCAAAAAAGACTCCCTGTACTCCACTTACTCCACACACTCTAGTAGTCCACCAACACACTGAAATCATCTCAACACACACACCATGTACTCCACCAACACCACCAAAAACCACATAGTTCTCCCATTTGAATACTTACCCAAATCACTGTAATAATCAACTCAAACCCTGCAACTCTCACTTGACACACCATTACTCAATATTCTACTTATCTTGTTCATCCCTACATTCACTACACTCACTCCAATTGAATCACTACTCAAAGAAACTCACACTTCATCCACTACAATGCTAACCTCAGCACTCAGCAAAGCTGGTCCATTTACTGCAACACTCATTCAATCACTCTAAAGCACTCCTTGCTCACTCCAACACACACCCCATTAACTCTACTAATTCAAAATCTCACCCTGCTCAATCTAACACTCAATTGACTCACTAAAACACGCACATCATTCAAGTCAACATTCACTGCATGGTCTCCATTCACCGATTAACTACAAATCTCATACATTCCATGTACTCAAACACTCGCCTCACTTAATAACTTCATTCCCAAACTTGTGCATGTTGAATCCAAACAATACAACACTTGCCCCATGCATCTCATTCACCCCCTTCACTCACTCTACTGCACCTCACTCACTCTACTGCACCTCACTCGCTCTACTGGGAACATGCATGCCCTTCACATGATTAACTGACACTCACCAAACTCACTACAAGACTCAGCCCAACACATGCCCCAGAACTCCACTCACTCTGACATTCACCCTTTGCACTCATTTCTCAACTCAATTCACTCATCAGCTCAGTGCACACACCCTGTACTCATTCCACACATTCCATTATCCTCAACACTCACCCCATGTATCCACCCACACTAACAAGCATCCCACAAATGCCACCCCACTATAACTCACCCACCCACTCCACATTCTCCAGCACTTAACTCAACCACCGAAACATGCACTCAACATTGACACCACTAAATCCTACACTCACCTTAGCAATGCCCCTCTTTGCAACACTCATCCATCTACTCACTCAAACACTCACCAGACTCAATGATTTGCTGTACTCACCCACTCACTAAAATAATCATTAAATCCAACATTCACTCCATGGGCCTCGTTCCTAGTCTCGCGGTAACCCTGCCGGTGCTACCGGCGGGTTGCCGCTGGACTCAGAATAATTTACCAGTGCCTCACCTCCCGATGCCACTGGCTCATTCCGAGTCTGGCGGCTGGGAAGTCAGGCGCCGGTAAATTGTTAATCCCCATTCCCATAGAGTCCTGTTGGACTCTATGGGAGTGGGGACACAGGAGCACCGGCACCTTTAACAATGGTGCTGGTGCTCCCATGACAAGTCTGCCTACCGTGGCTGCTGAGCCCCCCGGCAGGGGCAGACATGTTGAGCACAGCGGCTCCGGCAGGCAGACTTGTGGTTTGCCAGTCCAGAAAAAAGGGTGCTGGTGAGTTTACCAGCACCCTTGTTTCCGGACCAGCACACTTATAATGAGGCCCCGTGTATTCAATGCACTCCAACACTCAACCCACTCACTACCCTCTCTTAAAAACACACTTTAACACTGTCCCCCTCATTCCCTACACACCCCATACTTAACCCCATTTGTTCCAAACACTCCATTTAAGCCACTCATTTCAATTCTCATTTTACATAGTCCATTCAAACCACCACTCAACCCATTTAACCTCACTCATTCCAATACTAAATCCACACACTCTTCTCGCCCCAGAACTCACTCCACTCACTTGAACACTCATCACAAAATGGACCCCAAAGAACACCTTACTCAAGCACTTACTTGACGCACTAAACTAGGAGTCTACAAGCTTTGGCTCTCCAGATGTTTTGGACTGCGACCCCCATGATCCCACACTATTGACTATGCTGGGTATTGCTGATGGGCTCTGTAGTCCAAAAAAGCTGAAGAGCCAAAGTTTAACACACTAAGCAATGACTCTGAACAGTCCTTAAGCAGTGACACTGGGCAACTATCCCCCTTGCAGCTCGTAGGTTTCATGCTATTCAGGATTAACCTAAGTTATCCTTCTGTCACCTGTCTGAAGTTAAAGTTGGGAATTGCCTGCCTACGTACATCCTCAATCACTATTGTGGGCGGGCCTTGTTCCTAGAAGCCATCAGAACCGTGTCTGCACTTGCTGTCTGAATGTTGCATTTGATTGTTTCTAGTTTTTTTAGCATGGAATTCTGTATTACAGTACACCATGCTTTATCTTTAACTGGCACCTTATCAATGTTATCCTGAGGTGTTTCTAATTCTTCAAAAATTATAAAAAGTTCTTCGGGGTTACCAGTCATTTGGTCGAAAACCAAATGGTCGAATGACCATTTGATCAAAGTAAAATGGTCGGAAAAAAATATTTTTTATTTATTTTTTATTTTATTTTATGGGGGGGTTCCGCCCCAACCCCCCTTTTTCTTTATTAAAAATATTTTTTAAGCAACCAAAACCTAAAAAAAATATAAATAAATAAATAAAAAAAATGCGACCTTTTTTTTTTCCACCATTTTGATTCGATCAAATGGTCATTCGACCATTTATTTTCGACCATTTGACCGGACACCGTTCTTCGGAATCATGTTTAGCCTGTTCTAGTCTGAATTCAAAGGTGTCTTTTTTGGCTTCAATCAGCGCCAATTTATACTTTTTAGCCTTCAAACTGTATATGAGTTTGTCACCTTCTAATTGTGAGCATCTCCATGCAAACAAACTTGCTTTTGCCTGTCCTCAGAGCCTTCAACTCTGCAGAGAACCAAGACATCTGTTTCTTAGGGGCCACCAGTTTGGTTTTTAATGGGCCCAGGGAATTCATAGCCCTACAACAGCAGGCACTACAAGCAAATAATTTAACCTAGATTTGCGTGTTTGGGTTTATCTTTATCTTTCGACGATGTCGATCGAAATAGATTATGGAACAAGCTATGGTCATGGGGTTTTCAAGAGGGCCTTTTGAAAATGATCATGGGCTTATACCAAGACATGTCTGTACACATCATACTAGACACAAGTGGAGCAATAAGCAAGGACATTTCTACACACAAAGGTCAGTACCAGGGTTGCGTACTCGCCCCTACATTATCCAATATATATGCACCCACTGATTGGATGGTGAAAAACATGAGGTGCATCATATTTTTTGAAACAGTCGCCATGTTGGGCCCGTGGAGAGCTTCAAGTGCCCACGGATAGCACAGTGGGAAAAATTTCTGGAAAACAAATTTGGTGTTATTTGGTGGCTGAAAGAGGGCCTGGAAAGGGTGGGGGAGTGGAATAAAGATGATATGGAACTGTTTTTATAGGTGAAAAAAGGGCGTGCAGTTATCCAGGGACATCATTTGGGTGGCAGGGGATTCAGAGTGTGTTTTGTTATGTGAAGGTCAGATTCTTGGGGCATGGCCTATGACCATGCCCCAAGAATCTGGCCACTGGCCACATACACTATAGTAATATATATACAGTATTTGTAATATGGTGGAATTATATAATTGTAGTGTATATGGTATTTAGGATTGTAGTACAATGGAGGCTAGTGCTTATGGAATATGTATTTGTTTATACTTGGTATGGTTACTTAGTTGCATACAGTATAAGGAACTCATGGTGGCAACAGTAAAGACAGACACAAGTGACCACAGTTCAAGGGTGTTTATTAAACTGTATACATGGGTGAGAAAAACACCTAATCTAAACCTAAATCTAAGATGCGAGCAAGCTACAGCCATCAAATAACAATAAGGCAGTCCTAGTGGCATCTTGTGAAATAAAAAGGGCCTATACTAAAAAACAAATATTGAAAAAATATTGACAATCCTTATTGCAAAGTTACAAAATAGTGTGGGATAATATTCACCAGAAACGAAAGTGTTCACAAAATGATAAGTCAGGATGGTATAGCTTGGGTCTCCCACCGGCACGTTTTTAGCACGGGACAAGGTGAGACTCCTGCGCACAATACAAACCTCGGCTTCTCCAGCACGATGTTACAGTTATTATGCTTCACCCCAGCTTGCAGGCATCCCTCAGCTGGGTTCACATTTGCTAGATACACAGTTCAGTTTTCTTTATCACCATGCAGGATTCACTTCCCTTAGCTTTCCTCCTGACAAGATATCAAAGACCTTCGATTGTACAAGGGGTTTTACTCCACCCATGTATGACCACTTTGACTTCTTACGTTGGGCTCTCCTAGGGCCTCCTGGTATTTGTAGTTTCAACAACAGGGGACCAACCAGAGTCTTTCGTATGAGCGCTCACGTGGCGCCGGACCACTCTGCAGCTGGTCTTTCCCTGGGCTTTCTTAAAAACTCAGTAACTCACAAGTTCTTTGTTCACAAGTTCTTTCTATTCATATCATATTGTCGTTGGCAACCTCTGCTCAACACAGTCTGGTTTACTATCGGTTCTCCCTCCGACTCCCGGGCTGTGCTGAACTCCTGACGTTTCTTGTCTCTGGAGTCAAGGACGGTACCACGGTAGCAAGATCTTCCCCCCACCTTGGTTATCAGTGCAGGAGGGCTCAGTGCACAGTAGACATCTTTTACACCACACGCCAGCTGTAGTTCCCGGTCTTATGTTCCCTTTCATGGAGGCTTTGTGGGTCTGGGTGGAAAAGGGCAAGGGTACTTCCCTCCTTGTCCTTTCTGGTTTCGCCCACCTTTCTCCTCCATTTCAACTGTCGTCTTGGAATAGCTGCTTCCTCGTGTGTTTGGCCTTGCTCAAAGTGTTCTCTTTTGATCTGCCTTTTATCCTATGGGGAAGGGAAAGGGCCGTCAGGTGTGTGTAGTTATTTTCAATTGCCTGACTCTGCCTGAACCTTGTGTTGGGACATGTCAGGTAAACAGCTCTGGTGGTAGTCCGTTGTCTTTCACGGTGTAAGAAAGTGTTTGTGTCAGAAGGGGGGGTGGAGTTTCTAAATATCCTATGGGGTAAGATGGGGAAAAGGTGTTCTAAGGATGGGGGTACCGCATCTCACCAGTCGGTGTCGCACTTCCACTCACCAAAGACCCCCCATCCAGGTGATCCTCCCCCACTGGTCCACCCCCAGGAACTGGATTCATTAGTGATGGCTGTGTCCTGGCCACCTGGATGACAGATCTCCGGGGACTAGCGGGTGAGACACCTTCAGGTTTCTCACAAAAGTAATAAAGCTGGAATCTCTGGTTCTTTTTCTGTGAGAAAAAAACAGTATAATCTTTTAAGCAGGATAGTTAAATAGCTTTAATTGCATACAGTTTTACATATACATTTACTTTTTTGACCCTCATAAACATTATATTCTGTGTATCATGTTTGGTACAACATTAGTGTGTTCTACAGTATGGACATGAAATAATCTTTGGGTCATTAGAAAAAATCCATAGAGGATTAAAAAAATATATTATAATTATGTGAGTCCAAGTGTGATAGTATGTTTGTTTGAAGTGTGTTGTAATTAAGGGAAGTAGTTAGATACCTGTTGGTGTATTCTAACCATATCAGACTTCACAAGAGGTTTTGCAGTAACAAGAAATTTGATGGCGTATTTGGAGTGTCAGGAAGATGGTTGTGGCTATTGCTAGGAAGAAGATGAATGTGTGGATGGTGGGAGATTGTTGGATGAATTGTTTGAAAGGTTATAGTGAATCTTGTGAAATCTCTGCTAATACTGAATTGCCGGGAGAGGAGGTTTGGTAGTACACAGTTTCTGGGCTAAACTGGGTGAATATATTATCTTTTTGCCAGAGTAGGCTCAATTCCAATTTCCAGATATTATTATTGTGCATTGCAGAGGAAATATTTTGGGCTATGTTACTCCAACTCCAATGTTACTCCGTTAATGGAACTCTTTGCAGGTTGCATTAACGGATATGTTCCGAAGCTTAATGGAACTATTTCCATATGCAAAGATGATTTTTTCTGAAATAAATCCAAGGGAAATATGGAGATGTCCAAATATATTTTTGTGTACACATGGAAGAAGCTAGGCATCATGTGAATTAAGGTGTATGAGCTTTTTTGAATGGCCTAGGCATGGCATCTTTTCCAATTGAAAATATCATGTTCGATGGTGTAAATACTTTTCAGAGCAATGGAGTGGATTTAAATAATTTTGGGAATGACATTTGTTTTTTAATGTTAAAAATACTTTCAAAAGGTTAATGTGGAGTGCATAGGAAAGCATTTCTTAGTATGTGTAGGATGTACAAATGAGAACAAAATAAATACATTTGAAAACTGAAAAAAAGGTTTCTTTTAACAGTCACCATTGTAGACAACATTGTTTAAATTCAGTGTAAACCTCCCCACCCCTTCAATTGGAAATGATGTCCGCGGACACTGTGCTGGTCCATGGACACTGCAGGTGCCATTCCGGGTCTTTCAAGGAAGCCTGGCATGCAAAGGGGACTGCATGAACCGCGGACAGTCCACGGACATTGGGAGATAAGCTAATCAGGTTTCCTGGGTTTGTTGAGTGGTGTGCAAGAAGACTGGGTAGCAAGAGTTATCTTTGTTGTGTTCAGTGAAGATGGCTATGGCTATGGCTTTGAAGCAGACTGACTGGATTGTGGTACACTCTTGGATCCATTGGCTGAAGGTGTATTCTGAGCACTGTATTTTGTTTGACAATCTTGGATTTGTTGAATTTCAACATTCATGGTATGGAGTCTGAGAAATGAAATGGGAGGAAATCCTCCTGTTATGTGAGAATGTGGTTAACTTGAAGCATCCGGACATCATTGTAGTTCACTCTGGAGGCAACAGTTTGAACTATGCTACTGGAATTTCATTACAAATTGCAATGAAGAATACTTTTGGAAAGTTGATGGAACTGTTTCCACATTCAAAAATTATTTTTCACGGATAGCTCAGAGACAAATGTGGATGCGTATACATTTATTTTGTCTACAAATTCAGAAAGCAAGGCACAATGTGAATAAAGTTGTATGTGCTTTTTGTGGGATGTTAGGATGACATCTTTCCATAATAAAAATATAAAATGTGATATTGCCAACAATTTCTGAAGAGATGGAGTGCATCTCACTGATGTGGGCAATCAGATTTTTCCTGAAAAAGAAACGTTCAAAATGCATTGCAGCAGTTTTTGCGAACCTATAGAATAAGGATTCAATTATTCTTTAGTAGTCGAAGTAAACAAAATGGAAAAACAGAAAAAGAAATTAGAAGCATTTTTTGTGAAAGTTAGAACAAATAATTGAGTTCAGTAGAATATTTGTTAGTTGAGTATATAAACCAAAAATTTACAAAAATATATAAAAGCTAAAAACAGAAAAAAAGGTTATTTAAGAGCCACCATTATTGAATGAAAAACAATTAAAATGATTTTAATTCTCCCATCACACACCTGGAGTTTTCAAGTTGTCCGTGGATTACCACGCTGCGCTATCCACAGACTTTGCAGGCTGCAAAGGCACCTGTGTTTTTTTGTAGTTCTTCTTTTTAACCATGACAGGTGGCTCCTAAGGAACCATTTTTTTGTTTTTTGTAATTTGGTATTTTTTTGGGATCTTTTTGTTTTTTTCTGGAGCGGCAAGATATGTTGGGGGAAGTAAGAGAGGGAAGGGGCACCAACGACAGAGACGCAGGGGCAGTTGGACAGAGGGGCAGGTGGACAGAGGGGCAGGTGGAAGATGTTGGGTGGGTCTTAAATTTAAGGTGGGGGCAGTGTTTCTCATGCTCCTTGACTGTGGCCTTGTTTGCACTATGAAACTGCTCCCCCTGCAGATTGGTGCAGTGCAGTGCAAACATAGTACTGTGAACCTCGAAAGGTAAGGGTCAACAGCGTTCTGTATGGCCTGCCCAGCACCTGCTGGGATCCTCAGCCGCACCTGCTGGGATCCTCTGCCCCACAGGAGTAGTCTGTGTGGTGACAGGAGCATTCAAGGAAGATGTGGTACAGTCTGTTAACCTGCTTCTCCCTGAAAAAGTTACCGCCTTTTTTAGAGCACCTGGGTGGTTGGATCTGGTGTGGCGGTGCATGGAGGTGGTCCCGTAAGAGTACAGCCCAGGTTTTCCACAACTGATTACAACTTTTCACTCAGTGCCTCTAACCTTGGCTGCCCTAGCCTTTGGTACACCACAAACAGTGGTGAAAAACCACCACAGCCAGGAATCACTCTGAGCGCTGAAGGTAGGCACTTCCTCTATCTCATCTTCGTCTTTCTCCTCATCCTCTTCTGCATCCTTGCACCTGTTCCTCTTTCAAGGCCCTCCAGGTTGTTGTGGTGGTGGTGGCCCCTGGGGAAGAGGGGTGGCCATGACAGATGCCATTGGATTCAGTTGTGAAAGTTCTGCAAAGCAGGTGCTCTCAGCTGCTGTCTCATGGATAGCCAGATTGAGAATAACCGGAAGTAATGGGTGGGACCCTTCAGGGGAACTGTCTGCGAAATAGGCCATGGAAAGTTGTAGAAAGTTGCCTATGAACTACGAATGGGTCTAGGAGCTCTGTAAGGGTAAATTTGAAACTTGAAACACCCTAGATTGGTGGAAAATGCAGTTTTAGACTGTCTGCGGAGCATGGACACCATCCGTGGTCAGGCCATCACGCCACATGGATGCGAGTACATGATGACCTCTGGGGACGTCCGCCATGCAGACGGCCATCCGCGGTCACCCATCAGGCAGGAGACGCAGGGTGCATGAACATGGATGTCCATAAAATGGGCGCGCTGTCCACGGAATAATTAAAAGTGCATCATGCAAGAAAAGACATACACGGACATGGCGCGCGGTCTGCGAACGCTCCCATTTTGTGACCATACAGTTTCGCTGTCCGTGGATGATTAATTGTGGTTTTAAAAAAGAATTATGATGGAACAATATACAACATATTTATGGTTTAAAAAATACATGGATTTATGAAAGGGATGGGGTATTGGAATGGAAACATAAATAGGAGAATCGGGAATTTCTGTACAATGATTATTACGGGAAGTAGGGAAGGGATTTTCATCAAAGCATTTTTCATTTAGACTTTGGGAATTTGATGGCAGTGATTGCTGGGGGAAGAGGGACAGGTACAAGAAGGACAGTAAAAGTCAACATTTCTAATAAGATGATATTTAACATAATATAAAAGCTCCTTAAAGTCATTACTAAGTTAATCCAATTTTGCAGGAAAGATCATGATTTCATTATGTACAGTTGGGGATAGCGATTGTCTTTGTGATTCTTGGTATTCTCCATAATTAAATGAGGGTGTTGTTACTTCATGTAAAGTATGTACTATAAGAAAAGAAGAAATTATTATTTTACTGAGCTCTCTATAAATTAAATTATTAGTTTATATCGAAAGATGTATTGTTTACCATTTGAGATTTCATCATCACTCATTTCTTCTTTTGGGAGGTTTTCTTCCAACCATTCAAGTGTGTTTGCTATTTCTATTAAAATAAGAAAATAGTGTTTTTTTCTTATAAGAAATGTTTATATAATGAATGGTTATAATATAGGAATAAATACAGTGTACTTATTATTTGGTGAGATATTGTTTTGGAATAAGCACATGGTGTATGTGAGCTTTTATGAAGAGTTTTATGGAAGTGATAATATGAGGTGAATGGTTTTGGTTTGTGATTGTTGCATTCCATTACATTGTGTCGTAAATGAAAAAAGAATGTGTACATTTTGAGGTGATGATTTGTACAAAAGGTATATTTGGGTGCAGTAAATATAAGTAATGTTGTTTTATGTATATGTGTGTGTTGGGTGATGGGTAGTACATGTTCTGTTCTTCCCTGTTCTTCTGGGCTTTGTGAATGCTACCTTCTGTCCGCGGACTACCGCACCGTCCACGGACTGTACATCTGCTACATTGGAGGTGAGTATGATATTAGGAACTTGTATGGTATGCTATGGTATTGTTTATTTGTAAAGCACCTATACACAAAGCAAATGTTTTAAAGCGCTCAAGGAGGGAGGGAACAAGTGGAAAAAACAACAGTCATTCAGAGCCCTGGAATTTCCGAATGATACATGTCTGCATGAGCAAAGTGGGTGCATACAGTACAATTATTGGTGTAGATAACAGCAAATAAGTCAGACAATGATTCTGCAGTTTTTCCAACTAAAAACTGCAGAATCTTCGTCAGACCTATTTGTAGCAAATTAAGGGTGCATTGGTAAAAACCTATGGAAAATCACTGAAAAAACATTGTTAAAAAGATGTTATGGTTAAGTTGCACTAACAAATCTACCTATGAAATGCATTGAACAATCTTTGTTAAAGGGATGTTATGTTTAAGTTCTACTAATAAAAACCTATGAAATTCAGTGAAAAAACATTGTTATAGGGACGTTATGGTTACAAGTAAAATCGGAAAACCCCAGAAATGTGCCATTTATGGTAAGCTAAGCAACCATAACGCGCGCCACCACCGTGCACTTGTAGACTAGCACCCAGGACATGAAAGATGACATCACGAATGTCATTGACTATCAACACAACAAAACTGCTCCAGTGGACACCAAAGGAAGAGAAGGCATCAATAGTATTAAGAGAGTACTAATAAATATACCTGCATTGGGACTACCTTATTATAAAAAGAAATACACACTGTATTGCCATGAGAGGAATGGGTTCACCTCAGCAGTGCTTACACATACACATGGGCAATATCAGAGGCCCATTATATATTATACTATGCCACTAGACCCAGTAGCAGCAGAGATGCCCCCTTGTTGTCTAACAAGTAGCTGCAGCCATCATTGTTGGACAACTCTGTGAAAACATAATTTTGTGTTTCTCATCATGCTGCTTACCATACATGCAATAACAAAACATCTGGATCAGGTGTACGCAGTCCCAAAAAGGCAAAGAAGAAAAGAGTCTTCCGAAGGAAGCTGGGTGATCATTTGGGGACCTCTTCACTGTGGGCCCATATGAGATGCCGACATATTCATACTTTGCAACTGAGAGAGGGACAGTGCAGCCTACAATCACCCCATAACGGCAGGAAATGGACACATTTGGATCAGCGTCTTGCACCACTGCACCAGAGAACCTTGCTACTTTACATATTTTCACAAGCCTTGTCAGGAACACCATCTTTACAGAGCCCACAGGATGTAGACAACTGATTTACCCCTCAGTGTGCAAGCCCACCCTTGCTGAGGCTTTTCAGCATCTCACAAAATATCCCAAAAGACACAGAGCACTGTGTCTATTCAATAACAAACTTGCTGTTATGTTGGCAATACATTCACTGCCCTAATTCTTTGTAGAACACCATTGGACCCGAAAGCACTTAAGCCTTGTTGATCCCTGCTTGTAAATTCTGAGTTGGCACAACTTCACCTGACCTGCACTACTATGCCTCAATGGCCATGTAGTGGAAGCATTGAGGATGTTACTGGGCCACTGGGAGGGTAATAAAGTCCACCTAACAATGGAGATATGGATCTGTACTTAAGGCACACATTTCATGAGCATCATTGGGCATTGCATCACCTTCTTCTATTCCTCTCTTCAGCAAAGTCTCCAAATGTCATTAGCCAGTAGACCACTTCATGTCTGTAGGGTTTGACAGCAGGTTCGATAGGGGAGATGATTTCTGGGAGAATGTAAAGGAGGTTGTGGCAGATTGGCTCACATCTCATGGTTTACAAGTGATATTTGTGGTAGCTGACAATGAATTGAATGCTGTACCTGCCCTGAGTGTAGTTGAAACTATGCATGTGCCATTCTTTGCCCAGGCCTTACATCTTGTGGTGATCCACCTTATAAGCCAGTAAATTCTACTAGATGAGATGGTAGGTCTGGCCCAGAAGAGCTGAGCCCACTTTAGAAACTCCTACAATTCCCATATGGTTAGTTACAAAAGCTGAAGCTGCACCACCAGATCCCTTACAACCAACTGAAAACTGTAAACCTGACTCAGTGGAATTCAACCCTCCATATGCTGGAGGTTTTGCATCAACAGTGCAATGCAGTGATCCACTATTGCAATAGCCTGAGCCAGGAACATGTAGTGGTGGTAAAAATAAATATATAGTTTTCCTATCATCATACGTATATTTGGCTCTACCAGTGGTACCACTCTCTGAGTCATAGTACCAAATTCAGAAACTAGAGTTTCTGGCTCAATCTATATGACTCTACCAACCAGTGGAGCCAACATTGCCTTTCTTCTGTACCCTCACAGAGCACCCTGTCCTCCCTTTTACTACTCTCTTGACCAGTCATGAAAAACAGGGCAGGGTGATACAAGTGTGTGTGCTTCTCCATGGTATCCATCACTAGTTCATCATTCAGCTCACAAACAACTGATAGAGGTCAGGAAATACATGCAGTATGTGCCTGAATTCATAAACCATCTTTTATGCCTGGTCTACCCAAATGGCACCACTCCCTCAATGCTACCACCAACAACAGGAGAGTGCACTGCAAGTGGTGAATACATGGCCATGAGCAGGGGTGAGCAAAGAAGTAAGAATGAGGGCCCATGGAGTAAAATGTGGTGAGAGTGAAGTTGGAATGAGAGGGAGACTGAGGGAGTGGGAGCTGGAGAGATGATGGGAGCAAATGGAAAAAAAGCATTTGAGGATGGAGAAAGGGTGGAAGAAAATGGAGTGATAGGTGGGAAAAGATAAAGGAAGAGTGGGTGTAGGGTAGCTGGTGGGAGGATGGTGGGATTTTGGAAGGAGAAGTGAAATGGTGTGGTGATACAGGAGAGCAAGTGCAAATGGGCAGATAAAGGGATTGTGTAGATACTCAAGGTGGCCCTTCATTGTGCAGGACCTCCACCCCCAGGCATTTACATACAGACACAAACCATGAGAAACAAAATGTACGAAACAGAAAAATAATCAATAGCTCTGCAGAAGACGCTAAGATACAGGAAGAGATTTGCCATCCTACAAGAGGTGCATCAGAACCACAGACCTTCTAAAGCGCAAGGTCACTCAGAGGCCCTCCTTCTAACAGGGCTGAGGAAAGGCCAACCAATCATTGTGGTGTTCACCCCACCCCCAGAATTTTACTCTGATGGACAGAAATTCTTTTAAGTTTCACACAGGGACATCATCAGGGCCTTCCAAACGTTTCAGCTGAAATGAGATCTGAACCTTGGGCTTGGGGAGTGTGTGTGAGGGATTCGACCATCCGCACAGGGAGTGTGTGCTCACCTGGCCTTTTTTTAATTCTTTTTTAGGAAATAGAATGATAGGCGATCAACCTCTGATAATGTGTGGGGCTAATCTGCATACATGTTCTAATGCTCGCCGCATAACAAACACATAGTCCAGTGTACTCTGGGGGACACTGTCTACATGCGCAGTCCTCCCTGTCACCTTTATTTGACAGGTGACAGCGAGGGGTGCACAAAACCATCCATAGGAGAAGGACAACACCTTCCCCCTCCCATGGCTAGCCTAATTAAATATCAAAGGCTCCATGGATCCGCCTTGTTCTATTGTCTACGTTCTGTGTTGTGGCGGCGCATACTGATGAGAGTTAATTGAAGCAGGCCTGCAAATAGACCTCGTCACAGAACTTAACAATGGGCAGAAAAACTAACACCTCTTTGATATGCAATGTGTCAACTTGAAGCTAGTCCCCTCTGTATGAATGGCAGTGAATGGCATGTCTGGGTCCACTATTTACCATAGGCAACCCCTGCAAAGCGGAGCCCTTTCAGAGGGATAAGAATGTGATTTAAGGGAGACAGGAAGTCTGCCCTCCTCACAAACTTCAAGGGAGACCTGCGCTTTGATCAAGAGCCACAGAGGGCTCATTTAACCAGAGAGACAATTTGATCTACAACAGACAGGAAGATGTGTGGGACATAGGAGTACATGTTGTCACATCGTACCTCTCCTGTTGCAAAGCACTCTGGTCCTGACCTCACGCATAATAGAAGATTGTTTTTTTTTATAAAACATTTTATTGGTTTTGAATACAGGTAGCATGGTTACACATTAAACATTACATGATAACCAAACAAACAAAGCAAGTCCAATCCGTCCGTTAATACAGTACAGTTCAACCACACCATATTCCAAGTCATCGTTCAGTGCGTTTTTCAAAGGATGAGTTCAGTTTGCATCTTCCCATTTCTGCCAGATCTTTTTCACTTTCCCAGGACATCCTCTAGCTATATATATATATGCATTGTTCCATCAAAATACAGACATTCACATCTGCTACTCACTGCGCAAAGAGCAGACCAACATTGGATCCCCACGGTTTAGCTATGTTACCTTTAATCAGTCCAGTGGTCGTGGAGAGAAATAGTTTTTCAAAGCATATTGTTTCTCCCTCCTCCTAAATGCCTAGCAGCATCATTTAGGATCTCGAGGGACCATATGGCTCAAGACCGCAGTTAGCTTATTACAGCATTTTTGCAAGTACTCTTTGATCCGGGGGCAGTCCCACAAGATATGGAAGAAGGTGCCCTCTTCCTGCTGACAGCACAGGCAATTGGGATCTATGACACGATTCCACCAGTACAGTGCAACTCGCGGGTAGTGTACACTGTGTAAGATTTTTAGCTATATCAGCCGCAGTCTAAGAGAGATCGCAGTAGTTTCCCGTGGGTACATCAGGGCTGTTAACCAGTCTTCGGGTTGTATCGGTCCAACATCCCCCTGCCATTTGAGTTTCAAGTTACAAAGTTCAGGAGTGGCAAAAGAGGATATGGCATTGTACATGACAGAGGTGAGTTTATTAGAGATGCGTTCCATTACTATATTCCTTTCTAGTGGTGTACAGTCTGGGGAGGTGTGGATGTAGTGTATGTGCCAGTTGGAGATAGCGATAGTAATCCATGTCGAGAAGGCCAAATCGCTTGGCTAGATCCCCAAAGGAGGTTATTTTACTCTGTATAATTACATCCCTGACTTTAATTATTCCCGCTGATATCCATCCCGGCCATACCAGCAGCTTGTACAGTTCAGGCAGACCACTGTTTCCCCATAGTGCTTGTATCGGGGTAACATTCTTATCCCAGCCAAAATGCTTGTGAGTGTCTCTCCATATTAGTGTAATGTGTGCAGTCATTGTGCTGGGGGAGGGTCTCGGTAGCTTTTGATATAGACACATGAGCGCAGGCATGCCTTCAATCGTCATGATTTCTGCTGGAATGTGGGGCAGGCCTTCATTCCCGTGCAGCATATCATTGACCATCGGCATTTGGCTAGCCCATTAATATGATTGCAGTTGTGTTAGCCCAATTCCGCCCTCCCAGATAGAGCCTTGCAGTGTCTGCAATGCGACATGGGCGTATCCCCCAGCCCATAGCAGTGTTCTAAGGATACTGTCAATTTTGTGGAATTCCATGTTCGGTATGCTGAGTGGGGCATTCTGCAGGATGTACAGAAAGCACAGTAGGGTCAGCATTTTGAAGAGCTCTGCTCTTCGAGTATTGTCAACGGAAGCAGCATCCATTGTCAGACATCCGCAGCATGTCCTACTGTGATCGGGTGTAAGTTCCTGGTGACATATTCTGAGAGGTCTGCCGTGATTTGATTACCGAGATATCGGAAATGTGCTAACTCAGTTTGGTATGGGCAGTGTGGAGGGATTGCCTGTGTGGCTCCCTTGGCTGGAAAGGGGACAGATTTGTTCCAGTTCACTTTTAGTCCGCTAAAGGACTAGTATAGTTTTAGTATTTTTGTGACTTCCGGGCAAGATCAAACCGGATCTCCCAAGTAAATCAGAGTTCATTTGCGTACAGGGAGACTTAATCGTCCACGCCCCCAGTCCAACAAAAACCCTTCCACGAAGTTGTATGGTGTAACCGTATAGCTAAGGGTTGAATGATCAATGTGAACAGCAATGGAGACAGGGGGCACCCCTGTCGCGTTCCCTTTGGCCGTTGAAAAACCTGTGAGGGCCACCCGTTTACTCTAACTTCTGCCACTGGAGATTCATACAGGAGTTGGACCCATCCCGTAAAGGATTCCCCAAATCCTAGTCGTGACATGATTTCCCAAAGGGCCCCCAGAAGACTCAGTCAAAGACCTTCTCGAAATCAATAGCCAGTAATGCCAAAGGGTCCTGGAGCGTAGAAGCTTTTTCCAGCACCAGGTAGAGTCTGCGAATATTCATGCACTTGGATCTTTGTGGCATGAATCCACTTTGGTCCAGATGGACCACTGCGGTTATTACTTGCTGCAGCCTGTCAATCATGCCATGACTCTGGACACTTGTTGTTCCATGCTACGTATTGTATTTTACGCCCAAGATATACGTTGCTCTGCTTCTCCTTTGCAGGATGTCAGCTTCTGCAGGTTGTGGTGCAGGAGGGAAACATCCGCACTGATACCATCCATCTTCATTTCCATGGAGGCACGCAAGTTGGCAATTGCGTTCATAACGTCTTTCAGAGATATGGTGTCTTCTGTTTGTGCCGTGCTGTATGATGGATCTTGAGCAACAGAGGTAGTTGCTGCGGGTGTAGCATATTGGTCCATTTTGCTTTGAGTGGACATCTTTTCGAATTTGTCCTTGACCATATTGGCGTGTGTTCCCAGGTGGGTCATCGCCTGATGACCTAGTGTTTGAACAAGATGGGTGATTGCACTTGGGGGTGGCTCAGTTCAATTATGGGCATAGTACGGACTGCAAGGCTGTTTCCCATCAGGTCTGTTCTGGTTTCGAGCGCCATATGTATTGTGAGGCTGTGACGCTCTAGTCTTCGCAGTGTATAGGCGTTGTATGGCCTGTGTCACCCCAATGTCAGTTTCACTGTCGTTGTGCGTGTCAGGAGCACACAGAATAGTATCTGCCCATGTGGTTAGCCACAGGTGGTGTTGGGCAATTGCTCCGCTCTTCTGGGGGTTCGAGGCAGGTCACATGTGAGTGAGGTAGTGTGGTTTCCTCTATCTGTGTGTTAGAGCCAAGATATGAATTCCTCTTCTGGGCTTCCGTGCCCCTATGCCCCAAGTTTAGCTACCCAACCGCTCTCACTGTCCGTCCCTCCCACTCTGTTGTTCTTCCTTATGTGGGGGTCCTTTCCATGTCCACCCGGTTCCGTTACTGTGTGGCACGCATATGTGTTTTAATATTCCTTTTCAGTAGGTTCCTCAGCCCTCATCAAGCAGATTCCCGCTCAATTGCTGGTGGTAGGTAAAGGCTGATCAGCACTCTAGCCGCAGCATGCACCAGTTCACCTTGCTACCGTGGTGTACGTTTATGCTTCATTTTGGCAGGGCAGCCATCCATTGTTGCAATGCTCTCATGAGGTCGCACCATGGTGTTGAGACGCCAGCGCTGTGTAGTTCCCCTGGTGCAGCGTCCACTGCCCTATTGGTGTGCCACGTTACACTGTGGCAGAGCGCCGATGCAGGCTAGCGGTTCGTGTGCGGGTCAGGACTATCGTTGTGGACGATATTGGATGTGCTGCTTAGTTGTAGTGACCCAGGGTGATACGAGTTAGACCCTGCTGCAATTGCCTTAACGTCCATGTGGGAGTCTATCGGTAGGTGTTGTCAGCGCTGTCTACTCTCCGATAATGCAGACACAGAGTAGTTCCGCTCTGGAGGTTGGGGTCATCCAGTGTGCATTGGAGGGGTAGAGGTCATTGGGTGCACTGCAGTCGTCTAGCCTCTTACCATAACCCAGTTGCAGTATGGCAAGCAGACCGTCCCGGTGCAATGCCTTTGGTGAATGCAGTCAATTTATGTCTTTTTTCCTTCAAGCATACCCTTCCAATGTTGCCTCTGTTGCCGTGCCGTGGAGGCTGACAGTGAGCCTCACTGTATCCCTGTGGGGGCACCCACTTGTGCCTTATCTTGGCGTGGGCATCGTGTGTGTCAATGAATATATATATATTCTGATGCGCTGCTGTGGAAGTGGCAAGTCAGCGCCTTAAGTCAAGCATTGACACTGACTCACTGGAGATGTTTGTTGGGTTGATGTAACGGCTCCTCTTTCCCACATAGCACACCAGTTAGGGTCTGCAGTCCACGACTAAGCGGCACCAGCTGCTCTTCTGGGGTACCGGAAAGTCTCATGGGTCGATCAGAGCGGCAGGGGAATTGCCTCCATCCCCCCTGTCAGCATGATGTTGAAGTTAGCATCTCTCTGGTGTCTGTTGCTCTTTCTTCGCCCTCTGGGAGGTACGGGTCCAGCAGCCAGTCCTCAATCAGCGACACGTGTGATTGGTATCATTGGCAGCCGTTCCTTGCTGGTTCTCAGTCTTCGGACGGTGTCGGGGTGGCCTCCCTGCGTCACCTCCAGCTTCTCCACTCGTTTGCGGTGCTAATGCCTCCCGGCTGCTGTTTTCTCGGCTAGGCGGGATCCGCTCGATCACTGGATCGGATGCACTGCTCAAGGGCTTACAGCTCCAGCGCACCCAATCTGCAGTTCAGTTAGCCCCACTGCTGGACGTCTCACCATGTGCAGTTCCTCGTTGTAGGCAGCATTCTTTCATAGCACAGCTCTGGCCCGGCAGCCAATTTAGCCTGGGTTATGTGCGCCACCAGCGTACCGCTTTCTGCAGATATCTCTGGCAATATTCCGCGGTTTTCAACCAATCCTCATCCGCTCGTTCCGTTTGTTGTTCCCACCACGCAGATGTTATTCAATTACAAATTCCGCCCCGTTTTTCAGGATGTTTGGCAGGATTAAGTTGGCGGCCCCGGAAGCTCCAAAGGACTCACGTCCTCATTGCTTGCTGGCTGGCCACGCCCCCAACAGAAGATTGTTGACTTCCTGAAGTTTCCTATTGTTTTGTATTCACTTCTCCTAAGCCTCCATCCCATATACACTATAGCCACTGGTTTTACTCTCATGTATGCATGTATTGATCAAAACTCAGGAATGGTTCCATGTGTGACACAAGTTTCCATTCTTAGTGGGTAGTTCTGTATTTTATATGGAATCATAGCACATTTGTGCAGAGCGGAACCTCATTGTTTGCTGTCACAGCTGGGAGGCCATGGCTTGAATGGGCATGCATTATAGCCTACCTCACTTCCCTCTTGTGGGCAGATTTTGGATTGTCAGCATTTCTTGATTTAAAATGGTCATTGTGATATACTAGACCTTTCTGACATGGACACCATCATGGATGAATTTATTAGACTGCAACTGTATGTGAAAACACATTTGCTTCGAAATATTGCCTATAATAGTGGTAACTTCAATAAACTGCGTTCTATAATCAGAATGCTTTGTTTGTACTATTCTCTTGAATGAAACACAAAGCATTATGCTGTGCTTGTTTAGACAACTTACAACAGACTCCCATGTTTTAACCACCGATTTTAAGGTGTTTACAACTTGTTGGTGAAAGGTGAAAATTGTGATAACCTTTGCAGCGTTAGGGTTCAGGATTCAGTAAATGCAAAATAAAAGAAAATCTCTCCACCTTAATGAAAATCCATGTCTGTGGCAACCTCTCCATTCTGCTCCTGGAATACTTCCTCCTCCAGCCAACTCCAAAGTCAAGGTACTAGCTGACCTTCTGACTCTGCAAACAATCAACTCATTTTCGAATGCTCTGGGTCCCCTATTGGCTGGTAGAACACCCCTCTCAACTCGCTTGCTTTGACTTTGGGCAATGGGCCTTTAACCCATCCCTGAGACCCACAGAGGGGTTCAGCACTTAGCAAATCATGTACGAATATGTGGAGGTGGGACTATCCGGCCCAGAAAAGCTCTGGTATCCCACGGAGCATATTATCGGACGTTTTTGAACCCCTAGTATCGCTGCATGTGATCCAAATAGAGTTCATGGAAAATGTCAAACCTTATATGATAAATTATGTTGCAGAAAATGTACCCACTATATGAAAATGTTTCATAATGAATGCGATAGTCCATCAAAAAAAAACCTGCCATGCTCCCACCCAACCCCCTCACGTCCCCTCCATTCCCCACTGCGTCTTGATTTCAACACCCCACTCCTGAATGCCCCACCCGAAGCAACCGTGGCTTCCTCTCCCTACCTTCATGCCCCCGCTAACAGAACTCCATGGCCCATCCAAGAATGTTCCTTCTCCCCTACTGCACCCTTGAACTTCTTCTTCTGGGCCTGATGCTCCTTGGCTATTTCGGTGAGATCTTCTCCAGGATACATTCCCAGGCTGGTCTCTTTCAGAGGCTGTCTGGGAAACATGGTCCAAAGACCATGCACCTTTTCAATAACCAATATAACTAGCCAATATGTTACTGGTGTTATTTCTTACACATGTTCATTCCATAGAACTCAAATGTGAAAAAGACTATAACTCATAGATTCCAACTTTTTGGAGTGGGCTTGAGGGTCACTTGTGCATTATCCACACTCCCATGTCCTGCCCACCAGCCTAAAAAGAACTCAATGTCCTATGAATCCACCACATTGAGGGCAAATGGCATTAGAATCAGGAACAAGCACATTTCACTTTGATTTTACCTTCAGTAATAGTTTTTAATAGTGTAGATAAGTGTATTTGCGCCAGTGGATATGACCGCTCCTTAGTTGACTGTTTTGCCATTAGTTTGACAGGAGAGCACTTCATTTTATCTGCATCCCGCAGTGGAAGTGTGTACTGCATTGCACTTTTGAGTTACCGCATAAGCAACATTGGGAAGTGGTGAGATTGCACTGGAGTGTCTTGCGATCTTGGGCAAAACTGTTCTGAGCTCCTGGGCTCACTATCAATGACTTTCTTGACACATGACATGGAAGCCTACAGGCTGGAGGCCTCCATGTCATGGGGCGGGAGGAGCCCTATGACTTCACAAATAAATAATTTCTGTTTGAAGTAACTATGCCTTTATAAAGAAAATATTTCTGTTCTAGTTCGGGCCTTTATCGGAAATCATTTCTTGATGATGAAAGAGTGACTTCAAAAAGAAACCATTTATTTTTTAAGTAATGGGGCTCCCCTCGACCCCATGACACGGAGGACTCCAGATCCTCTGCAGATGACAGGAACAATAATTCCTGGCTGCTACAGGGAGCTGAAGGTCTTGTTCCCTGGATCAACATATTAAAGGTAAGAAAATGTATTTTCTTTAAATGTGTGTATGCATGTAAGTGTGTATATATATATATATATATGTATATAATGTAATGTGTATTAATGATTGAGTGCATGATGCAGCCTGGATATGCCTGTGTGAGTTTATGGTGAAAGGGTGCACACACAAATGTATGATGGCCTGGGTGTGTGTGTGTGAGTGTATGGTGAAAGGTAAACATAGATGTATCCTTCTCTTAGTACAGTGTGCGGCGTACCCCTGCAGCAGCACGTTTGTGTGTATTGCGCAAGCGTGGTAATCTAGGCTGACCCATTGTGTGGCACGAGCATTGCCGAGCTGGGGGTGGAGGACCTCAGCATGCTTCGCAGGGGGGTCCCCGGATGTTGTGCTATGCCACTGGTGAGGGAGAGGGTGGGGATGTGGGGAGACAACGGGGATACTGTTGCTTCCCCACAGTCAAGCTGAGGCCACCCAGGGGAAGTGCCTCGGGTGGATGGAAAAAGCAGTAGGTACACAGTGTGTTCTCGCCTGCTTTTCCAGCCACCTGATTGGCTGAGCGCCCTTCCCTGGGGTGCAAAAGCGCGTTTTTACCTTTAAGACTGATTTCAAAGTATGGGGATAATCTCAGCTGGGGGTCACCCTCGCATTCTCCCGGCACAATATTGGGAACATTTATATGGAAAATGCGCTTATTCAATGTGCACCAAATGGTGCTTTGCGCACTACAGGTTGATGCGTTTTTCAAAAGATTGAATTGCCGAAAGGGACCTCGTAGGTGTCTGCCATTAAGGCAGCACTCCCGAGCCTAGAGCCATTAGTATTCAAATGTGACAGGCCATGCCTACTCTGAATATTAGTTTCCACTGCTGCCAGAAGGGTTCAAGTGCAACTGTTACATGAAAAGAGGACGCTTAAATGAGCCAATAGCCACCCTCATATCCAAATACAGACATTACAATATCAACACGACTGCGTCTACAAACACACCATTTTCTACTGCAAGCCGAGCAAGAAATGCCATTATTCATGGAACTGGATAGCTATTTGATTGTCTACAAAGGCGGTAAGTCACTGCAGAGAAAATCGCATTACACACATGAGCAAGGCAATTTAACAGTTCATGCACAAGCAATGGCCAAGATGAAGCGAACTTAATGTGAGACACTCACTTGTGGATTCTGATTTACTCTAAAACCTTTAAATAAAAATGGGCTTCACGAGAAAGCCTGTTTCACGTCTGATGAAGCAATACTTTCATTTGCATTCAAAAGACAGTTTTTAGAGACTGTCTTGCCTCAGTAGGCCCTGGAAGTAACACACAACAACAGTCATGGGTCAACATGTTACATTCGAGGATATGGGCATATTGAAAGCTAAGGGCAAAATATGAACTTCAAATTCAAATAAAGGCGTCTGTATGGATCTCACACACACCTCTTCTCCTGATCAACCAACCCCACCACCCCCTTTCTTTCAGATACAACAGAGTGCCTGGGAACCATGCAGTGTAGTAACCTTGTTGAAAATGTTGGGGCAGGGCATGACATCTAAAGGAAAGGGGCCCCTGTCAAATGAGGGGGACAAAATGGTGTGCTAGGCAAGTTGGGGGAGTGGATACCCTTGCCCCCCCTAAAATTACCCCATGAACCATACAAATGGCAGCCGCGTGCTGTATAAAGCATACAAACATAATACAACCTACTGCATGCAGTAAACAATCTATGGAAAATCCAGAATTTGAAATTTAGGAAAATTCACAAACTTTGTGTGTAAGAAGACAACTTTCTTCTTGGGAGCTTCCCAGAGTAAAATCTGTTTTTAGGGAACTGCTACGGATACATCAAAATGTGCTATAAACAAAATGTAAAAAATAAAAATAGAAAAACATCTGCCTTTTCTAAAAACATTTTTGGAATTTTAAATCATTCTGTAATTGGGACTTGAATATGCACAGAGAAGGGTTCAAGCAGAAGGGACTTGAGTGAGCAGGATGGGGCAGCATTGCCTGCTCACGCGGTGCTGAGCGATGGGGGTGGGGGCTGGGATGGAGATCGGACACCACAGCTGCTCCTGTGATGAACGTGCAAGAGATTAGGGTATGGGGATGGGCTCAGCTGCAGGAACCAGTGCCTGCATACCATCCATCTCCTCCGCCTGACAGCACATTTTCATCTTCATCTGATGACTCCTCATCTGGAGTGTTTGAGCCAATTGCCCAGGAGTTAGGGCAGGAGTAGGCAGGCTGCTGCAGTGAAATGGTGATTGATTTCTTCGTTCTGAAATACATAATCCATTTGGGAGCCCATGACTTTGC
This sequence comes from Ambystoma mexicanum, assembly GCF_040938575.1. Classification (NCBI taxonomy): domain Eukaryota; kingdom Metazoa; phylum Chordata; class Amphibia; order Caudata; family Ambystomatidae; genus Ambystoma; species Ambystoma mexicanum. Next base: position 1,103,451,196 of record NC_090930.1, on the reverse strand, counting down.
CTCCCAGGGCTCTTCTGGAGGAAATAAGGTTGGCTTGAAAGTACTGCTCGGCCATTGCAGTCCCAGAGCTTGGCGCTGGAATTCTAAAACCCGGTCCTGAAAGCCCAGCTCTTTAAGGCACCTCATGTTTGCATTACATGGAATGGCACTGTAACCCTCTGTTTGTTTGCACGTTCTTGTGACCAACCCTGCCCTAGACCATCACCTGGCGTCTTAATTTGGACCCTAACTCCCCGTCCTCTTCTCCTTCCCTTTCTCTCCTGGGCCAAGATTTGGAAAGCGGCCCCTGACCTTCCCCTTCACACTACGCTTTCTCGTCCCTTCTCCACTCCGCTTCACCTGTCAGGGCCCAGAAAACTAAGCTGGGAGCCTACTCAACCTTCCCTGAACTCTCTGCCCTTTTGCTCCCCCTGTCCACTAGCCTTTCATCTGCTAGAATACAGAAAGCAGTCCATTGGCGTGACAGTCCCATGACTCCATCTCCTCCGATTCCCTGTGGGCAATGCACTATGCTATAAAACACCAAATAAATTAATAAAACAGATGAATCTCACTTGATGCTCTCTTGGCAAAACTGCCCTGCACCACCATCTCTAGAAATGGAACACTGACATCTCACAGCATCACCAGGCAGAACTTGGTGCTCTCCAATCACCTCTGAGGATAACTGGCCCATCCCGTCAACATATTCCTATGGGGAATATGACATCAGATACCAAAAACTGCCTTATATGACTCTCATAAGTATCTTATAAGAACTTGTGAGAAAGTAGTGGGATTTTTTGGAACAATAATAAGAACGTCATAAAAAACTGAAATGACACCCACATAATTATTGATATCTTATATAATAGTATACGTTTGAAGTAGGATTTGTGTAAGATCTTATACAATTCCGATAAGATCCTTATAAGAAAATCAATGCAGAATTCTCAGATGGCATGGGATCTGGGTTATCCTGCGATTGCATCCCTGCTCGAACCTCTCCCACTAGTACCTCACTCTGAGGCAGAGGCAGAGGCCTCGGCACAGTCTTAGTTATATAAACACTTGGCCATCCACAAACTCAAAGCTCAAAATTACAACTGGGGGTAGGAGACTACTACACTCACTGCAACATGGCCCTCCTGATCTGAGGGTGTTTGCTCTGCGATGCCATAACCTATTAAAGGGCAATGGTTTTAGAACTATGAGAAGAACTAGCGGAGGATAATGAATACATTAAGACTAATATGCCCTCCCCATCATTCAAGAAGGTCAAGATGGCCCAGCACACAGAGTGTCCTTCTACATTCACAAACTGTACAGTGGTCTGCAACCTTCGACTCTCCAGATGTGTTGGACTTGAACTTCCATCATCCCGTGCCAGTATAGTCAATCGTGAGGGATCAAGGGAGTTGTAGTCCCAAAAATCTGGCAACCCACAGTTTATAGACCCCAAGAAATGTGGTATTTAGACTTCTTTTGACATCCAGCTCTCAATCACCTTTCAATGGAACAAGGAAAACAGGCGGCACTTGCTGCCTTCTACCACTGAAGCACAGTAAGAAAAATAAGCATATCTGTGCCTTAGAACATTTTATAAATGTCAACCACCAAAAATATAAAACTGATACAAAGAATGCTAGTGGTGCCCAGCCTCCCCACCTCAAATCTGAAGACCTCATCAACATTCATTCTGAGAAATCCACAGCTTGTGACAAGACAATGGCCATTGATTCTTCGTCATCTTGGGGCGCCTTGCCCCACGTTGTATTTTTTTTATATGTGCCAGTTGACACTGACCATCCATCATCTTCAGTTCCACCACTGTACACCTTCAGCAAGATGGCGCATAGGTAGAGGATAACCCTGTCTCTTACAGCCACACTCTGGTAAATGATGTGCCTATTGTTGGAGGGCGGGACCACTGCAGCACTTATTTACAATGTGTGAGTGTAGTAGTGACACTCAACTGATCTAGACATGGAGGCACAACTGAAAACAACATATAGCAAAAGCACCTCAAAGGACAAAATTTGCTATATGTTGTTTTCAGTTGTGCCTCCATGTCTAGATCAGTTGAGTGTCACTGCTACACTCACACATTTTAAATATGTGTTGCAGTGGTCCCACCCTCCAACAACAGGCACATCATTTACCAGAGTGTGGCTGTAAGAGACAGGGTTACCACCCCCTTTGTTTGCTCTTCTCATAGGTCCTTTCTGATCCCTGAGGGTGGTATTCCCAGAAATCGGACCTTTCCTAATTTTTCAAAATAGACATAGGCAGAGGATGACATTTTTCATTGTCTTGCGGGACAAGAAAGATATCTTCCTGCTGGTAATGCGGATGGCAGCAGTGGTGAAGATCCTATACATTTGAAAGCTCACTGGATGACACCAGAGTATGGCTCTGGCTAAACTTGGCAGTGGTCACCATATAGACCTTCCTCTCCTCCAGTACTCAAATGGATACAAACATTGACTAGCAGTTGCCTGGTAGACCTCTTACACCATCTATTAAGCAGACAATTCTTCAGGAGCTGGGTCATGTTCATGAACTTCAGCGTGTAGTCAAGCAGTGTCTCCTCCATATTGGAAGAGGGGGTGAAATCTTGCAGGGGGCCTCCCACTGCGCCGGGCTGAGAGGGCAACTGATTATGATTATGATTGGTTATTTATAACGCACTTAATACCCAGAGGATTCTAAGTGCGACCCGGGGATTGAACCTGTGTTGGTCTGTGTCGTCTTGCTTCCAAGGCGCGTGTGTTGCCCCTGAGCTATCCTCCTGAGATCACTGAGTGTGCAAATGCAGTGCTACAAAATAAAATATGAAAATACAAATAACAACTACAGAAAACACCAAGAAGTGGCAATCATAGATATCGAGTAAAGAGAGGAGGGACATCGCCAATACTTCCAGGTGGTGAGTGATCAAACCACCTAAGCGGACGATTTCAAGTGATGTTGGCCATGCTCATCCCCACACTCCAATGTATAACGCAAGTGACTGGCAGCCCCTCCATGGATAAACATACCTTGGTCTTACCCATAATCATGACATACGCCCTATCACAACCTGCCCAGCCTAAACAAACACACCCCTCAAACCTCTGCAGTGATGGTCACATTGTTTAATGTCTGTCCACTAGAATGAATAGACCCAATCTCCAGCACATTACACCCCATCAGCAACAATTCTTCTATTGAGAGCACCACAGAACATTTGGAAGGACTCCCCAGTGATGGTGTCTGAAACAGAGGTGGAGCAGAAAACCACCCACCTTTTTTCCTAAGGCATACATCATGACAGAAGACCAGGAGGAAAAGCCACACATCTAACTACTAGAGCAGTTTATCAGTCAATAAAAGAAGCTACATAGAGCCAGATGGAACAATATATACTACCCACATGATTCCCTGATACAGCTTCACAAGAGAGATGGACAGCTCGTGATAAAATACTTCCCGGTCCGCCTGCGCTGCAAAGGTCATCCTATCAGTAGAAGAGCAAAGCCATTGCACCATTACATCAAGCCTGCCATGCAAACAGGCATTTGTTGCTGACAATGTAAGCAATGTAAGCATCTGTGTTTGTGCAAGGGAGTCGGCGCCACGGACCATTGCTGGTGCACATATGGCTATATGCGCTGTAGAATAGGCACACCGGGGTAGAAGTAGGGGAAACAATTTCCAGGTACCATTCAGCATCATTCAGGCACACTCACACACGAGCACATACACAGATACACTGGCCCTCATTACGACCCTGGCGGAGTGGGTTTACGCCAGCGGTATTCGCGGCGGACCCGTCCGCCCTACTACGAGTTCCCGTAGCGCCATGGAGCCGTTTTCCGCCTGGTTTTTCCAGGCGGAGAAATCCATGGCGCTACGGGACCTTGTTGTTAATTACGCCACCGTATTTTACGGTGGCGTAATTAACGCCTTCCCCACTCCCATTATACCCTATGGGGCAAAAATGGGAATGGGGAAGGGTAAAATGGGGAATGGGGATTTACCGCCCCGCCAAGGTCGGCATGGGGCGGTAAATCCGCCAACCCCCATGGCGGTATCGGCAGCTTTCCGCCGTGCTCCATGGTGCATATTGCACCACGATCTCCGCCAGGGTTGTAATGAGGGCCACTGTGTCAAATGAGGGAGGTGGCTCCACCAAAATTTGAAACCATCCGATTGTACAGATGCACACAGGTGTACTATGGAAATATTCATCCTAGAGCATTATTATTCTTATTATTATTATTATTATTATTATTATTATTATTATTACTATTATTATTATTATTATTATTATTATTATTATTATTTTTGTATTCATTGACCATGGGCCTGGCTTCGAGAAGCAACAAAGCACTTTACAGAGGTATACAACATTACAGATACACAATGGAGAGTTTTACGGAGTAATGCAACTGAACAGATATACAGCGGGGGTAGGATGCCAAGGGGCACAGAGGAGGGTCGCAGCTGTACAGGGTGGTGGGTTGGAGAGGGGCGGATGGCATCTAGCGAGTCAGGTGGCATCAGGGGCAACATGATGGCTTAGCTGTTGAGGAGGACAGACTCCTTGAAGAGGTGGGTCTTGAGCTCTTCTCTGAATTGTAGGACAGTAGGGTTGAGTCTGATGCTGATGGGGAGTAGGTTCATGCGCACCCATGGCTGATACTGAAAGTTGGGTAGAGCAACTTCACCCATCACAAGTGCAGTCTAGGGCACACGTTATGAGGAGACTTCAAAATGGGTACTGCTTGTTTGTAAATGGCAGACCAAGAGAATCATGATAGGACCTTTGCAGAAATGCCAAGTGAAAATTACATAAAAGGGTAAACGTCCTTGCAATGATTGCTGCTAAACATATCTATGAGTATATATATATATATATATATATATATATATATATATATATATATATATATATATATGTATATATATATATATATATATATATTTATTTTTTTTTTTTTTAATAATATATTTGTACAGCGCAAATCTAGCTCGGAGGCAACTGGGTGTCGAATTGGTTATAGAGCAAAGCATGTGTAGCAAGTATTTGACAAGTCATCAACTAAACCTTGGTACTAGTCTTCACAGTAAAATATACAGATAGAGGTGTTCACAGGATATTCGGAATCTAGGTTAAAGCAAGACAGTGTTGGAAGAGCCAACGCTTCAGTTCTTTCCTAAACTGAAGATGACTTGGAGGAGCCTGGATTGCCACCAGGGTGAAATTCCAGAGGACCGGAGTATGGCGTAAGAAGAAGGGGAGGGAGCAAGGGGTTAGTAGGAAAAAAGGGGAAGTGGGAATTGTACTGCCAAGCCCAAAGTCTGCACGTGACTGCATATATTAAAGCGAAGGAGATACTGTGAACCTCCAAATGATCAGAGTCCATAACATGCATGTCCACTAAATGGCCTCTTTGCACTTTTATAGAGAGCAACTGTGGTTTACTAACCAAATAGAGGATTAAAATAAACAAAGTCATCAGATGTTTTCGGAGGCATATCATTCTCTGTAGAGAACAGAGACTTAAAGGTTTGTAGCAATCTATTAAACACATGCAGAAAACAATATGGCTTGATCGCAAAACAGGTACAGTGATCAAGTACTTAAAAGGTAATCTGCACATAATACACGACCCATGGCAACTCCTTAACCACCTCCAAGATGGCTTATCAATACCCTTACCCTAATGCCCGAGGGGGTGCATCACAGGCACAGCCAGGCTGGATGGATGATTGTGAGGCTGACATCTCAAGGCGGTGGCCTAATCTATGAATCCACCAATTTTAGCAGGGGATTTCCAGAGCTATGAAGGGGTCCCAAAAGACTCAATAATTACCTAAATCATATGCCATAACTGAGGGCCTGTCTCACTTACAATTATTGGTTGGTGGGACTATTGATATCTGACTCAAAGATTGTTTTTTCACTGAACCATGAAACATTCTTTTCTAACTAAGTTGATTGCACCGGTCCCCAAAAGAAGTTGACCATGACATATCCGTCATCAAGAGTGCTATGAAACTGTGCTTTTCTTTTCATAAAGCTACAGAACCTGAGGAAGCAGGGCATTACCCGACTGGTACTGCCCCCCCTCCTCGGGTTGTATTGCTATTAGTACCCCGGCACATTTTACCGGAGTACTAATAGTAGGTTTTCTCGAGTTTGAAATGGCATTGAGACCGTTCCTCAATTCGAGAAAGACAAAGCTAAGAACATGGCTGCTAGGGATTAGGGAGAAGGGATTACATGTAGTCCCTTCACCCTTTTCACAGCGACCATTAAAAAGATAAGAAAAAAAAAACAATAGTAATGGCTGCCATGGATCAGTGTTAAGGGACTACACATAGTACCTTCTCTCTTTCCATGGCGACCAGACAGAGAACGGGAAGGAAGTTAGAGGGACACGAGTCTTTGTCTGCCAGTTAATGACCTGGTGAGGGCCAATTAGATGCATTGTTACAATCTGATTGTCCCTCACCGGGTACTAACTGGAAATCATCTTTCTTAACACAAACTTTTAAGATATGCGTTGGTGACAATTATAAAGACTAACGGAAAGAAAATGTGCTTTCATGAAAATAACTAGTCTTTGAATGGTGGGTGTGTGGATGTCTGAAAACCCCCAAAATCGATCTTGCTACCAGCCACTTCTGATGAAATTAAAAGCTAAGCCTGGAAATGCATCCTAAAATGTTGGCCAGATGTAGCAGGTGATAGTAAAGCAGAGAGAACGGACTGTAAGTTCTGCAAGTGGCTGATGCCATCCTAAACTTGAAACTGTGCTAAAGGGCAATGTCGTCTAGCCCTGGAGGCAGCAGGTCACACTGGAGCTGGAGGTGACGCTTTCTTCAACAGCACAATCAACAAGCAAATGGCCAGGTGGCCTAGTCCTCTCAGACACACTTGTGCATCAACGCCTCCAACTTACTTTTAATTAGGTCACAATCCTCCTTGCTGTTTCAATATAATCATCACATAGCAAACTTGTTAAAAAAATGTCCCTTGACTATTTAATCAATATCACAATTCAGGTTAAAAAAGCAATACATATTATCAAAACACAAATACATTTTCGCGAACAATTATGAAAAGTGCAATAGTGCAACTAGGAACTGGAGAAAAGTATGCGTGCTTCGCAGTGTTAACACAATAATTTCTTAATGACAATATTGAGGGACAAAACGAAAAAGGACAAACATCCTTGGGTGTATCTCAGTCTCACTACCACTATTGTCATTGAGAAATGTTTGGTATGTGATAATTTTATTGAAACAGCAAGGAGGATTTTGACCTGATTAAATCTAAGTTGGAAGGAATGGTGGAGACGTTGATGCACATGTGTGTCTGAGAGGACTAGGCCGTCTACCCATTTGCTTGTTGATTGTGCTGTTTCACCCCCCTTGAATGAGGGGTGGCTGTCCGTTCCCTAGGAATAAACAGTAGGGGTGACCCATTTGTTGATGAGAGACTTTCTTCAATAGTACATACACAGGGGCCGCCAGCAGAAGGTTCAGCCTGCAACTGGAATGCAGCAGGAGGTGGCAATGGAAGGAAATACACACTAAGTCGTGCTGCCTATCCTGTCACACCCATGTTCATTCCAATCGTCAGGCCGTGTTGCTCTTTGAAGTGACTGTGTCCAAACACGGTGGTTGCCCTTCTGTAGGGCAGTGAGAATGTGCAGCCCCTCCTCCATGTCACAGAGTTTTCACTTGTGAGGTTTACAAGGTTTGCAAACATTCCCAATCAGCGTGATCACTGAGGGCAGAGGTGACACGTGTGCAGGATGTAGATGTATAGATATGACTGCACATCCATCACTGTGCACACACACACACACTCAGGTTTGCACGTGTGGGGATACTCTGCGCACACGCTTCAGATCTGGAGTCCTGGCTTCCCTGGTTCGCTTCTTCTTACTTATGCTAGGGTTGATGGGATGCAGGACACTTTTGGGAATGTGATTCCAGCCACTGAGTAGAATGTGTGCAAACATTCCTTGCCAGTGTAGTCACGAAGCATGGGTCTAGCCCTCTCTAAGCCATTGTGGCTTACACCACCTCTTTGAGGGCTTCTAACACCGCCATCTTTCTCACTCTGTGCAGGGTTGGACTGGGGCATAAAATGGGCACCAATGAAAAAGTGGCCCGTAGTTTCAAATGGCAATTCATTCCTTTTGTGACAGACTGTTTGCGTAGTACCCAAAGGGGGAGTTTTTTTTATAACATGCGATGCAATTTGTGCATTTTATATTTATCCAGCAACATTGCTCGAAAGTGCTAGACGCTTAGTGAAGTAACTCATCAAACTGTCACACTTTGGCCAAAGAAAGAGGCCCCCACTAGCATTTTGCGGTTTTGGGACGGGCATTGCCCTACAGGCCAGCCCGAGCCTGGCTTTGTGTCACGTCTATAGCACATCATATTTATGTTCCCCTGTGAGCTGTCTTGGAATGGAATGGCGTGAACTTTAATGTTGCACTTGAGGGTGTGGTAGTATGCCTCACTGCTGGCAATGTTGTCACTCTGTGTGTGCTTATTGTCCTGTCTTTCTGAATTTGTAAGTGCAGATGTCACATGTTATACCATTTCCTTCGAGCTTGCCACTTGCTTAGCCACTTCCACTTCATGGCACATTGGTCCGCTCCCCTGGTCGTGCTCACATGTGGGGTGCTTGGTACTTTGGGGGGTACACCATATGTTTGCTTTAGTTCAAATCTCAATTTTATTTATTTATTTGCATTTTTAAAGCGCTCACACAGCCCGGGGGCATCGAGGCACTGTTACAGGAATATGTCTTTTAGTTGCATATTTATAACGTGCTTAATACCCAGAGACCCAGAGATTTCTAAGTGCGGACCCGGGGATCAAGCCTGTGCTGCTTTGTGTCGTCTTGTTTCCAAGGCGAACACGTTGCCGCTGAGCTATCCTCCCGGGACATTTTTTTGTGGTCATTTTTGTCACTTTCTCCCTCTCCTAGGTTGTTTGCTTAGTTTCCAACCACCTTCCTACTATTGCCCGTCTTTGTGAACATTAACTTGAATGCCCTGCTCTGTAGTTCATTTTTGTCGTTCACTTTTCATCCCCAATTACGAGGTAGGCAGACAATGTGCACAGATCCCAAAATGGTGACGTTGACTTAGTAGTACCCAGAATGCCATTCCCCAAAGTACTTGAGTGTAGACTGCACATTAGAATTGTTTTGGGGGGGTTCTGCAGCTCCCCTGGAAAGATGTTCTTTGCGTACCAACTGCCCAACCATTGTGTCAATTGTGGATATTGTAGATGAACATTAATAATCACGTTTTATGTATGAGATAAAGTGCCCCCTATTGTACATTACAAGGATATTGCAATTGGTTATTTATAACGCACTTAAAACCCAGAGGTTTCTAAGCATGGACCAGGGATCGAACCTGTGCTGCTAGTTGTCCCACTGCTATCCTCCCGAGCCAAGTCGCGGAGGAGTTCTGTGACCAAACAGAGGAAAGAGGCCAAAGGCTGAGTTCCTTAATAAGGTAAAGGGACTCCGAAATGAGTTGCGATATAATTTTGACCTTCAGTGGGTGGTATATTTCTTATAATACATGGCCATAGACTGTCATCCTCCTTAACACGTGGCCTCTTCTAATTGAATGTAAGAGACCTTCCAGTTCTTGATGCGTATAATTAATGTAGAATCTGAGTTTTAAAAAATCACTGACATGCAGATTCTAATATATTGCAGAAAGACGTCTAAACAGAATAAAAAAATTCATTGAAAAATAATGTGTCATTTTAAATAAATGCCTATGCAAACAGATTCTTTCTTTCCCCTGTTCAACTCCAGCAGGGAAGATAATACACACTCCTGTGAACAGTTCCATATCAATGAATGGCGGTAAAATGTTGCAGAAAGAGATTTTAGAAGAAAGGAATCTGAAAAGCCAGTCATGACTTTAAATAAGTGCTGCAGTGACGTTTGGAATCCTGCCCTTTGCTGACTCAGGCAGAAGGCAAAGTGGGCACTCCAACAAAGCAACTGAATTTGAATGATTAGAGTTAAAGCAGTGATGTCACAGCTAGACTGAAAAATAAAACATTTGTTACAGGCTGATATGTATTATATATGGGATAAAATACCCCCTATTGTATTTTATAAGGATATTTGCAAGTCACCGAAAAAGTTCCCTGACCAAATGGAGGAGGCTGAAGGCGGAGTTCCTTTATAAGGTCACGGATCTCCGAGGTGACGTGCAATATCCTTTTCCATACGTTAGGGGGTATTTTATTACTTGGAATACATGGCCACACAATCTCATCCCCCTTAGTACCTGGCCTCTTGCTTAATCTAATGTAAGAGATCTTCCAGTCGCTGAGCCATATAATCAGTGCAGAATGGGTTTGGATTAAATAAAAGCTCATAATTAGCTCCTAATGTGTTGCAGAGAAGGTTTAAACATTTTAATGAAATGCAATGAATTTTTTTTTAATTCTGTACAAAGTAATATGACGCAGTTTTAAAAATTCTCCCATAAACAGTTCCTTGGCAATTCGTCGCTAAAAAATGTTATAGTTACTAGGAATCAAACTTTGTTCGAAGCACTAACTATGCTACTCTTTTTATTTTTCTGCACTTGTATAAAGAAAGGACTGCTGCCCCCATCCTAAAAATGTCTAGTTTTCTAACAAAATCTGCCTTCGGTGATGATCTGAGAAATGAGGTTGTGGGACTGGGGTTGGACACTTTGCCTGAGTAATGTCTTTAATTCAATTAGGCTGACAGAGGCAATTCCTCTCTTGCAAGCATCAGTCAGTAACAGGCAGCCTTGAACTTCCTTTATGATTCTTCCCTGATCATGACTTGTGCTTTCTACTGTCCAAATCACTCAGGGCGCTTGAACCGGGTACAAGTGGCAGGCTGACCTTTCAATACATTCATTCTTCATACTTCGAGGTAGGTCTGGCTCCATTTTTATGGGTGAGCACTGGTGCTGGGGTTGAGTTGGCAACTCCTGACTGGCTGCACCTTGCCTGGCCACCTTGCCCTGGGACAGCGCAGTTGCTGATGTGCATGCATGCCTTGCAGATGGGGGGCAACACTTGCAAGTCCAAAGCTGGCAGTATGGTGTCTACGACAGCATGGACTGGTAGAACCCCTTAATTCCGCAGCTAGCAGGGCCTTTCAGACGACCAGTATCAAATTCTAGCAGAAATTCCATACCCAGGCCAAATTTTAAAAGACATGTTGACTTTGGCCATTAAGGCACAGAAAAATTTCACTACCGCAGCTGTTTTGTACAGCTTCCTGACACAAAACATTTTTTCTGATCCGGAAGAAATGTTTCTACATGCAAAGTATCATAAGCTCCCGAATGTCCAGGCGTCTTTTCTCCAGAGACGTCAAGTGTCTTTGAAAGTTGCATTATTGAAAAAGTGTTTGCCTGTGGAGAGACGATACTCTGAACCCCACAGGGCAGGAGGATGTGGTTTGTAAGTTGGAAGACCGGCATAAGTAAAGGTTATGTTATGTTACGTTATGTTAAGGAGATGTATTAAGCACTCATTCGCCCAAGGGCATCTTGGCGCTGGCGTAAGAGAGAGAGCAACCTAACCTGCAGGAATGCTAAAACGGGTATGTTTTCAAGGCTTTTCTAAAGTTGAGGTGATTGACCAAATTTTTCAAAAACAAGGGAAGGTTATTCCAGTGCAGAGCTGCGGCAATAGAAACAGCGCCACCACAATACGGCAGTGTCGGAACAAAGGAACAACAAGAAGGCCAGCTGTGACAGAACACAAGGAACGTGTGGGAAGATAGCGGGAGAACTTGTCACAAAGATATTCAGCCTCTTGAGGATGTAAGGCGCGATGGAACAGGCAAAGAGCTTTAAAAACAATGCGCTGGGCCACCGGCAGCCAGTGTAGTGAACACAGCACTGGGGATATATGTGCACCATAGGGGGAACCAGTGATGACCCGGGCAGCCAGATTTTGTAGCCGTTGAAGCCGCTGAATAAGACCCTTAGGCTGGGCTAGATACAGAGAATTACAGTAGTCGAGCTGACTAAGCACAATGGCAGCCATTACTGGGGAATGCATATGGGGAGGTAACCACTGTGGAGCCTTCCTCAAGATTCTAAGATGGAAATGCCCTGCTTTACAAACAGCAGCAACTTGGGATTACATTGAGAGTGAAGCCGAAATGATTACCCCCAAATTCCTCACCTTGTCAGCTGGCATATGAAGGGGACCCAGAGAAGAAGGCCAGAAGGAAGACATCCATATTGACGGATCGGGAGGAGAACCCACCACTAGCACCTCCGTCTTATTCCCATTCAACTTCAGCCAGTTGTGGTTCATCCACTCCCCCACGGAAGCTAGGCACCCCCCCAGGCGCGACTACAAATCAGCCTGATCAAGATTTAAACGGATCAGGATCTGAGGGTCGTCAGCATACGAGTAGCACCTGACACTGAAGGAGTGGATGAGACAAACAAGAGGCCAGATGTAAATATTGAAGGGAATTGGGGACAAGGCAGAGCCTTGGGGAACACCACATACAAGTGCAAAAATAGAAGAGAGAAATGGAGGAAGTGAAACAGTCTGAGTTCTCTCAGTAATGGTAATGGATTGAGTGGTAGTCGCCCAGCCAAATGATAGCACCCTTAGCCTGATAGGGGTTATAAGAGGAAGAGTGGAGGCAAAGGGCAAGCACTACGTCAGAGCGAGCAATTAAACACTGTTTCAAGTAAATTACGGTTTGAAAATGTTTTTAATGCCGTCACGGTGATGCTGATAAGAGGTTCCCTCTCTGAGACCATTACTGCCACGTGCTGGCAATCATGGCAAGGTTTACTGTATGGGTGTGGCTTAAAACATGGGTTTAAGTAGTGTAAGTGACCTATCGTGACTCTGCGCTTGTACAGCCGTGTATCCTTTAAACATGGGAAAAGAAAATCCTGAAAAATGTAAACTCCCAGTTCTGTCAGCAGCAGGGCAGGCTTGGCATGGTCAGCTGGCATGCTGGCACAGCTAAGGAGTAGAGAATGTTGGATGTTTAAGCTATATTTGATGCGCCGTTGGCACTGGCAGGTAGGTATCTACTTGAGGAAGGTTCTGAATGCATGTAAGGGAGTGCCCTCTTCTCTGTTCAGAATTGCTATTGCAAGCCAGATCTATCTTGTGACTCGGGAAGGGGACAGCTGTCAATTGGAGATGGGCCAGAGAATTGCTGGTTTTCACCCTACTGGCCAAAGGTAATGGCGACACTGCTGTGGGGAGAAAATGCAGCAGTTCAGTTGGGAATTCTGGTCAGAGGTGGTAGCCTGAAACTGCAGCACGGCAGTCTACTCCAGTCTAGCCAGCATGCCGTACCACAGGCAGCAACCCAAGCAGCCCCATTGCTCCTTTTCTAACAGCCTATTGGCAGCTGACAGTGGAAATAAGAGTCTATCCACCAAGGTTAAATAAGGGCAAGCGGCTCGCTTCGAGCTTCCGGAATGAGAAGACACTCGTTCACCAGGAAAGTTTCTCCTGCACCACAAACATGGAGCGGCCACCTGGGGGAAGCAAGCTGAGCCCTCTACCCAGCTTCTTCTCCTTCGAAAATGACAGGGGCTGGAGCAGGTAGGCCACATATCTGGTGAACTCAGTGGCAGCTAATGGCCCGCCATCAGCCTTTTCAAACCCAGCATTCTGTTCGTGCATGCTAAGCCAGTTTAGATGGTTTATTATTGCACATACATAACTGTTTTCACAGAACTTTACTTTTATGACATGTATTCATGTCTTTGTTTTTCTTGTCTCATGTTGCCTTTTAACGGGAAAAAATCTAATCGTAACAAAAGTCTGCGGTCTTATAGACAAATCATGAGCAAATTGAAGGAACCCTGGACCTAGGTATGATATGACATGATATGATATAACATTTATAACGCGCCTGTACACAATTGTTTCGAAGTGCGACAAGGTGATTTTTTACATCTTGTTATAGTTTAACATACAGTGAAAGCCCCACTCAAACCCATATCAAAAAAAGAAAATGCCCTCAGATCAGAATAGGATTCAATATTGAAGGTAATTTCATCATCAAATAGGAAGAATATTAATTCAGGAAATAATTCAATTTAAGCGTAGAGGATAAAAACTCAGCAGGAGGAACTCTGGCGTAAGAAACACATGTAGGGCAATGTGTCTAATCTGTGGCAGAATTGTAATTAAAGCAGGGAATTGAGATCAGTGACAAGTGATCCGCATATAGGGGAGGAATCCCAGTCTCTAGAAGGTGATCCAGATCTAAAGAGAACCCCTTGATCTCATATGAGAGTCCCGATCGAAGGGAAGATTCCAACGAAAACAAAAGGCTGGGATACAATTGGTTTAGTGGTTCCACTCACTGTTGGCTTTTATAGGACGTTGTGGCACTAGAACAAATAACATGAGAGCCAGTGCCCATCAAAACCTAGAAGGTGACATGATGTGAAGTTGCAACTTGCTAAGTCATTGATGTCACAAAGGTGCTGTCCGATTCTTCTCAAAGAGTGGAAGGATATACAGACTAGTAAACAATGAAACAGGAAAAACATAATTTCTCAGAATAGCTAAGAATCTGCAAGACATTCATATTACAATGTGAACGTTAAAGGCTGGGATCAGACTTGTGTGCTGTCCTGTTTCAGACATATATTTCAGGGCTCCTCAAAACCTACAAACATCCAAGGGTGCATGGAAGGCTACCCAAGAAAGATGTGTTTGAATCTTACACAGTTAAATGATACTAGTCATAATTGAAAAATCTTTCTATAGCCATAGGTGGCAAAGCTTGATATCGTCCGTTATTTGAAGGAATTGTGGTCCGCCAACAGCAAGCATAGGAAGAGTTTGGTGGTGGACCAAGGCAAGACTTTAAGGGAGTAATTCGTAGAATTTAGCGCAGAAGCACGCGGGCAACGCAGAGAGGGAACATGCGCCAGACTTCACCAGCCGCATGCGCCAAAACCCATTTTCACGCACAGCATATTCATGGATACTTACATCCATAATCAGCCGTGGCGCAGAGTGGTGCAGCGACCCTGCAGCAGCGCCAGTTACACCCCCAACCCCGCCCCGTGCGCCAAAAACATCGCACAAATCCCCATCATGGCACAAAGGCCAGTGGACCATCATACAGCCCCCAACCACGAAAACGCGCTAAAAACGCCACTCAGCCCTCATGCACCAGCGAAATCACGTGTAAAACTCCCCGCGCACCCCTGGAATACGTGTACCCTGCTCGCGCCAGCCCAATTGCGTGTAAAGCTCCCTACGCACCCCTGGAACACGCGTACCCCGCTCGCGCCAGCAAAATCGCATGTAAAACTCCCTGTGCACCCCTGGAATACGGGTACCCCGCTTGCGCGAGCCCAATCACGTGTAATTCTCACTCCCGTACCCCCAGATTCACGCAGCAGTGTGGTGAGAAGCCACATACACCCCCTGCAGCCACACCACGCCACAGGGGTCCACCCTACACCCCTCCCCATGCCCTGCAGGCAGCCCATCCACCCTCTCCATGCCCCGCAGGCAGCCCATCCACCCTGACCATGACCCACAGGCAGCCCATCCACCCTCCCCATGAACCGCAGACAGCCCACCCACCCTCCCCATGACCCGCAGGCAGCCCACCCACCCTCCCCATGACCCGCAGGCAGCCCATTCATCCACTCTGACCATGTCCTGCAGGCAGCCCATCCACCCTCCCCATGCCCCGCAGGCAGCCCATCCACTCTGACCATGCCCCGCAGGCAGCCCATCCACCTTCCCCATGCCCCGCAGGCAACCCATCCACCCTGACCATGCCCCACAGGCAGCCCGTCTACCCTCCCCATGACCCGCAGGCAGCCCATCCACCCTCTCCATGCCTCACAGGCAGCCCATCCACCCTCCCATGACCTGCAGGCAGCCATCCACTCTGACCCAGCCCCACAGGCAGCCATCCACTCTGACCCTGCCCCGCAGGCAGCCCATCCACCCTCCCCATCCCCCGCAGGCAGCCCATCCACTCTGACCATGCCCCGCAAGCAGCCCATCCACCCTCCCCATGCCCTGCAGGAAGCCTCTCCACCCTGACAATGCCCCGCAGGCAGCCCATCCACCCTCCCCATGCCCGCAGGCAGCCCATCCACCCTGACCATGCCCCGCAGGCAGCCCATCCACCCTCCCCATGACCCGCATACAGCCCATCCACTCTGACCATGCCCCGCAGGCAGCCCATCCACCCTCCTCATACCCCGCAGGCAGCCCATCCATCCACTCTGACCATCCCCTGCAGGCAGGCCACATGGCACCATGCACTTGGGAGCCCCGACTCATTCCCCCCCACAGACCCCCCATTGACGTGCATCTGCCAGCGGCCCCCGACTCATGTCCCCCCCACCCACTGCTCATTGACGGGCATCTGCCAGCAGGCCCCGACTCATGTCCCCCCACCGACCCCCCATCGACGGGCACCTGCCAGCAGCCCCCGACTCATGTTCCCCCCACCCACCCCCCATTGACATGCACCTACCAGCAGGCCCCGACTCATGACCCCCCAAAAACCACGTCATAACTATACAGACCCATGGCCCTAATGCCAATCCAAATACCACACCCCCACCCACCAGTACAAACACCCAACGATCCACTGCACCAACTCCATACTAGATTACCCATTCCATGATAGTCTGAAAAGAACCAGCATGCTCATCAACAAATGTCCTACAGAGCCACACAGTGGCAACACATGACTGAGCCAATGCTCATGTAGACATGCACAAAAGAAATCATAGTAGACCACACCAAGAATGAAAAATAATGAAATGTATTAAAAATAAAAACATGCAAATAAAGAAATAATGATTGCAATATGAAAAAGAAAGTGAATTCCAAGGAAAAATAAAAATCCAAAACATGAAAAAATAAAAGTGATCCATCACCAAAGTCCATAGAAATAAATCCCAAGATGAAAAGCATAAAATAAATTACTCCATGTGAATATAAAAAAAATATAGTATGTGCATGTCCATAATATTTAAAACGAAAGTCTGAAGGGTCCATTATCCCAAAACAAAAGGAACCCTACCTAAAACCCTATCTAAAATACAACTATATACAAAAAGTGGAGCAAAGTCTGTGAACTCCAAATAATAATAAAAACCAAATGAAACCTAAACCTAAATAACTATATACAAAGGCGGCGGGCTAGTCCGACGGCTCACTCATTGATGTCCCGGGCCAGGGCATCATCGAACTCCATGTTGATGTTCCGGAGGCAGGCCTGTTCCAACTCCATGCGAGTTGCCTCGAGGCACTCAGCCCGCCTCAAAGCCCTGTGCATGAAGTTTTCCACCCTGACCATTGTGAGCCATGACCTCTCTGCCCGCCGCTGCTCCGCACCTATTCGCTGGCCCAACCGCTGCCACACGGAAGACACTCCCAATCCTGGGTCCACCTGCCCACCGGCCGACGCCTGCCCCGATAATGTAGAGGGCCCAGAGGCCACATGCCTCCTACGCCGAGCCTGTTGCCGGCTTTCTGCTGCATGCCGCCACCACCACGACTGCCTATGGGTAGATGGCAACCCCGGGGCCATCATGCAGGTGCCAGGGGTCCAGTTGCTGGGGTGGCCACCTGTGCTGGAGCTCCGACTCCCAACTGTGGCAGGGATGGGATCTCCACCAACCTGGCTGCAGTGGTTGGGGCAGGTCCACAGGGGGCCATGGTGGAAGACGGCACGGAGAACGACTGGCGTATAGAGTGCACAGAGGAGGAGAGGGCTGCAAGACAGAGTGACACATGGAGGAATCCCCCGACCATGAGCCCTCTTCATGATGACATGCGTGGTCCCCCCAGGAAGCACGCACGTCATCACGATAGACACGTGTGTGCAACGTGACACCATTCAAGACGGACTCAATCCTGTCATGGGTCCCCACGTCCGCAGGTAGAGGAGTGCCAGATGACGTGGACCTCCCACCTACCTGCGGACGGGCCTGGGACGGGGCATCCCGGCTGGTGCATGGTGTTGCAGTGACTGTGTCAGGGACAGTGACATGCACAGGCCCCTCCGCGGCGACCTGTGCTGCCTCCTGCCCCTGCCCCTGGACTGCACCACTTGCATCAGTGGTACCACCCCCACCAAGCCCCATGTGCGACTCTGAAGCGGCCTCCTCCTCCATACACTCCACCAACCTGGATTGCTCTGCACCGTCTTCCGCCGTCACAAGCCCTTGTTCGGGTTCACCCGCCCCTTCCGTTGCAGCCGTAGTGGCGGACGCGGCACCAGTCCCCTCGCTCCTGGATGATGAAATTTCCTGGGAGGGTGACTGGGCTGGTGGAGGCATCAATGCCGCTTTCTTCCACAGCGTCGTCTCTGCCCTCTTCTCACTCGCTGCTGTGTAAAGGGAGACATTGAACACAAGCATCAGGGTACTGTACAATGGTCCCCTAGACAAAAAGCAATAGCACATGAGTGGCACTGTCAAACGTCACTTCCATCATGTCCCTCCACAACACATGGGTCAGTGCAGGCAACACACATGCAGGAACAGGCAGGGCACATGCAACAACCATTTGCATCCATGTCCAAGGCACCATAGAAACATCCAATGGTGGGCTGAAATGCACATGCATCAGGGGACATGCTGATCACATGCTCACACATCACCGGAGGGTCATGCATCTGGCCTCGTATATCCCCAGACACAGTGGATACAAGGATGACTAGGCTGTATCAGTGAATCAACACATCATCATGGACATGTGTCATGCATCCATGGTGTTTACCAGTCACTCACACACAACTCAGACACACGGACATGTACACCATGCATGTCCATTACAGAAGCACCCATCGCTCACACCCCAAACATGTCCAAGTACAGACACAGGCATGCATACATGTGTTCATTCTGCATGCTGCTCCGCATGATGCTTTGTAACACATACACCATCCATGTGGGTCATGCCTTACTGGACTCACATGCAGCACCATCATGTCCCTGAACACACACATCCATACATGACCCATGTCGCACATACAGCCAACTACCAGCACACTGCAACATGCATTGTTTTAAACGGGAATGCATGGGCACTTACCGCTCGACTCCAGACGGGCCTGCATCCTGAGGATCTGTTGATGAAGCACTGGGAGAATGCGCTCCAGGACCCTCATCTGCTGGGTGGTAAGGTGAATCCGGTGCCCCTCTGCATCTGCTGCGTTGAAGAGGTGCTGGGCCTTCTTGAGGGTCCTGGACTTGTTGTCCTCCCAGCGCTTCTAGACATGTTTGATGTTGCGGGGTGTCACCCCCTCTGCATTGATGGCACCCACTATGTTCCTCCAGATCCTCTTCCGTCTTTCCTTGTCGGCGTGCAATGGTGTGAAGAGGGCATCATAATGCCCCAGGACTTGCTCCACTAGGATGCCAACTTCATTTGCAGTGAAGCTAGCAGCCCTCTGCCTCTCTGCTGGGGGGTTGCCACTGGTGCCGGATGGTGTTGCGTTGGACATGGCAACCCCCGAGGCAGGTGTGGGTGGGCAACTGGGTCCTGGGGCTCTGCTGTGGAGCGATGGAACACCAGTCAGGAGTCTTCTGTTCCAGCAGGGGTGGTCACAGCAACTGGACTCCTGCATATGGCTGATGTGCAGGCACCAAAAGGCAGGGCACTGTTGGCAGCAGGCAGGCAGCAGCAGATGGCTTGTAGGAGGCTCCCCAGGGCTCTGGGGGGCAGGAAAATGGCCTTCTGGGCAGGAGCGTGGTCTTCTGTGTGTTGTTGCGTGGCCAGCTTGATGCAGATTGAATTGGCACGTGAAAAAACAGCGCATCAGTGTGTAATTCGAGGAAAGGGCCTTAGCGCATAAGGGCGTGACGTAATGCGCACGGACATTTCCTTCTGCATGTGTTAATGGTCTGCGCGGGTCTGCAGCGCACTGTACGTGCTTTCAGTGGAGACCGTCGCATGTGTTTTTCCTACTTTGGAGTTCACACGTGGTTACAGTGCCTACGCGTATTTCTTTTCCACGCAAGGCAGACGGTGAGTCGTGCACGCTATTGCACGCTATTTTTCCCACTGCAGTTGCCCCTGTTTGTCGCATACCCCATTTATTGAGGTCATAGTAGCCCGCGTGTTAATCGCATACACTTTTTTGTGTTCCCGGGTGCCACAGCGTACGGCATGATGTTTATTTTACACGCACATGGGCTACAGGGGTTGTGTATATGTTTTTCTTGTATTTTTGCGGTGCCTGAGCATTGCATGACCATCATTTATCCCCAGGGTCCACAGGCAGCCTTGCAGGAGCACAGGGGTGCGTCTAGCATCACGTACCCTGCCCCCTTCACCCCAATTGATCAGGCAATTGTTCAGTGCAGCTCCCATTGGCATAAGTACATCTGTGCCATGGTTGGGAGGCCACCAAAGGTTAAGGGGGGCTCAGCTGGGCGTCCTGCCAGTGTTGGGAGAGGTTGGGCATGTGGCAGGGTGACCAGGGAGTGCATGGAGTCCAGGGTGGCCAGTGTGGCCGTAGAGTGGGAAGAGGAAGGGGTGCACCACAGGGGCAGGATGTCCAGCCACATACTGGTGCAGCCATGCCAACCCCCCTGCGGCTTCAGGTGATGCTGCTGTTGCATCCGACCCTGGCACCCTTGCAACCCAACAGTAAGTAACATGTGCTGACACGGGCCCACGGGTAGTGGTAGCTGCAGGTGAAGCTGTGGTGACCACCACACAACCCGCCACCCACCCGTGTTACTCATAATATGGCGGTACAGTATGCACGGTGCCAGTGATGTATCGGCACTGTACATGGCGTACCGCCTTACCCATAATGACCCCCTTTGTATGTGAGGGAGATTTTTGCCAAGTGAGTTTATCAGGTTACATGTCAGGTGTGAATGTCTCATGCCTGTTTACATTTCTCCCGTTGCACTTAATGACGATAGTGTCAAGTGTTGTGCATTTGGTTGGCTGTTCAGCTGTTGCATGCCATGGCATGGCATAGAGGATAGGGGTCATTAGTTTTGGGATGGTTTGGGTGATATACCAGTGATTTACATGGCCTGTTTTGCAGGGAGGTAGTGGGATAAGCACCTTGCATGTGTTCCTTTTGGTCACACGGGATTGGTTATGTTTAAGTAACTAGGGATGCACACAATGTAGCACTTCCGTGAAAACATTCTCAGGGTGGTAAGGTTGTGAGAGTTGACTGTCTGTTTGTCATCATCGATTGTCACCTGGTGTCTGCCAGGCCTGTGTGCACTCCGCAGGGGTGGGAGTTTAGGTGCAAAATGTGGCCACAAGCTGAGTCCGGGCTGCCTCGCCACGTACCCTTTTCCCTCCCATGTGCAGCACATGTGCATGTGGTTGGGAATGTGGGGGCACCACCATGTCCACTGGTGCGCCCCGCCGTGTTGCAACATTGTGCAGGACACATGCTGCCACAATTATCCTGCACACTACTGGGGGTGCATATAGTAGCTGGCCGCCAGAGCAGTCAGAGGAGCGTAAGCGTGACTTGAGCACTCTGAATGTGCGCTCCACTATGGCCCTGGTTGCAATTTGGGCTGTGTTGTATCTTACCTGGGGTGTTGTGGTGGGGTTCCGCATTGGCGTCATCATGTGGGTGCTCAGAGGGTAGTCACTGTCCCCTGCGGACGTGATGATGGTTGTCATTAGTTGGGTTTGTGTATTTGTCTGTGTGTGACATGCATGCATGTGCACATGCATTTGTACTCACCTATGAGCCATGTGTCGCCATGCTTCCCAGCTTCCAGGGCCCGGCTCAGGGCGGACATTCTGTATATGAAACTGTCATGGGTGGACCCTGGATAGTTTGCATAGATAGAGGTGTTGATTCCCTTGGCATTGCATTCAACCTGCACGTTCATGGAATGCCCGTGCTTGCGCTTGCGGTAAATGTTTTCAGTGGCCCTAGGTGGATGTAGGGCCACATGGGTGCAATCTATGGCACCAAGCACTTTGGGGAAGTGTGCCACCCTGTAGTAGTCCTGGACCACAGCCTGCCTTTCTGCAGGTGTTCTGGGCATGTATATCTACCTGCGGACTGAGGAGCATGCAGTGATGATTGCCAACCCCTGGTGTAGGCAACGTGACTGTGTGGGCTATGAGATGCCCCCCACTATGCAAGCTGTCTGCTGAAATGACCCAGTGGCCTACAAATGCAGTACATTGAACACCTTCTCCAAGGGGCTCAATGCTTGGGAGAACAGGGTGGGAGATGTGAGTTCACCCTCCCACTCAGTGACCTACTAGGATCATATGAGGCGGATACCTATACCTGTCATAGACCTGGTCATCAGGCATGCCAAAAAGGCTGATCCTGGTCAAACAAATGCAGGGCCTGCCTATTCTCCTCCTCCTGCGCTGTCCCACGATCACTGCTGCAAGGAATGGGGCATTCATCGTAGCTGTATATGCTTGTTTGTTGTTTGCGCACACTTTTATGCTGCGCGGATGTGCTTCCGCCTGCGTTCGTGTGGCGGACGTATTTGTGCATGTGCGTGTGTTTTGACTTGCGTGGGTTTTCCCTATTCGATTCAATGAATACGTGTTGTATACTAGCGTGTGGGCATTGTGTGTGTTTCCCAGCGGTACTTCCCACGTTACGCCTACATTTTCATGCGTTGCTCCCCATTCCCCGTGTTCTGCCCCCTTTTTAGGTATATGCGCGAGAAGTTGTGCGCTTTCCCCGTTCCAGTCGCGCATGCGTTTGTAAAGTCACAGTGACGTGTAAGGTAAGCGCTGATTTGGCGCACATCCCGGGAAAAACACGCGCAGGGCCTTCCATGAATTGCACGCATGCGATTCACATGCGTGCGCTAGTTTTTTCACCCTTGCGCCAGCTTTCGCCACAAATTTCGGCACACATTTATTCCATGAATTACCCCCTAACAGTGTGTACATAAGAGGAACATGAAATCTAACTTCTACTCACATCACGAGTAGGGCTGGGCAAAATTGTAAAATTCAGTACCGCTGTCCGCGGAAGCAAAGTCTGATTTCGATCCGCTTCACCCCAATCCACTGTTTCACCACCCCCGCTTATTGAAAAGAGTGGTGAGAAGTTTAACGTGCTGATGCGCGAACCCAGCACGAATCAAAAAGAGTCATCAAAAGCTTCTCATGCTGCTGCGCAAACCTAGCGCGGATCGAAAAAATCCATGTGAAGTTTCTCGTTATGCAGCGCAAAACTAGTACGGATCAGAAAAAGGTCTACATGAAGTTTCTCGTGTCACTGAGTGAAATTAGCATGGTTCGGGAATCAAATGCACAACGCTTCTCGTGTCGCAACACGAAACTAGCACAGATCCAAAAAAGAACTGCATGAAGTTTGCTGTGTCACTCTGCAAATCTAGCATGGTTTGAAAAGGACCTGAACAAAGTTTCTTGTGTCGCGCGAGCCTTGCACAAAACAGAGAAACACAGTAAAGTTTCTCGTGGCACTTCGGGAAACTAGCATGAATAAAAGACATGTGCAAAGTTTCTCGTCTCGCTACACAAAACCAACATGAAAAATAAAAAAACACCAGACCCCATGCCAAACCACATAAAACCGGGTGAAATTTCAGTGGCAGCTGAACCGTGATACTGATTTTCTGGAATGGGCAGAAACCGATTCTAGTGCGAATTCCGCACTGTTCGCTTTGCAGGCAAAAATTTCGCTCACCACGAATGAGATTGGATTATCTTGTTCATAAAACAGGCCTTTATTGAGTCACATCCTAGAGTAAATTGGAGCATTAATGACTCCCTCCTTCTTAGCATTCTTAGTATACAAAAAACAAACCGACTTCACACATGCTTACTATAACTGTAGAGCAGTATATCATGAACGCAGATATACAGGATAGGGCAGAAAGAGGTCAAAGAAATAAATGTATCTCAGTTCCTCTTTACCTAATCTTAAAATATGTTGCCACTTCGGGGATTTCCACATTCAAAGGCGGCAGGTGTTCGTCGCGCATTCTACAAACCATGACACATGTGGGAGTGATGCGTACATATATAAATAAAAAAAACATTTGTCTTTGCCTGCAAGTAAAATCCATAATATGCTACAGCACATGTATGCCAAACGTCAGGGAAAACGATTACTGAATAAATGAAGGAGGGTTAATGAAAAGGGTTGTGCGGCGCCCGCTTAGATGAAGGAAGTTGATGTAATTGCGTTCTTAAGGGTTTGCCATTAATGCAAAACAAGTATTCAGTACTTGATATACCCCTTTATTGCCTGGAGCGAGTTATGGAAACCTGAGTGTTGGTAGCTTGGCAGGCGTCCCACAGCCCTCAGCATGACAGAAGAGCAGGCAACAGAGTGTTAGCACCTGCCAACTGGTGGTGAGGTGTAAATGTCTCTGTTAACAACAAACACTGCTGGTAGCAGCCATCAGAGCAAAGCATCAAATATGTTCCCCTCCTCGACGCGAAGAACGCCATAAGTCGTCTAATTGCCTGATGAAGACGCAGTCATCTATGGGGAAAAAAGGCGCGAGCTGCCGCTCAACCATTTTGTAGAATTTGGTCTGCGCGCAGCGCCTGAACCTAAGCCCTGGGCTCTCCGTATAAATGGACTGCACAGAAACGCGCGGTTTCTTGGCTCGGTTTCGAAGGCTGCAGATTGCCGGGTCTCGGAGAGCAGCCGTCGTAAATCTCCTCTCATGATGTTTAGCCTCGTTAGAAGCGAATATTGTCTGCCATCACTTCAGGGATTGTTCTCCACAGAAGTTTCCCACAACGCAAATGTCACACGAGTGAACACATGATCCCAGTCGTGGTTAGCTGTTTATATAAATATAGACCAAGGGGCCGATTGTTTAGCGTCCCCCGGCCGCACCCCCCCTCCACGCGTTCCCCAGCCGGCTCCCTGACTGGCAGCATGCCTCTCGCGATTAACCAGCCGTACGACAGACCGCGTGGAGCCTTGTGATGGAGGGAAATGAGCCCTGCGGCGACACGGTCAGTATTATCCCATGATCCACAAGGAGGGCCTTGTCCTGCGAGCTCAACACTTGTAAGATTGTACATACAGGCCTTTCAATGCAGCCTGCTGGTTGGTACTTCGCAAATATACCCCCCAAAAGGCTTATCATTCAAGTGCAATGCTCACACCGCTTATCTCACTGACTGCAAAGTTCCACTGATCTGTGACAAGCCATAAGCACCCTTTAGTTCACGAGGGTCTCGCGTGAGGTGTGAGGATGTTTAATCAAACACAAAAACAAATTATCAAAATGGGACTTCCCAGCTGGCCTCTTAAGGGAACACAAGTATTTTGTTCAATTAATGTTGCAGTCTGCAGCAAATAAGCAAGCACACCCTTAAATGTAAATACGAGTGATGGGGCAAACATAAGCAATAGTGAAAAATGTGTTTTTGTGGTGGGGTCAGTCCCAGGAAGAGCTGTCCGTGTTATAATTAGACATTATATTGGACTAAGAAAGTTAGCACAGAAGGTGGTTTAGACATTTCAACACCATACTGGCCCTTACATCAGAAGGTTCGTAGGATTAGAGCAGTGATTCTGTCGATGAATTAAAGAGGTATATAGAAATGATCAGCACCTACAACGAAGAAAAGCAAATGCAAAGCTGAAATCCTAAGTATATTAATACTCCAACATGGCGTCAGTTGTGCTTATTCTTAAGGATATGCTTAGCTTACTCACATAGTATCCATTTTAGGACATCTCCCCATGTTGCTGATCTTCGTCGCTCAGCTATCTCTCACAACATATTTAGTGCATTATAAAAGGATAGAAAGTGGACTGTATGGATTGATGCAAGCCTACATGCAAGGCTTTTGAAGTGTCCTGGTTCTAGTGAAGGAGTCACATGCTGAACTCCAAGGAGTCACATGCTGAACTCCACAGGTAAATAATAATAATAATTGGTTATTTAAAATGTGCTTAATGCGGAACAGGTTTCTAAGCGTGGACCAGGGATTCGAACCTATGTTGCTCTGCCTCATCTTGCTTCGAGCGGTTTGCCCCTGAGCTATACTACCCTGCCAGTAAAT
This sequence comes from Ambystoma mexicanum, assembly GCF_040938575.1. Taxonomy (NCBI): domain Eukaryota; kingdom Metazoa; phylum Chordata; class Amphibia; order Caudata; family Ambystomatidae; genus Ambystoma; species Ambystoma mexicanum. The sequence continues at coordinate 1,103,425,159 of NC_090930.1, read as the reverse complement.
TACACAGGTGTCTTTATTCCAGCTCAGTTTTACACTAGTAAGTCAGAAGTGGCGCTCGCACAACCATTAGCCCATCCACACACCAGCCAGCTCCCATCCAACTGACACTCACAGAACATTCATTCAATCACCAACCAGCATTCCATCCCAACATGCCACGCACACATTCTATGCCCTGGAAAGCACATGAGTACATCTCTCCCTTCGTACACCAACAAATAAACATTAGTACATCTCTCCCTTTGAACACCACACTCAAAGATTACCACCACCCACATACCTAGCTCACACAACCACTGGTCCATCCACACCTCGGCCAGCTCCCGTCCAACTGACACTCACAGAACACTCACTCAATCACCAACCAGCATTCCATCCCAACATTCCACGCACACATTGTATGCTCTGGCAAGCACATTGGTACAGATTTAGGTCAGCCACCAGTTTTCTTCCTCATTCTTTGCTCAAAAGTCACAGCACTTCCAGTGTGCCTAAGCTGCCTTAGAAATAGAAATAGGGCTCTTCCTTTAGAGCACCCTTTTAATTTATTTCCATTAGTGGTGGAGTTGAGTATGCTGTGCGTTTGCCTAACGAATCACCCTTGTATCCTCAAATGATTTTGCTTAAATAAATCAGATTCTGGGATATAAAGGGCTGGGCATATAAGAGCACCACTGTTTCTCATGAAAGGCTCCCACTCTGCTCAGGCCTATTAATGCAGACCACTCTCCATCAGTAAACCTGTGCCAAATGGTGTCTGCTTGAACTCTGCCCTGGACCTCAGCATGTGAGGTGGGTCCACACCACACAAGTGATCCAACAGTGGCGGAGGCAGCTTTGTATGCCCGTGGGGGTTCCCTGGGCACCAGGGGGAAGCCAGGCCTACCCTGCCCTCCTCCCTCTGGCTCTACACCTGGGTCCTCAGTTCCTGCAGGCACAATGTTGCACTTGGGACCCCAGGCCTACAGCAGTCGATGAGAGCATCTACGTTAATGCCTTCACGACTTCCTATGGGCGGTGTAGAGGCAGGACCCAAGGACAGAAGTTGCTCTCGCTCTCTCTCCCTCTCTCTCTCCCTCCCTCTCTCTCTCTGCTCTCTCTTTTCTTTCTCTCTCTCTCTCTCTCCCCGTCCCCCGCCCCCGCTCTCTCTCACCCCCCTCATGTAATTTCGGTCAGGAACTGTGCTGAGCTCCCCCTCCCCCACTGAAGATGACATGGTTTGCGAGGGAAGGAGAAGCTGAGCAGGAGAATGGGCCTGCTGCTGCCCAGAGAGCCTTGCTGTGTTTTAGTAATCATTTGTGGTGTGTAATATGAAGTAAGTAGCTGGGAATGTACTTGTAACGTGAATAGAATTTCAAAACCGAAAACCGGGTCAGGCCACAGACATAATGGTAGAATGACAATTTGACATGTGTTGCCAACACAAAACATGGACTAAACATCATTAGTGTGGTGAACAGTCAGTCGGTCATAGGATGCTCTCTGGTTTCTATTGTCATAACGTTGGTGGCAATTGTTCCACAACTTGCAATGATAACAGAGGTCATCTACATTTGAAAAACTATATTCCTAGGTGCAAATCATGTCATTAGTGTGTTATTGCATTGAACTGAATTTAAAATGTGCCAATGCATGATTATGTGATTGTTATGCCCTGTTGTTCATAGTCATGTGCAGTCAGAGAGGCTATGAGAGCAATAATACAAAGGGGCGCTTCTTATCATAGTTTTATGTGTGTGTGACAGGGTTTCTGCAGACCCCATGTACCATGTCCTCCCCAACCCCACTCCCATACCACATTGCTTGTTTGTTGGAGCCACCCCAGCTATTACTGACAGCAGAGCGACCTGAGAAAAAACACACATATCTTGAAGAGGTAATAGTGAGCTTTTGTGAGGGTTAAAGTTGAATGAGAGCAGCAGTGACAGAGGCATCCCCCAAAGTGGGGACCAATCTGGGATTTGGAGACATACATTGTCATTGTGCATATCTGTAGGAATGTTGCCATCACACTCAGAGCACTTTGTCTGAACAGGGGAGTTGAGGGGGATGTGAGTTGGCTTTGCGGGTGTGCTGTGGTTCTGATAGACCTTCCAAGGGAGTAGAGGACCGGCAGTACTGTGCACATTTGCATTTGCTATCTTTCTTTGTAAATTAAATTATTATTAACAACCATGGTGTTGCCAGCCAATCAGCATGTTGGGATACCAGGGTGCATCCCTTTTTATTAGCACACATTCCAGGACATCTGATTGCTGATCCCCAGGTACTGGACTTTCCTCCACTACCGCCTCTTCCACTAACCTCCGTAACATCTCCTTGTTTTCCCTCACATCAACTTAACTGCTGACTGCTCGCTTTCCACATCATGGCCGCTATGGTTAATCTGTTACCGTATACCTGTTTTTTCCTTAATATTCTAGCATGGTGCGCCATGGTAGCCATTGGTGTCGCCCTTTCCTGGGGCTACGTGGGGTGTATTAGCCCCGGATGCCATGAATAAAAAGGCCAGAGTCCGTTATAAGGGCTCACCAAAATGAAAGGCCTGCACAGAAATGATGTTGGACATAAGGCATAGTGAAGCCAAGTCAAAAGGAAATAAAGTGGGCCTAAAATCTTCAAGATCCTAAAATATGTGCAATACTTTTCATAAAGGAAAGACGTGTGGAAATGTTTGACAAATCCATGGAGAGCTGCACTGTTATTTCCATGAAACAGCAGTCCACAGAACCCTCAATGGGATGTCAGAATTGCATTCAGCAGCTGCAGTGAAACAGAGTTAATTTCCTGTGTAAAATGAATAAAATGTAATTTCGTTTTTCCTCCAAAGTGGCAACCTGCAAAGCAAAATGTTCACCAAAACCACTAAAAGTGTGAATATAATGTTCTTATCTAAGAGTTGTATGCAAGGGAAAACTTAGTAGTGACACTTATATATATATGCTGAAACTGTGTGCCTTCTAAGAGCTTATTTAAAAGTAAAATGTGAGTTTAAAAGGTAATTTGGGGCTGGGAGCATGCAAGTTCAGTTTCTTCAGAAATGAAACTGACCCCAGCATTTTTTCCCCTGCTGCCCTGAAGATCTGGCCTGGGTGTCATCAATCCAAGCCAGTACTTCACTATATAGAAAGAAATACAATGTTTTAGATTGGAAATATGTTGTGGCACTGATAAGCCCTGTCTGTTCAGGCAGGACTTGTGACCCCTACGGCACAAGTCCCTTAAATGTGCACTAGCTTAGTCATTAACCCTTGAAGGGGTAGGCTAAAATAAACACAGATCCCTCTGCTGACGTCATGTGCTTACCAGAAGGAGAATGGAAACCTAAGAAAAGGTGGGGGTCTAGCAAATGAGGAGTGAAGCTGCCCATTGCTTTTAATGGGAGAAAAGCATTTTATTGTGTAACATCGCACAACAGTAATTCTAGGATTTTATGAAAGGTGACAGTTAACCCCTTCTAACTATGCTAAAACGATGTTGGTGGGATACACACAACTAAAGTTATTCATGAAAATGTGATTTGGGCCTCCTTGTGATGACCAGAGATGTAACATGTTGATAAAAGTAGGCCAATTATGATTCATATGACGCTGGTATATTTTTCACTGATATGGCTCTGGAGTAAATTAAGAAAAACTGTATCTCTGCAGAGGATTGACGTGCAGAGACCAGATTAGTCTCATGTGATTCACTGTAAAATGTAGTGCTTACAAATATATGTATTTTTGGAATGCGCCTAAAGGAATTTTGGATGTCAATATCTTCCATGCTCAAACAGTGACTATGTTGAGTTTTGAATTGATTATTATCTTTTTACAGGCTTCTGTCAAGTTATACTCAAGAAAAATCAATGCAAAATGATATATTTTTTTAAAATCAGCTTTCTTCCATCTGATTGTCCTCTGAGGGATCCGCTGTGCTTCCAAACCACTCACACGACTAATGTAGCATGCACAATTGTCTTATCCAGGTTCAACTACTGTGAGAGCATCTACATAGACCTCCCAACAAAGGGCGTGCACAAACTAAAAAGGGTCCAGACTTTTTCCACAAGACTTAACTTCCTCCAGAAGCCTAGAGACCACAGCACTTCCACTATGAGCATCCTTCACTGGCTGCCAGTGAGTTTTATGATTGAAAAAGATCCTCTGTCTCATCTGTAATGCTTTATATGGCCCTCCCACTGGATACTTACAGAAACTACATGGCTAGCCATCCAGACAACAAGAATCCACTGATCAATACCTGAGGGCGACTTGCCAGCACAAGTATAAGCATTTTGGGTTCATACCCCAGAAGTTGTAAGACTCTAGACTATGGAACCAGTGTCTGCTCCATCTCCATTTACAGCCTGTGGCATGATGAATATAACAAATACACTAAAGTGAATATACATGGTTTCGGCCATGGATCTCCTTGGTGTGAAGTGGCCAGGACAAAAGCCCATGCTGAAAAGTGACAACAGGCAAAAAAAAAAAACATTCACAATGTTATAGGACCGGCTTACGGTTTATGCATGAGCTTTGGCAGTTGTTGCCTTGAAACAAACTGCTCTGGGCCCAGAAAGTGTAACAGGCAAGCAGGTTGGCGCTCGCATTGTCACACCAAAGTAAAGTGTCGGAGAGTATGAATGTTTAAGCGGTTGCAGCAGCTTTGCTCTCTGTCTGTGTCACAAGAATATAGGGCAAAGGGGGAAAGGGCTGGAGCTCACCCTCTGGAGAACAAGCATCTGTGTCAGTGCCCGAGCTTCAGCGAGTCCAGGCCAGCTGCCCACTATATTGGCCACCTAATCTGATGGTGAGTCATCCCAACTTGCCCTCACCCAGCAGATCCAGCACCCTGTTTGGGGTGAAGTGGGAAAATGGGAAACTTCCTTCCCCCCATTCTCATCCAGACCCTGGCCTAGAGGATCGTGACCCAAGCACCCCCCAAGAGAGGAGTTTGACCCGCTCACCTCCTTACCAGATGACAAAGTACCATGTGTTCGTGGCCCACATGCACGAGGAGCCTGCCCATTACCATGCCCCGGTCAAGCCGACGCCTGCGATATGGACCATATCGACTAAAACAACAGGCACAAGCCATCAACATTGTTAGAGATGCCATGACGACATAGCCAACTGACAGAAATACACGTGCCACCATGCACAACGGTCACTCACACACCAACCCACATGAAGAACATACCCAGTGCTATGACATAGAGGACTGACTCACTCACGGACGTGCATCGTTGTTATTTTTCACATAGGCCCTACAGCACTGCAGAAACGCAAGATGCCTGAAGAGCTCGTGGATACGCTTGCTGGCGCTTTATGCTACCTGACCCCTATAGAGATGCCATCATATGTACATACAGTACTACTACTTGTGATACTCTGTTGCCCCGTGGCACCCATGCTGTGGATCATACATTCCTTCCCAGGAGCTAGGCCCGAGTAGGCCTCAAGCAAGAGTCCCCAAGCCGGAGAAAACCTTTTCGAGATGAAATGCACTGCGCTGACCAGGCAGAGCGTGCCCCAGTGAGAGCCCATCACCAAGGCCGAAATGTTGCAACCCACATACCGAGCTCCCAGAGCCAAGGTTACACCTGCCGCCGCCAAGCACCCTCTGGGCCAACAAGCCAAATTAAATGCTCATAACTATGCTCCAGCCACGGTCTCTCCTCACGTGACCACGCCAACCTGACAAGGTGCCAGGCTCACGAGACAGAAAGTCGCCGGGGTCCCACGTCTGGGACACAGGTTGCAACAACAAAATGCCAAGTTGGACATTCATACCGATGGGAAAGGCGTGATCATCCGCCACTAGCAAAGACCTGTCCATTGTCCCCCACTAACACATAGTTACACAATGTTGCAAACGCCAGGCTCCTCGCGGGCCGGGAACAGCGATGATCCCAGGCTTGGGGGCTCATGAGGGAACCAATCAGGGGACGCGGGGCTCTTTACTGACGCCATTTGGGTTAGCCAATCATTGACGGTCCCCATGTAACAAGTTCAGTATAGCAAGTGTTAGAGACACCCCAAAGTGTGCCACCTGACCCGTCCTTACCCAATAACCTTCCTTCACATAAGATTCTATACTAACCCTACCACTCGGGGAGCCAACCCGAAGTGGCAATATGTTTCGTGACAATTTTCTTAGGTGACGCGAGTAGCGGGTCATGTTACGGTAAAAAGACCTGCGAGCCCTCCTAAGAACGAGAAGGTCTCCCCGGATGCATACGGGCAAAGCTCTATCCCTGCCATTGTTATAATAAACAGCAGTAATTACTTAGCTCTTGCGTGTGCCTCATACTCCTTTTGGGACACGGGAGGAGTTGGGGCCTCCCCAGCCCCGGAGGTCCGCGGACGGCTCTGCCGGGCCCCGGGAGATCACCCCAACAAGTTGGAGGCACTGCTGAGATCTGGTTGAGATCTGCCTAAATTGCTATAAGAGCACGACTACCAGGCTTCCTGCAGCGAGGCAACTTGGCAGCGCGGCCCCCTCTGCCGTTGCCCCCTTTTGAGGACTACAAGACCATCGCGGAACTGCGAGAAGACCGGATGGCGCAATCCGGACATTGGCCTCAGGAGCCGACTTGAAAAGTATCCCGCCCGCTGTTGGCAAGTGTCCAGACGTGGTCCAGAGGAGGGGCGGTGGTGAGCCGCTTTCTGGAGGGGTGCCCGCAGTTGAGCGGCCCTGGCTCACGAGGACTTGGTCAGTATGGCACACCCAACCAGCAATGTAATGTTGTGCGGTAGATGGGAGGAGTTGTAAAGAGGGAGGGGGTGGTTGTCACAGTGTGTGGAAATTGATTTTGGCTGTTCCGCGGCAACAAAGGTGTGAAGTGTAAGGGGACAGACACGAGGGTCGCCCCCTACAGAGTGACGGAGTAGTTAAGGTGGGGCTTCGAACACCCACCAGTGATTGTTAAAGGGTGCGGATTGGTTGGATATCGCAGACACCTGTCCAAGAGGGGGTGTGGCTTTCCTAAGAATTGACGTTATGGATCAATGAGTAGCTGAGGTTCCCTACTAAGTGAGTGTTGAAGCTCGTTAAGTAGGTGATCTTTTCCCGCAGGAGGTAGCTATATTTTTCACAAGTGCGGAAGATAATTGTCTGGTTAAGCTCCCCTGGTGAGGGGCGTACCACACGCGAGGCGACGCAGCGTGCACAGACCGATTATTTGATTGTATATTTCCCTGCTCCAGGAAAGGCGAGAAGACAGCTTTGGGGTTAAATGGGGATAAGAGGGTAACAAATAAGCATGCATTTGTAAAGATTTGACATTGCATAGGTACTTACAGTGCATTGTAGAGATTGGTCACGTCACCCATAGGGTTTGAATAGGACACACCTTGCGTCTCGTCTTGCGTCCAGCCAGAGATCGTTAGGGACGGAGGGTGCAAGCAGAAAAGGATAGGGGGAAGAGGCGGCCACGCACAAAGAATGCCGGCCGAGTTCACATGGGGGAAGGCCACGGGAGAAGAGGTGTCCATGCACTGAGAACGCTGGCTGCGTTCAAATGGGGGAGGGCCACGGGGAAGAGGCTGCCGTGCACGGAGAACGCCGGCAGCGCTCAATGAGGGTTTGTGACAAAAGAGGGTGTGGTTTGAAAAGAAGGAGAGCGGGAGAAGGGAGGAGGAGGAGTTGCAAGGGTAAGGAAGGAAGAGGAAGGTGGGGCCGCCTAGAGGCACGCCACACCGGACACATCACCAAAGGGGGCTTTGTGTACCACGGTCGAAGGGGGCCGTAGTAATAAGCAATAAACTGTTATATAAAAGGTGCTTCCTTTTCAGCGGACAATTGAAGTTCCCAGCTTATGGGTCCAGGTAAAAGGTTGACATTTGGACTCGCAAACTTGTAACATGGCGTTGTGCTATGGATCGGGGGCAGGAGTGGGGTCGAGGAACATGGGAAGTGCATTAACAACTCCACTTCAGCACATCTGCATGACACTGACACCACACAGAGAGAAAATAATAAAGTACAGCATAGAATGGACACAAGGGACAGACAATAAAGAACGGGTCCCGTGGCCGCCCAATGGCAGCTTCGATGCATACATGCAGCATAATTTGTTAGAGTACATTCACAATACCTATAAAAGGAAGAAATTAGCAAGCCATTTAGAAGTGTTTGACCTCTGGAAGATGTTCCAGGGAACTAGGCCAGGAGGTACAGGTATGTACACAGTACAAGGGGCAAAAGAGGAGAAGGGAACGGAGGAAGTGAAGGAAGGAAAAAAGAAAGGAGGAAGCAGAGATAAGAAAAATAAGAAGGGGCCCAACGCTGAGGAAAGTGAGGAGGAGGTGGAAGGTTCATCTGCGGTAACAGAGGTAAAGGTGAAACAAGAAGGGGCGGAAGATGTGCAAGTGGAAAAGGTAGTGAAGAAGGAGGAAGAGGGGCTGTACCCATTAACAGAACTAAGGGAAGCGGCCCAACAAAAACTAACGGCTGCTGAAGGGTACTCCAACCCCACATACAGCCCCTGCCATATGCGCCCCCGGATGACTATCAGAAGAAGACAGGAGAGGTAGGTACGGCAGACTCAGCGACTGCGCAGGCAAAGAAGGGGGAGGACAGGAGGTCCCTGGGGAGGTTTGCAGATGTGGGACCAGAAGAGTGAATAGCAGCGCAGGTGCTTCTGAAGCTTTGAGGAACAATAATCAAGGAAGAGGAAGATACAGTAAAAAAGGTAAATAAAGAAGAGAAGAGGGAAAAGCAGATAGGAGGAGAAGGGTGACTATCGCAGAAGGAGGAAGAGATATTGGAGGAAAGGTTGGCGGAATTGAGGAACGCAAGAAGTGCCTTGCTCAGGCAGTTCGAGGAAGGAGCACGGAAGAGTCAGAGTGAAAAGAAAGCACATAAAGAAGAGCTGGCGAGAATGAAGGCGAAGGTGGAAGAAAGGAAAAAGGAAGAAGAGCGCATTAAGGCAATAGCAGAAAGAATGGCATGTGCAGAGCAAAGGGAGATGAGGAGAAAGGAGGAGGAGAGAGAAGAGAATGACAGAGAAATGGGAATGTGGAAAAAGAGGATCATAACTGAAAGTGCACAGAAGTATGAAGAAGGGAAATTAATAGAAAGCATACTAAGAAGGGAAGGGAAGATGAAGGAGAGAAAAGAGGATGAAGAGAGCATACTAGCGAAGGTAAGTAAAGAATTATGGGAAGAAATAAAAAGGAAAAGAGAGGAGATAGGTGGTAAAGTTGCAGGGAAGAAGGAAGGAGAGAAAAGAAATACATGGACGGAGAATGGAGCGTGGAGACACACACACCATGATAACGAAATGGCATCAATGTCAACACGGGTAGCTGAGGGTAAAGGAGGTGAGTGTATAAACGAAGATTTAATTGATCTCAGGACAGTGACAGTAGGGGACAAGCGCACAGAGTGGGGATCGACATTAACCGATGGGTTTTGCAGTGAAGAAGAGGAAGGGTCGAGCGCAAAAGAAAGGAATGATAGTAGGGAAAGTGTAGACAAACTGTACATTACACGCACAAATTGCAACTCACCATGGGCATGCGAAAGAAGGGGAGGACCAGGCCCGAGGGAACAGAAGGATAGGGACACGACGGGGAAAAAGCCACGACCACTAACACCCACCTCACATCTGCACAAACATCACGCCGACTGGCACAAACACCCATACACACCCCATATATTGACAGGCTTAGGGATCTCCCTGGGCGTAGGAAGGAAGAGAAAGAAAGTACACATGTAATAGGACCGCGGGGACACAAAAAGGGGAGCAGGGATACAGAGGAAGGAAGGGGACACACCTGCACCATTGGCCACGTTGAAGAACTACCGGACATAGAGGAAAAGGATGAATATAATGCCATAACTACATATGGCAAGACAAAGGTAGAGGAAAGAGGATATGATTTAATGCCACTACTGGAGAGGGGGGGAGCAAGGCCACAATACATCCCCTGGAAGCATGCAGACAAGGAAAACATAAAATGCAGGCTCCCATCACTAAGTGCGGGAGCGGGGAAATGGATATATGAGATGGAAAAACATACTGCAGGGCAGACGTTAGCGGTGGGAGACGTGAAGGGCCTCCTAGTTTCCATATTGGGGGATGCTGCTGATGATATATGGAAAAGGGCAAGATTTCCTGGGGTGACAATACATGACCCAGCACATGACGGAGCACCATTTGCTAATTGCAGACATGCACTTTGGCAAGCATTACGAACACAATTTCCAGACACCTCGGACATAGGGGCAATTACCTCACAAAAGATGCGTGAGAATGAAGATCCTGTTGAGTATATCCAAGAGATTCAGGAGAAGTGGCGCTTGGAAACACAGGAGCAGTAGGACAAAACACCAGCAATATTTTATCAAATACTAATACAAGGGCTCCCGGGTACAAGTACAGAGACAATTAAAGAAGTTAGTGGGGATGGAAGCTAAGGGATGGCCGGAAATACAACTGATCATAGTAGTCTATTGCAGGATGTGGCAGGAGAAGATGAAACAGAAGGAGGAGGATAGGAAGGCAGAGGAAGCTAAATTGGTTCAGAAAAAGTTATTCAAATATGCCATGGAGGGAGCGCTGATAACAGCCCCCGAACAACCACAGGCAACAGTGACAGAAGCCACAACACAACCACAAGTAGCACCGTCGCTGCAGGCACAGGTAGTGACACAGCAAATGCTTCCTCCCCCGACTTGTACTCAACAAATGGAGGGAGGTTATATGCACATGTGAAACGGATACTTGAACAGCCATAGAGGAAGGGGCGGGCAAATGCGAGGGAGAGGGTATGGCCCACCCTTTCACCAGCAGGGGGGAGGGCTCCGAGGATATAACCAACAGGGACAGCAGGGGTATCAGGACTACCCGGGAGGACTTCAATGGCAAGCAAGGGAACCACCAACATGCTGGATATGTGGGATGGTAGGACGACACATATCTCGCACATGTAGAATGAGACCAGCGCAGGCAGTTTGGGGGGAGCAGGGACAGGAGGGGCCTATGGGAGAACAACAAGTTTACCAACAGCAGGGAGTGCAACAACAACTACCATCACAACAAATACAAACGCTACAACAACAGCCACTGCAACCACAACTGCAGAAACAACCACAGGTGGAAAGAAACACATGCAAACACCACAACAGCCAATAGTACAACAACAACCACAAGCTCCAACTGGCCAACAAATGGCACAAATACAAGACAACGCAATAATGTCTACTAACACACCTATAGAACAGACACAGCTTGGGAAGGTGACAATATTGGGTCACAACCCATACACAGGAAACGCACAGTCACTATACCCACAATAGGACAGCCCACAGAGATCCTTGATAAGTCCCATCATATCAGTAACACCTAACCCTGCGGAGGAAACACACATACAGGTGACGATAGGTGACAAAAAATGTCCGTCTTGGTTGACACAGGGGCCACTAGATCATGCATAAGAGAGGGGAAGTTTGAACTGACAGGCGGAGCTATGAACACACAAGGGTTCTCTGGGGCTCGAGGGTTGGTTCCCTTTACAAATAACATCTCCTTGTCTGTAGGAGATCATGATATGTCACTACCACTACTATACTCGAAAACGTCACCAGTAAACATACTAGGCAGAGACATAATTAGCAGGTTGAACATGACTATTTCCTTTACTGATAAGGGAATAGTTTGTTCAACACCAGGTATAAGCATGCTCACAGCACGCCAAATATTACAGGCCCATTACGGCAAAACAGTAGCAAGGGCTGAGCCAATAGACAGAGAACTATTTCAATACGGAACAGACATGGCAATAGCATGGTTGCCAGAGATCGAAGGGAAGGTTTGGAGGAGGCCAGCAGCTTACCTTTTCAGACCTGAAACACCAACAGGTGAGAAGGAAGGGGCAAGGATACCATTGAGCATTGAAAGCATTGTGGTAACACAGGACTACATCGCAGTCCATGCCCAAGATGAAGGAGGGAGGGCATGGAGAGCAGTAATAGCCCTGGCAGAGGGATGCCGACTGACACAAGTATCGGATGAGGAACTGTTCTCAGACAATAATGAAGAAGTGGAGTTGGTGTTTCAAATGAACGTCCACATCTGGGCGACGGTCACCTACAGAGACGTAGCGCAGAGGATAGCATTGGCGCTAGAAGCACCAGCAGCCTCAGTTGCGCAGTTTTATGAGGAAGATATGGCGAAAGTACCTACGTCTCTATGGATCACCAGTCCATACGATGTGGGCTGCATCAAGAGCATCGAAGGAGTGAAAATAAATCTGAAAAAAGGGGCCATACTGCTGAGAGTAAAGCAATACCCACTATTGAAAGAGGCAGATGAAGGAATATATGAAACGATAACAGCACTAATTGGGAGAGGTATATTAGTACCATCAGAATCCCCATGTAACATGGCTGTGTATCCTGTGCACAAGGCTAAAGGAGGGTCTTGGCGTTTCATCCAAGACCGAAGACCCCTCAACCATATTGTGGAGGCAGAATATCCAATAGCGGCTAACCCAGCCACTATACTATGCAGAATACCAGCAGAGGCATCATGGTTCACTGTGATCGACCTCAAGAATGCTTTCTTCTCAATGCCCCTCCACCCTGACTCACAAGATTTGACAAGTTTCACAAACCGCAACACTAAGTGGAAGCACACAAGGTTGCCCCAAGGGTACTGTGAGTCCCCGTCCATATTTAACAGAGTAATGCAAATGGACCTGGGAAACATTGAAATGGAAAGCACGGTATTACAATATGTTGACGACATAATGATATGCAGTTTAACGGAGGAGAAGTGTAGGAGAGACTCTATCAAGATGCTCACAGTGTTAGCAGAGAAAGGGTACAAGGTAGACAAGGAAAAGCTACAGTACTGCCGAGAACAAGTGCTCTACATAGGACAGCTCATTTCACAAAATGGAAGGCACATCGCACCACAACGAGCACAGGCCATAACAAACACACCACAGCCACAGACAGTGAGCGAATTGCAGCAGTTCCTGGGCCTATGCAATTATTGCAGAGCATGGGTTTTTGATTATAGCTCATACACAGGGCCATTACTCGAGGCATTAAAAGAAGCACAGAGAGGAGATAAAAAGTTGACATGGACCACAGAAATGACAGAAGCGTTTCAGGAACTGAAGCATGCCATATCCTCCGCACCAGTATAAGCCACGGCAAACTATGAAGCGCAATTTTTCATATTTTCACATTGCAGCTCAACAGTGATGAGAGCAGTGCTGGAACAAAAAACAAGCATGGGACACAAACCAGTAGCATTTTACAGTGGGCACTTGGATTCTGTAATGTTAGGTCACTTCCCGTGTGTGCAGAGCTTGGCTGCCGCAGCCTTTGCGGTGGAAAAAGCGTCATCAATAACAATGGGGTATCTGACAACATTGTATGTAGAGCATGCCCCTTTTTGCCAACCTGAACAAACCCAGATCAACAATGACAAATCAAAGGGCGTCAGGGTATGAGGTTATACTATTAACAGCCAGTTAACAATTGTGAGGTGCAACACTGTGAACCCAGCAAGATTTATAGCAGAAGTAGCGGAAGGTGACAACTATGCACACAACTGCACAAAGGCTATCGACACATATTGCAGCACAAGAAAAGTTGAGTAAAATGCCCTAAAGGGGGAGAAATAATGTACATTGATGGGTCCTCAACAATCGACGAGGACAATGGGGTATGCAGAACTGGTACAGCAGTGGTCAAATTGACAGAGGACTGGACATATGTTCCGGTAAAATGTGTTCAGCTACCACAACACTACTCTGCCCAAGCTGAGGAGTTAGTGGCCCTGATTTTAGCACTCAAAGAAAGCAATGAAAAAAGAGTGACTATATATTCTGACACTGCATATGTCACATCAACTGTGCACTCTGGATTAATTAAATGGCAGTGCAGAGGTTTCAGGAGGGCTGACGGCACCCCAGTGCAACATGCCCTACTACTTGCTGAATTAATTGAGGTAATAGAAGAACCCAGAGAAGTGGCCCTGGTGAAGTGTCAGGCCCATACAAACGGGGATGATCACATTTCCAAAGGTAATGAAACAACAGACGCTGCGTACTATGGAGAGATATGGATCCCCCAGTAAAAGAAAAAGATAAGGGGAGAATTGGGGCGAGGCAGATGTTGATGTGGGACGGGTACACTCATATCTTTGAGAATGAAATAATGGAGCTACAGGCAGCAGCACCCATGGTGGAAAAGGAGCTCTGGGTCAAAAGGGGATGCACAATGTCCCCTACAGACGTGTTATGGTGACGAAATAACACGGGCAAAGTAGTTATGCCCCTAGCCTTATTGAAAATAGCCCTGGCACAACTCCATCATCCTGTGCATACAGGGAAGGAGGTGATTGCAGCACGAATTAAGGAAGGTTGGTTCTGTCCTGAGTTAAATTCACATGTTGCAAATTTCATCAGCAATTGCCTCACTTGCCAACAGTTTACGGCTGGTCACACACTGCAAGTGATAAAAGGTGTTATACTCCGGGCAGAAGGAACATTCCTACACCTCCACATAGACTATGTTGACATGATCAACATATGTCAAGGGTACAGGTACATGATTGTAGTTGTATGCCCATTTTCAAGGTGGATTGAAGCTGGGCCATATTCCCATGCAGATGCTTTTAGAGCAGCTAGCTTCCTAGTGAGGGAAGTTTTCCCGCGGTGGGGTGTGTGCGAGGTATTGCGCTCAGATAATGGCCCACACTTCGCAAACGAACTGTTCCAACACATAACTACCCTTCTTAGCATCAAACATAAGTTTGCATGTGCATATCACCCACAGGCGAATGGCGTGTGTGAATGGCTCAGCGGCCGCCTGAATGAAGAGATAGAAAAGATACAGCAGTCAACAAAAAAGAGCTGGCTCTACTGTTTACCCTTCGCATTATTTGAATTAAGAAACAGGCCAGGGTCGGATCACCACCTCACACCCCACGAGGTTGTGCCCGAGAGACAAATGCACCTTCCGCTGACCCCACCGTCAAGGGCCATAACTCACTGTCACTCTGTACAAAATGTTTTTGGTGATGAAATGATAGAATATATAAATTCCTTGATTACTAGTGTCACCTTTATCTCTCAACAGCTCGAGAGGACGCGGGGCGGGTCGAAGACCACCCAGCAAGAGGACAAAGAAAGAGAAGGACTGGAACAACCTTCGCAGTGGACCATTAAGGAGGGGGACCACGTCCTCCTCCGTAACGTTAACCGCCGGTGGAACAGCCCTAGGTTCACAGGGCCCCACCAGGTAGAAGCAGTAGCTCCTAGAGCAATTAAATTGAAAGATAAGAGTGCCTGGAACCACCTACATGACGTCAAGCCCTACAAAGAGAAGACCCACCCTTGCGTTGACGACAGGGCCAACGCAGCAGCAACAACAACGGAGGAAAACACAGTATCAGCATTAACAAAAGATACCAGCGACACAGACCCTGTCCCCTCCCAGACCCCAGAAGCCCTTAAGGACTCGACTGGACAATTGCCCATAGCCCACCCCATGGTCACAAGATCCCAGAGCAAACAAACACTGTCCCAGCCAGTAACGTCCCTGCCACTACCCCAGTGAAGGACATTGTCTAACAAACTGTAATATTGCACCACACTTGTAGACACGTGTATGTTCTCTTTCTCTTTTTGTCTCGCACTTGCAGGTACCACGTTCTACTGTCTAAATTTAAAGAAAAGTAACTAACACTATGTTTTGCCCAAGAGTAAATGCTGCCCACGGACAACGACACACCTGAAGAACTGTCCCACCAATTTGTACATGTTATACAAAGACCAAAGTATTTACAGAAGAGGAAAATATGTGTGTATTACAACACATTTATTTTGGCCATTGAACAATCATTCCCGCATCTTCACGAGCACTTACCAGCCCTAAGAGATAGATCACTCAGGTACGCGTGGGAACAGCTTTTCGCTTGGGCATTAAACAACTACCTAATAGGGAGGGCTTAAAATAAACACAACTAACAAATTAATGCTTGTTTTTAGACATTTTCAGGCGGGTATCTTTATCACCAGACATAACAAGCTGCAGGACTGCAGCAAAGGTAAGAGGAAAATGCCAGTGATATTAGCTATTGTATTAAAGATTATAGGAGTGTTGTTCATCCCTGGTCTACTTGGCGCCACTGTCTGGCAGGCACACCATGCTTCCATTGTTATGGCTACATCCTCTACTAATGAAACCCCCACCACGAGTGCAACAGGTATGGTTCCAGGTGGTGCGAGCGAGGAAGGAATAAGAAGACTGAGGGTTACACGTAACATGTCCATTGATAATAATGGGGTCGACATATATCTCACAGATTCTGCACATGTCTCAAACAACATATGGTATCAGCACATGTCTAAAATTGGTAAGGGGACAACTAAGGACAACTGCTATGTGTGATCACTGATCCCATAAACCATGAGTGCCTCGAGAACTTCTGTGGCTACTGAAGTACCAGCAACATCAGTAGAATGCCTGATATATTTGGCCATATTCCAGACAAAAGGAAGATTAAGGGAGAATGGCAATGATGAAATGGAAGACGAGGGAAACATACCCGTATGAAAATAACTTCATCAAGGCACTACACATGTACAATCACTACTGGCAACTAGCAGAAGGGCTCCAATATGTGACAGATGGGCCAGATAAAGGAGAGATGAAGGAAGTGACGCTGAACTGCCTACCATGTGAATGGCACGCAAGCGAAGTTGCTGGAGTAATTGGATGCTGGGAAATACCCCTATTGCTGATATATGGGAAGGTATACACGAAGGAAGGATGGACAGATGGAGTTGTGGGGAGTGAAATGATAACACTAACAAAGCCAAATATAGCGAAAATGGACAAAGAGAACAACAAGTGTTTCAACGGATGGATAAAGACAGCTGGACTAGTCACTTGGTTGGAAAAGGACGAAGACCCGGTGTCCATACTTCCTCTAACTGCACCGACACTATGCTACCAACACAACGGAGATGTCCACGTCGGAAGAAACAACAACTGCAAAAGAATAGTCACAATAACGAAGGAGGGCGCTTGTACAGCAGTTCTAATGGATCACTATTGGGCCTGTAGAGATAAGGCCTACCACAGCTTGCCACCATCCTGGAATGGACTATGCACCATGGTACACATAAATGTACCATCCTTAGTGGTACCACAGAAAGATGTGAACTTAGAAAACTTCCCTAAGATGGATGAAGGGAATAAAAGGAGGAAAAGATCTGCAACGATTTCAGAAGGGAAAAGGAATAATGGAACAAACGTGTTGTCAAGAGCGAAAAGACAGGGGGAGCCACTGACAGGGAATTACTTGTGGGGAAGACCACAAACAGCTCTTAGCAATATCCCACCAGGACACAGACTGTTTAGCAGAGCGGCAATGTTCTTCTACTCTATAATACATCCGGGACTGCAGGCATACGCAAATGCAAAATGGCTGCAAATTACCAGTTGGGAGCAAATGATGACGATAAACTCAACAGTAAACGGATTCAACGCAATAAAAGAAGAATTGAGAGCAGTGCGAATGGTAGTGTACAGAATAGATATGTACTGGATCTTCTCACGGCAATGGAAGGAGGAGTTTGCGCAAAAATTGGAAAATCATGCTGTACATTTAGCCCTGCCAATGACGCAGACAACGGTACACTTACTGGTGTCACAACTAGCCAGAATGCATGCCAAAATGGAAGAAGAAGCTAAGGGAGTGAAGAAAGACGGCAGCTGGTTTTCATATTTATGGTCCTGGATGCAATCGTGGTTGTCAGACGGCCTTAAAATAATAGCTGGGTGCATAATATTGGGAATGGCAGCCATTTTAGGATTAAGGTTGTGGAGATCTTGGACAGCCCGGACGACTGACGAGATGATGGAAATGATTGGTATGCACGCCCTGATGCCAGCTGAAGATGATAAAAACGCATATATAATAATAAAAGAAAGGGAAAGATTGCACAAGCAGATAATAGAATCAGACTCACACCCGCCGTCTGTGAAGGTAGAGAACCCAAGGCACCCAAAAAACTATGTTGGAAAGTGGGTTTATTGCAAACCCTGTGGTGGATGTGTGTACATGTACTGTTCATTTGAAGATCATGTGAACCAGTATGGACATTTAAGAGGGATAATAAAAGTATGGAGGCCACGCGGAGAGAGACAAGCGGATCATTTTGTGGTCGACAAGTCGACCAGAGCGGGGGCTGAAGTGGGAAAATGGGAAACTTCCTTTCCCCCATTCTCATCCAGACCCTGGCCTAGAGGATCGTGACCCAAGCACCCCCCAAGGGAGGAGTTTGATCCGCTCACCTCCTTACCAGATGACAAGGTACCATGTGTTCGCGGCTCACATGCATGAGGAGCCTGCCCATTACCATGCCCCGGTCAAGCCAACAACTGCGATATGGACCAGATCGACTAAAACAACAGGCACAAGCAATCAACATCGTTAGAGATGTCATGACAACATAGCCAACTGACAGAAATACACGTGCCACCATGCACACTGGTCACTCACACACCAACCCACACGAAGAACATACCCAGTGCTATGACATAGCGGACTGCTCACTCACAGCACAGCAGAAACGTAAGACGCCTGAAGAGCTTGTGTATACGCTTGCTGACGCTTTATGCTACCTGACCCCTATAGAGATGCCGTCATATGTACATTCAGTACTACTACTTGTGATACTCTGTTGCCCCGTGGCACCCATGCTGTGGATCATACATTGCTTCCCAAGAGCTAGGCCCGAGTAGGCCTCAAGCAAGAGTCCCCAAGCCGGAGCAAACCCTTTCGAGACGAAACGCACTGCGCTGACCAGGCAGAGCGAGCCCCAGCGAGAGCCAATCACCAAGGCCGAAATGTTGCAACCCACATACCGAGCTCCCAGCGGCAAGGTTACAACTGCCGCCGCCAAGCACCCTTTGGGCCAACAAGCCAAATTAAATGCTCATAATTATGCTCCAGCCACGGTCTCTCCACATGGGACCACGCCAACCTGACAAGGTGCCAGGCTAATGAGACATAAAGTCGCCGGGGTCCCACGTCTGGACACAGGTTGCAACAACGAAACGCCAAGATGGACATTCATACCGATGGGAAAGGCATGATCATCCGCCACTAGCAGAGACCTGTACATTGTTACCCACTAACACATAGTTACACAATGTTGCAAACGCCAGGTTACTCGCTGGCTGGGAACAGCGATGGTCCCAGACTTGGGGGCTCACGAGGGAACCAATCAGGGGACGCGGGGCTCTTTACTGACACCATTTGGGTTAGCCAATCATTGAGGGTCCCCATGTAACAAGTACAGTGTAGCAAGTGTTAGAGACACCCCAAAGTGTGCCACCTGACCCGTCCTTACCCAATAACCTTCCTTCATATAAGATTCTATAATAACCCTACCACTCGGGGAGCCAACCCGAAGTGGCGATAGGTTTTGTGACGATTTTCTCAGGTGACGCGAGTAGCGCGTCATGTTACGGTAAAAAGGACCTGCGAGCCCTCCTAAGAACAAGAAGGTCTCCCTGGATGCATATGGGCGAAGCTCTATCCCTGCCTTTGTTATAATAAACAGCAGTAATTACTTTGCTCTTGCGTGTGCCTCATACTCCTTTTGGGACAAAGGAGGAGTTGGGGCCTCCCCAGCCCCGGAGGTCTGCGGACGGCTCTGCCGGGCCCCGGGAGATCACCCCGACAGGGGCATCGTCCAAATTTCATTGCAGTACTTCGCCACCTGCCCCCAAAATGGTGGCCACAACGGGGCACCACAGCGAGGCTCCGGCCCACTGCTAAGCAACGGCGATGCTTTATACCAACTCCAGCTTCCGCCGGTAGGACGAAACGCCGGCGGCCCAGGGGAAGGCCAGGAAAAGGCCCTGTTTGCCCCTGTTTGCACCAGGGTGCAACTAAAAAAACAACTGCGGCCTCCAGTTTCAGCTTACTTGCAACCACAGAGTCATCCTCACTTGCAGAGTGTGAACAAGCATAACCTCTTAATGACATGCGTGAGTACAACTGTCTATTTTGTAGCCATCAATTTGAGCTACACCAGACCGTGATTCTTGTACAAATGCTGACTTGCCGTATGACTCATAAACCGTTCCCTATCGCCCATCCCTTTATGAGCATATCGCACATGATAGCTCACTGAGAACCAGACGTACATGATTATACGGGATTAGCCCCTGTTAGGTGTTGCTATTGTCTCTTGTATTAACCTTTGCGTCCGGAGGCATACCATACTAGCATTTAACAAACACTGTCTCCTGTACTTACCTACTGAGTCTGACTGCATACCCTGTGAACTTTCAACATGCATTGCCTTCTGAACAAACATATTGAATCGGACTGTATATCTAGTGAATATTTAACATGTACTGCCTTGAACTAGCCTATTGAGCATTGCTGCACACCCAGTGAACTTTTATTATGTATTGTCTTCTGAACTAGCCTATTGAGTCGGGCTGTATATCTAGTGAATATTTAGCATGTACTGCCTTGAACTAGCCTATTGAGCATTGCTGCACACCCAGTGAACGTTTATCATGTATTGCCTTCTGAACTAGCCTATTGAGTCGGACTGTATATCTACAGAATATTTGAGATGCACTGTACACTCGCTAATCATCACGTATAACCAGTCATCCTGCATGCTTTTACTATAGTCTAGAACTATTCCTCAACACCAACCTAGCTCCATAACTTTACCACACTGTTCGTTCTCCGAGATATCACACTGTTTCAGAACATAATGCTTGCCATCATCCTCTACCTAATTGCTCCATGGACTACAACAACCTTAAAAAGCACAGCACTACAATATATGACCATAAAATGTTGAATAGCAATACTAGTCTGACCACCACTTAGGCGTGGAATGTCTCCCAGGAAATACACTCATTCCCAACTACACACCTAACCCCCCAAGAACTAACATCCCGTGCGATCTTACGCATAGGAAAACCAAACTATGATCGAGATTACCCAAAAGATTTGAAATGCCTGCCAGGTACCACACCGCATGTGCCCATCATAGGAATAAACATGAGACTACCTCTACGAAGACGAACTACATCCCACCAAGTGGCACTGCCAATTACAACTCTGGAATAGACAAACACAATAAACCTTCAATTATTCTAGTGGAACGCAGTAGTTTTGTCCCATCTACTCAACTAACAGCGACTGCGGCCCTCAAAGAAGCACTCATTAATGCTACAGAAATTGCTGACCTTTTACAAATAGGAAATTATGACTTCCTAGCCATCAAGCTGGCCCTGCCTTGATGCTTGCTGTGCCAGACAACTATACTATCCTTAGAGAGGACAGAGCCTATACCCTCGGAGGAGGCATAGCTATCATAGGTAAAACTAACTTGTCAATGAGAATAGTGGCACCTCTGCATGCCAAATCTTGCGAATCCCTGACAGTCAAGCTACCCACCTCAAATTCCCAAACTATCACTATACACCTTATTTACAGACCACCAGGCCCCATTGGCTCCTTCGAGGAGAACATATCTATGATCCTCTTGGATAATTTAAAAAATACATCACAAGCTCTCTTACTAGGAGACTTGAATTTGGGCTTTAACGATCCCAAAGATGTACAAGCCACAACCATAGCCAATGTCCTCTCGGAGCTCGGCTTTACCCAAAAAGTGACACAGCCTACCCATGAGAAGGGCAGAACGTTATACTGGGTGGCTGACTATAACCATAATACCACGATCACCACCACCAGTCCACAGGTATGGACAGACCACTCTCTTATAGCCTTCACTATAGATGCTAAAAACCACCTGACCCAAAATAACCCTAAAGCACCACCCATGATAACGAGCAATAAAAAGAATATAACTACCGACAAACTATTACCGCTAATACTCCCAAACTTAAACTCATTATCCATCCACCCTAGTCAACAAATTTAATACAGCCATGGCTAATGCCCTTGACACTATCGCCCCATAAAAAATGAGGAATAGCAAACCCAGAGCACACTTAAATGCCTGGTTTACCCCATACCTAAAATCACTAAGGAACGAAAAACCTAAGTGCAAATCTACTTGGAGGCTAACACCATCTGAGGCTAACAAAGACATCCTTATTAATACTTCCACAAAATACATAACCGAAATACGGCAAGCTAAAAAGGAAAGCTTCGACAATAGAATATTGCAAGCTAAATCAGGCAACAAAGAACCTTTTGCAATACTGAAGGAACTGGAGAACCCTATCCCGGTACCAGGCAACTGTGTCAAAGATAAAACGTGGTGCTCTGACATACAGAAGGGACTCAGTGAAAAAATTGCCACTCCCCAAGTTAAAATCCATAAGAAAAGATTAAACATACCACCCGCTACCCTCCAAATCGACAAACCACACACTACTGTCAAACCAGAACAACGATTCAACTTCACCAAAGTATCCATACTGGAGGTTGAAAAAATAATGCTGTCGCTTAAACTATCTAATTGTCGAGGTGATAATTGTCCTGCCCAAATTATAAAAGACACTGCACAAGATTTATCCCCCTTCATATCTAAGCTTATCAATGCATCATTCACCTCAGTCACCATACAGAGCAACCTTAAGGAATCATGGGTCCTCCCTCTCCTTAAGAAGTAAACGTTGGACCCAGCTATACCCACAAACCATAGGCCAATCACTAAAGTGCCATTCCTCCTAAAGATACTAGACAGAGTGACTTGCTTACAGATTTAGAAATTCTTGGAGATGAACCAACTCCTTGGCACCCGACAATCAGATTTCTGACCACAGCACGGTACTGAAACAGCACTCATTGATCTTAAGGCCCAGGTCAATGAGTTGAGAGACCATGGAAAATCTGCCTTGCTACTCCTCCTGGATCTCTCAGTAGCGTTTGACATAATGGACCATAAGGTACTCTGCAACCATCTAGAATCAGCAGTGCATTTTTCGTCTCAAGCCATAGCATGGATCCAATCATTCTTAGGTGAGAGAACTATGAGGGTCTTCTTTACATCAGCAGCTGCGGACCCCATTCCTATCACGTGTGGCGTACCCCAGGGATCTTGTGTCTCCCCCACCACGTATACCATTTTTACCAAGCCCCTGTTTGTATGATCTGGACTATCTAGGTGTCACCTATACTAACTATGCAGATGACACCCAGATTCTCATCCCACTTTCTAGGGATTATAATCAGGATTTGGCCTTGGTGAATAGGATATACCTCATCATCCAGGCATGGATGGCACTTCATGGTCTATGCCTGAATGATGACAAAACGGAACTCATCATCCTGGGGACTACATCCAACATTAAGAAACTCAGCCATGACTACACACCCGTTGACATAGATGGCAACACAATTAAGGTCACTAAGGAAGTAAAAACACTAGGTTTTTACCTCGACTCAAGCCTTACTCTGGCAAAACAAGCGAACACAATGGCATCTTTCAATGCCTACACATGTAAGTTAATTAGATCAGCAAAACCATACCTCTCCACAAGCAGTTGTACCACCTTGGCAAGAGCACTTGTGCTGTCCAAACTGGATTACTGCAACGCCCTCTATTTGGGATCTAATAAACAGATTACGAAGAAAATTTAAATACTTTAAAATAACGCCCTGAGAGCAGTCTTAGGAATGACTAAAAGAGAACACATTTCATCGACTGGAGGAAATTCCAACTGGCTCTGTACTATTGACAAAATTAAACTTAAAACTGCATCTCTAACCTTCAAGTGCTTCAATAATGCAGCACCTAACTACTTGACAGAGAGGTTCAAAAGAAGACTCACGTCCAGACCTACTAGCTACTAGAGCGGCTTACACTAACTGCTTATCAGTCCCCTCTTTCAAAATGACAACAATCGGTGGCAACAGCTTCCCTGTCAAAGCGGCCCAACTCTGGAATTCCCTCCCACCCTCCTTAAGGACTGACCAAACCTACCCACATTTTAGATTAAATATCATCAACTGGTTTAAAGAAAATGATCTATAGCTCTAGCACAACCTGCCAATCCTTTTGTATTTGAACTGCAACCCACACTGGATCCTGCTCTGCATTTGTGTAACCATACTTGTAAGATAAAATGTTTGTAATGTTGTATTGCCATTGTAGCTACGCAACTATGTAACCTTGTAACTATGTAAGCTTAAAGCATCCTTGTTCTCGTGCCCTGATACCTCTGGGTCTGGTGCGTGCTATAAATAAACAAACAAACATAGGGGTTGTTCCTATAAGGTAAGTTCTATAGACTTAAATGTCTTCCCGACTTGAATGGCCTTTTAGACTCTGAACAGTTGAGAAGTGGAGGCCCTCTGGAACAGCTCTGAATGTGGTGTTTCCGGGTGTTCATTTGCAAATACCCAGATTAGCAGCAAGGACAGTTAAGCAAATTATGTATGGTTTGGTGCAGCAGAAAGCAAAGATGTTCCACAGGCTGCACGTGGATGCATTGATGTGGAGAGTAGATATCAAAATGACTTTCCATTTACCACATGGGCCCCTTAGAAGTGTCACGCTGCTGTTTTCTTTGGATTCTGATTGAATTGCAGGTGGGGATTACATTTTATGTGTTGTTGTATATTTTACGTGCTGTATTGAATGCTGTGGCGCTGTGACTTTTCTCCATTTTGTATGTGTTGTATACGCCTTAGCATTTGTCACCAGCTCCTTTGCTTGGGGTACTAGAAGAACGCGCCTCTAATGGTCCCATAGGTTAATGCGCCTTATGAGTGGTCCTATGTGTAAGAAAGATGCACTTTTGAGCATGGAATTGAAGTAAGCAACGAGAATAACACATTTGCATCCCAGATAAACCAAACTATAGCATCTTTTCTGAGCAATGAGTTGTGTGCCCACGAACAGTAGCTTTTGAGTAGGGGGGCTTCAGTTATGCCTTTCCTAAATCCACATTCTTATTCATGATGTATTCATGTGTCAGTTAAAGCTAGTTTCCAGTGACACAATTTGTTGTCAAATGTCCTGCTAATGAGCAAACAGCCTCTAGCTGGAAGAACTATTTCCTCAATTACAATGCTTAATCAGACAGTACAAAAAGAAAAGAAGATGCGATGCCTGTCAGGAGACAGATTCTCATGATTTGTAGGGATTTTAAGGAACTCTGCTGGGCGTGTATGTCGATGATATAGTGCATGAAAGAACTGCATGTGCCAGCAATTGGATCCAGAATCACATTAATCCAGATGTTTCCATTTTGTGTACTTGTATGTTTGAGTAAGAAAAGCAGCTACATGCAAAGACATAGGATCAATGCACATTTCTGTGGCATGTTTGCATATTTGACGGTCTCTCTACTAAGTCATGACAGTGGCTTCTTGAACTTCCCTTGGAACTGCCTTAAGAGGACTGCTGTAACCTTTGCCAGCTGACAGTGCTGCAGTGCGTGTAAAAGGAGGTGTATCCACGGAGACTGCGCAACTTTACTGAGTTTCATGTACCGCCCACTAGGCAGGAACATTGTGGCCTTTGTCACACTTTACAAGTTCTCTATGGCCTATTTGCTGATTTGGGGACAAGAGAGCTCAAGGATTTCCATACACCTTGGCATGCCCTCCCCATTTCACCCTGTCCTCCACTTGATTCATTTTGGGGTTCAGTTCCTGCATGGGTGACTATGTGTGTGATCCCTATCTAGGTCTTGGGACAAAAATTGCACATTGTAAAACAGGTTTGAGTGTGAGAATAAGAAATAAATATGAACACCATTGAACAAGAGGTTCTTCAACTATGATGTGATCCAGCTTATGGCTTCATTCAAACCTATGCAAATGTGGTTTCGTTTTTCCTGTGTAGATACTTTTTTGCAATAGATGGACTGGTGACTTTGTTTTATGTCTAGTGTTGAATTTATGTCTATTTTAGCGTCCTGTTTGATATGTTTTGAGACTATGTGCAATACTACATGTGATTAGATGTGTTTTTAATGATCTGCGTTTAATAAAATGAAAATGTATTTTTTGTAGTCAGTCGCGTGGGTCTTATATAATGTAACTATAGGACCCAGGTCTATCTATCACTTGTTTCTGTTTTGGGACAACATTGGGAATTGCACCCTTGAGCAAGTCCTCCACCTTTAGACCCGGTTACCTCTATTCTTTCAGTCTGAACTCTCTGAATTTGGATTTGCTCCATGTATGTGTTGCAGCCCATGTGCCCCAGATGCTTGGGTAACCTGGATTCTGGCTTCTGCTGCGTCTTGTGTGAGGAAACAAATGGTTGCTGCTTTCTTCAGGCCTCATACTAACAGCATCAGACCCTTGGTCCTGTTCACTGTATTGGAGCTACAGTTACTGTCTTACTGATGAAAGTTTCTGCATTCTGTAAACCATGTACCAAGCCAACATAAAGATGGTGCCAGACAGCTATCGTTGTGGATTTGAAGCATTAAGGAATTTATTACTGAGAGGTGCTCGGTTCTTTACCCAGACGCACAGGTTTTGAAACTTTAAATGCAGTATTACTTTTGCCTCTGGTCAGTTTATGTATCTTGTATGTCTTTCTTCCAAAATATGTTCTGTTGTTGGGAGGCAGGGGTTCTTAGTGTACATGAAAAAGGAGGAAATCCTTCTTCGAAATATTTCTTCTGCCAAGAAGAGGATGGTTGAATGAACGTGAACTCTCCAGGGGTCTCCTGCCAGCACTGAGTGATAATAGCCATAATTCAGGAACTAGCCGTACACCTGCCTGTAAGTGGAGTCCCTGAGCCCTCCCGGTGAGCAGCTCCCTCCCCCATGAGCTTTGGAAAAGCTGAAACTGATATTTTATTGTTCAGCTCAATGAAAGAAGGTGTGTCACACTAGGGCACCACACAAGATTTCCCCTCACTTATACATGGCAGCTAAGGAGCCCCATGTCATGCTATGCCACCTTGAACCAGTCTTGGCTATTAACGTTGCATGCTGGGACTTGTAGGACCATACTGACAACAGACAAAACAAAACTATCAGTCCCAACATGTGGTGGGAAAAAACAGGACTGCCTCGAGTTCTCAAGCATGACACAGGGCAGCTTGACCATTATGCTTATAAGTCATTTAAGCAATAAACCTTGACGCGCTGGGGCGTTACTGAGCCAGGTAATAGCCCGGTCAGTTAGAAGCCTGAGCGAAGCATTGGCTTTAATGATAGACCAGGCATTTCCTGTCCAGGGTAAGGACGCCCGTCTGCTGGGGTTTATTGCTATTAGCATCCCAGCATGTTTACCGGATGCTAAGTGTTCTTTTTTAAGTTGATAAACGTCACTGTTACCATTTATCATCTTTAAAAAAACTACAAACCAAGATGGCCGCAATGGATTAGAAAGAATGGAACTACATTTAGTCTCTTCTCCTTTTTCCGTG
Source organism: Ambystoma mexicanum (assembly GCF_040938575.1). Taxonomy (NCBI): domain Eukaryota; kingdom Metazoa; phylum Chordata; class Amphibia; order Caudata; family Ambystomatidae; genus Ambystoma; species Ambystoma mexicanum. Next base: position 1,103,397,784 of record NC_090930.1, on the reverse strand, counting down.
GCGGTCATTGTCGCTGAGGGACAAAGGAGTGGAAGGTAATGAGGCGGGGGTGGGGGTGGGTGATGGAAGTGGAAATGGGGTTGTGGGTGGGTTTAACGAGGAAAAGGGGAATGTGGGCTGTGACCGCTTACCTTCATTCACAGTAGGGAATATGGCGGCCTCCTACTTCCGACTAGGCATGGAGTGGAGACGTTACGATGAGGCTGGGAGGCCACCACCCCCTCTGCCGCCACCGCTAGGTGCTAAAAAAGATTAAACGTCTGAAGAAAAAGAAGTATGCTTCCTTTCGACTTGTCACAGTGCTAGTTTGAATTACTTTTGCGAGGAGGGGAGCCCTGGGACTCCTCCAAAATCTAACTTCATTTAAACCCATGGATGTTGTCCTACCCATGCTTTTGTCACTGGAACTGGACACTTGAGTCTGCCTTGAGCCCTGACCTACTCTTTCCAGGATCGCTGATATAATGGCAGGGTGCCCAGCATTGGCTTTCTCCCATGAGTCAGGGATGGAGTTCTCGAGCCTTCACAAATACTGCTGGTCATCCAGGCAGCCCAATAACTTCTTGCTAGCAGGCGACCACTACACTTAAGCGCATGCTGAATGAGAGAACTGTGTGCTGACCTGGCGTACCAAGATGTTGCTGCTGAAATCCGGAACAATCAAACTCTGGGAAAATAGAAGGTGGAATATTTAGGGGAACATGTTTTCAGGTTTTACTGAAAAACAGGATATTATTCAAAGCGAAAATAGCTTGGGAAAGGTCATTCCACACTATTGCTGCCTTCACTGACAAATGTACTGCACTTTATCTGACGCGTTTGTTCTGCTGTACCGATAGGACACGTTTACCCCCCAACCCCTCCAAAACCAAATCACACGAGGTAGCATCCGGGTTGAGGATCTCCAGGGCACATTCACTCTTTATGTGTGTAAACGCGTCTGTGGGGTTAACAATGCCCTTGGATTTCTATGCAAGGGCATATTCCAGGGGTTTTGCCAATAGATTAAATGTATCTGTTTGGTAGGTTACGGCAACTCAGTTTAATAATCGGTGGAAGCGAACGTCCACTTAAATACCTATTTGGACTCGACCAAATTGTTGTTGTATGGAGAGAATTTATTTGCACAAAAGAAACCTTGCAACAAATATTTGCAAATATCATCAAAATAACTAGAATGCTCTTCTTTAAAATAATTTACTTGAACTTTGCACAAAGACAACCTGCAAATAAACTTCTGTTGCAGTTTTCCATAGTGACTAAAGTATACTACACACGTGGCCACATACAGTGTGGAGTATCAGGTCTTTAAACGGGGGACCTCATACACTTCCCTGGAGAGCGATTTACAACTACATGGGTGGCCTCATACGCTTCCCTGGAGAGTGATTTACAACTACATGGGTGGCCTCATACACTTCCCTGGAGAGTGATTTACAACTACATGGGTGGCCTCATACCCTTGCCTGGATAGTGATATACAACTACATGGCTGACCTCATACACACCCTTGAAGAGTGATTTACAACTACATGGGTTTCCCTAGAGAGTGATTTACAACTACATGGGTGACCTCATACACTTCCCTGGAGAGTGATTTACAACTACATGTGAGGCCTCATACGCTTCCCTGGAGAGTGATTTACAAGTACATGGGTGGCCTCATACACTTCCCTGGAGAGTGATTTACAACTACATGGGTGGCCTCATACCCTTGCCTGGATAGTGATATACAACTACATGGCTGACCTCATACACCTCCTTGGAGAGTGATTTACAACTACATGTGAGGCCTCCTACCCTTCCCTGGATAGTGATTTACAACTACATGGGTGGCCTCATACCCTTCCCTGGAGAGTGATTTACAACTACATGTGAGGCCTCATACCCTTCCCTGGATAGTGATTTACAAGTACATGGGTGGCCTCATACCCTTCCCTGGGGAGTGATTTACAACTACATGGGTGGCATCATACACTTCTCTGGAGAGTGATTTACAACTACATGTGTGGCCTCATACCCTTGCCTGGATAGTGATATACAACTACATGGCTGACCTCATACACCTCCTTGGAGAGTGATTTACAACTACATGGGTTTCCCTAGAGAGTGATTTACAACTACATGGGTGACCTCATACACTTCCCTGGAGAGTGATTTACAACTACACGTGAGGCCTCATACCCTTCCCTGGATAGTGATTTACAAGTACATGGGTGGCCTCATACCCTTCCCTGGAGAGTGATTTACAACTACATGGGTGACCTCATACACTTCAATTGAAACACAGCCATTCCTACTCAGATATCCTCAAACACTTCAACCAATACTCACTTTTTTAAAAGGGTGGTCTCACACACTGCCATGAAGACTGCCGTATTCTTACATGGGCGGCCTCATACTTGTCCACATAGACTCTCTTGTTTAAACAGGGGGGACCTCCTATACTTACATGGAAACTGACTCTTTCTTACACAGGTGGTATCTTTCACTTCCATGGAGTCTTGCCCATTTAAACAGGTGTCCTCATACACTTACAATGAAAGACTCATTCCTACACATGTGATCCATGGAACCTCAGTTATCTAAACACGTGACTTCATACACTTCTATGAAGACTGACTCATTCCTGCATGAGTGGCCTCATACACATTAATTGAGTCTTGCTCATTTAAACGGGTGGGTGGCCTCATAACACTTCAATGGAGAATGACACATTTAAACGGTTGGTCTCATAGACTTCCACTGAAATCCGCTCATTTCTAAATGGGTGGCGTTATACACTTCGGGACAGAGGCACATTGTTAGAGCCCTGTGGGCATGTTGATAGTGGGATGGGAGTAGATTATGCAGGCCAGGATACAGGAAACTTGCCGGATCTATTTGTGTGTCTTGTTAGTGGAGTAGGACTGCATTGAACAGGTCAGGGAAGCTGGTAATTGCTGCGGCACTGTGGGGTTTGTGGTAAAGACAAAGGACTGCATACTGCAGCTCAGCACAGAAGGCACTCCCTGGAGCTCTGTGTATTTCCTGCTTATGAGATGGCAGAGTCCACTGCCGGTCAGGATAGAGGCGAACCACCAGAGCTCAATGGGTGTATTGGTAGTGGGATGGTAGCACGCACTGAAGGGAATGAGAGAGGTGAATCACTTGAGCTTCCTGCATGTGTTATAGGAGCTCATACTGCGGCAGGTAAGAAATAAGGTGAACACACAGATCTCTGTGGGTGTCCAGGTAATGAGATTGAAGTGCATACTCCTAGGTAGGATAAATATTTATTGCTAGACCTCTGTTGATGTCCATATATTGACTGCATGTGCCAGGCCATGATAGAGGTGACTTGATGGAGCTCTTTAGGCGTTGGGAATGCGAGGATTGTACATCAAGAGAAGGCAGGAAATATGCTGATGGAAAGGGTCAGCAATACACAGGCAAAAGCAAAGCTGGAGACCATGAAGGGCTTTCATGCCACAAGGCAGCAGAACATGATTAGACAATATAATGAAAGCAACGTGGCCAAAACATAGTTCTTAGGTTGTGGTACTAGGTTCAAAACTAAGCAGACACAATGTGATACTCATCCCAGAAATCAATGTCAAATTGTGTAAAAGTGTAAATTCTTTGGAGAAAAGAAAATCGGTTAACTCCACCTTATTTGGGAAAGGCAGCCCCTTGATCTTCGCTCACCCTTTCTCCCATCTGTTGTGCCTTGACTGTTACAAGAAAGTAGAAATTTAGCAGTCATCAAAGGGAGTCCGCATGGCCAAACGTATGCTGTTTCATATCTTTCGGAATTATTCTCAAAACTACTTAAACACAAGCTCATCCCAGAAATCCCACCAAATTGTGTAAAAGTGTAGATATTAAGTCATAAACCAGTGAAACCCACCTTACTCCAGAAAGGCAGCCCCTCTAACTCACCCTTCTTCTCGCAATAGTAGGGCTGTTAATGGGTGAGATGGTAGTTTTCTGGCTACAGGAGCCCCTTTGTGGGGACAGCTCACACCTCAAGCAAACTTTTAACTGCAAAACTTCAGATGCTCCAACACAGATCACAACACATTGCCTCCCTCCCAAGTACAGACCAGTTGCTTCACCACACAAGGAAGCTGGATGTCATCTTTCAGTGTAACTCTGCTGCGTACATGATGACCACCTACTTGAACAGCACCTTGCCATGTAGAGTGGCACTCCAGAATGCTCAGGTATTAGGTGGCAGTGCACTTCCAGCAAGCCTGTAGCAACAGGGATGCCTTGTGTGAAAGGTGGTGAGGGCATTCACATAGACAACTGTCAGGGCGAGTTGCCAAGGAGCAGGTCTCAATGGCAAGCTGGCACCTACTTGCCTTCCATAGAAAATCCTTGGCAACGGGTAGTGATGGGAGTCTGTGCAAGGTGATGCAGCTGAGGTAGTTGGTACCCTCATTGGTTTTGCTGATTGCTGTTTAGTATATATTCAATTATTTATTAGATATTAATAACCTCATGAATTACATATACCCTTGTATTAATTGAGTATTAATCCTATGTTGGTTATATTTGAGTTTTTTCGTATTTACTATGTATATTCGTCATCTTTTGTCAAATGGTGTCTGTTGTTTGTTTTACTTGATGGCGCAGCACCGAATAACATTTTATTGAGCTGACCTGACGTGACAGCCTCGTTACGAAAATGTTCACGAGATTATGGGCTGACCCTGGACATCCACACAATCAGGGAAGGTCACAACTTCCGTGTGCCAACTTTTAGGGTCCCGCATTTTTGGGACTGTGTGTGTTTGTACTTTTGCCAGAAAAGCATAACTAAGCAGTCTTTGGGTGGTGCTAAAACATTTAGCAGGCCAAGATCCACGAGTCTTTAAATATGTAGCTGCCTATACGGGTGGCTGCAAGCTGTGGTGTGCATTTCAGCCACCTTGAGTGCGCATCCGACACTGTGGATAGTGTGGAAAGGCACGGTCTGAGCACTATGACATGGTTAGGGGTAACCTGCTGGAAAAGTACAGTATGGATGCTTTGGTGGGATCCGGTTACATTGCCAGGGTAAAAAGCAGCACGGCCTGTACACATTTGTGTTGCTGTAGAAGTGGTTAGCTCACTTCCGGCAAGTATCCAATTAGAGCGTGATTTCAGTGCTGCTGAAGGAATGGAACCAGCAAGAGGACGCGTTTGTCCACCCTAAGTATGTAGTGACTTACTTTCTTAATACCCAGAAACATGCCATGCAACCTTTAGCCACTGACCAGGGAGACCACAATGGTGCTGGCAGTGAGGATGACGATGGACCGCTCAGAAGATAAATGAATGTTGTTACCTACACCTCCTTCAGGAAGGAAGGGTGGGAGGAAGGGAGGAAGGAAGAAAGGGTCATATTGGCTCTTATCGAGTAGCAACTGGGAGTGGTGCTCATGGTGTCACACCCTACAATCTACTATTTGTAATATCCGAGGTGACATTTTATTAGCCGTGCCAAAACACCACCTTTCTACACCCTATACATGCAGACAGATCATCATTCATGGGCGGTGCTATAGAAGAGTGAAATGATCAAATGGTGCCCAATATTGCAAAGGGTTCTGCGAAAATGCCATGGAGAGAAATGTTGCCTACCCCCACTGAACAGAACGAAACCATAAAATACAACAATTCTGCGAAACCTTGAAAAACTCAGAAGAGTTACTAGCCATAATGTCACATACAAAACAAATAAAACAGCCCATCTAGTTTCAAAACCTAACACCAATTATCCGGTAAGCAAATGTTTGCAATTCCTTGAAAAACGCCAAGAGATTAGGCGGTTAAGCTGGGAACATCGGGCAGCGAGTTCTATGCATCCAATCATTCTTGCCGTATGGATGTACTTAATGTCCTAGAGCCTTGCTTTCTAGTCTCTCTAGTACCATCTACTATCTACATTTCTGCGGGAGGATAGCTCAGGGAAAATGTGCTCGCCTTGGAAGCAAGACTACACGGAGCACCACAGGTTTGATCCCTGGGTCCGCGCTTAGAAACCTCTAGGTATTAAGCACGTTATAAATAACCTATCTTATCATGGTTGCTCTAGAGGCAGAGCCGAATAGGAATGGTGGCACAGCTTAAATTAAATCTTCAATTCAAATGGGTGCCAGTGCAGGGAGGAAAGCTTGGGGGGAAATGTGATTTTTTGCTCCACCCACTGTGTGGGCAGCATTGTGGGGTCTCCTGGCATGCTTTTAAGGACATAAGTATGGCGCATCCATCATCATTCTACGACAAAACCAATGCCTGTTACAGTAAGCTCAAAGGTTCTGATGGCGAATACAGTTGTACTCGCCTCAGTAGCGCCATTTAGTAGTGGGAGCTGTGCAGCATCTTCCCTCATTGACAATGTACTGTTAAGCTAGAGTCACAATGAGGGGGCAGGGAATACTGAGAATGGACTCACGTCCGTGGCCAGAATGGTCATCCAGGACTAACAGCATCAGAGATTCACTGATGCAAAAGAGGAGGAATTCCATTTTGAGCAAGTTCATCAATTTATAATTGCCCATTAGCATCCTGGGCTCGATGATATCAGGTCAATCCATAGATCCTGCATAGGGCACTATAAAGAAATTCTTCTTCAATCCACCGGCAGTAGAATAGGTAGCTATGTAGGAAAAGCAGGCAAAGCTACTTTCCTCACTTTTTTCTTTGTTTTTTTACTGTATTGGCAACTATTATAGCATGGATTGGCAATGCCAACTGCATCATGTGACAATCAGCCCCAGGTCACCCCAGCCCCCTCACCCAGAGTAAAACATGGAACTTGTTTACTTACAGAACACTGACCTGAAGCTGTACAAAGGTACTGCTGTGCTGCTGCCCACAAGTATAGAGAGAGTGACCTGCAGGCCATGACTTCTTTTGATTTTTGTTTGGACCCATTAGAGCTGCAGTGGAAGTGGGGTGCCTACTCCCAAACAGGAAAGATTCTTGCTGGCAGCTCAGTGCTCAGGGATCAAGTTGCTTGTCCCCCTACCTGGTACCAGTCAAACCGAGCCAGGCACAGTACATGTTGATGCAATATCATGTCAATGTGTGCAGCTCGGTTCTCAGGCGCAGAGCAGCCTGTCCACCCACGGGGAACCAAGTGTCTTGTCGCCTTCCTGGTGCACTGGGAATCACTGACCACAAAAGAGATGGTTGGTTTCGAATGAATCTAAACCACTGCAATTGCTCTGGGCAACCTTCCACACCACCTTTCTTTAGCCCGTCTGCACCATTGCAAAAGGGGACCAGCCATGTGCAAATCAGTCAGCAGCTGCCGCCACCGAAGGTAGCAGCCCAGCCCGAACTGCTAGGCCAGGTCCCCTCTGCACAGAAAACCAAGCAACCCCAGACATGTTTCGGCCTTGGGAATCACACCAGCACTGCTTAACTGCAAAAAAAGCCTATGCAAATATGAAACATTATCAAAAGCCTGACTGGTAAAATGTAAATAAATGCATTAGGAATGCTGATGGCAATGTCATTGTAAATTAATACAATGCAATGCTAAAGAGTATGTCGATTTGAGGAGATTGGCCTCAATATTAGTATTAGACGTAATGCAGCTGAAGAAATAATACACCAGCGATCCAAGGGTACGGTATGCCCAGCAGCACCTTTCTCTTGGCCCAGGAGGGCCTCTATACCTCGAGGACCGGGTGATAGGCCACGCCCCCTTTTTTCATTTGCAGCAGCATTCCCCGCCATGGCCGAAGCCCACCGGGGGTCCAAGGACACGGGGTGCCCAGCAGCAGCTTTCTCTTGGCCCTGGAAGGCCTCCATACCCTGAGGACTGGGTGATAGGCCACGCCCCTTATTTCATTTGCAGCAGCATTCCCCGCCAACAGCGCAGGGCGCTGAGCTCCGCAGGGGGGGTTAGGCGATTGAAGGGGGTGTCATCTCCTTCCATAATCCACTCGCTCACTGAAAGCTGGATCTCTGCCCCAAGGAATCGAGTGCCGGTGAGGTGTGTTAAGATGGGGAAGGGACTACTCGGACTGGCCCCCTGTCTCTGTCTGCTGAATTGGCCATGTTTTCTCTCACTGTCTTTTCCCCTGCTTGCATCAATAAGTCACCAATGGCCGTGGTGACAGAATTGCTTGTCTCCCCTTCCGTCACCCGCCATACCTTCACCCTCAACGTCTTCAGCATGGAAAGAGCCCTGCGCTACCAAGAGGAAAATTTGAACTGTTAAGCAGAGGCTAGTGGACCTGCCCACCTTAGATCGCGAGATAGCTGACAACAAGTTCAGAACTATAGCCCTGCAATGATAAGAGGTAACGCTTATAATTTAATTAACAAAATTAAAAGTTTCCCGTGCAGTGTTCTGACCTGGGGAAAAATACAGATGTCCGCAGCATAGAGAGTAACCTGGATCAGCATGGCAAAGGGAATGTCCAGGCAGTAGTGTTTTCCATTGTGTTGGATGCCTGTCTGGTTTCCCCAGCAGTCAGTCCTGCGCTGTGTGACAGACTTCCCCCGGTCTCCTCGAGCAATGGGGGGCTGCCCCGGATAAAACCTTTATGGGCGCTGCAAACTAACAACTTCAACACTTATCAATAGTTACATCCCCTTCTGTGCTGCACTTCTAGGATCTATGTCTATACCCTGGCCCCTGAAGAGGCACTCAATGACCTCTGAGAATAACCCTCAGACAGTGTCTAACTCTATCCCTGAAGTCACTGTACCCTCCACCTTGGAGATAACCAAAGCTGCTCCCATTGTGACTAGAACCTACAGCCCTCTAGCAATGGGACCACAATAAAGGGGGTCCCCTGTGTCAAGGACACCTCTTATTACACTATCGAATGTCACTGCCTTTCATTCAACCGCTGCAAGAGACCTGCTCACCGTAATGGGCATCTGCCGGGTGCCAACCCCCCTGCATAATCCCATTCGAAAACCCACCAATTGTTTTCCCAAAGCTGGAAGAACCAATACAAGGCTGACATTGCTCTCTGTTTCTCACTGTACTCGTGGCCCTGAAAAAACTTTTACTGTTGATCCTAGATAATGGCAGGGCAAAAGAAAAGGTATCCTAGGGGAGTACCAGTTAAGCAACGAGGATGAGTCAAGGAGACCTGAAGCAGCAGCTAAGAACCCCTGTAGAGCTTCAATGATTGATGCGATCTCGCCTGACAAAAATGGTTCTACGGTGTCTACTGAAGTGATATTTGTAAAGAGGACCGGGGACAAATTGATACTTGCACCAGTCCCATAGCCAACAATCATCGGGCTAACTTTGCTCAAACTTCATGGAAGGGCGATCATGGGGACTCAAATGGACATACTCTGTAGCGTTGCATTATATTAATTTACAATGACATTTCCCATCAGCATTCTTAATGCATTTATTTACATTGTACCAGACAGTCAGGCTTTTGATAATGTTTCATATTTGCATAGGCTTTTTTGCAGTCAAGCAGTGCTGATGTGGGGCCATAGGACAAGGGGCTCAGTACATTGTGTGGGAGTGTTAGTCTCGGGAGGGGGGCAATGAAGCAGGACAAAGAGCGACCACAATCTCACTGAGCAGCAGTGCACACAAATCAGAGGCACCAACCTACAAAATATTACTCGCCAACCGATGGAGTATGGAAGCCTGAGGTGGCCCTGAAGAACGGGCATGTTATTTATGCACAGGGTCCCCAAATGCTACAACAATAGGCCCGAACGGAGAGATTCCCTCACAAACAAGTGTGTTCACTTGTTGAGAACAGTGCACAATTGCAGCTCTTTGATCAGGGAGGACAGTCTATGCTGTAGAAGACTATCCTATAATGAGGGAAGTGGCTATGATTCCATTCGTATAAAATGAAGGGATGCCAGATTGGCCACAGGCCTTTTAGGAATTGGCATGCAACGGTGCACAAAGACCAGCAGCTCGATTGTCATTAGTGCTTCGCCTCCTTAAAATCATGAGGGTTCCACCCGTAGATGTGGGAACATTCATGAAGGTTAATAGGGTTGTGCTTCTTTCCCTGAAGCAGTAGACACAGATTCGGCCTGAGAAACTGATATCAAGGCAACCACTGACTCATGATAAAGAAATCATCTGGCCTTTGTTTTTTTAATTGTAATTGACATAAGTGTGTACTTTGATGTCCTCACGGCCGAATAAAGTTGAATAACATTTTAAAAAAAATACTTTTTGAAAGTCTGTGCCTGCAAGCAGAATGGACAAAGGTAGCCTGGCTAATTAATAATGTATTTACTCACACATTTGCAATCTGCTGCACCAGCAAAATTGTTTACAGACTTGTCTACACCGGCACATTTTTTTAACAGTACATTGATAAAGTTACCTCAGATGATTGCCGTTAGGAACGTAGATCTATGGAATATCTAATGTACACTTGAAACTGGCCTTGAGTGTCTAAGCTGGCCAGGCTTCACAGAGAAAGCCATTGGGCCTCATTACGACCCTGGCGGAGTGGGTTTACGCCAGCGTTATTCGCGGCGGACCCGTCCGCCCTACTACGAGTTCCCGTAGCGCCGTGGAGCGTTTTCCGCCTGGTTTTTCCGGGCGGAGAAATCCATGGCGCTACGGGACCTTGTTGTTAATTACGCCACCGTATTTTACGGTGGCGCAATTAACGCCTTCCCCACTCCCATTATACCCTATGGGGCAAAAATGGGAATGGGGAAGGGTAAAATGGGGAATGGGGATTTACCGCCCCGCCAAGGTCGGAATGGGGCGGTAAATCCGCCAACCCCCATGGCGCTATCGGCAGCTTTCCGCCGTGCTCCATGGTGCATATTGCGCCACGATTTCCGCCAGGGTCGTAATGAGGCCCATTGTATGTATAGGGGAAGACTGAAACCCTCCCTGGTGAAGTAATGAAATCTTAAATTAATTGTATTGGGATCAATATGTTCAGAAACGTATAAAGATATGTGAAGTCAGGGGGGCAGGGGATTCACAGTCTGGGGTTGCTGCCAACCGGCATGTTCTTCTCGTCTGTGTTCATCTCGCAGTGCTGCTATTAAAGGTTTGGCAAACCGATCTCACTTGAGATCAAGTTCCATGTCTGTTTAGAATAGTGTTGCTCATCGAGGCACACAGTAATGCAACCAAACACCCAGAATTTGAAGCTGCTTTCTACATGCCAATCACATCTCCAAAAATTTGATACCAATAAATGCCATTCACAAATAGGTAGTACACCTCAACAAACCAAATGAATAAAGTTGTCAGTAGGAAAAGTCCTCATATTAGGAAGAGACATAATACATTGTGGATTACATCATTTCCCTTTCCACAGAGCATGATTACCTCTGCTTCCTTAAACACTTTGTAAAGCACAAAACATGCTTTGCTCATCAAATCTACCAACGTGATTGGTGAGCCTATGGGCCTTATTGGCTACTAATTCCTTTATCAGTTGGCGTACTTCCCTCCTCAGAAATTGACACAGCTTGATCCACTTTGATCTCAGTTGCGAAGGAACACATCTAAGATAATGTAATGTGGACCTTTTTGGGAAAATAAATCTGCAAAAGTAGGCTTTGCTTTCAAAATCTGCACATTATCTTTTCCTATAGAAGTTCTGAAGAATCTCAACAAACAAAGGGACCACATGAATTCATTTTTGTTGCTGGAAAACCTGAAAGTTTCCCTTTGGTGGAAAACAAACCCACACACTGATTTTTGCAGGAAAACAAATTAAAAATTAACTTTTGTGAATACACAAATCTGCAAATGTACTTTTGGAGGAAAGAACGTTTTTTTTTACATTTTTTTTTTAGTGCTGCACATTTTGTTATTCACTCGTTGGTGCAATCATTAGGCACTTTTGTTGTGCCCTATGCCCTGCATTAATTACTTAGCCTTTGAATATCTCTGTCTCTTCTGAGTTTCTGCATACTCCTCAGCAGCACACTGTAACACTGAGGATGGAGAGAGGACAGACTACAACCACCATGGGGGAGCACAAATAACCCCATTCTCTGAAATCCCCTGCCCTTCCTTTATACTGACATAGGAGTCTAGACTAATACAAATAAAGCGCTGAAATAATTTTCCTGTAAAAACACAATCTGCAACTTAATATTTGCTCTAAAACAAATCTACACATTATTATTTTTTGATGGAAGTTTGCTTTTTTCAGCTTTGAGTACATTTTTGCATAGAATGTGGAGTGCATTTGCATTTCTGGGGGAAAATGTGATGCATATTTGTGTGAGTGAAAACATAGCCATTTTTGCAATTTGGTGGAGTTAGAAACTGGCAAATCCAAACGTTTTCGCGGGTGGAATTAAAATGTTGTGCACGCCTTACCTCAATGTAAATCCAGGCTAGTTTTGCTGTACATGCAAATATGACATTTTTTTTTTCTTGATCCTCTCCGTTTACAGAATTGAGTGAATTGATTGGTTTCGTGTCAGGGCTTGGTGATCAGGGTTCTGCTATCTATTTTTATGGCAAGCCATCCACGGCTTCTTTCTGCCTGAGTTGACAAGGTGCAGTATTTCTGCTTGTTCCTCCTGTTCTTATTGACACATGAAATGGAATCTATTTGAGAAACATTTTCTTCAATGATTTGCTGGGCACGGTAATATTTCCCTTGTGTGTTGGAATGACTACAGGCTAGAGTACAAAAGATTGAGAGGGGAAAATAATTGCTAAAGCCCAGAGCTGCCGGGGTTCCCACACGCGCAGGAAAGGCGACTGACGGGCAATACCATGGATGAGGTCAGTAGGGCACGTGTTTAAGTTTAAAGGGGAAGCCATATTGCAGTGCCAATGGCTTCATTCGTTCGCAGGAAGGGAAGCCCAGATGTATGGAGCAAAAGGGATGGAACATAGGAGTATGTTGCTTTTTAGATGTCTGGCTCATCTTTAATCGTTAATAAAGCCGTTGAGAGTTTCTGCTCAACCGGCTGAGGATTTCACAGAGCTCTGTTAAGCTCTGAGTATGTCCTACCTACTCTCCCAAATGTTTTTCGAGAAGGCTTTCGGGTAAACAAATATTAATTTGTCAACTATTGACTGTATGTTTCTCTCTCGTGGATGCCAAGTCCAAGATTGTGGGAGTGAGGACTAAAATCCCCCAGCCTCCAACACTTGCATCTGGCATTTGCCTATGCTAGTTAACGTATTCTTTATGATAACCTGAAATTGTATATTATTATGCCTGCATGAATCATATTTATTTGCTCTTACTCCCTTTTGATGAGATCCACTTAGAAGCAAATTGTAAGTGATGTTCCTTTTAATAACGCCTGTGTAAATTGCACCACCGTCAGCAAGGAATGGAGAAAAGGAAATCGCCTGTGCACAGGGGGTCTTAAACCAAACCAACCACTGCCGGTGTTTGTGGACGTGCTATTTCACCATTAACTCTCTGAAAAGACCATCCCCCATGTCAGAGATTTGAAGAAAACAAACTTTACAAAGGGGCTTAAACTTTTTAGTATGCATTTCTTTTCAACAAATGCATTGGTGCATTGGTGCATGTTTTTCCTTTGTTTAAAACCATTTGACGCCAATTCTACAAATAGCATTTTTTATTTTTTTTGTTTGTCAAATGCAGATTGGGATTCAAAAAGAAGACATGCCATACTCCCCTGTTAAGGCCCTGAGGCAAGTGGCATCCATAGAAAAAAAATCCAATGTCTAGGACTGACTAGCAGGATGAAATTACAAAAAAAAATGAACATTGCACGTACGGGACCACCAACGGTAGCACTTAAGGCTGTTGGGTCCCCTGGATGCAATTTTAAAATCCTCATGGGGCAGAAGGGAGGAGTAAAGAGTAAAAGCGAGGATATTACATTTGACTCTTTAATTTTCCCTCCGTCTCATGAATAGTAAAAGCTACCTGCAAATGCGCTTTGCAAACGGCATTTACGAATGTATTCTCTGGAATCCGCCTGCTTTTGACCAGGTGCAAAACCGAGGAGTATTCCGTAGGAATCCATGCATTGTACACCTGCATAAAACTCTCCTGCAGCTGCACAGCGAGAGATACAGACGAGATGGAGGAGGACTGCCCAAGGGAAATCTTATTTCAGCTCTGTGCTCCACCTCCTTTGATATCTGTTGTTATCTTATGTATGTTATGTTACAGGCATTTTTGAGGGCACATCCACCACAAGGGCACCTTGGCGCTAGGGTGTAAAACCTGTGCAAATAGCTAAGTCTAAAAAAGCAGGGTTTTTAGTGCATGCCGGAACTGCTGGTGATTTGCTAATTTCCGCATGCCCGAGAGAAGCTCATTCCATAAGGTACCTGCTGCGACTGAGAAAGCCTGGCCTCACACACGTGTTCTCTGAATTTTCAGGATAGTGACCAGGTTTGCCACTTCTGACTGTAAGGACCTAGTAGGGATGTATGGCCTTAATTTACCCTGGAGAAATTCAGCCCCCAGCCCGTAATACGCCCAATGCACAAGGCAAAGGGCTTTAAACTGAACTGTCCTTGCTTCTGGGAGCCAATGCAGCTCCTGAATCACTGGACTAATGTGGGCACCGTATGGTGATCCTGTTGCTACTCTGGTCGCCATATTCTGCAATCGCTGAAGCCCCTGAATCAGGCCCTTAGGTTGCACCAGGTAGAGGCCATTACAGTAGTCAATGCGGCTAGAAATTAAAGAGGCCACCACCTGAGGGCGTACATCCTCTGTAAGAAAAGGCATGATCTTGCAAAGTAGCTTCAGTAAGTAGAACCCCGTTGAAGTGGGAGAATGGAAGACCAGGCTCCCGTCCTTCACCTCTCGCGCTTGGCCTAGAGGGTCACGGCCCAGACACCCGCCGCGAGAAGAGTTTGTCCATTTACCAGACGACCAGGTCCCCTGGTACAGGAACATACGGATGTGTCCACCTGCCTGCCCAGCAGCCCGCACTGGCCATGCTGACACCTGCGGCTCGGATCAGCTAGACTAAAAACCACACGTCGTTAGAGATGCCATGACGACCTAGACAACGGGAAGCACATCTGTACAAATATACACACTTAACATTTCCACACCAATCTACACGAAGAACATACTCAGTGCTCTGACGTAGGCGACAGGCATATTCACGGACGTGCATCTTTATTATTTTTACATAGGCTTTCAGAACGCAGAAACGCAA
The DNA here is from genome assembly GCF_040938575.1 of Ambystoma mexicanum. Lineage (NCBI taxonomy): Eukaryota > Metazoa > Chordata > Amphibia > Caudata > Ambystomatidae > Ambystoma > Ambystoma mexicanum. The sequence goes on along the minus strand of NC_090930.1, from coordinate 1,103,382,697 downwards.
GACGCATCATGAACTCATCTATAACGCTTGCTCACGCTTCTCTTGAAACCCGTTACCACCATGAGAGGTATAATGGAAACACGATACTGGTCATGGAAATATATGCTATTATAACCTAAAAGCACCTATGCACCAAACAGACTACTTAAGCACCAGGCCCGAGTAGGCCTCAAACAAGAGCTCCCGTGGACATTAACAAAGCAAGAGTCAGGTTGCTGATCCTGCAGAAAGAACACGGTGGAGCAACCAGCCAAGGTCGCAATGTTGCAAACCCACATCCAAGAACAAATCATCAAAGGCACGATGTTGCAACCTCGCACTCCGCGCCTCAACGATAAAGGCACGCCGACAAATTAAACCAGACGCGCAGTAGAAAAAACAATATTAATTGTGCAGAATTCTGCCTCTTTCACGGTCCCTCCCCACGTGACCAAGCCGAACCTGACGAGATGCCAAAACCCAGGAGAGAAAAGGCGTCTGGGTCCCTCACTACGAGACACAGGCCGATACACTTGAAAGGCTCAATGGACATCTGCTACAGTGGGAGCGGTCAGCCTTCCACCTATGAATAAATCCTCATATTGTCTGCACGTACCCATATTGAAACATTGTTGCAAACACAGGTACACCGAGAGCTGGGAACAACGGTGGTCCCAGGCTGGGAAGCTCACGGATGCACCAATCAGAACATGGGGCTCTTATCTCAGACGTCAGTAATACTAGCCAATCCTCAGGAGTCTTCATGTAACAATTCTTATGTATCTAATTGTAGGGACAACCCAGATATACCACCTGACTACACCTTGTCCACTAATATCATTCTCTATATGTGTACTATACTAACCCTACCACTCGAGCAACCAATTAAGAGTGGCGATAGGTTTTTTGTTAACTTTCTGAAGTGACGCAAGTAGCGCGTCATAATGCAGTAAAAAGGGCCTGCGCGCCCCACGATTGTGTGTGTGTCAGGACGAACGCGTATGCTCCTTGACCCATCCCTGCCGTTTTGTCTAAATAAACAGCAGAGTCACCTTGCTCCTTGTGTGTGTCTCATACTCAATCTCGTCTGGGATATACGGGAGGAGTTGGGGCCTCCCTGCCCGGAGGTCTGCGGACGGCCCGGCCGACCCCGGCAGAATTTCCCCCCGACAAGTTGGAGGCACTGCTGAGATCTGTTTAAGATCGACTTTTATTTTAAATTTTTCCAGGCACTCCCGTTGCGAGGAGGCCCGGCGGCGCGGCCCCCTCTGCCGTTGCCCCCTTCTGAGGACTACAGGACCATCGCGGAGCTGCGAGAAGACCGGACAGCGCAATCCGGATATTGGCCCTCGGGAGCCGGTTGAGAAGTATCCCGCCCGCGGTCGGCGAGTGTCCAGACGTGGTCCAGACGAGGGGAGGTGGCGAGCCGCTTGGAGGGGTGCACGCAGTCGAGCGGCCCTGCATCGAGAGAACTTGGTGAGCATGACACGCACAACAAGCAATGCGAAATTGTGAGGGAGGGGGAGGAAGTAAATAAGGGAGGAGGGAGGTATTGTACAGATGTGCGGCGAAGGTTTAACTGAGTGTTGCCAATGGAATGAATGGTAGCGAAACGAGTGCTAGAACAGTCGGCTAACGTTACACGAAAGAGGGGGGCGGGGCACGAAAACATCACGTGCTGCCGCTCATAAGACACTGATGGCCTAAATTGCGACTACGTGTGAGGGTGGGTGTGTGTGGTTTCCTACGACTTGACATTTATTGATCAATGAGTAGATGAGGTTTCCTATTGTTCGAGCAAGAAACTCGATAGGTAGATGACGTTTCCCTGTGGCCGGTAGCTAGTTACATAGTTGCCCAAAACGGAAGATAATTGGCTGGTTAAGCCCTCCTGTTGAGGGGCGTATCACACGCGAGGCGACGCAGCGTGCGCAGTCCGGTTATATTATTGATGAGATTACCTTGTTCCAGGAGAGACAGGAAGACAGCTGTAGGGTTAACGGGGTAGATTGCAAGTGTATTTTGAACTTAAAGAACATAACAAGAATATACCAGTAGCTCGAAGAAATCGGTGACGTCACCAGTAGGGATTTAATAAGATATCGCGAGCACAAGAAACTTTGGGTTGAGAGTGGTGGGGAAGAGAAAAATGATAAAGGAGCGGATACGGAGATAAACGATAAACGAGTGGATTGAAAGAGGAGAAGGGGAAAGGGGCGTGGCTGCGCACAGAGAACGCCGGCCACGGCAAGTGTAAAAGGGGGAGAAGAACGGAGAAACAGGACGACGGTATAAGATCGTCGTAAGGGGTACGCAGCCGCAGGGGGCTGCGTGCGCTTCGGCCGCAGGGGGCCGTAGGGGAAGGAATATAATATAACATCATACTTATTATTATTGCATAATCTGTCAAGGGATTGTCGTAAGTCCCCACACTTGCGGGGCAAGGTAAGCAATACGAGGTTGTATATTGTAAACTGCTGGTAAAGAGAAGGGTAACAAGGGGAGGGACACTATGTCATACGGGAGAGGGTCGGGAGGGTGGGGGAACACCCTCACTACCCCATTACAACACATATGCACCACACTGCCACCACATAGGGAGAAATTAATTAAGTACAGCATAGAGTGGACCCAGGGGACGGACAACAAAATGTTAACACCATGGCCGCCTAATGGTAGTTTCGATCCATATGCCCAACATTCACTACTAAACCATCTGCACAATACATACAAGGGGAAGAAGTTGGCAAACCATGTGGAGGTGTTTAACTTATGGAGGATGTTCCAGGGGTCCCGACCAGGACCAAATGGAATGTTCACTATGGGGAAAACACCGGAAGAAAAGGAGATTAAGAAAGAAGGAACGGATGAGGAAAAGGGGTGCGAAAGCACAAAGAATACGGGGAACGGAGGACAGGGAGGAGAAAAGATTGATAAATCAAACGACATAAAAAAGGAACGGAACAATGAGACACCCATGACACCGGGAGTGAAAACAGAGGGAGGAGGGTTGTACCCTTTAAGAGAATTAGGAGAAATAGAAGGACAGTTCAGGGCGGCTGAAGGATACTCGAATCCGACATACAGCCCTCCACCATATGTGGCTCATAGGAAGATACCAGTGGGGGAAGAAAGGATTGGAGAAGAGCAGACTGTAGAGATAGGAAACGATGAGTGGGTAGCTGCACAGATATTATTGAAATTACGAGGCTCACTAACTGGAGAAGAAAGGGAGGCGGTAAGGAGAACAAACGAGGATAGTGCCAGAGAGAGTGAAATGAGGGGAGAGGAGCTACTATGGCAGAAGGAAGAGATTTTGGAGGAAAGATTAGCAAAACTAAGGGATGAGCAGAATGAATTGATCAAACAGCTTGAGAGGGAGGAAAGAGAGAGAGTGAGGAAAAGGAAAGAAGGTAAGAACGAATTGGAAAAATTAAGGGAACGAAATGAGGAGCAAAAGAGAGAAGCTGAAAGGGTAAAAGCAGCAGCAGATAGGGTATCAAGAGTAGTGCTGAGGGAGAAGAAGAAGGAAGAAGAAGAAAAGGAAAAGGAAATGGAAATATGGAGGAGGAGGGTACTATCAGAGACAGCTAAGAAATATGAAGAGGGGAAGGTAATAGAGAGTATAGTAGAAAGAGAAAGGGTGAAATGGGAAAGGAAGAAAGAGGATGAAAGAATATTGGAACAGATGAGCAACGAAGTAATGGAGGAATTGAAAAGAAAAAGGGAGGAAAATAGTAGGGAAATGGAGGAGAGAAGTGAAGGGGGAAGAGAAGGGGGGAGTAGGGAGAGTGAAAGATGGGGAGATGTATATAAAAGTAGAGAGGTAGCAACAACATCAGTACTAGGGGGAACAGTTGGTAACAACGAAAGGGGAGAAAGAGACTTAATAGACTTAAAAACAGTAACAATAAAAGGAAAAAAGGCAGAGTGGGGGGTGCAATTTATGAATGACTTTTGCAGTGAGGAGGAAGAAGGAGTGGAGGAGGATGGAAGAAAGAGTGAAAGGGAAAGCTTAGATAAGCTATACCTCACTAGAACAAACATAGATTCGCCCTGGATGAGTCGAAGATGGGAGGAGCTGGAGAGAGGTAAGGAGGGAGTGAAAAGAATAGGGGAAGCACAAACCCATGAAACCACGCCACCAACATCTCCACCACGCCCTCCCACGTCACACCATACATGTTCAACCACCGCACGCTCACTGCACAGAATAAAGCTCGCGCCCTTCATGAACGAAATTACACATTATGCATGTCGGCTTAGGGACCTCCCTAGTCGCAGGCAAGACAGACAAATAGACATACCCATATTGAACACAGGAAATGACGAAAAAAGGGGAAAGGAAGAAGAGGGAGGTAGGAGCAGAGGTAGTAAGGAAGAATTTGAAGTAGTAAAGGAAACGGGGGAAGAGGAGGGGTGTGAAGACTCAATATTATGGAGCGTAAAGGGTGACACAAGACAGAATTTAATGCCACTATTGGAGAGAGGAGGGGTTAGACCACAGTATGTACCTTGGAAACATACGGATAAAGAAAATATAAAATGTAGGCTCCCATCACTAAGTGGAGGTGCGGGTAAGTGGATATATGAAATGGAGAAACACACCGCAGGACAGAAGCTAGCAGTAGGAGATGTGAAGGGCCTGTTAATATCAATATTAGGGGATAGAGCGGATGACATTTGGAAAAGAGCGGGATTCCATGGGGTAACAATAACGAACACATCGCATGATGGGGCACCATTTGCAAACTGTAGACATGCGCTATGGCAGGCACTGAGAGTGCAGTACCCAGACACATCAGACATAGGAGCCATTACTTCCCGTAAGATGGGTGAAAATGAGGACCCTGTTGATTATATCCAGGATATCCAAGAGAAGTGGCGCATGGAAACTAGAGAGCAATGGGACAAAACACCAGCCATATTTTATCATATACTAGTACAAGGGCTCCCAGAAGGGGTTCAGAAACAACAGAAAGAAAGTAGTGGGGATGGAAGCAAAACCATGGCCAGAAATACAACTGACTATAGTACATCACTGCAGGACATGGCAAGGAAAAATGAAACAAAAGGAAGAGGATAGGAAAACAGAAGAGGCCAAACTAGTACAGAAAAAACTTACTAAATACACAATGGAAGGGGCACTAATAACTACGCCCACACCAATGGCCCAAAGCCCAACGCAAGTAGTGGCTGCACAAGATCCCGCCCAAATAGCGCCTCCACAAGGTGTAATACAGCAAGTGCCGCCTCTGCAATTACACGCACCAAACATGGGAGGAGGGTACCCCATGCAAGGAACTGGGTATTATAATTATAACAGAGGGAGAGGAGGGTTTATGAGGGGGAGAGGATACGGATATAATACCCAACAACAGGCTGGGGGACTTAGAAATTACTACCCCACAGGGCAACCCGTATACCAGGACAACACAGGGAGCTTCCCATGGCAAAGCAGGGAACCACCCGTGTGTTGGAGCTGCGGACTATTAGGACACATGTCACGTACATGTAGGGTCAGGCCAGGAACACCGGCATGGAATGAACAAGCACAACCTAGGACCTCACAAGAACAGCAGGGCATACAACAACAGCAGATGTCACAAAAAGGGAGTGACCCACAACAACAAACAACACAACAGCCACAAACCTATTCACTGCCACAACAACAAATAACACAACAACTGCCACCGCCACAACAACAAGTAGCGTTAATACAACCACCACCCCAAACTCAACAAACGCAATTGGGTAGGGTGACGGTGTTGGGACACAACCCTTACACAGGGAATGGCCAATCATTATACCCCCAATAGGCCAGCCCACAGACGGCCTTGGTGTGTCCCATCCTGTCAGTAACACCTAATAGTGCGGAGGAACCACGCATAGAGGTAACGATAGGTGACAAAAAATTATCATTTCTTGTTGACACCGGGGCAACCCGGTCTTGCATAAGGGAAGGTAAATTTAAAATGTCAGGTGAAGCCATGAACACCCAAGGATTTTCTGGGGCTAAGGGGTTGGTTCCATTTACTGATAACGTTCAATTATCTATTGGAGATTATGATCTGTCAGTCCCACTTTTGTATTATAGTGCCTCACCAGTAAATATACTGGGGAGAGACATAATGAACAGGTTGAATATGACGATCTCCTTTACAGAGGATGGCATAATTTGCTCTACTCCAGGGATTAACATGCTCGCAGCACGACAGATTTTGCAAGCATACTGTGGACAGACAGCGATTAGGGCGGAGCCAGTAGATGGCGAGCTATTCCAGTATGGCACAGACATGGCATTTGCATGGATGCCAGGGATAGAAGGGAAAATATGGAGGAGGCCAGCAGCCTATCTGTTCCGACCAGAAACACCAGTTAATGAACTGGAAGGGAAGGTGTTTGTAATAGACATTGAGAGCATTATTGCAACAGCTGATTATGTTGCTGTGCACGCCCAAGATAAAGAAGGGAGAGCATGGAGGGCGGTGATAGCACTAGCAGAAGGATGTAGGCTGACCCAGGTGTCAGATGAAGAGCTGTTCTCAGAAGAAAAGGAAGAAGATGAAATGGTGTTCATGATGAGTGTAGAAATATGGCTAAGAGTGGCTCACAAACAAGTAGCACAGAAAATTGCAATGGCACTTGAGGCACCCGCAGGCACCCCAGTCCCATTTTTTAAGGAGGATATGTCAAAGGTGCCCAAATCATTATGGACTATTAGCCCTTATGACGTGGGATGCATAAAAAGCATAGGGGGTGTAAGGATAAAATTGAAAAAAGGTGCCATACTACCAAGAGTGAAACAGTACCCATTGTCAAAAGAGGCAGATGAAGGCATATATGAAACCATAACGGCCCTTATAAACAATGGCATATTGGTCCCCTCAGAATCACCATGTAACACAGCTGTGTACCCGGTGCGCAAGGCTAAAGGGGGGTCTTGGCGCTTCATACAGGACCTCAGACCCTTAAACAACATAGTAGAAGCAGAGTATCCAGTAACAGCAAACCCGGCCACAATATTGTGTGGCATTCCAGCAGAAGCATCACGATTTACAGTGATTGACCTTAAAAATGCGTTTTTCTCAATACCATTACACCCAGACTCACAAGATCTGACAAGCTTCACTTACCGAAATACAAAGTGGAAACATACCAGATTACCACAGGGGTATTGTGAATCACCCTCAATTTTCAATAGAGTAATACAGATGGATTTGGGTAACGTTGAGGTGGAAAGCACAGTGTTACAGTATGTGGATGACATAATAATTTGCAGTACAAACGAAAGTAAATGTAGAGAGGACTCCTTAAAGATGTTGACAATATTGGCTGAAAAGGGGTACAAGGTAGACATGGAAAAGATACAATACTGTCAGGAACAGGTACTTTACATTGGCCAGCTGATATCCCAACATGGAAGAAGGATTGCACCACAAAGAGCACAGGCCATCTCAAGCACTCCCGTGCCACAGACTGTGAGAGAACTGCAGCAATTTCTGGGGCTGTGCAACTACTGTAGAGCATGGGTATTTGATTACAGCTCATACATAGGACCCCTGCTTGAGGGTTTGAAGGAAGCAAATAAAGGGGAGAAAAAGTTGGGATGGACTATGGAAATGAGGGAGGCATTTGACGAATTGAAAGACGCGATATCAACTGCTCCAGTACTGGCATCCCCAGACTATGAGCAACGCTTTTTTATATTTTCACATTGCGACTCAGCAGTGATGAAAGCAGTATTGGCACAAAAAACGAGCATGGGATATAAACCAGTAGCATTTTACAGCGGACACTTAGACCCTGTGATGTTAGGCCACTTCCCTTGTGAACAAGGTCTTGCTGCAGCTGCTTTTGCAGTAGAAAAAGCATCAGCAATAACTATGGGGTGTCCAACTACACTGTTTGTGGAACATGCACTATTTGCGATATTGAATAAACCTAAGTCCACACTAACGACACAGAGGGCATCAGGTTATGAGATTATTTTGTCTAAAGCTGAACTAGCAATTGTTAGATGTAGCACGGTTAACCCTGCAAGGTTCCTAGCAGAAGTAATTGAAGAGGGAGATTACGCCCACGACTGCACCCAAATAACTAAAATGTACTCATGTACTAGAAAAGTTGAAGAAAACGCACTAGAGGGAGGTGAGCTTTTGTTTATTGATGGGTCATCAACTATTGATCAAGGAGATGGGATACGAAGGACTGGGTCAGCAGTAGTAAAAATGATGGAGGCGCCGGTGTGTGTGGCTATGAAGTGTGTACAATTACCACAGCACTACTCTGCTCAGGCCGCGGAACTGGTTGCACTAATATTGGCATTAAAGGAAAGTTTTAATAAAAGAGTAACGATATATTCCGACAGTGCATATGTTACATCCACTGTCCACTCAGGGTTATCAAAATGGAGAAGAAGAGGGTTTAGGAGAGCTGATGGCACTCCAGTACAACATGCCCTCTTGTTGGCTGAACTAATTGAAGTAATAAACGACCCCCAAGAACTAGCCCTAGTCAAATGCACCGCACACACCAATGGTGAAGACTACGTCTCAAAAGGGAATGCAGCAGCAGACGCACATGCGAAATATGCTGCATACTTTGGTGAGATATGGAACCCCACAGACTCACAGAGAGGGAGAGGGAGGGGAATAGCTAGGGAGATGTTAATAAAAGAAGGGTACACCCATCTCCCAGCCACACAGATTATGGAACTACAAGCGGCTGCACCAATGGCCGAAAAAGAAGTATGGGTAAAAAGAGGATGTACAATGTCCCCAACCGACGCACTATGGCGCCAGGGTGGCACGGGGAAAGTTGTAATACCGTTGGCACTGTTAAATACCGCCCTGAGCCAATTACATCACCCTGCCCATACAGGCAAGGAAATAATCGCAGCACGAATTAGAGAAGATTGGTTTTGTCCTGAGTTAAACTCTCATGTGTCAAATTTTATCAGCAATTGCCTCACATGTCAACAGTTTACGGCCGGTCATACTCTAAAAGTGATAAGAGGTACCATACCCCGGCCAGAAGGACCTTTTCGGCACCTTCACATTGACTATGTTGATATGATCAACATATGTCAAGGTAATAGGTATATGATTGTAGTAGTATGCCCATTTTCTAGGTGGATTGAAGCAGGGCCCTGTTCACACCCTGATGCGTTTAGAGCAGCCAAATTCATAGTAAGGGAGGTCTTCCCCAGGTGGGGAGTGTGCGAGGTATTAAGATCAGACAACGGCCCACATTTCGCAAACGAAATGTTCCAACATATCACATCCCTGCTGAACATTAAACACAAATTTGCATGTGCATACCACCCACAGGCTAATGGCGTATGTGAACGCCTGAATGGCTTATTGAAGGAGGCAATTGCAAAAATACAACAAACAACAAAGAAAAGTTGGTTGTATTGCCTTCCGTTAGCTTTATTTGAACTTAGAAATAGGCCAGGGTCCGACCACCACCTCACCCCTCACGAAGTGGTTACTGGACGTCAAATGCGCCTTCCCCTAACCCCAACGTCAAGGGCATTCACCGACCACGAAAGTTCAGCGAGTGTGTTAGGTGATGAAATGTATCAATATGTGTCTTCTTTGAATACTAGTGTCGTGTTTGTGTCTCAACAGCTCGAGCGCACACGGGGCGGGTCTACCAGCAATCAAGAAAAAGGCGCAAGTACAGAATCGGGAAAGGAGAACTTGTGCAAACTTGCCAAAGGTGACCACGTGCTACTTCGCAATTTCAATAGAAAGTGGAACGAGAAGAGGTTCACTGGCCCCCATCTGGTAGAGGACGTATCAACAAGAGCAGTAAAACTAAAGGATAAGCGTGCCTGGAACCACCTACATGACGTAAAGATCTACAAACTGCAGACCCGCCCCAGCGCCAACGACAGGTCCATTGGAAGAACAGCAACAACATCCCCGACAGCGGAAGAAAGTTCCACCACAGACAACGACCCAATTGTTCCCTCGGAGACAATAACTGACGAAGAAGGGGGTGATCCCCATACTGCCCACCCCATGGTCACACGCTCAAAGAGTAAAAATACTTCCGCCATCTGAGCGCAAACCCCCCCCCATTGACTGCTAAGTACAGTTGTAACTAAAACTGAAGGACATTGCTTGCACCAATACACATGTAAACACGTGAATGTTCTCTTTTTTCTCTCGCACATACAGGAACTGCGTAATATTGTATTGTTAAGAAAAAGCTAATTAACAAGTTCAGTGTACAGGCGTAGATGGTGCTGCCAGACGATAACTACCCAGAAGAATTGTCACACCAATTTGTATACGAAATAAAAAGACCAACATACCTAAAAAAGAGAAGGGTACGTGTCTACTACACAGCCTTCCTCCTGGCCATAGAATATTACATGCCCCACCTCCGCCCATACTTGCCGGTCCTAAGAGACCGATCACTTAGAGTAGCGTGGGAGCAGCTCTTCGCCTGGGCACTGAATGACTACTTGATAGGGAGAGCTTAAAGGAAACAGAACTAATATTTAATAACGAGCACTTTTGAGAATTTTTAGGCGGGCAACTTTAACGTCGCAAGAATACGCTGCCAGGACTGCAGCAAGGTAAGAGCAAAATGCCGGTGAGATTAGCATATGTAATAAAAATAATAGGGATTTTGATGATCACCGGGTTCTTGGCTGCCTCTGTCTGGCAGTACAGCTATGCTATCGATTTTATTGCTGCACCCAAACCTAATATACCCCTGTTCCCTGCTGCAACAGGTGTTATGTCAGGTGGTAATAGTAATTTTGCACCCAAGCAAAATAGAGTTAAACGCAGCACATACTCAGACAATAAAGGTATTGATAATTATGTACAAGATTCAGCACACGTCGCAAACAACATATGGTACCAGCACATGACCCGCATTGGTAAGCAGACAACCGAGGACAGCTGTTACGTTTGCTCATTAATACCATACGCCATGAGCGCTTCACGAACATTTGTTGCCACAGAAATAGATGAAAAAACAGCACAGTGCATAATCTATTTGGCCCTGTTCCAAACGAAAGGAAGATTTCAAGGAACAGTAGTGCACATGACATGGAAAACACGAGACTCATACCCATATGAAAACAACTTCCTCAAGACCTATTTGAGTTATCACAAGACCAGTTTACATGCTGAAGCATTCAGGTACATAACAAGTGGCCCTGCAAAAGGAGAAACAAAGAAGGTAACACTGCAGTATCTACCATGTGATTGGTACGCCACTGAAGTTCCAGGTAAACAAGGATGCTGGGAGAGGCCGCTACTGACGATAACAGGAAAGGTGTATCTGGGCAACAGCTGGGAGATAGGAGTGATTGGCAGCAACATGGTAACAAAAGAAACTATCTCAACTATCGAGACACACAATCATCGATGTTGGACGACGTGGATCAAGTATGTACCAATGCTCACGTGGGTAGAAGAAGATGAAGACCCAATAACTATACTACCATTGACTGCGCCCAAAGTATGCTACCAGCATAAAGGAGAGGTGGACGTAGGATATAACACCAATTGTGCAAGCGTGATGGAGTTACCTGAGGGGGGAGCGGGAACAGCAGTAATAATGGACCATTATTGGGCCTGCGGAGAAAAGGCATATCATACACTGCCTCCCCTGTGGAATGGTGTGTGCACAATGGTACACGTCAACGTACCATCACTAGTGGTACCTAAGAAGCATGTCGATGTGGCGAAATTTCCTAAAATGGATGAAGGGGATAGGAGAAGAAAGAGATCTGCACCACTTCAGAAGGAGCAAGAGAACAGGACCAACAGCAATGATACTGTCCTAAATAGGAGAAAGAGACAAGGAGAGCCACTGACAGGAAATTACCTGTGGGGAAGGTCGGAAACGGAACTAACATCAATACCGCCAGAACACAGACTATTCAGCAGAGCAGCAATGTTCTTCTCCTCAATAATACATCCGGGACTGCAGGCATACGCAAACGCAAAATGGCTCCAAATAACCAGATGGGAACTAATGATGACCATCAATTCAACAGTAAATGGGTTCAACGCAATTAAAGAGGAGCTGCGAGCTGTAAGGATGGTAGCACTCCAGAACAGATATGTATTGGACCTTCTCACAGCAATGGAAGGAGGAGTTTGTGCAAAGATAGGACAATCTTGCTGCACGTTCATACCTGCCAACGATGCTGACAATGGTACACTGACAGAAGCAGTTTCACAATTGGCCCAGATGCACTCCAAAATGATGGACGAAAGTAACGGTGTAGACAAGGATAAGAGCTGGTTTTCACTATTATGGTCATGGATGCCATCTTGGCTGTCAGATGGACTGAAAATAATAGTGGGGTGTACTATTTTGGCTGGAGCTACCCTGATCATAATTAGATTTTGGAAGGCCCGGAAGGCACGCACGACTGACGAGTTGCTGGAAATGGTGGGAATGCACCCCTTAATGCCAGCAGATGACGGCCAGCATACAGGTGTGATAATACAAGAAAGGGAGAAGTTGCGCACCCAAATCATCACCAATCATCTAGACCCACCATCAGTGAAGATCGAGAACCCAAGGAACCCCAGGAGCTACATAGGAAGATGGGTATACTGTACTCCTGGAGGAACATGTGAATACATGTATTGGTCATTTGAAGATCATGTAAACCATTATGGACATCTCGGAGGGATAACTAAGATATGGAGGGGAAGAGGAGATAACGAGAAGGATATGTTTGTGGTCGACAAGTCGACCAGAGGGGGGACTGAAGTGGGAGAATGGAAGACCAGGCTCCCGTCCTTCACCTCTCGCGCTTGGCCTAGAGGGTCACGGCCCAGACACCCGCCGCGAGAAGAGTTTGTCCATTTACCAGACGACCAGGTACCCTGGTACAGGAACATACGGATGTGTCCACCTGCCTGCCCAGCAGCCCGCACTGGCCATGCTGACACCTGCGGCTCGGATCAGCTAGACTAAAAACCACACGTCGTTAGAGATGCCATGACGACCTAGACAACGGGAAGCACATCTGTACAAATATACACACTTAACATTTCCACACCAATCTACACGAAGAACATACTCAGTGCTCTGACGTAGGCGACAGGCATATTCACGGACGTGCATCTTTATTATTTTTACATAGGCTTTCAGAACGCAGAAACGCAAGACGCATCATGAACTCATCTATAACGCTTGCTCACGCTTCTCTTGAAACCCGTTACCACCATGAGAGGTATAATGGAAACACGATACTGGTCATGGAAATATATGCTATTATAACCTAAAAGCACCTATGCACCAAACAGACTACTTAAGCACCAGGCCCGAGTAGGCCTCAAACAAGAGCTCCCGTGGACATTAACAAAGCAAGAGTCAGGTTGCTGATCCTGCAGAAAGAACACGGTGGAGCAACCAGCCAAGGTCGCAATGTTGCAAACCCACATCCAAGAACAAATCATCAAAGGCACGATGTTGCAACCTCGCACTCCGCGCCTCAACGATAAAGGCACGCCGACAAATTAAACCAGACGCGCAGTAGAAAAAACAATATTAATTGTGCAGAATTCTGCCTCTTTCACGGTCCCTCCCCACGTGACCAAGCCGAACCTGACGAGATGCCAAAACCCAGGAGAGAAAAGGCGTCTGGGTCCCTCACTACGAGACACAGGCCGATACACTTGAAAGGCTCAATGGACATCTGCTACAGTGGGAGCGGTCAGCCTTCCACCTATGAATAAATCCTCATATTGTCTGCACGTACCCATATTGAAACATTGTTGCAAACACAGGTACACCGAGAGCTGGGAACAACGGTGGTCCCAGGCTGGGAAGCTCACGGATGCACCAATCAGAACATGGGGCTCTTATCTCAGACGTCAGTAATACTAGCCAATCCTCAGGAGTCTTCATGTAACAATTCTTATGTATCTAATTGTAGGGACAACCCAGATATACCACCTGACTACACCTTGTCCACTAATATCATTCTCTATATGTGTACTATACTAACCCTACCACTCGAGCAACCAATTAAGAGTGGCGATAGGTTTTTTGTTAACTTTCTGAAGTGACGCAAGTAGCGCGTCATAATGCAGTAAAAAGGGCCTGCGCGCCCCACGATTGTGTGTGTGTCAGGACGAACGCGTACGCTCCTTGACCCATCCCTGCCGTTTTGTCTAAATAAACAGCAGAGTCACCTTGCTCCTTGTGTGTGTCTCATACTCAATCTCGTCTGGGATATACGGGAGGAGTTGGGGCCTCCCTGCCCGGAGGTCTGCGGACGGCCCGGCCGACCCCGGCAGAATTTCCCCCCGACACCGTTTTACAGACCACACTGGCTTGTCCGGCCATCAATAGTGTTGATGTCAGCACAACTCCTAGGTTTCTTTCCGATGTGACTGTAGGGGGAAGATCACCTGAAGCTGACGGCCAGAACGCTGGAGTCCACAGAGAAGCCCCAACAGAGGAACCCACCACCATCACCTCTGTCTTATACCCGTTCAGTTTAAGCCAATTGCTGTCCATCCAATGCTTCACAGCCGATAGGCACTCACACAGTCAACCCGACACCTCAGATTGGTCAGAATCTGGGTGTCGTCTGCATATGCGTAGCATTTAAAGCCGACGGAATATATGAGAGCAACTAGCGACTGAAAATAAAGATTAAATGACATAGGGAACAGGGCAAAGCCTTGGGGGACACCACAGGACAGAGTGTGTGACAAAGAGAAACAGAGGAAAGGAAAGTGACTGGCCAAGTACCACAAAAAAAGAGGAGAACCATGCCAGGACAGTTCCGAGAGCCCTGATGTGGCCAGGCGGAACAGCAAGATGGAGTGGTCGACCATATCAAATGCTGCTTAGAGATCAAGAAGTATCAGAGCACCCACTCCGCCCTGGTCTGCCAACATCGACAGATCATACACCAGAACACTCTTGCTACCCCAACCTGGTGGGAACCCGGACTGGAATGGGTCCAGGCTATTCGCATGTTCAAGATAGGCAGGGAGAACAGGGGACCAGTGATTCTACCGCTTTCATGAAAAATGGAGAAGTGAGATAGGATGGTAATTAGCTAGGACCGCGGGGTCCAGCAAGGGTTTTTTCCAAAGAGGGAGGACCCTCCTTTGCCTGTCCCCCCCACCTCATCATTGCTTCAAAATAGGGGAAGTGCTTTAAATGCTTTATATGGAGACCAAAAAGCATCACGCTTCACTTTTGTACCACCATTTAACAAGTAACCCCATTTAAAATGAGACCACAGTTTTTATGGGATGGGGGGGGGGCGGTTAAACAGAAAAAAGAAAAAAAAATCCTTGCTAACTTTTGTAGATTTGTTTCATTTTCTCTGTAGCGCAAGTACGGATATGGCTTGTTCAACCCTACCGGTCTCAAGCCACTTACAGGGTTATTTTACAATGAGCGAAGTGCAAAATAAAAGCAAACATAGTGCTTTTACTTACTTTGTGCTCCAGCTCGTTTTTGTGCCCTTGCAAAGCATAGGAGGAGAACAAAGCAGAGTTTGCATCTCTGCTTTGCTTTCCCATTTCCACTTTGCTTTCCTCCCCCATCTTGCAGCTTCATTTTATAGACAGAAAAAGTGTAAAACCAAGATATCAAATCAAGGCCCAAGCATTCTACACTTTGGTTTTACGCTTCGCCTCATGATGCACACAGTGGGCCTCATTATTAGTCAGCCGGTCCAGTATTAAAGTGCAAGTATTAACTCATACCAGCACTTTACTGGTCCGACCGACTATAGGTTTGCTGGTGGGGCACTTGAGTTACCTCCAGCTAAGAGCTGTGTTTTACCGCCTACAGAAATGTTGTTATTACCGGCATTGATATTGGTGGTGCCAGTAATGATGGCAAATCCCCCCCATGGAGTCCTATGGAGCACCTTGAATGGGGATTTACACCGTCACTCGTAATCCAGCAGTAATGCTGCCGACCAAGTGTCGGAAACAGTAATAGCATTTTCTGGTATCCTGGTGGATTTTCAGTAAACCTATAATGAGGCCCAGTGTCCCTAATCCCGATACTTTGCACCTTGCAAGTGAAGAGTAAACAAGATGGCTGTACTGCCTTCTGTTTAGTGTTCATTTTACGTGTCCATTTTATGCCGCAAAGTTACACCTATGAAAAGCACCTTATTCACGTGTCACATTTCTTACCACTTCGTTTACTGCCCACTTTTACAGGTACAAAATGCACCTGCTCCAGAATAATTGCAAGTTGGAGCTGAAAAAGTGGACTTTCACACAAGTTGACCAAATCAGCTCAATAACGCCAGAAACCCATACCTGGAAACACATGGATCAAACCAGAAATTAAGGGGTTGGAACAACACATAAAAATCAGACACACCCCAAGCCTCACTTTTTTTCCAGCATGGAAAAATCAAGAGCCTTTTGGTGACACCTCTTCCATCTAAGGAAGATGCTACAGTCCACCAGCCTGTCCCCAGACCTCCCAGCAGGCAGTCCATCATCTTGCCCCCAAACCTCTAAGAAGGCAGCCCATCAGCCTGCCCCAGAGCAGGCAGTCCATTAGCCTGGCCCCCCAGAAGATATCACATCAGTCTTACCCCCATCCCTCACTGTAGGCACCCCATCAGCCATCTCCCCTGTTCCCCCTACAAGACAGCCCTTCAACCTGTCCTCCAATGCCCCTAACAAGCAGCCATCATCCTGCCCCCCAACCCTCCCAGCAGTCAGGCCATCAGACGGTACTCCCAGCCTCCCTACAAGAAGCCCATCAGCCTGCTCACCAGCCCCTCGCTGCAGGCACCCCATCAGCTAGCTCCCCGCGTCCCCTAGCAACAGCCCATCAGCCTGTCCTCCACCCCCCCAGCTAGCAGCCCGTCAATATGCCTGTAGCAGTGAGCACAACATCATGTCCCCAATCCCCCGCCCCCTCAGCAGCGATGTCAGGAAAGAAGAAGAGGGGTAGGAGAGCTTGAAGACCCTTCATACCATGAGAGTACATTACCAGGCTGTCCCACCAAAAAGCTCACACACAAGCAGGTCTTTTCCACTTACTGCCTGGACCTGCTGACCATCTACAGTCTCCTGTCAGATGAGCGCTACTTTGAGCCCAATAGGCAGATTGAAATGACCACCCTCACATTAGGGTTTCATACAGTGCCCTAGTTCTGTGCCACATGCACCTTTTAGCACTGTGCGGCCCTGTTGCATGGCATCACCAAGTCATCAATCTCCTGCATCCTCTCACAGGTGTTGTATGCCATGCTGCGGCAGAATGGTCATCTTTCCGTATTGACACTGTGGTCATAAAGCACATAAAAGTCCAGTTCCTTTCCACTGCAAGCTTCTCTAATGTGGTTAGAGTAGTGGACCGCACACATGTGCCCCTTGTACTACCCAGGGTAAGAGAGCATGTCTTCTGTAACATACATATGCAACACTCTATCCAAGCGCAGATGATCTGTGATACAGAACTGCTCTTAACCAACGTGTACTTGATTTGATTTCCTGTCCCATCCCATGAGTCCATGATCCTAGCTCAAAACAACTGGCCACTCATCATGGAGAGTACAGCAATAAGTGGCAAGGCTGCCAGATAAGTACAACAAACACCACCCTTCATAAATGCATGCCAAGACAGCCCTACCCTTCATGTGAGCCAAATGCACACCAATGTGCACACAGTACACACATGCCAGAATGTTGGAAGCCATTTCTGCTCAGGGCAGGCTGGCTGGGTGGGAGCAATGGATGGATAGACAAGACATGTAGTCCCCACACATTCCAGCACCACTGGTCATCATGGCCTCCTTGGGAGACAGGAATGGCATAAAGTGAAGGGGTTCCAAGGGACCATGCAACAACATCTCACAACGGGGGAGAGCGGGCTGGGTGGAGCCGAAGAGACCATACATCCCAGGTTGGAAAATGTCACAGTTGATTTTGCCAAAGGCATAAGAGATGCTAGTGGAATTGGGTAAGTATGTAAAAGAAAATGGATTGAAGATAAACGTGAATAAGAGGGATGGGCCTTGTCGGCCATCAACCAAACATGGACACAACACCCAAATAGTGGGTTGAACGAGGGTATGCATAAGAGTACTTGGACAAGTATGCACAGATAGTGCTGAAAACAGGGAGGCTCACAGTTACAATGGATACCACATGGGTCCATGGTTCATGACACCCCTTCTGAATCCTGTGAACCACAGACAGCACAGCTACACTACTGCCCATAGCCACACCCTCAACTCCATTCAGCAGGCACTTGGAGTCCTCCAGAACAGCTTTCAGTCCCGGGACCAAACATGTGGTGCATTCACATACCGGCCTAAAAAGACTTGCCTCATCGTGGTGATGTGTTGCCTGTTACACAACCTTGCCATCAGGTGCAACATGCCCATGCCCCATGAGGGTAATGAAGACCCAGATGCTGGTAAAAGAGGGACACCAGGGCAGCAGTACCAACAGGACACTGTTGGTGGGATGGTGCTGCAGGAAGAGGTGATCAACAACTTCTTCCGATAGAGGTGGGTGCATATCTGTGAGCAACAACAAGGCCCTTCCCAAATCCCCTTCCTCTGCAGGAACACCTCAAAGGAAATGACAACCACTGATCAACAAATTGATGTTTTGCACAGGGAAAAGTATGCAAGGACACTGATGTCCCATCTGGGTATGCAAGGCAAAACAGAAAAAGGCAAATGTGTGATTGAACATCCACAAAATAAAAGTGCCTAAGGGGGAGTCAAAACAAACCAGTGTCGTGTGCCATTAAACAAAAGTGTGGTAGACTCTCTGAGGATGAACATGGTTCAAATCACCAGTTTTATGAAATGTTGTCCACTCTTCAACCATGTTTTAGCTCACTGCCCTTGCACAGAGGGGAAATATCCATTTACTTTTTTTTTTTTTTTTTTATTTATTTGTTTTTGGTTTTAAAAGAAAACCTTTACAAAAGAATAGTGCATTTCCTTAGATAAAATTACGAACGGTTCTCGGAAACCAGGGAATAACTAGATTACTGAGAGGCCAGTGAGTGTCGGCCAGGAAGCTCAGTAGGCTGTGTCATCTTTTGATACTTTGTTAGAATAGTAAGTTCCTCTGATACTTTTACTATCGCTGCAGTGAGCATGATTTCCTGGCCGGAGATCAGTCTGTTCCAGAATGCATCTTGAATTAGGCTCTCTTCTCTGCTGACGAATCTCCTCAGAAAAGACACTCTTATGGCCCATGTGCCTTCGCACTCCAACAGTAGATGTTTCAAGGTTTGGAGGTTCGAAGTTTGGCAGATTTCGCAGAATTTTATTGCCTTCTCTCCCTGGTTTCTTTGAGCCAGAATTTCTCCTGTGTAGGCTAAATTCAGACGTAGTCTGAGAAAGCTGTTCCTTATCTCGCGATCTGGGAATTTTTCCAGGTAACGTGGCATGGTTCCAAGTTTCCTGTCTACTATCAGGAAGGAGTTCGGTGATTTTAGGTTTCTAACTCTTGTGATTGTGTCGATCCAGTCAGCCATTTTTAGATTTTTTTTTACTTTCGAGGGGTTTTGTAGAAGGATTTCTGTTGTTAAATCAAGCTTATGCAGAATCTGTCCGATCTTCTCTTCTAGGCTCGATAGCTGATTTGATTTTGCTTTCTTTAGATGTTGGTTTATGTCGAAAAAGAGAGTGGCCTTACTGGCTGTGATTATATTACGGTAGAGTGAGAGAAGTTTCCACTCTGCATAGCAGCTCAATGAGGTCAAGCCTAGTTCGAACCTCAGACTGACTGGCGATGTGCACATTGGTAGCCAAATGGATGATTTCCAAATGAGGCCCTCAATTTTGTTCCAATCATAGTTCCACAGCAAAGGTTTTGCCTCCAATCCGTAGAGGAGGACAGGAACTACTTTGCCTACATAGAATTTCTTGAGTGGTAACAGTGAAAATTTACAGAATTTTCCGTTTAAGTTTTTCATTTGCGCAATGATTTTCGAGGTCTTGTTGAGAATGGATGAATTCACCTTATTTACAGTTGGATGGGCTAAGACTTCGTATCCCAGGTATATGAGCTCATCTACTCGGGGGATTTCATCGTTGTCCAACACCCAGATCCTTGATGTTACCTTTTTTCTTGGATGTTTGAAGATCAGGACTTTGGATTTTAGTGGGTTGATTATTAAGCCATTTAACTTGGCATATTCATCGAGTTTGGATAAAAGATGTTGCAGTCCTAATGCTGATCCATCCAAAAGAACAAGATCATCCGCATAGGCCAGCCAGTGAAGTCTTCTGCTGTTAATCCTGGGACAGATAAGCGACGCCGAGGCCAGAAAGTCTCCTATGTCTGATAGAAAAAGGTTGAAAAGCAGTGGTGCACCCAAGCATCCTTGTCGAACCCCTTTAAGGACCTGGATTGCTTCTGAAAGGTTGCCGGCGTCATCCAGCCTCACTCTGATCGTAGTATTTTTATGTAGTTCGACGAGCATAGCCAGCAGGGGGGCTGGGATTCCCCGTTTGTTCAGTTTCTGCCAGAGGAGTGATCTGTCCACCAGGTCAAATGCCTTGGACAGGTCTACCCATGCCCCATACAGCGGCGAGCCTTCTTTCTCATTCGCATATCTGTCTGGTCCCACCCACAAGGGCAGTAAGGCACTGACATGCTAGGTAATACTCCTCTGAGCAAGAGTACCATCAGCAACCGCAGACACATGTTTCAGCCTTGTTGGGCCTCCTCAGTGAGGTGACACTGAACCTCTCTAAAGCACAATGAGCAAGGGGTCCACATCTAGATTACCCCTTGGTTTCTTAGGGGGAAAAACCAAGGGTTACAAATTAAACAGGAATGTGGGAGCCCTTTAGTGAGAGAGAACATGGTTCAAATAACATGTTCCATGGAATATCTCCCACTCAGGAGGGCCTACAATCACCTTTTAGCTCACTGCACCCATCACAGTGGAGAAATGTGTATTAGCATATCAGTCTGGTCCCACCCACAAGGGCAGCATTGCACCAAAATGCTAGGTAATTCTATTCTGAACAAGAGAATCATCAGCAACCCCAGACACCAAGGTGGTGGTGTGTGCTGAGGCCTTTGGTAGGGTGGCTTGCCAAAACAACCATCTGCCTGTATGTATACTATCCTCTGTAACACATGGTCCTCCATGGAGTTGCAATACACATAGGAGGATTCATGAATCTGTCATCACTGTGCTGTGAAGGTGGGGTGATGTAGTATGTGGTACCACTTGAGGACACATTTGACTGCTTGATATCTTTCATCAGTACACATTTGGCCATGCGTTGAATCTAACTTGTTTCTGTACATATCACCAGGTTGGTTGTCCATGGAGTGAGGTTTGAGCATTTCACAATTGAGCTGTGGAAGTTTTCATGACCAGTGGTATTGGTTCCTGTGCGTTGTGGTAGTTCATGTATTTGACAATTATCTTAATGTTCTCCTGCGTCTATCAACAGGCATGTAAGCAGAAGCCTGATCGGTCACCTTTTCTTCACCCCCCTCCCCGCACTGTGGCAAAGACCTGTTTGCTGAGGGGGTTGAGGCTATTGTGTTTGATGGGATTGGAGTGGTTTCATACACAGGCGTTTCTTGGTGGACAATGGTAACTGAATGGACGATCACCATGACACTTGATTTTAGAGATGGAGGCTATGCCTCAATGAAAATGCCTATTTCAGCCCTATGTAGGCTGTGTGAGAAACCTGAGGGTATTCTCACTCCTAAAACCCTTGGATCCTATACACAGACAGCAAGGGAAAGACCATCACTATTGGATCCCAACCATGGGGCTGGGGAAACGAGGTAGGATCACCTGGGTGGGGGGTCCCTGGGGAATGGAAGTGGGCTCCCCCTTTGATTGATTTGATTGCTAACCAACCCAACCCTTCCCCATCCTTCATAGGCTATTAAAAGCCAGTTCCCCCTATTTATCCTCAACTGACAGTTGAAAGTACTGGGATGAAGAAGAAGCAACTAAGAGCAATGAAAACTATGCTCTTTTACCACTCTGGTACTAGGACAAGGAAGATGTCTGCTGAGATCTGTGAAGGCCAGGCATGTCCCTTTGATTGTGGTCAGGCAGGGCTAATTGAGCATTCAAACCTGCAGCCTGCCAAGAGTCTCCAAGAGTATAAAAAGAGACCTGCCCAGTGTAAAAGAAAGCGACAAGACCGACAGAAGAAGCAGCAAGGAGGCCACTGCATGAAGCAGGAGCGGGACACCGAGACGCTGCAGGCTAAGGAGAGAGGCGGTGGATGGAAGCGTGATGGGGGAGCTGGGACTCTCTGGAGCTGGCTGAGCACTGTGAGGGGAGACATGAGGGAAGGCTGCCCCTTTCCTTGTTGATTGAAGTGCTTGTTCCCCTGTGTGAGAGAACCAACACTTTGGCGTCTGAGGGGCAGAGCTGGAACACTAACACTGAAACTAGCAGACTGTGTGATCCGTGCTGCAACAAAAACTGGTAAAGTGACCAGTGTGTATCTGATGAATGACAAACCTGGTGTGTGAATGTACAAACTTTCTTATACGCTGAATATTTGTAGTGGAGTGGGTGCATGCCTGGAATGAGCACATTTTCGAAAGTCTCTGAACCTTCATTGTTAATTACTGAAGAGCTAGAAAAAGCTGAGGAAACTTTGTATCAGAATGGTTGCGTGTGGCAAAAAACACGTTTTCGAAGGTCTCTGAACACTGACAATTCAATTAAAGGGAAATAAACACTTATTGAACAACAGATAAGGTGCAACCGAATAATAAGCAAAACTCATAATTATTGAATACCAAACTGAATCAAAACCTTAGGAACAATCAGAAGTAAGACTCTTTGAACCCAGAAATGGAATAGAACCTCAGATTCAGACAACATATTGTGTATTAATATTCTCACATGGGTAGCTGCTTTGTAAAGGCAACCAGATGGGTACTATCCTTTTTGGCCAAATGAAGATCAAAAATTCAATGGGGGAAGCATTTTCAACCCTAACACCCATCAATTGCAGAGTTCTACAGGGGACTAGTCTGTCTCCCTTACTTTTTAATCTCTATCTCAGATTACTTTGCACTTCTCTCGAGGACACAGCAGTGTTTTTTTTCAACTACGCTGACGATACTCAGCTGGTGATGGATCTGAGAAGCAACTTAAAGATAGATTCTCACAATTTAGAGACAATTTACAACACTATAGAGGCCTGGGTGACATCCAACTGGATGTGTCTGAACGGGAACAAAACTGACTTACTGATTTTTGATTCATGACAGGCACGTGCCAAGCTAGGGAAGGAATATGAGACTTTTCAGAACAGGAATTCCGCCATCCAGGTCCAAGAAAAGGTGAAGACTTTGGGTATTAACGTGGAGGCACCACTAAACGCGGTGTCTCATGTGAGAAATATGAACAGAAGTTGCCAATACTATCTATGTCTGCTTTATCATATCAGACCATTCTTGAGTGAAAAGAGCAGTGCTACGATAGCCAGGGCTGCTATTCTATCTAGGTTGGACTTTGGAAATGCACTAATGTTCGGAGCAAACAAAGGGTGCATTGCACAATATCAGATTATTCAGAACAGTTCAGTGAGAACTGTCAGGACGAAAAGCAGAAGGGAGCATATTACCTCAGATAGAAGAGCCCTGCACTGGCTGACAATCAAGTAGCGGATTAAGTTCAAGGACCTGACCATAGTCCACCGATATCTCCATGGTCAGTCCCCTGCCTAACTAAAGGAACACATATCTCACTACATACCTGGCTGTTTGTTGAGATATGAATCTAAGGGTCACAAAGTTTGCCCAACTTTCAAAACCTCAATTGGGCTAGGGAGATCATTCCCAGTAAAAGCCACCCAAGCATGGAACGGACTGCTGAGGGCAATCAGATTAGAGAGTAAGTATTTCGCTTTTAGGAAAGCCCTTTAGATAGCAGTTGCAGTTTTCCAGGAGGATCAAATAGTACCCAGCTGTCTCGTTTCTGTTGTGTGGGTTCCTTGTCTAAATGTATGTGCCCTGATGCTTGCGGACCTCTGGGCAATATAAATGCACAAATAATCTGTATGAATTCCCTGGCATCTGGTTATCTACTATGGTAATGTTGTGTTGTGCCCTCTGTCCTTTACTGTGGCTCCATCAGCACTGTCATTGTCATCGTGTGCTGGTACTTTCCCATGTAGTGTGCAATATAATCCCACTCAGGGTTGCATGGAGACCGAAGCTTGTTTGGTAAAGTAGCAAATGGGAATGGTGGTATGAGTCACGGAGAGAAACTGATGTCATGGCACAGACTTCCATCACAAGATGTTGGCTGAGTAACCTTTACAGCCTTATTTTAAAAGAGGCAGCACATTAAATGGTGGACACAAAAGAGATGCATGATGCTGTCATGCCTACATTTTACGTGCTGTCTCATTTAAGGACACTGGGCTGCATCACGAGTTGGGCGGTAGCCCTTAAATGCGGCAGTAATGGCATTACCACCACATGTACAGCTATGCCCAATTTCGAGTCTGGCGTGTTTACCACCAGCTCAGAGCTGGGGGTAAACACGCCAGAAAAATTATACTTTTTGGCGCAATTACCACCAGCAGTATTACAGTGTGGTAATTGCATTGAAAATTTCCCATTGGGTCCAAAGGACCCAATGGGGAATGGGGAGTAACGGTTACCGCTCAACCAGTGACCCGGTGATAACACCTCCAGTTGGGTGGGCAATAACCAAATAAAGTTGGTTATTAACTTGTGATGAGGCCCACTGATGAGATGGAGAACGGGCATGGAGTGGAGAGCAGCTGTCCTCCACCTTGTGAGTGGGTCTCGTTAAACCCATGCATGAGATTTTCAGGCAGGTGTACAACACAGGGATTCCTATTGAACCCACCTTGGTTTTGCTCCTGCTCGAGAGCAGGTGGATTCCATAGGAAACCATTAGTAAATGCTGCATGCAAAGCATATTTGCATGTAGTGTTTACCTTTCCGCTAGACGGACTGTAAAGTGGAAAGAGTAAAAGCGAGTTAAAACTCTGTCTCGTGGATGTTTAAAATTGATTGCTGGGGGCCACACAGCACATGGGTGTTAACATTGGTGGCTCCGTACAGGTAATTTACAATTTTGGGAAAATTAGGCTGTTAATGGTGATTAATGTGCATGTATGGATGAATGTGATTTTCTAAGTGTTTCCAAAACATGAATTAGTGTTACACTGAAGGGACTAGAGCTTCCCTTGCTGCCCGGCAGGATTATCACACAGACCGTTGCTGGTGGCATTATGACCGCTTGTTGTGGATGCCTAAAGTCCTAATAGTAGTGCTCAGAGTTTGTATAAATTGCGGTGTGTGGGGGGATCAGTACGAGGAATAAGGGGGATCCGTACGAGGAAAATGGTCATGTCCGTTCCCCTTCTGCAAATGCAAGGAAGGTATTCTGAAATGGCTGTGGAAGTTGACAGAGATATGGTGATATGTCTTTGCTGTGTGCACAAGAAGTGCAGGGGGAGATCAAAGCAGATTCAATGAGGATCTTCCCCCTCTGAGCCCTTTCGGATTGTGAGATTGTGGGGTATTGGAAATTGGTCTTGTGCATGTAGGTCTAAATTTGTACGGTAAGGTGTTGGAATGTGATGATAGGGTATAGCACTACGCATAAGGTTGTGAAGTCTGGCATGGCTGGTTACCTTGTTCAAAGGAGACACTTGGTCCACAGTATTAGAAGGCTGCAGTCCATTGCTCACCCTGAATGCCGGTAGTGTGCTGCATTTTACCACGTTTGCCCCTAGAGGCACTGTCTAGGTGTATTGATGTTTTGTGCAAAGAAATCAGGGGGGCACCTGCTCCTCCAGCCCTTTATGGCAATGAAGAATCCTGGCAGTTACACAGTTGGGAAGTAGTGCGGGTACTCTTCCATTTATGTTTTGGTCTGTGCCTCAATTTTGGACAAGGCACTAAACCAGTCTACCTGGAAGTTCATGCGGCCTGCTGGGGTTGAAATATGGGGATGTTAATGGTGAGGTTGGATTCCTTTTGCGCAGAGTCTGGGCTCTTCTGGGATTTGTTCTGCATAGTAGTCAAGGGAGAGGCCATTCGTCTTCTAGTTGATGTGTGGTTGTTTTTTAATTGTTTTCAGTTGTGAGGCTTCCAACATTGTTTGGTCAGTCAGATATTTTGCAGGACAGTGTATGGCTTTTGTATAGCATGCTAACTCACCTTCACCCCAGTCTTCAGTCCTTCAATTCCCTTTACAACACAGAGGTTGATGACTCTCACGGCCTCCTTCTCCGACAACCGCAGCTCCAGCAAAGGTGGGGCTTCGCCACACTCCTTCCGGTGTTGAGTAACCAACATGCCTCTGTAATTTGACCTAACCAAAGCATAGACAATAATGCACTATAACGCTTGTATTTAGAAAGTAAGAATTAGAGATAGCCTGTAGTGTGAACTCCATGGTCAGCAAACGTACAGCACAGCAAACAACTACTACAGACAACAACAGCACATTGAACTTGCGCATTTAAGAAGAAAACAGCACTGTGGACATGCTGTTTACACATGGCTGATCTGCATACATTTCTCTTGGATCTGTTTTCAGAATCTGAAATTCAGAAAATGGAAATGAAAGATTTTCAGGATGTTGATATGGTGTTCGCCACTTAAGAACCCCATCTGGTTAGTAAGCATCAGACCTTCTTTAGTGGCTGTCTTAAATCAGTTATCTTAAAGGACTTCGCCTCATTTCACGATACACTCCAAGGCCACTCATTTCTGTGACACACCATAATTGCAGTGTTATGAACTGGCGTAAACCTCGGTCCATGTGCTTAAACAAAAAAGTAATCAAGAATTGCCCCTAAGATATTGCATCAGACCCCGCCACTATGCCCATATTCCACTGCCACCCCATATGTTACCTCTCCTGCCATCCTCCACAGAGAGAAATTAAAGGTCCCAGTTTCACAAAACATTTTTCCTACTCGCAAGAGGCACTTCCTCGTGCAAGTGGAAAAAGAAACAACTTTTTGGCTAGGGATCATTCTCAAGGGGAATTGGTCCTGCTCAACTCACTGGGACCATGCACCTTGTCTGCAAAACCTACATTCACTAGCGTTCTGAGGGTGTGTCGAGGAGCACATCCCTGGCTCACACAGGGATGTGCCCAGCAAGGTTCTTCCCCTGTGGCAGCCTGAAAAATCTCCCGCCTGTGCATCCCAGGTATGGGGGAAAGGCATGAAGCCAGCAGGTGACTTTTCAGACCCCCCCCCCCGTGCTCCGCAGTGTTCTGAATAGGGAAGCACATGCCCATGACGAGCAGGTCTATTCTGCTTTACTAGTCAACCATGAAATTCACGTGACAATGCAAAGCAGTCATTTCAAGTCATGCTCTTTAGTGATTATCACCTAAACATTTGCTCCCTACACCCACAAATTGCATGACTCCCATTGCTGTGCTACATTTTTTTTCTAATATTCTGTATACTTTTTTAATAGCGCCTTGACAACTCTTGTTTGGCTCTTGGTTGTTTTGAGAATCAAATTCAAAACGGTTATATGTGATTTCATTGCTGGGAAAAAAAAGGGGGTACTCTATATATTTTGTAACCCGTTAAACCCCCCTTCCCGACAGATTTTAGAATGATGCAAATATATAAACAAACTCCAGTCCTAGAATATTTGGGGAAAGTGTTGGATAGTGGTTTAAAAAAAATAAAATCAGTGCCCCTCAATGTTTTTTTTTCAGCGATGAAATCACCAGTTACCATTAAAAACACTTCATTTTGTATGCCAGCCGTATCAGGGAACAGTCCCCATACACCTGAGTCAGAAAATGGACAACTACAACCATATACAAAATCCCAAATCTGCCAGCTCAATGAGAATCACCACTTCGACTACAAAAAATAGATAAATGGAGGCTGGACCTTAGGCTCTGCCAGCACTACCCTGCAAAAAACCTGCCAATCGCGTGCGTAGGGGAATGTCCATTACATGGATTGTTACTTTGAAGAGGTATGTTTGCAGTTGCTTCCTGAATCTGCGATGATTTACTTCCCCTCTCGGCAGATTGCCCCGAAGATGGCCTGCAGTGAATGGCACCTATCGTCACCTGACTGCCCGTTGTACATGTCCAGTTACAGTAGGGTTCAATACTGCTGGTCAAATGTAGTCTGATGGAAACCTTTTCTATGAAGCTATTAGCAAAAGTCAGACGCTGCAAGGTCATTATTTCGGAGCATCAAGGGCTAGCAATGGCAATCCCTATTTCCATACTTGGAACACCTGTAGACTCCATTTCAACTTCGGCGATATACCCAAACTGCACTCCCACCCTTTAAAACTACCTTCAACTATTCCTTATTTTAAGTTATGTGTTCATTTTTTAGAGTGCACGCAAAGCCAATGGCAATCTCAATGACAGCTTCAGAGTGGTCAAAGGGTGGAGAGCTGGGTATCTTCTGGATGTTGTAGGAACTGATTGGACAGCATCAAATTGACTGGTTCTGACAAGCTTGGTCAACAATCAAGTGTGTCTGAAGGGCATAGGTTGAACACCTAGAAGAAGAGCAAAGTGTGAAGTCCTTTGCGTATTTTGTGCAGTCAATCTCAGTGACACCAAGTCCATAGTGTATTGTTGGCATGTACTTATGAATTGCTGTACTATATCTTCTTGGAACATTAAATTGCATGCCTAATGTGTTTTTCTTGTGTATTGCTCTATTGTACCGTTTAATGATTTGTATATTATGAAGGTATAGAGTGGTTTTATGTGCTTTGCCTGGAATAAACCTACTTCTAAATGGATAATTTATTGATTGGATAATGGCGGGGGTTGAACTCCATGAGATCAAGTATAGTGAATACGCGTTGAACAGTGAATTGTTAATGGTGTATGTGCCCTGATGAGTTGATTGGTTGTTGTTCATGAAACGGAATAAACAATATAATTACAAAATAAAAATGGAGGGCAAGGAGCAAAGGAGTAACTAGTTCTGTATGACTGACTTGCATGTACAATGTTATTTGAGCAAAATCTCCTCAAATGTGATATTACTTCCTGTTGATAATCACGGATTATAAACGGTATCCAGTCATAATTTCGAATACAATATATTCGAAAGTAAAAATGTCGAAAATATTTAGTCGAAAAACAAAAATGTCGAAAAACAAAAATGTCGACTTTTTTTCGACTTTTTTCGATTTTATGTGTTAATAATAAATATTTTATTAAACTTTTCTTTAAAAATAATTAAAGGTATTTCCATGGGGAGTGGGGGTGATGGGGAGGATGGGGGGGGTTGGGGATAGGGGTTTGGGATGTTTTTTTAAATAATTAATTAATTATTTAATATTATATTAAAGATTTTTTTTAAATAATTAAAGGTATATCTATGGGGGGGTTGGGGTAGGGGTTTGGGATGGGGGGGTTGGGGGGGACCCCCCCCCATAATAAATGTTACTATCTGGGTAAAAAAAAAAAAAATGTTTTGGGTTTTCAATTTTTTTTTCGACATTTTTTTTTCGAAATTATGACTTTTCCTATTATATGTATGTTTTTTCGACTTTTTTGCATTCGACATTTTTTTTTCGACATTTTTGCTATTCGACATTATGTTTTCGACTTTTTGTCTATAAACCATTATAAACATGCTTCAGCCTCCGCATTTAAAAAATGATTGCTTATAAACATGCTGTTATGAAGCCAAGTAGGACCAACACGAGGCAGACAAGGAGTTATATATGTAACCAGAATTTAATAGCAAGATTTCTGAAAAACTAAGACAAAATGAGAACGAAAACATAAAAGTTTTACAAATATGGTTTCAACTTGTAAGGTAACAATTTTATTATCTCTCAGTTGGGGTTTCCTCCTTGGCAAATAATTAATTCATAGTCACTCATAATCCTGGGGATTTTTAATGTCCCCTGTTACACTGGATTTCTGAACTCTGCTCTGGTGAACAGATATTCAGGAGGCCACCGTAGTTTAGTGAAACAGGGAACACGTCTGCAAAGGTAGCCAGTACCTTTCAAGGTAGCTTGGAGAGCAGTCAAGGCTAAGTCTCAGGAGTAGTGGGGGTGATCTAGGGTATTGGATGAGCACACACAGTAGGAAACAAGAATTACCCTTAGACAGTAGTATATCAAAAATATACAATTTATTAGGCTCAGGATAAACACAGGTGAATAATGAAGAACACAGTAATACTACTACTTAAACACACACTAGGTAAAATGTATGTACAGTCACTTTTTGGTCAATGTGGTAAAGTGCCAAAACCTGTAAGGAGGGAAAGCACACACACTTTAATACAATGGCCAACTCCATAAATGGGTATCCCTAACTGAAGAAGTTCAACTCTATGTAGATTGGAGCCATATGTTATGTTGGTACGTAAAAGTGCTTGTCGATGCGTAAAGCTCGCAAGGGACTAACTTCAATGGGAACAAAAAGTTAGAAAAGGACACTGGAGTGTGAGGAATTTGGTTTCAAGATTTGGAGGTGGGTCTGCTACAGAGAAGAAAGCTCTCCTCAACTTTTGGAAAACTATAGGAAGCAAGAGCCACCCATGTCAAGATGTCAAGACAAGGACCAGAAGGGATCATTTGTGCGTAAAAATGGTATGGATGAACTAGGGGCCACCGGTAAGTGGCATGATTACTCCCCACCCTTAGCTCACTACAGGCTCAAATGTGGCAGGTTTGAAGAAGGTCACCTGGACTATGTAATCCCCTACTTGGTTACGCTTCAAAGTGCACTGATTTACATCATGAGTTGTATCTCTCATCACAAATACAGGACAAAGAAAAAACTGATGCAGCTGGTCTCAGGACACTTGAAGAAAGGCAGGAAAGCCACCAGCAGTGACTGCTACTGTAGCACAGTGGTGCAGGAGCACCCAGGTCTCGTGGACTGGCACATGCTTCTCTCTCTTGGTCCAAAGCAGAAGGGATGATGAGATTTGGCAAGAAGGTGCCTTGCACTGCGACCTATCCGTCTCCCAAAGCTCAAGCCAAACATTAGTATAGCAATGCTCAAGGATGGGTGCCAAGTGACAAGCTGGTCAGTTCACTGGAGGGTCCTGGGATACTCCAGAGAAGGCTTGTTTGCATGGCACCAAGGAGACGTTGAGAGTGATTGGTCCCCCCACTCAAAAGTGTTGAAGCACTTTTACAGGTCTTTGGAGATCGAGCGCAAAGCAGGGTTCTATCAGGACTACAGCGGACTCAGTGTGCCAAACCTTCTCTGCATGGTTCCGGACAGTCTTTGGATCTACTTTATTTCTCAGGATGCTTGGCTCAGTGTAGAGGTCAATACGGACCTCAGGGTGATCTGCAGGTCTGCACTCAGAGCCCCTCCTCATATCCTAAATTCCAGTCAGTGCACATACTGAGCTGGGCAATGAGTAGATCTGCCCCACTCATGTACTCTAGCAGTGGTCCAATCAGGGACCACTGCAGCTCTCATGTTCTTATGTAAACCAGATATCCTGGCACCAGTAGCGTGGAATGGGACCAGACAGTCCTAGCCCAGTTTCTGGGTACCCACACATGTGACATGCATTATCCTGTGAAAAACGTTGGCTTTTGCTGGTATATGCATGCCCAAATAAGGACTCCCTTGGTCACAAAGAGTAAGGAGAAGGCCAAAGGACAAATTGGCCAAAGGAGACCACAAAAGACCTTGTGGCATGGCCATGACATACACTAGGTACAGTCAAGGCTAGATAATAGTTAATACAAATACACAAAAAGCTTCTGCTGCCACCAGTCCACTCCCAGGCACATTGTCCAGTTACCAAAATATCCTTAAAGGATGTCTAGGTCCCAAAAACGTAATGTAATGTACTTTGCACACTGAAATACAATTGCCAAAAGTAGCAACAAAGTCAAAAGACTATGGGGAAACAATGTTTCCCAGTACTGACTGTCAGAAGGACATGTCAGTTTCCCCAGAATGATGAGCGAAAGCCCAGTGGAGTGCAACTGAAAGCTGTGCTTCACTGGCACAAAGTCAGGTCTGGAGGCATAAACAAAAGCAAAAATGTGGGGGACCACAAATATAGGGGTAAAACACCAGTAAGTTAAATTTTACCTAACATGCCCCACCCTTCTTTCTTGTCTGCTGGGTCTGAAGACTCTGTCCCTCTGCTTTTGTGTCCTCGCTGATAAAGGTACTTGTCCCTTGGCCTTTGGGCCCACGTGCACCTGCACGCTAGTCCTGAACACAGCGAAAGTGCAGCACTGGGGAAAAAGTTGGCAAACACCGGAGCTCCCACCAGCAGGCTGGTAACCACTACCTATGCTCTGCATTTACTTGAGTTCTCTCACCACCTCCCTGGCTCTGGGTCCTAACTCAGGCCCCAAATCCCCATACTGTTCTTCCTCCTTGAAGATTAGTAAATGTCTTGTACCTAAGGGAAGTACTCCGATATCTCCTCAGTTCCTAGACAATCATGTGACTCGCCTACTGTTCCTCCTAGACATCATGCCACATGAATGTGCCCCCCGGGTCACCCTGAGGAGGCTTTAGGCTCACCTTCCTCCTTGCAACACTTTTCTGCCTATTGTCTGTCACCTTCTCCTCGCTCTCACCACCAACCCTTAACCACCATTCTCCTAAAGAGGGGTGAGATTGAAAGTTGTTAACAACTCAGCCTGATACAACCTATTCCCTCTTTCTACAGTACAGTCCCTTGCTGTCCCTGCCTTATTCGATAGTGAGTCTTTTCAAAGTCAAATCAAAGGGACAGGTCCTTCCATTGGGCTACAGTAAATTTGGGACTAAGGAAAAGGGGTTATGCTTTCATAGGGGAGGCCAATGAGGAATGGGAAGACCCAAACCTCTTCTCCCCCCTCTTTTTCTAGCCAGTAATTCTGTGACCCCTATCAACACTGGCCTGAAAGCAATCTCACAGACCCATTGTGTGATCAGATCACCTTCCTTTACTATGAAAATGTCAGGACCATAATTGAAAAGTAAAACTTTTATAAAACATGGCAGCCTAAAATATCTGTATACATGCCTGGAAAATCATGCTATTATTACAGGGTAGTTGTGACATCATAACTGACATGGAATAACAAAATGACATCACAACCACTCTGTAATCAGCTATTACGCTTCAGTTGTGATGTCACAATGCCTTCTGCTTGAGCCAGGAGGGAGCAGAATTCGAATCATTACTGCAACACTTAAAGACATGACAGGTTTTCACATTCCTCGCTTGTAAAATAGTTTTCTGTGTTACTTTACAGCCATTCATTGACAAGGAACTGTTAATGGTAGAATGTTTAATGTGTACTCTGCTGGAGTTTAACCCATTGTCAGAAAAAATCTGCATGTCATTACTTATTTTAAAGCAGAAAATGAAAACCTTTTTAAAACTGTTTAAACTATTTTCTTCAACTCATTAGGATCTGCATGTTAGCTTTTATGTTATATCCAACCAGATTCTACAATGATTATATGTTTCAGCAAATTGAAGATCTCTTACATTAGATTAAGAAAGAGGCCGGCTATTAAAGGGAATACGGTGTGTGGCCATGTATTACTAGGAATAAAATAGCCCCTGGTATAAATAAAAAAGGATATTGAAAGTTACCCCAGAGTTCTGTGACCTTAAAAAGGAACTCCGCCTTTAGCCTCATTCCTCTATTTGATTGATTGATATTTTATTTTTATTGCGCTCGTACACAAGTGTTTCAGAGCGCGACAAGGCAAGGGAGGGGAACAGGGGAGAACAAAACAGCATGGAACCCCTCTGTGACTTGCAGTATCCTGATAATGTACCTTGAGTGGTACTTTATCCCATATATAACTCCCCATTAGTTCTAATCCACTACTTTAGCCTCTACATCTACTCCATACTTCATTGCCAACCCATTTTAGCTGTGATCCTCTCATTAGTTCCTGCAGAAGCTGGAGCCTCATACTACTGGAAATCAGAGCATGGCCACCTGCTGGCGCCTCAGCTTCAATTATATACCCTCAAACCCTGCTGAGCCTGGGGTTGCTTTCAAAAGAAACTTTGACTCCCATTTCACATCACAATCTTTAACAATGGGGCTGGTGGGCACGTGGGGACCAGGGTCGGACTGGGGTGTAAAATTGGCTTGGGCACCAATGAAAAAGTGGCCCAGAGTGGAAATGGCAATTCATTCCAATTCCAACAGACTTCTTGAGTAGTACCAAAGAGTGATTTTGTTTTCAAAATATGTTGCAAATTGCATTTTAAGGAATATGTGTTCAGTAACACTGGTCAAATCTACTAGCTACAAAGTGTAGAAACTCATCAAAATGGCCCACTTTGATCAAAAAGTGGACATTTTGACCCAAAACAACTGGGCCAGATTAGCAGTTTGGGCCTAGAATTGAGCATTACCCTATTCCCTTATAGGCCAGTCAGAACCTGGTTGGGCCTCTTGCTTTGGCCCTTTCATACCGTTTCAGGCGCCATATGTCAAGATGCTAAGTAGTATCAACAAAAGGCACACACAAAGTCATACATACATTTAACATTGCCTTATTAGGGACATGTTGAATTCTGAGCGTAGCCTCCTCTGACAACTCCTGGTTTAGTTTACCGAATTGTGGCGTTACCTTAATATATCAGGGAACAGAGTTAATTCCTGTGACCTTTATTTTCCCTGGCCAGATAATACAACATGAACATGCACATTGACTTATGCGCAGGATTCCAGTGCCTTACCTCTACCTATTTTAGGGCAATAGTTCCCTGTAATATTTTTAGGCAGCCCTGACTCAGTTTCACTCATGAGCTGACAGTAAATCATCAAACCATGAATCCTGTTGAAGAGAGGGTCCCTGGAATGCCCCTCCTCAACCCTACTTTCATGACGGCCGAAGAGTAAAATATGCACAAAGTCACTCACAATTCAGCCATGCCCAGGAGGACCAGTGACTGAAACTCATGTGGAAAGATATTCTCTCAGACAGCCGTTCAAACCTTATCCAGTGAATGTCTTCATGGATACAGGTGCTTGAACATTGGTCATGGACACAAATGCCTCGATGGATGACGTTGACTAATGCAGAGAAACCACTGTGCTGATGTCATTGGTGAAACCACGACATAGCCAAGTTAGTGATCAAGCACACTCACAGCCATGCACAGAATTACACAAACATACACGTAAATATAAGAAGAACATGCTTACACAGTTCTGTAGATAGAGGACAGATACATATACATACTGTCAAAAGCTTTTATTATTTTTCCTCATTAGCTAAGTGCAGAAATACTCAACGCAAAGCAACAAAAAGATGCAGAGCAAGCTTGCAGATGCTTATGGCAACTAACCTTATCAAACTACATGATCACATAAGGAGCCTGGAAGGACCAAATACGACTAACCTATGAAAAACATAGCATGGTATAGATATGTAGAAATCATAGTATAAGTATAACGAGGATCAGATAAGGCCACAAGCCGCAGGACGAGAGACGAGAGAAAGCAGTACCACTCAGCACCTGAAGTGGGAGAATGGGAGAAAAAGCTCCCCCCAATCTCCTCACGACCATGGCCTAGAGGATCGCGGCCCAGACACCCACCACGAGATGAATTCGTCTATCTACCAGACGACCAAATACCCTGGTTCAAGAACACAAGGATATGCCCACCAGCCTGCCCTACTCAAGCCGACACCTGCGGCATGGATGAACTCGACTAAGACCTCAACAACAAGCACCCACATCGTTAGAGATGCCATAACGACCTAGCCAACTGCCAAGAACACACCTGCCACCATGCACACTGGTCACTCACGCACCAACCTACACGAAGAATATATTCAGTGCTATGACGTAGGTGACGGATACACCCACTGATGCGCATCTTTATTATTTTTCACATAGGTTTTTTAGTAATGCAGAAACACAAGACGCATAAAGCACTCGCGTATACGCTTGCTGGCGCTTCTCCCACCCCTCGCATCGTGATGAGAATATAAAGAAGACGTAATACTGCCTATGAAGCCATGTCAAACCGCAACACAGGTGCCGTGCATTACACATCCCCACCCATGAACCAGGCCCAAGTAGGCCGCAAGCAAGAACCGCCATGAACACTGAATAAGCGAGAGTACAAGTGCTGATCACACAGAACGAGCCCAGCAAGAGCTCACAGCCAAGGGGGGCGATGTTGCAACTCGTATGCTACCAGCCGGTGCCAAGGTCACACCTGTAAGCAAAGCCAAGCACACAGAAGCAAAATACAACTTTAAATGTGCAGAATTCCGCCCCAGCTACGGTCTCTCCACACATGACCAAGCCAACCTGAAAGGTGCCAGACCCACGAGGAAGAAGTCGCCTGGATCCCAAGTCTGGGACACAGGTTGCAACAGTGAAATGACCAGATGGACACCTACAGCAATGGGAATGGCCTGCTCTCAAGCCTATGAGCAAACCCGCACATTGTCTGCACGAACACATAGTTACACATTGTTGCTAGTGACAGGTACACCGCGAGCTGGGAACAACGATGGTCCCAGGCTGGGGGGCTCGCGGGAGGACCAATCAGAACATGGGGGCACTCATCACTGACGCCACTAACATTAGCCAATCATCAGGGGTCTTCGTGTAACAATTTTCAACTATCTAATAGAAGGGACAACCCAAGTATACCACCTGACTCATCCTCAACCACTAATATTGCTCTCTATATGTATACTATAGTAACCCTACCACTCGAGGAACCAATCCGGAGTGGCAATAGGTTTTTCGCTAACTTTCCCAGGTGACGCAAGTAGCGCGTCATACTGCGGCAAAAAGGGCCTGCGGGCCCCACGAATTTTGAGAGTCTGGACGGACGCGTACGATCCTAGACCCATCCCTGCCGTTGTTTTAATAAACAGCAGAACCGCCTTGCTTCTTGTGTGTGTCTCATACTCATTTTTTGGGGAACACGGGAGGAGTTGGGGCCTCCCAACCTGGAGGTCCGCGGACGGCTCAGCTGACCCCGGGATAATCACCCCAACAAGTTGGAGGCACTGCTGAGATCTGTTTACGATCTACCTTTTCATTTTTCCAAGGCCTCTCGTTGCGAGGAGGCTCGGCGGCGTGGGCCCCCTTTGCCGCGGCCCCCTTTTTGAGGACTTCAGGACCATCGCGGAACTGCGAGAAGACCGGACAGCGCAATCCGGATATTGGCCCTCGGGAGCCGGTTGAGAAGTATCCCGCCCGCGGTTGGCGAGTGTCCAGACGTGGTCCAGACGAGGGGAGGTGGCGAGCCGCTTGGAGGGGTGCATGCAGTCGAGCGGCCCCGCATCAAGAGAACTTGGTGAGTATGTCACACCCAACAAGCAATGTGAGATTGTGAGGGAGGGGGGAGGAGTGAAATAAGGGAGGTGGGAGGTGTTACTAAGGTGTGCAGCGAAGATTTGATCAATTAGTGTTGACGGTGAAGTGAATGGTAGCAGGACAGGCGCAAGAGCCGTCCGCTACCACGTCACGGAAAAGGGTGGGTGGAGCAAGAAAGCACCACGTGCGGTTGCTCGTAGACACTGATTGGCCTAGGTCGTGGCCACCTGTAAGGGGGGTGTGTGTGTGGCTTTCCTACGAATTCGCGGTTATTGATCAATGTGTAGATGAGGATCCCTATTGATCGAGCAGTGAAACTCGATAGATAGATGACATTTTCCTGTAGGTGGTAGCTAACTTGTTGCCTAGTACGGAAGATAATTGGCTGGTTAAGCCCTCCCATTGAGGGGCGTATCACACGCGAGGTGACGCAGCGTGCGCAGTCCGATTATACGAGTATATTGTTGGTTACCTTGTTCCAGGCGTAACAAGAGGACAGCTGTGGGGTTAACGGGGACAAACAGTAAAAACTTATTGCGAGCTTTCTGAAGTGTAAAAGATCTTACCGGTAGTTTTTGGAAGAGGTCGGTGACGTCACCCGTAGGGCTTTCATAGGATACCTTGACCACACAGCATTTTTGAAGGGTGGTGGGGAAGTGAATAGAGGGCAGGGGGTGTGCACGCGGGTTGTCGGCCACCCCAAATACGGGACAGGTGGAGAGGGGGAAGTGACCGTGCACGGAGAACGCCGGCCACGCCGAGTGAGGTAGGAGGAGGAGGGGAGGAGAAAAGTGGGACAGCTGTATAAGCACGTCACGCAGGGCACGCAGCCGCAGGGGGCTTCGTGCGCCGTGGCCGCAGGGGGCCGTAACGGTATTAAGGAAGAAAAACAAACACAGGAAAAGACAGCATATTTGCAATTGTTATATTTGACTGTTTTTCTTTTAGCGGACGGTCGCAAGTCCCCAAACTACGGGGCCAGGTTACGACAACTATACTGAAGGGAGCTTAAAAACACAGTGTAACCATGTCATACGGGTTAGGATCGGGAGGGTGGGGGAATACCCTCACTACCCCACTCCAGCATATGTGTAAAACACTATCGCCCCATAGGGAAAAACTGATCAAATACAGCATAGAATGGACACAAGGGACAGGCAACAAAATGACGACACCCTGGCCGCCTAACGGCAGTTTCGACCCATACGTCCAACACTCACTACTGACACACATACATAACACATGCAAGGGGAAGAAGTTGGCGCATCACGTGGAGGTGTTTAAATTATGGAGGATGTTCCAGGGGTCCCGACCAGGACTAACCGGGATGTTCACTGTGGAGGAAACGAAGGAGGGGAAGAAGATTAAGGAGGAAGAGGGAAATGGGGAAAAGGAGGTTGACAGCGCACAGTGCGCGGGAAGAGACCGAGACGGGGACGAAAAGCTTAGCATCGCAAATGAAATAGAAGTAAAGAAGGAAAGGACCGACGACATGCCCCTAGAGAAAGTAGTGAAGAAGGAAGAAGGGGGGTTATATCCTGTGACGGAACTACGAGAAGCAGTAAGGCAACAACTAATGGCAGCTGAGGAATATTCGAACCCCGCGTACAGCCCACCACCATATGCAGCTATAGGTAGCTACACAGGGGGGAGGCGGTGACAAGTACGGTAGGCCCAACTTGTACGAAGATGCACGCAAAAGAAGGGAAGAATAGTGAAGAACCGATCCCAACCATAGGACACGACGATTGGGTAGCGGCGCAGGTGCTGTTAAAATTGCGAGGGACACTAACGGGAGAAGAAAAGGAGGTAGTACGGAGAATGAACCAGGACGATGAGGGTAGCAGTGAAATAAGAGGGGAGGAAGATAAAAGGAGAGAAGGGGAGCTGTTACGAGCAGAGGAGGAGATGTTGGAGGAACGATTGGCAGAATTAAGGAATGAGCAAAATGCACTGATCAAACAGCTTGAGAAAGAGGAACGAGGGAGAAGGAGGGAAAGGAAGAAAAGTAAGGATGAGTTAGAAAAAATGAGGGAACGAACTGAAGAACGGAAGAGGGAAGCTGAAAGGATGAAGGCGATAGCAGAAAGGGTATCTCGAGCAGCACAGCGTGACAGGAAAAGAGAGGAAGAAGAGAAAGAAAAGGAAATGGAAATATGGAACAAGAAAATACTATCTGAGAGCACTAGGAAATACAAGGAAGGTAAAGTAATAGAAAGCATATTAGAAAGGGAGAGAGAGAGATCGGAAAGGAGGAGAGAGGAAGAAAGGATATTAGAGAAGGTGAGTAGTGAGGTGATGGAGGAATTGAAAAAGAAAAGAGAGGAAATAGGTGGTGAAATAGTGGAGAAGAGGGAAGAGGAAAGAAGAGAGAGGAAAGGGGAGAGTGGGTAAGGAAATATGTACGTCGGGATGCAGAAGTAGCCACAACATCAGCGCAAAGGGGAGCAATTGGTAAAGGAGAAGAGGAAGGAATGGATTTAATAGACTTAAAAACGGTGATGATCAGGGGGAAAAGGACAGATTGGGGGTTGTCGCTCCTGGATGAATTCTGCAGCGAAGAAGAAGAAGGAATGGAGGGAGAAGGAAGAAGCGGCTGTAGGGAAAGCTTAGACAAATTGTACATCACCCGCACCAACCGGGAATCACCATGGGCATGTAGCAAGAAGGAAGGAGTGGAGGGAAGTGAGGAGAAAGT
The DNA here is from genome assembly GCF_040938575.1 of Ambystoma mexicanum. NCBI lineage: Eukaryota > Metazoa > Chordata > Amphibia > Caudata > Ambystomatidae > Ambystoma > Ambystoma mexicanum. The sequence continues at coordinate 1,103,342,744 of NC_090930.1, read as the reverse complement.
ACGAGAAGTGGTGGGAGGGCAAACACGTGCAGTTACACCCGCATCATTCCGCCCAACATGTCCGCCCACACCCGCTCCTGAACACACCCCTTACTCCGGCAGGCTTAGAGATCTCCCCGGACATAGGTAGGAAGAACGGACACACACACCCACATTAAATAAAGAAAATAATAAGAGAAGGGGGAGAAATGAAGGGGAAGCTACAACGAGCAGCGGTAATATGGACATGACAGATGACCTAGTTGACACAGAAGAAGAAGAGGGGTATACGGACTCCAAACCGCGACAACTGGGGGGACAGATGGGACACAATCTAATGCCGCTATTGGAGAGGGGGGGGTTAGACCACAATACGTCCCTTGGAAGCATGCCGATAAGGAAAATATAAAGTGCAGGCTCCCATCACTAAGTGGAGGAGCGGGAAAATGGATATACGAGATGGAAAAGCACACTGCAGGACAGAAACTAGCAGTAGGAGACGTGAAGGGCCTATTAATATCAATATTAGGGGATGCAGCAGATGACATCTGGAAGAGAGCGGGTTTCCCCGGGGTCACAATAACGAACACATCACATGACGCGGCGCCATTTGCGAATTGCAGGCATGCATTATGGCAAGCTCTGAGGGTACAATACCCAGACACCTCAGATATACGAGCAATTACGTCACGCAAGATGCGTGAGAACGAAGATCCTGTTGATTATATCCAGGAGATTCAGGAGAAGTGGCGTATGGAAACTAGAGAGCAATGGGACAAGACACTGGCAATATTTTACCACATACTAATACAAGGGCTTCCGAAGACAGTACAAAAACAATTGAAGAAAATAGTGGGGATGGAAGCCAAGGCCTGGCCGGAGATACAATTGACAATAGTACACCATTGTAGGATGTGGCAAGAAAAGATGAAACAAAAGGAAGAAGATAGAAAAGCGGAAGAGGCTAAATTAGTGCAGAAAAAACTGACTAAATACACCATGGAAGGAGCACTAATAACTACACCAACAACAATGACACCAAACCCCACGCAAGTAGTGGCCGCACAGGATCCCTCACAACTACAAATAGCACCACTACCACAATCACCACGACTTATAACACAACAGCTGCCACCACCCCCACCATACACGGCTAACATAGGAGGAGGGTATATGGTACCAGGAAATGGATATTATAACAACCTCAGGGGAAGGGGAGGAATGATGAGGGGGAGGGGATATGGCCAACCTGCACAACAGCAAGGGGGAGGATTTTGAAGTTTCTACCCCACTGGGCAACCAGGGTACCAAGATAATGCAGGAAGTTTCCCATGGCAGACCAGGGAACCACTTGTATGTTGGGTTTGTGGGATGTTAGGACACATGTCGCGTACGTGTAGAATGAGACCCTCCCCACCAGCATGGTGGAAACAAGGACAACAAGGGCCTATGAGGGAGCAGCAGGGTTGCCAACAACCACAGGGACTACAACAGAGCAGCACACAGCAGCAATTAGCAACACAACAACAGCTGCAGACATATTCACTACCGCAACAACAGGTGGCAATAGCACAACAACACCAAGTGCAGCCATTGCAGCAGCTCACTCAAATACAGAACCATAAGTTAACCCCCACTGATACACAGCTACAACAAACACAGTTGGGAAGGGTGACTATCCTGGGACACAACCCTTACACAGGAAGCGGTCAGTCATTATACCCACAATAGGACAGCCCACAGACGTCCTTGGTGTGTCCCATCCTGTCGATAACTCCTAATAGTGCAGAGGAACCACGCATTGAGGTAACGATAGGTGACAAAAAATTATCATTCCTTGTTGACACTGGGGCAACCAGGTCTTGCATAAGGGAGGGTAGATTTAAAATGTCAGGTGAGGCCATGAACACCCAAGGATTTTCTGGGGCTAGGGGGTTGGTTCCCTTTACTGATAACATCTCCTTATCTATTGGAGATTATGACATGTCTGTCCCGCTCCTGTATTCAAGGGAGTCGCCAGTGAACATACTTGGGAGGGACATAAAGAGCAGATTAAATATGACAATCTCCTTCACGGAGGATGGCATAATTTGCTCCACACCAGGAATAAACATGCTTACTGCACGACAAATACTGCAAGCGTACTGTGTCCAGACAGTAGCTCGGGCTGAGCCAGTGGATGGCGAACTGTTCCAGTACGGAACAGACATGGCATTCGCCTGGATGCCAGGAATAGAAGGAAAGATCTGGAGGAGGCCAGCAGCATATTTGTTCAGGCCTGAGACACCAGTCAATGAATCAGAAGGGAAGGTGATTTCGGTGAGTATCGAGAGTATTATAGCAACTGCTGATTATATCGCAGTACATGCCCAAGACCAGGAAGGGAGAGCATGGAGGGCAGTGATAGCACTGGCTGAGGGATGCAGGCTCACCCAGGTGTCCGGTGAAGAGCTCTTTTCAGAAGACAGGGAAGAAAGTGAGATGGTATTTATGATGAGTGTAGATATATGGCTAAGAGTGACGTATAAGCAAGTGGCACAGAAAATGGCCATGGCACTTGAGGCACCCGCATCTACCCCAGTTCCATTCTACGAGGAAGATATGGCTAAGGTCCAGCATCACTGTGGACCACCAGTCCCTATGACGTGGGCTGCATAAAGAGTATCGGAGGAGTAAGAATAAAGCTGAAAAAGGGTGCAATACTACCTAGAGTGAAACAATACCCACTATCAAAAGAGGCAGATGAGGGCATATACGAAACCATAACGGCCCTGATAAATAATGGCATATTGGTACCATCAGAATCACCATGTAACACGGCCGTGTACCCAGTACGCAAAGCTAAAGGAGGGTCTTGGCGTTTTATCCAGGACCTCAGACCCTTGAAAAACATTGTAGAGGCAGAATACCCCATAGCAGCAAACCCAGCCACAATATTATGTGGAATTCTGGCAGAGGCCTCACGGTTCACCGTGATCAACCTCAAAAATGCCTTTTTCTAAATACCCCTGCACCCAGATTCACAAGACTTGACAAGCTTCACATACAGGAACACACAATGGAAACACACCAGGTTACCACAAGGGTACTGTGAGTCACCCTCAATTTTCAACAAAGTAATACAGATGGACTTGGGAAACATTGAATTAGAAAGTACGGTGCTGCAATATGTTGACGATATAATAATTTGCAGCACAACCGAGAAAAGGTGCAGGGAGGACTCAATGAAAATGCTGACAGTGTTGGCTGAAAAGGGTTACAAGGTAGACAAAGAAAAGTTACAGTACTGTCTGGAACAGGTACTATACATTGGTCAACTAATATCCCATCACGGAAGAAAGATTGCACCACAAAGAGCACAAGCTATATCCAACACGCCACAACCACAAACGGTGAGGGAGCTGCAGCAGTTCCTGGGATTATGCAACTACTGTAGAGCATGGGTTTTTGACTACAGCTCATACATAGGACCCCTACTTGAGGCACTGAGAGAAGTACACAAAGGGGACAAAACATTGGGATGGACAAGGGAAATGAAGGAGGCATTTGACGAGTTGAAGCATGCCATATCCACTGCTCCGGTACTAGCCACCCCAGATTATGAACAACAGTTCTATATCTTTTCGCATTGCGACTCAGCAGTAATGAAAGCAGTATTGACTCAGAAAACCAGCATGGGACGCAAGCCAAAACGCGTTCTACAGCGGTCACTTGGACCCTGTCATGCTAGGACATTTCCCTTGCGAACAGAGTCTCGCCGCAGCTGCATTTGCGGTGGAGAAATCATCATCGATTACAATGGGGTGCCCAACCACACTATTTGTGGAGCATGCGCTATTTGCAATATTGAATAAGCCTAAGTCCACACTAAGCACACAGAGGGCGTCATGTTATGAGATCATCTTGTCTAGACCCGAATTGTCAATTGTCAGATGCAGTACAGTTAACCCAGCCAGATTTATAGTGGAAGTTATTGAGGAAGGTGATTATGCTCACGATTGTACACAGACTATCGAAACGTACTCATGCACTAGAAAAGTTGAAGAGGATGCACTTAAGGGTGGGGAGATTTTGTACATTGATGGGTCATCAACAATAGACCAAAGTGATGGGATAAGGAGAACTGGGGCAGCAGTTGTAAAAATGACAGAAGATTTGATGTACGTCCCGGTGAAATGCGTGCAGTTACCACAGCATTTTTCGGCTCAAGCAGCGGAATTGGTTGCACTGATCTTGGCGTTGAAGGAAAGCGTTGACAAAAGAGTTACTATATATTCTGATAGCGCATATGTCATGTCAACCGTCTACTCTGGGCTGATAAAATGGCAGAGGAGGGGGTTTAGGAGAGCTGATGGCACCCTAGTGCAACATGCTCTTTTGTTAGCAGAATTAATTGAAGTAATTAATGATCCCCAAGAGATAGCTTTGGTTAAATACCCGGCACACACTAATGGAGACGACCATATCTCGAAAGGGAATGAAACAGCAGACGCACATGCCAAGCATGCGGCATACTTTGGCGAAATATGGAACCCCCCAGAGACAGAGAGAGGGAGGGGGAGGGGGATGGCAAAACAGATGATGATGAAAGAAGGGTACACCCATCTCCCCGCAACACAGATAATGGAATTACAGGCAGCCGCACCAATGACAGAAAAGGAACTATGGGTAAAAAGAGGATGTACGATGTCCCCAACTGACGCACTGTGGCGTCAAAATAACACTGGAAAGGTGGTCATGCCGTTGGCACTGTTGAACACCGCCCTGGCCCAGCTCCATCATCCAGCACATACAGGAAAGAAAGTAATTGCAGCACAAATTAGGGAAGATTGGTTCTGCCCCGAGTTAAATTCTCATGTAACAAATTTCATCAGCAATTGCCTCACATGCCAACAGTTTACGGCCGGTCACACGCTGCAAGTGATAAAAGGTACTATACCCCGGCCAGAGGGACCCTTCCTACACATTCATATTGACTACGTTGATATGATCAATGTATGTCAAGGACATAGGTATATGATTGTAGTGGTATGCCCATTCTCCAGGTGGATCGATGCCGGACCCTGCTCACACGCGGATGCGTTCAGAGCAGCTAAATTTTTAGTGAGAGAGGTCTTCCCCAGGTGGGGTGTGTGCGAAGTGCTGCGGTCAGATAACGGCCCACACTTTGCTAATGAAATGTTTCAGCACATAACGTCCTTGCTGGGTATTAAACATAAATTTGCATGTGCATATCATCCGCAGGTCAACGGTACATGTGAACGCCTGAATGGCCTATTAAAAGAAGAAATCGCAAAAATTCAGCAGACAACCAAGAAGAGCTGGTTGCACTGTCTTCCGCTAGCTCTATTTGAGCTAAGGAATAGGCCAGGGTCTGACCACCACCTCACTCCCCACGAGGTGGTGACAGGACGTCAAATGCGCCTTCCTCTAACGCCTACATCAAGAGCATTCACAGACCATGAAAACACTGCAACTGTTCTTGGTGACGAAATGTATCAATATGTGTCTTCTTTGATTACTAGTGTAGCGTTTGTATCTCAACAGCTCGAGCGCACGCGGGGCGGGTCGAAGAGTTCTCAACAAGAAGACACCAACAAGGAACTGGGAAAGGAAGGACTATGCACTATTGCTAAAGGTGACCATGTGCTACTCCGCAACTTTAATAGAAAGTGGAACGGCCCACGCTTTACTGGTCCTCATTTGGTAGAGGAGGTAGCTACCAGAGCGGTGAAATTGCAGGATAAGCGTGCCTGGAATCACCTACACGACGTAAAGATCTACAAACTCTAGACCCGCCCTAGCGTTAACGACAGGGCCATTGGAAGAGCAATGACATCAACAGCATCGGCTACAGAGAAAGAGACATCGACCATAGCTGATAACAGTAGTGTCACTACACCTAATCACCCCCCAGATTCCCCAGAGGCAACTACTGAGATAGACATTGGACGCTTGCCCACAGCCCATCCCATGGTCACGAGATCACAAAGTAAACAAACTTTCGCCCAATTGAGCCCCAGCCCCCTCCCCTCTAAGGTCACCCCCAATTGAAGGACGTTGTATGACAAACTTGGGTATTGCACACACACACATATCAAACACTTGTATGTTTTCTCTTTTTTCTTCTAGCGCACATGCAGTTACCGTGTATAATTGTATTGTTAAGAAAATAAGTAACTAACAGTGTTCTCTGCCCAGGAGTAGATGCTGCCCACGGATGATAACACCCCTGAAGCCCTATCACACCAATTTGTATATCATATAAGAAGACCAAAGTACCTAAAAAGAAGGAGGGTACGCGTATATTACACCGCATTTGTTTTGGCCATAGAACAATCAATTCCCCATCTTCACGAGCACTTACCGGCTCTAGGAGATAGATCACTAAGATTAGCGTGGGAACAGCTCTTCGCCTGGGCACTGAACGATTACTTGATAGGGAGAGCTTAATAACAACGACTAACAATAATAATAAGCGTATTGAGGATTTTCAGGCGGGCACCTTTAACGTTGCAAGAATAAGCTGCCGGACTGCAGCAAGGTAAGAGCAAAATGCCGGTGAAACTAGCTCTTGTAATAAAAATGATAGGAGTATTGGTCATCACTGGTCTGCTGGCTGCCTCTGTATGGCAGAAAAGTTATGCTATCAATATTTTGGCTGCACCCAAAACTAACATGCCCCCTCCCACGGCTGCAACAGGTATGACACCAGGTGGTACTAGCAACCCTACGGATAAGGGAAGTAGAGTTAAACGCAGCACATATACTGATAACAAGGGTATTGATAATTACATAACAGATTCAGCACACATCTCAAACAACATGTGGTACCAGCACATGTCCCAAATTGGTAACCAGACAACAGATGATAGCTGTTATGTGTGCTCATTGATCCCATACGCCATGAGTGCTTCACGGACATTCGTCGCCACAGAAATACAGGAAAAGACGGCGCGATGTATAGTATATCTGGCACTATTTCAAATGAGAGGCCGATTTCAAGGGACAGTGGTGAGAATGCAGTGGGAAACAAGAGACACATACCCATACGAAAACAATTTCCTCAAGTCATATTTGAGTTACCATAAGAGTAGCTTACACGCTGAAGCATTCAGATATATGACGAGTGGCCCTGAAAAGGGTGAAACGAAGAAGATAACACTACAATACCTACCATGTGATTGGTACGCCACTGAAGCTCCTGGTATACAAGGATGTTGGGAAAGGCCACTGATAGCAATAACAGGGAAGGTATACATGAACAATGAATGGGAAATAGGAGTGGTCGGTAGCAACATGATAACAAGAGAAAATATTACCACCATACAGGAACACAACGACAGATGTTGGACGACATGGGACAAATACGTACCCATGTTGATATGGATGGAGAAGGATGAAGACCCAATAAGCATACTACCGCTGACCGTGCCCAAGTTATGCTACCAACACAGAGGAGATGTGGAGGCGGGATATAACACCAACTGTGGAAGTGTGTTAGAATTACCAGAGGGGGGTGCTGGAACGGCAGTGATAATGGATCACTATTGGGCCTGCGGAGATAAGGCATATCACACCCTGCCTCCATTGTGGAATGGTATATGCACAATGGTACACATCAACGTACCATCACTAGTGGTGCCCCAAAAACATGTGAACATGGCCAATTTCCCCAAAATGGATGAAGGAAACAAGAGGAAGAGGAGATCCGTACAATCACAGGAGGGAGAGAACAACAACAACAACAATGTCCTAACAAGGATAAAGAGACAAGGAGAAACCCTGACAGGAAACTACCTGTGGGGAAGGTCGGAAACAGCACTCACTTCTATTCCACCAGAACATAGATTATTCAGCAGAGCTGCAATGTTCTTCTCGTCATAAAAAGCTCCCCCCAATCTCTTAGCGACCATAGCCTAGAGGATCGCGGCCCAGACACCCACCACGAGATGAATTTGTCTATCTACCAGACGACCAAATACTCTGGTTCAAGAACATAAGGATATGCCCACCAGCTTGCCCTGCTCAAGCGGACACCTGCGGCATGGATGAACTCGACTAAGACCTCAACAACAAGCACCCACATTGTTAGAGATGCCATAACGACCTAGCCAACTGCCAAGAACACACCTGCCACCATGCACACTGGTCACTCACGCACCAACCTACACAAAGAATATATTCAGTGCTATGACGTAGGTGACGGATACACCCACTGACGCGCATCTTTATTATTTTTCACATAGGTTTTTTAGTAATGCAGAAACGCATGACACATAAAGCACTCACGTATACGCTTGCTGATGCTTCTCCCACCCCTCGCATCGTGATGAGAATATAAAGAAGACGTAATACTGCCTATGAAGCCATGTCAAACCGCAACACAGGTGCCGTGCATTACACATCCCCACCCATGAACCAGGCCCAAGTAGGCCGCAAGCAAGAACCGCCATGAATACTGAATAAGCGAGAGTACAAGTGCTGATCACGCAGAACGAGCCCAGCGAGAGCTCACAGCCAAGGGGGGCGATGTTGCAACTCGTATGCTACCAGCCGGCGCCAAGGTCACACCTGTAAGCAAAGCCAAGCACACAGAAGCAAAATACAACTTTAAATGTGCAGAATTCCGCCCCAGCTACGGTCTCTCCACACGTGACCAAGCCAACCTGACAAGGTGCCAGACCCAGGAGGAAGAAGTCGCCTGGGTCCCACGTCTGGGACACAGGTTGCAACAGTGAAATGACCAGATGGACACCTACAGCGATGGGAATGGGCTGCTCTCAAGCCTATGAGCAAACCCGCACATTGTCTGCACGAACACATAGTTACACATTGTTGCTAGTGACAGGTACACCGCGAGCTGGGAACAACGATGGTCCCAGGCTGGGGGGCTCGCGGGAGGACCAATCAGAACTGGGGGCACTCATCACTGACGCCACTAACATTAGCCAATCATCAGGGGTCTTCGTGTAACAATTTTCAACTATCTAATAGAAGGGACAACCCAAGTATACCACCTGACTCATCCTCAACCACAAATATTGCTCTCTATATGTATACTATACTAACCCTACCACTCGAGGAACCAATCCGGCGTGGCAATAGGTTTTTCGCTAACTTTCCCAGGTGACGCAAGTACCGCGTCATACTGCGGCAAAAAGGGCCTGCGAGCCCCACGAATTTTGAGAGTCTGGACGGATGCGTACGATCCTAGACCCATCCCTGCCATTGTTTTAATAAACAGCAGAACCGCCTTGCTTCTTGTGTGTGTCTCATACTCATTTTTTTGGGAAAACGGGAGGAGTTGGGGCCTCCCAGCCCGGAGGTCCGCGTACGGCTCAGCCGACCCCGGGATAATCACCCCAACACACCGAACAGGAAGGCCAGACCTTGCAGCCAAGGTCAGAGACAAGCAGCACATTACAAACTTAAAACGACAAGGGGCCATCTGCAGAAAAAATGAATAAATCCTCATAAATTGCAGACCAAAAGAACTTGATTTCGTGGTCCTCAACCACATGATGCACCCAAGCTAGACAATGGTTATTCACCCGCAGTGGGAAGACGAACAGTTCTCAGCAACACAAACATGAAGTAAAACGTGAACTTGTCAACAACTTTGCAACATGGAGAGTACTCTCATAGGCAAAAGTGGTACTGCTAACAGATACATTTGGAACACATAGGGCCTCATTACGAGCATGGCGGTAGTCATGCCTGTATGGCAGGCATGGCTACCGCCATGCTCGCTACTGGCCCCACCACCCGGGATTGGGCAATAACTGGCCCATAACGAGTTGCATGGGCCGGTAATTGTCCATTTGCGGGAGGCGGTAATGTGGGGCTCCTGATCTCCATTCTGCCCCACAGCGCAGAATGGGGATGGGGAGCATGGTTGCACTGGCACCGTTCATAACCGGGCCGGTGCAATCACGAGTTCTGCTTGCGGGTGCCGCACAGCCCGCCAGGTAAGACCTGGCAGGTCAGGAACCCGCAAGCAGAACGCATAATGCTGCAGGACAGTATGAACGGTGCCGGTGCCTTACTGGCACCGTTCATACCATCACCGCCAGGGTCCTAATGAGGCCCATAGTTATTCTCATTCTCTTGAAGAGGTGCACAGAGATCTGAGAACAGAGCTGGGTCCTAGGCCTGGGAAGACAAGCTCCAGCCAATCAGGGGACAGAAATCCAGGGGTGGATGTGAGGGGGCAGGGGCCAGTGGTAATCCTGTGACCATGCAACAATGTAATAGATAGTTTCTTTGGGAAGGGGCAGGCTAGCCACTTGACATGCGAGGGCCAATTAACTAAGATCCATAGGGGCAATTTATATGGTATACCACTCCCATCACCCAACCAGAAAATGTTTTTTTTTCGGGGAAGCGCCCATGTTGTGACATTACTTTGCAACAAAACGGGTTGACATGGGTTCGGGAGTGGTGACTCTGTACATTTTTTAATGTCCTGTATGATCTCTGTCAGTTCTAACTTGCCCTTGGCTGAGTCCTCTGTTTGTCCTGGGGGAAGAGTTGTTGGGCCGTGGGAGCTGAACGGGTAAGCTCATAGTAACCCCCAGACGTCGTGCATACCAGACCTCACCAACAAATTGGTAGCAGAGGATGGTTTAGTATGAATAAGCCACCTCGTCCACAGAGCGCCTAGAGGGCTGCGGTGCGCCTCACGGAAATCGAGTACGACGGAGTGTGAACCCCTGTGAAAAAAGGCCATCAGGAGCCATCTTTGAAATATCCTTCCTGTGGTCCGTGAGCTGTCCAGCAAACGAGAAGGGTGTTGTGGCAGCTTTGGGGGAGCCGGTAGCCAAAAAGTGTCAGTGGATCATGGAGTGTAAATATGGACTCAGCCACGCAGCAACTAAGGGGAGTGGGAAAGTAATGGTGGGTGCTGGGTGGTAACAAGTATTGTTGAGTATCTTTGGAGTACTGTGTGTATTGTCTAGTAGTGTCGAGTATTGTGAAGCATAGTAGAGAAAGGAGCTGAGGTCGATGTCATTTCTGTGGTTAGGGCACATTCGGTCTTGAGGGAAAAGGTTCTGTTGAATAACCTAGACTATTGACTGTAAAGGCTTAGAAAAGGAAGCTGGCCTAGATTGCGGAAGGTGTTCTTCTGATTACGTCTCAAGGAGGCGTTTTATCTGCAAGATGATGCTGTAGGTACAGATCGAACATGAGAACTATTGGTTTCCCTGTTAGGTGGTAGGAAGACAGCTCTGGGTTTATCTTGGGGTTGTGTAAATATTTATGTAATGGGACATTAGCATTGTGAGCATTGCAAGCGATCTCTAGCACGCCCTTGTTTAGTAAAGTGGTGACGTCACCCATCAGGTCTGTGCATAGGCCTCAGAGAGCGCAAGGAGTTATAGTAGTTGGTGGTGAGAAACAAAAAATTGACAGACGAAGCTGTTCGGTGGTGGTGCACAGAAGGCACATGCGCGAGTTTGGTGGGTGCCTAAGGAGGTGGAAAGCTGCAGAAGAGTGGTGCAGGGAGCACGCCTGGCAGGTTGTTTTGAAGCCAGAGAGGCTCGAGAAGAATTGTTGAGAAATGGTATTTATGAGATTCATAAATCTGATTTGAAATTTTTAATTGTGCTTGTGTAAGAACCGAGTGTCGGACTTGAGGTCAAGTAAGTATAAAAGCAATGTATCAAGGGAAGCGTGGGGGGATGTGCACCCACTGTACGTACATTAGGCCCTTACTTGGTATATCAACGAGATTTGTAAAAATACCACGGAATGGACAAAAAGCACAGAGGGTAAATTGACTAAGCCAGGGCCACACTGTCGAAGTTTCTCCAAAAATGTGCAGCAACCATTACAGACCCACATACAAGACACCTATAAGGGGAAGAAGTTGACCAATCATATGGCGATATTTGAGCTCTGTAAAATGTTCCAGGAGGACGAGTGGGAAATAGCGAGGCGTCAATGAATGCTGAGCCAGCAGGAGACACCGGGGACAGCACACTCAGCCCCCACTCCCCCACCTCCTCCTGAGAAGAAGAATTAAGGGGCTGCAGCAAAGGTGCAGGTATTATACCCTATACGAGAGCTAAAGGCAGCGAAAGGGTACACAAATCCAATATTTCAACCTCCACCATATACCAGGGAGGAGGGGCAGAACGGGGTCAGACAGACAGATGGTGGTAAGGGAACACGTGGCGAGGCCCAGACGTGCCCCAAGGAGGTGCTGGAAGGCATAGCATCAAATAAATGAGTAGGAGGGCAGAAACTCCTGGAATTGGATAGGAAGACACCAGGAGAATCAGTAGGGGCGAATAGAGAAATAGAGGATCATTAGAGGAGCAGAGAAGCATGAGACAGGACAGAGATAATAGAAGAAGTAGAAAGAAAGGAGAAGGAAGAAGAGGAGGGATGCGAGAGGGTGCAAAGAGACAAGCAAAGGGAAGAGGAGAAAGAGTGGGTGCAGCGAGAGATGAGGAGGAGGAAGGAGCTCGAGGAGATAGAGAGGTGAAGGGAGGAAGATGAGAAGGAAAAGTATGTTTTAGTGAGAAGGTAACGGAGAAAGTGGGAAATAGAGTGACTCATAAGAGAGCGCAAACGCAAGGAAGAGGAGGAGCGTCCAGTGAGAGACATAAGAATAAAGTGGGGAATGGGCAAGATAGATGACAAAGTGGGAGGAGGTAGGCGAACAGAGCAATATAGCAGTATCACAGATGGAGAGGAGTACAACTCCATCGGATAGGACAAACGTGGGGTCCTCAGGGAGAAGCGGAAGCAGGGACTTGATCGACTTTGAAGGGAAGCTCTGCGAAGACACAACCTCTAGGAGGCTGAGCTTCACAGACAATTTCAACAGTGACACTGTCTCAGACTAGGACACTGAGGGAAGTGAGGGCAAGGAAGAGGATGTCTAAGTATAACGAGGATCACATAAGGCCACAAGCCGCAGGATGAGAGACGAGAGAAAGCTGAACCAGACTGCACAGAACAAGAAGGCAAGGTCAGAGACAAGCAGCACATTCCAAACTTAAAACGACAAGGGGCCACCTGCAGAAAAACAGAATAAATTCTCATAAATTGCAGACCAGACAAGCTTGATTTCGTTGTCCTCAACCACGTGTTGCAGCCGAGCAAGACAATGGTTATTCACCCGCCGTGGGAAGACAAACAGTTCTCAGCAACACAGACATGAAGTGACACATGTACTTGTCAACAACATTGCAATGTAGAGAGTACTCTCATAGGCAAAGGTGATACTGCTAACAGCTACATTGGGAACACATAGTCATTCTCATCACCTTGAAGAGGTGCACAGAGCTCTGATACCAGAGCTGGGTCCCAGGTCTGGGGAGACCAGTTCTAGACAATCAGGGGACAGAAATCCAGGGGTGGATGGCAGGGGGCAAGAGCCAATGGTAATCCTGCGACCCTGAAACAACGTAATAGATAGTTTCTTGGGGAAGGGGAAGGCTAGCCACCTGACATACGAGGGCCAACTAACAAAGATCCATAGGGGAAATATATATGGCATACCATCTGATCACCCAACCAGAAAATGGGATAGGCTTTTCAGGGAAGGGCCTATGTTATGATGTTACTTTGCAACAAAAAGGGTTGACACAGGTTCGGGAGCGGTGACTCTGTAGATTTTTGAATGTCCTCTATGATCCCTGTCGGTTTTTGTAATAAACGACAGTTCTGACTTGCCCTTGGCCAAGTCATCTGTTTGTTCTGGGGGAAGGGTTGTTGGGACCTGAGAGCTGAATGGGTAAGCTTGTAGTAACCCCAAAAGCCCTGGCATACCAGACCTCACCAACACTGTATCAATTGCTTTATTTATCTGATACACCATTTTGTTAAGGAATTGTGTCAGATGACAGTGATGAACCTATTTCGACTCATATTAGGACACCTATGGCTCAACCTATTTCTAGATATGGTTGGACACCTGTAGGGAAAACCTAATTTCCAGAATAATTTTGATCCCAAAATTTAAACCTGACTGCCAGCAGTACTGACGAGCAGCAAATATATAATGATCCTAAGCCACACATCTGATGCCTGATGAGCAAACACATTATACAATTCTCTCTCTCTCTCTTAACCCTTGTGACATTTATGGGGCGTGCATTCCTTCAGGGACTCACACTAGTCACTGACAGCCTCTATAATTATGTTATGCTCCTACCGTAATCCCTAAATTAAACATCCATTGGGGGAGGAGACTAGTTTTCAGGCTCCATGCTCCCCTTTCAACCACTGCACTTTTAACTTTATTCTAGGAATACTTGACTTGTTGTTTGCTGCAATTATTTGATTGGGAAGTGACTTTGTCCTTCCCAATCAAATAATTGCAGCAAACAGCAAGTCAAGTATTCCTAGAATAAAGTTAAAAGCCATTACTGGTTGATCAATGTATGCCTAAATACAATAACAACCCCCTCTCATGTAATATTGTATTTGTAATTGGTTATGCATAACACACGTAATGCCCAGAGGTTTCTAAGCGCGGACCCAGGGATCAGTCCTGTGTTGCTCTGCGTTGTCTTGCTTCCAAGACGATCTTGTTGCCTCTGAGCTATCCTCTTTTTCTACTATGCTGCTTTATTTTGTGAACCACACAAAGTAAGGGGTCCTGTCAGTATGGGTTTGTGTCCCAGCCCCCACCTAGGGAAGAGGGGCAATAGTGATGTCAAAGGATAAACTATATCATCCAGGGACACAGATCAATCCACACCTAACCTGGAATGTGGCTTTTCCCACCCCTCTCATGCCTCAGTCTCCCCTCACAGAATCTCTTCCTCCTTCAGCCATTCTAGCTCTCGACTTTCAAAGGTCCTCAAACTCATTGGTCCGATCTACTGTCAGTCATACAGTCACTAAGATACAGCTACTTCCTTGCAGCCTCTCTGGAGACACCCTTCTGCCACCTACTACCAGGCAGGGTTCTCTGTATTTCAGAGCAGTGCAGCCAATAAATAGTTAATGTGACATCACAACCGCAAACAACTGCACTGAACAATGAACCCCCTCTGTCCCAGGCAGCATTGTCCCCTATCCACCACATTTTAATGTGGGGAAAACACTATTAGAGGCTAAATTAAATGGCACAGTGGAAACAATGAGGGTAAAGTGAAGAAAGCAACATAAACATTTCAACAGTAACTGGATGGCTTGGCCATGGAAGTCAACAATTCTACATCTCCCATTCCATGTTTCCTCCCAAGTAGATGTTCTTCCCACCGCCTCCACATTACTTGCACCTTTCGTGTTCTGATCATTATCTCCAACCTCTGTCCTGATGTTTTTCTCTTCAAACTCCTCCAGTATACCCTCTGCATTCTCCCGTTCCCCGTAAAACTCCCTCCAACTGCCTCTCTAATGTTCTGTCCAACTTTCTTGACCATGATCTTTCCACTTAAATCACTTTCTCGCACCAACCTCCTTGTTTTACCGACCCCTCTCCACCACTCTCCGCCTCCTCACCTGCACCATCTCTCTACACCTTGTTTCTGCCTTTCTTCTGCTGTCAAAATCTTGGTGTCTCACTTGCCAACTCCTCACACCCAGACTCTGGAAACTGGGCCATGGGTTAAAGTAAGGCCAACCCTACTAGGCCTGAGAGTATGTATTCATACCTGTATGATATGATTATTTGTATTGAACACTGATTGGTCTGGCAAGTGGTACTGCTTCTCCGCATCTGTGCACAATGAAGCACCACTGTAGTGTGCACCAATGTGGACCGTGGTCTTCTACAATCCAAGATGGTAGATGAGAGTTGGATGTGCAGATGGGATGGGGCCAGACATACTGCAGTTGCTCTGTATCTTTTGCCACCCTCTGCAAGCTAGCCTCAGTGCTGCACCGAATGCCACTGAGTCAGAGGGTGCTGAGTAAGTCTTCTATCTGTTCTAAGCATATGGATCTTGCTACTGCCGCAATATTTACCACGTTCTTGGCAAATTGATAGTCTTAGTAGGTCTGGCATGAAAGCCCCCTGTCACGAACCTGGCATAAAAAGGGGTGGTTCAGGGTATCCTAGGAAAAAATATTGGTTTGAACCACTGTATGCATTTTACCATCTTGTAGTATTATTCCTGCTTCGCTTAAACAATTCTTTCTAGAAGAAACTGAAACATAGATCATTTATTCTTGTCATAGGTTATCTGGTACATTAAACTTAAAGACAATTCGTCTTTACAGCTTGTTATAAATATACATTCCCTAGGTGTAATTCCCATGAGGTTTGGTGGACAAAAATGTTGAATCTTAATAACAACCTAACCAACAGCCTAACCGACATGTGTTTCAACGCTGGGGAGGTGGTGGTGACATGGGCAAAGGTACCAAGTTGGATTTGCCCAAATCACAAGCACAGTGGGGAAGTCAGTTCCACCCCTCCCGCATTTTCCTCAGGGTTCCAAATGAACACATGGGGGATTCCCAATGTTGTGGTCCTCAGCATAAACGTTATCTGGTGTTGTAACGGCCTTTCTCTGGGCGAGTCACTTGGGTATAGAGGTTTCCTGTTTCCCTTTCAGTTTCTTTTCAAAGTTTCAATTTGAATTCAGGGATTGATATAAATCATATTCACGGTGTGGGTGGGCCTCTTGTTTGTTGGGCTCAGTCCCGCTCTGATCGTCAGTCGCCTCCAAAAGTGGTAGAGAGTTTGTCCAGGTTCAGGTTATCCCCATCCCCCTCCTCTATGCCCTGCATCACACAGTGGATGGTGGCGCACCTGATCCAAAACCCCCAGGAACAGGCAGGGGACTGTGTCACCTTCCCAGTTAACGTGTGTGTGAAGTGATTTCTGCTACGCCATGTTTTTGATGGAATTATGCTACTGAATGTGTCATAGATTAAACAAATTAAAAGATTTATGAACTACAGTAAATAGGTCAATACAAGCTGAAACACCTACTTTTACTTTAATTTCTGCAATATTTTATTATGGCAGTGGCCAGGGGTGGACTGGGAAACAAAATAAGCGCTGGAAATAATTTGCAAAGTGCCCCATAATACACATTTTCAGCAAGCCCAATCCTTTCCCTATGAGGAAATTTGGAAATAAAGTAGGTTACCACACAGAAGAGGTTCAGGGTGCAGAGGCCTAGCAGGACATTTCCAGAGTTCCCTCTAGGCCAGTCCACCCCTGGCAGTGGCGTTTGGTTCTACCTTTTGGGTTAGCGGTCTGCATTACTTCCATGTTTTCAAAGTCTTAAATGTACGTATGCATGTGTGCGACTGTGTTTTCATGCGTAGGTGCACTGGTCGAAGTGTATGAAAAGAAGTAGTGGAACTGTGTTCCCTGCTGGCCTGCCCCCACTCCTCACACACACTATTGCTACGCCCCCTCCAACGCACAGTACAAACCCCCAGACACATGCACCTGCTGTTTAGGGGAACGTTCAGTGCAGTGCACTGAAGTGCAAGTTTCAACTGCTCCCTAAACCTTTATTTTAAAACGAAACCATTCTGGAATGTTTTTTTTTTTAAATTAAAGTATAGGAACAGTAAAACGTAATTTAAAAAAGTAGACAAGCACCGATCCCAACCACTTCTGCCCACTACGACCATTGCGTCGGTGTATATACCCAGTACACCAGAGCCCTCGACTGATCCTCTTTTGGGTGGTCCATTCAACTTTTTTAAACTAGGTTTTCTGCTGTCACATTGCTAATTATTCCTACGGCCAAATGTCCAGTAGTCGAAAGTTCACGTTGTACCCGCATTTACATTTTAGAGGACTCTCACTACACTTTCAATGATAGTACGTAATATACCTGTATAGCTATCTATTTATCTGTCTGTGTATTGCGCACATTTTTATATATGTATGTGTGTGTGTGTGTGCTCTGTAACTACTGCATAACTACGCAATGTGTAACTAGAAACATAAACATTGTAGTCAGTGAACTAGGCATGTTAGAGGTCAAGTGGTCAAGTGAAGGTCACAACAAGAAAAAATGTCACACAGTTACAATTCTAAGCCGTAACCCCTTGACCGTTTCTTGACCCATGACTCTTTGCTACGAGGACCTGGACCTGCCTCACCACAAGAGGATGCTTTGTTTCTATAAAAACAATGGACTTCTGATTCCTAAAGAAGCCCCACACAATACACATGTAAACACTTGACCTTCATTGAGTAGAAAAGGGCTGCCGATGAGACAGCACTCAAATCGGAAATTGGTTCTCCAAAAATGTGATTTTAATTTATTACACACTGCATTGTTATTTTGTTTTACCCCACAGCTCATGCCTATTTTTGAGGTGCTGAGTTATGACTCTGGAATGTCAAAAAAAAGAAGAAAAAAAGGACACATGTGGCGCAAGAAAGATGTGATCATTACATTTGGCCAAGCCACACCACAGTTACTGCGCTGGTTGTGTCTGGTTGCTGTTCCTCAATATAACCAACTCATATTCAAAACATGGCCGTCATCGCTTTCTCTTGTTCAAACGACGTTAGCGACATACCGGTGAATTTGCTTCATACGTCAGCTTCTCTGTTTACATTTATGTAATGGAGGTGAGTTTTCAGATATGACAGAGTAAGCTTGGCTCGCACTTCGGGGACGCTGACGGGTGCTTCTCCGAGAGCCCTGTATGCTCAGGTTAGTGTCTGTAATAAAAGTAAAGGTTTCAGTCCATGCACATTCCTTATTTACTTCCAACAAATGAGTTCATGGAGTGTAGGCATGTGACTGGGGCACTGTTTGTGGCAGGGGGGGTGTGTCGGCTGCCCAACCCTGGCAGGATTCCTGGCCCTGTTGAACGTTTTCTGTGTGGTTACAATGGGGTAAATACTTTTTCAGGGGTCAGTTTAGTTGCGAGTGTTAAAGCCGCAATGGATATCTCTGGTTAATCCACTTTCAACCTGAATTTTACTCCCTTTTTTCCTGGTGTCTATTTATTTTGAACATTTGATTTAAACCATATACAGAATTAATGCTAAAAACAGTATATATATATTTAAACGGTGCCTCTATTATACTTATTTACTAGGGTGACAACCATCGAGGTGGGCCAGGAACAGATGCTCCATGGTGCTAGAGACCTGGTGGCTTACCCCTTCCTGGTGCAGGCCATAGTCAAAATGCATCAGGCTGTGGATCAGATGCAAAAGTAGTCTTACATACAAACATATCTTATGTTCGAGCAAACTGGTAATAATTTAATGTAAATCTATCATTAATTATAAAAAACCCGCTGAGTGCAATTGGTCAGTAGCACCCTGGGCGGGGGAGCCAGCCAATCTGGTGGCTAGGAACGCGGGCTGACACTACTAGTGAAAGCCAGCATTCTATGGCACCTGATGGCTGGCTCCCTCGCCGGCCATCTACCCCTCCTGCTTTTAAAAATAAATCCCTCCCCCCACACCCACTTACCTATTTGCTGCAGCAGTGAGTCCCCCCACTGCCCGTTGCTACCATCCCCGCTCTAACCTGGTATGTTACCAATCCATAGTGGCCATGTTGGTAGAGTATGTTCTCTACATGAATGGAAAGAAAACACTTTCCATTAAAAATAACAAAAACATTAGCACCTGCATAGAATGCTACACGGCTGCTAATGGCAATGTGCCCCTCGGTGGTTGGGACCACCCTGTGGTTAACGGCCCACCGCCCTCATTAAGGGGGTATACACGCATTTCACCGCTGTATTCATCGCGTGTTTTATCATCGCCTTTTTTATTTCGAAAACTCATTGTTTTTTTTTTTCGGGGGGGTTAAAAAAATTAAATATATGGTTGTAGGTGTAAGGGAATAAAAAAAAAGGGGGTGCTTCGGGGGGGTAACCCCCCCAAAAAAACAAAAAAAACAATGAGTTTTTTGAAAAAAAACAGCGGATGAAAAAAACCCGCAATGAAAAATACTGCAGCGAAATAACGTAGAAACATTAAGGGACCCTTGCTTCGCTTGGGCCCTTAACTTGGGTGGCGGGCCGTTACCCACAGTGTGGGCCGGCCACCTCGAGCCATATTGCCCAAAATGACCCTGTCCAGTGGAACGTGTTCAATCAATAAGTACACAATTCTGCTTCAAAACTGAAGTGGAAAGCAGGCACTCATGGTGTCTTTAATTAATCATTCTGTCCCAATAAAGCATTTCAAAATATTTGTTACGTTTTTAGTTTTCATGATCATTATTACATTTATATTCCATTTATATATCTTCTTGAAGCAACTGTATATAGGTCCAGGCAACACTGCGAGGGAGTTTATCTTGGTTGAGGTGTGCAAAGCAAGAAAGGAGAGTCCAGAGGTGAGGATGGTGTTTGCTTGTGCCAGGGCATCAGCAGAGGGTTCCAAAATAGGGCTGATGCTGAAGCTCTGCATCTTAAAGGTATTGAAGGATGCCAAGCTCGCAGATGGCAAGCCTCTAGAAGAATTTCCGGGCTACTGGATGCCTCTCAGAGCACTGGTAGAGCCATGCGCTACTCGTAGAATGCAGAATCCTATTCAAAATACTAGGCATCACCCATTTGAACTTCATCACAAAGAAACCAAGTCCCAAACTGCCCTCTTAAATGTCTACCCACCAGACCAGAAATGTTAGGAATCCATTTGGTGTTTCCACTCTTCCGTCTCATTCCCTCCGGAGTACGCTTTCCAGATTACCTAAACCATGCACACATTGACTTTTACTACCTCGTTGCAACCGATCAAAAGATGGTTCCCTGAAATCTCGTAGTCATTACCTGACATCTACGCTTGTTAGAAAACGTACACCGTTTGCTATGCGGTGGCAGTTGCCATGGAGATTGGGGAGTAAGCATTAGGTCCTATCGACGTCACGCGCATGTTCTGTCATGTGACTTTTAGGTTCTTTAGCTCCTCCTTGACGATTACTCAGCGCTTCTGATTTTGTCTGAAGTGCATTACGTCCAGTGTATTTCGAGATTCTATGTTTCCTGGTTTCCTGATTCTTCGATTGTTTCATGGACTCTGTTTCTTCCTGCTCCTTGTCTGTTAAGATATTCCTTGGGTTTTGTAATATATCTGAAAGCTGCTGAACTTTGCCTCGCTTCACCTCAACCTTGCTCCTGTCTTGTACCTGACTGTTACATACTTACTCCCTCCTGTTGCCGACCCGGACCTCCATATTGCTTTTGAACTCAGAATTGCGTCTCCTGTTGCCAACCCAAATTGTTCTACGGACTGCTGTATCAATTGGATCCTACCTGCTGCACGCTACCTAGGAAGAGTGGAAGGCTCTCTCTTCTCTACATCACCCCGGTATGGACTAGAGATTTCCTGTGTACCTTGGGGGGTGAGTAGGGAGCGTCCTTGTTCCGTTGGGCACTGCTTTGGAAATCCTGGCCTCTAGGCGTTTGCGTGCCGTCGGGAATAGCCCTGTCCCATATCAGTGCTTCCAGGTCTTACTTGTAGCATCTTTCATCTGCTGCTGTATACTTCATAGCTGTTCCATCACAGCTCACGGTAAGGATCATTCTGGATATTCACCCTTACTCTTTTTGCTCTGCACAAACATTGCCTTATTCTATTTCTATATTACTCTCTCTGTTACAGATGCTTCACACATCCCTTATGGCTTGTTGATTTTGTCTGGTCTTTCCAGCTAGTGTGGTGTTATTCATTGCCAGCCCTATCACTATTGAGGTTGGTTGCAATTATACACAATCTTAATGTTCTTGCCTAAAGAAAGGGTTGTTGCTAATTTGCCTTTCCTTTCCAGTTATAGGAGGTCTGCTACATGCGTTTGGGTCCATTCTTCCAAATAATAGATCACTTGGTTTTGGTTTTCTATCCATACACAGGGTTACATAGTTGGGTAGAATTCGTCGTCTACAGGACGTGGGCAAGTGACAAGGCATTCTTGACAGGAAACTTTGGTCATCAGGGGAGAATTACTGACCCGAAGTAAATATAATGGTCTGTGACACGGGGGTAGAACTCTTTCATCAGTTGCACCCAAATACTGAAATTAACTACCAAAAGTCCTTAAGTCTGAGAACAACTACAATCATTTTCAGAGAGTCCAGGAGACCTTATTTGAAAAAACCTTCCGAGATCCACACGCATTGCTCAGATGATTGATAAGTCCCATTAATCTCCCTGACCAACTCCATGGACCTCAAACAAATCCTACTCTGCCCCACACATGTCAAAAGATGCACGCTGAACCTTGTCTTTGCCTCCTCCGTGCTTATTTCCTGCACAGACCCAATCGACTGGACCGACTGCATTGCTATCTCTCTAATCTTATCACACACCATTGCCACACAAAGGCCAGGCTTAATGCTGAGTTATTAAACACAGCTCTTTCAAGAACTTCACCCTAGACATAAACTTGGTGACATTCCCCGTCACAGGGGATGCTGCAACCCTGCAGGAATCTTGAAATTACTGTGCAAAGGAGGTAGTCGAAGTCCTTGTAATGTTAAAGACTTGCCACGCCAAATCCAAACCATGCATGGCATGGTAGGCACTTAAGCTCGCCTCCAATACACACTTGATAACATCCTTGGAAAAGTGCTGCCTCAAAAAACGCACCTTGGAGGATCTCGCATCCTTCAAGTCCCAGTGAAAACTCATGATCTCCAAGGATAAGACAGCTTTCTATACCAAAACCATATTATTTAGACAGCCTCTACAGGAGCAAAGCCTTATTTGAAGTAGTAAAGCACTGAGCCAAGCCCACACCCGGCCCAAGGTGCCGGTTTCACACGTAAAACGTGACAGGATCAACACCATCTTCATGAACAAAATAAGAATTCTCATCCGCACCTCCAAGTTGGACAAATGTGCCCTTTCCATTGTTTATCTCACTCTCCCCGCCCTTGGACCAATTTCACGCCCTTCTTCCCAGGGGTACCACTTACTCAGACCATAGACATATTTAGTTTAGTTTAGTTTATTTATTTGTCGAGCGCTCCAAGCCCTCAGGCATTTTACAACAAGGCCAACAGATTTTTTTTAAATATTAAGCAATGTTGCTTCTCTGAGTCTGGCTGATCCTCCACACTGCAAGGAATATTGAGCTGTTAGGAGTTATTTCACTCTGACGGCTAAAGTTTTGATGGCCAAGGTTTTATATATGCTTGATATTTACAAAAATCTTTTTTTAGGGTGACTTTATTTAAGGAAACATATACCAAACCCAGCGTGCTGTTGGTATTTAGTGATTCAGCCAATACAAATCTCACAGACATATGTTCTTTGGTCATTCCTCTCTTCCCAAAATGATTTTTAATATGCAAAACAGCCAAAACCTTATTGGTTTTATTGGTGCCACTTCACATCATCATTTGGGGTTCTTTCTAATCAATACACATATACACTGCATTGAGCAATCAGTTTTATATTCAAATACACAACATACATTTTTTAAACTGAGGATTTTCCCTTCAGAAAAGAAAAGGTTAAACCAGATGCATCATTTTAGAAATATTAAATGCATGCTTAAGTGAAGAACAGAGTTCTCATAAGTGGCACTAAAATGCTGTTTAGAAGCAAGCGCTAATTTCCCTCCCTGTCTCCACATTTCAGAGGTCTGTGGCTGCCCAAAAGGAGCAAGCATGAAATAGATCATCGAGAAGTAAAAATGGTGAAGAGTAAATCTGAATTTGCAAGTGCATCAAGAAACCTGTGGAAGGATACCCAAAGCCATAGAACAGTGAGAACAAAATGTGTGCCAAAGGAATGTACTGTTTCACAGCTGTAAAGGTGTCCCGTAAGGAAGATATCCATTTAGTAATCTTTATAGAAGCTGTGCAGCGCTAAGCAGGCAGGTGGCATCCCTGCTGGGTTTATCATGTGCCGTTGATGACATTCTGCTGCATGCTCAGTACTACTAGGAGAACCAACTGCAAAGTATGTCACGCAGCGCATAACAGTGATGTTTATAAGTAATCTTTACATTAATTATAGACTTTTACTGTGAATAGGTACTTCCAACGACATGAGGACATATATATCTATCCCCACAAATCTCAAAATGTTCCTATGTATTGTACAGTCCAACCAACTCTTTTTCGTTAACAAACCTGTTAAATGACCTTAAACGCAAGCTGGCAAGACTTATAGCCTAAACCACACACACAAAGGTAATATTGTGCTGGAACGTCTGATCCATTGCTCAATTTTACTCTTGGAGTGTTAGGTATTTTGAACAATTTCACAAACAGCAATGATGTAAACAGTATGTACCACTTCAATTCTTATAAAAGGTGAGTGCATTGTGGAGCTATGAACAATGCTGTTGCTTCGCACTCATGAATGTTCAGTATCACCATTATTCATTACTCCACCATGAAAATGCAAAACCAAAGATTCCAAGAAACCTTTCCAACTGTCTTTACTCTACTGAGGTGCTCATGCCTAGGCAGAGTTTACAAATTTCACTTGTGATTTTGTCATATTTTAATGGTGTTCCATTTCGCCCCCCTGATAACACCAAAGCTGTAACCCCTAGAAGGGGGTTGAGTTATTTTTATTCAACATTTCTATAAGATGTACCTGGAGCACTTTCATATATTTCAAATATAAACTTTAGCATTTGACAAGACCGGATGTAGACATTTAGTTATATTGCATTAATATCACAGACCAGTCTAGGTACTTCTCATAGAGTGACAGCAGGCAATTTGTAAGAGAAACCAGATATTAGCATTGAAACCAACATTTCTCATTCCAACCTTCTCTCACTTGTGTCCATTTGTCAGACAGCTTATGTTCTTATTGTTTCAAATGAAAGATTGTTTTTGGACCTAACCGAAAGTAGACAATTAGCTGTAACAATTACCTCTAGTGTACCCAACTGCAGAACACACTGCCTTCTCCAAATCTTGGGCAGCAGAGATCGGAATACACTTTTTCAACTAACATAACATAGAAGATAACTGGCTTGAATTAATAGAGAGGAAGCAATAACTTTCTAATACTGCAACCTTAAAAAGTCCTTATAATGTTACAGAGCCAAAATGGGGCCGAAGGGGCGTAGTTTGGACAATCCTGACAGAGTTTGTTGAAAGGGTGGAATCTGGTCAAGGTGCTGAATCTTGCAGAGGTGGAAAAAGTTTGGGGGGGGTGGCTGCATTTATTTGGGCCATGGGTAGCAGAAAGCCTAAATACGCCACTGACTAAGACAATGTCATCCCAGTTTCTGTCTTAAAAAATATCATCATCTCACCTCTAATTGCACTTGTCAGCATCGTTGATGCGTCCCTCAATGAGGGTTAATTCCCAGAATCATTCAAGATAGGTCTCAGACGACCTCTCTTAAAAAAGCCCACACTCAACCCAGAGGTAATAGCTAACTACAGAACTATCAGCAGCCTCTTGTTCATTTGGAAACTCATAGAAAACCTTTATCCATCCCAACTATTGGCTAAAATCCAACCACTCTACCGCTTCCTTGACTACCAGTCCAGTTTCCACCCCAAATGCAGTAATAAGACTGCCACCTTTCAAGCCATCCAAGTGATAGATGATGTATCGCAATTTAGGGACAAGGGTGACTCATGCCTCCTAGTCATTGTAGATCTCTTGGCTACATTCAACACTGTTGACCATGAGCCGCTCCCCCCACTCCTCAATGACAGGGTGGGCTTCTCTGTACCATCCTAAAATGGTTCACTTTCTACCTATTGAGCAGACACCAAGACATACAGATGGGTGCATTCAGATCTAAATGACTCCTAGTCACATGTGGGGTCCCCAAGTTTCAATACTCTCCTCATCTTCAACCTCTATGTGGATTCTCTGTGATGGTGAAAACCAAGTGTAAGAGTACTTCCTGCTCTGGTAATCAAAGTGGATAACCAGTGCACTACAAAAGAAATGAGTGGAGCGGGTGAATGAGGCAAACAATGTGAATGGAGCAGATAATTGAGGCCCCAAAGATCACACTCATCCCAGGAATCATTCAGAGTCCACACCCGCAGCAGAAATGCTGGGGTTCCCATTGATGTCAATGAGGTAATTGTACAGAAAGAAAAATATTTCCTTACAGCTACATAATCCAAGGTTACGTTTTTTCATTCCTTCTTATATTAACCAAGATTGCAGAGTATGTTTTTCTAAGATCACAAGACCACACTGTAATGAATCTTTCAATCACCCAGTGCTGACTACCTTCCTTCTTACACCATGAGCTCTGAATACACTTTGCCCAAGATCACAAAGATAAACGGTAACGAATTCCTTTAAATCCCATTGCTGATTATGTCCCTCCATCTTACATTGCTTGTTGTTTTACCTTTTCCCCAAATGGAACACAAAAGCTCAGTGCTTTCGAATTTGACCAGGATCACAAAACAGCACTGTAAATAATCCCTCCATTTCCACATGTTAATTGCTTACCTTTTCTCCCCAAAAAATATAAGAGCTCAAAATATACTGTGAGTGACGGATGCAATGCAGTACTTACTGTAGTTGAGAATAACTCACCCTCTTTGACACCACTGTCTTTTGTTAATTAGGTGTCATGCTATACTGTAAATTGAATACCAAAATGCACTTTTTGTAATAGTTTTTATTATGGCCTGGGGAGTAGTAATCCCTTCTCCAGCAGGGGATGAATGTTTTTATTTTGAGAGGTTTTTATTTTGTAATGGGAATTGCATTATATTGCAGTTTCACTTAAACAATACCACACTCCAGGTCAATTATGTTTCATAACTGCAACATCAAAAGTAAAATACAGTCATGTGAAAAATATACACTTTATGATGTATTATCTATGTTGAGTTTGAGTTATACCTATAAAACATAGGTAGTTTATGCTACAGGAGATTTTAAAAATACTGCCACATTAACTTAAGCAATTGACATTTTATGAAAGACCAAGTTGGCAACAACTTGGTGTTTATTTTCTGCCCCAAATTCATTGATTAGCCCACAGCATAGTGCCTAATATAACCTTCTCCAAAGAATAAAATCTAGGGCCTCATTACAAGTGTGCCTGTCCAGATAAAAAGATGGTAATTCCGGCTCCGGCATTTAATCCGGACAGACACACTTCATGTTTGTCGGTGGGGACCACAGATCTCCCTGCAGGCCTGACCTGCCAGGAGTTCAGGCTCCTATCGGCAAGCAAATGCCAGAATCACTGGCACTGTTACTAACAGTGCCGGTGACTCAAGAAATCCCATCCCATGCGAATGGGAATTTACCGGCACTCCACCGCCCATAATATCCTGGCGGCAGAGACGGTAATAGCAGGTTGCAGGTATACAGCTGGTAACACTAGCGGGATACCAGGAAACTTGTAATCAGCCCCTATGACATTTGATTTGTAATGTGTACTATTT
The DNA here is from genome assembly GCF_040938575.1 of Ambystoma mexicanum. Lineage (NCBI taxonomy): Eukaryota > Metazoa > Chordata > Amphibia > Caudata > Ambystomatidae > Ambystoma > Ambystoma mexicanum. The sequence goes on along the minus strand of NC_090930.1, from coordinate 1,103,315,501 downwards.
CATGCACTGCCTCGCAATAAGTATCCCGCTAATTGTATTTGCACAGTTTTCGCATTGTGTGCCCTTGTTGGTAAATATGTATCTTACATTCTTTGTTGGTTTAAATCCAAATTAAAGAGGATGTCCATTCAGGATTTCCTGGCATGCTGCATGTACCGATCACACAGCCCCCATTTTGAATGTTTATTTTAGAACGGCGGTGACATCACACATGTTGTGACGGCACTGCAGCCACTTTGCATTTAATAACAAAGCGGCCGTTAGTCAATCTATGTGCCCTACCTAGATCTATTCTATGCATGATGCAAACAAGTTAGAATTATTGAGAAATTAAATGATTACAAGGTTTGATTTGCTGCTAAAGGTAACATTCCTGTGTAAGTGAGTGAATCTTCTGATGCCAGTGAGTCCTTTCTAGGTCTCCAGATCTCCCATATGGACAAGTAGATACAGCCCACAATACTGATGTCCCCTACTTAAAATTATTCATATTAGGTGTAACGATATATGACTCTCCTTTAAATTCTGGAGTCGTATTTCCATAAGTACCCAATCCCAATATTAGTGTTAGTAAATTCAGTATTGGTTAGCATTGTATATTGTCAATACCTGCTTGTATGATATCCCTTTGAAGAGAGGGTCCCTGGACATTCCCCCATATCCCCTATGCGCATGTCAGCCCAAAGGATGAGAAACAAAATATGCAACTCCCTGTTCAGCCAACCACCAGGCGCACCAGTATATTCTACGTATGGAAAGAGATATTCTCTAAAATGACTGTTCAAACCCTATCCAATCAATGGGTTCGAAGAGATAGGTGTCTCATCACTGGATCAAGCTGACTGATAATAAAATCCAACCGTGCGGATGGGACTTGTGACCACGCGACATAGAAGCGTTAGTTAGGAAGTAAATTCACACTCCTGCAAGTTACGCAGACACACATGCACACACGAAGAACATGCTTACACTGTTTTATAGATAGAGGACAGATACATACACGTACTATAAAAAGCTTTTCCTTTCCACTATCCAAATGCAGAAATGCAAGAAAGCTAAGCAAACATGGACTGAGCTTGCAATCACTTCATCCCAACTAACCATTACGAGCTACAGGGACATATAAGGAACCTATAAGGGCTCGATCAATACTAATCTCTAAAACGGAAGTATTAGAAGATATAGGGAAACTGTAGAAGGACAATAGTAAAGTCACATGAAGCCTTAGGCCTCAAAATGTGGATGCAGCCTCTGCAGCGTGAAGCATAGAGACAGTGTTCACAGCCAAGAACAAGGGCGATTGCAAATTTCCAGATTTCTGAGGCAGTGAGCCACCTGCAAAATACAGAACAAAATACTCAATAATTTTAGACCGGCAGGCTCAGTTTTGTGGTCCTTGCCCACCTGACCAGCTGAACTGAGCAATGACTATCTACTCATGGTGGGAAGAGGAGCTGTTGCCAGCAAAGCAGACAAGATTGATACATACGTTGTCCACTGAACATTCCAAACTGCAGGCACTCCCAGGTTAGGTGGCTAAATCAGTGGCAACAATGTGGACACACAGTCTTTCCCATTGCCTTGAAAAGGTACACCGAGTGTTGTAAACAAAACAGGGTCCTAGGAGTCGGGAGACCCACTCCAGCCAATCCACACTCTCAAGCCCGTGGGTGGTGTATAATGTTGGAGGGTCTAATGGTTATTGTGCGACCCTGAAACAAAGTGATAGATTGTTTTTTGGGGAAGTCTTAGGCAAACCCATCTGACATGGGAAGATCAATGGAATATCTCACATGGGGATTTATATAGGTAGTTTCACCTGAGCTACCCAATGGAGATGACCCTTAGGTTTTTGGGATGGGTTGGAGGCTGGGACATCACTATGGGAAAAAAAACAGGTGACGCAGGTTCAGACGCTGTGATTTCCTGAGATTTTGTTGTTTCCTGTACGATCCCTGTCTTTTCGAGAATAAAGACGGTTTCTTTGCCCCATGGCTGAGATCTCCGTTATTGCCGGGGGGAAGGGTTAGGATGGGCCCCAGAAACTCTGCAAACCTGTGGTATTATTGATACAAACAACACCCCATCCTCTGTTATACTATTATACCTGTGTAAAGTATTTTTCTTTTGATCAGTGTGGTACCATAAATTAGTGTACCATACATTATCAACATGGCCCCATCATAAACATATTACATCATGATTAAATGTCCAAATATAATAACCTGTCATCAAAATGTACTAATCGGGGTGGTCTGGGTGTACAGCTTCTCTATTACAGAGAATTTGTTTTGATAAAAACGGTCAATTCCAATTTCATAGCAAATTCCTTCATAGTTTATTTTGCCAACTTGATGGTATACAGTCCTCTGATATTGTTCCTACACATAATATACCATGGCTAGTGTTAAATCTATTATGGAGTGATCACAAAAAAACATTACTGTCATGTTCCCGATTGAGGCCAACAGTGGTACATCATAGTCTACATATCATTCTAGATTCCATCTGTCTGAGTATTAGATTCCGGTCACCTACTTGGGTGCCACATTTCACTTTCTGCAGTCCTATGAATCGTATATAATTTTTATTGTCAAGTTGATGTAACTCCTGCCAATGATTGGCTAATGGTAATCTCATATCCTGATTATTGAGACTAGATATGCAATGTCCGTATCGTGCTCCCTACATACTTTTTTTGGCATATGCAAATGAGGGAATACAATAGAAACTTTGCGCATCAATTTATTAAGTCTTTGATCCGCGTTACCATACTTTCATTGCAAACAAATTTGGCACTGTCAGGATATGCATGTTTGCACACACTGCAGTGCAGCACTTGAAAAAAAAACATGGTTAAGGGGTCTCATCCAATCACATTCGGCCCTTATATCTTGATCATTTGGTTTGAGAAAAGAAGGGCTTAGCATTTTCTTAATGGTCGGTGCTCTTGTGTATATAAATGTGGGTTTGTCTTCTATATATCTGATCAGATCTGTATCCATCTGTAAAATGTGCCTGTGTTTATAAACCATTCTAAAGAGAGCACTACTGTCCCAAGAGTACCTAGTAATGAGGCTTACCCACTGATGGTGTATTGGTTTCTCTCTTAAGATCGGATTGAAGTAGCTCTGTCTGTCAATACTCTTGATCTTACTTCAAGCCTTCAATACACACTCCATAGAGCAACCCCTTTCACAAACCCTTACATTCTTGGACTTGTGCTTAGTAGAATTCACCCACAGGGTTGTTAGAGATGGTTAGAGATGGGGAATTTCTTATGACAACTGGTGATGAACAGGGTGGAATTAATTTCTGTTGACTTACTATACGTTCTGGTTTCAATTCTGTTATTGACAACATAGATATGAAGATCCCAAAAATCTATGGCCGTAGGATATATTTATTTATTTATTGGTAATTTATATAGTGCCAATACTCTAGAACTAGTGTATCAAAGTGCTCCAACGCAGGGAGGGTATAGAAGAAGGAACAGAAAAGGAACAGAAAAGACATTCTTAATAGGCACTGGAACATTCAGAATGGGCAAGTGCTATAATTTTGGAGGTACAAAGAACAAAGAGGTATACAAACTGAATACAACATATGAAATAACTATTGTACGTGCCTGACGGTGGAGGAAACATAAGTGCTGTGAACATAAAGGAAGGAGAGGGGAGAGGAGTGGTAGAAGAGGAAAAGAGACTGAGTCAGTGAGCAAACAAAAGAAGTGCCAGATGGTCGGTGCAGCCGTGGAAAACAACATGATGTGAAAGTCAATGAGCGCACAGATGCATAACGATGGTGGGTGCAGCAGTGGAAAACAACATGATGTGAAAGTCCATGAGCACACAGATGCATAACGATGGTGGGTGCAGCAGTGAAAAACAACATGATGTGAAAGTCAATGAGCGCACAGATGCATAACGATGGTGGGTGCAGCAGTGAAAAACAACATGTGTGAAGGTCCATGAGAGTACAGATGCATAACGATGGTGGGTGCAGCAGTGGAAAACAACATGATGTGTAAGTCCATGAGCGCATAGATGCATAACGATGGTGGCATAAAGATGCATAAGTATGTCCTGTTAGTTCGATGCCAAAATTATTACTATTCGAGTCATCAACAAAAACTCTGAATGTATCTGTAGTTCCATTCCAATTCACAATGATATCATCAATGAAACGCTTTCAGATTATAACTTTGTCCAAAAATTCAGTGTTGCTCAGGGCGAATGTTTGCTCAAACTGGCCCATAAATAGGTTATCTAGTGATTGGGCATATTTAGCTCCCATGGTTACTCCCTTAGTTCGTGAATAATAATCCTTATTAAAAAGAAAATTATTATTATTCAAGGTAAACCTGAGAAATTCTTTAATCATTTCAACATGTTGTCTATTAGATGCCAAAACATCAGTAAAAGTGAAGTCTATTGACTGTATTGCCAGCTCATCATCTATTGATGTATATAAGGATTTCACATCTAATGCTGCTAGTAACTATTATGGTTGCCAATAGATATTTTCAAGGATTTGTTGGACATGTGTCGAATCCCTAATATGTGAGGGAAGAATCAGTACTTGATGTCTAATGATAGAGTCTATATAGGCCGAAAGCCCTTCTGTAGCCCAGCCTATACCGCTCACTATCGGGCGTACTTCAGGCAAATGATCATATACCTTATGTATTTTCAGAAGAAAATTAATTGTTGGCATGGTTGGTTCAGTTTTAACATCTGTCAATAGGCCCTTTCTTGCCATTTTCCAATCAATACAAACATTTCCTTTACTACTGTCCTAGTCGGATTCACTTACATTTCTTATAATATCCTGGTGTGGATAAGTGTAAGTCCCCCATGTGCATGTAATCTTCTCTGTTGATAACAACTATGTTCCCTCCTGTGATTTAAAGTGATTTAACTATGTTCCCGACCGTGTCAGCCTCTTTTATCATTCTACGATTATCTCCAGATAATGTCTCTAAGGCTCTTCTTTTCTTAGATTCTTCCTTGTGAGCTTGTGTTTATAACACTTTTTATCTATGTTACGATGTATTTCTGAAGTTACTGCCTTGTGAAGGGTTTCAATTACACTCTTTGTTGTTGGTGATTGTGGACTGAATTTTGATTTGGCCTTCAATTCTTGCATTTGTAGCTTTCGGATGTGAATACCAAGCTCTTCACAAATTTGCTTCTGGCTTTTCTGTGTGTCCATTTCTAGCTATAACAGTGTATTCTCTATATCCGCTATAGCTAGTCTACTCGGGTATGTGTGCCTCCGGTTGTTTGTAAATAATTGCCTTATGATGGAAACATTTTTATAGTTTTAATTTCCTAACAAACTTATATAGGTCAATTTGAAAATCTGTTACATTTGTTCCTACTATTTGTGCAAATGAGAAGCCTTTATTAAGAACAGATATCTCTGTGTCAGTCAATTTGCTATTAGAAAGATGAATCATTACTTTCTGTGCTGTCCTTTCATTGTTTTTTTTGTGGAGCTGGACCTGATCAGTCTTTTTGTTTGATGCTGGTCCACGCTTAATCCTGCATCTACCTCCTCTTCTTCCTCTGAAAACGTTCCTCGAATTAATGTACCATCAACTAATCGTATTTGGAACCTGACGTGACTGGAATTTATTTGTTGGTTCCCACTCCTGTAGCAATTGATTTCTTCTAAAAAAATGTCTTTTGACTGGTAGACGCTGACGATATATCTGTGCCACTTGTACTTGCTGTCGATGGTCGATTTATGCTCTCACCTTCCAATTCCACATCTGAGCTACCCAGGGAGGAGGTTGGTGTAGTTTCCCTAGATAGGCCTTTCTCTTTTTGCTCCTACTTAATTTGAAATGTAAAAACTCTTCTTTATAATCTCTATCATCCTTAAAGTATCTGCAGGATTTCCTCAATTTAATTTCATCTTGATAATCTTTTAAAATAGAATACCTCTTAGCATATTGTTTCTGTGTTGTACTTACTAGGCTGTCCTGTCTGCAATCTCTTGCTTAAGCTTATCAATTTGGATTATAGTTCTAGCATGCTCCCTCTCCGCGTGGTCTACCACTAGCTACATCATGACTTTTGAACTTTGTGTTAGGTTATCTTCCCATTTCTGGCCCAAATCCTGATCCTCACTTTTATTAAAACCTGGAAAAATGTGTTCTCTTAGAACCCTCGGGACCTTATCATTGTCTAAGTAGTTGGACATGGATGCCTGCTCCAGTACTTATTTATAGTTTTTATGAGAGGCTTTGGAGTCTGATAAACATTTAACATAATGCGCCTGATTGACTAGTGCATGTCCAGAAAGCATTATTAGTACTCCCTCTAGAGAAAAACAATGCTGCCCGATCTTCTTCGCTATTCCGAAGATATTCTCCCATGTTGGTTGGCTGCAGTCCCAGCAGCACTGCACCAGGACAATTAAATATGTATAAAGTAATGGAGATAACCTGGAATGTTAGTGTGCTTGGGTATGAATAAGTGAAATACTAAAATCCGTAATTGGTCTGGGTAGCTGCAGGATCTGATTTGCAGAGACTCTTCCCCTGTCTCTTAATAATAAACTACTTAAATGGTTGCATACCAGAAAATTGTGCTTGTCCTATATTAATCTCAATTATAATTTTATACGATTTTTGTAAGTCAAATACACATTGTAGTGTTAAAGTCCAGCAATTGTTTATTAGACTCCTTCCATGTAGAGGATGTCCGGTCAGGATTCATCCTTTCCTGTCATGCTGCGTGATCGGGACACGCAGGACACCAAGAAATGATGAATGATGAATTAAATCCTCTTTGATTTGGATTTAAACCAAAAAATCAGGTAAGATACATATTTACCAACAAGAGCATACAATGATTGGTATCTATAATGATAAATATTTGAATAACTTGCCTAAAGTAGTTTATCTGATCAATGGAGTATTTAATATTCATTTTATTTATTAATTGGTTTATATTGGTTTATAACGCACCCAGCCCGCAGGCATCAGGGCGCCACCACTAAGACGAAAGACATTTTACAACTAACACGAGACAAGATTTACTCAAGTTTTCTGTTTCTGGGCTAATGTGGAAAGGAACTCTATCTGAAAAGGTGTGTTTTCAGTTTGTTTCTAAAGCTATAGTAGTTTCTTTCCAGATTTAGCTCGATCGGAAGGCTTTTCCAGATTCAGGCTACTTTTACAGGAAAGGAGCTGCCCAGGCCTTTTACCCGCTTAAAAGCTGGAGATTTGATTAGCGTCTGTGTTTCGGATCTCAATGAATTTAGGGGAACATATTGACTGATTCTCTCTTTAAGATAAACTGGAGCCTGTTCAAACAGGCATTTGTGAGCAAGCGTCAAGCTCTTAAAAGAAATCCTCTCTTTGACAGCTAGCCAGTGGAGATTCATTCTGTCTTTGGTAATGTGATCTCTCCTCTTTTTCATTTTGATTATTCTTACTGTGTTATTTTGGATAGTCTGGCATTTGTTCAGACATTTTTGGCTAGCACCAGCCATCAGGGCAATCCCATAATCCAAGCGCTATAAGATCCTAGCTCTAGCTAGTGTGGCACTGTTCTCCTCATTTAAATAGGCTCTGATGTTCTCCAGGAGTCTGAGGTACTACTGGCAGTTACTATGTAGGTGTGCTATTTGAGAGTCTGCCCCTAGGGAGGCTTCTAGATATAAGCCCACAGACTGGAATATCTAGGTCCTTGATGGTAAAGGACTTGAAGTCCGGGTTGAGTTTGGTTCGAAATCATCAGCTCCGTCTTTTTTCCATTCAGGCACATCACATGTTTGTTTTCCTTCCATATTTCAATGGTTTTATAAATGGCTATCACTTTGGCGCTATCCTTGTTATAACCCCTGCTCAGTTCGACCACCAGCTGGGTGTCATCTGCGTAGTTGGTAAAAAAGACTCAGATGTTCCTGAGTACTACGCAGAGACACCACAAATATAGGTTGAATAGGAGCAGGGAAAGACATGCGCTTTGCGGCACACCACAATCAATCAGATTTTCTACTGATAAATTGTCACCCCAATGGATTTTTTACCTTCTGTCAGAGACAAAAGAAATTATCCATCTGATTGCATCAGGAGAGCAATTTGCTGTGTGTTCTAGAGCACACTGAAGTTGCTTATGATCACGCAAGTCAAAGGCTGAGCTTAAATCCAGCAGGATCAGGAGACCAGTTGTTCCTTTATCTACAATACTTAGCATGTGGGTCTGTAGGTCCAGCATTGCGGTTTCTGTACTGTGGGCTGCACTGAAACCCGATTGCTGCTTATGTAGGAGATCTTTTGCTTCAGTACATTTTTTAAATTGTCCTGTAGCGATCTTGTCCATAATTTTCAAAAGAAAATTACAGTTCGTGATCGGGCGTAAATTTCCTGGATCTTTTGGATCTTGGCCGGGTTTCTTCACAAGGGGAGTTATGGTAACATTTTTCTGTACTTCAGGTATTTTTCCTTCCCTAAATGAGGCATCCACCATCATAGTGAGGAGAGTGCAAAGATGTCCTTATTTGTAAGAATAATTTTCGGAGGGATAATGTTCTCTGCACAATTTGTGGGTCTCATGTCAGTCAGAACTTTTAACATTTTACATGTGGTTATGGGTTGAAATTCGAATTTCTCTTGGTCTTTCATGCGTTTTATCATCGATGGAGTAGGAAATTGCTCATGTAATGTACTCTGAATTTCTTGGATGAGTTCCCTAGATCTTTTCATTTTATTAGTGAAAGCTTCCTGTATTCTATTGCAGTCTTCTTGAGTAGGAGTGATTTGTGGATTGAGTGCTTTGGGTTTTTCCACTGATTTCATTATCTCAAAAAGTTTGCTGACGGAATTAGATGCTTCTGAAATGTGTTTGTTGAAAAAATTCTTTTTGGTTTCTTCAATACACTTTTTATAGTGTTTTTCTGTTTCATTCCACTTATCCCTATGTATTTGTGATGGCGATTTCAGCCATATAGCCTCTGACTTTCTCTTCTCTTTCTGTAGCTCAGTTAGTTTGGCTAATTTCAGCCACAGAATATTTAAGGAGCCATATAATTTTCAAGGAGCTACTAACTCATTAGATACAAGATTGGAATACCTAGAAGAGTTAGGGGTGCAAACATTTTGATTTAACACAATACTGACATGTGGGTGACATCCTATTAACAGGTGAACTAAATGATGACCTGGTCTTTTTCCTCATAATAGAGATAGTGTTACTGCTATACAATATCATCTGGTATATTGGAATAAAAAAGGATTAGGGTGAGTGAATCAAAATGTTTATTATTTGTTGTCGAATGTAGTGCTTAACATCCAGTGGATACTAGAGTATTGGGGATTGCTAACCCACATATAAACATAGCTCATAGGTAATGGGAGCATGCTAACACTATATTGATAGATATTTGTTGTGCTTGACTCACACGGTAGTGTGTTTGCACAGCTTCTCCCAGTCCAGTAAGCAATGCAAAGGAAATGTTACAGTTCACATTGGACAATTGATGCTTTCTCTTATCCTAAGCTTGTCCTTCACACACCGGTCACGATTTCTTCAGCGTAGCTTTTGCGGTTATGTCGTGTTGAGGTCAGGGGCTCCTCGTCTGCCCCTCAGGCACTGCTGGGCTGCCTCGCTGGCCCACGTGAACAAGCACCTCTTCAATGACTTCCCTTCAGATATCAGCATACCACGCAATCCCCTTCTGGCTCCTTGGTGACACTGGTCCCTCACCATGCTTTCTCTAGTCTCAAACCACTGGCTATCAGCGCCTCAGTGCTCCGTTCTCATACAGCAGATCTCGAGATGCTCAGGCTTTCCCAGTTGTCTCTCAGCTCATTCTCTGACTCTGGTTCCATCTCGGGCTCCAACTTGTTCTTTCTGTTTATTGCAGTTACTCCTTTTATACACCTGTGGAGTGTTAACAGGCTTCAGGTGGATACAATATTTGTGCATTGCCTGACTTCACCTGACCTTGTTAGTGGGACATTCATGAAAATAGTAGAGTGCCTCCGAGTGTAGTTTCTTCATTTTAATGGCACTGTGGTGTGTTGGAAAGGAAGAGTATACTAGTGAAATGCTCCTCTTCCTCGTCTCAGTCCTTTCGTCAAAGGAATGGGGAACGTGGGTACCTGGGGAACAGTAAGCCATATAGGCTGAGGGAATGTCAGGTGGGGATGTTCAAAAAGTGGGGATGCCATGTCTTACCTTTGGGTAATACCTCCCCAATCCCAGAGCACCCTATACCCAGATGATCCTCCCTCGCTAGTCTGAGGAGGGCCTGGCTGCTGTAAGGCACATAGGGGACCAGGCACCAGTCACAGCGGCAGGGGGACACTAGCAAGGGAGGGGGAGAGGGAAGTAGTAGGAGAAAAGAAAGCCTTGATAAGTTTCCAGAGTTTGAGGAGATCCGGCTGAAGTCTGAGAGGGGCAGGAAGGCCGTTCCAGAGAGAGGCTCCAACCGACGAAAGAGATCTGCCCCCCATTCTCTGCTTTGAGAACCATCTGATCTGCAGAGAGTTGGAGCTAGTGGACCGAAGGACTCTAGCTGGGAGGTATTTAGGGAGAGACGGTTGGATGGAGCAGGGTCGCTAGCCCCAGAAAGCCTTGTGGATGATGCAAAGGGTCTTGAATTTGATCCTTGTAGTCACCGGGAGCCAGTGGAGAGATTTTAGGGCTGGAGAGATGCAGTCCCTGGGCTTGAGTCCAAGGATAATTCTTGCAGCCCTATTTTGGATTAGTTGAAGAGGGCAAAGGTATGAAAGAGGCAGAGTGCGGAAGAGGCTGTTGCTGTAGTCCGGCCTAGAGAGAACCAGAGCTCTCTATTACTGATAATTTGCATTCAAGGTATTCTGTGTACTTTAGAGGGGCCCAAGGGATAAACCACCATCTATATCTTCTGTTTCGATTTTGTTTGCGATCCAGCTCAATTGCTGTTTAATCTTTAAGATGGTTACAATTTAGGTTTATAGTCGGGTCTTTCTATACCTGTACCATAACTGAGCCTCCTAGAGTGAGGAATACCCAGCCAGTACTACGGTTAAAGAGTGAATCAGCCACATTTACTCCCTAGAAATAGGCAAATACCCCCCCCAAAAAAATAGGGAGAACAAATACTTCATTTTAAAATAGGAAATAGACACATAGGAGTCTGTCCCTCTGCTTTCACCCACACAGCTCCATGGGTATGTTTGGACCAGTAGAGCACATAGTGCCACGGGAGGAAACTGCTATTATTACTGTCTGATCAGAAGAGGTAAACACATATCCTTTTCTGCATGAATAACTACGTGCAAATAAATATTTATTTATATTGTGTCCGTTTGTTAAAGCTTTCCACAAATCAAAAGTAATCATTTTACATTCATATAAAATTAGAATTGTAATCAAGGCAATCCTAAGATTTTAGTGTTGTATTAAAACGTTATTACTAAATGGATTCACTTGGTGGCGTATGCAAAATAATGAAACAATGAGTGCAATGGTTAAACCGTCATGGGAAACAATGCATGAGACGATGCCAGAAGCTATCTGATCAGAAACGTAAATTATGTACAAATTTGCCAAACAGTTTGTGTCTGAGATCTAACATAGGATGGCAATTATTTAAGAAGTGTTTCAAGTATTCAGTGATGTGCAGGGGAGCAAAGTTGCCGAGCTCTCTGTTCAATGGGTATAAACCTAGATGGGCCCCATTGCTGCAAGGTCCCCAACAAGTTAACCTGAAAGCGCATAAATATATGCTGAAACTTAGGATCTCAAAATCGTACAATATAATTAGGGAGAACAGATAAAAGTCGATTTATGTTCACGTATTATGTGTACAATATACATTTACTGATTACATCCTGGTCCTTTGACCATCCCAAGAATCTCAGACTTTTTTTATGTGGACCGGATTTGATAAGCTAGCCTGGTGATTACTGTCTACCTCTTCCAACAAGTTGTTGCAATCCTGGACAAGGAGATTAAGCGCTGGACATGATCGACCCAAGTGCTGTGGTGGACCCAAAATGTTATAAAACAGGCTGACCTTCATCCACATTATGGAATTATACCATGACTGAATTCCCAGTTCATGGAGTATAATCACCATTTGCACAGAAGAAGGAAGACCTAATAGTCCCTTCCAAAGTCGACCTTCTAGGATGATTAGTGGATTTTGGTCCAGGGATAAAAATGTCTCCAGCCCATATACCACAGAGGGAATTACTTTCCCTGTCCAACATTTTATTAGTAGGATCGGAGTAAATGTACAATATTCCCACTTTATATTTTGCATTTGGGCATAAAACGGTGCTAGTTTGGTTCTGACGTTAAGATACAGGTCACCCATCCCAGGAGTATCGTACAGCTAAAAACCTAGATAAATTAAATTGGTACCAATGCCCAAACTAACGCAATCAATGAACGAGTTAAATTTCGGGACAATAGTGGACCTATTCGTTTTTAGGATAACCGTTTTGACAAATTAATCTGTACATAGTTCATGTGAACATAATCGTTCTGGCAGGTAAGGGCTTGTTGCAGGCCAATTGGGGTCCTGTCAATCAGGATTATATCATCCGTGAAAAGGAGCACAGGCGTAGGGTAATGAGCGATTTTCAGTGGGAACATGATATGTTCCTAAAGGTGAGACAATAGGTCGGAAAGGTAGAGCTTGAATAGGCAAGGAGCCAAGACACAAACTTGCCTGAGGCCCACAAAAGTGTGGACCTTCCTGCCTAGGTGACCCTGGTTATGCCATCTAATCTGCAATGTGCTGTCTTGGTGAAGTTGTATTATCATGTTCAGTAGCCCATTGGGCACTCCCCACGCGTTCAATTTGTTCCAAAGCTGCGCATTGTCAACACGATCAAAAGTGGCTATGAAGTCTATACAAGCCAAACACAGAGATAGTGGGCTTTTAATGTGCCATACCGAAGCCTGTAAAAGGTCTACAATCAACCCATTGAGAGAACACCTAATTTTTTCTTAAACGAAAGCCCACTTGCAATAAAATCAGGCACAATACCGACTTAGCCCAGGTCGTTAAATCATCTAGTAATAGACAGGCGCATTTTTGAGCAGGCACCCAATAGGGAGATTGGACGATAATTTGCAGGATTGGCCGAGTCCCCCTTCTTATCACAAACACCTTTCTATTTTGCATTGAAAACATTTTTCCTCACTCATAAAATACTCCCATTGGAAATTGGACTCTCTTTTTTAACTCTCCAAAACATAATTTTACTCCCAAGCAAATGTTCCCACTTTAAAATCTTACCTGGAGCACTAAGCAGCATATCCACACCTGCAATCTTACATCCTTTTAGTTCTCTAGATTTAAAGAATTCGAGTTCAAAGGTCTGTTCAGGGCACATTTCTCAGCATCAAACATTAAGATTTAAAATGTATACATTTTGGAAATGAGAGCCAACGAGGTCTGTCTCACGCAGGGACAATATGATCCTTGTTGCCATTTTGAACTAAAAGGCATTTTATTTTAATAACGGAATATTACTAAACGTCCATGACATGGAGTCTGGATGCTCTGAAATCTATCCGCTCAAAGTAAGTGTTTATTAAAAGAAATCTGATCCTCTTGTTGGATTTCATTTAAGCTACTGATAAAAGATGGCCGACAGCTCTTCTGAAGAATGCCGGGAAGCCAAAAGCTTGCCCACCCTCTGTGACGCTGAGGTCTACATATCTGGGCATTAGGTTCCCATCGGGGTGCTTAAAAGCATGATCATCGCTATTTTGCGATTTGCACAAAAAAAAGGTGATTTGTTTCAAAATTCCTTTTTCGAACAATGAAACGCTTTTCTGATCAATGCTGGCAAAGAGGTGCCTCCCTGGTCGAGATTAGAGCTGCTCAAAGCAGAACATGCTGCTTTTTCTAAAATCACATTCAACGTTAGGGTCCAACAAAAGGTTTTTTCCAACCTATGACTCTGTTTAATCCGCTCCCCTATGGTGTTTCATAATACAGAAACACGCTGTGATTTTCTGGAATCCATCAGTCTTACCCACCTGCACTCTTAAGTCTCAGCAAATGCAGTCAAGGTATTCATCCTGTTTCAAGAGTGTTTTTTTTTTCTTCCCCAAACACACATATTGACCCTGAAATAAGCAAACCTGCCAAACGGGCGCCCAATGTTAATTATTTTCGCATTTGTTGCATATCCCCCCCTTAGGAGACAACTCGTTTTGCATAGAAAGTGTATTTTAAAACTAAAGCATCCCTGATTCATGGTTTATTTGCGCCAAAAAAAAAACGGGATTTGTGCGCCATTCTGCCCGCAAATCCGCATTAGTTAAACAGGGATTTGCTGGCAGAATGGTACAGAAATCCCGTTTTTTTTTCCCGCAAATAATCCATGAATCTATGGGAGAGCATCCATGTTCCGACCCCACAGCATATGGTGACGTTGCACTGATTTCATACCTTTGTGGGGAAAAAGACAATATTGTAGATACAATTAACATTCCAATTCATTCAAATAAGTGCACTATGGCAAAATGCTGCATTTCGTGAAATGTCGCTGCACATTTGAAAATGACCCATTTTTCATTATTACTTGCAATGCAAAATCGCAGTGAGCTCCGAGTTCTGACCCTTTTAGTGCAACTGTGAAAGAAAACCAGGACGCAGGCTGACACAAAGCCATCCTCTACAAACGCCGAATATTGCACATTTCATTGGTGCGAGAAAAAAGGTGGGGGGGGTTGGGTATTGAAATCACACAACTGATGAAATCCTATTCGCGAACGAGATGCCCGGGTAGTTGGCCTAATTATTTAGCCGCACGTGATACGGTAAAAGGATTTGCAGGAATCAACGCCCCGAAGCAAAGGCAGAATGGGGAATCTTAGGCCTGCCAATCTCCTGTACCTCTCTCCGGGGACTCGAGCTTCCCTTCACACAAAAGGAGGCTGTCTCAGAGCCGGTTCATTGCTGTAAATCAAACCTTTAGCAACCACTGCTGTTTTCTCATTATTCCGCTGTGACCTGGAACTAAATCTCTGTCAGCGTGCATCACTGAATCAGTCACCCACGGAAACCTTGACACTGAGTTATGGGCAAGCTTTTGCTCTTTCTAGGAAACTGCAGAGCAAGGTGGACCATTTCACTGGGGGAACGAACCAGGGACGTCATTTCACCAAAACGCCAGGGGTAGCGGAAGTGACATCACAGTGCCACGCCCATAAGAGTGACATCACAGGAAGTGATGTCATTTGACCACACCCCACTCGACATCACAGGAAGTGATGTCATTTGACCACGCCCTCCACATGACATCACAGGAAGTGGCCTCATAAAGCATTATCCCCTCAGTACACTAAGAAATATATGGTTACGATATCAGTGTTTTGTGACATTTCATACAAGAATGGATCATCATATGTAGCAGTGTCAAGGTCCATGTTGCCACGCGAAGTGTATGAACCCAAATCCCCTCTTAATCTGGATCTGCCCTGTTAGTTCAACAGGACTACAGAGCGAAATCACATTCTGGGGGGACAGGGACGGATAGGCGGGTATGGGGATAGGGGAAAGCCAGGATAAAAGGCGAGAGGGAGAATATTTCACCAGAAAACATGTATGGCATCCACAGTTTTTAATAATTCTTCTTCTTGTGTTATTTTGGCTGCCAAAAGATTAGTTCAAAATGTGTTCAAGGTGTACAGTGCATTACTGAGCGATGCCACCTTCAGTACCAAAAGCCTCATAAGTCATGTCCCCATATTTTACGGGGAAAAAATCCTGGCTGCATTTTGCATTACTCCCACACTCACCAACACTCTTTATATGCCTAGGTTTCTGTTCCTACATGTTCATTGTCCTCCACACCCCTCACCTCTCCATAATGGTACACATTCCAACAATTAGTACTATTGTATAGATTTTGGGATAATGCCCAACCCTTCACTCTGATCATAAGACTTAAAATGTAGTTTCTTACCAGATTGAGCAGAACAGTGGCTTGACAGATGTGTCCGAGGCTGCTGTTTCAGTGGCATGTAAGGTGAAGATTCTGACACAGAAAGGAAGGAACTCCACATGAAGATGCAGGTCTGAAAATAAAAAACAAATTATCAGAATGGAAGAATCATTTGTACAACAGCACACCAGAATATCATTTGTCATAGAGACAAGATACTGACTGAACGCACTGAGGGGTGTGCTTTCCAGACTACCATTAACTGCAGTGCCCTGCTTCTGACCTTGCAATCCGGCCACCCAGCAGCCTATTCCACCCTCCGTTTCCCGGCATCCCTGGAGCCTGTGGTACCTCTCATCCCGGCACATCTAGCCTCCCCTCACTCACATGAGCACTTGGGGTGACGTGATATTATCGAATTATACTCCTGAAACTGAATACCCTACACCCAGTGACCCTAATGTGGCTGGGAAGAGGTGGATGGTGACGTCCCATCACCATGTGAGGTCATACACTGGGAAACTGGGGCGTGCAGCGTAACCCCTCACTATTTACCCAGAGGCAGAACTGATTATTGTGGCAGATATTCATTGGCCCATTATTTTTATGATGATGATATTTTGAATGCACAGAGCTGGATTCCAGCGAGCACTGAGCAACTCAATATGATCTCTGCTGCATAGGAGGCATTTCAATGAAGATGCAGGAAGGACAGTTGTCTCAGGTAAGGAGCGATTGTGCTGCGAAGTGACTCTGTTGAAAAGTCTACATGTCCCCTTTGTGTGAGGGACCGGCAGGGTTCCACGACTCCCACCACACTTGCCCAGTCAAGGAGGCGTGAGAGAAGGGAGGCCACAGAGAGACAGTACACCCTGCACTCCAGACACACCTCCACAGCACGGACCCAGGGGCCAGAGAAGCACCCCAGGCACAGGGGTCCCTTCCAGATACCAGGGAGCGCACAGACCACACAGCTAGGGGGCCGAGAGCGTAGCCCGCAACACTCCAGATAAAGCCCCCTGATTTGGGCCAACCAAGCCCTGCAGCACTCCAGATACAGGCCCCCCACATCCCACAAACGCACACACAGACTAGAGCAAGCAGACATTTGCATGCATGCACACCCCCACCCCGAAAGCAGAGCTCCCTGCCCTTGGCCACAGGCACCCTGCCAGTGGAGTGTGTTGGGACCCTGATTACATTCTGCTTGAGGAATCAGATTTTAGGCTTTTAGCTCCAATTGTGTGTAAGTATTTGAGGTATTACAGATGTGTGCAGCGCACTTAGTTGCTGTATTGAATCCATGCTCCTTCGCCAATGAGGTAAATTCACAAAACCCCCAATTCTATGGAAAGAGGCAGAGAGAAGCTTCATCATTCTCCAATGGTACTGTGTTTTACTTTGTGTATAGGCGCGTTATAAATGCCATAATATATCATATGTTGACATTCCTTGCCAATGACATTTTAGAATATTGCAAGGCCGGGACACACATGATACTTTATAAATCGGGGCCACTGTCTATATTCTAGGGACTCTAAGGGGGAGAAACTGGGGTGGCTAAACCTTAGCAACTCGACAGTCCGTGGGGCAGATTCCTAGCTCAGGGGCAACTGGAAGCAAGACGACGTGGGAGCAAAACAGGTTCGATCCCCAGGTCCATGCTTAGAAACCTCTGGGTATTAAGCAACACGTGTAGCTGTTGTCGCCTGAGGTGCCAAGCTATCCGCCTGCGGCCGCAGGCGGGTAGTGGGCTAGCACAGCACACACGCAACCTAGGCTCCACCTGGTCCTGGCGGCCGCAGGGGAATGCCACAAGAGCACACATCTGACCTCAGCCTGGGGCAGGGCTTTAAGTGGGCCGGGGCCTGCCGGGGCTGGGCCCCGGCAGGTTCCGAAATTTCGTTTTGAGGCGGGGCCCTGCCGGGGCCCACTAATCTCCCCGGGCAGCCCCGGCCACTACACGAAAAGGCATTTTTTTCTACAGCCTGAAACTCTCGCTCGTGTGCGAGAGCTTCAGGCTTCAGAAAAAAATGCCTTTCAGCTATAATGGTGGCGCCGCACCTGCGAGGCATCCCTTTAATCAAGGGATGCACGTGGGCCGGCGCCACCATTATGGAGAAACGTGAGGCCGCTGGAAGCAGAGGCCTTGCTTCCTAAATACTGAAGCTCCCGCGGATTCGCGGGAGTTTCAGTCTTTAGGAAAAAGGCCTCTGCTTCCAGTGGCCTCACCCTTTCAGCCTTAATGGTGACGCTGCCCCTCCCCAGCTGGCGAGGGGCAGCACCACCATTAAGGCTGAATAGGCGAGGCGCTGTCCCCTGCCAGGCAAGCCTATACAAAATAAATGCAGAGATCAGCACCCTCTCCCCCATAGGGGAGAGGGTGCTAATCTCTACAAAAGGCTGCCTGGCAGGGGTGCCAGTAGCCCATTGAGCCGGGGCTCGTCAAGGGGGCGTGGCCTAACGGCCCATCAAGACCACGTTGTTGGGCCACGCTCCCTCGATGGGCCCCGGCTCGATTTGTAGTGCCACTTAAGGCACTGGCCTGGGGCCTACGGCGGCACACGCCAGCAACATTAATCCACCCAGCAGCTCACACACACCCGCTCGCCCCCGACCTCAGTCACACACACAACACAGACTGACTCACCGCTGTGTGTTAGCTTGGAAGAAGTTAGTTGGCCTGGACTTTCTGGCACCAAGAGAAACCACGAAGCTGCTGCTGCACGCTGGCTTCGCTGCAGTGCTCACAAAATGGAGGACCACCAGCACGCTGCACCGCTTGAGTGGTGGCCACGCCCCCTCCTCCTCTGATTGGAGGAAATGCCAGAGGTCGCAAGAGAGTGACAGAGGTCGCTGGCCAATCGGCAGCGGTCGCTCTTGCGACCTCTGGCGACCCCCAAATGACGTCCCTGGAACGAACGTGTGTTGCCCTCACGCCACACACCTTTAGCGTGGCTTTAGCGGAAGTCTGTTTCGTCCACGAGTTTAAGATCTTTCATCATATCTATCTATATATATATATTCAATGAAAAAACTTTGTTATGGGGACGTTATGGTTAAGTTGTGCTACTAAAAACCTATGAAATTCAGTGAAAAAACTTTGTTAAAGGGACGTTATGGTTCCAGTAAAACCGAAAACCCCCTGAAATTCGCCAGTTATGGTAAGCTAAGCAACCGTAACTCACGCCACCCCGTGCACTGCTAAGACTAACACACAGGACATCAACAATGACATCACAAATGTCATTGATGACATCACTGATGACATCACATGTGCATTTACCTTTCATGAAAAGTCTGTACAAGGGATTCTCATTGTAATGTTAATAAAAAAGTGTCAAGGATCATTGGAATAAATATCATGAGGTATGTAGTGCATTAAGTAATGCATTCATCCAAATAGCATTGTATTATGACGTTGTTTCCAATATACTAAGGTACACATGTAGTAACATAGGCATAGTGTGGAGCAGACATGATAAATACTAAAATTATAAATTCTTTCTTATTAGAGTCTTGCATACTGTGAAACATTTAATAAGTACCTAATCAAACCCACTTACTACATTATTGCATTACTGCACACAAAACACAAACAGCAACAACACATACAAATAGAGCATATACAGGGAAAGTGAAGTAAACAAAAAAACAGCAGTATTACCCGATAATCGTCATAACCTAAATGATTATCTTCATGCACAGAAATGATTGCTCTGCTTCAAAGCTACTACCTCCTTATGTATAACTATCACATTTTGTGACTAGACCCTAAAGAAAGTAGTGTAAGTGCAAAGTGTACAAATATGAGCATATCCAGGAAAAGTACAGTAATAAAAAAACAACAGAACTATCACACAGTGTTGATAACCTTACTAATCAGCTTCATAAATAGAAAGCATTGCTGTCTTCCAATTCTGTGTTTTCCCCTTTGTATATGTTTGAAATGCTTTGAGTGGACCCTTAGTGAATTACTGTAAGAACATATTTGAAGTATAAGTCTACAAATATAGTACTATGTACTATAGTATAGTGAATTTTTAGTTCCTGACTGTTACTGGACTAGATATATCAGTAAAGGAAAAAAGAGTGAGCGTGACATGTGATGTCATCAGTGATGTCATCAATGACATTTGTGACGACATCTTTGATGTCCTGGGTGTTAGTCTTAGCAGTGCACGGTGGTGGTGCGAGCTATGGTTGCTTACCTTACCATAACTGGCGAATTTCAGGGGTTTTTCGGTTTTACTTGGAACCATAACGTCCCTTTAACAACGTTTTTTCACTGAATTTCATAGGTTTTTAGTAGCGCAACTGAACCATAATGTCCCCTTAACAAAGTTTTTTAATTGAATTTCATAGGTTTTTATTAGTGCAACTTAACCATAATGTCTATGAACATTTGACTTCATTGCAGCCCTTCCGGAGAGTGCCACATGACCATATGCTGGCGCGCGGCAGAATGACGTGTCCGAGAACCCGTAAGCACTTCACGATAAGATCTGTGCTTCGCGGACAATTCGTAACTGCATCTTCTACTGATCTAGGAACTTTCAACTTCAAAGTTTCCCTTGCACAGCTCCAACACCTATTCCTACTCATCCATTAATAATCTAGTACAAAGTACATACTTTCAGCAAAACTGCTATTCAGGGGCGTTGCTAGGGGGGGGCTAAGGGGGCTATAGCCCCTGATCTTTTGGTTGTAGCCCCGGATAGAATCTCAGGAGCTACAGCCAAAAGACTAGCTAGCCCCCAGTCCCAACAGTTCCGACATCAGCTTAGCCCCGGGTCTTTTCCAGACCTAGCAACTCCCCTGCTGCTATTTATCTTAAAATAGAATCAGCTAATGCCACCCCTCCTCCCCAAGGGACACCACTACTGCTGTAATCAAGGAGCATGAGAAACACTGCCCCCTAGCTTAGAAATAACACATGCGCAACATTTTCCCCTGTCCACCTACCCCTCCATATTAGTGTTTGGTGCCTCTTCCTTTATTTCCCTCCCCACCTTTCGTTCTAAACTCTCCTGCCAGAAAAATGCATCCAAAAGCAAAATAAATGTTCCTTTAGGAACCACCTTTCACAGTTAAAAATAGAACTAAAAAAAAACATATAGATTCCATCTACTTTATATTTCTCAGTAAAGTACTTACACTCAATAAGATTTTCAAACATTTCCATTTGCATTTTGTGTTATGCTAATGGGAATATTGTGGCGTTCATCCTCCGTTCCAGGGACTAGAATGGTGGATACTGGGCCAGCAGCCCAAGTTATCAGCCCAAGCAAAGCGAGGGCAGATAACAAGGTCTCTGGACCATTATCCCCCCATTCCAGCCCTTGAAATGGAGGATGAAGGCCATTAGCAACCTAGGTTCCCAAAGCGGGAACCCGAGGTGCTAAAAAAGAGGATTTTGCTTCCTACACCGGGACGCCTTGTAGGAAGGAAAATCCTTTTCCAAGATGGCCACTATGGAAAGAGAGGCGAGGGTTCCATACAGGGCCCTCTTCGCTTTCCATGGCAGCCTGCAGAAGGCAAAAAGAGAACCCTATGACCAGATTACCACAAGCACATTTTTCTTCCCTTTCCGATCTATCCTAATTTCGAATAACTTCACCACAAACCCAGTCCCAGGTGGACATGGCCACTTTAATCCTATGTTTTGTCCCTTCTGGTCATGGCCAGTAGCCAGATTGTCAGGATCATGACCTTATTCCATGAACCGGAGAATCTGGCCACTGCCCATGCCCACAGGCTACCCCTCAGTCACTAAAGGTATACAGTTGTCACATAATAAAACACTGGCACATTTGCAAAACCATGCTTGTAGATCCTTGTCAATTCACCTTATGCAAGTTTGCTGGAAATCCACCCACGTTTTGTTTTTTTCAAAAGTGTCTAAATTAATGCACATACAATCGTCATATAACCTAGCCCTCACGTCACAAAATCCATTCAGACTTTACGAAAACATTTATATCTAGATCTATAATCTTTTTGCAAACCTTTGTGTAGATTTGTCAAATGACACCACATTTATAAGCCTTTACATTATTTTGGCACCTCCCCTCTAATTTTGCCCCCTCTTGACAAAATCCCACCAAACTTCACAAAAACATTTATATCTAGATCTATTATCAGTTTGCCAAATTAAGTGTAGATTCGTCAAATGGCACCTCATTTATAAGCCATTACATTATTTTGGGACCCCCCCTCTAACTTTCCCCCGTCATGACAGAATCCCACCAAACTTTGTAAACTCATTTGGAATCAGGTCAGAAATACCCCATCCATTCCTCATCACCCCTCACCTCCCCAGAGATTATTTGATAAATTTGACAAGTGCAATGCTCAGAAAATATTATTGTCCCGAGGGTTCGGGCATGTATTTTTATACATACGTTGATCGATCGCACAAACATTCCAATGCACCCTACCTTAGTTTTCCTCTTTTGTAAACATATGAAATCTGGCAGCAGGGTGCGGCCATCTTGTGCTAATCTTGTCCGTTGCTGCATCGGCCTAAGGTGAACTGCCCTGACGTCACTAAATCATATGCCCCGCCCCTGAGCCTCACATCACCAAGCCTAGTGATATTCTCCACCTTTCTCTGTGACGTTCCTCGGCAGCGTAGCCAAACGCGCCCATAATCACCTACGTGACGTGAAGCAGAACCCGAAAATCAACACACATCGTCTCACAACACAGCACGTCACAATTCGAAATATTAAACCGTACTTTAAAAGGAAACAACAAGACTGTACAATTTGTAAAGTACTTTAATTTCACAATAAACGCTCCGAGAACATCCGACTATTGCCATATTCAATCAAATTGGAAATTTGTTTCTTCGCTCACAATCCAAATTTTTATTGTGAGTCACGTGTTGTTCTTTTTGTGTACACAAGGTGTTTGTTTTGGGTAAAAGAAGCACTTGGGTCGCACAGTGAATTCCAGGGCTTGTGCATCAACTTGGGGCTAGACCACCGTAAAGGATGTTATGTTGCTCCTAATCGCTAGTACAGCGTAAGGGCATATAGACCCTTGGCGATCGTCCCAAAAAAGAGTCAAATATATCCAGTTCGTCACAAGTATCTGCAGCTGCCGGTTAAAGAACCTGTCAGTTGGCATCTGGAATCTATGACAATCGCAGAATGGCAGGAGATACCTGTTTCGAAAAACATTACATAACAGAAATGTGTCTCACTAGCCGATCTTTATTACAATTTATGTATTGACTTATTAATTGGCATAGAGTTTAAACTAACGATTAGCACAGACATGAAACAATCTCAACAGAGAGAAAACAACATGGAAAGTGGTACACAATTTGCTTCTAAGGACATTGCTATGTAGTATGATCAACTCTAAACGTGATACGGAAGCTGACGCTAAAATTCGAGGTGCTCATAGATGGAATTTTAATTAAATATTAGTGTTGAACCTGGGGGAACCGAGTGGTGGTCTACATGCACCTTGATGCTGGACTGCCCATGTGCACGTTTGAAAGACCACTACACACAAAGGTTGTACTTGCGTTTCATTGCAATATGCCACACAGAACACACAAGTAGAATGTAACCCACAAATAATGGTCAGATAATGATAAGTTGATGCTCGTTCGGGTATAAAATCATCAAAAATCAAACTTACATTATATTCATCATTTCCATTCTCTTGGCGTAACTCAGACCGTAACACAGACTCCGTTTGCACCAATGATTTTTCATAAACTGAATTTACATGTTCCTTAGTCCAGTTTTGGAATGGATAACCTTATCATATCTAACATTATTACAACCCTCCTTTCATTCAATTCCTTTCGGAATCGTCCCTTTCTCTCAAGGTCAAAAAACAATTGAACCTTATACTGTGTGACTTTCACTCAGAATCAACATACATTCTTAGTTTGCAACAACTTGGGCCGGTCTTTGCATCAGGCAGTGCAGGTGGCTGCCTGAGTTGCCAGGCTCTAGGGGGCACCAGTCTGACTCCATTCTTATTTTAATTACATTTTAACATAGGCATGAATAGCCCTTTCTTTGCCGCGTGCTGGGTGTAGCACAAGCACATCAATTTATAAACATCAATCATTTTAATTAAGAGTGTAAACTAACCTGAAATTGCGTCTATTTAATATTAATAAATATTGGGCAACCGATATAAACAATATAGAGGAACGGGCATTCGGAATGTAGTATTACTCTGTAATGCCACAAGGTAAGCTTGGGGTTGAAGACTGCAGAAGCAACAGTCTATGTTTACAAGTCCACCATTTACGTTTCTGCCTCACCATCTTTGTTGTCACTGAAATAATGCAATCAACTTGAAAATTAGTGAAGGTTGCAGGCTAAAAGCACTGTGCAGAGAAGTAATACAGCAACCACATGCGGTTATATATTTTGTGGGTCGTCCTTGCTTCCCTAGCACTCTGCAATCTGTCATAAATCTGTCCCAAGCCAGGCTTCCCCATGCTGCTTGGTTTTGCTAAGAGACTGCACAGGAGACACACATACACAAAGCTGCACCCATCATTGTGTTGCACCGTCACATGCCGAGGCACACACAGGCACTGAAGCACCAGATCAGAAACAAATGAGAGGGTGTGGATAAATGGTGGACACAGCCACCTGTTAGAATGACCACCCACCAACCCATGTGCACCCAACCCCTCACCTTGAGTGAACCAAGCAGAGCCCAGGCAAATACCCATGATCAGCTTCAGTGAAACTCTTCCATTCATCATGTTTGGTAAGACGAACAGAGCCGTAGAAGGACAAGGCACAGAAAATAAATGGTGGTGGCAGCAACACATTTAACAAATGACCAGCAATTGGCAATGTAAAACATTTTATTGTTAGCACCTGCAATCGTATGCATACATTTTTAGGCAATTGAAATCAGATGGGTGTTCATTCTAGCATGTCAGGGGAGTGATTGTAAGTTTAGGGGCAGGAGGCCGTTCATTTTCACAGCAGAGCTTAAGTGTGTGGTCTCTGAGTGGTTCTATAAGTGAAAGAGAGATATAACTGATTGTAACATTGAAGCTGCGCCAGAATAGTCTCATTAGAATGTGTAAAGAAGTTAGATGCCCCCACACAAGTAGGTTTTCCCCTCCCCATCGTCTCTGAAGTTTGCACCTCTGCCAACATTTTAGGGGGGTGCCAATGATGCTTCCTGCCTGGGGTGCAATCTGGTCTAAGACCGGCCCTGTGCATGTGCACAGTAGGAAAAATGTGGGGGCTGCCCTTGCTCGATGATCGTGGCGCTGCTAAGGGGTAGGTAAACTTTGCAATGACAGAATGTGCCCTACTCCAACATTGAAGTAGAGGGTACACAAAAAAGAGTCAAAGGGCCTCATTACACGGATGGCGGTAAGGGTTTACCGGTACCGGTATTTTACCGGTACCGGTAAATCCTTACCGCCTTACTACGAGGTCCCTTTGCGGGTTGGGGAATTTAAGGCCTGCTTTTTGCAGGCGTTAAAAACCAACCCGCAAAGGGACCAGTGGAGCTAATTATGGTACCGAAATTTGCAGTACCATAATTAGCGCCTTCCCCATTCCCATTATGCCCTATGGGGCAAAAATGGGAATGGGGAAGGGCAATGGTGGAAGGGGGAATTACCGCCCCGCCAACCTTGGAATGGGGCGGTAATTCCCCTTTCCACCAAGGCGGTGCCGGTATTTTACCGGCTTGAACCATGGCGCTAATAGCACCATGGTTCACCGCCATCCGTGTAATGAGGCCCAAAGTGTTTCTAGCAATAGCCCCATCAATGCTTAGGTCACGGACTCCTTCACTTATGTAGCCTAGGTCTCATCCCTTTTGAGGGATTGTAAGGCAATCGTAAAAAGTGGAATAGTTGAAAAAAAAAATAACAAAGAGGATACATTTTTACAGATAAATTCAATGCTTTATTTGGACACTTCTTAAAAACATTGTTGATCAAAAAAACAGATGGTAATCATTTGAACTGTTCCACGAGCTCTGTTTTAGGTGGACAGGGCACACTGGCAATGTTTTCTGACAATGTATGTGTACTCGGAACAAAATCGCAAGCAATTCCATGATTATACATCTCCATCCCTTGAATGCCGAAATGCAATCTCTTTGGCCTGTACTTTAGGCACATATTGTGGAACACCTCCAAATCTACCGTGTGACAAAATGCTGTGAGTCCCGTCAAATCTCTTGAGAGTTTTATCGAAAACAATCTTCTCAAGTGCTTTGTGTGGAGGAAAAGATGGAATCAACCACTTCTTCCTTTCCTGCACAGGTCTGTTCACGAACATCCTAACTGTTCAGACTTTCGCGACAAAAGAAACACCCATTTTTTGCTTCTTGCAGCCATATCCCATCCCATCCTCATCACCCCTCACCTCCCCGGAGATTATTTGATAATTTTGTCAAGTGCAATGTTGTGTTTTTTAATATGTTTTTACCGCGATGTCCGCGGACACCAAACACGGATCCAAGATAGCAGGCGCATCGGAACAATCTGACTCACATCACGCCTCACGCCTCACTCCAGCCAATCGGCGGACACGTTGCGTCTCCGCGGACATGACGCAAGCCGATTAGCCAATCAGTGTCCTGCCCACAGAGCGAATAGGGAAGTGTGTCCGCGGAGCGGACATAGATATCACTAATTTTTTTAGACCTACTTTTTGATCGTTTAAAAAAAAACTACTACACAGATTTTCACGCTTTCAGGACCAAGCCGCTGCTCCTGCCGCAAATTTGGTGAAAATCCATCCAGCGGTTTGGGCTGTATGCATGTGCAAGGTTTTTTCCCAATTCACTCTATGGGAAAAAAATAAATTTTGGGATCCCCCTGTAACCTTGCCCCCCCTGGACCAAACCTCACCAAACTGTGGGACATATACTTTTTTTGCAAAGTTTGGTTAGGATTCGTCCAGCGGGAGCGAAGTTATAAGCCACCCAAAAAGTGCTCTTCCTATGGGATTAGCAACTTAACCATAACTGCACAGCCACTATTGTGGCTGTGTAATTTGTGAAAGTGTGTTTTGTATGTTTGCGGTTGGCTCCTGCCCCATAAAAGATGGTGGGCTAAAATGTTGGCCCATGGCCGGCATACCAGTCTGGGGTGTACTGGAGATACTGAAATTTAACCAACCCCACCCATTCGTCCTGCACAGGGCGGGGTCTGGCCCTGTGCTATCAGTATAGCCATTTAGGGAAACTGACGATGTTGCGATTGTTGGCTCCAGCCCCACACCAGTTTGTCGGCTGAAATTTTGGCCTGGGGTGCGGCGTACCAGTGTGGGGTATACTGGCGATACTGAAATTTGACCAACCCCACCCATTCGTCCTGCACAGGGGTGGAACGTAGTCCGGCCCTGTCCTATCAGTATAGGCGATTCTGGGAGATTGACGATTTTGCAATTTTTCCAAAATAGGCATTTAGGACACAATACATACAACATATACAAGGCTATAGCAGACCACCATGTACATAACAGTTACAGACCCGGGCAATGCTGGGCGGTATGGCTAGTCTGAAAATAATCGACAGATGCTTACAATGCAAGAAACATAAGCGCAGTGTTCAGTGTCTTTCATTTTCTGTTTAGGAGCATCTAACAGGAAGTTTATGAACTGAGCACCAATAAAGAACAGAAGAGGTTGTAGCAATCTATGGGAAGAAATGTGGGTGGTGTGCGAACAGACCTGAAAAAGTGTCACACATCTAGAGTGACACACATTCTTATGCACTTTATGACATTCAGCAACCCAAGGCTAATGTCACACATGCACAAACTCTGTGTTTGCTAGGGCCTTCCTGGTGTCTGCGTTTCTCTTTCCATCTTTGCACAATGTCTACTGCTGAAGGGGTCCATTGATTCCTGTGGATCTTGGCTCTACTTGCAGAGTAAAAACAGTTCATAATCTGCTTTGACAAGGGAACTGAAGTAGTCCTGGAGTTTTTTTGTGGCTGTACAAACCGCTTCCCAGTGGCAGCATCTTGTAGTTTTCATGCACCCCGCTTCCCAAACGCGCGTCTCATTGGTGGCCACAGGGTACATGTCCTGCTTCTCCGCCCATAGCTCCCACTGAGGAGCCTGAGTGGTTGGAGTGCCAGACACCTCATACTTCTATGGGGGGAGCCCTTGGAAAGGAGCTGGGGATCACACAGCTGGGGGTTGGGTTTAGCCCACTAAAACAACCCAACTCCTGCTAGGTCAAGTGGAAGATGACACTGCATCACCCCTCCTGCTGACCATCACGGTCCATAGTGGCTGTGTTGGCCCCAAAGGTTGGACGGAAGGGGTGCAGTAGACAAATTCACTTTAATGACATAGTGGTGTTTTTGAGGTCACAGTGTGCAGCAAACGGCAAAGCCCACTCATATTCAGTAGCCGGCTGTCTGGAAACCTTCACTCAGGATGAGAGGAAAGGAGCAAGCAGAATTGGGCCACATGGCTACTACCCTCACGGGTATGGAATGAGGGCTGATGCACCACATAAACCTCGAGTTTGTGGCGAGGAGCAGAGCCACCATGAGACAGCAAGGAAGGCCCTTGATCACCGGGCCAGCGTGTCTTTCAGAGCCAACATGGCAGCAGTTGTTTCATAGCAGCGAGATCGGAGCAACGTTCACACAGGAAGGGAGCTTCGCAGTGTCCTGGGAGCATGCCCAACTTCATCACCATATATTGGGGGGCTCTAAGGGCTCCTAGAAAAATGTGGCATTGCGGGTGCCTTCGGAGGGCATGCATACAAAGAGCCCTTCTTTGTTTCGGATTGACCGTGCCCAAGGGGTAGCTCCTTTATTGTTCCGTCAAATATTCTTCACCGGCAGTGACGCATGACGCATGACCTAAACCTTGCAGACTCCTCGTGTCACAACACAAGGGTTTTACTCGGTTGCTCCTCCCATTGTCGGACCACCACATTTTTGTGATTCGGGATCGTCAGCAGCTTTCACGTAGAAATGTTTGCTTTTTTTGTTTCTTTGACAACAGCCTCGTACTATTTCCTCAAAAAATGCGCACCCTTTTCAAGATGCTTATTTTAAATATCTTCCATGACTTCTAGATCTTCAAGCTTACGCTCTTGTACATATACATGCATAGATTGACAAAAAAGCTCATTGTGGTGGCATGTGGCCTTCTGCTATTAAGCAACGCAGTTCAGTCAGATTAATAAACTGACACATGGCGATACGGTGACTTTAAAAGCAACGCCCAGTTCGGACGGGTCAAAATAAGAAGTAAGAACAACAAATTCGATAGTTGGGCACAATTTGGAAAGAAGACATGTATTGCAACATATTAACAACCTCTCTTCTATTCCCGTCTTAATTTCTGGCCTCATAGCATTTTAGATCTAACCTTTGAATCAATAAGTTGTTTGTGATGGACTAGAGAAAATAGCAGTTCCTAAAAAAAAAAACGCAGAATTCTTTTGGGAAGGGACAAAATACTAAGGGCTCGACAAATGGAATTTTTTTGCACGGTGCAAAGTGACCGCACTGTTGAAAAATGGTTTTGCACTGCCGACATAAACCCTGATTCATGCAACTGTTCAAAATGCATTTTTTCAATGCAAAGTCAGTGCAAAGTCTTTTCTGCAGTACAAAGTGACTGTGCACTGACTTTGCACTGCAAAAATGCACTTTGCAAAGTTCCATGAATCAGGGTTTGTGTCGGCAGTGCAAAGTCACTTCTCAGCAGTGCAAAGTCAAAGTGCAAAACATTCTTTGGAGGCAGGAGGAAATTCTATTGAGTGGCATTAACTGAAAAAGCCATCTGTTGTGATGAGACAAAATGCTAGTTACAAAGCAAAAAAAGGGCCGGATTGATAGAATAAGCGCATCGACTCCACAAAGTACTCTGCGCATACCACCCACGTACTCATCGAAGCCAAAGCACAAAGCAACCCGAACGCAAAGAAAACCGAGCTTCGCTAGGAATGCCCACAACACGCCCTACGCATACCAAAACAAGTGCCAAAGACCAACCTTTTGCGCAAACATTCATGTTCACCCCTTACCCACCATCCAGCACCCCATCAACACTGCACGCGGTCCCCCATTATTCAATGCTGCATTCCTAAGAAACTGCGCTAGGTCCGCGTAAGCAACAGCTGAACCCCTGCAAAACTGCACAAGGTACCCTGTAAGTAACAGGGGCACCCCAGAGAATCTGTGCGAGGTCCCCCGTAAGCAAAGGCTGCAACCCTGCAAAACTGCGTGAGGATCGCCATAGGTAACAGGGGCACCCTGGCAAAACTGCATGAGGTCCCCTATAAGCAACAGCTGCAACCTTGCAAAACTGCGAAAGAACCTCCAAAAGCAACGGATGCACCCCTTCAAAACTGTGCAAGGTCGCCCGCAACTACCGGCTGCACCCCTGAAGAACTGCGCTATGTCCACAATAAGCAACTGCCGCCCCAAGTGAAACTGCAGACCATCCTGCGTGAGGATCGCCATAGGTAACAGGGGCACCCTGGCAAAACTGCATGAGGTCCCCTATAAGCAACAGCTGCAACCTTGCAAAACTGAGAAAGAACCTCCAAAAGCAACGGATGCACCCCTTCAAAACTGTGCAAGGTCGCCCGCAACTACCGGCTGCACCCCTGAAGAACTGCGCTATGTCCACAATAAGCAACTGCCGCCCCAAGTGAAACTGCAGACCATCCCCCATACTCCCAAGGCACCCAAGATGCTGGTAGATACCCCTAAATCATAGCAGCCCCCTCAAGTCCTGAGCCCGCTCACCTGCACCCCTCACCTCCACCACCACCCCAGGCAGCACCCTGAAGTCCTGACAACACCCACCAGCCCCCCTCAAGTCTGCCACTACCCTGCAGGCATCCCCTTCATGTCCCAACACCACCCACCAGCCCCCCTCACTTCTGCCACTACACCAGGCAGACTCCTCATCTCCTGACTCCACCCATCAGCCTTCCTCACCTCCCCCAACACCTCAGGTATCCTGCTCAAGTCCTAACACCATCCAACAACCCTCTCACCTCCACTACACCGCATGCAGCACCTTCATGTCCTAACACCACCCACCAGCCCTCCCTCACCTCTGTTGCCACCCCATGTAAACCCCTCATGTCCTGACACCAACTTCCAGCCCCCCTCACCACCGCCTCCACCGCAGGCAGCCCCCTAATGTCCGGACATCACCCGCCAGCCCCCCTCACCACTGCCACATGCCCAAGCAGTTTCCTCAAGTCCTGACACCACTCACCAGCCCTCCTCACCTCTGCCTCCACTACAGGCAGCC
Source organism: Ambystoma mexicanum (assembly GCF_040938575.1). Classification (NCBI taxonomy): domain Eukaryota; kingdom Metazoa; phylum Chordata; class Amphibia; order Caudata; family Ambystomatidae; genus Ambystoma; species Ambystoma mexicanum. Next base: position 1,103,284,319 of record NC_090930.1, on the reverse strand, counting down.
CCCTCATGTCCTGACAACACCCCAATCAGCCCCCTCAAGTCCAGACACCACCCACCAGTCCCCCTCACCTCCGGCACTACCCCCCAGGAAGCCCCTTCATGTCCTGACACCAGCCCCTTCACCTCCGCCACCACCCCAGACAGCCCCCTCAAGTCCTGACCCCACCCACCAACCCCCTCACCTCCGCCACCACTGTCCAGACACCACCCACCAGCCCCCATCACCTAGGTCAACACCCCAGGCAGCCCCTTTATGTACTGACACCACCCACCAGTCCCCCAGTACCCCTCACCTCCACCACCAACCCAGGCAGACCCCTCATGTCCTGACACCACCCACCAGATCCCCTCACCTCTGCAACCACTCCTAGCAGCCCCTTTAAGTCTTGACACCACCCACAGCCCCCCTTACTACCACCACCTTCCCAGGCAGACCACTCATGTCCTGATACCACACACCAGCCCCCCTCAACTCCACAATCACACCTAGCAACCCCCTCAAGTCTTGACACCAGCCCCCTCACCTCTGCCACCACCCCAGACAGCCCGCTCAAGTACTGACACCACCCAACAGCCCTCCTCACCTCCACCACTACCCCCAGGGAACCTCGTCATGTCATGACACCATCCACCAACCCCATCTCACCTCTGCCCCCCCTCACCTCTGCCCCACCCCAGGCCGACCCCTCAAGTCCAGATACCACCCACCAACCTCCCTCACCTCCGCCACTACCCCCCAGGCAGCTCCAACATGTCCTGACACCACCCACCAGCCCTTCTTACCTCTGCCACAAGTGCCCAGGCAGCTCTGTCATGCCGTGACACCAACCACCAGCCCTCCTCAACTCTGCCACTACCCCCCAGGCAGCCCCTTTATGTCCTGACACCGGCCACCAGCCACCCTCAACTCCGCCACCAACCAGGCAATCCCCTGACAGTATATTACCATCCCCTCATCTCCGGAGATGTGCCAGTACCCCCAGGCTAGCCCTGGCAATCAACCCACCTACTGGTCCAATGTTGGCAAACAATTCACCTCAACAACACCGGCCTGTAGCAAACATGAAGTACACTGGCCACATATCCCCCTCCAGCCTGAACAACTGTTATCACTGCTGCAGAATCCATGTCCGGAGCTCATCACAGGATTCCCTGGTACAATGCACACAGATGCACATCTACAGGACAGCATAATGCTGCACCAGCAACACTGTGACCACACCATGTACATGTGACATACTAATGAAATGGAATGCAATGAACGTATCATTCTGCCCATGTGCCATTGCAAAGGACTCAAAGCACTGTAACTGAATGCCCGTGGAGGCCCCAAGTCTGACACATAACAGATTGTACTGAGTCATATGTAATGTGTGCCTGCATTGTATCAAGGAAGGCAGTGAGGTAAGTAGTCAGGGGTGGCAAAGCCCTGCAAGTGATACAAGCCCAACTGGCATGTGTCTGGGTGATGCGAAGACTGTCTGAGAGTGTGCAAGTCAAGAAGATGGACAATGTGGACAGGCAGACTCAATAACAAAGAAACAGAGAATCCTGTCAGTGGCTGATGTGCAGCATGAAGTGAGAGCACGCTGTGGGTGATTCCAAATGCATACGGTTGGTGGGCTATGCCTTGAGAGGAATACAGCTACCAAAGATTGAGTGCACAAGTGTTGAGTGCAGCCCACACATACACAGTAAGTCCCCAACCCACATGATAGTCATATTTGAAATGCATTACAAAAACATAGTTAAAGTGATTTTACACATACCCAAAAAGAGACTGCAACAAGTGTGTGATCATGAAATATACATCTGTATTATGAAATGCACACAACAAAAACTAAATATGGGGAAGGGTGAAATGTCCAGGGCTGAAACAAGAACACAATCTAAAATGAAACCTAAAACTAAGAACTATGTACACAGGCAGCAGGCTTACAAATCCCTCGAGCAGAGTCACCTTCAGCATCTTCCTCCTGTAGGCGGGCCTCCATTCTTTCCTGTAGATCTTGCAGGCCCTCCATCATCCTTCTCTGCTCCTCCTCCGCATCACTGCAAGCTGCCTCAATGTCCCCCTCTCTGACACCTGGCCCTTGCAATCCTTGCCTCCCTACACCGCTGCCTCTCTACCATCATCTGCCTATGGTAAATTGACCGTACGCCCACCAAATTATGGAGCCGCCTCCTCTCCTCCTGTGAAATGCCAATCATGTCCTGTCTCAATTGCCTCCTCTGGGTAGATTGTCCCTGCATGGAGTTCCCGTGCACACTCCTTATCTACTGCTGCCTGTCTGAGTGAAAGCTTTGCAGGTACCCCAGTCGTCTGGATAACACATGTCAGGGGGGCACAGTGCCATCACTGTCCTGAAGTGCCAGCTCTCCGACCACTGCGTGTCCCTGTGTTAGTGCCTGGGCAGGCACAGTGACAACCTCATCTGTCGCACGTGGGACTTCCACCGGAGGTAGGATCGTACTCACCACCAGACAGGGCTTTATGGGTGGGATTTGTGAACAGGGGGCCGTGATAGAATGCTGCAAGGAAGGCTGCCCGGAGGACAACTGGTGCACAGAGGAGGATGTGGAGGAGGGGGCAATTGAATGTGCCAAAGCACAGAGACCACCCGAGAGCAGTGCTCTTGACAGCTGGCCCGGGTATTGGCACATTGACTCATGATGCTGAGCTGACACAGCATCACAAATCGTGCCCTTCCACCTCACAAGCCCAGCCAGCATGGGCCTGCACCAATTCCGGGGAATACTCCACAGGCACAAGCCTCGGTCTGGGTGGAGGCATCCATGAAACCAGTCACTGCCTCATCAGATGGACCAGGGACAAGAGGTTTTGCAGCAACCTCCACAGTGCTCTGCACCTCCTTGTGTCCCTGGCCCAGTGGTGCAGCCTGAACACCCTCCATGATGTCCCCACCAGAGTCAGTGTGCTGGCCTTCAGTTGTCTATTCCTCCACCACCACCTCCATCTCCCTGGATGACTCCAGAGAGTCTTCCTCCCTTGATGGCCCTTCTGTCCCGCACTGTGGTACACAGATGCTGAGGAGTCCCCCACCACAACCACCTCCTGGGACTTACCCCCAGTAGCTCCGCCTGATGGAACTGGCGCTCCTCCGGCCAACTCTTCCTCAGAAGAGGTGGTGTCAATGACAGCTGGCTGGGGTGTGTGCTTGGGTCTGGTGGCCGGATCCCTTCCCTTCCGCTCCACAGCAAGGCCTCTGCCCTCTTCACAAGCTGTAGCAACTGTGGAAAATGGGACAAAGGACATTGACATCAGTTATCAGTGTCAATGCATGTGTGGCATAGACAACATTAACAGTACCAATCATGCAGCATATGTCATTCTGACACACGCACACAAAGGGCACACACACTGACACAGACACATCCATGCAATCTGCATGACTACTGCCATGAGTATAGTGTCAACGATGAATCACAGTCATGATACACGCACATGTCAACATAGCACATTGTTGTGTGGCCACAAACATATTACCAGAAACATGCAATGCCACCATACCAATGCCAAACCGACACAAATATGACATGCAGCGAGGAGCATGGGAACTGCACCAGTTACAGTCAGCAACATGCATCTCCTCTGAAAGTCTTACCTGCAAGAAACCAACATGTTGCAGCACACATATCTGTGGATCAATTGCTTATGCTGTGTGGTCCAGCATATACATATTAGATGTACACATAAAAGTGTGCTTCAAATGCAGTGGGATGATACATCACATCCCTGTCCCTGAGACGTCAATGCACCAACTTGACATTCACAGACATCAATGCAGATGCGTCACTCTCAGCAGATGTGTGTGCGTGGACTCACTTGCAGGTGTGCCACACATGGAGGTATTCTTCATGCACCTTCCTTACTTAGCCACGACATAGCATGCCAGCATTCGTATTGTCCCTGCACTTGGTCCATGATCTCAGACAGCATGTGCTCAAGTTCAACAAGTCACAGAGGACAAATTCGGCAAATACTCATTCACTTTCCAGAAAACAATATCTGCCACCACATACGCTCAGAATTGGCACAAGGCAGCATGCTGCTGCATCTCACACCCACACACATGCTGCATACAGAATGGGGCGCATACAATCTTGCATGCCACACATACACTGTAGAGCAATGCTCCACATGAATACTCAGCAGAAGCTTCCAGATGTCTTCCCCATGCACAGATCTGGGAGTGAAGGTCCAGGTAAAACCCCTCAAGATCCCACAGCTTGTTCTGTGACAACAGGTGGCAGCCCGTATGGTACACCTCCACAGTGGGCTTCATTGCAAGGGCTGCCTCCACCTTTGTATGGCTATAGGTCTCGAGGTCATCCCATCTCTTTGTGACGGTCTTCATCGGACGGTCTGCCACACCCTCGGCGTTGATGGCAGCTGTGATGTCATCCCAGATATGCTGATGTGCATCATGACCCAGTTGTGTTGCAGGGTTGAAGAGGGCACCATAGGCACACATGACCCAATTCACCAAGTTCTGTGGGTGTGAGATTTACAGCCCTCTGCCTCACTGACGTGGGACTCCGTTCTCTCCCGAAGTGGTTGATGGTCCCGACATGGCACACCCCAAAGCAGGTATTGCTTTTCTGGGTCCTGGATAGGTGTTGGGGAGCTGTGGCAGTGTTGTTAGGGAGAGGTGGAAGTCCCAAATCACAGCTGAGGTGGTCACAGGCCCAGCACAAGTAAAGCGTACTGTAGTTTTTGTTTTTGGGGGTTGCCTCTGCAAATACACGCACACATTTTTGTCCAATTTGAGGCCTATGGTGTATCACGTATGCAATTTATGATTTTGTGGTGCCTCTGCGTATCGCTTTATTCACCTTTCGGAAGCTTTCTGTGTATTGCGTATACAATTTCTGTTATTGGGATGCCTCTGCGTATTGCGTACCACATATTTCTGATTTTGGGGTACATTGGAGCCATGCTGGACCACGCATCTATGTAGGACATCACGTAGACTGTTCCCTTCCTCATGTTGCCCAGACCAACATATTGGTGTGCATTCCATTCATCCATTACAACTGCACCATGAGTGGAAAGGACCCAAAAAAGAAAGGGAGTAGACAGGGACATGGTGAGGACACATCTGCCCCAGCCCGAGGAGGACGTGGTGTCCCTCAGCCCACAGGTGACCCGGCACAGAACGTGGATGTGGTCAGAGGTAGACAGGTGAAGCAGTACCACCTAGAACCACTAGGTCCAAGAAGGGACACCCTGCAGAGCAGGATGAGGCTCCACCACAAGACACGGCACAGGAGAAGGGTCAGAGGAGGAAGAGGCGCTTCACTGATGAGGAGCTCTATATCCTTGTTGACTATGTTACTGATCACCATCATGAGATGTAACAGCATTCGGGGAGCACCCATACACCCACACAACAAATGGTGCATTGACAGCATGTCACAGAACTCATAAATACCTTAGGTGTGGAGAATCACACTGCTGAGCAGGTCCAGAAGCGGGTGAATGATCTTGCTTGAAGAACCAAGCTTAAGCTCAGCGTCAACTTGGCCTCTGCACTGGCCACTGGCCACTGGCCACTGGAGGGAGGCCAGCAGAAGAGGAGCAGCTGACTCCAATTGAAGACACCACAAGTTAACTCATCACCATTGAGCAGGTGTGAGGCATTGGAGGTGCAGAGACCTATGAGGACACATCTGGTAAGTGGACTTTGTGAGCATCGTATGTGTGAAAAATCATCATTGACCTACCTACATATATATGTGTGGCAGTACAGCTGGCTGTAGTTGTCAGCCATCCTTATGAAATGTAAATTTGCTACTCTGTAGACTTCTATCAGATGGCCTTCATCCTGGGAGGTTGATGTGTTGTTCACATGTGTGCCACATGTCAGTGTGACAGTACACATCATTGTCTGCTGGCCTTCACAGCTGTGCCTGTACTTGCATGCAGGGTTTCAATGTCCGAATTATGTACAAATTGCAAGACCCCATGACGTGCACCCGTGACAGGTATACATCACCCACAGAGCACACATTTGTGTCATGCAAAAAAAATACAACATCCACATTTATTGATCTTTGCAACATTCTTGTGGTCTGACTCACTGCATTGTACATCAAGTACATGCTATTTTTGTCGAACACGCACATCATTTGCCGCTGAGTTGCAGGTTTGTACTGTCACCTGCTCTTATGGAATGCCTTGCCAGAATGCATATCAAAGCTGCCTGCCATAACACACTGTGGTGTACCAGCCTGTTGGGGCTTTAGTGCCCAAAGACTACTGCACTGTGTAGCAGGATTCTGTAGAAGCCACCTAACTTCTATATTGCAAGGGGCAACACTAGATGAAACATAGTGAAAAGCAGGTAATGGTGTGTCATCATGCCAGGGTAGCCAGTCTGGTGCTCTCCAATGGAAATGTCCGTAGACAGCCCATTCAAAAGGTTATGGGCATGAAAAATGCCAATGAGTGTGCCTGTCTCCATTGCATGTCATGTATGTGCATGGTTGAATTTCAAATATGTAAATCCAGTTCATATTAGAATCACCAGTCTGACATGAAAGGCCTGTATGTATTCATCAGTCAATGCATGACATACACATGCCTTCTTTCACGCATCATTGTTGATGACACTCGCACAAACATTGACCCTTCTGTGTACTTGAGATGTGCATATTTGTCCAGACACGTGTAATCTGTTTGAAATGTAATGACACAGCAGCTACAATGCCCACTCAGATGTGGCATGAGGGCTCTGTTGCTCCTTGTGTCATGGGATCTGTAGATGAGGAGGTGCTGGTTCTCAGTCCGAGCATACCCGGTCAAGAATACTGACACATCATCGTAGGATAATGCTCATAGACAGGAACTGATGCCCCTACAAAATCACCTACACAGGATGCATGAATGTAGGGAATGGTTGTGGCACCTATGTACTATTCCCAGACCACAAATGACCTTTAGCAAAATCAATAACAAAGGGAGCTCATGATATATCATATGGGGTCCACATTCACACATAAACCACAGCCTCCTCACCATCAGGCATGCCTCATGGGCGAATTGTGCACAAAAGAGCAGGGCCATGTTTTGACTGACAGCGTTGGCATTAGCATCCCTACTCAGTTCTGGCCTGCAGCCAGTGACTACCCTGTTGTGGCAGTGTGGCAAGGGGGTTTTGTACAGTGGAGTATAGAACTTGAAGAGAATTCTGTGACTGATCCATGTGATTGAGCTTGGGTTCAGTATGGCAAACTCGTAGTAGATGCATATGTCAACATTCCCAGTGCACTATTGAATGTACAAGTGGCATAGAGATTGTGCAAGGGACTACCAAGTTGTGCGGTCACACAGTGCAAGGACGAATATAGCGCACAGCAGACACACACAATGTGCAGTGCTACTTCACATTGGGTAAGATGACAGCGCCTGTTACATGACAGTATCATACAAAGAGACAGTCCCTCATGGCCAGTCATCGCCTGACACTTCATATGATAATTCCATGTGAATGGCACTATTATCAGTCACAATGTGATTTGACAATGCATATCCCTGATTTGTGCTAGGCATACAGCAGAGGACTCAGGGGTACGTGAATCCACACACAGGGTGCTGGTACACCTGGTGTTGTCATTGGTATGACACACCAGATGGTAATGGCCATATATGTAGTAATATTTTGGCAAAGCACAGGGATGCCTTCACTGAGAGCGTTGTGAATTGGCCAGTGCACACATCATTGCTGCACACATATCACACCCTTGATTATTTGTTTACTACGCTCTGCTCAATGATTCAATGGACCGTTCTGACCTGATCAGGGTGCAAAGTCACATTTAGGCGAAATGTGGCAGTGATTGGCATGTTGGGTGGATGGTGAGGATGCCGATGATGAGGGAATGCATGTAAGCTGTGCCCCACTGCATTCACAGGAGCACTTTGACAAGGGCATCTCTGTTTGTCATCTCATGCATGCAGCTGTTAAGCATTTCAATCAGGCACACACCCGGGTCTCGCCTAGCATGTAATGCACAAATGAAATACTTATTTATTATGTCTATAGGTTCAATATTCTGATTGATATACCACTCATATCATACCTGTCCCAAAATACCTCCCAGGTCACACTGGACCAGGAATCAGGCTAGTTGGCAAAAGTAAATATGTATTTATTTATTTAATATTCAAATCAAATACAAATTTAAATATACATATATAAATGGGGCAGCAATCACCAAGTGGTGACAATACAATTCAGAAAATAAGTAAAGCAATTGAATTCACCTATAGTAATGCAGAATAGAAAACACAGGAAAAATAACAGTTTTGGTTTGTAAAAAGATAGCGCTTAGATTAAGGTTTCCCCCTGCAAATTTCTTAATTAACAATTGAGCAATTCTACATAGATGTAGGTAAGCAGCGGGTATTTCGGAATGAAGAACAGAGTACTGTGTTTGAATGCAGTCTTCCCTCCCTAAACAAGAGAGAAAATCGCTTTTGGAAATTTAAACTTTTTAAAATGACAGTTGGAAATGGCTTTGTGAAACAAGGAAAAGGGTGCAAAAATGCTTAAATTGGTAGAAATTCTTATGAGAGCAACAATAAACAGGTCCTAACACACATGAGCTACAAGATGAGCAACAGTACACACTTTAGATCAGAATGGAAGTTTAAGAAACACATTGAATGGAAAAAGACACATGGGAAACTTTTGCTAAATGCAAATTTGCAGCAAAATTTCACTATGCTTCTAATAAAAACGGGTCAAATATACTGTTCTGCAATGCGGTTTTTAGTTGTGAATGTAGCTATAGATCTTAGGTTTAACTGAGAGTTGAATGTAGGTCTCTAGGTATAAAATTGAAGAGGTTATGGAATTTTTAGTGATGGGCGTTTTTGAAAAATAGGCGTGAAAATGAAAACAGAAATCAGTTTCTACAATGACAATTATGCTCTAAACTAGGGTATTCTGGTTGGTTACCAGTTTGAAACACAGTAAGCCCCAGAGTGGTCCGCGGAAATGAACCCCAGCACCTCCGTGTCCGCCTTGGAGGACTCAGTCGGATTACCAGTGGGATGATATTAAGGGTTTAGGATTTTCAAAAGACAAAAGGATTTTCAAGAAATTATTATTATTACAAGAAATCAAAGTAAGGTTTCAGACTAGTGTGAAACTAGTACAAGTTATTAAGTTAAAGAGATGATGGGTTGGGATAGGACAAGGCAATATACTATGGGTTACTATTATTCCTGTTGATTCTTACAGTCCACTGTAATTAAGATTGGACCGTCAGGGTTCTGGTCATTGGATTGGGTCTACTGGCAGCATGGCACCTCTGGCAGAATTGGATCAGCTGTGTGGTTCTGTTCAATTTGGACTGCACCTCAGACTGGATTTGGATTGGATTGGCCCTTCTGGTAACTGGACACGGTAGATTAGCAGGCTGGTGAGTTCAGTAGGCAAGCATAAATGGCAGCAAGCCAGACTGGGTCAGAATTAATTTCCCTTAAGTTTGGGATGATTGGATTTGGGCCTAGCTGAAAAGAGTTCAGCAAATGCTGAGGCCTGGGTTTTGCAGATAAGTCTGGAATCAGCTGCAAGATGAAGAGTTCTGGAACAAAGTGCTGCGCGGAAATCAGGATGTGGTCAGGAAGCAGTGCGTCTATGTGTGTTGAAGTTCCTATATTTATCCTGTCCAGTGACATCACAAAATGTATGGTAGGGGCAGAATTTCAAACCACAACCCTACGGCTGTGAGTGGTCAAAGGCACTTGCCTTGTTCTGGTTGGAAGTCAGAAAAGAGCTGTCCTCCTCTTTCTGATGTGTTTTGGGAACTCCCACATTGATTTGAACCACAATTTAACTTTTGCACAAATGTACATTTCTAAAATTATTTCTCCTAATAAAATCGGACACATACATTACATATTTAATGGGTTATGTTTACATTCAATTCCCATCTCTGTGAGAGATGTCTTTGTCATTCTGTGGAATTTTATCAATTTTAATTATACAAGTTTGGCCTAATCATTTCTAATTCAGTACATATCTGGGTGATTATCACTAGACTAGAGAAGGGTATACAATATTAGACTTGCAGCATTAATAGTTTTGCTACAATTAGGGTTTTCCTGTAACTTTGGTTCCTTATGTAGTACAGGGTTCATTAACGTCTGCAATGCAAGGGTCTAAAATTAGATTTACCACTACCAATTTTTAGGTTTGTCCTCCTTCTTGTTGCAAAATTAAAGAGTTTCAAAACTTAATCACAAGTAGGCATTTAAACACCAAAGGTTCTGGCCAGATATTTTTTTCTTTGTAACTTTCCTTTCAACAGGCAACAGCTGTCACATTTCTTTGCTGAGGGAGGGGTGTCATGTTCCTTGAGAGGGAAGCTCCCCTGTAGGCATCAATAGCCTGCCTGCCATTGCCCTTGGCTGTGCCAGAGACAAATGTCTGATGAACTCATTGTTGTGAATATGCGAGAACCTCCAGCATCAATTAAGGCTTCCTGTAGCAAGGGAGTGTCAACCTGAAGTGTCATCTTTCCCAAGCTGGGCACTGTCAAGCCAGAATTAAATAGCTAACTCCAAACTGGGTTACTTTAAAATTCACTTTAAGGTCTTTCATTTAAAACATATAAAAATAAACAGAGTTTATATGGGATGTTGACAATTAAAGGAATTAAGCCCTTCAAAAAACATGCTTTTAAATAGACAAATTTTGCAATTTCTTCAGGGAAAAAGCACATTTAAACTGAGTCTTTTACATCAGAGTTTCCTTTGCAGCATACACATCTATTCAGCACCATTTCTGTCCATGACTGCTGGAATTTGTTTGCAGCCTGGAAGTAAGTATTCTGCCTATGCTTGGAGTTTTCTCTGTACAGCTGAAATTGTTGTATGTTACCCCTTGTATCCAGAAAATGCCCTGTGTAACTGAAAACAAACTGTTGCTTGACTGGTTTTTCATAAAAAACATTTCTAAGCTGCTGCCAGTAAGTGAGGCCCGGTTACTTCTGAGCCACCTGGAGGTTTTGTGATTTCAGTACACTTTTAATTTCAATGGTTCACTTGAAATATGACTGAATTTAGCACCAAAACAGCACTTTGAAGGTTGCAATTGATTGAGGAAGCTACATTTTAAAGGGCATTTTCGGTTTTTAACCCACTTCTGTGGCCTTGCTTCATGTTACATGAACAGCACCCACTGGCATTCCTCTGCAGTGAGTTCTGTTTTTACACCAACTTTGACTGTGTGTGGCAGGGGTGTGCGGCCTTTTGTGATTTATGAACCATGCGCCATTTTACAGTTTTTTACGCGCACAGGGGTTAGCGCATCACTTTTTGGCTGTTTCTTTCCCCATTGGCAAAGGGGTGCAGTGGGGCGCATTAGCATGGGTAAAAATATCCCACACAGCATATGCAGCAATGGAGAGCAATGGATGAGCACTCTACATGTGTGATTTGACATGACATGGTTATCAAGTACAAATGTGTAATCATGTATTTGTCCATCATATTTTGATCTTGGTAGTATCTGTGGATTTAGCTGGCTAACTGATGCCATGTTTTGGCTTTCAGCATTAAAATGCCCCATTTGCACTACTTGTCCCTGGGATGTGTGCTGAAATGCTTGTTGCATGGCCCATCAGTCATTGTGTATGCCACTTTTCTACATCTATTCGTCCACTAATGGCATGGACAGGACCGCGGGGGGGAGGGGGGTCAAATCTTCAGCAAATGCCACACATCCCTGGCTTACAGCTCACAGTGTGCCAAATCACAATGTTAGATGTATGGGTGTCTAGCCATTTTATGACTGTCTGCAATTTGATTTACATGTGAATGTTTGTCAGGAACACATGACTTCAAATGCAAACTCTGTCCATGTGCAGGTGATGATGCAGCAGATACAGAGAAGGAGGAGGAAGAAGAGGAGCTGGTACATCAGTCCACCAGTGGAGGCCATGGTGACCTCTGCCACGAACATCCACAGATGTTACAGGTGATTATCAGTCATGCTCCTGCCTTTTTGGACTCTAAGTCTGCTGATTCGGATGCAGAACCAGAAGTGGATGACTCGCTGAGGGAGAAGGTGAGTGCCCCAATGGGCGGATCAGATGGGGGCGTTGAGTCTGCAGCATTGCAGCAGTCTTCACATGGCAGCTCAGTGGTGAGCCCCACGTCTGCTGTGGTTACAGCTGCACTGCAAGACCTCCATCCAATGAGTTGTTGGGTTTTGGGGCTGATGTCCAATGGAGAGTTGGAGACCTGCAGCCAATGACAGTGACCCTGCAGCAATGGTTCTGGTCCCATGCATTGCACCGCTGGAGGCCTGAACATGTGGTGGACATGTGCATTCTGGAGAGACAGTGTAGGAGCAGTAAATATTGCATGCCGGCATGGTGATGTGTTTAGTCTATTGCAGAGGGCATGGATCGCCTGATGGAGAACATGTCCTAACAAGCGGCCCATGATGCACAATGGCCGAAAAACATGTGGTCCTCAAGCCACTCCCACAGACTGGGTGTGGAGGCCAACATCAATGGCAGACGGGCTGATCTGAAGTGTCTGCAGGAGTCCCTGCATGGAGATGATAAGGCACATAGAGGCCCTGAGGCATAAGATGTTGGCATCTCATAGATACAATTGCCGTGAGATGGAGAGTTTGAGGGTTTCACTGCATGATGAACTCTCAGCCACAAGGACACAGCTCCATGAGGAGATGGATGCCTTGAGGCAGACACTGTCCCATCAACATGATGCATCACAAACAAGCCCACATTCAGACTCTATGGCCATTTGGGATGAAGCGCATTGGCCTCATCACCTTTGGGGTGCTAGTGCATGCATCTGTGTCATGGCTGGCCTTGGCCAATGAAGATGAAGACTTGGCACTGCGTGGACGGGATCCACCGCCACCACCGCAACCATCTGAGGATCCACCACAGGATGGTGGTCGCACCAAACCCACGCCTCCTCAACCACTTCTACTGTGATGTCCATGAGCCCATGGAGGTTTTTTTTTAATACTTTTTGTTTTTTTGTTGTTGATTTTTGTGGTCCACTCATGTGAATATTGACACCTTCCCTCTACCCCCACCAGCGTAGACATTCTTTTACTCCCAGTACAGGATGGACATTATTTTTATTTTTAGAACCTGACCAATGTGGTCTGATTTTTTGGTTGTTTTTGCCCCCTTGATCCGGATGGGCACATTCTTCTTATTTTTTCATACCCCAGTCCAGAGATTGAGGTATGCATTGTTTTTTCCCTGTCCAAGGTGGTGTTGCCCTCTCAAGGAAACAATGAGTACAGTACTGGAGATGCAGTCATGCACGGTGGTGTGAACTGCCATGGTTGACTTGGTAACAACAGGAGAACATGTGCAGGTAATAATGGGTTGATGATTATTTTGAACATATGTGCAGTATGCATGATTTGCTACTGTGGCTGGAGACATACAATGTATCATATTATTGCAATGGTCCTGATTCATCCAGTGACTGCACTCCATGGGATAGCCACCCAGCCTCCTTTCACCTCCTTAGTCCTCATGCTCTCCTTTCACAAATGTGGAGGTACAGTTTCAAGTGGAGGTAATGAGGGAATCACATCAGGAAAGCTCTGTCAGCAGGGAAGGACGAGCACTGTCTGTTATGTAGTATCGGTATTAGTAGTCAACATGATCTTTGCATGCATTCTCACATATCTGCATTCAGTGGGCGTAATCATTTAGTCACAGTGAATGTCAATGCAGATGTGTGTTTGTCCACATGCAATGTTTTTCAGGTTGCACTTCCACAATTGACAGCCAAATTATGAGAAAGTGCAGCACTTATGCACTTATCACACTTGAGCCATCGGCAGTACTTGCCACATTCTGAATCTACATCCTCATTAATGTCCTGAATTCTCTGTGCATCTGGACTCTATGTTGTTGGTTGTTCACCACTTGCCTCACTGACCGTTACGATGTCTGCTTACTTCCATTTGTCTCCTCCTGTGCCCCATGTGTCCTATGAGGCTTTGCCGGTGTATTCTTTGTCCACACTACTCTTTGAATTGTGCCTGAGCCCACTCCACACCCTTATCCGCTCACATGACCTGCCCTGCTACAATTCCACATTTTACATACACGACCATTGTCAGGTCCACACGTCCTCAGATGCAACCCTTCATGGCCTTGCCTCTGGTAACACAGATCAGGCCATTTGTCACCATTGACTCCACGGGACAGGCTTGGCACACTTGGTGCATCTAGGGTAGTTCTCGTTTGCACATGTGTACCCCTGACAGACTTTAACTGTGTTCCTAAATCAAGTCACTTGTTCATTGTTGTTTTCGGTATGTTCTCAACAACTGGATGTATTGCATGCCTTTTTTTCCATTACTTGCTCGAATCCAGCACTGTGAGTGACTGTGCAGTGTGTGTGTGTGTGTGTGTAAATTGTGGGCACATGCATGTGGTACATTGTCCACTCTCCCCAGCTTCTGTTCATCCCTTGTCCCTGGTGGTGTTGCCAGTTCACACTATGATCCATGCACATTTACTGGGACAGTCTCGTCCAGGGTGTGTGGTCTGTTGGAGAGTGAGACAACAGCTGGGTATTGTTTACATGCCCATTTACTGTGGTGTCCAACAGGAGGGGATGGTGGTTGGTGCAGGGTCTGGAGATGTGGTTGAAGGGACATATGTGCATGGATGTTGTGGACATGAGCCTCTTTCTGGTTTGCATGCCAGGGTGGGATGAGCATGTTGTTTTATTTTATGAGGAGCTGAGGATTGCCCTTTCACAGGTGGCCTCTCTTTCCCAGTATGCCCTTCCCTCTCACCCACTAGTGTTCTTCCTCACCCCTAACATGTGCTATTTTTCCATCTATCCAGGCTCTCAGATCATGCTGCATTTTTCCTGGTCTTCCTCTCTTTGCCAGCTTCTCTCTGCCCTCACCTACTGCAATGGCCAGCACCTCTCTCCTCATCTCCCCACCAGCCAGTCTCCTCCTTTCACCACAATTACCCTATCCTTAGCACTCTCTGTCTACCTCTCCATCCACTCCAAAGCTACACATTCATCACTCTTTGTCCTGTATCCCTCTAGCTCTCTGTCATCCTTCACATCAGCTCCCACACTTGTACTTCCACTCCCAGATGTTCACCTCATCACTTGGTGTGCTTTTCCTCCCCTGCATCCATGGGTGACCCAAAGGCACACTTGACACCTGACAGTGGGTGTGAAGAACGTGTATGCCTGCAATCAATGGCCCCATTGCTGCCCGCATCCTGGGGCTGACTGACACCTGTTTCCAGAGTTCATGTTGTGCTGTGCTTGAAATCTGTTTGCTTCACTGCTAGCAATTTCTCTATTGGTGAGTTTTGCTGTTGTAAGGTTGATAGTTGCTCACGCTCTGTTATTTGTACTTCTGGACGTTGACACTGGGTGGTCCGTGGCAGTTACCTTGATCCATGTGGGAGTTGTTCAGGCTGGCCTATTTCTTTACTTTAATGCAATGCATGTCTTTGCAAGCTTAAAATGTTGTTTCAGGTGGGATGCTGTGGATGCGAGACAGATGGATACCTTGTGCAGGCAAGTTGAAGGCACTCAAGGGGGCACAGGTTGTGATGTTGTTGGTGGCAGGGAGTCTGGCACTGTGTGGGATGATATTTTTTTGCATTCAACTGAGGTGAGCAAGTCCGGTTTAATGGGTGCGGAGACACACTGTAATGGTAGGCTGGTGAGTGTATGATTGCAGTTTTTGCATGGCAAGCAGGGGGACACTGGTTGAGGGGTGATTGTTGTGAGGTAGGCTGTCACTGTAAGGTGTTTATTGTTGAGTTATCCTGCAGTGAGCAGGTCCGGCTGTATGGGTGCACGGACACATATTGATGGGAGTCTGGCTAGTGATTACTTGCTTTTTTTGCATGTGTCTTGCCTTCTGTGGGGCATCCCGTTCACTCAGCTTTTCATGGCATGTCTACCCATGCTGGCAGTCCACTCTTGGTACTTCTGCCCTTTCTGGGGGTGCTGTCCAACACTAATCCACCCACAGCTCAACATTGGAGGCCATTTGGGGGATGCCAGATTCACCACAGACACCTAGCACATGTCATTGGCATGGCGTTGTTGTTTGCAATGGGGACATGTACCATTCAGGGTACACCAGCAGACATTGTTCTGCTTGTTGACAGCTGCTCAGTGCATCTCAACGCTCCCTCCTGATTAGTTGGCCTCTTTCTGACACACATCCTCCGGGATTTGTTATGGGCATTTTGAGTTGGCCCCAAGTCATCATTGAATGTCACCAGGGATGTGGCTTCACTATGTGTGCTCCACAGGGGCTGATTTTCATGAGAAGTATTTTTGCACAAGCTGATTGTGTTCAGCCTCTCTCTGTGTCATTTGGCCAATGAAGGGCAAGGGCGGTGTCTGTGGCTGCGGGTGATGACCTTCCTGCATATCGACTGGTATGCCATGCCATGTGGCAACTTTGTGCAGGACACATGCTGCCAGGATGATTTTACATACTACTGGTGGGCATATAGCAATACCTCACCAGAGTGGTCAAGGGAGCGGAAACGTCACTTACGCACCCTGAATGTGTGCTCCACTATGCCCCTAGTGGATAAATGTGCTGCATTGTATCTTACCTCAGCTGGTGTTGCCAGATTCCTGAGTGGCGTGAGCAAGAAACTTGATAGCAGGTTTTGTGTGAAACATGAGTGAATTCTTACTCCTAAACCCTTTAGGTCCACTATACAGATAGCCAGGGAAAGGCCATCACTCTTGGATCCTGACCCAGGGGTGCAAACGTGAGGGAGCATCACCTGGGTGATGGTTCCTTGGGGATTGGAAGTGCGTAGCCCTTGTGCAAGACATGGTATCCTCCGTTTCCTAGTAGTGACCAACCCAACCTTTCCCCCATGAAGTTATAAGCCTGTTCCCCTCATTTATCCCCATTTCACAGTTGACAGTACTGGGACAAAGATCTGGCAACAACTAAGAACAATAATGACCACACTTTTGTACCACTCTGGGACGCAGAAGATGCCTGCCAGGAGCTGTAAAGGTCAGGCCTGTCCTGTTAATTGTGGTCAGGCAAGGCTGATTAGACATGCACACCTGCAGCCTGTCAAGGATCTGCAGGTGTATAAAAGGAGACCAGCTTAGCAGTATGAGAGAGAGCAGGGAAACCTGAGCATGAAGGAATGGTCGCAGCAGCAGGAAGACCGATGCATTTGTGGTGTGGGAGCTGGGACTCTGTGAGGCCAACCAAACATTAAGAAGGGAGCTGTGTGGAGAGGCTGTCCCTTTAACATGCTTTCATGATGCACTTTTTCCCTGTGTTGGGACCCCTGAAGTGAGGAGCAGAAGGCCGTACGATCTATGCTACTGTGAAGCTTCCATGCTGTGGTGAAACATTTACATGCAACCAGTGGGTTTCTATCCATTGAGAAAACCGGTGTGCGAGCATGTGGCTGTTCAAATGAATACATTATATCGGAATGGTCATGTGTTGATGAAACACGTTCCCGAAGGTCTCCGATCTAATCCATGAATTATTATGACTACTTTGTATCGGAGAGTTCATGTGTGGGAAGAAACATGTTCTAGAAAGACTCTGAATGCATAATCTTTTGCTTGAAGTAAATTAAAGGAATAATAACCAGCGGGTTGAATGGAAAGTATGTTCTAAGTGACAGCAAATGTGTAAACGGTTGTTATTGGCATTTATTGTCATGGTCTATTGTTCAGTGTGTCAGGTGCATGTATGCTTGTGTGCAACAGTTCTTACTCACCAATGAGCAAGGTGTTGCCATATTTTCCCGATGTCAGGCTGTGAATGTAGTTGTCATGTGTGCTGCCGGGAAAAATGAAATTGACTTGCATGATGACTCCATTTGCATCACAGTGGACCTCCACATTGATAAAATGCAGTGCTTCTGGTTGCAGTAAATGTGCTCTGTCAATCGGGGACGGGAGATGTAGCACAACATGTGTACAATCAATTGCTCTGAGTACACGTGGGAAATGTGCAACTGCATAGAACTCCTGGCACACTCTCTGCCTTTCCTACAGTGTGCATGGCAAATGTATATCCCTACTCCCACACGCACTTGATGCTATGCAGGCCAAGACCTGGGCACAGACAGCCGGATTGTCTGGCCTGAGATATGCTACCAACTACGGCAGTGGTGCGCTTAAAGGAGCCTGTGGCTATGAAATGGAGTGCTGTCAGTATTGTTTCCGGGGGCAGGAGAGAGGGCATGGGAGCAGATGGTGGGAGAGGTAAGGTCTTCCTCCCACTCCCTGACCAGGTCTAGTATGAAATGGGGTGGCAACCGGTACCTTGCATATACCTGGTCATCTGGCATCCCAATGTGTGTGGTGCGTGCTGTGAAAATCTGGGGTCTCTGCATCCTCCTCCTCCTTCTGTGTCCATGTATGATGGCTCCCAGGATTCCTGCATTCATTGTGGCTGACCGATTTTGGAATGGTGTGCATTGCATGCGTTATAAGCATTGTTTCCTTTGCACGTTTATTTATTTATTTATTTATATTTATAAAGCGCACAGTGGCCCTGAGGCACCCGCATTGTACAGATTATACAGGAGGTTTGCCTGTGACATTTCCCGACATGACGTTGTGCAGTGAAACCCACAAATGCGGTTATGTTTGTGCTTGAATGCGCATGTGGTTTCTTGCATGGCCCGTCCCTCAACATGGTCACGTAATTCCTTGATCTTCCTCATTCTACATGGGTAATGGGGAATATGCATATTCCGCCCCCTATTTATTTCCTTGCATAGGCCAATCCCACACTTTGCGTGGAGTCTCACGCACAACACTGAACTTCAGGTAAAAAAGTTACGGGCCCACGTGAAGTCACGGAAAAGGCACACAAAGTCCATTCTACAAATCGGCGAAAGGAGTTCTGCACACTGATTAGTGTGCAAAGGCACTTTTCAGTGTGCAGAACATTCTGTAAATCAGGCCCAAAGTCTTTGAAAATTTTGGGGTAAGAAGAGTATATTCAGTAGTTGTACATGGTATGTCAATTTTTATAATAAATAGAGAAAATACAAGTTCTAAATAAAAAGTCTCAAAAGTCTCTGTGGACTGGAGAATATTATATTATGTTCAGCAGGTGTAACTGAGTGTATATTGTTTTTGCTGAGCGGTAAAATACTATTTGCAAAGAAAACGTCTTTGATCCTTTGGCACAGGAGAGTATAATCAGTGGTTCTACTGAGCGTGGCAAATCTTTGTGACAACAAAAGATCACAAAGTTGCAGAGAAAACGTCTTACAATTGTTTAAAGTCAAGAGTGCATTATATTCAGTGACTGTATCTGTGGCTCTTGGTGCTTTTTTTTAGGGCAGCAACATACTAGTTGTAAAGAAAAAGCATTAAACGTCTTTGAGATTACTTACAGTGTCTGTAACTGTGCACACAACACACATGACATCCTAAGGCTGGGGAGGACAAGTGACTACTTTGAGCTCCAACATGTCTGGAACACATAAAAGTGCCAGAAGGTAGGGAGGTGTATGGCTAGAGGGCATTTTCATCAGGCACAGGAATTGTGGTGTGCATTAAGGTATGTCAGAAGTGTTTATGGTAAATTAAAGGCTTCCATTTCACAATAAGCAAAAACACTCACAGCCACACATGATTCTGGTTTGCAGTATAAAGTAGTACATGCTCAGGTATTGCAGCTGCAGAAGGCGAAAATGTTAAGCCCATATTCTCTGGTACAGAAGGGGGGAAAGTGTTGCAGATTGTATCTACTGATGAGCCAGGGGAAATAACAAACCGTGTAGAATAGCAAGATAAGGGATGTTTCTAGTCTCTCACTCCACCACTATTCACATCCAGTGATGAGTCTGAGAATAACAATGATAATTAGCAAGATAAACAGTGATCTGCTATGGAAAGATTCACTGGAAGTTGCAAAGGAAATTATGATAGTGTGGTTCAAGCTCCTGAGCAGCTCCATGCATCACCAAACTAGAAGCATAGTCTCTTCACTAGGCCAAAACCACCTGCAGAAACCTTCTGTGGATGGACCTCAAGTACTGCCCATGGACACAGTGCTCAAGGACAGACGTAGGGTAGTAGAGCTGAGGAAACAGGAAAGAACCTTCTAGTGTCTAGTCAGGGGCGTAGGAGACCCATACAATCTGGGGGGGGGACAGGGGACACCTTGGGGACTTTGTTTTTTTAATTTATTTATTGTGTTTTAGTCAAAGAACTCGACTTTTCACAAAATTAAAATAGCAGTATGTATTAAATTACATATTTCATCACTGTATAAAACAAGAGAAAAGAAGAAAAGAAAACCGAAGAAAATTAAGAAAAGCAGTTCAGAGTATAAAATCCTCCCAGCGATGGACATTTAGAAAGATCTTTTCTAATACTCTCACCTGTGCTTTAAGTGCAGATGCTTGATGGAGTTTCGCCAACCCATCCTATCCTATTCCACCTGAGCTCCTTTACAGCAGTGTATGGGCTGCAATTATACCTCGGCACCTGGGTATTCATTGGATTTACATGGATATCGGAACAAGTGCTGTTTGAAACTCGAAGCTCTGCTTTATTTTTTCTGGGTCACCAAGATGGCTTATGGTGGCCGGTATTAAAATATGTCTACAATGCAATAGTCAGCTGGTGGTGGGTACCAAAAATGCAGTTTTAAAACAAGCCTTGGCAAGGCCAACCATTTGGGCTTTAATATAGGCATGGAAAAGGCACTTGCCAAGCACTGCCATAGTGGTATTAGGTCCCCACTGATGGTAGCAGCTGCACAATGGTGCAAGTACCTGGACATTTAATAGCAGTGCCTGGCAAATGCCCAATAGGTATACACAAGCAAACATTTGCCATTGCTGGTTTTTAGCAGGAATTCAGTGAAGGAAATCCATAGTGCTAATAGAGTGGATGAAGGCATTCCTGGATAAGACATTTGTATTACACCAGTAGTATGTACCCAGCTACAACTAAGTTATTAACTACACAGGGCTTTGTAGTAAACATCCCTAAGTCAGTGGCTTTATCTAAACCAGAACTGGCACTTTGCGTGCCCTTTATAGAACATTCTAGTGTTTTTTAAAGGAATAGGTTATGGCGTAAAAGGGGTCTACTGCCCGTGTGGCATCCATCCACCAAAAACCCATGAAAGTTGCTAATATAGTCCAAATAACATGATGCTGTGTCGCAAGGCAAGGTGCCACGCACCCTGGCACCAGCTCCCACTAGAGGACAGGTCAGAGGTGAATATATACCTCATTTAAGGTTAGTCCTGACTTCAGACCCAGGCTGCAGGTAGGATTGAGTGAAAAGGGAGTTGATGCAGGAACAGCCTGCTGTGATTGTCTCTTCCTGGAGAGGAACAATTCAGGAGCGCAGATGACACTGGGGCAGTGGGAGAGCATTGAGTCCGAGCTCCCATGTTCACTCTAATAAATCCTCCCAATGCCGGCCTGCACATGGGAGAGCGGGGGCACTCTGTGTATTATCAGGCCCAATCAATACGCAGACAGGTATGGTGTATGTATTTATCTGCAATTATTTCAACAAATGACTTCTTATCATCCTCGTGCAGGCCTCGTGAGCATGGATCAAGCGTTATTTGAAGACGCATTCGTGACTGCACCCTTTATCTGGGTATATGAGGCGAGACACCATTCTTCCTTGCACAAATCTCCCCTCTGTACCCTTCTCTACAATACATTTTCATCTGCTGTACACTCTTTTCTCCCAAGTCCCTTCCCTGCACCCCACACCAAGTCATTCCTTTGACACACTGCCCTCTGCACTTTCTCCTACTTCCCTCTCATTTGCAAAACCCGAAGCACCTCCTATGCCATTTCTGCCCTACACCACTCTCCCTGTGTTCTGGTCTTTCCTACACCCCGCCCTCCCCTACACACACTGGTCACCCCATGCTGCAAACCATCCCTATCTTTCATCTGCACTCCGTTCTTGTTACTATCTCTCCCCTCCCTTGCTCCTCTCTTTTTCTGTCCTCTGCACCTTTTGTACCCTTTTTCACTTTGCAGACCCACACTCTACTGCACCCCAGTTCCTCCCTTCCCATTCTCCCATGGCCAGCACCCCACAACTCTCATCTGTACACTTACTCAGCACTTTCTCCTCAGTCTTCAAAGCACCCTCAATATCCTGGCTTACATTTCACAGGTTTTCTCTTGTATGCCTTACATGACCAACCACTCCCTATAGCTTCTCAGAATAAGCTGGAACAGGCATGCCAGATACATGACATTTAAAGGGCCCATTGATACCTGCAAGCATTAACTCTAGAGAAATAGTCAGGAGCATGGATATTTATATATATTTCATACACAGGTGTTTTAGAGCGCGACAAGGCAAGGGAGAGGAACAGGGGAGAACAAAACAATGATCTTACTAGGCCCAGTGACATTGAGAACGTGGAAGTGCATGGGAGAAGAGGAGGGGAAAAGTGCATGGAGGGGAGGGAGAAAGTCGAAAGTGCAGAGCAAAGGAGAAACAGGATAAATAATAATAAAAATAAATAAATAAGAAAATCAGCACAAAGTGGTAGTGCAGCCAAGTGGCAAGTGCTAGGTTTGAGGCAGAGGATCCGGTGGCTCTGATAAGTGCAGGAGGAAAAAAAGGGGGGGGCTGTATGGGTACAGATACAAACCCAGTGCATGAAGTGGCTCGGAGGCAGTGCGGTAGGGTGGCAGGGTGAGCAGGAACCTGGGATCAGAGACAGAGGGTGTCCTGATGCAAGGTGCCAAGAGAGCAGATCAGCAGGGGAGAGGGAGGGCGAAGACAGAAGCAAAGAGGAAGGTCTTGAGGTGCTTCCGGAACCTGAGATGGTTTTCCTCAAGTTTTAGAGTGGCAGGGAGGCTGTTCCAGAGGAAGGCCCCAGCCGAAGACAGAGATCTACCCCCAGCTTGTTTCTTTGAAAAATTACTGACCCTGAGGGAGTTGGAGGAGGAGGAGCGAAGAGCTCGAGAGGGGAGGTATTTACGGAGGGATAGCTGAAGATATTTTGGACACAGGCCTCAGAAAGCCTTGTGGACAATGCAGAGGGTTTTAAATTTAATCCTTGCATCCACTGGGAGCCAATGGAGAGATTTCAGAGCTGGCGAGATACGATCCCAGGGCTTGAGGCCAAGGACAAGTCTTGCAGTCCTGTTCTGGATTAGTTGCAGAGGGTGGAGAGAAGAGGCAGGTAGATTTAAAAAGAAGCTGTTACAATAATCCAACCTAGAGAGAACCAGAGCTTGGGAGACAGTGAGCTTCTGGCAGAAAGAGAGGAAAGGTAGAGTACCTTTGGAAGGGGGGACAGACAGAGAAGTCACTAAATCCACATACTGACGAGGCTCTACCCCCTTAATCTGATCGCAGTGCGACCACTCAAGTACACTGACAGAAACAGCCCGGCTGAATAAAACAGGGTGAAGCTTAGCCAAGACCTACAGGAGATTAGCACTTGATTTCTTTTGAGAGATGCGCAGGATGGGCACCAACGAATGGTTTATTTTGGGCAGGGACAGAGTTCAGGTCTGTGTTGGTAATAATTTGTTTTATGGAATATAATGACACTTTGGTCATAGCGCTTCATGCTAGATGCTTTCAGCTTCTAGGCAATGTAATAGCAGGTATTATTACCCTCATTTGAACAGTACTGAATTTATGAAAGGTCAAATGGACCCTGCTGCTGGGTTTGAACTAGCGAAATGCAGGTAGCCCTCATGTCAGAGACCAAGCTTTAGTTGTGGTACCATCCAATCTTCAAGTAGATGTGAGTTGGTGGGAATTGAGGCCTACAGATATTAGACTATACATCATGTGTTTTCCCTTGCCTACCTTAGACATTACTATGGAAAAGGGCACACATCCCACGTAGCGGCCCTTCTTGAGATTGGCTCATCCTCATTTTACTTTTTATGGTTTCATGAGGATTTCGTATGCTATGTCAGGCTGATATCCCAAGCAGTGTCTGTACTTTGCAAGCCAGGCCTGGGGTACAGAGACATCTTGGAGAAAATTCAGTCTTTGCCAGATTGTGTGATCCTGGGCGAATGGTGTGACCTCCCCACTGTGCATTTCGTTTCTCTATATGTTTACTTGGGATCGCCTAGAAGTGACTCAGTTGGCAGTGTACACTATAATGAAAAGCCTCCATCGTAAATGTTCTAACAGAGTTTCTTGTTGCTCCATGTATGCTAAGCATGTTGAGTGAGTTTGAAGAGGGACAAAGTGTCACAGCAATACATGTCACCTCCAGCTGGGGGACAGGGTCTCATTTTGGGAAGCAGTTATAGATGCATTAATAGAATTTGTAATGTTTTTTTTGCAGAGAAATGTGTCAGGTGGGGTCAGCTTGATCCAACCCTAAGGAAATAAACTATAAACAATCTCAAAGTAACCTGACGGTTTAGGGGCACTAGTGTAAGCAGCAAAAATAATTATCATGCCCTTCTCCTTAAAAAGGCAATACATAATATATTAAACAGTGTTGTGCCTGGCATTTGTACAGAAACTGCATGTACATGTCAATACTGGCTCCCATTGTGCACCCTTGATCCTCCGCTGTATCTGTGAATGGCCTCCATATTTTGTTTGTGCAGCCTTGCAAGCCTGTGTTGGCCAATGCTTGTAGCTTAAATATGAGCCCTGGCTGCCCATCAGTACGGAAGAGCCATTCCAATGTGGTGTTCCTCTGTGGCAGGGGCACAGGTTTTTGCAATTCATGAAAGTTTGACAATGTCAGCTACACAGTTTCTAAACACGCGCAGCACGTTGCAAACTGTTCAGGAATCCTGGCCTCTTGTTTCATGATGAAACATTAAGAGGCCAGGATGCCCTGATCAGTTTTGCAACACGCCACGCGTGCTTAGAAACTGTATACCTGACGTTGGTAATGGCACTTTGTCTCTAATAAATCCTCCCCATGCCGCCCTGCACCTGGGAGAGGGGGACCACGCCACTTGACTTTCCTTACAGTAGCTGAGGACTCAGGTGGAGGTCAAGTAGCAGTCGGACTAGGAGTCTGTCCCACTCTGTCTCCCTCAATAACACAAGCTATGACAGAGTCACTAGCGCACGTTTCGATGCCTGGCTTCTACTTTGTTGAGCAAAAACAAAGGTTGAGGCTGCGCAGCAGTGCACTGCATAGGCAGGGCATGTGCAATTTGTCCCCCGTCCTGGGCACTTTTATTATGCGCAGGTGAGGGGCACCGCAGAAGAAGTTGCAGACAGTCTACTTTAACTTTTGCTGACATCGTATTTTACACGCTGCAGATACTTGCCTGGTGTTTCAGGGACAGCTAAACCACCTGACCCTTCAAGATGGCCGAATTCAGATGTCGGTAGTGGTGATCCCATTAAAAGCAAATTAGATCACACATATTCTGGCAGTAATGAGGGATTACAAGTCCGCCCACCCTATTCTAGATTATGAAAAACCTTTGGTTTTTCATGAGGGTGAAGCTGATCCCAAGGAGGGTGGTACCCCTCAAAAGAGTAATGTGATGTGAGAGGTGTGGGGCTTCCTTTTTGAGCTTTGTATAAACACATTTTGGAGAAATCTTTATTATATTTGAACCACTTTGTCAGGGGCGCAATGAAGCCATTCTAGTCGGCACCATTTGAGATTGGCTTTAGGGAGCTTGCAGATGTTAATCTTCCCCATTTCAATGTCTCTCATTTTACTGTTCTAAGTGAGATAAAGGGCTCCATTGGGCACATGTGACATGTGATTGACTCTTCTTCTCTACTGGTCTTTAAGAGGGACTGGTGCTTAATAATGGCCACCTGGGTGCATCGCCTATGTAGAGGGGCTGCTTTCTACATAGGTTTATGCTTTATAAAACCCATGCATTCATACATTACACAATTCCGTGGCAGACATTTGATGGCCGTCATAGAAACAGAAGGTTGTGTAGGCACAACCAACATTTAACTGACCCAGCCCTAGCACAGTCTTTGAAGTACCAGCATCTATAATACTTCTGGAATATTATAAATCAGTTTTTCTTTTACTGCCCGCAGAAAGATACATGGACGCACCTACCCACCTGACACGTGACTGCCTCTACTCCCCCAGTTCCGCCTTTTAACGACAGCATAAGAAATGCATGCATTTCAATTTTATGCGACACCCCCTCCACCTACCAGCGCTGTGCTGTAGTTCCATTATCCCTCCCCCCTTCTCTCTCCCGGCCGTGTATCACCCCCAGTTTGTATGAGGCAGCGTGTGCTGGTTCTCCAAATATTGGACTGAGTATTGTATAGTGCCAGGAATATACAAAAGAGCTAAGATATCGCCACAAGGGGAAGATTTCTTCTTTTGGGACTAGGCTCATCTTTCAAGGTGAATACTTTGTTATGAAAATGCTTCAAAAAATATCCCACAAGAGGCGACACAGAATGTCCGCATGGTGACTGTTGTGGCCAAGAAGGGACAACAACAAGGACACAGCGGCATGGCAACAAAGAGTGTACCCTGGCATTGACCGGCCGAGGGAGTGGGGGCATCCTGGCAGTGGCACATGCAGCTCTCCATGCAGAGGCGATGGAGCGCCCGGGGAGGGGCAAAGGTGGCATCACTGCAGTGGAAGGGGGTGGAGCGCACACGGGTGCCGCTGTGGTATTACATACAGCGGGGAGCGGTAGGCGAGTCACCTTGTGTTGCAGTGCATGCCTTGTGGTCAAGGGGTGAAGGGAGGAGGCAGGGCCCGCAATGGGGCATTAGGGTGAAAGGAGTCAGAGGGGTGTGTGTTTTGGCATTACATACGCTTGATGGGGGGGAGAGAAAGGGTGTGTCTTCACACAATGCGTTTAGTGGGGTGCAGTGAAATAGATGGGCTGTGTTTGGTCACTGCATGTAAGTGTTAAAATGAGCTAGGGTTCTGTGGGTGCTTTCTTTATGCGTTGCATACATTATGTTGGGGAGTGTGGGTGATCTAACACTGCATGCATTGGGGGAAGAACGTTATATGGTGTGTGTGCTGGCACTGTATGCACTGTGGAAAGAAAGATGGGTTTTGTTGGGGGACTGAATCCGGTGGTAAAAATATGGTGTGGTCTGCCACTACATGCGAGCAAGGAAGATGGAGCGAATGTGAATGGGGGGCAGTCAGCAATGCGCCCCCTTCCTCGCCACAGCCCTTGACCCAGGACTACAGCGACAAAGACACCGGATGAAAAGGTGTGTGTGTTCTGGCACTGTGTCTACTGGGCAGCAGGGAAAACACCCGGTTTGCTCTGTTACTGCGGGCAAGGGGTGGGGGCGTTCTGGTCCTGGACCCAGTGAGGTGCTTTATGGCACCGCAGGAATGACACACAAACGTGGCATTGAGGTGAAGATGCTAGAGCAGGGGTCTCCAACCTTTACGTTAGCTAGAGCTACTTGTAGTGGAGCCTAACAGTGGAGAGCTACGAGCGTGTGATATCCGGGTGGGGATATTTATAAACCTTAGCATTTTTACCAATATTCTTTGGGCCCTATTATTGGACTACCACACAAATATCCTGTAATTTTTGTGTCCCTTCCTTTGCATTTTATGCAGGCTTTCTACATGCTAGGAACACTATTGTTTTCCAAATGGGCATTTCACACTTTCATTAAAAATTTCCAAATTGAAAAATGCTGCTTGAGTTCACTAGTTTTCTTTGAAATGTTTTTATTCTCAGATACCACACATACTCTGTTATTTTGTGTGCCCCTCTGTGTTTTAGCACAGGTTATATTTATAAAGATGTTATATGCTTGTCAAACTGGTTAATCACAAATAAATGCTTCTGTTGTGCTGACAGCAGTTTTTAGGAAATTAAACAGTGGGTTCATGGGTGCCAACTTTTGATTTTCACTACAGGGGCAGAAATATAACATCCGTAATATAACATCCGTAAAGTCCATCCCTCTCTCACCTTCCATGCTACCAAACTTTTAATTCCCCCCTCATCTTTTCTCGCCTTTTCTATTGTTCTTCTCTTTTCTTCGGTCTTCCTGCTTCCCATCTGGCCCCCTTCAAATCTCTTTATCACTCTGCCATCCATACTCTCTGTCTACTCTCTCTCCATGACTCTATCTCCAACTCACTTTCTTACCTAGGATGGCTTCCTTTCCACTGCCAACTTAAGTTTCACTTCCTTTGTCTTGTCTTTAAATCTCTTCATAATCTCGCCCCTCCTTACCTCTCTTCTCTCCTCTCATTCTATACACCCTCTCGCTCCCTTCAGTCTGCTAATCTCTTCTTACTTTCTGCCCCCCCACCACATGTGCCTCTTCTCGTTTCCACTCCTTTCAGCTCCTTGCCCCCTTGCACTGGATTTCCCTACCTCTCTCTATCCGTTCTTCCCCCACCTATTCCTCCTTCCGCTCCTCATTAAAATAACTTTTTCTTCACTCCCCTCCATGATACCTTCCCCTCTTTCCATTCCCTCCCTCCCTTTATTACCTCTCCCTGTCCTCCTTATCTTTATCTTTCCCGTCTCTCTTATGATCTCCTCTCTTTTATCGCTCACTTCACTTATTTTTTCTCTCCTTCTCTTTTCTCCTTACCTCCCCTCCCCTCTCTTCTTGCAAATTGTTCTAAATGCCGATTTTAAGACTTGATTCATGTATACTATTTTGCTTCTACTGTTCCATGTTTGATGTGTTTCTTGCTGTTTACTGTAAATTGCCTTGGATGAAGGCGCTATATAAAATAATAAATAAATAAATAAAATATCCCCACCTCCACCCTGAATATAAGCAAGCAACCAGCCCAACCCATACCCTGGCCAAACCCATTTTATAACACTTTCTTTTATAAGGCATTGCAAAAAGTAATACGATTAACAACCTGTAGTTTTGAATATATAACATCTCAGCATCGGTCTGTCAACCTGCTGAGCTACCCTGGTAGGCTTCTACTGTACAACGTGTCTATGGATCGCTTAATGTACTAAAAGTGGGTATACATGTGTCATGGAACTGATTTAAAGAGGAAATGTACAGTGTGGAGTTTGGAAAGAAGCCACATGAAAGAAATTGCACCATTTTTTAAATATTATTTTGAACATTTCCAGGCGAGCGGCAGTGCTACTGTGATATTTTCATTGCTTGGTCACAATGATCCTGATCCTGTCCGAGGCCCTCCGACATCTCTGGCAAACAAGAGCAGCTTGCTTAAGCAAGACAGTGTCGTGTGGGCGCACAAGGCCAACTGTGGTACTACAGTCTGCCTGCAAAAGCAGAACGTGATACTGACATCTGTCAGTGAATTTACAAGCAGCTCCACTTGGCACAGCAGCCAAGCTCCCCGCCCGCAATTGAGACAACCAGGGTTCAGATCCTGAACAGGGAAAATAGCCACAAAACACACCATTAAATAAACACTTTCTTAAGTTAAATTAAGAGAAACAAATTCTGGGGGGGATAAAAGCTATTATATCCCCCCACTTAAAATTGTGGGGGGGATTTGTACTCCCCATGTCCTACGCCCATGTGTCTAGTCTAAGGGATATTCTTCACTTGCACCCACCCTGCTCCTAAGGGACCCTAGGAAGAGTACACCTACCAGGATGGTGGGTTCTAGTGGTAACACCACTACTGAAGACAGTTCTTGTTTAGAAACAGGAGTTTCCTTGGGGCTCAGAACAGCATTGATCAAGCACAGGTGAAAGCTGTGGAAAACAAGGAGAAGGGGAAGTCCCTTTATAGCAAACTAGCGGTACCACCCGGTGTTGCCTGGGTCTCTACCCAACATGCACGTGGGAGTCTGCTATAGCCTTGTGTATATTTATTTGTATCATAACTTCCTATTTTTGAAAAATAACAAAATCGGTAATCTCCCAAAAACCGCCTATACTAATAGCACAGTGCCGGACCCTGCTACACCCCTGCACAGGGCGAATGGGTGGGGTTGGTCAAATGTCACTATCGCCAGTATACCCCAGACTGGTATGTCGACCTTGTTTCTTAACTTCCTATTATTGGAAAAATGTTGCAACATGGACATTCTCCCAAAATTGCCTATACTGATAGCACAGTGCCGGACCCCACCCCGTGCACGGTGAATGGGTGGGGTTGGTCAGAGTTCACTATTGCCAGTACACCCCAGACTGGTATGCCGACCTCGGCCCAAAATGTAAGCCCACCATCTGTTGTGAGGCTGGAGCCAGCAATTGCTAAATCGGCAATCTCCTGAAACCGCCTAAACTGATAGCACATGGCCAGACCCCGCCCTATGCAGGTCGAATGGGTGTGGTTGATCAAATTTCAATATCGCCAGTACACCCCATACTGGTATGCCGACCGTGGGCCTGAATTTCAGCCCGCTAACTGTTATGGGCTGGAGCCAACCCCGAACATGCAAACACACTTTCACAAATATATATATATATTCAGTGAAAAAACGTTGTTAAAGGGACCTTATGGTTAAGTTGCGCTACTAAAAACCTATGAAATTCAGTGAAAAAACTTTGTTAAAGGGACGTTATGGTTCCAAGTAAAACCGAAAAACCCTTGAAATTCGCAAGTTATGGTAAGCTAAGCAACCGTAACTCATGCCACCATCGTGCACTGCTAAGCCTAACACCCAGGACATCAAAGATGACATCACAAATGTCATTGATGACATCACTGATGACATCACATGTCTGGCTCCCCCTTTTTTTTTTACTGACATATCTAGGCCACATGTTTTTCTTCAGTAACAGTTAGGAACTAAGAATTGTAAACGCACTATATTTGTAGACTTATACTTCAAGTATGTTCTTACAATAATTCCCTTATGGTTCAGTTATATCATATGAAACATATACATAGGGGAAGACACAGCCTTGAAAGACAGCAATCCTTTTTGTACATTAAAATAATCAGTAGAGTTGTCAGCACTTTCTGATAGTTCTGATGTTTTTTCCTTACTGTACTTTTCCTGTATATGCTCCTATTTTTATATGTTGTACTCACACTATTTACCTTAGGGTCCAAGCACATCATGTGATATATATACATAGGGTAAGTAACAGCTTAGAAA
This sequence comes from Ambystoma mexicanum, assembly GCF_040938575.1. Taxonomy (NCBI): domain Eukaryota; kingdom Metazoa; phylum Chordata; class Amphibia; order Caudata; family Ambystomatidae; genus Ambystoma; species Ambystoma mexicanum. The sequence continues at coordinate 1,103,253,285 of NC_090930.1, read as the reverse complement.
CAGAGCAATCATTTCTTTGCATAAAGGTAATCAGTTAGGTTATGAACACTTTCTGCTCTGCTACTACTGCTGTTTTTTTTTTTACTTCTATTTCCTTGTATATATTCATATTTGTGTATGGTGTTGTCTCTTTGTGTTTTGTCTATAATAATGCAATTATGTAGTAAGTGGGTTTTATTACCTACTTATCACATGTTTCACAGTACGCAAAACTCTAATAAGAAAACAGTTATCATTTCACTATTCAACATGGCAAGCTTATGAATATTGCACCTCCATCATGTATGCTGCACACAATGCCTATGTTTGTACATGAGTACCTTAGTATACTGGATTGAACTTAATAATAGAATGCTATTTATATCAATGCATGGCTTAATGCCCTAATTAGCACTTGATATTTATTCCAAAAATCCTTCACACTTTGTTTATTAACATTACACTAAGAATCCCTTGTGCAGACTTTTCATGAAAGGTAAATGCACATGTGATGTCATCAGTGATGTCATCAATGACATTTGTGATGTCATTTTTGATATCCTGGGTGTTAGGCATAGCAGTGCATGGTGATGGCGCAAGTTATGGTTGCTTAGCTTACCATAACTTGCGAATTTCAAGGGTTTTTTGGTTTTACTTGGAACCATAACTTCCCTTTAACAAAGTTTTTTCACTGAATTTCATAGGTTTTTAGTAGCGCAACTTAACCATAACGTCCCTTTAACAAAGTTTTTTCACTGAATTTCATTGGTTTTTATTAGTGCAACTTTACCATAACGTCCCTTTAAAAAAGTTTTTTCATTGAATTTCATAGCTTTTTATTAGTGCAACTTAACCATAACGTTCCTCTAACACATTTTTTTACAGAATTTCATAGGTTTTTATTAGTGCAACGTAACCATAATGTCCTTTTCAATGGATGAAGACCACTAGCATCCTAGCTTCTCAAAGTGGGAACCCGGGGTGGTAAAAAAAAGATGTTTCTTCCCAAACCGGAACGCCTGCGGCGTCTCGGTGTGGGAAGGAAAATCTTTTACCAAGATGGACACCATGGAAAGGGAAGGCGGGGTGTATAAAGAGAACACAACAGGGCATCGGCAGGGGGTGGGGGGACCAGGAGAGAGACACGGGGCATGAGCGGGGGGTGGGGGGAACAGGGGAGAGACACGGGGAATGAGCGGGGGGGGAACAGGGGAGAGACACGGGGCATGACCGGGGGGTGGGGGCAACAGGAGAGACACAGGGCATGAGCTAGGGAGTGGGGGAAAAAGGAGAGAGACACAGGGCATGAGCGGGGGGTGGGGGTACAGGAGGGAGACACGGGGCATGAGCAGGGGGTGGGGGGTACAGGAGGGAGATTCGGGGCATGAGCGGGGGGTGGGGGGAACACGAGATAGACACGGAGCATGTGCGAGGGGTGGGGGGTCCAGGAGGGAGACACGGAGCATGAACGGGGGGTGGGGGGTAACACAAGGGAGACACAGGGCATGAGCGGGGGGTGGGAGGAACAAGGCAAACACGGGGCATGAGCGGGGGATGGGGGTACAAGAGGGAGACACGGGGCATGAGCGGGGGTGGGGGGAACAAGGCAAACACGGGGCATGAGCGGGGGATGGGGGTACATGAGGGAGACACGGGGCATGAGCGGGGTTCGGGGGAACAAGAGAGAGACACGGGGCATGAGCGGGGGGTGGGGGAACAGGAGGGAGACACGGGGCATGAGCAGGGAGTGGGGGCAACAAGAGGGAGACACGGGGCATGAGCGGGGTGGGTGGGGGTAACACGAGGGAGACACAGGGCATGAGCGCATGTGGGGGGTAACATGAGGGAAACACGGGGCATGAGCAGGGGGTGGGGGTAACACGAGGGAGACACAGGGCATGAGAGCAGGGGTTGGGGGGGTACACGAGGTAGACACGGGGCATGAGCGGGAGGCAGGGGGGGTACACGAGGTAGACACGGGGATGAGCGGGGGGTGGGGGGAACACGAGGGAGACACGGGGCATGAACGGGGGGTGGGGGAACACGAGGGAGACACGGGGCATGAGCGGGGGGTAACACGAGGGAGACAAAGGGCATGAGCGGGGAGTGGGGGTAACACGAGGGAGACACGGGGCATGAGCAGTGGGTGGGGGGGAACAGGGCAGACACGTGGCATGAGCGGGGGGTGGGGGAACAGGGGAGACACGGGGCATGAGCGGTGGGTGGAGGGAAAGGAGGGGGACACAGGGCATGAGCGGGGGTGGGGTGGAACAGGGTAGACACGGGGCATGAGCGGGGGGTGGGGGGAACAGTGGAAACACGGGGCATGAGCAGGGGGTGGGGGGGAATTGGAGGGAGACACAGGGCATGAGCGGGTGTGGGGGGAACAGGGCACTCACGGGGCATGAGCGGGGGGAACAGGCAAGACACGGGGCATGAGCAGGGGGTGGGGGGAAAAGGAGGGAGACACAGGGCATGAGTGGGGGGTGGAGGCAACAGGGGAGACACGGGGCATGAGCGGGGGGTCAGGGGGAACAGGGGAGACACGGGCATGAGCAGGGGGTGGGGGGAAAAGGAGGGAGACACGGAGCATGACCAGGGGGTGGGGAGGAACAGGGGAGACACGGGGCAGGAGTGGGGGATGGGGGGAACAGGGCAGACACGAGGCATGAGCGGGGGGTGGGGGGAACGGGAGGGAGACACGAGGCATGAGCGGGGGGTGGGGGGAACAGGGCAGACACGGGGCATGAGCAAGGGGTGGGGGGGAACAGGGGAGACATGGGGCATGAGTGGGGGGTGGGGGGGAACAGGGGAGACACGGGGCATGAGCAAGGGTGGGGGGGAAAGGAGGGAGACACGGGGTATGAGCGGGGGGGAAAGGAGGGAGACATGGGGCATGAGTGGGGGGTGGGGGGAACAGGGGAGACACGGGGCATGAGCGGGGGGTGGGGGGAAAGGAGGGAGACAAACGGCATAAGCGGGGGGTGGGGGGAAACAGGGAAAACACGGGGCATGAGTGCGGGGAAACAGGGGAGACACAGCGCATGAGCGGGGGTGGGGGGAACAGGGGAGACACGGGGCATGAGCAGGGGGTTGGGGGGGAATGGGAGGGAGACACACGAGGCATGAGCGGGGGTGGGGGGAACAGGGCAAACACGGGGCATGAGCGGGAGAACAGGGCAAACATGGGGCATGAGCAGGGGTGGGGGGTACAGGAGGGAGACACAGGGCATGAGCATGGGGTGGGGGGAAACGGGAGGGAGACACGAGGCATGAGCGGGGGTGGGGGGAACAGGGCAAACATGGGGCATGAGCGGGAGGTGGGGAGAACAGGGCAAACACGGGGCATGAGCAGGGGGTGGGGGGTACAGGAGGGAGACACAGGGCATGAGCGGGGGTGGGGGGAACAAGAGAGAGACACGGGGCATGAGCGGGGGGTGGGGGGAACCCGAGGGAGACACGGGGCATGAGCGGGGAGTGGGGGCAACAGGAGGGAGACACGGGCATGAGCGGGGGGTGGGGGTACAGACAGGAGGGAGACACGGGGCTTCAGCGGGGGGTGGGGGGGTAACACAAGGGAAACACGGGGCATGAGCAGGGGGTGGGGGGAACACGAGGGAGACACGGGCATGAGCGGGGGGTGGGGGGCAACAGGAGAGACACGGGGCATGAGCAGGGGGTGGGGGGTACACGAGGTAGACACGGGGCATGAGCGGGAGGTGGGGGGTACACGTAGTAGACACAGGGCATGAGCGGGGGGTGGGGGGTAACACGAGGGAGACACGGGGCATTAGCAGGGGTGGGGGGAACAGGAGGGAGACACGGGACATGAGCAGGGGCTGGGGGAACAAGGCACACATGGGGCATGAGCGGGCGTGGGGGGAACAGGGCAGACACGGGGCATGAGCGGGGGATGGGGGAAGAGGGGAGACATGGGGCATGAGCGGGGGGTGGGAGAAAAGGAGGGAGACACGGGGCATGAGCGGGGCATGGGGGGAAAAGGAGGGGGACACGGGGCATGAGCGGGGGTGGGGGGAACAGGAGGGAGACATCGGGCATGAGCAGGGGGTGGGGGGGAACAGGGCACACACGGGGCATGAGCGGTGGGTGGGGGAACAGGGGAGACACGGGGCATGAGCGGGGGTGGGGGAAAAGGAGGGAGACACGGGGCATGAGCGGGGGGTGGGGGGAGCGGGAGGGAGATACGGGGCATGAGCGGTGGGTGGGGGGTCAAAGGAGGGAGACACGGGGCATGAGCGGGGAGCGGAGGGGAACAGGGGTGACACGGGTTATGAGCGGGGGGTGGAGGGGAACGGGAGGGAGACACGAGGCATGAGCGGGGTGTGGGGGGGAACAGGGGAGACAGAGGACATGATCGGGGGTGGGGGGTACATGAGGGAGACACGGGGCATGAGCGGGGTTGGGGGGAACAAGAGAGAGACATGGGGCATGAGCGGGGGCTGGGGGGAACAGGAGGGAGACACGGGGCATGAGCAGGGAGTGGGGGCAACACGAGGGAGACACGTGGCATGAGTGGGGTGGGTGGGGGTACAGGAGGGAGACACAGGGCATGAGCGCATGTGGGGGGTAACATGAGGGAAACACGGGGCATGAGCGGGGGGTGGGGGGTAACACGAGGGAGACACGGGGCATGAGAGCAGGGGGTGGGGGGGTATACGAGGTAGACACGGGGCATGAGCGGGAGGTGGGGGGGTACACAAGGTAGACACGGGGCATGAGCGGGGGGTGGGGGGAACACGAGGGAGACACGGGGCATGAGCGGGGGGTGGGGGGAACACTAGGGAGACACGGGGCATGAGCGGGGGGTAACACGAGGGAGACAAAGGGCATGAGCGGGGGGTGGGGGTAACACGAGGGAGACACGGGGCATGAGCAGTGGGTGGGGGGAACAGGGCAGACACGTGGCATGAGCGGGGGGTGGCGGGAACAGGGGAAACACGGGGCATGAGCGGCGGGTGGGGGAAAGGAGGGGGACACAGGGCATGAGCGGGGGTGGGGTGGAACAGGGGACACACGGGGCATGAGCAGGGTTGGGGGGGACAGTGGAACCACAGGGCATGAGCGGGGGGCGGGGGGGAATGGGAGGGAGACACGGGGCATGAGCAGGTGTGGGGGGAACAGGGCACTTACGGGGGATGAGCGGGGGGAGCAGGCAAGACACGGGGCATGAGCGGAGGGTGGGGGAAAAGGAGGGAGACACGGGGCTTGAGCGGGGGTGGGGGGGAAAAGGAGGGAGACACGGGGCATGAGCAGGGGGTGGGGGGGAACAGGGGAGACATGGGCATGAGCAGGGGGTGGGGGGAAAAGGAGGGAGACACGGAGCATGAGCAGGGGGTGGGGAGGAACAGGGGAGACACGGGGCAGGAGCGGGGGATGGGGGAACAGGGGAGACGCGAGGCATGAGCGGGGGGTGGAGGGAACGGGAGGGAGACACGAGGCATGAGCGGGGGGTGGGGGGAACAGGGCAGACACGGGGCATGAGCAGGGGGTGGGGGGAACAGGGGAGACATGGGGCATGAGTGGGGGGTGGGGGGGAACAGGGGAGACACGGGGCATGAGCAAGGGTGGGGGGGAAAAGGAGGGAGACACGGGGTATGAGCGGGGGGTGGGGGGGAAAGGAGGGAGTCACGGGGCATGAGCGGGGGTGGGGGGAACAGGGGAGACACGGGGCATGAGCGGGGGGTGGGGGAAAAGGAGGGAGACACACGGCATGAGCGGGGTGGGGGGAAACAGGGAAGACACGGGGCATGAGTGGGGGTGGGGGAAACAGGGGAGACACAGGGCATGAGCGGGGGTGGGGGGAACAGGGGAGACACAGGGCATGAGCGGGGGGGTGGGGGGGAATGGGAGGGAGACACACGAGGCATGAGCGGGGGTGGGGGGAACAGGGCAAACACGGGGCATGAGCGGGAGAACAGGGCAAACATGGGGCATGAGCGGGGGTGGGGGGTACAGGAGGGAGACACAGGGCATGAGCGTGGGGTGGGGGGAACAGGGGAGACACGGGGGATGGGGGGAAACGGGAGGGAGACACGAGGCATGAGCGGGGGTGGGGGGAACAGGGCAAACACGGGGCATGAGCAGGGGGTGGGGGGTACAGGAGGGAGACACGGGGCATGAGCGGGAGAACAGGGCAAACATGGGGCATGAGCGGGGGTGGGGGGTACAGGAGGGAGACACAGGGCATGAGCGTGGGGTGGGGGGAACAGGGGAGACATGGGGCATGAGCGGGGGGTGGGGGGAAAAAGGGAGGGAGACACAAGGCATGAGCGGGGTTGGGGGGGAACAGGGCAAACATGGGGCATGAGCGGGAGGTGGGGGGAACAGGGCAAACACGGGGCATGAGCAGGGGGTGGGGGGTACAGGAGGGAGACACGGGGCATGAGCGGGGGTGGGGGGAACAAGAGAGAGACACGGGGCATGAGCGGGGGTGGGGGAACACGAGGGAGACACGGGGCATGAGCGGGGAGTGGGGGCAACACGAGGGAGACACGGGGCATGAGCGGGGGGTGGGGGTACAGGAGGGAGACACAGGGCTTCAGCGGGGAGTGGGGGGCTAACACAAGGGAAACACGGGGCATGAGCAGGGGGTGGGGGGAACACGAGGGAGACACGGGGCATGAGCGGGGGGTTGGGGGCAACAGGAGAGACACGGGGCATGAGTGGGGGGTGGGGGGGCACACAAGGTAGACATGGGGCATGAGTGGGAGGTGGGGGGGTACACGTGGTAGACACGGGGCATGAGTGAGGGGGTGGGGGGTAACAAAAGGGAGACACGGGGCATGAGGAGGGGGTGGGGGTAACACGAGGGAGACACGGGGCATTAGTGGGGGGTGGGGGGAACAGGAGGGAGACACGGGACATGAGCAGGGGCTGGGGGGGAAAAAGGCACACATGGGCATGAGCGGGGGGTGGGGGGAACAGGGCAGACACGGGGCATGAGCGGGGGATGGGGGAAGAGGGGAGACATAGGGCATGAGCGGGGGGTGGGGGGAAAAGGAGGGAGACACGGGGCATGAGCGGGGGGTGGGGGGAACGGGAGGGAGACACGGGGCATGAGCGGGGCATGGGGGGAAAAGGAGGGGGACACGGGGCATGAGCGGGGGTGGGGGAACAGGAGGGAGACACGGGGCATGAGCGGGGGGTGGGGGGGAACAGGGCACACACGGGGCATGAGCGGTGGGTGGGGGGAACAGGGGAGACACGGGGCATGAGTGGGGGTGGGGGGAAAAGGAGGGAGACATGGGGCATGAGCGGGGGGTGGGGGGAACGGGAGGGAGATACGGGGCATGAGCGGGGGGTGGGGGGTCAAAGGAGGGAGACACGGGGCATGAGCGGGGAGTGGAGGGGAACAGGGGTGACACGGGGCATGAGCGGGGGTGGGGGGGAACGGGAGGGAGACACGAGGCATGAGCGGGGTGTGGGGGGGAACAGGGGAGACACAGAACATGAGCGGGGGTGGGGGAACAGGGGAAACACGGGGCATGAGCGGGGGGTGGGGGGAAACGGGAAGGAGACATGAGCGGGGGGTGGGGGGAACAGGGCACACACGGGACAAGAGCAGGGGGTGGGGGGTACAGGAGGGAGACACAGGACATGAACGGGGTGTGGGGGGAACAGGAGAGAGACACGGGGCATGAGCGGGGGTGTGGGCGAACAGGAGGGAGACACGAGGCATGAGCGGGGGGTGGGAGGGAATGGGAGGGAGACACGAGGCATGAGCGGGGGTGGGGGGGAACAGGGGAGACACGGGGCATGAGCGGGGGTTGGGGGGGAATGGGAGGGAGACACGGGCCATGAGCGGGGGGATGGGGGGAACGGGAGAGAGACACAGGGCATGATCGGGGGTGGGGGGAACAGGCGAGAGACACAGGCCATGAGCAGGGGGTGGGGGGAACGGGAGAGAGACAAGGGGCTTGAGCAGGGGGTGGGGGAGCGGGAGGGAGACACAGGGCTTGAGCGAGGGGTGGGGGGGAACAGGAAGGAGACATGAGGCATGAGTGGGGGGTGGGGGGAACAGGGCACACACGGGGCTTGAGCAGGGGGTGGGGTGTACAGGAGGGAGACACGGGGCATGAGTGGGGGGTGGGGGGAACAGGAGAGAGACACGGGGCATGAGCGGGGGCAGTGGGGGAACAGGAGGGAGACAAGAAGCATGAGCGGGGGTTGGGGGAACAGGGGAGACACGGGGCATGAGCGGGGGGTGGGGAGGGGAACGGGAGGGAGACATGGGCCATGAGCAGGGGGTGGGGGGAACGGGAGAGAGACACGGGGCATGATCGGGGGGTGGGGGGAACAGGAGAGAGACAAGGGCCAAGAGCAGGGGGTGGGGGGAACGGAGAGAGACAAGGGGCTTGAGCGGGGGGTGGGGGGAGTGGGAGGGAGACACAGGGCTTGAGCGGGGGGTGGGTGGGAACAGGAGGGTGACACGGGGCATGAGCAGGGGGTGGGGGAACGCGAGGAAGACACAGAGGTTACTATGCAGCGCTCTGATTAAACGATAAACAAAGATGGTGGGCGTCTCTCACAATACGACGCACTGCACACTTCACCGCTGCCAATAGCAAAGCACGTCAGATGTCCCCAGACATCACACAAGCCGCTTGCCCAATCCCCGTCCTGTCCGCGGAGCGAACAGGGAAGTGTGTCCGCAAAGCATACACAGATATCACTAATTATTTTCACTTACATTTTTGTCATTTTTAAAAAACTATTAGACGGATTTACACCAAATAAAAAAAGCACGCTTTTGGGACCAAGCCGCCACTCCCGCCGCAAATTTGGTGTAAATTCGTCCAGCGGTTTGGACTGTAGGCGTGAGCAAAATTTTTCCCATTATGCCTATGGGAAAAAATGAAGTTTTGGGACCCCCCTATAACTTTGCCCCCCCTGGACCAAACCTCACCAAACTTTGTATTTTTTGCAAAGTTTGGTGAGGATTCGTCCAGGGGGAGCGAAGTTATAAGCCGCCCAAAAAGTGCTCTTCCCATGGAAACAGCAACTTAACCATTACTACATGGCTACTACTGTGGCCATGTAATATATATATATATATATATATATATATATATATATATATATATATATATATATATATATATATATATATATATATATATATATATTCTTGTAGTGACCAGACCTTACGTCCGTGGTTTAAATTTGCACTCACAGCTTCTCAAATCTGTTGGTTACGATAGTGAAAAGTTACAACATGAACATCACAGTAGTCCAACTTGCTTCTCAGTTAAAATTGCCATTATTCCATCAATCTGTTAAAAAACATCATTCAGCCATTACCCAACAATACATTTCGGGAGGCAAACAAACAGACGCGTTTCGCCACTCCTAGTGGCTTGATCACATAGTTTTTACATTCAACTTCCTTCATTAAGTAATCACTCCGATTGCCTTAGGTTACCATAGAAAGAGGACTATTCCGCCATCTTGTAATGTAGTCACAAACCATTTCAGGCATTTTGATGACACATAGATACAAAAAAGAACATTTCATATTAGGCGTAATCCATTGTTTAAATACAGAGATAATTTACAGAGATAATTTACAATTCCTACTTAATAGCATCGTATCTCTATTTACATTTTTGGCACTTTCGATCCCCCCAAAAAATATATATAGATGAAAACAACAGAATTATAGTGAAGTGATGGGTTAGGAAGCCAAAGGCAGGGGAGCGCTCTGGTGGCCGGTAGTTCTCAGGCCATGAACAGCTTAACACGGTTTCAACACTAATAAACATGGGACATTTCTATAGTAAATACCTAGCTCAAACACATTAATTATTATTTAATATAGCAAACATTCTGAATACAGGCAGAAAGGGTTAAACAGCATGACCAAAAAGAAAAAAAAAGGTATTGCATATGCCGCAAGAGGCTACTGTTGTAAAACAGCAAAGAGCAAGGAGGAATGCAGAGTGGCACACCAGGGACATCAGTGACAGCATTGATGAAAGCCTGAGGTGGTAGCTGGGACCAATGTGCAGTGAATGCTTACAGGCAAGAGGTAAGGAGGGGAAAGGTCAGTGGCATGTAGTGTGAGGAATCCAATGGTGTCATCACTTCTTTCCCAGCGGTGACCTCTCCCGAGGTTGGAAGGGGACGGCAGCCACTACCTGATCCTGACCCTGGGGCCAGCTATATGAGGGAGGAACACATGGGTGGGGGACAGCCTCCAGGAGAGTATCATGGCAACATCGGACGGGACATGGAATCCCCCCTTTTCTTTTGAGGATACCCCTTCCATGCCCAATGTCATAATGGCATATATTTATAACTCCCCGCATCCACCTGAGAAGGGTACTGAAGACCTTTCACAAGATCTGTATGTAAACCATCAAAATCTGGCTTGCCTTTTAAGACTTTTAACAACACCTTCTCAGACTCTATCTTCAAGCCATCCAGAGCTGACTGGCCTTAAAGATTACTGAGAACACTTACCCAGACTGTAAATTTAAAGTCGTCAAGAATGGACTTCCATTCCCATAACTACAAGAATAATGTGATGAAAAAGATGAGTTGAATAATGCAGATCAAGACCAAGAGCGCAAGTTGCACTCTTGCTGTTGGAGTTCATACCTGCAGCCGGGAAATGTAAAGAGGCAAAGCAGCTGATTGAAGCGGGATGCTGGCGGGAGAAAGCTGCTCCTCTCAGTATGAGGTGAGTGATTGTGGAGCTGGAGAGAGGTCCGTGGAGCCGACCCGCTCGGGGACAAGGAAAAGGGAAGCTGATCGCAAGAGAGATCAGGCTGCCAGAATGCCAGAATCAAACAGAGGGCTTGTGGGCATTTGCAGGTGTTGGTAGGCAGCCTTTGCCTTACCGAAGCTCGAAGCAGAAGAGCCCAGCAGAAACCGTGAGAGGCAGAGAAGCCGAGGAACATAGGTGGTGAGAATGAAGGAAACAACCACCATCGGCTTGCACAGGAGAAACAGAACACGCCAGCAAGAACCGGATAGCCCACCCAAGGGAAGCCCTGCCAAACCTTAATAATTGTTATTGAAGCACATGAAAGAAAGAACAAGTGAGCATTTCTTCAAAAGGGAGAACAGAACAAAAGGTAGAGTCTTTCGGGTGTGTAAGTATATGCAATACACATATAAGAGAAGCTATGACAGGATAATATATCAGGCAGATACAATACCTGATAAAGTAAACATAAGAGACTATCAAGTTTGGAAGTGTGCACAGAGCCCACATGAGAAAATCCCTAGCAGGAAAGTATACCAGGCAAATTAAAGGTGCATAGAAAGAAAATACATATGTAATAAAAACCATGGCAGGAAACTATATCAGGCATTTGCAAGTGTGTTCATATAAGAAAGCTCTGGCAGGAGAGTATACCAGGAAGTTGCAAGTCTCAAGCCTTGGCAGGAGAGTATAGCAGGCAGTTGAAAGTGTGTTCATATAAGAAAGCTCTGGCAGGAGAATATACCAGGCAGTTGCAAGTGTGTGCATATGAGAAGGTCCTGTCAGGAGAATATACCACACAGTTGCAAGTGTATTCATATAAGAAAGCACTGACAAGAGAGTATACCAGGTAGTTGCAAGTTTGGTTATAGGAGAAAGCCCTGGTAGGGAAGCACACCAGGCAAGGACAAGCTGAATAGTGTATATGAAATCCATCACCTAAAGAGGTCCTGAGATGTATATATATCAGGACTAGCAACAAGTCTGTGTTAAAACATAAAGAAGAGGAGTGAAATCCTGGCAAAGGACAGGTATCCTACCAGGATACCCACTCACAGCCAAGTTATTGTGTGTACCAGTTGCATTGTTGATCAAGAGAAGAGGAGTGAACACCTGGCAAGGAAGTACTGCAGTTATACTACTGAGATACAGACTTAACAGCCAAGTCCTGTTGCTAATCAGTTGTGTTGTTGATCAAGAGAAGAGTGAAAAACTGGCAGGAGAGTACACCACGTATCCTAACAAGTTAAAGACTAATACCCAAGTTGTTTTCTGTACCAGTTGTGTTGTTGATCAAGAGAAACTCAAGGAACTAATATGTTTATTATAAAACAGAGTGAAGAGAAATCCAGTGGAAGGGAGCCACCCTCTGGAACAAGATACTGTATCCTTCTGAAACTTTTGTTTTGGAGTTACACATTTTCCTTTTTGAACATTTATATACTACTAAAAGCCAAAGACAAGTCCTTTTCGAATTAGAGTTGATTTATAGAATGTGAGGGCCAGAATAGTACTTTGGACACAGGACGTTTTACTGTGGACATTCTGACATCTGACGACCCTTAGTTTTGTTTGAGGTTATGGCCAAAACCAAAAGTCTCAGTGTTCGTGTTTTATTCCTGGTTCCTCACAGTAGGCACCAGTGGAAACGGGCTGCAGCTGGTCTGCCTCATGGCAGAGGCCTCTGATGATGGGAACAAGAGCATTGCAATATGCAAGAGGGACCTCCCTCAAACCCTGTCGAAGAGGCTGCACGGGTAAAAAGCACATCAGCGGGACTCTATCCTAGGCACCGTTTGCCAGCCCATGCACCGGAGTGTGAGCATTCCGTGATCTATCCAATTCCAGGCATAGAATTGGATTTGAGAAACCATTGATATTGAGAAGAAAAAAGATGGCATAGGGAAACAGTTACAGGGATAGGATGGAGAAAATCATTTCTCTTCCACTTTGTTACAGGTTCTTTCAAACACAAATTAGCACATCTGGAAGGGTAAAAGGGCAGTGTCTGGCACCTACACCAACCACTTAAGCAGCTCCAACTTTCAGTTAAGATGAGCGCAGCAGGATACATCTCGATTAAAAAAACAAATGGTGTCATTTCTTCACACTGAACAAAGAGTGACAGTCTCAAGCAACCTGTACGGTGGGAAAAAAGGTTTTTTAAGGAATATAACTGAGGCATATGTGGATTTTTGTTATTTCCCTTGCAACTACGAAGTACCTTTAACACACTATTTTCACTGAGTTTCAACTTTTTTTTAAAATTTAAACTTACCCCTAACTTCCCTTAATCAAATATGTTTAACAAAATATTTTTAAATGCAATACATCATCATACGGATGATGGAAACAGGGCACAGCTTGCAGCCTGGCCCAGTGGACTGTTTACCAGGGACAGGTTCCTGTGCAATGATTTGTGCACCATGAGCCAACTGAGGGGCCCATCAGTTGCTTTGTCCAGGGCATAGCCCTCAGCCATGCCCCAATGGGCCCTCCATACAGTGTGCGTTTTTTAATCATGACCTGGCCTCCATGCCACCCATAGTGGGCAACAGTTTGTCCAGGGTATGCCCTTTTTTGGCCATAGACTGGGCCCCCACTGAAACCATATGGAGTAGCCACTTTCCATGCCCTGCACCTGAAGTGCAGGTGCAATGCAAAACATTGGTATGCCACAAAATTAGTTCATTTATTTTAAAAGTCATAATTTTAGTTCAAACGCTCACAAAAAGCGTCCACACATGTGTTCATCCTCCCATGCCAAATTTGGAATCAGCCCGGCTTGGACGGGCAAGCACTGATCATTTCCCAAGTCAGGGCCAGTCTGACTCTGACTCAGACACTGACTCTGACACACACACACACGCATGCATTTACATGAACATGCATGCACATGTACGCACACACATGCACACGCACACACACACCCACACACACAGCATCCATAGGCTCTGTAATCAGCACCTTAACAACCTTGCAAACCTATTTATTTTGTTATCTTATCAGCAGCAATTGGGGGGCTCATCTATAATGGGGGACGGAGTGTTGGCCAACCCGTTTGGATGAACCTCCATGCCAGTCCAGTGAAAAGCAACAAGCAATCCCTCAGCTGCAACAAGAAGCTGTGGGAGCGCTCCTGGGCTGGCTTGAACTGTCATAAGGAAACACAGTACATACTCAGGTATTGCAGCTGCAGAAGGGGATGTTAAACTCATATTAACATATTCTCAGAGTTTATCTGCTGGTGAGCCTCTCATTCTACCACTTTTGACATCCAGTGATGAGTCTGAGAATAACGGTGATTATGATAATTAGCAAGATAAAGGGTGATCTGTTATGGACAGACTCACTGGAAGTCACAAAGGGAAAGATGATAGTGCGGTTCAAGCTCCTGAGCAGCTCCATGCATCACCAAACTAGAAGGGTAGTCTCCTCCCTGGGCCAGAATCACCTGTAGGAACCTTCTGTGGATGGACTTCATGCACTACCTACCGATGCAGCATTTGAGGATGACAGTAGAGTAGTGGGACTGAGGAAACAAGAAATCACCTTTTAGTGTCTGCTCAGAAGGATATGCTTCCCTTGCACCACCCCTGTTTTCTAGGGGACACTAGTGAGAGTGGACCAGCCAGGATGGGGCTCTGGTTGGTAACACCACTATTAAAGACAGTTCTTGATTAGCAGTTACCCTTTGACTGTTCATATCCCAGTGTCCATGTCCAATGAGTCATGCAAAGCCAACCTTTGCTTCCCTGGGTCTGCATGATCCATTGGGGGTGCAGGTTGGGGTACAGGCCCTCTGAATGTGTGAGGGGTGCTACTGCATGTCCCCACACATTTAAAGCTGCTGGGGTGTGCTCCATGGGGTGCCCCGACTCCTGCGCGAATGTCCATGAATCAGAAAGTACACTGTGGCTCATGTTCATGTTGCACAGTAGCCAGACAGCAGTCACAGAACTTGGTGTAGCGGATTTTGGAACAGGGATGCATGTGGGAAACAAATGTGAATGTGTGAATGGCTGCGTGTGGGATGAATGAGTTATGTTTCAGTGCACATGTGAATGAAAGAGTGAATGTGCCTGAATGCATTACTGAATGTGTATGAATTCATGAAAAATGCCCACTGCCTGCCAGCCCTCAAATCAGAGGCCCGCTTCCCAGAAAGAGCCGACCTTTCATTTGGGGATGAATTGGAAGAGGGACCTGCTCACCACCACAGTAAACTTTACTTACTTTGGCACACCCAATTCCCCCACAATCCCAAATCAGAGGCCTGGTCACTTGAGCGGGGCGCTGATTTCGCGATATGTTGGGGAGGCGGTGAATTTTTTAAAATTGGGAATCAATGTTAAAGCAATCATGATATCATGATATTTCTTCTGCATTCATTTTTCAAAAACGTGTTTGTTTTTATTAAAAGTCACTTCTAGTTAGTGCAAGAAACCCTGCTTCTAGCTGGCACTGTTAATTTGCAGTAGATGCTTCACACATTACGTTGACTGTCATATCATACTGAAAGAGGTGAGC
This sequence comes from Ambystoma mexicanum, assembly GCF_040938575.1. Taxonomy (NCBI): domain Eukaryota; kingdom Metazoa; phylum Chordata; class Amphibia; order Caudata; family Ambystomatidae; genus Ambystoma; species Ambystoma mexicanum. Next base: position 1,103,238,047 of record NC_090930.1, on the reverse strand, counting down.
TTCTAGGAAAGGAGATTTCAGAACTCAGACAGTAGAGAATCCGGCTCTTAGCCTTAAGAAGGTGGGGTTAATTCCCAAGCATGCTGAAAATTCCACCATGGAGTTAATAGGTACTCTGAGTAGAAACCGTTCACATTTGTAGTTCAGCATGCTTTATACTAGTCGCAAAATGTGTTCCATTTAGGCAGTAAAAAAAACCTGTTCCCAGTTGTCATTGAACATTTGCAGTTTCCCGCATTACACCATTGATAGTCGAGTCACGTAAGTGCACCGGAGAGTGCTGTTCTGCTGGTATTGACCTTTGATTTCCTGTGCTGTACTGCTGTGACTGCAGTTCCTTCTACAGCGTAATTCTAATTACCTTTGAACAGGGGAGTTGCTAGGTCTGGAAAAGATCCGGGGCTAAGCTAATGTCCAGGCTGTCAGGACTCGGGGCTAGCTAGTCTTTTGGCTGTAGCTCCTGAGCTTCTATCCGGGGCTACAGCCAAACGATCCGGGGCTATAGCCCCCTCAGCCCCCCCCTAGCAACGCCCCTGCCTTTGAACTTTGGAAGTGGTACGCTCTGCCTTGAACATTCTGGCTTGTTATATTGGACTTTGCTGTAGTTTAAGAACCAATAGTATTCTGTGTACTTAATGAGTGTTGAGGATAACTTGCAATAGAGGCAGGCTTAAGTTGTCCACCTGATAGTAGATGTACTATCACAACCCGCCCCAGTATAGAAAGTATACTAAGATTTTCCCCTTAATCCAATCCCGATCCCTCATAGGTTTTTTTTATTTGCCACATAGTACGACATCACTTATGACACATGTTTAGTACTAATTTTGTATGAAATTCATTGAGAGCATGATCGGAAGCCCGTTGATGTCCGTTGCAACTCCCTGTTTTCGACAATTGATAATAAAACAGTCGAACAAGACGTTTGCCAACTTCCTGAGTCAGTCTGATTATTTGATGTAAGAGTTATTCTGTATCCCATCCTTTGTATGACCTGTTACTGATTAAGGACCTTAAATTCACTGTCTTTATTCTCCAATAGACAGGAATCATACAGGAAATCACAAATCTCCAGCAAGCACAGCACCTAAGCTGGTGTCACCTGGTTTTGCGGTTTTGTACTCCGGTGATGTCACAAACATCAACTCCATCCTAAAAAACTTAAGGGGTATCCCGATTGGTTAGCTCAAGCCTATTACCTATAGAGCCACTGTACATTTGAATCCTCATTAGTCTAGCATGTCAGATGGCTTTGCCTAAGACTTCCCCAGAAACGATCTATTACATTGTTGCGGGATCGCACGAAGACCATTGACCTGTGCAACATTCTACACCACCCCATGATCAGAGCATCTGGATTGGCTAAAGTGGGTCCTCCCAGGCCTCGGATCCTGTTCTGTTTCAAGGTAATGGGAAGGCGTATGTGTCCCCATTGCTGTCACTGGTCTGATCAGCTAGCCTGGCATTGTGCCTTCAAGTTGCAAGTTTTGGTGGGCAACGCATGTATCAGTCCCCTCTGCTTTGCTGAAAACTGCTTCTCTTCTCACCCTGAGTATATAGCTATTGTTCGGCTCTGTTGGGTCACATCTGCGAAGACCGCAAGACAAAGCTCTCCTGTCTGCAATTATGAGGATTTTATTCTGTATTCTTGCAGGTGGCCTACTGCCTCGGGAATCAGGAATTTTCCACCTGCCCTTGTCCCTGGCTGCGAACACCATCTCTGTGTTTCGTGCTGCTGAGCCTGTATCTCCCTATCCATGTATTTTGAGGCCTATAGTCTCATATGTATTCACTACAGTCATTCTATGGTTTCCCTCTGTGTTCTAATATCTCCTCAGAGGTTATTAGCAATAGAGCCCTGTAGGTTCTTTATATATTCCCGTAGCTCCTTATGATTAGTTGCAATAAAGTGACTGCAAGCTTGGTCCACGCATGTTTAGCTGTCTTGCATTTCTGCATTTCGCTATAGAATAAAAATAGCTTTTGGCAGTATGTAAATGTATCTGTCCTCTATCTACAGAAGGTATAAGCATGCTCTTCATGTATATTTGTGTGTGTCCATGTATCTTCATGCAGGAGTGCAAATTTGCTTCATAACTAACGCTGCTATGCTTCGCTGTCAGTCAAATTGGTCCATTGGTCCATTGATGGGACAGCTGTCTCCTCAAAGCCCTCAAGTGGATACTGTTTGGAAGGCAGTCTTAGAGAGTATCTCTTTGCATATGTAGGATGCATTGGTGGTGAACCGAACAGCGAGTTACATCTTTCATTCTTCATTCTGTGGGTTGACATTTGCATAGGGGACATGAGGGCTATTCCAGGACCCCTCTCTTCAGTAGTATTCACAAACATGATGTGCATTGGAATACGAGGAAGTGGCATGCATTTCTCTCTTCAGTACATACACAGGGGAATGTGCAATATGCAGAAGGATCATTCAATACACCTTTGCTTTTTCCCCCTAACTTGGAGCAGCCAGCCACGGAAATAACTGCTATTCTCCCTCTTTAATCAGGGGGTTGAACAATATTTTTCTTTTGTCTGAAGGTTCAGAATGAATTGTGCTCCCAGCACTAAGGTGGTACTAGGAGCATAGGAATACATTACTGTAGGGAACGTTTGCTCGATACTTTATTCATGAGGGCTGGACAGCACATCACTTGCACTAGTGCATTACCCCCCCTCGATGAAATGCACAGGCCACCTTTATGCATTTGAGGAGCAATATATATTACAGGGCCTGTGGTAGCAACCCTGTAGTTGTGGTTAAGTTGCTCAACTCATAGAAAGAACACTTTTTTGGCAGCTTATAAATTTGGCACCATTCAACGAATCCTCACCAAACTTTGTAAAACAAGTATGCAGGCCCCTCATAATGATTTTGCAAAGTTTGGTGCGGTTTTGTCCAGGAGGGAAAAGTTATAGGAGTGGTCCCAGAGTTTGTGGAATTCCTCGTAGATGCAAAGAAAACAAAATTTTGTTTGATCGCACCTACAGCCCAAACCAATGGATGGATTTTCACAAAATTTAAAAATGGCCAAATAGTAGGTTAAAAGAATGGGTGATATCTGGGTCTGGTCCACCAACTCATTTACTGATTTGGGGTCCGCGGACCCGTATGGGCCAATCAGGGGCCGGTGTGCTGTTTATGGACATCGTACGCACCCATGATTGGATGGTGAAAAACATGAGGATGTCACATTTTTTAAACGGTCGCCATGTTGGATTGTGGACAGCTGCCGCTGTCCACGGATAGCGCAGTGCAGAAAAAGTCTGGAAATCACATTTGGGCATTTTTTGTTGGCCGATAGAGGGCTTGGAAATAGTGGGGAAGTGGAATAAAGTTGACATGGAGCTGTTTTTATATGTGTAAAAGGGGTTTGTAGGTGCCACCGATTCTGCGGTCAATTTTAGTTTCCGCGGACATCATTTGGATGGCACGGGGCCCTGGAAGAGTCTTGTTATTTGAAGGTGTATTGTAAGTACTTGTTATATGGTTTAATTATATTGTGGTGGTTGTGGCCAGTGGCCAGATTCTTGGGGGCAAAAATGCCCCCAAGAATCTGGCCACTGACAACCCATAGTATAGTAATTATAGGTACTGTAGGGGGAGTACACAGTACTTATATAATTAAAGTGTATATGGTATTTATGTACATGTATTTATGATAGTAGGACAATTAAGGATAGGGCTCCTTGATGCGTCCTCTGCCTTTCACACGATCAACCCTTCTTTCCTCATTAAATGTTTACATGATACCTTTAGCATCATGGACCGGGCCCTGGACTGGCTGACCTTTTTTTCCTCACTAATCACCCTTCCAGCTGCAACTGGCCCGTTTCTACTCCACCACCTCACTGTCTACCTGCAGAGTACTCCAGGGTTCTATCCTATCATTGTGGCTCTTCAATATCTATTTCGTCCCTCTGGCTCACCAGATGTCCTTATGCTTTTTTATTTCCAGTGTTATGTTAATGACACACAGCTTTCCTTAAACTTCCCTCTAATTTCTTCTCTTTGTTTTTAATCCCCGATTGTCTGACCGCCATACAGGCATTTTGTGTGGCTAACAATCTGTGTCTCAATGCCAGTAAGATGGAGGTCTTTCTTATTGTGACACCTTTGCCCTGTATTTCTCCTACCCCTCGGGCTGCCCTCTTTAGGCCCTCTACTCTCACCATCCTGTGTCCTGTGAGACCAAAAACCTTGGGGTCATCTTTAAGTCCTCTCTCTCCTTTACTCCTTACATTTTGGAGCTTGTAAAGAAAGCCCACTTTCAGCTTCAACTCCTTATAGGCATTCTACCGTTCCTCACCTTCTTCAAGAAGCTGAACGTGTCTAGAGCCCTGGTCCTCTCTAGGCTGGACTACTGCAACAGCCTCTTCCTTAACCCCCCCCCCTTTGTTGTTTACACCCCCTTTGGCTAATCTAGAATAGGGCTGCAAGACTTATCCTTGGCCTCAAGTGCAGGGATCGTATCACTGCAGCCCTAAAATGTGTACATTGGCTCGTGGGGGTTGCAAGGATGAAATTCAAGATAATCTGTATCATTGACAAGGCTTTCTGGGGCCTGGGACTAACATATCTCCCGCTTTATCTCCCTAAATACTCCCCTGCTAGATCCCTTGTGCTCCTATAACTCAAATTCTCTGCTTGTCCAAAACTTTTTTAAACAGAGAGTGGGATGCATGTCTTTCTCTTCGGCAGGTGCCGCTCTTTGGAACAGCCTTCCTGCTCCTCTTATACTTCAGCTGGACTTCCTTAAATTCCAGAAACTTCTGAAAACTCTGCTTATCTCCTCCTGTTTTACTTAATCCCTTCCCTGCTAAGTCACGCCACTGAGACTGGTGGCCTGGTCCCTCGTAAACCTCACAGGTTCCAGGCCCTATATCGTCTCGAGACCCAACGTCCCCTTCAGCACTGCCCTTGTGGGTATACCGCCTGTCGGCTGTGTACCCCACCCTTGAGACTTCCCTGCCCCAGCAGTTAACCAGTGGCCTCCGACCGTGGCATCTCTTGGCACTTTCCTTTTTGGCTCCTATCAGCACTTGGCAATCCCTGTTCAGCTTTTCATTCATGCACTTCTCTTACTGCACAATGCATATGTGCATTTATAGCAGCAGTGTGTACAATTGTTTGGATAAGCAAGGGAAATGCAGATGCAAAAGATTTCTAGAACATTTCTTAAGTGGCAGTTGGTGTGTGGATGTTTAATATGTTGATAGGGTTGCATGTAGAGTTTTTGGAACTGATTGGTGGATAGATGTATGATTGCTTGAAAGCAGGCAATGAGGGAGTGTTGCAAACATAACAGTAAAAAGGGTCGAAGGGCTGTTTTATGCGATGGTGTGCAAGTGCTATCTGGGTTTTTGAATGATACATGGGCTGCAGAGGGGACTGCAGAGACCGTGGATAGTTATAAAGGTCCATTGATTAGGGTCCTTATTGTATACTACAGAAAAGTATTTGGGACAGAAAATTGTTGCTGTGCTTTTTTCTTTTTCTCTAGTATACAATTATCCATTATTTCTATTAGCATAGTAGAAACTGCCAAGGGAAATGTTGGAGAATCTTATTGAGTCTACTTTACTGAAATATGTAAGGTAGATGGAGTCTATAAGCTTATTTTTTTAGTTCTATTTTTTAACTGTGAAGGTGGTTCCTAAAATAACCTTTTTTGTGTTTTTTTGATTTTGAATGTTATTTTCTTGCAGGAGAGGCCAGGAAGTAAGGTGGGGATGGAAATGAGGGAAGGGGCACCAACCACAGAAATGAAGGGGCAGGTGGACAGAGGAAGATGTAGGGCATGCATTAAATCTAAGGTAGGGGGCAGTGTTTCTCGTGCTCTTAGATTACAGCCTTCAAAGCACTTCAAAATTGCTCCCCCCTGCCCTATGGTCTGTTGCAGTATATACAGAGTACTGTTGTCTTGCACTGATATGGATCAACAGCCTCCTTTATGGCTTGCAAGGTAGATGGTGGGATTTTGCGACCCACAGGAGTAGCCTTTGTGGTGGCAGTATTGGTTGAGGAAGATGTGGTAGAGGAAGTTAGAGGAAGACCGTCGTTCTCAGAGCATCCCGGTGGTTGGATTTGGTGTGGCGGCGCATGGAGGTGGTCGCGGAGGAGTACTGGCCAGGTTGTCTATGACTGAGTGCAATGTTGCACTCAGTGCATTTCACCTTGGTAGCCTTAGCCTTTGGTACACCCCCAATGGTGGTAAAGAACCACCACACCCATGATTCTCTCTGGGTGCTGGAGGTAGGCATTTCCTCTATCTCATCTTCCTGGTCCTCTTGATTCTTTTCTGCATCATTGTGCCTTTTCCGTTGTCCAGGCCCTCAAGCTGCTGTTAGTGGCTGGTGTTGGTGGTGGTGGCTTTTGGGGAGGAGGAATAGCCATGGCTGATGCCATTTTTGAAGTTAAATTGCAGTTGTGATAATATTCTTCCAAGCATGTGCTCTCTCCTGTATTGCAGATGGAAAATCAGTAAGAATAGTTCTAGGAGCTGTGCAAGGGTACATTTCAGCTTGAAACTTCCTAGATCAGCTGAAAATGCAGTTTCAAACTGTTTGCGAAGCGTGGGCCCGTTCTCGAACATGTCATCATGTTGCACCTGTGGTCACGTGACACTCTCTGGACAGTCCACAATGATATCAGACGCTCGCAAATGTCAGCGAACAAATAAACAGTGCGGAAATGTGTTGTCGCAAGTTAGAGTGCACTGGTAAAATCCCATGAAATTCAGTGAACAAAACTTTGTTAAAGGGACATTATGGTTAAGTTGCATCAATAAAAACCCATGAAATTCAGTAAAAAAACTTTGTATAAAGGGACGTTATGGTTACAAGTGAAACCGAAAGAAAACAGAAATTCACCAGTTATGGTAAGCAATGCAACCATAACTCACACCACCACCGTGCACTGCTAAGATAACACCCAGGACATCACTGATGCCACACATATCTGGGCCACTTGTTTTTGGTGACTGACATATGTAGGCCAGACTGACAGTATGTTTAATTCGGACATTTTGGCTACTATATATTTATTCGTCAAAAAGGCGCATAATTTCCCCTTTTTCAATTGCCTGATTCTTTGTGAATTTGACCCATTCTGCAGCCGCGTTAATGCAACTAAAAGGTCTGACTGCCTTCTAAAGGTGGTGCACCTATGTTTGCAAGCCCTTTCTTCGATCTTCCAGGACATGCAAGCATCGGAATCGCTGAAAGTGCATTTAACTGGGCCTAAGTGAACGTTCAGTGGACTGCCCTGACACCGTGTGTGTTCCTCTCTGCTCTCAAGAGCAGGGCTGCTGCTGCTGCTGGCACAATGCTTTATTCTTTATTACGCTCAGATAAATGGCCTGCCTCTTTATCCCCCACTCAGAAGCCACTTGAAATCTGCTATGCTCCAGGGATACATAACAGAACAGCACCAGTGCGGGTTGCCTGGGAGTGATTAACAAGTCTAATTAGCACTTCATTAACATGCAATGATATGCTAATTTGCACGTTGCTCAAAAACAACAATAAATTCAAAGTCGTTCATTTGTGCAAATTGAGTACAAGCAAACAGCACAGATAAACACAAACCGACGTGATAGAACTAGGCGTGAAGCCGGAAAATCCTGCATGGCGAGAACTGTGCTCATTATGCTGCATATCATTAACTGTCTAAATACTGTGGCGCGCCCTCCCCCCCCATGAACCCCATCTCGCCACATACTCGTGCGTGGAGCGTGAACTCTCATGTCCCGCAAGGCATCGCCACTGTGCATGCGTGTATGGACACAGTGCGCAATTGTTTATGTTTTCTCTACAGATAAAATGCATGAGCGAATTTGCGCAACGGGGGATCACCCGCTACCCTCCTTTGTCTGTTGCCAGTGAAATGGCTACAGTTGAGTCACTGGGATCCCGCAAGTAGACACAGCCTCGAGGATGCATTCTTTTAACTTGCAAGATTTAAAGCAATGCACCAGGTCACATTGCTAAACCAGGGCAACTAGGCCATCAACGGGGGCTGTGCTCCCGTTGCAATAATGCGCTGGCCAGCCCCCCTTTCATGCATTACTGGTATCGCCTGGCACTAATGTATAACAGGCACGTGCGTACTGGGAGTGCATTTCACAGTGACAGACCTGTAATTTGGGAATGGTAAACTCCAATCACTGATGAAAACAAATGCTAGTGGGAAAGCAGAGGAAATTTGTATGAAATAGTCAGAAATGGCCCTCTCATATTGCATGGCCTCTTTCACCTGTTCCAAAGTGGCAGTGTGGAATGCTTCTCTTTTCTGCACATTTTAAAACGCATCCAATAGGTGACTTTGGGAGGGATGCTCTCTGAAAAGTGCAGACATTCCCTGTGAGTTGTGTAGGAATGTAATGAGGTGAACAATAGCATCTGGGCGTGTGTAGATTAAAGGACCACTTCCAACAAACATTGTTTTTCACATTTAAGCTCTTTGAATCTTGTTTTTAAACTTGTTTGACTTTGGGGTTTGAGATCTAGGTGGTTGGCATTCAGGATGTATTTTTCAGTCCATACGATCCGTTTAGATGTTAATGTTAATGGGTCTTGTAGCATGCACTGTCCTCACTTGTGTTGTGTCTCGGTGCTCTGGCGGATCTGCAATGGGAGGAGGTTGCAGCTAGTGGGGTTGAGAGGGAGAAGAGCAAGAGAGCTTTGATGTGCTGTTGGCAACTTCAGTTCGGAGCAACCGGTCAGTGAGCGTTGGTGCATTTTTAGTCAGTAGTAAAAAAATACCACGCCTGTCCCCTGGGCCTCACGACACCACACACACACACACACACACACACACACACACACACACACACACACACACACACACACACACACACACAAACACCCCTCTCTCTCTCTCTCTCTCTCTCTCTCTCTATATATATATATATATATCAAAGTGATTATGTGTGTATGTAAGGCGCTGGAGGAACAGGGGGCAGATATGGTATTTTTTTTTACTAGACATCTGTCAAGTAAAGAAGTACCATGCCTGCCCCCTGAGCATCACAGCTCCAAACAGACACACACACAATCAAAGTGAGTTCACTGGGGGGGCCAGGGGATCATGTATGGTATTTTTGACTAGACTTCTATCATAGATGTCAAGTAAAAAAAATACCATCCCTGTCCCCTGGGTCCCAGAGCACCTCAGACAGAGAGCTGATTTTGTCCATTGGGGGTTGGGAGGAGGAGTTGTGCAACAAAGGATTTTTTTAAATACCTTTGTTGTACAAACCTCCTACCACCCGCCAAAATGATCTCAGACCAGCACAACCACACACACACACACTTACACAACACACACAGCAAGCACTCGCTGTCTCATTCACAATCACAAGCACCCATCATGCACTCAGTCATAGCACAAGCATACATGCATCCATACACATATTTAATTAATAAATAAATACACATACAAACACACACATGTACACAACTTACACACACAGCATACACACAGCAAGCACTCATGTATTCACACAAGCACCCATCATCCACTAACTTATAACACATGCCTACATGCATCCACACACATATTTGAATAATAAACATGCAAGCACACACATTTACACAACATTCACACAGCAAGCACTCTCTCTTTCATTCACACAAACATCCATCATGCACTCACTCAAAACACAAGCATACACACATCCATACTCATAGTTAAATACATAAATGAACAAACACACACATTTAGCCAACACATACACATACTTTTCTAATAAATAAATGAGCACGCAAACACACATTGCACAACATACACGCAGCAAAAATTCTGTTTCATTTACACAAGCATCCATCATGCACTCACTCATAACACAAGCATACACGCACTCATACACATATTTAAATACTAACTAAATGAACATACAAACACAACATACACACAGAAAACACTCTCTCATTCACAGCATCCATCATCATACATTCACCTAACAACACAAGCGTGCACACAGCCATACACATAGTTTAAATTTAAAAATTGGAACATAAACAAACTTACCTTCTGCCGCGGGTCCAGAGATTCCAGTGCTCCAGCCCCCTGCAAGCATGAACAGGAATCAGGAATCTTCCTGGTTCCTGCACATGCATTCAAGGGGCCTGAGCATGGGTCCGGAGGCACCCCACTCCAGCCTGATCTGTCTGTATGTGCGAGGAGGTGCAGGAGCGCCTCCATGCACATACAGACATGCAGTTCTCCAGCCAGCATTTCCAATGAGCCATGCAAGGCTGGGGAAGCAAACACCCCCAGCCTTGCATGGCTCATTCATCTTGCGTGGTTGGGGAAATTTAACTGTGAAAGGTAAACTTTGTTTCCCTTTCACAGTTAAGAGCACTCCTCCAGCTGAAAAAACAGCAGAGGGAGTGCTCGAATTTTACTGGGCTGGATCCTCCACAGTGGGTAAGAGGGGGCCAAGACGCGGTGGGTAAACACCCCCTCATCCATTATGAATGAGCCACCTGTGCTGCACACAGCACAGTAGCAGCATGGAACAGATAGCTTTCTATCTGCCTGCCACTGCCTTAAGTGATGCTGGACTTACTGCATTCCTGCCAGTACTAAGGTACGTAAAAACCTTTAAAAAAAAGAAACACGCATGTATTAGGCTCTGGCACATGGAGAACTCTCTCTTAGTCTACTGATTGTGCAATGCTGCGTCTACCCTCCAGCCAGAGCGCTTTCGCTATCTTCACCCTGGACGCACTGAGCCAGAGGGTGAAAGGAGAGTGCAAGGGTAGCACCAGGGGCCTGCAGGGAAAAAAACAACATTAAAAGTACATCATGTCTAAGACAAGGAGGGGAAGGGAAAGGACAGGGTGAAAACAGAGGAAAACAAGCATTGGCAATGCCAGCAGTGTTGGCTTTTGTGTAGGCATGGGATAGGCATTTGTAAGACACTGCTGTAGTGGTATTAACTGGTCATTGATGGTAGCAGCTGCAAAATGGTGTGAGTACCTGGGCTTACAATAGCAGTACCTGGCAAATGCCTAATACTTATACGCAAGTCAAAACTGTTGGCTTTGCCAATGCTTGACTTTGGTCAAGGACATGCATAGTGCTTATTAATCGAGTGGCTAAGGGCAGACCTGGTTAACACAGTTTTATTACACCAGTAGCAGGTTTACAGTTCCAATTAAGTCATTAACTATGTCATCATTGTGGTCAGAGGCTACTCAACAGGGGGCGCAAAGTTAAGATGGATTTAGCTGAATTCCAGGGGTTTTGTTGCATTATGTTTTCACCTTAATGTCCCTGCAACTAAAGTTTTTTCCTTGAATTTCAAAGGAATTGTTACAATGTATTGCTCACCTTAACGTCCCTGCAACTAAAGTGTTTTCCTTGAGTTTCAAGGGATTGTTATTCTATATACTTTTAGAGCGTTTCTAGACCAGTAGCATGATCTTCAGCCATCGTCAGTGGTGCCCACCTTCCATTTTAAAATGCTACCAGACCACTAGTCAGGGCCTTCGGATTGCAGGTTTTGAGAACTCACAATGTTTTTAGGCAATGCACAGAGAGACTAAATTATTTGCAGCAGTGTACTCCAAGCACTTTTTGGCACCGTCATTTTGCTGCACGCCAATATGGTGCAGCCATTCCACCGCACCGCCCGTTTCGGGGCACCCTGTTCAGCACGAAAGCCATTCCAGTGCCCTTATTTTGGCGTGAGGGACGTTTGGACGTGGCTGACATTGCAGCCATGTCTAAACGCCTACAAGCCAAATAAGATCACAGTATTGCACTGCAACACGCCTCACCAGCTCCCAGTTGCATTGCCTTTCTTTTAATTAAATTCAATTAGTTTTAAAAAAACATACAGCCTTGAACACTGGTCTGCTAGAGTACATGACCCAGGATTTAACCACTAGGCCACAATGGCTTGCTGTTTCACATGACATACATTTCATACTTAGCCTATAATTTAATAGGTTCAATGATAAAAGGCTAGATATGAAACTTGTGAGAATCCAAACAATAACATCATTGTAGCATAATGCTTAAGTGCTGCATCTCAAACTTCTGCAGGCCAGGAGTCTCCAATGGCAGTGTTCAGCACAAATGTGATTTTATTTTAATTTTATTTTTTCTGTTTTATAATGATGCCCAGAGACAGTGGAGTCCTCTTTTTGAATATATGTGCAGTCTAAGGGGGGATGTGTGGTGTGAGGGTGTGCATGTCACCTGAGAGGGTGTGCATTCAATGTGTGTGTGTTTGAGGTGAGGGTGTGTGTGTGTGTGTGTACATGGTGTGAAGGTGTGTGTGAGGGATTGTGCGTGCAGTGTGCATTTGCTCCGTGATGGCGAGTTTTAGTGAGTGTGCATGCATGTGCACCCGTGTGAATATGTGAGCATTGTGACATGTCAAGTGTGAGTTTTCAGTGTGTGTGTGTGTTTGTGTGTGCATGCCTCCATGTAATTCCAGAGATACCCATCCAGTTCTTGTTTTGTTTGTTGCATTTTGTGACTTGTATTTTTGTTTTGTTCACCAAGTGACCTGTAATACAAGTCCCAAAATTCAAAGTAAAAAGTAAATCTGAATGATCATCTTCCAAATAATAAGGGACGTGTGGCATATACCAATATATAAAACACATGTAACTAGGCTATATTCATGATTTGTAATGCACCTCTATTTGTTTGCGCTGAATGGCAGTAGGGAATCTGTATGTTGTTGAAGGAGGAGGTACGTAGTGTAGAATCAGAGGAGGGGGGGAGTAAAATATGTGTTTTTCAGGTGGGGAAAGTAATAATAAGGGGCTGGAGAGGAATGGTGTCTACTTGCCCCCGCCGTTTTCAAAGTCTAAAAGTAGCGCAATATTTTAAGGGAATAATGGGACTGTGTGGCAAGCCGCTTTGAGCTGTAAAGAAAGTCTTGTTTGCACTGGCTCACGTGCAATGGAAGACGCACAACTATTATTAACCCATTGGCAGTGAAGCTCAAAACACCTTCAAAAAGTCATGCAGTGATTGGGTGAGTGTTTCCATGAAGGAGGCCACATGGCTCAAAGGCATGCCTCTTGAGAGTACATAGTCCTGAATACAGAGTGTTTACCAAAATATGCTGTTTTAAATAAAAATAAAAATGTCTAGAATCCTGTACTGTTAGAGTTCAAGGACCAGCATTCAACCACTACACCACAATTGCTTAGTGCTTCATAGTGCATGCATTTCATACTTAGCCTACACTTTAATATGTCCAATTGTAAAAGGATAGGTATGAAACTTGTGAGAATCCAAACAATAATATAATTGTAGCTTAACTGTTAAGTGCTGCCTCTCAAACTCCTGCAGGCCATAGTTCTTGAATCAGCGTTCAGCACAAATGTGTTTTTACTTTGTTTTTTTCAGTTTTATAATGTTGCCCAGAGACGATGTAATACATGCTCCATTCTGTTTTATAATGTTGCAGTAAATAAATGTGTTTCATGTTTAATATGTGTTAAATTCTGCAAAGACGGTGGAATACATGTCCCATTCCTGTTTTATAATCTTGCAGTAAATAAATGTTTTTCATGTTTAATCCATATTACAAAATGCAAAGTACCTGCATTTTCATGCCAATTGTGACCTCTCACAAAACATTATTGCACCAAGAGAGCCAAAATGAAAAGCGCCTGCAGGTTCATGCCATGCCAATTGCGATCGCTCATGCCAAAATATCCTTGTGTCCTTGTGCAGAGAGGTCCCTACGCCAAACTGGCTGCGTCTACCTGGGCGGCACCCAAACGGGACCAGCAGCTAAAACGGTCACGCCATAATAGCGTGCGCCTAACTGGCAGCACTAAAATGTTCTGTCCTTTGCTCCAAGCCCCTTGTTTTCTGGACGGTTTCTTGATGACTGTTGTGATACATTGCCTAACCCCAACTAACCACATTTAAGCAGCAGAGAAACAGGAAAAAAATGACAGCTGCAAGAATAATATATGCCTGGGTACTTTCTACACCCATAGTGAAAATCAAAATCTGGCACCTCAGAATATACACACAGTGGGGACGTGACTTGCTTGAGCTCCCAATGAGATCCTGCCATATGATCCTGTATGCAGTGTTAAATGGCACACTGGGCACTTTCGCAGATATATTCCGATAGTGCACATCCATGAAAGCGTTTAGGATCATGCCTGGGAGAAAATTGTTGTCTGATAAGCCCGGGAAGTACCTTCTGAGCTTCAAACATGGTGCTCTAAAATGGCATACAGACATCAGTCTTGACGCTGGATGAGCTGCTGCCTCTGTTCACTCCTGAGGGATGGATGCTGCCGGCATCCTGAAGGTACTGGGAGGACTTGCTGAGTTGGACCCAACCTACAAATAGTGTCGGAGCATTCCCTGCTGTGAAGTCTCCACCTGAAGCGAATTCCTGCAGTGGTGTTGGTAGGAGGCAGAGGGGAAACAGCTGCCACGTAGCCTGGGGACAGCAGAGATCATCCTGGCACAGCTGCATGCAGTGTTGCCATGACCCCGCAACTCAGGACACTTGCAATAAGTGAGGAGACTAGAGGATGCTTGGTACATCGGCTTTGCTGGGGCACCCCTGGCCTCTGGCTAACCTGGTCTGGGTTGCAGCTCACCCCTCTCGATATTCTCTGTGACGACAGCCATTTGAAGAGGCTGGAGGGACACCGGAGATATACCCTCAATCATTGCTGCTCAGTAGATTCTTAATAGCATGATCTGGGGGTGTAACGGTACAGTGGGTGACCCTGATAATGGCTTGCCGAACTTTAGATTCTATGAGTGTTGTCCGCTAGGTGCTGCGCTACCTTGCTTGGCACTGACTGGGGACAGAACTGCCTGGCCATCCCTACACTTTGTAAGAGGATTCAATTCAACACTACAGCTAAGTCAATGCCTAGTCTGGGATACTGAATGGAAACCCTTATTGATATATCTTTATGTCCAGTTCATGCGTTCTGGATGACTACCCCTATATAACACCCCTCTCTTGGAATCCCCCTGACCCCACTGAGCCAAGAAGTGGTTCTGTTTTGCAAGTTAAAAGGTTTATTTGATAATTTAAACAATAGATATATATATCACACTTTATAATAATTTAATAATTGAATATGACACTTAATATGAGCAGTAATCAATAATGGATAGTCTGGCACTGGCACACTTGTGAATAGGAACAGAAGAATAAGGTGGTAGAGAATGCTTTATATAAGTTCAGATGGATGCAATGTTGAATGAAAATGCAGTACAGAAAATACTCAATATGATTTCAACAAAACAATGTAATCACTTTTCTCTGGCAATCCCCTCCCCCTTTATGCAATGCAAGGAAATGGAAGGAAAGCACACAGTTCTCAGAAATGCAATCAAATGTAATTCAGTTCACCCCAGCAAGCTTAGACTACAGAAGTTGGAAACACAGGCCCAAAATGCTTTTATATGTGCTGGCAATGAAGTGAAAAATATGCTAAAATGCTTTTAATTCCCTCTAGGAGGTTCAGGGTGAGTGAAATATACTTGGGATGAGTTCAGGCTCACTTTAGCAAGGATCTAGGAGTAACTAGCAGGTTTGCAAATCGCGGCAAATTCGCGAGTGCGTTTTTCGCGATTGCGGCAAAAGTGTGTGGAATAGGAATGCGGTTCTAGGTTCGTTGAAAAGCTGAGATTTTAAGCTTTCAGAGGAAAGTTACTGCAAGTCTCTAAGACAAACGGTTACGGAGTTATGAACGTTTGTGAAGGTTGTTTTTCAGATTTGAAATTTTAAAGTTCAAAAAGACAAGTGACAGCTAGCAACTAGAAATGACAGGTGACAGCTTTATAAATGACAGGTGACAGTTCTACTCAAGTTAAAATAGCTTGCATTAGATTATTTTAACTAAGAGATTGGGTTCTGCACAGTTCTGCTAGGTACTCACAACATATTTTTGAATTAGATGGGCCTCGCCACGGATCTGGTCAGGTTTTAGACTGGACTCTGGTCTGGTCTCTGCACTTCACAGTGATCTGGGTCAGCTCTCTGGTTCTGCTAACAGTGGTCTGGGTCAGCTCTGCTCTCTCTCTGGGTACAGCACTGCTTCTGGATTCTGGAGATTGATGGATTTGAAGTCTGGATCTCTGGATGTTGTATGGTCCGGCAGAACGCGTTGCAGCAAATGGAATTGAATGTCCCTATCTGTCCTGTCTGTCTGCTTTTATGTGTTTTGAAAATGGGTGGAGAGGGTGGCTTCCTAGGCCCTACCCCTCTCCACTTGTCATTGGCCACTTCATCCTCTTCCCCTTGATTGGGGGAATGAAATGAAGTGTCATCATGATGAGGTCTGTTTATGGTACAGAGAACCCACCCCTGTCAAATTACACACAATCTATATTTTGACCCAAAAGACATATTTGCACAGGTACATATTTGTTTAAAATTACATGCACCCATCACATATCACAGGAGGTATACCCTGTCCAAATCTGCTCTTCCTGGGAGCTTGCATTCAGAAATGGCAACATATTTCACTTTTTGGTCAAGTTACCAATATCAGATTCTTACTCAAATTTACCCAAATGTGTGCAAGGCATGCAGGCATTGATTGATGAAGTATCAGACTTTTCACATGCAGACATTTTAAGTAATACCCTCTTAACTGCTAGTTTGCCCCCAGATCATGCCACCGGTTCTAAAAACCTCTTAAAATGTGGGCAGAAAAATCACAAGAATTATGGTATCATTTAAATAATTATGACAAGTCCGTACTATGAGTTATTCATCTTTTTCTAAAACCATATTCTGGCTACAGGGGTGTGGTTTCAGGTCACATGGTACAGAAACCAGTCTTTCCACTTTCTTCAAGCTCAGCCTCTGTCTCCAGTTTCTCCCCCTCCCAGTTTCTGCCAAGAGGAAGCCATTTTTATTACCCCTGCAATAAACCATCTGCCTGGGCCCTGGAAGGCCCATTGTTCAAGAGGAAGTCATTTATGGCCCCCATAATAAAACATTTGCCTGGGTCAGGACAGGGCTTTGTTCAATTTCCTGCAGAGCCCAGGTAATTCAATCAGGGAAGTGTCATATCCCTTTTGGTGGGAGAAGCAAAAGGGCAGCTAGGCCTGGGAACACAGCTGTTGTGCAAGTCTCATCTCCTGTCGTGGGTAGCTGGTGGGCAGAATTCAGTTCCTTAAGCCAGGTTTCAGATAAAATGTCACTTTTGTTCCCCAGTTTAAGTCAAGACAATTTTTTACATATGCAGCTAGGATGCTGATTCTAAATTTAAACTATGACATTTAAACAATTGCAACCTATGTGACACTCAAAGTAGGTCACTCATTTCTTTTAAACATTTAGATTTTTAGTGTCTTTCAGTCCAAATTTACTTAAACTGCTGAAATCCACAGCTCAGCCAGTCTTGTTATAAACCTTCAAGTCACTTCAGAATATAACTTTAGATTGTATCCACCTCTCAGTAAGTCTTTCTTTGGCCTGCCTTGGGTTCATTTATTCAGTTTTAAACAAAAAAGAAAAAAATCTGGTGTTGTTTTAAACCGCCGGCTTTCTGATAGTAGTGAGTACTGGTAATGCACCCATTTTTGGGATTTAAGAAAATTAATTCCCCACAATTCTAGGTTGCTTTTGGCAATCAGCATTGCCATTCCCAATGGTTTCAGACTACGGTGTGGGTAGTCCAATGGTGGTTTTAGGCAGTGTCCTTCTGTGCCCATAACATCGGCAAAAATGGGTGGCAGCCTATTCTTCATGCCTTTCCCTGTACATTTTCTGGGAAGCTCTGGCCGTCATGATGTTTTTAATGCCAGTACTGCACAGTTTTTGAGGTAGGGCTCGGATGCATGGGTAAAAACATCCCACAACTTTCTGGGTGTGCTCTGGAGGTCGTCCGCGCGGAAAGGTGTGCGGTTCCCCCCTTGTGTAACGGAGCGACTATATCTGGCTTCTGCGGCAAGTGGGGAATGCAGTGACGATCTGCGTTGGTCTTCGGAGGTTGGCCCTTGCATCACTGAGGACCCACCTGTGAATTGTTTTATGAACTGAACAGGGAAGACATATGGGCTGGAGCACTGGTGCCATCTAGCAAGATAGGGGTGCCTGGGTGATGGCTTTACCGGGTTCGGGACTGTCTTTGTGGTAAAGTGCTTGCACTTGCACGTGGTGCTACTAATGGCTGTCTTGTTGCTGCCTACACACAGTGAGCTGAGAAGAACCTGTGCAATCACACCGCACTGCAAGAGACTATTGCATATTATCCCGAAGCGCCGGGACCTGGCTTCACAGATTGGGACCAGATGTCGCCCACTAAGTACAAGAATATGGGCACTACAATGGACTCTTTTGTGATTAGGGGTGAACACCGAGACCCCAACACACCAGGGGATTTAGCACAAGGGGGGGCACAGGCAGCGCTGGTGGACCCTCAGGAATGCAAGGTGCTGGCTGCTATTGCGGCTTTGTGATCCTCCCTGGAGAATAAAATCAGGGAAGATATGGTTGACATGCAGCTTCTCAGACACAATGTACAGTCGCTTGCGGAAAGGGTCACAGCAACAGAATCACTCTTGAAGGAAACAGTTACCACCACTGAAGACCTGGAATCAAGGGTGAAAGTACTAGAGGCAAGAAATGCCACATTGGAACAGAGGGTTGAGGAAACAGAGTGCAGATCCTGCAAGAATAATATAAGAGTATTAGGACTACCAGAAGATACCAAAGGCCGAGACCCAACTGGTTACATTGAAACTTTCTACTTCAGGTTGATAGGTCGTGGGAAGTTATCGCAGGGCTTTGCTGTGGAGAGAACCCCCTGGGTCATATCCAAGACCAGTCATTACCAGGATATTACATTTCAGTGATAGGGAAGTGACCCTTCAATTTTCCAGGGAGGCCAGGAAGATACAGAAGGGCAGCTCGACGATTGCCATATACCCTTATTTTACACCAATGGTACAACAGAAGAGGAACATTTGTGTGCCCACTAAAGCTAGGCTCCATCAACTGGGGCTAAAGTACATGCCCAGTCAGACTAACAATACTCTACAAGGGGAGGACACTTTTTTTGAGAACCCAGAGGCAGTGACCATGTGGATGGAACATAATAATTTGGCGGACAAAGAAGATGGCGATGACCGGGAAGCCAAGGGCACAGCCTCCTCATTTGCTGGAATCTGTGAAAGACCCTTACCTAGTTGACCCTGAGATTTCGGGAGACATATTAGTAGATGGAGCTCACCCACGTACTCAGGCGACCCCGCGGAACAATAGACTAATAGCACTGGCGGGGTTTTCTTGAATATGATGGCATATTATGGTGCACTGACTCTGGGATGAGACTCGACTTTGCGGCAGATGATTGGCTCACTGCTAATAGTATGTCTTGCATCAGTGGGAGCAAGCATTTTAACCCACTGAATGGTGCATGGACTACCCTGCACAAAAGAACATTTGGTACCAGCCTGTTGCTGATCCCATAACCTGGTACCCAATAGCTAAGGGAAGGTTTAGAGGTACAGGTCTGCCTGAACACAACACTGTTGTTGAGCACTGTTTGTATCCCATGTTTAGGGATTTGATGTTTTGGTTATGTTTTGTTTGTTACAATGGGTCTGATGTGAATTAGAGCTGGTGGAGAGGCTGTACTGGTGGCGATGTGAATTGGATCTCAGTGTGCTCAAGCAATATGTGCTGGTGAGAGGTGGGTGCTGCAAATTGGGGATACATTTGAAGACATCGCAGTCTGGGTGTTGAGTTTGATAGGGTAAGTTGTTTAACCTTGCTTATGGCATCACTCAGGATTTTGACTTGCAATGCGAGGGGACTGTGATTATATATGCGTAGAAATAGGGTGAGATCCCCTCCATCGGAAAAAGATAGCCATTGCCTTCTACAGGAGACTCACTTGCTGCCGGAGGGTCAGGAGCAGGTTTTAAAGAAGTGGGGCAGTATTGGCTGTGGCTCTACATATTCCCAATTCACAAGGGTTGTGTTAATATGGTGGATGCAATGATCCCATTCCAGCCTTTGGAGATGGTGACGGGCCGCGAGGGGAGATTTGCAATTTTGCGCAGCTATCTTGGCCACAGGCCAATTCCTATTCCCCCAATCATACAATACCAGTCCATATGCGTGCCTTGAGCAAGCAAATTGTGTTGTGACACACGGTTTTGCTCTTGTGGGGTGGTGACTTCATTTGTGTTTGCAACATATCCCTGGATAGATCTTGCCCCCCCCCCAGGTGGGCCACCCCCCACTACTGGGGCTCATAACGCGATTTTGTTGGAGTTTGCTCTGGCAGACGTCTGGAGAGAATTACACCCAGGTATCAGGGGATACATTGTCTATTCGACCCCTCAGCAGCTGCATACCAGGATATATTAGTTGATTGTGGGGAATGACATCTAGCAGAATTTACTGGTGCAGAATATATGTGACCCACAATGTCTGACTATTCCCCATGATGGTAACATGGGTTAATGGTGGACTCAGATCTCCTATTCCAACATGGCGTATGCCTTTCAGACGCTTTGCGAGCTGGCCCCTTTTAAGACTCATTATGGGTAACCCTGGAACAATTACTGCAGACTAACGTCGGCAGTGTTGATAGCTGGGGTACTGTTTGGGAAACCATGAAGGCTGTGATTCGTGGGATATCATAGCATGTGAGGGGGGTATCTGTAGGAGGCTGGAAAAAGACTTGAGGTCATGGAGGTTCAGATTCGCAGGCTGGAGGCATAAATAGCTGGGTCTCGGTCGCTGGAAGTAGACCATGCTGCATTGCGGCTGCAATGTGCACATGCTTGAGAGAGGTTGTCCAAATTCGACCATAACACACAAGTGGCGAGGCAACACACTGAAGGGGATAAATCTGGCATATTACTGCAATTGTTATGTTAAAGCGAATGTCCCAGAACGCTGACCATGGTGCTACATGAAGAATGCGGCACCCAGCGGCGGTCTCAGACAGTAATCAATAATACATTCTCTACGTTCTATGCCCATCTGTACCGACATGATACGCAGATATCCTCGGAGGAGTTAGATGTCGCGTTTGTGCAGATTCGGCTCGCGAGGATTACTGAAGATCAGGTGCGTGCCTTGGACCAGTCTATTAACCAGGAAAAGCTGGGAGAGGCGATTACCTCCCTTACTGCTGGTAAGACCCCGGGAAGTGATGGACTCCTAGGGGAATTTGATGAAACATAGAGCTCCACGCTCACACTGTCATTATTGAAGGTTTATGAGGAGTTTTATGAACGTGGCCTACTTCCGGCGAGTATGAGGGAGACATTGATAATCACTATTCTTAAACCCAGGAAACCAACGGAGAGGTGATCCCTGGGCCATGCTGAACTGTGACGCGAAAATACTACCCACTATACTGGCTGGTCGCCTGCGCAATGTGATTACTTCCATAGTGCACACCGATCAGACAGGGATTGTACCTGGTCGTAGCACCACCATGAACCTCCGCAGGTTGCAACACATAATAGACTGGACCAATTCACATTCTGCACAGTATGTGGTTGCATCACTTGATGCCATCAAGGCTTTTGATTTGGTTTAATGGGATTGAATGTACGTAGCGCTTACAGGTTTTGGGTTTGGGTGACACGTTATTCATTGGGTGGAATTGATGTACACTAACCCAGTGGCTAGGGTAAAGTCAGACAGGCAGATATCAAGACTATGGGAAATACAGAGAGGAACCCGTCAGGGATGCCACCTTTTCCCAATGCTGTACATACTGGCCCTGGAACCTCTAGCTGTATATTTACGACAGGAATATCTGGAGGTAGGCATTGCAGGAGGACCAGACATTTGGTATCATTATACATTGATGATGTCTTGTTATACTTGTGCGAGATGGTGCATAATTTACCAATTATTTTTGAGGTACTAGATGAGTTTGTAAAGTTATCTGGGATTTCCTTTAGCTAACAGAAATCATGCCTTTTTCCCCTGGGGCGACTCAGCTGGGAGAAGGCTACAGATTTGCCTGACCTGGGTTTGTGCTGGGAAACAACCTCATTTAAATATCTGGGAATCCGAATTTCACATGTACCTAAGTACACATATGCTTATAATACAGTTAAAGCAGTGGAGGGCATCAGAAAATCTATGAAATTCTGCTGTGGCTTAGTGCTCTTGCTCATGGGCCATGTTTCAATAGTCAAGATGATTGTCCTTCCAAGACTACTATATGCATTTATGAATGTGTCTTTTTAAAATAAAAGTCAGATTTTTCCGAGTCTTAGATATCATCCTTGGGGACTTCCTGTGGGGAGCGGGAAGGCATAGAATTGCACTCAAAACATTATACTTGCCATATCGGGACAGGGGTGTACAACTCTCTCGCCTTGAACTTTATTACCTAGCTGCCCAGCTTTGCTTTGTGACGATGTGGCTATGTGATGAAGTTACATCAGAAACTGGGCTACTTCAGACATTGGTGAAACCCGCTCGGCTCAAAGAGGTCTTATAGATACTGCAATCCTGTATCGGCTGTGTGGGCTCTCAGGTTCTTATTTTAGGCTTGGGTAGACAGATTTTGGGCTAGAACTTTGAAACTGTTACATGTACCACAGCCTTATTCACCAAATATCCCCATTGCTATGGATGTTTGTGCTGGCATGGATGATTTGAAGGCTGCCAGGAGATGGGAGGAACTGGGCATAGCCAATAGGGGGTTATGTATGATAATGGGCTGTTTCGAGATCTGGGAGTTTGGTGCAGAAGGAGGGCCTATTCAGTGGTCAATGTTTGAGATAAATGAAAGTGGTCAAGGTGGCTAAGCACAAATGCCAGACATGGCTTGCTGATCCAGAAGGGATGACACTTCTAGCCCTATTGTACAGTTTAGAGGATGGCTGGAGACCTGTGTCTTGGATATATGAATGTTTATTAACTCTGGCTAGCACAGAAAATGAGCGATTGAAGGGTAAATGGGAAGCTGATATTGGTCTGAAGATTAACGAAATGCAGTGGGAGCAGGCCTTGGTCTTTGTTAAACATGTGTCTCGAAATTCTAGGTTCCGGTCGATCCAACTCAATGTGCTCCATTGTAAACACATAACCCCTGACAGAGTGACCAAATTCAATGGGAACATGACCTCAGCTTGCCCCTGGTGTGCTAATGTAGCCGCTGGTTTGATGCATATACTCTGGAGCTGTGCCCGGGTGCAGACCTTTTTGTCTTGCATAGAACATGCATGCACAAAAGCTGGGATTGTTAGATATGAATGGAACCCACTTGAATGTCTTCTCTGTATCAATTCCAGACCTAGTAAGTATAGCCAC
Source organism: Ambystoma mexicanum (assembly GCF_040938575.1). NCBI lineage: Eukaryota > Metazoa > Chordata > Amphibia > Caudata > Ambystomatidae > Ambystoma > Ambystoma mexicanum. Next base: position 1,103,214,768 of record NC_090930.1, on the reverse strand, counting down.
GTGGTCAAGTTTACCGACTTCGCCTGTGTCTTAGCAAAGAGATGCTTGGCCATTTTGTGGAAATCTAGCATGGACCCCAATATGTATTGTGGTATAGGGAGTTTGAGACCTGGTGTCTGGCTGAGACAGAAGCATGGCTGGGTGCCTTGAGGGAAGGGGATGAGGGGTTAACTACTACCTTTGAAACGTGGAAAAATCATACCATTGCAATGTATCTGTCAGATCAGGAACCGCCTTGAACACAGACTTACTCCTTACCACTGTTATTGCACACAGTTGGAAAGGTGCTACTGCTTAATGTATTATCCCTCCCTATAGTTCCCTATAGCTACTGTTATGAGAACTTTGCATCGCCTGTACTTCCTGCCCTTGCTGCATTATCAGGCCTTTGACCCATTCAAGATGTATTTTTTGCATCAGGCCTGTTCGTTTGTTGTAGTTAAGATATCAATTCATGCTAAGCTGTGACAACGATGTGCGAAACATTTTGTATTGCCACTGTTGCCGTAAGGATTATGATATCAAAATGTATAATTGCTGGTTGTAAAGTGTGATGATTAACCCTTCAATAAACACATTTAAAAATAAAATAATGAATATACGCACAGTACTGCTAAGATTCAAAGTGATTTTAAGGGGCTGCGCCCCTCAGACCATGTTAGGCTATGTGGTGTTGTAACTTTGCCTCACTTATTAGGAGGCTGGCCTTATATCTCACTTTGAAGTTAAGCAGGGTTGGTCCTGATTACTGCATGGATGGGAGACCTGCGTCAGAAGTCATTTTTCACCCTCAATGTCACTGTAGCTGTAAAAATATCTATTTCGTTTTACTATGTATAAATGATTGCAGGCTTTGCAAACTCCCAATGTTTTTGGATAATGCCCTGTGCAATTAAATTGTTTGCTGAGGATTACACACTTTGCTTAAGCAACATGCTACAAGCCCCTTGCTTTTTGCTGGTATCTTGGTGACTGTTGTCATACATCGCACAGCCCCAACTAAACACATTTTAGCAGCACCTAAAAGGGAAAAAAATGACCAGCTGCAAAAATAACATATTCCCAGGTACCTTTGCCACCATAGTGAATATCCAAAGCTGGCACCCATGAATATATGCACAGTAAGTGAGCATATATCTTTAAGTGAAATATAGAAATGTAGTTCAATAGACCTACTCCTTAGATGAATGTGCGCAAGACAAAATAGCATTGGACTTTAACAAAAAGTAATAAACACCAGAAAAGTAACATGAGAGAGAAATTGTTCCAATAAATATTCTTTCAAAGTATAAAAGATGCTCCCCTTTTAAACCCAGTAATCTGTCATGAAATATTCCCTGGAAAAAATCCCAATATGATACAAGTCCTTGTGGTCTTGTGAGTAAGACTCTACACTAGGAACATGAAAACATGAGTAAAATCCTGGTAGCCAAATACTTATGCAAGCTTGCCAATCACAAAAACACCCATGGGTTGCGTCCGCCCTCTTAAAAAAGGTTACGCTGTCCACCCACATGTGTTCTTTACTGGTGCCACAATCAGAGGAAAATAACTGCAGCAGTGTTCAGTATCGCAAACTCTCTTGCCACATTATGGGCAAATACTCATGACTTGCTTTCCCTCTCATAAATTCCATGCCTAGCTTTCAAACATACTCTGCTTTATAAAGCTAACTTGAAAAGTACACATACCATATTGTCAGTCAAATATATAAATCCTTATAGAACTATCTAAGGCAAAAAGTGTACAATTGTGGCATTATTACCCCCATTTTGTCTGTGAGACTTCAACTATCAGAATGCAATTCAGCAAAAGGCAAAAAATGGTCTCTTTGTGCAAAACATTCAAGGTATGACAGTAGAACGGTTTAAAATAAAAATGTGGATGCCGTGTTTCATGAGATATTTAAAACTAAGAAAACACATGGTATTTGGGACTGTCTACCATCCATGCAGTAACCAGGACTGACCCTGCTTCATTTCAAAGCGAGGAAGGATCCAGTCTCCTTAGGCCAGGTTTCTCTAAGTGGTCTTGTAAAGTGTGCTCATTTATTAGGCAACATGGCCTTAGAGGGCTGATCCCGTCCACTCTTTTTGAAGCTAAGCAGGGTAATGCTCAGTAACTGCGGGATGGGAAACTCACTGTTGCTGTAAAAATATATATTTTTAAATTATTCACTGGGAAACTACAACTACCAGAATGCAATTCAGCAAAAGGCAAAATATGTTCTCTGAGTGCAAAGCTTTCAAGGAATGGCAGTAGCACAAAAAATAAAATAATTTGGATGCCCATTCGATTGCCCATCCATGCAGTAACGGGGACTGAGCCTGCTTAGCTTCAAAGCAGGAGTGACCCTGATTAGCTTCAGAGCAAGGAAAGGGCCAGCCCATTTCTCTAAGTGGTCTTCTAATTTCAGCTTATTAATTGGGCAGCATGGACTGAAGTGGCTGGCCCATTCCTCACTTTGAAACTATGCAGGGTCTGTTCTGATTACTGCATGGATGGGAGACCTCATCACTGGCCGCAGCCAGTGATTTGTCACCCCGACGGTCACTATAGCTGTAAAAATAGCATTTAATAAAAAACGTACTGCAGGTACAGATATGCTTGGCTTTCTGAAGTCCTTTATAGCCTCGAATATCGACAAAAAAGGCAGAAAGAAATGCTTCCCTGCCCACACCAAGTGCCCTTAACCCCATTCTGCAGACCGCCTCCTCACCTTGCATGCCCTCTTTTTTCCCCCCACAACACAAGCTGTTTCTGTGACGCAGTTTGCTATGAGATGTTAGATAGCCGGGGCTACAGAAAGCTTTGTGTTTCAAACTCAGTCACTAGACCCCTCCAACTCCTAAATTTCTCGTGGTGCCCCTTAGCAACCGCCCACAACCTCTAGACTGATAGCATTTGCATGTTTTTTTACCTGCAATTAGCTTTTTTTCATGCGTTGTATTTTCCCATAAGCTCGGCTATAACCGCGGAAGACTCTTGCATCGAGAGAAGGAGACAGTCAATTAATTTCTAAAAACCCTAAGTTTTGGGTAGATCCCTGAGATATCTCTATCTGTTTTTGGGAAGGGGTCACTCCCCTCTTCGTCAAATATTTAAAAGACTAAGGGGGTCATTACAAGGTGGGTGGTAAGGGATACCGGGCACCGGTAAGGAGACCGGTGCCGGTATCCCTTACTGCCCTATTCCAAGGTCCCTTGGCGGGCACCGTAAGGAACGTGTGGTCTGACCACACGTCCCTTACGGGTCCCGCTAAGGGACCAGGGCGCTAATAAGGGGCTTGCAAGTCCGTTATTAGCACCCTCCCTATCGGGGCTCAAATGGGAATGGGGAATGGCATGTTCAATGGGGACTTACCGGTCCCACCAGAGTCGGACTACACCGGTCAGTCCCCATTGAACTACACCAGTGCCGGACCCGTTATTGGTGGCAGTCTTGGAGCAAATAGCGCCATGACTACCACCAATCTCGGAATGAGGCCCTAATACACTGAATAATCCCAAACCATGCATTGATCGTGACTCAACGCTTCGTACCTAAGTTGTTTCAGACATGCTCCAAATCCATCCAGAGGTTTGGGCTGCGCGCTTTGGCAAAAATTGACCTTGTTCGTCTATGGGAAAATGAATGCGAAGTAGGGTGCACTTTTGGTAAAAAAAAGTTATTTGACGCTTGTTAACTTTTTTGTTGTTTAACAAATCTTTACAAAACTTTGCAGTCTGTGGGGGCCGTAGGTCTTCAATCACTTTTGCAATTCTGGCGAAAACCATTACTCGAATCAAAAGTTATTAACAATACAATTTTGTGGGGTTGCTATGGTAGTTCGACTCACCTTAACTATATATAACTTATATATATTCAGTGAAAGAAGTTATGGTTAAGCTGCACTAATAAAAACCTATCAAATTCAGTGAAAAACCTTTGTTTAAGGGACGTTATGGTTGCAAGTAAAACCAAAAAACCCCAGAGATTCACCAGTTATGGTAAGCTATGCAACCATAACTCGCGCCACCACCGTGCTAAGGCTAACACCCATGATATCACAAATGTCATTGATGACATCACTGATGACATCACATGTCTGGCCCCTTGTTTTTTGTTCACTGACATTTCTAGGCCAGGTGGTTTTGTTCACTGACAGTCAGAAACTGAAAATTCAAAAGCTACTATATTTATAGATGTTAGTCTTGTCATATGTTCTTACAGTACTTTCCTTAGGGTTCAGTCACATCTTGTGATGCATATACATAGGGGAAGAAGCAGGCCTGAAACACAGCAATCATTATTTTTTATTATTATTTTTTTTTATTGAATTGGTTGAAATAAATCAACCTTTCAAAATTTATGTATCAAACATTACAAAAACATAACAATTAAAACAAGCAAATATTATCACACATTGAAATAAGAAATAGTCACTCTTATCATTCCACAGTTCAAGGTTACGTGGTTAGCAGCTACAATCTAATCAGAGAGGCAAAGCATTACATTGCAGACCCTGCGGCACTCCTATCATTGCACAGAGTGATGTTGTTATCAATGTGCGGCAACATTTTTCAAGCAATGCTTAATAAAAACATACATCTTACCATAATAGACAAATAAAAAATACTTCTTAACAAGTTAAAACTTACTACAAATTAACAAATCAAATAACCCATAAAACCTGATTCAAATATAATTTCTAGCTGCTGTCCTTAGCTCACTAGTCCTGACCTCTAGGTTTTATTGTACCATGGAAAAAGTGGAGTAACATTGGTTTATTTAATCACCACAGGCTCATTATCCAAATTCAAACTTTTGAGGAAATTAACAGTTGCTATTTGAATCAGTAAGTAGGAGGAATTCAAGATTATCAACCAGCATTGTTCAGAATCCAAATAACCCAAGTACCGGCAATGTCTTCCAAATTGCTTAGATCTTAACGATGTTAACGCTGGGCATTGGGTAATTAGGTGCTGTAATGTCTCAGGAATGGTAATTAAGTTACAAAAGCGACAGAAGTTTCCTGACTCTAAGATTAATTTACGTTTCCTCAATATTGCTTTGGTCGGCCAGATGTTAAATCGTAGTCGCAATATTGCAGAATTAATTTTTACTGCAGGAGCTCTGATAAGATACAATGGGAGCGTTCGCATTTTTTTCGGGGGAAATCGGTTGACATGTCCATCTACATAAGTTAAACATGACCCGCATGTTTTAATCCAATTATTAGCATAAATCTGTTTTTTTGCTTTGTCAGGATTATTAATAAGAGTGTCAATTAAAATATTTGCCGCGCCAAGAGAAGAATAGACAGTATTAATCCATGACACAAAAAAGGTTTGTGTAGTGTTAAACATATGTACAGAGAGCTCTTTTAAGAGAGTATTATGTTTAGAGGATGTTAGACATTTCCTGATCAAGGCACAAAGGCGCCAAGTGTACAAAGCTTCCAATGATATTAAACCCAACTCATAGCGAATCCAAGCGACGGTTATAGAGGCTGGTAATCGTAAGATGTTTTTCTAAAATTTACTTTCCCATTTGTTGAATCTGAATCTGATGTTAATTGGTAATGTTTCCAGACCATATAGCAAACCCGGGACAGCATTTTGGTTCCAGTAAGTAAGGGCTGGTTTAACGGAAAATTTCCCATATCTGGCCATAATTAATCTGGTTTGTGAGATGGCTGTTTCAACTTTCTTATCAACTCTTTCCAAATGTGCCTTTGATTGCTTGGTCAATTCAAAGGCCATCCCCAAATATATATGTTGAGGAACAACCATAAGATTAGTTTGGCTAATGTTCCCCAAAAACGACTTAGCTTTCCTTATAGGAAAGTACACCAGTATTTGGGTTTTATTGGTGTTAATCTTCAGGTCATTGTGCACAATATAAGAGTTAAATGCTAATAAGAGTTTTTGTAGGCCAATTTGGGTTTTAGACATTAAAACCATATCATCTGCATACATTAGACTTTTGACTTGTTGATTATTTATTTTTGGAGAATCAGAGCTCACATTTTGAAAAATGAGGGCCGCGTCATGAATGAAATAGTTAAATATCGAGGAAGCCAGTAGGCAACCTTGCTTTAACCCACGAGCAGTCGGTATGGCTGCTGACAAGACCCCATCCAGCGAGAGATGAATATAAATGGAGGTCTCAGAGTGGAAGGCAAGGATGATTTCAAAAAGTGTTTGTGGACAGTGATCTCGTTTCAACTCGAGAAATAGAGTCAAATGCAGAATGTAAGTCAATGAACGCCAGAAATAGAGCTTGTTTCGAGTGTTGGCACAAAGTTTTGATGGAATTCAATGTCAGCAGGTTAATCTGTGTGCCTTTCCCCGCAATAAACCCAGTCTGAAAAGGATCTCAAAAAGAATTCAATAGGGTCCATTTATTGAATTCATTTAAGATGAGTTTAGAAAAAATCTAACAGTGCAATTGGGCGATAATTATGTGGCTTGCATCTGTCGCCCTTTTTGAAAATCAGGATGATAATTGACGATTTCCAGGATGATGGGATAGAGCGGGAATGGACAACTGCTTGGAATATACAATATAGGATGCAAGCCCAATCCACCCAATTCGCTTTAAGCATAGCATTGGAAATACCATCCAGACCAGCGGCCCTTGAATTGCTTGCTTTTTTGATAATTTCTTCTATGTCCGTGATGGAAAACTCCAACTGCCATTGAGTTGTCCGAGTAATAAGAAATGACTCATGGTCAAATTTAGGGTCAGCATAAAGTTCTTGATAGTACTCAACCCACTGCTGTTCATTAACTGAATTTAATTGGGCATCTGTGTCCCTATTGTATGCATAATTTCCAAGCAGATACCACATTTGTGCAGAATTCTTATTTGATAATGCTTTGTCCATTGCTTCACTGTCTTTCAGGAACATCAACGATTTGTGACCCTTTAACCAGTTCTTATAGAAAGTTTCTGCATTTTTTTATAATTGCCAATGATCATTGGTATCCGATGCTAGAATGCGTTGTTTGATTAGTCTAAACTCTGTCTTTCGATCTTTGACCAATTGGTCATAGGAATGACAATGCTTTATCTGATTATTTCTTGGAATAGTGATCGTAAGAGCAAAGGGAGCGAGTATGTCAGTGTATTGAACGCCCACATTAGGTAAGTCAGACTTTATCAACTTCTCAAACTCACAGACTCTAGCATCTGTCCATTTCAATCTGGTTCTAGCAGTATTAATCCCAACCCCCTGGATTGATAAGCAAGCTTTTGTTTTTGGTAATTGCCAAGAGATGGAAATAGATAACAATTTATGGTCACTGACAGGGTACACAATGATTAGGAGCTCCTGGGTCATTCTAAATAAGTTCTGGTCAACAAACATATAATCAATGGTACTTGTACTATTATTACGATACCAAGTTGTTTGGGTGGGAATATCACCCCTAATGGCTCCATTGACCATAACAAAATTCTGTTCTTTCATAAGGTGTAACCACCAGAGACCCTCCTTCGAATATGGATTAGACGTTGAACAATCCAAATTTAAATCCCCCAGAATGATGGTATAACTGGTGGATGCCGCAATATTTACAACGTCCAACATCAATGTAAGACCAATATAGAAATCCTCATCTAAACAGGCAACTGGATTTCTATACACATTCAAGACAGCAAGAGATAATGTATTAGTATCAACTTTGACCAATTGCAGATGACTCCTAAAAGTAGCCCATGGTGTAACACGAAAGCCGGCTTTTTGATTAACAGCAATGAGTAGTCCTGAGGAGGGTCTACCTCTAGTGTGTAAAGCAGGCAAAAGAGTAATATCATATCCATCCCACACAGGAGGAACCAAGAGCCAAGTTTCCTGTAAGGTCAGAATATGATAAACAACTGGCATATTCTTAGAAGAGGCCTGCAAGTGGCTGTGCCCCCTTGTATTCCAACTGGCAATTCTTAGGATGTTTCCAATTTTAGTCGTTAATGGTTAATTCTGTGTACCAAATGAAGCTCCTTGTGTTCTGTCATTGTTAGATCTAACAGACTGAAAACTTTCATAAATGTTCGATTTTGCGATGGGTTCCTTTGATTGATTTAATATAAAATTCGGATCCTGAGCCAATAGGAACCCCATCTCAAAAAGGGACATTTTAGCTTGCCATATGGTATTAGCAACAATGCCTGAAGGAATCCATAACCGAATGATAGAAGTCGAAGTTGCAGAAATAAATTCAATTTGTTCTATGTCATTCATACTTACATCTTGTAACTCCACAACATCTCTGAAGATGTTCAAAACACTCCTTCTATTGAGGTCATACAAAGGCTAGGGCCCTTCTCGACACTTTAAAATAAAAGGAAAAAGGGAAGATTTTATTTGTAACCTGTGATGAATAGTGTGGAGTTCGACTAAGTTGAGGAGTGAAAAGACTGGTCATTCTATGTGGCTCCAAGTTCATGTGTTGGGAATGCGCTTCTTTAACAATTGGCCTTTGAGACTCAAAAATATACTGATCGTTACTGGTAAAACTACGGACATCAGCAGATTCAGAGTTAAGATTCCCTGGAAAGGGTGGAACAGGGAGTCCATTACAGATGGGTGCATCAGAAAACTTTTCCTGCAGATATTTATCAACTGCTTGTTTTAATTGATTTGTCACCCCCTGATTCTGCGATACGGTGGATGAGGCGGTTAGTTGATCAGCAGAACCAAACGAAACACTTTTTTCAATCAAATCCTTACCAAATGTTCGAGCTGTTCCTTGCTCCAAAGACATTAGAGATTCAACCAACGCATCCAACGGAGCATATGAGGATAAAGGCAACTGAGCTGGAAGAAGCCTTATGGGGCAACCTCTTTAGCGGCAACTGGTAAACAAGGGATAGATTTTATGGGCGCAGTGCACCCTGTAGGAGAAGGATTAGTAATAGTCGTGCTCGGAGTACTATCAGACACCCCCTTTGGAAGCGAACCTCCAATCGCTTTAAAAAAAGCATTCAAGGTGTTTTTATGACCTCTTCGAGCCGGCTGATTCTTAGTTTTTTTCAGGATCGCAAATGGTTTTTTTGTTATTTGTTTCACTGGTCTCTTGCCACGCGAGTCTAGAATATGTTCAGGCTAGGGCGCGGTAGATGGGGACTCATCCTCATCAATGGGCGAGAGATCAACAATGTCATTTACAGGGCTAGTAGTGGGCAGTCCGGGAGTTGAAACATCTTCAGTGGCACAAATTACATTAGTAAATTGCAGAAGGGAGGTGACCAACCCCGCATGATCACAATGTTCAACCTCAGCCGAAAGGACTGGAGCTGCTGTTTGAGAGTGTGATAAATCAGTAAAACTACCATAGGTTATGATGGAGGCCTCCATGGCAGGCAACGCCCCTTCTCGAGGAGAGGGAACCATCCCAGAAGTGGGATCGTGGAGCTGAATCCATTATGTGATCTCATCCAGTTGAACTCCATGTTTATTCATTTTGTCATTTAATATGTCAATAATTTTATGTAGGCCAAGAACTGAGGTGTTGATCGCATGCAAAGCCAGTTCTAACATTTTTGCCGTTGAGGAGGGCACTACACAAGCAGATGGTTTGACCGCTCTCGGTGTAGGGAGAGCAAAGGAAGTAATGGCTGAATTCGCAGGAGTGGAGTGGGACTCGTGTGAAATATCCGCAATTAGAACAGCTGTGTGATCGGATTTCAAAGAAGTCAGAGATTCACACTGACTAGCATATATTGATATGCTTGAGCTGTCTAGTGCAATCGGCCTAATTGGTGACAAGCTAGTTACAGAGTTTGCGCTAAATTTCCTCTTTACATTTCTCGATTTCAAGGAGGCAAGAATAGTTTTGGCAGAAATGGGATGATCTGGACGTCGACTCACCAGTAAAGGGGCCGGAATTCGAGCCACCGTTTGAGGCGCGTAATTGAACGCGATATCTTCACTGACACCAGTCACCTCTGATTGCGTATTCAACAGATGCAAGTCAGGCATCATTTTTTGGGGCAACAACACGTTGTGGGATACAGCGGACTGGCTATCAGGAAGCCTAGGTGACAGGATAAAAGATGGCAATTGTGATTGAAATATCTTAGGAATCGTACATGTGTCTATAAGTTTTATGGCGTTATCTGGCATATTTGTTTTTAAAGAATGAGGCACAAACTCCATAAACCAAAATAGCCGCCTATTAAAGGTTATTTGAAACAGCAAGTTATCCGGGTACAAAACTCACAAGGGACAAGCCACGGCCACTGCGTCGTGGCGAAGCGGCAAAGCGGCAAAGCGGAACTTATCCGTGAACTTGCTCGTGCACGCGTGCTGTGCGCGTGAGAGCCCCCTTTGCAGAAACAATGACACGCCTTTTCCTGGGCGGGCCTTGGTTGAAAGTGCCAATCAAAATGATGGTGTCACAGTGAAAGCAATCCGCTTGAGCACTCAGTGCTAGATCATAAAAACAAACAAAAACAAACAAACAAAAGATCATACTTGATAGTGTAACGCCCACCGAGTTCCAAGTGATTCCAGTCTTCAGTTCCAATCAGTTCCAAGCAAACAGATCACCTGGTTAGATATAACAAAGTCCTCTGAGTCCACAAGGAAACACAGTAACAAAAAAGCAGACGAGTAGTCTTCATGAGTGGCAAAGCAGAACTTATCCGTGAACTTGCTCGTGCGCGCGCGCAGTCCGCGTGAGAGCCCCATTTGTAGAAACAATGACACGCCTTTTCCTGGGCGGGCCTTGGTTGACAGTGTCAATCAAAATGATGGTGTCACAGTGAAAGCATTCCGCTTGAGCACGCAGTGCTGGTTAGATATAACAAAGTCCTCTGAGTCCACAAGGAAACACAGTAGCAAAAAAGCAGATGAGTAGTCTTCACGAGCGGCAAAGCGGAACTTATCCGTGAGCTTGCTCGTGCAATCATTTTGATACATGAAGATAACCATTTAGGTTATGAACAGTTTCTGATGATACTGCTCCTTTTTTGGTTACTTTACTTTCCCTGTATATGCCCCAGATTTGTATGCATTGTGGTCTCTTTATGTTTTGTTTGTAGCAGTACAAGCATGTAGTAAGTGACGCATTAGCTAGTTATTACATGTTGCACAGTATGCAAAACTCTGATACGGAAGCATTCACCATTTTATTATCCAACATTGCAACATTGCAAATATTACACCTCTATGGTGCATGTTGCAGCCAATGCCTATGTTTCTTTATGAGTAGATTGTTGTAGTAGAAAGAACACTACAATGGAATGTTGTTTATATAAGTACATTGCTTATTGAACTACGTAATTCATAATATGTGTCACACCCACCCCTGACACATTTTTGCCAACATGATACTCACAGTCCATTGTAGGGACTTTTCATGAAAAGAAACTGCACATGTGATGTCATCAGTGATGTCATCAATGACATTTGTGATGTCATCTTTGATGTCATGGGTGTTAATCTTAGCAGTGCACGGTGGTGGTGCAAGTTATGGTTGCTTAGCTTACCATAACTGGCAAATTTCTGGGGTTTTTCAGTTTTACTTGGAACCATAACATCCCTTTAACAACATTCTTTTACTGAATTTCATAGGTTTTTAGTAGCGCAACTTAACCATAACGTTCCTTTAACAAAGTTTTTGTTCAGTGAATTTCATAGGTTTTTAGTAGCACAACTTAACCGAGCTCCGCGGACTGTGTGAGTGTTTGCGGACCTCGAGTAGCATTCACAATGCCCAAAAGCTCAGGGGTTGTTTTACATTATGGAAGTGTGCAGCAAAGAAACTGGACATGTTTAACGAGCAACACAGAAGTGAATCATAAGGAAAAATGAAAGGGGTCTACAAACTCTGTACTTATAAAAGCAGCAGTGCAATTAATGGAATGCACCAAGGAGAAAAATAACCTGTGCTTCTAACAGTATTATCCCAGTGCTGCTTTACATACAAACTCAGAAGCAACTGTCAGTGGGAGGAGTGCAAAGTAGTGACAGCAGAACGTACTAGAAAGTGGTAAGTACACTATATATTTTTTCCTATAACTGTGCAGTTTGTTCTGTGTACATGACTAGTAAAAGGTTTTTTTTTTTTACACAGAAATGGCAAGCACCCTGGAGTGGCTTGAGGAGAATTTCCCTCTTGATGAAATGAGTGATGATAGTAACTCCAATGGTACACAGTGCAGTTTGAAAAGTAAGAGAATGAATACACATGTAACTGAAACAGTTGTTTTTGTTTAACAGCACATACAGGAAATGAAGGGAATGGCCCGGACGCACCAGCTACTAGACTAGTGCACGAGCACATAGAAACGCAAACTGGCAATGCAGCCAATAAACTAGTGAGCTAGGGGCAAAAATCGACCAATTGAACGACAGTTTTGCAGATTTAAAGCTACTTGTTCAAAGGCATATAATGGAAAATATAAAGTACCACTGCCCCACTTGCACCTGTACCCCTTCCCCTGTTCCAGCCTACGATCCCCACAAATTCCCTGTAAGCAAGGATGTTGTGATGAGACCTCAATCCTTTCCTCCCCTGGTGACTAGCCTGTACAAAACCCCAATTCCCCTGCATATATTTCCATTTCCACTACCCGTTCCCTTTCCTAATTGTATGTATTTGTGTGTGTAAATACACTTCTATGTGTAAACTGTTGATGTTTATGTGTGTTTTCTTTTTTAAAAGCCCTGTTAGGAGTCCGATGAGCGCGCAACTGTCTGGCCTGTCTGTAATCGAAATGGAGGTGTCCTACGCACACTGCACCTGTCCGGACATTTCTGCAAAGTTATGACGTATCTCTAATTAGTTCAGGGAGCCCACCCCTGTCCTGCGGACAACTGGGCGTATGCCCATCACATTCCCTGTGTCCTACGGTCAACGCGGCTGTCCGGCATGTCCACAAACTAGTGATGTACTTTGATTAGTTCAGGGAGCCCACCATTGTCCGGCAGGCACACCTGGGCACATGTGCATCACACCCCCTGGGTCCTACGAACACTGTGCCTGTTTGGAACTGTCCACTGTATGTGTGTCACACTTTTAATTAGTTCAGAGAGCCCAACTCAGTCATTAGGACACCTAGGTACATGCACAAAATGGATCCTGCATAATAGGTGTCTTACGGACAGCCGTCTCATTCACAAACGTTTGCGATGTCACCATGTGACTGCACCCATGCTGAGCATTGGTCCTTATTTGCAAACAGGGTCCGGGCCCCCGGACAGATAAAATGCTTTTTTGAGCAATCCAAGGTGTTTAACTGTGCAACTTTACCCTTGCAGAGGTCCCTGGCCATGCCCCTGGTGATATAGAGACTTTTTGGAACTTTTTGAGCCCAGGTTGGGGTTCAAAGAGTTCACAGAGCACGCAACTGTTCGTGGAGCGCTCCCCAGAATCCCTATGAAAGGCCATGCCCCAGTGGTGCACCCAATTCTGTTTTTGGCTGATCAGAACAGAGCACTGCTCCACATGGCTGGATTGCTGAATTACTGGATTGCTAGGTTGCTGATTTGCTCGATTAGCTGGATAATGGCATCCACTGCTGTTGGATCTGCTGCCTCTGCCTCAGCACCACCCCCACCACCACCACTTTCCCAAGGGCCTGGAGAGGGGAACAGGCAGGATGATGCAGAGGGGGAACAAGAAGAGGAAGAGGATGAGGTAGTGGAAGTCCTCACTACCAGCTGCCGACGTGAGTCTTCGGTGTGGAGGATTTTTACCACTGTTGGGGGGTAGCCAAGGCTTGTGTGGCCAAGGTTCGCTGCAAAGGTACTCAATCATGGCAAACCTGGGTTGTACAGTTATGGCACCACCTCCATGCGGCGACACCTGAGGTCGAGCCACAAGGAAGCAGTTCGGAGGGTGGTCCCCTTTGAAAAGGGTAGTAGGTTGAGTTCCACAGCAGCATCCTCGACATCTGCTCCTGTCACCACAAGAGACACTCCTGTGGGGCAGCAGATCCCTGACTAAACCACACCATAGTAGTTCCTTACCTTTCAAAGTTCACTGTATTGTGTGTGTATTGCGACGGGGGTGAGCAGTTCCGGAGTGGTTTCGAGGCTGCGGTCCAGGACTACGAAGGAAAGTGCCCTCTACCTCGATGAGGCCCACACAACATCTTCCTCTCTCCACCTGCCCCTTCTTATCTCTGTGGTTGGTGCCCCTTCCCTACCCTCCCTTCCCTTCCTTTTGTGTCTCATTGAAAAAATGGCAAACAGTAAAGAAATAAAAGAAAACACCAAAAAAAGTCTCTTTTCAGAGCCACCTTTCATAGTTTAAAATTAGAAGTGCCAATGAAATGGTGCAGGCCCTGCACAGTCAGTCCGTGGTAGTCAGCAAACTTCCACAGCATGCAGGTGGCGGCAGCATGTAAACCATTGCATTCTTTTCTGGGAGAAAATGGTGGCTCTGAAAAGAGCCTTTTGTTTTTTTTGTGTTTTGAACATTTGAAGTGGCCATCACCTACTGCACAAATGCTTGCTATACTTACAGAAAGGGTTGCAAAGCATTTTGGATATTTCACAAAGAAAAGGTGATTGCCAGCATCAGAAGATGGACGCCATCTCTGCGGAAAGTGTTGGTGCTACGAAATGTAATGTTTTCATTGGGGAATGAAGACATACCAACATCTCACAAAAATGCACAAACAGCCTTGTTGACATTGCGCCTAGCTTTCTACATTTTCAGACCAAATGAAGAAGAGCACAGCCACCTCTGTCTCTGGGCAAAGCATGAAGAAAATACTTGAGTGTTTGGAAACACGTCCATGACTTTCCCAAGTGTCTCCTTCATCGCAAACTGCAGAGAGAGTCCAGTAATGTGGCCTAAACTGTTCCCTCCACAATGAACAATAATAATGGCTGGATGATGCTGCATCACCAAAGTGTCACAACGGGGAAGCAAATCCAGCTGCTTCATGTCACACACTCCATACCAGTGCACATCCACATGATGGAATCCAAGATGTGTAGGCACTCCAAAGTGCTCTGCATACACCTGCAACTGATGTATCCAAGAGTCCCTCAAAATCCAGACACTCTGCCCCCTGAAATACACAGCCATAGCCATAGCCATCTTCACTCCCCTCAGGAAACAGAGCCTCTGCCACAATCTCTCCTTGCACACCACACACAGGGAACCGTATTGACCAATCCCCTGGCCTCTGCAGTCCCATTTCCATGCCTGCCATCCTTATATGTCCTAGATGTAGCACATGTGATCTGCGAACTACCACGTTGTTCACGGATGAATCAGTCAATTCAAGGGGGTGGGGAGAGAAATGTAAACTAGGGTAGGAGATTTCCTCTATTGTGGTGGCTCTGAAAAGAGCCTTTTAATTTAGTTTAGTTTATTTTAGGTGCTACTGAACAAACACTTTTGTTTTCTATTTTGGGGGTGGGGTTGGTATCTCTTCTTTTCCTCCTTACCACCTTACATCAACCGCTGCAAAGCATCCCTTAGATTTTGAAAAAAACAAGCATTTCCAAGAATGGACAATGAAATGCTGTCTTGGGTAAAATAGTGCACACTAAGGGAGTCAATGTTGTCATTAGAGAAAATAGACATCTCAGCACATCGCAAAACTATACCCATCTATTAACGAGGTGACTTCCAACTTTTTGCTGGGGATTAAAGACATTGGGTTGTTCAATTGTGCTTTAGGTGGTATTTCAGAAATAAAACACCTTTGCAGTAGGGAAAAGCAGCATCAGTTCTTCCACCAACAACTTCAGTACATGAAATAAACTTGGAGCACTGATGTAGTCCAAATGCTCTCCTCAACAGTGCACCACCAAAACATCAGGATTAAAAAAAGTACCCATGTTTCAGCAAAGTGTAAGCAGTGCTTGCAAATTGTGGCCAGGTAACACTGTACCACAAAGCGTACAGGTCTGGAAATCCAAGATCAGCAGAAACACCTCTTGCCTTTGCATATCTCTCCAGATCACATACAAAGGAATATTTGTCTATCCATACAGCAACTCCAACCATCTTCACTACACAACCAACACAGAAATGGAAAAAAAGTATTACCCTGCCTTCCTGTAAAGCACACCCTGAACACCTGATTGGTTAATCCCCACAGTCCCATTTCCATGCCAGGCATGCTAAGAAGCCCCGGGTGTGGCACGTGCGATCAGTGAACTACTGCGGTGGTCGTGGATTCTGTAACACAGGGGCAGCCCTTTTTCTCTTTCCACTTCACTCTTTGCAGCACTCTCTCATTGGCTACTGTTAAGCAGTCACACACCCATCCACCAATCACAACCAAGATCTCTACATCTAACTCTGTCAACTCAGTAAACACTGCAGATGTACTGTTCAACACTCACAGTGCAGGTCTCCTGTGATTCCCAAGCACCCGCATCCAAAAGTAATGTAAAACTCTCCAAGATTTCCACTTCCAGATTCATTCACATCCACATCCACCAACACATACTACGGGTATGCATATATTTTGAAATGCACACAGAAAACAAAAACTGCATGTATGTTACCAAAGCATAGCAAGTACATAGATTGCATTAATTTGAACAGGGTGCCTGCCAATTACCCTGCATGACCTACTCAATAATCAGACTCTCATTTGTCCCATCTCCTGACATCAACTGACAGTTACTTACAATGCTGTTTGCTTTCAAAGTTTTCTTTTAATGCCCACTTGCATAACAACCTGAGACCACATATTTCAATTTTAGCAATAATGTCTTTGATTTGTTTTGTAAAAAAACACATTGGGAACATTTGCACAGAAGGTTCAAATGCCAGATCCTATGTGAAATGTAATATATTACCACAACATGCATGCTTGCCCATATCACCCATTGTAGTGTGCAAACTGTTATTTTCTTCTTTCCTTCTGAGACATTTGCAACCACTCAATCCACTAACACACCTGCTATAAAATGCCCGGAATGCACACAGAAAACAAAAACTTCATGTATATTACCAGCTGCAAACCACATATTTAAATTTTAACAGCACTCTCTGTGATGTTTTTTTGTAAAAAACCACATTGGGACATTTGCACAGCAGGTTCAAGTGCCAGATCCTATGTGAAATTGACAGAATGACTTTCTGCACTCATGTAGCAAGCATCTATGTGTGGGAAAGTTAATAAAAATCTGCACGCAGTAACATTATTCTTCCTAATCTGTACATCTTTCTGAGCCTTTTTCTCACCCTACTAGGACTTGCACTAATCAATTTCCAAAGCAAGTAGTACAACAGTGATTCACACACTTGCAAAAGTGCAGCCCCATAGGGCACACTTACCAAATACACTACTGCCCCATAGCAACAATGCTGATGCTCCCAGGTCCCCATTTGTAGGCAGTACTGTACAATGGAACACGCACACTAATCCTTCCTGCCAACAAATCTTCCTACAGTCTTAAATAATGTATTTTCCTAGTGCAATTACTGTGCCATTAACACACATCCCCACTAACTTCCTTCATTTGTAATTGCAGTGACGAACAGGCTCCTGAAAGCCAGTGACGTCTCCAGTGGAAGTTAAAACCCAGAAGAAACCTGCTCTTCACATCCAAAAACAGTAATGCAGTACTGTAGTAGTGTTGTGCCTGTTACTCAGACAGTGCAGTGTTGGTCTATTGTAGCCTAAAAAAAAATCTATTTAACCCAACAGCCCTTGTTTCACTCTTACTCATTGCAATTTAGCAGGTCCACTCTTTGAGTTGTCATCTGAACACCAGTATTTTAACACCCACTAGATTTGTGAAAACATCATAATGTCTTTACTTCCTCAGGCACAGTACACTGTCACACACACTGAAGCAAACCTTTCACACAGAAACACACACACATACCAATACAACCTTCCCAACCAAAAGTAACAGCCCTTTACACACTCACACACTCCTCTACGTATGCCTACCTTCATATTCAGACTCTCATACACAGTGCACACAAATACATTGCACAACTTCCAAACCCACTCTTTCCTTTTTTCTCCAACAGACACAAGAGAATGCCTACCAACCAGCAACTCTGTAGAAAACAACGCAGAAATAGAGCAAATCAAATTCAAAGCATGCACAATAGCCATCCGCCTCTAGCAGATTTGTATGAAAAATGCAAACAAAAAACAGCTAATACAGCCATTGAGCAAAACGGAACCAGGTAGTAGGAAAAAAGTGTGCTCCCTCTTCAAAAATGTATAACTAAAAAGAAATGTATTAAGAAGAATGCAACTACCAGTGACGCTAACACTGCATCTACCAATGTTAACCTAGCCACAGGTAAGCATTCCCAAAAATTTATTTTACAAAAAAATGTCCACTAGAGAGTCCTTCAGAACCTTATAAAAACAGGGGAGAAATCACACTCACCCCTTCAAACTTACCACCATAAACTGATCCTGGAAGCACTCATAGACAGTGCAATGTTCCTCAAAAGGAAATTGTTAATATTCATTTTAAACAGGATGAAACCACTAACAAAATGAATCAGTAAACTACAAGTATTTCACAACATACGCAAAGTCAACATAGATACCTTTGTAAAACATCTGTCCAGGTGAGTGGATTCACACAACCAGCACAGAGCATATTTCAATGAAGAGGCATACAAACAAGAACAAACAAACCCAATTGCCATACATAGCAGTGGTTGAGGGTATGAAAAGGTAGACAGTACCATTATGGCAGAAGAAACGCTGATTGAAAGAATATCCCCAACAAACTTACAATCAACTCTCCATTGCACCAAACGAATCCGTCCCATCTACAAATGGCCGTGTACCTCAATGTGTAATGTACAAAAACAATCCTTCAAATCTTTACGGCAATTCCTCAATCAGTTTGTGAAAGCCAAAGACAAATTATAAAATGAAAATATTACAAACCATGGACTTCTGTCCATTGCGCTAAAACACAGGACTGCGAGGACATTCATTAACCTGCAATTCCGGGCCTGCTTGCAAAAGCACCTTCCACTATATCAAAATGTTAGCAACACACCATTCTACTATACAGAATCTCGTTCAGTGACTATACTATACCAAAGGTCCTGCTTTAGGACTAGAGCCTTTAAATCACATTCTCCTACATGGCACAAACAAAGAACTCCTGTAAGAAATAGACCACATCGAAAACAAATATTTTGGAAGTGAAGAGCACTTACAAAATCCAGTAACTTTAAAACAGAGTAGCGACAACCTTGCAGATGCCAACCTTATATTATACACGCACAAAAAAGAAATAGCAGAGTTTAAAAGCACCTCTGCTGAAGTATCAAACCAAGTAGGTCTAGGTTGTCACCGAACTTTTTTATAAAAAGAGCACCAAAACTTTAGATATAGCATACAAAATAAAAGACAATGAGGAATCCCAATGGTTCCAATTAGCTCTCTACCTTATAGCAGAAAACAAATATGAAATTACTAACCCCTCAATACTTTGCACATACTGCACTGCAAAGCTTGATAATAACCAAATGACTTCACAGGGTGTTACTAATAACTTGCACATATTCCCACTTCCAAAACCACTCCAACAGCTTAATTTGTATGAGAACATTGTAATCCAAACAGTACACCCATTTTAAGCGATAATACGCCTTCCACCGAAAACAGACAAATTGCCTCCTTCTGAATTACTGAAAGGCATTTGTGGCAAAATAGTTTATTTGCCATTAGATCTTAAAGAAAATGTAGACACTCTGGGAGTGAAACGGCCAATAGATCAATCTTTAATTATCCTAGTGAATGGTGTACCTACAGAAGACCCAAACAATTTGGCAGCCACTAGTAGACTTAAAGTTAGAGAAGCCCTGCAATATCTTAAAGAAAACAATGAATACTACAAAGAAATAAATATTGAAGAAAACCTGAGAGAAACCACTGGAATAGTTCAGGATTTCTCATCAACTGGCCAATTTGAACTTCTAGATCCTACTACAACATCCAATATTTTAGACTAGTATACAATTCACCCACTGCACTCCAAAGACAGCATAGACAATGCACTAGAAACATATCAAATGTGGCAAGGCAAAGTATCTCTAATCAGCATATAGGAAAAAAGTGTAGGAGCAAAAGCCTTTCCTCTACTCTTTCCTACTGGAAAAGGTAGAAGATATGATGAAAGATGCACAAAAATAACAGCATCAGAATACCGCTCTTTACTAATGTATTCTGAAGACCCCAGATTCAGGCAAAACATTGAATACATATTCCACCTCCGGTTTGAAAGAGAACTAGTAACTCTTTGTTACGGTGTTGCACACACATTGAAAACAGGTTGCATTTTTTTTTACGTTTCTGCTACACAGCTACATCAAAAGGTGCAAGAGAAAGATGAGGTTTTACAGTCAACTATTACAAATCTTTTGGCAAACATGTGTGGTACAAAAGAATACTGGTTCTGATGTCACGCAGATGTACGGTGTATGATATGCAACCTTGGCCCACCCATATGGTTTGTCACTTTAAGTTGTGCAGAGTACGCATGGGAAGACTTGCACGATTTCCTATGCATAGCAAACAAAAACAAAGCAGGAATGCACATGAAAACCTCAGGAGAACTCTGCTCTTTTGACCAAGTAAATGTGTCAAGATACTTCATCACCGCTGTATTGCCATGCTGCACTTCATCTGCAATAAAACAATTCCTGCCCTCAGAGAAGTGCAACACTTCTTTTGGAGAAAATAATATCAAACAAGAAGAGCACCACACATCCACATGCTTTTGTGGATTAAAGATGCTCCTAAATTTGGTCAGGACAGTGATGCCACTGTTTTGCAGTTCAGTCACAAATATGTCACTTGCGAAATACCTTCAGAAAACACACATAGTGAGCTACATACACAAATATTACGGTTTCAAAGACATATATGTGGCAAGTATTGTCGTCACAGATATGAAAACAAAGGTAAATACTACACCAAATGTTGCTTTGGCTTCCCTAGACCAATTTCAGCAAAAGGACAAGTAAACAGCTTCATGTCTTCTGCATTAAAAGAAGCAAAGCATCAAAGTATATCAATGATTACAATGCAATCATTGCCCTCCTGTGGAATGCAAACATAGATGTGCAGTACATTGCAGACAATTCCACTGCAGTTGCATAATGGGTCACAGCCTACTTAACCAAAGCTGAAAAAACACAGCTGAAAGACCTCTGGGATGACATATAATCTGACAAAACACTGTCACAAAAATTATACAGCTTTGGCATAAAAATGCTCTCCTATAGAGAATGTGGTTGCTACGAAGCCGCCGACAGTTTAACGGGAACAGCCTGATATTGGAAATCTGAAAACATAGTTTGGCTAAGCCTTGGTCCTGCTGCATCCAGAAAACGAGTTCCCAAACCATACCAAGAAATAGAAACAATAGCCAAAACAGCCATTACATTTTGAAAAACAATTTATTGAACGCATACTACCCAAAGAGGAGCACTGCTTTGGATACCATGTGTCTGTACAACAAAGCCCAAAACTTCTAATACCAAAATAATATTAAACCAGATGAGAAAAAAGGTAAATACATAGTCAAAGGTTGTGAGGGAAGCCTGCTTAAACTTACCAAACGCAGCCTGACTGAAGTAGAAAACACAATGTGTCAGTATGAGGAATATGAAGAAAACTTTGCTGTACTGAAATCACAACTGAATGATGAACTGCGTAGCATTTTCCTGGAAGTAACTAAAAAAATTGTGCAGCATGAAACTAAAATGTGTACCTGTCAAAACTATAAACCTATACTCCTGTATGTAAGTGGTGAAGCTGCTTCAGGCAAAACATTCTTAATAAATATCATCAGCAAGTTCCTCCAACAAATGACAAACAACAAGCTTCCAGCTGTTGTAACTGCCCCACAGGTTTAGCTGCCTACAACATAGGTGGTGTTACTTTACACCCATTGCTACTCCTTCCAGTAGAACACTAAAACAAATTAGACTACTACAAACTTTCCGCAGAATCTGCTATGGAGTTATGCAGAATTTTGAAACAAATGAAAAGCCTCCTAATAGATGAGATGAGCATGTTCTCCAACCTAATGTTGGCTTTGATTCACCTCAGATTACAAGTGGTCCTTAAAACAAACTAGGAAGAACTCTTTGGAGAAAAATAGGTTATTGTTTTTGGAGATTTTCTTCAATTAACACCAGTGAAAGGTGAACCTATTTTTAAAACCTTAGGACACAAACTGTGCCGTAACAACAGTTAGCAGCACAGGAAATGTATATCTCTGGGAATATTTCCAATACAGAGAACTAACTGAAAACATGCGGCAGTCTGCAGACCTCACTTATGCTAACATTTTGAAAAGCATTCGGATTGGTGTGCTTTCTAAGGAAGCACAGTCCATCTTAAATAGCAGACTCATCCATGAGCTATATGGGCATAACACATCTGCTACTGATGTCATGAAACAATTACCACACAAAATTGTAAAATTTATACCCTTAATGCCAACCTTAGCAAGCTGTGAACAATTCAATTAAACAATGTTGAAAAAAGAATTGCAATCAATATTGCAAATTTACGCCACAGACAAACTGGACCTGCATGGTGTGCCAGTGCCTATTTGTCAACAAGCCACAGCAAGACAAAATAGCTTATAAAACTGTATCTCCAACACAGCTGGTTTGGAGAAAATGTTAACATTATGTTTAAACTGTAGAGTAATGCTAAAGCATAACCTTATTGTGAAGCAAGGTTTCGTTAATGGAGCACTTGGTACACTTGTTGGCTTCCAGACATACCCATGTGACAACAACATTCATTTTGTCAACATCCACTTTGACAAACTTTCAGAAGTTAAAAGGATAGGACACTGAACAGCCTGATTCCTTCTTTTCAAAGACATGTATGTATGCAGAGAACCGTTTTCTCTGTCTCTTGCATATGCAGTCACTTTTCATAAATCACAAGGTCTAACCCTAGATCAAGCATTGATTGACATTGGCAGCACAGTATTTAAAGAAGGCATGAGTTATGTAGCACTGTCATGCCTATGTATACTTCAAGGACTATTTCTAGTCAATTTTGATGCAAGAAAAGTCAAGGCTGACATTCCTTGCATTGTAGAGTACAACTGACTACATGCACTCCACACACCCCATCTCAAAATGTACCCTGTTCCTCAAAAAGGAAAACCTGGTAAAAGAAAACTAGTGCAAGCATAATTTATAAGTGATCTCCCAACAGTACCACCAAAGGAACTGAAAGCAGCTGCTACTCCATAAATTAGCACAACCACAGAAGGATGTAGTGAAATGGCAAATGCATATCCAACTGCACAAACAAAGAGAAGTACCTCTTCATAAAAAGCAAGTGGACTTACATCGAATGACTCAGACACAGAACTGTCTGGTCCATTCAAATTTTCCAACACAGCTGGTGTAAATTGCTATGCAAATGTAGCAATCAATGTTCTATTCCAATTGCCATCAATTGTTGAAAACATATACTCAAACAGTGCAGACCAGTTGTGTTTACAAATGCTACTCCTTCAGAGAAATGCAACAAACAATCCTGACAACATGTACACTGTCTCAGGAATAAGGCAGGAATTGGACTACTGTGCAGGAATGGTGAGATACACTATAAACACACAAGGTGATCCACAAGAATGTCTAATGTACGTAATGCAAGTACTGGAAAGCAAGAACATACCTATAAATTAAATCTTCCATATTTCACACATGTGGAAACATACATTCACTCTATGCAGCCATGTGGTGCACAAACAAGTCCCTAACAAGCGCTTTGTGTATGTATCTATACCTAATTGTAAATCCATTCCATACAACATCTGGTACAAAATGCAAATCATGGCATATTATGTACTACTTGCAATTCAGACAATCATTCCACCTTACAGATAAAATTGCATAGCCAATACATAATAGTAATGCTTTTACTATACAATGCAGATAGTACCAACAACAACTGCAAGCTTGCTAGTTTCACACATGGGCAAGTATCACTTGGCAAGAAAACCTTCACAACATTAGGCATAATCTACTAAATGGTTGCCACAAACATTACAGGTCACTATACTGCATGCATTAAAAAGAAATGTGGGTGGTTTGAATGTACTGATACTTCCATTACTCTGAAGCAGAAATGACCAGCACATCTTGCAAATGCCTACTTAATATTCTTGAAACCAATGTGTATTCACTGATCTACAAAAGTAGCATAGCCTACTGCCCAATACCCACCAACAGATATGTAACTGCAAACTAAAAATAACCTTCTGCCCTGTGAAACTGGAACAATTTAGCATACAACAACTGGCACATGAGTACATCAGTTATGCTGCTCTAATGTTTTTTCCCCAATGATTATACTCACAGAAAAAACAACCGTAGACAACAAACACTAATATTGTTTCACCCATTGTACTTAAAAAGAAAAGTACTGAGTATGAGAGTCTACTAACTGTCCTCAATGACCTGTAAAAAGACCAACTATTAGAACAAGGCAACAGCTTTCTAACTATGCCCATACCACTGCAATAAATACGCACCTGCATGTAACTGCATCCATAATGCTGCAATGGCACTTGGCAATAGTGGAAAATGGAAATGTGCCAACAAAAATGGAGGTGCTTGAAATCATAACCTGGAAAACTATGAAACTGTAAACAGAATACACCAACTGGTATCTAAGTTGAAACCATAATACTGCAATATTACTTCCCATTACTACACAATTTAAAATCCAC
Organism: Ambystoma mexicanum; assembly: GCF_040938575.1. Lineage (NCBI taxonomy): Eukaryota > Metazoa > Chordata > Amphibia > Caudata > Ambystomatidae > Ambystoma > Ambystoma mexicanum. Next base: position 1,103,190,095 of record NC_090930.1, on the reverse strand, counting down.
CAGCAAAAATGCAATTTATTATGAGGAAACCCTTCAAGACTTATTAAGTATCAACAACCAGAATACACCAACTGGTATCTTAGTACACCTGCAGTGCTACAGTGTTACTTCCAGCGGTCAAACTGCTAAAATCAACCTTCAGCAATAAAACTGCAACAAACCATACCCTCAACAACTTTCAAACTACCAACAGTTAGAATATGCCAACAGTTATCTAACAGACCCCACAATACTGCACTATTAGTTTGCAACAGTACCGTACTTAGAAAACACCAACAGCAATCAAACAGCATATATGGATACTGTTAAAAAGAGGAAACAGATAAACAGTTAGAATACGCCAACTGGAATCTAACTGCACCCATATCAACACCACTTCCAAAAAGCAAAACAAATACACCATTTCACTTCCTCCTGCTGCAACAGTGCTTACAACAGCAAGACCACATAGATGTGCACGGTAAACATTCCTGTAAGTACTACAAACGTCAGTGAAACAGAGTGTGCCAGATAACATCAAATGAATGTAGAAGGTTTTCGTTTTAATCCTGTTTTGTTTTGTTCCCATAGACCCAATGATTATGTAAACAAACACAGGAACTGAGCACATTACACTGTACACTTGTTTGAAGCATAGTACTTGTAATGTTCTAATTATGAGGGCCGCAAAGTACATAAATGTCTGAAATTAAGTACAGTACAACATTATGAAGTAACTTCCCTAATATGTTATGTTTTTTTTTTATCACACACGATGAAACAAAGATTTCTCCTGCATTTCCGCTTACAACAAATAAAATATGTGCCCATATTGCCACAATATTCAAATATGCTATTGCCACTTTAATGGTATTCTATCACTGCTTTCCAAAATGGTATACAGTGCCTCAACAATATATACAGTGAGTATATGTTTATTTGTGTCATGCTTCTTTGTAATGATCAAATTGCATTTCTATACACATGTTTGCACAATCCATATGCCAGTGTCACATTCCTGGGTGGATGGCCTTATTATGCTGCGGTGGTTGCCTATGGCCTACGGCCTCCGGCCATGCACCCAAGAGTCTACGGCCTGACCACAAACACTGCAGAATAATACGGTCATGCACCCAAAGATCTATCCAGAGCCCACAACCCACACACATAATCCAGACACCTGAGTCTTTTTACTAAACTGAAAGTTCTAAGGAAGATTCTACCTTTCCTCCCGACCGTATGTCGCACGATGGTGGTTACATTTTCTATTCTGGGATCAGAGAACTATTGTAATGGAATATATCTTGGTCAACTGCCTTTTTTAACTCAATGCCTGCAAGTTCTTCAAATCTCGGCAGCCCGACTAGCTCTTGGTGATTTCAGACCCGTCCATACACAGCCTCTGTTACATCAGCTCCATTGACTGCCAGTGAATGGCAGAATCATTTTAAAGATTTTTTGTATCACGTCTCGAGCACTCCATAAAACAGGTGCTGCCTACTTATAATCCAAATTGGTTCATTACCATCCGGCTACTTGTGCTCGTTCAACCTCCCAAAATCTACTAAGATTTCCCCATGCACTACGGGCCATTCTTTTTCTGTCCTTGCACCGCTTTGTGGAATTCCCTCCCAATCCATTTGCATTACATCACTGACCACCGTGGCTCCTGAAAGGCTGTTAAATCCCATTTATTCTAAATTTTTATTTTTTTCTCCGTTCATCGGTCTGCTTCCTCTGCAGAGGGCCTAGATACCTTTCAGGCCTTAGTTTGTGCTTTATAACTTTAATACAATACAATACAATGGTGCCATTCTGAGCACAGCTGGCCGTACCACCTACCTGCACTTAAACATGTCCAATGTTCATTGTCCTTAATCTATGTATGTCTACTTATGTATTGTCCCCGGCGACTGTTCCATTTACTCCCCTGCATAACCTGGTCAAACTCACCCCTTTGTAAGAAGCTCACTGCTTCCCATCAAATCTGATTGCTTATCTATTGTATGTTCTTTTGTTGTCAAAAGTGCATTATTCCTCCTGTATATAAATGAATATTATAAATATGTACATATATATATATATATATATATATATATATATATATATATATATATATATATATATATATATTACACTGCCACACTAGTGGCCGTGTAGTTATGGTTAAGTTGCTAATCCCATAGGAAGAGCACTTTTTGGACGGCTTATAACTTCGCTCTCCCTGGACGAATCTTCACCAAACTTTGCAGGAAAAGTATATGGCCCACTCTGAATTTGCAAAGTTTGGTGAGGTTTGGTCCAGGGGGGGCAAAGTTATAGGGGGGTCCCAAAATTTCTTTTTTCCCCATAGATTGAATGGACATAGATATCACTAATTTTTTGTGACCTACCTTTTGGTCATTTTATTAAAAACTACTGGACAGATTTTCACCAAATCTACAAAAGCATGCTTTCGGGACCAAGCCGCTGCTCCTGCCGCACATTTGGTGAAAATCTGTCCAGCGGTTTGGGCTGTAGGCATGAGCAAAGATTTTTCCCCATTCAGTCTATGGGAATAAAATACATTTTGGGACCCCCCCTATAACTTTGCCCCCACTGGACCAAACCTCACCAAACTTTGCAATTCAGAGTGGGCCATATAATTTTGTTGCAAAGTTTGGTGAGTATTCGTCCAGGGAGAGCGAAGTTATAAAACGCCCAAAAAGTGCTCTTACTATGGGATTAGCAATTTAACCATAATAACATGGCACTACTGTGGCCGTGTAATATATATATATATACATATATATATATATATATATATATTGTAAAAAGGAAAAAGTAGTTGCACTTCTCCACACAAGGACCGCACTCTTCGCGGTTTGGGACGCCAGCATAAATCTCCAAAAAGTAAATCAATTCACCATTGACCAAAGGTTTTCATGCCATATCCAGTTTTATTCAAGGCATTTAAACTCATGACGCGTTTCGCAACGCTCCCGTTGCTTGCTCACATATACAACAAAATGAGGTTACGGATTGCTTTTAAATACAAAAGGGCTTGGTCTCTATGGTTCCGCCCTACATATTTTTGGTCCTTTTTCTATTTCCACTCTTGAAATACCCCTTAAGCATTCTATGTCAAATGCTAGCGGCCATTTTAGAATGTGTGAGTTTCCATGCATAATGCATTATAACTAGTACTTTACTAAGAACATCACAACTACTTTACAAGACCGTTTGTTTTACATACGCAGGTTTCCTTTTCTTTTTTCACCATACTTAAAATATATTAAAATGATGTAAAAATAAAACCTGCTTAGTGCATAATTGCATATTATTCCCAATATCAACCTGAATTCACAATCAAATGCTGGCATTATAGAATTAATTGATTAATTAATTATTGATAGAACTCAATCTCAGACCCAAATTTGAATTTTAGTTTGTTCACTGCAAGAAGTGTGAAGAGCTGTATTTTTCCAATCACTACATATTTTGTAGGTTCAAGATTATAAAGTGCATAGTGCTGTAAACATAACTCTCAGTCCATTTAAAAACCTAAAGTGCATAGTGCAAAAGTGCTAGTGCTGTAAACATAGCTCTCAATCCATTTAAAAACCTAAAGTGCATAGTGCAAAAGTGCTTTGTAAATATCTTGAACATTAGCCCTCACGCATTCAGTTGGCATAAGAGATTTCTAAAAGATACAAATTCTTATTCCTTGCAGTTCGCTACAGAAAACTGTGCTACAGGTTCTCAATGCTACACACATGCAGTACTTTTCATAGCCAGCATTAGATATGTAATGTAAAAACCAGGATTTAGGGAAATGTGTACAGGGGCATATTAAAGGACAAGGTGAATAAAATTAACCTTCAAAGCTAAGCAATTCTCATTGTTCCATAAAAAGTCAACACACATATAAAATATAGAAAGGGATTGAAGTTAAAAACAAGCTCAAATAACCAATCAACAAAAAAGTAGTGTTTTCTTCTGTTACTAACTAAAGACAATATCGACACTGCAGCATAAGAGAAGATTTTATGTCCCAAGAAATGTATACAATTCTTCATCCAGGTTGTGTCCTCCTGGTTTCTTGGTTTGAAAATCTAAAATATATCGTGTCTCCATCTGGCGTAGTTCCAACTCATGATTTCCTCCACGTGGGTTGGGTTTTATATGATGAACTCCAAAGAATCTAAAATTGTCCAATTTGCTCTGATGTTGGTCTCTGAAATGGACTGCCATTGGGTAGGAAGCATCTACATTTCTGATGGCCCGCATATGTTGTAGTATTCTCAATTTCAGCTTTCCAATGGTACTTCCCACATACCAAAGATTGCATGAGCAAAGCAGTACATACACAACAAACTCTGTATCACAAATTATTTTAGTTTTCACCTCAATATTTAGACCTAATATTGGATGTTTGTAGTTTGTTTTGTTCAGAGCATATTGGCACGCTTTGCACTTAGTACATTTAGAGAACCCAGTGTTCTTGTTCTTCAACCATGTGTATACAGCATATATTTCTTTCTTCAGAGACATGACGCTGTTGAGCAGTGTGTCTTTGATGGAGATAGATTTTCTATAGGTTATGTTGATTCTTTCTTTCACGAATGGAAATAAAGTTTCATCAGTTCTTAAGACATGCCAATGTTTGTGCAATAATTTCCTTATTGTTTTAGCATGTGAGCCGTATGTGAGTATTAGTCTCACATCATCAGGTTCTTGAGTCTTTTCAGATGTTCGGTTAGTAGAGAGTAATGCTGTTCGATCTAGATTTCTTGCTTTAATGTAAGCTCTCTCAATGATTGCCTTAGGATACCTTTGTTTGGCAAAGTTCCGAGCTGTGATCTTGCATTCTCTATCGAAACAATCTAATTTGCTGCAATTGCGGCGGATCCTGACAAACTCACCATATGGTTTGCTCCATTTTAATGGAGTCGGGTGGTTGCTACTTGCAAATAGCAGCATGTCTGAACTCGTTGGTTTTCGATGAAGTTCAGTGCTGATTTCTTTACGATCAGTTTTCACCAATACATCTAGAAAGATCAAGGATTCGCGACTATGTGTTTTTACGTAAATTGGAGATTCAGATTATATATATATATATATATATATATATATATATACACACTGTGGCTGTGTAGTTATGGTTAAATTGCTAATCCCATAATCCCATAGGAATAACACTTTTTGGGCAGCTTGTAACTTCGCTCCCCCTGGACGAATCCACACCAAACTTTGCAAATTCTGATGTCATCTTTGATGTCCTGGGTGTTAGTCTTAGCAGTGCACGGTGGTGGCGCAAGTTATGGTTGTTTAGCTTACCATAACTGGCGAAGTTCTGGAGTTTTTTGATTTTACTTGAAACCATAACGTCCCTTTAACAAAGTTTTTTCAGTGAATATACATATATATATAGTTCTTTTCAATATAGAGGGTGGGTAATGGTTTCGATTATGAGGATTTAGGGGAGTGGGAAAAGTTAAAGCCCTTGTGGATGGGGGAGATGTAAATTGCAGAGGAAGGGGTCGTTCACAGGGGCCATCATCGAACCCTCTACCTAAGTGAGTTGCACCTGGAAAGGCATGAGAGGTCTGCTCCATTAGTCCATCCTAAGGGTCCCTGCTTGACACTGTTCCGGTGGGATGGTAGATCCCTAAAAGCGAATTCACACCAGGATATTGGGAAAGGCAGGGAGTACATAGATAAGGGAAATGTGAGTCAAGTTAACATCAATTTGTTTAAGGTTTAAATGAAAAGGGGGTCCCTATTTGGGTCCTCAAAATCCACATTAGTTTCTGGTGTCCACATTTGTTTCTGGTGTCCTATGTGAGGGATTGACAATGGTTGATAATGGGGTAGCCCATCTCTGGTTGCAGGAAGGGATAACTTATTTTATTGTGTAGGTTGCCGTGCTCTCCTCAGCTTGTAACTGGTCTTTAAGGAGGGGAGTAAGTGGTTCCACCCAGGCCTTGTAACAAGGGCCAATACCTGTGGGCCGGTGCACCTCATGCACATTCCATTAAACTACTCTCCAAAATATTCCATGTATCCACTATCTAGTGTATTCCATTGAACTTTCTTCCTGTGTTTTTCAATGAAACACTCTCCAGTGGACCTCAATGAAAAACTCTAAACTGTATTGAATTCAACTATTCAGGCTTTTTCAGTATTAGCCTTTGCTGTGTTCCCTGCACCATTCAGCCACGCATTCTACTGAAAAGTACTCCAGTGTATTCCGTTAGATAACCCTCCCACGCATGGCGCTAAACACACAGGTGGACCAGGGGTCCCTGCAGAGCAGGGTGCCCGCCACCCGAAGTCCGATGGGGGGAGGCCCCCTTGGACTTCAAAAGGAAATACATTTATTTTTGAAGTTCGAGTGTAAATGTATGTGCATGTGTGCATGATTGCAAGGGTGTGTGCAGGTATATTATGTAATTTTTTCTGAATCAGTGTGTGTATGTTGTATGGGTGGCTGGGTGTGCTTATGTGTGAGTGTGTGGGGAATGTGTGTAGTGCTTGTGTTTAATGCTGGACTAAGGAGTTGATTTTGGGGGTTGAGGAGGGGCGGATGGAGACGAGCCACGTGGGAGAATATGTATATGATGTACTGTGTCTGAATGAGTGAGTTTTGATGTATAGGTGGCTGAGTGTGCCTATGTGTGAGTGTATGGTGAATAGGTGTACATGTAAATGAGTGGGCGAATGGTGTGTGAGTGGGTGTGTGTGTGCTTGTGCTTAATGCTGAGCTAAGGAGTTGGTTGATTTTGGGGTTGGAGAGGAGAAAGAGTGGAAGTGTGTCGGGAATATGTATATCATGTAATGTGTTTGAATGAGCAAGTGTATGGTGTATGGGTGGTTGGGCGAGTGTATGGTGAATGGGTGCACATGTACATGAGCAAGCGACTGGTGCGTGAATGTGTGTGTTTTCAACGCTGGGCTGAGAAGCTGATTTTGGGGGTTGGAGATTAGAGGGAGAGGGGGCATGTGGAGAGCCTGGGACTAAAACGTAATTTTAATGGGCAACCATGATAAAGCATCCCTGATTTGCTATTAATTGCAAGGCTGCAATTTGGGACAGCCAGTCTAGCCCTTTCCTACTGAGACACAAAATGTTTTACTGGTCATCTATGATAAAACATGCATGATATGTGTTATTACTTGGCTATACTGTCTTTGTAATGCAGCCAGTTTGGACGTGTTTTCTTATTGTGGCATGGAATTTTGAATGGGAAAGCCAACAGGAGTATGTCCTTATGTGGGGTGCTGCTATGTAATGGCAAAGCCAGCTGCGGCATTTCTTTTGTATTATCATTAAAGGCATTATGCAAAAAGTAAACATGTATGTTCGTAAATGGGAATACTGGCATATACAGCCATCATGAATATGTATGGGCACAGCCAGGATGAAAGTGTTTTTGTACTTGCATATATCGTGAGCAGCGGAATCATTGAAATGCATTGTGAAAGGCACCGGTGCACTGTTGGTTTTGTAGGGCAACTCTAATCCCAAAATCAAATAGCTGCAATTCACCAATTGCAAATTTCTGGCTTTTTTCACCCAATTTGTCACAGAATGTGTGTTATATAGTACATAATGTAACCTATTATTCAAAAATATTTCTTGGGGAGGGAGAGAACAGCCCCAACACCCTGAACAACCTTTGGTTTGCATATTTGTGGGAAATGTTTACACCCCTCCAATTCACCAACTGCCAATGAGTGAGTGGATGGTGGGTATGAATGTGTGCGTGCAATGCTGGGGTCCAGGCGATGGGGCAATGGAACATGGGCGTTTTCCTACATGTTGAACTGGTATTTGAGTCGACTTAATGAATGTTCTTTCATGGAGGAAGGCTTGGGGTTGTTGTTTACACACAATGGGGCAGGCAGACTGGACATTTTCTTTCTTTGGCATGCCATTTTTTACTTGGTAAGGCCAATATGATGTGTGTTCTTGCATGAGAAGGTTACAAGTACCTGTGCAGTCAGCAAGTAAATGTTTTCTTATGGTAGCATGCATACTTTACTCGTATTAAAGGCAAAGTCAACCTGATGGGTGGAGGTGTACATAAGGCCAAACATGGAAACGGTTCCTTGTGGAAGTAGTGCATATTTTACTGCCATTGAGGGCAAAGTCAACATGAGTATTCTTACATGGTGGTGCGGGGGATTGGGCAACGAGTGGTACAGCAATATGTTCTCTTATTGTGGCATTGAGGACAAAGCCAACAAGAGAATGTTCTCACATGGGGATACTGGCAGATACTTGTAGAGCCATCCAGAACATGCTTTCTGATGGTATCATTAATGTGCATAATATGATGGGTCATGCAGAGAGTTGGCTGGTACATTTGGTTGTCCTAACTCCGGAGCCAGGCACAGCCCCCCTTGTTTCTACGCTAGCCGAAAGATGTAAGGTTTCATTAAAACACATTTGTATTTGTATTTATTGAATTTATATAGCCCTTTAATCCAAAGTGCTTTACATGAGAACGAGCAAAAATACAACAAGCATAAGATGGCAATTGAATCACAACTCGAAAACAGTATAAGGAACAATTTACAATATTGCAGAGGTGAGGAGGGAGTAGGGAGGGGCAGAGGTGTGCGAGGGAATGGTAGGTGTTAGTGGAGGTAAGAGCAGGAGTAAGAGGGAATGCAAGAATGTGTGAGGAAGAAGAGAGGAAAGAGTAAGACTAGTTGAGAGCAAGGAGTGGGGCTAAAGGAGGTAGAGAGGATGGAGAGGGTAAGGAAGCGCAGATGTAAGAGGTGAGCAGGGTCGGACTGGGGCAAGAAATAGGCCCGGTCACCCAACAAAAAGTGGCCCACCCCTCGCCTCAAAAAAGTGGCGCACTCCACGCCTCACGACCCTTAACCTCTGGTGAGATCACCGGAAGTGTTGTTAATTGACCCCACCCCAAAGTCACATCCCGGGAAGCGATGACACACAACCTTTCACCCCTTGACAAAACAGGAAGTGGCATCAAATAGTATTGTTCCTAAGTACACTAAATTACTTTGAATCCAAGTAGACGTCCAAGGCCAAATGATAATGTTATTGTATAGCACTTACGCTTAAGCTCTTTTTTATAGAACAAATATGCATACAATATCCCCCAGCCTGTGTTAGTACTCATTTATCGACCTAAGAAGGATTAAATGCTTTTTGAAAGAAAAAAAAAGAAGAAATTTGAAAAAAAATAAAACATGTTCATTTTTTTTTCTTCCAAACCGGCCCAGGCATGGCCAGAAACTGGCCCCCACCCCCAGGGATGATTTCGGCCTGGCCACAGGCCAAAAGGCAGAGGGACCAATCCAACCCTGGAGGTGAGGAATGAGGGGGAGAGAGAAGAAGGAGAGGAAGCGAAGGGTGTTAGGGAGATGAGTGAAAAAGATACGATTTTAGAGAAGAGCAAAAGGAAGGGTAGGAGGGAGAAGAGCGGATGTGAAGGGGGAGGCGGTTCCAGTGGAAGGGAGCGAGGAGTTGGAAAGAGCGGAAGCAGGATCTTTCACCTAGTGCGTTTTCACACTGCAGCAGCATGACCATCATGCACATTTGGCATGCGTGGTGGTCCAGGCCCCCCAGCAGTGTGGCGCGGCCTCTGCATTGTTGCTTTGTTTTGGGAGTCCCAGAGTGGCTCGCATTTCGGCCCCCCACAATTTGTGTTATGACACTGACTAAACAGAAATATTCCGCTGAACCTCTCTATTCTGGATTGCAATATAGCACACTCAAGTGAATGTCTCTGAACCACCCTCTGTGTATGCTACTAAACCACGCCCCAGTGCTTCTACTAGAGTACCCAATGGTGTATTGCATGTATGCCGCTCTGATGTATTCCCCGGAACCATATTCAACCACATGCCATTAAAACTCCCTCTGGTGAGCTCTGTTAAACCACGCTGCAATGTTTCTATTAGACGCCCCTTATTCATGGAATTGCAATGCCAAAAAAACACCATGAGCCACAGAGCGGTGCAAGTATAGTGCTGCAAAAGTACTCTTTGCACCGTGAATTAGGCCCATTTAGCACAGTGCAAAAAGTACTTTTGCAGTGCAAAGTGACTTTGCTGCGCAAAAATTAACTTTGCAGCACTCTGTGAATTAGGGTGTCACTTCGGCCCTTAGTGTATTCTATGAAACCCTCACCAGCATTTCTATTAGACTGCCGTCAGTATATTGTATGTATCCCCCCTCCGGTGTAATGTACGAAACCACCCTCTACTGTGTTTAATTAAAACATCATGTTGAGTATTCCGTGGAGCCAGTCTTCGGAATATTGCACTTTTTTCACCCTCGTGTGCATTCTATCGAACAGACTATTTCCGTTTGCTCTGGAGAGCTCATTGTGCGCATGTACCATTTGCAAGGCATGGTTTCCCGAATCCACAGGGGAGAACCTTACAGACTTTACAATAACGATCCTGCCCTACTTTGATCTTACAACAAGACTGGGTTTTACAAATCCCCTGGCGATCAGAGAGCGAGGGAGGGAGGCAGGCTCCTTAAATTGATGGACACCTCAGGACAAAACTCAGAGTGTTGGGTTTTTTTTCCTAAAGGGAATTCTATTTCTAATGGGGTTAATTTCAACTAAAAATAGAAGAACATTGCATTTGGTGACAAAGACACAGTTCGCGCAGAGTTCACTTCATCATCACAGGCCGCATTTTGTGGCACTTATCATTGAGTGTGTCAGTTTTCTGTAGGGAGCGACGATTTTAGAACAGGACGTTGGCGCCGCTTGACGCTGAACAACGGGCGTTTGTATACAAACAATCCACCAAGGAAAACTGCACGCGGACACTAACGGATGTAGACCTCGGCGCGTGATGAATGCGTGACCCCATAGAACTGAAGCTGCGTTTCGATATAATAAGGAAACGATCCGTCTCGCGGGCTCCTGCGCATCTTTACGCCCCGGCTTGTTATGGATTGCCCCCGGAACCACAGTGCTAAAAATATTTGACTCCGGGTACCATATGTGCAACGATTGCATGTTGCGCATATGACAGCACGCTAGCAGGACGCAGCACCTGCACGCATAAAATGGCCGCGCTATTCTTATCTTTCCATCCCACATCACTCACTGGGAATATTTAGTTGTAAGAGCCTTTCAGAGTGCCAGGGAACTAAGTACCTTATTCACTGGAGGCCCAGCATCTGCACGAACTGGTTTTAAAGTCAACACGTCTGGGTAAATAAATGCAATGGAAAACCAGTATCCCTGTGAGCGCAGTGCTGCCATTTCATTCAGGTTCAGGGGACCGGTGGACTCTATACACATATAATCCCTATGCTGGACACTTCCTTTGAAACTCTTTTATGGGCCGGTCTATACAGTGATGTCCCACCCTGCATGTGCATTTATTTATTTAAATATGTGTGTGCTTATAAAGCACCGAAGGAGTGCGGGCATCGGGGTGCATAACATAAAAGAAGGCCACAACATCAAGATTCTGACATACTGACCTATACTGGATTGTAATCCTAATGGGGCAGGGGGACTTTACTTGAAGAGGAATGTTTTTAGGCTCTTTCTGAAGACCAAATAGCATGGTGGCAAACATGTGTGATACCTGGCTAAAAATCATCTTGGCATTCATAAGATGGTATAGGCTTCGTGCAATGTATTTATTTAGTCAGTGTTTGATAAATTGCCCCAGGCGTGATACTTCAGAGTGCAAAAGAAACGTGGGGAGGGTAAAGGTAAGTGGGAGTGTTGCGTGGAGGCAAAGAGAGAAGTGGAACACAAACGCAAGGGTCCTTCAAAGCAAAGAAGCTTCCGGGTATGAACAGGGCGGCAAAACAGCAAGATATGTCATGAGTATTTTCGTAGCCGCGACATTCAATTAAAAGCAATATCGCAGAATTAATGTGGAAGAGCCTCGGCGGAAGATCAGCCTTTCTCCGGGAAAGCCTTCCTGAGGAGCAGAGTAAGTGCTCTCCTGAATTTCATGCGGTGTGGCTCGTGTCCGAACTCTGCTGGGAGAGAGTGCCACACACCTGGGATACCACCTGCTAAACTGCTTTTTTTTCTCCTCATTTGCTAGTAGCCACGGACAGGGTGATGAAAGCAAGGGGGTCTTTTGAGGGGTATAATCAGTGAACTGGTGGGGCAGGTATCTGGGACTTCTAAGCATCTCGAACTCATTACAGACTTGGACTGGTTACCAATGAAGCTATTTGCGTGTGCCTAAGATGTGGTCATGCTTTCTAAGTCTGAGGACTAACCATGCTGCCTGGTTTCAGATTGTCAGAAGGTGGGTAATTTCTTTCTTAGGTAAACCTAGTAACAGGATATTGCAATAGTCCAAATTCCACATCACAAAGTTTTGAATAATCCGGATCTTGAAGTTCATTTACAGTTCCGGTAATACCTTATGTAGCATCTTGAGGAGGAACAGTACTTGCTCCCAGTAGATATAGTGATAGAAAGACGTTCTAATCGAATATCACACCTAGGAATTTACGAATTTTGACAATTGCTGGGGCAGCTCCCAGGTCCAGAGGCCTGGCTAGGGTCAGGCTGAGGGGACTATAGCCCAGGTCATTTTGGTTGTAGCCCCAGATAGAAGCTCAGTCGCTACAACCAAAAGGCTAACTGGCCAAGTCCCGACAGTCCCAACATTAGCGTTTATTCCAGACCTAACCCAGGTCAGGGAGACAGATTAGGTAACAAGCTTGCTTGAGTGGGGCTCTATTGAGGCACAGTTGGCACAGTGACGTCCAGCTTTGGACAGCTGTCGGCAAGCAGAGAGGTTTAGAGCATTGATAGGAGTGTTCAAACTCACGTAAATTCGGAACTTTGTATTGTCCGCCTACATTTAAAAACAATGTTGAAGTGGTCGTGTACATATGTTAAATAGAGGGTGGAGGCAATGACCAACCAAGGGGAGAGTGAAGATCCCTCAAGGTTGCCACATGCGAGGGGTGCTGGGTTGGACTTGGACTTGGAATGTCCCCATTTCACCCTACGGGTGCAGTCTTTCAGGAAGGAGAAGGAAGGAGAAGAATTAAATTCAACACAGAACCATTGATGCCATTGTGATTGTTCTTTTTAGTCTGGACAAGAGGTTTACACTCTCCACTTGTTGAAGGCCCCAAACAGATCTACAAGGATGTACAACATGTGTGAATTTGAGATCCCATTATGGAGGACATCTTTCCACAGATGTGGTACTTCTCCAAGGTCAATAACTCAGCTGCCATTAATGAAAACGGTTATAATAGCCACTAACAAATCGGACGGTAGCTTGGGAGGATAGCTCAGGGGCAACGTACTAGCCTTGGAAGCAAGACGACATGGAGCACCACAGGTTCGATCCCCAGGCCCGTGCTTAGAAACCTCTGGGTTTTAAGCATGTTATAAATAACCTATCATATCATATCATATACATTCTAAAAGTTGTTTTGAAGCCAGTCTCTCTATGAAGTTGGCTTCCCGGGGTTGGGAGGATTTAGAGGGTGAAGATAGATAAGGCAGGTGGATACGCATCTTATTTTCTCTGCAGAGGGGGCGCTAGTTGTGGATTTCTGGGAGGCAGCGAGGATCCTGGGAGAGAGGAGCACTGTATAAGGTTGTAAGGGGGTCTGAGCCAACAATGAGTAGAAGTAGTAAAACAGCAGGCTTTGTGGTAAAACACCAGGGATCATTACATTTGCACGTCTCACTCAAAGATGTGGAAAGTATGTGCAAGCATATGGAGGTCGAAAGGGGCAGATTTCTTGTGCACACTCCATTCTTCTGCCTCACTCGTTTCCCGGCACGCCTCATCTTTCAAGTGACTCGCATTTGGACGCTACACGTCATTTGTGCTGTATGTGTGCATGTGTGTGTGTTGAGCTTAGGATGTGAGCTGAGACTCATTGGGCGTGACTGAGAGACGAGTCAAGCGGGTTTGGAGTGCATATTGGATTCTGATAGAGGTGGGCTTTGAATGGAGAACCCCTGTCACAAAGCTTCCCAGCTATCTCCCTGACCAGACGTAGGTATGTGATGGCTTAAGCAAGGCAGAAGTAATCTAGAACTCCTCTCGGAAACAGGACGTTCTGTTCAGAAATATTCAAAGCTGCATGAACATCTCAAATGCACCCTTAAACTATTGCTCGAAATGGCAAACAACGATTTCTGGTGACACTCACTTCCAGAGTTATCATCGGAAAAGTTCAGTCATCTGATAGGAGCTCCCAGCATCCATGTGAGTTGAGAGTCTGCTAGAGGCAATAGTCCCCAGCTCTTCACAGCATGAGGATCCTGTGAGCCTATAGGTATGCAAGTGTTTGACAGGAATTTGACAATAAGACGTGTCCAAATGTCCAGGCTGGGTAGCACTTGTTCTGTCAGTTCAAGCATCACAGACCATGTGGGTCCCCTTATTGAATCTGGGAAAATCTGTGTTGGATAGCCATGTCTCACATTTTGATGCTCCCTGTGCAGGTCACATTGCTCATGGGGGCCATTTTGTGAATCAGTAAATAGGTCTTTATCGGTGCTGCATTATTCTCACCCCCACATTTTCTTTACACCAACGCCATTGATCTATCACTACACAAATCACGCCTTCAATGACTTTGAAACGGCAGTGCTGAAAGGTAACTTTAGGGCAGAAAATGCAAGAAAAACATATGAATACACATGCATGCAGATTTCCAATACTGGCAGATATTTGGACCACCCACCATGTCAGGGGTCACAACAAACAGACCTAACATTTCCTATTATTTTCTCTGCAGTTTTTCACTCACTGGATCTTTACGGACAAAGTCCCGGTCCCACCAGCCTCTCTGCAGCAACCATCTGTTGCCGGGCTCACTCCAATCCTGGTCCTACCAATGGTTGTATACGAATTGTTCGAATGTCAATTGTTCGAATAACAATTGACCTTCTGCACAATTCACCGAATTTAAATGGTCAATTAGGATATATATGCAGGGGGAAACCCCCCCGCATCCCCCCACCCAATCCAACCCCAACCCCCCTCCCATTCCCCTTATATTATTATTACACCAACCCAACCCATAATATATATTAAAATGACCATACGGTCAATTGTGCAGAAGGTCAATTAGGACCCCTATTATTCAAACAATTGTGTCATTCGAACAATTGTAAACGAACAATTCGGGTAATACCTTACCAACTCTTTACAAAACCCGCCCCACAAGCTTCCCAGAGGACTGTTGGTGCTCCTGTTCCATGTTAGACTCTGTGTTTTTCTACAGCCGATAAGGAAAACACTCAATATTTTACTTGATACCAGCCTTTTCACACCAGCCTTTATAAGTCAACGGCCTACCACACGGGACCCCCCTCCCTACTGCCCTTCTAGAGGCACAAGCGGAGCATGTGGGTTGTCTGTGCCACGACTGATCTCACCAAGGGAGCAGCCTGACCAATTGCTTAATCTATTCCAGTCTGACCAAAGTTTTAGAGGCAAAATTAGAATTGTGTACAACAGTTTGATTCATTTTTCAAATACTATTGTCCAACGTGGGATTGGCAGTGTTTTTCGTATCCTCAGATTGAACATAGATGGGCATGCAGGACACAGACTCAGTGGAGATAGGCACACAGCTGGCTGTCCCTAAAACAGAGTCCTTCAACAGGTGACATGCCATGACTGACACTACCACATCCCTTCATGACTTTGAAAGGGTGTCCAGTTAAAGTACTGAATACAAAAGGTTTGAATGCCAAAGGGTCGACTCAATTTGACCTAAAACCAAAGGGTCGATTTTTTTTGTTAAATATTTTATTTTTTGGTTTCCGTTTTGGAAAAAAAGCGGTTTTTACCACAAAAAAGGGGTTTTGGGGGGGACCCCCCCAAAAAAATAAAAAATAAATTCGACCCTTTGGTTTTCGGTCCTTTTGATTCAACCCTTTGGTCATTCAATCCTATGCATTCGAAACGTTGACCTATAACCCTTTGAAAGCAGTCCAGAAGTGGTTCTTTCTCTTCCCTGCCTACATATGTTTTAAAGTGAACAATTTCAATCTTTCAGACTACAATGTGAAGGGGTAACGCCTGAAGACCATGGATCTCTTTGAAGGAACCACAAATCAGAATAAAGACACATACAAATAAGGAGTTCCAGAGGCAAATAATTAAGCTCTCCTGTTTTTCCAAGAACTTTTCTTTCTGTGCCTGATACATTTGATCAAGAAAGATAGCATATAAATGACGTTGTTAGTGTAATGTGACAGGGCCTGCCCCACACCAACACCCCGCCAGAGTGAGGCCAGACCCCCTCCCAGCCCTCCTTACCTGAAGGATGTCGGTGGCAGAGCCAGGGAGGATCCAGATGCAGCCAGAGCAGTGCTGCAGCCCGAGGGGCAGCAACCGGTGCACAGAAGATGCCCGGAGCCACGCAGCAGTGGTCAACCCTATGCCGTAGGGTGCAGCAAGCTCCATGACACTAGCCCGCTTAAGGACGTGGCCTGGGAAGGAAAAACAAGGAGTGTGAAGGCTGCAATTACACCGGCTGTTGCAGCAGAGGGTTTCAAAGTAACCCCACTAGCTCACCAGGAAGTCACAGTGGGCAAGGGGGAGTCAACTAGCCCACCAGGGAGGCTATACTTAAGGCCCCAAAGGTTCCTCACAAAACCCACTGAACCACCAGGGATTATTTGGGACAAAACTGGGCCTCCAGATTGGCCTTAGACAATTGTCCCTCCTGTAACCCATCAGGGTCCAGGTTAGAAACGCAACAGCAGCATGCTGAAAGGAGAGGGGGGGCTTACATGCCCTTTTTTAGCCTTTCCCAAGCCCTTCACCAGTCACATCCCATAAACCAGGTAAGCTATTTGATATGAAAAGTGGCCAATCACAACCAGAGCAGTGCTGCAGCAACCAGTACAGAGAGATGCAAGAGCCACACAGCAGCAGTCAACACTATTCCACGGGATGCAGCAAGCATCATGACAACGGCCCACATAAGGACATGGCCCGGGAAGGGAAAAAATAGTGTGGAGGCTGCAATAACACCGGCTGCCGCAGCAGAGGGCTTCATGGAAAGACCACTAGCTCACCAGGAAGTCACAGTGGGCAAGGGGGAAACCAACAGCCCACCAGGGAGGCTATATTTATTTAACAAAGGCCCCACAGATTGCTCACAAAACCCACTGAACCACCAGGGATTATTTGTGACAAAGAAGTGCCTCGAGGAAGGCCTTAAACAATTGTCCCTCCTGTACCCCATCATGGTCCAGGTTAGAAACGCAGCAACAGCATGCCGAAAGGAGGGATCAGGGCTTACAAGCCCTTTTTAAGCCTTTCCCAAGCCCTTCCACAGTCACACCTCATAAGCAAGGTAAGCTATTGGATATGATAAGTGGGCAATACTAGGAGGGGTATTTACGTATGTGTGTGTGAGCGGTTGAGTGTGGGTAAGTTGGGCGAGGATAGGAGTTGGTAGAGGACATCCGAGAGACCAAAGGAGGTGAGTGCGACCGGAGTGTGGAAGCTATTGGAGAAAGGGGGTCTGTGGAGTATTTTGTGTACGAGTGGAAAGAGTGAGGAGTAGATGTATAGTAAGAGTAGCAGGGTAATAGTATTAGCAGAGGTGGTAGTAGTTGTAGTAGTAGTAAAGTAGTGGGAGTAAGAGGTGGTAGTTGGTAGAAGAGGACTTTAGTAGTGGACATTAGTAAGTCTTAGTGAGTGGTAGTTGCAGTAGAGATGGAGTAGGGAGGCAAAATTTAGTAGTGGGAACATAGGCAGTAGTAGCAACCGGGTGTGGGAGAAGAGGTTAGTAGTAGGAGAGTATAGTAGGAGCAAGGGGGGAGGAAAGTATAACAATAGAGTGATAATTGCAGGTTAGATTGATAGTAAGAGCAGGAGTAAGAAGAGAGGCAAGATCAAAGAGTGGAAGTGGAAAGGCAGAGTGAGAGGTCGGCAGACAGTAGTGCAGAGGGAGGAACGCAGCTGTTACAGCTTTGTAGTGAAGGGCAAGGTAAGATCTTGTATAGAAATGACAGAGTGACAGAGTGAAAGAAGGCACCATCCATAACTACTCCCCTAGAACAATAAGCGTGCTATGTCAGGGAAAGACAAGAAGGCCCCTAGGGTATCTGTTAGTTGTCGTATTAGAGAAAACACGTTTAGTCCCAGCTAGAAGATCAGATAGTTAGGTGTTACCTGGCAATAGCAACTAGCACCACATTATGGATGTCTGGGTTAGTAAGGAGGGAAATACCTGGGGAGTTGGGAGATCGACAGGCTTAGTGCCAAGAATCCCAGAGCTTTGGTTGGCCCTAGAGCATCACAAATCGCAAAGCCATGCCATCAATTTCAAGCTCTTAAATACCACTGGAATTGTACTCGAGAGTCAGAGTGGTTATTTGTGGTGGGGCAGCCCATCACACTAAGTGTGATGAAATTACTACCGCTCTGCAGGAGTACAGCGAAGAAAATGTGATGTCTAAATTCCTACTAAGCCCCACACGACCACTAAACCAGGACTGATCCCAACCATAAAGGTAAAACATCAACTACATGTATGGTCACTTCCTTCACCTCCTCAAGGTTGCAAGGGCCCAGGGCAGGCTATACTCTTGAAGCAGGTGTGAGACAGCCTGGAAGCATATAACCAATTGTGGTACAAAAATAAAAGAAATTTCCAATCCAGGTTCTATAAAAGATTATGAGACTTTAATTACACTACATGGACAAACACACTATTAAAAATTCTAGCATCCCCCTCCCTGAAAGGGAATACAGAGCTAATGGAGACCTTTTCGATGAAAAGCACACTCTGGATGTGAAGAACAGAGGTGCATGGAAATAATCTTGCATTTGAGCTTTCTACAAAGACTATTAACTTCTTTATAAGTTTCGTGGTATCCCGCCAGTATTTCCGGCAGGATACTACCAAAAGGTAATACTGTTACCTGCACCTGGTCTGCTGGAAATACTGGCAGATTACAAGTGCCAGTAGCGGTAGGTGAATCCTCATTCCATACTGGCACCAGTAATACTGGCACCAGTAATGCTAGCTGTTTTTTGCCAATGGGGTGCCCAAGTTACCTCCAGCTCTTGAGCGGAGGTAAATTAGACCACCCCACTGGCAAACTCAGTCCGGAAACATGCAGTAAATGTAATTACCAGTATGTTAATTCCAGACAGGCGGACATATAATGAGGACCTATGTTTTTTTAAAAATAAATGTAACTTTATTGGTTTTGCAAGAAACAAAAAGAGGCAAACAATATTCAAACAAAATCATACATCTTCCAGAGGTACATGTCGAACAAACGGTGCAGACTAAAACAATATGCTGGAATCTCTTAGTAGTGCGACAGTCCCGATTATCTGGGTATGTCTCATTGGCTGTTCGCCATAACCCACTCCCACCCCCCCCCCCACTTGGGTTGGTGTACATCACAAGTGTAATTGATTGACAAAAGTATTAGCATCGTATGGTTGACACAGTGTCACATCTGGCAGTACCATGTTCGCTGGAGATGAGATTCTCATCCTTTGTAGTGTTCTTTGAGCATAGCATCATTCGGTCAGGCTTTTGGGGGTTCCTCTGGTTGGTAGTCGTAAGTAGGTGCGATATATGTATTCTTGAAGTCCATCCATAGAGTTTCACATTTCGCCGATTTATTATGCAGGGAGGCAGTGATCGTTTCCATCACATAAATGCTCGTGGCCAGTTTGATCCACTCGGTCTTACCTGGGACCAGAGGAGATTTCCATTTGGTCGCTATCAGGGCCCTCGCTGCCAGTAATAGCTGCGGGGCCAGGCCTTTCACCCGAAACCAATCCTCCTCGTCTCTTTCAAGGCCAAACAAAACAAGGTATGGGTCAAGTTCTCTGTGGATGTCGTCTACCTCTTTAATCCATCCCAGAACCTCAGTCCAAAACACTTTGATATGCGGGCAGCTCCACCACATGTGCCAGTAGTTGGCATTTTCTCCACAATTTCTCCAGCACTTCGGGCTCATGGACTGGGACATTTTGGAGAGTCGAAGCGGAAAGTAATGCCATCTGTGCAGAAGCTTTATTGCATGAAGCTTATATTGGTTGGATATGGAGGATTTAGGTGCAGTTCTGCACATTAAGTCCCATTGATCGGGGAGTATCTCTTCGCTGAGGTCTTTTTCCCATCTGGCCCTAAGGGGTTCTGTAGTTCCACCTCCTGCTGCTAATAGCGTTTGATACATTACAGATATAAGGACTTTCATTTCTGTTCTGGAGTCTAGGAGTTTCTCAAAGGCGGTAAGGTCTCTTCTCAATTTTTCTCTCCATTCAGGTCTCGTTAACACCCCTTTTAGCTGGATGAAGTGAAATGTCGATAAAGTACCTATCCCCAGTGCCGTTGTCAGATCAGGTAATGTGATGAACGAGTCCTTTATCTGGAGTTGTCCCACCCTTTCCAGGCCCGCCTCGTACCATGACTGGAACCGCTCTAGATTCGGAATTTGGTCATTTATGCCAGGAGACCACAAGTGACTGAGAGGGGATGGCCAGGTGGTAACTTCTCGCATCTCTTTCCCAGTGCGCCACATGGCCCATATGGTAGTCAGTATGGGATGGTGATTAATTCTCCTCTGGACCCGTTGGTATGGTGACCACAGCCACTCTGCCACTGTGGCGGGGGACATGTAGTGGGTGTCCATCTGAACCCATTGCAGGTGTTTGTGGTCCCTGGAGTGCAGAATTAGGACACGTAACTGGGCGGCTTTATAGTATTTTCCCAGATCAGGGTGGCCTACCCCTCCCCTGTCTTTGGGGAGAATAAGTGTGTCGTAAGAGATCCTCGGTCTCTTCCCCTGCCAGATGAACCGCAACATGATCTTTCGGGCATCCACAAAGAATTTTTTGGGCATCTCGATCGGTAACATCTGAAAGTGGTAGAGAAAACGGGGGAGGAACACCATCTTGACGGCGTTGATACGCCCCAGCCAAGAGATCGTCAGTTTGCTCCATTTCTCGAGGTCTCTCTCGAAGCAACGAAGGAGCAGGGGGAAGTTAGCCTCGTAGAGGTCGTCTAGGGTTCTGGTGATCTGTATGCCCAGGTATCATAATGTCGTGTGTTCTACTTTGAGCCCTAAGGGGAGGAACTTGGTGTCATTATCATCCGGGGTACCTTGGAGTGGAAAGAGTATGGATTTTGACATGTTTACTTTAAACCCAGAGAACCGGCCATATTCTTCTATTAGAGTTAGGGCATGGGGGATGGAGGTCATAGGTTTAGTTAGATGTACAAGGATATCATCTGCATACAACACTGCCTTATATTCTGTCTCTCCCAGCCGTATTCCCTCTATTCTGGGATCGTTCCTAATTTTTTGAGCTAAGGGCTCAAGGAAAAGTGCAAACAGGATCACGGAGAGTGGACATCCCTGTCTGGTCCCCTGTTGCAGTTCAAACCACCTGGAATATTCCCCATTCACAAATATTGATGCTTTGGGAGAGGCGTATATTGCTTGTATCCCATCAAGGAATTTGGGGCCTATCCCTACTTTCTGGAGGACTGCCCCCAGGAAATCCCATTCCACCCTATCAAAGGCTTTTTCTGCATCAATCGATAGGAGGGCCAGATCATCTGGTAGACTGTGCCCTACGTGGACAAGATGTAGAGTTTTACGCATTGTGTCGGCACCCTGCCTTCCAAGGTTAAATCCCACCTGGTCAGGGTGGACCAACTTGGTCATTAAAGTTTCCAGTCTGGCCGCCAATACTCAAGCGTAAATCTTCGCATCGAGATTGAGGAGGGAAATGGGGCGGTATGACCCACATAGTTTGGGGTCTCTACCCTCTTTAGGGATGATAGTTATGAGGGCATTCTTAAAGGAATCTGGTGCGATCCCAGAGCTCGTAATCTCATTAAAGAGTTCCGTGAGAAAGGGTGACAGTTGATCGGTGAAGGTCTTATAGAAGCCGGCCGTGTAACCGTCTTCACCCGGAGACTTCCCCAGTGTAAGCCGTTTGATCGCCTCTCGTGTCTCGTGTTCGGTTATTGGACTATCAAGGAGTTCGGTCTCTGTGTGTGTTATTGTAGGCATAGTAATTGGGGACAGGTAGGAGGATATGTCAGAATGAGCCGAGAGCAGCTCGGAGGTATATAGGTTTTCGTAAAAAAAGTTGGCAAAACACTCGGGTATTGAGTGGGGAGGGTGCATCGCAGGATTGGTGGGCTCATTATCTCTTTCACCTTGCGTTCCTCCCTCCTTTCCCTGAGCCTGGCGGTTAAGAGTGCATCAGCCTTGTCCCCCTTCTCATAATATGTCTGTTTCAGGAATTGCAATTTCCGCACCACCTGGCCGTGTTCTAACAGCTGTAGTTCCTCTCTTTTACGATGGGCCATGTCTAGATTGGTGGAGTCCACCGTTGTTTTGTCTCTTAGTTCCGCCTCCAGCTGGTGTATTTAATGACGGAGCTTGTTTTCTACAATCTTACGCTCTCTCTTTTTAGAGGAGCCCTCACGTATTAATATGCCTCTCCAAGTGGCCTTCCCTGCTTCCCAAATCACTTGTTTGGAGACCTCCCAGTTGTCATTCGTCTTGAAGTATTCTTCGATCTCGGTCTCCATTTCATTTCTGAACACCGCGTCGGTCCAGAGGGACTCATTGCAGCGCCAGGATCCCCCAGCGACAGGTAGGTCGGCCCAGTTGACGTCTGCTAGCACCATGTCATAGTCTGACCATGTTATCGGGACAATACTCGTGTAACTTGTGGACCTTGCAAGGTCAGGCGCCAGGAATATATAGTCTATGCGTGAGAATGTGCGATGGGGGTTCGAGTAAAAGGTGAAGCCCCCTTCGTCAGGATGTTGTGTTCTCCACACATCCCGTAGATCGTATAGCTCCATCATGACGGCGAATTCAGTACGGTCCCCTCTATGCTGGGTCTGCATGTCGGGGCTGCCTGGCCTCCAGCCTATGGATGGGTCCACCCACTGGTAAAAGTCGCCTCCTATGAAGAGGTGGCCTGCAGTTTCCAGTACTATTTTGGGAATCTTTTTCTGAAGGAATGCAGCTTGTCCGCTATTAGGTGAGTATATTGTAGCAATTGTGACCTGAACTCTTGCGATTTTCCCCACTATCAGGAGGGCTCGTCCACTCACATCCGACCAGGTCTTCTCTAGTTCAAAGCCAACTCCCTTCTTGATGAGAATCCTGACCCCTCCTTTCCTGAGCGGGCCAGAGCCCCAGAATTCCATACCTCCCCGATTCCCCAGAACCCTCCGCTCCTCCCCTCTCGCAAATTTCGTCTCTTGAAGGAGGAGAATGTCAATGTCAGATCTTCGGAATTCTCTGTGCACCAGTGACCTCTTAGTAGGGGAATTTAATCCCTTCACATTGATAGTCCCAATTCTGAGGAGACCCTTGCCCTTAGGCTTCTCATGTGATGCCATCAGCGGTTTGCAGTCTAGGATCCTTCACCACCAGCGGCCAGAGAGACAAGTGGATACCCTGTGCCATCTTGACTGTGATACTTTGGAGCAAACGTAGTGTTAACTGTACATTTCCCAAGTGTCCGTTACCTCTCTCCCCTTTTCCCATGTTCCACCATAGTTGATGGTGCTCGCTTGAGCTTACGAACAGGGGGTGCTGCATAGGCAGCTGTTGACGGCGTCCGGAACAGACTGGATGAGAGTATGCAGTCCGTCGGCGGACCATCAGTACGGACCGTTGACCTACGGTGCCGATCAGATGTACCATCGCAACTGAAGGGTGAGCCCCCATCTCTTTCTCCCCTCCCTCAAACATTATGCAGTTTCAACAATAGTAACAACATACATGTGAAAGTTTCAACGTTACGTGTGGTTCTCAGGTCATCCCGCAGGAGTTCACGTTGCCTCCCATTTCCGGGGGGTGCCCTGCCCACAGCGACACCAAAGTGGGGGATTTCGCCATGTCGCACCCTCTGCGGGAGACAACGCCTCGTGTTTTAGGTATGACTGTAGCCAGCACGAATCTGACGCAGCTTCTCTTGCTTAATCATGGTCGGGGGTGTTGTTGGGGCGTCTAAATTTTCTCGATCCCTTTACCCTCTTGCGCCTGGGGCCCTGGAGCTCCCACTGCGATCCAGGTTGTCCGTCGTTGTAACCTTCTTTGCCCCGCGGGTCCGTATGGAGGAGGTCGACGATGCAATCTTTGATTTCATCTTCAGAGCGTAGGACTATTTTCCTGCTGCCATGCTCGAAGGAGAGCGAGAAAGGGTATCCCCATCTGTACCTTATGCCCTGGTCCTTAAGCCATTTTAGTCAGGGGGCTGCAAAGGCGTCTCAGGGCTAATGTTAGCGAGGATAAGTCTTGAAAGATGGTGATTTGAGCGCCTCCCATTGTGAGCGGGCCTCCAGACCTGGCCTTCTCAAGAATTCTGGTTTTGTCTTGATATTGATGAAATTTGGCCAGGACAGACCGTGGGCCGCCGGGCAGCCCACCAGCTCTATGTATGCGTTCCGTCTTAGGCTCATCGATGTCTTCATCGGCGGTCAATATTCTAATTATGTCGTGGATGGTGTCTTTCAGGTCTTTTTCAGTTTCACCTTCACGTTCCGGAATACCAAAAAAGCGGAGGTTATTCCTCCTCTCCCTGTTTTCTAAGTCATCCATCTTGAGCCACGCCTCGACCTCCCTTTGTTCGATGTTTCGGATCCGTACATCCATCTGGGCTTTAAGGGTATCAATCGAAGCCTGGTTATTCTCCACACTTTCCAATCGTTCTTCGAATCTGTCCATCCTCTGGGTGATTTTGTCGATTTTAGCACTGAGGTTGGCTCCCATGTTTTTTATTTCATTCAATAGTGTGGCAATGTCTCCTTTGGTGGCAGCGGCACCTGCTTCCGATGGGTCCGTGGCCATTGCACCTGTAGATCCGCAAGCGGGGAGGGACGGTTCGTAGGCAAATCTGGCTAGTTTGTGGCGTAGGTGTGGCATAGGTCCATGCCACGAAATCCGGATTAGAGGAGGCACAGGCCCCTGAGTAGGGGGCCCTACCCTCTATGAGGATACGCGAGTTGCAGGGTCAGTATTGTCCTCGATCTTCAGCACTTCGTGTGATATGGGTCAACTCCTCGATTCAGCTCCGCAGGGGGATCATGGGTGTCCCCAACGCGGGCTATGTGTGGTTCAGGAGTGTGCGTGGGCAGAGGGGCTGCACTGTAATTGGTGTGAGGCCAGCAGACCACCTTTGTTCCTCCGACGTAGTGTGTTGTGCAGGGAGCGTATGGCCCAGGCAGGCAGGAGACGGAAAGCCAGGGTGACAGTGTGGAGATCAGCGTTTCCTCAAAATCGCATTATGCGATGTGTCCTCCAATCCACGTGGTGTCCAATGTCCTTCTCCCCTCACAGCATTTAGGGGGGTTGTGTGCAGTGCCGCTGCAGGGGGGAGCCAGCGCCAGAACGGGGGTCCCTAGGACGCTGTGGGGTCTCATGCCGGCCCAGCGCGGGTCGGAGTAGGAGGATGCCTCTTCCCCTCCGGTGCAGCGGGAGGCAGCAAGTCCTGCAGCGGGTTAGGTCGTGGACCCCCGGAACGGGATGCAACACCTCGTGAGGCCAATGCGCCGCCCGGTTCGGTTAGCACACAGCCCCCGGGGTACAGTTCACCGCATGAGCTCCGCAGCAGGGATAGGGGTCACGCATATTACGCGGCACCGCGAGGCGCGGGCCCTGGCACTGCGGAGTTTCGCATAGAATTACTTCACTCACCCCATGCAGCCGCCCGGTATCGTTGGGAGTCTTTGGGCTCACCGCCTCCCGCGAGTGAGGGATCACCACCACAGGCCTGGGGCACAGATGTTCACCGCGGGTAACACCTGTCGCACGGGCTACGCAACGCCAGGGTTTCCGTGGCGCAGCGGATAGGCACTTCTGGAACTACCGAGTTCTCGGTCAAAACGGGCCCGATTTCTGTCGGGTTTTTTCTCAGCTGCGGGGGGGTCCGTTCAGGTCACAGAATCTCGAACATTCGTGGGGGGGGTCCATCAGCGGGGGCTCATACCGCTTATCGGGACCGCAGGGACGGAGCTCACACGGGAGGGAGACTCATCCGTGCGCCCCCTGGTGGCCAGTCCAGGACCTATGTTTTAACATTTAAAGTGGGGTCTTAGGGCACGTAGAGCAAGGCCAGATGGTCAGAACTGCTGTGTTATACTTTTCATCTTCTTACAGTAGCCCAGAGTGTTGAGCAAGGATTCTGGGTGCTTTCTGGTGAGTCGAGTCAGATTCAAGTTAGTGGAGCTGCTTAGACAGGATACAGCAATGAAGCAGCACAACAAGTGGCAATAACTCGAGGCTCGAAGAAGCTTGTAATGAGCAGCAATGTAGTAGTAGTAGTAGTCATTTATATGGCACCTTTATTCCATTAGTATGGCCTCAACGCGCTTGTGGGGGTGAACGCCCTCGTGGGACCGGAGTTCAATGTATGAGATTTCTCAGAAGGAATATTATGTGTGTGCACATTAGGCTGAGAGATGAGCTGGGCGTGTCGCAGTAAGCTACCCATGATGGTCAGGCATGTGGATGGGTGCTGGGGATGGTTCAGGAGAGGGCTTGAGTGCAAAAGACTAGTTATGTGTCGAGGTAGACCACATTTGTGTCTTAGGTCATCACTGCATTCTGATGGCAGAGATGTTGATCTTCATGTATTAGTCTGGTTTCTAGAGGCAAATGCATGGCTAGTGTCCACCAAAGGGGTACTTGCTTACGTACCTTGAGGCTCAGATTGGAGCTTTGCCTTTAGTGTGGCTGAGTGTTCTGAGTCATCCAGTATGCTCCAATAATTGCACTTTACTTTGCTCTGTAGAGTAAACTGTGGAGACACCGACTGTGACCATGCCTAGGTTTCATGAAGTAAGTTTGAGGGAGGGAAGTTCTTCGGGTTACTGCAAGGAATAACCAGGTTTTGAGGGCCTTCCTGAATGAGAGGTATTCCTCAATGCGGCAGATGTTCAGTGGAAGGGAGGAGCTTGGACAGAAGAAAGAAGATCCTCCAATTCTGGTGGAATTGAAAGGGGATCACAAGGACGAGTGCAGAGCAGGATCTAAGGTTTCTCATGGGTTGGTAGCATGTAAGCTTGTCTTGGAGGAATTCTGGGCCAGTCTTGTGGAGGATGTGGTGTGTGATGCCCATGGCTTTGAAGGTCACCCATCGGCTGATTGGAAGCCAGTGTAGTCCCGGTGGTGGTACTCAGTCTAATGTTGTACCCATGCTCGTCCCCAATCTTTTAAAACACCCCCTTTCCTTGTTTTCAACATTCATTTTAAGCACCCCTTATTCGCAAAATCAAGGAGTCTGTAAAAACAACACCTGAAACTTTCCAACCTGGACAAGACAACCAGACATCTGTGTATTGCCCTGCTTGTCTACACTTCAGAGAACTGTTTCACACATTTATCTTCGGAATAAAATGTGCAGGTGTGTATCCATTATTACCCCACTGTTTTCATGTCAACCTAGTCACATCGCAGAGTAGCTCGACACAAATCAGGTTTATCTTGTGATGTCATTGACTGTGGCATATACACAGAATAAGGGGTTTTGGAATGTTAATGTCCGCCTTCCCAGTGACTTGTCAAGGAAAGGGGCCATTAGCATTTTCCATTTCATACTTGTATCTGCCCCAGCCCTGTAATAAAAGATAAAACTTAAAAGAAATATGTAAAAGGCACCAATTCCCTCGTTTTCAGGAACAAGGATGCGTAATAGTTTAAGTGCCACCACTGGGATTGATGTGATGGTAGATCGATAGGTCTGGGTCCAAGTTGCATCCCAGGTGTTTTACAGAGGCAGATGCTGTGGGTGGGGCTCCTAGGGAAGATACCCAGGGGGTGAGTTGGGAAAGGACAGATGTTTTACCACAGATTAGGATTCTGATCTTGCCACGGTTGAGGAGAAGGTGGTTAGCTGTCCGGTTTTGGTCCTCTGCTCTTGCAATTCAATTGGCACCCTGATTTGACTGTTCTGTCCCCCCAAATACAGCTGGGTAACCTGAGTACTTGGCCATACTAGTGGACTAACACATTGGGCTATTTTGTGCTACAGAACAATTGTACAACTTGTTGATACAACTGAAAAAAAACCTGTTTTTTCCTGTTCACTGTGCACAAATATGTTTTTTTGCACCACTAAATGATACTAACCCACTCACTGTGTGATTTCTGAAGTATCCATTGTGTAATTGTTGTTCCAACTATTGGACTTATGTTTCTTTTTCTGTTTAGTAACTAGCCATCTATGGCTTATGATTTCTTGGTTAATATAAAAAATCAGTAAATTGAATTCAATTACAATTAAGAACGAGGGATTTGTGCCTTCTTCTATCACGCTTGATGACCTAATAATGCATGTAAAGGATATTTGGCTTACTATTTTGAAGCACTATCCTGAAAGTTTTTTTAATAGAATAATTTAGACACCCCGGTATTAGGACAGTGTCTGTAAGTGTATCTGTGGATGGAGCCTTTGCTTTTCCCCGTCAGGATGGGGGAGGCTGACAACTTGAGAATCTTAAAAATTATCTGGGTGTAATCTGCGTAGGTGTAGCAGGTTGTGCCCTGAGAGATGATTAATGCAGGGAGGGGGCTATGGTAGAGATTGAAGAGGAGGGGAGACAGAGAGGCTCCCTACCGGACCCCTTTGGTTACAGGGCAAGGGAGGGAGGGGCATGATTTGAGAGCAGTCGGAGAGGAATGAAGAGATCCTTCTTAGAGTGGCATCTCAAAAGCAGAGAGAGTGCAGTCTGCCCATGAGGATGGTGTGGTTGATATTGTTGAATGCAGCAGAGAGATCCAGGAGGATAAGATCAGCACAGCATTCCGAATCTGCTGTTCTTTTTAGGTCATCCCAAATGGAGACACAGGAAGACTCTTTTCCCTGGTGGGGTCTGAATCCAGATTAGGCATGTTCGAGAAGGCAGTTGGATTCTGTGTAGGGTCAGAGCTGTGTGTATGCTGTACTGGCTAAGAGTTTGGCAATGAAGCGTGTGTTGGAGATAGGGCGATAGTTGGAAGGAAGGAGAGGGTCAAAGGTGGGCTTTTTAAGAAGGGGCTTCACATGGGCAGTTTTGAATTCCTCAAGAAAGATGCCTGAAGTAAGAGAATGGTTAATTATGGATCACACATCGCTGCCTGCGCAGGTTGCTGATAGGATGCTCTTTAGGAGAGAGAGGCGACAGGAATCTCCAGGCTAACTCTCGGTTGGGTGGGGTGGCTTTGGTATGGTAGATTTAGGAATTCAGGCTGAGAAATGGGAGTGAAGGAGGAACGGACCTGCAGAGAGGACAGAAGAAAGCTGAGGCAGGATGACGAGAAGAAAGGGGATGGATGATAGTTTGGTGGTGATGGAGCAGTGCCTATTTATAGCAATATTGTAAAAGTGGTCTGACAGGGCATGGCAGTGATTAGGAGTGTGGGGCAGGTGGAGCAGCTTGGAGTTTTAAATTCTGCAATGATCCTGCTAGGGTTATGGGAGTTGGAAATGCGGTTTCCATAGAAGGATCCTTTGGTTTTCCTCACTCCAGTCCTACAGGCCTTGGTCTGTCTGGCATAAGTGGCTTTGTTTTGAGGTATGAGATTGGGCCTCCAAGAGTGCTCAAAGCAATGCTTGTGGGTCTTAAAGAACTTGAGCAAGGGTGTGCCCCATTCTCAGGGGCGCACATCTAGTCGTTGTGAGCGGGATGAGGGCTTTTAAGAGCCATTGGTCGAAATGCTCAATAGAGGGAGGTTCTTCATGGAATGTGAGGGCTGGGAGGGAGCATAGAAGGGAATCAGACAGGTCAGGGTTTATAATGACCTTATTGCAGAGAGGTACAGGGGAGAGAGAGAAGAGAGAGAGGTGGGGCTGGAGAAATGGGGAGTGGAGTAGGTCAGGTGAGAGAAGATGGTAGAGTGGACCATATAAAATGGCCATATAGGAGGACGGCGAGGCAGGGTGTAAATCAAGTCTGTGGAGCAGAATAAAGCATCATGGGAGTGTCCTGATATGTGAATGGGGTGTGATATCTGTTGGGTCAGGTTCAGCGCTTCCATGTTATCGATGAGTGATCAGATCATGGCATTGGAGGGAATGTCAATTCAGATGTTAAAGTATCCTAATATGCATAGGATGTATGCGAAATCAGGATGGATGATAGGGAGTCGCTATGGGATTCTGCAAAGATTCCATAATAGCCAGGAGGTCTGTAAAGGAGTACGAAGCTGTGGGTGAAGTAGGGAGAGAGTTGAATTTTTACTAGTAATTATTCACAGTCAGTCAGTCAGTCACATAGAGCAACTTGAAATTTCCAGAAGTTTCTCAAAGCGGTTTGCAGTGGTACCAGGTACATGGATAACCACAGGCAGTTTTCCATGAGCCCGGGTGCTTTGAGACCCTATCCAAGGGCTCTGAGGAAAAGGTTAGTCTTTCTTCTGCTCTACCAACCAGAAAGGCTGCCAGGGACATTTTAATCCTTTGAAGTAAGCCATTTGAAGTAATGGTTCAACCCTAGCAGCTCACAGAGTGCCTTGTTTGCAGGAGGCAGGGCCGGTCTTTGGTCTTTGCATCAGGCAGTGCAGGCGGCTGCCTGAGGTGCCAGCTGGTGGGGGGGTGGGGGCACCAGAACGACTACAATCAAGCATCATTTATTTGTAATTGTACAAAAAAAGAGGTATGAAATCTCCCACTCTTAGCACTACAGCAGTAACCAGTAGCACAAAAAACCAGCCAAGGTGCTGCTGCATCTGTCAGCAGAGATGCAGGCCCTGATCTTTGCAAGCCCCAGATGGTGATTTTATCTTAAAAGCAATTTCTCAGACCGTTCCCAGGCCTGGCCTGACCGCCTGTGCCTCCCTAGTCCTCAGCACATGCGCAGTGCAGAGTTCAGGGTGGTCTCTGGAAGATCAACGAGGACCAGGCAGCAGGCAAGCCACTGCTAAGCCCACCCACCACACGCAACTGAACTATCAAGCGCAAAGAAGAGATCAGGCCGGCCACTCAAGAGGCTCTGCTCTCGGTAAATCCGGTCTGCATTATAATTTAATATATAAAGTAATGCCATTGCCTTTGTGAGCATGCATGCTGTCCCTATTAGAAGCTGCAAGAAGCCCCTTTCTGAGACCGATAGGGGCTTTTTCTGCCAGTGCGATGTCCCTCTGAGCCAATGAGCTGCCCCCTCTCAGAGCCTCTACGCTGCCCCTCTTGAAGTCTGATGTGATGTTGCCCAGATCACACATGTTGGTCAAGTGGGGGCGTTGGGATATAGAGTGCCTAGATGCACAGTCGGTCAGTAATGTAAGGCTAGGCCACATCTCCTTCAAAAAGTTTAAGTGTATGCAAACCTTTGCTCAGCATTAAACTCTGCACGTCTCCAAGCCAGCCCTAGTTATAAATCAAAATACCAACGCATATATATGTTTATGCTTTTTACATGTAGATAAGAGAAACGCTGCCAGCTTGTGAAATGTTTTTGGAGGCTGTGCTCTGCCATGCCCCCAGCCCCAACACCCTTTGTTAATATTTACGAGAATAGCATACATATTAAAGTTGCTCTGCTTTCCTTGTATAAACCACAGCCAGGAAGAGCCTGTGTAATTATAAGGGAAGGGGCAGTGGTTAATTGAAGAGGACCTTCATGAGCACTAAAAAAAACATTTTGCTCACAGGACGTTTTGTACATTGGAAATGAAAATCTCACAAAATGCTTTTAGCAATTCAGAAAATGCATTTGTACTCTGTGTCATGTCAAACTGCGTAAAATGTTTGCTGCTTTTAACCTGAAACAACTCACAGAAGGGTCAGAAATTACTGTTTGGTGCATTGCGGATTTTCAGTACTATGGAAATAAAACATTACCACCCATCATCGCACAACCAGCGTCTATGGTCTCTAACCTTTTCAGGGAGCACGGGGACACCTCATTGACACTTCATCCTACCTGTAATATAAAAACCCACACTAACGAATTACCTTTCTTTATGGTCAGTGTCCTGTTATACACTTATCAAAAGAACACAATGAAAGTGCAGTGATTTCGGTTTCAGATAGTTTGTAGTACATGGAATGGAATTAAATGTAGCTTTTAAACATTTCCTGGCTGTTACTATTAGTTTAAGGTTAACAAATGATCTCAATCTCCGCTGAAATACACAGGGGTGGTTCTAGGTATTGTCAGGTGCTGTGCGGCAAAGGACATTCAGGTTGCCCTATTTTGCATATGTATTGATATCACAGAAAATCATCTTACAATGAGTGACTGAATTCTTTCATACTAGAGGCAACAGAGGAAGTCAGTCACATTGCATGCAAGATGTCATCAGTAAACTAAGAACCACATAACTTTTTGATGTACATTTTTAAATTGCCACTGACAAGGGGAGTTGCTAGGTCTGGAAAAGAACTGCGACCATGCTAATGTCGGGATTGTCGGGACTCGGGGCTAGCTAGCCTTTTGATTGTAGCCCCTGAGCTTCTATCCCGGGCTACAACCAAAAAACCCAGATCTATAGCCCCTTTAGCCCCCCCCTCCAGCAACGCCTCTGGCCACTGACATATACATGAAACACAATACCATGAATAAGCCTTTTTTTTATTAGCGTACACCATACATGCCTACATGTATATTCCATTCAACAGATGCTAGTCCAGTCCTGGTTTAACTTTGCATTCTGGGACTTGTAGTCCTGGTTTTCCCAATTATAAATCCAGGACTACAAGTCCCAGATTGCAAAGTAAAAAGCAGGACTGGACTTGCATCTCCCTAATAGAATGGATAATGTTGGCATGTATGGTACAGCGTGAACTGAATAACTTCTAGGCTTTTCTAATGTTGACAGATCAAATCATGTGTCCAGGATCAAGCACTTTGTGGGGAAACTGGCATTTGAGACCATTATATAACTTCAACACCTAAGCACATATATGTTCATGTCTAATTGGTAGAAATATGTGGTTGTGCCTGGATTATAAGAATACTCTGTTTGATAGAAATTAATAGAAAAAGTGCAACACGACAAATTGATGCATACATATTGCCTATCACAGTTGCAAGTGGTGAGTGCAGCTTTGCCAAATTGAAGCTCATTAAAACGTACCTTCCATCAACAATGAACAATGAAAGCCTGACATAGCTGGCTGTTCTATCAATTGAAAATTACATTGGCCAGTCTCTGATTCTATCTGATGCCGGGCTAACATTTAAAAGGGCAAAGTCAAGAAAAGTTACTTTTTGAAAACATTCTAAAATTGTGACTTATGATCTGATCTATGCATTTTGTATTGCATATTTATCTAGTCATTTGAGTGCCATATTCACAGCATTTGTAACATGCAGTTTACACATAAGTCTCATATACTTTTTAGGTCCATTATCATGACTGGGGATGCACTCTATTGGATGGAACGCTAATTTAGGAACACCCATACCAAGCCTTTTTTGGTGAAGAGAGCGACATAACAATCTTGCTAGGGACTTACTCCAGAATTCTCGGGTGAGTTCTTCTACACGATGACTCGTTTGAATCCAAGCATGTGTAGCATGCTAACCACTCTGTGTGAGAGATATCTGCTACCAATTTCACTGAAATTAAGTCACAACTAGCTTTACTTCTTAGTAACCACCATTTGGATATACAGTAGCACTTTAGCACACTCGACTGGCATTTTGGTAATGGGTCTCACCATTGCACACCTCAACTAATAGACCATTATGATACACAATAATATGTGATTCCAATGGGTGTGACTCTGGCACTATGGACAACTAGCATTAAGAATTTAGAACAAATTGACAATATATTATTATGATGCTAAAAAATACCTCTTTTGACTATCTCTGATTTGATATGATTTTGGGTATGTACACAGTTTTAATGTCATTTGTCTTGTTTTATTTTTTTGATTTGATCAATTTTGAACTGATATGCTCTGTGCAATTGTTGATCTTTTTTTCCACCTCGGGTGGTTGCTCCAAAACCCTCAGGTTTTCATGAATGTATATATCACTATTAATTATCAAAATGTTATGACCAAAAATATTTATGACAGCCTTGAGGACGACCGAATGGTCGAAAAACGTATCGGCTGTGAGAAGAATAAATCACTGATCACATAATTGGATGGCTGCTTTTGCTTTTTGAACATATCAAGGAGTTGTAATAATTCCAGAGATTGGAATACTAGAATATTGGGTCTATTAGCACTGATTGCTACACAACCCGCATCGTTTTACCGTTTCTCTAAGTAGTCTTGTAACTTTGGTTCAATTATCGGGCAACATGGCCTGAGGAGGCTAGCACCTTCCTCACTTTGAAGCTAAGCAGAGTCTGTTCTGGTTACTGCATGGATGTAGGACCTGGATGACAATTGTGTCACTGGCCATGATTTTGCACCTCTGATGTAGCTGTAAAAATCTGTTTTCTTTAAAATAAAAACTGTATCCGCGGGTACACATACCCTCGGCTATCCGTTGTCCTATATAGCTGTGAAAAAATGCTTTCCGAACCCCCAGGCCCTCACCAAGCACCCCCTCATCTTTCTCAGCTACCCCCACTCTCCAGAAGGCCTTCTCACCTCCCCTGCCCTGTCCCTTAACCCCCACAAAACACACTGTTTCTGTGATGCAATATGCTTTGGGATGTCAGCTATAGCTGTGGCTACAGAAAACTTTGTGTTTCAAACTCAGTCCCTAGACCCCCTCCCACTCCACCAAATTTCAGTTGGTGCCCTTTAGCCGCCTCACCCACCCAAATCTAGCCTGATGTCATTTGCATGTTTTTTTACAATTAGCTTTTTTCCTGTGTTTAATTTTCCCATCCTTCGCTACAATCTCAAATATCTGTCAAAGCAAGATGGTGGCTGTTTCATTTCTAAAAACACCCAGTTTTGGGTAAATCCCTGAGATAAAGCTTTCTATTTTTGAGAAGGGGTCACCCATTTCTCTGTCAAATATTTAAATAATTACTGCACAGAATAACCCCAAACCAAGCATTGATCGCAAGTTAACGCTTCGTGCCCAAGTTGTTTTGGACCTGGTCCAAATCCATCCCACGGTTTGTGCTGTGCGCTTTTGCAAAAAATGACCCTCTTTGTCCATGGGAAAATGAATGGGAAGTAGGCCACAACTTTTGAAAAAAAAATGTGTTTGTTCTTTTAATGACTTCCTTAATTTGTAACGTATCTTTACAAAACATTGCAAATCCCTAATCACATTTGAAATTTTTGTCAAATCCGTCAGTGGAATCAAAAGTTATTAACAATAGCATTTAAAGGGGTTCCTATGGAAGTCAGACTCACCTTAACTAGAGGGTGGCTATCGCCGCCCTATAATATAATATATATTGATCCTCGTGCCTAATTGTATTATTAAGGCTTCAGATAAAGGCCGTAACATCGTACTCATGACTAGAGATCAGTATGTGCATGAGGCCAATAGGCAACTCAATGATAAAACCTGCTATGAAAAACTTGCTGAAAGTCCCATGAAGGATTTAGAACTTAAGGTACAGAATTTTCTCAGCAAATGGTCCGAAGAAGGAATGTTGGAAGATAATGATATCAAATTTCTCTACAAACCTCATTCGACAACACCAACGATCTATTTCCTTCCTAAAATACATACAAATATTTCTAAGCTTCCAGGTAGACCCATCGTAACTCTTACTGGGTCATTGTTAGAGAACATGTCAAAATATATCGACGAATCTCTATTTCCTTTCGTTTTGACATTACCCTCATACCTAAGGGACATGAAAGATTTTTTGTCAAAAATCAACGAATTACCCTGTGATTCAGATTTCTTACTGGCCACGATGGACATAGTTTCCCTATACACGTCCATCACACACGAACAAGGCGTGACGGCCTGCACTCATTTTCTGAACACAAGGTCCCTGAATTACACTAAACATTCGGAAATGATTTTGGCTATGACCCATCTCTGTCTAACTAATAATGTATTTTTATTCAATCAAAAGTACTATCGACAGAAACAAGGTACAGCCCTTAGTATGCAAATCTGACAATGGGGTATTGGGAAAAATATGAGGCTTGGAAAGAAGAGAACGAGAGGTTCACGAACAAAGTGATCATGTGGCAACGCTACATTGATGATCTACTCATCAATTGGAAAGGCACCTCCAAAGAATGGCCAGATTTTGTGGAACAGTTGAACATCAATGAATTTAATCTTAAATTTACTGAGACCCACAGTCCTAAAGAAGTAGTATTTTTGGACGTTATTGTCCAAATTGAGAATGGGAAGATTAAAACCAAAATGTTTCGAAAACCAACAGGAACAAATGCCCCATTACATGCCAACAGTGCCCACTGCCAAAATCTAATCTGGAGTATTCCATATGGCGAATGTATCCGTCTTCGGACAAATTGTTCGGGAACTCAGTTCCTACGATGAAGAAAGTAAAATCACAGCATGGGGTTTTAAGAAACAATGCTACCCCAAACAGATTATACAGAGAGCCTACTTAAAGGCCCGCCAATGTGAGAGGTCCACACTCTTATTGGATCACACAGATAGGACACTGAGAAAGGATAAAGAGACAACAACTCGCCTAATTTTGATGTATGGACAATCTGCAAAATACATAAAAAGCATTATACGCTAACATTGGCATATATTGGTAGTCGACACAGACTTGAGGCAATCATTGGGGGAATATCCCAACTTCTCTTTCCGGAAGTGCCAATCCATTAAGGACAAACTAGTGAGCAGTTTTATGCCACCTGATATCACCTTACATCATCCAACATGGTTGAGCTGTAGGAAGGATGGCTTTTTTAAATGTAGAAAATGCAAAATATGCCAGTATGCGGAGGAGTGCAGCACATATTTACATCCTATACTCAAGAGAACTATCACCATTATGGACAGGATTACGTGTGACTCAGAGTATATTGTATATCCACTCAAATGCACTTGTAACAAATGGTACATAGGGAGTACCAAGTGCAAACTGAAGGTATGCATACAACAGCACATCAGGGCAATAAAGAATCAGGATTATGCATACCCAATAGCGAAACACTTTTGGGAGAAGCATGAAGCAAAGTTATGTGACTTCTCGTTCATCGGGTTGCATCAAGTGAAGATTGGACCCAGGGGAAGAAACAGAGAAAAGTTACTGAGACAACAGGAAACGAGATACATTATCGATTTCGAGAGCAAGTTTCCATTGGGACACAACATTGACGAGGAACTACATACTTTCTTGGGCGAATGAAAACATATGCTATATTGCCTTTAAGATATACTGTGACAAACAGATTTTGTGGTTTTCCATTGATGACTTGTTGACCCCTTTTTCCTTCAATTCCACTTATCTACGAGGTTTTATTACTCCCTTTTAAGATACTAACCAGGAGTTTGTTTTTAAATCAATTTCAGACACAGGTTATTCAACACCCATATTTAATTTCTTGCCCCTGTTTTGTGTTATAAACCCATCTCATAATGTCATCTTACTTCTGGTAAAACTAGCCATTGGTAATCCCAATGAATTTGGTCAAGTGGCACAGCGAGTAGAGCGCTCGCTTTGACATCCGTGCAGAGCCTGCCAACGCTTGTTCGAATCCCGACAGGGCCAAACTCAGCCTTTCATCCTTCCGAGGTCGATAAATGAGCACCACACACCGTGGGTAATAATAAGCAGCGCTCAGATACCTGAGGGTTTGTAGCGCTATATAAATGCCAAATTATTATTATTAGCAAGTATTATTTGCAAAATTAAAGAAACGTCCACTCAGTGTGTAGGCAGGGTTTGACACTATGTCACTGATGAGATTAGACGCATTCACTTAGTGTTCTAATCAACATTTGGTTTAGTAGGACCAGTCATTCAATTGTATTTGACAAATTGTGCATGTTTAATGAACTTTGGCAAATTACAGTGGAAGAATCACGGGTCGTTTGCACTATGCATTGTACGGCTGAGACTGATCGTAAAAAATTGTGAAAAGTGTATACATATGCAATCTAATTTTGCACCATTTAAATGACATATACATGCATTTTTATGTAACTGAGGATGTTAGAATTACATCAGGTGGACCCACGACCAGAAATGTATAACAAACATGAACAACATGATATGATATTAGAGTATCACTAAGATGGGAATTGTTATATTTGTAACATCTGTCATTGTTCCACTTGTAACATTTGTTATATTTGTCGATATTGGAAGGGGTGAGCTCGGAGCTTGTAGAGCTCATAGGTTTTATCTAAGAATGTAACTACTACAAAATGGCGGGCATTCGAGGCGGAAACTTTGCACTTTGCAAGTGGCGGTAGTCCCATTTCTATGTTTACTGCTAGCCAATGGGTGAAAGATTTAAATACTGTGGCCCTCATTAGGACCTTGGCGGAGGACCATGGTGCAATTTGCACCATGGTCCATGGCGCAAAGCTGCCAACTCCGCCAAGGTGCTTGGCGGACTTACCGCCCCATGCCGACCTTGGCAGGGCGGTAAGTCCCCAATCCCCATTTTACCCTTCCCCATTCCCATTCTTGCCCCATAGGGTATAATGGGAGTGGGGAAGGCGTTAATTACGCCACCGTAAAATACGGTGCCGTAATTAACATCAAGATCCCGTAGCGCCATGGATTTCTCCGCCTGCAAAAAGCAGGCGTAAAAATCATCCATGGCGCTACGGGAACTCGTAGTCTGGCGGAGAGGTACGCCATGCACTACGCCGGCGTAAAACCCTCTCCGCCAGGGTCCTAATGAGGGCCTGTGTCTGTTTGTGATAAAGCTACGAGGTGTAGCAAAACGCGTCATCGTCAAGGTTTTCCTCTGTGTTACTGAGCGAGGGCTGGAGGTTTCCATATGGATTTTAACTTTTGTACCATTAAGCCCACGCATCTGATAATTAAGAAGAAGAAAAATTTTAATCTGCATCTGGCTACAGTGAGTTTTCTGGGAGAACGCAAGGACTGACTCTAATTATGGCACACCACTCCGGGAGTGCGGATCAAGAGTGCAGACGGTGCAGAGGATTGTGTATATATTTATATTATTGAATTATTTGGGGCACAATGGTATGATTCTGGATATGCTTATGTTTTGCTTAACTAACAATGTATTTCTTTTTGAGGGTTCTTTCTATCACCAAGTCAGGGGCACTGCCATGGGCAGTACCTTTGCGCCATCATATGCTAACCTTACTATGGGGTGGTGGGAGGCTACTTTCTTGTCTGAGCTACTTTCAGTTAGTTTTTCTACACAAGGTCTT
Source organism: Ambystoma mexicanum (assembly GCF_040938575.1). NCBI lineage: Eukaryota > Metazoa > Chordata > Amphibia > Caudata > Ambystomatidae > Ambystoma > Ambystoma mexicanum. Next base: position 1,103,150,938 of record NC_090930.1, on the reverse strand, counting down.
GGTTGGTGGCGGTATATCGATGATATTTTTATCATCTGGAAGGGAAACGAGAACGAGTGGGCATGCTTTGTGAACAGCATTAACACTAATGGTGTGAACCTGAGATTCACTGAATGCCACTCTTTTACTCATATTGTGTATCTGGATGTCAATGTAAGATTGGATAATTTAGGCATCCATACCTCTCTACACAAGAAACCCACCAATACTGGCCTGCCACTCCATGCTACGAGTTGTCATCCTCCCTCGTGTAAAAACAGCATCCCTTATGGCGAATTCATTCGCTTTCGGCGCAATTGCACAGACATTAAGGAATTTGATCATTGTTGCAAGGTGGCTGCAGCTGATTTCCTACTTCAAGGATACCAAAAAAAGATTATTGAGATGGCCTTTTTGAAAGCACGGTCACTCTCTAGAGAAATGTTACTGCACAATTCCTCTAGTAGGATAAAAAATCAGGATCAGGACGAACCACGCCTTATTATTACATTCAATAAGGCCTCATGTGACGTCCGTAAGATTGTTGCAAAACACTGGCATATCCTTAGGTTGGATAAAGACCTTGGTCCACTACTTCCTAAATGCCCCACATTAACTTACAAGCAGGCACCCTCATTGAAGGACAGACTGGTTTCCAGTTATCTGCCCCAGAAAAATTCCACCGAGAACAGTTGGCTACCTGCCCGACCCAAGGGTTTTAATAAGTGCCAAAAATGTAAAGTCTGCCCTCATGCAACCATTTGTAAATCTTTTGAACATCCGCTCACGGGCATGGAATTTAAGCTGAAACATTTTATTAACTGTGAGACCCCGTTTGTGGTTTATGTTTTAGCCTGTCCTTGCCGGAAATGGTACGTGGGATCCACGATTTGTATTCTTAAGCTCCGCATTTTACAACATCTTAGAGCTATTAAGAATTTTGATCCCACGTATCCTATGGCTAAACATTTTAGGCAGGAACACGACAGTGATGTCCGTTTACTTACATTTTTTGCTGTTGCTCATGTACCGGTTGACCCAAGGGGAGGTGACCGCACTTTAAAACTAAGACAGCTCGAAACCAGGTTTATTCTGGATTTTGACTCTAAGTATCCCAACGGGCATAATGTGGACGAGGAGTTATATACCTTTGTGGGAACTTAATTGTATTAATTATATCAGTTTCTTTATGTACCTACATATGCCTCTTTTTTCTTTTCTGTGCTATGTTATTTGATCCTGGTCTTCTATTATTGATATACTGCTTCTTGTTCCCCCTTTTTTTTTTTCACTTGTTTTACTTATTCGTAAAAATGTTTACTGATCTGGCCTGGAAGTGCATATTCTTTTAATGTTCGTTCACTTATCAGGTGAACTTTGGCTGTTATGTCCCTATCTTTCTTTTGTCTTTAGGGGGTTCGAAGTTCGTGAGTCCATGATTGTATTTGTATCTGGATACTCTAGTGGTTGATATTGCTCCTCCATTGCCCAACTGTTTGTATTTTTTTCATAATAAGCTCCAATACCATGCTATGCACTTGTACTGTATCATTACCATATCTTTTTCAACTAGGCTATGCTGCTTAGAGTGACCAGTTTATGACCTTTTGCATTTGCACTTTACAAAGCAGCCTGCTACTGGTTTTTATCTTAAAGACTGCATTCATTGATTGCTCAACAATGAATAGTGCACTTGCACCTTATGTTCATCTAACCATTCTAAACAGGCTGTACTGCCAGTGTGACAGGTTTATGATTCACTGCACTTGCACTTTACATTGTAGTTCGCTACATGGTTTATTGATAAGGCTGTATGCACAGATTATGCTGCTTAGAGTGATAAGTTTATGACCTCTTGCATTTGAACTTTATACAGCAGCCTGTAACTGCTTTTTTTTTCTTAAAGACTGCATTTATTGATTGCCCAACTATGAATAGTGCACTTGCACTTTATGTTCACCCTATCATTCTAAACAGGCTGTATTGCTAGTGTGACAGGTTTACGATCTACTGCACCTGCACTTTATATTGCAGTTCGCTACATGCTTTATTAATTAGGCTGTATGTGCAGATTATTTTTAAATCCTTAATGTCATGCTTATGTTAACTTTGTTGATTAGGCTACCTGGCGAGAATCATGTGTTTAGGATTTAATGCACTTGCACTTTACATCTTTGTTTGCTACTTGTCTTTATTTTTAAGGTTGCATACAGGTCTGTTTGAGCTGTGTTCCTATCATGTATTATATATGATATACTGCCATTATTAGCGCAGATATGCACTTGCATTTCTTAAATGTATATCTCATATATTTTTCATGTGGGTTTTTAATGCACTTCGCATTTTATTGCTCTGTCTAAGCCTGCACTTTCTATGGTTAATGCAGCATTTGACTACACTCTAAAATGGCCGCCATGGTGGCTTGCATGGTTGTGAGCCCAGTTTTGGTGGCAACATGGAAGAAGGACCAATCTGCAATATCTACCTTCATTGTTTACTCGTCCTCCTAACGTGATCAAGCGCTCAGGGAAGCGCGAAACGCGTCGTAAGGACACTGCCTAGGCGTCCTGTATTGTCTGCTGTGTGTGCTTGCCTCATATTTATATTTTTGTACTTTCCATTAAACTCGATCTTTTTTCATCCAGTTGGATTCGAGTTTTTTTATTTTTGTTGGGATTTACTGACTTCATGCATGGAGTGCAGGTTTTTCTATCCTCCATGTGGTAACAATATATATATATATATATATACATATATATATAATTCAATGAAAAAACTTAGTTAAGGGGGCGTTATGGTAAGTTCTACTAATAAAAACCTATGAAATTCAATGGAAAAACATTGGTACAGGAACTTTATGGTTACAGGTAAAACCGAAAAACCTCAGAAATTCGCCAGTTATGGTAAGCTAAGCAACCATAACTCGCGCCACCACCGTGCACTGCTAAGACTAACACCTAAGACATCAAAGATGACATCACAAATGTCATTGACTGATGCCATCCCTCCTCCCCCAGAGCCACCACCACCACCAGCTGGAGGACCTTCATAACAAAAAAAGCGCAGTACTTTCAAAGACAATGAAGAGGACCAACAAGATGAGGTAGAGGAAGTGCCTACTTCTAGCACCAAGATCGAATCATGGGTGTGCCAGTTCTTTGCTACTGTTGGGAGTGTACCAAAGGCTAAAGCTACCAAATTGAAATGCACTGAGTGCAATTTTGTACTCAGTCGCAGACTACCTGGACAGTACTCCTACGGGACCACCTCCATGCGCGGCTACACCAAATCCAATGACCGCAATTCTCTCAGAAAGGTTGTTCCTTGCTCAGCAAGTAGTAAGCTGTCTTCCTCCACCTCATCTTCCTCAACAAATACTGTAACCACACAGCCTGATGTCTGCGGGCTTTGGCGCATTATAAATAAATAAATAAATCAATAAATAAATAAATAAGGAGGGCTGCGGATCATTATCATCCATTGCAGCCCCTGAAATGAGGGATAAAGGACATTAGCACCCCTGGTTCCAAAAGCAGGAACCCAGGGTGCTAAAACATAGGTTTTTCCGGCGTCCCGCTGTAGGAAGGAAAATCCTTTTCCAAGACAGCCAACATCGAAAGAGAAGGCGTGCCTATGTACACAGGCCCTCTTCCCTTGCCATGGCAGCCTGCAAAACCCTATGAACATATTACCACAAGTACTTTTTTCCCTTTCAAACCCATCCTACCTTCAAATAACTTTACCACATAGCCGGTCCCAGGTAGACGTAGCCACTTTAACACCATTTTTCATCCCTAGCGGTCATGGCCAGTAGCCAGATTGTCCGCGTCATGACCTTATGCCATGACCCAGACAATCTGGCTACTACCCATGGCCACAGGCTATACCTTAGTCACCAAAGGTATATGACTATTTTTTGTACCTACATTATGACACTTGTCAAAAAATAAAACACAGGCACATTTGTAAAACCATGCTTTAATGTCTTTGCCAATGCTCCTCACGAGTTTGCTCGAAATCCACCCATGTTTTATTCTTTAAAAAGTGTCAAAATATATGTACATACAATAGTCGTATAATTTAGTCCCCACTTGGCAAAATCCATTCAGTCTTTACACACACATTGAAGGTTGGGTCTATAATCTTTCTCAAAACTTTTGTCCACATTTGTCAAATAGCAACAACGTTATAAGCCATCTAAAAATGTTGAGACCCCCCCTCTAATTTCGCCCCCTCTTGAGACAATCCCACCAAACTTTAGGATACCATTTATATCTAGATCCAAAATCGTTTTGCCATATCCCAGCCCATCCTCAACCCCCCTCATCCCCAGAGATTGTTTGTTGAGTTTGACAAGTGCAATGTTGCTTTTTTTTGTTTGTTTTCACTGCGCTGTTCACCGACCCCAAAAAGTCTACAAATCCAAGATGGAAGTGAGTCCGCGGAGCGGACATAGATATCACTCATTTTTTTGTCTTACGTTTTGGTAATTTTAAAAAAAATGACTGGACGGATTTACACCAAATTAACAAAAGCACGCTTTCGGTACCAAGCTGCGCTCCTGCTGTAAATTTGGTGAAAATTCGTCCAGTGGTTTGGGCTGTAGGCGTGACCAAGGTTGTTTCCCATTATGTCTATGGGAAAAAAAGAAATTTTGAGACCCCTCATGTAACTTTGCCCCCCCCCTTGACCAAACGTCACCAAACTTTGCAAAATAATTCAGAGTGGTCCTTATACTTTTTATTTGCAAAGCTTGGTGAGGATTTGTCCAATGGGAGCAAAGTTATAAGCAACCCAAAACGTGCTCTTCCAACTGTTATACTTTGTTAGACATAAATGGAATTTGCTCCAGGTGAACAGAGAAGAAAAACAGCAAATCACCTACCTGAACTGAGTTAACGGAGGGAAATGTCCTGTGGACTGGTGATATTCAGAAATGAATCTCTCTGTGACCTTCCCTGCAGTAATTAGGAATTCCCCTGAAGACCCCTCCGGAGTCCGGCACAGAGGCTTGATCCCTGGGAGGTCCCCAGGGAAACCCTCACGGGGAATAAAACCCTGCGGAGAGCTGCTAGAGAGTGTTGTCTCCCCGAGATGTTCCTGCGCGGGATGTGATTCCGCCTTCTGTGGTTGAATGCTTCTTAGCGAATGTAACTAAGGACTGGATATGAAGGTAAAGGTTAGAGTAGGTTAGAGTGGGATATAAGTTTCTTGTCCTTATGAGCTGTCAGACCCCCCGTAATTATTGTATGTCTTACCCTGGTTTGTGGAAAGAAAGGCGTCCTGAGTAATAGATATGAAGGAGGGAGGAGGCCACCTTTCGTTCCCAAGGAGACGGAATAGATGGGCTAAGGAGAACAGTGTGAATACAAAACAGGGTAGATGAGGAATAGATAAACGATTATTAAACAATAGCAACAATCCAAAGGAGCAACAAAGAATGGATTACAAACGCCTGCCGGTTTGTGAACAAGGGAAGCCGCCCGGAGACTGCTCATGGGGTGTGGCTGTAAGCCTGGAGTGTCGTGGTAGGGAAACCGTGCTGGAACGAAAGCAAGAAAAAGGGAACAACAGATTACTGTGTACCCTAGACTGCAAATGGAAGGAAGAGTCAGGAGGGGCGTAACGTAAGTACCTTGTCAAGTGCGAGGATCCGAATACCAAACCAAAGTGAAACTGGGTTGAAACCATGCTCCAAAGGGGCGTGGTTTTGATCATCCGAAATCGGGTAACGTCTCCTCTCGAACTGCCGTAGCGGTCTGGGGATCAAGTATAGAAGGAAGGATTAACGAAGGTAGGAAGAGCGTCAGGAAATGAGTCAAGAGTAAGGAAGCAGGGATAGGTAAATCACAAACAAACTAACTCACATAGCGCTTGTATACTCCTATGAGAGTAGCAATGCACCGGACTCTTGGTGAATTCTGTTGATAAGCTGCTTGGGAGGATGTGACATCAGCGAGCTGCAGTGTGTTCTGGGAGAGAACATCTAGACTGTTGCATTTGCAATAATCGCCAACTAGGGCGGCCAAGTTGGAATACTTGCGAGAATGGGAATCTGCCATACAAAACTTGACAGTTTAGCAACTTAACGATAACTACATGGCCATGTAATTTATATATAATATATATTCAACCGGAGTGCCCCCGAGTGCCTGTTGATCCAAGAGAGGCTGCAACACAGTGGCCCTCATTACAACCCTGGCGTTGGGCCATGGTGCTAATAGCACCATGGTCCATGCCGGTAACTTACCGACTCCGCCATGGCGGAATGGGGAATTACCGCCCCATTCTGAGGTTGGCAGGGCGGTAATTCCCCATGCCGCCATGGCCCTTCCCCATTCCCATTTTTGCCCCATAGGGCTCAATGGGAATGGGGAAGGCGCTAAGTACAGTGCCGCAAATTGCGGCACCGTACTTAGCACCAAGGTCCCTTTGCGGGTTGGTTTTTAACACCTACAAAAAGCAGGCGTTAAAGTCTCCAACCCGCAAAGGGACCTCTTAATCAGGCGTTAAGGGTTTAATGAGGGCCACGGTGTGGTCTGCATTTTGGACTGTCAACGGACCTTCCTTTATATGGACTAATAGTACATGCATTAGTATATCAACGCATACTGAGGGACCTTTCTACTGCATTGAGTGACTCTGATAGTCTCTTTTGTTTATTTTTTTTATAGGTTCCCGTTGATTTTCATTGTGGTGTAAAGCCATGCCCACTTGCTCCACCCACACCGATAAAGGCATCGGGCACGCTCTATGTTTGCGCACCAACCAGCGTGCCCCACAAGTGCATGTTAGCCTGTTAGAGGGCCAGCGGGCAGTGGGAAGCCAGGGATTTTCCATGTGTTCTCTTTTCTATTTGTCTGTGAGTATTTGGGAGTTCTATTGAATTGCAGTAGCTTTTTTTGTCCTGCTTTGTTAAAGATAAAGCCACACCTACATTCAAGGTTTGGCAAATCCACCGGGGCAGGGGTCTACGATGAAATTCTGTCCACTCCTTTGGTGTTCACTCTGGTGAAAAGCACTGTGAGGCGAACTATGGCTATGCCTTTGTCTCCCTCCCCCCCTCCAGTTACGGACACTACCATGCTGGAGGTGGGGAGAGAGGGGCCGTCCCCGCTACTCATGGGGTACGATATTTCATCTCCCGAATTTGGGGCCGTGAGTGGGGAGGTGTTACACGGCATGGTGATCCCTTTACATCGGGAAGCAGGGCTTGATTCTTCCTTCTTGGATACACCACACTTCAGCAGGGAGGTTTCCTTATTGGCTCTGTCACAGTATACCCAAGGGCAGAGGGAGAAAGAAGAGGACAGGGTAATGTCTGTTCAAGTTTCAGTGGGTCTTGGGGCAGAAGGTGGTGGGGTGTGGAGCACACTAAGTGCTTAAGATCAATTATCATTCTTTTGATGAATTTCCAGATGGGGGAGGGTTACGGTCATGTGAGGGCCCCCATCTGCAGAAGTCGAATGCTAACGGCGGTGCCAAGGAGCAAAACTCGATGATTTGATGCCTGCTTCTTTGGAACTGATAGATAGTACTGCAGCTCTAAATATAATGGCAAAGCCGTTTACCCCAAAAAAGGGTGTGTTCCAGGGAACCGGGTTGGAGATGAAAAGGGCCCCCTCGCCTGAGGTAGCTGTACAGCCGGCCAACGTAACATCTACAAAAAAGGGAAAGAACAAAAATAAGATGCAGAAATTGTTCACTGGGAAAAGGGCAAATAGGCCCTCCCGTGAATCCTGGAAGAATATGGAAAGGAAAGAGGTGGGAGCCTTGCAGGAACAGGAGTTGAATCTGGAATCAGAAGGGGAAGAAGCTGATTGTCTCCTAATTATTGAGGATGATCAGCTGAACAATAGTGCTCCTGCCTCTGACACCTTGACCGATGCTATGAAACATAAGGGGTCCAAAAAAAGAAAGAAAACATCTTTTAGAAAAGATCAAGGAGGGGAACACCCCAGTACTAAGAAGGGTGCAGTTCTGGACTTCTTTTTTTACAAAGAATCAAGGAAAGGCAGAGAAAATCAGGGATCTTCATAATCCCAACAATAAAGAGCCCAGTGAGAAAAGGAGGGCACAGGTGGGCTTGGATCAAACCTTTATGAGTGAAGTAACCATGCCAAATGAACTAGCAAATATTGAGGGTGCTGTTGAGGCTGTGTTGCCAAATTCACAGTCTGCAACTGACTGTGCTAATAAGGTTTCTGATATCGGTGGGTTTGTTTGCCAAGGGGAACAGATGCTGGGTGCTAATGGGGAGTGTGTTCAGTCTGACAGTGAAACTTCATCTAACCACCATGCACTGGAAACCCTGGTTAGAAATACCCATAAAAACTTGCTAGGTAGATCGCCACTGATTACACTAGATACTCCACAGGAGTCTTAGGACCCCCCTTCAATAAAAGCAGTGGAGCGGGAGCTGACTCAGAATTTAATCAAAACCCATTTGCCTGCTGAAAATGCATCTAATATAAGGGATGTAGGACCACAAGTGTGGGAGGGGTCGATGATTGCCATGGGAAGTCCGCTATGGGGGACTCAGGGTGTCCATCCAAATATCTATCCTAGCGGGACGAGGGTACGCAATACATTGGAGGAGTCAGGGGGGCTTGGAGACGGTGGGAGGTTGGATATGCAGTGAGAGAGTTTCCTCTCAGTGGGAATAAAGGCCGCACAAGTCATTATATAATAGTGAACTCAACAACGTCTCGTGGAGACAGCTCCATTTCCCAGACAACCCCAGTATCAGTTTACACCATATGTTTAGCTATGGAGGGCATGATTCTCTAAACAGATGGAGGGTACTGGCGTTACTCAATGATATTCCAAACTTGAGACTAATCACCTCAGCCAACATAAAACTGGTGGATTGTATCCACGCAGACATGTTAAGATCATGTTCGTATAGTTTTATATTTGCTCACAGTGTATGAAGCTTTATTGCTGGAGGTGAATAGATGTATCAAACTAGGGTACGACATCCTAAACCTTAGTCCAAGTTTTCAGAGTCCGCATTGGGTGAAACATCTGAAAAGATTATAAAGAAGGTTTCCCGGAGGTCAAATTCATAGGAGGAGCGTGAATCCACAGGCAGGGGAGGGCCAAGACCTCAATTGGAGGTGGTTGGCTTTAAGCCAGAAGGATTCTATCTCCCAACTGAGGGCAATTAAACCTAACCTTTAACCTATACAAAACTCTTATGTTGTTATCTTGTAATTCTAGATGTTCTTGGCACCTCAGAAATTCCACTGAATTGTGCTCAACTTTTGAAACATTCAATTATTTGTATTTAAGAAACCTGGTTAACTTCCCCATGTGCCTTGGATTGTTTCGCCGTCTGTTGCCAATTGGCCACAAAGGGTTTGAGAGGGTGACTTTCCGGGGGTCTTTTAGTGGCCATTAGGTATTGAGCCAATTTGAGAATTAAGTAAAGTTTTAATGTGTCGAAATTTTGTTTAGCAGTGATACTGGAGCCAATACAGTGCCCTCGTTCTCAATTTATCCTCCTATTTAATATTAACTGGAATCCAGAACTGAATCTTCAAGAAACCCTCAAGGTAATATATTCCTTGATTGAAGACAGGCATATAAATATTCCTGGTATGCAGATCATAATTCCAGGAGACCTTAATGCAGAATTTATGAGGGAAGGGGAAACTGTACTTTAGTAGAAAAGGATTTATGCCTCTTAACAACCCTTACTGTTAAACTTAAAAATACCATTGCACCCCCTCCACCCCGGCTGTTCTAAGAAGAAACTGCAAGGTCAAATGTGGCAAAAACATGTTCTAAACTGGGGCCTATTTTCTGCAAATGATCTTTGAGTGCCACTGCTGACCCGACTACTTGGACAGACGGTAGTCGCTCGTCCACAATCAATTATATCTACATGTCAAAATCTTTGATTGACACTGTGCATACTTTTAACCTGAATAATTCCCCATGTAGTGATCATTTGATGGTTGAAATAACTCTACTCTGGGATGTGAGAAAGACAGGTAAGTGCTCATACGTTCTCCCACTTTCGATTAATAATGCTAAATCCAGAATATCCTGGCACAAGAAAAATGTTCAAAAACTTAATGCAGTCTTTCTCGCAGATTTTAATACCTAGAACATTGAAACCAAACCGTTCTTCTATACCCATGAATGTTTTGGTACGTATGTGGAATCGCTTATAAAAATTGCAGTTAAAATTGCTCCCAATATTTGTAGGATTTCGCAACGTAGCACATTTTTGACACTCTAGTCCAAGCCAGGAAAAAGAGTAGTCATAAAGAAGTCAGACGCATATTAACATCTTCCTTTTCATGGGGTCTCAAAATTGAAGAGGCTAGGATGGAAAATGTTAAACTGAAAATCTGGACAAGGGGGCGTCGGGCTGCAATGTATCAAGTAGATAGTGAACACATGTTTAAGGCGTTGAAGGATGGTACAGCTAGGCAGTTTTGGGTTATGATTAACGCCATGGAAGCTGCTCAAATTTTGGCACAAACCACTGGCATTTCAGAACAGGCATGGGCGGGTCATTTTGGTTCTTTGTATGCTGCATTGGGGCCGGATAGTTTGGGCTTAAATTGTCTTTTGAATTGAAAAACTGAATTTTCCGTGGCTGAAATCAAATCCTTAATTGACAAAGCATCATTCTCCAGAGCGACAGGCCCCCAATAGGCTCTCTAATGTCACTCTGAAAGGTAATTCGGACCTACGGGCAAAAGCTCTCTATCTGCAGTTTGATGATATCATCTTAACTAGGTCTATCCCAGCCTCATGGGATATTTCATACGTGGTGCCCCTATATAAAAAAGGAGATAGGTCCTGTCCCACTAATTACAGACCCACTGTGCTGTTAGACGCAGACTCAAAAATGTTTGCGGCACTTGTATTGAAGCGAGTAGAGGACTGGGCTGAGAACCAGAATATTTTATCATCATGCCAAATTGGATTCAGGAAAAAAGTGGGTACAGATGTTGGTGGCCTCTTATTGACCATTATGCAGGACATGGCTTGGAAGGATAACAGTTCTCCCATTTACTTGGCGGCCATGGAGCTGTCTTTGGCTTTTGATCTTGTCAATATAACTACTCTATGGCTGAAACTTGCTAAATTGGGGATTCCCTTAGGTCTTCTGTCTATTTTGTTCCATCTGCATGAGGGCTCCCTTTTCAAGTTCGTTTTAACAAATAATGTTTTCTTGTTCACTCCAATGCTGTTTCCAACGGTCTCTGCCAGGGTTGTATATTCGCACAGGCACTGTTCAATTTATGTGTGGCAGACGCGGTAGAACATGGAAACGGCTACTTTCGCATCAACAATTATTGAGGGAGTTAAGATCTGTTGGTAACCTACGCTGACGATTTTATGCTATTTGACCATACCCCTAGAGGTTTGCAGAGCTTGTTAACCAGGTTTAGTGAATTATCTTACAATAAATGCGAAGAAGACCATAATAATGAGGGTCAGCTCACGGTCCAATGCAATGGGGTACTCATGGTTTCTGAACAAAGCCTTCCTAAATCAGTTCCATTAGTGGCCATTTGCTACGAATTGGGAATACAATCAATTGAAAGTTTGGTTGAATGGAGAAGGCTCTCTCCTTATAGGAAATAATTGATGAGCCCGAATGATAATCTGTATGCAATTTTGGGAAATGGCTTGCAGAAGGATACCTTTGAATCAGGTTACTTGTCCAAGCTAAAGGTGGAATGTTTGGATATCCTGGAAAAGCAGATCTTAAAATATGCTTGCCAGAGTTCTGCGATAGTTGATCCACTTTCTACCGTCTAGAACCCCTTCCAGTCAAATGGCCCATAGAAAAACAAAGATCAGGTAATAGGATAAACAATGCCACCAGCATGTGAGAAGGCAATCACCATAGAAAGGTGTAAATGCTGCATGAGTTGTGCCGTAGTTAATGCGCAAACTATGGGCCTCATTACGACCCAGGCGGTAAGTTACCGCCTGGGCCGTGACTTTACCACCATGGCGTAAACTACGTTTACGCCATGGTGGTTGGCGGACTTACCGCCCCATTCCGAGTTTGGCGGGGCGGTAAGTCCCCAATCCCCATTTACCCTTCCCCATTCCCATTTTTGCCCCATAGGGCATAATGGGAGTGGGGAAGGCGTTAATTACGCCACCGTAAATTACGGTGGCGTAATTAACTCCATGGTCCCTTAGCGCCATGGATTTTAACACCTGCTAAAAGCAGGTGTTAAATCCGCCATGGCGCTAAGGGACCTCGTACTCAGGCGGTAAGGGTCGGCGCTGTTTACGGCGCCGTAAACCCCTTACCGCCTGAGTTGTAATGAGGCCCTATGTGTACCACAGAAAGCATCACAGGATGAATTAATCAGAGCAGAATGTATTTGTCAACAACAGACAGAAAATGGGCCTCATTTCGAGGTGGGCGGTAAGGGTTAAAAGGCACCGGTAAGGAGACCGGTGCTGGTAAACCCTTACCGCCCTATTCCGAGGTCCCTTAGCGGGTCCCAGCAGGAACGGCTGGTCTGACAAGCCGTTTTCTGCAGGACCTGTTAAGGGACCTTGGAGCTAATTACGGCCTGCAATTTGCGGGCCCGTTATTAGCGCCTTCCCCATTCCCATTGAGCCCTATGGGGGCTCAAATGGGAATGGGGAATAATATTTGGAATGGGGATTTACCGGGTCCGCATAGGTCGGAATGCCCCGGTAAGTCCCCATTCCGCCTACCCAGACCCAGAATGCGGTAAGGGGGTAGCCATGGTGCTAATAGCACCATGGCTACCTCCAACCTCCTAATGAGGCCCAATGTGTTTAACTTCAGCAGCACTCCATAAAATATCCAGACACATGCTATTTATGTTTGGTGAACAGTGGAAACAGACTTCTTTACATCAGACAGCCTTGTGGGCGGCCACCTCCAAGGCCAGAGGCCAGGGCAAATGCCCCTTTTGACCTCCCATCGAGGCATCTCTGGGTAACAGTATTACTGCCACATTTTTACTGCATGGCCCAACTTATAATGGGAGCCTTTGTTTTCCTGGAGGTACCCCTCTTTGTATTTGGTTCAGAATATCTCCCGATATGTTGGGCAACTCATATTCACCCAATAGTGAATTGGACTGATTTTGGACTAAAATATGGTTTCCAGAAGTTACAAATGACCCCTCATCTCTCAATGGAAAAATTGAAAAAATGTATCTGTCTTTTGCAGAAACAAAAGTATCCATTTAAAAAGAAAAATAATAATTCTTGAAGAACTAGAACCTTTTTCCTGCACAAATGATTTGAGTTGTTAGAAAACAAGTCATGTGCAAATACACGTACCTAAATATACCAGAGAATCATCATAGATTTGCTGTGTTTTTAGAATTTACACTGCATGGGCGCTTCGCTATAACAAATTGAAAAGCTTTGAACCCCGAGTATTGCATTCCAGATTGGTTGTTATGAGTTATATTATTTTAAAAACTGCAAACATGTTTTTGGAACTAATCACTGCAGATTATTCGTGCACACCATTCCGTTTACTGCTCACGTTGTATTATTGCTGTGCACTGTGCAGACCTTTACAAACGGAAACAGTGTTATTTAGGAAAACATTCATACGCACACAGATGAACAGCCATAGAGCAACTGGCAACCTGAGTGATTTTCTTGGCACCGTGACTATTTCATGAAACGCGTGAGCAAACAGAATAAGGAAGTTCTCCAGGATGCATTTTTCACTCATACTTGAAAGACTAACATTAGAGCATGAAGACTAACATTAGAGCATGAATTAAAAACACTTGAAGTACATTCTGAAAAGCAAACATCAGGAGGTGAACCTCAGAGAAAGAGAAATGCAGCATGAAATGGCAATGACAAAGATGTCCCTTGATTCTGCTTCCTTTTCAGGGTCTTCTAGGTCAACTCGTTCCAAGAGGCCTCCTCTGCCTAAAGAAGCTGTACGTATGTATGATCCTAAATTTGATATGTTGGATTGGCTGAGTATGTTTGTATACACCTATAGTCTACAAGAAATAAGAGGGAATGATTTGATTGCATGGCTCATGTCTAGGCTCCCCCAGAATGGTTGTGATGCTGTTATGGAGTTGAGTGACAGTGACAGAAAAGACTATGGGGTTCATTACGACCCTGGCGGTAGGGGGTAAACAGGGCCGGTAGAGCTGCCGGCCCCGTTAACCCCCTACCACCTCTTTACGAGGTCTCCTCGAGGGACCCGCTAACGACGCCTGGTTTTACCAGGCTTCCTGGTTTTACCAGTCATCCTTAGCGGGTCCCGCAAGTAGACCAGCATGCTAACGGGCCCGCAATTAACGGACCCATTGTTAGCATGCTCCCCATTCCCATTGAGCCCTATGGAGGCTCGAATGGGGATGGTTTCCTGGAATGGGGAAATACCGGGCCCCTACAAGGTCGGAATGGCCGGGTATTTCCCCATTCCAGGAACCCGGACCCGGTACCCGGAATGGGGGTAGCTATGCAGCAAATAGTGGCATGGCTACCTCCAGGGTCATAATGACCCCTTATGAGTTAGTTAAGCTGGCATTAATAGCTAGATTTGGGATGACTCCTTTCCAGTACCATAAGAGGTTTAGGACCCTCAAAAAGACTGATGGTACCCCTTGGGCTACCTGGGTATCTGACTGTTTGAAGAACTTAGTTTGTTGGGTTAGGGGTTACAGAGTGCACTCCTTTAAAGGAATGAGATTTTATTTTTTACTTGAGACTATTTCTGATGCCTGCTCTCCTATGAGGAGACAGTACTTGGCTGACTCTAAGGAACTTGATCTTAACAAACCAGCACACACTGCTGTCTTATGGGTGGCCAACAGGGCCGCTCATAAGGATTATGGGGCTACTCACAAGAAGGAGGAGGGTATACAGCACCAGAAAGAAAGTAAAGCAACTTCCAATTCCAACCCCCCAGGTGAGGGCCACAAACAATAAAAGGATAAATTCCATGGGAAACCGGGTAGGTCCACTGAACCCTCTGGGGCCCAACCAGAGGGAGGTAAAAAGACACCCCCATTCTTAATAGCATTTGGTAAATGTTTTGTATGTGGGTCTGTAGATCATATTAAGGGGGATCCCAGCTGTAATAGTAAACCTTCAGGGGTCCTCACTGCCTCCTTAGCCTTCATCCCTGAGGGAGAAGTACAAATGGCTAGTGCACACTTTCATCTATTCGCTGAAGAACCCATTGGAGTTCAGGCCAGTGTATCGTTAGTGTCCCTGGGCCTGTGTGAACAGCAGAAAATTGATGTTTTTAACACCATTCCAGATAACACCAAAGAGTATTATATGGACAGTGTCCTTGTAGATGGTCAGGAGAATCCTGCCATTAGAGACACTGGGACAAGCAGAACAGTGTTTGATGAATGTGTTTCAAACCTGAGGATGTAGCCAAGGCACCCAAAGGTCCCACTAAACATGCTGGAGGCCCTGTCCATATGGTTCCAATTTTGCCAGCTCTCAGTCAGTGCAATAATATGACTGTTAGGATCCCTGTCAGTGTACAGAATGAGGTGCCTGGGGGAGTCATGTTGGGGAATGACTTAAACACTCTTGGAGTAGTGTCCAGTATCCCCAGGCCTCCCAGCAAAAAGGAACACGGACAAACCAGATTGACTAGAGAGGCACCCTTAAGAGATAACGCTGAGCCTGTGGGACCCTTTGCCAAGGACCCCACTGTAAGTACATATGTTAGTAGGGCAAATCAAAAACTAGAATATTAGGGAAATGGGAGCTTTAACCATGCTCCATCATTACAATTACAATTGTACAGTCTTTGGCCCACACTGCTTCTGAGGAAGGGGTGGATAGACAAGGTGAAAACCTAGCTAGGCCTTTGAGAACTGATACATTTAAAAACTGGTGGAAATCCAGGAAACCTAAGTCCAAGGCTAAACACCTTGAGACTGTTGGATCTTCTGTTGAAGACTCCAGTGTAAATCTTAGTGTTTGAAGGGAAACACCTAACGATGGTAAAACAAGATCTAAGAGGAAGTGGAGGCATGTACCTTGCTCTGCCACTAAATCTCCAAACAAGGTACCAGAGACCCAACCTGCTCATGTGAGCGAAGTGGCGAGGAATCATGGAGACCCCTCTAGGTCTAAGGTTCTTCTTTATAAGAACCCTTGTTAAAAGCCTATTATAGGTTCAGAAGTTGTCACAACTTCTGAGGGACTGTTAAATTAGATCCCCTATACATTAAACAAAAGAGATGTGCCCAACGGTACTTGTAGGTCACGAGTCCGGCGGTAACCGCGGCGGTAAAACCACCTGGTTACCGCCGGACTCGTATTACCATTCCGCCTCCGTGATTCCCGGAATTACCGGGGCATTACAACCCCGGTTTTCCGGGAATCACTGAGGCGGAATGGTATTAATCCCCATTCCCATTGAGTCCTATGGGGCTGATGGGAATGGGGATCATGGAAACACCGGCAGCATCTCGTAATGCTGCCGGTGTTTCCTCGTCCGCCTGCAGGCGGGCGGTGTTAAACCCGCCAGGTCAGACCTGGCAGGAACATCACCTCCCGCCTGCAGGAGTCGGGATCAGGCGGTCTGGAAACAACGGTGGTGGCGGGTTTACCGCCACCATTATTTCCGGACCACCTGAGTTATAATGAGGCCCATAGTTTGCAAATTAAAACTAATGTTAAAAAATATCAAAGCAAGGATTAAAAAAGATTTCTGGTGGACTTAGCAAACAGTTTATCCGACTTGCAACAGGAGATCCATCCTGTTGAGGATTAATCCTCCTGTCCCTTAGTCTGGGGGGTTGCGGGGGAACGAGTGTCTTGGAGAATGTTCATTTCTGTGCTAATTTCCTCCCACCTTGGAGACCCGCAGCTCTTTTGCTGGATTTAGGATTTTTTAATTTTAAGTTCTGAGTGAGTTGGACCTTTGTTTCACTCTCTCGTGTGTTTTTCCCTGATCAGGATTTTATTTTTTCACTGTTTTTAGAGTCTGACTAAACTCCATAGGCATCTGCTTTTTGGTGTAGTGACACACAGCATCTTCAGTGCAGTGTCACTGAGAAGTCAGCTGGATTTCTCTTAAGGTTTAAATACCTTTTCTTGGGTGAATTACCATTCCCAAGAAGAGTAAGGTGAAATTGATCTTACCTTTTTTCCTTTGTAGGTCCAGCACACACCATCTTATGTGGAGTGCTGGGCATTTGCTTAGTAGCACCTTATCCTACTTTCTTATGTAAAATTTTTTGTTAGCCTCACTACTTTAAATGGCTGGTGGAAGTTGTTTAATTTTTACTACCAGTGTGCTTTTTACCGCAAGCTGAACCCTCAGCTGCAGTACAGCACCCAAAGATGTCCATAATGTCAAAATGTCCCTTGTCTTCTTTTTTCACCATTTTCTGTTTGTGAGGTTTTTCTTAGCTTTTACTCTGTGTATTGATGCAGATTTGAGCCCTTTGTGTGTTTTGCCTTTGGGGTGCTTCAGCCCTGAATCCCACCCCTGCGTCCACTGTGTCTGGAAGGGCAGGAAGTGAATGAGGTTCCCGAAACTCCCCTGTCCTTTGTCTCTAGGAGTGCCTGAACGAAACCAGTCCTGATTGGCCGGCTGGTTGTCCTGAAAGGACAGCCACACGGCTGTGTGATTGACAGCCTAGGGTGTGAATGAATGGGAAACTTGCTTAAAACGTGAGGGTTTTGGGACCAGAGGCAGAGTCGAGCACTGGAAGAAACATTCAAAGCCAAAATCGTGAAGAGAAGCCCGCTGCAACCTCCTGGTCCTCGAAGTACCGGTGAAGCCCTGCTGATGTGCTGACCTCCTTTTTCGTATCGACAGAGAAGCTCCGGACAGGACAACTTCTTCCCATGGGTTAGTGGGACCATCTAACCCCAAGGCAAAGTCCCCTTTGGCTCAATCCCCGACTTGCTGTGCCTCTCAGTTGCTGCATAAGCCCATGCCAGGGGTCAAGTGTCCATAACCGAGTGACATATCTGCCTCAGAATGAATCCGGACAAAAACTCCAAGAGCCTCCTAAGGAAACCCCAAAAACAGGAATTCCCGATTCAGAGTCCCCTCTCCATAGACCAGGACCGAGGGAGCAAGGAAAGTCCAACCAGAGATATTCGATCGGCATCAGTGCTGTCTGCAAAGCGCTGAAACCGCAAAGTGCAGCTGAATCGAATAGAGCCCATAGCTGCTGAAGTCCTTCGCGGGTACTTCCGCAGGAGCCCTCCAGACATCCCCCCTCTTGTCCCCACGACTGAGGCTCAGGAACCAGGCCCTGCTTGGCTGTAGCAAGACGATATCAAGCTGGGCCACTTTTCTTCAAACAAGAGGTACTTTTTTGGGCTTGGGGTACTTACCTTCTCAAATCAACACTTCAAACCGGGTTGAACTGCTACAGATGAGATACAGTAGCCATTCTCTTTGGAACATAAATTGATATTTTAATTAATTACTTTATAAATGCAATATTTTACAACAACAAAATATATATATATCTATATATATATATATATATTGCAGTATGTGCAGGTGTATTGAAAAACAACAGTATCAACAATTCATTCTACCAATGCAATGCTTCAATCATAAAATCTCAACATCATCCTAAAACCTATGCTAAAAGTGCAATGTGCTTTGTTCCACTATATTACGCCAATGTGCTTCGTTCCACTATATTATGTAATTGATTCTTAACAAAAACCTCAATTGATCTAAGTTTGCTTGTGTAGGTATCGCCCACTAGTTCCAATAGTGTTTGGTATTGGCATTTACCCCAACATTCAGCCCAACATGTTTCATTCTTATACTGTTGGAATATGTCCATAGAACCTCCTCAGGAGCCTTCAGTAACCTCACATACAATCTATATTACTTTCCACACTTGATGTGTTAATGGCTATGCTGCTAGGAGCCTTACAATCCTTTGCAGTTTACCTGTCAGCCTAAATTCTTATCTTGTCTGTACTGGGTCTACTGAATTACCCTATTTAACAGGAAAACAGTCCTCAATATGGTGGTACTTGTCTTCCTTTGTACAGGCTTCCTTATTCAGTCCTACAACCTTGGATGACGTTGCTCGCTGTATACAACATCTCCTATTTCACGCTGCAGTGGCAATGTAAATAACAACCTGTTCATTTTAACTATTGGTACATAGAATCGGAATATCACTTCATAATCACGTAATCACGTGGCAATGTAAACAACAACCTGTTCGTTTGAACTATTGGTACATAATCACGGAATATCACGTTCAGCCCCAGCAGCCGAGAGGCCAGGAGCCCTGCTCCCCACAGGCACCATCTGACGCCAGCGACGACACCAGCATGGACCTGCTGGAGCAGCCACACCTTTACCCTGCGCCTGGAGCTACCGTGCAGAGCTCACTCCTTCACTGTCCCAAGTGAGCACGCTGAAATCTGCAGCTGTGTACCTCGTTCGCACTGAAGCACGCACTCGATCTACCGCATCTGCGAGGAGGATGCATTCCAAAATGGCCGCCAGCCTTCTTCTTTAAGCGTGTCGCCTAGCAACCACGCTACTTCTACCCAGAACTCCGCCGGTAGGCGGAAGCCGGTCCCGCTCTAGGAAGGGCCGCGAGAGCAAGGCCATAACCTGTTTGTCCCTGTTCGCACCGTGGAGCGCGAGGGAGCGCACCTTCTGGACCCTGTCATCGCTAAATATGTTTCTTCTACACGCGCAACAACCACCTGCTAAGACGATATCTACGATTAATGTACTGCGCATCGCATGCCTCATGTAAGTCGTTGTGCTTGCTTTTCAAAATTCAGTCCTATCCAAACGTCCTGTTAAGGCGGTATATCCCCTCTTATAAAAGCCTACCTGGGTTGTCTCATATATGTATCCATCCGCCATATCGTTTAACTAATTTAATGTCCCCTATATACATAGTGGTACGCATCATCCAGGCAACACTTTTACAGCAGCCCAACAGAATCCCAACAGCCACAACTGCCTACGACCTATTATGAATAATTGCAAAAGTCGAGTTTGCTCTCTGTGTCGTGTGGGAATCTATGATACTCAGCACACCCATGACTACCGTGTTTAGCCCCTCCTACTAAAAATTCGACTCTGCCCATGGTGATTTTCATTGTACTATGGCACACTTCTGCCTTATGGTCGCTAACAGACCACATTGATTGTGTTGTGCCTTATGGTCGCTAACAGACCACATTGATTGTGTTTTACCTATGGTCGCTAACAGACCACATTGATTGTGTTGTGCCTATGGTCGCTAACAGACAACATTGATTGTGTTGTGCCTTATGGTCGCTAACAAACCACATTAATTGTGTTGTGCCTTATGGTCGCTAACAGACCACATTGATTGTGTTGTGCCTATGGTCGCTAACAGACCACATTGATTGTGTTGTGCCTTATGGTCGCTAACAGACCACATTGATTGTGTTGTGCCTTATGGTCGCTAACAGACCACATTGATTGTGTTGTGCCTTATGGTCGCTAACAGACCACATTGATTGTGTTGTGCCTATGGTCGCTAACAGACCGCATTGATTGTGTTGTGCCTATGGTCGCTAACAGACCACATTGATTGTGTTGTGCCTTATGGTCGCTAACAGACCACATTGATTGTGTTGTGCCTTATGGTCGCTAACAAACCACATTAATTGTGTTGTGCCTTATGGTAGCTAACAGACCACATTGATTGTGTTGTGCCTATGGTCGCTAACAGACCACATTGATTGTGTTGTGCCTTATGGTCGCTAACAGACTACATTGATTGTGTTGTGCCTTATGGTCGCTAACAGACCACATTGATTGTGTTGTGCCTTATGGTCGCTAACAGACCACATTGATTGTGTTGTGCCTTATGGTCGCTAACAGACCACATTGATTGTGTTGTGCCTTATGGTCGCTAACAGACCACATTGACTGTGTTGTGCCTTATGGTCGCTAAAAGACCACATTGATTGTGTTGTGCCTTACGGTCGCGAACAGACCACATTGATTGTGTTGTGCCTTATGGTCGCTAATAGACCACATTGATTGTGTTGTGCCTTATAGTTGCTAGCCAGCTACTAGCTGAATCCCCATCTGAACTATGCCAGCCTGGATAGTATTTATCATGTTCCCTTTCTGCATCATGCCCGATTGCACGCCTTGTAGCAGAAATGGCTTTATCCCATTCAGTAATGGACTTGCAAAGCTTGGCTGTCCTAGACACCACCCCATTCCCTGCCCTACACCTTTCCTACCTTCTCTGCCTCCTTTCACACACAGTGCACCTATAGACCGTAGCACTAAAATTAGCGTTACTTTAAGTAACACTCCACCTAACCTCGCCGCAGATGACCACTCAGACAACATCATCACCACTGATGAACCTTCACCACTTTGCTTACTTAGCTGCCTATCCACAAACCGACTGAGCAAACCCTGTCCCACTCCAGTCCGGAACCAAAGATTAGCAACCAGATGTCACCACTGGTCCTACCACCTGAACACAGACATTAGGGTCTATTCTGCCAACTTAACCCATACCCTAGATGCCCCATTATTGGTAGAGGCCTCCCCAGCCAACATCCCCAATTCCCAAGCTAAACTCAAAGGGGCGCTCATTAACACCCGTTCTGTCTCTGCTCATGCGCTAGACATTGCTGGCTTCATTGTGACTGAAAACCTTGATTTTTTGACAATCACAGAAACCTGGTTACATGTCGCGTCTGGCCCCGCCCTGACCCTCGCCATTCCTGATAGCTATTCTATCATCAGGTGCGATAGGGATAACAATCAAACTAAGGGGGGTGGATTAGCATTTATATTTAAGAGCTCTCTTAACCTAAGAGTTACTAACAGTCATCAGCTGCCTTCAGTTGAACTACTCTCGATTAAACTCCCAATCTCACCTAATCATACCGTCCTAGTGCACCTCATCTATCGGCCACCTGGTCCCACTTCCACATTCGTAGAAGACATCTCTTCAATCTTAGCATCCAGCACTAAGCCTAAATCCCAAATTATTGTACTTGGAGACCTTAACCTAGGCTATCTGGACTCGAACGACACTAAAGCATGTGACCTTGCCAACGTGCTATCCGACTTTGGCCTAACCCAGCATGTCAACGTACCCACCCATATCAAGGGTCACACATTGGACTGAGTTTCAGACATGAATTGCGCACTAAACCTAATTTCAGTGTTACCATGTGCATGGTCTGACCATCACAAAATAACATTCTCCATCAATTCTTGCCCATCCGCACACAAACCCTGTATTGCGCTACCCACACTCACTCGTAACAAGAAGGATATCACAACTGAGAAACTACTTCCACTTATCCTCCCACTATTAAATTCGATCTCTACAACTTGTGCTGACCCTACCGTCCTGGTGGACACCTACAATCGAGCTATGTTAAAAGCATTGGACTCCATTGCGCCTCTTAAACAGCGCGAAGAAAAACCACACAACCACCTTAATTCCTGGTTCACCCCACACCTACGAGAACTTCGGAAAGATAAACGTAAAGCTGAGTCCCTCTGGAGAAACTCACCTACGCCAGTAAATAAAATCAACCTTCTAGCCATCACCCTCTCGTACAAAGAAGCCATACTAGTGTCAAAAAAATAAGTCTATAATAACAGGATCTTACAAGCTCAATCCAATAATAAGGAACTCTTTAAAATTCTCAAGGAATTAGAGTCCCCAGTTGCCCCCCTTGACACATGCACCCCTGACACAGATTGGTGCGCCAACATTCAAAAAGCATTAGTTAACAAAATCACTACACTCCAAGCTAAAATCAACACTAAAAAAACATCTCCTTGACTCAGCAGGTAACTCCCAACCCTCCAACTTCTCATCCTCCAATCACTCCTTCAAACCTTTCAGCTTCTCACCTCTTACCATTAGGGAAGTGAAAAATATCATCAAGAAGTTAAAACCATCCAATTGTCAAGGTGATGCCTGCCCAGCACCAATCATAAAGGATGCAGCGTCTGAGCTCGCCCCCTTTATCACTTCCCTCATCAACTCCTCCTTTAAATCCGGCATAGTACCAGATAACCTTAAGGATGCATGGGTAATCCCCTTAATCAAAAAACCTAACTTAGACCCTAGTAACCTCACCAACTATAGGCCCATTACCACGGTACCATACCTTCTAAAAATCCTGGATCGGGCTGCATATCTCCAAATTCAAGACTATCTCGATAAGAACAACTTATTAGGACTTAGGCAATCTGGTTTCCGGCCGAGACACGGCACAGAGACAGCTCTAATAGACCTAAAAACGCAAATTGAGGATTTGAAAGACAAGGGCAAACAAACGCTCTAACTCCTCCTAGATTTATCCGCCGCTTTTGATCTGGTGGACCACCAAATCCTCTGCCAGCACCTCAAAACTGCCGCACACTTCTCCGATGCAGCCACCTCCTGGATCAGCTCATTCCTTGCCAACAGATCCATGAGAGTCTTCTCACCTCTTGCCGCTGCTGACCCAGCACCTGTCCCTTGCGGAGTCCCACAAGGCTTGTGCGTATCACCCACGCTCTGTAACGTCTTTACGAAACCACTCTTTGATATTCTTGACCATCTGGGTGTCATCTACACAAATTATGCGGATGACACCCAGATACTCATCCCTATCACCGGTGACTATGTAACTGACGCCAAAGCTCTTAATGCAGTTTACACCGTCATCCAGGCGTGAATGGCCCACCACGGTCTCTGCCTAAACGATGAGAAAACTGAGCTACTCATCCTAGGCTCTCAGTCCAAACTTTCAAAACTTGACAGCAAATATGATGCATTCAACATTGATGGTAACATCATTAAGGACACCAATGTCACTAAAACACTCAGAATCTACCTAGACTCCACCCTTTCGCTCACCAGACAAATCAATTCAGTAGTTTCAGCATCTGCATACACGTGCAAACTAATCACTGCTTGCCGGCCCTTCTTAACTATGGACAACTGCCTGATCCTTGCGAGAACCCTCATCTTATCTAAAATTGACTACTGCAATGCCCTTTACCTTGGAACGAGTCAAAGAAACATTGACAAACTTCAGGTAACCCAGAATAACGCCATTAGGGCTGCTCTCAACATACCTAGGCGCGCCCACATCTCATCCACTAGACGCAACTTACGATGGCTCACTATCTCACGGCATATTGCCCTCAAAACACTTGTTTTAAGCCACAAAGCACAGAACAACGCAGCACCTGCCTACTTGTCTGAGCGCTTTACACAACACACAGCCCACAGACCTCTAAGATCTGCACATGCACACACACTCATTATTCCTAGCTTCAAGCTACAGACTGCTAGAGGCTCGAGCTTCCCAGTCCTGGCAGCGAAGCTTTGGAACTCACTACCCAATGATCTCAGGAACGTCCCCTCCCTCCAATCCTTCAAATACAGAGCAAAACAATGGCTCTATGAGCCAGGCGAAGCTTCGGCCACCCTTTTGTAAACACCTATTGCATGCTTCGCAACCTCGATTACCACTGTATATACTGAGCCGACGAACTACCTCTGTAAATATTTGTATATGTCCTTGCTCTATATATGTATATATATTATGTATTATGTATTATGTAATTCGTAACTGCCTTCTGTAAACCTCTGTAACCTTTCCAAACATGCGCCCTGATGCCCATGTGCAGGCTGCGCAATATAAATAAATAAAATACAAAATCAAATAAAAAAACAAAAATCACAGTCATGCCTTTTCCCTTCCCCAATATTGTGTAGGTGGCACTGCTGTTTCAACAGTCTCTCTGTAGTAAAGTTGATTTATGGCTGTCAAATAGTCCTTCTTGTTAGTTCAAATAGGAAGCTAGTATACAACAGGGTCAGAAAACAACACCCGGGTGCTTACAAACACACTTATGCTTCCATTCCCTGCAGACCTTGACATAGTCCCGTTAGTCTCATAACTTACTTATTGAGGATGTAAAACAGTGAACAGTTAAAATGGAACATTCTGTGTAAATTGCAGACAAGTAAAGACAGTATTACTTGTCCCTAAAAGGTTGTAATTTGTTGAACACTTCTACTGCTGGGAAAGGCTTACCTGGATTTCGTTGGAGGATTCCAACTGTCTTACTCTTATAAGAAAGTATGTTCTAACTTTTCTATTTTCCTTTAACCCTTCCTTCCAGAAACTCAGAGTCTTAAAAGTATATTGGTGTTATATATAAATAGAATACTATCTTTGTTATTGAAGTCAGTCACTTCAGGGTGTAGGAGAAATCTATTAGCATATCCAAAGAGTATTCGCCAACTTTATTGACTGTTGAAAAGTTATTCCAAAGTTTGCTCACTGTTACAGACAGTGGCCCTCATTACGACCCCGGCGGTAAGTAATGGACATTACCGGCATGGCGCAACTAACATGTCCGTGCTGGTCTTGAACCGTTAAAAGCGGTAAATTACGACCTCTCGGGCATGAGCATTGCACCATGCCGGTAATGTAATCTGTGCCATGCCGGTAACGTCCCAAAAACGTCAGCTACAGGCATCGTATGCCGTGCAAACTGCACCACCGCCACCCTACCCACCGATATTAGCGAGCATCGCAAATAGTGGTGACCGCTATTAGCGGTGATCACTATTAGCGGTGACCGTAAAGAAGCGGATCCGGAATTTACACCATCGCACCGGAACGGGAAAGAGCACGGCGGCCATCTTTAAAAACACAATCCATTGCAATCCTCCACAACCAGTGCACATCTGACCCCGAGACCTGGCACAAAACTTCACCCACATCCACGCATCCCCACAATGCCGAAAGTTGTAAAAAAATCTTGCGATCGGCAGCGGCAGGAGCCCTTCAGTAGGGAAGAGCTTACAATGTTGGCGGAAACGCTCCAGGAAAACGAAGACATCGTATTCTCCACCGAAATGACCAGACCGGCAATAGGACAGAAAAAGGCCATATGGGAACTAGTCGCACAACGGGTCAGTGCCGTAGGAACAACACCCTGCACCACCAAACAGTGCCGTAAAAGGTGGGACGACCTCCGGCTCCGTGTAAGGAGCATACTGTCGGCCAACCGAAACATGGGCATGGCAACTGGCGGAGGAGCACACTCTCCAATTAAAATGGAGCCATGGGAGGAGATATGTGCCACAACGATTGGCATCGAGAGCATCGAGGGGGTCGGTGGAATGGAGAGAGGAGCCGCGACATCAGGTGACACAGGTAGGTGCCTCAAATTAAGCCATGCTAAACTCCCTGAAGTCCACTTACATGAGAATCACAATGTTGCCCAATAGGGTTAACGCAACACATCAGCAGAAGACTGCCAACAGTCATCATTGAACTACACCCTGTACACATGCAGTATGCACACTCCACATTAGGCACCCACATTCCTGCATGCTCAACCCACCCAAAAGGGAGACAACCTGTATGTCACTGCCTCCAAAGTGCACCATCTATTCAACAAATTCATGGCAGTCATCACAATGCCTGCTCAATGTCCGCAGACCCATCAATAACACTTTCCCTCCTTTGCTCCACCACAGGCTCCCATTCGGACCCCGGCAAGGACGAGACTGGCACCACACCTGCCAAGAAGGCCAGGCCAGAGGCAACACCACACCAACCCTCCACCTCTGCTGGAACCAAAAAAAACCACAGCAGCCAAAATTGACTGCCACGACACAGCCCAGGGCAGTGATTATCCCCAAGGCAAGCAGCATTGTACCACCAGCAACAGACATGCAACAACTGGTGGCCACTGAAGGGAATGTGTCTGCAGAAAGTAGTACAATTGGGGAGACTGCTGCCATTGCAGCCTGCTCTGATAGTGATGTGGGGAATGATGAGGATGACACAGAATGTCCCCCCACTGGCCACCCTCAGTCCCCCCACCTGTCCCCATGTAGCCTGCACGCTGATAACACACAGGGGCTATCCCCTGATAACTCCTGGCCAGCCACTCCATGCCCAGTGGGAGGTGTGGAGGAGGGGAGTAGCCCATGACCCCGCCAATTGCATCATTCAATGCCCCAAAATACCAACAGTCGCTGGACCAAATATTGACAAGGCAACACCAACTGTGGCCGATTGTGGAGGTGCCAGTGCTGAAATGCAAAGATGCAAAGATGTGCCGAGACTGTGAAGGCAGCCATGCAATCCTCCAGCAAGGACATCTGTGCTGAACTTGCCGCGGTACGGCACATGCTCTCTGAGCTCGTACAGACAATGAGGGACATGCGTCCTAGCGAGCAGCCGAGTACCTCCTCCGCTGCCAGTTCTGCCCCAAGCAGCCCCGTCCTCAGGTCAGCCAGGAACCTGCGGAATACAGGCAGGGGTGCCCCGGGGGCCGGCAGAGGGGGCTGCCAGTAGAGGCCACCCAGTGTATCAATTCCACATTAGGCACTTCGACACAGGGATCCACGCACTTTTGCAGGGAGTTGAGGGGGGAGGGGGGAGTGGGTGTGTTGGGGAGTTGAGGGAGGAGGGGGTAGTGGATGTGTTGGGGAGTTGAGGGGGGAGTGGGTGTGTTGGGGAGTTGAGGGGGCAGGGGGGAGTGGGTGTGTTGGGGAGTTGAGGGGGGAGGGAGGAGTGGGTGTGTTAATTGAATTCACATTTACAATACAATTTTTTCTTGATCACAAGTCACATGTGTGGACATTGCTCATTGCGTATGTGTGATTTATTGGTGAACAGTCCACAGTGTCCATATCCCAGACACACACAGTGCCCCAATTGCCATCTCCATGTGACACCCCCCGTCCGTGTGTGCTAGAAACATTGGTTGATCAGAGTCCGATGCATTTCACGCCCCTCCTGTGCATCGCTGCCTCCCTGAGGTGCTGCCCCATCCCCACCCTCCTCATCCTCATCGTCAGGTGGTTGCAGTTCTGCGTCAGGGCACATTTCGTCTGATGCACATATTGTGTAGCATGACACATGCCATGACTATCTTTGCCACCTTCTCATGGGGGTACAGGAGTGCCCCACCAGACCTGCTGAGGCAGCGAAACCGTGCCTTCAGTAGGCCGAATGCCTGCTCAATCACCACACGGGTACGTGTATGTGCACGGTTGAAGTCCTCCTCGTGCTGGTTCTGTGGGTTCCGGACTGGTGTAAGGAGCCACCTCTTCAGGGGATAGCTTGCATCACCTGTATGTGGACAACAATGTATGTGTCAGTCATGACATCAAATTCCAAACATGACGCGCCACCATGGCATGCATCCAACTGTTACTTTGTACCACTTTTACATGCACAAATTGATTCACACTATGTGACCGGTATATGTGTATTCCTCTCATGGACTGTTTTGCATGCCATCAACCAATGTATGCAGGGGGGTCAAGTGCCTTGTGAGTGCCCATCCACTGTGTTTGTTCATGGCGTTTGTTTTGGTGACCTGGCAGGTGTCCTGTGATATCAACGCTCTCATCATGGCCACATTGCTGTCAGCCTCATGATGATACCACTGAGCACTACTAATGTTGATTGGGAAATGTTTGGGCCCTTGGTGTCTGTGTAGTGGTGTATTGATGCTTTTGTCCATCATGTGCCACCTTTGTGTGCAGTTATGGGGGACTGGCCTTTCAGTTGATGGTGTTTGGTGCCGTGTATTGGCTAAAGTCATTGCATGAAGGTGCATTTCGTTGAAGTCAATGTGGTCCGAATCGGTACAATGCACTTGCAGATGGTTGTGTCATGGTTGGGACACACCTTCATTCACATGGTAGGGCTGCTTATATCGGGCATTATGTGTACAGGTGTCAGTTGACGTTTGTGCTGCTTTAGGGTATGAGCTGGCTCCATTGCCTCTGCTACTCGCAGCCAGGTAAAGTATGCATCATCCCCCCCCCCTTTCAGCCAGGTAAAGTATGCATCATTCCCCCCCCTTTCAGCCATGTAAAGTATGCATCATCCCCCACCCCCTTTCAGCCAGGTAAAGTATGCATTGGTACGTCAATCACCTACCCACTTCACATTTCCATCGCCATGACATGAGACTCACCGAGTAGCCAGGATCTTGGCCCTGCATGTCGCTCCATGTAGCGTGGTATTGTGGAGTTCCTCAGGACCATTGAATCATGGGTTGATCCGGGGAATCGGGCACAACAATGTGTGATGATCCTGCTGGAGTCACAGACCATTTGCACGTTGATTGAGTGAAATAGTTTACGGTTGCGGTACGGTACCTCCATGGCATGTGGGACCACCAATTCCACATGGGTGTAGTCGATGGCACCAATGCAACCGGGTATGCCGGCTAGTGCATGGAAACCCACTTTGGTGTTTGCAATCTCCTGGGCAGACCGTGGTAAGGAAATGTGGTTGTCTGTGTGCTTGAGGAGGGCATCGAGCACTTGCATCAGTGTACGTGAGAATAATGGTTGTGAAATGCCATGCAAGTGCCCCACTGTGTGCTGGTAGGTGCCTGTGGCCAGGAAGTGGAGCATGGACGCTACCTTCAGTAGGGGGGTGTGGCGGTGGGTGTTTCTATCATGCTGACGATGTCGTTGTGTATCATGTGAACGATGGTGGCGATCGTGTCCCAGTCCAAACGGTACAAGGTATGGATCTGCTCAGCGGTGAGGTTGAATGGACTGGCTCGGATGCGTGGGATTGGGGGCTGCCTGTGTGGGGGCACTGGCTGTGCTGGTGGGGCTTGCTGGCCCTGCCTTGCCCTCCTTCTCCTCCTGCGTCTCCTCTGTGCTGCCTGTTGTTGTTGTTATTGTTGTTGTAGTTGTAGCACTTGCATTGCAATCAGATGCTCCAGCCCCAACATTGCTAGTAGTATTGGAATCATTGTGGAATGTGACTGGGTGTGGGAAGGGGTGGGGTGTGCTCTTTTTGTACTTGGTGAGTCTGTATTGCGTCCACCTGTGCTGATTCTGTGCACCTGTGGCAGCTGGGAACACTGAACATGGCCATTTACGGTTGGTTCGCGATGGCGGATTTAGCACCATGGCGGTAAGGTACTTAACGGCCTTTGCGATGGCGTTAAGAGCATGTCCGCTTGGTTCATGATTTGCCTACCTTTGCGCGATGGCGGTACTTATGGCATGGAAGGTCGCGAACTTGGTGCTGTTAGCGGCACCGTTAACTACGATGCCGCTAATAGCACTTTAGCGGGTCATGATCGGACCTAGCGGAAAACGATGCCGGTAATCATTTACCGGCATCGTTTTTCGCTTACCGCCGGAGTCGTAATGAGGGCCAATATTTAAAACAAAGATTTAAAGAAGTTTAACTAAAACTTGATGTGTAAATAAATATATATTTATAACTGAAACCTTGAGAGTGTGTTACTTGGTTTCTTGCATTAACAGATTTCATTTGTACAGCTCTACTGCTCACATTTACCACTCTTGAGAAAAGCTTGACTGCTCAGTCACACTACCAATTGTGTAGTACAGACCTATACCAAAAGGTGGGTTATCTATTACCAAGTGCATAAGTCTTGTGTAGTCTCACACAGTGTGACTGCACTGATTGTTACCTAACAGCATCTGCAGAAATATATATTTCTTTTAGAGTATCACACACTTTGGTTAAGCAGCGTGCAACAAGCCCCTTGTTTTATGACTGGCCTATTGGTGACTGTTGTGATACATCACACAACCCCAACTAACCTGATTTAAGCAGCAGGTACAACAAAAAAAAAGGACCAGCTGCAAGAATAACATATGCCCTGGTACTTTTGCCCCCAAAGAGAAAATCAAAAGCTGGCACCCATGAATATATGCACAGTAAGTGAACATATATCTTAAAGTGAAATATACAAATGTAGTTCAATAGACCTACTCCTTAGATGAAAGTGTGCAAGACAAAATACAATTGGACTTTAAAAGAAAAGTAATGAACACCAGAAACATAACAGGAGAGAGGAAACGTTGCAATAAATATGCTGGCAAAGTATAATAGGTGCTCAACTTTTAAACCCAGAAATCTGTCGTGCAATATTCCCTGGAAAAATAAATCCAGAAATGAAACAAGTGCTTGTGGCCTTGTGGGTAAGCGTCTGTACTGGAAACATGACAACCTGAGTAAAATCAGTGGTATACTAATGCTTGAGCAAGCTTGCCAACCTAAAAAAAGACAAGGGGTTGCGTCTGCCCTCTCAAAAAAAGTTACGATGTCAAGCCAGGTGTGTCCTTTACTGGTGCCCTGAAAAGCAGCCACAACCAGGGGAAAATAACTGCACCAGTGTCCAGGAATGCAAACTCTCTTGCCACATCACTGCAAATACTCATGACTTAATTGCCCTCTCATCATTTTGCCTCCTCACCCACATGTCTGGCTTTCAACAATACTCTGCTTCATAAAGCTAACTTGAAAAGTATACATTTCATAGTGTCACTCACATATATAAATCCTTATAGAATTATGTTATGTATAAAGTGTACAACTGTGGAATTATTCCCCCATCTTGACTGTGAGACTACAAATACCAGAATGCAATTCAGCAAAAGGTAAAACATTTCTCTGAGTGCAAAACGTTCAAGGACTGACAGTAGCAAGGTTTAAAAAATAATAATGTGGATGCTGTGTGTTATAAGATATTTAAAACTAAGAAAACACTTGGCATTCGGGACGGTGGACTGTCTCACATCCATGTAGTAACTGGGACAGACCCTGCTTAGTTTCAAAGCGAGGAAGGATCCAGCCCCTTTAGGCCATATTTCTCTAAGTGGTCTTGTAAGGTGGGCCTATTTATTAGGCAACATGGCCTTAAGGGGCTGGTCCCTTCCTCACCTTGAAGCTAAGTAGGGTTTGTCCGAGTTACTGGAGGGATGGAAAACCCACTGTTGCTGTAAAAATATATTTTTTTAATTTTTGACTGGAAGATTATAAATGCTAGAATGCAATTCATCAAATGGCAAACATTGTCTCTTAGTGCAAAACTTTCAAGGACTGAGAATAGCACGGTTTAAAATAAATAAAAAAATGTGGATGTCCATTCGGTCACCCATCCATACAGTAAACAGTACTGACCCTGCCTAGCTTCAAAGCAAAGAAAGGGCCGGCACGTTTCTCTAAGTGGTCTTGTAACTTTGGCTGATTTCTCGGGCCACATGGCCTGAGGAGGCTGGCACCTTTCTCACTTTGAAGCTAAGCAGTGTCTGTCCCGGTTAGTGCATTGATGGGAGTCCTAGATGGCAGTCATGCAACCGTGGTTACTGAACTAGACATACCCTTGGCTATCAGTAGTCCTTCATAGCTGTAAATATCGGAATAACAGCAGAACAACTGCTTTCAGGCCCTCACCAAGTGCCCTCTCATCTTTGCCACCTCCCCCGCTCCACAGATGGCCTTCTGCCTTTGCCCCACAACACATGCTGTTTCTGTGATGCAGTTTGCTTTCGAATGTCGGCTATAGCCGAGGCTACATAAAGCTTTGTGTTACAAACTCAGTTTCTAGACCCTACCAACTCCCAAATGTCAATTGGTGCCCTCTAGCCACCCCCCACCTCTAGCGTGATGTAATTTGCATGTTTTGTGTCCTGAAAATGGATTTTTTCCTGTGTTTCATTTTCCCAAATCCTCGGCTATAACCTTGAATATCTCTCACATCGAGAGAAAACAAGATGGTGGCGGTTTCATTTCCCAAAACACCCAGTTTGTGGTAAAGCCCTAAGATATAGCCATCTATTTTTGAGAATGGGCACCCACTTCTCCGTCAAATATTGAAATAACTACTGCACAGAATATCCCCAAACTACGAATGGATCGCCAGTTACCACTTTGTGCCCAAGTTGTTTCCGGCCTCGTCCAAATCCGTCCAGCGGTTTGGGCTGTGCTCCTTGGCAAAAATATACCTTCTTTGTCTATGGGAAAATGAATGGGAAGTAAGCCGGAGAAAATATTTTGTTAAGTTATAGGGGGGGTCCCAAAACTTTTTTTTTC
The DNA here is from genome assembly GCF_040938575.1 of Ambystoma mexicanum. Taxonomy (NCBI): domain Eukaryota; kingdom Metazoa; phylum Chordata; class Amphibia; order Caudata; family Ambystomatidae; genus Ambystoma; species Ambystoma mexicanum. The sequence goes on along the minus strand of NC_090930.1, from coordinate 1,103,118,103 downwards.
CCATAGACTGAATGGGAAAAAAATGTTGCTCGCGTCTACAGCCGAAACCGCTGGACGGATTTTCACCAAATTTGGACCAGGAGCAGCGGCTTGGTCCCGAAAGCGTGCTTTTGCAAATTTGGTGAAAATCCGTCCAGTAGTTCTTTTTAAAATGACCAAAAAGTAGGTAAAAAAAATAGTGATATCTGTGTTTGGTCCGCGGACACAATTCTCTGTTCGCTCTGCGGACAGTGTCCCGATTGGCCAATCGGCTTGCGTGATGTCTGCGGACATGCGACGTGTTCGCTGATTGGACGGCGTGGAGTGTGAAGCGTGTCAGATTTTCTGTAGCGCCCGCCATCTTAGAGTTGCGGACGTCCGCGCACAGCGCAGTGAAACTTTGTTCAAAATTTGTATTTAGTAGAGCGTGTTGGTGTGTAGGAGTGTTTGGGGAGGGTGGGAGTGTATGAGATAGGATGAAAGTTGTGTTTTTTTATTTGTTAGACGTTCTTTTTGTGTTCGATTTGTCTGCGGACATCACGGGTGTTCTGAAATGTTCTAAATAAACTGAATGGGGGGTGTTCTGAGGACTCAATATGTGTCAGTTTTGTTCGCAAGCAAGCTGAAACTGTTCTAAGAACACTTGCGGTGTCCTGAAATGTTTGCAAATAAACAAAATGGGGGTGTTCTGAAGCCGTTTGTAAGAACACTTGCGGTGTCCGGGGAATGTTCGTAGGGGGTGTCCTGAGGACGCTGTCCGTATTGTTCCCTGTCAAGTTGAATGTGTTCTAAGAACACTCGCGGTGTCCTGAAATGTTCGCAAATAAACAAAATGGGGGTGTTCTGAAGACGTTTCTAAGAACACTCACGGTGTCTGGGGAATGTTCGTAGGGGGTGTCCTGAGGACGCTGTCCGTATTGTTCTCTGTCAAGTTGAATGTGTTCTAAGAACACTTGCGGTGTCCTGAAATGTTCGCATATACACAAAATGGGGGTGTTCTGAAGACGTTGTCGAGCACTCGCTGTGTCCTGAAATGTTCACAAATATGAATGGGGGTTGTGGCTGGCAAGTTGAATGTGTTCTAAGAACACTAGCGGTGTCCTGAAATGTTCGCAAATAAACAAAATGGGGGTGTCCTGAGGATGCTGTCCGTATTGTTCTCTGTCAAGTTGAATGTGTTCTAAGAACACTCACGGTGTCCTGAAATGTTCGCCATTAAACAAGATGGTGGTGGTCTGAAGACGCTTCTAAGAACACTCACGGTGTCCTGAAACGTTCGCAAATAAACAAAATGGGGGTGTTCTGAAGACGTTTCCAAGAACACTCGCGGTGTCCTGGAATGTTCGTAGGGGGTGTCCTGAAGGCATAGTCCGTATTGTTCACTGGCAAGTTGAATGTGTTCTAAGAACACTTGCAGTGTCCTGAAATGTTCGCAAATAAACAAAATGGGGGTGTCCTGAGGACGCTGCCGTATTGTTGTTTGTCAAGTTGAATGTGTTCTAAGAACTCTCGCGTTGTTCTGAAATGTTCGTAGGGGGTGTCCTGAAGATGCTGTTCATATTGTTCGATGGCAAGTTCAATGTGTTCTTAGAACACTCGCGGTGTCCTGAAATGTTCGCAAATAAACGAAATGGGGGTGTTCTGAGGACACTGTCTGTATTCTTCGTTGTCAAGTTGAAAGTGTTCTAAGAGCTATCGCATTGTTCTGAAATGTTTGTAGGGTGTGTCCTGAAAACGCTGTCCGTATTGTTCGCTGGCAAGTTGAATGTCTTCTAAGAACACTTGCGGTGTCCTGAAATGTTTGCAAATAAACAAAATGGGGGTGTTCTGAAGACGTTTCTAAGAACACTCGCGGTGTCCTGGAATGTTCGTAGGGGGTGCCCTGAAGGCGTAGTCTGTATTGTTCACTGGCAAGTTGAATGTGTTCTAAGAACACTTGCGGTGTCCTGAAATGTTCGCAAATAAACAAAATGGGGGTGTCCTGAGGATGCTGTCCGTATTGTTCTTTGTCAAGTTGAATGTGTTCGAAGAACTCTCGTGTTGTTCTGAAATGTTCGTAGGGGGTGTCCTGAAGATGCTGTTCGTATTGTTCGATCGCAAGTTAAATGTGTTCTTAGAACACTCGCGGTGTCCTGAAATGTTCACAAATAAACGAAATGGGGGTGTTCTGAGGACACTGTCCGTATTGTTCGTTGTCAAGTTGAAAGTGTTCTAAGAACTATCACGTTGTTCTGAAATGTTCATAGGGGGTGTCCTGAAAATGCTGTCCGTATTGTTCGCTGGCAAGTTGAAAGTGTTCTAAGAACACTCATAATGTCCGCGGACATTAAAAGTTTCCATAGACCATAGTTGAAATGTTTGACTCTATGGATGTGATATGCTGCGGTGGTTGTGGCCAGGGCATAGAGTCTTGGGTGCATGGCCATTTGGTCATGCACCCAAGACTCTATGCCCTGGCCACAACCACTGCAGCATATCACATTCATATTTGCTTATACCTTTGGGTGAAAAACAAATGTATAAGGAACAAAGGTATTAGATACTATGGATGTGATATGCTGCGATGGTTCTCCTTGTTATTGTATACTTAATGTTTGGTCTAGTAGCCGGAGTACATGTATTTCTTGTTAATTTCTGTGATAAAAGAAAATAGCATGTTACTATTAGTATTTTGTAATGACTTATTACATTGTATAATCAACATACTTTTTTTTTTTTTTGGATGCTCATATTTAGTAGATTACAAATCAGAGTACTGTGCAATTTGCTCAGAAAAAAAAATCCATGTTGGATTAAAAAAAAAAACTTTTTCTGTTATGCTACAGTTTATTTGTTTGTTTGTTTTCAGTGTTCACTTGTTGTTTCTGGCTAATGCTTTATACTTTGTCTTGTTGCATTTTTTTGGAGCAGTAACATATTATTTATTTGTTTGGATATTATAACATTTTGGAGCAGTTAGAAACCAATTGGCGTATTCTAACTGTCTATTTTTTTTATATATTTTAGTGGTATTGATTTATCTATTTGGATATTTTTAAATTTTGGGACAGTTAGATACCAATTGGCGTATTCTAACTGTTTATTTTTTGGTCTAATTTAGCGGTATTCATTTATCTGATTAGTTGTTGTAGAATCTTTGAGCAGTTAGATAGCTCTTGGAGTATTCTAACAGTTTATATTTTTTAACACAAGTTTACTTAGGGTTTAAATGCAGTTTAGTTATCAAATTTTGGTTTTAAGAACATCAAATAAGCGTTTGTAAGATTTGTTGGTAATCTCTGCTTTAGAGTAATGGTACTATCATTACATTCAAACCATCCGCATTTCTTTTTTATATATGCAGTGTAGTGCCCTGAATTGGTTGTGGCTCCTGCGTAGTACATTATACCTATTGTTGTGAAGGTTTTCTTACCAAGTGATATTTGACCATGTGTGAATCCAGTCAGCTTGCCGTTGTTTTTGGTACCATCTGCATTGTAACGTAGAAGCATTAGTATTATGTATTTACTATGTGTTTGTATTACTAACGTGGGGCGATTATCTGAATTGCAGGTAGAGCATAATCTACCATGGTTTGCATTTTGTACAAGTGACTGAAATGGAATGGATTCACAATTTGGTATTGATATATATATGAAGCGTTCATTGGGGATTTCTTCTTGTGTCACATTGTTGCAGAGAGTGCATGTATGTTTACACATGTATGAAATCTGAAAGATTTCATTTATAGGTATGTTTTTGTTTTCCAGTACTTGTAGTGAGTACATTAGAAATTCTTGTGGATCTTCCTGTGAGTTTAGACTGAATTTCACCATTCCAGCACAGTAGTCCAATTGTTGTCTTATTCCATAAACACTATACGTGTTGTCAGGATTGTTTGCTGCATTTTTGTGAAGTACTAACATTTGCAAACACAATGGGTCTGTACTGTGTAAGTAAATGTTGTCAACAATTGGTGGTAGTAGTTCAGCCATGGATGCCATCTCGATGATGGTGTTATCTGCAGGTGGCAGCAAAAATCGCTGTGTCCTGAAGAATAGCCAGAAACACAAGGAGAATAAGCTTTAGGGCGTGGTCTTTTATAGGGGTGCTTGTGTGCAGTCCGCGGACATGGGCGCTGACCGCGGACAGATCGAACACAAAAAAAGTTTGAAAAGTTACAAAAGGTATGTAGAAACTCAGGATTACTATGTGGGACTTGCGCCATGGTGTGATTTTATTGAAAAATATTATGGATTAATTGAAAATGTACTTTTAAATTGTTCGGGGACACGAACAGTGTCCGTATTCAGAACACACGTTCAGCGTGGGCGCGGTCATATGATCCGTTCGCGAACAAGTCCGCGAAGGAAGCGCATGTCCACAGGACACCAAATGCTCGGAGATTGGTTACTGCATGCGCGTTGATGTTCTTCGGACACTGTTCGGGTCCTGAAGTAATTAAAAATGCGTCACACGTGAAACGAACATTTCAGGACACTGCGTGTGTTCTTAGAACAGTTTAAACTTGCTAGCGAACAGTAAGGACAGATATAGTGTTCTTCAGGACACGTCCAATTTAGTTTATGTAAGAACATTTCAGGACACCAATTGTGTTCTTAGAACAGTTTCAACTTGCTAGCGAACAGTACGGACAGGTATAGTGTTCTTCAGGACACTTCCATTTTTGTTTATTTACGAACATTTCAGAACACCTGCACTGTCCGCGGACACCTACATTGATTTAAAAAAAAAATGAAACTATTTACAACACAATATAGAAATTAAACTTTATTTAACATATATTAATAATTTATGACAGAGAAGGTGAGGCAGAAACAGAAACAAAAACAGGAGAATTAGGGGTTTCAACATGATTGTTATTAGGTGAAGAAGGGATGGAAGTCTCATCAAAACGTTTTGGGTTACGGAGAGGGTTTGGGGATAATTGACTGGGATATGGTGAGGAGGGACAAGTACATGTGGGGCAATGGTACGAGGTTTTTGGTTTAAAATGATCTTCCACAAAAGTTTTCAAATTATTAAAATTAGTCAACAATAAATCCATTTTTTCTTCTATACTGTGAAAAGTGTTATCCATAACAGGTTTTTCTGAAGTATTTTCTATTTTGGTATGCTCTGTACAAAATATATATATATATATATATGTTAAATGTATACAAAATAATAATAATTAAATGGTTTATATTATAAAGTGTTTACCATTAGTTTCACTATCTTGTGACATTTCTTCATGTGGGAAATGTTCCTCTAGCCATTCCAGAGTACTAGACATTTCTGTGAGAAAAAAAAAGATAATATATTTTTTATCTAATACAGAAAGCTTATAAATATATTAATAAAATTAAGTACACTTACTATTTCAGGTAAGATGTGTCCTATGTACTCAGTGGGTCTGCTCTTGTTCTCAGTTCTGTCGTGTTTGTGAGGTAATTATGTTGGAAGCCAATTTATCTTCTTGTGGTATATTCCATTTTAGAACATAGTACATTTAAATGAATGGTTAGTGTGTTGTATATATGGGTTACATTTCTTATGTATTAGTACATATAATGTGTTTGTGTGCTCCTTTTTGAACTTGTTAAATGTTCCTATGTTATGATATAACAATGAAACATACCCCCCCAGAGTTTTTAGTTAGTGATACTGTTCTTCGAACATGTCCGCGAACATTAAATGAGTTCGCGGACATCAAGTACAGTAGAAGAGATTCAGTCAGTTCCATATGAAATGTATATAAAGTCAAAGTCATTATTGTTAAGTTGCACTACTAAAAACCTATGATATTCAGTGAAACAACTTTGTTAAAGGGACGTTATGGTTAAGTTGCGCTGCTAAAAACTTTTGAAATTCAGTGAAAAAACGTTGTTAAAGGGACGTTATGGTTAAGTTGCGCTGCTAAAAACCTTTCAAATTCAGTGAAAACACTTTGTTAAAGGAACGTTATGGTTCCAAGTAAAACCGAAAAACCCTTGAAATTTGCCAGTTATGGTAAGCTAAGCAACCATAACTCGTGCCACCACCGTGCACTGCTAAGCCTAACACCCAGGACATCAAAGATGACATCACAAATGTTCTACAATTTCGAAGTAGGTTACCTAATCACCTCTGATTTTCAGAACAACACTTTCTGCTCATCATTGGGTGGGGGTCCTGCCTAGGGTCTACAACCGCCTGCCTAAAGCAGTGTTTGTTTCTATAGCAAGCGCTATCTGGTGCAGATAGATTGCTGATAATAGCACCTGATGAGCAACTAAACAAACTTCATATACATGCAGGCTCATCAACTTCAGACATAGGAAAGGCTGAGTCAGCCTTACTGGAATTTGATGTTGTAATCTTGCATATGGACACAGATCTCTGCAATGAGTGCTTACCGCACTGAGCTATCTTTGGACCGAATGCAGCACTCAAATTTACCAATATGCAATTCAACCTAGGCTATTGCATATGATCAATATGTTCCCCCTAGAAAGGTGTAAATGCTGCAGCAGTTGTACCGTAGTGAATGCACAAACTATGTGTACTACAGTGAACACAGAAAGCATTACAGGATGAATTAATCAGAGCAGAATGTATTTGTCAACAACAGACAGGCAATATGTTTAGCTTAAGCAGCATGCCATTAAATATCCTGACACATGCTATTTATGTTTGTTGAACAGTGGAAACTGACTTCTTTACATCAGACAGTCTTGTGGGCGCCCCCCTCCAAGGTTGGGCATGGGGCAAAGGCCCCTTTTGCCCTCCCATCGAGACGTCTCTGGGTAACAGTATTACTGCCACATTTTTACTGCACGGCCCAACTTATAATGGGATCCTTTGTTTTCCTGGAGGTACCCCTCTGTGTATTTGGTCCAGAATATCACCCAATGTGTTGGGCAAATTATATTCACTCAATAGCTAATTGGACTGATTTTGGACAAATAAATTCTAGCAGTTACAAATTACCCCTCATCTCTCAATGGGAAAATGGAAAAAAATATATCTGTCTGCAGAAACAAAATAATCCATTTAAAAAGAAAAATAATAATTCTTTATGAACTAGAACCGTTTTCTTACACAAATGATTTGAGTTGCTAAAAAAAAGTCATGTGCAAATTCATGTACCTAAATATGCCAGAAACTCCTCAAAGGTTTTTGAGGAGTGAAACAGCTCCTGGATGGGAACAATAAATACCAGACTACCACAGAAATGAGGGCTGATTCCAATCAAAAGGATAGGAAATGTGCTAAAATTGCAAAATATGGAGAGATGCCAACTGCCTTTCACGAAGAAAGCGAAAGACACGTGGAAATCACACTTTGTCAAATCCATGAAGAGCTGTACTGATATTTGCATGAAACGGTAGTCCACAGAACCCTCAATGGGATTTCAGAATTGTGTGATCAAGTAGCTGCAGTGAAATGGAGTACTTTCTTTCATGAACATTAAATACAATGATGTAATTTCATTTTTTTCTTTAGACTAATAATATGTCCAGCAAAATGCCTACCAGAGAGAGAGGTCTGGCTGCTTTAATTGTCAATGATATTCCTTAAAAATAAAAGAAATAAGAGGCTCTGAAATGGGAGACACGGTGTGGACCAGATAAGATTGGGTCTGTTCTCCGGCCTTTGTGACCCCAGGTCACAAGCCTCAACTAAAAAGATTAAAAAGTGCATTAGCTTAGTCATTAACCCTTGGAATGGGTAAGCTAATCTAAACACAGCCCCTCTGCTGATGTCATGTGCTCCAGGAGGGTGGGGGCCTAGCCAGATAAGGAGTGAGATTGCAAATTGACTACAATGGGAGAAATCGATTTTATCGTGTAAAATTGACAAGATTCATCACACCACATTCACTGTAAGACTTTTGGAAAGATGACAGTATACTCCTTCTGACCATGCTAAAACAATTTTGGTGGGATCAACACCACTAAAGATATTTATAGACAGGTGATGTGGCGCTTCTTGTATTTACCAGTGATGCGAAAAATTGATAAAGCATGCCAAGTATGATTTATATAACACCCATAAAGTGCCATATTTTTCACTGATATAGTTCCAGAGTAAATGAAGAAAAACTGTATCTTTGCACAGGAATAGACTTTGTAGACTTCTGACTAGTTTTATGTGATTCGCTATAAAATGTGTTTTTCAAAAATATATTCATATCTGTCAAGATGTCAAAGTTAAGGGTACTTGTCATGTGGTGAGATTTTTAGATCTTAATGCAGACCAAGCCCCCTGTCAAAGTGAGATGGTGAAGTGCTCTCCTCTCCTAGTGTCCCAAAGCACTCCCGCATTCCCTTGTCCTATCAGCACACAGGGGGGAGTGGGGTAGTGAGCATAAACCAATCCCTCCTGCAGGAATTATGACAAGTTAGTGATGTAATTTGCATTGTAACTAAGTCAGCTGGCCACAGAGCTAGACTTTTCACACTAATTCCATGAGGTGACCTGCTGCAGAAATCTGGCATGTACATCCCATCAGAGAGAGGCCTAACTTTACAGTGGAGCCAGGAGACATGGAGACTGAATGGGACCCTTGGAGGAAGGAGAGGAGACATTTGACTGATCCCATTTGGCTGTCCCCGGCAGTGTACCCTGATGCTCTCTGATGCCCAATCCTGACCGGTACTGTAAGCAGAACTACACCAAGCCATAGATTGTATAAGCCCTGTATTCTTTCAGTATTACCTGAGATATTTCCGCATTGCAAAATCCCCTGTTCGCCTGTGTATCTTAATTCTTTCCCCATTGCAAAATCCCAGTTTGCCTGTGTAGATCCTTAGCCTATTTATCAAAGTAAATCCGAGTTCTCCTATTTAATTGACGGGATCTGTATTGTTGGCATTTGAAACCAACACATTCTTCCCAGTGTGTTGTGAGCCGGTATAGTCCTAAAGATTTTCCAAAAGAATTAACTTCAAAAAGCCCTGTTTCCATGTGTGTCCCATTGTGAGGTGCAAAACGAAATTGGCCCTAACTTCCCATTGTAAGGTAAAAATTAATTCCCATTTGCATTTTCTTTTCCCCATTGAAATTGTGCCCAACATCATTAAAATCGGTTTTCCCATTCTGTTCTGGTAATAACCCTGACATCCTGTGTATTATTGTCAGGTGTAGCAAAACACATTTTTCCCATTGCATTTCTGTCTCCCCTATTGCTTCTGTGATCAAGTCTTCCAAAATCCGATTTTCCCATTGTGTGCAAATATTCCCCAAAGCCCTGCCTGTGCTTTTAATTGTAAGAAAAACAAATTCCCCTTTGCTGTCCATTCTTCCCCATAGCAGTTGTGCTAAGTAATTTCAAACCAATTTTCCCATTGTTCTCTGAAAAAGAAATGGTTCCCATTCTTTTCCTGCTCCCCATATTGTTGCTGTGAATCACATCCCAAATCCGATGTTTCCCTTGGGTTCCCACTCCTTGCCACTGTCTTCCATCCAAAATAGTCAAGCCTAGTGGATGTTTGGGGGGTGAGGTTTGTTGGGAACAAAGCATATTCCTGTCTGCATTCACTTTGTTGTCTGTTTGCATTCATTTTCCTGGTGTACTTTTAACTGTTCTTTGCTTGTATTAGGCGGGTGACGTAAAAGGTAGCTATTAGAACTGCATAGTCTGGTGTCAGCTCTATGGTGGTACTTTACTGAGAAGGATATTTTGTCTTTGTGTTGCCACCACATTGGTGACTGCTGTAATCTGTTGGTTCTAATTTGCCTAAATAAATAAATTAATAAATATCTTATTAATACACACCAGCCTGGTTCGTAGTCCATTGTGGCATGGGGTATTTGTTGAGGTCGTGTGTGAGACGGGTTGGAGGCCTTATGAAAAAGGACCTGAATGACAGAAATAAAAGCATTTTTTGGTGTGCCACATTCATTGTAGGGCAAGGAGATCCCTGACTTGTTTGTGACCATAGAATAAACCTCGACAAAACTGGGGGCTCAGCCGGGTTAGATGAAGTTTTTTCACACGTGACAGTGCAGCAGAGCAGACTATTCATTGAAGGTATTGTTACATTTAGTGGGTAGAAAGCTGTGTTGCATTGTGAAGGCACCATCCAAACCTGTACCCTGGGTTTCAGGGCTCTGTGTAGACATACAAATAATCAGTGAGTCGTGAATACAAACTAAGCAGGAACAGGGTTGAGAATTTGCCCTTGCACAGAGAACCTATTAGGTGCAGAACAAATTTCATAATGAGCACCATAGATATTAACATGGGTAGGAAGCACCTTGTATCCAAATTGTTTACTAAGGGTGAATTGGTAGAACAGGGACATGAAGCGTGGGAATCCAGAATGATGCAGGAGGTTAGCTCTGTAAATGTGGATTTGTGGCAAGAAAATGGCCTGTTACATCAGGCTCTGACAGACTTTTATAGGACACAGACTACCAGAGATGAGCAAATTGAAATGGCTCAGCTCACAACATACATGTACTTCCATATGATGATCATGGAAGAAAGATACCAGAAGAGTGTAGCCTCTTTGAAAAACAAATCTAAGCTTTTGGATCTAGCACAGAGAGAGTTAAAGCAAGTAGATGAAAAAGTGCAACAGTTTCAGAATTCTGAGCTCAAATTAGAAAACATTATACAGCAGCTGAAAAATGAGTTAGTGGCAAAGCAGCAAACGAATTTAGAGTGAGAGTCCCAATATTCTGCACTGAGAGAGGCATGTCAAGAAGGTGTTAAGACCCTGAGAGAGGGTCAACTAAAATTGAGTCAACAAATGGTGCACAATAGAGCCTGCTTAGAGGGCATTTGTGCATTTCAAATACAGATTAAACAATTGAAAGATGAGAATAGCCAGTTGATCATAAGGTAGGTCAATTCCCAGGCAGAATTCGATCAGGAGCGCCAGAATCTGAGCACTATCAAATGACAGAGAGACCACCTCAGCGAAGAGAATAGCAAATTGTGTCAGGAGAAAAGTGCCCTGGGTCAGGAAGTTTTCTCCATGTCTAAAGACAGACATGGAGAAAAGTATGTTTTCAGGAAAAGACTGACATGAGGATAGAAAATGCAAAATTAATGGGACATGTGAGGCAAGTAGAATTTGACCTAGAGCAGGCAACACAGGCCAAGAATGCACAAAGTGAGGAGATTAGTATCCTACAAAAGAAGAGGTCTGAGTATTCCCAGATAATACAGGCCTCACAGAAGGAAAATGAGCCCTTTGTGAGGAGAACAAGGGACTCAGCAGCGAAGTAGTGGCACAAAGCAAAGTAATAGAAGCTACTCAAGCTCTGGTAGCACAGCTCAAAGTTCAGGCCTCTATATATCACCAAGAGAAAGGGATAAGAAAGACAAATCGGAGAAATTGGAGAAGGAAATGGCTAGATACAAACAGGCTTTGAGACACCCGAACAGTTAGAATATGGAAAGGCACCGTCCGAACACTGTGTGATGACCTCCTTACCAGGGGCCTCAAGCCAACTCACCACATTATATGCACAGGGTGCTGCTAACTTCACGCCTGTTAGTTTGCAACAACAGGGAAGCATGAGGCAGCTGGACTCAGTCAGGCCTAGTGTAACTGAGCCGGAAGGCCAATCTCTGTCAGAATTTGACAGACATTCATCTTTATCCAGGTTTAAAAATACCCTAGAAGATACATCTGACTAGGAGGGCTCCTATGATGAAAGGATCAGGGCAGAAACATAAATTACAGAGGGACCACTTGGTCCGCTTTGCAGACAGAGAAGAATCAGAGTCCAGGCCTCAAAAGAGTATTTCTCCACCACACACAAAGAAGGGAGGAGGAATATGAGTACTCCACTGTGTGAAAGGGGGAGCCCAAGGGAAGTGACTGAGAGAGCCCAGAGAACCACATGGCAGAAGAGCCCAGACTCCATCATTCTGGGAGGTACCCCCAGTCTCATGGAGGCAGGGAGCACCTGGAGGACAGGCAGTGGACCACAAGTAGTAGCAGCTCTGAGTCAGAGGGTGAGTGGACTCAAGTGCAGTGGAAAGAGAAGGCTGCCAAACAGAAGAGAATTCTTGTAAAGGACCCAATTCGGCAAATAAAAGCCATCAGACACCATATCATAAAAATGCAAAATACTCAGGATGGGAGCATTAGATAATGATATAATTTGGCATGAAAAATTATCAGAATTCCATGAAGTTTGTCAAATGGACATTCTCCCCGGAATACTCCAGCTTCTTTGCAGGGCTGGAGGATCAAGATCATCAAAGATGGTCCACCTATAAGGCTAAATTGACAAGGGGGGTCCTGGGAGTCCCTCTGCCAGACATTAGTCCTGGTTACGAGGGACTTACCCAGAGTCTTTAGCTCACTATCTTTCACAGAGAAGAAATATCCCAAACATATCAGTCTTTGTCCTGCCCTGGGGCAGTCCAGCACCGAAATGCTAGGCAATTCTCCTCTGAACAAGAGTACCAACAGCATCCCCAGACACGTGTTTCGGTCTGGTTGGATCTCATCAGTAGGGAGGAGCTGTGCCTCTCTAAGAATAGTGAGCAAGGGGTCCACGTCTGGATTCCCCTAGTAATTTAGGGTAAGACCCAAAGTTACTTAATTATGCAAATTGACAAGGGGGGTCCTGGGAGTCCGAAGGGATGTGACCTAGCAGTTCGGGCTGGACTGCGCCTTTTGGGGTGGGGCCAAGCCTGATTTGCATATGGTCTTTCCCCTTCTGTAATGGCTTGGCAGGTGAAGAACGGTGGTCTGGAGGGTTGCCCAGAGCAATGCCAGTGGTTAAGATTCATTCTAAACCTTCCAGCCATCACCTCTTTGTTTTTGCTCCACTTATAAGGCTGCCATCTTAAAGCATTTCTCTGTGCACAGGAACCCTCAGGAGGCTCGCAAGGTGGCCTACAACCTGCAGTCCCGAGAAGACCAGGCACCTAGAGATTTCATGCAAAAACTGAAGCGGGCATTTGCCCAGATGTCTAGATGGGTGCGCACCAATAGCAGGGAGTTCATTAATACTTATTTCCATGCCCTGCCTAAGTACATAATGACCCAACTGGTTAGAGATTTCCATGAGCAAAGGACCCTGGATTGGGTAATAGAACAGGCTACCCAGATTTATGAAGTCCAAAAGCCACCCGAGAACATAAATAACCCCAAACCATCAAACACCCCTACTGCGGCCATGGTGGCGGAGGTGAAAAATATCCCCATTTTGAACTTGCAAATGGGGGAGCATAAAAATACTCTTCCCTCTAATAAGCAGAATGAGAGACAGAGGAGACCCTCTGATTCATCACAATAGGGTGGTAGCCAGGCAGGGTATTTATTTATTTATTTATTTGCATTTAGAAAGCGCTCACATAGCCCAGAGGCATCGAGGCGCTGTTACATGATTAGGTCTTCGTTGCATCACAAAGAATAGGCAGTTGGGTACATTAGCCCATCACAACAAGACTTGTTTACATTTCTTTCGGCTAGTCACAGTCGCCTTCCAGTAGTTGCATAAGCATGGGTGGTTATCTCATTGTAGTTTGCAGGCTTAGTTACCTTGTTTGAATACGTAAGAGTACATTTTTTGAATACAGGCAGCAAGGTTACATGTGAGCTGCAGTGATACAAAATACAGTTTGTTAGGTTCATGGAATCTGAGTCGCAAGATAGTGAGCGTGAGGCCTATCTGTTGTATGTACAGTTTTAGACAACAGTCTGGTTTTGATGGCCTTCAGGTAGTCAGTTAGGGGCCAATAGTACCAGGTCATTAATACATGATGTGGCTAGCAATAAAGTCAATTGTGGACTGACCATCACAGTCTGTAAAGGTATTTGCTTTACTCAGGCTATTACCTTGGCTGGAAGGCCAGTATGCCCCCCACCCCCAGGAATTTACAGAAGATTATTGTCCATACAAACAGATTGCATTCGATTAAGGATGCGCACCATGCCAACATCCCTCGCATGCCTCATTTCTTTTTCTCCCGACAGTTACCACCTTCAGCTAGGAACCTGGGATTACACTCCAACCTCCACATGAAATCACCATCCAAAACCATGACCACAACTCACACATATTCACCTACCCAACGGCTCAATAGTTGCCCTACCCCTCTTCCCACATGACCGATGACTATATCAGTCCAAAGAAAACGAAATAAGTGCAACAGCCTGCTCATCAGTATACATCAGTACTCTGTCCTTCCCCTTCAACACTGTTTCCCATAAGTCAAGTCCACTTGGCGCGTTTCAGCATAGGGTTGTGTAATAAGATGCCATTTAAAGTGTTCAGCCCATTTGTTAATACTGTGCAGTTAGGAAGGTGTCCGGAAGATTCAAACACAATAGCCAGGCTTTGCTACATCATGGTATAGGAGTGAGTATCCTATTGCAGGCCAACTCTCAAAAGCACAGTGTACCTGAAAATCCCCCACAAATTACTTAAACCTCAAAATCTATAAAAAAAAAAAATCTCAATCTACTGCAAAGCACCCAATTAGGTCAAACAAATTGTAGTTTGCTGCGATAGCAAATTCATGCATGAAAGAAAAGGACTAACACAAGCTCGCTAAGTTTCAAGCAACCAGTTAAGGCACTACAAAGGTAACTTTGCACTTCCATAAAAGAGTCTGCCTTAAGTGTGGTAAATACAAAAAGGCATTCCATGTGTACAGAAATGCAAATCTTGATCACACAATGGCTGATACTGTGAAATTACAGTGACACAGCAGTTTGCTTGGCTGGCAATTTCCAACAACCCAGTAACTTCAAAGAGAGGTCGGTGTAAGCGTTTGGTAGACTTCGGAGGGTGCAGGATCCATTACTAGGGGTATACACGAATTCCTCTCTGCAGACTCCAGGGTACACACGTTCTGCAATTACTTAGTTGAGCTCAGAGACTTGATATTTCTCAAACAAGACAAGGTATGACGTGCAAAGAACCAATGCCAGAACATTTGAATAATGAAACATTTCTCCAAATGTTGTCCATTTTACTTTCCATTGGAACAGGAAAAATGACAGTTACAAATATTTTAAAAAACACTGGTCAGTTTTAACTGGGGCTTCCCACTTTTAGTATATCCACAACTTGCTAAGAGAAAAAAAAGAATACATGAAAAGTCAATAAGTTAGCACGTAACGTCCATTTCTGGTCCCCACACCACAAGGCCATGGAATGTCCACCCTGTTATCTGAATCAAGGCCAGCTTCTTTGCTTGCATCAGTCAAACAGGAACACTCATGGCTTCCATTGTGGGCTTTAGATCAGGGTGTGCTGATAATGCTTTGCTGGCTCAGCAGTGGTTCCGTGTATATGGCAGAGTCCTTAAAGCTTTTGCTTACTGCACATCCTCAGAGGATCTCTCCCATGTAGAGCCGTTTATCACTTGATGCTGAAAGTACTATAGGCTCAGCTGGATGAAACAACACCTCTTTCAGAGACCCTGCATGCCCTGGAAGCTTGTAGAGAATCCTCCTGGTCATCGTGTCCCAGACATACACAACTCTGTTGGCAGATCCTGCTGCCACTCAACCTCCATCTGGTGACCAGGAGCATCTCAAGAGGTTCTTCTCAAAGTTATGCACACACCGCTCTTTCGGGGCAAAGGACCGGACATCCCAGACTCAAACGGTGTTGTCCAAGGCATTGGAAAGCAGATATGATCCTTCTGCACTTATGCTCAGGTTAGTCACTGAATATGCATGCCTTTGCATCATGTACATTAACTTGTTCTGACGGAGGTCCCATACCTTGATATCGTTATCAATGCCTCCGGAGATGATCTGATCACTGGTGTCATTGAACGTTACTGACAGAACCTGGTAGGTGTTCTGGAAGGTCTGGATTGAGGCTTTTCTTTCGAATATCCCACAGATTTACTGTGCCATCATCACGGCCTGTACAGATGAGCTGGGGCCCTCTCCTTGCGGGGTAGCAAGAATTCACAAACAATGTATGTCCCTTTATGTTGGTATCCAACCAGTTCTTTACCTGACCCAGCCACCTATGTCAGCACTTGGTACAAGGGTAACAGACCCATCTTGGGGTATGTATGGACTCCCCGGCACAAGGGGGGGTCCGATCAGGTAATTACAGCCCCAGGAAACCTCCCTCAAAACTTCCCACAAAACATCCCTCAGAACTTCCCTCAGGAGGGAAGACATACTATACCGTCCAACTTAAGCTTCTTTCCCCGATACCCTCCAAACCCCAACTTTCAGAACAATCCTCCTCTCTCTCTCCACTTTCAGGACAATAGAACCCAAAATGAGGGAGAAGGGAGACCAAGGATGGAGGAGGGCTATCAGGGAAACCCTCAATACCCGAGCTGCCCTGCGAGAAGGGACATCTACCCTTCCAGAGAGCAGCAAAGATATGACTCTAGATCCCCATTCCAACCAGAAAGGATGTTACAACTGGAGCGCCAGGTCCAGAGTCTGACACAAGACTTGGGTTGCTGAGGGCTCAGCAGAGCCCTCAAATGAATATGGCTGCCCAGATCAGCTCAACACCTGGGTCTGGTGCCCCGGAGCAATGATGGGGAGAAAATCCCGACAACCAACAGGTTTGAAAGGAGGAGGCCCGGGGGGAAGGGAAATGCAAAGCCCTAGAGGAAACTTCCTTTCTCACCTGAGAAAAACCCCTATAAACCTCTCAACCTTAACCCAAATCTCCTACCCCTGAAAATCTGGAACCTAGGGAACAGTGGGTAAGTAGGAGAAACCAAGGGAGAAAGAAAACCCATTTCATGGAGGAGGTTTGAAGGGGTAGAATCCCTGAAGGATTCATGGAAGAAAATCTTCTCTTTCAGGGGTGGAGGGGTCCCTCCCAAGGAAAAATGGGTCTCAGAAGACCCTAACCTAGACTTCGTAAGTATGGAGAGTGACCCAGAACCACCAATTCCTGAACCACAACAATGTCACCCCAAGTACTCTGAAAGCAATGAGGGATCCTCCCCCCCACACTGGTTCAAGCGACTGTCTCCAGGAAAAGGGGGACAGTAGAGAATCAGGGGAAAAAGGGGATTTCACAATCCCCCAATATCTGGGTGCCAAATTTTATTTACAGATTCCCAGACTCCGAAACAGAAAACTGTCCAGGATCACAGTGTCGGAGTTCAAAATAAAGAAATTAACTGCCAAGCTAGCACAAAATGTACATTTTCTTTGCCCCCTTGAGGAGAGGCAAGGGAGATTGTATGCCTCTGTCAAGGTCCAGGGTCAGTGTGCGATATCAGTGCTGCTAGATACTGGCTCCCAAGCCACCCTCCTGACCAAAAAGGCCTCTGACCAAATAAATTCAGGGATGGGGAGAGGCACCAAATTCCCCTCACACCTATTCCTGGACAACTCCAAAACTTCAATAGAAATTATATTTCTGTCGAGAAGACTGCGGATCTGGAGATCAAAATTGGTTGACATAGGGTGTAGCACCTGGTGATAGTCATCACTCCAGAAGGCACACCTTGTCTCCTGGGGAATGACCTCCTCTGGATGTTATCACCCTTGATTGACTGCATGGTCAAGGTCCTATGGACTCAGACTAACCGGCCAATCAAACTGAAACAAATCACAAATTATGTGAGTTTAAATGGCACATGCCACATGATGGAACAGCAGTCTGACCAAATCGAATTTCACTTTAGGAACAGTCAAGTCCAAGGCATCACTGTCATCTCTGCAGAGCAAACTGGTGATGGGAACCCTTCTCCATCTCTGAAAATGTACCTTCCTCCCAGTTTTGAGTGGCATTCCACATTGTAAGGGAATACTCTGAAATTGTATACTGATCCACAATCTGAAGAAAACCCAAATCCCATTATAAACGATGATGAAAAACCAGCTCAAAATTTGACTGACAATCAGAAAAAGAGTGATCAGCTTTTTCTCCCCATTCAGCTAAATGAGGGGGGCTGGTGGGGCTGTTCTTGCCCGAGTATGCCTGAATAATGGAAAAAGCTTCATCAGCTTAGCATTATTCAGGAAACTCCCAAAAGATCAGACCATTCCCACACTTAAGTTGATTGAAAAGTGGGAAATGGGCCTGTAAACTCCATTCATAGGTGCATGCTAAAGATTTCCATTGGTGACAAAAGCATAACACATAATTGTTGGGTTGTGAGAGATTTCCACTCTGCATTTTACTTAGCCAGTGACATTCTCAATCGATTCGCAATTAATTAGGACCTAATTAATTACAATACAAAGCCTGGTCCCGACTGGGGGGAAGCCCCATGGGCTTTGACAACATTGAGAAGGCATTTTGGTCAGCTCAATTACGGCCGTATGCAGTTGAAGTTCAAACAGGAGAAGAGGTCACAATCGCAGGACAGGTACGACAATTCACAATTCACCTAAAAATTAAGCAACGACAGAACCTCATAAATCAGGATGCTTACATAAATTTGAATTATCACTTCCAACAGCAAGGGTTGTATTTGAACCCGACACAACTAGTTGACCTAGAACACAACACCATTTGAATATTGGTGTATAACAGCGACCCTAGAAGTATCACATTGGGCGCAGACACCTTTATTGGAATGGCGGTTGATGCCAAGCATTTTTACATTGACTTAGGGAATGAGATCATGGAACCAATTCCAAATGACTGTTACCACTTTGACAACAATATACCACTGGCAAAGATTTTGACTTGGTAAGGGGGGAATATCTTAGTGTACTCTTCCTGTTCTTGAGATCGCGAAGAGGTAGCCTGTGACATCAGGAAGGATAAGGTGGTATTTAAAGTCAACAGTGAATACCTCCCCTCCATGAAACCTCAGGTACAGGCAACACCATAACAAGAGATCTCTCCACACAACTGGAAAATACCGCAGAAATTGCAAAACTCAAGGTATTTCCAGGCTTTAGGCAGATGGTTGAGGAACAAATCAACCTCGCTGATGCCTGCGAGACAGAGGAGTAAAAGCAGAAGCTGAAACAGGTGTTTTTGGATTTTCAGGAAATCTTTGCCGTAGACTAGCACTGAGATACATTCAACCGCCATACCAACGGACCCTGGGATGGCTCCTGTATTTGTGAAGCAATACCGGCTGCCTATCGCATCCATGGAGTCACTCACAGAGATTATAAAGAACTTAGAATCCTGCGGGATAATTTGTCCAGTCCACAGCACCTTTAATAACCTGGTACTGGGATACTCAAACCCAATGGCCAATGGAGACTTTGTGCAGACCATAGGAAGTTAAACAAATGGGTCCACAGTCAAGATGGCCCCTTCCCTAAATCGATCAGGGGCTGGTCCAGATCCAAGCGTCAAAGGTGCATACTGCCATTGAACTGGACAGTACCCATGAGTAGGGAAGACCAGTACAACCTTGCCTTTTAGCTTTGGGGGGCAGCAATACACGTGGACCCAAAGCTCCTTTGGATATATTAACTCTGGCAACAAATTTAAGATCTTTCTGCATAAGGCCATGCCCGACTTGGGTGAAAGGGAAACCTAGCCTATGAATGTGATGTATTAATCAAGAGTTCAACTGTGGAGGAACACATAGCTGAAATACGCTATGTTCTGACCCAGTTGCAGAAAGCTGGAGCAAAACTGTCCTTTCAGAAGGCACAGTGGTGTAAAACCTGCACGAACTTCAAAGGGCATGCAATCACCCCTTTGGGTCTCAGTGCCCAGGCGAAAAAGGTGGAAGCCTTACTGAAATTGAAAGACCCTATGACTCTGCATGAACTAAGAAGCCTCCTGGGACTTACTAATTATAGTAGAATGTTCTCAGAGGACTACGCAGAGGTCACATGACGATTGGTCCTTTTGCTAAAGGCCAGGGTCGAGTGGGAGTGGGGTCCAGAACAATCCACGGCAGTGAAAGAACTCAAGAGAAGCCTTTCCCAAGTGTCGTGTTTGGCTTAAACCATAAAAAACAAGGAGTACCATAAAAAAAAGGTGTTCTTCTTGGAGACGGGGTTCTCAAATACTTGCTTAACAGCAGTATTATACCAAAAGCATGACAAGGTCAACCAAGTCATCTCGTATGCAAGCAAGACTTTGTCCTTGGTGGAGGAAAAATTCAGCGATTGTGAAAAGTCACTCCTGGCAATGGTGTGGGCATTGAAGAATTACTGCCCGTTCATCCAGAGGGAGCACATCATTGTTGAGACTCCTCACCAGCCCTTGCAATATCTCCAAAGTGACCGAATCCGAACAGGGAACATGAGTAATTCCAGAATTACTTCCTGGATTCTGTCCATGCAAGGATTTCCTGTGGAGGTCAGATATGCCCAAACAAGAAGAGTCCCCTAGCGCAATGTTTGGCTAACTTGCTCAACAAAACTGTCTTAAGGACGAAAGTCAAAGAACCCAAGACAACATGGAGGCGTACCTTACTGCCCCACACAAAGTCTATGAGGAAGACAAATGCCAGGAGATACCCACAGTTTATGTGGATGGGTACTCCTACCATGTTGATAATCACAGGGAAAAAGAACTGGTGGCTGGCATTGGGAATGCCTGGGTGAATGATGCCCGGATCCCTCTGCTGGGTACAAGATCAGTCCCCGAAGTACTGAGGTGGCAGAATTGATGGTGGTACATCAAGCCATCCTCACTGCCATGCAAAACCAACTCCAAGAACTGGTCATAATCACTGATTCAGATTATGTCAGGAATGGGTTCATATAGCATTTGATTAATTAGAAGAATTGAGGCATGCTGTGTGCAAATAACAAACCACTCAAGCATGGGAAATTAATACAATCCATTGATGATCTGGTCACCTCTAATGAGATGACCATCTACTGGAAAAAGATCAAAGGTCACTCCAAAATAGAGGGACCAGACACAACTGGAAATAATTTGGCTGACCAGTTGGCCAAAACCAGAGTCATCCATGTGGATCTCATAGAAACTGAATCCCTGTTGGGGGAAATCCAGGTCGGTCCTGTCACCAGGTCCCAAACACTTAACCAAAAGGAACTCTCAACTGCCCTGTGGAGTAAGGAAACCCCTAATGCTGATTTGATTATTGCTCAAAAAGGGGATCTGATTATTGGGAAATGTTATCAACACATTGAAGACCCTGTGAATTTTCCTATGACCAAATCCAATTACATTGGGAGAGAGGATCTCCGGGTGTTGATGACGTTTTCCAAAATGTTCCGAATCCAAGACGGTTTGTTGGTATGGAGATCGATCTCTGGATGTGACCAGTGGTGTTACCTATCTCATTCCGAAGCCTGATGTTAAGTCACGCCCATGACACAGCCACAGCTGGTCATAGAGGGTTTCATACAACTTTGGAAATCTTGCGATAGGTTGTAGACTGGCCAAACATGGGCCAGGACCTCGACCAATACTTAAAGGGGTGTCTTGTGTGTGGTCAGTTTCAGCCAATTTCCCTCACACACCAATCCCCCCTACAAGGGGAATAATACTGCCCTGGTCAGATTTGCAAGTAGATTTCATCGGGTCCATGATTCGCTCCTCTAGAGGTAACAAGTACATGTTGACCATGACAGGATTGTTTTCCAAGTGGGTGGAATGTCTCCCAGTTCCAAATTGCAAGGCAGAAACAGTTGCTGCCCTAATGATCAATTACATCTTCTCGCATTTTGGCCTACCCCAAAGGATTGAGTTGGACTGAGGAAGTCATTTTACCAGTGAGGTGATGACCAAGATGTGGGGGATACTCGGGATAAAGAGAAAACTCCACATTGCCTACAGCCCAGCCTCGAGTGGGGGAGTTCAGAGTTACAATAAAACGATTGTGGCCATTCTAAAGTGAAAGCAAATAAGTTGAGGAACCTTTTCACAATGGACACTCTTAAAAGTAAACCTCAGCGCCCTTATGTTTGTTGAGAAAGTAATGGTTGTCGCATGAATTTAGTAACGACGGAGTAAATACTGGTTCCTCACTCCGTTTTGCAAAAGAGTAATAAGGGTATTGTTACACTTTTCACATTCATGCGCCAAGTATTCAAAGAAAAAATCCCACTCAATAGGATTATGTTTTATAAAGTAATGTATTTTATGAACAGGTGCCCTATTGTGATGACACGTGTTTCGACGGACCCAGCCGTCTTTTTCAAATCAGGGCTAAATAATATTCAAAAATTAATTTAAGTGCATTAATATTCAACAAAAATTATAACAACATGTCAATAAGTAAATTACATAAGAACACAGACATCAGGGAGGGGAATAGGGGAAGATTAATTTGGATAAACAACATATATTGGGCATTTGAAGAAACATAAAATGAGGAGGGAAGAAAGGGGGGAAGGAAAGAAAGCAAAGAATGTTTCCGTCAGTTCATTTGTCTATTCAGTCATACTTTTCATAATTGAAAAACAGATATTGGATGATCTGAGGAATTAAACAAAAACGTTCTTACCAAATGGTATTGGTTTGTAATTTGGAACACAGCTTTTCAGCAAATTCGAATAAGTCATGGGATCAATCCCAACCTACCAAGTAAACTTGTAATAGCTAATTCTATGTTAGGGTAACTCGTACTAAATAATTGAATTAATTCATGTGACCTTATTCTGTCTCATTGTAAAGTATACTGTACGGAGTCTTAAATGGTATGACTGTTCGTATATCAATTGTCTCATAATTATTTCAGTAAAAGTGTGCAATTAGGGTAATCATGAAAGGTTTATACTTCTTAAAATTAGTCTGCTACTGCTTTTTAGATGGTTCTGTATCTCGGGAGTTGCTTTGAAAATTACATTTGTAAATCCTTGTAAAGTGAAAGTAAAGTGACATCTTAGTCGGCATTCAAATACATGGATCTTAAAGCTGAGCGAGGATTGCATCTTCATAGCATTGCCACTGAGTTATTCCATTATTAATTTTATCATGATGCATTGTAGCCTGGGATATCTTGATAGCCTATGGGGTCTAAGCCTGCCGTATGGGTGCACCTCACTTCATAAACTGCAGATCCATAAAATGCAGATCTGGGTTCTTATGCAATTTACTTATTGACATGTTGTTATAATTTTTGTTGAATATTAATGTACTTAATTTTGGAATATTATTTAGCCCTGATTTGAAAAAGACAGCTGGGTCCGTCGAAACACGTGTCATCACAATGTTCACCTGTTCATAAAATACATTACTTTGTAAAACATAATCCTATTGAGTGGGATTTTTTCTTTGAATACTTGGCGCATGAATCTGAAAAGTGTAACAATACCCTTATTACTCTTTTGCAAAACGTAGTGGAGGAACCAGTATTTACTCCGTTGTTACTAAGTTTGTGCGACAGCCATTACTTTCTCAACAAACATAAGGGCGCTGAGGTCTACTTTTAAGAGTGTCCATTGTGAAAAGGTTCCACAACTTATTTGCTTTCAGTTTGGATCCGGACACTTTAGACCTTGCTGTCCAGGATTAAACCAAAATATCTATCGAGATGGCTGAATATTTGGACAGTAGAGAAGGGGATGCCATTAAGCTATTCACTCCAAAAGGAAGCAATGCACATGCTTTTGCATCCAATCTGCCGAAAACACGAGAAGACCTACGTTATAAATGTATAAAACTTGAGAGAGCGTCACGTCGAGAAATTGATAAATATTGGGAAATCATTTCCCTTAAAAATTACATCAGTAAGGAGCAAATACCAAGGGGACTGAGAATTCTAATTTTTCCTGACTTCACAAGAGACGAAGATAAAGACTTGGCTGAACTTCGGGAAAAGAACCTGAACCTAAGCTCAAAAACCATGTTAGATCTGTTGGTTGAGCATGCCACCAGAGAACACAAAAGAATCACTGAGCAAATAGATGCAATCAAAAAGGAGATCACTGAGGCTAAAGCCCCAGAGGTCATGAAAGAAAAAAACTACCAAAAGATGTTTGAAATATTAAAAGACTACCAAGATGAAATCAAATTAAGGAAAATTAGAAAATTCTTTAGAGATGATCGCGATTACCAAAATGACAAGGTGTACACTTTTCAAGACAAATATAAGCAATTTTCAAAACCACTCTCCAAAGAAAGCACTCCAAACACATCACCAGGTAGCTCGGATGCAGAGTCTGAAGGAAATCGAGATAAGAAAACAGACAAAGAAACAGACTCAATGGATAAAACGGCCACAGGATTAGGTTTTCTGAATCAAATCAGAAGATATAAAAAAGGCAATAGAACCACGTATCAAAAACAAGTACGTTTTTTACTTCCATCTCAAATGAACCAACAACAACCAGAATCAGATGTAGGGGGAAACGTGGGAGTGGTAGATTCAGGGAATTCTGACGCCCTACAAGACTTCAGAAGGTTAACAAGAGCTGGAGTGAGAGAGGCAGCGAGAAAGACGAAGTAAATAATCTAGTCTTGAACTTATCCAAACGCATTTTGAAAAAATAAGAAATTTCTCTATTGAACAAAGGCTTTACTTTTGCCCCAACAATAGATTACAACACTACGAATGTACACATAGACTTATTTAAATTTGTCAGAAAATTAAAGTTGAAAAAATGGTTTGCCACTCAAGTGACCAACACAAACCGACAGAGGGAATTTTTAACAACTAGAAGCCAACTCACGATTGAGGATTTGAATAACATTCATCTACTTAGATCTTTGGAAGACTCCACAGAACGTCCCATTCATGCAACTTTACATGAACTGTAAATACAACAAAGCAGTATTACAACAAAGGAAATGAAAATGAAATCAAAATTCACACCCCAACTAATGCCAGAAAATCTAATAGATGCCTTCTACAAATCAGTAACCAAAAACCTAAACGATGAATTTGATGCAAGAAATAGAAACAGAACACCTAAAGTCAAATACAAATTTGATAACTTGTCACGACTGGAAAGAAAATAGCTACAAGCTCTACAACAAGATTCTAATCTGACAATCAAGGCAGCTGACAAAGGTGGAAAAATTGTGCTGATGAACTGTGAAGATTATATAACAATGGCCTATAATCATTTAACAGCACCTCTATGCTATGTCAAATTACCATCAAATCCCAAATTGGAGATAATTAAGGAACTTGGAGAAGCAATTACAAGTTGGCATCGTCAGGGACTCCTAACAGATGAAGAAAAACAAGCATTGGAAATCAGACATCCCACACTAACGACCATGTATTTTTTACCCAAAATACATAAAACATTTCATTTGATTCCAGAAGGAAGACCCATTTTGAGCGGAATAGGCTCGGCCACCATAAACATGGCAGAATATATTGACAATATACTCAGACCTAGAGTTAGTACAACCAAATGGTTTCTCAAAGATACAACATCAGTTATCAACAAGCTAATAGGAGTGGATTGGCAAACTGGATACATTTTAGCCACATGGGATGTTACAGCACTCTACACATTGATCAAACATGACACAGCCTTGGATGCTATAGATTATACCTTTCCCAGGATACAGCATAAAACTATCAATCAATATAGATGCTTAAAGAAATGCTGCTTCTAACATTGAAAAACAATGTCTTTCTTTTCAATAAGGAATACTACAGACAAACCAGAGGCATAGCTATGGGTGTCAAATACGCCCCGGCTTTGGCAAACCTTGTAATGGCCATGTATGAGGATCAATACATATATTCTGATGTAGACAATGAAGAGAATGTTGTTCTATGGACTCGTTACATAGATGATGCTTTTCTCATCTGGGAGGGGAATGGCGATCAACTACAAATATTCAGAAAAAGAGCAAATCAGAACCCATTTGGTATACAATTCACTGGAACCTCTAGTACATCAGAGGTCAACCTTTTGCATTTAACAATCTACATAGATGAGAACCAATTGATGACAAAGACCTACAGGAAAGAAACAGAGGTAAACTCGACTCTGTTCGCGACTAGCTGTCATTACAATCCGGTCATTAAAAACATCCCTAAAGGGGAATATATACAATCTCGAAGGAACTGTTCGGCAAAAGTAGCCTTTGATGAAGAATGTAAGTTACTCTCAACACGTTTTTTAGCCAGAGGATATGCCAGAAAAAACATTACAAAAGCACGTGATCAAGCAAGCAAACGAAACAGAGAGAGAACATTAATGACCAGCAATGAAAAAACCGGCGGACAGCCTGAACGGATACGGTTTATTACAACATACTGCGCCAACAATGCAACATTAAGAAATATCTTAAAAAAGAATTGGCAACTTTTGAAATTAGACTCTCACATTAAAGATTTCATTGAAGACAGTCCCTCAGTGACGTTCAAAAGGGCAAGAATGCTTAAAAACATTCTTAGTCCTTCATTTCTACCGGAAGAAAAATGTACAGAAACAGTTTCATGGTTACCACAACAACCCACAGGATTTAGGAAATGCAGCTCTTGTTGCATGTGTCAATATGCAATGGACAATACAGAAGTCTTTGAAGACTCTTTTGGGGCAAAGTATAAAATTACTGACTTCATAAACTGCAAAACGAAATTTGTAATCTATGCAATAATCTTCCAATACAAAAAGATGTACATTGGAAGTACAATTAGAGAGATGAGAATAAGAATTTGGGAACAAATGGCAAGTATCGGAAGTCAGAATGTCAACCTACCACTGGCATCTCACTGGCAAACAAATCACCAATTAAACAGTAAAAAAGACATTAGATACTTGGGTCTAAAAAAAGTAACCCTTGGACCCAGAGGAGGAGATCAAGAAATCAAATTGAGACAAGAGGAAGCAAAATTAATCTGTCGTTTTCGGACAGTGGAAAGAGGTCTTAACTCGGACAATGAGATGTCCTCCTTTTTTCAAAACTGAAAGTTCTTATGCACACATTTATGTATGTGAGATTCTTTAAATGATGTAACATACATGATACAAATCTGCAATAAGTTTACTATATAGTCGGCTCACCTCTTAATTACAGCAACTGCTTTAAGTACTGACAATTAATTCCTAGAAGACTAACGTAACGCCTGAATTTCGAGTAGGATAAAAGCACGTAAACACTAACCATTAAGCGTTACAAAACATGTATCATACCCGATTTTGATCCTGTAAGAGTAAGGAAATACCATTAAGCGTTACAAAACATGTACCATACCCGATTTTGACCCTGTAAGTAATATCACAATAATTGGTGATCAACACTAGTGGTCGTCATGGCAATGGTAAACGTTTCCATTAGGGACTAGGCATATACAGATTTTTAGTGTAGAATAAACACGCACCACAATTCTGAATGGACCACTCGTAATGTAAATTCTAGTATATTAACAAACATGAATATTTAATATGGTTCAAATTACACATTCTGTATAATCGTATACTCAAAATGTATGGGCGCAATATCTGTTTTTCAATTATGAAAAGTATGACTCAATAGACAAATGAACTGATGGAAACTTTCTTTGCTTTTTTTCCTTCCCCCCTTTCTTCCCTCCCCATTTTTTGTTTCTTCAAATGCACCAAAATATGTTGTTTATCTGAATTAATCCTCCCCTATCCCCCTCCCTGATGTCTGTGTTCTTATGTAATTTACTTATTGACATGTTGTTATAATTTTGTTGAATATTAATATACTTAATTAATTTTGGAACATTATTTAGCCTTGATTTGAAAAAGACGGCTGGGTCCGTCGAAACACGTGTCATCACAATAGGGCACCTGTTCATAAAATACATTACTTTATAAAACATAATCCTATTGAGTGGCATTCTAAAGTGGTTTGTGGAAGATTCTGGGCCTAGTTGGGACATCCGACTACTGTTTGTCCTGATGGCCATCAGGTCTACACCATCTTCTGTGATGAAAATGTCACCAATCGAGCTCATGACGGAACAAAAAATGGTGCAACCTCAGCATCTGCTCTCCAGAACTCAAGAGCAGACCCTGATCAACGCGTCCACGACCCATTAGTACATTGAAAATTTGCAGAAACACCTTCAACATGCTTTTGCTTACGCTCAGCGAAATCTAGAAAAGTCAGCAGAGGGGATGAAAACCCACTACGACTTAAAGACCACCAAACAGAATACCAAGTAGGAGACAGGGTCTACCTGTACAATTTTCAAAGGAACCAGACCAAAGAGCGGAAGTTCCTCCCCTCTGGTGCGGCGCCTTTGAAATTGTAGATAAAATCTCACCTGTCACCTATAAGATCCACATCCCTAAAGGAGAACAAACGGAAGAGAAATGGGTTCACTTCAATCAGTTGAAGAGCTGTCATTCCAGACAGAACTTGTGACTGATTGAATAACCCAGGGTAGAGCCCAGAAACCATCCAAAGAGTAAAAATAATAAAGAGTTGGAACTTGGATGAAGAAAATCACTCATTTACAGGGAGTAGAACAATTTATATCCATTTTGAAGTTCTTATAAACCATAATCATGTAAGAAAACAGCAATGTTATGTTCTTTTTTTGTCAATTTCCACGTCCCTACCGAGGAAAATAGTACTGTATGAAATACTTAATATCTTCTGTCTTCTTGGCAGATTAAATAACTCCTTGACTCTACAGGCCAGAGGTGGAGCCGCCAGAATTTGAGGGGTCCAGAAAAAAACTAAAAACTAAAATGAATCAAAATAAGTGGGGGGCAGACCAGAGCACCACTCCATCAGCACCAGGAAAAGAGCAGAGGTGCTCTAAAACAGATCCCTGGGATGAACCGAGGCCACAGTGAAGCGGACACCCACTCTCTCCTTGCTCTTCTCTGTGTAAGAAATCCAAGATCCAGGAGGGGGATTTTGTGGGGTGAAAAAGCCTCTGGATGCGAGAAATAAATACCAGGCCTGCACAGAAATGAGGTCTGATATAAGGTCTTGTACATTCAAATTAAAAGGAAACAAAATGTGCTAAAATAGCTAAATATGGAGAGATACAAACTGCCTCTCACAAAGAAAGTAAAAGGCACGTGGAAATCCCACTTTGTCACATCCATGCAGAGCTGTACTGATATTTCCATGAAACAGCAGTCCACAGAACCCTCAATGGGATGTCAGAGTTGTGTGTTCAAGCAGCTGCTGTGAAATTGAGCACTTTCTCTCTGAACATTAAATACAATGATGTAATTTCATTTTTTCCTTTAGACTAATAATATGTCCAGCAAAATGCCTACCAGACTTGCAAGCTTGGGCATGGTGTTCAAATATTTTGAAACTGTGTATTTTATAAAAAAGTAATTTTAAATGCCTTTAGGCACGAGTTACAGGCTGTTCGTTACACAGCACCGGGTTGTTGATTTCTTCAAAATGTGAAACCCAGTTCCCCTCCCTGTTGCCTGGGAGAGAGAGGTCTGGCTGCTTTAATTGTCAATACTATTCCTTAAAAATAAAAGAAATAAGAGCCTCTGAAATGGGAGACACGGGGTGGACCAGATAAGATTGGGTCTGTTCTCTGGCCTTTGTGACCCCCAGGTCACAAGCCTCAATTAAAAAGATTATAAAGTGCATTAGCTTAGTCATTAGCCCTTGGAATGGGTAGGCTAATCTAAACACAGTCCCTCTACTGACATCATGTGCTCCGGGAGAGTGGGGGCCTAGCCAGATAAGGAGTGAGATTGCACATTGAGTACAATGGGAGAAATCGATTTTATTGTGTAAAATTGACAAGATTCATCACACCACAGTCGCTGTAGGACTTTTGGAAAGATGACAGTAAACTCCTTCTGACCATGCCAAAACAATTTTGGTGGGATCAACACCACTAAAGATATTTATAGACAGGTGATGTGGCCCTTCTTGTATTTACCAGCGATGCGAAAAATTGATAAAGCATTCCAAGTACGATTTATATAACACCCATAAAGTGCCATATTTTTCACTGATATAGTTCTGGAGTAAATGAAGAAAAACTGTATCTTTGCACAGGAATAGACTTTGTAGACTTCTGACTAGTTTTATGTGATTCGCTATAAAATGTGTTTTTCAAAAATATATTCATATCTGTCAAGATGTCAAAATTAAGGGTACTTGCCATGTGGTGAGATTTTTAGATCTTAATGCAGACCAAGCCCCCTGTCAAAGTGAGATGGTGAAGTGCATTCCTCTCCTAGTGTCCCAAAGCACTCCCACATTCCCTTGTCCTATCAGCACACAGGGGGGTAGTGGGGTAGTGAGCATTAACCAATCCCTCCTGCAGGAATTATGACAAGATAGTGATGTAATTTGCATTGTAACTAAGTCCGCTGGCCTCAGAGCTAGACTTTTCACACTAATTCCATGAGGTGACCTGCTGCAGAAATCTGGCATGTACATCCCATCAGAGAGAGGCCTAACTTTGCAGAGGAGACAGGAGACATAGAGACTGAATGGGACCCTTGGAGGAAGGAGAGGAGACCTTTGACTGATCCCATTTGGCTGTCCCCGGCAGTGTGCCCTGATGCTCTCTGATGCCCAACCTGAACTCTCCTGTAAGTAGAAATACACCAAGCCATAGATTGTATAAGCGCTGTATTCTTTCAGTATTACCTTAGATATTTCCGCATTGCAAAATCCCCTGTTCGCCTGTGTATCTTGATTCTTTCCCCATTGCAAAATCCCAGTTTGCCTGTGTAGATCCTTAGCCTATTTATCAAAGTAAATCAATTAATTCCCCTATTTAATTGACGGGATCTGTATTGTTGGCATTTGAAACCAACAATCTCTTCCCAGTGTGTTGTGAGCCGGTATAGTCCTAAAGATTTGACAAAAGAATTAACTTCAAAAAGCCCTGTTTCCATGTGTATCCCATTGTAAGGTGCAAAACGAAATTGGCCCTAGCTTCCCATTGTAAGGTAAAAATGAATTCCCATTTGCATTTTCTTTTCCCCATTGAAATTGTGCCCAACATCATTAAAATCGATTTCCCCATTCTGTTATGGTAATAACCCTGATGTCCTGTGTGTTATTTGCAGGTGTAGCAACACACATTTTCCCATCTCATTTCTGTCTCCCCTATTGCTTCTGTGATCAAGTCTTCCAAAATCCGATTTTCCCATTCTGTGCTAATATTCCCCAAAGCCCTGCCTGTGCTTTTAATCATAAGAAAAACAAATTCCCCTTTGCTGTCCATTCTTCCCCATAGCAGTTGTGCTAAGTAATTTCAAACCAATTTTCCCATTGTGCTCTGAAAAACAAATTGTTCCCATTATTTTCCTGCTCCCCATATTGTTGCTGTGAATCACATCCCAAATCCGATTTTTCCCTTGTGTTTCCCCTCCTTGCCACTGCCTTCCATCCAAAATAGTCAAGCGTAGTGGATGTTTGGGGGGGGTGAGGGTTGCTGGGAACAAAACATAAATCTGTCTGCATTCACTTTTCTGTCTGTTTGCATTTATTTTCCTGGTGTACTTTGAACTGTTCTTTGCTTGTATTGGGGTGGGTGACGTAAAAGGTAGCTCTTGGAACTGCATAGTCTGGTGTCAGCTCTGTGGTGGTACTTTACTAAAAAGGATATTTTGTCTTTGTGGTTCCACAACATTGGTGGCTGCTGTAATCTGTTGGTTCTAATTTGCCTAACTCAATAAATTAATAAATATCTTATTAATAGACACCGGCCTGGTTCCTAGTCCATTGTGGCACGTGGTATTTGTTTTGGTTGTGTGCGAGACGGGTTGGAGGCGTTATCAAAAAAGGACCTGAATGATCCAAATAAAAGCATTTGTATTGTGAGCCACATTCATTGTAGGGAAGGAGATCCCTGGCTTGCTTATGACCATAGAATAAACCGCAACAATTCGCTGTGTCACCATTTTCAGAATTTATACCGCATAGGCGCTTCTTTAAAACAAATTGAAAAGCTTTCAATCCACGCTATTGCATTCAAGATTGTTTGGTATGAGTTATATTATTTTAAAGACTGCAAACATGTTTCTGAAGCTAATCACTGCAGATAATTGTTGCACACCATTCGTTTTACCGCTCACATTATATTATTGCTGTGCACTGTACAGACCTTTACAAACAAAAACGTTTTTTAGGAATGTATGCACAGGCACACAGATGAACAGCCATAGATCAACTGGCAACCCGTGTTTTTCTTGGCACAGCCACTTTTTCACGACACGCCTGAGCAAACAGAATAAGGAAGTTCTCCAGGATGCATTTTTCACTCATGCTGCTTGTTTATGCAAAAGGCAACAAAAGCCTATCTATTCAAATACACCTTTAACCAAAGTGAGATTAGAGCTGCTGCTGCCTTCTCCTTATTCAACCAGAAAGTGTTGAATACGAGCTCTGACCACCACAGAAGCCTATATTCTATGCCTCGCCTTTGTTCTTCTCATGGCTTCCATCTCTCTAGCCAATCAGCAAGCTTAGAATGGAGGCACTAACTGCTTGTAAAGGCTGTATATCAAGCTGTCCTTTTTGATGTTTTGATGTTTACACACTGGGCAATGGTCAAGGAGTCATGGATGGGCTGTATCATAAGAAACCCCAGGTGAGGCTGCACACCCCTCGCCCGCACAGGTTCTAATAACAATAGAGCCCTTATCATTGGGTTCTGTTGTGTGTTAGGTGACCTTCACTCTTGTTAGAGGCCCTCACCTCAGGATTACTATTTAAGCAGGCAAGCACCTACCACACAATAGAGCCCTCTGGTGCAGGCTCTAATGCTTTATTGGTTCTATGTGTAAAATCCGCCCATTGAAGGCTGCATACCTAAAAGGCAGCATTTATTAAAGCGATTTGGTGCAGCCCTCAATGGGTGGGAAAACTGCCCTTTTGGGCGATTTTTACCCCCCAAAATCCCCCGGAGCCACCCCCCAACACCCACCCGTTCCCTCCAGCATTGGCAGGATTTACTTTTAATCAGGGCATTTCACCACCCAAATCCTCTTTTGCACCCCACCCCTCACATTCCTCACACTACACATGCACACACACACTTACCTTCTATCCTCACCAGCATCTTCCGCCTTCCGTGCCACTCCGAGGTCAGCTCGTGCACCCTCTCATATGTGGCATGAGGCAGAGCTCATCCTAAGAGCTCTTTGGGCTTCTATTTACAGTGTTCTGTGACTGAGCTGATTAGGTCGCAGGCAGCATACCGTAAACTGCATTATTAATACCACGCTCCCTAAAATATTTCTAGCTGACAAACATGACAAGAGTGTGCTAATATACACCTTTCATTTGGGACATTCTTGTGTACTGATATTCCCGTTTGTGCTGTGACTATATTCCTCTCTCTGATATTTCCAATAGCTGCGGATACTGCTGTTGAAGACACTTTCAGTTAAGTAAATAACTCTAACACAAGTAAACTCTGAAATGGCGACATAACCATCCTGTTTTAATTCTCAGTTTCTTATAACAGGACAGTCAAGGGGCTTTGGAGTCATATAGTTTTGCTTTAGTTTATTATCTGTGGTTGAACATATCAAAGGAAACCCTGAAAAAAACACTACTCAAAATACAATCCCCACCTAAGGTTCAATAATGATGCACAATTCCCCTAAAATGCACAAATCAGTTCCATTTTAGAAAGTATTTTAGATTTGATAAGGACAAAGATGCCGGTTGTGGAAGTATTGCTAAATTCATTTCAAAGATGGTAAATTAGAGGGTGTGGAGCAGTGCCTACTGGAAAACAAAGTAGGCAATACATCAGTAAAGGGCATTAAGATAGCCAAGCAAGTTAAGTGTTTGCTGATGTAATGATTGTTTAATTTGTGATAATAGGTTAAACTGTTGGCAGGCCGAAACAACAATTCATACTTCCGAGGTTGATACATTAGCACCACTAAATTTGGAAATAATAGCACAAACTATTACAGAGCCTAGAAGCAAGAGGAAAATACCCTAAAAATCGAAATATAATATGACTTTAGCATTAATAAATAGGATACAAGACATTCATTTGAAAAACAACACCTGAGAAAGAGCAGTCATGAACATTGTTAGAATGGATTTATTTCTAAACTGTTCCCTGGTGAAAAGAGGTTTAGGAGGCCACCCTTGTTAGTGAAACGGGGAACACTTCTGGGAAGAAAGCCAGACCAATTCATGGTAGCTTGGAGAGCAGTAAACGCTAAGTCACAGGAAGAGTGGGGTGATGGGAGGTCTTTGATGAGCACACACAGCAAGACGCCAATAATTACACTTAGACAGTAGTATACAAAAATATACAATTTATTAGGCCCACGACTAAACACAAGTGAATAATGAAATGCACAGTAAAATCACCACTCAAACAACACACTGTGTAAATTATATACAGTCACTTTGGTCAATGCGGTAAAGTGTGGAATCCCACCAAAAAATGTAAGGAAAAAGGGCAGGCAAACTTTATAACACGGACAATCCTCAGAGATTGATAACCCTAAATGTATATGTCCAGCCCTACGATGCTCAATGTTAGATGTGCACATAAAAGCACTCGGCGTGCACAAAGTCACAGAGTACAATGTCTAAGGAGCTGGTAAAGTTAGAGGAAGGATTCTAAAAACAGGTTCCAAGTCAGGGGGGGATTTGCTGCGATGAACAAAACTATTCCCAACTTTCAGATGACTTCAGGAAGGGGAGGCTACCCAAGCCAAAAGGAGGACCACAAAGGATTCTCTATGTGCGTAAAATACAATGGCTGAATAAGGGGCTACCGGTAGGTGGCTTCAGTACTCACCGTCCTTAGCTCTATTTGGCTCCAAACTTGCCAGATCTCGAGAGGGTCAGAAGAGGTACAATTTCCCGCCCTTGATTCGACTGCAAAGTGCACAGGCGCTGCAGGTGCAGAACACACTAGGGGCTGCATCTCTCGTATGGTTTGCAGGATAAAGAAAACACTGATGCAGCTGGTCTCAGGGCACTTGAAGAAATGCTGGAAAACTGCCTTCAGCGACCACCACTGTCGCACAGTGATGCAGGGTCACCCAACTGACGCGGTCTGACGCATGCTTCTCTCTTGCAGCCCAAAGCAGTTGTCAAAAAGGTGCTTTGCAGTGCAAGCTAGGATTCCCAAAACGTTTGAATCAAAACTCAATAGAACAACGCTCCTGTCCACTGGATTGCTAAGGGATAGGCCTAAATAAGCTCTTTTGCAGGGAAATCAGGAGGAATTGAGAGTAATTGGTCCCACCACTTCAAGGGGTTGAAGCACCTTCGCAGGTCTTTGATGATCGAGCACAAAGCAGGGCTTTACTTGGACAACAGCGTGCTCAGCGTGCCAACCTTCTACTGCGTGATTCCGGATAGTCCCTGGTTCTGCTGGATACTTGGCTCTGTGTGCAGGTTAATTTGGATGTGTTGCTGATCTATGGGTCTGCATTCAGGACCACTCCTCATATCCACAGGTTCGGTGAGTGTTTGCACCCAGCTGTCCAATGAGGAGATCTGCCCCACTCATGCACACCAGCAGTGGTCCAATCAGGGACCACTGTGGCTCTCATGCCCTTGTGCACACCAGGCATCCTGGCACCAGTGGTTTAGATTGTGACCAGAAAGTCCCAGCCCACCTCCTGGGTATCCACACACGTGACCTGCAGTAACCCGGGAAAGATGCAGCTTTTGCAGGCAACTGCATGTCCAAAAGAGGAATTCCTGTGTCACAAAGACCAGGGGGAAGGCCAACGGACAAGATGGCCAAAGGAGTAGACAAAAGACATTGTGGCCTGGGCGTGACTGACACTAGCCACAGTCATGAGCCAAACGAGGTAAGAACATTGTCCAGTCACCAAAAATGTCCTAGTGGATAACTATGGGCCGAAAACACAAGGATCCCATTGCACATTACAGTAATATACTTTGCGTAGTGATAAAATGTTACCAAAGAGGCAACAAAGTCAAGAGACTAAGAGAAACACATTTTCTAAGTACTGAAAGCTTGAAGGATGTGTCAGTTTCCCTGTAATGATGAGTGAAAGCGCAGTAGAGTGCAGCTGAAGGCTATGCTGCATTGGAAACAGTCAGGTCAGGATGCGTAAACAAAGGCAAAAGGTTTGTGGGGACCACAAGTATAGAGGTAATTTAACAGTAAGAGACATGTTCCCTATCAAACATCATGTGATCTAGTGAGGTCTTAGGGAAGATAAATAGTAGGAACATTCTGACAGCTCATTGTTAAACACTTGCTGAAGATGACAAACAACTATTTCCGTTTTCAATCACATGGAAATGCTGTGAATGAGTGCATGAGCTAATAGAGCTGCACTCAATAGAACTAAAATAGTCGAGGTACATTGTCTTCATGATCCAGTATAAGCACATGGCCAGTTACTGTCACCTTATTTCAGGATCTTGGGAATATGCCAGTTATAGTCATTATATACTTAATAAAGGTTTTTTCATAGTATGCCAAATGTAACCTGGCATATGCAGAAGGTGCAATGATATGATATGTCATTTATAACGTGCCTCTACACAAGTGTTTCTAGGCGCAACAAGAGAAGGGAGGCAAACAGATTGAGGACAAGACAAATGATCTTACTAGGCCTTGTGGCATTCAGATCATGCACGTGCAACAACACAAAGTGCAGGTGGAAGGGAGAGGGGGTGCCAGGGAGAGGGAAGGTGGAACTGAAATTAGGGCAGCATTGCTCTGAGTAAGTGCAGCCAGGTCGGCGCGACTCTGGGTAAGTTCAAGAAGGCAGGGGATTGCAGAGTTACAGTCTTTAAGTGCACGGTAGGCCCAGAGGCAGTGCAGGGGAGGCTGATCATGGAGGAGCCTGGTACACAGTGAGACTCTGAGGGTAGATAAGCAACCAGGCGGTGCAGCAGACAGGTAGGTCAGCAGGGGAAGGAGACAGAGAAAGCAGAGAAAGCAGAGGGGAAAAGGATGGTCTTGAGCTGCTTCCAGACTTTCAGGTGGTACGACTCAAGTTTGAGAGGGGCAGGGAGGCCATTACAGAGGGAGGCAC
Organism: Ambystoma mexicanum; assembly: GCF_040938575.1. Lineage (NCBI taxonomy): Eukaryota > Metazoa > Chordata > Amphibia > Caudata > Ambystomatidae > Ambystoma > Ambystoma mexicanum. The sequence continues at coordinate 1,103,081,447 of NC_090930.1, read as the reverse complement.
CTGTGGAGGAGAGAGATCTACCCCCCACTCTCTGACCTGGAGAAGCGTCTGACCCTCAAAGAGTTGGAAGTAGCTGAGCGAAGGGCTCAAGATGGAAGGTATTTTGGAAGAGAGAGTTGGATGTAGTGTGAGCCACAGTCCCAGAAAAACTTGTGGATGATGCAGAGGGTCTTGAACTTGATCCTTGCAGCCACGGGGAGCCTGTGGAGAGATTTCAGGGCTGCAGAGATACAGTCCCTGGGCTTGAGGCCAAGGATAAGTCTCACAGTCATGTTCTGGATTAGTTGCAGAGGGCATAGAGCAGAGGAAGGTCGATTGAGAAAGAGGCTGTTGCAGTATTCCAGCCTAGAGAGAACCAGGGCTCTGGAGACTGTGAGCCTCTGGAGCTCGAGCAAAGTGAGAAAAGGAAGAATACCTCTGAAGAGATGCAGCTGGTAGTGGGCCTTCTTGGCAAGGTCCCTGATGTGAGGAGAGAAGGAGACAGTGGAGTCGAAGATGACACCAAGGTTTTCTGCCTCACAGGAAGGCGAAGGAAGAGGGTCCAGTGTTATCCTGTTATATCCCCACACACCAGGTATAGTAATAAAATGCAAGGTACAGTCTTAGATATTCTGGGCTGCCCTCATATGCCAAATACAGCCCAAAATACCCCAGCAGTGCCACCTAACTGCGATTAATGTTTCAAATGCATAAGAAAGTTGTCATATTGCTATTTCCCACAATATCCTGAAACACGTCACTAACCTTCCAATTCCCAAGCCAAGCATGCGAACATTGACCTCCACCAGGTGGTGCCGGCAGTAATGTTGGTGGCCCCAACCTCACAGCACCAGGGGGCACCAGCCGTTATTGCGGTGGCCTTAGCCTCAAACACTATCAAACATCAATCATGACCATGGCTCTCTCAAGCACCACTAGCTGGACTCAGGCCATGATCTCATTTTCACGCCATGAAATGTAACAGGATTGGTTAGTGACTGCACCTGTCATGTAGTGGGAAAACAGGCATTTCACTGTCAAAGTTGTTGAGATAGAACAACAGTACTACTGCACTTGGGTAGATTGTGATGACTGGCGGGGCTTTGCGCTGGAAGTGTGTGCCATGGCCTTGTCTCATGCCACAAGGGCAGGTGGGGGTTTCTTGTGTATTTCACCAGAACGCAATCTGGAACATGCCCTGAATCACTCTGGAAGGACGTGAGGGGTGGCTGGAAATCACAGCTGGATGAACTAGAGGATTACCCTCTCATGGTAAAGGTAACATTTGTGAAGGATTAGTGCACACATACTATCTGGGAAGATTTGCCATGCTCTCCACCTGGAAGAGCTTGAAAATATAGCCCATGCTCCACTAATGGCAATTTGTGAAGCATAGCGTGTTGCTGTCGCTAACCATTTTGTCACAGTCACAAAAATTGACAGAGGATGACACTACATGATCAGGTTCAGATACAACAAATCTCCATCCGAGTTTCTAGTTATGTATAAACGCACCGTTCCAGTGTTACAAATTCGGTCTTGTTGGTCACATAATTGTTCCGCCTACTTACACCAGACTACACCTCAACACTTTTGACAACAGTATGCAGTGAAAACCTAGGACAAATTCGGGCCAGCTGGGCACATAGCGAGTCTCAAGCACTCACTGTATCCCCTGACCTCTCTCAGCACCCGTCCACCTCGTGGAATGCTTTCTACTAGAGCCTGGACAGCCCTGTTAAGCCTTATTATGGCCAAGTGCACAAACGCATTCTAATCCTACTCCGTGATCGCCAACACTCTGGACTTTGGTCCCAGAGGGAGCTCCCACCACTAGCACATTGAGAATATAATAATGGTTAAAGGGGCTATATAAATGACAGCTACAATACAATACAATATGTGCTGCACTGTTAGACAACCCATTTGCTGCCATCATATGTCATGCACATTCTCACATTCCATTGTAATGCCAAAACAACAGTTAATGGTGTATGTACCCTTGTCTCTCCCCCAGTCCTGTAGCAGCCAACAGGAGACCTGTAAATGCCTCAAGAAGGGGTGGTAACTTACAAAAGTAATCCAGCTCTCTCTCAAGAGCCTCTGATACTTTTGGTTTTGAGACTGCCTCTGTGACTGAACCAAAGGTCGCATAGGCAGTGCCAGCAACAGCAGGGGGATTGCTAAGGGTAATCAGCTGGTATCCCCGGTGACCCCCAAATTTCATCCCTGGGCAGTGCCTGGTTAATGAAATTAGACATATGATCCACTCTTTCACATGTACTCCATGCAATTATGGTTAAGGATAAAAAGACATTGTAAAACCGGAGGAGCTAAGATTGTATGCCTCCAATTTGCAATAAGAAGATCTCGTTGTCACGTAGCTTTGCTTAGCCTTTTGGATTGACATTCCAGTATCTTGCGGCCATGTACTGCCCAGAGACTATTATTTAATATTGGTTGACTAACACTGTTTTAGTAAGTCATTCCTACATGCCCCAACAGTTTATCTTGGGTTGAGGTTTGTGGTGTCAGCAGTTGCTATCAGTCACTGCTGCAGTTATCATGCTCGCCAAATCTGTAAGTACGCAGTTTACATGTTGTGCAGCCAATTGACTAGCTAGAATCACCTGTCTAGCTGTAGCCTGCGTTCTTTCTCTCTCTTTATCCAAGTCTGTTCACCTTAGTTGTGTAGTACAACGTCTGCTGAGACCCCCAGAAGAATAAGAGTCAGGGTTTTCTATTTTTGTCTATTCATCAACCACCCGAGAGAGATCATCAGTGTTCATGGAATGATCGCCCAGCCTAGTGGGGGTCCTGGATTCGAGCCTATGTGAAATCATATCTAGAGAAATACAACATCCTACAAGCATGTTTGTGATAGGCACACTTTATCGATATGCAAAGCCCAAGGTTCTTAGGATGCCTAGAAGCAGGTAAAGGGAATGCAGACCCCTGCAGATAATGCATCTACTGACTAACAACATCCGTAAAAGGGCTGGCTTCCATAAATGGGTGGCTTCCATAAATGAGGAGGTTGCTCAATGTGCCCATATGCTTTTGAAACAAATGTGATCAATTTTGGAAATGTAGGTACTCATGAAGTAGGAACATTCATTAACTGCAATTCAATATGTGTTACGTATTGCATGATTTGTATCTGTGGTTCCCATTATATTGGTAGCACAATACGTGCTTTAAGAATCAGGATCCGGGAACATACGAGTACGATCTCTAGTCAAGACGCCAACTATCCATTGGCCATGCATTGGCAAAGGTATCACCAAATGGACAACTCCAAGGATTTGTGGTTTGTGGGAATGATACAAGCAACCTTGAAGCCTAGGGGTGGGAACTGTGAACTGATGTTGAGGCAAAAAGAGCCTCGCCTTATCTGTAAATACAGGACAGTACATTTTGGTCTTAACACAGACTGCACGTTTTCTGTGTTTTTGTGATTGTGTAACTACACACACAAACCTAGATATTGAGGTGTATCTAGAATGGAAATTAACAAGTGACACTTTGGTCTATACAATTGTAATCTAAAGATGCTTTCACAATTGGTTTTTAAACAACTCTTTGAGCCTTAAATGTCAATTTGCACTATTGTTCAATTACACATATAAACCTTGATATTGAGGGTCATACAGAAAATTAGTTGGTGGCACTTTGTACAACACAATTGTAATCTAACAAAACCCTCACAATTGGTCATCTGATAACTCACTGATCCTCAAATGTTAATTGTCAGCTCTCGTTTCCACTATTTCTCCTGTGTGAATTAAGGTTGTACATATTAAGACTTCTATGCATATCCATGTGGGTCGCAATGTAGTACGGAGCAAATTGTTCACATTGATATCCAGGATTCCTAGTTTATTAATGCATGTCCCCCTGACACCTATCTGGGGAACAACAGAGCCAAGGCTTGGGTTTGAGACGTATAGCCCTAATAATTGGAAACTCTGCACAAGCAAACACTTGTTTCAGGTTAGCAGTCTTACATTTGACCCTTTCCCTATGAAAGACTGCGGGCGCATGCAGTCCATTATTAATTTCATCCTAGCATATCAGTTGCAAAGTACAAAGGGAGAACAAACACATGTTATTATCAAATATGTGGGATTCAATTTCTAATGTTAATACTCTTCGCGGTTCATGTTCTTTGTCAATCCGCAATCTGTTAATTAGACCAAACCAAGATGGCGGCTGCAACTCGGCTCACGGCCTGGCCACAATCACTTCCGGGTTCTTCTGAACAGTTCAAAAGAACATTGTTACGTGGCAGTCGCCCCAGAGATTTCAGGCACAGCGAGCAGCTAGGGACGATAGATAAACTTTCCCCGCTATTGGCTTGGACGTTAATCATCTATGTAACTTATTGGTCTCACCACATTAGCAAAGGGCGGTTTCTTATACTTTTGCCCCCCCCCCCTTTTTCCCATTGGGTTTCTTAACTTTTGCAGATCAAGTTGAGAACAGTGAACTTGCGGGTAACAAGATTCACAGAACAAAAAAGTGGTTGTTCCTAAAGAGTCCTTTAGGAACTCCCGTCCCCTGCACACTTTCTAATGTCTGAAGATCAGACCAAACATTCAAGTAGGTAATCAATAGTTCATATTAACCATTTGGTATAATTGACAATTTGATATATGAAACTCTCTTTTTCAATATTTCAGTAAAACACAATATTTTATTATACAAATAAAGAAGCCCAACGCGTTTCGAGTCACAAACTCTTCTTCAGGGGCAATATCACAATTCATCAGATTTCTAAAAAGTAGAAAAGAAACATCTTAGTGCAAAATATCACACTGTAATTCAACAATAAAGTATTCTTTAACACAGTAACTACTTTTTAGCAATTTTTAACAAATCACGTATTAATACATACTTAGATCAATCAGGGTCCTCTATATCCTAGAGGTAAATCAGCTAGTGTAGCTATTATTAGAAATGTGGAGAAAAAGAGCTTGGCTTGGCTCAAAATAACCAGAATTCTATCAAATCAATCCGCACATGCAGTCAAGAGAGAGAGATTGCTGTCAAAAGGTCTTTACTCAGTATGGTCAGAAGAAAAGCGGACAACACTTACCCCAGCAAGTGGGTGTCTAGATAGGGAAACAATCCTAGAGGTATATATATTCATGAAGTAAATGATTGATAGGACCCCGCGTCCAACAGTCGATCAATATTAAGTCTGCAATACAAGTAATAACTCTTATTAGGAAAAGAAGTAGAGCCTCGGTGGAATGTAGTAAAAGACAATAGATAAACACTTATATCAATAATAATGTCCTGCTCGACGGTACCCAGAAAAAGTCCTAAACGCAAAAAGCTGAAAGTAAGAAGAAAAGGATAAGTGCTAGTTCGAATAACGAGTCAGTCCATGGTACAGGGAAAAGTACCTAAGCTACTTACAGAATTCACCAAAGATCAACAAACGTGGGAGCCGAGGAGCGACACATCTCACCAAAGTAGGATGCGTTGTTCCAATGGGTGCCTTTTATTTATACTCAAAGGAGTGTAAAGGAGTGCATGCGCAGAAGATTGCGCGTGCGCCTAAGGAAAAGGTCAAGAGCGTCATAAGGCTTGCGTCATATGCGAACATACGCAATACCCTAAGGAAGGAAAGTAAACACAGCGCCGTGACATATCAAGAAGGCGTATGCGTGTGCGTTTGATGAAAAGATGTAGGGCGTCATGAGAATGATGTCATTTATCATGCGCGAACGCTTTAAAAAGTAAAAGTATTCACGTAAAGAAGGAGAGTAGCGTTAGGAAGTAAGCAAAGTGTGGAATACTCATAACGCCGTCAACATAGTGACACGATCTGCGTCAGAAAGTGATGGTGGCTGTAAAAAACTACGGAAAAGGAAGTAGCGTAAGACAGTAAAATACTAATTATGTAAAAGAATAAGCAATGGAGATGATAAAGTAAGTGAAGGTCAGTGAAATTGTCAGTCTTCCTACAGGGACTATGTCATAAATGTCCAAAACTGAGGAGTCTTTAGAATATACATGTACTGCCTGCCCACCTAGGGGCGTACAATCTTACACAGTCACATGAAAAATAGACCTACTACAAAAGTTTGGAAATAAAATAAAGTTACATTTTTTATGATGAAAGGCAGTAAATTTGGATACATGATTTATAAACTTTATAAACAAATTTATAAAAAAGGGCCCAGATAATAGTCTTCATTCATCCCCAAAGGGGAGAGGGAGTCGGGTCAATGAATCCAAAAAAGTTCTCTCTGGGCTAGTAACTTCTGTAAGTTACCTCCTCGAGGAAGTGGATGTATAGTTTCTAGTATTTCAAAGTGCATTTGTGCTACTGTATGTTGATGGTCTCTGAAGTGTCTGTATACTGGTGATTTAATGTTTTTTGTGCGAATATTAGACTTGTGTTCTGTCCATCTCTCCTTTGCTTTCCTGGTGGATTTGCCAACATAATGTTTCCCGCATGGACAGCGTAAGGCATAAATAACATTTTTAGAGTCACATGTAGCGTATTGTTTCAGAGGTATCTTTTTGCCAGTATTGCCATGGCGGATGTGATCGCCTTTAATCACATTTGAACAGTGTTGGCAATTAAGGCATGGAAAAGTCCCATTTTTGATTTTACACAGCACAGTTTGATTACCAGGTTTCTGTTTTTCAGCCTTAATCAATTTGTCGCGAAAGTTTCTGCCCCTCTTGTATGCCAGCATTGGTGGTTCCGGAAAAAGGTTGCTCAGGTGTGGATCTGTTTTTATGATCTCCAAGTTTTTGTGAATAATTCTCTTGATTTGAAAACTCTGACTGGAATATTTCAAAGAATGAATTAAGTTAGTTTTCTTCATTTTGGCTTTTGGGTCCAGGAGGTCCTCTCGGCTATGCAGTTCAGTTCTGAGTATGGCTTTATCGATCAGGTCTCCAGGGAAACATCGGTCTCTGAATCTTGTTTTCATGTTGATGTATTCTTCCTCTAGTTTGTCTGCTTCCGAAGTAATTCTTTTCACTCTGAGAAGTTGACTGTAAGGTAAATTTTCTTTAAGATGTTTTGGATGAAAACTTTGGAAATGTAGACTACTATTCACATCTGTCGGTTTCCTGTAGATCTATGTTTTAAGACCCTCATTTGTAATTTCAATGGTGACATCCAGAAAATGTACAGATGGTTTACCTATGTCCATTGTCAACCTAATCCTGTCGTTACATTTGTTGAGGTATTCCCAGAATTTCAAAAGTTCTTCTTCGGTTCCTTTCCATATGCCGAAGATATCATCAATGTATCTAAACCAGTTCTTTGATTTTTTTTTTTAAATTCTGGGAATACCTCAACAAATGTAACGACAAGATTAGGTTGACAATGGACATAGGTAAACCATCTGTACATTTTCTGGATGTCACCATTGAAATTACGAATGAGGGTCTTAAAACACAGATCTACAGGAAACCGACAGATGTGAATAGTAGTCTACATTTCCAAAGTTTTCATCCAAAACATCTTAAAGAAAATTTACCTTACAGTCAACTTCTCAGAGTAAAAAGAATTACTTCGGAAGCAGACAAACTAGAGGAAGAATACATCAACATGAAAACAAGATTCAGAGACCGATGTTTCCCTGGAGACCTGATCGATAAAGCCATGCTCAGAACTGAACTGCATAGCCGAGAGGACCTCCTGGACCCAAAAGCCAAAATGAAGAAAACTAACTTAATTCATTCTTTGAAATATTCCAGTCAGAGTTTTCAAATCAAAAGAATTATTCACAAAAACTGGGAGATCATAAAAACAGATCCACAACTGAGCAACCTTTTTCCGGAACCACCAATGCTGGCATACAAGAGGGGCAGAAACTTTCGCGACAAATTGATTAAGGCTGAAAAACAGAAACCTGGTAATCAAACTGTGCTGTGTAAAACCAAAAATGGGACTTTTCCATGCCTTAATTGCCAACACTGTTCAAATGTGATTAAAGGCGATCACATCCGCCATGGCAATACTGGCAAAAAGATACCTCTGAAACAATACGCTACATGTGACTGTAAAAATGTTATTTATGCCTTACGCTGTCCATGCGGGAAATATTATGTTGGCAAATCCACCAGGAAAGCAAAGGAGAGATGGACAGAACACAAGTCTAATATTCGCACAATAAACATTAAATCACCAGTATACAGACACTTCAGAGACCATCAACATACAGTAGCACAAATGCGCTTTGTAATACTAGAAACTATACATCCACTTCCTCGAGGAGGTAACTTACAGAAGTTACTAGCCCAGAGAGAACTTTTTTGGATTCATTGCCTCGACTCCCTCTCCCCTTTGGGGATGAATGAAGACTATTATCTGGGCCCTTTTTTATAAATTTGTTTATAAAGTTTATAAATCATGTATCCAAATTTACTGCCTTTCATCATAAAAAAATGTAACTTTATTTTATTTCAATTCTTTTGTAGTAGGTCTATTTTTCATGTGACTGTGTAAGATTGTACGCCCCTAGGTGGGCAGACAGTACATGTATATTCTAAAGACTCCTCAGTTTTGGACATTTATGACATAGTCCCTGTAGGAAGACTGACAATTTCACTGATCTTCACTTACTTTATCATCTCCATTGCTTATTCTTTTACGTAATGAGTATTTTACTGTCTTACGCTACTTCCTTTTCCGTAGTTTTTTACAGCCACCATCACTTTCTGACGCAGATCGTGTCACTATGTTGACGGCACTATGAGTATTCCACACTTTGCTTACTTCCTAACGCTACTCTCCTTCTTTACGTGAATACTTTTACTTTTTAAAGCGTTTGCGCATGATAAATGACATCATTCTCATGACGCCCTACATCTTTCCATCAAACGCACACGCATACGCCTTCTTGATACGTCACGGCGCAGTGTTTACTTTCCTTCCTTAGGGTATTGCGCATGTTCGCATATGACGCAAGCCTTATGACGCTCTTGACCTTTTCCTTAGGCACAATCGCAATCTTCTGCGCATGCACTCCTTTACACTCCTTTGAGTATAAATAAAAGGCACCCATTGGAACAACGCATCCTACTTTGGTGAGATGTGTCGCTCCTCGGCTCCCACGTTCGTTGATCTTTGGAGAATTCTGTAAGTAGCTTAGGTACTTTTCCCTGTACCATGGACTGACTCGTTATTCGAACTAGCACTTATCCTTTTCTTCTTACTTTCAGCTTTTTGCGGTTAGGATTTTTTCTGGGTACCGTTGAGCAGGACATTATTATTGATGTAAGTGTTTATCTATTGTCTTTTACTACATTCCACCGAGGCTCTACTTCTTTTCCTAATTAGAGTTATTACTTGTATTGCAGACTTAATATTGATCGACTGTTGGACGCGGGATCCTATCAATCATTTACTTCATGCATATATACACCTCTAGGATTGTTTCCCTATCTAGACACCCACTTGCTGGGCTAAGTGTTGTCCGCTTTTCTTCCGACCATACTGAGTAAAGACCTTTTGACAGCAATCTCTCTCTCTTGACTGCATGTGTGGATTGATTCAATAGAATTCTGGTTATTTTGAGCCAAGCCAAGCTCTTTTTCTCCACATTTCTAATAATAGATACACTAGCTGATTTACCTCTAGGATATAGAGGACCCTGATTGATCTAAGTATGTATTAATACGTGATTTGTTAAAAATTGCTAAAAAGTAGTTACTGTGTTAAAGAATACTTTATTGTTGAATTACAGTGTGATATTTTGCACTAAGATGTTTCTTTTCTACTTTCTAGAAATCTGATGAATTGTGATATTGCCCCTGAAGAAGAGTTTGTGACTCGAAACGCGTTGGGCTTCTTTATTTGTATAATAAAATATTGTGTTTTATCGAAATATTGAAAAAGAGAGTTTCATATATCAAATTGTCAATTATACCAAATGGTTAATTTGAACTATTGATTACCTACTTCAATGTTTGGTCTGATCTTCAGACATTAGAAAGTGTGCAGGGGACGGGAGTTCCTAAAGGACTCTTTAGGAACAACCACTTTTTTGTTCTTACATATCCAACCTAGATGCCAAGGTTGAGCCTTTGCCCCCCGCACCTCAAAACTCCATATGAACATTGTAGAATGTCTTCAACAATACCCTTGCAGGTATTTTACCAAAAGAACCTTTAAAATAGGTGTGCCTTAGTGTTATCTGCTGTTCTGGGTAACAAGATTCACCCCAGACAAGGAGGTCTAATTGAGAGGGTGTGTCAAGGGACAACTTACAAATAATAGGTGAGTTGAACCAAATGAAGTGTATAGCTTCTATTGCTATTCATTTCAGTTCACTTCATCAACCACAAATAAAGGGGGTGTACAGAATACAGTCAAGGTAGGCGGCCATGATCAATGATTATGATTTGCCGGTCTAATCCACTTCAAAAATAGTCCACTATATTTGCATTGCTTAAATATGCACCTACATCTATTCAACTATTCATCTCTTTACAGGCATTTAGTGTTCATTGCATGACTAAGCATGCCATATGATGCACTTGGCTGTGGTGTCACCCATTGGGGTATTACACATATGGTGAAATTCCTAGAATTTGGTTATTGTGAACAGGGGGAAATTCATTTGAATTAGCTTCTACAGTGGAGGCCCACCCTCAACATGAGTAGTGTTTAGTCAGGTAGACTGAAAGGGTTAATTTTGTAAATGACAATAGATCATTTGCATTCTCACTATGTGCTATATATCCTTTTGTTTCCCTATTATGGATTGTTGGTGATTTGGCGACCTTGTTGACATCAACCTTTGAATGGTAAAATTATGTAATTTTAAAATTGTTCAACTAAACATTTGGTCTATCTGATATTTGTTCCTGCACCTAAATGCCCCGTTTTTTGCTTCTGGTGCACTTCATTAAATTCATTGTGCATATCCATTTTCTGTGATAATACATATACATTTACCAGCCTGCAAGAAGACCTTCTGGTCGAAACATGTGTCAGATATCTTTGTTCGCATTAAACATTCTATTCAATTTAATTCCATGTGTGCGCGCAGTGTGGTTGTGAAGAATCTCTGTACTCAATTACTTGTTGGTTACCCTGGGCATAGGGTTCGAACCTTCACCACAACCCGCAGCATCTCCGTTAGAGCCACTACCAAGTTTCCACCGTTATTTAGGGTTTATTAGTTACACATTCAAGATAGAACATTGACAAGCGCTAAGTGGTTCCAGCCTTATGCCATATAATTAATGTTGTCCTTAAAAAGTCTTGGACGAGGAGCCCCCACAATACAGGAATTATGTTGCATACTTTCTGTTTTCAGAACTGTGAATACTCCTGCCATCCGATGTTCTGTAGTTTTACTGCACACCAGGGTCAGACTCATGCATAAAATCATTTCTACTAAACAAATGTCTGCTTTGCTTCTCAAACACATTTCTCATATCCGATTAATTTATTCCATTCTTATTTTTTTTGTTGAAGTTTTATTTAATTATTTGTACTATCTTTTGCTTATTCCTGTTCATATTTCCTTGAAGGGCATTTCTGCAATTGTACATAAGGCTCACAGTTTTGTGATATTTATTTACAGTGTCCATCTATATTTATAGATATTGATTATTTGGAGATATATCTGCATATGTCCATATTTGAACTTAAACGCCAAGTAGCACAAAATAATAGTGAATATTATCCAGCCAAGAAAGAATTATTAAGCTGCAGTGCTAACAAATACAACACACATGATTAACACAAACGACGCTTACAGTTGTAGAAAAGTGGCAAAATTAACAAAAAACATCTGCTCTAGAGTGTGAGTCTAGTACTAAATAACAGAGATCAACTATCCAGTTTAAGGCAAGGCCACAGACAAGTAGGGTCTACGTGCGGATGCCACCCTAGACAGACACCCAGCACTGAAGTTGGGTTGGAATTGGCATACACTGCGCGTTTTGGTGGAGGTTGCAATGTGCACCACCTTGTTTCCCCAAGTCATTTTCTATTTTCAGCCAGGTGCATGACTGCTCAACATTTAACAACATGTATATTTCTTATGCATGTGATTTTTGATTCGAAGCCACAAGGCGAAAGAAATGTAATTTCTATTTCTAGCAAGGTCACCCAGGTGAAATGGACATATTTTAGACAAAATCTTGAGCCTCACACTGAGTGCGGGCTGTATGGCCATTATGGGAAGAGGGCATGGCAGCCCGTGGCCCATATAACTGCAAATACTCGGTGGCTCCACAAACTCCACACTGATAAATAACCCAAATTTCATTTGATTCTGAGATTTGGGGCCTGTTTCGTGGAACCTTTAGCGTGGTGCAAAGTCAATTTGCACTACGCTAAAGGTTCCATGAATTAGACCCTTACATTGTCCATTGGAAAAGGACTTTGGACCACTTCAGCCATCATTAAATAATATTAATACCTATATTTTGGCAAAATATCTTTAAATTACAATTTGTTGACTTCTTTCGATCTCTGTATATCACATCTGCAATCTAATAGGTTCTGATCTAACATGAAGCCCTTAAGTGGCATCTACATATTCTAAGCCCAACATGATGGTGAGATTCAGTGCCATCAAGCTGGCCCCCGGACATCCTGCTGGACAGTCGTCCCAGAGCACCACACTGTTACGCATCACGCCCATCATAGCAGCCCTGCCGCAGTCTGAGTTCGGTTCAAGTTGTGCCTATGGCCTGTTGCGCTGCCACTTGATGTTGGATCCAGTCTGATGGAGATACTGCTGTGTATTTGCATTCAATCAGAGGTTCCCTTTTGCCATGGAGTCAGGGTCAGCATGCATGCCAGCAATCCAGTAAATGTTTCTTCGGGTTCTAAGTTGTCTGCCAGGTTATCAGGAGCTATTAATTGTCCTGTATACATATTTACTGAATCCTCCTGGTTGTCCTGTCCTTCCTTCCTGTCTGATGGCTTGTTGAGGATATGTATAAGGGTGGCCAATGCAGAGGCAATGCTCCCTGTTCCTCTCACTAGGGGTGTTGCTTGGCCTGAAAAAGAACTGGGGATACGCTAATGTCGGGACTTTTTGGAACTCTGGGCTAGCTATCCTTTTGGTGGTAGCCTCTGAGCTTCTATCTACAACCAAAAGATCAGGGGCTATATCTCCTGTTAGCCCCATCCCTAGCAACGCTGCAAGCATTATCCTCATTTTTTGGGATATACCAGTCTGGTCAATGAAGTCTGACCCTAAAGTGATCTTCCGCCTGGGGTGTTTGTGCATTTGGAGCTTTTGCTCACAAAAGGGGTCTTGCAGATGGACCCGTTAGTGCCAGCTAGTGTTCACCCTTAAACAGAGGTTTGAAAAAGTGAAATAAATGCTAGAAACGGTCAGGCTTTGCATGGGCTGAGAAATGCAGCCCTGCATCTGTTCTGACTCCTATCTGCAGTACGATTTCCTCAGTACCTGCCCCATACCACACAATACATAAATACCATTATGGCAGTGCCTGGAAAATGCAGATCCCATGCCTAAACAAAAGTCAAAACAGTTGGCCTTGTCAATGCTTGTTATCATAAATATGCTGCCTCTTGCACCGCTGATGAGACAGGGCCACCTCTGCTTCCTAGTGTAGCCAGAGGCCACAATAAGGTTGTGAAATAATCCCTTAGACTGGTATGACATGTCAGTGTGCCTCAAAGACATCAATTTATGGATGTAGTATAACTATTGATGCTCAAGAGAACTAAGTCTGAGGTCATAATGATGGGCTATTGAAAGAATAATGGTCTACCTTTTGACGGGGGTCAAATCCTGGCCGCCACCCCAGGGCTGGGTTGGACAGTAAAACATAAGTTCATCGTCTTTGATATGATCCTGTTCTCTAGGCCTTTTCACACCTTTTTGAAAAGTCGCATCTGGGCGTTTCTGCTTGTGGTCACTGTTGTACTGCGAACTGCTTCCCATTATGCTCTCTCCCACTCTCTTGGCCCCCACCCCACTGGGAGTACCGCTGTACTGTTGTGTGTCACCTGTCTGCTCACCTCTTGTGTTCCCGATTGTGTGACCCCTGCCCTCCCTCCCCTGCGCTGCTGCCTTGGCGGCGCTGGGCTGTGCATTGTCTCCTCCCTCTTTCGCTCCCTCGTCCTCCCTCGTCCTCCTACTTTCCTCCTAGCACCCTCTGTGGTGCTTTCCATTTCTCTCATCTTCTCCAACTGCTACTCTGTCTCCTGTCTTAACTCGCTCACTAAGTCTGGAAGTTCAAGAGGGATAACCTGGTCTCCAACCCAGGCCCACCCTAAATCGCTGACATCTACATCAGTGCTTCCTCCAGACATACTCTCACCAACATCCTCGTTGTCGTTCCCTCACCGGACCTATAGACCCCTCATATGGTCTCGGCTCTCTCTCCTATCTCTTCCTCTCGCATTAATGGTGGCACTCGGTGCGAGGTCCATTTAGCCCCCTTCCACTCCTCTAAGACCATCATTAATGTCTATCTGAAAGGCACCGTCTTGCTCCAGGGCCCTCAGCCCAATCTCCTCCTTTTCGAGAGGCGTCTCCCGCATCTTATCAACTTCCTTCTCCCATTTCTCCTACTAGCATCTCTCAGGCTACTATGCCACCTCGGCCCACTCTCTGGCCACTCTACAACTTCCGCTGGGTGTACCTCCAGCCTATACCCCATTCCAGAAGTTTTTGAAATGTGGCAACCTGCTCCATGTCGCTACTCTAATCTCTCGCACTGCTGTCAAACACTCCATCTGCCACCTTCTCGAGCAACCTGACCTTGACATCCTCGCTCTCACAGAGACATGCTTCACGGCCAGCTCTGTCACTTTTGACACTTTCCTCCCTGATGGCTACAAGATCCTCTCCAAACCCAGAATCAACCGACCCGAAGGCGGTGTAGCTCTCATCTTTCTGAAGGGGCTTCCTGCTTCTGTCATTCCTATGCAGGCCTGCTCCTCGTGTGAATGCCTGGTCTGCAGGCTCCCCATCTCTCCTGGCCTCTCTCTGACTGTGGCCTCCATCTACAGGCCACCTGGCCAGGTCGCCCTCTTCCTCTCAGAGTGAGCTGACTTCTTCTGTTCTCTCCTTGCCTCTACCTCTCAAATCTCTGCCTCGGAGACCTCAACGTCCACTTGGTTGCTTCTTATCCCTATTCTTATTTCCCCAGCTATGAGAATCTGTCTGAAGCCTACCTTCAAGTGCAATGCTTGGTCTGATTCCGACCTCGCTGCCTGAAAAACAAGTGCAGGGTGGCTGAGAGGAAGTGCAGGGCTCTGGGCGCATCCCCTGACAAACTGTCCTGCCGCCTGCTCCAAAGGCCATACAGACTCTCTGTCCTGTCCAAGAAGAGAGTTCACATACAATCCCATGTCTTTGCAGCCTCTAATAACACAGCCAAACTTTTTAAAATCTGCCAATCCTTCTGCAGTCTCTATCTCTCCTGTTCCCTCCCAGGCCCTCTGTATGACCCTGGCTTCTCACTTCACTACTAAAATGCAGGAACTCCTATCCACTTTCTCCTCCTTCTCCTCTCCCCCTACGTCTATAGGCCCCCTTACGGCTGCCTATCCCTGTCCTCCTTCTTTCTCTTCTTTCTCTCCGACAAAACCTGACGATGTCGCTATACAAGTCTGATATATGAAAGTGTTGTCCAAGCAGGTGCTCGTCTGCTCCTCCAGAACCATCAAGGAACACATCCACACCTTTGCACCAGCCTTGGCCGATTCTGCTATCACTCTTTCGCCACTGGATCTCGCTTGTGCACCCTCCACCCCCTTAAAAAGCCTTCAGCTGATCCCACCTGCCTGGCTAACTACCACCTGATCTCCATCACTCCTTTCCTGGGCAAACGCTTGGAAAATCTGGCCATCTCCCAAATTACCCTCCATACTGAATCTTTTGGTTGCCAGCATGACTGTCCATGTGGCTTCAGAGCAGCCAGAGGCATGGAAACTGCTCTCATGAACACCTGTGAAGATCTGCTCTCTAATCTTGATTCCAGCCGTCCTTCTGTCCTCATCCTCCTTGACCTTTCCTCTGATTTTGACACGATCAATAGAACCATCCCAATCAATCTCCTCTAACTTTTAGTGTTATGCAATGACACTCAGCTCTCTTTCAGGTTCCCCTCAGCCTCCTTTCCTCTCTTGCTCATTCCTGACTATCTATCCATGATTCAAGATTGGTGCATCTCCAATGATCTCTGCCTTGATTCCATTAAGACTGAGATCCTTCTCATTGGGGCTCCTGATCACACTTTCCATCTCTCTCTGTCCGCCCTCCTTAGGGCCCGTTCCTTCACCTTACTGTCAGGCAAAAAAACGTGGTGTCATCTTTGACTCCACTCTCTCCTTCTCTCCACACATCACCGGCCTTGTCAAGATAGCTCACTATCAGCTTCACCTCCTCAGAGGTATTCTTCCTTTTCTCACTTTCTCCCAGAAGCTCACTGTCTCCAGAGCCCTGGCTCTCTCTAGGCTGGACTGCTGCAATAGCCTCTTTCTCAGTCTGCCTTGCTCTAATCTTCACCCTCTTTATTTATTTATTTATTTATTTATTTATTTATATGCTTCTATAGCGCCGTAAGCCGGCAGGCATCAGGGCGCTGTGACACACAATAAGTACGGGTAAATTAGACATCCAGATCTCTGGCTCTGGTGGGTATCAAGAGGACTATTTAAATAGGTGGGTTTTCAGGAGTTTTCGAAATTGGAGGTGGTTTTCTTGGCTTCTCAGAGCTATAGGAAGGGCATTCCATATCTAAGCCGCCTTTACTGTGAAAGATCTGCCCATACCGGATTTGAGCCTGTGTTTCTGTTCGACAAGTAGGTTCTTACCAACTGAGCGAAGATGTCTCTTGGGTGTAGAAAATTCGATATTTTTCTTCAAATAGTGGGGCTCTTTGCCAAAGAGGCATTTGTGTACCAAGGTGAGGGCTTTAAATTCAATCCTGTCTTTGACTCTGAGCCAGTGGAGAGATTCTCTAGCTGTGGTAACATGGTCTCTTCTAGCCAGTTGTTTTACAATCCTGACCGCGTCATTTTGTATGACTTGGCAAGTATGTATGTCTTTGGCGCTTCCCCCTATCAATAGGGCATTGCCATAGTCCAGCCTTGATAGCACTACTGCCCTGGCAATGGTAGCCTTGTTGTTGTCATTCAAGAACGGTCTGATGGCCATCATTAGTCGCAGATAATAGGCAGTGTTCTTACGTAGGAGATTCTCCTGAGCCTCTGAATTAACCGAGGAATTCATCATTATGCCCAGCGTCTTTACTTGACTGGAGACTGTGATGATGGCTTTTTTTATCTGGAATGTTTTATATTCCCCACCCAATTTTTCCAATTGACGGCTGGAGCCAAAAAGCATCAGCTCCGTCTTTGAGTCATTTAGGCACATCCAGTTGGATTGCATCCATTCATCAATTTTACTATATATTGTGCCTAATTTCTCGCTGTCTTTCTGATGTGATCCCTCTATCTCTATTATAAGCTGCGTATCATCTGCATAATTGCAGAAAAACACTTCCAATTCTGTCAGTACGTCACACGGTGCTCGCATGTATAGATTAAAGAACATGGGTGAAAGGCTTGTGCCCTGTGGCACCCCAAACAGAATTTGGGTGGGGGCTGAAAAGTTGTCACCCCAGTGAACTCTGGCTTAACGGTTGGTAAGAAAGAAAACCAGCCACTTCAAGGCCAGGTCCGAACAGCCTACGTTGTCTCTGAGTGCTCTGACCAGCAGGTCATAGTCCACCAGGTCGAAAGCCGCACTTAAGTCTAATAACATCAAAATCCCCATTTTCCCTTTGTCCATGAGGCCCAGCATATGATTGTGAAGGTCCAACATGGCTGTTTCCGTGCTATGAGCAGCTCTGATACCCGATTGCCGATGGTGTAGGGATTCTTGTGTTTCCACGTGGGCCTGTAATTGCTGGGTAGCCAATTTGTCCAGTATTTTCAGGATGAAATTGGTGTTTGTTATGGGTCGTAGATTCCCTGGGTCCTTTGAATCTAGCCCCACCTACTTTACTAATGGTGTGATTGTCACCTTTTTAATTTCTTCCGGAACGGTACCTTCTTTGAATGATGCGTTAATGATCTTAAGTAGTATAGGGGCAAAATGCTCCTTGTGTTGCAGAATAATGTCAGGGGGTAAGACATTTTCCGCGCACGATGTAGGTTTCATAAGATCGAGCAATTTTAATAATTCTGTTTCCGTTATTGGTGTAAACATAAACGTTTCCTGGCTGTGTTTCTTTTTACACTCATAGGTGCTGTCATCCCTTTTTTGTCTAGCTAAAATGATGTTTTGCCTGGTTTTGGCTATTTTTGCTATAAATGCATTTTGAATGGTGTTAAAGTCTTCTTTGGATGGAGCTAGTGATGGTGTGATTGTTGGCGGTATTTCCACACTCTTTAATATTTCAAAAAGTTTGCTAGTTTTGTTGTCTGCTGACTCAATTTCCTTATTAAAGTGGTCAGCTTTAGCTAGTTTGATTTTTTCTTTGTATTTCTTATTAGGTATTTTCCACCGTTCTTTATTTTCAGTGGTTTTGTCTGCGAGCCATTTCCTCTCAAGGGCTCGCTTCTCAATTTTGATTGCCTCTATGTCTGAGTTAAACCAATTCTTATGGTTACTATTTTTTCTGATAAGCTTAGTTTTGAGGGGTGCGATCTCATCTACTAGTAGTTGTATTTGTGCATTATATACCTTAAGCATTTCCTCACAGTTGTCTTGCTCCTGAAAGGAAGTAAGTATTTTATCTAGGCATGGCCGGATGTGGTCTATGGTGATTTTTTTTAAATTTCTACTGGTGACCTTCGAGTGGGGGTTGTCATTGGTGCATGATGCCTGTAGTTCAATATTTAGGGTGACCAAATAATGATCGTTCCATATGCATGGCTCTGTCTTGCAACTAGAGTATATTTAGGATCTTGACCTAATCCAGAACAGGACTCAAGCCCAGGGACATTATCTCTCCAGCCCTGAAATCTCTACACTTGCTCCCAGTGGCTGCAAGCATCAAGATCAAGACCCTCTGCATCGTCCACAAGGCTTTCTGGGGCCCACATTACATCCACCTCTCTCTTCCAAAATACCTTCCTTGCCAAGCCCTTTGCTCAGCTATCTCTAACTCTCTAAGCGTCAGGCGCTTCTCCAGGCAGAGAGTGTGGGTTATATCTCTCTCCTCTGCAGGTGCCTCCCTCTGGAATGGTCTCTGTGCCCCTCTCAAACTTGAGCCGGACCATCTGACATTGCAGAAGCAGCTCAAGACCTTTCTTTTCTCATCTGCTTTCTCTCTCTCTCCCTCCCCTGTTGACCTACCTGTTTGCTGCGCTGATTGTTTGCATGGCTAGCCTCAGAGCCTCACTCGGTACAAGGCTCCTGCATGATCAGTCTCCACTGCACTGCCTCCGGACCTACCACGCACTTGATCTGTAACTGTAACCTCTACAGTCCCCTGCCTCCCTGCACTTACCCAGAGACGTGCTGCCCTGGCTGCATTTACTCAGAGCAATTGCTGCCCTGTTTGCACTTCCCCCCCTCCCTCTCCCTGGCACTTCTCCCTCTCCCTCCTTCCGCCACTGCACTTTGCGCTATTACACTTGCATGATCTGAATGACACAGGGCCTAGTAAGATTGTTTGTCTTGTCCTCCCTCTGTCTTCCCCAAATTGTCTTGTTGTACCTAGAAACACGTGTTTATAGGCGCGTTATAAAGGACATATCATATCATATGATTAATTCTGAAAGTACAGGGAGTTGTGAGGAGCACATCCTACCAACAATTTATTAGGAAAGATCATCTCCTTCATCCAATTCAACCCTCGGAAAGACACTGCCAGACCACGGGAGCCTTGCTGATTGGGCTGCTTCAACATTATCTACCCGAGTACCGCACAAAAGAAATTTGAATATCTCAGTGTACCCAAAGTCAAGCCCAGCAGCGTATGCTTGCTTAAACTTAATGCAGTCCTATGTAATGTAAAGTGGTGTTTTACAGCAAACCACTGCCATTTTACATATACCAGGGTCGTTGGAGGCAGGGCGGGCCTGGCGACTGCCTGCACGCAACAGCACCCCAGGGCGCCAGCTCGGTGGAACCTTTCAAGGGCTACCCCGAGCTGGCGTGGTGGGATAAGAGACCTTTTGAAATTAAATGCACATTTAACAACAATAGGGTGCTGGCATGCTATTGAGATAATGACCTCTCTGCTGCGACGCGGCAGCGGGCGGTTTTCATTAGAATAGGGCGCTGATGCCTGCATCAGCGCCCTATTCCAGTGATTAACTCCCTGCTCAGGAGTGGGGAGATAATCATCTTAATAGAGTGGTGAAGAACCCTATTGTTGCTAAATGTGCCCATGGCCTTCTCCCACCACCGAAAAGAAACATTTGGTACCTCCAACCCCCCCACACTCCAAATGACATGGGGCGCAGTGAGGGGGAGTCAGAGATGGGGCATCAAATTGTTCTTTTTATGCCCAGGGCGCTGCCGCCACTAAGGCCGGCACTGGTTGGAGGTAGACTAAACCATCTTTTATACCATATGTAGATTCAGAATCACATTTGGCAATACACCGATCATTTCAAATTATAACTATTCGTTTTACAAAAATGTTAGTGTTTTGAGTTGTTAAGGTGTGAGCTGAAATTCTTCATACCCCGCCTTAAAGTTAAAAAAAAAATCAAAGAAGAAACATTGGCAAAGCCGACAGTTTGAGCTTTTCTGTAGGGATGGGATAGTCATTTTTCAGGCACTGATATAACAGTTCTAACTCGCCATAGGAGGGCAACAGCTACCAAAAGGTGCATGCACCGGTGTAAAAAACACAGCGCTAGGAAAATGCCCGGCTAGCGCCTATAAAAGAGCCACAAATGTTGGCTTTTATAAAAAAAAAAGTAATTAAAAAAAAGAGCCACAACTGTTGGCTTTGCCAATGCATGTTTCCCAGTCAAAATGCTTAACTTGCACACACAACATGGCTTGCTTTTGTGGATAGTGCTATATTGGCAAAGGCATGTGTAGGCATGTGCATCCGTGATTGAGAAAGGGTAGGAGGGGCTAAGAAGGCCGGGGTTATAATGAGGGCCCATCTGTGCAGGCTAACTTTTACAAAGTTAAGGGCCATCCACTTACAGCTGTTTAAGCGCAGTCTCGTGCACATCAATCTTGTCTCTGGCTCGTACATATTTCATCACAGTTCGGCGGCTCGTAATTTATATCTCAGGCTTCTGCCAGTGTAACAGCTTGTGCTCTGAAAGCTTGTTAACAAAAAAACAGGTTCCCAGAGGTGTAAAGCCAACGCTTAAAAGGGAACTCAATTTATTATATGTTGGCAATGACTGCAGCGTTAATGTAGTAAGTGGCGTTTTACCTATTAAATACATGTTTATAACTTTTGATTTATTTTTTAAAGGGCACTGTGGCTACGTCCTTTAAAACGTCTCAGGCAGGCTTTGCGCCTCTCGCTGGTCATTTCTCACCCTTTGCACAACGGGTTTAAGGGATGATCACGTGTTTCACATTCAAAAAAGGGTTAACAACGTTATGGGTAGTCTATATGAATGTAAGTGACAGATGGTGTATTTTGAGACGAAAATCTGCTCATAGGCTCAGAGGTCAAGTCCTAAAAAAAAGTGGGGGGGGAGCTCATTAACATAAGCAATGGGATGTGACGTAAACAGAAATTAGCATATCACGGAGAAATATGCAAATCTAATTCAGTTGGCTTGGCATCACCAAACAAATTGCACAGGACAAATGGCATTTGCCTTTCATAAAATCAAGCCAACAAAAAACCAAGGGAGGATATTTTTTTCAAATAGTGTATTGAAAACGTTAAAAGGTGTGCATGGTTTAAACGCCAAGAATCAATAACAATGTTTTTCCTGTAACATGCATTCCCGAAGTGGGGCATTTCACCTTTAGTCGTGTGATGTTTATATGGTGCCGGGGTAAAGTGCCCTGCTAACGTATCTGGTGAGCTCAGGTTCGAGTCCAGACAGTGCTCATGTATGTTCATAACATTATATAAACAGAGTAAATCTTTTTGTTTTACACCCAGCCTCTAAAATACTAGTGGGGGGACCATTCCAGATCAGCGTGTACTCTCGACCTGAGCTCTGGATCACACAAACAATCAGGAGAGAATGTGGATTGAAAAAGTCTATGCTGAGTAACTCTGATGAAAATAGACGAGCATATTCAAAGATTGCATTTTACGTAGTGTTTGCAGTTCTATGTGAAAACGCCCTTTTTTTTAAAAAAAAGATTCCTTTATGCCTCTTGTTTGTCACCTCTGGTAAAAACACCAACTCTTTATTGGGGCATGTTTCAGTGTTGACAGTAGAGGTGCTCAAACTTCCCATAATGTGCCCTCTGTAGCCATCCAGCGTTTCTGGTTGGGTTTGACCTGACCAATGGTCGAACACGGCCATCAATCGCGTGACATGGTTTTAGGACCTTCATCCAATTGTAAAGGGCACGGGCGAGTTTCACTAGGAAATCAGAGCCCCTGAGCCATTTTAAAATGGGGTTGAAGGCATTTAAAAGGCTCAGCATGCTTCCTGCTTCCCTACTGAGTTTTGTTTCACTGGTAGTTTTGGAGGAGTTTGAGTGCTTTTGAAAGTTTAGATGAGATTTGGAGGAGTATATTTGTGGTGTTTCATGATCCCTGTTTTAACCTCCTCTGTCTGTGTTCTGAAGGCTCTCTCTCTAATCTTCGCTTTGTACACTTACCCCCTTTTAAAAAACGAATAAAAAAAACCAGTTAATATTCAACCCTTCCTTTGTGCTGCTCAAAAACTTAAATAAAGCCAGAAAAGTTTACAACACTTTTCCTTACCTGGGTTTGTAGTGAAACATGGTTGTGTAAACCGGAGAAGTCTTCCAGTGCTGTGCAGTCGTCATCTCTAAGATTTTAGTTTTTCGAGAACCCTTTCCTGTTGTGTGAGTCTTGCGAGATACTTTTGTATGTCTTTGCCACTTGTTTTGTGTTTTGCACATTAACAACTTATGCCCATTGGACAAACTAGGCACAAGAGGAGGCGGCATATGCTAAGGAGACAGAGCATGAAGAGGGGCAGAAGGGGCATGAGGAGTGGGTTTTGGCTGCCAATCTAGAGGAGGCTGAGGAAGAGTGAGAGCCACTTGAGAAGTACCTGCAAAAGGCACGTGAGTAACTTAAACGTGGACTTGGTGGGGATGAGGAGGCACTCCCAGCGCAGCAGTACTAGCTAGCCACAGAGGGGACAGAGGAGTAGAGGAAAAGGAAGTGGTGGTGGTGATGTAAAAGAATGAAGAGTGCCAGGGGGAGCACCTGGCCACCCTAGAAGACGGCTCAGGAGGAGAGACCTGTGGCACTGCAGCATTGCATACCCATGTGGAGGGTGAAAGGCAGGCTCAAGCTTCCCACAATATGGCAATGTCAAGTCTGAGGATATCGCCACCCATGCCATTACCACTCAACTGGTGATGTGTGTGTGGTACTTCATCTAGCCGCAGGGAGTGTCGGGGCAGGCAGGTAGTGTCAAATACATCCTCTGCCAGAAATCAGTTATTCAGGGTAACCAATGTAATAGTGCCTTGGGTAGCTTCTTGATGTAGAAGCAGTGTAGGCGTTAGAACAATGATGTGTTCAAGAAGTGCACATAACATGCCACAGACAAAGCTAGTACAGCACCCTCCTGCAGCAGTAATGGTGGCCGAAGGGTAAGCCACACTGTAGCAAGTGACCCTCCCTCCCAACTCTAGGCTAGCCCAGCCATCTCCCTAAACCCCATATGTGGCACACCTGAGCCTAAATGGCATCATCAACTAGCACAACCATTTTACCACCACGAGCAGCACAACTTCCTGTTGATGGTAATAGAATACAGGGAGTGGACCACTTAGGCTGAACATTGCAGAGCAATGAGGAATGCACATATCTATTCCGTGCATTGCCCGTCATTTGTCTGACAGTGTGAGCTGAATGACGGAGTAGTGGTAAAACATATGGCGAAGCAGATGTGACAAGATCTACACACAAACAGGTAAGTGTAGTTAAGCTGTTTATTTTATGGACCCCAAAGACGAGCTGCCACCACCAGAGGATCCAGAAATCAACTGGCTGATGTGGAATGTTGATGCCTGAACAGCCATCAACATTCCACACGCGCCTGGACATATTACAACATATCCTCTTCCCTTACATAACCAAAAGTAAACATTAATAGAAATGCAAGGTGAACAGGAATTAACCTAATGGTGAACAAGATAAACAATAGCATGTAACATACCCTTCAAACCATAAACAACAGTATGTCACAATAATGCAAAAAGTAATCAACATAATTGCTCCAGAAATATTGCAACTTGCAACTCCTAACAAATGTAGTCTCTAAATTTTATGGGCGGCCCACACCGCCTAGAGAGACGCCCCACACCATGCCCCACTTCAGCTTGCTGAGGGGGAACAATCTGACTCTCCACATTCAAACCTGTACCTAAGGAGCAAGCAACATCCTCTTCATGTACGCGCACCACTCCTTGCACCACTCCTTGGGAGCCAACTGGATCAAAATCCAGAGCAACATCCTGAGACTCCACATTCAAATCTGCGCCTGAAGCACCAGCAGTCTTGACTCCATCCATCACCACACGTCTCTTACTCCAAACGGAGCCATCCTCCAATTGCACATGACCCTTACCCGTCTTCACCACTCTCCTTGGGGGCAGAAACGTGCTATTGCCCTTGTGAACAAATCTAGGATTTCTAATGTACACAGTATCCTCAGGCCTAACCTGTAATTCTTTCCTGGACTTCTGAGAAGAAACCATAGCTTCCTGGCATGCAAAAATACTGCGATGGATACCATCCGGATCCACCTTACATGGACCACCACCACCCAAAGCCAAGGTTCTCAACAATGTCCCTGCCTTTCTGCCCCTCATAAGTTCAAATGGAGACTTCCCCGTAGCCACCGAAGGAGTCCTACGATACGCAGCCAAATACTGTGTCAAAACCTCCTGCCAATCCAAATCATTAGCCAAAGCCAATTGTATGGCGGACTTAATAGTACCATTCACCCTCTCAACCAGGCCATTGGCGCATGGATAATATAAAGCAGTCCGATGATGGGAGAAGGCATGCTGATCCAGAAATTCTCTCATGGCTCTGGACGTGAACTGCACGCCATTATCTGTCACTAAATTGGCCGGTAACCCTTCTCGGTCAAACACTTTCCTCAAAAAAGCAATAACTGAATCAGTGGTGACATTTCCACACGCAGCTACCTCAATCCACCTAGACGTATAGTCCACCAATACCAACAGATATCTACACTCAGGCTGAAGACACTCAAAAGGACCCATGATGTCCAAAGCCAATTTGGTCCAGACCTGTTTAGGAACATCTACAGGATGTATTGGTTGAGGATGCAATACTTTGCTTTTATCGCTGATGGCACAAGCCTGACAATCTTTCACCGCTTGTTCTACATCCTTGCCATTGACGGCCACCAGTAATCTTCCCTACGTCTCCTCTTGGTCAGAGAACGACCCAAATGCCCAGCATGCGCCAATTCCACAATTTTACGTCTGAGAATTACGGGGGTATTAACTTGACACCTCTGGAAACACCCCAAGACCCACAGCCAATTCATGCAATACCTGGGAATAGCCCCTCCCCTCAGGTTTGTCCTTAACTGCCTGCCAGCCTTTGATGAGACCTTCCCTGATCCACTTCAATTCAACATCAGCCTCAGACTCAACATCCCACAACGACTTCTCCACAGCAGAAGCACCATAAGCAACTTGACACCCTTGCAAATCCTCCTCTTTCTCCAACCCTATCTGATTCTGACTGTCTCCCTCCACCACAAGCAAACGGGACAAACAGTCTGCCACTACATTGAGCTTTCCTGGAAAATATTGCAGGGTGAAATTGTAATCCTGTAACTCAACCGACCACCTCGCAATCCTCGGGGATACCGCCAGCACACCTTTGGTAGAAAACACCTGCACTAAAGGTTTATGGTCCGTCCTGACTATATACGGAATACCCCAAAGAAATGTCCTGAAATGCTTTGAAGCCCACAGCACCACCAAGGCCTCCCTTTCAATTACCGAGTACCTGCTCTCCACATCTCTCAGAGTCCTCTAAGCAAAAGCCACCGGCTTCCATTCACCATCTAACCATTGCTCTAGCACCGCACCCAAACCCACATCACTCGCTTCTACAGTAAGTACAGTCTTGTTTCTGGGATCAAATGATTTCAGGCACAGAGCATTTTCCACATCTCTCTTAACCAGCTCAAATTCTGCCCCACACTCCTCAGACCACACAAATCTGGCTGACCTCTTCATCAGGGCCCTCATGGCCACTGTCTTTTCAGCATAGTTCGATATGAATTTAACATAATTCTCTGCAAGGCCAAGGAAAGCCCTCAGCAGGTCTTTATTGGCTGGAACAGGTGTGTCCCTCATAACTTGTACTAACTCAGCCTTGTGGCTAACACCCTCCGAACTCAGTGTATTACCTAAATAGGTAACCTCCACCACACCCACCTGACATTTAGACAGTTTCACAGTCAGACCTCTCTCTTTAAGAATCCGCATCACCTTCCTGGCCCTGACATCATGTTCCTCCCTGCTACTACCCCACACCAAGATGTCGTCCTGAAAGTAGCTTACTCCGGACAATCCGCCAAACATCTGCTGCATCAACTGTTGTAATACTGCAGAAGCCGAAGCAAGGCCAAATGGCATGCGACAAAAACGGTATGCCCCAAAAGGAGTCACGAATGATGTGAGAGGCCTAGAGTCAATGTGCAGGTCTATTTGATGGTATGCGGTTGACAAATCAAAGGTTGAAAAATACTTCGCATCCCCCAATGTCAACAACAATTCATTAATGCTCGGCAAGGGGTGCCGATCCACACAAATGCTAGAATTAAGCTCCCGAAGGTCTACACACATTCTGATACCTCCATCACCTTTCTTGACCAGGACCACGGGAAACAACCACTCTGATGACTCAATAGGTTCAATTATACCTGCCGTCTGTAATTTGGTCAACTCACCTTCCAATCCCTCCCTTGCTAACACCGGCATTCTCCTCACTTTGTGTAGCTTAGGCACAGCGCCTCTCTTCAACACAATGTGATGAGCAAAACCTCTGAGCTTACCAAGAGTATCAGAAAATACCTCCGGAAACTCACCCATGAGCAAAGCCGGCGTAACTATGGTGCTATCCAAACCTCCCTCTGCAATACTGAGAACAGGAACCTCCTTACCCGGATGAATTTGCATTCCTAAAGCCGCCTGCTCATCCCAACCCAGCACACTAGTGCCCTTGCATGCCACCTACAGTTTACCCAGAGCTTGCCTACCATTGAACGAAAAATTGGACCAACTGTAGCCCAGTACATCAATGGGGTTCTGCCCATAGCCACACAGCTTGATGTCTGAAGCAAGCAAAGCTGAAATCTGCTTACCCAATTCTCCATGATACACTTCTGGAGCCACCAAGGTGTAAGGTGACCCTGAATCTACCAACATATCCACAGGATGATCATCAACCAATACCAAGACCCAGGGGCCCTTGCGCACACTTCCATCCACATGCAGAATCGCTCCCTGTTCTGGTCTACCACCCGAAGCACCTTCTTGCAACAGTGTAGAGTCATCTGGAGTTACATTAGCCACCACCTGCACCTTACACATGTGTGCATAATGGCCCACACTTCTACATTTCCTGCATTCAACATTGCTAGCAGGACACAACTTGGAATCAGCCGCATGGCTGGACCAACCACAATTTTTGCACCCATCCTTACCCTTAGACCACCTGCCCCCATGACCATTAAACTTATCAACAATGTTTCTGTTCCTTAGGATCACAGCATGAACCACATCCCTAGACCCATCCCTCTCAGTAACGATCTGTACACTTGTCCTGGAGGCCTCAATTGCCCTTGCGATCTCCAACACCTTATCTAATGGTGGGTCGCTTTCAATCCACAACCTTTCTCTGATTTTTTGATTAGAGGTCTTCATCATAATTTGGTCTCTGATGTGTCCATCCAAATTACCCGGAAACCACAAAGTGGCCATTAGCGCTCATAACGCCGTAACATAGGCATCTATGCTCTCCGTGGATCCTTGTGCCTTAGAAAATAATTTATATCGCTCCAAAACAACATTAACCCTTTTACCAAAACGAATTTGCAGCTTCTTCAGGTCAGTCTCATATGTACTTATAACCATCTCTCCCTCACCGCCACCTGGAACCATCATATTCTCTCCAGGCAGGTGACGGAAAACCTCAACCCCTCAGTACCAATACAGTTAAGCAGTGCACCCTCCTTCTCATCATCGGTGAACTTGGCACCGCCGGCAGCCCTCAAATACACCTTGAAGGCATCCACCCACTGATCCCATGGAGCAGTAGGTTCGCCAGGGTTTGGCAGAAAGGCGGGAGGAGGCCTCGCAGCTGTATGCAACATGTTTAAATGAGGGTACCACGGTCCACACCCAAATCAATTTGCAGACCCCAAGTAACTAGAAACAGTACTTTCCTCGTGAAAACAAAACAAGATCCCCTTCCCAGAACACCAGTCAACTCAGGCGGACGTTTCCAGAGAAAATGTCACCTTGTCTCAACACATTGAAAATGTAAGCTGCAGTACCCAAAATCAGCCAGGCTGGCACCAACAAAGTTAAAGTACCAGATGCAATCCACGCAATCCGTGAGGCAGACAATCCTGGAAATCACAGCAAGGACGCCAGAGGCAAAGAAACCTACTGGTCCACAGTAACCAATTTGCAACCAGAAACTAATGGCTGCCGTCGACACTATCAACAGTGAGCGCTGGAGCCCTCAGCCGCCGTCAAGCGCGAAGCAACGCCCTGAAACCCACACAGGACGTTGCCTCCAGCAGCAGCTAAGTCCGTGTCTCCTCCAACACAGACACGGACACAAGGGAGTTGGCTCTGCCCCCTGACGGCGGCGCCGAGTGGCTCAAAGTGGCAAAACGGAAAGAGGACAAAAGGCCGGACGGGTTTCCATGCTGCGTCCCGGGCCACCCCCTCTCCGCAGGCTGGGCTCTGATCCAGCTACCAGAGGCCACCACAAACCTCCAATCCGGCGGTATGCCAACTACACAGGCTGTTTTCCGGTGCGCGGGGCAGCTCCAATCCCACAGCACCCGACAGCGCTGGCGACCCTCTGGTACACTGGGCACCTAGAATGCTTTCTCGCTGCGCAGATCGGGCCAACAGTGCGCCGTCCGCGGTAAGGATGACAGCAGGAACAGGGAGACGCACGCGTGAAGCTGGATGGTGTCCACACAGGGCCTTGTCGCCAATGACAAGATCTACAAACACAGGTAAATGCAGTTAAGCTGTTTATTGTATGGACCCCAAAGACGAGCTGCCACCACCAGAGGATCCAGAAATCAACTGGCTGATGTGGAATGTTGATGCCTGAACAGCCATCAACATTCCACACGCGCCTAGACATATTACAACAAGATGCTTCTGCAACACCCTTCACTATTCTAGACAAATGGGCAAGAGAGTACTTAAAGGGGGAATAGTGCACAATGGGAGATTGCTGAAAAAAGGCATTAGTGTCTAAGCTGGTTGGTAGAGCCAAATAAATTCAGACAGAGCCTCCAGTTTGTGGGCATGATACTAGGACTTAGAGAGTGGCCATGATGGTAAAGTCAAATACATTTGGGATGATGGGAAAACTTTTATAATGTACTCATACACTACTGTCGGTTTTGGAGTCTAAGTCTCCAAAACCTCCCCACATGCAGCACCATCTGTGTGAGAGTAGCAGGCTCCCACACAAATCTTCATCGCCTGAGGAATCTATTGTGTGTTCTTCCAAGCAACTGGTGTTTTCTCCTATAGTACTCGTCGGCAATAAGTTGCTCATCCACTTTTATTAAAGTAATCTCTCATTTGTGTGTCATTGACCCTTTTCCTGTGGTCTGAAGACAATAAACCCAGCAGTGCTAAAAACATGTTCACACAACACAATTGCTTCCCGGGCAGAAGCTTAGGCTTTCTACAGCTAATTATACAAGTACAAATATCGACACTGGTCACCTGCCAAGCCAGACTTGCCAAGGATTGTCATCACTACCAAGTTAGCATGTATCGAGAACATAGGCATCAACCATCTGAACTGCAGTGGGCTCTCTTAATTCTTGGTGAGTCCCCAAACCAAAAAGCAAGCCAGAATGCGGGAGGAGTCTGCCCTACAGCCACTTACAATATTTCATTCTTTGAAATCGAGCCTAGGTGCAGCCTGGAACTTCTATCAGGAGTTGTGGAGAACGAGCATGCACTACTGTCAGATGAACCTCTTTGAAACTTTGGAGTCCTACGTTGGGTTATTGATATCTGATCATTGGCACTCTTTTCTGGTGCCAGCTGGGCTTTAAATATATCTCATTAATGCATCCTTACACATTAATAGCACATCCCAATGTGAATAACCACCCACAGCAATTTCCTCATGCTCATGCATATTCTATTAAAATGTTACCACCTTGACTTTAAACCCTGGGTCAAGTAAAGGTGCTAGGAGGTGCCCACATATTCCCCTTCATATCACATTGTGTGCATAATGTCTGTTGACAGTGATTCATAGACAGTTGCCCTGCTTCTGCATCATCAGCTAATTAAGCAATATTACCCGAGCAGGGGGAGCATTACTGGGCCAGGTAATGCCCCGGGCCAAGTGGAAGCTTGAGGGAAGTGAGGGCTTTACCATTAGCTCGGGACATTAACAGGCCCGGTAATGCCCCCGCCCCCCGTGAGGCTAAGATTGTTATTAATATCCAGCACAATGTACCGGACACTAATAACTTTTTTTGTTAAGTTGAGACAAGACGCAGCCATTTGTCAACTTAAAAAACAAAATGATGCCCGCCACAGACCTGGACAAGGGACTACGTAATCCCTTCTCCCTTTTCATGGAAGCCATTCAAAAGGGAAAAAAAAGAAACAAACAAGATGGCCACCATGGAATGGGGAGAAGGAATTACACGTAGTCCATTCTCCCTTTCCATGGCAGCCATTCGCACAGCTGCAGGGACGTGCCTGAAACACTGCTGCTCCCATTGATGGCGACGGACCAGACAGCACAGGGAAAGTGGGGTCAGAGTGGGGGAAATATCGGTAAAGGTGGCGGTGGGGGTTAGGGGGCGGAAAGAGGACACAGGACAAAAGGGAGAACTTACCTGGCGGGGGAAGATGGCGGCTTCCACACTTATGAAGCATGAGGCTCGGAGTGGCAGGACTACCGTATGGTAATGCCCCCACTCCAAGCCTCCTCATTGGCTGGGAGGACTAAGCCATGCCCCTGCTGGGTACTAATTCATGATCATGTATTCTGCTGGATAGTTCTCATTTCTGCAGAAACAGGGGCAGAACCTCGGTAAATGATTTAGCACACAGGCTAACCCACTGGGTGGCTTCATTAAATGAATGCAGCAAAAAGGAAAGGTTGTCCAACATATGCCACTGTGTCAGTGTTATGTAGGCACCATCCAATTGCTGGCTCTGGCTATTGCAGAAGTCAGTCACTGGGTTGCACCTTTTGAGATTGTAATTTTCAGCTGCTTGTAAGGGGGCTGGTAATGTGCCTGCAGATTTCCTAACATGTGCCAGGCATTGTCTGAGTGACTATAGTTGGCACATATCTTCTGGGACAGATTTACCATCACATTTAGTGGTGGGTATTGGCTCCGAAGCACGTCATCACAAGATTAAGGACATGGGCAAAGCAGAGCATGTGCATGATTTTGCCTAACCTCAGAGCAACTACAGAGCAACTACATTAGATATACTGTTGTCTGCCACAAAGTTTGCTTGTAAACCAAGAGAGAGCCAATGTTCCACAACAGCCTTTACTTTCCCCCATACATCATATCACCTGCGAGTCCTGCTGTCAAACCCTGCTATACACAAGGTGGCCTGCAGGTCAATGACATTAGGCGGCTACTGTCCTGCGCTTTGCCGATGAGGTGTAGGGGAAGGTGGCCCAGTGATGGCCATGAAATGTGTGTGTTGAGCACTGGCACACCTGTCCATTGTTAGGTGAACTGTCCTATACAGTGGTCCAGTGCCATTCCCACTGCTTCCATGACTTGATTGTTGAGGTGAGTTATTGAAGTTCTAGTGAAGTACTGCACCTGACTTTGGCCCGCATGATCCCCTCCTCAACCATCAATCACGCTGTCAATTTAAGATGTTGTATAAAGTGGGTGCTTGGTGTTTTGGCATAGCCTTCATGAATTCAGTCCTAAGCAGGGTATGTGGCGGAGCTAAATATCCACTGTAAATCCACACCGGGAGATACTGCAGTCCTGCAAATACAATAAGGCAAAGCATCCTCCAATTAATGTTGGTTTCTCTACCTTTTAGCTTGAGGGAGTAAGTGAAGCCGCAAAACTTTTTTCACAAATCATGGCATACAAAAACAAAAAAAGAGGTTATCTTGATAAGTGATTTCTCTTTTTAAAAACAAAGTCAGATTAAAAACCATGCGAGGCTACCAAGGCACAAGACATCTCACGCCAATGGAAGATCTCCAAATATTTGTTTTCATGCTCACAGGCCCCAGTTCCAAAACACGCCTAACACATTGAATGCCTGCTGCAAAATTACAGGGAAATGGACTGTGCCAAGGAAACTGCCAGCATCAAAACTCCCAGAGAACACCACACACATTCATCTATACTGACTGCAGATCCATAACATTCTTAATCTTGCAGACAGGGGATTGTTCTTAATGCCTCGACTGTGAGAGAAGCGATGCAGTAGCAAAGGGAAAGGTCTGCACGCTCAAGGACTTTCGGTGCTTTTAAGAGTCGTTCATGCAATGTACAGGGATATGGCATCCATCCACACAGCAGGTAAAGAAATGGAAATTATGTCAGGACCCAAAACAAAGCCTGTGTGGGAACAGCAGCCATTCTCGCCATCAATCTTCATTTTATCAACCTTAACAATAAGGTGGAAGAAGTTGGCAACAACCCACATGCACCAGAAAATATTGGCCATGCACAGAGGCAAGGGTAATCGAGGCAGTGTTGGCGTCCACAGCACAGTGAGATGTTCTTTTCTACACAGTATAGTGCAGGGTGCATGGCCCTGTTATAGGGAACACAGGAAGAAGGACAGTGAAAGGTTTCAGGCAGCAGTGACAAATCATGATTACAGATAGATTTCTGCCCAGGTAAATTGCATTAGTAACACACATGGATGTCATATACCCATAGCTAATTAAATATTTATAGGGTCGGGTAGGGCGGTGGTTCAGGCCTTTGCCCCTGTCAAATTGGACTGGTTCTTTCCATGGTTGAATATTTTGGACATAATAAAACAAACTAAAAAAAGGACAAGAGCCCCTGGGCATGACGGTTTATCTAACGTTGTATTAGAAGAGCAGCCAATTGTTTTTGACAGAGATAATAAGATATCGTCCCTCTACAGGGCCAAGCTCTTTATTGGTCGATGTATAAATGGTGGAGGTACAGAGATCCTCACAGCTATGGATGAATACAGCTCCTTCGGATGTCTACTGCAAGGTCTTCACAGTCCTTCTTCTAAATGAACTTGCGGCTTGGACCAATACAAAAGATGTCATGCCTGTTATTTATTCTGATCCTTATTAAAGCTCAAGCCTTGGCATTGATAAGGTTGGTTCTTCGGCTTATGCTGCCTATTTAGATTTTACAACAACATTTGACAGAGTCGGCAGGGGTAAGCTTTGGGCTAAATTGTCTGCATAGGGTATTGATGAAGGCTTGCTGAAGTTGAATGCACTGTTGCATACCCACAAAGCTGTGAAAGCCAGAGTAATCATTGAAGGCGCATTTGCTAAATAACTGCTGAGAGATGACAACAAACTCTGGGTTGAAACAGTGTTGTACCCTGGCCCCATGCATGGTTTACCTGTCCTCAGCAGATTCTGGAAAAGCCTTCTCCAAGATTTCTAATATGGATTCTAATATACCATCCAAATGGGTAGTTGTTATTTACCTTGGTTGACATATACTCATGAAATTGTCTTGTTAGGCAACACTCCCATTGGGCTGCACCAGTCCTTAAATGCTGCAAGGAAATAGGTTACAGATAATAAGCTGTATTTACAGATTATTATCTGTAACCTATTGGGAAAACAAAGACCAAGTAATTTTTCTCATAAGGTACAGAGAAAAACAATGTGACAGAATTTCTGTAGTTGTGGTTCTGGTTGTATTTAAGTGCTAGTATTGCCATTAAGGCTTTGACAGCTATGGCAGTGTAAAGAGGATTTGACCACTGACAAAGGAGCTCTCAAGTTTTCAGTGACCATATGTGAGAAAGCCACCCAGTCCTGCTTTTGCTTGGGATCCTGGGACTTGTACATTTCAAATGAGAAAGAAAAAACGACAATGCCCAGAATCCAAAGGGGAAAATTAAAACAGGGCAGGATGGCCTTCACAGCGCTGCTAGAAACCTGAGCGCTTTGAGATATGAAGCTACTCCTTATTGCTCTGATTAGGTTTTAGCAGCAGAAACTGGTTCTGACAGTACTGTATGGGTTTGAAATAAAATTGGAAATTCACCGTCAGTGGCTTTGTACTTCAGATGGACAACTATGGAAGCCTACTTTGAGTCTCCTTTATTCAATGACCGTTCAATTAGTTGGGCAGAATTAGATTTGAAATCTTTGGCCCAATTAAAGAGGGTTTTGTTAATTAGAAAAATTATACATGTGCACAATAATTCTGTTGTGGTTTTGACATTTTACAGAGAGCTACAGAAATGGGAAACAACAATTCGATTCAACAATATGTTCATGACAGCATTGGGTTTTTGTAAAATATTGGTTCTAACATAAAAAACGTAATAAGGTGGATATCAAAATCCAGGGCTTTAAATGGACAGGGGCTAGCTGGGGTAGAGTCCTGGCAGACTGAGAAATCTCATTCTGAGATGGGGCCCTACTGGGGCTCACTAATCTCCCGTGCCAGAACCGGCTGCTAGAGGTCAAGGCTTTTTTTTCCTAAAGCCTGAAGCTCTCGCTCATGTGTGAGAGCTTCAGGATTCAGATGAAAATGCCTTTAATCCATAATGGTGGCACCGGACCTGCCAAAGCAAGAGATGCTTGTGTGCCAGCACTACCATTATGGAAGAAAGCCTACCTTGAGGTCATTTTTTCAGAATTCTGAAGCTCGCGCTCATTCGCAGGAGTTTCAGGCTTTAGGGAAAAAGGCCTCTGCTTCCAGCGGCCTCACCTTTCCAGCCTTAAGGGAGGTGGTGCTGCTCCACAGCCTGGCAAGGAGCAGTGCCAACATTATGGCTGAAAAGCAAGGCGCTGACCCAGCCAGGCAAGCCGTTAGCAAATAAATGCAGAGATCAGCACCCTCTCTGACACAGGGAGAGGGTAGCAATCACACCAAAAGGCTGCCTGGTGGGGGTGCCTGTAGCCCATTGGGCTGGGGCTCGTCAAGGGGGTGTGGCCTAATGAGACAGCAGGCAACCCCCACTGTTAGGCCACGCCCCCTTGATGAGCCCCGGCTCATTTTTCAATGTAACTTGAAGCACTGTCAAGATGCAAAAAATAAAAGATAAGGCCTTCAGGTAGGATAGATGCAGAAAGTATAATCATGCGGCAAGTGAAAGAATCCATATGTTAAACATTTTAAAGTGTATATGGCCCTTAATGAAACTCAGAACTACGCCTCTAAGTTTCTTGGTAACTAAATAGTGATTTATTTTAAATGAAATCTCACTTTAACATGCTTGAAAAGATACACTTCTGAAGTCCACAGAAGTTTATAAAGAAGTGCACATGTGTGCAAGTTCTGCATAACAGTTGTGGGATATATTGACCCACTCAACAGCATGTCACGACATCACCAAGCTGCCTGTCTTCAGAAAAAAACAAATGGCTGCGCTGGCTCATGTGCGCACCAGGTCCTCAAAACTGTGTTTTGCAGCAACAAAAAGAGGGCTACACTGTCCTGCCAAGCGCACATCAGGCAAGATGGAACAAGGGGACACACTGAAGGAGTGTGCCAGTGTGTTCTGAAACATATAAATGGAATAAAGTGAAAAGGCTGCACTGCTTTGCAGAAAAACCCAAAATTCTCCTTCAAAGAAACTTTTCCACCCTTTAAAAATACTGCTTTGATGCTAATTCCAACTGTTAATGATGAACCCACTGTGATTAATAAGGCCCTGTCATGCACATCATATCACACTGTGCTTCACCAAAACCAGGCATAATCCCTGAATGACAGGCCAAGTCAAACCAAATCTGAGAGAAATCAACACAGAACTCCACTTTTACTCGCACGGGAACATGCATTTATTTCTTTCCAAAAGTATCCAAAGCTCAGCAGTTCAAAGATACTCTAACTCTCTCAGCCAGGTCAGTTTAAATATATCTGTGCTTCAGACAAAACTCCTGCGATCAAGAAAATGACTTTGGCTGCAAAGACAGTGTGGGAATCTGAGAGAGCTGCCAAACCCAATTGAAAGAAAGAAATGCTAGCTTTTCACAACACATGTAAAATGGGCCTTTTCAAACTAAAAACAAAAAAATGGCCGGTTTAAAAAGGAAATTGTTGAATGAAAGCTTGATTTATTTAGCAATGTAAAGGGGTTTGTTGTTGATGATAATACACACATGGGCTATTTTATTCCACAGGTTTGTTTAATTCAGGACCCAAAGTTAGAAAAGATTTTAAAACACATGGGCTTAATTTGCAAGCTCTCAAAAACCAGTTGTTCCAGATGGCAGACCTGAAACTTCCCCCAAGGAAGGGAACCACACCATAAACTCTCAGCAGAGACTAAAACACCCCACTGATAATTACAGGGTGGGAACAAATCTAGTCTAGGGGAGCCCACTGACAATGGGACTCCCAGGTCAGGGAAGTTTGAAGTGTGAAGGGCCAATAAAACCTTCAATCAAGCTGAGAAACCCCCACCTTGCTTTGAAGGAAATGGCAGTTGGTAGCAGTTGAAGGAAAGAAAAAAAATGATCCAGTGACAAAGGACTGCCATTTGTTTCCAAAGACTATTTTATAAATAAACTTTAAAGACTGTTTATCTCTGCAGCAAGACTTTGTAAAAATGTAGAATTTTCGCAGTGTAAAAGTGAATTTTTGGGCTTTCTTTTAAGACATGGTAGAATTCACTGACACCTTGGGGACAGAAATGGCCAAGTATGGCGGGTTACAAGAAAAACATCCATGTTGCAAAGGCACATTTTTGTACATACATCCCTTATGATAATCCACCCCATGTATAAAGTTATAGAATTTTAAGTAATATAAATCCCTTTGAAAAGCTTGAAAAACTGGTAGAAGGGCGAAACAAGGTCTCACAGACTGGAGGATTGGACTGCAACCTCCTGCACAAAATATGTAACCTGTGTATTCAATTTGCTAAGAGATTGCAATTGTATAAATGTATGTTTTTGGCAAAATCGGATTTTAGTTACAGTAACTGTGGGAGGTTTTGGGGCATTGTAAAACTCACCTCATAAACCTGACATCATTTTCCTGAAATCCAACCAGCTGAGATTGAGGTGGAGACTATCATCCTTGTCCAATCCTGTTGTTAGAGGCATGTTTAGTTAAGCCTGCCCCAGTCATATGCTTTGATGATGTCACTATGCATTATAAATAAGGGTCCCTGACAAGACTCTCTACACACACTCTTCCTGACGTTCCTGTGCTGCATACCTGTTCCATCCATCCAGATTCATGATCCCAACTACAAGGCCAAAGCATTGCTGAACCTACTCCAGGGCCCACTGCAAAACCTGAACATTGCTGATCCTATCCCAGCAAGGCCTCAATTCTGAAAACCCACTAATCTCCCATTAAAAAGGGTAAAGCTGTCATGTTTTTGGGAAGCATCCTGATACCACTAATTGCATGCTAGCTGCAATCCTGCCATCCACTTGACCTTTAGTATCCTGTGACCAGGATTGTCATTCCAGTCCAGTGCCATCCAGTGATCAGAACTGCCCAGCTGTTTGCCAGGCGCCCTGCCATTTAGTGACCAGAACCCTTGATGGTCCAAAATCCCAAACTAAAATTGGACTGTAAGTATCCTCCCTACCCCATAGAAATCCATAGTCTACTTGTCTTGCAATTGCCTGTATCCCACTCTCTAAGTCCTCCTATCCTTATCCTGATAACTTGTTCAAACTGTCAGAATCATTCTAGCAACGCTGCCCTTGATTTATAGTGCTAGCGCCATCTCTTTAGTAATTTTGCTTTGTGTAATCCTAAGCCATTAGTCCTATTTCGAGTGATCAGACTGGTGTCCGCCAGGGTTGGGAGCTGGGGTGATAGGGTTCAACTTGCAAATCAACCCTGGAGCTTACTATGTCCCTCTTTGGTGGCCTTGCCTGAATACTCTAGTGTAAAGTAAAACTGTTCTTGCCACAACTGATTTCCTTTGCTATTTCGCACCTTCATTTTACTCAAAGCGCACCTTTTTATATCTTGCATAACTTACCCAATTTACCAGCTAGAGACATACATTTCACTTCCCTACTGTACATATGATATATAGCTATCCCCCAACCAAAAGACTGCACTCCAAATCAGTATTTCACCCGTTTTTGTTAAAAATCGTTTGGGTAATTTCAGACGGGAATTGGAAAAGTATAAAGTTCCCAACGTGTCATTTTGCTGCAATCTGTTTTAAACTTTCCACTCATTTTCGAACTGTATGCCTCTGGTAATCCATTCTTTGGGATTGTTAGTGTCTTTGCATTGTTGCTTTAGTGAGGAATTATATTTGCTTTCAACACACATTCATTATTTATTGGTGCATTTTTGTGTGTTATTTTATAACATTGCAAGGGGTTTAAAATCCGTTTTTCTCTCTTATTTGGGGAGGGAAGGTCATATTTGGATTCCATTTCATGTTTCTTATTCCTGATTACCTGCTGCTTCTGTTTATCCACACACAATTGATTATTTGTGGGTTGAGGGAACATTGCAGGGGGAAATTCTAACTTGGGTGCTATCTTTCCTAAACCAAAAAATGCTCCTATTCTGCTGTGCTGTGTATATGTTCCACTAGAAAGTTAAACCCAGTGCATTGCTCACATTCTCATTGTAATTATCACCCAATTGGTGATTGATGCCCCATATTAAAACATTTATGATTTCTTTTGAATGTTAATATAAATAAATAAATATTGTATTTTACCAACCAGCATGGTTCATGTTCCATTGTGACCCGGGCTATTTGAAAAGGGGGTGTGAAATGAGTGGTGTACCATCTCAATATTGAATCAATATAAAAAGATAAGCATTTCAGTCGTGCACCGCATACTAGGCCGAGACCAAGGTGTGTCGACTTTTTGAAATCCTTAACACAGTGGGGCAGGTTGAAAGGTTTAGTCATTTGTACAATGTCTGCAATAACTCAAGGGATATTGGGAAAATCCATGTTCATCACTTTGGAAGGTCGTTATATGCATTTGTTACTGAGTTGTCCTTGTTTCTTTTAGGTGGGAATCAAATTTAATCCATTATTGAGGTTTTATTAATTTGGCAAAGGCTTTGGAAAATGTGGTAATACTGATAATATGAAATTGTAATTTATTTACTTGATTTTATAGATTAATGGATTTTATAGAGTTTGCTAATAAACTTAATAAACTGTGCGATGCAGGAGTGAGCTACAGCCATTCTGAAGCAGGAACATAGACATGGTAGTTGCAATGGGTCTATGCAGTTGTGGCAGCAGTTGGCGTAGCTGGATATGGGTTGCACAACAAGGTGTCAGCCATTAAGGGCGCACCTGGGCATGGTATATTAACAGGCAACCACAGGTGTTCATCAGTGCTAGGATCAAGGGCACTTCGGTAGCAGCACAGCACTGGGTCAATGACACACGTGAGTCTCCCCATTGTGTCAGCAGTGTTCCGGCAGTGTTGGAGGGGTGAGAACAGGGGGTAATGCCTCTACAGTGATTTTGAAGTGTCATAGAATTCCCACCAGACACTCCACGAGCATGAGGAGTACCAGAGGGTCTTCGCATTCAAACATGCCACAGAACTATTTTAATTTTTGAAACAGGCAAATTATGGTCTCAGTGCCCCAGAAACTTGCAGACTTATTGGATGCGGTATCGATTAGGTTATTTTCGGTGGATTGGAATAAGGCTTGCAGTTATTTTTCCGTGCATGCTGTCTACCACCTCACAATCATGTTTACTGTGCCCTTAGTATAAACGGTTTGGTCTTAGAGCAGAACATTTTTTTCCTATTGGAAGGTTCATTCTAAGTGTATATGCCAGCAGTAGAATGCTAGGGGTTAAAACATTTACAGCACAATTCACTTCTTTATGCAGGTAAAAAGCAAGGGTATAAAGAAAAAAATAATTGAAAAAGAGAGTACCACCACCTGTGTTTGTATTGCTAACATTCGACTTGACATATGCATATTAACACAAAAGGTTGCATATGTTTAATCCTGGAAGGAATATTGGTTATATCTTTTGACCCCCATGATGCAATCATTTATTAAATGTCCCTTATCATTCTATTGTTTATTGTGTTGCTTTAAATTGTGTCTTGCATCTCCAATCACCTCCTACAATATGTAAGAAATTAGTTGGGCAAAGCTACCAAATGGTGAGTTAAGGGCACTTTATGGAGACTTGGTTTCGTCTTGCTGTGTACAGCCGAGCACAGGTGCTATAGAAGCTTGGTTATAGTGCATTACACCTTTAGTCAATCTCCCCTTCCTTTGCTGCACAAATGACTGATAGTCTTTCACTAATCTTTTCCCAGTTGGTGAACTCACTCTTTTATCCAGCGGTCTGGTTTCAAAGTAGCAGTTTTATTCTGATTTCAGGTGATGCTGAGACAGTGAATGTGAAAGTTAGGTGATATGCTGTGTCAGATCTGGTTACATCACGCATTAGTGTGTTCAATCTCCCTGTGTGCCAAGCATTATATGTGGTGTCAGTGCTGCACTCCATCATGGATTCCGTGACATCATGTTGCCTCATAAGTGGTCATGCTTATAATCTGATGACATTTTGTGTCCCTGTCCATAATGCATCCACAGGCGCTATATTATGTGTCATTGCGCGTAGTCATGGCTCCCAATGCTGTGCTACTTCAAGGTTTCTGAGTGAACTTGGATTTCCTGTTCTATGTTGCCAGTCTGTCCTTGGGAGAACAAGGCAACATTGTTAGCATGCCCGGTGTGCTGAGATGTACACCCATGTGATTACCTGGTATCTGTGTCAAGTCTTGTTTCCAGCCTGTCTACTACATGTTCTATTATCACTTTTCTGCCTGTTACCTAATTGTAGCTTTGGTCGCCCATTTCTGGGTTTGGGATCAATCTTCTCACCCTGTGGCATGAATTCCTATTTCCTCTGCTCCCATGCAGTATGTGGGTTTAGTGTTACTGCATGCCTTCTCTTCTTCCCTTGACCTATTTGTTTTCTTCTCATGCATGCTGAAGTGCCCCACATCTACCAGTCCCTTGCAGCCACTCCCCACTGAAATCCCTGGCCCTCCACACATACACACGTGCGCGCGCACACACACACACACACACACACACACAATGCAATTGTTCATAGCTACACACATTCATGTGTGTGCACACACAGGGCCCGATTCATGGATTGTTTTGCCCCGTTCAATGTGTCTTTGCACTGCTGAAGAGTGACTTTGCACTGCTGAAAGAAACCCTGATTCATGGAACTGTGCAAAGAGTGCAAAGTCAGTGCAAAGTCATTTTTGCAGTTAAAAAATGACTTTGCTCTGACTTTGCACTGCAAAAATACACTTTGCACATTTCCATGAATCAGAGCTTGTGTTGGCAGTGCAGTCACTTTTCAGCAGTGCTGTCACTTTGAACCGTGCAAAAAAAAACCATGAATCGTCCCCATAATTCAACATGCACACATATTCACATGTGTGCACTTACTGAAACACACGACTCTTTATACGCATGCGCACATAAATAAATGCATGCACACGCCACACACGCCAAATGCTGATCCTGGATAGCCCCCCTCGGCCATAGCATTTCAGCAATTCACTGGCCCATGTCTTCTGTCACTCAGGGCCATTGCTGTTGCAAGACCGCTGACGTCTCACTGGCCTCCCAATGACAACAGCTGGGAAATCTGTGTGGAGGCAAAGGGCTCTTGGTGCAAAACAAAGGAAACATTCTTGACATGGGACGATTCCTTGATCAGCTGCGTCTGACAGTATATGGCAGGCAGCAGCAATGTACCTTTGCGCCAGGTTAAACATTTGAATCAAAACGCCTCCCCTTGTTTTCTATCACTAGGTGAAAAGATGCGAGTTGGACGCCCTTTTGCCCAAACATACCAGCCGCCAGACTGATCGATTATTTCATGAAAAGTATCAATCTAGCATTTGAAAAAGTCCTAGCCTGGCAATTCGATTTCCCGCTACTATACAATTGCATCGTCTATCCGATTATATCTGGCCCAATGTTTCTCAATGTCAGGAAAGTAAAGTGGACTGCCAACGCCAAAATAAATGCGTGCCAAATACACGGTTCCGCTTGAATAATATTCAACACGCGGGAAATGGGAAAGCAAGAAAAATTAACCTTTCAGTTTGTTGCAGGAATTCATTTCAGCTGTTTACATTGGTGGAAATGGAAAAAATGTGGTGGGGGATCCCACAAGTGCCGGGGTAGGGGAGGAGTTGGGGGGGCAGAGGGGGCGTGGTCTAGAGGGGGCGGGGTTGGTAGAGGCCATCCGGTCAGATAAATACTTAAAAAAAGAAAGAAAAAAAAGCGCCCACAAAGGTTGTACCGTCGGCCAGGGCTTTAAGTGGAAGGTGGGCTGCCGGGGCTCAGCCCCAGCAGGCTCCGAAATTTCGATTTGAGGCGGGGCCCTGTGGGGCCCACTAATCTCCCCTGCCAGCCCCGCCCACTACACGAAAAGGATTTTTTTCTGAAGCCTGAAGCTCTTGCTCGTGTGCGAGAGCTTCAGGCTCCAGAAAAAAATGCCTTTCAGCCATAATGGTGGCGTCGCACCTGCGAGGCATCCCTTTAATCAAGTGATGCACGTGGGCCGGCGCCACCATTATGGAGAAAACGTGAGGCCACTGGAAGCAGAGGCCTTGCTTTCTAAATACTGAAGCTCCCGCGGATTCACGGGAGTTTCAGTCTTAAGGAACAGGGCCTCTGCTTCCAGGGGCCTCACCTTTTCAGCCTTAATGGTGATGCTGCCCCTACTCAGCTGGCAAGGGGCGACGCCACCATTAAGGCTGAATAGGTGAGGCCCTGTCCCCTGCCAGGCAAGCCTATAGAAAATAAATGCAGAGATCAACACCCTCTCCCCAGAGGGGAGAGGGTGTTGATCACTACAAAAGGCTGCCTGGCAGGGGTGCCAGTGGCCCATTAAGCCGGGGCTCCTCCGGGGAGCATGGCCTAACGGGCCAGCAGGACCCCTGCAGTTAGGCCAGGCCCCCTTGATGAGCCCTGGCTCATTTTGTTATGCCAAAAAAAGAAAACGAAAAACAAAACCGCCCGCGAGGGCAGCATTGCCTTTTACGCTGCTCTGGCACTGGTGTGTAAAGCACAATGCTCGCTACATGTACAACTGACTCCTTTCAGTTGTACATGTAGTGAGCATTGTGAATTACACATCAGTGCCAAAGCCGCGGTAAACGGCAATGCTGCCGTCGCGGACGATTTTTTTTTTTCTTTTTCTTTTTTCCAGCGTGGTTCATGGGCTTGGGTGGCTGACTCTGGCCGGATCCCGATATCCGGCTACACATCTGGTGCCGGATCTCGGATCCGCCGAGAGCCGGCCCAATGACCAGCACTGGCTGTGCATAGCAGAATCTTAAAGGTGCAGGAATGTGTTTCATGCGGCTTGAAAATTAATAGCGCTTTCCTCACAAATGAACAAAAAAGAAACGTTTCCAAACT
Source organism: Ambystoma mexicanum (assembly GCF_040938575.1). Taxonomy (NCBI): domain Eukaryota; kingdom Metazoa; phylum Chordata; class Amphibia; order Caudata; family Ambystomatidae; genus Ambystoma; species Ambystoma mexicanum. Next base: position 1,103,037,532 of record NC_090930.1, on the reverse strand, counting down.
GTCTTTCCCATAGCTCTCAACTCACACGCTTTTGGCGGGTGTCACCCGCCTTGTAAAGGGCTGACTCATGTGCTTGCACATACAGAGTACACGTGCTAATGTCCCATTATAATGTTTTGCTAAGTTTGCTCGCATTTCAAGGGGAAGTGTTCGCGAAGCAGAACAATATATTGTCTCTGTCTTGCCCTTTCAGGCATCTTCCAATTAATCTCCTTTCATAATTCTCCGTTTTTCCTATGTCCGAACTGATCCATTCACTCTCTTCTCGACAACGGTCCGCTTCGTCCGGGATTTGGTGTAGTCCTTTTTTTGTTTCACTGATTATTTCCACACCGCAGAGCTAACTGCTGAGCTGGCAATGACAGCTTGACTGGTGGTGGCCAATCATCAGGTGATAGAGCGCGTAGCACCAGCTTTGAAAAATGGATGCGCTGTCACCTGTCTGGTTCCCCCTTGGTTTCCCTGTCAGCTACACGGCATGAGGGTTGCATGTCACAGTCACCTGAGCAAGATGAATACAATGCTGCAAACAAGGGCTCGGCAATCACGTCAATCAAACGTGTGGCAGCACCCAGACAGGCAGCCCATCTCCGAAGCAAGGCAGGGAGAAAGGTTCACATATATTTTTTCCTGCAAGTGAAGGCCTTTGTAACGGCTCAGAATGAATAAAAACCCATCCCGGGGCAGTATTTTTTTTGCAATGTTTTGTAAAAGTAAAAACCAATACATCAGCCTAGAGTAGAATGCTCCCCAGCACAAATGCCTCCATACATTACTGCCTTGGTCCTGCTGTGTATGTGTTTATTCATGTGTATCCAATCCGAGGACTTCCTTAAAGTTCAATGAGTTCATTTTGGGTCAAATATATCAGAGGCCAACTACTAAAACCAGGGTTTGAAATTACTGGGAGCTATTTAGCTCCTGCTCCTACCCTAAGAGGCTAGTTAGCTTAAAACCAACAGTTACCAAGGGATATACGTGAAAATGTCATAAGGGAAAAGTCAGTGGGAGGAATAACTGAAGTTTTTTAACCGCATTTCCGTGTTGACATTTTCACGTTTCTCCTATTACGCCCTCAACCCCCACCCTACTTACCTTTTGGCGGCACACTTCATTGTGTGCCGCTGACGCCCCTGTCTCCCTGCGACGCAAGGTCCTTCCACTAACGTGTACCAGAACCAACACTGGACGGTCCTTTTTTTCTAAACTTTATTGTTGATGTCATAATAGGGAACAGGGGCGTGGGGAACACCCCCGCAAACCTCTCACCCCTTGTTCTCTCTAATGCTGCCATATGGTGCAATTGTTCGGAATTTTCGGCTGTACCTAATTTGTATACAGCCGAAATTCGAACAATTCTACCATACGTTTTTTCCCCTACATTTTCTACAGATTCCGTTACCAAGAGCTACCTTTGGCTCCTCAGGACAACTGATGCCTTACAAACATGCAAATATGACATTAACTGTGTTTGAGAATGTAAATTAAGAGGAATTGGGACATTTAAATATAATGGATCGTACATAAAGGGTATGTCTCATGCAGTAGATTTGCAGTGTGCTGTGTACTCACTCCTGGCTCCAAAGCGGTAGTCCTGCCTGCTAGGTGACAACTGAGACCCAGGAGCTAGTTTTAGTAAATGCTAATCAAATCAAAATTTTGAGACCTGTAAAATATTATATTTTATCAATATAGTTTCTCCTTTTTAGTGTTTGGGTTAGTTTTCCTCACAGCGAGCCCAGCATGTAAAATGGGATCCAGTCTGTCAGCGGGGGCCCATACGATGAGGATATGCATGTTTTCATTGGAGCAGCAACCCTCTGCATTTACTGCTCACGGGACACATGTAAGGACAGTCTGTACGTAAATTACATTTAGATTGGTTCAGTGGCTTCTACAGCGATAAGTGGTGAAGCTAGAGGCGTCACTAGGGGGACAGGGGGGCTATAGCCCTGGTTCTTGTGGTTGTTTCCCCAGATAGAAGCTCAGGTGCTACAACCAAAATGCCAGCTAGCCCCGAGTCCCGACAGTCCCAACATTAGTGTCGCCCTGGATCTTTTCTTTTAAATCCTAGCAACAACACAGGGGGAAGCAGCGCCTTTTCAAGATTACCAGCCTGCTGCTCACTTTGGCCCATTCACAGACAGTGCCTTTGGTGCCCATATTAAGTTTAAACAAAATGTTATTCTGACAATAAAAGAGTTCACGTGGATGGCAATTTCCCACGGATATCAGCCTTTATTACTGACATGAAGGTCCTCGAGAAGTTATGAGGCTTGCAGCTCTGGCCTGTGAAGTGCAGTCTGCTCCTGGATGGTGGAGAACAGGCCTGCAGATCATCCATAGGTGTGTATTCTGCTACATTAGCGCACATTGTTTTACTTCAAGGCTAGTGTGGTATACACATACATTGCCTGGCACTATCTCGGAATTGCCCAATTTGACTGGAAAAAAATTACTGTATGGCCTAGTTGACCGAATTTAGGCTGTACCAAATGCTCTTACAACCGAACATCTGGTCAACTAGGCCACACGGTTCCATTATAGCAAACAAGGGGAATGGGGGTTGTGGGATGTCCTCCGCTTCTGGGACATTGGTAGCGGGGGATTTAAAAAGAAAAACAGAAAAAGGGACCCTGCAGTGTCAGTTCCGATCCGCGTTGCAGGGATTGAGCTGACGCCGCAGGAGAGTAAGAGAAACACCAGAAGACGGAAAAAGGTAAGTAGGGGAGGGGGAATGGATAAAGGGCTACTGACGGGCCAGTGATTTGGCTTGTTTGGCCGAAGGTCAAATAGATTTGCGGCGAAATTGACTAAGGTCAATTCCACTCTGAATATATTAACCTCGGTCAAGCAACCCACATCCACTATCTCGCTGGTTTTGAAATGCTATGGAAGAAAAATGCATATTAAAAAAATCTTTGCTGAAATGCTGGCTAGGTCCTATCATTTACATTTTATTCAGCCGAGCACCACAGACAGCATATGGATTCAATTGCTTTGTTAGCAGAATAACTGAAGGTGGTTCCTCGAGCCCTGAAACTATGAAGCCTGCTCCACTCCATCTTTATTATCCGTTGGGCAATTACTGAACTATTTCGGGCCATGGAGACAGGACACAGCTGATCTTTGCGGGTAGTGTTTCTTAACAAATACATGAACCTGTTGACCCGGAAACATTACGGACCAGCTGGAACGCCATAAAGCTTAAAGCAGAGGATGCTTCTGTACGCACCCTTTGGATAGCAACAAACCAAAGGTCCTGTGTTTTTGTTTGTGTAAACTTCCTTGCCAACCAAATTAAAAATAAAGCACACAGTGGACCGAATACTCAGCTGATATTCTGGGCTATGAAAAGCACTTGTTCCTATGCACCTGGCCTGCTGATGACTTCGCTATTCTGCTATTAGCATGGGGAAGGAAAGCTTCTCTCGGGACCAACACCACTGCATCCATCTACTGAGGGACATAGGGCACACTTGCCAGGAGAAAGGCCCTCCTCTAGCTCCAAGAAACCTATCTAACTTAGACAGTAAATGGCACCAGCTTTAACTCCTTAATAGAACATGTTGCCCTTAGTGTTATCCGCTTAGTGAAAAGGCACATGCACATGCCAACTACAGCTGGCCTTAACATTGCAGGCAAGTAATATGCCATCTTCACCTCCCAAATGAAATGCTGTCTTTAGCTGAAAAGCTGAATAATGGCCTACTTTTTCATGACAGTTTCGCAGAGTATGGCATTTAAAAAAGCACAGAGAATATAATTTGCTCTTGTGCAACATAAAAACCTGTATATAATTTCAGTGAGTGTACTGACCACATGTTTCATTTTAACTGAAATAATGTAAAAGACCCCCCTAAAAAGCAGCATTTAAAAGTCCCATTTTATTCTGCATTGTATGCATTTCACTTTGAATCACATTGTGTATTTAAAACTCGGACAAGACTTGCACAGACAATTGTTGGAGCAGGGGGACTTCAAACTCTGAGAATTCACCTGACACGAAAACTTCAGTTCAGGAATGCAATGTGAAAAGACAATCAATCGTCTATTGTGCTAAAGGCAGTATTCGAAGGAGACCGCTCCATAAACCCAAAGCTAGGTGCAAACTAATGGGCTTGTGCTTCAAAGAGGCCTGTCACCATTTGTCAAAGCATAGGCCTTAAAAATCCATTAGCGGAATCCACGCCACTGTTTATCTGATCTCCATGGACACACTCAGGTCATGAAAACGGATTATGCAGTAGATTTATCAGTGGTACCCACTATGGGGTGAAGACGACATATCATCACGCCCCTTACTGGATAAGGAGATACAGGTTACCTGTTAAAACCCAGAACTAGTGATGCAAGGTCGATAAACAAAACAAAGTGCAGTTTGTAGCTATAAATCACATCTACCAAGCTATGTAAAAGATGAAATAGGGTGTCATGTAAAGATTAGGCAAAAATTGGGAAAAAACAAACCCTGAAATATGACACAGCAGTGTTCCACTGTGTCAATCATGCATAGTGATCTCTAGATTAGTAATCTAAACATGTTATGAAGCTTGCACATTTAATTCCAAAGTTACACAGAAAAAAGCCACAAGATCTGGGAGGAGATGCATATACAATAAGCATCCTCATAGGAGCTAGATTGCGGAATATGTGTAGATGGAAATTGATGATTTTGGAGGGAGAAGGGCTGAGATCTCGACAATTGCAGACAGATTAACGAGCCAAACCGGGGAGGCCGACTTCCAGACGGCTAGCTAAAAGAGACCATGCTGAGGCTGTACCTCCAGATTGACGGTCCAAGTTGTGCCCCAAAAAAACAGAAAAGCTGCATTTGAAAAGGTTACTGAAACCTCATTGTAGCTCAACTGTCTCTATAGATCTGGGGCCTGCAACCTTTGACTCTCCGCATGTTGTGTACTACAAGTTCCATTAGCACTAGCCAACATAAGGAAGGATGCTCATGGGTGTTGCAGTCCAAAACATCTGTAGAGCCACAGGTTGAAGATCCCTGCTAGAGACAGACCAGGTTAACTCTGGAGGAATAGAAGAATGGAACACCACAGGAACGCAATTTGATAACAGGAACACAAATCTGGTGTTATTTTTTAATGCCCTGTATTGTCCCTTGAATATAGAAGGACATTTAATTTCCTTAAAGCCTAATTTATTTTGTATGAACTGAATGCATTTTTGGTGCCGCTAAATGCAGAATTGCTTTTGTAAAAGTAAGCACCAATTAGAATTGTAGCTCAAACTAGAGTCGAATCATTTGGGTCATAGTGTAATCATGACTCACATGTGATATATCATGCTTTAAAGCAGCCACGGGAGGCCTAGCTATAAACTAGTTTGTAGAACAGAATTGAATAGGAGATTAATTCTATACACTGAAAATCATGCAATGTGTTAAAACCTCTGCAGTCCCTTATTGTTGAATGTCCATTCAGACATGTGTAATGTGAAAAGTGAGGGGGCAGGGGGTTTAACAACGTACCCATCACTCGGTTGGACATTGCTTATGTTGACACAGCAGAAATGAAATAAACCAATCCAAAAGCTATTTCGACATCTCATAGTAAGGTTTTATGATTATCAAAATCTTATTTTGAGAGAAACGCTAAAAAGTAATGCATGCTGACTTGGCCATCAAAGTGCCCCAATCATCCAAATCCAAGAAAAATGCAAAAGCTGCCATGCGCGCATGCAGCTGTTTCTCCAATATTAGCTGTCAGGGTTTAGAAGTGAAAAATCCAGTTGTATGACAAGATGAAGGCCGATTGATTTTAGATTTTCTCAGTGATTATACAACGACCTGTGATCCGACTCACCACCCCATGACCACTTTCATCTCTGGCAGAGTGTCACTCGAGAGGGATCCAGTATAAGATGTGGTCATTAGAAGTCCAGCATCCCCTGCCCATTCTCTACTCTGCATCACCAGCCTGTCACTATCCATGTGTTGGTGTAAGCAAGCTGCAGCTTGTGGGCTAAGGAGGGCTGCCAGCACCTATGCATTATGAGAAAAGCCACCACTCTGGGCACGGGCAGTGTTCAAATACAATGTGCAGGTGTGGCCAGAAGCACACCTTCTCCATTCATGCCAGGCCTGAATGGAGGTACTATGCAAGAAATTGTGCTTCAATCAGTGGGCCCAAATACAAGTGTATTAATCACCAATTCAAGGGCAAGGCACAAGCACAAAAGACAATTATGACAGATGCATGGACAGGCAGCAAGGTAATTAATGTATTCTTCCCCACATAAAAATGCCCCATGTCAAAAGGCCTGCTGGGGAAAAAACTCACGCTTTCCCGACTAGTCAGCCCAAAGTTCCACTATCTGTACTTAATGATATCTCTGGTAATATTGTGGTACGACTTACCGAGGCTGTCAATAACTCCTTGAACTCCGGGATCATTCCTGACAACCTGAAACACACTCTTCTGTTGAAAAAGCCTGGTCTCGATCCAGTGGTGCTGTCTAATTTCCGCCCTATCTCTTTACTCCATTGTTTGATAAAGCTATTGGAATGTTTGGTGTCCCCTCTTCTCAGTACCTTTTTGGAATCATCAAATTTTTTGGATCTGTTTGAATCCGGGTTTCCTCCTGGCAGGGATACAGAATCGGTCTTGGTCTCTGTTGTGGATGACTTGACTAGTCTGTTTGACCAGGGTGGGTGAGAGCTCTGATGTTGTTAGATTTATCAGCAGCCTTTGATACCATCGACCATCCCACCCTGATCTCCCACCTATCCACAGCTGGCATTTCTGGTCAAGTACTGGCTTGGTTCTCCTCTTTCTTGACAGGATGCTCTCAGTATGTTTCTCTTCCACCTTTTTATTCTCAGGTGTTCTTTCTTCTGTGTGGTGTTCCCCAGGGTTCTTCTCTGTCGCCCACTTTGTTTAATCTATATATCCAACCTCTTCTGGCTATAATCCATGCCTTTGGCCTGCTATGTTATTCCTACGCCGATGACACCCAAATACTTGTGCGGCTGGATCTTACTACATCTGACTCGGCAGGCCAATTGAAAAAGTGTTTGTTAGCCATTGGTGAGTGGAGGGTGAGAAATTGGCTAAAACTCAACGGTGGAATAACAGAGGTGCTGGTAGTGTGTACGACCACTCCTTCCTTGATTTGGACCCCGCGGTTCTGGCCAGAGAGTCTTAGCTTCTTTCCTCAGCCGGTATCCTCGGTGAAAGACCTAGGCATAAAAATCTTGGCCTCTCTTTCAATGGCTGACCAGGTCTCTCTTGTATGCCAAGGTGCTCATTTCAAGTTACAGACTCTTCGGAAGGTCCTGCCTTGTATTCCTGCTAAGTTCCATGCCCCTGTTGTTTCCTCCTTAGTCATCAGCAACATTGACTATTGTAATGCCCTCTACCTGGTCCTCCCAAAGCATCTTTTGCGGCGTCTACAGCTGCTGCAAAATTCGGCTGCCAGAGCCGTTCTTCGTCCCTCTTGAGGCGCGCACATGACTCTGTTGTTGCAGCATCTCCATTTACTCCCTGTGGAGCAACGTATTAGGTTCAAGGCGTTGTGCATAGTACACAAGGCCTTCTACGGTTTAGGTGCCGAATTTCTTCAGAAGAAATTTGGGCTGTATATACCTTCCAGGTCATTGCGTTCATAGTAACTGAAGACCATACAGCCCCTGAAGAAGTATTGGTGGGAGTGCTTTCTCTGTGGCGTCTACAAAGGCCTGCATCCAGCTTCCTTTCCCTCTGCGCAGCATTGAATCTCATCTATTGTTCCGATGAGTGCTTAAGACCTTTCTGTTTTAGCTTTTTCCTGTGGACTGGATAGATCTCCCTTTAGCTTAGCACCAAGATGTCTCCGGGCTTATGCTGCACTCTACACTTTTATTTAAGATAACACAAGATAAGAGATACTGAGGAGCTGGTCCAGGAAGAGAAACCAGGTAAACAGCCAGGAGGGACACTAAAGCAGTAACTGAGGTCATCGAAACAGACTGAGGGAGGAACTTTTCAGACACCGCAAGGTAAGCGAACTATGAGAAACTCAAAACTGAGGGGAGAATTGATGCATGCTTGGATACGTAGATGAAAACACCAACAACACTAGAAAACAAACAAGAAACGTGAACAAAATACAGTTCGGGAAATTAAGTTTAAATATCCAAGCACGGTCTAGTGCTTTTTAAATGAGAAGTGATGCATTTTGAGACATGCAGATTACAACCCCAAGGTCACAACAGAAGCAAGAAGAAAGAAAATGATACATCAACCCTAAATACAGGCAGGGAAATAAAACAATCCAGAGGCCAAGGGCCTCATCACGACTTGGGGTGGTAGCCCTAAACTGTGCAGGTAACACTATTACCGCCACATTTAAGGGCTGGCCCAATCATGAGGTGGGTAGGAAGTGGGATTTTTACCTCCAGTTTTTTGCTGGTGGTAAATATGTCCCCTTTCCACCTGTTTTCGGCACTATTAGCGCAGCGCTAAATGTGCCGGTGCTAATAATGCCACCCCATACCCATTGGGGATTTACTGCATTACCGCTACCGGTGATTCATTGCTAATAGTGCCGGACGGAGTAGTGATAATGCTATTTGCATTGGCGATATCCCGGCACACTTACCACTGGGACACCGCCAACCTTGTGATAGAGCCCCAAGTCTTTTAAAGAAGAAACATGGTTATGCATGTTTCGAAGCAATCGAGATCAAAGACAGTGTTGTTTTGGGAACCAGGTTTTTATCAAAAATCAATAGTCAACTGTGATAAAAGTTTAAGCAGGTTTGAAAACGAAATCTTGGCAATGTTTTTGTTTCTGTGCATGCTTGAACTTGATCCTATTGGCACACCCAAGTTCAAAGTTAATTTTGGGGTTGCTCTACACATGCTTGGACAATTGAAGCATCACGTTCACCTCAAGGGAAATATGCAACACCTGGACATTTCATCACCACCTCCGCTTTCTCCTCATTGTGGAGTAGAACACTCACGAATCCACCCACTAATTGGAGCAAAAGATAATGTAGAGTTCAGCTGACCTGGTTTGGAAAACTGCATTTCAAGTGTGGACATTTTGGAGCATTTTGGTCCATTTAGTTCAACAATTGCTCTGTAGTCAAAAGTAACGATTGGAGAGAAGGGTGGTTAACCAGTATGCACAACTATAATAATGCTGTGTTGCTAGGGATGATTTTTTATCCTTTAGTGGCCTTCAGATAAACCCCAAAAACCTCAAAAAGTGGTAGAGTCGATGGCACTGATGTAGATTGTTGACTACATTGGGTGCGTCCTATGGTCAGCTAGGATTTAGAAAAAATGGGTCCACCCACATAACGTATTAATCATTAATATGTGAATTGCTTTCATTGTTTCCACTTAATCCACCCTGGCTGCACACATACCAAGTGCACCCAAGCACTATTTAATACACTACTCTGACACTGACCTGGACTGCGGTCGCTGAGAGTGTTCAACCAACAGTGCTTTGGAATCATACCACTGGTAAAAGGCATTATACAAATGCCCAATAACATAACATAACTTGTAATGTTAGACATGCACACTTTGATGTTTTTATTCATCTATGATCTCAGGGAACATGTTATGTTCCAATTTGCTTAAAAAACAAGCTTGATTTGATGAATAGTCACTCATGAACAATTGACAGTTGTCTTAATACGAGAAGGGTCTTTTAGAAATATACAAACGATTTATATAGTGTTTTAATGACAAGTTTGTGTCATGTTGGATGTATTGACAAGCGCACGTTCCTTCCAATATTGTTCCAGTACAGATTCACTCTAAGTTATAAAACTCTTGTTAGTCTCAAAATGTTTATAACACAATCCCTACATAAAATGTATGCCGCCCCTCCCAAAATAAAATACAAAATAAAGCAGAAAAGGTTACATTTTTCTGGTACAATATTTTAGGAGACATTGGGTCTCATTACGACTTTGGAGGTAGCCATGCGTTACTAGCGCCATGGCTGCCTCCAAAATCGTGTCCGGGTTCCCTGAATGGGGATTTACCAGGCCATTCCGTCTTTGTAAGGCCCGGTATTTCCTCCTTCAGGGAACCCGGGCCAGGTCCTTCCACATTCCCAATTCGAGCCCCCATAGGGCTCAATGGGAAAGGGAAGGGAGCTAACAACGAGCCCGTCAATTATGGGCCCGTTGTTAGCTCCCTGGTTCACTCGCGGGACCCGCTGTGGATGTCTGGATAAACCAGACGTCCACAGCGGGTCCTGCGAGGGGACCTCGTAATAGTGCGGAGTGGGTTTAACGGCGCCAGCACCATTACCGGTGCCGTTAAAACCATTCCGCACTTCTCGTAATGAGGCCCATTACCTGTTACAGATGGCATTGTTACAAATCTGCATATGATCCATGTGTGACTAAGTAGTTGTTAAAGAAGTGACGATGGAAACATGGAGCACCAGATCTCCTTGGATAAATACCTTGCCACTCTAAAGGATGTAGTTACAGCAAGGCGTCCTCTGATTCTGAGTGATTAATGCAAATGCGGCCAGCACCAGTCGTAATTGTAAGAAAGGAAGCGTGATTTCCTGCAGCATGTCATAGATGAAGCAAAATGGTAGCCTGATTGTCAGCTAAAAGTGAAGGTGTCGTAAAAATGCAGACTGACTATTTTCCAAAAGACGGCGGTGCACTGTGGCGTGGCGGTCAAATTACAAGCATCTCTTGGTGGCCAAAGTAGTGGGTATCTGGCTAGCTATACAGAGCACTCAAAGGTCCGGTGACCATACATGAGGAGGCCATCCAGGCCTGTTTACCCCTTTAAATTGTGGGACTCAGACTTTTTTTATTTCCCATTTGAAAGAAAGGAAAAATACAAGTCCCAGAATTCCAAGCAAACCGGGCTAACACTTTCTGACGCATGGCCATGGGAAACTTGAGAACTCTGGTTACGCTTTGTTTCAAAAAGGGGACTCTGCACTCTGGAATGTGAGAGAAGGGGGTTTGTTGAATGAGAGGCTTATAACTAATTAGGAATGTTTAATTGTAAAGGGAATGTTACCATTATGTAGGATCCATACTGACAAGCACAAGTTTCAGATGCCTGTCAAGACATTTGGAGCCCATCAGGGCCGGCCCTCTGATCTGAAGGGCTCTGGGCAGGAAGAGATGTGTTTTTCCCCCCACCCCCTGATTTGCAAAGACATCAGTGATATTACAGAAACATATACCACACAATGAGTCTTTAATATGCAAAGGTATCATGGGAAGTTATTAATAACATGTTGCCATAAGTAGGGCAGGAGACAGAAAAAACAGATGGCCAGTATCTGGATTGTCAGTTAATATTGACCGGTTTGGCAATATCAGCAGTGAGGATTTTTTGAAGTTGTAGACAGTGACCCGAACACCTAGTAGAGACTTCTAAATTTGGCACATGAGATAAACAGGATTTGCCCTGGAGAACACACTTTGGTTGAGTGGTGAAGATTTGAGACCACTCTGCAATTCAGGAATTTGAACAAATCGCTTCACAGATGTAATTGGTAGAAGTATTGGTTTCAGAAAGGTCCTTTTGAAACTTTGGTTTGAAAATGCCTTATGACTGGAAGGCATTGAATTTTGCTAACCAAAGTTAAATTCCTTTTTATGTTTTAGAAGTTGCACAATTGTTTTCATTTTTAGTTGCATACTGTCCAAACTAGAAATATGCATTTAATTTGAGAAGCTACAGATAGGGATTATTGTGACTGTCAAAAACTGCATGCAGGCTCCAAGAATATGTCAGATTTGGGCATCGGGCACACAGGGTAGGTTCAGTCTACTGCAGGATTGCCTTCTGGTGTGATAGAGCCCATTTACCTTGGAGGTCCTAAGGCAGTGAGAGTAAGCAGTTTTGCAGGCCTTCAATTTCTGAACTCCTAAAAGAAACGTGTGGGCCAAGTACATGGTGGCAGAGGGCACCCCTTTTCCTTCAACGGGAGCTGGAGTGTCATGTTGCCCCCTAGAGATTTTGCAAAGTACTTGCATGGGGCGACCAAAGAAGCAAAATAAATCCGGATTGAATACCATGCTCATCTAAATCACTAGGTGTGGCATTGCTTCTGTCTCCTCTCTTCTGGGTTCAGGCTTGGCGACATGTTAGCATGCATCTTGCATAATTAACAAATGCTGCTCACTTCAAAATGAGAAGGAAGTCTCATAAATGGACCATCAAAAAATAGTCACAGACACCCCCCTGCGAGAACGAACATGGCTAAATGACTGGTTCTTTGGGAAGGTACACACTCAAGAGTCTGCAGCCAGACTTTAGCTCACTGTACCTCTCACAGAAGGGAAATATCAATTTGCATATCAGTCTTTGTCCTGCCCACATGGGCAATCCAGCACCAAAATGCTATGGCAATTCTCTTCTGAACAAAAGTACCAACAGCAACCCCATACACGTGCTTCAGCCTTGTTGGGCCTCATGGATGAGGTGGAGCTGTGCCTCTCTGAGCACAGTGAGCAAGGGGTCCACGTCTGGATGGCCCTAGGAAACTTAGGGTGACCAAACCTAAGTCCCTTAAACAATTAAAAAATAGTCCATAGGCACCCATCTTTGACAACAAACAAGGCTAAATGACCTGTTCTTTGGGAAGGTACCCACTCGAGAGTCTGCAGCCACACGTTTAGCTCACTGTACCTTTCACAGAAGGGAAATATCCATTTGCATATCAGTCTTTGTCCTGCTCACATGGGCAATCCAGCCCCAAAATAATATGGCAATTCTCTTTTGAACAAGAGTACCAACATCAGCCCCAAACACGTGTTTCAGCGTTGTTGGGCCTGTGGACTCTGAGCACATTGAGCAACATGTCCACGTCTGGATGACCCATGGAAACTTACCTTGACTTAACAAAAGTCCCTTAAACAATCAAAAATAGTCATAAAAGAACCAATTGATCCTTAAGTGGTTGGGCAGGCCAATTCTTTTTGTCAGGTGCGTGAGTAGCAGATGGAATTAGGGGATCCTAAAGCAGAATGCTGCAAAGAAACTCAGCAGGTTGGGCAACTTGCTGAGGTGTTATATGTTTGGACCGTCCTGTAATTTATATTGCTTTTTTCCTTTTCCTGCTGCAAAATGTGTTGTCTCGGCGTCGGGATAGGTACAGCTCCCATTGCTTCAATCTGTGGTAATGCCTGTCCATATAGCGAAAATTAAAAGCTGCCACCCATCTATATAAACACAGTAGGTGAACACACCTTTAAGTGAAACATTTAAATCCAGTTCAATTGGCCTTTCCTTTATAAGAACGTGTACAAGACAAATGAGCAAAAGCTTTACAAAAGCAAAAAAAAAAGACAAACAAATCATCCAAGAGAGGAGATTTTCCCAGAATTGCATTGGCAAAGTATAAAACGGAACCAACTTTTAAATAGAGTAATATATAATGGAATATACCCTGGAAAACAAAATCCCAATACTGGACATGTGCCTTAATGATACTTATGTGGGCTTGTAGGCAAGTGAAGATAGATCAGGGACAACATGCTCGCTTCGGAAACAAGACGACATGCAGCACCGCAGGTTCTATTCCCATGTCCGCTGGGTATTAAGCACGTTATAAATAACCTATCATATCATATCAAGTATGTGCACTAGGAACAAAAGAACCAAGAGTGTAATCATGGTAGTGAACACTTGAGCAAAGTTTATTTTGAAAGCAGCATCAACAACACATAAACGAGTGGGCAGATGCTGTCCACCCACAGGTGTCCTCTGCTTGTGCCGTAAAATTAAGTACAGGGCCAGAACCAGAGGAAATATTTTCTCCAGTCCTGCAACCTCTCCTGCCACACCCTATGCAAAAAATGATGACTCACTTGCCCATATAATTTCCCCACCTCCCCCCACCATGCGTGGCTTTCAACAACACTGTTGAAAAGTACACAAACTATATTAAAAGGCTCACACAAATATATACATCCTTATAGAAATATCAAGCATAAGGTGCACAGTTATGGTACTAGCCACCACCACCACCTCCCATCTTAAAGGTAAGACTACAAATACCAGAATACAATTCAGGAGAGGGGCAAAAAATGGCATGTGGAAGGAGGACTTGGAAGACTATGTGCTTGCCATACATGGGCCCTCTTACAGCACTGGCCACAAACGTGCTCTCCTCATGCACTGCCTTGGGTTCGAAGGTTGACGTATTTTAGAGTCTGCCAGAGCCCACTATATGGAGAGCACCAAAAGAGGATGATGAAGGGGATGGTGATCTTCTTAATGCATAGGAGGTCATATTAAGGAAAATGGACTTGCATTTTGAGAAGAAGTCCAGAATTATCCTGGACCATTTTTATTTTGGAATAAGAGAACAAGCTAGTGGCGAGTCCATTGAGGAGTTTATTACGGGCCTAATGGAACTTGCTAGCAGGTGCAACATTGGAGCATCATACAATGAGCACTACGTGGCCAATTTATGTTAAAGGTTAAGCAATGTAAGATTCGTTTGGCCCAAGGGTAATCCACCCTGGCAGAGGTGCTTGATTTAGCGCAGAAAATGGAACACACGTTAGCATGCGTGAAGGAACTGGAGGAGAAGGGTAACCGAGGAAAGGGAAACACAATGCACTGTGGTTACCAGCAAAATTGACCGAAACAAAATGACACGCAAGAAGGGTGTTATGGCAAAGAAGTATGCTACCAGACAAAGAGCACTAGAGAATCCTATGGATAGTAGAAGGGAAAGGATTTGGATGTGAAGAATTGTTTCAGATGTGGAAGCACCTTTACCTTTGCCAGCAGTGCAGCGGGTCCTGGTCTGAAGGCTGTTTGTCATAATTGTGGGAAACAGGCCCATTTTGCTAGGTGCTATGAATTTCTTTCCAAAACTGAGGTGAAAGAAATTGGTGAATGTGAGAGCGAGAGAGAAGACCGTCATGGGCGTGCAGAAGGGGTGAGTAAGTCAGTGAGCCAAGTGGATACAAAGGTCAAGAGAGGAGAAAAACACATGCTGCGGTTCTTGTAAATGGGGTTGCAATTCTCATGTTAGTAGATACTGGGTCGGATTATACCGTTATGGGTAGTGGTATGGAAATAATGGCAAGGTGTTTAACTTGCTAAAACTCTTGGTTAAGGCAAGTATAGATGGTGGCTCTCAAATAGAGACAGTAGGAGAATTTAAAGCCTAATTGGAATGTAAGGATATGCCTTTAGTGACAAAGTTATATGTCTCAAAAAAGAATGGATGCCTTTTGGATTGGTTTGAACAAAGTGCATGGGGAATCATCATTGGCCGGCGTATCCCTGGGCATATTGTCATGGCAAGTGGATACAAGATATGTGCTCCATGATTTCTGTGATGAATTTGGATGTCTGAAAGGGATACGGCACCAGAACAAACTGAAAGCTCGGGTCAAACCATTAATTGTGAAAGTAAGGACAGTGCGCATTTAGATGAGAAAAGAGGTGAGGGGATCAAACGACTGGAGGATTCTGGAGTGAGTGAGCAGGTAGAAGCTTCATAGTGGATTTCGCCCATTGAGGTAGTACAAAAACCAAAAATGGCAAGTACGGCTGTGCATAGATCTTAGCAGATTGCCCAAAGAGGTGGCAGTGTATAGTTTTCCCCTTCCGAATATAGGAGAGAAGGTGATCATGGCAGTGGGTTCAAAGCTCTTTAGTACACTTGACTTGGGTTGACTGTATCACCAAGTGGTGTTGCACCCTGACAGTCGTGAGCTCACCACCTTTGTTACCACAGAGGGACCTTTTCGATGCAAAAGAATGGCACTCACGGGACGTGACTTCAATGTGGAGCATATTCCAGGGAAGGAAAATATGGTTTCCAATTTTTTATCAAGAGTAGCACAGGACCTTGATAGTGAAGAAGGTGATCAGGTGTTTGCTATATCTGAGACCATTGTGAGCAAACAGCATTGGGAGGATGCAGTTGATGAGGATGAGGAATTGAGAGTAGTGTAAGAGCCTGCCGAGTCAAGCTGGAGAAATTGGACAGATGCCTAAGGGTTTTTCATCAGGTACGAGATGAGCTTTGCATTAAGGGGTCGTTTTTGTGTAAATCTGGCGTATTTTTCCCCAAAGGGGTTAGGAAACTGTTGGTTGAGGCCACCCACAATGGCCATTTAGGCATGAGCAAAACAAAGGGTAGACTCAGTTCTGATTACTGGTGGCCCGGGATAAGATGTGCAGGTTGAAGAAATGGTCAGACAATGTACTTGGAGTGCTGATGCTGACAAGATGTTGAGGAAGTATTGTCAACCTCTCAAGCCTTTACAGCTATAAAGTATGCCATGGGAGTTGGAGGCCCTAGATATACTCAGACCAATTCAAGAAGAGAGGGGGAGGAAGAATTATATAGCTGGAGTTATGGATCCCTATTCCAAATGGATGGAGGTAGAAATAGTACTGGAAGCAGACACTTTGGCGGTTATCAATTTTCTTGATGGTATATTCCAGAGAGAGGATTACCCGAGGAAAATGTTGACGGATAATGGAGTCCAATTAACATCCAGGATGATGAAGTAATTTCTGGAAAGGATTGGAGTGACACATCATAAAACATCTCTCTGCCATCCCGATACCAATGGGTCAGTTGAAAGTTTTAATTGCACATTGATGGAGACGATCAGGATGTCATCAGCTGGCAGGGTGGAATGGGAGGGTTTAGTGAGGGGGAGAGTTTGTGCCTATCGGTGGGCCCTGCATGCTACAACTGGTTTGATACCCTATGAGGTGCTCAGACGGAGGAAAGGACACACGTCTGTGTGCCCCCATGGCTGAGGACTTCAAAGTATGGGGTGTGGGATGAGAATCAGCTAATATGCATTGTTGAAGAGAGGAGTCAAGAGATGGAGAGGTTTGATGAACTCAAGAGAGTAAGGAAGTGTGAAGTGTCGGAAGCAGAGAGAGTGTGTTTGAGGAAACCGGGTGTGGTCAAAAAGGGATGCAGCAGTTACTGGGGGGCTCAGAAAGTTAGGAGAGTGTTTGAGGATGCTGTGTTGTCAGATGACAGCAAAGTTTGGAACAAGTCAAGAATTGTTAAAAGAAAGTGTTTTGGGTGCTGAGGGGGAGATGCGTTATGCATCTATATTCCTTGTACATAGTTTCATTGCATGCAGTTCCGGGTGTCTTCTCTCCACAAGCTCAGAACGTGTTGTGGGTTGAGTGGGGTTCTGAGTTCCAGGAGAGAAGGTTGATGTTAAAGCACCCCTGGCATGATCGGTTGAGAAGAAAGCACAGAAACAAGAGATGCAGTGAAGCTGGTGGCCTGCTTACCTTCTGCGTGAAACTTACATGAAGAATACACGTCTTATTTTTGGATTACACTGTGTGGTCTTACGCTTCATAACATGTTCCTAACATACAAACGTTCAAAATCTCTTGTCCAAAACAACAGTCTCACAATGAGGAAATAATGTTCAAAGTGGCCCTGTATTACACATTTTCAGCAAGCCCTACCCTTTTCCTGTGAGAACATTTGGAAATAAAATAGATTACGACACAGAAGAGGATCAGGGTGCAGAGGCCTACCGGGAAATCTCCAGAGTTTCCTATATTCCAGTCCACTCCTGGCTCTGCTACAAGAGAGAAAGTGATAAGCAATCTTTATGGGGCCTGCAGCTGGGAGAGGGTATTCTAGAGTGTCACAAGGGTAACATTGTGGCCTCATACGAACCCATGACAATATCAGTATTAGTGTGGGAAACAAACAAATATTCAGTAGCTTGCCCTTGTCTTACTGCAAGGCTTTCTCTCACTTCAGCGTGCGGGTAGGTGGCAATCCAGCAAATGATTGAGGGGATTGGCTGCCTTTAAATACAGGAGATATATCTCACCTGAAGGCAGTGCTTAGTTAACAACTAGCCTGCATAATAATCTAACGATTGTCGTTAAAGATTGACAGATATGTTGGTAGTACAACACATTGGCCCTTGCGTTTCAGCAGAGTGATGCAGATTTTGTCTTGTAAGACACTGGAACAGCGTTAAAACAAAAACAAAAAAGAGACCCACAGCAGAAGTGTCCAATATGAAAAATAATTATACCGTGATAACAAAAGGGGAAAAAGACAGTTGAATCGAACCACGATACCGTAATAAAAGTTTTTTCAAAGTGGGTAGTACCGAAATCCTTTGATGCTGTAATCAGCTGGTTGCTTCGGAAATGTAGAGAGCATTCATTTTGCCAATGAGTTACGTGAAAGACGTTTATTACCTCTTCTCCAAATACAACTTAAAATCCTTAGTCTTTTTTAAAAAAATTTATTGGCATCATATGGTTTTACAGCAACGAAAACCTTAAGCCATTTCTTAAAATTCACATTCATATAAAATAAAATGAATAAGAACTATGCCTGATAGAAAGCAGAAACATAATCGTGTTTAAACATATTGCTATTACTTTCAGTTTTCACCTCCACCATCTAGTTACTTCAATGAAGATGTCCCACCATACTGCGGTTTCTCTGTTCATGATGTTTTTCGCGACTCTTTCCAAACAATGATTCCGTTCGTCAGTTAAATCTTTACACTCAAGTGTCAAGTGTTTCAGTGATTCAATTGCGTCTTGATTTAGGCATAATCTACATTTCTTTGTTCCAACTGTCTTTGATCTTTTGTGGTTGATTTTATTTGTGGGCAAAATGTTCCATCGGAACCACATTAGTTGTGATCTCCCATACCAGTTTGGAAAGATCCTCAAGTAAACTGGAATCTTATTTAGTTTTCTCGAAACTGTCCCAAATTTATTGTAACTTTTATATTTCACCAAATCGTTTTGGGTCTGGATCCAGTCTTTTGTGTAGAGTTTTTTTCTTGGTTTTTGAAGGGTTGTTAAGAAGATCCTCTTTTGTTTCATTCTGGTCTTCTAAAATCACTTCACACAACGCTTTCCATTGTTTAAGCTGATGTTCATGGGTGTCACTCAGAGCCTTGTTAAGAACTTCAAACCCTCCCGTCAATGGTAAATCATAGTATTTCCTATATAGTGAGATGATCTTACAACTCACTACAGCTTTTAAGGAAGTCAATGCAAGCTCTCCCCTTATTGATTGAATTGGGAGGGAAGATGGAAGATGGAAGTTGCAAAACTGCCCGCCAAAACTTAGAGTGGTGTATGTTACAAAGTATGCAACCTTTCTTGAAAGAAATTCAAGGTTGCTCGCTCAACTAGAATTCTGGAGCACAAACCGTATGTGAGAACATAACATTCACATAGGTCTACTGCTATAAATGGAATATTCACAGACTATATTTTGCATAATGATAGTCCTAAATCACTGGTAATCAGCCAATGGAATGTGACTCAACACTCACATTACCAAGTAATGGGCATGCAGATCCTATCAATAGCCAATGTACTGCCGAAGAAATCAAAATTGTCTGGTGTGGGGGATGGATAAAACGGTGTATTTCACAGCACACGTTCAAGCATGCCTGCACATGTTCATACGTGCCAACCCTGTTGATATCTTGCTATTTTTTTACTTTTTCCCTCCTAATATATGTCTACCCCCAATTCAATCCAATGAGAAAATTAAATTGTCATGATTTCTGTTTCAAAGTCTCCCTCACAGATGTGATAAAACGTGTTTATGCATGGTTTTACCTTTGCATTCTGGGACTTACAGTTCCGGATTTCCCCACTATACATCCAGGCTACAAATCCCAGAATGCCCAGTTAAAACCAGCACTGAACTACCTTCTCCAAAACTGGGAATGGGAATGAATGCCCTCTTTCTTAAAAATTGGGTAGAAAAATAATAGTTTGGTACCAGTGGTTTAATTGGGATGAGAAATCAAGGGGGTGCCCTAACAATGGGCCATGGGCAAAAGGTGCAAGCAGGCAGCTTAGATAAAGACAGATGCATACATGCCAACATTATCCATTCAATTAGGTAGACACTTGGCCATTATTCGTCTTAACTTTTCATTGTAGTCCTGGATCTCCCCATTATACATCTAGAACTACAAGCCCAGAATGCAAAGTTAAAACCAAGACTAGACTACTTTCTCCCAAATGGAACTGATAATGTTGGCATGCATGCACGTGTCCTCTTTATTCTCTCACTTAATCCCCAAGACACATAATACACACAGGACCCTGGGGGCATCCATACACTGCCCTGGGGATAGAGGATTGAGAACACAGCAGACGCTACCAGGGCTGCATGAAGATGGGTGGGGAACACGAGGGCCTGTTTTCAAAATAGGTTTGGAGCCTCTTTGCCTACAGATGGGAACACCTGTCTAAGACAACTGTGGGGGTGCATAGATCATAATGGAAATATGTGCCAACCATCAACCCACTCTTGTGCCTTCATTTTGAGGCAAAATCAAAGATACATTAATGGAGGAAGGGGGTGAGCAGCTGCAGATTAGGACGGGATAGGTTTATAGGTCTCTGCATGGCATAACATGGAAAGACAGCCAGCGTGGGGTTGAAACACGAAGCTGGTAATTTTAAAAGATCAAATCAGTTTAACTTTCCATTTTGAGAGAAATTGAAAACTTCCAGCAAATACATTTTGCAGGCAGTCTTTTATAATTGATTCCAATAGAATCTGTCTGTTCTTTAGAAGGTACTAAACCAAGGCATATTCAATTGGAAAACAAAGAGGCTTCTGGGAGCCTCTCTACCAGCACGAACACAGCTCATTGACTTGTTCTTGGGTGGATGGCCCCTGGGAGAGTATCAACCAAGTCTTTAGCTTACTGTCCCTTTCACAGAGAACAAATATCCCTGCATATTAGTCTTTGTCCTGTCCAGGGGCAGTCCAGCACCGAAATGATAGGCAATTCTCCTCTGAACATGAGTACCAACACCAACCTCATACACGTGTTTCTACCTTGTTGGGCAGCATCAGTGAGGTGGAGCTGTGCCTCTCTTAGAACAGTGAGCAAAGGGTCCACGTCTGGATTCCCCTGGTAACTTAGGGTGACACCCAAAGTTACTTAACATGCAAAACAAAGGGGGTTCTGGGAGTCTCTCTACCAACACGAACACAGCCCATTGACCTGTTCTTGGGTGGATGGCCCCTGGGAGAGTCTCAACCAAGTCTTTAGCTCACTGTCCCTTTCACAGAGAACAAATATCCCTGCATATTAGTCTTTGTCCTGTCCAGGGGCAGTCCAGCACCGAAATGATAGGCAATTCTCCTCTGAACATGAGTACCAACACCAACCTCATACACGTGTTTCTACCTTGTTGGGCAGCATCAGTGAGGTGGAGCTGTGCCTCTCTTAGAACAGTGAGCAAAGGGTCCACGTCTGGATTCCCCTGGTAACTTAGGGTGACACCCAAAGTTACTTAACATGCAAAACAAAGGGGGTTCTGGGAGTCTCTCTACCAACACGAACACAGCCCATTGACCTGTTCTTGGGTGGATGGCCCCTGGGAGAGTCTCAACCAAGTCTTTAGCTCACTGTCCCTTTCACAGAGAAGAAATATCCCTGCATATCAGTCTTTGTCCTGCCCAGGGGGAGTCCAGCACCGAAATGCAAGGCAATTCTCCTCTGAACAGAGTGCCAACAGCAACCCCATACACTTGTTTAAGCCTTGTTGGGCATCATCGGTGAGGTGGAGCTGTGCCTCTCTGAGAACAGTGAGTAAGGGGTCCATGTCTGGATTCCCCTGGTAAGTTAGGGTGAGACCCAAAGTTACTTAATATGCAAAACAAAGGGGGTCCCGCAAGTCTCTCTACCAGCACGAACACAGCCCATTGACCTGTTCTTGGGTGGATGGCCCCTGGGAGAGCCTCAGCCAGGTTTAAGCTCACTGTCCCTTTCACAGAGAAGAAATATCCCTGCATATCAGTCTTTGTCCTGCCAGGAGCAGTCCAGCACTGAAATGCTAGGAAATTCTCCTCTGAATAAAAGTACCAACAGCAACCCCATACACGTGTTTCAGCCTTGTTGGGCATCATCGGTGAGGTGGAGCTGTTCCTCTCTGAGAACAGTGAGCAAGGGGTACATGTCTCGATTCCCCTGGTAACTTAGGGTGAGACACAAAGTTACTTAATATGCAAAACAAAGGGGGTTATGGGCGTCTTGCTACCAGCACAAACACAGCCCATTGACCTGTTGTTGGGTGGATGGCCCCTGGGAGAGTCTCAACCAAGTATTTAGCTCACTGTCCCTTTCACAGAGAAGAAATATCCCTGCATATCAGTCTTTGTGCTGCCCAGGGGCAGTCCAGCAACGAAATACTAGGGAAGTCTCCTCTGAACAGGAGTACCAACAGCAACCCCATACACGTGTTTCAGCCTTGTTGGACATTATCAGTGAGGTTAGGAAAGGGGTTAGGGGTTAGTGAAGCCAGAGGGAGCTCGGCACAAATGGGAAGTGTTCCACCAACCAGTAACTCTCTTTTCTACCCGTCTCCTGTACTTCTGGGTATGACACCAGAAGGCAAAAGCCACTTGCCACAAGAATAAGGATAGGACCTCTTAAAACAGGCTTGCTTTTGTCCAGTCATCTGTGGAGTTACTTACCTTCACTGGTGTGATTAGTCCCACATCCCTGATGGGTGACGGCGGCATTCAGCGTGATGCAAAGGAACTGCCACCATAGTTCATTTACTGTGATATAGGTGGCGTGACGTCTCACGTTTCATGGCTGACTTGACGCATCATTATCATAGGACAACATTTTATCATTAGAGGTGCGCCGCATTGCAGCGTTCATGTTGAATAATTACGAAGCCCATTGTTAATGTATTTGATTTTTAGTGTGTGTTCCTTGGTGATGCTGCTTTCCAAACTATTAAGGTTCTTACGTGTAAGTGTACGATCAATTGTACGAATAGTGCTATCATCCACTTATTGTAGAACAGTGCAACACGAAAATAGTTATAATTACAGATCCACCGTAAATCCACAAATTATGTGGTTCCCATGCCCATGAATGTGAATAACATACTTGCAAATAATAACATCTTGATACTCTATATTAAAAGTTTGTTATTTCTCAATTCCTACATGCTATTGTGCTTGCTGGGTCTGAAACAAACTCACTCCTGTGAAATTGAACTCTAAGGACAACTCATAACCCTTGCTGTTACAACATATTGCCTGGCACAAAGAACAGCCTACATCCACAGCATAGTACCAACCTGGTCATACCATGCGCATATTACCATAAAAACAATTACATGCCTGATCTCTAATAGGATACCATGCGCTTGATTTGCATAATGGTGTTAATTCTATGTTGTGATTTCTAATTTAAAGCATTATACAGAAGTTTGTTTTGAAAGGTTAATGTAAATTAGCCAACCAAAATAAGGTAAAAAAATAAAAATAGTGTTAATTCATAGAATGCTCTAAAGAATACATTATTTGCTCAAGTATGTGGTCAAAGAGTTGCCAGATTTGAAAAGTTAAATTTTTTTGACCAATCTGTCTCAATGCTGCTGCTGATAGTTGCAAGGGAAAGTCTTCAAGCACATCCCTCCTTCCAGATTCAAGGAGAGCTCCTCCACAGCCATCTGAACAGACTCCGGCAGAACTTAGATGTATACTATTGTCTGTCACAACATGGCAGAGAGTGTTAATTTTCGCCTGTACCAGTCTCGGGCAAGGTGGGCTTTGAACTGGTTATGATTTAGCCAGGGATGGCATTCAATGAAGTTGCCTCATTGGCCTGTTTTTCAATGCTTAAGGTGCCTGTATGTAGGGCTAAAGTTGAGGGTACATGCGGGGGGGGTCTGTGGAGCCCACCCACTTTATTCAGAGGGTGGACTCAGTCCCCCCAGCTAAAATGAGAAACAATAAACATCATATTTGAATTTATGAATTAGAGCCAACCTCGGGGATCGAAACTCAGTTGTCAGGTTTGCAGGCTGGACACTTCACCACTGCACTATATCACCTGATGAACAACAACAAATAACTAAAGGTAAAATGTCTCATTTCAGTTCTGCAAGAGACAGAGAAAACATTTGTGTTGGATCTTGGAGTTTAAAACATGCACACCTTTTAACGTTTTCAAAAACACAATTAGAAGAAAATATCCTCTCTTGGTTTTGTGTGTGTGTTGATTTTATGAAAGGCAAATGCCATTCGTCCTGTGCAATTTGGGTGGTTATGCAAAGCCAATTTAATGAAATGTGCATATTTCACCTTGATGTGCTAATTTTTGGTGATGTCACATCCCATTACATTTGTTGATGAGTCCCCCCACTTTCATTTTTAGGACTTGACCTGAGTGATTTCTAGTTGCTGCCCTGCAGATCACCATACCACTCACAAAGTGTGCCTCCCCATCATATGCATTGTCAGCTACAGTAAATAATGCAGTGTTTTCACACACTCTCCTCCCCATCCCGTGATTGGTTACTAATGACATCTCCATTGATGTTGCATCACACACCCCAGACTCTGACAGTCCTGGTAAGATTGCTCTTGTGCCTGTCCTAACACCTGAAGCTTGCTGTACAGTAACGTTGTGCAACCAATATTTTAGCTGGTAACAAATCCAGGAACCACGAAGTCAACCAGCATAAAAACCTCTCCCCTTCCCCACCATCATCTAAACAATGACACTCCCCAAAGATGTTGGTGATGAAATCAAGCACAATCTACATTTAGAGCACTCTCTGCATTGCGCGCATGTGATCACTAAAGAAGTAGCCAAAATATCCTCAAGGAAGCAGTGCAATTCCTCACAGAAAACAACCTGACCATGCCCTCCGTCACCACCCCCATGTCACTCATATATCCAGATGCAACACTGGTAAGATCAAGTGCAATCGATATCTAATCTAAGTGCTCCATGTTATGTTCCTCAAGGAGGTGGTGTTTAGTCACATGTAATCATAACATGCCATGCGCTGCCAGGGCCACACTCCAAACAATCTAACACTCTGAATAATCTTGAAATCAAACGGAAGAACACACTACTAATTCATCTTTAAAGTTGCGCTACGAATAAAGTGTATCGTGTAAAATCATCAAGCAGCTGGTGCAAAGTCACACACACACACACAAACTTGTCCCTGCATACCACCACCACCCTCCCTCAAAAGTCTGCGGTGCAATCAGGTGGGAGGACAAGGCAATGCTTAGACAGTAAAGCACCAAGTGTATAATTTGCAAACAAGCTAGCAAAAGAGTCACAATAGAGAGAGTGTAACATTCTTCTCACCTTGTGTTGAAAGAACAATCCCCCTGGCTGTATTTATGTGAAATCTTGATGTCTCCCACTTAAAGAAAATGTTTCCATCTATCTCTTAAAGTTTCATTGGGCCTCATTACGACCCAGGCGGTAAGGGGTTTACGCCAGCGTAAACATCGCCGACCCTTACCGCCTGAGTACGAGATCCCTTAGCGCCATGGCGGATCTAACACCTGCTTTTAGCAGGTGTAAAAATCCATGGCGCTAAGGGACCTTGATGTTAATTACGCCACCGTAATTTACGGTGGCGTAATTAACGCCTTCCCCACTCCCATTATGCCCTATGGGGCAAAAATGGGAATGGGGAAGGGTAAATGGGGATTGGGGACTTACGCCATGGACCATGGTGCCAATAGCGCCATGGTCCTCCGCCAAAGTCGTAATGAGGCCCATTGTGTTATGCCAGTTGTCTACAACTCCACGGTCTGCATGTGTATGGCGTTGGTTGTAAAGTGCTCTGAACGATTGCCTCCTAACAGTACATATATATCTAATATATATATATATATATATAATTTCTTTTTATATCTGCTGCCCTTAGAATGGGCATCTCTTTTCTCTGCTATTTAAAAATGCCTCGCCGAAGGATGGCTGTGGGTTGCAGGGACGAGTTTCTTCAAAAAGGGAGTACAGTTACTGCTTTTACTTACTTGACTGTTATGCCCTGTCTAAAATGTTCCTTCATGAAATTTGAATTCCTTTTTTCTTTGTCATAAAATATCATGGTCTTATGTTTCTTTCACTCTTTTTTTGTGAAAATAAGTAAGAAAAGTCTGTACATTCAAAGCCATCTATAGAATATTCCTTTTAGAAAATCGCCCTTTGTCTCTCTTAAAGGCAAACTCTGGGTTCTCTGATGAATCAAGGGAATTCGTCCTTTCTCCCCAAGGGGAAGACACCCTCCCCTGTGAGGCTAGGGAGGTGAGCACGCTCCGCAATACCCTTCCAGGTGGGACCTCAACAGGAGATACTAACCCTTTGGGGACAAGGACTTCTGTCCCTGTGAGGAGTGCTCAAGAGGCATCCACCTTATGGCTTACATGGCTGTTCTACAACATCAGAGACTTTTAAATATCCTGACTGGGATGAAAAAACTCAGAATAAAGGCCAAAACCCTACTGGAAAGGAGAATGTACCTTTAAGTCACAGTGTCTCATGTACTGTGACGAGGATGTTAAATAATGGACACTCGCGAGTTAGGCAGAGTCAGCACAAGACAAGCCTGTGAGTTTGAAACAAGCTTGAAGAGAGAAAGAGGAACGCAGAGAGAAGACCGTAAGAGAGAGATTGGGATGCTAGAGTTATGGCATCAGCCCGACACTTGAAGCCGTAAGCAGGAAAACCGAGAGAGGAGCTCTGGGACATCACATTTCACAACATCAGCCAGATACGAGAAACCCGAGGAACGTAAACCAAAAGAGAGAGAGGTCGGGACACTAGATACACAGCATCAACCTAACACAAGAAACCCTAAGCAGGGAAACCGAGGGAGATATACTGGAAAGCCTAGGCCATGGCAACAGCTAGACACGAGAAACCAGATAAAGGGGAAAAGAGAAAGAGAAGCAGAAATGCCAGAGGCAAAGCAGCAACACAGACCGAGAAGTGGGGGGCAGGAGCCTGATCAAAGGTGTTGGGCAGACCATGGAAATCCAGTGGTGGACCGTAGGTCCCTCTAACATCAATGTTACCACCATGCAAGTAAGGACACAGCGTATCCCCATCCTTGTCAATGGACAAGGATATTGAATAGAGGAAAAGGAGCTGGAAGAGAAGCATAATGCAGATGGGCGCATTGGAATGGCTGGTGACCTGAGAAGAGGTCCAGAAGGAAAAAGTCTCCCGGAAAAACTTCCCCTCGAAAGAAGAGGTAACAGGGATAACGGGCTGCCAAAAGAGGACCAATATAATAAGCAAATAACCTGTCTCAGTATAAAGCATGAAAATAAGTCCCCCTTTGAGCAAATGAGCTATGGCGATGTAAGAGAAAAGGATAATATAAAGGGCAAAGACATCCAAACAATAAAACCCTGGGAAAAGGGGAGAGTCACAAGACAATCCATACAAGAGAATATAAAAAGGAGAGATTGCATTCGTAGCTTACAGAAAGCAGAACAGCGAAGCTATGGAAAAAGCAAACATACCAAAGCAAAACTAGCCACAATTATTCACGAGAGAAAGGTTAGTCTGACATAAAGAAACCAGAAGAGGTTGTCAAGGAGAATGGAAAACTGCAGTCTGCTCTTGAAGTGTTACAAAGATTGTTACAAGATATATCCAGAAACTAGTTAAAGAGTGCTTATTATTGAAGAACCTCACAAATCGGTACTAAGAAGCACCTTCAGGAGAAGGGAGTCATTCTCCTCTTATAAGTTAGTTAATATAGTGGTGGGTCAGATATGTTAGGTTTTGGACAGTGGACGGTGTTCCTTTTGGACATTCATGACTGACGGATGAGCACCTTAGAAAATAGGCAGTCATCACCCATAAAGATAGGGAAAGCTGGTCCTTATTTTACTCTAATGCAATTATTGTGAACCATGCCCATAAAGAGTCTGCGCCTTTCTTCGGCCCTAGTGGCATGTTCACATTTGTCAAAGCATAATGTGTAGACAATGACTTGCCGTGTTTGAAATATTGACCGGCATGTAATTTACCCTTTACCCCACTCCGATACCTGTTGTCTCAGCGAGAGATCTTGACTTAGTTCTAATTTTCCATGACTGATGGGCCTATGGCGAAGGTTACTGCACCTTGTCACCCTCTCCACAGTGTGGCACTACACTGTAACCATGGGCAAGGTTTTGGCTAAGCCGAGTTCTTAATAATGTATGAGGATGTGTTAATGCTCAGCGACACTTCTACATACTTCATGTGTATTTCATTGGTTGATCATGTTTGGTGTACTAATGCAAGATGAGACACATATTCAAAGAATATTGACATACAACACCGATTTTTGATTCCGTAAGAACAAACATTACTTCTTACTGACAAAAAAATTCAAATACAACACTGCTTTTCAAGTGCTGTTTTACTGATTTGGGGCTGTGAGGAATTTGACCATCAGCACGGGGAGAG
The DNA here is from genome assembly GCF_040938575.1 of Ambystoma mexicanum. Lineage (NCBI taxonomy): Eukaryota > Metazoa > Chordata > Amphibia > Caudata > Ambystomatidae > Ambystoma > Ambystoma mexicanum. Next base: position 1,103,009,301 of record NC_090930.1, on the reverse strand, counting down.
TGTGTTCGCCTGGGCTTTTTTGATTTTTTAATAATGAAAAGGAATTATGGCAGACCAACCTCTGAGGACTGTGTGAGACCATTCCACACATAGTCCATCTGCTTTCTGCACAAAATGCATACTCACATGTACTCCGGGAAGACATAGCCTACAGGCACCATCTTATCCCCCTGTCAAATTCAGCTGGAATGTGACAGTCCTGGGTACATCAAAGCATCTCAGGTAGGGGAAGGTTCAACTGACCCCTTTCAGAGGAGAGAAGTATGTGGTTTGGGGGAGACAGGAAGTCTGCTCCCAGCACACATTTCAAGGGAAGCCTGTGCTTTAATCAAGAGTCACAGAGGACTTGGTTAACCAGAGAGACATTTTGATCTACAACTGACAGGGAGATGGGTGGGACTTAGGTATATGTTGTCACCCCCTTGTCTGTCCTGTTGCAGAGCACTCTGGGCCTGCCTCGTGCATAACAGAAGATTGTTGGCGGGGTCCCAGGATTGGTTCATTAAGGTGGGCTATGCAAGGGGAAAGCCTAAAACACGGCTAACCCCAGTCTTTTCCGAAAGCTGAATTTCAGGATGCATTTCTGAAAAGAGGACACTCGTGGGACTCCACAAAGGTCTGACTTGCACAAATCGGCCCAGAATTTATTACCCAGAACCCCCGACAAAGTGAACATTGTGTTTTTTCCCCACCAAGAATCACACTTTGTCGGGGATTGTGGCTAATAAAAACTGGGGCAATTTCCCCAAGGCAGACCTGTGAGGATTTCCAAGGGTGTCCTCTTTTCTTGCAGAGCGTAGCTCCGAAATACATTGGGGTCAACAGTTCTCTAAGCCTTGTTGCATCGATTGTGGCCTACCTAAGGGGGCAGATTTGTCTTCCCTTCTGTTTAACTTGTACTTACGGTGTCTTTGCACCCTCCTTACCAATTTAGAAGTGCTTTTCACCAACTTCGCCGACGATACCCATCTTGTAGTTAAACTAAATGGGTGCCATTCCTCAGATAACATCAAAGTTGCTAATATTTACAACACAATCGAGGCCTGGATGAAGGCAAACTGGCTTTGCTTAAACAGAAGCAAGACAGAGCTTATGATATTTGGTTCCTCCCAAGCTAGGTCCAATCTTCACTCTAACTATGCTTCCTTTAGTATCAAGGACTCAGACATTCTGGTCTCCGTTAAAGTTAAAGCTTTAGATGTGTACTTGGAATCCTAACTTGGGGCAGATGCTCATGTAGCGTATCTGAAAAAAACCTGCCAATACTTTCAGAGACTACTCAGACGCATTAGACTTATGCTGAGTGATAAATATTGTACCACCATAGCTAGAGCCACAATCCTCTCTAGACTAGACTATGGCAACGCCTTACTGGTTGGAGCCCATAAGGGCTGGATCGCGCAATGTCAGACTGTTCAAAAGAGTGCGGTGAGAACCATCAGAATGAAAAACAGAAGAGAACACATCACAGAGGATAGGAAGCCTCTGAACTGGCTAGCCGTAGACGATCAGATTACATTCAAAGCAGTAACGATTGTACACCATTGCCTCTATGGCTCAGTTCAAGCTTATTTGAGAGAGCAAATAACTGTATATGAACCAAGTCGATCCCTGAGATCTGAAGCTGAGGGTCTGGTGACGGTTCCATGTCATTTAATCGTGGGATGTTTTTTCGCTGGGTTTTTTACCACACATTTTTGATCAAAAAACCCCATCAATTTTTTTTTTTTTTTTTTGAGGGCTTCCCTCCAACCTCCATTCCCTTTCAGTTTATATCTATTACCAAAAACCCACATCCTATATATATAATTTTTTAACCCCCCCCAAAAAAAATTAGATGGATTTTTTTCGATAAAAAATTTGTGGTCAAAAACCTGCGAAAAAACGTCCCGTGATGAAAGGACGTTGTAGCCTGGTGACACCCACTCGCACAAAAAAAGAAAATGCACTTGGACGGTCTTTTGTAGTAAAAGCAGCAACAAAGTGGAATGAACTCCCCTACTCAATAAGACTAGAATCCAGCTATTTGATATTCAGGAAGAAACTGAAAACACTTTGTTCAAATAAATGATTAGCCCACTGCAAGGTTGAATATGCTGTCCCATCCTCCTTGTTTGTCTTCTGTCTTTCTGTACGTGCCCTGATGCTTGCGGGCTACGGCGCGCTACAAATAAATAAATAAAAAAATATAAATAAATAAATATTGCCCAAGCAACAATATTGGAAAGGTTTCCGTGCGTCATGGACATCTCTCTCTGTCTGCTTGCAGGCACAGGGCTTTGGATGATGGTTCAGTGTGTGTGATCGTAAGTAATACAGACTCTGGGAGGCTGAAAGATAACTCTCTACTTTGGGGTTTGTAAATAGGTTATGAGGCAGAGGGAGCATATTTTAGAATCCAAGGGCATCTCCTGATTTGCTCCAGTGCAAATCTTTTTGAATATGGCACATTGGGGCTCATTATAAATTCCCCGGTCTGGAAAAATACTGGTAATTCCGGCGCCAGCATTTGTTCCGGACCGAGGAAACACACGTTTGCCAGTGGGGGCAGAGATCTACCGGCAAGCCTAACCGGCCAGGAGTTCAGGCACCCACCGGGAAATAAATGCTGGAACCACTAGTGCCTTTAAGGTTTGCAATCCCATCCTTGGAGTCCTATGGGTCGCCATGGAATGGGAACTTACCGGCGTCTCCGCCGCCCGGAATATCCCGGTGATCCCAGGATATTGGGCGGCAGAAACGGTAAGGCCGTTTTGCCAGTATGCCGCCGGAATCAACGGCAGGATACCGGCAAAACTGTAATGAGGGCCATTGTCTCAGTATGCAAGGTACCCTTGTGCTACAGCAATGACTTTATGCACATCACGTGATATGTTAGCAGCTGGCTATGGCACACTTTCATTCTGGGCAGCAGCTCCACTGTAAAACTGCACACTTTTTAAGGGCTCGCTTGCACTGTATCCCTTGTGTTATGCGTTCCCTGCCTATGTGTTTATAAACATGCTCTCAAAACCCGTATTCATTAGTAGTCAGAGTAATTAGTAGCCGGGTGTACAGTATACAGTGAGAAGGTGCTTTTTCTAATGTTCTTATTTTCCATTTCTAAGTGCCTTTAAAGACCGATAGTATGCCACCTCCCACCAAGAGATGCTTGGCAAATCCATAAGGTGATCGACATTTTGTATTGCAATGCACACGCCACAATGTATGGTTTTCCATCTGTTTTGTATGTTGCCAAATTTCAATGCACACCGTTAACACGTACAGAAGCCCTTTACTTGCCCATATATCAATGGGAGGTACATTTTGTAGCCCCCGTCAGAAGTCATAACTAAATAATGCCCTGATGCCGAGAGGCTGACAGCTCAGTGCGTCTCGTGAACAGGACTTGACTGTGGGCGTGGCCTTTAATACATAGTGGTTTCGGGGGTAATGAGATTGCACAGGGGGTGTTGTGCTTAATAATGTTCACCGATAGCATGTGTTTTCATGTTCCATCTGGTTCTGAGCTGCATGTATTCAAATGACAGAGCTGATGGGAGTTGTAGTTTGAAATGTCTCTCAACCCTCACTTAGCATGTTAAAAGCCTGCTGCCCCTGCTTCGGCATCAGTACTGTATGTCCCTGAGCCGCACGCATTCTGACAAGCAATGACCTTTGCTTTGCCTCTGCACTTATCAAAGGTTTTTGAGTTCCTATCCCATCAGCCCCCACCCTGGAATTCCACTGGGAAAGGTTGGTGGTAATTGTAGCTACACACATCTTGCCACCAGCGGAGAACATCTGCACAGCAGGCTTCCCTGGCTTCCGTCAGTTCGATATGATATGATAGGTTATTTATAACGCGCTTAATACCCAGAGGTTTCTAAGCACGTCTTGCTTCCAGGGTGAGCACCTTGCCCCTGTGCTATCCTCCCGGCACTGTAGGTAGTAGTAATGTCAAATGTTTAGTAAGGTTTAATATTGGTTAATAACCTCAATTGACTTGACCTTTTTGGATTTTCTTGTCGGTCTAGGGCTATCCCCACACCAGGTTATAACCATGTACATACAGAAATGGTTTGTGTGTGTGTGTTTATTTTCCGATATTGATTCACAAAGATATTGCTAATATTGACCTCTACTAAATATATACATGTTGAAACAAGTCCATATTCAGCCTGGGGAAGTGGTATAACTAGAAGGGAGTCAGTCCGGTCTGGTACGCAATTTAACATGAAAACGTTTTGTAATCCTGCATTTCCTGTAACAAAGTCTTATTCTTGCAAAAGTGCTTCGATGCCCTTGGTCTGTAGTGCACTATACAAATTCAAATAAAAATAAATAAATAATGATGAGAACATGGCGGCTATTTAGGGGATTCGTAAACGAGTGGATATATTGGAATCCTATCGTTGCCACATATTGCTGTACAACCAACCTCTTTAGCAGGTGCACCTTGTTCCTTAAGAGGGGCAGGTGCCGCTTCTGGGTGTACAGCCCAGTCTTCAGATTTGCTGCCCTCCTTGCCCCACACAATGGTGTCGTCCTCTGGCTTCTTGTGAACTTCTTGGTCAGGACCGGACTGTTTTCAAAGCAATCACCACTTTTCTCTGTGTGAAGTGCAGCCATGCTATGGCAGCGGTTCACCTTGAGAACACCAATTCACACGCCACAGGGAAGTCGCTGCAGGGTGCTCTGTCAGGTGTGAATGGGTCGCCAAGGAGAGGGCAGCGAGGGTGGGCAGTTTCAGACCGAAAGCACATTTGAAGAAGCTGGTGCTGTAGAGAAATGGCGTTCATTTTGAACTGCTACAGGACATGACCGTCAGACCCTCTGACCCCTAGGCTGCCTTGTACATGTCCCACCAAGAGCATGACATTTGAAACAGCAATTACTCTACATTAAGCCCACTCTGGGTTTGCATGGTTCTCTGTGCCTTGTTTTGGAATTGAGTTGTGCTATAACAGAATTCATAATCGAAATGTGTAATGTCAGCCGACGTATCATACACTCTTTACAGCCTGCAAGAGCCATTTTGTCCCGTTCAGCGGGCTTTGTAGTTATGGAAGCACTACACCACTCTGACATGGGTCTAATTGTGATCTGCTGCACACGCTGCTTAGCGGTGACATACACTGTACTCCGTCCCCCCAACACTTTCCATTTTAGCTAATCGGGCTGTCCTGCACTGCTTAATTGCCTTGCCCAGCAGCTATGAGCTTCTTCTAATGCTTATTTTTAAAATTTTAAAAGACAGTGTATAAAACAGCCAAGTCATTTTAGGGGATACATTCAAAACAATAAATATGTAAATGATCCCAGTTTATTTAGAGTCATCCAGTTGATGAGGTGCTCACTCTGTTAATGTAGTGCACACCAGGTTTGAACCATGATCTGCAGTCTATCGATAACCCCAAGTAGGTGCTCAACACCAGGCCCACCTCTGTTACATGATATGATCGGTTATTTATAACACGCTTAATACCCAGAGGTTTCTAAGCGCGGACTGGGGATCGAACCTGTGTTGCTCCGTGTCATCTTGCTTCCAAAGCGAGCACGTTGCCCCTGAGCTATCCTACCAAGCTATCCCCTCAAAACGATGTGCTTTAAAGGGCTACCTACCACAGACAGTTCAGTCCTGCCCAGATCCTGCCCATCAACCCCAGTGAAGGACAAGAACTGACGCAGATCCATACTAAATATGGTCTGACATAGTGCCAAGATGTATCAGAGAGATGGCCCATTCAGTTTTTAAAACAAAGAGCAATATGCCCAAATGTCACTCTCAAGTAGAGCACCTAACCTTGATGTTAGGATAGCATCTGATTCATCTTTAGTACTGTAATCAATTCCTGCATGGATACATAGCTGGCTACTGAGCAAATGCCATTTACTGTCAGCGCCTTGAGGCCCTCTGGTTTAGAGCGCTTACCAAATGCATAAATAAATAAATAAATAAATAAATAAATAAATAAATAAATAAATAAATAAATAAATAAATAAATACATAAAAAGTCACTACCCTTTCCCAAATCCAGTGTACATTGTCAAGGTTCCTTGCAGAACGACAAACCAAACACCACCGACTTGATGAAAAGGAAATAATAATTCCTAGGCTTGTTCTGTATACTCTCCTGCTGGCATCTTTCAATGAAGAATAAACTACAGCATCAGAGGGGTAGACAGGGTGGGGCCTGAGAGGGCAGGGCCCACCCAAAATCTGTAAATGGCCACTCAGCAGCGCTGTGTGGGCATTTACAGATATTAATGTCACTGCGGTGGGCCCAGCTACATTGGCTTCAGGGTCCACTTGTTAGACAGTCCTGGCTACGCCTCTGAGCAGGATGGCCGCCATTCTGAGCTCTCCCGCTGGATGAGAACGCCTCGCAGGCCGGAACTTCGGCAGAGTTGCGTAGTATTAGCCCTATTAGGCCAAGATCCGGCGTCCATCGCCTGACTGAGGGCCCGCGTTGTGTTCTTTGTGGGAAGACTCGTGGACAGACTCGGTTCCAGAGAAGCGGATGATTATCGTGTGATCAGTCATTGCTCTGTAGTGAGTAATAGAGTCCTCGCGCGCAAACAAGGATGCCATTCTTTTTATCAACAAAGGCAAACAGCTCGCGATTGCCAGTTAGCTACAAAAGAGGCAAGAAGTTCCAGAAACAAAGGAACAGGCCAACGTTGTGATGCATAAATCCCCAACTTTCCAGTAAGAACAAATTTGCAAAAATAGAATGTGTAGAAGACGTTTCTTGTACAAGTGCCATGACACTGCAGACAGCAGTTACCCTAAAATAGCTTCAAAAGTGCACATTCCACCAAATAAACCTAAGAAAATGTTGTGGAAATGTATTATGTCTCTGAGAAACTATGCATTGACGTATGCTTTGTGTATAGTACTTTATTTGGTACACTAATCTGCTGTTCACATCTTCTGTTCTGGCGAACAATGACGTCTGTTCGAACGTGGGCTTATTGGGTTTGAAAGAATGTGTGTAGGCTGGGAGACGGGACACTGTGGAGCTCACTTTAGCCTTTTGTGCAAACTTCATGGAGGGGACCACTTATGTTTGCACTTACATACAAACATGTGCCCTGTTTCCAATGTAAATCATCTGCAGTACAAAAAGCAACACATGGGCGTAAAAAGCCGGCAACATCGCCTTTACACCTTTTTGCACTTTGAGGTGCAAATGGAGTAAATGCTGCCTACAATTGACACAATGGAATCTGCCTTGTCTGGTGTAATAACACGGTGGATTCCCTGGGAATCCTTTTATGCCAGCATGAAAATACCATGCTGGTGTAAAACCAAGTGGTTTGGTGAGACAGAGGGGAACAGGGAGCCTGAAAGGTAAGTCTCACCTTGTTCCCTCCACCCCCAAAATTCACAAATAAGCCCCAAAGCATGGAAAAAGATGTTAAGACAGGAGTCTGCATGCCTTCAGCACTTCCGGGGGCTTGGAACATGAGCCCTCATATCTATATGGTTGTCATCTAAACTTACATCTTTGTAGTTGATGTCCAAGTCATTTCGTTCATGACTATTGTCTACTTGCAAATGATCCTGACTACCATTTGGGACAAGATGCGGTCAAGTGGCTTGAGTTCTAATCGTGGCTTCCCCCCTTGATCTAAGTTGTTTTTTTTTGGTTAAAATGCTTCGTCTACCCGTGCCCCACTTTCAATATATTTAAAGCTAATTGAAATTGCTTGTCAACCGAAGTGCAACAGCTGGAGGTTTCAGGGATAAAGTTGATGGTGTGCCTCCACAAAGTTAATAGCAGCGAAAGAGGCATATGGGCTACTAGTGATGCCCTAACTGAGTTGTTGACACAATAGGGAAAGGCCAGGACATCATTTAGGGGTCGCCAGGGGTCGCACTCGTGACCCCTGAGGTCTCGCTTGCTACCACTAAAAAAAAAAATACTAATATATATTTTTTTTATTCATTGAAGCTCATGGGTGATCCATTCTTGCATGAAATGTTTATCACGTAACAGTGATATTGTAATCATGTTTTTCATAGTGTACTTATTAACAATACTATGTGATGCCACTTCCTGTTTTTTCAAGGGGTAAAAGGTTGTATTCCATCGCTTCCCATGATGTCACTTTGAGGTGGGGTCAAATCACATCACTTCCTGTGATGTCATCAGAGGTCAACGATCATGTGATTTCACTTACGCTACCCCTGGCATTTTGGTGAATTGACGTCCCTGGTGAAGGCCAGCCTGGCAGAGAGGGAATGGGGAAGCAGATATTGAATGGCAGGAATGCGGCCAGAATACACAATCCATGCAAACAAAATGAACACCAAAATTAATGCTGGACCCCAGAAAGAACATAGTGTGAAAACAAAGAAATAATATTGAGGCTGGGTAGCCCAAAAGGAAATACACCGAACACGGGTTACAAAGGAGGAATATACAAAGATCTTTAATTTACACTAAACAATTACAGAAGTCAAAGACAAATCAGATAGCTATCGGCCCTCAGTACAACACAGCGAACTCCAGCATGGTTCGGTGTGCTCAGTGAGTGGGGCTGTACATTAGAATTGGTCATGCTTTTATACAGTTTGCGAACATGATGTCCAACCCTACTGCGAGTTAATATTCCTCTAATACATTACTGATCTAGGGTTCATGCCGAGGTCGTACAACTTGTGTCCTTAGGATTTGCCTTTAATGCATTTGCCAATAAGTCTACCTGGTAACAATGTACTTTAGGATCCCACATAAAGTCTTCTCAAACATTATACAATGTAGTATAAACAAGTGTTCTCAGTTCAGTATTTGGATACATTGTTCCTAATATATGTTCATGGATTAGCTTCGTTGACACCGGTAATCCTTTACACACAGGTCAGCGAAGGACAAGGTCTCAGGTCATGACCCTAACAAGTGGCCTGCAGGCAAGTTACATATTAGCTGTACACAAAGGTCATGACGGCCATGTTCTATTCTGAATGACATCGTCCAACATTTTAACTCACAGGTTGACTTTACAGGGAGAGAGAACCTAAAATGGCGGTTTACATTGATTCTAGGGTCAGGACCTTGCAACACAGATTTCTTCACAAGTAGCTTTCAAGCAGCTTGGCGTAGGCCAATATACATATATTCAGTGCAATAGGAGGCAAAGTATAATTTCCCATTTGACAAAACCTCCTTTTGGCCTATGCCAAGTGCTAAACTACTTCTGATCTCCTTGCGAACAATTCCATGCATCATCATCCATACACCCTGAATCGCTGTCAGAAATATCTATTGCCATCAGATCATTTACTAAGATCTCTTTCAACACATATTCCTTGGAGGTTTTATCCGGGGCATACACTTTATGTCCTATTGTACCTATCACCTGAGCGCAACATCCCCCTAGCATCGAACATATACTAGGCAGACATTGGATACAACAACAAAGAAATAACAGAACTCCCAAAATGATCAGCAAGACTGAAAGCACTTTCCAACCCCAAGATTGAAAGAAGTCCCAGAACCAAGCGATAAGATCCCAGTTTCCCTCAGGAACATGCACTTCTGAACTAAGGACGTGCAGATTCTGTATTGCCTTGAAAATAGTTGGGGAGGAATCTGGTACGAAAACACAGCAAGCGGATCCCATTAATTTACATACTCCACCACGTTCAGCCAGAATGACATCTAATGCCATCCGGTTCTGAAGTGCTACCAATCTGATCGCTTTCTGCTCTAATGTCATGCTATAGAGTATATCTGTGGTTCGGTTGATGGTTCTCTCCAACACTCTTGCTAGTCTCCTGATGTCTTCGGAATTCGTTATCTGCCCAAAGAATGGAAGAAATGGTTTTGCTACATCTCCCAAAACCTGTGCTGGAGTGTCACCATTCTTGTCCCGCCGTGGACGAGCCTTTGAGACTTTTTACAGTACTTGCTATAAACACTCCAGGTAATAGGATTCCTAAATACCAAGTTCCCTGCCAATCCCTGGGTAACCATGGGAATGCTACATTACCGCAAATGAAATAGACAGGTTCGCCTACATACAAAGGTCTGTCCTCACTAGTCAAATTTGCAACGTTGGCACAGCCTTTGAAATCTCCCATTGACTCAGTACCATTCCTCTGTATGCAGAAAGAAACTGAATCGGGGCTATGGTTAACAGTGTAAGAAGGAGGCATGGCGTCCTTATTGCCTATCAGAACCATTTTGAAGGAAATCAAAGATTGTAAAGGATGAGACAGTCTATCAGAAGGCCTAATAGAAGCAACGTTGAGCTTGCTCCTATTTGCAAAAAGCGAGCATCCCAGGGGAGTCAAAATACGTTTCTCAAACTCATTCAAATTAGTGCCATTTAAGTTCCCCGAGATGCTATCGTTCCAACAGCCAAAGAACAGTGCTCTAAGAGAAGCATAACAAGCAGTTGTCAAAGGTAAAGGGTGAATATACCAACCTAGCCCCTTATCCCCGTGTTGCAGTAAATGCGAGCAGACCCAACAGTTAGACCTATTAAAGATGGCATGCGTAGCGTTCATGATAAGTAGCAAAGTATTATTATGATATTTTTGTCTATGCTGGAAATCTCTAGGAGACAAAGTATGCAAATGTACAAAAGGTGTAGGAACAGTGGGTACATTTTCAGTCGGCAGCAAAGACTCTAAAGGATGAGCTTCCTCGAGGAACCACAGGCCTAAAATAGTGACTATTATAAAACCAAATATGATTATAAAAACACAGCAATACGTTTTCGGGGCCCAAGTGGCCTGTCCATTGTCCTGACTGGTCACATGGTTATTTACAAGTCCTATATGAGCGGTAGCGGTGGCAGGCATTGTAGTCTTCAAACGAGTAACCCCAGTGTTCTGTACTTGCGACCTCCCGGCCACGCGACTTCTTAGTCCTTCCACAACCCTAACCAACAGAATCCCCTTTTTCCTCAAACAATTATTTGGGCAAAAAGGCAAGCCTTCGATGATTCTTTTCCTTCTCCGAATGCAGAGCCGAACCGTGCCGTAAGTCTATCAGATGCACAGCAAGACCGTGCCGTAAGTCTATCAGATGCACAGCAAAACCGTGCCGTATGTCTATTTTCTTGGACGCAGATTGTACCTTGCTGTTCCTGGTACTGATTGATCTGGAAACAATGTGTCGTTACTCCCCATTGGAAGCAACGTATCAGAAACAAGTGAGGATGCATAATTCGAAACAACAGTTTCCGGAAGCGAAACCTATGAAGAGTGTGGAGACAAAATGGCAGGCTTCCCAAGCCTCTCGGGCTCAGAAAGATTCTCAGAGGCACTCTCAACACCATTTACTGCTTTGGGATCGTTGGTTGCAGCGTTAGCAAGGGGTTCTGTTTCTTCTGTAGCGTGTGGCACTGGGTGTGGAAGTTTCTTGACATGCAACGCGTGAATCCAATGCTTCTGGATTGCGACGAGCACTGCTGTCTGGGTGACCAGCAGGACCTGGAATGAGCCCCGCCAACGAGGTGCAAGGCAGGAAGAACGCTCAAATGCCTTCACAAGCACCCAATCCCTAGGCCGTATGCTGTGGCCCGGAACCTCATATCGCACAGGTAGAGCTTCTCATACCTGGTGATAAATCAAATACAGGTTTTTAGTCAACTGGCTGCAATAATCTGAAAGTAATACATTTTCAACATTTTTCAACGTTCTACATTTAGGAAGATTCCAGATATTGTCAGGTCTCCCCATTACCACCCAAATGGATAGAGCCCAGTCTTAGTTTAAGGGGTTGTACGCATTAATAATAACACGATCGGTAAGGCGTCCGGCCATTTTAATTTGGTGCCGGCACACGTTTTAGGGAGCTTGTTCTTGATGATACCATTGTGTCTCTCTACTAGTCCGGCACTCCGAGCGTGTCTGGCCGAATGGAACCGTTTGTCAATTTGCAATGCCGCACATATCTGCAGGATTACAGCAGCGATAAAATGTGGACCATTGTCCGACCAGATGACTCTTGGCAGACCGAACCGTGGGAAATATTCCTTTATCATGGTTTTCGCAGTGGTCATGGCTGTAGCATCTTTGACAGGGAAAGCCTCAACCCATTTACTAAAAGCACAAATGACAACCAACACGTACTTCATATTATTGCACCGTTCCATCTGAATGAAATCAAAGTGGCTGACTTCAAAGGGGACACAAGGTGCCCCAAAACTTCCCCTTGGAGTTGATGTCCCCTTCCCCACATTATGTTGTAGGCAAATCATGCAATCCCGGACATAGCGCTGGGCAATTTTTGAAATCTTGTCATTTGCCCAAACTTTCTCTAACATTTTCGTCACTTTCTGGGCACATACATGCGTAGGGCCGTGTGCCATCACGACCATCATCATGACATAACCATCAGGAAGGAGCCATTTCCCTTCAACCATGTCCACCCAACACCCATCGTCAATGAGTTTCCCCAAGCCCTCAGCCCACCTCTTGGATTCTTCTAATATCCCGTACAGACTTAACACCCTCATCCATTGCATAGGCATTTACAGTCTCCCTTGAAACATACATCTCTGTAAAGAGATCGGTGGCAGTTTGTCTAGCTATCTGATCAGCAAAAGCATTCCCTTTTCCTATGTCATCTATAATCTTTTGATGTGCTGCACATTTCACGACTGCTAACTGAGTAGGGAGCGCAAGCGCTGAGAGCAGTTGTACTATTAGGGAGCCATGCTGAATCTTCGTGTCATGTGAAGTTAAAAACCCTCTCTCTGACCAAAGTCTCCCAAAGTTGTAAACCACCCCAAAGGCATACTGACTATCAGTATATATGTTTACTGTAAGAACTTCAGAAAGTTCACAAGCTCGGGTCAATGCTATAATCTCTGCGGCCTGCGCGGAGGTATGCATGATTCTCTTGGTTTCCACGACCGTGCTCAATGTGGTGATTGCATAAGCAGCTGTGGATGTACCATCCGGGAGTTTGAAGCAGGAGCCATCACGAAACAGCTCTCCTTGCGGATTATTCAAAGGAGTGTCTTTTAGGTCAATTCTACCCTTTGGGGGTAATTCATAGAATTCAGCGCACAAGTGGCGCACGCGGCTGGCGCACAGTGTGCGCGTGCAAATCCCTGCGCCAGCCGCGTGCGCCAAAACCCATTTCCGCGCACAGCGTATTCATGGATTCCAGCCACCAAAACCAGCCGTGGCGCACAGTGGCGCAGCGACCTTGCAGCAGCGCCAGTTACGCCCCCAAGAACGCCTTCCGCGCAGGAAAAAGCCATCAAAATCCCCAATCCAGTGCAAAGGGCTGCGCTAACCCTGTACCAGCACGGCAAGCGGGCTGCGTGTATCACTGGGGTGCGCGGGAAGTACCTCACGCGATTGGCCCCGTGCGAGCAGGGTACGCATATTACAGGGGTGCGCAGGAAGTTCCACACGCGATTGGCCTGTCCGCGTGTATTTCAGGGGTGCGCGGGAATTCCACACGCGATTGGCCTGGGCGCGTGTATTTCAGGGGCTCGCGGGTGGTTTCACACGCGATCGGCCCTGGGGGAGCGTGTGCGTGTATTTCAGGGGTGCGTGAGAAGTTCCACACGCGATTGGCCTGGGCGCGTGTATTTCAGGGGTGCGCGGGAAGTTCCACACGCGATTGGCCTGGGCGCGTGTATTTCAGGGGTGCGTGGGAAGTTCCACACGCGATCGGCCCTGCGGGAGCGTGTGCGTGTATTTCAGGGGTGCGTGAGAAGTTCCACACGCGATTGGCCTGGGCGCGTGTATTTCAGGGGTGCACGGGAAGTTCTACACGCGATTGGCCAGGGCGCGTGTATTTCAGGGGTACGTGGGAAGTTCCACACGCGATTGGCCTGGGCGCGTGTATTTCAGGGGTGCGCTGGAAGTTCCACACGCGATTGGCCTGTGCGCATGTATTTCAGGGGTGCGCGGGAAGTTCCACACGCGATTGGCCTGGGCGCGTGTATTTCAGGGGTGCGTGGGAAGTTCCACACGCGATTGGCCTGGGCGCGTGTATTTCAGGGGTGCGCGGGAAGTTCCACACGCGATTGGCCTGTGCGCGTGTATTTCAGGGGTGCGCGGGAAGTTCCACACGCGATTGGCCTGGGCGCGTGTATTTCAGGGGCTCGCGGGTGGTTTCACACGCGATCGGCCCTGGGGGAGCGTGTGCGTGTATTTCAGGGGTGCGTGAGAAGTTCCACACACGATTGGCCTGGGCGCGTGTATTTCAGGGGTGCGCGGGAAGTTCCACACGCGATTGGCCAGGGCGCGTGTATCTCAGGGGTGCATGGGAAGTTCCACACGCGATTGGCCTGGGCGCGTGTATTTCAGGGGTGCGCGGGAAGTTCCACACGCGATTGGCCTGTGCGCGTGTTTTTCAGGGGTGCGCGGGAAGTTCCACACGCGATTGGCCTGGGCGCGTGTATTTCAGGGGTGCGTGGGAAGTTCCACACGCGATTGGCCTGGGCGCGTGTATTTCAGGGGTGCGCGGGAAGTTCCACACGCGATTGGCCTGGGCGCATGTATTTCAGGGGTGCGTGGGAAGTTCCACACGCGATTGGCCTGGGCGTGTGTATTTCAGGGGTGCGCGGGAAGTTCCACACGCGATTGACCTGTGCGCGTGTATTTCAGGGGTGCGCGGGAAGTTCCACACGCGATTGGCCTGGGCGCGTGTATTTCAGGGGCTCGCGGGTGGTTTCACACGCGATCGGCCCTGGGGGAGCGTGTACGTGTATTTCAGGGGTGCGTGAGAAGTTCCACACGCGATTGGCCTGGGCGCGTGTATTTCAGGGGTGCGCGGGAAGTTCCACACGCGATTGGCCTGGGCGCGTGTATTTCAGGGGTGCGTGGGAAGTTCCACACGCGATTGGCCTGGGCGCGTGTATTTCAGGGGTGCGCGGGAAGTTCCACACGCGATTGGCCTGGGCGCGTGTATTTCAGGGGCGCGCGGGTGGTTTCACACGCGATCGGCCCTGGGGGAGCATGTGCGTGTATTTCAGGGGTGCGTGAGAAGTTCCACACGCGATTGGCCTGGGCGCGTGTATTTCAGGGGTGTGCGGGAAGTTCCACACGCGATTGGCCTGTGCGCGTGTATTTCAGGGGTGCGCGGGAAGTTCCACACGCGATTGGCCTGTGCGCGTGTTTTTCAGGGGTGCGCGGGAAGTTCCACACGCGATTGGCCTGGGCGCGTGTATTTCAGGGGTGCGTGGGAAGTTCCACACGCGATTGGCCTGGGCGCGTGTATTTCAGGGGTGCGCGGGAAGTTCCACACGCGATTGGCCTGGGCGCATGTATTTCAGGGGTGCGTGGGAAGTTCCACACGCGATTGGCCTGGGCGTGTGTATTTCAGGGGTGCGCGGGAAGTTCCACACGCGATTGACCTGTGCGCGTGTATTTCAGGGGTGCGCGGGAAGTTCCACACGCGATTGGCCTGGGCGCGTGTATTTCAGGGGCTCGCGGGTGGTTTCACACGCGATCGGCCCTGGGGGAGCGTGTACGTGTATTTCAGGGGTGCGTGAGAAGTTCCACACGCGATTGGCCTGGGCGCGTGTATTTCAGGGGTGTGCGGGAAGTTCCACACGCGATTGGCCTGGGCGCGTGTATTTCAGGGGTGCGTGGGAAGTTCCACACGCGATTGGCCTGGGCGCGTGTATTTCAGGGGTGCGCGGGAAGTTCCACACGCGATTGGCCTGGGCGCGTGTATTTCAGGGGCGCGCGGGTGGTTTCACACGCGATCGGCCCTGGGGGAGCATGTGCGTGTATTTCAGGGGTGCGTGAGAAGTTCCACACGCGATTGGCCTGGGCGCGTGTATTTCAGGGGTGCGCGGGAAGTTCCACACGCGATTGGCCTGTGCGCGTGTATTTCAGGGGTGCGCGGGAAGTTCCACACGCGATTGGCCTGGGCGCGTGTATTTCAGGGGTGCGTGGGAAGTTCCACACGCGATTGGGCTGCGTTTGGGTATTAGGGGTGCGCGCGAAGTTTTACACGCGATTGGGCTGCGTGCGGGTATTACAGGGGTGCACGCACATTTTCACACGCGATTGGGCTGCGTGCGGGTATTAAAGGGGTGCGCGCAAAGTTTTACACGCGATTGGGCTGCGTACGGGTATTACAGGGGTGCGCACAAAGTTTTACACGCGATTTCAGCAGGGTACGTGTATTTCAGGGGTGCCGGGGAGTCCTACATGTGATTTGCCAGTGTGGGTCCTCCCAGGTGTTCCCTGTACACCCTCCACGGCCCCTGCAGGCAGCCCACACCACAGGGGACTACCCTGCATCCCTGGTCATGTCCCGCAGGCAGCCCACCCAACATGGGCATGCCCCCCAGCAAAGGCACATGTCTCCTTGCACCAAAGATCACCAACTCATGTCCCCTTGCACCCCCACCCCCAGCATTGCGGGGCACCTGCCAGCAGGCCCCCACCCATGTCTCCCAGCACCCCCACCACCCCAGTCACCAGGGGCAGCCTCCACCAGGCCCCCACCCATGTCTCCCACCCCCCCACCCCCCAGCAGTGCAGGGGCAGCCTCCACCAGGCCCCCACCCATGTCCCCTATCACCCCCACCCCTCAGCCACCATGGGCAGCCTCCACCAGGCCCCCACCCATGTCTCCTACCCCCCCCACCCCCCAGCAGTGCAGGGGCAGCCTCCACCAGGCCCCCACCCATGTCTCCCACCACCCCCACCCCCCAGCCACCAGGGGCAGCCTCCACCAGGACCCCACCCATGTCTCCCACCACCCCCACCCCCCACTCCCCAGGGGCAGCCTCCACCAGGCCCCCACCCATGTCTCCCAGCACCCCCACCCCCCCAGTCACCAGGGGCAGCCTCCACCAGGCCCCCACCCATGTCTCCCACCACCCCCACCCCCCAGCACTGTGGGGCACCTGCCAGCAGGCCCCCACCCATGTCCAACTCATGTCTCCCACCACCCCCACCCCCCAGCACTGTGGGGCACCTGCCAGCAGGCCCCCACTCATGTCCCACTCATGTCCCCTTGCACCCCCACCCCCCAGCACTGTGGGGCACCTGCCAGCAGGCCCCCAACCATGTCCCCCTGCCCCCAGGTCCTGACGATACACAATCATGGCAGTAATGGGCAGCATACCCAGCACAAACACCCAGCCAAGGTTTGCATCCACCCACATAGCAAATGCAATTACATGATACAACCCCAATGGCAAGTATGTAAATGAACACATGTCCGTCACACACACATACACAATGGGTGCAAGTGAATGTCAAAACCCATATCATGACATGCATGAAACCAATGAGAAAATACCACAAAAGAAAGTTATAAAAACATGTATTCTCGAAGAAAATCAAGTAAACTAATCAAACATACAACAATGGGGATAACAAAATAAATTGTCCATGTCCGATAAGTAATGTAAAAATCCAAAAAACAAAGGAATCCAAAAACTAATGTTGTCCAAAGCAAAATCATGGTGAAAAAAAATAAGGAAAAACCATTGCCTCATGGTGAACACAAATATAAATCCAAAAAATGTATTTTAAAAAATCCAACTATACACAAGAATATTCCAGGGTCCATGAGCCCAACACTATAAATGAAACCTACTACTACCTAATAAAAAAACTATATACAGAAAAGTGGCCATTGTTCGAGCGGTCCAAAAAAATCTAAAAAAATAAAGGAAACCTAACACTAACTAACTAAAGAACTATATACAATCGCAGCGGGCAAGTCCTGCGGCTCACTCTGTGATGTTGCCGGCCAGGGCATCATCGAACTCCATGTCGATGTCCTGGAGGCGGGACTCTGTCCTGGCCCCGAGGTCTCGCAGGGATAACCCCATGTTCACCTCAAACTCCCTGCGAGCTTCCTCGAGGCACTCAGCCCGCCTCAACGCCCGACGCATGGAGAACTCCGCCCTGACCATGGTGAGCCGCTCCTCTTCCGCCCGCTGCCGCTCCGCACCTATCCGCTGGACCAACTGCTCCCACACGGAAGACACTACCATCCCAGGGTTCTCCTGCCCTCCGGCCGATGCCTGCCCCTCTGATCTTGATGGCCCCGAGCCATGATGCCTCCCACGTCGAGCCTGCTGCTGCCTCCGACGCCACTGCCTCTGCCAGCACGACGGCATCCAGGATGATGGAAACCACCGACGCCGCCGTGCACGTGCCCTGCCCGATGATGCCGTCACATCCTCCATCTGCTGGGGTCCAGTTGCTGTGTTGTCCACCCCTGCTGGACCTCTGACTCCCGACTGTGGCAGGGATGGGATCCCCACCGAGCTGGCTGCATTGGTCAGGGCAGGTCCACAGGGGGCCCTGGTGGCATCTGGGCCGGAAGACGGCAAGGAGAACGACTGGCGTATAGTCTCCACAGAGGAGGAGAGGGCCGCCAGATTGGCCGACACATGCAGGAAACCCCCGAACATGGACGATCCCAATTGGGCCACGTCGGCACGGTGCTCTTCGTGATGACGTGCGTGCTCCTCCTGGGAAGCACGCACGGCATCACGAATCACAGCCGTGCGCATCGCGACCCCAATCAGGACCTTCTCCATACGGCCAGGGGTCCCCTCGTCCGCAGGTGGAGGGGAGTCAGATGACATGGACATCCCCTCAACCTGCGGACGGGCCTGGGATGGGACATCCCTGCTGGTGCATGGTGGTGCACCCACAGGGTCAGGGACAGCGACATGCACAGGCCCCTCCACGGTGACCTGTGCTGCCTCCTGCCCCTGCCCCTGGACTGCACCACTTGCACCAGCAGGGATGCCCCCACCAGGCCCCATGTGCGCCTCAGTGGCGGCCTCCTCCTCCTCTGTGGAAACCACCAACCTGGATGGCTCCTCACCCTCTTCCGCCGTAGCAGGCCCCTGTGGGGGCTCACCCACCCCTTCCGCTGCAGCCGTGGGGGCATCCCCGCCGCCTTGCTCCACAGCGCCGTCTCCGCCCTCTTCTTCACTAGCCGCTGCGTAGAGGGAGACATAGAACACAAGCATCAGGGTACTGTACAATGGTCCCCTAGACAGGAAGCAATAGCAGATGAGTGTCACTGTCAAAGTACACTTCCATCATGTCCCCCCACAACACATGTGTCAGTCCAGGCAAAACACACACAGTGACAGTCATGGTGCATGCCATGGACATTTCCATACATGTCCAATGGACTCTCGAAACATACAATGTAATGCTACTCACATGCATCATGGGTCATGCCTATCACATGCACACACTTCACCTCAGTCACATCCATCTGGCCCCGTACACCCCAATCACAGTGGATACAAGGATGACTAGGCTGCATCAGTGAATCTGTACATTGTCACAGACATGTGTCATGCATCCATGGCATTCACAAGTCACAGACACGCAGGTCAGGCACACAGACATGGATACCATATATGTACCTGGCATCAGCACCCATCCCTCACCCCCACCCATGTCCAGGAACAGAGACTGCCATGCTCTCATGTGTACAATCTGCATAGGGCTCCCCATGTCGCATTTAAACACATGCAACGACCGTGCGGTTCACACATTGCTGATCGCACATGCATTACCATGATGTCCCTGCACACATACATGCGTACATGGCCTATGTCACACATGCAGGCAAGTATCAGACAACCAGCACACTGCAACATGCCCTGTCTCACACAGCAATGCTTGGCCACTTACCGCTCAACTCCAGACGGGTCTCCCTCTCAAGGACCTGGGCATGGAGCGCTGGGTGTGCACGTTCCAGGACCCTCAACTGGATGGAACTCATGCGGCCCCGGCCCCCCCCCCCACGAGGCGCCGGGCCTTCATGAGGGTCCTGGACCTCAAGTCCTCCCAGCGCTTCTTGACCTTCTGGATGGTGCGGGTTGCCACCCCCTCCGCGTTGATGGCAACCACACAGTCGGCCCAGATCCTCTCCCGTCCTTCCCTGTTGGCGCGGGACGATCCGAAGAGGGCATCATACTGCCCCAGGACTTGCTCCACCAGGACACCAACTTCGGTGGCATTGAAGCTGGTGCCCCTCTGCCCCTCTGGCCGGGGGTTGCCACTGGGGTCAGATGTGGATGTGCCCGACATGGCAACCCCAGGGGCAGGAGTGGGTGGGCAACTGGGTCCTGGGGCTGGGCTGTGGAGCGATGTTATTCGAGTCGGGAGTCTTCTGTACCAGCAGGGGTGGACACAGCAACTGGACCCCTGCAGATGGCTGATGTGCAGGCACCAAATGGCAGGGCACGGTGGCAGCAGGCAGGCAGGCAGCAGCAGATGGCACGTGGGAGGCTGCTCGGGGCACTGGGGGGCAGTGATTCGGCCTTCTGGGCAGGAGCGTGGTCTTCCGTGTGTTTTCGTGTGGCCAGCTTGATACGGAGTGATTTGGCACGTGAAAATCCTGCACGTCAGCGTGAAAATCGAGGAAAGGCCCTTAGCGCGTAAGCGCGTCAGCACGCGTACGCGATTTCATTGGACCAAAGGCCCTTACAGCGTAAGCGCGTCTCTGACGTTTTGCGCACGGGCGTTGCCCTGGCAGGGCTTGGAGATCCCGCGTGCCTTTATGTTCTGTACGTGCTTTTCGTGCGGTGCGTCTGTTTTCCATCCGTTGGGGTTCACACGCTATTACTTCACAGCGGGTGTTGGCTACGCGTTCTTCTACACGCAAGGCAGACGGTGAGTGGTACCCCGCTCCCCCAGGCCCGATCGCGTGAAAAAGTTCACCCGAACCCCTGAAATACACGTAGCCCGCTACCCCAGGCCCGATCGCGTGAGAAAGTTCACGCGAACCCCTGAAATACACATAGCCCGCTCCCCCAGGCCCGATCGCGTGAGAAAGTTCACGCGAACCCCTGAAATACACGTAGCCCGCTCCCCCAGGCCCGATCGCGTGAAAAACTTCACGCGAACCCCTGTAATACACGTAGCCCGCTCCCCCAGGCCCGATCGCGTGAAAAAGTTCACGCGAACTCCTGAAATACACGTAGCCCGCTCCCCCAGGCCCGATCGCGTGAGAAAGTTCACGCGAACCCCTGAAATACACGTAGCCCGCTCCCCCAGGCCCGATCGCGTGAAAAACTTCACGCGAACCCCTGTAATACACGTAGCCCGCTCCCCCAGGCCCGATCGCGTGAGAAAGTTCACGCGAACCCCTGAAATACACGTAGACCGCTCCCCCAGGCCCGATCGCGTGAAAAACTTCACGCGAACCCCTGTAATACACGTAGCCCACTCCCCCAGGCCCGATTGCGTGAAAAAGTTCACGCGAACCCCTGAAATACACGTAGCCCGCTCCCCCAGGCCCGATCGCGTGAGTAAGTTCACGCGAACCCCTGAAATACACGTAGCCCGCTCACACAATTGCTGTATGTTGTCACTTTTGTAATGCGCAGGGACGCTACCGCCTGCCTTCGTGTGGCGGACGTGTATCGGCTTGTGCGGGCTTGTGCGTGTCTTTCGCTGTGCGTGGCTTTGCCCTATTCGGTTCCATGAATACGTGTGGTTCGGGTGCGTGTGGGCGTTCCGTCTGCTTCCCTGCAGTACATCCCCAGTTACGCCCTTGTTTTCGCGAGTTGTTCCCCCTTCCGCGCATTACGCCCCGTGTTCCGCCCACTTTCTGGTGTATGCGCCGAGGTTGTGCGCTTTCACTGTGCGCGTCGCGCACGTCTTTTGGGATGTTGCAGTGACGTGTGCGCCATGCACGGGTTTGGCGCACATCCCGAGGTAAACACGTGCAGGGACTTCCATGAATCGCGCCTGTTTTTTTCCGCTTGCGCCTGCTTGCGCCTGCTTGCGCGTAGATTTTCGGCGCACGTTTGTTCCATGAATCGGCCCCTAAATCTCTTGTTCGGTAGTATACAGACAGTCATGTGACTCTTCGTCAGTACAAACAGTATCTTGCGGGAAAGGTAGGAGTTCAGCCGGATTAAGGACACAACACCTCTTAATTTGAATGTGAGGAGCAAACAAGATCAATTCATATCTCGTCAACCGTGCAGAAGTGAGGTGTTGCATTTGGGTTCTGTTCAGTAGAACATCTAAAGAGTGAGGCACAATCAGGGTTAGATCATGGCCTATGACCATTCCCTCACCCTGCTTTACAGACGCAGCAGCAGCAGCGACAGCTCGCAAACATCTTGGCAAAGCGCATGCTACAGGATCAAGGGCAGAAGAAAAGTAACCGCATGGCCTATTCTTCCCTCCATGTTCCTGCATTAATGCAGCCAAAGCACATCCATCACATTCATGCACAAACAACACAAAGGCCTTTTCATAATTTGGTGTGCCCAAAACCGGTACCAAGCACAATGCAGTCTTGAGAAACTCAAATGGTTGCTGGTGTTCTGTGTTCCATGGCAATGGCGAAGAAATGCCCTTCTTCGTCAAAGCCAACATCGGCTTAATCACTAGTGAGAAGTTCGGGATCCACAACCTATAGTAAGAAGCCATACCTATCAAGGCTAACTTCCTTCTGTGTATTTGGGACAGACATGCCAGAAATGTGTTTTATTCTTTCAGGTGTCAATCTTCTTCCCTCCTTTGACATAGGTGACCTCCTTGCAACAATATTGAAACTTTGTAAGCGAAGCTTTGTGACCATGTTTAGCTGGATGAATAAGCAACAACACAGTGCCCTCTTTACAAGAGCTCTCGGAGTCAGCAGCCAAAAGCAAATCATCAACATATTGAAGCAATGTACAAGTAGGGGGCAATTCAAGGGTATCAAGCTGTTCTTTCAAAGCCCTACTGTAGATGCTGGGACTTTCTGTGTAACCTTGAGGTGCACGAGTAAATGTGAGCAAGCGTCCCCCTAAGGTGAACGCGAACAAGTATCTACTATCCTTGTGTATAGGAATACTAAAGAAAGCATTCTTCAGATCCACAACACTAAAGTAAGTAGCTGTAGCTGGAATCATGGTTAATATTGTTGTCCCATCAGGCACAATTGGAAATTGCAGAGTGACGACTTTATTAATGGCACGCAAATCAATTATAAAACGAAATGGAATTGCATTATCGCCTTTCTTGTACACGGGTAAAATCGGACTATTGCACAAACTACCTGCAACTTCCTCAATCACCCCGCGATGCACAAAATCGGAAACAATGCATTTCAAAGCTCGCTCGCCCTCAACTGAGATCTTATACTGTGGAATGCATGGCAGCTGTTTCAAGATTATTTTAACAGGCTCAATCTGTAAAACACTGACATCATTGTCATCAATTGCCCATAAACTCTCCGGTACATTATTGAATTCTGGCGGCAAAGGTCTAGTTAAGAATTGAGAGGCAGAAAGTTGCTGTGGTGAAATCGTCAAACACACTCCATCAGAAGAACAATAAATTACCGCGTTTAACTCCTTCAACAGATTCAAACCCAGCAAATTCTCTCAACAATTCGAAGTCAAAAGAAATGGACAGTTGTCCATAAAGGGACCCAGAGAAATAGGTATCGGTGAAGAAACCGGACAGACAACTGGTGTGCCAGAAAACCCTACAGAAACATTGGTTTGCCCTGACAGGGAAATGTTTGGAACCCGTGAATGATCAATGGAACACTTCTTTGCTCCAGTGTCTATCAAAAACTGATGTTTCCTATTTCCCACTACCATTTCAACGTAGGGACCTTTCTGATTAACGGGAATAGGTGTAGGTTCCAAACCCTGCTTCGGGCAATCCTAACGAAACAAAATATCATCAAAAGGAAGCTCTCAGATAGATTTGCAGCAGCAGGATGATCAAATATGTTTCTAGTATCCACACTGGAAGTCTGATTATTCTGTGAAAAAGGTTACTGGGGATCCTGTGAAAACTGACCTCTACCAGGGCCCCCTACACCCGGGCGACCTCTGGATCGTCTACCCATATTTCCAAATGTGTTATTCGACCTCTGTCGAAGGATGGGGCATTGTGCATGCCAATGACCCTCCTGGCGACAATAGGCACATTGGATGATGTTCACAGGACCCAAGGGCACATTCCCTTGTGGAACATACTGACCACTAATCTGCGAACTACCCCCTCTGGGGCCTCTAACAATTTGCTGTAACAATACTTTAGTCTTTAAATAACCTTTTCTCTTCTCGGTTCTATCTTTTCCATTATTGACACGGTTCTCGTAGTACCGAGCCATGTGCAGTACTTCTGATTGAGACTTCGCCTGCCAAGCGCTCTCGAAAGACATAATTTGTGACTGGATGTCAGGCAGTAGTCCACGTACAAATTTGTCCACAAATAATCTTTCCCCAGACTCTGTGCCTAAGTCTTGTCCACTGCAATCCGAGAATACCTGTTCGAACCAATTAAAGAACTCGGTAGCACCCTCAGACTTCCCTTGGACGCAGGCCGTAAGCTTGTCCCAAATAATTCTCTTTTCGGGAATTATGGTTTTTTAATTTGCAATGATTCTGTCAGGCAAGGTTAGCATCACCTGAGGCGGTCTCTCACCAGCTGGCCTTTCCCCATCAAGTCTAATTATGTTTGCCCATGTATCTCCTAATCCTGGCACATCGTCTATAGTCCTAACTTGTTTCCACAAATCTACGGGCAGGAGTACAGGAAATAACAAATCAATGTTACCCAGGGTGAATCCTGAGGACTGCAAGATGGACTCTATTCTTTATAGAACCCTGTCGGAATTTTCCTAATATCAGGAATAGATTGCCTAATAGTGTTCACTTTCTGTCTTGAGAACGGGACGTGAACAAACTGTGATACATAATGTGCAGGAATATCCACAGCAACTATACCCGCTGCAGCATCAGCCGCAATCTCAACCTTTGGGACAAATGTCGGAGGAACCTCTCTCATAGGCAACTGAGAAGTAGGCAACTCTGAACGCTTACTAAGCAACAAAGCCAAGTCGAGCGCTAAAGCAGTAGAAGAAGTGTCAAGTGAAAAACTCTCTTATAAATACTCAATAACTCTGTGGGACAACTAATCTTCCTTTTCACACACTCATCTGCAGGTACTCTACCATTACCTGTATCACTTTCCTCTGCATTTCTAGCATATATTGACTGTATGTGTCATATACCTCAACTGGAGTTATCGACATGTCTGAAATCCATCTAATCGCGTCTTTCGTACAAATTTGCGTTTCCTCAGATATCGATTTACGACACGGAAGAAACCGTTTCTGTACATACATACATTCCCCTTCGTCATCCTCATTCTGTAACCTTTCAAACTCCTTTCTATACTCAAATATCCTCTCAACATGCTCATGTACTTTCTCCACAGTGTCTCTTGAAAATGCTAAAGTGTTCAGATCCCTCAACCCTTGTGGGAGATCTGCATTATTTAATTTACCCCACATTACACATAAATAAATCCCTAAACCTTCAATAAAAACATTTTTCTCAGGAAAATTATCCATATTAGATAGTGTGGCAAGAACATTAGCTCGATCATCCATCTCCGTACAATGCTTAGCCCATGCAATCAAATCTTGTTTCTTCTCTGACGGTACAGAATTGCGAGTGACAACCCTCGAGCCCGCACCCTGATCAACTACAAGCGGTAAAAGACTACTTGGAAGAGGAGGGGCAGGCAAATTCAATGGAGGTACTGTTACTGATATAATAGGAAGAGGCAGAGGAGCAGGTGGAGGAACAACAACTGGAAGAAAAGGAAGAACGGGAGGAGCAGGAACAACAGATTGAGCAGTAATAGCAGGAATAACAGCAGGGAGAGGCACAACAGCAGGAAGAGGAACATACTGAGGTGGTGCAGAGGCACCAGGCCTTCCCTCATTTAACAATTTGTCAATAAATTCATCAGAAACATGAAGATCTTTAGAAGGATAGATTTTCTGAATACCAAGTGAGAAAGCCCTATCCATATTCCTAGCCGACACAGACTGTTTGTCCTGATCCTATAGCAATGCTTTTTCAGCATTCGTTTTATGGCGACGTGCATGTTTTTCTCTACTCTTAAGCTGCTGTAACGCTTCTTTTTGCCAATTCTGCAAAACATCAAATGCTGCAGGTTTAGCCTTTTTCTTTAAAAAAATTGACTCTAAATATTCAATACGAGGAATTTCAAAACTACCATCGATTGGCCACTGAAGTTCGGAGGCATGTCTGGTTTGTCCGTGCCAAATATCATTAAATGCTGTACTTCCAATGCCCTGCTTACAGTACATAGTACATGCCTGTGACCCCTCCTGTGGTGCCGGATGGCTAAATTCCAAAGATTGTCTATCACTGCGGAATAATACCCTAAAGCAGGTAGACAATTTCCCAGGCATATCACATTTTTGGTGTTACCTGGTCAATAATTGTGTCTGCAGATACAATGCCCCAAAATCAAATTATCAGGATTTAATTAAGAATCGGGTCACGACTCACCTGATCAATCCTAAGGAGGTCCGATCGGATAACAAAGAATCTTACCTAACTAATTTTACCTCGTGTTTGGTGATTTCGTCAAATCTGCCCGCCTCGAGAAGCGGACCCTCGTCAAGATGCCATCCCGGACCACACTCTAATCGTCCAAGGATCGGGTCGTGCAGCGCTGCTGAGGTGTTGCGTCTCGTTCAGAGGGGCCCCTTTTGTCACACCGTCTAATAGCGTGCGTCAACCTTCAACAATCCGGCATCGATCTTGAGGGTCCCTATTTGAGCGCCAACTGTGAAAACAAAGAAATGATATTGAGGCTGGGTAGCCCAAAAGGAAATACACCGAACACCGGTTACAAAGGAGGAACATACAAAGATCTTTAATTTACACTAAACAATTACAGAAGTCAAAGACAAATCAGATAGCTATCGGCCCTCAGTACAACACAGTGAACTCCAGCATGGTTCGGTGTGCTCAGTGAGTGGGGCTGTACATTAGAATTGGTCATGCTTTTATACAGTTTGCGAACATGATGTCCAACCCTACTGCGAGTTAATATTCCTCTAATACATTACTGGTCTAGGGTTCATGCCGAGGTCGTACAACTTGTGTCCTTAGGATTTGCCTTTAATGCATTTGCCAATAAGTCTACCTGGTAACAATGTACTTTACGATCCCACATAAAGTCTTCTCAAACATTATACAATGTAGTATAAACAAGTGTTCTCAGTTCAGTATTTGGATACATTGTTCTTAATATATGTTCATGGATTTGCTTCATTGACACCGGTAATCCTTTACACACAGGTCAGCGAAGGACAAGGTCTCAGTTCATGACCCTAACAAGTGGCCTGCAGGCAAGTTACATATTAGCTGTACACAGAGGTCATGACGGCCATGTTCTATTCTGAATGACATTGTCCACCATTTTAACTCACAGGGTGACTTTACAGGGAGAGAGAACAAAAAATGGTGGTTTACATTGATTCTAGGGTCAGGACCTTGCAACACAGATTTCTTCACAAGTAGCTTTCAAGCAGCTTGGCGTAGGCCAATATACATATATTCAGTGCAATAGGAGGCACGGTATAATTTCCCATTTGACAATAGAGACGCTTAAATATTAATCAGCACAACTTAGTGACAGATTTGAACAAAACTGCACAGGTGTGTATTAATGTACACAGCAGGGCTACAAAACACCAAGTGCTTTTCGCACTTTTACTTCACTTTGACATGTTGGGCCGGATTCATGGAAAAGTGCATATTGATCCTGCAAAGACCCCGTGCCGAGAACAGCTTTGCGCATTCCTGCCCGCAGTGAACGTGAACTGTGCGTCCCCATTCGCGTATTCATGGAATGAATCCCGTTAAGTAATCCTAAACGCAAGTCCAGGCCGGAATGCCCCCCCACATACCCTAACGCAAAGCAAATCCAGCCACATACACCTACCTTTGCGTGCTCCTCGGCCACAAACTCATGCACCCTTGTAATACTGCATGGGGTCCCCCGCAACCAAGCCTGCACCTCGGCAACACTGCATGAAGTCCCCCAGTACTGTAACCAGCACTCCGACAACATGCGCACCATTTTCCATAACACAAGTAAAACTCTGGTCAATCTGCATGCAAATCCCTGTAAACCTCGGCTACACTCCACTACACTGCATATGCACACCCCTAACTGCGAATTACCTCCCTACTTAGTGCATGCACCTGTAGATTCCTAGTCCGGCCTAACCTTTGCGCTGTGAATCGTATGCAATCGGGGCCTTGAGCCTGCCTATATGAGGCGCTGTGATCGGAAGCTTTGCATGCTGATTTTCCCGACGGGTCGATTTCATGAATTGGCAGAAGTGTTTTTGCACGCAGATTGGTCTGCAAAGTCCCTATTTTCCACGGACAAAATTCCATGAGTCAGGCACTTTATGTTTACATCAACAAAAGTCAACACCAATGCATTTTTCTTCTCTAAGCCACGCAGCACAGAAGATTTTTTAAATGTTTTTCCGGTCTCTTTTCAACAATGAACATGTTTTACAGATATGACTTATAATAAACACAGAATTTCCTTTTGCACACAGATTCACTTTTATTTCCTGCAGACAAACATGGAGCTGGGCAACCCTACTCTCAGATACTTTGAACACGCACAGACAACCTGATTTTTTTGGGGACAGAAGGCCAACAAATGGCACTATATTTACAGTCTACAGGACTCCTCCACAACCTCCCACTTCTCAAAACCACTGATGCCAACCAGACTCAAAATCTTTACAGGAGCAGAACATAATAATGATGAACTATGGTCCTCATTATGAGTCCGGGTGTAGCCGTGCCGGAAATACTGGCAGGCTGCCGCATGACCGGCAATACCATTCTGCCTCTGTGATTGCCGGAATCACCGGGGCATTGCAACCCTGGTGACTCAGTAATTCTGGAGGCGGAATTCTGTAAATCTCCATTCCCATGGAGTCCATGGGGATGGGGACCATCCAAATCCATGTCCGCCTGCAGGCTAGTGGTGTTATTTCCGCCAGGTCAGACCTGGCGGCGGTGACACCTCCCGCCTGCAGGACTCGGAATCAGCCGGTCCGGATACAAAGGTGGCGGCGGATTTACCGCCACCGTTGTTTCCAGACTGGCTGACTTGTAATGAGGCCCATATGTCTCAGAGAAGCGATCTTCAAGCAAACACTTTTACTGCCAAATGAAGAGTAAACAGTTCTAAATCCCAATGAAATGGCTTAAAATATCAAAAACAATGGTCAGCACAACGGAAACAAAAGGGAGTGACCTCTAGATGTGGTTAGAGGTACTG
The DNA here is from genome assembly GCF_040938575.1 of Ambystoma mexicanum. Taxonomy (NCBI): domain Eukaryota; kingdom Metazoa; phylum Chordata; class Amphibia; order Caudata; family Ambystomatidae; genus Ambystoma; species Ambystoma mexicanum. The sequence goes on along the minus strand of NC_090930.1, from coordinate 1,102,980,227 downwards.
CACCTGAATTGTATATCATAAATTATAAAAGAAAAGGGAATCTCTGTAAGAGTGAGCACAGCACTACCCATTAGCGGGCAGAGGTTGCTGCACCAGGGTTAAGCAAAGCACAAAAACAAAGCAGAGGCATCTTTATGTGAAAAAAGGTTGTCTGGAGAATAGCATAGATTACAGAAAACTGTGAGTCGCTTTCACATAGAGTAGCATACTCACTTGAAGTCAGGCACCAAAGCCCCTGCACAGGTAACTCCAATGGCAGCATGAGAAGTAGCAAACATCACATAGGATCACTTTGGGCCTGCCAGTAGAACAGGATTCCAGCAGCAGGGGGGCAGGCATCAGGCAGGTCTGGCAGATGAATACAGGCTGACCCAAAGCCTCCCCAGAAGGTATCCGTGGAAAATTGTTCCATTCTCAGGAGCTAAGGGCTAAGCATATCCAAGGGGACAGATGAGGTGGGCGTGGTGGTGAGGGGCCACAAGGATAGTCCCAATGCCTACAAAGGGGTAGCAACAGCAGAGCTATACATAATAACATTTAACTAAAGTGCCAACTTAATGAAACATATTATTACAACATACCTAATATTAAAATAACACAATTAAATGACTAACGACGTTATACGTTTTAAGTCTTCATAAAATGTAACAAATAACTGAATGTTCCAGAAGGTGCCTATGTAAGAGTTTTAATAGCAAAAGATTCTGCTTACTGTCGATACTGCAATAACGTAAATGAAATTGAAACTTGGCAACATTTATTTTCATATTGTCCTGAATTTATCTTTTATTGTTCACTTTACTTTAGGCAGTTTTTATAGATTACTAATTGTATTGATAATTAAATGTTTTGGTTGATGCGGCTAACCTTAACTCTGACTACTGTAACTATTGCAGTGTGGGGTTTTATAAATAATTTTAAAGTTTACTCGTGCCAGGCACGATCAACCAAATGTCCTATAGTACTAGACAGGCGGTAGGATATGAATTAATGTATTAGGACTTAACACATTCTATTTCGATTTTATGATGTCCTTTTAAATATGTCCTTTTCTGTACTGATGGATTTTAGACAAAGATGAAATGATAAATATGATTGTAAATTGTCTTCTTCTTTTAATAGTCTTATTGTGGTTTCTATCTGCGTCAATATAAATATTGTAAAAGTTGAATTGTTTTAACCGTATAATATTAAAATAAAAAATAAATAAATAAATAAATAAATGCATATTCCAGAAGGTGTCTAAGTGATATCCTACAGTTAGTCACAGGTAGGATGTCTCTTCCTCCGGGGGGGAGGTGGCCTGGAATCCTACTCCTTTGTAGGGATTTGAAGAGTTGAAAAAAAACCTACATTAAATGATCTGTCACAACTGAAAGGTCTGATTAACAGGATCCGTGGGATCAGCTGAGCAGCAAGTCAATGCATTCCATTGAACAGAATGAATGTCCATAAGAAATAATGTCTGTTCATATATATTAAGACATTTAAAAGCACATTTTACCTGGAACTTTTTCTTTTTAGCCAAAATCAGTTTTACAGTACATATTCTTTCAGCCTTTTCTGTTCTAGTGTCCACCTGCACTACGCCGGGTCAGGCATATTTATCTGCAGGTCAAATGATGCAGAGGTGTGACTACCCAATAATACACTTCCCCAGGGTCTGGAGCCTCACAGACCACTGCCCTGGGGGCAGGTATTGCTCTTAGTACCAGAATCCTTGTGGGGCCCATTACAGAAGCAACATCAAAATTAAACACTATATAAATCTAGACCATGAAAAAATGAACCAAAAAGCATTTTGTTGTTTAGGCACAGTCATGGAAATAATCTAGCTTGCTCCGGAATCATAGCTTTCTTGAAATCATAAGAGTACTTCATTTCTGTGTCTGAGAAATGCATGGGAGCCTTTTGTGATCTTCATGGAAACTCAGCTTACATTAAATAATGACTATGAATTTGTCAGCAAATTAATGGAGAATGATTTGCCAGTAAGGGATATGAGATTTCTTGGCAGGCTGGTGCCTCATTGTTGTCAATGGGTCTCTGTTGTTTAGAATATATATATGAGTGAAATGAGCACATTGATTGCAATACCTCAGCATGTAAATACATAAAAACCTCATATGCATACTCCACATTCAAGCATGTATACAGCAGCCCGCAAGTCTTGGAAAGGATCAGGAAAACGCAGAAAGAAAGAGGTTAAATGAAAGAATGTCCGGGCACAATGTGTTGTCCTCTGAAATAAGAAACAAGGGAACACAGTCTTTCCACTTGTCAATTATACATACTTTCAATCTTGTATGTACCAAGTTTTCTATAATTCGGCTGAAATAAGTCAGCCTTGAAAAAACCCTTCAAAAAGCCCTCATGTAGGGTGACTACAGGAGTGTCAATAGTATTAATGTTACCTTGAACCAGTTCGCATGCTAAACATTTTCATGTGTTTTTCACGGGCGGTTCTGTCAAATACTGCTATTTATTTTTATAGCATTTTGTAGCATTAATTCTTCACAGTTGTGCATGTAAGATATACCAACAAACTTTAGTGAACAATTGTGGGTAACAAAACATAAAAACATAAAGGTATAAACCACAAGATTGAAAGTATGTGCAATTGACAAGTGGAAAGACCGTGTTCCCTTGTTTCATATCTTTATTTAGCCCTTTTGTCTTTCCACTCTACTGTCCTCTGAAATAAGTGCATGAACAGTGAGGATTCACATACATAGTAGAAAAAACAGGAAGAAAGAGGGAAAGAAAAGTGGTGGGCAGATTGGAGGTAAGATCGTCAAGATACAGAAAGGGTTGTTGTGAAGGAAACGCTGCTGAAGAATTCTTCATAAGTACCTACTTTCACTTTCAGATTTACAAGTTGACCCCGGAAACAATCACCCTCAGTTATTATTACGACCTCCCTCAAGGATATGAAAAGAACATGCACTTAAGGAACATTGTCATGGTCAGCCTTAAACAGGATAAGGGAGATGCTACAAAGTTGTGAGGGGAAATGAAATCTCCAACAGGATAAGGAAGATGGTACAAGGTTTTGAGGGGAAATGAAATCTCCAACAGGATAAGGAAGATGGTACAAGGTTTTGAGGGGAAATGAAATCTCCAAAATACCAAAATTGACATGATGAATACAACTGTGGTGAAGCTAGAGCGTAGACGCAGATGGAGAGTGGCGTGAGGTCTAATGTAAGTAAGCAGATATAATCTGAATGCTGTGGCAGTCTTGGAGATTCTCAACCCTAATGTGACAATTTTAGAGCATGAAAGACTCACCTTTAGAAAGAATAGAGAACAAACTGTAGACGAGGAACCTACATCTCCTGGGTGATCCACGAGATGCTGGACCAGAAGGTAGCAAGCCTGGAAGAAAAAAATCCAATCCTGCTGGACCCTGATCCTGGGATAGACCCCTTGATGTTAAAGAACACACTGGCTGTTACACACAGACACTACTTGAGAGAGGAAATAACAAGTCACAACTATTATATGAATCATCTGGAATTAATTAATGATGGACTGGCTGGAAATAAGAGAGTCATTTTAATTTAACTTGCAACTCAGGGAAGGTCCAAACCTATGGGCTATCCTCCACCCCCAATTTGAATCTCAAGAAGATTTTTGGACAATAGAGATAAGAGGCAGGCTAATGATGGTTATGTAGTTCTGTTCTATTTTTCCTTTCACACCTATACACCGGTACTAATTAATCTTCTTTGTTTTTTTCTTTCTCTTCTCCTTATTTTTGGTATATGTTCGGTTTTAATCATTTACTGTAAATTGCAATGCTGCAATGTCTTTATGCTTGATCAAAATGTTATTGTTAATTTAGGCATTTGTATAATTCCATGAAACGGAAACTTGTATGACACCCCCTGGGTTTTGCTATATGCAAATATCACTGACCTCTTGAAATTCAAGTCACATTGTTCAGTGCAATTATATCTGCTTGTCAACTGAACCAACTCTGAAAAAGACCCTTTGGGTGAAAACAAGTGTTAGCTGTGATAATGTACATTTAATGTTACTGTAGTTCAATCACCAATTTGGGACAATCAAATTAAACAATGATGAGAGTTGTAACTCTCTTAAACACATTAATTTCATTAAGTGTGATCGTACCACAGTACCTTTGTGTGTTGATGCAAATCCTTTGGTGACGCAAGTGCACTTCAACCCACACTGGGAACACGCGGCTAGGTCAGCCTTCAATTAATTTTTAAGAATTGTCACGGTTAGAAAAGCTTTACCCTTCCCCCTAACTCCTAATGGTAGACCTTTTAGGTTGATGGTTATTTGATCCATGATTTAGCATGACTAGCTGCAATGCTGATAACCAGTGAAGCATGTGATGTTGGTTGTGCCCACAGTCATGTCAATGTGGTCGCCACAAAAACAATCAAACATTGATGCTTTTTCCATGTAAACATTCGCTCTCAAATGTTGGTAAATATAGTTGCTCGTAGGATAAGGTGATATATAATATAGGGAAAGTGAACAGAAATATATCAGATATTACTTTTCTTTCCCTTAACTTTGAAATATTGTTACAAGAATGTTCTGTAAAAGTCGTTGGGGGATTCATGACAGAGCGTATGGAGTAGTAGAACGTGTTGTTCAACAGCAAAGTGGTAGAACTGGAGAAATGATAAGAAGAAATGTTATATCTATTTGTGTTCGAAGGATGAGGGCCTAATTTTTCCCAAAATCCTGGGCCTCAGTATTTTTTAAGGCAGAATCATATGTGTATGCTGGTATGGGAAGAAAGTGCCAACCACGAAATTGCTGCCTATTTTACCAAACCACCATATTCCGAGTTTGGAGGGAAATAGGAGGAAAAACCTCAAGCACTTGGCTGGGGATTCTCCTCCACTTTGTCCTCCAAAATATGGAGGAACTGCCACCAGCAGAAATTACCACTAACAGCAATTCCCTCAAATCCCTCAGACCTAGGAGACCCCATAATGGGGAATAACCCCATTGTGGGACCTGGAGGATGTACCTCTTGTGCTGAGGTGGTCATTTGGATGTCGCTGTAAATGAGCTTGGCAATTGTAGCACAAACTGCCAAACTTGTAATGGAGGCCATTGTACCAAACGTCCACAAGGTTTAAGCCGGTGCATGAGACCATCAGTGTTTGTCTCTGGAAACAAACCCTTTCATTACAAGTGATACAGCAGTGAGGCTGAACATTGGAACAGAGCAACACATGCCATTAAAAGAAACCTAATTTAAAATGCAATCGTTTGTGAATTTATGAAAAGTAACCTCAGGGAAATACAAGAAATGCAATCTGTTGATGGGTCACTTGACGTGAGGATGTCATTTTAGCAGTGTATATCCTGCGTCTTTTTTGCTGTATTCTCAATTGACTTCGATTAGCCCCAAAGAAAACAAACAATAAGGGATTTACCGGCTTGTGAAGAAAGGTGGGTGGGATATGCAAATTATTTATTGTTGGGAAGAACTCCCAGGTATACCAGAGGGATAACGGAAGTTCACGGATTCAGAGGGCCCAACACCCTTCCCCAGAAAACCTGGATGACAGTCAACGGCAAGTTCAAACTGCAGTTTATTACATGAAAACCAAAAAAATTCTGAAAAATTCCAGCATGCCACACAGTAAATGGCACGCAGGCCACTTTTGTCTAAGAAACACGTCACTACTCTGTCATTACTTGGGCCTCGCTCCAAAAACCTATTGCGGTGCAGGATTGGACATCAGGAGCATAATAACCTATATGGGTACATATATATGTTATTCTACTGGCTCTTCCATGTCAGGTGGCTGGCCTGTTCCATCTCCAATTCACTAACTAAAGTTTTGTGGACTTACCATTGGTTCTTGCCCGTTGCTACTCACCCCCAGGGTACTAAACTGTATTTGGCTAGAGATGACCTCCCCATGTTTGGGACCCAAAACGGTTCTCTGCTCACTGTGTACATTTTCAAGGCGATGAGAACAATTACGTGTCTGTATTGTAACTAGTGTGCACCACTTTGCCTTATGAGAACATTCCCATGCTCGGCGCAACACTTGTTGCATACTGTCGCATACTTGTTGCCGTCCATGTCTGGCTGCCTGGGATCAGCTCTCCTTTCTCACCAATTGTTAGGGAGAATTCTCAGAAATGTGCTAATTCCCTTTTACCTTAGAGACCCCCAGCTCTTTTGCTGGACTTTAGGACTGTTAATTTCTAACCTGGAGAGAGTGAGCCCTTTTTCTCACCATCTCATGTAATTTTAATGCTATTTATCCTCTGTGTTTCTTTTGACTTTGGAATCTGACACACTCCATAGGCATCATCTTTACATTGTGTCACACAGCACCTTCAGTGCAGTGGCACAGGGAAGTCTACTAGATTTCCCAAAGGTTTAAATACCTTCTATTAGATGAACTATTGTTTCCAAGAGCAGTGAAGTGAAATTGACTTTACTTACATTGTGTAACTTTCTAGGCCCAGCACACACTATCTTACCATAGGGTGCTCGAGGGGTTACTTAGTATCCCCTTTGTCTAGTTTCTCATGTAATATTGTTTATGTTACCCTTTCTACAATTAATGGCTGGTGGCAGTGGTTTACTTTTTACTACCATTATATGTTTTTACCGTGGGCTGCGTTCGCAGCTGCAGTAAGGCACCCATGGGTGCCCATTTTGTCAAAATGGCCCGGTCTTCTTTTTTTACCATTTCTTGTTGTAAAGGTCCTTCTTAAAATTTACTCTGCGCGCCAAACCAGGTTTGGTCTCTATGTTCATTTTGTCTTTGGGTGACTCATGAGTGAAGCCCGCCTCTGGCTCCAGTATGTCTGGCAGGGGCAAGAAGTGAGAGAGGTGCCCGAAACTCCCTGTGCTTAATTCCCTTTGTTACAGGAATGCACCCACAGGTGATTGGGCGGCTGGCTGTCCGGCAAGGACAGCCACCCTGCTGTGTGATTGACAGCTAGGCTGGAATTAATGGGAGAAACCTGCATAAAAGGCCAGGCTTGTTGTCTTGGAAGGCAGAGTCGACCACTGGATGAAGGAATCTGAAGAAGAACTTAGACGAGATGCCTGCTGCAATTCCTGGACCATTTGCTTGCCCGGTGAAGCCCTCCTGCTCTGCTGAAGCTCCAAATTCGCCTCGACTAGAGAAGCCCTGCAAGGACGACTTCTCCCTTTGAGTTGGTGGGACCAATCAACTCCAAAGGGTTAATTTACTGAACTTTGGAAGGCTTCAAAAGTACTTGCCTGTTTATGAATAATGTGTTAACCTTTGTTTTATTCCTCTATTCTATCTTTTACACCAAACTCAGTATTGCTCTAAATGTACCAGTGATAAATCAATGTCCACAGTGTCCTAGCTATTTAAGTCACCTGAGGGTGTAGGAAGTGTCTGTGTGCCATCCCCAGTGGGCATCCTCTGATTTAGAGAAACAGAGTGTGTTTTGAAGTGTCTTTTAATTGTTACATGTATTGCTCCATTCTGAAGAAGGTGTATACATCTGACTGTGAGCCACATTCTAAGTGTGGTGGTCCGGAAAATGCCCGACATCCCAGGCGCAACGGCCCTGGAAAGCAGAGTTTCAAATGGTGCTTTCGTTAACCCATTCCCTATTGGACTCCACGTGTATGGGGACTTCCCGAATCTGCCACCTGATATTTCAGGCCACCGGGACTTGTAATGTCCCGGTGGCAACGGGATATCAGGTGGCAGATTTGGTGTTACGAGGATGGCAGCAACCTGCCAGTAGCACCAGCGGGTTATCGCCGTCCTTGTAATGAGGCCTGTTGTCTGGGGCATCGGCCGGCGTCGTGGCTTCCTCTTCGGACCCACCCTGGCTTCCTCCTCATGATACGGGTCCCCTACTGGCCGCTACCACACAGACCTCCGTGTTTCTCCCTCTGTATGTTCCATGGGTCTCCCTTTATACAGCTGCAACTACGTGACAGGTTGCAGGTGTGGATTTTTAATTGGACTTGCCTGACCATCGTTAAAGGGACATGCCTGACTTTCAAAGTACTCTGCATGCATCTTCTTTGTCCCAGTACCAAAGTGTGAAATTATGTTTTAGTGTTCAATACTCTTAGTCGCCTCTCACTCGTCTCAGTACTGTCAGAGGTCAAATGTGGGAAAATGAGGGGAGCTATTTTGCAATACTCTAGAAAGGTCTGGGCAGGGTTAAGTTGGTCATCAAATGGGAAAGGGGGATACCATGTCTCACCTGTGGGCACTCCACTCCCAATCCCAAGGACCCTCCACCCAGGTGATCCTCCCTTGCTTCTCCACCCCCAGGGTCAGGATACATAAGGGATGGCCTTTCCCTAGCCACCTGAGTAGAAGGCACAACGGGGGTAAATGTGAGGACTCCCTCAGGTTTCTCACACCCTACATGTCACTCTTCTGCATCTGTCATCTTCTTCATTCATTTTGACACAGTTATCACCCACTCTAACCATCTCCTTTCATCACCTCTTTCACCCATTTGGGCACAGTTATCACCCCTCTCTAGCACCCTCCTCATGCTGACTGTCATGCCCTAACCCTGCCTTGAGGGTGGACTCCCTGTGCCAATCTGCCCTTAACCGTATGTGACTGGAGGCCTTCTATGATGCATGGCTGGTTATGTTGAATATTGTTTCCTAATGCATGTCTCTCTCTTTCCTTATGTAGGTGTGTATGGAATTCTGCATTCTGCACCTGCGCAAAGGGAGCTTGGTGTGCAGCCACTGCCAGTTCTCTGCACCCATCATAAATGTAGCAACTACAGAGCCTTCAGCTTCAGTGGAAGTGAAGGCACTGTACCTTGGGGAGAGCCTATTTTCTCTTATTCTATATTGTCTCTGCTTCCCAGTTGTGGGCGCTGCACCTCTTAAAGGGTCCATGTTGCCAGTTAGCCTCATGTTGCTTTTCCCTCCTCAGATATGAGGAGTACGTGGGGTGTCCAGGGTATCCTCCCAATGCCATCCCCAGGCCCTTCATTCTATAGTTTGTGGGGGTTGCTGGTCCCTTTGGTCACGCCACTAGATGTTCTCAGAGTGAGGCAGGGGACCTCCTCACAGTTGTTTATTATGCAAAACATGGGCAATGTATTGAAAGCACTGCACACCTCAAGTCAACATGTGTCAATTTAGGAAATTCACACATTTTCCGGTAGCTGTTATCTTCTCCAACTAATTGTGAAACCCCAAAGTAGCATATGCCATTCCGACTGTTTGCATAGGCCATTAGCAGATGGTACCCTGTGAAAAGACCTACCAACACAATGGGTCCCTATAAATATTGTTGTGCCAGAGTTGCTAAATGGGACCAACGGACTCACCTTGAATCTAATCTCCCCTCTGTCCTCATCTTACTCAACCTCTCTTCTGCCTTTGAGACGGTCAACCATGCCACCCTGCTCAATCGTCTCCATGATGACCTGGGTATCACCAATCAGGCCCTGGCTTGGCTGACTTCGTTCCTCTCTGACCGACCTTCCCAGGTCCAACTTGGGTCCTTCCTTTCCTCTATCTCACTCTCTACTTGTGGGGTTCCCTAGGGGTCTAAACTCTATCCCTGTCTGCTCAACCAATACCTGGCACCTCCTGCCCACCGCATTGCCGCTCACTGCTCCAACTTTCAGTGCTATGGGGATGACACTCAGATTGCTTTCAGACTCCTCTCTGCCACCTCTTCTCCTTCTCTTATCTCTTAATGTCTATCTACCATCCAGGAGTGGTGTGCCACCAACAATCTCTGCCTTAATGCCAGTAAGACAGAGATTCTCCTCATCGGCACACCTGCACCCTCCTTTCCTGTGACTCTCTGGCCAGCCTCCCTTGGCCCTCTTCCTGCTCCCACTATGAGGTTAAAAACCTCGAGGTTATCTTATCTTCGACTCCACACTCTCCTTTTCCCCTCACATCTCTGATGTCTCTAAGAAGTCAAACTACCAAATGCACCTCGTCAGAGGTATCCTTCTTTTCCTCTCCTTCCCCAGAAGCTTACTGTCTCTAGAACTCTGGTTCTCTCTAGGCTCGACTACTGCAACAGCCTCGTTCTAAATCTGCCTGCTTCTCTCTGCCCTCTGCAGCTCATCGAGAACAGGACTGCAAGACTTGTCCTTGTCCCAAAGCCCAGGGATCATATCTCTCCAGCACTGAAATCTCTGCATTGGCTCCCAGTGGCTGCAAGGATTAAGTTAAAGACCCTCTGCGTTGTTCGCAAGGTCTTCCGGGGCCTGGGTTCTCAATGCCTCCAACTCTCTCTTCATAAATACCTTCCTACTCGAGCTCTTCACTCCTCCACCTCCAACTCGCTCAGGGTCAGTCGCTTCTCCATGCAACGATTTGGCAGTAGATCTCTTTCTTCGGCTGGGTCCTCCCCCTGGAACAGCCTCCCTGCCTCTCTAAAACTCAAGGAGAACCATCTCTGGTTCCAGAAGCACCTCAAGACCTTCCTGTTGGATTCTGCCTTCTCTCTTCCTCTCCCCTGCTGATTTCCTGTCTGATACTGCACTGGTCACCTGGCTACCTCCTGATTTCGGGCCCAGGTCCCTACCCACCCATTTCCACGCCGACAATGCCTCCCGGCAACCCTTGCACTTGGGTCTGTATCTGTAAGCCTACAGTCCCCCCTACTTGCACTTTTGGACACCTGCTGTCTGTGCCTACCCTTGCACCTGTCACCTGCTGGCCGCACTTCTTTTTATTGATTTGATCCCATGTACAGCACTGCCCCCTCCCTTTTCCCCTGGTACTTTTCCCCTCCCGCCTCCCCTGCACTTGCACGATCTCAATGTCACTTGGCCTAGTAAGATCGTTGTCTCTGTCCTCCCTCTGTTCCCCCTTCCTTGCCTCGTCGTGCCTTGAAACACTTGTGTATAGGCGCGTTACAAATGCCATATCATATCATATCATATGCAAACATATTTTTGCTTCATAGTGCCAACCCAGGGTGATAAGCACACTCAGCCATGCACACCTGTACATCTATATGTAGTTGCATTTGCATCAATTGTAGAAGGCAGAAGGTAATTTGGCAACATAAATGCAGCCAATAGAACAACACAGGGAAGTGGCAATCTTATTTCTTGAAGGCTTTCAATTTTGGGAGAAATTATGTCAAATCAGTGGGCAAAAGGAATAATATGGAAACACCAGCAAACCGGGGGACAAAGAGATGGAAGAGCCCAGAATCAACCCACAGGTGGGAGGGAAGGTGGAGCGTGTGAGAGGGCAACCCAGAACTAGTCCAAGAGTGGGAGGGAAGCGCGTGGGTACAGAGGAGCCCAGGATCAAACCAGGTGGGGAAGAAGAGTGAGTGCAGGGGGAGATCAGAACTAGTCAAGGAGTCGAAGAACCAGAGATGGGTGAGGGTGGGAGTGCAGAATATCCTAGGAGTGGCAGCTAAAGGGGAATGGGTAAAAAGGGACCCCAGAAACAGCTAATGGGTTTGGGGGAATACATACAAAGTTTCGAAAAATAAAACTGAATGGGAGAAAATGGCGAATATGTCATTGGAAAAAATAACAAATGCAAAAAATGTTTATCAACGGGTGCGGGGTTGCGGGTTTATCCTCCACACCCCTTGATTGACATTCTGGGACTTCGGGGGTGTCCCCCACTTACATAAAAAGGAAATCGGGGGACAAGTAAAGTTATAAACATATTATTTTAAAAAGGAAAGGACCCTGTGGTGCCGGTTCCCTTCTTTGTGCATGAAGGGAACCGGCATTGCAGAGGGATGGCATGGTGGCGGCACACTTTGCTGTGTGCTACCAGAAGATAATTAAGGGGATGGAGACTGGGTTGTTTGAAATGACTGTGGGAGGAAAAACAGAATTTATTTTTCGAAAAAATATCTTTCGGTTATTTCTCCCGCTTGGATATTTTGAATTAGTTTATGTCACGGTAATCCGGATTTGAGGGAAGGGCTTGAAGAGGGCGTCCAGAGCCAGCCACAGGTGAGAGTAAGGTGGATAGGTAAAGGGTTGCCCAGAACAATGCTGGGATGGCAGGTAGGGGGATGGGTAAGGAGGAGCACAAAGCCAAGGATCAATTGGGCAAACAACAACTATCCTATGGGAGTCATAATTTACTCAAAATCCTCTACATGTGCATATATGGCCTTCTGCAACTCCATTGCGCTTCCTATCCACGTTATACCTAGTTATGTGAATTTCTACAAATAACTGAAAGAAAGTGTATGCATTTCGGCTTTTACTTGTCTTCACCTTGCTTGATGCTGGGCAGTTTTAGTTGCTGATATTGTGCTGTGTCTTTTGTGTTGTTGCATTATTGATTGATTATTTTAATTTGAATATGAATTTTGTACAAAAGCCATAAAGAGGGGTGAAGGACCAGGGACGTCATTTCACCAAAATGCCAGGGGTAGCGGAAGTGACATCACACAGCCCTTGATCCCTGATGACATCACAGGACGTGATGTCATTTGACCCCACCCCGAATTGATATTATGGGAAGCGATGGAACACGACCTTTCACCCGTTGACAAAACAGGAATTGCATTACATAGCATTGTACCCTACGAAAAATATGGTTAGGATATCACTATAATGTGATGTACATTTCATAAAAGAATGGATCGCCATATGTAGCGTTAAGATCAGTGTGTATAGGCCCATATTACCAAATTAATGTGAATGCAAGCAGACATCCATGACCAAATGATAATGATGTGCTATTATATAGCACTTACGCTTAAGCGCTTTACATAGAAGAAATATACACCCAATATCACCCAACCTGTGTTGGTACCCATTTATCGACCTCAGAAGGATGAAGGGCTGAGTTGAGGCGTTTAAGAACAGACTAAATCAGTGACTCACCCTCTGAAGTGTGCCTGAAATGAACCTTTAATGAGTCTAGCAATTATTGTATAGAATTCCAGAAAGACACAATTTTGGGCATTCCTATTCTTACTTATTTAGGTTCAGTGCTGAAAGTGTTAGACTTGTGGCACTCCTGTTCTTATTTGTCTTCTTTTTTTAAGTGGCCTGAACAAGAAAGCCAGCCACTCCAGAATTAAAGAGCCACATGGTGCTGGCCACAGCTCAGGAGCTTGCATTGCAAAAAAAATATATATATTTTTTCTTTTTTTTCTTTTTTTTAGAGGTTGCAACCTTCTGACCTCTGGCGACCCCCAAAGGACGTCCCTGTGAAGGACACATTCCTGAGATCATTCAAATATTAGTGAATAGAGATTGGGTTGGTGCCCTTGGCTGCGACTACCATTCCAAAGGTGAAGGCAACGATGCATCCTTCTGGCACGACAGACTGCCACTGCTCGGGTTGGTGCAACCGAGCAGGCCCAACTTTGCAGCGGTGGATAAAATCTTGACGTTACCTATGTGTTACGTAGAATGGGACCTACGCAGGACATATGTTGAAGACTCGGCGGCTCGTCAGGCTGGAAGAGACTGTGTGATGTCAATTGCCTGCATGGGACTGCCAACATAGGCAGTGATGAGTCACCTGCATGCAGTTTTGAACTTTTGCAAGGTACACTTCGAAAGTAAAGAGTAAAACCAGGCGCTCCGTCTTGTAAAAAAAAGTAAATGCCGCCTGCAAATTACTCTTTGCAGTTGCAGGAGGGGTGTTGCTAGGTCTGCAAAAGATCTGGGGCCACGCTAATGTCGGGACTGTCGGGACTCGGGGCTAGCTAGCCTTTTGGATGTAGCCCATGAGCTTCTATCAGTGGCTACAACCAAATGATCAGGAGCTATAGCCCCTTTATCACCCCGTAGCAACGCATCTGCAAGTTTGCAGACAGCATTTACCAATGCATTCCTCGGGTATTTGTTGGCTTTTAGCAGGTGCTAAATATAGCCAGAATCCTTAGCAATCGATTTGTTTTACGCCTTTGTGAAAATCGCATGCAGCCATAAAACTAGTTTGCTTTTAAGATGGGGGATGAAAGCACAGATGAGATCTTATATCTGCGTTGTGCTCCTTCACCTCATCGCAGCTTCACTTTCCTGAAAGCAAAGGAAAATGAGGCAGAGAGAGACAAATAAAGGTGTAAAACTATTTGGCCTGGCTTATTAAATTAACCCCATATTCTTTTGCAAATGTCAATAATTCAAACCTTTTATTTTAAGCAATGAATGAGGCCATTTTCGGTGCAGGTCTGGATATATGGTGTAAAATGAATGTCAGGGGGAAGGACGGTGGCATCCTAATGTAGGACATTGAAAGTGACGTGCTCACCCAGATAGTGCCACGGTTGACACGCCTAGTCTGCAAAGGGTTGATCTTTTTCACCTCAAGATGAGCAATAGTTCACAAGAAACATGGTCGAAAACAAAGGTTTCCTGCTCAGACGTCTATTAGTTTTGGTGTAGGCGTGACTTCTAAATGAAAGGGGCCCCTGCCAAATGAGTGAGACAAAATGGGGTGCCACAAACGTTGGTGGGGGGGGCAAAAACTCTTGCCCACCCCCCCTAAAGTTATGCCCATGGGTCTATGGATGTTCAATTTGTATAGGGTTGCACAGCACGACAATGTCAGTCCAAGAAAATAACTTCACTGCAGAATGTTTACTGGTTTCTACAAGGACCACAGTTTGGTTGTGCTTAAAGAATGCTGGCATATACCTTACGCAGGCTGGCCTCACACCCTAGTGGAGCAGACAATTATAAGAGGTTTAAGAGGTGTGTATTTACTGTGTGGGGAAGAACGTGACTAATGCTGCTCCCTAATATTATTCAACTTATTGTATCATATGTGACAAGTTTGCCAACTATTAACATTCCTCAAACCAAATACTAATTGACCCTGATAAAGACAAAAAGCACATTCCATTAAAAGGGCGTTACGAAGAGGCAAAAAGGCCATTTTAGTTAAGACAGTGGGCCTCATTACAACTTTGCCGCTCCGGTAGTAACAGCGCCGATGAGCTACCGGTGCTGTTACTACCAGACCGGCAAACTAGGAGTTGTGCTTGCGGGTGCCTGTGTGCCCACCAGGTCTGGCCTGCCGGGCGACCGGCACCCACAAGCACGGCATGTCGGGTGCACCGGCACCATTTTGAATCAACAGCAGGAGAATACACAAAGCTTCCGCTCCAGACATTTGTGCAGGAAATGCGGGATGCACAGATCGCCTCTGAGACATTTACCCAGATATGTCCTCTCTGCAGCGAACGACCACAGAGAAGGGTGAGTATGGATGTAATCTAAAAGACACAGCTCCTCAGTCTCTATTGCACCCCTGGTCTGGGCGAACTTCCAGAAAACATTCCCACAGGTCCTCTCTAATCTTGTATGTGAGGTTCATCGTATACAGTGAGTATGTAGCAGGTTTTGGCACGGCCGCATCTTGGGTCACACTCACAGTGGACTACCAGTCTCTTACAATGATTTGTTGTCCAATCAGGAGCCTTGGAATTTGGGTGGGATCACAGGTTTATTCCTCAGGTTTATCCAGGCAATCAGAACCCTCTTCACCTGATCCATCAAGTTCGTTCACCAAAACGTAAGTTCGCCACGCAATTTAATGCCAAATTCCCTTCTTGTTTCTTTGCGGTATTTACTTGGGTTTGAGGGAAGATGTACACAAGGATAGTTCATTGGTTTCTACTGTATTTTTGTTGCCATGTGTTGGACCCCTTTGTTTTAGTGATTGTTTCACCATAGAAAAGAAAATCGCCCTTTCCTCTTGTGCTTTTCGCCCTGTGCTTCCCCCAGTAAAAAATGTAAAAAGCCAGAAATGTCCTGTGCCTAATCCTAACCCAAGAAAACCACAAAAAACACAAATGATTGTTACCTTTTCCCAGTTTTCCCATGCATGTATTGCCATCTCATACCCTCACTTGGTGTTCTATTGCTTGTGATGGTTTGTCGTGTAGTAGTGTTCAAAGTGGTATGGTTTGAATGACTGCAGTAGCAGAGTATAATAGTAGGATTTGTTCACCTGTTGTCAGTAGGGGTGTGGGGGAAGTCCATCAGCAGAAGGTTTAGGGAGAAGGCCAGCTGTGCAGGTGTCACAGCAGAGGGCACAGCTACCGGAAGGGGAGAACGAGGAGGTAGCAGAGGGGGATGAGGTGGTGGTGAAAGGGGCTCTTCCTGTGCCTTCCATTGCATTGTGGTAAGTCAGGCACAGGGTGAGCCCCAGAGATTACCTCCCTACATAGTCCCTGAGGTCCTGGGTGTGGCACTATTTTACTCTGCTACCGGGGAAGACAATGAGGGCAGTGGAGACTGAGGTCTTCCTTATTGTGGAGGGCTATTGGAAGCAGGGCCGGAAAGGAAAGGGTAAAAGATTCATCCTTGGAATGATGGTCATGAGGAACCACATTTGCCAGCAACATCTCCTCCAGATGTATAAGGAGCAGGTCCCAGCACTTCCTAGGAGCATGGTGCAGCACACCAAAGCCCCCAAGCCCCTCCAACCTGACCAACTGATGTAAATGGCACCAGCCAGCAACTGTGGCCTGTGGCAGGCCCCTTTTCTGGTGCCGAAAAACAAGAGGTTGAAGAAGTGCACCACCGGCAGCGCGCACCTTCGGGCATCATCCCCTGAACTGTGCAGGGATGTATTACCTTTATGGCAGACTGTCTGCTAGCTGAGGGGAGCTGGTCAAGGCAGTGGCAGTGGCCAATATCAGTCAGCACATGCAGCTCCACCATCCTTCCCTACTGTAGATTGCTGTCCAGGGGGCAGACAATGAGGCAGTCTTGGGGTCAGGTCTGGCCTCACAGGGAGACTCACCACATGTTTAGTGGATAGCTGAGCTCTATGCAAGAACCCAAGAACCTTAAAAGGGTGGATGAGCCCTTTGGTAGATATAACTTTATCAAGCAACAGCACCCTGTTAGAGAACCCAAGAACATTAGTACATGGCTGCATCCTGTAAGTACACCTGAGATGTTTACTGGGTGTTTTTTTTCCCTTTGAGAGAACTCAAGAACTATAGCGTACAACTGTGTCCTGTGAGAGAACCTGAGGCCTTTGGTGGGTGGCTGCACTCTGTGAGAGAAGGCGAGAACCTTAAGGGATGGCGGTGCCCTATTACAGAATCTGAGAACTTTAATGGGTGACTACCTTGTAAGAGAACTGAAGAACTTTAGTGAGTGTCTATTCCCTGTGGGATAACTGAAGAATCTTAGTAGGTGGCCGAAACGTGTGAGAGAACCCGAGAACCTTCACAGATGGCGGCACCCTGTGAGAGAACCCAAGAACTTTACTGAATGGATGCACCATTTGGGAGAATCAGAGAAATCTAGTTGCAAACTGTGCCCAGTGAGAGAACCCAAGAACTTAAGTGGGTGGCTCTGTGATGTGAGAGATGCTGAGAAAATGAGTGGGTGGTTGCACCCCACGATGGAACCTGAGAAATTTAGTGGGTGGTGTTGCTCTGTGGGGGAGTCTGACAACTTGTGTTGCTTGTAATCCGGACACTATATTAAGATTCAAAAACACTACTGGCACAATAGGCAAATAGTCAAAAAATCATCAAGGCCTCTGAGTCACTACTACAGCTTTCCCAACCACACAACACACCAAAGAACAACCCACTTCACTTTCGTTGTTTGACATGCACTGGAAAATGTAATCATTGTCAACATCCGGGCTGTTGTAGCGGGCCATGGGTAGATGGATTCCACAGCCTTTTGCAATGAAGTGACAGTTATTTTGCATGAATGTAAATTGCTCAACATGCAATTGTGAGGCATCTCCTGTGGTTAGAGACAATATCTATGGGCATACTAAAACATCTGCCATCCTGAACAGTTGAGGGGGGCAACTCAGAGATTTAACAGCAAATTGCACAAGTACCACAGGCCAGATGGATCACTTATTTTACCAATAGTGTGTGCCCTGTAGATAGTCACCATGCATCTATGCAGATGACGGTTCACCTGTTGATGGCCCATGTCTATGGTCACTGAGGAGGTTGTACCACAGAATCTCCTCCCTATTGGTTGTGCTTGCACTGCTCCCACAGCTTTCAAGAGGTGTCTGTGATGTACTGGCCATTGTTGCACTGGCCAATGTAGCAATGAATCTTGTTGTCCTTGACATTTCCAGCCAAGTTGGTCCAATCTGGGATGGTTGGTGTTCTTCCTGCTGCCTGCTTTCTTTCTCCAATTGATTTCACAAGTGATGGAGCAATTGCAGCAAAGCATCCTTGCAAATTTGCACATTCTCTCCTCCTTGTGATGTTTGTTACAATTCCTCACGAAGTTATAATTATTATTATTACTATTATTATTATTTTTTTTAATTGAAAGTTGACCCAGCTTCGGGAAGCAAAAGAGCGCTTTACAATCATACAGGGAAGAACACAGTGAGAGAAGCAGCAAAAAAGGGAGCGGGAAGCTAAAAACAGGGGAGGGTAGTTAATTGGCAGTAAGGGATCTACAAGCAGCCAGGGGAGGAAACAGTGGGGAGCAGATCACAGAGTCTCAGGTAGGGTGGGTAGTGCAGGGTGTGTGGACCTAGGTGCTAAGGAGGAGCCATTCCTTGAAGAGGAAGGTCTTGGGCTCTTTTTGGAACTGACTGTAGAAGCAATGGGCCGAGTATAATGTTGACAGGGAGGAGGTTCCAGAGTCTTGGGGCGCAGACAGAGAAGGCCTGTGTTCGGGTTCTTTACTTCCTGTAATGGAGGAGTGCAAGTCTGCACATGTCCTTACTTTGGGTGTATCACAGGCCTCTGGAGAGAGTTTCTCAGTGAGGTAGCTTGGGGACTTCACAGTGACAGCCTTATAGATGTTGCAGCAGGATTTGAAGATGAGATGGGCTTGCAGCGGGAGCCAGTACAGTTGATGAGAGTCTGGGTGATGTGGTATAATTTGCAGAGTCTGTTGTTGAGTCGTGCTGCTGGCTCTTGACACATCTCAGAGGTCCCAGGGTATTTGCCGGAAGGCCTTCCAAAAGGGCATTGCCACCATCCAGGAGGAAGAGGATCAGGGCTTTTTAGCAGATCTGAAGTTGTTTTCTAGAATAAAGGGCTTGATTTTCTCAGGATAGAAAGTTGGTACAGAGCCGCTTGTGTCTTCCTTGCTAAGCACTGTTTGAAGGTGAGGTCTCTATCAATGTTAAACCTGAGGGGCTTGGAGCAGGTGGCAAGCCTGGGTGTAAAGAAATTGAGTTTCATAGCAGTGAGCCATGTCTGGATGTCAGGCTGTTCAAAGTTGTTGGACAGCAGTAGGAATTCAGCTTTGAAGGGCTTAAACTTAAGGTAAGCACTGGACATCCATGACTGGATCAATGTGAGGCAATCCTTGAGTCTGTGGATGTCTTCATTGGAGGATACCTTGAGGTAGATCTGCTTATGATCGGCATATTGGTTGATGTTGTGTGGTGCATGGAGGGTCTGAGAGGTTCCATGTAAATATTGAAGATTGCGGGGAAGAGGATGGATGCTTGAGGGACTCCACAGGTGATTGGTAGAGTTGGTGACCTGGAGGAATCCATTTGTATGAACTGTTGCTGATTAGCAAGGTAGGATTTGAACAAGCTGAGGACCATTTCAGCCTGCTCACACGTAGCAAGAAGTGCACTGGGCAAAACCACCTGCCCAGCCAGCATCATTGAGGCACAACCATCCCTTTGTGTAGGAGAGCCATGACGGAAGAGCCCGACATTACCCTAAATCATGAGATAGGAGCATCAGGTCCTTTGAAAGATGGTGGCCTCTCTGACTATCCACCTCAACGGGCTCTACCCAGCCCTTGTCCTGCCCACACTCCAAGCAAAAGTGGACATCCTCCAACATCTCAGAGCCTATCGTGGCGAGCAGGCAGGCGAAGCAGGCCCTCGTTGAAGGCTGCCGTTTAAGGCACACAACCCCTGTCTGGGCCTGTTCGGGGAAAAAGAGGCACCACCATCTATCAAGGTACATTTCTGTTTTACATCCATTTAGTCTGCTCTGTGCCTGCTTCCAAACACCCAGCCACTCATTCTGCTTGGCATGGCTGTATGCATTGTGCCTTCATACTCCCAAATGCTAAATCACCTTTCTAACTTTTCCACATTGATTATTTTTCATTATAGCCCCCATTGCCTGTGGACTTGGAGCTCCGGAGAATGCACTCATGAACCTCTAAATGACTTACTGCCTTATGTTGCATATCTGCTTTATGTGAGTGTGCTCGTTTGATCCTCATCATGACTCACATTATTATTACCATCTTGAACCTTATGTCGCATCTCCCACGTACCTCCCATTACCTATGGTTGTAGCTTTTCTAGAGTGTGCATGTTTGAACTTCTTCTTGCCCTGCATTTTTGTAACCATTATATGCCTCAGGCTTCATTTCTGCATTACGGGAGTGTGCTTTTTTGAACCTTTACATGACTCACATTATTACTACCATCTTGCTCCTTATGTCACATCTCTGACGTAGCCACCATTACCTATGGTTGCAGCTTTCCCCGAGTGTGCACATATTATCTTCATTATGACCTACCTTTAATGTTGCCATAATATGCCTTATTTAGGTAACTTGCTACTGCCACAGCATTTTTGTCTCATTGTTACGCTCACCTGATATCCCCGGGGGCATCTGGAAGGCTCTGAGATCTGGAACCTTGGATGCGTAGTTGCCCAGTGCTGAATAATGAATGTTAGTTATTTGTAGGGTGAGCTATCGGTCCTGCGTTTCTTGTGCAGGGGTGCTTGACATTTGTTGGCGAGCTGCCCGAGTTGCTTCACTGGTGCAGTACACCTTCCTTGGGCCCAGGCCTGCTGTGACCCCCAATCTGCTGGTAGGCACGTAGGTTTGTTAATTGTAAGTCTTTGTTCTGTTTATGGTGGGAATTTGTTAATGTCTTTATCTCCTTCTTTTCAGGTGCAAAGGTCTTGATGCTGGCGTGCCGGATGGAGAGGCACATTTATCGGTAAGGGAAAGTGCGAAGTGCAGTGCGTTTATTTTCTTTTAAAGCTAATCTGTGTTTTCTTCTTCTCCTCACATGCCGCTGTGGTGCTGCGAGTGGATGACAGCGCAATGAAAAACAGGACTCTGGAATCTGTTAATGTAAGTACAGCGCGGTGCGGTTGTTTAATATTGAAAGCGAACCTGAATATGTCTCTTTTCCTTTGCAGATGTTGCTGTGGTGCTCCGGATGGAAGCGTGGTGCGATGGAATTCAGGTAAGACTGATGGAATTCGATGTTTTGGAAGTGCACGTTCTAATATTGTTTTTCCCTTTCTCGTTATTGCAGGTCGCAATGTTCGAACAACAGCTGTGGTAGCGGTTTGCTTGAAGTCCTTAAGCTAGTACTCACGGGTGAGTGATGTTTCTTCTTCTCTCGGTTTCCACAGATTGCAGCCCATTTGAGATGCTGAGTGCTGGATGGGGTTTTCTCAGGTAAGACAGAATAATCTTGTTCTTGTTCTTGCAGGATTAAAGGAAGATGCTGAAGACCAGGAGCTGGACACGGTGAGCGTCACGCTGCGGGTTGCAGAATAACTCCAAGCGTGTTCTGCAGTCAGGCTGTGGTTTAATAGCCCAGGTAAAGTAGTACCAGGGAAAGTAGTTCCAGGCCTGCCACACCCAATACACTAGACTGCATGGATTGGTTCATAGAACTAGACTGTGTGGGTGCTTCCATGTTGTATTTAAAGGCCCATGTACATAAATGGGACCTAGTTTGTACAGCCCTTCATTCCTACATATGAGCTTGATGCCAAAGGCGCCAGGACTGGCTCCGTGAGCCCATTTGCAGTGGTCGTAAGGCCAAGAGGGTTCTGATGGGAGCCTGCTTGTGGTACAACTTGTGCCCCCTCACAGTGGTCATGACACTCATATGCCTGTCTGCATGCCTGAAGTAGCCCCCGTACCATGAGGTGAGGCTTGCCAGTCCATGTACACACACCTACTTTGTATCATATGCTTGTCTTCACACCTGAAGTAGCCCCCATACCATGAGGTGAGGCTTGCCGGTCTGTGTACACACATCTACTTTATCTCATATGCTTGTTTGCATGCCTGAAGTAGACCCCCCATACCATGAGGCGAGGCTCTGCCAGTCTGCATACATACACCAAGTCTGTATGTAAATACATTACATAACCTGTGTTTTTCTAGCACTTCACAAAATGTACAATGCACTTTCTTTAACTAGCTCCTATATGCCTCAGGGTTTTGTTTGCTGATATAAATGCAACAACAAATCCAAAATCCCTCTTATCCCCATGCTAAAATTTATAAAATGTAGATTGTCAGTCAGAGTCTGGTGGTCTACTGTGTCAAATTCTGCTGAGAGTTCAAGGAGAACCAGGAGGCAAGGATGGCCATCATCATGGATTTTAAGGTCTTCATCGATCACCTTGATATTATTTGTTTCTGTGCTGAATCTGGGTCTGAAGCCAGATTGGTAGGACTGAAGGAAGTTATTGGCTTTGATGTGTTAGAGGAGTTGCATTGCTGCCGCTTTCTGAAGGATCTTACCTAGGAAGGGAAGATTAGTGATGGGCCGCCAGGGTGACTGGCGGACCCTTAATGAGGCCCTGTGTGTCTTTCACTGAAGTGCTGTTAAAAACACGCACTGGCAAAGCCAACAGTTTTGGCTTGTGTATAAGTATTAGGCATTTGCCAGGCAGTGCTATCAGATGCCTGGGTACTCGTACCATTTTGCCTGCTACCATCAATGGGCAGTTAACAACCACTACAGGAGTACCTGGCAAGTGCCTTTCACTTGCCTACACAAAAGCCCAAACTGTTGGCATTGCTAATGCTTGTTATATGATGCTGACCACACGCACAGTGATGCACAATTTGGGCAATATGACCTTCGGAGGGGGGTCATTACCAGTCGGCAATGGCCCCCCTAGTTAGAAGCCCAAGCAGAGCCAGGGCTTTAACGCAGCCCTGGGGGCTTTAACTGACCAGTAATGGCTCCCCTCTGAGGGTCATGTTGCATTAGTACCCCAGCACGTCGTACTGGGGTACTAATTGCAATTTTTCTGAAGTCAAGAAACGTTGCTGTGACCGTTTCTTGACTCGAGAAACAAAAAGCTAAATAAATGGTCACCTGGGATCAGGAGAAGGGACTACATGTAGTCCATTCTCGCTTTCCATGGTGGCCATTCACACGAATGGAAAAAAAAGTTTAAAAAAATGGCTGCCATGGAAGAGGGAGAAGGGGCTATGCATAGTCCCTTCTCCCTCTTCTATGGCGGCCAGTCACGGAAGGAACCCTGGAGCGTCGGCGGTGAAGCAGACGCTTCAGAGGCTTCTCGGCGAGGTAAGGCCCAGGCAAGCGCTAATGAACTTGCTTGTAATATGTTCATTGACCCTCACCAGCTACTAATTTAAAAAAATCATTGTTAGCAATGGATAGCAATGGATACTTCCAAATAAATTTAAAAAAACGCCAGCCCATAGCTAACTAATATGTCACTGGCGTAACAGGGGCCCCCGCAGCCCCCGCGGTGCGGGGGGGCCCGCGGTGTGGGGGGCTCCACCAGCACATGGCTGGGAGGGGGCCCCAGTAAAAAAAAAAAAAAAAAAAAAAATTCTAAAAAAAAAAGTTTCTTTTGAAATTCACTCTGCATTCATAAAGAACATTTCTGTAACAGAAATAATTTCTTTATGAAGGCAGAGTGACTACAAAAAGAAACTTTCTTTTTGAAGTCTGAGGGCCCCCGTAACCCATGACATGGAAGACCCTAGGCTGGAGGCCTCCATGTCATGGGGTGGGGGGGGGGGGCTGGGGAACCCTATGCCTTCAAAAAGAAATTGTTTGTTTTTGAAGCCACTCAGCCATCATAAAGAAATTATTTTGATTATGGTTCGGTCCTTAACTGAAATAATTTCTTAATGAAGTTATAGTGACTTAAAAAAGAAACAATGGGGCTCATTCTGACCATGCCGGTCCGGAAACAACGGTGCTGGTAAGCTTACAGGCACTGTTGTTTCCGGACCGGCATATTACAGGTCTGCCTGGTGGGGCTGCCGTGCCCGACAGGTCTGACCCTGCCAGGCACAGCAGCCACAGTAGGCAGACCTGTCACGGAAGCACCGGCACCATTAACAATGGTGCAGGTGCTTCTGTGTCCCCATTCCCGTGGAGTCTGGGGTTTAACGAAATTACCGGCACCTGATTTCCCAGCCGCCGGACTTCAAATAGCACGGTGGCACCGGGAAGTCAGGCCATAGTAATTTTTTATGGGTCTGGCGGCAACCCGCTGGTAGCACCGGCACGGTTACCGCTGGACCCGTAATGAGCCCCAATTTCTTTTTTAAGTAATAGGGCCCCCCCTCAACTCCATGAGGTGTGCGTGTATGAGTCTATGGTGAAAGGGTGCACACTCAAATGTATAGCCGGCTGCCTGTGTGTGTATGGTGAAAGGGTGCACACTTAAATGTATGGGTGGCTGTGGGGGTGTGCCTGCATGGTGAAAGGGTGCACACATAAATGTATAGGTGGCTACCTGTGTGAGTGTATGGTGAAAGGGTGCACACTTAAATGTGTGGATGACTGGGTGTGTATAAGGTGAATGGTGTGTGTGCTTGTGTACAGGGGCACAAGAAAACCTTCATTTCGGGGGGGCTAACCCTTCAAATGTTGGAAGCGGCGCTAACTTCACATGCGGTGGGGAGGGGGAAACTTATTTGTGTGGGCGCATCCAAATTATTTACGCATTTTAATGAGACTATTCTAGTGCAGATTCAATGTTACAAGCAGTTAACTCCCTCCTATAAGTCTCCTGTTCCCTTTCTACCCTTCCAATCACTCCCCTGGCATGCAAGTACTAAACCCACATCACGATTTCAATCGCCTAAACAATGTGGAATTTGAATGCAGGTACTAACAGTGAAATGCTTTACGTTGGTAATTGCTGGCTTCTTGTTAACAGCAAAAACCAGGTGCCGTTTAAAATCTGTGTCCTGTTCGGTCTGGCAACTGCTCTAAAGGTTAACCAAGTTGAGTCAATATAGCCCAAAATGTCAGGGGGGGGTAGTGCTGAAGCCCAGTCAACTCAATGGTGTTGCGCTACTACTTGTGTTTAATGCCTTGCTTACTGCTAGCCCTATTCTTCCTCGTCCCAGTACTTATATACGAGGCAGTACGTGTGTTTGAGGCACTCTGCCTCATACAAAAGTACTGGGAAGAGGTAGAGGTACATGGAGGTAATGCCTGATTTAGCTACCTGTAATCTTCATCACTCCTAGTCCCACTGTTCCTCATCCCAGTACTTAGCTATGAGGCAAGGAGCCTCATACGAAAGCTCTGGGACAAGGAAGAGGGACGCAGAGGTAATTCTGGGCTAAGGAGCTGATTGTGGAGGTTGGGGTGGTGGGTGGGAGGGAGAGTGGATGTGTGGGTGGGCAGGATTGTGTGATAAATCATAATGGTTGTCCATGTCCAGGCTAAGCAGGCATGATATGTGGTATTAGTGGCTAGAGAGGCATTTTGATTTAGCCAGTCTAGTCATTCCTCAGTTTGGTATGACTTTCTTTTAACTGGACATTTCTGATAAAGTAGTCCTGCTAACTTTAATTACCTGGCTAGATTGGCATTTGGGTGCTGCCAGTCTAGCCATTTCTTACTGCGGCATTGTATATTTTTCTGGGCATCTGTGATAAAATGATATGATGTGATTCAAGTCATTTATAATGCGCCTGTACACAAGTGTACACGAGGGAGGGATGATAGAGGGAGGACAAGACAAACGATCTCACTAGGCCTTGTGTCATTGTGAGAACGAGAAGTGCAAGGGAAAAGGGAGCAGGGAAGTGCAAGTGAGAGGGGAGGGGAAAACAGGGCAGCAATGCTCTCAGTAAGTGCAGCCAGGGCAGAGCAGCTATTGGTTGTGCAAGGAGAACAATGGACTTGCAGGGTTACAGTTACAGCCCTTAAGTGCATGGTAGCCCCGGAGGCAGTGCAAGGTTGACCAATCAAGAAAGAGCCTGGACTCAGAGAGACTCTGAGGGTAGCCAAGCAGCCAGTCAGTACAGCAGACAGGTAGGTCAGGTAGGTCAGCAGGGGGGAGAGAGAGCGAAAGCAGCAGAGAAGAGGAAAGCTTTTAGCTGCTTCCGAAACTTCAGGTTGTCCGCCTCAAGTTTGAGAGGGGCAGGAAGGCCATTCCAGTTGGAGGCACCAGCAGAGGAGAGAGGTCTACCCCCACTCTCTGCCTGGAGAAATGTCTAAGCCTTAGAGAGTTGGAGGTAGCTGAGTGAAGGGTTAGAGAAAGAAGGTATTTTGGAAGAGAGCATTGGATTTAGTGTTGGCACTGGCCCCAGAAAGCCTTGTGGGCAATGCAAAGGTTCTCGAACTTGATCCTTGCAGCCAGTGGAGAGATTTCAGGGCTGGAGAAATACAATCCCAGGGCTTGAGGCCAAGGCTAAGTCTTGCAGTCCTGTTCTGGATTATTTGCAGATGACGGAGACTAGAGGAAGACAGATTGAGAAAGTGGCTGTTGCAGTAGTCCAGCTTAGAGACAGTGAGCTTCTGGTGGAGAGTGAGAAAGGGAAGAGTCCCTTTGAGGAGGAGCAGCTGGTAGTGGGACTTCTTGGTGATGTCCGAGATGTTAGGAGAGAAAGAGAGTGTGGCGTTGAAGATGACACCAAGGTTTTTTGCCTCGCAGGAAGGCAAAGGAAGAGGGCCCAAGGTGGTCTGCTATAGTGAGAGAGGAAACACAGTGGCAAGGGTCCCAATGAGAAGGATCTCTGTCTTACTGGCATTAAGGCAGAGATTGTTGGAGGCGCACCAATCCTGAATCGTGGATAGACAGTCAGGAATGAGCAAGAGAGGAGAGGAGGATGAGGGGAGCCTGAAGGAAAGCTGAGTCCTCCGCACAACACTGAAAGTTAGAGGATAAGGTAGAGATCAGGGAGGCCAAAGTGGCCAAGTAGAGGTTGAAAAACCAGCGTGAGAGGATAGAGCCCTGGGGAATGCCACAGGTAGAGAGAGGTGGCGGAGAGAATGGGACCACGATCGACCTTGGAGCGGAATGGCGGTCCAAGTGGAAGTAGGTCAGTCACTCTAGTGTCTGATCTGTGATGCCCAGGTTCTCACAGAGTCGATTGATCAGGATGGCGATGTTGACCCTGTCGATAGCAGAGGAAAGATGAAGGATGAGAATAGAAGGAATGCTGGAATCAAGGTTAGAGAGCAGCACAGGTGTTAAGGAGAGCAGTTTCCATGCCTCTGGCAGCTCTGAAGCCAGACTGATGGTCCTGGAGACAACCAACAGATTCAGTGTGGAGAGTAAAATGGGAGATGGCAAGCTTTTCCAAGAGTTTGCTCAGGAAAGGTGGAGATTGAGCGATAGTTTTCCAGCAGGTAGGATCAGCAGACTGCTTCTTGAGGAGTGGGTGCACAAGGGAGTGCTCAAAGGGAGAGGGGAACATTGCAGTGGCGAAAGAGTGATTACAGAAATCGGCCAAGGCTGGAGCCAGGGTGTCAATATGGGCTTTGATGGTTCTGGAGGAGCAGCGGAGCACCTGTTTGGACGACACTTTCATAGATCGGACTTGTCTAGAAACCTCGTCAGGTGTTGTCAGAGAGAAAGAGGAAAAAGGAGGAGGAGAGAAGAGATGGCCAAAATGGGCCGAGAGAGGAAGAGGACATAGAGGACAGGATGTCCTGAGATTTAGCAGAGAAATGAGAGGCCAGAGCTGTACAGAGGGCATGGGAGGGAACAGAAGAGGTATAGACCACAACAGGATTGACCAGTTCCTTGCAGATTTTAAAGAGTTTGGCCGTGTTGTTCGAGGCCATGGAGACACATGCTTTATTGTGTGCTCTCTTCTTGATGAGTGTTATTGCTTTGACTGGCATTTTGCTGAAAACAGTCTAGGTATGTCTAAATGTGGCCTGGCATTCTGTACTATAATGTTATTACGTGTTTACACTGGTCTACATTGTGCAGCCAGTTGGAAGCATTAATGTTCCTGCGCACTGTTGGTGACTTGCATGTATTGGATTGTGTTACCCTACAAAACAATTGCAAACACTCTGGCTTTATAGCCAATTTATCTCAGAAAGTGTGCTGTATATTGCATTAAAACACATATTTATATCTTTTTCCTAGTGCAGTGTGCGGCATACCCCTTCAGCAGCACGTTCATGCGTATTGTGCAAGCGTGACAGTCTAGGCCGGCCCACAGTGTGGCGCAACCCGTGATTTGTTGCCGAGTTGGGGGGCCCCCTCAGCATGGCTCGCAGGGGGGCCCCCACATTTTGTGTTACGCCACTGTAATATGTCTATGGAAATGTATAATTTCTATCAAAAAGCTCTTTTGAAAATGGATCACCTCATCCAATAAGAAAGTGGCAAAAAATACCTGTGTATCTTGGGGAAGGTTAGATTGAGTGGTGGGGAAGCATACCCAGGCAAAGGTAAGAGAAAGGGGAGAGAGAGCACAGAGCAGAATCGAAATCTCAAAAGTTTGTGAAACGCAAACTATAGATAGCAAAAGAGATCCCCGTTTACATCTAAGCTTTCCCAACTCAAATAGTTATCCTCAAATGTACTTCTTAGGTATCAACGTGCGTCTTCTGCGTGACAGGTCAAGCTTTAATGGCAACCAAGCTCCCTTATTTCGCAGGAAAAACTTCAACAACTAGAGGCTGGTATTCTAGGCCATCCTGTAAAATCAAAAATAAGCTTGCTTCACCAAGTCATAAGTTTTAAGGTAACACTAGCAGCATGCCACCGTGGTAGTGAAGTGTATGGAGTGCATGACGTCATGTTGGAACTGCATGGTTTATAGCTTACCTTATCAAAACCTTAACAACTCACGCATACTGCATTAAGTGAAGACCACACACTCGGCTCTGTGGCAAAGGCACAATTTATTACATACTTAATATACAATATTATTGTCGTAAATGATAGAAAACTGGATTATTTGTTCCTGGAATTAAATGAAAGGTTTATTTCTATGTATGCCATGTTTTTAAAGCAAATGGTGGAATCTTTCCCGGGAACACACACTACTGTGTACTGAAGAGAGTATCCCTCTTTAATCTCCAGAAAGCATTGGAAAAAAATGTTTCTTTTGAAAATGAAAAAATAAACAGTGGTCAGTTCTAAATATTTAAATTTCAAACAGGAAAATGCAATCCCTCTTGGAAGTGATGCAAGGCCCTCTCTGCGCTCTCCAGTGAATGCTGCCGCGGCCGTATCGCTTTTGCCTTCTTCGTGGACATGTCTGTCTCTCTACCCGTAGTATCTACCCTCTTGTCCAGTTTGATACCCTCTTATCAATGTATGATAGCCTCTCAACCATCAGGCATATTTTGAATATCATGTTGATTTTAAGTTCTAAGTTCTGTGTTGCTCCTGCAGCAAATGACTTTTCTTTCAGCTACATCAGTAGATGTTACCTCTCATCTCCTTCGTCACAGTCCAGACAGTTTTCTTTCCTAATGAACCTGAATGTCTACTATTTAGTGGTCTTTTATAGATACACTGATTACAGTGCCTTAGTGACTGCAAAATCAGGTCTGTCCCATGCTAGTGTGCACTATGGCCCCATTATCATTGGCTGGATAAACTCCTACTTCCTTATGCCACCAAAAGGAAAAGGAGGTGAGCAGATTGAGAGTCTTACATTCTCTTTCTCTGTCCTCTTTCCTTCTCTACAGTAGCTCTGGCCGCAGCCACCTAAGCAGCAGCCGGCAGCAGTTGTATAAGGCTGGTTGAAGGCAGTATCCAGCTCGCCTTCAGACTGGCGGTGTGGTGGAGAGCAAGCAGCTTACTATTGGATAGCACCTTGCCCGCTCCCCTGAAACTTCCTTTTTCTGGATATCTCTTTCAGGGAAGCCCTGCATCCCCAAGATGGAGATCGGGTGGACAGCAGCCTCCTCCCAAATGGTTCACCCTAAGGATAATCACACAATACAAAGGCCCCTTCATCCACTTATCCCAAATAATGACAAGGTGGCTAGCCAATCAGTGCAGGGGGAATGACCTCTAACCAATCACTATTAAAGTTACCTCCGGGACCCTCCAACGTCTTTGTCAGTTTTGCCGTGAAGTTCCCAGTACATTTGACAGCAGAACAATCTCAAATCGGCAAGAGATTGCAATGCAAATCTTTTGAGCAAATCAAAATATTCTCTAATCTGCCAATCCACCGCCAATCTGTTCTACTCTCCACCTCTTCCCAATTTACCGACTCCACTCTAGAATCTCCCAACTTACATTACACACGCACATTGCCCACAGATGAATGGCACAGGCCTAGCCAATGCCGCGTCAACATTATTCAAGCGATAACTAAGCTGTCCTCTCCAGTCCTATCTCACTCCCCCACATTAGTGAGCAACCTCACCCAATGCACTTTTAACATTAGTTTTGGGTTCTTCCACGCACACAACCGATTCCCATGTATCTCTGCCAACCCCATAGTACCTTGAAAGCCCATAGGACCCGGGTACTTCTGACCAAGTCACACCCATAAACATGACATGATTTGTATCTACCTCTCTTTTATTGAACTAAAAGCCTGTCTCCCTCTTTCTTGCAAAGCCGTGTGCACAAAGGCCTGTACTGAAACCTGTAAACACGTGGTTACGTTAGTCCGGCATGAGGCCTCCCTAGCAATCTGTCGCGCCTTGAAACACTGGTGTATAGGTGCATTATAAATAACATATCATATCATAGCAATCTGTGGAGAAGCTCCTTGTGTAACAAGCAAGCAGAGCTCCACTGGAACATGTACTCTCCCTCCACTCCCCAGCGGTGCACATTGGCTCTGGGAACCTCGATTCCCCTATAAATTGGCCTTCAGCTGATCCTCCTGGATGTGGCCTTCAAACTCAGGACTTAGTGGCTGCTTCACACTTCATGCCACGGCCTGCGAAGCCCCAGAATTGACGCCCCTGAGCCTAATTGCCTTCTAGGACTATTGAACATGGGCTGGCCCTTCCGCCTCCTGACTTGCCAGGGGTCGTCCTTCAGCATCCTTCTGGCCTTCTAGGGCTCATGGCCAGGTTCTGGGTGGGTAGTTTAAGTATATAGTACTTAAAAATCCGACAGGGTTCTATAAAGAGATAGAGTCCGTTTTGCAGTCCTCAGTGTTTACCCTAGGTGACATTGATTTGCTATACCCTGTACTCCTGCCTGTAGATTTGTGGAAACAAGTTAGAACTATAGACAATGTACCAGGGTTGGGAGATACATAGGCTGCCATAGTTAGGCTTGATGGGGAAAGGCCAGCTGGTGAGAGACCACCTCAGGTGATACTAACTTTGCCTGACAGAATCATTGCAAAGCTGAAAACTATAATCCCCGAAAAGAGAATTATTTGGGACAAGCTTACGGCCTGTGTCCAAGGAAAATCTGAGGGTGCTACCGAGTTCTTTAATCGGTTCGAACAGGTATTCTCGGATTTCAGTGGACAAGACTTAGGCACAGAGTCTGGGAAAAGATTATTTGTGGACAAATTTGTACGTGGATTGCTGCCTGACATCCAGTCACAAATTATGTCTTCTGAGAGCGCTTGGCAGGCGAAATCCCAATCAGAAGTACTGCACATGGCTCAGTACTACGAGAACCGTGTCAATAATGAAAAAGATAGAGTCCAGAAGAGAAAAGGTGATTTGAAGACTAAAGTATTGTTACAGCAAATTGTTAGAGGCCCCAGAGGGGGTAGTTCGCAGATTAGAGGTCAGTATGTTCCGCAAGGGAATGTGCCCTTGGGTCCTGTGAATATTAACCAGTGTGCCTATTGTCGCCAGGAGGGTCATTGGCGTGCACAATGCCCCGTCCTTCGACAGAGGTCGAATAACACATTTGGAAATATGGGTAGACGATCCAGAGGTCGCCCGGGTGTAGGGGGCCCTGGTAGAGGCCAGTTTTCGCAGGATCCCCAACAACCTTTTTCACAGGATAATCAGACTTCGAGTGTGGATACTAGAAACATATTTGATCATCCTTCTGCTGCATATCTATCTGAAGAGCTTCCTTTTGATGATATTTTGTTTCGTTAGGATTGCCCAAAGCAGGGTTTGGAACCTACACCTATTCCCGTTAATCAGAAAGGTCCCTACGTTGAAATGGTAGTGGGAAATAGGAAACATCAATTTTTGATAGACACTGGAGCACAGAAGTGCTCCATTGATCATTCTCGGGTTCCAAACATTCCACTGTCAGGGCAAACCAATGTTTCTGTAGGGTTTTCTGACACACCAGTTGTTTGTCCGGTTTCTTCACCGGTACCTATTTCTTTGGGTCCCTTTACGGACCACTGTCCATTTCTCTTGACTTTGAATTGTGGAGAGAATTTGCTGGGGTTGAATCTGTTGAAGGAATTAAATGCGGTAATTAATTGTTCTTCTGATGGAGTGCGTTTGACGATTTCACCGCAGCAATGTTCTGTTTCGCAATTCTTGACTAGACCTTTGCCGCCAGAATTCAGTAATGTACCAGAGTGTTTGTGGGCAGTTGATGACAATGATGTCAGTGTTTTGCAGATTGAGCCTGTTAAAATAGTTTTGAAACATGGAATTAAGCTGCCCCGTATTCCACAGTATAAGATCTCAGTTGAAGGCGAGCGAGCTTTGAAGAGCATTGTTTGCGATTTTGTGCATTGTGGGGTGATTGAGGAGATTGCAGGAAGTTTGTGCAATAGTCCGATTTTACCCGTGTACAAAAAAGGTGATAATGCAATTCCATTTTGTTTTATAATTGATTTACGTGCCATTAATAAAGTCGTCGCTCCACAATTTCCAATTGTGCCTGATGTGACGACAATATTAACCATGATTCCAGCTACGGCTACTCACTTCAGTGTTGTGGACCTAAAGAATGCTTTGTTCAGTATTCCTATACATGAGGATAGTAGATACTTGTTCGCGTTCACCTTAGGGGGACGCTCATTCACATTTACTCGTGCACCTCAAGGTTATACTGAGAGTCCTAGTATTTATAGTAGGGCTTTGAAAGAGCAGCTTGATACCCTTGGATTGCCCCCTACTTGTACGTTGCTTCAATATGTTGATGATTTGCTTTTAGCCGCTGACTCTGAGAGCTCTTGTAAAGAGGGCACTGTGTTGTTGCTCATCCATCTAGCTAAGCATGGTCACAAAGCTTCGCTTAAAGAGTTTCAATATTGTTGCCAGGAGGTCGCCTATTTAGGCTATCTCCTGTCAAAGGAGGGAAGAAGATTGACACCTGAAAGAATAAAACACATTTCTGGCATGTCGTCCCAAATACACAAAAGGAAGTTAGAGCCTTGATAGTTACGGCTTCTTACTGAACATTATGGATCCCAAACTTCTCACTAGTGATAAAACCGATGTTGGCCTTGACGAAGAAGTGTATTTCTTCGCCATTGCCATTGAATATGGAGCATCAACATTCATTCTATTTGCTCAAGACTGCATTATGTTCGGCGCCAGTTTTGGGCACACCGAACTATGAGAAGGCCTTTGTGTTGTTTGTGCATGAATGTGATGGATGTGCTTTGGCTGTATTAACGCAGGAACATGGAGGGAAGAATAGGCCATGCGGTTACTACTCTTCCGCCCTTGATCCTGTTGCATGCGGTTTGCCAAGATGTTTGCGCGCTGTCGCTGCTGCTGCTGCGTCTGTAAAACAGAGTGAGGGAATGATCCTAGGCCATGATTTAACTCTGATGGTGCCTCACTCTGTAGATATTCTATTGAACAAAACCCAAACGCAACACCTCACTTCCGCACGACTGACAAGATATGAATCAATCTTGTTTGCTCCCCACATTCAAATTAGGAGGTGCTGCGTTCTTAATCCGGCTGAACTCCTACCTTTCCCGCAAAATAATGTTTGCGGTGACGAAGAGTCACATGACTGCCTGTATACTACTGAACAAGATACAAAAGGCAGAGTTGATTTGAGGGACTCTCCTTTGGATAACCCACAAGGGGAGCTGTTTTGTGATGGCTCCTGCTTCAAACTACTGGATGGTACATCCACAGCTGCTTATGCAGTCACTACATTGAGTACGGTTGTGGAGACCAAGAGAATTACGCATAACTCTGCGCAGGCCGCAGAGATTATAGCATTGACTCGAGCTTGTGAGCTTTCCGAAGGGCTAACAGTAAACATATATACTGATAGCCAGTATGCCTTTGGGGTGGCTCACAACTTTGGGAGACTTTGGTCAGAGAGAGGGTTTTTAACTTCGCATGGCACCAAGATCCAACATGGCTCCCTGATAGTACAATTGCTTTCAGCGCTTGCGCTCCCTAGTCAGTTAGCAATCATTAAGTGCGCAGCACATCGCAAGATTATAGATGATGTAGGGAAAGGGAATGCTTTCGCTGATCAAATAGCTAGACAAACTGCCTCTGATCTCTTCACGGAGATGTATGTTTCAAGGGAGACTGTAGATGCCTATGCAATGGATGAGGGTGTCGGGTCTGTATGGGATATCCAAGCCGATGCCACATTAGAAGAATCCAAGAGGTGGGCTGAGGGCTTGGGGAAACTCGATGATGATGGGTGTTGGGTGGACATGGTTGAAGGGAAATGGTTGCTTCCTAATGCCTATATAGCAATGATGGTTACCATGGCACACGGTCCCACACATGTGTGCGCTCAACAGATCACGAGAATGTTAGAGAAAGTCTGGGTAAATGATAAGATTTCAAAAATTGCCCAGCATTATGTCCAAAATTGCATGATTTGCCTACAACACAATGTGGGAAAGGGGACAGCAACTCCAAGAGGTAGCTTTGGGCCTCCTTCTGTCCCGTTTGAAGTGATTCACTTTGACTTTATTGAAATGGAGAGATGTAACAATCTAAAATATGTCCTTGTGGTCATTTGCGCCTTTAGTAAGTGGGTGGAGGCTTTCCCTGTTAAAGACGCTACAGCCATGACCACTGCAAAGACCATGTTAAAGGAATTCTTCCCACGGTTCGGTTTGCCGAGAGTTATCTGGTCGGATAATGGTCCGCATTTTATCGCATTGTACGGCAATGCAAATTGACAAACGATTCCATTCGGCCAGACATGCTCAGAGCGCCGGATTAGTGGAAAGACACAATGGTATCATAAAAAACAAGCTCGCTAAGACGTGTGCCGGCACCAAACTAAAATGGCCGGACGCCTTACCGATCGTGTTACTAGCCATGCGTACAACCCCTCAAACTAAGACTGGGCTCTCTCCATTTGAGGTGCTAATGAGGAGACCTGCCAATATCTGGGGTCTTCCGAAGCCTAGGGCATTGGGGAATGTAGAAAATGTATTGCTTTCAGACTATTGTAGCCAGTTGAGTAAAAACCTGTATTTCATTTATCACCAGGTACGAGATGCTTTACCCGCACGATACGAGGGCCCAGGCCACAGTATACAACCTGGAAGTTGGGTTTTGGTCAAATCCTTTGACCGATCTTCTTGCCTTGCACCTCGGTGGCGGGGCCCATTCCAGGTCCTGCTGGTCACCCAAACAGCGGTGCGTGTCGCAGGCCGGAAGCATTAGATCCACGTGACGCATGTCAAGAAACTTCCTCACCCAGTGCCACACGTTACAGAAGAAACAGAACCCCTCGCTAACGCTGCAACCAATGATCCCAAAGCAGTGAGTAGCACTGAGAGTGCGTCAGAGAATCTTTCTGAGCCCGTGAGGCTTGGGGAAGCTGCCATTTTGTCTCTGCACTCTCCGAAAAGTTTGCTCCCGGAAATTGCTGTTCCAACTTCACTTGCCTCTGATACGTTGCTTCCAACAGGAAGTGACGACATCTTGTTCTCGGATCAAACAATACGAGGCACAACAAGATACAACTTCCGGCCACGAAGATAGACATACGGCACGGATTTGCTGTGCATCTGATAGACATACGGCACTGTTCGGCTGTGCATTCAAGGAAGGAAAGGATCATCAAGTGCTTGCTTTTGCCCAAAAAGTTGAGGAAGGGGATTCTGTTGGTAGGGGTTGTGGAAGGACTAAGAAGCCGCGCGACCGTAGTGTCGCCAGCAACGAACATTGGGGTCGTCAATTGAAAATCTACAATGCCTGCTACCGTCACCGCTGCTGCTCGTATTGGACTTATAAATAAGGGGGTGACCAACTCGGACAATGAACAATGTGCCTGGGCCCCAAAAACGTATTGCTGTGTTTTTATGATAATATTTGGTTTTATAATAGTCACTGTCTTAGGCCTTTGGTATTTCGAAGAAACTCATCCTTTAGAGTCTTTGCTGCCGACTGAAATTGTACCCACTGTTCCTACAGCTTTTGTACATTTGCATACTCTGTCACCTAGGGACTCACAGCATAGACAGAAGTATCACAATAATACCTTGTTGCTTATAATGAATGCAAAACATGCCATTTTTAATAAGACTAATTGTTGGGTCTGCTCACATTTACCGCAACATGGGGATAAGGGGCTAGGTTGGTATATTCACCCTTTACCTTTGACAACTGCTTGTTATGCTTCACTTAGAGCACTGTTGTTTGGTCGATGGAACGATAGCATCTCGGGGAACTTTGATGGCACTAATTTGAATAGTTTTGAGAAACGTGTTCTGACTCCCCTGGGATGCTCGCTTTTCGCAAATAGGAGTAAGCTCAATATTGCTTCTATTAGGCCTTCTGATAGACTGTCTCGTCCTTTCCAATCTTCGATTTCCTTTAAAATGGCTCCGATAGGCAATAAGGATGCTGTGCCTCCTTCTTATACTGTTTACCATAGCCCCGATTCAGTTTCTTTCTGCATCCAGAGGAATGGCACCCGGTCAATGGGAGATTTTAAAGGTTGTGCCAACGTTGCAAATTTGACTGGGGAAGACAGACCTTTGTATGTAGGCGAACCTATCTATTTTGTTTGCAGTAATGTAGCATTTCCATGGTTGCCCAGGGATTGGCAGGGAACTTGTTATCTAGGAATCCTGTTACCTGGGGTGTTTATAGCAAGTACTGTAGAGGTTTCGAAGGCTCGTCCACGGCGGGACGAGAATGGGGACACTCCAGCACAGGTTTTAGGAGATGTAGCAAAATCATTCCTTCCATTCTTTAGGCAGATAGCGAATTCCGAGGATATCAGGAAACTAGCGAGAGTACTGGAGAGAACCATCAACCGGA
This sequence comes from Ambystoma mexicanum, assembly GCF_040938575.1. NCBI lineage: Eukaryota > Metazoa > Chordata > Amphibia > Caudata > Ambystomatidae > Ambystoma > Ambystoma mexicanum. Next base: position 1,102,943,251 of record NC_090930.1, on the reverse strand, counting down.
CCACAGATATACTCTATAATATGACTTTAGAGCAGAAAGCGATCAGATTGGTAGTGCTTCAGAACCGGATGGCATTAGATGTCATTCTGGCTGAACGTGGTGGAGTATGTAAACTAGTGGGGTCCGCTTGCTGTGTTTTCGTACCGGATTCCTCCCCAACTATTTTTAAGGCAATACAGAATCTGCATATTCTTAGTTCAGAAGTGCATGTTCCCGAGGGAAATTGGGATCTTAGCGCTTGGTTCTGGGACTTCTTGCGGTCTTGGGGTTGGAAAGTGCTTTCAGTCTTGCTGATTATTTTGGGAATTCTTCTATTTCTTTGTTGTTGTATCCAATTTCTACCAAGTATATGTTCAATGCTAGGGGAATGTTGCGCTCAGGCGATAGGTACAATAGGACATAAAGTGTATGCCCCGGATAAAACCTCTAAGGAGTATGTACTGAAAGAGATCTTAGTAAAAGATCTAATGGCGATAGATATTTCTGACAGCTATTCAGGGTGTGTGGACGATGACACATGGAGTTATTTGCAGGGAGATCAGAAGTAGTTTAGCACTTGACATAGGCCAAAAAGAGGGTTTGTCAAACTAGAAATTATATCGTGCCTCCTATTGCTATGAATATTGGCCTACGCCAAGCTGCTAACAAGCTGCTTATAAACTACATGTGAATAAACTCACATTGCAAGGTCCTGACCTTAGAAACCATGTAAACTGTCATTTTGGGTCAAGCCGCCATTTTAGGTTTTCTTGCTCTATAAAGTCACCATGTGAGCTAAAATGGTAGCCTATGTTATTCAGAACAGAACTCGATTGTCATGACCTCTGTACAGTTAATGTATAACTTGCCTGCAGGCTACTTGTTAGGGTCATGAGCTGAGACCTTGTCCTTCTGCTGACCTGTGTGCAATGGATTACCTGTATCACCGAAACTGATCTATAATTGAATGAGAACACCTGCTTAACTATATTGTATAAATTAAGTCCCGCATTGTAATGTTAGGCCTAGAGCATACATTATTACCATTTCTTCTTGTTAATGTATAAACCTAAGATGAACTAGATTTGACCTGGCAAGGGACCCTATAGCAGTAACTTATTTATGGAATGGTTAACCTGCAGAAAGGCTGGACAACATGCTGGAGAAATGTATAAAAGCCTGACTGTTTCAATGAATATTTGCACTCACTGAGCACACCGAACCACGCCGGAGTTCGCTGTGTTGTACTGAGGGTCGATAGCTATCTGAATTTTGTTCTGTTTTTTTGTAACTGGATTCAGTATAAAATAAAGTGCTTTGTATGTTCCTTTTTAACCTGTGTTTGGTGTGTTTCCTTTTTGGTTACCCTGACTCATATTATTTCCTTGTTTTCACAGTACAGGAGGGAGGAGCGACCTCTGATGGGCCAATGGGATCAGAGCTCACCCTCGAGTACTTTAATACGAGATAGCTGCACCTTGCGGTGGATGGGGTGCGGGATTCTCTTACTCCAACACCAATCAATAAGGACAACTCAATGGTTTGACAAAGGGAAGTCCGTTTAATGACAAGTACAATAAACGGGGAAACAATAGGAAATCATCAGTGATGTGATCGCCCGTCTCGATTCAACTCCCCAATTCTTCATTCAGTCAGCAATAGTTTTAGCACATTCTTGTCATCATTGACGTGTAACACTCAAAAGTTTGTCATGCAATTCTATTGGTTAAAGAGAAAACTTAAGTATAGGCACTATATCTGTATATTGTAACAGAGTGTGAGGATTGGATAGCTCTTATCGGGTAGGCGTCTGCGCCCTTCCCTCTACATCATTCGTCTCAGACGTCACTAAAATGACGATGTCTCATTGGTTCTACTAGCTATAGGACCCTTGATTATTTGGTCCATTGTGATTGGGTGGGTTACAGCCCTAGGCATAAATCTCCACTTTAATTAGCAGCATGCAGAATGATCGCCCAGGTGCGGTATGCCCCAAAATTCACAGTGCCTCCCCTCAATTAATCAGTACGATAAGGCTATGTGTCAATTAATTGGCATAGGATGGCCTCGAAACTGTAGCTTCTCTGGGTTTGGATGACATCAGACGTTGGTGCCTCTTCACGCTTGGCTGGTCACGTGTCAGTACACTGTGAATCTGCTTCATTTTCCCTCTTTTTGTGTATTTGATTTTTCCCTTAGCCTTTCCACCTGCTTGGGCCTCCTTATATCGACCTTCACTGGCTGGCTGCTATGCTCTTAAGTTTTGTTTCTTCGAAGTTGCCACTCTCCTCCCTCTTTCGGGTGACCTCAAATTCCCAGGCATGAGCTGCTTCTCGCTAAATTTTGATTCCGCTCTTTCATCTGGCTTTGTGCTGTTATATGAATCCTGGCTTGTTTGACCCCTACCATTCTGGGTTTTATTCTGCTTTTGTAAAATGGAGTCGCACTTGTATAGTGTGCTTCTTTGAGGTAGATATATATTGGTGGCGCTTGCCGCTCTATTCTCTACTAAGCATAGCACGCAGTACCGTTTCCTTAACTTCTTGCGTTCCAAGCCTATTTACAGGCATTTAGCCAATTGCATATTTTGCCTCCAGCTTTATGGTTACATTTCTTTAAAGTTCAGCATTGTTTCTCCTTTTAAGTCCTTTACCTCTTTATCCATATCATTTCATCATTGTTTGTCATCCTTTGGTTGTTATTTTGTTATTTTGTTCATCTGTAGATCTGTCCTGGCCTTTGTGTTGTCAGCATTCGCCTTCAATTAAGGCCCTTTGGGTCTCTTCAGGGACAGTTTGTAAGTAGTCTTCATTTCGTTGTCTCAATGGGTACCGTGCTGCCCATGGTTGTCTGGTTATTGGCACTTCAACTGGTATTACTCTTCTGATGGGCACTGGGCAGAGCTGCAGTGTGGCTCTCCTTTGGTTTATTTGCTCCTCATATGTCACATATCTCGGTGAGCATATTCCTGGTATTTCAAAATGGGAGGCTGGCGTTCAGGCCATATCTGGGACCTCCTCTACACTCCCCCCTCTGGTCGGTTCATCGATCACTTCTTCTTTCTCCTTTGGATTATTCTTACTTAGTTCTTCTGCATCCAATTCTCTGTCTTCTGGGTTTGTACATGACGGTGTGAACGTGTGTTTATTTGGAGTCCATATTTTTATCACTCCTTTCAAACTTCCTGCTGTTTTTACATGTTCGTCTTTGTTCCAGGTCATTAGCTGGCACAGTGCATTTGGGCTGCAATAGATCAATTTTCCTTCATAATTTCTATGTTTCCTGAGGTACAGGAACTTTGTTCCTTCTGGCGCATATTCGCTACGCCTTCACAATGTCTCTTATTTCTTCATCAGTCAGGTCTCTGGGCTTCCATCCTGGTTTGACATCGATCATGATCTTCATCCCTATGGCTTTCTTCGCAGTTTTCTGGCATTGTGAGAGGATTATCTTGATAACACAAAATCCTAACAGTATCATTAAGAACAGGGCTCCCAGGAACTTGAATATGTTTGCCATCCATTGTGGGACCCATGATAACAGTGTTCCAAACCAGCTGTCATCATCAACTTCGTCAGTTTCATTGATCATCTGGTTTTGAAGGTTTGTCAGCATACTTATGGCTTCTGTTAAAGTTCCATTTTCCTCATCGTGAGAAGGTATAAACGTGCAGCATGATCCTCCGATTTTTGCACAAACTCCTCCATCCATCGCTGTGATCCTGTCAAGTACATATCTGTTTTGGAGAGTCATCAATCGTATTGCTCTTAATTCTTCCTTAATCGCACTGAATCCTTTTATGGTAGTGTTGATGGTCTGCAATAACTCCCATCTGATTATCTGCAACCATTTGGTATTCACTCCAACTTGGATCCATGGCATGAGGATCATTGTGAACACTGATGAAGTGAGGCTGAAGAGCCTGTGTTCATACTGGATTGCATGGAATGCCTCTTCTGATTTGACAGAAAAGTAGTTTTCTCTCTTCATTCGGGATACCGGCTCCACAGATCTCCTTTTCCTCAGGTGAGCATCTGCTCTCGGAAAACTGTCTATATTTAAGGTCACTTTTCATGATCACTAGTGCAGGAACGTGGACGTTCACTATCGTGCATATGCCTCCCCAGTTTTTCGGCAGTCTTATATATGCTTTGGATCCACATGCCCAGTAATGATACATAATTACTGCGGTTCTGTGAGTCATTCCTAGAGCTTCAAAAATTCATCCACAGTTCTGGTTTTCTCCCATCTTCCTTGTGCCATTGTTCCTGAAGCACAATTTTGGGCTTTCTAGTGGCACTATCTGCAATGGTCCTCCTCTGTCTTCGAACCATGTTAATAATTTTGTGAGTTTCGGCCATAAAGGTTTGCACAATATTTGTGAGTTTTCTATTGCTTCTTTGCAGGCTCTTTGCAGGCTCAGAGGGCCATCCATGCTCGGCATTGACAGCACTGTTCCCCAAATCTGTATCTGGCCTCTGTTTCTCCAAATGTGAGCTTCTTCTGGAGTTTTTCCTTGGACATTCAGCCTTGGGTTAATTTCCCATCTTATTCCTGCTCCTTTAACTCCTGGCTTTTCATACCTGATCACGTGAGCTCTATTTCTTGTCTTAATGTCCGGACATAGTCATCTTCATCAGGGTAATTCCTTTTGGTTGCCCATATCAATGAGGCATCTCTTCCCATAAACTGTCCTCTTGTGTTGCACATTGCTAAGTGTGACAAACAGTGTGCTGTCGGGACATCTATTTCTACAGCCACGAATATCTTGGATTTCCCCATGCTGTACGGTAGGAGTGCACAAACAAAGCATTCTCCTTCTGATCCTCTTCTTCCTACTTCTTTCATATGTTCATACCAAATGTTGTTTCCTAGATGTGCTGTGCTATCCATGTAATCGTTCAGTTCATTATTATATTCGTGTGAGCTTCTCTTGATTCTTAGTGTCTTCCTGTAGTTTTCTATAACTACATCTCTAAACCCGTTTGTGTGACTTATTCTTGCTGGGGGACTCGCAGGACTGCTGGTCAATGGAGCAGGTTTCCTTAGTTGCATCAATGTGGTGGGTGGAGGTTTTGCAGTTCTCTCCTTCTCTTCTTGCATCCTTTTTCTGCTCTCTATAAGTGCCTTTATCAACCACCAGCCTGTTGCCGGCCCAGTGTATGGCTGCATCGTGGGCCTGGTAATTGGTCCTTGTTTTGGGACTTGTGTGCTGGGCAATACAGTCTCTGCGGTCTGATTTTTCAGTTCCTCATGCCGCTTCTTCGCTTTGCCTATGATTGGGAATAAATGATCTATTAACATTTGTGTCCTTGCAGTGACTTCTCCTACTGCCGCCTCTGTCTTCTTAAGGGCTTTTGTTAAGTCTTCTTTCTTTGGCATTTCTCTTGATTCTTTTCGGTCTCTCTCATTATTTTGTAGGACTGATTGTTCGGTAGGCAGTCTCATACTCTAGTTGCCTTCGCTTGAGGTTCTGTGGCCACTGACACATGCCCTGGTTTCTGTGCATTCAATGTGTGGGTGTGTGTAGTTGTCAGTGCTAGGCTTTCATTCATTCCGTGCTGACCCTGTCTCCAGCTCTTCTCTTCATTCGCCACCTCAAGTGTGTATGTATCACTGCTAATTACATTCATTTTCAGTTCATTTGCCTTATCATCAGATTTTCTCGGGACTTGGATAACTATATAGGGTCTGGGTGCTTTTGTGGTACTCATGCGTACACCATCTGGTGGGTGCACTGAAACTGGACCGATTCGTGCACCGATGAAAAATGATAGCAAAATAATGATAAACACAATGCATAGATACCTGATAGTGCGGAATGTTAACTGGCAGCATTTCCTCCCAGAGAAGTGAGGGTGCCCCTCCTCTTGTGGGAGGACCAGGTTACTGTTCTGGGCCCCCATTTTGATTATTTATTCAATGACAATGTTACTGTTTTTCTCAATTCGATTTAGTTCTCAAACAGTTTGTGTCATAAAGTGTCTGGTGTTTCAACGTGCCCCCCTCTTGTGGGAGACGATTGTCTCTTGATACAGGATGCAGTAACTTTGCTAGACTATGGAAAAATAGGTTGGACTAACACTTCGGTGAGTCACTTTTACTACGCATATTCAAAATAGGTGAGTTCCCAGTCCACCCCCCAAATCTGCTTCAGTCCTGCGGACATGCTGGACACTGTTCGATGTGAAGAAATGGAAAAAATGGCAATCAAAACAAGTGAAGGCGAAGTTCTTTTCTCTGCTCCCTCGATCTGTCCCTCAGTGGAAGGTGAAGTGCTTGCCTCTGCTTCCTCAATCTGTCCCTCAGCGGAAGGTTTCACTGGAATCTCCTCATATAATCTCTCTGAAAGTTGGACAGCTCCACTTGCAGCATGATGCCATGGAGGAGCATTCCCATCTGTGCGACGTTAGCTGAATCTCTGATAAATGTGAGGACGTCAACCTCAATAGGTCTCCCCACCATTTCTGGAAAGTCAGTGACTAGGTGGAAGAGGACGTTGTGCGCCAGTCGGCTGTCATCAGGTGACAGGGACATTTGTCCCGCCTTGCTAGGTTCATGATTACAGGCCCTTCGCTTGACGTGAACAATCCTTGCACTTTCCTGAAGCGTGGATTGCAACTAAGTAACTGAGTTTAATCCACAGCTGGCTCAACTGTTCAGAGTTTGTTGGATCTCAAATAAACATAAGAGTGTCTGTGGTTCTCCCGACAATAGCTGGGCACTCCGCTATGATGCGAAAGAAAAGTGTATTGATGAGTTCATCTAGAATCGCCTGCGGTGGAATCATTTGTGTCTTTATCACTGTATTCAGGAAGTTCTATGAGGGCTTCTGCGATGACAGTAAGTATTTGCCAGATTACTTTCTTGTTGGTAGGATCTTGGATAAAGTTTGTGACACTAGTGACCCTCCCTACCAGCGACAGATATGTTCCCAATACAAAATGGAAGTAGTTGCGCATGTCCCTTGTGATGTTTCTGCTAGGAGACACCATAAGTGCTGCCAAAAGAAGTCTTGATATTTGATGATCCAGGATACTATGGGCCTCATTACAAATCAGGTGGTAAGGGGTTAACAGCGCCGGTAAAGGTGCCGGCACCGTCAACCCCGTACCGCCTGATTACGAGGTCCCCTCGCGGGACCCGCTCTGCACGTCTGGTTTTACCAGACGTGCAGAGCGGGTCCCGCGAGGGGAAGAGGGAGCAAACAATGGGCCGCTCGTAATCGGCCCATTGTTTGCTCCCTCTCCCATTCCCATTCAGCCCTAACGGGGCTGAAATGGGAATGGGGAAGGCCCGGGTCTGGGTTCCCAGAGGGAGGAATTACCGGGCCCTCCGAACTCGGAATGGCCCGGTAATTCCTCATTCTGGGAACCCGGACCCAGACCCGATTTTGGCACCAAAATCGTAATGAGGACCTATGTTTAGCTCTTAAGGTCAAAGTTCTTGATCACTGTCTGTTAGAGTCTTGTTTCTCGACAACGCTTAAGTCTGGTTTGATTTACAAGTTCATGTCAACAAACGTGTTGTGGCTTAGCTACGCACTTTTCTTTTTCAGCCTGCAACTAGGATGCACAGAGTGTCCGTTTATGTTCTTATCCCCTTTTGCTTAGAGGAAATCTCCAGTTTAAGCCACAACTTGCACAAGGGTTCTTTCTGTCTTGGCTTTGCTGCTCATGCGTCTTTCTTCCTCGTCATGGACCTTGTCTGCACGTGCTGTGGTTCTATCCCGTTGTCTGTGGTTTCTTCGTGGTGGGGTGCAGCTAGAGGGCTTTCTCCGATATAGGGCTTAATGTCATTGAGAAAAATCCATTCTCTCCTGCCCTGCAGTTTAACAGCTGAAGGAGTGCAGTCCTCCACGATGAAAGGACCATTGAATCTCGGCTCGTCCCACTTTTTCCTCGTATGGTTCTCCCGGGAAAATGAGTGGAACATGTAGACCTTGAACTGCATTTGTTTCAGTGTCTCCTGCTGTGGTTTGTGCTTTGCTGCACCTTTTTCGTCACCGCTGCAGTCAGTCTGAATTTACAGTAAGGCTGGATGTCATGCAATTCAGATATTTGCTCATTCCGGTTCCTACGACCTCCTGGGTTGACTGGGCATCACATCTAGCACTGTCTCGAGGTGTTAGGGGAGTATTCATTCTCCTTCCTGTGACTATCTCATGCGGCGTAAGATGATGGTCAGAGCCTGGTTGGTTCCGAGGAGCATACAATTCCAGTGGAAGGCAGTGCAACCATCCCCTCTTTAGAGCAAGCTTCAACTTGGCTATCCTTTCCTTTAACAAGCCGTTGAGCCTCTCACAATTACCATTACCGTCCGGATGATACGCCGACGAGAACTTGTGCTTTATACCAAGCAAATAGCTAATCTGCTCAAAGACTGTATTTACAAAATGAGCCCTGTTATCTGATCTCATCACTTCACACACACCCCATCTAGGGAACACTTTGCTCACTAGGAATGTGGCCGCACAGGTAGAGTCTGGGTGTGTACATGGACCTGCTTCTATCCATCTAGAGAATAGCCACACCACTACAATTAAATATCTGTACCCTTTACACACTTGAATCATGTCGACATAGTCGATATGTAAGTGCTGAAAAGGCCCATATGGTCGGGGAAGGACTGTGTGCCCAGCAGTGAATTGCTGGCAGATTATACAGTTAACCATAAAGAATGCAACAAGCTCATCTAAATTCGGTATAAACCAGTCTTCTGCGAGCGTTGCAGCTAGATTCTCTTTTGACATGTGTAATGGGTAATGCAATTGCTCTAACGCTATTTTCAGTAGGGCTACAGGCATTACTGGTTTACTGCTGTTTTGCCGCCACAATCCGTCAGAGGGGTTTACAGAACATCCTCAACGTTTCCATAGGTTCTTCTAGTCCTGTGGTGCCTCCCCTTGAAGCTCCATTAATTGTGTCTGCCCCAGATTACTATAGGCTTTGGGAGGGGTCGTGCCACCATCATTCTCTTATGGGTGCACGTCACTTCCACTTCCATGATCGTCTCATTTTTGGATGCCATACACTTGGCTTCCTTGTCTGCTGCGTGGTTTCCACATGACACGAAATCTGTCTCTTTAGTGTGGGCAGCGCATTTCCCAACCGCTATGCCCACTGGGAGCTGTAGTCCCTTAATCAGCCTGTCTAATACGGCTGCATGCTGCACTGGTGTGCCGTCTGCTCGGAGGTAGTCCCTCCTTTTCCAGTGTGCTAGCCCTGCGTGCACTGTAGACGTCACATAGGCGGAGTCACTGTACACAGTAACTTACTGGTCTGCGTAATTTTCTATGGCGAGTATCAACATCAATCATTCTGCAGCCTGTGCTGAACAATGAGATGGTATTCATGCACTGACAAGTACTCGAAACTCTCCGTTTGCTATGTTTTTCATCACAGCGACGCCTGTATATCTTTGTTCATCTTCTTGGTCGATTCTTGAAGAACCATCAATGAAAACAATCTCTCATCCCGCCAGGGCATTTTATTTCACCCTGGGGATTTCATCATAGAATTCTTCATAGTCTGCACATTCAGTATCGGCTCTCCTTCAGTGACTGACTCAGCTATGAGCGTAGCTGGGTTCACTGTTTTAGATTAAACTATTTTGATTCATAGGCAGAAGCTCTTTGCAACATCAATGTGCCCTTTGGTTTCTCTAAAATGGCGAATAATGAGTGTTCGACGTATAACGTCATAGAACATCCCATTACAATGGTTGTCGCTTTCTCTATGGTGAACGCTGCAGCAGCTAAGCTTTGTTCGCATGGGAAGTGGCCTCTCATTACTGGGTCCAGGTTCCCTAAGTAATATGCCCGGGGCTTGTACCCCAACACAGTTTATTGCGCGAGCACTGCCGTCATAACGCTGCCATCTGTGTGCGAGAACAGGTAGAATTCCTCTGCATAATTAGGAATCCCGAGAACTGGAGCCGTACAAATCGCTCTCTTGAGTTCTGCAAAACCCTTTTCCATTGCTTCAGTCTATTCAATCTTTTCCTTTGTCGCCTGGGCCTTCCTCAGGGCCTGGAGCAAGGGCTTGGTATATGAGCTGTAATCGAAGACCCATGCTCTAACATAGTTGCACAGGCCTAAAAAGCTCTGCATTTCCTTTATCGTGATTGGTTTAGCCATATTCATGATGGCTTCACCCCTTTCTGGGGTCACTTTTTTGCCCTCATGTGAGATTAGCTGGCCTATGTATAGCACCTCCTGTTGGCAATATTGCAACTTTTCCTTGTCAACCTTATAACCTTACTCAGCCAGTAAAGCCAATAGCTGAATTGAATTGCGCCTGCGTTGTTCTTCCGTGGAGCTGCAGATCAAGATGTCGTCCACATATTGTAAGAGGACACTTTCTAATGCAATATTGCTTAAGTCCATCTGTAGGACTTTATTGAAAATGGACGGGGACTCACAGTATCCCTGTGGCAACCTCGTGCTTTTCAGACGCGTTTGTCTGAAAGTGAATGATGTCAGATCTTGAGAGTCACGGTGCAACGGGATTGAGAAAAAGGCATTTTTCAAATAAATCACTGTGAAATATTTTGCCTTGATGGGTATGTTACATAGGATTATAGATGCATTAGGGACTAGAGGGAACTGAGCTTCAACAATATCATTTAATGCTCTTAAATCTTGGATTAAACGCCAAGACCCTCCCTTTGATTTCTTGATGGGATAAATCACCGTATTACAGGGTGACTCTGACGCCACTAAGATGCCATGATCCATGATGGCGGAAATTGTCTTCGCGAACCCTTCATCCGCCTCTCTGGACATGGGATATTGTCGTGCTCTCGGTAAAATTGCTCCTGGTTTCAGCTTAATTTTCACTTCTCCCACCCCTTTCGGAGGCCTACATCATGTGGTCCTGTAGTCCATACTGAGACAGGCACCTGGGCCATATATCGTCATCAAAGTATTCCGGACTTGTCAGTGCCAAAATCATCCTCTGAGGCACTTCCCTTTTGATCATTTCTCCCCAAAATATGAGACTCACATCCACCCTTGTCTCTTCTGAGTCTGGTTGTTCTTCAAACAAATCGTCATCGGTGACGTCAGTCACTCGATACCCTTCTTCAATGGTGATAATTGCGCACCATTGTCTGCCTTCATCATCGTATCCTTCAACCAATACTACTTTCCCTCGCACTGCTGCGGTATGTATCATCAAGGGAAATACTTGTCCCTCTTCTTCATGCATAGATATTGGTGGTCTGAATAGAAACTCATCAGGGGTTCTCATAGTTCTATCTGAGAGGCCTGGTAATCCTGCCATAAGCACACACATGCCATATGTGAAAACTTCTAGCTCTAATGGTATAGCTCTCATGGCTTTATGTCCTGAGTACGCCCTGATCATTTCGCACACGTTTGTATAATGCATTCCTGAGTGGAGCATACTATGCCCTCCTCCGTAAACGAGATCGTCATGTTCAATTTTGTCATTAAGTCACGGCCCAAAATGTTCACTGGGGTCTGACGTGAATATAATAAAGGTACATTCATATCGCACTCCCTTATGGAGAATGGGAGTGTGTCTGTAAAGGGAACTCGAAGGTGAGCTCCTGTAAAACTCTGAGTATCTATGGCCTCGCCGGACAAGGAAAACTTGCCTTCTCATATGCACGAGCATGTCGCACCCCTGTCAACTAAGAAGGAATATTCTTTACCCCCTATGGCGACATTCACCCTTGGTTCCTTATTAGGGTCTGGTGTCACTGATAGGATAGAGCACATCAGAGTTCCCAGTGAGCTGTCCTAGTTCGGCCCACTGTACACTTGTGGATTTTCTCCACTCCCTGGGCTGCCTCCCCTTCTGGAGTTTGAGCCCTGAGATGTTTGCGGTGGTGCCTGTTGAACTTGCCCTTGTGGCAAATTCCCCATGTTTGGGGGTTGAACCCCTTGCTGTTCACCCTGCTGCACGCCTGGTGCTTGCTGCTGCACTGAGTGATTTTGTGCACTGCCCTGCTGTGAGATCGCAGGTGGATTCGCCATGCCTGCTCCCATTCCTTGGCCATTCTGCCACGCGTCTTGGCTTCTGCACGTGCGTGCTAAATGCCCCGTCATTACCCACAGACAACATACTGGTGGTGGTCGGGTTATTTGTCCGTTTGACATGTCTAGGCTGCCCGTTTGCATGCTTTGAAAGTCTCCTTGATTACTTTGGAAACCTCCTTGGTTACTCTGCCATCCTCTTCCTCTAAATCCTCTTCCCCTTGCGTACTGTCCTACGTTACTCTTGTTATTTTGCTGTTGGCTATCCACCTGTTGTATGTTCTGTTCAGCTGGGTTTGTTAGCATGGCTCCTTCAAGAGCATACTTTGATAACTTCTTTTGCACTAAATTCGCTTCCTCACCCTTTCAAGTTGCCTCCTTTTTCCGATTCTTTTCTTGTAACAATCTACAGTAATGTGCGATAGTTAACTGTATTTCAGCCCAAGGTTTAGCCTCAACCCCTACCAATTTCTTGAGTTGTTTCTGCACCGGTTCTAGCAACCCTTGGCATAAGATGTGGTAAAACTCTGCTATAGATTTTTTCCAAGATTCATGCGTTTCGAGCACCCACGCGTCTTAGAAATTTTGGATATAAATCAACAAATCTTCTGACTCCTTCATTTTCTGAGTCATTATAGCTCCCATTTCGGAAGTGTCCGGGTAAAGCACTCGTAGCACTTTCCATACAACTGCTGTGCAATTATTAAATGGCACTCCGTCGTGTGCGGTATTAATTATGTTTACGCCAGGGTACCCTGCCCGTGCCCATACATCGTCTGCTCTCTCACCAATAATGGTGATCAAGAGACCTTTAATGTCCCCTATAGCTAATGTGACACCTCCTGTAATTTTTTCTAATTCGTGTATCCACTTCCTGGCTCCCGATGTCAGCATTGGAAGCTTGTTTTTTCAGGATTTCTCGATCCATGTGTGGCCATGGAATATATTGCGGTCTTGCTCCCCCTTTTCTAATAGCAGAAATTGGAATGCGCAGTCTTCTTTCCCTTCCCCCATAGCTCTCCTGTCTATCACTGGGGTAATATTCCTGCATCGCTGTCTGCCTGGCAATGTCCTCAACCTGTCTGCATAGGCGGGTGCCGACACCCCCCTCTGACCATGGGGTGTCCCTTCATGCTGGTCGGATTGCACGGCAGACTCTGATATCCCAGGTGTGGATTCACCAGCATCTGACCATCTTACCCCTTTGTCCCTTGGGAGCCGCTTTTTGCGCCGTCTCCCTACTTTATTTGTTTCGTACTCCATCTCCTCTCCGGAGTCGGTCACTGATTGTTCCCAATTCACACAACTCCTTGTGTCATCATCGTTTTTACTGGTTCCCAGTCTTTCCAAGGACAGTCTCCTGCTCCCGCTACTTTGGGTGACATCCTCAGTGTCATACAGCTGAGTGCTTTCCAAGCGTTCATCTTCCCTTTCCCTTTGGGATATTTGTTCTAGCCCCATTTCATCATATATCTTATCGATCGTTTCCCCGATGCTTCTGGTGTTGAAGTCATCGTCAATATTTGCCCTGGTCGTGCCTGGTACTGAGTCATACTGAGTCATACGCTTGAAAAAATTCTTCAATATCTTCCCATTCTACAACAGGATTGGGTTTTTTAACTTCCCGCTCCAGATATTCGAGATCGCGTGCCCTCTGTCTACGCTTACGTTCAATGTCATCATCAAATTGTTTGCGCTTCCTCGCTCTTCTCTGACCTTATCTTCTTCCCTTCTCCTTTCATTTCTACGTTCATCTTCCCTTCGAACTTCCTCATCTTTTCGTCTCCTTATCCTTTTTTCACATACTCTTTGCTCCTCTTCCAACCTTAGCTGTTTCTGTCTATACTGGTCATTGGCTGCTTTCTGTTTGCAATCGAGCTGCTTTTCTTGCTCCTTGCGATATAGCTGTTCTCGTCTCAGCCTATCTTTCCTTCTTATCCTTTCGTCTCTCACCTCCTTTTCCTTTTCCTTCTCCCTCATCTGTTCCTCATCTGACTTCTCTTTAGGTCTCACGTCATCACTTCCTTTTCCATCGAGTTTCAACAATATCTGTCCTCCCATCCATTCGTCTTTTGCGAATGATATCTCATCAGTTCTGTTTTCACCTCGTTCCCATTACTTTCCCTCTCTCCCCTTATCGAGAGATGCACTAATCTGTGCCTGATCCTTCCTCTCATCAAGGCGTATCTCCTTGTCTCTCGGGACTGCGGAGACAAGATTCATATCCTGATCCTCCCCTTTATTTTCGTCAATACTATACGTAGGTGACTCATATGCGGGGTTGCTATACCCGGTGGGTGCCTTAAGCTCTCTGAATGGGTAGAGTCACTCAGGCTTACTTCCCTCGGTTCCTGTTTCAGGCGGGGCATGTGGCGCGGTAGGCATCTCACCCCCCCCCTCTGTGCATACGTTTAATATCCAGTCAGCCGGTGGCTCTTGTTCCTTTGAGTGTTTGAACATTTTCTAGAACAGCAAGGCGTTTCTCTAGTTTTTTCTCCATATATGTGCCGTGTAAGTAAGTCGTCATGTGCTATAAAATGGCTTTAGATAAAGACCCATTTTGTGGCCACAGCATAAACATCTTGTGGGCGGTACCCTTTACCCACTCGGTGCTGTACTTCTTAAGCTTGGGTACATGTTTCGGCAGTTGTTTACATAAGTGTGCTATTGGAGTAATGTCTTCCATGTTTAAATCTGTCTCTAACAATACCTTCATGCAACTTGAACACTCCCAACAATATGAGCAAGCACCAACTACCGCAAGCTCCAATCCAATCTTTTCCCACCAAAACTTTGTTATCACCAGTTTCTTCAGAACATCAATCCCTGTGCGATTCCCTCTCAACTATAGAATCGCGTAAAAACTCTACTTGATTTCAACCATCAAGGAGACAAATTTCCTTACATGTGAAATACGGCAGAACACGTACAACAAAATTTGACAGACTAGACAGACACCAGCTGGACACAAATATCTCTGCCTCTTATTTGTACCCCAAAATGGAGATTAAACTAACCCCTTTTATGACGTCTTTAAACGTGGTAGTAGCCTAGTTGTCCCCTATTATGCGGGCTCTGAGTTCATGTTTCTTCTGACCGCTATATTAAAGTGCAGGAACAAGATGTATCCTCTCTCTTAATCTCAGGTGTCCGCCCTGGTATCCTCTCTCTTTTCGGGTGTCTACCCCGGTATTTTTCCTTTTTTCGGGTGTCTACCCCGGTATTTTCTCTTATTATTCCATTATTCTCGAGTCATTATTCCCTTATATATATATACAGTCTTCTCTACTTCTGACTATTTTGTTTTCTCCAACTCCCTCCGTTACCTTTTCCCTTACTTGTTCTAATGCCTATGACTTTTGCCAAAGCATTACATTTTTTGTTTCACTCACCGCTCGCATGGATTCCTCTCTGGATCCTCGGGATCACTGCCTCCGTTACCGCCTTAAGTCTTTTGTCTGTTCCGCTGCCCGTAGGAATGGAAGGGTTTATGTTATAAAACGGGTCCCTTCAGACCCGCAGCAGTTTTTTGGACAGTTTTAAACTATCATTGTCCATGGGAAGCTTCAGAGTCTACTCGGCCAAATGGCGAAGGACTCGTGATATTGCCGAAGACCTAGAGTTACTTCGTGTCGACAGTCAATAGGTGTCTTATTTTAATCAATAATCAATAATTGATGGTCACAAACATCCTCTCTGCTACCAAGTGTACAGGAGGGAGGAGCGACCTCTGACAGGCCCAGGGGATCAGAGCTCACCCTCGAGTACTTTAAGATGAGATAGCTGCACTTTGGGTGGATGGGGTGCGGGATTCTCTTACTCCAACACCAATCAATAAGGACAACTCAATGGTTTGTCAAAGGGAAGTCTGTTTAATGACAAGTACAATAAAAGGGTAAAATAATAGGAAATCATCAGTGATGCGATCGCCCGTCTCGCTTCAACTCCCCAATTCTTCATTCAGTCAGCAATAGTTATAGCACATTCTCGTCATCATTGACGTGTAACACTCAAAAGTGTGTCATGCTATTCTATTGGTTAAAGAGAAAACTTAAGTATAGGTACTACATCTGTATATGGTAACAGAGTGTGAGGATTGGATAGCTCTTATCAGGTGGGCATCTACGCCCTTCCCTCTACATCATTCGCCTCAGACATCACTAAAATCACAACGTCTCATTGGTTCTACTAGCTATAGGACCCTTGATTATTTGGTCCATTGTGATTGGGTGGGTTACACCCCTACGCATAAATCTCCACTTTAATTAGCAGCATGCAGAATGAACGCCCAGGTGTGGTATGCCCCAAGATTCACCCTGCCTCCCCTCCATCAATCAGTACTTTAAGGCTATGTGTCAGTTGGCATAGGATGGCCTCAAAACTGTAGCTTCTTATCAGGAGAAGTTATGGCATCCTCTGGGTTTGGATGACATCAGACATTGGTGCCTCTTCGCACTTGGCTGGTCACGTGTCAGTACACTGTGAATCTTCTTCATTTTCCCTCTTTTTGTGTATTTGATACTTTCCTCAGCCTTGACACCTGCCTGGGCCTCCTTATCTCGACCTTCACTGGATGGCTGAAAGGCTCTTAAGTTTCGTTTCTTCAAAGTTGCCACTCTCCTCCCTCTCTTGGGTGACCTTGAATTCCCAGGCATGAGCTGCTTCTTGCTAAGTTTCGATTCCGCTCTTTCGTCTGCCTTTTTGCTATTATATGAATCCTGGCTTGTTTGACCTCTACCATTCTGGGTTTATTTCTGCTTTTGTAAAATGGAGTTGCACTTGTATAGTGTGCTTCTTTGAAGTAGATATATATTGGTGGCACTTGCTGCTCTATTCTTCTACTAAGCATAGCAAGCAGTACCGTTTCCTTAGCTTCTTGTGTTCCAAGCCTATTTACAGGCGTTTAGCATATTTTGCCTCCTGCTTTATGGTTACGTTTCTTTAAAGTTCAGCATTGTTTCTCCTTTTAAGTCCTTTACCTCTTTATTCATATCATTTCATCATTGTTTGTCATCCTTTGGTTGTTATTTCGTTCATCTGTAGATCTGTCCTGGCCTTTGTGTTGTCAGCATTCGCCTTCGATTAAGGCCCTTTGGGTCTCTTCGGGGACAGTTTGTGAGTAGTCTTCATTTCGTACCAACTGTTGGTACGGTTGTCTCAATAGGTACCATGCTGCCCATGGCTGTCTAGCTATTGGCACTTCAACAGGTATTGCTCTTCTGATGGGCACTGGGCAGAGATCTCTGTTGGTTTCTTTGCTCCTCATATGTCACATATCTCAGTGAGTATATTCCTATTATTTCAAAATGGGAAGCTGGCGTGCAGGCCATATCTCCTCTACAGGCCATCATGTCTGGGACTGGTAACCGTCTAAATGTCTCCTCCACGCTTGAAGTAACTTTAGATCTTCTTTCCCAATGGTTCACTTTCCCAGCGTCTTGGAATGTGAAGCAGGGATTTGCTCCAAACTGACTGCCTCCCAGTTCTCGTTTCAAGTTCACTGCCCACTTCCCTCCGGATTGTGCCTGTCATAACCTCTCTGACCCTTGGGGAGGTTGCACCATCTCATAGCTCCTCTGGCCTCTGAAATCTGCCCAAGACCTTCCGGGTCAGGATGAACCTTTCCAGCTCTTAATATCTATCAGCGTCCCCTATCCCATCTTCCCAGGTTGAGTGTCCTTCCATTATACTCTCCAGATAGTAATTGTTCGTTTCTCTTCCAGCAACCACTCCAATACTCCACCACCAAACTCCAACACTCTCCTCCAGATGATATCACTCCTCCTCCCATCTTCTCAATACCCTCCCGTCCACGTCCAACTCTTTACTTCAGATGGTATCACTTCCTCCTCCAAACCCCACAGCATTATCACTTCTAACTTCCACCACTCACCACCAGACGGTATCATTCCTTCCACCACTCTCCTCAATTCTCTCACTTCAACATCTATATTGTAAATTCTTGCCTCAGCACAGCAATATTGATATAGCAATATTGTTTCATACTGCATACATTATACCTATCAGTTCAGGCCTCACATAAAGTATCACCTACGACTGCAGCTGATTTTGGGGATGTGAAACGGCCTATGTATCATAATCAATTTGCTTTCAATGTCTGCTGTTGCATGTTGGAATGCCTTTGGGGTGCAAGCCTACTCTTTGGAAGGGCAAATGATAGTTCCATTCTGAACAGTCTTCCGGGTCGTAAGAAGATTATTACACGGATGCATGTTTATAATCTTACAAAACATATGTCTGTGAAATGGAGAACCAAACATATGTGGTTCTATGTGATATTACAATACAATGGATGGGTTTCCCCCACTTCGCTGGCTGAAGGGAAGCAACAAACAATAGTAAACAGGGGTCAAGCCGGCGGAAAAAGAAAGAGAAGGTTCACTCAAAGGACAACGTCCAACCGTGGTTGTCCTTTGAGTGAACCTTCTCTTTCTTTTTCCGCCGGCTTGACCCCTGTTTACTATTGTTCTATGTGATATTGTTACAGTGAAAAAGTCACCAGGCAGGCAACTTTTTTTCCTGACACCTAAAATTCTTTCCTCACATATTCTAGGAGGGGTATGATTATATATTATTATCTCCAATCCTAGAATATTTGGCCAAGTGATTGTCTGCAGGGTGATTTTTTAGGGAAATGTTGCCATCTTGTGGCAACCTTATCACTGGATACCACATATGTTATGTCAAAATTTTACACTGTGCCCGTCAGAACTACAGTGGTTTTAGGATATGGAACCTTGTCCTGATAAGAGCATTTTGTTGCCCCTACCAAGGGTGAACCATGCAGTGGTTATGGTGGAAGATCTCGGCTAATGCTTATTAATTCTTAGCACTTAATGCAGGACTCCAGCCTCTAAGCGTGGGCCAGGTATCAAATCCATGTTGCTAGCACTATCTTGTTTCTAAAACAAGTGTGTTGCCCCTGAGCTACCCTCCCAGATTACCCCAAGGCATCATTTTTATTATATCTATGGCATCCATTTGACTTCAATAGTGCTTTTGTCTTATTGGTTAGTAGATATAGATGTGATTTAGAATCCTGCTTAAACCTTTGTGATTTTCCATTAGGTACCATGATTATCTTAAAGGAATTTGAACCATCTGTGTTTCCGCTAGACCTTATGGATTCCAAAACTCAAATGTTTGAAAGTACATGTGACTTATTGAAAAAAAAAAGTTCATTCACCCATTAACTTAATCTAAAACCTATGAGTTATTATTCATAATGACATTTGTGATGTCATCTTTGATGTCCTGGGTGTTAGTGTTAGCAGTGCACGGTGGCGCGAGTTATGGTTGCTTATGTTACCATAACTGCCGAATTTCAGGGGTTTTTCGGTTTTACTTTGAACCATAACGTCCCTTTAACAAAGTTTTTTCACTGAATTTCAAAGGTTTTTAGTAGCCTTCTTGCACAGTGCCATCGATACCCTGAAACATGAAGCGCTACGGCTATATCTCTAAGAATAACTCAGGGAGCGATGACTTGAACACAATTGAAAACTACTACAGCCCAAAATGTCTGACAAAAATAACCCCTGAAGCTGATGGTGAATTGCAATACCCTGATGCTAGTGCTATGGAGTGGAGGATGATCTCTGTCCATGCCTTGTTATGATGATGCTCACTGTTATGACATCACCTGCTTCCCCTATCAAAGCTGATGCTGAATGCTGCGATGGTGTAGATGCTGTTATAACAGATACAGACTACACAGATTCAGACTACATTGCAATGGATGAGTCTATGAAGACTCTGAAAGCGCCCTTTTATGAGGACCTGGGCGTTCTGGACAAGCTGTTTGCAGAGGCTGCAATGTCCCCAGAACTAGAAGCATGTATCAATGAAGGCAAGCTGTTTATGGATGCTGTTAATGCTATGGATATGGAAGTGGGTGGTCCTGACCTGTGCAATGTGGTATGTAACAAAAGTACATGTATGTGTGTCTGTGTGAACATTTGTTATAAACACATATTCAGTAGTTAAACTTCATTCTTTGTTTGAATTGCAGAAACAGCAGATAATGTTGATAGCACTGTCAGTGGTCTTCATTCAATACCGTAAATGTTTACTGCGTGTGCTGTTAATCAATCATTGAAAGTGCAGCAAAGCAAAGCAGTAATAAGTGTATGAAATGCGTCTGCCTGAAATGCTTTGAATGTTCTGATGAAGAAGAAGAGGAAACTATGACCCTGTTGGAGACCTTAACTGTTCAGGCTGTTGTAGCCTGTCTTGTGCAGACATGCTTGAAGCGAGAATATTACTATTGGTGTTATGGGCATAAAAGTGATGAACCGCAACCGGATCCTCATTAATGCCTACAACCGCATTATCATGCTAGAGCAATACGGCAGATATGTTTAATGTTGAATTCATATAAAGTTTTGCAAATGCTTACAGTGGTCTATAAAGGCAAGTACATGATAGTGTGGCAAATGTTTTATCAGAAACATTCCTGGAATACATGATTGCCGCAATCCTGGTGAAAAAATGACATCTTTAAGGGTGGCCGGCCCCATGGGTTTTTACAAATCGGATAGCCCGATGAATGCAAAAAGATTTTTGTGACCTATACATTTTTAGGGAGACCCATAAGGAGTGCCCGATAAGCTGGAAGCTGTTTTAAAGAGTAAAAAAATATAGTATACTGTTATATGCTATGCTGAAAGAGAGAATATCTGAAATCGCCCCATATACCTTGAAATATCTACGGGTACCTACACCCCAGCGCAATCATCCTTGTTATAATGTAATGTGTATAAGTAGCATATTTGCCAACACCTGGCTGCCAGTATTGGATGAACACTGGCATTTGTACAAATGTGATGTGGGCTCTCTATTCCTACACCACAGTGCGGTATTGTAGCAGTTCCTGGGTGAACTGTATGAACACTACTTCATTAAGGGATACTTCTTACAGGACTGTGAGTTGTATGAACTTTTAAATGCTTCAAGTCTCGTATGAATGCAGAGTTATATGAGTGGGTCTGTATAACGCCATTTATAATGCTGCAGAATAATATCACAATTGGTAACACTGTGTCAGACCCTACACGTACAATATCCGTAAAAAAGTAAAATGTCTTTCAACAGCCAGGCTTCTGTTTATTTTTTCGAGTGCTTCAATGGATAACAACTCTCATTTAAGAATGCATAAAAGCTATTTTGATAAAAGTGCAATTGATAGTTATTGTGGTGTTAATGCTCTTTATAGAAAACGAAAACTTGACAAACAGCACATCACACATGGAGCTGTCAAGGAATGGCTATCTGGTCAGGAGGCATATACCCTACATCAAATGCTAGAAAATGTTTTAAAAGAAAAATGACAGTGGTATCTAACCGTGACAGACAATGGCAGATGGATTTAGTAGATATGAGTCCTTTTTAAAAGCAGAATGATGGCGCACGTTACATCTTGACAGTGATAGATATTTGATCAAAATACTCTTTTGCCGATGTCTTGAGGGATAAGACTGGTTCAAGTGTGACAAATGCTTTCAAGCATGTCTTCAGTAAGGGAAGGGTACCTGCACAATTACAAACTGATGCCGTCAAGGTGTTTTTAAATAGGCCCCCCCCAAAATCTTCTAAAGTAACACAGCGTACATAATTTTATAACGCACAATGATGTTAAGGCGGCAATTGATCAGTGCTTTATTAGAATCATAAAATCTAAACTCTGGAGATTTTTCACAGCTAACAATACACATCGTTATGTGGACATTTTACAGCCTTTTATAGATGTATATAATGACAGCTATCACCCGTCTATTGAAATGATGCCAAAGTCTGTAACACCTGAAAATTCATTAACATTGTGGAGAAACTTGTATGCAAAGATGTTATCAGAGAAGGTCAAGTAAGCACTGTTGCGAGTAGGGGACCACGTCAGATTTCCCAAGTTGAAAGATGTCTTTACAAAGGGGTATCACCAATCATTTACTGATGACATTTTTATAGTGACTGAAGTCTCTGTGAAAGAGAGGATATACATCTGGTTGATTATGCTGGGGCAGTTGTGGGCAGTAATTTCAATACCAATGAGTTACAGAGGGTTAGAAATTATCTACAACGTCGTTATAAGGTTGATAAAATTATTCAGAGTTAAGCAAAGAGGTCTAAAAAACACAAGTTGTGATATGAGTGGGTTGGCCTGAGAAATGTAACAGTTGGGTCAGTGCTGCATCTTTAAAGGAACTAGAAAGTCTAGGTGCTCCCTCGGAAGATGGTAAACACTGCATTTTACATCACCTTACCAAGTAACACTTCTTTAGATACATTGCACAACAATGAGATATCGAACTACTGTGTGAAGCTAGCTCAACCAGTTGATTTACAAGGCTTGTTGGAAGCAGGGTTGATGGAGATTCAATACCCTCATACATGGAACACTGTAGATAGAAGTGAGGCAAAGCTTACCATCAGGCGTGAGGGACCTGTTGAACTGTTACACGTGGGTTTTCCTCACGGCTTTTACCCCAGCATACACGGGCTGCTAGATGCTATCAACAAGTCGCTTTCTGGATAATACTCAGAGTAAAGTATTTCTAAGATCAACCAATCTTACCACACAGTTTATATGTATTGGGAAACTCTCTAGGTTGTTGGGAATCATTCAACATACGAAAAGTAATAAAGCTTTTAACAGAACATGCATTGATATTAATGGTGGTTTTTACAGCCTCATGATCTACAGTGCTATAGAAGAATGGTGGCTCATATGCCCTACTAATAAGAACCGCCCAAGTCGGAGGTGAAAAAAATACTTTTAATGTAGAGTACATTAAGCCTGATTATATCCCCATTTCTAAGTGTCATTTCAACAACATGAATATACAGATAAGGAACTATCTGGGGGAAATTGTCTCATTTAAACATGGGAAGGTCCTAGTGAAACTACAAGTGCGCCTGAGGATAGAGAAAGACTACTAAAACATTGTCTCCATGAAGAACTATGGTGATCCATACTTCTGTAGGGATTATTGCCTCAGGTAAACCGGTTATGGCAATCAACCCTACTTCCAAGGAGCGCCTGTTATTTATGGCATGGGTTTAGACAGTATTTTCAGAAGTCTCTTCCGGAGGACTATGTCTTTCCTGTAAAAAGGATTTCAACTAGCCAAACCGCATGTGAAAACTGCAGCTACAAATATTGCTAAGGATGTGGTCACAAGTGCAACAACTGCATCACAGATCATTTCAACAAAGCAACGCAGGGGGGTTCGGCTTGGTTTACGTGGGAAAAGCTCCAGCAAAAAGTGAAAGGAAAGCAACACCTAGGTGGGGGCCTTTGATGCTGCATAAAAAATGAAGATCGGCATCGAGAGCAGCTGAGAAGAGAAAATGCACCCGAAAGAACAGACTGAATAAGAGAAATAAAAACAGCCCAAAAATCAACATTTTCTAAAAGGTGGCCTTCATCCACTGCACCTCGGGGGAATGTGTCAAATCTGAACTAGACTTCTTTGCCGTACATCCAACACAGACGAACATTGAAACGTTTTTTTCATGGAAGTTGCGCCCCTCACTGCACTATCTCCTCCAGGGCCCATTGAGTTTTTCATATTGGTCTCAACGGAACGTACCTGGATCTGAATGACAGTCTACTTTACCTGACCAGTAAAATAAAAAAAGCCAACGGGACAGCTATTACAGCCACTGCTAAGGTAGCCACAATTGTCTATGCCGTGGCCACCCTTTGTAATCAGGATAACATCACTCTAGGCAACCGCCTCATTATGCAGAGTGACAACATGTACGCCTATAGAGCACACATAGAAACATTCTGAACTACAGCAATGGCGCTTTGGACACTCAGCTCACAGCAGTGCTTTTTTATAAGGACAAAGCAGGGCATATGGAGGATTATGCTCTAGATGGGTCCACCACAGGGTTTATAAAGACAGCAATGTATGCGAGAGGGAGCAGAAATGTTGCTTTAGTAGGACGTCTACATTCCGATCTATTCTTCCAGGAGAAACCTATAGTGAACAGTGTTGATCTGAAAACCAAACTCTCTCGAAATAAAGATGCCTTCTGCTTTAACATCAATGACACAGAAGCCTATAAGCTGATAATAGTACCGGCGTGTTTATTTATTAAGATGGTCAATGTGTCCCCCAAAGTCAGATTAGCTCACGCTGACGCTCTACAAGTATCTAACTTAAAATACAACCTGAAGAGGACATCCTTGAAAATATTTAGTGTACCCGCTGCAAGCTGTGTCACCAGTCAAGATAAGTTGTTCATGGGGCAGCTACCTAAAATAATCATCATTGGTTTTGTGGACAACAATGCTTTTTCTGGGGATTATGTCAGCAACCCTTTTAATTCTAAACATTAGAAGATCAATTACGCTGCTCTTTTTAGGGACGGGTCATTACACCATCCACATCCTATAGCCCCAGTTTTGAACACAAAAATATGATTAGGGGTATTTGAGTCCAGTCTCCATCAGTGGTAAACACTTAAATAATAAAGGCTTTGAGATACCGCGTGATGCCTACGATGTGGGTAATATGTGGGTTATACACTGCTGACCTTTTTATCATCCGGCCATTAAAATCTGATTAGGAATGGCAATTGATGCCTGGTGGTATGCTTAGCTGCAAATTGACCAAACACTGTTAATCTTATCATTATGACTCTATTTGACTCTGTCATTGAACTCAACAATCAACGTCAGGTGCTGTAAAATATGTGATGGATACCTACCAGACCAAACATTTGCTGAGTAAAGACAAATATGCTAAGAAAATGTTCTGCAGTGTGTATTCATGTGATAACCTTCCAAAAGGTATGCCGAGCGAGCGACCCGTTAGACTTGTGGTGAACGCTGATACCCAGGGTCGGGAAGGCCCCCACTCGATAGCAATGTTTATAGACAATTGTGCAATAACAGTTTTTGATAGCCTGGGATACTTCCATAGCCACTCAATATACAGACGAGCAATATTGGACTATGTTAACATATTACACCCTTAATATGTTATAATAGTAATATTAATATATATAGTCTCAGGAGGATAGCTCAGGGTAAATGTACTCACCTTGGAGGCAAGACGACAAAGAGCGACGCAGGTCTGATCGCCTGGTCCATGCTTAGAAACCTCTGGGTATTAAACGCGTTATAAATAACCTATAATATCATATCATATCATAATAGAACACAGGTGAAACATCCTGAAGCTGTGATGTGTGGGCAGCACTCTTGCTACTTGGCATCTAAAATGTCAGAGAAAGATTCTCTGTTGGGGATTATACACACTTGATTGCACGCAAAACAGTCTGATGGTAGCTGCTTTTGTGAACAAGAACAGATATCGCAGACCCCCTGTAAATACATTTGATTCTTGTCAGAAATGCACCCTTGTTACTTAAACCCTAGAGCTTTGTACATGTGCAAACAAAAACATTTTGTGATTTTAAACAAAAGCCCCTTTCTCTTATTTATTTTTTATTTATTTATTTAATCTTTCTTTTAAAAAAAGAGTGCCTGTATGTCTAGACATGCTTGAAATAATTAGATGTAAATCATTTGGTAGGTATAAATAATCAATGTATTTATTACATAAGAGCCCTTTTTTTACCGAATGGAAAGCTGTCCTTATAATAAAAAAGACATATTACACGGCCACACTAGTGGCCGTGTAGTTATGGTTAAGTTGCTAAACCAATAGGAAGAGCACTTTTTGGGTGGCTTATAACTTAGCTCCCCGGACAAATCCACACCAAATTTTGCGAAAAAAGTATATGGCCCACCCCGAATTCTTTTGCAAAGTTTGGTGAGGCTTGGTACAGGGTGGGGAAAAGTTATAGGGGGGTCCCAAAATGTCTTTTTTTCCCATAGACTGAATGGGGAAAAAACTTTGCTCACACCTAGAGCCCAAACCGCTGGATGGATTTTCACCAAATTTGCAGCAGGAGTAGTGGCTTGGTCCCGAAAGCGTGCTTTTGTAAATTTTGTGAAAATCCGTCTGGGAGTTCTTTTTAAAACGACCAAAAAGTAGGTCACAAAAAATTAGTGATATCCATGTCCGCTCCACGGACGCACTTCCCTGTTCGCTCCGCGGACAGGACACTGATTAGTTAATCGGCTTGCGTCATGTCCACAGACACGCAACTTGTTTGCTGATTGGCTGGGATGAAGCATGAGGTGCGTCAGATTTTTGGAAATGCCCGCCCTCTTGGATTCGCGGAGAGCGGCCTGTGTCCGCGGACATCGCGGTAAAAACATATTAAAAACACATTATTGCACTTGTCAAATTTATTAAATAATCTCTGGGGAAGAGAGGGGTGATGAGGAAGAGATGGGATATGGCTGCAAGAAGAAAAAAAGGGTGCTTTTTGCCACAAAAGTCTGCAAACAGTTCAGAAGTTTGCGCACAGTCCTGTGAAGTTCGGGGACACTCCAGATGTTTGGGGGCAGTTTCTGGATGACTTATAACCTTGGCGCTACTTAATGAAAATGCATGAAGTTTTGCAATTATATTCCTGACCTGATCCCGAATTAGTTTGCAAAGTTTGGTGGGATTTTGTTAAGAGGGGGCAAAACTAGAGGAGGGTCCCAAAATTATGTAAAGGCTTATAAATGAGGTGCCATTTGACGAATCTATACTTTATTTGGCAAACTGATAACACATGTAGATATACATTTTTTTTTTTAAGTTTGGTGGGATTTTGTCAAGAGGGAGCAGAATTAGAGGGGGGTCCCAAAATATTGTAAAGGTTTATAAATGTGATGCCATTTTACAAATCTACACAAAGGTTGCAAAAAGATTATAGATCTAGATATAAATGTTTTCGTAAAGTCTGAATGAATGTTGTCAAGTGGGGTCTAGGCTATATGATGATTGTATGTGCATACATTTGACACCTTTGAAAAAATGAAACATGGGTGGATTTCCAGCAAACATGTGTAAGGAGCATTGCCATGGACCTGAAAGCATTTTTTGACAAGTGTCATAATGTAGGTACAAAGAATAGTGATATACTTTCATGACTGAGGTGTGGCCTGTGTCCATGGGCAGTAGCCAGATTGTCCAGATCATAGAATAAGGTCATGATCTGGACAATCTGGCTACTGGCCATGACCATGAGAGACAACACATGGGGTTAAAGTGGCCATGTCCACCTGGGACTGGCTTTGTGGTGAAGGTATTCGAAATTGGGATAGATTTGAAAGGGAAGAAAAATGTGCTTGTGGTAATAAGGTCATAGGGATCTCTTTCACCTTCTACAGGCTTCCATGGAAAGCGAAGAGCGGCCCTGTGTGGAACCCCGCCTCACCTTTCCATGGTGGCCATCTTGGAAACAGGCTTCCATGCAAAGCGAAGAGGGGTCCTGTATGAACGCCGCAGGTGTCCCGGTGTAGGAATAAAAATCCTTTTTTTCAGCACCCCGTGTGGAATGGGGGGATAATGGTCGCTTCACTTGGGCTGATAACTTGGGCTGCTGGGCCTGTATCCACCGTCCCAGTCCCTAGAACGGAGGATTAACGCCACAATATTCCCATTAGCATGACACAAAATGCAAATGGAAATGTTGGAGAATCTTATTTAGTCTATGTACTTTAATGAGAAATATAAAGTAGATGGAGTGTATAAGTTTTTCTTTTAGTTCTATTTATTAACTATGAAAGGTGGTTCTTAAAGGAACATTTCTTTTGTTGTTTTTGGATGTATTTTTATTTTTCGGCAGGAGAGCTACGAACGAATTGTGGGGAGGAAATGAGGGAAGAGGCACCAAACACTAATATGGAGGGGTAGGTGGACAGGGGGAAATGTTGCGTGTGTGTTATTTCTAAGGGAGGGGGCAGTGTTTCGCATGCTCCCTTATAACAGCAGTGGTGGTGGCTATTGGGGAGGAGGGATGGCATTAGCTGATGCCATTTTAAGATAAATAGCAGTTTTGCTAAAAGTACGCGCTGTGTACTAGATTGTTAATGGATAATGAGTAGGAATAGGTGTTTGAGCTGTGCAAGGGAAATTTTGAAGTTGAAAGTTCCTAGATTAGTAGAAAATGCAGTTCCGAACTGTCCGCGAAGTACGGATCTTATCATGGAGTGCGGACGGGTTCTCGGACCCGTCATCAGGCCGCGCGCCAGCGTATGGTCATGTGGCACTGTCCGGAAGGTCCGCGATGAAGTCAGATGTTCATAGACGTCCATGGATACAAAACTACTTGAAATAGTTGCAAAAAGTGTATAGAAGTGTTAAAAATGATTCTAGAAGGTGGGAAATGGCAGAGTTTTAAGGTGACACTTTGTAAATTGGACACCAATATTGCTATATTGGGTAAGTATGATATTACTAAGTTGTAGGAAAATAGCATGCACTGGTAAAAACCCATGAAATTCAATGAAAAAACTTTGCTAAAGGGATGTTATGGTTAAGTTGCGCTCATAAAAACCTATGAAATTCAGTGAAAAAAAGTGTTAAGGTGACGTCATGGTTAAGGTGCACTAGTAAAAACCTTTGAAATTCACTGAAATTCTTTTGTTACAGGGACGTTATGGTTAAGTTGGACTAATAAAAACCTATGAAATTAAATGAAAAAACATTGTTAAAGCGACATTATGGTTAAGTTGCACTAATAAAAACCTATGAATTTCAATGGGAAAACTTTGTTAAAGGGATGTCATGGTTAAGTTGCACTAATAAAAACCTATGAAATGTAATGAAAAAACTTTGTTAAGGGGACATCATGGTTAATTTGCACTAGTAAAAAGCTATGAATTTCTATGAAAAACCTTTGTTAAAGGGACGTTATGGTTACAAGTAAAACTGAAAACCCCCGGAAATTCACCAGTACTGGTAAGCTAAGCAACCATAACTTGCGCCACCACCGTGCACTGCTAAGACTAACACCCAGGACATCAAAGATGACATCACAAATGTCATTGATGACATCACTGATGACATCACATTGAAATACATTTTGATGAAAAGTCCCTACGAGGAGTTGTGTTTATATTGTTGGTAACAAGATGTCAAGGGTGATCAGGAGAGCTATTGTGAAGTATGTAATCTATTAAAGAATGTACTCATCTAAAATCATTGTATTGGATTGTTGTTGTTAATACAGAAACCTATTTATAATCTTGTAATTTTGGATAGTACAATAATGAATGCTACCTTAGCAGAATGTTGATTAATGTTAAACATGTAATAATTAGCTAATCAGAATGTTGAGTACTGTTAAACATGTAATAATTAGCTAACAATTCAAGACTTACAAAACTTGTGCTGGTACAAACAATACATATGAATAACCACAATGCATACAAATCAGAGGCACATACAGGGAAACTAAAGTAGGAAGAAAGAAACAGCATCATCAGAAAATGTTAATGACATTAAAGATTATCTTCATGTATACAAATGAATTGTGTGTTTGAGGTCTGCTCATTTCCCCATGTATGTGCAGCATGAGCTGAGACCAAACCCTAAGGAAAGTGCTTAAAGAAGATATGAAAAGGTTAACGTCTAGATATATAGCAGCTTTTTCAATGTTAATATTCTGACTGTCAGTGAACAAAACCACCTGGCCTATATATGTAAGTGAACAAAAACAAGTGGGCCAGATATGTGATGTCATCAGTGATGTCATCTATGACATTTGTGATTTCATCTTTGATGTCCTGGGTGTTAGTCTTAGCAGTGCACGGTGGTGGCGCGAGTTATGGTTGCTTAGCTTACCATAACTGGCGAATTTCAGGCGGTTTTCGGTTTTACTTGTAACCATAACGTCCCTTTAACGAAGGTTTTTCATTGAATTTCATAGGTTTTTATTAGTGCACGTAACCATGATGTCCCCTTAACAATATATATATATATATATATATATATATTTATTTTTCTTTGGGGCACTGATATACATCAGGAAAAATGAGTAGCACTCTCCACAGCCATTGAAATGAGAAAATGTCCGGATGCCAAATAGTTTGTTAGTAAAAAGGTTTTACTGTCTTTATTGAAGCCTTACAACTCGGCAGAAAAGATAAAAGCCATCAGAGTATGGCACTCCCAAAATGAAAATAAAGGTGAGCGTTGGGGACGTTAACGCGTTTCGTGGCACAACTCGCCGCTTGTTCACAACCACGAGCCCCCTGCAACCAGTGAGTTTATAAAATGGGTGTAGACCGCCAAAGAGCAGCCAGTGAGTATTTGCACAGCAATGAAATAAGAATTACTCTGGTTAACCCATTCTGCACGTAGCAAAAGCATGGTGGCCATCTTTAAAAGATTAGAGCGCAGGTGTTGTTGAGACTAAATGCTGCTGTCATGCGTAAATTACATGAACAGGCCCCTTCTATAATCAGCATTATAAATACATTTGTTACCCAATGTTCACATGGCTCCATGTGTTTATAGAACACAGATTAGACACTTTTGCTTCTGCCACTACCGAGTGGGTACCCCCAAAGCCTTTCAATGCATAATGCATACTTAGCACATGATGTAAAGACGTTTTACAATTCACATTGCAGCGTTCCCTTTGCTTGTAACAAATAGGTGCCCAGGTTGCAGCATCACTAGGTAATCCTACGGTACATAATACATAGTGTATACATGATGGTCTAACCTCTGCAGTTGTAATTTAGAATTCCATAAAGTGCTTAGTGCGACTATTTTGAAAAGACAGTTGACTTTAGGGTACATAGGTATTAGTCAGCAGCATGGTGCTCTGACTGCCATTTCATTTATATTGCTTTCCCTGGAATGGTAGATTGCATAAAGTGCATCGCATAAAGTGCATCGTGCATACCAACAATAATGGTCAGCATCATCTCTGATGTTCTACATTGTAAAAATTGCATAGTGCATTGGTAGCAATAATGATCGGCATCATCATCATTTGTCATACCTGAAACTCTTAAATAGCAGCATGGTTGTTTGGTGCAAAGATGCAATAGAATCGTAAGGTGCATAGGTCGCTATAAAGTGCATAGTGCAATAGCAGCAATTCCGAAACAGTCGCCTGCCTGTTGCTACAAGCATACATTGTCAAATGCATAATGGATTTAGCCTGACCAACAGCATACTGTTTGGTACAAAATGAAATCAAGTCATAAAGTGCTTAAGGCACAATAATATATATACATAAAACAGAAACTTTCCTTGCTGATACAGTGTGCAATCTACTTACAGTGGGTGCTCTCAATCGGCTCCAAGAATAACCGTTTAAACAGTTAAACAAATGTGTTTACCTATTCATGCTATAAATAGCTGGCAAAGCCAAAAAGCAGAATATGTTGAACACCAATTTATGAGAGCACTCAGTCTTTTGTAAGGTGTAGACAAACTTTAATAATTACCTAACCATTGAAATCACATGTCAAATACATGATTTAAAACATAAACCAACATGGTCTTAATGAACAACTTATCTTAGGTTCTGCCATGTAAAGTTAACGCCACGCATTCCATCCATCTTTCTGGGACTGCTTCAATCGAAATTTGCATTGCTGTATAACAGGCCACCTTTTATTTCCACACTCTTTAAGGTCTCATGACATCCTCAGTCACGTGAGTCACTTATAAATTTGCACTCAAGATACCTTGTAACCTGGCGACCATTTTGGAATGGAGTGTATAGTAACAGAAAGTATATCACATACACGCTCTACTTAAAATAAGCGAGCGGTTATTATCATACCGTGACCTGTCTGAGTGTTACCTACAAATTTAAAAATAAATAATGCAATAGCCCTAGGGCCAAATGGCTGCTGAATTAATTTACATTTACATTTATTTATTTGTATAACGCACAATTGACCCGCAGGCATGATGGCGCATACAGACGGACAGTGAGAAATACAACATGAAACATAAAACATAAAACACTATATAATACAACCTAAAAAAAAACAGGTAAGCCCAATGAATCAGTTATTCAACCCATATTATACTAATCCCACATACTGGTACTAAAAGTAGGAAAAATAAGTTTACCAACTAGCGGTGCAATTATAGTATTAATTTACAGTTTGTGACCCCTTTCGGGAAATAATTGCAAATGCCGAGAAAATGTGGTAGCGTACTGGAC
Organism: Ambystoma mexicanum; assembly: GCF_040938575.1. NCBI lineage: Eukaryota > Metazoa > Chordata > Amphibia > Caudata > Ambystomatidae > Ambystoma > Ambystoma mexicanum. The sequence continues at coordinate 1,102,911,195 of NC_090930.1, read as the reverse complement.
CCGCAGCCACGATGACACAGTCACTATTTGGTAAGAAGCACCACTCACTTAAGTTAAATCGGCGTATGTTGGAATAGTTAGTGGAAAGTAGGATACTAGAAAGTACCATAGGAGTGTCACTAATAAGGTTGCTTTGGGAGTCTTGATCCAAACTCTCCACCAATAGATTAGCTTGGCAGTCTTGATCCAAACTCGCCACTAATAGATTAGCTTGGCAGTCGTTGTCCATTTTATCCAACTGATTCAATGCAACTGTAGAGGGTTGTGAAAGGACATATTGTTGAAACAAACTAATAATGTTCACCACTGCAGTAGCAATCACAGGCTTTGACAGTTTGAGTGCTACGGCTGTTTGTAGAATTTTGCAACACTTTGGACTGCCTGAGCTTGTTACCAAACAGATTCTTACTCTTTTTTTAAAAAAACGTTTGGAGCCCTGTACATTCCAGATAACATGTGATGGTTGCTGTGTGCAGGTGTTGTGTATCTGTCTGATCTGTAGTCTTTGCAATGTCCGTTGGTTGGGCCACAGAGGCCTTATGCACTAGGGCTGCTTCCATATGCCCGCTCCAAGATCCTAAAATAAAAAAATAAAAAATAAGTGTTTTAAAAACAAGGATTTGTGAAAGTAGTTACAGAGATATATGCAGACCGCTGTGCGTAAAAATATCCCAAATCCTTATGCACGCTGCAGATGTTGACCTGTATAGGTAAGAAAACACACTTTCTGTTAGTAGCTGAGAAACCATACAAGCGTACTGTGCAACATATCATTTGGATTTTTCCTTTTGAGACACCAGGCGTTTCTGATGCAGGCTGATTTTAGTCTGAATTTTTTTTTTTTAAACCTAAGATTTTAAGACTTTACCCTTGGATATTCTCGGAAGAAGCAGGTGACAAACACTGCTTTCAAAGTTGGCTACATGTTGTTTTAATTGAATAAGCATATTTTACACACAAAAGATATACCTGCAAGAATACATTCTGTTTCCTCATACCAACCCCAATCCCTAAAACAAAATTAAAAAAAGATTCTGTAGAGCCACAGAGATACATGCAGCTGTTAACCTGTACTGTTAACTGCTCAGTAATCATAAAAACATACCATGCGTCTCACCCCGAATATTTCCTTCTCAGCGCAGGGTCATTAGACAATATGGCTGCAGGAGGGTGTGAATCTCAAATGTAATCCCAAAAACAAAAGGTTTTAGGACTTTAACATTGGGTATTCTAGAATGAAAAAGGTGAAAAATACAGCTTTCAAAAAGCAGGCTCCCTATTTTTATTTGTTATTTTACTAAATAAGCACATTTTTACACCCCCAAAAAATATAGCTGCGAGAAATAAAATACTGCAAAACACAAACAGGCTCAGACCATTTTCTTTTTATTTTTAACTAGCATTTCTTGATGATGCCATTAATTACCTAATTACCTCTCAAGAGAACATGTGTGTCTCTCACTGTCTTTGAGCGCCCAACATCAAAATATTTACGGGGATTGACTGCATAAGAGTGATCCGCTGCAACAGCAACTAAAAGCAAATACATTTTTATTATTTATTTTAAACGGTTTAGCACGGAGTGCGTACACATGAGACATATTCGGGGTTGGGGTTTTAGACAGCATACCTTAAATAATTAATGCTCAGACTCGGCTGCTGCCAAGGCCCTGTCCAAATCCACTTTGCTCAGGTTTCCTTATGTTTTTAGTTATTGTAAATGCACCCGTCATGCTAGCTCTCTACCACCATGGTAATGTTCTCAAACTTTGCGTGTGCGGGCTAACCTCGTCTGTGCTATGCAATACGACTTTTGAGCGCTTGATGCGCCCTTCAGGCTCCAGCTTTCCTCCTTCCATTTCCTCTTCATCCTCCCAAAGGGTCTCCCATTCTGGTATCCCTCTGTCAGAGGGGCAGCGCAAACTCCTTCTCACTTCTTCATCCTCGCTTTCCCTTTGTTCCTCATCTGACCCCATTGTCCCTAGACTGTCATCGCTCTCTTCGTCTACTTGGTCTTTGAGGCTCAGTATATTTTCTCTCTAGTATCCTCTTATCATTCTACCCAGTTAGTCACTTCCCTTTCTCTGAGGGGATCCACCTGTGCTTCTGGTTACCTTAAGGGCCACAACATTATCCATACTGCTTCGATATAATGTCCCAATCCTCCTTTGTATTCCCACTTCCCCTTCTTCGTCCAAAAGTCTGGCAACCCTCATTATCTTTTCCACTTCCTTAAGGCATCTCTCCCTACTTTGCGCTCTTTCTCGCTCTTGCTTTTGATTCTTTTCCTCCTTCTCTCTGCGCTGTCTTTCTTTGATAATTCTCTCAATCTCCGAATTCCTCTTCTACCTCCTTAATTTTGCCTGTCTCTCTTTTTCCTCTTCAGCCTTTCTTGTTGCCCTGTCCTATGCTTCTTTCTGCTTTCTTTTCCTTCCCTTCTCTTTCTCTCCTCTTTCCTTCCTCCATTATTTCTACCCATTTGCTTTCCCCCGCTTGTTTTCTCTTTCGTTCATCCTCTTCCACCTTTACCCTTCACCTCTTAGCTTCCCCCTCTGTGTCTCCCCTTCTGTCCAATTTAAGCAATATTTGTCCTCCCTCCCACTCAGTTGGTGTGACTGCCATCTTGACATCCTGCTTACATCTCTGGGTCATCTCCTCAAACCCCATCAACTTTGCCTGCAGCTCACTGCACTCTTTGTGCTCATGAGTCATGATCCCTACTTTCTGATTCGTTAGTTTAGCTCCGCTAAGTGTGTCTTCACTACTGTACGCAGGAGGTGCATACACAGGATTAATTTAACCTGCCTCTGCTTTTAATTGTTTCAAAGGGTAAAATCCATCTCCTCCTGTCCAGTGGTTGAAGTGTATGAAAAGAAGGAGTGGAACTATATTCCCTGCTGTCCTGCCCCCGCTCCCCACAAACACCATCGCCATGCCCCCTCCAATCCGCAATCAAAACCTCCAAACCAATGCACCTGCCGTTCAAGTGAATGTTCAGTTTAAAACGAAACCATTCCGGAATGGTTTATTTTTAAAATAAAAGTATAGGAAAAGTAAAACATTATTTTTTTAAGTAGAGGAGCACTGCTCCCAAACGCTCCCGCCAGCTTTGACCACTGCTCCAGTTGGTGAGTTAGCTGTCTGGGGCTGCGGAAGTGGAGCTGTGGGTGCTTCAGCCCCACATCATGCTTGCTGAGCATGCATTCTCTCTTGGGTGGATACACCTTCTTGTCCTCAAACATCTTCCATAGCTCAAATACCACTAATTTGTTGCTCAATTTTTTCCTTTGCATGCAGCATGCAAATATGTGGCCATATGTTGCAGCACAGATTTCGAAAGACTCCCTTCCCGGGGCCTTAGCCTCGCCATTTTGCCCTCTGTATCACGAGTCCATTCTGCACTGTACTTGCATATTGTGTCCTCATATCGTAGAAGAGACTTGTACAAATGTCTGAGGGGAGTGTCCCTCATGATGGCACGTCATCTTCTGACTGTCGATACTTACTTTCTCAAAGCGGTATTTTTGTATGTTTCAAAAACTGGCAATCTTATTTTTACAGTTCTTGTCAACCATAAATCAATTCTTCCGAAATACAACAATGGGGGTCTTTGCAAGGTTGGTGGTAAGGGGTTAACGGTGCCGGTAAAGGTGCCAGTGCCGCTAACCACGTACTGCCGCATTACGTGGTCCTTTAGCGGGTCCTGCTAAGGGCGGCTGGTTTTATCAGGCGCCCTTAGTGGGAGCCGCTAAAGGACCAGTATGCTAACAACGGACCTGTTATTAACGGCCCGTTGTTAGCATGGTCCCCATTCCCATTGAGCCCTATGGGGGCTCGAATGGGAATGGGGATGGGTTCCCTGAATGGGGAAATACCGGGTCCTCCAAGGTTGGAATGGCCCGGCAATTCCCCATTCAGGGAACCCGGACCTAGTATGCGGTAAGGGGGTAGCCATGGCACTAATAGCGCCATGGCTACTTCCAACCTTGTAATGACCCCCAATGTCTGATCTTTTCAACCAGCGTCACCAACATCAATAAGGGTAAATACCACATCTGCATATGTAAAATCCGCCCTTAAAGGTCAATCAAAAGCTCTGAAGGCTCCTAGAGTCCAACCCAATGGTACTACAATCTTTTCATTTGCATCAACTCTAACTTTGAAGTTCACCATGCCTTCACTCTTCAACCACCGCCTTGCACCAGAACAAAACCCTTTCCCCCATCAACATCACTGTGCCACACTTGTGAGTCGACAACTTCCAGACAATGTGCTATGTCCTATTCACAACCTTCTTCTGATGTCATCAACTACTATGCATGCAAAACATAAGAGTGCACTCTTAAACCACCACAATACTCGAAAATACCCCATCACAAACCTCCACAGCCGTCTTCCTTCTTTTACTCACAGAGGATTCACCTCTTAATGTGCCCACTCAGGGGTGTGGCCCTTTTTCCATATCGTAGCATAGGAAAACCATTTCATCTTTTTATGTTTTCTGTACTATTCAACAAGGTGACATATTCGGTAACCTAAGCTAACGCCTAGAAACAGGGATACATCTCTTCATCATTAAACTAAGCCCCCACTTAGAAACAGAGATACTCTCATAAATAACATAATTGACAAATCACAATACAACAATTCCACTGCACCTGTATTTGTCAGATTGCTGGACTTGTACTTACACTCCATGGATCTGCCGAAGCCTCGGACACTGTCACACCCACAGTCTGTTACTGCGCCTTATTTTTATTTTTTATTTTTTTATTTGCCTTTGGTTTCACTAGAAACTTTTTTGCCATTACATAAAGTTTATTCAATTTAACAAGATTAGAAATGAACAAAAAAAAAGACAGAGAAATAAAGCAAATCGAATATAAAATGTTTAGTGAAAAACTAGGAAAAGAGAAACTAGTTAAAAGTACGGAATACAATACATTTGACTCCACCTTATGGTCTGCTGGGATGCCCATGGGGAGCATGCAGGAATTTCACCCAGTGGGCTCCTGTAGACCATCTCAGCAGTTCACGCTGATTAACAATCCGGTCCAGGCGAGTCATGATATATCTTTCCTGCAAAATCAGCGTGTCAGGCCTCTCCCTGCGTTCTCAACCATTCTCAGTGTTCTCCATTCACTACAACATGGCTGCACCCTCCATTTTGATTTGTATGTCTACTAAAGTTAACTGCGCTCAGCGCCAAGAAAGCTTCATGTCTTATTTTCATGCGTCTTGCTTTTCGGCATAGCAAAAGAGTATATATCTTCTATATAGGTGGGTCAAAAGCATGTGTGTCATGGCTAAGATTGATTTAACCTAAGTGTCTGCATAACTTCGTGCAGCGGTGCATATGTGCTCCATGTCTAACGCATATATGTCTCGGTCTTGGTTGTGACGTCCTCGGCTCACTGCACAGTCACAGCCCGTCTACTTGCTCCATCGTCTGCAAGTTTTCCTCCTCTACCACATCATCAGGATAGGGTCTGAATGGTTGTACACCTTTCATTTCTGTAACATCGGGATGATGGAGGGAGCAGAGCAATGAGGGCCACTTTCATCTGTCCCTCTTCAGCTGAAAAAATGCAAAGAAGTGGTTTGTTTATGTTTGTTTATGTTTATTATTTGATAATGTGCACAAAACCCAGTGGTAGCTGGGCGCAGCAGGTACAAGGTTACTTAAGCTTGGGTTGCATACAGGGTATAAAAAACATAACAGTGCGGTACATACATATCAATACATATATACATACATATCAAATACATATTCATGGAAACTACATGTTACCGTATTGCGAGAGTGCACAGGTAAAAGTGTGAGAGCAGAATCATCTTAGACTGGGTTACAAGGGTATCAAGGCCGTTGGGTGCCACGAGAATTAGTTGTCGTTGGACCAGAGCCAGTTTTTTTACCTTGCATCTGAAGTTAGAATGGGGTAGGTTAGCTCTCAGTGCAATGGGCAGTGCATTCCAGGCCTGGGCAGCTCTGACAGTGAAGCTTGCTACGACCGCTTTGGATCGTCTGAATCTAGGAGTTTCGAGCAGGTAGTGGTTGGTAGCCCTGGTGTGGTGGCTGGATGATTTTCTGGTCAGTCTGGCCAAGATGTAGGGGGGTGCTATGTTGTTGAGCCCTTTGTGGGTAAGCGATAGTGTCTTCAGCAGGACTCTGTCGCTGATTTTAAGCCAGTGGTGGTCTATCCTAACGTTAGAAATATGTGCTTTACGGGGTATGTCAAGGGCTGCTCTAAGAGAGTTATTTTGGAGGATTTGCATTTTATTTATAATGGATTTGTTGGCACCTGCATAGAGGGCATTGCAATAGTCCAGTTTGGACATTATTAATGCATTAGCTAGCATGATGCAGTTAGTTTTAGAGAGGCACGGTCTGCAGGTCCTAATTAATTTACAGGTGTACGCTGTAGAGGATGCCAGGGAGTTAACTTGTTTTTTTAAGAGATAAAGTGGAGTCGAGGTAAAAGCCTAGAGTTTTTACCTCAGTAGCCACCTTGATTGTGTTACCATCTATGTTGAAATTGCGATAGTTGGGACTCCGTTTTTTTAGGTTAGAGTCGGAACCCAAGATCAATATCTCAGTTTTGTCGTCATTTAGGCAGAGGCCGTGGGAGGCCATCCATGCCTGAATGAGGAGGTAAATTTTGTTTACTAGAGCTGTGTCTTCGACAAAGTTGCCTGATAGTGGTATGAGAATCTGCGTGTTGTCCGCATAATTCGTATAGGTTACCCCTAATTTGTCAAGTTTGTCAAAGAGAAGCTTAATAAAGATATTATACATTGTCGGTAGACACATGGGCCTTGTGGGACACCACAAGTGATCTGGATTGGGTCCGCTGCCACTACAGGGGAGAACACTCTCATTGTACGGTTAGCTAGGAAGGATTGTACCCATGCTATAGCTTCACTTGAAAAGTGAGCGGCAGACGCTAAGTGGTTGCATAATACTGCATGATCCACCACGTCAAAGGCCGCTGATAGGTCAAGGAGGAGGAGCATAGCTGTACTACCTTTATCCTTCAACTCGTCGATTTGTGTCTTGAGGTCAATGAGGGCCGTTTCAGTACCATGCAGTGGTCTGAAGCCAGATTGCCGTGAACCTAATAGTTGGTGTCTCTCCAAATAGTTTCGGTTTTGGAGGTAGGCTACTCTATCGATGATTTTAAGGAGAAATGGGACCGTAGTAATAGGCCTGTAGTTAGTAGGGATTGCTGGGTCGAGTGTCTGTTTTTTGAGTAGGGGCAGAACCCAGGATTCTTTAAGGTTAGTGGGTACAGTACTCGTGTTGAATGAGGCGTTGATTAGTTTCGAGATGAAGGGTGCTAGATCTCTGGCTGCATCCTTGATGATTTGCGCAGGGCAGCTGTCACCTTGGCAGTTCGACGGTTTAAGGGATAGTATGGCCTTTTCAGTTTCCAATATGGAAATACTGGTAAACCTGCAGGGTTTGCAGTTACTTTGGGTGGATATGCTGGGTATCTCCTTCAGAGGGGTGGTATAAGTTCCACTAGGGCTCAAGGAGGCTTTTTTCTTAGCAATTTTGGATTTAAGGGTTGTGATTTTATTTGCTAAGGCATTTTGGATGCTAGTGCACCTAGATTTGTCCTTGGGGACATTGTCTGTAGGGGCAATTGGATTTTCCAATTCCCGGAGAATGGTGAAGAGCTCTTTGGAGTTCGAGTTGGCTTTGCTAATTCTATCATTGAATGAATCTTTTTTAGTTTGAATAATTTACTTTTTGTATTTTTTGGCAAAGTTGGCAAGTGTGGTTTTATTGTCAGCAGAAGGAATATGCCTCCAAATAGCTTGCGTTTTTGGATGCGCATTTCTTGAGATGGGGGGTGAACCAGGAGTTAAGGTGAGTTTCATGTTTACTTTTATGGAGTTTGATAGGGGCGATCAAGTCTAGAGCTTTGGTCATGGAGTTGTTGAATGATTCAACTAACTCGCTAGGGTTGGATTCATCGGAGCTAGCTGTGAGGGTTGGTAGGAGAAGTGGAAGTAGTTTTTCAGCTGTGATATATTTTTTACTTCTTGTTGGCATGGGGGTGCTATTTTGTTCTTGTTAGGTTTGGGGGGCTTGATGCTGGCTGTAAAGCATATAAGATAGTGGTCCGTCCATATTTGAGGTAGGATACTAGAGATGGTGATGTTGCAGTTGTAGTTGGCTATCCAGTCTAGTGTGCGTCCTTTTGTGTGTGTAGGAGCAGGGCTTTAAGTGGGCCGGGGCCTGCCGGGGCCGGGCCCCGGCAGTCTCCAAAAAGTGAGACTGAGCCGGGGCCCTGCCGGGGCCCCCCCGATGCCACCAAGCCACGGCGGGTGCATCTCCCGCCACAGACGCGCGACGGGAGATGAGCCCGCCGGTCGGCGCCGGTCGCCCATCAAGAAGTCAGGCGCCGCCGCCGGCGCCGCACAGCAGAGTCAGGCAACACTGCAGGCAAAGCTGTGACTGACAGACTTGCCAGCCAGTCACAGCTTGAGCGACGCTGTGACTGGCTGACACTTCTGCCAGTCACAGCTGCCTGGAATGTCGTTGGAAATGGCGCACTTTCACTCCTCTTGAGCCTCGGTGACGTGACTTCCTCAGGCTCACTCACGAGGAGTGAAAGTGCGCCATTAGATGTGTTTGGGAGTGGTGGACTGGACCGTCCGTCGGTTTCCTTACCTGCTTGCTTCTTCTTGGCACTGGTAAAGTAAGTCTGCCACTGGCTGCCTGCTTTAATGTTCCTTGCTGTTGCAGTTTCAGCTGGTCAAGGCGAACTTCGCACTTCAATGTGTACGTGTTCACCTTGGAAAGCTGAAACTGCAACAGACAATTCTGTTACGTTTAAAAATAAACGTTATTTATTTTTCAAATCAATGTTCCCCTTTACATGTTTTACTTTTCTGTTCCCTCGCATGCACTTTCTGCATTTTCTTTAGTTTCTTTCCCGTTTTCAAACATTTGGAATGCGGAAAAGAAACTAAAGAAAATACATGCGAGGGAACAGCCTGTGTTCCCATCATAGTTTCTTCATTTACTATACCTCCTGCCAGGGCCGTCACGAAGGGGGGTGGGCGGGCAAACTGCCCCAGGCCTCGGGCCCTCACGGCCGTCTGGATGGCAGAGATAAACAAAAAAAAAAAGATTTTAAAAAAAAAGTTAAACACAGCATGGATACATGATATGATATAGGATTTATTTTATTTATGTCGCGCTCATGCACAGGTGTTTCAGAGCGTGACCAGGCAAAGGGAAGGGGAACAAACAGGGAAGAAAACAAAAACAAACGATCTTACTAGGCCCAGTGACATTGAGAACGCCAAGTGCATGGGGAAGGGAACAATGGGGACAGTACATGGGAGGGGGGAGAAAGTGGAAAGTGCAGAGCATAGGAGAGAAACAAGATAAATAATAAGTTAATGAATAAATGGTGGGGGAGCGGGGCGGACAATACTTTGGCACATGCCCTGTTGTTCACACTAAAACATACACATGAATGTGGTGTGCGAGCGGAGTGGGAAGCATATTCCATCCTGAGTGCATCCCTTATTCATAAAATGATGTTGCATGGGATACCCTACATCTGCGGCTCCTTCTACTGGATATGGTCTGCCCTGGTGGAGGCCAGGCCCAGCAGAAAGCACGATTCAGAAACGGGTCTTTTCATACCCCGGCTTGCATGGCCATGCCTAGAGCGGAAATGCTCATGGCAATCATGAGCCTTACCCTTCGTTTTTGCCTTTCAACGCCTGTAATATATTGTTTGCACTGAGTGTCAAAAATGCAAGTTGTTGCACCTCATTTACGCTACACGTACGTGCTTAACTTAGAAATCTAGACAGGCACAGTGGGATTCATTAAACTTACACTGGTGCAAGTGCAGTTATGCGTTACGGCAAAATCCGCCCCAGTACAATAAAAGTGTTCTTTTAATGCATTGTGGCCCCCAGGGCCATATTTGTCCTATTGATAATAAGGCATGGCGTTTTCCCTGGGCAATTAATTGCCCTGATGCGAAAATGCATTGAAAGTATGAATGTTAGCCCTAGTGCCAATACCATAACTTGCAACGTTGCACCTTTCTGTACCAAGACTTATGCAGGGCCTTCACTCGGGCTTGAAATTAGTGCTTTGAAATGCTTGCCTTATAAGTTGCCTTTTGACACTGGTTCCTCCACATCAACCACTTGCTGACAAAGGAGGATTTAAAGATTTTCAGTGGGCATTGTGTTTCAGCTCCCTGCTGGCTGGCCGTCTTGTGATAATCAGCGGCTATTAACTCCTAGTTGTATTTCTTTGTCTGCATTATCATGTATGTACCGAACGGGTGCCTCAGACTGTTTTCCGCTCTAAGTAATCATCTTCAGCCATGCCTAGGTAAAGAAAACATAAGTGTTATCAGGTGGCTAGACTGGCCAGCATTGAATATTGGGCAGTCTAGCCAGTAATAACACTTATGGTGCACAGCTAGTCTGGATATACATTCCGTGGCATGTTTCTTTTTTTTTTAGTGGCTGTGAGTCCTTATATGGTAATACTGGCCCAGATGCCTTTGGGTTTGGTGCGCTTTACATATGCTGAATAAATAAATAAAATAGATTGATTGCAGTCTCCATGGACATTCTTCAGTTCAAAAATTAATCAGCCACCACTGAACATCATCTACCTGTCACTGTGTATGATGTGTGTTTTAATGTGCACCAAGGGGCAGGGCAGTCCTCCCTAAAGCTGGCGTCACACCACCCGCCGTCATGCCATCCTATATATATTTATGCATAAAAATGTTAGTCTGGAGTGAACTTGTCTTCAGTAGAGAAACATAACTTAGCTGTAGTTGATTTGCTGTCATAATAAAGAACCATATTTGGGATCCTCCACACACACCAGGGGAGAGTTATCGCATCTCCTGTTTGCGGCGGTGGCGGCGCCGCTGGTGGCCCAGTACAAAAAATCATTAGGGGGCCTCACCAAACATTTTGCCCCGGCCTCGCCACACTTTGTGACAGCCCTGCCTCCTGCTCTTGTCTTCATGATTACACACAGCTGCTTTCTTTCCAAGGAGAGAGTCTTCCCTCTTGGCGAATCTCAGCTCTTGGAATTCTCGGCTTTTCCCTGGTGTCGTCATTTTCTTTGTCAAGTGTTTTTCCATTAGGGCTCTGCTTCTGTCTCTCCATGGACATTCTTATGCGGATTTCTTTACGTCCCGTCTCTCGTCGCCATTTGTAGGGTTCTTACTTCTAATGTATTTAAATAAACTTCTTACAAATTCAGATTTGTGTTCACTTGTGATGTATTGGTTATAGAGAGCTTAGCATTGCATTCTCATATTATGGCACATTTAACCAACCGCTTCGAACGGTCTCCACGGCCAGAATGTTCGGGCATATATGGTTCTACCCTAGGGTGTGCTCCTTCATTACATGGCATGTGAGGTCAGCACCTGGCGGCAGCGCCTGGTGTCCCACCTCACTACATAATACCCCTGTGCCATTGAAGACAATTCCAAGTGCTTCCCCTTCATAGTATCTGCCAAGTTGTGGAGCTCCCTCTTTGCTTTGAATCCTTATTTGTGTATGCTTGCTCCACAAATCAACCATGTATTGGGAAGTGAGAAGTAAACTCACTGAAAGTGAGTGTGTTTGTTTGTTTGTTTCCTCATTTATAAGGCGCACCAAACTCTCAGGTAACTGGGCGCAAAGGTTTACTTTAAGCTTCATGTTACAGACATTGCATGATATATACACAAGGTACAAAATTGGGAGTACAAAGAGTCCAAAACAGATGATACAGTATGGGAGACTATATTGCAAGCATCAAGGTAGATAAAAGGTCAACAGGATAGTCGAGAACAAAGTGAGAACTATAGGTTATAGTGTAAAATTGTGTGGAAAGTGTAAGAACTAAAAGTATATGATTATCTGCAGAGAGGTCCAAGGGAAAACAGTAAAGGGTTAGGCAGCCGACATTAGCCATGGCCTTTTACCACACTACGCTCTACGCTAAATCTGTCTCTTGGATGCTGCAGTGTGCGCCCCCTGGCTACAGGGTGCGTTCAGGTGCTTTGCATCATCACATCGATACCCAGAAGTAAGATGCGAGGTTGGGGACACTACATACCTCTGTGAACTGAACTCACACTCTTGTGTTGTAAGATATCACATCCCATCCTATAGGAAGGGTCTCATTATTGGAATAGGAAGGATTGAGATTTCACATCTCAGGCTATGGGAAGGGTCTCATGTTTGGAATGGGAAGGAGTTGGATATCACATCTCATGTTATAGGAAGGGTCTCAGGTTTGGTATTAGAAGCATTGAGATATCACATCTCATGTTACAGGATGGATCTCAGGTTAGGAATGGCAAGGTGTCGGATATCACATCTTATGCTACAGGAAGGCTTTGAATCCATTTATTAGTGGTTGTTAGGTTTATTTACCACCCAAATTAGAATACTGCCTTTGTCACTGCAATAAGATGTAGTAATTTATATATAAACTAGGTTCAGAGCAGTAAACCAGATTTTCTTTTTTTACAGATAGGAAGCCGAGAGTTTCGGCCGTGCACAGGTTAGAAACAGATCTGCTAGTGATACACCCAAGATTTTGAGCGGCCATTAACGATGTCTACGGTACTTCCCAAGCGCAAGTCTGTGCAGACTTCATTGTTTGACTACTTGCCATCAGCGAAAAGATGTAAGGTGGAGGAGGCTACCACCATTCTGAGTGGGGATGAGGAAGCTAGCCCAGTCAATTCGAGAAGTGAGGCACCAGAAATATGCCAGGATTCTTGCGCTAAGGAGGCCAGTAGCTCCAGTGCATCTCCCGCTACACTGCAGCCTGTGCCAGAAGAGCCTCTTCTAACCCCTGATTGCTGGAGCATGCAGCAATGGTGCTATTTTAAGGGGGAATATGAATGGATTTTTCTGGCTTCAGGCCACATTGAATGCTCTGTGTGTAGGGACGTGAAAGCAACAGGTGGCTTATCCGTGCACTCCTGTGGGCAAGGTTTGCGCATAAGCATGGAATGGGCCGATGGAAAGGTGGGTCCTTCAGGTTTTGGCAAACCTGCTAGGCAGAAGCAGCTCCGAAAGAAGATTATGGAGCACAAGTCAAGTGGTGCTCATAAGGCATCACAAGACATTCTAACAGCGCAAAAAAATAACCACTTGACAGAAGTCATGCAGCAAAGCAGTGCCAAACATTTGGAAAGCACATGCAGAGTGTTTCACACTGTTTTCTACTTGACCAAAAAGAATCGGCCATTCACAGATCACCCTGATTTGGTGGACCTCCAGGAGGTAAATGGTGTTGAAATGGGTCGTGTGTTGCGCAGTAATGTTACTGCAACAGAGATAGTGAGACATATTGCATCAGAAACGCAAAAGAAGTTAGAGTGTTATATCAGAGAACACAAGCCAAAGATTTCTGTGTTTGTGGACGAGAGCACCACTGTCAGTAACAAATCAACTTTGATTATTTATCTCCGGGGTCTTTTCGGGGCTCATTGTAAACCAGTCACCATTTTCTTTGGTCTAGTGGAGCTCCAAGAGACAAATGCCTTGGCCATAAAGGAAGCTCTGCTGGGGTATTTTGAGAATGTTAGCATCACAAAGACCCTGTTGCATGAGATCTGGATTGCTATTTGTTCGGATGGTGCAGCTGTAATGTTTGGTAGCAAAGGGGGGGTGATAACAGTATTGCGAGCGGAATTCCCAAATCTTGTGTTATCGTGGCATTGTCTAGCTCGCCGCCTTAAACTGGCCGTTGGAGACACTATTGATGATGTTGGTGGGGCCAATCATTTTAAAATGTTCATGGACTCTTTATATGCCACATACCGCATGTCACCAAAAAACACAAGACAGCACAAATGGCTGCCAGTGATCTGGGTTTGCAGCTGCAGAAGATAGGGAAGATGCTGGACACACGATGGGTTGCATCAAGTTATAGGACGGTTCAAGCTGTTTGGAACTGCTTCCCTGCTTTGTGTAAGCATTTCGGAGAAGCTGCTAAGGATCTCTCAAGACCCACAAGAGACAGAAGCAAATATGACGGTCTGCTTAAGAAGCTTACCTCCAACTCTTTTGTGAAAGATTTAGGGCTTATGTGCGATGCCCTTCAAGAACTGAAAGACTTGTCTCTGGCTCTTCAGAGCCGGGATATCACAATTGTGGATGCACACAGACTCTTGGTGGGGCAAGTACGGAGATTCTTTGCGATGAAAGAATCTCCGGGGGAGTTTGCTTCTACTGCTCAGAGTGCAGTTGATTGTGGACACTTCAAGGGCGTTCATATTTCCCAGGGAAGGGCAAACTCTGTGTCTCTGAATGAAAGGCAATTTTATCAAAGCCTTTCAGTTAACCTTGCCAAAAGGTGTGCTCCAGACTTGGATAAAGAACTTGTAGCCAGCTTCAGTGTCTTGATGCAAAGAATTTACCGAATGATGAAGACATTGTACTTTATGGTGAAAATGAGATTCAGAGACTGTGTACGAAATTTCAACTCCCAATCAGAGACACCATCCATGCCTTCAGGGATTTTAAGGACTTTTGTGGCAAAAGGTGCCCTGAAGCATTTAGGGCTTTGGTTGCTTGCATGGAAACGTTGCCCGCAAGTAATATAGATTGCGAAAGGGGCTTCAGCGCCATGAATTTAATTGCTTCGCCAAGCCGAGCATCCCTCCATGTGGCCACTATTTCCTCATGTTTATGGCTGAAACTTAATGGCCCTCCAGTAAAAGCATTTAAGCCATTGTCCTTTGTAAAAAGCTGGCTGGCAAAAGGGAGACGAACAGCTGAGGAAACACACTGCGAGCAAGCTCATGCAAAGAAGGACTCCCTTGAAGATTATTATGTGGGGTTCTGGGAAATCGTCAATTAATTGTTTACACATTTGAATGCACCTGTTAATGTACTTCAACACCTATCCTTTTGTCAACAGCCCAGTTAAGGGTCCAATACATAATCACCTTGAGCTTTGATTTGTTATACTTTAAGCCACATAGCAAGCAGTCTGCTACACAATATGTACTTAGTAATGTAGGCCCGACCAGTTGGGAAATTGTCAATTAATTGTCTACACATTTGAATGCACCTGTTAATGTACCTCAACACCTATCCTTTTGTCAACAGCCCAGTTAAGGGTCCAATAAATAATCACCTTGAGCTTTGATTTGTTATACTTTAAGCCATGTAGCAAGCAGTCTGCTACACAATATGTACTTCGTAATGTAGGCCCGACCAGTTTTACCATGTTGCATTTAGGCCCCACCCACCAATTGGGCCACGCCCATCATGTCTTAGGCCACGCCCCCAAATGAGGGCCCCCCCCTCAGTTTCTTACCCCACTTAAAGCACTGTGTAGGAGCTAGGACATTTTGGGTAATGTCGTGATTGACTAGAATGGATTGGATAGATTGGGCTTGTTTGTCTTCGGCGTCATTAAAGCCCAGGTTAAAGTCACCTAGTAGAAGGAGCTGAGTGGAGTCTTTAATGCTGTTAGTGAGGAGGCTAGATAGGTCTTCCTCAAAGTTGCCTACAGGGCCTGGTGGTCTGTATACTAGGAGTATCGTTGGTGTGCTATTATTTGAGATGGGTAATTTAGCTGAGAGAAGTTCGCACAAAGTGATTGTAGGGCGTGGGGTGAGTCTGGCCGCTAGCTGCGTTTTGGTTACAATGGCCAGGCCACCTCCTCTAGTGTTAGGTCGGTCGACTCTTAGGATATTGTATTTATCCGGTATGGCAGTCATGAGGGCAGGGCCGACTGCATCATGGAACCAGGTTTCAGTGACAGCAAGGATATCTAAATTGTCCATAGCCAGTATATCAGCTATTTCAGTATTGCGTGCTATAAGGGACCTAGCATTAATAAGCGCTCCAGATAGTGTTGGAGTTGTAGTGTTATCTTTAGCAGGTCTGGGATTAGGGTGGTTAGGTCTCCTCTGTTTATGGTGTAGTTCACCAAGTGGTTCAGTACGATTTATCGTCGCTGAGTCTGGGAGGTTAGGATTATTGGCAGTAGAGGTGGGTGTGGGTACTGGTGGCCAGGTTCTTTTATTTTTGATGTTAAAACCCTTCAGCACACTGTGTTTGTTAATGCAGAACAGGAGTGATAATGCACATATTCTCACACACTTTGAGGCACCCAGTATCTATTAGGCCAGAAGTGAAGGATGTGTGGTACTTTATTCCTTCACTTAGTTTATAAAAATCTTTGCTTTGTCGGGAGCAAAAGAAAACATGTGTCTTCCATTTTTGGGTGGATGTAAAATTAAAGGGAAATCCATCACATTATCCGGATTTCCAGCATTTCAAAAAATACAGCATGCAGTAAGTACCTCAATGTTCAGAATGAGTATGGCATGTCCAAATAGGCAATATTGCAATGAGCCCTTTAGTGTCTGGGGCACATATACAATAGTTTGTATGATATGGAGAGCAGAAAGGATGGGCTAATGTGTTCGGTGCATTGCCAACACGTATGTAGGGCAAGAGCTGCCCCCAAAACTATTACTGGTCTTGGATCTACAAAGGAAAGGCCCACAACATTTGAAATAGCACCACTGTGGCAGTTTATATCCAACAGCCTTCAAGGATCATTTGACCTGTTACGGCCGATTGAAATGAATTGCTTGAAAAATGTGCAATGATCTATTGCATTGTGTGCTCGTGTGACATTTCTTCACTTGAATAAAGTCCATAAGGTGCTGCCTTTTTTCCTCTTTTCTAGGAAAATAACTAAGCAAACTCGCCTTACACTCTTCGGGCGCCTCTGGAATTGTCTGTGAAATATTTGAATGAACTAGTGATTGGTTGATAAACTCTACTGCCCTTCTACATCTCTAGACTGATGTCCTAGTGTGCAGGTGGTCTTCGCTGTGTACATTTGGAGAGGGTGGGGTATGATGTGATGAGCGCCAGAATCATTATATTTAATGGGGAGGATTTTATTTCAGGTTTTAGCTGCTTTTCTGCAAGGTTGATGTTTTTACCTAATAAATAAATGTATGAATTAACCTTTGTGGTGTGAGCGAAATAATGAGTAATGCTGTTTTTTGTGTTAGACTCTTTGCACCCTACAGCTCTGCCTATTGAAGCTATGAACTTAAAGCATATAGACTATGGGCCTAATTCATAGAACGTTTAGCATGAAACCAAGTGACTTTGCACTGCAAAAGTACTCTTTGCACGGCGCTAAATGGGCCTGGCTCACAAAAAAAGCATGGGCCCAATTCATGGTACGTTTAGCACGGTGCAAAGTACCTTTGCACTGCCAACAAACACTTTGAAGTGGGCCTAATTCACAGAGTGCTGCAACGTGTATTTTTGCAGTGCAACGCCACTTTGCACTGCAAAAGTACTCGTTGCATCGTGAACTAAGCCTATTTAGTGTCAGGCAAAGAATACTTTTATAGTGCAAAGTGCCTTTGCACTGCACTAAATTGGTCTAACTCATGATGCAAAGAGTACTTTTGCACTTCAAAAACACACTTTGCACCGCTCTGTGAATCAGGCCAGCTGGAACATGTTTGTTACCAGACTTTGCACCATGCTAAACATTCGATCAATCCGGCCCTTAGTGGTTTTTTGTGTGAATTAGGCCCCTTTAGTGCCGTGCAAAGAAAACTTTTGCAGTGCAAAGTCATTTTGTACCGTGCTAAACGTTCTGTGAATTAGGCTCTATATATGTATATATATGTTGGCCATCAACAATAACTAATACTACTTTTTCTTTAACCTTCCAATAGTAATGGACTGAACTGTGTGTTCCTGTCCCACCCAGATGCCATCTTTAATATTCATTAGTGCACCAGCCTTCTGCTCCTGGAGCAGCAGCATCTGTTTGGCCCAAGTCTCCACTTGGTTTGGTGCCAAAGCATTTAAACCAACATAATTTAAATTTCGTGCTACATTTTGTGTACTTTAGAGTGGAGATGGCAATTAATTATTCACACAAAGATGATGGGCTTTCTGTAAGGAGGTGAAGAGTCATCGCTCCCTGGTGCTCTGTTTAACATCCAAAGACGCTGGCACGCGCCCCGTGGCATCAGGCTCATCACTCTCCCTAAGTCCCATCCACCGTGTGTTTGGCAACGCTGACACAGGGCGCTCGACCGCGCGCAGCCTGGGAGGCCGTGCTATGCGAAGACACGCAAAGTGTTGCCGCCATTATTCACACACGCGGCACGCGCTGTAAATCCGCGTTTCTCCTGCGTGCCCCAAGCGTGGCGAATAGAAACCCCCTAATGCAAAAGACAAAAAGGGAAACACGGTGACAACAATTTATGGAGACATAAGTAGAAAAAACCACAAAAGAACAACATTTATACAAGGCAAGGAATGAAGCACGTAAGCGTAAATCGAGGTGGGCAGAGAAATATATGATATGATACTTATAACGCACTTAATACTCAAAGGTTTCTAAACGCGGGCCCGGGGATCGAACCTGTGGTCTCGCTTCCTAAGCGAGCACGTTTTACCCAAAGGTTTATAAGCGCTGCCCGGTGATCGAACCTGTAGTGCTCCTGTGCTCTTGCTTCCTAGGCGAGCACGTTGCCCCTGAGCTACCGAGATGCGTTCTAATTTTGGCACTTGGCCTACTCATCATCAATCTTGGCGTCCATCAGAGACCACGTAATGGCATCACACTTAAAAGCCCTACAGCAAGAGGGTCTTGGCACTACCTTCGGGATCTGCTAAAGTATTCGCACTTGGGGAACCCCAAAGTGGGCCAATCCCAATTGATGTTTCTGGAAGTAAAACAAATAAATACAAAGAGAACATGCTTTGTGCACTTTTGCACAACATACGGTTTTTCTACATTTAGGGGGAAAAGAAGCCAGACGCAGAACAACTGACCCGAAACTCTTATCTGCAGAAACACATTTCACTGCAATACCGTCTTCACTCACCAAGACAAGTGGGGCATCTCCTATCCAACCCTTATGCATCAGCACCAACAGATCAGTCACAGCATCAGGCAAATGTGACCCTACAGCCCGATCCTAGCATTATGCAGGTGTTTCCTGCCACCCCCTAGCCCTCCAAGTGCAGCCATACCGAGTTAGCTTCTATACAGACACGCACTTCTAATGGGAAGTGATATTTCCATGACTTGTGTTATATATGCACACAAAGCTTTTTTCTTCCGTTTCTCATTGAGAAACCTTTCATCCAAGTGACTCTGCTTGTAATTGTCATTTTTATAGTGCCTTTTCCAATTATCATGGTCTCAAAGCGCGGTAGATGAATGCTCTAGGAAGACCAAAGTCCAAGGCATGAGAAATTTGTCAGAAGAGTTTAGAATGCTTGTGTGCATATTGGCCAATACGAAGGAGTTTAAGGGTGGCCATGTCCGTACTAGCTACCCATATCAAACCCGGCATGGTGATGGGTGCTGTGAGATCGTCTGGAGAGTGCGCAAGTGCAGGAGATACTATATGTGTCCAGCTAGCCCGTTTATGTTGTGGGGGAGAGCTGCATTCTGATGGCAGATGTGTTGTGTGATGTGTCTTAAGAGTTTTATAGTGATATTTTCAAATAACATTTTGTCGAAAGTCAAATTGTGGAAAAAATAATGTCGAAAAAAAAAATGTGGTATGGCTTTTTTTGTTCGAAATGGGGGGGGTTCCCCCAACCCCCTTTTTAAAAATGCTTTTTTCTGTTTTAACCCTTTTTTTAACTTGCAGAACCCAAAAAAACATGTAAATAAAATAATAAAGCATTCGAAAAAAACATTTTCGACATTATTTTTTGACATTTTTGTAATTCGACCAAATGTTTTCGACATTTTAACCTGACACCGTTTTAAGAGTGGTGAGTGGTGACATATGCATGAGAGTGGGTGGCCTTACCATTGACTATCTTCCATGAGCATGAAGTGCGATGCGTACCGGTGCGTACTGGCTGGTTTCTTGGTTTCATGGATGTGGTGTTGATTCTGTCTTGTGGTCTTCTGGGGTTTCCTTCTCCGTTGCTCGGTACATTTTATTTGCAAGATTTATAGCGTCCCCGGCCTACCAGTGAGGTGGTCGAATTATCCAATGTGTGGCATGGGCTTGTTAGTGTGCGGGAGGGAAAAGCCAGGTCTTGAGGGCCCTCCAGAAGGCAAGGTGATCCGCCTTACTTTCGGAGATTAAGGTGGATCAAGTTCCAGATTAAGGGGGTTTGGACAGAGAGTGAGGATCCTCTTGTTTTGTCGATGAATATCAATAGTTTTGGCATAGCACCCTATTGCATGTTTTCCAATACTTTGTATTTAAGTACAGCTGAACATAAGAATGCAGTAATGAGGCAGGGGTGGGCTGGAATCCCACAGGGATGGTGGGCGGGAATGCACAAGGGCTTTCTAATATGTTAATCAGGAGCAAAAGGCAATCTGTTGAGGCGCAAGGGGATCCCATTAGTAGAAGAGCTGTTACTAGGCAAGCCCCCAGCTTCGTGTAGAGACACTGATGTCAGTGGGAGAAAGACTGTCCTTACGTCCCTTTCTCTTCTCGGTGCTCGGGCACAGGCTATAACCAGGGTGCTGAAAGTTTGAACTGAATAGGTTATATAATTCCTTGAAGATGCTGACGACCCATTTGGCAAGGGGTTTGGTTATGTAATTTCAGAGATTTGCCACCATGTGGCAACAATTACAAATGTTTACAAAGTTTATGTGTACAGTATTCTCAGTATTACTCAAGCTGAGGGACACTGGTTGAGGTTGGTTCTGTAATCAGAGGTGAACAATTGCATTTTTAAACTTCAACCGCTCGTCTGCATGGGACGTGCCAAGCGCGTCCTCTATAGTATACTTCCATTGTGCAAGGTGATGTGCCTTGCCCTTCCTTGATGGATTGGTTGAGTAGTTGGATTTAGCGCGGCAGTAGGAATTCCTACCACGATTAAAAGGTGAAGGCACAGTAGGACAATTGTCGACAACATGTGCTCTGTCTCCTCTTTGGGATTGGTTCCAAACTTTGGAAGGTAGGAGCGAGGTTTTGCTGCACCGACCTACCTGCGTTTCCGGGACTCGCTCAATGGACTGCATCAAGTGCACAAAGGTTATCACTTGAGAGAGTCTGGATGGCCTAGTTGCAGAAGATAGTCATGGAATCATTGTTCAATGCATGCAAGTGCTAGGTGGATTGCACCTGGTCAACAAATCCTTCTTCATTTTTTTCCAGACATTTTCATTTGATTTCTTTGTTATGAGCGGCTTCATGGCAAAGCCGTCCCATGCTTTTGAGACACTTTTGATGGCATTGACACTGCATTAAAAGTATATTTTTTGACATCATCCCCTAAACCTGTTTTCCAATGTAGCTCAAAGTTCATGTTTGAAATTTCCATGATATCTAAGGAAAAAAATGTTCTACGCTGGATATCCATGAAAACATTGAATGGAAAAATGAGCGCATGTTGAAAAAAAAAAAAGCGGGGGAGACCACCCTCCTCCTAAACCCCCCCCCCCTCCTCACACCTATTTTTAAAAAAAATGTCCCAACATTTCGAAGAAAACATGCGGTCATTTCTCCATTCTATTGTGGGTTTTTTAAAAAGCTTTATTTTTCAAGTGAACTCCACAAGCCAATACATTCCTACATATGCTACAACTCGAGTGATGAGCCAGCTTTCAAGTTCACATTCTCTCTGTATGCAGTCTGTGTGGGGTCATGTACCATCCCATATATATCTTATATGCTGACTCATTTATCATAGAACATCGGGAGCCTTTCTGTGTCCGCCCCCATAATCTGCCCCCATTCTTCCTCTGTGATAGATAACCCCAGGTCCCGTCCCCACTTACCCATGTATGGCAATATGTACCCCCCTACCCCCATCTGATAGGCGGTACAGCCTCGAAATGCCTTTCTCAGGAACTCCTTCCTTCATTGTGAGTTCAAGGCCCAATGCAGATCGATTGGCTGCTTCTCTACACACTTTAATTATGATCAAATGTCTGATTTGCGTATTATGGAAGTTTTCTTGTTCGGGTAGAGACAATTTAATCTTGCATTTCTCGAATTGCTAGGGAGAACTGCCTTGAAATAAATCTCTTAGGGTCAGGGTGGTCTGTTGTATTTTTTTAAGATGATCATTTCTACAGACACCTTTAGATTTATAAGAAAACCCCAAAGTCATTGTATCTCTCACCACATTGCTACATTTGAAAGAATTCTTATCAAAGCTCCTGTACCACCATAAAATATCATACAGGGCTGTCAACAAGCCAATAGTCCTGCACTCATGTCCCTCTAGCAACACCTTAACCTCACATTTCCACATTTCCAGCAGCAAATTATCCACACAACCAGGATATAGCGACATAGATTCTCAAATGTTGGCACAAGAAAAAAGCAATATTGCTCCACAAACGTGATCATTTTGCAGCCTTCCTGCTTAATTAAAATAGTTATAGGGAGCTACGAAAGTGACAGAATTCAATTTCTACTGCCAATCTTGTATCTCTCCCAAAGGGAGTTCCTTCATATAAAGGATGTGTGGGTCTTGGGGCCACCTACGGTGGACAGCAGAATTTTTCCTTGGATTTGTCGACCAGGATAATTGAAATGTGTGCCAGAGGGGAAAATGCTATATTTTTCACATTTGTAGTGGCATGTCGGATATTTTTCGGCACTTTGCAAAAGGACGAATGTAGCCCTTTTTTTCCTTTGCTAAATCGCAATAAACTGGATGGTCTGGAGCCTATCTGCATTTCCTACAAGATCCGTCCAGATCATTTCAGATCCCAGCAGGATCCGTTCCCTTGTTACCCGGTTGTTTTGTTTGTTGTCACAAACTATCAGATTTATCCCAGAGGGAGGAAAAGCCGAGCACGCTGCCAGACCACCGATGCTAACTGGAAAATGCAACCAGTTTGTACCACTTCTCTGGCTGTCATAATTCTGGGGACTTGCATATTTCCAGCATCAGTAGAATATGGATTCCAGCAGTGGCAGTGGGGGGTGAATTTGGTGATGAGGAGGTCAGCTTCTAGTCCATGCAGGGCTTTATGTCCTATAAAGGGAGACTTGAATTGGGTTCTTTTTGAGAAAGGTGGCCAAAGTAAGGCAGCTAAGTATGGGGACATATGCTCTCTGGGGTAGAAGTCAAAGGGCCTCGTTACACGGAAGGCGGTGAGCCATGGCGCTATTAGCGCCATGGCTCATGCCGGTAAAATACCGGCACCGCCTTGATGGAAAGGGGATTTACCGCCCCATTCCAAGGTTGGAGGGGCGGTAAATCCCCTTTCCGCCATTGCCCTTCCCCGTTCCCATTTCTGCCCCATAGGGCTCTATGGGAATGGGGAAGGCGCTAATTACGGCACCGCAATTTTGCGGTGCCGTAATTAGCTCCGAGGTCCCTTAGCGGGTTGGTTTTTAACGCCTGCAAAAAGCAGGCGTTAAAGCACCAACCCGCTAAGGGACCTCGTAGTAAGGCGGTAATGGTTAACGGTCACCGTTACCATTAACGGTGGCCGTTAACCATTACCGCCTTCCGTGTAATGAGGCCCAAAGTCTGCTTGCTGCATTCTGGACCCACCGGGAGTGTTCCATTTGGTTGAATTGCATAACCAGATAAAAGACAACGGCCATAGTCTAGGCAGGAGGAGAACAAGGTGTTTACCCCAATGGCTCTAACATGTCAGGGAAGGAGTGAAAGATAAGTCACAGTGGAAAGGTTAAAGTTGAAGAACCTAATGACAGCGCTCCCTCGGGTAGAGAGGGAAGCAGTGGAAAGGTTCAAGTTGAAGAACCTAATGACAGAGCTGCCTTGGGTAGAGAGGGAAGGGTCTCGGGCTAAGATAAAGCCCAGAACCTCCAAAGATTTGGCTTGGGTTGGGCCAATGCTAAGGGACGGGGATCACAGATGGTCACTGAAGAAGTGAAGTTCTCCATCGAGGAGTACACTATCAATTTTTGAAGGGGTCAGTTCCAGTACGTTGGCTCCCAGTTCCTATAAAGTATGACGGTTCCAGTGTCATGATTGAAAAAATTGACAAGAACTGTTTCAGGCAAAACAAAACTTCAGTCACCACCAAAGTAGAAACATATGCTAAGCGAAAAACTAGAAGTCTGTTCTTTTCTGAAATACTTATATAGCAAAATATAAATAGATCAATGACATTAAAATGATACCTCATACGCTTTGCAGTAACTGCAAAAACAGACGAAAATTGAAATATCTGTTATAATGTGGGCACCCCTCTACTTATAATAAATCTGCCTAATAGGCTGTTTTCCTTTCACTAACCAGATTTTAGATCGCTCTACCCTACCAGAGGACAAATATCCGTTTGCATAGGAGTCTGGCAGCATCCATAAGGACAGTGAAGCACCAACATAACAGGCAAGTCTCCTCTGAACCGGAGTGCCACCAGCAATGCCAGACACATTCTCCTGCCTTGTGGGGCCTCATCAGTGAGATGTGGCTGTGGTGCTTTGCATCTTTCACCAGAGTGAGCAACGGGCCCACATCTGGATCAATACTTTGAACACCTTAGGGTAAAAACGCAGGTTTTTCAAAATGTGCACACATGTAATAGCCCCTTTACTAAAAACCGAACACGGCCAAAAGACCTCTATTTGGGATAATTCCCACACCAGAGAAGAAATACCACTGATTGTTACCTCCCAGCAATTTATAAGTCATGAGGTATTTACCTAATGCGTTATTCCAGGGATTACTTGACTGTGACCCATTATTTTAAAAACCATGGGTCTTGTCAAATCAGGAGGTAGAAAAGGCATCACCTTTTTTAGAGTTTTTAGCTTAAAATGGCCCGAGCTGAATCTGGCACTAACCTGCAGGTCTGGAGAAAGGGAGGCTGACATTTTAATTCCCAGATGCTTTACAGAGTTGACTGGAAAGGGCAGTGCGCCCAGAGAACTACGAGGGCCTCAGTTTTGTCTCCATTAAGTTTTAAACAATTGTTGTTCATCCAAGTGTCAATGGCTGCTAAACAACCCCGCAGACATGAAACGGCTTCATTCAGATTATGATCCACTTTTAAAATAAACTTGGTGTCATCTGCCTAAGCATTGAACGGACACCCATGATCCTATATCAGATTTGCTAAGGGACGAACATAAATGATCAAAAGTAAGGGGGAGATAGCAGACCCCTGAGGGACCCCACAGGAAAGAGGAGAATGGGCCAAGCTAAACGGTGGAAATGACACTGTCTTGTTTTGATCAGAAAAAAAAGACCGAAGCCATTCAAGGACCATGCCTGTGACCCCCACATCATCATGACAGTTACCCAAGATCAATGGTGTCAAATGATACAGACAAGTCCAGGAGGATCAGGAAGCCCATCCCGACACTAGGTTTAAAGCCCTAGATGTAATGTAAGGTAATGTAATGTGGCATTTGTGTAAAGCCTATTCCCATTGGGATGGCGTTGAAGCGCTGCAGCTGAATGCCCTTGGGTGACCGAAGTCCATGGTATGGGAGATTGGTCAAAGGAGTTTTAGAATGTGTGTGTGCATTTTAGCCATTACAAAGGTAAGTGGGGGTGGCCAAGTCCCTGCTAGCGACCCATATTGAGCTGGCTTGTGGATGGATGTTGTGAGGTTATAGGGAGAGTATGCAAGTCCAGGAGACTGATTATGTGTCAAGCTAGACCAAATTTCTGTCATAGGACTTAGTTGCATTCTAATGCCAAAGGTGTTGTGCAATGTGTCTTCAAGCTGCGTGTGATTGCAGAAGAGTGCGAGTGGGTGGCCGTGCCTACTACTATATTCCATTGACATGGAATGTGATACGTACTTGGGCGTTCAGGATGGTTTCTTTTTTCATTCATTCTTGTCCTGTGGTCTCCCAGAGTTCTATCGCTGCATTACTGAGCACATTATTTGAGGTATTTATTGCTGCCCCAGCATATTTGACAGGGGCTTAAATTACTAGAGTAAGCGGAATGGACATCAGGACGCTGGGGGGAAGAGCCAGGTTTTGACGGTTTTCCAGAAGGCAAGGTGATCCTCTAAGTGGCGGATGCTGAGGGTAATCATGTTCCATATAATGGGAGCCTGGATGGAGATGGAGGACCCCCTATTCTAGTCATTTGAAGGGGAGGATGACAAAGAGGAACGTGGAGCCTGATCTCAGGTTTCTATTAGGTATGTAGGGGGTGATTTTATGATGCAGGTATTCTGGGCCTGTCTTGTGCAGAGCACGGTGGGTGATGCACATGGCTTTGAAAGTGGACCGTCACCATACAGGGAGCCAGTGGAGGACACAGAGGGTGGGCATGATGTGCTCTCTGGGGCGGAGGCTAGGAGGAGCCTAGCTGCATTGTTTTGGACCCTTTGAAGTTTTCTGAGTTGAGAAGCAGTGGTACCCAGGTATAAGGAGTTAGCGTAGTCAAGGTGAGAGAGGACAATGGCTATGATTGCAGTGACTCTAAGAGGGTAGGAGAGGTGGGGGAAGATGCACCGGAGAATGCAAAGGTGTAGATAGCACAATTTAGACACAGTGTTGCTGTCATGTGAAAGTGTCAGATTTGCGTCCATGGTGCAACCTATGCTCGTTACTTAGTTGGATGTAGCTAGAGGAGGGCCTAGGGAGGATGGCCATATGGTGGGTTGGGGGAAGAGGGCAGTCTTCCCGCAGATCATGATTTCATTGTTTCTGGGGTTGAGGTGGAGGTAGTGAGCCCTCATCCAATTGTGGATTTCTGTGAGGCATGAGGAGAGGTTGGGTTGGGGGTTGGAAGAGGTCTTAGGAATCTTGAATTTAATCTGGGTGTCATCAGCGTAGTTGTAGCAGGAAAGGTCATGTGAGCTAATAAGGGCAGGGAGGGGGCTCAGGTAGAGGTTGAAAAGCAGAGGAGATAGGGAGGGGCCCTGTGGTACTCCACTGGTGACAGTGCAGGGGGTCAAGGTGAGGGGAGGAATGTGGGTAATTTGTGATCGCTTAGCACTTGAAACACTTGTGTACGAGCGCAATAGAAATAAAATATCAAATTCAAATTCAAAATTCAAGGAAGGAGGAAATCCATCTTAATGCTGTGTCCCTGATGCTGAGCGAGTGGAGTCTGTCCAGGAGGGTGCAGTGGTCGCCGAGGGGACGAGGAGGATCAGTTCTGCACAGCCTTCTGAGTCTCTCATTCTTGTGAGGTCATTCCATATGGAGATTAGGGATGATTCTGTTCCTCATAGGGGTCTGAAGCCAGACTAGCTGGTGTCAAGGAGGAGGTTGGATTCGGTGAAGAGGCAAAGCTGTGAGTATAAAATGGTTGAAGACGTAACAGTGGACATCCATGCTGGTAATATTCTTGGGAATACCCTTAGGCAAGGGGGAATAATACATTCTTGCCAGTTAGCAGGTGACATGGCAACCCTGGCAAGCCTGGAAAGTAACCCGTGGTCACCAGACCAGAAAGCAACCAGGGTAAACCATGAAGCTAGGAATCAGACAGTAGGTTCTACTTTGGGAACTTGGGCATTGAGTCATAGCACATTTTTCCATAGAATCAGCCTTGTTTGAGTTACAAGGCAATATACTTGAAACTGTAGAAGTTAACCTCACTCTGTAACCTCTACATAATTACCTCACTGAGGTCCTGAGAGGGTAGGGCCAGGCACTAAGTCTGTGAAGTATGTTAAGGATTGAGTAAGGAACACCAGAGTCAAGGCTGTTCCCCACTTTTACGTTCATCACTTTCTTATCCTAAGCACCATGGGGCTCATTTTGGAGTCCCCTGGAGTGTAACTTGAAGCGCTAAAGACAGGCGTCTCGGTGTTACGCCTGTCTTAATTCCTCCATTCCAGGGAATTTTCATTGTTTTTGAAGGCAGTGGGTGGGCATGGAAACAAAATTACGCTTCTGCCTCTCGCTTGCTCTCCGTCTTCAAAAACAACTTGGTTTAACGGCAGCATGAGATCTTCATGCTGGCATAAAACCATTGATTTCTTACGGAATCCGCCAGCAAAAATCAGGCGGTTTACATGGGAAATCATTGTAAACATTGCCTGACATGCATACAGGGCAGGCAGTGTGTACCCTATCTGCACTGCGGAGTGGAAATAGCGAAGTGTAAAGAGGCTTGTACCATCTCTTCACACTTCTCATTTGCACTCCCTAGTGTAAATGATGAAAATTGCCCAGAGGACACCTGTCTGCATAAAAGTGCAAATGTAAGCTGTCCCTTCTGGGCAATGTACGTTATAATAAGAAATGCACTTGTGTATGTTTAATAAAGCCAAAGGGCTCTCCTGTCTTGTTGAGACCATGCCCATACCTTAGAGATCTTCATTCAACCTCTCCTGGGATATTTTGTATCAATATATACATTTGTTTAACTGAAACCTGAGACTCCAGTGTTTTGTTGATCCGGCACCACCACAGCAGCTGTTAGATGCAGACAATGATTAGCATATAATGTGAGCACCTGGCAATTGATGACAATACTTGACACTGTGAGTACTGGCCATTTGAGCTCAAAGGCTCATATATTATGTGAGCGCCTGCGACATCCTGGCAGTAGCTGGAATCTGATGTGTGATGCAGTGCATTTGATGGCAGTAGCTGGGGACACATAAGACTTTTCACCATGGAAAAGTGACAACTGTTGACTTTGCTCATTCTTGATTATATCACACTCAGGAATATACTGCAAGAATGTGAAAACAGTAACCATAGAGATCCTACGCCCATACATGCTCCAGTTATTGGCGCTTGAATGGCGCTCATCTTATCCACACCAGTGTTTTCTATAAATGTTGTTTTATTCATGACAATAGCCTGGATAGGATAGGGCTATGTGAGCTGTGGGGGAATTTATGAAGTGTGTGCTGCGATCCAAAGATGCCGTTAGACTTGTCCGCTGGCATCCTGACCTTAGGCTTTCTGTACAAAATGAGGCCCATTCTTTCAAGTAGAGACCTACCGAGGGTTCTGAGGATAATCATATTGGCAAAATCGGATTACTGTGACGCCCTCTGGGGGAATTTCCCAGTGGACAGTGAAAAACCCAGCAGTTATTACAAAATTCAGCTTCGCCTTTAGTTATGGGCCCTAATCCACTAGAGGTCAGCTCCATTAGAGAAGGCGGGCGACAGAGTGAAATGAAAAATGTCAGCGTTGGCGCGTAAAAGGAATTTGGGAAAATTGCCAGGGTGCCTTAAAAACACAATGAGACAAAGCAATTGGCACTCCTACGCGGAGGTTTTTCTTAATGCAGAAAGTTGACACTTCACTTTGTCAATTGATTGAAATTGACGCCAGCGGGTATATTGCTGTGGTATGACAGGATAGCACATTCCCTCTTCATTTCTGCCTCCGCTAGACCATTGCTTGAGCACTATCCGAGAGTCTCTACTGCAATGTTGATTACTGTGGACCTTTCTTCCACAATGATTTTGCTTATGTACGCTGTGTTCCTGTTTTAATGGAAAGATTGTGTTCTGGATCAGGCACTTTACAGTTTCCATGATTGGGAAATGTATAATTGAGCAATTTAGTTTGAATATGCAGGACATAATGACGGTAGATGGTATGCACCCCAAGTTAAGGCCCTGGGCAATGCAGAGCCCGCTAACAAAGTTAAGGCCCTGGGCAATGCAGAGCCCGCTAACATGGGGCATTTAAAAGTTGTAATTGCCGACATATCTGGCATTTAGGCCAATTGAGTTAGTTAGCCAAACCTGGCATTTAGGTCAATTGTGCTAGTTAGCCATATTGGGCATCTGTATCCAGGACCCTCAAATCTAGGTGTTTGCGTTTGCTGTTGTGTTTGCAATGTAGGCTTTTCTCCCTCTATCTAAGAATCTCGAATCTACGTGTTTGTAATTTAGGCTTTTCTACCTCTATCCAAAATCTCAAATTTAGGTGTCTGCACTTACTGTTGTGTTCGCATGTTAGGGGTTTCTCTCTATCTCAAATCTGGATGTTTGAATTTGCTATTGTATTTGCAATTCAGGTGCTTCTTCCTCTAGCCAGGAATCTCGAATCTAGGTGTTTGAATTTGCTGTTGTGTTTGCAATTTAGGTGTTTCTCCCTCTATCCAGGAATCTCGAATTTAGGTGTCTGCATTTGCTGCTGTGTTTGCATGTTAGGTGTTCCTAACTCTGTATAGAATCTGGGAATTCGCCCCTCCATCCAGAACCGTGCTCAAGCTCTGGGTGTTCCACCACCTCTGCTGAGTTCAGCTCTAGCATCTCCTAGCATTACAACTACGCTCTGAGTGAAACAACAACAACTCCAGAACTATGCCTCCACATATAAGGTGCCCCAATTGTAGGTGCTCAAGCACCTCCACTGTACTTAGAATCTAGGAGTTGCTAGGGGTAGCTAGCAGAAAGTAGAAAGGTAGCCAAAAAAAACCAACGGTCTAATAACCCGAGAAGTGTAGACTTCACATAGACGGCACAAAGGATAAGGCCACCTAAGGTGCGCACCCAGGAACCACTCCCACCTCTGTCTCTTTAGATCCCCCCTCAACCCAATCTGCTAGCCAACAGACTATAATGTCCCCCCAACAATAACCACAGACCATTAAAGCCAAAAAGCAACCAGAAACAAAATATACAATGAAATCAGAAAAGAGTTGCACATAGGCAACAGCCCCTGCGACGGTAACACAAACTCCATAAACCAGAGGCTCTCATTCCTGATTGGCCCAAAGGAATCCAACGTTGTAATCTGGATGATAATAGGATTTAATACCTCCATTCTATTACTACTGAGTAGCTGCAGCATTAGATCATTCTTATCAACGTACTAATTTGATATACATGGAACAGATATCACCAGTAATGCTGTCATAGTAAATTAATGTATCAAAGTATTTCATTATCTTAACATTTATTTGACACAGAAGACAGGCTTTGTGGATTTTATTTTTAAAGAATGTATTCCACAAATGGAATATCCTCCCCTGTTCTTCAATAGTGCTGGGTGAAAGGACTTTTGAGGTGATTCACTCTTTAAAGAGACTCATAGGGCCTCATTACGACCCAGGCGGTAAGTAACCGCCTTTGTCGTACCTTTACCACCATGGCGTAAACTACGTTTACGCCATGGTGGTTGGCGGACTTACCGCCCCATTCCGAGGTGAGTGGGGCTGTAAGTCCCCATTAACCCATTTACCCTTCCCCATTCCCATTTTTGCCCCATAGGGCATAATGGGAGTGGGGAAGGCGTTAATTACGCCACCGTAAATTACGGTGGCGTAATTAACAACAAGGTCCCTTAGCGCCATGGATTTTAACACCTGCTAAAAGCAGGTGTTAAAACCTCCATGGCGCTAAGGGACCTCGGAATCAGGCGGTAAGGGCCGGCGCTGTTTACGCCGCCGTAAACCATTTCCGCCTGGGTCCTAATGAGGCCCATAATGTTTAAGAACCAGAGTTTGAACATTTTGAAAGATGGAGTTAGGCCAATGATATCTACCTGCTCAAAGTGCACATTGGGCTCCCCTTCTGTGGTTTATGTACCCATGTATAATGTGTGCTGGGTTAATCTAGCACCTGCTGCGGATGGTGCCCTAGGCATTCACCTAAAATACCGTTAATGTAGAACTGGTCTGGATTGAAACCTGATGTCTGCAGCAAACAGAGGGTTGCTGTTCATTGGATATAGTGTGGCAATTGAAGAGGTTTCTAAGGACCTCTAAATAGAAGCACCTAAACGTTTCTGTTTTTCACCATCTGTTCTCAGCACAGATTACATCCATATGTACATCCAGAAATGGAGGCATAAATCAAGAAAAGAGTGTGATGCAGGTGGGTCAAAAGTATGGACCTCAGCATACTGTCAATTACTCAAGCAGTGGATGTGGTAAAATCTTTTGGTGTCATGGATAATGAAAGATAAGTGTTCTCTGTCTCAGATGGCTCAAGCATGAGGCAATGAGGAGACATCCTATATCGGATGTCGAAAAGCTAGACAAAATTGCAGGATTGTTTTGAAAGGGGTTGGAGGGGAGATATGGAGAAGATGTGACTGTCATATGCATGTATGATGTAGGAGAATCTAAATGAGGAGACAGTGTTGCAGAGGACTTTATTTAGAAATTAAGACATGAACAAATCAGGATATGCCCATGGCTTCCGAGATTTGCGACCTTACACATTATTCACAAAGCCTAAAGTTCGAACATATCTGGAACTGGCTGTACAAATATGGTCCATAAAGATTAGCAGCAGGGCATCTCACAGATGCTCAGGCCAGATTCAGATTTGCGCTAGGCTTTATGAATCAGGTATAAGCCCAACGGAATCTGAGCTGTTCAGAGCATCTCCTGATTTGCTCCAGTGAAAATCTTTGTGAATCTGGCCCAAAGAGTCCAGGCTTTTTGAACCCTACTGAAGGATGTCTGAAGTGATGCAATTGAAAGCATGATAATATGGGAAAGGAGGCTCCCGAAGAGGTTTGATGCACCTCTTAGTCTATCATGCCACTTTTGCATCACTCACTATTGTGAGCTATGCACTACCAAGCAACCATAACAAAAACAGTGACAAAGAGCATAACAAAAACAATCCAATAACAGGAGAGAGTTATCACAAAGCTGAGCCAGAGATGCCATCATCAGAGGCTCTCAATAGGAAGATGTGGAGGTCAATGGTGCCAAAGGCAGAGAAAGTCAGTGCAAGAAGGATAGTGAAATACAGCGGTGGTGATATAGTTCGATATCTGGGGCAGTGCTTGTTTTGCAGTTTTGGGGACATATTTCTTCAGAACCCAGATTGCAAGGGGTTGTCTATGCAATCACCCCTTCAGCTTAAGCCTTTAAACTGCGGAAAACAGGGGGCAAATTGGAATGCCCGACAGATAACTCATTGGCATTGGATGAGAGTTCAAGAAGGTGTAGCATCTTCCCTCAGAAAATTACTTGATCTACAATCAGGTGACCACGCCTGGAAATAGGATTTCTGAAGTGTTCGGAAAGGATGTGCAACCCTGGATTACATCTACCAGGAGATGTATACCCAGGAAAGGGTGTTTGCTGCTGGTTTCTATACAGATTACCGGAGAAATGTTTCTTTATAGTCACAGTAAGAACCGCCAACTAGCGGACTACAAGAAGATAACGATGTCCTAGGCTCTCTGAGAATTGTGGTGCAAACTGGCACATAGGACTCCGTTGTAATGAAAACGAAAACTATAAACTATTGACTTTTACTGTGCGGACACTAGAAATGGTTGCCCAGAAGAAGAATGATTTGTTGGTGTATGTATTTATTCTTTTTTATAATGTGCCACATTGCAAGCAAGCAGCTTCAGGGAGCAGTCCAATGTTAGTGATGAGGCAGGGTACACCTGACCCTTGGTTCAAACAAATGGTTGGAAAACAGATGGATGTTTGTTTCTTTGGACCATGAGGACAGGTTTTGAGAGGTGGTACACTAAAGGTCTGTAATTGCACCTTTTGAGTGGGATCCTAAAAAGGACTATCTACATACACGTGTTCCCTGGAGAAATAATGGAAACAATAACGAAAGGTGGATCAACATTGTGTCTGCATATATGAAAGACAAGCGAAATAAACGTGGGCTTGTATAGAAAACTGTAAAAAGTTCAGATTTGGTGATATGGGGCATACGAGATAACCCATAAACTCCTCAAGGGGAACTGCTTATGTGATGTGAGATTAGTAAGGCAGGCACATAAGGAATGCTTGTGAGCCTTTTGGTGCCTCCGCAGAAATACAATAATAAGGTGATATTGCTCATGACAGCTGTGGGTGAATGGGAATTTTTAAGCTACTCGCCATCCTGCTGGGTCAAAGCAGGACAAAGGCCTTTTTGATATGATATGATATGATAGTTTATTTGTATAACGCCTCTACACAATGTGTTTCAAAGCGCTTCAAGGCAAGGGAGGCAACAAGGAAAAAATACAATGATTTTCTTACAAGCCATGAACAGTAAGTATGTGAAATTAACTATCATACTCGGCCTGATGACATTTCAGATAGAGCAAGCACTAAGACATAGATAAGGAAGGGAGGGGGAGAGTGGGAAGGAAATGGAAACAGACAGGCAGGCGACTACCATACTAGGCCTGCCGACATTTCTGGTAGAGCCAGAGAAAAACAAAAGGTGAGGGAGAGGGGTGCAGAAAGGGAGGGGAGGAACAAAACAAGCGACTATCATACTAGGCCTGATGACATTTCAGATAGTGCCGGGGGGGGGTGTAGCAAAGGGGCAGGGGGGGAGACAGACGAAGTTGTATCATACTAGGTCCAGGGACACTTCTGATAGAGTAAGTGCATAGAAGAAAGTAAGGGAAGGAGGGGAGGAGATAGGGAAAGGGAGAGGAGAAGAGAACAGAGAACAAGCACTCAAAAAGAGTGGAGAAGCAAGAGGCGAGAGCGAATACAATTTTCTGGACAGAACTAGCCTCTCTTCAACCACCCACACTCATAGCCCAATAGGGAACGAATTTCTGACACCTTTCGACTGCACGACACAGACACTAGAGGCAGTTTGGCCGGGCATCAGCCGAAGAAAATGTGAAGTTCAGCATCCAAGACTAGCTAAAACATTTATTGATTTATTGAAATTCAAGGTGACTGTGGATCCGCAAAGCTTATGCAATTTTCTCTTGCAAATGTGTCTAAGGCCAGGACTATTAATACGCATTTGTGACTAGTGTGGTAGATCAGAGTCAGGGGATGGACACAGTGGCATGATCTTCAAATACCTTTATTCTTTCTTTAATGTAAAAATATCTAACCTTTCCATGACCATTATAGTTTAAAAACTACCATAAAAGGAAACAAGTAAAAGAGTGCTCGTCAGGATCTCTTACATAAATTAAGTCCTTGGTCCAGAATTCTATTCTGAGCTAGTATCTTTGCATATCTCTACAAATGATAATACAATTACAACCAAAAGTTACTTTATATTGCTCAATGGAAGGGGTGGCTGATGGCATCTGACCCTTGCTTCTTTGGTCTCTTTATCATAGGCCTTTGTCTATCTTCACAGTTCCAGTTTATATAGAGTTTGTGTAATGATGGAGTGCTGTGCCTGAACGCGAAGTAGGGTTTACTTGGCTTCTCCTTCAAAATGATAATTCTCACAGTCCTTCTCCTTTAGGCAGACGTTTGTCTCTTTTGCATCTTTCTTGCTCCCCTCCACTCTGGGGTTCTCTCAGTCTCTTTCTCCCCACTCTGGTACTCCACTTCTTCTCATGCCTCACTCTGGGGTTCTTCCCTCCTTTCCCCACTCTGGGGCTCTGCTCTTTTCCATTCCCCACCCTGGGGCTGGTCTATTCTTTCCACTGTGAGGCTTTTCTTCTCTCTCCTCACTCTGAGTTTCTCTCTGACTTAGTCCCCAATCTGCCACTCCTCTGTTCTTCCCCCGCTTTGGGGCTCCTCGCATTCCTCCTTCCTACTTTGGGACTGTTCCATTCTCTCCCTGGTATGGGGCTTATTTTCACCCCATGGGATCACTTTCTCTCTTGCTCCCCACTCTGGTGCTTCTCTGGTCTTTCCATGCTCTGGGATTTGTCTCTTTCTCTCTCATCATGCCGCCCTTCTCCCATTCCTCTGAAGCGACTTCATACCTGTTCCTGATGAACGGTGCTCCCTGGGAGGGGTGTCTAGTACATACGGCTCTCCTCTTGCAGCTTAGCTGCTTACGCGACTCATCAACCAGACTACCTGTCGGCCAATAAGGGATTTTCATTCCCGCTTGATCAACGTGGGGCTCTTTACATTTCTCCACTGGGTGTTGCCTCAGCCTGCTGAGGTACCCCGTTGTGCTGGCCACACCGGACGGTCACCGTTACACGTTCGTGGGATCTGGCTGCACTCACATAGTGCACGCTGCTAGCCGGGACGCCATGTCTGGTGTTCTCACTCTCCTACCGGCCACACCTCCTATGTGCACTGCAGCACAATTGAACCCTGAGGGTTCTGCAGAATCACCCTTCTGATTGGCTCATTCACTGACGCTCCCCCATGGAGGCTGATTTCTTCTTCTCTCTGCTGTCTTTGATGAGTACTGGCTAAGGTTTGTGCTAGAAGCCAAGTCAGCCATTGGAAAAAGGGGTCCTGTCTTCTCATACACCTTAGCACCTACATAGCCCATAAACGTGTCTGGGATTTCCCTCTGCCCTAACGGGGAGATACCTCCAGTGGGATCCTGCTTAGCCTGTCTTGTAGGGGATGTTGAGAGTTGCAGGCTCACCTTCCTGTTCCCATAGGGGGTGTATCCCCCTTGGTGAGAGGTGAGGAACTCTGTGGATTTTTCACACTAGATAATACATCCCTTGCTACAAACATAAGCACTGACACCCATTCCAAGGGTTATGTGGGACACGGTTTATGACTTGCACTAGAGATCTTCAAAAGGTGCTGCTTGGCAGATTGCCCTAACCGGGGAAGGAAAGGGAATGTCTGTAATGTTGTCTCCTGTGCTAAACTACAATTTGAGGGGGCTCTCCTTTGGAATGAAGAGTGCTCCTGAGACATTTTGAAAGCTGGTTAACAATGTGCTGCCGGGGTGGATGAATCAGGTGTGGCAGATCCTGATGCATTTAGATCCACTCCAGAGGCAGCTCCATTAGGTTGGTCTGGATGACTCCTTGGCACAGTAGTTATCTCCTGCTATTTCAGATGTACGTAGAACAGCAGATTCCTGGGTTCAAGCTGGATGTTCTATCATTGCCCATTGTTCTCAATTCTAGTGTCTCTTCTATCTATTCTCAGATATGTGAGACCTTGACTTTTCTAAAGGTTCAGGCCTTTCAATGTACGAGCTCTGTAACTGCTCTTAGATGTAACCCCAATTGTAATAATGCCCAGAAACCTGAATATCTGTGACAGTTCCCTATCAAACAGATCTATCTCACATAAGCGATTTTACAAGCTTCCTGAGGACACAGCCTCCTTGGGAGTCCATCATGTCACTTATCTCGGTGTAGTTCACCTTTCGATTGTACTTGTGTCACCTTTCCTAATATCCATGAATACCCATATCTATATGCAGGGGTGAAGTCCTTCAAATCAAATTGAGGGGACTCATCAACAAACGAATGAGATGTGGCGTGGCCAGAAATGATCATCTCAAGGTAAAATATGCAAATTTCATTAAATTGGCTTTGCAAAACCACCCAAATTGCACAGCACGAATGGCATTTGCCTTCCATAAAATCAACACACACAAAACCAAGAGAGGATATTTTCTTCTAATAGTGCGTTTGAAAACATTAAAAGGTGTGCATGTTTTAAACTCCAAGAACGAATACACATGTTTTCCCCGGAACTTGCAGTACCGAAACGTGACATTTCACCTTTAGTTGTTTGTTATTCTTCATCAGGTTATTTAGTGCAGTGGTGAAGTGTCTGGCCTACAAACCCGACGACGCGGTTTGATTCCAGAGGTCGGCTTTAATTCATAAATTCAAAGAGGACATTCGATGTTTCTCATTTTAGCTGGGGGGGACTGAGTCCACCCTCTGAATAAAGTGGGTGGACTCCGTCCCCCACGTGTACCCTCGACTTGAGCACTGTCTGGCATCCAGTGGAAAGCAAATAGTGTGTATAGTATATACAGTGATCACAGAAGCATGCTCCTCCCTACCTATTCTGGTGTAAAAAACCTAATATGTGTGACCAGATAACTAAATGGCACAAGGATACAACTGTTACCATTGTCACCTTCAATTGACAAACCAATGTGTTTTGTGAGTTGCAGTCTTAATTGTCTTCAGTTGTACACATTGGACATAAGCACCAGATCTAATGATTTGTTAAGGAACAAATCAGGATTGGAAAACAGGTACCCCATTGATGTAAAATGAGTCGAGTGAACCCTAAACATAATATGGATCCAGAGTAAGAGTTTGAGATTCTGGACCTTTGTTCGTTTGCTCTGCACATTGCAGTGGGCACGGCTCCACATGCTGTTTTTTCTTTTTTGGTAACAGTAAAGTATTTAATTTTACAGCTTGCACAACCCGTGTACAAATGTAAGGTACAAGGCTATGTTACTATAAGACTGGTTAAGACAAACACACCTGTACACAAGAGCCACTGAATGATAGTCCTGACTGAATCTCTAGTTGAGAGGTTTGCAGGAGAACACCAACATGTTGCCTTTGTATAGATTGTATTTGTGGGTATCTTGACACCCACTAGGGACATTCAGGAATCATAGGAACATGGTTGCAAGCCACAGATGTTCACAAAAGGTTATACATTGAGGGTGAACATGTGCAAACAATAAACAATATAACAGGGTTTCTGTTAGAGGAAAGGATTCAGGAAAGGAGAGGAGGGAAAGAGGCCATTGTACTGTGATGAGACTAGACATAGCGCTTACTGTAGCATGAAGAATAAGAGTGCTACTGCATTTGTACATTATACAAATAAGATTGTTCATTAGCTGCTGCAATTAGCTGGATCACTGGGTAGTCTGAAACAGAGTGAGATACACAGAGGCGTTTGTAGTAGGCGTGTGGGGTGGCTATAGCCCCGGGTCTTTTGGTTGTAGCCCCGGATAGAAGCTCAGGGGCTACAACCAAAAGGCTAGCTAGCCCCAGTCCCAACATCAGCGTAGCCCTTTTCCAGGCTTAGCAACACCCCTGGAGGTGCATAACTACCAATTTTTCAGTTTGCAATTTTGAATCTGGGCTGTAATGACTCCTTTTGCCTTTTGTCCAAAGTAGATCAAATGAGTGGCATCAATTATGAACATTTTTAAACATTAGTCAAGAGAAGGGATTTCAATTGATAAGTAACCTAATCTTTTCTTCTTGACAATGTACCTTAATATGAAAGCGCAATAGGTCAATGATCCTGCTGCAGAGGTCTGTGCGCACATTGAGGTGCATCCAGTAAACACGATTTATCGTCACATCCTTCGGAAGTGGAGAGGAAATTGATTCCCTTTTACACAACACATTGACAATATAGAGGATGTGCACTAGCAAAGGTATCATTTACAATGGATCAGATAAGTGGAGGGGGAGAGGAAATGAGGAACTTGGGAGTGGACAAGGCAAGTATAGGGGCAATTGAGATATAACCATGTGATAAGGAGAGAAGCAGAAAGGAACATAACTAGCAAATGGTGGCGAAAGGAGAGATGGCATGGAAGAAAGATGTGGGCTTGGACTGGAATGTGTTTGGGGGCATGAGAACACTGCCACCACTGTTGTCACCCAGCTGTCTCAGCTCAGCACCAAATCCCAACCTTACATACTTTTTACAGAGGTTCCCAAGGATCAAAGGGAACAACGTTGGGCAGTGGTTCCCATCTGAAACTGCTTTTCAAGCTGACTTTTCAAACCGCTTCAAGATCCGTATAACTGCCCCTGACAGTCTAGCCTTTTTCGATCTGCGTTGAAACTTTTTCAAGCAGCCAACTTGACCACATGCCTGCTCTCCAACTGGCTCGAGCTGGCTGGCATTGCAGAACCGCATTGCGTTGTTGGTTTACATTACACTGTCTCAACCGTCTCTGTGCCAACTTGACACACTAGGTAGTGCCAGTCTCAACCATCTCAATTCTGAAAGTGCCAAGAAGCCTGGCTTGACGCAATCAAGCTCCAAGAAAAAGAGTTAAGGGTATAGGGTACCATTCCCCTGGATCTAGTTCTAAGGACTCGATTGACATTTAAGACCCCACTCTTTGCCTTTTAAAGAAATCTGAAAGAGTCTTCATACCCAGAGAACCCCTTCCAAACAAACTTTGGAATAATCTGTGTCTTCTTTTACTGGTGTGGTTGCTAGTGTTTTTGTGGTGTGTTTCCATTTTTTGTTTCATTAAAGACAGCTATTTATTTCTAGAATATTGATTAGACCACAACATTATTGTTGTTTTAGATGCTCCCTTGCTGGCTCATACCCCTGTTGCCAACCCATGCTACCCTAAATAGGCTCCTGCTCAGCCCTCTCACTTCTACAACTGAACTGTGTTCCCAATCATAAAGGTAAAACAGGCCGAACCAAGAGATGTACCTGCTTTGCCTTTTGTGGAAACGTCGGCTGAGGGAAGGCTGGACTCTAGGATGGGGGTATGAATGTGAAACAATAGCAACCCAAACAGCAATTGTACAACAGTTCCAAAATATAAGAATGTCCAATCAAGATTCTATAAAAACAAATAAGTTATACAACTGCACTAAAAACCTGCCCCTCTAAAGGAAGACTGAAATGTCCATGTCAGTGACAGTGATAAGTTTTTCAAGGTATAGAAAAGCAAAAAATGTGACAATGGTTCAAAAGAACATGTCTTTTGTAGAAAAAGGTGCAGAAAAGGAATGAGTTGTATCATTCATGTTGTGCCTGTTTCACCTTAATGATTGAGATCATTGCTTGTCTAGCATTAGTGAGGTTCTGCGCTGGAGTTTATAAACCAATTTGAATCCCTGTACGCTTGCAGAGCAGTAGCCATTTAGTCACACTGGTGGCAAACGACTGGATCCAGATTGGGCTTTGCCTATAGTCTAGTCAGTCATGTAACATTACTGAAACACAGCTGGGTGATATTTGTAGTGTGGAACTGAAACTGGTTTAACTAAAGGGCTTGAAAGCTAACACTCTTCACAATATGTGTCAGGAAAGTGGACTCCCCCTAGCCAGTAAGGTTTGTAAGCCTGAAATGCTGAAAAGACTCCAAGCTTTAGAAGAATCATGGGTAGTCGAGGTGATCCAACGGGAGGTCATGACCTTGATCCCAAATGCCAGTTACCCATTTCAGTAGGGGCATGTCAGAGGTGGGACTCGTCAGTGATAGCTATTCCTGCCATTCTTCCCAAAGGGTTGGTAGTATGGTTTAGAAAATATCCCAGGTATCAGTTTGGTCTCAAGGTTCAGTTAGGCCACATCTTTTACCCAGGTCCTGGGTTCCTAGAGACATAGTGCCCTGCTCACTCTTCCAGAGTCCAAGGACCATTGTGCTCAGCAGACTTTCACAGCGACAGATACTCTCACCCTCTGTTGGCGTAGCCATCTAGACGCGGATCTTCTGTGACACTTTCTCACAGATTCCCAAGTCTCTTGGGTTCCTGTGCCTCTGCCACTTCTCCAAGCTCCTCACATGCCTCTTGGGCTAGTTCTTCTCTTAGTCCTGCAGGGATGCTTAGCTCTCTTCAGCCCCTGATCTCTGCCTGGCACCTCAGCTCTCCTGGCTCCCTGAGCTGGCTATGGCAGTCGCTTGGCTCTTGTAGAGAATATTCATGTAAATGAAGTGTGGATGATTCAAGTACATAAATATTGTACTGTTGTTCTGCAGATTAAACTGCAGTTTAAATAAAAGAAGGCCTGAGAGTGAAAACAGCAGCTGCAAATCTACTGTTCAAAGACACACTTTTTTTACATTCACACATTGGGCCCAAGCAATTTAAATGTGATTGCTACTGTTCACCATTTATATACGCATGCATCACTTATCAAGTTTTGTGTACATTGGGTAACTGACAACTGAAATGCCATGAAAAGGGTTAACATTGTGTAGCTTAAAAAACGTAATTGTGTTGTCTCTTGAAACAGCGGACAATTGCAAAGCATCTTATTTTCCCATGAATTTGAAAAAGTTTCCATTAATACCTAGTGTGACGAAAGGACTTCTGCTCTATAGGAGTGTAAGGATAAGTATTGGCTAAACACTGTGCTCAGCCCTCACACTTCTACAAACCAAAACTGTCCCCAATCATAAAGGTAAAATAGATCCAGTCAAGAGATATATCTCCCGTATGTTTTTGTGGTACTGTGGGCTGAGGGAAGGCGTTACTCCCAGATGGGATGTGAATGTGAGCCGGCAGCAACCTAAACAGCAACAGTACAACAGTTCCTAAATAAAAGAAAGTCCAGTCAAGGTTCTATAAAAAACAAATCAATTATACAAATAATTACGCTAAAATCCCACTCCTCTGAAGGAAGACAGAGAAATGTCCATGTCAGAGAAATTGATACTTTTTGAGGAGAGAGAAAGGCAAGAAATGTGACAATGACTCAAAAGGATACGTCTTTAATGGGGAAAAAGGCGCAAAAATGACTAAACAGTCTCTATGGACCCAAAGGAAAAGGTGGATATGGAGGACAGGGTCAATTGAAAGTACCCGATTCCAATCTTAAAGGTTCAACGGGTTCAAACCATGCATTCAACTTGTACCGACTTTTTGGTCAAACCAGGTTCTGGTGTGGCAAGTAGTGCTGGTTCAAGGGACGAGCTGTCATCAAGATAGTTTGAAACGGTTTCAGAGTGGCATTTGGGTAGTGCAATTCTGACAGCTCTCTAGGGTCAGTTCAATTGTCGAGTGAGTTCAAGACACTGGTAACCGCTGATTCAGGTCAGCGAGTGGTGCGAGGCTCCAGTGGGTTCAAGTCGAAGTCTGGTGGTTCAAAGCTGTGTCCTTGATGATTCGATGTAAGGTTTGAAGAAGCAAGTTCCAGTTTGTATGCAATGGCAAGCTGGTTGTTCAAGTCAAACAGGGGACATGCTCTGCTTGGTAGGATGCAGAGGTGAGCTGGTTCAGCCGTGGCGGTTTGCAGTTTGACAGAATGCCAAAAGCAGCATTGGTGGGTCCCTCTGATTCGAGTATGGTGAACACAGGTCAAATGCGATTTGAAAGGTTTGAGGTGGTGGAACAGGGGCCTGAGCTGTTTTTATTTCCAGATGATGTGAGGCCCACTGCAAGGACACTAGAGCAAGGTAACTCCTTTCAGGCCCTGCCCTCCCAACCTACAGAGTTTTGCAAGCAGAGTGGCAACCTTTGATCCTCAGCAAGAGTCACCCAGTCTGCCCTGGGCGTGAG
Source organism: Ambystoma mexicanum (assembly GCF_040938575.1). Lineage (NCBI taxonomy): Eukaryota > Metazoa > Chordata > Amphibia > Caudata > Ambystomatidae > Ambystoma > Ambystoma mexicanum. The sequence continues at coordinate 1,102,868,491 of NC_090930.1, read as the reverse complement.
CAAGGGGCAGATCTTGCCTCAGCCTTGGATCACTTCTTCTTTACGTCAATGGCTGAGGGTGTTGGAAAGATCTACTTGGCCAGAAGTGTTCCATATTGATTGCATGGTCCAAACGTGAATCATCAAAGAAATGGGAGAAACCCTCTTATATAGGCAAAGGACAACAGGGGATTGGTGGAAGGAAAGCCTGCTTTTAGTAGTCCAATCCTCATCCATGATATTCTGACGTCATACCTGGAGTGCCTTGTTCAGCAGAAAGTGGTGGGGACAGGAAGGGGAGAAAAGCCAGCAGAAAGGCAAGATGGAGGAACCCTTCTTCAAACCCACCTGTGTTCGCTGGCTGTCCTAACTCTGCACTCTTCGGAGTCTGCAACTTCAAAAGGCCAGTAGAGTAACTTTGCTGAAAATGTTGCGGGGGACATTAGATCTAATTGAAAGGGGACCCTGCCAAAATAGTGGGACAAAATGGTGTGCCACAAGCGTTGGGGGGACAAACACCCTTGTCCCCCCTAAAATAATGCCCATGCAAAAGGCTATCTGTTGCGCAACCCCCTAGTGTCAGGCAGCCTTTTAAGATGCACTTGACTCTTTGGAGCGAGCCTCCAAGGTGCCTCCAGCTGTGATGTTCCAGACCTGGCAAGAGGGCATTACCTTTGTTCTTAGAGAGTCAAAAGAAACAGGAATCTTGCCCTATTTTCTCATAAACTGGAATGCACACAGGCAGGAGCAAGAAATCCACACAGCCTCACACAGCTGTCTGAGCTAACATGGTTTATTCTGGTGTGCTAGAGCTCAGATATGGCTTTAATAATTATGTGAACTTTCAGCCACCATGCTCCAACTAAGGTATGGCTTATGTTTAAATATTAAACTGCAGGATGATAGTTCAACATAATTATGTGTTTTTGGGGCAGAGGTGCAGATTTAAATGCAGCCTCTGTACTGCAATTACTTGTTGTCAAGGCAGCTGTCAAAGATCATCTGTGACCTTCGAACCTGCCCTGTGCCACTGAAGAGCAAGTGCTGCAGATCAGGGGACTGATGCAGCATGGCATACGTGCCACTAGGGTTTTGGCATGGAGCTCCCGGAAAGGCGTGTCTGGTTAGCAGATCAGGGATGTCATTCGGGGGTCACTAGGGGTCGCAGCTGCGACCCTCGGCCATTACCTTGAAACCCCTGGCCCCTCAGTTGTGACCCTTGGCCAGTGCTGCCACCATCTCAAGGACCGATCGAGTGGTGTGGTCCATCGCACAGGGGCACCTCAAATCTCTTAAGTTCTAGTGTGTGTGTCTATTACACCAGAGTCGACTTTCTGGCCGCCTGGGTTGTCTTTGAGCCCCAGTCCAAGATGGTTTGTGGGTGGAATGGCCTGGCATGAGGGCGGCACAGCACCCATGCAATCATGCTCACATCGCTAGCCATCCTATCAAATAGCAAAACAATGTGAATGAGGCTGAGTCCATCACCAATCATTGAGCCAAAAAAGTAGCGATGGGGATGGCTCCTACGTGTGCAATGGCATTCAGTGAGTCGGTGCAGAGAGGAGCTGACGGTTACAGCATTGAGTGAGTGCTTCCCCCAGACCCTATTTCCCTGTGAAATGCCAAAGCCGACCCTCCCTGAAGGGACCGAGGCACCACAGTGTACCCGCCACCTCCCAGGGCAGCCAGCAGCCACAGGTGTCTGCAGGAGCACATCACCCTTTGATTATAATCTTCTATTAAAGGTAGGTATATTACGGAAAATATGTTGGAGTTGCTTGTTTCTGTGCAGTGGGTGTGGGGACATGGCCTGGCAGTTTGGCGCAGCATTACCAAGTGCCCTAGGTCTGTCTTCTCCAGCTCTGTTTTGTACCCTTTTCTTGCACACTTCGGGGCCTGATTTACAAAATCATTCTTCATTTGTGAAATCCCGTTGGAAAACATTTTGGTAATCAGGCTCTTCTACTTTCATAGTTTCTTGCCGTACTCCGAAATTCTCCTAAAGTCCCCCGGCCCGATCATCCTAACACTGCCTTGGTGTATAAAATGTGCACACTATGTGGCCTCTGGCCAGGGACATCTTAAGCACTTTGGGGGCCTGGGGCACGGACACCTCTTGGGCCCCCTCCAACAGACAAAAGGAATTAAGGGATATAGAACGTCTAGAACGCCGCACCCCATGTGGCGATACCGACCCATAGCTTGATATGCTGCCTCGCAGAGCTCAAAATAAGCATGGTATTCTCCCTTTCATTCATGTTGTAACAGAGTGATAAACAAGTAGCATTCCAAGGGGAACATTAGCAGTCTATGACGAGGGGACTTGTGTTCAAGCATAGGTACAGAAAACATTTTATCAATAGCAGCCATGTGGAAGGTATACTGGACATAGTATAACTGCAGGACACAGATTTTATGACAAAGGTGCACATAATCCAGAATAGTCAAAAGACTCAGACTAGCTACCTCAGAGACAGCAAAAACGCTCAAGTATGGATACAGGCGACCAATGGGAAGCAATGATAAAACTCCACATACCATAGCATAGAGAGTGGATGACGATTTGAAGATACCAGGAAGGTGTCTGTATCCAGACAGACTTAGATTAAAAGTGGGGCATGGTTTTCAAGCAGTGTTGCCATTCGAGAGCAAATAAACAGGTGGCTGTGATGTGTAATATATCAATGCTCACTATCATTATAGAGGAAGCAACACTATATATATAACCAGTGAAACCCTGAGTGAGTCTTTTTTAAAGATCATACCCTAAGATCAAAATCACTCTGAAGGGCTGACAGGTTTAGGGACTTGCAATTTTGACAGGTGAGGAAATACAAGATTAAATGAGATACCCAGGATCACACATTGATTAAGAGGTGAAGCTGGGATTCGTTCCCACTCTGCAATTTCTGCTCTTTACCAATTTCTTTTCTAGTTTTTACCCTGAACTAAAATAATCCCATTTTACACAACTGACTTGGAAAATATGAAAATCACATAACCCAATATAAACATTTTAAAAAACAAAATGTTATAGAAACATATTATACAAAATGAGAAAGATTCTAGCTTAATTGTCTCCATCAAGTATATAAATACCAGTATACTAATGGGTGTGATCTTAAAAGATTTCAGATAGGTTTCTCTTTTGTATTTTAAACCTTTAAATACACCCCAAACACAGGCTTTGGCAATGGTATTTAAAAACGTTCAGAAAAACCTTTGGATGGTACAAAAAAGCAAACCGGTTTGTTGTCAAATAAGCAGACCTTAAAATATGCTTATACGAAGCCTGCACTATCTGGTTTACTCTCTTCTGTCTAGAACTCCTTCCACTCAAATGGCCTACATCATAGGAAAGATCAGGTAATTGGCCAAAAAATACCACCAGTATGTGAGAAGCAAACCTTTTCATAGAAGGCATTAGAGTACTGTCACTGTCAGTGATATAACATGTTTCCAGGATCACTGTATCATCTGCTGGCAAAGCCAGGATGCAACCATGAATGCTTTGGTTCCACAGTCTGGAATGTGGACACATAAACATCTCTACCACTTTATTGTCATCATTGTAGGTGCAGGCCTAGGGTTTACAACCCCCCATCTAAACAAACCAATTTCTGGACCTTCACCATACTGACACTATGCTAGTTTCTATAGCAACCGCTGTCTGGTGCAGGTACATTGGTGATGAGAACACCTGGAGTGCTATAAAACAAAGTACATATACATGCATGCTTAACAACTTCATGCATTTGAAATGCTGAGTCGGCCTTGCTGGAATTTGGTATTGTAATCATGCATATGAACGCATATCTCTGCAACGATAATGATGTGTTATTTATATAGCGCCTTGATCCAAAATGCTTTACAGAGCACATATTTACATACAATATCACCTAACCGAAATTGGTACTCATTTATTGACCTCGGAAGGATAAAAGGCTGAGTTGGCCTTGCTGGGATTCGAACCTGCTACCTGCAGATCAGGCTCAGATCGCAGCAGCAAGGCCTCAACCTGCTGGGCTATCTTACCAGCTTGCAATGAGTGCTTAACACACTGAGCTATCCTCTGAATCATCGGGGCACTCAAATGTGTCAATATGTATTTCAACTTTGGCTGTTGCACATGATCAATATAATGCCCACAGAAAGGTGAGAATGCTCCAGGTGTTGTGCCATGCAAACTATGCATACCACAGTGGACATAGCATTACAGGATGAAAAGATCAGAACAAAATGTACGTGTCAACAACAGACAGTAAATATGTTTAGCCTTGGCAGCACACCATAGAAAATCCTGATGCGATACTTAATTTTGTTGATTTAGGGAAACAGACTTTTTTTAAAAATAAGGCTCCTTCTTGGGGCCCCATCCAGGCAAGTGCCCCTTTTGCCCTCCCATAAAGACGTCTCGGCCTCTGGCTGGTGCACCATGTATGCACAGTCGATTCCAGTGCCACAAATGTTGGCAAGTCCGACGGTATGTGGAACGCAGCAGCCACCAGCAGGCGCTCTTTCATGGTGAGCACCGGCACCACAGGATGTGTTTCTTTGGTCTGCATTTTATTCTTTTATTCCCCGCTGAAATGTCCATATAAAGTACCCTCGTTACACAGAATGCCTCACCCAAATGCCGCCCTCTGAACTGACAGCCTGGTGTGAGGTGAAACGTAACCAGAGCAGATTTGTCAGGAGATGATACCATCTGGAAGGCAATCGCAGAGCAAACTACCTGCCAAAGTTCCTTTGATGCCTAGCCATGTTCAGTTCATGTCCTGCCCTTCGGAAGTGTGAAGGAACAGATCCATACTCTTATGTGTTGTCATCAGCCAGGCTAATAGACAGTTCAATTTATGCACTGCTTCTTACATGTTCGCATTCAGTGGCGCCACACCATTGAGCTCACTGTGCTCTAGTTCCAGCACCCTTGGACATTTTGGGCTATGTTGACTCGACTTGGCCGACCTGCAGAGCCGTGGCCGGACACAGCAGGACACAGACGTTTGAATATTTAGGCCCCTTTTCCCCACATATTATTTAGCCTAGGTCAGTGGTCTTCAAACTTCTTTGGCCTGGGCCCCCCCTGAGCAAAGTTTGGGCAGGCCGGGTCCCCCCAAAAGTGCCAGATGGACAGTATGTAGAAATCGCTATGAACTTTTTTGTGCCGTCACCGCACCCTACTCCCAGTACAGACCCTGGGCTCTCCCCACCCTACTCCCACCACTATCCCAGTGCTGCCGCCCATCCTGCTCCCACCTCAGTCCCATAACACAAGCATACACTCATCCATACACATATTTAAATAAAAAATAAATCACCACAAACGTACCTTCTGCAGGGGCCTGTGTGTGGTTGCTAAAATGCCCCGCTCCAGATTGCTCTGCCCGTATGTGCAAGGAGGCGCAGGAGCACCCCCTCGCACATACGTACATGCAGTGTCCCAGCCAGCATTTCCAATGAGCTATGCAAGGCTGGCAAAGCAAAACACTGCCAGCGTTGCATGGCTCAGTGATCATGTGCGGCTGGGGAAATGAACTGTCAAAGGCAAACAGTGTTTCCCTTTGACTGTTCAGCCAGCCCAGGAGCACTCCCTCAGCTGGAAAAAGCAGCTGAGGGAGTGCTCAGTGTTTCACTGGGCTGGCTCCGCCATAATGGGTGAGGTGGCCAGTGGGTGGATGCCCCCACACCCATTACGGATGAGCCGCCAGGCTTGGACTGGCCTATAGGGCAATAGGGCGATGACCATACCAAAAATGCAAAATGCTAGTGTTGGCCAGTCAAAATGGGGCACTTTTTTTGGCCAATGTGGCCCAGTTTGAGGAGTTACTTCACTATGCAGCTAGTAGTTTTGACCATTGTTGCTGAATAAATATTCTTTAAATATCAAACTTTGTTTACATTTGAAAAAACAACTCCTTGGGTACTAATCAAACAGTCTGTGACTAAAGGACTGAATATCCATTTGCAACTGCTGGCCCTTTTTTCATTGGTGCCTAAGACCGTTTTATGGTCCAGTCTGACCATGTGAGTCTCCCCTTCACATTTCCTCCAATCTAAAAAAAAAAAAAAAACGTTTTTTTTTTTTTACACATTTCATGCTGGGCTCTGGCGCCCCCCCTGGGATGCGCCCGCGCCCCCCTGGGGTGGGGGCGGGGTGCCCCACAGTTTGAAGACCTCTGGCCTAGGTGGACCCCTGTTCACATTTGAATGTTGCTATGTTCCATGATATCAAGCAATGGCGGCAGCAGTCATATGCTCCAGAGTGGAAGAACAAAGTTGAGGATGGGATCAAACATGAGAATGCCAAGAACGCCACTACAGAATGTGTACAGAAGACACACACAAGCTCCTGTTATCTCTTTAGCGTCTAAAAGGTTCATTGTTTGAGCTAAGCAAGGCTTTAGTGCTGTCAAGATGTTCATTGCAGAACTAGAAAACAAAGAGAATGAGACGATCCGATTCAGCAGCATCTCGGGAGAGAAATAGCAAATCAATAGTCTGCCTGCATGCAGAATTTACAGCGGTCTGCTGGCTGCTCCCCCGTCCGGCTCAGCCCGCTGGAGGCGAGCACGCCCTCCCACTCCTCCTCTCTCACCGTACCACTGCCAGCTTCAAACAATGGCCTGCGTGCTGCGGCGGCACAAACGGAAAACTTCTCACCTGGCATGGGTGCAGTCCTCCAGTTAACCCCTTGCTGGGGAGGGAAGGGTCCCAGGAGGGTCCATTCTAACATCACTGTTCACAATTGGACCCAACAAAAAAAAGAAATTGCAATTGGCCTCATTACGAGTAGGGCGGTATTCCGGCAGTATAGGTGCTGCAGTCTCGCCCAACGGAATTACTGTTACACACACTTGGTCCAGTGGATTTACCTCTGGATTACCAGTGGTGGTGGCGGAGTTAACTTTCATTTGAATAGAGTCCATTGGACTCTGTGGGGCATTTTTGGCAGAATTACTGCAGGTGGAATTACTGCTGCAGTAATTCCACCGATTTCCGGCAGAAAGTGGGAGGATCTACCTCCAGCACGGTGCTGAAGGTAAATCCCCCTCTCCAGGGCCATGCTTGTAGTATGGCAGTGTGGGAAAAGTGGTGGTAATTCCGTTACAATTGAGCCCAATGTGTACGTGCCAAAACATCTGCTGTGGCCCTGTGGACGTGCCATGCTTTTGTCGGCCCTTAAACCTTCACATCAACTCCTCTTATTTGTTTGCCTCATCAGATAACACAAGAGCACATACACAGATTTCATGTCTGCTCGGATAATCCAGGAGGGGCTGCCAATCCCAGCAAGGCATAGGGGCATGAAGTCTCCTGTTGCAGGATATGCCTTGCAGCCCAGCTAGAAACGGCTACCTTGGCTTCAAAATCCAGGCAGAATCCACTGTCAGAAGTCTGAGGAGGGACCTTTGTAATCCTGATTGCCCTCTTGCCTCTGCCCCAGATCCAGCCCCTGCCTCAGAGCCCCAGCAGCCCCTTACTATGGCATTGATTCTTCTGGAAAAGTACCGGAGGGGATTCTGTGAGTTGCTCTCTCCTCAGTTCCAGCAGGATGCCCCCTGCTCCTCAGACATGCAGGCCGGTTTGTGCCAGGCACGGAGTCTTTCAGGTTCCCAAGCCCGTTATTATGGCAGCATGTGGAGAAGGAGGGGGGCTGTGACCCTGCCCGGCTCGCCGACAGACGATAGACAGGGCGCGGACGAGTATCTGTGCATCTACTAGTAGTGCCTGGCAAATGCTGAATACTTATACATAGGCCAACATGGTTGGCTTTGCCAATGCCTGTTTTTAACATGACTTCAGTGAAGGACAGCTGTAGGGCGTATACATCCAGTGGCTGAAGGGCAGACCTGGTTGACATTTTTATTAAACCAGTTGTGGGTTTACAACTCTAAGTCATAAACTCTCAGTAGACTGCTTTGAAAGACCACTAGCAGGCACTTGAGAGTACAAGGTAGATGATGGGGGGGAGTCTTTTTTCTCAGTTTTCAGGATGGGAGTATAACGCCTACACATGCTTCACATGTGTGCTTGGCACGGCGGGTTTGCAGGCAGAGTACTGCAAGTACTCTCCTTTTCAGAGTTTGGGCAAGGATGCAGCAAAAGAATGGCAACGCAGAAGCCCTTCATAAGTGGAATTACAGGTTTACAATGTTGGTAATCAGGTTTTGCAACACACTTAACTTCTACAGACCTTGTATGGTAAGATTTGTAAATGAAAAAAGACAATTATACTTGTTTAAAAGTGTGACTGAGCGATACTAGTAATGTATAAAAATAAGAACTTGAAATGTTTTGTTCCTCTTGAGTTATGCAAGCACTTTGAAGAGATATAGGAAAATGATCAAGTTGCAGTATTTGCCATGACATTAATCAAACCTGTTTTAAAATTAGCTCTAGGTTCTGAAGGAGATAAATATCGGAGGTCTGGCTATTGTCTGAAGGAATGATAAGTCCATGAAACAACTGCAAAGAGTACATCACTACACAACACATCCCACTGCTAGGTAACCCTGAAGGAAACTTATCGACTCAGAAAAAAATGAAGGTAAATTCCCAAATCATTAAAGACTGTGTATACCATAGACCATAAGAAAACATGTTCTGTGGTGAAATATTCCCCCTCTCCCATTCTATCCTGGCTTTTCCCTATACCTATAGTCACCTATACGCCCCTGCCCGCCCCCAGAATGTTATTTAACTCTGCAGTCATGTTGAAATAACAGGGCAGACACACATAAAGAGGGATTTAGGTTCCTACACTTCCTGTGGTAACATGGGCCTTGACACGCTGATTGTAATTGTAATACCACTCTTGTATGAAATGTACAGTGATATCATAAACATATTTTTCTTGGTGCACTGTGGGATGTTGCTCTGTGATTCCACTTTCTGTGATGTCAAGTGGTGAAAGGGCATGAGCCACCACTTCCCGTGATGCTATTTTCAGTGGGGGAGAGGGGGTCAAATGACATTACACCACTTTCTGTAATATCACTTGGGGTGGGATCGAATGAGATCACTTCCTGTGATGTCATTGGGGAGGTCAAGGGTTGTGTGATGTCACTTCCGCTACCCCTGACATTTTGGTGAAATTACATCCCTCAAGCAGACCACCCCTTCTGAGATGCAATTACCCACATCATGTTATACATTAATAAAAATAAAAAGCCGGGGGTCAGCATCCTTGGCAGATGACAATTCCTCACATGTAGCCACATCTTTTGTAAGGAAATTTGAGAATGTTTTGATGATAATGGGAACCCAGTTAAGTTAAAATGAAAGTGATCTTATATGCATCTGGTAAGCTATAAAATACTTCGATTTAGCAAAAAGATTAGAGAAATCATTTGTTATCGCTGCCAACCTGGCAACCGACTGCTGTAAGAAAGTGCATTTTAAATTCAAGCAAAGAACTGAGTTATCTGGTGCATGAACTAATATGGATCTTTTTCTGGCTTCCCCATGTAAATGATTACCTGAAGCTATCAAAGTTATATAATGTCAAAGTCTTTGGAATGGGATGAAACGTGTACTGTGCATCGTTTTATAATGAAGAAGCAGACCAGGCTGCGATAGTTACCTGAGCAACTGTCATTTTAGGATGATTAAAGCACAATTGTAGCTCTCTTTTGCAGATTGATTGGTGTCTTATAGTTTTATCAGACTGGGAACAAGTCCTATTTGTCATTGGGAAAATTGTTTACGTAGATGGATAGCAAGATTACCTTGAGACGATAGATAAACAGATGTAACCTGTTGGTTTTAAGTCATTCTCAAAGTTGCTTGTGTGGGAAGAAAATAGAAAGACGTTTTAAAGAAAGGACATTTTAAAACTGTGGGATTTGAATTGAAAAAATGTCTATAACTGTTCAGATTTAGGCACTTCGGATCATGTCATGTTTGCCTGAGTGGGCCATGCCATGGGCTTTGCGGACAAAAGCAGTACCTTGGGCGCCACCAGATGGCTGTATGGGGAGCACCACAATGAGTCAACTCCACGCTATACAAACGCTGAGTCCAGGTCACTCTCTCAGTCTACGGAGCTTGATCTTGAAGAATCACCATATTGGCGAAAGAAGGGATGGTGACCATGGAACTGCAACACAAACAAGACATTCATTAGGAGCCAGGGACTCTTTGAGGGCCACTGAGTGGCTGTCACCATCCGCTAAATCATTTTCTAGGGCAGTAAAGGACTGGGAGGGTTTGTGCCCTCAGCTTTTGCAGCAGGGAGGAGCAATGTGTCTAATAGAGCTGCCACATATCTTCCATTCTGGATGGGGCTACCAGTGGATGTCAAATATCCACACTGTTTCCAGAGGACACCAAAGTTGCGGATCACCCAGTGGGCATACCTGTAGTCGGTGTACCTCGTTACTGATCTACCCTGAGCCTGTGCACACACTCGGGTGAGGGCCATGAGCTTTGCAACTTGTGCTGACTTGGCAGTGGGCAATCTGTAGGCTTCTAGGACTGAGTGAGGTGTGCATACGGTTCACCCAGAAACCAATTCTCTGCTCTCAGGAATGCAGGTGCATGAACCATCCATGAAGACAATGCGCTCTGGGTTCAACAAGGGAATATAAATCCAATCAGTGCATGGGGACATTTGTGTTTCTACAACCACTTGACAGTCATGTGGGTCCCCATCTTTAGGAGTTGGTAAAAATGAGGCAGGGTTAAGGACCGGACAACCACTTAGTGTCACATTGGCAGCAGAAATGAGCAGTAAGGCAGGAATTAGATACATGCTGGGTTTTACCTTTTAGCAATAATGACAATATGGCGTGGGGGACAGAAATAGTGACAGTATGCCCTTGGACCAAGGAGTAATTTTTCTCAATCAATAGGGCAGCAGGGGCGACAGCCCGCAGACAAGATGGGAGCATCGCCGTCATTGGGTCCAGGGCTACACTGGTAGGATTCAGGTCGATGTTTATCTACACCTTGAGTGAAACTGTTGCTCTCATTGCAAAACAAGACAAAGAGCTTGCTATAATCTGGAAGACCTAAAGCCAGAGAAAATCTGAGCAACTGCTTCATGGTGACAAATGCATCCTCAGCTTCCAGGGACCATGGGAGGTTTGGGGGTCGAATCATGTGTGATGTTGTGAAGGGGCTTCATGACAGCTACACACCCGGGATCCACTCGCTACAGTAACTAACCATCCCAAAGAATCCTCTCATCGCTTTCTCCGTCCGGGCTTTGGGGGCTTTCTGGATCATGGAAATTCGATCCTGGGACGGGTGTATTTCCCAAGCAAAAATCTCATGGCCCATGCACTGAACTTGGGGCAGGCATAATTGTAACCTGTACTTAGATGCCTTCTGACCTTTTTCAGAAAGTGTTTTCAACAGAACCAGTGTGTCTTCCTCGCATGCTTCCAAGGTGAGGGAGGCTTTGAGCAGATAGTGTGCATACTGCAATAGCATCGATCCTCCTGGGAACTGTAGGTGTACAAATTTACAGTCAATTACAGTCACCAGATGGTGAATCGTATGAGTCTTTGTGGTTTCCAGTTGTCTGCGAAGGTAGATACCTCTATCTTGACTGTCCAATAGTTGATTACTGGTTTTTTGTTTTTAGGTATTCTCCTTCAGTGCCAGCTGGACTTTTTAAACAATTTCAGTTTACTTACCAAATTCCCATTCATGCTATTAAAATTGCTTTCCAATAATGATTTTTCCACAGATTTTTAGTTTTCAATAAGGTACATTTTTAATTCCACACTTGGTTGTGCTTCTTAGACATTCATTTTTCTCTCTCTTACTCTCTATACACGTGTTTCACTACTTTTCTATAGAGGCTCATCAGGAGAGAATCTTTTGATATTCATTATTTGTTGTGAAATATTTTCAATACAAAATTCGTTTATCCTTTCCACTTTGTTTTGATTTGCAAATACATTTTTCCTTTCTTATCAATGATCATTGGTATTCTTTTTCTGAGTAAGGGATGTGATTGTCCTTTGCTCTGTTCTCTCAATCCTCCTCCTGGGAACTGTACTGAATCTAGATCCTTCTTTAGAATTTGGGAGAACAGTGTGGGGGGCTCTCTACATACACCATTCGGAGATGAGTGAAAATGTAGTCTGTCAACTTATGCGTGAGCATGAAGAGATACTGACTCTCTGGGTGTATAGATATAGAGAAAAATACTGAACCCAAATCTACAACAGTGAACTACTTGGCAGTGTAATGAATACACAATAACATTGTGGCAGGATTGGGTACTGTTCAGACAAATTTCTGAACTCTGGACAAGCCAAGGTAGCTATGGCAGGCGGTCAAGATTAAGTCTCAGGAGGGGTGAGGGTGACTGAAAGACCTCAATGAGCACACAGAGTAAAGCACACCTACAAATTACTCCCAGACAGGTGTATATATCAAAAATATAAACACATTTATTACAAGGCCTTTGTAACTCAACACACAGTAAAAGAATCACAGCAATCTTACTAAACCAACACAACACAATCAGTACAAAATATATACAAGACCATTGGGCTCTAAAGGGTTAAAAGCATGAATTAAGTTCACAACCTAGAGGGGAAGGAAAATGGGAAGTGCAGGTAGTCTTTAGTCCCCTTCAACATCAAACACACACCTAACTAAGAGGGAGTCCAAACCTAAGAAGAGAGGAGCCTATTGCTCAAAAGTACATGTAGTGCAGGCGCACACGGTTGTTCCAATGGGCAAAACGGGGTCTCTTCAGGGGTCTCTAGCAGCTCAGGAAGGTGGGTGAGCTGATGAAGAATAGATTCCCACTATTCGGCGAGGGCCTCCACTTGAAGGCAGAGGTGATTCCAAGGTTCCGAAATAGTTCGCTAGTTCGCACTAGCAGTGGAAAGGAGAGGGACCCCAAGGGGCCACTCATGCGTAATAATAGATTGAGACGCTAGGGGCCACCGGTTAAGGTTAGGGTTACTCACCGGCCCCAGGCTCACTCCCGACCAAACTTTGCCAGTCGAGTCCACTTCGGTTGCGGGTTTTACTGCGGCAATATGACAGCTCAGCAGCTATCAGTACCGCAGATATAGCAAGGATTCCCAAACGGGACAGTGGCAATTTCTCCACTCCGGATGGATGAATCGCCCCAGTTTTACTGCAGCAGGCTTCAGGGGCAAGAGGGTCACAAATGCAGTGCACCTGCAAAGGTTGTTGCCGCAGGAGGGGAACACGGTAACCGCGTTTACTCCGGTCCTGGCGCACTCATCTCACTTCAGACCTGGGAGTGCCAAGTGTTAGAAATTCAGTGTGAGAGTGCCGGGGACACAGAGCTAGCAGTATACCAAGTTTTGAGGGCCTCCTCAAAACGACGGCGGAGACAGAGCAAAGGTCTGTAATGTACATTGTGCACTTGTTACATGTTCCAGAAACGTTGCAACATTGGAAAAGGACTAAGGGAAACAAAGTCTCCCAGTACTGACTGTCTTAAGGGCATCTCAGTTTCCCCATTAAAAGTGAGAGAAAGCCCAGAGGAGTGCAGCTGAAGGCTGTGCTTCTCTGGCAAAGTCAGCCTATGGTGTCTAAACAGCAGCAAAAAGTGTGGGGGTGTACACATGGAGGGAAAATTACATACATTATGAAATCTTTCCTAACACTCGCCCTTTCCCAGACTAAGGACAGGGGGAACTAATCCACCCCTGGATGAGTCTCTTGTTCAGGTCGGTTAAACATTCTGGACAACCCATCAGCATTGCTATGTTGGACACCAGGCCTATGCTCGATAGTGAAGTCAAAGCCTTGCAGACTTATGGACCACCTACGCTACTTTGGATTCTCTCCCTTCATGTTCATTAGCCACTTTAACGGCTATGGTCAGTTTGCACAGTGAGGTAGGGCCTCAGCTTCCTTAGGGCCCACACAACAGAGAAACACTCTTTCTCTACTGAGGACCATCTGAGCTCTCTGTTCTTAAGCTGGCGACTAATGAAGCCAATAGGGTGTTCCTTACCCTTCTCATCTACTGGTGATAATACAGCTCCTATCCCAGTGTCAGAGGCTCTCACTTGGCTCTGAGTAGTGGGGTTAGGCCAGTCCTGTACTGCTGGTACTTTACTGGGTAGAGGCTGTATCCTCCCTCCACCTACTTTCTATATACTCACTGCTGTATCATTCTGGCAAGAGCCCCGATACTCTCCAATCTCGACTACTGCAACTCACTATATCTAGGTACTAGCAAGCAAAATATCCACAAACTTCAAATCTTACAAAATAACGCCCTTAGGGCAGCTCTCAACATCCCACGTATGGACCACATCACCCACGCAAGAAAGACTGCCAACTGGCTCCCCATAAAAGACAGAATTACCTTCAGGTCCCTCATGATCACGCACAAATGCCTTAACAACATGGCTCCAAAATACCTTGTCGACAAATCCGGCACCAGGACATCATCCAGACCCACTAGAACTAACTACGCGCACTGCCTCAACATTCCCAAATACAGACTCCAGAAATCAGCCGGCACTAGCTTCCCAGTCTTAGCGGCAAAAACATGGAATTCCATTCCCCCATCACTGAGAGATGAACACCACTTCCCCGCCTTCCGCTTCAAAGTCAAAGCATGGCTTTTCTCCGCAATCTCTTACACATCACTTCATACCCACTTCTTCCACTTTCAACTTGTAGATACATGTATATTGTTCAAATCCCAGCTTGGGATCAGTGTTCCTACTGCTCAATCTTGTAAAATGACTTTAACACTGCATCTTAATCCTGTCTGTAACCAACATCAGCAACCATACCTATGCACCGCTGTATATTGTATATAATGTAACTGTACATTTCTGTATTTATGTAACCACACATGTATGTAACCTTTACTCAAGACCAAGCGCCTAGCTACCCCTAGATTCAGCGCGCTATATAAGCAAATGAACTAAACTAAACTAAACTTGTCCAATCTGGCATTTACTGGCCTTTATGGTCAAGTGGGCCTTCTGAAGAGCTTGTAGCACAATCCTAATATGTTTCACATGGTCTTCCCAGGTCGCACTGAAAACTGCTATATCATCCAGATATGCAAGACTGAATTCATCCAACCCATTCAACGCATGATTCACAAGCCTCTGGAAAGTGGCAGGGGCATTCTTCAACACAAAAGGCATTACCCGAAAAGACCCTCTGGTGTTGAGAAAGATGTTTTCTCCTTGACATGTTCTGCAAGAGCTATTTGCCAATAGCCTGCAGTGAGGTCAAATGCGCTGAGGTATTTGGAGGCACCCAAAGTATCCACCAGCTCATCTGTTCTAGGCAAGGGGTGTGCATATGTCTTGGTGACAACATTCAGAGCCCTGTAAGCCACACAGAACCTCAACTCAGAAGTACCTGCTTTTGGAACCAATACCATTGGGCTGGACCAAGGACTTCTAGAGGGTTCAATCACCCCAAGATCCAACAGTTTGTTGACCTCTGTCTTAATGTAAGACCTTACATTGTCTGACATTCTGTATCCCCTACTTTTGGTAGGTACACTGTCTCCTGTGCCAATATCTTGTTTGCACCAAGGTGTCAAACCAGGAGACTGTGAGAAAAAGGTGGAAAATTGCATAAACAAACTTTTCACCTCTGCTTGCTGATCAGAAGTCAGGTGAGGGGCAACTTGGACACCCTCTATGAAACTGTCATAAGGACTGCCTTGAAACAGGTCAGGGAGAGGTTCTTGTTAAAACTGATATAATATTGTTTCGTCTTCATTGTATATGTTGGCCTATGCGCAGTTGCTTTGCGAGGAAATCCGTATTGCAAGGTCGAGACCTTAAGTGAATCAAGGCTCCATTTTAGGTTAAAGCTGCCATTTTAGTTTATCGTGCAAAGTCACCCTGTGGCCTAAAATGGCCGACCTTTGTTCTCTTGTTCTTGCTTTAACCTCTTCAACCTCTATAGGAGAGTTAATGTCCAACCTGCCTGCAGGCTACATGTTAGGGTCATGTAGACTTTGTCCTTTATTGACCTCGGGATCAGGGGATTACTTGAATCGGCGACGTTAACCTACAAGTATATAAGAACAATAACGCTATTTGAACACGACATGCGCAACATCTGTTTGACCTATATTAAAACAAATGTGTAAAGAGTGTAAAGTTAAACCAAGAGAATAATAGTGTTTGTTAGCAAATGTATTAAAAGGTAAACCGCATTCACGAGATATGTAAATTAGGAACGAACCAGGCGCGACCCTAGCCCAGTACATGATTAACTTGTAGGAGGCTGGACATCGTTATAAAGAAACTGTATAAATACGCTGATGTCCAGCTAGCAATTCCTGTTCACTGCTCACATTGAACCCTGCTGGTGGTCTCTGTGATGTATTGACGTCCAATTAGCTATTTGTGTACTTTGTTTTGTAAACTGTACAGTATTGCAATAAAGATTCTGGGAATCTTTACAAGCCTGTGTCGGTGTATTTCTCTTTGCATGGTGTAAAAGCCTTAATATTGTATTTTCTGATTCCACAGATGGCGCCCGAATAGGGACCCTCAAGATCGACTTCGTCTCGTTGAAGGTTGGCTCGGCTATCGGACCGGGATCGGACGGTGTCAACAGAAACGGCCCCTCTGGACGATAAGTGAATTCCTCGACAGAACAGCACGATCCGATCCCTGAACGGTGAGCTCTAGCCTGAGACGACGTCTTGACGAGGGTCCATATATCGAGGTGGGTACATTTTCCGAAATCACCAGATACGTGGGTCCTTAGAATTGTCCTTAGTAAC
The DNA here is from genome assembly GCF_040938575.1 of Ambystoma mexicanum. NCBI lineage: Eukaryota > Metazoa > Chordata > Amphibia > Caudata > Ambystomatidae > Ambystoma > Ambystoma mexicanum. The sequence continues at coordinate 1,102,851,783 of NC_090930.1, read as the reverse complement.
CCGATCAGGCCTCCCAGTCCTTTGGTCAGGTGAATCGTGACCCGATTCTTAATTTAACCCTGGCAATTTGAATTTGGCGCATTGTACTCACGAGCACAATTATTTGAACATGTAACACCAAAACTTTGATATGCCTGGGAAATTGTCTGCCTGCTTCAGGGCATTATTCCGCAGCGACAGACAATCTTTGGAAGATAGCCGTCCCACATCACAGGAGGGGTCGCCGGCATGCACTATGTACTGTAAGAAAGGCTTTGGTAGTATAGCGTTTAATGACATTTGGCATAGACAGACCAGACATAACTCTAATCTTCGGTGGCCAACCAATGGTAGCTTTGAAATCCCTCGTATAGAATATCTAGAGTCTGTATTGGTAAAGAAAAGGCTAGACCTGCAGCATTTGACGCATTGCACAGTTGGAAAACAGAAGCTTTGCAGCAACAAAAGAGTAGAGAGAAACATATGCGTCGACATATGACGAGTGTCGAAAAGGCACGGTTATATGATCAAAATAAACAATTGGAGTCAGTTAGGAACACGGACAGAGCGTTTCAATTAGGCATTCAAAAAATGTACCTTTCAAAAGATTTTCATACGTCAGATGAAATGATTAATAAACTTTTGCATGAACAAAGGCCCAATGCCTCTGCGCCACCCACGTACGTCCCTCCCCCTGGTGCTTTGCCCCTTCATGTTGTTATTCCTCCTCCGGTCCTCCCTGTTGTTCTTCCTGTTGTTCTTCCAGCCGTCGCTCCTTTGCCTGCCCCTTTGTCTCCACCTGTTGATATTCAGAATGTGCCTACTCTTCCTCTTCCAAGTGATTCTGCATCGCTTGTAGTAGACCAGGGCGCGGGATTAAGGGTTGTGACTCGTAATACTGTGTCCCCAGATATAAAGAATGAATTAATTGCTTGGGCTAAACATTGTATGGAGACGGGTGAACAAGCTGATGTTTTTTCAACACTCGAAAATCTAAAAAGTATTCCTGAGAAAAATGTATTTATTGAAGGGTTAGGGATTCATTTGAGTATAATGTGGAATAGATTAAATGATGTAGATCTCCCACACGGGTTACGGGATTTGAACGCCTTAGCGTTGTCCAGAGATACTGCGGAGAAAGTATATGAGCATGTTAAGAGGATTTTTGTGTATAGGAAGGAGTTGGAAGAGTTACAGAATGAAGAAGTAGATGGTGATAGTTTAGGTATTATGTTCTTACAGAAACGTTTTTCTCCTCGCCGTGAATTAAAAAGGTGAGGAAGCGCGAATTTGTACAAAGGATGCGATAAAATGGATTTCGGATATGTCGATAACTCCAGATGAAGTATATGACACATATGGTCGGTATATGTTAGAAATGCAAAAGAAAGTGATACAGGTTATGGTAGAATACCTGCAGAATGAGTGTGTAAAAAGAAAGATTTTTTGTCCTGCAGAATTGTTGAGTGTTTATAAGAGAGCCTTTTCGATTGATACTTCTTCGACTGCCTTAGCGCTCGATTTGGCTCTGTTGCTTAGTAAGCATTCGGAGCTACCTACTTCTCAGTTGCCTATGAGAGAGGTCCCTCCGACATTTGTCCCAAAAGTTGAGATTGCGGCCGATGCTGCACAAAGAATACTCGCGGTGGACATTTCTGCACATTACGTATCGCAGTTTGTTCACGTCCCGTTTTCAAGACAGGAAGTGAACACCATAAAGCAATCTATTCCCGATATAAGAAAGAATCCGACGGGGTTCTATAAAGAAATAGAGTCGGTCTTACAATTATCAGTATTCACCTTAAGTGATATTGATGTATTATTTCCCCTATTCCTGCCAGTTGATTTGTGGAAACAGATTAGGACTGTAGATGATGTACCTGGGTTAGGAGATACATGGGATAACATGGTTAGGCTCGACAGAGAAAGACCAGCTGGCGAGCGACCGCCTCAAGGGATATTAACTTTGCCTGATAGGATTATTGTAAAATTAAAAACTATTGTTCCTGAAAAAAGAATCATTTGGGAAAAGCTTACGGCCTGTGACCAAGGAAAGTCTGAGGGTGCTACTGATTTCTTCAATCGGTTTGAACAGGTATTTTCAGATTTCAGTGGACAAGACTTAGGCACAGAGTCAGGGAAAAGGCTGTTTGTCGACAAATTTGTACGTGGATTGCTGCCTGACATCCAGGTACAGATTATGTCTTCCGAAAGCGCTTGGCAGGCGAAGTCTCAATCAGAAGTACTGCACATGGCTCATTACTATGAAAATCGTGTGAATAATGAAAAGGAAAAACTTGAGAAAAAAAAGGGTGACCTGAAAACAAAAGTCCTATTACAACAGATTGTTAGAAACCCTAGAGGGGGTAATCAATTTAGAATTCAGTACGTTCCACAGGGAAGTACGCCCCTGGCTCCGGTAACCATTAACCAGTGTGCCTATTGTTGACAGGAAGGATACTGGCGCGCACAATGTCCGACCTTGCAGCAAAGGTCATTTGGGAACATGGGTAGACGATCCAGAGGTCGCCCAGGTGCAGGGGACCCTGGCAGAGGTCAGTTTGCACCAGAATCACAGCAACTCTTTCACAGGATAAGCAAGTTTCGAATGTGGATAATAGAAACATTTTTGATCACCCTTCTGCCGCGTACCTCTCTGAAGAGCTTCTTTTTGACGACATTCTGTTTCGTTAGGATTGCCCGAAGCAGGATTTGGAACCAACGCCTATTCCCGTTCATCAGAAAGGTCCCTACGTTGAGATGGTGGTGGGAAATAGGAAGCATCTATTTTTAGTAGATACGGGAGCACAGAAATGTTCCATTGACCATTCACGGGTTCCAAATATTCCCCTGTCAGGGCAGTCTAACGTTTCCGTCGAGTTTTCAGGCACACCTATAGTTTGTCCAGTCTCTTTGCCGGTACCGATAACACTGGGTCCCTTCACGGAGCAGTGTCCATTTCTACTTACCACAAACTGTGGGGAGAATTTGCTGGGGTTAAATTTGTTGAAGGAATTGCATGCAGTAATATATTGTTCCCTGGACGGAGTTCGGTTAACAATTTCACCTCAGCAATCACTCGCCTCTCAGGTTTTGACTCGACCTTTACCGCCAGAATTCAGTAATATTCCGGAATACTTATGGGCAATTGATGATAATGATGTGGGCATTCTTCAAATTGAACCTGTTAAAATTATTCTGAAACATGGAGTAAAATTGCCTCGCATCCCACAATATAAGATCTCAGTTGAAGGCGAACAGGCTTTGAAATGTATAGTCTCTGATTTTGTACATGGTGGAGTAATTGAGGAAATTACCGGTAGTTTGTGTAACAGCCCGATTTTGCCAGTATACAAAAAAGGTGATAATGCGATTCCCTTTCGGTTTATAATTGATTTACGTGCTATTAACAAAATTGTGGCTCTTCAATTCCCCATTGTACCTGATGTTACAACGATACTAACTATGATTCTCCCTTCTGCCACTCACTTTAGCGTTGTTGACCTCAAAAATGCATTTTCAGTATTCCCATACACAAGGATAGTAGGTATTTGTTCGTGTTTACCTTAGGTCGATGCTCGTTCACAATCACTCGTGCACCACAAGGGTACACTGAGAGTCCAAGTATTTATAGTAGGGCATTAAAAGAGCAGCTCGATACCCTCGAGTTGCCTACTACTTGCATGTTACTACAGTATGTAGATGATCTCCTCTTGGCTGCTGATTCTGAGAGTGCCTGTAAAGAAGGCACCATGTTGTTGCTTTGTCATCTAGCAAAACATGGCCACAAAGCTTCACTTAAAAAATTCCAATATTGTTGTCAGGAGGTCACCTATTTAGGCTATCTCCTGTCAAAGGAGGGAGGACGGTTGACACCTGAACGAATAAAAACTATTTCTGGCATGTCTGTCCCAAATACGCAGAAGGAAGTTAGAGCCCTGATAGGTATGGCTTCTTACTGTAGATTGTGGATCCCTAACTTTTCGTTAAAGATTAAACCAATGCTGGCTTTGACAAAGAAGGGCATTTCTTTGCCATTGCCATGGACTTTGGAACACCAGACAGCATTTGACATGCTCAAAACCACGCTGTGTTCGGGGCCGGTTTTAGGAACTCCAAATTATGAAAAGGCTTTTGTGTTGTATGTGCATGAACGTGATGGATGTGCTTTGGCTGTGTTAACGCAGGAACATGGAGGGAAGAATAGGCCGTGCGGCTATTTCTCATCCGCCCTTGATCGTGTTGCATGCGCTTTGCCGAGATGTTTGAGAGCTGTCGCTGCTGCTGCTGCATCTGTAAAACAGAGCGAGGGAATGGTCCTGGGGCATGCGTTAACCCTAATGGTACCTCACTCTGTAGATATTTTATTGAATAGAACTCAAATGCAACACCTCACTTCCGCACGATTGACAAGATACAAATTGATCTTGTTTGCTCACCACATTCAAATTCAGAGGTGTTGTGTATTAAATCCGGCTGAACTTTTACCTGTCGCGCAAGATACTGTTGATGGTGTCGAAACATCACATGATTGCCTTTATACGACAGAACAAGAGACTAAAGGCAGAATCGATCTGAAAGACACGCCTTTGAATAGCCCACAAGGAGAGCTATTTTGTGATGGCTCTTGTTTTAAACTTCCGAATGGTACACCCACGGCTGCTTATGCCGTCACTACTTTAAGTACGATTGTAGAAACCAAAAGAATTATGCATAATTCCGCGCAGGCCGCAGAAATTATAGCATAAACTTGGGCTTGCGAACTTTCTGAAGGGCTTACAGTAAATATATATACCGACAGTCAGTATGCCTTTGGGGTAGTTCACAACTTCGGTAGACTTTGGAAAGAACGAGGATTCTTGACCTCACATGGCACGAAAATATAGCATGGCACTTTAATAGTGCAATTACTTTCAGCTCTCGCACTCCCTGTTCAGTTAGCTATTATAAAATGTACAGCACATCAAAAGGTTACAGATGATGTAGGAAAAGGGAATGCTTTCGCTGATCAGATAGCTAAACAAACTGCCACTGATTTTAGTTCAGAAATGTATGCTGTAAGAGAAACTGTAAATGTTTGCACATTTGGTGAAAGTATCGATTTTGTAAAAGACATTCAAGCAGACGCTACTATAGAGGAGACCAAGAAATGGGTGAGGGTGCAGGAAGATGGGATGATGATGGGTGTTGGGTGGACAATGTTGAAGGAAAATGGTTACTCCCTGACGCCTATATTACAATGATGGTCATTATGGCTCATGGTCCGACCCAAGTCTCGCGCGTAAATTGACTAAAATGTTACGCAGTGTATGGGCCAATGATAAAATTTTCAAAATTGCGGAGCGCTTTGTCCAAGGGTGCATGGTCTGCTTGTAGCACAACGTAGGAAAAGGTACCTCAACTCCTAAAGGAAGTTTCTCTCCACCTTCTGTTCCGTTTCAGGTTATCCACTTTGATGCTTTTGAAATGGAACGTTGCAGCAATCTTAAATATGTGTTGGTTGTCATTGTGCATTTAGTAAGTGGGTTGAGGCCTTCCCTGTTAGAGATGCAACGGCCATAACCACGGCAAAAACTCTGTTGAAAGAGTTTTTTCCTAGGTTCGGGCTGCCCAGAGTCATCTGGTCGGATAATGGGCCACACTTTATCGCTGCTGTAATCCTACAAATATGTGAAGGATTACAGATTGATAAACAGTTTCATTCGGCCAGACATGCCCAAAGTGCCGGATTAGTTGAAAGGCATAACGGCAGTATAAAGAACAAGCTCGCTAAGACGTGTGCTGGCACCAAGTTCAAATGGCCGGAGGCCTTACCGATTGTGTTGCTGTCGATGAGAACAACCCCTCAAACTAAGACTGGGCTCTCTCCCTTTGAGGTGGTAATGGGGAGGCCTGCTAATATTTGGGGTATGCCAAAAAGTCGCTCTTTGCGGGATATAGATAATGTGCTTCTTTCAGATTACTGTAACCAGTTGACTAAAAATCTGTTTTCAATTTATCACCAGGTGCGAGAGGCATTACCTGTACGGTACGAGGGTCCTGGTCACAGTCTACGACCGGGGGACTGGATCCTCATGAAAGTTTTCGAGAGGTCGTCTTGCCTTGCACCTCGGTGGAGGGGTCCCTACCAGGTCCTGCTAGTCACCCAGACTGCTGTGCGGGTAGCGGGGCGAAAGAACTGGATCAACGCGACACACACCAAACGGATCCCGCAGCCCGTGCCATACGATACAGAAGACACAGAATCCCTTTCCAATGCTGTAACGAACGTGCCTGAAACAGCAACAACTGACAAGAGAGTATCGGAGACCGTTCCAGAATTCGTAAGGCCAGACAAAACGGCCATCTTGTCTCCACACTCTCCAACAGTGGTACTTCTGGAGCAATCATCTTCTGACCCCATTTCTGTTCACTCGCCACCTCCAGTGGGAATTGACGACATACTGCTCACCGATCCTCCGGCACCAGAAATTGTGAAATATAATTTACGTCCAAGAAAATAGACATACGGCACGGTTTGACTGTGCGATTGAGGAAATCATCTGAGGGCCTGCCTTTTGGCCCGACTGTACGAAAGGATTCTGTTGGCTTAGGGTTGTGGGAAAGACATTAAGAAGACGCGCGACTGGAGTCGCCAGAAAATGAACAATTGGTGTTTTTTCGATTGAAGACTACAATGCCTGCACCCGCTACCGCTCGTACCGAACGTTTAGATAAATATGTGACTAGCAGAGACAATGATAAAGCATGTAATGGGACCCTGAAAGTGTATTGTTGCCTTTTTGTAATAATAACTGGGTTTTTATTAACTATTGGTTTTGGGTTATGCTATCTGGAGGAAGCATATCCGCTAAAGGACTTTTTACCTGTTGAAAATGTATCTGTTTTCCCCACTCCTTCCGTGCAATTGCATACCTTGTCACCTAGAGATTTTTCGCATAGACGGAACTATAAGAATAATACTCTTTTGTTAATAATGAATGCCACTCATGCAATTTTGAATAGGACCAACTGCTGGATCTGCTCACATTTACCGCAACATGGGGATAAGGGGCTAGGTTGGTACATTCATCCTTTACCTTTGACAACTGCTTGTTATGCTTCTCTTAGAGCACTATTCTTTGGCCGATGGAATGATAGCATCTCAGGGAACTTTGATGATACAAATTTGAATAGTTTTGAAAAACGTGTTTTGATGCCCATGGGATGCTCGCTTTTTGCAAATAGGAGTAAGCCAAACATTGCTTCTGTTAGGCCCTCTGATAGATTGTCTCGTCCTTTTCAGTCTTTGATCTCTTTTAAAATGGCTCCTATAGGCAATAGGGATGCCACGCCTTCATCTTATTCTGTTAACCATAGCCCCGATTCAGTATCCTTCTGCATACAGAGGAATGGAACACGGTCAATGGGTAATTTTAGAAAATGCGCCAACGTTGCGAATTTGACTAGTGAGAACAGACCTCTGTGCGTAGGTGAACCTATCTATTTCATTTGCGGTAATGTGGCATTTACATGGTTGCCCAGGGATTGGCAAGGAACTTGCTATTTAGGGATTCTATTACCTGGGGTATTTATTGCCAGTACTGCAGAAATTCCAAAGACTCGTCCACGACGAGGTGTAAAGGGGGATACTCCATCGCAAACTCTAGTTGACATCATGAAATCCTTTGTGCCATTTTTTGGGCAAATTATGAATTCAGAAGATATCAGGGGACTAGCGAGAGTATTGCAGAGAACCATCAACCGGACCACTGACATACTCTATAATATAACGTTAGAACAGAAAGCGATAAGATTAGTAGCTCTTCAGAACCAGATGGCATTAGATGTCATTCTGGCAAAGCGTGGAGGAATATGTAAATTAGTGGGGTCAGCTTGCTGCGTTTACGTACCAGACTCCTCTCCAACAATCTTTAGGGCGATCCAAAATCTACATGTTCTTAGTTCTGAAGTACATGTTCCTGAGGGAAATTGGGAACATAGTGCATGGTTTTGGGACCTCCTACGGTCGTGGGGATGGAAGTTGTTTTCGGCCCTGCTGATTATCTTGGGTAGTTTTCTGTTCCTTTGTTGTTGTATACAGTGTCTCCGTGGTATATGTTCAGTATAAGGGGGTTGTTGCGCGCAAGCAACAAGTGTATTAGGGCATAAAATATATGCCCCAGATAAGGTTTCCAAGGAGTATGTGTTGAAAGAAACTCTAGTGTCTGATCTAATGGCAATAGATCTGTCTGACAATGATTCGGGGTGTATAGACGTTGAAATGTGGAGTTAGTCGCAAAGTGATTGAAGGTAGTTTAGCGCTTGGCATAGGCGAAAAGGAGGGTTTGTTTAAACTGATATAATATTGTTTCGTCTTCATTGTATATGTTGGCCTATGCCGAGTCGCTTTGCGAGAAAATCCGTATTGCAAGGTCGCGACCTTAAGTGAATCAAGCCTCCAGTTTAGGTTAAAGCGACCATTTTAGTTTATCGTGCAAATGCACCTTGTGGCCTAAAATGGCCGACCTGTGTTCTCTTGTTCTTGCTTTAACGTCTTCAACCTCTATAGGAGAGTTAATGTCCAACCTGCCTGCAGGCTACATGTTAGGGTCATGTAGACCTTGTCCTTTGTTGACCTCGGGATCAGGGGATTACTTGAATCGGCGATGTTAACCTACAAGTATATAAGAACAATAACGCTATTTGAACACGACATGCAAAACATCTGTTTGACCTGTATTAAAACAAATGTGTAAAGAGTGTAAAGTTAAACCCAGAGAATAATAGTGTTTGTTAGCAAATGTATTAAAAGGTAAACCGCATGCACGAGATATGTAAATTAGGAACGAACCTGGCGTGACCCTAGCCCAGTACATGATTAACTTGTAGGAGGCTGGACATCGTTATAAAGAAACTGTATAAAAACGCTGATGTCCAGCTAGCAATTCCTGTTCACTGCTCACATTGAACCCTGCTGGTAGTCTATGTGATGTATTGAGGGCCAAATAGCTATTTGTGTACTTTGTTTTGTAAACTGTGCAGTATTGCAATAAAGATTCTGGGAATCTTTACAAGCCTGTGTCGGTGTATTTCTCTTTGCATGGTGTAAAAGCCCTAATATTGTATTTTCTGATTCCACAGACTCCTCTTCCTCAACATCTGAAGCCAGAAGCAGTGCAGCGATTCTTGGGATGAAAGCCTGCAGTCTATTTACATGGAACACTTTTGGAGCCTGTCCAGCCCTTCCAAGGTCCACTAAATAGTTGACCTCACCCAGTGACTCCCCCACTGTGTAAGGGCCTGACCATCCTGCAAAGCTCGAGGCCTTATAGGATTCATGATCAGGAATTTCTGACCAGGTGTGAAATTGATGAGGAGGGCTTTCTGGTCATACCAATGTTTCACCAGTGCTTGCCCTGCCTTCAGCTTCTCACTAGCCAGACCAATCAGGATTACCATCATTTTTCTGAGCCGTAGCACATAGTCCACTACGTTGGTAGTAATAGAGGGAGTGGGCATCTCCCATCCCTCCTTGACTATGGCCAAGGTTCCCCTTACAGGGTGACCAAACAGAAGATCAAAGGGGCTGAAGCCAACACCCTCTTGTGGTACCTCCCTGTAGGCAAACAGTAAACATGGTACCAGAAGATCCCATTTTCTTCTTTGGGGTTTTTCCAGAGCCCCAATCATACTTTTCAAGGTCCTTTTAAACCTTTCTACTAGGCCATTAGTTTGTGGGTGGTATGCAGATGAAAACTTATAGGTGACACCACATTCCTTCCACATGGCCTGCATATACTTTGACATAAAGTTGCTGCTCCGATCAGACACAGCTTTTTTACAGAAGCCAACCCTAGTAAAGATGCCAAGTAAAGCTTTTGCAACTGACTTGGCAGTCACAGTTTTTAATGGGATGGCCTCAGGATACCTGGTGGCATGGTCGACCAGCACCAGGATAAACCTATTGCCTGAGGATGTTTGGGGGTTCAGGGGACCAACAATGTCAATCCCTACCCTCTTAAATGGTACTCACACAACTGGGAGTGGTACCGATGGAGCTTGGATTGTTGAGCCACTCTTACCAGATAACTGGCAGGTGGCACGATTCCTGCAGTGACTTTCTACTTGCACCCCCATCTTGGGCCAGTAGAAGTGCATGGATAACCTTTGCTTGGTTCTCTTGATTCCAAGGTGACCAGCAAGGGGCACTTCATGCGCCAGCTGCAGGAGGAAGGGTCTTACAGCAAGGGTAACCACCAACCTCCTATGGTCTCCTTCTGTAGACTCTGTAGGCTCACTGTACAGGAGCCAACCTTCCCAATGAATCCTATGTGTCCCAGGAGGTTCGCCCTCAAGCTTGGCACAGGCCTGTCTCCTTAGGCCTTCCAGAGATGGGCACTCACATTGTTCTTTACTGAATTCTTCTCTGTCAGGACCACCTTCTACTAACAGGTCTTTTAGTTCAGGATGGTGATTTGGATCAAATACTTCAGGCAACACCTCTACCTCATCAGGTGCTGGTGTAGGTGAGTTAGGGGGAATATTCTCTTTCCCTCTTCTGGATTTTCTGACTCCTTTAGCCTTGGGTTTCCTTGCAGGGTTTTTCAGCTGTATCTCCCACAAGCCCTAAAGCTCTGAGATAATTGAGATAATTTCCCAGCAAGACCTTTCGTGGGACACTCCTCTGTATGCTCACTGGAATCCTGACTGCTGTACAATTTATAGTAAGATTTCCAGGTATTACGGGAGCATGAGAGGTGGGCCATCAGCCAATTTAGTGAATAACAGAGGAGCTCTGGCAACTTCATCTGGGTCTACCAAGGTGGAATCCACTACAGTTCGACTACACCCACTAGCCATAAGAGCTGGAGGATCTACTCCATTGATCAGCACACTGTCTTTAAAGTAGTGCGTGGTATTGTCTGGAATCCTAGCATAAGCCTCTGAGACTTTAGGCTCCCAGGAACCCAGGGAAACTAAAACTACCTCAGAATCTATCCAACTAGGGAAGGACACTGAGGAGCAGGATGCTCCTGTAATCTCTTCTTCCTCGTAGAAGGAGAAGGCTGGATTAGCCGAGATGACCCCCAAGGGTTTGACCATACATCTGGGATCCCCCTTCACATGGTCACTTGCTCTACAAGCCACACAGGATCCACTGGGTCTGGTGACATAGGGAGGCTTACTGTAACCTGAGTTCTGTTTTGGAGGATACCTTCCACGACCCTGTGCGTTCTCTTGTTACTTACCCTTATTTTTCTTTGTGTGGCCTTTCTGGGAGGAAGTTTTATCAGATCCCTTTGGGCTGTTTCCCCTCCTCCTGCTTACCAGGATGAGTCTTGTCCTTCTGGGACACTCTATGTGACACCCACAAATCTGCTGCTATGACTAGCTTCTTAGGATCTATCTCCTTTGAATCTGCCAAATGCTGCTTAGGGGAACAAGAGGCAAAAATATGTTCAAGCATGACAAGACATATCATACCCTCAAAGGTGGAGACCTTATAACCTTCAAGCCAGCCAGTCAAGTTTTTTAAGGATTCAGTTACATAAGACACCAAAGTACCTCCTTCTTTCTTTTTGTACTCTCTGAATTTCTTCAAGTATTGGGCAGGAGTCTTTCCAAACTTTAAGATGAGAGTTTGCTTCAACACTGCACAATCTGCTCTCTCAGCTTTTGAGGTTTTCGTAATGGCACTGCAGCCAGACTGGGACAGTCTGCTAAGTAACTAGGCAATTTTATCAGCATTGTCAACCTGTTGAACTTCACATGCATACTCAAATGTATTCAGCCAGTCCATAATGTCATTCATTTCATCATACACACTTAGCAGATCTTTAGGAAACCTAGGATGAGAGGAGGACCCAGACCCATGTCCAGGACCCTTAGATCCATTGGAAACTTGAAGCTTGGCCAGTTCCAACTGGTGATCCCTGTCCTTCTGTTTTTCTGCCTGCTCTATCTTCAGCTTGGCCATGTTAAATTCAAGCTCCTTCTGCCTAAACAGCAGTTCTTGCTTCTTGAATTCAAGCATGGCCTCAGCATCAGCACTGGCAGAGGAAACATTGGACATCACATCATCTAAATCCTCATGGGTCCCATTGATAAGTGCAGCGGCAGACTTGTCAGTTCTGCCTGTGAGAGCAGCCCCACCACCTTATGCACTTTCCTCGGGAGCTATGGCACTGAGTTGTGACTCTTGCCATTCCATGATTCTTTGACTCATTTCCATTTTTGTGCTTTGAGCAGGTAAACCCCTCTCACATTTTTCTTAATGTTTCAGATTTAGAAGCATTTAAGGTTAACAAGGTACTTGTTTCCATTTTGTTTGATATGTCTATGGCCTTTTTCAGTTATGCTACAACAATTCACTATGTGTCCTGGGTAGGAATAACTTGAAATGCCTCCACTAGTGTGCAACACTGGATACCTTCAGTCCCATCCCACCGGTCTGTTCCTAACCTTGTCTTCATCAGGATGCCATTGAGTCCCTTGGCTTGCGGTGTTGGTACGGCTTATGAACTGAACCATTCTGCCATGTCTATTCGGCGGCTCAGGTATCACCTGGGCCCCGTTCCTCCCCATTATAGTTTTTTTAGAGGCACCTGCAGGTATTGGTCAGATTCAGATAACTGCTGTTTCACTGTTTTTTCCCCCAATTATTCTACCCACAAAACAGAGCGGTATTGATTTCTTCAAAGACATGGGTAGTGTAAGGAAGGCATGGTATTAAACATTGAGGACAGACACAGGTGAACACAGTTCAAGGGTGTTTATGAACCTCAATGGGTTGGTAGAACATCTATCTAAACCTACGGCCATCAAATAATAATAACACAGTCATAGTGGAGTCTGTCAAAATAAAAGGGCCTATACTAATAAACATATTGCCAATCCTTATTCTAAATACAGAATAGTGTGGGATAACAATGTATGAAAAAGAAAAGTGTCCAAGAAATGATTTGTGAGTATAGTTGAGCAGTTGGCTCCCTTTCTCCATGTTTTCAGCACGGGACTTGGTCTCGCTCGTTCAGGCTCAGACCTTGGGTCTCCCTTGTCCAGGCTCATATCCCTTTTGATACCAAAATTGAAGACTTTCGAATATGCAATGAGTTTTGCTTAAACCATCGCTGGACCACTTTGATTCACTTCACACAATTTACACTTCACATCAATCTTCTTCTTTCGTCTCTCTTGTCAGGATTCTGTACGGAGACCTTCCACTGAGCACATTCACAGTGTCGGACCACTGTGTCAACGCTATTGAATCTTTCCTTCTAATGTTCAAATATTCATGAGCAATTTACAATGTTGCTGCGTGCAACCTTGATTACAACACAGACCGGTCTGGCATCGGTTTCCCAAACTCACTGGCTGTGTTGTTCTCTGTCGCTTCTTTGTTCTGGGAGCGAAGGACGATACCACGGAATCTGCTGCTCCTCCTCGCCTTGGCCAGTTACGTGGGAGGACGCCTGGTATCTCCGACACATAATCCAGGATTCTTCAGCCTGGTTGCCTGGTCTTATGTTTTCTGCCTTGAAGGTTTCTTGAAAATAACGGCTTCCTGCCACAAAGGTCAAGGGTGTTGCCCCTCTCATGAACCTCTTGTATCTGGCAGTCTTTCTCCCCTCATTCAGCTGCTAACTCGGAAATGCTGTACCTTTGTGTGTATTTATGCCTCGCTCAGAGTGTGCTATCATGCTCCGCCTTTTATCCATGTGGGAAGTGTAATGGAAATCAGGTGTGAGTGATTGTCGATGATTGCCTCACCTCGCCTGACCATAGTATTGGGACATGTCAGGTTCACGGTTCGGTGTGAGTCTGTTTTTTCCCAGAGAGCACTGTCTGTGTAAAAGTGTTAATGCAGGAATAGGGGATAGAGGGTTGAGTTTCTAAATATCCCATCGGTTATGATGGGGTAAAAGAGTTATAGGAAAGAGAGGGAAACTGCATCTCATCATCCAGTGTCCCACTCCCACTCCCTGAGGACCCCTCACCCAGGTGATCCTCCCGCACTGGTCCACACCCAGGAACTGGATCCAAAAGTGATGACTGTATCCTAGCCACCTGAATAACAGCTCCCCGGGGACTAGCGGGGGAGATACCTTCTGGTTTCTCACAGTAGGTAAGGGTCAAAGACAAGACACATAATCAGTAGAAATACAGTTTATGACAGCTCCCATACTTGGATAGAGTAGAGTGTGAAATCTAAAGCAGGGTCTCAACTTACATTGCACATCGAGGGTTTCAAGTGACAAGGTCTGGGTCGATACAAGAAATATACAGTTGTGTTTTGGGGGTGGGTCGCAAAATTGCCTTGAACAGCTGTTGCCAGTTAATTATCACTACTCTCTGGCTCCTTAGCCCCTTCTCATCTCAGAGCTCCATCTGGCCTTTCTACTATCTATGTTGCTCTGCTCCTTTCTCTTCCAGCACTCATCCCCACCCCTTCTCCATGAATAGTTGAAGATAGCTCCTTTTATAATGCCTGTTCTGGATACTGACTTTCTGATTGGAAAGGGTGGTCACGTGTTTCTCTGTTGCAAATCTCATTGGCCAGGAGGCTTTTTAGCACAAGAAAGAAAGGTGGCATGAGTGAGTTGGAGATTAATGAGGGGAGTATGTAGTCATTGGACAAAGTATGAAATATGATATGATGTGTCACTTATAACTCGCCTGTACACAATCGTTTCTAGCCATGACAGGACAAGGAGGGGGAAACAAGGGAGGACAAAATAACGATCTTACTAGGCCTTGTGTCATTCAGATCATGCAATCGTGGAGATGAGGGAAGGGGAGAAGTGCCAGGGGGGAAGCTAAGGAGGAAGTGCAGTTAACTCACATGTGCAGCCAGCAGGTGGCTCATAATTGCAAAGAGAAGGGACTGTAGGGTTGCAGATACAGACCTTTAAGTGCTGGTGAGGCAGTGTAAGGGCAACTGGCCATGCAGGAAACTGGGCCCAAATTCAAAGAGTGACCAGGTGACCAGTGCCCGGAGCAGTCAAGTGCATCAGCAGGTGGGAGGAAAAGAGAAAGTGGAAGCGAAAAGGAAGGTCTTGAGTTGTTTCCGGAACCAGAGGTGGTTCTGCTCAAGTTTGAGAGAGGAAGAGAGGCTGTTCCAGAGGGAGGCCCCAACCGCGGAAACAGGTATGCCCCCAACTCTCTGCTTGGAGAAGTGTCTGACCCTCAGAGAGTTGGAGGTAGATGAGCGGAGAGCTCAAAAAGGAAGATGTTTTGGATGAGAAAGTTGGAGGTAGAGCGGTCCCAGACCGAAGAAAGATTGTGGACAATGCAGAGGGTCTTGAAGTTGATCCTTGCAGCCACATTGAGACAGTGAAGAGATTTCCGAGCTGGAGAGATACAATCCCTGGGCTTGAGGCCAAGGACAGGTCTCGTGGTCCTGTTCTGGATAAGTTGTAAAGGTCGAACAGTAGGAAGATTTAGAAATAGTCCAGCCTAGAGAGGATCAGAGCTCTGGAGACACTGAGCTTCTGAGGGAAAGGGAGTAAAGGAAGAATACCTCTGAAGAGGTGCAGCTGATAGTTTGACTTCTTAGTGACGTCAGAGATGTGAGGAGAGAATGAGATGGTGGAGTTGAAGATGACACCAAGGTTCCTAGCATCACAGGAAGGAGCAGGAAGAGGGCCGAGTGTGGACGGCCAGAGAGAGAGAGGTAAGGAGGGAACGGTTGTCCCAGTACATTTGAGAAATGTAGCAGCAGTGTGAAGGGGGGTGAGAGTAAGTGATTGTGAAATGTGCCATGAGGAGAGTTTATAGGGGGAAATGAGGGCCCACCAGACTTTGATTTGTACATTTTATTGGTGTGTTATTTAGGATAAATTTTGTCAACAAGTAATTTGTTAATGTTCGTTTTTTGAACAAAGTATCAGTTGTTGGGCAGACAGTGTTGAAGAATTCGACAGATGGGATTGTCTTCAATTTTGGCTTCAAAATAAATTGAACGTAGAAGACAGATTGTGCTTTTCAACTGATATGTTTCCATGTCGTATGTGCATTTTGGTGAGGTTCTTGAAGCACAAGGTGTAGTTGTATTATACAATTTCAGTCTGCATTAAAACCCTTCGTGTACCCCAGAGTTTATCATTTGAGTCTGACCTTTTCATTGAGCAAGGCTGAGTGAGTGTCAGTGTATAGAGAAAAATTTAGGTTGCCACTGAAGGAGCCGCCCTGTCCCTTTATTGCGCAAGGTTAAGTGTCAATATGGAGTTCTTAAATGTGGTCATATGGGCTGGTGCCTATTGTCTGAGAGATTGGCAGAAAGGTAAATAAGGGTTTATATAGTATTTCCAGGAAGAGATTCTTGAAAGACCAGGTGTTGATGGTGGAAGGTTTGGGTTGATCTTTTGTACTACAGAAGACATAGTGTGAAGAGGTGACAGAGGTTGTTTGTCAAATCATGGAGATATATGGAAGCCAGGCTGGGTAGGGGGCAACTGCGACCATGCAGTTCACAGTGTTGCACTTTGAATTTGTGGCTGAGGAAATGTGCAATGTGAGGTTCCATAGGGTGATGGGTTCACGCAGGCCTGCTTTCAGAATTGTACTGCTTAGGGCGTTCGGATGTATGATATCTCTTACGCAGTTGTTATCACTGTTGGAGATTGTTGAGGTGAAGTTGAGGCTGTTGATGTTGTAAATGAAATCCTTGTTGCTGACAGGTGGAATGTATCAACCTTTCAACCTCAATAAGGCACCCACGTAGACACAGACTCAATCAAAGGACAGTCTGCAGGAGGATATGATATGATAGGTCATTTATAACGTGCCTGTACACACGTGCTTCCTGTTGGACTCCTGTTGGTCTCCATGGGAATGGGAACTTACTGTTCCATCACTGCCCATAATATTGGGAGGCGGAAAAACACTAAGCCAAGGTTGCCGGTTGGCCACAGGTTCTACTGGCAGCCTACATGGAACCTAGTAATGAAGCCCTTGTGTATTTATTTAATAAACACTCCCACTTCAGCTCCCACTCTCCCTCCAGCTATATGTGAGAGCACAGAGCGGTCTTTCTAAATCAGTGCGTGCGTGCAGGTACTGACAGACAGGCCATGAAGGCCCCGGAAGCGCCAGCAGGGGAGAATGGGTAAGTGTTTGTGTATTATGTGTTCCGTGTTTGTGTGTGTGTGTGTGTTCGTGTTTGTGTGCAATTGAGTTGAGGGTGGAGTCTTGGGTGTGGAGGGAGGCGGTTAAAGAAAACCCACACGAGGGGGTGGGGGTTGAAGAATGTCCTGTTTTCGATTTTTGTAGGCCACCTAAAATCAGCCAAAATAAATCAGCCTTTTTTTTAGGTGGCCTATAAAAATCGAAAAAATGATTGAACCATTCCTGGTCCATCCTTCAACTGATATGCTTGATGTAGAGCCATCAACTTTCCTTCTATGTTTCCCCTTGTAGCGTTGACTTAACTTTAGTCAGTTCTGCACCTTTTCAATATAATCTGATACCATTTTGGTTTAGATGTATATGCTTGTTTGTGTTATCCTCCTGCCATTTACCTTAATTGTACATTTTGTTTTATATCTTGAATTGTTGCTCTAACTTATCAAGCTCCTCCCTCAGTTCTTTCCTTAGTTATGGCATCAGTTTCCTTTCTCGGACGATAACTGCAGTGTCTTAATGTACCGGTCCACTAAAGCAGCGCCATAGTTTTTCCTCCACCGGCAAATAATCTGCTGTCTCTACCTTGTAATCCTTGCTCTGTTTGCCCTGCTGTGTAGTAATCGCAACCGAGACTGCTACCAGTTCCCATTTTTGGAGCATTAGCATTACATGGTAGAGGTTGTTCACCTTTTCATAATTCATTTGCTTTGCTCCCTTCAAGCCCTGATGGGATATAACTGGGACACTTCTTCCAATTTAGATTAGTCCTGACATGCCTGCCCGCATCACTTTAAATATTTTTTTAGCTTTAAACAATCTCATTCAACCTGCCTAATTACTACAAACATTGAGTGCGCTAATTATTGTTAATTTTTAAATACTCTCAAAACAGTCAATGTTACCTTTCACAATCAAATTCTACCTTACTTAAGAAAATGTATGCCATAATTCACTCACTTCAAAAAAAGACATTATTGCCCAAATCAGATTTAGAAAATATAGGTCGACTTTAGCAAGAATAGTCAAATAGTACCAAGTTCCACTTAAAAAAAAAAAGCCTGCATGTGTTTCACTCATATTGTGGTATTTATTTATACCACACAGTAGTGAGCGTCTTCAGGGCATATCATCAACATATTATGTAGTATGCCAAAGAATTTTTTTAACTGTTTGATTGATACATTTGTTCTCTTGTTTGGCATATACTGTTCCCATTTAAATATCTTTATTTCAAACACATTTTCTGAATCCATCATATTTCATCTGTATCTTCTGATTCAAATGATTATTGGTAGTCTCATAACCCCTTGTTTGTTGTTCTCAAGTCTTTGTTTCTGGTAGTATTTGTCTGTTTCTTTATTTTCTTCTGTTTTTTTTACAAGTAACAAATGTGGTTGTTCAGGTCAGTGCTTGCAAGCCTCACAGGACGTCGACCTTGTGTTTGTGGCATTCGTGAGCATAGAGCTATCATACAGCTGTGCAGCACTCGTCCAGGGTTACGCTACGTGATGCAATACGCCACATGGTGACGTCAGCGCATCACGGTACAATGCATTGGGTATACAATTCAGCCATTTTGTTTGCCATACACGTGGGAACGTTTGAAACCAGCGACCAGCAGATAAGAAATTGGATGCAACTTTTCAAACACATTCAGGTACAGATATTAAAGTTTCCATCTTTAGTCTTAGGGGCAAGATACCATTAATGGATTTCACTCTAATGTGAATTCATCACTCTAACTCCAGTTATTTACTTCTATGAGGAAAGATCATAACCTGCTACAATATGTCAGATTGGGAGTACCTGTCCCTCCTGGGCCTTGAATTTAGCATACCCCAGGAACTCTAAGATGAAGGGAGATTCCGTTTGAATACAAGCTAACCTTTACCCTCGTGTGTGTCTTTTACATGCGTCTGGGTCCAAATTGACAATTATTATAATGGAGTCTAATCTAGCATACATTGTTGGTTGTTTTTGGGAGCACATCATTGCTAATGGGATTTTCTTTGATATTTGATATTCGAAAACATAGGCTCTTCAAACTGATGAGCAAGAAGAGACCTTTACAAATGTTCATGTACTTCTTTATCACCATTCGACATGAGGTGTATGGTGTCAGTGATTCAATCCTCTAATAATTAGCTTAGCTATAGTGCAACGATTAGTAATTAGTCTCCCTTTGTGCACAGGCTTCAGCTAAACCAGTTAATTCATTTATGGGAAATCATCAAGAAATGCGTGGTTATTTTTCCATCTCTCAAATGGGTATTTGCAATCCAGTAGCACAGGAATGTCACAAGCCTGTCAAGATTGAAACGGTTGTTATTTTGTTTTAGCCCTGAAGAATGTCCAGCATTAAAAGTAGTTAGGACAGAAGAGGGTTTAGTGCAGAATATACCGATTTTGTTGATGCATCTGCCACTGACAATACAACACTACGAATTCGATTTCTATTTGTGTTCGAAAAAAGGGTATTGTGCAATGTTTGCAAATCTTACTGTGTATCGGTGCTGTATGTGATATATATGTTTTTGGCCCATAAAAAATTCCCTTTTGGGGATTTTATGAAATTATCCAAACGTCTACGCCCCCTTTGGGTTTGTGTTTGTTAATATTAGCTATTTGTTACAGCATGTATCGTTTCATGTCTTCTCAAGATGTATTTTTTTTTTAATTTTCTGAAAATTGTCTTTCTGTTTGTGTCTTTTATATGTTTATCAGAGTCCATATATTTAAATAAATACAATTCTTATGTATAGAATTAAGTACTAGGAAACTTTATTTCTGAGTTTTGTATTTAATGCTTTTTGTCCCTCCCTCTCCTTTTTTGTTATTGCAATGCCTTTATGATGCCATTACAAATGTATAGAAGTTGTCAGGGCCACTTGTAACATGTACTGGGCTACTGAGAGTTCAGCCTATACTAAGGAGCTCATCTGAATGTTGGACTGTGGAACAGTAGCCTGGTCACTGCAGCAGTGCAGTGAGCACGGAACTTGGTTCCTGCTTAAGGAGCTGTTGAAAAAAGGCAGTTAGGATAAGGACAAAAAGGAGGGAGGAGGAGAGAGGAGACAGTGCTGCCTCCTGCAGTAAGGGAGGCCCCACAAACAGCCACTCAGCTTGAAAAATGAAGCATTTGAAATGGGCTGCCCCTGGGGCAATGAGGCATGCCCCTGCCACCCGGCACACATTTGTGAAGGGTGCAGCAGAGCCCCAAAGTCTCACGTAGCCATGGCAGTGGCAGCATTCTCTGTGAATATGTAGTACTGACCCCACTCTTTTCTTGATTGCAAAGCAAAGGAGGGCATGGATTCCATGGAGCATGTAGCCATTGTATGAGTGATGTTGTTGCAGGAGAGGTGCCTCACTGCTGAGCTATGGCAGAGAGGAGAGGCCTCTATGGCGCCTGCTCCCCTATGGAGGAGGAGAGGGGAAGTGGATCAGACCTTTAGACCCACATTACAGTGGCTTGGTAGAGCCTTCTAGGGAAGGAGGTGTGGAGTGGACCCTGTTCAGCATTTCGCAGACATTTACTGGGCCTGGACTGCTCAATAACAGGTAAAGGTGGGGGTCGGTTTCAGCATCACCCAGTTCCCAGGGAGAACAAGGGATATTTGAGTGCCCTTTTGGAGTCTAGTCAGGAAAGCATGTTTGTGCAGCACTGGAGTGGATGCCAAATTAAGTGGATCTGTCTGACAAACTAAGATTAATGGGGAAAGGACCTTACTGATTGGCAGACATGTTTAAAGTATACTACGATTGGGATGAGGGAGTTGGTGGGATATTAATGTTTTGCTTTGTGGCCCTGCACATTTGCTACCATTAACTAAAACTAGCCATGGCAGACTGCAGTTGACTGTGGTGCATATTTGAGTTGCAATGGAGAGCTGGGGAGTTTCTATACCCCCCTTTTGGTTCTGACATCAGGGCTGTGCCAGAGCTTCAAAATAAGTCATGGGCATAGGAGGTGGGATAACTCTATGCAAGTTCTTGACAATACCTGATTGGAAGGCACCATTGTATACAAATGAGCGGATAGGACTTGTTCTAGCAAGGGGTAGCTATGAAAACTCTCGGGTGATACGTATGTATGTATGTATGTATGTATGTATTTAAATTTGTAAAGCACAACAACCAAGGCCCGGAGGCATCTGGGCTCTAGCAGAGAACCGGGGAAGACAGCAGAGATTAAGCCTTAAACAGAAAAGTCATCAGCGCTTTCTGGAAACAGAGGTGATCCGGGACCTCACACAGGGATTGTGGAAGAGAATTCCACAGTGTTGGTGCCAGGATGGAGAAAGAGCATTCACCGGACCTTGTCTTGCAGAAGAGTGGGATCACTAGGAGATGTTATACAAGCTTAGCTTAACCTGCATGATGGTACATACGCCTTAAGTTTTGACTGCAGGAACTCAGGACCTACAGAGTAAACAGTGTGCTGCATGATGCATAGAACCTTGAAAACGATCCAGCTTCTGAGTGGAAACCAGAGAAGCTCGGCAAGGAGCAGGGCCGAAAGAGCAAGCTTAGGTGCACCTAGCACCAAACGTGCTGCCAAGGCTTTGAAAATCTGGAGTCTCTGGACCAAGAATTTAGGTTGCCCCAAATAAATTCTGTTACAATATTCTAGAGAGCCCATGATGGAGGGTGTGACAACCATGGCTCGGTAGGAAGCCGGGAGAAATGGCAGTACTTTCCTCAGTATTTTCAGCCTGCAGAAGCCTACACTGCAGACCAAGGTGATCTGGGCCTCACGCGAGCCAGTGGGGAGAAGTTTTATCCCTAAGCTTTTCACCATAGCACTAGGGGCCGGAAGTAAGTCAAGGGAATCAGGCCAGAAACGGAGTGCCAGACAGACCGAGAGTCGCTAGTGCCGGTCACAAGGACTTCAGTCTTATCGCCAGTTCTCTGCCATCCAGTGCCTGATCCCTGAGAGACACTCCCTAAGTTTGGAGGGAGGCTCTGAGGTTGGGGATCTAAGGCGGAAAACCAGCTGAGTGTCATCCGCGTACATATAGAAGCGGATGCCACGTTAGGAGATGAGGTCTGCGAAAGGCCGCAAGTACAGATTAAAAAGAAGTGGGAACAGAGTGGACCCCTGGGGGACCCCACAGGAAACAGAAGTGGGAGTGGAGGAGAAAGGGAACAAAGAGAATGTTTGCTGGTGTTCTGATAGAAAAGAGGTGAACCATGCCAGGGGCTACCTGACATTTCAATCTGTTTCAGCCGCTGGACAAGGATGGAATGGTTGATTGTACCAAATGCCACAAAGAGGGCAAGGAGAATCAAACCCTGACCTCACTGTGGTCTTACAACAGTGTCAGGTCATCGAGAACCGAAATCATAACCGGCTCAGTTCCCATAAGCGGTCTGAAACCTGCTTGGAATGTGTGTAAATGACAGTTTGTCTTGAGAAATCTAGAGAACTGCGGAGAGACAATAATTTCCATGAGTTTCATGAGTGCAGGGAGCAGTGAGATGGGGCAATAACAGTCAGGCAGTGCCAGGTTAAGTTGGCTTATTTTTTAAAGGGGGAGACGATGGCATGTTTTAACGTATCTGGGATAACACCATTCGTAAAAGAGTGCTTCAGAGCTGCCGTAAAAAAAAGGGGTACAGTCCAAGGAAAGGGCTGGAACCAAATGTCACGGAATAGGATAAGCAGGTGAAGCAGATTTGAATTTGTAATGACCTCGACAACAATCTCATTTATAATGGGTTCAAAAAAAGTAAGTAGAAGCAGGGTGTGCTGATAACAAAGGTGCAGCATTTGAGCTACAGAACCCGTCATTCACAATTGAGTTCCTAATCTACAATATCGAAAAAAAACATTCATTTGATCACACACTGCTTGAGAGCGGGCGGGGTCAATCGTGAGACAAGGGGGCATAGGCAGTTCTTTGGCTATTTTAAACAATTAACGCGAGGAGCAGGTGGTCAAGGTAATGTGGTCAGCATAATGTGAATGTGCCGATTTTATGGCTTTCTGGTAGTTGTGGAGGGCATGTTTATAGATAGCTCTAGATTAAAGGTCAGAGGAAAGATTACACTTACGTTCGGCCCTCTGAGATGCTTGCTTAAGAAGCTGCAGTTTGGGAGAGAACCATGGGGCTGAAGCTTTAAACAACAGACACCCAGTCGAACAGGGGCCTAGTGTGTCCGACGTAATATCCATTGCTGTTACAAGGGCAGCCCAGGGGTCCAGGGAACCATCATTTGGGCCTGTAAGAATAGTTCACCTGGTTTAGATTCCTTAGGCGGTGTGTGCTGGGCTCTCCTTGAGCCCACCTCAAAGAAAGTGAGCTGGCCTGGGGATTGTAAGTGTCCTGGATGGAGTACCCAAGGTAACTCAGAAATCGATGTAGTGGCAAGACTAGTAATGTCATCAAAAGCCACTAAGTCCACACCTGCATAAGGACCAACTTCTTTGTTGTTAATTCATGATTCAGAGCTAGATATCCCTCTTCTGGGCTAAAAGCACCTTTAGTGTCTTGGCCAGTAGTCTGTCTTTTATGGCTAACCTCATTTTTTTCCAGATAAAAAGAATGTTTTATGGTCGGGTTTCTCCCACAGTAGCAAAGACCATCAGGGCACGGGTATAGAACTCAGGATTGTGGCTCACCCCTGCTCTTCTTTTATGCAGGTTGTCTAAAATATGTTCTCCCCTTTAGCTTCTCTGGGGAGGATTTGGTAAGGACTGCTGCCCCCGCCTGGCCTGTTGGCAATGGCCAATCAGCCAATCATGGAATAAATACCAGGGCTTACACTAGAGACACAACTAAGATCAAAGCTTTCCTGTGGAGCCCTTAGAGGTGACATTGGTCATATTCCTTAGAGGAAACTATTCAGTGATAGGTTGGCATCGAGGTTGAGGATGTTCTGAAGGGGAGAAGCAGTGCAACACAAGACTCAAATAGCACGCTCCCAGGTCGGGGGTACAGTCTTCCCTTGGCGGTACCATGTGTAGATATGTATGTGGAGTCTTTGCTGGACACATTTTCTCGATTACCTCAATATTATTTTGCGGGAGCAATTAGGCACAATCCAAGAGAAATAATCACATTCACACATTTTACTACTGCATGTATTTTACTATCAGGAATGTTTTTATGTCATTATGAATGTATAGAAACTGTTAATTGAATTTGTTACATATACTGGGCCGATGATGGTTTAACCTGTGCTGGAGGAAACAAAATGTTTGCCTGAGGCACGTTAGCCTGGTGACCCCTGTAGTGATAATGGTTTAACCTGTGCTGGAGGAAACAAAATGTTTGCCTGAGGCACGTTAGCCTGGTGACCCCTGTAGTGATGATGGTTTAACCTGTGCTGGAGGAAACAAAATGTTTGCCTGAGGCACGTTAGCCTGGTGACCCCTGTAGTGATGTCGGAACGTGGTTCCTGCTGAAGGAGTCATTGGATAAAGAATGTTAGAGCCCAGAGAAAAAAGGAGAAATTGAAAGTAGACCCGTGGCCTCCTGGGGGGGGGGGAGGGGCTGTGTCAAAATGACTTGTGCCCGACAGGAGGACAAGGATGAGTAGGGCTAAGCCGCCTAGTTAGCCCTCAAAGATCTATAAAGCGAGAGTGATCCCAATCATAACGCTGAAACAGGCACAGATAAGAGATGTAGCTCCTTTGCCTTTTTTGGTAACGTGTGCCGAGGGCAGCTTATACTTCTAAGAGTGGTGTGAATCTGAAACAATAGCAACACAAACAGCAAAAGTATATCAGTCGAAAATACGATTCTCCAATGAAGGTTCTATAAAATAAAATATATACAATTTAATTAAAAACACCAAAGTGCAATATAAACTTTACTAGAAAAATGCAGAATGTAAAGATGCAAGCACTCTGGATACTTGGCAGAGACTAAAAGGCATTAAATAACCGCAATGTTCAAAAGGGTTGAAAAAAGGGATTAGCCATTCTCTAGGGTCCCGACAAATTGCTAGAGGGGCTGGGCATGCCAAAAGTACCTTGTTCAGTTCTTGGTGGTTCCACGGCATTGAACCCTCTTATTATCGTTGTTCGAGTGGTTCAATCAGGTTTGGATTCAGCGAGTCGCTGTGATCTACATGGGGAACAGGCGCCAGGTTGGATTCAAACTGGGTCTCATTGCGGTTTGTTGCTGCACTCGGAGGAAGTGGGTCAAAGGGTACCAAGGTAAGTTTGCGTTCAAGCTTGGGTGGGAAGTGAAGATGCAGGTGGTTCAAGGCACTGTACAAAATATGTTGGGTCAAAATATTATGCAGCGTCAAGCTCCTTCTGAAAGCCAAAGCAACACTGTGCTTAGCTGGTGTGGTGCCATTGCGAACACGTTTGAAGATTCAGCGACTGCGGTTTAAGATAAAGGGAGTGAAAAGCACCACTGGCGGTTCACATTGGTTCGAGGGATGTCAAATCTGGTTTCAAGACAGCTCAAAGCTGTTTGACAGCGGGCAACTAGGGACCTGGCTGTTCAGGCTCTCTGGATGCTCTGAGTCCCAATTCATGGGCTCAGGGACAAGATATGGGGCCTCATTACAATAGTGGCAGTCCGGAAACAAGGGTGCCGGTAAGCCTACCGGCACTCTTTTTTTTGGCTGCCACATTCCGAGTCTGCCTGCCAGAGCCGCTGTGCCCGACTGGTCTGACCCTGCCAGGCACAGCGGCCACGGTAGGCAGACCAGTCGCAGAAGCACTGGCACCGTTAGCAACAGTGTCAGTGCTTCCATGTCCCCTCTCTAGGACTATATGGAATGGGAAATACATTTTACTGGTGCCTGACTTTCTGGGCTGCTGGGGTTGTAATCTCCCTGTGGCACCAGATAGTCAAGCGTCTGTAAATATTTACAGGTCTGGTGGCAACCCGTCAGTAGCACCGGCAGGGTTACCGTCAGACCCATAATGAGACACATGGTCTTTGTTCTCATTCTCCCAATCGAGGGGAGTCCGGCAAACACTTGCAGCGGTCCTTCAGCTCCAGTGACCTCCTTGGTAACAGTATAGCTGGCAGAGAGGCGCCTTTCTCTTCACTTGCAGGTCACCAGCAATGTTACCTGGGGATGATTAGGGAGCACAGCTTGCCTGAGCCTTGGAACACCCTGCTTCACCGCACAACTCCCAGGAGTCTGGAAAGGATTTCTCTCCTAACAGGGTCCAAATGTATTCTTCTGGAAGTCTTGGAGTCCAAAGATGGGTCATAGAAGGGGTGGCAGAACCTCTCTTTTATAGGAAAAGGTCCACAGGTGATTGGACAAAAGCAAGCCTGCTTTAAAGAGTCCAATCCCTGCCCTTGTCACAAATGGTCTTTGCCTTCTTGCACCATACCCAACGTGCTTCGTGTTAAAGGAAGTGAAGGATACAGGAAGGAAGGAGAAGTACAGAGACAAACAAAATGGTGCAATCATTTCCCAACTCAGCCCCCTTCTCACGGGGTTTGACTAGAATACTCACCAGCCTTCTAGTGCTGGCCTGTACTCACAGTGTTGACAGGTGCATGATGCAAATATAATGTGAGTCTTAATAAAGATGTACACCCTCCATCACCATAGCACACGGGGTATGACTTATATTTTATGTTTACCCTGCCACAAGGTGAGAAGTTTATCATAATCATATGAATTTTGGAACAGAAGTGCGCACTTAAATGCAGCCTCTACACTACAGTGACTTTGGTGTCTGACCTATGAACCTGCTCAAGAGATTGATGCACCAGGGGCAAGGTGTATGCTATGCTTTTGGCATGGAGATTAATGAAAGGGAGTTCAAGCTCTCAGACCACCCTTTCTGAGATGGAATTGCCTGCATTATTTTATTAACTAATCAACATTTTTAAAAAGCTGGTGCTTCCACACCCTTGCCAGACGGCAATTCCTCACAGGCCACTGCCTCAGGCAGCCCCCCAGGGCAATGCAGGTCATTTGAGCAGCAAATCAGACCAAATATGCAGCCATTGTGAGGGCAGCCCCCAGAGATAGTGAGGCAAACCATGCACTGCTGCAGCCAGTCAGTGTCAGAGCCATCTCCGTGGACTCCAAGTTCAGGGCAGCCCGAGGAGTGCATGAAGGCTGCGGTGTTGCCCCCATGTACCATGCAGGCATTGCAGTGTCCCAGGCGAAGATGTAGTACTGGTCCTGCACTCCCACTGTACCTCATCCCTCCATTTCCTTCTAACCGTACCCATGATACTCTATCCCTATAATGGTACCCCTATCATGGTATCCTATTGCCATATCATCTTCCTCTACAAACTCTTTTGCTTGCAAGGTAGGTTTAATAAAATAAAAGCAAATATGTCCAAATATGCACATGTGGGTATCCTGTTTTTTCGCAGACAGTAAGTACTTTACCATGAAGTAATTACTTTGAAATTTCATCGAAAAAATATAGGTATTTGTGGGTAGGGGCTGGGGAGGGTTTGCGGGAGTACCGCAGGCGAAAAGGGCATGGGGGGACCCCCATAAATAAAATTTTAAAGTAAACAAATCGATGAAAAATGTTGAAGCAATTACTTCATGGTAAAGTAACTCAAAGTAATCACTGTCGCTGAAGTGACATGGAACTGTGCATGTGGCACGCAACATGGAATTAAGAGAGATGACCTTTGCATTGTCATCCCTGAAGAGCAAATAATGCACACCTTCCACAAGGATTATCGCCCTTGCATGTAGTCATCAACACCTGATGTTCATTAGTCCAGGCTGCCACTGTTGTCTAGGAATTCTTACAGTTGCCTTTGCACACACCTCTACTGTAGGGGTCTAAAAGCACCGGCTCACTGGATGTTTTCGACTACAACTCCCATTATCCCTCACCATTGACAATGCTAGCTTGCGTTGATGGGAGTTATTCTGAGGAGCCAAAGGTTGCGCCCCCCCCTGTGCCCACACGAATTACTCTGTTGTGACTCAGTCTTGGTAATATTTGTGGCAAATCTGATTGCAAATCTCAAACAAGCATCTTCTCTGACAAAAAGTAAATTGCAGAATCGTTTACCGTGGATTAACAAACAGCATAGTGCTTCTTCTTCTACACATTGATTTGCTTTTGTTAGGAAAGGTTTTTTAGTAATACTCAATTTGTGTTTTCTAGCAATCCATTGTCTTTTCTCTGTTCCAAATGTTTTTACTAACCATTTTTTCACTGCAAATTTTCACGTCAGATTTGTACTGCATTTGTCCCGCAAAATGCAGTGGCATACTAACTGCAGACATCCTCACAACCCCCACCACTGACCTTCAATATGCCCTTTCCTCCACAATCCACTATGCCGTTCCCCAAAACAAACAACTTTTTTGTTTTTTTAATAGTCAGGGATTTTTACCTCTGAATAATCTGTACTGAAAAATAAGTGCAGTAAAATCACTGGATACCGTTTTCTCCTCAGACTTACTTTTAACACATCATTTATTTTATGGGGAGAATCACCTCCTTTAAAAACAAAATGCTACCTAGAACAAACACATCAATTCACATTTCCCTTTTGGTCAGGGTTAGAATTGTAGCAGAAATGGAGATGATTTCCATTTAACAGCAAAGCAAATTTTCAGCGACAAAAAAATCTGATTTTCCGCAATTTACTCGCTACTGGTGACCTATTAGCCTTCATAATCAAGCACAGGGAACTTTTGCTGTGTGACAGTCCCCTCTCAGCAATCCCCCCCCCCAACCCCAAAAGAACATAATATTAAACAAACGACTTCCAGGTGTAGCATAATTTGATTTCCGTGTATTTGGCAGCGGTCTTAAGTGCAGCTCAAGCCTTGGCCCATCACGGCTTGTTGATGCAGCTCCTGCTTGATAACAGACTGGTCTCAATTTTAACAGCAGACCATCCTTTTCAAAAAGCTCAAAAATGAGGCTGCCCAGTGCTCTTTTGGTAATGGATTTCTGGGAATCCGAGGCACCTGCTGAGGAAGGGAGGGTCACATACTGTGGGTAGCCTAATTCATGCCGCAGATGCGACTCATTAACTCGCCGGGTAGAAAATAAACTCCATGAAAGGGGAAGATTTTGTTTCGTCTGTATCTGTGACGTAGTCCTGTTAGAATATTTACTACCCTGAAGTCAGATTAATGACCTGGTGACGTTTATCTGCCAATGAGGGGTCAAGGCAGAAACATTTCAGCAAAAACTGTCATGAAAAGTGATTAACGCCGAAAGTAAGACTCCTAATGCAAAGATTTAACGACGTAAGAACACATTCAGTGAAAAAAGTATTCTTCGAAATGTATTACTTAGAAGATTATTGTTCGTTATTTTCGTGGAATTCAGCCACTGCTGGCGGACTAATGCTTTATTCCAGCTGCAGTCGTATATAACTTTAAATTAACCGTTGGACTACAGCACCTGATACCCATGGTTTGTAAAAAGGTGCCCTGGGCTGAAGAAATTGTGACCTGCGACATGAAGTCTCTTGCCTCGTGTCTTTTTACGCATGCGTGCTGGGGCCTGGGCTAGTCTTTCTTCAGTGTGCCCGTATTTCAACTTCCCGCTGGGCACACAGGCCATCTTCAGGGTGTCTGGAGCCGGAGGCGCAGGCGCACTTGCCCTCTCCAAAGAAAGGAAGGGCTCCGCGATTCTCTACCAATGCTCCCTCACTCCTTTGCTCCAGTCACAGCCCATAGCTTGACCAACTGCCCTGGCAGCGATAACAAAAGCAGGTGCCCTTCCTTGAAGTTCCCTGATACCCTTCCTCCACCCTGGAATCAGAATAATAAGTGGCATTTCATGGGCAACATTGGCAACCCATGATGAGGATCCTTGCTTTCGAGCTTAGGAGGGGAGCATATTTTGACAACAGCATGCGCTGAGAAGGTGTTCACGCTGTAGTATAAATGCATGACTCGCGTCCCATGCAACACGAAAAAGGGTACAGATTCCCCAGCATAGATACAGAACTCAGATCAGCATCCTCACAGAATGTACGCATTCTCAAGCATGGGTAAAGGAGACGGATTGGAAGCAATGGGGGAGGTAAACATACCATAGCATAGAGCATAGGGATTTGAAGTTACCAGGAACGTACGCATACACGAATATGAACTAAAATTAGAAAAGGGCCATGCATGTCAAGAGATGGGGCCATAAGGGACTTTATGATGTGCATTATATTAATAGTTTCTGTTGTTATATAGGAAGAAATGCTATAGGCAGTTATTCTATGGGTGAAGCTAAAAGCGTACTTTGATGAAGTCAAGTGTTACTGGTGGGGTGATGGGAATGCGGAGGCCATGCTGCCCGTGCACCACCAGCTGCTCCGTAATGCAAGATGTAAGTGGAGGATCCTCTAGGATCCCCCGTCCATCACCAGCCTTAGGAATGTCACACACCACCTGAACCCCAGTGTACTGCAACACAGGACAGTGTAAGACATTGAAAAATAGTAAACCCAAAACTTGGGGGCCCCTGGGTGGAAGCCATGGACCCAATGGTTCAGTAGAGGTTTAGCATCTGGTAGCCGGTGACAAGAGAAGGGCAGCGAGACCTACCACTAAGGAAAAGGAGCCACATAACACCCCGCTGAAGGATCTCTATGTTGGCATCAAGGAAAACCCTTCAAACATGACACACTTAGGAAATATGTTGCACTTAGACGGATCTTTGGGGGTGGGAAATGTGTTGCACTTAGATGGATTTTTGGAGTTTGGAAATGCATCATACATGGATGGATTTGGGGGCAGGAAATGCATCACACTTAAATGGATCTTGGGGTAGGAAATATGTCACACTTAGATGGATTTTGGGGGTAGGAAAAGAGTCACTCTTAGATGGATTTACGGGGTAGGAATTGTGTTGCACCTAGACAGCTTTTGGGGGTAGAAGATTGATCACAGTTAGATGTATTTGGAGGTAAGTTTTGCATCACACCTAGATGGATTTTGGGGGTAGGAAAAGGGTCATGCTTAGATGGATTTTTGGGGTAGGAAATGTGTTGAAAATAGATGGATTCTGGGGGTGGGGTAGGATAGGTTAGCATGTACGGCAGTTATTAGAACTGCGAAGGTTAGACCCACTTTTGCTACTGGAGGGACCATGAGGGTTGGCCAAACTTCCCTCTCGGAAGAATTGTGAAAGTTATACCACGTATCATACTTAGAGGAACAGAGTAAAATGTAGCCAGTGAGTAATGCTTGATGAATATACATTCCGCCCAGTGCACGTTTTCGAGGTGAGGGTAGAATGGCTAGTGCAAAGATCCCAGGTGAACGTTGAATATAATTAGAGCGCTGATGCATACGCAAAGTTAGATTCAATCCTGTTTAAACCTGTTGCACTCCATGCTTATGGAACTTTAGCCAAGGCACGGCCACAGACCCACACACATCTACCATCATACACAACTCAAAAACACTTTGCACATCACCTCTGCCATAAGAATGCAGCTATTGTTCACAACAAAAAATTCGATATATAGCAACACAAATAATAACTATCCCTCTCACATACCCCTCTAGACAGCCTCACCACCCACCCACATGCCGGCTCGACATTGGGCAGCTAGCAGGGATTTGGCCTCCCTTTCACAGCTTCGTTATGCACACACACATACGCGCACCTCTCGAATGTTCCCATACCCGGACTTCGGTCCCCCAAGGACGTTCAACCTACAGCACGTTGGGACCATACCAATGGTGAAAGGCGCTTTACAAATGTTACAATACAATACATCATGACTCCAGCACACAAAGTGTAGTGTCTGGTATGCAATGATTTTAACAAATGAATAATAACGAATTACATTTTCAACTAATCCAAAACATCTATAAAAAAAAAATAACGAACTGGTCAAAACTATATATAAGTGGTTGAGAATGAGAATAGTGGTTTTGGGGTGGGAGAAAAGTATTAATTAAAAAAAAAGTGGGGTTGGGAGGGGGGACCCCCCAAAAGCAACAGAAGAAACAGTTCTTTTTTCCCGTTGTTTTGGGTTCGTTAAAAATGCATTCTTCTTTCATTCATTTGTTAAAATCGCATGTAACCATAGTGTCTGAATTCTTTGCCCCACGAGAGCCATTGTTCAAGTCTAAGTGATATGTAGTTTTCCCAGCACAGTAC
Organism: Ambystoma mexicanum; assembly: GCF_040938575.1. Classification (NCBI taxonomy): domain Eukaryota; kingdom Metazoa; phylum Chordata; class Amphibia; order Caudata; family Ambystomatidae; genus Ambystoma; species Ambystoma mexicanum. The sequence goes on along the minus strand of NC_090930.1, from coordinate 1,102,819,655 downwards.
TAATCATTTCTCCAGTTTGTAAGATGATAATACCTCAGCACCCACTATCACTGGCGGCCACTGTAATCCGTGAAACACAAAGTAGTACAAGAGGCAGTGACACAATCTACTTATGCAGTAACAGTCCTGTGGAATAACAGCAAGCAGAGTATTCCATGTTGGTTCAAGAAGCACAGTTGCCAGGTGCCACGGCCTGTATGCCCAAGCCTCAATGCTGGTAAATGCCAGCAGGAAACACTTATGAACAAAGAGCACCAGGAGTCAAAGTGCCAGCTACAGCAACAAGAGCAAAAACAGAAAATCGAGATAGTGGGATGCCCTAATCAGGGTTTGGTCTGTGGCTCTGACCACAACCACGAAAACAAAGTAGAGTCAGCTGAAGCACCCAATTCAAACCAATCCCCATGCTCAGTTCAGAGAAGTTCACAGCTGAGCATACGTAAGTATATGCACGCACACAGTGCCACATTGAGTGTTGGAGCTATAGGCGTAGCCAGGAATGCCTAACAAGTGGGGCCTGAGGTTATTGTAGATTGGGGCACCACCGTGACATTAACATCTGTAAATGGCCACATAGCACTGTCCAGTGGTCATTTACAGATTTTAGGCGGGCCTTGCCCCTCAGGCCCTAGCCTGTGGATGCCTCTGGTTATAGGTCATAGGTTAAGCGAGAGTGGTGGCGAATCAGTGCAGTGAGGAAATGGTTGAGCAGAAAGAGAAGAAGGGAGAGCACAGAGGAGGCTGGAAAGATGAGACGATGGTGGAGCTGAACTTGGAGTAGGAGGAGGGGAGCAGGGCAGGAAGAGAGAAAGGGAAGAGACAGCTAAGGAGAATACCAGAAGGGAGTGGACCAACACGAGGAGCAGCAGAGGCAGTTGAAGGAAAGACGGTGGAGGAAACAGAAAGCAGCCTATGTGGTATGGAAGAGAAAAGTCATTTGCAGAGGAGGAATGAGGCAACAGAAAAGGTAAAAGGAGAAGTTATAAGAAGGTTCTGGAGAGGAAAGCCAAGAGTGGAGTTGAATTGCGCTTAAATGTTGAAGGGCATTGAGGCAGAAGAAGAGAAGAGCATGGCAGCGGAGGAGAAGGGTAACAGCAAAAGAACTCAGGAAAAGGAGGAGGTGCCCAAGAGAGTTGGTGGGACACCTACCACTCCAGTGCTGGTGAAGAACGCGGCAGAATCTGTGAATGGCACGAAGGGGTCTGGTATTGGCCTTCCTTGGCCCGGGTAGGTATGGTCCAGCAGCATCAAATCCTGGAGACTGAACCTGCGAGGCCGACGAAGCAATGCTGGTAGGACATGCTACAGAAGACAGCAATATCCTGACAAAGGTCGACTACAGGCCTTGCCTGGATTCATTGAGAATGATGAGACTTAAAGAGGTAAGGCCGCTGTTCCGGGTAAGTATGCTCACCAGGAACAGAATGACATCCAGGAATGCCAGCAACAATGGGTGGGAGGGGGAGCGAAGCAGAACCCAAACCTGCAGTTCGTTGGCTGATGAGATTCTGAGCTCAGGAGAACAGGATGACGATTCACAGCCTGAAAAGGTTAGAACATTGCTGGGGTCCAGACAGGACACTGAATAAGGCACAGAGACGAGCAGGTGGAGATAGAGGGTAAAGACTGTATGCAAGTAAGGGTAAAAACACTGAGAAGCAAGTGTACACTCAAAACCAACCTGGAGCGTTGAGACACAAGGAGCTCGGTGCATCCCTTGAAGTAATACACAGCTTTTGGGTATCATGTGTGACATCATGCCAGTAATAAGTGCCACGTAGGTATCTCTCATGGCTAGGGTTGTATGGGCAGCATATCCGAGCCGTATCCGAGCCTGTTGTCTATATTGGTGTGGTGAGATATGCCACAACCTGCCTCGCATGAGCTTCCAGCGCTTATACAGCGACTGATCGTGCACTGACAACAAGTGCAGGGAAAGAGTGATCTAAAACCCAAGTCAAGAAAGAAGTGTTAAGGCACTTAAAACCTCAAAATATGCAAGTGATTTTAATTGGCTGCAAGCTGGCAGAGCCAAAGGGAAGAGGAAGACTGTGGTCCTTTAGGAAGTTGGATTTGCTCGCCATTGTTAACTTTGGGTTTCTTATGGCCTTGTTTGTCACTCACCATTAACCCCTGACAAATTTACTTGGTAAAATAAACCTTTCTGAACTTTATACTGTGGGCTTTAAGTTGTCTGTTGAATGCTCAGACATGATTGCACCCTGAAAGCAAATATGCTTTTCGGGGCTGAGCATTTTAAAATAGTTACGAACAGGCAATTCTGACAAGGTAAGACTCATAAGACTAAATGGGTTGCCCATGATCCCCACTTTGGTTAAATGGAAAAGCTGGGATAATAGCCCAACCTGCATATTAAGTATTTTACCATATTATTGCTTCCTAGTTCTTGTCATACAACATGTTGCAATTGTTTGTGAATGTTTGACTTTCAAGATCTCATTTGGAAAGTACACACATCATATGAAACACAACAATATTAAAAACCTTTTAGAAACATGGTATGCAAAAGTATCATGATTATTTCTTTCTTTATCCCTCATAATTAGAAGCCACCAATTACTGCAAGCCTAAATCACGTGTGCTGAGAACATCTCAACTGGGTTTGTCTACAGTATTTCAAACATGTATTCACACAAACCAAAAGAAACTGTAACAGGGCCTCCTGCCTATAGTCATTTCCTGACACTGACATATATTACCCAAATAAAGTTGAAAATACTCCACAGGTTGCGTTATACTGAATACAAAAAGTACAGTGAGCACAGAGCACATTGCAGGATTACTTGATCAGATGGGAATGTAGTTGTCACCAACACCCAGGCACTGTGATCTACTGTACAATACCACAATAGGTGTTATTTATGTTGTAATAAAGGTGTGCACTGTCCTATCCATCATGTGAAAAATGGCATGAGGGTTTGCTAGAGACACTGGAGGGAACCAGGGATTAATTCCAATGCAGGAGAATGATTACAAAGAGCCAGAGAACGTTACAACTCATCTTTATTCACTGTGCCAGCAACTGCCGGTGCGCGGGAAGTAATAGCATGCATGCGTGATGTGCGCTCATCTTCATTGGCTGATGCCTCTAGTGACGGAGCTCAGATGCTCCATTAAGTGTGTCCTTGCCGGGACATGACATCTCCCCCCTTCAGGCAAAGGACACTCACAGTTTTTTGTGACTTCACATCTCGTCAATGGGACGTACAGCCCTTCGAATACACCTGTTGGACCTAGTCCAGCCTTCTTCCTGCTGCTCTCTTGGCTCATCTTCTGCCTCTCTCATCGACCCTTCATGTGTCGCAGCAGCTTCTTCCTCCCATTGATCTTCACGGCTCTCTTCTTTGTATAGTTTGAAGTGAGAGATGTTCCAAGTAACCATTCTCCTGTGGGATCAAGCAGTAATCAGTGTTCCATTCACATGCAATATCGTCAGGTGTTCTGGATCGAATTTTTTATCTGTCTTTCTGTCTTGTTGTCTGTATTTGAGCACCCTGTCACCTATTTGCAGCTCAGCGCTTTCTGGTCGCTGTCTGTTATCAACGTATTCCTTCATCTCTTGCTTCCTGTGGGCATCTACATCGCTCGTCTGTTTCACATGCTCACCTGTTTCTTCTGTGAAATGAGGCAGTCTGGTCCTTATTTTCCTACCAAACAGTAGTTCTGAGGGACATTACCCCGTTGTGCCATGTGGTGAGTTTCTATAGTCGCTGAGCATGTTGCACACAGCCTGATTGAGCGACATGTGTCTTTGCTCATTTTGCTGGAGAACTCTTTTCAAGCTGCTCATGAATCGCTCCACCATGCATTTGACCCGTGGCCATAGCAGAGTAATTCTTCTGTGATGGATTTTATTTATTTATTTATTTATGTATTTATTTATTTATTTATTCACATTTGTTGAGTGCATATCAGACCGAAGGCATCGTGGCGCTAGTTACAGTGTAGCTTATGCTTATTTACATACAGTTCATGTCCGTACGGTTACATTGGACAATCTATACGTTTTTTACATATATGCATTGAGCAGCAGGAGAACACGAGAACAGAGATGTTTCAGCTCTGAGGTCAGTGGACAGAGAGTTCCAGAGCTTAGGTGAGAGGAAGGGGAAGCCTATACCTCCTGCCTTGGTTCTGTTGATGCAAGGTATCGTTAGTTGGTTGGTGTATTGTGATCTTCTCGGTCTCGTGGATTGAGATCTACCTATCGTGTCTGATAGGTAAGAGGGAGCTGAGAGGTTGATGCATTTGTGCGTGGTTGTGAGTATTTTGAAGGAGATACGGTCCTTGACTGGGAGCCAATGAGCTGTTTTTCTGGCTTGTGTGATGTGTTCTCTTTTAGGTATGCTGAGGGATGCTCTGAGAGCGTAGCTTTGGGTAGTTTGGAGCCTAGATAGTTTTTTTTTGGAGGTGCCGGCTAGGAGTGCATTACAATAGTCTAGTTTGGCTCCTATAGTTGCTCGGGCGATGGAGAGGCAGTTATCCTTAGTTAGGAATGGTTTTATTGCGTTAATGAGTTTAGTACTCAGTGCTGAGGCCGAGACTATGGCGCTAACTTGTTTGTCCATAGATAGGGTAGCATCTATGTGAACCCCCAGTGTTATGACGGCGTCATTTGTGTAGGTGATCCCCAGAGCGTCTAGTTTGTCAAAGAGAGGCTTGGTAAAAAGATTATAGAGTGTGGGGGCAGTACAGGAACCTTGTGGGACACCACAGTGGATGATCGAGGGTGCTGCATGTGCTGTGTTAGAGAACACTTTCATAGCTCTACCCTCAAGGAATGATGTTACCCAGGATGCTGCGTCCTTAGAGAAGTGTGCAGCGTGTGTTAGGTGACTGGTAAGTGTAGTGTGATCTACCAAATCAAACGCAGCTGAAAGGTCAAGGAGAAGGAGGAGAGCGGGCTTGCCTTTGTCTAGGATGTTGGTAATTTCATTTCTTAGGTCTAGAAGGGCGGTTTCAGTTCCGTGTCCCTTGAGGAACACAGATTGTCTTTTTCCTAGGATTGCGTTCGATTCAAGGTATAGTTGAATCTGTTTGTGGGTGGCCTTATCAAGTATTTTCAGGAGGAATGGGACTGTAGTTATGGGTCGGTAGTTGTTAGGGTAAGCAGGGTCTAGCGTCGTTTTTTTTAAGAGGGGGCGTACCCAGGCCTCTTTAAGGCTGCCTGGGACTATGCCCGTTTTGAAGGATGCATTGATGATGAAAGCTGTGAAAAGAGGGGCAAGTGGTTCTGCGCAGTCTTTGATGATTTTAGGGGGGCAGACATCACCCTTACATAGTGAAGGTTTGAGGTGTCTGAGGATGTCAGTGACCTCGGCCTCAGAGATTTCGGTAAATGCAAATTTGGGCATGTTTCTTACTTTTACATTTGGTTTTGTCTGTGCATGTGTGCTTTGCTTAGGTAAAGTATTGAAGTGGTGGGATATCTTATTTTGGAGGAGGTTTATTTTTGCAAGCATGGCTGATTGAATGCCTGTACACCATGCCTCGTCTTTGACGATCTCATCAGGGCATGTCGGCGGTACGGTTAGTTCTTTGAACATATTGAAGAGTTCTTTAGAGTGGGAGTTGGCAGTGGAGATGCGGTGGTTGTACGCTTCAGATTTAACATGGAAGATGGCGTCTTTGTATTTTTTTGCTATGGATTTGAAGTTGGCTTTTGTGGTATCACAGGGGTTACCCTGCCAACTTTTGAGCGCCATGCGTTTGTCTTTGCGCAGAGTCTGGAGTTCCTCTTTGAACCAGGAATTGGAGTGGAAGGATTTTTTCTCTTTTTTGTTTTCAAGAGGGGCAACGGTGTTGACAGCCATTGTGATGGTGTCTTTGAATATTTCTGCGAGGATGTTAGGGTCTGCGGAGAACAGGGGCGCTAGGCATGGCAGATTGAGGAGTGCCCTGACGTTATCAGCGGTGAGTTTTTTGGCACTTCTGGCTAGGGTTGCTGGTGCTTTGGTAGGCACTTTAGTGCTTTGTGGGACAGGGATGTCAAATAGGAGAAGGTTGTGGTCTGTCCATGGGAGGCTAATATTGGAAGTGATGGCTGTGTTACAGTTATGGTCTATAATCCAATCTAGGATGCGTCCTTTTGCGTGAGTAGGCGATGTGATCTTTTGAGAGAAGCCTAGGTCGTGGAGGTCTTTTGCTAGAGAGGTAGCAGTTTTATCCTTAGGGTCGTTGAATCCCAGCTTAAAATCACCTATAAGTAGCGATTTCGTGGATTTTTTAATGTTGTTTCCTAGGAGGTGGTTGACTTGACCTATGAAGTTAGCGGTTGGGCCGGGTGGACGGTATAAGGTAGGAATATTTATTGTGCTATTTGGAGAGAGTGCTAACTTGATAGGATGTCAGTATTTCCTTCCTCTTGGTAGCGTAAGGTTCTGATAGATAGTATTTCTTTGTGAATAATGGCTACCCCCCTCCTGTTTTGGCTATCCTGTCTTGTCTAAGGATGGCATACCCTTGGGGTAGGGCTAGTGTGATGGCTGGGCCAGAAGCTTCGTTGAGCCAGGTCTCTGTGATAGCGAGTATGTCTAGGTTTTGGGTAGTTATTAGGTCGTTTACTTCTAATGCGTGGGTATTGAGTGATCGTACATTGATTAAGGCACATTTGTATAGTGTTGAGCAAGAGTTTTTTGTGGGTATGATGTGGGTGTTTTCTTTGGGTACAACGGTACATTGAGAGTAGGAGTTACTGGTAGGTGTGGTAAGCGTAGGTTTGGAGCTGTGGCCACGGTGTATAGAGGTGTTGTCACGGTGGTGGAGTGTGTGCACTTTGTAGGTGCGTGAGCTTAGTCGTAGTTTCTGTGAGATATGCGTGTAGGGGTGGCCTGGTGGTGGATAGGGGGGGTGCGGGCTCTGAGTCTGTCTAATCTGAGGCTAAGGTTAGGTATCAGTGCAGTGTTGTTTGGAGTGTGTGAAGGCTTGGGCAGGAGGCCCATCGTGTCTGGACGACTAGTGGTGGTTTGGTAGTGGTGGTTGAGCTTTAGAGTATGAGGGTGAGGTGTGGTCATTAGGGTGAGTAGCGTGCTTACTAGGCAAGCGAGGAAGGGCAGAGAGTACATACTGTGTGCAAGTTTGTTGTGCTGTGTGTTCTAGGGTAAGCATGTTGGTCATAGGCCTGGAGCATGTGTTACTGTTGAGCGAGATACAGATTACACACTAAGGCAGATGCACAATACACACTATTGGCCTGGAGGGCAGATGCACAATACACACTGTTGGCCTGGAGGGCAGATGCCAATACACACTATTGGCCTGGAGGGCAGATGCACAATACACACTATTGGCCTGGAGGGCAGAATGCACAATACACACTATTGGCCTGGAGGGCAGATGCACAATACACACTATTGTTGCAAGGGTGAAACAAGGGTTGCAAGGGTGTTGCACGGTGAAGCAATAGGCAGGGAGGCAGTAGCCACAGTCAAACATGCAGCAAGGTGAGGCTCAATCTCAATATTAGTATGGCATAATAGAGTAACAGCATTATAACCCCCAGGTTTACACAACTTAAGCTGAAGTGCAATAGGGTAGCACCTAGATTCGAAATTACACAATTTAGCTAAAATGCAGTGGGGTAACTCCTAAGTTTGAAATAACACAATTAGGTAAAGTGTGATGGGTAGCACCTAGATTCGAAGTTACACATTTGGGTAAAATGCAGTGATGCAGCAACTGGATATAGTAGGACACATTAGGTGGAATGCACTCTATATACGATTTTTCTATAGTAGCCAGTCAATGAGCAAGGTTACCAGTAGTCTAGTTACAGTTTACTAAGACCGTCTGGCCATCTGGGTACCCTTTACTAAAACAGTCCAAGGTGGAAAAGAGTACAGTAAGGTACAGTATACAGGTGGGCAGAGGCGGCTCTATAACAAAGGCATTCACAATAGGCAGATATGACTTCAATCTAAGTGGGCCTAAGGTATAGTATGCAGGTGGGCAGAGGCTCTAAAACAAAGGCGATATTTGCATGCAATATTTGCAAACTCCAGACTGCGGAAAGGTTGCCGCCCGTTGTCTGACTTTAGGACTTCTGGAAGGCCCCATGCATAGAAAATATTGTCCAGTACTGGTACGACGTTGCTGGCCACCATAGACGCTATTAGATGCACCACAGGAAATCGAGAAAACCCGTCCATGATGACCAGCCAATATTTATGTTCTTCGAAGGGCTGAAGAAGTCAATTGCGAGATGGGTCCACATTTGTTTAAGCATTCCTGACATTACCAGAGGCTCTGGTCTGTTTGGTCTGGAAGTGCTATGGCATAGGGGTCATACATTGATGGTGAGCTCTACCATTTGATCCAGCCCCGGAACCACATGGTGTCTCTAATTTGTCCTTTCGTGGCCTCCATTCCACAGTGACCTTCATGACTGCTTATCATAGATCTTAGGGAATTATTATTCAATGACCTCTGATAACAAGTACATCCACTGATATCGACAGTTCTTCTCTTACCTTCCTGAACGTGTGCATTTCCACACGAGGTGGGTTTCTCATACTTCAGTGGTGTTGTACAGATCTCTCCATCTCCCAGATCGGATCAGTTCTTGTACCTTCAGTATTGCAACACCTCGCTTCATGTGATCTTGGACGGTTTCAGATGTGATTGCCCTGGGAGTGCCATGGCATGTGATGTAATTAGTATATTCTTCTGCTAGGCTTTTATTGGTGGAATTGCATGGCCGCTGATGTTGCGACATGAAGTAGGCTGGGCTGTACTCCTTGCCTGGCTTGTGGATGATCGTGAAGGCAAAATCTTGTAATCTCAGGCCCCCTCTTTCGATTTGTGGGGGGCATCTTGCATCGAGAACTTCTGTATATGATTACCAAAGCTTGATGATCTGTCACAATCGTGAAGGGTTTGCAGAGGAGAAACATTTGAAAGTGTTGGCATGCCCAGACAACGGCAAGGCTTTCTTTTTCTGGTTGTGAGCACATGTTTCCACCCCTGAGAGGCTCTTGCTGGCGTAGATTAAGACAGTCCGGGGAGGTTCCCGTCCCGGCTGATGTTGTGCCAAAATTGATCCCAGGCCGACTGGGCTGGCATCGACGGTGAATTCTGTCCACAGATTCGGATCAAAATAGGCCATGTACTCTGCTGATGCAATGTCATTTTTGATCTGTGCAAACCCATCTACGCAGTGTTGTGACCATTGGAATGGCCTGCCTCGCTTGGTGAGTTCTCTGAGGGGCGCACTTGTAGTCGCAAAATCTTTGAGGTATCGGCAACAGTAGCTTACCATTCACAGGAATGATCTGACTTCACTGAAATCTTTGGGGGATGAAATCGCTGAGATGGCAGCAACCTTGCTCAGATCTGGGTTCATGCCCTCTTGTTAGAAGATGTGTCCATAGAACTTGAGATGCAAATTGTGAAAGACACATTTCTTGCTGCTGAGTGTCAACCCAGCATTCACCAGTGCCATGCACACTTGATGCAAGGTGTGATCATGCTGTGCCAGCATAGCCCCAAATATCAAGATATTGTCGCTATAGTTGAAGCAGTTATTCACATCGCGAATCCCTCTCGCCACGATCTCTGAAATAGCTTGGCAGCCGAGCAAATGGCGAAGCTAAGTCTGGCAAATGTGGTGATATACCTGGATTGTTCATCTATTACAATCTTATATCCTTTGTTCAGGTCACGTTTTTGAACACACCTTTGCTCCATTTAGTAGCCTGATCATCTAGGTGCATTCTGGGGCTGCCTCTCACACCCAATTGGCTTATTCACCTGGCGCGTGTCGACACATATGTGTATCTTGTAGGAAGATCCTCTGTTGGGAACTGCTACTATGGGAGATACCCATGTAGTGGGGCCATCAGTCAGTTCTATTATGCCGTCATTCAATGAGCATTGTATTTCTTCTTCCACCAGTGGTTGCAGGTGCACTGGAATCCTCCTCGGGTGTTGAGCAACCAGTGGTACTGATCAATGTGGAGTGTCATGGGACTTCCTTTCAGGCACCCAAGCCTCCCAACAGGATCAGGAACAGTTGTCTGGCCGAGAACCTGGACTGCATATTGTATATTACTGTGGTAAACTCCATCTCAATGGCTGTGGGGCAGCCAAGCAGGTTGCTCCCGGGAACTTCTCCTTGAAGCATGTGAAACTCAGCTTGGGTGCACTTCTCCTTGTATTGTAATGATGTGGAAAATGTACTGTGGTTTTGCACCGGCCCTCTCGCTGCCCACTGGAAGACCTTCAAGTCAGAAAGACATAGCCGTGGCAGGGATGTCATTTTGCAGTATTCTGCCACACACATAATGTTCAGCGTGGTGCTGGTGTCAATGAGGAATTTGGACTGAGGATCTCCTACCAGTAGGTTGAGTTTGCCTTCAGGTGGGGTTGTCACGCCGTTTATCATGTATGCGTAATCACACTGAGTTGGTTCTCTGCGGGGTGAGCGTGAAGGAGACCTTCCTGTCACTTATCTCACATGGCGAACAAGGTCTCGCCTCGCAGTGGTGTCTCGCTTTGGACCACTGCTGTGTAGGCTGAACTCATGCTCAGATGGTTTAGAGATGTACCCCAGCGATCGTCCATGTGGAGCATTGTAGACAACAGTTAAGTGGTTTTCCCGGCCGCATTTGGTGCACCCACGACCAAATGCTGGGCATTTCACTCCTTCTTGATGGGGAAATGAAAGACCACATCGATAACATTTTCCCAATGATGCAGGCCCTCTGGACACGTGACTGCCTGTGCATCCCCCTCAGGCCGATGATATTTGATAGATGTGCTCTTTGCCGGGCACCTTCGACGTTTCCATTTGTAAATGTTGTGCATGTGCCCTCAACTCTCTCTAAGCCATTTGCAAAATGGTAGCCAGTGGGAGAGGTTCTCAGAGCAACCTTTTCCTAAACAACGATGACAGGCATCCTCCTATAATTCGCAGTCAAATTACTTCTTCATTCGAGAATGTGTGAAACTCGCAGTGTGCCACCAACTTGCAAAGACGAGTTGTGAAGGCGTCCCTTGATTCACTCACCAGCTGGCAAGTCGTAATGAAAAGGTGTTTTTCATGGTCAATGTTGCATTGAAGGAGTCGAAAACGCGCTCAGCGCTTTCTTGAGGCATGGATAAGTGTTAACTTCCTCTGGCGGGAACGTGGATATGGGGTCTTCTACCTCATCTCCAACTAAGTTCACTAGCATCCTTCTGGCAAATTTGACAGGCGCAGTTTTGTCATGTGCATGCAGATATTTTTCGAATCTTCTTATCCAATTCTCCCAGCAAGGTCCTAGAGCGTGCTGATCAGTCATGTCAAATGGCCCAGGTCGGCAAAAAAGCTGCTGCACTACGTGCATCTTCTTCATTCATCTCACCTTCTGACATTGTGGACTGGGGTGGTCCCTGTGAAGGCCTCAGAAGTTCAGGTGTCTGGAAGTTTCAGGCACCAGAGTTTCATTTACTGGGATCCCATCTCCACCGCCATTGTCCTATCCTTCTTATGAGAAATGGCATGAAGGTGTGCTAGAGACACTGGAGGGAACTAGGCGTTGACTCCAATGCAGGAGAATGATTACACAGAGCCAGAGAACATTACAACTCATCCTTATTCACTGTGCCGGCAACTGCCTGAGCGCGGGAAGTCCTAGGGCGCATGCGCGATGTGCACTCATCCTCATTGGCTGCGACCTCTAGTGACGGAGCTAAGGCGCTTCATTAACTGTCTCCTTGCCAGGACAAGACATACACTGACCTTTTAAAATCCGGCAGCCAGGTGCTTTCCAGCGCAGGGTAGAGGCCCACCAATTAAGATGTCTCTGCACGGAAACTGAGTATTAAGTACAGAGCAGTTTTTATAGCTGCTATGTCACAGTCTCCATGTTCTAATGATTGGCCCTTCCTCATAGGGGGAGGATTGTCCACGCAAAGAGGTACAGACAGATCATAACATCAATATGACATTGACTCTTCCATCGCGAAGAATTCACCTCTTTGCCGAGTCCTTCAGTTCCCATGTCAACTGCTTTTTGAACCATCTTATTTAAGCAATGTTATAACTGGACACGTCACCTTTGCTGCCTTGTAGCTTTGCAGAAGATCTGGACATAACAGATTGTTGACTTGCAACCTTGGCTTTTAATTTCAACAGATGAATCCCAAAGCCTGCTCCAGTCTATTGAGTACCTATTTTGGCACAGAAATAGGTAACATCAGAAAAAGGTGCAGTAGGCGGGGTAGTATTACAATCAAGTGCAAAGATACTTCCTATTCGAGAGAGGGACACAGTAAGAAGGTTCACAAGGATACTGCTTGGCGAGACAATACCATTTTAAAAGAGAAACTTCGTTGACAGCTATTAAAAGTTATATACATTGTACAGCTGATTATAGCCTTAAAGGTGTTATTCTACCATATAAACCGAGTCTCGTTTCCATTTTTTTGCATGGACTTGAAACCAGTTTTTGCAACAACTCCATATGGTTAAACAAACTGGAGGAAAAATGTGGAGAACTGCATTGTCTTTACCCTTATGCACTCCAATACAGGAAATTGGTTTAGAGTTGAGACTCACTTCTCTATCCACAGGTCTGGCTATTAAACAAGGCATGCTATTATACCATAAGGCATGTAAACATACTGAATGTGCTTTATTAAAGCTCACTGATCTTACCATCAAAGAAGGGGTTTGCAATGCAATACATTTTTTTTTAAATAAAATATTCTTGAGGATATAAATTGGACTGTAAATGAGAATTTTGATTGGTTTCAGAAAGTTAAAGAATTGGGCTGGCAATGTAATTTTAACTTTATAAGAAATCTTATATCCATTAATATTACTCATATGTCTCTCCGGAACATTATACACAGCTAATCTCAGAAGAACATTTATACTCACTAGCTATTCCCTGTTTAACATATGCTGTTCTAGCATATCTTAAAGGTCAATATCAGTCTGTAATTCATAGGGTCACTTCTGTCCCCCTTCTTAAATATCGCAATTAACACCTATTGCTTCCAGGAAGGGGGCGTAGGTCCCTGTGACTTATTAATGGTCACCACTGATCGCTTCCAGGAAGGAAGCATATGTCCTTGTGTCTTATTAATGGTCATTGGAAAGGCTAAACATGTAGATAACTGACTTCTTTTGAATTTGAAAGGCATATTTGTATCAGATGGAATGAGAGGTATGTGCGGTATAAGAACAGTATCTAAGTTCCATCGATTAAACAGACCTCTATGATGTGTCTTTGTAGACACTTCGTTTTTGTAAATATTTTTATTTTTGTATTTATTGTGCATAATCGTCAACCTTGTTCAATTACAGAGTCCCCATGATGTCATAAGTTTGTGTAGTAGCATAACTACACCCCCTACTTTCAGTTTTAGCTTGTGAGGAGGCATTCATCCTACAGTGTTTTGCTCATTAGAGACTGAAACATTGAGCCAGTAATTAACTGTTCATTGACATTTGAACCACCGTGCCCTATGTAAAGAGAAGTGGAGGTGGAAAGAAGTAACTTGAAATTATTCAGAATGTTTGCGATAGTGGAAGGTGAAGGTGACCGCGTAGAACCGTGCTCATTCTGTTTGTTAAAATGATAGCTGTTTTTGAATTGGAAGTCCACACCAAGGTGCACTTTGCCATTTGGACAGCAGAAGTCAACCTAACAATGGTAAATTGCATCAGCTGAGTACAGAAATATACCTCAGCATTTTATTTATATAGATACGGCTGAAGTTAGTAACTGCTATGGAAATTCTTGGTCACAGAGCAGACCAAGATGTTGTAGGTTTTTAACAGGAGGAATGAATTGGAAAACTTTCAACATTTGCTTGATATGATATGATATGGCATCTAGAACGCGCCTGGATACAAGATTGTAACATGTATTGGGTTAACTCCTGTCTATGAGTTGTTTTGGCGAAATTCAAGCAAAACATTGAAAAGATCAGCACTAATTATTTCTGGCAAAGATGTCTTTCAGGGGAGTCTATGTCACTGATTTTGGCTATGACTAAATTATGGTTGAAAGTTAAAAAACAATTGCAATCTAAGGATATTAGTACACTTTTACATATATCTTTTAAATTATTTGAGCTTATGACTTTTTGATTTTAATATTGTGTTTTTATATTGTATATGATATCAATAATATTTCACACAACATAAAATCATATAACTTTGATACACATTTTATAATTAAAAAAAAGAATTTCAGGAGGTTCTCTTTTCCTGCCTCATAACCTCTAGTGTATCTGGGTATTTGGGCCCCCTGAGTAATTCTTATACATCTGTAGCATTATCCCCAAGAATAAGGTGCTATCTCTGCCACCTTCCCTGGGCTCATTGTAATGTCAAATTATTTTGATTTATCTAAATGTACTTTTTCTACAGTGGTTACTATTTTGCAAAAGTTCAGAGAAGGACATAGAGAGGTGTAATATTTGTAATGGGAATATAACCAGCAAACCACCTTGTTTGCCTGGTCCCCAGCTTTCGCATTATAGATTGCATGGTTTGCTATGGCTATTATCGAAAAAAGTTTTTCAAGAGTAAGGCAAAATGAAAAGGGGATGTAGGGGACCACTGACATATGTATTCTCTCCAAGGTACACAGTGGTCATTTTGACTGTATGCAATTTAAGGCAAATTTGATAAATGGGCTCATTATAAGGAGCAAATTGCTGTTAAAACCAAAATCTGCCATTGCCACCCTCAAATCCCACAACATTACATTTTTAAAGGACTTCTAGGCCCTAAAGTAGGAGCAACAAGACTGATTCAGCCACTGACTTGAATATAAGTCACAAAGGACGCATAGGCACTTCCAGCAATGTCTTATAGAAATTGGGTGAAATACAATCAGAGCTCAGGGCTTAATTGAACTTGATGCAGGCAATTGGGTTGAGCACTTTCACTAGCACATGTAATTGTTTTAGTCCACTTAGAAAACTGTTTCTTTATTACCTGGTAGGTATTGGTGTGTACTGAACTCATAATAGACATTGAGCACTACGTATTTGTGTTCCTTCTCAACCATCTTTGGGTACCAGCTTGTGTATGTTGCTCTAACTGTACAAAGTTTCAATGCCAATACACTGTCAGTAAAAATGCCTTTCTCATATGCATGTTTTGACCCTGAGTACAGTAAGGACAATTATGCTTTACTTGTGTTAGCAAGTTTCGACAAACCCTTTGCACAAGTGACTTTCTTGTGCATTTTGTGAAACCTGTTGCTTGGTGAATAACCTCTAATTCAGGAAGTTCCCTTTAGTGCATTACAAATCACACTTAGTCAAGTGTTTTGACTTGCCTGAGACACATATGATATGACCTCTGACTTTCTTCATAGGTAACCCCCATTATCCACATTATTGTCTGAATTAATTTTAAATAAATATTTGGAGAGAGCTTTAATTTCCATCAACATGATAGGGCCCTTCAGCAGGTAAGCCTCCAACCTTAGATTCATTTCTCTAGGAGTCACCACTGTTTCAATGGATGAAAAGTAAACCTTGGTGAATAAATTCGGACAAATCCCGAATCACCTGCATTTTCACTATATTCAGTTAATTCAGGTTCGGACAAAGTTTTTATATATTCAGGTGACAGATTTGTGTTACGCTCATGACAAATCATGCTGATGAAATATTGCTGTGAGCATTCAGATGAACAGGTTAGACTTTTTTTTCCAGCTAGCAAACACAATTATAAAGTTAATGGAATAGGTCTGAGGTTCAGAACATTTCCTGCCGGGATGATCAAAGAAAGCAAATTGTCTAAATGACTAATGCATTTTAACTGGATTTATAGAAACCAGAATTAACTTTGTTTTCATCTGATCAAAAATTGATCAAAAATTGTCATATTTTGAAAAAGTGCCAAATTCACAAAAAGTAATTCAAATATAAAATGTGCAGAGGATGCATTTTCACATTTGCATTACTTTGAGGAATTCACAAGTCACCTTTTCACAAAGGTGGCATGCACATTTCTAGTGGGCTGTGCTGCAGCACAATTTATGTGTCAGGAGCATGTATGCTGCTCTCTTTACCCATAGGCCTCTGAATATTGATCTATGTCATGTGCTTTTTGCAGGTACAGTGTTTATGCCATTGCAATCCTACCGGACTGAATGGTTTTCCATTAAGCAACGTCGGAGTCTACCTCATGAATGCATGCCATGTGATGGATTCTACCTTAGCCCTACTGGCCTTTCTGGGGTCATTGACCTGAACCCATGAACACTCTGTATTATTAAATAAATATCCTCTGCAGTCGTCATGGAACCAAACTCATTTGGATGAAGGTTCATGCCCCTCTATTTCATGGCTGACTCTTTCGTAGCCCTACAGGATTTTATGAGGTCCATGTCTGTTATGATTTACCTATACTGTTAGTATTATAAACCTCAATATTGGACAATATGTTGACCTCTGAATAATGAAGAGCAGACTTAGGCATGCCTGACATGGCATGGATTCTGCTGGTCTGGCAAGAAATCTTATAATTTCTCTTTTCAATTTTACTAATTTGAACAACTTCAGATGGATGAGAGGCTGAGTTCTTCTTATCCAGATATAAACCTAGGACCTGAATTAGTAGATTTGCCTAAAGTGTATGCATGCAAAATAGAGCATGTCTGGTATTTGAAGAGGATGGGGTATAGCCAATACCTTAGGTTAGCATACAAAGGACAGGTCAGCAGAAAATGCATGTCAGATTCAATTACTTTAGAACAGAATGAACAAAGGTTGGTGGAACCCTGGAACCATTTATGCTGCAACAGGGAAAACATTAATTCTAAATTTGATGTATAGAGCTTAATTTGAGCTTGAAAGCATGCATTTGAGGTAGGCTTCGGGATCCGGATTGGTATTAAATATCAAATAACATAGGAAACTTGACATATTGGTAGATTCAAAAATAAGTTTTCCAGGAACAGAATCTCAAGCTTAGATGTTATTACCCGCTTGGGTTCTTCCATGATGGAAATGTTTTCATTAAGGAGATGCAGCATCAATATGCTTTCCAATATGTTGTAAAGATGTCTGTACAGTTTCCAGGATTTACTGTTAGCAGATTCTAATACATCTATAAATGCCTCTTTATATAATGTCAAATTAGTGGAGGAATATAGGCATAGCCAAAAGAGGAGGGAACGCAAAAGGGCCAGAAATCTAAGCACTCTGAAACCAGTTTCCAACCGTATCGATATGGTAGGGGTACTGGTTGGGAGGTTGAGGGTTGTCTTTATACATTTATTTTCTATCATGGACAGGAAAGAAGTAGCATCTTGCCCCCAGATACAAGGCAGCAAACTGTGCCTGGGCTGAATTAACCTCTAAAACAGTTAGTGGTAGTTGATTTCCTGTTTGGGTGGTTGAGTGTTTAGTGCATGGATAGCACCTAACCGTGCTTTGAGAGTGAGCTTGCTTGTATTCAATTGACCAGACCATTTTCTTTTGGCTTGGAATCTCACTCTCAGGTAGCCACCTTCAACTGAGACATTGGTGGAAATTCTGCATGAGGCATGAAATACCCTCCGCATGGCTTTAGAGCAATTTATTGAAAGTTTAATTAGTGGGGCCTGTAATTCTTCAAATTAAATGGAATAGTTATTTCATTGCCCCGCTCACATCTAACTGTTGCAGAGTTATTACCATACAGCTTTTTATAAGGTAAGATATTAGTCAGACAAAAAACAACAAAAACCTACAAAAGAGTGCCTTGCTTAAAATCACATACTTGCTGATGATGGAGTATAGGCAAACAGCCTGAACTATTGTACTTAGCCCACTTCTAAAACCCACCTGAATGTCTGAAATGGTGTTCCCTTCATCAACCCAATTCCCTAAATTCAGAAGTCCCAATTTTCCATAGACTAAGGAGAGGCTATTGATTAGGCTGATTGGTCGATAATCCCCCAGTATTTGCCTATTGCCTTGTTTGTCTGTGTGCACAATCTCTGCCTGGTTACAGCTAAAAGGAACATAACCTATAGTATTCAGTTGAACAGACCTGTGAGTCTCCCAAACATTTAAATTTTGCTAAAACACATCCATGGGGATCCTATCAATTTAGGTGGCATTACAATTTCTTTGCAATCTTAGTGCCTTACATTTTTCATCAACAGTAAATGCTAATGGAGTCCAAAAGACATCTTGCGATATTAGCAATGGTAATGCTGGTTCGGCGTGAGCGGCATAAAGGGAGCTAAAATATTGGTGCCAAGTGTCTGCCACAATAAATGGTTCTATTTCACGCTTGAGTTGAGCGTCTGTTAGCATGTTGCAGACGAGGTTCCAAGAGGAACGGCATCGTTTTTCTCAGATGCATTTTGTAGGAGTTCCCATTTATCCTCCTCAGCTGCTTTTTATTTTGTTTCTTGACCATGTCTTTGTAAGATCTTCTTAAAATAGGGATCTGGACAGAAGACTATTGGTTTTTACTGCCTTAAGTAAGTGACTGTTGGCCAGCCGACATTCTGAATTGTAGCATGTGGTCCATGAATAAGCTCTATTCTTAATCAGGCTGCAGAATTTAGTGACTATAGGAGATAGCTCAGTGATTAAGGATGGAAAAAAGACTTCTACTAAATTCAGCGTGATATGCGCAGAAGTTAGAGCTGATTAAAAAATGGGTAGATGAGTTTTGATAATGAGGCGTTACTTAAATAATCAAAATCCCCCATCTACTGACCCTTCGATTACTCGAGAGTATGATGTTAGTGCTGAGGTCTTGTAAGTTAGCTGGCTGATCGTAAAAGGTGTCCCCAGCTAGTTTCAAGCAAATTGGGCCATGGTTGCTCTCTACTGAAGAGATGAACTCAACAGATTTCCAATCTTCCAATCTATGATATCTAGAAGAAGGGTGGTCGCCGAGTTAGCATCCATTACAAGCCTGCATACCCAAGGTGAAAAATGTGGCAGCTATCTCTTAAGTCTAATGATAGGTGTGCTTAGGAGGTGGGCAGTCTAAGGCAGGGATATTTCAATATAAATCTTGCTCATCAAACAGGCAAGTTCAATTTGTATGCTAACATCTTCAAGAAATATTTTCTGCATGAGAGTATTCTTACGATGTGAAGATTAATGTTGACATATCAATTATTCTATCTCCATTTAGGGCTAAAGTTACATTGCCATGCTTACCAGTGCGGAAATATAAATTAAAAAAAACAAGGTTTAGGTAGGAAAAATATACTTAAGGCATTGCATGATCCTGCAGGTGGTGTTAACCTCTTCTATATAGTCTTGTAGAGTTGTATTTACCCATAACAACATGCCACCACTAGGTTGCCTCTAACAGCTGCGACTGCTGATTTGAAAAAAGTTAAGCATCCTGCCTTTAATGTATTTTCTGCCAACCATGTTTCTTGAAAACATATTATCTGGAATTGATGTAGGGAAGAATGTCAATCAGGGTTTGAGAGTTTTAACTTTGATCCACCTATGTTGTGTATTCTAGGATGGCTAGGTCAGGGCAGGATTCCTCATTAGTATGCTGGTTATCTTGTATAGTGGGGATGGAGGTATGGGTTTCACTATGTCAGTCTACGTCATCAGTAGTAGGCTCCAATCCCACTACTAGGGGATTATCATTGTCTCAAGGAATGCTCGGGTTGGGTTAGTTAGGGCTGGTCGTTGTGAAACAGCAAACACCAGTAAAAGTCAGATTGTTGTATGTTTCCTCCACAAAGCGAATGCCTATTTGTATCCCAGTGGGGGTAATGATATTTGTTCTATGCAAACTAGTCCTTCCATTAACTGCCTGCCCTGAGTGTAATCATAATGTTGTCCAGCCCTGAGAACTCCATGTCACGGACTCTACGTACCTCAAATAATATCATCCCTAATAATAGATGAACATAATTTAGTATTCATTGGCCAGCGTATTGCCTTATTAACTAAAGAGACCCAGCCTTCCTTGGTGCCACATTTGAGGATGGGTACTTTAGCCATGAAAAAACAATTGCTAAGTTTCAGATTTGCAAAGCCATCATGGTTATAATGTCATGGATGTTTATTTAGTTTAGTTTATTTATTTATATAGCGCACCAAACCCGGAGGTATGTGAAGGGTACTCTGTTTCAGCCCTTGATGTAAGGGGCCCTTGTGACCCCTGCGTGGTAGTCCCCCTCTATCATTGCCAGACAATCGCTTTTTGGAGAGTTCGATACATCCTGTAAGCCTATCTTCATCACAATAGCGATGGGTGTTGGGTTTCAATGTCTCATGATTCTTGATAACATTCAGGATCGGGAGGAGGGGCAGCTCATGGAACTTCAGGCATGAGGGCAAGGTGCTCAGAGATGACTCAGCATTTTCAACTTGGGGTAGTTATATCCCCTGAGGTCATTATTGATCGATGCCTTCGTTGCTTCTATAGATTGGCAATTGTTATAGATAAGAGAGTGGTGAGATTCAAGTGCTTTATGACAATTTAAATCAGAGGAAGAGCTGCCACAATTTTATCAACCGCTAATTTTAATTCTGATAAGTTCTCAGAGATTTCTTTGACTAGCTCAGGCAGGGTATTGGAAGTGGTACAACGATATCTAGGAAAATTGCACTCTTGATGAGGGCTTGTAGCGACTGTGCTTGTGCATCCATATTGCGACTCGGAGAGTAGTCTTTGGGGGACATTGGTCTGTCTTGAGTAACAGGATTGCAGGACTAGTGGTGTGAGTTATACAACCAGGTTTCAAAGGTGTGTCTAGGTCACTGACATTTGGTTGGACTGCAGACTCTGCTAATGGAGAAAGTATGTTTAACAGTGGGATGTCTGAAGTGAATGAATCGATTAGGTTTTCTTCAGATGTGGGCTAATATGGATGGGGTTACCTGTGGTAAGGCGTCTCAAGAGTCATGAACAACTACTAGATGGATGAAATTGCGCCCCGCCCTTCCTGGTGCGCCCTCCTCGGTATTTCGCAATTCTGAAAGTTATCAACATCGATCACAGCAGCCTGGCCCTCGTTCGAGGCCGTAGTAGTTTCTGATATCTTTTTACTAAAGGATGGAGGTTGCTGATTGAGTCTAGGGTGGACAGACTTTATAAGTGGGCAACACTTTCCATTCCCCCTCGCTTGATACTCCTCTTACGACCTAGCAATAGGGTCTACGTCTTTAAGTAGGATTTCAATGTCATTAATAAGTACATTCACCTCCTCTATTGGTAGTAAAGCAGGGTTTTGCTTTTCTTTTAGGCAAGGGAGGGGGGCCTTGGTAATAACTTTCATTTAGTAGCCATATCCTATTTACAGGTGCTTTAACAAACTCATAGAATAGAGGCATAATGTGAATAAGGTATGATAATTAGTATATAAAATAATTGGTTATGCAGAGAAGGAAAAAGAGATTGGATAGAGAGATACATATTAAGATGTTAGCTCTATGTCCTTCATGGCACTTGTTTACACATGGCTAGAGTATAGCCAGATGCTAATCTTCAAGTGCTTCTGCCCAGTTCGAGGTTGAGGTATTGGACATATATAAAAAATGGGTCCCAAGGTATACGCAATAATTAATTAACATACTAGATATACGATAATACTATATAATAGGACTTTAGAAATTAATATAACAAATATAAAAAATATAAAAATTGTAAGTCAATCCTAAAATTCAGAAACAAACTAACAATTTAAAATGTAAAGTAGGTGGTTTGTGAGCTTATAGGAAAGGCAGACCCCTGCACTTGCTTGGAAAGATCACTGTGACCGCGCATCTTGTTCCTGCAGCCCTCTAGGCTTAACAGTTGCTAATCAGCATCCCCGTATCAAGGACCTGATCTACTCTTATAATCTGCCTTGATAAAGACATACATTTGAAACACGTGTTGGCTTTCCTCAAGTGATCTCTGATTAAATCAAGACTAAAATATACATTCAAGTGTCCTGTCCCTTGATTAATTGGAATCAACAATGTGTGACCATCAGTCACGGATCCAGCGCCAATACAACCAGGGTTTCTGCCATCCTTCTAACAATATAAATGTCTCACTGAGATGAGGCGTGTAAAGTTACGTGGAGATCTATCCATATGGTTTTTAAAATGTGAAAATGTTAAAATATAATAGGTGTATTAAAACAGGATTAGTCAATTGATTTATAGTCTCACTTGACCCATCCCTTCCCCGTTACCTTTCTCTCACTTCCTGAACCTTTAAGTTATTATGTGTACGTTATCTTCCATGACACAGGCTCAAACCTGCCTGAATGTCTCCTGAACTTTCCTCAAGATTAACGACTTTTAAAGGAGATTCCGGCAGATTTAGAGTGGAAGAAAAATCTGTGGAATCTGCAAATCTACTGAAATCTCCCTAGGAGATTCACGGGTGCCTGTGGATCACCTTAGAGGATTTGTGCCCAGGATTCGTTATAAGGCATGGTAAGAGAAGGTAACATTGCTTATCTGTGGCATATAACTTGATCTCATCTTCCTCTCCTCTCAATTTATCTGCTCTTTCTTTTGATGCTTTCTCACCTGACAACTCGTGTATCTACTTCACCATCTCTTTTCCACGCCACTCTCACTTCTTCCTCCCTCAGCCATCATAAAATGTAAACCTCACCCAATGGACCCCTTCTTTGATCAAGGCAGGACATCCCATAAAACGTTGTCTTCCACACTTGCAGGCTTTTTTGAATTTATGTTCTTGGAATTAAATGATGTATTAACTGCCATCCTTGACCATACTATCCAGCTTTCTCCTTCACTTACTCCTTCTCCAAGCCATAACCAGGGCTCTCTCCAGCCAACCAACTTCAACTATGTATGCAGCTGGTGTAAACCCAATGTCCTGCTCTCATTACAGAGTACAAGGACTCCCTCCATACCTTCCCCACTGCTCTCAAAATCCTCCTAATACACCAATCATATTTTCTCTCTTGGATCACAGCTTTTAAAGGTGTACATTACACTCCAAGCAATGCTTGTGCCCTCAAACTCAAACCATGAGAACTGACACCCCTTCTCCTCTCTGCCAACCCAATCTGTAATCCCACTCATTTTTTTCTCTTCCACAAACAATAAAGGAACTTTATCCTTTAACTTGTGACACCTCTCCTATATTTTTCATGCAATACAACATCCTCTTAACTTTCTGTCAGGTGAACACGTTTACGCCTATCCTAAAGAAAACAGCTGCCCCAAATAACCCATTATTATATCAACCTGTCTCTCTTCTGCCTCACCACCCCAACAGCTTTTGTAGTTTAGGTTTCAACTACAGTGTAAACTACCTCAATGAAAACTCACTATCTGTCCCTCTACACTTTCCATTTTGCAAGATACACTCACCTGAAACTGCAAACACCCTTTTCTCCAACTTTCTCACCATGGCTCACAGTTGCCACCACTCCTTAATTCTCATTCTGATATATCTCTTTGCCACTGTAGAAACTGTGAATCCTCCCCCTTCCTCAAACTGTTTCCTCACTAGCCTTCAAGGACAGTGTACTCAATTGGTTGGCCTACTATCTCTCTGACCTCTATGTCTCCATCCCCTATATATCCAACAACTGCTCCTACACTCTCTTTCTGTTGGGTGTTTTCTCCGGGGTCAGTCCTGGGCCTGTTCTTCTTCAACCCCTGCACCTACTCCCAAGGTATGGTCACCTCATCTTGGGCAATACTCAGATCTTATTCTCCTTTCCTTCCCGCATCCTAGACATCTTGGAATGCCTTGCAAACTGCTTTTCTGCACTACGTCACAGTTTGAAAGGGAGCTAGGGGTTATTTAGCTCCTGCTTTGAGCCTAGAAGAGCCTGGTTAGCATGATACCAACAGCTGCCAGGAGCTACCTTTAGCTCCGCAGACCAATTTATGCATTACAAGCATGCATGAGTGACAAGGGGTAATTCCGATGGGATACAGGGAACTACAAGCCGTCTCTGCCCCCCGATATCCCGGTACTACCGGGATATTACGGGTGGCGGAGAAGCTGGTAAATCCCCATACTGGTGATTCAGGCATTTATACGCCGGTAGGGCTGGCCTGCCGGTAGATCAGAGCCCCTACCGGCAGACTTGCAGTTGGCTGGTCCGGAAGGTGGCTTTATACGTTGTTACTGGCACTTTATTTCCAGACTGGCCAACTCGTAACAAGGCAGATTAACTTGTGTATTTCTGAATGCTAATAGAGAAGAATTGGGAAACATCTAGTAGAAATTTAAATATTATGATTCATACATAATGGACAAAACTTTGAAATATGCATCTCACGTGGAAGATATATTCGCAGTTTACCGGGTACTCGCTCCTGGTTCCCCAGCGGTAGTTCCTGCCTGCTTGGTAATGACTGAGGAGCTGTTTTTAGCTCCTGCTAATCCAATCTTAATTTCAAACCCTGCACTATGTCGTTGGATGGATCTACAAGGCCTGATCCTTATCTCATTTAAAATGGAAGTCATCTTTCTCCCAACCTCCAAGGCAAACCCCACTGTCTAATGCCTATATTTTTTCCTCCTGACCTCTCTTTTCCATAAACTGAGCCTTTCAGTCTTCTGTTCCTCTTAGAAATCAAACCCAAATTAACAATTTCAACTTTGCAATTGTGACAATTAATCATCTTCTAAACATTAGAGAAACCCATCTGAATCATGCTTACCATGAAACCAAAATTCTAACCTCTACTCTAGTACTCCAGAAATGGTATTGCTCATTTAGCCTAAACCTTCTTCTCTTTCGCTCCGCTCAACATGGTACTCAACTTTGCTACATGCATCCTTTATAATGTAATGTTCTTAGAATAGATCCCTACCCATGTCATTGTAACATCACTTCACTGGGTGGCTTTCTATGCAATGCAGTTTTCTCTTTATGTTTCTGATCCTCATGTTCAATTCAATGCACAGTCTTGCTCATACTACCATCCTGACATCATCTCTCTCTCTATTCGCGCTCTCAAACCTTATCCTTCTCAGAACGCAACAACCTATCTATTCCCCTACACACATGTGCCACCACATACATCTGCTCTGCCCCATTACTTTTCCACCTTTAATTAAATGCTCTCCTCCAATGATCAACACAATTTAATCTATTGGCATTTTCAAAACCAGGCTCAAGATCCATTTGCTCACCTCTGACGGAGCGTTCTCATCCCCTCATCCCCTCTACTGATTCTATCCCTGTCAGACTTCCCCATGAACTAGACTAGACTCAAAGGTCTAAAATGTATATACCTATGGTGTAACCATAAATAACAGTACAAGGCCTGTGCCCTGTCCCTAAATCTCCCTTTTCTATGTTCTACTGCATCACCCCTCCAACAACTGCATAATCTCAATTACAAAAGCATCAGAATGTTAAGGAGGAGATTGTATTGTAAAGATTGAAAAGAATTAGAAATAATCAAATGAACTGAGATCATTGGATGAGCAATTAGCAGTCCCGGAGCAAATATAGATAAATAAGAAGGGAAATGTAAAGGTGGATGACTCGTTGAACTACCATAAAAAATGCCATGTCAGAATTAACATTTAAGTATTATGGGTGGTGATTCTTTTAACCGCACTTTAGAGAGGCACTTTTATGGACTTTTTCATGCACATCTCAAGTGATAATCATGCAGTGTTTTGTAAAATCAGCCTCATGTCTCAGATCTATACACATAATGGGGAATAGCATAAATAAATGGTCCAGGCATGTCATTTCGTGTCTAACCATGTCAGCCATGGTTAAAGTGGAATATTCAGAGATGTAGACCCGGCCTTTATGCTAATGCAAAATGCAATGCATGTTGATATTTAGTAAAATGGGAGCCGCGAGATCTGTTTTTAGCAAAGTCAAATTATATGAAAGCAGTGTTCTGTGTGAGAGACTGCTACGAGCGCAAGTGTTCCATTGAATTGTAAACAAGAGACAGCAATGTGAAAGAACTACAGCACTGCCAAAAACTACAGACCAATTTCCCTCTCAACTTTAAGTGGCTGAGCAGCTTCAAGTTACTGAAAGATAGGGATTTGCTGAGTCGACCTTGTTTTAGTATACACTAGCTCAATGCTGTTCACTGATATCTATTGTTTGGACAAGTTTGAGTTGTTGGAGGACAAAGTAGACCTTGGATAGTTTACACAAACTCAATACTGTTCACTGATACCATTGCAATGGAGCAGGTCTCTCCCCCTCCCCTATGTGTAGACAAATTTAGTGGTTGTAGGTGTGGAACAGTGGGAGCCCAGATAGTATACATAAGACAGGCTTCAAGCCCAGCACACGCCGGAGCTAGCAAGAAGACAAGGGGGCAGAAGACAAAGGGCTGGACGAACAAGAGAAGCAGAGGTTTTCAAGAAGGGAGGATTCAACTCCCTCTTTTTTCCTTAGCTATATTTTAAAGCCATTAAGCTGCATTTTGGGCTGTTATGAGGCATTTTGACTCCCCAAATGACATTGCCTACTGGCCTTTGAGCAGAACTTTCATTCTGATTCAGCTGCATGGGGAATAATGTGTTCCTTTTCTCCCCCAACGTAAATCAACTCACCACTTATGACAGATCTTATTCTGGATTGGCACCATTAATCCCAATGGATATTTAATTCTTTTTGAAGCATGTATTGCTTATGTTATGCTTTATTGATGAAAAGATCATGGTGCTTTGATAGGTGGCTCTTGATATTTTGTGCCAATGTTTTGAGGTTTTTTGCGCATTTTCCTGAATTGTGAGTTATCCAGTCTTCCCCAAGCCCTCAACACCCTACCCTCTACAGATGAGTGTCAGCGGCTTTTGTTTTACCATTCGTTGATATAACATTGAGAAAGGCATTGATGAAGATGCTTCTATGCGGAAGATGCTTCTATGAGATTGCATATCATGATTTTGTGAGGCAGGTGTTTCTATGAAGATTGCCTAGCATGATTTGTGAGGTCCTGGTAAGGCAGGTAGTTGATTTTGTAAGGTCACTATGATTTCTTGGTGAAGATTTATCAGTATTAGGTGCTACTTGCAAATTCCCATGTCCAGAATAAATGCAGGAATGCAGGAACACTAGTAATTCTGGCACCAGCATTTATTCCGGACTGGGGAAGTACTAGTTTGCCGGTGGGGGCAGTGATCTAGTGGCAGGCCTGACCTGCCACTAGAAAATAAATAAATGCAAGAATCACTGGCACTGATATTACCGGTACCAGTGATTCCGGCAATCCCATCCCATGGAGTCCTATTGGTGTGCATGGGGAATGTATTGTCCCTCCACCACTTGGTATATCCCAGTAACACCGGGATATTGGGTGGCAGAGACAGTAAGTGCAGTTTTCTAGTATCCCGCCGGTACTTCTGGTGGGATACCGGCAAACTTGTAGTGAGGGGCTAGCCGTTATTAGAGGTAGAGTCAATGACAATGATTTCAGCTTTTTCATTAATTACTTTTGGCATTTTAAGTGTGTTGTGCATAGTGACAATAATAATAGCAATGTTTCTTTATTACTTATTTCTCATAATTAAAATATGTACTTTTTACATGAGAGTGTAGGAAGCATTCAGTCAGTGTTCATTACTGAGTGTTCTGTCAGAGGTATTTGAACATGAACTTAATGAATTGGGTGTCTATCTAAATGCATTGCGTATTCATGTGTTATACATGGTTAATGTCTTTTAATACACACAAAGGGTTACTGGAAGGTTTGAGCAGTGGACTATCAATAAAAAACAATGTGACACTAGTAAACCCATCCCCTTAAAGTGAGTAGCAGCCACTCACTTTAAGGGGTTGATCGCCTGCTCTCATTACTGATGTGCTGTGACAGGTATATGCTCGCCCCTATCCCTATTCTTCCCACAGCCCCTGCTGGGGAGTTGGGGGGGGATCTAGGAGTGAAGGGGGTGGGGTCTCTGGAGATAGGGGTGATAAGACTCACATCAGTCCATGTCAACATATTTAAGTGAGGGAAAAGCCTGGAAAAATATGTTTGCAATTATCTGAATAGTGAAACTGAAGATATGATATATTAATTTGAAGGATGTGATATGAAATGATAGGTTATTTATAACATGCTTAATACCTAGAGGTTTCTAAGTGTGGACCCAGGGATCGAACCTGTGGTCCTCCATGTCGTCCTGCTTCCAAGGCGAGCATGTTGCCCCTGAGCTATCCTCCTGGAAATGTTTGTCCTGTCATTTATGTCTATTATAGTTGTACAAACTAGAGACATTACAAATAAAAGTAAAACTTTAAACGATAATACCTCCTTGTGATAAGATGATTTAGTAGCTATGGAAAGGAAAACTCTGAACAAAATAATATGTATGTGTGAGACGTTAATATATGGCAATGGTGTAAAAGCCATGGTATTTTTGATTGTCATTAACTAGTCAAATGATCTGGGTAATTCCATCTCAGAAATGGTGATCTGCTCACTAGTTTCCCCTTTCCAAAAGCTCTATGCCAAAACGATAGTGTACACGTGTGCTCTGATGGCTCAGTAGCCTAATGTGCACTTCCTTCTTCACCAGTGGCACAAAACAGATTCAGAGATTAGAGGTCAAAGGTGATCTCCTGACAGCTTCAGTGACGCCAGATGTGTGCAGTAAATAGGCTGCATTTGGAATATGCACAACCGTTGCAAAAAATTCCTAACTTTGAGAATGCTGTCCTAGTGGCACACTAAACTTTACATATAAGCCATATCAATTTGATATCAAACATGTGTCAGCCCAGAGGGTCAAGTTCAAATGTGGAAGGGTTATGTGTATTCTCCCCAGGCAGGCTGTCCTTGCTGCTGCTATCAAAATGTAGCCTTGGGGGTTGTCTCTCGTTTGTTCCTTTGTGACGGTAGATTACACCCTTCACAGAGAGACAGCCACTCCATAGCAAGCTGTCATAGGAATAGGAATCAAAACATACACACACTCACAAAAGGAACAACCTCACAATACAGTGCTGCATACCAAATGGCCTTTGATTCTATTGAAAAGAGAAGGGGGCAGGGTTAATGTAGCTAGAGGGAGCTCATTACAGCTAGAGCAAGATTTCACCATCTTGTATCTCTCTGCCTCATTCTTCCCTTTCTGTCCCGTCCACCTGCGGTAGCACAATGCCCTGTGGGTGTGATATCAGAACACAAAGTCCACTTGTTCCAAGGACAGGGATTGGACCCGTAAAGTAGATTTGCTTTTGTCTATTGGCTTGTAGAGCTTTGACTTTACAAGAAGGGGCCTCCCACAACATCTTTGAGTCATCTCTGGACTTCAAACCTTCAAGAATATTTCATTTTGACCCTGTTGGAACAGCAGTGCATTCCAAAGTCCTCCAGTTGTGAGGTGAAGGCAGGTTTTCCAAGGCAGAGGTATCCTTTGTTGCCTAACCATTCCCAGGGACCATTGGTGGTGAACCGGCAGCTGGATCAACACCTGCATCTCTGCTAGCCACACTGCTGCCCAGGTCTTCACCATGGCAAAGGACACCTGAAGATGTGTGCCAGCCTCCCACATGTTTAGGAGACAATACTCATGGCACTCTACAACTTTCGAACCACAATTTCACCTGTTCCAACCAGTTCTTCAACACAACATGCCAGCTGAAGCATGTTGTTGCATCGTCTTGAAGAAAGAAGTTCTGCTCACTTGTCTTGCTCGAAACTGCAGTCAAACCGACAGCCTCTTCATCACTGATAGAGTCAACAACTGAACTGGTCATGGAGTTCTCTCTGTACCACATCCTTCGAGCCCTTGCATCAAACAACTCACTGGCGCAACCTGTCTCCAGTTGAACCACCGTTGAACCTCGACGCCTGAACTGAACCCGGTACCCCTCCACGATCTGCATAGCTTGAGTAATTTCTCAGACTGCAGCCTTCTTCAGTTTGATCACACCTCGACAATTGCTTGCCTCTGGACAACTGTGACTGCTGCATCTTGAAATACCTCAAACTCCCAAGCAGCGCTGTGAAGCTAGTTCAACTTTGCCGAACTGCCAAGACACTGCAAAAGCTATTATTGCCTTTTAACTGCTCCCTGGTCAATGTTGAGCCCTAGAGACTGACTGGTTCATATGAATACCTTTTTACAACTCATGAACATATCCTTTTGAACACTGTGGCTTTGATTTTTTTCTCCCTTTAGCTTATTTCCCAGAGTGCAGCATCTTGCTATATTACATATGCTGTGTCCTTTGTACAGGAGCAGGTTTTTGCTGTGTTTTAAAATTAGTTATGATTGCATATGGTGTGTTTAATTAAAGTATATATTTTAACAGAACCTTGATAGGAAATTCCTTTATATTGGTCTGTTATACGTCACTGTTTGGGTTGCTACTGAACCATATTCACACCCTCTTGAGGGTACAGCCTTCTCTCTGCCCAAGTTACCACAAAAGGCAAAGGAGGTTTATCTCTTAACTGTTTCTGTTTTACCTTTATGATTGTGTTGGCTCTTGGTTTGTAGAAGTGTGAGGCCGAATTGGGCGCTTTAGCCTCTAGTCATCCTTCCAGGGCAGAAGTCAATTTGTCATATAGAACTTATTATGAGTTTGGTGGTATCTCAGCAGTAAATCTGTCAAGATACCACCAAACTGTAATACCGTTAACTCTACTTGGTCCGGCGATAGTACCGCCAGATTACAAGTGGCAGTGGTGATGTTAGTCCTCATTAAATTGGAGTCTGTAGGAATCCATGGGGGATTTCGGGGTAATTACAGCAGCAGTAATTCTGCAGAAATTTGGCAGAAAGGTGGTGAATTTACCTCAAACTCATAGATGGAGGTGAATCCTCCAACCTTCTGCCAAACCATAGTTGGGTGGTGCGGTAATCCGGCAGTAATGGTATTACTGCTGCATTTTACCACACCGTCAACCCATAATGAGGATCCCTTTAAATTAGATTCTGAGAGAAGTCATACAGCATCATCCCATTGTAAAAAAGATGATAAATGATAAGAATCAAAATAAAGAGATAGAAAAATAAGTGAACAAGTGTGTATGTGGTAAGACCTTTTTAAAGAAGTTCAATTGAAAGATAGTAAACACTTTTGGGAATGTATAAATATGTCAAGTGAAAAGTCAAGCCAGACCAACAATTCTCCCATAATAAACCCACTCCACATCACTTACTAAACCCTTCCTCCCACACCATCCCCTTTGTAGGTCGTTGCCCACATATTTCAACAGTCACAACAGTGAGTGGCTGTCTCACCACCATGGCCGAACATTTCTCTGCATAGTCCATAAATGGTTTCTATGTAGCCACATATTTGGTTTATCTCCCCTCACACAAAGCCATGGTCTGTGCTGACACCAAGATGTCCCAAATCCTCACCCACCACATGTGGACTATTGGACCCTCAGGATTCATCCAATTCCAGGCAATGGACAATTTAGTTGCCATTAGCAAATGCCCTTTCAAGGACGCCATATGCCCAGATAACGGAAACACCCCATCACCCGTATCACCCAGCACCACCACAAAAGGCTCCATAGGTAGCTGTATCCTTGTAATCTCTTTAATTCTAGCTAATACCTATTGCAAAAGAGATAAGCCTTCCCACAGTACCACAGCATCTGAATGAGGGATCATTCCGCATTGCAACCCTGCTAACAATTAGCATAATATTCAGCATTCATGTGATGTAATCTCTGTGGGTTGAGATATCAACGATAACAAACTTTATATGCACTTTGCCTGTCAGTAGCACATCAGGAGGACTTGTACATCTCGGTCCAAATACAGACTCACCTCTCATCATGTATTGAGATTCCCAGATCTTATTCTCATTTACTCATATAGGGCAGGTGTGTAATGGCCTCCCGGCATCTAGGAATTTATATAGCTTTGAAACTTTGGATTTGTTGATACCCGTCTCGAGTGTAAGTTCTAGAGGACTTAGGAACCCAGTTCCTCCACCTCTAATCGATGGTGGAGACTCCCATTGACACAATTATGCATAGCAAAACCTCTGCGATTCATTTCGAGAGAAAAACTGCTTACATTCATTGAAAGACAATGGGTTTCCGTCTTTATACAGCTGGTGTAAGGTTTCTTGCCCCCTGGCTATCCAAGCCCAGAACCTCGCTTTCTCACAACCTGGTTGAACGGTGGGGTTGTTCCAAACAGTGGTAAGAGGACCCATCCTCACCGGAGTACACCATCTTTGCAGTGCTCGATTCAACCAGTGGAGTTTTTGCCTGGTAGACATCAACAGCGTCACCCCGCTGCCCCTCCAACCTGCCTCAACCCAACATATGGGAGCCTAGCTAGCTCTAACCATTACTAAGTAATGCTGCTCTATAGCTCTCTATTTGGGTAATAGTTAATTCCCCTCCCAAACCATTGCATTGGAACTGTGTGCTGCCATGTTATACCGGAAGACATCCAGAAACCCTAGACCCTCCACCTTCAGTGGTTTCAGCAAGACCTTTCTAGAGATCTGCGCCCTCCTATTGCCCCAAAGTAGTAGGGAGATCTTATTCTGTAGAGTGCGGAGCACAGCATCAGGAGCTCTCACAGGTTACACTAGGCAGTAATATAGAAATCTGGGAACCAAACCCATCTTGACAGCACTGATCCTTCTCCTGCCAGCCCCACCTAGTTAAGTCCTCTGACAGCTCTTTAAAGAAAGACAGGAAATTACTCTGGTGAACTTTAGGCACCCTATTTGGGATCTGCACCCCCAAGTAAGGAATAGTCACCAGACCAGTGAGAGTGTCTTTAACCGACTATGATTGTTGGG
Source organism: Ambystoma mexicanum (assembly GCF_040938575.1). Lineage (NCBI taxonomy): Eukaryota > Metazoa > Chordata > Amphibia > Caudata > Ambystomatidae > Ambystoma > Ambystoma mexicanum. The sequence continues at coordinate 1,102,786,998 of NC_090930.1, read as the reverse complement.
ACGTACCAAAACGTCCAACCCATGTGATTGACCATAATTGACTGTGAAGCCTGAGACTTGTTAGAAGCAGGTTAACTCCAGTTGCAAAGCGTCTAGGGATGCACCAGAGTTCTCCAGGGTCAGCAGAACATCATCTACATCTAACATGGCCTGCAAATGGTCCCATTGTTAGTGCAAACTCCAGCGGAGAAAGGGGGCACCCTTGTCTAGTCCCTGTAGTTATAGCAAGGTTCAGAGAAAAGTGCCCGTTAATACTATTAGATGTCGATTGCTCACAATAGTTGGACAGAACCAACGTGATGAAGTTAGGGCCAAAACTAAAGGCTTTGGAGGTGTGCCTAATATAACCCCCAATCCACCTTTTCGTATCCTTTTTGAGAGTCCAATGCCCTATGCCCAGCTTCGCCCCGCCGTATGGCCCACATCAAATATATCCAGCAGCCTCTTTATGTTATCTTGAGTACTCCGTCCCATTCTAAAAGCAGTTTGATCCCCATCCACAATATTCAGCAAGACCGGGAGCTAGGCAAGCTATGAGAAGGAGATCAGACCAGAGAAGCAGACGGAGTCGGGGAGAGAAGTGTGTCCGCAAGGACCCCACGAAGCAGAACATTTCCCACAGATGTGGAAGTACTCTGAACAACAGTGTGGGTTGACAGAGCACAGGAAACCCACCATCGGGGTACTGGAGAGGCTCGTGAGAGATTGGAGAAAGCTCCAGGTAGCCAAGGAAGAACCTGGGAGACCTGAGAATGACAAGAGGAAACAGCCAAGACCCTGAAGGTACAAGGATGACTAAACCTGGTGTGAGAGAGAGCCAGAGAACACAAGAATCGTTATTGAAGCAAAGCCTAACATATGTGAACATTTGCTGATCCACAGCAGCAAGGTAAAGGGGGTCTGGGGCCCACATTGAGAAAACATAACCCAAAGAGTAATAAGGAGGAATGTGAATTTACATTTACACATAGTGGTCACAAACCTTGACAGGAGAGTAAACCAAGGCTGTGGCATGAAAAGATATTAGATCAAGAGAACTGAGCAATTAACCAAGTAAAGGAGGTCTGGGACTGACGCTGCAGACGTGCACCCCAAACCATAATAAAGAGGAATACGAAGTTTAAGTGCACAAGTGACACTCAGAGACCTTGGCAGGAGAGTAAACCAAGGCTGTGCTTGTAAATGAAATCAGAGAGAAAAGATGGTGAAAACCAAATCCTTGAGTACCCTGCTGTGCAGGAGAGTGGTACTGAGGGGGTACTGAAAAAGGGTCAGGTACCCTCAACACAGCTTGAGAAAGAGAACCAGGCTATTCCTCTTTTCTTGCAGTACCTGGAAGACAGGTCTGCCCAGAAAGGGCTTAAGACCCTCAACATATCTTGGGAAAGAGAACCAGGCTATTCTTCACCATCACAGAACCTGGAAGCCGGTCTGCTCAAGGGTCTCTGACCCTCAACAGAGCCTGGGAGTCAGGCCCACCAAGGACCTATCTTGAACATTGAACATACAAAGACAAGCTTCATAAAACTTTTTAAAGACTCTGGGGAAAGGGAACCAACCCATTGAGTCTTGTGTAGCCTAATTTTTTATATATAAGATAAAGAAGCTATTTTGCATAACATTGGAAAGAACTCCTTGACCCTTGTGGAATGTTAGTTGCTTTTCTACACCTTTTTGAGAACTTTTGTTTTGAACTGCAAATCTGGACTACAGGTGGTCAGCAAAGAGAAATTTCCCTTGTCACATGCTTGTGAGGGACAGGTTAAAATGTGGACACAGGATGGCAAACTTTACTTTGGACATTCTGATACATACAGTTTCATTAGCTGGTTTTGTTGAGGCAGGGAAACCCCTGTTAGAGATAGGGATAGTTAGGGTTTTCTTCAACACCCCCCTATTTTTGTTATTATTAAAAGTATTTGCCAATCAACATGTCACCCTTGTGTCTAACTCTGACTCCTACACACTCACACCTGCTTTGGGGTCAGTCGCTCCTGTCTAACGATATCTGGCGTTGCCCTCCTAAATATGCATTTCTGGCAAAGAATAAGATCCCATTGTTTGAGCATAATCCAAGATGGAGGCCCAAGTGGCCTTCACACAGTGCCCCTAGAGCTCTTGAAAGTGCTGCCTCAGCAGTCCCACAGTACATGTCCATCTTAAGGAGCCCTCGGGGCAAGTATTGCCTATAGTCAATAAGTGGTGATTTCCCTGTTCAATGTCCGCTAGGATTTTAAGAAAATTTATAAAAAATCAGGCATGATATGTAAACAACTAACACTTCAGGTATTCAAATGTAACCCCATATGCCTGCCATCCTTTACCCTCACAAGTGTTCACTGCTGTTTTATGCCTTTATGATGTCATCACATTATGAATCCTGTTCAGCCTCCTCCCTGGGGGTTATAATTGTTAACATTTCTCCCTTTTGCGCTTACAGCGCAACTGAGCTAACTAAACTTCTAGTATCCCTGTACTAATTTCCAATTAATATTATTTTCATTTGCACAGTGAATTTTGTTTAAATTCTCCCTTTACTATGGTCCACTCCTGCTTTTGGTTTATTCAGGTAAACCATCTATCACTATCATATGACTTCATGCAATATATACAATAATCCTCATGAGTTTGCAAAAATTTCCCCAACTCCTTCTGTAGCACCACAGTTTCCTGCTGTATTGCTAGCAGGGCAACGAGGGGCTGAGGTCAGGGGCGACCGAAGATGAGGTGAGCTGGAGGGTCTGTTTTGTACTGCGATGGCTCCCGAATGGCGATACCACCTTGTACATCACCAAACAACCCCTACCGATATAAGAGAAAATACTGTGAGACATACTGTGGTGGTAACCTATCGCTGTCCAGTCACTTCCTGATTTACTGCACACAAAACATCTGCTGTGATACATTTCGTGGCTGTACGTTGGGCCTCTTCAAATGCTTGTTTCTCTATCGCTAACAAGTGTAAACTCTGTCACATCTCTTATCTGCCTCATTGCTTCTTCCACCTCCTCCAAATCTATGTGGCACCAACTTCGGCCACCCTTTCACAAATTCGACATACACATTTACTATCCTCCTCTCTGTAGCGACCAGAAAAAGTACTGCTTAGTACTTGTATGAATAGTGAAATGCACATCAGTCTCAGGTGGAGGTACTAATTCCAAGCACTGATCCTTTCCTCGAAAACAACCTTCCCTGTAGCAAACAATATCCAGCTCCTTCGCCTTCCCAACACATTCTATTTCCAGCCAATGCTGTTTATCCCTCACTTAATTTACTCAAACATTGCAACAGTGGTGGCTGTAAAGGCCATAACGCCCAATTTGAACCAATACCAAACTACAGATCAGGGGTCATCCCGATCAGAGATCAGGTACTGAATGCATTGTTGAGTAGTTTGATTCCCCATACTTCATCGGATTTCAGTCCCCCTGGTACAGTTACCATAATGGTAGTCGACTTAAAAGCGGGCATAGGAACAGTAAACAAAACCTTTAATACCATATATCTGTATCCAGCTCATCGTGATTGAACGCCGTGTAATACTGCAACTGTTGATTATACACTTGAGTGTGTTTCATGAACTCTGACTCCATCTCGGTGGACTGCAAATGCTGAATCCTAGTACATGTTCTATTACCTAAGCTGTCTGAAAAATGACACTGAGCATCAGTAGGGTTCAAACACACCTTCACTGACTTGGTACTGTTTTTCCCATCTACTATGGTTAATAAATAACACTCCAAATGCACTGGACATTTTTTCTCTTTACCTACAATAGCACTGAAATCTTCCATCTCCAAATGCCCTGGCACAATGCATCTGTGCATAGCCATGGACTAATTTACCAAGTCTTGAACTGGGCTTAGATTACCACCAATTTCTCTTTGTTCTATCACCACCGTGGTTCCTCTCCATTGCTTATACCAATAGATGATTTTAGAGATAATTGTGTTTCTTCACCTAGTAAAAAGAACAGAGTGACAGTAATACATTAGATCAGACACACATGATGTCTCTGGATACAATACAGTTGGTTTTACAGTTAAAGTGGTAGGTATGTTAGTGGTTGCACTTGCGTCTCTATTTCTAAGGTTAGGCTGGGGCTTCACTGTGGGCTCTTCCCATTTGGAGATTAAAATGTTCAAATAATCTTCTTCTCTCATCCAGTTTGGTAGAGGCTCACAGGAAGATGGGACTACCCCCACCGGACATTCAGCTGGCAGCAGTATAAATCCCAACCAAAGGTCCACCCCACATTCCCAGGCTACGTTTAGATCACAGGTTCCCCTTGCAACAAAGATGCTGTGTTCAGAATTACACATCTAGTGAATGTACTATCCATTGCTTCTTATACCACAGCCAGGCCCTGACATCAGCAGATGTCACAATGTTAGTCAAGTTTTTCACAGCTAAAATAGTTTGTACGATAGAATCAGGTGTGCCTACAACTATGTAAGTGGAAGCCAGCACAGACAGGCAAATCAGTTAAACAACAGTAACTACACTGCAGGGGCTACCGCCCGTTTGCAGTGACTCACATGCACCTACGTTGGATGCCCCTGAACCTTTACAGCTGAGTTCGACATGAGTAATATCAAGAAGGGCCCCTTATATCTTGAGGTTAGAGCAGTCTTTCTCTGGTGAACCTTTATGAGGACACTGTCACAGGGCTGTAAGTAATGATCTGGAGAGTCTGGTTCCTATGCAGAGCAGGTTGGACCTGATTGTGAATGAGACTGACATAAGACATTAAGGTTGTGACATAATCCAACAATCGATCATCTGATAATTGCAAATAATGTGGTACAGTTTTCACTGGTGGTTCTACGGCCAATCTTATAGGTCTTCCATAAAGAATTTCATAAGGACTCAAACCATTTTTCTTAGCAGGTGTACTTCTCATACTAAATACAATGAGTGGGAGTGCTTCTGACCACTTCAACCATGTTTCCTGGCACAGTTTTGACAATTTACTCTTAAAAACCCTGTTTTGTATATCTATTGGCCCTGTTGACTGAGGGTGGTGTGGGCAATACAACTTATGCTGAAGACAACAGTGTTGTGATGATCCTATTAACAAAGTGGGTTCCCTGAACACTGTTAATACATACAAGTATTCCAAACCTGGGGTCAAATTCCCTAATCAGTATTTTTTGCAACAGTAACTGCATCTTCCTTCCTACAAGGGTAAGCTTTCAGCCACCCTAAAAACATGTCCACTACCACTAGCAGGCACTGCCACTGATTGTACTTTGGCAGTTGGAAAGAAATCAAACTGCAGACCCACAACTGGGTCATAAGGGGGAGAGTGTGCTCATGGTCTGATTTGCACACTTTTCCCCCTGTTATTCTGTAGACACATGACACATCATTGACAGTATTCTTGGGCCATAGTGGTGAACTCTGGTTCAAACCAGGAACATCTAGCCAACATCATCATTCAATGTCTTTCAACATGTGCCCAACCATGGTATATCCTAACTAGGTGTGACACTGGCATTTTTTGAGCCACTAACCAACCCTGCTCATCTCGCTTTACGGAGTCTTCATCCTCCTTGTTAGATTGTGCATTTTCTTGTATGTGCGCAATGTCTTCTAAAGATTTATAGTGAGTCACCTCCTGCACTGTTTTGGACTGGCAAAACATATACATCATTGTCCTGTAATGTGGCAGCCAATTTGGCATTTTGATCATCAAAATCATTTCCACAGCTGATAGGATCATCCAGCACCTGATGAGTGGCGCTTTTAACAATAGCAATCCTCTCCAGCAGCATTATGGCATCTAAAAGAGCTAACACATACTGACTGTTTTTTATGGGAGTACCAGTTGAGTTCATAAAGCCTTTCTGCTTCCAGAGCTGACCAATGTTGTGGGCTAAGCCAAATGAGTATCGTGAATCAATACAAACATTAACAGACCTCCCTGCCGCCAGGGTCAGACTGGGGCATAAAATTGTCTCACACACCAATGAAAAAGGGGCCCACAGTTGCAAATAGCAATTCATTCTTTTTGTGACAGACTGTTTGGGTAGTACTGAAGGGGGAGTTTTTTGATAAAATGTGATGCATTTTTGCCTTTTAAAGAATATTTATTCAGTAACACTGGTCAAAGGTAATGGTGCAGTAACTTATCAAGCTGGCCCACATTGGCTAAAAAAGTGTCCCACTTTGACTAAAACAACTGGGCCAGACTAGTATTTTGCTTTCTTTGGTTCAGGCATTACCCTATTTCGCTATAGGGTCTCTGGGGACGAAAGGATTTGTGTTTGTGTTTGGAAATTGAGGGATTTGCCCCATTGAAGCTCTCGGCTTTTGGACCTGTCCTCCTTGCTTTTGCATCTGGGCATTGTTCTGGATTATGTTATGCTGTGGCTGTTGTCTCTGCAGTCCAAATGGACACTCATTTTTCCAATGGCCCTCCTGCTTACAATAATTACAAATCAAAGAATGTGGTGCCAAGACTCTAGGAGCCTGCTGGTTGTTCCAATTCCCTGTACTTATTGCCCCTGTGTTCCCCTCCCCTGTTGCAGATCAAACTACCCCCATATTGTCTCAGTTGCTGCAATCTGCTGGTAATTCTACTGGATCAAGTGGCAGTAACGGAAATACAGTTTGGTGGTATCTGGGCTGATTTACTGCCCAGATACCACCAAACTCACAAGGGCCTCCGTGTCTTTCTGACCACATCACCATAGTACTGAAAATGCCACAAGGCTTTACATTGAAGGGTCCCAGATTATTTCTTTGAGTTGTTTCAATATTGAAATTATGCATCTAGTTTTGTGGATTTATTAGGCATTGTATTGGCCTGAAACAGCTGCTTCTGAGTAGTGAGAAGAAAATGGAAACTTGCGAGTGAAAGTGGAGAGTAGTAAGGACATGGTAACTCAAAGTTACATTCATCTAACCATGCAGGTAGATGGGGACTAGGTAGGGGGAGGGTACCCAAGTGTCTGAGTAATGGTAATGTGAGTTACTGTTCTTTGTTTTGAGTTAGAGATGAGGCTGAGCAGGTTGACTAAATCGCATGATGCAAAATCACATACTAGATCATGTACCGATCAATTAAATCACACGCTCAAATACCAGTGGAGTAACTTTGCTGAAAATGTTGGGGGGACATGACAACTGAAGGAAAGGGGTGGATGAAGGGGGTGCAGATGGTGGCTCTGATGGATCATTTCGGCCAAATTGTTAAGAATTTGGTCGAATGGAAGATTTGACTGAATTTGTTCACCACCATTAGTTCGAAGCCAAAGATCCCGAACATGGAGAGCAGTGGTGGCCCCCTCAGCCCATGTTTGGTATTTTTGGCTTTGGCAGGTGCAGGGGTGTCCCCCGCTTCCTCACCATTGGTGGCAGGGGACCCAACAAAAAAAAAAGAAAAAAGAAAAAGGACGCTGCATCGTCAGTTCTGACCCAAGTTAAAGGGATGGATCTGACGCTCAGGTTACAGGAGAGGCAGCAGGTGGAGAAAAGCTAAGTGGGGGGTTGGGTTTATGGGTGTACTGGCAGTTTGAGGGGACATGGGTTTGTTTTTTTGTACTGAGGTAAAAACATAATTGCAGCACAAATGACTACGGTTAATTCCGCCGTGATTTTGTATGTCGGTCAAACAACCTAAATCCCTGAGGGATAACACTGAACTACTACACCACAAGAGTCCATTGCTGATGCTCTGTTAGAACTTTCATAAGACTGGTGGCATATTTCTTAAATTCAATTGGGCCTCCACATATATTCAGCCAGCCTGCCATGCACACAGTGACACAACATAACATTTGCAAAGGCAATTCCACTAGAACATGCAAACAATGCATTATTTATCATTCATTCAGACACAATAGTCAACACACATATGCTTGCACACACTCTCACTCACACACAAATGCACCCAGCACCTCCACTGACATACACTGTGTGCACACAACATGTATATGTACATTTAAAATAACACATGAAAACAGTGGTGCAACGTCCATTGAGCAGACCAGACTTATCACCCACTGATACCTGACATTTTGGGCTATGTTGACTTGACCTCGCTGAACTATAAAGCCATGGCAGAAAGGACCAAATTCACTTGAATGTCAGAAATTTGCCTCATTTTCCTTTCATTCAAAGGCAGAAACCATTGGTTAATGCAGTGCAGTGGGTGGCCATGTATAATTGGTATAAATGTTTAAATGCCATGGATCTCCAAACTTGGGTTCTGCACAGCACCTTACATGTCTATGTGCTGATAGAATTATTCTACAAGATTCTGACTGACTAAGATTAAGGTATGTTTTCCTGTGTGCAAATGGCTCCAAGCAGTTGAGTACAGAGTGGGAGAGTCACACGAGGGTGGTCAAGCTGCCCCCCCCGTAGCTCTTTTAAGAGCCAGACTGGGACATTTGTGATTGGGACACCTCTCCCATCCGGCACCTCAAAGAGGGTGCCCAACGGCAAAAGCGTGCAGTTCCTGCTCAGCATGCTCATTGTCCTGGCAGCAGGACACCTTACGCGTTCTGAATGGTAGAGGTGTCCTTCTGCCAGGACAATGTCCCAAGGAGCTCTGGGCAGCAGAGTGTCCTCAATTTGCTCTGTATCAACAGAGTATTACAATGTGAGCCATTAGACACTGGCGGGAGTGAGAGGGGGTACTATTAGCAGGGACTTTTGTCCCTTTAGAAATGGGAATGGGAGGGAGTGGTCAGAAGTGAGAAGGTGCATAATGTTGCATGCTTTATGAAATAATGACTATGGCTTTAAAACCCAAAGATGATTTGTTAGACTCATATTAATCTGCATGATGCTATTGTGCCTTTGTATGCAGAATGGGGAGACTAAAACTAAAGCCATACTCCCATTGCTCAACATATTTCTATGACAATGTATATAGTGTATGGTTAGTTTACTATGAAAGGCTAGTTTATTATGTAATGTGGTTTGCTTGCAATGCATTGCTACAAATAATAATATGTTATATGTATTATACAAATAAGAAGCACATGAAATGAAATACAAAACCTTAATAAATATCTATATCAACTAAACCTGGAAAGACGTGCACGGTCGCTTGAATTGTCAACATCCCAGTTTCACCATTTAACCAAGTGTGTGATCCTGAGCAAATTATTTAATCACATTGTGCCTTATCTGCAACTCTGTAAGTGATTCGGATTCACTTCAAAGCTTATGTTAATGTATCATGCTATTATAATGGAAAAGCCTAATGACTATAGAGTTGCTCCACATTTAACAATAGTGCCATTTAGGCATTTTGCACCACAAAGTTATTTGTCTCTTGGCTTATTTATGGCAACATATTCTAAAGTCACTTCCATGGTGCCTCCAAGTATCAAAGACTGATGATGTGCCTTGCAATGTCCTTTTCTGTTAAGTCACTTCTGGTGGTGCAATCCATATGCTAATTAGGAAGTTTGCATGCATTTTGCCTCAGAGGTCTTCGACTGAGCTCCCCAACAAACATAATAAAAAATTATTTAAAAAAAAAGTACCTCTGCTCTGCTTTCAAATGCTGCCCGGGCCGTCTCATGTTACACCAACCTGACCTCTTTGCACTCACGCGCCTCCAATCAGAAACCAGGAAGCTGAATGAGCTTCCTAGTTCCTGTCTGTGTGTCTGACGAACACGAAGCCGGAAAGCGTTGCTCTGTGCCGCTGGCCCCCGGAAGTACTGCTGCTAGCGTGAAAGCACAGCTACCAGGCCCTGCAGCACCCAGTTCAGCACCCTGGCTGCTGACTTTGAGTCAGGCCAGCCAGGGTCAGGGACTGAGCCACGCAGGGGATCCCAGCCCTGAATGTGTTGCAGCGCGGCTGCCAGGTATCTCTGCATTATATAATGAGACTGCGCAATCCTATCTGAGCACCCAAGCCGGGCTCGCGCTGTCCAATTACATAATTGATGATTGCGGCACCCCCTGCCCTCCAAAAGATCGTGGAGCCAAAAAGGCATGCCACAGAAGTTGGGGGATACAAAACCCCCCTGTCTGCCCCTATAATTACGCTCATGCCAGAAACGCACTTTAAGTACAATGCTTTGGCATGTGGTTACTCTAGAAACAAGATGATATCCTGCTGAACTATCTTCATCTCCAGGTAGACTCGAAGGTGGTTTTTTAGGCTCCCCCACATGGACTGAAACCCCATTCGTCCCCTGTGGTCTATCACCATATGGTAACTGGAAAGACTCATACCACACTGGTCACCTTGGATGGTGTCACCTTCACTCGTAGGCAGAACAGCATCCATTAACTGATCCGTAACACCAGCAGCTCCCTCTTCAAATATGCGCCCTGCAGCTGCTTGAAAGCAGTGTCGGCACTGTACAAAAAAACGAAAATAACGGAACATACGGCTCAGAGCACCATTGCGAAGAGCACCTGGTTTTGTGTCTTTAATGTGGAAGCGCACTTCAGGAGACTCGCTAAGGGAGGGAAGAGGGGACAGTGTTACAAGCTCTATCAAGCAGCCGAAGCCTCACGCGCATTCGCACTATCCAAATGAGCATACAGGGCTTGTGGTTAAACATTTTTCTGTTGAGTGTTGTAACAAATGAACAGAGATGCAAGTCTTTACGTATCCCCTGCTCAGAAGGTTTCTATGCTGAAATCACATATACCATACCTATTCATGGTGTTATTACATTCATGCACCCTTCATCCTGTGCTGCATTGTGTGCGTTCATGAACTTTGGGTTTCGTGGTGTTCTTACGTTCATGCACCCTCCATCTTGTGCTGCATTGTGTGCGTTCAGGGACTTTTGAATGTGTGGTGTTGTTACATCATGCACCCTCCATCCTGTGCTGCATGGTGTGCGTTCATGGACTTCGGAATTCGTGATGTATTTACATTCATGCATCCTACATTATGTGCTGCATTTTGTGCGTTCATGGGCTTTTGAATTTGTGGTGTTCTTACATTCATGCAACCTCCATCCTGTGCTGCATGGTGTTCGTTCATGAACTTTGGAATTTGTGGTGTTCTTACATTGATGCACCCTCCACCCTGTGCCGCATTGTGTGTGTTCATGGACTTTGGAATTTGTGGTGTTTTTACATTCATGCACCCTCCATCCTGTGCTGCATTCTGTGGGTTAATGAACTTTTGAATGTGTGGCGTTCTTACATTCATGCACCCTCCAACCTGTTCTGCATTGTGTGCATTCATGGACTTTGGAATTCATGGTGTTCTTACATTCATGCACCCTCCAACCTGTTCTGCATTGTGTGCATTCATGGACTTTGGAATTCATGGTGTTCTTACAGTCATGCACCCTCCATCCTGTGCTGCATTGTGTGCGTTCATGGACTTTGGAATTCATGGTGTTCTTACATTGATGCACCCTCAATCCTGTGCTGCAGTGTGTGTGTGTTCATGGACTTTGGAATTCGTGGAGTTCTTACAATCATGCAGGCTCCATCCTGTTCTGCATTGTGTCCGTTCAAGCACTTTTGAATTCGTGGTGCTCTTACATTCATGCACCCTCCATCCTGTGCTGCATTATGTGCGTTCATGCACTTTTGAATTTGTGGCGTTCTTACATTCATGCACCCTCCAACCTGTGCGGGAGCGTGTGCATTCATGGACTTTGGAATTCAAGGTGTTCTTACATTCATGCACCCTCCATCCTGTGCTGCATTGTGTGCGTTCATCGACTTTGGAATTCATGGTGTTCTTACATTCATGCACCCTCAATCCTGTGCTGCATTGTGTGTGTTCATGCACTTTTGAATTTGTGGTGCTCTTACATTCATGCACCCTCCATCCTGTTCTGCATTGTGTCCGTTCATGCACTTTGGAATTCTTGGTGTTTCACCTGATTCTCGGTGGCGGTGCCTATTACATCACTGCACCCATTGTACATCGCATTGTGCTCTGTTTAAATATGTTTTGAGTATGTCTTTTTTACACATCTTGCCCCCTTTTCATGCACTGCACTCACTGGGATCCTCTTTTTAACACATTCCTGGCACCCCCTCCTATTCCTCCACAGTTGTGTCCTCCTTATCAGGCCTCCCAGAGACTGGCCAGGACTGTGCAGCCCCACCCCCCCTCCCCCACCCGCCCCCGTTTACCTTTCTCTTTCATCTGCAGCCACTTTCATCCTGTGTGCCTATTGTTCCTCTCCCTGTCACACCTACCATCCCCTCCTCTCCCACAACATTCTCATGCACTTATCACTATCAGATAGGCTGTCAGGGAGGTATTATGGTGTCATCGCCCTGTTCATCTTACCCTCCTCTGCCCCTCCCCTCTTTCCATCTTTTTATGTATTGCTGTTGCATTATTGAAACGACCCCCCCAGACATGTACAATAATTAAGTCATATGTTGTAAACAGTTTGTAATCCCCTTTGTTCAACGTTGTACCTCCAAATACAGAGCTCCTGCCCATTCTGGGTGTTGCAATGCCTATTAAGAATGTCAATTCTGTTTGCTTATCTACTCTCCCTCCCTGGTTTAGAGCGCTTTGAAACGCTTGTTAAGTGTATAGGCACTTTATAAATGACCTATAAACGAAAATAAATAAATATGTTCAAGGGTGATCGTGAGGGGGTTTGGGGAGTGTAATAAATCAAGCATTGAGAATAAGTGTGGTTGTAACATAGAGAAGAGGAGACACATGTTGCCCTTACCTGCTAGGCTATTATGCACGTCTATGAAAATAGGACAAGCATACTAGTCCTCAGCACTTAAGAGGTTAACGGAATCAAGCAATGAATGTACCAAGTGGCTAGACTCTTCGTTTTAGTGCGGTCTCTAGGAAACATTTGTCCACTGGGTGAAGTTGCAGCATATAACTGTGTTCCTATGTCAGAATTGCACAGTCGAGTGGCACTCGAGCAGTAAGACATCCAGCACCACATTAACTAGAGCATATCGTTAGGCAAGAAATAGACGCCCTTTGTAAGTGTTGTGTTTAAATTCTGTTAAAGAATAAAGAAGGATTTGAATGCCTCAGCTCAGCGTTGCTCGCGGCCATGTCTAGAAATAGTGCTGTATTCACAATGAACGTGGTATTCTCAAAAATAGACTGGGCTCCATTGAGTAATAATGTGCTATTTCGGGACAACATTGAATAGTTTTGAAAACACCAGGCGTGGGCTGCTGCCCGAAGATAGCATTATGCTGACAATGAGCTATCTGCAAGCTTTTTGCAATCTGGTCGCTGAGAAAAATGGTGAGTGTTGCAAGTACCCTTCTGACATGAAAGAAACTAAAAGCAAGCACTGACAAAGCCAATAGTTTCTGCATCTTTATCAGCATTGTCTAATCATAGGCCTGGCATTGACATAGTCTGCCTTGGTGGTCACACTGATCCCAGCTATTATCATCATGTCACCATGTTGTCTTTTTATCTGTCAGCTATTGCCATGATATATAGCCTAGTGCTCACATTATATGCCAGCTGCTGTGATCACAACTCAGGTATTGCCTTGATCACCCGCTTTGCCAGGTATTTCCATAAAATCCCAGGCACCCATTGTTACCGGTTCGAAAAAAACAAAGCCTGTCCTGTCATGCCCAGTAAGCACAGTATGATCTGTTGACATCATGCTAAATTAGCATAGCATATAATCCATTATGCCCAGTGAGGACGGCAAAAGAAGAATACATTATGCTGAGTAGGCACAGCAAGGCCAGATTTAATTTTGCCCAATTAGCCCAGCAAGACCTGTTCCATTGTGCCTGCCATGACTGCCTCCCATTCCGGTACCGACTCCGGTTTGGTTCAATTGGGACTTACCAGTCCATTCTGACCTTGGAGGGACCGGTAAGTCCCCATTTACCAAACCATTCCCCATTCCCAGTTGAGCCCCCATAGGGCTCAATGGGCATGGGGAGGGAGCAAATAACGAGCCGGCGTATGCCAAGCCTGTTATTTGCACTCAGGTCCCTTAACTGGTCAGACCAGGCGTTAAGGAAGGGACCCGCTAAGGGACCTCCTAATAGGGCGGTAAGGGATTACCGGCACCGGTCTCCTTACCGGTGCCCGGTATCCCTTACTGCCCTACTCTGAATTAGGGCCAATATTCTATTAAACTCACTAAGTCGGTGGCTGGAATGCAGTGAGCATCAGTGTTCTTGAGCACTGCTCAGTAACTATCCATTTTGCCCAGCTAGCACTAAAAGGCCTTATTCCATTATCGCAGTTAGCATGGCAACGCCAGAGTGCATTATGACAAGTTAGGAAATAGTAGGTAGAAGGATTCATGGAGAAGAGTGTGTTGAAGGATGAGGATGAGAGATTTAGTGAGAGCGAAGAAGAAAAGTACCAACAGGATACAAAATCAATTGTTTGTGGGGAGTTTTCGCTATTAATTATGTTAAAAAATATCTTTTTTAATTTATTTAATGTGTCATACAGTACAAATTGCACTTTTAGCACAAACAATAATTAATAATAGTATCTCTGCAAGCGTCTTTACAGTGGTGAGAGGATGAGAGGATGCTGCCCCTCCCCAAGCATATGAGCATTATCACAGGAGCGTGTATAACCCTCATAACTATAGAATGAGACATTCATTAAAAAAAACAGTAAATAAGTGTTACTATCTAAACCTCCATGCCGATGCAGTGCAGCTCATCCACAAGCTGTTAAAAAATGATTCCACATGGTACGAGGAAATTGGTAGCTAGAGATTAAGAGAATGAGTGGATGAATAGATCAAAAAACCCACATGGGGTCATTTACCTGCTGGCCGGCCTTACATACAATTCCTAAAAGCATGAGTAAAAAAAGAAAAACATTTTACAAATGCTTTTTATGAACTGTTCAGACCTGCTTCATTCCTAATATGGAGTGGGGGCATCAATGGCAATAAACAATTCCATCATCGCAATCCACCGTCTATTAGTCATCCAACACAGTCTCAGCCCACAGATGATTTTGATGCACTGAAGATGCTCTGGATTCCTGTCTACTCCAAAGGTTTGGACTTGCAAAAAGTGGGCACATGCCATCGGTATCCATATAAATGCTGTTTGACATGAAGGGGCATGGTGTGCTGCATTTATGATGCACTTTGGCAGTGGTCTAATTCTAACATGGAACCCCAAGTTTGAATGGATTACTGTGATAGAATTACACCAGCTGTCAAAAACAATCACCACAGCATGAATGGGACCGCTCAAATGTAAGTGCATACATATGCAGTCCCCTACGTGAATTTTCTAGGGCCAAGCAAAATGATCCCCATAGGTCTACCAGAATGGCTGGCTCTTCTGCTTCTTGTTAGTAAACCATTGAGGAAGATTAGATTATGCATTGATCTGAGTTTACTGGACAGATGTGTCAAAGAAGAAGGGCGCTATTTGTCAAACATAGGGTAAATGGCCACACTAATAGGATAGGCTTAGATATTAGCGAAAACACCTGATCAATCAATATACAATGCAACGCACTCCACATTCATGCAAAGTTGGAGAAGAAATGAAGTAGCTTCCTAGTGATGCTACCCCTGTCTATTGGCAAGGGCTATTGGAGATACAGGATAGGGTGACTGTCTAACTAATGCTGCCTAGCGAAAGACTAAACCTAGTCTGCACTGCTGTGTCCCCTATCTAAAAGTGGATAGAATAAGAAGCAGTAGGAATTTATTTTTCAAAGATTCTGTTTTATTCCTAGGCTACCATTCAGTTGTTCTGGAGGCTCAATTTTCGCTATAATTTAATTCTCTCCTCCTTTGCATCTTATGTCCATAAATGATACATAAAAAGGTGATGGAAGGTCCACCGGGCTAAACCTAATTTATTAACCAATAGTCTGTTGGGCTTTTATTCCCAAAAAACAAAGTTAAAACAAGTGCGAAGGCGCTTCATCTGATCCATTTTGGACACATCTTATCCTATTGATCAAGAGAGATCAGTTCAAAACTGTAACCTTTGGTAAGTTCCCAACCACAACACTGCAGTTTCTATTGTCTACCGGTTTCAGTGGTAGTAATTCCTTGCAACCACTTTCTTCAGGATGGTCTTTGTATTTACTAAAAGGGTAATACACTGAATAGTCTCTTGTTTTAATGCGCATGTGCAATATTTCTTACCACAATGCAAATCTATAGTATAGATGGAGACTGTAATCGAGGTCCTAAAAGAAAAAGTATATAGGATCATGATGCTGTTGCAAAATTTAATAAATTAGGCAGGAAA
Source organism: Ambystoma mexicanum (assembly GCF_040938575.1). Taxonomy (NCBI): domain Eukaryota; kingdom Metazoa; phylum Chordata; class Amphibia; order Caudata; family Ambystomatidae; genus Ambystoma; species Ambystoma mexicanum. The sequence continues at coordinate 1,102,770,832 of NC_090930.1, read as the reverse complement.
TATCGCATAAAATCGCCATCCTTGTATTTACATTGTGTTATAGAACACGCAATAAATTCCATACATTGGGCCTCATTACGAGGTTGGAGGTAGCCTTGCCGGTTTTACCGGCTCCGGCACCAATGAAAGGGGAATCACCAGGGCATTCTGACCTCAGCGGACCCGGTAATTTCCCTTGTGCGGGTGCCGGTACATCCCCATTCCCATTTGAGCCCTAGTAGGGCTCAAATGGGAATGGGGAGGATGGTAGCAGCGGTAGCGCTCATAACGGTACCGTTGCTACCATCATGTTCTGCTTGCAGGTGCCGGTACGGCGACCCGGTCAGACCAGGTGGCTGCAAGGGCACCCGCGAGTAGAAGTCCTAGTATGGCGGTACGGTAGCAATGGTGCTGGTAGCAATACTGGCGCTGTTGTTGCCTTACCACCATACTCTTAATGAGGCCCACTGACGTCTACACCGCCTGGTTACCCAGAAGGCACGGTACTATTTCATCACATCCCAAGGTTGTAGGTCATAGTTCATTAATCTTGTACTATAAATAGTTAAGATTCCACAGATCAAGCTGGAAGTATCACTAACCTAAGCTTCTGTCCCGTGATGGATCAAAGGGCTCAAGGTAAAGCTTCTGGCATGTACTTCATCATATGACTAGTTAATCTGATCTTAGAAAAGAAGGGAAACAGTCAGTCTACTCTTCTGTCTGTTGATTCTTATTCTCATTAAGGTTACTTATAGTCCAAAATCATGTATTACAAAGGCACAACAAAGTGCTAGCTGGAGGGACTGCTCGGCACAAGTTTGCCCGTTTAAGGGAAAGTCAAGGAACACAAATGTGCCATAATGGACATGTCTCATTCCCAATATAATCATACCACACTCCATACCTGCAGGTATAGTGCTGCTCTGTGTGGCCTGGAGTCCTCCACGCTCATTCCTGTCTGCTGTGAGTGCAGCCAAGTAAATGTTACAGGCCCCGATTCGGTTCACTTAAAATTGAATCGGGCGTGTATCACGTGACACCTCCAATCTGGCGTGTGTACGTCCATCACGGGAGCTGGAATGTCCTGATGCACAGTCAGGCAAGCCAGCCACGCGTAACAACCTGCATTCAGTTGATTACGCAGATCCTGCTGTCTTGTGGAAAACAAATGTTAAGGCTGTTTGTTGATTATATGTTATCTGTGGAGCCCTTTTCCCGGGCCAGATAGTGGAACAAAACTGTCCACGAAAAGTGCCTAGTTTGTCAATCAGTGGTTACCAGATAAAGAACAGAAACATAAGCACTGTTGCCACATACCTAATGGTGCTGCATATGTGCGAAACTAGTCACCTATTTTTTATATATGAGTGACAGCTCTGCTGTTGTGTCAGTCATCAAAATACTTATGAGGGGGACACACATCTCATGCCTCTATACATATGTTAAGTGCATAAGTTAATGGGATAGACCCAGTGCATATCTCATAATGGACAGATAATGTCATCATTTGACTGGACTTAAACTGCAACCCTACATGGTCATTAACTAATATCAAGTGAATATATAGAAGACACTTATTCCACAACACATGTTTTTGTATGATCTCTTTTTATGCTCAAGTCGCCAGGGTATAGAGAAATTCATTCCCCTGAGCTTGGTCTTCTCAATTAGGTGGCTATTTCTAATAAAGCAGTGACAAAGTTTGCCATAATGTGGCTTCATTTAGGCCAACTTGATCAGTTTGAAGCCAACATATCCACTTTTGTTCCCTTTTTAGTAATAACAATTATCTCCTGCCCTCCCTGGGCAAATAACCTTCTCGATTATTGTCCCCCGTATATCCTTAGGAGCGTGGTGGTGTTGCTGAAAATGTGCCACCATAGGTGCATGCTCCCGTCCAAGTCTGATACATGACATGTTTGCTTGTATTAGTTTTGTGATGGGTCGGCTAGTCATCCCAACATATTTAAGCTGGCAAGGGCATTTAATAAAATATACCACATTACCGATATTGCAATTTGTAAATGAGTTCTGTTTCCATGGGGTTCTGAGATCTAGATCTTTCATCAGTGTACGTGATGTAAGTGATCATACACTTCATTGTCCACAAGGAGAATGTACTAATGGTGAATCTGTATCCCACAGTGTGTCCTGCCGTTCAGTAATGCCTGGTAGTTGATAAGATTGCACTAGCGCATCGCACACATTTCTTCTCTTCTTAATGGCAAATCTGGGTTTTGGCAGAGTAGAAGAGCCCACATTCAATATCGGCCATAACTTCAAGATCTCACTCGTGATTTTATTTGCCTGATTAGAGTAACTACAGACCACTGTTATCAATAGTTCCCCCATGGGTCTCTTACCTTGTTGTAAAGTAACATCCAGAGGGATGTTGCATGCTCTTTTTCAAGCATGCTTAATCATCATTTTCGGGTATCAGCTTTCTTTGAGATGGACAGTTAGTATTGCTGCTTGTGTATCATATTCCACAAGTTCAGAACAGTTCCTTCTATATTTCAGGAATTGTCTGAATGATAGGTTGTCCCGCAGATTCTTTGGGTAGAAACTGCTATATTCCAAAAGGGATTCCGATCAGTCTGTTTACGGAAGATGGTGGTTGACAAGCTCCCATTATTAGCTTGAATTTTCACAACAAGAAAAGGAATTTCCTCTTTACTCGTAGTGTGGGAGAAGTTCAGATACAGGTGCCTAGAATTCAGCCATCCTATGAATTCTCCAAATGTCATGTGGTCACCAGTAAATATAATCAGTATGTCGTCTATATATCTGGTCCACAGAGAGATCTGATCTCTAAAGGGATTGTCCTGCACATAAATATAATTGCTCTGGAAAACTGCTACATATAGATTTGCTAGGGTTGACGTAAACGTAGCCCCCACGGCCTTGCCTGAGCACTGTTGAAAAAACTCATCCTTATGCATGAAGAAATTCCTCATCAAAGCAATCTCTGCTAATTGGAGGATGAATAATCGTGGAATTTTCAAAGATGAAACTAGTTCTTGTAGTACTTTGTCAACAATCATTAAAGTCTCCATTTGGGGAATGCTGGTGAAGAGGTCAATGTCAAGTGTAGCCAGGATCTGAGTATGGGGATCAAAGTCGAGTTATTTTACCAAACTAAGAGTGCCAATAGTATCCTTGAGGTATGAACACATTTTGGGAACTTCTGGTTTTAAGAAAAAGTCTACAAATTGTGATAACGGCTTTGGAATGAAATTGATGCCTGCCACAATAGGCCGACCTGGTGGTGGAGACATACCTTTATGCACCTTTGAAAGGGCACAGGAAGCCGGAATCTTCAGATGTTTGTGACACAGATATTGTGCTTCCTTCGGGCTGATATGCCCTTCGCCGAATGCCTCCTCAACTATCCCAGTGATCAGTGACCTGAAGTTAGCCGAATGATCGCCAGGCAACTGTTGGTATTTGTCCCTATTGTTTAACAGTGCAGTGACCATTAAGTAATAGTCCTCAATGTTCATGACCAAGATTGCTTATCTTGGATAACAAATATAGATGACAAAAGATCAATTAATGATAAGAAATGTGTTTGAATAAGTGCTGTCAATTGAAAACTATGTCATTACACAGTAAGAGTGTATTCATGCTACAGAATTAGATCGAAAGTTGACATGTGTAAGTGGAATGCTGAAAGAAGGAAGAATGCTAAAGAAACATTGGATGAAAAATGAATATGAAAATGTATGAATGGTGCAAGATGAAATATATTAGGAAAGTGAAGTTGTATAAAGAGGGAATCTCCTCAAACCTCCAAGGAACTTGAGGAACCATTTAACAGCAATGGAACATGATTAACTGCAAGGCATTTATAATGCCAAAGAGACAATTTGATTGATGTGAATTCTGGTGACAGGGAATTGTGTCACATGATTGGCAATGAACTAGTGTTACGTAATTGGGATTTATTCCCCACACCACTGCCATATTTATGGTCTCAAGGCCATTGCAGATCTGAAAGAGAGGTCAATGGTCAAGTTAGTGGTGAGAGAGTAAGGGTAATGCAGACTGGTAATACCCTGAAATCTGAGTGTTGGTCTTTTTCCAGGTGTCCTTTATGGAAAGCTTAGAGTCATGTGTGTCCACAGGGGTGCCTTTGATGCATGCCGTGTAAGGATGCACTGACCGGGTAAGGTTCTGTTGTTTGATCTCTGTCTGTCGGGAGGATTATTACATTGCTGTTTGCAAGTGGCTTAGTTGCTATATGTATAGTGTGTTTGAGCATAGATGTTGAGCATGTTAGTGCAGGGAGGATATGGTGTGCATCTTAGAGCATCCATCCATTGTGGCCATTGCAACCTCTCAGTAGCGGTACCCTTCAGGTAAGGTACTTGTGAGGTCATGTCCTGAGGCACCCTGGAGTGGGCTGGTATCTCTTGCAACGGAAAGTGTGAAGCAAGGAGGAGTGCAGGAGATATTATAGTAGCAATGGTGTCTGTCAAGGTACTAGATTTACCTTAGGAGAGAGATTTACCTTAGGAGAGAGTGGATTCGGACAGATGGGTCCCATTCAAAGTATCTGAAAAAATAGGAACTGATTCCCCCAGTCCCTGAGTGTGCTCACTCGTAACTCTCCTTCCAGAGTTGCACTTTTATTCAATTTTTATACATTCCTTTACTTCAGTGTCATTAAACTTCAATCGCAGAATAGAAGACGAAAGTAGTTGTTTAGTTTCTCAAATATCATATATTATTTATTTGTTGCCTGACTCATCAGTGCCCAATTATATTTTGCCAATGCATTTCAGACTTCCGTCCATCTTCAGGGCTCTTAGGCACTGTATAAGGATTATCTGTCACCAACAGTTTTATAATTCCACACAGATATGATAGTACATCATTATAGTACATCATTTCCCATAGCATTAAGCAAAGTGGAGTAATGCCTCATTTGTCCATATCAAACATTTCATATTGGATTGCCGATCCAGAGTAAGTAACATCAAAAATTATGTAATAGCACATACCAGACAATAGATGTAATCCAAAGGTGAGGTTGAACAAAAAAGAAAGAAAACATCAATCAATTCAATGTAATATCAGCATATACTTGTTACTGAGAGGTAATGTAATGTCAATACCTGTAAAGCTTCAACTACCCAGAATCTTTCCACTGTCCTAAATAAATTAACCACAAGAAGGTAACTCAGTAGTGTCATAAATATCTTGACAAAAATGGTACTCTTGACAAAAATAGTAATGAAGTATGAAAGAGAGAGGGTCACCTCTGTGCTTACCGGGTAGAGAACCTATTCAGCCCATTCATTCTGCAAAAATTCAAAAACAGCCTAATTAGCATCTCAATCTGTCCTCTTGATTAACAATAGCAAGCTCCCTGGTGGCCGCTTACCTCAAATGCCTCTTGGGTACTGACACAAACGGGCTGCTCAAAGAATTTGTTGCCCGTGTTGTGTGCATATATGTAGCACTGATCCTTTTCGCGCATGCGCGTTGAAAATAGTGAATTCTAATCCTGTTATCGCCCTCGATTCTCATGTGATCGTATATTTACCACTTCTGGTATACTTTATAAAGTGTACTAAGTAAGTGTGTTACCTACATAATTTTTACATTCCCTTTACGCTTCGTGTGCCCGATCGTGATCATAATCACTTTAAGCGCATGCGCGTGAGTATAGCTTTTTTTAACTTGGTTTTGCTTTACTGTGCATGCGTGCGGTCCGCATTCATATAGTGGCTTGCTATGGACATGCCTTTGGATCTCTACCTCTCGCAACTAAATACTAATCTTTATCTACATACACATTACTTCATAATGTGCTCAATCACAATATTGTTTGTGCTATACTCCATCACAATATTGTTAATGACTTTGATCATATCACCTAGTCAAACAAGTACCTTATTTATACCATTAGCGCTGCAATGTGTCTGTGCATTCTAAGGCTATCCTAATTCAACGTTAGTAGCCCGTGTCTGAAAAAAATGTACATCATTGTGATGCTATTCTCCATCGATCAGAACCCTAGGTGTGGTTCTTTATCAAATTAAATTCCCAAAGAGGGTGAACATAGTCTGGCAGTGGCTATCACTGCCTTACATCCCACAAGGATGGTTAATCATATATGGGACATATCATGGGGCCCTAAGATAGCTCATTCGATGAGGAGTTTCAAATAACAAGTTCATTTTGCTTAATATGCCAACATTTTACAGGAAACATAAAAAGTTGATCTCTTCGTTGATACCCCCTGGTCTGAAGGAATCAAGGCGATCGATCCAGTATGACTCCTGTTGGTTTAATCGTCTTCCAAGATCTTCGTGTGCACTTTGTTGTCTGATGACTTCCAAGACTTGTATTCTTATCTGACTGATATTATGTTTCATCTCTTTCCAATGCCTGGCTACTGCAGAATTCACATTGTTTGTCCGTATACAAGATCTATGTTCATTCTAGCGTAGTTTTCCAGGTCTTTTTGATTGGCCAACGTAGTAAATGCCACAAGGGCATTCGATCCCATATATGATATTAGGTGTATCGCATGTTGCGTAACTTTTAAGTTTGATCTTTTCTCCTGTGTGGGGATGGTTAATAGTATCTCCTTTAATTACAAAGTTACAGTTGCTACAAAGTTCCTTTTCTTGTAGTTTCAGGCCTCTTCATCCCGGGTCTGGTCTTCACAAGTTTGTCTCTTAAATTAACACTTCTTTTGTAAGCAAACGTTGGTATCGCCTTAAAGAGATGTTCCACTCTTGCACCGCCTAAGCTTTCATCAACCAAGTTTGATCAGAAATCTACCCTACAGTCAAATGATGAGAGTGAAATGCATAGGGAATGACCCAACTACGTGTGAGAAAGAGATCGAAAATATGGGCAAAAGATTTGTAGCAAGAGGATATAAACCCCTAGAGATAAGTGCAGCCAAAGAACACTTAGCAACCTCAACGAACAGAATGACGGCTAAAGAAAAAAGCACACCATCTATGGTCTATGGGCCTCATTATGACTTTGGAGGTAGCCATGGCGCGATTAGCGCCATGGCTGCCTCCAAAATCATGTCCGGGTCGGGTCTGGTGGAGAGGGGACTTACCGGGACATTCCGAATTAGGCGGACCTGGTAAGTCCCCATTCCAAATGTCATTCCCCATTCCCATTTGAGCCCCCATAGGGCTCAATGGAAGGGGGAAGGCGCTAATAACGGGCCCGCTAATTGTTGGCTGTTATTAGCTCCAAGGTCTCTTAACGTGTCCCGTAAAGAACGTGTGGTCAGACCACACGTCCTTTACAGTTCCCGCTAAGGCACCTCGGAATTGGGCGGTAAGGGATTACCGGCACTGCTCTCCTTACCGGTGCCCGGTATCCCTTACTGCCCACCTCGGAATGAGGCCCTGTGTCTCATGTTATTCTCTACAGAGCAATGCAATTAAATCTGTAATTAAAAAGAACTGGTGTACATTGACAAATGATACAAGAGTGGAACATCTCTTTAAGGAGATATCAATGTTTGCTTACAAAAGAAGTGCTAATTTAAGAGACAAACTAGTGAAGACCAGACCCGGGATGAAGAGACCTGAAACTACATTTACTACGTTGGCCAATCAAAAAGACCTGGAAAACTACACTGGAATGAACAGAGATCTTGTATACGCACAACCAATGTGAATTCTGCAGTAGCCAGACATTGGAACCAGATGAAACATAATATCAGTCAGATAAGAATACAAGTCTTGGAAGTCATCAGACAATGCAAATGTGATTATGATCACGATCGGGCACACGAAGCGCAAAGTTAATGTAAAAATTATGTAGATAACACACTTATCTAGTACACTGTATAAAGTATCCCAGAAGTGGTAAATATACGATCAGATGAGAATCGAGGGAGATAACAGGATTAGAAATCCCTATGTACAACGCGAATGCGTGAAAAGGATCAGAGCTACATGTACACACTCAACACTTTGAGCAACCCGTTTGTGTCAGTACGTAAGAGGCATTTGAGGTAAGCGGCCACCAGGCAGCTTGCTAGTGTTAACCAAGAGGACAGATTGAGATGCTCATTAGGCTGTTTTTGAATTTTTACAGAATGCATGGGCTGAATAGTTCTCTACCTGGTAGGCAGAGAGGTGAGCCTCTCTCTTTCATACTTGATTACTATTTTTGTCAAGAGTACCATTTTTGTCAAGATATTTATGACACTACTGAGTTACCTTCTTGTGGTGAATTTATTTAGGACAGTGGAAAGCTTCTGGGTAGTTGAAGCTTTACAGGTATTAACATTACATTTCCTCTCAGTAACAAGTTTAAGTTGATATTACATTTAATTGATTGCTGTTTTCTTTCTTTTTTGTTCAACCTCACCTTTGGATTACATCTATTGTCTGGTATGTGCTATTACATAATTTTTGATGTTACTCTGGACCGGCAATCCAATATGAAATGTTTGATATGGACAAATGGGGCATTACTCCACTTTGCTTAATGCTATGGGAAATGATGTACTATAAGGATGTACTATCATATCTGTGTGGAATTATAAAACTGTTGGTAACAGATAATCATTATACAGTGCCTAAGAGCCCTGACGATGGACGGAAGTCTGAAATGCATTGGCAAAATATAATTGGGCACTAATGAGTCAGGCAAAGAATAAATAATATATGATATTTGAGAAACTAAACAACTACTTTCGTCTTCTATTTTGCGATTGAAGTTTAATGACACTGAAGTAAAGGAATGTATGGAAATTGAATAAAAGTGCAACTCTGGAAGGGGAGTTTCGAGTGAGCACACTCAGGAACGGAGGGAATCCATTCCTATTTTTTCGGATATTGTTAATAACCTTGTGCCAAGGCTACAGGTTGTGCTCCCATCAAAGTCTTGTTCGAGATTAATTAAACTAAACGCATTTCCACAGTGATTGAAAATAAGCAAATAACAGCAGTGCCCACCCTACCCCCTTGTCTCTCCCCATTCAAAGTAGGCATTCTAATGGATATTGCATTGCACTCATAGATCATTAAGGAAGTGAGCAGAAGTGGAATTCACCAAAGGCATCAGAACACATCAAGTGACAGAATTCTTGAAGAAATGATTTCAGGGAAATAGTTTCTCAAATATTCTCTAGACTGACAGGGAAGTCCAGTTGGTATTTGCCTAAATGAAAGAGTACCTGGCAACAAATGGTGATGATCGCAAAATGGGTGATATATATATATATATATATATATACATATATATATATATATATATGTGATCAAGCGGTCTGTGCACCGTGAAACGCGTCGTTTCTGGATTCTTTCCCTGCCATGCTGACATTTAATAAAGCATTGTTAGTCTGGTAAAACTTTGGATTGTGTTTTGCCTCTGTGCAGAGAGTCACCATCGACTTTCTCTGCTGTTCTTGGGAGTGCATTCCACTGGCCAGCTCTTCCCGGTTCCATCTTGGTCCTGGGAAATTGGTTTTTCTTTTTTTTCGAAAAAAAAAAAAAAAAAAAAAAAAAATATATATATATATATATATATATATATATATATATATATATATATATATATATATATATATATATATATATATATATATACACACGTCAACATTTCACCTCACAGCTAGAGAGACAATTGATTGAGAGACTTAAAAGACTTATTAAAGACACACCATAAACATGGCAAAATAACACTTTCCGACTCGAGAAGCATGGCAAAAGATGTTGGGGTTCTGCATAGATTCACACCACATGATACTGCAAAGGGAACCATTTGAAGTATTATGAAATAGGACACCAAACTGAAATGGTCCTGTTATTAGGCACATGGTACTGATACTGCATTTGATAATGGACCTTTTCTGCAGAAAGCAGTATCGAAAAGGATCACCCAAGCAAATGCCATGGCCTGCAACATTCCCCAACATACAGAGATGTAATTGGAAGAGAAACTCGTCACAGTAATCATGACGAATTACTTAATATAAACATGTGTAATTGGAACTGTGTAAAGCTGATAAAGAGGGAATTGAATAACTCTATGTGGAAAGTCTATGAAGACTCCAAACAAAGACCTGATAAAGGAAGGGAATTACAACTTGAGCACCTAGATGAGAAGGGGAGGAACTGTGACATGAAATCTCGTAATAGAGAAGGACAGACACGACTATCAAGTGAACAAGATAGTTAGAAAGAGAGAACCCAGGAGAGGGGAAATACCAAGTGGGAAGAAACCACAGCCAAGCTGAGAATGCATGCATCAATTGATTATGAGAGGCCTAAAACCTCCAAGAATGTGAGAAAGTATCACGAAGAAATTTGTCACAGATACATCAGTAAGTAGAGTACAAAACCAAAGCCTATTGTAGAAGAGTTACCAGAGTTAATCCAAGGGATAAAGCAAGATTATTACAGAAGACTGTGCTAGACAAACAGCACAAGGAATAGAGACAGTGATACAAAGAAACTGTTAGACGATATTGGCACACCAGGGGAATCAAGCCAATCTGCTGAACTTGTTTAAATTAGTTATCATAGTGCTAGGGTCCGGTAGAATTAGATTCGGAGTGAGGACTTTTCTTTCTTTGGGACATCCTGATGACAGACAAGCACCTTTGTTTCATTTAGATATCTAGGGAATGCCCTCTCTAGAAATAGGGAAATAAATGTATTTTTCTTGCAATTTGAATAAAAGTGAATTAGAATGTCTTCAAAGAGTCTGACTCCATCTTACAACACATAAACACAGCATTCACCCATACACACAAGTGCATCAGAGGTTAAGTCCTCTGCGCTGGTGGTTTGGCCATACCAGCATTGGACACTTCCTATCACTAGGAGTCAGTCTCCCAAATTACTAATGTGTGTCATGTTTCTATATCTCGCCCTTTTGAGCAGTCATGGGCCATACCAATGGAAAGCCTTTTCTAGGTGGCCTTTACAAGTATGTACTTAGTGAAGTCTGTAGATGCTTCAGTTTGACATTATTTCTCTGCACCTTGCAAGGGCTTAGAGCAACATACTCTAGTGTTATGTTCTGGAAGATTCTTCTGCGGGCTTGTCAGATCAATGAATCCCCCACACTCTATTACTGATCCTCTTCTCATATGGGAAAAAATTAAATACTCAGCTTTAATTTAGCCAGATTGCTTGTATTCTACGGCTCTTTGCATTCCTGTCTGCATAAATAGTTATTGTTCCCTCTATTCGAGAAGTCCAGGATGCTAGAAATTATAGCATTCTATATAAATCCAAATAAATAGAAAAATAGAAATGGCAATTTCACATCACGCTTGACTAAGTCTGGAACCCATGTTGATCCCTGTAAGTCTTATCACTGCTATTAGGGCCTACAGCCTATTGACATTGATGGGCATTATCGACAGTCATTTGGTTAACCACAAAATATTTTATTTCAGGTTATGATTGTAAAGGCCAGAATGATAAGCAAATGTTAGCTGCTCTGCACATACAAACCCTTAGCCGTGAAGCTACATGACACATTTCTTCTATGGTTGCAACCTTATTTCTTCCCAAAGATGCATTACACCTTCTTTGCAAGACCTTCCTCTGACTCAGATAGTTCTCTGCAAACCCTAGACGCGCAGCCAACTCTGAAGTTTTACCTAAAAAGAAAAACATATATGTTTTATTTTGTGCAGCTATGATTTCAGACTACAGGCCTTCAACTCTTACTGAGTGGACTTTCATTTTCAGAGTGCTATACAAATAATGTTGGACTCATTTGGACAGAGATAAGGCAACTTTAGTTGTAATGAAATATAGAATCCTGCTTGGTTTTAAAAGCTTGCACGCTAAATGAACCGTGTCATAGACACACGCTCTAGGATTTGTTCGGCTACAAATGCTGTGCTATTCGTTCTATGCAGTCTCTTCCTTCTTAGTCATACATGCTTGGGGAATCTCCCATAGGTAGGGGGAAAGAGCATGGGTTTTTGACCCATATGAGCTTCCTGCATACCCTCAATTTATCGTAAAATTATGATCTAATAATATTCTTAAGGAAGTGAACTGACATGGTAAAGTAAGGATGGTGAAGGCTGAAACATACACACACACCTGAGCTCACTGAGCCTGCACCATTACTGGAATAAGGAGAAAGGGGACTATGGAGTAGGAGTACAGTAATAGTGTTAATATGCAAATTCAACACCCTAAATGTACAGACTGTGAGAATACTAAACATGTGAGGTTTTCTGCCAAATTAATATTGGTATTTTTGCCATGTGGTTATAGCGTCTATGCCATTTTTGAATTAGACCTTGTTTGTGCAACATCCAAGAGAACTTTTTAAGTTGCAGATTATGTGGCTGGATAGGAAGGCAGGGCAAACATGAATCATATTAGTTATTGTTTCAAATATGAGGTTCCTGTTATCTTTCTCATGGACCCTTTCCCAGGGAATTTGTGCACATGGAATAATAATGAAGTGTGTCTTTAGCATAAGTCAAATGAAAATACAATAGTTGCAAAAGATATGTTTGGTGTGAACTAGGCCTCGGGTTGAGGCAATGCCAAAATACTGAATCTGTCTTTGGATCTACTGCCCTCTAGTGAAGTTTTAGGACTGGCAAGTTTGTGGCAGAATGGCTTGGTAGCACAAATAATACCAGAAATTACTTCTCAAAATTAGGGTCTCTACTACATGTTCTTCTATGAGATGAACGTCCTGCAAACTAACAGTTTCTGCCCTTGGCTTGGCTAGAAGGACGTATAATAGGGACAGCAACATGTATTAATGTGGTAGTTGCAAATATATGTTTGCACTGTGAGGAAGGTCTGGGGTGCTAAAATGTCTGGTGTCATGGGAAAGGATGTTGGTGTTTCTACTATTGTTATGACGAGAAGTGGATTTCACTTTTCCACTAATTGCCCTATTAGGTCACCTGCAGGGGGATCTATTTGGAATATCATGTGTAATGCACTAACCAATAGAGTAGGGGAATTTATGTTGTGCTTTAGGTTTGTAAATAGTGAGAGCCAGTAGGAGAATAGGGATTACATTTAGTTAATTTCTGAAATATATTATAATTTGGTGTTTTGTGTCTATAAATACTGTAGCCGATGTGGGCAGGTCGACAGTTGTTAAACTTTTGGCCACTTAGACGATACTTGCATACGTTAAAGAGCTGTTATTCTGCAATGTGTGCACCTCGTTATTATTTCCTGGATTTATTTGGAGTCAAACAATAGCTACTTGGAGTGACATTAGCTCCATTTATCTTGAGATTTATTTTTAAAGCAACCTAATCATGTCAACTAATTCCAGGACTGATTTAGTTTTAAACCAACCCTACCAGCGGAGGAAGTAGAAATGATGAATCAATAGGTGTTTGATCTAAAGAAATGATGTATGCAACCTGCCTCTGTTTACAAAAAGATAAATGGAAGATTAGCATATGTTATGCTCCCCTGTCCCATATATTCTCCTTGAGAAGAATCAATCTCAGAGCTTTCAGAACAACAATGCGGCTTTCTTAACAGGTGTTCACCGAAACACAATTCTTTCTGAAAAAAGTCACTTCCTGGAAAAAGAGAGAAAAACATCTTGAAGCTAAAAATGTCGACTAAGAACCTAGCTGGCAGTGACCTCTGTGTTTGACAGACTTGGATGATCATCATCTAAGATTCAAATTGTAGCGAGATCAGAAAACAAAGAGATAAACTCTGGAAAAGTGATCTGCACCTCATGCACAACATCATTTTGACACAGACACAGTGTAGGTGAGAACCCACAAATGTAAACCTAGAATTATGCCATAAAATCAGGAGACTGGAAACTAGATACACAAACAAAAGGGTTTCTATTTCTGTTTTTCCATAGAGTGTCTGTTTTTCATTTTCTAACCCTGGACCTGAGGTCCCAGGGTATGCTGGTTGTCCCACGTAACTCACTGGCAGGATTTCAACTTCAACAGCACTTTAGGATTATTGTCATCCTGCTACATCCTCCTGCATAAAGCACTTTAAGCATCAATCTTTTAAAGTGCCAAGAACACAAGGGGATGTTGCGATTTCTATATTGTGGCACCGTTCCAGGGATTCTAATGTTGTATGACATTGTCAATTTCCTTACTCATTTCCAGGCTGCCCTTTTTCCCAGGCCTGCTTACGCTTTCCGAATAGTAGAAAAGGCACTGGGAGATGGCACATCTGCTGCCCTCTGCAGTTTATTGAGTGACTGGCAACATTAAGGAAGCTGAATCACGTTAGCTGCTGCAGAAGGACTCTTTACATTTTTCCTGATGGATGTACTCTTCTAGGGAACACTACTGTGGAAATTGCTATCATTTTCGTTCTTCCGGGCTGCCATACTTAGGATCTGTGATAGTCCTTCCCTGCTCAATCTTTTTCATAGAGCCGAGAGCACAGTGTGAAGAGTGTTACACACCCCTTCTGCTGATTGGTGAACTGATCAGATTTAGGAAGAGGCACAGCTGGAGAAGTGTGACGTTGGCATGGAAGCAACCCATCTATGCTGTTTGTAACCTTACTTTATTGGACACAGGTAATCTCCTGGCTAAATGGGTGAGTTACTTATGGAAAAATGCATGACTAGGGCATAGATTAGCATGAATTCTCCACTCTTTAAATGGCAATTTTCAAAATATGTATTCAAGGTAACAGGAATAAAACGAAATCTGTGTAAGCATTTTGAGACCTGTTTTGGATGTCATTTGAAGCAATGTCTTCAAACCCTTGCTCCCTCATCTTAAACATCATCTCATTGGGGATGATTTCAAAGAGGGAGCGGGTGAAGGTAGTAATGTAACTGACCCGATCATTCTGGGAAAGGTGAAATTAGGACTTTTTAAACCGATAAATAAGTCAATAAAGATGGAGACTCCCTTTGTGATTGCTTCATTTCATTGTATTGGATGCAATGTACAGATCCTAAAAATCCACTTGACAAATTATAGTGAACTGAAATTCCAACAATCTGTATGTCAACTTGATATTCAGAACTTGCTTAAAAACACTCTGATGAAGGACATGTCAAATAGGAAGGGATCCGATGGTCAGCACTTTATGAAATGTGAATGCTCTGCCCATAACATGAATCACTCTTTTGCTGACTTGGTGCCTAGTAAAATGGACCTGATATCTATCACAAAACAACTAAAGAAATAAGCAGTCATTTGACATAAAACCTCATCAGGAGTTGGGTGTAGCAGTAAAAATGCAGCGGTAACGCTATTACTGCCGCGTAACTGCTCCACAATATACTGTGTTTGGGGGAACCTCAGAGAATTCACTCCAGCTCTGAGATGAATGCGCCAACTTTCCCCCCGTTTTCGCTGCAATTACCGCCACACAATTACCGCTGTGGTAATTGCGCAGAAAATGCCCCATTGAGTCCTAAGGACTAAAACAAAATTGAGACTTACCCCGGCACCGCAACTTGTGATCTGGCACTAATAACGCCGGACCATGTTGCGCTAATTGCGTTGGACGGTATCCCCCTGGGTTTACCGCCAGGATACGCCTACTTATGCTGAGACCCAAAATTTGTAAAATTATATCACTTCTTCCTGTTTGAACCATGTAACTTCTTCGCGGCAGGATCCACTTTTCCTGCGGTGGAAGCAGTTACAAGGAGTCAACTAAAATATATGCAGAATATCACGACCTGCACGGTTTATTAGAAAAACGTTTCTCAGGACCTTTAGATACACCACATGACCCAGACTAATCCTAAAAGTCCTTGGTGAAACAGGGAGAATGTACTGTTGATGCATTTGCAGCTTTGAAGCTGTTAAGTAAAGAGCATATTGAAATAGCACAGAATTATTCTCATTTAAAAGTCACACTAGCTATCAGACTAGACAAGGCAGCCAGGAAAATGTTGAAGAAAACAAATGTAGCCACTCGTCCTGAGCCAAGTAATGCACTTTTTCTTAACAGCAATCGAGGAATCCAGCACTGTCATTAAATCTAAAGGGGATATTTTTTAATTGTAGAAAAATAGGAATCATTCATTGCTCAATAAGAAGAAAACAAAACATGTTTAAGGAAAACTAAAAATGGCTGTATAAGCATCCTAAAATGTGGTCCTGTTTAGTCCTTTGAACACACATATATGTAGTATTTTGGGAAGGGAACACATTCTGTGCCCCTGGGTATTATTTAGTTTATTTTTGTATTGTATTGCATTTTTTATAGCGCCCTATGCTAAAGCGCTAAACAAACGAACACAAAAACAGTACAGCAAATATTGAGTACATGAATCAGTCTGAACAACTCAATCAAGAGGAAGGAAGATGTTCCTTAAGGTGATTCTTAAAGTGGGGAAAAGTAGAATTCGAGCGCAGTGAAAGAGGGAGAGCATTCTCATATTTTGGGGCAAGTAGGTAGAAGGAATGAAAACATGAAGGCGCACAAGGGGGCGGTGAGGAACGAACAGAAGAAATTACGACTGAGTCCTGAGAGAATGAGCAGGAGTGTGGAAAGAAACAAGAGAGTAGAGATAAGGTGGAGCCAGAATATTAGGGCATTTGAAAACTATACAGACAAAATTATAAGGGAGTCAAAGGAAAGCCAGCAAACCGAGAGCAAGGCGGGACAGATTGAATCACAAGTAGATATAGAGGGAGGAAAAGTGTAGATTACTTGTAGATTCAGAGGGGGGGGTGTTGTCTGTATGCAGAGAGACCAAATAGAATAGAAGAACAATAGAAAGGTGAGAAAAGACCAGGGAGGAAAGTAAAATCTTACTAGAATGAGTCGAGAGAAATGAACGAGACTTACACATACTATACAGTAGATAGCGACAGAAGCAGGAAATAGTAGCAATGTGGGAGGAGAAAGATAAAGAGGGGTAAAGTATTATGCCCAAGTTACGGGCAGTAGGGGAAAGAGCAATAGAGTAAGGAGGGATGGAAATAGAAAGGGGAGGAGGTGGATATGGGATGGTGGAAGTGAAAAGGAAGATAACATAAGTGTTAGAGGGATTATGATGAAGATAGTGAGGTGCCATCCAGGATTGGATGGCAAGGAGATAAGCAGAGGGATTAGAGTGAAGTTCAGGGGCGAGAGAAGAGAAGGAAAGACAGATCTGAGAGTCATCTGCATAAAGATGATGGGAGATTTCAAAGGAAGACATGATAGAGGCAGGAAGACTAGTATATAGGGAGAAGAGTAGAGGACCTAGAACAGGACACTGATGGACCCCTTATGTAAGAGGAGAAATAGTGTAGGATTGATTATGCCAACACCCTGAAAAGGTGTGAACTGAAAGATAAGAAGCATACTACTTTAAAATAGAACCCCAAAAGCCAAGATTGTAGGGGGAAGAGAGGAGAATGGTGTGGTCCACAGTGCCGAAGGAAGCCGAAAGATTTAGTAGGCCCTCTGGAAAAAGCCTTTTTTATCCCAGACACTCTTGCCCCCCATGGATGGTGTTGGTGCTCAAACAACTAAGCAATCCACCTATACAGATACAA
This sequence comes from Ambystoma mexicanum, assembly GCF_040938575.1. Lineage (NCBI taxonomy): Eukaryota > Metazoa > Chordata > Amphibia > Caudata > Ambystomatidae > Ambystoma > Ambystoma mexicanum. The sequence goes on along the minus strand of NC_090930.1, from coordinate 1,102,753,401 downwards.
TCATTTTAAACCTTCCTAACCGGATCATTGAAGCAAAAAGAACTAGAGTAAAGATACATATTATAAATTCAAATACAAGTAGTCCGCACAAGTAGGCGGTATGAATTCAGAACTACTTGTGAGCACTGCACTAAACAATAAAACATCAGAGATGGGAAAACATTATTCTTCAAGAGAAGTAGGCTCAGGCATCTCAAAATATCCACATACACCAAGAAGTAAAACCAACATTGCCCCCACATGACCTAGCCAATGCACCTCCCTGCCTTCATTGACTCTCCCTGTCCTCAACTTTTTGGTCTCTGCTCCCTCTGCAAATGGAGTCTTTTGTCTGCCGGGCCTAAATGCAAAGCTGTTTTGTGTGTCACGCTTCAGCCCTACGATCCACACACCAGATCGAACCATTTTGATTTTTTGGTACAGAAAAATACTTGCAAATATCAATTTAAAATGCTAAAGCTATTAAACACTATTCACCAGTTGCATGTAATCACTAATCGCGCTATAACCCTAGTGCTTCCATTAATAAAGAATGGCATCCTTTAAAAATATATACAAAGTTCCCTTCATGTGTCCTAATGGAAATGATTATGGAGTGTAGTGATTGGATATGATTTACAGCAATCAATGTTTTTGAAATCCAAAGAAAGTTTATTTTAAGTTTTATAATCGCTAATACTTTGAGGGATAATTGTGGCTCAATGAATGGGGGTTGAATTTTCTAATCGATCGAACGTTGCAGCTTTTGGGGGAAAATAACTGATTGTCAGACTAATCAAAAGAAGTCACTTGACAATATCAATAGCTTGGTTCATCTTCATGGAATGTTAAGATAAGATCACACCACATCCCTACCATACAAGAGGTTCTACAGACGCCGCCTGCCTTTGAGAGTTGTGAGACACCTGTTCCCTCGCTCAGGGACATCTGCTTTATTTATTTTTTCCCATCTCTGATAGTACAAAAAAGAAAGTACATGCATCCACCCACTCTCTCCGCAGTGTGGCACTATACAGAAATCACAGTGCTCATGAGGAATATTTTGCGCAAGCCAAGAGCATGGTGGTTTATGGGTGTGCGTTTAAGGTCATCTGCACTTCTCTGGGCTTTACATGCACAGAGGTGGGTTGGCTAGTGGATACAGCTGTGGAAATCCAAAGGAGCAGTTGTGAAGATGCTCAATGCACAAAATCCATCAAATTCAATGAAAGAACTTTAGTTGGAGTGACATTAATTTAGCACAACAAAACCCTAAATATGACATTATTTAACAATATTTTTGATGACTCAGGGTGGCCCAATCATAATGGGCAAAATGGCGCTGACCCGCCACACAAAATGAATGAGCCAAGCCCAGAACAGGGAAAACACTGAATGCTTCCTCAGCCGCAGAAGGCAGCTGAGCAAGGATTCCTGGGCTGGCTTTAAACAGTACAGAGAAACAATGTTTCCCTTTGACAGTTTGGTTTCCCCTGCATACATGTCCAATATGAGCCATGCAAGACAGGGGTGTTTTACTTCAACAGCCTTGCATGGCCCCTTGGGGATACAGGGTGGGGAACTGCATGTTTGAATGTGTGCAAATGACACTCTGGGACATTCACTGGGGAGCAATCTGGCTCGTTCGCGCATATGCAGAAACTAGGAAGCTCCCCCTGCCTTCTGATTCAATTTTCATGCTATGTTGATGCTGGAAACATTACAGTAAGGAGGTATGGGCTATGTTGTATGTGCGTGTGAATGAGTGAGTGTAGGGTGTATGGGTGCATCTGTGAATGCATGTAAGAGTGAGCGAGTGTATGGTGTATGTATGTGTATGTGAATGAGTGAAGACAAGTGTGCTTGTGTATGTAATAGCCCTGGGGCACTGTGGTTTGAGGTCGGGGGAAGGGTGCTGTCTCTGCACATTGTCTTATTATTGCATGTCATTTTCTACTAGGCACCAATGGGAAATCAAACATGATGCGTTTTTATTAAGGGGCTAGACTGGCCCACTTGATACAACCAGTTTTGCTTAACTTTCTTACTCTGGCATAGCATTTTTACCGGCCATCGAGAGTAAAGCAATCCTGGTAAGTGTTATTACATGGCTAGACCAGCCCACATTGGGGCATGCTGTCTCGATATGTTTTCTTACTGTGGCATGGTATTTTTTGATTGGGCATCAATGGTAAATGAACCATGATAAGTGTTATTACGTGCTCATACTGGCCTACATTCGTGCAGCCAGGCTGGACATATTTCCGTATTTTCGCATGGCATTTGAAATGGCAAATCCAACAGGAGAGTGTTCTTACGTGGGGCTACCGCATATAATGGCAGAGCCAGCATGGACATGATTAGTATCAGAAGTACGGGAATACACTCTGCAGATTTTTTAAAGTTTAGTTATTGTCAGGTTTACACAGTCCCACAGCCTGCATCCGATCTCATCCTCTCCTCCCTCCAACCATCCGTGCCAACCTTCCATCCAACAGCACAACATTCCTCAATCCACTTCTACTGTTCCAATTGCTAAAACCCTCCAGCCTCGGAGGCAAGAATACAACCGTATCATTACTGGTATTAAGCGCAAATCAAACATGAGAATGTTCTTGAATAAGAATACTGGCACATTAGTGCAGCCAGACTTGACTGGTATGACCACAGACAACATGAACATGCGATTATATTGGTAATTATATTAGGAAAAGGCATCATGAAAGTGTGTTGAAAATTGCTCCTGTCCACTGTTTGCGACTTACATCTATTGGATTTTTTCGTGTGTTATCTCACAAAACAGATAGAAAGCTGTGTTGTTTTTTAGAACATTTTTCAAAGAAAGTTGTACTTTAAAATGCCCCATTTAAACCCATTCTTTTAAAATTATTTTTGGGGGAATTCCCCAGAATCACACTAGGTTGGTTCAGGCTCCCTCGCTATGCTCTGTTGCTCGCACATATTTGTGGGGACTATTTATGATACTTCAATTAAAACATGTACCATCCTCCTCTGTTGATGACATCCCTGCAAAACTAGACCACATTGATGATGTCACAGTTTTGGACCTAGTAAATCTAGAACAGCTAATGGCACACATCTCTTACTTCACTTTTTACAAAGATACGTCGGCCCTCCTCATCTCTGTATCACTTAACTTGCACTTAAATGTTTTCAGGAACAAAAATTAAACAACCTCTTTTCAGAGATGTGCAGAAGTGTATTTAAGACTATATGGTGTCCAGACACAAATTAAAAAACAATCTTTTTCCAGTCTAATCTCTTCGGCTTCTTCCACCACTTTATTTACAAAGGAGGAGAGGTCGGTTTTTCAGCTCCATGGTGCCCTGTCTCGGGCTTAAGCTGCACTCTAGAAATGTTCTAACATAACATGCAAACTACCCACCTGTCTGTTAAACTGGCCCTTTTGCAAAAAAGCAACACCCTTCATATGTTTCCTGTATAACAAAAATGCCCACCTTTATAGCTGTTGGTAGCTTTCTGTGAAGGTTTACTAGCTGGTGTAGTAAAATAGTATTTACAATACATTACCATGTATTTTATGGGAAATTGCTTGATCACGCACTCAACAGGATTTCCATCACCAACAGTCTTCAAACCTGCCCAGTAACTCCTAAATCAACACAATCTTACGGGCAACAGTCGAACACCAAATACAAGAACAAGACTAATGCTTTGTCTTAGACTGTTTACATATATTCATGGTAACATATTGATAAAGGTGATCATTTCCCAAGGGGGACCAAGCTCATAGTAGATAAAAATTATTACATTCTGGCATCTAAAAATCATAAAGTTCATAGGAATATGAGAGGAACCGAGTAACTATGAAGTATGTGTCGATCAGTCATTCATAAGCCTACCTAGCATATTAATGAGGCCTTCGGCCTTATTGAGTCAGCCCAATCTCCAGTTGAATGCAACAAGAGACTCCTCTGGGAACATCAATCAGGAAGAAATTGCATCATCACAGCAACACCACGACCAAATTCATAGAGAACAACCACGGATTTGATGGGGCTATCAAGTGATGCTATGTGTGACATTGCTTCCGGTTGATGGCTTTACTTTGTCTCTGTGACATCTCTTCCTGCGGCCATCTTGGTTCAGTGACATCATTTGTATTTGTATTTGTATTTATTTTGTTTATATAGCGCTTTACCCCGAAGCGCTGAACATTTAACAACTTGATACATATAACATTATAACAGTAGAAGCATATGACAATTCTGAATCAGTCCAACAAAACAGTAAGAAGAGCAATTAAACTGAAGGGAAGAGGGAGAGTAGTGCAGTAGGACTGAGAGGGAGAGGGAGTGGTGAGGAGGGGAAGGAGGAGGAGGGAAACGGAGGGCAAAAGGGTGAGAGTGGGGTGGTGGGGGAGGGGGAGGGAGATGATCAAGGGGAAAAAGATAAAGGAAGGAGGGGGAGCATAAAGGGGGAAGGGGTTTGATGGCGGGAATGAAGAAGGAGAGATTTAAGGGAAGTGAGGAATGAGGAGAAGGTAGGAATAGAGCGGATTGAGAGAGGTAAGGCGTTCCAGTGCAGGGGGGCTAGGAGCTGGAAGGAGCGGAAATGGGAGGGGGCACAAGGGGATGGAGGAACAGTGAGAAGGAAGTGGTCAGCAGAACAAAGGGAGCGGGAGGGATTGTAGAAAGAGAGGAGGGAGGAGAGATAAGGGGGAGCAAGACCATGGAGAGATTTAAAGACTAGGCAGAGAAAATGAAATTTAAGTTGGGAGTGAAAGGGAAGCCAGCCAAGGGAGGAAAGGGAAGCAGAGATGGAGTCACAGGAGGAGAGGAGACAGAGGGTACGGACGGCAGAATGGTAGATACATTTGAGGGGGGCAAGATGAGAAGTAGGTAGTCCAAAGAGTAAGGAAGAGCAGTAGAAGAGGCGAGAGAAGATAAGGGAGGAGATTAAACGTTTAGTAGCATGGAAAGTGAGAGAGGGGCAGACTTTGCGAATATTAAAGAGGTGGTAGCGACAGGCACGAGAGGTGAGAGAGATATGGTGGAAAAAAGAGAGAGAGGAGTCAAAGTGAATGCCTAGGTTGCGAGTGTGGGCAGAGATAGGGAGATTAGAAGGAGGAAAGTGAATGAAAGGTGGAGGAGAGGGAGGGGGAAGAGAGTTGGAGGGGAAGAATACAACTTCAGTCTTGTCAGTGTTGAGGGAAAGAAAGCAAGAAGACATCCAGTTCTTTTAGCAGTAAGACAGGAAGAGAGTTTCAGGTGGAGGTCGGTAGAGAAGGAAGAGAAGGAAAGGAAGAGCTGAGTATTGTCAGCATAGAAATAGTGGGAAATGCCGAACGAGGAGATAACAGGGGCAAGGGGAAGGTGTAGAGTGAGCAAAGGAAAGGGCCAAGCACCGAACCTTGGGGTATGCCGTATTCCAGAGGCTGGGTTGGAGAGGACCAGCCTCCCCAGGAAACAGTAAAAGAGCGGGAGGAGAGCTAATTTCCCATGTTCATCTTGGTTTGGGGACATCACTTCCTTTGGCCATCTTGGTTCAGTGACATCAATTCATGCCACCATCTTCAGTTTACCCAATCTCCAGCTAAAGGCCACAAGTGACACATCTGGAAACATAAATCAGGCAGAAATCTCCTCATCCCAGCAACACAAATGACAAAAGCAAAGATACCAACCACTGATTGACTAGGCAATCAGGTGATGAGAGAATGTGAAATCACATCTGAACTCCCTAGGGGCATCCAGCTGATGGTGTCCCAGTTAAGGGTGGAACAGTAAAGGGTGAAGACTAGCCATTTACCACCCTCTTCTCCTTTTCGCCTGAAAGCCTTTGTTTTTGCCTGCCTACATGCTGCACCTGTGAGTACCCTTACCTTGATAATTACTGTGCTGTCTCTCCACACTGCTCTACTATATAATGTATTAGCTGCTGCTGTTCTTCCTACTCACCTCTCACTATGCTCTCTCCAATCACACTACAACTTCCTCCATTCCTATCCCTATAATAGATCTCATGTCTCAAAACTCCCACTACTCCATCTCTCTTTCACCTACTTCAAACAGACAAAGCTGAAGGGTAAACCATACCTCCCCTAACAACTATCCACCTCACCTCTCTTCCTCTGACACTCAGCTTCTTAACTCTTCCTTACCTCATCAACTGAAAATTGCACTCTGGGATGCTCAGTCGGTATGCGACAAAACAACCCTTTTCACTGACTACTTTGACACCAGCTCTCCTCCCATTATTCTAGGGAGATTTCTGCCACAGATACCCCGGTGGCCCTACATGATTCCAAACTAACCTTCATTCACTCTCCTCATATGACTGGGATAGGTGGAGTCGTCCAACAACTACTCTTCCTGCCTGAACACCCCACAAATCCCCAATTCCTAGTTCTTTATTTATTTTGCATTTTGAAAGCGCTCACACAGCCCATGGGCAGCAAGGAACTGTTACAGGAATTGTTTTTATTTTTTTGTTGCGTAATAGTTTTTGTCTTAGTTGCATATTTAAACATGCTTAAATACCCAGAGGTTTCTAAGCGCGGACCCTGGGATCGAACCTGTGTTGCTTCGTGTCGTCTTGCTTCCAAGGCGAGCACTTTGTCACTGAGCTAGCCTCCCGTGACTTCTCCCGTACTTCTTTTGAACTCACCATCTCTACTATTGCTCTGCCTCACTCAGTTCATATCATCTCCATCTATTGCCCTACTGGTCCCAATGGACCATTCTTTGATGAGCTTGGCCATCTCCTGTATTCTCTTTCCACTAAACATCACCTCATTCTCTTAGGTAACATTAACCTTCCCTCTCCAATCACTTATCAGGACTCTGAACTTCAGTCTTTTCTTAATGACCATGCTCCCCACTCTATCCATAAACTACCAACCCACATTGGGGTAACTCTTTGGATTTCTTATTAATCTCCACTTCTGTCTTAGCCACTAATACTACTGTCACACCATGACTATTTGATTATTCCATTGTTTCCACCACCATCTCCTTTCCACTCTCTGGCCTCTCCTCACCACTTGTGCTACCTTTTACTAACTGGATATGTAAACCGTTTCACATTCCTCCCTTTCTATCTGACCTACAGTTCTCTCTCTCATCATTTACACCTGATGCCTATTCCACTAACACTACCTTCACCAACTTCCAATCCCTACTATAGGGCTCCTCCTATCACTTGCCACTGCTAACTTTCACCCCTAACTGTCTGTCAACCATGTGTCACCCCAGTCATACACTCCCTCAACTCAGGCATGCAACAGCTGATGTGCAAATGGAGGCATACCCACTTGCCTCAGGACCTGCAAGTCTACCTCTCTGCCCTGAACTCTGACAAGTTGTTTCTTGATAGAGGGAAAAGAGAATTCAACCTCACCCTTATTGACTCTCTCTCCAACCATCCTCGCTGGCTACAGAGCACCCTAAACCCACTCTTAACTCCTCCTAAACCTCTGACTATCAACTCAACTCTCACAGCTAACAACCTAGCTGAATACTCTGCTGCAAAAATGTCCTGACCTTCCTTACACTCCCTTCTCCTACATTCTGCCTACTATATCTTCATCCTCTACCTCTATCTCCCACTTTAGTCACACTATTACAGAAGATGTCCTATATCTACTGATGAAGCCTAACCCTCTTATGCCCCATCAGACCCTCTTGCTCCACATCTAGTCAAGCCTATTGCCCTTTAGTGATCTCTCACCTCGCTGAACTCTTCAACTTGTCCTTTGACTCCACTTGCTTTCCCTCCATTTTCAAAATGGCCACCTTCATCCCTTTCCTAAAAAAGCAAGGTGCTGACCAAGCCTAGTAGCGAACCTTTATCCTGTGTCTCTCCTTCTGCACTACTCTGAAGTGTTCAAACGGGTTGTGTTCAACCTTCTTACACATTTCGTGGACATTCACAACCTTTTCAACCACCTACAAGCAGGTGCCAGCTCCTGTCATTCCATGGAAACTGTTCTCATGAATGTTTTCGACTTCATTGCCTCTGCTAAGTACTTCAACCTCTCCTCTATCCTAATTCTCCTTGAACTGTCCACTGCATTTGACACTGTCGATATCTCTGATCTCTTTAATAGGATTCACACTCAAGCCCTTGCCTGGATTGAATCCTACCTGGCACTCACCACTTCTGTGTTTTGGAACAAAAATACCTGTCATCTCACTCCTCTAACTGTTGGTGTTGCACAAGGTTCTGACTTGGGTCCTCCCCTCTTTATACTCTACACCTCTGCTATTGGGGTACTCATCTCCTCCCTTGGGTTCTCGTACCAACTCTTTGTGGGTGATACCCACATTTTCTTCTCTTTTCCTCAACACTCCTCTGATCTCTCTATCAAAATGTCCAAATGTCTCTCTGCCAATAAATATTGGATGTCTTTGTACTGTTTAATGTTAAACTCTACCAAAACAGAGGAGCTCTTTTTCCCTGCCAAATACTCTCTCTCATCTCTTTCCCTGCCTATTCAGTTCCCACCTGACTCTTCCCTACTCTTCAGCTAGATACCTCAGTGTCATCTATGACCTCACATCTTCTCTACTTACATCTCCAAAACTGCAACAGGGCTTTCCTCAACCTGCTAAATATTAGGAACATCAGACACCTCCTTCCTTTCAACACTGCCAAGCATCTCTAAACCATTCTTGTTGTCTCTAAACTGGACTATTATGCCAGCATCCTCATTGGTCTCCCCATCTATGATTTCTGCCCACTCGACAAGATAATTTACTTCACAACCAGTAGACTTTTTGAACTCCCTCAATTCACACCCACTCCCTCACCAGGCTGGGTGGCTGACAGTGGAAAATAGGGCCAGATTTAAATGTCTTCTCCTGGTTCACAAATCTATGCACGTTAAGGAACCACTGTATCTATTCTCCTCTATCCAACTCTACAAGCCTTCTCATAATCTTGGCTCTGCCTTCTCAACTACTTTTGTGGCACATCACCCTCCCTGTACTTCCTCTTGCTTTTAAAGAAACAGTCAGCACTGATTTGTTCAAAACCAAACTGAAAGCCTACCTCCTCGCCTTTGAGTTACCGTCTTAACCTACCACTTATCTGCCTTCTAACATTTTTCCCTTGCCTCTAACCTGCCTTTGTCCCTCTGTTTCTTTGCCTTCGCGTTAGCACTTCATCCATCATGGTCACATCCATAACACAGCTGGCCGGAACCATCTACCTGTTCTTAAAAATCTCTCATGTCCTTAATCTATGCAAGTTCACCCATTTATTTTCCCAGGTGAGTGTTTCATTTTCTCTCCTCCACAACCTGTTCAGAGTGTCAATCAAACTCACCTCATTATAAGAAGCTCACTGCTGCCTATCAAATCTGATATCTTATCTATGTTGTATGTTCTTCTGTTACCAAACAATCAATGTTCTTCCCTGTAGATACATCTGTAAATAAAATAAATAAGGTGGCCTGCATTACATTTAACAGTACAATTGATTGTATCCAATAAACAAACTTAAAACAGATATTCCAACCGGTAAACCTACTTCTTTAACACCAGTTTGGTTTCCTCATTTTTGCAATGCTTAATTTAAACTTTAACTAGAACAGCTTTATCTGGCCTAAAGTGTGTGCCACTTTTAGCAAAATCCTGAGGGAGAGGTAAATGAGTTGCGAAGGACTGAACACACACTCATTGCCTACTTACACACCAGTAGGGCGGCCTTACAAGAGCATTTAGGCATTTGAAATATTAACCCAAAGCTTCTGATTTGGAGTTCATCCCTTTTTGGCTTACTGCACAAAAACCCAGACTCATTTAAAAGTGGAAAAGGTCGCTTTAATGTGACAGGCCAAAGCTTACAATTAAACACTTACCTGGCTCCATGGCCTTACAGACTAAAGAACTATTTTAAACAACCAATTAAATAATTGAACATTTTCATTTCCCCCCAACAATTAAATAATTAAATAAAGCCACTTCCTCCCTAACTATCCCTTGGACCCTACCGTCTCCTTACCCCTTTTCCAGACGTCCCGCTTTCTCCCCGGGGCCATGCCCCTCCAGGCTCAATACCTGTTCCCCCCGGGGTGGCCCGCTTGTGAAAACAGCACCACCCCATCCTTTCCCGTGCCATTCCCCCATTGTGCTTCCCTCCCCCCACATCTAAAGGGGCCATGCCCCCGGCAACTAGAACCGCTTCAAGACCCCTCAAACTCCCCTCTACACCAATCTCCCCCTTCCTATGGCCTGCAGCCAGTCTGACCTGCAACATAAATTTTACATTACAACTTCACTAGTGCCCAGACCTGTCACACAAAATTACAAGACAATAGCTCCTTAACAGACACCAATAAAGAAATCCCCGTAAAAACTTGACATGGAAAGTAAAACCCTGCAGAACCCAAGTACATGGTCCGGAACCCTTAGAAATAAAACCAGATACCAGGCCTAACCCAAAAGAAAAGGAGTGGGAGGGCGGTACAATCTCCAAGTCCAACCGTTGCCTGCCTCCCGAACCTTCCCTGGAACCTTAAATACCCAAGGAGGCGCTCTGCCCCCCACGGCCACTCGCTGGCCGTGTGCAGCGCCAAAATAATCCCCGGGGGGAAACGCTATGCGTTCCCCCTGGGTCCTCCTTTTGGCTTACTGCACAAAACCCCAGACTCATTTAAAGTGGAAAAGGTTGCTTTAATGTGACAGGCCAAAGCTTACAATTAAACGCTTACCTGGCTCCATGACCTTACAGACTAAAGAACTATTTTGAACAACCAATTAAATAATTAAACATTTTCATTTTAACCCCCCAATTATTAAATAATTAAATAAAGCCACTTCCTCCCTAACTATCCCTTGGACCCTACCGTCTCCTTACCCCTTTTCCGGGCGTCCCGCTTTCTCCCCGGGGCCATGCCCCTCCAGGCTCAATACCTGTTCCCCCGGGGTGGCCCGCTTGTGCAAACAGCACCACCCCATCCTTTCCCGTGCCATTCCCCCATTGTGCTTCCCTCCCCCCACATCTAAAGGGGCCATGCCCCCGGCACCAGAAAAACCCTCCACCAACGTGTTCTTTCTGCCCCCCCACCAGTTCTCTTTACACCGCACCCCACCAGTTCCCTTTACCTCCAACTCCTTAACCAATCTCCCAGCCAAGAGCCCAAGTCCGCCAGTTAATGATTATTCCCATAAAGCGACAAGTGTACACCATCCTCTCCAAAGATCATGAATCCCTCATAGACTATTTTCTTATGGTCCATAACCTGTACCGCCACCGAGGCACAAACTTTACCATCTCTCTGTTTATCCCCTTCCTAGCCCGCTCTATCGCTCCCTCACTTCTTGCTCCCCTCCAAACTCTCTGCGGCATCCACTTAGTCCCTACTACAGATGCTTGAGGCCACACTTCTCGGAACCATGACAAAATCCCTTTTTATTTTCCTATGAAGAGCCACACCTGTATCCCTTACCAGATAATTTTCCCCACCATAAATAATCACCCCATCTGGAGGCCCATAGCTTTCCCTCAACCCAGCCAACATAGGAAGCAACTGATCCCAGCGCAGCCCCCTAAACCCGGACCATCTTACCACAACATCTTTATAGCTGCAACCCAGTTGCCTGCCAACAACCCTTTTCTCAGCTTCTTTCGCCGCCCACTTAACCATAGAATGTCCCACAAACCAGATTTCTGACATCTGACCCGACCTCCTAGCAGCATCTGAAAAATAAATTACAAAATCACTTACAAATCAACAACATCCTAATAAATGCAACACTCCTGCTACCTACTGAAAAATTCTTTAAAGACATCCCGTTTGCCTGGTCCCTGACATACCCTTTGTATCTCCCTTGCTTCCAGCGTCCCAAACCTTTCACCTACTCCTCTGAATAGCCCAGCCTGCTACCTTCAGATGCTGCACCCCTCCTAAATAATTGAATTCCAACCTCTCAACCTTTCCCACCCACTACTAACACCTTCCTCAGTTACCCATCCTTCCTGGCCATCTCCTTATCCCTCTCCAGAAACACCCCTGGCCCTCTCCTACCTGTCCCCTTATTTTTCGCACCTTTCACCTAACCTTTAAACAATACAACTAATTCCACTCAGACCGCCTTTTTCCTTTAACCTATTACCCTCCTGCTCACCCTTGCCCCCACCTTCCCTCACCTTACTAAATTGTCCCTGTGTTGCCCACCCTGCGTGTTGCCCACCCATTGTCCCTGGGGCCCACGTGCACACCCGTCCCTGCAGGCCCTTTTCTTTATTACTCCTCTTCGCCAATGCACCAGGGGCCAAACCTGCACCCCTGTCCATGCAGTCCATTACATATCACTAATCTTCAAGCTCCTTGCGTCCATTACCACCTGTTTCTCACCTGCACCAGGGGCCCCAGTGCACCCCCGTCCATGCAGGCCCCTTTTTTGCCTTACTCCTCTCCACCGCTGCACCAGGGGCCAAACCTGCGCCCCCGTCCATGCAGTCCATTCCATATAAATTCCTCTTCCAGCACCTTGCCTCGTTGCTCCATTCTTTCCCCCAGCTGCACCAGGGGCCCTAATGCACCCCCGTCCATGCAGACCCATCTCATCACTTCCCCCTGCTGCACCAGAGGCACTCCCGCACCTCCGTCCATGCAGCCTGAAGCTTACTCACCTTGTCGTGCGGCAAGCGTGAGGGTTTCGCCACCGTTGTCCATGCCCTCCAAACAACGGCCACCACCCCTTAACAATTTCCACAGTTACATCCCCCCTGCGGCCCTCCCCTACCCTACCTAAGCGTCTTCCTCCACACCCCTCTCCTACCCCCTTTGGATCGACCCCAAAACTTCTCATCAAACCTTGTGCCCCCCTCCTTTTCTGATAAACTGAGCCTGACCTACCAGCACACCCCAATTTACCTGGCATGCGGTCCTTCCCCCCCACCTCCTTGCCCCGCTCCTCGCCCTGACCCACTGTCCCCTGCCTGAAAACAATCGGTAACCACATGCCGACCCGCACACCTGATGCACTCGTGTTTAAATTTGCACATCCACCTTGTGCAGCTCTCTTTATTGAACGCCCAATATGCTGTTGAGGGCTGTCCTCTGCCTCCTCCTCCCACCCCCTCATGGGCGAAAAGGCACAGGCAGCCCACTTGCTGTGTGCAATGTCGGTGCAGGCCTCGTTGGAGCCATCCATTGCAGCCAAAGATCCATGTCTATCTCCCCCCAAACCGCCTGACTGTCCTCCGCCATTCTTGCTCTGAATTCCTCATCATAGCGTACCCAGGCAAAACCCCCAAAACTCGTGAAAGCCTTCCTAACTACGTCCATATATTTAAGCAGAGCCACGCATCGCTCCGGGAATTTCTCACAATATACGCTAGCATAAATGATAAATGCTGAGGTCCAATTCTCAATAGACACTGGAACCCTTGGGCGCGAAGCCAGTTCCCTCTCTTCTTCCTTAGACCCCTCCTTTGCTCTCACTTCCCTATGGAGCAGCTTAAAAACATCTACAAATTCCCCCGCTTGAATCTTCTCCCTGGTCGCTGCCATCAAGTGCTCCCCCAAAGGTTTTGTGATACCCATGTACGGCAGTTTTTTCTCCTTTCCTTTCACTTCAACCTCCTTTTCTTTTGCAACTTGCACCTCGAGCACCAATGGCTCCACCACCTTGTCCGGTTGAACCTCCACGGAGCAAATGCCTTCTCATCCCCCAAGGCTCCAATGGCCTGTACACCAACTTCTTTCCTTACCCCTTGCAGACCAGACCCTTCATTTCCCGTCCCCATTCTCATGTCCCCTCTCTGCCATGCAGATGACCGTTCCCTTTCCCGCTAACCTCTTTCCACACAGCCCGTCTGTGGTCTGGCATCCACACCGATACTCCTCATCTCTTTTCTTAGAGGGCTCCTACTGCGGGGACAAAACATGTCAGCAGACTCACCCAGCCAATTGTTCCCCCGATCTCTTGCCCTCCGACCACCCTGCACCTGTCTTTCCCAATCCCACCTCAAACTCCTTCTCTCCTCCCCCCTTTCCCTTACAGCCCTATAACCTTCTTCCTTCCACTGCCCCACACAATCCTCCAATCAAACTTCATCACCCCTTAAATACCATTGTGGATGCGAGCTCATGCCCAAGTTGAGTTGATCTTCTTCCTGCGAGCTTGGGGCGTCCGCCCCGCCACTCCTTTGATGTCTTCTCGGCAGGGCTGCAGAAACCCCTGCCTGGTCTTCTTCTCTCGGGTGAGGTGTGCCGTCCTCCACCCTGTAATCCTCCTCGCTAGGGGCCGTGCTGCACCCTCTAGGCTCTCCTTGCGCTGACCGAGGAGGGGCCGTTCTAAAACCCTCTACCTCCACCTGAACAGCAGGGGCTGCGCAGCACCCTCCGCCCTCACTCCTCCTACCCGAAGGGGGCGTTCTGCGCCCCTCTCTAACCTCCTCAATTGATGGGGACATCTCTCTCCTACTCGCACCTGCATTCTTCCGCAGGTATTTACCCCCTTTTCCCCTCTGGCCTGTCACCCCCTTCCGTGCCCCATCACCGCCCCCCACCGCAGTTCCCTAGACCCACCTCTTTTGGAGCACTCCTAACCTCCCCTCGGCTATCATTGACTCCCTCCCTCTCTAGCTCCCCACCCGAAATCATTCCTACTCTGGATGCCCTCCTATCTATCTCCCTCCTCATCTTCCTGCCCCTGGATTCCCAAACCTCCCCTCTCCCCACCGCGGGGGTGCAAGCCACCACTGCCGCAAGAGCCCCATCTGCCGCTGCTCTACGCTGCGGCCTACCACCTCCTACCTCCCCTTCTCCCGTTACTTTCCCTACCGCCCCTTCCAATTGGGCCTTAGATGCCCTGCTAATGATTTCCAGGGCCTCCCTCAGAGCCCTAACATCCACCAGCCCCTTCTTACTTGCTCCCTGGCCCATCATTATGCACTAATAATCTGAATGTGCACTAAAAATATGCCCCTTGAAGCTAAAATAGCTACCCTAAGCCCCCGAGCCAGTACCTACCCGTGGACCAGTACCCCTAGAACTGTGTAACCTGAACAAGAAAATGAAAACCCGAGAAACAAAAACACAAAGGGGGGAGCTAAGCAATAAAGCTAACCTAAATTGGTTTAATAACAATAACAGACAAATATGACCCCAGGATTATGCTTATCTATTTAATTCTAATATTATTGCTATTATTTATTTATTTATTTATTTATTTATTTATTTATTTATTTATTTATTTATTATCTCCCCCACCTAAATATTACCCTTGCCCTTAATAAACGCATACCCTGGCACCTAAATTGCCATAGGCACAGAACACACCAAAAACCAGCAGCCCAGAAGCACTTGTGCCGAAAAAACGTCCGTAGCACACTGCCCCCTGGCAGCGAGTGAGCCACACCACACTGTAAAGCACACAATAATGTATGGCCCCTTTAAAACAGGCTGCACTGCCCCCGCTGTCCTGTTCCTACTCTCAAGCATATGTGAAACTAGCTAGCCGAGAAAACACCTGGGCAGCAGACACGGAGCTGCAGGCTGACAGAAAAGGAAACTTGCTGCCAATAAAGCGAAACGCTTCAAAGAGAAACGCTCGCCGGCACCTTTTAATCCTCCCCCCAAAACAGAGACTTGAGAGTATGCGTGTCTGGCCCTGTTGCGCACCATCACCCACCTCCTCTCCCTTGGCCGCAGACAGAAACACTCCACTCCACAGGAGACCTAGGCAGCCAAATAAACAAAAACAACTGGGCCACACAGCGGCTCCCGAAAACGGACCGCCAACGGCATTTGCCTGCAAGCAGGTAAGAAAAAATGAAGGTACCTTATTTACGGTACCTCCGCTAGAAAACTTTTTTTTACATTTTTTTATTATATAACTAACTACCTACCCAACAACCCACTAAGCTACACTGCCCTACTCCTCACCTCACACACCAAACCCCCCTCACAGGCCCAACTAAGGGAAGGCTCGGGAGCAGGCGACAGGACTTCACAATCTCCAAGTCCAACCGTCGCCTGCCTCCCAAACCTTCCCTGGAACCTTAAATACCCAAGGAGGCACTCTGCCCCCCACGGCCACTCACTGGCCGTGTGCAGCGCCAAAATAATCCCCAGGGGGAAACGCTACGCGTTCCCCCCGGGCCTCTCTATCCACATCTACAACAACAAAAATTATCAAATAAAGAGAGCCGTTCAGCAGGTGGGTCCTCATTCATCCAATGTATTTCCATTTCTTGTAGATATTCCAGCTAGGCTACATGGACCTTTTCTTTGACCCATTCAGTTCAGCGTGAACAGTTAATATTTTTAGAACTCAATAATGAACCTGCATCAAACCTGTACTAAGGGAAACTCTTCCATTCTGTGTCGAGAACAGGGGGTCACTGGCAGGCCAAATCTCCTCAGAGGCAAACAGCCATTTTAGAGGTGACAATAAGGTGGATTGTATCCTGCCCCACCCTTTCGCCCATTTAGGCATCTTCTAAAGTATAGGGAACATAAATACCGAACCTGTGTTAAACGAGAAAACAAAGCATCTTCTTGCCACAACACTTCATAAACAGGACAGCACTTTCTATAGTTTCTGCTGCGTTAATGCCCTGAGTGGTAAGGCCTTTTAGGGTTGAAAAACAAACAGAACATGCAAGAATTGTACAGCCGACAAACGCGAATTCAATAATAAAAATACATTTACAAAAATCTCAGGAGGATGGGGTAACAAGAGAAAAAAAAGCAAATGGAAAAAACGGTTACACCAGTATTCGGCCCCTAGAGCAGGCCGGCCAGTGTGCCTCTTAACAACGCCGATGACCATTGGGAAACTGCACTGCTAATGAGAACGAGCAAAAGATGCCTGACACGACCTAACAAAAAAATGTAAAAAAAAACAAGCAAGAGGCCCTGGGCTGACTTCCACGCTTCCCCAAACAGTTCTCGGTGTAACTACTCATTTAATAAGGGGGCATGATTGTCCTGCGGACACCATATGGCATGGCAGTCTCAGTGCCACAGCTGGCTCTTCAGTGGCGCACGCACCCCCAGCGGCCCTCGGTGCCATCTAGGGTTCTGTGTGACAGGGAGCAGCAGCAGGGCGGCTGGTCTCGCGCAGGCCTCTAACAAGACCCGAAGGGACCTGCCTCCCTGCCTGACGTCCACCTGGGAAGCTTTGCGCTTCAGAAAAGAAAATGGCAGAGGGAATGATTGCATAAAAGTAGGCTTTGCAGAATGCGCTCTCCATAAAAAATGTTTTTAAAAAAGCCTCTGAAGTTAACCAGTCGTTTGCTAAAAGAGCAAGTGATAGTATAATAGTCGGCATATTTTAGTGCTGCATACATGACGTTCTAGCACGGCAGCCCCTGGTTACACGTGTCATGACGAGAAAGAAGTAAAAGGCTCTCTGACAACATTGTATAGCATGTTTCTCTGTTGTGGGAGGACAGAAGGGCAAAGTGCTTTCATTCTGTGCTGTGGAATCGTGGCAATTAACACAAGGGAGCTCATTTTGAGCTTGGGGTACAGGAAATTAAATGTCTAATAGTCTTGGGTAAGGCGTTAAAGCATTTCGTTCCCAATGCATATTATTTTCTTGCATTTCCATAGAGGAGCGGAGTGGCAGAACGTGACTTACTTTTCCGGCACCTCCCTTCCTCTCCGACATATACAGAGGCGTTGCTAGGGGGGGGGCTAAGAGGCGCTATAGCCCCTGGTCTTTTGCTTGTAGCCTCGGATAGAATTGCAGGAGCTAGAACCAAAAAGGCTAGCTAGCCACCAGTTCCGACATTAGCGTAGCCCCGGGACTTTTCCAGACCTAGCAACACCTCTGGCCATACATATACTCCTGCATTTGTACCGGCATGCATTTTCATGTACGAGGAAAAAAGCAGACAGACTCCATAGGGATCCATTTTAAACACCCCCTGCCATACGTATATGGCAGATGGAGTTTATTCAATTTGCAAGGTGGAATGCAAAAGGGAAGGGCGAAAGGTGGTGCACATGCTTGTATGCCAATTTTGAACTCCTCATTTGCACTCTGCAGTGCAAATGATGAACATTTGTGGGTGGCGACCCGTTTACGTTAAAGTGCAAAAGTAATGGGTCTCATGGGGTCATGAAATACTGAACAAAGTTTCTGGATTCACAAGTAATTCGAATTGACCTTAGTGAAGTATATCTATATATATATGTATCTATATATATATATATATATATATATATATATATATATATATATATATATATATATATATATATATAGATACATATATATATATATATATATAGATACATATATATGTATATATATATACACAGCCACGGTAGTGGCTGTGTAGTTATGGTTAAGTTGCTGTTTCCATAGGAAGAGCACTTTTTGGGCGGCTTATAACTCTGCTCCCCCTGGACGAATTCACACCAAACTTTGCAAAAAAAAGTATATGGCCCACTGTGATTTTTTTTTGTAAAGTTTGGTGATGTTTGGTCCCGGGGGGGGAAAGTTATAGGGGGGGGGGGTCCCAAAATGTCTTTTTTCCCATAGACTGAATGGGGAAAAAACTTTGCGCACGCCTACAGCCCAAACCGCTGGAGGGATTTTCATCACATTTGCGGCAGGATCAGGAGCTTGGTCCGGAAAGTGTGCTTTTGTAAATTTGGTGCCAATCCGTCCAGTAGTTTTCTTTAAAGCGACCAGAAAGTGTGTCTCAAAAAATTAGCGATATCTATGTCCGCTCCGCAGACACACTTCCCTGTTCGCTCCGTGGACAAGATACCGATTGGCTAATCCGTAGCGTCATGTCCGCGAACATGTGGCGCCTTCACTGATTGGATGTTGAATGGCGTGAAGTGCGTCAGATTCTTTCGCTGCGCCCGCCATCTTTCATTCGTGTTTTGGTGTACGCGGACATCGCCGCTAACACATATAAAACAACACACCATTGCACTTGTTAACCTTATGAAATACTGTTTCGGAAGTGGAGGGTTAATGAGGCTGGGATGGGATGTGGCAGCAGGAAGTCAAAAAGTGGGGTTTATTGTCACCAAAGTCATACGGTAAATTGGAAGTTGCTGCTCAATATAGTGTCCACTAAGTACAGGCGAAGATTTACTGCGTCTGTGTTACAATGTATTTAAATTAATATTGCAGTCAGACTGGCGTCCTAGAGTTTGAAATCTGAGGCAGCCACCTGCACTGTTTGATGGAAATAGCGGGTCTGCAAGTGTATGGGAGTACCAGTTCTCATGCATGCATTCAGATATGGTGTTTCAAAATCAGAATGTATTTTCATTCTGAGTGAAGGTCACTTGGTTTGCTTTTTTGATTGCGAGCTCAGTAGGCCCACGCATCCGACTGAACCCATAAGGGTCAATTGTTTTTTGACCTTGAGCCAGAGGGAAAATTCAGTAAGAATGCAGGGAGTGAAAGTTTGGAAAAAATACCATTTGATAAGGTTATGTTTTCAAAACGTTTGTAAGACTCATGTAATATCAGTTCAAGAAGATTATTTGGTGCAAGTACATTGCTGTCTGGGTTTAACGAAGACAATGGAGACGGTAAATATCGTGTAAGTTTATTTTTGACGACTCTACACCAGAATGAGTTTTAATTTTTTATTACCACAAAATAATTTGGCATTGTAACTGAGGTACTATCTTTCTGTGTAGTTGTCATTTTTTTTTCTTACTTATGGAGAGTGCAGATTCTCGCCATTTGTAGACTATCGCTAGGTTCACCCATGTTCACCGCTATTATTTCTGTAAAATGTCATGTATGACCACATCGATTTGTGTATCAGTTTCCACGTTATTTGTGTCTTTTCTGAAATTGTATGATGAAGGTTGGGTATTGATAAGTATTTTCTGTTATGATTTCCGAATAGCTACATTCTGCCGTACTGTGACTACCATGGATTCCAAATGCCAAGTGATGGTTTCTTTGCACGCCAGATGCATGCACTCGTGACCGGCTGCCTAACCGTTATGGTTTTGTGGGACGACCGGCCCGGACCCATTTGTCCATCCGCTGGAGTGGCCATTAGGAGTAACATAACATGTTTTATGGTGGTGTAGTCCGAAGTTCATGCCGACGTCTTGGAAATCACTGTGCGACCGAAGCGGTTGCTTTATCGAAAGCAAATACTTTGCGTATGCGAAAAGAACAACGTGTGCATCACGATTAACATTTTCAAAGACGACCCAAGAAACAAAGTTACTATTTGATTGAAAATGGGAATAGTCAGATGGTCTCGAACAGTTTATTGTGAAATAAAAGTACTTTACAAAATCTAAAATGTTAATGTTTTCTTATACAAAGCAGTTAATTATTTCAAAATGTAAGGTGCTACGTTGTACGTCGCTGTGTGTTCATTTTCAGGTTCTGCGTCATGATACGTAGTTTTGCTTTTTGCAGGCTGCCATGGAAAGCGAAGAGGGGCCATGTATGGAACAACCGCCTTCACTTTCCATGGTGGCCATCTTGGCACAGCTGTCCCGGATTATAACGCGAAATCCTATTTTTTAGTAGCACACGTTACTGCTTTGCAAATCTAGATTGTTAATGGCAAATCTTATTGCGTCTATGTCCTTTACTGAGAAATATAATGTAGGTAGAGTGTATGCGACTTTTTTTTTTATTTGTTTACACTGTGAAAGGTGGTTCTTAAAGGAACATTTACTTTGTTTACGGATGGCTTTTTTTTTTTTTGGAAGGACAGCTAATAAGGAAATTTGCGAACGGAAATGAGGAAAGAGGCACCAAACAGTAATACGGGGTGGTAGGTGGATGGGGGAAAATGTTGTGCGTTTGTTATTTATAAGGTAGGGGCAGTGTTTCTCATGCTCCTTCGTTACAGCAGTAGTGCTGTTTCTTGGGGAGGAGGGATGGCCTTAGCTCATGTCGTTTCCAGATAACTAGAACTTTTGCTAAAAGTTTGTAATGTGTACTACATTGCTAATGGCTGACTACGAATAAGTGTTGGAGCTGTGGAAGGGAAATGTTGAAGGTGGACGTTCCTACATCAGTATAAAATGTATTTCCACACTGTCCCCGAGGCATACATCTTATTGTTAAGTGTGTACGGATTCTCGGACACGTCACCGTGCTGTACGCCAGCATATGGTCATGTGGCATTCTCCGCAAGGTGTGCAATTAAGTCAGAAGTTACTTTACATTATGGTTAAGTGCCACTACTACAAACCGATGACCTTTAGCAAAAAAACTTTGTTAAAGGGACGGTATGGTTAAGTTGCCCTACTAAAAACCTGTGAAATTCAGCAAAAAATACTTTGTTAAAGGGACATTATGGTTAAGTTGCACTACTAAAAACCTATGAAATTCACAAAAAAAAACTTTGTTAACGGCACGGTATGGTTACAAGTAAAATCGAAAAACCCCTGAAATTCGCCAGTTATGGTAAGCTAAGCAACCATAACTTGCTCCACCACCGTGCACTGCTAAGACTAACACACAGGACATCAAAGATGACATCACAACTGTCATTGATGACATGATTGCTTAGATCATTAATGCACAAATTCGAAAATTAAATGATGAGGTTTCCCTTCTAAAAGAACAACAATTAATTTGGAAGGAAACGCTCGGATCTGTGGTAAAGCAAGGTGTCTTAATGGAAGATAAATGTGCTTCATTGACAGTGTGTGTTGCCACACAAAAACATAGGAAGAGAAAAGGCACTTGGTCTAGAATAAAAATGTGAGTGCTGATTAGGAAAGATAATTGGAATCCAAATTATTGGACGGGGAAGTTAGTGATATTGAGTCAGAGGAGACCTTTGACTGGGATGAGCCATTAGAAGTATGGCTTGCTGAGATTGAAAAATCTGAGGCAGAGGAGCAGAAGTGTTCACAGAGGAAATGTGCTTATCCAGCACAGCCATTAATTATGAACAAATCCAAGGGCCATGCGGGAGGGGGCAACATTCAAAATGCCTGAATCGTACGCGATTACACTCAGACTTAGCTTCTTGACAAAGCTATGCTATTTAGGCAGCAGGCAGGGGAACTGCTTTTCTGATGGCTACTCAGAGCATGGGATGCAGGTGCTGAGAGGATATTCTTTATCACCAGAGGAATTGTTAAAAATAGAAATGGTGGCAAATAATCTGTGGAGCTTTAGGATAGCATGGAACACATTCATTGTTTAACTGGCTGCAGACTGCATTGACAACTTTATATGCATCTCCAATGGACATGGAGGAGACTTGGGGTGCATGGAATACATTGCCAGAAGCTACAGATCAGCTTAGAGAAATGGGATTGCAGTGCACCATGTACAGTGTTAATGAGCAAGCAAATGTTTGGTGAAATGCTCCTAACCACATGAAGGGAGCATTGTCATTAGTATAGCCTGCGAAAGTAAGAGGTGTCAGCGAAGCAGAGTTGCTGCTTGGGCAATTGGAGGGTTAGATGAGTGCAAAGTGGCGCCTCTTGTAGCTTCAGGCACAGACTCAGCGAAGAAATCTGGCAAAAACGCAAAACCTAAAGATAAAGGTGACACAATTAAAGTTACGTGCAAGCAGATGTGGGTTGACCTGCTTGAAGTGCGGATACCTAAAGAAGACATAGATGGGAAACCAACACCCATTTTCCTGGAGAAATAGTAAAAGTTGAAAAGGGAGGGGCAGAAAAAAGCCAGACGCAGCAGACCCCCTGAAGAAGAAGTGTTGAAACCTAAAGTGCAAGCAAAAGGTTATCCTGATTTGACAAATGAGAAATGAGAAGTCTCTGATTCCATCTTTGATGGAAGGGGTGTCACTGTCTCTGGGGTGCAGTTAATATACGGAAATATTCGAAGAGGCAGACGCCCTTTAATACCACACACTTTATATCTGAATTACAAAGTGAAACAGGTTCTAGCCCTATTAGATACAGGGGCAGAAGTGACTATTTTTAATGGTAATCCAAACACGTTATCTGGCTCTGTGAGGGGCTGTGACCATTTCAAAAGCATTTGAAATAAAGATGTCAATTGGGGATGGTTCTCCTTTTACAGCTGAGGTCTTGATTGCTAACATTCCAGAGTACATCTTGGGAATGGATGTGTTGTTGGGTAGAACTGTGACTACTACTGATTTTGGAGAGTGTGTTGCTGCTGTACCCGTAACACCGGATCCGTCACCTGACTTCCCGGTTCCATCGGGACATACAAGTCCGGCAGGGCAGGAAGTCAGACGCCAGATAGATTTTGTAAGTACCCATTCCCAAGGAGTCCCAGAGGACTCCATGGGAGTGGGGAGATGGAAGCACCATCACTGTTGGTAACGGTGCTGGAGCTTCCGTGATGACTCTGCCGACCGGGCCGATGCGCCCGGCAGGCAGACTTGTAGTGTGGTAGTATGGAAGCAAAGGTGTCGATGAGTTTACCGGCACCCTTATTTCCAGACCACCACACTTGTAATGAGACCCCTTGTCTTTGGCAACGCAACATCCATGTGAGAGTGGTGGATACTGTTTTGGTTGGGTAGGCTAAATGGACTTCATTGCATTTATCTCCACTTGAAGAGCCAATTTGCATTAAACAGTACAGTTTGCCCAGAGGGCATGAAGAGATTGGTGAAACTATCAAGTCACTAGTGAAAGCTCACATAATGAGGCTGGCAGTCAGTCAATATAATTCCCCTTTGTAGCTCTGTGCAAGCCTGATGGCTCTTGGAGGATGGTGGTTGACCTTTAGCTGTGGCTGTGCCAGACATTGTTACACTGGATGAGAAACTCACTAAAGAAGTGGGAAAATGGCACGTAGTGATTGATTTGGCCAATGCATTTTTCTCTATTGACAATGATTCAGAATCACAAGATCGCAAGATCAATTTACGGTGACTTGGGGGACAAACAATTTACATTTACTAAATTGCTCCAGGGGACTTGCACAGTCCCAGTTTGTGTCATGGATTGGTTGCCAGAGATTTGGAAATGGTGTAATTGAATGATGTACAAGGTCTGCATCATATTGATGATGATATAATGTTGACCGGGCAGAGAAAGCCCAGGTAGAAAAAGCTGGTGAGATCCTCATTAACCTTATGCAAAACACAGCATGGGAAATTAATACCAAGAAAGTGCAGGGACCTGCATCAAGAAGTGAAATGTCTAGGTGCAATATGGTCTGGCTCAGTAAAGAAAGTACCTGAGGTGGTGACTGAAATGGTGCAACAGATGACATAACCTGTGCATAAAAAGGAAGCAGAGAGATTCATTGGGTAGATGGGATTTTGGAGAAATCACATACCACACCTGAGTTGATTTTGAAACTAATTTACAAAGTTACCAAGAAGAAGAATGCCTTTGATTGGGGCACTGATCAGCAGACTACCTTTCAACAGGCCAAATATACTTTGCAGAATTACATTAAATTGGGTCAGTTGACAGAAGATGACCCTTAGAAATAGAAGTGCTTGTAAATGACGATGTTGCTGTGTATGTGGCAGAGGCAGGGACAGAAAACGGTGCCACAGGGATTCTGGTCAAGAACGTTCACAGATGCCATGACTAGATACACTCTGCTTGAAAAGCTGGTTGCTGCAGTTTATTGGGCTTTGATTGAAACTGAACGCATTATACAAGAGCAGTCCGTCACCATCTACACACAAATACCTATCATGGGCTGGGTGAGAGAAGCTGCCGCAGGAGGAAAGGTCGGCAGGCGCTCATGCCACGCACGTGAAACTGAAGAGGGGTATTTACAACAGCGAGCAAAGGCAGGACGAACAGGAGTGTCCAAACTGCAAGAACAAATGCTGGGAGCTGTGGACTTAGAGAGAATGCCTGAACTGAGCATTCCTGGAGCCCTGCCAGAATCACCTTTTAAATTTGTAGAAATGTGCCTGTTCACTGATGGCACGGCCAAGTATGAGAAAGCACTCTCCAGTGTTTTTGCACCTAGCACTTGCAAGTGTCCTGGCTTGATAGCTCCTGGCAGTGATTTCTATTGCCACGTCACACTTGAGGAATGAGCACAGAGAAAAAGGAGAGAGGCCTGCTGTTAGGTGCTAATTAGTGCAGTCCAACTGGTGTGGGACTTGACAAGACTTATCTCTTTGTATTAGGTAACCCACCTTTTAATATAGGCCGGTGCTACACAAGTTGGTAGCGTGACTGAGCAACCAGGCTTATCTAAAGCGGGGTAATGTGAGCTGTAGAGCTGTACAAAGAAATCAGTAAATACAATTGTCCAATGAAACACTCAAACACTTAAAGTTATTCAATAAATGATTTATTCATTTAGACACAAGCATATTTAAAGCATTCTTTAACAAGCTGTAATTAGCTCTAACATTAATCTCAGGGTGGATTCAATTTAAAAAGTGACCCATAAAGCACGTAAGTAATTCATTCATATGTTTCACATGTTCCAGCACCCAGAGGTGACATCAATTGAGGTACGTATAGCATTTATATAGTATCACCTTTGCAATATTGAGATTTTCAGGAAGGAAAGGTTATGGTGAGATCAGAACAGACTGATAGGTTATAAAAACAGTTAGATTCTCCCAAACGGATGCAGCCAGCCTATTATTCCAGCATTAACGTGTTCAACATTTAAAACCTGTAAGGGAGCACACACTGCCAAAGCCAATAGGTTCTGAAGGTGGCCTTCAGGGAGCAAAGACAGCCAAAGTCAATGGAAAAAGTTCTGATGCTCTGCTTCTTAGACAAATGTTCTTAAATAGTCAGTGTCCAAAAGAGAAATCACAGCAACTCAAGAGGAGTCACCTTTAGAAAGCACAAGGTATCAGGCCATTTCAGGTAAGTTGAGGACAACTTAGTGTGGGGTTAAATCACACTCTCAAAGAAATTAAGCACCCCAAATGGCAATAGGATGATGTACCCTTAGCCCGACTGTACCTTTGGAATGAAGAAGCTGTTCCAGTTGGATGCCTTCACGATGCAATGCAGTAAACCCTTTTTCCTGGACCTTGGTCGTCATGGTGATGAAAGGGAGGATGTCTGGTGGGCTCTTGTGGCAGCACTTGAAAGAGAGGGGCTTGGCAGAAATGGATTTCCCTTAATTCAACAGCTCTTTGTGGTTTTGGTGTCTTTTTCTCCGTGCCAAAGAAGAACAAAAAGCTCTGCTTAGGATTTCATTGGTCCCTCAGTCCAGGACTATTGTGAGGGGACTCTGGACACATATGTTGTTGCTTCCGTAGGGTCCTTTGGATGCCCACAAAGATCTGGCTGGAGTCAGACTTCAGAAGACAATGCATTCACAAGAGGTTGAGGTACCCCAGAAATTGGGGTTCTGCAGCCTTGGAAAGTCGCAGCAAGTCGGAGGTTGGACCAAAATAGAGTTTGTCTTGAGGCTAGTTTGTTCCACCAGCCTAAGGGAGGAAGTCGTCCTTTATGTGTCTTCCCTGTCAATTTGAAATGGGGTCAGCACAGCTGCATGGCCTTACCAGGCAATTTTCGTTCCAGGGGGGTGCTGCTGGCATCTTCTCTCATCTTCTGCTTTGGATGTTGTCCTCCAGTGCTTGACTCTGCTCTTAGTCACAGAAACCTTATTTTGTATGCAAGTTCCCATTCATTCACAGCTCTAGGCTGTCAATCACACTGCAGGTTGGTTATCCTCCAGGACAGCCAGCCAGTCAACCGTAACTGATTTCACTATGGCACACCTAGAGATAAAGGACAGGGAAGTTCTGGGACCCTCCCTCCCTTCCTGCCTTTCCAGACACACTAGATCCTTGGCGGGTTTCAGGGCTGAAGCCCGCCAAAGGCATAACACAAAGGACTCAAGCCTGATGCAAACAACAGAGTAAAATCCCAGACGAAGCTAACTAACAAAACATGGTGAAAAAAGATGACTGGGGCCATTTGGAGAAAATGGTCACCCTTGGGTGCAGCACTGCAGCTGAGGTATCAGCCTGCAGATACATGTCCAGTGGCCGAAAGAGAGTGAGAGGACAGCCCAGTGCCTGAGAGTGAGGGAGGCCAGTCTTTAAACTGAACGGTTCCTTGGCGTTGGGCAGTGTTTACATCCAAAAGAACGTAAGACTGTACTCTATGAGATCTGTAACCTATAACTTGCATTTTTCCCATTTATGACAAATTGCTCTGTCATCAACTAACAGTTAAATAAATGCCAGGTATATATACATTTATTATTATTTCTCTAGTGTGAGTTCATTGCTGTTCCGTGAGAGTTGTACTTGTAGTCGGGTGGTTGAGCATGTTTTGGGCTGGTTCCAAGAATCCAGCACACACCATTATATTATTTTGGGATTGTGCAATATTGTGCAATATGTGCGGATCCCGTCTCTGCTAAAGAAAAAAGAAATCAACTGTTTGCATCCCGGGTAAACCCTTGGGCGGGCGGGAATGGATGGTAATGCTCACTTCTCCTCAAACGGATGAAATGATGAGTTTAACTTGCTAGGATTCAAACGTGTGACCTGAAGAAACACACATAGATCCCAGCAGTGAGCAGTGAGCACTTAAATGGTTGAGCTATCTTATCAGTCATTTCTCCTTAAATGTGCATACCACAGCAATTGGTAATGTATTGGCACTGGAGGCTAGATTTCTTATGAACATAACACTTATTATTACAGTGCTTAGAAGCAGGAGGAATAAGGCATGGCCCACTAGTAAACCTAATAACAGCAGTGTTATATTTTGTTTTTAAAAGAACTGAAGGGGGACATGAGAGGGTGGTGGGTAGATAGCGTAATACATGTTTCTTTTTAAATGCAAAATTGATTAAACAGCATACTAGCTTAATGGGTTAAAAGCTCAACTCTGACATCTGTTAGCCTGCACTTTCAAAGTTCATATTTCAGCAGGGCTGATTCTGGCCTTCATCCTTCTGAGGTTGATAAATTAAGTACTACTACATGTCATAGTAATAACACCTATCTTTTCCGTGCTTAGAAGCAGGAGGAGTCAGGAGTCAGACACTAAGTGCTATAAATAAAAACATGATATAATACCAACTATTTTACCTTGATACAGAACAATCTAGGCAACAGTAACATCAAAGCGTGAATGATAGGCCTCAGAAACATAAAACATTAAAGTTGACTATAACTAAGACGCTCTGGTTCTGGGGCATTCAGTCTCCCATGTCTATATAGACACATACTAATCCCCAGTTGCATCTCTGCATTTATAGTACAGTAGAGAAAGCCAAATTTCACAGGGTGATTTCTGAAATTAAAGAGGGCTCTTAGAATGTGCTTTATTTTCGTGTTCACACTGCCTCTGCAATCCTTGACCAGGGATCGCAGAGGCAGGGCCAGAGCTCACAAGAAAGTCACTAGGGGGAAACTCCTGGCCGCCCCCAAATCACATCTATGGATTAAATGGTTTTTACAAAAGGTGCTTCCAGTATCATCCTTTTTACACATTAAAACTTCTCTGTGTGCATGGATGTCCATTAGAAGTCCTTGGCTTTCCTTAGCTGGTTTCTCATGTTGTATATTGATGCTGAAAACTGGGAAACAAACTTTTCAGAATATTCAGCCAACCCATAGAAAGACATTGGGCCTCATTACGACCGTGGCGGTCCAGAAATAACGGTGGCGGTAAACCCGCCGCCACCGTTGTTTCCGGACCGCCTGATCCCGACCCCTGCAGGCGGGAGGTGATGTTCCCGCCAGGTCTGACCTGGCGGGTTTAACACCGCCCGCCTGCAGGCGGACGAGGAAACACCAGCAGCATTACAAGATGCTGCCGCTGTTTCCATGATCCCGATTCCCATTGAGTCCCAAAAGGCTCAATGGGAATGGGGATTTACACCATTCCGCCTCCGTGATTCCCGGAAAACCGGGGTTGTGATGCCCCGGTAATTCCGGGAATCACGGAGGCGAAATGGTAATACGAGTCCGGCGTTAACCAGGCGGTTTTACCGCCTCGGTTAACGCCGGACTCGTAATGAGGCCCATTGTCTTTGTTCTTTGGTGCGGGTGCATCCGCAACTGCTTGTAACAGGTTTCTTGTTTGCCTTATGCGTTGATATCCTATACCCAAATATTTCACTTCATTGGTTTTGAATTTGCATTTGTCAGAGATGAGTATGACCCCTATTCTTTGTTGTCTTTCCAGGACTTCTATTAATGCCTTGTCATATGCCTTCTCATCCTCTGCATACACCTGAATATCATCTTGGAAGTCGGACACATTCCCTACCTTATTCAACAGACAGTCCATCACCCTCTGAAATACAGAGCCTGAAGAAGACAACACAAATAGCATGTGAGTGAATTGATGTGTTCTAAATGAGGTTAAAAGTGCCTCAGTGTCCTTGACAGTCTATGGGCCTCATTAGAAGTTTGCCGGTCCGGTAAGTATGGTACCGGTAAGCTTGCCAGTACCGTAGTTACTGGACCGGCAAACTACGAGGTCTGCCCGCGGGTGCCTGTCAGCCCGACCTGCTGTGTGGAACGGCATCCGCAAGCAGACATACCCGGTAGCATTGACACCGTTATTGACGGTGCCGGCGCTACCGGCCTCCCCATTCCCATTGAGCCCTATTCAGGAATGGGGAGTAATAAATACCGGCAATGGGCAATTACTGGGTCTGGCAGGGCCAGTATGCCCTGGCAATTGCCGGCTCCGGCAGCAGCTGTCCCAGTAATTACCGGCACGGCTACCGCCATACTCATAATGAGGCCCAATGTAACTGTATCCGAAGGTACGTGTACCTCATATCTAATTTTGAGAAGTATTTTGCTTTCATTATCATCAGAATTAGTTCATTGATGCTGGGTAGTGAGTAACTATCTGTGACTACTGCCTGATTCAAGTCAATACAAATTTTCAATGCCTTCAATATTTTAGGACTCGCGGGCTTAACCACTGCGACAATTCCATCAATTCAATGTTGTCCTCTTTTATCGTGTTCTGTAGCTTTCCTTGTAAAGCACCTCAGGCAGGCAGCTGCAACTGGATAAACTTTGTGGTTCACCAGGACAGCACAGGATTCACCTGTATCTTGTGTCCATACTCACTTATGCATCCTAATGAATCAGAAAATAACTCATCAAAATCTTTCTTGGAAAAGAGATTGTTTTTACACTCAATCGATAGTACCTGATTGGTAGCATTAGGGTCTAACTTAATCGCCAATTTTGATTGATCATGCCAGCCAAGTGCAGCCGGTCGCTTCTCGGAAAAGTAGACTTTCTTTCTAGCGTTTCACCAATAGAACTATATCCAGCATGTCACACATCCCGGTACCTGAGCACTGACTCCTCCAAAGAGTTCTGGGTGTTCTTTACCCTTGTTTACTGTAATGTTCTGTTGTCCTACCATTTCGTTGAATGTATCCATCGGCAATAATTTTAATTTGGATCCAAAATCAGCCACCCTCCGTTCCCTCTCCATCTACTTCAATAACGGAGTGTGTTTTTTCTCTTCTATGCCCTCCCATGCTCAGTGTTAATATTGTAGTTTCATCCTCTTGCGAGGAAGCTTTGTCTGCCGTGTCCTGTCTTCTCTGGTCTCTTCTGCTGTCATCTCGCTGGTTCTCATACTGCATGCTTTTGGCAAAATGTCCAAATCTTCCACAGTTTCCACCCTATTCAGCTTTACCCAGCCATTGCCTAGGTGTCTCAAATTGCTGAACCTGTGTCATCTTAATGCTTGCCTCCTTCTTTCCAGGCCTTCTTTGTTGTCACTGTACTATCTCGCCACTTCTCTGTTTCGCAGTATTTGGAGTGTGTGTATTTCACTGACTGGCGTCTTTCCTACCATTTCTTTATGTTTTGTTACTGTCTCTTCTGCCGCCCTAGCCCATTCCAGTGTGAGTTCCTTCTATGCTGAAATTCATCTTGTACTTTCTTACTGTTGCTATGTGTCAATATGTCTCTGATGTGCACAAGGCCGCCATTTCACACATTCTAATAACCTAGTTGTTGTCTTGTTTCATGCTATCTTGCTTTCCCATGTAAAATCACCTCTTTATTGGAGACTCTTTCCTCTATTCTCCTGACTGTTTCTTTAGTAACATCTTTGTTAGCACCTGCTCCTCCTGTGGCATTTGGGTTTAATCCTGTAACTATTCTTCGCCCTTCCACACCCTTGTCATGGAGCGACATTGCTTTCTTTCTTCCTGGACAATATCCAGCTCCTACCATTGCTTCTAAGTAGGTAGTAAACAGTAGCTCTCACGGCGGCCATGTTATTGCTGGCCCACCTGGCACTGGTAGAGACGGTGGTGGCGTGTGTTTCTCCTTGCATTTCTCACTGTCGTGCTTCCGATGTTACAGTGGTTGCCATGGTGCGGAAAGCCCTGCCTCGTCGCCAATTATCTTGCGGCGTGATGTCACTAATAAAGCACCGGAGTAAGGTTTTGAATGGACTGGTATGTTTTTTGCATGGATCTTAGGCCCTGATTCATGGATGATTTGCGCCGAAAGAAAAACGGGATTTGTGCGCCATTCTGCCCGCAAATCCCTGTTTAACAAATGGGGATTTGCAGGCAGAATGGTGAACAAATCCGTTTTTTTTCAGCGCAAATAATCCATGAATCAGGCTGCTAGTTACATATCAATTATATATCTTGTAATTAGTTTTTCTGCGCAGCTCCTCCTGTTTCACACCCTTCCACTTGTCTATTCTCGCGAGAATGGGCAGGTCCCATCAAACAAGATGTACACTCTGCACCTGTGCACGAAAGACAGGTTTTAAATCTGGCGGGGTACTAAAATATGCACTTTTTCAAGATGCGCCATCCACCACTATTCCAAAACTAAAACTAAAAATGAAACAAAAAACCAGCAACTTCATTTCAAAATTCTAACTGTTCAACTAAAGCTATTTTAAAAAAAAATCTGTCATATACATTTTATGAATACCAATGCAGCTCTATATCATCTGATAGGTAAATATAAAGTATTGCCCTGAAGACGAAAAACTGAATTTTGTCTGGCAGCTATCGGAAGGTAAACAACACGGTACCACCCGTTCTTAATCACATAACCAGCTTTCTTTCGAGTCAGGTGAAAGGCAGACAAAGTTTCACCTCAATTTCTAATGCTTTTCAAGGTGTATTGATTTATAAGGAAATATGGGGAAACGCTTGGTGATACAAAGGGCCCGATTCATGGAATTTTTGCACGGTTCAAAGTGACTTTGCACTGCTGAAAAGTGACTTTGCTCTGCCGACACAAGTCTCTGGTTTTAAGACATTTTGCCCCATTTAAACGAGGCTGTACTTGTCAAATGTGCCTGACAAAGCGCTATGAAATCACAGACCATGCTTCCACAGGTAAGCCGTAGCGCAATCATCAAAGGGACTTGAGAGTGAATGCCATTATTATCTATGGCCGTGATCTGCAACCTTTGACACTCCAAATCATGTGGACTACGTTGTCCAACCATCGTAAACCTGCATAGTCAATGGTGTGAGATGGGAGTCGTAGTCCAGAACCTCTGGACTCAAGAAGGTGATTGTAGACTCCTGATCTATGGAAATACTGGCAGTGGCAAGTGAAATCCAAGAAGTTCCAACTCCAGTTCTGTCCTTCCACTGCAACTCCGCTTTTGGTATTGTTTTTATTCACATACCAAAGAGTTTTTATACTATATGATATGATATATTTATAACGTGCCTATACCTAAGTGTTTCTAGGCGCCACAAGACAAGGAGGGAGGACAAGACACCCGATTTTACTGGGCCTCGTGACATTCAGATCCTGCAAGAGCAACGAGAAGTGCAGGGGCGAGGGTGAACCCACTGGCTCGTGCTTAGTGTGTTTGAATGACAGGTCTGTACTTCTTTGGAAAGTACCTCCAGCTGGGAACTGCGCAGCAATAATAATGAGGCGACAGGGGGTTGGAAAGCCCCCAGAAATCATTGCCGCTGCTGTCAAGGAAATAAAATGTCCCCGAATTCCAGGTAGCAGACAAGCGTATCTTCACTGTAAAAGAGGGGATTTTGTAATGCAGGTGTAATAGAAACGCAAAGCTCATTGATTGGCAGATGTTTTATGAGAGGCTCGCGATGTTTGCTAGGGTGCGCAGGTACTGTGTGCCTTGATATGGCCTACAGCGGGCTGCCTAAAAAGCACGCACATTATTACACAACAGTAATCACGACAGGGAGCAGGAATCTGACCAATGTATGACAGTAGATTGGCCTTTTTTTCTAGCTTTGAAACAATGTAAAATCTCGAGGTCACATGATATACATTGGCCCGCCACTGCCATAGTGGTAGTACCTTTCCATAGGCAAATGTTGTTAGTACCTGGCATATAATGGCAGTGTCTGGCATATGAATTTCTCAAACGTATGAACAAGTCAAAACTGCTGGCTCTGCCAATGCTTGTTTGTAAAAGGAATACAGGGGGGAGGGCAGATGCAAGGATACACATATTGCTCAGATATCAAGTGGCTGAAGGCAAATTTGGCAAAGACATTTTTATTATACCAGGAATTCATTTGCAGCTGTAATTATGTTATTAACTCTGGAGTACTGTGCAGAAGGAAAAAAAAAACGTGTAGCCCAAAAATACAAAGTGTGATGTTATTACACAAAAGATCTAGTTCAAAGAGATCCCAGGAGCATGTGTTTTGGGGTAAGGAGAGGCGGGTAGCAGCTGGGAATAGCCAAAGGAATTTGCATGGCCATCGGCTGTCAATGGATGTGTAAAAACCAGATACCACCGACCAAGTCCGCCGATCCTCACAATTAATTACCCTCATATCTATACTCCAATGCTACAAAATAAGAGTTGCAAGGGAGCAAAATATATCACCAGAGCAAAAATGAGGAACAAATGAAACAGATCATTCACAGTCCTTGGCACGTTCCAGATCAGGTAAAACAACGAGGGACAGGGCTAGGAGGAAGTGTGAAAGTGTGACAACATCGGCCGAGTACTTTGGCGGTGGCGGAGAAACAGAGTTCCAAACGCCTCAGTGCCATCTTCACGCCGTCTTCTGCATGGTCCTGACACACCACTTTAAGAAGAGGTGGAGAACTGATAAGAACTTAGCCACAGCTCATCATTTTGTGTTATTGGGTGCTCTATGGGGGGGCGCCTGCTGTCACAGTAGTGATGTAAAGGTAAAGGGCCATGGACCTGAAAGAGTAAAAAGAGAGTGACGGGTGATTGAAGTGGGAAAGGTAAGGCTAATCAGTAAAATAACACAGTTACGGTGAGCTGGCACCTTCCCATACAACAGGTTATTTGGCTGTGTTCTTTCTCAGGAAAGAGGGGTTCCCAGACCTTTTTGTGTATGTTTAGGAACTTGGGGTTTCACCCTAATTACCCAGGAAAATCCAGACGTAGATCCCTCACTGATGAGACCCAACAAGGGCAAAACATGTGTCTGCGGTTGCTGTTGGTACTCGAAGCGGTGAGACAAAATGTGCCAAAATCGTGCGTAATCCAGGCTTTACCTTATGTAGAAATGCAGAGACAGGAAGTCACATGAGTGCCAACTACCTATGGAAAGTTACTGTTACATTTGTGCCTATCTGTCAGCCATCTTAAGATGGTATAGTGTGAAAAAGTCCAAATAGAGTAATAGAAACACAACTGAAGTCATTGTGTTTGTTTCAGATATACATTTAAATATCAACCATAGCTTTTGAGTTGCACTGTAAACAAATATTCATTTTTATTTTTTAACCTTTCTTTATTGGCATGGTGAGAGAACAGACAAACAACACAATGTACAATATAACAAGGGTATCAGATACATAAATGGTAATGCAATACATGGGAAATGCCAGCAAAGGACAGATACACAATAGTTCGGATTTATGTGGCGCAACAATGGGTTAGTTTACTTCACCAGGAGGGGGGGAGGATAGTAGTTCTAAGTCATCTTTGTTATTCAGATAGGTGCAAAATTCCGTCCATACATTCTTGTGTCGAGAGGTCAGCGGGAGGGTATTGATATAGTCCTCCTCACACGCTTGAGTCCAGGTGAGGGCCCCCAACCACATCTCAAACGAAGGGGGGGATCGGCGCCTTCAACATTATAATATGCATTTTTTGGATACTATGGTGGCAACATTCAGAAACCTAGACACCTTCCTCAATTCAGGGCTATCCCACAGGCCGAACAGTATAGCTAGGGGTTCTGGAGGGATATGGGACGCTGTAATGTCCGAGAGAGCATCAATTATGGCTTTCCAGTATGGGCCCAGCGCATCACAGGACCAGAACATATGAGTGTGATCTGCAGCAGGAGACTTACATTTAGGGCAGGTGCGAGCCTGGGTGTGTGCAAACCTATCCAGTCTTTGCGGTGTGTAGTATAATCTATTCAGGAGCTTGTATTGTATACACCTATGTCTGGCATTCAGAGAGGTGGTTCAGGTGTGTATGCACATTTTTTCCCACACTGCGTCAGTGATGGGGAGGCCCAGCTCCTCACACCACGTATCACCAGCCTTGAGTGGCACGTCCGTAGGGTCGGCCATCAGCAATTTGTACAGCGAGGACACTATCCCCCTAGCTCCAGCCGAGTTGGATATGTGGTGAATCTCAGGTGAGTCTGGGGGCTCATCAGGGTATGAGGGCCACCAGGCACGGAACACCGCCCTCAACCTATAGTATTGTACTAGTTCCAACGCAGTACCCAGGTGTCTGGGTCGCCACGTCTGCGGAGTGATAAACTTCCCATCGGGGTAAAAGTCAGGCCCGGTAGCCCAAGTCGTGCCACTGTTTCATTAAGAGTTTATCATGTGTAGGGCTGAGGCCTGGGAACTGCCAGATGGGCAGCCATTTGTAGTATGGGTGGTGGCCGGGTTGTGTCTGCAGGATATATTTCCAGGCCCTGATAGTGGCAGCTACACGGTTGGCCGGGGCGTCGGCGTGAAATGTATGATGGAGAATGAGGGAGAGGGTGTTGACACTCTCGCTTGATAGTTTCTCGAGCTTCACATGCGGGGTTGGTCGGAGAACGTGTACCAGTATGTGGCGTGTTGGGCCTGCGCGGCTGTCCAGTATTTAGCGAAGTCGGGGGCGGTGAAACCCCCGTTTCCATAGGGAAGAGTCATGTGCTGCCATTTCTTACGAACTGCGCCCGAGTGCCATAAAAATTGGGCACATGCAGTGTGCAGGTTCCTGAAATATCGCTTTCCTGGCCAGATCGGCCCATTAGTGAAGACGTAGAGTAATTTAGGGACGATAATCATTTTGATTAGAGATAGTCTACCCGACAGGGAGAGTGGAAGACTGCGCCATTTCAACATTTGAGCCTCAGCAAGCTGCGCCGCAGCCACGTAGTTGTCAGCCAACAGTGAAGCTTTAGTGAGGGACACCTGCACTCCAAGGTATCTGATGCCCCTCGGTGACCATCGGAGGGGGAATTCGCAGGGCGGTTGTGAGTAGATGGGGTGAGCGGGAAGATTTCAGATTTGGTGTAGTTTATGATGAAGCCCGAGAAAGTGCCAATTTTGGTTATGTCTCTCAATATCAGGTCAAGGTGGGCATCCGGGTCTCTAATATATAGAAGCACGTCGTCGGCATATAGTGAAATGATCTTGGGAGTATCACAAAGACGTATACCTTTGCGCGTGTGTTTGTCCCTAACGTAGTCAGCCATGGGTTCTATAGCGAGCGCAAAGAGCATCGGGGAGAACGGGCAGCCCTGGCGGGTACCTCTGTGGGGAGCAAAGGGGGCCGAGGCCTTGGAGTTGACTAGGACTCTGGATGCGGGGCTTGTGTAGAGAAGTTTGATGTACGATCTCATGCGTAGACCAATTCCCATTTTGTGTAGCACTGCCCACATACATTGCCATGACACCATATCAAACGCCTTCTGGGCATCAAGAGTGACCGCCACAGCATGTGCGTTGGGGTTAATTCTAGCCAAAACATTGAACAGACAACAGATATTGAGGGCGGTGGATCTGCCGGGTACAAAGCCACTCTGGTCGGGATGAACTAAGTGAGGCATAATGGGGAGAAACCTATTGGCAATAATCTTGGCAAATATTTTCGTGTCAGTGTTAATCAGGGAAAAGGAGCCACATTCGTCCAACTGTTTACCCGGCTTGGGTAGTACAGTTATAAGAGCCTCGCGCATGGATTGGGGTAGGATGTTTAACTCTAAGGATTCGTTCCACACCTCCAGGAGTCTGGGTGCCAGAGTGGCTACATGTTCCCGATAAAACTCAGAGGTTAGGCCGTCTTGGCCTGGTGCTTTGCCCTTAGGGCAGTCTGAGATGGCCGTGGTTATCTCATCGAGGGTGATAGGAGCTTCAAGTAGGTTGTTAGTCGCGCGGGAGAGGAGGGTCATGGGGATTTGGTCTAGCAGGGTGTCAGTGTCTTGCAGACTGTGTTTTTGCTGGGGGCCATACAGGGTCGTGTAGTACGCAGTGAATGTTTCGAGGATATCATGGTCGGACCAGCACAGGGTGCCTCCTGTGTCTTTGACACAATCAATGCGGTTCCTGCCCCCCTCAGTGTGGACCAGTCTGGACAGTGTCCTACCCGGCCTATTCCCGTCACAATACTTCCTGGCTGCTACGGGACGGGTGAAGTACCGAACTTCTCTTAGAGCATGAGACTCAAATATTTCCAATTCCGCTCTGATCTGTGCCAGTATGGTCAGGGAAGGGGCGGAGGCATACACCCTCTCAAGCTCTTTTAATTTCGCTTCCTACTGCTGCAAGCTATTTTTTTATGGCTTTGAGGACCCCAGCCTCCCTAGAGATGCACATCCCCCTGATGAAGACCTTCAATGCCTCCCAGCGTACTCCATCAGAGGTGTCATGCCTGTTATTGCACTCAAAGAAGGTGTTGATGTCAGCTCGGATATCAGCTTTGAAGGCTATGTCTTGGAGGGTCTCCGACTTAAATCTCCAGGAAGAGCGAAGGGGCTGGTCGTGTCCCAATGTTATACAAAGTGTTACCGGTGAATGGTCCGATAATGTGCGCGCTAATATCTTGGTCTCTGTGACCCTGCCCACCATGCAACTCGATATGAGGAAAAGGTTGATTCTGGAGAGGCTATCGTGTACCGATGAGTAGAATGTGTACTCTCTAGCCTGTAGGTTGAGAGCTCTCCCTGCATCCTTGAGATCAAGTGTGTCCATGTGGGCGTGTAACCTATGGGCCACGCGTGATGGGGCTCTGCGGGCCGTCCTGGATCTATCCAGGTCTTTTTCTAGGATCAGATTCATGTCCCCGCCCCATATGATGGGAATACCAATATATTTCAGAAGCGTGGTGGTGATGGCATCAAAGAAATCAGGGGCGTCAAAGTTAGGGGCATATGTGTTCACTAGGAGGCATTCCATATTAGCAAGTGAGCAATGGAGGATCACGTATCTGCCCTCGGAGTCAATGTGGCTGGAACGCAGGGAAAACTGGACTGACTTATGGATTAAAGTTACGACCCCCCCTTGACTGGGTGGAGTACTTCGTATAGTATCTATTGTTGCCCCATGTGGGGGCGAGGCATATTGCTAGGCGCCCAAGGGTATGGGTTTCTTGGAGAAAGAGGATTTTGGCGCCATGCCGCTGGGCATAGGCAGTTATCCTGCGGGCCTTAGTGAAATTGCTCAGACCATGGATATTCCATGTCATAATGTTCAGAGCCATAGTGTCACATTATGGAACATCCCAGTGGTAGTATTCATTAGCTTTCCACCTTTTGCATTTGCCGTGTGCAGTTATGTTGAGTCGAAATCATATATCTCTCAGCCATGTTTTTAACTGTTAACCCAGCCCCAACTTCGCCACCACCCACCCTCACTGCCCAACCCCAACATGCAGTGCAGACCTCCCACCCCAGAACACACGAGTCGCCCTTTGGGCCTGCTCCACTGGAAAACAAAAGTCAGAGGACTAGATCCAACGCGGATAGAGCCACATCCCAGCCCAACAGGGGCCAGTCATTAAAAGGAACAAAATGAAGTTGAAAGCAAACATTGCAACTGCAAAGGGGGGCGCTGGTGCCGTGCGGCCGGCATCTGGAACTTGGTGCGGGGCAGCATATGCTGTCCCGAATGTGTTGCTGCGGTAAACGGGTATCAGAGACAGACTCTGAGACCAGAGAGTGCCCTCTGGTTGGTTGACATCGCAGGAAAGAGTAGGACACAGGGATAGCTCCGAGAACCAAGTGGGGGCGAAGAAAAAGTAAACAGTTTAGGAGCTAGCCTGTGGCCCGCATACATATGATAAGAGGCCACAGTTGCTTAGTGGACACGGTGAGGTTGCCATCAACACATCATAAGGCAAGGATCAGTGGACACTTTATAACATTGTGGGCTGTGCCGCCTATGGCGCGTGGTCGCCTCATGACCCAGGAAGAGGTACATGTAGCACAATGAACTTTACTGCTTCGTCTGGGACAGTGAAGAAAAAGATCTTGCCATCGTGAGTGATCTTTAGCCGTGCCGGGAACAAGATGGCATAGGGGACGTTGCACTCCCGGAGCAGATCTTGACACCTAAGAATTGGCACCTCTCCTGCTGCACCGCCAGCGAGAAGTCTGGGAAGATTCTGATGGTATGGGCCTCCAATCGCAGGTCTCCCTTTTCCCGCGACAGGCGGAGGATGAGATCTCTGTCGCGGTAGTTGAGTATATTGGCGATAATGGGTCTGGGGATGTCGCCGGGTCTGGGGCACGGCGATAGGGCCCGGTGAGCCCGCTCGACTGTGAAATATGGTGAGAGGGCAGGGTTATCCAGCAGGTCTTTAAGTAGTTTCTCCACTGCGTCTTCCATCCACCCCTCGAGGGCATTCTCGGGGACCCCGATGATGCGCAGGTTTTTTCCTACGAGAGCGAGATTCCAAATCGTCACATTTCGCCTTGACACTTTTCATGTCACGCCTTTGGGAGGCCACAGTGTCTTGGAGCGCGTGAATACCATCTTCGTTCACCGAGATTCTATTTTCGGCCTCTGTGATCCTCGATCCCGCCTGGTCTACTCGAGTTTTTAGCGAGGCAACGTTTGCATTGATGTCGTCTAGTTTTTCATGGAAGGAGGCAAAGTTTTTAGCCATAGACTCCATTAGTAGGGTGAGGTTAGGTGCTCCGACCACTTGGTGCGGGGTCAAGTCTGGCTCGTCCTGAGGTGATGACGTGCAGGCTGGCTCATCTCAAATGACCGCTTTAGCGTACTTGTCCATCGTGCCCCCTTGGGCACCTGCCTTGGGTCTGCTAGGCATTGTTACTGTAGTGGGCCAGGGTGCAGAGAGGGCCCGCTTATGAGTAGGATGAAGAAATGGGGAAGGCAGGGACCGACAGGAACAACCGTAGTGTCTTTTGTGCCGTCAGGCGCCACAAGGCGGCTGGGGGGCCACCGCAGATAGCAGAGAGTTACTGGCGGAGCAGCAAAGCTGTGATGGCTGGTGTGCACGGCTTCCACATGTGTTCAGGTTGCACGGGGGAGCCAGCGGGATCTGTCTCAGGGGGGCCCGCACGGAGGCGGTGACAATGCCAGCGGGAAAGTGGGGTCTTTGGCGTCCTCAGGCGGGAGAAGTCCAGGCGTAGCGCAGGCTCATAGAAAGGATGCGTGGGAATGAAGCAATCACACGGCGCGGCCTGGTTTAGGGATGTCAATGCGATGCCCCAATGTCAGCGGCCCGCTCAGGCCCCAGAGGGCCGGCAGCAGCGTGGTTATGATGGAGTGTGCAATGCAAGGCACGCCGTAGCAGCTGGGGGGGGCAGTCAAATAGTTTGTCGGGTAGGCGGCCAGGCCGCACACAGTACGGTAAGGGACACTTCATTATGGCAGTTCTGGCGCCCAACAGGGGCCCGCAAAGTCACCCGCAGCGGGTAAGGGCTTCGCTGCCCACGCACTCCAGCCCCCGCTCACATGGTCCGCCGCGGCTGCGGGGCGAATAAATCCTCAGTGTGGTCGGCGCCGGGGGAGGCCGGCAAGATCGCCGACGCAGCAGGTAGCATTCACTCACAGCGCTGCCCGCTAACGGGGGGCCTGGCCGGCGACCCTCCGTGTGTCGCGGCGTCCGCAGCGGGACTCTCTGGCGGCCGTAGCAACTCCTCAGAGCGGCGGGAAACAGGAGGCCGCCACTGCCCCAGGGTCAGGAGGGGGTATCCGGGAGTCAGGCAGGCCAGGCGGAAGGGCGGGATGTTAGGCAACTGCCGGAGCCGGGTGGAATGCGAGGCCCAACTCCAACAAAGGTGCCAGCCGGGTACCGGGAGGACCGATCGAGTCCAAAATTGCACAAAATGACCAGTGCAGTGGTGAAAGCAGCACGGCCAGCCGATGGTCCTTCACAATGTTGGGGACCGCAGATGTGAGCAAATGAACGCCGAGGCCGCACGGAGCTGAAAAGCTAGGCAGCCATCTTGGGCTGCTCCACAGCGCCACCCCAACAAATATTCATTTTTAACTAGAAAGCAGGCTAAATCAAATGTGTTATTTTTCCCTTTAGTGCTAAATCACACGACTTCCAACCGCCTGCAAAAAGCAATTAGTACATTACAGCCTAGCTTTTTTATGTAAACTTGTCTTTTAGTGCTCATTGCTGTAAAGAAACAAGAGCAAAAATTCTGGTTAACGATAAGCAGTTTGCTGACAATAATACTAGTGAAATATCAGCTGTGCCCGCAAAGAGATTACCTTACCCTATATTTTATTCTTCCTTATGATTAGTCCTCTAAAGTATCATTCAGCATCGATTTCCTTTTTGCCATTTCTATATAATCCGTATAGATAAACATAGATGCTGTATCCCTATAAGAGATACAAACAGGCTGGGTATACTTTGATAAGGAAATAAATGTGGAATACATTAATGAAGTGGAATCCTCAAGCTTTACCTCATAAGTTTGCATGTAATGCTAAGCGAGCCTGTTCAGGATCCTGAATGGCATAGCACGTGTGCCGTGGCTGCCATTGTCATTATTTATATTGGAGAAGTTACTTTATTACATAAGGATTAGACGTCACTGACTATTGTTGTAGTATTGTTGTTCATAAGAAAGATGAGATATTCAGTGGTGTCACCATGCTCTAAATTGTTTGTGGATGGTTCTGAAACATAGACTTAATTTATAGGAACAATATTAATGCTAGACTGATACATTATGCCAGCATATAAGAATATAACAACCAAATACAAAGGCTATAGCCGTACTCCAATATGTATCCATTAGACATTCTCTGATACCCAACCAGCATTCGCCCTACCTCATTGTAATATCTTGATTTACATGTTATATTACTTAATACATTGTAGTACTGCAGCGATGTTAGCGGAGTTATCATAGTTACTCCTTAGACAATAAAAATAAGAAATCTCATGTTGTGTATTTAATCCCACAATTGTTCTCACCACACAGATCAGACTTGCTTCCTCCTGTCTCAGCGTATGCTCTCTGTCACCACCTCTGATGTTTGTTTTCACCTGAGACAGTCGCAAAAATCTAATATTTGCCTTATGTTTTCCCTGGTGTTCGCTGTTCCAGTGTGAAACCAATGGTAACTTGGGATTGTGACTGCCAATTATCCTCTTTATCTCTCTTATCCAAAATCTTAGTTCTCTTATAGCGCTTCCGAAGCATATCTTAATGCATACACATACAATTGCATAAACAATATATCTAGTCCTACAGTAAGGTAATTGATCTTAATATGTGTCCATCCAATGTTACAAACACTTTCACATTGTTAAGGACACATTTACACATGGCACATGTTCCACATTTGTAGAACCTGACTGTATTAAGCCAGTTTTCCGCACATTTATGCTCCATCATAAAACCTGAAACTCGGACATAGCTTAGTCCATAGTGTTGGTGCTCTTGTATTGGTAAAAATGGGATTGTCTCTGATGTTTTTCATGATATCCTCATTCATTCGATGTATATGCCAATGTTTTGATAACATTCTTGAGGTAATTCTACTTTCACTGAAATATGATGTGATAAATCTAACAGTTTGATCATCATCATTTGGTTATTTCACATTCGGTTTACATAGTTCCTTCCCTCTGTGTAACGTATTGTATGATTGCAGCAGCATAATTCCTTTGTGTAAATCATTCTTTCATCAGTTTGCATTCTTTTTCAAAATGATTGTCTGTACTACAGTTTCTACATGCAGAAATACATCCTCCCACAAGCATGTTCATCATGTTATGTTTATGAAAACTCTGTGCATGTAGGGTCGAGTTGACCTCTGTTGGTTTCCTAAATGTTTTATTATGTAATCTGTCATTAACCACATAAATGTTTAAACCCAGGAAATTCACAGATTCCTTGCTCATAGTGCTGCTTAACTCTTTGCCAAAACGAATGTCATTTAGATACGTCAGATATTGATTTAATTCCTCCACTGCTCCTTCACAAATGACAAGTTTGTCATCTATGTATCTGTACTATATTCTTACATGCTGGGACAGTTGGTTGTGCGTCACAGCATGTGTTAGTTCAAAATAGCACATAAAAAAATTTGCAATGTCCGATGGAAACTATGCCCCCATTGCAATA
Organism: Ambystoma mexicanum; assembly: GCF_040938575.1. Taxonomy (NCBI): domain Eukaryota; kingdom Metazoa; phylum Chordata; class Amphibia; order Caudata; family Ambystomatidae; genus Ambystoma; species Ambystoma mexicanum. The sequence continues at coordinate 1,102,710,082 of NC_090930.1, read as the reverse complement.
CCCTTTGTTTGTAGTAGTTACCATGGAATATGAAAACCCTATTCTCAATTGTGAATTGCAGAAATTCCTTAAGCATCTTGAATTGTAAAAAAAAAAGCAGGATGCTAAGCTTTCTTTAAAACAAAAACAAGTAGACACCACGTACATGTCAGGTAGTACCTAGTTGTGATCTTTTAGACTGTGAAGCTCAATAAATACGGAGATATACAGAAGTTTAGTATGTAATATCTTATTGTGTATTTGCGACTAATTGACCTACCATTGAGTGGACTTCAATGCATAATTCATCTATAAGTGATCATTGCATAGCATGTGCAGGAGTACACAGTTCTAGATACTGTGTGTTTCACATGCTGGCATATTTCTATTGTTCTTATGCAGCTCCTTACACTGCTTCTGAAGAATCTGTAAATTGTTTATGGGCACAAAGCGTTGATTCTGTCTCTTTTCACGTCTAGAACATGAATATGTTAGCGTAAAAAGGAGCTGTGCTGGCTCCCACTGAACTGCCTGTAAACAGTAAAAGTCTCTTGAAACGAAAAACGTTGATGTTCCAAAATGAGCCGGAGAAGAGTAATACTGAATATTTCAATAGCCTCTACGGGTAGCAGAAACCGTTTGATGATTTCAATGCTTTCTTGATGTGGAATCTAAGTGTACAGACTCGTTACATCCATCACATGTAGAAAATCCCTGGTATGCTTCAGATAATTAGACGTAGACTTAATCAGGGGTTGTAAAATTGTATCAATATATCCTCACTTAGAAAAGCATCCTGCTCAGTAATAGAAGTAGAAGTTATTGGCTGCTCAGCTGTGACTATATTATTTTTGACTGCAGTAAATTCAGTTACTGTTTGTGCTGCACTAACGGTGAAAAATGATCGGCCAATTTTGCACTTGAAAGATCAGATGGAGAAAGTGTTAGCTCAAGGTAGATTTACATTCTTAATCATACGTATTTATAATGTTCTTGACACGTATAAACAATGTCACATTTCTAATTCAATGTGTCATGTCTAAAGGTCCAAATTTTCTTTGCCTTTAATTCTTTCTTATAATAATCACGTTTAATATTAATATCATCCAAAGTCAATGTTAGTTGTTCTTTAGTGAAAGTTTGAGACAAATTATTATTCAAAATGTCAGTCTCAATGTCTAATCTACATAGGCTGTCCAGTAATTATTCAATAAGTACTACAATTAAGTCTGCTGAGCACTTATTTAGAATCGGATGAAACCTACGAATGTCTTGTAGACCGCCCCTGCAGTCAGTTGATGTTATATTCTTAGAACCCTAGGAATTGCTTGGGCTCTCTGATATTGACTTGCAATGAATGCATGGAATTTTTGATGTATTTGTTTATGAATCAGGTGTTCAAACTTTTTTAATAATTTGTTCTGTTAATTCGTGCTGGGATAACTCCTGTTGGTTTTTTTGTTGTTTTTTTAAATTAAATTAAATATTAAAAATTACGTTTATTTTAACCAAATTCTCGAGAAAAATGACTTTGTGATAAAGTACTGATTTAAACAAGTGTGAGCTCTAGACAATAAGAATTGGGTTGGATCCCACATAAGTGCAAAGCAGCTGTGAAAGTCATTCTAGGTATTGGTCTGTACACTTAATGTTCACCGGAAAGGGGCACATCAAAATTACTAATCAAGACTCTTCTATGAAACTTATAGGAACATACAGAAACAGTTTCACATTCACAAAAGGGCTAATACAGCCTCAAACGAATTGGTCACTAAAGGTATAGATCAACTTAATATTATGATTTAAACATCATTTAAAATAAATCCAATCTATGTTTCTTTTACAATCCAATCTTAAAAATACATGATTGCCACTTATCAAATTATGAATTAAATCTGACACCCACTTTACATGCATTTCTTTAACAAAATAACCTTCTGAAAATAACAAAGAGGCATGTTTCAAAGTATACATTTTGTAGGTTTTGCTTAGATGACGCCTGATTGTATCTAAAGATACTTTCAACATGATCAGACTCCAACAGATGACCTCCACAAGTTTTGGGTTTTTAAATGTCCCTTGTTTAGGAGGAATGTAGGTTGGTGTCCGAAGATATCAAAATATATACACTACAAGTAGTATAATTGTATCAAGTTCACCACAGTATATATTCCAATCACATTTGCTAACCTTATTCCAGAAAAGAAAGCCAAGCCTTCTTCTACAAATCATGTATGGATTTCAAAAAGAGGAGATGAAATAAAATATCAATCTGAAACAAAAAGAAAATACCTTTAATCATATAATAACTGACAAATGTCAATCCAACTAATACTTTTTTGGAGTCAGTAATAAAATAAAGTGCTTCTACTCTTCAATTTTATGCTCCAGCCTATTCTAAAATGATAGCCTCAACCAGCTGCCCTGCAATTTCCAGGAGTGAGCAGAGTTCCTTTGCTCATCTCCAAATCTCAGCAAGAAGTTCAGAAAAATAAAATGTGTGTGGAGGGTGTCCTTGATCTGGCCCTTGAGGTATTTTTCTGTGTGCACTAAGCGGGCAAGGCACCACTAACCGGGCACCAGGTCTCATATTGTGTGGGACCAGAGGGCAGTATGGTATAGATCCACTTGTTCACCCCACAACAATGGAAGTCTGTGACAGGGTACCGCCATATGGCTTCTGCCACTGCTGCCCCTTTATATATATCAGACTGAAGAATTTGTGCAGAGATGCCCAGGCCTGCTAAAAGATCAGCCCTGGTATTGGCCCTGGTTGATGTCATGCTAATACTTGCCAAAGTATAATTGGCTAATGAAAAGCTTGCCACTGCCTCTCTAGCTTAGTCGTGGACTGCAGAGCAGACACAGGTTTTTCCGGCTGCTCTTGAAGAGCTCTCTATTCTATTGTGCATGTGCAAGCATGTGAAATCCAGGATGGTGGACTGGCCTTTTAAAGGCTTGTTCTGCCGTGCAGTAGGAGCCTGAAAACCTTGAGCAAATTCTCCTTCATTCATTCATTCATTCATTCATTCATTCATTCATTCATTCATTCATTCATTTTGTCTTTTGTATAACACCTTTCACCATAATTATGGCCTCAACACGTTGTTGTTTGAACACCCTCAGAGGAACCAGTGTCCAAAATTTGGTGGAATTGGGATGTGCTATTTTTATGCATGTGTGCATTTCAGCCAATTAAAGTTATGTGAGGGCGCCTAAGACCCTGCTAGTCACCCATGTCTGAATGGCTTGTGGATGGATGCAGCAGAGGTAAACTATGAACTAAAGCAGGTGGGGGAATTGTGTTTAAGGAGATAGTTATGTGGGAAGCTACAGTTTGGATTTTTGTCGTGAAAGGTAGCTTCAGTCTTATGGCTGATGTGCTGTGCAGTAGTGTTTGTGTTATATGTGAGTGCAGGTGTCATGACCCACAGAACGCGCCCCTTCTGGACTTCCTGGTCCTTGTCACGGCAGGGTTTGCATTCATTGTTTCTCCCAACATGGCCGTATCACGTGACACGCCTCGCACCAGCCTTCATGGCGCACGTAGTACGTTCCATAAATATGCCACGCCCCCGCAGGCTCGCACGTCTCAATGCTATTGCGAAGAGGCGACCAGCCGTGTGCTCCGTAGCTCGCTGTATTATTCCCTTGCTTCTTCCACCCTAACCCAATTCTAGTCCCTTGCTCCCTTTCTTGATTCCTGGACTCCTGTGCTAGTTGCACACCCTGTTATTTCCTGGATTCCTGGACCCTTGCTTCCCGGTACATGAACGCACGCTGGAGTCGGAAGAGACTCATGCAGCCTTATTCAAGACTCGAGCAGTACGCAAGAAGGCATCGATCAAGAAATCAAGTAAAGATCGAAGTCAGGTGAGAAGGGGGGAACTCCTTGATAGTTTGAGACGCCACCCGACCAATCTCGATATGGACATGGAAGCGGCCATCCAGGACCTAATGCGTGGCATGCAAGAGCTATCAACCGAGGTGCAGAATCTAAAGGCGGAAAATGCCACTCTCAAACAACTAGTTCTATCCCGCGCTTCTGCCACAAAAGAAAGTGTATTGCTGGGCAGTATAGTGGACAAATATGATGGCTCACCAAAAACCCTTCGAGGATTCCTGGATTCATGTTTGGTTCACTTTACTTTTAAGCCCTACTACTTTTCAACTCCCAAGGCTAAAATGGGCTTCATAATTTCCCACCTTTCAGGAAACGCCTTAACATGGGCTATGCCCCTCGTTAATTCCAGCGATGTTCTTCTAGATGACTATAATGGCTTCATACAGGCCCTTAAGACCATGTTTGACCGTCCAGAACAGGTCTATAGTGCCCAGGAACGCCTATTAGACTTTCAGCAAGGATCCCAGGATATGCTCACCTATGTTACCCGATTCAAGCAGTTAGTCAAGGAAGCTGATTGGTCCCCAGAGGCGAGTTTTACTCTTGTCAGGAGAGGGCTGAATGAGGAGATTAAGGATGAGTTGGCCAGAGTGGCTCATCCAAACTCATTCCAGGCACTAATGGACCTTTCCATGCAAATAGATTTTCGTATCCAGGAAAGAAAGGCAGAAAAGAAGAAATCCAAAGTTAATCCTCCGAAGCCGTTCTTTGAGAGTACAACCAAGGCGGACACTAACCCAGGCTCAATCTCTGAACCAGAACCCATGCAGATAGGAGCCTTCCGTGGACCTATATCCCTGCAAGAAAGAATGAGAAGGATTCATACAGGGTTGTGTATGTATTGTGCCTCAGACAAACACCTGGTTAGGGAGTGTCCTCTGGCCCCTCCTCGGCATTCGGGAAACACCAGCTCCCGATCCTAGATGGAGCAGAGCTTCGGGAGAGAGATGTTTGCTCCACATCAATTCCACCCTTGAACTCTCCGGGTCAAAACAAATTGGTGATTCTACAAGCCTTCCTGTCGCCCTCCAAGAATAAGATCTATCCCATTCTGGCCTTGGTGGACTGCGGAGCTATGGGAATTTTCATTGATCAAGACTAGGTTGTTAGTCATCATATTCCGTACGAGACACGAAGCACCATGCAGCCGGTAGAAGCAATCGACAGAAGACCCCTCTCTTCAGGACCCATAAGCCTGCAGACAAAAGAGATCCAACTGTCCATAAACCATCACCAAGAGCGGATTACATTCGACATCATTAAGTCAGCCCATTACCCCATGGTATTGGGTATGCCCTGGTTACAGAAGCACAATCCGTATATCAATTGGACAGCAGGATCACTATTCCTAGGCTCTGAGTTTTGTATGTCCCACTGTCTAATCCTGGATACCTCCTCCACACCCCTTAAAGAACCACCAAGAGACCTGAAAACACCACTCATGGTTTGTAATATCATACAAGTCCCAGAGGCCTATCAGGGATATGCTGATGTATTTTCAACTGCCATAGTCCAGGCCTTACCCCCTCACAGACCTGAATACTGTGCCATAGATACAGATCCCTCAGCAGTGATTCCTTTTGGCAGAATGTTCATTCTTTCCGAACCTGAGAAAAAGGCCCTCAGAGAATACCTGGATACCAACCTTGAAAACGGCACCATAAGACCTTCAAAATCTCCAGCGGGTGCTTCATTGTTCTTTGTTCCCAAGAAGGACACTAAGGAACTCAGACCTTGCCTCGACTATCGTGGTTTAAATCAATGCACCCTCAAAGAACGGTACCCACTACCCCTGATCTCGGATATCCTGGAAGCTGTGAGAAGCGCCGTAACCTTCACGAAGTTGGAACTCCGGGGTGCCTATCATTTGATCTGTGTCCGGGAAGGAGACAAATGGAAAACAGCCTTTAGAACACCCTTTGGTCACTATGAATATCTAGTCATGCCCTTTGGACTAGCTAATGCCCCCGCGGTTTTTCAACGATTTATGGACAGGGTGTTTTCTGATATGTTATTCCTTTTTGTCATTATCTATCTAGATGACATATTGATCTTTTCCAAGGATCCTCTAAAGAATGAAGAGCATGTAAAGGCAGTACTGCAACGACTCTGTGAACACAAACTTTTAGCCAAACCCGAAAAATGCTTGTTTCACATTACTTCTGTTCACTACCTGGGATTCATCCTTAGCCCAGAAGGAATTGGTATGGACCCTTCAAAGGTAAAGGCCATACTGGCATGGCCTGCTCCCACCTCTGTGAAACAAGTGCAATCCTTCCTGGGGCTTGCCAACTTCTACCAGAAGTTCATGTCTTCCTTTTCCGAGATCGTCCAGCCGATTGTTGCTCTCTTGAAGAAAGACACTCCCTTTATCTGGTCTACACCGCAAGACAAAGCATTCCAGCGATTCAAGACAGAGTTCACGCAAGCCCCCATCCTGGCCCAACCAGACATAAATCGCCCATTCCTAGTGGGAACGGATGCCTCTAACTACACCATAGGAGCGGTCTTGAAACAGGAACTTGAGGATAAACTGGAACACCCCATTGCTTACCTCTCACAAACCCTGACTCCCAGTGAGACACACTATTCCGTCCTGGAAAAGGAACTGTTAGCCATCCGCCAGGCCTTCACTGAATGGCGGCATCTACTTTTGGGTGCTAAATATCCAGTTCCGGTCCGCACGGACCATCGGAATCTTCAAATTCTACAATCATTGGAGTGCAGGAACAGTCGTCAGGCGTGTTGGGCCTACTTCTTTGCCCAATACAAATCCCAAATCACTCATGTTCCCGGATCACAAAACATGATTGCTGATGCCTTATCCCGACGTCCTGACTATGTAACTACTGAAGACAAGGCCTATCCTAAAATGTTTCCCCACGCAATCTTTGTAGTTCAAGCAGTCAACCTCCTGGAAGAAATTTGAGTACAAACCCAATCCTCTGATCTCTGGAAGGATATTTCAAGGAAGAATCCATGGAGCCTTATTCAAGACTCGAGCAGTACGCAAGAAGGCATCGATCAAGAAATCCAGCAAAGATCAAACTCAGGTGAGAAGGGGGGAACTCCTTGACAGCAGGGTGTGTGGACGGAGCTTGCGCCTTCTGCTAAATTGCGAAGGTGCAGTGTGCGAGAGGAGAGAATGGGTTAGCTGTACAAACAACAATGTCTACATCCTGGGTTCCATCTACGTACAAGGAGCAGTGCTACGATTCGCTGATGATATAAATGCTGAATGAATACATAATACTCACCCTCGGTGTGGGAAGCTCTGAGAGTTGTTAGTATAATTGATATCCTGAATCAGGGCTTGGTGTGCTCAAGTGGGAGACTGGGAGGGATTTATTCTGTGAATTAGTTAGAGGCTAGGGGTAAGGGTAGAGCCCACTGTGAGTTTGGTTCCTTATTGTTTGGGGCACATTTTATTTATTCCCAGTCTTTTGTTCCACTACATACTAATAAACACCCTATTATTGAAGTCCACTGGTATCTGAAATGGCGCTTCTCTGTGTCTTTGAGATTGCGGACGCATCGAATGAAGTTGAGATGTTCTTAATCATTAAGGAGGCCATGGACAGCGGGGAGTCGAGAGAGGTGCTCACCAACAATGCCAGGAGGGAGACAGGGGTCCAAAGAGACCTCCAAGCACTGTGGAAGGTGTGCAACGAGCTCTCGGTTGCGGAGGACGGCCATATGTTCAGAGGGCGCCAGATCGTCATCCCGCGAGCGTTGGTGATGAAAGTGCTACAGCTGGCTCACAAAGGACACCAGGGAACGGCAAAGACGAAGGCATGCCTAAGACTGAAGGTGTGGTTCGCGGACCTGGAGAAAAGGGTGGATGAGTTTGTGCGCTAATGCGTACCGTGTCAAGCGGCCAGTCCGGTGGAAGGGGACCACCAATCAGAGCGATGGAAAGAAGTGAACAGCCGTGGGGGACAGTGCACGCCGACTTCAGATCTACAGGCAGAGGACTGTATTTTCTCACAGTGGTCGACCAATGGTCACGGTATCCCAAGGTGGAGCTGGTAGAGCCAACGGCCAGCGACCACACCTTCCTGGCATTGGAGAACATTTTTCCACCCGCGGGTTCCCCACTAAACTTTGTTCGGACAATGGCCCGCCATTCCAGGGGCAGCAATTCACCAGGTACTGTGAGGAAAGAGAGATCACACACTGGAAGGTCACCCCACTATGGCCCAGGACGAATGGTGAGGCCGAACACTTCATGTGGACACTCAATAAGGTCTTCTGAATCTCGTTGGATGGGGGAGGGGAATTACGCCAAAACCTCTTCGAATTCCTGCGAGAGTACCGCACGACCCCCCATCATTCCACCAGGGTCGCGCTGGCCGAGGCCCTATTAAAGCGGTGCCCCAGAGGATTGCTGCCAGAAGTGGAGGGGCACTGCCCGGGGGTCATTGACAATAATCGTGTACACGCAGAGCGTGCGGTCAAGAACGAGCGGGAAAGTGGCCGCAGGAACCTGCCCGAGAAGACAATCGTGGTAGGGGACACTGTGCTGGTCTGGAACAGAAGGCCGGAGGGGAAGCTGGCACTCCCGTACGAGGCCCAGCCGCTAGGGGTGACCCACGTCAAGGGGTCCATGGTCACGGCGGCCAATGCAAGAGGAACCATCATGCAGAACATCTCATTCTTCAAGTGGATCTTAGGCCTCCCCACCGCCCGTGCCGCTGGAGGCGTTGTCTCCGGGACCGGGACCTGGACCGCCACCGAGGGACAAAGACCCTCCAGAGGTCCCAGGGACACCAAGACCACCTCGAGAGGAGTCCCGAAGGTACCCGAGCCGTGAGGGCCGACAGCACCCGCAGAGGTTCCAGGATTTCATCATGGACCCGGTTTCCTAGGAGGTCGAGAACTGTTCCGATGTTCCCAGGTTGTGTGTGTTACTTGTTAATGCTGGACTTGTTCATTGTTTGGGGGAAAAGGAGGGATGTTGCGTAGTACATACTCATTGTGCGCATGCGCGAGCCTCGCATGCACGTTGTTAATAAAGGAGGTCCCGGACGGCAGTTGCAGCCGGGACCCTGTACCAGCAACACGCGTCCTGTGTGTATTCCTGTATGCATGCGTGCGAGCGTGTGCATGCCTGAGGGGGCATGGGGGTCACACATCACCTCTAACAGTAGTGTTCCCCTCCCTTCCTGTCTAGAGCTGCAATACTCCTCAAATATTTTCCCCACCTTTACTCTGTCTCTTCCTGCACCTGGTTTCACCTCTGTGCTCAGGGCTAGAGTGCACCCCTTTCCCTCACCCACTTCCCCTTGTGTAACTCATGCACTGTCTGCTTTCCCTGGTGCCTCTTTCTTGAACCCGTTACCCCTGGCTCTGGCTTCGTTTCTGTACACTTATCCTCTCTGCCTATGTGCGTGCGTGCGTGTGTGTGTGTGTGTGTGTGTGTGTATATATATATATATATATATATATATATATATATATATATATATATATGTATGCAGGGCTCAAGAAGAGGGTACACGCGGGTGGACGGAGTACCTCTACTTTTTTCAGAGGGCACCGTTATATGCTACTTTCTGGTAACACCACATTCAATGGGTATGTTAATCAGCCCCTACACTTTTTTTAGGACTTGACCCCTGTGTGTATGTGTACACAATAGTACATTTCATTGCAATACATTCACATGTATCCTGTGAATTCCTATTATTGTTAGGGACTACCCTTATTCTCACCATCATTGGCAACTAGGTCCACAATAGTAAAGTGAAGTACATGCCCTCGCTTTTCGTGTGGGTCCTTTCTTCGGCAGTGAGAACCAATGTGAGGGTGTGTGTGGGTGTGAATTTACAAGAAAATCTTTCGCTATGTAAAGTCAGGTCTATTAGAATGTCCAAGGCCTGCGTTCTCTGAGGAATAAGACTAAGGGCAAATATCCCACAGCAACAAAAAAAAAAAAGAAAACAAGCAAAAGGCAGAATTGACACATCATAAGTTCGGGGTTTATAAATAGCTCAATTTTAAGTTTGCAAATCAAAAATAGTTCTAAGAAAAAACTATACTTGAGAGTGGTATGTTTCATGCTCCAGTGCGAAAACAAACAGAAGCATATCTTTAAACCTGCTGACACCTTTTTCCCCTGCTCATCTGTGGAAGCGCGTTAGCTTTTTAATATTTAATATCACATTTCACATGGGGCTGTGCCTTTTCAGACTTGGATGGCAAGCGCTGAGGTGATGTATGCTCACGGGTAACCGATAGGTTATGACTGAATGGGGCCCTGCCGCGCGCAGATGTGTGCAGCGGCCCCGGCTTGATGAATGGTATGGAAGGCCTGCAGGTGGGGCTGGGGGCGTGAGGAGCGAGGGAGGGGCAGCTGGAGAGAGTCAGTACATCTTCTTCGCTTGTAGTCTGTCTAGCTCTGTGGTCATCAAACTGTGGGGCAGGTCCCCATAGGGGCGACCCAAAGGCTGTCCAGTGGGGGCACAAGGCTCTTCAAAAAGGGATAACGGCGATATCTTACAATAGAAAATATAGCAGATATGGCACCTGAGGGGGCACAGCAACAATATCTTTACTCAAGGGGGGGCTCAGCGTAAAAAAGTTTGAATATCACTGGTCTAGCTGAACACAGAGTCTGGAGCTTTGTTGACTCCAAGGCAGCCAGTGTCGTACACATAAGTGACCATAGAAGTGTGTTGGCCATTTGAGGTTCCCATAAGCATGCACCGCGTAATCCTAGTGCTAACCATTTTTTCAAACTATGGTATGTTTCGCATGTCGCTTTGTGGGCATTTTAGAATTTACAAAACTCGAAGTCAGGTTTTGATCATAGGCAAACTGCAACACGCAGAAGATACACCCATTCATTTAGTTTGTTACTGTGCATCATTTTTTCGTATGATATGATATGATATGGCATTTGTAACGCGCCTATACACAAGTGTTGCATGGATTTCGTGCTGGCCCGGCATGGCTGTGCGAGCCGTCGGGAGCCTTGTGTGAGACTCTGAGCAAGTATGAACCAGGGTGCAAGTCGAGGGTACGCGTGGGTGGATGGAGTCCCCCACTTTGTTCAGGTGTCCCCCTACTATTTTCAGGGGGCACCTTGATATGCTAATTTCAGGCGACGCCATATCCAATTGGCAAGATATTGAGTACCCCCAATTTTGTTTTTGGACTTGACCCCCTTGTCTGAACCGGAGGCTTATGGCGGATCCCTTCGTAATGCTCCGATTTGAGAAAACCTTGCAATTAGATTAAGCAAGCCAAGTACTGAAGTGCTCCTCTGGCTGCCAAGTAGTCAAGACGTCGAAAGGAGCTGCTTGCTGATGAAGGCTTCCGGAATTCTTGCAATGGAGTGACGGGAAAGACCATGTAGAACTGGCACTAGAGAGCAAAGCAAGGCAAAGGAGTTTGCACATGATATCTACAGGGAGACAAGGGCTCAGACGCTCACGTATACACAGGAACTTGGCCAGACTGGGTGAGGAACACCTTTATTTATTTATTTATTACATTTGTACTGTGCGCAGGCAGCCCAGGGGCATTGTGGCGCTGTTACTTGTAGGGAGACTTAGTTACAATGGGTACAGGTTGTGCCTTGGGTTGCAGTAAGACAGGATCCTGTGTCAAGCAATAGGGAGTATCACACAACATCATACATGGTAGTCCTGGGCACTTGAGCAGATGGGGTTGGTTAGGCGAACAGGGTAGTTTTCATGGCTTTGCAGAAGGCAGTCAATGAAGGTTCAGCTCGCAGTGAGGTGGGAAGGGTGTTCCAATGTAAGGCCGCAAGGTGGGGACCTTAGTCCAATCAGTCAAAAATGGGGACTAGAGCTGATCTCAGGGGGAAGGCGCAAAGTAAGGCGATGTTCACCAGATGCCACTCATGCAACAAAAGGAGATTTGTGGGGCATTCAGGATGTGCTAATGACCTGTGCTGTAACAGAAAGGAGAAGGACCCTACAATGGTAGGATATGGGGACATCAAAGACATAACACAGAAGGGATCCTACCAGAAAATAAATCCTCTCTCATTTAGAGTATCTAGCTGGATATGTTTAAACGAAATGATCAAATCTTAATTTGCAGGTGAAATAGCACAGATTATTTAGCTACACCCTTTCCATTGTGAATTAATGAAATATTTACTCAATAGTGTTTCACATTTGTGTCTGATTCAGATTTGTATTGAAAAAAACACAATCACATACTAATGGATGTTTTCAAAAGTAACAGAACATATTCATTTATTTATTTATTTATTTATTTATTCATTTGTAGAGCGCGCCAAACCCGAAGGTGTCAGGGTGCTTTAATGCAGTGGAGCAAGAGTACAAAAGGTTAAAAACATTACCTTGTCTAAAAGGATCAAGATACAATGGGTCAGGAATATAACCAAATACCAAACACCCATGTGCGATGAGACACAAGACAAGAGTGACAAACAAATACAAGCTAACTCTGGAATACAAAAAAAATCTAAATTAAGTGCTCTAAAAAGCAGCGCAATTAGATTGCGAGATTTGTCCAAGGTCAGTGATCTGTGGTGGCATTGCAGATCCCGAGAAGCGGGCCTACTCCACAGGTCCTGGTTGTGTGCTAAAGTGAAAGACTTTTGGACTGAGGTTGAGGAGGCGATGGTTTGGTATTGAGAAGCCACCTCAACCCTGAGCCACAACTCGCAGTGTTCGGATCAGCCTGCTCTCTAGGCCACCTCGACAAAGGTCAGATTATGGGGGCCAATGGCAGCTATCACATGTGCAATGAGGGTGATTCATAACATAACCCTAGACAGCATAGTCAATGGTGATGGAGGAAAACAGTTGTCGGCCAAAAGATCTGGAGAAACGCAGGTTGCAGATCCGTGCCCCACAAAGACACAAAAGAATCTGGGCACATTTCATGGATCTGTATGCTAGCTGATGGACTTTGCATACAATTTGATGACTAGATGGAAATGCTCGCCATCAGCCCACTTTCCTACCCCCTTGTATGCCCTTCAAATCTCTAGTGTTCCCTCTGCCTGCCTGTCCTCTCTGCTGTTTCCTCCTCATTATATCTCTTGTTCCCTTTCTCCCCCCAGGTAATAATCATGGCATGTGTGCACATTGAAGGATGATTGTATAATCGGCTGATCTGGATTAAAGTGTTTTTTCTATTTGTGTTATAATCACACATTGTTTTATGTGATTACACTAACCTTAATAAAAAAAAAAAGTATTAAAAAAATAAAAAATAACAATGTTTTCAATTCAGCTTTATAATTTTACATTTGTGGCAGATTTTGACTTTGGCGTAGCAGGATCCACATCGCTAAATACACTGGGGGCCGATTCATGGAATTTCGCACAGAAATTGTGCAAGCACCGCCCTCCGAAAAGGCCACTTTTGGGTAAATCTGCATGGCATGCATATTCATGGAAATGTTTGTGCAAAGTAACCATATTTGCAAGTCATGGCTGGAACGCTCTGACACACCCACACAAAAAGCAGGAAACTGCCAGATCAGCTACCTTTGTGCGGTCTCCCGGGCGCGTATAGATGCACCCTTCAAACAGTGGTTGGGGTCCCCTGTAAGCAGGCCTGCGACTTGTGGAACCTGTCTGGGGTCCCCTGTAATGCTATCCAGCACCTCGGCAACATGAGTATGAACATTTGGAACTCAGGAATTGTGCATGCGAACCCACGTAAAACATTCCTGCACCCCGCTACACAGTGTATGCACACCCCTACATTATATCGGGACCCCGATTGAGTATATGCACCCCATAATCTGACATGCAATCCCACCTGCACGCTGAAAATCCTACGCACAAGTGAATGTACTTACGCCAGCCTTCGGGTGGTGGATCCTCTGAAGAACTATGTGGGCATTTCCTAGCCGAGACGTTGCGCGATCGATTCCATGAATTCGTCTCTTGCCACGCAATAGTGGATGTGCGAGAGACTGCCTGCAGGCCGTCCCTCTGAAGGCCCACTTTACAGCAAGTTATTCCACTTTTCTGGTGTTCTTCTCCCTTGCCCTACTCTGTGCAGGCCATGCCCATCCTCTGCTCAGAGTCTCACACAAGGCTCCCGACGGCTCGCACAGGCATGCCGGGCCATCGCGAAATCCATGCAAGTCCAGGAAAAGTGCCACGCATTCGATTCCATGAATTGCACACAGATTGGGAGCAAGTAGCCTATTTTCTGCACAATAAATTCCATGAATCGGCCCCACAGTCTTCTCTTGCGACTGGAGGGTGACCAATTGGAATTTGATAATATCCCATGGGCGCGCCTACGGAAGTGGAAGCTGTTAGAACAACCATCACAAAAGTGATGGTGCTCCTAATTGTGGACCCTGCTGCAGGGAAGCAGCTCTTCATGAGCGAACAATGGGTGATGGTGCAGAAAGGGAGAAGGGTGCAATTTAAAAATCTATAAACACCTTTCAGAACTGTGCAGACAATTCTCTTCGTTAGAGGAGATGTGCAGCAAAAGCCCTGGCGCAGCAGGTTAAGTGCTCTCTGCGTCACATTGCCTCCCACGCTATTGCAACGCTGGCCCCCAGTGTCATTACAGCACACATGTATAATGCAGGGAACCATGCAGATGAGTAGCACAAAGCAAACGGCACTGTGCATTGCCTGAATTTCTCTTAGTAATTGTTGTGAAGGCCTTGGGTAGGGTTGTAGCTGTGGTAGTGTGTAATAGTGTGTCTGGTTAGTTCTTTACAGATAGACAAGCTATTCTGGTGCAAAAGTGAAGCGTGGTGTCATATGGTGGGAATAGGTTGGAGTGAGACCCCTCCATGTATGTCATTTTAGAGGGTGTTTGTCCCCCCCAACTTTTGTGGCACACTATTTTGTCCCGCTCATTTGGCAAGGGCTGCTTTCATTTAGATGTCATGTCCCCCCCTCAACATTTTCAGCAAAGTAACTCCACTGGACCCCTTGAGGATTTATTTTAGAATGGAAGGGCTAAGGGAAAGAGCATGGAGAGGGTTTATGCTTAGCAATAGACATTTAAGAAAAGAAAATTGACGATGAATACGGGATGGTTGCAAGATGGAGGGACTAGGGGAGGGGGCATGAGTTCAATTTACATAGTTTATGATAGAAGCTAGCAGTGAATGCTAAGCTTACACCTGGCACGTTTAATGGCTCCACTTAAAAAGTGTGATACTCTTTTGTACGATAGCACCCAACGTGTTGAAAAACATAATGAGTCAATAACAACAAAAGAGACATTTCTTGACTCTCCTGTGGGTGGCTGGTTTGTTGCATGCTATTCATATTCCAGAAGTAGCCCAGATGTAGTGCTTGCTCAGGAGGTGGTGTCCTGGTTCCACGCACACGAACTCTTGGCTTCTCTAACAACAAGGGTTAGGACTGATCTTGTGTTATTTCCTCCTTCCTCACCAATCAAGTGGATCCAAGTTTTGGCAGCAAGATTTTGCTGTCCAATTTGTCGCTTTGGCACATATAGTTCAATGTTCTTTTTCCTTTAGGTCTACTACTTCTATATCCTGTAGAGTTACGGTGTGCCTGAGCAAAATGTAATCCTCTCGTTATGCAGAAATGCATTACGGGGAGTGATTCCACTCTGTGTGGGTAGGAGGGATAACGAGCAACCTGCGTTTCCCATCCATCTAGATTTTCTGTCTGTAGGGCTGAACTATGTCGCTCTGGTGAGTGGGATGGTTTTGTACCACCCAATCCTAGGGATAAAAATATTGTTGTGGTCTGCTCCCTGTCGTTGGCAGGGGTCCCATGGGACCACGTTGCACTGCAAAGGTATCAGCAGGAGCCCCACAAAAACACCCAAATAAGGACCACCAAATGGACAGGGATTTATGTGGGTGTTTTTTGGACAGTCACTTGGTGAGCTGAGCCGATGGTGCCATATCTACATGAGGCATGGACAGGTGCTTGCCCCACTGGCAACGATGTGAAGAGATGCAACTTGTTTTTTTTTTATTGTCGGCAAGTACCTCCACTCAATTCTGCCAGTCTTCATAATCCGCTGTATGGATCTCACAGCTGTAGTGCCGTTTTTGGTTCATCACTCCATATATTACTCTACATTAGCACTTAATTCACTTTTCAGACAGGTATATGACTCCTCCTTTTCATATGACTACTGTTTATGCCACATGCACACCTCTACTAACCATTCATGCTTTGCAGGAGCTGTTGAATTGTCCAAATAGTTCGCTCTAGCAAAAGGGTTTATGCACACTAGTTTCGAGATAAATATTCACTTGAGGGAAAATTGCAGTATGCATGATTATTTTTCAATGTGCCCTGGGGGGGTCCTTAGACCCTCCCCCTAGCCTGGGGTTGCTTTCCAACATTCACATGAAGGTAACATCTACTCTCACTCCTATGTGCACAATATGCAGATGTTCATCTGTGTATCAAGGGAACAGGGCCGGTTCTCCACCACCTCAAAACAATTGCTATCCATTGAATTGTAGAGGAGTGCCGCCAATTACGTGACCTTTAATGGTGACAAAACTAAAATCGTAGTATGGGACCATCGCACCTTCTCATGCACATGTGTATTCTTACGTTTTTTTGAATATCACGTTTACATCAAAAGGAATGATCCTTTTTTTTCGATTGACACCACCATAAGCCTTAACTGCTGAATCAGCGCTGGGGTTCAAAACTCCTTCAAGAATTACTGGGCTGTAATCAAAACATTTCCATTCTAACTTTAAATAGTGTTACTCGGATGGGTATTTAAGAATAAGGACGCAGAGCCGGAGAGCTGGAAACAAATTTCTTGCTTTATTTAACATAACATGGAAAGTGAAACTCCTTAGCCAAACACCTCCCTATCCTCCCAGGTGATCTCTCTCCTCCCTCCAGTCTCTCGCCTCGCCCTTGAAGGGGCAAGGATGTGTAACATCACCACCGGACAAATGTTCAGTCGTCCGGCCCTAGCGTTCTTCAACCAGACGTGTGGGTTTCCTGATGAGCCGATGGGGTCGTGCGTGTCTCTTACTCAGCCCCCCCATCTCTGATGTCTCGAGTGTCATGGAACCTGATGGCGGTCTTCTTCTGGAGGGATCCATAGATCATCTTGCTGTTCCCTCAGGTCCAGGTCTGGCTCCGGAGGAGGGGGTTCACCATCTTCTCTCTTAACTAGATATTTGAATTGTGAGCTGTTCCATGTGATTTCATGATCTTCTTTCTGAGCAGTCACCATAGTTCCTTTGATGGCGACTAGATTCATTGGTCTCTGTGCATATCTAGAATCAGTCTTCCTTGTCGTGGCCTGCTGCACTAGGACTTCACCACTACATGGAAGTCTTTAGGCACGGCTCTTCGCCTTGTGTCTGAGTTCACCTTGGCCTGTTCTATCCTCTCAGTGTCTCTTCTTCTGATTTCGGCATCCTCTTCTCCAGGGGCCACCAGATGTTGTAAAATGTGGGTGTGCACTTCATACCCGATCATTAGCTCTGCCGGTGACTTGTTGTTGGCTTCATGAGGCGTGTTGCAGTAATCTCGTAAAAGCCTGCATAGCGCTTTGTGTGGGTTTGTGCCCTCTATGCGTGCTCTTTGAATTGTTTTCTTAATGGGCGCCATGAAACGCTCAGCCATTCCATTAGCTTGTGGCCATCTGGGGGTTATCTTCTGGTGGGTGAAACCCATATGTTTGACGAAGGTTGCAAATTTGTGGCTTTTGAACAGGGGTCCATTAACTAATTTAATGGACCTTGGGATGTCCTACTCGCTGAGCACTTCGTCAAACGTTGCCACCACTTGGGAGTATGCTGTAGTTGTCATTTACTTGACAATGGAAAATCTTGAATACTCGTCAATGAACAGCAGAAGATATTCCCCCGATTCCAATGGTCTGTAAAAGTCAACTGCCACTCTGTCCCATGGCCGGTCCGGGATATGTGTCGGCTGGAGTGGCATCGGGTCCTCCTCCCTTGCTGTACACTGGCAAGCCAGGCAAACCAGGCAATTCTTGACCCAGCTGTCGACCAGTGAGTCAAAAAAGGGGAACCACATGTGACATTGGAGTTGCCTCTTAGTGTTCCCTTCTCCACGGTAACCTTTGTGTGCTGTTTTAATGACCTCTGCTCTAAGTGTCGCAGGAATGACTAGCCGACACCCTCTCAGATGGATAGCGTGGTCCTTGACTGCCAGCTTAGAGTGTATTCTTGCCAACCTCTCCAGCTCATCTTTGCACACCCTGGGTGGTTCAACACTGCACGCCGATAGTCTTTCCACTTGTTATTGTTTGTCAGACTAATGGCCAGCACCATGGATGGGTCGGTTGCAGATGTGGCCACGACCGTCTCAAGCGACAGTGCAGGTGGGAGTGTATTTGCAGCCACATAGTTATTGTATTCAATGTCGCCTATTCGGGTGGTCGGCAAACTAGCTGGATGTTGAGATAAGTAGTCAGCCTGGACAATGCCGTAATCATACTCCTGCAGCCTGATACCCCATCTCTCTATCCTGAGTGGCATCTTTGTGCGTGGATTGCTGAAAAAGGGACGGCAATGCCTAGTGGTCCCTGACCAGCATGAGCATCTTCGCAATGATGAAGTTATGGCAGTATTCGCATGCCCAGATGGCTGCCAAGCTCTCCTTCTCAGCTTGCGAATATGCAGACTCAGGGGCCGAAAGGGCCCTGCTTGCATAGCAACGATGTGTCTAGGATGAATATCTGCACCGCTTGTTTGCGCCAGGATGGTCCGAGGCCTACAGGCCTAGCGTCCACGATGATTTCTGTGTGCCAGTTGGGGTAGAAATATAACAGACGGCATGCTTCTGCCAGGGCTGTCTTGATGGAATCGAAGGCCTCCTGGCAGGCTGAGGACCAGACAAACGCTGATTCCTTTTTCAGCAGCCTTCGGACCAGTTCGGTGATGGACGCCTAATGAGGAATGTAGCATGCATAGTACCCGGCCATTCTCAGGAATGAACAGACATCAGCCACTTGCAAAAGCACATGTAAGTTAGTGATGGTGCCTCTTACAGGAAGCACCAGGATGCAGACAGGCGCATCGTGGCCTTATAAATAAATAGAATAGACGTTGTTTGAAGCTCTGAAAATTATATCAACACAAATGCTACCATGAACATTTTTTCATATTAGGATACCTCACCAGAGGAACACAGAACTACTGTATATCAAATTGGACATCTCTTCTGATGAGCCATTGGAAAAGAATGGTGAAGCACATGTTGAGAGTTTGATATCTTAACATTGATAATGTGAATTCTGAATATATATCGACAAAAATGATAAAAGAGAGTGTAATCTGAATATTGAGAGAGTGACCAACAAATTTCACAAATTAAAAACGAATTTGAAAACCAATACGAACTGCTCAATCAAAACTGGCATTTATTGTAGAATAATTGGTTGGCACGATTGGATATAATCCCCCTCTACTTAATACTGTTTTTTGCTGTGTGGCAGTCACAGTGGCGGGATGAACCTTTGCCTGACAACTGGTGGCAAGATTTAAAAATCATTAAAGTGTGGAATCGCTGCGGGAAAGCTTTCTTTGACTGCAACCTTTCTAAAATAGCCCTGCCATTGTAGCATTCGAAAACAAAACAATTGAGGAAATACAGAAATTGCTCAAATGAAAAAATGGCACACCTGACAATTTGTCTAAGATAGAAAGACAATCGCTGAAAAATCTACAAGAGAATCCCTCGTTTGTAATAAAACCAGCAAAGGCGGAGGGATCCTTTTATGGGACAAATGTGCATACAATACGGAAGTTACCAACCAGTTGAATGATCAAACCTTTTGCCGTAAACTACAAACGGATCCCACCCCGAGACTTAAGGAAGAAATCATAAGCCTGATGGATTATGCCTTTACTGAAGGCTGGATCGATTCAGATGGGAAATATTTTCTCACTAAGCTAAATCCAACTACACCAGCATTCTACTTGTTACCAAAGGTCCATAAAGACCCGATAAAACCACCAGGTAGACCAATAGTGTCAGCTATCAATTCCATATTGGAACCCTTATCCATCTATGTAGACTGGTTCTTAAGGCCTTTCGTCCAACAAATGCAATCATACGTTAAAGACACCACGAGTATGATAATCATTTTACTAAATCTCTGTACTCTACCAGGAGACTTGTTGGTGACACTTGATGTAGTATCGTTGTATACAAGTATCCCCCAGGAGGACTACATACGGGTACTTGAACAATATTTTAACAAACAGACAACAACCCTTTCAGACGTGCCCACAGCCTTCATACTGGAATGTATGAACTAGCTCTCACTGAAAACATCTTCCTCTACGAAGGCACATACTACAATCAGAAACATGGGACGAGCATGGGGGCAACTTTTGCCCCCGACATTGCTAACCTATATATGGACACTTTAGAGATGAATTCAATATATCACCTAAACAACCCTTATACCAAGAACATCATTTCATGGCATCAATACATTGATGACATCTTTGTAACCTGGTGGGGTTCTGCAGAAAGTTTGGTGCAATTTACAACCTGGCTAAACCAACAAAATAAACACATTAGGTTTACAATGAATCATGACCTTTATAAGATGCCTCTTTGGATTTAGAAATTCGTAAAATACAAGAGGGCCATTTGGAGACTGTGCTATTCAGGAAGCCGACAGACAGGAACATGCTACTGGAATATCACAGCTTCCACCAAGCGAGCCTGAAAGATAATCTTCCAGTGGCACAATTTCTTAGAATTCTGAGAAATTGTACCCAAATATCAGACTATATTACACATGGAAAAGTCTTAGAAAAACGACTTCGAGATAGAGGCTACCCCAAAAAACAAACCCACGTTGCATATAAAAGAAGCAAAAATGCTCAAAGAAATATGTGTTTGAATGCACAACAGAAAACCAATATGGATAAAATAACTTGCGTGAGTACATATAGCCTCATAAGTAATCATTTACGAAAAACTGTCCTAAAAAATTGGCATATCATCAAGACTGCTGACTTTAATCCAGCCCCACCGAGATTCACATTTAAAAGGCAGAGAAACATCAAAGATAGTTTGGTACACACAAACCCTGAGAACAAATACATCATTGAAAAACAAAAATCCCTATGGGACTTACCACCCGTAGTAGGCCATTTCAGATGTGGCAAGTGTTCAGTTTGTCCTCTGACACAAAACATCAAAAAGATCAATTTGAATGGAAAAGATTGGATATTGAATACCTTCACCAACTGCTATGACAATGGATGGTATACAGGATTAAATGCCCCTGTGACCTACTATATTTTGGGAAAACAAAGTGCCCTGTAAGACAACGAATAGGAGAACATAGAGCATGCATTAGAAACAAGATAGAAAATAAACCACTAGTAGCACATTACATCCGCCTTAATCATAAACTCACTGAGATGTTTTGGTTTATTATACAAACAGTCCATGCATCAAAAAGAGGGGGTGATAGAGACCTTCTTCTACAAAAAATGTGAACAAAGGTGGATCTATAATCTGAATACAGTAAAGAAGGGCCTTAACTCTTCAGTAGAATGGGGAATGTTTATATAAAGGGGACAAATAACTAGGAAATAGTGTCAATATGTGTAGATTCACATACTCTAGAAATAAAGTGAGATTCACCAACAATATTACCCTCGACAATATCATTGAGGAGGTTGAGATGAAAAAGACAAAACTTGCTATTTGAAACATGTTTATCAAAAGAGTTTTCACAATTAATCCAGACATAACCTGTAATGTAGCTAGGATCATGCTCCTCTGACATTAAAACAATTAAAAAAATACACCCATACTTTGCCGTGCCCAGATAGCCCTCTACTCTGACCATCAGCGTGTGCCACTACATCTAAGATGAGGAAAAAAAACATGACCACACTGAAAAATCAAATGTTTTTTTTCCACCTGTCAATAAAGTATATAGAAAAAGATAATAAATAGGTACATATAGGTAGACTAAAGAAAATAACATTTAGATCAATATTTTTATTTGTATAATTCATGAGACTAACAAGCAAACACTGGAAATGTATTTATGAAAATGTTGCAGTTGGTTCGTTAAATAACCTCTAATAATGGCTGGGGCACTCAACAGCAGTAAATGGACCACATAACCTAATACCCAACAACAGTAAATGGACCAAATTACCTAATACTCTGTATAATATAAATCTGAATAACGAGGCTATACTAATCCATTGTGCATGTGATAAACGCATGTACTGTCCTATAATGTTTGTTTTTAAATCTCATGTATTTTTTCTGAATCTTGTACACTTAATTTGAGATGAGGTGACAATTATGGGCTATTGAGCAATTTGCCATCATATGGGCAAAACACGGGGTAATACGAAAGGAAGAGTGAGAGACGATCCATTCTGTGGCTTAGAATAATACACAAAGTATGCATGATCACCAACACAAGATGGCGGACGGAAGTGACACAAACTAAGATCAGAATGAGTCACACTAGTCCTGCAGTACGTCCTGTTTCGTACACAGGAAATACATCCAAATGTAACGAAACAAAGGCAAGCCGACGGTGTATACATGTGCGGTTATTCGCGGTTTTGAAATCAAACGCGAGCGAAAGGCGGGAGAGATGAATGGACCACATGATGTAAGTTAAGATTTCTAATTTATAATCTAGGTGTTACAAACTGCGAATAGTAAAAAGATACATTATATTATATTGCAGTTAAGAATAATAATAAAATATAGAATCGAGACTCACTGAGGAACATGAACAATGTGCATGTTTTAAACAATAAAAACTGCTGATCCCGAGCAGAAAGATGTATCCTCAAAAATTTTGAAATTAGTAGCTCAGTAGTAAAGAAGTAGATAACGTACACAAAACAGTAATTAATCACTAAAAGCCTGTAAAATGGCCAAAACTGCCCTAATAATAGCAGAAAATAACTTGATATTGACTTTTCTGAAAATGGGTATTATGTTAGAGATTTTGTGTTACATCTGTTGACCAACAAAGGTCAGATCATATAAGTAAAATAGACAACGACCAACAACAACTAAGAAATACAAGCTCCCTCACAAAGACTGTCAAAGATACAACCAGAGTCAAAAGAAATTCAGAAGACATTCCGGGTGAGAAGGTTAGTAATAAACCTGACACTGATATAATTAATATATTGTATTTAAAAGTAATACAGACTGGTGACATATATTTATCCTTCGTCACAGTTTCGAGTTTGGAGGACAAACAAACATCAATACAGTTTCCTCCGAATGCACAATAGTAAGTGTGCTTTCTCTCTCAGCAGTGAAAATGTTCCAATTCAACTGAACGTTCAACACAGGTCAGCCTCTTACGGAAAGATGGGTCAGATTGACCCTGATTCATGTCCTTGTTTCCTTGTTTTTACATAATTGTTTTTACATTAGTGTTTGTTTTTTATTACAGTGACTTTGTGTGCAATTACCAAAGGGGTAAAAATTGATTTTGTACTATGAAAGAAATACATTTGTCCTGAAGACGCCCAAAGAAAGATAAAGACACTAGGGATAGTGTCTCATTTCAGGTCTGTGCCAAAACAAATGTAGACATATCCAGGGGATATAAATGACAACCCCACAGAGAGGATAAGAATAATTAACTCTCTGTATGAGCAACGGCCATCAAGAAATAGTACAAAGTGACAAAGGTATAAAGTTGTATGAAATTATGCAAATTGTCAAATTGTGTGTATATATATATATATATATATATGCCACTTACTCACCCCACTATTTGATACAATATCGCACTGATTAAGACATCTTTTTATTCTATGCATATGTGCCTTGTGGAAAGCGCACATGTTTTTCAATTTTTTAGCAAAAAGTACAAATGTATTTGATGTTTGAATAACATTTTTTTAAAAGTATGTATAGGATCTGGACATGATAAATATGTTGGGATTGAACAACCAACTGTTTATGTCGAGGTAGAGGTCTGTCCGGTACATAGCAGATTGAGACAGGGGTAGTTGACTTGTCTTGTGTGTGTGCCTCCCTCACCTTCCCTATGCAAGTTTAACCCCCCTTTGGCATAAAATTGGGAAACACCGATATGATTCCACTAAAATAGTGATGTACAGACTTTATTGGGGTCAGGGGTTAATCCGTCAGCAGAGAAAATGTGGCCGAAGAAATTCAATTTCTTCTTGCTGAACTGATATTTCTCGATGTGGAGCGCTAGGCCGGCATTCTGAATTGCAGTGCATGTCACAAGCAAGGCTGCGTTGTGTTCTTCAAATGATGTTCCAAATACAAGAACGTCATTGCTGTAATTCAGTGCACCCTTGATGGGTCTGATCACTTGTCTTGTGGCCTCCTGGAAATTCTTGGCAGCAGATGAAATGCCAAAATATAGGCGTCTGCATCGAAATAGGCCTTCATGGGTGGCGAGCGTTGTGATGCCTCTTGACTCAGCGTGCAGTTCCAACTGGTGGTACTCTTGAATCAAGTCAAGTTTTGAGAACATTATGGACCTGTTGAGTTGGACTATCATATCCTCTATACACGACATAGGGTGGTGCTCTCTTGGTATGGCAATGTTTGCCACCCTCATGTCCACACACAAGCATAGCCGTCCACCTTCCTTGGGGACAATAACCAAAGGGGACACCCACAGGGTGGGACCCGTAACCGGCTCAATGATGCCCTTGTTGAGTATTTGATTCAATTCCCTGGAGATGACCTCTTGGAGATGGAAAACCACCCTTCTAGGGTGTTGGGGAACAGGCCTGGTGGCTGGGTCTATGTGTAGTTTAACAGGAGGTCCTTTGAATTTCCTTAGTCCTGTGGACAGAAGGGGGAACCTCGTCTCTATCTCATCCTTGGTGATGAGGTTCGGGCTTGTGGAGGTGTTGATGGTGCAAACCATGCTCATTGTGCCACCGCCCACTTTAGTTGAGTGGATCACATCTCCTTCACGGAGGTGAATGTCGAGGAGGCCCAAGTGTGACGCTGTGTGGTAGCTGAGGAGGCATCGGCCTTTCTTCGGGCTCCTGATGATATGGATGGTGGTGTCCACTGTCAGACCCCTAAGCATGAGTTGGCATTTGAAATGTCTGATGGCGTGGGAGGGTAACGTTGCGCCTCACTGAAAAATCCTCAAGTACGTCTTCTCCAGCGTTGGTTTCTCTGGGATTTGCAGGAATTCTTGTTCCCCCATGATGTTAACTGTGGCACCAGAGTCCACCAGGAAACAGAATTGCCAGTTCCCTATCTTGGCCGGTATTCTCAGTGCTTCCCTCGCCTCCCTATCATCCTGGATGAGGTTGACATATTCATCCTGGTATGACTGGTCATAGTTGTGATAGGGTGCGACTTGTCATTGGTCCTCAGAGTCCAGATAATTGTGTGGAGGCTCATCATACTCATCTTCCACTCGAGGGGTGCATAGTCAGACTGGTGGTGTTCCTCCACTGCTCTTACGTATCGCCACTTACCAGGGTGGTAGAACCTACTTTGGTAGGACGGGACTTGCAGTGGCTGTCCATATGCTCTGTTCAGTGGTTGTGGGTTTATTCTTGGGGTAGGGAACAGTCTCCCTTCCCTACAGACAGATTGGAAGTGGCCTTCCCTCCCACAATTGGTGCATCTTTGCGAGAGAGCAGGGCAGGTCTCTTAATTTCCTGAATGTGGGAAAGCCATTCTGCAATGGTAGCACTGTATTTGTATTTGTATTTTATTATTTATATAGCGCTTTACACCAAAGCGCTTTACAGCATAACATCCAAAATACATTAACCATGGAACAGAGAAGTAATAAAATAAACATGATTCAAACCAGAAAAACAGCATGTAGAACAATTTGCATTTGGGAAGGAAGAGAAGAGGAGAGGTATGGGAAGGAAGAAAGGGAAAGGGGAGAGGGAGTAGAGAGGAGGGTGGAAGTCAAGGGGGCAGGGACAGGAAGATGTAATGGAACAGGAAGGTTCAGGGGAAAGAAGAGGAGGAAGGGGAGAAGAGTCAGGGAGTGGGGTGCAGAAGGAGTGTTTTTAAGGAGGAACGGAAGGAGGAATAGGTGGAGATGGAGCGGATTGAGAAAGGGAGCGAGTTCCAATGTAAGAGGGCAAGGAGTTGGAAAGAGCGGAAACGAGAGGAAGCACAGGGAGGGGGGTGGACAGAGAGTAAAAAGTGATCAGTGGAGCGTAGAGAGCGAGAGGTGGCATAGAAAGAGAGAAGAGAGGAGAGGTAAGGAGGGGCAAGCTCATGAAGAGATTTAAAAACGAGACAAAGGAAGTGGTATTTAAGTTGGGAGTGGAAGGGAAGCCAGCCTAGGTTGGCAAGTGAATTGGAGATGGAGTCATAGGGAGAGAGAAGACAGAGAGTGCGGACGGCGGAGTGGGAAAGGGATTTAAGAGGGGCGAGATGGGAGGAGGGGAGACCGAAAAAGATAGAAGAACAGTAGAAGAGGCGAGAAAAAATGAGGGAAGAGATTAAGAGTTTAGTAGCATGGAAAGTGAGAGAAGAATGGACTTTACGGATATTAAAGAGATGAAAGCGACAAGAGCGAGTAGTGAGGGAAATGTGGTAAGTGAAGGACAGGGAAGAGTCAAAGTAGATTCCTAGATTCCCTGCATGGGTGGAGATAGGAAGATCGGCAGGGGGAAAAGAATGGAAGGAGGAGGGAGGGAGGAGGAAGTGTGTTGGAAGGGGAAGAAAAGGACTTCAGTTTTGTCTGTATTGAGAGAGAGAAAATGCGATGACATCCAGTTTTTAATGGCAGAGAGACAGGAGGAGAGTTTAAGATGAAGGTCTGGGGTGAAGGAAGAGAAGGAGAGGAACAGTTGAGTGTCATCAGCATAGAAATGGTGAGAGATTCCAAAAGAGGAGATGAGAGGAGCGAGAAGGGAAGCATAGAGAGAAAATAAGAAGGGTCCGAGGACGGAACCTTGGGGAACACCATAGTTTAGAGGGAAGGTGGAGGATGTATGACCACCCCAAGAAACGACGAATGAGCGGTTGGAGAGGTAAGAGGAGAGCCAGTTGAGAACTGAGTCTTTGAAGCCAAAGGAGGCAAGAGTGTTGAGAAGTAAGGGGTGATCGACAGTTTCAAAAGCAGCAGAGAGGTCGAGGAGGACAAGGATTGAGGATTGCTTAGCATAGCGAGCGGTGAGGAGAGAGTTAAGGACATAGGTGAGGGCAGATTCAGTGGAGTGTTTGGGACGGAAGCTAGATTGGGAGGGGGGAAGGAGAGAGAGGTTAGAGATAAAGGTCGAGAGTTAAGAATAGGCAAAGCGTTCGAGTAGCTTAGAGAGGAAAGGTAGAAGTGATATAGGGCGAAAGTTGGACACAATAAGGGGATTGTCAGAAGGCTTTTTTAAGGATATGGATAATAGTGGCATGTTTGAAGGCAGTAGGGAAGGTAGCCGTAGAAAGACAAGTATTGAAGGAGGTTAGATAGGGGATGAGTAGGGGGTAAACCTTAGGAATAAGAATGGAAGGGATGGGATCAGAGGGGGCAGCAGTAGGGTGGGATTTGGATAGGAGGAGAGAAATGTCAGATGGAGTGATAGGAGAGAATTCAGACATGAAAGCCGAGGGGGAGGGCAAAAAAGGAGGGGAGAGGGAGTAAGAAGGAGAGCAGATAATCTTTTGACGAAGAGAACACATTTTTTCAGAGAAGAAGTTAGCGAAGTCTGAGGGAGAAAGAGGAGATGTGGAGGAGAGGTCAGGAGAGGGAGGAGAGAGGAGGCGTGAGAGGGTTTGGAAGATACGACGAGGATGAGAGGCTTGGGCGTGAAGAAGGTTAGAAAAGTATGAGCTTTTAGCAGAATTAAGGCAGGAGTCATATATCAAATGATAAGAAAAGTTGGAGGTTTGGTTAGTGAGAGAAGGGGATTTGCGCCAGGAGCGCTCAAGACGACGAAGGAGACGCTGCATGGAAATGAGATGAGGGGAGAGCCAAGGTTGAGAAGGCTTATGAGTGGGGGAGAAAGAAGAGAGGGGATAGAGTTGATCAAGAGTAGAGGTGAGAGAGGAGGACCAGGAGGAGAGGGCTAGGTCAGCAGGGAGGGAGGAGAAGTTAGAGAGGGGGGAAGGGATGAGGAGCAAGAATCAAGCAAGAGTGAAGGGTTAAAGTACCGAAGGTCACGCCGCATGAAGGAAGTGGTGGGGGGTAGAGAAGAGGGTGGAGGGGAGCAATAGGTAAGTGAGAAGGAAAGTAAAGAATGATCAGATAGATAAGTAGGAAGAGAGGAAACCGGGGAGGAGGAATAAGTAGAATTAAAGATGAGATCAAGTGTGGAGCCTGAGGAGTGGGTAGGAGAGGAGGGGAGAGAGAGAGAAGGTAGGAGTCAACAAGTGAAAGAAGAGGAGAGGGATGTGGGGGAATGGGAAGGTGGAGATTAAAATCGCCAAGGACAGTGAGGGGAGAGGGTGAGGGGAGATGAGGGAGAGGAGGTGGTCAAGGCCATCGTAGAAGGAAGAGAGGGGGCCAGGAGGTCTATAGATGATTAAGAATGAAATGGGGTGAGGGAATGAGAAGGATTTATACTGGTATTCAAGGAAGAGAAAGTAGGAAGGGATGGGGCGGAGGTAGAAGAGCGGTATTTAGGATGGAAGAGAAGACCAATGCCACCGCCATGACCAGAGGGACGAGAAACATGAGAGAAGGAGGAGGAGGTAGAGAGAGAGGCAGGAACAGTGGAGTTGTGAGGAGGGATCCAGGTTTCAGTTAGGCAGAGGAAGTGGAGGTTGAGCCAAAAGAACATATCTAAAACGGCAGCAGTTTTATTACAAAGGGATCTGGCATTCTAAAGAGCAATGTTAATTAAGTTAGAAGGTTGGCAGGGAGGGTGGAATGAGGGTGAGGCGACAAGGAGAGGAAGAAAAGGAAGGGGGAGAGCGGGGAAGGGAGTTGATTACGGGAATGGACATGAGGATAAGGGAAAGGATAAGGAGGAGAGGGAGGAGGGAAGTGGGGGAGAGGGGAGGGAGGAGGGGGGAGGGAGGAGGGGGGGAGTAGAGAAGGAGGAGGAGAGTGAAAAGAAGGAGTGTCAAGGAGGGAGAGGAAGGAGATAGGAAAAGGACCAGCTAGTGATAGTAGGAATAGGGCCAGGAGCAGACACGTCACCAAAGAGGATGAGGATGCTTGATATTCAGCTCACTGGAGAGACAAGGACGGAGGCAGAAAGAAGATAACACTGCGAAATAGGGAGACAGAACACAAAACACGTACTGGTGTGGTAAGTATGCAGGCCAAGGTAGACAATGGAGGGGCAGTAGAAGAGGGGATTGGAGGACAAGGTAGGAGTAGGCACAGAGCAGGGTCAGAGGCAGGAAGTCCAGGAGCATGTTAGGAGCACAAGGTAAGCAAGGTCCAGGAGTAAGAGGTTAATAAGGTCCAGGTCGCAGCGGGCAGAGTATGTAGGCTGTATGTAGGTAGTGAGCAGTGTCCAAGAGCAGGAGGTCCAGGAGCAGATCCAGTAGCAAGAGGTGTAAAAAGGACCAGGAGTAGGAAGTGAGCAGGGACCAGTCTGCAGTAAGCGGAGTAGGTAGGAGAGCAGGGACCAGGAGGAGGAAGTATCTAGGTAGTATATGTGGAGCCAGAGGAAACACTGCGTCAGGAGGTCAGCTGAAGCAGGCAGAGTAAGGCTCATGGGTAGAGAAGACGCAGCAGGTGTGGGGGAGTCACCAGGTGGAAGAGGGTGGGACACCTATTGTAGGAACGAGGGAGGGCCTGCGGTTTCGGAGTGGAGGTAGCAGCAGGCCTCCTGTAGAGGGAGTATTAGTGTGGCCAGATGGAAGGGAGCAGCAGAACCCTTAGTGAAGGAGCCGTGGAGGAGCCAGCGGCCCTGATGGTATGCAGCCGCAAGTCACCCGCAAAGGAGCCACGGAACAGGCCCCAGATGAAGGCAGTGGCGGGTGCTCACAGGTGGAGCCAGTGAGGAGCCAACGGGCCAAAGAGCCACAAGTCCTAGAAGGAGACCACAGGCCCCAGAAGTCCAAGCCCTGGAAGGAAGGCCGTAGCGGGCGCTCACTGAGGGAGAAGAAGAAGACCAGAAGGAGCCACAGAAAGAACACTCTGCGGAACAGGCCAGGGAAAGGGGCAGCGGCGGGTACTCACAGGAGGAGTCACAGAGGGGAATGCTCCGCTGAGCAGGCCCCACATGTAGGTAGCGGTGGGCACTTACAGGAGGAGCCGGTGAGGAGCCAACAGTCCGGATGGGTCACAGAGTAGCCCTAGAGGGAAGACAACAGCGGGCGCTCAGTGTAGGAGAAGGAGTCCAAATGGAGCCCAGGAGCGGTCTCAGGAGGGAAGCGGCAGCAGGTGTTCACAGAAGAAGCCGCGGGGAGCAGCAGACCAAGAGGATCCACGGAGCAGGCCCAGGAGTGAGGTGGGAGCGGGCACTCAGAGGAGGAGCCGCGGAGCATGCAGCAGACCCGAGGAAGCCACTGCAGGAGAAGGGGACCAGAAGGAGCCCAGGCGCAGTCCCAGGAGGGAAGCGGCAGCAGGTGTTCACAGAAGAGGTTGCGGGGAGCCAGCAGACCAGGAGGATCACGGAGCAGGCCCAGGAGTGAGGCGACAATGGGCGCTCAAGGAAGGAGCCGCGGAGCATGCAGTGGTCCGGAGGGAGCCACGGAGCAGGTCCAGGGGTGAGGCGGGAGCGGGCACTCACTGAAGGAGTCAGTGAGCGGGGATCAGGAAGGAGGTGGCGGCGGGAACGAGCACCACAGAAGCAGTCCGAGGAAACATGAGGAGCCTCGGAGAGGATCCTGGAGGGATGCAGCAGCAGAAACGGTCTCAGCCAGAGCAGACCAGAGCCAGATGGTGGGCAGTCACAGCCAGCTTCAGGAAGAAGAAGGTGGCGGCGGGAACGAGCACCGCAGGAGTAGTCAGAGGAAAGACAAGAGGCAGCCGGGACCAGCCGCTGAAGGAGCTGTGGAGCAGTTCATGGAGGAATGCAGCAGGGAAATGCTGTCAGCCAAGCAGACCAGAGCCAGATGGTAGGCAGTCCCAGCCCGCTCACTGAAACAGCCGCAAAGGGATCAACAAGGCCACGAGCACCGGATCTAAGAAGCGAACGGGCAGGCCTGAATGTCCATGAGAGCCGTAACTCTGGCAGAGGGGTCCAGATTGCAGTGAAACTCAGTAGGGAGGTGCTCAGGAGGTAAGAGTTTCCAGGTGATAGGTTAGATCCAAAGAAATTGTATAAAATGCTGACTTTTAAGCTTGAATCAGCCTGAAAGCGAGGAGACGTCCGTTCAGGCTACCGAGCTTCTACGCCCCCTGGTTTAGCACTGCAGCTGAGGTCTGGAACCAGGCTGGTTGGTAGTCTTGAACAGAGTGGTCACTGTGTCCCCTGGTCGCAGGGTCAATGACTGTACTGCAGCAATGAGATTGGCGCTGTCCTGTTTTGTTGCGGGCATGCCCATCATGGAGGCCGCTTGTGCATCAACTCTCTCAAAGATTCTCGCCAATTCGCTCACCTCGTCAATCGAGAGGGGCTTCTTCAGCAGTTGCTTCTTGAGGGCAGGCGATAGGCAACCTTCCATGACACATAGTCATACCACCTGTCCAATGAGAATGCATGAATTGGCAGTGGGTTCCCTTTACTTGAAGGCGGGTGATTAATTAATCCACGGTCTCTTCTGCTCTCTGCGTGCATTGACTGAACATGTATCTCTCGTAGTCACAACTTGGTTCAATTACAAGTTTTTTGTTCAGAGCAGTGATTAGCGAGGGGAAATCGGGTTGGTCTGCTAGTGGAATCGTCTTGACGATGGTTTTTATCTCTCTGCCAACAAAGTTGATGAACATGTTGTGCAAGTTGGGCGAGTTTTCTTCCCCTGCTGCTTTCACAAAATAATTAAAGTCTTCCATCCACTCGGCTCACCTTGGACCTTTGTCTGCCTGAGGAGTCATGGTGAACGGGAGTGGCATGCGCAGCAAAACAGTCTTGGACCTGGGCGTCGGGGGTGGTGACTCTTGGTTGCTCATGGCGGTTGGTGTGTCAGTTGAGGTACAAAGCACTGGTGTGGCTGATGATGTGCAGTGTACGTGAGCCCGAGTAAGTGGTGCACCCACTTATTTGCGCAGGGTGAAGTGTCCAGAACTGCTGTGGGTTAACGGGCTCTTGTCAAGGGGTTTGTACTCTTGTTTTGTTCCTTTGGGCAGGCATGCAGTGCTTTCTATGTGTTTACGTGTTTCTTACTTTGTTTTTTTTTTTTTTTTTTAAGAAAAGTGCACACTTGCTATATATAGCGTATGTGAAGTCCCAACTTGTTGAGAAAGTTCTTGCCTGGGGGCACTCAGCACGTGAGGATAGGCGCAGGGGGGGCAGTGGTGCCGTGATGTTAGGCTGGCAACCCACCTGCTGTGCGCACTGTGCTCCTGCATGTGCTCTCCGCCACGTGGGCTGCCGACTGCAGGAAAGAGAAGAACTGCTGGCGGATTTCCGTGCGGGTGACAATGAGGAACACCCGTTTGTTGCTCCGCCTTATGGAGCATCTGGAAAGAAAAACCAGACGTCGTGGACTGCCCGCCCGGGATCGGGTGGGGAGGATGGTGCTGAAGGATCGCTCTGCACGTGGGGAGATACATGGACTGCATATCAGCCTGGAGGGGAGGTATGGTGCGGTCGGATCACTCTACGACGTCAGGTGGACGGCATTGTGGCATCACACTTCAACAGTATGGAGCTGCAGTCCGCAGGAGAAGCACTCTCGTCGCCAGTTGTTACCAGGATGGGTATTTAAGAATAAGGACGCGGAGCCGAAGAGCTGGAAATATGTAACAAATAGTATCCTGTGGAACGTGGCTGGCCAATCAGAGACAGAGAGAGGATTGCTGGCTGAAACTATAAATCCAAGTCAGCATCCTATGATCCTGGTCAGCACCGCATCCCAGGGCACACCACCTCACTTCATACCCGGGCTCCACTTCTCACCCTTCGACCAACAGCATAGCCTCCCCGACCCGCCACCTCCTCCCCTGCAGCTACTTCCTCCTCTTCTGGGGTCTGACTGGTGTCTCATTCTCCCCTCAGGCCATGGAAATAAAAAACGAAAAACGAGAACCACTATGTGAACCCGGATTACATTCCCATGGCAGCTGTTTCCTAAAGGAGCTGTGCACTTGTCTGTATTATTTTATTCCAATCATTATTAGTACCTCGGGGCTGAGGCCTAGGCGCCTTATATTAATAATATCCCCTGCCGGGGATGTACGTAACGTAACGTAACGTAATGTAACGTTGTGGTAACAGCCCAGGGGCTAAGTTTGAATAACGCTTGCCTTTCTCTCCCTTCTTTGGTCTCTTATTGTGCAATGACTCCTCCACTCCACTCGGCGTACCTACTCCCTTTCTATTAGACCTGTCACCGTGTCCTGTGACTGACAGTAGCAAGAGGCCCTTCACTGCATAATGTGAAGGGCAGTGCATATACTGGCAGTATAGGTGGGTGCACCCTATCCCACGTTTGAAGTAATCATATGAATGCCTCTCTGTGGCAAAGAGTCCCATGCATGTGATGGACAGAGCTAGATGCAGTGCTGCATTCAGAACCGGCACTGTCACACGTTCTCTGTAAAATTGAGTGTCCTCACATTTTCAGACTTCAGAGCAGTGCTGGCGCCAGTAGGGATTTTCCAGTCCGATAAACCATCCTACAGGGAACAATTAGGTGCGCAGAATGGGGTCCGTTTCTGCTTATCTACAGTGCAGAAGAGGGAGCAGCACTGATGATACACGTTCATCATGGATGCAGTGCTTGGACCGCACCAGAGCATATCCTTCCCATGTGAAAGACACGCAAATCAGGGCTGCTGCCTTCCCTGCATCCTCCACCGAAGTCTGGAATATTCTCGGGCTGATTAAAAAAAGCTGCCCTTCCATCCATCACCAAGAAGTGCACATCCGAGCCTAACTAACCCAGCAGTCAACGGCCTGTCTCCCTACTACCCCAATTTTCTGAGAAGACGGAAGAGAGTGGTCTTCATCAGAATTTCCTGATAATGAGAGGTCCATCAGTGGGGAATCTGTAGCTGTCACTCAACTAAAATGGCAGTGGCCCACATCTCCAGCTTCCTCACTACCTACCACCATTACAAAACTATCTTCCTTCTCGTCCTGCCTTTCTCTAGCCTTCAACACTGCTGACAACCCCTATCTCCTTCCCATCCTCTTCAACCTCTGAATCCAGGATGCGACACTCATCTGGAAGGCCCCTACTTTTCCAATTGGTGATTTTCCATCTCATGGTACATGGAGACCTGCGCCTTTGCCTCCAGCCATCCCACGGTAGACATCCTCGAATGCTCTGACACTGATCTGCTACTATTTGCACTCTACACCTCCTTCATTGGTAAGCTCATCCACTCTTTGCTTACGATGTGAAGATTTTCTTCACTTTTCTCTCCTTTGTCCGCGACCTCTCCTCAACGATCACCAGCTGTCTTTTGGAAATCCATCACTGAATTACACTATCATGTGTCAGGGGTTAACTCCTCCAAGACTGATCTCCTTACGCCCACCCCAAGCTACACAGCATGCATATCCTTTTTGAAAGTCCACCGGTCTTAAAATATATATATATTTTATTTCTCCCACCTTCTCAGTCCAAATATATATATATATATTTATTCTCCCACCTTATCAGTCCAATCATAATATTTCATGATGGACTGTACCTGTGGCAATAACTTGTGAAATAACTGGGTTCAATTAACTTAATCTCTATAACCTCTGCAGATATTTGATAAAGAACCTGCTACCGTATATGAGGGTATATCTGTCAATCATTATTTCATAAAAATCCTATTTACACGCGGTAGGGGATACTTTATTCTTCATAATTCATGTATATACATTGTCGTCCCCTTTGATACCTATTCTCTTTCTTACTGTACTGTAAGAGATCTTCCAGTTGCTGACACATATTATCAACGTAAAACCTGTTGAATTAAAAAAAAGAATCACATTATTAGCACCTGCTTACGTGTTGCAGAAGAATAGTTTAAGCATTTTAATACAAACCATCTAAAAAAAACTATTTTTGGTATGCTTTAAATAAGCAGTATATGTGTTAAACCACAGTGGTGCTCAAATAAACATACTACCATAAACAGTTCCTTATTAGTTAATGTCTGTAAAGTGTCACAGGAATTCATTTGACAAAAAAAAATGATTTGTAAAACCAATCCCATCTTTTTATATTGCTACAGTGGCAGCTGGAATTCTGCTCTGTTCTCTCGTAAGCAGCCGGCATTGTGAGGTCACAACTGAAACATAATAACTGATTATTGCATGTATTTATTTATTGGGTATTTATAATGCACCTATACCTCAAATGGTGTTTCAAGATGCAACGAGATGAAAAGGGGAGGAGAGGGGGGGAACCGGGAAGAAGACAATAAAAACAGTCCTATGGCGCCTTGTCTTATTCGGATCATGCAAGTGCAGTAACAAGAAGTGCAGGGGAGTGGGGAGGGGGGATAGGGCGATTGTCGGTCAGAGCGGAATGTGCTAATGCTAAGGAGGGAAAGGAAGTGCAGGTTGGAATGGCGAGCGTGCAAATACTGGGGGAGGGGGACTGCCCTCTGGGCTAGGCGAATGCTGAGGGGAGGCCAGGTGGACACGTGCCAGGTGAAATGAGAGTGGAGGTTAAGAAGGTCCATGTGCTAAGTGCTGGATGTGCTCAATAGGGGTGCAGGCCCAGCCAGGCTAGTGCAGGGGGAGGGAGCTGGAGTGATGCCATGTTCTCATTACAGGTCAGTAGTGATTTCAAAACTACCCTGTAACACGAACATTATTTCCCTTGAAATGTGGCAAGTGGTGGAAGATGCACTACCTTAACATCACCTTTGACATCACATAATACATCATGCATGACATTACTGGAAATGAGAGCCTGTCATAACAGCCATGTCCTGTTGTCAATTTACCCCGGTCTTAGTCAAAGGCCATGTCCTAAGCCCTAGCAAGCCATCCAAGGTAGCCATGCTGTCTAGCCTCTGGCCCCTTTACCGATATAGCATGCTTATAGGCCACTGGACATGACCTGTGACGATGACCACTGGCCACAATGGCCTGCAGCGACATTACCTCCATAACAGATCCACAGTACATTTTCTGCTAGCATGAACTACACATGTATCTATAAAAGTTCTAGGTCATGTGTTTTGAAATAGAGCAGGAAAATGTTTTACTCTGACATGTAGTTTCCCAAGATATATTAGGTGCTCTCATATGTGATGTCATCAGTGTGCTGTCGTTCCCAGTTATGCCATCAATGAGACAATAAGTGTTGTCATTTATGATGCCATCTGTGATATCATCAGTGTGCTCATAGAATGCACAAGAGGGGGGATCAGATTTAAGGTAGTGTAGCTTCCAACATTTGCCAAATTTCTACGCTTTTGCTGCTTTAAACCATCCCCTTAATGTCATTTAAACTAAAGGGTGTGTACTGAAGTTCAATGGTTGTGTTGAATTTTAGTTTCAACTTAGTGCTCTCTTAATGAAAGACATTTTCTGAATGTTAAGTTTATTTTTTACTGTTTCTCACAACAATGTAGAACTGTTTCTTTTTATAGCCTCACAGAAGTCAGTTTCAATAGTCTTAGTATGTTTCTAAGCTACACACAATGGGAGTGTTCCCTAATGTGAATCTGGGGGCAACTGGCCCTGCTCTGTGGCACTTTGCAATGATGAGGAACTGGAATGAGCATGTGTGCCGTGTTG
This sequence comes from Ambystoma mexicanum, assembly GCF_040938575.1. Taxonomy (NCBI): domain Eukaryota; kingdom Metazoa; phylum Chordata; class Amphibia; order Caudata; family Ambystomatidae; genus Ambystoma; species Ambystoma mexicanum. The sequence goes on along the minus strand of NC_090930.1, from coordinate 1,102,673,531 downwards.
GGTGTTCTAGCATGCATTTTGAAAAGATGTTTTTGTGACATCATTTTTCAGCACATTGAAATTAAACATTCTTGTTAATTCTCACGAGAATAACTCACGTAGGCGAACAATAAGAAAAGCCTCACTTGCTGCAATGCACCATGGCACATATTTAAATGATTTTGGTGCCATGGCACCCTTTTCTTCCCCAATATTTAAAGAAACTGCTGGATGGATTTACACCTTACCCAGACAGGGCACATCTGCACTGCTTAGTGTGAAACATGTTTTGAATTTGGAGCAAATACGTCCAGCGGTTACCTGTTCAATGAATACATGGGAAAACCGAAATAATAGATGACAAACAACTTTTTTCCAATGCTTTATAACATTTAAACCATTTGATGAATTTGCACCACAAATTTCAAGATTGAGGTGTTCAGAACAGAAGACATCTTTGGAAAATTCCATACAGATACATCAAACGAGTCAAAGTTTTTAGCAATAGATTGTTAGCAAAGTAGCTGGGTCAAACGCTTCACCTCAGCTATAGCGCCTAAACTGTCACCCAACATATGTTTAGTTATTTCTAAGTTAGCTTCCCCATAGAAAGTGCACATTTTGGGTGGCTATAACTTTGGCACTGATCGAGGAATCTGCATGAAAATGTTCAAATGAAATATAAATCCGACTTTGAATCTTTTTTGAAAGTCTGATGCTGTTTCATCAAAGGAGGCAAAGTTGTAGCGGTGGTTCCAACATTTCTGAAATCCAGATGGACTTCAATGTCAAAAAGAATTCAGTTACAGTTACACCTACACCCTGAGCCAGAGAATTGATTTTCACAAAACCTGCATTGGTAGGGTGGCCTAGTCCAAAAAGCGTGATTTGGTAAACATTTAGTGTTAATCCGCTCAAAGGATTTTAAAGAAAAGTGCCCAAAAATGTGGTTATAAAATGTGTGATATCTTGATCCTGTCCACAGACTCAGTCACTGATTCAGTGTCCCAGATGCCTCTGGACCAATCAGGGACACATGTAATGTTCATGGAATGTTATGTTAAAGTGGTTATTGGTCATTTGAGAAATGTCATGTATGTCAAAATGTTTTAAAAACAACAATACACTTTGCAGGTTTGTTTTGAGTTTCTACTAGTCTAGCGCTTGTGCACAATTTCTATGCATTCACTTTATTCACTGTAATGTGTCGTAGGTATAGTCCACACGGTTTGCTTTAGATACCATTGTGATTTATTGAATATGTACTGTTCACCATGAGTGGCCAAGCTTTTTAATACCTGCAATTCTTGGGTGTTGAGGTTTGTATGTCCTCTCTTAATCCTATTTCAGTTGTGGTCTTCCATTTTCTCCAGATCTCTGGCAACAGTTTTAGAAAAAATGTCAATGGCATTATCCCCCTGTAAAGTGGGGGTACATGTTGATTTCTTCTTGAGTTCTTTCCAGTGTCCCACAGTACCAGAATGGGGGTGTTGTGGCCACTGGGCCAGGCCACAGGCCAGGTCCAATGTCTGATGTTGGTTACCTTGCTGGGCTGGCAAGATAGCTGACACCCATGGCCCAGGGTTTCAGGCCATGGATAGGGGGAGCCCAATAACTCATTATGGTATAGTGGGCATTGCGGCAGGCTACCGGCCAAGTCCAGTGGCTTTTGCGGGTGGCTTTGTAGGGCTTATGCGCAATGCCAAACCTCATGCCCCAGGCAATTTAGCCATAACATTCAACCTCAGCATGCGCTGCTCCAAGTGGCAAACATCAATGTGCACATTATTGGTTGAAATTTGGCAATTTGGCATTCACACTTGAAGGTTACACCAAAGTGATAGTTGAAGAGAGTGTTAAATTTGGATTTGTAGTGAAGTGTTAATACTTCTGAGTTTTATGGTTAAACTATTGTATACATACACATAATATATGGATTTGCTATCACATGAATGCACTAAGTTCCAACAGCTCTTCATCATAGTGAAGTGCTGGCCAAAATATCAATTTTATTGCATACTTCTGTAATTGCCATCGTTTTATAGATCACCCACCCAGGTCTAACGTTTTCATGTGACGTTTCAGAGTGAGTGCCAAATTGACCATTTCAGCCAACAGTTCTGTGACACGGAACGGAGACAGTTCTTTTAGCTGTAGGGACGTGGTGTCTTTGGATCTATCGGCTGCTTTTGAGACCTTGGATCACAACATTTTACTTTCACACTTATCAACTTTTGGGTTCAGCACAGGCTATTAATTGGTTTAAGTCATTTTTAGAAAACTGGTGTCAACAAGTGAAAGTCAGTTAATGTTTGTCAGACACGTAACCTCAAAATTGCAGGTTCTACAAAGCGTCTCCTTATCATCTCTTCTGTTTAACATCTTCATGCAACCACTGATGGCAATTCTGAGAAAACATGATGTTGGCTTCCAATCATAGGCCAACGACACAAAAATCTATTTAAGATCGGGGAAACCTGAGAAATCTCTCCCAAACGTAGGCCAGTGTCTGGAGGAAGTGGGACATTGGATGACCCATTACCGGCTAAAACGTAACCCAAGCAAGACAGATGTGACGCTATTCGGCCCCCTTCACCTGTTACCTAAGGATGCCGAGTAGCTCTCTCTTCCATGCTTCTTGGGTATGAAGTTGAACTATGCACTCAAGATTAAGAACTTGAGCTGCATTTGGCAATCTGATCTACGTGTAATAGCCAGGTAGGGGCCAAATTGCAGTTTGTCCTTCACTCTTTGCACCTCCTCTGTCTGGCACTGCCTTATATCCCACCCCAGGATCATGCCGCATTATTAGGGACCTTAATTAATTCAAGATTGGACTCTGGTAACTGTATGCTAGCTGGTATAACCAAGAGCCAGTTAAATAAGCTGCAAATAGCCCAAAATACTAGAGTCATAATTATTTTGGAAGCCCCTAAAGCCGAATCAATCTCTGCGCTGCGTCAATCCCTACACTGTCTTCTGGTCAAACAGAGAATAGACTTCAAGATCTTGTGTATACTTTGTAAATGTTTACATGGTCTTGCCCCCAAATACTTACCTGAGAAATGTATCTGGTACAACCCTCTTTGCTTTCTGTGTTCAATTGAGAAACTACTGCTTGTTATTCCCCCTTCTCTTTGTGTTACCAGAGGTGATAAGCGCTTTTCAGTCTATGGTCCAAAATGTTGGCATTCTATCCCTTGGACGACTAGGAATCTCAAAGGGCTGACGCAATTTAGGAAAGCACTAAACACTTAACTGTTCAACTAAATTTAAAGCTAATTATACGGACTAACTTGGTTCTCTCATGTTGCAATGACTGAAGCCCGATTGTGATCTGCGCCCAGATGCCGTTAATTCTGTTCGGCTGCGCGGTATAAGTAAGTCAAAATCAAAATCAATCATTGGTGCTTTCAAATCTCTGTGTCGTGTGACAAAGGTCCCAGCCTGGCTCTTAGGGTGAGGGTTGGGGTGACCATGGAGACATGTGATGTAGGGCTCAGGGTTGGTGAGTGGAGCATCATCTGGTCTACCCCACCAATAATACGGTCTATCCCTCTGGCCAACTAAATCGTTCATCCTTTTGTGGTCGATTAATGAGTATTAACTTTGGTTGGGTGATAATTGCATGTTAAAATGTTCTATTTGAAGCGCTTTTGTGAAAGTGCTGTAAGTTTCAAATCATTAGCATGACATATTATTATGGGCCTCATTACACGTATGGCGGTAAGGATTTACCGGTACTGGTAAAATACTGGTACTGGTAAATCCTTACCGCCTTACTACGAGGTCCCTTTTCGGGTTGGGGGATTTAACGCCTGCTTTTTGCAGGCGTTAAAAACCAACCCACAAAGGGACCCATGGAGCTAATTACGGTACCGCAATTTGCGGTACCGTAATTAGCGCCTTCCCCATTCCCATTGAGCCCTATGGGGCAAAAATGGGAATAGGGACGGGCAATGGTGGAAGGGGGAATTACCGCCCCTCCAACCTTGGAATGGGGCGGTAATTCCCCTTTCCGCCAAGGCGGTGCCGGTATTTTACCGGCATGAACCATGGCGCTAATAGCGCCATGGTTCTCCGCCATCCGTGTAATGAGGCCCTATGTGTTATATAAACTACTGTTCTTAGACATTACATTTATGTTCATGTAAGACATAATGATCAAAGGGCGAGGCTGAAAAAGGCTTGCGGGTCCTGCTTTAGATCCTCCTCAGCTCGCCGTTAGGTGACAGGATCCTTGCTTTTCTCAGGCCTTCAGTTGCATGCTCTGGACATTAAGGAAAGTCCTGGGAATCACTTTTCCATCTTGTCATTTCAAGCTTGAACGTGGGGCGAGTTTACAGCACTAAAAGCAACATGACGTCAGGGGAGGCAAGGATCAGAATTTAAAGGGATTTACCTCAAAACAATGAACTTTTTTCTTTTAACTCATTTCTGCGCCAATGTATGTGGGGGGAGACCCCCGAACCGGCCCCCCTGCGGCATACCTTCCACCTGAATTTAGACCCCACCCGCATCTATAATTTCGGTTAAATTCGATGTTAAAAATCCCATGTTATGGGATTCGCAGTAAAATGGTTTGGTGTTTTGGTACAATACCGTTAACAGAACCCTCAATGCTCTGGAACACCAAGTTTATGCAGCCATGTGACATGGCTGTAAACATACAAATCTTGTACTTTTAGAAAAGACAATGCATGAAGTTTACAAAAACTATTGGGGTTTAAATTATGTTTTTATATGAAATCCAAATATATAGTGTTTTCCCAGATAAACGCTACCAAAGAAGGCATGAAACTTCAGACTGACCTGCCTCTCATACTGTTGGGGGCATGCCTTAGTGATCAGGATATTTATTGATAAACATCATCATCATTGTTTATATATATGGCTAAGTGACTCGTGTGTGGTTGGTTGGCCTCCACCATTTTCCACAGAACCAGGCCCATAAGGTTTCAATGTGATGCTTACTCTGTGGGGCCGGTTAAATAACCCCAAAACACCTTAGCTTCATTCATTTGACTCCGCTCCCCTGCAGTACTCTGACCACCCAGCAGTAACTATGTATCCTGCATATTACATCAAATAACCAACGGGGGATTGGGACCCACCTTGCTTTATTGCCTCGTTATATAATGCGTTTAATATCCTGAGGTCTCTAATCGCTGACCTGGGGAATCGAACCTTTGTTGCTCCACATCGTCTTGCTTCCAAGGCGAGCACGTTGCCCCTGAGCTATCCTCCCGGGACTGGGTGTAAAGCACATGCATGCCACTTAAAAGCCTCCACTGGGGACTTTTGGGAATGATGAGGTGGATGAGAAGACATCTCCAACGTTCCCTTGTCAGGCGTCGCAGCACACCCAGAGCTGTTTTTGTGTTGCATTCTGGCACGTGTAGTCCTGTATTTTCAATTGAAAAAGGCAAACTAAAAGTCCTATCTAGCCAAGAATATAACACATTACGTTGTGGGCGTCTCATCAGAGGAGTATATAGGGCAGGGCCTGAGTGGGCAAGGCCCGCCCAAAATCTGTAAATGCCCACTCAGCAGCACTGTGTGGGCATTTACAGATGTTCATGTGACTGCGGTGGGCCCAATTACATCCGCTGAAGGCCACACTTGTTAGACAGCCCTGGTTACGCCTCTGCGTCTCATGCATAACATGGGGCAACTCGCCAGCCTTGTAAATTATCTACATTTTGACATAACCTGTTTTTAGGTAAGATTGGTAGAAGTTTATCTTGCTGTTTGACATCTTCTCCATCATGCAGAATGACTGCAGTCTGCTGAAAGTTCTGTTAACAAATGTTCGAGGAGTCGGTGGGGTTATCTACATTGGGGAGAGATTGGTGAATTATGCTTTTAAAGGCATGTTTTGTTACCCAGCTGCTTTGTACATTGCTGAGTGTTCCATGTTTGTGCTAGAGTGACCAAACATCCCCGTTTTGGCCGGTCGGTCTGGGAAGTATGCCCTCTGTACGGAGGCTCTCGTCATTTATAAAACCCCATTCTGGTTTTGGGACAGGGGGGTCTAAACTCTATGTACAGTGCTCATTTAGCCATAGCATTTGTAAACATTATAATAGCTTCTCAATTCGACGTTACCACTCAAGTCAGATCACTGCCATCCAGGGGTGGGTTCGATCCCCCAACCTTTCTGGTAACAATCACATGCACTAACTGATTATTCCACAGAGACGTATTGGCGAATTATTATATTGCAAGGCCTGTAATATCAATCAGACAAAAAAGCGCCTTTGTATTTTGTTTGTTGTTGTTTGATTGTTAGGCGCTTATACAGCAAGTAAAATACTGTTTCGAAACGCCCACAGGGCGAGGGGAGGGAACACGGGAATTAAATATATTACAAAACAAAATGTTTAATAAGAGAAGTGGAGGGAAAAACGACGAGGGAGATCCAGTGACAAAAGAGTGATTGCAGAAATCAATGAGTGCAGGGGCAAGAGGGCCAAAGTTATCCTTGATGGTCCTGGATGAGCAAGTGGAAACCTGTTTAGAAGAGACCTTTAGGGAGCAGACAACTCTGGTAACTTCTTCAGGTGTGATAGGGTAGATGGAAGAAGGAGGGGCGTGAGGGGGCAAGGGAGGCAAGGTGGTGCGGAATGGGTTGGGAGGGTGGATAGCCAGGGTGTTTAGGATGGTTAGGATGTCCTGAATTTTGGTGTTGAAGTGTGTCGCCAGTGTGTTGCAGTGGGCCTTGGAAGGAGAAGGGGAGGAGTAGACTGCAGAAGGGTTGGCTAGTTCCCTGCAGATCTTGAAAAGTTCAGCCGCATTGTTGGATGCACTGGAAACCTGTGCCTGTATGTGGGCTCTTTTTTTGGCATGGGTGGAGAGTCTGTATTGCATTTGGAGCAGATGGCAAGCCAGTTTGTCAGAGGATGAGCATGAGGTTTGCAACTTCCGTTCTGCCACCCTGCACTTTAATTTCAGGGCTGCAAGTTTGGAGTCGTACCAGATGTTACGCTTAGAGGAAGGTTTCAGGCGGATCCAAATGACTGGTGGAAGAATGTCAAGAGTATTGGTGATGGAGAGGTGGAGGTTGCTGAGCACAGAGTCAAAGGTAGAATCTGAAGTAGAGGTTGAGGGGGGGTGAAGGTGGAAGTGAAGGCAGCAGCTGACACTCGTTATATCGGGCAGATGTTAGTGAATGAGGTTGTGGGTGATTTTTGGGGGGTGATGAGACCTATGTGGGAGAAGAGGAGAGAATGCTCTAACCAGGAGAGAGGGGCGACCTGTGGGGGGAGAGAGAGGTCAGAGTGTATGAGGGCATCCAGAGTGTGTCCAGCTAAATGGGTTGGCCCAGAAGGGAGAATGGTGAGGGAAAGAGGTGCAGAGGTCAGTGAAGAGAGTGGATGCAGAGCCAAGGAAGTCCAGTTGGATGTTGAAATCACCCAGGAGGAGGAGGTTAGAGGAGGATTATACTAAGGAGGAACAGAAATCAAACCCTTCAGAGAGGAATAGGGTGGTGGCACCTGGATGCCAGTAAATGGTGGAAATGGTCATGGTGGAAATGGGAGAGATGACCGACTTGCAAACCCGGCTTTCAAAGGAAGTGTAGAGCTGGGTGGGTAAATTGGAAGCAGGAACCCATTCATGGAAGATTAAGGCAACCCCCCACCAGTGCAGTGTGGTCGCAGTTTGGGGATGATCTTGTAGTCGTCAAGGAGGAGGGAGTCAAAAGAAGCTGGCATTGAACCATGTCTCGGTAGGAGCAAGAATGTCGAGGTCAATGTCTTCAAGAAGAAGGCAGAAGTCAGAAGAGTGTTTGTTTGCTGAGCAGGCGTTAAGAGTTGCCAGATGGAGGAAGTTTCTGCCGTTGAAGGTTTTCTGGGGTGGGGTACAGGGGTGTGGTACACCAGTCAAGGAGGGAGAGAGACATTAGTAGGGGGAGATGCAGGTGAAGGGAGTAAGTTAATGAGAGAAGGCAGGATCCTGTCAAAGAGAAGGAGGTTGGGTTGTGGACTCTGAACCAGTATAGTGCCCGTGTGATAGACATCAAAAAAGCAATGTGAAGATGAGAAGCCAGCCAAGAGGACTTCCCACTTGGTGCCACCATTAATGGTAGAGGATGTGGAAGGAGAGAGATTGGAGATGAGATGGGGGGTCCATAGATCTGCAGAGGGAACAGAGAAGAGGATATCAGTGAAATCCTCTCTGGAGGAAGCACTGACATAGGTGTCTGCGATGGGAAGTCCAGGGTTTGGACTCAAGATGTCTTTTCTGTGCTTTTCCTACCGGACTTCGTGACAGAGGGGGATACGTGATAGTTTAGCAGTTAGAGAAGATCCTCAGATGGAGAGAGCCATAGGAATGAAAGAAGAGTGGGTGCACAGCAAATTTCTAGCTGAACTCACAAGGTGGCCTAGCAAAAGTAGTCACAAAAGTGTAAATGCAATCCAGAAAGGTATAGAATTTCAAGAGACAAGAGCTGCACAGATGTAAAAGTGCACACAACCTAAATTCGATTTTGTTTAAGGGAGGCACAAATGCAATGAAAGAGAGGTGGACAGATTTAAAATTACACACAACCTAAATTCAATTTTCAAATCACATTTTTTTTGCAACAAGGGGCACCAAATTTGATTTCAGTTAAAGGAGGCACAAATGAAGTGAGAGGAGATGTAGGTTAGTTGTGTGACGGGAGGCAGAGAACATATGCACAGTGAGAGGTCCAGAAAGATTGGTGGAGGTGGCAATGTAGAAGTTCAGCATTCACTCACATTTTAATACTGCAGGGAGCGTGGATGCCCAAGGATCAAGTCTGGAGACAGAGACATAGGGCCTCATTCCGGGTATGGAGGTAGTCATTGCGCTATTTGCGCCATGACTACCTCCCATACCGGTACCGACTCCGACCTGGTTCAATGGGGAATTACCGGTCCATTCCGACCCTGGAGGGACCGGTAAGTCCCCATTGAAAAATCCATTCCCCACTCCCAGTTGAGCCTCTGTAGGGCTCAATGGGAATGGGGAAGTAGCTAATAACGGTTCCGCAATTTGCGGTACCGTTATTAGCTCCCAAGTCCCTTAACGGGTCACGTCCATAATGCCTGGTCAGACCAGGCATTAAGGGAGGGACCCGCTAAGGGACCTCGGAATAGGGCACAAAGGGTTTACCGGCACTGGTGTCCTTACCGGTGCCGGTACTCCCTTTGCGCCCAACTCGGAATGAGGCCCATAGTTTGTGGAGAGGCCCCCCTCAGCCCAGACAGGCTCAGACAGGGCCTAACCAAAGCCAACTAACAGTCAAAGCCAAATGACAGTTTATATCTAGGTGAATGTCTGTAATCCACCACTTCTTTTGGGCAAAGGAAATACATGTTCACAAAGCCAGACCTATTGACTTTCTCAATCCCTTTTTTTCTAGTGTGAGTGACATGATTATATTTACCAAGATGGCTGACTGAAGTGTTATGGCATTCTGTGTCATTTGTACTTTGACACTGCATTTCTTTAGAGGGATTGGTAGATTACTGAGCAATACATTTCCTTGCAGGAGAATGTGTCACAATTTTCGCTAACAAACTATAATTAATGTAGTGGGTTTAAGGGATGGGCTGTGGGTGGACTCCACCCCCGCATATATATGTGGCAAAATGAACCTGAAAAAAAAAGAAATTTGATGAATTCTCCTAGAAGGAAATGTATTCGACCAAATCAAGCGAAGCCTCTTTAGATATCCCTCTTACAAGGCATTATAATATTCCAGGTGTGTACATATGAATAGATGGTTCTTCCAGGTCCTTTGCAGCTACAAAAATCTTGAGTCATAGAAGTTCATCTTCCAAAGTAACATTTTCACCCTTTGTTTTGTCAGATTGCTGATGGTTTCTTTAATGGCGGGAGAGTGGTAACTAGGTATTTTCATTAAATCTGTTTTTGGGTAGTCCAAGTACAATCAACTGTATTTTGGACATGTTTAGTCATAGCTATGTCTGGTTGATCCAAGATTGGCTATTAGTGAAGCAACCTTGAAGATATTGACCCTAATTGAAGTGTCAATTCCTAGGGCAAAAAGAAAAAGGGGTAATCAATAACGGATTTCAGGCCCATTCTACAGCCTGTACTAGGATGTATCCAAGAGGTAATATAGACATTGAAAATGAATGGGGATAGTGCAGACCCTTCAGGAGCCCCACAGATGAAAATTCCAGGAGCAGCTTTACAGACCCAGAAACCAATGCCCGACTGAATGTTATCCAGATCCTTTGAAGTTAACTCTGTCTGGACTGCAGAGTGTTATGGTCCACCACACCAAAAGTTGTATTCAAATTCATCAACATCATAATTCATAAAAGACCCTTGTCTGCATGTTCTACGATGTTGACCCATACGTTAGCGAGAGCAGACTGTTCTATGTTATTGTGGGAAACCCACTGTAGGTAATGCACAAGGCAGTGCTGATCCAAGTGCAGCTGTTATTGATGGAATGTCAATTCCAAATACATTTTGGAGCCAGTGAAAGGATTTGTATTATCCTACTGTTCAATGGCTTTATAGATATCATATTGTTATATGTTCTGAAAGGTTAACACAAATAAACAGGCCTTGAACAAGAATGAGGTGGTTGAAAGATGATCCTATACGGAGAGGGCATTAATGAAATCATCTTCAAAAGAGCCATCATAATTGTGGTTCTTTACTGCATTATTGTAAACACATTCGACTGCCGCAGACTTGTTTTAGCTGTGCGATCTTTCTGTTTTCGTTCTCATACTACCTGCCCTGTTTGAGCCGGACCACACTGCAGTGGAGAAGTGACCAGCATGTGCACAGTCACATCTCAATACAAGTGCATATTATTTAGTTTATGGGATATAGCAGCCCACAAAGGAGTTGAGGGGAGACAGGTGACACCACATATTCCTGGTTTTATTTCCTAGGATGTGCAGGATATGGAGTTCAGAGAAAATATTGAGTGGGGAAAGGTGACAGGAAAAAATGAGGTATGCTTTGTAGATTAATTGAGAGAAAGTGGAATAAAAGAAAATTTGCCAAGCGGCAGGAAACGGCAGGTCCTATTTTGTGATTGTAAAAGGAAACATATACACAGCATATATTGCGGATGGGTTATTAATCTATAACTCGAGGTTTTCCACCTGAGGAATCCTGGTGCACCAGAGACACCTTGATGAAAATGTATGACTTTTGTATACGATGAAGGATCCACACCGGCATATTCTTATGGGCTCTCTACAGCTTTAGTATTTAACCTGTTTGAGTATCTAAAGCCCAGTAGACACTTTTCAGGAGGTGTTCATATCAAATGTGGGTATCTGTAATGGATACGGTGATTATTACAATGCCATTGTTGTCAAGAGATTTTTTAGGTGTGAGGGTCTCGATTTTAGGAAGCAGTTGGACAATCTTTAGTCTTCAAAGCAACTGTAATTTTGGTGTTTGTCTCAGGGTGGTCAGTGGGTTTTTCCAGAGGCTGGCTGCCGATGTAGGCAAGATAGATTGGGGTGTAGGTCTGGTGACATGTGATTCTTTTTGAAGTGTCTTCAGTCAGGAGCCAGTGAAAGTGTTGGCGGCAGGTTACTTGCTTGTGGAAATGATGGCCCTGGAGAACAAGCAATATACATTATCTATCGTTCTGACGAGGGCTGTCATGGAACTGGTGCATCCTTCAGTACCGTCAAGAGGATGTGGGGGTCTGAAAGATTCTTCATTTATCCAGGGCCAACAGCGGAACACAAAACCAATAGTTCGGCCAGTTTTCAGGCTGAGTTCAGCAAACTGAAGTCTGTAACAGGTTTCTATTTAAAGAGATACATAATCAGCCCCCCCTACAAGTAGTCTCGAAAATGGGGCAACCGCGCAACACTGAAGTGAAATAAGCATTAATTGTCTAGCCAACAAATAGGATAGTAATTTAAATGTTTACTGCTGAATCCTCAAGGTCAAGTTATCATAACAAACAGAGAAAGATGTAATCCTATCCACTTTAGTAGGAGACATAGCCACGAGTTGACTCTGTGGTGCATATCACTGATAAGCATTGGCTGAACTGTTATTTTAGTCGATGGATCACTAAGCGTAGAAAATATTGGGTGACGATCCACCATTACTGAGGGTTCATTCAAATGAATCAATGAAGGAAACTGACCAGAGCGTTCTACCCCCAGGCCATTCTCATACGCGCATGCCGCAGAGAAAACCACAGGCACAGTTTCCCTTTAGAAGGACAAATGATATATAGATTGAACAGGGTGTGCAGCAGGATATCATTTTTCAGTCTCCCCTTTACCAAACTGCATACACTACATTCTGTGATAGTAGCACTGGATGCCATACCCCCGGATAAGAAGTTGGCCTACATGGGAACAAAATATCTCTGAATGCACAGAACATTGGTAGACCATGCACACATCTTTTCTGTTGAGCCATCACTACCATCTAGAAAGACAATACTTTACCTTGGAAAAATGGGCAGTAGAGAGAAAGGCACTCACTTGTAAGGCACTGCTAGGTTCCCCCATCATTGAGTTGTGATTGTTAACAGCAGGTTCTGCAACATAGGATAGTTATCCAGACGAAGGACTGACACATTATTACCCCCATACCAGGGTAAACCTTAATCTATATTGCAGGGGAGAACACAGAAAAGGCATGCCATTGACGGCCCCACAAGCTAATGGTAACTTACAGTTCGGATGAAAGGGGCTACCCCAGATATCACTATGGAATGGTCACGAGTCTACTTTTCCGAGGTTCACTATTTTACTGGTTCAATATATTTATGAGAATGGCAGCAGTGGGCTGTTGTGGAAGGATTGGTAAGGGTAATCATCTCCAAGAGGAGGGCATGCCATACAATGCAGCATGTGTCATTCAAGCAGGTCCACTTTGGGAAAACCACAAGTAAGGACTCTTTCAATGAGAACTCCATATTAGAGTGGCAAAGGGATCGTCTGAATGATATTTGACATAGCAAAGTACTAGCTGCAAATACCAGCATAATTATCTTCAGAAAGCACGTATTTGGCATTCCAAACACAGTATGCTCTTGAGAGAACAAAATAGTGCCTTCGGAAGCAGGTTACAGAAATCAGGTAGTGATGGCAGAGGGGTTGGGTCATATGACCGGGGCAGTTTTACAGAGCTACAAAATATAAGCAAAGGGAAGTACAGTAACTTAGCCATTGGCCCATGATTGTAGGTCAATCATCGAACTAAAACCAAAAAACGGATGGGTGGAAGGTTTTAAATAAAACTGAATCACTGGCATTGCTCTGGGCAACCTTCCACACCATTTTTAGCCGGTGCAGCGCCATTGCAAAAGGGGTCCAGCCATATGCAAATCAGTCAGGTGCTGCCACCAATGGAAGCAGCCCTGCCCGAACTGCTAGGCCAGATCTCTTCTGCACGGAAACACAAACAACCCCAGACATGTTTCGGCCTTGTTGGGCCTCCTCGGTGAGGTGCAGCTTGGTTCACTATGGTGCAGCGAGCAAGGTACCCACGTCTGGGCATACCCTCTCTCACACGAGGAGACAAACTAATACCAAAAAAGTGATGGGTGGAAGGTTTCAAATTAATCTGAATCATTGACATTGCTCTGGGCAACCTTCCACACCACCGTTTATTTTCCCGTGTGCACCTTTGCAAAAGGGGTCCAACCATATGCAGATCAGTCAGGTACTGCCATCAATGGACGCAGCCCTGCCCGAAATGCTAGGCCAGGTCCCCTCTGCACGAAACACAAGCAGTCCAAGACATGTCCTGGCCTTGTTGGGCCTCCTCGGTGAGGTGCAGCTTGGTTCCCTATGGCGCAGCGAGCAACGGACTCACGTCTGGGCATACCCTCTCTCACATGAGGAGACAAACTAAAACCAAAAAAGTGATGGGTGGAAGGTTTCAAATTAATCTGAATCATTGACATTGCTCTGGGCAACCTTTCACGCCAACTTTTTTAGCCTGTCTGCTCCATTGCAAATGGGGTCCAGCCATATGCAAATCAGTCAGGAACAGCCACCAATGGAAGCAACCCTGACAAAACTGCTAGGCCAGGTCCCCTCTGCACGGAAACACAAGCAACCCCAGACATGTTTCGGCCTTGTTGGGCCTCCTCAGTGAGGTGCAGTTTTGTTTTTACTTTGTCACCCCAAGTGGGACGGGTACACCCAGACGTGGTTCCCATGCTTGCTGGGCCTGGAGACCCAGGCTACTCAGAAACCTGTTTGGGGATGCTTGTGGTCTCGTGCAGAAGAGATGTGACCTAGCAGTTCGGGCTGGACTGCCCCTTTCAGGATGGGACCAAGCCTGATTTGCAAAGGGTCTTTCCCCTTCTGTAATCGCTTGGCAGGTGAAAAACAATGGTCTGGAGATTTGCCCAGAGCAATGCCAGAAGTTAAAATTAATTCTAAACCTTCCAGCCATCACCTCTTTGTTTTTGCTTGGTCAATCAAACGGTCAGTAGTTTAGCCATTAGACCACATATCAACCTGAAAATATACGCACATGATATTTATGGAGTGCTAAAAGAAATTCAAATACAAGGAAGATAGGCGCACAGCGGTTAATGCAGTAATGTGGGTAGGGGATATGTCATCATAAACAGTGAGAAGTGTCTACCATCAAAGCTGTTTGATGTCCAAACTGGGGGATCGCCCTTCCTTACAAATTTTGTATCGCCAATTAAATTAAGTAATTAAAAAATCTGCCATAAAATTCTTATATATTTACAGATGTCTTTGCAATAACTCATTTTTAACAATCATATTTTAGTAACTACTTTCTTTTTCCCCCCAAGGTTTTATTTATTAGTTTAATACTTTACATAAACAATAAAGCAATACAATAATACAAATGTACAAAGGCATACTTATTCATATACAAATTGCAATCTAATCTTTAAAGGAATAACAAAGAAGGACAGAAGTCAAAGAGAAACAAAGAAAAATAAAGTAAAGGAAACAAACAAAAGTAAGACAAAATCTTTAAAAAAAAATTAAAAATGAAATTATAAATACTAGAATGCGACTAGTAATTAAGCATACAGATCATTACATGCCCCCCCAAATCCTCTCATATTTATCAAGCTGGTTCTTTTCGTTAAATGATATTTTCTCCCTCCTTGAGAGGAGAGACAGACTCTGCAACCAATCATCAATATTAGGTAAAGTGTCATTTTTCCAAAATCTCAAGATCTGTTTCTTGGCAAGGAGGAGGACTCTATATGCCCAAAACATTTCACTAGTAGACAGTACAACACCTACCAAAACTAAACCTAGAACACCAACAAGTGGATCTCTGGGTATAGCTAAATCCATAACTAGTTCCATTCCCTGAAAAACACCATCCCAGAAAAGTTGTATCTTACCACATACCCATAACATATGGAGTGTGGTGCCCACCTCTTTTTTACAGTTCCAGCGTAAGTCTACATTACACAACTTACTCAACCTCATCTTCCTTGGGTACCAGTACAGATAATGGTTCATTCTTTGTTGTGTGTACCTCAAGTCTAAATCAATCCACTTTGTATTTGACTGGACCTGCACAAATGCGGTACCACTCATTGGGCCTCATTCCGAGTATGGCGGTAAGGGATAGCGGCCACCGCTAACGAGAGCGGTGGCGGTAATCCCTTACCGCCCTACTCCGAGTTCCCTTTGCGCCATGGAGGTTTTAACACCTGCTTTTAGCAGGTGTTAAAAACCATGGCGCTAAGGGACCTTGATGTTAATTACGCCACCGTAATTTACGGTGGCGTAATTAACGCCTTCCCCACTCCCATTATGCCCTATGGGGCAAGAATGGGAATGGGGAAGGGTAAATGGGGATTGGGGAATTACCGCCCCGCCAACCTTGGAATGGGGCGGTAATTCCGCCATCCACCAAGGCGCTGCCGGTCCGGGTACGGCGTCAACCAAGGCGTTAATAGCGCCATTGGTTAGCGCCGTACTCGGAATGAGGCCCATTATCTGACAAAGAGTAACTCAGAACCGAGTCGCAATTTCCTCTACCACGTTGTGATGGCAACTGAGACGCAGATGGTGTAACCAATTTATGCAAAGCAAATGCCGATAAGGGCCTGGACTTTGAAAGAAGTAAAATCGTAGGTGAAGAGTGTAACATAGCATTTAAGGTCGAGAAAAGCAAAGCAAAAAGTTCCCGTATAGCATTATACCAACAAATGTCAGAAGCTTTCAGCTTATATTTAAACCTTAGGAATTCAAAATCAACCATACTTTGGCCATCGTAAACCTGTCCAATTTGCCAAACATCAGCTCTCTGCCACAAAATCCACAACAAAACACTGTTATTCTATTTTACAGCCTGATTCTTCCATAAACTGCCGTCCGCACACAGCAAATATTTCTCATCCCCGATCTCATTACCTTTATGCCATTCTTTCACAACATGCTTTACAAAAGGCGGGGTAGTACTAACTGGCATCATCTTATTCATGAACAAAAGAATATCCAGAGGGATGGGAGAAGTAGATTCCTTCAAAATTTCAAAGCAACCTGCAAAATTAATGTGACAAGACCCCAACCAATAGTGCAAAGTGCGTATAGTAAATGCGGAGTGGTAACGTTTTATGTCAGGATAGCCAAATCCACCCAACTTTACTGATTTTTGGAGGACATCTTTCGGGACACGTGCACGGTTTCTTGTACCCCACACAAACTTATTCAAGGACTTATTGATCAATATCAATAGATTATTTCAAAGTGGTAGGGGAAGCATTGTCAATCTGGAAAAATGAATACCGTTCATTTGAATGACAGACGTAACTTGATGGCCATGGGCCAACCGTTTTATGCACCGAATTATAGAAATATAGACTGTTATGCTTGACCAACAAGTGGACATTTTAAACGTAGCAAAATCGCCATTTTGCTTGTTAACCATTGCTAATTGCTTTCTGTCTAAAAACTGCTTTGCAGCTTGTAATTCTTGCGGATTCTGCTTACTCTGCTCAACTGTTAACATTGTTGTCTGAATATGAAAGGACAAGGTCGCGGGACTGAAGAGTTTGCTGAACTCCTCATGAGTAGCCCAGAAAGGAATGCCCACGCTCCCTCTCTGTAGCCTTGGGGGGAAGCTGGAGGGCATTTAATCACTTCACAGCTGCCAGCCAGTCTCGTACGATGGTAGAATTTGTTAGAATAATACAGTTAAAGGCTTGAATTATGCTTCTCTTACGGCCCCCCTTCGCAAAACCCCTTAGAACGTGTCGGCTCCCAGGATACGAATAGTACCTCATAGATAGCAAAGCTTGGAATGTGGCTCTTCCCCCGTGTACAGATTGCTTCCAAGAACAGAACCACCGTGTTCTAAAAGATCCCTCTGCACTTTCTAAATTGCACATTGTTACTAGAATAGACATCGAAAGCATTATGATCGTCATACTCGTCGGACATGTCCATCGTCATCCCAAGTTCAAAGGAACTTAATAGAGAGGGGTGTTGAACATGACTTTGCTGATTGTATGATATGCATTTTTTATATATGTAACTGATGTACGTAATTCGCTCTCTTGCGTCCCTCGGGGTCTAGGAAACTCACGTCGCGGGGCGTGAGATCAGAATTGACCAATTGATACTATCTTTTGCTTGCAATAAACCCTACATTGGGATTTTGAAACCTCGTGTCTGGCGTATCTCTTCGTGTATGGTCATTGCCTTGTTTCCATAGCACGAGGGACCCCTAGGGGCCCCTTTCAAGATGGCGCCCAAATAGGGACCCTCCCCCACTTGCCCCATCGTATACGTTGTAACGGAGTAAAGGCGGAAGAACGGCGAGGACGGGACGGTCGAGCCGGCATCAAGAAGTGTATGGGGCGCCCTGTAGAAGAGAGGAGAGATTCCTTCCGCAGATCTGCACACATCTGATCCCTGATCGACGTACCGGGCCAGAGGGCAAAGGAGGCGAGGGTCCCGAGACGAGGCAGAAGCCAGAGAAGCGCAGACACGACGTGGGGAGAGGGTGCGTTAGAACAGGCGACTTGTTTTATCAGGTGAGTCATTCCCTGATTCAAAGAGAACCCTGATTTTTGGTAGAGTGTTGATTTTGCAAACTCAAACGTCCAGGTAAAGTTGGCTAACCAAAGGGGAAGGTTAAAGAAACATGCCTGGAGTACTGTCCACTTTAGCGGGGCTTTTCAGCTGCGGTAGACAGTCCTTGGAATATGGCCAAAGTGCACCGCCTGGGGGAATGCCGGCTTATGATATGTATGCGAAATATGGTGTGGGTGCGATAATATTTTGTGAAATTTGGCATAGGCAAACTAGAAAGCAACCTGACCATCAGTGGTCGATTAATGGTAGTTTTGAGATGGGGAGGATAGATAACCTAGAGAGGGTGCTGATTAGAAAGAAAGCGCGACCTGCAGCTTTTGAGACCGTCAAAGATTGGAGGAGGGAAGCGATGCTCCGATTAAGGAGTAGAGAGAAGCATGCGCGTAGGCATAAAACGAAGCTTGAGATAGCAGAAGAGAAGGAAGAGGAGGAGTGGACTGAGAGTCTAAGATGGGAAGGGAGACGGGACCAGATGAACATAGACAGAATATACCCGCAGCGGGAACTACACATAGCAGATGAATTAATGGAACATTTGTTAACTAACACGGGTCGAGGCCCAAAACCAGAATCGAAACCAAACACGCCAGCAGTGACTGCGCGGGCCCAACCAATAGCTCTCATACCCCCTCCTATAGCCCAAGCACTTCCCCTCACGCAAGCATTAACCCAAGCCCCACCCACAGCTCGAGCCCTCCCACAAGCGCAGACCGCGGACACACAATTTCCCAGCACCCAGCAAGGCCCATCCGCACCTCCCGCTTTAGAGACAGATTCAGCACCATCCGCCCCTCCCGAAGTCGAGATTGAGACCGGGGAGGCAAGCGGCGGGGCTGAAGGAACAGGATTTGGACGGATAACTCAAAGCGCAATCAGCAAAGAGAGAAAGATTGAATTACGGCAAGAGGCAGAAATGTACATAGAAGGAAATGACGATACGGCAGCATTGGCCTCATTGTATGGGTACCGAAGAAGAGACGAAAGACAGGTAGTGTTGGAATGCATGGGGGAAATTCTGGTGGGAGAGTGGAAAAAGATACTTGGGAATTTACCGCCACAGCGGTTGTTAGATTTGAATAAGTTAGCACGCAGTGAGCAAAGAGATTAGGATGTAAGAGAACATGTTCACAAACTGATTGAAGTAAAGAATGAAATGGAAGACAGATATGCTGAAATGTTTGCTACACCTGAGTAGAGAAAAGAGTTTATTAAGAAAGGTAGGAAGGAGGCGTCAAGGTTGAGTATGAAAAAATCATGGCCGAGAGTTTTTCCAGATAGTACAAAGCATTTGCCGATACCGGGACAGATAGGCGATAAACAGAGATTGCAGGAATGGGTAGGGGAAACAATGCGATGGATGTCGAACAAAAGAACGTCAGTAAAAGAAGTAAGTGAGATATGTAATGGGTACCCATTGGAGATGAGGAAGGAAGCGATGCAAACGATAGTAAGGGTGTTGCTGCAGCAGGTCATTGGATACAATAGAGGTAGAGGTAATGCACAAGGCTGGGGAAATTTGAATAATATGCACGGGGTGTCATTGGAGTAAATCAATGTGCATACTGTAAGGAGGAAGGACACTGGCGAGCGCAATGCCCGCACCTACAGAATAGAGGTGGGTTTGGTCAGAGAAGGCCTCATAGAGGACATCAGGGGTCAAATGGCCCAAGCAGAAGTAACATGCAGCAGCAGCAGGGATATACCAATGGAGGTACTCAAACCCAATCATATGGCCAAAACCAAGCACAGCAGAACCAGACATTGAACCAAAGCGTTTTGAACCAAGATCAGGGCGGGTAGGGCCAACAGAGAAATGATCAGAGTGGAGGACGTTGAGGGGGAAATGGGAATATTTTTGATACACAACCAAACACGTATTATAGCAGTAGCGGTGACTACACATCGGACGATGTGTTATTTTCGCGATAGGACAGCCCACGAGAGGGGTCGGAACCAGTGTCTATTCCCGTGAATCAGAGAGGACCCTACGTAGAAATGAGAGTCGGGAATAAGGAGCACCGTTTCCTTGATAGACCACCACTTGGTTCCGGAGATACCACTGTCGGGGCAGAAGAATGTTTCTGTAGGGTTCGCAGGTACACCAGTAATTAACCCCATGTCCGAAGCTGTCCCAATTACAATAGGACCATTTACGGAACAGTGTCCATTTCTCTTGACAGAGAATTGTGGAGAGAACTTGCTAGGATTAAATTTGTTGAGAAAATTGGGGGCAGTCATATATTGTACGGCAGACGGGGTGTTCCTCACGATGTGGCCTCACGATGCACCAGTGACAGAATTTATGTCAAAAGAGTTGCCAGAAGAGCTAAGTAGAGTACCAACCTGTCTGTGGGCAATGCATGATAACGATGTAGGATGCTTGAAAATAGAGCCAGCAAAAATAACTTTGAAAGAAGGTGTAACACTACCACGAATTCCCCAGTATAAGATTTCTGTTGAAGGTGAGAAGGGATTGAAAAGCATTGTTACTGACCTGGTGAGATTGGGGGTGGTTGAGGAAATTGCAGGAAGCACGTGCAACAGCCCGATTCTTCCAGTTTACAAGAAAAGAGGCAATGAAGTACCCTACCGTTTCATAATTGATCTGCGTGCATTAAACAAAGTGGTAGACCCACAATTCCCTTTGGTCCCAGATGTCACAACAATACTGACAATGATACCGGCCACTGCAGAATACTTTAGTGTAGTTGATTTGAAGAACGCATTCTTTAGCATTCCAGTGAATAAGAGCAGTAGATATCTGTTTGCGTTCACTCTAGGAGGTCGATCATTCACATTCACACGCATTCCACAAGGATACACAGAAAGCCTGAGCATTTACAGCAGAGCGCTAAAAGAGCAGCTAGACATGCTAGAACTACCCGAAGGTTGCGTACTCTTGCAGTACATAGATGACTTGTTATTAGCTGCTGACACGAAAGAGATCTGCAAAGAAAGTAGTATATTACTATTGACACATTTAGCGACCCATGGTCATAAGGCAAGTTTGAAGAAATTCCAGTATAATCAAAAGGAAGTGTCTTATTTGGGATACCTACTTTCGAAAGAAGGGAGAAGATTAACACCAGAACGCATAGAAAGTATTTCTAGTATGCCTATTCCAAAAACTCAAAAAAGAGTGAGAGCTGTAATAGGCATGGCCTCTTATTGTCGGCAGTGGATTAGTAATTTTGCGTTGATTGTGAAGCCGATGATAAAGTTGACTAAAAAGGATGCAGAGATGCCTTTACAGTGGGATGAGGAATGTCAGAAAGCGTTTGAGCAATTGAAAGCTGCATTGTGTGCTGCGCCAGTTTTAGGCACTCCTAACTATAAAAATATCTTCAGACTATTTGTGAGTGAGAGTGAAGGATGTGCATTGGAGGTTTTGACACAGGAACAAGGTGGAAGAAATAGGCTGTGTGGCTATTTTTCTTGCACGCTGGACCCTGTAGCGCGCGCACTACCACGATGTTTGCGATCCGTCGCAGCGGCTGCTGCGTCAGTGAAACAAACGGAAGGAATGGTATTGGGGCACACTTTAATTCTGATGGTGCCACATGCTATAGACGTTCTATTAAATAGGACGCAGACGCAACACCTCACCTCAGCTAGACTGACAAGATATGAGCTCATCTTGTTTGCACCCCACATCCAAATTATGAGGTGTAGCGCATTGAATCCTGCAGAATTAATGCCACTGCCCATAGCAGAAATTGGTGACAACGAATCAGCACCCCATGATTGTTTAATGATCACTGAAGAAGAAACAAAGGGAAGGATTGATTTGAGCGATATCCCGCAAAAAGAGCCAGATGGGGAGTTATTTTGCGATGGCTCTTGTTGTAAATTACCTGATGGCACATCAACGGCTGCATACGTAATTACTACCGTAAAGAGAGTTGTAGAGAGCAGAAGGATCCCCTACAATTCGGCACAAGCCGCAGAAAAAATGGCACTGACCCGAGCCTGTGAATTCTCTGAGAAACTGAACGGAAATATGTATACTGACAGCCAGTACGCCTTTGGCGTGGTTCACAATTTTGGCCGACTTTGGGCTGAGAGGGGTTTCTTGACATCACATGGAGCCAGGATTCAGCATGGCCCTTTGATTTGCGAATGTTGCCTGCGCTCACGTTTCCAAAACACCTAGAAATAGTAAAGTGCGAGGCGCATAAGAAAGTAATATGCAGAGTGGGAGAGGGAAACACGTTTGCAGACAGGATTGCGAAGCAAACAGCCACAGATTTGGGGAATAAAATGATGACAGTACAGACTGAGGAAGTACCTTGTATGATAGAGAATGGAGTTGCCACAGTCAAAGAAATGCAGGCTGAGGCCACGACCGAAGAGATTCAGGGGTGGGCCAGGGGCCCTGCTGAGTTAGATTTGGAAGGATATTGGGTGGACAAGGAAACAAAGAACTGGATGTTGCCAAATTATTACGTAACTGCAATGGTTATAATGGCGCCTAGCCTTACCCATATTTGCGCAAAGAAAATGGTACAGCATTTATCCACAGTATGGAAAAATGAGCACATAAAAAAGAATGCAGAAAGGCTAGTGCAGAATTGTATCACGTGCCTGAAACACAATGTAGGAAAGGGAACCGTGACTCCAGCAGGTAGTTTCGGCCCACCCTCTATGCCGTTTGAGGTAATCCATTTTGATTTCATAGAAATGGAAAGGTGCCAGAATTACAAGTACGTGTTAGTGGTAATATGTACATTCAGCAAGTGGGTGGAGGCATATCCTTTAAAAGACTGTACTGCCATGTCCACAGCAAAAGTAATGCTGAAGGAGTATTTCTCCGGTTTGGGTTGCTTCGTGTCCTGTGGTCAGACAACGGCCCTCATTTTGTGGGCGCAGTAGTGCTACAGATCTGTGCAGGTCTGCAAATAGAGAAGCGGTTCCACAGTTCCAGGCATCCCAGTTCTGCCGGGCTTGTGGAGAGACACAACGGAATCCTGAAGTCAAAGATAGCGAAAATTTGCGCTGGGAGCAAGTTGAGTTGGGTGGATGCATTACCCCTAGCGCTGTTGTGTATATGCACGTCTGTGCAGGCTAAGACTGGGCTCTCCCCTTATGAGATTATAATGGGGAGACCAGTAAATGTATGGTGCGCACCGCAGCCTAGAAAATTATGTGAGGTCGAGCATCCTATGTTAAGCGCTTACTGTGAACTTTTAATACAAAAGTTGCGTTTGATTCATCAGCAGGTGCAGGAGGCATTGCCGATGCAATATACAGGACCAGGACACTCACCGGAGCCTGGGAGCTGGGTGCTAATCAAGAACTTTGAACGGAAGACAGCACTAGCACCCAGGTGGCGTGGCCCCTATTAAGTACTTTTGCCAACACAGAGGGTCATCCGAGTGGACGGACGTAAGGCATGGATCCATGCTACCCATGCCAAAGGGTTCCCAGCGTCACTGAAAACTTTGCCTGATCCAGACGATGAGAAAAAGACAACGGTCTCGGAAACGAAAGAAACTATTGCCAGTCCAGCGCCACAGCATCAGCCTGAGCGAGAAGTGAAAGTTGAAACAAAGCGCAAGCGAGAAGTGAAACTCGAAACAGAGTTTGAGGAGGCTGCCAGTAAGGGAGAAGGGCGAAAAGTGCCCAACGTTGCTCAGAGGAAACTACATCACTGCCGAGCGACACAAACCCTGCATTGCAAACACGAGCAGAAACAACGCGTGTACCCCGTTGGCGCCCACCAGTTCTCGTGAATGCACCAAAGCCAGGAAAAGAAACTACATCATTGCCACGACGCCCATCGCTGCCCATCATTGTGCCACAGGCTGACAGTGAGCCTGACACTGGAAATGCAAGGGCACTATTCACGGATCATACAATAGCAGGAGTGAATCGATACAACCTGTGGCCTCGACAGGCAAAGTGATCCACAGATCTTTGGTGCTTTTCTTTTTGGCCTTTGGTTCTACTCACGGATGGAGTAGGAACCAGGGGCGTAGAGGAGAGAAGTGTGAGAATTGTGCAAGTCGGACAATTCAAAACTCACGGCTCCTCTGTGCGCTTATAGAGTACCTGTGTACTAAGTCAGAGCGGGACAAGCTGGATGCACATGGTACTCTATCAATAAAGAACTGTTCAGAAGTCGTCTGAGCAGTGGGAGAAAGAACAACTAATCTTTCTCGGGAGTGGATAAATGATCCAGGCTGTGAAAAGGCTGGGAGAATTGAACCGTGACATTTTTCGTTGAACTTTTCTGGCATCAAGAACGAGAGACATTCACGACGAACTTCGCCAGCAAGAAGAAGGACGATGAAGAACAAGTCAAGACCGGTTTCAGCCTCCTCCTGCACCCCTGCTGAAAAGATAATAGATTTAGAGACTGCAAATTTAGGGGAAAAGCATGATGAGAAGAATAAGGTACTAATTTGGACACTGTTCCTATGTTTCTTAAGTATGATGCTACCAGCAATAACAGCTATTACATTATGGTTCCTGGAGTACGTACACCCATTAGAAACACTTTTGCCAAAAACAGCTACTGAAAGCCCGGTTCATGTAATCACTGGTACTTTGTCCCCAATGGAAGAAAGACATAGAGAAGGTTACGACAACAATACATTGTTGCTCATCATGAACATGACTCATGCGGTGTTAAAGAAAAAAGATTGCTGGGTTTGCGCCCATTTACCACAGCACAGTGGGAAAGGGATAGGCTGGTATGCACAACCATTGCCATTGATTTATTCCTGTGAGGTAACGTTAAGTGCAATGTTCTTTGGGAAATGGAACAAGAGTAATACGGGTCAGATAGATGAGACCAATATGAATGAATTTGAGGAAGTAATCATGAGACCTGTGGGTTGTTCCATATTCCAAAAAGCTTGCTTATTTGCAGTAGAACCCGTGAGAAAGAATACACGAAAAATAACAAGACTAGATAGATTACATAGGCAGAATATACCAACCCCGCCAGCAGAAAGAGCATCAGTAATGACATTTCAGATGAGGGATGAATGGAACAAAGATGCTGTGCCCCCTGCCTATGCCGTGGATCACAGCCCCAAAATTGCTCCCCTATGTCTACAGAAAAAGGGTTCCTATAAAGTAGGAACGTTTAGTAACTGCCTGAACACAGTGGTTTTAAAACATGAAATAGAACCCGTGTACGTGGGAGACCCTGTTTATTTTATATGTGGAGAAAAAGCATATCCATGGTTACCTAGGAATTGGGGAGGTACATGCTACCTAGGTCTACTGCTTCCAGGAGTGTTCCTCTTGGAGACAGCAGAAGTAGCCAGACGAACAAAAGGTAGAACTCAAAGGAGTAGTGAGGATGGAATGATAGCAATGGATATAGCCAAATCATTTATACCGTTCTTGTCCCAAATAGAAAACTCTTACAATATAAGAAAACTGTCTGGAATATTACAAAAAACAATAGATTCCACAACGGATATTTTATTGAATATGACGTTAGAAGAAAAAGGAATAAGACTGATGGCACTTCAAAACAGGATGGCTCTCGATATAATATTAGTTGATCGTGGGGGAGTTTGCAAGCTCGTAAAAACTGCATGCTGTGTGTATATCGATGATTACTCCCCTACGATATTTAAAGCAATCCGGAAATTACATGTCATAAGTTCCACACTCTCTACTGAAGCAGGGGGTTGGGGGATAGAATCCTGGTTATGGGGATTATTGCGGTCTTGGGGATGGAAGTTAATTTCAATACTAATGATGGTACTTAGGATATTCATAACATGCTGTTGTTGGATACAATGCTTACCAATAATATGCACTGAAATAACTGATGGATATACTAAGGGATGTATGCACATGGTGTTGAGAGGAAAACAAACGCATGGCCGGAATAACAGAGACACTGAGGAAACAAAGATAGTAAAACAATTCATGGCGATAGACATTAATGATGGAGATGATTCAGATGCAGATACCCCAGACTCCTCCTCCGAAGAGTAGGATACAATGAATAAATAAGATGTTTAGCACATGGCCAAAAGGAGGGTTTGTCAATCTGGAAAAATGAATACCCTTCATTTGAATGACAGACGTAACTTGATGGCCGTGGGCCAACCGTCTTATGCACCGAATTATAGAAATATAGACTGTTATGCTTGACCAACAAGCGGCCATTTTAAACGTAGCAAAATCGCCATTTTGCTTGTTAACCATTGCTCATTGCTTTCTATCTAAAAACTGCTTTGCAGCTTGCAATTCTTGCGGATTCTGCTTACTCTGCTCAACTGTTAACATTGTTGTCTGAATATGAAAGGACAAGGTCGCGGGACTGAAGAGTTTGCTGAACTCCTCATGAGTAGCCCAGAAGGGAATGCCCACGCTCCCTCTCTGTAGCCTTGGGAGGAAGCTGGAGGGCATTTAATCACTTCACAGCTGCCAGCCAGTCTCGTACGATGGTAGAATATGTTAGAATAATACAGTTGAAGGCTTGAATTATGCTTCTCTTACGGCCCCTCTTCGCAAAACCCCTTAGAACGTGTCGGCTCCCAGGACACGAATAGTACCACATAGATAGCAAAGCTTGGAATGTGGCTCTTCCCCCGTGTACAGATTGCTTCCAAGAACAGAACCACCGTGTTCTAAAAGATCCCTCCGCACTTTCTAAATTGCACATTATTACTAGAATAGACATCGAAAGCATTATGATCGTCATACTTGTCGGATATGTCAATCGTCATCCCGAGTTCATAGGAACTTAATAGAGAGGGGTGTTGAACATGCCTTTGCTGATTGTATGATATGCATTTTGCATATATGTAACTGATGTACGTAATTCGCTCTCTTGCGTCCCCCGGGGTCTAGGAAACTCACGTCGCGGGGCGTGAGATCAGAATTGACCAATTGATACTATCTTTTGCTTGCAATAAACCCTAGCATTGGGATTTTGAAACCTCGTGTCTGGCGCATCTTTTCGTGTATGGTCATTGCCTTGTTTCCATAGCACGAGGGACCCCTACGGGCCCCTTTCAAGATGGTGCCCGAATAGGGACCCTCCCCCACTTGCCCCATTGTATACGTTGTAACGGAGTAAAGGCGGAAAACCGGCGAGGACGGGACGGTCGAGCCGGGATCAAGAAGTGTACGGGGCGCCCTGTAGAAGAGAGGAGAGATTCCTTCCGCAGATCTGCACACATCTGATCCCTGATCGACGTACCGGGCCAGAGGGCAAAGGAGGCGAGGGTCCCGAGACGAGGCAGAAGCCAGAGAAGCGCAGGCACGACGTGGGGAGAGGGTGCGTTAGAACAGGCGACTTGTTTTATCAGATGAGTCATTCCCCGATTCAAAGAAAACCCTGATTTTTGGTAGAGTGTTGATTTTGCAAACTCAAACGTCCAGGTAAAGTTGGCTAACCAAAGGGGAAGGTTAAAGAAACATGCCTGGAGTACTGTCCACTTTAGCGGGGCTTTTCAGCTGCGGTAGACAGTCCTTGGAATATGGCCAAAGTGCACCGCCTGGGGGAACGCTGGCTTGTGATATGTATGCGAAATATGGTGTGGGTGCGATAATATTTTGTGAAATTTGGCATAGGCAAACTAGAAAGCAACCTGACCATCAGTGGCCGATTAATGGTAGTTTTGAGATGGGGAGGATAGATAACCTAGAGAGGGTGCTAATTAGAAAGAAAGCGTGACCTGCAGCTTTTGAGACCGTCAAAGATTGTAGGAGGGAAGCGATGCTCCGATTAAGGAGTAGAGAGAAGCATGCGCGTAGGCATAAAACGAAGCTTGAGATAGCAGAAGAGAAGGAAGAGGAGGAGTGGACTGAGAGTCTAAGACGGGAAGGGAGACGGGACCAGATGAACATAGACAGAATATACCCGCAGAGGGAACTACACATAGCAGATGAATTAATGGAACATTTGTTAAATAACACGGGTCGAGGCTCAAAACCAGAATCGAAACCCAACACGACAGCAGTGACTGCGCGGGCCCAACCAATAGCTCTCATATGCCCTCCCGTAGCCCAAGCACTTCCCCTCACGCAAGCATTAACCCAAGCCCCACCCACAGCTTGAGCCCTCCCACAAGCGCAGACCGCGGACACACAATTTCCCAGCACCCAGCAAGGCCCTTCACAGATGCCACCTCTGTCACTTGTCCCATCCGCACCTCCTGCTTTAGAGACAGATTCAGCACCATCCGCCCCTCCCGAAGTCGAGATTAAGACCGGGGAGGCGAGAGGCGGGGCTGAAGGAACAGGAATTGGACAGATAACTCGAAGCGCGATCAGCAAAGAGAGAAAGATTGAATTACGGCAAGAGGCAGAAATGTACATAGAAGGAAATGACGAGACGGCAGCATTGGCCTCATTGTATGGGTACCGAAGAAGAGACGAGAGACAGGTAGTGTTGGAATGCATGGGGGAAATTCTGGTGGGAGAGTGGAAAAAGATACTTGGGAATTTACCGCCACAGCGGATGTTAGATTTGAATAAGTTAGCACGCAGTGATTAAAGAGATGAGGATGTAAGAGAACATGTTCACAAACTGATTGAAGTAAAGAATGAAATGGAAGACAGATATTCTGAAATGTTTGCTACACCTGAGTATAGTAGAGAGTTTATTAAGAAAGGTAGGAGGAGGAGTCAAGGTTGAGTATGAAATAATCATGGCCGAGAGTTTTTCCAGGTTGTACAAAGCATTTGCCGATACCGGGACAGATAGGCGATAAACAGAGATTGCAGGTATGGGTAGGGGAAACAATGCGATGGATGTCGAACAAAAGAACGTCAGTAAAAGAAGTAAGTGAGATATGTAATGGGTACCCATTGGAGATGAGTAAGGAAGTGATGCAAACGATAGTAAGGGTGTTGCTGCAGCAGGTCATTGGATACAATAGAGGTAGAGGTAATGCACAAGGCCAGGGAAATTTGAATAATGTGCACGGGGTGTCATTGGGAGTAAATCAATGTGCATACTGTAAGGAGGAAGGACACTGGCGAGCGCAATGCCCGCACCTACAGAATAGAGGTGGGTTTGGTCAGAGAAGGCCTCATAGAGGACATCAGGGGTCAAACGGCCCAAGCAGAAGTAACATGCAGCAGCTGCAGGGATATACCAATGGAGGTAGTCAAACCCAATCATATGGCCAAAACCAAGCACAGCAGAACCAGACATTGAACCAAAGCGTTTCGAACCAAGATCAGGGCGGGCAGGGCCAACAGAGAAATGATCAGAGTGGAGGACGTCGAGGGGGAAATGGGAATATTTTTGATACACAACCAAACACGTATTATAGCAGTTGCAGTGACTACACATCGGACAATGTGTTATTTTCACGATAGGACAGCCCACGACAGGGGTCGGAACCAGTGTCTATTCCCGTGAATCAGAGAGGACTCTA
This sequence comes from Ambystoma mexicanum, assembly GCF_040938575.1. Taxonomy (NCBI): domain Eukaryota; kingdom Metazoa; phylum Chordata; class Amphibia; order Caudata; family Ambystomatidae; genus Ambystoma; species Ambystoma mexicanum. The sequence continues at coordinate 1,102,644,133 of NC_090930.1, read as the reverse complement.
CGTAGAAATGAGAGTCGGGAATAAGGAGCACCGTTTCCTTGTAGATACAGGGGCACAGAAGTGCTCAATAGACCACCACTTGGTTCCGGAGATACCACTGTCGGGGCAGAAGTATGTTTCTGTAGGGTTCGTAGGTACACCAGTAATTAACCCCATGTCCGAAGCTGTCCCAATTACAATAGGACCATTTACGGAACAGTGTCCATTTCTTTTGACAGAGAATTGTGGAGAGAACTTGCTAGGATTAAATTTGTTGAGAAATTTGGGGGCATTCATACATTGTACGGCAGACAGGGTGTTCCTCACGATGTGGCCTCACGATGCACCAGTGACGGAATTTATGTCAAAAGAGTTGCCAGAAGAGCTAAGTAGAGTACCAACCTGTCTGTGGGCAATGCATGATAACGATGTAGGATGCTTGAAAATAGAACCAGCAAAAATAACTTTGAAAGAAGGTGTAACACTACCACGAATTCCTTAGTATAAGATTTCTGTTGAAGGTGAGAAGGGATTGAAAAGCATTGTTACTGACCTGGTGAGATTGGGGGTGGTTGAGGAAATTGCAGGAAGCACGTGCAACAGCCCAATTCTTCCAGTTTACAAGAAAAGAGGCAATGAAGTACTCTATCGTTTCATAATTGATCTGCGCGCATTAAACAAAGTGGTAGAACCACAATTCCCTTTGGTCCCAGATATCACAACAATACTGACAATGGGCCTCATTACGACCCAGGCGTTAAGGGTGAACGCCGTTGTTAACCCTTAATGCCTATTCTGATTTTAACGGCTGCTTTTAGCAGCCGTTAAAATCCATGGCGCTAACCTGCCATGATGCTAATTACGCCACCGTAATTTACGGTGGAGTAATTAGCGCCTTCCCCACTCCCATTATGCCCTATGGGGCAAAAATGGGAATGGGGAAGGGAAAATGGGAAATGGGGATTTACCGCCCCACTCACCTTGGAATGGGGCGGTAAATCCGCCATCCACCATGGTGTAAACGTAGTTTTCGCATGGTGTAAACGTAGTTTACACCATGGTGGTAAAGTTGGCGCAATTAGCGCCTGGGTTGTAATGACCCCCAATGATACCGGCCACTGCAGAATACTTTAGTGTAGTTGATTTGAAGAACGCATTCTTTAGCATTCCAGTGGATAAGAGCAGTAGATATCTGTTCGCGTTCACTGTAGGCGTCGATCATTCACATTCACACGCATTCCACAAGGATACAGAGAAAGCCCAAGCATTTACAGCAGAGCGCTAAAAGAGCAGCTAGACATGCTAAAACTACCCGAAGGTTGCGTACTCTTGCAGTACAAAGATGACTTGTTATTTGCTGCTGACACGAAAGAGATCTGCAAAGAAAGTACTATATTACTATTGACACATTTAGCGACCCATGGTCATAAGGCAAGTTTGAAGAAATTCCAGTATAATCAAAAGGAGGAGTCTTATTTGGGATACCTACTTTCGAAAGAAGGGAGAAGATTAACACCAGAACGCATAGAAAGTATTTCTAGTATGCCTATTCCAAAAACTCAAAAAGGAGTGAGAGCTGAAATAGGCATGGCCTCTTATTGTCGGCAGTGGATCAGTAATTTTGCGTTGATTGTGAAGCCGATGATAAAGTTGACTAAAAAGGATGCAGAGATGCCTTTACAGTGGGATGAGGAATGTCAGAAAGTGTTTGAGCAATTGAAAGCTGCATTGTGTGCTGCGCCAGTTTTAGGCACTCCTAACTATAAAAAGATCTTCAGACTATTTGTGAGTGAGAGTGAAGGATGTGCATTGGCGGTTTTGACACAGGAACAAGGTGGAAGAAATAGGGCGTGCAGCTATTTTTCTTGCACGCTGGACCCTGTAGCACGCGCACTACCACGATGTTTGCGATACGTCGCAGCGGCTGCTGCGTCAGTGAAACAAACGGAAGGAATGGTATTGGGGCACACTTTAATTCTGATGGTGCCACATGCTATAGACGTTCTATTAAATAGGACGCAGACGCAACACCTCACCTCAGCTAGACTGACAAGATATGAGCTCATCTTGTTTGCACCCCACATCCAAATTATGAGGTGTAGCGCATTGAATCCTGCAGAATTAATGCCACTGCCCATAGCAGAAATTGGTGACAACGAATCACCACCCCATGATTGTTTAATGATCACTGAAGAAGAAACAAAGGGAAGGATTGATTTGAGCGATATCCCGCGAAAAGAGCCAGATGGGGAGTTATTTTGCGATGGCTCTTGTTTTAAATTACCTGATGGCACATCAACGGCTGCATACGCAATTACTACCCTAAAGAGAGTTGTAGAGAGCAGAAGGATCCCCTACAATTCGGCACAAGCCCCAGAAATAATAGCACTGACCCGAGCCTGTGAACTCTCTGAGAATCTGAACATAAATATTTATACTGACAGCCAGTACGCCTTTGGCGTGGTTCACAATTTTGGCCGACTTTGGGCTGAGAGGGGTTTCTTGACATCGCATGGAGCCAGGATTCAGCATGGCCCTTTGATTGTGCGATTGTTGTCTGCGCTCACGTTTCCAAAACGCCTAGCTATAGTAAAGTGCGAGGCGCATAAGAAAGTAATATCCATAGTGGGAGAGTTAAACGCGTTTGCAGACAGGATTGGGAAGCAAACAGCCACAGATTTGGGGAATAAAATGATGACAGTACAGACTGAGGAAGTACCTTGTATGATAGAGAATGGAGTTGCCACAGTCAAAGAAATGCAGGCTGAGGCCACGACCGAAGAGATTCAGGGGTGGGCCAAGGGCTCTGCTGAGTTAGATTTGGAAGGATGTTGGGTGGACAAGGAAACAAAGAACTGGATGTTGCCAAATTGTTACGTAACTGCAATGGTTATAATGGCGCAAAGCCCTACCCACATTTGCGCAAAGAAAATGGTACAGCATTTATCCACAGTATGGAAAAATGAGCACATAAAAAAGAATGCAGAAAGGCTAGTGCAGAATTGTATCACGTGCCTGCAACACAATGTAGGAAAGGGAACCGTGACTCCAGCAGGTAGTTTCGGCCCACCCTCTATGCCGTTTGAGGTAATCCATTTTGATTTCATAGAAATGAAAAGGTGCCAGAATACAAGTACGTGTTAGTGGTAATCTGTGCATTCAGCAAGTGGGTGGAGGCATATCCTTTAAAAGACTGCACTGCCATGTCCACAGCAAAAGTAATGCTGAAAGAGTATTTCTCCGGTTTGGGTTGCCTCGTGTTCTGTGGTCAGACAACAGCCCCCATTTTGTGGGCGCAGTAGTGCTACAGATCTGTGCAGGTCTGCAAATAGAGAAGCGGTTCCACAGTTCCAGGCATCCCAGTTCTGCCGGGCTTGTGGAGAGACACAACGTAATCCTGAAGTCAAAGATAGCGAAAATTTGCGCTGGGAGCAAGTTGAGTTGGGTGGATGCATTACCCCTAGCGCTGTTGTGTATGCGCACGTCTGTGCAGGCTAAGACTGGGCTCTCCCCTTATGAGATTATAATTGGGAGACCAGCAAATGTATGGTGCGCACCGCAGCCTAGAAAATTATGTGAGGTCAAGCATCCTATGTTAAGCACTTACTGTGGACTTTTAATACAAAAGTTGCGTTTGATTCATCAGCAGGTGCAGGAGGCGTTGCCGAAGCGATATACAGGACCAGGACACTCACTGGAGCCTGGGAGCTGGGTGCTAATCAAGAACTTTGAACGGAAGACAGCACTAGCACCCAGATGGCGTCGCCCCTATCAAGTACTTTTGACAACACAGACGGCCATCCGAGTGGACGGACGTAAGGCATGGATCCATGCTACCCATGCCAAAAGGTTCCCAGCGTCACTGAAAACTTTGCCTGATCCAGAGGACAAGAAAAAGACAACGGTCTCGGAAACTAAAGAAACTATTGCCAGTCCAGCGCCAGAGCATCAGCCTGAGCGAGAAGTGAAAGTTGAAACAAAGCGCAAATGAGAAGAGAAACTCGAAACAGAGTTTGAGGAGGCTGCCAGTAAGGGGGCAGGGCGAAAAGTGCCCCAACGTTGCTCAGAGGAAACTACATCACTGCCGAGCGACACAAACCCTGCATTGCAAACACGAGCAGAAACAACGCCTGTACCCCTTTGGCGCCCACCAGTTCTCGCGAATGCACCAAAGCCAGAGAAAGAAACTACATCATTGCCACGACGCTCATAACTGCCCATCATTGTGCCACAGGCTGACACTGAGCCTGACACTGGAAATGCAAGGGCACCATTCACGGATCATGCAATAGCAAGAGTGAATCGATACTACCTGCGGCCTCGACAGGCAAAGTGATCCACAGATCTTTGGTGCTTTTCTTTTTGGCCTTTGGTTCTACTCACGGATAGAGTAGGAACCAGGGGCGTAGAGGAGAGAAGTGTGAGAATTGTGCAAGTCGGACAATTCAAAACTCACGGCTCCTCGGTGCGCTTATAGAGTACATGTGTCCTAAACCAGAGCGGGACAAGCTGGAGGCACATGATACTCTATCAATAAAGAACTGTTCAGAAATCGTCTGAGCAGTGGGAGAAAGAACAACTAATCTTGCTCGGGAGTGGATAAATGATCCAGGCTGTGAAAAGGCTGGGAGAATTGAACCGTGACATTTTTCGTTTAACTTTTCTGGCATCAAGAACGAGAGACATTCACGACGAACTTCGCCAGCAAGGAGAAGGGCGATGAAGAACAAGTCAAGACCGGTTCCAGCCTCCTCCTGCACCCCTGCTGAAAAGATAATAGATTTAGAGACTGTACATTTAGGGAAAAAGCATGATGAGAAGAATAAGGTACTAATTTGGACATTGGTCCTATGTTTCTTAAGTATGATGGTACCAACAATAACAGCTATTACATTATGGTTCCTGGAGTACGTACACCCATTAGAAACACTTCTGCCAAAAACAGCTACTGAAAGCCCGGTTCATGTAATCACTGGTACTTTGTCCCCAATGGAAGAAAGACATAGAGAAGGTTACGACAATACATTGTTGCTCATCATGAACATGACTCATGCAGTGTTAAAGAAAAAGATTGCTGGGTTTGCGCCCATTTACCACAGCACGGTGGGAAAGGGAGAGGCTGGTATGCACAACCATTGCCATTGATTTATTCCTGTGAAGTAACGTTAAGTGCAATGTTCTTTGGGAAATGGAACAAGTGTAATACGGGTCAGCTAGATGAGACCAATATGAATGAATTTGAGGAAGTAATCATGAGACCTGTGGGTTGTTCCATATTCCAAAAAGCTCGCATATTTGCACTAGAACCCGTGAGAAAGAATACACGAAAAATAACAAGACTAGATAGATTACATAGGCAGAATAGACCAACCCCGCCAGCAGAAAGAGCATCAGTAATGACATTTCGGATGAGGGATAAATGGAACAAAGATGCTGTGCCCCCTGCCTATGCAGTGGATCACAGCCCCAAAATTGCTCCCCTATGTCTACAGAAAAAGGGTTCCTATAAAGTAGGAACGTTTAGTAACTGCCTGAACACAGGGGTTTTAAAACATGAAATAGAACCCGTGTACGTGGGAGACCCTGTTTATTTTATATGTGGAGAAAAAGCATATCCATGGTTACCTAGGAATTGGGGAGGTACATGCTACCTATGTCTACTGCTTCCAGGAGTGTTCCCCTTGGAGACAGCAGAAGTAGCCAGACGAACAAAAGGTAGAACTCAAAGGAGTAGTGAGGATGGAATGATAGCAATGGATATAGCCAAATCATGTATACCGTTCTTGTCCCAAATAGAAAACTCTTACAATATAAGAAAACTGTCTGGAATATTACAAAAAACAATAGATTCCACAACGGATATTTTATTGAATATGACGTTAGAAGAAAAAGGAATAAGACTGATGGCACTTCAAAACAGGATGGCTCTCGATATAATATTAGTTGATCGTGGGGGAGTTTGTAAGCTCGTAAAAACTGCATGCTGTGTGTATATCGATGATTACTCCCCTACGATATTTAAAGCAATCCGGAAATTACATGTCATAAGTTCCACACTCTCTACTGAAGCAGGGGGTTGGGGGATAGAATCCTGGTTATGGGGATTATTGCGGTCTTGGGGATGGAAGTTAATTTCAATACTAATGATGGTACTTGGGATATTCATAACATGCTGTTGTTGCATACAATGCTTACCAATAATATGCACTGAAATAACTGATGGATGTACTAAGGGATGTATGCACATGGTGTTGAGAGGAAAACAAATGCATGGCCGGAATAACAGAGACACTGAGGAAACAAAGATAGTAAAACAATTCATGGCGATAGACATTAATGATGGAGATGATTCAGATGCAGATACCCCAGACTCCTCCTCTGAAGAGGAGGATACAATGAATAAATAAGACGTTTGGCACATGGCCAAAAGGAGGGTTTGTCAATCTGGAAAAATGAATACCCTTCATTTGAATGACAGACGTAACTTGATGGCCGTGGGCCAACCGTCTTATGCACCGAATTATAGAAATATAGACTGTTATGCTTGACCAGCAAGCGGCCATTTTAAACGTAGCAAAATCGCCATTTTGCTTGTTAACCATTGCTCATTGCTTTCTGTCTAAAAACTGCTTTGCAGCTTGCAATTCTTGCGGATTCTGCTTACTCTGCTCAACTGTTAACATTGTTGTCTGAATATGAAAGGACAAGGTCGCGGGACTGAAGAGTTTGCTGAACTCCTCATGAGTAGCCCAGAAAGGAATGCCCACGCTCCCTCTTTGTAGCCTTGGGAGGAAGCTGGAGGGCATTTAATCACTTCACAGCTGCCAGCCAGTCTCGTACGATGGTAGAATATGTAAGAATAATACAGTTAAAGGCTTGAATTATGCTTCTCTTACGGCCTCCCTTCGCAAAACCCCTTAGAACATGTCGGCTCCCAGGACACGAATAGTACCTCATAGATAGCAAAGCTTGGAATGTGGCTCTTCCCCCATGTACAGATTGCTTCCAAGAACAGAACCACCATGTTCTAAAAGATCCCTCCGCACTTTCTAAATTGCACATTGTTACTAGAATAGACATCGAAAGCATTATGATCGTCATACTCGTCGGATATGTCCATCGTCATCCCAAGTTCAAAGGAACTTAATAGAGAGGGGTGTTGAACATGACTTTGCTGATACGCCTCCACAGAGTGTCTTTTTAGATAGATGACATCAAGCAACTCCCCCAAGTTGTCACTACTATGCCTAGCACACACAAAGCCAGTTTGATTCTTATGAACTAACTTTGGAAGCAGGCCGTTTAATCTCCTAACGAATACTTTTCCAGGATTTTCACATCCACGTTTAAAAGCGAAATTGGCTGATAACTACTTTCAAAATTACAAATATAACACAATATGTTATTGTTGTTAAACAAATTATGTTCCAATTTTTCACACTATCATAAGTCCACAAAAATACATTTAAAATCAACAAGAGGTTTTGAGATATAATAGATTGAAAGATATTGTGCAGACTCTGCATGTTCTCGAAGCATTTCAAGCCTATACTGGACGCTGCATCCGAAGTGCATCTCTTGTCTGCCTCAGAAAATGAAAGGTAAAATCTACACCTGTAACCCAGTCTTAACATAAAAAACCACCAAAGAGAAATTAATTAGCTGCATGTTTTAAAAGGACTATAATTTTGTGTATTTCAGAAGTGCCCTTATCTATAAAGATAATGAATGCATTGAGATCATTATTGACCTCTGCTCAGCCTATAAGAATGTTCAGAGTGCAGTCAATAGCAGTCAATAAGACTACTTTGTTCTGAACATTTTGTTTTAAAATAAGACTCTCGAAGCAGTGTAATAGGACAATACAGACTCGCTATCCATGCAAAGAAAAGAGCTCACATACAAGCCCGGGTCTCCGGTGCATCCAATAACACGGCTGAACTCTTCAAGATCTGCAGGGAACTAGCCAACCCTTCTACAGTCTGCTCCGCCCCTTCTCTTTCCCAGGCCCTCTGCAATGCCCTTGCCTCACACTTTGTCACACTTTGTCACCAAATCTCAGGACATCCTGACCACCCTTTCTTCTCTCCCTCAGAACCCCTCCCCCTCACCAAAACTCCCCCTTCCTCCTCATTCGTTCTTCTCCTGCTTCTCCCCTGTCACACCTGAAGAAGTTACCAGAGTTGTCCGCGCCATGCAGGTCTCTTCTAAACAGGTCTCCTTATGAGATAATCATGGGGAGACCAGCCAATATTTGGAATGTACCTAAACCCAAGCGGCTAAAAGATGTAGAGCATTTGCTCATTTCTGAGTACTGTGACCAGTTAACTCAAAACTTGTATTTGATGTATCAACAGGTGCGAGAAGTAAAGTACGAGAGTCCAGGTCATCGACTCTGACCTGGCGACTGGGTGCTCGTAAAATCATTTGAAAGAGCCTCCTGTCTCGCACCTCGCTGGAGAGGACCGTACAAGTCCTCTTGGCCACAGAGACTGCTGTACGAGTGAAAGAGAAATGACACTGGATCCATGCAATGCATATCAAGCAGATTCCTTTTCCATCGCCCCACGACGAAGGGGAAGAGAAGGAGATTGTTCACTTTGATGCTCACCACGAGCCTGTTTTGTCTACGGAAATCCTTCCTGAGCCCGTGTGGCCTGGGGAGACTGCTGCTTTGCCTTCAAATTCTTCTTTGGCTCTTTCTTCACCGTTGAGCAATCTTGCTTCCACTTCATCACTTCTTTCAGGAAGCGACGACACTCTGTTCACAGATCACACCGTACCTGAGGCGTGATCTGTGTCCGAGACACCAAACTTACAGCACAGCATCAGCTGTGCCCACAAGGAATCATCATTGAACTAGTCTCTTGTCACTCTTTCGCTGAAGAATAACAAGAGGCAGGGACTGGCAAAGTTACCTTCAAGCAAGATAGGCCACGTGGTCAGGAGCCACCGACGGATGAACTAAAAGAGCCTAACGGAGAGGCTTCTAAACGGACTGTGAGAAACAATGTCCCTTCCTAAATCCACTCGTGCGCAGCAAGCTATTGGTCTTGTGGCTGATAAAGACTCTGTTCATCGAAGATCATGGTCCTTGAGGTCCCACTTTTCTTTAATCATAGTACTGGTCTGTTTCATAGGTATATTTACGTTTGGGTTCTGGTACATAGAAAAAGTGCATCCGCTTGAGACTTTGTTACCCACTGAAATAATCTCCACTGTGTCTCCACCTTTCGTGCATCTGCACACTCTTCCTCCTCGAGGCTCCCAACATAGACAGGGTTACCTTAATAACACTCTCCTGATGATCATGAATGCGACCCATGCGATTCTCAACGGAACAAATTGCTGGGTGTTTTCACACTTGCCACAACACGGGGAAAAGGGACTGGGCTGCTATAGTCATCCTCTTCCTCTAACTGCTGCATGCTATGCCTCGCTCAGGGCACTATTCTTTGGTTATTGGAATTATAGTATTTCTGGGGACTTAGATGGGACTAATCTGAATGAATTTGAAAAGCGGGTCCTAACACCTCTGGGATGTTCTCTCTTTGCAAATAGAAGCAAACTCAATGTTGCTTCCATTAGGCCTTCTGATAGACTCTCTAGACATGTTCAATCACTGATTCCTTTCAAGATGGCTCCGTAGGCAACTGGGATGCCATGCCTCCTTCCTATACTATTAATCATAGCCCCAACTCTGTTCCTTTGTGTATACAAAGGGAAGGTTCTCAGCCAATGAGTACATTTGAGGGTTGTACTACCATTGCAAATCTAACCAGTCAGGACAGGCCTTTGTATGTAGGAGACCCGGTTTACTTTATTTGCGGCAATGAGGCCTATCCTCGGTTACCTAGAGATTGGCAGGGTACTTGTTACTGGGGTATCTTGTTACCAGGGGTATATGTGGCTACACCACTGAAGTCTCTAGAGCTCGTCCAAGGTGGGATGAGAATGGTGACACTCCTTCACAAGTCATGGGTGATGTAGCAAAATCCTTTGTGTGTTGTCTTTTTCTCAATCTTGTTTTGATGCACTTTGTGGTGCTAAAGGCACATGCTAGGTAACAAGGTACTAGGCATGTGTCGGCTGATATTCAAATGAAGACATTTCTTTATTGGGTGACGAGAGATCATAAAATGGGAAATGTATCCCCTCTCCCCCCCCCGTCATCCCTACAGGTGTAGAATTACAAGTGTTGCAGACTACGCTTCAAATAACTATTGCGACATTGTGCAATGTTGAATGGTTCTACCAGTGGTGATATTCCTGCAGCGGACACGTGGCATCGAGGTGAAACCTCAAAAACCCTTGACTATATTTGGGCCTCGGAAACACTTCATTTTAAATCTCTCGATAAGGAAGTCGAGTAAAAACGATCACAACCCTTTAGTACTATCGTGGGAGAATCCATATAAAAAGCAGCATCAAAACTACTTATTCCCATTAAGCATCAACAATGGCCAGAATCGACTACAAATAAATACCAAGCAGATTGATACTTTGACAACTGACTATGCCCATATTCAGAAGTGGAGCAAGCAAGTAGAATATGTATCTCTACTAAAGGGATTCACGTGCACTAACAAGTCTAAGGGAAGATGCACCTTGAACAAGCATCCTTTTAGCCCGATACTATATGATGCAAAGAAACTGCTACAAAAAGATCTGAAGCAATTAAAGAAAACAGCTGGAAAAAACTCAAAACAGCTGATGATAGAAAGACGTCAGCGATTCTGTAATTGGCTGAAATCTTTCAACTGTATACGAGCACAAGAGCAAGCGGAATTGATGCTTCGCCTTCTGATCCAAAAAGATAGTCGGAACATCTGGCAAATCATTAACTCTGGTAAGGTAAACCAGATGAGTACACTATCAAATGGAGTGAATGCTGCTAGCTGGGTAAAGCACTACTCAACAGTCTTTAACAAGTATGACGCCAAGAACCTAGCTGACCCGATAGTACATGCGAGTAGTTGGAATGTGATCGAAACAGTCGAGGACATTGAACTTGCGATCCAGAAACTGACAACTTCAAGATCCGCTGGACCAGACGGTATCTCAAATCACATGCTAAAGGCAAATAAAGAAAACTGGGCACAGTTTATTAAAGTACTATTCGAGCACATAGCTTTAACAAAGAAGATCCCAGACTCATGGAATAATGCGGTGGTGGTACCAATTTTCAAAAAGGGTAACTGCGACAACCTGCAGAATTACAGACCCATTGCATTGTTAGATACTATGGAGAAAATATTTGCTACCTTTCTCCAAAAGAAAATTGCGAGATGGGCGGAAGACGCTCATTTATCTGACAACAGACAAACAGGCTTTACAAAAGGGGTTGGAGTGGAACTAAATCTAGTGCTACTAAACTTGGCTAAACTGAATGCATTGAAACCGAAGAAAAGGCTGTTTTTAGCATTTGTCGATTTAAAACAAGCATTTGACAGCATAAACCGCCAGCTCATTTGGAAAAAACTAAAAGACTGGGGCTGCCCAAACCAGCTCTTGGCTCCACTAATGGCATTATACGCACAAACGAGTATTCGAGTGCGTTTAAACGCAGAAGGAGCCCTAACAGAAGCAATACAAACGACAAAGGGAATGAAACAAGGCTGTCCCTTGGCTGCTTTACTATTCAAACTATTCATAGCAGATCTTCCACTAGCACTAGCACAAACAAAGTCTTTCCCCCCGAAAGTCAATGGAATTCATCTAAGCCACGTAATTTACGCAGACAATGTGGTACTATTAGATAGCACAGAAATTGCATTGCAAAGATTGCTGTCTCGTCTTCAAACATACTTATCAGACAATCAGATGTCGATAAACGTGAAGAAGTCTCAAGTCATTGCATTGGGTCCAAAAACAAACACTAAGAATAAAGTATTCACGTGGAAAGTGAATAATGAAGCCCTGTCCAAATCGGACTCAATTCGCTATCTGCGGGTCGTATTCAATAACTTGATAAGTGAGTGGAGTTGGACAAATGAGTTGTCGTCTCTTATGAAAATTCTTGCACTACAAGGAGCAAAATTGCATGCAAGATATGGGAAGTTTTCCCTACAGCCGGTAATTATTTTCTATACCAGGAAAGTGACTCCAATAGTATGTTTTGGGAGTGAAGCATGCTGGAACATTGATGCCAAATTTTGGACCAAACTGGAAGACAAATTTTGGCATAAAGTACTCAATTTACCACAGTGTGTCTCAATGGTGGCAATTCGACATGAGCTGGGACTCAACTCTTTATATGCCTTAGTACTGTGGAAATCCATAACTTTGCTACGTAAAATGAGATTAACACCTGGAGCAAAACCCTACCTAATTCTAAATAATAAAAGCATTGACCCTTCAGCTTCTTTGCTAAATAGATGGGAAGAGAAACTGTTGTCAGTTTTAGCAGCAGCAGATGTAAACATGTCACTAATGCTTCAAATTCCACAACTGGCGAAGCTAAAGTTCGATCAATGGAATTGGATAACCAACCTCAATACAAGAGCTTCATTGTCGACAGCAGTAGACTTGGGAATGTCCTCGCAAAAAGTAGGAGAACTACCAAAATATCTCACCAAATTTCCATCGCAATAACACCGAAATCAGTTCTTGAGAATGCGTCTTAATTTGTATCACACACGAGAGATTCTGATGAAAAGAAAGGATTCGGCGACGAAGAGTGACATCTGTCATTTCTGTCAAACAGAAACAGAATCAATAAAGCACTTGATAATTGCCAACCAACGTTCGCTGCACTTAGCGCGTTTTGCTCCAAAGAATGGAAATATGGCTGATTGGTGGAGCTATGCAATATCGGGGATAAACACCAACCTAACATGTGCAATCATCAACTTCGTCGACATGATGCTTCCACGTTCAACAGAGTGGTTTGTCACAGGTGGATAAGGACATAATCCTAAAATGTGAGATTTGAGTTTAAGGCAAATGCAAAGAGGAAGGGAAACGAGATTCAAGAATCAGACGACTATGACTTTTTGATTAACAGGAGAGGACAAAGTTTGTCTGTGGTGTTTTCCCTTATCTTTCTCCGTGTCTTTCTCTGTGCCTTTGCTCTCTTTCTTTCTAGAAGATGTAAATAACGATGAAAGTTGTGACAAAAAAGTTTGTTTTTCTTATCAAACTAAAGTCAATAAATACATTTTTTTAAGAAATAACTATTAAGGCATGCAGGATGGCGCCTTTTTACATAGCCCTGAAGAATGTGGTCCATCTACCCTTAACCACATAAACCGGTCAGCTTCAGAACACTCCAACCTAGTGCAAACCAACAACTTCACAGGCTAAGATTGTTCTTGTTTCTTTTTATATCCCCCTAAAAAATGAAGCGGGATGGAGCATTCTATCTCTTATTAGAGGAATCTAACGAAGAAGTACATTTTAAAAACCTACACATGCTAAACAAAGAAAACCCAATAAAGAAATGTCTTAATTTGAATAGCATCCAACACATGCCTAGTACCTTGTTACCTAGCATGTGCCTTTTAGCACCACAAAGTGCATCAAAACAAGATTGAGAAAAAGACAACGCACGCTGGCTCTCTTTAACTTGTACAATCAACTAACATGTGGGGTTTATTCAGTGTTAATATAGTTGGGTAACCCATAGTTGGAAATCCCCCAACAGTCCCTCCTCTCTTGTGTGTTTGTAGCAAAATCCTTTGTGCCATTTTGTGGACAGATAATGAATTCTGAGGATATCAGAAGACTAGCAAGGTTATTGGAAAAAACCATCAATAGGACCACTGCTATTCTGTACATGAAGCTGGAGCAAAAGGCAAATAGATTAGTGGCCCTCCAAAATAGGATGGTGTTAGAAGTCATCCTAGCTGAGTGTGGTGGGGTATGGAAATTGGTGGGATCCGCATGCTGTGTTTTTGTACCTGACTCCTCCCCTACCATATTCAAGGCAATACAAAATCTACATACCTTGAGTACTGAAGTACATGTCCCAGAGGGAAACTGGAATCTTAGTTCTTGGTTCTGGGACTTACTACGATCATGGGGTTGGAAGATCTTTGCAGTCCTAATGATAGTTCTTGGTGTTCTATTGTTTTGTTGTTGTTGTGTACAATGTCTCCCTGCCATATGTTCGATGTTAGGAGGATATTGCATACAGGCGATATTTACACTAGGACCAAAGGTACATATGCCCAGGGAAACTGCTAATGCTTTAGTAATGAAGGATATAACTATCAAGGAATTTATGGCGATTGGTATTTCTGAAGAATGTGATTCAGGATGTACAGTCATTGAGGGGTGGGTTTTTTAATAAAGCAAATGTTTGAGTAATGCTCTTGGCTTAGGCCAAAAGGAGGGTTTGTTAAACTGTATTCGTATAATACTGCCTTGTTATGAATATTGGCCTAAGCCCATTCGCGTTGCACAGAAAACCACGTTTGAAATGCTCCGATTTCTAATAAACTTTGCTGCCATTTTAAGAACTATCCGCCATTTTGATTCTAACTCTTGCTTTGTGTCCTAAAATGGTGGACTGTGTTTTCAACTACAGCCAAGCCGAACGACCTTTGAGTTACGTCAACATTTAGGCTGACCGAGAGCCGACTGTTTGTTCTGTGCAAAGAAACCTTGTGACTCGTATGAACTGCAATCCAAGTGTTGTCTGCACTCACAAGCCTCATCCTCATATAAACAACGGAACAATGAAGAGCAAACTCAAACCGCCTCCTTTGGTTGTAATATATTGTTTTCTTTCTTGAAACTAGGCTTACTATGAGCCGGAGACCCAACACTGCCATTGTATCTTCATGGACAAGCAAACTTGTTAAATATGTTAAACAATATTGTCATATTCGTCATATGAACTGGGCACGAACCCTAGCATGCAAATTATTAGTTTAGAGAGGGGCTGGACAATGATTGGAATAATGTATAAAAGAACCTGCATTAAGATGTTCAGCACTCTCACCCCTAATGGTGTCTGCTGGCACACACTGCGAGGTGTTGAGACCCAGATAGCTATCTGTTTTGCTTTGAATCTGTACAGAAATAAAGATACTTGTATCTTTCGACCCGTGATTGGCGTATTTAATTTTGTGGTACTAAGCCTCGATAATTCTTTGGTCTTTCAACTGCATTTCCCAAGAGAAACCCTTTCCCAGAGGCTCAGTATTTTAAGGAATAATGGTTTGTGTCCTTGATATGTGCTGATGGGTACGAAATAGCTGCAAAGACATGCTGTAACGTACAGGAGCAGCAAGGCTTGGAAATAGCATGAGTTGCCAGGTTGTCTGGGGGCAAGTTAGAAAGTTGTGTTGCTGTGAAAGGCAAATCTCACTCTTCCCACTATCTGCTTGCATTAGGTAATCTGTGATGGGATGCACATATAATGTAACATATTTCTGAAGTAGCCAATCAGGGCAGGGTAGGGACATTTCTGCTTTAATTAGTCTGTATAGGCACGAGCCAATAGGAGGGTTAGAATGTACTTACACCTAATGCCTAGAATGTATTCTAATATATTGCAATGTTGTGGTTTTCACCTTTAAATACTTTAGCCCAATGTGGCTAGGTCGTGTTTTCAGTTTTTGCGGTCTCATGAGATCTGCTGACCTCTTGGGTGTTTTGCTTTTGTATTAAAACTGTGTGTCTCTTTATTGCTTCCTGAAAATCAGTGAAGCTCTACATCAGGTGACCCCAACGTGATCTACAGCCACTTACATGGACGCCCGGTTCCCCGCTGCATGTCCTGCACCACAGCACCTGCTTTCAGATAGCAGTTTGTGAGCACACCAGTGGAGATGCGAGCAGACACTGTGTGTCTAAAAGTCTGCATGGCTTCGAGATTGGGGCGCCGGGCTGTTCGGGATGTTCACGAGGACACAGTATCAGTGGAAATGTTAAAGAAATATGTTCTTTGTTCAATATAAAACACACATGTGCTCTATGTATCACCCACAGGCCAATGGTTGAGCTGAGCGCCTGAATGGTTTGCAAAAACAAGCATTTGTAAAGTTATGTGATATGCTAAAGAAGTTGTGGTTGCACTGTTTGCCTCTTGGTTTGTTTGCGCTGTGAAATCAGCCAGGTTATGACCTTCACCTTACCCAGCATGAAATAATCACAGGCAGGAGGTTGCATACCCCTTTCACACCTGAAAGAACAGCCTCAGATGCACACACCTCTGTGCAGATCTAAGAGGAAGAGTTCCAGAGGTATCTTAGGAAGCTATCAAAATATGTCAGATTCATATCTCAACAGGTCGGGCCCCAACAAAGGTCACAATCCACCAGTGGCTGACTCATCATCATCACAGAAGCAGTCATCGCAGCTACAACAACCACATTTCTTCCTTGGTGGCCATGTTCTTATCAGGAACTTCATCCGAAAGTGGAAAGCCCTGAAATTCAAGGGACCATTCGAGGTAGTCTACGCCACTCCCACAGCCATCAAAGTCTCTGGCAGGAAACAATGGATTCATCTCAGCGATGTCTGCAACGACAGGTGTTCCTTCGCCACCCCTACAACAGCAGGAGGAAGATGAGGGGGCAGTACTAACAGGAGTATAGCTTTGACTTTTTTACATCCAATATCATTAATAACTTCTTTACATCCATTTGGGCGACAAGATCTTATGGCCTCACCGAATCATCAAAAAAACACAGACCGTTTCAGACAGTATGGGCCTCATTACGAGTTTGGAGGCAGCCATGGTGCTATTAGCACCATGGCTGCCTCCAAACCGGGCGCCATTACTGGGTTCCTGCAATGGGGACTTACCGGGTCATTCCGACATAGGAGGACCCGGTAAGTCCTCCTTGCAGGAACCATTCCCCATTCTCATTTGAGCCCCCATAGGGCTCAATGGGAATGGGGAGAGAGGTAGCAACTGGCACATTACAAGTGTCCCGTTGTTACCTTCCTCTTCCCCTCGCAGGCCCCGGAAAAGATATCTGGTTTTACCAGTTGTCTGATCCAGGTCCCGCAAAGTGAACCTCG
Organism: Ambystoma mexicanum; assembly: GCF_040938575.1. Taxonomy (NCBI): domain Eukaryota; kingdom Metazoa; phylum Chordata; class Amphibia; order Caudata; family Ambystomatidae; genus Ambystoma; species Ambystoma mexicanum. The sequence goes on along the minus strand of NC_090930.1, from coordinate 1,102,627,177 downwards.
TAATACGCACTCCCGTAATGAAGGGGGCCAATCCCGTACCAGCCCCCTTCATTACAGGAGTGCAAGCCTCGTAATGAGGCCCTTTATGTTTTATCTTGTTCTTCTTTTCTGCATTTTGTGTTTTTTCACGTTGTACTTTGTGTCCTTCCACTTCTGGGAAGGTTGGGTCCTATAACATTACTAGCGATATTGTCACGGGGCACATTAGAGTGCTAAGGAATATTAATGTTTCTGTAACCAGATGTAAGAGGGATTTTACTGACGTATGGGGCATTCCTGATAGATCTAGTGATGTGCATCACCACACATGTGGTACCACCACATGCAGATAGTGGGAAAAGAGAAATCCAGTGTAGATGAGGTCCCCTCATTCCGAGGTACCAGGAGCGTACTCGCCAAGGTATGTGACGTATGAAGAGCAAATGAACCAACAAAGAGCTGCACAGGGACGCCATACCTGTTGAAGCGCCCATAACCAGACAACCCTGGGCAGCACGGTACCCTATCAGACAGCCGTACCAGCCGCTAAGACGAAATGAAGAGTACCTACAGACAGTCCATGAAGAGACCCAAGGAGCCTTAATGGAAGGCCAGTGGAAATGACATAAGAGCCTGAACAGGCTCACGAATAAACAAATGTGGCTATCGAAGATAGCACGCCAGTGCGAGCAGTTGTGAAAATATATGTAATGGACGCAGGAAAGAGACGATGTTAAAACGTGAGGAAACATTGCTACAAGACAAAATGGAAGCAACCAACCAGTTAAACGTGTATAAATAGGCTTGTAACGCAAGAAGCTATAGATATCGATACTGCTTGCAATGCTTAGTAGAAGATTAGAGCGGCAAGTGCCAACCATATATCTACCTCAATAAGGCACATTATACAGGTGCGACTCCTTTTTGTAAAAGCAGAAATGTACCCAGGTTGCCAGGGGCCTAACAGGCCGAGTTTCAGAACCCAGCCAGAGTCAAGAGAAGGAGCAGAATCAAAACTCAACAAAGAGCGACTCATGGCGGGGAAATCGAGGTCAACCAGAGAAAGGGAGGAGAGCGTCAGCTAACAAGACTCAAACTTCAGAACATATCAGCCTGCCCCATGAAGGTCAAGATAAGGGGGGGCCCATGCAGGTGGAAAGGCCGAAACAGAATTAAATACACGAAAAGCTGGAAACTGAAGCAGATTCATGGTGAACAGACATGTGAACAGCCAGGCGCAAAGAGGTGCCACCACCTGATGTCATCCAGGACCCGAGGATGCCATAACTTTTCTTGATAAGAGGCTACAGTTTCGAGGCCATACCCAGCCAACTAATTGACACATAGCCCTAGGATTCTGATTGAAGGAAGGGAGGCAAGGTGAAACTTGGGACACCAGGCACATGGGTGTCCATGCTGCATGCTGCCAATTAAAATGGGTATTTATGTCTAGGGGTGTAACCTGCCCAATCACAATGGACCGAGTTATCTGGAGTCCTATAGATAGTAGAACCAATAGGACGTCATACTTGTAGTGACGTCAATCACGTGTGATGTAGTGGGAAGGGCTTAGACGCCCACCCGATAAGAATTATCCAATCTGCATGCTCTATTATCATATACAGATATAGCACCTATACTTAAGTTACCTTTCCTAACCAATTATATTGCACGTCGAATCTTGTAGAATTAGACGTCAACGATGACGAATATTGCCTATAAGAATTGCTGTTCAACTGAAGTTCGAGGAATTCGGAGGGAGACAGGTGATCACAATGCAGCTGATTTCCATTTGTTTCTCTGTTTGATGTACTTGTCATTAAACGGGCTTCCCTTTGCCAAACTACTGAGTACTGAGGCCTCATTATTGAGTCGTGTTGGAGTAAGTGAACCCTGCACCCCCAGTCCTCACATGGTGCAGCTATCTTGTCTTACAAGTACTAGATGGTGCGCACTGATGTATGGGTCCGTCAGTGAAACCCCACTCCTCTGTACACTTGGTAGCGTGAGGATGGTTTCAGCCATTAATTATTGATTATATAATACTAAGACACCTTTAGCCCGACAGCACAAAGTAACTCTGGGGCCTTCGGCAATATCATGAGACCTTTCGCCATTCTGGCTGAGTAGACTGAGATTCTTCCCGTGGACAATGATAGAGTAATACTTCAAAAACTGCAGTGGGTCTGAAGGAACCTGCCTTCCAAGCATAACCCATCTCATTCCCACGGGCAGCCAATCGGACAAAAACCCTTAAAAGGCTGGAAGAGGAAGGGGAGGTGATCCCAAAGCTCCAGAGAGGAAAAGATGCAATCGGTGAGTGAAACAACAAACTCGTTAATTTGGCAAATATCTTGTAGGCATTAGAGCAAGTAAGGGAAAGGTAACGGTGGGTGGCGGAGAAAAAATGTAAATAGTCAGAGGTAGAGAAGACTGTATATATATAGGGGGTAATGACTCGAGCATAAGAGATAACGAGTGGATACCGTGGGGACACCCAAGAGAAAAACAAGGGATACCAGGGGGACACCTGAGATAAAAATGAAGGATTACCAGGGGGACACCTGAGATAAAAACGAAGCATTACCAGGGGGACACCTGAGATAAAACAAAGGATTACCAGGGGGGCACCTGAGATAAAAACGTAAGGATTCACCTTGTTCCTGCGCTTTAATACAGCGGTCAGAAGAAACGTGAACTCATAGCCCATACAATAGGTACAATTACACTACGGTGACGTTTAAAGACGCATCAAAGGAGTTTGTTTAAACTCCATGACGGGGTATTAACATTAATTAGAAGGCAGGTATATGTATGACCAGCTGGTGTCCGTCTAGTCTGTCAAGTGTCTGTCATATGTGTTCTGTTGTACGTTGAATGTAAAATAATTGTATTATTGATTGTGTGAAATGTAATTTGGCTTTACGCAATTCTGTAACTAAGAGGGAATCGCCAACAAATTGATAGTTTTCTGAGCAAATTGATATTATAAAATTTTGCAGGGAAAAGATTGGATTGGAGCCTGCGTATTTGGTGCTTGCTCATACTATTGGAAGGATAAAATACTGTATAAACATTGTTGGTGACGAAAAGAAGAATGGAGGAAGCTACTCCCCTTTCACATTTGTGCAAGCAGCTACCCAAGCATGCACCAAAACTCAAGAGGTATAGCACAGAGTGGGTTGAGAGTACCGCCCACAAAATGTTTATGCCTTGGCCACAGAATGGGTCCCTTTCTAAGGCCGTTTTACAGCATATGACGACCTTCCTACATGCCACATATACAGGCAAGAAGCTAGAGAAACGTCTTGCTGTTCTAGAATTGTGGATGATGTTTGAAGAAACGAAGGTGGAAGAACCGCCCACAGACTGGATACTAAATGTATGTACGGAGGGCGGTGAGATGCCTACCGCACCACCAGCCCCGCCTGAGCCAGTCATTGAAGGGAGTAAAACAGAGGGGCTTTACCCGCTAAGAGAACTTAAGGCAGCCAGGGGGTATAGCAATCCTGCATATGAGTCGCCTATGTACAGTAGTGATGACAATAAGTGAAAGGAACAGGAAAACCATATCGCCTCTGCGGTCTCAAGGGACAAGGAGAGACGCGAAGATGGAGGAAAAGATCCTGGTACGGAGTTGTGCACCTCCTGATAAGGAGAAAGATGGAAATAAACGAAAGGGAAAGGAAAGTAGAGTTGATGAGATAGCATTCACGAAAGACGAATGGATGGGAGGTCAGGTATTACTGAAGTTGAATGGAAAAGGAAGTGATGATATAAGGCCAAGAGAGAGGTCTGTTGAGACACAAAGGGGAGAGAGAGAGAAAGAGATGGATGTAAGGGATGAAAGGACAAGAAGGAAGGATAGGCTAAAGCAAGAACAACTATATCGCGAAGAGCAAGAGAAACAGCTTGATCGCAAACAAGAGGTAGCCTACGACCAGTAGAGACAGACTAAGCAAAGGATGGAAGAAGAGCAAAGGGTACGTGAGAAGAGAGTGAAGAGACGAGAAGAGGAGGAAATTAGAATGGCAAAGGAACATAGAAATGAAAGGATGAGGGAAGTAGACAAAACTAGAGAAGAAGCGAGGAAGCGCAAGGAAGTAGATGAGGAAACAGAACGGAAGCGCAGACAGAGGGCACAGGATCTTGAATATCTGGAGTGGGATATTAAAAAACCCAATCCTGTTGTAGAATGGGAAGACGTAGAAGAATTCTTTCCTGCGAGCGACTCGGTGCAAGGTATAAGTGGGAAAAATATTGAAGATGACTTTGACACCAGAAGCATCAGGAAACGATTGATAAAATATAGGATGAGATGGGGCTAGAACAGATATCCAATGGGGGAAGGGAAGATGAGCGCTTGGAGAGCACTCAGCTATATGAGGATGTTACCCGAAGTAGTGGGAGCAGGGGACTGTCTGTAGACAGGCTGGAGATTGGGCAGAACGAAGAAGATGCAAGGATTTGTGTGAACTGGGAGCATTCAGAGTCTGACTCCGGTGGAGAAATGGAGGATATGGCACAAGAGGAAGGGAGACGGTGCAAAAAACGGTTCCCATGGGACCGAGGGGTACGATGGTCAGACGCTAGCGGGTCCACAAGTAGGACACCAAAGTCTGCCGCGCAGTCCGGCCGACATGCAGGAACACCCCACGGTCAGAGGGGGGCGTCAGCACCTGCCTATGCAGATAGATTAAGGGCATTGCCAGAGAGACGGCAAGGTAGAAATGCCACCCCAGTGACAGACTGGAGAGCTATGGGGAAAGAAAAGGAAGACTGTGTATTCCAATTCCCACTACTAGAAAAGGGGGGAGCAAGACCACAATATATTCCATGGCCACACATGGACCGAGAGAACTTAAAAAATAAGCTTCCAACACTGACATCGGGAGCCGGGAAGTGGATAAATGAGTGAGAGAAAATGACAGGGGGTGTCACCTTAGCTATAGGGGATATTAAGGGCCTCTTAATTGCCATACTTGGTGAAAGGGCAGATGATGTATGGAAACGGGCAGGCTACCCTAGGGTAACCCTAACTAACACCTCCCATGATGGAGCGCCATTTAATAATTGTAGAGCAGCAGTGATGAAAGCGCTGCGAGCGCTATATCCAGACACTTCTGATATGGGGGCTATATTGACTCGGAAAATGAAAGAGTCAGAGGATCCTTTGATTTATATCCAGAATTTTCAAGGCGCGTGGGTGCTCAAAACACATGAGTCTTGGATGAAATCTATCCCTGTATTCTAGCATATATTATGCCAAAGGTTGCCTGAGCCAGTGCAAAAACAGCTCAAGAAATTGGTAGGAATAGAAGCTAAACCATTGGCTGAAATACAGTTGACAATTGCACATTACTGTAGATTGCTGCAAGAAAAGAATCGGAAAAAGGAAGCAACCCGTAAGGGTGAGGAGGCGAATCTGGTGCAAAAGAAACTCTCAAAGTATGCTCTTGAGGGAGCCATGCTGACAAGCGCAGCTGAACCACGCGCACAGCAGGCGACTAACCCAGTGCAGGATAACCAAGTTAGTGCAGGATTTTACCCGAGGGGAAGGGGTTTTGGAGGAAGAGGATGGCAGAGTAATCAGGGTGGGTTTCGAGGTAACCAGGGAGGTTTTCAAAATAATCAAAGTGGCTTTCAGAATGCACAGATGGGCAGTCCAGCTACGCCAGATGGACAGATGGCCCGACCACCATCAGTGTGTTGGCTGTGTGGAATGATAGGACGCACGCGTGCAGAAGCCAAGGCAAGTGGCAAAATAGCCAAGGGATCGGGGCAGGCATGGTGAATCAGCCTGCCATCCCGCAGCAGGGCAGTGCACAAAATCACACAGTGCAGCAGCAGGCACCAGGCTTGCAGCAAGGTGCATAGCAAGTGGTTCAACCCCCGCACCTGGGGAATGTAGCGCAGGGACAATCCCATCAGGCACCACCGCAAATGTCACAGGGCACTGGCGCCGGAGGGGGAGTCAACCCTGGGGTTGGGGGAAATCAACAAGTATACAGTGGGCCGAACTTACATATGAAATAGGATGGCTCACGGGAGACTCTGATGTGTTCTATCCTATCAGTGACACCAGACCCTAATAGGGAACCTAGGGTGGATGTCGTCATAGTGGGTAAAGAATATTCCTTCTTAGTTGACACGGGTGCGACGCGCTCATGCATACGAGAAGGCAAGTTTTCCTTGTCCGGCGAGGCCATAGATACTCAGAGTTTCACGGGAGCTCACAGTAGAGTTCCCTTTACAGGCGCACTTCCAGTTTCTGTGGGAGAGCGCAAAATGAATATACCCTTATTATACTCACGTCAGACCCCAGTAAACATCCTGGGTTGGGACTTAATGACTAAGTTGAATATGACAATCTCATTTACAGAGAATGGTATAGTGTGCTCCACTCCAGGAATGCATTATTCAAACGTGTGCAAAATGATCAGAGCATAATCAGGATGCATAGCCATGAAAGCTACACCGTTAGAGCCAGAAATCTTCGCATATGGGGTGCGGGTGCTCATGGCAGGATTGCCAGGCCTCGCAGATAGAACTATGAGGGCACCGGATGAGTTTTTATTCAGGCCCAGAATACCTGTGCACGAAGAGGAGCGACAAATATTTCTGTCAATGATACAAACTGCTGCAGTGCGAGGAAAAGTTGTATTGGTCGAAGAATATGATGATGAAGGCAGACAGACAATGGTGTGCGATTATCGCCATCGAAGAAGGGCATCGAGTCACTGACGTCACCGATGACAATCTGTTCGAAGAACACCCTGACCTGGAAGAGACGAGGGTGGAAGTAAGTCTCACATTTTGGGTCAAAATGATCAAACGGGAGGTGCCCCAGAGAATGATGTTGGCGCTGATACGTCCAGAATACTTTGATGACGACATGGCCCAAGCGGCTGCCGCGGTATGGACTACAGGGCCCTATGACGTAGGCCTTCTGAAGGGGGCAGGTGAAGTGAAAATGAAACTGAAACCAGGAGCAATTTTACCAAGAACACGCCAATATCCTATGTCCAGAGAGGCAGATGAAGGAATCGCGAAGACAATTTCCGCCATGATGGAGCAGGGAATTCTAGTGACGTCAGAATCACCTTGCAACACAGTGATTTACTATATCAAGAAATCAAAGGGAGGGTCTTGCGTTTAATCCAAGATTTAAGAGCATTAAACGATATAGTCGAAGCTGAGTTCCCTCTAGTCCCTAATCCATCCACCATTCTATGCAACATACCCACTGAAGCAAAATATTTCACGGTAATTGACTTGAAAAATGCATTTTTCTCAATCCCGTTGCACCGTGGCTCTCAAGACCTGACGTCATTTACTTTCAGACAAATGTGCCTGAAAGGTACAAGGTTGCCACAGGGGTACTGTGAGCCTCCATCCATTTTCAACAGAGTCCTGCAGATGGACCTAAACAATATTGCAGTAGACAGTGTTGTTTTGCAGTATGTGGATGACATTCTGATCTGCAGCATCACTGAGGAACAATTCAGGCGCGACTCTGTCCAGCTACTGACAATCCTGTCTAAGAAAGGATATTAAGTTGATAAGGAAAAGTTACAATACTGTCAGTGAGAGGTGCTGTACATAGGCCAGCTAATCTCACACGAAGGGAAAAAGGTAACCCTAGAAAGGGCTAAAGCTATCATGAACACGGTTAAACCACTCACGATAAAACAAATGCAAAGCTTCTTAGGCCTTTGCAACTATGTCAGAGCATGGGTCTTCGACTACAGCTCATATACCAAGCCCTTGCTTCAGGCCCTAAGGAAGGCCCAGGCGACAAGGGAAGAAATCGAATGGACTGAGGCAATGGAAAAGGGGTTTGCAGAACTTAAGGGGGAAATTTGTAAGGCTCCAGTTCTCGGGATTCCTAATTATGCAGAGGAATTCTACCTGTTCTCACACTCTGATGGCAATTTTATGATGGCAGGGCTCGCGCAGCGAACCTTGCTGGGGTACAAGCCCCTAGCATATTACAGCGGGAGTCTGGACCCGGTCATGAAGGGCCACTTCCCATGCAAACAAAATCTAGCTGCTGCCGCGTTCGCCGTTGAAAAAGCGTCATCTATTGTGATGGGGTGCTCCATGACATTGTACGTCGAGCACTCGTTATTTGCCATACTAGAGAAGCCAAAGGGAACGCTGACATCACAGAGAGCATCTGCCTATGAGGTGATTATCTCCAACCCATCGATCAAAATAGTTTGATGTAAAACTGTAAACCCTGCTGCTTTCATAGCTGAGCCAGTCACAGAAGGAGAACCTATACACGACTGGGCGAATTATGAGGAATTCTATGATGAAATCCCCAGGGTAAAGGAAAACGACCTGGCGGGTGGTGAAATCATTTTCATTGATGGTTCATCAAGAATCGACCAAGAGGACGGACAAAGGTACACGGGTGTGGCCGTAGTAAAACACCTGGCAAATGGGGAGTTTCAGGTACTAGTCAGTGTGCAAATACCATCTCACTATTCAGCTCAAGCTGCAAAACCAGTGGCGCTGATACTCGCCATTGAGAATCATGCAGACCAGGAAGTAACGGTGTACAGTGACTCTGCCTATGTGACATCTACCGTGCACGCAGGCTTAGCACGATGGAAAAGGAGGGGCTACCTCCAAGTGGACGGTACGCCAGTGCAACACGCAGCCTTATTGGACAGGTTGATAAAAGCACTACAGCTCCCAGTGGGCACAGCGGTCGTGAAATGCGCCACCCACACCAAGGGGACAGATTTCCTGTCACGTGAAACCATGAAGCGGACACAGAAGCCAAGCGCATGGCGTACAAAAATGAAACAATCATGGACGTGGATGTGGCACGTACCCATGAGAGAATGATGGTAGCGCAAGCCACACCTGAGGCCTATAGTAACATGGGGCAGACTCAGCTAATGTAACTCCAAGGGAAGGCACCTCAGGAGGAGAACAATTTGTGGAAGCGTCGAGGGTGTTCTTTAAACCCCTCTGATGGGTTGTGGAGGCAAGACAGCACTGGTAAACCAGTAATGCCTGTCTCCCTGCTAAAGGTAGCATTAGAACAACTACACTACCCTATACACATGTCTAAAGAAAATATTGCTGCAACGCTCGCAGAAGACTGGTTTACACCGAATTTAGCAGAGCACGTTACGTTCTTCATGGTGAACTGCAGAATCTGCCAGCAATTTACTGCTGGGCACACATTAAAAGTAATGAGAGGAATTATCCCCTGGCCAAATGGCCCATTCCAGCACTTGCATATCGACTATGTCGACATGATTCAAGTGTGCAAAGGGTACAGGTATTTAATTGTGGTGGTGTGTCCGTTCTCTAGATGGATAGAATCAGGTCCCTGTACACACGCAGACGCTACCTCTGCTGCCGAATTTCTAGTGAGGAAAGTGTTCCCTAGATGGGGGGGTGCGAGGTAATGAGATCAGACAATGGGGGTCACTTTGTTAATGCAGTTTTCAAACAGATCAACTTATTACTTGGTATAAAGCACAAGTTCTCATCGGCGTATCACCCGGAGAGGAATGGGATATGTGAGCGGCTCAACGGCCTGTTAAAGGAGAGGATAGCCAAGTTGAAGGTCACATTAAGAAAGGGATGGTTGCACTGTCTACCACTGGCATTGTATGCACTTCAGAACCAACCCGGCTCCAACCATCATCTTACGCCGCATGAGATAGTTACAGGCAGAACGATGAGGACCTCTTTCACCCCCCGAGATAGAGCTAGATGTGATGCCCAGCCAACTAGAGAGGTTCTGGGAACAGAGATGCAGGAATGCCTTCACTGTATGACATCCAGCGCCTCGGTCATTTCAGGCCAGCTGCAGCGATGGCGAAAAGGGGACAGTAAAGCACAAAACACATCAGGAGGTGCTGAAGCAGATTACGCACAAGGTCTACATGTGCCCCTCGTCTTCCCTGGTGACAACGTGCTCGTGAGGAATTCACCAGGAAGAGGTGGGATGAGCCACGATTCAATGGCCCTTTCATCGTAGAGGACTGCACCCCTTCCGCCGTCAAGCTCCAGGGCAGAAGGGCATGGATCTTCATAAAAGACATTAAACCTTATATAGAGGAGAGCCCTCCTGCTGCATCCAACTGTGAAGAATCCACAGACAACGGGAAAGAACCTCAGCACGTGCAGACAAGATCCATGGCGAGGAAGAAGGACGCATGAGCAGCATAATAAAGGCAAAAGGAACACTGATTTAAATTGTGGCTTATAAACAAGACATTTTCTCAAACCAGTGAAAGATAATAAAGGCCATAAAACGAATACTCTGTGCATCCCAGTTGCAGAGTAAAGAGAAGTGCATCCAAAGTCACAACAACATTGATAAAAACAAACTTTTGAAAGCATGTCATGCCCAAGTAATACAAAGAATCAAGACTCTGATAGACTGCAAACAAAATATTTTTGAGAGTGTAACACAGTATCCTGAAGAAACCAGTATCGAGACGTGGTTCGCATAATTTATGGTACATTCCAGCAGAAGTCTCAAGTGGGATGTACTCACTTATTTTCAACTCATGGTGTTATCTTATCTGTCACTCATAGGGAGAGAAGCCAGTGTCACAGACTTTATTCAAGAGCCAGCTAACAAAAAAGTAATCAGACGACTGCTGACTGTGATCACGAAAGCCTTCGCCGAGCTACCCAAGCACAGCGAGGAGGACATAAATGCTTCCACCGCCAGTAGACATTGATGAACTCACATTTAATTTGTTCTTTCAAGTAATCGAGAAATGCCCAGGACTTGTCGGGAGAACAACTGACACACGCTCTTTCATCAGAGACCCAAGAAATCTAGCTAAACTGAACCAGCTGTGGACTAAACTAAATCATCTTGTGTTAGTCCACGCAACAGGAAGGTGCAGAGACTGTGCTAATCAAAAGAAAAGATAATGACCAGGACCCAGCCAAACAGGACAAATGTCCCTATCTCGCGAGGACACCCAGCTGGCTCACAATGTCCTGCTTAGACTAGTCACAGACTATCCGGAAATGGTGGGGAGGCCTGCAGATGTTGACGTCATCACCTTTCTTATAGAAACGGCCAACACCCCACACATGGGCACGCCCCTCCACGGCATAATGCTCCAGGTGGAGATATCTAATTTCCAGCGAGAATACCTTAGGAGATTCCAGTAAGACTTTCCGCCGTGCAACAAACCAAGGACAGAGACACAGTTCTTCAATTTTCAGCCGCAGGACAGATCGAGGAGAGCAAAGACAAGAACTACACCGTCCTATTTTTCTTTGTACTTATCCTCTACTTTTCCTTATTTTTATTTTTTATTTTTAGTTTTATTTTAGTTTTATTTTTATTTTTATTTTTTCTCATGTTCGCTTTTGTTTTTATTTTTTACTTTTATTTTTACAACATTTTATTTTTGTGTGATTTTTAGCAGTTCCATCGTTTCATTCCTTCGCATTGAACAGATTCCAGCACATCCTCAGGACCAAAACAAATTTGAGGAGTGCACTGGGACCTTACCTACTATTGATATGAATAATGAATGTGATGTACCAAAGTGCTAGCCTAACCCTTTTCCATAGTTTAGCACAGGAACTGAACTGCATACCCAGAGACTACCATCATCACCCACAAGAGGGGGGACATTTGGAAAGCGCTTGTCACTTTAATAGTAATGAATTCTCGAACTACGAGATCAGAGCAAGAGAAGGAATAAATAACAGACTATTAACTCATTAGAAATGGGGGCCCAGAACAGTAAATTAGTTTTACCCCTAACAAAAGGGCGCCCCCTCTTCCCGGGAAGAAAATGTTGCAAATTATCATTCTGAACGATTATGTGTATATGTATAGTTATTATTATTGTTTTTCTGTCATTAACAATCAGAACTGCTTTCTTTATTGGTGCACCAAGTTTCCCAATCTCAGTGCACCCACCAGATGATGAACGTCTGGGACCTACGAAAGCACCCAGACCCTATATAGTCATTCCAGTCCCAAGAAAACCTGATGGTAAAATTAACGAACTAAAATTAAATGTAATTAGCAGTGGTTTGGACACATTTGAGGTAACAAATGAAGAGAAAAGCTGGAGACAGGGTCAGCACGGAATGAATGAAAACGCAGCACTGACCACTGCACGCACCTGCACACAGACAAGGGCAAATGTCAATGGCTACAGGGCCTCCAACAAAGGCAGCAGAGAATGGGAGACAGACTGCCAAACAAACAGTTCCAGAAAATAGTGGAAGTAACCAAGAAAAGTCAAGTGAGAAACCCAAGAGAGAGGGCTTAGCAAAATCCCTCGAAGGAACAGAAGTAGCCACAAAGGAACTCAAAGAGCAAACACAAATGCTGATAGATTATTTGTTCCCATTTATGGTCAGAGCAAAGAAACTGCACGAGGAGCTAAAAAAGAGAACTGCAGAAACTATAACGACAAGCACGCCAACTCGAACACTGCTAACAAGCACCAGATCTACGACACAGCCACACGTTGAGGAGTTGGTGAGCGAATGGTGGCCAGAGAACCTCGATGAAAAATTACAAGAGGAGAGGAAGAGAAATGGAAAACCTTTTTCTACCACATCGATGCAGCCAAAGGACCCTGCTCCACCAAGAAGCCCAAAGTGGAAAAGCAGCACAGACGCTTTTAAGTACATAGTCATAGCAAACTACAGAAAAACACTAAGAATAAAGAGAAGCCCATACGAAGATAACAATGACCTTAACGATTACCTCACAGCACAGCCCATCTTGGAAACAACATATGGTACCAGCACATGAAGGAAGTAGGAAGAAGGCAGTCAGAAGGAGAATGCTTCGTCTGTGCGCTTCTACCATACAGCATGGGAAAATCTAAGATCTTTGTAGCTGTAGAAATTGAAGTCCCTACAGCACACTGTATGTCACACGTAGCAATGTGCAACACCAGAGGACAATGTATAGGAAGAGACGCCTCGCTGATATGGGCCAATGAAAAAGATTACCCGGACGAAGATGGCTACGTCCAGGACATTAAAACAAGAAACAGGGCGCACACAAGGAATCACGTGATCAGGTACGAGAACCCTGGCGTCAAAGAATCGGGGATAAGATGGGAAATAAACCCAAGATTGAACATTCGAGGAAAAACTGCAGAATAGGCTCAAATCTGGAAAAACAGAGGCCAAATGCAGATTTGGGGAATAGTGGTTTCCCCAGATGGATGGGAAGAAGGAGTAGTAATCTGCAGAGCTTGGATGGTCCTTGGAGCCTACAAAGAAGCAGTAGAGAATTCGCAGAGGTTATGCAAACCTCTATGGCCAAAACTGGTAAAGCTGCTAACATGGGTCGAATACAGAGGAGGACCCCTGCAGATAGTACCACTGGAAAGCCCAAAACTATGATTCAGAAGTAATGGCACGAGGAAGATGGGAGAGAATGTAAACTGCAGACGAATCTTTGAAGCCCCAGGAATGACACAAGGAACCGCAGTCATAATGGACCATTACTGGGCATGTGTATCCAAGGCATACATAAGACTGTGGAAAAACTGGGGAGGTATATGCACGATAGTGAACGTCCACATTCTGGTGCTGGTGATCCCTAAGAATGACCTGAAGTTGGACAGTTTCCGAAAGCAGATGCTCATCTAAGGAGAAGGTCGTCTGTGGAACTGATGTCCAGACTGAAGAGAGAAAATTACTTTTCTACCAAATCAGAAGAGGCATTCCAGCCAATCCCGTACGAACACAGGTTGTACAGCCTCACCTCAACAATGTTCACCACAATGCTCTTACCACACATCCAAATTGGAGTGAATGCTAAATGGTTGCAGATAACCAGATGGGAGTTATTGCAGACCATCAATACCACTATAAAAGGATTCAACGCGATCAAAGAAGAGCTGAGAGCAATCAGACTGATGACACTCCAAAACAGATATGTGCTTGACATGATCACAGCAATGGATGGAGGTGTTTGTGCAAAAATCGGAGAATCATGTTGCACATTTGTACCATCGCACGATGAAGAAAACGGAACCCTAACAGAGGCCATGAGTATGTTGACAAACCTGAAAAACCAGATGATCGATGAAAGTGATGACGTGGACGATGACAGATGGTTTGGAGACCTATTCTCGTGGGTCCCACAATGGATGGCAGATATATTAAAGTTTCTGGGAGCCCTATTAGCAATGGTACTGCAAGGAGTCTGTGTTATCAAGATAATCATCACACAGTGCCAGAAAACTGCGAAGAAAGCCATAGGGATGAAAATAATGGTTGATGTTGAGCAAGGGTGGAAGCCCAGAGACCTGCCTGATGAAGAAATAAGAGACTTTGTGAAGGCCAGCAAATTTGCGCCAGAAGGAACAAAGTTCACATATCCTAAGAAACGAAGAAGGTATGAAGGAAAATGGATCTACCGCAGCCCAAATGGACAATGCCAGCTAATGACATGGAACAAAGACGAACATGTGAAAACAGCAGGGAGTTTGAAAGGAGTGATAAAAATATGGACTCCAAAGGCTTACGCATTCACACCATAATGTACAAACTCTGAAGACAATGAACACGACACCAAAGGATCAAAATAAATAAATGCAAAAGAGGTTGCAGAAGTGGTCGATGAACTGACCAGAGGGGGGAGTGTAGAGGAGGTGTCAGACATGGCCTGCACCCCATCCCCTCATTCCGAGGTACCAGGAGCATACTCGCCATGGTATGTGACGTATGAGGAGCAAATGAACCAAAGAGCTGCACTGGGACTCTGCCCAGTATACATCAGAAGATCCATACCTGTTGAAGCGCCCATAACCAGACAACCCAGGGCAGCACAGTACCCTATTAGAAAGCCGTACCGGCCGCTGAAACGAAATGTAGAGTACCTACAGACGGTCCATGAAGAGACGCAAAGAGCCTTAATGGAAGGCCAGTCGAAATGACATAAGAGCCTGAACAGGCTCGCGAATGAACCAAAATGGCTTTCGAAGATAGCACGCCAGTGTGAGCAGTTGTGAAAATATATGTAATGGACGCAGGAAAGAGACAATGTTAAAATGTGAGGAAATTTTGCTACAAGACAAAATGGAAGCAACCAACCAGTTAAACGTGTGTAAATAGGCTTGGAACGCAAAAAGCTAAAAATATCAATACTGCTTGCAATGCTTAGTAGAAGATTAGAGCAGCAAGCGCCAACCATATATCTACCTCAATAAGGCACATTGTACAGGTGCGACTCCATTTTGTAAAAGCAGAAATGTACTCAGGTTGCCAGGGGCCTGACAGGCCCGAGTTTCAGAACCCAGCCAGAGTCAAGAGAAGGAGCGGAATCGAAATTCAACAAAGAGCGGCTCATGCCGGGGAAATCAAGGTCAACCAGAGAAAGGGAAGAGAGCGTCAGCTAACAAGACTCAAACTTCAGAGCATACCAGCCTGCCCCATGAAGGTCAAGATAAGGGTGGGCCCATGCAGGTGGTGAGGCCGAAACAGAATTAAATACACGAAAAGCTGGAAACTGAAGCAGATTCATGGTGAACAGACTTGTGACCAGCCAGGCGCGCAGAGTTACCACCACCTGATATCATCCAGGACCCGAGGATGCCATAACTTTTCCTGATAAGAGGCTACAGTTTCGAGGCCGTACCCAGCCAACCAATTGACACATAGCCCTAAGATACTGATTGATGGAAGGGAGGCAGGGTGAAACATGGGACACCAGGCACATGGGTGTCCATGCTGCATGCTGCTAATTAAAATGGGGATTTATGTCTAGGGGTTTAACCTGCCCAATCACAATGGACCGAGTTATCTGGAGTCCTATAGATAGTAGAACCAATAGGATGTTGTACTTGTAGTGACGTCAATCACGTGTGATGTAGTGGGAAGGGCGTAGACGCCCACCTGATAAGAATTATCCAATCTGCATGCTCTATTATCATATACAGATATAGCACCTATACTTAAGTTACCTTTCCTAACCAATTATATTGCACGTCAAGTTTTGTAGAATTAGACGTCAACGATGACGAATATTTCCTATAAGAATTGCTGTTCAACTGAAGTTTGAGGAAGTCGGAGGGAGACAGGTGATCGCAAGGCAGCTGATTTCCATTTGTTTCTCTGTTTCATGTACTTGTCATTAAATGGACTTCCCTTTGCCAAACTACTGAGTACTGAGTCCTCATTATTGAGTCGTGTTGGAGTAAGTGAATCCTGCACCCCCAGTCCTCACATGGTGCAGCTATCTTGTCTTACAAGTACTAGAGGGTGTGCACTGATCTATGGGCCCACCAGTGAAACCCTGCTCCTCTGTACACAAGCATCTCCTGTTTTGTCTGGTCATTGATTACCTATGCAGCAGCAACTCCTGTATTGTTTTTACCCCAAGAAATGCCACCAGATGTAGCATGGTGCTTAGTTCATTGGCTTTAAGGAGATTGTGGGGCACTGTTCAGGCACAACAGGTTCAGATAGAGTGGGTGTCAGATAGTACAAGAATATATAACAATTTTGTAGGAGAAAAATTGGAAACAAAAGAAAATAATCTGGGTGCACTTATACAAATGTATCAAAAGAGAGGGCATGCAGTTCCAGAAATATGGGAAAAGCAGGCAAGAAGAATGGATTATTTTTAGTAACATCCTCCGAAGCCTCTGAAACATGTTGTTTCAATGAAGCGAGGTTCAACATGTCCCACTGCGGAAGTAGACCTAATTTACAGACAACAGGTACTTTCTTCTATAAAGGCAAATGGGTCATGAGGCTGATTGGATGCAGAGCGGGCGGGGATGTTTGGGCTACATCATGATGTGCTGAAACTTATTAATGAGACCTGTTTTGCGCATGGGGCAAATATGTGAAGCGTCTAACGTGGATAAATCAAACTACCCCCAATTAAAGTTATGAAACTCTCATGGTTCTCCTTGTGTTTCAGGAACAATGGCACTGTTTCTAGGATTGAATCTGAATTGCAATATCACTGTCGACCTTCCCAATATTAAAGGAGGTACCTCTGGCCTCATGGATCTATAATGGGTGTTCAATGGACTAGCATACACACAACTGCTGCCGTCTTGGGGAGGTGCTTGTTCCATGGTAACCTTGCAAACTGCAGTGTTGGTGGTATCAGATGTCAACCTCACACCCATCCGCAATCACCCAATGACCAAACCTGTACTTATTGACCCAGTGAGTTCACCAGTCTTTGAGCCTGCGTTGCCGCCGTGGCAACTACTGTCTCGAGAATCAGTCGACAGACTACATGAAATACCAGAGGAGTAACTATTGTTCAGCCAAGCAGAAATTATTTTCTCCTCAGATTTTGCTCCAGGGTGCAAGCTGTAATAAATGCCAAGTGGTTGCAAATAACAAGGTGGGACCTTGCTCAAATGGCTAATGAGACTGAAAATGGGTTAAATGCTACTAGTGAAGAACTTCAGCCATAAGACTAACCACCTTGCAGAATCACTATGTACTTGATCTCATTAACGCCATTTACTGCCATGGAAGGGGGAGTCTGTGATAAACGGGCCATTTCTTGCTGCATGTTCGTACCTTCCAATGACAAGGACAATGGCAGCCTCATGCAAGCAATACAGGCATTACAAACCCTGCGCACCACAATGGAGAAGGAGGGTGGGGTGCAGAATGTTGACTGGTTCACATCGATTTTCTCATGAGTGCCCTCATGGCTGAGCAATCGTCTTAAAGTATTGATGCCTATGATCATTTTGCTCTTTGTTCTTTTTAGCACGCGTCAACTGCTCATGGGATGTTGCAAAAGACATAATTGGAGGAGTTGAGACAGCCTGGCTAGCCATGAATATACATCACCTGCGCATCACTGACCTGGACTCACATGGTTGATAAATGCACTGTATCAAATTGGGAAGGCTCTTATCAGTCACAATACCACAGCCAGGTAAGGCTTATTTTGTATAAATACCCTCCCATTAGCGGACAATCATTATATTTTAGTTCAGACGGGCAGAAGATAAATCACTACCTCTGTCTGCAGGTATTTGGTGCTCCATCAGCTTCCAGGAGTTCACATATGACCTTTGAATCTGCTATGTCACTGGAGAGCAGGTGCTACAGCTGTCAGGAGACTGGTGCATCCAAGGTTCTTGGATGCACTATGCTTTTGACACAGAGCTTTTAACAAAGGGGGAGAGGAGTGTCTGATTAGCAGACTGCTATTTCAGAAACTAAATTACTATTTTATTTATTAATACAAAATAAACAAATCCAGGACTTTCAGATGGCATCCTGTCACAGATCCCAGAATTTGCTCTCTCTCTCTCTTCTTCTTTCTGTCTCTCTCTCTCTTTCTCATTTCTGCTTTCTCTCTCTGTGTGCTCCTCACTATCTATCTCTCCCCCCTCTCTCTCTCTCTCTCTCTCCCTCTGTCTCTCTCACGCTCCTTTTCTGGCTGGACATGAGACCTCAAAATGTCTGTCGCTAGCTGGGACTGCGGTTTCACTTAATGCATCAAAATGAGGGGACTACAGATGCCAGAATGTCTCTTTCCTTGGCAGATTTGGAGATCTCAGAATGCCCCTTTCATTCTGGCCTGCAGAATACCTCCAACAAGAAGGTCTCTCTCTTTCCCTCTCCCTCTCCCTCTCTCTGCCACTCTCTTCTCTCTCTCTCTCTCTATCTTTAAAAAGAGAGAGAGAGAGAGAGAGAGAGAGAGACAGAGACAGAGACAGACAGACAGACAGAAGATACCAAGACCAGCAATGCCATTTGGGGGTCGGCAGGGGTTGCAGCTGCAACTCCTGAGTTCTCCCTTGCTAACCTGTGCTCTCCCTTGCTACCCCTAAACAAAAAATTAAAAAATAATAAATATATATATATATGTATATTCAACGAAAAAACGTTGTTAGATGGTCATTATGGTTCAGTTGCACTAATAAAAACCTATAAAATTAACTGGAAAAAAACGTTGTTAAAGGGACGTTATGGTTAAGTTGCAATAATAAAAACCTATAGAATTCACTGAAAAAACATTGTTAAAGGGACGTTATGGTTACAAGTAAAACCGAAAAACCTCAGAAATTCGCCAGTTATGGTAAGCTAAGCAACCATGTATGAGGTAACAAGTGCCCAGAGTATGTGATGCCGTGTGAGTGCGCTGCTTTCCCTGCGCTGCTCTACATTCTTTAATACACAGTTATGAACCCTCCCAACGGTATGTATTTTGCCAACCTCTGAAGTCTGAAAAGTAGATCCACGTAGGCTTAACATGTGGCCAACTTTGCACCAGATCTGCAGATGAACTGGCCTGCTGTAGTTACCAGTTTAATGGTATCCCCTACAGAGTGCTATTTGGTTTTTGATTTTTAGAACATTTACACATGTAATTGCTCATTTTACTGTAGCCGGTAAAATAGTTATAGCTGGTAAAATAGCTCAGCGGGTCCAGTGCTTGCTGCTGAGATGTTTGTGTGATCTGCAGGTTGCTGGTTCGAATCCCGGCAACGCCAACTAAGCCTTTCATCTGAGGTAGATAAATGAGTACCAACACAGTTTGGGTGATACTGCATGTATGTTTGTTCTATAGAAAGCGCTTAAGCGCAAGTGCTCTATTGTGACCCATCATTATCATGTGGCCTTGGATGTCTGCTTGCATTCCCAGTAATAAGGTAATTGGGCCTATACACACTGATATTAACAATACAAATGGTGATCCATTCTTGTATGAAATGTATATCACATTACAGTGATATCGTAACCCTATTTTTCATAGTGTACTTAGGAACAATGCTATGTGATGACACTTCTTGTTTTTTCAAGGGGTGAAAGCTTGTGTTCCATCGCTTCCCTTGGTGTCACTTTGGGGAGGGGTCAAATGATATCACTTCCTGTGATGTCAGAGGTCAAGGGTCATGTGATGTCACTTCCGCAACCCCTGGCATTTTGGTAAAATGACGTCCCTGACCAAGATGCTTTTGTATGCATAGCCCAGACTAAGCTCCAAAGACCATGTTTACCTGCGCCGTTTGTCCTCTCAAAAAACACAGGTTTTTTTTCTTGAGATGACACTTTCTAATGAAGTCAACAGGACCCAGCAGTAGCAGCAACCACCATCTGGCGTGTGCCAGAAAGAGAAATTCGGGGGTGAATCTTCATCTATGTGTCTCTCAGGGATGGCTTCAGGGTTGGGGCCTAAGCACGGCCACTGCAATAAACGTGAGACTGTATGTCACTATGTACAGCATCAACGTTCTTCTAAATTTGACATAGGCGAACTGCGAGTGCCACTATTAAGCAATGAGGAGGGCAATGTCAGAACACGGGCCTCAAAGACAACATTTTCTCCTGGTGTGCCCTTTATTCGATACACCTAAATAAATAAATTAAATAAAATACCTCAAATGGAACAGTTTTGCACATAAATGCATCAACTACAACAGCAAACCAATCACGTCTATATTTCGACAAAACAATACCTGCCTCGATTGCCGGCTAGTTATTAATGCGAAATGCGTGATTCAAAATGGCGTCTATACAGCATTAACAAGAATCCCGCACAATAATGTGACGTTCCCGCTTCTCTGTGACTACATCATTCACGACTGATATCAACATTGACAGGAAACATGCAGCAACAACAGCCTGCCGCAGTGCTTACATATGATCACACGCTTACATCCTCGAGGTCTAAGATTCTTGAAAGAAATGTTTACTTGGCCAGAGACCTTCCAAAATCATCAGGGGAAGGGGGAGCGTCAGCCATTCATCGCGTGCCAATCAAGTCCTAATGAAGATCTAGGTATTAAATCAATTAAGAAGTATCAGAAGCTACCTAATCATCAAAAAAGCGAATTGGCACCACGATATGTAGCGAGCACGGGAAAGCCTAATTTACTAAACATACCCTGCAGTCACATAATTGCATGCAATTTTACCAGCGTAATTAACTAATTTAATTACCACTTCTCAAGTGCATCAATTATTGACGTTAGCGAGTTTTCAGACAGCAGAATTACTGCGCGCTACATTGCGGGAATGCCAAGTGCAGGTTTGCTGGGTGTGCTTGTTTCCCACTCGCAGCCAACAGGGTACGGCACGCGGCGCGCAGGTAAGTCTGGGAGGGGGGCACAGATTGGCGGCCAGGTTGGGAATGTGGCAGTAACACGAGAATGGAGGCCTGGATGCTGAATCGAAAACAGCTGAGTCACGGCGGGGGAGAAAGGCATCGGCAGTGAATAGTGTAACTTTTACGACAGAATGAACACAGCTTAGGGGAATGGGGCCTCAGGCTGGTAAATTTTAACCAGTGCCGGCCCCAGGACTAATAATTTTCGCACAGGGCGAGCCCTATCTGCTGTTTGAGAGCACCCTGCTGTTTGATTGTTGAATAGACACTGGCACTGCACCTCTGTCACTTACAGGGACAGTGTCATGTAAAGTGTCAGTCAAAGACTTTCTATTAGTGAGTGACAGTGTCATGTAAAGCGCGTTGCCCATTCACTCAATGCAAAGTGTCACTTTACATTATGTGAGCTGGCTGTCCCCTTTAGCAGCACTGAGCCCCTGTGTGACTGAACACCTTGATGGCCCCTCTGTTTTGAACTCAGAATAGGGCTGCCGGTCACATGCTGTTATAGCCTACTGTATGCTAACGGTATCACGCTTGTCACGTAAAGTGTCAGTCAATGACTTTCTATTAGTGAGTGACAGTGTCATGTAAAGATCACTGCCTGCTAACACAATGTAAAGTGACACTTTATGTGAGCTGGCTGTGCCCTTTAGCAGTACCGCGCCCCTGTGTGACCGCACACCTTGATCAACCCTTGAGCTGGCCCTCGTTTTAACTTACAATAGGACTCCTTTGTCAGGTGCTACTGTAGCCTACTGTATGCTAACGCGATTGTATGTGTGCAGTGACTGGCTGTAGTAATATGGCTTACAGAGTAGTTGTCTGTAGCAGTTTGTGTGAGGTCATCTGCTAGTGGAATGTTTGGGTGGAAATGTTCTCCTGGGTGACGGTTGGTCAGAGAGAGAGAAAGCTGTGAGCAGAGAAGATGGGTGTGGGGGTGAGCCTGGTGTTTCCCTTGTCATCTTGTGTCCCCTACCATCCCTGTGTCTTGTGGAGGAGTACAGGACATGGACAATAAAGACACTGAAAACTTACCTGGAGTACTGGCGGTCATCATTGTTACACTGGCGACGAGGATGGGATGATAGGTGGACAGCCTTTCCTTTGGCACTGCTGGAGGAGGGGGGTGCAGCACTCCAGAAACACCGCCCCCCGTGACTCCCCCACACCCAGGCAGGTCTGTATCCTGTTGGCCCGTCGTACCAAGTTTGTTGCCCCATGTGAGGTCGTGCCTTAATTCCTCACCTCGTTGGAGGGGCATAGTTGGAGCTAAGTGGCCAGTTGAAGTCTAGCTGTTGGTGTTGGCCGTGCTGCAATGACGCCTGACTGCTCGGCGCTCTTCTGTCCTGTAGCCTTGGAGGCGTTTGAGCGGTTACATAGGTGCGCCAGGGTGTCCGCACAGCGCTGCTAGTGAGGGTGGCTGTTGCTGCAATCGATAAGCCTGGATAACCTGCTGTGTTTTATTTTGCCGCCCGCTGTGGAGGAGCTTATGCTACCAGTCCGTAGGTGAGAGGAAGATGCCTGAGTCAACTGGTGGGGCAGAAGTGTTTTGCTGTTGCCCTTTCCGTCCGCCATCAATGTTAGTTGGCTCTTTCCTCATGTTGCTAGCGGAGAGGTGCGTGGCTGTCGGGGTGCCTTCCATAACTTCCTGGAGCGTCTGCTGTGGCGTGAGTTCAGGCGCGTGAGGATCGTTGTTGGTAGAGCAACGTGCCTGCTGTTTACGGTCCTGAGAAGGAAGCAATTTCTCTGGCTCATGTTGACGGGACTGCGTCTTCTGCGCATCTGGTGACGTAACACCTGCTGGGGTGTCTCCATCGAGTCACGTGCGCAGGGAACCTTGTTTTTTTCTTACGTGTCGCTGTCACAGTTGTCCGGAAGTTAACAAACAAAACTGTTTGAGATCGAATAGAGAACAGTTATCTGGTCACATGTCAAGTACCGTTGTTTCCTGTGTTCCAAGCCTCGTTTTCAGTGGGTCAGAAAGTAGCAGAAATTCTCCTCAATGGGGCTTGCCACTGGATTTGAGCATGCATCGAAAGTTTACCACTGGGTTTGGAGTGGTTTTGTTGAGTGGCGGGTTCAAGCCTGTCATTTCCTTTGGAGCTGCAGCAGTTGGAGCATTTTTTTGCAGCATTTTCTAACTCCGTACTGGGCAAGATTTCGTTGGGAATTTGCCTGGTGTACGGCGAGACACAGGACTGTGGTCAGGAGTGAATCGGGCCGTGTGAGTGAGGATGGTGCATATTACATGTTGTGGCCTATTTTTATTAGATGTACCAAGCGCACTTAATTAAGTCCTGGGGGTGTCCTGAGTTTGTTGTAGAAGGCTGTTGTTTGTTCCCTGTGGTGTCCATTGTTGTGGCCTTTCGTGGGAATGTAGAACCTTTAGCATAGGGGTTTAGTGTGTTTCCCTTTGCAACTCCCAGGTTAGGTGAGGGAGGGGGTTGTAATGTAATTAATTGCAAATGTGTAATGTAATCAATTCTGCAAATGTCTAGTGCCAGTGCATGTGTTTCATCTTAGGGGTGGAACGCCTTAACCCATGGAGTGTGGACTGGGGTTTGAACTGAGTTATGCTAGATAATGCATTATGGTGACTTGGTCATTTGGAACACTGACTTTCATGCAAATTTGACATTGTTGGTGCCCACTGGTTCATGCCGGTTTTTCATCTGTGGGTTGTGCAGGGGGGGTCATCATCCAATTTCTTCACATGTATTATGCAATGTTTTCAGCTTTGAACATGTTCTTTTCATAATGTTTGCATTCAACTTTCTTGTTTATTATGCAATGCTATCAGAATGTCATTTTGTGCATGCTTAATGTTATCAGTGTTTGGGGTGTGAGTGTGTGTAAAGGTGCATGCTTGTGGTTGCTGCACGTGTGGTCACATGTTTTATTACGGCATTTAGTTCTTAGTTCCTGGCATTAGTTGCGCTAGGGTAGGTCACTATGTCTGTGTGAGAGAGTGTGTGTTGAGCTAATTGACATTAGGAGTTTACATGGTGCCCAGTTTTGATACTGGGGTTAGGTCGCTATGGCGTTGTGGTCATGGGTTTGGTTTTATCCCCATGTGTTCTGTTAGGGTATTTGGTGTGCCTGTACTCATTGGATTGTTGTCTATTATGTAGTGCTGGTTTAGGCCAGGGTAAGTCACTGTGTTCCGTGGTGTATCTCGGGAAATGTTACCTGGGTTTCATAGTGCCTGATTTGTTCAGGGTAGGTCGCTTGGTGTTTTGGTCCCAGTTGTGTTATTCCTGAGTGTGTGGTTGGAGTTGATGTGGCTGTTATGGTGTGGTGTTATGGTCATTAGTGCCTGATGGTTATCAGGGTTGGTCACTTTTGGCGTGGGTGTTGTTCTTCTCAGGGCAGTTGTTGCTGTAGAGTGTTACATGGCGTGTTTTACCTTCAGTCTGGTCGCTATGCCTGAGATGTGTTGTATTTTTCATGTTGTCCCTAGTCCTTGGTCTAAGGGCCGAGGTAGGTCACTATGGGTTGGGGTTTTAATTTTAATTTTGCCAGTTTACCCCCGATGCCATGTTTGGTTGTTCAGGGTGTCTTCTGGTGTGTTTGGAAATGCAGTATTGTAGAAAGAGGAAATGGCCAACGGTTTTGTGGCAGAGGAGCAGTATTGGATGCGGTTCTTCTTTATACTGCGGTCAGGGTTGTGCTGCGTGGGTCCCTCGGTTGCTGTTAGGCATTTGTTGTTGCTCTCTTAGGGGGCGGTTGGTTTGTGCTCAGGGGGGCAGCTCCGATACACCGGGGTGGCAGACCGCAGTGGAAGGTGTTTAGTGCGAAGGAGGGTAAGTTGGCTAGGTAGTTGTGTTAGAGTTGTCTAACAATAGTGTGGCTAGGGGTGGCAGCCCTAGGTCTTGAGGGGCAGCTCAGGACAGGCGTAAGTGCTTTGTTTATTATTTTTGATGCCTTGAGGTGTTGACCGAGGGATTGATGAGTTGTGTTTTCCAGTTGCATGCCGTTGGCATTTTCTACTTAGTCCGGGTCTGTCCTGCGAATGGTTTCCTTTTGTGTGGTTCCCACTATTTGAGTTACCAGGGGTTCTGTACATAGGCGGCCGCTATGTTGCGGAATTTCTGGTACTGTGTTGTGTTTGGCTGTTTAAGGTTTGGTGCTGGTCACGTTACCTTGGTCATTCTTTTGTGTGTTTCCCTAGGGATGGAGGGGTGTAGTAATCTGGCTTATGTGTTTCCCAGGGGAGGAGAAGTGTAGTAATCTGGCTTACAGAGTAGATGTCTGTAGCAGTGTGTGTGAGGTCATCTGCTAGTGGAATGTTTGGGTGGAAGTGTTCTGCTGGGTGACGGTTGGTCAGAGAGAGAGAAAGCTGTGAGCAGAGAAGATGGGTGTGGGGGTGAGCCCGGTGTTTCCCTTGTCATCTTGTGTCCCCTAACATCCCTGTGTCTTGTGAAGGAGTACAGGACATGGACAATAAAGACACTGAGAATTTACCTGGAGTACTGGCGGTCATCATTGTTACACTGGCCTTCTACTGCTGGTGGTATGTATTGTGACGTGTGATTCCTAAGAATGCTGCATTTCCCCACAGGCTGCAATCTACTTTGTGGAAATTTGAGGTGGTATCTGTGTGCTGGGCCCGATGACACAGACTGAGGTGTGCAATTTCGATGTGTATGGTATTTGTTGTGTCTAAGTGTCTGTGTCACTCTGTAGTTGAGTTTGTGCATGTGAGTGTTTGCGTGTGTGTTTGAGTTCCCATCTGAGTAGTCAGAAGATGAACCAGGGTTCGGGTCAAATGGGTTTAATGCCAAACGGAGTTATTAGGTTTGCAGAATAACTGGTACGCAGATGGTTTTCTAAGGGGGGCTACCCACGGGCCTGTACAGTGTTGTCACTAATGCTAATGTGATATAGTGGGCGTGTAAGTATGTGACCAGCATCACAGTGTGTAATTAGCATTGACACTCTGATGGATGTTTGACAGTGTGGTGTGACCGAATCATTGGATTTTGTCTGAGGTTAGTGCTGTAGCATAGTGGCATGTTGCCATGTTTCTATCCCTGGGCCTATGTTTACTGTATGCCATTGCTTGCACAGTTGTTTGCTTAGCTGCATGGCACAGGAGTATTTCGTTTGTTGTCTGCAATGGGGGTTCAGTTTAGGCCTAGTACTATGCATGTCTGTTTTGTCCCATGGCAGCCCCAGCCGATGAGACCGCTAGAGGCCAAGTCTTTCATTGCTATAACCTGAAGATCTCGCTCACGTGCGAGAGCTTTATTCTTTAGAAAAAAAGGCCCTTTCTTTCCAAATTGTGGTGCAGGCACCGGTGCTTGCCAGCGGCCCGCGCCACAACTATGAAGAAAATGTGAGGCTTATTGAAATCAAGATCATTTTTCTGAAGCCATTGAAGCTCTCGCTCATGTGAGAGAGCTTCAAAGGCTTTAGAATAAAAATCCCTAACCTCGCCTTTTCAGTCCTAATGGTAGCACTGGTCTCTGTGTGGCACCCCTTTTACTAAGAGATGCTGCGATGATCGCTGCATCTCTTAGTTAAAGGGATACCTGGCACGGGTCTGCACCACCATTAAAGAAGAAAATGGAAGTTGCCTACCCCTGGCAAAGGACTGCCCTGCATGGTGTCCCCTGAAGCCCTTTAGGCCACGCCCCTTGCAAGCCACACCCCCCTAACATCCCCGGCTCAATTTCCTTCCCACTTAAGGCACAGGTAGTACTTTGTATTTGTTGGTGTTGGATGGAGGAGGTAGTGTAAGCAGAGTTTTCAGAGATGTCCCTGGGGCATTTTTAGGGCCTAACCTGTAGTGCTGGTTGCATGCTGGTGCATTGTCAAACTCTCAAGTTTTAAGAGTGTTGTTGTGGCCTAATAAAAATGCAGTGCCTCTGCATGAATCACCCCTGTGTTAATTTCGCCATGTGTGCATGTCAAGATCTCTTGTTTCACTTTCTTCTGGAGCCACCCACACCTGTCTCTGTATGGTCTTTCTTGAGAAGAAGAGGTAGGGTATTTTTCATCTGGAAGCCACAGTCAGTACAAAAGTATGATCATAGAATTGGACAAACCCGGACCTCAGATGACACGAGAGGCTTGGATGTACTGTGTTTCCTTAGTCAATAAGAGGCAGCCAAAGCAGCAACCATGAAACCATGGTAACCAGGAAAAAATAGTCACAAAAGGGAAAGCAAAAGATTGGGAAGAGAGAAGACCGAGGTCGGGTTGGGAAACACACACAGTCACTGGCTGCAAAGGAAAACACAGACAAAAGGGTAAATGTACTGCTCACAGTCAACAGGGAAACATAGCGTCGCTACAACTGGCAGGATTCATAGAGTTTCGACATACCTGAGCCGTGGGGGAGATGTAGAAAATGGGGCCCTGAGAGGCGTCCCGGAAGTCCAGGTGTCACGTTGGATGAAGACTAGAACAGTACCAATTGTTCAGGACATCATTCTGCGACAACACAGCCTCCGGCTGCCTCTCTTAAAACATGGGACCGACTGGGATTGTTGCCAAATCCTGACAGCGTGACCGGTTTTAAGCGTATACTTTGGCTGGTGTGTCTCTCGTCTGCAAGTACATATTCAGCATGCTAGCTATTCCTGTCTGTGCACTTGAAGGTGCATGCAGAGACGTTTTTATGGGAGGGAGCCCCACATGACTGCCTGATTGAAATCAGTCAGTGGTCATTTCTATTACAAAACTAAAATAACCCATACCGTTTCTGGTGCGCTGCTGAGGTGCCAAACGTGCAGCCAGGCTGCTGCTGACCAGTACATTTGGTCGGATCAAGCAATCCTATAATGCTTTTGTGTTCACTGTAATACACAGTTTGTCCACTCATTATAGCACAACTACTGCAGTATTCTCACCCTTCTGTAGGTTATATATAGATCATGTGCCATCCCGAAAGTTGACATGCATATTGATACATTTGAATGCAATGATTGCTCAGAAGATAGCACAGTTTGTTAGGTACTGGGTACAGAGATGTGTGTTCATATGCCAAATCACAGTACTAATTCCAGCAAGGCAGACTCAGCCTTTCCCATGTGTGAGGTTGATAAACATGCATGTATATATACTTTTGTGATAATAACACTTAACGTGTGCTACACAAAATCGAATTGCACCAATTACTGCTAGCTATAGAAAGTGACATAGCATCCATTTGGTGCAGTTTTAGAGCTTTGTTCCTCCAAATGTGGGTTGTTAAAACTGGCAACCAGTTCACAATGAGGAGCATACAGTGTTAGTAGGGCGAGGTGATTAGGTTGTCAAATTCGACTCAATGGAAGCAAAGTGTTGAGGCCTATATCCCAGCTTTTCCAGCAGAAGATACATTGATCCTGGACAAATCATCGTAGGCCACTGTATTGTACTGTGCTGTCTCCTGTGAAAAGGATTGTCTTCTCACTTGAATGCGGCGTTGTTTAGCCTAGTGCTTGATCATTCTGTTCATGTAGCTCATTCGAGTGGAAGGGGTTCTAGACAGAAGCAAGGCAACCAAATGTCAGCGACCTCTGGCAAACATATTTCCTAGTCTGCTAATCTGGCTAAAAACTGTCTGCTTTATTATACAATTTGACAGGTACTTCTGCACATACTGAATCCTAGTCTTCAATTCTGTCTTTCGGGTGTATCTAAAGCTTTAAAATACAATTGAAAACCCCAGATGAAGCCGGTAAAGCTCACATCAATTAATATTGTGGTGCTAATATACTTGACTTGATGATAGTGAAAATTATGCTAGAATCATTGTCCTTTTGCATAAAATACTTCCATAAAATTTTGTTTTAAATGTTGTCATATTGGGTTATTATGTGAATTGTGTACTTTCCAAGTCAGTTCTTAAAGTAATAAGGCATTATTTTAGTTCATGAAAGTGAAACACTCACAAATAATTGCACCTTGCTCTACGATAAGAATGGGGGAACAATGTGGTTAAGTACAGAGATTGCAGTTTCGGCTCAAATCTCAGCTTCATCTCTTAACCAACATGTGTGATCCTCGGCAACTCATTTAATCTTGTTCTGCCTAATTTGTCCACATTACCAGTCTGTACATTTTTAAAAATTCTCAGGGCCCGATTCTGTTCAAGGTGCAGTGAGCGTGGTAAACACCATGCTTCATTGCACCTTTTCTTGATGTCCAGGTACAGTCCTCATTCTCAAGGGATCCTGGGCACAGAGGACGATACTGCTGTGTCACAAACTGTCTGCATTTCACAATTTTTTTAAATTAATGGGCGGGTTGCACATCTCCAGCAGCAGATTTGTATAATTGCACAACAATCCTCACCAAGCCCTCCCTCCAGCACCCCCACAAAACAACAATCTAGTCATTATATGTCCAAAATATTTACTTAAACCAGCACAATTAGGATCAGGCGTACTTGTGAGGTTTTTATTTTGTTCAGAGGCACTTAATCCGTCGTGTTTTCCACCCACACAAAGGCACATGTCTAGTTAAATGTGTACGGTAGTTTGTGACTAGGAGGTGGGTGGGTGACCTTACCTCTGTTCTCTGGTCACACTCCTCCACAGTAGCAAAAGTGCAATAAGCGGACCACCACCAAAGGAGTGTATATGTCTGATATTTTGTACACTGTCACTAATGTGGAGCAGTGACACCAGAATCCACATGCAAATGACCTGTTTACGGAACTGGTGATTGCCAGGTTGGATTCATGCCAATGCTGGCAACAGGAGCAAAGGTTCCAGAACTGGTGCATTGTATGCTCCCTCTGCAAAATCCGAGACCATCAGAATAGGTGGTAATTACCGAACATGTCGGTAAAACATAATCCGACATTTTCAGCAATTTACACCTAGCCGATAATCGTTCATTCTCTAAGAGCCATTTGGTTCTAAGGGAATGCTCTTCAAAAAAGTCTAATTTGTGGTTTTGCTGGCTGCAGTGTTGAATTGTATATAATAATCGTGACCATTGATATATTGCACACCAAAGTAATTTGTTCTTTGTGGACTAATAGCAAAACCTCTTGAAAACCACAGCTTCTAATTTATATACACAATCTATGAAATCTGTCTACATGGTTGAGCACTTTTACTTTTAATAAGACTGCTAATCGGAGGCATCCCTCTATGCTGAGGTAGGTGTGCCTTTTTCATAAAGCTAGTTATCTGAGTCCTGTATTTGAACTAAACCTTTCTTGTGGCTGCTATTTCTAAAAATGTTCCTGTACCTATGCTTGAACACAACTAACTTCGTCCTGCACTGAAAATGTTGCCCTTCAAATGCTACTTTTCTACGTAAGTGCATTCTGTGAAAGAGTGCAACAGTGAAGACATTTCTAATGCTGATGAGGGGTGTGTTGAAGTTGGACTTTCTAATCCCAGCCCTTTGAGTTATACAGAGTGCCTCAAAGGTGGGTCAGCAGCCAGTGGGAAACCAGTACATTTGGATGCAGATCGGTGGGTGAGGGAGCTCGCAGGATTTGTTCTGTCTATTTGGTGTAGAAGTCTGGCAGCTGAGGTTTGCATTCCCTGCAGTCAGCATAGCAAGGGACACTAGAATGCCGAACTAGAGTGCACGGGAAAGCCATGAAAGGAAAGATGCACCTTCTGAGTCATTCAGAATGCCTAAGAGGCATTCAACTATATTTCTGATCTTGTATATCTGATGGTCTGGTCATCCATCTCGCAAATTCTTCAGAACAATAGAATGATGGACTGGAACTTGAGTTTAGCTTGAGGCGAGTGAGCAACATCCAGAGGTCATCTTCAAGTGGCATAAAAATTAAAGGCTGATGTCCGTGGTGTGTTTTTTCTGAGATTTGTAGAGCATGTGTGTATCTGCTGTATAGTTATGGCAAGTGTGTCTGAAGGAGTGAATTAAGAATACTAATACACTGAGAAAGATATTTTATTTTATTTTATTGTTTAAAGTGCAGACCTAGCTCAAGTGCAACGGAGCACTATACAGAGTGTGGGTAGCCAGCATTTGGGCTGGCACCTTTTAACTGTAGGGCAGTACTGTGAGTTTAGATCTGTGCGTCAGTATGTGCGTCCAGTGGAATTAGTCCTCAGTCAGGTGTTGTTGAAAAAGCCATGTTTTGAGAAATTTGCGAAATTGGAGATTTGTGGGGGCATTCCGAGCTGACACTGGAATCGAGTTCCAGAAGGTGGGTGCATGAAAAGACAAGGATTGTTTGCAGGTCCTCTCTTTGTGCACAAATTGAGATTCAAGCGAGTTGGTTGATGTGCTGGACGAGGAGCGCGGGCCACCAGATATGTGGAGCTTGGCGGGCATGCAAGCTGGTGCGCTACTCATGACTGCTTTGTAGATGATTCATGCAGTCTTTAACCGTATCCTGGCTTGGTGAGGAAGCCAATGTAGCTCACGTAGGATGGTGTGTTGCAGTCAAATGTCTGTGCTCCCATAATAATATGTGCTGTAGCTGCAGACATTGTATAGCAAGAGGGCTAGACTGGAGCCCTGTGGGACTGCACAGGTGAGTGGGTGGAATTTTTAGCAATCATGTTCTATATGCACTTTGAAACAGCATTTGCTGTATAGGCGCATCATAAATACCCAATAAAATAAAAATAAAATAAATATATGAGTTTGGATCTGCCAGCATGGAAAGTTTATATTTATGTTGGGGACGTGCTCGAGACACCCATGGTTTTAGACACTCCATTATTATGCATTGAGTCACAGTGGCAGAAAACTGACAAGGGCTCCTGGAGGATGAACAGCCCTGAGGTCCTCCCTGAAAAAAGTCTGGGCAGATTTTCCATTCCTGAAAGGTCAGACACCAAACTGGACTTGGTCAAGTAGATTGACTTGTCAAAAACTTCATTTTACCATGATTCTTGATTCCTTGGGATGGTGCCACATTGTAGATGTGTCTGTCATTATAGTTGTTCAAATCACCAATAAGACTCCAAACTAATGCTTAACCAAAAAACAATGATTGAGACATTATTAAAATAGTAAATGAAGATGGCCACCAGGGGGCGCGCTGATGCAAGAAGCCTGAGCGCGATTCTCTCCTGATCTGGTCCTGAAAAGGGAACTGAGCCCCCACTTTTTGAACCCCCCCCAAGTCAGCAACCCAGAGCAAATGGGAGTTCAATGCCTGCTGCTCCCCTCCCATGTGCAACAACAGGTGTTATCGGCCTTGGATTGGCGGAGTTCCGGCCTCCAATAGAGACTTCCAAAGTGAAAGTCAGGACTCCTGCCTGAAAGAGACTGGCAGAGAAGGCGCTCAGCCCCCCGGTGTCCCAGAGAAGTGACTGGGCCGCTTACGTAGTGTAGAAGTGCGCTCAGAGAAGTGCAGGGAGGTGAGTGCCCTCCCTGTCTCCCATCGGATCCCGTTCCTGAGGGGGCAGGCAACCCTCCCCCTCCCCTGCCCGACCAGAGACAAAAGAAAAAACAAGAGATAAGAGATAGCACCAGACCCCTGGCAGCAAACTCGGGGGCTACTAAACACACCAGCAGGGGGAGAGGGGCGCACAGGGCATCAACAGAAACATTGAGCGGGCGGCTGACATAGAAGGGGCACCCTTGTGGAGACTGGCGGCCCTCCTCCACAGAGAACACTGAGGGACGCAGAGCGGAGGACGTGGCAGGCCGGTGAGCTTGGCCAGCCCTGGGAGGAATGCACCCGAGCAGGATCACTGTGCCTGATCAGGGCCAGACTCAGAAAATCCTATGGGTGAAGGCGAGCCCTTAGGCCAACTATAGATCACTGTTAGATCTACCCCTCTAAGGGCATGCACAAACTGAATCCACAGTGAGGCTCTGAGACAGTGAGCCCCAATCCAGGATGCGGAGAGAGGGCAGATCCTCGCCTAACCCGATTACTCGTGGGGCCCCGACAGGGAGGAGCACAACAGGGGGCAACTACAGGTGTGCTGAGAGGCAGGAGGAGGAAGACTGAGGGAAAAGGAAATAGTGTGCCCACCAGAAAGCCCCCGAGGCCCCAAAACTCAACCCACACTTGGAGAGGGAGGTGATTCTTGACAGGACCTTTCCGCTCGGACCACAAATGCCCACCCCTGGAGTGACCCTGCAGCATTTTCTGAAGGTAGTGGGTCCCGTGGCCCCCTGTTGCGGTGGAGGATTAACTGGAACAACACTGTGAGGTGTGGGCCCCCTACCCAGGGGCGTGTGTCTGCCTCCCTGCCCCTGACAGGAGCAACAGACCCCGGCGGACAGGTAATAGCCAGGGAGTGACACAAAATAATATACCAACTACTACCTCCCACAGGGGGGGCTCTGAGGCACCCACGTGGGAATCATTTCACCCAGCCGGAGGAGACCTATGGCTATAAGAGTAAAACTGGCCAACTTCGAATACACACTGGGATGGAGCAGAGAAGGAGCTGCCGCACAGGTCAATATGACTACCACCATAGAAGAATCAGCGTCTACAAAAAAGGATGTTGCAGCTCTCATGGAAGAAATCAGAAGCATGAGGGCGGATATCGGGGTAGGGTGGATAGAATCACCCAAAGGATTGACAAAATGGAGGAGAGATTGGAGGAAGTCGAGCACAATCAATCCTGCCTTGACACCCTAGAGACCCAAATGGACATGCGCATGTCTGACATGGAGACGAGGTGAGAATGAAAATGGACGACCTTGAAAACTGCAAAAGGCGGAACAACTTATGGCTGTTTGGGATCCTGGGGAGAGATATAGAGACGGAGGCGGACCTGAGGAGGACATTACATGAACTCACAAAACTGGTTGTCCGTGATGATACCATTGATGAGGGCAAAATCGAGAGAATCCACAGAGCAGGTGGGGCGTTGGGCGGCCCGAATTCAGTCCTCGCCAGGTTCCACAATTACACGGATAAACTAAAGATCCTTGAGAAAGCTAAAAAGAAAGGCCCGGTCATATATGGCACAGCTAGATTGTTAATCTTCCAGGATCTATCCTCCCTGACCCTTGCCAAGAGAAGATTGTGCTCGTCCATGACAAAATGACTGAATGAGAAGGGGGTGAGGTACAGGTGGGGGTTCCCATTCTCCATCTCCTTTGAAGTTGATGGATATAAATATAAGCTGATGACTGAAGAGGACATCCAGAGAGTCACAGAGGAACTGCTTGGGGAACCCAACACCTCACCGAATCTGAGAGGAAAGGCGGATGTTGATAGAGAGTGGCTTATCAAAGGACCCAAAAGAAGATAGATACCGGATCTAGAACATTTAGGAAGTTGAACACATCGCCTACTGCAGACAACTGAGCCAGAGTTGGTTTACAACCGGTTAGAAGACACTCACATTGGGGGGGTCTTGTTTCAATGGGAATGTAAAAAATGGGACCACCCAGTACTCTAATGGGTGCCCTACAGCACTTTGACAGAATAGCGTAGCACCTATGATGCAGAGAGTTGCTTAAGTTTTGAAAGTTGAAGTTAAGGTTTGCCATTTTGATTGCTGGGTGGGGGTGGGAGGTTGGGAGCTCTAGGGTAATGTGATGCTGAAGGATGGGACCCGAAGGGATCGGGTCCTGCTGGTTGTCCAGTCTCATCCTGGTGATGGTAACTGAGGAGTGCCTTTTTTGGGTTCGGGGGGGTTGAAGCTGGGGTCTTGGTATGGGTCTTCTCAAATTGTGGACCTCGGTTGAAGGGAAGTGGTATGACAGGCAATGGCCACCCAGGTGGCGAGATGGGCTCTCCCACAGGGTACTATCAGGATGGCAGTAGCAATTGTTGGGGCAAGGGCAGGCCATCTGAGAGTTGGGACATCGAATGTGAAAGGGCTGAATTCACCCACAAAGAAGTCCCTGGTGGCTAGGGAATTCGGGAGAGCTGAACTGGATGTCCTATTCCTCCAGGAGACTAAATTTGGAAGAGGAGAGGGATGGAGGGTCCAAAGTGGTTTGGTGGTTCAGGAATACTGGCGATCAAGGACCTTAAGGAAAGCGGGTGTGAGTATCCTCATAGTGAAGGGCCCTTCTAATCTCAGGCATCGTTAAAAAGATATGCTTTGCTTTTGCCACAATTTATCAGCCGAACAAGGGGCAGGTGAGATTCCTGAAGAAAACTCTCCCTAAAATAATGCTCGAAGCTTCAAGCCACCTCATAATAGGAGGGGACTTTAACATATGGGCAGATCCCCAGTTAGTCAGACAGGTGCAGACAACAGGGATACAGGAACTGCAGAGACAAGCTTTTGGAGAGGTCCTTGAAACGCTGGAGGTATATGGGTTGCGGGACATATGGCGGCACTTGCAGCTAAAAGAAAGGGACTACACCTTTTACTCGCCCCCGCACGGAACCTTCACCAGAATTGATAATATGTATGTCTCAAGGGGTTTATGGGAAGAAGCACTTGGTTCTGAGATTCACCCAATCACCTGGTCCGACCACGATATGGTAATAGTGGACTTGAGTTGGCAAGGAATGGTCCCCTGGGGATCTAAATTGAGATGCAAAGAGTCCCTATGGAAGGATCCAGTGTTCCACTCAGAGTTGGCTAAAGAAATCTGGTAAAACTTCAAAACTGTCCTCACCTGTGATATTGTCCTCACCGGATTCTTCGCTAGAGTATCCCTCTGACTGAATGTCCTGCGCAGGTGAGTATCCTTTCTTACGTGAAGACTTGCGGTCCTCATAGAGGTAGGACCTACCTCGAGAGGAAGCCACTATACCGTTGGGGTTGATATGGCAGGCACAAGAGTCCCTCCCGAACTAGACCTTGGAGGAAGGGAAAAAGCCTAGATGGGCAGCGCAAAAACCTTCTGAGTAACTGGTAATCTGTGTAGTTTTTTCCTTCTCCGGATAGCAGGTGAGATGAGCCCAATGGGGTGGATACGGACGTGGGCTGTGCAGGAATGCTCTTTGAGAGAGGCAAGAGGGCGAAAAGCAGCACCCACAAAACTTAACAGAGCGCCCTGCCGTATGAGACCAGGTGGGAGAAGGCACAACGGAAAATGAACAGAGATGAAAGAGTGCCTGACTGGAAGCGAGGAGGAATGAACAGAAGCCAGTTAGCCAGGTTGGAGAGGGAAATGAAACAACCTGAGAAAACACAGCTTCACAGAAAGACAAGGATAGAACATGCTGCACGTGTACAGCGTTTTACCCGTAATGAGAACTGGGTTGTAACGCCGCTATCTGAGGAAAGCCGGCGTTGATATGGATGGCGGCGACCATCTTGAAAAAGACTAGACCGCTCCTGCTAAAGCAGAGGTGAACGTAACGGAACACTAATGGCAGTTGAAACGCCATCGTTTCCATATGCTCCAGTGGAGTGGTGACAAAAACTAACCATACGGGTGAGGTTCCGAAGAGAATAGTATTGGAAGCAGGGATGGTGACATGGTGACATGGAGAGGGACTCTGATTGAAAATAGACTGAGGGCAGAGATCAAGCAGCTCGAGAAGCAGGGGTGCGTGTCTACTGAGAGGTGGGAGGAATGGACCCTGGAGGCAAGGGGGAAGAGAGAGGAATTGAGATTGCTACAGGAGGGACGGATAATTAGAAAACTGCTTGAAACAAAACTTTTATCAGAAGGGGGTTAAGGCGGACACACTGTTGGCAGCTAGGCTGAGGGGACAGCAAGCCGAAAGGTGGGGTCGAGGACTTAGAAGGCAGGGATAAAGTACAGGACAACAAGACAGAGGGGATTCAGGAGGCTTTTGCTTCCTTGTATGAAAAGCTATATGAGGCAGAGATTACCCCAGAGGCGGGAGACTTAATGTCATACCTAGTGGGCACGAAGATTCCCAGGTTGTCTCCTGAAGAATCCGAGGCACTTAAG
This sequence comes from Ambystoma mexicanum, assembly GCF_040938575.1. Lineage (NCBI taxonomy): Eukaryota > Metazoa > Chordata > Amphibia > Caudata > Ambystomatidae > Ambystoma > Ambystoma mexicanum. The sequence goes on along the minus strand of NC_090930.1, from coordinate 1,102,590,378 downwards.
GCCCCCATTTCAGAAGAAGAAATTAAGAGGGTAGTGGTTAGATTACCATCAGGGAAGGCCCCCGGAGAGGATGGATTTACGGCAGGGTTTTACAAGACCTTCCTTACTCCCCTCCTGCCATTTATGGTAGACCTGTTCAATGATATCCTAGAGATAGGGGAACCGCTGGAATCTTTCTCCTAGGCCCTGATAACGGTGATACACAAGAAGGGCAGGGACACCCGATTATGTGGTCTTACCGCCCCATTTCCCTCCTGAACATTGATGCCAAAATATACACCAGGGTATTAGCGGCAAGACTTGAGGGGTACATGCCCCAATTAATCCACCTGGCACAATGAGGAAAACCCTACACCTGATCCACAAAGCTTAGGGGATGACCAGGGACCACTTCCTTCTCTCAGTGGACACTGAAAAGGCTTTTGACATGGTGGAGTGGGGATTTCTCAAAGAGGTGCTTGCTAAAGTAGGTATGGGAAACAGGCTTCTCTGTGAGATAATGGTGGTTTACACAATCCCCCCATGCGTGCGTTGCAGTGAATGGGGGATACTCCCACTAAAACGGACTGAGCAGGAGGACTAGCAGGGCTTTCCCCTCTCCCCAATTTTATTTACACTCTCAGTGTAACCCCTCACCCAGAGAATTAGGGATGACCCCCAAGTAGAAGGATTACTGGTGGGCGAAGTGCAATACACAGTGGTGCTATATGCAGATGATTTGCTCTTGCATGTGAACAATCCCCTGACTTCCATACCCAAAGTTTTTCAGTTGATTGAGCAGTATGGAGCACCCTCTGGGTTCAAGATCAACAGGGCTAAATCTCTCCTCTTCCCCCTGTACAGGGACAGGGACGGAGAAATCGAGAGGTTCAATTCATTGGGGTGCAGTTCAATCTGGGCACACTATGATACCTGGGGATCAATCTCACAAGGGACTTGGGAGACTTATTCAAAGTTAACTCCCCCCCGCCCCCTTGCTGCTGTCCAAATTTAAGGTAGATCTGATAAAATGGAACAAGTTGACTATATCATGGCTCGGACGCCTTAATGCCCTCATGATGGTTTGCCTCCCGAAGTTCCTCTATGCATTCCAGATGCTCCTAACCCTGAACCCAGAGGCCTTCTTTCATGAGATAAAGGCTGCTCTCCTGAAATTCTTATGGCAGGGGAAAAGAGCTAGGATATCCTGTGATGTCCTGACCTGACCTAAAGAGATGAGTGGAGTGGGGCTATCAGACATGAACATCGACTACAAAGCTTTGCAACTGAGGGTCCTTATACCCATCTTAGGGCCCGGAGGGGGAATTCATGAATAAACCGATCCAGCCTGCAACGGAGGGATAGAAAAAGAATAAAAGGGAGGAAACTACAGCAAGACCGTAACCAAATGGGGCTATTTTCAGTCAGGTGGTCTCCGCCTTTTGAAAAAAGAAAACACTGATGAGGCGGCCCAAAGCAGAATTTCAGTGCTCACTATTTCGAGTCGACTGTAGGGTCTGAAATGTGGTTGTTATGAGCTAAGGAGGACACTGTTACCAAGGGTGGATATGGGCGAGCGGGAGACGGGGGTCAAAAGAGGGGAGATACCAAAGTGCTGGGGGGATTTGTGGAGAAAATAAGCTTGTTCTCTGTTGATTCATCCTCTGTTTCGTTTTGTTTGCTGTTGTTGATGTACGAAAATTCTATAATGAACAATAAATAAAAAAGGAACATTTATAACTAGGTTAATAGTGTCAATGGCGGCTCCATGAATTAGACTGTCAGTCCGCTTGGCAGAGTTTAATTGGTTATCCATGTGATCTTACACGCGCGTCACAGATATGGAGGTAGGTAGTGAGATGAGCCAAACCTATAGAGGTGCTTTATTGGCCTCTCCAAACTGATTTAGGGACAAACTAGTTGGGCTATGACATCGTATACCGATTAAGCGCTCCCTCGCACCTCTCTTTCTATTTTTTAATCTCACTCTTTCTGCGTCCTTTTTCTGTCTGTCTGTCTCCATGTGTGTCTCTATATCTCACGCTCTATCTTCGTCTCGTTCTGTGTGGGGGAGAGTCTCATTGTCAGGCACACATTTACTAAAACCATCCCAACCATTCCTGAAAACTGTGTGACCAGAGAAAAGAAAGCACATGACTTGGGAAGCAGAGGTCGCTGTGTTTTTTCACAAAAGCAGATATCATAAAATAACATGTTAATTATACTTACATTGTACACTGTCTCTTTGAAATGTAATAATATTATTTCCTAAGGAATACTTCCAATATATATTTTAGTTCATAATAGGAAAACTGTACTTGTTTGACTGGGCAAAGCATATGATCAAAACCTAGATTATCAACATGAATTATTTTCTTGTAGAGGTTTATCATTCAAAGATGTATAGTCTAGTATTCTCCTAGTGGACTCTTTCAAAATACCCATATGAAAAGTGAAAAGGGGACGAATAAGACCAATCAGGATTCCAGCCTGCTTTTCAGAACATCAAACAGCATTTTGGGAACATAAGAATAACACAGACCTTTATATTTTGACACACATATGTGTGTAATAAAAGGGTGTATCATTCAATCACTAGTACATAATGTGCACTGGGTTTGTTTAATTTCCCCCCACACTCACCATAACATTGAAATATTTATAACTTGAAACAATGTATACTGCTTTAGGAAACTGCGGCAAGTTGTTTTTTTAAAGGTGGGTCTCGGTAAAAATACATAAGCACCTGCTCAGTTACCAATGCACAAACCTCAACCCTAAAAGAATTACATATAATTTAAAGATACCAAATGTACTCTTGGTTTATTCCACTACACCGACAACCTACACACACTCCTACACAGGCACTTTGGTTGGAATAAACACCTGGTGGGGAGGACAGTGGGGAGGGGCATGGGGCCTCTCAGCAAATCAGAAATCTTGGTTATATCTCATTGTATTGCATTCCCTTTGAGCTTCCTCAGAAGGGGGAAGGCCGCCATCTATCCTTGTTCGGCAGGCAAACCATTGCCTGCCCATGCTCCATTCCCCCAACCCCTCTCACCATTTCCATCTCCCCCATCCACGCGCCCCCCACCCCAAACCTGGCCCCACTTACCTTCAGCCGCCTCATCCCAGGGCAACAGGAACACTTTCTCTGCCGGCATATCCCCTCCCCAGCAATGGCTGCCTTTCGGGACTACATGAATATTCCTTCTACCTCCATCTTCGGTGGCCATGTTAGTTTGTACTTTTTTAAAAAAGATGAGAAATGCCCACCGCCCGACTTCTCATCTTAATAAAACAGAACCATGGAAAGCATGCTGGGGTGTTAATAGCAATAAATCCCTCGCCCCCCGGGCCATTTCCTGACTGGTAATGCCCTCACAATTTTCTTTTTGCTTAAGTAGAATCCTTCAGGAAATAACTTTATAAATGCCAGACAGGAGAACCAGGTTATATATCCTCAGGAGAAAGCCCAAATATGACCTAGCTTAAAAAGGCTTCAGATAAACATTTGCAGGTCATGCAGGAGTAAGATCCACAGCAAGTGAATGGTGTGCAGCAACCAGTGACCCCAATGGAACACCCTAACCCTTTGTAAGCGGATGAGACCAAATGGGTTGGATACACCAGCTTCAGCAACGATCTAATGAGAGAAACAGAAATGAAGGCCCTCAACCAGTCACATATTTCTATACCATTTCAACTGCCCAGTAAGTTATGTTATGTTCATTGGACTTCATTAATGATGAAGTTGTCAGTGCTGTCTCTGAAACATGCGAAATTTGTACAATATAATGCCTGCGCTAATAGATCAGGTTCAAGGCCTGAGTGTGCTTGAACTGTAGTAGAGTATCATAAAGAAGCTGTACCTGTCCTTATTACCCAGTTACTACCAACCCTAGCACAATGAGGATTACATGTTAATGTTTGTTGAATTCTTAGTTGAAGCTATCAACGCTCTTCTATCCAGGTTCTTTGGATGGTTTAGTTAGGAGTCTACTTGCATCTAGTTAAAACGACCTGCTTGAAGATGGGGGCACTTTTCTGTTCAGGTACAGGTCAAACCTATTCTTGAATTATGTCAGAAATTCCTGCTGACTGCTCTAAATTCCTATGCCAGATTACAATGAAATAACAGGTGTGCTTCCATGATGCAAAGCCCATCAGAGTAGTGTATCTTCTGCAGTGTCATCATCCTGGCCTCCTCTGATCCTCACCACTGGCACATGCGCTGCAAACATAAGTTGAAGTCAGAAGACACTCGGTGTTGGCAGAGTACATACTGCACCACCTAGACATGTACTCGAAGGTGCTGGCACTGGTTATGGATCATCAAGAGGACCAATCCTGCCCCATCCACACCTCCTGAGCTATTGAGAAGGCACATTGCCCACATGTGACCCAGTGGGATCTCATGACTGCTCACTTGTATACAGCATCTGCTCTAGACCACTAAACTACTAAACCACAAGAGTACTATAAATGCATTCCAATCCCAAGCAAGAGCTGTGTTATGATGGACCTCAAAGATCCAGCGAAGAAGTTACTTCTATGGGATGGGACTACTGTGTGTGATTTCCTTGATGTAAATGTCACACAATCTTCAGACACCGAAATATGTTGTCTATCTGTACGTGTTTAAAAGGCTCATTGTGACGAACATGTGCATTAATCAAGAAAGTATGATACATCTATTCTTTGCTATGTAGAGTAATGTTGAATATATTTATTAGGCAAAACTATGCCAGAAAACGGAGAGAATTGACAAATGTGACCAGTGGGTACAATGAAAGCAATTTTCTATGGCAAGAGACTGTTTAGAAATGCTTTCTTCAAAGGGGCCCCTCTTAAATTGCTAATATATGGGGGAGCAGAAAGGGCAAGAGATGAACAAATGATTTGCCAGCATTGGAAATGCTCAGTCGTGCAGTCAAGCTTTCAGAAATCCCAGAATCTGGCATGTGCCGGAACAGTGACAGATCATACCTTTCTGGTAAGATTCTGATGGCGAAAGGAAGGATCTCCATGAAAGCACGCTCAATAAGCTATACAGGGTATCTTGTTGTCGTAGCACAGAGTGAGGGGAAACATGTGCAGACTGTTGTCGGCTGGTTTTATGCGGTCTCTTTATCAAAGGCCCTAAACAGGAGGGACTCTTCATTGTGCAGTATTTGCAGACGTTGAAGCACATATTCAGAGAAGGTGATGTGTACACCAATAGGTGCGAGGACTAGCAGCTCACGTAGACTCCCCAGGATTTCAGTCTGGAGTCATTGAAGAGTTCCCCCTTAATAAAGTCCAGCATTTGTGGTGACCCTTATCTGGAATTCTAGTGTTAGAGCTTGATCAGTGTTTGTATCCAGGATTGTTTCTTGAGAGTTGGCAGGAGTCATCGGCCAAGTGAAGACCGCCAGATGGGCAAACTCCAGGGTGAAGCTTTTGAACCAGTGACAGTAATTTCTGTCATTGAAGTGTTCGAGTTTTAGTTTGTTCTTTCTCATCCAAGTGCCAAAGTCATCCATGGTGCAGGGGAACAGTATTTGAGCAGCAGATGGTGAAGCCGATCGTTTGACCAATAGCTGTGTATCATCTGCAGGCTTGTACAGTGCAATATCATAGTCCACACTGAAGGGGATGAGTGGGTGAAGATTGGCTTTAGGAAAGGAAAGAGCCAGGACAGAGACACGCCATAGCTAACAAGTAGAAAAACAAATAATAGATATACATGGGCACATCAAGGCACCAACCACAACACCAGCCCAAAGCTTTGCCTGTGACTTGAATCACTGACGGACGTAAGGTCGACGAAATAGCATGATCAATTGTGTCAAAAGCACTAGATACATGATATAATAACAAGGCAGTGGGATTTTCTGAATCAGCCATTTCCCTCAGGCCTGCAACTAGAGCTAGTAGGATTGATGCAATCTTCCTTCCTGGTTGGAACCCCGCCTGGAAAGGGTGCAGAGGATTGTTGGGATGCTTCTGGTGAAGCATTACTCCTAGCGGTGTCCTCGACAAGTATGTCAACTTAGAAATGGGCCTACAATGTGAAAGATCTTTTCTGCTGAGATATTACTCTCATTTTGTGTAATAGAATCAGGCCCACACACCTGTCACAGTCAAACAGTGATGGTATTGCACAGTGGGCTAGCAGTTGCTGTCTAATGCTGGTAAGATGGTTCGGTGGGTTAAAAGCTTGTTTTTGTGATCTGTGTCTGATCTGCAGGTTCAAATCCTGGCAAACCCAACTCAGCCTTTCATCCTTCCCAGGCCATTAAACGAGTACCAATTTCGAATGGGTAAAAATAGTAACGTATGTAAATAAGTCCTATGTAAAGTGCTTTAGATTAAAGCGCTATATATAAAAAATATATTATTATTAATGCCGAACCAAAGTGACTACTGCATGCTGCTGATTTAAAAAGTTGGTCCTTATTAAGATTCGAAAGACTTGAGATGAGAGACTTGATGCTAGGTGTAAAATGTGTGAATGTCAAGAGACAATAGAGGATTCTTAGGAAATTAAATGAGCACGAATATAAAAAGAAAAAATGCAAGGCTTTAAAAATGATATACCATTTTCAGACCCGACCATGGGTGCGAAGCATCAATGGGTGACGCAATTAAGATCTGGAATACAAGAAGTGAAGATGAATGGGGAAACCTCTCAGCGAGTAAGAGACTTTGGGGAAATACTTGAGTGGATTTGGGTATAATACATCTAGGAATCTTTACAACAGAAATAAGGAGGTTGATGTTGGTATTCAAGAGAGACAAAGTTCCACGAGGTAGTGATGTTGGAGGGTGCGCTCCGTAAATTTTGGGCAGGTATAGAAGACACACTGATTAGTGAAATCATGAAAGGAGGTGATGAGCCGGACAAAGGGAGCAGTAATTATCTAGTTACCATCCACACAATAGTGAAGCACATCCTGCCATATGATTACAGAACCAGCACACTGCTCGACCCCGGTTAGCAAGTTACCAAGCTGTTTGCAAGAATAATTCTTCAGGAGTTAGCAATATGAGCAACTGAAAACAACCTTCAGCGATTGTCCCAAACAGGGTTTAGGGAAAGTTTGTCAACACCAACAATCTTTGCTTTATTAAGTGTGTCGGCAACACAGGCAGTCGTGCAAGTGGCAGGTCCGGTGTATTTAGTCCTTAGAGGTTTCGCTACAGTATCTGGCTGTGTAACTATGTCAAAGCTATGGAGAGCCAAAGCTCGATCAAGGGATATTCTGCTTGGTCGTCTAAAGCTTGTGCCCTTGTATTCCAATAACTGGGCACCTGCTCGAATAGATGGAGACCATTGACTCTCTGAGAAAGTTGCAAAGAATTCTGAGTGGAAGCAGGGGTGTGTGTTCCCACACTTTGGATGCACTTTGCATATGGCTGATTTCCCTAGGGCCTATAACAAAATCTCAAGCTATTTCCCTTGTGACTTGGAAAGTGCGTGTTCATGTGTTGCCCTATGCATGTAACACATTAATCCTTGATAGGACCCCCATTGAACCACAGCTATCCTTGGTGGTGGTCCTGGAGTACTGTGTGCCCAATTACATTGGCATAAATAATGGCAAGATGAGGGTAATATGAATGGGCACTGGTAAGCCTACCTTCCAGAGACAATTGCGAACCATAGCCTCGAGGTAGCAAAGATTCAAAAGGGTGGATAATTACTGTCTGCTAGCCAATTTTAACTTTACATTTGGAGAGTGTGCCACAGAACCACTAGTCAAATATTTAAACAAAGTGGTATCATCATTGTATTTCATGGCTGAAACTTGGTAGCTGACAGGAAAAGTAGATTTTACAATGGCTGGTGGTAAATTTTGGGAGATATAATGGGCCTCATTATGAATTTACCGGCACCCAGCAATGGGGGCTTACCGGGGCACTCCTACCCAGGCGGACCCGGTAAATCCCCATTGCCGGGTGCAGGTTATTATTACTCCCCATTCCCATTTGAATCCCATTGGACTGAATGGGAATGGGGAGGTCGCATGCACTGGCACCATTCTTAAATGGTGCCAGTGCATCCATTGAGATCTGCTCACGGCTGCCGGTCCGCCAGCCAGGTCAGACCTGGCGGGCAAAAAGGCACCCACAAGCAGAACTCATACTTTTCCGGTCCGGTAACAACGTTACCGGCAAGATTAATGATACTGTTGTCACTGGACTGGCATACCTATAATGAGGCCCATTGTCTCAGATTATGGACTCCAACCAAACTAGTTCGCCCTTGAGGTGGACATTACCTCTCTCAGGGCTAGGGCACTCTTAAGATATCAGTGTTTATCCAGATGGGTGGAAATGACCAGGGAAAAACACTAATAAGGGTACTAAAGAGTGTGCTGGAAAATGGAACGAGACATCATGGTTTATTGCACAATTGAATGATTGATGAGTGAGTGTTGACCCACTGAATGATGTTGTTTATTAAAAGTGGGTTGAATTCAAGAGGATGATGAAAATGGCTCTAATGGATGATAATAGTTAGGGCTAGGGTCCTGTAGCAGTGTCACTGTTGCTGATACACAAGCTTATCAGTATGATAGTAGTGTAAGCTCCATTTACTCCTCTCCTTGTGATGTGCTTGTAGCTTGGTTGCAACCAAGCTAGTGGGGGACTATTCTGAATACAAGCTGCGGGAGGGGGTAGTAGAAACTGATCTGGCTTGGGTTGCTTTATCAATTGTAGCTGACAGCCAACCCTTACACATTTAAGCTTGAGTACTTGCAGGATTGGTCAGATACAGATAGGATGAACTTTAGCACCTAATGCCGAATGTCGATTGCAGTGATATATTCAGAGGCGGATATATATTTTCGGATGCAATATAGTAGAGGATTCCAGATGGACACGCAATCCATTGTGGTGAGGGTGCTGGTGAAAAGGACTTGCAAGTAAACAGTTCTCAGGTAAAGTGGAGTAAGACCTTGCAGAATGGTATATGGGGTGCTTAACAAAACTCCCGCAACCTTCCAAACCATCAAGTTGGGAATCTGAGCTCATTCTTCCTGATTATACCAATGGACCTGGGGATCCATGGTGTGAAGTGTGAGAGCTTGGGGGGGGTGATTTGCTCATTTAGTTTGATGAATTAAAGTTGTTTTCAGGTACCACTGGTGAAGGAAGTCTCCATAAACATATTGCCTCACCTGACTTGCGAACGCTTTACACTTACCATGATTTACTTATCCACTTGCTTTAAGCAGCATCTTAGCTTATCCAGGTTTGTGTTTATGCTTAATAGCTGGTATAGTGTACATCACAAAATAAGTTGTTACTATATGCTCAAGGAAATCACGAGGCAACAAAGGAGGAAGAGTTACTAAGTAATGAAAGAGAAAGGCTGTCAAGTTAGGCGATAGATGGAGAGAAGACTGAGTCGGTCGTCAAGCCTTTGCGAGTTGTTTCGTGCAATAGGTTGGGATCAGTAACAGAGAGCCTTCTATTGACAAGAGATGAAGAGAAGAATTTTCTTCAGACTCTTGTGTTGAAAAATACATTATTATATAATCGCTCCAGTCGCAGATAACACCCACGTTTTAGGCACCAGAAGCTATATTTATGTATAGCTGGAATGTTGCCCTAGAAGATCCAAATCATCTCATATCTGCAGCATTTTGATCACGTGTAAAATTGAATTGCTACTTAGAAATTACTCCAAAATCGGAAATAACAAAAGAAACTGTTTTTTAATAATGCTGATTGTGGCATGCCACATGTTTTCATTGGCCTTTTGCTTACTTTCATGCACTGCCATATGCACTTTGGGCCCTTTCCAAGATGGCCGCACCAGAAGTGTGCAGTGAAGCCATCTGCAGTGAGCCTGCTCCCCTCCAATAGGCTGCCTCCAGCCTATTTTATCCAATCTGCAGCGCCGGGAGTCAAGAACCGGCCAAAACATCAAAGGCCTGCATCTAAGGCACTGTCTGCTCCTGTCTGGTCGTGGCTGGGCACTGGGGGTCCGCTCTTTGACCGCCACCTTCAAATTGCACCTGGTCGCTGGGAGAACCTTTTCAGCCACTATGTAATTGTAATCTCAGCTTTCACGTAAGTGAGTACTTTCCATATGCCCCCTGCTTCATCCTCTAGACTTTGTGCCTCTTCTATCTACCCTAACCTATCCTTGAAGGTACCTTCCTCTTCCAGCGGTTTTTGTCTCACCGAACCTTCACACGCATCTCCTACCTGGCCTTCCACCTCAACTTCCTAGCCCCTGTACTGTTTTCCTGCTTCACCGTTCTTGTCTAGAACGAAAATCATAATTAACTGTGTGCACATCCTGATTGCCTGGCTGCTTTTAAAACTGTTTTGACTGTGTGCACATCCTGATTGCCTTGCTGCTTTTTAAAACCGTTTTGACTGTGTGCACATCCTGATTGCCTTGCTGCTTTTTAAAACCATTTTTGACTGTGCACACATCCTGAGTGCCCTGCTGCTTTTTAAGCCGTTTTGACTGTGTGCACATCCTGATTGCCTGGCTGCTTTTAAAGCCGTTTTGACTGTGTGCACATCCTGCCTTTCATGACAATGTGTTGACAGTTACTCCCCTCTGTTCTCTGTACTATCTGCTAAACTGTTCCCCTACCCTCTGCATCTCTTTACTGCTGTGCATCAATACCTTGTGTCATCCTCCATTGCATCTGTCTGTTATTGTACAAATCGATTTTAGGTGTGCCTTCTTCCTCCATTACATTTGTCTGTTAGTGTAAAAACCGAAATTAGGTGTGCCTTCTTCCTCCACTGCATTGTCTGTTAGTGTAAAATCGATTTTAGGTGTGCCTTCATCCTGCACTGTTTTGTTTTGTACTCTTAACACCCACTTGGCCAACTGAGTCCAGGTTCAGAACTCTGCACTGCAGCACACACATCCCAACCCCCTGTTGCTTTCTCTCAGCCTCTAATTACCTCCTTTAGCTCCAGGATGGCACTCTCTATCTTTCCAATCTACTCCAACTACTACACCATCACCTATCCTCCCTCTCTAACATAATCTGGACAGAATAAACATAAAAAGGCCAGCCTTGCTGCAAACCCTTGCCTCCCAATTGTAGACACCTATGTCAGTGCATCCTCGAGAGAAATCTTCATGACATCCTCTTCTCTGTCTCATCTCCTGACCTATGGACCTCTCACCTCACTGCCACCCTCCCACCTCACTCTTCCACATCCATTAATGGTCACAGCAAGTGGGAAGTCCCCCTTACGGGCTTCTTCTCATCTTGCTGCTGCATCAATGTCTATCTCAAGGGCACAGTCCTGGTTCAAGGCCCTCAGGCCAACCTCCTTCTCTTTGACCGAATCCTGTCATCTCTCATCAATTTCCTTCCTTCCTCTGCCTCTCCCCCTTCTGCTCCCTCTCCACCTCTTCGGGGAGAAGCCCCACGCCCCAACACTCCGCCTAACAAATCTTCAAAGGTAGCGATCGTCTCCACCTGGCGACCCTCAATGCACGCTCAGCCATCAAAAACTCTGCTGACATCTGCCTGCTTCTTGAAGACACTAACTCGGACATACTTGCACTCACTGAAACTTGGTTCAATGCCAGCTCAGTTACTTCCTTTGACTCACTCCTACCAGACAGCTTTAAGATCAATGCAAAACCTTGACCCCACCGTTCTGGTTTAGGGGTTGCCTTAATCTTCGCAGAGTGGATTCCTTCTTCAATTCTACCCACTCAGCCCTATTTGCCCTTTGAGAGCCTAGTATGCAAATTGGTCATCTCTCCTTCCACCACCTTGACCATTCCTACCATCTACTGCCCCCCAGGCTCTTGTTCTCTGTTTCTCTCTGAGTGGGTGGACTTCTGTTCCTCCCCGCTCTCTACCACCTCCAAACTGCTACTACTAGGGGATTTCAAGCTCCACCTAGACTCCCCTTGCACAGCACCCACCCTTTTCACTGACCTCTGCTCATCCCTATCCCTCTTCATTCTTCCCTCTGGCCCTATACATCATGCTGGGCACATGCTAGATGCCATCATGCACTCCAACCTCACTCACTCTTCTCCCCTGGTCAACCCTCTCTCCTGGTCCCACCACTCTCTCCTCGCCTCTCATCTGGCTCCCTATGACAAATCCTCATAATGCTCAGCCATCCTCGTTCACAAACATCCGTCCAATCAATCAAATGTCAGCTGCTGTCTTCTCATCCACCTTCATTCCCCCTTGTCCACCAAAACCAGACTCTACCACTTACTATGCCCTCAGCAACATCTATCTGTCCATTACCAACACTCTTGACATCCTTGTCCTTGATCATGAGGATCTGCCTGAAACCTACCTCCAAGCGTAACACCTGGTATGGCTCCGAACTTGCAGACTAAAAAACGTAAGTGCAGGGCTGCTGAACAGAAGTGGCACACCTCAGACTCACCCTCTGACAAACTGGCCTGCCGCCTGATTGAGTGACATTACAGACTCACCGTCCTTGCCAAAAAAAGAGCCCACATTGAGGCACGAGTGTCCGATGCATCCAGAAACACAGCTGAACTCTTCAAAATCTACAGGAAATTTGCCAACCCTTCCACAGTATCATCTGCCCCTACTCATCCCCAAGCCCTCTGCAATGCACTTGTCAAGGGCGGAACTGACAAGAGACAGGGAAAGCAGATAAAACAAATAAATACAGTAATTGGTAACAGAGGTTTAAATGCATTTAATTATGCTGTATTTAAAAATACTGTTAAAGCTTTGAAACCTATGAAAAAGGGAGTGCTGCCAACCAGAGGACTGCGTTGTCCTCTCTGTAGGCTGTGAGCATGTGGAGACTACAATGCCCAGCATGCCTTGGGCATGGGCAGCCAATCAGGAGGAAGAACGGGTGTGGCGCATTACCGCACATGCGCAAGCCCCAAGGCACGGGGCTTGTGCTCGAGACTTCGACAGAGGAGGACGTGCGCAGAGCAGCTCTGGCGAATTTACACACAAGGGGCCCCACCCCACCAGTCAAGCAACCCGGTGCCTCCCTCACCAAAGATAAGTGCAGCCGCGTTCAGAGCGGAGCTGGGGAAATGAAGGGGGCGATTCCAGGCCATATTCTCGCCCCTGTGCCTGCAAGGAAAGCTAAGTAGCCGCGCTTCAGGTGACTCACTCGCTGCTACTATTTTCGCGCTCTGCAGCAGCGGCTTCTTGTTTCAAAAGAGATGTAGATACGTGTATTGTTTAGTTTGGAGGAAACGTGTTCCTCAAGACCACGGAACAGATAAAAGGGGCATATGTGACAAGCCACGCGCGGCGACGCTCGTGCAAGCATTGTCCCCCAGCTCCCCCACCCCACCAGCAGTGAGGGGCACCTGCCAGCAGGCCCCCACTCATGTCCCCCAGCACCCCCACCCCCCAGCAGTCAGGGGCACCTGCCAGCAGGCCCCGACACATGTCTCCCAGCATCCCCACCCCCCAGCAGTGAGGGGCACCTGCCAGCAGGCCCCCACTCATGACCCCCTGCACCCCCACCCCCCAGCAGTGCAGGGCACCTGCCGGCAGGCCCCCACTCATGTCCCACTCATGACCCCCTGCACCCTCACCCCCCAGCAGTGCAGGGCACCTGCCAGCAGGCCCCCACTCATGTCCCACTCATGACCCATTGCACCCCCAGCCCCCAGCAGTGCAGGGCACCTGCCAGCAGGCCCCCACTCATGTCCTCCTGCACCCCCACCCCCCAGCAGTCAGGGGCACCTGCCAGCAGGCCCCCACTCATGACCCCTGCACCCCCACCACCCAGCAGTTCAGGGCACCTGCCAGCAGGCCCCCACTCATGTCCCACTCATGACCCCCTTCACCCCCACCCCCCAGCAGTGCAGGGTACCTGCCAGCAGGCCCCCACTCATCTCCCCCTGCACCCCCACCCCCCAGCAGTCAGGGGCACCTGCCAGCAGGCCCCCAACCATGGCCCCTGCACCCACACCCCCCAGCAGTGCAGGGCACCTGCCAGCAGGCCCCCACTCATGACCCCCTGCACCCCCACCCCCAGCAGTGCAGGGCACCTGCCAGCAGGCCCCCACTCATGTCCCACTCATGACCCCGTGCACCCCCACCCCCCAGAAGTGCAGGGCACCTGCCAGCAGGCCCCCACTCATGTCCCACTCATGACCCCCTGCACCCCCACCCCCCAGCAGTGCAGGGCACCTGTCAGCAGGCCCCCACTCATGTCCCCCTGCACCCCCACCCCCCAGCAGTCAGGGGCACCTGCCAGCAGGCCCCTACTCATGTCCCACTCATGTCCCCCTGCACCCCCACCCCCCAGTAGTGCAGGGCACCTGCCAGCAGGCCCCCACTCATGACCCCCTGCACCCCCAGCCCCCAGCAGTCAGGGGCACCTGCCAGCAGGCCCCCACTCATGACCCATGCACCCCTACCCCCCCAGCAGTCAGGGGCACCTTGTTGCAGGCCCCCACTCATGTCCCACTCATGTCCCCCTGAACCTCCACCCCCCAGCAGTTAGGGGCACCTGCCAGCAGGCCCCCACTCATGTCCCCCTGCACCCCCACCCCCAGCAGTGAAATGCTGATCTCATGACACAAACCAAACGTCAAAACTATGTACATCAACAAATGTCCGTCACACACATATACTGGTTGGCATTGCTTGTGTAAACCCACATTTTCAAATGCATCAAGCCAATGAGCGAATCCCACACATGGAACTAAAAAATGTATTACGTACATGAAATCAAAAATGAAATGAAAGCATACCAAAATATGAAACATGAAATGAAAAGCATGTGAAAATGATGATTGAATGAAAATGATAACCAATCCATATGAATTTGAACGAAAAACAGTCCAAAGTCAGCCTCCAACAATGCAAATCCAAAGGAAATGTAAAAAAAAAAAAATCCATTGCTTCATGTTCATAACCAAAAAAAAAGAGAAAAATCAATCCATAGTAAAACTATTTACAACCCATTGTCCGGGAAAAAATATTCCATTGCTCCATGTCTATAATGCAAAAAAAAAAAAGGATAAATGATCAAACTATATACAATCCATTGTCCAAGGATGTAAAGGGTCCATGATCCCAACCGAACAAATGAAACCTACCTACCTACCTAAAAATATGACTATATACATATTTGGGTGGCATTGTCCATTGACCACAAATAAAAGGAAAACATAAAGGAAACCTAACTCTAAAAACTATTTACAAGGGCAGGGGGCTAGTCCGACGGCTCACTTTTGGATGTCCTGGGCCAGGGCATCATCGAACTCCTGCTCAATGTCCAGGAGGCGGTCCTCTTCCATGGCCCCCAGGGTACATAGGGACGACATGTTCTCCTCCAATTCCCTGCAAATTGCCTCGAGGCCCTCGGCCCACCTCAGGGTCCTCCGCATGGAGTTCTCTGCCCTGACCATCGTGAGCCGTCCCTCTTCTGCCTGCTTCCTCTCCGCATGCATCTATAGCATGGCCTAACCGCTGCCACACGGAAGACACTTCCAGTCCTGTGTCCTCCTGCCCTCTGGCCGATGCCTGCCCCTCCGATGTCGAAGGCCCCGAGCCATAATTGCTCCCACCTAGAGCCTGCTGCTGCTGTCCATGTGCAGTGTCTGATGGTGCCTGCACATCCTCCATCAGCTGGTCTCCAGTTGTGGTGTCCACCCCTGCTGGGCCAACGACTCCCGACTGTGGCAGGGATGTGAGCTCCACCAAGCTGGCTATGTTGGTCAGGCCAGATCCAGAGGGGGCCCTGGTGGAATCTGGGCCAGAAGACGGTGTTGAGAATGACTGGCACATAGTCTCCACAGAGGAGGAGAGGTCCGCCAGAGTGCGTGACACATGTAGGGACCCACCAACCAGGTCGAGCCCATACATTCGTGGGACCCCTCGTCTGCAGGTAGTGGAGAGGCAGATGACATGGCACTCTCCCCTACCTGCGGACGGGCCTGGGACGGGGCCTCCCTGCTGGTGCATGGTGGTGCAGTCACAGGGTCAGGGACCGCGACATGCACAGTCCCCTCCGCGGTGACCTGTGCTGCCTCCTGCCCCTGGCCCTGGACTGCACCACTTGCACCAGTGCTACTACCCCCACCAGGCCCCATGTGCGGCTCAGTAGCGGGCTCCTCCTCCTCTGTGGAGACCACCAACCTGGATGTCTCCACACCGTCTTCCGCCATTGGAAGCCCCTGTGGGGGCTCACCCGGCCCTTCCACCACAGCCATTGTGGCAGACGCAGCACCAGCCCCCTCGGTCCTGGATGATGGAAATTCCTG
The DNA here is from genome assembly GCF_040938575.1 of Ambystoma mexicanum. Classification (NCBI taxonomy): domain Eukaryota; kingdom Metazoa; phylum Chordata; class Amphibia; order Caudata; family Ambystomatidae; genus Ambystoma; species Ambystoma mexicanum. The sequence continues at coordinate 1,102,574,171 of NC_090930.1, read as the reverse complement.
GGAGGGTGGCTGGGCCTTGCGTCGCCGCCCAGTGAAGGCATCCCCGCACCTTGGCTCCACAGCGCCGTCTCCGCCCTCTTCTTCACTTGACGCTGCATAGAGGGAGACATAGAACACAAGCATCAGGGTACAGTACAAAATACCCTAGACAGGAAGCAATAACACATGCGTGGCACCGTCGGATGTCACTTCCATCCTGTCATTCCACAACCCATGGGTCAATGCACACAACACACATGCAGAAACAGTCCCGGCGCCTGCAATCAACATCAACATCCATGTAGAAGGGCCCCTGTAAACCAAGATGTTGCCTTCAAAGTCACATGCAGCCATGGTGTTTCAAAGTCACACACACACTTCTCTGGCACACATACACACGTGCACCATACAAGTACATGACATCAGCACCCATTCCTCACCCCCCCCCTTCATGTCCAGGAACAGAGACAGCCATGCTTTCATGTGTGCATACCGCATAGAGCTCCCCATGTTGCATTAAAACACATGCACCAACCATGTGGTTCACACATAACTGGTCTCACATGCATGACCATGATGTCTCTGTATGCACACATCCATACATGGCCTATGTCACACATACTGGCAAGCATCAGCCTAGCAGCACACTGCAACATGCCCTGTCTCACACAGCAATGCTTGGGCATTTACCGCTCAACTCTGGATGGGTCTGCCTCCGAAGGATCTGGGCATGGAGCGATGGGCCTACGCGTTCCAGGACCCTCATCTGGATGTTACTCATGCGTGCCCGGTCCCCCTCCGCGAGGCGCAGAGCCTTGTGGAGGGTCCTGGACTCGAAGTCGTCCCAGCGCTTCTTGACGTTGTTGATGTTGCGGGTTGCCACCCCCTCCGTGTTGATGGCAACCACTACGTCGTCCCAGATCCTCTCCCATCCTTCCTTGTTGGCGCGTGATGTTCCGAAGAGGGCATCATAATGCCCCAGGACATGCTCCACCAGTACACCAACTTCAGTGGCAGTGAAGCTGGTGGCCCTCTGCCTCTCTGGCTGGGGGTTGCCAGTGGTGCCAGATGGAGATGTGCCCGACATGGAAACCCCAGAGGCAGGAGTGGGTGGGCAACTGGGTCCTGGGGCTGGGCTGTGGGGCGATGGTATCCCAGTCGGGAGTCTTCTGTTCCAGCAGGGGTGGACACAGCAACTGGACCCCTGCAGATGGCTGATGTTCAGGCACCAAATAGCAGGGCACGTGGGCAGCAGACAGTCAGGCAGCAGCAGATGGCAGGTGGGAGCGTGCTCGGGGATCTGGGGGGCAGGAAAATGGCCTTCAGGACAGGAGCGTGGTCTTCCATGTGTGTATGCGTGGCCAGCTTGATACGGAGTGATTTGGCATGTGAAAAATATGCACGTCACCGTGTAATTCGAGGAAAGGCCCTTAGAACATAAGCGGGTCAGCACACGTATGCAATTTCATTGGACCAAAGGCCCTTTGCCCGTAAGCGCGTCTGTGATGTGTCGCGCACGTGCGTTGCCCTTTCACGTGTCAAACTTCACGCGAACCCCAGGAATACACGTACCCCACTCGCACAGGGCCGTTTCGCGTGTGGGACTTCCCGCAAACCCCATAATACATGTACCCTGCTGAAATGGCGTGTGAGAATTCCCGCGAACCCCGTAATACATGTACCCTGCTCGCACAGGGCCCTTTCGCGTGTGAAACTTCACGCGCACCCCAGTAATACATGTTCCCCGCTTGGCTTTGCTGTTTGGCAGCCCTGTAAACTGGTCCAGGGTTAGCTCGGCCCTTTGTGCTGAATTGGGGATTTTGATGGCTTTCCCTTGCGCGAGGGCGTTCTTGGGGGCGTAACTGGCGCTGCTGCAGGGTCTCTGCGCCACTCTGCGCCACGGCTGGTTTTGGATCCTAAAATCCATGAATACGCTGTGCGCGGAAATCGATTTTAGCGCACGCGGCTGGCGCAGACATTCACACGCGTACACTGTGCGCCAGCCGCGTGCGCCAGTTTTGTGCGAATTTCTATGAATTACCCTGTCTGCCTTTAAAGAAGGCATGAGCTATGTAGCACTATCATGCTTATTTACACTTGACGGTCTATTTATAATCAACTTTGATGTAAGTAAAGTAAATGCTGGTATTCTTTGCATTCTAGAATACAATAAACTACGTTCACTGTACACCCCATCTAAAAACCTATCCTGTTCCACAAAAAGCAATACGTTGTAAAAGAAAATTACTTTAAACAGAAACGAAACAGGATCTCACTGCAAATGCTCCAAAGAGAGTAAAAGAAGCTAATACTTCATCATTTATTACAACCTAAGAAGAATCGACTGCTCAAAGTAACTCAGGTACTTCTTCAAAGAAGCAACACACACTGCGAAAAAATGACTTGGACACAGAACTATCAGGTCCATTCAAATGGTCAAATATAACTGGTGTAAATTGCTACGCAAATGTAGCAATAAATATTCTATTCTAATTGCCACCAATTATTAACAACATTTACTTACACAATACAGACCAATTGTGTTTGCAAATGTTAGTCCTTCATAGAAATGCAACCAACAATCCTGACAACACCTACAGTGTTCATGGAATAAGACAAGAATTGAACTACTGTGCTGGAATGGTCAAATTCACTATAATCTCACAAGAGGATCCACAAGAATTTCTAATGTACTTACTACAAGTACTGGAAAACAAAAAAATATCTATGAATGAAATCTTGCAGATTTCATACATGTGGAAACATACATGCACTGTCTGCAACCATGTGGCACAGGAACAAATCCCTAATGAACGCTTCATGTATGTATCAATACCTAACTGTGAATCCATTCAATTTCAGCAACTTGTACAAAATGCAAACCATGGCAGATTATGTAGTACCTGCAATTCAGATAATCGCTCCACTTTACAAATACAAACACATAGTAAATACGTAATACTAATTATTTTACGTTACAATGCAGATGGTACCAAAAACAACTGCAAGCTGACTGGATTCACACATGGTCAAGTATCACTTGGTAAGAATACCTTCGCAACAATAGGTATAATCTACCACACAGGAGCCACAACCAATGCAGGTCACTATACTGCATATATAAAAAAGAATTATGGATGGTCCAAATGTAATGATAGTATCATTAATCTAAAGCAGAGATTACCAGCAAATCTTATAAACGCTTATTTAATATTCTTAAAACCAAAATTTAATAACTAATCTGTGCATAAACATTAACAAAATTTCAATTAGAAAACTATAAACAGTTAGAATATGCCAACAGGTATCTAACTGCCCCAAAAATCTGCAACAACCCAACAGATAGATGAATAACTTGAAAATATAAATAAAAAACTATAACCAGTTAGAATACACCAACAGGTATCTGCAACCATGTGGCACAGGAACAAATCCCTAATGAACGCTTCATGTATGTATCAATACCTAACTGTGAATCCATTCAATTTCAGCAACTTGTACAAAATGCAATCCAGGGCAGATTATGTACTACCTGCAATTCAGATAATCGCTCCACCTTACAAATACAAACACATAGTAAATACGTAATACTAATGCTTTTAAGTTACAATGCAGATGGTACCAAAAACAACTGCAAGCTGACTGGATTCACACATGGTCAAGTATCAGTTGGTAAGAAAACCTTCACAACAATAGGTATAATCTACCACGCAGGAGCCACAACCAATGCAGGTCACTACACTGCATATATAAAAAAGAATTGTGGATGGTTCAATTCAAATGCAATGATAGTACCATTATTCTAAAGTAGAGATTACCAGCAAATCTTATAAACGCTTATTTAATATTCTTAAAACCAAAATGTTATAACTAATCTGTGCATAAACATCAACAAAACTTCAATTAGAAAACTATAAACTGTTAGAATATGCCAACAGGTATCTAACTGCCCCAAAAATATGCAACAACCCAACAGTTAGATGAATAACTAAAATATAAAGAAAAAACTATAACTAGTTAGAATACGCCAACAGGTATCTAACTGCCCCAGAAAATCTGCAACAAGCCAAAAGATAGAATATTAGCATAAAATTATAAGTAAACAATTAGATTACACCAACAAGTATCAAACAGCCTCAAAAATCTGCAACAAGCCAACCCATAGAACATTAGCCAGAAACAACAAATAAACACTGAAAACAAAGAAAGAAATATATTGTACCATAACAAAAAAAGGTTTTTTTTTTTAATCCAGCATGGATTTTTTTTCCCACAGACCCAATGATTTAATAAACAAACACAGAGACTGAGCAAATTGCACCGTACTCTGGTTTGTAAATATGAGGGTCGAAATAATGCAGAAATGTCTATTATGCAATGCAATAACTCATTATGAACTACCTACACTAACATGATCTTTTCTTTTATCACAGAAATTGAAAAAGAATATCTCCTCCAGTTACCAAAGTCATGAAAAAATATATCCAATCACAAAAAATAAAACAGTAAGTATATAATAATTCAACTCACAAATACTGCTCCATAACACAACCATAGAAGCAAACACCTAACCAAACACCACAATCCAAAATGTTTACTTCCATGGATATGTTATACTGCAGTGCTTGTTACCAAACTCTACAATCTTAATTGCATGACTTAGCCAAAACTTCAAATACAAACTATACAAATCAAACAGTACACAAACTTTAAATGTGTGGATATTTGATGGATGTTTGATTCTATCGGCCATGCACCCAAGACTCTAGGCCCTGGCCACAACCACCGCAGCATAACACACCCATAGAATCAAACATTTTAACTGTGCTATATTGGCTACTTATACAGGATATTAAATCCAATCAACCCTGTACTAACAACCCAAAAGCAATATCATACTAGAGTAAAATAGCCAGAAGTGCATTTTTTATGTCTGCGGACAGCCGCAGTGACCGCGGACATGATTAACACATCAGGGGCACCTTCCACCAAAACAAATACAGCATTTGACCCATCTCTTACTCCCCAACCCTCCCTAAGCACTCTTACACACCAACACACTCCCCAAAGTTGTATTTTTCCCCCATTCATCACTGCGCTGTCCACGGATCCAAGATGGCGGACGCATCAAAACAATACGACGCATCTCACGCTTCAACCCAGCCATGTATGTCCGCAGACATGACGCAAGCCGATTAGCCAATCAGTGTCCTTTCTGCAGAGCGAACAGGGAAATGTGTCCGCGGAGCGGACATAGATATCACACATTTTTTTAAACCTAGTTTTTGGTCGTTTTAAAAATAAACTACTGGACGGATTTACACCAAATTTTCAAAAGCACGCTTTCGGGACCAAGCTGCTGCTCCTGTCGCAAATTTGGTGCAAATCCGTCCAGCGGTTTCAGCTGTAGGTGTGAGCAAAGTTATTCCCCCATTCACTCTATGTGAAAAAAATTAATTTTGGGACCCCCCTTATAACTTTGCCCCCCCTGCACTAAACCTCACTAAACTTTTCAAAACAATTCAGAGTGGGCCATAAACTTTATTTGCAAAGTTTGGTGAGGATTCGTCCAGGGAGAGCAAAGTTATAAGCCGCCCAAAAAGTGCTCTTCCTATGAGATTAGCAACTTAACCATAACTACATGGCCACTACCGTGGGCCGTGTAATATATATATATATATATTCAGTGAATAAACTTTGTTAAAGGGACGTTATGGTTAAGTTGCGCTACGAAAAACCTATGAAATTCAGTGAAAAAAACTTTGTCAAAGGGACGTTATGGTTCCAAGTAAAACCGAAAACCCCTTGAAATTCGCCAGTTATGGTAAACTAAGCAACCATAACTCGCGCCACCACCGTGCACTGTAAAGACTAACACCCAGGACATCAAAGATGACATCACAAATGTCATTGATGACATCACTGATGACATCAGATGTGTATGTACTTTTTATGAAATATCTGTACAAGGGATTCTTATTATAATGTTGCGAAACAAGTGTCAAAGATCATTGTAATAAATATCATACCCTAATTAGTGCATTGAATGATGCATTGATATAAATAGCATTCTATTATGGGGTTCTATCTAGTATACTAAGCTACTATTACAGAAACATAACATTGTGTGCAGTGTACAAGATGAAGGTATAATATTCATAATGTTAATATGTTGAATAATGAAATGATAATTGTTTTCTTAATAGATTTTTGTGTACTGTGAAATATGTAATAAGTAGCTAATAAAACACACATATTATATAATTGCATTACTATAGACAAAACACAAAGACACAAGAACACATACCAATATGGGTATATGCAGGGAAAGTGAAGTTAGCAAAAAAGCACAAGTAGTAGCAGAAACAATTCATAATTTAACTGATCATTTTCATGCAAATAAATGATTGCTCTGTTTCAAAGTTGCTATTTACCCTAGGTATATGTATCACTTGATTTGATTGGACCCTAAGGAAAGTATTGTGAGTACAATGTATACAAATATGACCATATACAGGGAAAGTACAGCCATAACAACAGAACTATCAGAAAGTGCTCATAAGTCTATTGAATATCTTTATGCACAAAAAGGATTGCTGACTTTCAAGCTTGTGATTTCCTGTATGTATATGTTTCATATGATGTGACTGGACTCTAAAGGAAATTACTGTAAGAACCTACTTGAAGGATACGTCTACAAATAAAATATAATTTTTAGTTTCTGACTGTTACTGAAGAAAGCCATGTGGCCTAGATATGTCAGCAAAAGAAAAAAGAGTGAGCTGGACATGTGATGTCATCAGTGATGTCATCAATGACATTTGCGATGTCATCTTTGATGTCCTGGGTGTTAGTCTTAGCAGTGCACGGTGATGGCTCGAGTTCTGGTTGCTTAGCTTACCATAACTGGCGAATTTCAAGGGTTTTTCGGTTTCACTTGGAACCATAACGTCCCTTTGACAAAGTTTTTTCACTGAATTTCATAGTTTTTAGTAGCGCAACTTAACCATAACGTCCCTTTAACAAAGTTTTTTCATTGAATTTCATAGGTTTTTATTAGTGCAACTTAACCATAACGTACCTGTAACATTTTTTTTTACTAAATTTTAAAGGTTTTTATTAGTGCAACGTCACCATAACATCCTTTTCAATAGATGAAAACCACTAACATCTTATGTCCTCAAAGTGGAAACTCCGGGTGGTAAAACAAACAAAAAGATTTTTTGGGGGGTAACATGAGGGAAACACGGGGCATGAGCAGGGGAGTGGGGGGAACTCAGGGAGACACGGGGCATGAGCGGGGGGCGGGGGGCAACAGGAGACAGACACGGGGCATGAGCAGGGGGTGGGGCCAACAGGAGAGAGACAGGGGGCATGAGCGGGGGGTGGGGAGAACAGGAGACAGACACGGGGCATGAGCGGGGGGTGGGGAGAAAAGGAGACAGACACGGGGGATGGGGGAACAGGGGACAGATACGGGGCATGAGCGGGCGTGGGGAGAACAGGAGACAGACACGGGGCATGAGCGGGGTGGTGGGGGGCAACAGGAGAGAGACACGGGGCATGAGCGTGGGGGGTACAGTAGACGGACACGGGGCATGGGTGGGGGCAACATGAGACAGACACGGGGCATGAGCGGGGGGTGGGGGAACAGAAGACAGACACGGGGCATGAGCGGGGGTGGAGGGTAAAGGAGACAGACACGGGGCATGAGCAGGGGGTGGGGGTAACAGGAGAGAGACACGGGGCATGAGCGGGGGTGGGGGGCACAGGAGACAGACACGGGGCATGAGCAGGGGGTGGGGGGGAGGGGGACAGACACACGGAGCAGGAACGTGGGTGGGGGGGAGGAGAGAGACACACAGGGCATGAGCCGGGGTGGGGGGGAGGGTGAGAGACACGAGGCATTAGCGGGGGTGGGGAGAAGGGGAGAGACATGGGGCATGAGCGGCGGTGGGGGGAGGCAGAGAGACACACGGGGCATAAGTGGTGGTGGGGGAAGGGGGAAAGACACACAGGGCATGAGTGGGGGTGGGAGGGGAGGGGGAGAGACACACAGGGCATGAGGGGGGGTTGCGCGGGAGTGGGAGAGACACACGGGGCATGAGTGGGGGTTGGGGAGAGGGAGAGAGACACACGAGGCATGAGCGGGGGATGGGGGAAGGGGAGAGAGACACAGGGCATGAGCGGGAGTGGAGGGGAGGGAGAGAGACACACGGGGCATGAGCGGGGGTGGGGGGGAGGGAGAGAGACACGCGGGGCATGAGCGGGGGTGGGGGGAGGGAGAGAGACACACGGGGCATGAGCGGGGGGTAGGGGGAAGGGGATAGAGACACGGGGCATGAGCGGGGGGTGGGCGGGAGGGGGAGAGAGACACACGGGGCATGAGCAGAGGGTGGGGGGAGGGAGAGAGACACACGGGGCATGAGCGGGGGTGGGGGGAGGGAGAGAGACATACGGGGCATGAGCGGGGGTGGGGGGAAGGGGAGAGAGACACACGGGGCATGAGCGCGGGCTGGGGGGAGGGAGAGAGACCCACGGGGCATGAGCGGGGGTGGGAGGAGGGAGAGAGACACACGGCATTCGTATGCAGGCGGCAGATCCCGCTCCTCGGCCCTCCGCTGGCCACCGTGTGCCGATGGCGTGAGCGGGGGGCTGGAGGAACAGGGGAGACACGGAGCATGAGCATGAGTGGGGGTCGGGGGGACAAGAAGGACACACGGGGCATGAGCGAGGGTGGGAGGAACAGGAGACAGACACAAGACTTACTGTGCAGGCGACGAGGAACAAAGATGGTGGGCGTCTCTGAAGCCAGACGCACTGCACGCTTTCACCGCATCCAATGAGAGAGCACGTCAGATGTCCGCAGACATCACGCAAGCTGCTTGCCCAATCACCATCCTGTCCGCGGGGCGAACAGGGAAGTGTGTCCGCGAAGCGAACACAGATATCACTAATTTTTTTCACTTACATTTTTGTCATTTGTTTTTAAACTACTGGAGGGATTTACACCAATAAAGCAAAGCACACTTTCGGGACCAAGCCGCCGCTCCTGCCGCAAATTTGGTTTAAATCCATCCAGCGGTTTGGGCTGTAGGTGTGAGCAAAGTTTTTTCCCATTATGTCTATGGGAAAGAAAAAGTTTTGGGACCCCCCCCTATAACTTTGTCCCCCCCTGGACGAATCCTCTCCAAATTGTGCAAAAAAAATTCAGAGTGACCCAAATACTTTTTTGCAAAGTTTGGTGAGGATTTGTCCAGGGAGAGTGAAGTTATAAGCTGCCCAAAAAGTGCTCTTCCTATGGAAACACCAACTTAACCATAACTACATGGCCAATACCGCCTACATGGCATAATATATACCTGTATCTATACAGGTACATATCTATATATATATATATATTATAGTGCAGCGTTGAATATCAAGTTCCATAGGAAACCCAAAAATTGAATTGGGTTCAATTGGGTTCTCCAGGGAGAGTGAAGTTATAAGCTGCCCAAAAAGTGCTCTTCCTATGGAAACACCAACTTAACCATAACTACATGGCCAATACCGCCTACATGGCATAATATATACCTGTATCTATACAGGTACATATCTATATATATATATATATTATAGTGCAGCGTTGAATATCAAGTTCCATAGGAAACCCAAAAATTGAATTGCTAATAACCTTTGACTTGCATGATGGACTTGGCTGATATTTTGCAAACAAAACGTTTTCATGCACCCCACCCCCAGACTGTACATTTTGGGAAAGATTTGGCAAAAAATGAAAAAGTTATTAAGAAAGCAAAAAACCCTGTTTTCGGCCTACTCCCATTTATTTCCCCATAGAGAAAAAGTCAACATTTCCGAGCGGTGCACAGCAAAAACCGCTGGACGGAACTGGACCAAGTTTGAAACAACTTGGGCACAAATCGGTGACTCGATTTCCAGGACGGTTCCGGAGTTATACCATCCAGAAGTTGTTGAAATATTTGACGGGCAGGAGGTGTCCCGTCACCCAAAATTATATATAGCTAAATCTCCCATAGTGCATTGCAGCAGAGAGGCTTTTCAGAAATGGAAAAGCTGCCACTTCTTTTTTTGTTCATTGTGAGAGATAACCGCGGTTAAAACAGGTATAACTGGGGTTAGACGAAAACGAAAAGTGGAAAAAAAGCCATTTAGAGGGGGGAAAAGGATGAAATAGCTTCAAACTAGAAGTGGGGAGGGGTAAAGCAGACACCATGTGAAATTGGGGATTTGGGTGGGCGAAGGGGTTGGGGACCAAGTTCAGAGCTCAAATGTTTTTGCATAACCGCAGGTTTATCGCACAGGATAACCCTGGTTATAATAGAAAACATGACTGGATACAAAAGTGAGACACACAAAACGAGTACTGAGGGCGATTTGGAGAGGTCTATGAAGGGGAAAAGGACCTGAGGTGATTGGGGGTGCATGGCAAGAGGAGGGGGCTCTTGGTGGATGCTCTTAGAGTTTGCGTGCTCTTTACATATAAGCGCGCTTTTTTGCAGGCGTTTATGGATAACCGGGGTTATTTGTAGTGCATTGCTATTATCGGGGGTATACTAACCGCGGTTATGAAAAAAAGGTCTTTAAAGAAAGAGAGTGTAAAAAAAGTGGGAAGTGCTTTGAGTGTGTGTGTGTGTGTATGTCACACTGGGAGGGCAGGGAAGAGTTTTAGAGTTTGCGTGCTCTTTACATATAAGCGCGCTTTTTTGCAGGCGTTTATGGATAACCGGGGTTATTTGTAGTGCATTGCTATTATCGGGGGTATACTAACCGCGGTTATGAAAAAAAGGTCTTTAAAGAAAGAGAGTGTAAAAAAAAAGTGGGAAGTGCTTTGAGTGTGTGTGTGTGTATTTCCGGTAACGAAGGGAGGTATGTTGTAATGTGCTTGGATGGATGCATGGAACGTGTGAGGTCAGAGAGAAGGCTGCGAGATGAGAATGTTGATGTATGAGTGGCGGAATGTTTATGTGGGGTGGTTCCAGTTCAGACAGTTGGAGAGATGTAAGCCTGGGTGGTGGGGGCCAGTGGGTTCCTATTAAGTCACTTAAGGACTTATAATTTAACAGCAATAAAGCGACCTGCAGTAACTTACCTGAAGTGTCACTGAGCGTCCTTTTACATCACATACAAAAATTTGACTACCAGATACATTAGGTTTAGGGACTCCCTCGACGTAAAAGTAATGCTACCAAATCAGTGATAGTGTTTGTTAGTTTCAGCCCTAAAAAAACCACCAAAAGGTGCTTCATTTATACTGCTGGGCCAAGTGAAACTATACACAAGAAAACCTCCTCTTATTTGGAAGTGACCTTCTCAAAAAACCTAAGGGCTTTTCAACAAGTATGACCGCCAGAAAGATGACACAAAATGTGGGCACAGTAACCAAATTTGCTAAATCTTTTAAACGTCGTCCATTCCAGATGAGTATGAATATTTATGAGGCACGAGTCAAGGCAATAGGGACATATTCAGCAGGGTTGGCAGACATTTGGTTGAAAAAATTTGGTCGACTGGACAAATGGTCGAACCAATTTGGTCGAAAGCCAAATAGTCTAAAAAAATGTCTTTTATTTTCACCTCTTTTTTTTCTAAAAAACCCTTTTTAGAAATTACGTCGACCATTTGTCTTTCGACCAATTTACAGTCGACCTCTTGTCTGGATTCAGCAGAGCTCTGGAGCTTCGAAGACCCCTCTAAAATACCGACACCCGACAATAATTTCTTCTGTAGGCTCTTGAGTACCGGATAATAAACTATATATTGAACTGTACATCTCACCCCTATTTTAGTCATGGTACAGTGCACCACTTAAAATGAGGCTTTAAAATGCTCTAATCCCAAAGCCATCTCTGAAATGTAATTGTGGACTCTGTTACCTCCTGCCCTTTGGGCAGACAGATCCCCTGGTGTACTCATGTTTTATATTCTATAGGCGAGGTTCAAGCATCTAACCTCAAAACAATAAAGTTTATAAATGCATACAATGCATTCACACTAAGATGAGCAAATCGCAATGCAAACGTGCTCTCTTCAGAATTTCAGACTGCATTATACTCAAGTGCAGTCTTCCATAAGCATTAATCTCCGGGAGGTTGTTTTGCTACGAATATTTCTTTAATGTACTTCTCCTGGACAAGCCCACAGAATGCAACCTTTCACAGTACAAAGCAAATGATCCTCCAGCCCTCGCGGCGGCCGCTCTAATGTCTCATAAGTGGACAACAGACGCCAGGCTTCAGAAACCCCCGACACTGCTAATACCGCCACACTGCAGCTTTTCAGGGCAGTGGCTCTGTTTCCTTTCCAAAAGAGCATCCCGGACATTAGGGCTGATCAGACAGATAGCAGCTGAGCCACGCTGTACAAGTGACAATGTACGGCCTGCGAATCAATGTGGCATAACATTTACTCATGCGTTTCTCGAAACTTCCATGGCCGGAAGGTGTCAGTTGGACATGTTACACGGGGGTGATGGGGCATCAGACTTCTTAGCATGAAATTCAGACATTGCTGGAAGCGTGCCTGACTGAAACGATATATTTAGATAAACAGAAGATTCTAGAGACACGCCCATTTAAAGAGGTTATTCATGTAATTTTCGTCATTAAATTGTACCTGCTTGTATACGCGCCTATTTTTGGAGAAGCATTTCTGCCTATATACGTGCATTTTGTTCTTGCCAAGTCTTTAATTGCTACAGTCGAATCCGTTCCTAGCGATGGCTTTTGAATCTGTAACCCATACGTTTGATCCATTCATCTACTTCCGCTTTGAATAAGCACCAACATTGCTTCCGGTTTATATAGTTTGTGAGTTGTTCTTAAAAAAATACATCATTTAAAAGAGTGCCCTGCCCAACTACTGAGGAAGTGGTAAACCGCGAGTTGATAACGTTGAAGAGATTTTCCTTTCCTCTGAGGTAATAGAAGGGGTAATTAAGAGTAGATAGAGGTGAATGCATTTGCCTTTCCTGTGTGGCTATAGACCATAGCGCGCCAGCTATAAATACAGTAGAAGGCTGAGCTGTTGCATAATCTGCTACAGTGACTTGATATGGGGGGGGGGGTCGCCAAAGTCATATGCATCTTTGGGTTACGGCCCTAGACCCGTGATTGAGTACGTTGATACTTTGCCACTTTCGAGCTCATTTTGGCAAATTTGTCGACGGGGAGCTGTTATATGTTGACATATATGTAGGCGGCTCCCCGACGCATGTTCACAATTGTGCAAACTGTGTCTCTCCAGGAGGGTTGTTTCCCTTCTCTGTCAGTTATGATCATTCAAGTATTACGTTTTGTCTGATTGGTGCAGTAGCCACCGGTCGTCAACTGATGTCATTTATGCGGAAAAGGGCAGAGGGTATCAGCTAGACATTAGGCTTTAGTCCAAATGCTCCACGGCGTTTGTATCCTTATTTATGCAAATTAGTGTTTTGCTAAACTAATCCAGCATGGAATGCTGTGGAGTTTGTGATCCCTGAGGGAGGGAGGAAGCAGGGCATGCCTTACAGCATTATGGATGAAAGCTGCAAAGCTTTAAAAACATGTTCTTTTCCAACCTAGGTACACAGTATCTAGAGCAGCCTCAACCATTTTGCTGGGGCATTACTATTCTGTCCTGCAGAGCACCAAACACTCAATTCCTGAAGAGCTGTGCATTATCTAATAATTGCTTACTGGCTGGAGGTACAGAGTGCCTGCAGACCCTTATTTGGGGTGCTGTTGAATGTCCTTACAGCAAGCAAGGGGGTGCAGTCCACAGACAGTCCTGATGGTCTCTATTTCTGAGCTTTGCGCCTGTCTTGCTATGTGTTTAGGAGCAAGGAAGCAAGAGTAATGGAGGAGGAATGGGGAAAAAGGGAGAGTTGAGAGAGTCAGGTCTGGCATGTGCTGGCAATGTGTCATAGGAAACCTAGCATAGTTTGAGTCCTAGCTTCAGGAGAATGTGTAGTCGGACAATGTTGGTATATATAGACACAGCCAGCATGAAAACACGGTCCTCTTACAGTGCCAATGTGTAAGTACCGAGGCACAGCAAAATGAATGTATTCATACATTGTTAAATAGAATTATTGGGCATAGAAACCTCTGAGTTCTTACAGTGGAAATACATGAATATATTGGCTCAGTCAACATGGAAACATCTTCTCAGAGTGACAATATTTGCATTAATAGGCACAGCCAACATGAATGTGCTCTTACAGCGGCAGCACTGGAAAATATTGACACTGCCAGCATGGGAACACCCTCTTACAGTGCCATCATTGCTATTAATAGGCACAGCAGTTATGTGTGTTCTTACAGTGACAATACTGGAATGTTTTGGCACAGCAAGAATGAACACATCTATATAGTGGCAGTATTTGCAGTAATAGGCACCTCCAACATGACTGTATTTTTAAAGTGGCAATACCGCCCTAGGCTGGCACAGCAAGCACAACACTTCATAGAGGGGATATAGTTACATTATTAGTTACATTATTAGTCACAGCCAAAATGTGTGTGTTCTTACAGGTGCAATTCTGGCATATATGGCATACAGCCTGACTTGAAACATCTTTTTCTGCTGCAATATTAGCATTATTTGGCACAGCCAATGCGAGTGTATTCTTCCAGCCAGTAATGGTATTTGTTGGTACAACGAGCATGACAATATCTTACTATGCTATATTCTATTAGTTAAAATGATACATGAAAACGAAATTATATTAACCAAATTAGGTAAAACTATTGCACACTCCCAAATGCACAAAAATAATTAATGAATGAGATTTGCGAATGTTTGTTATGAATTTTATGAAAGTATTGGGTGGAGTATGAATACCAAAAGGATTGCCCCCCCCTTTTTCTTGTTAAAACCTGGCGCTACCCCAATTGCCGTCAGGCATAGTAATCGTGGCCGCCTGTCTTTCACAGCCTCTCTGCCCTCACCACCTCACCCCACCCACTTCCTTTTATGTCTACTAACACTTACTCTTATCATTTGTCCCAGGACCTTTGATACAGCTTGTCTGTCTCCCCCTTTCCCTCCTTGTCTTCTCCTCCCTTTCCCTCCCCAGTACCTGTCTAATTCGTCGTGACTTATTATGATAGTCGCTTGTTTTGTTCCTCTCCTTTCTCCTCACTCCACACCCCTCCCCCCATTTCTTGTATACTCATGCACTACATCAATTTTCGTCAGGTATTGTGATGTAACTGCTGGTTTTGTCTCCTTTTTTCCCTTTCCCTCTTTGACTTAATTTGTACCTTGCACTTGCACTATCTGAAATGTCGCCAGGCTGATTATGGTAGTTATTTTTCACATTCTGTGTTGTTTCAAGGACTTGTAAGAATGTAACTGTATTTTTCCCATGTTCCCTCCCTCCTTGAAGCGCTTTGAGACACATTGTGTATAGGTGCTATATAAATAAACAATCAATTCAATAAGTTCAATTCAATTACTGGTTCCCGAAAAAAGACCTTATGGAAATGGCTTATTTATGCGAGCGAATAGGCAATACAGAACATCTTACCAAACTCAGTAATTATGAAGAATATTCAACTCAATATTTTGACCAATCTGCCCTCGTTAACTATCTGATTACTACCTAGATAGGCAATTACAGCGTTTTGGATCCCTTGAAATAAAGGAATGTGTAGAATATGTTACAACACATCAGGAACTACGAGACACTGGTTGGCACAATTCACAGCACTAATTGAGATATACAGGAAGAATTACCATAATCAGACACCTGATGTGAGCATGATTACTGCAGAGGAATTCTGGTCTTACATAGTTTCTGCTAAATCAATAATAGTTACGAATGTAATCTACCAACTCTGGAAGCAGATAGTGCTGTAACTTCCATCTACATAAGATATTGATTTACATGTAATGTATGTACAGGTGTGATGATATTCATGTAATGTATTTTGAATTATTAAAGTAATATGTTATTTAATATTATTTAATGTTGTGCGAATGGTCAACTGTATAACCAAAACCGCACTATTAAATACAAATTAAACAAATACAATTATCTTCATACAGGCATTACTGGAAACAACCAACATGGGGGTGTTTTTACAGTTTTTACAGTGACAATACTGACATTTATTTTAGGCATAGGCATCCTGAATTGTGTCTGGCGGTGCTGGCACATATTTTTAACACAGCCATCATGGAGTGAGTTTTACAGGGGCAGTGTTGGTTGCCAGAATGCAATTGACTACTTAGAGCGGCAAAAAGAATGACTGAGCACAGAAACACAATTGCAACTACCATTATCAGGTGCAGACATCTAAGTGTGCCGTACAGTAACAATACAGGCATATGTGAGCACGGCCTACATGAAAACGTATTCTTAGAGTAGCAATGTTTGCGTTAATAGGCTCTTCCATGTGTTGCTCTTCCATGTAATAAATACACCAGGGTACCAACTGCTGGATAGCAATATCTGTTCAATATCTACAAAAGTAAACTATTGGATATGTTGTTTGTTGTTACTTATTACAGTCAATAGTGCTGAGGAGAGGGTATTTATTTATTTATTTGCATTTGTATAGCGCACTTACAGCCCAGAGGCATCGAGGCGCTGTTACAAGAAAGTTTTAACTTAAGTGGTTCACAGGCGACCGTAAGGTCTCCTGGTTACAGGTACATTGGTATACATGCAAATGTGCGGTCAATATTACAACATTGAGCATTTGAGAGTATTCAGACAAAAAGCTTGGTTTTGAGTGCTTTGCGGAATGCAAGGTGGGATTCAATGGTTCTTAGGTGCGTGGGAAGGGCATTTAAGAGGGAGGCGGCCCTAGTGGGAAAACTAGATCCTCCAGCACAGATCCTATTAGAACCTGTATAGTTAGGACTCTTTACTTGAGTTAGCATGTTTCATACCCCTGAATTCAACAGTAAAGATCCCGAGAAATTGAACACCTGAACAATCTCAAATGTTCACCTCCAGGCGCCCCCCTGAAGTCTATGAGAAAAGTAGACATACTTTACATGAAAAAGTGGGTTAATCATGAAGAATGAATATATGATCTGTGTATTAGTTGTGTTCCCAGAATTTGGCAAATTACTTATGTAGACTTTTCAAAACCTCTGGGACTTTTACTAATGTTTACCTCCACCTATTGGGAGGAGGTAAAACTACAAGGCATTCCACCCAGTAATTATTCAGTATTTACCGTTGCTACCATTCCCTTGGAATATCACCTGTGGTAAATACTACCGGGGGCTGTAAAGTACTGATTACTAAAACAGGCATTATTTCTAAAATACCAACTGTTCTTTTCATAACCACTAAAGCTGTAATGAGGTTCTTTGTATTTAACGTGATGCTAATCATATCCTACTGATGAGAATCTGGGATAAGAATTCTCAGTCCACTAACAGCCTTCATTGCAAGAATGATGACTTCATTGCAAGAATGATGACTATAGAGGGACGTAGTGTTTTGGGGGTCGCCTCATAGAACTCACCAAAACATTACAAAAGTAGTCAAAAAGGAGTGTAAGCCAGTGTAAGAAGTAACACAATTTTATCCAGGGCCTCAGATGCAGGTGGGATAGCAAATTCAAACAGATCACGAAAAAGAACTGCATGAAAAGGCAGGGTCGATAAACCGCCATCAAAATGAAAACATTCATAGAAAGCAAAATAGCATTTGCGATTGTGCGACATAGAAAAAATCTCCCCACACAAAAATGATTTGGCCATGACTTTTGGACCCAAATAGGAATATATACTTTGCGATTGATCATTGGGTCCATGAACCTTCCCACACTGCCCTCAATTACAGAGTTGTGATGTCACAATCGACCCCCAATTTCACAACCCGAAATTATGTGATTGAAACATTTGAGATGACCAGTGGAACTTTATTATTCTGCCCCGGTCACCTCTTCCTGACTCTCACGGGAGCACAACCCACTGTGACACCATCAGAGCTTTGAACCACAGACATACTGCTGCGTAATTGTTGCATATTGGGAACACTCTAGGGAAAATAGTCTGAAGACGATTTAAAACCGCTGTGGTTTTTTGCCTGCTTCACTAGAAAATCAGATTTCATAAATCATTTTGAATTTTAAAATTGTCATATATTCCTCTTTTACTGGCAGACCCTGTCAACTCTAATCAGTTGACCCTGAAAACTAATAACCTCTGTCTTCTTCTCTCAAAGTTGGCCTGGGATCGCATGCTCTGTACCAATGAACCGGTTGCAGTGGCCTTTGCCACGTACACAATGCTTGCACACGTTTAAAGCAGAAGCAAGCTTTTATGGCCTAATTACCACACTTCATTCTACCACGAAGTTTGATTATACTTACCTGTGCCCCAGGATATATGGATTAGTGTTATTAAGCTTTTAATTTCTCAGATATCAGAAAGAGCTCCCTCCCCTTTTATAGTGCTACTCTCGCAGCTGATAAGTATCTTCCTTCATACCACGCTGAACTTGCATTTTTATTACATTATTACCCCTTTTATTAATTTATTAATAACTAACAGGGTAATTCATGGAATTAATGTGCGCTGAAAAGGGGGCACAAGTGCGAAAATCGCAGCGCACGCGTGCGAAAGCCACGCATGCAGCCGTTTGTCGATTCATGGAAGGCACTGCGTGTGGTTTACCTGATATCTGCGCTGAATCCGCGTGTGGCGCACACGTTATTGTGACATCCTGAAGGCTGCGCGCGAGACAGCCAGTGAAGGCACACACAGGGCAGCGCACACACCTAAAAAGGAGGCAGAACATGCGGAATGGGGAACAATACATGAAAATGTGGGTGTTAGCGGGGAATTACCACTGCTAAATCCTCGCAACGCCCACACGTGCGCTAACAACATGTATTCATGGAATCGAACAGGGGAAACCTGCCCGCCACAAAAGACGCGCTAATCCGGAAATGCGTACGCCAGGCGGAAGCAGGTGGAAGCAGGCGTAAGTGGCCCCTCGCAGCATGAAACTGTGCGCAAACAACAAACAAGCTCATACGCTAAGATAAATATACCGTTCCTCGCAGCAGTGGTCGTGGGACACCACAGGAGGAGGAGGAGGCTAGCCAGGCACGCGTTTTTTTTTCTCCCAAGACCAGCCTTTTTGGGATGCCTGATGACCAGGTCTATGGCAGGTACAGGTTTCCACCCCATATCATCCTAGAGCTGGTTGCTGGGTGGGAGGATGACCTCACATCACCCACCCTGTGCTCCCAAGCACCAAGCCCCTTGGAAAAGGTGCTCAATGTACTGCATTTCTTGGCTACTGGGTCATTTCAGCGGACTAATGCCATATTTGGGGGTGTCTCACAGGCCGCACAGTCACGCTGCCTACACCAGGTGTTGGCGATTATGACTGCACGCCCCTTAATTAGTTCAACATGCCATAAATGTTTTTTTGATTATCAATGGGGTCCTCAATTTATATGTGATTTTTCCTTTGAAACATACCGTTGGTTGACCATATATGTTATGCATATATCTGCAAATTTTGTAATTTTGTTTTTTCGTGTGTATCACTATACAACGTATTGCTTTTACTTATAATCACCATTTGTCATTAGCACTGATTGAAAAAGGCACAGTACGTGCCAAAACACATGTCTCTTATGAGGGCTACCACATAATAAACTAACCACTTACTTACTATAAGTAATTCTTGCTGTAGAAGTGTTCATTTACTATAATGGCGCAGCCCATATGTGGAAGCTTCATGTGACAGAATGACTACAACGGAGTAGGGGTACCTCCTTACTTCCACGGGTTTGTGACACATTTCTTAGGTTTGGGGGCCGAGCAACCACAGTTGATATACCAAAAAAACCCAACGGTCACTGACTCTATACTCAGAAACACATTCATAGAGGTTTGGCACAAACCAGTCTTCACTTATACCTGCAGCCAAATGCTCTTCTGATACGTGGGGAGGATAGTGCAGATGTTCTAAAGCCAATTGTTATTGTTTCTTTGGCAGGACAACCTTTCTTGCACTATCATGTTACCAAACCAAACCAGTTGGAGACAGAGAACATCCTCTACTCTTCCAAAGCTCTTTTTCAGCATCTGATGGTTCTCCCTGCAACTTAATTATCTACATTATTGCAATTGCATTGAACATTTCTTGCAATGCGTATTTCTATTTGCTCACTTTCAGCACTGCTATTAGGGGGAATTATTCTTCCTCACCAGGATACAGCACATGTGACCCTTCTGGCATATATGGTGCTTATTTTGCTGCTCTGTCTGGTCTTTCCTTTCCTAATGAGATAAAATCTTGCCCTCCTCTATGGGCTTCGCACTTTAAATTCTAATTCTACCGGAAGTGGTAACATTTCCAATAGTTCTCTCAACAATGTTGCATGTTGAATGGAAGTACCGTCACTTCTATTAAACACTCTCCTTTCCCATCTTGCTTTTACTGAGTGTACTGTAGAGGTGACATAAGCCCAGTCAGAGAAGATGTTCACTGCTTGGGCCTCAGACGTGTTTAGTCCTTCAGTTAGAGCTACTAATTCAGCTGTTTGTGCAGAGTATTGATTTGGCAATCGTGTCTGTGAGTATAATATTAACTCCTCCCCTTGTTATACTCCCCTTCCAATACCCCATTACTGTGCACCCTGAGTGCCTTTGCCCCATGGTTTGATCAATGCTGGAACTCCCATCAATAAAAATCATATCGCCCCCTTCAATCACTTCTTTATTAACTGGGGGTTACCTTCACTCCTGCCAATGCATGCTACACAGTCATGCACATAATCTCCTTCTTCTACTTTTTTTGCAATGAACTCTGCTGGGTTGTCATGCGCCACCTGCCATGGACCCTGTGGTCCCGAATACAGCTATCACGCCGCCATTAGGGACTCCACCACATTTCTTTGCATTGCGGGAGTGTCGGTCTAATGTTGTGGCTTCAGTGTCCAGGGAGGCTTATTAGCCACGCCCTCCCTGGACACTGTGCGTTGCAATGCGATTCGGTCAGCCTTGCGGCTGCTGCTGCTTGCTTTACCTTCTTGCCACAACGCTGTGTTTTCTCTTTCCGTTCCTTTCTACTGTCTCCTTTCACAGGGAACCCTCTTTCTCTCTGGTTCCTTCCGAGCATTGCACCGCCATGTGCGCTGCTTACCTGTTTATCGCTCCGCTCCGGTGGTTACTTCTGTCTCCGCTCCACCTTCGTTTGCGGAGTGCTGCTTCCTCGCTTCAGATCCTTGCTACTTCATTTCTTGCCATTTATTCTTTCTCTCTTTTTCTCACTACGGCCTACCTTAGCCTGTGTTCACTCTCGGTGCAGATCACGCTGTGCTACGTCCAATCACTTGTTGCGGTACTTGGTTACATACTTTAGGATAATAACTTACGATCGTCTTCGTGAAGCCTGCGTAGCCCATTTTCCACTCTACATCTAAACGGCCAGATTCCTGTATCTGTATCTGCTCCTCGGCTGTTGGGGTTTTTGTGCCTGTTAGGCTTTTTCCCCACATTGTCCCTCTCGGGACAGGGGTCACAGGTTGTGCTGCTTGATAGCATTTCCTTCGGGAGACGTTTTCTTTGAAAAAGAAAAAAGAAAGAAGAAGAAGAACTACAGAGCCCGAAGACCCTTGGCATCTTCAACTCCAGATTCCAGTCTGTCAGGTGAGGAGGAGGAGGCGGGAAGTCAGGGACTTTAGGAAGTTCAGCCTCAAGGGGTTGACATGGGTTTATTGTTCTGCACCTCAATACTTCTATGGCTGGGTTGCTAGTATTACCTCATATCCTGAAGACCTCAGAGTTGTCAGTGTTCATTTTGTTTTCTCCAGTATTGCAAAAAATGCATGTTTCACATACAGAACTACTGGGCACCCCATGGTTATTGTGGAAGCCTTTTCAAATTGACTACAGCAGCAGCAAGTGCCTGCTCACATGGCAAATGTCCCTCCCTAATTGCATCCAGGGAGCCACTGTAATATGCAAGTGGCTTATGTCCCTTTCTCTTTTTCTGTGTCAGTACTGCTGTCATTACTTTTCCATCTGAATGTGAGAACAGATTAATTGTGTCCTTGTAATTGGGAGTTGCTAACACTGGTGTATGCGATAATTTATTTTTCAGCTAATCAAAATTCTCACCCATTTCAGCTGTCCATTTTACGAGTGTCATGATCACCTCCAGGGTTGTAGGCATGGGACAAGGTATTTAGGCCAGAAAGGGTTCCTTATCCAGATATGTGGGGCCTAGATGGTTGTTGGCATGGCATTCCAGGCATTCTTCACAATCCTCAGTATCAGAATTACAGTGGGCTCCCATAGAGATTTAATGGTTTATTAATTACTTTAAGATTGCCACCTTGCGGGTAGCATACTGAGTAACAATAGAGAACTAGTAGTTGGGCATGGAGGACTATAAAAGCCCTGCCCCTGCAGTAACACACGCTTCGCATTAGTTCCGCTGACAGCAGTGTAATGCTGACCGGCGCTCTGCTCACAGATCTGAAAAGACAATAGAAAAGTCATTTTATGAACTTATCAAGTTAACAGAAAAATCCACAAACCAAAGATTCAACGCGCCTGACAAGAATTCTCCGTAGCAGCAGTCCACCAGCAGGTGGAATCTTCTTCCAACTTCTGCGGTTCAGTCCGCAACTTTCTTCCTCAGCCACAGCTTCACTGTGGATACTGTGACCTCCGTTTAACCTGCAAGACAAGGTACAACAGTTATAGAAAAAGACATTTAAACATTAGTCATGAGTGAACATAAAACTACGCACTTACATACCAGAAGTTCCTACGAACTTTTCCATGCATTCCAAAGCCTGGCCTCAGAGAGAAAACCATTAGCTTCGTCACGAAGGCACGTATCATCGTGCGTGTTTCCAATTACGTGTGCATGCTTTCCTCAAGAGAAGACGTCATGTTTTTTCTTCGACGACGCCCGTGTTTCTTCAAGTGAGATTCTCTCCTCATCGAACATGCAAAAGAAAAGGAGAGTTTTTGACTGGTATTAAGAGAAAACCTTCTCCCAACTGACTACAGCAAAGGCCCCACCAAGCACCAAGACACTTACCTTATGAGGCCTTTCAACGTTTTCGAGCCTGGAGTTTTCTTGTGCCTCATCATCAACAAACCCCTGCTTGAAAGCAGGACGGAGAGCTCCCAAACAAAAAGACACAGGTGAGGAGGATAACACAGCACATAGATATTATAAGGGCACTCAGCAGGGTGGGAAGGGGTGAGCCGTACTATAGTGTTCCTCATTAGATTAATTCAAAATCCCCTCCTGTTTTCTCTCCTTTGATGACAGGGGAAATTTCTTTTTATCCAGTATTGGCAGATCACGATGGTACTCAGTCCATTTACGCTCCTTCGGAGACAAGGTAAGCATTACAGTGTGTTTTGTTTTTCTGTGCTTCTTTTAGTGCTTGTCTCAATTGCCTGGTGTATGTGGAGTAATCAAAGACCCATGCACGTCAATAGTTGCTCAAGCCCAAAAATTGCTGCATCTTTCCCTGTTTTTGGTCATGGAGTCAAGTGTATGGCATCTAATCTTTCTGGTGGTATTTTGCTCCCGTCTGCTGAGACAACCTGGCGCAAGTACACCACCTCTTTTTGACAGTATTGCAAATTCTCCCTGTCCACCTTGTATCCTTTGTCTGCTAGCATTGTCAGTAGTGTCACTGAGTCTTTTCTACACACTTCTTCGGTTGTGCTGCACACTAACACGTCGTCAATGTATTGTATCACTGTGCTCGCAATCTGTAAACTGTTCAAGTCCATTTGTATCACTCTGTTGAACATGCTAGGCCCTTCGCAGTACCCCTGAGGCATTCTAGTATGTTCGAACTGCGTCCTACAATACATAAAGGTGGTGAGATATCTGGGTGTAGTTCAATGGAGAAAAAGGCATGCATTAAGCCAACCACTGTGCCTCTCTGAGAACACTACAAAAAAATGTTGCGGGGTTTGGAACCAATGGATATAATGTCTTTCAGAGTGTGTAAATCCTGTATAAAACACCACACGCTTCCCTTTGACTTCTTAATTGCATAGATAGCGTGTTGCAAGGTGATGAGCTCACCTGTATTGCGCCTTGCTGCACAAGGCATGCAGTGTCTTATATATGCCTTCATCTGCCTAACGTTATAGGGGGTACTGCTTTTCTCATGGCACTAGTGCTCCATCTTTTAACTTGATGTGTACTGCCCCTGCCCCTTTAAGTATTCCTACGTCATGGGCTCCTGATGTCCACACACTCTTGGTCACTTTTCCAACTCTTCCTGTAAATGTTGTACTTTCTGTTTTGTTATCTGGATTTTCTGGGGCACTGATCTTTCTGTTTTATGCACTGTACAAGGTAGGCTCAGCTCAAACACTACTTCTCCTTGGTTTTCATTTGATGCAAACAACTCTGTGTCACTTACTCCTGTCAATGTCAGAGTGGGATCAATAAATAATATTGATTACCATTCCATGTTGTTCTCATCAGTAGCAACCAGTATAATCATATTGTTCCATACTACTACTTCCTCCAAGTACAGTAGAGTGTGTGTGCTTGAGCGAGCTAACTGAGGAGGGACACTGAGGCCTGAACAAGAACTTGTTGGACAGCCAGGAAACCTTCCCCTTGATCCCTGGCAACCATCCCAGCAGCACGTGTACTACGCATAAAAACAGCTCTATGTGTGTAGGTATCCCTCTCATTGCACTCTGCATGGTATGCCTGAATCAGTACTGCCACCCGGGCTCGGTACATTCCTGGTGTGGAGAACACCATCCCTTTCTCTGAAAATGAAATTGTGGTATTTAATTTGCTGAGTAGTTCCCTTCCCAAAATATATGATGGCAGTGTCTTTTGAATACAGCAAAGGTGCTAGAATATTCTGCATTCCTATCATTATGGGTAAATCTTTTGTTAGAGGAACTTTCAAAGTTGTCCCCGAAAAGCCTTTTTTGTTCAAACTTTTCTTAGATAATGAGATGATAAGATAGGTTATTTATAACGCGCTTAATACCCAGAGGTTTCTAACTGTGGACCCGGGGATTGAACCTGTGTTGCTCTGTGTCGTCTTGCTTCCAAGGTGAGAATGTTGCCCCTAAGCTATCCTCCCGAGACATCCTTCTTCCTTGATGCTTGATCTGGTTGCCCTAGCATCTATAAGAAATGAAAATCCCCTCTGTCCTATCTGAACTGCTACCTCTGGTTCCTCCTCAGGGTCTTCAGTTACTGCTAGAATAGGGCACATTTGCATTCCCCTTGGGCCTCCTTATTGGGTAAAGGTGTTCGGGAATGATGCAAATGCATTACCACCCACCATTGTCACTGCAGTGTATTGGGGTATGGTGTTCTGCTGCAATATTGTTACCCCTTTGGGTATCTGTGTCTGCGCTTGTGCCTGAAGTACGCTCACTGTACCTTTTGTTCCCGTCATTTCCCCATTTTGTACTCACACTTGTCCTTGGGTCGCAATGCCCTGTGTCTGTGCTGGCTGTATCTACAATTGCTGTTGCTATGGTATTACCTGTACTTGCTGTGGAGTCTACAGCATGTATATCTGCTGTTGTTGTGCTATGACCTGCACCTGTTGAGGAGTCTGCTTCCTGTATGTCTGCTGCTCTTGCTCTTCCTGTGCAACAAGTGGGCATGTTTGTACGACAATCCAAAATGTCCACATGCGTAGCACTGTATTCCGAAACAGTGAGTCATTTCCCTGTATCCCAAACCCCTTCCATGTGTGTAGGTTCTTCTCCCTGTCTGATACTGTCCCATGTATGCACCTCCTCCGCCTGCCTGCATAACCCCAACCTGCTGCATGGTTATGAATGTGGGTTGCTGTTGCATCTGTACCATCCTCCACTGCTGGTTGGGTAGCACCTGTGTGTAGCCTCCTGGTGGCATCATCCCAGCCATTGGAAGCCTCCCTTGCTGTGCCTGTGGAATGACAACTGGCCCTGTGAGTACTGCTCCCTCCATGTGTATTTTTGCCAGTTGTTTCTGAAACAATGGGCCTCATTCCGAGTACGGCGCTAACCAATGGCGCTATTAACGCCTTGGTTGACGCCGTACCCGGACCGGCAGCGCCTTGGTGGTTGGCGGAATTACCGCCCCATTCCAAGGTTGGCGGGGCGGTAATTCCCCAATCCCCATTTACCCTTCCCCATTCCCATTCTTGCCCCATAGGGCATAATGGGAGTGGGGAAGGCGTCAATTACGCCACCGTAAATTACGGTGGCGTAATTAACATCAAGGTCCCTTAGCGCCATGGTATTTAACGCCTGCTAAAAGCAGGTGTTAAAAGCACCATGGCTCTAAGGGAACTCGGAGTATGGCGGTAAGGGATTACCGCCACCGCTCTCGTTAGCGGTGGCCGCTATCCCTTACCGCCATACTCGGAATGAGGCCCAATATGTTTTCTGCCTTGGTAGCATTATCCGCGGTCTCCTTATCCTTCTCCTGTTTTGTCTTGTAAACGTGCACAATTGTCACTTGTATCTCAGGCCACCCCTTTGCCTCAATTCCCACTATCTGTTCTAAAGAGACCTGCACACTCGCGGGAGCCCCCTCGCTAGGCTCTGGTAGAACAAAGGCATTGATCCCATTACTGTTTATTTTCCTGTGTCCACATTTCCTGTATGGATCGTATGTATTACGTGGGATCGTCGCCAGGCTTCATTTTGCAATCCAATATAGACCCCATGTCTGATGTGTCTGGGTACAGCTCCCGCAGAGCCTTCCAAATATGTGCTCGATGATTGTTAAAGGGTGCTCCATTGTGTATATTAGAGCTTAATTTTACCCTGGAGTATCCGGCCTGTTGCCCTATTTTGTCACTCCTCTCCCCAATCAATACTGCCAACAATCCTTTTGTGTCTCCTGTGGCCAATGGGATTCCTGCTGTCTCTTTTTCAAAAACATAAATCCACTTGCTAGCCCCCGCCATTAATGAAGGTAGACTTTAAATCTAGATTGTCCCCGTCCATCGTCTGCCATGGTATGTAGTGGACCTCGCCCCTCACTTTCTGTAAAACAAGCATTTGTGTGTGTGCTCTGCGTTTATTGGCAGGTTGTGGCCTTTTTGCTACAGCTATTCTGTTTTTCCTGCTGCGAAGCCTGTTTCCCCAGTCACCCAGTGGTTCATCCCTTTCTTCCTCTTCTCTCACATCCCTTCTCCTTTCTTGCCTACTATCTGTCAAAGGGTGGGTGCCTGTTTTGTCATCCCCCTGATCACTGTCAGCGCTGTCTTCCCAGTCTAACATGGTGTGCTCTTTGTCTGCCATATCAGTTCCACTATGGTCTGAGTCCCGTCCCCACTTGTCTATTTTAAATGTTATGCATCCTGCTGTCCACCCCTGTTCATTGGTTCCCTTCTCTTGTTCCTTTCTTTTCTCTTCTGTTTCCCTTTCCATATCTTTTTCTGCCTCCTTGAACACACTGTGCACTCTTTTTTAATGTCATTTAAATATGTCCTCTTCCCTTTCTCGTCCTTGCTGATAATGCGTGTGCTGTCCTCGTCTTTCTTTTTATGTGTTCCTTCTGTATCTTGGGATACTTGTGTAGAGCAAGAGACAAATGCCTCTACCGGAAGTCCCGCCCTATGTTGCCTTTTTGTTGGGAACGGTAAATTGCGACATGTACAATACCAGTGAGGGTGCCTATACCGCAAAGAATCCTTGAGACAAGGTATCCATTGAAAAAACCCTACATGTTTGCACGAATAAATAACGGTCTTCTAGAGGAAGTCCCGGAAGAAGTGTGAAAATTAACGAGAAAGAAGACTGGTGACATCATGCGAAATAGAACTGATGCACCTAGAGGAGATGCTAAATGAAGAAAGAATATAGACATGATGGAGAATCTGAGGAAGAAGTATCGGAGTTAAGCTAGATTTCGGGATAGAAACGAAGATTGCTTGTGCGAAGAAGCACTGAAGAAAATGCAAAATCATTTTACAATTGTACAGATGCAGTTAGGCATGTAGGCAAAGTAATTGTGAGGCTGGCTATGTAGTGAAATAGACTGCAGGCGATGCACCAATGTATATTCATAGGAATGTATAGAATCTCGATGTTCCACGACGCACTTTAGCAAACTTGAACCCTGTGAAAGGAAAGGGCTTGAAGTATGTTTTTTTTTCTTTTATATGTTTTATTGGTTAAATAGAATGTTTAAACCTTTGACATTACATCTTTCCATACTTATATTACAATTAAGATCAGTTCACATCAAAGTCGCAATTAATCACTGGTAAGCACATGTTACTATTTCTTCCGCCGTCGTTATCCTTTCCCACCAGTACTCATTCGACCCTTCCAGGCTCAGTTCAACATAAGGACCAAAGAATTTAGTTCTAATTCAGTCAGCGATGTGCAGTTCAGCATTAGGTGGAGGATTGTTTCAATCCTGTCTTGGACATTACAAAATCGGCAATTGGCCTCCTCAGGCTTTATCTTTTTCCTTCTTAGGACAACTTCTCGGGTGGCTAAGATGTTAAATCTGCATCTCATTAGCATATATCTGTAGTAAGCTGATGGAAACTTATTGAAGTATTTTGGCGGTTGATTTAGCTTCTTCAACTCCCAAGTAAGCTAGATACTCCAAGGGTTAGTTCCCATTTGTTCCAATGTTTCCATCCAATAATTTTCCTTTAGAGTTTTTTTTACCTTATTAGGATTTGTTATCAGAACTTCTATTTCAATGTTATTCATTTGCAAGTATTCCTTAAATTTGCTTTTCCAATTTTTCAAATGTTTGTCTTGTTTTCTCCTACATTGTTCAAAATCTTAAATGGCACTGATATAGGATCCATCAAACACTTCCCAAATCGGGAAATCGTTTTCCATATAACCACTTAGGATAAGGATTGAAGCCTTATAATGTTCACAGGTAAAGAGTTTGGCAGCCTTAAGATCTTTCTCCAAATAAAAGCTCCACATACCGCCCAGATTTTCCAGTATAGATTTAATAGGGCCTCCGATCCATATGTCAGGACGGCCACCACCTTTTGTTTATAAAAAGTGATGGTCGGAACCAAAGAAAATGTCCCATATCGTCTGTGAATGGCTCTCCCCTGGTTTGTTACCTTTATTAATTGTTCTTTAATCAGCAGGTACTGCCCTTGTTTGTTGATATTTCTGTTGATCTGAACTCCTAGATATATTATGGAGTTTACCACTTCCAGCTTCTGTTTATTGATTAACCAGTTAAAGGTTTTTTCTCTTTTTCGATTACCACATGCTGTCTTCATTATCAGAATCTTAGAATTTCCAGCATTCACCTTCATCTCATTTTCATCCAGGTATCTCTTAAAGGCAGTGAGTCGCTGCTGTAGACCTATCGCCGTCTGGTCGATAAAGACTATGTCGTCCACGTAAAGGATCCATGGGATCAAACCTTCTTACAATTTTGGGGGGAAAGCCTTAGTATCCCTTTGTGACCCCTTCATATCTGCCATATACAACGTAAATAGAAAGGGAGCTAACGCACAGCCTTGTTTTATTCCGGCATAGGTCTTAATTTTCCTTGTTAGATCTCCTTCTCTAGTCAATCTCACCTGTATTGTTGTTTCTGTATGTAAGGCTCGAATAGCTGTTAGTAAATCCTCCGGGCAGTTCCATCACTTCAGTTTCAGCCACAATCGATTGCGTCTTATTCCATAGAAAGTGTGCTCTAAGTCAATGAATCCTAAGTAGAGGGTAGATTTTGATTCCAATACATGCTGCTTTAGCCGGTTCAGAATGAATAGATTTAAAGATGCTCCCACTCCACTTATAAATCCTGTTTGCCGTGGGTCAAGTCATTGCCGAGGATTTTAAGTCCCTCAATAATATTGATGCAAATAGTTTACCAATTGATTCTAATAGGGCTATTGGCCTGTAGTTCTGTGGATCACTGCAAACTCCTTTCTTGTAAATCAGCACTATTAGAGCCTCTTTCCTGGACGCTGGTTCCGACTGTCTTTTTAATATCTGTGAGAATAATAAGGTGATAAAATCTCCCAATTCTTCCTTATTTAGCTTCATCATATGCTTTGATATTCCGTCGGAAACTGCCGCCCTTGAGGAGCTTAACTTGCTTATTCTTTGTATAATTATGTTGCGGTCAAACTCAGTATTCCAGGCTAATTTATTTCTACCCCTTGTTACTTCCACCTGGTCCATCGTTAGACCTGCATTATTAGCTCCCAGCCACTTGATTTAAATCCTTAACAGGTTTTGATTGCTCGCTGTTTGCTTCTTAATTTTAAATTACCTTATTGATTATACGGTATATCTGGATACGAAGATATAATACAGACACACTCGGCTGCAACCCATTACCCACGTGTCTGATCCTTGTAGGTCACCCTTGGTCAGGCCATTTAACATCATCATTTCTCTGATTTCCATTTTGTTTGACCATCTTAAAGCTCTACCTTCCAGTTGATATTCGGATTTAGGACTATCTTATTTGTTTAGTAGTTTAATATTCAAATCTCCACATATCAATACTAGCCCTTTCTCATCTTCTAGCATACATCTATCCACAACATCCATTATGTCTTTGATATATTTCTCCATTGCACATTTATTAAGGTTCCAATAAGTGTTGATTATTATTATTTATAAAATCCACTCTTCCAGTTGTCTAGCAATTGTTATTAGGGATCCTGTGTTCTATAACCTTCAGACCACTGTTTGTCTTGATCAGGGTTGCCAAGCCCACGTAGGGCCTTCCCTGTAATCCTTTTCTAGCTGGATTTATGTAGACTTCAGAGACTTCACATATTGGTTTATTCCTTAGCCATGTTTCTTGAAGGCATAATACTTCGTATTCCCCAAGGAAGTTGTTCTCGTTTGTGTCAAGATGTTTAAATCCTCGTGTGTTTCATGAGGCACATTTGAGGGTCCTGCTGTTCTCCTTCCTTTCATTCTAATTGTACATGAGTGGGAGTGACCTCTGACAGGCCCATAGAATCAGAGCTCACCCTCGAGTACTTTAAGATGAGATAGCTGCACCTTGAGGTAGATGGGGTGCAGGATTCTCTTACTCCAACACCAATCAATAAGGACAACTTCAATGGTTTGGCAAAGGGGAGTTTGTTTAATGACAAGTACAAAAAACGTGAAACATGGAGATCAACAATGATGTGATGGCCTGTCTCGCTTCACCTCCCAACAATCTTCATTCAAACAGCAATAGTTATAGTCAAAATTCGTCATCATTGACGTGTAACACTCAAAAGTTTGTCATGCAACTCTATTGGTTGGAAAAGGTAACTTAAATAGAGGTGCTATATCTGTATATGGTAACGGAGTGTGAGGATTGGATAACTCTTATCGGGTGGGCGTCTATGCCCTTCCCTCTACATTACTCATGCAAACGTCACTAAAGGTACAACGTTCCATTGGTTCTATTATCTATAGGACCTTAGATTATTTGGCCCACTTTGATTGGGCTGGCTACAACCCTAAGCATAAATCTCCACTTTAATTAGCTGCATGCAGAATGGTCACCCAGATGCAGTATGCCCCAAGATTCACCCTGCCTCCCTTCCATCAATCAGTACTTTAGGGCTATGTGTCAATTAGTTGGCTGAGGTTGGCCTCGAAACTGTAGCTTCTTGTCAGGAAAAAGTATGGTATCTCCTGCTTTGGGTGACATCAGACGTTGGTACCTCTTTGCGCTTGGCTGGTCACGTGTTAGCACACCCTGAATCGGCTTTGTTTTCCTCCTATTTGTGCATTTAATTCTCTTTTTCAGCCGCCACCTGCCTGGGTCCCCTTATCTCGACCTTCACGGGGTAGGCTGCTCTGCTCTTAAGTTTCGATTGTCCAAAGTTACTGTCTGCCTTCCTCTCTTGGGTTGACCTCAATTTCCCAGGCACGGCCTGCTCCTTGCTGAGTTTTTATTCCGTCGTCTCTCTTCTTGTTTTAGCTGGAATAAGAATCCTAGTCTGTTTGACCCTTAGTAACCTGGGTTAATTCTGCTTTTGTATAAAGTGGACTGCACTTATATAATGTGCTTCGTTGAGGTAGATATATAATTGGCGCTTGCCGCTTTATTCTTCTACCAAGCATAGCAAGCCGCACTGTTTTCTTAGCTTCTTGCGTTACAAGCCTATGTACAGGCGTTAGCTGGTTGAATACTTTCATCCTGCTTTACAGTTACGTTTCTTTATATGTCACCATTGTCTCTTCTTCTATGTCTGTGATATCCTTATCCATGGTGTTTCGTTTTTGGGTGTTGTCTTTTGGTTATCATTCTTCATCTGTACGTCTGTCCAGGCCCTTGTGACATCATCATTTGTCTTCCATTAAGGCCTTTGAGTTTCTTCTGGGACAGTGTTTAAACAACCTTCATTTTGTGTCATTTGCTGGTATGGTTGACTCAATGGATGCCTTACTGCCCATGGTTGTCTGGTTATTGGTGCTTCAATAGGTATTGCTCTTCTGATTGGCACTGGGCAGAGCCCTAGTGTGGCTCTCTGCTGGTTTATTTGCTTATCGTACATCACATATATTGGTGTGTATGTTCCTGGTACTTCAAAATGGGCGACTTGAGTGCAGGCCATATTTGGGACCTCCTCTACATAATGTTTCCTATTTTCAGCAATGACTCATGCCGTCCATGACCAGTCAGGGTTCTTCCCTTCCCTTTGCTGCGTGAGTTTTAGCACTTTCAATTGTTTTCTGGATTTACCAATTGTAAATGTTAAGGGCTCCCCCATATCGTCAATTGGTCGAAGGGCGGCTTTGTCCCCATCTTTATTTCTCATTATTTTTATTTTTTCACTTTGTTTAGAGGGAAGAGCTAACCAATCTTTCTCTTTATCCTTGGTTGATTCCTCTTTTATTTCTCAAGGATTTTATTCACCATGCTTCCTAATTTCAGAGAGTCTGTCCCCTTTTTCAGCTGGTCTCTTTCTTTTACTCCAGCATTCAACATTCGAGAGTTAGGGGCTCGTTCCTTGGCCTCGCTCATTTCGTATCCCAATAAGGCATATTTCTCTGCCGCCTCCATTAAGGTCTCTTTCACCACCAGCGACTTCAGGTGGAGTATAACCTGATCCATCCTATCTTCTTTAGTAAATTCAACTATTGTTATGTCGTCCGAGGATATAAATCTTGTAGCGGGGACCTCCCTCAATAGCTTTACTACTTTTTCTCTATTTAGGATTGACCACTTCAATGCTTTTCCTGTTCTCTCCAGTTGAACCTTGTAAACCCGTTCCTCTCTCTGATATTTTTTTTCTTCTTCATTGCCTTTACACCTTAACTTTGCACAGACTTCTTCTTTTTTAAGCATGTATTTTCTTTCATCGTAGCTGTTAAGCGGAAACCTGTGCAGTTCCCTCTGGGACCACTGCAAAAGATTTAGGCCTACAGGTGTTTGACAGTAAACCCACTTGGTAGCCGTCTGCACCACACAGATTCACCTGGTAGCTGTGGCTGAGCAGGCA
The DNA here is from genome assembly GCF_040938575.1 of Ambystoma mexicanum. NCBI lineage: Eukaryota > Metazoa > Chordata > Amphibia > Caudata > Ambystomatidae > Ambystoma > Ambystoma mexicanum. The sequence goes on along the minus strand of NC_090930.1, from coordinate 1,102,540,779 downwards.
GACTTCTCTACAGAAGAGTTAGGCAGTATGTGGAGTATACAAAATAGGGCAATTTACACAGTAGAACAAGCAGACACGGAACAGAGCTTGGGTGTAAAGATATATAGTTATTTATTTATAAAAACACATCTATGAAAAACACACTGGCACTAATACGGCAAACAACTTCAATTACAATTACTATAAGTAAATCAATCCCCTAACAATATTTCGACAAGTCTAGGTTCAACGGCGCCACTTATTTGCAGACAGAGGTGGATGCATTAACCTAGATGGCACTCTAATATTTGTTAGATCGGGAGAGAAAAGGCAGGGTATGAAACCAACTCGGTACCAACACTTTTACGAAACAAATGCAAGGCAAGTAAGGCAGGGTTTACTGTAGATCACAAAGTTCAGAAGCCAGGCCCACTCGGAGAGAGGCAAGGTGATATGTCCCAAAAAGTATCACAGTGGAAATGCACTTCGAGTCTTTGTCGCAAATTGTCACAGAAAGATTGGACCAGTTTAGAACAGAAAGTTAAGAAGGCTTGGAGGCGACCCAATGGAGAGCAAGGATTAAGACACCTCACGCTAACCGTCACAAGGGAAGCCAGGCAGACACGGTACCTTGTATGTGGAGAGACAGCTCCGGCGGGGGCAGTTGTTCCTGGTGGTGGATGCAAGTCGGGGCTTTGCCAAGAGATGAGATGATCTCGTCGTCGAAGGAAAGTTGAAGATCGTTGCACCACCAGGGAAGAGACCAGCCGCGGAGTGCTCCGTCACAAGGCACCACCTTTTGGTCGCGGTACAGTGGTTAGTGGCTATCCGGTTGCCGGGGTGCTCAGCACGGGCAATTCGACCACTACATCCTGGAAGTGAAGAAAAAGCAAAGGGACTGGTTGTTCCCACCAGTCAGGGGAAGGAGACTCTCCGGCCGGGAGATCTCCTCTGTCGTTGGGAAGTGGTGAGTCGGTTCAGCAGGGCTCCACCAGAGGTGTCATCGTTGCAGATCAGCTCAGCTTTACCCTCGTCGGATTCTTAGGTCCTGTGGTGACTTCTGAAGATCCAGTCCCAAAAGCCCTGCTTTTATGCAGAAAACCCCCATTCATTCAGCCTAGCTGTCACTCAACACATGCTAAGTGGTGAGCGGGGTGGCTCACCACTTGGGCCAATCACACCAGAGTGCGACTTGAGTTGGCAAGGCAACTCAGTCCAGGGTGCCGAAACCCCCTCCCACACCCCCTGTGGTACCCAGACAGAATGGCACCACTTTGGAGGGCTTCTATGCAGAAGCCCGCCAAAAGTGGAACAAAGGGCTCAACCTTTGGTTCGGAGTTACAGAGGCGAACACAGACGCCATTTTAAAGCCCGAGGTCTGGCAGAAAATACTGACCGGTAGATTTATTTAAGACAAATAAACCGGCGGTATGTTAGAGACTAACGGGAAAAAGTATTAGCTTCCAACAATGGGAAGAATCCCATGGAATTATATTCGGGGTCGAATATAACAAGTAGTTTCCACTGCCACCAGCCAAAAATCGACGAGGGGGGATGGGATAGTGCCCCCTCGAACAACAGACCCAGGGGTAATCGAATTACCCCTACCAGTACGTCCACAATAGGGTGGTTTGTACTAGTTCTGTTAGTAAATTTAGGTCTAGTAAAGCCAATGGTGACTTTACATGCCCTGGGAGACAGTAGTCAGTCCCAGGGTATGGAGTCTATGGTGGGGATCCTCTAGGACACCCCAGTGTTACGGCACGGAGGGTGCGGTGTAACACACATAGCAAAACATATGAGACCCTATGGAGTAAAAGACCCCATAGCCCATGGAACACATTGACATTCAAAGGAATTAACCACATTCATGTCCAAGAGTGGGAGAAAAGAGTCTCACTCTTGGCAGGATGGAAAAACAACAAACTCCAGAAATCCAGCAAAGCTGCTGGGGGACTCACTAGGTTAGGAAATTCAGCCTAAACAGAGAATTTTCCCTAACAGTAACTTCTTGGGCTTTCCTTTTTGTTTCAACGTTATTCAAATGGTCCTTTTTTCTTCCTTCCAATGAATTTAGAGGATCAAGCCATTCAACAGATCCTTGCCTTTCCTTTACAGCCTTCCTTAAGGAATCTTCTCGCCTTTCGTCTAAGGTTTTATGGTGCTCAATATTTTTGGCTCTTTCTTCCTTCCCTAATAAGGCTTGTCGGCTCTCATTAAGCCTGATCCTCTCACTATCATTATTAGTGTACAACTCCTTTTTCTCGTTCTGGGGGATCGTCTCATGGTTTAATTCAGGTGAGAGATTCTGCACCTGTTTTTCTATTTGTTCACAATCTGAAGAACTTACATCATCCTATTCCTCATTTTCCTGGTCTTTTTCAATACATTCGACCAAGTCACTTATTCCTGCCTCCGATTCTTCATCCTGTGAATTGGAAGAGAATATGGTTTCTGTTGAAGAACAGGAATCATCCAGAGTGTGTGTTTTTGGTGAGTCTTCCACAATTATCATTTCACAGCTGTCATGACCCATAGAACTTGCCCCTTCTGGACTTTCTGGTCCTTATCGCGCCGGGACTTGTATTCTTTGTTACTCACAACATGGCCGCAACAAGCGACTTGCCTCGCACCAGCTTCCACGTCGCACACGGCATGTTCTATAAATTGGCCACGCCCCCGCGGCCCCGCGCGTCTCAACTCTATCATTAGGTAGTGACTTGACGTGTGTGTGCTGTTCAGCGAATCCACTATTCCTAGATCATGGTTCCTTCTTCCTTCCTTCACCCCTTCCCTCTAATCTGCTCCTGGAATCCCCATTCTTAGCAACCGCTACCTATTTTCCTGGACATCCTGGAACAGCGACCTTCCCGGAACTCTGAACGCGCTCTGCAGAGAGACAAGACTCGAGCGAGCCTATACAAGACCCGGTCCATCCACAAGAGGAATCCTCCCGCGGAACAGAGCAAGAGGCGATCCCAGGTGAGACAGGGGGAGATTTACGACAACATCCAGCCTTCTTTGCACATTGCCTCAGCTCTAATCTTGGAGGTGTTCTTATATTTCCTAAGAAGGACCCAGATCCATTTAGTTTTCTTTTAGGCAGTTGCTTCATGTTTTTAGATTTTTTCCCTCCTCTTTTCCTCCCATCTGTTCCGGGAGAGAGGTCTTTTCAATTGTCGCTTTTGTTAAATCTGAAGGCCCAGTACCCTGAAATATTGAGAAATAAGATTTTCCCAGATCTTTTTGAACTTTTCTGCTGTGGGGTTATCGTACCTTCCGGCTCTTTTAACTTTTGCTTAGTCATCTCCTCCATTTGAATTGGCTCAGAGACATATCCATTAAGTGTTTGGGTTTTTCCTTTTTTCTTCCCTCCTTACTTCCCACCACTGCAAGCTTTTCATTAATGTTGGGTGTGCCATTAGCATTTATGTACGCTTTAGTCAGTGACATGTTCGTAGGACCATTCCTCTTCTCCAGTCTGGTAGGTGTAGTTTCCTTTTTATATACTGATCTCAGGCCGGCCTCTCTTGGCCCTCTTCCTGCTCCCACCTGCAAGGCTAAAAACCTCAGGGTCATCTTCGACTCCACACTCTCCTTCTCTCCTCACATCTCTAACGTCTCTAACAAGTCACACTACCATCTTCACCTCCTCAGAGGTATTCTTCCTTTCCTCTCCTTCCCCCAGAAGCTCACCATCTCCAGAGCCCTGGTTCTCTCTAAACTGGACTATTGTAACAGCCTCTATCTAAATCTGCCTGCCTCTACTCTCCACACTCTGCAATTTATCCAGAACAGGACTGCGAGACTTGTCCTTGGCCTCAAGTCCAGGGATCGTATCTCTCCAGGACTGAAATCTCTGCACTGGCTCCCATTGGCTGCGAGGATTAAGTTCAAAACCCTCTGCATTGTCCACAAGGCCTAGTGGGGCCGCATTACCTTCAACTCTCTTTTCCCAAATATCTTCCTTCATCGCTCATCCACCTCCAACTCCCTCAGGGTCAGTCGCTTCTCCAAGCAACAAATTGGTGATAGATCTCTCTCTTCAGCAGGGGCCTCCCTCTGGAACAGCCTTCTTGCCTCCCTGAAACTTGAGAAGAACCATCTCCGGTTCCAGAAGCACCTCAAAACCTTCCTATTTGCTTCTGCATTCTCTCCCCCTCTCCCCTGCTGAATTCCTGGCTGAATCTGCACTGGTTTCCTGGCCATCCATTCTGTTCTCGGACCCAGGCACACCTACACTGCCTCCCTGGCAACCCCCGCACCTGGGGACTATTACTCTGTATATCTACAGTCCCCGCAACCACACTTATGTTGCTCTTACCTTGCACTTGCCACCTTCTGGCCGTTTTATTTATTTATCTTATTTATTCTACTATCCCTGTACTGCACTTCCCCTCTACCTTCCCCCACGCACTTTTTCCTTTCCCCCTCCCATGCACTTGCGTGATCTGAATGACACCTGGCCTAGTAGGATCGCTGTCTGTCTTCCCTCTGTCCCCCTCTCTTGCCTCGTCGCGCCTCAAAACACTTGTGTATAGGCACGTCATAAATGCCATATCATATCATATATCCATTTACAATCTTCTATAATAGCATCCATCAATATTGATTTATCATTTGATTTTTTTTCTGTCTAGATCGCATAGCTGATTTTGCCATACCTTAGAAGTTTCTGCTTCAAAATCTAGTTGTTGCTCCTATTTATTCAGCAAGGGTTCTAAACCTTGAATCTGAGACTTGTTACTCTCTGATGCTAAATAGAGGTCCTGCAGGGATGAGTTAATGTTCTCGTAAAGTTTTAGGAAAGGGGCAACTGCAATTGATAACGCTGCCATCACCATATTTTGGATATACGTAAGGTCACCCCTTCTTTCTTTCTTTCCCTCTTCTCACCATCTTCTCTCCTCTTCCACCTCCTTCCTCTTATGGTGGGGTGCAGAGCTTACCCCAGCTGCCCACGGGGGATCTGTGCTTCCCACTCGATCCAGAAAGGTGTGATTCTGGTCTAGGGTTAAATTTGCTAATGTAGTCTCTGGGCACCTGCCCTCTGCTCTTTGTCCTGCGCGCTTCGCAATGAAGGCAGAATTTTGTTGTCCAAAGACGCTATCTTCTCTTTAATAAAAGTCAGACTTTTTATCTACCTGACAATTTTACCCGTCAGAGCCGAAATATCCTGTATTAGCTTTTCTGACAACTCAGAGTTAGTAGAGTTCCTCAGAATCTACGGTGGGTATTTTAAAGTGGAGGTGCTGGGGTCCGTTCTTATTCATTCCTCTTTCGCCTCCTTAGCCCATTTAGTGGACGGGGGTTCACCTCCCTGAGTTTCACTCTCGAACAAGCTCCTGGTCATTCTCCCAGTACGTTGTGTCTTGATCATACATAGCTAGGGTGAAATTCGATTGGAGTGAACTTGAGGTATCCTGTCTTGATCTTGCCTCAGAAGTGCCCTGCGCATCTCAATTATCTCCACTTCGTCTCTTCCCACTGACAGAGAACAGCCCATTCTTTGTTCATCACTTGTGACCCCTGCCAATTTCTTTACTTCATGGGGGGCTATTTTCTTTATTGATTTAGCTTGTATTTTAATTAGCTGGGACAGGAGGTCCCAGTACTTTGTATTTCTCCAATCAATAGTGGCATCTGTAGCTGACATCTTTCTCCCCATCTCGCTTTCCATCAATAATGTCCGCTCGAGTCGGGGGTCCAGTGATTTTTTAAAATCAGTTTCCCATTGATTGTTTGATGTTGGTTTGTTCATTGCACTTGCCACTTTACCCCTTTCTACAAGGGCGGGGCACACCCCCATATCAATCTGGGGCATAGAGCCTTGACGTTGCGCTGGCAAAAATACCTCATCATTCATTGTTATTGGTTCATCCATTTTCTGACGACTTTCTCCCAATAATTCTCTGACCACATCAATAGCTGAAGGCTTTTTTTTTTTTGAAAATCAATTTTTATTAAGTTTTATACATGTAGTACGACAGTACATAGCATGTGTAAGCATGAGTTAACAAAAAAAAACAATCGTAACACCCCACCCCCCCCGTCTGCCCCCCACCCCCCTACAGTTCAAGATCTCATTAGTTGCTTGTTGCTTGTTTGACAGACTTTCCTGAGACAGATGTATCGTTACACAATGCACTTGGCGCGCCGAAGTCCTGGGTCCGACTGGGAGAAGTTCACGATCAGGTCAGTGTACAATGGTCCAGTGCCCCTGGGGGAAGACCCCCGGCTCAGGCGCGGAGCGTTAAATTGATCGGCCATATTTGTCAAAAAAGGGGAGCCAGATTTCCTCGATGTTGGACTTGGACTCATCGAGTAAGTGTGTGAGAAACTCCATGTCATATATGGCCCGCACCTTGGTCACCCACGTTTTTACCCCCGGCATTTCCGGGCGTTTCCATTTTTGTGCGAGGCAGCATCTGGCCGCCACCAACATGATTTGGAGCATATGGTCCTGAGTGCCCTCCTGACCTTCCCCAATGTCGATTCCAAACAGGAGGAGCCAACGGCAGGAAGACCGCTCAACTCCGTCCACCCCTTTGATCCAGGCAAGTACCTTTTCCCAATAGTTTTGGACCACTGGGCATCCCCACCACATGTGGATGTAGTCCCCCCTCTCGGTCTTACATTTCCAGCAGTGTGGGTCATTCCCTGGTTTTATCCTGGCAATCCTCTACGGGGGTAATGCCATCGGTGTAGTATTTTGAGGGCTTGATGGCGATACTGGAGGGAGGCCGTGGATCGGTTGGCCCGCCTGCACATCTCTGCCCACCTCTCGTCATCAATCTCCTCTCCTAGGTCCCTACCCCATCGTGTGCATGCCGGTGGAGGATCCCTGGGGACAGAGAACAGGAAGAGTTTGTAAAGGCGAGATATTATCCCCTTAGAGCCCCTCGCAGATAGGAGAAGCTTTTCGAACTCCGTGAGATCCCTCCTGAGGGTGTCGCCCCAGGATGGCTCGGTGAGGACACCCTTGAGCTGGAGGTAGCGAAAGGGGGACAGGGTACCAATTCCCAGGGCCTCCTCGAGGTCACTTAAGGGCAGAAAAGAACCCTTCACCCAAAGATGGCCGGTCCTGCTAAGGCCTGCCTCGAACCACGACTGATACGCCGCTGGTTCTGCTATTTTGGCCAGGAAGGGAGAGGCCCAAATGCAGCTCAACGGGGATGGCCACGTCGTGAGCCACCGATAGTAACCTCCCTCTCCCCACAGGGACCACAGCACCTTCAAGATTGGATGATTCAGGACGCTTCTGGGGATATTCTTCCTCAGGACCCAAAGCCATTCCTCTATTGTGACAGGGGCAAGGGGCCTGTTATCCATGGCAACCCATTGTTTTTTCATATCTGGGGAGAAGTGATCAACCAAAACCCTCAGCTGAGAAGCTCTGTGGTACGTTTCCAGGTTAGGATAACCCACTCCCCCATCTTCCTTAGCCCTAGTCAACACTTCGTAGGAGATCCTATGCTTTTTGCCCGACCAGAGGAAGTTGAGCAGGACTTGCTTTGTTTCTATAAAGGAGGTCTTGGGGATTATCACCGGGAGCATTTGGAAGAGAAATAAAAACTTTGGGAGGAGAACCATTTTTACGAGGTTAAGGCGCGCCATCCAGGAGAGCCCCGATCCCGCCCACCTCTCTACATCTCTTCTGATTGCGGACCAGAGGGGGGGGAAGTTGGCTGTGTACAGTTCCTCAAGGTCACGCGTAAACTGTACTCCCAAATACCGGAATCCCTCTTCAGTCTGCCTAAATGGGAGCCCTTTCACAAAGGCCATCTCTGGATCTGACAGGTTCCCACCCATAAACGCCACTGACTTATCCAGATTGACTTTATAACCCGATAACTCTCCGTAGCGCGTGAGGCCCTGTAATAACCGGGGGACTGTTTGGGACGGTCTGGTGACGTAGATAGGGCGTCGTCCGCAAAGAGGCAGATTTTGCATTTCATGTCTCCCATCTGTACTCCCCTAATAGCCTCGTCATTGTGGACTGAGATTGCCCATGGTTCCATTACTAGTGCGTAAATTAGCGGGGACAGGGGACATCCCTGCCTTGTACCACATTGGAGGGGGAACTCTCTCGATTCTGTCCCATTTGCCACCACTCTAGCCGAGGGGGAGGAGTAAAGCGCGGCCATCCACCCCAGCCACCTAGGACCCATCCCCAGAGATGCGAAAACCTCCCCCATGAAAGCCCAGCTAACCCTGTCGAAGGCTTTCTCCGCATCGAGAGCCAGTAGGAGAGCCCCCTCGTCCCGGACCCCCACTGTGGCAAGTATATGGAGTGTCTTCCGTACGTTATCAGAGCCCTGCCTGTTGAGGACGAATCCCGCTTGGTCAGGGTGTATCAGGCGTGGAAGACAGATCTCAAGTCTGGAGGCCAAGATTCTGGTAAAAATCTTGGCATCTAGGTTAAGGAGTGAGATGGGTCTATAGGACCCACATTCAGTCTGGTCTTTACCAGACTTGGGTATGACGGTGATGAGGGCTTGCAGAAACGTCGGTGGAATTGAGTCTCGGCTCCTAATCTGATTGAACAGTTTGGCCAAGGGCTTCACCAAGATCGATTGGGTCTTTTTATAGAAATCAGCCATGTAGCCGTCCCCACCCGGTGCCTTTCCTGCCTTCAGTCTCTTAATGGAGCTCTCCACCTCTTCCTCTGAAATCTCCCCCTCAAGGGCCCCCATGTCTTCGTTGGATAGCTTGGGGAGGGGGTGCTCCGCCAAATAGGCTGAGATATCTTCCAGTGATTCGCCTGCTTGCCTGGAATAAAGTTTGCTGTAATAGTCGGCGAAGCAGTTCGCTATTTCCTCCCGGCCCCTGTGAATCCTGCCTTCCCCATCGCTAAGCTGGGCAACCCCCTTTCCACCCTGCAGCCCCGGGATTTTTGTGCCAAAAGAGTCCCCACCCTGTCTCCCCGTACATAGTATCTTTGCTTGGTGTACTGCATTTTCTTAATAACCTCCCCTATAAGAACCGTGTGTAGCTCTTGTCTTTTGCCCTGCATTTCCTCTAGGAGTGCCTCTGTCTATTCCGGGAACGCCCAGTCTGGCCCGCAAGACCCCCAACTCCGCACGGAGTTTGCCCTCAATCAGGCCCCTCTCCCGTTTACGCCTCGAGCCCTCTGCTATGAGGAGACCCATAAAAGTGACTTTTCCGGCTTCCCATACTGTGGACATGTCGGTCTCGCCATTATCATTCGTCTCAAAATAGGCCGACATTTCTTGTTTCATAAAATCCCGGAATACGGGGTCCCTAAGAAGCGTGTCGTTGCACTGCCAACGGGAGGATCTTGGGGCGACAGGCAGTGACCAGTCAGCCACAAGCAATTCATGGTCCGACCACGTTATGGCCTCCACCGTTGGCTGTTGAACCAGCCCGTTCCGCTCCTCGGAGATTAGCATGAGGTCAATTCTAGTGTAGGTACAGTGTGGGGGAGAGAAAAAGGTGTAACCTCCCTGACCCGGATATGCCCTGCGCCAGATGTCCACCCAATAATGGTCTCTCAAGAGGGCCTGCAGGGCCAGGTTATCCTTGGAAATCCCCTTGGGCCCCCCTCCCTTGGCAGACCACCAGTCCAGACGGGGGTCAGCTACCAGGTTGAAATCCCTGTCCAGTATCATGGCCCCTTCTGCCCATTCATCCATGACAATAAAGATCCGAGTGAGGAACTGCACTTGCCCTGAATTGGGCGCGTATAAGGTGGCCAGGTTGATGCGTTGTCCCTCGCAGAACCCCTTGACGCCTAAGAATCGACCCCCAAAACCTCTCTTAGTTTCTGCCCCCGTGAGATGGAATACCCTCCCCAGGAGAATACCTACCCCCTCCTTCTTGGAGTTTGCATGTGAGGTCCAGTAATTGGTACCAATGTCCTTCCCCTTAATTCTGGATTCCCTTCCCCGTTTGTAGTGTGTTTCTTGTAGAAAGAGGACTGTTAGATGTTGTTTGCGGAACATGTTGCTCGTAAGGGACCTTTTGTTTTGGGAGTTAAGACCCTTGACGTTCAGCGTGCCTATCCTTCCTTCAATCATTATCGTCTTTTAGGTTGTGCACCTTGAACCCCTCATAACATCTGCGTTTCAGAGCCCGCAGCCAAGCAAGTATCTGTGATTTGAACTGGTTTCCCCCCCCTTCCTTCCCATCTCTTTCGTTAATCATTACACCCCCGCCCCCCCAAGCCCAAGCCTCCCCTTCTGCCCCCTCCCCCCTTTCCCTTGTAATGTAGGGCGTTCATCCACGTCCCCCAACAAGTGTCGGGGTTGGTCAACGAACCACCAAGGACTCTAACCCCAGCCCCGGGATTTTTTTGTATTAGGGAATCTCAAGTCTTGGAATCATTATAGGTCTACCCCACCAAATCCTCGGTGCAAATGACCAAGGTGGAATTCTGGAACCGTGAACCCCCGCTTCAGCCTGTAAACTCCAAACTCAGACTTTCTACGTGGGTCACCACAACAAAACAGCTAACATTTAATAAAGTTCTGCCCGCGCTCCAAACCAGCGGGCCGCATGTCGCGCCAACGCGGCGCCCAGGCGTGGCCCCCCCGGGCCCCAGGACCCCTCACTGCCAGATCCTGGGACCGATGCTCATCATAGGATTTCCTCGACCTCCGGAAGGGCGGTGCTGTTATGGCTTCGGGTGATCCTCGGAGGTCGTTGACGGGTGCCTGGTTTTCCGAAATTTCCGGGCCCCCTTGACTTTAGATTTGCCGCTAAGCTGTCCCAGTCTGTCGGGGCCCCTCGTGGGGTCCCGGGCTCTTCCATCTTGGCCGCATGAGTGGCCTGCCTGGTCACCGACCAGTCGTCCGTGGCAGTTTGAATGTCTTCCTCAGACACCAGGCGATGTTTCTCCCCCAGCCATTCAAATTCCAAACAGAAGGGGTGTCCCCAGCGGTATCGGACCCCCTTTCCCTGAAGCCATCTTGTGAGGTTTCCACATTTCCTTCTCATTGACAGGGTGAGAGCCGACAGGTCCTGAAAGATGGACACCCTGGAGTCACCGTATTGAATATTGCCAAGGTTCCTCGCTTTCTCCAGAATTTTAGCTTTGTCCTTGTAATAGTGTAGCCGGGCCAGGACCGAACGCGGGCCTCTACCCCCTCCTCCTGCCCGATGGACCCTGTCAAACTGAATCGCACCTTCAGCGTCCGCCCCCAAGACAATCCTTACAATGTCATGTACTTTGCCCTCAAGGCCTTGTATGGTTTCTCCCTCGGCCTCCACTAAACCAAAAATACGCAGGTTATTCCTTCTCTCCCTGTTCTCCATATCGTCCACCTTGAGCCTGAGTTCCTCTTCGCGTCTTTCCATGTCCCGGAATCTGATTTCCATTTGGGTCTCAAGGAGAGTAGTGGAGAGCTGATTGTTTTCGACTCCCTCCATTCGATCTTCCAAGGTGGTGACTTTAGTCGTGAGGTCGGCCAATTTGGCTCCCATGTCCATCCTAATCCCGCGCATCTCCTCCAGAATCGTCTGAATATTATTCTGGATAGTACCCAGGTCTGGGGGTGGGGTGGAGGGGCCCCCGGTCGCCATGACGTTCTCGCTGGCCACAAATTGGTATTTCGACAGGTTTTCTTTCCAGCTCATGGGAGGCTTGTTTTGGCCACCTGCTATTGGCGAGACGGTGGTAGCGTGTTTTCCGTGGTCGTCCCAGTGCGTGTCTGGCCTTTCCGGACCTGTCAGTTCCCCCTGTGGTGGTGGTTTTGCGGCTAGGGGGCTCTGGATCACAAGTGCCTGTAGGGTGTCCTGACCCACGTTCAAGCTACCCTGCTACAACATTTGGTGCTGTGGGCTTAGGAAATTCAAGATGGCGGAAAACCCACATGTGCGCCGAAATCCAGGAAAGCTGCGCAGTTGTGCGCACACCAAAATGGTTACCTAACTTGCCACCCACCAGGGTAAAGAAAGGTCTTTGTTAACAAAATCCACTTTTACTGATGTCAAAAAGTTGCTGAAATCGTGACTCATTGGACCACTTTAAAGATTCAACCCTTTTTGTGGGGTTCCACATAACCATCTTACTGTAAGGAGCCCCATCAAAACAATGTTAAGCAAGGATTTACTACCATGTAAGAACCATTCCTGTTTAGAATGCATTAATCCAAGAAAATCCCAAAAATGGGTGCAGTACCAGTACTCACCACTATCCAAAAGCCGGCGTTTTAAAACCCACTGTGTGTTTTTCTGAAGGCAAGCAAAATGCCTATTTCAAACCTTGCAACATGTGCAAAATATTCACTGAACACCAGCAGACATTTGGCAGAATGGAGTTTTGTGTGCCTACAAAATCTGGGAAATGAAGAGCCCAAAAACAATGCTTATAACAAAAATGCTATGGAGTCAGCAGCTTAAGCCTAACTGCAACTGGATTTAAAACCACCAAAATCGAAAATGTTAAATTAAATGAGTGACCTATGTTTGGTGTCACATGCCTTTGTAACTGTTGAAATGTCATAGTTTTGCACTTAGAATCAGCATTCTAGCTGCATGTGTAAAATTGCAAGTTAAGTTAAAAAGCCACAAAAAACCTGCCAGTTAGCTGAAGGTCTGGCTTAAGGAACTTGATTTTGCCTAGCAACTACCCATCAGGAGTGAAACTTGAGTCACAACTGTGTTCCCAGGCCAACCTTCCTTTTGCTGCCCCCACTAAGGATATGCCATCTATCTGATAATTGAATTACCTGGGCTCTGCCAGAGAGTGAACAAAGCCCTCTCCACTCAGGCAAAGGTTTTTATTACAGACGTCGTAAAAAGTGGCTTCCTCCTGGAGAAGCTGGGAGGGGCACTGCCTGTGAGAAGCAAGCTGGCTTGGCAGAAACTGGAAAGACTGGTTTCTGTACCATGTGACCTGAAAAGACACACCCCTGCAGCAAGGATATGGTTTTATAAAAAGGGGGATAATTCATAGTGCGGACATGTGAAAATTTTATAAATGATACCATAATTCTTGTGATTTTTCTGCCCACAGTTTAAGACGTGGTAGGAACCGGTGGTATGTTCAGGGGGGTTTTAGCGGAAAAGTGGATATTACTCTAAATGTGTGCATGTTAAAAATCTGAAACTTCATCAGTTAATGTCCCTACCCCCTGCACACATGTATGTAAAGTTGGGTCCATGTCGGAAATTGAAAAAGCAGTTAAAAAGTCAATTATGTACACTCTTTGAATGCAAGCTCCGAGAATGAGCAGATTTGGACATAGACATGGCTAAATTCAGCCACACCATGTATATGTAATTTCAAACAACTGTGTAACTCTGAAGTATGGATTTTGATCATATATATATTTGGGTGCACAGATGATAAGGGAGGATGTTTCAAGAGATCATAAAATGACATCAATCTGACTCACAGTTCAGTTTGCCAATCAAGCGGAGGAATGGAAGCCTGACCAATGACGAATGAGAGGGGCAAGTCTAGTGATGCAACACACACACCCATTCTCAAGAAACAGATAAAAGCAGAGAGTCAGGACACATAGAGACATTCAATTTCATCTGCCGCTGGAAGCCCTGCCGGAAAAATCCATACTTACCTCCATCAAACTCCAGAAAGCCAAACTAGAGACTTCAATCTATCCAGAGCAGAGACCAGACCAGAGAGAAAGCAGTGCTGTGCCTAGCCGAGACCAGACCAGGCGCTGTGAGCAGAATCCGGAAAGACCTGACCAGACTGAAGATCGTGACCAAGTCGCTTTCCTGTTCAAAATCTCTTGTGAGTACTTAGCAAAACTCAGAACACATCTCTTAGTTTAAATTCATCTAATTCAATCTATTTAACCTAAGTAGAACTGCCTCCTATCTGTCACCTGTCATTTCTAGTAAAATTTGTCATGTTGAAAAAGTGTGCGTTTAAAATTTACAAAACCAAAAACGACCTTTACTAAATTACTCATATCTCCGCAACCGTTTGGGCTAGAGACTTGCAATAACTTTCATTTGGAAGCTGAGATCCCAGGCTTTCCTAGGACCCCAAAACGGTAGAGATAGTCCTTGCGGTTCCTTTGTAATAGCGCTCGGCGCATCCGCGAATTTTGCCGCGATTTGCAATTTCTTCACATGTAAAAAAACTGCTGCTGCCTGATTTCATTTGCCAGAAATTCGTTTAACCTGCTAACTATCCCTGCATCATTGCTAGTGTGAGCCTGGACTAATATTAACTAGATACCACTCATCCTGAACCTCTAAAAGGGAATTAAGAGCGTTTCCAGCATATTTCTCATTCATTGCTAGCACCTATCAAAGCATTTGCCTGTGTTTTCAAACTTCTGTTTAAGCTTGCTGGAATGAACTGAATTACAGTTGATTGCATTTCCGAGAACTGTGTGTTTTCCTTCCATTTCCTTGCCTTGCATCAAGGGGGGGAGGGGAGTAGCCAGAGAAAAGTGATTACATTGTTTGGTTGAAATCATATTGCGTATTTTCTGTACTGCATTCATTGAATATTGCATCCACCTGAGCCTACATAAAGCATCCTCTACCACATTATACTTTTGTTCCTATTTACCAGTGTGCTACCTTATCCATTTCATGTCAACTCATTAGTGATTAAAGAAGTGTGCTAGTGCCAGATTCTCCGTTGTTAATATTTACCATATCAGATTAAGTGTGATATTCAATTATTAATTTATTAAAAAGTGTGATATATATTTTAATTTATCAAATAAACCTTTTAAACTTGCAAAACAGAATTACTTCTTGGCTCAGTGGGGTCAGGGGGATTCCAAGAGAGGGGTGTGATACAAGGGTAGTCATCCAGAACGCATGAACTGGACCTAAAGATATATCAATAAGGGTTTTCATTCAGTATTCTAGACTAGGCGTTAACTTGGCTGTAGTGCTGAATTGAATCCTCTTACAAAGTGGGGGCTCGAGCCGAGACGTTGGGTTAGATTTACCAGTTGTGCAGCTTAATACAGTGTGCTAACTGACGGGATACATACACCCGGTCGGATCACCACGCTGCATTACGCTGTGAAGCATTCCTCAAAAGGGACACTCCAAGAAAAGTTCTGTTCTGCAAAAATAAAATACTAACTTCTGTAAGTCAGGACAGAGACCAATCTCTAGAATGACGACCTTAGTAGACATGAAAATAGCCAGAGAGCACCTCTTGCATAAGCTATTTGTGAGAGGTGAATGGACCGAACAGGGCCAGGATGTGTGGTTGCAGGCCATCACACAACAGGTCACTGAAACAGGGTCAGATATATATAGAGATCAGGGTCCCTTACATGTGGCCCTGAGTGAACTATATATGGCTCCTAAAGCCAAAGAGGAACACAATAAGATCGCCAGGATAGCAGCATACCTGTACCTATATATGGGAGACATGCAGGATAGATGTGCTGAAAGCCAAAATCTGGCAAATAGGCAACAGATGGCATTACAGAAGGTCCAATCTGATCTGGACTCTTCTGAGCAGAGGCTGCAGAGGAGCCAGGAGTCAGAAAATGACAGCAGACTGTACATTACTAAAATAAAGGAGGATATGGATGTGCTGCAAAAGGAAAAGTCAGAACAGGATACTAGATTTCTGGCCCTGCAGAAGGAGCACCAAGACAGTTTGGACTCCTTACTGCAGAGCCAGAAAAAGCTGGAGCAACAGATCAATTTCAACAGGGCATGCACAGAGCAGGTAGCCACCCTGCAAATCCAACTAGACAGAGAGAAAGAGGAGAGCAATAAACTGATCCTGAAAGACCTGGATACCCAGGCAGAGTTTGATCAGGAGCGCCAGAAAGCTGGTGCCTTCCAAAGGCAAAGGGACGACCTGGCGGCACAAATGCAGGCTCTTAGTCAGGAAAGAGACGCCTTAGGCCAGGAAGTCTGCCATTTAAAAAGGAAAATGGAAGAAAATCACCTGGCCCACCAGGGACTGGGTGACCTCCAAAAAGAAAACCAGAACTTGCTAGAGCACACCAGGAGGGTGGAGGATGCTCTAGCAAGAAAGGAGCAGGCCAATAGGGACACAGCTCAGGAGGTAACCCTCCTGCAGCAAAGACTGGCCCAGTTCTCCAGGACCAACCAGGAAGCACAGAGGGAAAAGGAGGCCCTCTGTCAACACAATGATAGGCTCCAACAGCAGGTAGCGATGCAGGAGAGACTGATAGAGTCGAGTAAGGCCTTAACTGAGGAACTGAAGGCACAAATGCAGGCTCTTGCATTGCAACAGGGAGCAGGGGCGGATAGAGATGAGGTTCGCTGGGAAATGGAAACTCCGGAGCATAACCTCAGGAGCCCTAGTACCAGAGGCCCTCATACCTCTCAGTCCCTGGACTCTGCCACCCCCATGTTCCCTGGCGCACATGAGCACAGGGCCACAGGGATGGCAGATTACTATCCAGCTAAGAGTATGGGGCTCATAGGCCAGAACCATCCAGGAATGGAGGGGTGGGCATCCGGGTATGGGCACCCAAGTACAATACAGTTCAGTGGGGAACCCCAGGAGAGTAGGCCCATTAAGGGCATCCTGAAAACCTCTGCCCAGTTAGGTCAGTGGAGGGGGTACCCATCAAATCCTGACAGCAAGGAGGAATCTGAAGACTCCTCTGAACTGCGCAGGACACAGGAGACCAGGTCCCCACATTCTGCCAGCCATTCCCAGGCTCGCAGAATCTGGGAAACCTGGAAGAACAGACGGGAACCTCTGGGAGCAGTGCCTCTGAGTCCGACGAAGAATGGACAAGGGTTACCCGAACCAAAAAGGCCAATAAGGCAAAAAGGGCCTTGCTCAAGGACCCCTTAAAGCAGATTAAGGCGATCAGGAGCGTCATCACGCCTTACCATAAGAACGCTAAGTATTCTGTTTGGGAGCACTTAGAGTTGTTTGAACAAATGATGGAGACTTTCCATTTGAAGGACAGCCAAAGCTGCATTCAATATGTAAAGTGGACCTTCTCCCCGGAATACTCCGGATTCTTTGCGGGGCTGGAGGACCAAAATCATTTAAGATGGTCCACCTATAAGGCGGCCATCCTGAAACATTTTTCTGTTCACAGAAATCCTCAAGAGGCTCGCAAGGCAGCCTACAATTTGCAATGTGGGGAGGATCAGGCCCCACAAGAATTTGTGCAGGAGTTAAAGCGGGCTTTTGCACAGACCACAAGAAGGGTGCGCACGGATAGCCGTGAATTTATAAACACGTTTTTCCATGCCTTGCCCAAATATATCATGACCCAGCTCGTGAGGGATTTTCACGAGAAAAGATCTTTAGACTGGGTCATTGAACAGGCTACCCGCATCTATGAGGTGCAGAAGCCCATAGAAAATAAAAGCAATGCCCAGAAAAACCCCAAAGCCAACAGCACCCCTGCTGCTGCCAAGGTGGCAGAGGTAAAGGTCACCCCCGTTTTGGATTTGGAGATGGGGGGGCCTAAAAACCTACCTGCACCTAATAATGCTAGGCCCAGAAGGTCCTCGGGCCAGTCGCAGACAGGGAGCCAGGGAGGCAGCCCCACAAATGGGGTCCCTCGCTCTCCTGACTATGTAAGTCCTCGCTACAAAGGTAACAGACCCATCCTGGGTTATGTGTGGACTCCTCCAGCCCAAGGGGGGGGATCCAGCCAAGCACCTAACCCAGGGAACTTCCCTCCAAACTTCCCACAGGAGGGCAGAAATTTACCAAACCCTGGGCAGAACTTTTTCCCCAGATATCCACCCGACTTCCAACCCCAAAATCATCCATCCTTCTTTCCCCAGTTCCCTGAGCCCAGACCACTGAATCCGGGAGAGGGGAGGCCAAGGGTGGAGGGGTACCCAAATCTTCCCAACCCGGGGTATTACCAGAGGAGGGACAGCTACCCTTCCCGGGATCAGCCCAGGGGAGAAAACAGGGCCCCGTATCAGCCTGAGCGGGTTTCCCAGTTAGAGCGCCAGGTTCAAAACATGGCGCGGGATCTGGGTCACATACTGAGGGCTCAGCAGAACCCTCAGATCAGCATGCCGGCGCAGAACGCACCCAACTCTGGACCTGGTGCTCCAGAACAATGACGGGGGCAGCACCCCGATAACTCACCGGTTCCCAGGGAGGAGGCACAAGGGGAAGGGGGGTGTAAAGCCTTGGAGGAAGCTTCCTTCCTCACTTGTAAACAGCCCCTAGAAACCCAGGAACCGGAAACAAAATCTCTTGCCCCTGAAAGTCTGCCTCCTAAGGAGCAGAGGGGGGGTAGGAGAAACAAAAGACCCAAACAGACTCAGTTTGAGGAGGAGGTACAGATCTTCCAATTTGAGGGAGAGGGATCCTCAGAGGATCCTGGGAAAAGGATCTTCTCCTTCAAAGAGGGGGGAACTCCTCCCAAAGAAAAATGGGTCCTTAGGGATGCAAATCCAGACTGGGGAGATGTGGAGACTGAGCTACCGCCGCCCACCATCTCATCCCAGAACCAACAGCAAGAAAATCCCCTGGTTCAAACCCATCCTGGTGACTGCCTCCAAAAAGGGGGGGGGCGGCCCAGAACCGGAGCCAGGGGAACCCACAATGGCTCTGATCTCCAGTTGCCAACTTTTTCTTTCAGATTCCCAAGGCTCTCCACAGAATTCTGCCCAAATCTCTTCGCTAGCGATGTCCAAAACCAGAAAATTAGCACACCAGTTGTCCAAAAATGTACATTATCTGTGCCCCCTTGAGGAGAAGGAGGGAAGATATTATGCACCGGTACAAGTACAGGGGCAGGGTACAATCTCGGCACTGGTGGACACTGGATCTCAAGCTACCCTTCTGTCCAGAAGGGCCTTTGACGATGAGGGAGAGGGATCCTCAGAGGATCCTGGGAAAAGGATCTTCTCCTTCAAAGAGGGGGGAACTCCTCCCAAAGAAAAATGGGTCCTTAGGGATGCAAATCCAGACTGGGGAGATGTGGAGACTGAGCTACCGCCGCCCTCCATCTCATCCCAGAACCAACAGCAAGAAAATCCCCTGGTTCAAACCCATCCTGGTGACTGCCTCCAAAAAGGGGGGGGGCGGCCCAGAACCGGAGCCAGGGGAACCCACAATGGCTCTAATCTCCAGTTGCCAACTTTTTCTTTCAGATTCCCAAGGCTCTCCACAGAATTCTGCCCAAATCTCTTCGCTAGCGATGTCCAAAACCAGAAAATTAGCCCACCAGTTGTCCAAAAATGTACATTATCTGTGCCCCCTTGAGGAGAAGGAGGGAAGATATTATGCACCGGTACAAGTACAGGGGCAGGGTACAATCTCGGCACTGGTGGACACTGGATCTCAAGCTACCCTTCCGTCCAGAAGGGCCTTTGACGAACTGAATGCAGGAAGGGGAGAGAATTACCAAATTCCTCTCACCTCTCTTCCTGGACAACTGCAGAACTTTGACGGGAAGGAAATTCCCGTTGAGGGGACTGCAGACTTGGACATTAAGATCGGGCGACACAAGTTGAAACACCCGGTCATAGTTGTGACCCCGGAGGGCACCCCTTGTTTACTAGGGAATGACCTCCTGAGAAGGTTGTCACCCCTAATAGATTGTGTAAACAAGGTCCTCTGGACCCAGACTAGCCGACCAATAAAATTGAAACAGAGTGTCAACCATGTTAGTTTAAACGGCACATGCCACATGGTTGAACAAAAATCTGACCAAGTAGAATTTCACTTCCAGAACAACCAAATTCCAGACGTGACGGTAATAGCAGTAGGACAACAGACTGGTGATGGGGGGTCCTCTCTATTTCTGAAAATCAACCTTCCTTCCAGTCTAAAGTGGTATTCCACGCTGGAAGGAAACACTCTGAAATTCAATACTAATCCACAATCAGAAACCCCCACTCCTATAGTCCAGAAAGATGTGAAATCAGCTCAAAGCCTGGCTGATATTCAGCAAATTGGAGAGCAGTTGTTCATCCCTGTTCAGTTAAATGATGGGAAGGACTCTGTTCTCGCTCGAGTGTGTGTGAACAACGGTAAGAGCTTCATCAGCGAAGCCATGTTCCGCCAACTCCCAAAAGATCCAGCCATTCCCACCTTCAAACTGATAGACAAATGGGAAATGGACCTGGAAGCACCTGACTCCAAACATCTCCTGCCAAGCAGGTGTATGCTCAAAATCTCCATTGGCAACAAGAGCATAGTCCATAATTGTTGGGTCGTGCGAGACGTCACTGCCGCCTTTTACTTAGGCAGTGACATTCTCAATCGCTTTGCCATTAGTTTGGACCTAATAAACTTCAAAGCTTGGTCCCGATTAGCGGATAATCCCATGGGCTTTGATGATCCAGAAAAAGCATTTAGGTCAGCTCAATTGCTACCTTATGCAGTTGAAATTCAGGTTAAAGAGGAAGTCACCATCCCAGAAAGGACCCGACAATTCTCCCTGGAAGTGAAAGTTAAAAGGGGACAAGAGTTGAAAAACCCTGATGCTTACATGCATCTAAATGCTTCTCTCCAACAGCAAGGGTTGGGGGTAAACCCGACTCCATTAGTCAACATAGAACATGACCCCATTCTAATAGAGGTGGATAACAGCGACTTAAAGAGTATTACTCTAGCCGCAGGCACCATTATTGGAATGGCGGTTGATGACCGACATTTCTCCATTGATCTTGTAAATGAACTGTTAGGACCCATCCCCAAGGACTGTTTTGACAGTGACAGTGATGACAACGCAACACCAGACAGGATTTTTACCCGGCATGGGGGGAACTTCCTGGTGTACACTTCCTGCCCCTATGGTAAGGAAGATGTGACTTGTGACTTCAGAAGGGATGAGGTGATTTTCCAGGTCCATGAGGGCTGCCTTGCCCACCTGAAGCCTCCAGTCCAAATCAGCACTCTGACCAGGGACTTCTCCACCCAGCTGGAGGAGGCCGCTGAAATAGCCAAACCAGAAGTCTTTCCAGGCTTCAGGCAGATGGTGGAAGAGAGAGTCAACCTAGCTGATGCCTGTGTGACTCTGGAACAAAAGCAAAAGTTGAAACAAGTTTTCTTGGATTTCCAAGATCTCTTTGCGGTAGACTCATATGACTGTGGTCGCACCGACATCCACACCACAACAATCCCCACGGACCCTGGCATGACTCCAGTGTTTGTGAAGCAATATCGCTTGCCTCTCGCATCAATGGAGTCCCTTACTGAAATAATTAAGAACCTTGAGTCCCGGGGAATAATCCGTCCAGTCCACAGCACCTTCAATAATCCGGTGCTGGGAATATTGAAGCCAAACGGCCAGTGGAGACTCTGCGCTGACCTCAGGGAGCTCAACAAACGGGTCCATACTTCCCGATGGCCTCTGCCCTACATTGACCAAGGGCTGGCCCAGATCCAGGGGTCACAGGTATTCACTGCAATAGACCTGACCAATGGATACTGGACTGTGCCTGTCAGTAGGGAGGACCAATACAAGCTGGCTTTTACCTTTGGGGGCCAGCAGTACACATGGACCCGGACTCCCTTCGGATACCTTAACTCCGGTAATGAGTTCAATATTTTCCTACATAAGGCCATGCCCGACCTGGGTGCAAGGGGTAACCTGGCTTATGTAGATGATGTCCTCATCAAAAGTTCATCTGTGGAGGAACATATAGCGGAGATCCGTTATGTTCTGACACAGTTGAGGGCCGCCGGAGCAAAACTTTCCTTTCAGAAAGCACAGTGGTGTAGAACCCGTGTTAATTTCTTGGGGCATGAGATTACTCCTCAGGGTCTTTGTCCCCAGGAAAAGAAAGTGGAAGCACTTCAGAAACTGAAAGACCCCACAACTCTGCGGGAACTAAGGAGCCTCCTTGGACTGACTAATTACAGCAGAAAGTTCATTGAGGGCTACGCAGAGATCACCAGACCCCTGATTCATCTCCTGAAGGGGGGGGTCAAGTGGGAATGGGGTCCAGAACAAGCCGAGGCAGTAAAACAACTCAAAAGAAGCCTCTCACAAGCGCCTTGCCTAGCTTACCCTGTCAGAAACAAGGAGTTCTTCCTGGAGACGGGGTTCTCTAATACGTGCTTGACGGCAGTATTATATCAAAAGCATGACAAGGTCAATAAAGTAATCTCCTATGCGAGCAAAACTTTATCCTCTGTGGAGGAAAAATTCAACGATTGTGAGAAGGCACTCCTGGCAACGGTGTGGGCATTGAAGAATTACCGCCCGTTTATCCAGGGGGAACACATCATAGTGGAGACTCCACACCAGCCTCTGCAATATCTCCAAAGTGACAGAATCCGGGCCGGAAATGTGAGTAATTCCCGAATTACTTCCTGGATTCTGTCAATGCAAGGCTTTCCTGTGGAGGTCAGATATGGCCAAAACAAGAAGAGTCCCCTCGCGCAAGGTCTGGCTGACTTGCATGATTGTGCCAGAGAAAACTGTCTCGAGGACGAAAGTCTAAAAATAAAGGACAACATGGAGGCATACCTTAATTCCCCCCACAAAGTCTTTGAAGAAGACAAGTGTGAGGGAATGCCCACTGTGTATGTGGATGGATGCTCTTACCATGTCGACAACAACGGGGAGAAAGAACTGGTGGCCGGCGTAGGGAATGCATGGGTGAATGAGTCCCCAGAACCCTCCGCTGGATACAAAATTGGTCCCCGAAGTAGTCAGGTGGCAGAATTGATGGCTGTGCATCAGGCCATCCTCACTGCTGTCCAGCATCAACTCCACGAACTGGTCATAATCACAGATTCGGATTATGTACGGAACGGGTTCGTGGAGCACCTGGTTAATTGGAAGACCAGAGGCATGGTATGTGCTAACAACAAACCCTTGAAACATGGGAAGTTGATCCAAAACATTGATGATCTGGTCACCTCGAATGGGATGACCATCTATTGGAAGAAGATCAAGGGTCATTCCAAAGTAGAGGGACCAGACAAAACTGGAAATGACTTAGCTGATCAGCTGGCCAAAACCGGGGCCATCCAAGGGGATCTAATTGAGATTGAGTCCCTGTTGGGGGAAATCCAGGTCACTGCCATCACTAGGTCCCAGACAAATGCTCACAACGACCTCTCAATTGCACAATGGAGTAAGGAGACCCCTGATGCTGATTTGATTACCGCTCAGAAGGGGGATCCAATTATTGGTAAATTTTACCAGCACCTTGAGGACCCTGAGAACTTTCCCCTGACGGATACCGATTACATTGGGAAAGAGGACCTAAGAGTGTTGATGAAATGTCCAAAAATGTTCCGGATCCAAGGCGGTTTGCTGGTAAGGAAATCCAAAGCTGGCCACGATCAGTGGGTGGTTCCTACATCATTCCGAAGCCTGATGTTAAGTCACGCCCATGATGCGGCCACCGCCGGTCATAGGGGGTTTCACACAACATTGGAAATCTTAAGAGAGGTTGCATACTGGCCACACATGGGGCAGGACCTCGACCAATACTTGAAGGGGTGTCTTGTGTGTGCACAATTTCAGCCATCATCCCTCACACACCGGGCGCCTTTACAAAAGAGGGGAATGACACTGCCATGGTCAGATTTACAAATCGACTTTGTAGGCCCTGTGATTCGCTCGGCTAGGGGGAATAAGTACATGTTGACCGTGACATGCTTGTTTACCAAGTGGGTGGAATGTCTCCCAGCCCCAAACTGCAAGGCAGAAACTGCAGCTGCCTTGATGATTAACCACATCTTTTCCCGTTTTGGTCTACCTCAAAGGATTGAGTCAGACAGAGGTAGCCACTTCACCAGTGAAGTAATGACAAAGATGTGGGAGATACTGGGGGTCAAAAGGAAGTTGCATATTGCTTACCGGCCAGCTTCTTCTGGGGCAGTAGAGAGATATAACCGGACAATTGTGAGCATATTAAAGAAGTTTGTGGCAGATTCTGGGCCAAGTTGGGATATCCGATTACCTCTGGTCCTAATGGCCATCAGATCTACCCCTTCATCTGCAACCAAAATGTCACCATTTGAGTTGATGACTGGGCGCAAGATGGTGCTTCCGCAGCATTTGCTCTACAGGACCCAAGAGCAGACACTGATAAATGCCTCCACTACTCATGAGTATGTAGAGAATTTAAGGAAACACCTCCAACATGCTTTTGCTTATGCTCAGCGGAATCTAGAAAGATCGACTGATAGCATGAAGACCCATTATGACCTGAAAACTTCCAGGAAGGAATATCAGGTGGGAGACCGGGTCTATCTATACAACTTCCAAAGGAACCAGGCCAAGCAGCGCAAATTTTTGCCTACATGGAAGGGACCCTTTGAGATCGTCGATAAGATCTCCCCTGTGGCCTACAAGATCCGCATCCCCAAAGGTGGTTCGGCAGAGGGGGAAGACAAGTGGGTCCACATAAACCAGTTGAAATGTTGCCATCCCAGGCACACTCTGCAACAACTGGAGGAATCCTCTGGAATCCTAGCGGGTACTGTATCAGACTAATTCAGTTCCAATCATAAAACTTACCACATCTAGTCTCTAAAATATTGTGATTTACATGAAACTGTCTCTAGTGATGCTGTTTTTTTTTTTCAAAATAAGAATGTAATATTTCGTTACGATGAAATGCATATGCTGCCCCACTATCTCAACAGTGGTGGAAAAAAAAAATCGTCTATGAGTAGATATTGCCGCTCTTCCTTTATCATCCTAGGAGAGATGAAACCATGAAGGATGACCAAGAAGGACGATCCGGAGACCGGGAGCAAAGACACAACGGGCCCGGGGTACCGCCCAATCTTCCCATCAGGACCGGCGAGGAGAACTGATCGATCTGACCGGATGGAGAAGAAGATGCTGAACTGTGCCATCTACAGAAGAGGAAGAAGATTATGCGGACAGACCGGTGCGTGGGTCAAAACCCTTGGGCACGCGACTCCCCATCGACCCAAACTCAAAGTGCAGTCACGTGGGGGGGCTTGTAGGGTGTCCTGACCCACGTTCAAGCTACCCTGCTACAACATTTGGTGCTGTGGGCTTAGGAAATTCAAGATGGCGGAAAACCCACATGTGCGCCGAAATCCAGGAAAGCTGCGCAGTTGTGCGCACACCAAAATGGTTACCTAACTTGCCACCCACCAGGGTAAAGAAAGGTCTTTGTTAACAAAATCCACTTTTACTGATGTCAAAAAGTTGCTGAAATCGTGACTCATTGGACCACTTTAAAGATTCAACCCTTTTTGTGGGGTTCCACATAACCATCTTACTGTAAGGAGCCCCATCAAAACAATGTTAAGCAAGGATTTACTACCATGTAAGAACCATTCCTGTTTAGAATGCATTAATCCAAGAAAATCCCAAAAATGGGTGCAGTACCAGTACTCACCACTATCCAAAAGCCGGCGTTTTAAAACCCACTGTGTGTTTTTCTGAAGGCAAGCAAAATGCCTATTTCAAACCTTGCAACATGTGCAAAATATTCACTGAACACCAGCAGACATTTGGCAGAATGGAGTTTTGTGTGCCTACAAAATCTGGGAAATGAAGAGCCCAAAAACAATGCTTATAACAAAAATGCTATGGAGTCAGCAGCTTAAGCCTAACTGCAACTGGATTTAAAACCACCAAAATCGAAAATGTTAAATTAAATGAGTGACCTATGTTTGGTGTCACATGCCTTTGTAACTGTTGAAATGTCATAGTTTTGCACTTAGAATCAGCATTCTAGCTGCATGTGTAAAATTGCAAGTTAAGTTAAAAAGCCACAAAAAACCTGCCAGTTAGCTGAAGGTCTGGCTTAAGGAACTTGATTTTGCCTAGCAACTACCCATCAGGAGTGAAACTTGAGTCACAACTGTGTTCCCAGGCCAACCTTCCTTTTGCTGCCCCCACTAAGGATATGCCATCTATCTGATAATTGAATTACCTGGGCTCTGCCAGAGAGTGAACAAAGCCCTCTCCACTCAGGCAAAGGTTTTTATTACAGACGTCGTAAAAAGTGGCTTCCTCCTGGAGAAGCTGGGAGGGGCACTGCCTGTGAGAAGCAAGCTGGCTTGGCAGAAACTGGAAAGACTGGTTTCTGTACCATGTGACCTGAAAAGACACACCCCTGCAGCAAGGATATGGTTTTATAAAAAGGGGGATAATTCATAGTGCGGACATGTGAAAATTTTATAAATGATACCATAATTCTTGTGATTTTTCTGCCCACAGTTTAAGACGTGGTAGGAACCGGTGGTATGTTCAGGGGGGTTTTAGCGGAAAAGTGGATATTACTCTAAATGTGTGCATGTTAAAAATCTGAAACTTCATCAGTTAATGTCCCTACCCCCTGCACACATGTATGTAAAGTTGGGTCCATGTCGGAAATTGAAAAAGCAGTTAAAAAGTCAATTATGTACACTCTTTGAATGCAAGCTCCGAGAATGAGCAGATTTGGACATAGACATGGCTAAATTCAGCCACACCATGTATATGTAATTTCAAACAACTGTGTAACTCTGAAGTATGGATTTTGATCATATATATATTTGGGTGCACAGATGATAAGGGAGGATGTTTCAAGAGATCATAAAATGACATCAATCTGACTCACAGTTCAGTTTGCCAATCAAGCGGAGGAATGGAAGCCTGACCAATGACGAATGAGAGGGGCAAGTCTAGTGATGCAACACACACACCCATTCTCAAGAAACAGATAAAAGCAGAGAGTCAGGACACATAGAGACATTCAATTTCATCTGCCGCTGGAAGCCCTGCCGGAAAACTCCATACTTTCCTCCATCAAACTCCAGAAAGCCAAACTAGAGACTTCAATCTATCCAGAGCAGAGACCAGACCAGAGAGAAAGCAGTGCTGTGCCTAGCCGAGACCAGACCAGGCGCTGTGAGCAGAATCCGGAAAGACCTGACCAGACTGAAGATCGTGACCAAGTCGCTTTCCTGTTCAAAATCTCTTGTGAGTACTTAGCAAAACTCAGAACACATCTCTTAGTTTAAATTCATCTAATTCAATCTATTTAACCTAAGTAGAACTGCCTCCTATCTGTCACCTGTCATTTCTAGTAAAATTTGTCATGTTGAAAAAGTGTGCGTTTAAAATTTACAAAACCAAAAACGACCTTTACTAAATTACTCATATCTCCGCAACCGTTTGGGCTAGAGACTTGCAATAACTTTCATTTGGAAGCTGAGATCCCAGGCTTTCCTAGGACCCCAAAACGGTAGAGATAGTCCTTGCGGTTCCTTTGTAATAGCGCTCGGCGCATCCGCGAATTTTGCCGCGATTTGCAATTTCTTCACATGTAAAAAAACTGCTGCTGCCTGATTTCATTTGCCAGAAATTCGTTTAACCTGCTAACTATCCCTGCATCATTGCTAGTGTGAGCCTGGACTAATATTAACTAGATACCACTCATCCTGAACCTCTAAAAGGGAATTAAGAGCGTTTCCAGCATATTTCTCATTCATTGCTAGCACCTATCAAAGCATTTGCCTGTGTTTTCAAACTTCTGTTTAAGCTTGCTGGATTGAACTGAATTACAGTTGATTGCATTTCTGAGAACTGTGTGTTTTCCTTCCATTTCCTTGCCTTGCATCAAGGGGGGGAGGGGAGTAGCCAGAGAAAAGTGATTACATTGTTTGGTTGAAATCATATTGCGTATTTTCTGTACTGCATTCATTGAATATTGCATCCACCTGAGCCTACATAAAGCATCCTCTACCACATTATACTTTTGTTCCTATTTACCAGTGTGCTACCTTATCCATTTCATGTCAACTCATTAGTGATTAAAGAAGTGTGCTAGTGCCAGATTCTCCGTTGTTAATATTTACCATATCAGATTAAGTGTGATATTCAATTATTAATTTATTAAAAAGTGTGATATATATTTTAATTTATCAAATAAACCTTTTAAACTTGCAAAACAGAATTACTTCTTGGCTCAGTGGGGTCAGGGGGATTCCAAGAGAGGGGTGTGATACAAGGGTAGTCATCCAGAACGCATGAACTGGACCTAAAGATATATCAATAAGGGTTTTCATTCAGTATTCTAGACTAGGCGTTAACTTGGCTGTAGTGCTGAATTGAATCCTCTTACATGCCCCTGGATGCCCCCCTCTAGTGACCGTGGGGGAGGGGTAAGTATTGGCGGGGGGTGCGCTCCCACGTCGGCCCCCAGGTTCTCGGACCCCACGGGTCGCTGTGCGACTGTGGCCTCCTGGTGGCCTGTAGGTCCGCTCAATGTGGAGAGGGGACGGGCATCCAATTTCCAGGGCCCCGACACTGCTCTTTTTTACTCGGCTCCAGGGTCCTGGGATCACCCCCGGTTGCCGCCCGGTGGGATCGGAAGAGGGGAGGTCGGGGGGCGCGCTCCCGCGTCGGCCCCCCGGCGATGTTGCTGCCCTGTGGGTCGGTGGCCCTCTCTTTTCACCTGGCTCCGGGGTCCCAGGATCACTCTGGGACGCGGCCCGCATCGCCCCCCCGGCGAAGTTGCCGTTCCATGGGCCGTAGTCCGTTGGCCCTCTCTGATTCAGGCCTCTCCTGCGTTGGGCCGCGTCAGTCGTGCTCTGCCAGAACCGTGCCCAGTATCTAGGGCCAGGGCGGGAAGCCTCGATGCGCTGCGGGTGTACGGCCTCAGGTTCTTCCTCCGTGCGGCGCCACCTCCTCCTCGCCCGTGGCCTCCTCACTCCAACCGAGGCCACGTATGCGCGGCAGCTGCGGCCTCCTCCAGTGTGCCGCACCGAGCCGCGGGGGAGGAGCCGCG
The DNA here is from genome assembly GCF_040938575.1 of Ambystoma mexicanum. Taxonomy (NCBI): domain Eukaryota; kingdom Metazoa; phylum Chordata; class Amphibia; order Caudata; family Ambystomatidae; genus Ambystoma; species Ambystoma mexicanum. Next base: position 1,102,512,186 of record NC_090930.1, on the reverse strand, counting down.
GGGACTTTCAGGCCCGTAGAACTCAGCTCAGGGGTGTCGGATTGGCACCAGAGTTGGGTGTAGCGGGGGGCCACCGGCTCCCACAGTGTATGGTGGGGGTCTCGCAGGTCATGGGACCCTCGTTCCGTGCTAGCACTGTCGTTCTCCCGGGGCTGGGTACAGAGCTCGAAGCTCAGGCGACCATCCTGCCTGCGCCCCCTGGTGGCCTCTCCTGAAGGCTTTTTTTAAATCAAATTTTGACCCCTCCGTCACAGCCAGACTGCTCGCCTCCATTTCACTGGAGTCGTTTGATTGAACCAAGAGAGCAGACTCCTTACCGGCCACACTTAACACACACTGAGAAGGGGCAGCCCGCTGTGGGTAGGCAGATGTATCACCTTCTGTTGTGTCAATCCCCTCCCCAGCAGACACCTCTTCTCTGGTAACACAAACTGCATCTTCGTTCCTCGTTATTTCCTTCAGGGTTGCCTGATCGCAACTCGGGCAGACAACCACCGGGGGCTCATCCACCGCCTTTGAAGCTTTAGCTGCTGCATCCGCAGACTCCTGCCCCATCCCCTGCGATGAGGTGGGGCACGGCAAGTTTGTTGTCTCCCCCTCTGGCTTCAGAGCCAGAGCTGCCCCTGAGTCACCACAATCTCTGACCCTCTCCTCCGCACAAGCCATGGTAAGCTCAGACAGGAACGCAGCATTAACCCCCTGCAGGTCGCTGCCCATGCTATTCGTTACATTTCCGCTCTCAATCGGCGGCATAACTAAAGTTGCAACTTTCTCATGCGGGGAGGGGGGCTCACAAGCGCTCAAAGTCACTGCTGATTGTCTCAGGAGCAAGTTTGCAGTTTTAGGGGGGGTTGTGCAGGGACAGAGTTAATCCGCTGCCTCACCTGCAGTCTGGTTCTCGTCCCCTATAGGTCCCCCTTTGATTGAATTGGGACACCGTCTGGCTTCCTCATCATAGTGCAGCTCCTCTAGTCACCCCGCGCAACCCCTGGCTAACACCAGACAACACCACTTGCTCACCACTTTCACTCAGCTTTCGCAGGGAGTGGTGTATTTATGTGGTGTCTTCTGGTCAGGTCACACGGTCCAGAAGGCAGCTCCTCCTCCTCTGAATAGTTAAAGGACCAGCATCACAGCCCTATGCCAGACACTGGACAACACCACTTGCTCACCACTTGAAGTATGGCACAGTTGAATAAAACAGCTGATGGCGAAGGAGAATTCAAGAAAGGCTGGCTGGCCCAGAGACAAGTGTTGGGGCTGCCATGAGCCTGGTTATCTCTTTGAGAAGCTACATGAACATGAGAAAGAAGTGGAGCTTCTGTTTGAGGTGTAATGGAAAATGAGCATGCATTGTTTGCTGTTTTGGAGAAACCTAAGGGTACACTGAAATCACAGAGGGCTTCTGCTTATGAGGTGGTCATATCAAATCCGGCAATCAAAATAGTCAGGTGTAAGATAGTGAACCCTGCCATGTTTGTAGCCGAACCGTTGGCAGCAGATGAGCAAGTTCATGATTGCTCAAATTACGAGGAATTCTATGATGAAATCCTGAGGGTAAAGGAGAATGCTCTGGTGGGGGGGTTCTCTTTATTGATGGGACTTTGTAAAGTGAACAAACTGATGGAGAAAGGCATTCAGGTTCAGCCGTGTTAAGGCACAGAGATAATGGAGAGTTCGAAGTAGTGACGAGTGCAAGACTACCATCTCACTTTTTGGCACATTCTGCAGAATTAGTGGCGTTATTGTCCCGATTGAAAGTCAGGCAGAACAGGTAGTGATGGTGTATAGTAACTATGCCTATGTGACAGCAACCGTGCAAGCAGGGTTAGCACTTTGGAAGAGAAGGGGTTACCTCAGAGTGGACGGCACTCCAGTGTAACACGCTTCGTTATTAGACAAGCTTATTAAGGCACTAAAACTCCCAGTAGCCAATGCTATAGTTAAATGTGCAGCGCATACTAAGACAACAGACTTTATCTAACGCGGTAACCAAGTCGCAGACGAAGAGGCCAAGAGAGTTGCATATTCACCTGATATTTCAAGTTTCGATACTCTAGATGTGAAAGAGAAAATAGTCACAATCATGATTGTAAATTAAGGGTTTAACCGTTTGTCTAGAACACAGCTAATGGAAGTTCAAGGCTGTGCTCCAAAGGAAGAGAAAGAGCTATGGACACGGGGGTGGTGTTCCTTATCCCCCTCTAAAGCATTGTGGCGACAGGACAGCACTGGAAATCCAGTGATGCCTGTAGCATCTATTGCAGAGGACTGGTTTGTACCAATCCCATTAGAACACATTGCTTTTTATGTCGAAAATTGCATCGTATGTCAAAAGTTTACTGCTGGGCACACATTGTGAAACATCAGAGGAGTGATTCCTCGACCAAACAGTCGTTTTCAGCTTTTACATATAGATTATGTTAATATGCTGCAAGTATGCATTGGTTACAGGTATATGATAGTGGTAGTGTGCCCCTTTTCGAGATGGATTGAAGCTGGTTCATGCACATTTTGTAAATGAGGCATTCGAGCAGGTTAGCCTATTGCTTAGTATTAAACATAAGTTTTCTTCTGCTTTTCACCATCAAGAGAACTGGATATTTGACAGACACAACGGTCTTCTCAAGGAAAGAATTGCTAAACTCAAATTGACATTAAAAAAGGGATGGCTGTATTGCCTGACTCTTACATTATATGCATTAAGAAATCATCCTGGGTTGAACCACCACCTCACACCCATGAGCTAGTAACAGGAAGGCGAAAGAGAATGCCTTTGACTCCTCCATCGAGGAAATGAAGTGATGCCCAGACAACTACAGAATTGTTAGTAAATGAGCCCTCTTTCCATCTTTCCAAAGGGACCTCAGCTCCCAAACTGGGGCAGCGCGTGACCATGCCGCTCCCACCCAGAATTCACAGAGCAACTCGTTCCAGCACACAACTTTCCGGTGAGCGGGCAGATCCGTCCATCAGTGATCACTGAGGTCTAGGGAGTCTCAGCCATCTTGCAGGCTGCTCAGCAGCACTGCCCTCAAATTTCATAATTTTGACTCAGTATCTCCATTAAGTAAAAAGAAAATAAATTCCCATTGCTCAAATACAAGGGGCCTCATTTGGCGTTTGGCCATATTCCTGCAGTATTTCTCCAGAAATACTGCCAAACTCAGTCCAGTTACCCCCACCCGGCCCAGTGGATACACTGCCAGAAGATTGTTTATATCCGGGTTACACCTGGCAGATGCGGCTTGGGCACTCCACCTGGTACCTCAGAACTTTAAAAACATATGCTACTCCTAACTATCTCAATATGATCAACTTCTGAAAGATGAAAGACTGAGTTGGGGTTTGTACTTGTGACCTAGGTTTTGGCACCAAGAACAATAAACCTAAGGTAAATTGCAGTGATATTTGCATGTGGTGGTGAGGATGTATCATGTCCCATTATAAGAAGGTGGATATGTGATGATATTTATGTCTGGTGGCATCGGAAGAACTAATGTACCCATCCTAATTTAAGTGGGAGGATGCACAGTGATGTTTGCTTGTGGTGGTATGGGTCTATGTATCTTGTTGTAAGAGGATGGATGTGTGGTAATGCTTACATGAATGTGATTGACTAACTAGAATGATAGCATGATGGAAATGGAATGGTCCAGTGTACACAAGCTCTGCCGACCCACCTTGTACTGCAGGATGTGCCCCCTATAAATGCAGCCACTCAATGCAGCATTTGCCAGCTGGCAGCAAAGCAGGTGTGTCCTGGGCACTAGTAGGATCTCCGTTGCAGGTCTAACTGCCTGTCCCGCTCTCCCGAGTAACGGCAACTGTCTGGGCAGCTTTCAGGGCCTCGAGGCTGCCTCGGCAGGGTTCCACTCCTTGCCCTGCTCGCTAGCCGTTTGCAGCGGGATGGCCTCTCTCCACCTCCGTCAATGCTCCACGAACTTCAGCACGGATATCCCCACTGGGAAGGGGACCTCAGCCCTGTAGGGTAACCCTCATGGGGGCATGATCAGACAAAGAAATTGGGTCCAGCTCTATATCTACAAGTGCACCTGTCATTCCCGGAGTAACCCACACATAGTCGATTCTTGAAAACATATGGTGCACCTGTGGGAAAAAAAATGAATCTGCTCTCATCCCCGTTTTTAACACTCCAGAGGTCCTTCAGAGCCATATTCAACAAACTTTCTTCAGCAAGCCAAAGGAAAAATTCCACTTGTAAGGGATCTGCTTGGCCCCATTGCTCTCCTCTTTTGTTAGGTAGTCATGGCCAGATCCTGAAAGAGCAGTACTTTGGATTAATTCACTGTAATGTTCACTTGTCCACGCGTCACCTTAAGTATTCCCTCTTTGACTTCATACGAAGTGAGCTCAGCCAGAACATCCCGGGGTCTGTAGGACCTACATGATGAATTTGGTTTATTCAAATATCCTCTGGCTCATTTTCCGTTACCAAGTTTGCAAAGCATTGTTGGATTACAGCTTTAAGATGTGCATCCTTTGTTGTTTCAGCCAATCCCTTTATCCCTCTGTTAGATGTCTTGGATCGATTCTCTAAGTCCTCTGTTTGTAATTCCAAATTGTGTGTATCCCTTGAGATCTGTTCCAACAGTTCTAAATTTTGCATGACTTCCGTAGAGACCACTCCTAAACCTTGTTCAGGGGTATCCACTCTGTCCCTAAAGCGGCAACGTCTTCTCTGATCTCTTTCAAGGTGTTCTTTAGATCCTCCTTAGGACTCACAATCTTATCTTGCATAGCTACAATCAATCTCTTCTCCATTCCTCTAAGACAGGTAGTTAGATCATTTTTGCTTAGTGCCATATATCCGCCTTCTTCAGATTCCTTTTCCTTTCTACGAAGACTTCCTCTCACTCCTTCCACATTCCCTTCTGATTGTTGCCACCAGCACTTTTCCAGCAGGCCCTCCTTCACACCTCGGAACATGCCCTGTTTTGCAGGGGTCACCTTTCCTTTTGATCCTGGCATCAGAAGAACTAATGCAAACCAAAGACCCCCACTACAGTCTAAACGGGGGTGCTTCAATCAGTGTGGCAGTCTCAGTTTTCCAACAGGGGGAATGAACCACGCCTTTACCTTGCAAGCAAAGAACAGAGGGTTCAACCTCCACCTCCATAGGTTAGTCCTCTCCTCCCAGCTTCCACTGGCCCGCCAGGTTCTTGTACCATCGTCAGGGCATGATTTTCAAATTTTATTATGCCACAGGTGACCTCTAATGAGACACTGCACAGCGCAATGACAGTCGACTTTTTGCCTTCTCCCAGCCGTGATATATCACCCAGGTCGCTCTGCTCCTGCAGCTTTTGTTATGTGTCCCTGCTACTCTCCAATCCTCCACAGGAACACCAAGCCACTGTATCTGCCAGGCCTGCTGGCTGACTCCTTCCCATCAGCGGAGGAGTCATGGTCCCAAAAATCTTACTCTCCGGCTTTATCCACCTATCAGCTCACTCAGCAGTACAGCCTCTGATCAGCTTCACCAGAGGGGGATGCCCTTTATATTCTTGGCTCCTGGTCACTCCTTAGCACATCGCCCTGAGTGCCAGTAAAAGTCCCCTTTGTTTGCCAGTAGTAGCTGCAGGCCTTGCCGCCACGCCCTTCCTCACTAAGACTGGGGTCCGTTATTCACCGCTGTCAGTGGCCTCATGGACCGCTGCACTCAAGGGGTAAGGGGGAGAACACCATTCAAGCTGACTGGAGCAGTTATTCTATCATTTTGTGCCCTTTTTAAATTCTGCTTCTTTAGGCCCGGCAAGTAGCTCGACAATCCGCATCCTCACACCCCAGCGGGCATTTTGGAATCAACTTTGTATGTTTAACTTGTATTCTTGGGCAACGCCAAGTTCATGTGTGTCATTACCTGGCTAGTGAAAATTGAACCTGTGGGATCGATCTCTGAAGGTGCGCTAATCAACACCCTAAAAGTAAATGTCGGAGCCTGAATAATTAATACAAACATTTGGCAGCGAGAAGAACCAACTCCCTCAAACTTCCCACAAAGTTTGTAAATAATTGTAACCAAGAAATTAAGCTTCGAGAGAGTAACTTGCGCTCAAAACCAGTATTTTGGTAAAGTTCTTAAGTAGTCCAACCAAATATAACAACAATCCAATTCGTCAAATGTTTTGTATTTATTCTTCAGTGATAAGGAAAAAGCCAGCCGACACGTGTTTCGACCCCTGGTCGTTGTCAAGGCTGTACATGCAATAGTCAGACATGAATGTGCCAATATGGTCCATACCATTGGGTATTACAGATGTAGCATATGACGAAATAATAATTGCATTGCAAGAAAATATAACATTGGATGAACCATGCCATATTATGTCACACGTCAGGAGAGGTTTGGAGAGATAGCTCTAGAATTGTAGATAAGAAAAAGGAATCAGAGAACAGAAAGAAATGAAAAAATTAAATGAGCAAGATTTGAAATTTAATATATGAACAACCATTATATGGAAATCTCACATAAATACTGGGTCATAGTTTTCAGAGAAATCCTTATGAATCATCATAAACTGCACCATGTGCCCTTGGTGTAAAAGTGACCCTATATAGGGCTCTGCGTAAGTAATCATTGCACAGAATTAATTATGTCATTGTTGTTTTCCAATATTGTGAGATCGTGAATAACACACACACCAGTCACCCTCTATAGACAATGTTAGATAAACCTGAGATTCAGTTGAAATCTCTAGTGAGCTGAAGACAAGTTCCCCAGTGAATCTGTGTTAAATTAAATGGTTGCAACTAACTTGGTGAGTCAGACCAAGAAGAAAAAAGTTCAAACAAAATAATAGTATTTGATCTGACTCACCCTAAAGTGTATCCAAGGTCATGAGCCCTTTAGCAAATGTTGGGGTACACTGATCTCAGTTGGCGTCACCAGTGCTTCCAGTCACAGTGACTAATATGGTAATCCGATACATCTAAGTCCTAAAATAGGGGAAGATGTTTATAATACAGAAATACTATATGGTACCTATTGGTATGAGACATTGCACAGAATTGTAGGACTGCTGGTAAGTTGAAAATCTTACCTTTAAATCAATAATTGATGATATGGATATTTGGTTTGCTGTAACTAATGAGTGTGAAACTTCAATTGCAAGAAAACCATTTCTGGTTGCTGTATTATTGGAAATCCTGTGGGAAAAAGAATTTAAGTGTGAATGATTTGATGTATGTTGAGTTCAAAATCCTGTATTAATTATCAATCTATGGCTCTGCCTACAATTTGGGTTAGAATATTCATTAATAATCCAGCCAAAGCATATGATTTATGATAATATTGTGAAACGTTGTGTTTGATTATTTAAAGGCTAATCAAAGTGTTGAATTAGTAATATTCCCAATTTGATCTTGATAGAACCATAGTTCCTGAATAGTTATTCTCAAAATAGGTTTGATAAAACAGATGTGTTTACCTTCATATTGGGGATAAGTCCCCGAGCATATTCCTGGTTGAAGCAAATTAGCTCCTCAGCATCAGTCTTCTTTGTTTCTTTGCCGTGATCGCGAATGCGGCAAAAACTAATTTTCAAAATGGGGCCCAAAGCGTGATGACGTCACGCATAACGTAACGCATGACATCATCAATGTAAACACAAAGCGCAACGTCATTTGCAATGAGAGCAATGTTATTAATGCTGTTGAAAAATGCTAATTCCGGAAACATTCGTTAAGCATCATTTGCAATCGAAATTTTTTATTGGGATGCATAGTTTATTGGTTAAAGAGGATGACAAAAAAGAAAGAGAAGAAATTCAATGCCTTCAGTATGGAGTCATTGAAGTAGTCCTATTTAATTAGCACCAAATTAAAAGACTGATGATAAATGTATAGTTATCTGTGCCAAAGTTATTACAATGAATCAGTGCTAGAACACTGTAAACATTAACAGCAGATTGTTCCTATATGGTTTGGGTTAGTCATATTTAATTAGCACCAAATTAAAAGCCTTATAATAGATGGTGTGTGGAATAATTATCAGCACCAAAGTTATTACAATGAAACAGTGCTGATGCACTGTAAACATTAACAGCAGATTATTGCTAATGTTTTGGGTTAGTTGAAGGGATATGGATTCTGCAGAATAAACTGGGTCCTATTGAATACTGTGAGGTAGTATCCATAAAGGGATAAGGCTTCTACAGTATAAATTGAGTCATATAAAATACTATAAAGGTGGCATCCATACATGTGTTCCATATTGAATTCTCTCTTGGGAGTATATTCTGAGTTAATCTCGGGGTAGTTTATGGTCAGATACTGTAAGATGAATTGGGTCCTATTAAGTACTTATGGAGATAGTGACCATGTGGGAAAAATTGGGCTCTGCAAGACAAATTTGGTCCTATTGCCTAATGTGAAAGTGACATCCACTAAGGGTTTCCAATTTGAAAGCCCTCTTGGGAAACTGCTCTTCGTAGTCCTCGGGTTGTCTATTATTTGGTTACTGGTGGGTCATGCAACACAACCTCACAATCTACTGATGTTTCCAACAATGTTTAGCGTCAATCCTCATAAAAACACATGCATTTCATGATCACAATTTAAACCCACTTGGGTGCATCTAAAAAAACATATTAGTTTGCATTCCTGTTGTCTTAGTTTGAGCTTAACGTTGCCTCCTCTTTCCCTAACTTAGCCTTTATCAAACCAATGAAACGAATATCATTACTGTTACTCATTTGATGATACTCGCCCCACTATATGGCCAATGGTGATTTAGGATCATTGTTTCTCAAACTTGACAGGTGTTCCCTAATATGAACTCTCAATTGTCTAATGGTACTCCCTACGTACAGTTTACCACAGACACATATAATGGCATATACTACATTACACGTTTTGCAATAAATAAATTCATTAATATTGATGACAATGCCATTCATGTCTGTAAAGGATTGACATTTTCCATATGCATGTTTACAATAGTTGCAGTTGCCACATTTATAAAAAACCAGCAGTGCTCTTGAGCAAATTCCCCTCAGTATTACCCTCTTTGGTCTTCAAAAAGGATGCGCTGAGCTTTTGCTTGATTGTTTGCGCTCGTGTATAGATGAACTTAGGTTTATCAGAATGGTGGGGTATCAAATCATTATCCAATTTCAGAATATTCCAGTGTTTCTGTGCCAAACGATAAAGAGTTGATGAATCTCTGGAAATCTGAGTGATAATTGCAATGGGTTTCAATTCAGGTTTCACGCTGGAGAGGTCACCAAGTAAATCCGACTGTTATATGTCATATACTTGCCCTCAGCTTTGCTGATACATTCCAAATGATACCCTCTGTTCAAAAACCTTGTTCTCAAAATGTTTGATTCTTCCTCATTACCTGGCTAGACTGGCATTTTGGTACAGCCAGCCTATCCATTGCTCACTGTGGCATGACATTTTTTACTTAGCATCTTTGAGAAAGCAAGCATTATAAGGAGTATTACCTTGCTAGACTGATGTTTTGGTGTAGCGGCCTGTATATTTCTTACTGTAGCATGACTTATTATTAACTGAGCATCCATGATGAAGCAAGGATGATAAGTGTTGTTATGGGTCTAGAGTCTCTAGATTGGCTTACATCGAAAACCAGTTTGGACATGTTTTCTTATTGTGACATGTGACTTTTAATGGCCAAACCAAGGGGACTATTTACCTACATAGGAGTACTGACATATATTGGCAGAGCCAGCTTTGTGCCTCGTGCCAGCAATGATACTATAAAAAACATTGCAATGTTCTAATATGGGAATACTAGCATATGTTGGTGGAGCCTGAATGTAAATGTATGGGCACAGCCAGCATGAAAATGTTTTTTATACTGCCATATATTGCAGGGATCGGCATGACAATGCATTGGGAAATGTGCATGTGCACTTTTGGTGACTTGCATCGAATGTACTTTTTTTTATGAGTTAGCCTACACCCTACAAAACCGATTGCACACTGTCTTGCATTTTACCCAAATGTTCACAGAAAGTGTGCTGTGTACTGCACCATTTTAACCCATTATTCAAAACATTTTCTCATGAGAGGGGGAAGAATCCCCTGAACTTTCCAAACCCAATTTCATTAGTTTGTGCCCCCTCGCTATGCTCGGTCACAATTGCATACTTCTGGCAAATATTTACACCCTCCAATAAAACAACTCACCAACTATCACTGGCGGCTGATATATTTGGGGACCAGGCACTGCCCCCTTCTTTCTATGCTAGGTGAAACAATTAAGCTTTGATAAAAAAAAACATATTTACTTCTTTCACTTGGAGAAGTGCATGCCCCTGTTGCAGCATAATCTTCATGGACATTAGACACACGTGGTGATCCGGGCGGGCCCGGGGTTTGGCGTGGCCTGTGCTTTGTTAAGGAGCTTGGGTGGGGGCACATTTTGTTCTATGCCACTAATTGGGCTCTGCTCACTTTGAACGCATTCAAGTGTGATGTGAATGGTCAGGAGGGGGCGAAACTCGACCAGGACCCTGCTCTTGTCTCGGAAGTGAGAAAGCCATGGATTAACCCACCCCTCCTACTCAAACTCCTTCTTGGAAAGGGATTTGTGGAAGCTTCATTTACGGGACGGTCCGGGGGGTGGGGTCATTGAATAACACACCTCACACATAGAGCTCTAAAAATCGTAGATGCATTGAGCACAACTCTTGAGAGAAGTTCAACCCCCCTCCCCACACCTCACCCTGTTAAAAAAGATTGAAGAATAGTCATGTATCAAAGCCTAGGACATTAAGGTGTTATGTTCAGCTCTGGGTTGTGGGGGACAACATGTGCTTGCCTGCCACATAAGTTAAAGATACATGCCCACAACAGATGGCCTCAGCTTACACCCACACAATAGGTTTTTTCTATCATAGTGCTAGCTGAATCATAGATACATTTATAACCAGAGAATTTTGTTGATACTAAATCTTGGTCAATTATTTAATTTTTTGGACTTTCTGGAGCAGCATTTTGTTACTGGGTAAACAGCACACTTCTCCCTAGGTCAGTGCTTTTTTGGCTTGTTTAACAGATCAATGCCACAGATGACGAGTATTTCTGTGTTCATTGATCTATAGATGTTTCCTACACTAGCTGTAGCCTGCGTTACAGATTTTGGTTACCCTGTTACAAGTACTGCATTATGTATGTTTTACACATAGGCCCCAAATCGGATCTGGAAAATGACATTCCCCAAATGTATGATGTGGAGAAATCACACCTCCCTCTGTGCCTTGGTTCTTATAGTGGTCTCTTCATGGATATCAGCCAGGGCATGCACTATCCAAAAGGATGCCTTCTGCATTGGACACATTGGGTTTGTTGTTAGCTTTTTAACTTTGTAGGTTTGGTACCAGGTAGAACTGGGAATTTGTTCTTGGTAAACCCTGGGGTCGGTGGTTCGATTATTATGCAGCACCCTGACAGGCAACATTAAACCAGTATGCAAACATCATGCAGAGGATTGATCTTGGTACCTTCAACTGTGGTTTGGTGGACATGGCTCCAGTGCTAATTGCAGACACTTTCAAAATCTTTTTCCCTGATAGATTTGGGACATGTCTCACACCCTCTGGGGGCTGCTTACTTCACCTCTTCATTTCACCTATGCCTATGCCAATTACGGCCCAGTGGATGCACCCACACTTGACCCATATAGATGCAAATGTATGCCTTGCTGGTTTATTTTCCACATCCATTTTTAGTTATCTTCCATAGGACTCTATCAGTCCTATGCACACTCCAAGATGGAGGACCTCTGTGGCCACATTAAGGGCTGTGGCCTTCCAGCGTCTATGGAGTTAGACGCTTGACATGGCTATGGCTCGTTGCCAGGCAACCACAATGCTGGCTTGTTTACTTGTATCCCACAGGAGACTGTATCTAACAGTAGCGTGGATGCTGAGTGCACAGAGGCACAGACAGACCCAGCTATGGGTAAGCAGATCGTTATTAGATGATCACAGAGGACTAATTAATGCCTTACATTCATTCAAGACTCATATTTATCTGGGAACAGCGGGCACAATGTGCAGTCTGTGGCGGAAGCCGCTTTGTCCTTTTGCTTTTTCTCTGCCGTGGCAGGTGCTCGCCCAAGAAATTGGTCAGTAAGCATACTTATGATGTGCACACGTCCGGTGTTACTCGTCACGGGTCGAGTGTGCATATACTATAGAACCTATCAATCTATTGGTGGACACCATCGCAGTGTTGATGTCCTCAGTTTGTCTTGTTCAAAGTAGTCTAAAACACGCTTGGCGTCTCGTTGCAGCCATAGTATATAAATGCCTGGAGGGCACCGGCTTGAGAAACTCTGTGTCCATATAGGCCTTTAAAAAAAAAAAAAATGTTTATTTTTTTATTTTTTGTTAGGTGTTTTTTATTGAATATTGAATTCAGGCCTACTGTAGACTTCAGCGGATTGATTGTGGCTAAAATCAGCTATATGATCTACACGTGAGGCACAGTCTGGACAATGGGGGTACATTCTCCCTGATTGTCTTTACTGCCCAGCACACTGGATTATATACATGTGGCACACCACAAACACACAGAGGGTTTATTAGATAGGCAGTTGACCACCCCTATGCTTGATACAGACTCTGCTTGATTTCTTTTGCCAGCATAGTTTCCAGCATCAGGTCGTTACAGTATTGTCGACTGGCTTGAATAGAGGACTACATACTCTGCCACCCACTACACATTTGTTTGAGAGGGGAATAGCATCCACACCTGACCTTGTCACCACTCTGATAAAGATGCCTTCGGGCTCACTATTAGGAACGATGGTCTTTGCCATTTTAGATAGTGATTGGAGTTGTCAAACCAATTCTAATGCACACCATTTATGTGATTAAATTCCTTGTGACAAATAGGAGGTTTCCTGTACGTATACGGCACCTCAACAGCATCTGGTCTGCTATTGAGATGACAAGGGCTGTTCCTCGGATTTGAGCCCCCTTGAATTTTAACAGGTACTTTCTCAATTCCCTTTGTATCTGTAGTTTTGCCTTTTTGTGATTTGAGGGACTCTGAAAGTGGCTTCTCTACACCACTGTCATATTTCCTTTTCAATATAGGTAGTTCATCTCCCACACAAGCATTAACTTTGGCCCTAAAGAAGGTTGGGCTCATCAGAATAGATCGAGCCTCCTCAGCCGAAACTTGAGTAGGCTGTTTTACAGCCAGGTTATGTCAACAAAAGAAGCTTGAGCCTCAACAGGCTGCCAGAATGCTTTTCTCTGTCGAAATAGCATGTTTGGAAGGTACTCAGCAATAAGTTGCACTATATCAAGAACTGTAGCAATAATCATATCCTGCCAGTGAATTGCAGGTGTTTTTCATGATTGTCTGTTTATCCAGATATTTCTACTGTTCCTGCACAAAATATTTTGATTTCATAGTGTTTGAAACCGTGAGTGCTTTCCTTCTGAGACACCATGGTTTTATGCTTTTGGGTGATGCATTTGGATCAGCTGTTAGACTGGTCTAAGGTATGCATGTGAATGAGAAACTATGAATTTCGTTATGATGCTATGACAATTTAAAGCATTGCATTTTTGTGTTGGTGGTCTTTCCAGTAATCTATATTTGTTTTATGTTTGTTCTCAGACTGATTTTATCTATAGAACAAATAAACCAATATTTTTGTAATCCACTGTGGAATTTTGTTTCCTGACATACAAATGAATAAGAATATGGCAGACGAGATTACATTTTTGTGTTGTCGGTTCTTATATCTGGATGAAATGAGAGCGCTTGCAAACACGGGTGTTAGACGCATGTAGAGGTCATGTGCCATCACTTCTTGTGATGTAACTTGGGGTGGAGTCAAATGACATTACTTACTGTGATGTCATCAGAGGTCACAGGTCATGTGATGTCATTTCCGCTACCACTGGCATTTTGGTGAAATGACGTCCCTGCTGAAAATTATGTGTTTTGTTAAACTCTAGGTATGTCGAGCTGTGATGTTCATGAGTTAGGGGAATTCCACCCACAAGTACAACATCAAGTATGTTCTTCTATGCCCACTTCACCAAAGTGAAGAACTCAGAAACGGCCTGAACCACCTTCCTGTAATGTGGAGGAGGGGAAGTAGAAAAGACCCTCAGGCAATCATAGGTTACTAGCTTATCCTATGTATACTCAGGTGCACCATACACCCCAGGACAAACAGGTTAAAATTGAGTCCACTGTTGTCCCACAGTACAGCCACCCGTGCCCCTATAGATCAGTGGGCAGGGGGAGAAACTGATGGTACAGTGATCTCTTGGTAAACACTAGATAAAGCTGTCCCACTGATAAAAAAAAAAAACGTTAGTACAGTGTTCATCACAAGTCTTTGTATGTGAAGAAAGAAAAATGGTAGTGAAATCAGTAATGTCATGTGGGATACAAAAATGGTCAAGGCTACTTAATGAAAGGTGTCTTTAAATATGTCATTATGATTTAGTAAGTGGAAGACTGGGTTTGACTGCATTATGTATATCTATTCATGTAAGAGGTACTGTATGGGCTAATTAGGAATATGCCTTATTTGTGTGCTAGTTTGGTGACTGCTGGCTCAGCCAGAGAGCTGATGAACGGAAGGAGAAGTTTGGAAGCGCAGCAGTGCTTGAAGTCATGTCCAAGGAGTTACATGCAAAAAGATAAACAATGCTATTTCAGAAAGCCCTTTCACTATCTCACTCTTTTTCACTCATTATGTCAAATCACCCATTGAGATATGGGGAGGCAATGTGTGCCCATTGATGACAGGAAAGGCAACAGCGTACACCCAAGATCATATATGAAGTCCCATGTATTATGTATGAGTCAGGACTACCTCTAGGGATCTTCAAGCACCAGGATGGCAGAGGACAGCGAAAATCCTTAAAAATTGAGTCAATCAAAAATGCTCTGTGTTAAGCTGACTGAGGAGAGAGCTTTTGGATCACAGTGGTAGACGACTCATGTTGAGGTGGTGAACCAACTAAAACCCTACCCCTGCGATGTAACAGTGCATGGCAACCTCTTTATTTAGGGGATTTGGTTTAGTGAGCACCCACAAATATGTCCGACAACATTGGTCAGTCTTCTGGTTCGTTTTTTGCCTACACATCCCTTTTTTTATTAACCTATTTTTTAAGTCTCCTGTGATCTTCCCTTTTTTCCTTCTTTCCATACATCCTTTTGGAGGCCTTCCTGCTGCTGACCTATGCAGGTTCCTTTCCTCATGTTAGCTGATGTGCTGACTGTGCCCATTTAGTATTTTGTTTTGAGATCCCTTCCTTAATTGTATATATTTTTTTCCTACAGAGGCTGACTTTCTGTAGCCCAAGAGACGAGTACATATATTTTGTCATCTTTTCTGTTTTCTCGCTTGAGACCTGTGTTTCATATCTTATGTTCTCACATGATTTTGATGAATCATTCTATGTTACTGTCTGTTGTTTCATCGAAGTGGATTTGTGTGCCTTATGAGAGACAAGTATTACTTTATGTCGCAAACTATGAATTGGAACTTTTTATTTCCATTAGTGGAAAATGTCAAACCATATTGATTCTTTCTTTGCTTGTTTTTCTTTTCTTTATTTTCGATAAGTATCCATTCTGGATGCGCCCTGATGAAGGATATCTGGCTATCCGAAATGCATTGACTATGGCATCAGCTCTCCTCTGTTTTTAATTGTACGTTTGCATTTGTGATTATAAATATCTTTTTTAAAAGCTTTTCCTTCTGTTTTTGATGCACAATATGTTAGTGCTTTTGTTGCACCTTTGCTGCCAGCATACAGTATTGAAGTCAATCTACTTTATTCTCAACCTTGTGTTTATGTATCCCCAGCTGTGCATATTGGGGTATTGCAGTGCTCCTTATACATTATCAGTTTGCATTTTCAGATGATCTAATCTCACTATTATGGTGGTGCCCGCTCCCACTTACTTCACCCCACGAATATGACCATGTAATTAAGAAAATATGCTTTCAAAACGGAGATAGAAAAATAACGTTGGGTCATTCTGCGTGGTCTAGGGATTAATGTAATTTCTTTCACATGATATATTTCTCTTAGGATATCCATGCAAAAACGTTTCTTGGGTTAAGGGAAGCAGGTGGTTGCCCGATGAACAGGTTATTTTGAGGGTGCGCAATAAGCTGACCTAGCCTCCCTAGCTCTTGAAGACTAACCTCCAAGTGCAGACTGGCAAAAACAAAGAAACAGGAAGGCACTGTCAATATTGCTGGGTTTGAGGAATTCGACCATCCGCATGGTGGGTGTGCACTCGCCTGGGCTTTTTAAAATTTAAATTAAATTGAATGGTAGTAGATTCACCTCTGGAAAATGTGTGGGGCTAAGCCGCACACCTTTTCCGGTGCTCACCGCACGACATATGAATAAACCTTTGTACTGTGGTTGGACGACACAACCTACAAACGCAGTCCCCTCTGTCATCTTTAGTTAGCGAGCTGGAACCGACTGCAACGCTGACAGTTGTTACGCCGCAATTGCTTAAAGCCCTCCAAGACATCTCGACTAGTGCTTCTGAACCACCGACCAGCACTGAGACAATTGCTGGCCCTTAGCAGCCATGTAGGCCAGCCTGCAGCTGTCTGTCCAACTTCATTCGCCGAACTGTTTGCTGCCTGATACCCGCAGCTGTCTCCCATCTTGAACTCTTTTGCAGAAACTGCAAAGTGCCCTGAAACCAACTCGACCCAGGAGCACACGATGCACCCAGGGACATCATTTGGCCAAAATGTCAGGGGTAGCGGAAGTAACATCACATGACCCTTGACTTCTGATGACATCACAGGAAGTGATGTAATTTGACCCCACCCCGAAGTGACATCACAGGAAGCGATGGAGCACGGCCTTTCACCCCTTGAAAAAACAGGAAGTGGCATTACATAGCTTTGTTCCTAAGTACACTACGAAAAGTATGGTTATGATATCACTGTAATGTGTTACACATTTTATACAAGAATGGATCACCATGTGTACCATTAATATCAGTGTGTATAGGCCCATATTACCAAAATACTGTGAATGCAAGCAGACCTCCAAGGCCAAATAATGATGATTTGTTATTATATAGCCCTTACTCTTAAGCGCTGTATATAGAACAAATATTCATCCAATATCACCCAATCTGTGTTGGTGCTTATTTATCTACCACAGAAGGATGAAAGGCTGAGTTGACCGTGGCGGGATTCGAGCCTGCAACCTGCAGATCACACACACATTGCAGCATCTAGCACTCAGCCCACTGAGTTATTTTACCGGCTATAGCTATCTTACCGGCTATAGAAAAATGAGCAGTTACATGTCTGAATGTTCTCAAAGTCAGACAGCAAATTACACTCTGCAGTGGATACCATTAAACTGGTAACTGACATTTAACAGCAGGCAAGTTCAACTGCAGGTCCGGTGCAATGTTGGCCACACGTAGAGCCTGAGTGGATCTACATATCAGGCTTCAGAGGTTGGCAAAATACATACCATTGGGAGAGTTCATAACTGTGTATTAAAGAATTTAGAGTATCGCAGGGAAAGCAGAACACTCACACGGCATCCCGTAGTCTGGGCGCTTGTTACCTCATACATGCCAACGAACATCCTGAACAGCATGCCATGGAGATAGGAAGGATAGACACATTACAACAAAGCATTAATTGTGGCACAATAAAATCAAAGCCCACTTTATGTGCTATGGTCAAACATTTCTACTCTCTACACAAGCTTTTAGGCACAGAGATTTTGTCAAGTGACCGAGGACACTGAGATGGAATGTCTTGTGATGATCCTAATAGAGACAATGGCAGGAAAAAAACCCTGCTATAACTGCATCTTATGAAAAGCAAAATACATAGTCCGAAATGGATGCTTATTCTACTCTAATTGTGTTTTGGAAGTTTGTGTCTGCATTGTGAATTTGAGGTGTTTAAGAACAGACTAAATCAGTGACTCACCAACTGAAGTGTGCCTGAAATAAACCTTTAATGAGTCTAGCAATTATTGTATAGAATACCATAAATACAAATAATTATTTGTTATTCCTATTCTCTCTTATTTAGGGTCACTGCTCAAAGTGTTACACTTGTGGAACCCCCCGAATTTTTAAGAGGCCTGAACAAGAAAGCCAGCTACTCCATAAACAAAGAGCCACGTGGCGCTGTCCACAACCTAGGAAGTTCAATTTTGTTTGTTTTTTCTAATTAATTTCTCTTTAGGGACAGCAAGGGAGACCACAGGAGTAGCACGGGAGACCTCAGGGATTGCAGGGGAAACCCCAAGCAACCCCCAAATGACAAGGCTCGATGCATCCCCAGAAGCGGGAGGGCCAAACTTTCCCCCTGCCATGGCCAGCCTAATTAACTCACAAAGGCTCCATGGATCTGTCCTTTCCTTTTGTAGGGGCCTGCAGCTGGTGGCAGCGACTAACATAATTAACATACTAATAGAGTGTACTTCAAACAGGCCCACATGGGGCCTGGCTGCAGAGGTTAAAGCGGGAGACAGGAACCCTAACAACCTTTCATATGCACTGTGTCATCCTGACGCCAGCTCCTGCCTCTCAGTATCGATTGACAGTGAACTTTCATGTCTGGGACTGCATTTTTACAGTAGTTAACCCCTCAGGGAGACCCCATTAATAAGGTACGAGCATGCGGTTTACAGGAGCCAGAAAGTCTTGTCTTGCCAGAACTTCTGCTTTAATCATGAACCACAGAGAGCTTCATTAACCAGAGAGGCCCTTGATTCACAACAAACAGGAAGATGGGTGGGACTTAGTATTACATGTTTTCACCCCTTTACATTTTCTGTTGCAAAGCCTCTTGTTATGAACTCACTCATACAGGGGATTGTTGATGGGGACGCAGAATTGGTTCATCAAGGTAGGCGTAGCCTACACAAATCCCTGTGGTCCATTTGGCTTTAAAAGTGGACCATGTCCCTCTTTTGGCAGATCATCTGAAGGCTTCATCAGAAGTAGAAAGAAGAACTCAGCATTGGACCCTCCCTGAATGCACAGTCTGCCTTACATCTTCCGCCAGAGAAGGAAGGCCAGGACCTCCAAGAGGGTGAAGCAAGATTCCTCCCCTAAACATCTCCCAGGGAGCAGATGGAGATACTGAATCCAGAGGACCCTCCAGCAGCTCCAGAACCGGTACCCAGCCAGCACACAGCATGCCCTGCTAGGCTCTGCAGCAGGATTTCTAGGAGGGAAGTGACAGGGAGTCTCTGAACCAGAAACCCAGGACAAGGCACACTTCTCAACTTTGGGCCATCCAGCCTTAAAGGATGATACCAGCCCAGTGAAGAAGCTAGGAGAAGTGCATTGACGAGCATCTACCGACATCCAGTTTAAAGGACATTCTTGCGCCATTCGAGTCCCCCGAGCTGGAACCGACTGCAACGCTGACAGTTGTTACGCCGCAATCGCTTAAAGCCCTCCAAGACATCTCGACTAGTGCTTCTGAACCACCGACCAGCACTGAGACAATTGCTGGCCCTTAGCAGCCATGTAGGCCAGCCTGCAGCTGTCTGTCCAACTTCATTCGCCGAACTGTTTGCTACCTGATACCCGCAGCTGTCTCCCATCTTGAACTCTTTTGCAGAAACTGCAAAGTGCCCTGAAACCAACTCGACCCAGTCAACCACCAAGAACACCTTCATCACAAGGTACATTGTGGTTATGTCCCCATGGTCCTTCTCCAAAGGCCCCTATAGACATTTTAAGACCCATTGCTCCATTTGTGCTAAAACCAAGTATCCTTGAACTGTTGCTTGTATTTACTATACTGACTACCCTTCTGTCAGTATCCAGAGTGCATCCCTTTACTTCTTTATTTTTTTAACTTATTTCTTTATTTGATTAGGGCCAAAAGCCCAAGGGCATCAGGGCACTGAACATAAACACAAAGTCTTCAAATGACGGGACAAACATAGACTAAAGCTAATGGTTAAGGCAGCAGGGGAGCAGGATAAGTACAAGAAATGTATTCAAATGGCGTTTTCAAATGTTTTCTGATCACCAGATAGTGAGCTTCCAGATGCAACTTGGTGGGTAAAGAGTTCCATGTCTGAGCAGCCTGGACGACAAAAAAGCGTCCACGGCCCAAAGATCTTCTGGCCCTAGGGATGATTAGCAGTCCTTGCATACTACAGCGAAGTTGCCTTAGAGGACTGTATTGCCACATGTGTACCTTAAGATAGATAGGGGCATTGCCATAAATACATCTGTGGGTTAACGAGAGCTTTGCATTTTTATCTTGCTGGGACAGGAAGCCAATGCAGCCTTTTTCTTGCCTGCGAAATATGCTCTTATTATGGAATATCATAAATAATACTAACAGCCTCACTTGTATGTTTTTGCTGTTGCCCAAAAGAAGGGTGTTACAGTAATACAGGCCAGGCATAATGATTGCTCGAACTAAGACTTGGCAGTTTTTCTGAGATAAGAAAGGCTTAATATGTCTCAGCACTTTTAGATGGTATTGTGAACTATTAACCACTCTGTCGACATGGGCATCTTTGAAACTGTCTGGCCTCTGCATTCCTTTACAGAGTGGGTTGTATTTCGTAGTGTTAATAGAATTGTCTGTTGTGAAAAT
Source organism: Ambystoma mexicanum (assembly GCF_040938575.1). Taxonomy (NCBI): domain Eukaryota; kingdom Metazoa; phylum Chordata; class Amphibia; order Caudata; family Ambystomatidae; genus Ambystoma; species Ambystoma mexicanum. The sequence continues at coordinate 1,102,491,569 of NC_090930.1, read as the reverse complement.
AATAAAGTAGATAGTTGTATACAACCTTGTCTGCATAGTCCCTTTCATCATTGGGGAATAATTGTATTTTCACTGTATTGCAACTAACCAATGATCCACAACCTTTCGGAGATAAATCTGCCATTCCGTCCACGTTACCAAAATTGGACAAGGAGGTTTATAATTTTCTTGTGTTTCCAAGTCGTTCAGATCCCTTCTGGTGTGCTAGTCGTGGGGCTGATTGATGGTTTAGAAACCGATATTCATTCCTGGACCACTAGTGCCCCGGAGGTTGATTCAACACATTGGTGGCAGGTGGCCGGATCTAGTTGGAGCCTTGCGTACTGCTTAGTCACCCAACGATAAAGGTTCTGTTGCAAGCAATGTTTAGAACACTGCTAGTTATTTGTAATAATCATGGATCTTGACACTGTGAAAGGCATGACCAAGGATGTCCTGCGCATCCTATGTCAAGAGCGGGGACTTCCCCACAGCACTAATGTTAATAGACCTGAGTTGCTGGCCACCCTCCAAGCTTGGGTAGAAGTGAGGGAAGTTGGGGAGAAGACCCCAGGGGATGGGTACGACCCTGTTTTTCCGAATGAAGTAGACCTTTTTGGAGGGGTAGTGGAAGATGACGAGGAACACTGCATGAGCAATGTTTCTCGCCAACCATCCCTCCGGTGGGCAAGCGTGGTTTCTCAACACTCTAGAGTGTTTGCGAGGTTACGGGCTACTGCACCATCATGCAGATCCAAGGCGTTGGCATAGTCTTTACATGGCCCTGTAATCGTTCCGGCTGTTAACAATGTAGCAGCTAGACAGCTCTTGTTAGAGGAGAGGAGACTAGTGCAAGAGGGACATAAACAGCAGGACAAGGTCACCATAGAGCTGCGCAATCTGGCACTCGAAGAGAGGAAAGAGGCCAATAGATTCACTTCTAAGGTAGTGGCTCAAACCAGAGTGCCCGCATAATCCCCGGTGGCACATCCCCAAAGACTTAGTGTAGGCTTATGAAGTGGAGAAGGACATTTTTGACTGATTTGAAGTGCTTCAGCATGATTTTCAGCTACAGGTGGTGGACATGGTACTGTGGGGTGCAGTTCTGATGAGTCGTTTAATGACACCAGAGACAGTTGCAATTCTTCTGTAAACTCCTCAGGAAAGACCCATTTATGAGAGCATGAAGGCGGCCCTCCTCAGGAAGTTCTGTAAAACCCCAGAACACTATCCCAAGAGCTTCAGAGAGTTTGGAAAGAAAAGTGGGCAGGCATTTGAAGCATTCACAAACTTGTTGTTGAAATATCCAAGTGGGTGGGTGTCTGGTAACAAAGTTGACACATTTAAAGGGTTGTACAATTTGATTGTGTGTGAGCATGTATTGAAGAATTGTGAGGTGGACCTACACCAGCATCTTGTGGACAAGACTATTACAAATGCTGCCGATGGGTATGTAGGTACTCGAGTCCACAAAAAGTCTCAGGCAAACACACCTAAACCACAAGAGAAATCTTCAGACAAAAATGTTAACAAGGATGGGAAGGGCAAAGGTCCGACCAATTCCTCTTCGAAGTCAGGTCTCAAAAAGACTGAAGGGAAATCCCAAAACTTTAGTTCAGCCGTACGCACCGATAAGAAGAGCACAGGCACCCCTAACACTGGGACACCTAGATTCTAACTACCTAAAGGTGGTTTTGTGTGTAAGGTGCTGGGCCATAGGAAGGGAGATCCTGCTTGCAAGGGCTTACACAAGCAAGCCATTAGTTTGGGCCTCCTAGAGGGGGACTTCTCACTAGGCCAACGAGTGGCCGAATGTGGACTGGTAACACTGAATGGGAATGTACTGGGTCTCCAGAAGAGATCTCAGTTCCCAATAATACTGAACTCTGTTTAGAAAATGTGTGTATCAATGGACACAAAACACCTGCGGTCTGAGACCCCGCAGCTGGACTCACCCGGCAGTGGGTGCAGCCAGGCCAGTATATTGATGGGACTGATTGTAGCATCAGTGGATTTGACGGAAAGAGTATGTTCCCCTTTGCGATAGTAGAGATCAGCTGGCGATGTGAAATGACCCAGCACTTTTGTAGCAGTGAAAGGCTCATCCCTGTGCCATGTCTGTTTGGTAATGAGCCTCCTGGCCCGAGATAGTCACAGTGGCTACCCGATCAAGGACCAAAGAGGTCGCCAGATTGAACCCACCCAGAGCCTTAGGGCCAGAGTGCTTCCGCAGGGCTTGTTGGAGGGACCGGCATGGCCAGTAGACCCTGGTCCAGTTCCACAGACTGCTGAGTTGTCTAATCCAGTGGGAGAGAGTCCAGTAGCCACTGAGGACCCTACTTTGGTAGCAGGGGACTCTGTGACCTCAGAGTTGCCTAGCGCAGCAAGGAACTTGAGGTGGAGGACCAAGTGAGTGCAGATCCGAAAGGTCTGCCGAAGCTGGCGAGTTTGCATCAGCTGGGGTTCCAAGATCAGACTGACTTCTGTAAAGCCCAGAAGGGGTGTCCCACTCTGGTGGGCCAGTGGAAGCAGGCGGAGGAGCACATTTAGGTTGACGCTCCTGGACTGTTTAAGGTTTACTGGGAGGATGGACTCCTGTACAGTGAGCCAAAAGACTCTGAGGGTGAGGGCAACAGAAGGTTGGTGATTCCCCAATGCCACAGAAAGTTGCTTTTGGATTTGGCTCACCGAATTCCTTTAGCGATCACTTGGGAATGACTAGAAATCAGACTGGTTGTCTGCACACTTTTACTGGCTGCAGTTCGGCATAAAAGCTAAGGAATGTGTCCGGTCCTGCCCAACTTGTCAAGCTTCTGCCAAGTCAAGTGGTGCCACAAAGGACCCCTTAATTCCACTACTAGTGGTTGGGCGGCCTGTTGAGAGGATAGGCATGGACATTGTGTGTCCTTTAGATCCTTAAACCAGCTCAGGGAACAGATACAGCTTGGTGGTGGTAGACCATGCCACAAGGTACCCTGTGACTGTCCCTCTGAGGAGCATCAAAGCCCCAGTGGTTGCAAAGGCTCTGATTGGGACATTCTGCTGTGTTGGATTGCTCAAGAAAGTCATTTGTGACAGGCGATCAAACTTCATGAAGCGTATATTAGAGCCATGTGGGAAGAGTGTGGAGTCACCTACCGGTTCTCTACATCCTTCCATCTACAAACGAACTGGCTTGGTGAGGGGTTCAACAAGCAAGACCCTGAAAGGAATGATGGAGTGCCTAAGGAGAAAACTGGATATTCTCCTGCCATGTCTACTTTTCCCCTCCAGTGTGGTGCCACCGAACGGAGTAGGGTTTAGCCCCTTTTGGAAACCCTGTATGAGGTCCCCTCAGTCTAGTGAAAGAGGGAGGGGAGGGCAACCCCTCGTCCCCTATGCAGGATGTGGTGGACTATGCACTTAGCCTTTGGTCTAAAATGGCAAAGTACATGGAACAGTCAACGAAAAACCTAAAGGCCAGTCAGGAGCTGATGATGCACTCGCACAACCAGGAGGCCATAGTGACAGTCTGTTCTCCAGGCCAGTGGGTGTGAATTATGTAGCCTGTCAAACACACCGCCCTTCAGGACAAGTGGATTGGGCTTACTTTGTGCTGGAAAAAGTCAGTGAGGTCAATTATCTTATTGAAGTGAAAGGACCTAAAGAGATGTGCAGGGTTTTTCACGTCAACCGGCTAAAATCCCTATTATTGCCAGGATGACTTGGTCATGGCATTACTGACAGATGGAGAGACTGAATAGGAGACTGATCCCCTCCCAGACCTCCTGGATGCTTCCACCAGGGAAGGAAGGCCAAGATCTCTAAAAGGGAAGCAAGATCTTCCCCTAAACAACTCCCAAGGAACCGAGGGAGATACCGAATCCCGAGGACAATCCAGCAGCTCCAGAACCGGTACCCAGCCAACACTCATCGTTCCCTGCTAAGCTCTACAACAAGCTTCCTAGGTGGGAAGGGCCAGAGAGTCTCTGAACCCGAAACCCAGGACAAGGCAGCTGACTGCAACATACTCCTCAGCTTTGGGCCGTCCGCCTTAAAGGACTACACAAGCCCAGCGAAGAAGCTAGGAGAAGTGTATCGACTACCATCTACCAACATCTGCTTTAAAGGAGATTTTTGAGCCAGATGAGTCCCTCGAGCTGCAACTTACTGCAATGCTGACCGCTGTTACGCCACAGTCGCTTAAAGCCATCCAAGACATCTTGACCAGTGCTTCAGAACCGCAGACCAGCACAGAGACAACGATTCCTGACCCCAAGCCGCCGTGTAGGCCAGCCTGCAGCCATTCGTCCAGCTTCACTCACCAAACTATTTGCTTCCTGATACCTGGCATCTGTCACACCTACAGCACAAGGTACATTGTTGTTCTGTCCCTCAGGTCATTTCCCGAAAGCCCCTAGAAATATTTTAAGACCCATTGCTCTCTTTCTGCTGAAGCTAAGTATCCTTGAACTGTTGCGATTATTTACTATACGGACAACCCTCCTGTCAGAATCCAGAGTGCATCCCTTTTCCTTCTTGGAAACTGTCTATCCACTGCATTCATTTGCGGGGTGGGTTGTATTTCGTAGTGTTACTTGAACTGTCTGTTGTCATTATAAGAAAGTAGATATTTGTATACAACCTTGTCTGGATAGTCCCTTTTATCGTTGGGTAATAATTTTATTTTGCTGTGTTGCAACTAACCAACGATGCCCGACCTTCCGGATATAAGCCTGCAGTTCTATCCACATTACCAACATTGGACAAAGAGGTTTATAATGTGCTTCTGTTTCAAATCTGATCCCTTCTGGTGTAGGGCTGACTGATGGTTTAGAACCCGATATTAATCCCTGAACCACAGGTGCCCCGGAAGTTGCTTCGTCACACTTGGTCTTTCCATTGTCTTTTAATATGTCCTTTTATTATCAGCTGTTTGTGCTTGACATGTTGTTACTCTAGCAATTCTTATATAGGCAGCCAGTCTTATTATGTAATTTGTGCACTTTTCAAATCATCTTTATAACCCATAGTATTATTTTAGCTATTGAAACCTCAACATTAACAAATATAGTTATCAAACAGAGCCAGTGAGATATGTGGTCAAGTACCTATAATTGAAGTATAGATACCTATCCCAGTTTAACCAGAGGGTGTGATCCTGGGCTAGTCACATAATTTCACTATGCCTTATCTGCTAGCATTAGGAATCCCTGGAGGTGATTGAATTTGCAGTGTAAGCTATTCAAAAAAGCCCCAGGCATGATTTACAACTATAGTGCACCTTTGATTAAGCCGACAATCATTGCTTGTGCATAGTGAAAATATGTACTTTCTTGCAGGATATTCACCATAAAAATAAACATATGTTGTTTCCAAACATCTGTGGATCACCATGAGGTATTGTGCTTACATTTCCAGTTGGTGTTACTGAGCGTGAGAAGAGTTTCAGTAAACTATAGCAGATACAAGTACGGTATTTGGTTCTTGTTATATTTTCAAACGAGAACGAACTCATCTGAAAAAACAAAATAGACCTTTCAGCAGCGATCAACACTTCAAAAATCTGCTTTATTTAGACAATGAACTTATACATGATAATGAACGTTTTTACTTTTGCAATATTTACTTTGCTGTGGATATTTATTAATTTTAAGTACTTAATTACACGTTAATAAAACCAGGTTTTGTTTTTGCTGCACTGATTTTAGAATGTTGAGTCGGGTTGCTGTGCAGATTTGCTGTATGGGGTGCATTCTAGTATTTCACCCTGGCCGCTACATTATCTAGGAACTGCCCAGAATCCACCCTCTTCACTGCTTCGGTAGATGACAAAATGAAGTGGCCAACAACCTCGCCTTGCCGCGGTGGGTCACAGCAATTCCACTTACAATCATCAAGGGTGGTGTATGCCCCTTTAAGCACTTTGTGACAAGTTAGGTCACGAGGCATGAAGGAATAAAGGGAGGGTGCCCATGCCACGTGGTTAGTGAGCACGTGGACCTCGCAGCCAGCAGCACTGTCTCTGTGCCTTTGTTCTACAGGTGGGTAGGCCTCACAGGGGATGAGACGATACGCATCATACTGGCAATGAGGCAGATTTCATGCTGGATGGAATCTACGTGGTCGTGAACACGCTGTCCCTCTGCCAAATATCCCTTATTAAGTGCGTGCCGTGCGCCCGAGGAATCCCTCACTCCAGGCGCAGCGTCAGATGCGTGAGAGTGGCGTGAAGAGCCCGACCTGGTGAGACGTTTGGCCCTGATACTCCCAGGCTGCCGGTGGTGTGACCGCACGCTGTGCGCATTCTAAGCTCTGCACGTCCAACTGACTTGGTGTATGCGACAAAAAGTAAAAAAAAGAGGTACGCAACACACTCCCGAACACCCCCGCTGCCAGCGTGCGCCTACAAGGCATATTTGAACAGACTCAACAGTGCCTACAAGGCATATTTGATAAGACTCAACACACGTTTGTTGGGCACACCATTCTATGGACACACTTCCTGGCCACATAAAGGAAAAAAAAAGGCAGCAAGGATAGGAACAGTAGAAAGCCACCTCACATATTGGAAACAGAATTTGCAGCTCCCACTATAAGTGCCTCTGCACCCTACATCCAGACACAGGGTAACCAACTTTATGCAGTGTCCTGCACTGTACTACCAAGCACAACCATTTCAACAACACAGTCCACAGATCCTTCACAGAGTGCTTGTGTGTCCTGCCTTCCCAGGCCCACGTATGTGTAGTGTGACGAGTGTCAGCTGTACAACCAAAGCCTAGCAGGTCTCACGACCAGGAGAGCTGTTGTGTTTCTGGCTCGTTGTCACGCTACATCCAGCATTAAAAAATGGAGGATGATGCTGGAGGCGCACCTGCGGGTGGCAGGGTTCAACGTCCATCCATGTGTCTCTTGCCCCTGCAAAAATGTGATGTATCTAGAGCCCCATCAGCCCTAGGCCCTAGGTGATCTGCCTCGGTGAAGCGCCTGGAGATCATCTTAGTAGCAACATGGGAGGAAAATTAAAATACGAAGAAATCTGTTAAGCTTTACTCGGCCTGTCCTGCCGTTTCCAACATCTTCGAGACTGCGACCTGCCGGCAGAGAATTTAATGCAGTCCAAGGCGGCGCTCCACTAGTATTTTGCACCTATGGAAAATCTTGATTTTGAGAGGTCCCTTATGAAGAACGCTCTGCAGAAAGAAGGGGAATCCCTTGGCTCGTATCATTGCAGACTGAGGCGGATGGCCACGACATCTGCATGGCCAGATGAGGAACATGAGCTGCATCGACAAATAATTCAAGGATGTTCACCCATTAAACTAAGACGGCAAATACTGCGTGAACCTGGTATAACCGTAGTCCACATCCTAGAACTTAACAGCTCCCATGAATTGGCAGATGTCAGGGCGGATAAGATATGCGCCGCCATGAAGTTGACCCAGATGGAAGAGGCCTGCGCCATAGGTCATCAAACTGTTATGCAAAACAAACATCCACCGTAACAAGAGGGATGGGCAAGGAAATGAGATAACCCGTTTCCCGACTCGGGCTACGACGTGCCCCATTCCAACGATTGGCTGGAAATAGGTCACATTTGAGGGAGATGTGGGATAATTAACCATTTTGGCCGAGTCTGCGATGCACCTGCACTGTCGACACACCAAAGAGGACAAGCTGGCGCGAGACAAACATCTCAGAAGCAGACGCAGAAGGTTGCAGTAGTTGAACAGCAGAACCCGGGCATAGAACAGCCTATAGAGGAAGAAACTGATGAAGATCTGTTTTTCATTTCCAGCATGTTCGAACTGAAAACCTCCCAACAACGCCAACCAACGTGTATGGTCCACATCTGCAACTCCCCAATCCCAATATTGATTGGCACTGGAGCATCCGTAAGCGTCATGGCAGACGAACACTACCGCAGGGTGACAGATATGATATGATATGATATGATATGGCATTTATAACGCGCCTATACACAAGTGTTTCGAGGCGCAACGAGGCAAGGGAGGGGGAACAGAGGGAAGACAGACAACAATCCTACTAGGCCAGGTGTGAATCAGATCGCGCAAGTACATGGGAGGGGGAAAGGGAAAAGTGCGTGGGGGAAGGGAGAGGGGAAAGTGCAGGACAGTGATAGTAGAATAAATAAGATAAATAAAACGGCTAGATGGTGGCAAGTGCAAGGTAAGAACAACATACGTGCTGGTGGGGGACTGTAGGGATACAGAGTAACAGTCCCCAGGTGCGGGGGTTGCCAGGGAGGCAGTGCAGGTGTGCCTGGGCCCGAGATCAGAACGGGTGGCCAAGTAACCGGTGCAGAGTCTGCCAGGCATTCAGCAGGGGAGAGGGGGAGAGAATGCAAAAGCAAAGAGGAAGGTTTTGAGGTGCTTCCGGAACTGGAGATGGTTCTCCTCAAGTTTCAGGGAGGCAGGAAGGCTGTTCCAGAGGGAGGCCTCTGCTGAAGAGAGAGATCTACCACCAACTCATTGCTTGGAGAAGCGACTAACCCTGAGGGAGTTGGAGGCGGAGGAGCGAAGAGCTTGAGAAGAGAAGATATTTGGGAAGAGAGAGTTGAAGGTCATGCGGCCCCAGGTCCCAGTAGGCCTTGTGGACAATGCAGAGGGTTTTGAACTTAATCCTCGCAGCCACTGGGAGCCAGTGCAGAGATTTCAGTCCCGGAGAGATACGATCCCTGGGCTTGAGACCAAGGACAAGTCTTGCAGTCCTGTTGTGGGTAAGTTGGAGAGGGCAGAGAGTAGAGGCAGGCAGATTTTGATAGAGGCTGTTACAATAGTCCAGTTTAGAGAGAACCAGGGCTCTGGAGACGGTGAGCTTCTGGGGGAAGGAGAGGATAGGAAGAATACCTCTGAGGAGGTGTAGCTGGTAGTGTGACTTCTTAGAGATGTCAGAGATGTGAGGAGAGAAGGAGTGTGTGGAGTCGAAGATGACCCAGAGGTTTTTAGCCTTGCAGGTGGGAGCAGGAAGAGTGCCAAGAGAGGCCGACAAGAGAGCTGCAGGGAGGGAGGGAGTGGGTGTGCCAATGGGTAAAATCTCAGTTTTGAGCAGTGAGGCAAAGGTCATTGGCGGCACACCACTCCTGGATAGCAGACAGACAGTCAGAGATGAGGGAATGAGAGGAGGAGGCTGAGGGTAGCCTGAAAATTAGCTGGGTATCATCGTGTAGCACTGAGAATTGGGGCAGAGAGCAGTGGTGTGGTTGGCTAGGAGTGCCAGTTATTGGTGGAACAACCAGGGAGAGAGGTTAGATCCATGGGGGACACCACAGGTAGAGAAAACGATATCAGAGAGGAAGGACCCAAGTTGGACCTTGGAGGATCGGTCGGAGAGAAAAGAGGTCAGCCACGCCAGAGCCTGACCAGTGATTCCCAGGTTATCACAGAGACGTTGAGCAGGATGGCATGGTTGACAGTATCAAAGGCAAAAGAGAGATCAAGCAAGATGAGGACGCACGGGGTGTTGGAGTCAAGGTTGGAGAGCAGGTCTTCACGGATGTTCAGGAGAGCAGTTTCCGTGCTCTGGCAGCTCTGAAGCCAGACTGATGGTCATGGAGACAACCAACAGATTCAGTGTGGAGATTAAGCTGGGAGATGGTCAGTTTCTCCAGGAGCTTGCCCAGGAAGGGAGTGATGGAGATAGGGTGATAATTAGCCAGGCAGGAGGGGTCGGCAGAGGGTTTCTTAAGAAGAGGGTGCACAAGGGAGTGCTTCAGGAGGGATGGGAAGACTCCAGTGGAGTGATTGCAGAAGTCAGCCTGGGCAGGAGCGAGGGAGTAGATGTGCTCCTTGATAGTTTTGGAGCAACAGGGGTGAAACTGTTTCGACGAGACTTTCATAGATCGGACTTGTCAAGAAACCGCGTCTGCAGAGAAGAGGGGAAAGGCAGAGAAGGGGGAGGCGGGGTTGCTGCAGAAGGGCCAGAGGAAGAGCAGGGAATGGAGGGAGGGAGGCGATAGGAGGAGAGTGAGAACAGGATGTCCTGTGTTTTTGAAATTAAGTGAGAAGCCAATGCCATGCATAGGGCCTGGGAAGGTACAGGAGAGATAGAGACTGCAGCAGGATTGGCTAGTTCCTTGCAGATTTTAAAGAGTTCAGCCGAGTTGTTAGTTGCCACAGAGATGCAGGCTTGGATATGAGCTCTCTTCCCCATCTCTGAAGGAGAAACAGGTACGGATATATACATTTTGAGGGAAGGTCAACTGTTGCTGGAGGGTGTCTTCATAGCACCTGTTCGACATGAGGATACCACCATCAAGGCAAGATATTTTGTCACCATGGTGAGCAAAGTCACATTACTAGGATGCGCTGCAGCAGAGGCTCTGCACATCGTGAACTTTGCTTTTGGAGTGTACGTATAGGACATTCAATCCCTGCTGCCTCGATAAGCAAAAGTGTTCACAGGCATAGGAAGATTCACAGGAGATCCAGTCTGCCTTCGCATTGACACAACTGTACAGCCGACAGCCTTAAAGAACAGATGAGTACCATTCCATTTAAAGGCAATGGTCGACAAAGAACTCGAGAACCTAGTCAACATGGACATCATCAAGGAGGTAGAAGGATCGGCCCCATTGGTCTTCCCAATGGTAATTGCCAACAAACCCAGACAACTGGACTCCATCTACATACGTGTGGATATGTGCCTCCAAAATAGAGCGATCAAAGGAGAAAGACACATCAACTCAACGCTTTATGACATTCTAGCTGACCTACAGGGGGGAAAATGTTTCTCAAAACTGGACTTAAGATCGGGATGTAACCAGCTGGTGTTAGACCCAGCCTCCCACTACATCACAACATTTACAACACACCCAGGCCTGTATAGATACAAGTGCCTCAACTTTGGCATTTCTCGGGCTGCTGAGGTGTTTCAGAACATGATCCACGGTGTGCTGGCAGGACTAAAGGGAGCCATCAATATGAGTGACTGCATCATGGTCTACTCCAGCTTGGAACAAAAACATTTAGAGAGGCTATGGAACGTCCTGTGGCGCATCCATCAGCTTGCTCTGCATCAAGATAAGTGCGCATTTTTGAAAAGGAAGATCGAATTCTTCTGATTCGTATTTCAGGAAAACAGGATCTCTCATGATCCAGCAAAAATAAAGGACATCCAGGAGGCCGGACCTCCTTCTACTGTTTCGGAAGTACGCAGCTTTCTCGGTGTGGTCACGTACTGCAGAAGATTCCTGCGTAACTTAGCTTCCCTGTCTGAGCCACTTTGTAATCTCAATAAGCTAGACTGCACCTGGAAATGGACCGCCGTGGAATACAGAGCTCCTTCGAGGAGATTAAGAATGCAATCACACCAAAAGACACCAGGCAATTCCTTAACCCGAATAGAAAGGCAGAAATCATTGTGGACGCCAGCCCATTTGGTCTTGGGGCAGTCCTAACGGAGCCTGGTTACTGTTGGAATGCCCGTTCCATTGTCTTTGCGAGTAGACCTCTCTCTGCCACTTAACAGAGGTACTTGCAGATTGAGCGCAAAGCTTTAGCCAAACTCTGGAGTTGCCGATACTTCCATTTTACACTGAGCACAAGCCCCTTCTCCTAATACTGGTTGGCTCATCCTCTAAGCCTCCTGCTCGGATTGAGAGGTGGCTGCTGCCCTGCAAGAATACGACCAGTGCTTTAGGTGGGCCGGGGCCTGCCGGGTCTGGGCCCCGGCAGTCTCCAAAAAGTGGGGCTGAGCCGGGGCCCTGCCGTGGCCCCCAGTCCCACTGCACGCAACATTGGTGGGATGCATTATCCCATCGCGGCCAGAGCCGCGACGGGAGATGCGCCTGCCATGAAGTCAGGCTAGCTGACAGAAGTGGCAGCCAACTGCAGCAATGCTGTGCCTGGCTGCCACTTCCGTCAGTTATAGTAACTGCCTTTGGTGACCCCTCGCGCGAGGGCTCACCAGAGGCAGTTACTGTCCCTTTGTTTCCCCAGGTCGCCAAGGCGTCTTTAACCCTCGGTGAACCTGGGGATTCCTTGAGGTTTATAAAAGATGGCTTGAAAAGTACACAATTCAAGCCATCTTTTATAAAGCTTTGCCGACGGACAATTTTGTCCGTAGTCAAAGCTTTATAAAAGATGGCTTGAATTGTGTATTTTCAGAGCCATCTTTTATAAACCCGAAAACATGGCCTGAAAACTAGGCAAACCGTTTGGTACAGACACAAATATATATGCATGTTATATATCTGTGTGCGTACCTTACTATGGTTTGTGTACTTTGCAGGCCATCTTTTCTAAACATAGAAATATGTAACATATGTAACATATTTCTATGTTTAGAAAAGATGGCCTGCAAAGTACACAAACCATAGTAAGGTACGCACACAGATATATAACATGCATATATATTTGTGTGCAGACCTTACGATTTGCGTGCTTTTTAGGCCACGCCCCTCCCAGAAGCCACGCCCCCAAATGAGGGCCCCCTCTCGATTTCTTACCCCACTTAAAGCCCTGAATACGACCTTGAGCTGGTGTACCACCTGGGGAACGCTAATGCTGCAGACTACCTCTCCCGACACCCCGTGGAGGCGAGACAACAGGAAGAAGATGAAGAAGGAAAGGAAACAGAGGAATTTCTGCATACCTTCCCGTCAGCAGCAAAGCCCACCTCGATGTCCCTCGGAGAGATACAGGAGGTGTTGTCAAATTATGAATGTTTCCAGCTATTGCAGTCAGCCGGGACTCTAGGAGAACAGATACGAGTCCTGGAGAAATAAAACAGGTGCTCACAGGACGCAAAAGAGTGCTTGAACAAATGTGGTATGTGCGCACCGAACTAACGTTTATGGACAACAGCCCGGTCCTCAGAGGGTCAAGAATGGTGAACCCCTCTAGATTAGAGCTGTGGGTGCTGGAACTTGCACACAGAGGACATCAAGGAGTGGCCAAAACAAAGGCTATGCTCCGGATGAAAGTCTGGTTTCCAGGCCTTGAAGCGAAAGTGGAGGATTTTGTTCACGCCTGTGTGTGGTGTCAAGCGGCACTGCCCCACTAGAAAGAATGCTACATCGAATCCATGGACAGGAGCAATGTTCCTCAGGGAAAAGTACACATGAATTTTGGATCAACCTGCTGAGACACCCATTTCATAGTTCTTGTAGACCAAAGGTCAAGAAACCCGGAAGTAGAGTTCATAGAATCCACCTCACTTGAAGATGTGATGCCTGTTCTAGAAACGGTATTTGCCACCCATGGACTCCCCTACGAAGTCTGCACAGACAATGCCCTGCCAATCCAAAGCAGAGGGTTCTCCGAATATCTCCAGTGCCTGGGAATATGGCACTGAATGAAGGCCATAGCCCAGAGCAAATGGTGAGGCGGAAAGGATGAGCACCCTCAATAAGTTATTCCGCATTGCACACAGACAGGCCGAGTTTAAACGGCTGGCCCTGTAGCAGTTTCTGTCGGAATATCATACCACTGCGCACTGCTCGACAGGGGTACAGCCGGTGGAAGCCCTCTTCCAGCGATGCCCGAGAGGACTATTGCCGGATCATTCAACCAGTAGTCCTGGTACAATAAATGAAGAACTGGTGCTCAAACAAAGGAAGAGAACAAATGAGAGCGAAAACATCAGAAGGGGGTTGTGAGATCAACACCTGGAGGTAGGAGACAAGGTGCTGATACGCTCCAGACATCTGAAAGGGAAAATGTCCTTAACCCACGAGCCTACCCCACCGGAGGTAATGAAGACAAAAGGAACTATGGTCACCGACTCTGATGGCCGAGCCACAGTAACAAGAAACTCCAGTTTCTTCCGAAGGATAGGCAGGACGACTGGAGATGGAAGTGATGACAATACAAACAGACCCATGAGACTGGTTCCCCCTTTGTCCAGTGATGATGATGACGGCCTAACAGATCAAGGAGTAGGGACGAGTTTGAGCGGAGAAGTGTTGGGGTGCAGAAGGCGCTACCCCATGAGTGACCGCTACGGGTAGCCAGACTACCTGAAGGACTTTGAGGTTAATCTCCCTTGATGGATGTGTTGTGGCAGTTGAATAAAGGTGTGTACTACAAATATGCTTATGTTACAAATTACTTGTTTTCACCAGTTGTGGGCCAAAATGGGAATGTTGTTTATGTCATTTAATTATGCAAAAGGAGAAGTGTGGTGTATGCCCCTTTAAGCGTCTCATGACGAGTTAGGTCAGGAAGCATGAAGGAATAAAGGGAGGACGCCTGTGTCACGTGGTTAGTGAGCACAGGGCACTCGCAGCCAGCAGCAATGGCTATATGTGTCTTTGTTCTACAGGTGGGTAGGCTCACCGGGGCGAGACCATACCTCACCACAATGCTTAGCCAATAGGTTCCAGGACAAAGTCCCGTTTTGTGGCAAACCGAAAATGAATCTTTTAATTTCTTTTCATTTTTTCTTTTTTTCGGTGTGCGCAGAGCATCTATCAGCTGATAGGACAGTACACTGCAAAGAGGAAACTGAAATACGACCAATAAAAGTATACCCTCTATTAAGTTGGAAAGAAATTAGGTTTTGAACTACAAGTGTGGCTGAAACCTATAAATTAGATGATTGAGGTCTTAAGACACGTGAAATGACTTTTAAGTCCACCACGGGCTCGGTGCAGTAAATTGTACATGGCATGCAGGCTTTTACTGGAAGCGGGGTGATTTATGGCAGTCTGGAAGCTAGCGGGGTTCCACGGGCTGCCCGCAAAGAGGAGAAACAAGAGAGCAAATGTCAGCACACCCGGCCCGCTGCTTACTGCATGTTACAAGCGACCCAGTTCAAAAGAGCAGGGCGGCGCGGTGAGAGCATTTACACCTCTAAGGAACTGACTTGGGAAAGCGGGGAGGGGCTTGTTGTTTTAACATCGTCGTCTCTGTAGCAGAACATGCATCAGCAGAAAAGAAGCCCGCCACCCGGCCTTTATAATACACAGTGTTAAGTATGTTTTTTTTGTAAAAAGAGGCCTGATTTTCTTCGGCTTCAGCTGGCTGGAAGGTTTATGGATGTATGCAGCTCGTATGCATTTTTTTGACGTCGAGACTGGGCTGGAGACGTGTTGGCCGACAGGAGACTGGAAATGAAATTGCAATATTTCAGAACGTGTCATAAATCTTGCTGCACGTCCAGCCACTGCTCTGGAGTTATTGCTTGTGCAATCTTTCCCCGGCTGACCAATCATGTCTGCCCAATCATGGCTGCGTGAGCTGACTGTCAAGACTGCACGTCATATTTAAATTGATATACATTAGCACATTGATTACTGCTTAGGCTGCAGAGCTGGGGAACGCCAGTATTAACCTCCTGCATGTGGACAGCCGGCCTACATGAATCAGAGACATGTGGATAAGCCGGTTATTCCCCATATCGGAGTCCCACAGGCAGGGGCGTTGCTCGTGGCTAGAGCTCATGACAAGTTTAGATGTCACATAACTATATCATATGAACTAACGCGTCGCGTTGTGCTTTGGAGCGTTGATATTGCATGCTATACTGCTCATACTCATTTGGAAGTACTGCGCTAACATGTAGCTATGCCGCCACTCCAAAGTGTGAACATTCATCTCATAGTGCTATGTAATACTTTGAGGTTATATAAGACAAAGGAAAGCCTTTTGACAGGACAGCCAAAGACTTTATGTGGATTGAGAAATTGTCTTTAAGCAGCAGCTGGAGAGCTCCCCGTTTGCCACATTAGCCATACAGTCACTTGCTGCTGGTTGTTGAGCTGACAAACTGACAGGGGATAGCTAGTGGGCTTCAAAGGTGGTGGGATGTAATAACTTTAAATATACAATGTAGCGAACAAGCTTGAACTTGACCAGGAGGGTGGGGGGGTATTAAAAAATAACCAGAAAACTGCATATGTTTCTTAGTGATCTAATGGGCTACTGAATACTGTACCGCTAATAAGCTGTGGACAGAGACAGGCAGGCGGGATACAAATAGCCAAATAACATAACATACATGTGTTCAAAGATCATCATGGGGCTTTCCTCATCAATATATGCCAGTGTTACACCCACTGTCACCTTGGTGTGCCCAAAGACAATGTTGAGAGTCCCCTGCCACATAATATGCTAGCTTGCCACTGTATATTACAAGGCTTTCCTCATCCATATATGCCAGTGTTGTACCCATCATCACCTTGGCATGCCCAAAGACACTTTTGTGGGTCCTCAACCATATAGTATGCTAGCATTGCCACTGGAAACATTTTGATGCTACTTGAGGCCAAAGTTTATCATGAGGCTTGCCTCTTAATAGACATGACTGTTGCACCCATCAACAACTTGGCATGCCAAACCACACTTTTGAGTACCCAACTACATATTATGCTAGCCACTGCAAAAGATGTTCATGCTAATTGTGCCCAAATACCATCATGAGGCTTTCCTCATCAATATATGCAAGTGTTGCACCCACTATCGCCTTGGCATGCCCAAAGACACTTTTGTGAGTCCCCAACCATATAGTATGCTAGCAATGCCACTGGAAACATTTGCGATGCTACTTGAGCCCAAAGTTTATCATGAGACTTGGCTCTTAATAGACGCCACTGTTGCACTCAACAACAACTTGGCATGCCCAACCACACTTTTGAGTACCCAACTACATATTATGCTAGCCACTGCAAAAGATGTTCATGCTAATTGTGCCCAAATACCATCATGAGGCTTTCCTCATCAATATATGCAAGTGTTGCACCCACTATCGCCTTGGCGTGCCCAAAGAGACTTTTGTGAGTACCCAACCATATAATACGCTAGATTTTCCAGTGGAAACATTGTCCATTCTACTTGTGCCGAAATACCATCACAAGGCTTTCCTCATCCATATATGCCAGTGTTGTACCCATCTTCACCTTGGCATGCACAAAGACACTTTTGTGGGTCCCCAACCATATAGTATGCTAGCATTGCCACTGGAAACATTTTGATGCTACTTGAGCCCAAAGTTTATCATGAGGCTTGCCTCTTAATAGACATGACTGTTGCACCCATCAACAACTTGGCATGCCAAACCACACTTTTGAGTACCCAACTACATATTATGCTAGCCACTGCAAAAGATGTTCATGCTAATTGTGCCCAAATACCATCATGAGGCTTTCCTCATCAATATATGCAAGTGTTGCACCCACTATCGCCTTGGCATGCCCAAAGACACTTTTGTGAGTCCCCAACCATATAGTATGCTAGCAATGCCACTGGAAACATTTTCGATGCTACTTGAGCCCAAAGTTTATCATGAGACTTGGCTCTTAATTGACGCCACTGTTGCACCCATCAACAACTTGGCATGCCCAACCACAATTATGAGTACCCAACCACATATTATGCTAGCATTGCCACTGCAAAAGATGTTCATGCTACTTGTGCCCAAGAACCATCATGAGGCTTTCCTCATTAATATATGCAAGTGTTGCACCCACTATCACCTTGGTGTGCCCAAAGACAATTCTGTGAGTCTGCCACCCCATAATATGCTAGCATTTCCACTGCAAATATTTTTCATGCTAATTGTGCCCACATACCATCATGAGGCTTGGCTCATCAATGTACGCCAGTGTTGCATCAACTATCAACTTGGCGTATATCCCTTGAAGGCAGTTTTTAACACTTTAAAGGAGTACTGAATGTCATCAATTAACTGGACGCTCAGTTCATATAAATAAATTGATTTGGTGTCTGAACTCCCCGTCGTGCTATGCTGCTGCACTCCATTGAGCATAGTAACCAGGACGTATGTACAGTTAACTATCCCATAAAGACCAATTTCTCTTAAGGACCTTAATTGCACCACATGCTAGACAAAAACATTCAGTATAAAAATGTTTCTGGAAAAGCAGAGGTTGCTGATTGGCTCATCTCCTTAAAATGAGCACCACCATCTACAAATCACAATCCCCAAATCTCCCAGAAACAAATAGATTCACCTACCCGTCCTTTATAATACACAGTGTTAATTATGATTTTTTTGTAAAAAGAGGCCTGATTTTATTCGGCTTCAGCTGGCTGGAAGGTTTATGGATGTATGCAGCTCCTATGCATTTTTTTGATGTCGGGACTGGGATTGGACGTGTTGGCTGCCAGGAGACTGGAAATAAAATTGCAATATTTCAGAATGGGCCTCATTACGAGTTTGGAGGTAGCCATGCCATTTTTAGCGGCATGGCTACCCCCAAACTCAGGTCCGGGTCCCGCAAAAGGGAACTTACAGGGCCATTCCGACCTTGGAGGGCCTGGTCATTCCCTTTCGCGGGACCCGGACCTGGTACGTCCCCATTACCAATTGAGCCCTCATAGGGCTCAATGGTAATGGGGAGGATGCTAACAACAGGCCTGTTAATGACAGGCCCATTGTTAGCATCCTGGACTGCTAGCGGGTCCCGCTCTGCACGTCTGGTCTGGCCAGGCATCCAGAGCGGGACCCGCTGCAGACCTCGTAATGTGGTGGCCCCAAATGAACGGTGCTGGTCCTTTACCAGCACCGTTCATTCTGCGGCTGCCAGCTTCTTAATGAGGCCCAATGTGTCATAAATCTTGCTGCAAGTCCTGCCACTACTATGGAGTTATTGCTTGTGCAATCTTTCCGGGCTGACCAATCATGGCTGCCCAATCGTGGCTGCGTGAGTTAACTGTCAAAAACTGCACGTCTAATTTAAATTGATATTTAAAGCACATTGTTTACTGCTTAGGCTGCAGAGCTGGGGAACGCCAGTATTAACCTCCTGCATGTGGACAGCCGGGTCTGCATGATTCGAAGACATGTGGACACACCGCTTATTCCCCATTTCGGAGTCCCACAGGCCGGGGCGTTGCAAGGTTTGTAAAAGATCCGGGGCTAGAGCCCATGACAAGTTTAGATGTCACATAACTATATCATTTGAACGCATGCGTCGCATTGTGCTTTTGAGGTTTAATATTGCATGCTATACTGCTCATACTCATTTGGAAGTACTGCGCTAACACGTAGCTATACTGCCACTCCAAAATGTGAACATTCATCCAATAGTGCTAGGTAATACTTCAAGGTTAGATAAGACAAAGAAAAGACTTTTGACAGGACAGCCAAAGACTTTCTGTGGATTGAGATATTTTCTTTAAGCAGCAGCTGGAGAGCTCCCCGTTTGCCACATTAGCCATACAGTCACTTGCTGCTGGTTGTTGATCTGACAAAATGACAGGTGGTAGCTAGTGGGCTTACAAAGTGGTGGGATGTAATAACTTTAATTATACAATGTAGCGAGCAAGATTGAACTTGACCTGGATGGTACGGGGGAGGGGTTATTCAAAAATAACCAGAAAACTACATAAGTTTCTTAGTGATCTAATGGGCTACTGAATACTGTACTGCTAATAAGCTGTGGATAGCAACAAGCAGGCGAGATACAAATAGCCAATATAACGTAACATACATGTGTTCAAAGACCATCATGGGGCTTTCCTCATCAATATATGCCAGTGTTACACCCACTATCATCCTGGTGTGCCCAAAAACAATTTTGAGAGTCCCCTGCCACATAATATGCTAGCATGCCACTGTATATTACAAGGCTTTCCTCATCCATATATGCCAGTGTTGTACCCATCTTCACCTTGGCATGCCCAAAGACACTTTTGTGGGTCCCCAACCATATAGTATGCTAGCATTGCCACTGGAAACATTTCGATGCTACTTGAGGCCAAAGTTTATCATGAGGCTTGCCTCTTAATAGACATGACTGTTGCACCCATCAACAACTTGGTATGCCCAACCAAAATTTTGAGTACCCAACCACATATTATCCTAGCATTGCCACTGCAAAAGATGTTCATGCTACTTGTGACCAAATACCATCATGAGGCTTTCCTCATCAATATATGCAAGTCTTGCACCCACTATCACCTTGGCGTGCCCAAAGAGACTTTTGTGAGTACCCAACCATAAAATATGCTAGATTTGCTACTGGAAACATTGTCCATGCTACTTGCGTCCAAATACCATCATGAGGCTTTCTTCATCAATATATGCAAGTGTTGCACCAACTATCAGCTTGGTGTGCCCAAAGACAATTTTGAGAGTCCCCTGCCACATAATATGCTAGCATTGCCACTGTATATTGAGAGGCTTTCCTCGTCCATATATGCCAGTGTTGTACCTATCATCACCTTGGCATGCCCAAAGACACTTTTGTGAGTCCCCAACCATATAGTATGCTAGCATTGCCACTGGAAACATTTTCAATGCTACTTGAGCCCAAAGTTTATCATGAGAATTGGCTCTTAATAGACGCCACTGTTGCACTCAACAACAACTTGGCATGCCCAACCACACTTTTGAGTACCCAACTACATATCATGCTAGCCACTGCAAAAGATGTTCATGCTAATTGTGCCCAAATACCATCATGAGGCTTTCCTCATCAATATATGCAAGTGTTGCATCCACTATCGCCTTGGCGTGCCCAAAGAGACTTTTGTGAGTACCCAACCATATAATACGCTAGATTTGCCAGTGGAAACATTGTCCTTTCTACTTGTGCCGAAATACCATCACAAGGCTTTCCTCATCAATACATGCCAGTGTTGCACCCATTATCACCTTGGCATGCACAAAGACACTTTTGTGGGTCCCCAACCATATAGTATGTTAGCATTGCCACTGGAAACATTTTGATGCTACTTGAGCCCAAAGTTTATCATGAGGCTTGCCTCTTAATAGACATGACTGTTGCACCCATCAACAACTTGGCATGCCAAACCAAACTTTTGAGTACCCAACTACATATTATGCTAGCCACTGCAAAAGATGTTCATGCTAATTGTGCCCAAAAACCATCATGAGGCTTTCCTCATCAATATATGCAAGTGTTGCACCCACTATCGCCTTGGCATGCCCAAAGACACTTTTGTGAGTCCCCAACCATATAGTATGCTAGCAATGCCACTGGAAACATTTTCGATGCTACTTGAGCCCAAAGTTTATCATGAGACTTGGCTCTTAATTGACGCCACTGTTGCACTCATCAACAACTTGGCATGCCCAACCACACTTTTGAGTACCCAACTACATATTATGCTAGCCACTGCAAAAGATGTTCATGCTAATTGTGCCGAAATACCATCACAAGGCTTTCCTCATCAATATATGCCAGTGTTGCACCCATTATCACCTTGGTGTGCCCAAAGACAATTTTGTGATTCTGCCACCACATAATATGCTAGCATTGCCATTGCAAATATTTGTCATGCTAATTGTGCCCGCATACCATCATGAGGCTTGGCTCATCAATGTTCGGCACTGTTGCATCGACAAATCAACTTGGCGTATATCCCTTGAAGGAAGTTCTTAACACTTTAAAGGAGTACTGAATGTCTTCAATTAACTGGACGCTCAGTTTATATAAACAAATAGATCTGGTGTCTAAACTCCCCCGTCGTGCTATGCTGCTGCACTCCATTGATCATTGTAACCAGGATTTATGTACAGTTAACTGGCCCAAAAAGACCAATTTCTCTTAAGGACCTTAATTGCGCCATGTGCTAGACAAAAGTATTCAGTACAAAAATGCTTCTGGAAAAGCAGAGATTGCGGATTGGCTCATCTCCCTAAAATGAGCACCATCATCTACAAATCACAATCCCCAAATCTCCCAGAAACAAATAGATTCACCTACACATTATTAAAAGACATACAACCAGCCTGAAACTTAAGAACATACCCACCAAATCACAAATAGAATACAAAAATACTTAAGGGCTGACGTGCAGGTGATCCTGCAATATGGATCCAATACTGAACACACACAGTACCTGGAAACATTTTATTCTGAATGTTTAAGTCTTAAGAAAAAAGGATATGGTGATTATCAGAAATCTCAGAAATTGGTATAAACATACTGAAATCGGTATGTTACAACACACAGATCTCCACAGCAGCCACTCAATCTGCTGAGCTACCCCATTCGTTTCACTCTCTCCTGAGCTCCAAGATATAGATGCAGGCTTGAAAGCTATCATTGGAACTCCTTTGGTTGTAGAAGGGGTGAAAGGAGGTGTTGCCCAGTGCAGTTTGTTTGTTAAAACAAACAAAGAAGGCCTAATTTAAGGACCTTGTTAGGTCAATGTCAGTCTTTTGCATGAAGCATAAGTGATGAGTCAGTAAAGCATTTCATTCAGATTCACAAATATGATGAATCCTCTGGGTTATTAAACAAATATAAAATTCCTATAAGCCTCAGACTGAGGCTCGAAAATAGTTGCATAATTCACCTTCAGATTAACTTCTTTTCACTGCAGGCGCCTCAATTTAAAGCTAATTGGAGGTATCCCCCTTCGCTTTCTTTATAGCACAGTTCAGATGAACACACACAAAAAAATGAAGTGTGAAGGTCCACGGTCCCCAGCACAAATTCATCCCTTGCTTGATGACTGCAATTTTACATGACCCACATACGAGGGTATATTCAGGGAGTGTTGTCCCTCTCCCAAGCCAAGTGACTACTCAAGACTGCTGCAGCACCATGTACTGCTGCTGCCGGGCGCAGTGGGGGTGGGGAGTCATAGACAGCATCACCGCAGCACAGTGGGCTGGTGGTGGAGGCCGTGGCCAGGCCCTGGCACAGACCCACCTGTGAAACCAAGTAGACAGCAGAACGAAGAGGTGCTTACCCGTTACATGCGGCACTTAAAAAAGCTCATGAAATAAAGAAATTAATTAATGTCTATAGGACTTTCTTTTTTTGACAAAAAATAAGTGCAAGAGTTAGTTTGTGGGGTCACATGTTCTAAATTGAAATAGTGTCATCATTTTCAGAAAACAAAACAACACTGAGATGGCACCATGCCAAAACCACCAGAAGTCACGCCTCGAACCGAGTTTAAACCATATTCCGTGTATTGCTAATTTGTCATCACATTGCGTGTCCACTGACCATGCATTCCGTAGGAACAATTTATAATATAGATAGAAGTATTTACATTACCTATCAAAATCATACTTAGAATAAATCAGAATTTCCTCTGATTTATTTCTGTGTAAATAGAAATCTCATTGCAAAAGCATAACAATGTAAACAAGTTGGCTAAGGCTTGTAGAAAAGAAATATATTTGTTTGTTGATCTTCCGGCAGCTCGCGTAAAAGTAGCCCAAATAAAAGGTGCAACACATGCTGCAGGTGCTATACCTGGAGAGCCACTAGTGATTGGCTTTGTCATGATTGTTTAACAAGTGAGGCTGAAGCCGACATAGTAGGGCCCACACTAAAAGAAGGAAGGGGGCCTGTTCTGCCACCGGCCAAATGTGAGGAATGACCGAGCATAGTGAGGGAGGGCAAACTAATCAAGGGGGATGTTTGGGGGGGATCACCTCCCGAGAATTAAAAAAAAAAAATAATAGGTTGAAATAGTGCACTTTCTGTTATAATTGAGGTGAAAAGACACACAGATTACAATAAGTTTTGTAGGGTAAAATATGAAAAATCCTTTCGAAACCAAGTCATCAACAATGCACAGGAGCATTCTCAAGCTCATTTTCATAATGCTTTTCCCCCACTATATACCAGTACTCTGCAAGTGTAAAAAATATATGTATGCTGATTCTGCCCACACATTACATTCTGGTGCACCTATATATGCCTGTATTCCCACATATGAAAATTCTCCTGTTTGCTTTGTCCATAATTCCAATAATGATACTATAGCAAAACATGCTTATTCTGGCTCTTCCAATATATGTCAGTATCCCCACGTAATAAAATACTACTTCTGTTGGCTTTACCTTAATGCCATTAAGAAAAGTCATTCGGCAGTAAGAAAACATATCCTTGCTGACTATACAAATCTCCCGCCCCCTCCTCCTATGTTGTAATTTCTCCCTAACAACAGTAAAAAATATCATGCTACCAGTGTACCAGATTTTGCGGTGGGAGTATTTTACTCCCTATGTTCAAACTGTAAGAGTAAATGTGATTGTAAGAAAGTAAACATTTTATTTTCTCCTTTGCAAGAGAGTAAAATGTATTTGACATCCAGCCGACGTGTGCAAAAACTGTATGGAAATCATTACTATGTCGCAGCTTTCTGCATTGTGACAGAATACACCTTTCATTATTTCTGTAAGGTCTGGCCATTTGATTTCTCCTGTTTATGTTTAAATGTTGAAAACACAAAAATCTAGCCAATTAAATAGTAAAGAAAACATTAATTGTATTGTGTGTTTGAGGTTTGATAGCAGAATTGTCTTTTGATGTTTAATGAAAGTCCTCATTTCCTGGAGCTATTACAACCTAATGGTATGCCAATGTTATGATACAACAGTGCAGGGAGGCAAGGACCCCATGCTAAATTATATATCTAATCTCATGGTCAAATAGTTATTGATATAGCGCTTTTCGCAAAGCGCTGTACATATAGCATATATATATCACAATTATCACCAAACCGAAGTCGGTACTCCTTTATCAACCTCGAAAGGATGAAATGCTGAGTTGGTCTTGCCAGGATTCAAACCTGCAACCTACAGACCACGCACAGATTGCAGCAACGAGGGCTCAACCAGCTGAGCTATCTTATTGGCTAACGTCCTTCAGATGTCGATTAACTGAGAATCGACTGAGGTATAATAATCACAGTGCCTAGATGTCGGACGAACCAAGTATGAAGCGCTACATAACATATCTGGATCATCACAGGGACATGTTTTGCTGAGTTTCTATTTCAATTACAAATGTAACTTTTATTTGTTATTTTAACAGTGCTTGCACTTCCTAGAGAGTCAGGTTTTGGATGTTTTAATTGTAGTCTTGAAGATGTGAGAGGCTAGAACACCAGTGATTGGTGTAATGGCAATCAATCACCCTTGAGAAAAGACTCAGCTGCCCCTGACCGATTATAGTAATGTACCACATTGACTGCATGGAGATTGAATGTATGTAAGCTTGTGTTATGCTTGATTTATGCTTGATTCAAAATGGCGCGGACGTGCAATGCATTCTGGGAGCGCTCTGAGCCATGTTGGATATTTACTTCACACCGCAGTGAAAGGCTGCACACATTTTGCTGAAGTGTTAGATTCACAGTGTTGAGACAAACATGCTTTTCCAAACCTGGTATGCGGTCAAGGCCATTTCTGCTGGGAAAGCTAACGTTGTTATGGCTTGCTATTGTTCTCTGTGGAGCGTGTTTTTAGAGCAGGGAGGCCCTGCATTCCTTGGGGGTTGCTCTCGATTGACCCAGCTGGCAAACGACGGCTGTTCCTCAACTGCGCAGGTGCAATTTCCAGAAGGTTCGAGAATTAACTCCCTATTGTGGAGTGTGTATATATGTATGTGTATATATGCGGAAACCCAGAGGGGGTCAGGTGAGACTTCAGCCAGAGAAGGACGCTCTGTCTGGCCTGTGAGCTGTCGTACTCTCGGCCTGGCTGTTCCCGGGGTCTTCCAGCCGCTTCTGGACGAGATGAGGACGGTGATGTATTTCTTTTTGACTTCTTTATTTCTTCTGTGATCTATGTCCATATTATTTTTATGAGTTATTTCTATGTACTTGTAAGCTTTGAATAAATAGCCGTAAAGAGCTGATTTATCTTCTAAGAGCGCGTGGTTGTGAGTTATTGTGTCTGTCTGTTTTTGGTCCAAAGTACTTGCTCCATAACTGCATTGATGATTTATGGTTGTTTCATGCACTTTTCGGGGAAGAGCAGTACAGCTTGACCGTGCAAAGTACTGATTTTACACACTGTTTTTATAATTAGAGTGTAAATTAAATTATAAGTGTAAAAATGATCTGCCTCCGCTTGATTATGCACACAGCGCAGGAACTCTGAAAAATACAGTTGTGAAATACTGATTTGCTTTCACTGGAAAAAAAGCATAATTTGTTACAAAATGTTAATTCTCAATTGCAATTTATTTTACCATTTTATTACTTATACAATCCTAAAATGCTAGGAAAATAAATATGCACATTGCTTCTGTTTGCTCCATGAGCATTAACACAGCAGAATCTAAATGGAAATACACCATTCCTTTAATTACAGTGTGCAGTTTCTTTTTTTGAAAGGCTTCAGAGAAATACATTCTGTTTCAGAGGCTTTTATCAATGGCATCCATGTAGATAACAATCAAAAGAAGCGTTCTGGTTTGTGTCAAGTAACCTGACCTTTGCACTGCCCTCTGCTCTAAACGTGTGTGTAAATGTACACAGGAAAATAATGAAGCTGTCGTATTTACAAGATGTTCATGCGTAAAAAGGCCTAGTACACAGCTTATCTGAATGCCTGCATGCTACAGTAAAAAATATTGCCTTGCAGGCTGCACAAATGTCCCACACCAATGTAAAAACACTTATGTTGGTTTTAGCCTTAACACCAGTTACAAAATGCAATGCCACACTAAGAAAACATGTACTTGCAGGCTAGCCGGTAAGATAGTTCAGCGAGATGAGCGCTCGCTATTGAGATCTGTGTGTGATTCGCAGGTTCAAATCAATGCAAAACCAACTCACCCATTCATCCTTCTGAGGTTGATAAATGAGTATCAACTTCGGTTGGGTGATAATTGTATGTAAGTATGTTCTTTGTACAGTGCTTTTTGCGAAAGCGCTATATAAATAACATATCATTACACAAATCCCGCCATACAACAACACTCACTCATGTTATACTCATGTTGTATTTAGCCTGTAATGCTAGTAAAGAATGTCATGCCACAGTAAGAAAATATAGCCTTGCGGGCTTCACAAATGCCCCCAACCCCTCCATGTAAGAAAACTTATGCTGCCTTTGACCTTAACAACAGTAAAAAAAAACATGCCAGGCCACAGTAAGAAAACACGCCCTCCCCCATGTAACAACACACATACTGTTGTCTTTGCCCTTAACGAGAGTACAAAATTCCATTCCACAGTAGGACCCAGCCAGCCCAACTGTTGTACCGTCCCCCCACTCCAACCCCACCTTCACATAATAACACTCAAGTTAGCTTTGCCCAAAAATTCCAGAAAAATATGACATGCTCCTGTCAAAAATGTTCATGCTCCATTGCCCCGCTGGACCACAGCCCCCCTAGACCGCACTCAAACACAGACACACACATTCATACCCCAGTCACTCACCCATGCCGCATATCTGTTATTCACACAAGCACCCAGAACATTTGCACTGCACTCTCATTCACACGCAAAGTTGCACTCATATACACCATTCACACTGCAATCATTCATATGCATGCACTTACAGGCCCCCCCTTGAATGCATTCATCTACTTAACACTCCTTCACATGCAAGCACATCGCATACATTCATACATGCATGCATACAATCCACGCATACGCACAAGCAAAACATTTTTTGGTTAATGCTTATAATTGGTGGCTCGAGCCTTGTAAAAAATGGATCCAGCAGTTAAGCCTTTAGCTTCAGTACATCGGGAATCTACCGATGTGCCCTGGGCAGGCTTTTGTCCACTGCCTCTATGTTTGCTCTGCCAGCAGACTCAATAGAAGAAACAAGGGGATGGTAAACCCCAACCTATGTTTTAATTCCACTATGCATGCATATTTATTCATATTTTTATTGATGAATGATTTATATAGCACCAACTGGGGTCAGAACCACTTCAAAGTACTCAGATAATTAAACAGTTCAGCATATTATAAATTCCTTGCGTTAAGACAACCCTAGTTCCTGTTCTTCGTTGGATAAAATGCCCTCTACATTACACTCGGGAAACCCCTCTGGCTGGTGAGGGGCAAAGATATGTAAGCTGATCACACTGCAAAGTGTACTGCCTTTTGGTGAATGTAAGGTGTGGGCTTTTGGGGCTGGCTGGAATGGTGACGTGTGTTAGAACCTTGACCTTGCATCCCTCTCTTGGAGCTGAAACTTGATAGCCCATGCTTGCTCAGTTCACTGCATATCTGGCAGTAGAACTGCATTTCCACTGTGAAGTTGTTAAAACTGATATAATATTGTTTTGTCCTCATTGTATATGTTGGCCTATGCCCAGTCGCTCTGCGAGAAAATCCGCATTGCAAGGTCGTAACCTTAAGTTAATCGAGCCTCCATTTTAGGTCAAAGCCGCCATTTTAGTTATCCGTGCAAAGTCACCCCATGGCCTAAAATGGCCGACCTGTGTTCTCTTGTTCTAACTTAACCTCTTCAACCTTTGTAGGAGAGTTAATGTCCAACCTGCCTGCAGGCTACATGTTAGGGTCATGTAGACTTTGTCCTTTGTTGACCTTGAGATCAGGGGATTACTTGAATCGGTGATGTTAACCTACAAGTATATAAAAACAATAACACTGTTAAAACATGTCATGTGAAACATCTGTTTGACCTGCATTAAAGCAATGTGTAAAGAGTGTAAAGTTAAACTCAGAGAATAATAGTGCTTGTTAGTAAATGTATTAAAAGGTAAACCGCATGCACGAGATATGTAAATTAGGAATGAACCTGGCGCGACCCTAGCCCAGTACATGATTAACTTGTAGGAGGCTGGACATCGTTATGAAGAAATTGTATAAATACGCTGATGTCCAGCTAGCAATTCCTGTTCACTACTCACATTTAACCTGCCGGTGGTCTCTGTGATGTACTGACGGCCAAATAGCTATTTGTGCACTTTGTTTTGTAAACTGTACAGTATTGCAATAAAGATTCTGGGAATCTTTACAAGCCCATGCTGGTGTATTTCTCTTTGCATGGGGTAAAAGCCTTAATATTGTATTTTTCTGATTCCACAGATGGCGCCCGAATAGGGACCCTCAAGATTGACTTTGTCTCGTTGAAGGTTGACTCGGCTATCGGACCGGGATCGGACAGTGTCAACAAAATGGCCCCTCTGGACGAGAAGTGAATTCCTCGGCGGAACAGCACGATCCGATCCCTGAACGGTGAGCTGTAGCCCGAGACGAACGTCTTGACGAGGGTCCATATATCGAGGTGGGTAAATTTGCCGAAATCACCAGACACGTGGGTCCTTAGAACTGTTCTTAGTAACCCGATCGGGCCTCCCAGTCCTTTGGTCAGGTGAATCGTGACCCGATTCTTAATCTAACCCTGACTATTTGAATTTGGTGCATTGTACTCGCGAGCACAATTATTTGGCCAGGTAACACCAGAACTCTGATATGCCTGGGAAAATGTCTGCCTGCTTCAGGGCATTATTCCGCAGCGACAGACAATCTTTGGAAATAGCCATCCCGCACCACAGGAGGGGTCGCCGGCATGTACTATGTACTGTAAGAAAGGCTTTGGTAGTATAGCATTTAATGACATTTGGCACAGACAGACCAGACATAATTCTAATCTTCGGTGGCCAACCAATGGTAGCTTTGAAATCCCTCGTATAGAATATTTAGAGTCTGTATTGGTAAGAGAAAAAGGCTAGACCTGCAGCATTTGACGCATTGCACAGTTGGAAAACAGAAGCTTTGCAGCAACAAAAGAGTAGAGAGAAGCATATGCACCGACATATGACGAGTGTCGAAAAGGCACGGTTATATGATCAAAATAAACAATTGGAATCAGTTAGGAACACGGACAGAGCGTTTCAATTAGGCATTCTGAAAATCTACACTTCGAAAGATTTTCATACGTCCGATGAATTGATTGACAAACTTTTGCATGAACGAAGGCCCGATGCCTCTGCACCACCCCCGTACGTCCCTCCTCCTGGTGCTTTGCCCCTTGCTGTTGTTATTCCTCCTCCTATAGTTCCTCCGGTCCTCCCTGCTGTTCTTCCCGTTTTTCCTCCAGCCGCCGCTCCTTTGCCTGCCCCCTTGCCTACACTCGTTGACATTCAGAATGTGCCTACTCTTCCTCTTCCAAGTGATTCCGTATCGCTTGCAGTAGACCAGGGAGCGGGATCAAGGGTTGTGACTCGTAATACTGTGTCCCAAGATAAAAAGAATGAATTGATTTCTTGGGCTAAACATTGTATGGAGAAGGGTGAACAAGCGGATGTTTTTTCCACACTCGAAAATTTAAAAGCTATTCCTGAGAAAAATGTTTTTATTGAAGGGTTAGGAATTCAATTGAGCATAATGTGGAATAGATTAAACAATGTAGATCTCCCACAAGGGTTACGGGATTTGAACGCCTTAGCATTGTCTAGAGATACTGCAGAGAAAGTATATGAGCATGTCAAGAGGATTTTTGTGTATAAGAAGGAGTTGGAAGAGTTACAGAATGAAGAAGTAGATTATGATAGTTTAGGTACTATGTTCTTACAGAAACGGTTTTCTCCTCGCTGTCAATTGATAGGTGAGAAAGCACGAATTTGTACAAAGGATGCGATAAGATGGATTTCGGATATGTCGATAACTCCAGATGAAGTATATGACACGTTGATCAGTATACGTTAGAAATGCAAAAGAAAGTGATTCAGGTTATGGTAGAATACCTGCAGAATGAGTGTGTAAAAACAAAGATTTGTTGTCCTGCAGAATTGTTGAGTGTTTATAAGAGAGCTTTTTCGATGGATACCTCTTTGACTGCCTTAGCGCTTGATTTGGCCCTGTTGCTTAGTAAGCGTTCGGAGCTGCCTACTTCTCAGTTGCCTATGAGAGAGGTCCCTCTGACATTTCTCCCAAAAGTTGAGATTGCGGCCGATGCTGCACGAGGTATACTCGCTGTGGACATTCCTGCACATTATGTATCGCAGTTTGTTCACGTCCCGTTCTCAAGACAGGAAGTGAACACCATAAAGCAATCTATTCCTGATATAAGAAAAAATCCGACGGGGTTCTATAAAGAAATAGAGTCTGTCTTACAATCATCGGTATTCACCTTAAGTGATACTGATTTATTATTTCCCATACTCCTGCCAGTTGATTTATGGAAACAGATTAGGACTGTAGATGATGTACCTGGGTTAGGAGATACATGGGATAACATGGTTAGGCTCGACAGAGAAAGTCCAGCTGGCGAGCGACCGCCTCAAGTGATATTAACTTTGCCCGATAGGATTATTGTCAAATTAAAAACTATAGTTCCTGAAAAAAGGATCATTTGGGACAAGCTTACGGCCTGTGTCCAAGGAAAGTCTGAGGGTGCCATCGAGTTCTTCAATCGGTTTGAACAGGTATTTTCGGATTTCCGTGGACAAGACTTAGGCACAGAGTCAGGGAAAAGGCTCTTTGTCGACAAATTTGTATGTGGATTGCTGCCTGACATCCAGTTACAGATTATGTCCTCCGAAAGTGCTTGGCAGGTGAAGTCTCAATCAGAAGTACTGCATATGGCTCAGTACTATGAAAATCGTGTAAATAATGAAAAGGAAAAACTTGAGAAAAAGAAGGGTGACCTAAAAACAAAAGTACTATTGCAACAGATTGTTAGAAACCCTAGAGGAGGTAATCAATTTAGAGGTCAATACATTCCACAGGGAAGTACGCCCTTGGAGCCGGTAACCATTAACCAGTGTGCCTATTGTCGACAGGAAGGTCACTGGCGCGCACAATGTCCGACCTTGCAGCAAAGGTCATTTGGGAACATGGGTAGACGATCCAGAGGTCGCCCAGGTGCAGGGGGCCCTGGCAGACGTCAGTTTGCACCAGAATCACAACAACCTCCTTCACAGGATAAACAAGTATCGAATGTGGATAATAGAAACATTTTTTATCACCCTTCTGCCGCGTACCTCTCTGAAGAGCTTCCTTTTGATGACATTCTGTTTCGTTAGGATTGCCTGAAACAGGATTTGGAACCAACACCTATTCCCGTTCATCAGAAAGGCCCATACATTGAGATGGCGGTGGGAAATAGGAAGCATCTATTTTTAATAGATACGGGAGCACAAAAGTGTTCCATTGACCATTCACGGGTTCCAAACATTCCCCTGTCAGGGCAGTCCAACGTTTTTGTAGGCACACCTGTAGTTTGTCCGGTCTCTTTGCCGGTACCGGTAACACTGGGTCTCTTCACGGAGCAGTGTCCATTTTTACTTACTACAAACTGTGGGGAGAATTTGCTGGGGTTGAATTTGTTGAAGGAATTGAATGCAGTAATATATTGCTCCCCGGACGGAGTTCGGTTAACAATTTCACCTCAGCAATCGCTCGCCTCTCAGTTTTTGACTCGACCTTTACCGACAGAATTCAGTAACATTCCGGAATGCTTATGGGCAATTGATGATAATGATGTGGGCATTCTTCAAATTGAACCTGTTAAAATTATTCTGAAACATGGAGTAAAATTGCCTCGCATCCCGCAATATAAGATCTCAGTTGAAGGCGAACAGGCTTTGAAATGTATAGTTTCTGATTTTGTACATCGTGGACTAATTGAGGAAATTACAGGTAGTGTGTGTAATAGCCCGATTTTGCCAGTATATAAAAAAGGTGATAATGAGATTCCTTTTCGATTTATAATTGATTTGCGTGCTATTAACAAAATTGTGGCTCCTCAATTTCCCATTGTACCTGATGTTACCACGATACTAACTATGATTCCGGCTTCTGCCACTCACTTTAGCGTTGTTGACCTTAAAAACGCATTTTTCAGTATTCCTATACGTAAGGATAGTAGGTATTTGTTCACGTTTACCCTAGGTGAACGCTCGTTAACATTCACTCGTGCACCACAAGGGTACACTGAGAGTCCAAGTATTTATAGTAGAGCATTGAAAGAGCAACTCGATACTCTCGAGTTGCCTACTACTTGCACGTTACTACAGTATGTAGATGATCTCCTCTTGGCTGCTGATTCTGAGAGGGCCTGTAAAGAAGGCACTGTGTTGTTGCTTTGTCATCTAGCAAAACATGGCCACAAAGCTTCACTCAAGAAATTCCAATATTGTTGCCAGGAGGTCGCCTATTTAGGCTATCTCCTGTCAAAGGAGGGAAGAAGGTTGACACCTGAACGGATAAAAACTATTTCTGGCATGTCTGTCCCAAATACGCAAAAGGAAGTTAACGATTAAGCCAATGCTGGCTTTCACAAAAAAGGGCATTTCTTTGCCATTGCCATGGACTTTGGAACACCAGACAGCATTTGATTTGCTCAAAACCGCACTGTGCTTGGCACCGGTTTTAGGAACTCTAAATTATGAAAAGGCCTTCGTGTTGTATGTGCATGAACATGATGGATGTGCTTTGGCTGTGTTAACGCAGGAACATGGAGGGAAGAATAGGCCGTGCGGCTATTTCTCATCCATCCTTGATCCTGTTGCATGCGCTTTGCCGAGATGTTTGAGAGCTGTCGCTGCTGCTGCTGCGTCTGTAAAACAGAGCGAGGGAATGGTCCTGGGTCATGTGTTAACCCTAATGGTACCTCACTCTGTAGATATTTTATTGAATAGAACTCAAACACAACACCTTACTTCTGCACGATTGACAAGATACGAATTGATCTTGTTTGCTCCCCACATTCAAATTCAGAGGTGTTGTGTACTAAATCCGGCTGAACTCTTACCTGTCCCGCAAGATACTGTTGATGGTGACGGAACGTCACACGATTGCCTTTACACTACAGAACAAGAGACTAAAGGTAGAATTGATTTGAAAGACACGCCTTTGAATAGCCCACAAGGAGAGCTATTTTGTGATGGCTCATGTTTCAAACTTCCGAATGGTACATCCACGGCTGCTTATGCCGTCACAACTTTAAGCACGATTGTGGAAACCAAAAGAATTATGAATAGTTCCGCGCAGGCCGCAGAAATTATAGCGTTAACTCGAGCTTGTGAACTTTCTGAAGGGCTTACAGTAAATATATATATACCGACAGTCAGTATGCCTTTGGGGTAGTTCACAACTTCGGCAGACTGTGGAAAGAATGAGGTTTCTTGACCTCACATGGCACGAAAATACAGCATGGCACTTTAATAGTGCAATTACTTTCAGCGCTCGCACTCCCTGTTCAGTTAGCCATTATAAAATGTACAGCACATCAAAAGGTTACAGACGATATAGGAAAAGGGAATGCTTTCGCTGATCAGATAGCTAAACAAACTGCTACCGATTTTAGTTCAGAAATGTATGCTGTAAGGGAAAATGTAAATGTTTGCACTTTTGGTGAAAGTATCGATTCTGTAAAAGACATTCAAGGAGATGCTACTGTAGAGGAGACCAACAAATGGGTCGAGGGTGCAGGGAGACTGGATGGTGATGGGTGTTGGGTGTAAACAAGGAGATGTACCCTTCCTAGTGTACGAAGCTCAAGGCTATAATACTTTATTGGTACAGGAGTATACTCCTGTCCATAGATTAGTGTATAGGTTGGTCTATTAAGTGGTAGATCCAAACCTGAGGAAAAAGGCATATTAACCTCTCACTGAGCTAAGACAAACCAGAGGGTAGCAAACAAGGGTTTTATTTGCTAATCGTACAGGTAAATATTCAGTACATAAAGCTTAGAAGAAGGTGTTGAAAAATGCAACATAGATGAACAAAAGGTAAAGACAACATATAATACCAACAATAAATACTCCGAAAAATGGAGAGAAGTGCAGTATTTACAACAAAGTGAACAAAAAATGCTGTATTAACAATATACAGATCAATCTTGAGCAAAGGTTTTTATCTTTCGTTTTTTGCATAACAGTGTACCAATTCATGTGAACACACAGGTCCTTTGTGAATAAATCCCAAGGTAAAAAAGTGGAAGGCGAGGGAGACTATACCATCGCCCAATTGTCATAAGGGTATCCTTGTTAAAGGAAAGTCTCTTAGTCAGGTATTGCTTTACAACAGTATGTGTTTCCAGGGTCCTATGGAGAATAAGATATCTTGATAGCCAACATGGCAGAGACTGAGTGAACAGAGTCTGATTCAGGCGGGAACAAATGCATGTGGCTGTTCCCGGATTGACACGTTTCGGCGGAAGTGCATTAAGGTAGCGTCCGCCTTCTTCAGGGCTCCGTAGGGGCGACCCTGCCGGTGCTGAAATCCCAAAGTCTCGGTCTTCAATCACCAAAGGGCAAAAGGGCTGGGCAAAGAAAGTACTCAATTGGGTCCTACTGGAAGGTGGGCAGGCCCAGGGCAGTAGTGGTAGTGTTGAGAGTTGTTCTGCAAGAACGCAAGTGAAAGTTCACTGGATGGTTAAAGAGCTGGGATGGGTGCGCAGAAAATCTTCATCAGCATCAGGTGAGATGTCTGCAAACAGTCCTAGGTGGATCCCGCCAATACAAAAAGTGGGGGCAATGTCAACGTTGGAATATATCCTCAGCCCTCCTGGGTGAAAATTACAGGGGCCCAATCTCGCAGTCAGGTGGGGCCTGGGTGTCACAGTACACCTAAGAGTCCCTACTCCAAGTCAAAAAGGATGTGGACTGTAGACCATCGCCACTTGTCCCAATTGCGTGTCTGTTTATTAACGTCTTGGAGGTAATTAGTTGTAAACTGCTCTCATCATTTGTAGATGATTGATTCAATCGACAATGGAGTCTTCATCATACATTGTGAGACGGCCGAAACAAACTGTGTCGACTTTTTAAGAACTACTCAAAACACTGCAAACAAAGCACAGGTCAAATATAAAAGAAAGGACTGACATTTTTGATTGACCCTTGAAATAATACAAGGGGCCTCATTACGAGTCCGGCGGTAGCCGTGCCGGAAAGAAACGGTAGGCTGCTGCCAAACCCGAAATACCATTCTGCCTCCATGATTTCCGGAATCACCGGGGCATTACAACCCCGGTGACACAGTAATTCCGGAGGCGGAATTCCGTAAATCCTCATGCCCATGGAGTCCCATGGGACTTCATGGGGATGGGGACAATGGTAACACTGGCTCCGTCTATGTCGGAGCCGGTGTTTGCATTTCCGCCTGCAGGCGGGTGGCATTACTCCTGCCAGGTCAGACCTGGCGGGAGTGACACCTCCCGCCTGCAGAACTCGGAATCAGCCGGTCCGCAAACAATGGTGGCGGTGGATTTACCACCACCGTTGTTTAAGGACCGGCTGACTCATAATGAGGCCCACAGTCTTAGTAAATTGCACATTTAAAGGTGGCACCAAGGTTTGGTCAAAAATTGAAATTAAAGCTTTTTTGTGTCTAAAAAAGTAAAGAATGTGACATTTTTATGTGAATATTATCACAGAACAATATGTTGGAACGATTGTATCTGAGTCTGTGAAAAGTGTATAGATCACTATGCATAGTCAATTAATAAATAAACCACTATGAAAATGCAGGTGGTGTTATGGGAAGTGTGTATGACATGATGGCCTGCATTATGTTTTTTGTTATAAGCTCATTATATGTCTCTTCCTGTGGTGTATAGCAGGGCTCCTCACAGGTGTTTTCAACCATGGTAACTGTAGATAGCCCGTATCAGAGACAACGGGTAGAAAGTACAATGGTACAATGTTGAACGGGACTGTTGATTGTTAAAGTGCTCATTCCTATTATGGTTGTGCTGGTGCCCTTTGTGTGATGATAAATGTTCATGATTACCTCCCACTATGACACTGGTGTGTCTGTACCTTTGAATGGGCCTGCACAGAAGAGTGCTGTGTATCCTGCTCACAGATGCATTTACAACAAGGCCTACTAGGCCCAGGCTGGCATTTTATATTTAATTAAGTGGTCATACTTTTATTTATGCTTGATATTTGCAAAAGTTTTATTGTTTGGGTGACATTTGTTAAAAAAAAACAGCATGCTTTAGGTATTTAGTGATTCAGTCATACAACTCTCACAGAAACATATGACAGATATAAAGCTATTTAGTCATTGTTATCTTCCAAAATGTTCTTTAATATGCAAAACAGGCAAAACCTCATTGGTTTTATTGGTGCCACTTCACATTATCTTTGGAGTGCTTTTTAATCAATACACACATACACTGTGTTAAAGGCATGGTCTAGTAAAAATGTTTATTGTCCCTACGGGTCGGCCATGTTTTTTTAAGCGTAAGTGGCTCGATTTTAGAAAACTTTCCTATGGACCTTACCCGAGTTTTCGTCCATTAAACACACGCGAAAACAAGCACCAGAGAGCCGCCATTTTCTGATAATCCTATCTTTTCCCCGATCGCCCTGGCTGACCTGCTTTTGCGGCACTAAATCAATTCCCTCGCCCCTGAGCCTGTCATCAGCAGACTCGTACCGCCCATTTCCCAACGCCAAAGCACGTCTCGTGTCAACATTCGCTGCGCTTCAGCTAATGACGTGTCGCCATGGAAATGGGAGGACGCCTCTCTCCTCAATAAGTATAAACAGACCGTTTCATAACACACAGTAGCCGATTTTCGATTCCATTCCTCTCTCTGTGTTACTTTGAGTATTCTGTGACTCGTTTCAGTGCTCTGGTCAGCTACCTTCGCCGCTTGTAGCCCGTGTGAACAGATACCAGTACCACCGCTATAAATTATTTTAGTTTGTTTAACACACAATGGCTACAATAATGCCCTACATGTACGAGCCCGAGTATACTGAGGAGGAACTATTGGAAAGGGAAGCACGCGAAAACGATGGGGATTCGGACGGCAGTTGGCAGGACGAATCAACAGATGAAGAGCCTGGGCCTAGTCGAATGGACGGCGTCTCCACCTGGTGCACATGCAATCGGTTCGAGCTAATGCCAACTGCGGACGAGAACTGCTGCTGCCGAGAAAACTCGGGATGCCTGGCCTACATTTCGGAAGGCGAGCCACGACCGCAATGCATCACCGAGCTGCCAGACTTCAGGGCAGCCTGCCTCACACGGGCCGTGTTGAGAATAATGATGGTGCTTATGCACGAACTTCGAGCAACTGTTCGTCCTCGTAATCCGAGTAACGAGTAAGTATACTCTGCTTGTCATGCCACTCCATTTTCATGGTCTTCTACTATAACCAAAATTACATCTACATATCATTGTAACGCATGTAAGTCGTTGAATAGTGTGAATTGTCTAGATAGCATTTGTCCGTGTAAAATGCCATTAGTTACAAGAATTGTCATTGACAACAAACATTTATTAAACTTATCTTGTTAATTTAAAAACAGTTTGTTTCATTCCTTTTCACAGGTGGTACAGGCTGGTGGCCTATCGTTCCTTTACATGGTGGCTTCACGGGAGGCTTGGACACCCGTTCGAAGAGTGATACCCGCCTGTGCCGTTCGTGCCATTAGAGAAACGTTCCCGAGTGACAGCAGTCAGTACAGGGGATTTTCTCTCGCTGTGCTGCAACCTGACCTGTATAATCTTTAAAGTCTTGTATTTTTGTGTCATGAAAATAAGATACAAAATAAAACACCACATATATTTTAACAACGGTTGTCTCGATTTTTTAAATGAATCAAGTGTCTCTCCATTCAAGGATGGACGTCAGACATCTGTGCTCCGAATGGGTGAAGGTCTGGTTGCTATGAAGCAGGGTGGTCACTATCTATCTAAGCTAACATAACATATTCTCGATAATTCATGCACTAAAACACACTTGTTCAAAGTCTTTCAGTAGGTTATGTCTCTATAAAAGTCACACATATATCTATACTAACATTTACCATTGGATTATAAAGTCTTGACCACTATAATACACCGGTTGAAGTGTGGGTCTGTGCTCACAAGAATCTCCGGTATGTGGCATTTGTTATTGATAAGCAACGATATACTATCATTGATATAAAGGCGATATACTGTATATTGATATAAAGGCGGTTCGCGCCGGTGGATGCGCGCTGGCATGGGGGGCTGTAAGGGGCGCGAAAGGCCAAGGTGCCAAACTACATGTACACTTCAAAAGGTGTCCCACGCCAAGGGGCCATCGGTCACATGGCCTCCTCAGACCCTGTGTCTCCAGGCAGGCCTCCCCTGAGGCAGGCCGCCCCCCTGCAATCCACATAAGTGTGTCTCCATTCAGAAGTCTTCCTGTGCCTTATCTGCACGCCCCAGGCCCATCCATCCCACCACCCCCCTCTATCAAAGGCGGTTCGCGCCGGTGGATGCGCGCTGGCATGGGGGGCTGTCAGGGGCGCGAAAGGCCAAGGTGCCAAACTGCATGTACACTTCAAAAGGTGTCCCACGCCAAGGGGCCATCGGTCACATGGCCTCCTCAGACCCCGTGTCTCCAGGAAGGCCGCCCCCTTGCAATCCACATAAGTGTGTCTCCATTCAGCAGTCTTCCTGTGCCTTATCTGCACGCCCCAGGCCCATCCATCCCACCCCCCTGTATCAAAGGCGGTTCACACCCGGGGATGAGCGCTGGCATGGGGGGCTGTCAGGGGCGCGGAAGGCCAAGGTGCCAAACTGCATGTACACTTCAAAAGGTGTCCCACGCCAAGGGGCCATCGGTCACATGGCCTCCTCAACCCTGTGACTCCAGGCAGGCCTCCCCTGAGGCAGGCCGCCCCCCTAATACCACGACATACATACGTCATTCATTCACAAACACACCCCAGTTTCTAATACTTTAAAAACCACTTGATATGTCTCATGAGAACATTTTTGTGCTTTGCAAGTCAACTCTTGAACGTGCTACCTGGGAACCACTGAGATCTATGCTAATCTGCTCGTCGTCGTGCTATCCGTGAACTTCTGTGACCGCTTCGAGCATACCCATCAGTGCGCTACCTGTGGCCATCCACCTATTCTCCCGCAACATATTGCTCTGCTTGCTGAATCCAACTGTTTGTTGGTCAAGGTAAGGCCATGTATCCTGGTCATATTTCGCAGATTATTAAATTTCTATCTATTTTCGAGTAGAGTACACAATAGTGCTATGTTCATTGGTCTCATTGGTATTGACTTGAGTTTCCATTGCTATGCTATCAATAGATCTATTTATTTTCATCTGTGACTGTTGTGATTGAATTGCATCCTTCGGGGGTCCAGTCAATAATGTAAGCATGTTTCCTTCTCGTGCAAGACAGAACATCCAAGGGACGAGTCACATGTTCAGATTTCAGTCACATCAATTATACATTTATGCAACTTATGCAAATACTAAGCAACACATAATGAACTGGTATAGTTCCTGCGACCAAAACAAACCTTGCATTGATCATTGTATGATTCATTTACTTTTGTATCAAAGCTTTACTCTTGAAGATTGTATAATAATGTCGATATTTACTTTTCAGATTTATCAACAATGCCTGCCTGTTCGATTAGCGGTTGCCCTTCGAAGACCCATGCGAAATCTGAAGGAACTACAATGCATGTATTCCCGAAAACTGTTGATCGAATAAGAGAATGGGTCAGACATTGCGGATATCCACTGGATGAGCTGGAAAGTAGAGTCCAACAAGTCTTGTAGGACAAGAGGGGTGATCGATACCGCATCTGCAGCCGGCACTTTTCCTTGGACATGTACACAACTTCTTGGGTAACAAAGAAGAATAAACGGCGAACGACACGGAAATTGCGCGAAAACGCTAATCCCACTCTATTCGTCCACATTCCGCCACCGGTGAGTCAAGTGTCCGGATTTAGCTTTAGGCCTTGCGGTAGTGTGTAGGTAGCCGAATGGATTAATTGATATTGTAGGTGTTCTATCCCTTGTAATAATTTCGATATTGATATGAGTGTATAGTTTTTTGAATAATGACATTTATCAATATATTCTTTTTCTATTTCACAACCCACAAACGCAATGTATATATATATGGGGACAGGGAACTGTGCTGTATTGAGCTTTTTTCAAGTATTCTGTCGGCTTACATGGCTATTTTTAATATTGGCATTTCATTATCAATCATTAATTGACCTTTACAACTTCTTGACTATCCCTTGAATCTGAAGCAAGAACATTCTACATCCTTGACATGGTCGCAGTTATCAACCACTTCTAGCACGTATCAGGTAATCTTACTCGGCTAATCCGCTACATACTTGTTTTATGTATGTCAAGTAATAGTTTTATTCTATCGTGTAATTATTTCACCAAATCTTTGGTTACTGCTTTCCAATTGATATACACCTTAGTTATCGTCCACTGGTGTTTGTTTTCAGTTATAATTAGTGTTATCCATACTAATGCAAGTAGTGTCTTTCAGGGAGATGCTGAAGCGTCCGCCACATCTACAACATTTCTAGATGTTTTTCAACATAAGGAGGTATGGATACTGACAGCTCCATCGAGCATCATCATCAGAGCTGGAATTCTTGTCGTTTGATTGTTCTACACAATGTTTCATTCGTGGTTAGCAGTTGATATGTACCTGTGCTGTCGACCCCAGGTGTGTGTTATGTTTGCACAATTGTAATCCTCACTAATGGAGGTACTATGTTTCAGGCAGTTGATGGAGCGTCAACCCCTGCACTTGATACAGAGCCTGACATTCAAGTATAGGAATCGGCGCAACAGCTTTCGGAAGTGCGCACTACATTTGCAACATCCATAGATATTCTTCAGCAGCACGAGGTATGGATAATGACAGCTCCATCATGCATGATCATATAACGTGATTCCATTTGCTATACTTTCTTCCCTATTAACGCAAGTGCTGTGTTTCAGGGAGGCGACGAAGCTTCCACCACAATCACAACATCTCATTTAGATGATGCAGATGTAAAGGAATCGTTGAAATAAGTCGATGAAATGTGATCATATTTGGATTTTCCTTGATTCTTTTGGACAATGCATCATTTGCGGTTATCTCTTTATATGTACCTGTGCCGTCGACCCCAAGTGTGTGTTGTGTTTCCAATATTGAAAACCATACTAATCCAAGTACTGTGTTTCAGGGAGACGACGGAGCTTCCACCACAATCACAACATCTCATTTAGATGATGCAGATGTGAAGGAATCATTGAAATAAGTCGAAGAAATGTGATCATATTTGGATTTTCCTTGATTCTTTTGGACAATGCATCATTTGCGGTTATCTCTTTATATGTACCTGTGCCGTCGACCCCAAGTGTGTGTTGTGTTTCCAATATTGAAAACCATACTAATGCAAGTACTGTGTTTCAGGGAGATGCGGATGCCTCCTCTCCAATAGAACCATTCATGGCAGTCCATGCAGAGCCAGAGGTATGGATACTGACAGTTCCATAGAAATAGATCATCACTGGTCGAATACTTGTCGTTTGATTGTTGCACACAATGTTTAAATCGTATTTGGCTATTGAGATGTACCTGTGTGTTCGTCCTCACGTGTTTTATGCTAACAATATTTTGATACATAGTAATGAAAGTTCTATGTTTCAGGGAGACGATGGAGCCTTATTCCGTGCTGTCTATGCGGATACAGAAAATATAGTCGTTGCAGAGCAAGAGGAAGGGAGGACATGCGGAAACGAATCGGAGCTACAGTGTGCAGATGTTGAAGGTCGAGTCAAAAAAGTTGCAAAGAAAAAAAAACAAAAAAAGGTTATAACTTTAAAAAAAATGTTTGTGCTGGGGACTATTTTATGTTTTTTTTTCCAGTCAATTCTACTACACTCCATCTTGTGTTTAAACTGAACATCCCTTTTCCAATCTCTCCTCCAGTTACCCGTGGGTGTCAGAACTATACACACACAGACAGTGAAGCGAATGAGAGATGTGGCTTGCCAGACCATGTACACTATGGAGGAACTATTAATTGAGGCGAGGCGTGTTCAGGCTCGAGATGCTCATGTCCAATGGCCAGAACATGAATTAATTGTGTTTGGAGACTACAGCAAAGTTGCATTGGACCATAGCTACAGTGCGACCGCAACCCCACAAAAAGATGGTATTGAATGTATTGAAGATGGCTCTGAAGTAGTTGCAGATCAATTTACACAATCTACACCCGCCAAAAATTTGCCACAAAAAAACCTGTCGACATTGTTGTGTTCTCCCATCAATGTTGAAGTAATAGATGTTGAAATGACAGAGAATGAACCAGCCGCAGCATCCATAGACGCACCAGAACTTGATATCAGCGATATTACTTTCCAATGTGTTGAAATCTCCACAACGTCAAAGGCCGAAACAACGTTGACGCAGGATGACAGTGTAATGAAAGAGAGCAAATACATTGTATTCGACAGTTGTTTGATGGAAATTATAAGTATGCTGAAATGTGTGCATTCCATTAGAGGGAAAGTATGTGGGAAGCCATTGATTAATGTGACTCGTCAAATAAAAGGCAGTAACGTCAAAATAAATGCCGCCTGTAGATTAAATCATAGGTTCTCATGGTCTGCACAACCGATGCTGGGGAAACTGCCAGCAGGCAATCTACTGTGTGCAGCTGCATCACTTTTTAATGGCTCCAGTTTTAGAAAGTTAGAGGCTTTCTTTCAGTTTGTGGGACTCCATTTCATTTCTAAAGCGCTGTACTACACATACCAACGTGATTATCTGTTTCCGGCCATTAGTGATGCTTGGAAAATTGAACAATTGTCTCTAGCAAGTACATTCGAAGGCAAAGGTTTCAGGCTAGCCGACGATGGACAGTGCGACAGCCCTGGATTTTCTGCCAAGTACTGCACCTACCACTTTCAGGACATGGATAGTAAGAAAATTGTGAGTTCGGTGGTCGTGCAGGTAACACAATGTACATCCTCTGTGGCCATGGAGAAACTAGGTTTTATAAAATCAGTGGAAAATCTACAATCGAGGGGAATGCACATCGACCTCATAGCCACGGATAGACACGTTTCAATTGCCAAGAGAATGAGAGAGCAGTTCCCACATATTAAACATCAATTTGACGTATGGCATCTTGCTAAATCAATCAATAAGAAAATCTCGGCTGCAGGGGAAAAAAAAGGTTTTGAAAGTATTTTGCAGTGGTCACATTCTATCACCAACCATCTTTGGTGGAGCTCAAAAACTTGTGAGGGGTCAGTGGAAATACTGCTTGAAAAATGGCGGTCACTGATGCACCACTGTACCAACGTTCACCGCTGGACAGCAAATGAACATTTCCACCAATGTGAACATGGCCCTTTGTCCCCAGAGGAGGCACGGAAGAAGAAGTGGTTGATTCCATCTTCACCGACACACAAAGCCATTGAGAAGATTGTTTTCGACGAAACTCTATCAAGAGATTTGAGAGGACTGACAGAATTCTGTCACACAGGAGATTTGGAGGTGTTCCACAATATGTGCCTAAAGTACAGGCCAAAGCGCTTGCATTTTAGCTTTCGGGGCATGAGACATAGGACTCTACTAGCGGTCTTGGCCCATAACAGCAATGTCGGACGTGAACAATCTAGGACTAGGGGTAAAGTAAGGATGCCTCGCTACACTAAGGTGTTTTCAAAACGAAGTAAGCAATGGGTGATCAAACCAGTCTATGATGAAATGCAGTTCGACTTTGTGAAAGGCCTTATTGTTGCTGTGTTAGAGAAGCACAGATATGGAATTTTGGACGTTTCTGTGCAGAGCAGTGATCCATTGCCACCGAACATTGTGACTGTGCCATGCCCACCTGAAGCACAGCTGATTGTGAAGTACAAATCCCGGTTTAAATAATTGCAATACGATTGTCTTTTTGTAAATAAATGTTATTGTACAGAGTACCTGTAAACCTAACCCCTACCTTCACCATCATGGGTGGCGAACAAGCTGGGTGTCGTCTTTGAATTCTCTCTTTTCACCTCACATATGTGTATGTATATATTTTTCTCATGTCTCATCTCATGTAAATGATGCGCACTGTTAACGGAGGGGAGGCTTGCGTATTACAAATAATAAAACAAACAAACAAACAAACAATAAATCTCACTTTTAACTCAACTCCTGTGGTACTTTATACTTTC
Source organism: Ambystoma mexicanum (assembly GCF_040938575.1). Classification (NCBI taxonomy): domain Eukaryota; kingdom Metazoa; phylum Chordata; class Amphibia; order Caudata; family Ambystomatidae; genus Ambystoma; species Ambystoma mexicanum. The sequence continues at coordinate 1,102,447,013 of NC_090930.1, read as the reverse complement.
CCTGACCTTCTGCCAAAAATTAAATGTCTCAATTTGGGCTGCAAAGCTCGCAGACAACAGGGACAAAATTGGGGCACTTAGAACGCGCCAGCCAAGCGGGCCGTAGCATTTGGGAGAGAAGCCAGTTCGCATTTGCACATTGAGGCGCACTACATAGACGGATTCTAAACTTCAAGTTCTCACAGATGCCTATACTACGTGATGTTGCAAATAAAGAATGCGAAGGACAGCACCTAGATGAGGCCCACAAGTCGCACTGGAAGTATAAGGGTCTATTGTTTTTTGACCTTGAGACAGGGACCATGCCGAAAGAACTACATTTGAAGGGAGTGCGCAATAACGTAAGAGACGATAAGGCAGAAAATTCAGAAACTAGACCGAGTTTCATTTTAGGTCAGTATACGAAAAATCGTTGTCAAGAGCACGGTCCGTTTTACAGACTGCATTACGAAGAAACACAATGGAAATTTCAAATATAATGTAAGTAAATCTTTACACGCTTTTATACCGGAATGAAGATTTAATGAATGGATGCATGAATAAATGAATGAATGAAGAGCTAGGAAAAGCAAGTAAAACTGTTCGTAGTGGGCACATGGGCATGCAGGTCCACTGGTCTCACCGATCTCGGTCCTTGGCCCAACCACTTTTCCCTGCACTGCCTACCTGCACTACGGGACTGTCTCTGTATCCTTCAGCCCCTTCTCCCGGCATTTACCTTGCACTTGCCACCAGCTGGCCCTATTATTTAATTTGTATTCAACTAACCATGTACAGCCCTTCCCCATGCGCGATCAGAAAGACACCTGGCCTAGTAGGATCGTTGTCTGTCTGCCCTTGTTCCCCACCTGCCTCGTCACACCTAGAAACACTTGAGTATAGGCGCGTTACACATGCCATATCATATATCATATCATTCCTCACGCATGTAGACTGTCGTTTATCATTGTGTGTTGGCCTCGATTTATCTCGTTACTTTTCGCATTGATTTTAGAGACGAACATACTCCATTGAACTATCCTTGCAAGCAAATAGTTTCTGATCGGCCGTAATAAATAAAATGAGTAATATTAATGAAGTTCGGCTAGCGAGACTAATTATAATTTTTTTGTTTTCATAACAGGTATTTGATCCCTTTCTGCCACTGCCATCTGTTTGAGACACCGGCGGATGGATTCTTCAGCAGACACCTGCAGCTTCGTGTCAACAACTGGAGCACGATCACCATATTATGGGACGATCGCCAAGGGCCCACATGCCCTTATGCTGTACTAGTGGCTAGAAGCAACATATCAACCTTTTGGCTGGACTAGTGCCTAGTTGATGGAACAGCCTTGCGGTTCATCGTGCTTCCAAAGTGATTCTTTTTACGAAAGGAACAGCGCGTGACTCAAGATGAAACGGAACAGTTATTGCGGATACAGATAAAAGAAAATAAATGGCTTCCGGAGTTCATATGTCAATTGCTGAATATTCTCTAAACATTTAATGACAAATAAATGTACTTTACCAAATGTACCGTGTTGCTGTTTCATTTTAAAGTACAGTTTCATATTTCGAATTGTGGCGCGCTGTGTTGTGAGTTGATCTGTGTTGGTTTCCGGGTTCTGTGTGGAGTCGCGTAGAAGACGACTGGGCGCGTTTGCCTACGCAGCACAGTAACATCACGGGGAGAGGCGGGGAATATGAATGTTTTGATAATGTCAGGCTCAGGGGCGGGGGAATTGATTTAGTGCCGCAAAAGCAGGTCAGCCAGGGCGATCGGGGAAAAGATAGGATTATCAGAAAATGGCGGCTCCCTGGTGCTTGTTTTCGCGTGTGTTTAATGGACGAAAACTCGGGTAAGGTCCATAGGAAAGTTTTCTAAAATAGAGCCACTTAGGCTTAAAAAAACATGGCCGACCCGTAGGGACAATAAAAATTTTTACTAGACCATGCCTTTAAGCAATCACTTTTATATTCAAATACATGACATGCATTTTTTAAACTATTGCAAAAATGAGGGCTTTCCCTTCCGAAAAGTAAAGCTTAAAAATGATTCATCATTGTATGCAGGCCTACACCTAAGTCAAGCACAGAGTTCCCACAGGTGGCAATCAAATGATGTTCAGAAGCAAGTTCTAATTTCCCTCCTCAGCCCCACATTTCAGAGGTTTTTGGCCACCCAAAAGGTGCAACCATGTAATAGATCATAGAGAAGTTAACATGGCTGTAAGGAATTCGACCATCTGCATTGGTGGGCCTGCGCTCGCCTGGGCTTTTTGACATTTTTATTTAAATGGAAAGATGTTAGACGAACCTCGGGAAAATGTGTGGAGTAAATTCTACTATGCTCATATCACAACAAATGCATAGGCCCGTATATTTAGTTGGAATGTGACACCCACGAGTACACTATGTCATCTCCAGGAAGGGGGAGGAACCAGCTTGCCTCTGCCATGGCCAGCCTGATTAACTAATGAAGGCTCCATGCATCCACCCTGCAATTTTGTTAGACACTGCAGTTGGTGGTTGCGGGTAAGATACTGATCAGAGTGTACTTCAAACAGGCCCACATGAGGTCTGGCTGCAGAGGTTAACAAAGGAGACAGGAAACCCAGCAACCTTTCATTTGTAACTTTGTCAACCTGAAACCAGCGCCTGCCCTCCGTATCAATGACAGTGAGCCGTCTTCTCTCAGACTGCGTGTTTACTGTAGGCCGGCCCCATTCATAAGGTTCAAGAATGTGGTTTGCATGAAGCTAGAGACTCTAGTCTCAGCACAGATTCAAAGGAGACCTGCTGATTTAATCTGGAACCACAATGAGATTCATTAACCAGAGAGACTCTTGGATCAACAATAAACAGGAAAATGGGTGGGGCTTAGTATCACATGTTTTCACCCCTTTACCTTTCCTGTTGAAAAGCATTTTGCTCATGACCTCATGTATACAGGATATTGTTGGTGGGGAACCCAGGATTGGTTCAATAAGGTAGGCTTAGTCGAAACCAATTACTGTGGCCCACCTGGCATTAAAAGATGGATGAGCCCCTCTTTTGGCAGATCATCTGATGACTTCACCATAAGTAACAAAGAAGAACTCAACCTTGGACCCTGGCTGAAGGTAAAGTCTGCCTTTCATCTTCGACCAGTGAAGGAAGGTGAGGATTTCCAAAGAAGGAAGCAAGATCCCTCCCCTAAACATCTCCCAGGGAACAGAGGGAAATCCAGAACTCAGAGGCCCCTCTAGGTGCTCCAGAATCAGCACCCAGCTAGGACACAGCGTGCCCTGCAAGGCTCTGCAGCAAGCTTCCTAGGTAGGCAGTGCCAGAAGTCTCTGAAACTACAACCAAGGACAAGGTAGATTCCTGCAGAACACTCCTCAGCTTTGGGCCGTCCACCTTAAAGGACGACACAAGCCCATTGAAGAAGCTGGAGAAGTGCCTTGACGAGCATTTACAGATGTCCGCCTGAAAGGACATTTTTAGAGCCAACCGAGATCCTAGATCTGCAACCAACGGCAACGCTGACTGTTGTCAAACTGCTGTCGCTTAAAGACATCTAAGTCATCTCAATCAGTGCTTCAGAACCGATGATCAGCACTGAGACACTGTTTCCTGACCCCGAGCCACGTGTAAACCAGCCTGCAGCCATTCATCCAGCTTTGTTCGCCAATCCATCTTGCCGCCAGATACCCACAGCTGACTTCCGTCTCAAACTCTGTCATAGAAACCTACAAAGTGCCCTGAAGCTGACTCGATGCTGTCGAGCACCAAGAACCTCTACAGTACAAAGTACACTGTGGTCCTGTCCCCCTGGTCCTTCCCAGAAGGCCCCTACAGACATATTAAGACCCATTGCTCATTTTGTGCTAAAGCCAAGAAACCTTAAACTGTTGTGATTATTAACCATACCGACTATCCTTCTGTCAGTATCCAGAGTGCATTCCTTTTCCTTGTATGAAACTGTCGGTCCTCTGCATTCCTTTACAGGGTGGGTTATATTGTGTAGTGTTGCTAGAACTGTCTGCTGTGATATGTAAGTGACTTCAATTCAGCACTCCAACTACGTCAATGTCTAGTCTGGGATGCCCAATGGAAGCCCTTATTTATACATTTTATGACAAGTTCATAAATCTGGATGATGAACCCTTATATAACGCCCCTCTCTTTGAATCCCCCTGACCTCACTGAGCCAAGAAGTAGGTTTGTTTTGCAAATTAAAAAATATATATATATCACACTTTTATGAATAAATTAATATTTGATAGCACACTTATGAAGATAACAGTGATCAACAATGGATAATATTACACTAGCACAATTCTTTAATTACTTAGGAGTTGGTATAGAAAGGATAAGGTATCAGAGAATACTTTTATGGTTTCAAGGAAAAGCAATGATGGAAGAATGCAGCACAGAAATAAACTGATATGGTTTCAACAATAGATAAGATGATCACTTTTTTCTTTATGACAACTCACTCCCCCCCTATGCAATATGAAGAGATGGAAATGAGGGCACACAGGTTTTCAGGAATACAATCAAAAGCAGTTCAGTTCCCCCTAGCAAGCTTAGAGCAACCGGTATGCTTTTAAACAGTCAAAAATACGTTTACATGTGATTTGCAATGAAGTGAAAAATATGCTAAAAATTATTTTAATTTCCTATAGGAGATTCAGGGTAGCTACTTTGAATTAGTTCAGGTCAACCATAGCAATGATTCAGGATTGATTATCAGAGGGAAAACGAATTTCAGCAGTGGAAAGCAAGAAGCAGCTATTTTTACAAGTGGTGAAATTGAGCCAGTTTGCAATCGATGGAAAGCTTAGGTTCTTAGCTTTAAAATGAAAGTTAAATCTCGCTTCTAGGCCATATGGTTCAAAAGATATGGATGTTTTTGTGGAGGTACATTTTCAGAAATGAAGTAAAGATTCAGAATGACAAATGACACTTTCACAGCTTTGAAATCATAGAATGGACACACGATTTCTATGCAATTCTGGACAGGTGGATACTCACTCCTGATTTTGGACTGGAATAGGCCGCCACTGGTTCTGCTCACAATGTGGCCTCTGGTCTGGGTCTGGCACTGCAAAGTGGTCTGGTCTGGTCTGCTATCGGCACTGCACAGCGGTCTGGTCTGGTCTGTGGTTCTGGATACAGCTCTGCCTTCTGGGTCTGGTTCTGGCACAGCGTCTGGGTCTCTGGTTCTGGCAAAAGTTCTTGGCAAAGAAGCAGAAACAGCACAGCCCGGCTGTTTTATTCTGATGTTCCCCTTTGAAGTCTGGGGTAAAATCAGTTTGCCAGATTGGAAGGCCAGCTGAGAAGAGTTCAGCTTGCAGTAGGCCCTCTGCTTCAAAATTCTGGAATCTGGAGTCTGATTTTCTTGTGCAGAGCGTCCCGCCAATGTTCAGGTGATGAGTGAATCTGGAAGTCCCCCACTAAGGCTTGCCATCCTTACTTATAGCAGAAATTGCATCACCAAAATGGGTGTGTGCGTGGGCATAACTAAGCCTGCCCCTCACAACTTATCATTGGCCACATTCTCCTCTCTCCCTTGATTGGGAGAAGGAAATGGAGTGTCATCATGATGAGGTATGTTTATGGGTCAGAGAATCCTCCCCTTGTCACTTTGCACACAAATCTATTTTTGATTCAAATGCATCTTTATCTATGTACAATTGTTCTAATATTTCTGTAGCACCAAACCATCCGATCCCTGTCTTTGTAAGATGTTGTGTCCACTTCTGACAGGATTCTGCCCTTTTCATCCAGAACACAATATCTAAATTTTTCCAGAATTTACACAAATGTGCGCAAGGAATATGGGCATCAGATGATGAAGTGTCAGATTTTTAACATACAGACATTTGGACTAATACCCTATTTTCCGCTACTACCCCCCAGAACATACCACAGAGTCCTAACACCTCTTAAAATGTGCACAGAAAAATCACAGGAATAATGATATTATTTATATAATTTTGACAATTTTGTACTATGAATTATCCATCTTTTTAAAATTATCCTCTGGTCCAAATGGGTGTGGTTAAGTCCCAAAGCACATGGGGGAATTTCTGGTTTGTCCACTTCCTCCAAGCTCAGCTGGTTCACAGAGGCAGTACCCCTCCCAGTTCCTTACAAGAGAAAGCCATTTACGACCTCCTGGTTTAGCAATTGCTTTGAGCCAAGGGAAGTTCATTGTTCTGTTTCCCTGCAGTCCCAGGTACCCCTCCCCTGATTCAATCAGAGAGGTGTAATCTCCTTTTGGTGGGGGCAGCAGAAGTTATGCCAGGCCTGTGAATGCAGTTGCTGGGCAAGTTTCAACTCCTGTTGGGGGTAGTTGCCGGGCAGAATTCAATCCCTTTAAGCCAGGCTTCAGACAAAGGTCACTTTTGTTCCAATTTGTCTTCATTCAAATCAAACTTACAATTTTTACACATGCAGCTAGAATGCTGATTCTAAATTCAAAACTATGACATTTAAACAGTTGCAACCTATGTGACACTCAAAAGTAGGTCACTCATTTATTTTAAACATTTCGATTTTAGTGGCTTTAAATCCAATTTCACTTGAGCTGCTGACATCCACAGCTCAGCCAGTTTTGTTATGAACATTATTTTAGGCTCTTTATCTTTCCAGATTTTGTATGCACACAAGACTTCATTCTACCAGACGTCTGCTGGTGTTCAGTAAGATTTTTGAATATCTTGCAATGTTTGAAATAGGCATTTTGAGCTTGCATTTAGAGAAACAAAGGTGATTTCAAAGCGCTTTTTGAGCTAACAGGCACTGCTGTTTTTCCTTTGGCACCACGTTTCACTCATGGTGCTTCTGGCCCCTCACGCTCGCACTGGTGGGTGGCAGGTCAGGCGACCATTTTGGTGTGCGCAAAAACTGCGCGGTTTTCCTGGATTCGGGCTCAAATGTGGGCTTTTCGGCCATCTTGGATTTTCTAAGCCCACAGCACCAAATGTTGCATAATCACTCGAACATGGGTCAATACACCTGACAGATATAAATAAAGTAGATATTTTTGATACAACCTTGACTGGATGGTCCCTTTTATCAATGGGTAATAATGTTATTATCGTTGTGTTGAAACTAACCAATAACCCACGACCTTTTGGAGATATGCCTACTGTTCATCACCCTTACCAACATTGGACAACAAGGTTTAATATTTGCTTGTTATTCCAACCTACTTGGATCCCTTCTGGTGTATTAGAGATGTGGGGCTGATTGATGGTTTAGAAACTGATATTCACCCCTGGACCACTGGTACCACAGAAGTTGATTCGGTACGTTGGTGGCAGATGGTAGAATCTAGTTGCAATCTTGCACACAGCTTGGTCACCCAACGATAAGGCAATGTTTAGACACAGCTAGGTATTTGTTAATAAACAATGATCTTGACATAGAGACTATGAAAGGCATGAGCAAGGATGTCCTGTGTGTCCTATGTCAAGAGAGGAGATTTCCCCACAAGGATTAATTAGCCTGAGTTGCTGACCATCCTCCAAGCTTGGGTAGAAGTGAGGGCTGCTGGGGAGGAGACCCCAGGGTACGGGGAAAGTCAGTGGACCCGATTGGAGAAGACCTTCCAAGAGGGGTAGTGGAAGATGAAAAGGAAGACAGCATGAGTAGTGTTTATCAATAAAAATCTCTCTGGGGGGCAAGTGTGGTTTCTAAACACTCCAGTGTGTCATGCAGGTCAGGGGCTAGTGCAGCATCCCGCAGATCCCAGTCCTCGGCACAGCCTCTAAGTGGCCCAGTAATTGTTCCGGGTGTTAACAATGTAGTGGCTAAAAAGCTCCTGATGGAGGAGAGGAGACTAGTGCTGGAGGAACAAAAACAGTGGGAGAAGTTCACCATAGAGCAGGACAGGACCGCAGAAGAGCTGCTCAAACTGACACTTGAGAAGGAGGCCAACAGATCAACCTCTAGCGAGGGCAGCAGTAGTGGCTCAAACGAAGGTTCCCTGGGTAAGCCCCGGCTCCACATCCCCACATATTTAGTGCAGGCTTATGAATTGGGGAAGGATATTTTTGATTGGTAGTGCTCAAGCTGACTTTCAGCTGCAGGAGGTGGAGGAGGTACTGTGGGGTACAGCCCTGATGAGTCAATTGCTTACTGAGGGTACTGATGCAGCTCTTTGGTTAACTCATGAGGAAAGGTCTGTTTTATGAGAGCATGAAGGGGGCCGTTCTCAGGAAGTTCTGTAAGACCTTGGAACAGTATCTCAATTGCTTCCTAGAGCTTGGAAAGAAATGTGGGCAGACATTTGAAGCGTTGACACACTTGTTGAAATGTCTGAGCAGGTGGGTGTCTGGTAACAAAGTTGACACAATAAAAAAAGAGTGTACATTTTCATTGCTTGTGAGCATGTCTTGAAGAATTGGGATGTTGACCCATACCAGCCTCTTGTGGACAAGACTATTACAGACCCCAGGTTGGGTAATGATCTTCCTGACTCAGAGAGAGTTGCAGCGGCTAATAGAAGACCAAAGAGGCTGCCGGATTGATGGCTCTCAGCGCCCTAGGGCCTGCAGTGCTTCCTGGGGGCTTGTTGGAGGGATTGGCGTGCCCGGTAGCCCTCGTTCCAGTTCCACAGACTGCGGAGTCACCTACTCCTATGGGAGAGGGGCCAGTAGCCACTGAGAACCCTATTTTGGTAGCAAGGGAATCAGTGACTTCAGAGTTTCCTGGTGCAGGGCAGGATCCTGAGGTTAAGGAACAGGTGAGTTCAGATCTGAAGGGCCTGCCCAAGCTGGATGAGTTTGCACCAGCTGAGTGCCCAGAACATACCGACTTCTCTAAGCCCAGAAAGAGTGTCCCACTCTGGGGGGCCTGCAGAAGCAGGCTAAGGGCGAGGCCCCTGGACTGTTAAAAATGTACTGGGAGGATGGACTCCTGTACAGTGAGCCAAAAGACTCTGAGGGTGAGGGCACCAGAAGCTTGGTGATTTCCCCAATGCAACAGAATGTTCCTTTTGGATTTGGCTCACCAGATTCCTTTAGCGGGTCACTTGGCAGTGACTAAGACATCAGACCAGTTGTCTGTGCACTTGTACTGGCCCCAGTATGGCATAAAAGTCAAGGAATTTGCCCAGTCCTGCCAGACTTGTCAGGCTTCTGGCAAGTCAGGCGGTGCCACAAAGGCCCCCTTAATTCCACTACCTGTGGTTGGGCAACCTTTCAAGAGAATAGGCATGGATGTTGTAGGTCCTATGGATCCCCAAACTACCTCAGGGAATAAATACATTTTGGTGGTTGTAGACCATGCAACTAGGTGCACTGAGTCTGTCCCTCTGAGGAGCATCAAAGCCCCCATGGTTGCAAAGTGTCCGATTGGGATATTCTCCCAGGTTGGTTTCCCCAAGGAAGTCATTTCTGACAGGGGAACAAACTTCATATCAGCGTATATGAAGGCTATGTGGGAAGTGTGTGGAGTCACCTACCGGTTCTCTATATCCTTCAATCCACAAACGAACAGGCTTGTTGAGCGGTTCCAAAAGACACTGAAAGGTTTGCATTAGCATCTTGGAGCGTATCTCATGCGCAGAATGGAATTACCATAGTAAATGACCACAGGCCCAAATAACCAGACAGACTCAAAGAATATGGCAAAGTACTACTTTATTGTCAGCTCAAATAAAGTAGGGACATCTGATGACCATATGAAATGCAGCTCATTCACTCTCATTTAAGTTTTGATTACACAAAAGCTTTATACTTTGTTGTATGTCAGTTATGATGTCATCCTACGTGGCAAACAGCAAAACCTATTGAGGAGAGGGTTTGGTTAGGGGAGCATACATATAATATCATTGGATACCACTTATCTGGTATGCGCGCCTTGAACTACCTCCAAATACGTATAATACTGATTATGGAAAAATAATAACAGCGGATTGGAATCTGCAACATTGTATAGCATGCTGCTACATGTTCACTCATGATTGGTTGGCATACTTTCCCAAATTTGGTCATTCAGCTCACTAGCAGCACGTAAACAGAATGAAACCCAGGTGCAGAGAACAACGTCAGACCACTGCTCACTTTGGTAAATTAGCCTACCATCTCCCATCAGTCAGACCATGAGCCAAGGCTTCTCCTTTGTAGTTGACCTTGCTGACTTTTTTTTTATTCTCTGGGTTTTTTAAGGGAGTCAGGGTACACCACTATCTTCCTCTGAAACTTAATGAATAGACCTTGTTTTCGAGTCTTGCAACACTTGTCAGTAGACCATGAATTTGTCCATTTTGACCTGTTGTTTACTGTTATTTGATTTAATTATGCTGGTTGCTATTACTCATCTTGGCCTCTGGAGACATTTTTGCTTGTCTTACATGTGCTTTCTTCACCCTTGATTGTCCAATACTTGGCACTGACAGATGTTTTCATTTCTGCTTATTCTAACAGAAATTCCCCCTTCGTTCATAGCTTTTTCTGGTTGACTCCATTTGTACTTTCCAATGATGTCATGCTGCGTCATCCTTAGTCTCAGCCAAACAGATATTCTTTGTTTCTTGCATGAAGCTGTTTTCTGCAGCATTTCTGATATGTGGCCCTGGTTTGTCTCTGAGGTAGTTTTGACACGATCAGACGTCCATCTTTCCATCATGGCCACTTTCCTCACGTTATAGTTTCTACTACAGCAAGCTTCTATTTATCTCATCTACCTTATCTCATCTACCTTGTGTTGTTGCGTATACACATTTACTACTCCTCTCGTTACCTATCTTCTTTGTATATATGGTTTCTTCATCTCTGCATACATGTTTCTCTTGTTACTTCAGTTACATTATCATTCTTTAATCATTCACATATCGTTTCTGTATGTCATTGTATCTTCCCTTTATGACATCACTTTATTGTCATCGGTTCACACTTACAGTTCTTCTATGTCCAGTGGTGTATGCCAACATCCTTCAACCACGTCAGTGTGAGGGTACATTCGATATGGTTGTCTGAGTGCATATGATCTCTCATATCTTCGGTGTGGTATTGCGATGATACCTGGTGTCATGCACAGAGTGTTAGTGTTTTGCTGCCAGTATGATGGAGGTGAGGGCACGGGCACTAGAGATGATGTCATCTGCTCCTCTACAAAGGCATGATAGGTGGCTTGGAAGAGAACCTGAGGAGAAAATGGGATATTCTCCTGCCATGCCTTCTGTTCACTTATAGGGAGGTGCCAGAGAACGGAGTAGGGCTTAGCCCCTTTGGGCTTTTGTTTGGATGCCCTGTACAAGGTCCCCTCAGTCTAGTGAGAGAGGGATATTTGAAGAATCCTATGGATCCCTCACTGAAACCCTGCCTAAAGTCTCCTCCCAGGTGGCCAGGGAAAGACAGACTCTTCCTGATCCTGACCTTGTGGGTGGTGTACTGCAGGAGGATCACCTTGGAGGAGACAAGACCCAGGGTGGTCAGGAGATCCTGTGTGATGAGAAACAGTATTTGTCTTCTGAAAATAAGTGGCTGGACCAAAGACACCTTCTGTGAGGAAGGGTGCGTGTCCCTGAGAGGCCAAAAATAGTAGAAGTTGTGCCCGAAGATGTAGAAGAACAAGATGTAGAAGAAGAAGGATCCCAGAAGCCAGTGGGTTGATCCTGGTATTTGTATTCCTTGCGTGAACATTGCCGGCAACAGTATCCAGTTCCAATATTCACTCCCATACAAACTAAAGCAAGTTGAAGTGTTCGTTGAAGTCTTTAATCAAAGGGACAAAGGGAAAGTAGCACTCACGTGTGATCGAGTAATTCACATTTCACTTGAGTGAGGAGCAAATGTTACAAAGACCATTAATAATAATAATTTAACATTTATATAGCGCTACAAACCCTCAGGTATCTGAGCAATGCTTGTTATTACCCACAGTGGTTGGTGCTCATTTATCGACGTCGGAAGGATGAAAGGCTGAGTTTGGCCCTGCGCGGGATTTGAACCTGTGTCAGCAGGCTCTGCATAGATGTCAAAGCGAGCACTCTACTCGCTGTGCTATTAGACCAGCTATTGTTAGACCCTTACAGCTCATACATTAAATGAAGAAGTGATCACCTGTCTTCAATTATGTCGAATGCCATTGCGAAAGGCATTGTTGAAACTTTAATCTCTTTGAAACCTATTAAGGAGTCGTTGCAAGAACAATCACAACTCGTATAAGAAGACAAGTGGTTAAACATTGCATCACTGCATATACGACTGAAAAGAAAGAGTAAGCATTGCCCAAGCCAAGAGTATTTCCCTATTTGACACTGAAAGCAGTCTTTTTCAGAGCCAAGACCCAATCCTGTACATACTGTGAGGCCAGGAGAAGTATAATCTTGCTTAATACATCAATGTGCAAGCACTACCTGAAGCCAGGAGAGTGGCACTGAGGATTTGAGGTAATTTATTGGCTGACAGTTGGCAGAGAAAGTGAAGGCAAATTTGGAGAAGGGGAACTTGCTACTCATAAAGATTTTTGAAGTTGGCACATTCTATATTGCAAAAGACTGTGAGATAGAAGTGGGTCATAAAGGAAAACTTGGATTGTTACTGTGCAAACAGACCAGAGGGCAAAGAGGCTGCCCCTTTTGAAGAGGGAGATTCAGAGGAAGGGTGCCATGCCTACACAAAGGTGTTGAAGTACCATGAAGGGAGGCGTGGCAAATCTGTCTTGAGTCTAATACTACTGATCAAGTGGTGGTATATTTAATTGTCAGTGGGTGCAACCTTCCAGTGACCCGAGTAAAGTGGAATGCTCTGAGGCAAAGGAGAATGTCCTCATGGTAAATGATAATAGATGTGAAGTTGTTGAAGTGGATGTTTTTATAGCACCTGACAAATCTACCTATTGTGAAGTCCAATAGTGAAGCTGCGGTTGTAGCATAACGTACTGAAACTGTGGTTGTATCACAATTTGAACAGAAGAATAAGTACTGTTAACCAAGACTCATGTCTCACTAACCTTCTAGAAATTGTAAGTCTTTCGATCTATATCAAGTTGCTGGAAAGTGGTGAAAAGAAGCATTGTGGCTGAGAAAAACATTGATGCTATTCTGAAGAAGTGGAAAGTCCTTATTTCATCAGAAGGAGAACTTGTGTTGTTGGAACTGTGATTAAAACATCTTTACCTGGATATTGACTTTTCAAGAACTGAACGGATACTTTACTACCTATCTGGATGTCCTTATATTCTTTTGATGAACATTGAAGTTGAATACTCCTTGATTCCTGGGGAAGGGAGTTCACCCAGATTACTAAAGCGTTACCAATATAGTGTGAATGTCCTCTTGATGCTAATTGAATTGCCATATATTTTCCTTTGTATTTGAAACTTAAGGGCCATAATTCCTATGTTAGAATGTTTTCCCTTAGTTCTGTTGAGTAGGGAAACCCACAGTAAAGTAGGGAAAGTGAGGTATTTTGATATCATTTCTGTTCTAATAAAATGGCATATTTTGAACAAATATCAAACAGTTGACCACCTTGCATTGCTGACCCCTCACAGATGGGAGGGCACACCCTCATCCCCAACACGAGATGTGGTGGACTATGTACTTAGCCTTCGGTATAGAATGACAAAGTTCATGGAACAGTCTGCATATACTCTAAAGGACAGTCAGGAGCAGACAGTTTATTCTCCAGGCCAGTGGGTGTGTATCATGGAACCTGTCAAACCTAGTGTCCTTCAGAACAAGTGGACTGGGCTTTACTGTGTGCTGGAAAAAGTCAGTGAGGCAAATTATCTCATTGATGTGAAAGGACCTAAACAGATGTGCAGGGTCTTTCACGTCAACCAGCTAAAACCTCATTATAGCCGGGATGACTTGGTCATGGCGTTAGTAAATGATGGAGACACTGAGGAGGAAACTTGTCCCCTCCGAGACCACCTGTACACTGAATCCACAGATGGGCAGTTGAAGGCGTCCACTTTGCAAGCGACCTGTCAGAACAGAAACTGACAAACTGTCCCTGTTGACGGGGACAGTTTACCGGTCTGTTTTCGCTGACTCCAGCTCACGCAGATTGGTGCACCCATGATGTGAACACAGGAGACAGTAGGCCAGTGAAGAGCAGGATTCACTGGAAGTATGATAAGGTCAGGGACACCATCAAGGAGGACATTTCCAAGATGTTGTCCCTAGGAGTGATAGAACCATCCCACAGCTCCTGTGCTAGCCCAGTAGTACTGATCCCAAAAAAGACCAGTGGTGGGAAGGCTGATGTCTGCTTTTGTGTGGACTACAGGGGGCTCAATTCTGTTACAAAGACAGAGGCTCACACCATTCCTCGGGCAGATGAACACATTGACAAGCTTGGAACTCCAAGTTCATGGGTTCCTTTGAACTAATGGCAGGGTATTTTCAGGTCGATTTGACAGATTGAGCGAGAGAGAGGCCAGCATTCTCAACCCCAGAAGGACATTATCAGTTCACTGTGATGCCCTTTGGATTAAAGAATACCCCTGCCACTTTTTCAGAGGATGGTTAACCAGGTTTTGTCTGGACTGGAAAACATCAGTGTCACCTATTTAGACGACATTGCTGTGTTCAGCCACACCTGGGAGAATCACTTATCCCACCTGAAATAAGTGCTTCAGGCACTGCAGAATACAGATCTGACTATCAAGGCCACAAAGTGCCAGATAGCGCAGGGCACAGTGACTTACCTAGGCCACCTTGTCGGAGGAGGTAAGAAACAACCTCTGGAAGCTAAAGTACAGGATGTGAAGGAATGAGACATCCCCACCACACAGGCACATGTGAGAGCCTTTTAGATCTCACCAGGTACTACCAGCCATTCATCAAGGGGCACAGGACCATTGCCATGCCCCGGAATTATGTAGCTTCCAAAAAGATGCCAAAGAAGGTAACTTGGACCCTAGCCTGTCAAAACTCCGTTCAGGATTTGAAGGATGGACTGTGCAGGGCCTCAATTCTGAAAGTGTCTGACTGTAGTCAGGAGTTCATTATCCAGACATAGGCCTGTGACTTCGGGATTGGAGCAGGGTTTGCATAGCTGAACTCTCAAGGGGTAGATCAACCTGTCGCGTACATTAGCAGGAGATTGAATAAAAGGGAAAGGAACTGGGCCATCATTGAAAAAGAAGCTTACATCGTCATGTGGGCAGTGAATAAGCTGAAGTCCTACATTTTTGGGTCACACTTCACTATCCATACAGACCACCAACCTCTTAGGTGACTAATGGCCATGCAAGGTGAGATCCCTAAGCTTTTGCATTGGTCATATCCCTACAGGGATTAGATATGGACATCCACCACAAGCCAGAATCCCAGCATGGAAATGCGAATAGCCTAAGCCGGTACTTTCACCTAGATGACGAACCAGACCCTCAGGAGGGTGGTGGTTCACATGTTGAGGTTGGGGGGCATGTGAATAATTTAACCATCCACATGGCGGGCATGCACTCACCGGGGATTTTTGAAATGTTTAGTTAAATGGAATTATGGTAGACCAACCTCAGGAAAATGTGTGGGGCTCATCCACATATATTTTCCTATGCACACATGACAAATGCATATACCTGTGTACTTTCGGTGGACACAGCCTACACGCCTAATCTGCCCGGTCATATTTAGCTGGAATGTGACTGCCAGGAGTACACTGTGTCATCCTCAGGAAGGGGGAGGACCAGACTTCCCCCTACCATGGCAAGCCTGATTAACCAACAAAGGCTCCACAGATCCACCCTGCTCTTTTGTTAGGCCCTGCAGCTGATGGCAGTGATTAACACACCAATTAGAGGGTACTACAAGCAGGTCCACATGGGGCATGGCTGCAGAGGTTAACAATGGAGACAGGAAATCTCCTTTCATATGTAACGGTGTCAACCTGAAGCCAGCTCCCACACTCAATATCAATGACAGTGAGCTGTCATGTCTGGAATTGTGTATTTACAGTAGGCCACCCCAGTAGGGGGACCCCCTTCATAAGGTACGAGAATGTGATTTGCAGGAGCCAGAGAGTCTGGTCTCATCACAGCCTCAAGGGAGACCTGCCACTTTAATCAGGAACCACAGAGAGATCCATAAACCAGAGTGACTCTTTGATCAACAACAGACAGGAAGATGGGTGGGACTTAGTTTCACACTTTTTCACCCCTTTACCTTTCCTGTTGCAAAACACTTTGGTCATGATCGCATGTATACAGGAGATTGTTTGTGGGGACCCCAGGTTTGGTTCATTAAGGTAGGCTTAGCCTACACCAACCACTGTGGCCCGCTTGACTTTCAAAGAGGGCTGAGCCCCTCTTTAGGCAGATCATCTAACGACTTAACCAGAAGTAACAAAGAAGAACTCAACCTTTGACTCCTGCTGAAGGTACAGTCTGTCTTACATCTTCCGCCAGTGAAGGAAGGCCAGGATTTCCAAAGAGGGAAGCAAGATCCCTCCCCTAAACATCTCCCAGGGAAAATGGAGAGGAATGTCCTGCCTCTCCAGAACCAGTACCGAGCCAGCACATAGCCTGTCATGCTAGGCTCTGCAGCAAGCTTCCTAGGGCGGAAGTGCCAGAAGGTCGCAGAACCTAAAACCAAGGACAAGGCAGCTGCCTGCAACACACTCCTCAGCTTTGGGCCGTCCACCTTAGAGGACGACACAAGCCCATTGAAGAAGCTGGGAGAAGTGCCTCAATGAGCATTTACAGAGGACCGCCTTCAATGACATTTTTGAGCCACCCGAGTTCCTCGAACTGCAATGGATGGCAATGCTGACCGTTGAAAAGCTGTTGTCACTTAAAGACATCCGAGACATATCGACCAGTGCTTCAAAACCACCAATCAGCACTGAGACAATGATTCCAGACCCTGAGCTGCTGTATAGGCCTGCCTTCAGCCGTTCGTCCAGCTTCACTCACCGAACTGTCTTGCCACCTGATACCCCCAGCTGACTCACATCTTGAACTCTGTCACAGAAACCTGCAAAGCGCCCTGAAGCTGACTAGACAGTGTTGAGCACCAAGAACCTCTACAGCACAAAGTTCATTGTGGTTCTGTCTGCCTGCTCCTTCTCTGAAGGCCCCTATAGACATATTAAGACCCATTTATCTCTTTGTACTAAAGCCAAGAAACCCCAAACTGTTGTGGTTATTAACCATACCAACTACCCTTCTGTCAATTTCCAGAGTGCATCTCTTTTCCTTCTTTGAAACTGTCTGTCCTCTGCATTCCTTAACAGGGTGGGTTGTATTTCGTAGTGTTGCTAGAACTGCCTGTTCTGACAAAAAAAGTAGATATTGTAGATACAACCTTGACTGGACAGTCCCTTTTATGATTGTGTAATATTAATATTTTCGCTGTGTTGCAACTAACCAATGACACACAACCTTTCTGAGATATGCCTGCCATTCCGTCCACGTTACAAAAATTGGACATGGATGTTTATTATTTGCTTGTTATCCCAATCTGTTTGGATCCCTTCTGGTGTATTAGAGGTGTGGGGCTTACGGTTTAGAAACCGATCTTCACCCCTGGACCAATGGTATCCCTGAAGTTGATTCGTCAAAATGGTGAAGAGTAAATCTGAATGTGCAAGTGCATCAATAAACCAGTGAAAGAATTCCCAAAGCCATAGGAGGGTGAGAAAAAAGACTGTGTGCCATAGTACACTTTCACAGCTGTAAAGGTGACCCATAAAGATATCCATTCAGCCATCTCTACAGAAGCTGCTCAGTGCTAAGCAGGCAAATGGCATCCCTGCTGGGTTTATCACGTGTCTTTGATGACATTCTGCTGCACGCTCAGTACTACCACGAGAACCAACCTCAAAGTATGTCACACAATGTATAACTGTAACGCTTATAAATAATCTTTACATTAATTATATTTTAAATTCAATGTAGGACTTTTACTGTGAAACAGTACTTCAAACGACAGCATAGCCTTAACCACACACACAAAGGTAATATTGCGCTGGAATGCTCGATCCATGGCTCAATTATACTCTTGGAGTCTTGGGTATTTTGAACAATTGCACAAACAGCAATGATGTAAACCGTATGTACCAATTAATTTGTTATAGAAGGTGCCTGCATTTGGCAGCTACGAGGAATGCTGTTGCTTCCCACACATGAATGTTCAGTGTCACCCTTATCCATTACTCCACCATGAGAATGCACAGCCAAAGTTTCCAAGAACCTTCTCCAACTTTCTTTACTCTCCTGAGGTGTTTATGCCCAGGCAGAGTTTACACATTTCACTTGTGATTTTGCCAAAGTATTGGAGGTGCATCGGCTGCAGCAGGTAACCTGCCTTATTTCCATTTTGCCACCTGCTAACACCAAAGCTGTAACCATGAGAAGGGTGTTGAGTTCTTTTTATTCAACATTTTTTTAAGATGTGCATGCACCACTAAACATATTTTATATGTAAAATGTACTATTTGACAAGAGAGGATGTAGAAATGTAGTTATGTTACATTAATATTACAGACCACTCCAGGTGCTTCTCATAGAGTGACAGCAGGCAATTTGTGAGAGAAACCAGATATTAGCATTGAAACCAACATTCCACATTCCAACCTTCTCTCACTTGTGACCAGTTGGCAGACAGCTTATGTTCTTATCACTTCCTCTAAAAGAACGTTTTCGGGCCTAACTAAAAGTAGACAATTAGCTGTAACAATTACCTCTAATGCACTCAACTGTAGAACACATTGGGCCTCATTACACGGATGGCGGTAAGGGTTTACCGGTACCGGTAAGGGTACCTGTGCCGGTAAACCCTTACCTCCTTACTACGAGGTCCCTTTGTGGGTCCCTACCTTAACGGCTGGTTTTACCAGCCGTTAAGGACGGTACCTGCAAAGGGACCTTGGAGGTAATTACGGTACCGCAATTTGCGGTACCGTAATTACCGCCTTCCCCATTCCCATTGAGCCCTATGGGGGCGAAAATGGGAATGAGGAAGTGCCATGGTGAATGGGGAATTACCGCCCTCACACACCTTGGAATAGGGCGGTAATTCCGCCATTCACCGTGGCAGACTCGGTAAAATAAGCACCCTGCTGCAAAAGCATATTCTTTCAATGCATTTTTGCACCAGAACAATGTTTCCACTAGTGCTGATAAAGTGCGAAATTGCGCTTGCCACAGTGCAATGTTTCTGTATTATCACCCCAGAACTGGAAGTATTCCCTGTGCAGCAAACACTATGGTCCTCATGTTCTTAAAAGGTGTAAATGACACAAAAGCGACTGTCACGTTTTCACTTCTCTGCGGTGTGGTCCTCTCTGTGCAATTTATCTCATTGCTCTATAAACTTGAAAAAGCGTTTTACCCTGTTACAAGAAGTTAACATGCTTTTGTTGCAGTGTACAAAGTGTGAATGCCTTCCCCAATGTATGCTTGTGGGGACATTTGCAATGGATCCCAATGGGTATTGCCCGGTTTGAGACTTTAGTGTCAACTTTAGCAGCTGCTAAAAGCAAGTAAGAAGCAAACTTCCCAAGTACTTGTCCCATCACAGGGCACTGCCAGCAAATGCTGGGTACTCATTCCTTTGACAGGAATCACCATCAAATGCCATGGTACTTTCTCCTCAGCCAGGAATTGACTCGAAATAGCCAATTCCTTGCTCCATTTCCAAGGACCAGAATTGTATGCCCAGATATTCACCCATTGCTGGTGATTGCAATAAAATGGCTAGTATTCATCAGATAGCTGGGCATCACCAGTAAATGTCTAGGTACTTGCGGCATTGCCAAGGATTTCCATCAATTTCCAGATATGTGAGTCATAGGCAAGTATTGTCTTCCCATCTACTGATCAACGGTACTAGTTCCAGTGCCGAGGCATGCTATACATTGTACAGGAACATGTCCCATTGCCAGGGACTCCCATCAACTGCTCAAGCACTACCAGGACAGTGCCATTACATGCCAAGTTAAATGTCTCATTTCCAATTATTGTCCTCGAGTGCAAATCTACATGACCCATTGTTAAGATTTCCATCAAGCTCTAAGGTGCTTTTCCCATTGTCTGCCATTGCCAGCAAATAATGAGATATTTGCCTCAAAGACAGAAATTACTATCAAATACCAATGTACCTGCCACTTTGCCAACAATTGGCATGTAAAGGTCAGGTAAACACCCATTGCCAATATTTGCTATGTAATGCCCAAGTAACCCATTGTAGGGATTGCTATGAAATGCTGAATGCTGAATTATTTAACCTTTTCCTGGAGATCACAATTAAATACCCAGGTACTTTTCCATTGCTAAAGTTTGCCAACACATGTCCAGGTACACATCCTGTTAACCGGCAATGTGTTCAAATGCCCAGATATTTGCATCATTGCAAGTCATTGTCAGCAAATGTTGGGTAAATGCTCCTTTTACAGGGATCACCATCAAATGCCTAGATGTTTGCCTGGCCAGGAATTCTCATACAGTACCCAGGTGTTAACCCCATTGCCAAGGATAGTAAATATGTGCCAATCTTTTAGAGACTGACATGGAATGCCTAGATATTCACACCATAACCATGGATTGCCATCAAACAAAGATGGCTGCAGTTATATGAGGAGGTTCAACAGCTCGGAAACAAGGTAAAACCATCTTTAAATCTCTCAATTATCCTGACATCCAGCTCAGGGACGTCATTTGGGGGTCCTATGGGGCCACAGTTGCAACTCCTAAAACTCCCTTGTGACCCAATTTAAAAAAACGGGTGTTCCTGGTGTAGAAGGCCCTCCCGTGGCTCGGAGGGGGTCCCGCCACACCAGGTCTGGTGGGTACCCAGCCAAGTCCTCACCCATCAGGGTGAAGGCTGGGCCGGGAAGGCACTCAGTAGGGGTTGGAGCTGACCGTGACCTGTGGCACATGTCACACGCCACGTTCAGCTCCAACCCCTTATCCCTTGGTTTCCTTGCAGCTCACATACAGGAACCAGGAAGCTTTTGCAGCTTCCTGGTTCCTGTCTGTGAGCAGCACAAAGGAGCTGAGGTGGCCTGGAAGGACGGACCGAAGCTGCAAGAAAAAGGTAAGGCTTTTTTTTGTAATGTGATGTGTGTTTTGCATGAGTGAAGTGCGTGTCAGATGTATGTATGTGTATGGTGAGTGAATGAGAAGTGATTTAATTTGTGTTTTTGAATGTTTTGGATGGGTGGGTGGTTGTGTGTCTGTGTAGAGAATCCAATGAGTGGATTAAGAGAAGGTGTGAGTGACTGGTGGGTGAATGAGAAGTGTTGTGTGTTTTTTAATGTTCTTTGTCTGCCTGTGCACTGAGCATGTAATGAGTGGATGTAAGAGAAAGTGTGAGTGACTGGTGGGTGAATGAAAAGTGATGTGATGTGTGTTTTTGAATGTTTTGGGTGAGTGTGTGTGTGCCTGTGTAGACAATGTAATGGGTGGTTGTATGAGCAGGTGTGAGTGACTCTTGGGTGGGTGAATGAGAAGTGATGTGTGTTTTTTAGTGTTTTTGTGTGCCTATGTAGTGAATGCAATGAGTTTATGTAAGAGAAGGTGTGAGTGACTGGTGGGTGAATGAGAAGTACTGTGATGATGTGATGTGTGATTCTGAATGTTCTGGGTCGGTGGGTGTGTGCCTGTGTAGAGAATGCAATGAGTGGATGGATAAGAAGGTGTGAGTGACTGGTGGGTGAATGAGAAGTGATATATTGTGTGTTTTTGAATGTTGGATGGGTGGGTGCCTGTGCAGAGAATGTAATGAGTGGATGCAAGAGAAAGCATGAGTGACTGGTGGGTGAATGAGAAGTGATGTGTGTTTTTGAATGTTATGGGTGGGTGGGTGGGTGGGTGTGTGCCAGTGTATATAATGCAATGAATGGATGTAATAGAAGTTGTGAGAGTCTGGTGGGTAAATGAGTATGAATGGGATGGTGTGTTTTTGAATGTTCTTGGTGGGTGGGTTGGTCGGTGGGTGTGTGTAGCGCCTGTGTAGAAAATGCAATATGTGTAGGTAAGAAAAGGTGTATAATTGAGTGACTGGTGGGTGAATGAGTATGAATGTTTTTGACTGTTCTGGGTGGGTGGGTGTTTTCCTGTATTGAGAATGCAATGAGTGCATGTAAGAGAAGGTGTGAGTGAGTGACTGGTGGGTGAATGGGCATACATGTGGTAGTGTTTGTTTGAATGTCCTGGGTGGGGCTTGGTGTGTGCCTGTTTGGTGAATACAGTGTGAGCCAGTGCGAGAGGAGATGTATGGGTGAGTGACCGCTGGGTGAAAAGCGATGCATGTGTGTGTAAGGCCCTGGGAGACTGGAGATAACTGGAGCATTTTTGCCACATCTTTTATTGACTTTGCATGTTTTACTGGTATTTTTGGGCAAATGCAAGTTCATGTGTGCCATTCACTGGCTAGACTTGTTTTTGGTGCAGTCAGTCTAGCCATTGTTTACTGTGGCATAACATTTATTACTTGGCATCTTTAAAAAAGCAAGCGTGATAAGCAGTGTTACCTCCCTGGACTGATGTGTTGGCGTATCAACCTCTATATTCTTCACTGTAGCATGACTTTTTATTAACTGAACATCTATGAAGAATCAAGCAAGATAAGTGTTCTTATGGGTCTAGACTGGCTTACATTGGAACCAGTTTGGACAGGTTTTCCTATTGTGACATGGCACTTTTAATGGCCAAGCCAACGGGAGTATGTACATGGCACTTGCCTATAGGAGCACTGACCTATATTGGCAGAGCCAATTTTGTGCTCAGGGCCAGTAATGATACTATAGAAAAACGTCTTATAGCGAACATAAGTATGGCCTTATATGGGAATACTAGCATATGTTGGTGGAGACAGCCTGGAAATGTATGGGCACAGACAGCATACAAATGTTTTGTATACTGGCACATATTGCAGGGACCGGCATGATAATGCATTGGAAAATGCCCTGTGCACATTTTGTGACTTGCATCTATTAAACTTTTTTTCATGATTTACCCCACACCCTACACAACCGATTGTTGGCCTTTAACCCAAATTTTCACAGAAAGTGTGCTTTTTAATGCACCATTTTAACCCATTATTCAAAACATTCACTCTGGGGAGGGTGAAGAATCCCCCTGCCCTCCCCACCCCCAACCCATTTTCGGTAGTGTGGGCTCCCTCGCTATGCTCAGTCGCAATCACATACTTGTGGCAAATATTTACACCCCCCAAATAAACAACTCATCAGCCACCACTGGTGGCTGGCATATTTGTGGAACAGGCACTGCCCCCTTCTCTCTATGTTACGTTAAATATGTAAGCTTTGATTGAAAAACATATTTACTTCTTCCAATTGCAGAAGTGCATGCCCCTGCAGCGGCATAATCATCATGGACATTCTGCACACGTAGCGGTCCCGACTGGCCCGGGGTGTGGCGTGCCCTGTGCTTTGTTAAGGAGTTAAGGAGCTTGGAGTGGTGGGGGGGGCACATGGCTCTCAGGGAAGCTGCCAAATTGTGTGCTACATCATTGGGCACAACTTGGTCTGACAAAGGGGTATTGTGCACCGCGCGCCTTGAAGTCTGCCAGTGAGTCCCCGGGTGAGAAGCAACTCGCGGTTGTTTTCAATTTTAAATAACTGTGCGATGCTATGAATTTATGTGTGTAGCAATGATATGACATAGAATGGTGTTTTTCTTTTAAAAAATCCTCTGGCACTCAGTATTACGCTTAGATAATAAAAACTATGAGGGGTGGTATTGGATATATTGAAAGAATCTTTCCCAGGTATTGTACTCCAGCAAAGATAACGTTATCAGGTGCACTCCCCTCTGTGCATGCAGTCCAGTGTAATAGGTTTCTTCTATCGTAGTGGTAGCTGAATCAAATATACATTTATAACCAGGGAAATTTGGTGATACTAAATCCTGGGCAATGATTTAATTTTCAGGCCTTGCTCTTGCTGCATTTTGTCTCCTGGTTAAACAACAGCTCACGCCTCCAAAGGGCAGTACTTTTTTGGCTTGTTTAACACAGCAACGCCACAGGTAACACATACTTCTGTGTCCATTGATCTAGAGATCTTTCATACACTAGCTGTAGACTGCATTTTCAGATTTTGGTTACCTTGTTAGAAATACTGCATTATGTATGTTTTACATATAGACCCCACTTCGAATCTGGAAATGGCATTCCCCAAATGTGTAATCGTGGACAAATCATACCTCTCTCTGTGCTTCGGTTCTTATATCTGACTGAAATGAGTGCATCTGGAAACATAGGTGCTAGATGCATTTAAAAAATCTGAAGGTCATTTGTCATCACTTCCTGTCATGTCACTTGGGGAGGGGTCAAGTTACATCTCTTCCTGTGATGTAATTAGGGTTCAAGGGATGTGTGATGTCACTTCTGCTACCCCTGGCATTTTGGTGAAATGACGTCCCTGATCCACCACTGGGTTGTTATTTTCCCTGCCTATCGCGTACACAATGGAATCTTATGTTTGCCGTTTTACAGAGTTTAAAGGGTTGCCTTTGTTGTGCTAATTTGAAAAAACACTGTGTGATGGCTATTTCTTGCTTGCCGAGCTCTAGAGGGGGATGAACTATTCGGATCTGGAAGTAGCGAATGTGGGAGGAGCAGAGAGTCCCAGGGGAGATGGGATATGGCTTCATGTATGGTGGTTGGACTTTTGTGAACTGGCCCCATTCACCGTGAACAAGTGACTCTCAGGTTTAGTCTAGAGCTGGGTTGTTAGCGATGGTGATTCACGGCACGTAGGAGCTGAGACAGGATTAGACAGGAGAGTGACTGCACTTCACGAGGGATACCCTGTGGAAAATAAAGACGTTTAGTAAATGGTTGGGTCAGTTTATTAATCTATGAAGAGAGTCATGGTGAGGTCGATGAACACGGCCGGGGTCATGTGTCTGGCTTTGCCAAAGTAGTGAGGTAATTATTTCAGACAGGTCAATACCCATTGATCAACAGGGATAACCCGGTGACCAATGGGACTAGAGATGGTAGGGGCAGGGAGAACAGGAGGGGGTGATTGAGAAGTAAGACACAGCCGGGAGTGGGAGTGGGGGCGGTAGTCAGAAACCACTAAATTACGTATACACTGGCAGGAGCAAATAGCCTTGTGACCTATTTTCTCAACTAGGTGGATTCTTTGTTGTTAAATATAGTTGAATCTATAGTTGAATCTGTGGGTGGGGGCGGGGATTGGGATTGGATAGCCTGCACCCCCTAGCCTCTCCCTGGTCTCAGTCTCTACTGCAGATGGGCATTTGGATGAGAGGGTTAGCAGAGGATCTGGCAGGGAGTAAAGGATTAGGGCGAAGGTAGGGCTACAGCAAACCGGCCTCTTATTTTGAGTTCCAGAGGTGTGATTCATGATGGACACAGGAGGGGCCAATGGGGACTCCAGGTGCCAGGCCCTCATTACAGAGGGTTGCATTTACAAGTATGTGGTGGACCAGTGTAAGGGCAGGCTGAGACAGTTTGCCACTGGAACTTGGAGGTGTTTTCAATGATGCATATTTTTGTATAGTGTCGCATAACAGCAAAAAGAGAATGAGATAGGGCAGGTAGGGTTGGAGGATGGAGGCAGATGGTGAGCGGCTGCCACCAACAGGCTGTCAGAGAGCAGCAGGTCCCAAGGCAGGTCCCAGCTGGCTGGTGCAGGGAAGCTGGAGCATGGTGAGGCTCGCCGGCGCGGTCCGGATGGTTGGTCTCCTATTGTGTGCATCAGGCTAGGACCCTCTGTAGAGCCGTCTGGTGAGAAAGCGGCCCGGCGGGGGACGGCGGAAGTGAGGATCGAGGAGACCTGGTGAGCCAGCAGGGAGAGACTCAGTCCCGAGCTGCACATGGAGTGACTGATGGACTGGTAGCTGATGGCGGTGACTGGAGAGCGGAGATAGCCTACGCTCGCACCTGGTGTGTTGTGTTGCTGCAGGCGGCAGTGAACCGAGGAGACTGAGCAGCCGTGCCGTGCCTGCATGTGTCCTGTCAACTTTGCTCTGCTATCCTATAATAGGCATTAAACACCCAGATTGAGTGGACGTTTGCATCACTTGGAATGGAGCAGGGCTTCACTGGAGGCACTTCAGTGGGGAGTAGAAGGGGGTACAAACACTGCAAATGTTGTAGGCCGGTGTCAGCCTACTTGATTAACCCCAACATTCTCTATGACTAGTCTTCTGGAAGTTAGGCAGTAGAGGCCTGATATCGGTATCCCTGTGCTGACTGGGCAGTAGAGTGCTGCACCACCTGCTAAGGGGGATGTTAGGGGACCACATGCAGGTGTGCCTGGATAGGCATGGGGAGAGACTGGATGCGGTTGAGGGGTGAGTCTCCATGGTAGATGAATCTGGGGCTACATCACCTGAACTTATGCAAGTTTGGAAGGCTCTTAAAGAGCTGGCTGAGTCACAGGAAGTCCTTGAATCATGCTCCAGGTGAAATAACCTGAGGATAGTTGGTGTATCTGAGGTGGTAGATCAGAGAGCTACGGAACCCCTGGTGGAGTCTGTACTATGCAAGGCTCTTTGTGATGAGGACTTCACTGCGGTCTTCATCATGGAAAGGGCACACTGGATACCCAGCGGGAGGAAACCAATTCCCGAAGCTCCAGCAAGCTCAATTATAGCCCGCTTGTTGAACTATCGGGACAGAGATCTAGCCTTGCACATGGCCAGGGAGCAGGGACCCGTGGTGTACAAATGGGACATGATCAGGCTCATTTCCTGATTTTTCCGACAACGTCCAGGCGAGCAGGTGAATATTGATTGATGTGAAGAAGAGGCTCAGGGAGAGGGGCATGAAGTATGCCATGCTCTTTCCAGCCAAAATCAAGGTGGAGCACGAAAGGCGTGTATTGTTTTTCCTAACTCTGCATGAGGCCAATTAGTTGCTTCCCAGAGCCCAGAGATGCAGAGGGAACAACAACTGAGGGGATGCGTCCGTGTGAAGTATATTCATGGCCCAGGAGTCGATGGAGGCTACTGTGGGGTTTACATGTGGAGGTGGCAGGTAGAAAGTGAACTTGGTTTTAGACTGCCTAGGTGGCTGGGCGCTAGAGTTGCCCTCATACGGAAGCTTATGAGAGTTACTGGGGGTGGAGTGACAAATGGCATGTTATGGTTGCTGGTGGAGTTAGGGGTGGAATTTTGAGATGGGGCAGTTATGGGATCGACAGTGGTTCAGGGAGCCCCTCTGCCCAAATGCTGGCTTCCCTATGCAAGGAGCGGGGGAGGCAGCAGAGATGTTTGTGGATACTGCAATGCTTGGGAATTGATTTGTAGGACACCTGTGAGTATGGCTAGGGCACTTTGTATGTCATGGAATATTTGGGGCTTGGATTGTCCATCCAAGTTCCACAAGGTTCTCCTTTATATGAAACGGCATCAGGTCAATGTGGCGTTCCTTGCAGAGACTCCTTTGACACCGTCTGGGGAGACAAGGGTTGGGCACGGGTGGGTGTGTCATAGATATTTCTCTTTGTACTCTTCGTATTCCAGGGAGGTCTGCATACTGGTTCGTGACTCGGTGGGTTTCGACCTCACAAAGATGACTAAAGATCAGGAGGGACAGGCATTGTTGGTGACGGGGATACTGTATGGTTGGGTGGTTAGCTTACTCAACTACTACTGTCCTAATGAGGATACCGTGGATGCACTAGAGTGAGTGGCCCAGGAGCTTAGCCAATACTCCACTGGGGCAATAATATGGGTGGGGGATTTCAATGTGTTAATGGAACCAGAACTGGATGACTATCTTATGCCGCACACGAGGTCAACTGGTAAATTGCAGGACCTATGCTGGGTTTGGGAGCTGGAGGGCCAGACATGGGATGGAAAAGACTATACATTTCACTCCACGGTCCACAAGGCAGCTTCCAGGATGGATTACTTTTTGATTTGTCAGACCACGCACCAGTGCTATTGGCCTTGGAGATTCCAGGGAGGTTGGGGGGTGGGTCAACCTGGAGATTCAAGAAAGAATGCTTTACTGATGCGGTTTTCCGGGACGGTATTGGGAATGTAATTGATACATTCTTTGAGTGAGAAGAATGTGGACTCTGTTGCATCTAGCTCCATGTTGTGGGAGGCCTTTAAATGTGTGGTGCAGGTGTAGTGGATCACGAAGGAAGCAGTGTGTTGAAGCAGCTACAGAGGGAGCTGGGGTGAGTGAGGCGTGCATTCAAAGCTTGGAGGCCAAGGGGGAAGCTATGACAAACCCAGATGTGCTGAGGGAGAATAAGGAGGAAGTGGATACATCCGGGGAGATGGCACAGAGAGAAGTGTCATTTCTGGTGAGAGGGGTGGCAGTCAGGTGATATGGGAAGGGCCACTGGCCCTGTCGGTTGCTTACGAGGGGCTGAGGATGCACATTTTGGCCGTTAAAATTGAGCAGGGGGAGAATGAGTGGGAATTCTGTTCAGTCTATACAAATGTATACTCCTCGCAAGCTCGGGCTCCACAATCGGAAATAAACTTTTTTCTGGACAGGGTAGCACTTTCCTGGTGTGCTGATCAGGAGAGGGAATGACTATGCCGACCTATTTCTGGCAAAAGAGGTTTTAGAAGCGATTACAGCGCTTTCACCCGGGAAGGCCCCGAGCCCTGATGGCTTTACAGCTGAGTTTTGTAAGCACTTGGCGGTAACATTGGTGCCATATCTTATGCAGGTGTACCAGAAGGCCTTAGAGGACGGTGGACTGTCAGCGTCTACGAGGGAGGCGATGGTGACTATTCTGCTAAAGGAGACGAAGGAGGTGCATAGATGCTCATCCTACCAGCCGATTTCACTTATTAATTTTGATATCAAGATTTTGGCCAAACTGCTAGCGATGAGGTTAGCGCCTTTAATGCGTAAATGTGTTAAATCCAATCAGTCAGGGTTTATTCCGCAGCACTCCACCTCCTATGGCTTGTGACAGATGTTTTGTCTTTTAGCTGCGGTCCGACAGGAAGATGATATTGTGGCAGCATTACTGGCTGCTGAAAAAGCTTTTGACTCAGTCAAGTGGCCCTTTCTTTTCATGGTCCTGCAAAGGATGGGTATGGGGAGAGGTTTATCTCCATGGTTTCGTTGCTTTATGGTCAGCCTGTTGCACGGGACAGGGTGACTGGTAAACTCACGTCAGTTATTCCATTAGAGAGAGGTGCAAGGCAGGGGTACCCTCATTCACCCCTGCTGTTTGCTTTGGTGATTGAGCAGCTTGCTGAGCTGATTAGGGATGGAAATGTCCACCGAAGGATGCAGGTGCACACTCACAGGGTGATAGTGTCCCTGTACCTGGGTGACATGGTGATCTATAATAAAAATCCACAGTTTAATCTGGGGCCGGTTATTCAGGAATTGGGGAGGTTTGGGGACTATTCGTTATTGAAGATCAATATGACAAAGTTGGTGCTTTTCCCGCTCACTGATGGTACTAAACAGTTAATTGATGCGTTTGGTTTTCAATGGCGCATGCTATACACCCTATACCTAGGGATAGACATAGCGCAATCCTCTGATGTTTTCTACCAGCTTAACGATGTCAAGGTGCTGGAGCACGCTCAGTCCTTGGTGTATAGATGGAGTTACCTTTTAGTCTCTAAGGGCGGATTTCGATGGTAAAGATGGTCCTGTTGCCTCGATTTCTTTATGTATTTCTCAATGTACCCTTGGCAGTGCCTAATTCATATTTTCGAGAGGTGCAATCAATGGTATCTCGGTTCCAATGGTTGGCAAACAAGCACGCATCTCTTGGCAGATATTAGTCACGCCATTTGATAAGGGGGGGCCTGGCGCTGCCAGACTTTGTGGGGTATTACGAAGCAGCTCAGGCAGCATGTACTGGTTTGGGGATGGTGCACACAGGAGGCATTGGAGATAGAAAGGGCTCTGGTGGCACTGTACCTGCTGCGGGCAGTGATACTGACTGCCCCTGCGAGGATGACTGTGACCAAGAATTTGGCTGCGTTGACTTTCAGGTTTTGGGCTCTCATTGACCAGTAGTGGAAGGGGGGATGTTCTTTACTCGCCGAAACTCCCAATTACCCACATCCTGGACCTGCCACTGGACAGCGAGTTGGGGTTTACACGATGTGTGAAGCGCCTGGGAATCTCCTGCTTTTTCGGGATCTTTCCCAGGAAGGACGGTTTTTAACGGTCGAGGAGTTCCGCAGCATGCGTGTTGTTACTCCCTGAGACTTGTTTCTATACTTTAGGTTAAATGTCTCTCTGAAAGGCCTGTTCCCCACCTTTCCATAGGATCCAGGGGTGGGCCATCTATTAGATGGGATGATGGGGAGAATGGATGTTTCTAGAACTGTGTCTGATCTTTATAGTAAAATGCAGCATGCCACAGGGGATGGGATGGTCACATCACTGGAGAAATGGGAGACCTCCCTGGGGGGGCAGTGCCTGATGAGATATGAGAATACTGTTGTGCACAAACGAGGAAAGTGGCTCTTAATAGTAGATTTAAGTTGATCCATTTTAAATTCCTGCATCAATTTTACTATACCCCAACAATGCCGCAGACATGTTTCCCAGATACTCCAGACGAGCGTGTTCGCTGTGCGGGTTCGCCAGCAGACTTCTTACATGTGATGTGGGGCTGTCCGTCAGTGATGAGGTTTTGGGAGGGTGCTATTATAGTAGAGAGGGTGGAGACGGACACAATAGCGGCCTTGTTGGGTAACACCCGACAGATCGTGAGTCAGGTGAGGAAGCTGGCTGGACTATTGTTACTGCTGGCTAAGAGGTGGGTTGCGATGGTCTGAGGTAGGTCGCACCACCCCACAGTGGAACAGTGGAAAGAAGACATTCTCTATTGTAACGAGATGAAACGGAATATGGACGGATGGTGCACCCTATTGCTCACCCCAAGGATCCCTCACAAGCAATACCTTTTCTGCAAGCCCAGACGGCAGGGGCACATGCAGGAACATGAACTCCCTAAGAGATCACTGTTCAGGTTAATGAAGTTTTGAGTGTGACACCATGCAGGAATTTTACATCCAGGGGATGATGGGTTGGGGGGGCTTTTCTTTGTTAATGGAAAGTGCTCTGAGGTATGTTGTTGTGATGAGGAAGAGGTAATGTCGGTGTCTTACCTGGAGGGAACATGCTGCGGAGTGTCGAGACGGTGATACACTGAACCTCTGTAGTGATGTGTCTTTGTTCTTGGTTGTAAATAATAAACATAATACATTTTTTTTAAAGTTTGGGCACAGATAGGTACTTTGAGACCACTAAGGTGGGGGTTTGGCACTGTGTAAAAGGCACTCATTTATTCATTTATCCGGCGTGCCATATGTACAATTAAGATGGGCCTGCTCCATTTCTGAAAAATAACACAAAGGCCAGGCTTCTGGAGTGCTTGTCTGTTTTTTTTTAAATTAAGATGTTAAATATTATTTTGTTATTCAGTCAATGTTCACCTATTATTGTTAAACAACATTATTCTGTTTATATTATCATTTTTTATTTATTTCGCCTGTTAATAAATATATTTTCCTGCTTGTGGCTTTTGTCGCCAAGTTCAGTACCCTGTAGACAACAATGCTCTTTTTCCATGTTTTGTTTTGATCTCTTCCTATTGTTATTTTCAAAGGATGCTTTTGTTGTTTTCCATTTTCTTAAAGTTGAAACCGAGCATTTCAAAAGAAAAAAAAATGAAACAAACAATGGTTGTCTAGAGGGACCGAAGTTTGCTGTTCAGAAAATAGTTGTTCCCTTGAATAACTTCCCTGTAATGGATTCTTTATTTTATACCTTTTAAGTGGTTTTCATACTTAGTAAATCAGCTTTCAAAATCGCTGAGCCACAGCACACATTGTTTGTTGGCCAACATTGCTAATGTCGATTACAAGTGCTGTACCTGCCATATAAGCAAAAACAATGTTACCTTTCATGAGGATGTGATCTGCGGGATAGACCATGGGCTATTTTCTTGATAAAATGTCCACTGCCATTTGAGAATTAGCCATGTTTAATGCTGCCCCCACCAACAACACTTAACCAAAGTGATTTATCATCAACTAGTACACAGGCACCCACTCAGGAAATGGCCGCTATGGGAAAGGCTAAGCCAAGATGGACAAGGAACATATTGTGTTACAAAAATGATCCTCTTGGAAAGCTCATGGTAAGTTATATGTTGATTTCCACTTGGTAACTGTTTGAATTCAAGGTAAAGTATTATATTTTGTTAAAACATGGGCAATATTAGTCTCTGCAGCAGGTGTCTGCATCATTGAGTATGTTTATCATATTAGGATTAATTTTATATTTCCATACACCAGAAAGTATTTTGTGCTGTGTTTATTCTTACCTGGGAAATAGTTGCCTACTGTTATATGTGATGTGACACACAGTGTTAGCATATTACATATTTAACATAAATGCTTATCGGTTTTCCTTTCTGTCTTGGAATGTATATAGTTCTAGCGCCTTGATGTCCCCAAGCACAATGGTTAAAGAATGTTATGATTAGAAAAAGAAGGTGAGCAGTTTGAAGGGATTGGAGGCGGCGTGGGGATGTTTTAATGTGTGTACTCATAAGAAAAAGAAGGATAAAGAAGGATAAAGAAACTCAAGTGATCCCTACCATGTGAGCCTCCTACATAATACCTACCACTTGCTGACTCAATGCACGTCCATCTCTTCACAAGGAGGGTGTGATAGGGGTGACAAAAAAGAAAGGGGTTAAAAACGACCACTGACAGAGCCTTCAGGCTCTACATCTACAGGCTGACTTCTATGTATGGCTATGTTATTCAGCATATTTGCAACATGCTGCACCATGTGGCTATGGTGCAAGTGGCAGCAGGCCAAGAGGTTGCAAAGGAGAGCTACTCCGCGTTTGTGTGGGCATATGAAGCATGACTTTAGCATGCCAAATGTCTGCTCTGCAAAAGCCTGTACTGCATAGTATGCTTGTGGTAGCCATGTGTGTTTGCATTGGCAAACACTGTCAATACCTAGAGATGGATTGCATCTGCACTGTCCCTTGGAGAGGGGACATGATTGCCTTTGTTTTGACTCAGTGATTGAGTAACGTAAGAATGGACTGGGTGGTAGCCACCTATCTCATAAAACATCATTTGCCAGACAATCCTATGTGTAACTGTGTCTGAAGATGAAAGAGCCACCAACACTACTCGGTCACTTATTACATGTTTGGCATCTGCTACAACTTGGATATTGAGTTTTTGTCCTTTCCTCTGAACACATGTGTTGTGTCAGCTAGTGGCACATTGGTATATATGTCCTGTCAATTACACCTATCACATTTGGGGAATGTGACAGTCCATAAAATCTGATCTCATTTTCAGACGCCCTGTGTGTGTGGATAGTGCGTGTGCTCCCCTAATTTGATGGGCGTGGCAATGCTAGTAGCAGTATGAGATTGCATTTTGTGGCACTCCTACAGCCATTGCAATGGTAGACTGGTACCTACCAGAGGCGAAGATGTGCATTGATAACAATACCTGTATGTGTGCAGAGTTTGATTGTGAAGATGATCTGTCCTTCCTTAGAATAGTGCCCAGGTGACAGATGCGATTTAAAAAAAAAACATTGTTATGTAAGTCTGCACTGCCTGAATAGTTCCTCATTCCTTTGGTCAAATAATGTGATTCAGTAACAAGCACACTTTTCCTCTTCCTCCTTCTTAACCACATTCCCATTTGCCTGTGGCAAAAACATTCAGCCCTACTCTGCAGTGGCGTTAATAGGGTAGGGCCAGGGGGGCACTGGCCTCCCCTGCACAATGTTGTGCCCCCTTTAACCTCTACCGCCCTAGAGGGACAGGTGTCTGAGGACCTGCCCTGAGAGTGTTGCAAAGTCTGCTTAAAGAGGGTTTGTTGACTTTGCAGCAAAGCCCATCACATCTCGCAGCTGAACAGAGCTCCTTGAGTTACCTGCATGCAGCCCTCCCCTTAATCATGGCCTGTATGTACTGCAATTATTCCTTTGTCTTATGTCTTATCTGATGGGTTCTGCATTCCATCTGAGAGACTCCTAAGAACTGGGTTGCCAAGTACATGGGTCTACACTTACAAAATATTTAAAGTTACACAAGAAAGCTTACATTTTCAAAGTTAGTAATTAAGGGGTCGATTCATGGAACAAACGTGCGCCGAAAATCCCAGTGCAAGCAGGCGCAAGGTGGCGCAAGCGTGAGAAACCCAGCGCACTCGCACGCGTGCGATTCAAGGAAGACGCTGCGTGTGTTTCCCACTGTCCGTGCGCCAAATCCTTGCATTGCGCAAGCGGGCACACACTCCACCAAACGGCGTACGCTACATGCACAGCAAAAGCGCACATAGCGCGGCGCACACAACCAAAGTGGGCGGAACAGTGGGCGTAACACGCGGAATGGGGAATAACACAAGAAGGCGGAAGCGTCCCCGCGCACAGTATAAAAGTGCGCACAAACAACAAACACGTATATACAGCTACGATGAATGCCCCATTTGCCGCAGCACTGATCGTGGGACACCGCAGGAGGAGGAGAATAGCCAGGGCACGCATTTTCGCACCACGGACAAGCCTTTTTGGGATGCCTGACGACCAGGTCTATGGCAGGTATAGGTTTCCACCCCATATCATCCTAGACCTGGTCAGGGAGTGGGAAGATGACCTTACATCCCCCACCCTTTGCTCCCAAGCATTGAGCCCCTTGGAGAAGGTGCTCAATGTCCTGCATTTCTTGGCCACTGGGTCATTTCAGCGGACTACTGCCATAGTGGGGGGGGTCTCACAGGCCACGCAGTCACGCTGCCTACACCAGGTACTGGCAATCATGACAGCGCGCCCCTCAGTCCGCAGGCACATATACATGCCCAGAACACCCGCAGAAAGGCAGGCCGTTGTCCTGGATTTTTACAGGGTGGCACACTTCCCCAAAGTGCTCGGTGCCATAGATTGCACCCATGTGGCCCTATGTCCACCTAGGGCCACTGAGCACATCTACCAAAACCGCAAACACTGGCATTCCATCAATGTACAGTTGGTATGCGATGCAAAGGGAATCATCACCTCTGTCTATGCAAACTACCCTGGCTCCACCCATGACAGTTTCATATACAGAATGTCCGACCTGAGCCGGGCCCTGGAAGCTGGGCAGCATGGCAGCATGGCGACACATGGCTCCTAGGTGAGTACAAATGCCCTTGCACATGCCTGCATGTCTCACACACACACACACACAAATACACAAACCCCAATAATCACAACCATTTACACCTCCCCAGGGGACAGTGCCTACCCTCTGAGCAACCACATGATGACGCCAATCCGGAACCCCACCACACCACCCCAGGTAAGATACAACGCCGCCCATATTGCAACCAGGGCCATAGTGGAGCGCACATTCGGAGTGCTCAAGTCACGTTTCCGCTCCCTTGACCGCTCTGGCGGGCTCTGGCGGGCAGCTACTCTATGCACCCCCAGTAGTGTGCAGGATCATTGTGGCAGCATGTGTCCTGCACAATGTTGCAACACGGCAGGGCGTACCAGTGGACATGGTGGTGCCCCCACATCCCCAACCACAGGCACAGGCGCTGCCCATGGGAGGGGACAGGGCACGTGGCGAGGAAGCCCGGACCCAGCACGTGGCCACATTTTTCACCTAAACTCCCACCCTGCAAAGTGCACACAGGCCTGGCACATACCAGGTGACAATCGATGATGACAAAGAGACAGTCAACTGTCACAACCTTACCAAGTGGAGAGTGGCTGGGCCAGGGACCGAGGTTGGTGAGAGTGGCCCAGTTGCAGATTCAGTGCAGTTTCAGTGAAGAATTTAGCAAGGGAGAGGGAGAGAGAAAGCAGAAGCAAAGAGGAAGGTTTTGAGGTGCTTCCGGAACCGGAGATGGTTCTCCTCAAGTTCCAGGGAGGCAGGAAGGCTGTTCCAGAGGGAGGCCCCTGCCGCGGAGAGAGATCTACCTCCAGCTCGTTGCTTTGAGAAGCGGCTGACCCTGACATGCAAGGTGTGAATCACACACACCTGCGAAACAGGCCATGACCATCACTGTTATGTCACTCAAACCCTCCCAAACCACAACATGGCATGGCAAGCAATAGCCATACACCAACACAGTACCAATAAGGTACACATTGCCATGTTAAAAATGTACATTGGCATCAGACAATGATGCCTGACATGGAATCAGATGAAATGACTGACCAACAACCTCCCACCCAAAATAAGTAATTCCCAAATGCATTACAAAAGTTGTAGCCGTAACATAACAATGAATGCCTGTCTACATGCACATTGTGCATTGCAAAATCAACACTGCAGCTTCTGTGTGCTGTGTCCAACTCCTGCAACACCCTGCTCAGCGCACAGCACAGTGAACAGCTATTGTGTGTGATGCACACCCTGAGCATCACATCTAAGCGACAGACCACATCAAAAAGCAAATTAGGCATGTACAGGATCCAGAATTGGTCACAGAACATGTGCTGCAGGGACACAGTGGGCACCAGAAGGCAAACAGAGTGTATACGTGGATATCCAAGGGTGGTTGTACATGTAGTGCATCATAGTGCGAGTGTGTGGGTCAGTAAGGACATGCACTCAACATATGCATGTGCAATCAAGTGACCATCAGTGTCCTCTACACATCACATGTGAACATTCACCATGTGTACACCCCAGCATGTCAAACCACAACTATCCCCTCACACCTGAAAGGTAAACACAAGACATGAACAGGCATTGATCAGCAGAACACATCATGTACATATGATACCACAATTACAATGTCAGGGTTCCCATCACACTGCAGGGCAAGGCAACTATCAACAACAAAACACCCCCCCTCCCTCACAAATCACCATGACCCACTGAACAACTGCACCTGGGTCATGGAGCCTTCAACCCTCAATTTCACCTGGCCACAGGATCACCCTTCCCCTTCGTCACGATCTCCCACCTTGTGTGTAAAAAGTTGCCTGCACCCTCAGAGTCCACCTTGATTTGCAAAAACACAAAATCCAAGGCAGAAAAACGAACCAGAACAGCCTCCAGTAGATGACTTGAAGTCGCAGTACCTCACAAAGTACTACCACAATGATGTAACAACCAAGGTAGCACAGTAAAACAATGTCACAACAGGATGTGAACCATGTGTGGTACATAACATAGAATGATGCACCACGAACGGATGTGTACTGTCACAGCTCTGTGTACAGGCGCAGGAGTGGTATGAACCAAACACCCCCACCGTGGCCCGAGTGATATGATATGATATGATATGATATGGCATTTGTAACGCGCCTATACACAAGTGTTTCAAGGTCAAACTCACACAGGCCTCTGAGACCCTGGTGGGGAAGGAGGGTTAGCGATATGCAGTCGGCACAGGCGTTGGCACACTGGATAACTGGAATGAGTGGCAGGAGAGGGGAGGAGGAATGACACGTGAAAGTAGGGAATGCACGAAAATGTACTACCTGCATGAACACATACACAATCCTAACAAACTTGTACATCATTGTCAGGGCCTTCCGGAGTCCAGGTTTAGGAGTGGCACGAAACAACCACCCCCTCTAGGGTTTCGGCGCCTGCAAGCTTGGGGCTTACACAGGCATCCGCAACCCCAGCGGGGAAAGAGGGTTAGGGAACGTTGGTTGGATAGGTACGGGAAGTAGGAATACCGGGTAGAGGGTACAGGGTTTAGAATTGGATAGGACTCGGGGTGATTAGGGAAAAAAAAACATACCAAATTGAATTACACATTCATCCATGCATTAGTGCACCCCCCAGCAAGCCGAATGAGAGCAGTTTGAAAGAAAAACAACAAGACACTTAGCTCTGGTTTTGAGTGCTGGCCTCCTGCCTGCGCATTCTCAGGTCCGGTTACAGGAGCACTTCAATGCTGCAAAGAGAGCCACAGTTAATAATCTGTGCGTGCCCATAAAACACAAACACACCACCAAATATACCCCATAGCAACAAACTACTCTACAGACAGACAATCTGGTGTGGATGCTTTGTACCCATATGTAACATTACCCCTGTGATGGGTCATACACAGTCAATGCAGTAAGTCAGTCGCCGGTGGGTGCGTGGCAAATGGAACACCAATGTGTCACAATTCACACAACATGCAATGTTCCCTGGGTAAGCAGACAGATGCATATAGCATGGTATGACTTCAGAACAAGTCGTGTTCCACCATGACCGAAACAAAGTAGGCAGTGCATGTTTCAAAATGTACATGGAAATGAAATGCACTGCACCCGAGTCTGTCCCTTGCTGTATGTCCCTGTGAGCTGCTCCTTTCCATGTCTCGGAAGGCTACATGGGTGATACAAGTGCCTCAATGGCCCATGGTGGACCGGAGGGTATGTGCCACTGCCCCTGCAGGTGCCCCAGACAACCTTACAATCAACTATCCATCAGTCCACCAACACATCTGAGCTGTATTGTGTGCTTCAACACCAATATTCGTCCAAGCTCACCCTCAGTGCTGCTACTAAGCCTGCATGTGCAACTGGCCTGGTGGAAGGTTTGCTGTGTTGTGGCCCCCCTGTGCTGCTCACCTTGCCTGGAGTTCCTTGGAACACGTCAGCAGTTCTAGGATGTATGTCTGCAATCCCTGTGCCCCTGCTTGCGCACACATGTGCATGTGGGCACCAACAAACGTGTCCAGAATCCAGACGTCCAATGGGCCATGTCTGCTGGCAAAGGTGGTCTGGAGGCTCATCCCCCTGCAGAAAGGGCATGAAACACATGATTAATGCTTTAAAGTCATCTGTGTGTGTCTCTTCAGGCATCTCACTACTGGACAATGTCAGAGACGTACATCAGAAATCACACCATCAGTCCGTCTTTCACATCCAAAGTGTGGAACACACTATCTACGGCATGAATTGCAACAAGCACGTGTACAGTAAAGATAAGAAACATACTACACAATGCATAGCAATGAATGTACACATTAATCATGAAACACCTCATCTAGCAAAATCAGAACAGTGGTCAATAACACTGCAATCATCCCCACTAGGGGTGTTAGCACAAGTTACACAGCACCAGACATGCCACAGATATGACAGTCCAAAGCCTTTGTGTAATAGGCTGTTACACCAAACCATCCTTGCGAGCCCATGCATAAGGGAGGCAGGAGTGGCATATGTGAGTCAAGGACCCCAAGCAGCAAACACATACACAAGACAAGCCTGAAGGGCCCAGCTGGAACAGACAGTGGATGCTTTCAAAAGCCATAAAGCACCGCACCGTCACATGAAAGCACAATAGACAAGCAATTTTAAACTATATTAACTAATTACACTAACTATGAAAAACCTACATTACCTAATTAAACTAACTATCAAACAGAAACTTAACTAACTAAACTAAAAGAAAAATCAAAAATGGCCACATATGACCCGGGGGGAGGGGAGGCACCCAGGAGGGGGGAGGTACAGGGTGCTGCTCAACACCCACATGTGATGATGGTGAGCCAAAAAAAAACCTCCATGGGCTCAACGCCTGCACAGCCCGACCTATGTGGGAGATAGATGGTCGTCCGAGTCTGGCTCATCCTGGAAAGGAGGACGTGGCACAGTAGCCTGGCCACGCCTAGCCGCAGCTTGCCTCTCGACAGCATCAAGTATGCCGGATGGGTGAGCCTGGTTCTGTGTGGCGATGTGACGTAGGTCTGCATGCAGAACCTCACGTGATACACGTGCTTCCTCTTGCAAGGTAGCATGTGTAACACGGAGTTCCTCCTGCAAGGCCTGGCTGGACAACTGCTGCACCTCCTGGCAAGCCTGTAGCTCAGCTGAGATGGTAAGCTCAAGCTGTGCAAACCTCTCCTCTGCCCGCTGCCTCTGGGACATCATAAGGACACCCAGAGTGGATTTGAGGGAAGCATACTCCTCCCTCAGGGCATCCATGTGCGCCTCTGCGTGAGCAGCAATTGCTTTACGCAGAGACGACATTTCAGCCTGGCTTGCCCTGTCTGAGGCCGCCATGCCCAGCCTGAGCGAGCGGGCCGTGGACCGTGCCGCCTGCTGCTGGAGAAGCACCTGCCTAGCAGGGGGGAGCACAGATCGGGCCACACGCTCCATGCTCTCAGCGATGTTCTCCATTGCTGCCCCCTGCCTTTTTGAATTGGCAGTCATGTATTGCTCCCACTCAGTATACTGCGGTTGCGCACGGCGACCGCGTTGCTGGGCTTGAACCCTGCGGGACCCAAGGACTGGGTGTCCTCGCTGTGTTGGCACCGCCCGCGGCTGCATGACTACATGCCCCGTCGACGTGATGTCCCAGGCACATCAGTGACTGGTGTGGAGGGTGACCCTGCGTCCCGATCCACCATGGGCGGAGGAACCAGGACTGTCTGACCCCTGAGTGCAGGTGTTGCAGACAGAGGAGTGTCCACATCAGAATCACTGACCCCTGACACATGGACTTGATGCTCATCCAACTCGACATGGACGTCAGAGTCGTCATCAGGGCTGGAGTCATAGGCAGCCAGAGACAAGATGGACTGTAGCACTTGGGGGTTTTCGTGGCCTACCACCCCACAACCCCCACTTGTACCGGGTTGATGTAGTGGTAACAACCCTGTGTCTGGCATGACAACACCATCCTCCGCCTCCATTGCGTCATCACCTGAAAAATAGAGAGAAAAAAGGTCACTACACATGTCAGAAGCACACAACACACACACACACCGACAACAAACACATCAGGCAGACTTATGACACACAAAATAGAACCTGGCATGCATGCTGGGTCAACTTTGAATTGCTTCTGTGATCAGACCTGTTGGCAGTTTGCATAGAAGTGGGTCTTTGCAGTGCAGCAAATGTGTATGTCACTCCCTATCTACATGTACACGGAGTCCATGGTGTGTGTCAGGAAATGTGAAGGCAGTGCAAGGTCAAATTTAGGCATCACGTGCACTGTGCATGCAATGGGTAGCATATCTACAAGCAAAGCACCCCTCCACCCAAGTACAAAAACAGGGATGCCTAGCATGGTATCAACAGGCCGACCATAGACCTGTGTATTGACAGGCAGTGTTGACTGGCATCAACAGCTTAATGTGATTCAAGTGACAACACTGCAAATGATGATGGGACAGTAAGCAGGATACATGATGAAAACTCTGTAGGCCGCCCACGTGTGAAGAAGACACTACAACAGTCGGGCAGAGTCATTGGCCATTAAACAGGCTGAGGCCTGTGACCAACACAGATTGTCAGACCCTAAACATGTGTGCAACGCAGTACTGAGCCACAATTGACATGGGAAGGCTGATGAGATGCCATGCAATGGATGCCACCCAGGACTTGTATTACAGTGATCATCCAGTCAAGGACACATAGGGGCATGCGTGCAATGCACATGGAGCATGAATGGGCACTCATGTCCCTGTGGGGCATCTGACCTATGCACAGTACAAGTGAGATACCCTGCATAAAGTACTAAGGCTGTACCACACAGCATATGTCTGGCAGATTGTACGCTGGAAGTTAGCATTTACACAGGACTTATGAACAGGAGAGTACACAATGGCAAGATTGAAGCAGACCAGTGCAAAGGTGGAACTGGGGTGCAGAGTGGCAGAGGAGGGGCAAGGGAGCATGCCTACATGGAGTACCCGCATGCAGGCAGAGGACACATGCACGTCAGTCATGCTATGACATTGTGCCTGGGCTGAGAGGAAGGTCCCCCCACGCCACATGCAGAAGGGCCAGTGAGCTGGAACATGGACTGGAGGGGTATACTGGTAAACAGCATGTGAGTAGGGTGCAATAGTTGTGATGCAGACAGTCCCCGTCTGCTCCACATGTCCACCATCCAGCAGAGCAGACATGCATCATGGAAGCATTGCATTACTTACACATCAGAACCATGTACAAATCACATGTAGTGGCAATCATGCACAACACATCCCACAAGTAAAACGCACACGTCCTCAACAAACACGCATCAACACTCACTGGACTGGGCATCAAAGTTCAGCATCTCTCCCACTCCTTCGACCGATTCAGGTGGTATGAACTCTGCAACGAGTGACTCATGCGGAGTGAGCTCTTCCTCCTCTGGTGCAGCCCCACCGCCAGTCACCAGAGTCAAGTTGTAATTTGAGGCACGCTTAGCCTTAGCGCTGCATTTGAGGTCATTCCAACGCTTTTTGCACTCTTGCGCCGTGCGCACCTCATGGCCGAATGAACTGACATGTTCCGCAACATGCTTCCAGTGGGTGTCACGATGGGCAGCCGTAGTCTAACTATTGGCACCCACTACCATGTCACGGCTGTGGCCCCGCATGTAGTCCACGAGGAGTCCAGTTCCTGCTTGCAGAAAGGCTTCTTCCTCGACGTGCAGGAGGTCATGGCTGTGTGTGGGGTCCCAGCCTGTGCTGCAGGTGCAACCTTCCTCCTCTTGGACTGTGGCGCAGACCCTGGCTGGCTAATGCCGCCCTGACCAGTATGGCCAGTGGGTTCGGTGGATTGAGCCAAGGGAGTGGCAGGTGGAGGGACGACCAAAGGCCTGACTTGTGTCAGTGGCAGCTGGGTGCCCTCTAATGGACCCTGCGCAGCAACATCCGCTGTGGCAGGGTCATTGACCGCAACGGTCCTGGTTGGCAGACTCACAACCGGGGTGTTGTTGGGTGCATCTGCCCCTGCACTTGCCAACACCCGGCTGTTCGGGGCAGCAGATGACATAACTGCCCCAGGGATACGTGTCTTGGTCAGAGCAGCCCTGCGTGCCCCTATGGTTTCCCTCCTGGCCTGTTGGAAATCTACCAAGGGCTCCTCAAGTGCCAACGCAGCCTGTGCTGGCAGACCCTGAGCCTGGGTGGCGGTGTCCACAGCTGCACCTGCAGCTACCACTACCCTTGGGCCCTTGGCAGTCGATGGAACGGACTGCCGGGTCACACGGGCACCAGTGCCAGATGCAGAAGCTGCATCCCCCGGAACCACAGGGGGTGGTGGCATGACTGCACCAACACATGGCACAACATTGTACTCAAGTGGCGCACCCCTGCCTCTTCCCCCTCTGTGGCCGCCCTGGACACCCTGGAGTCCCCCTACTCCCTGGTCACCACGGCCATGTCCCCGACCAT
This sequence comes from Ambystoma mexicanum, assembly GCF_040938575.1. Classification (NCBI taxonomy): domain Eukaryota; kingdom Metazoa; phylum Chordata; class Amphibia; order Caudata; family Ambystomatidae; genus Ambystoma; species Ambystoma mexicanum. The sequence goes on along the minus strand of NC_090930.1, from coordinate 1,102,404,026 downwards.
GCCCGCCACGAGGAGTGCACCCAGCTGAGGCGCCCCTCACCTTTGGTGGCCTCCCAACCATGGCACAGATGTAGTAGTGCCGGCACAGATGGAGTAGTGCCAATGGGAGGTGTACACCACAATTGACCTGGGCAATTGGGGTGAAGGGGGTGGGAAGAAAGATGTTAACAGCCCCCCTGCACCTGCAAGGCTGTATGTGACCCCGGTGATGTAGTGACGGGTCACGCAACGCTCAGCACCCCAAAACTGCAGTAAAACCGTACACGCAACCCTGCAGCCTACGTGCGTGGAATGAACCTCCCTCAGTACGCGGTGGCACCCAGTAACACGAATAACGCGTACGCGAGGGACACGCAGGCTACTATGACCTCAAAAATGGGTGCGATACACAGGGGCACCCGCAGTGGGAAAAATAGCGTGTACGACTCACCGTCTGACTAGCGCGATGCAGAAAAACACACGTAGCCAATACCCCCGCCAAAAGAAGAGATTCGTCCTTGATAGCTGTGAAGTTGTGATGGCGCACGAAACAACAGGAAGCAGCAACACACGTCGGTCTCCACGAAAGGCATGTACAGCGAACTGCTGCCCCCGCTCACCTTTAACCCATGCTGAGGGAAACGCCTGCGCCGTCAAGTCACTTACGCGCATGGGCCCTTTCCTCGGATTACACGCATTCCCACGCGGACGTGCAGTTTTTCACACGCTCTGAACCACTATGCTAGCGTCACGCCACAGAGGCGCTTAAGCTTGAAGGGCCTTTGGTCCAATGAAAATGCATACGAGTGCTGACACGCTTACGCGCTAGGGGCCTTTCCTCGAATTACACGCTGATGTGCAATTTTTTCACGTGCCAAATCACTCCGTATCAAGCTGGCCACGTGAAAACACACGGAAGACCACGCTCCTGCCCAAAAGGCCGAATCACTGCCCCCCAGAGCCCCGAGCACGCTCCCACCTGCCATCTGCTGCTGCGTGACTGCCTCCTGCCCTCGTGCCCTGCCATTTGGTGCCTGTACATCAGCCATCTGCAGGGGTCCAGTTGCGGTGCCCACCCCTGCTGGAACAGAAGACTCCCGACTGGGATACCATCGCTCCACAGCCCAGCCCCAGGACCCAGTTGCCCACCCACACCTGCTCGGGAGTCGCCATGTCGGGGCAAACACCATCTGAGACCACTGGCGACCCCCAGCCAGAGGGGCAGAGGGCCACCAGCTTCAGTCAGAAGGAATGATGCCCTCTTCGGATCATCACGCGCCAACAAGGAAGGACGGGACAGGATCTGGGACGACTTTGTGGTTGCATCAACACGGAGGTGGTGGCAACCCGCAACATCAAGCAAGTCAAGAAGCGCTGGGAGGACTTGAGGTCCAGGACCCTCATAAAGGCCCGGCACCTCGTGGAGGGGGGCCGGGGCAGCATGAGTACCATCCAGATGAGGGTCCTGGAACGCGTACGCCCAGCGCTCCATGCCCAGATCCTTGAGAGGCAGACCCGTCTGGAGTCGAGCGGTAAGTGGCTAAGCATTGCTGTGTGAGACAGGGCATGTTGCAGTGTGCTGGTTGTCTGATACTTGCCTGTATGTGTGACATAGGCCATGTACGCATGTGTGTGTGCAGGGACATCATGGTCATGCATGTGAGACCAGTAATGTGTGAAGCACACGGTTGGTGTATGTGTTTAAATTCAACATGGGGAGCCCTATCCGGAATGGACACATGAGAGCATGCCAGTCTCTGTTCCTGGACATGGGTGGGGGTGAGGGATGGGTGCTGATGCCATGTACATGTATGGTGTCCATGTCTGTGTGTCTGACCTGCGTGTCTGTGACTTGTGAATGCCATGGATGCATGACACATGTCTGTGACAATGTTCAGAATCACTGATGCAGCCCAGTTGTCCTTGCATCCACTGAGTCTGGGGTGTACGAGTCCAGATGGATGAAACTACGGTGAAGTGTGTGCATGCGATAGGCATGACCCATGATGCATCTGAGTTCCAAAACAACATTGTATGTTTCAAGAGTCCCTTGGACATGTATGCTAATGTCCATAGCATGCGCCATGCCTGTTACTGCATGTGTTTTGCCTGCACTGACCCATGTGTTGTGGAGGGACATGATGTGATGGAAGTGATCTTTGACAGTGTCACTCATCTGCTATTGCTTCCTGTCTAGGGGACCATTGTACAGTACCCTGATGCTTATGTTCTATGTCTCCCTCTACACAGCGCCAAGTGAAGAAGAGGACGCTGTGGAGCAAAGCGGCGGGATGCCCCCACGGCTGTAGCGGAAGTGGTGGGTGAGCCCCCACAGGAGCTTGCAACGGCAGAAGACAGGGTGGAGCCATCCAGGTTGGTGGTTTCCACAGTGGAGGAGGAGGCCGCTACTGAGCCGCACATGGGGCCTGGTGGGGGCATCCCTGCTGGTGCAAGGGGTGCAGTCCAGGGGCAGGAGGCAGCACAGGTCGCCGTGGAGGGGCCTGTGCATGTCACTGTCCCTGACACTGTGACTGCACCACCATGCACCAGCAGGGATGCCCCATCCCAGGCCCGTCCGCAGGTAGGGGGGATGTCCATGTCATCTGACTCCCCTCCACCTGCGGACGAGGGGACCCCTGGCCGTATGGAGAAGGTCCTGATTGGTGTTGCATTGCATACGGGTGTCATTCGTGATGACGTGCGTGCTTCCTGGGTGGAGCACGCATGTCATCACGAAGAGCACCGTGCCAACGTGGCCCAGTTGGGAGCGGCCGTGGTCGGGGGTTTCGTACATGTGTCGGCCACTCAGGCGACCCTCTCCTCCTCTGTGGAGGCTATGCGCCAGTCATTCTCCATGCCGTCTTCCGGCCCAGATGCCACCAGGGCCCCCTGTGGACCTGCCCCGACCAACGCAGCCAACTCGGTGGGGATCCCATCCCTGCCACAGTCGGGAGTCGGAGGTCCAGCAGGGGTGGACACACCAGCAACTGGACCCCAGCAGATGGAGGATGTGACGGCATCATCGGGCAGGGCACGTGCACGATGGCGTCGGTGGATTCCATCAGCCTCGATGCCATCGTGCTGGCACAGGCAGTTGCGTCGGAGGCAGCAGCAGGCTCGACGTGGGAGGCATCATGGCTCGGGGCCATCAACATCAGGGGGGCAGGCATCGGTCGGAGGGCAGGAGAACCCTGGAATGGGAGTGTCTTCCGTGTGGGAGCGGTTGTGCCAGCAGATAGGTGCGGAGCGGCGGCGGGCGGAGGAGGAACGGCTCACAATGGTCAGGGCGGAGAACTCCATGCAGAGGGCGCTGAGGCGGGCTGAGTGCCTCGAGGGTATTTGCAGGGAGTTGGAGCTCGACACTGCATTATCCCTGCGAGACCTCGGGGGCAGGGAACATGCCCGCCTCCAAGCCATTGAACAGGAGTTCGATGATGCCCTGACCCATGACATCAACCAGTGAGCCGTCGGACTAGCCCGCCGCCTTTGTATATAGTTATTTAGGTTTAGGTTTCATTTCTTTATTATTATGATTTGGAGTCCACGGACTTTGCTCCACTTTTTGTATATAGTTGTATTTTAGATAGGGTTTTTGTAAGGTTTCATTTGCTTTTGGGATAATGGACCCTTCGGACTTACTTTTTCAATTTTTTGGACATGTATATACTTTCTTTTAATCATATTCACATGGAGTAATGTTTTTTTATGCTTTTCATCTTTGGATTTAGTTCTATGGACTTTGGGGATGCACCATTTATATTTTTTCATGTTTTGGATTTCTTTTCTTGCTTGAATTTGAGTTTCTTTTTCTTATTTCAAAAATGATTTCTTCATTTGCATGTGTGCTTTTCATTTTGACATTTGTTATACTTTTTAATACATTTCTTTATTCAACATTATTGGTGTGGTGTACAGTGATGATTTTGGTGCATGTCTCCATGAGCATTGGCACAGTCATGTGTTGCAACTGTGTGGCTCTGTAGGACATTTGCTGATGGGCATGCTGGTTCTTTTCAGACTATCATGGAATGGGTGATTTACTAGGGAGTGGGTGCAGTGGTTCATTGGGTGTTTGTACTGGGGGTGGAGGGGTGGGATTTGGGTTGGCATTAGGGCCATGGGTCTGTATAGTCATGGTGTGGTGTCTGGGGGACATGTGTGGAGGCCTGCTGGCAGGTGCCCTGCACTGCTGGGGGGGTGGGTGTGCAAGGGGACATGAGTAGGGGCCTGCTAGCAGGTGCCCCGCAATGCTGGGGGGTGGGGGTGCAAGGGGACATGAGTGGGACATGAGTGGGGGCCTGCTGACAGGTGCCCTGCATTGCTGGGTTGTGGGGGTGCAAGGGGACATGAGTGGGGGCCTGCTGGCAGGTGCCCCGCAATGCTGGGGGGTGGGGGTGCAAGGGGACATGAGTGGGGGCCTGCTGGCAGGTGCCCGTCAGTGCTGAGGGGTGGGGGTGCAAGGGAACATAAGTGGGACATGAGTGGGGACCTGCTGGCAGGTGCCCCGCAATGCTGGGGGGTGGGGGTGCAAGGGGACATGAGTGGGGGCCTGCTGGCAGGTGCCCTGCACTGCTGGGGGCTGGGGGTGCAAGGGGACATGAATGGGGGCCTGCTGGCAGGTGCCCCGCAATGCTGGGTGGTGGGGGTAAAGGGGACATGTGTGGGACATGAGTGGGGGCCTGCGGGCAGGTGCCCCGCAATGCTGGGTTGTGGGGGTGCAAGGAGACATGAGTGGGACATGAGTGGGGGCCTGCTGGCAGTTGCCCCTCACTGCTGGGGGGTGGGTGTGCAAGGGGACATGAGTTGGTGATCAGTAGTGCAAGGAGACATGTGCCTTTGCTGGGGGCATACCCATGTTGGGTGGGCTGCCTGCGGGACATGACCAAGGGTGCAGGGTAGTCCCCTGTGGTGTGGGCTGTCTGCAGGTGCCGTGGAGGGTGTACCGGGAACACCTGGGAGGACCCACACTGCCAAATCACGTGTAGGACTACCCGGCACCCCCGAAATACACGTACCCTGCTGAAATTGCGTGTGAAACTTCCCGCGCACCCCTGAAATACACGTACCCTGCTGAAATCACGTGTGAAACTTCCCGCGCACTCCAGTAATACAAGTACCCCGCTCGCACAGGGCCAATTGTGTGTGAAACTTCCTGCGAACCCCAGTAATACACGTACCCTGCTGAAATTGCGTGTGAAACTTCCCGCGCACCCCAGTAATACACGTACCCCGCTCGCACAGGGCCAATCGCTTGTGAAACTTCCCACGATCCCCAGTAATACACGTACCCTGCTGAAATCGCGTGTGAAACTTCCTGCGCACCCCGGTAATACACGTACCCCACTTGCACAGGGCCAATCGCGTGTGAAACTTCCCGCGATCCCCAGTAATAAACGTACCCTGCTGAAATCGCGTGTGAAACATCCCGCGCACCCCTGAAATACACGTACCCTGCTGAAATCGCATGTGAAACTTCCCGCGCACCCCAGTAATACACGTACCCCGCTCGCACAGGGCCAATCACGTGTGAATCTTCCCGCGATCCCCAGTAATACACGTACCCTGCTGAAATCACGTGTGAAACTTCCCGCGCACCCCTGAAATACATGTACCCTGCTGAAATTGCATGTGAAACTTCCCGCGCACCCAGTAATACACGTACCCCGCTCGCACAGGGCCAATTGCGCGTGAAATTTCTTGCGATCCCCAGTAATACACGTACCCTGCTGAAATCGCGTGTGAAACTTCCCGCGCACCCCTGAAATACACGTACCCTGCTGAAATCGCGTGTGAAACTTCCCGCACACCCCAGTAACACACGTAACCCGCTCGCACAGGGCCAATTGCGTGTGAAACTTCCTGCGATCCCCAGTAATACACGTACCCTGCTGAAATCGCGTGTGAAACTTCCCACGCACCCCTGAAATACATGTACCCTGCTGAAATCGCGTGTGAAACTTCCCGCGCACCCCTGATATACACGTTCCCCGCTCGCACAGGGCCAATCGCGTGTGAAACTTCCCACAAACCCCAGTAATACACGTTCCCCAGTCGCCGTGCTGGTATAGGGTTAGCGCTGTCCTTTGCGCTGGATTGGGGATTTTGATGGCTTTTCCCTGTGCGAGGGGCGTTCTTGGGGGCGTAACTGGCGCTGCTGCAGGGTCGCTGCGCCACTGTGCGCCACGGCTGGTTTTGGTAGCTGAAATCCATGAATACGCTGTGCGCGGAAATGGATTTTAGCGCACGCGGCTGGCGCAGAGATTCACACGTGCACACTGTGCGCCAGCCGCGTGCGCCACTTGTGTGCTAAATTCTATGAATTACCCCCTAAGTCTTTTACTTTAACATGGAAAATATTGCTTTATAGTGATAGTTAAATGTTCTTAAAAAGTTGCACAACAATCTGGATGTTTGTGACAAATGTAATCTTTATCCTAGTGACTTTAGTGCAAAACCTTTTTTAGTGATTCTTAAAGTGAGAAAAGTACAGTTGTGTAAAAGGAAGGCTATTTCATGCTTGCATTATTTTGCATTCTGCGACTTCCTTTGTTCCTTTAAGGATGTGAAAAATAAAACTACAACAATATTCTTTTGGCTTAACATGTTTCACTATGGATTTACATATTGTAAGGTTACTTTAATTTGAGATATGTGTATATTGCAAGTGAACTATCAGAACGTTCAAGTTTCCAGTGATCAGGCATGAGAAGGCCACCGAGTCCTGCCCCCCCCCCCCCCCCTCTGGATTCTGGGACTTTTATTATTTTCTATCCCATTCAAAATTCAGGAAAACTACACATCTCACAAGGACAAGAATAAACAGGACTTTGTCGCCTTCTCACGCATGGCCATGGGAAACTTGAGCACGCTGCTCTACCAGGCAGTATCATTGTAGGCTTTGAAATCCAAAATGTACATATTTTTAACAAGTGGAGCTTGAAAGTTATCTGTTCGAATGCCTAAACTGTAGATTGGGTTAAAATCACAGCTTTACTGTTTAACCAAAGTGTGTGCTCCTGGGCAAATTATGTTAATGTGAATGTTATGTTAAAGGGTATTTGTACCGCGCACTATCACCACCGGAGTGGTCGCCTGGCGCTCTGGCGGCACTGAAAAAGGGAAGAAGGGGGAGTGAGTTAGTGGGAATAAACTGGGAAAGTGCAAGAGAGCAGTGATATGCTGTTGGCGGCCTCAGCCCGGTGGGTCCATTAGCTGCACTTGGGGTGCTTTCCGTTCGATAGCCGTTGTGTACTGTTGTGCGAGTCTATGTATGTTTGTTTTGTTGTTGCAGTGTGGAGAAGTTTGTGCGGTTTGTTGTCTTATAGAGTTGTGTTTGTTTGGAGTTTGAGAGGTGTATGCAGAGGGGTGAAATTGTTAGTGAGTCGGTTATTGATTCATGATTGCACACTTGGTCCAGGCGTGGCCGGTGAATTGTATGTCAATCATTGAATCACATTACTATCTGGATTTCGACGTAGGCTAGAATTAGGAATTCCATCTATGTGTGGCACATGCTAACATTTACAATTTTATCTAAATGCGACGCAGGCTAGGTTGAGGATTCTAAGTGTGGCACATGCTAAAATTCACAATTCTATTTAGATGCGACGCCGGCTGGTTAAGGATTCTAAGTGTGGCACATGCTAACATTTACAATTCTATCTAGATGCGATGCAGGCTAGGTTGAGGATTCTATGTGTGGCACATGCTAACATTTACAACTCTATCTAGATGCGGCGCAGGCTAGGTTGAGGATTCTAAGTGTGGCACATGCCAACCCCCACAATTTCATGCAGATGCGACGCAGGCTAGGTTGAGGATTCTAAGTGTGGCACATGCTAACATTTACAAATCTATCTAGATGTAACGCAGGTTAGGTTGAGGATTCTAAGTGTGGCACATGGTAACATTTGCAATTCTATCTAGATGCGATGCAGGCTAGGTTGAGGATTCTAAGTGTAGCAAATGCTAACATTTACAATTCTATCTGATGCGACGCAGGCTAGGTTGAGCATTCTAAGTGTGGCACATGCTAATATTTACAGTTATCTCTAGATGCGGCGCACGCTAGGTTGAAGATTCTAAGTGTGGCACATGCTAACATTTACAATTCTATCTATATGCTGCGCAGTCTAGATTGAGGATTCTATGTGTGGCACATGCCAACCCCCTCAATTCCATCCAGATGCGACGCAGGCTAGGTTGAGGATTCTAAGTGTGGCACATGCTAACATTTACACATCGATGTAGATGTGACGCAGGATAGGTTGAGGATTCTAAGTGTGGCACATGCTAACATTTACAGTTCTCTCTAGATGTGACGCAGGCTACACTTAAGAATTCCATTTATTTTTGGCACATGCTAACATTTACAATTCTATCTATATGCGGCACAGGCTATGTTGAGGATACTAAGTGTGGCACATGCTAACATTTACAATTCTATCTAGATGCAATGCCGGCTAGGTTGAGGATTCTAAGTGTGGCATATGCTAACATTTACAGTCCTATCTCGATGTGACGCAGGCTAACCTTAAGAATTCCATTTATGTGTGGCACAGGCTAACATTTACAGTTTTATCTAGATGCGACAGAGGCTAACCTTCAGAATTCCATCTATGTGTGGCAAATGCTAACATTTACAAATCTATTTAGATGTGACACAGGCTAATCTTCATAGTTCTCTCTGGGTATGCTACTAGTTAACATTGTAATGTAGGCAATATTTGCTGTCCACCCATGAATAGGTTTAGGCTGGTGGTCATATATCTCTCTAATAATGCATGGTGTAAGTTTGTGGCAGTCTGGGTTATGGAAAGTTAGTTAGAGTGGCAGGAGCTTTCTGGAGTAGAGTAATTGCTCTACACCCCACCCATGCCAACACTTACAGTTTTTGCCGGTGTCTGGTGACTGCTGGCTTAATTGGCTTCCCCCGCAGACACGCCCCGGAGCCGCTAATGCAGGAGCCGTTCCCTGCCTCGGGGCTCCCAGCCGAAGGGGCGAATGGGAGGAATGGGTCAATTAGGGCCTGGAGGAGGGACAGGGGTGGGATATGGGGAAGGCAAGCTCCAGCACGGCTCGGAAGCCTGGGAGGGTCCCGAGGTGGTAGCTGCCACCATGATGGCTCCAGGGGAGCCTGGGGGTCACAGTGCACAAGCTCACCTGGTGCCTGGGATGGAAATGGCAAAGGGAGCTGCTATGCAGCGATTCTCTCTCCCAAATAGAGTTGGGAGGAATTGGCCAATCAGGGCCTGGAGGAGGGACAGGTGGGGGGATATGGGGAAGGCAAGCTTTGGCACGGCTGGGAAACCAGTGAGGGTCCTGAGGTGCTAGCCGCCGCCATGATGGCTCCAGAGGGAGCCTGGGGGTCGCAGTGCACAAGCTCACCTGATGCCAGGGATGGAAATCTCTTCAAATTATGTAATCTCTTCATGTATAGTGGACTGACCTTAGCAGAGCCAACAATTATTTCCTCCTCTATTGTTGCCAGTCACCAAAATAGGGGGTGGGGGAGTGCGTCTATACTATGGCCCCTTAGGAGAAAGAGTGAAACATGTTGCTATTCAGTGTTATGCAATGATATTGAGTTTTGAATAGTATACAGTCCACCATTTTCACAGTTTCTTGGGTTTTCAGGATCTTCAAGAGGTGGGGTACGAGACTAATGCAGAAGCAGAGGAAGGTTGCTTTGTTGCAATGTTAATGCGTGCATGATCTAAAAAGGTTGGATTCTCTGGGGTGTGCAAGTTTCATGTATTTTGTAAATTGTTTGGAGCAGTAGTTAATGTGCGCTCCAGGTTGGTATGTGATTACTGTGTCTGCCCTTGTGATCTTTAAGGAGTGTGAGGAGCGGTATTGGTGTATCTGTGGTAGGTTAGTGTGCTATTTAGGGAATTTCTTCTGGTGGTAATCGTTCTGTTATGTAATCTGTATTGATTCAGTGAGGAGTTGCATGTGAGGATGGGTTGTTCGTTAGGGTGGGTGTAGAATGATATCAGGTAGTTACTGTTACCATACATTGCTCAATAGACCACCCAATAAGAACTGGATGTAACCTTTTTCACTTTGGAAACATCACAGTATTTTATTTGCTATATCAATGGAAAACATTTTTATGGGGCATAGGCTTTGGTGTTGTAGGGGAAAGGATGAAAGGTTTGGGGCTTGTCTTCTGGCCTCTGGCTGTTGAGGAGGCAGTATTGCAGGTATGGGACTTGGGTTCTGGTGGTGGTGCAGCAGAATTGCAGCTATGGGGCCAGGGCTATGTTGGTGGTGAGGCAGGCTGCCATGTACGGGCCTGAACTATGGTGGTAGGGAGGCAGGATGCCAGGTGTGCAGCTTGCGTTCTGGCCTCTGGCTTTTGAGGAGGCAGGATGCTACGTATGATACCTGGGCTATGGTGGTGGGGAGGTACAATGACAGGTATGGGGCCTGGGTCAGGTATAATGGGGGGGCAAATAGAACAGGTATGGCGCCTGGGCTCTAGGGTAAGGCAGGAAGCCAGATATGGGGCTTGACCTCTGGGGAGGAAAGATGCAGGTATGGGGCCTGAGCTCTGCATTTCGGGGATAGAAGGCTGTAAGGTAAGGGTCCGGGCTCTGGCGGTGGGGAGGCAGGATGCCAGCTGTGTTGCTTGGGTTCTGGTGGTGGGGAGGCAGGATGCCACGTATGGGGCCTGGCCTCTGATGGTGAGGTGGTACGATGCCAGGAACAGGGCCTAGGTTCTGGGTGGAGGGGGGCCCACGTCAATTTGGGAAAGGATGCTAATAGCCCTTTTATAGGCAGCCCCTCTAATTTTGCCTCTGGCCCCTCTGTGCACCCATACATTTGATTCCTGGAGACACCACTGCTACTATGTTGTATCAAAGTAAGGAATGACTCCTCTTCCTGCAGCTCCTCTTTATATGCATCATTTGATAACTTGATTGGTGATACCCAGGTTTTTAGTTCCTATTTTGTGTTTCGGACATTTTTTTAAACCGACACACTGCCAGCAGAAATGTCTTCTCTAATTGCGTGTGATCAGCTCCTTGCATATTTTATGCACGTGCTATGCTTTTTGTAATTTATAGTTTGCTAGTTCGCTAAGTTAGCGCTGCATATTAAGCTTTGTTTAAGCCATTCGTGTTCAAACTGCTCTTTCACCAGGGGTGGACTGGGAAGCAAAAGAGGACTTGGAAATAATTTTCAAAGTGACCCACACTTTTAGAAAAAGCCCATCCATTTTCCAATGAGAAACTGTGGAAATAAAATAGGTTAACACACAAATGAGGCCCAGGGTGCAGAGGCCGACCAGGACATTTCCAGTCCTCCCCAGTGTTTTTCTGCCTCCTTTTTTAGTGATTTGCCAATCTGGTGCGTCGTGAGTGTACAATGCTTCAAGCCTGTTGTGTTTCAGTTTGCATTTCCTAACTCATTCATACATTTCCCCACAGATGTGCATTTGATTGATTTGAAAAGGTGACTCAATAATTTTTATCTGCTCAATCACATTAGCTGCTCCACGGAGAGCTAAGTCTCTCTCCAGCCAGACTCAAAGTGGGTGCTGGAGAGCAGACAGAAAATGTGGGCACTGCCATAAAGAAACGAAATCTATGTTTAGCCACATAGTGCAAGGTTTATTATGTGCCCTGGTCACAAACACAGTATTTTTGTCAGATTTATCCTAGAAAAAGTAGAGCTCCGTTAAGAAACATGTACTGTAACTGGGGCATTGTTTAAAGCCACACACTCGCCTCGCATGGGCACCAACAGAAACAACTGCTCATTAAAAAGCATGGCTAAATTTTCAGTTGACTCTTGACAGTTTTCTCACGCGTGATGTGGCATTCAGCGAAGCGATCTTCACAGTGAAAAGGTCACATGTTTTTGATTGCTTTGTAGTCATGCAGTGAACTCATTCTTTGTATTTGTGATTGTCAGGCCGATTCATGGAATAATTAGCGCGGCGCAAGTGGCCAAAAACGTGCGATTCGCAGTGGAATAGCGAAAATCGCAGTGCAAGTGCGAAAATCGCACGAAAAGCAGCGCACATCGATTCATGGAAGGCCGTGCGCGAGAAAACCATCGGATGTGCGCTAAAAAAGTGCGCGGCGCACATTGGCGCACAGGCCATCTAACGGCGTGCGCCAGGTCACAGCGAAAATCGCACAGGCCACAGCGAAAATCGCACATAGCGCGGCGCACACAACAAAAGTAGGCGGAACACGGGGCGTAACACTCGGAATGGGGAACAACTTGCCAAAATGTGGGCGTCACGGGGGAAGTACAGGGTGCAAGTGCGCGGAACGCCCACACGCTCGCCTACAACCCGTATTCATGGAATCGAATAGGGCAAAAAAGTGCACGGTCAAACCAGCGCACAGGCACAAACACGACCGCCACAAGAAAGCAGGCGGTAGCGTCTCTGCGCCTGTAATAAATGTGCGCCAAAAGGTGTGCCAACAAATAGCACCTATATACAGCCATGATGAATGTCCTATACTGTGGCCCTCCAGGACAAATGACGTGCAAAGGGGTACCCACAAACACGGACACCCGCTGACTGAAAAATAACGTGTGCGTGTATTCCGGGGTGCGCGGGAAGTCTCACATGCGATTTGGCAGGGTACGTGGATTTCAGGGGTGCGCGGGAAGTTCCACACGCGATTTGGCCGGGTACGTGGATCTCAGGGGTGCGCGGGAAGTCACACACGCGATTTGGCAGGGTACGTGGATTTCAGGGGTGCGCGGGAAGTTCCACACGCGATTTGGCCGGGTACATGCGCGGGAATTTCCACACGCGATTTGTCTGGGTACGTGGATCTCAGGGGTGCGTGGGAAGTCTCACACGTGATTTGGCAGGGTACGTGGATTTCAGGGGTACGCGGGAAGTTCCACACGCGATTTGGCCGGGTACGTGCGTGGGAATTTCCACACGCGATTTGTCTGGGTACGTGGATTTCAGGGGTGCGCGGGAAGTCTCACACGCGATTTGGCAGGGTACGTGGATTTCAGGGGTGCGCAGGAAGTACCACACGCGATTTGGCCGGGTACATGCGCGGGAATTTCCACACGTGACTTGGCTGGGGACGTGGATCTCAGGGGTGCGCGGGAAGTCCCACACGTGATTTGGCAGGGTACGTGCGCGTGAATTTCCACACGCGATTTGGCTGGGTACGTGTATGACAGGGGTATGCGGGAAATTCTACACGCGATTTGGCTGTGTGCTCCCAGGTATTCCCTGTACACCCTCCACGGCCCCTGCAGGCAGCCGACACCACAGGGGACTACCCTGCACACCTGCTCATGTCACCCAGCACCCCCAGCAGTGCAGGGGCAGCCTCCACCAGGCCCCCACTCATGTCTCCCACCACCCCCACCCCCCAGCATCCAGGGGCAGCCTCCACCAGGCCCCCACTCATGTCTCCCACCACCCCCACCCCCCAGCCTCCAGGGGCAGCCTCCACCAGGCCCCCACTCATGTCCCCCTGCACCCCCACCCCCCAGCAGTGCAGGGGCACCCTCCACCAGGACCCCACTCATGTCTCCCACTACCCCCACCCCCCAGCCACCAGGGGCAGCCTCCACCAGGCCCCCACTCATGTCTCCCACCATCCCCACCCCCCAGCAGTGCAGGGGCAGCCTCCACCAGGCCCCCACTCATGACCCCTTGCACCCCCACCCCCCAGCATCCAGGGGCACCCTCCACCAGGCCCCCACTCATGTCCCCCTGCACCCCCACCCCCCAGCAGTGCAGGGGCACCCTCCACCAGACCTCCACACATGTCCCCCTGCACCCCCACCCCCCAGCATCCAGGGGCACCCTCCAACAGGCCCCCACTGATGTCCCCCTGCACCCCCACCCCCCAGCAGTGCAGGGGCACCCTCCACCAGGCCCCCACTCATGTCACCCACCACCCCCACCCCCCAGCCACCAGGGGCAGCCTCCACCAGGCCCCCACTCATGTCCCCTTGCACCCCCACCCCCCAGCAGTCATGGGGCAGCCTCCACCAGTCCCCCACTCATGTCCCCTTGCACCCCCACCCCCCAGCAGTCATGAGGCACCCACCACCAGGCCCCCACTCATGTCTACCACCACCCCCACCCCCCAGCCACCATAGGCAGCCCCCACCAGGCCCCCACTCATGTCCAACTCGTGTCTCCCACCACCCCCACCCCCAGCAGTGCAGGGGCACCCTCCACCAGGCCCCCACTCATGTCCCCCTGCACCCCCACCCCCCAGCATCCAGGGGCACCCTCCACCAGGCCCTCACTCATGTCCCCCTGCACCCCCACCCCCCAGCAGTGCAGGGGCACCCTCCACCAGGCCCCCACTCATGTCTCCCACCACCCCCACCCCCCAGCCACCAGGGGCAGCCTCCACCAGGCCCCCACTCATGTCTCCCACCACCCCCACCCCCCAGCAGTGCAGGGGCAGCCTCCACCAGGCCCCCACTCATGTCTCCCACCACCCCCACCCCCCAGCATCCAGGGGCACCCTCCACCAGGCCCCCACTCATGTCCCCCTGCACCCCCACCCCCCAGCAGTGCAGGGGCACCCTCCACCAGGCCCCCACTCATGTCTCCCACCACCCCCACCCCCAGCATCCAGGGGCACCCTGCACCAGGCCCCCACTCATGTCTCCCACCACCCCCACCCCCCAGCATCCAGGGGCACCCTCCACCAGGCCCCCACTCATGTCTCCCACCCACCCCCACCCCCCCAGCAGTGTGGGGCAACCTCCACCAGGCTCCCACCCATGTCTACCACCACCCCCACCCCCCAGCCACCATGGGCAGCCCCCACCAGGCCCCCACTCATGTCCAACTCATGTCTCCCACCACCCCCACCCCCCAGCAGTGCAGGGGCACCCTCCACCAGGCCCCCACTCATGTCCCCCTGCACCTCCACCCCCCAGCATCCAGGGGCACCCTCCACCAGGCCCCCACTCATGTCTCCCACCACCCCCACCCCCCAGCATCCAGGGGCACCCTCCACCAGGCCCCCACTCATGTCCCCCTGTACCCCCACCCCCCAGCATCCAGGGGCACCCTCCACCAGGCCCCCACTCATGTCCCCCTGCACCCCCACCCCCCAGCAGTGCAGGGGCACCCTCCACCAGGTCCCCACTCATGTCTCCCACCACCCCCACCCCCCAGCATCCAGGGGCAGCCTCCACCAGGCCCCCACTCATGTCTCCCACCACCCCCACCCCCCAGCATCCAGGGGCAGCCTCCACCAGGCCCCCACTCATGTCCCCCTGCACCCCCACCCCCCAGCAGTGCAGGGGCACCCTCCACCAGGCCCCCACTCATGTCTCCCACCACCCCCACCCCCCAGCATCCAGGGGCAGCCTCCACCAGGCCCCCACTCATGTCTCCCACCACCCCCACCCCCCAGCATCCAGGGGCAGCCTCCACCAGGCCCCCACTCATGTCCAACTCATGTCTCCCACCACCCCCACCCCCCAGCAGTGCAGGGGCACCCTCCACCAGGCCCCCACTCATGTCCCCCTGCACCCCCACCCCCCAGCATCCAGGGGCACCCTCCACCAGGCCCCCACTCATGTCCCCCTGCACCCCCACCCCCCACCAGTGCAGGGGCACCCTCCACCAGGCCCCCACTCATGTCAGCCACCACCCCCACCCCCCAGCATCCAGGGGCAGCCTCCACCAGGCCCCCACTCATGTCTCCCACCACCCCCACCCCCCAGCATCCAGGGGCAGCCTCCACCAGGCCCCCACTCATGTCCCCCTGCACCCCCACCCCCCAGCAGTGCAGGGGCACCCTCCACCAGGCCCCCACTCATGTCTCCCACCACCCCCACCCCCCAGCAGTGCAGGGGCAGCCTCCACCAGGCCCCCACTCATGTCTCCCACCACCCCCACCCCCCAGCATCCAGGGGCACCCTCCACCAGGCCCCCACTCATGTCTCCCACCACCCCTACCCCTCAGCATCCAGGGGCACCCTCCACCAGGCCCCCACTCATGTCCCCCTGCACCCCCACCCCCCAGCAGTGCAGGGGCACCCTCCACCAGGCCCCCACTCATGTCTCCCACCACCCCCACCCCCCAGCCACCAGGGGCAGCCTCCACCAGGCCCCCACTCATGTCTCCCACCACCCCCACCCCCCAGCAGTGCAGGGGCAGCCTCCACCAGGCCCCCACTCATGTCTCCCACCACCCCTAACCCCCAGCATCCAGGGGCACCCTCCACCTGGCCCCCACTCATGTCCCCCTGCACTGCCACCCCCAGCAGTGCAGGGGCACCCTCCACCAGGCCCCCACTCATGTCTCCCACCACCCCCACCCCCCAGCATCCAGGGGCACCCTCCACCAGGCCCCCACTCATGTCTCCCACCACCCCCACCCCCCAGCAGTGCAGGGGCACCCTCCACCAGGCCCCCACTCATGTCTCCCACCCACCCCCACCCCCTCAGCAGTGTGGGGCAACCTCCACCAGGCTCCCACCCATGTCTACCACCACCCCCACCCCCCAGCCACCATGGGCAGCCCCCACCAGGCCCCCACCCATGTCCAACTCATGTCTCCCACCACCCCCACCCCCCAGCAGTGCAGGGGCACCCTCCACCAGGCCCCCACTCATGTCCCCCTGCACCCCCACCCCCCAGCATCCAGGGGCACCCTCCACCAGGCCCCCACTCATGTCTCCCACCACCCCCACCCCCCAGCATCCAGGGGCACCCTCCACCAGGCCCCCACTCATGTCCCCCTGCACCCCCACCCCCCAGCATCCAGGGGCACCCTCCACCAGGCCCCCACTCATGTCCCCCTGCACCCCCACCCCCCAGCAGTGCAGGGGCACCCTCCACCAGGCCCCCACTCATGTCTCCCACCACCCCCACCCCCCAGCATCCAGGGGCAGCCTCCACCAGGCCCCCACTCATGTCTCCCACCACCCTCATCCCCCAGCATCCGGGGGCAGCCTCCACCAGGCCCCCACTCATGTCCCCCTGCACCCCCACCCCCAGCAGTGCAGGGGCACCCTCCACCAGGCCCCCACTCATGTCTCCCACCACCCCCAGCCACCAGGGGCAGCCTCCACCAGGCCCCCACACATGTCTCCCACCACCCCCACCCCCCAGCAGTGCAAGGGCAGCCTCCACCAGGCCCCCACTCATGTCTCCCATCACCCCCACCCCCCAGCATCCAGGGGCACCCCCCACCAGGCCCCCACTCATGTCCCCCTGCACCCCCACCCCCCAGCAGTGCAGGGGCACCCTCCACCAGGCCCCCACTCATGTCTCCCACCACCCCCAACCCCCAGCCACCAGAGGCAGCCTCCACCAGGCCCCCACTCATGTCTCCCACCATCCCCACCCCCCAGCAGTGCAGGGGCAGCCTCCACCAGGCCCCCATTCATGTCTCCCACCACCCCCACCCCCCAGCATCCAGGGGCACCCTCCACCAGGCCCCCACTCTTGTCTCCCACCACCCCACCCCCCAGCAGTGCAGGGGCACCCTCCACCAGGCCCCCACTCATGTCTCCCACCACCCCCACCCCCCAGCATCCAGGGGCACCCTCCACCAGGCCCCCACCCATGTCTCCCACCACCCCCACCCCCCACCCACCATGGGCAGCCTCCGCCAGGCCCCCACTCATGTCTCCCACCCACCCCCACCCCCCCAGCAGTGTGGGGCACCCTCCACCAGGCTCCCACGCAAGTCTACCACCACCCCCACCCCCCAGCCACCATGGGCAGCCCCCACCAGGCCCCCACTCATGTCCAACTCATGTCTCCCACCACCCCCACCCCCCAGCAGTGCAGGGGCACCCTCCACCAGGCCCCCACTCATGTCCCCCTGCACCCCCACCCCCCAGCATCCAGGGGCACCCTCCACCAGGCCCCCACTCATGTCTCCCACCACTCCCACCCCCAGCATCCAGGGGCACCCTCCACCAGGCACCCACTCATGTCCCCCTGCACCCCCACCCCCCAGCAGTGCAGGGGCACCCTCCACCAGGCCCCCACTCATGTCTCCCACCACCCCCACCCCCCAGCCACCAGGGGCAGCCTCCACCAGGCCCCCACTCATGTCCCCTTGCACCCCCACCCCCCAGCAGTCATGGGGCAGCCTCCACCAGGCCCCCACTCATGTCCCCTTGCACCCCCACCCCCCAGCAGTCATGGGGCACCCTCCACCAGGCCCCCACTCATGTCTACCACCACCCCCACCCCCCAGCCACCATGGGCAGCCCCACCAGGCCCCCACTCATGTCCAACTCATGTCTCCCACCACCCCTACCCCCCAGCAGTGCAGGGGCACCCTCCACCAGGCCCCCACTCATGTCCCCCTGCACCCACACCCCCCAGCATCCAGGGGCACCCTCCACCAGGCCCCCACTCATGTCCCCCTGCACCCCCACCCCCCAGCAGTGCAGGGGGACCCTCCACCAGGCCCCCACTCATGTCTCACACCACCCCATCCCCCAGCCACCAGGGGCAGCCTCCACCTGGCCCCCACTCATGTCTCCCACCACCCCCACCCCCAGCAGTGCAGGGGCAGCCTCCACCAGGCCCCCACTCATGTCTCCCACCACCCCCACCCCCCAGCATCCAGGGGCACCCTCCACCAGGCCCCCACTCATGTCCCCCTGCACCCCCACCCCCCAGCAGTGCAGGGGCACCCTCCACCAGGCCCCCACTCATGTCCCCCTGCACCCCCACCCCCCACCAGAGCAGGGGCACCCTCCACCAGGCCCCCACTCATGTCAGCCACCACCCCCACCCCCCAGCATCCAGGGGCAGCCTCCAGCAGGCCCCCACTCATGTCTCCCACCACCCCCACCCCCCAGCATCCAGGGGCAGCCTCCACCAGGCCCCCACTCATGTCCCCCTGCACCCCCACCCCCCAGCAGTGCAGGGGCACCCTCCACCAGGCCCCCACTCATGTCTCCCACCACCCCCACCCCCCAGCCACCAGGGGCAGCCTCCACCAGGCCCCCACTCATGTCTCCCACCACCCCCACCCCCCAGCAGTGCAGGGGCAGCCTCCACCAGGCCCCCATTCATGTCTCCCACCACCCCCAGCCCCCAGCATCCAGGGGCACCCTCCACCAGGCCCCCACTCCTGTCTCCCACCACCCCCACCCCCCAGCAGTGCAGGGGCACCCTCCACCAGGCCCCCACTCATGTCTCCCACCACCCCCACCCCCCAGCATCCAGGGGCACCCTCCACCAGGCCCCCACTCATGTCTCCCACCACCCCTACCCCTCAGCATCCAGGGGCACCCTCCACCAGGCCCCCACTCATGTCCCCCTGCACCCCCACCCCCCAGCAGTGCAGGGGCACCCTCCACCAGGCCCCCACTCATGTCTCCCACCACCCCCACCCCCCAGCCACCAGGGGCAGCCTCCACCAGGCGCCCACTCATGTCTCCCACCACCCCCACCCCCCAGCAGTGCAGGGGCAGCCTCCACCAGGCCCCCACTCATGTCTCCCACCACCCCCAACCCCCAGCATCCAGGGGCACCCTCCACCTGGCCCCCACTCATGTCCCCCTGCACTGCCACCCCCAGCAGTGCAGGGGCAGCCTCCACCAGGCCCCCACTCATGTCTCCCACCACCCCCACCCCCCAGCATCCAGGGGCACCCTCCACCAGGCCCCCACTCATGTCTCCCACCCACCCCCACCCCCCCAGCAGTGTGGGGCAACCTCCACCAGGCTCCCACCCATGTCTACCACCACCCCCACCCCCCAGCCACCATGGGCAGCCCCCACCAGGCCCCCACCCATGTCCAACTCATGTCTCCCACCACCCCCACCCCCCAGCAGTGCAGGGGCACCCTCCACCAGGCCCCCACTCATGTCCCCCTGCACCCCCACCCCCCAGCATCCAGGGGCACCCTCCACCAGGCCCCCACTCATGTCTCCCACCACCCCCACCCCCCAGCATCCAGGGGCACCCTCCACCAGGCCCCCACTCATGTCCCCCTGCACCCCCACCCCCCAGCATCCAGGGGCACCCTCCACCAGGCCCCCACTCATGTCCCCCTGCACCCCCACCCCCCAGCAGTGCAGGGGCACCCTCCACCAGGCCCCCACTCATGTCTCCCACCACCCCCACCCCCCAGCATCCAGGGGCAGCCTCCACCAGGCCCCCACTCATGTCTCCCACCACCCTCACCCCCCAGCATCCAGGGGCAGCCTCCACCAGGCCCCCACTCATGTCCCCCTGCACCCCCACCCCCCAGCAGTGCAGGGGCACCCTCCACCAGGCCCCCACTCATGTCTCCCACCACCCCCAGCCACCAGGGGCAGCCTCCACCAGGCCCCCACACATGTCTCCCACCACCCCCACCCCCCAGCAGTGCAAGGGCAGCCTCCACCAGGCCCCCACTCATGTCTCCCACCACCCCCACCCCCCAGCATCCAGGGGCACCCCCCACCAGGCCCCCACTCATGTCCCCCTGCACCCCCACCCCCCAGCAGTGCAGGGGCACCCTCCACCAGGCCCCCACTCATGTCTCCCACCACCCCCACCCCCCAGCCACCAGAGGCAGCCTCCACCAGGCCCCCACTCATGTCTCCCACCACCCCCACCCCCCAGCAGTGCAGGGGCAGCCTCCACCAGGCCACCATTCATGTCTCCCACCACCCCCACCCCCCAGCATCCAGGGGCACCCTCCACCAGGCCCCCACTCTTGTCTCCCACCACCCCCACCCCCCAGCAGTGCAGGGGCACCCTCCACCAGGCCCCCACTCATGTCTCCCACCACCCCCACCCCCCAGCATCCAGGGGCACCCTCCACCTGGCCCCCACCCATGTCTCCCACCACCCCCACCCCCCACCCACCATGGGCAGCCTCCGCCAGGCCCCCACTCATGTCTCCCACCCACCCCCACCCCCCCAGCAGTGTGGGGCACCCTCCACCAGGCTCCCACGCAAGTCTACCACCACCCCCACCCCCCAGCCACCATGGGCAGCCCCCACCAGGCCCCCACTCATGTCCAACTCATGTCTCCCACCACCCCCACCCCCCAGCAGTGCAGGGGCACCCTCCACCAGGCCCCCACTCATGTCCCCCTGCACCCCCACCCCCCAGCATCCAGGGGCACCCTCCACCAGGCCCCCACTCATGTCTCCCACCACTCCCACCCCCAGCATCCAGGGGCACCCTCCACCAGGCACCCACTCATGTCCCCCTGCACCCCCACCCCCCAGCAGTGCAGGGGCACCCTCCACCAGGCCCCCACTCATGTCTCCCACCACCCCCACCCCCCAGCCACCAGGGGCAGCCTCCACCAGGCCCCCACTCATGTCCCCTTGCACCCCCACCCCCCAGCAGTCATGGGGCAGCCTCCACCAGGCCCCCACTCATGTCCCCTTGCACCCCCACCCCCCAGCAGTCATGGGGCACCCTCCACCAGGCCCCCACTCATGTCTACCACCACCCCCACCCCCCAGCCACCATGGGCAGCCCCACCAGGCCCCCACTCATGTCCAACTCATGTCTCCCACCACCCCTACCCCCCAGCAGTGCAGGGGCACCCTCCACCAGGCCCCCACTCATGTCCCCCTGCGCCCACACCCCCCAGCATCCAGGGGCACCCTCCACCAGGCCCCCACTCATGTCCCCCTGCACCCCCACCCCCCAGCAGTGCAGGGGGACCCTCCACCAGGCCCCCACTCATGTCTCACACCACCCCACCCCCCAGCCACCAGGGGCAGCCTCCACCTGGCCCCCACTCATGTCTCCCACCACCCCCACCCCCAGCAGTGCAGGGGCAGCCTCCACCAGGCCCCCACTCATGTCTCCCACCACCCCCACCCCCCAGCATCCAGGGGCACCCTCCACCAGGCCCCCACTCATGTCCCCCTGCACCCCCACCCCCCAGCAGTGCAGGGGCACCCTCCACCAGGCCCCCACTCATGTCTCCCACCACCCCCACCCCCCAGCATCCAGGGGCACCCTCCACCAGGACCCCACTCATGTCTCCCACCACCCCCACCCCCCAGCAGTGCAGGGGCACCCTCCACCAGGCCCCCACCCATGTCTCCCACCACCCCCACCCCCCACCCACCATGGGCAGCCTCCGCCAGGCCCCCACTCATGTCTCCCACCCACCCCCAACCCCCCAGCAGTGTGGGGCACCCTCCACCAGGCTCCCACCCATGTCTACCACCACCCCCACCCCCCAGCCACCATGGGCAGCCCCCACCAGGCCCCCACTCATGTCCAACATATGTCTCCCACCACCCCCACCCCCCAGCAGTGCAGGGGCACCCTCCACCAGGCCCCCACTAATGTCCCCCTGCACCCCCACCCCCCAGCATCCAGGGGCGCCCTCCACCAGGCCCCCATTCATGTCTCCCACCACCCCCACCCCCCAGCATCCAGGGGCACCCTCCACCAGGCCCCCACTCCTGTCTCCCACCACCCCCACCCCCCCAGCAGTGCAGGGGCACCCTCCACCAGGCCCCCACTCATGTCTCCCACCACCCCCACCCCCCAGCATCCAGGGGCACCCTCCACCAGGCCCCCACCCATGTCTCCCACCACCCCCACCCCCCACCCACCATGGGCAGCCTCCGCCAGGCCCCCACTCATGTCTCCCACCCACCCCCACCCCCCCAGCAGTGTGGGGCACCCTCCACCAGGCTCCCACCCAAGTCTACCACCACCCCCACCCCCCAGCCACCATGGGCAGCCCCCACCAGGCCCCCACTCATGTCCAACTCATGTCTCCCACCACCCCCACCCCCCAGCAGTGCAGGGGCACCCTCCACCAGGCCCCCACTCATGTCCCCCTGCACCCCCACCCCCCAGCATCCAGGGGCACCCTCCACCAGGCCCCCACTCATGTCTCCCACCACCCCCACCCCCCAGCATCCAGGGGCACCCTCCACCAGGCCCCCACTCCTGTCTCCCACCACCCCCACCCCCCCAGCAGTGCAGGGGCACCCTCCACCAGGCCCCCACTCATGTCTCCCACCACCCCCACCCCCCAGCATCCAGGGGCACCCTCCACCAGGCCCCCACCCATGTCTCCCACCACCCCCACCCCCCACCCACCATGGGCAGCCTCCGCCAGGCCCCCACTCATGTCTCCCACCCACCCCCACCCCCCCAGCAGTGTGGGGCACCCTCCACCAGGCTCCCACCCAAGTCTACCACCACCCCCACCCCCCAGCCACCATGGGCAGCCCCCACCAGGCCCCCACTCATGTCCAACTCATGTCTCCCACCACCCCCACCCCCCAGCAGTGCAGGGGCACCCTCCACCAGGCCCCCACTCATGTCCCCCTGCACCCCCACCCCCCAGCATCCAGGGGCACCCTCCACCAGGCCCCCACTCATGTCTCCCACCACTCCCACCCCCCAGCATCCAGGGGCACCCTCCACCAGGCACCCACTCATGTCCCCCTGCACCCCCACCCCCCAGCAGTGCAGGGGCACCCTCCACCAGGCCCCCACTCATGTCTCCCACCACCCCCACCCCCCAGCCACCAGGGGCAGCCTCCACCAGGCCCCCACTCATGTCCCCTTGCACCCCCACCCCCCAGCAGTCATGGGGCAGCCTCCACCAGGCCCCCACTCATGTCCCCTTGCACCCCCACCCCCCAGCAGTCATGGGGCACCCTCCACCAGGCCCCCACTCATGTCTACCACCACCCCCACCCCCCAGCCACCATGGGCAGCCCCCACCAGGCCCCCACTCATGTCCAACTCATGTCTCCCACCACCCCTACCCCCCAGCAGTGCAGGGGCACCCTCCACCAGGCCCCCACTCATGTCCCCCTGCACCCCCACCCCCCAGCATCCAGGGGCAGCCTCCACCAGGCCCCCACTCATGTCCCCCTGCACCCCCACCCCCCAGCAGTGCAGGGGCACCCTACACCAGGCCCCCACTCATGTCTCACACCACCCCACCCCCCAGCCACCAGGGGCAGCCTCCACCAGGCCCCCACTCATGTCTCCCACCACCCCCACCCCCCAGCAGTGCAGGGGAAGCCTCCACCAGGCCCCCACTCATGTCTCCCACCACCCCCACCCCCCAGCATCCAGGGGCACCCTCCACCAGGCCCCCACTCATGTCCCCCTGCACCCCCACCCCCCAGCAGTGCAGGGGCACCCTCCACCAGGCCCCTACTCATGTCTCCCACCACCCCCACCCCCCAGCATCCAGGGGCACCCTCCACCAGGCCCCCACTCATGTCTCCCACCACCCCCACCCCCCAGCAGTGCAGGGGCACCCTCCACCAGGCCCCCACCCATGTCTCCCACCACCCCCACCCCCCACCCACCATGGGCAGCCTCCGCCAGGCCCCCACTCATGTCTCCCCCCCCACCCCCTCCCCGCAGTGTGGGGCACCCTCCACCAGGCTCCCACCCATGTCTACCACCACCCGGTGTGCAGTCATAATGTCGATATCAATAATGTCGACAGTCAAAATGTCGACAAATTAATGTCGAAAAACAATAATGTCGACAAACAAAAATGTTGACATTTTTCTATATTTTTTCGAAATTTAATTTATTGTATGAATAAATAAATAAATATATATATATATGATGTGTTGAGTATGAGGGGTGGTTGGGGGGGTGTGGGGGGGGTGGCAGGGGGGTGTTGGGTGAGGGGGGGTTGGGGGGACCCCCCCGGGGGGGGGACCCCCCCATAGTAAATACTATTTTTATTTATTTAATTATTGACTAAATAAATAAATATATAATTGTTATGTGTTGAGTATGAGGGGTGAAAGGGTGGTTGGAGGGGTGTGGGGGGGTGGCAGGGGGGTGTTGGGTGAGGGGGGGTTGGGGGGGGACCCCCCCCCATAGTAAATGATCCTTTTTTAGGTTATTTATTTATTGAATAAATAAATAAATAAATAATTGGTATGTGTTGAGTATGAGGGGTGAAAGGGTGGTTGGGGGTGTGGGGGGGTGGCAGGGGGGTGTTGGGTGAGGTGTTGATAGTTTTAAGGGTTTATAGTCATAATGTCAAAAAAAAAAAATGTCGACATTTTTTTTCTCGAAAAAATGACTTTTTACATTATAAGTATAGGATGTCGACATTATTATTTTCGACATTTTTTTTCGAAATTTTTGTCTGTCGACATTTTTTTTTCGACATTATGACTATAAACCCCACCACCCCCACCCCCCAGCCACCATGGGCAGCCCCCACCAGGCCCCCACTCATGTCCAACTCATGTCTCCCACCACCCCCACCCCCCAGCAGTGCAGGGGCACCCTCCACCAGGCCCCCACTAATGTCCCCCTGCACCCCCACCCCCCAGCATCCAGGGGCACCCTCCACCAGGCCCCCACTCATGTCTCCCACCACCCCCACCCCCCAGCATCCAGGGGCACCCTCCACCAGGCACCCACTCATGTCCCCCTGCACCCCGACCCCCGCAGCAGTGCAGGGGCAGCACCACCAGGGCCCCACTCATGTCCAACTCATGTCTCCCACCACCCCCATCCCCCAGCAGTGCAGGGGCAGCCTCCACCAGGCCCCCACTCATGTCTCCCACCACCCTCACCCCCCAGCATCCAGGAGCACCCTCCACCAGGCCCCCACTCATTTCTCCCACCCCCCCACCCCCCCAGCATCCAGGGGCACCCTCCACCAGGCCCCCACTCATGTCTCCCACCACCCCCACCCCCCAGCATCCAGGGGCAGCCTCCACCAGGCCCCCACTCATGTCCCCTTGCACCCCCACCCCCAGCAGTCATGGGGCAGCCTCCACCAGGCCCCCACTCATGTCCCCTTGGACCCCCACCCCCCAGCAGTCATGGGGCACCCTCCACCAGGCCCCCACTCATGTCTACCACCACCCCCACCCCCCAGCATCCAGGGGCACCCTCCACCAGGCCCCCACTCATGTCTCCCACCACCCCCACCCCCCAGCATCCAGGGGCACCCTCCACCAGGCCCCCACTCATGTCTCCCACCACCCCCACCCCCCAGCATCCAGGGGCAGCCTCCACCAGGCCCCCACTCATGTCCCCTTGCACCCCCACCCCCCAGCAGTCATGGGGCAGCCTCCACCAGGCCCCCACTCATGTCCCCTTGCACCCCCACCCCCCAGCAGTCATGGGGCACCCTCCACCAGGCCCCCACTCATGTCTCCCACCACCCCACCCCCCAGCATCCAGGGGCACCCTCCACCAGGCCCCCACTCATGTCTCCCACCATCCCCACCCCCCAGCATCCAGGGGCACCCTCCACCAGGCCCCCACTCATGTCTCCCACCATCCCCACCCCCCAGCATCCAGGGGCAGCCTCCACCAGGCCCCCACTCATGTCCCCTTGCACCCCCACCCCCCAGCAGTCATGGGGCAGCCTCCACCAGGCCCCCACTCATGTCCCCTTGCACCCCCACCCCCCAGCAGTCATGTGGCACCCTCCACCAGGCCCCCACTCATGTCTACCACCACCCCCACCCCCCAGCCACCATGGGCAGCCCCCACCAGGCCCCCACTCATGTCCAACTCATGTCTCCCACAACCCCCACCCCCCAGCAGTGCAGGGGCACCCTCCACCAGGCCCCCACTCATGTCCCCCTGCACCCCCACCCCCCAGCATCCAGGGGCACCCTTCACCAGGCCCCCACTCATGTCCCCCTGCACCCCCACCCCCCCAGCAGTCATGGGGCAGCCTCCACCAGGCCCCCACTCATGTCCCCTTGCACCCCCATCCCCCAGCAGTCATGGGGCACCCTCCACCAGGCCCCCACTCATGTCTCCCACCACCCCCACCCCCCAGCATCCAGGGGCACCCTCCACCAGGCCCCCACTCATGTCTCCCACCATCCCCACCCCCCAGCATCCAGGGGCACCCTCCACCAGGCCCCCACTCATGTCTCCCACCATCCCCTCCCCCCAGCATCCAGGGGCAGCCTCCACCAGGCCCCCACTCATGTCCCCTTGCACCCCCACCCCCCAGCAGTCATGGGGCAGCCTCCACCAGGCCCCCACTCATGTCCCCTTGCACCCCCACCCCCCCAGCAGTCATGTGGCACCCTCCACCAGGCCCCCACTCATGTCTACCACCACCCCCACCCCCCAGCCACCATGGGCAGCCCCCACCAGGCCCCCACTCATGTCCAACTCATGTCTCCCACCACCCCCACCCCCCAGCAGTGCAGGGGCACCCTCCACCAGGCCCCCACTCATGTCCCCCTGCACCCCCACCCCCCAGCATCCAGGGGCACCCTCCACCAGGCCCCCACTCATGTCTCCCACCACCCCCACCCCCCAGCCACCAGGGGCAGCCTCCACCAGGCCCCCACTCATGTCTCCCACCACCCCCACCCCCCAGCAGTGCAGGGGCAGCCTCCACCAGGCCCCCACTCATGTCCCCTTGCACCCCCACCCCCCCAGCAGTCATGGGGCAGTCTCCACCAGGCTCCCACCCATGTCTACCACCACCCCCACCCCCCGGCCACCATGGGCAGCCCCCACCAGGCCCCACTCATGTCCAACTCATGTCTCCCACCACCCCCACCCCCCAGCAGTGCAGGGGCACCCTCCACCAGGCCCCCACTCATGTCCCCCTGCACCCCCACCCCCCAGCATCCAGGGGCACCCTCCACCAGGCCCCACTCATGTCTCCCACCACCCCCACCCCCCAGCATCCAGGGGCACCCTGCACCAGGCCCCCACTCATGTCCCCCTGCACCCAGGTCCTCACAATCCCCAATCATGTGCGTTATGGTCAGCCTCCACAGCCAAAAGGCCTTACCAAGTAACCCATTCACCCTCATGGAAATGGAAATTACATGTTACACCCCCAATGTTCATAAAGCAAATGAACCCATGTCCGTCACACACAATGGTTGCAAATGAATGGGAAAAAACCCAACATGACATGCATGAAACCAATGAGATGATACCACACAGTGAAGTATGAAAACAAAATTGTATTAAAAAAAATTGAATGCAAATGAAATGAAACAAACTACAATGGCAATGAAAAAAAGATAAGCTGCATGTCCGTCCAAAAAAATCAAAACTACAAATCCAAATCCAAAAAAATGTTGTTCAAAGTCACATTAAAAATAAAATCAATCCGAGAGATAAAAATAAATGCAAAGACCATTGCTCCATGGAGAATAAATCAAAAATAAAAAAATAAAACAATCCAATGAAGAACTATGTACAAAACATCCAAGGGTCCATGAGCCCAACTGAACAAAGGAAACCTACAAAAAACCCTAACTAAAATGCAACTATATACAAAAAGTGGAGCAGTCTCCGTCGACTCCAAATCATAAGAAGAAACAAATGAAACCTAAAACTAAAGAACTATATACAAAGGCGGCGGGCAAGTCCAGCGGCTCACTCCGTGGTGTTCCGGGCCAGGGCATCATCAAACTCCTCGTCTATGTCCCGGAGGCGGTCCTGTTCCATGGCCCCGAGGGTCCGCAGGGACGACGCCATCTGCTCCTCCAACCCCCTGCGGATTGCCTCGAGGCACTCGGCCCGCCTCAGGGCCCTCCGCATGGAGTTCTCCGCCCTGACCATCGTGAGCCACGCCTCTTCCGCCCGCTGCCGCTCCGCACCTATGTGCTGGCCCAACCGCAGCCACACGGAAGACACTTCCTGTCCTGGGTCCTCCTGCCCTCCGGCCGATGCCTGCCCCTCCGATGTTGATGGCCCCGAGCCATGATGCCGCCCACGTTGACTCTGCTGCTGCCTCCGACGCAACTGCCTCTGCCAGCACGACGGCATCCAGGCTGATGGAATCCACCGACGCCGTTGTGCACGTGCCCTGCCTGATGATGCCGGCACATCCTCCATCTGCTGGGGTACAGTTGCTATGGTGTCCACCCCTGCTGGACCTCCGACTCCCGACTGTGGCAGGCATGGGATCCCCACCGAGCTGGCTGCATTGGTCAGGGCAGGTCCACAGGGGGCCCTGGTGGCATCTGGGCCGGATGACGGCAAGGAGAACGACCGGCGTATAGCCTCCACAGAGGAGGAGAGCGCCGCCAGATTGGCCGACACATGCAGGAAACCCCCGAACATGGAAGATCCCAATTGGGCCACGTCGGCACGGTGCTCTTCGTGATGATGTGCGTGCTCCTCCCGGGAAGCACGCACGTCATCACGAATTGCACCCGCGTGCATCGCGACCCCAATCAGGACCTTCTCCATACGGACATGGGTCCCCTCGTGCGCAGGTGGAGGGGAGTCAGGTGACATGGACATCCCCTCTACCTGCGGACGGGCCTGGGACGGGGCATCCCTGCTGGTGCATGGTGGTGCACTCACAGGGTCAGGGACAGCGACATGCACAGGCCCCTCCACGGTGACCGGTGCTGCCTCCTGCCCCTGGACTGCACCACTTGCACTAGCAGGGATGCCCCCACCAGGCCCCATGTGTGCCTCAGTGGCGGCCTCCTCCTCCTCTGTGGAAACCACCAACCTGGATGGCTCCTCACCGTCTTCCGCCATAGCAGGCCCCTGTGGGGGCTCACCCACCCCTTCCGCTGCAGCCGTGGGGGCATCCCCGCCGCCTTGCTCCACAGCGCCGTCTCTGCCCTCTTCTTCACTAGCCGCTGCGTAGAGGGAGACATAGAACACTAGCATCAGGGTACTGTTCAATGGTCCCCTAGACAGGAAGCAATAGCAGATGAGTACCACTGTCAAAGTACACTTCCATCATGTCCCTCCACAACACATGGATCAGTCCAGGCAAAACACACACAGTAACAGGCATGGTGCATGCCATGGACATTTCCATACATGTCCAATGGACTCTTGAAACATACAATGATATGGAACTCACATGCATCATGGGTCATGCCTATCACATGCACACACTTCACCTCAGTCACATCCATCTGGCCTCATAGACCCCAAACACAGCGGATACAAGGGTAACTAGGCTGCATCAGTGAATCTGTGCATTGTCACACACATGTGTCATGCATCCATGGCATTCACAAGTCACAGACACGCAGGTCAGGCACACAGACATGGCTACCATATATGTACCTGGCATCAGCACCCATCCCTCACCCCCACCCATGTCCAGGAACAGAGACTGGCATGCTCTCATGTGCAAAATCTGCATAGGGCTCCCCATGTGGCATTTAAACACATGCAACAACCATGTGGTTCACACATCACTGGTCGCACATACATTACCATGATGTCCCTGCACACATACATGCATACATGGCCTATGTCACACATACAGGCAAGTATCAGACAACCAGCACACCGCAACATGCCCTGTCTCACACAGCAATGCTTGGACACTTAACGCTCAACTCCAGACGGGTCTCCCTCTCAAGGATCTGGGCGTGGAGCGCTGGGCGTACGCGTTCCAGGACCCTCATCTGGATGGAACTCATGCGGCCCCGGCCCCCCTCCACAAGGCGCCGGGCCTTCACGAGGGTCCTGGACCTCTAGTCCTCCCAGCGCTTCTTGATCTTCTGGACGTCGCGGGTTGCCACCCCCTCCGCGTTGATGGCAATCACACAGTCGGCCCAGATCCTCTCGTGTCCTTCCTTGCTGGCGCGGGACGATCCAAAGAGGGCATCATACTGCCCCAGGACATGCTCCATCAGGACACCAACTACGGTGGCAGTGAAGCTGGTGCCCCTCTGCCCCTCTGGCCTGGGGTTGCCACTGGTGCCAGATGTGGAAGTGCCCGACATGGCAACCCCAGAGGCAGGAGTGGGTGGGCAACTGGGTCCTGGGGCTGGGCTGTGGAGCGATGTTATCCCAGTCGGGAGTCTTCAGTTCCAGCAGGGATGGACACAGCAACTGGACCCCTGCAGATGGCTGATGTGCAGGCACCAAATGGCAGGGCACGGTGGCAGCAGGCAGGCAGGCAGGCAGCAGCAGCAGATGGCACGTGGGAGGCTGCTCGGGGCACTGGGGGGCAGTAATTCGGCCTTCTGGGCAGGAGCGTGGTCTTCCGTGTGTTTTCGCGTGGCCAGCTTGATACGGAGTGATTTGGCACGTGAAAATCCTGCACGTCAGCGTGAAATTCGAGGAAAGGCCCTTAGCGCGTAAGCGCGTCAGCACGCATACGCGATTCTATTGGACCAAAGGCCCTCAGCGCGTAAGCGCGTCTGTGACGTGACCCGCACGGGTGTTTCCCTCATAGCACGTGATGACGGAGCACACGTGGAAAGACTGCACGTCAGAGTGTCATCGCGTGTAATTGGACAAAAGTGCACGTATACGCGATTGGCCTATGTACGTGTATTTCAGGGGTGCGCGGGCACTTACACACGCGAGTACATCAGCGCACGTGTATACCGGGGTGCGCGGGAATTTCCACACGCTATTGGCCTGGGTACTGGATTTCAGAGGTGCGCGGGAAGTTTCACACGCAAGTACATTAGCGCACGTGTATACCGGGGTGCGCGGGAATTTCCACACGCTATTGGCCTGGGTACTGGATTTCAGGGGTGTGCGGGAAGTTTCACACGCTCGCCTACAACACGCGCAAAGAAACACGTACGCCAGTAGGAAGCAGGCATACGTCGACCCGCGACGCATACATTTGCGCACAAACAAAATAACAAGCTCAGACGCCAGGATGAATATACCGTTCCTAGCAGCAGTGGCCGTGGG
This sequence comes from Ambystoma mexicanum, assembly GCF_040938575.1. Lineage (NCBI taxonomy): Eukaryota > Metazoa > Chordata > Amphibia > Caudata > Ambystomatidae > Ambystoma > Ambystoma mexicanum. The sequence continues at coordinate 1,102,372,494 of NC_090930.1, read as the reverse complement.
CTACCAAAGGAGGAGGAGGAGGAGGATAGTCAGGGCCAGAATATTCACACCCAGAACCAGCCTTTTCGGGATGCCTGATGACCAGGTGTATGGGAGGTACAGGTTTCCACCACACATAATACTGGACCTGGTGAGTGAGTGGAAGGATGACCTCACATCACCCACTCTGTGCTCCCAAGCACTCAGCCCCCTGGAGAAGGTCCTCAATGTACTGCACTTCTTAGCAACTGGATCATTTCAGCGGACAAGTGCCATAGTGGGTGGGGTGTCACAGGCCACGCAGTCACGCTGCCTACACCAGGTCTTGAACATCATCACTGCACGCCCATCAGTCCGCAGGCACATATACCTGCCCAGAACACCTGCAGAAAGGCATGCTGCCGCCCTGGATTTTTACGGTGTGGCACGATTCCCCAAAGTGCTAGGTGCCATCGACTGCACCCATGTGGCTCTACGTCCCCCCAGGGCATCTGAGCAAATCTATATGAACCGCAAGCACTGGCATTCCATCAACGTGCAGGTAGTATGTAATGCCAAGGGAATCACCACCTCAGTATATGCCAACTATCCCGGGTCCACCCACGACAGCTTCATTTACCGAATGTCCACCCTAAGCCGGGACCTAGAAGCTGGGCGGCATGGCGATACATGGCTGATTGGTGAGTATGAATGCCACTGCACATGCATGCATGTCAGATACTGAGCAAGGTCACAACCCCACCAATGATACCAATCACCACCTCCACAGGGGACAGTGCCTACCCTCTCAGCCCCCACATGATGACGCCAATTCGGAACCCCACCACGCCACCCGAGGTAAGATATAACACAGCCCACATTGCAACCCGGGGCATAGTGGAGCGCACATTCGGAGTGCTTAAGTCACGCTTTCGCTCCCTTGACTGATCTGGCGGGCAGCTGTTATACGCTCCCCCAGTAGTGTGCAGGATCATAGTGGCAGCATGTGTCCTGCACAACGTTGCAACACGCCGGGGCCTGGCCGTGGACATGGTGGTGGCCCCACATCCCCAACCACATGCACGGCCGCTGCGCATGGGAGGGGAAAGGGCACGGGGGGAGGCAGCCCGTACACAGCTAGTGGCTAATTACTTCACCTAGAAATCACACCCCTGTGGAGTGCACACTGCCCTGGCACATACCATCTGACAATCAATGATGACTTAACCTGACACTGATCCTGAATGTCTGGAGAATCAACCGTCAAAACCATATCAGCCTGAGATTGTTCACCTGGAAGTGTTACAATGTGTGCATCCCTACCTACACAGACACCACCAATGCAGTTTTGTGAAAAAACACATTCAAGCAGCTAAAATGAATACCCACTTGCAAAATGCAACATGAGGACAGTGCCATGTCACCCAACCCATCCCCAGCACCGCCACACGACACACCGTGCCATGTCATGCTATGTGCAGGTAAACAAAGTAATCCCCACAACATGACACAAGTGTCACAATGTACAGTGTCCCTAATTGAAACTCGCGACACCTGAAATGCTCACAGTAATGCAGGACCAACAACACACTTGAGCAGGTATTTAGCGATAACACTTATCAGCCACTGACCCTCAAAACTACCATTAACATGACATTACGAATGTAAGGAATTAGTAGTCTCACCATCTGGAAATGCCTGCACTCCCACCACTTCCAACTGTACAGTGTTGCCGCCATGTAGAGTTGTAGGTGCACTGCTGCCAACATGGACCCCATCTCCAAAGTAGAGGGCCTTGTGTAGACATGAGGAAAGGACCTGCAAATTAGGAGGTAGACACGGATGATGAGTTACACATCAATGCAACATGCAGTGTACAACACAACAGCAATATGCACTAGGAATGTATACACAGTATTGACTAGACTACCCACACATGTAGTGGGAGTCCAATGTCACCATGTACGTCAATGTCACTTGGGCACACCCTTTGCAAGCCCATGGAAACGGGAAGCAGGAGGGGTGTGTGTGACAAAAACCCAAGCATCTGAACCAAATACATGACAAGCCTGCATGTGCCCAGCCACAATGCAGCGTATGCCCACAGGAGCCACGGAAGGCAACACATTGTCCCAAAAAAAAAAATAAAGAAAAAAAAAAATCAAAAATGGCCATTGATGGGCCCGGGGGGGTTAGGGAGGCCACCCAGGAGGTCCGAGAACAGGGTGCACACCAAAACCCACCTGTGTGGATCTTGGGAAAAAAAACACCTCCATGGGCTCATGGCCCACACGGCTACCCTATTGTGGGAGTATCACTGCTGTCGCTATTATCACCCTGTGCAGCTGCATCCGGAGGTGGTCGCTCTATGGGAGGCAGCCCACGCAAGGCCCTAGTCTGTTCCTCCATGGCTGCAAGCATGCGGGTGTGGTAGGTCTCGTTCTGGAGGATGAGTGTGCGGAGGTCCCCATGCAACAACTCAAGGGATGCCCGGACCTCCGCCCTAGTTGCCTGCATCTCAGCTGAGAGCGTACGGGTGAGACGCTCCAGCTGCTGTTCTGTCCTTCGGTTTGTTGAAGCCTCAAGCTCAACAAGAGTCGTCCTGAGGTGAAGGAGCTCCTGCCTCAGGGCTTCCCTGTGGCCCTGGGACTCTATGGAGATGGCTTCCTGCAGAGTCGCCAGTGCCGCCCGCCTGTCCCTGTTAGACGCCAACATGTCCTCCCTGTGTGACTGGCAGATGGAGTCGGTTGCCTGCTGTAGTCGCTCCATCAGCCTTTCAGGGGGGACAATGGAAGTGGCCACCCTATCCATGGCCTGAGCCATCATCTCTGATGATGCTGCCTGTTGGTTTGCCATACCGTAAATGGATTGCTCCCATGCGGTATTGCCAGGTGGCGTACGGCCACCACGTCGGCGGGCACCACACCTGTCTGGGGCAAGGTGAACTGCGCCTTGCTGTGCCGGCACTGCCTGAGGCTGCAGGACTGCATTCCCCCTCTGATCTGCTGGCCCAGGAACAGGATCAGATGTCGCGGAGTGTGACCCTGCATCCGTAACCACCAAAGGCGTAGCTGCCAACACTGACATCCCCATTGAGGGTTCTGACCCTGGTGCAGGTGGGTGGGACAGAACAGAATCCCTCCCAGGAACACTCACCTGCGACGGCACGTAGGTCTCATCATCCGAATCAACACCTGAGTACAGCTCGGGGGAGGTGCAGCCAGAGACACCCCTTGAGAGCACGACCTGCAGCAGTTGTGGGTTCTCACCCACCACCACACCACGCCCCTCATTGGTGGTCGGTCGGCCCTCGGACCCCTCCTGGGTCTGCACCATCTCCACAACCCCAGCAGTATCAGGTGCTTCTTCCCCTGCAAAGACATAAAAGAAAACAAATGGAAACAGGCATTAGCACCATGGCACACAATGAGGGCTGAGAAGCAAGAGAACCAGTACTTGATTGACACATGTCCCACATGACTAAAACCCTCCCATGCACGCACCCTCACTGCGTATGAAGGGCAGGCAAATGGCACCCACTGATGACACCAAGATGGAAGATGAACACATTTTCTGCATGCTGCCTGGCAGTGGCATCACACATTGGCCTGTGATTGCCAGGTGAAATACACATGCCATCACACAGATGGCATGTACCATTGCTATTGAGTGAAGATGGAGAGGAGGGCAGCACTTATTCATTCAGTCCAGTTCCCGCATGTAATAGCTTTTCTAATTCAAACAGGTCTGATTTTTCACCTGGAGCTGCCAGTCCAAAATGGTCCGATTGCACAGGGACATGTGTGAACAAATGATATCCAGGTAACAAAGTCACTCCACTTTACCATAGCCATGTCAGACATGTGACTACAGGACTGAGAAATGTTGTGGCAAGGTGTATTGCATGAAGCACATGGGTGACCCAAACGACTCAGGCGCACATACCCTCACCTGGCACACAAACAGAAGCCCTCACACACACACCATGCACATGGATGACACACACATGCATGTGCACTCACCGGACAATGCCTCATAATTAGGCAGATCTCCCACGCCTTGGATCTGTTCCTCCGTGACGTAGGTCCCAGCGACTGACTCATGTGGAGTGAGTTCCATGTCTTCTACTGGAGACCCACCTCCAGTCACTAGAGTTGCGGCATGACTTGAGGCCAGCTTATTCTTTGCCCTGCGCTTTAGGTCATTCCAGCGCTTATAGCAATCATTGGCTGTGCGCCTCACGATTCCAAGGGCACTTACGATGTCCGCAACGGTCTGCCAGTATGCCTGGCGTTGTGCAGGTGTGGTCTTGGATCCTGCAACAATGACCATCTCGTTATCATGTGCGGACACATACTCGACAAGTGCATTCAGTTTGGCATCCGTGAAGCTGGGCTTCCTCGACGGGCCGGACTGTGTAGCCGTGTCTGGGGCATCAGCCTGTGCCGGACGAGCACTCTTCCTCTTCCGCTTGGAAGGTGGTGGTGATCCTGAGTGTCCTGCGCCGCTCTGGACACTAGGGGCAGGAGCCCTGGTGGACTCTGTATCAGGAGTGTGGGATTGCACACTCAGCATGGGAGTTGGTGCAGGCATTGGCTCAAGTGTAATGGTGTCAGGGGGAATGTCAGCAGGATGGACTAGGACCGACACTGCCCTGGCTGGGTGTGTGAGAGCTGGGGTGGATAGAGCCGCAGTTGCCCCTGCAGCCTCCCCACCCTGCCTACTTGGGCAGCAGATGACCTTGCTGCCCCTGATCCACGTGGCCTGATGACATCAACGTGCACCAGCGCACGTGTCATAGGCCTGCTGACCTGGAAGTCAGCCATGGAGTCAGCCAGGTCTGGTGCCACAATGGGCTGGTCCAACAAGGGCTGAGCATGGATGGTGTCAGCCACATCAGCCTCAACCAGGGGGGTGGGGGGGATTATGGGTGCCCTTGACTGGTCCTCCACACATGGGGGGACAGGGTCACCCTGCAAGTAACGACCACGTCCCCTACCGGATCCACCACGGCCACCACTTGGGGGTCAAAGGGGTTGGGTACCAGATGGTAATTGTACCCTAGTGCTCTAGCAAGGCTGAATGTGACCCCTGGGGAAAGATAACGGGTCACGCAACGCACAGGAAGCCCAAAAAAGGGAGATGACGCGCACGCAACCCCTCCTAGACCACGTGTGTGGAAAAAAAAACCTGCACTACGCTGTGGCACCCAGTAACACAAGAATGAACGTATGTGTGTCACACGCAGCCTAGAATGACCTCTGAAGGGGTAGGCTACACACTGGGCAAGCACAGATGTTAGATACGTGCGTGACTCACCGTCTGCCAGGAAAAAGAGCGTGAAAAAGAAGCGCGTTTGGTTGGCAACACCCCCGACAAAAGAAGATTTGTACGCTGTCTGAGGAGACAGGACAACAGTAGAAGGGAACACTGTTTGAGGGAACAGGCCCAGGAAAACCAGAAAAAGAGAAAAAAGAGAAAAAGCTGTCAGAGGTAACAGGGAGTACGAACTTGAAACGCTGTGAAGTAAATCGCGTGTGAAACGACAAGAAGTACAGAATTAACCCACTCGCTTTCCACGAAAAGCACGTACAAGGAAATGGTGTTCTACACGTACCTTTTATGCAGGCCCACACGTCCAGCGTCACTTACGCGGCGTGTACGCGCTAGGGCCATTTCCACCAATTACACGCTTTGTCACTTCTGCGTGTAGGGCCATTTCCACCAATTACACGCTTTGTCACTTCCTCGTGTACGCGCTAGGGCCATTTCCACCAATTACACGCTTTGTCACTTCTGCGTGTAGGGCCATTTCCACCAATTACACGCTTTGTCACTTCCGCGTGTACGCGCTAAGGTCATTTCCACCAATTACACGCTTTGTCACTTCCGCGTGTACGCGCTAAGGCCATTTCCACCAATTACACGCTTTGTCACTTCTGCGTGTAGGGCCATTTCCACCAATTACACGCTTTGTCACTTCCGCGTGTACGCGCTTAGGCCATTTCCACCAATTACACGCTTTGACACTCGGACGTGTCTTTCATTTTTTTAACACGCAACATTTCCAACGTGTGCCCTATTCAACGTGCACATGACTTCATAGACGCGCATACGCTGGTGGCCTTTGGGCCAATGAATGTACAGTGTGCTGACGCGTTTACGCGCTAAGGGCCTTTCCTCGAATTACACGCAGACATGTTGGATTTTCACGTGCAAAATCACTCCGTATCAAGCTGGCCATGCGTTCACACACGGAAGACCACGCTCCTGCCCAGAAGGCCGAATTACTGCCCCCCAGAGCCCTGAGCACGCTCCCACCTGCCATCTGCTGCTGCCTGACTGCCTGCTGCCCACGTGCCCTGCCATTTGCTGCCTGCACATCAGCCAGGGGTGCTGTTGCTGTGACCACCCCTGCTGGAACCGAAGACTCCCGACTGCTTTTCCATCGCCCCACAGCCCAGCCCCAGGACCCAGTTGCCCACCCACTCCTGCCTCTGGGGTTGCCATGTCGGGCACTGCAACATCTGGCACCAGTGGCAACCCCCGGCCAAGGAGACAGAGGGGCACCAGCTTCACTGCCACCGAAGTTGGTGTCCTGGTGGAGCATGTCCTGGGGCAGTATGATGCCCTCTTCGGAAGGTTGCGCGCCGACAAGGAAGGACGGACTCGGATCTGGATGGACATCGTGACTGCCATCAACGCAGAGGAGGTGGCAGTCCGCGACTACGAACGTGTCAGGAAGCGCTGGGAGGACTTCAGGTCCAGGACCCTCAACAAGGCCCGGCGCCTCCTGAAGGCAGCGGATGCTAAGGGGCGACGGGGCCACTTGTCGGAAGATCAGATGAGGGTCCTGGAACGCATATCCCCAGCGCTCCACATCCAGGTCCTTGAGAAGCAGACCCGTCTGGAGTCAAGCGGTAAGTGTACATGCATACTGATTGTAAGCTGTGCGTGTGGTGGTGTGCCAGGAGTGTGCAGGTTGAACATGTATTTTTATGTGGCCAAGTAGGGGGGGTGTACAGGGACGTGAGGGTGACACATGCGAGGGGTCTCATGTGTGACACATGGATGGTGCTTGTGTGTGTGGGCTTGCATGGCACAGGATGTGGAGGAATGATTAACAGGTGTGACATGGATGTCGATCAAAACACTGCAACAGTTGGCGGAGGTGTACACATGCATGCAAGTTTGGTGTTGTGTGTGCATGTGTAGTGTACTCCCTATGTTGCATGTGATGTGTGGATGACCTTTGGCTGCTCATGTTGTTTATGTGAATGGATGGTGCTGGCTGTTGCAATATGGCTGTGGTATGGCTCATGTGTGCAAGTTGAAATGACATGTGTGTTGGGGATTGTGATGCCATGTCTGAGGTTTACCAATGCCACTCATGTATAACTGTCATTGTGTATGAGTCCATTTTACAGTGCCCTGATGCCTGTGTTTTCTTTCTCCCTGTCTGCAGCGTCAACTGATGAAGAGGGTGGAGAAGGTGCTGTGGAGCACAGCGGCAGGGGTCGCACCACCAGCCGGAGACGCAAGGCCCAGATCCCCTCCCAGGTTGTGATCTCGTCGGGGAGTGAGGAGTCCGGTGCCGCGTCCCAGGCCGCAGCTGCCGAGGGGAGGTCCAAGAGGCGGAGGTTGGAGTTGGACTCCTCGGCAGCAGAAGGGGCAGCTGGGACCCCACAGGGCCCAATGGAGGAAGATGGCACGGAGTCATCCAGGTTGGTGGGGGGTTTGGTGGAGGAGGAGGCCGTGCAAGCGACAGTGGCGGGGTCTGGAGGTGGGGATTCCACTGGTGCTAGTGGTGCAGTGCAGGATCAGGGACAGGAGGCAGCACAGGCCGCCGCGGAGGTGCCTGTGTGCAATCCTGTCCCTGCTCCTGTCACTGCATCATCTTGCACCAGCGGGGATGCCTACCCCCAGACCCGTTCTCAGGGAGAGGATTGGCTTACAACACCTGGCCTTCCTCTCCCTGCGGATGTGGCTATCCTGCACCAGGTTGAGCCTGTCCAGGGTGGGGTGGCGTTGCGTCAACGGGCCATGCGAGCTGACCTGCAGTCTTTTCATGATGAGTCTGCACGTCTTCTCGCATGGCTCGTTGACCGCATTGACTCACTGGGACAGCTCACCAGGGCTGGATTCCTCCGTTTCCTGGACCTTGTTCCGACCCCCTTCTCCACAGAACCCCCTATGCCCCAGTCGTCCTCCATGCCATCTTCCCACCCATGTGTCACCTGGGTGCCCTGTGGAGCTGTCTCCGACTGTTCGGCCAGGCTGGTGGACAACAGATCCCTGCCACAGTCGGGAGTCGGACGTCCAGCAGGGGTGGCCACATCAACGACTGCACCCCAGCTAGAGGAGGATGTGCAGGCACCATCGGACAGGGCACATGGACAGCAGCAGCTGCAGCAGCAGGAGGCTGTAGGTGGGAGCCACGATAGCTCGGGGCCTTCAACATCGGAGGGGCAGGCATCGGCCGGAGGGCAGGAGGACCCTGGACGGGAAGTGTCTTCCATGTGGCAGCGGTTGGGCCATGCCATAGATGCGGAGCGGCGGCGAGCGGAAGAGGCGCGGCTCACGATGGTCAGGGCGGAGAACTCCATGCGGAGGGCCCTGAGGCGGGCCGAGTGCCTCGAGGCAATCCGCAGGGAGTTGGAGGTGAACATGTCGGCGTCCCTGCGGACCCTCGGGGTCATGGAACAGGACCGCCTCCGGGACATAGACGAGGAGTTCGATGATGCCCTGGCCCGGAACACCACTAAGTGAGCCGCTGGACTGGCCCGTCGCCATTGTATATAGTTATTTAGTGATAGGTTTCCTTTATAGTTTATTTTTATTTGGAGTCGACGGACACTGCTCCACCTTTTGTATATAGTTCCATTTTAGATAGGTTTTTTGGTAGGTTTCATTTCATCTCTTGGGATGATGGACCCTGAATACTTTGTACATAGTTGGACTTTGGATTTGGATATTTTTTTTTACTATGAATATTTTTTCCCATGGAGCAATGGTTTTCTATTTCTTTTTTCCCTTCATTTCCTTTTCATGGACTTGAACTTTGGAAGATATTTTTTTGGATTATCATTTATTGATTTTAATTTGAAAAGCCAGCTTAATTTTGTTATTTTTTTACTTGTGTATTTTGGTTAATTTTGATTGCCATTGCTGTTGTTTTTAATACATTATTTGGATTTTTTCATTCTTCAATGTGTGGTTTCATCTCATTGTTTTCATGCATGTCATGATATGGGTTTTCAGGTTCACTTGCAACCATTGTGTGTGTGTGAGACACATGTGTTGATTTACATTGTTTCCATTGGAGTAGTATCATGGGCACATGTAATACTTGGTTGTGTCTTTGGGCTGTGGTGGCTGGCCATGAGGCACATGCTTGAGGATTGTCAGGGCTTGTGGGCAGGGGGACATGAGTGGGGGCCTGGCGGAGGCTGCCCATGGTGGGTGGGGGGTGGGGGTGGTTGGAGACATGGGTGGGGGCCTGGTGGAGGGTGCCCCACACTGCTGGGGGGGTGGGGGTGGTGGGAGACATGAGTGGGGGCCTGGCGGAGGCTGCCCATGGTGGGTGGGGGTGGGGGTGGTTGGAGACATGGGTGGGGGCCTGGTGGAGGGTGCCCCTGCACTGCTGGGGGGGTGGGGTGGTGGGAGACATGAGTGGGGGCCTGGCGGGGGCTGCCCATGGTGGCTGAGGGTGGGGGGGTGGTAGACACGGGTGGGAGCCTGGTGGAGGGTGCCCCTGCACTGCTGGGGGGCGGGGGTGGGTGGGAGACATGAGTGGGGGCCTGGTGGAGGGTGCCCCACACTGCTGGGGGGGTGGGGGTGGTGGGAGACATGAGTGGGGGCCTGGCGGAGGGTGCTCCTGCACTGCTGGGGGGTGGGGGTGGGTGGGAGACATGAGTGGGGGCCTGGTGGAGGATGCCCCACACTGCTGGGGGGGTGGGGGTGGTGGGAGACATGAGTGGGGGCCTGGTGGAGGGTGCCCCTGGATGCTGGGGGTGGGGGTGGTGGAAGACATGAGTGGGTGCCTGGCGGGGGCTGCCCATGGTGGCTGGGGGGTGGGGGGAGGGTAGACACGGGTGGGAGCCTGGTGGAGGGTGCCCCTGCACTGCTGGGGGGTGGGGGTGGGTGGGAGACATGAGTGGGGGCCTGGTGGAGGGTGCCCCACACTGCTGGAGGGGTGGGGGTGGTGGGAGACATGAGTGGGGGCCTGGCGGAGGCTGCCCATGGTGGGTGGGGGGGTGGGGGTGGTGGGAGACATGGGTGGGGGCCTGGTGGAGGGTGCCCCACACTGCTGGGGGGTGGGGGTGGTGGGAGACATGAGTGGGGGCCTGGCGGGGGCTGCCCATGGTGGCTGAGGGTGGGGGGGTGGTAGACACGGGTGGGAGCCTGGTGGAGGGTGCCCCTGCACTGCTGGGGGGCGGGGGTGGGTGGGAGACATGAGTGGGGGCCTGGTGGAGGGTGCCCCACACTGCTGGGGGGGTGGGGGTGGTGGGAGACATGAGTGGGGGCCTGGCGGAGGGTGCTCCTGCACTGCTGGGGGGTGGGGGTGGGTGGGAGACATGAGTGGGGGCCTGGTGGAGGATGCCCCACACTGCTGGGGGGGTGGGGGTGGTGGGAGACATGAGTGGGGGCCTGGTGGAGGGTGCCCCTGGATGCTGGGGGTGGGGGTGGTGGAAGACATGAGTGGGTGCCTGGCGGGGGCTGCCCATGGTGGCTGGGGGGTGGGGGGAGGGTAGACACGGGTGGGAGCCTGGTGGAGGGTGCCCCTGCACTGCTGGGGGGTGGGGGTGGGTGGGAGACATGAGTGGGGGCCTGGTGGAGGGTGCCCCACACTGCTGGAGGGGTGGGGGTGGTGGGAGACATGAGTGGGGGCCTGGCGGAGGCTGCCCATGGTGGGTGGGGGGGTGGGGGTGGTGGGAGACATGGGTGGGGGCCTGGTGGAGGGTGCCCCACACTGCTGGGGGGTGGGAGTGGTGGGAGACATGAGTGGGGGCCTGGTGGAGGCTGCCCATGGTGGGTGGCGGGTGGGGGTGGTGGGAGACATGGGTGGGGGCCTGGTGGAGGGTGCCCCACACTGCTGGGGGGGTGGGGGTGGTGGGAGACATGAGTGGGGGCCTGGCGGAGGCTGCCCATGGTGGGTGGCGGGTGGGGGTGGTGGGAGACATGGGTGGGGGCCTGGTGGAGGGTGCCCCACACTGCTGGGGGGGTGGGGGTGGTGGGAGACATGAGTGGGGGCCTGGTGGGGGCTGCCCATGGTGGCTGGGGGGTGAGGGTGGTGGTAGACATGGGTGGGAGCCTGGTGGAGGGTGCCCCACACTGCTGGGGGGGTGGGGGTGGGTGGGAGACATGAGTGGGGGCCTGGCGGAGGCTGCCCATGGTGGCTGGGGGGTGGGGGTGGTGGGAGACATGGGTGGGGGCCTGGTGGAGGGTGCCCCTGCACTGCTGGGGGGTGGGGGTGGTGGGAGACATGAGTGGGGGCCTGGTGGAGGGTGCCCCTGCACTGCTGGGGGGGTGAGGGTGGTGGGAGACATGAGTGGGGGCCTGGCGGAGGGTGCCCCTGGATGCTGGGGGGTGGGGGTGGTGGGAGACATGAGTGGGGGCCTGGTGGAGGGTGCCCCTGCACTGCTGGGGGGTGGGGGTGGGTGGGAGACATGTGTGGGGGCCTGGTGGAGGGTGCCCCACACTGCTGGGGGGGTGGGGGTGGTGGGAGACATGAGTGGTGGCCTGGCGGGGGCTGCCCATGGTGGCTGGGGGGTGGGGGTGGTGGTAGACATGGGTGGGAGCCTGGTGGAGGGTGCCCCACACTGCTGGGGGGGTGGGGGTGGGTGGGAGACATGAGTGGGGGCCTGGCGGAGGCTGCCCATGGTGGCTGGGGGGTGGGGGTGGTGGGAGACATGGGTGGGGGCCTGGTGGAGGGTGCCCCACACTGCTGGGGGGGTGGGGGTGGTGGGAGACATGAGTGGGGGCCTGGCGGGGGCTGCCCATGGTGGGTGGGGGGTGGGGGTAGTGGGCGACATGGGTGGGGGCCTAGTGGAGGGTGCCCCACACTGCTGGGGGGTGGGGGTGGTGGGAGACATGAGTGGGGGCCTGGTGGGGGCTGCCCATGGTGGCTGGGGGGTGGGGGGGTGGTAGACACAGGTCGGAGCCTGGTGGAGGGTGCCCCTGCACTGCTGGGGGGTGGGGGTGGGTGGGAGACATGAGTGGGGGCCTGGTGGGGGCTGCCCATGGTGGCTGGGGGGTGGGGGTGGTGGGAGACATGAGTGGGGGCCTGGTGGAGGCGGCCCCACAGTGCTGGGGGGTGGGGGTGGGTGGGAGCCATGAGTGGGGGCCTGGCGGAGGCTGCCCATGGTGGGTGGGGGTGGGGTTGGTGGGAGACATGGGTGGGGGCCTGGTGGAGGGTGCCCCACACTGCTGGGGGGGTGGGGGTGGTGGGAGACATGAGTGGGGGCCTGGCGGAGGCTGCCCATGGTGGCTGGGGGGTGGGGGTGGTGGGAGACATGGGTGGGGGCCTGGTGGAGGCTGCCCCACAGTGCTGGGGGGAGGGGGTGGTGGTAGACATGGGTGGGAGCCTGGTGGAGGGTGCCCCACACTGCTGGGGGGGTGGGGGTGGGTGGGAGACATGAGTGGGGGCCTGGCGGAGGGTGCCCCTGCACTGCTGGGGGGTGGAGGTGGGTGGGATATATGAATGGGGGCCTGGTGGGGGCTGCCCATGGTGGCTGGGGGGTGGGGGTGGTGGGAGACATGAGTGGGGGCCTGGTGGAGGCTGCCCCACAGTGCTGAGGGGTGGGGGTGGTGGTAGACATGGGTGGGAGCCTGGTGGAGGGTGCCCCACACTGCTGGGGGTGGTGGGGGTGGTTGGGAGACATGAGTGGGGGCCTGGCGGAGGCTGCCCATGGTGGGTGGGGGGTGGGGGTGGTGGGAGACATGGGTGGGAGCCTGGTGGGGGGTGCCCCACACTGCTGGGGGGGTGGGGGTGGTGGGAGACATGAGTGGGGGCCTGGCGGAGGCTGCCCATGGCGGGTGGGGGGTGGGGGTGGGGGTGGTGGTAGACATGGGTGGGAGCCTGGTTGGGGCTGCCCATGGTGGCTGGGGGGTGGGGGTGATAGGGGACATGAGTGGGGGCCTGGTGGAGGGTGCCCCACACTGCTGGAGGGGTGGGGGGTGGGAGACATGAGCAGGTGTGCAGGGCAGTCCCCTGTTTTGTGGGCTGCCTGCAGGGGCCGTGGAGGGTGTACATGAAACACCTGTGAGGACCCACCCAGCCTAATCGCGTGTGTAACTTCCCGCGCACCCCTGTAATACACGTACCCAGCCAAATCGCGTGTGATAATTCCCGCGCACCCCTGTAATACACGTACCCAGCCAAATCGCGTGTGATTATTCCCGCGCACCCCTGTAATACACGTACCCAGCCAAATCGCGTGTGACAATTCCCGCGTACCCCTGTAATACACGTACCCTGGCTAATCGCGTGTAAAACTTCATGCGCACCCCTGTCATACACGTACCCAGCCAAATTGCGTGTGATAATTCCCGCGTACCCCTGTAATACATGTACCCTGGCTAATCGCGTGTAAAACTTCACGCGTACCCCTGTCATCCACGTACCCTGGCTAATCGCATGTAATACTTCCCGCGTACCCCTGATATGAACGTTACCTGCTTTGCGTTCCTTGTTTGGCAGCCCTGTAAACTGGTCCAGGGTTGCCGCAGCCCTTTGCGATGATTTAGCGATTTTGATGGCTTTTCCTTGCGCGAGGGCGTTCTTGGGGGCGTTACTGGCGCTGCTGCAGGGTCGCTGCGATACTCTGCGCCACGGCTGGTTTGGGAGCCTGAAATCCATGAATACGCTGTGCGCGGAAATCTGCTTTGGCGCACGCGCCTGGCGCAGACAATCGCACGCGGACACTCTGCGCCAGCCGCTTGCGACACTTTTCTGCGAAATTCTATGAATTACCCTGTTAATTGTTTAAACCATGGACCTAGCTCGAAAGCAGCGGTGCGCTGTACAGAGTGGGGGTAACTAGCATTTGGGGTGCCATCTTTTAACAGTATCGCAGTACTGTAAGGTCTGTGAGTCAGTATATGCGTCCATTGGAATTAGTCCTTGGTCAGGTGTTGTTGAAAGAGCCATGTTTTGAGAGATTTACAAAATTGGAGAATTGTGGAGGCATTCCGAGCCAACACCGAGAGAGTTCCAGCGGGAGGGTGTATGACAAGAGAAGGGTTTGCGGGTGCTCTCTTTGTGGACGAGATGTCATTCAAGTGGTTGGTCAATTTGCTGCATGAGGAGCGTGTCGCACCAGATATGTGGAACATAGCCGCCAGGTACACTGGTGTATTACTTGTGAACACTTTGTAGAGGACACATGAAGTCTTCAACAGTATCCTGACTTGGAGTGGAAGCCAACGTAGTTTGCGTAGGATGGGGGTAATTCGCTCACATTTCTGTGATCATGTTATAAGATGTGCTGCAGCGTGGTGGCTGCTTTTTTGGGGGCTCCTGGGAGTCCTGTCACAAGAGCATTTCTCCCATCAATATGTGAGACCACAAGGGCCTGCCCTACGGTACAGAAGACCTGCGGTGCGATGACGGATTTTATTTTTCAAAGGGTTTCGGATTCTTAGTCAGGCTATTTGGGCCTTTTTGGCTATGTGTTTCTGGAAGGACAGGCTGCTGACAATGGTGAAGCCTGAGAGTTGAGGATCAAATCCTTCTAGGCGAATATCATTGAGCCATTGTTGGAAAAGTTGTTTTTAACAGGCGGACTAATGAGGACGAATTCAGTCTTGGATGGGTTTAGTTTGAGGTAGGCAGTTGACATCCAGGACAGATGTCATGTCATGTTCCTGTAGCACATGACAATTGAGAAAAAAGGCGATCTATGAAAAAAGTCTGTTCTTTTCATGAGTTCTCCCAATGTGTGGTCGGTGAAGGGTGCAGGACTAACCAGCCATATTCATTGGCTTCCAGGCCCTGTTCAGTCAATACCACTAAAGTCTAGAGCAGTTGCAGCTGGTGAATTTGTAAAGTGGAAGGGTGTAAATGTTTTCCCTGAATTGACCCAAATAGCACACTTTAACTAATCCTGTAAGGTTTTGGGTGTTGCTTCACCTTATTTTTTTTAATAATGGGTTGAAATTGTGCATTTCGCTGCAACAGTTTCAGAAAAACGTGCTAACGTTATGGAATGTACCCCTGCTCTATAGGGCAACACATGCAACACTCCATAGATGTCAGGTCGCCAACAATAGACAGGAACACTTTGCAAAAATTGTTGATGCTGGCTGTCTACAAAAACAAACCATGAGGCCTCTGTCAGCAGTATTTACCAGTCAGTATCAACATATGCATGCTCTTCCCTGCGTTCTGCATCATGTCACCTGCAGTGTCCACAAACTGCAACTTTGCCCACCACACACACACACACATATGTACACAAAAATTAATGTAAACAAGTATACAAGAAAACACATTTTTTAAACATACCTTTTTTCTTTTTATAAGCATTAAAATGTAAGAATGGTTCATCATTTCATAGCTGACATTGGAAAACTAGACATCTCCTTAAACTGCCTTATACATCTTATTAGTTCAAGACTTTGACACACCCAAGCAATCCTTTGTGAGAAAGACATCAACTTGTAATCATTGTTTGATATGCATCATGTACCCAAAATCTCCACATCAACCAAGTAGCTGTAACACTTAAGGAGATATTTCAGAAGAAGGGGCTAACCTTTAATTATTTGCCATGTCTGCTTAATGAGACTGAACACCTGTGGGACAGGGGTTTAATGCTTCAAAACGTGGGGGTTGGGCGCTACCTTAAAAGACTCTATGAGGGCAGCACAAACGTACTTGTTTCTGGCCCACTTCCTGTTATCATCAAGTAATATTTTTGGGAAGTAGTGTCAAATTTGAACCCACTGGTGCAATTTAAAGCACACTTGTTTAGTGACATTGCCAAAAAAAATGACAGCAATTATTGGCAAAATTCACATTTAAAATAGCACCAGACTGCATGGTAGTTGTGTGGTTGTGATGTGGTGCGAGGTTGGCTCTGTCAAATGCTACTTCATGGTGTATACCATCATACCGTGTAAGACGGAGTGAGGCTAAGGTAAGAGTGTCTTTGCTGTGTCAGACGGCAGTCAGAAGGGGTGTCCCTGGCAACCGACTTGAACCTGTCGGCACTGAATTTGCCATCTGATGTAGGATCACTTACACTAACATCACAGAAGATGGAATAATGAAGCATAAAAGCTGGATAAATAATGTTGTGCATTGATATAAACAAATACTTGAGACCAGCTGTGCAGTTTCCAATGATAAAAAGGTTGCCCAGCGGTTTTTGATGGACTATTGGGCAAGACATGGTAACAATAACTACCACAATTACAACATATCTCCACACACATTTCCAGCATGCAACAAAGCAGGTTACACAATGGAATGTACACAAGCCAAAGGCATGTGTCTAGACTAACCTCCCCTGTACAGCAAACATACCCACCACAGACAGACCAACACAACTCTACACACTCCTTAAACACCACTCTGACATACACCACAACCACACAAACATGTACACAAACAACCTTGAGCACACATTAACCACTGCTCCAGAAAACTCACAAAATATCTAAACATTAACACACATCACAGATAGTCCTATTTTTCAGATCTGCGCACCTCAACATTGCAAGAAGCCAAATTACTCTGCTCGTGCTATTACTACTTTAATCCCCTACCCCGCCTCTTGCAGATCCTGAAGCTGCAAGAACCAGGGGTTCTGGCAGAAGTTGTGCTAAAGAAGACTCAATAACGTAACATAACGGGGAATATCAAGCTGATTCACTCATTCTCCTGTGAGGCAGTACTTTGGACAGTTAAAGCAACTTCTGTGATTGGCAGCAACAGGGGAGGAAATTAATGTTGTTTCTTTCATAATCGGTCCACTATACCAGTATCCCAAGTGCCCTCACAGGCTGGTGTGTTTATAGATCTGCCTGTCAAATCAATTGAAAAGGGACTTAGCTGCCAGTCCACAATAATTCAATTATAGGTGGCAGCCTAATGGCCTACTAACCGAGGAGCATAAAAGGACACCAGTTGTCCCTAAAGTCATTAAATCCACCCCATTGTAAAGGGGTACTTTTTTTTAATAGTGTGAACCTGATCACGTCAAAGTAATACAATTTCTGCAGTTAAATCACAGTGAGATTAAATTATGTTCCCAGGAACACACACTTTGTTTAAGTAGTGAATTTAGAATGTTAACCCAATCTACAATTTAGGCAGTTGACCACATACTTTCCAAGCTTTGCTTGCTGCAGATATTTAACATTAAAATATGCAAATCATATAGTAAAGCAACCTTGCAATATGTAAATCCTTATAGAAACATGTTAGACCAACCCAATATAATTGTGGGTTCATTTCTACATCCTAAATGAAAAATTATAGCTTCTAAAAGACAAAATAATAGGAGTCTTAAATCTCCTGTTTTACACTACTGTACCTTCAACACATTAAGGCACACACACGAAATGGAATTTTGCAGTATGGTCACCTAAGTATAGAGACTGTCACAAAGTTTCAGCGTGGTGTTATGCATGACGTTAAGAACATTTGACTTTGGACATGAACAAAAATAATTTTTGCCTGTCAAGTTCGTAGATATCGTGGGCATAAATGAATCTTTAAAAAGAGGTTTATTGTTTGCCCACTGTAATTGTCTTGGAAGGAGACATAGAGAAGGTACCTGGAGTTGTGTTGGATCTTTCAGTTGGAAATGACGCATCGCAGTGCCAATTGTCTTACTAGGGCTTGTGTCATTCAGATCGTGCAAGTGCGAGAACGAGAAGTGAAATGGGAAAGGGGGGGTGCAAGGGAGAGGGGAGGGGAAGACAGGGCTTCAATGCTGTGAGTAAGTGCAGCCAGGGCAGCGCGTCTCTGGGTAGTGTAAGGAGTTACAGCCCCTAAGTGCGTGGTAGGCCCGAAGGCAGTGAAAGCGTGACTGATCAAGAAAGAGCCTGGCACCCAGTGATACTCTGAGCGTATCCAAGCAACCAGTTGGTGCAGCAGACAGATAGGACAGCGGGGGAGGGAGAGAGAGAAAGCAGAGGCGAAGAGAAAAGTTTTGAGTTTTAAACCTTGATGCAACCCTCACTAACCTTCGTTGCGTTAGACTCATTGCGAAATGTTTTGCTGTCACAATAGCTCAGCGAGTTAATTGCTTGTCTCAGACATGTGTTTTCCATCTGCATGACACCGTTTCAATCCCAGCAGAGCCACAAAGCCTTTTGTAATTCCAAGATGGACGCATGGTTTGACATCACATGGAATAATGAAGGTCCCTATTATCACAGAGAGGTATCTGTTATGAAACCAGATTTAAGCCCATTTTGGGCTTTCCACATGTGGGAACTGCTCTAACCACCTGGAATTATATTTCCTAAGTCAAGAACCGATTTCGTAAGGTGCATCTGACCATTTTGAATTTGGTGGAACTACTCCAATAAAGAAACTAGGCGGGTAACCAGTACATTACAATTTTATAGACACAGCTGTTGAGATTGAGGATGGCATAAAACATAGGTTTCGCATTTGTACATAGCAACATTTTAGCTCAGTACTTTTTCCTGACAACAAGGTCAGGGTCCTGCATGTATATATTACAGTGGCCTTTCAAAAGAAAGTTGCGACATAAATGTACCAACTGAATCTGTTTTCTTGGTTTTTAGAGGTCACCCTAAATTAAAATATGAACCAGGTAAAGGAGTTAATCCACTGGGGGGCGGTAAGGGGCTGCACGTCTTATACAAGCGAGTCCAGAAATAATAGCAATTCGGAAGCGCTGTTTATCATTTAAGCCCATTTCAACATATATTAAGCACATTTGCAATAGGGTGGTTTTACTAGCGTAGTTAGGTATACAATGTTTATATCGAATCTTGATTATAGAATGCCCATATATCGAATATTTTATATTGGAAACATTTATAGTAAATGTATTCAGGTTGGGGTAAAGGGTTACATTCTTTGGGGAAACGGTCAGTATGGGCTTTTAGGGGTGGGAAACAGGGGTTTGGGGGGTGGGGGGTCCAATGCATTCACTATAATATTTTTCAATTTAAAAGATTCGATATATGGGCATTCTTTATACATTAATTCGGTATAAAGACATGTAACCCATAGTTATGGATAGAAAGCTGTTTATAATTATAGTTGTTATTGACCTGAAGGCCCTTACTACAACTGTTTTCATTAATCATGCAGGTCTTTGAAGTCTTTTAGAATGGGTGTCAATCATCAAAATTGCAAGGTAGCGGAAGTGACGTCACCAGGCGTGACATCAAATGACCCTTAAAACTCACAACGACGTCACAGGAAGTGGTATCGGTGCTGGAACCCACGCCAATAGACTGCAATAAGTCAATCAAATAAAATAAACCCCAGTAAAAAGCAGATAAGAAAGATGCAAAATGAAATGAAAAATAATATCATTGATAAGTATGAATGCATAGTTGTATCTGTCGCTTATGTAGTAGACATTAAAAGAATCGAGAGCTTAAAGCATTTATGTGTTGAACGTGTGGCTGGCTACTCTTTCGCATACGGTTTAGTATTTCATATAATATTAATTAAATATCAGCTTAAGAATTCTGGACCAGGCTTGGGCAGAGGGTACATATTTCTTTGGTTATAGCTCTGCTTTATTGTTTAATGGACTAACCTCAATTGTATCCGGGTTATGCCATCTGTGTTATTTGAAGAGGTTGTTCAATGAAATATTTTCTGAAAAAGGTTGTATGTGTACCAATGTATATCATTTATAAATAAATAATCTCTGTGGATAAAAAAGGAAAACAAAACGTGTTTTATTCATCCTTCCATTTCTTATCCAATGTGATGTATTGTTTTAAGTCTACTCTATTCCTTTTTTTGTTTTTCCCTTGGTCTTCTACTCCTTGGTATCTAATGTTTGTTTCTGGAATAGAGTGATGTATTATTGATGTTATGTATTAAAAGTTTGCTTGGTGTGAACTACATAATACTTACAATACAATGAAATGAAAATGAAATAAAATACTTTAAAAAAATGTCTTATTAATGCGGCTACGAAAAATGGACAATACCTTTTTTTACACCGCGGCATGGAAGGGAGCTGCCACCTTACTTAAGATCTGACTCCATACACCGGCGCCCCCTCCCACTTCCCTTAACCACCCCCAAAAACAATATAGTAAGCGTTGGAACAGCGAAGCACCAGAGTGTAAGAGAACCTTCTAGAGACATGCTAACTAAAATAAGCATCATTCCCTGTAAAAAGACAAGAGATCACAGCAGAGAATGCATATCTAAGCAAATATTTCAAGGCAATCCTGCAAAGAAGTTAGCTCAGAAATGAATCTACGTGGGTCTCCACATGATATCGTCCAATGCAGGCAAGAGAATCAACTCTGTATAAGTTAAAATAAGTGAATTTCACTGATTTACCAAGAGTAACTATTTGAGTACTGTGGGAAGCCTCACCTGCCTTTGTCAATACCTGGTTTACTAATTTTCTGCAAATTTGAGTACTGTGGGAAGCCTCACCTGCCTTTGTCAATCCTTGATTTCCTAATTTTCTGCAAATTTGAGTACTGTGGGAAGCCTCACCTGCCTTTGTCAATACCTGGTTTACTAATTTTCTGCAAATTTGAGTACGGTGGGAAACCTCACCTGCCTTTGTCAATCCATGATTTACTCATTTTCTGCAAATTTGAGTACTGTGGGAAGACTCACCTGCCTTTGTCAATCCATGATTTACTCATTTTCTGCAAATTTGAGTACTGTGGGAAGACTCACCTGCCTTTGTCAATCCATGATTTACTCATTTTCTGCAAATTTGAGTACTGTGGGAAGACTCACCTGCCTTTGTCAATCCATGATTTACTCATTTTCTGCAAATTTGAGTACTGTGGGAAACCTCACCTCCCCTTGTCAATCCTTGATTTCCTAATTTTCTGCAAATTTGAGTACTGTGGGAAGACTCACCTGCCTTTGTCAATACCTGGTTTACTAATTTTCTGCAAATTTGAGTACGGTGGGAAACCTCACCTGCCTTTGTCAATCCATGATTTACTCATTTTCTGCAAATTTGAGTTCTGTGGGAAGACTCACCTGCCTTTGTCAATCCATGATTTACTCATTTTCTGCAAATTTGAGTACTGTGGGAAACCTCACCTGCCTTTGCCAATCCTTGATTTCCTAATTTTCTGCAACTTTGTCTCAGGAGGATAGCTCAGGGGCAACATGCTCGCCTTGGAAACAAGACGGTATGGAGCACCACAGGTTCGATCCCCCGCTCTGCACTTAGAAATCTCTGGGTATTAAGCGCTTTATAAATAACCAATCATATCATACTTGTGTTCCCCCAATTAAAACTTGCATTGAAGTCGATATTTTGCAAATTCTGCCCATCAAGCAGTAACGGTGGTAGGGCAACCAGACAAGTAGTCGAACATCACAGTCAACAAGTCTTGGTGCATTGGAAAATGTGGTTCATGGAAGGATATTTGCACTGTCGATGCAGGTCAAAAGATCTCAGTGGGACCGTCTCCTGACACTCGCACGCCTAGCCTGCAGTGAAACATTATCAACACCGTGATCGGATCGCTGGGCAACATGCACAGCATTAAATACTGCCCCATAAGACATACCTCCACCATGAGTGTCACATACAGGCACAATTTTCTCATGGCCATTCTGACATAGACTCCTATCATGGACTTAGAAAAATATCTTTTACAGCTACAGAGGCATGCCTTCCGGTGAGTGACTAGTAGTGCGGCGCTACGATTGAGCACACCTATGAGCCTCACAAATGACACCCGGAATCCACATGGGACATCCGAAATCCACACTCTTCCTCTCTAACATGCAGGCTCTAGATTGAAACTCTCCTTGACAAAGTGACAGTGGTGGCTGTAGGAGCCAAAACATTGCCATATGTGTGCTATACACACTCCAACTGATGCACCACAAGTGTTTGGTACACGCACAAAAGGAGTTCAAAGATTTCCCCATAAGGACATTTCTACCACAATGGTGACACCGGGATATAAATGTTTTCCAATTATGCATTTCTGACAAAATAAACTTTGGAGTAGAAGGAAAGTTAGTACCTTAATGCAAGATACTAAGGGCCTAATGTACAACAACAAAAAATGTGCAAAGTAGTTAGCATGAGAAAGATCATTGCACATACGAAAAGATTAGCCCCAGAAGACGATTAATGGAATTAAATGCACACAGATGTCTGCAGTGCAAATAATAACGAGTAGTGCCTGGAATGTCCCCATCACACCCAGAACAAAGCAGTGTCTAACAACCTTTGCGCCGGACCCATGGAAAAAAGCAATCAAGGATTACTTACCAGCAATCACCATTACTCTGACTCCACTCCTGCAACCGACAAGTCCTCGACCCAGCACCCCCACTAAACTGCACCTCGGCCCCCACTAAACTGTGCCTCATCCCCCTGGCATAAGGCAGCAGCCACATACCCCCACTAAACAGCGCCTCGGCCTGTAATTTAAGGCATCACCCATGTATCCCCACTAAACTGATCCACAGCCTTCTACCCTTAAGGTAACACCCACACACCTCTACTAAACTGTGCCTCAGCCCTGTTACTTTAGGCAGCACCCACAAACCCCCCCTAAACTGTGCCTCAGCCCCCTAACTTAAGGCAGCCCCCACGTACCCCCACTAAACTGTGCCTCAGCCCCCTAACGTAAGGCAGCACACACATACCCTCACTACACAGCACCTCAGCCCCCTAACTTAAAGCAGCACCCAAAACGTCCCTCATCCCAGTGTCGGGGTGATTGCCCCGGGGTCAGCTGGGCCGTCTGCTGACCTCCGGGCTGGGAGGCCCCAACTCCTCCCGTGTTCCCCAAAATTGAGTATGAGACACACGCAAGAAGCAAGGTGGTTCTGCTGTTTATTAAACAACGGCAGGGATGGGTCTAGGATCGTACGCGTCCGTCAGGCCCTTTTTGCCTCAGTATGACGCGCTACATGCGTCACCTGGGAAAGTTAGCGAAAAACCTATCGCCACTCTGGATTGGTTCCTCGAGTGGTAGGGTTAGTATAGCATACATACAGAGAACAGTATTAGTGGTTGGGGATGAGTCAGGTGGTATACTTGGGTTGTCCCTTCTATTAGATACTTGAAAATTGTTACACGAAGACCCCTAATGATTGGCTAATGTTAGTGGCGTCAGTGATGAGTGCCCCCATGTTCTGATTGGTCCACCCGCGAGCCCCCCAGCCTGGGACCATCGTTGTTCCCAGCTCGCGGTGTACCTGTCACTGGCAACAATATGTAACTATGTGTTCGTGCAGACAATGCACGGATTTGCTCATAGGCCTGAGAGCAGACCATTCCCATCACTGTAGGTGTCCGTTGGGTCATTTAATTGTTGCAGCCTGTGTCCCAGACGTGGGACCCAGGCGACTTCTCCCTCGTGGGTCTGGCACCTTGTCAGGTTGGCTTGGTCACGTGAGGAGAGACCGTGGCTGGGGCAGAATCCTGCACATTTAAAGTTGTATTTTGCTTCTGCGTGCTTGGCTTTGCTTACAGGTGTGACCTTGGCGTCGGCTGGTAGCATACGAGTTGCAACATCGCTCCCTTGGCTGTGAGCTCTCGCTGGGCTCGTTCTGCGCGATCAGCACTTGTACTCTTGCTCATTGGGTGATCATGGTGGTTCTTGCTTGCGGCCTACTTGGGCCTGGTTCATAGGTGGGGAGGTGTAACGCACGGCACCTGTGTTGTGGTGCAACATGGCTTCATAGTCAGTATTACGTCTTCGTTATATTCTCATCACGATGCAAGGGGTGGGAGAAGCGTCAGCAAGCGTATACGCGAGTGCTTTATGCGTCTTGCATTTCTGCATTACGGAAAACCTATGTGAAAAATAATAAAGATGCGCGTCAGTGGGTGTATCCGTCACCTACGTCATAGCACTGAATATATTCTTCGTGTGGGTTGGTGCGTGAGTGTCCAGTGTGCATGGTGGCACGTGTGTTCTTGGCAGTTGGCTAGGTCGTCATGGCATCTCTAACGATGTGGGTGCTTGTTGTCGAGGTCTTAGTCGAGTTCATCCATGCCGCAGGTGTCGGCTCGAGTAGGGCAGGCTGGTGGGCAGGCTGGTGGGCATATCCGTATGTTCTTGAACCAGGGTATTTGGTCGTCTGGTAGATAGACGAATTCATCTCGTGGTGGGTGTCTAGGCCGCGATCCTCTGGGCCATGGTCGCGAGGAGATTGGGGGGAGCTTTTTCTCCCATTCTCCCACTTCACCAGTAACCCCACTGATCCGTGCCCTAGCCCCCTAACCTAAGGCAGCACCCACATGTTAGCCCTCATCTCAGTACCCCCACTGACCTACACCCAACACGATGACTCAAGGCAGCACCCATAAGTCCATCCTTGTCCCAGTACCCCCACTAATCTATGCACCAACCCCATGACACAAGGCAGCAACCACAAGTCAGTCCTCATCCCGATACCCCCACTGATATGCACCCCAACCGCCTGACTCGAAGCAGCACCCACAAGTCTGTCCCCATCTCGGTACCCCCAATGATCTCCACCCCAACCCCCTGACTCAAGGCAAAACTCACAAGTCCTCCCTCGTCCCAGTACCCCCAATAATCTCCACCCCAACCCCCTGACTCAAGGCAGAACTCACAAGTCCTCCCTCATCCCAGTGCCCTCACTGATCCATGCACCAACCCCCTAACCTAAGGTAAAACCCTCAAGCCCTCTCTCATCCCAGAACCTCCACTGATCTGTGCCCCAATCTCCTGACTCAAGGCAGCACCCACAAGTCTGCCATCATCCCAGTACCCCCACTGATCTGTGCATCAACCCCCTGGCTCAAGGCAGCACCCACATGTCCCCCTTGTCCTAGTACCCTGACTAATCTGCACCTCAACACCCATGGCCCAGTTCATTATGGAAAACCTCAACTCTGCAGGCCTGTGTCTGCAGAGTTGAATGAATGAATGACACCTGGCAGACATCCTCCTCAAATATGCAGTGCTGATGTATCCAGGAAAGTCACCTCTTCCATGGCATCCTCTTGGATCACACTCAGCTGCAAAACATCAGCCAACCATTTTGTAGTTGCAGCTACACTTTGCTACCTTGAAGTACAGGTGACATAGTCCACATGTGAGTTGTGTGGCCCAGTAAACCATAGTGAGACCACATCCCTCTCCTCATCCCCAATGGCAACAATCCATACCCGTCATGGAAATGTGAGCACATTCACATGGACAAACAAGGGCCAAAGTGCCACCTAAACTGCTGTGGTAGCATCAAGGAACACTACGTAGATGAGCTGGCAATCTGGAGAAATGAATGGCTAGAGTTGAATGAGCTGCTTCCAGATGTCTCAAATATCCCTGCACTGGAGAACCTCTGCCCAGACACCAAATGTGTACCCATCCACAATAATAGACCCAAAACATATTCATAATAATACCCCCATCACAAAAAGTATACCCACATCACCACCAGTAGACACACAATTTAAGTCATGTTCCATCATCACTTATATACCAAAAGCAATGCCCTGCACCATAAATGGCCTCAGTCAACCATAGTGTGCCACCCGCACATTTGTGATGCTCTCTTCCGTGCTGGCAAAACACATGTCCACATGGCCACATGGCCACATAGGCAAGTCAGTTACAGTAATGCCACCATGCCTACCACAAACAAGCCCCGCCATGATCGAACACCCATGAAAGCATTTACAATGGATGTGCTATGCCAACCAGAACATACATGTATTACATGCCTAGGCACACCATATACAGAAACCTGCGAGGACTTTCCTCCTCAGCAACAACATCTTCTGCTGCCTGGAAATGTTTCTGTGGCGCAGGTACAACCTCTGACTGGATGACAGTCAACGTCAGGGAAGTACACCCCATGCACTGCGATCAAGTGGCTGCTCTATCACCACAGCCTGTTCCCTGGTATGTTCCTGGGCAGCCTCAGGGACCACATCATCTGCCATAATATGGTCTTCCACCTCCACCAGGGATACCAGCACACCCAGACTGGCTAATAGCGAGACAGGGGCACTGGAGACAATGGTGGTAGCTCACATGGAGGGCTCAGTTGTGGATGACAGGGGTACAGATGATGAGGCAGAGTAGGGGACGATTGCAATAGCCTGTCCAAAGCGACCACCGGAAAGCGGTGCTGCTACCAGTTGGGACATGACGCAGCCCATCTGCCCATGATCCTCTACAAGAAAGTCATGAGTTGCTTGCACAACATCTCACACAGATGCATGCCGCCTCAAGCCACCTGCCATCAGTGGCAGCATTGCACCCGGATTGCCACATCGACCAGAAGTGCAGACTCTGTCTGGATGGAGGCATCGCTTTAGGTGGACAGTGCTACAGCTGATGGCCCTGGGACAGGAGGTTGTGCTGACCCCTCCACCGTGAACTGCGCAGCCTCCTGTCTCAGGGCCAGTTCTGCAACCTGCACATCCCCCTTAGTACCCACACCTGACACTGTGGGCACTACTGAAATGGACTCCTCCTCCTTCCCCTCTCCCATCAAACTAGATCCCTCCAATGAGGTCTTCATGGAATGGGGCCCCTGGGTGATGACGCCCCCACCACCCTGTCCCACAGCTGCTGAGGTTTCCACCACAATGATGGAATCCTGGGACTCATCCTCACCAGCATTGGCGGATGTATGGGATGCAACTCCAGGCATTTCGTCCTCTGAAGAGGTTGGAACAACTGGATATGGCCGGGGACTGCGGCTGCATCTGGAGGCCTTGTCCCTCTGTTGTAGCTCCACAGCGTAGCTGCTCCCCTCTTCTCCAGCCACTGCAACTGTGGAAAAGTGAACAATGAAAATAGAAAACAATCATAAATGCCAGTGCATGTATATTCACATCAGACATAGCAGTGGCATGCTGTCAGCATCAGTCAACAAGCAACTACCACACACACACACACACACACACACACACACACTCACATGCACATGTGAACTTAGCACATTGATGTCTGTCCACAGACACATGACAACAGCTGATTTCTCATCACAAACACAATGAAGCTGTGAAGCTGTGACCGAAGTGTATCCTACTAGCAGGACCATGGAAATAGCACCTGGTTACATGTGTCCGTAGCACCATAGGCACCCCTGACAGTCCAACATGAAAGCAAGCAACACATACCTATAGCTGAGGATCAGGCAGCAATGATCCTGCTCCCACAAACAATTTTCATGATGACATACCATGGATGCCCCCACATTCAGTGGTCTGACAGGTCCCACTGTATATCCAGAGAGCAAAACCATGAGCTGGCTCAATTCATGCATACCCATGCAGGGCATACTACATATGTTGAAATGTATGCCCTGTGAGTCCTCACCAGCTGCTTGGATGCGTGCCTTTAGGTCAAGGACCTGGGCATTGACCTCTGGGTTCACCCTCTCTAGGTATTTTTAATTCCCAGCCTGGGGCAACTATGGCGAGTTTCCTAATAGTTTAAGAAAGTTTTGTGCTTTTCTTTGAATGTTTGCAGCACCCAGACTCTGTATCACTGCGACTGGCCAGTGCTAAGTTACTGAATAGAAATGAATCATAGAGACTTTTAGGTGTGCTCCAAAAAAAGTTTTTAACTTCGTTATTGTTGTTCCAAAAGATTGTTATTTGTCATCAATTGAGATTGTTCCTTCTTTAAATGGTGTTTACACAACAAACTTCAATATCCTTGTGCTCTGTATTTAATTGATACAGAATATTCCCTTGTTTCGTTTTGCACTATTTTCTTTAACACAAAATTATTAAGGATCTTTGATTTTCTTCCGCTACGTATTGTTTTCATACAGAGTATAGATGTTTGTTTCTGACTCCAAAGGTAATTTTATCAAAAATTATTTTTTCCGTTGTGCACCCAATTCCTTTGAGTGTAGTATGTGCGGTACGCTCTTAGTTATCCCTTATTTGTTATGTTTCCCTCAACCAGTGTTTCTTCATCCTCTCAGACGATTCATCAGGAGGGTTATATTAAGCTGTTGTTATATTCATTCTTCTATTGCTTCATGCAGGTTGTTTCACTCTTTTTACTATGCTTCTGATTTTTGCAAGTTGTGCTTAATAATAAATTTCCAATGTCCCAGTTTGCGGGTTTCATTGCATCCTTCTTCTGTCTTTTGAGATTTGTTTTCTAGCTGGTGCTTATTTTGAAAGGGCTATTTTTCTGTGTAGGATGCTTTCTTGAGTCTCGCAAGGTCCATCCGATCGTGGTCACCCTCTCTAGGGCCTGGAGATGAAGGGGTGACACCCGATGGGGGCCTTCATGGTGCACCTCCACGCTGCCACCTGCCTCAAGAGCAGCCTTCGCCTTCACCTGGCTTCAGATCATGATGTTCACCCAGATCTCATGACTGTCACTCATTCCAAGCTGCTTCTGTGGCATGAAGAGGGCATCATTGTGGGCCAGGACCTGGTCACGCAGGATGCCAACTTTGCCAACTGAGAATTTGAAAGCCCTCAGCCACGCCTTTGGGTTTGTGGTGGATGGATCGGACATGGTGCCCCTGAGGGTGATGGGATGAAGCTGGGCCATGACTATGTGTTCTGTAGAGCTGTGGTGGTGGTATAGAGAGGTGAAGTCTTTAGATGGAAGATGAGGTGGTCACAGAGCCTGACAGGAGTGGCAAAAAGGAATAGGCTGTGGGGTAATAGCAGGCAAAGCAAAGCAGTGCTAGTGGTCAGCAGCCACTGACACACTACCAGGCAGCAAGAGATGAAGTTTGGAGGGAAAATGAGGATGGAGGAGGCAATATATGGCAAGAGGCAGGAGCCAGAGCAAGGTACAGGTGTCTCCAGTAATGCATGAGGCAGCAGTGATGAAATCAGAGGAAGAGCACTATGCACGTAACTTACATGCTGCATGCAGCGCATTTACGCACACGTAACACTGTATGTAACATGCATTCCCTTGCATGCTTGTTGGCGGCCCTATTTGGGGATTACAACGTGCGTTTCCTGACTTGCTTGGTGGCAAAGACATTTAGGGGGTGCAACGCACATTTTGCGCAGGTGCAAACCTTTTGAAGGTGCCACACGCATGGCCTGGCGTGCACTAAAATGGAGATTGTTTGAGGAATGCAACATGAAATTAGCGCAGAGATCTGAGGGTATCTTGATGTGAACCCCATCAGCACCATGAGTGGGAGAGGACCCAGAGAGAGTGAGGACAAAGACAGGAAAGAGGGCAGAAGAAGGGTCCACCTGCTGTATGTGGTGGTGATCCTACAGGTCCCCATGTTCCACCAAGGGCCACTGGGGGCAGGAGAGGCCAGCCTACAAAGCAGGAACAGGCAGCACCCCGTGAAGAGGCACAGGTGAAGGAGAAGGGGCCACCAAGGAAGAGGAACTTTACAGAAGAGGAGCTGACAATCCTCACTGGTTACATCGGTGAACACCATGACGACCTCTACACTTGGTCAGGCACAACTCTTCCTGTGACCCAATTGTGAAGGAGCTGACAGGAGGTCACTGATCAGATAAATGCCTCTGGTGTGGAGAGGGGCACCACAAAAGAGGTCTACAAGTGGATGGGGGACCTCATGCGATGGACCATTGAGAAGCTCGGCAGCAATGTGTCCTCTGCACAGGCTACTGGAGATGCGTCACCACATGTGGAAAAGCTGACTCCATTTGAAGAGGTTGCCAGTGGACACATCAGCAGTGAGCAGGTGTAGGTGTTGGTGTCAGAGGAATGAACACCTACGCAGCCTCATCAGGTAGGTGCCATGTGTGCATGTCATGTTGGCCTCCATCTTCAAATGTTATGCTTTCAAATGTTCTGGTACAGTTGTCTGGGGTACTTCTGACTCATTCATGGGTATTACAGTGATGGTTTGATGGCCACTTCAATTGCATGTTGTGCATCCTCAGAGGTGGATATTTGACCTCTGTGTGCAGTTGGCATCGATCTTACAGCACACATTGCTGTATTCATATTTTTGAACTACGACAGTACACCTATGTGTGGCAATGGCCTGAAAGATACATGTCAACGACACACTCACAGTCTCATGCTTGTGGATAGTGTTTTGTGCACACAAATTCAGACTCACATGGAATGACACCAGGCAGTGGACCCTGTCAGAGATATCCATTCACTGGTCCTGGCGGCCAGTGGAGATGGATGAGCGACAATGGCAGTGCAAAGTTGCATGAGTATGTGTTCTAGGCAGGAGTTGCAGTGACTGGCCAATTGATGCTTGAGGGATGTTCATTCCATATTTGGTGTGTCAATTGGTCAGTGATCATGCAGGTGCACACGGATCATGCCCATGTTGCACTCTCCTCACGCATAGTTGCAATGCATGTGAGCGTGTGTAACCACAAATCTGGCTTTGGGCAATGTGAAGGGGCGATGGGGATTTTGGCAATACCAATGCCTGCATGCAGGTGTGGTCAGTAGGAGTTAATGTGATATGCCCACATGCAGCAAGTAGGCATGGTTGACGTAGAAAGGGGCTAGCTAATGAGGCATGTACATCCATCTTTCTACTGTTAGACCATCCACTCTCATACATGTCTGTATGTATGTATGGGCATCAACTGCTTCAATCCGCGGCTTGTTGCAGGGCCTGATATGCACCACCATGACTGCACATAGCATTGAATGTTTGTTAGCTGTGCCTTTTACATTTCAGAATGCCCAGGGACAATGTGTGATCCACGTGTGGCTTGCCTTTTTGTGTCTGTATGCATTGGATTCACATTGCATGTTCAGCCAGATAAGTAGCTATAAATCATAGGATAGAGGGTGTCGCTGTGCCTTGGGTTTTCAGAACAGAAGGGGGTTAATATTATACCTGAAACTCCCCTTGTCAACCCAAAGTTAATGCAATAAATGCTGGGATATCCATTTAAATCTAATCCTCTTGACAAGACAGCTGGAGCACCAGTATTGTCATCCGGAGCTACCGTTGGCGTCTCCGTTGTCTGGGGCGTCTGCGCTGGCCCTGGTATGGCATGTTCCAAGGTATGGGGTACATTGGCGGACCCCATCCTCCTCCTTGATCTCCTCTTCCTAAAAAAGGAAATTGTGGGGGTTGGGGAGCTGGAAACTGTTGTTGGCCAAATTGGGGTATATATGGTGGATAATTATAGTTAGATCCACTGCCTGAGGAGCTACTGCTAGATCCAGAAAAGGTCACTCTCCTTCTCCCGCCACGTCCTCTGGTGTTTGATGTGCCGCCTTGTTGTCTGTGTGAATTTATATAGTCAGCAGTTGTGTAGGGATAAAAGACTTCTGTATTAAAATCTTTAATATCTTTTTGAAGTTTGTTCGTTTTCCTGACAATGGTGTTAGTTTTGAAGATCTCAAATTGTTTATTGAGTTCATTCAATTGTTCCTGAGCATTAGTAATGGTGGTATTGTTTTTAAACTTTGTTTCTTCGGTTTCTAAAGTTTTCTGTAGGTCATGACTGATGCGTTGTGCCGTCGTTATAGTCAGGACCATCAGGTCCTGGCTACATTTGGTAGCAATAAAGCTGAAGTTGGTCGTGTACTCCTTGTCCTCTAGGAACAAGCGTGGTTCATTCCTCACAATTAGGCCCTCAGGGATAACACTAGATCTTAAATATTCCCTGAGGAAATGCCCATGTAATTTGGTTCTGAACGTTTTCTTCTTCAGTTTCAAAATCTCTTCTGTGGTGCTGGCTTGAGCTCTCGGTTGGCTAGGATCTGGTGGATCGAAAAAAGAAGGACCTCTTATGAGTTCAGAGGTTTGTTCCTCTGAGTAACTAAGTGTGGTGCTTTCTGCCATACTCTGTCTCAGGGGCACTGAGGGAAGGACAGCAGTCGGTCACTGGTATGTGGGAGTATCAACCCGTGGAGAGAGAGAGAAAACGAATTGTGAATTAGTATCAAACATAGGCAGACAGAAAGAAAGATGTGTATTGGTATACAGGTTATCTCAAGATTGGGGAAACAGATTTTTTCAATGTGGATAGAGTCCCTAGTGTGGAGTTCCCAAACCAAACAAACAACAAAAGTTGTCAAAAACAGGCAATAGGCTCATATCAATCCCCCTAA
Source organism: Ambystoma mexicanum (assembly GCF_040938575.1). NCBI lineage: Eukaryota > Metazoa > Chordata > Amphibia > Caudata > Ambystomatidae > Ambystoma > Ambystoma mexicanum. The sequence goes on along the minus strand of NC_090930.1, from coordinate 1,102,340,352 downwards.
AAAGGGAGGAAGGGGTTCGGTCTAGCCCTTAGGGAGGCACCCACGACACTGGGCATAAGAAGCTGTAAATCATAGGATAGAGGGTGTCACTGTGCCTTGGGTATTCAGAACAGAAGGGGGTTAATATTATACCTGAAAATCCCCTTGTCAACCCAAAGTTAATTCAATAAATGCTGGGATATCCATTTAAATCTAATCCTCTTGACAAGACAGGTGGAGCACCAGTATTGTCATCCAGAGCTACGGTTGGCGTCTCCGTTGTCTGGGGCATCTGCGCTGGCCCTGGTATGGCATGTTCCAAGGTATGGGGTACATTGGCGGACCCCATCCTCCTCCTTGACCTCCTCTTCCTAAAAAAGGAAATTGTGGAGGTTGGGGAGCTGGAAACTGTTGTTGGCCAAATTGGGGTGTATATGGTGGATAATTATAGTTAGATCCACTGCCTGAGGAGCTACTGCTAGATCCGGAAAAGGTCACTCTCCTTCTCCTGCCACGTCCTCTGGTTTTTGATGTGCCGCCTTGTTGTCTGTGTGAATTTATATAGTCAGCAATTGTGTAGGGATAAATGACTTCCGTATTAAAATCTTTAATATCTTTTTGAAGTTTGTTTGTTTTCCTGACAATGGTGTTAGTTTTGAAGATCTCAAATTGTTTACTGAGTTCATTCAATTGTTCCTGAGCATTAGTTATGGTGGTATTATTTTTAAACTTCGTTTCTTCGGTTTCTAAAGTTTTCTGTAGGTCATGACTGATGCGTTGCGCCATCGTTATAGTCAGGACCATCAGGTCCCGGCTACATTTGGTAGCAATAAAGCTGAAGTTGGTCGTGTACTCCTTGTCCTCTAGGACCAAGCGTGGTTCATTCCTCACAATTAGGCCCTCAGGGATAATACTAGATCTTAAATATTCCCTGTGGAAATGCCCATGTAATTCGGTTCTGAAAGTTTTCTTCTTCAGTTTCAAAATGTCTTCCGTGGTGTTGGCTTAAGCTCTCGGTTGGCTAGGATCTGGTGGATCGAAAAAAGAGGAACCTCTTATGAGTTCAGAGGTTTGTTCCTCTCAGTAACTAAGTGTGGCGCTTTCTGCCATACTCTGTCTCAGGGGCACTGAGGGAAGGACAGCAGTCGGTCACTGGTATGTGGAAGTATCAACCCATAGAGAGAGAGAGAAAACTAATTGTGCATTAGTATCAAACATAGGCAGACAGAAAGAAAGATGTGTATTGGTATGCAGGTTATCTCCAGATTGGGGAAAAATATTTTTTTAATGTGGATAGAGTCCCCAGTGTGGAGTTCCCAAACCGAACAAACAGCAAAAGTTGTCAAAAACAGGGAATAGGCTCATATCAATCCCCCTAAAAAGGGAGGAAGGGGTTCGGTCTAGCCCTTAGGGAGGCACCCGCGACACTGGGCATAAGAAGCTGTAAATCATAGGATAGAGGGTGTCACTGTGCCTTGGGTATTCAGAACAGAAGGGGGTTAATATTATACCTGAAAATCCCCTTGTCAACCCAAAGTTAATTCAATAAATGCTGGGATATCCATTTAAATCTAATCCTCTTGACAAGACAGGTGGAGCACCAGTATTGTCATCCAGAGCTACGGTTGGCGTCTCCGTTGTCTGGGGCATCTGCGCTGGCCCTGGTATGGCATGTTCCAAGGTATGGGGTACATTGGTGGACCCCATCCTCCTCCTTGACCTCCTCTTCCTAAAAAAGGAAATTGTGGAGGTTGGGGAGCGGGAAACTGTTGTTGGCCAAATTGGGGTGTATATGGTGGATAATTATAGTTAGATCCACTGCCTGAGGAGCTACTGCTCGATCCGGAAAAGGTCACGCTTCTTCTCCTGCCACGTCCTCTGGTTTTTGATGTGCCGCCTTGTTGTCTGTGTGAATTTATATAGTCAGCAGTTGTGTAGGGATAAATGACTTCCGTATTAAAATCTTTAATATCTTTTTGAAGTTTGTTTGTTTTCCAAACAATGGTGTTAGTTTTGAAGATCTCAAATTGTTTATTGAGTTCATTCAATTGTTCCTGAGCATTAGTTATGGTGGTATTGTTTTTAAACTTTGTTTCTTCGGTTTCTAAAGTTTTCTGTAGGTCATGACTGATGCGTTGCGCCATCGTTATAGTCAGGACCATCAGGTCCCGGCTACATTTGGTAGCAATAAAGCTGAAGTTGGTGGTGTACTCCTTGTCCTCTAGGAACAAGCGTGGTTCATTCCTCACAATTAGGCCCTCCGGGATAATACTAGATCTTAAATATTCCCTGTGGAAATGCTCATGTAATTAATTTCTGAAAGTTTTCTTCTTCAGTTTCAAAATCTCTTCCGTGATGTTGGCTTAGGGAGGCACCCGCGACACAGGGCATAAGAAGCTATAAATCATAGGATGGAGGGTGTTGCTGTGCCTTGGGTATTCAGAACAGAAGGGGGTTAATATTATACCTGAAATTCCCCTTGTCAACCCAAAGTTAATGCAATAAATGCTGGGATATCCATTTAAATCTAATCCTCTTGACAAGACAGGTGGAGCACCAGTATTGTCATCCAGAGCTACCGTTGGCGTCTCCGTTGTCTGGGGCATCTGCGCTGGCCCTGGTATGGCATGATAAGTAGGCCTCTGAATATTGTTTTCTGACTTTGCGTAGGTCAGGAAACAGTGGATGAGGAAGTGAAGGAGGAGGAGGCGAATGAGGCGCAACAATCCATCAGTGCATCCTGGGGTGCTATGCAGGTTAAGAATCCCGTTGTGTTGAAGGCCATCATCATCAGGCCTGCTGACTCTTGATGCTGCTGTATCCGATGTGGTTGCATACTGAGGGACATGATGGAGGGTACACCACTGAGTAGTCTGGATGTCACAGAGCTCCTTGAGTACCTTGGGGCTACTGAGTTAGGGGAGGAGAGCCAGGACATCCTGAGCCTGGCAGTGGGAATCCCTGCATCAGTATTACGCCTGGTTCACAGACAAGCTTATCTCTGTCTGTACACAAAAAGGAGAACTTGAACTCCTCTAGAGGAAACATTCTACCGCTGCAAACCATGTAAACCTTGCTAACTTTACTAAGACGTATAAACTTACCCTCATCACATCCAAAGCAAACCCCTACAATGAAAACATTGCCAATGCCAATTCAAACACCAAAGAGCTCTTCGCCATCCTCAAAGAGCATGAAAACCCAGTTCCAACAGTCCTCAGCCACGCACAGACAAAGCTTGATGCTCCACCATACAGTCAGCACTGTCCAATAAAATTGACGCTGTATGAAAAAAAAATCATAGCAATAAAACACTACTTGCGGCCAAACCCCCTTACTCAGAATCAGCAGTTGACTCTCTGCCTTCCTCCAACAACCCACCCACCCCCTTCTCCTTCTTGCAAGTAGCCCAAGTCGAAGTACTCAAAACTATCCTTGTACTCAAATCATCCATTTGCAAGGTTGACACCTACCCATCTTGCATAGTCAAGCTCTGTGCCATTACTCTTGCCCCTATCATTTCCCAATTCATTAACACATCCTTTGCCTCTAGCTCAATACCCACTATTCTCAAGGCTGCCTGGGTTACCCCCATCCTCAAGAAACCATTCCTTGACCCCAACCTCCCAACCAACTACAGCCCAATCATCACTGTGCCATTCCTCCTCAAGATCATAGACCTCATGACTGACGATCAAGTCGAGTATTATCTGGAACACCATAACCTACTAGGTGTCAGACAATCGGGCTTCCGCACCAAACATAGCACTGGATTGGCCCTCCCTGACCTAAAAATTCAATTAGACACCATTCCAGACTCAGGCAATCTGGCTCTGTTCCCACTGTTAGATCTCTGTGCAGCGTTTGACCATCTTGGCAGGAACTTCCATTTCTCAACTTCAGCTGCTGCCTGGGTCAAATCGTTCCTCAGTGAACGTACTTCTAGGGTCTAAATCGAAGACTCTGCTGCCGATCCCATTGATAGGTCCCCCAAGGCTCCTGTATCTCCCCCACCCTATTCAATACCTACACCAAAGCATTATTTGACTTGCTTGACTCCCTTGGCATTAGATACCCTAACTTTGCAGACGATACACACATTCTTATCCCATATCAGGAAACCATCCCGACGACACAACCACGATAAGCAAGGTGTACAGTATTATTGAATAATGGATGGCCACTCATAATTTATGTCTCAATGATGATAAAACTGAGTTGTTTATCGTGGACTACAAATTTCGCTTCAAAGTTCTGGTGCTAACTTTTTCTTCTTTCCTTATTGATGGCACCGCTTCTCCTTGTTTGAAACAAGTCAAAACTTTAGGTGCTCACCTTGGCGCAGAATTCTCCATGAACAACCACATCAACGCCCTTGCCTCTTCCACAGCCTACACCGCAAAGCTAATTTCACTGAGCAGATAATTCCTCTCCACAGAAAACTGCCTCACTCTTGCTCAAGCTATCATCCTCAGCAAAATGGATTATTGGAACACACTCAACATAGGCACATCTTCAAAAGGCATTGCCAATCTACAATTGCTACAAAACAAAGCCCTCCATGCTGCTCTGAGCCTGCAGCGATCAGATCACATCTCAGCCGCCAGACGAGAGGTCCACTGGCTTCCCATCAAACCCTGCATTGAATTTAAGAATCTGAGTTTCGCACACAGATGCATCTACAAAGAGGCTCTGCTCTATCAAAACAACTGTATTGTTCCAAAATGCCATGTGCGTCTGCTGCGTTCATATAACTGCCTCTTTTTTTCCACTTCCAGATACCACAGCAAAAGAGCAGGAGGCACAACCTTCCTGGTCTCAGCGCCCTCCCTCTGGAACTCGCTCCCTACTAACATCAGAAATGAACGTGCCTACCTGACTTTCAGAAAACTTGTCAAAACATGGCTGCTCAACAAATATGACCCTTGCTAGTTACGCCTTACTGTTTGCTACCTTCATGTCTTCCTACCCAATTGCTGACCTGTACAAACGCTGTGATTCCTCCAGGTTTGGGCATTACACAAATGTAACAAGTAGGTAAATAAAGTACTGGTTGCATATCCATGATTTGATGCTTGCAGTTAGTCTCCTCGGAAGTTCCTATGCACATGTTTTTGGTGAGGGATGATGCAGTAGCTTAATTCTTCGTGTGGCATTACATTTGCACTCCATTATCATGGTAGGACTCTGTACCCTCTGCCTCTTCTGTGTGGTGTTTTCACATTTTCTCATGGGAACAGGGTTTGCCTTGTAGTAAAAGTGTGATACGGGTCCGGTTTGCATATTATTTCCATGGCCTCTTTTGGTTCCCAGTCCATCCCTGTCCATGTTGCATGTTGAGGGTATCAGAGACATGCATGTAGAGGGGGTGGGTGGCCAGCTGTTGATTTTCCCCATTGCAGGAGCACATACATGTTAGTGGTGTGTGGAGGTGGGCAGGATCAGCAGCAATGGTGTGGAGGAACACACCATTACGATTGCAGCGAGGTGAGCCCTTTTTTGCACTTGATGCATGCCACTTAGTGGGGTACTTGATATGGGGACATTGTGCCGGAGGCTGGCTTCACCATGTCTTGCAATTTGGGCCTGTGACATAGTAACATTTCCTTCCACTTGAAATTACTTTAGCAGTGGTTTGTGCACTTCATGGAATGAATGTCAGTGGGGTAGCATTGTTCTTTTCATGTTGGGTGGCACACACAGTTTGCCAGTCCAAGAGGCGCATTTGCATGGTGTTGTTATGGGTAACCTGCATTGGCCCGATGGCATCATTGAAGACTATCAGGAATGTGGCTTTAGTGTGTGTGTTCCACAGGGGTTGGTATTCATGCGAAGTAGGTTTTTACCACCTGGTGGCATGTGTCCTGTCCATATGCCTGTTGGCCTGATAAGGGAATGGGTTGTGCTTGTGAATGAACGCAGAAGCCCTCCGGCATCTTTGCTGCTATGTCACGGCAAGTGGCAATATAATGCAGGACACAACATGCCACAATGATTTTGCGTACTATAGGGGGTGCATATAGTAATACCCCACCTGAGTGGTCAAGGGAGTAGAATCGTGAGTTGAGCACTCAAAATGTGTGCTCCACTATGCCCCTAGTGGCTATATGTGCTGCATTGTATAGGACCTCATCTGAATACTGGATTCCTGATGGGTGTCAACAGGGATGTTGACAGCGGGTAGGCACTGTCCCCTGCAAAGCATTACATGGTCATTAATTGCATGCATTGTCATTTCTTGTATTTCTGTGTGTCATTTGACTGCTTGTTGTTATGTGATAGTTTATACTCACCCACCAGCCGTGTTTTTCTGAGGGTACTGATGCAAGGGCCTGGTATAAGGGGAAATGGTGGAAGGTGTAGCTGTCATGTGTGGATCTCGGGTAATTGGCATTGACATGCATAATGCGTCCCTTGGCATCAAAGATCACCTGCAGATTGATAGAATGCCAATGTTTCCTGTTTCGGAATGTGTGCTCAGTGTCTCGGTGGTGTTTGGGGGTAGAGGAGTTGCAGCACCTCATCGGTGCAGTCAATAGCTCTGAGTACCTAGGGAATGTGTGCAAATCCATAAAATTCCTGGCACACTCTCGGCTTTGTCTGCAGTGTGTGTGGCATGTGAATGCCCCTAAGGACACGTGTAAAGATGCAGCCCAGGACCTGGCGTAGGCACCTTGATTGTGTGGGCTGTGATTTAGCCCGCACAATGGCTGTGGTGTTCTGGAATATTCCTGTGGCCAGGAAGCGTAGGACTGATAGCACTGTGACCAGAGGTGGCACAGCCTGTGAGCACATGCTGGGTGATACCAGGTAATTCTCCCACTCCCGGACCAGATCTAGGATGACAAGAGGAGGGAAGCCGTATCTTCCATGTACTTCCTTGTCTGGCATCCCAAATAAAGTTCTTCTTGGAAGGAATATTCTGGGACTCCTCATTGTTTTTGCAAAGTGCTTGGTATAATGCGTAGGCTTCACTGAAAGCAGCTTCAAAACACAATCATCAATGTTTAACAGAGAGGATACAGGGATGAACCAGTGTGAGCGATATGCGCAAGACAACATGTGAACCATGAATGAGTGAACAGTACAATTCCTATTAGTGGGACAAATATAACGAATGGGGCCATGAGAGGTGCTTTTCCTGCCATGATAAATGCTAAATTTGGTCCTACACACCATATGGTGGGCGTTAGTCCTTGGAACCGGTTGCTCTCTTCCTCTGTACTTGAATCTTGTATTTTTGTAAGAAAAAGGGGAAGTAGTGATCTCTGCAGGTACTTCTTTTTGCAAGATTGTGCCATTTGCCACTGAAGTTGTTTAACGGCTTTTGCAAAAGTAAATAACCAACTATGTTCGTGTGTGCCAGAGTTCCGGCCAGTGGCTCGCATGGATCTTAAATTGGCTACTTTATATGCTCGGATATCCCTTTGACATATGAATGTGAAAAGCCATTATTTACTGGATTTGACTTTTATTTCCTCAATGCACGCGATCAGAACCTTTGCCTAAGTGAGATATTTCGCCATAGACGCAACATTGCCTTATATTAAAGAAATGATAGCACAGGATTGGAACATTACACTGGCTGATAAAATCACTAGTGATTTCTAGCAACCCTCCAAACTTGAACTACTGTTTCTCACTGAACTAAGATGGATACAAGTTGTTTACCTCTTATTGCAAATGGAGGTTGCACCATAGGTATTGCCTCCTTTTGCCTTATTTTGCTTTTGGTCCGAGCCTTACAATGGGAAAGAAGGTCTCAGCAGGCAGAAAAGAGAGACAGAGAGAGAAGACAGTGATCTATGTTAACAAGAGCACGAAGGAGGAAACGTTGATAGAATTAACCTAAAAAAGAGATGTGAGAGCACACGCCAAGTGCAAGGGCTGTTGCTCCAAAGGAGCTGAAGGATTGAAGGAACAAGGTCAGCCAGAACATAGAGGACTAAAGCGGTACCAAAGAGGCTGAAATGTAAACCATTTATACACATTTTTATACAAAAACAGTGAGCACGCTTTTACAGCATGGGTCCTCTTTTTTTAGGGGCTTGTTGGAAGAGGACAAGATACAGAGAGAAACAAGAGAGGGGTTACCAACAAACTACCTTTACATATCCAAGTACCAAGATGTCAAAGTGCATTTCTGAGACTGTGACTCCCGTCCAACTGTAAAACAATGGTGGTAGCACAGAGAACTGAAAGTTAATTTCAGAGATTGCCACATCTAAACTTATCAGAAGCAGTTTAACCTGAAGAAGCAAAGGACAGAGGGACATTCTTTTTCAGAAGCTTCTTCATTCTGCCTTGCATTTCTATGTCCCTCCTACATGTGAGCATGAGGCAGGGAGTAGGGGGATAAGGGTTAATCTCTTTTAAAAAAGAGACTCTGGTGGAACCAGGCAGAGAGGGAAAGAGCTCTGAGGAATGTACTGCATGAGAAAGACCTACACAGCAAACACCTTGGAGCAGACACATGGAACTGGTTATCTATCACTTGTGGAACCTTTGGGAGGTTATATGTGTGTTGACTGCTCTGCCAGTGGCACTAAGGCAAGGTAAACAAGTTCAAGGTCAACATTAACAATAGAAAGAAATCGTGTGAGGATTTGGCCAAGATTGTCAGACTTGAGTAGGATTTGGTAACTCTAACTGGACTTTGGGCAGGTTCTTGGCCAGAAAGCAAGTTTGTGTTCTTTTATAGGAGAGCAGCTATTTCCAAATTCCTCCTCTTACTCTAGTAAATTATGTGTTGTGTTACACACACAATCGTAAAGTGACTAATGTGACTACATGATCACTACTACTACCCTGGACAATTGTCTCCAAGATCTCCACAACGTTATCCTTTGCCCCAATGCAGTTGCAGTCTAATGCAATTGCTTGTGTGCAAGATAGTGAGTGGCCTATAGTATATTCAGGTGGGTGAGTGCATGTCCAATCAAACTGGTGCAGTGCAATTTCCTTCTTCTGCTCTCCTGTACCATCAACCTGCCACTATGTCACACTGCCTGATCACCACCACCAAACTGAAAACCCAGAAAAACCTTTTCCTTCCGCTTAAGTAGTTAAAACGAAATTCAAGATAGTGTGCCCTGGCATATTAGTGGTGTGTGAGTGCAGATTGTTTAATCAAGCCACCCCAGGGCAAGTTATGCAAGAAAGTTCAGAGGAAGTGAAATCTGTCTCTAACATTTTCGCAAAGGCCCTAAACAGGCTAGGCGGCCATTCTGTGAAATCCTGATCATTCTTTTTTTAAATCATATTCACTAAAATAAGAAATACAATCATATTAAGTACTGGCTAAATTAACCCTTTCCAAACAAAACCTTTTCTTCATTAAAATGCTTACACTCTGACAAAAACAACATATTCCACCCTCCTCCTTCACTGCAGCATTCCCAGTGACTGTTGAGGAGACCTCAAGAAGCAGGCCGATTTTATATATAGGCAAGCAAATCTAACTGCCCAAACTTGATTGCACACATTTCTTAAACGTTTGGAAAATCCTGAATACAGTGATAGGGGTTCAGCCAAATGTATTCACCCATGTTTAATTGGATTTGTGTTGTTTTACCGAAGTAGAAACAATCACGGTGGAATTGACCATAGTCGATTTCGACGCAAATCAGTTTTTACTTCGACAAAACAACCCAAATGTGGCCATAGACCAACCCCCATACTTCGGCATCACTTCTGCTGCTCGCGAGAGGGCTGGAGTCCTCTCCCACCCCAGACATAACATCCTGCCTGAATCGGATGGCCCGACTCTTCACAGCATATTATACTGAAGCCCACCTGATTCGACTATTCATGCAAGGTAGGCCCCGGAGCCACTGCATACTTTATTAGTGCTCCTTCACGAAGCATTACTGCACACGGCCTGAAGAGCACTGTGCATTTCACCGCCTCATTGAATTTCGGTGCATTTCAAAATGGCCGTGCCATTACACGCACCATTGTAGGTGCATCTTCAATTTTTCCTCGCAGTGCCTGATTGGGCCACACAACAGCCAAATCTTACTGGATGAGCCAGCAGGAGGAAGCTGGTTCCGTCCACAAGCCAAGGGCCGCAGCAAAAGGTCCTGTCTGAGCCTGTCCGTGACGGGCCATGGGCTAGTCACGCTGCCAGTCCTCATCGCTACTGCTGCAAGTGAGTACTCCCCCTCTTCTATAGCACTACCTGCTTGACTTTGCAGCCACTCCTACCCTCCAACCAACTTGCCCTAATACCCGCCTAGACTCGCTGTCTTCCAAACCCTGTGCTCGCTGCTCAAGCCTTGTGCTCCTCACAACGAACGGCTGGCTGCAGTGCCCGCTGAACACCGTGCTTGCACATTTGCATCTGCATCTACCCCAACTCTTGTCACCCAGCAGCCTAGGCACAACCTTTCGCCTATGGTAACGCCAACCGGCAGAAACAGCAACATTACAGCTGAATCATACAATCCAATGACACAGCCATCAATAGTGCCAGCCTTTGCCTGCTACTATCGTGCCTTTTCGCTGTGTTAGCCCTTGCACAGTCATTAATGGCCTATTGCCTTGCCAATCATTGTGTCACCCTTACCGTGCCACTCATTGCGCTAGCCTTTGCCCTGATACTCTTGTATTACTCGCTGTATCAGCCTTGCATCGACACCAATGGGGTCATTACGACCCAGGCGGTAAGTACACCAACTTTAACTACGTTTACACCATGGTGGATGGCGGATTTACCGCCCCATTCCAAGGTGAGTGGGGCGGTAAATCCCCATTTCCCATTTACCCTTCCCCATTCCCATTTTTGCCCCATAGGGCATAATGGGAGTGGGGAAGGCGCTAATTACGGCACCGTAAATTACGGTGCCGTAATTAGCACCAAGGCGGTTTAGCGCCATGGATTTTAACGCCTGCTAAAAGCAGCCGTTAAAATTGGAATGAGGCGTTAAGGGTTAACGACGGCGTTAACCCTTAACGCCTGAGTTGTAATGAGGCCCCAACTGTCCATCACCATGCTACTCATTGTGTCACCCATTTTGCTATTCCTTTGTTATGCACTATGCTAGCCCCAGCCTTGCCACTCTTCGTGTTTGCCTTTGCCCAGATACTAACTGTGCTAGCCTCTTCTTCTCCCATAACTGTGCTACCTACAGCAGTAGTATGGCTTGCTACCAGACCACTTGCATCTAGTCTCTGCTTGTCACGCCGCTTCCTAGACCACGGACACACCTCCCCACTCGCCCCTCCTTGCCTACCCATCCCCGCACTCCCCACCACTCGTGCACCATGCCCCCCACTCACGTCGCACACATCAGGGCACGGCATGGCATGTTTGGGGGAGCGGGTGTTTATCGCCCTTCACGGCGGTGGCAGATCAACTGGAAGCTCCGTCACTTCAGGAACCTACATCCTTTGCGGAGACCGGCGCTTCCCGGCGCTTTACGGATCACGTGACTTTGGTTGCCTAGCAGCATTGCAACGCTTTCGGGTCACGTCACACGTGACTATACTTGCGTCCCTTCCGAGGATAAAAGGAGTCGGTGAACCGAAGGCGTTGCTTCACAGCTGTTTAGTTTCGGATCACGTGACTTCTCTCTTTGTTCAAGGACCTGCTCTGATTCTGACCTCGGTTTGCTCCACGGACTCCTCTTGCTTAACCCTTCAAGTACTTTTGGATTTGCCTGTTACCGACTCACGCCTGCTCCACGGACTCCTCTTGCTTAACCCTTCAAGTACTTTTGGATTTGCCTGTTACCGACTCACGCCTGCTCCACGGACTTCTCTTGCTTAACCCTTCAAGTACTTTTGGATTTGCCTGTTACCGACTCACGCCTGCTCCACGGATTCCTCTTGCTTAAGCACTTCATTGGCTAGGACCTCGGTCCTCAAATAGGTGGTTGCCTGTTCTACCCTACAGCACGTTTCCAGCCTAAGCTAGGAGACCCACGCCTTGACTCAAGTACTCACAGGTATTCTGGTAACTTTGGGGTTTATGTACATGGAGGTATTCGGGCCCTGTTTCTTTGCTTAACCACTGTATCTTGCTTTGCAGCGCTCAAAGGGTTCTTCCGGCTGTTCCCGCGTCCTGGTTTTCCGGACTTCCACCTGTGGCCTTAATATTCACACTGACCATATAACAAAATCGGTCAGGGTGTTTCTTGGGGACAGAGGGGTTGTCCATACTCTACACGACCAACGAACTTCGTAACAGACTGTGAAGCCCATTTTTTGGTCGTCCAGAGTATGAATCCCTCCGCCGGGGATCCAGTGACCGCCTTGTTACAAGCAGTAGCGGCTCTTAGGGCTGATATGACAGCAATACACCACCGTCTGGATGCCCTACAAAGCACACATTTTCCGTTACCCACGGATGGGGAATTCGGTGACACAGTCCCCTCAGACCAGCCAGCCCCAGCCATGGCCCCTGCACCCACTCCTATACTGCTTCCTACGCCTGTTCCCCTTGCTGCCCCCGAACGTTATCAAGGGGATCCTCGGAAGTATCGCACTTTCATTAATCAATGTAGATTACATTTTTTGTGCAGACCCCTAGCGTTCCCCGACTCTTGTACTAAGGCTGCGTTTCTTCTATCCCATTTGTCCGGGGTAGCGGCCACCTGGGCCAACCCGATGTTAGAGAACGACCATCCTGCTCTCTATGACTTCGATCTTCTTGTATCAGAAATGGCCAAAGTCTTTGATACACGACATAAGGCCAATTCTAGAGATCTCGAACTCTTGGATCTAACACAAGGCAAACAAACTCTGATAGAATATATCACTAAGTACAAACAACTCGCTGCTGAGACCTCCTGGCCTGAGGAGAAAAAGGCAATCGTGTTCTATCGTGGTCTATGCAACTCCATGAAAGATGCCCTCTCAGTAGTTCCTGCCCTTCCTTCAGGGTTCTCAGATTTGGTGGATCTTGCTTTACAAGTAGACGCAAGGAGATCCGAGAGAAGGGCCGACACTTCCTTCTCTATTCACTCTGGACCTTCCGTATCCACCACCCCTGTTGAACCCATGCAAATAGGAGGTATCCGTAGCCCGATAACCCCATTAGAACGAGAACGCCAGAGAAACGACAATGCCTGTTTCTATTGTGGGTTAAACGGACACTTTGTAAGGGAATGCCCCCGACGTCCCAAGAACAAAACACCGGGTTTTCCGAAGGCTCGCCCATGATACAGGGGGCACCGGCGAGCCTGTCTTCGATCCCCTCCGAACCTGCTTTTGGCCCTATTAGACCGATAGAGGTCCAGGCTCTGTTAAAACCCGCTGGAGAGATCAAACACACAGTCCATATTGTGATCGATTCCGGGGCCACTGGTTGTTTCATCGATATTTCCCTGGCCCGTCGCCTCAATCTGCCCTTGGTTAGGAAAGAACATCCGGAACCAGTACATGCTGTAGACGGTACTTCGCTATCCTCCGGTCCGATTAAGTTCCAAACTGCTCCTATGGAAGTGGTGATCCAAAACATCCATAGAGAAACCCTGGCATTTGATTTGATTAATACACCACTGTTCGGCATAATACTGGGAATACCATGGTTACGACAACATAACCCATTGATCAACTGGGGCAACGGACAGGTCACGTTTGAGTCGGAGGTGTGTCAACATTTCTGTCTCATTGGCACTGATTCCTTGTCCACTCCTGCCACGATTCTTGGTGCCATGGCTGCCATCCATGTCAACGATAATGCTTCAGACCCGGTGCCTTCACACACTGTGGGGGCTGTCACAGCCAACATCCCTGCGGCCTATCACGATTTCCACACGGTGTTCGATAAGGCCACTGCTGAGGGTCTCCCCCCTCATAGACCGTACGATTGTCCGATTGACCTGGTCCCAGACGCTCCTGTACCCAGGGGTAGGGTTTATTCATTGTCACGGTCAGAGGAGCAAGCCCTTAAGGATTACATACAAAAAGCTCTGGAGTTAGGTCATATACGTCCTTCTTGTTCTCCAGCTGCTAGTCCGATTTTCTTTGTGCCGAAAAAGGAGGGCGATCTCCGTCCATGTGTGGACTACAGACGGTTAAATGCCATTACCATTAAGAACAGGTACCCTCTTCCGCTCATATCCACGCTACTAGACAGGTTGACTAAAGCATCTGTTTTTACCAAGCTGGACCTCAGGGGGGCGTACAATCTGATTCGTATGCGGCTTGGGGATGAGTGGAAGACGGCGTTTTGCTCCCGACAGGGGTTATATGAATACACGGTAATGCCCTTCGGGCTTTGTAATGCCCCTGCCACGTTCCAACGTTTTGTCAACGAAGTGTTCTCAGACATCCTGGACACGTTCGTGGTGGTATATCTGGACGATATTCTGATCTATTCGTCCTCCCTGGAGGAACATGTCGGGCATGTTAGGGAGGTGCTCTCTCGCCTTAAGACCAACGCCTTGTTTGCCAAGCCTGAAAAATGTCTGTTTCATTCCAAGGAAGTGGAGTTTCTGGGTTTTCGCATATCCCCTGGGGGCCTGTCCATGAATTTATCTAAGGTCCATGCCGTCACCGAATGGCCGATTCCTGTTACTCTGAAACAACTCCAATCTTTTCTCGGCTTCGCAAATTTCTATCGGCGATTCATCGCCGGCTTCTCTTCTATTGTTGCTCCACTGACCGCCCTGACCAGCCCCCTTGTCCCGTTCACTTGGACCTCCGCCCATCAGAAGGCTTTTGAGGAACTCAAGGCCAGGTTCGTGTCCGCCCCTGTTTTACAGCATCCTGATCCAGAACTCCCCTACATTCTGGAGGCTGATGCCTCCTTGTTTGCTCTAGGCGCAGTATTGTCTCAACCTTGCCCAACCACGGGTTGTCTACATCCAGTGGCCTTTCACTCGCGAAAGTTTTCGGTGGCTGAAGCACACTATACAGTAACCGAAAAAGAATTGTTGGCCATCAAGGATGCTTTACAAACGTGGCGTCATCACCTCATGGGTGCGAAACATCAGACAGTGGTGTATACAGACCACAAAAACCTACAGGACCTGGCCTCATTAAAATGTGCTAACAGCAGACAGGTGCGTTGGCATTTATTTTTTGCCGCGTTTGATTTTGTGGTCAAACACAGACCAGGTCGCATTCATGGCAAAGCTGATGCCTTGTCCCGTTCTCCCAGAGGGGAGTCCTTGTCCGTGTACCCCGACACTCTGCTAGGAAAGGGCCATGTCATCTGTACTTGTACTCCATCCCCCACCATGCTTATCGACATCAGGTGTTGGGTTTCCCAGAATCCTCAGGCTCTCAACGAATGGGACATTGCTCTTCACGAGGGGTTGCCTTTTATCCACGACAAACTGTTCCTTCCCACGTGTGACGTCCGCAACCAGGCGTTAGCATGGTCACACGATGCTGCTGTAAACGGCCATCCCGGGCAACAGCGTACCCTGGACCTGTTGCAACGCTGGTGCTGGTGGCCTTCCATGAGAAAAGATGTCGAACATTATGTTAACACTTGTTCCATATGTGCCCAATGCAAAACACGCAAAGGACGGCCTTTAGGGCTGCTCTTACCTCTTCCCGTACCTCCCAGACCTTGGCACACTGTCTCGATGGATCTCATCACTGACCTGCCCCGCAAACAGGGCTACGACACCATATGGGTTATTGTCGATTCATACACCAAAATGGCCCGCTTTATCCCCTGTACTGGTATACCCTCTGCTCCAACTCTGGCTCGCTTATTCTTCAGATCTGTCTTCTGCCTCTTTGGTTTACCACAGGTCATCATATCAGACCGTGGGTTTCAATTCACGCCCTGTTTCTGGCGCGCGCTCACCGGACTCCTGGGGATCGATGCTCGCTTCTCTTCAGCTTATCACCCCGAGAGCGACGGGCAGACCGAGCGGGTAAACCAGGCTCTGGAGCAGTACTTGCGGTGTTTGTCCCTCCAGTATCAGGACTCATGGGCCAATCTGCTGTATATTGCTGAATTTGCGTATAATAACTCCCGTCATTCAACCACAGGTTTCTCCCCCTTTTATGCTTTATACGGGCAGCACCCATGTGCCCTTCCACTTCCTGATTTCCCCTCTACTACTCCCGCTGCTAATGCCTGTGTTCGGGATCTGGCCGGTGTCCATGCCCAGACCTTGGTCCATCTCCGTGAGGCCCAGACAGTTATGAAGACTAAAGCGGACCGCAAATGGGCCGCAGCCCCGGAGTATCGGGTGGGCGATCGGGTGTGGCTTTCGACCAGGCATTTGCGGATCCCTGGCTGTCACAAGTTGTTGCCTCGTTTTGTGGGCCCTTATAGGATCTCCAGGGTTTTGAATCCCGTGGCCCTCAAGCTTTCGGTTCCCCTTTCCTGGAGGATTCACCCGGTCTTCCATACTTCTCTCTTGAAACCTTACCTGGCTCCTACCCGTGTCCTGGTCCCACCCGCTCCTGTCTCGGTGGATTCACAGGATGTTTATGAGGTCAGTGCCATCCTTGGGTCCAGTTTCCAGCGGGGTCGGCTTCAATACCTGGTGGATTGGCTGGGCTATGGTCCCGAAGATCGCTCTTGGGTTCCCGCCCGGGATGTCCATGCCCCGCTTTTGGTTTCCCGCTTTCATAGGGACAATCCTGCTAGCCCACGGGGTCGTGGGCCTTTGAGGGGGGATTCTGTCACGCCGCTTCCTAGACCACGGACACACCTCCCCACTCGCCCCTCCTTGCCTACCCATCCCCGCACTCCCCACCACTCGTGCACCATGCCCCCCACTCACGTCGCACACATCAGGGCACGGCATGGCATGTTTGGGGGAGCGGGTGTTTATCGCCCTTCACGGCGGTGGCAGATCAACTGGAAGCTCCGTCACTTCAGGAACTTACATCCTTTGCGGAGACCGGCGCTTCCCGGCGCTTTACGGATCACGTGACTTTGGTTGCCTAGCAGCATTGCAACGCTTTCGGGTCACGTCACACGTGACTATACTTGCGTCCCTTCCGAGGATAAAAGGAGTCGGTGAACCGAAGGCGTTGCTTCACAGCTGTTTAGTTTCGGATCACGTGACTTCTCTCTTTGTTCAAGGACCTGCTCTGATTCTGACCTCGGTTTGCTCCACGGACTCCTCTTGCTTAACCCTTCAAGTACTTTTGGATTTGCCTGTTACCGACTCACGCCTGCTCCACGGACTCCTCTTGCTTAACCCTTCAAGTACTTTTGGATTTGCCTGTTACCGACTCACGCCTGCTCCACGGACTTCTCTTGCTTAACCCTTCAAGTACTTTTGGATTTGCCTGTTACCGACTCACGCCTGCTCCACGGATTCCTCTTGCTTAAGCACTTCATTGGCTAGGACCTCGGTCCTCAAATAGGTGGTTGCCTGTTCTACCCTACAGCACGTTTCCAGCCTAAGCTAGGAGACCCACGCCTTGACTCAAGTACTCACAGGTATTCTGGTAACTTTGGGGTTTATGTACATGGAGGTATTCGGGCCCTGTTTCTTTGCTTAACCACTGTATCTTGCTTTGCAGCGCTCAAGGGGTTCTTCCGGCTGTTCCCGCGTCCTGGTTTTCCGGACTTCCACCTGTGGCCTTAATATTCACACTGACCATATAACAAAATCGGTCAGGGTGTTTCTTGGGGACAGAGGGGTTGTCCATACTCTACACGACCAACGAACTTCGTAACACTGCTATATTATTCGCACCTAACCTACTGTAGCACTAGCCACCTTGCCACTAAACTGTGCAATGTCACCCACCTGCATGATGTACTATCTCTCAATAATGCTATTTATCATCTACTACCAGTGGAAATTACCCTCATGCCCCTTCCATATAATGGATCCACCTTGCACCGCAGGTGCTTATATCCAACTAGAAAAGGGTCTAGCCCGCATACTTTGCATATGCCATTACCCTCTACCTTGCCCTACTCCCTTCCTCAACAAAACAGCGCCTTTCCCTATTATCCCATTCCCGACTAATCCACGCTCTCCCTCCAAAGATCTAACTAGTCCACAATCTTCCACCATTTACCCCCCACTAACTGTTTTGCCACCAGACTTCCTCACAAGACTCCACAGACTCCACAGACTCTCAGTGAGAAAAGGAATAAGGCTTGCTCAAAAGATCTCAACTCAACACCTACAGAACCCCTCGCTTACCGACTCTCCAGCCCACACCCCTCCTTTGCATTCATGCCCCATCCTGGCCTCAATGAGACTACATAGACTCTCCTCGCGATCATATCCACAGCCTAATAAATCACCTACCCTCACCACCACTAACCACATTACACCATGCCTACACTCACCTAATGTCTCTAAACCTAATACAGATGCTGCCAATAAGACCCCTTCCAGCTTGAATATGATTACACTAAAAGGGGCACTCATTAACACCA
The DNA here is from genome assembly GCF_040938575.1 of Ambystoma mexicanum. Taxonomy (NCBI): domain Eukaryota; kingdom Metazoa; phylum Chordata; class Amphibia; order Caudata; family Ambystomatidae; genus Ambystoma; species Ambystoma mexicanum. Next base: position 1,102,322,048 of record NC_090930.1, on the reverse strand, counting down.
GATCTATCACTGCACATGCCCTGGACATCGCTAACGTTATAACCTCCAATGATCTTGACATCCTAGCAGTTACAGAAACCTGGCTACACTCAGCCTCAGGCCCACAGCTCTCTTTAGCCATCCCAGAGGGGTACACCATCTTTAGAAAGGATAGAGCTACATCAAGAGGAGGCGGTGTAGCTGTACTCAACATAAGGATATCCCCCGATCTCCCCTCCAGCACGGGTGAAATCATCACTCTAAAATGATCCCTTGCACTCTCTTGCACACTCACATTCCACATTGTCTACAGGCCCCCCAGAGCCATATCCACCTTTGAAAGACGACATTTGTACACTCCTGGCCCACAACATGAAACCTCATTCCAAAGCTATCATCATGGGTGACTTCAATTTAGGGCTCAGATGATTCACATGCAGACCTTTTAGCCAAATCTATGGAAGCTCAAGGGTTTACGTAAAGGATCCATGCCCCTGCCCACAATAAAGGATGCACCTTGAACAGGCTAGCGGACACTAACTGTACCACTAATATACAATCCAATACCCCTACCCATTGGTCAGATCACAACACTATTATCTTTACCACCACCACGAGCATCAAAATTCACAACCATCCTGCCCTAGCATTCATGGCACCATCTAGAAGTTCTAAGGACAAGAACAAAGATAACATGCTACCTCTCCTCATACCCTTTTTAGACTCAAAGCATCTTGAGAAAGACCCTTCGACTCTGATCTGCCAATGCAACAAAATCATGTCAGAAGTTATAAATAAAGTTGCTCCCCTAAAAAGAAAAAAAGCTAAAAGCTCAGCACACATCAACCCGTGGTTCACGCTCGGACTCAGAACAATCCGTGCCTCAAAAAGTTCTGCAGAAAACAGCTGGCGCAAGTCGCCAACTATAGCAAACAAAAACCTCTTTCAGACAGCAGCTAACATCTACAAAAAAGAAATTCTTCTAGCCAAAAGCGAGATCTACAATAAGCGAATATCCAATGCTCAATCCAACGCTAGAGAACTATTCACAAATCTTTGTGAATTAGAATCTCTAGCACCAACCCCAGATCATACTGTCAAAGATGAACAATGGTGCTACAATATTCAAAATGCCTTAGCAGATAAAATCACCTCACTTCAAAGAAAAATAGAACAAAAAATATCTAAACTCAGCCATTGCAAATACAATCAACCTCACCCTCATCATCTGCGACCAACACATTTTCATTCTCACCTCTTTCCTTTCCTGATACTATTAACATCATCAAGAGCTTAACACCATCAAGATGGAAAGGCGACACTTGCCCAGCAACTTTGATAAAAGAATGTGCAGCAGAATTTGCATCCTTTAGCACTAGCCTCATCAACAGCTCATTTGCCTCCAATACAGTACTGAGTGACTTAAAGACAGCATGGGTTCTACCCCTACTCAAAAAACTAACATTAGACCCTAATATTCCCACCAACTTCTGTCCTATCACTACTGTACCATTTTTACTAAAAATACTTGATCGTGCAGGCTACCTGCAGATCCAAAAACACCTGGAAAATAATACCCTCCTAGGTCTAAGATAATCAGATTTCAGACCAGGTCATGACACTGAGACCGCCCTGCTAGACTTGAAACGCAGATGGATCAATACAAAGACAAAGGGAAACTGTGCATCCTCCTTCTCTTAGATCTGTCTGCTGCCTTCGATTTGGTTAATCATGACATTCTCTGCCAACACCTCATGACTGCCTCTCAATTCTCAACCGACTCCATCAAATGGATCAAGTCATTCCTCACCATTCGAACCATGAGGGTCTTCTCTGACAATTCGGCAGCCCCTCCAGTCCCTGTGACCTGTCGTGTACCGCAAGGCTCCTGCAAGTCTCCCACTCCATACAATGCCCTCACCAAGCTCCTGTTTGACAAACTAGACAATATGGGTATCACGTATACAAACTACGCAGATGATACGCAAATACTCATACCCATTATCGGATGTTATGACACCGACTCCAAAAACCTAAACAAGATCTACCTGACCATACAAGTTTGGAGGGCGCTTAATGAATTCTGTCTTAATGATGACAAGACTGAGCCCATCCTCATTGGCAATAAATCTAAACTCAGCAACCTCCCTGAAACGTACAAATGCTTCAACATCGACGGCAACATCATAACAGTCGCCAATGAAATAAAAACTTTGGGGGTTTACATCGATTCCTCCCTCACCCTGAATAGACAGGTAAATGCTGTCGTATCTTCCGCAGCCTACACAGCCACATTGATTTGAGCCAGTAGACCATTTCTCTCCACTGATAACTCTATCACTCTTGCCAGAGCTTTGCTATTATCTAGAATCGACTACTGCAATTCCCTATTTGCAGGAACTAATCTAAGAAATATCAAAAAATGACAGGCTGTTCAAAATAACGCCATCAGAGCAGCCCATAACATTCTTAAACACGAACACATCTCTACCATCAGGAGGAAGATCCACTGGCCCCCAGTCCAGGATAGAATTAACTTCAAAATCCTAACGCTTACTCACAAATCCATTGCAAATAAGGCATTCTCCTACCTCAGCACCCTCATCCGTAATGTGCAATCTAACAGACCTACCCGCTCCCAGTACACCAATCTCCTCACTATCCCTAAGTACAGAAGACTGAAAGCAGGAGGAGCAAGTTTCCCTAATATAGCCCCTAAATTGTGGAATGCCCTCCCCATTCACCTCAGAAATGACACCTCTTTTTGGTCTTTTCGAAAAAATCTAAAAACCCTACTTTTCAGATCAGAGCCCTTTCAATAAACTCTGATCCAACATTTGTAACTGTAATACGTGTGTACACAAACTGTATTCTGCTGGGAATGTGTTAAAATGTCATTATGCAACTATGAAGCTAAGATATAATTTCCTGTAACCATCTTCTTAAGTTTGTACTGTGAAAACATAAAAATTGCTATGAGGCTGGGAAGCCCAAAGGAAACACACCAACACAGGTTACAAAGAACATACAAGTGCTTTATTTAAAAGCTACAACAGTTACCAAAGTCAATTGACAAACGGATAGCTATTCGGCTCTCAGAGTAACGTAACAAACTTCAACGAAGGTTCGATGCATTAGTAGAGAGACCGTACATTGGAATATTTGGGTCTTTTATATGGTTTGTCCAGCCTTTGGCCAACCCTCTCGCGGGTTAACCATTCTTGGGATCAGGCCTAGGGTTACTTGCCAGGTAAATCCTATAATTTATGCATTTTGATCAGTTTCGCTGATACAGTTGTTCATTTACACATAGGTCAGCAATAGGACAAGGTCTCAGTTCGCGACCCCGACAAGTGGCCTGCAGGCATATTAATTATTCGCGTGTGCGGAGGTCACAACGGCCAGAATCTCAATCAGAATGTCATTCAGCCTCCATTTTGATGTTCAGGGTGACTTCCACGTTTACAAGAGGACCTAAAATGGTGGCTAAATCCAAGATGGCGACTTACATTACTTTTCGTTAAGGTCAAGACCTTGCCGCGGAGTCTATTCACATGATATTTTAGACAACTTGGTGTAGGCCAATACACATTCAATTACTGCGATAGGAGGCATAATATTATTTCAATTCCAACGGATCCTCCTTTTGGCCCATGCCAACTGCTAATATCATTTCTAATACTTTTGCAAATAACTCCATGCATTGTCATCCATACATCCCGAATCATTGTCTGTAATATCTATAGCCATTAGGTCGTTCATCAGAACCTCTTGTAACACAAACTCTTTAGATGCTGTATCTGGGCCATATATTCTATGCCCTATTGTGCTCACTGCTTGGGCACAACATCCCCCTAGCATTCCACATATACTCGGAAGACATTGAAAACAGCAACAAAGGAATAGCAGGATCCCCAAAATAACCAGAATGACAGAAAGCACCTGCCAGCCCCAAGATCGTAAAGAATCCCAAAACCAGGTGCTAAGATTCCAATCTCCCACAGGGATATGTACTTCAGAACTAAGGATATGCAAGTTCTGTATTGCTTTAAAAATTGTCTGCGAGGAATCTGGTGCGAAAACACAGCAAGCGGACCCCACCAATTTGCATACTCCACCTCGTTCTGCCAAAATTACATCTAATGCCATCCGATTTTGGAGTGCTACCAATCTTATTGCTTTTTGTTCTAGTGTCATATTGAAGAGTATGTCCTTGGTCCGGTTGATCGTTCTCTCCAGTACCCTTGCTAATCCCCTAATGTTCTCAGAGTTTGTTATCTGTCCCCAAAAGGGCACAACTGATTTTGCTATATCTCCCAATACTTGCCCAGGGGTATCTCCGTTCTTGTCCCGCTGTGGGCGAGCCTTAGAAACCTCCAATGCACTAGCTACAAATACCCCGGGTAACAGGATTCCTAAATAACAGGTTCCCTGCCAATCCTTGGGCAACCAGGGAAATGCTAAACTACTACAAACAAAATAAACAGACCCCCCTACATACAGAGGCCTGTTTTCTCCAGTCAAATTTACAATGTTCACACAACCTTCAAAATCTCCCATTGGCCGAGTGCCATTTCTTTGTACACAAAAGGGGACTGAATCAGGGCTATGATATATAGAGTAGGAAGGAGGCATGGCGTCCTTATTGCCTATCAGAGCCATTTTAAAGGAAATTAGAGTTTGAATGGGAAGAGATAGCTTATCAGACAGCCTAATAGAAGCAACGTTAGGTTTACTTCTATTTGCAAAAAGCGAGCATCCCAGGGGAGTCAATTCACGTTTCTCGAAATCATTCAAATTAGTTCCATCAAAGTTCCCTGAGATGCTATCATTCCAACGGCCAAAGAATAGTGCTCTAAGAGAGGCATAGCAAGCAGTTGTTAAAGGTAAAGGGTAAATATACCATCCTAGCTAGTTCCCATGTTGCGGTAAATGAGTGCAAATCCAACAATTACTCTTATTAAAAATGGCATGCGTTGCATTCATTACTATCATTAAAGTGTTATTATGATACTTGTGTCTATGTTGGGAGTCTCTAGGGGACAGAGTGTGAAGGTGTACAGAGGGAGTCAAAGCAGTTGGTACAATTTCCATTGGTAGTAGAGGTTTTAGAGGATACATTTCTTCAAAGTACCAAAGTCCTACAGCAGTAATTGCAAAAATACCAATTATCATTATCAAAACACAGCAATACGTTTTCGGGGCCCAGGCACATTGTTCATTGTCCAAGTTGGTCACCCCCCCATTCACAAGTCCAGTGCGGGGAGCAGCAGTGGAGGTGGCAGGCATTGTAGTTCCTCAATCGACGACCCCAATGTTCCTTGCTGGCGACGCTACGGTCGCGCGATTTCTTAGTCCTTCCCAACCCTAGCCAGCAGAATCCCCTTTTTTTTTCCTTTTGTTCAACATAAACTTTCTTATACAAAAGAAAAACTTTCAACCACTTCTCTTTTCCAAATGCACGGAAAGACCCATGCCGTAGTTCTATTTTCTTCGTCGAAGGTTGTGCCTGGTGGTACCCAAGACTGTTTGATCCGAAAATAAGGTGTTGTCACTTCCTGAGGGAAGCGATGTATCAGAGGCGACGGAAGTCGCAGAACTTGAAACAGTGTTTTCTGGAAGTGATTTTTCAAGAGAGTGGGGGAGACGAAATGGACTGTTCCCCAAGCTCCACGGGCTCAGAGAAATTCTCCGACGCACTCACAGCGCTGTTTGCTACTCCAAGATCAGAGACTGTAGCATCAGCGAGGGGTTCTGCTTCTTCTGTAACGTGTGGTGTTGGGTGAGGAAGTTTCTTGACATGCGTCGCGTGGATCCAGTGTTTCTTCCCAGCCACCCGCACTGCTGTCCGGGTGACCAACAGCACCTGGTAGGGTCCCTTCCAACGAGGAGCAAGACAGCAAGACCTTTCGTAGGCCTTCACTAGGACCCAACTTCCAGGCTGAATATCGTGTCCTGGGCCCGTGAAACGTACAGGTAAAGCTGAATAAACCTGGTGATAAATGAAATACAGATTTTTAGTTAACTGGTTACAGTAGTCTACAAGCAATACATTTTCAACCTCTCTCAGGGCTTTAGGCTTTGGGAGACCCCAAATGTTAGCAGGTCTCCCCATTACTACCTCAAATGGAGAAAGCCCAGTCTTAGTTTGAGGTGTGGTACGCATAGCTAATAATACAATAGGTAAGGCATCTGGCCATTTCAGCTTGGTATCGGCACATATTTTTGCAAGCTTATTCTTTAAGATACCATTATGTCTTTCCACCAACCCAGTACTTTGAGGATGTCTGGCTGAGTGAAATTGTTTCTCAATATGTAACGCTGTGCATATCTGCAGAATTACTGCTGCAAGAAAATGAGGACCATTGTCCGACCAAATTACCCTTGGGAGCCCAAATCGAGGAAAGAATTCTTTTACCATAGTCTTTGCAGTGGTCATGGCAATAGCATCTTTAACGGGGAAAGCCTCGACCCATTTACTAAAAGCACAAATAATTACAAGAACATATTTTAGATTGTTACACCGTTCCATCTCAATAAAATCAAAGTGAATGACCTCGAAGGGAAGAGAAGGGGGCCCAAAGCTTCCCCTTGGAGTTACTGTCCCCTTGCCCACATTGTGCTGCAAGCAGATCAAACAGTTCCGGACATGACGTCGTGCAGTCTCCAGAATCTTGTTATTCACCCAAACTTGTTCTAACATTTTCGTGATCTGCTGAGCACACACATGTGTAGGACCGTGTGCCATCGTAACCATTGCCAGTACATATGAATCAGGGAGCAACCATTTTCCTTCAGATGTATCCACCCAACACCCATCATCATCTAGTTTCCCCATTCCTCCTGCCCACCTTTTAGATTCTTCTACTGTGGCATCAGTTTGAATATCTCGCACAGACCCAATACCTTCATCCATTACATAAGCATCTTCCATTTCCCTTAGAGCATACATGTCCGTGCTAAGGTCTGTGGCCGTTTGCCTGGCTATCAGCTCCGCAAAAGCGTTCCCTTTTCCCACATCATCTATGACCTTACGATGTGCTGCACATTTCATGATCGCTAACTGCCTAGGGAGGGAGAGTGCCGAGAGCAATTGCACTATCAAGGGGCCATGCTGAATCTTGGTCCCATGTGAGGTCAGGAACCCTCTTTCCAACCAGAGCCTCCCAAAGTTGTGAGCCACCCCAAAGGCGTACTGGCTATCAGTATATATATTTACTATATGCCCTTCGGAGAGTTCACAAGCTCAGGTCAATGCTATAATCTCTGCGGCCTGCGCGGAGTTATACGAAATTCTCTTAGTTTCAAGAACTTTACTCAACGAGGTAACTGCGTAAGCAGCTGTAGATGTACCATCTGAAAGTTTGAAGCAGGAGCCATCACAAAATAGCTCCCCTTCTGCATTGTCCAAAGGAGTATCTATAAGATCTATCCTGCCCTTCGTTTCTTGTTCAGTGGTATACAGGCAGTCGTGTAATTCTTCGTCACCGCAAACAGTGTTTTGCGGGAAAGGTAAGAGTTCAGCCGGATTAAGAACACAACACCTCTTAATTTGAATGTGAGGGGCAAACAGAATTAATTCATACCTTGTTAGCCATGCAGAGGTGAGGTGTTGCGTTTGGGTTTTGTTCAATAGGATATCTACAGAATGAGGTACCATCAAAATCAAATCATGGCCTAGGACCATACCCTCACTCTGTTTACAGACGCGGCAGCAGCAGCGACAGCTCGCAAACATCTTGGCAAAGCGCATGCAACAGGATCAAGGGCGGAGGAGTAGTAGCCGCACGGCCTATTCTTCCCTCCGTGTTCCTGTGTTAACACAGCCAAAGCACATCCATCACATTCATGCACAAACAAACAAAGGCCTTGTCATAATTTGGAGTACCCAGAACCGGTGCAGAGCATAACGCGGTTTTGAGAAGCTCAAATGATCGTTGATGTTCCGATTTCCATGGCAGTGGCAGAGAAATGCCCTTCTTCGTCAAAGCCAACATCGGTTTTATCACTAGTGAAAAGTTCGGGATCCACAACCTACAGTAAGAAGCCATACCTATTAAGGCTCTGACTTCCTTCTGTGTATTTGGAACAGACATGCCAGAAATGTGTTTTATTCTTTCAGGTGTCAATCTTCTCCCCTCCTTTGACAGGAGGTAGCCTAAATAGGCGACCTCCTGACAACAATATTGAAATTTTTTGAGCGAAGCTTTATGACCATTTTTAGCTAGATGAACAAGCAACAGTACAGTGCCTTCTTTACAAGCACTTTCAGAGTCTGCAGCCAAAAGCAAATCATCGACGTATTGAAGCAGTGTACAAGTAGGTGGCAATTCAAGGGTGTTGAGCTGCTCTTTCAAAGCTCTACTATAAATGCTTGGACTTTCAGTATACCCTTGAGGTGCCCTAGTAAATGTAAATGAACGTCCCCCCAAGGTGAACGCAAACAAATATCTACTTTCCTTATGTATAGTGAAGTGGGAAAAGTGAACAAAAGGCTCCCACCAATCCCCTCTCAACCCTGGCCTAGAGGATCACGGCCCAGACACCCGCCACGAGAGGAGTTCGCCCATCTACCAGACGACCAAATACCCTGGTACAGGAACATACGGATGTGCCCACCCGCCTGCCCACCAGCCTGCCCTGCACATGCCGACACCTGCGGCATGGATGGACTCGACTGAACCATCCCGCACCAAATCAACACATCGTTAGAGATGCCATGACGACCTAGCCGACGGTCAGCACACCCGTGCAAACATACACACCTGACACTCCCACACCAATCCACACGAAGAACATACTCAGTGCTATGACGTAGGCGACGGAGACACCCACGGACGTGCATCTTTATTATTTTCCACATAGGCTTTCCAAAATGCAGAAACGCAAGACGCACAATGAACTCATCTAAAAAGGCTTGCTCACGCTTCTCCTAAGACCACGGGTCATAATGAGAAATATAACGAAGACACGATACTGGGGATAGAGCAATATGATACCATAACCTAAAGCGCTCTGTATCAAACGGTTCCACCTATGCACCAGGCCCAAGTAGGCCGCAAGCAAAAGCTTCCATGAACATTGAATGAGCAAGAGTTCGGTTGCTGACCATGCAGAATGAGCCCAGCGAAAGCAGACAGTCAAGGGCACAACGTTGCAAACTCTCATACCGCAAGCCAACGCCAAGGTCACACCTGCAAGATAAGCCAGGCACACAGTGAGAAATGCAATATTAATTGTGCAGAATTCTGCCTCAACCACGGTCCCACCTCACGTGACCAAGCCGAACCTGACAGGGTGCCAAGCCCAGGAGGAAGAAGGCGCCTGGATCCCCCGTCTCAAGACACAGGCAGATACAATTAAGCAACTCAATGGACATCTGCGGCGGTGGGAGTAGTCGGCCTTCCTGCTTATGAATAAATCCTCACATTGTCTGCACATACCCATAGTGAAACATTGTTGCAAATGACAGGTGCACTGCGAGCTGGGAACAGCGATGGTCCCAGACTGGGGGGCTCGCGGGTGGACCAATCAGAACATGGGGCCCTTATCACTGACGCCATTAACATTGACCAATCCTCAGGGGTCTTCATGTAACAATTTTTATGTATCAAACTGAAGGGACAACCCAAGTATACCACCTGACTAACCCTTAACCACTAACAACGCTCTCTATACGTATGCTATACTAACCCTACCACTCGGGGAACCAATCCAGAGTGGCGATAGGTTTTTTTGCTAACTTTCTCAGGTGACGCAAGTAGCGCGTCATACTAAAGTAAAAAGGGCCTGCGAGCCCCACGATGTTGAGAGAGTGTCAGGACGGACGCGTACGATCCTTGACCCATCCCTGCCGTTTGTGTAATAAACAGCAGAATCACCTTGCTTCTTGCGTGTGTCTCATACACTATCTCTTTTGGGATATACGGGAGGAGTTGGGGCCTCCCTGCCCGGAGGTCCGCGGACGGCCCAGCCGACCCCGGGAGAATTTCCCCCCGACAAGTTGGAGGCACTGCTGAGATCTGTTTAAGGTCCGCTTTTATTTTATTTTTCCAAGTACTCCCGTTGCGAGGAGGCCCGGCGGCGCGGCCCCCTCTGCCGCTGCCCCCTTTTTGAGGACTACAGGACCATCGCGGAACTGCGAGAAGACCGGACAGGGCAATCCGGATATTGGCCCTCGGGAGCCGGTTGAGAAGTATCCCGCCCACGGTTGGCGAGTGTCCAGACGTAGTCCAGACGAGCGGAGGTGGCGAGCCGCTTGGAGGGGTGCACGCAGTCGAGCGGCCCAGCATCAAGAGAACTTGGTGAGTATGCCACACCCAACAAGCAATGTGAAATTGTGAGGGAGGGGGGAGGAATTGAATACGGGAGGTGTTGCACAGGTGCACGGCGAAGGTTCGATAATTTAGTGTTGGCAATGAAATGAATGGTAGCCGGACGAGTGCGAAAGCAGTCCGTTACGTTACGGGAGAGAAGGGGGCGGAACACGAAAACATCACGTGTGACCGCTCGCAGACACTGATTGGCCTAGCTCGCGATCATGTGTAAGGGTGTGTGTGTGCACGGCTTCCTACGATTTGACAACTATTGATCAATGAGTAGATGAGGATCCCTATTGATCGAGCAGGAAACTCGATAGATAGATGACGTTTCCCTGTAGGCGGTAGCTAGCTAGTTGCCCAATACAGAAGATAATTGGCTGGTTAAGCCCTCCTGTCGAGGGGCGTATGACACGCGAGGCGACGCAGCGTGCGCAGTCCGATTATATTTATTGATTACCTTGTTCCAGGAGTGACAGGAAGACAGCTGTGGGGTTAACGGGGGTAGATTGCAAGTGTATTTTGGACTTAAAGAATATATGAAGATCTTACCAGTAGTTTGAAGAGATCGGTGACGTCACCAGTAAGGCTTTCATAGGATATCTCGAGAACCAGACATCTTTATTTTTGAGTGACGGGGAGGAGAGCTGTGTTAAGGGCGTGGAAACGGAGGTAAACGGTAATGAGTTGATCGGGGGGAGGCGAAAAGAGGAACGTGGCTGCGCACGGAGAACGCCGGCCACGGCAAGTGTAGAAGAGGGAGGAGGAGCAAGTGAAAGTAGGACGGCAGTATAAGAACGCCACAAGGAGCACGCAGCCGCAGGGGGCTACGTGCGCCTCGGCCGCAGGGGGCCGTAAGGGTGTTGTAAAAAGGAAGAAACGAAAGAAAAGAATATACAAATGTAAATACTATATTTTACTTATTTTTCCTTAGCGGACTTTCGCAATTCCCCAAACTTACGGGGCCAGGTAAAGATATAAGGCTGTATATTGTAAACTGCTAGTGAGATAACCGCTACCAAATAGGGAAAGGATGACAAGTGGAGCGCTACTATGTCATACGGGGCAGGATCGGGGGGGTGGGGGAACACCCTCACTACTCCGCTGCAACACATATGTAAAACACTGTCACCCCATAGGGAGAAACTGATCAAGTATAGCATAGAATGGACACAGGGGACGGACAACAAAATGACAACACCATGGCCGCCTAATGGTAGCTTCGATCCATATACCCAACACTCACTATTAAACCATCTGCATAATACATACAAGGGGAAGAAGTTGACACACCACGTGGAGGTGTTCAACTTATGGAGGATGTTCCAAGGGTCCCGACCAGGACCAAACGGAATGTTCATTGTAGGGGAAACAACGGGAGATAAGGAGATTAAGGAGGAGGGAGAGAATGGGGAAAAAGAGAGTGAAGGCAAACAGAACACGGGGAACGGACAAGAGGGAGGAGAAAAGGGTGACAAATCAAACGAAAATGAAATAAAAAAGGAACAGAGCGACGATATACCCCTAGCGAAGGTAGTGAAAACAGAGGGAGGGGGGGTTGTATCCTTTAAGAGAACTAGGAGAAATAACAAGAGAACAATTAAGGGCGGCTGAGGGGTACTCGAACCCGGCATACAGCCCGCCTCCATATACAGCTACGGGTGGCCACACGGGAGGTCAGCGGACTAGTACAACGGGAACAGCTCATATGAAGATGCTAGCAGGGGAGGGGAGGACTGAAGAAGAGCAGACTACGGACGTAGAAAATGATGAGTGGGTAGCTGCGCAGATACTATTAAAATTACGAGGTTCATTAACAGGAGAAGAGAAGGAGGTGGTAAGGAAAATGGACGAGGATACTACCAGGGAGAGTGAAATGAAAGGGGAAGAGGGGGAAAAGAAAGGGGGAAGAGCTGTTAAGAGAAAAGGAAGGGACTTTGGAGGAACGATTAGCAGAATAAGGGATGAGCAGAATGCACTGATCAAGCAGCTCGAGAGGGGGGAAGAGAGAGAGCACGGGAAAGGAAAGAAGGTAAGAATGAGTTGGAAAAAATGAGAGAACGAACTGAGGAGCAAAGGAGAGAAGCCGAAAGGTTAAAGGCAGCAGCAGAAAGGGTATCAAGAGCAGCACTGCGCGACAGGAAAAGAGAGGAAGAGGAGAAAGAAAAAGAAATGGCAATATGGAAGAAGAGATTAGTGTCAGAAGCGACAAGGAAATACGAAGAAGGGAGGATGATAGAGAGTATATTAGAACGGGAGAGGGAGAGATGGGAAAGAAAGAAAGAAAGAAGATGAAAAGATATTGGAAAAAATGAGTAGTGAAGTAATGGAAGAATTAAAAAGGAAAAGAGAGGAAATTGGTAGAGAAATAGCGGAGAGAAATGAAGGGGAAAGATAAGATAGGAGAGGGGAGAGTGAAGTAAGGAGGGATGTATATAGAGGTACAGAAGTAGCAACGACATGGGCACAAAGGGGAGCGATTAGTAAAGAAGAAAAGGGAGGAACAAACCTAATAGACTTAAGAACAGTAACGATTCGGGGGAAAAAGACAGTTTGGGGGTTGCCATTTATGAATGACTTTTGTAGTGAGGAAGAAGAAGGAATGGAGAAGGAAGGAAGAAATAGTGAAAGGGAAAGCCTAGATAAACTATACACCACCCGGAAAAATAGAGACTCACCATGGATCTGCAGGAGAAAGGAAGAACTGCAGAGAAGTGAGGAGGAAGAGCAAGGAATAGCGGAAAGGCAGACACGTGAAGCCACCCCGTCACCGCCCCGTCATACATGCTCCACCACCTCACGCTCATTACGTGCAACATGCCCATCTAAACTCGCGCCCTTCACAAACGAACTGACACCCTATGCAGGAAGGCTTAGAGACCTCCCTGGACGCAGGCAGGGAGAACGAATACACACGCCCACAGTAACTAAAGGAAATGATGAAAGAAGGGGAAGTGGTGGAGGAGAAAGAGTAAAGACCAGGAGAAATATGGACGGAATTGACGATGTAGAAGAGACGGAAGAAGAGGAGGGGTGTGCGGACTCGATTTTGTGGAACCCAGGGGGTCAAACGGGACACAACTTAATGCCTCTTCTAGAGAGGGGAGGGGTTAGACCACAATATGTCCCTTGGAAGCATGCAGACAAGGAAAATATAAAGTGCAGACTCCCATCATTAAGTGGAGGTGCGGGTAAATGGATATATGAAATGGAAAAACACACCGCTTGACAGAAATTGGCAGTGGGAGATGTAAAGGGCCTTCTAATATCAATATTAGGGGATGCTGCGGATGACATTTGGAAGAGAGCGGGCTTCCCCGGGGTCACAATAACAAACACCTCTCACGATGGGGCACCATTCGCAAACTGCAGACATGCATTATGGCAGGCACTGAGGGTACAGTATCCAGACACATCTGACATAGGAGCAATTACCTCGCGCAAGATGCGTGAGAACGAAGATCCTGTTGATTATATCCAGGAAATTCAAGAGAAGTGGCGTATGGAAACTAGAGAGCAATGGGACAAAACACCAGCAATATTCTATCATATACTAGTACAGGGGCTTCCAGAAGCAGTCCAGAAACAAATGAAGAAAGTAGTGGGGATGGAAGCAAAAGCATGGCCAGAAATACAACTGACTATAGTACATCATTGTAGGACATGGCAAGAAAAAATGAAAAAAAAGGAAGAGGACAGGAAAACGGAAGAGGCTAAACTAGTACAGAAAAAACGTACTAAATACACGATGGAAGGCGCACTAATAACTACACCTACCACAATGACTCAAAGCCCCACACAAGTAGTGGCTGCACAAGACCCCTCCCAAATACAATCATCGCAGACTGTAACACAACAGATGCCGCCACTCCAACCATACACGACTAACATGGGAGGAGGATATTCAACGCCAGGAGCTGGGTATTATAATTACAACAGGGGAAGGGGAGGAATAATGAGAGGGAGAGGATACAGATATAACACACAACAACAGATGGGGGGACTTAGAAATTCCTACCCCACCGGGCACCCAGTATACCAGGACAACACAGGAAGCTTTCCATGGCAGAACAGGGAACCACTGGTGTGTTGGATTTGTGGATTTGTAGGACACATGTCACGCACGTGTAGAGTGAGACCAGGCACACAATCGTGGAGTGAACAGGGACAACAAGAGCTCACACAGGAACAGCAGGGCATCCAGCAACAGCAGACATTGCAACAGGGAAATGGACAGCAACAACTAGTAACACAACAAAAGCCACGGACATATCCACCGCCCAACAACAGGTAGCGATAACACAACAACCCCAAGCACAGCAAGTACATCAACCTGCACAAGTCCAAGACCATAACATAACCTCTACCAATACCCAACTACAGCAAACACAACTGGGTAGGGTGACGATCCTGGGACACAACCCTTTCACAGGAAGTGGTCAATCATTATACCCTCAATAGGACAGCCCACAGACGACCTTGGTGTGTCCCATCCTGTCGGTAACACCTAATAGTGCGGAGGAACCATGCATAGAGGTACCGATAGGTGACAAAAAATTATCATTCCTTGTTGACACCGGGGCGACCCGGTCTTGCATAAGGGAAGGTAAATTTAAGATGTCAGGTGAAGCCATGAACACCCAAGGATTCTCTGGGGCTAGGGGGTTGGTTCCCTTTACTGATAACATTCCCTTATCAATAGGGGATTATGACATGTCAGTCCCACTTTTATATTCTAGGGCCTCACCAGTAAATATACTGGGAAGAGACATCATAAGCAGGTTGAATATGATGATCCCCTTACGGAGAACGGCATAGTTTGCTCCACTCCAGGAATTAACATGCTCACTGCACGACAGATTATGCAAGCATACTGTGGACAGACAGTGATTAGGGCTGAGCCAGTAGATGGTGAACTGTTCCAGTACGGGACAGACATGGCATTTGCATGGATGCCAGGGATAGAAGGAAAGATCTGGAGGAGGCCAGCAGCGTATTTGTTTAGACCAGAAACACCAGCCAATGAACCAGAAGGAAAGGTGATTTCAGTGGACATAGAGAGTATTATAGCAACCGCTGATTACATTGCAGTACATGCCCAAGACAGAGAAGGAAGAGCATGGAGGGCAGTGATAGCACTAGCAGAGGGATGTAGTCTCACCCAGGTGTCAGATGAGGAGCTCTCCTCAGGAGAAAAGGAAGAAGGTGAAATGGTATTTATGATGAGTGTGGAAATATGGCTAAGGGTGACGTACAGACAAGTGGCACAGAAAATTGCAATGGCACTTGAGGCACCCACGTCCACCCCAGTTCCCTTTTTTGAGGAGGATATGGCAAAAGTACCCACATCATTATGGACTACTAGCCCCTATGACGTCGGGTGTATAAAAAGCATAGGGGGAGTAAGAATAAAATTGAAAAAGGGTGCAATACTCCCCAGAGTGAAACAGTACCCACTATCAAAAGAGGCAGATGAGGGCATACATGAAACAATAACGGCCCTTATTAATAATGGCATATTGGTCCCATCAGAATCACCATGTAACACAGCTGTATACCCAGTGCGCAAGGCTAAAGGTGGGTCTTGTCGCTTCATACAGGACCTCAGGCCTTTGAACAACATAGTGGAAGCAGAATACCCCATAGCAGCAAACCCGGCCACAATATTGTGCGGCATTCCAGCAGAGGCATCACGGTTTACAGTGATCGACCTAAAAAATGCCTTTTTCTCAATACCACTGCACCCAGACTCACAAGATCTGACAAGCTTCACTTACAGAAACACAAAGTGGAAACACGCCAGATTGCCACAGGGGTACTGGGAGTCACCCTCAATATTCAACAGAGTAATACAGATGGATTTGGGTAACATTGAAGTAGAAAGCACAGTGTTGCAGTATGTTGACGACATAATAATTTGCAGCACAAACGAAAGAAGATGCAGAGAGGACTCATTAAAGATGCTGACAATATTGGCTGAAAAAGGTTATAAGGTAGACAAGGAAAAGTTACAGTACTGTCAGGAACAGGTACTTTACATTGGCCAGCTCATATCCCAATATGGAAGAAAGATTGCACCACAAAGAGCACAGGCCATTTCAAAAAACGCCATTGCCACAAACAGTGAGAGAATTACAGCAGTTCCTGGGCCTGTGCAACTACTGCAGAGCATGGGTATTTGATTACAGCTCATACATAGGACCCCTACTTGAGGGGTTAAAAGAAGCTAACAAAGGGGAGAAAAGGTTGGGGTGGACAATGGAAATGAAAGAGGCTCTTGATGAACTGAAAGACGCAATATCAACCGCTCTGGTACTAGCTACCCCAGATTATGAACGACAATTCTTTATATTTTCACATTGCGACTTAGCAGTAATGAAAGCAGTGTTGGCTCAAAAAACAAGCATGGGCTACAAACCAGTAGCGTTTTACAGCGGCCACTTGGATCCTGTGATGCTAGGTCATTTCCCTTGCAAACAAGGTCTCGCCGCAGCTGCCTTTGCGGTAGAGAAAGCATCAGCAATCACCATGGGGTGCCCAACCACACTATTTGTGGAACATGCACTATTTGCAATATTGAACAAGCCTAAGTCCACACTAACAACGCAGAGGGTGTCAGGTTATGAGATAATATTATCTAGAGCTGAACTATCAATTGTTAGATGCAGCACGGTCAACCCTGCAAGGTTCATAGCAGAAGTAATTGAGGAAGGAGACTATGCACACGATTGTACAAAGACTACTGAAATGTACTCATGTACTAGAAAGGTTGAAGAGAACGCACTAGAAGGAGGTGAGCTCTTGTTCATTGATGGGTCATCAACAATTGACCAAAGTGACGGGATCAGGAGAACTGGGGCAGCAGTGGTAAAAATGACGGAGGTACCGGTGTGTGTGGCGATGAAATGCGTACAATTACCACAGCATTACTCTGCTCAAGCAGCAGAATTAGTTGCACTGATCTTGGCGTTGAAGGAAAGCTTTGACAAACGAGTGACCATATATTCCGACAGTGCATATGTCACGTCTACTGTCCACTCAGGGTTGTCCAAATGGAGGAGAAGAGGGTTTAGGAGAGCTGACGGCACTCCGGTGCAACATGCCCTCTTATTGGCTGAACTAATTGAAGTAATAAATGACCCCTAAGAATTAGCCTTGGTCAAATGCACCGCACACACTAATGGAGAAGACCATATTTCAAAAGGGAATGCAGCAGCAGACGCACACGCGAAGTATGCTGCATATTTTGGCGAGATATGGAACCCCCCAGAGTCAGAGAGAGGGAGAGGGAGGGGAATAGCTAAGGAGATGTTAATAAGAGAAGGGTACACCCATCTCCCAGCCACACAGATAATGGAGCTACAAGCGGCTGCACCAATGGCAGAAAAAGAAATATGGGTAAAAAGAGGATGTACAATGTCGCCAACTGACGCACTATGGCGCCAGGGTAGCACTGGAAAGATGGTAATGCCACTGGCACTATTGAACACCGCCCTGAGCCAACTACACCACCAAGCCCACACAGGCAAGGAAGTCATTGCAGCACGAATTACGGAAGATTGGTTCTGCCCCGAGTTAAATTCCCATGTGTCAAATTTTATCAGCAATTGTCTCACATGTCAGCAGTTCACGGCCGGTCACACGCTGAAGGTGATAAAAGGTACTATACCCCGGCCAGAGGGACCCTTCCGACACATCCATATTGACTATGTTGATATGATTAACGTATGTCAAGGAAATAGTTATATGATTGTAGTTGTATGCCCATTCTGGAGGTGGATTGAGGCAGGGCCCTGCTCACACCCAGATGCATTCCGAGCAGCTAAATTCCTAGTGAGGGAGGTCTTCCCCAGGTGGGGGGTGTGCGAAATACTGCGGTCAGACAATGGCCCGCATTTCGCCAATGAAATGTTCCAGCATATCACATCCTTACTGAACATCAAGCATGAATTTGCATGTGCATATCACCCGCAGGCCAACGGTATATGCGAACGCCTGAATGGCCTATTAAAGGAGGCAATTGCAAAAATACAGCAAACAACAAAGAAGAGTTGGCTGTATTGCCTTCCGCTAGCCCTGTTTGAGCTAAGGAATAGACCAGGCTCCGACCACCACCTCACCCCTCACGAGGTGGTGGCCGGACGTCAAATGCGCCTTCCTCTGACGCCAACATCAAGAGCATTAACCGATCATGAGAGTACTGCAACTGTCCTTGGTGATGAAATGTACCAATATGTGTCTTCTTTGATTACTAGTGTAGTGTTTGTGTCTCAACAGCTCGAGCGCACGCGGGTCGGGTCTAAGAGTGATCAACAAGAAGACGCGGATAAAGAATTGGAAAAGGGAAAACTGCAAAATTGCTAAAGGTGACCACGCACTACTCCGCAATTTCAACAGAAAGTGGAACAGCCCACGCTTCACTGGCCCTCACCTGGTAGAGGAAGTATCAACGAGAGCAGTAAAGCTACAGGACAAACGTGCCTGGAATCACCTGCACGACGTAAAGATCTGCAAACTCCAGACCCGCCCTAGCGTCACCGACAGGAACTTTGAAAGAACAGCAACAGCGTCGCCAACGGAGGAAGGGACTTCTACCACAGCTAACGGCCAAAGTGTCCCCATACCCTGCCACCCCCCTGATTCCCCAGAGACAACTACTGAAATAGAAAGGGGTAATTACCATACCGCCCACCCCATGGTCACACGATCAAAGAGTAAAGAAACCTCTACCAGTTGAACACCAAACCCTCTGCCCATCAACCCCCCCACTACCCACTGCAGTAATAACCCACATACACATGCACATACACATTTAAACACTTGAATGTTCTCTTTTTTTCTCTCGCACATGCAGGAACAGTGTATTATTGTACTGCTGAGTAGATGATACCCTCAGACAATAACTACCCTGAAGAATTATCGCACCAGTTTGTCTATTACATAAAAAGGCCAAAGTACCTGAAAAAGAGGAGGGTACGTGTCTACTACACAGCACTTCTCTTGGCCATAGAACAATCAATGCCCCACCTCCGCCCATACTTGCCTGTGCTAAGAGATAGATCACTTAGATTGGAGTGGGAACAGCTCTTCGCCTGGGCACTGAACGACTACTTGATAGGGAGAGCTTGAAAACAACAACTAACACTAATAACAAGCATATTGAGAATTTTCAGGCGGGCAACTTTAACGTCGCAAGAATTAGCTGCCGGACTGCAGCAAGGTAAGAGCAAAATGCCGGTGAGACTAGCCTCTGTAATAAAGATTATAGGGATTTTGATGATCACCGGGTTCGTGGCTGCCTCTGTATGGTGGAACAGTTATGCTATCAATATTTTTGCTGTATCCAAACCTAATATACCCCAATCCCCAGCTGCAACAGGTGTTACATCAGGTGGTACTAGCAAAATTCCACACAAGGAAAATAGAGTTAAACGCAGCACATTCTCAGACAATAAAGATATTGACAACTACATACAAAATTCAGCACACGTCTCAAACAACATGTGGTACCAACACATGACTCAAATAGGTAAACAAACAACAGAAGACAGCTGCTACGTCTGCTCATTGATCCCATACGCCATGAGTGCTTCGCGAACTTTCGTTGCCACGGAAATAGATGAAAAAACAGCACGATGTATAATATACCTGGCACTGTTCCAAACGAAAGGGAGATTTCAAGGGAACACGGTGCACCTGGTATGGAAAACACGAGACACATACCCGTACGAAAATAACTTCCTTAAGAGTTATTTGAGTTACCACAAGGCCAGTTTACATGCTGAAGTATTCAGATACATAACAAGTGGCCCTGAAAAAGGAGAAACAAAGAAAGTTACACTACAGTACCTACCATGTGATTGGTACGCCACTGAAGTTCCTGGTAAACAAGGATTTTGGGAAAGACCACTGATAATAATAACAGGGAAGGTGTACCTGGGTGACAAATGGGACACAGGAGTGGTTGGCAGCAACATGGTAATGATAGAGGATACTACAACTATTGCTGAACACAACAACAGATGTTGGATTACTTGGGTCAAGTACGTACCCATTCTAACGTGGATAGAGAAGGATGAAGACCCAATAACAATACTGCCGATGACTGCACCTAAGGTATGCTACCAACATAAAGGAGAAGTGGACGTAGGATACAACACCAACTGTGCAAGCGTGACAGAGCTACCTGAGGGCGGAGCAGGAACAGCAGTAGTAATGGACCATTACTGGGCCTGTGGAGACAAGGTATACCACACACTGCCCCCTCTGTGGAATGGTGTATGCACAATGGTACACGTTAATGTACCATCACTAGTGGTGCCCCAGAAACATGTGAATGTGGCAAACTTCCCCAAAATGGATGAAGGAAACAAGAGGAAGAAGAGATCTGCACAGGTTCAGAAGGGGCCAGAAAACCAAAACAACGGCAACAACACTGTCCTGAATAGAAAGAAAAGACAAGGAGAACCCTTGGCAGGAAATTACCTATGGGGAAGGTCGGAAACAGCACTCACTTCAATTCCGCCAGAACACAGACTATTCAGCAGAGCAGCAATGTTCTTCTCCTCAATAATACATCCAGGACTACAGGCTTACGCAAACGCAAAATGGCTCCAGATAACTAGATGGGAACTAATGATGACAATTAACTCTACAGTAAATGGATTCAACGCAATAAAAGAGGAATTGCGAGCAGTGAGGATGGTAGCACTACAGAACAGATATGTACTGGACCTCCTCACAGCAATGGAAGGAGGAGTTTGCGCAAAGATAGGACAATCATGCTGCACATTAATTCCTGCTAACGATGCTGACAATGGTACACTGACAGAAGCAGTATCACAATTGGCCCAGATGCACTCCAAAATGATGGATGAAAGCAAAGGTGTGAAAAAGGACGAGAGCTGGTTTTCGACGTATGGTCATGGATGCCATCTTGGCTGTCAGATGGACTGAAGATTATAGTTGGATGCATTATTTTGGCTGGAGCTGCACTTATCATAATAAGATTTTGGAAGGCCCGGAAGGCACGCACCACAGACGAGATGATCGATATGGTCGGTATGCACCCCTTGATGCCAGCTGATGACGGCCAACACACAGGCACAATAATAAAAGAGAGAGAGAGGTTGCACAACCAGATCATCACCAACCACCTGGACCCACCATCTGTGAAGCTCGAAAACCCAAGAAACCCAAGGAGCTACGTAAGGAAATGGGTATACTGCACACCTGGAGGAACCTGTGTGTATATGTACTGGTCATTTGAAGACCATGTTAACCACTATGGGCATTTGGGAGGAGTAACTAAAATATGGAGAGTGAGAGGAGATAAGGAAAAGGATATGTTTGTGGTCGACAAGTCGACCAGAGGGGTGACTGAAGTGGGAAAAGTGAACAAAAGGCTCCCACCAATCCCCTCTCAACCCTGGCCTAGAGGATCACAGCCCAGACACCCGCCACGAGAGGAGTTCGCCCATCTACCAGACGACCAAATACCCTGGTACAGGAACATACGGATGTGCCCACCCGCCTGCCCACCAGCCTGCCCTGCACATGCCGACACCTGCGGCATGGATGGACTCGACTGAACCATCCCGCACCAAATCAACACACCGTTAGAGATGCCATGACGACCTAGCCGACGGTCAGCACACCCGTGCAAACATACACACCTGACACTCCCACACCAATCCACACGAAGAACATACTCAGTGCTATGACGTAGGCGACAGAGACACCCACGGACGTGCATCTTTATTATTTTCCACATAGGCTTTCCAAAATGCAGAAACGCAAGACGCACAATGAACCCATCTAAAAAGGCTTGCTCACGCTTCTCCTAAGCCCACGGGTCATAATGAGAAATATAACGAAGGCACGATACTGGGGATAGAGCAATATGATACCATAACCTAAAGCGCTCTGTATCAAACGGTTCCACCTACACACCAGGCCCAAGTAGGCCGCAAGCAAAAGCTTCCATGAACATTGAATGAGCAAGAGTTCGGTTGCTGACCATGCAGAATGAGCCCAGCGAAAGCAGACAGTCAAGGGCACAACGTTGCAAACTCTCATACCGCAAGCCGACGCCAAGGTCACACCTGCAAGAGAAGCCAGGCACACAGTGAGAAATGCAATATTAATTGTGCAGAATTCTGCCTCAACCACGGTCCCACCTCACGTGACCAAGCCGAACCTGACAGGGTGCCAAGCCCAGGAGGAAGAAGGCGCCTGGGTCCCCCGTCTCAAGACACAGGCAGATACAATTAAGCGACTCAATGGACATCTGTGGTGGTGGGAGTAGTCGGCCTTCCTGCTTATGAATAAATCCTCACATTGTCTGCACATACCCATAGTGAAACATTATTGCAAATGACAGGTGCACCGCGAGCTGGGAACAGCGATGGTCCCAGACTGGGGGGCTCGCGGGTGGACCAATCAGAACATGGGGCCCTTATCACTGACGCCATTAACATTGACCAATCCTCAGGGGTCTTCATGTAACAATTTTTATGTATCAAACTGAAGGGACAACCCAAGTATACCACCTGACTAACCCTTAACCACTAACAACGCTCTCTATACGTATGCTATACTAACCCTACCACTCGGGGAACCAATCCAGAGTGGCGATAGGTTTTTTTGCTAACTTTCTCAGGTGACGCAAGTAGCGCGTCATACTAAAGTAAAAAGGGCCTGCGAGCCCCACGATGTTGAGAGAGTGTCAGGACGGACGCGTACGATCCTTGACCCATCCCTGCCGTTTGTGTAATAAACAGCAGAATCACCTTGCTTCTTGCGTGTGTCTCATACTCTATCTCTTTTGGGATATACGGGAGGAGTTGGGGCCTCCCTGCCCGGAGGTCCGCGGACGGCCCAGCCGACCCCGGGAGAATTTCCCCCGACAATAGGAATGCTAAAGAAAGCATTTTTTAAATCCTCAACGCTGAAGTGCGTAGCCGTAGCAGGGATCATTGTCAATATCGTTGTTACATCAGGCACGATTGGAAATTGTGGGGCGACAACTCTGTTAATAGCACGAAGATCAATTATGAATCGGTATGGGATTGCATTGTCGCCTTTCTTATATACAGGCAAGATCGGACTGTTACACAAACTACCTGTAATCTCCTCGATCACCCCACGATGCACAAAATCGGAGACAATGCATTTCAAAGCACGCTCGCCCTCAACTGATATTTTATACTGCGGAATGCGTGGTAGTTTAACTCCATGTTTCAAAACTATTTTAACGTGCTCAATCTGTAGTACCCCGACATCATTGCCGTCAATCGCCCATAAACATTCCGGGACAATGCTAAACTCAGAAGGCAAAGGTCGAATCAGAAACTGAGAACTAGGAAGTTGCTGTGGTGAAACCGTCAGCCGTACTCCATCAGAGGAACAATGAATTACTGCATTCAATTTCTTTAACAAATTTAACCCCAGCAAATTCTCTCCACAGTTCGAAGTCAAAAAAAAAGGGCAATGGTCCGTAAAGGGACCCAAAGAAACAGACACCGGTGAAGAAACCGGACAGACAATTGGTATACCAGAAAACCCTACGGAAACATTTGTTTGCCCTGACAGTGGAATGTTCGGAACCCGAGAATGATCAATGGAGCACTTCTGTGCTCCAGTGTCTATCAAAAACTGGTGTTTCCTATTCCCTACTAATAATTCAAAGTAGGGGCCTCTCTGATTAACGGGAATAGGTGAAGGTTCCAAACCCGGCTTCGGGCAGTCCTAATGAAATAGAGTATCGTCGGAAGGAAGCTCTTCAGAAAGGTAGGCAGCAGAAGGGTGATCAAATATGTCCCTCGAGTCCACACGCGAGGTCTGATTTTCCCGTGAAAAAGGTTGCTGAGGATCTTGCAAAAACTGACCTCTATCAGGGCCCCCTAGGTCATCTACCCATACTCCCAAACACACTGTTTGACCTTTGTCGAAGGACGAGAGACTGTGCTCGCCAATGACCTTCCTAGCGGCAATAAGCAGATTGATTAATATTCACAGAACCCAAAGGAGCATTTCCTTTTGGGAGATACTGACCTCTGGTCTGTGTCGTGCCTCCTCTGGGGTTTCTAACAATTTGTTGTAATAATACTTTGGTTTTCAAATCTCCTTTCCTCTTTTCTATTTTCTCCTTCTCATTATTAACACAGTTCTCATAATACTGAGCCATGTGCAAAACTTCAGATTGAGATTTTGCCTGCCAAGCGCTCTCAGAGGACATAATCTGTGACTGGATGTCGGGCAACAATCCACGTACAAATTTGTCAACAAACAACCTTTTCCCAGACTCTGTACCCAAGTCCTGCCCACTGAAGTCAGAAAATACCTGCTCGAATCTGTTAAAGAATTCGGTGGCGCCTTCAGTTTTCCCTTGAACACAGGCCGTAAGCTTGTCCCAAATAATTATTTTCTCTGGAATTATAGTTTTTAATTTTGCGACAATTCTATCAGGCAAAGTAAGTATTACCTGAGGTGGTTTCTAACCTGCTGGTCTTTCCCCATCAACCCTAATCATATTAGCCCACGTATCTCCCAACCATGGCACATCGTCTATTGTCCGAATCTGTTTCCATACATCCACGGGTAGGAGTACAGGGACTAGCAAGTCGATATCACTTAAGGTGAACACAGAGGACTGCAAGACGGACTCCATCTCTTTGTAAAACCCTGTCGGGTTTTTCCTGATATCGGGAACTGATTGTCTAATAGTGTTCACTTCCTGTCGTGAAAACGGGACATGAACGAATTGCGATACATAATGCGCAGGGATATCCACAGCGGGTGCACCAGTCCCAGCGTTAGCAGGAATCTCAACCTTTGGGACGAAGGTCAGAGGAACCTCTCTCATAGGCAACTGAGATATAGGTACCTCCGGCCGCTTACTAAGCAACAGAGCCAGGTCGAGCGCTAAGGCAGCCGAAGAAATGTCGGGCGAAAAAGCCCTTTTACAAATACCCAACAACTCTATGGGGCAACTAACCTTCTTTCTTACACATTCTTCTTGTAGGTACTGTACCATTACCTGAATTACCTTTATTTGCATTTCTACTGTATACTGACTATACGTGTCATATACTTCATCTGGCGGAATCGATGAATCCGAGATCCATCGAATCGCATCTTTGGTACAAATTCGTACTTCCTCAGGTGCCGATCTACGACACGGAAGGAACCGTTTCTGTACATACATACTAGCGTCTTCATCATCCTCATCTCGTGACTTTTCAAAGTCCTTCCTATACTCAAACAATCTTTCAACATGACCATGTACTTTCTGCTCTGTGTCCCTCGAAAGTGCCAAAGCATTTAGATTTCTTACCCCTTGTGGAAGATCCGAATTTTGTAATCTACCCCACATCACACATAAATGAGTCCCCAAACCTTCGATAAAAACATTTTTCTCGGGAAAACTGTTCAAATTAGATAATGTGGAAAAAACATCAACTTGATCACCTTTCTCTATACAGTGCTTAGCCCATGCAAACAATTCCTGTTTCTTATCTACAGAAACAGTATTACGAGTGACAATCTTTGACCCTGGGAATTTAATAAGGGTGCAACTATCGGCGCAGAAGGAAGGGGCGGTGCGATAGGTGGAGGAACAACAACTAGAGGAATAGGAACAATAGGTTGTGCAGGGGGAACAGGAATAACAGCAGGAACAACAGCAGGAATGGGCAGAGCGCCCAAAAAGGGATCATACGGAGGTGGCGCAGAGGCACCAGGCCTGCGTTCAATTAACAATTTTTCAATAAATTCTTCAGAAACATGAAAATCTTTAGAGGGGTACATTTTCTGGATTCCAAGTGAAAAAGCCCTATCCATATTTTTAACTGATTCTGAATGTTTTTCTTTATCATATAACAACGCTTTTTCAGCATTTGTTTTATGACTGCGTGCATGTTTATCCCTACTTGTAAGCTGCTGTAATGCTTCTTTTTTCGAATTCTGTAAAACATCAAAGGCTGCAGGTCTAGCCTTCTTTTTTAGCAAGACCGATTCTAGGTATTCAATACGGGGGATCTCAAAACTGCCATTGATTGGCCACTGAAATTCGGAGGCATGTCTGGTCTGTCTGTGCCAAATATCATTAAATACTATACTACCAATGCCATACTTACAGTACATAGTACATGCCGGCGACCCCTCCTATGGTGCCCGACGGCTAAATTCCAAAGATTGTCGATCGCTGCGGAACAGAGCCCTAAAGCAGCTAGACAATTTCCCAGGCATTTCACAAAAAATTGGTGTTACCTGGTCAATAATTGTGTCTGCAGATACAATACTCCAAATTCAAATTGTCAGGGTTAAATTAAGAGCCGGGTCACGACGACCTGACCAAACCTAAGGAGGACCGTACGGTTTACCAAAGAATTTACCTAACAAATTTTACCTTGTGTTTGGTGGTTTCGACAAATCTGCCCGCCTCAAAAAATGGACCCTCGTCAAGATGCCGTGTCAGACCACATGACTATCGTCCAAGGATCAGATCGTGCAGCGCTGCCGAGGTATCGCGTCTCGTTCGGTCGGGCCCGCAGTATCACACCGTCCGATCCCGGTTCGATAGTCTGCGTCAACCTTCAATGATCCGGCATGAATCTTGAGGGTCCCTATTCGGGCGCCAACTGTGAAAACATAAAAATTGCTATGAGGCTGGGAAGCCCAAAGGAAACACACCAACACAGGTTACAAAGAACATACAAGTGCTTTATTTAAAAGCTACAACAGTTACCAAAGTCAATTGACAAACGGCTCTCAGAGTAACGTAACGAACTTCAACGAGGGTTTGATGCATTAGTAGAGAGACCGTACATTCGGAATACTTGGGCTTTTATATCCTTTATCCAGCCCTTGGCCAACCCCCTCGCGGGTTAACCATTCTGGGGATCAGGCCTAGGCTTCCTTGCAAGGTCAATCCTATAATTTATGCGTTTTGATCAGTTTCGCTGATACAGTTGTTCATTTACACATAGGTCAGCAATAGGACAAGGTCTCAGTTCGCGACCCCGATAAGTGGCCTGCAGGCATATTAATTATTCGTGTGTGCGGAGGTCACAATGGCCAGAATCTCAATCAGAATGTCAGTCAGCCTCCATTTTGATGTTCAGGGTGACTTCCACATTTACAAGAGGACCTAAAATGTCGGCTAAATCCAAGATGGCGACTTACATTACTTTTCGTTAAGGTTAAGACCTTGCCGCGGAGTCTATTCACATGATATTTTAGACAACTTGGCGTAGGCCAATACACATTCAATTACTGCGATAGGAGGCATAATATTATTTCAATTGCAACAGTACAAGCGCATAGCTGCCTTTGAGCACTTTATAAATGAACAAATACATAAATAAATACATAAATAAAAGTACTTACCTTTTTGCTGGCCGTTGCTGCTGCTTCTCCTGTACCCCTGCGGCACCAGTTCCGTCCCTCTAATGCTAGTCGGATCTGATGCCGCAGGGTTCCTTTTTAATTTATTTTTTTAGTTACTCGCTTCCATTGGCAAGGAATTGGTGGACACCTCTGCACCCCCCTAAGCCCAAAAATACTTACCATGAGGGCGGGGAACACCACTGCACCCCCTGCTCCTAATGGTTCGCTATTTTTTAGTTCAGGCAGAATTCGGCCAAATGGTACATCCGACCATTTTCTTTCAAACAATTTGGGTGTTTTCCTTTTAATCATCAGTCATTACAGCAATCCACTGTAGCCAGTGGACACCACCCACACGCTTGAGTATTGTATGGGAAGGACGGTCACAC
The DNA here is from genome assembly GCF_040938575.1 of Ambystoma mexicanum. Taxonomy (NCBI): domain Eukaryota; kingdom Metazoa; phylum Chordata; class Amphibia; order Caudata; family Ambystomatidae; genus Ambystoma; species Ambystoma mexicanum. The sequence goes on along the minus strand of NC_090930.1, from coordinate 1,102,293,970 downwards.
TCAGCTAACTGCTCCGAAGAAATATAGCATAGCACTCTCCAGCATAGGTGTGGTGTCTCGTATTGTGCAAGCAACATCTATTAAATATGGATATAGTAGGGCTGTTGAATAGTGAATCCTCTGTTTCTGTCCTGACAGTTTTTTACATCTCATCTTGCTGACTTTTATTTCATTGCACACAAACCCCCAATCTCAAAATCAGTTTTGTTAGATTGGCAGCATGGCTCTAGCCATGCTGCTAGAACAGCCATGAGGCTGACATAACATGGACATACAGGTCCATCTTGAGCTTCCAATTGACATTCATGATGAAATGGAGTGGTTTGGGTGATTATTTAGGGGGTTACAGTGAATGGGTCAATGTTTTTAATAAAGGTGACGTGGCGGCACACCACAAATAAGAGCCTCTTCCAAGCTATGCAACAAACCGGACGAATTCAAGCGTGTCCAGCGCCTGTCTCTTTTGACTCTCCAAGTGCCACCAGCAGGGGTGGACTGGCAACCAAAAGAGGCCCTGGAGATAATTTTCAAAGTGGTGCCATATTTCACAGTTTCAGCAAGACCAACCCTTTTCCTATGAGAACATTTAGAAATAGTGAAGGTTAGCAGACAAAAGAGGCCCAGGGTGCAGAGGCCTACCGGGAAATCTCCAGAGTTCCCTATTGGTTCAATCCACTCCTGGGCACCAGTAACAGTGTCGTGGATTGGATAGATATTTTGGCAAGTGTCAGCATAGGCGGCACATTTTTTTGTAAGCAAGCACAATGAAATGGAACATTCAAACGACTGCCAGACGAGAGACCCAGCCAATCTCCCAAGTACAACACTGGAAGATTCTTCTTATCAAAGAAGCCACATAATGACTTGCGTTGGCCCCACCAGCGTATGTCCTGCCCTGGTGAGCTATCTTCTGAAGGATAGAATATTAGCATTTACTATGGGGGTCATTACGTGTCGGCCGGTAAGCGATACCAGGCACCGGTAAGGAGACCAGTGCCGGTAATCCCTTACCGCTCAATTCCGAAGTCCCTTGGAGGGAACCGTAAAGAACATGCTCTAACCACATGTCCCTTACGGGTCCCGATAAGGGACCAGGGCGCTAAAAACGGGCTTGCCATTCGCGAGCCCGTTATTAGCGCCCTCCCCATTCCCATTGAGCCCTATGGGGGCACAAATGGGAATGGGGAATGGTTTGTTCAATGGGGATTTACCAGTCCCGCAAGGGTCGGAATGCACCGATAAGTTCCCATTGAACAAGACCGGACTCGGACACGGTATGGGAGGCGGCCATGGTGCTAACAGCACCATGGCTACCGCCCATCTCGTAATGAGGCCCTATGTCTCATGCGGTACCGTAATTAGCTCCCTGGTCCTTTTGCGGGTTGGTTTTTAACGCCTGCAAAAAGCAGGTGTTAAATTCCCCAACCCGCAAAGGGACCTCGTAGTAGTAAAATACCGGTACCGGTAAACCCTTACCGCCTACCGTGTAATGAGGCCCTATGTATACAGTAGAAAAAAAAACGACCAAAATTAGATGACCAACCGCGACACGCCACCATAATTTAACGAGAAAAGGGCTTATTCTCAATTAATACGGTCCTCACAATAACAGCACTGCTCATTTTTCCATATAATGCAAGAAATTATTCGTGGGTTCACACTGGAACCTGACCTATCAACTGTAGCAAACAACCTGAGGAAGACCTTAGGAACAGAGGTCAAAACACGTGTTGACAAAGAAGTATACATCAAAATATAAAAATATACATATATCTTGAAAATTGAGTAGTGCTGTTACTGCTTATGGCTAACATTGACCAGACACAGGAACAGATTTAATAGTTAAAGCTTAGGCTCTACACGTTTTTGGTTGATAGCTCAATAATTATTTAGCCCTTATTTGATGATTATGTATAAAGTAGCACTGCCCTGTAAGACAAAGACAATTTCCTGAAGAAAAAGGTTTGCATTTTGGGCTGATCTGCATACCCACAATGCCGTGCTGATGTGGCTTCGAACTGGCCTACTAGGTGGCGTTGTGGAATGTGTGACTGGGCTGAAATGGACTATTCTACTTTCATATTTCAGGTGAACATTTTTTTTTCAAGGTTTCGCTAAACCCACCTTAACTTTCTTGGAGTTTTGAAAACATGGTCCAATGATCCAACTGCAAGGCTGGCATGAAAGGATATTTGGGTGGTCCTTGGGGTATTCTAGATCTGTCAGTAACTTGAGCCAGAGCTAAGCGGTGCCTAATAGGTTAGGAGTGAGATGTAGTGAGAATGCACAAGCAGAGGGGGATGAGAAATGCCAATGGGGGAGGCCTCTGTGCTGTATGTCCTTTCGGACGTGTGGACAGGACTGGGCTTGCGATGGGAGCCTGTGTGAGTATGCTTTGGGGCAGGCAAGGATGTTATTTGGGGGTCACCACAGGTCACACCTTGCTATCCCTGTGGTCTCTGTTGCTACCCCTAAAAAAACAATTATAAGAAAGAAATATATATATTTTTTAATTGAAGCTCCTGGGCTGTGGCCAGCGCTATGTGGCTCTTGGTTTCTGGAGTGGCTTGCTTTCTTGTTCAGGCCTCTTAGGAAAAAAACAGGGGATTCCACAAGAGTCCACAGAAACACGTGTCTGGGGTTACTGTTGGTACTCTTGTTCAGAGGAGAATTGCCTAGCGTTTCAGTGCTGGACTGCCCAGGGCAGGACAAAGACTGATATGTTTAGGATATTTCTCCTCTGTGAAAGATAGTGAGCTAAAGACTCTGAGTAAGACTCTTGGAACCAGGACTCATGTCTGGCAGAGAGACTCCCAGGACCCCCCTTGTTATTTGCATATTTCAAGTAACTTTGGGTCTCACCCTCAGTTACTAGGGGAATCCAGGCGTGTACCCCGTGCTCACTATTCGTAGAGAGGCACAGCTACACCCTACTGATGAGGTTCAACCAGACCAAAACACCTGTCTGGGGTTGCTGTTGGTACTCTTGTTCAGAGGAGAATTGCCTAGCGTTTCGGTGCTGGACTGCCCAGGGCAGGACAAAGACTGATATGTTTAGGATATTTCTCCTCTGTGAAAGATAGTGAGCTAAAGACTCTGGGTAAGACTCTTGTAACCAGGTCTCATGTCTGGCAGAGAGTCTCCCAGGACCCCCCTTGTTATTTGCGTATTTCAAGTGTCAAGGGTTTGGTCATGTAGCCAGTGCCTGCAGAAATGTGCAATGATGTGCGAAATGTGGAGGAAACTATGATATCAAGGATTGTTTACATGAGAAGCCTTTTTGCAGGAACTGTGGTAGGGATCCCTGCATTATGTATAAGAAGTGCCCTGTATATATGTGTGAGGCCTAGGGGCAATCAGTGAGAGTGTCTCACAATTTGGCTTCTGCTGAGGCGGTTGCATGGATGCAAGTCGACGGTGAGAATAGTGTTAGGCAGCTTTATCGTGCTCCGACTGGGCTCTTGCCTATTTCAGCTGTTTGTATGGTGCAGGCAGCGCAGACACAGATGGAGGGGAATGCTTTGGTGCTGACAAAAGAGACGTTTTTGCACTTTATGATTGAAGTTATTAAACGTTTGTTTTAAAAGCAGAGTAAGGCTGAAAACATTATGATAGTAGTTAAGGCAGCTTAAAGGTTTTGGATATTGTCAGATTTTCGAGGGAATACTTGAATGAGATCTTGAGTAGGGAGAGTGTGTTATATGTGTGGTAGTTGTAATGTGGTATGGGTACAGTGGTAGTGGCGGTTTGGATTTCATGGGAGGTGTTGTCAGTGCCTACACTTGAGAGACCTAGGCTAACATCATCTACAAAGATGGAAATTGCTAGCTCCTGGTTTTTGGAAGCCATGCCAAGAAGAAGAAGAAGGTTGTCGGGAGTATACTGCACTGATGATCCCTAAGAAGGGTTAAACCAGAGATGTAGTTGACCTGACAGTCTCCAAAATGTCTATCTTGAGTTGAGTAAGGTATTAATAAAGTTGCATTTCCCTCTAAGACAAAGACAATTTCCTGGAGAAAAAGGTATGTATTTGGGATAATTTCCATACCCACAATGCCTTGCTGATGTGGCTTGAAACTGGGCTACCAGCTGGCATTGTGGAGTATGTGACCTGGCTAAAATGGACTATTCTACTTTCACATTTCAGAGGAAAGGGTTTTTTCAAGCCTTTTTAAACCCACCATAACGTTCTAGTTATTTTGAAAACTTGGTCCAAAGCCCCAACCGCAAGGCTCTCAGGTCTACACTGCACTGATGATCCCAAATAAGGTTGAAAACAGGTAGTTCTGGTAGCTTTGCAAAAAGCCTGTCTTGGGTTAATTAGGTTATGTATAATGTAGTACTGCCCTTTAAGACAACGGGTTTCTTCTCAATTTGGGCAGAGTAGTAAAAACGCAGCAGTAACACTATTACACTTGCATTACTGTTTCACCCAACTATAAGTTGGGCGGGAAGTTTGGGAAGTCACCTCCAACCCTGAGCTGGGGGTAAATCCGCAGACTTTATGCCCATTTTTGTCGCAGCTGCGGTAATTGCGCCGAAAACGCCTCATTGGGTCCATTGGACCCAGAATAAATGGGGACTTACTGCCCCACCACAACTTGGATCTGGCGCTAATAGTGCCGGACCAAGTTGCGGTAGCGCTAAATGCCTTGGGTGCTATCCCAGCGGATTTAACAATGGGATACTGCCCAACTTGTAATGACCCGCAAAGACATTTTCCTCGAGAAAAAAAGTGTGAGGTCATGTTAATTTGCATACCCACAATGCCTGCCTTGCTGATGTTTTCAGAACTGGAGATGAACTTTCAGTGATGGCTACGAGGTGGGGTTGTGGAATGTGTGAATTGCATCAAATGGACTATTCTACAATAATTTATTAAAAGGTTGATGTCAACATAACTTTATGTAGTGATTACTACAACGAAGCCTGAAAAACTAAGTTGATGACGCTGAGACTGATTTACAACATCGTTTTTCAATGGCAAAATCCCACTGAAAACCACTTTGTAAATCCGGCCTTGTGACAGAAGAATTTGGAGAAGCGGTGTTTTTGATCTCCAGAGAGAGAGAGGCATGGAGTAACCCGACCTAAGGCAGGATCAGCACTTGGACAGCTCCCACCGTGAACTACGGAGAAGCAAGTGCTTGCAATGCGGTCTCGCCCACTGCGTTACTATTTGTATTCTTGCAGCTGGTTCGAGTGGGCGGCTAAACGCGAAGGCCTGTGCAAACACAAATAGCACGTGACACCAACAAGAGGCACATTTGAATACTTGGAAAACGCTTGGCAAGGCCTCAACCCGAGGGCAGTAGGCTAATAAATAACCACTGTAAATCAGCAACTCCAAATCGCAAATAACAATGATCTTAAATAACATGAAAACCTTTACTTTAAAAAGATTTCCAAATATGAGACGAGAACTCAAAGGGAGTTAATAAGTACTCTAAAAAAATTGAACAAATAAAGTACTATTAATGATAGAGCATAAAATTAATTTCCATAAAATAAGTGAACACATATTTCAGCTTCACCTCATTAAGAAGATTTGTTTTTTTGCTAGACTTCAGACACAAAGCGGAAGCGGTGAGGTCAGTCGTTGTACTTGGACTTCCATAATGATATGTACAGTGGTCCAGCAGAAAGTAACACACCAGCTACAGCTGGTCTATAACAGGGCAACAGGAATGGCCATGGGCCTCAAACTAATGGATCATGTCGCCCCAATACTGAGGACAACGCATTAGCTATGGAGCATATTGTTGCGCTGCATGCTGCTCCCCGCAAGTACTGCATGACAAAATACACAATGAATCGAATCACCCACTGAAAATAATCTCAGAGCCACATCTGCAAAGAACGTCTGACTCCTCCACCACCCTCCCGCCCTCTCCTCTAGCCAACCAGAAATGCATGGGCAATAAGATATTGTGAACGTGAAGATAAAATGTTGTGTTCCTCCCCCTAGTAGCTTTAATACCACAATAAGACCTACACACCTTCTAGAAAGCCGTAAAAAGTGAACCCTACAAGCATCCCAGAATAGCTCTTCTTCAGACAAATGGGATTGCATTTTTCCCCTGGCGCGGCTCGTCCATAATGGGCGAGAGGGCGTCGGACCACCGGGTCTTGGTCCCCTCTCACCCATTATGGAGGAGCCAGCCCAGTAAAATACGAGCACTCTCTCAGCTGTTTTTTTCAGCTGACGGAGTGCTCTTAACTGTCAAAGGGAAACACTGTTTCCTTTTAATAGTTAAAGTTCCCTAGCCGTGCAAGCTCAATGAGCCATGCAAGACCGGTGGCGTTTGCTTCCCCAACCTTGCATGGCTCATTGGAAATGTTGGCTGGGGAATTGCATGTCTGTATGTGCAAGGGGCGCTCCTGCGCCTACTCGACATACAGACAGAGCAGGCTGGAGTGGGGCGTCTCGTCACCCACGCTCAGGCACCTCTATGCATGAGCATAAACCAGGAAGCTTCCTGATTCCTGTTCATGCTAGCAGTGGCCTGAGCGCTGGTGTGGAGAGACCCGTATCAGAAGGTAAGTTTAATTGTGTTCTGTCTTTTTAATTTAAATTATGGGCCTCATTACGAGGTCGGCAGTAAGGGTTGTCGGCGACCTCGAAACACCAAATCCGCATGACTTACCGGTGCCAACAGCACATTACAAGTCCTGGTGGAGCGGGAAGTCAGGCGGGGGATTCAGTGAGTCCCCATTCCCGATAGGACTCCACTGGAATGGGGACTCGGAAGTACCGGCACCATTGTTAATGGTGCCAGTATATCCATGACAACTCTGCCTACTGGGGCCGTTGCGTCCGGCAGGGACAGACCTGCCAGGTTCTGTGGCGCCAGCAGGCAGACTTGTAGTGTGGTGGTCCGGAAACAAGAGTGCCTGTAAGCTTACTGGGACCCTTTCTTCCGGACCGCCACACTCATAATGAGGCCAATAAATGCTTGCATGCTTGTGATTTTATGTGAATGAATGCACATGGTGTGCATGAGAGCCTAATTGATGTGTGCATGTTCTGTAAATGTGTGTGTTTGTTTGTTCATGCATTTATTATTTAAATATGTGTAAGGATGCATAGATGCTTGAGTTATGAGTGAGTGTATGATTAGTGCTTGCGTGAATGAGACAGAGTGCTTGCAGTGTGTATGTTGTCTAAATGTGTAAATGTGTGTGTATGCTCATGTATTTATTATTTAAATATGTGTATGGCTGCATGTCTGCTTGTGTTATGAGTGAGTGCATGATGGGTGCTTGTGTGAATGAGAGAGCGAGTGCCTGTTCTGTATATGTTGTGTAAGTGTGTGTGTGTGTGTGTGTGTGGGTGTGTGTATGTGCTGGTACGAGATGATTTTGGCGAGGGGGGAAGGAGGTTTGTACAACAAAGGAATTTTACAAATGCCTTTGTTGCACAACACCCCTCACCACAGGCCGAAACAACTCTTTGTCTGAGGTCCTGTGGGGCCCAGGGGACAGGGATGGTATTCTTTTACTGGACATCTATGATACCCCCAGCACCTTGCATACACACATAATCACTTTTATTGTGTGTGTGTGTGTTTGGTGCTGTGGGGTCCAGGAACAGGCATGATATTTTATTAACTGGACATCTACGATAGATGTCTAGTAAAAAATACCATCCCCGCCCACTGGTCTCCCAGAGCCTGGCATACACACATAACCACATTAATTGTGTGTAAGGAGCCTGGGACCCAGGGGAGAGGCGCGTCATTTTATTTACTGGGAATATCTATGTAGATGTGCAGTAAAAAAAACATGCTTACCACAGTGCCCCCCAGCCCCTTGCATACACACAATCACATTCATTGTGTGTGTGTGAGGCACTGAGGCCCAGGGGGCAGGCATGGCATTTGTTACTGGGTATGTCCAGTAAAGAATGCCAGCCCAGTCCACTGGGATTCCTAGAGCCTCATATACAATGTTAAGGCTGACCCCTAAGCCCCCAGCACCTTGCATGTAAACACAATTGATTACATGTGCATGTGAGGCACTGGAGGGCAATAAGAGAAGGAATGACATTTATTAATGGGATGGATGCCCAGCAAAAGATACCATGACTAGCCCCCCAGAACCTCACAAGCACACAATTAATGTGCCGGGCATGGCAGTTTTTCCCTGGCATCTATGTCCAATAAAAGAGGTCATGACGTACCCTGGAACCCCAGCTCCTGACATGCATCTGCCCCCTCGTCCCCCCAGCACCTCGCAATCAGACATAATTACATTCATCATTAATGTGATTATATCTAACTGCAAGGCGCTGGCTCACCATGGAGCAGGCATGGTATTTCTTAATGTGCATGGTTGATAAACGAAGCATGATTAGTGTTATTATGAAGCTAGACTTGCATTTTAATGCATCCAGTCTAGCCATTTCTTATTGTGGTATGCCATTTTATATTGGGCAGCTTTGATAATGCAAGCAAGATCAGTGGTATTATTCTTTCTGTGGCATAAAATTGTGTATTGGGCATCTTTGATAAATCAAACATGCTATGTGTTAATATGCAGCTAAACTGGCATTTCAATGCAGCCAGGCTAGCCATTTCCTATTGTGGTATGATATTTTGTATTATGCATCTTTGGTAAAGCAAGCATGATAAGTGTTATTAAGAAGCAAGACTGGCATTTTTTTGCAAGCAGTCTAGCCATTTCTTACTGACGCATGACATTTTGCATTGGGCATCTTTGATAAAACAAGCAGGATCAGTGGTATCACTCATACTGTGTCATGATATGTTGTATTAGGTATCTTTGGTAAAACAAGCATAAGTGTTAGTATGTAGCTAGACTGGCAATGCAGCCAGTCTAGTCATTTCCTATTGTGGTATGCCATTTTGTATTGGGCATCTTTAGTAAAGCAAGCATGATAAGTGTTATTAGGAAGCAAGACTGTCATTCTTATGCAACCAATCTAGCCATTTCTTACTGAGGCATGACATTTTGTATTAGGCAGCTTTGGTAAAACACGCATAAGTGTGAGTATGTAGCTAGACTGACATTCCAATGCAGCCAGTCTAGTAATGTCTTATGGTGGTATGACATTTTGTATTGGGCATCTTTGGTAAAGCAAGCATGATGAGTGTTATGAGGAAGCAAGACTGTCATTTTTATGCAACCTGTCTAGCCGTTTCTTACTGAGGCATGACATTTTGTATTAGGCATCTTTGCTAAAACAAGCATTAGTGTTAGTATGAAGCTAGACTGGCATTTCAATGCAGCCAGTCTAGTCATTTCTTATTGTGGTATGACATTTTGTATTGGGCACCTTTGGTAAAAGCAAGCGTGACAAGTGTTGTGAGGAAGCAATACTGTCATTGTTATGCAACCAGTCTAGCCATTTCTTACTGAGGCATTACATTTTTTATTGCGCATCTTTGATAAAAAACAAATTAAGCAGGATCAGTGGCATTATTCTTACTATGGCATGATATGTTGTATTAGGCATCTTTGGTAAAAACAAGCATGCGTGTTATTACGTAGCTAGACTGGCATTCCAATGCAGGAGGTCTAGTCATTTCTTATTGTGGTATGACATTTTGTATTGGGTATCTTTGATGAAGCAAGCATGATGAGTGTTATGAGGAAGCAAGACTGTCATTTTTATGCTATTATGTAGCTAAATTGTCATTTTAGTGCAACCAGTTTGGACATGTTTTCATACTTTGGCACGCATTTTTAAGGGTAAAGCCAACTGGAGTATGTTCTTACGTGGGATACTGCCATATATTGGCAGAACAAACATGGACATGTTTTCTTATAGTATCATTACTGAAGATGCTCTGAAGATCTAACTTGGAATTGTAATTAATTGTTTTTTTTTTTTATGAAATAGGAAACTATTTGTGTTTTTCTAACTAAATCATTATTTAAAAAAATAAATAGTATCGTTACTGGCATTATGCACAAAGCAAACATGAGTATGTTCTTATATGAGAATAATAGGGTATAATGGTGCAGTCAGCATGGAAATGTGTGGGCACAGTCAGTGTGAAAATGTATTATACTGGCACATATTGTGGGAAAAGGCATCATGAAAATGTGTTGGAGAAATGCTCCTCTGCACTGTTGGTGACTTGCATCTATTGGATTTTTTTCATGAGTTAACCTACAAAACCCAATTGCAAACTGTCTGGCTTTTTACCCAATTGTTCTCAAAAGTGTGCTGTAAATTGCATAATTTTCACCCATTATTTTAAAAGAATTCTCGGGGGGAGAACCCCCCCATAACCCTCCTTGAGTGCTCCGGTCTTGGTCGCTACTGTTGGTCGCTTTGGCATATCTGGGGAAAATATTTACGCTCATCCAGTTAAATAATTCACAAGCCTCCACTGCCTTTCCCACAACTAAAATCATGTGTTTTCCTTTACAGACTTCTGCTGTGTATTTTAATTGTAATCACCCATTAATTCCAGAAAGGTGACTTGTTGGTCCAACTGCGACCAGGCCCACATGTGCCGTCCTTATTGTTCGTTGTACCTTTGCCTCTCCTCTCCCAGAAACCTGAAATGACTCGCTGGCGTGAGGCCCATAACAAATTGCAATAAACAAACTGACCGCAGTTGCCCAAAAACTACTGATGGAAAATGTGTTTCACATTGCATATCAAATATAGTGGACATCATGGTGAACTTGAATACTGTTACTGCTGCTGGCAACGGCATTAGCAGCTCGGTACTCGAGTTAAACCCTCCAGATTCTGTGCTTGTGCTACTCCCCATTATGGCGCCCATAGGACCCCATTGGGATTTGGAGGAATTACTTTGAGTGATAATTCTGTCATCAGTAAATCCTTCATTGGTCGGGAAGAAACCTCCATCCACGTACTGGAGATGTTTCCTATAACCTGTCTCCATGGTTGCAGTATGGAGGTAGTTTAGTTAAAAATAGTGGTAAACCCATTTCACCCTCTTCTTTACTTCTCCACCTTACTCATAATGTGGGCAAATAAGTAGACCAGAGGCAACACTGGGGCTAGAAGCAGCGAGAGTTGCACGTTCCTCATCCCCTCTCTTCCTCCGTGTGTTGTTCTGAAGGCTTACTTAATCATTTTGTATATGTTGGTCTATTATTGACACTCTTGCCATTAAAGAGTCATCCTGCTATATTGTTTCGGGTCTATGCAGCTACCGGACGTCCTGTGATCTGTTCCTAGCTAACCAGCGTCAATGGGCCTCATTCCGAGGTTGGTTCTAGTCATGGCGCTATTAGCGCCATGACTAGCACCATTACCGGTACTGTGTCCGCCCTGATTCAATGGGGATTTACCGGTCTAGTCCGACCTTTGCAGGACAGGTAAGTCCCATTGAAAATGTCAATCCCCATACCCATTTGAGCCCCCATAGGGCTCAATGGGAATGGGGAGGGTGCTAATAACGGTACCGTAAATTACGGTACCGTTATTAGCTCTGAAGTCCCTTTGCGGGTCCCGTCCATAACGCCTGGTAAAAGCAGGCGTTACGGATGGGGCCGCAAAGGGACCTCGTAGTAGGGCACAAAGGGATTACCGGCACTGATGTCCTTAACGGTGCCCGGTATCCCTTTGAGCCCTACTCGGAATGAGGCCCAATGTTTTCATTTTCTACACCATACTCGAAGCCCATGTTTCCCCCACTTATGGTCTGCTTCAAAGCCGAGCACTGCGCCCAAGTTGTCCTTATGAGTCCATGCATTCTCGTATTGCTCCTTTCAGCTGCATGTCTATCTATCGAATTCATGTCCTTGTAATGTCATGCTCATATTTTAATCAATCAATACACTTGTTTGTTAATCTTTCATTTTACATAAAAAGAATTTGTTATTTCGAGGAGCAGTCATTCCTTAAGCAATGAACCCAGAGCGGGGGGGGGCAGGGAGGGGGTGGCATTACCACTTCAGGTAATGCCCCCGGGCCCAAAGTTACAGGCACAAGCAAAGTGAGGGCCTTAACGAAAGCCCCGGGGCATTATCTGAAGTGGTAATGCCCCCATGCTCGTGGGGTTATGGCTATTAGTAACCCAGCCAGTAAGACCGGGGTACTGAAAAAAAAATCTAAAAAAACATGGCCACCGGGGAAGGGAAAATGAAGTTTGTTTTCCCTTTCCATGGTGGCCATTCAAAAAAGTAAAGTAAGGGAATTCTGTGGAAGGGGTGGAGAGAGGGGAGAGGGGGAAGACAACACTTACCTTGATCCACGGCGGGGGGGAAGATGACCGCCTCCAGCTGTGAGTCGGCTTGGAGCAGGGGATTATCGCTGGTAATGTCCCCATTCCGAGCCTCCTCATTGGCTGAGAGGCTGCCACCCCTCCTGCCGGGTACTAATATACATAGGTCTCTTCAGCCAATGCATTTCGGACCCATTTGACCTTATGTTAGCATACATATCCACATTTAAAAAAAATTAACACATATATCAGAAAAATAAAGAAAACACAACAAAAACAAAAGCAAAATGATATTGTTTAAACCACAACTACTTTTCAAATTAAATCTCTTACTTGCATAACAAAGTGGCAAGTATTTAAATACCTCTGTGTGCTCTGTTTTCCGAAATGACTGTAAAAGAGTAGATAAAACACCTAATTAATAAATTATTAATGTATTTTCACTAAATTGATTCAGTACTTTTAAATAAGCCATAATGTAACTGTTCGGTTACCTTTGCCTCTTTCAATTTGGCATAGATGCCCTCACGCGATGCGTTCCTATTCAGAGATAATAAGTTGGAACACACTTCCAGTTCATATGCTTCTTGCAAAATCATTGGATTTCCAATCTTCAATAGGTATGGTTGTACCACTGTCCTTGCCTGTTTCGCTGAGAGATTGTAAGCAACTTGAGTCTACAGCCGGTTATCTGGCAATGGCCATTACTGCACTAGACTTATCTGCGTTCTTTTATCTCACTAGTGGCATTACGCGTGATGTCTTCCACGTGCTGACGTCACTGTGGTGTGATGCTGAAAATGTGGTGACGTCACGCGTTGCCAATTAAACAAATCCAACATGGATCGTTGGAGCTTGTGTTTTACGCATTTATGAAAATTACAGTGTAAATCCTGTGGATGGTAAGTATGTATGTATGGATGTTTATCCATGTGAAGCATAATGGCTCAAATGTTTTCATAGAAATAAAAGAAGTACTAATGCAGCAACCAACTTGGCCTTACTGGACCATGTCCTTTACTGCAGATCTGGATAGTCAATGCATTTATTTACCATTAATATCTTGTGTTCGCTGTGATGATAGATGCACTATACAACCAAATTCACATCAAAAACATTTACATTCACATATACGTTTTGCTGCTAATAATGTTTTTGTTTACAATATCATGCCATTTTATCATTGCTAAGTTTATTCCAATTAACCTTAATTGTGATGGTCCTCATTCATGTTAGCTTTTGATCATATTCTATAGCTGGAGTGTAGATCTAGTCACCATTGTTTATCTTCCTATCTGCTAAACATTATTTTTTTATTTAATGCACTAAAGTGCCAGGTAAGCATGCATTCTTCAATCCTTAATAAACATTACAATACTAGGTTTACAAAATTCAACATCTTAGTTACAGTAATACATGAGTAACTCATTTTACAGTCCTTTTCATGTCATGGTTAAGTAAGTTACAAGTAGCACAGGCAAATAATTTCCTCATGTATCCCATTTGGCCATTAGGAGTCCAAACGTTTGATCCAAAAGGTTTCTCTCTATTCCAGTCTCAATGTTAATTTCTCATACCGTCCTCTTTAAGTGACCACTTCCACCACTTGAAAGTGGATCTGTGAAATAACATGTCTTTGGTCAATCCAATGTCTTGCCACAGAGTGCATGTTGCGTGTTCAAATGCACAATCTATGTGCGTTCCACCTCAACTTGCATGGTCTTGAACATTGTCCCACATAGCATATGCCACAAGGGCATTTAATTGTATAAATTACATGTTTGTTATCACAAGTAGCAAAAGTTTGTAGTTGTATTTTTTCGTATGTTCTGAGATATTTTATCACATTTCCTTTTGTTACAAACCTCCAGTTTGTACACTGCTGGCATGGGATCGTCCCTGTTCTTGCTGTTAATGGTGATTTTTTTATCTGTTTCAGTTTTCACTAATTGCTCTTTGATATTCCTGCTTCGTTTGTAAGCGAAGACTGGTAATTTGTGAAATAAATGTTCTACTCTCATGTCACACGTTACGGTTCACCAGTTGTTTTGAATAATTGATTTGATCATTTTGCTCTGGGTGGAATATTTTGAAACACATCCTAGCCTGGGTGTTTTCTTTTTATTTTGGGCTGATCAGAAGAGGTACTTGCTATTTCTACTCTCTCAAGATGTTCCCTTGATACTCTGACATCCTCAGGTGTGTAACCTTGAGAGACAGAAATATATTTTCCATGATAGAAATGTGTCCCTCATAGTACTGTGGGTTGCCCACTATTCTTTTGACTTGTAACATTTGACTATACAGTAAGTTCCTAATAAGGCTTGGTTGATGGAAACTCAAATGATGAAGTAGGTTGTTCCCATCTGTCTCTTTTCTGAAAATATTAGTGAGATATTGATGCGATGTAGCTGTGATTTCTACATCCAAAACATTTATTTTTGTGTAGGACGTTTCGCTAGTGAATTGAATCCTTTCATCTATGGTGTTGAGGTATTCCAGAAACCACACAAGGTTCTCTTTCAAGCCTACCCATATTCCAAAAATATCATCTATGTATTGTAACCAAAATGTTAGATAGTTACGCCAGATTGGGTGGCCTAGTACATGATGTTTCTCGAACTTGTACATAAAGCAATTCGCGTAAATTGGCGCCATGGAGATACCTGAGACTTCTAGAAAAAGTGTACCTTTACATTGAAAATCCAACTTTCAGCAATAAATTCTAATAACATCATGATGAAATCTTTTGATGCCTTCATGTCTCGTTCGCATTATGATTTATTTATTAGTACTGAATCAAATTAATGACAAGACATGAATTATTTAGTATATAGGTGTTTTATTTACTCTTTCACAGTAATTTCGGAAAATGGAGCACAGAAAGGTATTTACACATTTGCCACGTTGTTGTGATATGATATGATATGATAGTTTATTTATATAGCACCTACACACAATGTGTTTCAAAGCGCTTCAAGGCAAGGGAGGGAACAAGGGAAAATTCCCTTGTTCCCTTCCCTTTCCTTCCCCTTACCTCCTCCTACCCTTCTCCACCACTCCCCCCCTATCCACTCCCACTCCCCTTTTTTTCTCCCTATCCCCTTCAGTTAAATGCTCTTCTCACTGTTTTGTTGATTGATTCATAATGTAATTGCTTCAACCGTTATATTGTTTGTTTTATGTATTATCTTGTTCCATTGTACAACGCTTTGGTGTAAGGCGCTTTATAAATCAATAAATACAAATACAAAATACAATGACATTCTTAAAGGCCATGAAGAGTAAGGATGTGAAAGTAACTATCGTACTCGGCCTGATGACATTTCAGATAGTGCAAGTGCTAAGACATAGATAAGGAAGGGAGGGGGAGAGTGGGGAAGAAATGGAAACAGATAGGGGACTACTGTACTAGGCCTGACAACATTTCTAGTAGAGCCGGAGAAAAACAAAAGGTGAGGGAGAGGAGTGCAGAAAGGGAGGGGAGGAACAAAACAAGCGACTATCATACTAGGCCTGATGACATTTCAGATAGTGCTGGAGCGGGAGTGGGGAGGAAAAAAACAGTAAGGGGAGGGGGGAGGAGACAGACGAGGTTGATATTATACTTGGTCCAGGGACAATTCTGATAGTGTAAGTGCATAGAAGAAAGTAAGGGGAGGAGAATGGAAAAGGGAGAAAAGAAGAGGAGGAGAGAACAGAGTGTAAGCAATCAAAAAGAGTGGAGAAGCAAGAGGGCAGAGCGAATACAATTGCAGACGTCAGTAGTAACACATAATGTTGCAAGCCAAGATACAAGATTAAGTTGGGAACAGCATGATTCAGGGCCACCGTGTGTACAAGATGCAAGTAAGAGATTACATTTAAAAAGTAGTTGTGCTTCTAACAATATAATTTTGCTTTTGTTTTCATTTTGTTGTGCTTTTCCTATTATCCTGATATATGTGTTCATTTTTTAAATTTGAGTATGTATGTTAACAGAAGATCAAGCCCTGAAGACGGACACATGTGTCCGAAATGCATTGGCTGAAGAGACCTATGTATATGAATGACTGTTTCTCGAAATCACAAATTGTTTTTACATAAAATGAAAGTTTGACAACAAACAAGTGTATCGTTTAATATATGACCATGAAATTATAAGGACATGAATGGATAGATAGACATTGCAGCTCAGTGGAGCAATACAAGAAAACATGGACTCCTAAGGACAACTTGGGCCAGTGCTATGGTTTGTACTCTAGTGCCTTATGTTTCGAATACCAGTATTTAATATCACTAACTTATAAGAGGTATATGTTAACTTCTCAAAGGAGAGACCATCCCAGCCTATATTCTTCTCTGCTTCAAAGCCTGCCTCTTTTATCAGGGACTGGCCAAGGTTGCCCTACATTTATTGGTCGAATTTCACACTAATACCACTTGCATAATATACGGGTCTAGTGCGTTAATATCATTGTCAATACCATTGGTGAGAGGATCAAACAGGGCTATATACTGGCCCCTCGCCTGTTTTCTTTTTATACAAATTCACTCACCAGGATTCTTGAAGGAGTGACACATAAAGCCTGCCAAAATTCCTGTACGCCGATGGTGTGACTCGCAGGATACCCCATTAGCCATTTGGGGGCTTGTCACGATGTACACAGACAGTATAGTAGAGAAAGGTCCACTGTGGGATTTATTTAAATAAGATGCACCTGGGTTTGCGTGCCAAGTATGCAAAAACACAATTGACAGGGGGTGCTGGTCTTGCAAATGCAAATCATTTTACTATCTTGGTACTTGATAACAAAATAATATCACTTGGAAAGTCCATGGGTCTGATTCATGGAATAGCTAGCGTGGTGCTGCGCGGGTGGTTCCATGTATACGTGTCATTTGGGGCAGATGTGGGCATGCAAGGGACTGCCTGCTGGCCGTCCCTCGTAACGACCAATTTTTTGCACGTTCTTCCCCATTTTCTGTGTTTCGCCCCCTTCCCAGCCCTCTGCACAAGCCACGCCCACACTCTGCGTGGAATCTCACGCAAGGCGCTCAACGGCTCGCACAGACGTACCAGGCCTGCGTGAACTCCACGCAAGTCCCAAGGCAGTCCTGCGCATTCTGTTCCATGAATCGACGAAGGCCGATTTGCGCACCGTTTGCCTTGCAAGTCCCCTATTTCACACTAAATAATTCCATGAATCAGGCCCTTAGTATTGAGAAGATCAATACTGACTCGTTTCAGACTTGGACTTTCACATTTGAGTACAGTTATGTGGCATGAGTTGGTAATCAATTGTAGAAGGGTATATGTGGTTGCAATCCATTTTAATTAAGGCAACTGTGGGCCTGATTCATGGAACGTTTTCCTATGGGATTGTGCCATTATAAAACACTTCCATGAATCAGGTCCTGTGTGTTCTTTGTTTTTTTTTACCATTTTACAAAGAAATCAAGCCCCAACGCCTAGCCACTTTCCTTCGGAATAGAGAACTCATGCAACGCAGACTGTCCTTGTTTTTTATCATATCATCAGATATTTCTATGTGGTTAAATCAATTCTCAGGGCGTTGCTAGCCTGGGGAAACGTTATTATTGAACTTGGTAATTGTGGGCTGCATTCCACTTGACCCTATTCTTTTTTTATGTGATATATGAGTTTTGCTGAGATATGCTCTTAACTGTTAATATTAGGTGGAATGTGCAAAAGGCTTTGCATGTTCTGGTCCCTCTGTATTAACAGATGGACATCTTAAATGCAATGTAATTCATGGATCGCGTTGTTTGTTTTATTGTGCTGCTATATTCAAGTGAATGTTGATATTGTTATTTTCCTCTTTTGCACGTCCATTATATTGGTCTACAGGCATTTCATCCCCCCTCCCACGTTTATAATGGCCCTCATTACAAGTCAGGCGGTGGACCATGGTGCTATTAGCACCATGGTCCATGCCGGATTCCGCCATGGTGGATGGCGGAATTACCGCCCCATTCCAAGGTGAGTGGGGCGGTAATTCCCCATTCACCATTTGCCCTTCCCCATTTTTGGCCCATAGGGCATAATGGGGATGGGGAAGGCGCTAATTACGGCACCGTAAATTACGGTGCCGTAATTAGCACCAAGGTGGCTTAGCGCCTTGGACTTTAACGCCTGCAAAAAGCAGGCGTTAAAGTGTGAATCAGGCGTTAAGGGTTTAACGGCGCTGCAGCCTTTTACGGCGCCGTTAACCCCTTAACGCCTGACTTGTAATGAGGGCCAATGAGCTGTTTGGCCAATGCAACTTGATTGGAACACCATTATACCTCTATCTAAATATGTGGCGTGTGCAGGGGTGAGACAAGGAGGCGGAGAGGGGGGCCGGCGGGGGCGCGGGAAGGTAGTTATTGCGGGACAGCCCCATTATCAGAGACAAAAGAACGATTATATGGAAACACTGCAATTGCCGCTACCAAGAGACTGAAACATTGCAGCGTCATATGCTGAGCTGAACATGTTGTCTGTGTTTAAATTGAGCTTCTTTTATGGAACTCCTAATTCTGCAAAATAGCTGATGTGCTAATAAGGGCGTCTTTTATGTTTACTCTTGTTACAGTCTAGAAAACAAATGTTCACAAGACATAAAAGAAAAAAAAGGACACAGGTTACATTATGCTCAATTCAGGAATAAAAAGAAAATGAATAAGACACAAAAGAAAGATGCTAAGAAGCCAGAAAATACATATGAAAGGCTAAAATCATTACAATCGATCAAGTATATGTTGTTAATCGAGAAGATCATCCATGTATTTACCAAAGGTGAAAAAATAAAGAATAATGTAAATTATTGTTTTCATGCTTGGCTCAATGAAACTCAATGTTTCCAAAGTCCTTATTACAGTCATTGTTAAGCATCTTTCATGGATCTATGTGATTATTGCAACCACTATTATCACGACGGCCGAAAATGCCGACTTTTTATTTATTTATTTTTTAATCCCCCCACTTATACCACATACATATGCGAGGGAGACCCCTGCACCCCCCAATAGTACCATTATATTACATCCCCCACATATATATGGTGTAAGTGGGAGGGGTCTTAAAAATACCTCATTCATAACCTGCTATTAATCTTTGGCTTCTTCATTTGTCAGTGCTAGGGCTTTGTTGCTTGCAATCATTTCTTAATCAAACAATCATGAGTGAAATATCAATAAGTAAACACGTGCCACGTGTATAATGATAACAATATTCTTAAGCTGATTGCTCATAAAGCGCTTCACGCCATATCCCGGACACGTATATGTGCAGTAAGAGCTGCTGACGTAATGGCAATCAAAAGGAGGAGGGCCTGAGTCAGATGCAGAAGCAAACACTGCCATATTCTTTCAGTCTTTCACAGGTGTTTTATTATTTGCACAGCATTGGCATGTAGGTATTCATGCAACCCTGGGATGCTAATGACGTGCAGGCCTTTGCTACCTAAAACCGGTGACGTCACACCAATGACTGATGCTTTCCCGCCTCCCAGTTGGAGAAGCGTGCAAAGCAGCGCAATCCGACATAGACCTGCTAAGCTGCCTTTCTCATGCCATACCCTGACAAAAATGAAGGGTGCGGTGGGTGTGGGGGCGAGGGGTGCATGGGTGTGCTACTTGCGCTGCTTTATTTATTTATTTATCTTTGCGGGGGAGTGGCCACAACAAAATGAACACCGGAATCAGCGGGTGAAAGGGAGCGGGTAACGAGTGATAATAGCATTTGAAAAACTCCCTTGTCAACAATGTTTCAGGGATGGAAAATCAAAAAACATCAAGGGGAAGGAAGGGAGTAGGAGGCGAAAATCAAGAGCGCGTGGGGAGGCAACCCCATGAAAAAATGGAGAAAAAATCAAATGTCTTATAGACAAAGGGCCTGATTTACAAAACCTATTTCAATGGGGTTTTCCCACTAAAAATGCTTTGTAGGCGCCAAGATTCTTTTTTTAAAATCAATTAATCAAACATGCAGTGTATTCTAATGTACATATATATATATATATATATATATATATATATATATGTATATTATTTATTTTAATTCATATCACTTTTGTATTTTTATATTTTGTATTCTCATTGTGTGCAATGCAAACATTTTCAATATCTCATTTATACAAACATCAACTGTATGCAAGAAAGGGGGTAGAACAGATGTGAAAATAAAGGGCGAGTGTTGGCCTGAACAATGTCAGCCTAAGTGCCTAGAAATATCACCTAACTTACCACAAACCTAACTATTAGTTAAAAACACATGTACCCAAGTATTTGCAATTGCTTGACCCATAGAAAACTACATTGATAGATATACGTTTCAACCCTACAGCATTACTTTAGGGTTTAGGGTCTTCATCAGGACGACTCTCCCTGTTGTTTTTGTTTCCACATAAACTCATTTGGGTCCTCTTCATGAATCATTAATCTACAATATGAGTTGCCCACTTTGGTTAAATTTACATATGCAATTGGTTTACAGTTCCTGCTTGTTCTTTGTCATATTGAAATCTTCAGTCATTATGTTGCGTCTGCGAAAGAAAAATCATGTGTTATTACTTACTAATTTAATAGAAATGTCTGTGCGCCACATTTGATGAAATGATGTAAACCGTCTATCTTTTAGTCATTTAGCACTCACGTTTTATATTGTTATCCTTCCCATATTGCTTCATAAACACTTCTGTTGACGCTAGTGTCTGTAGAAATATGTGTATGCCAATAACGTCTTTGATGATTATTCATATACTTTTATTTAATGAAATGGGTTGACGTGATTTCTTCTCACTTACTTTTATCCCTAGTGCTCATGCAATTCACTTGTGCTTCTATCTCCATTCTGGTATTCACATATTAAAGGCCACTTCATTAACCACAATCTGTTGGAAAATATATGTATATGGGGGTCATTACGACCCAGGCGTCAAGGGGTTAACGGTGCCGTAAAAGGTTGCGGTGCCGTTAACGCCTTACTACGAGGTCCCTTTGCGGCTCCCGACCTTAACGGCTGGTCTGGACCAGCCGTTAAGGTAGAGACCCGCAAAGGGACCTTGAAGGTAATTACGGTACCGCAATTTGCGTTACCGTAAATACCGCCTTCCCCTTTCCCATTGAGCCCTATGGGGCAAAAATGGGAATGGGGAAGGGCCAATGGTAAATGGGGAATTACCGCCCCCCAACCTTGGAATGGGGTGATAATTCCCCATTTCACCATGGCGGAATCGGTAAATTACCGCGTTAACCATGGCTCTAATAGCGCCATGGTTAACGCCGGGGTTGTAATGAGGGCCAATGTCTCTAAATTTCAAATTTAGGTACATGTGCGGGTAGCATAAATACTGATGCTGCTCTCTCTGTACTGCCTAATCACTTACTTCATCTGCTGTCCTTTCGGACGGCTCTGGTCTCCCTTGATGAACAGATCCTGTTAAATTGCTTTCTGTCTTGTCTGGTTCTTTCCTATTAAGCTCCCATTGCTTTTCTACTTAGGGTCTTTATTTGAAAGTGAGACACAGCACTCACATTGTCGCGTCTTCATTACAGCCAGTTATGCGTTGCGCCCATATATACATTAGGTAACTCTAGAGCGTTACATTCATTATTGTGAACGTGTATTATTCAGTGGCCATCTTTATGTACAAATACCACTCAAACACTATGAGTACTCTTAGGCGGCCATCTTACAGAGTATTCTCAGAAAATGGTGACCATACTGTAATCACCTATTTCTCTTTAGATGTTCTCTTATGGGTATCTCCAAACTATTTTCACAAGCTCTTGCCAGGTTTTTCTCTGTGGGTGTTGAAATCCCATAATTGGGTCTCAGCTGATAATGTGTCCAAATCTGTGCCTTGCATGTTAAATATATACACACATTTATCGATGTGCATTAAATGCTATTTCAGTTAATTTGTGGAAATCGTTTGTGTTTTAGCACACAATTTAGACCAGATTTAAACTGAAGTCCCTCATGCCTGACTTGTAGCCAGACTGAACCATTGGATCTGTTCATTTGACACAGTTGTGTGGGGTGTTTAACCGATAAATCCATCTTTGTTCTCTAAATAGTAGGAGATTTCCAATATTGCCACCTCTTGGGCTTGTCAAAACCTTTTCTATTACCCATCATTCACATGTATCGGGATTAATTCGGGGACCGGGTCCTTTAAGACGAGATAACAGTATCTGAGATGGATGGGGATGCAGATCTTACTCATACATCAATAATCAGATCGACTCAGGAAGTTGGCAAAAGTCAAGGCTGTTTTAATAACAAGTCTTTAAAACAGGGAGTACAATGGACAACAACGGACGCCACACAGCTAGCTCAACGAGTTCTCGAAAACATATCCTAAACACCATTCTTTTATCCTAAACATTTGTCATAAGTGATGTCACTCTACATGGCAAATAAGAAAACCTACTAGGGGTTGTGGTTGGTCAACGGGGACCATCTACATATACTTTCTATGGGATAGAGGGACGTGATTGAGTCTCTAAGATCAGGTGGACAGTTAAACCCACCCCAAGTGCAAGTCATCTTCCGTGTCAGACTAATACACGACATACTATTGGCTTCTCAAACTATAGGGCTCCTTAATACGTGGCCCTCTATAATTGGAAGGTACGCTTGTACCCTTCTCGAATATTCCACTTGCTTGCAGCACACAAGCTGGTGGTGGGGGTTTGACCTGGTCATGCCCACCCAATTATCCAACATCCATCATCACTCCTACGGTCTGCCATTCAATTAGCTCCTTTGAACTGAGGCTCACTATACCTGAAATAAAAGGGAGTTTGGCATGGCCTTATCTTCTGTTCTCGGTGTAACTCGCCCGAAGTCTATTTTCATCATACAATGTGACTGGAGACCACGTTGTTGAGCTCTTCATTGTATTTAATACTATGAAATGAAGAAATCTTGGCACCCTCAGTGACTTTCATTCCACCTCAAACAGGAGCTCAGCTTCCTTCTCACGTTATTGTATCTTCTTGAGTACATGGCAAGGCTCTCAGAGGCCCTCACTCTTGACACTGGGCCAGGCAAGCCTTACTCAAATCTTCCTTCGCCGTCAGCTATTCTTATTCTGCTGTGCCACACTTCCAGCCCTTTCATTCACGGTGTCCAAGTCAGCTAAATTGTGTTGTGGAGCATCCAGATTCTATATATTCCTATATATGTGTAAAGTGGTGCATCCTCTGCAATATAGTCACTACATAGCCAGCCTTATGATTACTTTGTCTACTTCCGTTACTGCGTCTGGACAATTGTAAAATGATTTTGCATTTTCTTCAGTGCTTCTCCGCATGTGCAATCTTCATTTCACTCCTGAAATGTTGCTCACTTCACTACTTCGTCATCAGATGTTATAAGGTCTGCCTTCTTTCTTCATTTGCATCTCTTCTGGGTGCGTCACGTTTGCTTCATGTGATGTCACCAATCCTCCCTTTCATTCATTTTCACACTTCTTCCGGAATTTCCTTCAGGAGACCGTAATTTCTTCGTGGATACATGTAGGGTTTTCTCAATGGTTACCTTGTTTCAAGGACTTTTCGCGGTATAGGCACCATTATTAGCTTAGCGCATGTCGCAATTTCCGGTTGCCAACATATAGGCAGAATAGTAGCGGAACTTCCGGTAGAGGTACTTGGCTTCTCCTCTACAGGGGCTACTCCCTTTAAGCAGAAAATGTAGTACACGTGGTTTGGTGTTGTCTTTTCTACCCAGACTGGAACAATGTACTTCTATTCTGGTGGCTATTTTTCTGGTGGTCATCCCTATCTATAAATATGAACAGGGGCATTTGATGGCATACATCACTTGTTTAGTTTGACCGTTTGAAAAACGTCTCAGTTCCCACGCAAAATTAGTATAACTGGATGATTTGGTCACTTTTGTGCAGCTACAGTTCACTCATTGTCCACACGGATAATATCCGAACATGGTTTGCATTTCCCATGAAAGGGGTCCTCTGATCAATTCCTTTGGTATTTGATATGTTTTTACTAGAGTTTGTCCAATGCTTTGCCCCTTCTTAAAAGCAAAAAGGGGTTTAGGTAGTTTTTGTTTGGCTATCTTAATCAAGTGTGAATTTCTCACAGTTCGTTTTTTGATCTGATTACTTATGTGAGAATGTGGTCACGCAAAGTAATGTATTTTCCAGTTGCGATCTCCGGGTACAGTATAGCAAAGTCTCCCGGGTTTGCATACCATGCTCGTCTGTAAGTGTCTGGGGATGATAGCTCAGGGGCAAAGTGCTTGCTTTGGCAGCACACTAACACAGAGCAATACTGGTTCGATCCGCGGGTCCGCGCTTAGAAACCTCTGGGTATTAAGGGTGTTATAAATAACCAATTACAATAAGCTTGGTAAATGGCTCTTTTAGGATACCCACGAGCCTTCCATTTTGCTTTTGATTCATTTGCGCGGCATTCAAAGTCTTTTTGTTTTGCTGAACAGTCGCTTCGAACTCTAAGGAACGGACCCACAGGTCGATTTGTTTTGTGGCGTATTGGATGGCAACTAATGAATTGAAGTCACGTGTTCCTGTCCGCAGGTTTAACATATAAATCTGTGACCAATTTACCACCGGGATTCTTTGGCCCAAAGTCATGGAAGGTTTAGCGCGGTTCAAAGGGACTTTGCACTGCCAACAAACACGTTGAACCGGACCTTATTCACAGAGCGGTGCAAAGTGTGTTTTCGCGGAGCAAAGTCACTTTGCACTGCAAAATGACTCTTTGCACTGCGCTAAATAGGCCTTTTTCTAAATGTAGGCCCATTTAGCTCAGTGCAAACAGCACTCCTTGCAGCGCTATGTGAATTAGGCCCGGTTCAACGTGTTTGTTGGCAGTGCAAAGTCACTTTGCACCGTGGTGAACGTTCTATAATTAGCCGCTGTGCGCCAGATTCATGGAATTTATTGCACTACTGAAAAGTGACTTTTGCACTGCCGACACAAACCCATATCCATGGACCTGTGCAACGTGTATTTTTTCAGTGCAAAGTCAGTGTAAAGTGATTTTTGCAGTACAAAATGACTGTGGACTGACTTTGCACTGCAAAAATACACTTTGTATAGTTCCATGAATCAGGGTTTGTGTAGACAGTGCAAAGTCACTTTTCAGCAGTGCAAAGTCACTTTTCAGCAGTGCAAAGTCACTATTCAGCAGGGCAAAACATTAATATGGTTTCTATCAGGGGAGTTGCTAGGTCTGGAAAAGACCTGGGGCTACGCTGATATTGGAACTGTTGGGACTGGGGGCTAGCTAGTCTTTTGGCTGTAGCTCCTGAGATTCTATCCAGGGCTACAACCAATAGATCAGGGGCTTTAACCCCCTTAGCCCCCCCCCCCTAGCAACGCTCCTGGTTTCTATCCCAGAACATGTTACGTTACAGTTCTGTTCGTGCAACCAGATTTTGAACAAGGGGGAGGGAAGGATCCGGGGAGCGGGATAATGATGCTATTTGATATTGAGGGGGCTACATCACAAAGAATACAGATGGGGGAATCTGTTGCCCAATGACAACAACTTAACGTTTTCATTCTCAGTGTTCTCGGTGTAAATATCGCATATGGCCCATTTTTACCCGCAAGTATAATGCCATTACAATGATGCACGCAAAGCGATGGAGGGTGGCGCAGCAGCAACACACTCTCACATTTCACCGATTACAATGTATCAGGAGGCATTGCGCGCCCCTAACGCGCCCACGTGCCTTTTGTCTGGGCTCTGCACGGGAGGGGCTACCCTCCTTCCCGTGTTCGCCTGGATCATCCTGTCATAGGAGAGCCGGAGTGCGGGCAATTAGTGCCGCTTGTGTGATTAGATGCCTGAAAACAGATACGCTGTTTCTTCATTGTTGTTGCTCTTATGGAATTGTATCTGGGCGAGGGTTGAGTTCGAGCAGACACGGTGGGTGACTGCGCAGTCCTCCCCGGTCCCGCTGATTTATGGAGAGCACGTCCTGAAAGCTGAATGCATTATATTAGCAGCGCAATATCCGCCTTCCAGTAAGAACAGGCCGCTCGCATCTGCGCACTCGAGACAGACAGAATCGCTGATTGGTTCAGAAGGCATTGCGCTTTTATACGGTAACTACGGGAAAAGCTACTTTAGTCCTGCGCGCTGTATTAGTTGGGACAGCGAGCTTCATTTCCAGCTGAGTGCCACTTTTGCATATGTACCTGAACGCAGGGCTGGCCTTAGCACTGCCAGCGCCCCAGCCGAGTCAACAAAATGTGGGGGCAACTGTGGTGTGTCAACCAAATGTGGCCCCCCAATTTCGTGCTTCATCACCGTTTTAAGGGGACGGGGGGCATATTTAAATAGAGCGCTGCTGCAAAACTAGCAGAGGCTCTGTATTTTATTAAGTGATTCAATCCCTGCTCCACGCTGCAGCAGGGAGTTAATCGCTTCAATGGAGCTCGGGCTATCAAACCAGCATCAGGCTGCCGGCCCCATGCTGGTTTGACAACTGCGCCCTTTTGTGATAAAATGCACCTTGCTCTCGTCGAGAGCCCTTGAAAGACTCCCCCGCGCTGGCATGGCGGGGGTTAATGGCAGGGCACCCCGGTTAGTCGACCAGGTGGCCCTGCCCTAAGGCCGGCCCTGCCTGGACGCACGTATCAGAATTTCCGGAATCCGTGTGACCCCACTGTGTTTCACACTGAAATGGCCTTCCAATGCTGTCTATATGGCGAATTGTAACATTTTTTCAGTACTAAATTTCACAGGGTTGCTTGCCAGTAACTGCCATACACCGCAGGCAACTTGACAGGAGGCATTGAAACTACCACAAAGAGCTGCAAGGGCAAAGGCCCCATTGTCTGGTACCACAAATTACTACTGCAGCATAAGACTTTATTACTCGACACCGCAGACAACTGCATGGTCCCAGGGGTCATGATCTGCCACAACAGACGAGTACCTGTGCAGAAGGCACATAGCCCGCCCACCACACATGACTGCATTCATCTCTGCCACGAGACTAAAATGCTCTCTGGGCACAGGGCTTGAGACATTACCTACCAACAAATAGCTTTGATGGCATAGTTCACGTAACTTCCTACCCAGGTATTTGCCTGGGCAAGGGACCTCTGCCCACCATCATAAAGAGATTCACGTGCTCGGGCTGCTTAGCTGGCATCACATGCACTTTACTGAGCCTCCTAAACTATCGCCTTGCATACCAACCATATAGACCTACTTATACACAGGATATTGAGACATCGTCTGCCTCCTCAGGGAACTAGCATAGTACAGTTGTTGTAAGGAGTCTTAGATCGTAGTAGTTACATCAGTGCTTAGTAATTTATATGTGTGCCACCGTACTTTACTAGCCACTTGTGTCTCGAACACGCAAAAAAAGCAATACCACGGCCTGGGCATAGATTGCGAACAATGGTACTGGTAGTTTGTTATGGAACATAACTTGATGGATGGAAGATTTTGAATTATTCATAACCATTGTTATTGCTCAGGGAAACCCTGCGTACCACTGTTTTAGTTCCATCTATGCCTGTGCAGAAGGGATCCGTAATATGCAAATCAGCTTTGATCCCAACACCAATGGGAGCCGTCTAACCTGGACTTCTAGAGCATCTGCACCACAACTCAAGGAACCTCATCCATATTTAATCGTTGTTTGGCCTCATCAGTGAGATCGACTTAGTTCACTGTGGCACAGCGAGCAAGGGACCTATGTCTGGGCACACGAATTCTCACTTTTGCAGACCAAATAACAAAAATAAGTCACAGGTAGGAGGCTTAACATTTTTCATAATCATTGGCATTGCTCTGGGTAACCTGCCATACCATTGTTTTATTCAGCCATCTGTGCAATTGCACACAGAGGCCAGCCATATGCTAATCAGTCTGCGTGCTTCCACCAATAGGAGCAGCTCTGCAACTGCAGCTTATTCCCCACC
Source organism: Ambystoma mexicanum (assembly GCF_040938575.1). Taxonomy (NCBI): domain Eukaryota; kingdom Metazoa; phylum Chordata; class Amphibia; order Caudata; family Ambystomatidae; genus Ambystoma; species Ambystoma mexicanum. Next base: position 1,102,265,868 of record NC_090930.1, on the reverse strand, counting down.
AGAGACTGACACCACCAGTGGATGCCTTCTCCATGGGCGTAATTTTAGAGGGGGGCGGCGGTGTTTGTCCCCCCAACTTTCATGACACACTATGTTGTCCCCATTCATTTGGCTGGGGCACCTTTTTTTCAGATGTCATGTCCCCCCAACATTTTCAGAAAAGTTACACCACTGGCCTTCTCACCCTCGAAGAAGAGGTTCCGAAAAGGATGTGTACATTACAACAGAGCATTTCTTCTGTATATATGTGCAACATTGAGATTGACAGAATAAAGACTTGATGGCGGACCACCATTAATGTAACAGACACCATTTATTAGCACATGGAAACCAAAAAGTGCCTTCAGTATTATATATTCCTCTTTTAATTAGATAAGTTGTCAAAGTTCCATTTTTGGTGTTGCCAAATCATAGAAGGGGTCTATAAGTTTCACGGTATCAGGTAATAATGTTCCCATACATAATGCTGCCGGGAAAAGCCATTGGCGACATTATATAATTGACATTTTGCATGGGGATGGGTTTGGGTTGAGGGGATATCCCCTGCTCCCATAAAAAAAAAAACCAGGGATTGCGGGGGTTTCCCCTGCATGTTCAATGTGATAATGCCTACGCAAAAAACGGTGACTTTTTTGTCAGGCGACATTTTTGCTGGGACAGTATTACATGGAACCAGTTTCACAGCCATAATTATGTGGCTCACTACAGCAGGCGGGTGATGTGATGCTTCAACTCCTTAGGAACATTGCACATCGTTATATTGCAGCAGCTCGCAGCATAACGAAGGCCTCATTGTGCGGGCTCAAAGTTTTTGCAAAAAGTGCATGTGCGCATGTGCCCTTTGTCCCATACTTAAGATGTGACTATCTACTCAAAAATAGGGACATGCACTGTCAAATCAAAGAGCAGACAATACATTCAGCTGACAAACTGATGGCATACTACCATGCAATTTCCCAAGCATCAGCACATGATCTATTTATTCAACAAAGAAGCAGCATAGCCAACCAAACCAAAAACAGCGGGGTGGTTCGGTGGGTGCTGCAAACACTGAATGCACTTGAGAAAGGGAGAATGCAGTTGATGCTTTGCCAAATTACTAATTCCTTTGGGTTTTAGCGTGAGAAGGCGGTGTCAGAAGTAAGCCTTTACCTCTTCTGCTTTCACTCTGGGGGGGAGAAAAAAACAAGTAAGGGGAGGAGGAGGAGACAGACTAGGTTGCTATCATACTAGGTCCAGGGACAATTCTGATAACATAAGTGCATAGAAGAAAGTAAGGGGAGGAGGGTAGGAGATAGGAAAAGAGAGAAAGGGAGAGGAGGAGAGAACAGAGAGTAAGCAGTCAAAAAGAGAGGAGAAGCAAGAGGGGAGGGTGAATACAATTGCAGAAGTCCGTAGTAACACATAATGTTGCAAGCCAGGATACACGATGAAGATGGCAACGGCATGATTCAGGGCCACCATAAGTACAAGATGCAAAGGAAATCCAGCAGGAGAGTTGAGAAAGGGAGATGCACCGTGAATCAATGAAGTCCATAAAAGTCAAATCCAGCATTTGCCATAAGATCGTGAAACCAGAATGTATCAGTACAACTCCTGCAGAAGTAGGCTGCACAGGGGACGGGGGAGAGGAGGGTAGAAGAATCAAACAAAACAGGCAACACCTGGTTCGCAAAGGGGGGGGCACACGGAACATCGAAGGGGGACCAGAGGGGGTGCGGGTGGCCTGTAGGCACAGAGGGAGTTAACACATGTTGGTGCATACTTACCTGCTCTCTGAGCAGGGGGTTGGGCCCTAGGTCCTCCTGGTCCGAACAGGTCCAAACAGGAATTGCCCTTTTCTTTGTCTGCCCTTCGCTTCGGACGTCTGGGCGAGAGACGCCCTTGATCTAAGAGTTAAGAGTAGGAAGGAAGAGGCAGGGTTAAGAAGGTGGGTAGTGCTTAGGACAGGTGATCTAGATCCACTTGCACCTGCTCACCATCTGCAAAGGAAAAGAAGCTGGAGGGCTCCTTAAGTAGGGAAACAGAGCGGCAACCAGGAAGGCACCAGGTGGGCGGGGCTTGCTAAGTGGGGAAAAGAGCGGCAAACTGGAAGCCGCCAAGTGGGCATTGCATAGGCCAGGTGACCTAGATCCAATTGCACCTGCCCCCGCATCTGCAAAGGAAAAGAGGCTGGAGAGCTCCTTAAGTAGGGAAAAAGAGCAGCAAGCAGGAAGGCACTAGGTGGGCGGGGCTTGCTAACTGGAGGAAAAGAGCAGCAACCAGGAATGCGCCAGGTGGGCGGGGGTTAGCTAGGTGACCTAGATCCACTTGCATCTCCTCCCCATCTGCAAAGGAAAAGAGGCTGGAGATCTCCTTAAGTAGGGAAAAAGAGCGGCAAACAGGAAGGCACCAGGTGGGCGGGGCTTGCTAAGTGGGGAAGAAGAGTGGCAACCTGGAAGGTGCCAGTTGGGCGGGACTTAGGCCAGGTGACCTAGTTTCACTTGCACCAGCTACCCATCTGCAAAGGAAAAGAGGCTGGAGGGCTCCTTAAGTAGTGGAAAAGAGCGGTAACCAGGAAGGCACCAGATGGGCGGGGCTTGCTAAGTGGGGAAAAAGAGCAGCAGGCAGGAAGGCACCAGGTAGGCGGGGCTTAGGCCCGGTGACCTAGATCCACTTGCACCTTCTCCCCATCTGCAAAGGAAAAGAGGCTGGAGGGCTCCACATGTGCCATATATCCATTTCCTAACTGCATCTGTGGGACATTTGGGTATAAACACACATATAGTGCATTGTTTCCTTACCAACCATTGCTATACGAGCACCTGTGGAGCACATGGTTACTGGCACACATGTAGCACCTAGATTGCTTCACAACCATTACTCATGATTATCTCTGGGAGATGCAGGTACTGGCACACATATAAATAAAATAACGAATAACAGCGAATCCCGTGTTGCTGGAAAGCTCACACCCTGATTAAACACTGTCACCAAAGAAATGTTATATCATTTTTAGAAACATGTATACGGCACCCTGACTCCACCCACACTTTTTCCCTTCTCAATTCCCCTGCACTTGCGCAATCTCAATGTCACCTGGCCTAGTAAGATCGTTGTCTCTGTCTTCCCTCTGTTCCTCCTCCCTTGCCTCGTTGTGCCTTGAAACACTTGTGTATAGGCGCCTTATAAATGCCATATCATATCATATGATATTATGATGCTGAGTCTTGTCTAGATAGTGGTGCACTGTGCCCCAGCTATGGTAACGAGACCGGGGTTTGTGGGGAAAGGAGCAAATGAAAAAGGTGCAAGCACAAGAGAAGTGGGATTAGAGTAGAAAGGAACAGAAAAACAAATGGAAAGGTAGAACGGGCTCAGGGGGTTAGGGGAAAGGTGTACGATTGTGAAAGCAGGAGTGTGTGTGTAATCATTGGTAGTGACTTAAACAAATGTTGATTCAGAGAAACAGGGAATAAAACCCACCTGTGATGTTGAGACATTTTCTGTGAAGCCAGTTTCTAGAACATTGATAATGTGCTGGTAGAATTAGTCAATGCATGGTTGTGTGATGCACTTGAGATGTGCTCAAGTGGGCCCTTGAAGAGTGGATGCTTCTTCACCAGATAACATGTTTAACTTTTCTTTCCCAGACACAAGGAGGAGAATCTAGGGGTGCCAAGCAATTGTGAGAAGTCCCAGAAGCAAGAGTTGGTGATGTCGAGGTGAATGGGGAGAGCAAACAGGGGAAAGCAGGATGAGGAAGAGGGATAATCTCCCACCTCCCACCCACAGAGCCATTCCAGTTTAGCCACTTGGTGAGGAATAAGATTGTATGAATTCATTGTAATGTTATAATTGGGAGAAAGAAATGATTTAGGGTCTACTCAACCCCCACCCTAGGTGAAACTAAATAAATATGTAGAAACAAAAAAGGCAGGCCCTAGGCTTGGAACCGTCCTTGCTTAGCTCTGTCAATTGTTGTGATATCCTAATAGTTGGTGCAAGGTCACAGGGTGCGTTTTGAGGTGAAGCCCACACCTCTTTTTAATAGGATACAGTGTTTTTCCTGGATACGTCGCAGTTTGTTGTTTTTTGAAAAAGTATAGATTTTCCACGGTTGTTTTATTTCGTGATAAGTGCAGGTTTTATTGTAGTGTGGGCTCATGGTCCCAATTGTGGTCAGCCGACACGTGTTTCGACCTTGTCGGCTTTATCAAGGCTGATGCATGTTTAAAAATTGCACCTATCTGTACAGCAGTTTTCGTTTTTGGTGACAGTGCTGAGTGCAAGTTGTGGTGACATAGTGACGATGTGAATTAGGTGAGTGTGCACAGCACATTTTTGCATTTTCAACATATTACATTTCGGTATTTGATAATAATTGTAATTACGGTTGTATTAAAAGTGATTCAGGTCAGTGATGGAGGAGGAAGAGAAAGAGAGGGGAGGAAGAAAGAGTAAAGGGTTAGATGGTTGCAGTTGGACCTGGATTGGTGCATTATTTAGGTTGGGATATCCTCTGTACCAATTGTAGAAATGGCTTGCCCCCTGTGGCGTACTGAGTTGGTTCTGAATATATCCTGTGTAATACAGCTGGGCGCTTCATAAGCCCCGCAATCAAGAATTTGCAGGTGAGTTCTGGGGGGAGGCTATAGAAGGGTGAGCTAATTATGGCAAGCTATTCATGTACCATCTAAGAGATAGGCAGTACTGGGATCAGTAACATCAACTGGGGTTCCAAGAGGAGGGAGATGAGAGCGTTGCTCCATAAATGGATATGTGATTGCATTCGCCTGAGCGGTTCGGTGAGGGCCGGGTGCCTGTGCCACCATCCAGTTGTTTGGGTGGGGTGTGCATCATGGGTCAGCTCCTAGTGGGATCAGTAACATAGATTGTCCCTCTAATGGGGTTCCAAGAGAAGGGAGAGAAGAGCGTTGCCCCATAAGTAGATACGTGATTGCAGTTGGCCTGTGCGGTGCGGTGGGGGCAGGTTGCCCTTGCCACCGTGGGTAAGAGTGTGCATCAGCAGCTCTTAGTGGTGACTGGTGAGGCATCCCCCTGTATGCTGGCGAACCCGTGTGGGCTCCAGAGTGCAGGATATTTCTGGTAGCTGGTTAGCATGGAGGGGTCCTTAACCTGGCCTGAGGTGATTAAGAGGCGTGCAGTGTCCACAGGTACGTTATTGCAGTTGGCCTGTGTGGTGCTGTGAGGGTAGGGTGCCCTTACCACCACCTAGTTGAGTGGGTGGGGATGTGCATCATGGGGCAGCTTCCAGTGGAGACTGGTGAGGCACCCCCTGTATGCCAGCTCCAGAGTGCGGGATTTTGCTGGTAGCTGTTTAGCAGGGGGGCAGGGGGATCCTTAATCTGACCCTAGGTTGTTACGAGGCATGCACTGTACGGGTTAGGCCTGCATCCTGGGTGTGATGCGTGAGGTGTGTTCCTATGGTCCGTCTGCCTGGAGTCAGGGAGCCGTACGTGTAGGTCATGTTGTCTTCACTTGTAATGTATGTGGCCAGCGGGATGGGGCTGTGCCATGATGGCAGTCCTGGAAGCAGGCCGGCGTCCTATGAAAGCCGGGGGCGGGGGAGCTTGCTGAACTGGAGGTGACACCTCACCTGGGTTTGCCTGGTTTCCCTGCAAGTGGGAGCTGTCGTTGGTTAACCGTAAACTGTGGCATTTCTGGACGCAGGGGAAGTGGGGGAAAGCAGGTCCATGTCTGTGGCTGCCGGTGGTGAGGGATTGCTGTCTGGGTGGTGCCTCCTCGTGTGGGGCTGCCTGTTTCCATGCATTGGGAGCTTCCACTAGTTTTCTATGACCCGTGCTTAGTGGACCGGTTGGTCTGAGCATGCTGGGCCATACTAAAAAGTATGATGCAGAGGTCAGAATCCCGAGGTGGTGGGGCGGAGGGGCCCTTGTGGTCCTGAGAGCACCTTGCCTGGGGGTGCCTGTGTGTCCTTACCTGGGATCAGGAGTGTACGCGGCATGGAGGCATCCTTGGTCTGCTGGCCTTTTGGCTGTGCCGCAGGTTTGATTATACAGAATTACGTCTCTGTTGCGCATGCGTCATGGTGGGACAACCTCCCACTCTGCGCGTGTGCAGCAGTGCGTGTTCTCATCGTCAGCGCTTGCGCAGTAGATGAGGCAATGACCCCTAGTGTTGAGGGAGTAGGGTTGTCCTGGGTGTGAGGAGTAACCATGGGGTGTGTGTCCCTGCGGGATTACATGTTTACCAGTGTTGGGGGGACATGTTATCCTATGTCTTGGGGTAGATATGGACCCTGCTCAGTTAAGCCAGCATTTGGCGCTTCCCGTGTAGGCACTTGTGGGGCAGTGGAGACTGAGCAGCGCATCAGGGTTGAAGGGTGTTCTACTGTGCTTGAAGTTACGTGTTACATTTATAAGGGGGGGCTCAGTATCATGTCCCGTAGTTCCATGATGGGGAGCAAGGTAATGAGAGGTGGTCTTGTGTGCTTCATTGTGTAGCACGAGGAGGCATGATGTCTCGCAGCGCTGGGCATTAAGTTGCTTGAATATTGTGGGTCTTGAGACTGGCATCTACGTGATGACCTGGTTGAGAATGTCCTAGCAGTGGTGGTACGGTGGCTGATAGGTGTAGGGGTGTGGGGGGCTGGTGGTGCCAGCAGGACGACCTGAGAGGGTGTATATACCTGTGTTAGGTTGGGTAGTTGGGGGTCATATGACCAGTATTCTAAGCGGCATCCTGGTGGGAGTGGTGCCCTAGCCGAGATTGTACTGTGGCTATTAGAGGCTGTTGATAGGGCGGTGGTGGGATCCAAGAGAGGAACTGGGAAGGGTGTTCATTGCTGTGTATTACAAGAAAACATTGTAATCATGATCAGTATTGAGGCCGTTTTTAACACATCTGTAACGGCAGATTAGTCTTGATTCTTCTTGTCAAAGTTTGAGCATTGTGTTTCCTCCTCTTGGGCCGACTTTGACCGTTCGTAGTCCAATGAACCATATCTGGCTTTTGTCCTCCATTTGATGATGTTGTTGCCAGTGGTTTGGCAGGGGTAGCTTTGGGTCCTGTTAGTGGATGCTGTTCAGGTGCTCCCTCATTCTCACACGTATTTCTCGGAATGTACTACCTATATATATATTCTGACATATACATATAAGTGCATAGATCACATATTTAGTTCTGCACTTTGTGTGCTCAGTACTTGTAAATGATGGGCAGCCTTTAAAGGTGGCAATTTGGGTTTGTGTGGCATACTTGCACATTGAACATGTGCCGCACTTTGTGAATCCAATTGGCACATGGGTACTGAGCCAATCTCTGCGGTTATGTTTTTCTGGGCCAAAAAAGAAGGGCTCAGTGTGTTGAGCAGTGCTGGCGCTCTACTGAAAGATAGGCTTGGGTATGGTTTAAGGCTGGGTCTGACATGGTCATCCATTATTAGTAATTCCCAATGTTTAGTTAGGATCTTCTGTACTTTGTAGCTGTCTGTGTTATAGCGAGTTACAAATCTGATTGTGGTATCTTTGTTTGTGGCCTTGCCTTTCAGAGTTAAGAGCGTTTCTCTTGGCATGGACAGTGTTTTACATTTTGCCTTTACTAGGTTCGAAGGTGAGTATCCTCTGCTGTAGAACATTTGGTCTAGTAGGTCTAGTAGGTCTAGTTGGTCTAGTAGGTTGCATTCTTCTTCAAAATGTTCGTTAATGAAATGGGTTGACGTGATTTCTTCTCACTTACTTTTATCCCTAGTGCTCATGCAATTCACTTGTGCTTCTATCTCCATTCTGGTATTCACATATTAAAGGCCACTTCATTAACCACAATCTGTTGGAAAATATATGTATATGGGGGTCATTACGACCCAGGCGTCAAGGGGTTAACGGTGCCGTAAAAGGTTGCGGTGCCGTTAACGCCTTACTACGAGGTCCCTTTGCGGCTCCCGACCTTAACGGCTGGTCTGGACCAGCCGTTAAGGTAGAGACCCGCAAAGGGACCTTGAAGGTAATTACGGTACCGCAATTTGCGTTACCGTAAATACCGCCTTCCCCTTTCCCATTGAGCCCTATGGGGCAAAAATGGGAATGGGGAAGGGCCAATGGTAAATGGGGAATTACCGCCCCCCAACCTTGGAATGGGGTGATAATTCCCCATTTCACCATGGCGGAATCGGTAAATTACCGCGTTAACCATGGCTCTAATAGCGCCATGGTTAACGCCGGGGTTGTAATGAGGGCCAATGTCTCTAAATTTCAAATTTAGGTACATGTGCGGGTAGCATAAATACTGATGCTGCTCTCTCTGTACTGCCTAATCACTTACTTCATCTGCTGTCCTTTCGGACGGCTCTGGTCTCCCTTGATGAACAGATCCTGTTAAATTGCTTTCTGTCTTGTCTGGTTCTTTCCTATTAAGCTCCCATTGCTTTTCTACTTAGGGTCTTTATTTGAAAGTGAGACACAGCACTCACATTGTCGCGTCTTCATTACAGCCAGTTATGCGTTGCGCCCATATATACATTAGGTAACTCTAGAGCGTTACATTCATTATTGTGAACGTGTATTATTCAGTGGCCATCTTTATGTACAAATACCACTCAAACACTATGAGTACTCTTAGGCGGCCATCTTACAGAGTATTCTCAGAAAATGGTGACCATACTGTAATCACCTATTTCTCTTTAGATGTTCTCTTATGGGTATCTCCAAACTATTTTCACAAGCTCTTGCCAGGTTTTTCTCTGTGGGTGTTGAAATCCCATAATTGGGTCTCAGCTGATAATGTGTCCAAATCTGTGCCTTGCATGTTAAATATATACACACATTTATCGATGTGCATTAAATGCTATTTCAGTTAATTTGTGGAAATCGTTTGTGTTTTAGCACACAATTTAGACCAGATTTAAACTGAAGTCCCTCATGCCTGACTTGTAGCCAGACTGAACCATTGGATCTGTTCATTTGACACAGTTGTGTGGGGTGTTTAACCGATAAATCCATCTTTGTTCTCTAAATAGTAGGAGATTTCCAATATTGCCACCTCTTGGGCTTGTCAAAACCTTTTCTATTACCCATCATTCACATGTATCGGGATTAATTCGGGGACCGGGTCCTTTAAGACGAGATAACAGTATCTGAGATGGATGGGGATGCAGATCTTACTCATACATCAATAATCAGATCGACTCAGGAAGTTGGCAAAAGTCAAGGCTGTTTTAATAACAAGTCTTTAAAACAGGGAGTACAATGGACAACAACGGACGCCACACAGCTAGCTCAACGAGTTCTCGAAAACATATCCTAAACACCATTCTTTTATCCTAAACATTTGTCATAAGTGATGTCACTCTACATGGCAAATAAGAAAACCTACTAGGGGTTGTGGTTGGTCAACGGGGACCATCTACATATACTTTCTATGGGATAGAGGGACGTGATTGAGTCTCTAAGATCAGGTGGACAGTTAAACCCACCCCAAGTGCAAGTCATCTTCCGTGTCAGACTAATACACGACATACTATTGGCTTCTCAAACTATAGGGCTCCTTAATACGTGGCCCTCTATAATTGGAAGGTACGCTTGTACCCTTCTCGAATATTCCACTTGCTTGCAGCACACAAGCTGGTGGTGGGGGTTTGACCTGGTCATGCCCACCCAATTATCCAACATCCATCATCACTCCTACGGTCTGCCATTCAATTAGCTCCTTTGAACTGAGGCTCACTATACCTGAAATAAAAGGGAGTTTGGCATGGCCTTATCTTCTGTTCTCGGTGTAACTCGCCCGAAGTCTATTTTCATCATACAATGTGACTGGAGACCACGTTGTTGAGCTCTTCATTGTATTTAATACTATGAAATGAAGAAATCTTGGCACCCTCAGTGACTTTCATTCCACCTCAAACAGGAGCTCAGCTTCCTTCTCACGTTATTGTATCTTCTTGAGTACATGGCAAGGCTCTCAGAGGCCCTCACTCTTGACACTGGGCCAGGCAAGCCTTACTCAAATCTTCCTTCGCCGTCAGCTATTCTTATTCTGCTGTGCCACACTTCCAGCCCTTTCATTCACGGTGTCCAAGTCAGCTAAATTGTGTTGTGGAGCATCCAGATTCTATATATTCCTATATATGTGTAAAGTGGTGCATCCTCTGCAATATAGTCACTACATAGCCAGCCTTATGATTACTTTGTCTACTTCCGTTACTGCGTCTGGACAATTGTAAAATGATTTTGCATTTTCTTCAGTGCTTCTCCGCATGTGCAATCTTCATTTCACTCCTGAAATGTTGCTCACTTCACTACTTCGTCATCAGATGTTATAAGGTCTGCCTTCTTTCTTCATTTGCATCTCTTCTGGGTGCGTCACGTTTGCTTCATGTGATGTCACCAATCCTCCCTTTCATTCATTTTCACACTTCTTCCGGAATTTCCTTCAGGAGACCGTAATTTCTTCGTGGATACATGTAGGGTTTTCTCAATGGTTACCTTGTTTCAAGGACTTTTCGCGGTATAGGCACCATTATTAGCTTAGCGCATGTCGCAATTTCCGGTTGCCAACATATAGGCAGAATAGTAGCGGAACTTCCGGTAGAGGTACTTGGCTTCTCCTCTACAGGGGCTACTCCCTTTAAGCAGAAAATGTAGTACACGTGGTTTGGTGTTGTCTTTTCTACCCAGACTGGAACAATGTACTTCTATTCTGGTGGCTATTTTTCTGGTGGTCATCCCTATCTATAAATATGAACAGGGGCATTTGATGGCATACATCACTTGTTTAGTTTGACCGTTTGAAAAACGTCTCAGTTCCCACGCAAAATTAGTATAACTGGATGATTTGGTCACTTTTGTGCAGCTACAGTTCACTCATTGTCCACACGGATAATATCCGAACATGGTTTGCATTTCCCATGAAAGGGGTCCTCTGATCAATTCCTTTGGTATTTGATATGTTTTTACTAGAGTTTGTCCAATGCTTTGCCCCTTCTTAAAAGCAAAAAGGGGTTTAGGTAGTTTTTGTTTGGCTATCTTAATCAAGTGTGAATTTCTCACAGTTCGTTTTTTGATCTGATTACTTATGTGAGAATGTGGTCACGCAAAGTAATGTATTTTCCAGTTGCGATCTCCGGGTACAGTATAGCAAAGTCTCCCGGGTTTGCATACCATGCTCGTCTGTAAGTGTCTGGGGATGATAGCTCAGGGGCAAAGTGCTTGCTTTGGCAGCACACTAACACAGAGCAATACTGGTTCGATCCGCGGGTCCGCGCTTAGAAACCTCTGGGTATTAAGGGTGTTATAAATAACCAATTACAATAAGCTTGGTAAATGGCTCTTTTAGGATACCCACGAGCCTTCCATTTTGCTTTTGATTCATTTGCGCGGCATTCAAAGTCTTTTTGTTTTGCTGAACAGTCGCTTCGAACTCTAAGGAACGGACCCACAGGTCGATTTGTTTTGTGGCGTATTGGATGGCAACTAATGAATTGAAGTCACGTGTTCCTGTCCGCAGGTTTAACATATAAATCTGTGACCAATTTACCACCGGGATTCTTTGGCCCAAAGTCATGGAACGTTTAGTGCGGTTCAAAGGGACTTTGCACTGCCAACAAACACGTTGAACCGGACCTTATTCACAGAGCGGTGCAAAGTGTGTTTTCGCGGAGCAAAGTCACTTTGCACTGCAAAATGACTCTTTGCACTGCGCTAAATAGGCCTTTTTCTAAATGTAGGCCCATTTAGCTCAGTGCAAACAGCACTCCTTGCAGCGCTATGTGAATTAGGCCCGGTTCAACGTGTTTGTTGGCAGTGCAAAGTCACTTTGCACCGTGGTGAACGTTCTATAATTAGCCGCTGTGCGCCAGATTCATGGAATTTATTGCACTACTGAAAAGTGACTTTTGCACTGCCGACACAAACCCATATCCATGGACCTGTGCAACGTGTATTTTTTCAGTGCAAAGTCAGTGTAAAGTGATTTTTGCAGTACAAAATGACTGTGGACTGACTTTGCACTGCAAAAATACACTTTGTATAGTTCCATGAATCAGGGTTTGTGTAGACAGTGCAAAGTCACTTTTCAGCAGTGCAAAGTCACTTTTCAGCAGTGCAAAGTCACTATTCAGCAGGGCAAAACATTAATATGGTTTCTATCAGGGGAGTTGCTAGGTCTGGAAAAGACCTGGGGCTACGCTGATATTGGAACTGTTGGGACTGGGGGCTAGCTAGTCTTTTGGCTGTAGCTCCTGAGATTCTATCCAGGGCTACAACCAATAGATCAGGGGCTTTAACCCCCTTAGCCCCCCCCCCCTAGCAACGCTCCTGGTTTCTATCCCAGAACATGTTACGTTACAGTTCTGTTCGTGCAACCAGATTTTGAACAAGGGGGAGGGAAGGATCCGGGGAGCGGGATAATGATGCTATTTGATATTGAGGGGGCTACATCACAAAGAATACAGATGGGGGAATCTGTTGCCCAATGACAACAACTTAACGTTTTCATTCTCAGTGTTCTCGGTGTAAATATCGCATATGGCCCATTTTTACCCGCAAGTATAATGCCATTACAATGATGCACGCAAAGCGATGGAGGGTGGCGCAGCAGCAACACACTCTCACATTTCACCGATTACAATGTATCAGGAGGCATTGCGCGCCCCTAACGCGCCCACGTGCCTTTTGTCTGGGCTCTGCACGGGAGGGGCTACCCTCCTTCCCGTGTTCGCCTGGATCATCCTGTCATAGGAGAGCCGGAGTGCGGGCAATTAGTGCCGCTTGTGTGATTAGATGCCTGAAAACAGATACGCTGTTTCTTCATTGTTGTTGCTCTTATGGGATTGTATCTAGGCGAGGGTTGAGTTCGAGCAGACACGGTGGGTGACTGCGCAGTCCTCCCCGGTCCCGCTGATTTATGGAGAGCACGTCCTGAAAGCTGAATGCATTATATTAGCAGCGCAATATCCGCCTTCCAGTAAGAACAGGCCGCTCGCATCTGCGCACTCGAGACAGACAGAATCGCTGATTGGTTCAGAAGGCATTGCGCTTTTATACGGTAACTACGGGAAAAGCTACTTTAGTCCTGCGCGCTGTATTAGTTGGGACAGCGAGCTTCATTTCCAGCTGAGTGCCACTTTTGCATATGTACCTGAACGCAGGGCTGGCCTTAGCACTGCCAGCGCCCCAGCCGAGTCAACAAAATGTGGGGGCAACTGTGGTGTGTCAACCAAATGTGGCCCCCCAATTTCGTGCTTCATCACCGTTTTAAGGGGACGGGGGGCATATTTAAATAGAGCGCTGCTGCAAAACTAGCAGAGGCTCTGTATTTTATTAAGTGATTCAATCCCTGCTCCACGCTGCAGCAGGGAGTTAATCGCTTCAATGGAGCTCGGGCTATCAAACCAGCATCAGGCTGCCGGCCCCATGCTGGTTTGACAACTGCGCCCTTTTGTGATAAAATGCACCTTGCTCTCGTCGAGAGCCCTTGAAAGACTCCCCCGCGCTGGCATGGCGGGGGTTAATGGCAGGGCACCCCGGTTAGTCGACCAGGTGGCCCTGCCCTAAGGCCGGCCCTGCCTGGACGCACGTATCAGAATTTCCGGAATCCGTGTGACCCCACTGTGTTTCACACTGAAATGGCCTTCCAATGCTGTCTATATGGCGAATTGTAACATTTTTTCAGTACTAAATTTCACAGGGTTGCTTGCCAGTAACTGCCATACACCGCAGGCAACTTGACAGGAGGCATTGAAACTACCACAAAGAGCTGCAAGGGCAAAGGCCCCATTGTCTGGTACCACAAATTACTACTGCAGCATAAGACTTTATTACTCGACACCGCAGACAACTGCATGGTCCCAGGGGTCATGATCTGCCACAACAGACGAGTACCTGTGCAGAAGGCACATAGCCCGCCCACCACACATGACTGCATTCATCTCTGCCACGAGACTAAAATGCTCTCTGGGCACAGGGCTTGAGACATTACCTACCAACAAATAGCTTTGATGGCATAGTTCACGTAACTTCCTACCCAGGTATTTGCCTGGGCAAGGGACCTCTGCCCACCATCATAAAGAGATTCACGTGCTCGGGCTGCTTAGCTGGCATCACATGCACTTTACTGAGCCTCCTAAACTATCGCCTTGCATACCAACCATATAGACCTACTTATACACAGGATATTGAGACATCGTCTGCCTCCTCAGGGAACTAGCATAGTACAGTTGTTGTAAGGAGTCTTAGATCGTAGTAGTTACATCAGTGCTTAGTAATTTATATGTGTGCCACCGTACTTTACTAGCCACTTGTGTCTCGAACACGCAAAAAAAGCAATACCACGGCCTGGGCATAGATTGCGAACAATGGTACTGGTAGTTTGTTATGGAACATAACTTGATGGATGGAAGATTTTGAATTATTCATAACCATTGTTATTGCTCAGGGAAACCCTGCGTACCACTGTTTTAGTTCCATCTATGCCTGTGCAGAAGGGATCCGTAATATGCAAATCAGCTTTGATCCCAACACCAATGGGAGCCGTCTAACCTGGACTTCTAGAGCATCTGCACCACAACTCAAGGAACCTCATCCATATTTAATCGTTGTTTGGCCTCATCAGTGAGATCGACTTAGTTCACTGTGGCACAGCGAGCAAGGGACCTATGTCTGGGCACACGAATTCTCACTTTTGCAGACCAAATAACAAAAATAAGTCACAGGTAGGAGGCTTAACATTTTTCATAATCATTGGCATTGCTCTGGGTAACCTGCCATACCATTGTTTTATTCAGCCATCTGTGCAATTGCACACAGAGGCCAGCCATATGCTAATCAGTCTGCGTGCTTCCACCAATAGGAGCAGCTCTGCAACTGCAGCTTATTCCCCACCAGAGACTGACACCACCAGTGGATGCCTTCTCCATGGGCGTAATTTTAGAGGGGGGCGGCGGTGTTTGTCCCCCCAACTTTCATGACACACTATGTTGTCCCCATTCATTTGGCTGGGGCACCTTTTTTTCAGATGTCATGTCCCCCCAACATTTTCAGAAAAGTTACACCACTGGCCTTCTCACCCTCGAAGAAGAGGTTCCGAAAAGGATGTGTACATTACAACAGAGCATTTCTTCTGTATATATGTGCAACATTGAGATTGACAGAATAAAGACTTGATGGCGGACCACCATTAATGTAACAGACACCATTTATTAGCACATGGAAACCAAAAAGTGCCTTCAGTATTATATATTCCTCTTTTAATTAGATAAGTTGTCAAAGTTCCATTTTTGGTGTTGCCAAATCATAGAAGGGGTCTATAAGTTTCACGGTATCAGGTAATAATGTTCCCATACATAATGCTGCCGGGAAAAGCCATTGGCGACATTATATAATTGACATTTTGCATGGGGATGGGTTTGGGTTGAGGGGATATCCCCTGCTCCCATAAAAAAAAAAAACAGGGATTGCGGGGGTTTCCCCTGCATGTTCAATGTGATAATGCCTACGCAAAAAACGGTGACTTTTTTGTCAGGCGACATTTTTGCTGGGACAGTATTACATGGAACCAGTTTCACAGCCATAATTATGTGGCTCACTACAGCAGGCGGGTGATGTGATGCTTCAACTCCTTAGGAACATTGCACATCGTTATATTGCAGCAGCTCGCAGCATAACGAAGGCCTCATTGTGCGGGCTCAAAGTTTTTGCAAAAAGTGCATGTGCGCATGTGCCCTTTGTCCCATACTTAAGATGTGACTATCTACTCAAAAATAGGGACATGCACTGTCAAATCAAAGAGCAGACAATACATTCAGCTGACAAACTGATGGCATACTACCATGCAATTTCCCAAGCATCAGCACATGATCTATTTATTCAACAAAGAAGCAGCATAGCCAACCAAACCAAAAACAGCGGGGTGGTTCGGTGGGTGCTGCAAACACTGAATGCACTTGAGAAAGGGAGAATGCAGTTGATGCTTTGCCAAATTACTAATTCCTTTGGGTTTTAGCGTGAGAAGGCGGTGTCAGAAGTAAGCCTTTACCTCTTCTGCTTTCACTCTGGGGGGGAGAAAAAAACAAGTAAGGGGAGGAGGAGGAGACAGACTAGGTTGCTATCATACTAGGTCCAGGGACAATTCTGATAACATAAGTGCATAGAAGAAAGTAAGGGGAGGAGGGTAGGAGATAGGAAAAGAGAGAAAGGGAGAGGAGGAGAGAACAGAGAGTAAGCAGTCAAAAAGAGAGGAGAAGCAAGAGGGGAGGGTGAATACAATTGCAGAAGTCCGTAGTAACACATAATGTTGCAAGCCAGGATACACGATGAAGATGGCAACGGCATGATTCAGGGCCACCATAAGTACAAGATGCAAAGGAAATCCAGCAGGAGAGTTGAGAAAGGGAGATGCACCGTGAATCAATGAAGTCCATAAAAGTCAAATCCAGCATTTGCCATAAGATCGTGAAACCAGAATGTATCAGTACAACTCCTGCAGAAGTAGGCTGCACAGGGGACGGGGGAGAGGAGGGTAGAAGAATCAAACAAAACAGGCAACACCTGGTTCGCAAAGGGGGGGGCACACGGAACATCGAAGGGGGACCAGAGGGGGTGCGGGTGGCCTGTAGGCACAGAGGGAGTTAACACATGTTGGTGCATACTTACCTGCTCTCTGAGCAGGGGGTTGGGCCCTAGGTCCTCCTGGTCCGAACAGGTCCAAACAGGAATTGCCCTTTTCTTTGTCTGCCCTTCGCTTCGGACGTCTGGGCGAGAGACGCCCTTGATCTAAGAGTTAAGAGTAGGAAGGAAGAGGCAGGGTTAAGAAGGTGGGTAGTGCTTAGGACAGGTGATCTAGATCCACTTGCACCTGCTCACCATCTGCAAAGGAAAAGAAGCTGGAGGGCTCCTTAAGTAGGGAAACAGAGCGGCAACCAGGAAGGCACCAGGTGGGCGGGGCTTGCTAAGTGGGGAAAAGAGCGGCAAACTGGAAGCCGCCAAGTGGGCATTGCATAGGCCAGGTGACCTAGATCCAATTGCACCTGCCCCCGCATCTGCAAAGGAAAAGAGGCTGGAGAGCTCCTTAAGTAGGGAAAAAGAGCAGCAAGCAGGAAGGCACTAGGTGGGCGGGGCTTGCTAACTGGAGGAAAAGAGCAGCAACCAGGAATGCGCCAGGTGGGCGGGGGTTAGCTAGGTGACCTAGATCCACTTGCATCTCCTCCCCATCTGCAAAGGAAAAGAGGCTGGAGATCTCCTTAAGTAGGGAAAAAGAGCGGCAAACAGGAAGGCACCAGGTGGGCGGGGCTTGCTAAGTGGGGAAGAAGAGTGGCAACCTGGAAGGTGCCAGTTGGGCGGGACTTAGGCCAGGTGACCTAGTTTCACTTGCACCAGCTACCCATCTGCAAAGGAAAAGAGGCTGGAGGGCTCCTTAAGTAGTGGAAAAGAGCGGTAACCAGGAAGGCACCAGATGGGCGGGGCTTGCTAAGTGGGGAAAAAGAGCAGCAGGCAGGAAGGCACCAGGTAGGCGGGGCTTAGGCCCGGTGACCTAGATCCACTTGCACCTTCTCCCCATCTGCAAAGGAAAAGAGGCTGGAGGGCTCCACATGTGCCATATATCCATTTCCTAACTGCATCTGTGGGACATTTGGGTATAAACACACATATAGTGCATTGTTTCCTTACCAACCATTGCTATACGAGCACCTGTGGAGCACATGGTTACTGGCACACATGTAGCACCTAGATTGCTTCACAACCATTACTCATGATTATCTCTGGGAGATGCAGGTACTGGCACACATATAAATAAAATAACGAATAACAGCGAATCCCGTGTTGCTGGAAAGCTCACACCCTGATTAAACACTGTCACCAAAGAAATGTTATATCATTTTTAGAAACATGTATACGGCACCCTGACTCCACCCACACTTTTTCCCTTCTCAATTCCCCTGCACTTGCGCAATCTCAATGTCACCTGGCCTAGTAAGATCGTTGTCTCTGTCTTCCCTCTGTTCCTCCTCCCTTGCCTCGTTGTGCCTTGAAACACTTGTGTATAGGCGCCTTATAAATGCCATATCATATCATATGATATTATGATGCTGAGTCTTGTCTAGATAGTGGTGCACTGTGCCCCAGCTATGGTAACGAGACCGGGGTTTGTGGGGAAAGGAGCAAATGAAAAAGGTGCAAGCACAAGAGAAGTGGGATTAGAGTAGAAAGGAACAGAAAAACAAATGGAAAGGTAGAACGGGCTCAGGGGGTTAGGGGAAAGGTGTACGATTGTGAAAGCAGGAGTGTGTGTGTAATCATTGGTAGTGACTTAAACAAATGTTGATTCAGAGAAACAGGGAATAAAACCCACCTGTGATGTTGAGACATTTTCTGTGAAGCCAGTTTCTAGAACATTGATAATGTGCTGCTAGAATTAGTCAATGCATGGTTGTGTGATGCACTTGAGATGTGCTCAAGTGGGCCCTTGAAGAGTGGATGCTTCTTCACCAGATAACATGTTTAACTTTTCTTTCCCAGACACAAGGAGGAGAATCTAGGGGTGCCAAGCAATTGTGAGAAGTCCCAGAAGCAAGAGTTGGTGATGTCGAGGTGAATGGGGAGAGCAAACAGGGGAAAGCAGGATGAGGAAGAGGGATAATCTCCCACCTCCCACCCACAGAGCCATTCCAGTTTAGCCACTTGGTGAGGAATAAGATTGTATGAATTCATTGTAATGTTATAATTGGGAGAAAGAAATGATTTAGGGTCTACTCAACCCCCACCCTAGGTGAAACTAAATAAATATGTAGAAACAAAAAAGGCAGGCCCTAGGCTTGGAACCGTCCTTGCTTAGCTCTGTCAATTGTTGTGATATCCTAATAGTTGGTGCAAGGTCACAGGGTGCGTTTTGAGGTGAAGCCCACACCTCTTTTTAATAGGATACAGTGTTTTTCCTGGATACGTCGCAGTTTGTTGTTTTTTGAAAAAGTATAGATTTTCCACGGTTGTTTTATTTCGTGATAAGTGCAGGTTTTATTGTAGTGTGGGCTCATGGTCCCAATTGTGGTCAGCCGACACGTGTTTCGACCTTGTCGGCTTTATCAAGGCTGATGCATGTTTAAAAATTGCACCTATCTGTACAGCAGTTTTCGTTTTTGGTGACAGTGCTGAGTGCAAGTTGTGGTGACATAGTGACGATGTGAATTAGGTGAGTGTGCACAGCACATTTTTGCATTTTCAACATATTACATTTCGGTATTTGATAATAATTGTAATTACGGTTGTATTAAAAGTGATTCAGGTCAGTGATGGAGGAGGAAGAGAAAGAGAGGGGAGGAAGAAAGAGTAAAGGGTTAGATGGTTGCAGTTGGACCTGGATTGGTGCATTATTTAGGTTGGGATATCCTCTGTACCAATTGTAGAAATGGCTTGCCCCCTGTGGCGTACTGAGTTGGTTCTGAATATATCCTGTGTAATACAGCTGGGCGCTTCATAAGCCCCGCAATCAAGAATTTGCAGGTGAGTTCTGGGGGGAGGCTATAGAAGGGTGAGCTAATTATGGCAAGCTATTCATGTACCATCTAAGAGATAGGCAGTACTGGGATCAGTAACATCAACTGGGGTTCCAAGAGGAGGGAGATGAGAGCGTTGCTCCATAAATGGATATGTGATTGCATTCGCCTGAGCGGTTCGGTGAGGGCCGGGTGCCTGTGCCACCATCCAGTTGTTTGGGTGGGGTGTGCATCATGGGTCAGCTCCTAGTGGGATCAGTAACATAGATTGTCCCTCTAATGGGGTTCCAAGAGAAGGGAGAGAAGAGCGTTGCCCCATAAGTAGATACGTGATTGCAGTTGGCCTGTGCGGTGCGGTGGGGGCAGGTTGCCCTTGCCACCGTGGGTAAGAGTGTGCATCAGCAGCTCTTAGTGGTGACTGGTGAGGCATCCCCCTGTATGCTGGCGAACCCGTGTGGGCTCCAGAGTGCAGGATATTTCTGGTAGCTGGTTAGCATGGAGGGGTCCTTAACCTGGCCTGAGGTGATTAAGAGGCGTGCAGTGTCCACAGGTACGTTATTGCAGTTGGCCTGTGTGGTGCTGTGAGGGTAGGGTGCCCTTACCACCACCTAGTTGAGTGGGTGGGGATGTGCATCATGGGGCAGCTTCCAGTGGAGACTGGTGAGGCACCCCCTGTATGCCAGCTCCAGAGTGCGGGATTTTGCTGGTAGCTGTTTAGCAGGGGGGCAGGGGGATCCTTAATCTGACCCTAGGTTGTTACGAGGCATGCACTGTACGGGTTAGGCCTGCATCCTGGGTGTGATGCGTGAGGTGTGTTCCTATGGTCCGTCTGCCTGGAGTCAGGGAGCCGTACGTGTAGGTCATGTTGTCTTCACTTGTAATGTATGTGGCCAGCGGGATGGGGCTGTGCCATGATGGCAGTCCTGGAAGCAGGCCGGCGTCCTGTGAAAGCCGGGGGCGGGGGAGCTTGCTGAACTGGAGGTGACACCTCACCTGGGTTTGCCTGGTTTCCCTGCAAGTGGGAGCTGTCGTTGGTTAACCGTAAACTGTGGCATTTCTGGACGCAGGGGAAGTGGGGGAAAGCAGGTCCATGTCTGTGGCTGCCGGTGGTGAGGGATTGCTGTCTGGGTGGTGCCTCCTCGTGTGGGGCTGCCTGTTTCCATGCATTGGGAGCTTCCACTAGTTTTCTATGACCCGTGCTTAGTGGACCGGTTGGTCTGAGCATGCTGGGCCATACTAAAAAGTATGATGCAGAGGTCAGAATCCCGAGGTGGTGGGGCGGAGGGGCCCTTGTGGTCCTGAGAGCACCTTGCCTGGGGGTGCCTGTGTGTCCTTACCTGGGATCAGGAGTGTACGCGGCATGGAGGCATCCTTGGTCTGCTGGCCTTTTGGCTGTGCCGCAGGTTTGATTATACAGAATTACGTCTCTGTTGCGCATGCGTCATGGTGGGACAACCTCCCACTCTGCGCGTGTGCAGCAGTGCGTGTTCTCATCGTCAGCGCTTGCGCAGTAGATGAGGCAATGACCCCTAGTGTTGAGGGAGTAGGGTTGTCCTGGGTGTGAGGAGTAACCATGGGGTGTGTGTCCCTGCGGGATTACATGTTTACCAGTGTTGGGGGGACATGTTATCCTATGTCTTGGGGTAGATATGGACCCTGCTCAGTTAAGCCAGCATTTGGCGCTTCCCGTGTAGGCACTTGTGGGGCAGTGGAGACTGAGCAGCGCATCAGGGTTGAAGGGTGTTCTACTGTGCTTGAAGTTACGTGTTACATTTATAAGGGGGGGCTCAGTATCATGTCCCGTAGTTCCATGATGGGGAGCAAGGTAATGAGAGGTGGTCTTGTGTGCTTCATTGTGTAGCACGAGGAGGCATGATGTCTCGCAGCGCTGGGCATTAAGTTGCTTGAATATTGTGGGTCTTGAGACTGGCATCTACGTGATGACCTGGTTGAGAATGTCCTAGCAGTGGTGGTACGGTGGCTGATAGGTGTAGGGGTGTGGGGGGCTGGTGGTGCCAGCAGGACGACCTGAGAGGGTGTATATACCTGTGTTAGGTTGGGTAGTTGGGGGTCATATGACCAGTATTCTAAGCGGCATCCTGGTGGGAGTGGTGCCCTAGCCGAGATTGTACTGTGGCTATTAGAGGCTGTTGATAGGGCGGTGGTGGGATCCAAGAGAGGAACTGGGAAGGGTGTTCATTGCTGTGTATTACAAGAAAACATTGTAATCATGATCAGTATTGAGGCCGTTTTTAACACATCTGTAACGGCAGATTAGTCTTGATTCTTCTTGTCAAAGTTTGAGCATTGTGTTTCCTCCTCTTGGGCCGACTTTGACCGTTCGTAGTCCAATGAACCATATCTGGCTTTTGTCCTCCATTTGATGATGTTGTTGCCAGTGGTTTGGCAGGGGTAGCTTTGGGTCCTGTTAGTGGATGCTGTTCAGGTGCTCCCTCATTCTCACACGTATTTCTCGGAATGTACTACCTATATATATATTCTGACATATACATATAAGTGCATAGATCACATATTTAGTTCTGCACTTTGTGTGCTCAGTACTTGTAAATGATGGGCAGCCTTTAAAGGTGGCAATTTGGGTTTGTGTGGCATACTTGCACATTGAACATGTGCCGCACTTTGTGAATCCAATTGGCACATGGGTACTGAGCCAATCTCTGCGGTTATGTTTTTCTGGGCCAAAAAAGAAGGGCTCAGTGTGTTGAGCAGTGCTGGCGCTCTACTGAAAGATAGGCTTGGGTATGGTTTAAGGCTGGGTCTGACATGGTCATCCATTATTAGTAATTCCCAATGTTTAGTTAGGATCTTCTGTACTTTGTAGCTGTCTGTGTTATAGCGAGTTACAAATCTGATTGTGGTATCTTTGTTTGTGGCCTTGCCTTTCAGAGTTAAGAGCGTTTCTCTTGGCATGGACAGTGTTTTACATTTTGCCTTTACTAGGTTCGAAGGTGAGTATCCTCTGCTGTAGAACATTTGGTCTAGTAGGTTGCATTCTTCTTCAAAATGTTCGTTAATGTTGCAGAGTGAATGAATGTGAAGAAATGCGTGTGAGGCACTGCAGACACCCACAAGTGACCCCTTAATCGATTGAACCGTAGTGCTGCCTAGACTACCCTGCACATGCAGTGCATCAATAGAAGGGGCAGGGGACAGACATCCATAGCCATGGGACAGCTACGTAGAGTGTGAGTGTGCAAGTATACACCCCCAGGACCCTGAGTGCAGTGCACCCCAACCCCGCATGTGATCTTGTCACACAAACATTCCCATGCAGTGTACATCCACACTCACACATTACACCAATCATCACATGGTGACTGAACAAAATGCAAGTTGAATGCATAATTGATACTGTCTACAATCCCACTTGATGGCATGAACTGCTTGATACTTATGTAGGTTGCCTTGAACTCAATCCACACCCTGTGTACCCCACAGGCACACGGCAAACCCCACGGGATGAAGATGATGGGGAGGAGGCCACCGCATCACGGCGACCGAGGCAGCATGCCTCGACCAGCACCTCCAAGTGCGCATCAGGCATGACGTCTGCATTCACCCAGAAGCAGTGAGAGTGAAGGGATGAGCACACCACAGGGGACCCCAGGGCCAGGCACACAGCTAGCACAAACCCCACCTGTGCATGTGCGTTGTGTCTGCACACCACAGCCAGACGAAGACACGCCATCACATGGCAGCCCTGAAGACCGGCACTCAGAGCCCGGCAGCCCAATCCCAGCCAGCAACATGTCCCCATTCAGCCCCCCCAACAACACACAAGTGGCAGGCCGGTACCTGCCACACCAGGGGTACTCTTCATCCCAGGGGCAGCAGTGATGGGACAACTGGACGTGATCGAGCCAAACAGGCCAAAGTTGAATCCATGGCCAAGGTGCACAGCCGGCACATCAAGGCCATCAGTGCATCCATACGCCATGGATGCAAGTACATTGCGCGAGACAATGCGCGCACAAGCAGAGTGGTGACGCAATGCACCGCAGCCCTGACAGGGTTTGGACAAAGGGTGAGGGAGTTGTGCGAGGCAGTATCAGCACTTGCTGAGCAGACAAGGGAGGGGAACAACCTTCTCCGTCAGCACATGCAAGCAACCGGGTCAGTCCCATCAACCTCCACTACACCGACGGAGGGATCCCTTGAGCCGTCTCCTAGGTGCCGTTCACTACGCCACCTGAGGTCACACACACCAGAGGGGCCTGGACATGGAAAGAGCCCACGACCATCGTAGTTGGACATGGCATCGTTGTGGGTGCCCTGATAACAAACATGCACCTACCTGCACTGTTGTGGGGAGTTCACTGGGGGGAGGGGGGATTGTGTCCTGGGTGTTCACTGGGGGGAGGGGGGATTGTGTGCCGGCTGTTCACTGGGGGGAGGGGGGATTGTGTGCTGGGTGTTCACTGGGGGGAGGGGGGATTGTGTGCTGGGTGTTCACTGGGGGGAAGGGGGATTGTTATACTAAGAATAAATCACGTTTCAAAATTCACAAAGCATGGACAGTAGTGATTGTGATAAAGTACTCTTTAATGTTGAAGTGCCATGTGTAAAATGTAGCTGTCACCCGTTTAAAAAAAAACATCAATCAAGCCCTCTCTGGCCAACCTCCCCTTTGTGCATGTGTAACACCTTCAGGCACGTCATCACCGTCACTCCCATCCTCAGGTGGCTGCACATGAGCATCAGGGGGCAGTGGCACATTCCTGTGACAGCAGATGTTGTGCAGCATGGCACATGTCAGTACAATTTTTCCAACTTTTTCAGGTGCATACATCAATGCCCCTCCCGTACGGTCTAGGCACCGGAAGCGTGCCTTCAGCAGTCCAAATGCCCTCTCCACGCGGATCCGTGTACGAGTATGGGCAATGTTGTATGCCCACTCTGCTGCAGTGTGTGGATGACGCACAGGGGTCATGAGCCATGTGTACTGGGGATAACCAGAATCACCTGCAGGGGAGAGAAAGCAGGTTTGGGGACAAGGTAAGTTCAGTGGGTTTACAGGGTTCAGTCATCAGTGTCATTTTGGCATACTTGTCATTTGGTCACTAACATTGTGGAGTGTGCTGTGTTACGAGCAGCATTGAATCAATGAGGTACTCACAACTTGGTACGCCTCTGTGTCAGTATGTAACAGTACTCATTCACTTGTCACTGGGGAAGGGGGCCCTTCCATCTGCTTGTGCATGCAAGAAGTGGCTACCTCATGTGTCATTGCCATTCCCTTTGGCTGCTGTTGCATTTGCAGGTTGTCACTATTGTGTACTGTTCTCCAGGCATTTCATTGGCCATTCAGGGGACAGTGTTTGTGGGATGTGCATTGGCATTACTCAGACTACTTATGTGTGGTGCATTTGTGGATGTGGCGACTTTTGTGTTACATTTGCATGACTGTCGGGTGGGCAGGGTGGGATGTCTGTACTGTGTCAGTGTGGGAAGCCATAGTGCTACTCACACAGGAGGCCTTGTGGTGGTAGGCCTTCCATATGTCACTGTGCTGCCACATGTCTTTTACATCCTGAATGGGTGTCTTCTGCTGAGTTGGTCATGTCCAAGGTTTCTCGTGCAAGGTGCTTGATTGGAAATGCTGCACTGATGGTGCTGCCTATTGTCATTCAGGGATTTCATTGTGTGTGACCAGCCCCATCAGTTGTGGATTAACATGCATTACGGTATACATTTGTACTCACCCAGCAGCCATGTGTTTTGCCCTTGGTGTCTTTCCATGTACGCTGGCAGGGTACTGTTGCGCAGGACCATGGAGTCGTGGGTGGATCCTGGGTAGCGGGCACAGCAGTGGCTCAAGGTGAGGTCAGGGCCACATGTCATCTGCACATTCAGGGAATGGCAATGTTTCCGGTTTCTGTAGGCTGCCTCATGTGCCTGGGGTGGTACGAGTGCTACATGTGTGCAGCCCAGGGCTGCTATTACATTCGGGACTTGGGCAATGGCATGGAATTGACCCTTCAGCTAGTTCACCTGTGCTGTGTGGCTGGCAATGCGATGTGCTCATTCACATGATTCAACAGTGCATCCAGCACCTGTCCCAGCATTGCACTGAATGTGGATTGGGCCATGCCATGCATCATGGCAACAGTGTGCTGGTAGCTGCCAGTCCAGAGGAATTGTAGCACAGACACGAGCTTCACTAGCAGAGGTACTGCTGTGCTGATGGCTATACGACTGCTGATGTCAGCCTGGATTGTGTCCAGCAACTGGGTGATGGTTGCCCTGTCCAGCTGATATTCAGTCACCAACTGGCCATCAGTCAGGGCCCAGGGTGTTGGCCTGACCCTGGGGATGCCTGGCCGCCTAGCTGGTGCTGCTCTCCATCCTCCTTCTCCTCATCCCCACCACCCCCTGCGCTCGCAGGGCCCTGGCCTGGTTGGCTGGCCTCTGTAACTCCAGGCGCAGCAGGTAGAAGTCCACAACAAGGCTCCCGGCTCCAAAGGGCAGCATGGTGTTTGGAAATGTGTGTTGTGCATGGGTGGGTCCTTTGTAGGCCTCCGATTTGCATTGTTTTCACCTGTGCCCTTATTGCTTTCTCCTCCCTGCTGGTGGAATGGTGTTGGGGAGGGTGTGTTGTGCATGGGTGGGTCTTTTGTAGGCCTCTGATTTGCATTGGTTTCACCTGGGCCCTTATTGATGTCTCCTCCCTGCTCCTGCTGGTGGAATGGTGTTGGGGAGTGTGTGTTGTGCATGGGTGGGTCCTTTGTAGGCGTCTGATTTGCATTGGTTTCACCTGGGCCCTTATTGCTGTCTCCTCCCTGCTCCTGCTGGTGGAATGGTGTTGGGGAGGGTGTGTTGTGCATGGGTGGGTCTTTTGTAGGCCTCTGATTTGCATTGGTTTCACCTGGGCCCATATTGCTGTGGCCTGTGTTCTTTTCCCTCCAGCATTTTGCTGGGGGTATTTTCGACGGATTGTCCACCGCTATTCTGGTGCTAATTGCGCCTACGCTGGACTTGTGATTGCAATGTTTTAGCGCGAATGGTTACTGGCGCTTTTACAGCCGACGCTTGTACAGCCGGCTGTACTTGCGTCGGCTGTAATGGCGCCGGCGATATTTGGACTCGTGATCCGACGGACCCTTAAAATCGGCGCTGATAGCGTTACTGCCGATTTTAAGGGTTACCGCTGAACTCGTGATGAGGCCCATTGTCGCAGTAAGTCCACCTATTCCGCTCATTATTGGTGTTCCTTCTGGTATTTGTTCAAATGCTTTATGGATCTTGGGTAGGGAGTAGATTGTTGATATCGTAGAGTGGGAGATCTTGAGATAATTAAATTCATCATCTGTGATGAGACCCTTTGTTTGGTAGTGTTTCAGGAGCTGTTCATGCTGCGCCTGCATGCTTGCTTGTGGATTGCTCTTGAGTTTGGTATAGCTGCCAGGCATGCTCAGGTGGTTCTCTGCCATTTTAATATAGTCTTCTTTGTTCAGGTCAGCCCAAGAGAAGGAAACAGAATGCTCAAACTTTGACAAGAAGAATCAAGACAAATCTGCCATTACAGATGTGTTAAAAACGGCCTGAATACTGATCATGAATACAATGTTTTCTTCTAATACACAACAATGAACACCCTTCCCAGTTCACCTCTTGGCCCCCACCACTGCCCTATCCACAGCCTCTAATAGCCACAGTACAACCTCTGCTAGTGCATCACTCCCACCAGGATACCGCTTAGAATACTGGTCATATGACCCCCAACAACCCAACCTAACACAGGTATATACACCCTCTAAGGTCGTCCTGCTGGCAACACCAGCACACTATCCCCCTACACCTATCAACCACCGTACCACCTCTGCTAGGACATTCTCAACCAGGACATTGCATAGATGCCAGTCTCAAGACCCACACTACTCAACCAACGTAATGCCCAGAGCTGCGAGACATCATGCCTCCTCATGCTAGACATTGAAGCACACAAAATGACCTCTAATTACCATGCTCCCCATCATGGAACTACAGGACATGATACTGAGCGCCCCTTATAAATGTAATGGATAGCATCAAGCACAATAGAACCCCCTTCAACCATGATGCGGTGCTCAGTCTCCACTGCCCCACACAGGCCTACTGCCATGTGCTGGCTTAACTGAGCAGAGTCCATGTCTACCCCAAGACATAGGACACCATGACCCCCAAACACTGGTAAATATGTAAACCCAAAGGGACACACCCCCCACGATTACTCCTCACAGCCAGGACAACCCTATTCCCTCAACACTAGGGGCCATTGCCTCAACTACTGCGCAAGCGCAGACGATGTGGACACACACTGCTGATCATGTACAGAGCGGGAGGTTGACCCACCATGACGCATCAGAGATGAAATTCCATATAATCAAAACCCGCAGCACAGCCAAAGGGCCAACAGACCAAGGACGACTCCACGCCGCGTACACTCCTGATTCGAGGTAAGGACACAGAGGCACCCCTAGGCAAGGCGCTCTCAGGTCCACAAGTGCCCGTCTGCCCCTGCCACCTTGGAATTCTGACCTCCGCATTATACTTTTTAATAAGGCCCACCATGCTCAGACCAACCCCTGTCCACTAAGCACGGGTCATAGAAAACTAGCGCAAGCTCCCAATGCAGAGAAACAGGCAGCCCCACACGAGGCGACACCACCAGGACAGCAGTCCCCCGCCCCCAGCAACCACGGGACGCGGACCTCTTCCTCCACTCCTACTTCATCCAGAAATGCCACAGTTTACGGTTAACCAACGACAGTTCCCACTTGCAGGGAAACCAGGCAAACGCAGATGAGGCATCACCTCCCATTCAGCAGGCTCCCCCGCCCCCGGCTTTCAAGGTACGCAGACCTGCTTCCAGGAATGCCATCAAAGCACAGCCCGATCTCGCTGGCCACATACATTACAAGAGAAGACAACATGACCCACATGTACGGCTCCTCGCCTCCGGGCAGACGGACCATAGGAACACACCTCACGCATCGCACCCACGATGCAGGCCCAACCCGTACACTGCATGCCTCGTAACAACCTAGGCTCAGATTAAGGACCCCCCTCCATGCCAAACAGCTACCAGCAAAATCCCACTCATTGGAGCCCACATAGACTCACCGGCATACAGGGGGATGCCTCACCAGTCACCACTGGGAGCTGCCCCATGATGCACACCCACACCCAATCAATGGGCTGGTGGTAAGGGCACCCTGCCCTCACTGCATCGCACAGGCCAAAGGCAATCACGTATATGTGGACACTGCACACCTCTTAACCACCTCAGGCCAGGTAAAGGACCCCTCCATGCTAACCAGCTAGCAGCAATATCCCGCACTCAGGAGCCCACACAAGGTCTCCAGCATACAGGGGGATGCCTCACCAGTCACCACTGGGAGCTGCCCCATGATGCACACTCTTACCCACTCAACTGCACAGTGGCAAGGGCAACCTGCCCTCACCGCACAGCACAGGCCAACTGCAATCACGTATCTACTTATGAAGCAACGCTCTTCTCGCCCTTCTCTTGGAACCCCATTAAAGGGACAGTCTATGTTACTGATCCCACTGGGAGCTGCCCCATGATGCACACCCCACCCAACCAACTGAACAGTGGCACGGGCACCCTGCCCTCACCGTACCGCTCAGGCCGAATGCAATCACATATCCACTTATGGAGCAACGCTCTCATCTCCCTCCTCTTGGAACCCCATTAGAGGGACAATTGATGTTACTGATCCCAGTACTGCCTAACTCCTAGATGGTACGTGACTAGATTGCCATGATTAGCTCACCATTCCATAGCCTCCCCCCAGAACTCACCTGTAAATTCTTGATTGCGGGGCTTATGAAGCGCCCAGCTATATTACACAGGATATATTCAGAACCAACCCAGTACGCCACAGGGGGCAAGCCATTTCTACAATTGGTACAGAGGATATCCCAACCTAAATAATGCACCAATCCAGGTCCAACTGCAACCATCTAACCCTTTACTCTTTCTTCCTCCCCTCTCTTTCTCTTCCTCCTCCATCACTGACCTGAATCACTTTTAATACAACCGTAATTACAATTATTATCAAATACCGAAATGTGATATGTTGAAAATGCAAAAAAGGAATGTGCACACTCACCTAATTCACATTGTCACTGTGTAACCACAACTTGCACGTTGCACCTGCACACGCATGACATATCACTTATGTCACCAAAAACAAAAACAGCTGTACATATGTGTGCAATTTTCAAACATGCATCAGCCTTGATAAAGACCCACAAGGTCGAAACAGGTGTCGCCTGACCACAATTGGGACCATGAGCCTACACTACAATTGATAAATAAAACCTGCACTAATCACAAAATGCATCAAGCGTGGAAAATCTATACTTTTTCAAAAAACAACAAACTTCGAGGTATCCTGGAAAAACCCTGTAAATAAATATGTAGAGATGTGTTGTGGTATGTCGAAAACCACACTTAATGTGAACACTCAATGGTGAGAATCTACTCTTCTCACCATTTTAAGGCATGGTGAGGCTTCTGCGCTTATATTTTTTGTAAAGGGAATCAGGCTTGTCGTGACGGCACAGTGCCAATTCCCTCAAAAAAATATTAGGTCCCCGGAGGGAGCTTAGCAGTTCAAATAGTGTCAAGCACCTGTTAGGGGGTAGACTTGGCCAGTAATGGCTTTAAGCCCTTGAAGGGACCTTGCTTCGCTCAGGCCCACCATGGCTCAGTCTAGTGGAGCATTACTGGCCAAGTCTGTCCTCCTATTGGGTTTGAAGAGGGAGACTTAATTGTGGCCCTCGTTGCACTAGTCCCACCTTTATCTCGACGCCAGAGAAACGTGAGGTGTACATCGTTGCTGACCCCCTCCTTCCCATCATCAATGTACCGCAGATGTGAGAAACATTATTCACTCAGACAGCCATAGTGGCCCTATCCTGATGATGTCATTGAAGAGATACATTTGCAATCGATGGAGCAAGTTGACTGACTGTAACCACGAAGACAGCTGATGCTGTCCCGACTAAGACCACGATGTAGATGCGTCAGACATGAAGCACACACGTAATCCTGCACAAAGTTACGCAGACACTAAGGGTGCATTACTCTTAGACATGAAAAACGTGCTTATGACTCACTTAGCTAGAGGACGACACACCTTTGTTATGCAGAACCCGCAAGTTGCACAAGAATACATATGAGCTGCTTGCTGATGCTTAAATGCAACTAACATGAACGCCATGTAAGCACAGATGGATGTCACAGCCATATTGAAATGAATGAAAGATGCTGGAAGAGGTCGAGAATACAGAGAGGCCTGGCATGCTGATTTTGCTGAGACGCGCAGACCAGGCTGTCAATGCAGCCATTGTGCACAGCCGTGCCAAGGACACTGAGGAAGAGAGAGTTTCAAGTTCAATAGGAAGAGATAGGACACCTGCTAGAGTAAAAGCTGAAAATCTTCATAAATGCAAGCAAGAAAATTAAGTTTGTGGTCCCCACACAAGTGACCTGAAACCTGCAAGACAGAGCCTATTCCTTCGAGCCAGACAGAGACCATTGTTCCCATCCAACTAAAGGCAGCGTGATACAAAAGTAATACCAGGATGAAAGATTAATTTTCTGTCTCAAGTCCTAGAGGATTGATGATGGTAACTTGTTAGGTACAAGAAGCACATCTGTCGCTGTTCACACCACCTTGAATAGTTGCTCATGGGCTGGTACCCTTCCAAAGCGCCATGGCTGAGAAGACCCTTGATGACCAATCCCTATGCACCTTCCACGCTAGCTCACAATTTGTTGCGAGGCCCAATCACATCATGCTAACCTGACATACTTGTAGTTGCAACATTTAGATGAAGGGGCTCACAGGAGGAGCCTCCAGATATCGCCTAGCCAATAGGGTTAGTAACCCCCTATGTACTCCATATGTAGTTTACCTCACTAACCAGTCCTGTGTTCCCTTAGGTTTTTGGCAATGTAACTTGTATTTTGTGACATCACAGATCCTTATAATACTGTGATGAGCCTAGAGAAAACTGAGAAAGTATTGGAGAATTGCCTATTGTCCATTTACTTGATCCCTGTACCAAAATCTTTCAATAAATAGAAACATTTGTCGGATTGCAAGGCACTTCCATTTTTGGTGTGGGGGGTTTCCTCAGCCCAGTTCCTCTTGCTTGTAATTAGGGAAATTGACAAATCCCTCCCCTGATTTCAGGTGGTAACAGGGGACGATCACTAAGACCTCCTGCGGAAATACTGTTTTTTCCCATTCCATGCCTGAAGGGATGCAGTGTCACCCGCCAGGATGGGACCAAATAACCAAGTGTGGAAACTGAGACAGTTGTCATGAGCCCCCTTGGTGAAATTCCTGTCCACTCCCAGTGGGAAGCCAAGCAGACCAGAAGGCAGAGTGGCAGATCCGCAAATCTGCAGAGGGTGAGGATAAGGTCCCTAATTTGACAAATATTGGGAGGGAAAATATTATGTTGTGGTTTGTTTTATGTTATTTATGGAAGATTCCCTGTTATCGCGCATTAGCTAGGTTACGGATGAGGAGGCGATTCCCTGTGGCTAGGCGGATAGCTTAGGATGTGGAAGGTGGCACCTTATAAAAGTTACAGAGAAAATAAATAAAATAGAAAAAACACTTTTGAGGTTATCCTATGCTATTTACTGTGTAGAAGAAGGACCATATGCCCCTGAATGGGCGCTTTTAAGAAATGAATACCCCTGTGATTTGAGAAAAAGAACAGGAAGATGGCAGTATTTGTGTATGTGTAGTGTTTTTGTATTGTGGTGTACTCTATTTCAGATATCTAAATACTTTTAAAGTTTTATATGCGCAATTGTTGGTGACATCATGTAAGGGTTGTGGATAGGATACGGAGCACTGATGCAAAGGTGACAGCCCAAAGAGGGGCACAGGGATGTTGGCAAAAGAAAAATAGAGGAGGTGTTGTTTTGTAGCGGAACAATCTAGAGGTGAAGGTTTTTAGAAAATGAGATTGTTGTACCATTTTAGGGTTGGACTTGAGGAACACCTGGAGAAATGTGGCTTGGTCTTTGTGGGCGGAAACTAGAGTGCTCGTGGTGTGGGGAGCACGCCCTTGCTGGTGTTGGTAAGCCAGAGAGGCTGGTGGAATAAATCAGAAGCTGTTGTGTTTTTGGAGAAGTTGATTAATTGTTGGCAATAATTGGGACACTGAAATTGACATTGTTGAAGTGTGCAAAGAAATCCCGATTTGAGGTCAAATAAGTATTGGCAGTCAGAGAGAGACGTGCCACTATGGGGGATACACCGCTTAAACTCTTGTGCAAGTCCCTTCCACAGTATCAGGACAAAATATGCACATTTAGCGCAGAATGGACTCATGATACAGAGGTCAAAAATGGCAAAGCCATGGCCCCGGGAGGGGAGTATTTCCAAATTGGTGCTGCAACATATGGCCACGTATTTATATGCTGCATATAAGGGAAATAAATGAACTAACAGATTTACAATATTGGAGTTATGGAAGATGTATGAGGACAGGGAAGCAGATCCACCCAAGAGGGAATGGATGCTTAACCAGCATGATGCAGGGGGCGAGCGCACCCACGGCTCCTCCTCCTCAAAAAGCTGGCCCACTGACAGGAGGCCATGAATTTTACCGCTTGAAGGAGTTAAAAGCAGCGGCAGGGTGCACTAGCCCCATTTATGCACCTCCTGCGTATAGTAGCGAAGATGCTCCTAGCAGCACTAAGTTGGCGAATAGGACGGCAGGAGCTAGGATGGATGAGCACAAGGAGTCCAGCGATTTGCAAGTGAAGTTGACAGGGGCGGTGAGGTGACTCAGGGATGCCCAGGGGACAACGGGACGACAGTCCTGCCGAATGCTTGGGTGGGAGGACAGGTATTGCTTAAACTGGATGGGAAGAGTGTAACAGAGCCTACAAATATTGAGGAGGAAGCTAAGAAACAAAAGGAGCAAGATTACAGAGAATGGGCAGAGGTAATGGAGGAAGTGAAGAGAAGAGAAAGATAGGAGAGGAACAACAGGATTGGTTGAAAAAGGAGGCAGAGAAAGGAGAAGAGAAGGAGAAAGAGGAAAGGGAAAAAAGACAGAAGGAAAAGGAGGAGAAAGGCTGAGGGAGAAGAGGAAGGCAGTTGCAAATGAAGAGAGAGAAGAGGAAGATGGAGATTGAGAGAATTGTTAAAGAACAGAGAAGCAGAGACGAAGAAGATAGGGACAGAAGACAGGAGATAGAGAGGGAGAGTAGAGAGAGAGAGACGCCTCAATGAGAAAGAGGACATAATGACACAACACACACTTTTAGATGATGACGAGGAAGCGGGAATATGGAGGAGAATAGGGATCCCGTATAGAAGCAGGAGGGATAGCGCTCCTCCCCCTAAGGCAAGCAGGAGTGCAGCAGGGTCCCCATTGAAGGGGGAGAGTGACTCACTGCACAGTGCAATGGGGAGATGACAGGGTAAACGCATGTTGAGGAGGCTTAATTTTGAGAATGCAGAGTGTGAAGGTAGTGATGACAGCTTGAGGACAATGGGGTCAGACAAAGACCTAGGGGAGAGTTATGATGACAAAGGGAGGAGGCCACGCTGTCTCTCCAGGGAAGTGAGCCCAGAGCAGGAGCCACTATGGGACAGAGAGGAGGCTATCGAAAGGGAAAGCTAGAGCCTGAGGCACGCCTTGGTGTTCTAAAGGCAGATTGCATAGCACAAACAAACTTACTCCATTTGCGCAGAGGCTGAGAACATTAACAGGCTGAAAGAGAACTAGCATTATGAGAGCATTTACAACAACAAAAGGTGTAGAGAAGTATGACAGAGGTGTAGGACGGATGCAGTTTCCGCTGTAGAAAAGGGCATTGGACGACCACAATATATATCATGGCAACAGATGGACAAGGATAATTTGTGGTGCAAATTGCCATTGTTGACTGCAGGAGTGGGGAAATTGATCTATTAATTAGCAAGACTGACAGCAGGAATGACACTGACAGTGGGTGACATGAAGAGCTTACTCTCTGCCATTCTTGGGGCGGTAGCTCACGATGTTTGGAAACAGGCAGGATATCATAGAGTGACAGCGCAGAACACAGCGCATGATGGGGCGCCATTCAATAAATGCAGAGCAGCTGTATGGCAGGCTCTGAGGGTACAGTAACCAGACACATCTGACATAAGTGCACTTATAGCATGCAAAATACATGAAGACAAAGACCCACTTCAAAATATTCACAAGAAACAGGAACGTTGGCATCTTGAGATGTGGGAAACCTGGGATAAAACAGTGGGCTTGTTTTAGCACATATTAAGCCTGGGGCTATCGGAGCAGGTACAGAATCAATTGAAGAAATTAGTGGGGATGGAGGTGAATCCATGGTCAGAAATTCAGTTAACGATAGTACATTATTGTTGGCTAATGCAGAGAAAGCGAGAAAGAAATGCGAGGAAAGAAAACAGGAAGAAGTAAAGTTGGTTCCGAAAAAACTTTCAAAGTATACAATGGAAGGGGCGATGTTGATGAGCAGAGAGGGAATGGTTACCCAGAGTGCGTAAAATCGGCAGCAGATGGAAGGGGGACATTTTCTGGGAAGAGGAGACAGTAACAATTGGCCACAGGGAAGAGGAGGTCTGTCCAGAGGGAGAGGAGACAGATAACCAGTTCAGCAAGGTGGAGATGGGTTTAACAGTGGACAGCCTAGACCCATGAGAGGTCCAACAGAATGCCGGACGTGCGGAAAGATAGGCCACATATCGCAAGTGTGTAGGAGCAGATGGGGAATGCGTCAGAATGGGGATGGGATTTACCAAATGACATACCATGCCAAGCAGCTGACTATTATGCCCAAGATCACATGCAGACGCAAACAAATGCACTGCAAATGACGCCGGCACCACATGCATCAGGCAAGAACAAATGCCTACTCTGATTTACTTATTGGGGCTTGCAGCATTACTGACGCACTAAGGTTAAATGGGGAAAACAATCTGCTTGCGGCTGCAGCCCGGAGTGGTGGACGGTATTGCAGCAAAGTTGCGCAAGGAGCGTCAGCAAGCAACTGAAAGGATGCTTTTGCAAATGTGTCCTGTGTGTGTTGTTGAAGTGTAACGTTTTCCGTGGGCAGAGGGCCTGACCTTTGGCAAGGACAAATGTGTACTCTGATTTGCCTATTCGGATATGTGCTGCTGATAACGACTTCCATAAGTATGCGTTGCAAAAAATATGTTTGTTAAAGGAGGTTTATAGTTCTTTCATATATGTTAAAAGAGGAATTATGAATAACTAATATACAGTGATGAAACATTAAGAAACATTTTCACTCATAAAAACGTATTCAATTGACATAAAAAACTTAGTTTAAGGGGCATTACGGTTAAGATGTACCCCACCCTTGGGACCCCTCTGCCCCAGCATTTAGCTAGTGGCCTCCCAACTTGGCATCCCTTGGGTCTGCCCTCCTTGGTTCCCATGAGCACTCGTCCATCCGCACAACCCTTTTTATTTATGCACTTCTGTCACTGAACAATGCATATGTGCATTTGTAGGAGCACTATGTAAAATGTTTTGGTATAAATATGGGAAAAGTACATATAAAAGATTTGTTAAATGGCAGTTGGTGGGTGGAAGTTTAATATGTTGATGGGCTACATGTAGAGGTTTGGTGGATGAATGTGTGAATACTTTAAAGCAGGGAATTAGGGAGTGTTGGAAACATAACAGTAAAAAGAGTAGAAGGGCTGTTCTGTGTGATGATTTGCATGTGCAATCCGGGTTTTCTAATAAGGCATGGGTTAGAAAGGGGAATGCAGAGACTGTGGATAGTTATAAACGGCAAAGGATTATGGTGTTTATTGTTTGCCAGAGAGAAGAATTTCAGACCGAAATTTGTTTCTGTGCTTTTTTCTTTTTCTCTAATATACAATTGTCCATTATTTCCATTAGCATAGTAGGAAATACTAATGGGAATGTTGGAGAATATTTTTGAATCTAACTACTGAAAAATGTAAAGTAGATAGAGTCTATAAGCCTATTTGTTTTAGTTCTAATTTTTAACTGTGAAAGGTGGTTCTTAAAGGAACCTTTTTTATTTATTTTGTGTTTGTTTTGTTTGCAGGAGAGGCCAGAAAGTAATGTGGGGAGGGAAATGAGGGAAGGGCCACTAACCACAGATATGTAGGGGCAGGTGTACAGGGGAATAAGTTGCATGTGTGTTAAATCTAATGTAGAGGGCCGTGTTTCTCATGCTCCTTGATTACAGCTTCAAAAGCACTTTGAAATTGCTCCCCATTGCAGAGTGTTGTGTTGCAGTATATACACAGTAGTGTTGTTTTCGAAAGATATGGATTGTAAGGGATTTCAATCAGGCACACACCCAAGTCTTGTCCAGCATGTAGTGCGCAAAGGAAACCCTTATTTATTTGTGTCTATAAATTCAATATTCTGAATGATATACCACTTATATCACACCCTTCTCAAAATACCCCCACCCCCGGTCACACTGAACCAGGAATCAGGCTAGTTTGTAACAGTAAATATTTATTTATGGATTGAGAATTTAGAACACAATATATTTTTAATAGGTAACCACAATCACCAAGGGGTGACAAGGACAATGAATAATATATTTAATGCACTGGGAATTAGGTAATGAACACAAAAAGAATGCAGCAAAGAAAAGAATACTTTTGGATTGGTTTGGAACAGATAGCACTGTGGTTAGAGGTTCCCCCTGCGACACCCCTCGACCCACCAATAGGCAATTTAAATAGATGTCACCTTCCCCCTTTAAACACAAGAGAAAAACGAATTTGACTTTTCAACTGTCAGGATGGCTTTGAAACTGGCTGAGCAAAAACACTAAAGTGGTCCAAAATGCTTAAATTATTATACATTTCTATGGGAGCCGCTTTGAACAGATGCATGCAATCAAAAGCAATGATTTAATCAAAAGAAAACAATTGGAATTTCAAAGGCAAAGTGGGAAATCATTTAAAGACAATTCACAAGTGTAAAACTATTGCAAAATGTAAATTCGGGGAAAACTTTTACTATGCGATTTTTGATAAAAACGGGTCAACTACACTGTTTTGGGTTGTGGATGTAGCTAGGGATGTTAGGTATGAGTGGGAGATGGAATTCGTTTCTATCTTTAAAACTGAGGGAGTTATGGAGGTTTTAGTGGGAGGCGTTTTTCAAAAATAAAGACATGAATTTGGACAAGAACTTCAGTTTCAAACCAGAAGTTATGGATTATGCTTTTACTCAAGACTAGAGCATGCAGGCTAGACAACCAGGTTGGGACAAAGTAAGCTCTGAGACTGATTCATGACTTCAGTAACAGATTCCCACTGCCTTCCCCGGCGGAACCAGTTCAAACACTCGAAGTGGGATTTTTGGATCAGAGTTACACAAATAAAAATGACTATGAAAATGACACTTTAGCAAATAGACAGAATAAAATAGCACTAAATATTTTGACACTGTCACTGGTTATGAAAGAAAGAATAGTTCAGATGTTAGGGTGGAACAAGATAAGGCAAGGTATACAATAGTTATCTAGCATCCTGTTAATACTCACAATCCACTGGGTTTTAAGATTTTTTGGCCTGTCTAGATTCTGGTCAATGGATCGGGTCTATCAGGGAAGGACAGCACATCAGCTAGGATCAGATAGGCTGGTCACCAGAACTGCACGGGATCTGCCCTTCTTGTTTCTGGATATTTCAGATCAGCGGGATGGCGAGTTCATCAGGCAAGCATTATTATCGGAAGCCAGATAGTTTCAGGATGCTTCCCCACACCACAGTGCTTCACTGGGTTGTAAGGATTAGTTGATGATTAATTGAGGATTGAGGCCTAGCTGAAAATGGTTCAGCTACTGCTTGGCCTGGTGATTGGCATATGGATCTGGAAGGATGTTAAAGGATGGATGTTGAATGCTGGATCGGAGTGCTTCGCTGGAATCAGAAGAGAGAGTCTCTATGTGTTGTCAGATGTCTCTATTTATCCCTTCAAATGACATCACAAAAATGGGTGTATGGGCCGGCTTAACTAAACCTGCCCCTGTGAACTGGGATTGGATCAGAGCCTCATCTCTGCCTTGCATCCGAGTGATTGGATCAAAGACAGATGATGTCAAGTTTATAGTTTCGTTTTCACAATCCATCGAAACCTCCCCTAGCCACTAGTATCAAAATTGAATTTTGTCCTAAATACATATTTATACATTTGTAATCTCTATGAAAATCACATACAAGGATTACATATTTTATGGAGTATCTGTTCATCAAAATCCCACAGCTGTGAGACCTTGTTTCACCGTTTTGCAGCATTGTGCCCATTTCGCCATGAACATATTTTCCAAACTTTCTCCAAATTTCCACAAATATGTGTGTTTACCATAGGAATGTGTGTGCAAAGTTTAACAATTCTAGCATAAATACAGTTCCCATAAAACCACATACATTGCCATTCCTGTTCATAATATGCTACACAATTCCAATAGGTTTTGAAATATAGGGCCACAAATTACATTAACAAATCTGCCCATTTTATATTTTTCAACACTTCTGATAGCGAGTTTATAAGTCTCTAAAACATGTTCATTAAATATTCTTAGCAGCAAATGGTCAGCCTTGTGTCTGTCTCTGGAGGCAAGGAGCAGCCCCCACCTTTGGGATTTCCTTCTGCAAGCCTAGTTTACCACCTCTTCACACGTCCATTTCCTGGCCTGGAGAACCTGCCATTGTTCAGTCCTTGGTAGCAGACAAAAGTCTGGCCTACCCCACAATTATCATGTGTCAGTGAGAATCTGCTGAAATCAATGCCCTCCCCTTGGGTGGAAACCTGTTTTTCAACATCTTGCAGGCCCAGCCAGCCTAAGTTAATGTCTAATTTCTTGACTTGGAATCCAGCATAAAACAAACTTGTTGCATCAGATGACATAGATAAATGACATTCTTAGGTTTAAACCTGTGGGATCAAGACAACTGAGATCTGTGTTCCTTTCAGCAACAGTCCTTTGATATTTCCTAATCCAGCAGATCTTTAGTTTTAGACAACTTTAAAGTTTAATCAGGAGAGCCCATTTGACAGGGGCTGTCACTCACAGGTAGCCCAGTGTGGCAGCACACCGATTTTTGACAGGAATTGTCAGTCACAGGCAATCCAGTTTTGCTGAGAAAATGTTTTGCTCTTAACATTTCAGGACTTGGTAAATTCACAGTGCTTCATTAGATTAACTGAATTTTAGCGCCAAGCAAGATTTTGAGTGTTGGAAAGTGTTATGTACAGGCATTTTGAAGTTTCAGCAGCAAAGTAAATGTCATTTACAGGCAAATTTTGGAATTTCACTTGCAAAGTGCTGCTTCTCCCTCTGTACTCCATGTTTACTTGTCATGGAGCCTACTGGCACTTTTTCGGCAGCTTGTGCTCTGTTCCACCACACATGCACCAAGGGTGGCAAGTTGTACAGCTATCTTTTTGTGTGTCGAAATAACGTGGTTTTGGAGGTTTTGGCGCGCACAACGGTTTTGCCGCCATTTTACTGTTTCTCACACCATAGATAGCTGAGTGAGGCCGCATAGTATAGCAGAGTGGGTCAATACATCCCACAGGATCAACAGCCTCTTCAATTGCTTGCAAGGTACTGGATGCAATGTTTTGTCCCACAGAAGTAGGCTGTGTGGTTACAGAATTGGTTGAGGAAGATAAGGTAGAGGAAGACAGCCTACTACTACCTAGGAAAGGAACAGCCTTTCTGAGAGCATTGCCATGGTTAGGTTTGGTGTGGCGCCACATGGAGGTGGTCCCGTAGGAGTAGTGCCCTGGTTGTCCGTGACTGAGTACTCAGTGCATTTCACTTTGGTAGATTTAGCCTCTGGTACATTTCCAACCGTGTTAAGGAACTGCCACACCCATGGTTCTCGCTGTGTGCTAGAGATAGGCACTTCTTCTACCTCATCTTCCTGGTCTTCTTGATTGTCTTTTGTAGAAGTGCACTTCTTTCATTGTGTAGGTCCTCCAGCTGGTGGCAGTGGTGGTGGCTCTTGGGTAGGAGGGATTGCAATATCTGATGCCATGTTTAAGATAAATAGCAGTTTTCCTAATATTCTTAAAAGTATGTACTGTGTTTTAGATTGTTAATGGATAATGAGTAAGAATAGGTGTAGGAGCTGTGCAAGGTTACATTTTGAGCTTCCAACTTCCGAGATCAGATGGAAATTCAGTTCCAAACTGTTCGCAAAGCACAGATCCATTCGCGAAGTGTGGTGGCGTTCGCGAACATGTCATCATGCTGCACACACGCATGGTCATGTGACACTGTCTGGATAGTCTGCGATGACGTCAGACGTTTGTGAACGTCGATGAACACAAAAACAGTGACAAAGTTGCAAAAAGTGTATAGAAGTGTTAAACATGATGTGAAAAAAGTAGGGAATGGCAGAGTTTTAAGGTGCACTAATAAAAACCTATGAAATTCACTGAGAAAACGTTGTTAAAGTGACATTACGGTTACAAGTAAAGCCGAAACCCCCCATAAATTTGCCAGTCATGGTAAGCTAATCAACCATAACTCATGCCACCACCGGGTACTGCTAATTGTGAAGGCTATATATATATATATATATATATATATATATATATATATATATATATATATATATATATATATATATATATACATTAACCTTCTTATATCTTCTTAAAGTACTTTCTATAGAGTTTGATTTGTTTGATTTGACCTTATTAATGTGCATAAATGGGGCTACAAGCAAGCCTCAAAAACACAATTCGTACATGTCAGTCAACTCCATTGTCATTGTCATTGTTTGGTGCTGTTGTTTCTTTCTTACTTTAGTTTCACCTGAGTGATTTGGCATGTGGGCCAAATGAGGTGTGATTCTGTCAATGTGCCTCTCATTCAGTCACCCAAGTCACCCAAGGAGGTCATCCTGTTTAGATGGATGGTCTAGTAAGGAGAGTTCCATTTTGGTGGGAATAAGTCTCCAGTAGGTGCTTCTTATCCAAGCTTGGAAGGAGATGGGGCATTTCCCGGTGCACGAAATGTATTCAGCACAATTCACTTTGATGTATATCTGAATATTCTTGGTTTATTGGTGAAGCAAGACTTTAGGGCTGTTGATAAGTGACATGGTAGGTTCCATATAGATATTGAAGATCACTGTGGAGAGTATGGATCCCTGTGGAACCACACAGGTGACTCTGTGATAGTCAGATCTAAAGTTACCCATCTGGATAGCTTGGTATCTCTCCACGAGGTAGTTGGCGAACCTGTTGATGACAGTAAACCACATTCTATCTGCAAGAAGGCT
Source organism: Ambystoma mexicanum (assembly GCF_040938575.1). NCBI lineage: Eukaryota > Metazoa > Chordata > Amphibia > Caudata > Ambystomatidae > Ambystoma > Ambystoma mexicanum. The sequence goes on along the minus strand of NC_090930.1, from coordinate 1,102,224,063 downwards.
TTTAAGTGTGAATTGGTCAACCGTGAAAACAGCAGCAGAGAGCTCAAGAGGACCAAGAGCCGGAGTCACCTTTATCCATGATTTGGAGAGCATCATCTATGACCTGGGTATTGTCAGTTTCAGACTAAATGCAGATTGGCAGTCACAGAAAAGGCCATTTTGGTTAATTCAATCACGGAGTTAGTTGAGAACTGCTTAGTCAATGATTTTACAAATTAACAGAAGCCTAGGTAATTAGCTGGCAGTTAGCAAGGTTGTCTGTGTCTAGAATTCTTTTTTGGGGGAGTGGGCTGTTTTATCTTGATTAAAGTTGCTTAAGAAGATTCTCTGCTCGGGGCACTGAGTGCTTGGACGAGGGAGGTAAGGGCAGATCCTGAGAACTGTTTCATTATTGCAGAGGGAAGGATGCTATTCGTTCATGAGGAGGGTTTAAGTGACATGAGAGTATCAGTGAGGCTCTTGTTGGTGAGGTGAGAGGCATAGAATTTGGTGCATCAATACGTTGTCTGATTTTACCTAAATTAGTGATGAAGAAGTTGTTAGTTGCACTAAATGTTCTTGTGGATTCGTGGATTACCGAGTTGGACAATGGGTTGGAGCAATGTTTGACTGCCACAAAGAATGTTTTATTTCTGTTAGCGGCTGCCGCAAGAGTCGTAGAGTACTACACAGCTTAGCTTCAGTGATGAGTGCCTGACAGATACGCATAAATGCCTTTACGATGAGAAGGTCCTCATGCTTATGTGTTTTGTGCCAGCATTTGTCTTGTGTTCGGATACTGAGATTATTGTTAGTCAGTTCTTTGGTATACCAGTAGGTGGAGGGTTTAACCCTGTTGTGACGTTGCTGGCTAGTGCGGCAAAACTGTGATCTAATGCTTCCAAGTTCATGAAAGAGAAGCACAAAGACAAAGTGGGTTTCCCCCGTCCCTTAATAGTCGGGAGGGTATTCATCAGGAGGACAGTGATGGCTGTGTGTACAGTATGGTATGTCCAGTACTGCATTCCAGCGTTCACATACATTAACGGTTATAACACCCTAATATGTGCTCATTTATTGTGAATTTGACTTCCTCAACAAGAAGACTTCATGTCATCGGGCACACCAGTTTCCAATACTGGGCTTTTATTTGACAAAAAAATCGTGCTCTGCGATAACTAGTGTTGGTTCGACTTCAAATGAACCTCCTTGGACAGATTAAATTTGCATGGGTATAACAAATATCTTACGGCTGTAACACGATGTGGATATGGACCTGGCGATCGCCTCGTAGACACATGAAGTCAGCAAGGCAGACAGAGCCGTTTGCTGCTATTCTTTTCCCCTCAGCCCACCTCTGTTTAAAAAAAAAGAATATTTTAAAGACAATACAGTTTGAGCACTTTTGATCAACCTGCTTTTGGTCAAGTGATCCACCTGTATGAATTTTTCCTTTTTAGAAATATCAAGAGCGTCACTCTAGACCTTTACTGCATAACATCTCCTCCTTGCCGAAATGGAGTGCCGCTGCAAACATAGCTTTTACTGTGCCTTGAGACAGGGTTCACAAACTGGCAATAGAATGTGTAAACTGGCCCCTCTGTCATTTGTACAATAGAGCCTGTTACTGATACCCCCAGAGCTCTGCCTGCTTTAAAAAACTGCTTCCCTAATCAAGTTCAGACTTGCAGCCCTGTAATGAGCAGTGCAGGTGGCCAAAGAGTGCGAAGAAACCCTACTGCGCGCGCGGAGAATCAAAACAGCCCACAAGAGGCCGCGCAGGCGCTGTGCGGTCATAATTGCAAAAAGCTAAATAAACTCCTTGGAGAAGACAGCAGGTGGGGCAATGGTCGCTTCGGGTTTCCGAAGGACAATTTATTGATTCGTAAGAAGAAGAATTTAGTATTTTTTTGTTCGCAACAGACGACAAAACATGAAACGATTTTAATATGAAACATATAATAGTGGACCTTAACCTTTAAAGTCATGGTTATTATTCGTGTAAAATAAAATGGCTTACATGTTGCACCAGTTTTAAGCTTACAGTGTTCTTTCTTGGCCACTGATTGGTTCATGACCTATTTGAACTGCGTGTGATTATATCGGTGTAGGTCACCATACTGATCGGCATCACTGTAGAGGAGCTACGGGTGGCCAGGGACGTCATTGCACCAAAATGGCAGGGGTAGTGGAAATTACATTAAACGGCCCTTGACCTCTGATGACATCACACGAAGTGATGTTATTTGACCCCCACCGCAAAGTGACATTACAGGAAGCGATGCAACACAACCTTTCACACCTTGACAAAACAGAAAGTAGCATCACATAGCATTGTGCCTAAGTACACTACGAAAAATATAGTTATGATATCACCAGGGTCGGACTGGGACAAGAAATAGGCCCGGACATCCCAAAAAAAGTGGCCCACACCTTGACATGACATTATCGGAAGTGATGTCATTTGACCACACCATAAAGTGACATCCGGGGAAGCGATGAAACACAGCCTTTCACCCCTTGTCAAAACAGAAAGTGGCATGAAATAGCGTTGTTCCTAAGTACATCACGAAAAATATGGTTATGATTTCACTAATGTGAAATACATTTCATACACGAATGGATCACCATATGTATCATTACTATCTGTGTGTATAGATCCATATTGTCAAATTACTGTAAATGCAAGCAGACTTCCAAGGCCAAATTATAATGTTATTGTATAGCACTTACGCTTGAGCTCTTTTTTAATAGAACAAATATGCATAAATATCCCCCAGCCTCTGTTGGTACATATTTATCGACCTAAGAAGAATGAAAGGCTGAGATGGCCTTGCTGGAATTCAAACCTGCAGATCACAAGCACATTGCAGCAGCGAGCACTCAACCCACTGAGCTATCATATCAGCTATAGTAAAATGATCAATTATTCTGTAGTGGATTCCATTAAACTGGTAACTGAGATTTAACAGCAGACCAGTTAAATTAATCTGCAGGTCTGGTGCAAAGTTGGCCGCATGTCAGGCCTGAATGCATCTACTTTCAGGTTTCAGAGGTTGGCAAAATAGGGAAAGCAGCGCACTCACAGGACATCCCAAACTCTGAGCACTCGTTACCTCATACATGCAAACAAACATCCTGAACAGCATGCCAGTGAAATGGGAAAGATAGACACATTACAACAAAGCATTCCTTGTGGCACAATGAAGTCAATGGCCACTTGATGTGCTATTGTCAAATATTTCTACACTGTGCAGAAGCTTTTAAGCACAAGGATTTTGTCAAGTGACCGAGGACACGGAGGACACCGAGATGGAATGTCTTGTGATGATCGTAACAGAGACAAAAAACACATGCTATTACTGCAACTTGCGAAAGGCAAAATACATAGTCCGAAATGGATGCTTATTCTACTATAAAATTGGTTATCACTAATATCGCTAATACATATTTATCACTAATACTACAGCACAGCAACTTCAGGGGGCACCGTGCCCCCTGGAGTGGTAGCATGGTGACAGCCGCAGGTTAGGCGGCAGTCCCGGCGCCTCAACTTTGCATGCTGCAGCAGCATGTGATGATGCACACATCATGCATGCAAATAGTTCATCAAAGCAAGGTGACATTTGTTACCTTTCTTTGATGAATGATGCCGTTGCAGGTATATTTTTTCAACAAAAAAAAATGTAAAAAAATAATTTTTTTCTAAATATTTTTATTTTGTCCAAACCGGCCAAGGCATAGCCAGAAACCAGCCCCCATGCCCCAGGGACAATTTCGGACTGGCCACAGGCTGAAAGGCAGAGGGGCCAATCCAACCCTGGATATCACTGTAACGTGATATACATTTCATACAAGCGTGGATCACCATATGCATTGTTAATATCAGTGTTTATTACCAAATTACTGTGAATGCAAGCAGACATCCAAGGCCAAATGATAAAGATGTATTACTATATAGCCCTTACTCTTAAGTGCTTTATATAGAACAAATATACATACAATATCACCCAACCTGTGTTGGTATTTATTTATAAACCTCAGCAGGACGAAAGACTGAGTTAGCCTTACCAGGACTTGAACTGGTAACCTACAGATCACACACACATCGCAGCATTGAGTGTTCAACCCACTGAGCTATATTTTACCGGCTATAGCTATCTTACTGGCTATAGTAAAGTGAGAAATAACATGTGTGAATGTTGTCAAAGTCAGAAAGCAAATTACACTTTGTAGTGGATACCATTAAACTGGTAACTAAGATTTAACAGCAGGGCAGTTAATCTGCAGGTCTGGTGCAAAGTTGGCCACGTGTCAAGCCTGCATGGATCGACTTTTTCCATGCTTCAGAGGTTGGCAAAATACATACCATTACGAGAGTTCATAACTGTGTATTAAAGAATTTAGAGCATTGCAGGAAAAGCAGCACACTCACACGGCATCCCATACTCTGGGCACTTATTACCTCATACATGCAAACAAACATCCTGAACAGCATGCCAAGGAGCAAGGAAATGTAGACATATTGCAACAAAGCATTAATTGTGGCACAATTAAATCAGGGGCCACATTATGTGCTATGGTCAACTATTTCTACACTGTACATAAGCTTTTAGGCACAAGGATTTTGTCAAGTGACCGGGACACTGAGATGGAACATTTTGTGATGATCGTAACAGAGACAACGGCAGAAAAAAAACATGCTACAACTGCAACTTGCGAAAAGCAAAAGAAATAGTCCAAAATGAATGCTTATTCTGCTTTATTGGAAGATTTTGTCTGCATTGTGAATTTGAGGTGTTAAAGAACAGACTAAATCAGTGACTCACCCCCTGAAGTGTGCCTGAAATAAAAGACACCCCAATCTGCCGCATTGACTGTCTGCCTGTGACCCTCTGAGTTCTACAGGGTTCCGCTCCCCCGCCCAGTCCACCCTCCTCCTCGCACTTACCATGTGGACCCTCACCCCTGCACCCCATGCAATCCCTGGCACTTGCCCTCCTGGCCTCCGCTTAGCACTCGCCTTTTCCCTGTGACCCTCTCCCACACCTACACCTCCCCTTTCACTTGCACTCTCCCCCCTTTCCCTGCACTTTCCTTCCCACCCTAGCACTTCGCATTTCACCCTACTGGCACTCCCTCCCCCTTTCCCTAGCACTTCTTGTTACTGCACTTGCACGATCCGAATGTCACAAGGCCTATTTGGACCGTTATTGTTATCTTTCTCCCCACCCTTTTTTGTTTTGTGATGTCTTGAAACACCATTTGTTGTATAGGCGCCTTACAAATAGCCAATCAATAAAAAATAAAGATCCTGAGGTCAATCCACCTAAGCAAATTTGCGCCTATAAATAACAACATGGATGAATGGTGGTTAAGAATCTTGGATGGAAGTTCAATTCATCTGACGTGCTCAGTAATAAACTTTGTGGAAGCCTGTTTGGACACTGAAACTTAAGTCTGGGCTTTATGAACTGTATTTGGAAGATGCTTGTTTTCTTAAAGGTTTGATAAAAAAAAATGTTTGTGATAAAAGTTTGATTCAAACTAAAAATTACAATTTAAAAAAAATAAATAATAAAATAAAAAACAAACATTTCAAATGGGGTAATGTTTTGTACTTCCTGGATTCTTAATGCATCTGAATGTGGTGGTCTGCTGCAGAAAGATCCATTTTGGAGAACGTATCAGCATTACCCACCAAATTCAATATTTTGGAAATCAATGGCAAATTATATTTTTCCACTACTATAGCTTTGTTCAAATCTCTCAAGTCCAAGCTTCCACCTCTTCTATAATGCCCTCCTTCTTAAGCATTTTCAAATTTGTTTTACTTCTTTTCTCAAAGACATCGGAATATGCCTCACCACACGAAATATCGGTTTTACTCCAGGTTTAATTTCTATCTTATGACAATACCACATAAGTCTTCCTATTCCATTTTTAAATACACTCAGACATACTTCTTTCTCTTTTCCTCCTGCACATTCATACATTTATTTTTATCTTTTTCATTCGTCATTACAATTGACACAGGTTCATTACTAGCCAAATTAAGTTTAATTTTGAGTTTTACCTGGTCCTCCCAACCCAAAACATTCACACCGTTTTTAAGCCACATGCACCATCACTTCTGCCAACCTTCCTTTGAACTCCATCAAGGCCATTCTATAGCCTACATTTTTATAACTAAACCTTCAAAAGCTCCCGGATTCCTAATATACCATTTCCTCAGTTCTGAAGTATATCCTGCATTATATCCTTTCTTACACAATTCAATCCATTTGCCTTTTGTAATTATAGTATATAGGGACCCTGAATCTTCCATGAGTTCTGAGGCTATTTCATCTATTTAAAACATACTCCTAGGAGCCTTCCACTACTTGCTCCTCCTCTTCTTTTTCTTCCTCTTATTCTTGTATCCATTGTACCCAGTTGCCTCATGTTTTGTTCCTACACACAACTCCAAAATGTCCCTTCATCCCGCATTTCAAACATTTCTGATTTAAAGCAGGGCATATCTAAGAATGTGCATAATGTCCCCTCTTGCCACAATGAAAACACTTTCCTTTTTGAAAATTCCTTCTTCATTCTCCCATTTCATGCGTCTTTGCATTCTTCCAGTCCTCCCTAGTTTTGTTCGAGCTTGCTCTCATTTTTTTTAGTTTCCCCAAAGGCACTTCCTTCATCTCCTTTTGCTTAACCGCAGCAATTGTGTCATCTTGTGCAAATCCTTGCCCTTCTGTTTAATTGCCTTGAAAAAATTTGTGGTATGTTCCACTTTCTTTACAACCGCTATGGTCGCTTCCAACAAAGGATCATCTTCCATAGCCTTTCTTGTATAATGTTACTGTTCATTTGGATTATATTTTGTTCCCTTATAAAATCATCCTGTGCAACTCTGCTTCCAAAATGACATGTCAATGCCAATTTCTTGAGTGCACTTACATAAGCATCTACTGATTCTTCCATTTCCTGATTCTTAGAGTAGAAATAAATCTATTTACTGCAATATTAGTCTTCAGCTTATAGTACACATCTAAGCAGTTTAATGCTTGTTCATATTCATTTTTTCCATCTCCTTCTCCTAATCTATAGGGTGGTAATTCCCTGAATGTTCAGTGACCCTACGGTCCCAGGAAGTGTAATAACATTTTCTTTTTCGCTGGTGTAAAACTTTTATTATCAATTATACCCATATAATTTACCCAATGTGGTTATCCCGTTACTCCCAAAAATGCTTGCAGTGGATGTATTCTTACACCTTTCATTGTGAACTAAAATCCTTAATCCAGTTCAGCTGAGGAGTTCCATAAAATGTATTGTAACTTCAAATAGATACAGGTGTCACTGCTTGGCTGATCCAAAGCCTGATACAACTTCTAATGTTAAAATAAAATGGTGGCTCGTTTTCCCCAAGTTACAAGGTTCTTTCCTCTAATCTTCAGAAAGTAAACATAAACAAACATGGCAGTGCATTCACCCACGCTGCCAGTAGCACTTTTCCAATAGTTTCAGCTCTGCGTGCCGACATTCCTTCCAACGCTCATGCTCGCCCTCTTGTTCGCGCTCCATTTTAGGAGAGATCACACACAGCAATAACGCTGACCTTGTACGTTGCTGAAGTGTCAGTGAACAATAGTTAGTTTTCACTCGCCATTTCCATTGAGTGGTTCTGACACACTCTCCTGACCAGGTCAAACAGGGTTTCTTCTCTTCTTGTCCACCTAAATGGCCCTGTCTGCTCGTTGCCAACTGCGTTACCAACTGAAGGTCATGAACCCCAAGGACACCTCTCTGCCATCAACTCAGCAGTACAACAGCTGATCCTCACTGTAAAGTTCCCAACTGTCTTCTCATAGAAGACATTGGGCCTCATTATGAGTACTGCGGTAGGGGGTTAAAGGCACCGGTAAGGATGCCGGTGCCGTTAACCCCCTACCGCCGCATTCCGTGGTCCCTTAGTGGGTCCCACTAAGGCCGGCTGGTTTTACTATCCGCCCTTAGTGGGAGCCACTAAGGGACCAGGGAGCTAATAAGGGGCCCGCTATTTGCGGGCCCGTTATTAGCTCCTTCCCCATTCCCATTGAGCCCTATGGGGGCTTGAATGAGAATGGGGAATGGTTTTCAGAATAGGGACTTACCGGTTCCTCCAAGGTTGGAATGACCTGGTAAGTCCCCATTCCGACTACCCGGACCCGGACATGGGTTTGGAGGCAGCCATGGCGCTAATAGCACCATGGCTACCTCCAAACTCGTAATGAGGCCCATATTCTCCCTAAACACTAAATGGTGATTATTACATCACCACTGCACGTATCTTCTCTGAATGGTATGCAAATTAAGATTATTTGCAAAGGATCACGGATGATATTTGTTACCTGCAGAAAATTCACAGTGGGGATGCAGACATTGGGAACATGTCAAATAATTGGAAAGAGGTATTATTTGCTTCCTCTGCCCAGGTTAAAGAAAATTGGCTTGGCAATTGTGATCACTAATGAAATGAATGCTTGCATACTAAATCAACATATTAATAGTGATGGGCAATATGTATTTCTGGAATTGAAAGTTAAAAACACAACTGCAAACTTGGTGAATATGTATACCCGTAAATCAGAGGATGGAATGTTTTGGGACAAAAGGATTGCTTTATTGTTGCTACTAAGTAATCATTACATCCTGTTTGAGAGGGATTGTAACATAATTGTTGACGCTCTACTGGGCAGTCAATTCACTGCTATATAGAGAGCCCTTAAAGCACAAATGGTTATGAGCGGTTTTCAAGAATGTGAAGATGGTGGATCTAAGGAGGCTGCAGCACCCAAAAGTGAAAGATTGTTTTTTATTTCTCCCTATCCCCCCACCAGCCCTTTTCAAGATTGGACTTTTTTTTGGTATGCAAATATTTATATGAATTAATTTCAGATGCTAAACTAGAACCCTGTCTGATATCTGGCCACGCTTGCATTCTTGTAATGTAGTTCTGCCTCATTGAAAGACGACTTAACCACAGAAGTGAATGAATACTGACACTGTTTTCCTAGATGTCATCAAACCCAAGACTATTACTGATTACTTGCTAAACAATAATGCTGACTATGATATCCATCAGGGTGCTTTTAAGGCTAAAGTGAGAGGCATGGATATTTCTATCACAGGTCATAATATTAAGTTAACAAATAAGAAATTAACACAGTTGGAAAAACACAGGTGTGAGCCTAACAAGGGCCCAGGCCTCCCTCATCTTCTGGGTGTTTCATAAGCAACAATGCCCCTTGGAAAGTGTCCTTCCAAGCTTTGGGCTGCCTCCCCACCTTGCCAGGTATGAGTAGAACTCCACTGAGAAAGGGATAGAAAACCCCCTGCCACTCCCAGCTCACTGTATCTGTAACCTAAACCACCACTTTTATATTTTATCAACATTTGGGATCTTGATAGATTTTGAGGGAGACTACTCATTTTTATTCTGCTACCTAAGAGTCTTGCATAGTGTAATGCTGGAAATGCTTTGGAGGGACAGGGCCTTGTCCCACTACTTCCCTGTATGTGTTTTACGATGCATTTTTCTGCCACAGGAGTCCAATCTGGACCTCTGGCAGTGAAACTCTTCACTTTTTATGTTGGTGAACAAAACCTATGGGATACCCCTATGACACCCATGGGTAGAGGTACACCTTGGTAGCAATGGTGTATGTTTTTGGGCACCTTTGTGTTGCCCACAGAGCAGGGTATGGGCTGGTGTCAGCTACATGCTGACTTTGCAGTGGCTCTGGGTCCCACCATTTTGGCACAATGAGGCCCTGCAACAGGAACCAACGGATTCCTGAACAAAGACCAGATGGCCACTGTAAGCCTCATGGCTTTCTGCCTTTCCCTCTGCTTCGCAAAGTCCTGAGAAAACCTGTTTCCTCATCCCCCTGATTTAATGTTGAGTGGAAGGAACATATATGCCTCTGGGTTTGCCCCAGCTAGACTAGTAGGATCCTTCCCAGGACTGCTTGTTTTGGGTACACCCTAGGGGTGGGATCTGAATTAATGGAACGAGGAATCAATTCACATTCTGTGTTGTGGGTGTCTGGTTTTGGTTGTGTGTCACAATGCCTGTGTCCTGCCTGAGCCAGCCTTGTTTGAAACAGGAGTAAGTGCAGTGTGTGGTTTGAAAGGCTGAGAATTGCCATCAATACACATCCACTGTTCTAAGTGTCTGGTTTTGGGTTAATTCCCTGAATGCCTGGGAGCCTGGGAGTCTGTTTGGGTGCTGCGTGATGAATTCCCTAGTGTATGATTAGCTAACTGAGCCTAGCTCAGCCTGAGTGAATGAGGGTGCTTTGTGTATAGCAGGAGACCCCTCACGTAACTCTGTGCCAGAAGGCAGAAGTCAGAAGCCTGCATCCTGAATACAGCTGGTAGGAGGAAGTCTGTGGCAGCAACTATTCATCAAATCCAAGGCTGCTGTGCTGATTCAAGGACTGAAGAAGAGAGAACCTGGACAGACAACCTCTTCTCGTAGCTATGAGGGGACATCATGCAACTGCTGTTTGTCACCTGAAGTGTCCTGGTAGCCAGTCCTGAGTGCCTGCCATCCTGCAGGGGACACTTTGTGGGTCAATAAGAAAAGTGAGTGGACATTTTGAGCCCTAGAAGTCCACCAGAATCGTCCTGCGTCCTGAGGCTGACTATTACCAGAAGAGAGCCAGATTGTTGTGTATCACCCGGAAGAGGGGTTACCCTGGCATAGTGCTGCTCGATGCACGGAGCTTGCCAAGTTCCATCCGACTAAAGATATCTTCAAGTGGCATAGCAGCCATGACATCTGTCCAATTTTCCATGGCTTAGGGTGTCACCGCCTGCAGAGAAGTGCCCACCAATGGGTTTCCCACCTTTCCAAACAAAAGAATGAGTCCTGAGGATTCAAACTTGGTGGTGGCTTACGGAGAAGTCCAGTGCTCGAGTCCAATTCACCAGAAGCCATCCTGTCATCCGTGCTATGGATGTCACACAGAAGAAAGGAACAGCAGCCAACCATGATTTACTGAAACCTGACACCTACTTCTGCCATTACACCCATTGCCACTGAAGGTCATCGACGCAAACAAAAGCACTCATCCTAACCTACCAAGCCTTGTTGAGGTCCACAGTGAGTTTCATCTTAGTGGAACATCCACAGCCAGCGTAGCAGCCTGACCATGGAGATCACTGTGACAGACCTGCACTGCTGGTTTTCCAGCATGGTTTGCTTCCCTTCTCCGGCTTGACAGTGGCGAACCAGTGACTTTTTCTTCCACAGGTGGTCCATTCTCATGGGGCATCATTGAGTAAAGCCCAGAGACTCCATCCCTTTCCCTTCCAAGCCACCCAAGGTACTGAGATGAGGAAGAGGGGCTTCCTCCTTCAGTGTCCATCCAGGGGTCTCAGATTCATCTTGGGCCCAGCCTTCTTGTTGCTTTCCAGAAACAAGAGCAGACAATCAATGAACACATAAGGACTGGGCATTGACACAAAAGCAAAGTATAACTTATCTTTTATTGCAGGTTGCCCAGGTGGGGGGATCTCCAAACAGAATTGAATGTTTACTCTGAACAGTATTCTGTCAGTGTTCTAAAGTATTACCTGCATTTCTACATTCATGTCTTTGGGGTTAAATAGTGTTTAGTTAGTGTAATGCTTTTTAATATTTGTTACCAGTCGGTGCATTATTGCTAAACTAAGACTAACTGTGGTCCACATAGTAATGTATATATTGTTTTAACTATTTGAGTAGAACGTCAGAGTACAAATTGAGTTTTATTTATTTGTATATATTCATCGATATCTTATATCCTTTAGTGAAAGAACTGTGTTAGCCCATAACATAGTGTGTAGATATTCCTTTGTGGGGGCTTCGGGATTCGCTGTACCTAAGAACCAATCGACATCGCCTCCCTTGAGTCTCAGCCTTGTTTGTTAATCCATTGCTACCATTTGAGAGCCTTGACTGGGGTGCCTCTGTTCCTTTTGCCCAACCATATAGATGGTAGTATTACAGACACCCGTTAAAGTCCTTATAGGTAGCATTCTTTGCTCTAAGAAAAGCTTTCACAGAATGGAGAGTAAAATTCTTTGGTGACTTAAAATGGTTCAGCTGGTGTGAAGTGACTCTCCCCCGTTATGTTAGCGTGTCTTATAGGCATTGAGCCACCAAGCAACGGGGCAAATGGAGGCAGGCCAAGGGCATTCCATCTTTGCCTGTTTGACTGGTTTGCTCTCCTTGTAGTCCAATGGCCCACTCCACTGATGTTGCCTTCATCTGTAAGTAAACCCTTTCTTTTTCTACCTCCAACTTTTCTTCATGCTCTGGTGCTATCTAACCTTTTTTGGGAGCCTGCAGGGCCCTATAGCATTGATTGCCGAGTGCAGCCCTTTCTGCATTGTCTTTCTTTTCTCCCATCCTCCATTCCCTTCTTCCACTCTACTCTGTGCCTTCTCCCTTGTCAGACCTAACACAACCTTCCCCTGGGATGCGTCTCCTCTGTCCTATGCATGTTCACATGCAGACCGTGCTCCCTTGCCTGTGCTGCACCCTTTTGCACTTGAATTGCCAAAGCTCTCCTTTTCCAGTGCTGTTATCCCATCACGTCTACTGCTGCTTTCCCACCATTCCCAGCAAGTATACCCTTCCAAGACGTAACATAGGGGTGAAAGTACCTCTGCTTCTAGCCACTACACTTTCTCCCTGCCTCTGTCAAAACCACTTACAACTCCTTGATTAAGAGTCCTGCTGTATATACGCCCTTTGTGGCAAACCCTACCAGGCAGTCTCCTACCAGCCCTTTTGGATCTTACATGACTGAAGAGGGGGAGAGGATTGTGGTAGTTCACGGCTGTGCTTGCTTGTCACTCAGAGGGACTGTTGCTGGATGCGAGGAAGAGGATGCGGGCCCATACGTCCCAAGCATACTACAACAGTAACATAGTCTGGGGTTTAGGATCTATCGCTTAAAGCCATGCATGGGACCATGTGCAAAAGGTAAACACATTGAAATGTTTCATCTTAATCTTATCTCATAATTGTTGGCATATAGCTGATATGAGTCCACCACTGAACTGCTCCTTTACACTTGTGTTTTCTCCAATGTTTATGATGCATGGATCACTTTGCCAGTAGGTCATGTTTGGTGAAGTCTATCAGTTGGCAATTCGCAGAGCACAGCTGTGGCTGCAGGTTATCACTATCTCTCCTATCACTAAGAGGACTTAATGCCTTTTTTGTCTCACTGCAGGAGAGGGCTTTTTTCCTATTTGTTGCTATATTTCACTGCATCTTGTATAGTCTGGAGCAAACTGGAAATTGTGTATTGCAGAGCTAAATGCACAACTCACAGGCCTAACATCTCAGGTGCTGTCTACAATATATTGAACATTGCATCTTTGAGTACCACACACAGATTGATGCCCATTGATGCCCATGTGTGACTCGCTGGAGGATTTCTTTTTACCATACCCGATAGCCAATCTCTGCTCCTTGATTTACACCTTTTCTTTTATAATAAGGTTTATTTCATTATGTTTATAGTTCCAAAGAACCTTTACATAGATAAAAATAAACAAACAGATTTAAAATTTAAAAGTAAATTAAAAAATAAAATCAGTCAGTACAAAATACTGAATAATCACAATTCATTAGAACAAAGCCTACTCCTTGAAAGGCGCGTATAATTCATCATATAAATGTAATTAGGAATTCATAAGCGACTACTCAATCACATTTTATATAGTTGTACAGGATTTCATTTTCACAAGATAGCTCCTATGATTGCTATACTAGTTTTCCAGTCACCAATATAGCTTTCCACACATTGTGAGGTTCAATTTGCAGCGGCTTCAGTGGTGAGTTCAAAGAAGTCAGCCAGAAGCCATCACTTTTGATTGTGTTGGCATTGTGTACATAGGAGCCCAACAGTCTCATATACTCGTCTCCATGTTCACGGCGCTCGGTGAGGACTTGTTTTGCGGTGCCCATTTTACTAGATTACCCACGTAATCTACACATTATTTTTTCTTCAAGACCTATGGCTGCCAACACTGGTAGTTTGCTCATACGTAGAAGTAACAAGAATCTGCACAAATCTGAAGATGGGTACATATTTAAATAGATCTGTGGGGCCCTATATTCATAGGCCAACAATTCCACAAAGCCATAGCTATTTAATCTTGAAAGATGTACATAATTTGAGATCCAATCCCATTCGTCAATTTTTCGTATCATGCAAGTTTAAGCTTATCTACGCAGTCTTCCCAGTTTGGTTGCCACTCCATCACCTCAAATGATTTTGCTACCAATTTAGCCATATTTTGGTTACAGAGTGGATCAGTTTGGCTTCCCAAGAGTTGCAACAAAGGACAAATGGGGGACTTCTGAGATTTTATATACAATAATGCTTTTCTTTTACGGGCCATAGTAACCAATTAAGTCAAACCCAGTTCTAGTCTTATGAGTTCCACAGGTACACTGGGGCCTAGACCCAGCATTTTACACCAAAGTGTGCCCTCTATAACATTCAACCAGCTGAAATCATCCATGCTTATTGATTCTAATCCATATACTATTGTGACACAGAAGCTCTGTTTATACATGGTCAGTATGCCCCAGTAACTATATCCAGAGACTGCCTTAACACACCTATAGGTCATGTTTGTCAGAGCCACAGCCTTCCGTTTCTTAGTATCAATTATTCTTTGGTAGCTTCCTTCAGAGGTGATTTCCAGACCCAAATATATTAACATGCTGGGGGCTGAAGCACGTCCATGAGTAAAGAGCATAATTTTAGTCTTATCAAAATTTAGTACCAGGTCATGTTCACTTGCAAATGTATATAATACTTGCAGTGATGTTTTTAGTCTAGAAAAATTGTGATCACAAATGAGTAAATCATCTGCATAGAATGAGCACTCAACTTTTTTACCTGATATTTTGGGGCGGGCAGGTATTAGCATAAACCATCTTCTTTATCACGTCTGCAATGTAAATGTTAAACTGTAGTGGTGCCAGCACACACTCTTGTTTCAGGCCCCGTCCTGTATTGATGGGCAAGGTCAGCGTTCCTCCATTGTCCAGTTTTACCTGAACAGAAGTATTTTCATGAAGGCCCCCTATGCCACCAATAGATCACCGGGACAACCCAACGCTTCCATCTTTGCCCAAAGTTGTTTCCTGTTTACGGTGTCATATTCGGCTTTGAAATCGATTATACCCAGATGCAGGTTGGGTTGCCCTGGGACATTAGCTGTTTTTATGAGCATATCAATAAGCCATAAACAGTCGGCACTGCCTGAGCCCGCTCTAAAGCCCATTTAAAACTTGCCAAGTATGTTATGTGAGGCTACCCAGGATTCAAGCCTATCAAGTAACAATGAGGCAAAGATTTTTCCTGTCATGTCTAACATTGCCAGTAACCTATAATTTCCTGGCTTTGGTCTTTCTACACATTTGTATATGGGCACTAAGATACAATTGCACCATGTGGCTGGGATCCGTCCTTCCTCACATACCTTTTCTTTATAATGTATAAACAGAATCTTACCCCAGAACATCGGTGCACTTTTAATCACTGCATTGGGAAGGCCATTGGAGCCAGGGACTCTTGAGTCCTGAAGTGCTCGGATTTTCCTATCCATTTCACCCTGTTATTTCGATAGTTCGAGCCTAGAGGACTCCAGTCTTTTATTGATGTCTGGAAAAAGGACGTGTATTGCTACACGTGAACCACCAGTGCACTCCAAGGGGAGAAAATCCCAAGTATGTCAGTATAGCAGGTTAATAGAGTTTAGAATGTACCCTACTACCTGCAGTTTTTGGTCTGTATATCGTATTGATTCTTTGTCTCTTTTTAGGGAGTTAGTATACTTTAATCTGGGGTGGTCAATATTTTATTGATGTGTGGTCGCAGGATTATGTTTGTATCTGGTATAGGCTTAAAATTCTTACTTATGAAATGAGACCAGCTTTGATCACCAATAGCGCAGATCACACGGTCGTTTGGAGCACAATTAAAGTTACCCAGCATCCTCCACATTTTACGGGTATCTTTGTTACTCGCTAAGATGTTGCCATTGTGCATTACGTCCAGAATTTAGCCAGGCTTTAACCCAATTCCGATATTTCTTCCTAGCCAATTTTCTAGCTGTCATTCTCTCACTGGGATCTCCAGCACTTTTATTGATAAGACGGAGTGCTATCCTTAGGGAGCATTCTTCATCACAGATCGTTTTATTTAAAGGGTGAGGCCTGATTGCATTATCCTGTATGGCATATTGGGCCTTTTGAACAGCCAACGAGGACATGCACCCCGTGATCCATCCTTGTATTTGTATTTGTTTGTATTAAGTTTATACAATCCTTTGATGCCCTCTGCCGACTATAAGTGAGCATTAGAGAGTAGGTCCTCCAAATGGGTGCTAAAAAGATTATGCGCCTGCTTAATACTCTTCTCTGTTCATTTAAACCTGTTACCTTCCGTGTTAATCCCTAAGTCCCCAACTCCACCCACCATCCACCTGGTGTGGCACTGTTCAATATCTAGGGTGAGCGTGACGTGATCACTAAAGGATATCTCACTAACTGTCAGCCTCCTGACCCCCGCGATGGCAGGCAAGTGACAGAAAAAGTAGTCCAGGGTAGAAACATTTGGGCCACCCTTCCATGTATGTTTGCCTGGCATATCTCCCCTAACATGGCCATTCAGCTGATAACATTCCCAGTCCCTCAGAAACTCAACCCAGGCTGTGCCCTTTGGGTTCGCGTGTGTAAACTCCATATGTGATTTATTAAAGACATAGCCAGCTCTACCAATATCGTAATGGCAAATGCACCTGGCATTGAAGTTGCCCACCACATAAACCTGGTCGTTTAGGAATGATGTTTTAGCTTTACACAACACATAACCCACTGCATCCATAATCTCATCTGAATTTGATGTAAGCGGAGGGTCATAGATGTTAATGACAATAAAGCCGGGTTCCATTTTTTTACCTCCAATTCTGACAGCCAGAATAGAATCAAATTCATTAAGTGCCGTAAATCTTTCTGACTTGAGGTGATTTTTTTGTCCCCACTATCAAACCACCTGATGGCCGACCTTTGGGTCCCTTAATTGCAAAAATGTGATAAATGTGGAAACCATAAACAGTCAGCCCATCCGTCAGCCAACATTCCTATGAAAGAAACACATGCTTAATGGACAACATTGCAAGTGATCCATGATAATTCAATAAGTGCATAAACCCCCGGGTATTCCATGAAGCAATGCTTAATGATAATTTCATCAAACCTGAGTCCCCATCGTTGTTCTGAATGACCCAATTTAATATGCCCAATATATTTTCCTGCAGGTTGATGGGCATATTGGAGTTGACTGGGGCCTTTTTTCTTTGATTCATTCAACTGCCGTGCAACCGGGAGCAGCTCTGGATTAGGGAAGATTCCTTCTTTCACCACGTCCAGTTTTTAACCCAATTCCAGGTACCTCGCTCAGTGTTGTCTGATCATAGCCACTGTATCCCTTATGCTACAGTGAACCCTGCTATGGATAGATGTAGAACTCTTAATGGGGTGAAAAAAGTCTTTGTTATCCAGTATCCTCAATGGTAAAATATTATGGGTAATCTGAAGAAATTGTGACCGATTGATGTGACCTTGATAGTTTGAATTTCACTGGGAGAGTTTCTTGATGGTAAACATCAGGGGGATTTCAGAACAAACTTCCTCCAGAGTTTTGTCGGATACAGTATGTTGAGCATTCTCTGATAGAATAGGCACCCCAACAGCTGCCGTGGGCAATAGCAGTGTAGCTGGGTTCAAAGTGTTTGGTAAAGCAACATAATGATTTGGTTCTGGTTTTGACAAGGTGCTAGTTATGGACTGGTCACAAATGTCCTCAGTCACTTCATCCAGGAGCCAGCTTGCCAGTGTACCTTTGCCCTTAGCAGCTTTCCTTCGTTGTTTTTTGTTTTTGGCCAATTTCGTCTTCTGACCATTACCGACCCGAGGTTTCAAGACCGGCGATTAAGCCATTTTTTTATTTTATGCTGCTTACGAGTCAAAAAGATTGTTGGTGAGTCACAAATCAGTCCCATGCTCTCCAGGATATCATCCTGTTCTTCATTCTGTGAATCAGCATAGGCCTCTTGATGAATATTCATCTTGTGTGGGTTACCCCAGCCTCTTGTTCCCTTGGCTCGGCACTCAGCTCTTCCAGTTGATTGTCACTAGCCGATCTGAACGAGTCGTTTTTATTAAGTGCTGATACTTCATTTAGTAAGTCCCTGCACGTTTTCATGAGTACCTGCATGTCAAATTGGAGGACGGATAGTTGTGCTTGGGTCACACGATGGGATCTCTCATCAGATCTATTCATAACTGTATTCCTATCATCATCCAGGGGGCAAAGGGTAGGTGACGCCTTCAACCTTTGACTATCTCCTGTGTTGGGACCATCATTACAATTTACAATGTCAATGTGTGGTTCTCGCGGAACCAGTAAGGCCACCGCTCCCATAGCTTAAGCCACACGTAGACCCATAGCAGGAAGCATTTCAGGGGACAATGATTCTCTCAAAGAATAGCACATGGCAAGTAAGGAATGATTATTGTCGATTGCGGAAAAAGAGTGTTCCGTAGGATTTAGATTAGATTCACCCATATCAGGGAGGGTCATTACATCTGCTCTCTCCAGTGGGGTAGGTGCACGGGGGGATCAACTTGGTTGGAAAATAAGTAGCAATATTACCAAGGCCCACCTCTTTTGTTTGATTCTTACGCAGGGAACTGGTAGCAAGCATGCTGACATTACCAGTCCGATTCCCTGTGGTGCGTGCTCGTGCTGCCCGCAATTGCTGGTTATTGCTGGTTTGAGCATTTTTCCTTAAACCATAATTGTTATTTACTCTTGGCTGCAAATTGCCCGGCTTCTTAAGTACTGGTTAGGTCCTTAGTACTGTTTATACACTTATCTAGTACTAGTTGGTTTGGACAGCGTGTCAAATCTTACCCCTGCTCTGCAGCCATCACATGTTCAGCAGCACCCAGTCCAGCTGCTCCGCTCGCCATCAGGGGTGATTCAGTATATAACAGCCACCACAGTCGAATGCAGCTGAACACAGTGAACACTCAGTCCACACTCAGCCACGTTCAGCTACAGGGAGGAGTTATTATGATCAAGGTTCCAACTCTTCTCAAAGTTTATTGTTAGACATTATGGGCCTCATTAGGACCCTGGCGGAGAGGGTTTTACGCCAGCGTAGTGCATGGCGTACCTCTCCGCCATACTACGAGTTCCCGTAGCGCCATGGAGGTTTTCTCCGCCTGGTTTTACCAGCCGGAGAAAACCATGGCGCTACGGGACCTCGTTGTTAATTACGCCACCGTATTTTACGGTGGCGTAATTAACTCCTTCCCCACTCCCATTATACCCTATGGGGCAAGAATGGGAATGGGGAAGGGCAGAATGGGGATTGGGGATTTACCGCTCCGCCGAGGTCGGAATGGGGCGGTAAATCCGCCAACCCCCATGGCGCTATCGGCGGCTTTCCGCCATGCTTCGCGGTGCATTTAGCACCGCGAAATCCGCCTGGGTCCTAATGAGGCCCTATGTAAAAAGACGCTTACGCAGTTATTATTTTAAATCCTTTTCACAAGACCTTTCTCTGTGCACACATACATGTTATATCATTTAAATCATCGTCTATATACATATTGCCTGAAACCAACTTCTATACATAGCCACAAAACCTCCACAAACACACAACTCCTCTTACTGCTCCTCTTCCTCTGAATCGTAGCCCTTTGTATTGATCAACTTCAAGCAACCCGTTCACTGACCTGAATGGCTCAATCCCTCTTCTTTAATAATCGATACATGTACTTCTCCCTTTGAGAACTGCGTCCTGCCGAATGCACCAAAAACCTTACAGTGAGAGTTAATCCGGGACCGGGAACTTGCTGTCACCTACATGAACGTGGTATTCGAAAAAAGGAGATTTAGGTTGAGCTGGTGTGTATATATATATATTAGCACATGGAGATCTGACAAGCAACTGCATGTGGATAAATGTAGGCTCAAGTGAGGATCTTTTGAAAATATTCTTTGCTCTCTAAACATCTGAGAAGAAGTCAAATTATGTATCAAACAGTTTGGGTGGAAACTGAGGAAACTGAGTTATTTACATCATTTCCTGCTCTTCCATTCTAAAGGCCTGATACATTATTTGCCATATTCACAGATTTCTAATGGATATCCACGTGACCCGTTTGTCTAATCTCTAAATGTAACCTCTGCCAAACCACAGACTACTTTACTTACAACCACTCAACCTAAATCTCCACCCTCTCTTAATATGATTACAAAATGTCTCTGACAGAATAATGTAATTTGGAAGATTGTGTTGATTAATTGGAACATCATTAGTTCAGATATAACAATTATAAAACTCTTTCCATATTCCGGAAACAGAAACCTACAGAACTAGTTAGTCCATGCTTATTAACCCACAGCTGATTTGCAACGGTTCTTGAGGAGCCCAAATGTGGGTCCCTTTCATTGCCTTCACCGTCAGAACTGTAATGTCATGTTAACATGAGACAGAGTAACACATCCCCAAACAGAGGCAAAGATTAAACTCAAACAATAATGAGCCTGTGTTAAGTCACTTCTTCTACTTTATACACTGCTCTTGCAGAATTTAATATGTTTCAAACAGCTCCCGAAAAGCACACACCCACTGGAATGCAGACAGGCAAGAATTAGAGCTAAGGACTTTAAGTCTTCAGTTGCTCAACATTTTCTGGAGGACTCCCATACTGTTGCCTATATGTGATTTCATAATCTTGGAGGTTCTCAAGAATCCATGATGTGGGGGATTTTAATTGCTTGTTCTACGTAGAGCAACATTTTGGATTGACAATTTACAGACTCTGGCCCAACTTTTTCGGTGTGGAATTAACATGCCGGTATTAACATATACCTGCACATTTCCGCACCGCAACAGTACAAGTTTGCCGTTTGGGCACCTGCTTTACCTCCAGGCCTAAATCACTGGTATTGCCGGCACTGGTTTTACCAGTAATACTGGTGAATCCGCCCAATGTGACTTCACGGAATGGGGATTTACAACTGTTGCTGGCATTCGTAATGCTGGTAATGGTATTTCCATTTGCTGGTATCCTGGCGTTTTTTTTAACTGCCAGGATACCGGAAAACTTGTCATGAGGCCCATGGCTTTTTTTAATAAGACCTTTTATGTGCAGCTCAGTTTACAGTTTGACTATTGTTGATCTTTTTTATTTATCTTATAAATCTGGGCGAGTTGGGTACCACCCATTATCCCACACCGATGAGGGACACAACTGAGACTGTTCCCCTTTTCTCCTTTTTCTTTTTATGCTTGTAAAAGATTGTTTTTCCTATTTAAACTTACTCTATGCATAGTTATGTATTGTTTTCACTATATTTGTTTTTCTAATTTGTTTTTCTCTTTATTGTGCATTTGGCTATTCAGCAATCCTTAAGCACATATAAAAAAACAACAATACAAAATTTCAAAGGCATAAGATAAAATCAATAAAAACCAAAGGTCATAAATGCCTTAAAATCATATGCACTCAGTTTACTTCTTAATATACTAGTAATCTACATATAATACAAATTAATTTCAAAGCAATTTTAAAAATTCTTTCCAGTTGTGGAAAGCTGTGGCTGTCCTAATCACTGATTCAGCTCTATACAGAGTATTCTAGAATTGATCAATCTGGTCGAAACGAGCGACAAAGTAACTATATCCATAAACATAACATTTTTTTAGGACAGGGCAGGCAGAGAGAATATGACGAATGTTCTCTATTTTTCCCCCACAGAGGTGACATAGAAAAGCCTTTAGTCGTATTCCCTTCTAAGCCCCAAGTAACTCTCCTGTTTGAAGGAGGTTTAAGCACAATTGTAAAATAAAGCGCTTCAGCTCAATAGAACACAATTTGGTCAGATTAGATTGAGGGGAATAAAGCAAAATGCTTTGGCTTGAGTATTCCTTGCACCACCTCATATTAGAGAGTTTGTCTACGTTACAGACTTTCAGGGTAATTCATAGAAATTCGCACAAAAGTGGCGCACGCGGCTGGCGCACAGCGTGCCCGTGCGAATGTCTGCGCCAGCCGCGTGCGCTAAAATCGATTTCCGCGCACAGCGTATTCATGGATTTTCGCATCCAAAACCAGCCGTGGCGCAGCGTGGCGCAGCGACCCTGCAGCAGCGCCAGTTACGCCCCCAAGAACGCCCTTGCGCAAGGAAAAGACTTCAAAATCACCAAATAATCGCAAAGGGCTGTGCCAACCCTGGACCAGTTCACAGGGCTGGCAAACAGCAAACGCCAAGCGGGGAACGGGTATTTCAGTGGTTCGCGGGAAGTTCCACACGCGATTGTCCTGTGTACGTGTGCATCAGGGGTGCGTGGGAAGTAACACACGCAAAAGCAGCAGGGTGCGTGTATTCCAGGGGTGCGCGGGAAGTATCACATGCGATTCCATCAGGGTACGTGTATTCCAGGGGTGCGCGGGAAGTATCACACGCAAAAACAGCAGGGTACGTGTATTCCAGGGGTGCACGGGAAGTATCACACGCAAAAGCAGCAGGGTACGTGTATTTCAGGGGTGCGCGGGAAGTATCACACGCGATTCCATCAGGGTACGTGTATTCCAGGGGTGCGCGGGAAGCATCACACGCAAAAACAGCAGGGTACGTGTATTTCAGGGGTGCGCGGGAAGTATCACACGCAAAAACAGCAGGGTACGTGTATTTCAGGGGTGCGCGGGAAGAATCAAACGCGATCCCATCAGGGTACGTGTATTCCAGGGGTGCGCGGGAAGTATCACATGCAAAAACAGCGGGGTACGTGTATTCCAGGGGTGCACGGGGAGCACCACACGTGAATTGCACATGTGGGTCCTCCCAGGTGTTCCCTCTACACCCTCTACGGCCCCTGCAGGTGGCCCACACCACAGGGGCCTACCCTGCACATGTCCTGCAGGCACCCCATCCACCATGGCCATGCCCCCCAGCCAACCCACATGTCACCTTGCACTACTGCCCACCAACGCATGTCCCCCTGCACCCCCAGCCACCAGGGGCAGCCTCCACCAGGCCCCCACCCATGTCTCCCATCACCCCCACCCCCCAGCAGTGCAGGGGCAGCCTCCACCAGGCCCCCACTCATGTCTCCCATCACCCCCACCCCCCAGCAGTGCAGGGGCACCCTCCACCAGGCCCCAATCATGTCTCCCATCACCCCCACCCCCCAGCCACCAGGGGCAGCCTCCACCAGGCCCCCACTCATGTCTCCCATCACCTCCACCCCCCAGCAGTGCAGGGGCAGCCTCCACTAGGCCCCCACTCATGTCTCCAATCACCCCCACCCCCCAGCCACCAGGGGCAGCCTCCACCAGGCCCCCACTCATGTCTCCCATCACCCCCACCCCCCAGCAGTGCAGGGGCAGCCTCCACCAGGCCCCCACTCATGTCTCCCATCACCCCCACCCCCCAGCAGTGCAGGGGCAGCCTCCACCAGGCCCCCACTCATGTCTCCCATCACGCCCACCCCCCAGCCAATAGGGGCAGCCTCCACCAGGCCCCCACTCATGTCCCCTATTACCCCCACCCCCAGCAGTGCAGGGGCAGCCTCCACCAGGCCCCCACTCATGTCCAACTCATGTCTCCCTGCACCCCCACCCCCCAGCCACCAGGGGCAGCCTCCACTAGGCCCCCACCCATGTCTCCCATCACCTCCACCCCCCAGCAGTGCAGGGGCAGCCTCCACCAGGCCCCACCCATGTCTCCCACCACCCCCACCCCCCAGCAGTGCAGGGGCAGCCTCCACCAGGCCCCCGCTCATGTCCCCTATTACCCCCACCCCCAGCAATGCAGGGGCAGCCTCCACCAGGCCCCCACTCATGTCCAACTCATGTCTCCCTGCACCCCCACCCCCCAGCCACCAGGGGCAGCCTCCACTAGGCCCCCACCCATGTCTCCCATCACCTCCACCCCCCAGCAGTGCAGGGGCAGCCTCCACCAGGCCCCTATCCATGTCTCCCATCACCCACAAACCCCTGCCACAAGGGGCAGCCTCCACCAGGCCCCCACTCATGTCTCCTATCACCCCCACCCCCCAGCAGTGCAGGGGCAGCCTCCACCAGGCCCCCACTCATGTCTCCCATCACCCCCACCCCCCAACAGTGCAGGGGCAGCCTCCACCAGGCCCCCACCCATGTCTACCACCACCGCCACCCCCCAGCAGTGCAGGGGCAGCCTCCACCAGGCCCCCACTCATGTCCAACTCATGTCTCCCTGCACCTCCACCCCACAGCCACAAGGGGCAGCCTCCACCAGGCCCCCACTCATGTCTCCCATCACCCCCACCCCCCAGCAGTGCAGGGACAGCCTCCACCAGGCCCCCACTCATGTCCCCTATCACCACCACCCCCCAGCAGTGCAGGGGCAGCCTCCACCAGGCCCCCATCCATGTCTCCGATCACCCCCACCCCCTGCCACCAGGGGCAGCCTCCACCAGGCCCCCACTCATGTCTCCCATCACCCCCACCCCCCAGCAGTGCAGGGGCAGCCTCCACCAGTCCCCCACTCATGTCTCCCCACACCGCCACCCCCCCAGCAGTGCAGGGGCAGCCTCCACCAGGCCCCACCCATGTCTACCACCACCGCCACCCCCCATCAGTGCAGGGGCAGCCTCCACTAGGCCCCCACTCATGTCCAACTCATGTCTCCCTGCACCTCCACCCCCCAGCCACCAGGGGCAGCCTCCACCAGGCCCCCACTCATGTCTACCACCACTGCAGGGGCAGCCTCCACCAGGCCCCCACCCATGTCTACCACCACCGCCACCCCCCAGCAGTGCAGGGGCAGCCTCCACCAGGCCCCCACTCATGTCTCCCATCACCCCCACCCCCCAGCAGTGCAGGGGCACCCTCCACCAGGCCCCCACTCATGTCTCCCATCACCCCCACCCCCCAGCCACCAGGGGCAGCCTCCACCAGGCCCCCACTCATGTCTCCCATCACCCCCACCCCCCAGCAGTGCAGGGGCAGCCTCCACCAGGCCCCCACTCATGTCTCCCATCACCCTCACCCCCCAGCCACCAGGGGCAGCCTCCACCAGGCCCCCACTCATGTCTCCCATCACCCCCACCCCCCAGCAGTGCAGGGGCAGCCTCCACCAGGCCCCCACTCATGTCTCCCATCACCCCCACCCCCCAGCAGTGCAGGGGCAGCCTCCACCAGGCCCCCGCTCATGTCTCCCATCACCCCCACCCCCCAGCCACCAGGGGCAGCCTCCACCAGGCCCCCACTCATGTCCCCTATTACCCCCACCCCCCAGCAGTGCAGGGGCAGCCTCCACCAGGCCCCCACTCATGTCCAACTGATGTCTCCCTGCACCCCCACCCCCCAGCCACCAGGGGCAGCCTCCACTAGGCCCCCACCCATGTCTCCCATCACCCCCACCCCCCAGCAGTGCAGGGGCAGCCTCCACCAGGCCCCACCCATGTCTCCCATCACCCCCACCCCCCAGCAGTGCAGTGGCAGCCTCCACCAGGCCCCCACCCATGTCTCCCATCACCCCCACCCCCCAACAGTGCAGGGGCAGCCTCCACCAGGCCTCACCCATGTCTACCACCACCGCCACCCCCCAGCAGTGCAGGGGCAGCCTCCACCAGGCCCCCACTCATGTCCAACTCATGTCTCCCTGCACCTCCACCCCCAGCCACCAGGGGCAGCCTCCACCAGGCCCCCACTCATGTCTCCCATCACCCCACCCCCCAGCAGTGCAGGGGCAGCCTCCACCAGGCCCCCACTCATGTGTCCTATCACCGCCACCCCCCAGCAGTGCAGGGGCAGCCTCCACCAGGCCCCCACCCATATCTCCCGTCACCCCCACCCCCCTGCCACCAGGGGCAGCCTCCACCAGGCCCCCACTCATGTCTCCCATCACCCCCACCCCCCAGCAGTGCAGGGGCAGCCTCCACCAGGCCCCCACTCATGTCTCCCATCACCCCCACCCCCCAGCAGTGCAGGGGCAGCCTCCACCAGGCCCCCACCCATGTCTACCACCACCGCCACCCCCCAGCAGTGCAGGGGCAGCCTCCACCAGGCCCCCACTCATGTCCAACTCATGCCTCCCTGCACCTCCACCCCCCAGCCACCAGGGGCAGCCTCCACCAGGCCCCCACTCATGTCTACCACCACCGCAGGGGCAGCCTCCACCAGGCCCCCACCCATGTCTACCACCACCGCCACCCCCCAGCAGTGCAGGGGCAGCCTCCACCAGGCCCCCACTCATGTCCAACTCATGTCTCCCTGCACCCCCATCCCCCAGCCACCAGGGGCAGCCTCCACCAGGCCCCAACCCATGTCTCCCATCACCCCCAACCCCCAGCAGTGCAGGGGCAGCCTCCGCCAGGCCCCCACCCATGTCTCCCGTTACCCCCACCCCCCAGCAGTGCAGGGACAGCCTCCACCAGGCCCCCACCCATGTCTCCCATCACCCCCAGCCCCCTGCCACCAGGGGCAGCCTCCACCAGGCCCCCACTCATGTCTCCCATCACCCCCACCCCCCAGCAGTGCAGGGGCAGCCTCCACCAGGCCCCCACTCATGTCTCCCATCACCCCCACCCCCCAGCAGTGCAGGGGCAGCCTCCACCAGGCCCCCACTCATGTCCAACTCATGTCTCCCTGCACCCCCACCCCCCAGCCACCAGGGGCAGCCTCCACCAGGCCCCACCCATGTCTCCCATCACCCCCACCCCCCAGCAGTGCAGAGGCAGCCTCCACCAGGCCCCCACCCATGTCTCCCATCAGCCCCAAGCAGAGCACGGGCAGCCTCCACCAGGCCCCCACCCATGTCCCCCATCACCCCCACCCCCCGCCACCAGGGGCAGCCTCCACCAGTCCCCCACTCATGTCTCCCATCACCCCCACCCCCCAGCAGTGCAGGGGCAGCCTCCACCAGGCCCCCACTCATGTCTCCCATCACCCCCACCCCCCAGCAGTGCAGGGGCAGCCTCCACCAGGCCCCCACCCATGTCTACCACCACCGCCACCCCCCAGCAGTGCAGGGGCAGCCTCCACCAGGCCCCCACTCATGTCCAACTCATGTCTCCCTGCACCTCCACCCCCCAGCCACCAGGGGCAGCCTCCACCAGGCCCCCACTCATGTCTCCCATCACCCCCACCCCCCAGCAGTGCAGGGGCAGCCTCCACCAGGCCCCCACTCATGTCCAACTCATGTCTCCCTGCACCTCCACCCCCCAGCCACCAGGGGCAGCCTCCACCAGGCCCCCACTCATGTCTACCACCACCGCAGGGGCAGCCTCCACCAGGCCCCCACCCATGTATACCACCACCGCCACCCCCCAGCAGTGCAGGGGCAGCCTCCACCAGGCCCCCACTCATGTCTCCCATCACCCCCACCCCCCAGCAGTGCAGGGGCACCCTCCACCAGGCCCCCACTCATGTCTCCCATCACCCCCACCCCCCAGCCACCAGGGGCAGCCTCCACCAGGCCCCCACTCATGTCTACCACCACCGCAGGGGCAGCCTCCACCAGGCCCCCACCCATGTCTACCACCACCGCCACCCCCCAGCAGTGCAGGGGCAGCCTCCACCAGGCCCCCACTCATGTCCAATTCATGTCTCCCTGCACCCCCATCCCCCAGCCACCAGGGACAGCCTCCACCAGGCCCCCACCCATGTCTCCCATCACCCCCAACCCCCAGCAGTGCAGGGGCAGCCTCCGCCAGGCCCCCACCCATGTCTCCCGTTACCCCCACCCCCCAGCAGTGCAGGGGCAGCCTCCACCAGGCCCCCACTCATGTCTCCCATCACCCCCACCCCCCAGCAGTGCAGGGGCAGCCTCCACCAGGCCCCCACTCATGTCTCCCATCACCCCCACCCCCCAGCAGTGCAGGGGCAGCCTCCACCAGGCCCCCACTCATGTCCAACTCATGTCTCCCTGCACCCCCACCCCCCAGCCACCAGGGGCAGCCTCCACCAGGCCCCACCCATGTCTCCCATCACCCCCACCCCTCAGCAGTGCAGAGGCAGCCTCCACCAGGCCCCCACCCATGTCTCCCATCACCCCCAGCCCCCAGCAGTGCAGGGGCAGCCTCCACCAGGCCCCCACTCATGTCTCCCATCACCCCCACCCCCCAGCAGTGCAGGGGCAGCCTCCACCAGGCCCCCACCCATGTCTACCACCACCGCCACCCCCCAGCAGTGCAGGGGCAGCCTCCACCAGGCCCCCACTCATGTCCAACTCATGTCTCCCTGCACCTCCACCCCCCAGCCACCAGGGGCAGCCTCCACCAGGCCCCCACTCATGTCTCCCATCACCCCCACCCCCCAGCAGTGCAGGGGCAGCCTCCACCAGGCCCCCACTCATGTCCCCTATCACCGCCACCCCCCAGCAGTGCTGGGGCAGCCTCCACCAGGCCCCCACCCATGTCTACCACCACCGCCACCCCCCAGCAGTGCAGGGGCAGCCTCCACCAGGCCCCCACTCATGTCCAACTCATGTCTCCCTGCACCTCCACCCCCCAGCCACCAGGGGCAGCCTCCACCAGGCCCCCACTCATGTCTCCCATCATCCCCACCCCCCAGCAGTGCATGGGCAGCCTCCACCAGGCCCCCACTCATGTCCCCTATCACTGCCACCCCCCAGCAGTGCAGGGGCAGCCTCCACCAGGCCCCCACCCATGTCTCCCATCACCCCCACCCCCCTGCCACCAGTGGCAGCCTCCACCAGGCCCCCACTCATGTCTCCCATCACCCCCACCCCCGCCACCAGGGGCAGCCTCCATCAGTCCCCCACTCATGTCTCCCATCACCCCCACCCCCCAGCAGTGCAGGGGCAGCCTCCACCAGGCCCCCACTCATGTCTCCCATCACCCCCACACCCCAGCAGTGCAGGGGCAGCCTCCACCAGGCCCCCACCCATGTCTACCACCACCGCCACCCCCCAGCAGTGCAGGGGCAGCCTCCACCAGGCCCCCACTCATGTCCAACTCATGTCTCCCTGCACCTCCACCCCCCAGCCACCAGGGGCAGCCTCCACCAGGCCCCCACTCATGTCTCCCATCACCCCCACCCCCCAGCAGTGCAGGGGCAGCCTCCACCAGGCCCCCACTCATGTCCCCTATCACTGCCACCCCCCAGCAGTGCAGGGGCAGCCTCCACCAGGCCCCCACTCATGTCCAACTCATGTCTCCCTGCACCTCCACCCCCCAGCCACCAGGGGCAGCCTCCACCAGGCCCCCACTCATGTCTACCACCACCGCAGGGGCAGCCTCCACCAGGCCCCCACCCATGTATACCACCACCGCCACCCCCCAGCAGTGCAGGGGCAGCCTCCACCAGGCCCCCACTCATGTCTCCCATCACCCCCACCCCCCAGCAGTGCAGGGGCACCCTCCACCAGGCCCCCACTCATGTCTCCCATCACCCCCACCCCCCAGCCACCAGGGGCAGCCTCCACCAGGCCCCCACTCATGTCTACCACCACCGCAGGGGCAGCCTCCACCAGGCCCCCACCCATGTCTACCACCACCGCCACCACCCAGCAGTGCAGGGGCAGCCTCCACCAGGCCCCCACTCATGTCCAACTCATGTCTCCCTGCACCCCCATCCCCCAGCCACCAGGGACAGCCTCCACCAGGCCCCCACCCATGTCTCGCATCACCCCCAACCCCCAGCAGTGCAGGGGCAGCCTCCGCCAGGCCCCCACCCATGTCTCCCGTTACCCCCACCCCCCAGCAGTGCAGGGGCAGCCTCCACCAGGCCCCCACTCATGTCTCCCATCACCCCCACCCCCCAGCAGTGCAGGGGCAGCCTCCACCAGGCCCCCACTCATGTCTCCCATCACCCTCACCCCCCAGCAGTGCAGGGGCAGCCTCCACCAGGCCCCCACTCATGTCCAACTCATGTCTCCCTACACCCCCACCCCCCAGCCACCAGGGGCAGCCTCCACCAGGCCCCACCCATGTCTCCCATCACCCCCACCCCTCAGCAGTGCAGAGGCAGCCTCCACCAGGCCCCCACCCATGTCTCCCATCACCCCCAGCCCCCAGCAGTGCAGGGGCAGCCTCCACCAGGCCCCCACTCATGTCTCCCATCACCCCCACCCCCCAGCAGTGCAGGGGCAGCCTCCACCAGGCCCCCACCCATGTCTACCACCACCGCCACCCCCCAGCAGTGCAGGGGCAGCCTCCACCAGGCCCCCACTCATGTCTCCCATCACCCCCACCCCCCAGCAGTGCAGGGGCACCCTCCACCAGGCCCCAATCATGTCTCCCATCACCCCCACCCCCCAGCCACCAGGGGCAGCCTCCACCAGGCCCCCACTCATGTCTCCCATCACCTCCACCCCCCAGCAGTGCAGGGGCAGCCTCCACTAGGCCCCCACTCATGTCTCCAATCACCCCCACCCCCCAGCCACCAGGGGCAGCCTCCACCAGGCCCCCACTCATGTCTCCCATCACCCCCACCCCCCAGCAGTGCAGGGGCAGCCTCCACCAGGCCCCCACTCATGTCTCCCATCACCCCCACCCCCCAGCAGTGCAGGGGCAGCCTCCACCAGGCCCCCACTCATGTCTCCCATCACGCCCACCCCCCAGCCAATAGGGGCAGCCTCCACCAGGCCCCCACTCATGTCCCCTATTACCCCCACCCCCAGCAGTGCAGGGGCAGCCTCCACCAGGCCCCCACTCATGTCCAACTCATGTCTCCCTGCGCCCCCACCCCCCAGCCACCAGGGGCAGCCTCCACTAGGCCCCCACCCATGTCTCCCATCACCTCCACCCCCCAGCAGTGCAGGGGCAGCCTCCACCAGGCCCCACCCATGTCTCCCACCACCCCCACCCCCCAGCAGTGCAGGGGCAGCCTCCACCAGGCCCCCGCTCATGTCCCCTATTACCCCCACCCCCAGCAATGCAGGGGCAGCCTCCACCAGGCCCCCACTCATGTCCAACTCATGTCTCCCTGCACCCCCACCCCCCAGCCACCAGGGGCAGCCTCCACTAGGCCCCCACCCATGTCTCCCATCACCTCCACCCCCCAGCAGTGCAGGGGCAGCCTCCACCAGGCTCCACCCATGTCTCCCACCACCCCCACCCCCCAGCAGTGCAGGGGCAGCCTCCACCAGGCCCCTATCCATGTCTCCCATCACCCACAAACCCCTGCCACAAGGGGCAGCCTCCACCAGGCCCCCACTCATGTCTCCTATCACCCCCACCCCCCAGCAGTGCAGGGGCAGCCTCCACCAGGCCCCCACTCATGTCTCCCATCACCCCCACCCCCCAACAGTGCAGGGGCAGCCTCCACCAGGCCCCCACCCATGTCTACCACCACCGCCACCCCCCAGCAGTGCAGGGGCAGCCTCCACCAGGCCCCCACTCATGTCCAACTCATGTCTCCCTGCACCTCCACCCCACAGCCACAAGGGGCAGCCTCCACCAGGCCCCCACTCATGTCTCCCATCACCCCACCCCCCAGCAGTGCAGGGGCAGCCTCCACCAGGCCCCCACTCATGTCCCCTATCACCACCACCCCCCAGCAGTGCAGGGGCAGCCTCCACCAGGCCCCCATCCATGTCTCCGATCACCCCCACCCCCTGCCACCAGGGGCAGCCTCCACCAGGCCCCCACTCATGTCTCCCATCACCCCCACCCCCCAGCAGTGCAGGGGCAGCCTCCACCAGTCCCCCACTCATGTCTCCCCACACCGCCACCCCCCAGCAGTGCAGGGGCAGCCTCCACCAGGCCCCACCCATGTCTACCACCACCGCCACCCCCCATCAGTGCAGGGGCAGCCTCCACTAGGCCCCCACTCATGTCCAACTCATGTCTCCCTGCACCTCCACCCCCCAGCCACCAGGGGCAGCCTCCACCAGGCCCCCACTCATGTCTACCACCACCGCAGGGGCAGCCTCCACCAGGCCCCCACCCATGTCTACCACCACCGCCACCCCCCAGCAGTGCAGGGGCAGCCTCCACCAGGCCCCCACTCATGTCTCCCATCACCCCCACCCCCCAGCAGTGCAGGGGCACCCTCCACCAGGCCCCCACTCATGTCTCCCATCACCCCCACCCCCCAGCCACCAGGGGCAGCCTCCACCAGGCCCCCACTCATGTCTCCCATCACCCCCACCCCCCAGCAGTGCAGGGGCAGCCTCCACCAGGCCCCCACTCATGTCTCCCATCACCCTCACCCCCCAGCCACCAGGGGCAGCCTCCACCAGGCCCCCACTCATGTCTCCCATCACCCCCACCCCCCAGCAGTGCAGGGGCAGCCTCCACCAGGCCCCCACTCATGTCTCCCATCACCCCCACCCCCCAGCAGTGCAGGGGCAGCCTCCACCAGGCCCCCGCTCATGTCTCCCATCACCCCCACCCCCCAGCCACCAGGGGCAGCCTCCACCAGGCCCCCACTCATGTCCCCTATTACCCCCACCCCCCAGCAGTGCAGGGGCAGCCTCCACCAGGCCCCCACTCATGTCCAACTGATGTCTCCCTGCACCCCCACCCCCCAGCCACCAGGGGCAGCCTCCACTAGGCCCCCACCCATGTCTCCCATCACCCCCACCCCCCAGCAGTGCAGGGGCAGCCTCCACCAGGCCCCACCCATGTCTCCCATCACCCCCACCCCCCAGCAGTGCAGTGGCAGCCTCCACCAGGCCCCCACCCATGTCTCCCATCACCCCCACCCCCCA
Organism: Ambystoma mexicanum; assembly: GCF_040938575.1. Lineage (NCBI taxonomy): Eukaryota > Metazoa > Chordata > Amphibia > Caudata > Ambystomatidae > Ambystoma > Ambystoma mexicanum. The sequence continues at coordinate 1,102,191,289 of NC_090930.1, read as the reverse complement.
ACAGTGCAGGGGCAGCCTCCACCAGGCCTCACCCATGTCTACCACCACCGCCACCCCCCAGCAGTGCAGGGGCAGCCTCCACCAGGCCCCCACTCATGTCCAACTCATGTCTCCCTGCACCTCCACCCCCAGCCACCAGGGGCAGCCTCCACCAGGCCCCCACTCATGTCTCCCATCACCCCACCCCCCAGCAGTGCAGGGGCAGCCTCCACCAGGCCCCCACTCATGTGTCCTATCACCGCCACCCCCCAGCAGTGCAGGGGCAGCCTCCACCAGGCCCCCACCCATATCTCCCGTCACCCCCATCCCCCTGCCACCAGGGGCAGCCTCCACCAGGCCCCCACTCATGTCTCCCATCACCCCCACCCCCCAGCAGTGCAGGGGCAGCCTCCACCAGGCCCCCACTCATGTCTCCCATCACCCCCACCCCCCAGCAGTGCAGGGGCAGCCTCCACCAGGCCCCCACCCATGTCTACCACCACCGCCACCCCCCAGCAGTGCAGGGGCAGCCTCCACCAGGCCCCCACTCATGTCCAACTCATGCCTCCCTGCACCTCCACCCCCCAGCCACCAGGGGCAGCCTCCACCAGGCCCCCACTCATGTCTACCACCACCGCAGGGGCAGCCTCCACCAGGCCCCCACCCATGTCTACCACCACCGCCACCCCCCAGCAGTGCAGGGGCAGCCTCCACCAGGCCCCCACTCATGTCCAACTCATGTCTCCCTGCACCCCCATCCCCCAGCCACCAGGGGCAGCCTCCACCAGGCCCCAACCCATGTCTCCCATCACCCCCAACCCCCAGCAGTGCAGGGGCAGCCTCCGCCAGGCCCCCACCCATGTCTCCCGTTACCCCCACCCCCCAGCAGTGCAGGGGCAGCCTCCACCAGGCCCCCACCCATGTCTCCCATCACCCCCAGCCCCCTGCCACCAGGGGCAGCCTCCACCAGGCCCCCACTCATGTCTCCCATCACCCCCACCCCCCAGCAGTGCAGGGGCAGCCTCCACCAGGCCCCCACTCATGTCTCCCATCACCCCCACCCCCCAGCAGTGCAGGGGCAGCCTCCACCAGGCCCCCACTCATGTCCAACTCATGTCTCCCTGCACCCCCACCCCCCAGCCACCAGGGGCAGCCTCCACCAGGCCCCACCCATGTCTCCCATCACCCCCACCCCCCAGCAGTGCAGAGGCAGCCTCCACCAGGCCCCCACCCATGTCTCCCATCAGCCCCAAGCAGAGCACGGGCAGCCTCCACCAGGCCCCCACCCATGTCCCCCATCACCCCCACCCCCCGCCACCAGGGGCAGCCTCCACCAGTCCCCCACTCATGTCTCCCATCACCCCCACCCCCCAGCAGTGCAGGGGCAGCCTCCACCAGGCCCCCACTCATGTCTCCCATCACCCCCACCCCCCAGCAGTGCAGGGGCAGCCTCCACCAGGCCCCCACCCATGTCTACCTCCACCGCCACCCCCCAGCAGTGCAGGGGCAGCCTCCACCAGGCCCCCACTCATGTCCAACTCATGTCTCCCTGCACCTCCACCCCCCAGCCACCAGGGGCAGCCTCCACCAGGCCCCCACTCATGTCTCCCATCACCCCCACCCCCCAGCAGTGCAGGGGCAGCCTCCACCAGGCCCCCACTCATGTCCAACTCATGTCTCCCTGCACCTCCACCCCCCAGCCACCAGGGGCAGCCTCCACCAGGCCCCCACTCATGTCTACCACCACCGCAGGGGCAGCCTCCACCAGGCCCCCACCCATGTATACCACCACCGCCACCCCCCAGCAGTGCAGGGGCAGCCTCCACCAGGCCCCCACTCATGTCTCCCATCACCCCCACCCCCCAGCAGTGCAGGGGCACCCTCCACCAGGCCCCCACTCATGTCTCCCATCACCCCCACCCCCCAGCCACCAGGGGCAGCCTCCACCAGGCCCCCACTCATGTCTACCACCACCGCAGGGGCAGCCTCCACCAGGCCCCCACCCATGTCTACCACCACCGCCACCCCCCAGCAGTGCAGGGGCAGCCTCCACCAGGCCCCCACTCATGTCCAACTCATGTCTCCCTGCACCCCCATCCCCCAGCCACCAGGGACAGCCTCCACCAGGCCCCCACCCATGTCTCCCATCACCCCCAACCCCCAGCAGTGCAGGGGCAGCCTCCGCCAGGCCCCCACCCATGTCTCCCGTTACCCCCACCCCCCAGCAGTGCAGGGGCAGCCTCCACCAGGCCCCCACTCATGTCTCCCATCACCCCCACCCCCCAGCAGTGCAGGGGCAGCCTCCACCAGGCCCCCACTCATGTCTCCCATCACCCCCACCCCCCAGCAGTGCAGGGGCAGCCTCCACCAGGCCCCCACTCATGTCCAACTCATGTCTCCCTGCACCCCCACCCCCCAGCCACCAGGGGCAGCCTCCACCAGGCCCCACCCATGTCTCCCATCACCCCCACCCCTCAGCAGTGCAGAGGCAGCCTCCACCAGGCCCCCACCCATGTCTCCCATCACCCCCAGCCCCCAGCAGTGCAGGGGCAGCCTCCACCAGGCCCCCACTCATGTCTCCCATCACCCCCACCCCCCAGCAGTGCAGGGGCAGCCTCCACCAGGCCCCCACCCATGTCTACCACCACCGCCACCCCCCAGCAGTGCAGGGGCAGCCTCCACCAGGCCCCCACTCATGTCCAACTCATGTCTCCCTGCACCTCCACCCCCCAGCCACCAGGGGCAGCCTCCACCAGGCCCCCACTCATGTCTCCCATCACCCCCACCCCCCAGCAGTGCAGGGGCAGCCTCCACCAGGCCCCCACTCATGTCCCCTATCACCGCCACCCCCCAGCAGTGCTGGGGCAGCCTCCACCAGGCCCCCACCCATGTCTACCACCACCGCCACCCCCCAGCAGTGCAGGGGCAGCCTCCACCAGGCCCCCACTCATATCCAACTCATGTCTCCCTGCACCTCCACCCCCCAGCCACCAGGGGCAGCCTCCACCAGGCCCCCACTCATGTCTCCCATCATCCCCACCCCCCAGCAGTGCATGGGCAGCCTCCACCAGGCCCCCACTCATGTCCCCTATCACTGCCACCCCCCAGCAGTGCAGGGGCAGCCTCCACCAGGCCCCCACCCATGTCTCCCATCACCCCCACCCCCCTGCCACCAGTGGCAGCCTCCACCAGGCCCCCACTCATGTCTCCCATCACCCCCACCCCCCGCCACCAGGGGCAGCCTCCATCAGTCCCCCACTCATGTCTCCCATCACCCCCACCCCCCAGCAGTGCAGGGGCAGCCTCCACCAGGCCCCCACTCATGTCTCCCATCACCCCCACCCCCCAGCAGTGCAGGGGCAGCCTCCACCAGGCCCCCACCCATGTCTACCACCACCGCCACCCCCCAGCAGTGCAGGGGCAGCCTCCACCAGGCCCCCACTCATGTCCAACTCATGTCTCCCTGCACCTCCACCCCCCAGCCACCAGGGGCAGCCTCCACCAGGCCCCCACTCATGTCTCCCATCACCCCCACCCCCCAGCAGTGCAGGGGCAGCCTCCACCAGGCCCCCACTCATGTCCCCTATCACTGCCACCCCCCAGCAGTGCAGGGGCAGCCTCCACCAGGCCCCCACTCATGTCCAACTCATGTCTCCCTGCACCTCCACCCCCCAGCCACCAGGGGCAGCCTCCACCAGGCCCCCACTCATGTCTACCACCACCGCAGGGGCAGCCTCCACCAGGCCCCCACCCATGTATACCACCACCGCCACCCCCCAGCAGTGCAGGGGCAGCCTCCACCAGGCCCCCACTCATGTCTCCCATCACCCCCACCCCCCAGCAGTGCAGGGGCACCCTCCACCAGGCCCCCACTCATGTCTCCCATCACCCCCACCCCCCAGCCACCAGGGGCAGCCTCCACCAGGCCCCCACTCATGTCTACCACCACCGCAGGGGCAGCCTCCACCAGGCCCCCACCCATGTCTACCACCACCGCCACCACCCAGCAGTGCAGGGGCAGCCTCCACCAGGCCCCCACTCATGTCCAACTCATGTCTCCCTGCACCCCCATCCCCCAGCCACCAGGGACAGCCTCCACCAGGCCCCCACCCATGTCTCCCATCACCCCCAACCCCCAGCAGTGCAGGGGCAGCCTCCGCCAGGCCCCCACCCATGTCTCCCGTTACCCCCACCCCCCAGCAGTGCAGGGGCAGCCTCCACCAGGCCCCCACTCATGTCTCCCATCACCCCCACCCCCCAGCAGTGCAGGGGCAGCCTCCACCAGGCCCCCACTCATGTCTCCCATCACCCTCACCCCCCAGCAGTGCAGGGGCAGCCTCCACCAGGCCCCCACTCATGTCCAACTCATGTCTCCCTACACCCCCACCCCCCAGCCACCAGGGGCAGCCTCCACCAGGCCCCACCCATGTCTCCCATCACCCCCACCCCTCAGCAGTGCAGAGGCAGCCTCCACCAGGCCCCCACCCATGTCTCCCATCACCCCCAGCCCCCAGCAGTGCAGGGGCAGCCTCCACCAGGCCCCCACTCATGTCTCCCATCACCCCCACCCCCCAGCAGTGCAGGGGCAGCCTCCACCAGGCCCCCACCCATGTCTACCACCACCGCCACCCCCCAGCAGTGCAGGGGCAGCCTCCACCAGGCCCCCACTCATGTCCAACTCATGTCTCCCTGCACCTCCACCCCCCAGCCACCAGGGGCAGCCTCCACCAGGCCCCCACTCATGTCTCCCATCACCCCCACCCCCCAGCAGTGCAGGGGCAGCCTCCACCAGGCCCCCACTCATGTCCCCTATCACCGCCACCCCCCAGCAGTGCAGGGGCAGCCTCCACCAGGCCCCCACCCATGTCTACCACCACCGCCACCCCCCAGCAGTGCAGGGGCAGCCTCCACCAGGCCCCCACTCATGTCCAACTCATGTCTCCCTGCACCTCCACCCCCCAGCCACCAGGGGCAGCCTCCACCAGGCCCCCACTCATGTCTCCCATCATCCCCACCCCCCAGCAGTGCATGGGCAGCCTCCACCAGGCCCCCACTCATGTCCCCTGTCACTGCCACCCCCCAGCAGTGCAGGGGCAGCCTCCACCAGGCCCCCACCCATGTCTCCCATCACCCCCACCCCCCTGCCACCAGTGGCAGCCTCCACCAGGCCCCCACTCATGTCTCCCATCACCCCCACCCCCCAGCAGTGCAGGGGCAGCCTCCACCAGGCCCCCACTCATGTCTCCCATCACCCCACCCCCCAGCAGTGCAGGGGCAGCCTCCACCAGGCCCCCACCCATGTCTACCACCACCGCCACCCCCCAGCAGTGCAGGGGCAGCCTCCACCAGGCCCCCACTCATGTCCAACTCATTTCTCCCTGCACCTTCACCCCCCAGCCACCAGGGGCAGCCTCCATCAGGCCCCCACTCATGTCTACCACCACCGCCACCCCCCAGCAGTGCAGGGGCAGCCTCCACCAGGCCCCCACCCATGTCTACCACCACCGCCACCCCCCAGCAGTGCAGGGGCAGCCTCCACCAGGCCCCCACTCATGTCCAACTCATGTCTCCCTGCACTCCCACCCCCCAGCCACCAGGGGCAGCCTCCACCAGGCCCCCACCCATGTCTCCCATCACCCCCACCCCCCAGCAGTGCAGGGGCAGCCTCCACCAGGCCCCCACCCATGTCTCCCATCCCCCCGCCCCCCTGCCACCAGGGGAAGCCTCCACCAGGCCCCCACTCATGTCTCCCATCACCCCCACCCCCTAGCAGTGCAGGGGCAGCCTCCACCAGGCCCCCACCCATGTCTACCACCACCGCCACCCCCCAGCAGTGCAGGGGCAGCCTCCACCAGGCCCCCACTCATGTCCAACTCATGTCTCCCTGCACCTCCACCCCCCAGCCACCAGGGGCAGCCTCCACCAGGCCCCCACTCATGTCTCCCATCACCCTCACCCCCCAGCAGTGCAGGGGCAGCCTCCACCAGGCCCCCACTCATGTCCCCTATCACCGCCACCCCCCAGCAGTGCAGGGGCAGCCTCCACCAGGCCCCCACCCATGTCTCCCATCACCCCTACCACCCTGCCACCAGGGGCAGCCTCCACCAGGCCCCCACTCATGTCCCCCATCACCCCCACCCCCGAGCAGTGCAGGGGCAGCCTCCACCAGGCCCCCACTCATGTCTCCCATCACCCCCACCCCCCAGCAGTGCAGGGGCAGCCTCCACCAGGCCCCCACCCATGTCTACCACCACCGCCACCCCCCAGCAGTGCAGGGGCAGCCTCCACCAGGCCCCCACTCATGTCCAACTCATGTCTCCCTGCACCTCCACCCCCCAGCCACCAGGGGCAGTCTCCGCCAGGCCCCCACTCATGTCCAACTCATGTCTCCCTGCACCTCCACCCCCAAGCCACCAGGGGCAGCCTCCACCAGGCCCCACTCATGTCTCCCATCACCCCCACCCCCCAGCAGTGCAGGGGCAGCCTCCACCAGGCCCCCACTCATGTCCCTTATCACCGCCACCCCCCAGCAGTGCAGGGGCAGCCTCCACCAGGCCCCCACCCATGTCTCCCATCACCCCCACCCCCCTGCCACCAGGGGCAGCCTCCACCAGGCCCCCACTCATGTCTCCCATCACCCCCACCCCCCAGCAGTGCAGGGGCAGCCTCCACCAGGCCCCCACCCATGTCTACCACCACCGCCACCCCCCAGCAGTGCAGGGGCAGCCTCCACCAGGCCCCCACTCATGTCCAACTCATGTCTCCCTGCACTCCCACCCCCAGCCACCAGGGGCAGCCTCCACCAGGCCCCCACCCATGTCTCCCATCACCCCCACCCCCCAGCAGTGCAGGGGCAGCCTCCACCAGGCCCCCACCCATGTCTCCCATCACCCCCACCCCCCAGCAGTGCAGGGGCAGCCTCCACCAGGCCCCCACCCATGTCTCCCATCACCCCCACCCCCCTGCCACCAGGGGCAGCCTCCACCAGGCCCCCACTCATGTCTCCCATCACCCCCACCCCCCAGAAGTTCAGGGGCAGCCTCCACCAGGCCCCCACTCATGTCTCCCATCACCCCCACCCCCCAGCAGTTCAGGGGCAGCCTCCACCAGGCCCCCACTCATGTCTCCCATCACCCCCACCCCCCAGCAGTGCAGGGGCAGCCTCCACCAGGCCCCCACCCATGTCTACCACCACCGCCACCCCCCAACAGTGCAGGGGCAGCCTTCACCAGGCCCCCACTCATGTCCAACTCATGGCTCCCTGCACCTCCACCCCCAGCCACCAGGGGCAGCCTCCACCACGCCCCCACTCATGTCTCCCATCACCGCCACCCCCCAGCAGTGCAGGGGCAGCCTCCACCAGGCCCCCACCCATGTCTCCCATCACCCCCACCCCCCTGCCACCAGGGGCAGCCTCCACCAGGCCCCCACTCATGTCTCCCATCACCCCCACCCCCAGCAGTGCAGGATCAGCCTCCACCAGGCCCCCACTCATGTCTGCCATCACCCCCACCCCCCAGCAGTGCAGGGGCAGCCTCCACCAGGCCCCCACTCATGTCCAACTCATGTCTCCCTGCACCTCCACACCCCAGCCACCAGGGGCAGCCTCCACCAGGCCCCCACTCATGTCTACCACCGCCGCCACCCCCCAGCAGTGCAGGGGCAGCCTCCACCTGGCCCCCACCCATGTCTACCACCACCGCCACCCCCCAGCAGTGCAGGGGCAGCCTCCACCAGGCCCCCACTCATGTCCAACTCATGTCTCCCTGCACCCCCACCCCCCAGCCACCAGGGGCAGCCTCCACCAGGCCTCCACCCATGTCTCCCATCACCCCCACCCCCCAGCAGTGCAGGGACAGCCTCCACCAGGCCCCCACCCAGGTCTCCCATCACCCCACCCCCCAGCAGTGCAGGGGCAGCCTCCACCAGGCCCCCACCCATGTCTCCCATCACCCCCACCCCCTGCCACCAGGGGCAGCCTCCACCAGGCCCCCACTCATGTCTCCCATCACCCCCACCCCCCAGCAGTGCAGGGGCAGCCTCCACCAGGCCCCCACTCATGTCTCCCATCACCCCCACCCCCCAGCAGTGCAGGGGCAGCCTCCACCAGGCCCCCACTCATGTCTCCCATCACCCCCACCCCCAGCAGTGCAGGGGCAGCCTCCACCAGACCCCCACTCATGTCTCCCATCACCCCCACCCCCCAGCAGTGCAGGGGCAGCCTCCACTAGGCCCCCACTCATGTCCCCTATCACCGCCACCCCCCAGCAGTGCAGGGGCAGCCTCCACCAGGCCCCCACTCATGTCCAACTCATGTCTCCCTGCAACCCCAACCCCCAGCCACCAGGGGCAGCCTCCACCAGGCCCCCACTCACGTCTCCCAGCCAACATGTCACCACAATGTAGATCCCTGGCCCTTATGGTCAGCCTCCAAATGGCAAACACCCACCCGAGTATTGCATCCACCCACTTAGAAATTGCAAAAACATGACAGAAGCCCAATTGCAAGTTTTGAAATGAACACATGTCCCTCACATACACCCTATGGGTGTCAGTGAATGTCAAAACCCATATCATGATATGCATGAAACCAATGAGATGATACTACACATTGAACTTTGAAGAAAAAATATGTATTAAAAGCAACATAAATTGAATCAAAAATAAACAAACAATAATAGAAATTTAACACAAAAAAAACAGCAGGCCCGTGAAAAAATGCTAAACCACAAATCATAATGCAAAGGAAAGGTGTCCAAAGTCACAAATTAAAATCGAAAACCATTGCTCCATGGCGAAATCATAATAAAAATAGAAAATCCAAAAGTCAACTATGTACAGATAACTATCCAGGGTCCATGATCCCAACCGAAGAAATGAAACCTATCTAATAACACTACCTAAAAAAAACAACTATATACAAAAATGTGGCCCATTGTCCAAAAGGTCCAAAAATAAAGCCAAACCAAAGGAAACCTAACACTAACTATATAACTATTTACAAGGGCAGCGGGCTAGTCCAACGGCTCACTTCGGGATGTTCCGGGCCAGGGCATCATCGAACTCCTGCTCAATGTCCCGGAGGCGCTCCTCCTCCATGGCCCCGAGGGTCCGCAGGGCTGTCCACATGTTCCCCCCAAACTCCCTGCGGATTGCCTCGAGGCACTCGGCACGCCTCAGGGCCCTCTGCATGGAGTTCTCCGCCCTGACCATCGTGAGCCGTGCCTCTTCCGCCCGCTGCAGCTCCGCATCTATGGCGTGGCCCAACCGCTGCCACACGGAAGACACTTCCCGTCCTGGGTCCTCCTGCCCTCCGGCTGATGCCTGCCCCTTCGATGTGGAAGGCCCCGAGCCATCATGGCTCCCACCATGTTGCTGCTGCTGCTGCTGCGCCTCTGCCCGTGCACTGCCTCCTGCTGCCTGCATATCCTCCACTGGCTGGGGTGCAGTTGTTGATGTGGCCACCCCTGCTGGACGTCTGACTCCCGACTGTGGCAGGGATGCCTCCTCCACCAGCCTGGCCGCACCGTCAGAGGCAGCTCCACAGGGCAACCAGGTGACTGATGGGTGGGAAGATGGCACGGAGGACGACTTGCGCATAGGGGGTTCAGTTGAGGAGGGGGTCGTAGCAAGCCCCATCAAACGGAGGAATCTGGCCTGGGTGACCTGTCCCAGTAGGCCGACGCGGTCAACGAGCCATTCGAGATGACGTGCAGTCTCCTCATGAAAAGACTGCAGGTCACCTCGCATGGCCCATTGACGCAACGCCACACCAGTCAGGACAGGCTCAACCCGGACCCGGATAGCCACGTCTGCAGGCAGAGGAAGGCCAGTTGTCGTGAGCTCATCCCCTGCCTGAAAACGGGTCTGGACGTAGGCATCCCTGCTGGTGCAAGATGATGCAGTGACAGGATCAGGGACAGGATTGCACACAGGCACCTCCGCGGCGACCTGTGCTGCCTCCTGTCCCTGGTCCTGCACTGCACCACTAGCACCAGTGGAATCCCCACCTCCAGACCCCGTCTCTGTTGCTTGCACGGCCTCCTCCTCCACCAAACCCCCCACCAACCTGGATGACTCCGTGCCATCTTCCCCCGTTGGGCCCTGTGGGGTCCCAGCTGCCCCTTCTGCTGTCGAGGAGTCCAACTCCGACCTCCGCCTCTTGGACCTCCCCCCGGCAGCTGCGGCCTGGGACGCGGAACCGGACTCCTCACTCCCCGACGAGATCACAACCTGGGAGGGGAGCCGGGCCTTGCGTCTCCGGCTGGCGGTGCGATCCCCGCCGCTGTGCTCCACAGCACCTTCTCCGCCCTCTTCATCAGTTGACGCTGCAGACAGGGAGAAATAAAACACAGGCATCAGGGCACTGTACAATGGACACATACACACATGACAGTTGCACATGAGTGGCATTGGCAAACCTCAGACATGGCATCACAATCGGCAACACACATGTCATTTCAACTTGCACACATGAGCCATACCACAGCCACATTGCAACTGCCAGCACCATCCATACACATACAACAGCATGAGCAGGCAAAGGTGAGCCAGACAACACATGCAACACAGGGAGTGCACTACAAATGCACGCACACCACCACACTTGCATGCATGTGTACACCTCAGCCAACTGTCGCAGTGTTCCGATGGGCATCCATGTCACATCTGCCAATCAGGCTTGCACATCCCGCTGTCACATGCATCCATGTTGCATCACTGTTGCACCCTTGTCAAATACACACACATGCACATGTACACAGTGCTGATACATGCAGCTGAAAACAACATACATGCGTGACATCACGAACATGGCCACTTACATACACATTCATCCAAACATGTGTGCCCGCACAACTGCATTTGGCATGCAAGCCTACACACACAAGCACCATCCATGTCTCACACATGACAGCCGTCGCATGTGTTAGCCTCACAGCCCTGTACACCCCCACCCATACTCGGCCCCATACAAACAGATGTGCAACCGGCACACTACTGGCACATCACCACACGCACAGCTTACAATCATGATGCATGTACATTTACCGCTCGACTCCAGACGGGTCTGCCTCTCAAGGACCTGGACGTGGAGCGCTGGGGATATGCGTTCCAGGACCCTCATCTGATCTTCCGACAAGTGGCCCTGGCGCTCCTTAGCATCCGCTGCCTTCAAGAGGCGCCAGGCCTTGTTCAGGGTCCTGGACCTGAAGTCCTCCCAGCGCTTCTTGACATGTTGGAAGTCGCGGACTGCCACCCCCTCCACGTTGATGGCAGTCACGATGTCCGTCCAGATCCGAGTCCGTCCTTCCTTGTCGGCGCGCACACTTCCGTAGAGGGCATCATACTGCCCCAGGACTTCCCTGGCACTGAAGCTGGTGCCCCTCTGCCTCTCTGGCCGGGGGTTGTCAGTGGTGCCACATGTTGCAGTGCCCGACATGACAACCCCAGAGGCAGGAGTGGGTGGGCAACTGGATCCTGGGGCTGGGCTGTGGAGCGATGGAATCCCAGTCGGGAGTCTTCGGTTCCAGCAGGGGTGGTCACAGCAACAGCACCCCTGGCTGATGTGCAGGCAGCAAATGGCAGGGCACGTGGGCAGCAGGCAGTCAGGCAGCAGCAGATGGCAGGTGGGAGCGTGCTCGGGGCTCTGGGGGGCAGTAATTCGGCCTTCTGGGCTGGAGCGTGGTCTTCCGTCTGCTTACGCGTGGCCAGCTTGATACGGAGTGATTTGGCATGTGAAAATCCTGCATGTCTGCGTGTGAATCGAAGAAAGGCCCTTAGCGCGTATGCACGTCAGCACGCATATGCGATTTCATTGGACCAAAGGCCCTTAGCGCGTAAGCGCGTCTGTGACGTGACGCGCGTGGGTGTTTCCCTCATTACACGTGATGACAGAGCACACGTGGATTTCCACCAATCGCGTGTATAACTTCCTGCGCACCCCAGAAATGCACGTACCCAGGCCAATCGCGTGTACGCTCACTTCCCTCCGATTACACGCAATGACACTCGGACGTGCAGTTTTACCATGTGTGCTCGCATATGCAATTTCATTGGCCCAAAGGCCACCATGCGCAGCTGTGACATCACGTGCATGGCCGTAGAGAATGACGCGTGTAAAAATGAAGAGATACACGTCCGAGTGTCAAAGCGCATAATTGGTGGAAATGTCCTCATCGCGTATGCGCGTCTGTGACATGGGTATAAAAGGTACGTGTAGAACGCCATTTCCTTGTACGTGCTTTTCATGGAGAGCGAGTGGGTGAATTCTGTACTGGAGGAGCAGTCAGGGACACCCATGCCCACCCCCCCCCTGGTTGAGGTTACCATGGCTGACACCATCCATGCTCAGCCCTTGTTGGACCAGCCCACTGTGGAACTAGACCTGGCACAGGGTGACTCCATGGCTGACTTCCAGGTCAGCAGGTCTAGGCCACGTGCGCCGGTGAACGTTGGTGTCATCAGGCCACGTGGATCAGGGGCAGCTAGGTCATCTGCTGCCCCGCGTAGGCAGGCTGGGGAGGCTGCAGGGGCAGCTGCGGCTCCATCCACCCCACCTCTCACACACCCATCCAGGACAGTGTCGGTCCAAGTCCATCATGCCGACATTCCCCCTGACACCATCACACTTGAGCTAATGCCTGCACCAACTCCCATGCTGAGTGTGCAATCCCACGCTCCTGCCCCTAGTGTCCAGAGCGGCGTAGGACACTCAGGATCCCCACCACCTTCCAAGCGGAAGAGGAAGAGTGCTCGTCCAGTAGAGGCTGATGCCCCAGACACGGCTACACAGACCGGCCCGTCAAGGAAGCCCAGCTTCAATGAGGCCGAACTGAATGCACTTGTAGAGTATGTGTCCGCACATGACCGTGAAATGGTGATTGTTGCAGGATCCAAGACCACACCTGCACAACGTCAGGCACACTGGCAGACCATTGCGGACATCATAAGTGCCCTTGGAATCGTGAGGCGCACAGCTAATTAATGCTACAAGCGCTGGAATGACCTGAAGCGCAGGGCAAAGAATAAGCTGGCCTAAAGTCATGCCGCAACTCTAGTGACTGGAGGTGGGTCTCCAGCAGACGACATAGAACTCACTCCACATGAGCAGGTTGCTGGGACCTACGTCACGGAGGAACAGATCCAAGGCGTGGGAGAACTGGCAGATTACGAGGCATTGTCCGGTGAGTGCACATGCATGTGTGTGTCATCCATGTGCATGGTGTGTGTGGGAGGGCTTCTGTTTGGGTGCCAGGGGAGGGTGTGTGTGCCTGAGTGGTTTGGGTCACCCATGTGCCTCTTCCTATACATTCTTGGCACCAGCATTTGGGTATAGCAGCATCCCTTCGGCCAACATTAGACATCCAGCCCAACACCATGCCAGTTGCCCTTGGAGTGTCATCTTGCCACAACACTGTTGCTTATTTACCTCTGTTTATTCAGGCAGATTGTTTGCATACCACCACTTTTACTCAGGATTTCTCAGTCCTATTGTCACATGTCTGACATGGCTATGGTACAGTGGACTGGCTCAGTTTCCAGGACATGATTAGTTTAGACATGTCCCTGTGCTATAGGACCATTTTTGACTGGCAGCTGCAGGTTAAACATTTGAACCATTACAATGAAAATAATCAATTATATGAGCAAACTGGACTGAATGAACAATTGGTGACCTCCTCTCCCTCTTCACTTCATGGCTCGGGTACATGCCATCTGTGTGATGGCATGTGTATTTGACCTGCCAATCACTGGCCAATGTGTGATGCCACTGCTAGGCAGCATGCAGCAAATGTGTTCATCTTCCACCTTGGTGTCATCAATGTGTGCTATCTGCCTCCCCATCACACGCAGTGACGGTGCATGCATGGGAGTGTTTTAGTCATGTGGGACATGTGTCAATCAAGTACTGTTTCTGTAACCTCTCAGCCCTAATTGTGTGCCATAGTGCTAATGCCTGTTTCCATTTGTTTTCTTTTATGTCTTTGCAGGGGAAGACACACTTGATACTGCTGGGGTTGTGGAGATGGTGCAGACCCGCGAGGGGTCTGAGGGCCGACCGACCACCAGTGAGGGACGTGGTGTGGTGGTGGGTGAGAACCCACAACTGCTGCAGGTCGTGCTCTCAAGGGGTGTCTCTGGCTGCACCTCCCCCGAGCTGTATTCAGGTGTTGATTCGGATGATGAGACCTACGTGCCGTCGCAGGTGAGTGTTCCTGGGAGGGATTCTGTTCTGTCCGACCCATCTGCACCAGGGTTAGAACCCTCAATGGGGATGTCAGTGTTGGCAGGAACGCCTTTGGTGGTTACGGATGCAGGGTGACACTCCGCGACATCTGATCCTGTTCCTGGGCCAGCAGATTAGAGGGGGAATGCAGTCCTGCAGCCTCAGGCAGTGCCGGCACAGCAAGGCGCAGTTCGCCTTGCCCCAGACAGGTGTGGTGCCCGCCGACGTGGTGGCCGTACGCCACCTGGCAATACCGCATGGGAGCAATCCATTTACGGTATGGCAACCCAACAGGCAGCATCATCAGAGATGATGGCTCAGGCCATGGATAGGGTGGCCACTTCCATTGTCCCCCCCGAAAGCCTGATGGAGCGACTACAGCAGGCAACTGACTCCATCTGCCAGTCACACAGGGAGGACATGTTGGCGTCCGACAGGGACAGGCGGGCGGCACTGGCGACTCTGCAGGAAGCCATCTCCATAGAGTCCCAGGGCCACAGGGAAGCCCTGAAGCTGGAACTCCTTCACCTCAGGACGACTCTTGTTGAGCTTGAGGCTTCAACAAACCGAAGGACAGAACAGCAGCTGGAGCGTCTCACCCGTACGCTCTCAGCTGAGATGCAGGCAACTAGGGCGGAGGTCTGGGCATCCCGTGAGTTGTTGCATGGGGACCTCCACACACTTATCCTCCAGAACGAGACCTACCACACCCGCATGCTTGCAGCCATGGAGGAACAGACTAGGGCTTCGCGTGGGCTTCCTCCCATAGTGCCACCACCTCCTGATGCAGCTGCAGAGGGTGAGGATAGCGACAGCAGTGATACTCCCACAATAGGGTAGCCGTGTAGGCCATGAGCCCATGGAGGTGTTTTTTTTTCGCAAGATTCACACAGGTGGGTTTTGGTGTGCACCCTGTCCTCGGACCTCCTTGGTGGCCTCCCCCACCCCCCGGCCCATTAATGGCCATTTTTGATTTTATTTATTTCTTTTTTTTTTGGGACAGTGTGTTGCCTTGTGTGGCCCCCGTGGGCATACGCTGCATTGTGCATTGTGGCTGGGCACATGCAGGCTTGTCATGGATTTGGTTCAGATGCTTGGGTTTTTGTCACACACACCCCTCCTGCTTCCCGTTTCCATGGGCTTGCAAAGGGTGTGCCCAAGTGACATTGACGTACATGGTGACATTGGACTCCCATGAGCTGTGTGGGCAGTCTGTAGTCAATACTGTGTATACATTCATAGTGCATATTGTTGTTGTATTATACACTGCATGGTGTATTGATATGTGCCTCTGCATCCATCTCATCCTCCATATTTGCAGGTCCATTCCTCATGTCTTCACAATGCGGTCCACCTTGGAACTGGAGTCCATGTTGTAAGCAGTGCACCTACACTCTTGCGTGGCGCTAACACTGTATACTTGGAAGTGTTCGGAGGGCTGCCATCATCAGGTGGTGAGGCTAGCTAATTTTTAGGTCTGTAATGTCATGTTTAAGGTAGTTTGGAGGTTGTGTAGGTGATTGGTATTCTTGGTAAGTATTTGGTAATGTGGGTTGTAGATCCTGCATTACTGTGAGCATTTCATGTGTGGACATGTTTCCATTAGGGACACTGTAGCTGGTGACACTTGGGGCATGTTGTGGGGATTAATTTCTTTCCTCTCACATTGCATGACATGCCATGGTGTGTTGTGTGGCCGTGCCGGGGAGGGGGTGGGTGACATGGCACTGTTTTCATGTAGTATTTTGCGAGTGGGTATTCATTTCTGCAGCATGGAAGTGTCTTTTCATGACACTGCATTGGTGGTGTTTGTGTAGGTAGGGATGCACACATCGTGACACTTCCACATGAACAATCTCAGGCTGCTATGGTTCTGACAGTTGACAGTCCCTTTGTTCGTCTTAATTGTCAGGTCGAGTCATCATTGCTTATCAGATGGTATGTGCCAGGCCTGTGTGCACTCCACTGGGGTGTGATTTCTATGTGAAGCAATTAGCCACCAGCTGCGTACGGGCTGCCTCACCCCGTGCCCTCTCCCCTCCCATGCGCAGCGGCCGTGCATGTGGTTGGGGATGTGGGGGCACCACCATGTCCACAGCCAGGCCACGGCGTGTTGCAACATTGTGCAGGACACATGCTGCCACTATGATCCTGCACACTACTGGGGGCGCATATAACAGCTGCCCGCCAGAACGGTCAAGGGAGCGAAAGCGTGACTTGAGCACTCCAAATGTGCGCTCCACTATGCCCCGGGTTGCAAAATGGGCTGTGTTGTATCTTACCTCTGGAGGCGTGATGGGGTTCCGAATTGGCGTCATCATGTGGGTGCTCAGAGGGTAGGCACTGTCCCCTGGTGAGGAGGTGATGGGTATCATCAGTGGGGTAGTGACATAACTCTGCATCTGACATGCATGCACGTGCAGTGGCATTCATACTCACCAAGCAGCCATGTATCGCCATGCCGCCCAGCTTCTAGGTCCCGGGTTAGGGTAGACATTCGGTAAATGAAGCTGTCGTGGGTGGACCCTGGATAGTTGGCATATACTGAGGTGATGATTCCCTTAGCATTACATACTACCTGCACGTTGATGGAATGCCAGTGCTTGCGGTTCCTATAGATGTGCTCAGATGCCCTGGGGGGACGTAGTGCCACATGGGTGCAGTCAATGGCACCTAGCACTTTTGGGAATTGTGCCACACCATAGAAATCGAGGGTGGCAGCCTGCCTTTCTGCAGGTGTCCTGGGCAGGTATATGTGCCTATGGACTGATGGGCATGCAGTGATGATGTTCAAGACCTGGTGTAGGCAGCGTGACTGCGCGGCCTGTGACACCCCACCCACTATGGCACTTGTCCGCTGAAATGATCCTGTGGCCAAGAATTGCAGTACATTGAGGACCTTCTCCAGGGGGCTGAGTTCTTGGGAGCACAGGGTGGGTGATGTGAGGTCATCCTCCCACTCACTGACCAGGTCCAGTATTATGTGTGGGGGAAACCTGTACCTCCCATACACCTGGTCATCAGGCATCCCAAAAAGGCTGGTTCTGGGAGTGAAAATTCGGGCCCTCACTATCCTCCTCCTCCTCCTTTGGTAACCCACGGCCACTGCTGCTAGGAATGGTATATTCATCCTGGCGTATGAGCTTGTTTGTTGTTTGCGCGCACTTTTATGCTGCGCGGGTCGACGTACGCCTGCTTCAGGCTGGCGTACGTGTCTCAGGATTGGACCATTTATTGTTCAGCACGTCGTAGGCGAATGTGTGAATCTTCCCGCCCACCCCAGGAATACACGTAGCACGCTCTCCCAGGCCCAGTCGCGGGTAAATATTCCCGCCCACCCCTGGAATACATGTACCCCACTCTCACAGGCCCAGTCGCGTGTGGAAGTTCACACGCACCCCGTAGTACACGTACCCAGGCCAATCGCGTGTGGGACTTCCCGCGCACCCTGAAGTACACGTACCCAGGTCAATCGCGTGTGGAAGTTCACGCGCACCCCGAAGTACACGTACCCAGGCCAATCGCGTGTGGAAGTTCAGGCGCACCCCGAAGTACACGTACCCAGGCCAATCGCGTGTGGGACTTCCCACGCACCCCGTAGTACACGTACCCAGGCCAATCGCGTGTGGGACTTCCCGTGCACCCCGAAGTACACGTACCCAGGCCAATCGCGTGTAGAAGTTCACGCGCACCCCGAAGTACATGTACCCAGGCCAATCGCGTGTGGGACTTCCCGGACACCCCGTAGTACACGTACCCAGGCCAATCACGTGTGGAACTTCCCACGTACCCCGAAGTACACGTACCCAGACCAATCGCGTGTGGGACTTCCCGCGCACCCCGAAGTACACATACCCAGGCAAATCGCACGGCTGGGGGGTGGGGGTGCAGGGGGACATGTGTGGGAGCCTGGTGGAGGCTGCCCCTGGTGGCTGGGGGTGGGGATGATAGGGGACATGAGTGGGGGCCTGGTGGAGGTTACCCCTGGTGGCTGGGGGGTGGGGGTGGTGGTAGACATGGGTGGGGGCCTGGTGGAGGCTGCCCCTGCACTGCTGGGGGTGGGGGTGGTGGTAGACATGAGTGGGGGCCTGGTGGAGGCTGCCCCTGCACTGCTGGGGGGTGGGGGTGGTGGTAGACATGAGTGGGGGCCTGGTGGAGGCTGCCCCTGCACTGCTGGGGGGTGGGGGTGGTGGTAGACATGGGTGGGGGCCTGGTGGAGGCTGCCCCTGCACTGCCGGGGGGTGGGGGTGCAGGGGGACATGTGTGGGAGCCTGGTGGAGGCTGCCCCTGGTGGCTGGGGGGTGGGGGCGGTGGTAGACATGGGTGGGGGCCTGGTGGAGGCTGCCCCTGCACTGCTGGGGGGTGGGGGTGGTGGTAGACATGAGTGGGGGCCTGGTGGAGGCTGCCCCTGCACTGCTGGGGGGTGGGGGTGGTGGTAGACATGAGTGGGGGCCTGGTGGAGGCTGCCCCTGCACTGCTGGGGGGTGAGGGTGGTGGTAGACATTGGTGGGGGCCTGGTGGAGGCTGCCCCTGCACTGCTGGGGGGTGGGGGTGATAGGGGACATGAGTGGGGGCCCGGTGGAGGCTGCCCCTGGTGGCTGGGGGGTGGGGGTCGTGGTAGACATGGGTGGGGGCCTGGTGGATGCTGCCCCTGCACTGCCGGGGGGTGGGGGTGATAGGGGACATGAGTGGGGGCCTGGTGTAGGCTGCCCCTGGTGGCTGGGGGGAGGGGGTGCAGGGGGACATGTGTGGGAGCCTGGTGGAGGCTGCCCCTGGTGGCTGGGGGGTGGGGGTGGTGGTAGACATGGGTGGGGGCCTGGTGGAGGCTGCCCCTGCGCTGCTGGGGGGTGGGGGTGGTGGTAGACATGTGTGGGGGCCTGGTGGAGGCTGCCCCTGGTGGCTGGGGGGTGGGGGTGCAGGGGGACATGTGTGGGAGCCTGGTGAAGGCTTCCCCTGCACTGCTGGGGGGTGGGGGTGCAGGGAGACATGAGTTGGACATGAGTGGGGGCCTGGTGGAGGCTGCCCCTGCACTGCTGGGGTGTGGGGGTGATGGGAGACATGTGTTGGTGATCAGTAGTGCAAGGTGACATGTGGGTTGGCTGGTGGGCATGGCCATGGTGGATGGGTTGCCTGTGGGACATGAGCAGGGGTGCAGGGTAGTACCCTGTGGTGTGGGCTGCCGGCAGGGGCCGTGGAGGGTGTAGAGGGAACACCTGGGAGGACCCACATGGCCAAATCACGTGTAGCATTCCCCGGCACCACCGAAATACACGTACCCTGCAGAAATCGCATGTGAATCTTCCCGCGCACCTCGGAATACACGTACCCAGGCCAATCGCGTGTGGAACTTCCCGCGCACCCCGAAGTACACGTACCCAGGCCAATCGCGTGTGGAACTTCCCGCGCACCCCCACCTACCCAGGCCAATCGCGTGTGGATCTTCCCGCGCACCCCGAAGTACATGTACCCAGGCCAATCGCGTGTGAGACTTCCCGCGCACCCCCACCTACCCAGGCCAATCGCGTGGGGAACTTCCCGCGCACCCCGTAGTACACGTACCCAGGCTAATCGCGTGTGGAACTTCCCGCGCACCCTGAAGTACACGTACCCAGGCCAATCGCGTGTGGAACATCCCGCGCACCCAGGAACACGCGCACACGCTATTTTTCACACAGCGGGTGTCCGTGTTTGTCGGTGCCCCTTTGCACCTCATTTGTCCTAGAGGGCCACTGTATGGCCCATTCATCATGGCTGTATATGGGTGCTTTTTGTTAGCGCACATTTTGGCGCACATTTTTTTAAGTCGCAGGGGCGCTACCGCCTGCTTTCTTGTGGCGTACTTGTTTGGCCCTGTGCGCGTCTTTGACC
Source organism: Ambystoma mexicanum (assembly GCF_040938575.1). Classification (NCBI taxonomy): domain Eukaryota; kingdom Metazoa; phylum Chordata; class Amphibia; order Caudata; family Ambystomatidae; genus Ambystoma; species Ambystoma mexicanum. The sequence continues at coordinate 1,102,171,215 of NC_090930.1, read as the reverse complement.
GTGCGCTGGTTTGCCCTATTCGATTCCATGAATACGGGTTGTAGGCGAGCGTGTGGGCGTTCCGCGCACTTGCCTCTTGCACTTCCCCCGTGACGCCCATATTTTCACGCGTTGTTCCCCATTCCGAGTGTTACGCCCCGTGTTCCGCCTACTTTTGTGATGTGCGCCGCGCTATGTGCGATTTCGCAGTGGCCGTGATGCACGCTGTTGGATGACCTGTGCGCCAGCGTGCGCGGCACACATTTTTAGCGCACATCCAATGTTTTTCTCGCGCGCGGACTTCCATGAATCGCTGTGCGCTGGTTTCCCTGCGATTTTTGCACTTGCACTGCGATTTTCGCACTTTTCCTGCGATTCGCACGTTTTGGCACCTCTGCGCGGGAATTTTCGGCGCACATTATTTCCATGAATCGACCCCTTTATCCCAAGTCTTAGACTTTTTCTTCACAGTTTTATCAATATTAGAAGTTGTCAGAGGCATTTCCAAAGGGATATCTAAGGATGTCAAATAGTTTGAGGCAAACTGCTGTAATTCCAAAATAAACATATTTTTTCCTTTCCCATTATAGGACTTGCCAATCAAGCTCTGTAGCTCATTTAAGTTTATGTCACTTAAAACTGTATTTAAATAAAGCAATGTACATTGAGTTGACCATAATGATAATAAAGAAGTCAAACCATGTTTAAATCTTAAAGCCTCCACAGGTGTGGAGGAGGGAATATTGATAAAAGATTGTAATATCTTTCCCTCAATTGTATCTAACCATGACACATCGGTAGGAGTTAATGCTCATACACATTAAAGCAGACTGGGGATGATGCTAACGCGGTAGTTCTCTAGCAACGCTAAAATGTTGTTTCCACCTTTCTTAACTATGTATTGTTTTGCCATGTTCCATTTTCTCCAAATTCTAGGAATTATCGAAGGCCCCTAATAATTTAAAGTGGGATTCAGTTTAATGGGGAATCCCAGGTAGTAATACTCTTCCTCTACAACAAGAGTGGTATTATTTAGTCTGCAGGTGAAGGAAGGTTTTTTTGGGAGGGAGCCACCAAAGGACATCATTTTAGTTTGGGAGGAGTTAATGATCATAGACTTTTTTTGTCTTATAGGCTGAAAGAGCATCTATTGACTGTTTTAAGCCAATCGGGGTCTGGTCAAATAAAATCAATTGATTTTCAGTGGAAAATGATGTGCACCGTTGATGGTATCAGCCAAGTCAGCAACATATAAGTAATATAACATAGGTGCCAATATGCAGCCTTGTTTAAGGCCATGGTTGGTTTTACGATAGCCAGACAACTCACTTTCTTGACTTAATTGTCTGGTGACTGATGTATTTGTATATATAATAGTTTAATGAAGTGTAGCAACTGTGGCTCTATCCCCCAAGACTCTAATTTGTTCCACAATAAAAGCTGTGAGACCAAGTCAATGTCTTTGCTATAATCGACATAACAACAAAACAGATTATTATTAATTCCAGCTATCACATCTGCCATCAAAAATTGAATATCAGAAATGTTGTTAATCATACTAAATGTTTCCCTAAAGCCAGTTTGAAATGTCTTTAGCCCAGATCCTAAACATTTTCAAAGGAATAGTGGCAAAGATGTTGTCAAATTGTTTTATAGTCTGTTTTCCAGGTTCATAGTTTCGTAGTGTGTTTTCAGTGTCCACTGCTACATGACTTTCCAGTACTGTATAATCTCCCTTTTATTTTCTTAGCTTTTTATCTGTTTTCCATTTTCATATATTTGTATGCTGTTTAGTGTTTACTAACACAACCCTTTTTTGTCAACTTTGTAGTCTGTTTTATATTTTCTTTGCTTTGTTGTCTGTTTTCAGTGTTTACTGCAGCATATATTACAACTCTCTTTGGCACTGACACCACTCTTGCTCCTGCTACTGCTGGAGTCTCTGCCCAACTGCACCCTGTATGATTGGGCTTTTGATCTTCTATTTATTCTTTTAGAAGCCCAGAAGTAAGAGGAGTATAACGACGCAGACATCGCTTGAAACAAAAGATGTCGCTTGCCAAACAGATTCCACATTGGAGCAATTAATATCTCAGGCGCAGCATGGCACAGTCAACAAGCAGACTAATGATGCATATGTCCAGTGGCCGGAAAATGTATGGAATGTGACATGCAACCCTTACAAAGTCAGCCTGGACCATTGCTACTTTGTACAAGATCGAACACATGAAAATGAAGAAAGTGATGATGCATTGCAACTGCTTGCCGAAACCGTCACACAATCTACATCCGCTAAAAATGCTCTACCCAAAAAACATTTTAAGTTACCTATGTCTCCAATTCATGTTCAATTATCACTGCATGAACTGAGGTTGAAGCTTCAACGAAATTGACTGATGACTTCAGTTTGCCAAGTCTTGGGGATTTGTCCACCACTGTCGACTCACAAAAATCCATACTGCAGGGCGACTGGCTATTAAAGGAGCAAAAGTACATTGTGTTCGATAGCTGATTGATAGAGATTGTACAAATGTTGAAATGTGAACATACCATCAGGGCCAAGATATGCGGGGAGCCATTGTAGAATATGTGTTGCGCATTACAAGGCACCAACCTGAAAATCCATGAAACCTGTGTCCACCTCCATAATACATGTACATAGTCTCCTCAAAAGATGCTCAGCAAAGTGCCAGCTGGAAATATACTTTGTTCAGCAGCTTTACTGTTCAGCGGATCGACTTTCAGCAAGATTTCCAGTGTTTGTCAGTTTGTAGGTCTTGAGTTCCTTGCTAAAATTCAATACTACAAATACCAAAGGGAATTCTTATTCCCCACTATTAGTCATGCTTGGAATGTTGAACAGATCTCAATGGACAGTGTATTCTCTGGCAAATGTTTCTGGCTAGATGGCGATGGACAGTGTGACAGTCCAGGATTTTCTGCAAAAGTACTGCACTTACCACTTTCAAGACATGGAAAGTAAAAAAAAAAAAAGTGAGTTCTGTCATGGTGCAGGTGTCAGAATGTTCATTGTCTGTTGCCATGGAGAAACATGGTTTCATCAAATCCATTCAACTTCTGCAATCCAGGGGAAAGGAAATAGATCTAGTGAAGGCCATGCGCAAGCAGCTTCCACACATTCAGCATCAATTTGATGTATGTCAGGTCTCACCTTAAATTACTAAGGGAATTCAGACGTGGACCCCTTGCTCACTATTCTAAGAGTGCACCGCTCCACCCTGCTGATCAGGTCCAACCAGAATGAAACATGTGTCTGGGGCTGCTGTTGGTACTCTTGTTCAGAGGAGAATGGCCTAGCATTTCGGTGCTGGAATGCGCTGGGCAGGACAAAGACTGTCATGTTTGGGATATTTCTCCTCTGTGAAATATAGTGAGCTAAAAAATCTGGGTAAGTCTCTTGCAACCAGGACTAATGTCTGGCAGAGAGAGTCCCAGGACCCCTGTTGTTTTTTGCATATTTAAGTAATTTTGGGTCTCACCCTAAGTTACTAGAGGAATCCAGACATGGACCCCTTGCTACTATTCTTAGAGAGGCACAGCTCCACCCTACTTATGAGGTCCAACCAGCCCGAAACACGTGTCTTGGGTTGCTGTTGGTACTCTTGTTCAGAGGAGAATTGCCTAGCATTTTGGTGCTGGACTGCCCCTGTGCAGGACAAAGACTGATATGTTTTGGATATTTCTCCTTTATGAAAGATAGTGAGCTAAAGAATCTGGGTAATGCTCCTGCAACCAGGACTAATGTCTTGCAGAGAGACTCCCAGAACCCCCCTTGTTTTTTGTATATTTAAGTAATTTTGGGTCTCCCCTAAGTTATTAGGGTAATCCAGACGTGGACCCCTTGCTCACTATTCTAAGAGAGCACCACTCCACCCTACTGATGAGGTCCAATCAGATTGAAACATGTATCTGGGGTTGCTGTTGGTACTTTTGTTTAGAGGAGAATTGCCTAGCATTTTGGTGCTGGACTGCCCCTGGGCAGGACAGAGACTGATATGCTTGGGATATTTCTCCTTTATGAAAGATAGTGAGCTAAAGAATCTGGGTTAGGCTCTTGCAACCAGGACTGATGTCTTGCAGACAGACTCCGTGGACCCCCCTTGTTTTTTGCATATTTAAGTAATTTTGGGTCTACCCCTAAGTTATTAGGGGAATCCAGACGTGGACCCCTTGCTCACTATTCTTAGAGAGGCACAGCTCCACCATACTGATGAGGTCCAACCAGACCGAAACACGTGTCTGAGGTTGCTGTTGGTACTCTTGTTCAGAGGAGAATTGCTTAGCATTTCAGTGCTGGACAGCCCCTGAGCAGGACAAAGACTGATATTTTTGGGATATTTCTCCTCTGTGAAAGACAGTGAGCTAAAGAATCTGGGTAATGCTCTTGAAACCAGGACTAATGTCTGGCAGAGAGACTCCCAGGACCCCCGCCCCCTTGTTTTTTGCATATTTAAGTAATTTTGGGTCTCACCCTAAGTTATTAGGGGAATCCAGACGTGGACCCCTAGCTCATTATTCTTAGAGAGGCACAGCTCCACCCTACTGATGAGCTCCAATCAGACCGAAACACTTGTCTGAGGTTGCTGTTAGTACTCTTGTTCAGAGGAGAATTGCCTAGTATTTTGGTGCTGGACTGCCCCTGGGCAGGACAAAGACTGATATGTTTGGCATATTTCTCCTCTGTGAAAGATAGTGAGGCAAAGAATCTGGGTAAGTATTTTGCAACCAGGACTAATGTCTGGCAGAGAGACACCCATTGCAAAATCAATCAACAAAAAAATTACAGCTGCTGGGAAAAAGAAGGGTTTGGAAAACCTTATAAAATGGTGTCAGTCCATCTACAACCATCTTTGGTGGAGTTCCAAAACTTGCGATGGATCTGTGGAAATTCTACTTGAGAAATGGCCTTCATTGATGCACCATTGTTCCAACCTACACACATGGACAGAAAACCAACATTTCCACAAATGTGCACATGGACCGTTGTTGAGGGAGGAGGAACGGTAGAAGAAGTGGTTGGTGCCATGTTCACTGCCACACAAAGCACTTGAAAGATGTGTACGATAAAAAGTTTTCAAGAGACCTGATTTCTGTAACACTGCAGATTTGGAGGTGTTCCATAATATGTGCTTAAAGTACAGGCCCAAAAGGTTGCACTTCGGCATAGACGGTATGGAGGCCAGAACAAGACTAGCTGTACTTGCCCATAACAACAACGTAGGGCAGGAACAAGCGAGAACTTCAGGAACATTTGGGATGCTTTGTCACCACAATTTTGAATTTGTCAAAGATCTGACATTGACTGTGTTGGCCATGCATACTCATGAACTAGATGCTGATTTTGTTCCCAGGATACATACAATGCCACAAAACATTGCAAAAGGGCCTTGTCCTCTAAAATCCGAACTTGTCCAAATGTGTACTTCTAGATTCAAATGATTTGTAGCTCTCTTTAAATTGTGATCACAGTAACATTTGGAGGTGTTATAAATGCCATATCATAAATGCCAAATCATAACATTTGAACTCAAAAGAAAATGTAATTGAATAGTACACCCCAAGGTCAAACTCCCCTATAATAAATGTGCTATCCCACATCAGAGTTATTGGTTTATACTGTGCCTAGTATCTGAGTTTTACTAGATCATACAAATATATTGTCCAGTTCATTCTAGTGTGTGATTTCTTCCAGAATAAAAATAAAATATCACAAAAGTTCTCTCAATACAGAGTGAATGTTGGTGCCTTTGGAAAGCCCTAGACAGAACAAGTGCTCTAGACACAGTGAGCATCTGGTTGAAGGTGAGATCATTGAAGGCCCACCGCTCTTGGACAGCTGTGTTTTGCTGTGTTTCCCAGGTAGTCTCACACTTCTGAAAAGTGATCTGACGACAGGGCACACTCTACTCGAATAGTGGAAACCAATTCTTCATCACCTCATGCCCCTTCATGACTTAACACAGACTTCCCAAGAAGAACCACTTTTTCATTCAGCGGCGCGATGATGCACTTTCACCAGCTACTGCGATTTTAAGAACACAATCACACAATGATAGGGGTGTACTATGTCACCTGTCTCACATAATGCTTATGGAGAGGGCAAACCCATGTGCCTTTCGGAAGGCCACAGCACCGGTAATGACATCACACACAGTATCTGGACACGCACCGTTGATTGGTAACACAGTGTACATAACAGTATTACATAGAGGATGGAAGGCTACAATTGGTTTTCTGCTCATACGTCTATAGATAACAGTGTGTGTAAACTGGGATCATCTCTCCATGTAGCGAAGGATACGGTCTATCTAACTCTCACAATTTACATTGTGAAAGGTACGATAATATGCTAGAGCCGACCACCAACTCGAAAGGGAATGCGCTTGGTGGCATACAACAGTTCTGGAGGACGGAGAGGTTGGGTTTATGTGGAATTTTCTTTGAGGGCTGATATACACACGTGCGTTGCAGCAACACACACAGTTCGTGAATGTTGACACGTTTTATATCTGTACATGGATGTTTCAAGCAGTCCTTCATGTTCTGAAAAACTGTACCGCATCTTTGCTTTTTTCCCGCATTATTTTTGAAATCGAAATCTAAACGTCTCTGCCTTTGAAAAGGACAAGCACCTTATTGTAATTTGGCCTTGAACGCTAGGCAGCAGTTGCTCGAAGGACATAAGTTGTGGGGAAATAGAAAAAAATAAGCTAACATTTAATAAATTGAGAGTGGGCATACCGCAAGTTAGTGTGAACTTGTGGGATACATCGTAAACAGCAGTTGTTCAGCGACAGGAACTGACCGTGACATTTCCAGAAATTATGTAAATTCAAGTTTACATAAAATTATTATTGGGAGTAAAAATGACTAGGGTGCTGTATGCATAATAACTAATTAAACCAATGACACCCGTATGCAGGCTAGTGATATCTTTTTTTTTTTTTTTTTTTTTATTGACCTTTAGTTTGCAAAAAAAAGGACAAACTTTTTAGTCATTCTTATCCACTTCAACTACGAGCTCAACTTTCACTGCGTTTCACGCGATTTCGAGGTCGACTTTCACTGCGTTTCATGCTATTTCTCATCAATTTAAAACATCAATAGAGATGATGTGGTAGGATCATGTCCATGAAGTTCACAACTGCACAAGTCAGTTGGTTGTTGGTTCCTGAGATTAGGTAACTCCACCAATCTCCCATGTTCCCATTTTTTGGTGCATAACTCCCAAGGTGAAGTGAACGCTGAGCTACTATTTTGGGACATCTTATTATCAGATGTTTACTTGTTTCAATGCTTGTTGCACAAAAGCGACATTTGTCACTTTGCGTATTTCTGTGTTTTCTTCTCCATAGAACCTCGTTGGTGGTATAGAGGTTTAGACGTAGTCTGAGGAACTGGTTCCTATGATATCGAGAAGGAAGTTTGCTGAGGTATCTTGGTAGTTCGCCTATTTTTTGACACAAAGTTCCCAGATCAATTACCGATGATAGTTGGCTACGTTTTTCTGTTTGTTATCCAGTACCAGTTCCTAAATTTGACTTTCGCCACTTGTGGGATTTGCAGGACTAGAGACAAACTTAGATCCGCTGTTTTTAAGATTTTCAGTATTTTCTTCTCCCAAATATTTAGTAAGAATGCTGACGGATCTGTGCTTTTTTTGTGTAGTATTTGATACGATTTCGCGGTTGGCGACAGGCGCATTTTACGCAATACTAATATTGATTTCCACTGGATCATCGAATGTAATGAATCCAGGCCAAGTTCGTGTCTTACTGCTACCATAGATGTACTTTGTGGGAGTTTCAGAATGTTTCTCCAAAACAGACCCTCTAGGGTCGGCCAGATATTTTCGTCGATGTTCCAGCCAGCTTCGGTTCCGAAACAGATCGCTGGTGCAACCTTTTGCAAGTAGAATGTTATTATAGGTTGGAGAGAGAAGAGCCCATAATTAGCGTGCAATTTTGCTCCTTGTTGTGCGAAGGTTTTCATGCGAGTTGTTATGTCATTTATCCAGCTCCATTCTCTTATCGAGATGTTAAAGGAAATTCCTAGGTAGCGGATGGCTTCGACTTTAGCCAAGGACTCGTCTTGCACCCTCCACTTAAAATTTTTTTTCTTTATCCCTAGATTTGTGCCAAGTGCAATAATCTGGGATTTCGTTACATTTATTTCAAGCTGGTTTTTGACTAAGTAGGCTTGCAGTGTTGTTAACAGCCATTGAAGCCCAATTTCCGTTGAGTCTAGGAGTACTACATCATCGGCATAGATCACATGACTTATGGGCTTGCCATTAATTTTTGGTGGAAAGGTCTTTGCTTTTTCAAGTGCCACTGGGAGGTCCGAGATAAAGAGTTTAAACAGTAGAGCTGCCAGCGGACAGCCTTGTTTTACACCTTTAGATGTTCTTATTTCATCAGACAAGGTGCCCTCGGCATTTAAGCGCACTCTAATTGTGGTATTGGCGTATAATGCCATAAGTGGCGATAGTAGGTCTGGAGGGCAACCCCATATCTTTAGTTTTTCCCACAGGAGTTCACGGTTTATACTATCGAATGCCTGTTTCAGGTCAACAAACGCAAGAAAAAGTCTTTTTTTGCGTCGTAGGGTTTCCAATTTCGCTATGTTCAACAGAACCAGGTTGAGCTCCACCCCGTCTCCTTTTGTGAAGCCTGTTTGTCTTTCATCGATTATGTTAACGCTGTTTGCCCAATTTGCGATTTTCTGCTGAAGGAAGGATGCAAAGATTTTTCCCGTGGTATCCAATAGGGCAATTGGACGATAATTTGTTGGATCTTCACGGTTGCCCTTTTTGAAAATTGGAACTACGATCGCACTCCGCCAGGAATCTGGGATTTTTGCTACTAGTGCTATTTGATCAAATAACACCTTAATAAATTTTGCCCAGTTTTCTTTGTTGGCTTTTAGTATTGAATTGGAAATGCCGTCGGGCCCTGCTGCTCTCGAGGTCTTTAGATGTTGGATAGCATTTTCAATGTCCTCCACAGTTTCCGTTACTGCCCAGTCACAGAGTTCCGTTATTGTTGTTGCAGTCGATGTTAAATTTTGGTTGTTAAAGACGTTGGAGTAATGTTTTACCCACTCCGATTCGCTTACACCATTAGATAGCGCAAATGCCTGGTTTAGATGATCTGAGTTAATAATTTGCCAGATGTTCCGGGTATTGTTCTGAATGATTAGCTGTAACATGTATTCAGCTTGTAATTGTAGCCGTATCTGGTTGAATGACTTTAGCCAGTTTCGGTATTTCAAGCGCCTCTTAGTCATCAGCAGATGTTGATTTGTTCCACTGGCTTTCTTTAGAAGCCTTAAGTCCTTTTTTAGGGTTTTCTTCGCCTCATTTAATACTGGGTCGAAAGGATGTTTACTCTTTGGTATAGTCCAGTTGTGTTTTTGGGCATTTTTCGAAAATTGCGTCAGCAGGGGTGCGTAGTTAACTTCCACGTCTCTCATGTTCATTTGGATAAAAAATTTTGTCAGATTAGTAATTTGATTAGAATTTATTCGTAATCTGTTTTGTCCTTGGTTTATACTTAGTGGATAATTATATTTCAACTGTTTTGCGTTTTGTGCATCCCACAGAAGTATTAGAGCGTTGTGGTCGCTTTTTGTAGAATGCCTTATAGATAACTTTCGAATATATGCATGTAGATTTTCAGATACCCATATATAATCGAGAGTTTTTTTGGATTCTCCACGGTGCCAAGTATCTCCTGCTGCGATATCGCCTTTAGTGCATCCATTTAGCATGATGCAATGGCGTTGTGTTAGTTCGTATTCCCACTTTGTCCCTCGGTCTGCCATTTCAGTGGGCACTTTAATCCTATCTGAGTTTTTGCGTACTTTGGCATCGTCAAACCACGAATAGTTTAGGTCGCCACATATTAGAATAAACGGCTTATCATATTCGTCTAGGCAATTATCAATTTGCGAGGTAATGGCCGCTAAGTAAATGGGGTCAGTTATCATTGCCGGATTCCAATAAGTGTTTATGATCAGCATTTGTTGATTGGGGATGTTGTCTTTGTTGTTGTTTTTCCTCTCTATAACTAGAGCCTGCACAAAGAGATTTGGATTGGACATTCTTATTACATTCCATCCTGCTGCATTATCAATCATGGTTAATAATCCGGAGAAAGGACGTCCAAATAGGTTTTTCCCAGCTGGATTTAGATAGACGGAATAACAGTCGATTAGGGGTGTTTCTTGTAGCCATGTTTCCTGCAGACAGATTATTGTGCTTTTTAACTGATTATGGCACTGTTCTTGAAAAAGATGGGCAAAGCCACGAGTGTTCCATGACGTAAGTAACTGGGCCAAGCTTTTTGACCCTTCTTTATCCTAATCATTTTTCCTGTTGTTTCTTGTAGCGTTTGTGGGATCAGATTGAGCTTTCAGCTCTTTCCACAGTTCTGCTCGATTCGCATTTTTTGTATTCGTTGAGGATTTATTAGTGGGCTTGTTAGATCTATGTGGATTCTCCTCCTCGCATATCGATAAGTCGAAGCCAAAGAATAATAAATCGTCCTTGGCGTCAATGAGAGGTTTTGCAAGTTTTGTCGACTTCATATGAAGGATAACCCAGTCTGATCTAGCTTCAGATTTATATTCCACGATCGCAATATCGTCAGATGTTATATTGCGTAAAGCTGGTATATAATGTAATAATCTCATTACATTTGCTCTGTTGAGATTAACTTCGTTCTTATCTTCTAAGATGTTTTCCAGTTCCAATCTTACCCAGTTGGAGTTCACAAACTCACGGGTAGAGATTTTTTCTTTAGTTTTCAGATGCAATTGTTTTTGCAATTGTGTTGTTTGTTTCGGGTTCAAGGTTATTGTGTATTTGGGAACAATTGACGATTCTGCTTTCCGTCTTACGCATGATGATTCCTCCATATCAGTATGTGGGTGCTTTTTTGTTGGTACAGCTAGGATTCTAGCGGGAGTTCGTGGAATGCCATGCAGATGCTGATTTTTTTATCAATTTTCAGTTTTGCCTTAGCATCGTAGGGTATTGCTGGGTCGTCTTCTGTTATTTCCTCAAGGTCTTCCAAGGCGTCCACGTCATCAATTGAATATGTAGATAGGTCGCATAAATCAATCGAAATATGTGTCTCATTTGTGGACGAGGAGGACTGGGAGACTCGTCTTCGTTTTATTGATATGAATTTGGGTTTTTGTAGAATTTGATCGCTGTTTGTATTGTTCTTTGACTTTTCTATAGCATTTGCAGTTATAGTTGATGTTGCTGCCTCAGGGCGCGGTGGAGTTGTCAAGTTTCTGATAAACTTTTTTGCCTCATTTGATCGTGTTCTTTTTAATGGGGGCCCTTTAGCAGTAGTTTTTTGTGGTTTGATTAGTTTACTTTTCAGCAAGGCCGGGTTTGCAGCTTTGGCCTCAAACGATTTTGCAGAACCCTGAAAAATTCCAAAGGACACTTTTGGAACTACCAACGTCGGTTGTCCTTTTCGACTCTTGGGGAACAGCTGCGTTTGAAGGTTCTTTTGGGTTCTTGGTTTGTACATGAACAGGCTCAGCAATTGGTTGTTGCGGGGTTAGCAAATCCTTTACTTCTAGTAAGGGACTTTCGTTTCCTGTATTTCCTCCTTCCTTTGGCTGTGGATTTTTTTTTACGCCTTTTTTGTCCTGATTATTTTTCCGGTTGTTGGTCTTTAATGATTTCTTTGCCTCATGTGCAATTTCGTTGTTTACTGGCACTTCCGTGTTTACGTGTGCCTTTGGCTGGGGGTTTATTTGTGGCGACCTCGGCACCTCTGTGGCCGGCATTTGACAAGTGCATTTGTTGGCCAACCAGTTGTCACGCGGTTGTACTACAACGTTGTGCCTAATCCACTTTGTGCATTCTATTATTGCTTCGCTCAAATCAACTTTTTCCTGTACTTCTCTTTTCGTTATTTCGTTTAGGCGAGAGTGCCATCCATGGGACGCAGCAGCTTCTGCGTTGAGGCGTTGTACAAGATGTTCATTAAATTTTTCCAATTCAAGTAACTTACTGTTGGTTGAACTGATCAAGGAGTTTTGGTCTCGTATCGAATCATTTAATGCCTCATATAGTTTCATAAATGGCATTAAAGCAATGGAGGTGGCGGCCAGAACATTATTATGAATTTGAAGTCCTGCGGCGATGGAGATGTTACCTTTTATTTCCGTGGCGTCTCCAGTGTGATCAACTTCTGGACGATTGCCTATTCCTTGGTCTGCTGTTTCTTTTTCAATCGTCGTGTTTGTGTCATCTCTGTTTCTGTATAGGTCATCTGCACTGCTTTGATGACCTATCGTTTGACAGACGTCAGTTGAATCTAAGTTTATTAGCCGGGCAACCGGAACTGAGTCTTTCCACAATCGTTCGTTCTTGCCTAGAATAGGCGCATCCTTGATTGTAGTGCTTGTTTTTCGTTGTTTATCTAACTTTCCATCCTGTTTGTTTGCGAAACTTTCATTTAGGCGATCGCGCATCAGCACGAAATCTGCCTTTAGACGTTCTGTCAGCCGCGCTTCCCTTGCTACCGCTTCATTGGACGTAGTGATATTTGCAGTCTCTACAGTTCCAACTTTGTTTAAAGGTCGAACATCCGCCAATTCTATTTTGTCCATTTTTACTTCATGATTTGTTTTTACATGAACATTTTGAGATAGTGAGGCGTATTTGTTATTTTCGCCAGCATTGGTGCTTTGTGACAATCCCTTGTCGGCTGAGGAAGTACTGATTTTTATTCCTGGTCCCGGTTCGTCGATCGATGATCTTTCGTTAGACAATGTTGCATTTAGAGATTGCAAGGCAGCATACTTCTGTGTCGGGAACCGATTGGGGGTTATTTGTATATTCTCTGACGGTGAGCGTATAGCTAATAGATCAGCATCGGTTATTTCGAAGTCAAAGGTGACATCTGATGCGTCAAGATAAATTGATGGGGGACGCAGACTAGAGGACAATCGCTTTTCAGACCTTTGAATGTCATCTGTTATGTTCATGTTTGCTACTTGGGCATGCTTTGATTGGTTAGAAGGATGGATTTTAGCACTGTCTTTTGACACTGTCTCTTTTTCGCCATTGTTGGTCGTTCTGTTTTCATTCATTGTCTCACTCGTAATTTTCAGAAATACACCTTTGGGTGATAATTGAATGCCGGCTTCTGAGTCTATTTGGGTCGCTGGTCTCTCTATCTCTGCCTCTGGGAGCGTATTACTTTGCGTCTTATGCGATGCAGTCAAGACAGAAGCTCGTCCCGAGGGAGAGCTCGGGACAAGAGCAGGGGCCGGGCTTGAAATTTGTGCTAGTATTGGTACAACGGGTGTTTCCGGTGGCTTAAGGGCGTGGTGAGGTAGGGCTGTGGTGGCACTACAGTTTTGAGCGCTTACCTTTGCAGTAGCAGTCTTCATTTTTTGCCGCTTTAACTGTTGTAGTCTGTTGCGTGTATGCGGTCCGCCATCCATCAGCACCGCCTCTGGGGCATTTTCTGAGGGCGGCTCCATCTATAAAGTGTCGTGCAGCTCCTCTTTCTCGATCGTGTCTTTGTGATCACCAGGGACTTTGGGGGCACTAAGGATACGAGCCTATTTTCTGCTGCCAGCAGACAGCAAAGCAGCAAACAGCGAAACAGATGCTGCAAAAAGTCACGCGCCCTTGTCTAGCGCGGGCTTATCGCCGCAAGGGCGGCTCGGTCAGTGTTTTGTTCCTGCTTGCTGGATGGGCGGAGCCTCGCGACTCCAGTCGCTTAAAGGAGCAGGGGAAGGCTTTTAATTTCCAGTGCCCAGTGCTCCGCAAAAGCGAACTCTCCGTCCCAATTTGAGCTCGTGTAGATGCGGATGGCACAGTGGGTAAATGAGGTAGGTACAGCAGTGAGCGCAGCAACAGCGAAACAGACGCTGCAAAAAGTCACGCGCCCTTGTCTAGCGCGGGCTTATCGCCGCAAGGGCGGCTCGGTCGGTGTTTTGTTCCTTCTTCCTGGATGGGCGGAGCCTCGCGACTCCAGTCGCTTAAAGGAGCAGGGGAAGGCTTTTAATTTCCAGTGCCCAGTGCTCCGCAAAAGCGAACTCTCCGTCCCAATTTGAGCTCGTGTAGATGCGGATGGCACAGTGGGTAAATGAGGTAGGTACAGCAGTGAGCGCAGCAACAGCAAAACAGACGCTGCAAAAAGTCACGCGCCCTTGTCTAGCTCGGGCTTATCCCAGGCTAGTGATATCAGTACCGCTTTGTCCAATGGAACATATAGTTGTATCCTTGAGCTTCATAAAGTCTGTGTAGGGGGCGGTGGGCTAAACGGTGTCTGTGTGCACTGTGATTACTTTTCAATCAGTAATCTTGCCAGCTTCGTTATGACATCTGTCCGTGGTTCAACCTAAATGGTTGCTATATTTGTTCTTTGTTTTCTCCATGTGATGATCCATCCCATTGGGAGCTATACCTACTTCACACCGCTCAACTAATATGCAACTCGTGGTCTCAAGTAGTACACAATGTTCTCATGCGTGTGTTAAATATTGGTTGTTTTGTGCTTATAATTAGGTTTCAAATGGTTATGAGTTATACGGTAACTTGTATTAGAGTACAGAATGGCTACTGAAATGTATTATTATTGTGTTTTGTTCTCAGGTACTTTGTACCATACTGCCCGTGCCATATCTTCCAGATGCCAGCCGATGGCTTCTTCAATCAACACCAGAGGATTACCGTAAGCATGTTTTTTCGATCACTGTTATGTGTGATGACCAACACGGCCCGATATGTCCATTGGCGTTTCTGGCAACAAGGATCAATCTGTCAGCATTCCTGATGTAGCAACGTGGAGAAGCAAGAGCGTTGGGCTTGAAAGTGCAAAAAATAAATGTCTTCTCCCACATGGAGCACCAAGTGGGTCATTGAAATGTTTTGCTGTTGCACCATATGGAAACACAAGGACATACAAGGACACAGAACATTGATCGTTTATCGTAATCTGTGTATCTTGAGAGTCATGCGATGGTCATTAGCTCTAACCTACCTGTGAAATTTTTTTAAATCATTTGTTTCCCAGAGTTTATCATTTCTTGTGAACGTTCCTTGAAAAATAAAAGCACTTGTTACATTGCAGACTAGCAATGTATTATTGAAATATTCTATATGAAAATGTTATTTAGGGCAAGACGGAGAAGGTATGCTCTGTGTGAGGATATCTGTGTTTATCATGTGTTTATCTTCCTGTTTCTACGGGCGTGGGTGATGACATGGCACGTTGGGCTACGCTGGCCACGAACGTAATGAAAATAGGTGGAGCAGATTGTTTGGATAAGTGATATCAGCTTCATGGGCGGGTGTTTTTATTTATAGCTGCTAGGGCACATGAACTTAGGGTGATCGATCCACAGATAATATTAGCACAAGGTGGCCACGCCCAACATGTTTTCGCATGTGTAAAAGTGCGGAAAACAAAGGTAAAATGCATAGGACATTTCTTTTTGATCGATCCCAGTATGCTTAACACAACATGCCAGAACGATTGGGACAGTAACATTTTTGATTGCACTGTTGCTTTAAGGCCCCTAAAGCCCTTTCTTTTTTTTATTTGAAGCCAGCACCTTCAACATAGTGCCAAGAAATGTACCACTCCACGTGTTCCTGTGTCTATCGACAAATGTTGCTGAAGTGCCTCCCCCACCTAATTCTGCCATTGACCCCTGCTACTGACATGCAAGACCCCACAGACCACTGCTTCCACCCTCCCCCCACCACCAGGGAACCAAGGGCTGCCCTATTCCCTCTGTCCATGCACTTACCTATGCATACCCAGATACCTCTTGTTACACAGCCATGCTGTCACCAAACTAGCCCCTTATCCCACCCTAGCTGCCCTTCCGCGTACCTTTTGCATCTGTGCCCCTGTTTGCACATCCCGCTTCCCCTCCCAAAGTTCACCTAGTCCCCACGATTTCACTCCCCTTCCTGGGTGTCATCCCTCACACCACTTCCAAAAACACTTCCTTGCAGCATGACCTCTTTGCCCTGCACTAGCATACCCTCTTCCACACCGTGCCCAATTGGACAACCTTTAACTCTCTTTTTCAAAAATGTATTAAAAAAATATATTTATTTATTTATTTGTATTCTTTCACCAGTTCTGAAGCTTCCCTTCACAACCTTGCCCCTTTCATGCCGTCCCATCTCCTACCCTTGTGGCAACACTTAGTGCTCTTCTGCCCACCTGTTCCGTTGTCTCTACTGTCCCCTCCTTTTGGTACTCCTCAACAATGCTTGTCCCATTCCATTCACCTAATCTTCTCCTTCCTAATCATTTCCCAGTAAAATGACATTCTTTGCCCCCCTCGAAACCAGGGTTCCCCGTTAACTTGAAATGCATAGTTGACCAGTATTTGCTCATTTTAACTGTCTCCCAACCAAATATTTTCAATTACAGACAACACATCCTTTCAAGTAGAGACGACAAAGAATGTATTCCTTTTTTGCCGTTCATCCAAAACCCGCCAGCTTCCTGGCCCAATATATACCTACCCTCCAATATTCTTGCTGCGTTGGGTGCCATTTGCTCAAGGTCACAATCGACCCTCCTGCTGCGAACCTCCCCCCAAAAACAGTTGCTAGCTGCCCTCTGCCTCCTATCCCTCCCAGTCCTGTTCAGGGCAGGACAACCATTATCTGGGCTGCAAAGGCACAGGCCAGACCTGCAGGAACCACCGAGCACTTAGTCCATCAGGGCCATAGGGGCCATGCAACCCTTGCCATCATTATGCTGGGCTAGGACCCAATACCTAATGCCCCCAAAACTAGATGCAAGCACCCCCTCTATTTACCTTCCAACTCCTCTCACTTTCCCCCCTTTGCACCAAATCCCCAGTCTTCAACTGTAATATAAGCCCAAAACTTACGGCCACCCGCCTTCTCGTTCACCCAATACCCCCCACATCTAACTCTCCTCTCACTCTTTAATCGTTTCCTCCACCTTCTTGGCATCCAGAGGTTCCACAATGCCCTTTTAATCCCGCCCACTGCTGCTGCCAACCTTAGTAAACAACCTGACTGCATACTGGTCTTCCTCTCCCCAGGTTTTTCCCCTACTTTTTTAGCATTCCTTACTCTGCAAGCACTGCTCCACCATCACCTTCATGAAACCGAAAAACCCTAATGTTCCCTTCCACCAAACACCAAATACACCCTCTCCTTCAACTCCCTGCTTACCTCATCGCCCACCGCAGCAGCTTTCCTTCCGTTCCCTCTGAGCCACTCCTTTTCACACCATCCTCCTCCATCTAAAACCTCACTGCTGTGAAATAAAGAAAAACCTGCTCTCTCCATTCCATCACAATGTGGGGTGCACACCCCATTGCTGTAGAAGTCGCAGCTGGGGGGAGCCGTCCAAACTCCATCGACAATACTCTGCAGGTGTAGGTGTTCCGACCATCTCTCCTTGCCACGGTATCTGTCCTAAGGGACGAACTGTTCGCCTTCTGCCACCGCTGTAGGGGGGACCACTTTAATCCCTCCCCATGCTGCTGCTTGCTGGGGGAGATGGCATCACGCCAAGTCCCCTTGCCCTTATAGACAAACCTGAGGCCGTACTGAGCCCTCCGACAACCCCAGAGGTGACTGTCTATTTCTCCCGTGGTCCTTCTTGGGTAGCGTCCACCTTGACATGACCCACTCGCTGCCCCAACACCGACTCCCAATACCTACTCTCGCCCACCTACCCACCATCCCCCTGTTGCCTGCCCGACCTTCCTATGCCCCATGAAACGCTCCCACAAATTGCTGCCCCCCTAAAACTCAAGGGGTGGGCTGGAAGCGGGTGCCCCAGTCCCATACTGGACAAACCAGGATGAAAGAAAAAACCCTGCCTGGAGACAGGGGTCCACGCTCCTAAACTGGGCCACCTCCTACCTCCCTCTGAACAGCACCAAGGGCCCTGCACTGCCACCTGGTGGCCCTTAGTCAGCACTGTGCTCCCTAACACATAATGTCCAGTGGCCGTTATCCCCTACCCTCCACAGATAATGACATAGACTATGAGGAAACTTACACAATAAATAACAATGCAAGGATACACTGAACTAGGCCCCTCTGTTGATGCCCCCTACAAAGCCACTTGATCTATCATCAGAGGCGTTGCTAAGGGGGGCTGAGGGGGCTATAGCCCTGGTCTTTTGGTTGTAGCGTCGGATAGAAACTCAGGTGCTACACCAAAATGCTATCTAGCTACGAGTCCTGACAGTCCCCCCCTGATCTTTTCCAGACCTAGCAGCTCCCCTGTCTATCATGAAGCCACCATATAGACCCCAGACATGCCTATTGACACCGTGCGTACCTATTGGTGACCCTAACGGTGACCTTGTTATAAATGTGCGCATGAGGACACAAGTACCCCACATAAGAAAGAATGTGGATTAACAGCGATATGAAACGGACGGCTGCAACAGCCCACCACGCGGCTCCACCTCTGTTGCTCCCACCCCAGTCCACCCTTTTGCAACGAAAACGGAGCGTCTACACCTGACACTATATATATATATATATATATATATATATATATATATATATATATATATATATATATATATATATATTCAGTGAAAAAACTTTGTCAAAGGGACGTTATGGTTCCAAGTAAAACCGAAAAACCCTTGAAATTCGCCAGTTATGGTAAGCTAAGCAACCATAACTCGCGCCACCACCGTGCACTGCTAAGACTAACACCCAGGACATCAAAGATGACATCACAAATGTCATTGATGACATCACTGATGACATCACATGTCTGGCTCACTCTTTTTTCTTTTGCTGACATATCTAGGCCACAAGGTTTTCTTCAGTAACAGTCAGAAACTAAACATTTTATTTTATTTGTAGACGTATCCTTCAAGTAGGTTCTTACAGTAATTCCCTTAGAGTCCAGTCACATCATATGAAACATATACATACGGGAAGACACAAGCTTGAAAGACAGCAATCCTTTTTGTGCATAAAGATAATCAATAGACTTATGAGCACTTTCTGAGAGTTCTGTTTTTTTTTATGGCTGTACTTTCCCTGTATACGGTCATATTTGTATACATTGTACTCACACTACTTTCCTTAGGGTCCAATCACATCAAGTGATACATATACCTAGGGTAAATAGCAGCTTTGAAACAAAGCAATCATTTATTTGCATGAAAATAATCAGTTAAATTATGAATTGTTTCTGCTACTACTTGTGCTTTTTTGCTAACTTCACTTTCCCTGTATATACCCATATTGGTATGTGTTCTTGTGTTTTTGTGTTTTGTCTATAGTAATGCAATTATGTAATACATGTGTTTTATTAGCTACTTATTACATATTTCACAGTACACAAAAATCTATTAAGAAAACAATTATCATTTCATTATTCAACATATTAACATTATACCTTCATCTTGTACACTGCACACAATGTTATGTTGCTGTATGAGTAGCTTAGTATACTAGATAGAACCCCATAATAGAATGCTATTTATATCAATGCATCGTTCAATGCACTAATTAGGGTATGATATTTATTGCAATGATCCTTGACACTTGTTTCGCAACATTATAATAAGAATCCCTTGTACACATATTTCATGAAAAGTACATACACATGTGATGTCATCAGTGATGTCATCAATGACATTTGTGATGTCATCTTTGATGTCCTGGGTGTTAGTCTTGCAGTGCACGGTGGTGGCGCGAGTTATGGTTGCTTAGCTTACCATAACTGGCGAATTTCAAGGGTTTTTCGGTTTTTACTTGGAACCATAACGTCCCTTTGACAAAGTTTTTTCACAGAATTCCATAGGTTTTTAGCAGCGCAACTTAACCATAACTTCCCTTTAACAAAGTTTTTTCACTGAATTCTATTTCAATTACCACCAATTGTTGACAACATTTACTTACACAGTACAGACCCATTGTGTTTGCAAATGTTAGTACTTCACAGAAATGCAGCAAACAATCCTGACAACACGTATAGTGTTTATGGAATAAGACAACAATTGGACTACTGTGCTGGAATGGTGAAATTCACTATAAACTCACAGGAAGATCCACAAGAATTTCTAATGTACTTACTACAAGTACTGGAAAACAAAAACATACCTATAAATGAAATCTTTCATACATGTGGAAACATACATGCACTCTGTGCAACAATGTGACACAAGAAGAAATCCCCAATGAACGCTTCATATATATATCAATACCAAATTGTGAATCCATTCCATTTCAGCGACTTGTACAAAATGCAAACCATGGTAGATTAAGCTCTACCTGCAATTCAGATAATCGCTCCACGTTAGTAATACAAACACATAGTAAATACATAATACTAATGCTTCTACGTTACAATGTAGATGGTACCAAAAACAACTGCAAGCTGACTGGATTCACACATGGTCAAATATCACTTGGTAAGAAAACCTTCACAGCAATAGGTATAATCTACCACGCAGGAGCCACAACCAATTCAGGGCACTACACTGCATATATAAAAAAGAAATGTGGATGGTTTGAATGTAATGATAGTACCATTACTCTAAAGCAGAGATTACCAGCAAATCTTACAAACGCTTATTTGATGTTCTTAAAACCAAAATTTGATAACTAAACTGTATTTACACCCTAAGTAAACTTGTGTTAAAAAAATATAAACTGTTAGAATACTCCAAAAGCTATCTAACTGCTCAAAGATTCTACAACAACTAATCAGATAAATGAATACCACTAAATTAGACCAAAAAATACACAGTTAGAATACGCCAATTGGTATCTAACTGTCCCAAAATTTAACAATATCCAAATAGATAAATCAATACCACTAAAATATATCAAAAAAATAGACAGTTAGAATACGCCAATTGGTATCTAACTGCTCCAAAATTTTATAATATCCAAACAAATAAATAATATGTTACTGCTCCAAAAAAATGCAACAAGCCAAAGTATAAAGCATTAGCCAGAAACAACAAGTGAACACTGAAAACAAACAAACAAATAAACAGTAGCATAACAGAAAAAGTTTTTTTTTTAATCCAACATGGATTTCTTTTTCTACCACAGACCCAATGATTTTAGCAACTAATACAGAAACTGAGCAAATTGCACAGTACTCTGATTTGTAATCTACTAAATATGAGGGTCCAAAAAAAAAGTATGTTGATTATACAATGTAATAAGTCATTACAAAATATTAGTACTAACATGCTATTTTCTTTTATCACAGAAATTAACAAGAAATACATGTACTCTGGTTACTAGACCAAACAGTAAGTATACAATAATAAGGAGAACCATAGCAGCATATCACATCCATAGTATCTAATACCTTTGTTCCTTATACATTTGTTTTTCACCCAAAGTTATAAGCAAATATGAATGTGATATGCTGCGGTGGTTGTTGCCAGGGCATAGAGTTTTGGGTGCATGGCCAAATGGCCCTGGCAACAACCACCGCAGCATATCACATCCATAGAGTCAAACATTTCAACTATGGTCTATGGAAACTTTTAATGTCCGCGGACATTTTCAGTGTTCTTAGAACACTTTCAACTTGCCAGCGAACAATACGGACAGCGTTTTCAGGACACCCCCTACGAACATTTCAGAACAACGCGATAGTTCTTAGAACACTTTCAACTTGACAATGAACAATACGGACAGTGTCCTCAGAACACCCCCATTTCGTTTCTTTGCGAACATTTCAGGACACCATGAATGTTCTAAGAACACATTCAACTTGAGAGAGAACAATATGAACAGCATCTTCAGGACACTCCCTACGAACATTTCAGAACAACGCGAGAGTTCTTAGAACATATTCAACTTGACAGAGAACAATACGGACAGCGTCCTCAGGACACCCCCATTTTGTTTATGTGCGAACATTTCAGGACACCGCAAGTGTTCTTAGAACGCATTCAACTTGCCAGCGAACAATACGGACTATGCCTTCAGGACACCCCCTACGAACATTCCAGGACACCGCGAGTGTTCTTAGAAACATCTTCAGAACACCCCCATTTTGTTTATTTGCGAACATTTCAGGACACCGCGAGTGTTCTTAGAACACATTCAACTTGACAGAGAACAATACGGACATCGTCCTCAGTAAACCCCCTACGAACATTCCCCGGACACCGCGAGTGTTCTTAGAAACATCTTCAGAACACCCCCATTTTGTTTATTTGCGAACATTTCAGGACACTGCGAGTGTTCTTAGAACACATTCAACTTGCCACAACCCCCATTCATATTTGCAAACATTTCAGGACACAGCGAGTGTTCGACAACGTCTTCAGAACACCCCCATTTTGTGTATTTGCGAACATTTCAGGACACCGCGAGTGTTCTTAGAATACATTCAACTTGACAGAGAACAATACGGACAGAATCCTCAGAGCACCCCCATTTTGTTTATTTGCGAACATTTCAGGACACCGCGAGTGTTCTTAGAACACATTCAACGTGACAGAGAACAATACGGACTACGCCTTCAGGACACCCCCTACGAACATTCCAGGACACCGCGAGTGTTCTTAGAAACATCTTCAGAACACCCCCATTTTGTTTATTTGCGAACATTTCAGGACACCGCGAGTGTTCTTAGAACACATTCAACTTGACAGGGAACAATACGGACAGCGTCCTCAGGACACCCCCTACGAACATTCCCCGGACACCGCGAGTGTTCTTAGAAACGTCTTCAGAACACCCCCATTTTGTTTATTGGCAAACATTTCAGGACACTGCGAGTGTTCTTAGAACACATTCAACTTGCCACAACCCCCATTCATATTTGCAAACATTTCAGGACACAGCGAGTGTTCGACAACGTCTTCAGAACACCCCCATTTTGTGTATTTGCGAACATTTCAGGACACCGCGAGTGTTCTTAGAACACATTCAACTTGACAGAGAACAATACGGACACCATCCTCAAAACACCCCCATTTTGTTTATTTGCGAACATTTCAGGACACCGCGAGTGTTCTTAGAACACATTCAACGTGACAGAGAACAATACGGACAGCGTCCTCAGGACACCCCCATTTTGTTTATTTGCAAACATTTCAGGACACCGCAAGTGTTCTTAGAACACATTCAACTTGCCAGCGAACAATACAGACTACGCCTTCAGGACACCCCCTACGAACATTCCAGGACACCGCGAGTGTTCTTAGAAACATCTTCAGAACACCCCCATTTTGTTTATTTGCGAACATTTCAGGACACTGCGAGTGTTCTTAGAACACATTCAACTTGCCACAACCCCCATTCATATTTGCAAACATTTCAGGACACAGCGAGTGTTCGACAACATCTTCAGAACACCCCCATTTTGTGTATTTGCGAACATTTCAGGACACCGCGACTGTTCTTAGAACACATTCAACTTGACAGAGAACAATACAGACAGCATCCTCAGAACACCCCCATTTTGTTTATTTGCGAACATTTCAGGACACCGCGAGTGTTCTTAGAACACATTCAACTTGCCAGCCACAACCCCCATTCATATTTGCAAACATTTCAGGACACAGCGAGTGTTCGACAACGTCTTCAGAACACCCCCATTTTGTGTATTTGCGAACATTTCAGGACACTGAGAGTGTTCTTAGAACACATTCAACTTGACAGAGAACAATACGGACAGCGTCCTCAGGACACCCCCTACGAACATTTCCCAGACACTGCGAGTGTTCTTAGAAGCGTCTTCAGAACACCCCCATTTTGTTTATTTGCGAACATTTCAGGACACCGCGAGTGTTCTTAGAACACATTCAACGTGACAGAGAACAATACGGACAGCGTCCTCAGAACACCCCCATTTTGTTTATTTGTGAACATTTCAGGACACCGCAAGTGTTCTTAGAACACATTCAACTTGCCAGCCACAACCCCCCATTCGTATTTGCGAACATTTCAGGACACAGCGAGTGTTCGACAACGTCTTCAGAACACCCCCATTTTGTATATTTGCGAACATTTCAGGACACCACGAGTGTTCTTAGAACACATTCAACTTGACAACGAACAATACAAACAGCGTCCTCAGGACACCCCCATTTTTTTTATTTGTGAACATTTCAGGACACCGCAAGTGTTCTTAGAACAGTTTCAGCTTGCTTGCGAACAAAACGGACACATATTGAGTCCTCAGAACACCCTCCATTCAGTTTATTTAGAACATTTCAGAACACCTGTGATGTCCGCAGACAAATCGAACACAAAAAGAACGTCTAACACATAAAAAAACACAACTTTCATCCTATCTCATACACTCCCACCCTCCCCAAACACTCCTACACACCAACACACTCTACTAAATACAAATTTTGAACAAAGTTTCACCGCGCAGTCAGCGGATGTCAGCGAATCCAAGATGGCGGGCGCTACCGAAAATCTGACGCGCTTCACGCTCCACGGCGTCCAATCAGCGAACACGTTGCTTGTCCACGGACATCACGCAAGCCGATTGGCCAATCAAGACACTGTCCGCGGAGCGAACAGGGAAGTGTGTCCGCGGACCGAACACAGATATCACTCATTTTATTTTACCTACTTTTTGGTCATTTTAAAAAGAACTACTGGACGGATTTTCACCAAATTTACAAAAGCACGCTTTCGGGACCAAGCCGCTGCTCCTGGTCCAAATTTGGTGAAAATCCGTCGAGCGGTTTGGGCTGTAGACGCAAGCAAACATGTTTTTCCATTCAGTCTATGGGAAAAAAAAAAGTTTTGGGACCCCCCCTATAACTTTGTCCCCCCTGGACGAATCCTCACCAAACTTTGCAAAAGTATTCAGAGTGACCCAAATACATTTTTTGCAAAGGTTGGTGAGGATTCGTCCAGGGAGAGCGAAGTTATAAGCCAACTTAACCATAACTACATGGCCACTACCGTGGCCATGTAATTGATATATATGTATATATATATATTTTGTTTGTTTGTTTTGTTTTGTTTTTACAGCTGGTACCATGGCCCTCCTAACACCTAAAACCAAAGAACGTTTCTGGGGACCCCCTTTTCTTTACTGCAAACCTGCAAATAATGTTTGCACCCTCCCGGAAATGTGTTCAGTGCTTTGAGCAGGTTCCCACCTGATAGCAATACGGTTCTTTAAGGTCTGCATTAAGTGTTTTCTATATAATATGTGAACGCATTGTTTTTTCCTTGCCTATATAGTAGCATGCTAGATTCAATTTTATTTGTTCGAATTTCACACCTAGGTCCTCATTACAAAATATGGCGTAACAGTAAAACAGGCGGTCTTTTGAAATACTGCCGGTTTTAGTGCTGTGCATTATTATAGCATTTAGGATCCATTTACCAAAGAACAACTTGGAGCCCGATTAGCAAAACGTTGCCCTTGCGCTAAAAAACATAGCAAATGAATTTAGCACCAAGTTTCTGATGCTTTGTTATTACGGAATGGAGCAATCAACGTCATCCCCAATGAATATTATCTAAAACAGGGGTCAAGTCCTAAAAAGAAAGTGTGTGGGCTCATTGACATTCCCATTGAATGTGGCATCACTGTAAATTAGCATATCAAGGTGCTCTCTGAAAAAAGTGGGGGACTCTATCCACCCGCGTTTACCCTCGACTTGAGCCCTGTCTAAAAATGTTGCTGCAGAGCATGAAAAGAAAGATAGGAAATAAAACAGAAACACGCATCTGGGGTTGCTGTTGGTACTCTTGTTCAGGGGAGAATTGCCCAACATTTCAGTGCCGGACTGCCCAAGTGGGTGGGAGCAGACTGATATGCAAATGCTAATTTCCCCTCTGTGAAGTACAGGGAGCTAAAACCTGGCTGTAGACCCTCCTGAGTGGGAACCTACCTGTAGAACAGATCATTTGGGTGAATTCATTCTCAGCAGGGGGGGGTCCCTCAC
This sequence comes from Ambystoma mexicanum, assembly GCF_040938575.1. Lineage (NCBI taxonomy): Eukaryota > Metazoa > Chordata > Amphibia > Caudata > Ambystomatidae > Ambystoma > Ambystoma mexicanum. The sequence goes on along the minus strand of NC_090930.1, from coordinate 1,102,145,292 downwards.
CTTTGTTCATTTTGTACTACTTGGCACCCATTGCTCACGGTGCCTTAGATAGTCTCAGCTTCGCCTCACTGATGAGGTCCAAAAAGGCTGAAACATGTGCCTGGGGTTGCTGTTGGTATTCTTGTTCAGAGGAGCATTGCCTGGCATTTCGGTGCTGGACTGCCCGTGTGGTTGGGACCAGACTGATATGCAAATGATATTTCTCCTCTGTGAAGGGTGGAGTGAGTTAATAATGTGTACAATAATGTGTTATTTATTTTTGGCCCTAGTGCAAACGCTATTAGATAATACGGATTGTGACAAAACCTGCTTGCTCCATTCAGTATATTATCTTATCATTTCCTTAATTTTTAGCATTGGTACAAATCTTAGAAAATGTAGCCCCTGCTTAAAAACACCTTACCTTTCCAGGGTGCTAACTGACCAGGCCAAATTATTGCATGTAGTAATTTCACTTATCCCAAATGGAGTTCTACGGGGGTCCATAATGGGAAATAACCCAAATAGTGCAATAAATTACCATCTCTGTATTAACAGTAATTCAGTTTGGTGGTATTTACATGTCTAATAGCGCCAACGATTTGATAAGTCCCATAGTGATGGCTTTTCCAAATTACGCTTCACAACCCAAAGCAAAGCCTTTAACAAGACCATGCAAATTGGAGGGGTGCACAGTGCAAATCCCAGTAGCATTACATAGCACATCATTGTCATTGAACCCTCTCACTGAGGCACCATTTTGTATCCGTGTCCTTGTGCTCAATAACAATAACTGCTTTGAAGACATTTAATAAGGACATATTAAATCCTACGCTCTCACCCCCACTGTGCAGTATGAATTATTAACTTTCTTGATTTTCTCGGCACCTCTCGAGATCGTGTTCTCGGTTCTCGTTTGACAGTCATATCGTGCTTAATCAAACCCTACATGGCGCCTTTGATTTAAAAGCTTGGAATTCTTTCAGCGACTGTTCTCGAAAATGAAAGACCCCGTGGGTTTTGTCAGCCTCTGCCATACGCTATTTAATTGGCACTTCCTGCTTCGCAGAACCGTTGCCTCAACAATACCTTGCAAAATGTCCCTTTCGAGCCATCAGCGAATTCCTTGCTGGGCCTTCATTCTCTTCCTCAAAACATGTTATTTGTCGTACCCATATAGGCACACCATTTTGTTCAAGTTGGCTACTGTTACTTGTTCATAATTATAATTTCTAATCCTGCTTCATACAATACAGGAGTGCAATTCATTCCGCCGTACAATGCATTAGCGGGCTCTTCAAATCCATTAGTGATAGCGCCGGCTGCTCGGCATCATTCTCTCTTCAAAAATAACATTTCATCTCAAGTTATTACACCAGGAGACTAGAAATAGCTAACAGCAGCCTGCAGGAGAAGAAGAGAGAGAAGGTCTGAACCTCTGCTGCCCCCACTCCTCCCCAAAACCAGCATTTCGACTTTTAGTAGGTAAGCTGGGAATAAATATATGCTACTGCCCTGTAGTTATGGTTAAGGTGCTCAACCCATAAGAAGAGCAATTTTTGGGCAGCTTATAACTTCGCCCCCCAGGACGAATCCTCACGAATCCTTGCAGAAAAGGTGTATGGCCCCGCTAGATTGATCTTGTGAAGTTTGATGAAGGGGGGGGGGGCAGGTGTCCCAAAATGTGTGGTTTTTCCCACAGACGCAATGGAAAAAGAAATGTCCTCATGCCTACAGCCCAAACCGCTGGACGGATATTCACCAAATTTGTGGCAGGAGGGGCGGCTTGGTCCCAAAAGTGTGCTTTTGTAAATTTGGTGTAAATCTGTCCAGTAATTTATTTTTTTAAATGACCGAAAGTAGGTAAAAAAAAAATTGTGATATCTGTGTTTGGTCGCGGACTCACTTCCGTGTCCGGTCGGTGTGAGGTCCGCGGACATCAGACGTGCCCACTGATTGGGTGGTGAAAAGCGTGAGGTGCGTCAGATCTCTGGAACCCCTCACCAAGTTGGATCCATGGACGGCTGCAGCTGACCGTGGACAACGCTGTGCGGAAAAAGTCTGGAAAACACATTTTGTGTCATTTGTGGTGGAAAGAAGGACTGGAAAGGGTGGGGGAGCGGAAAAAAGATGATATGGTGCTGTTTTTGTAGGTTGAAAAAGGACAGGCAGGTGTCGTAGCTGTCTGCGGACAACGTGGTAGTTCACAGACAGCGCCGTGAATGGGTGGCTTGGAAAAGACATTTGGGGTCATTTGATGGCTGAAAGAGGGCATAGAAATGGTAGGGAAGTGGACTGAAGTTAATGTGGAGCTGTTTTTATGGGTAAAAAAGGGTTTGGAAATGCCGCCCAGTCTGCGATCAATTTTGGTGTCTGGGGATATTATTTTGATTGCAGGAGGGTGGGGGTGTTATGAGTTGAATTTGGATGACACATACTTGTTATACTGTTATTTGTGTTGTGGTCAGTGGCCAGATTCTGGGGGGCATGGCCACAGGCCAGGCCCCCAGAATATGTGCACTGGGCACAATCACCACAGTAGTAATATGTGTATTGTAATTGTGGTGGCTACTTTGTGTTGTAGCATCATGAAGCTGCAATCTCTGGTTTCTTTTCTGTGGAAAAAAACAATACAAAGCTGTGTTGGTATACAGTTGTCAATATACTTTTTTTATTTAGAATTTCATAAACAGTACATTTTAAGTGCAATTGTTGGTACAACATTAGTGTATGACGCACTGCTGTTGTTTTGCCATTACATAATCAATGGGTCATTGGGAAAAAAATATGTACTGGATAAAAAAATTATTACAGTTACCTGAGTGTAAGGTTGATAGTATATTTGTTTGAAGTATGTTGTAATTAAGGGAATACTCAAAATAGTTTGATACCTGCTGGAGTATTCTGACTACATTAGATGTTAGAAGATGTTTGGTTATATAAGAATTGAGATGCGTATTTGAAGTGCTTTGCAATTAAGTTTTTTTTTTAAGTAGTTAGATACCTGTTGGCGTATTCTAACGAGATTGACTTTGTTAAATTTGCTGGTAACCTATGTCTTGGGGTAACGGAGATATCATTACATTTAAACCAACAACTTTTTTTTCTTCACATATGCAGTGTAGTGCCTTGAAGTAGTTGCAGCACCAGCATGGAATATTATACATACTATTGTGAAGGTTTTCTTTCTAAGAGATACTTGGCCATGTGTGAAGACTTTAAGATTACACTTATTTTTGGTACCATTTGCATTGTACCTTAGAAGCATTAATATGACATATTGGCTATGTAAGTTAATTTGTTTGGTGAAACGATTGTCTGAATTGCAAAAGGGCATAATATGCCATGATTTGCATTCTGCAGAAGCTGTTGAAATGGAATAGACTCACAATTTGTTATGGATACATATAGAAATCGCTCATTAAGGATGTGTACTGGAGAAACATTGTTGCAGAGAGTGCATGTATGCTTCCACGTGTATGAAATCCGGAAGATTTCATTTATAGGGATGTTTTTGGTTTCCAGTACTTGTAGTAAGTACATAATTCTTGTGGATCCTCTAGTGTGTTTATGGTAAATGTCATCATTCCTGCACAGTAGTCTAATTCTTGCCTTATACCTGAGACACTGTAAGTGTTGCCAGGATTATTTGTGGCATTTCTGTGAAGGGCAAGCATTTGCAAACACAACTGGTCTGAGCCGTTTAAGTACATTTTGTGGCAATTGAAAGAGAAGATTCATTGTCACATAAGCATAACATTTTACTCAAGTTGGGTTTCTGAATTTAAATGGACCAGAGAGTTCTGTTTGTGGATTGTTAGACGGGCCTGTAGATCTTTCAGGAGAAGAGACATTTGTGTCTTTCTTTTCTGATGGATGTGAAGTTGACTTTGTACTAGACAGTTTTGTGGTTGTATTGTTTGACGCAGGAGTTGGTTATTGTTTTTTTGTGGTATTGTTGGGAAATCTGCTATAGCTTCTGTTTCTATTATTTGTCTTTTAAAAGGTTTCTTTTTTTAGGCGCTGAGTACATATCTAGATGGGGGGTGTATAGTGCCCGTAGCCTGTTGTATTCTCAGATGCAAGGAATGTCAGCATTGACTTTGTTTGCATCATAGTTAACTAGGAATAGACCAATGAGTGTACCTAGATGTGAAAGTGCTATGTGACACATACCTTCGTTATCCCCTTAACTGCCAAGGGTTTTCCCCCCAGTGGTGATTTCTGTATGTCACCATTCAATCCCTTGTAACTTTTTTGTTACATGAGATATCCCAGCGAAATTTAGCCCCTTTTCTTCCCACATGTAGGCAGCCATAACACCACCAAGGAATCCTAGTTTGCTGTATGGGGGAGAGAGAAAATAACCAAAAAGGGAAAACATTTTGGGTTTTTTCAGAAAATGTCAATAAAAGGATGAACAAAGAAGCCTGTTGTTTTTTCCTTGTAACTGCTGGGAACAAATGGTTTGCTGTGCTGAATTCGCCATTTTGCCAGGCTTTCAAGAACAGGTTTAGTGGAAACCAAAAAAACATATTTTGATATGGTTACCATCCGTTTTGTGAGAGGTAGGCAATTTTGGACTTTTTTTTCCAATAGGACATGCGTGGACGGAATGGAAGAGGAGGGTAGGAAAGCTGAATGGAAATAATTCCATAGTTTGGGGAACAATTGGGAAAATTACAGATGAAAAAGGTATGTGGTGGACATGGTTGGCCCAGTAAGGCAATGGCTTCTGTGAATTTTGAGAAAAGCAATGCCCGCTACATTCCCCCGACTCTTCCAGTTAGGAAATTACTCATTTTTTGTAATGTTTGTCAAAACAAGCAATACCACACGCCAAAAACGGGGCCATGGTACACATTTTTTTTTTATGTGTACGGCCTAAACAGACGTACTTAACATGGGTAAGTAAGGAAATAAAATGTGGTGAGGAATGCCACACATACATTTTCTGAAAGAGCACAGGCAGACCTTTTGAAGGATAGGTGACTTGTGCAGGTTACAAAAGTGTATAGCGCGTAAAGCAGCAACTGTATGTAGGTCACATTATGGAAATGAAAGGGTTGTGTGACGAAGTGCAGCAGCAATTGTCCGAAAACGTTATGAAAACCAAGCAAACACAACTAATGTCCTACCTTTCCATATTTCTACAGGTGTCCCGACGAAAAGGATACCTCACATGTGTGGTTGCACCTACCTGGGTGCAAAGGGAAAAGGCTAAACCCCTGGTAACCCCAAGTGTTTCGGCAGAACAGATATTGCAGGAATTTGCTCTTGGGGACAACCTACAGATTTGGGCCTAGGGTGTCGAAGCCACCAAGGAAAACAGGGAACCCCATGCATTTCCAAAAAGAAGACACCCGTGGAAATCCACAGAGGTCTGACTTGCGTATATCGCCCCAGAATTTATTACCCACAATCCCTGGCAAAGTCCAAAATTTGTCAAAAAAAACAATTTTCAGATATTTCCATCTGCCTACCCACCGAAGCATGCCGCCAACAACTACCTTCCTGCGTTTCCACAGGTGTCGCAACAAAAACGGTACCTCGCATGTGTGGGTGCACCTACCTGGGCTCAAAGGGAAAAGGCTAAACCACTGGTAACCCCAAGTCTTTCGGCAGAGCAGATTCTGCAGGATTTGTCTCTTGTGGACAACCTACAGATTTGGGCCGAGGGTGTCGAAGCCACCAAGAAAAACAGGGAACCCCATGCATTTCCGAAAAGAAGACACCCGTGGGAATCCATAGAGGTCTGACTTGCGTCAATCTTTCCAGAGTTATTACCCACAATCCCAGGCAAAGTCAAAAATTTGGTGAAAAAAACAAAATGTTCACATATTCCCTCTGCCCACCGACCGAAGCATGCTGCCAACAACACATGTCCTACCTTCCCGCGTCCCCACAGGTGTCCCGATGAAAACGGTACCTCACATGTGTGGGTGTACCTACCTGGGCGCAAAGGGAAAATGCTAAACCACTGGTAACCCCCAAAGGATTGGGGGAGACAACCTACACATTTGGTCCTAGGGTGTCAAAGCCCCCATGGAAAACAGGAAATCTCATGCATTTCTGAAAAGAAGACACCCATGGAAATCCACAGATGTCTGAGTTGCGCAAATCGCCTCAGAATGTATTACCCACAATCCTCTGCAAGTCTGAAATTTGGCAAAAGAAACACCATTTTCAAAACTTTCCCTCTGCCCACCCACTGAAACACGCCGCCAACAGCACATGCCTACCTTCCTGCCTTCCCACAGATGTCCCAATGAAAACAGTACCTCACATGTGTGGGTACACCTACCTGGGCGCAAAGGGAAAAGGCTAAACCACTGGTAACCCCCAAAGGGTTGTGAGGAGACAACCTACAGATTTGGGCCTAGGGTGTCGAAGCCACCAAGGAAAACAGGGAACCCCACGCATTTCTGAAAAGAAGACACCCATGGGAATCCACAGAGGTCTGACTTGAGTGAAACGCCCCACAATCTCTTACCCACAAGCCCTGGCAAAGTCTGAAATTTGGTTAAAAAAACACAATTTTCAGACATTTCCCACAGCCGACACACCGAATCACGCCATCAACAAAACAAGTCCAACCTTCCCGTGCCCCGACAGGTGCCCGAATGAAAACGGTCAATGAAACATAGGGTGGTACCAGGAGGAGACTACCTAAAGGAGGAAGGCAGAAAGCTAGCAAAATCCAATCATTATTTCTTTTTATTTCGATTTCAATATGTAAAAAATCATTAAACATTTTAATCAGTTTTGTTATAAAAACATGCTATATATCACGCATCCATACATTCATTCAATCTAAATAAATTCCTAAAACATTCAATTATTTTAAGATATTGAAGCGGAATATACAATTCATTTCCAATTCATTTCGCCTATACAGTTAATAATGGTTCATTCCAGACAAAGTATCGACTATTGGTGCCCATAAATGTAGATCTTCTTTAAAGCATGGGCTTCCCAGTTGGTAAATAGTTTCGACTCGGCAAAATATATAAGTCTTCATCAGGATGGGATGAACATTAACAATTTCTAAAAACAAACAGATGAACAAAGAGTTAAAAATAATTGAACTAGCTTGCTGTTTTCCCTCACTCAGTAGGACTCACAATTATATTGTACCATGGGGAAATCAATCAAATCTATCTCTCTACCGATCAGGCTCATCTATTAGCCCACAACTTAGGTCCCAATGTGTGCTGCATACCGAAATGCAGCAAAAAACCCACAAACAATAAATGTCGACAAAATTTAAACAAACCATCTAGACCCTTTGCTAATGTAAGGTCCATGGAATATAGCACAAAAACATAAATTCCTTTCATTTGGTGCCATATCTCACACTTTACACTCATCCATGCTCCACATCTGTCGGGACTCAATGTAATAAAATAATCGTCATACCTGCAAACCCTGCTTGGGTTCACCTGATAACTTGTACTCCAATGGCCTGGTAACTTGTACTCCAGTAGCCTCTGGTGAACATCAGTGTTGCTCACTCTTCACATACAGGCTAGTCTAATGAGAATACAAACGTTTACTTTAATAAATGAAAGACTGCCCACAGAAGTCTACCAAAGAACGCGGCACAAGATTGCAATTAGCAAAAAACTATATATATATATATACCATCATTCAAAAATGCTAATTCGCCTGTGCGAGGAAACTCATTCATAACAATGTGTCCCTCACGCGTTCTCATTTTTGTAAGTGAAGCCGCCTCCTGTGTATCCAGCTACCTGGATGCGGAACTGTTCATAACGAGCGGAAAAGGAGAGATGCACTATTCACAAATCAGTGCGTGTGTGCGTTCTGTTCTCAATCTATACGGAATCAAAACAATAGACAATACTCCCGTGAATTCACTTTTCTCCCTTTCAAAAAGGCATAGGCCAGCTTAATCTAAGAGATTACCTTGCTATCAGGACCAAGAGATCGATCACGGTAGCGTCCGTTTCCAAAACAAAACGGCCAGCACATGCTAAGGAAAAGAGAGCCGTCTTTTATTTCACTTAGCCAACTAGTGAACATAAAAGGCGTACTCACGTTACTGCTCAAAAGAAGTCCAAAGGCTAAAAATAGACAACAGACTATTCCAATGAAAACGGTACCTCACATGTGTGGGTGCACCTACCTGGGTGGAAAAGAAAAAGTGTTGACTGTCCACAAGTCCAACGGCAGTACCAGTAAGCCTCGGCAGGGCCCCCGTCCTTCCCAGAGGGAGAAGCTGTAACGCAACCCTGCCAGAGCTCCAGGGTGGTAGGCGGTCATATCCCTGGCCTTGGGCGGCTGACTCCCATGTGGGTTGAATGTCCCCAAGCCCAGCGGTGGTTCCTGGGAGGCCCGGGACATTGCCCGTCCTTTCCCGGAGGGAGAAGCTGTAACACAGGCCAACCAGAATACCAGGATGGTTGGGGATCATGTACCTGGCCTTGAGCACCCATCTCCCATGTGGGTTGACCATCCCCAAGAGCCGCAGCAGTCCCAGGGACCCCTGGCAGGGTCCCCCTCCCTTCCCAGAGGTAAATTCTGTAATGCATCCCAACCAGAGCTCCAGGATGGTCGGGGGTGTTGTCCCTGGCCTCGGGCACCCTTCTCCCATGTGGTTCGACCATCCCCAAGCCCAGCCTAGAGCTCTGGCTGAGCTGCGTTACAGCCTTTCCCTCTGGGGAAGAATGGGGACCCTTCCAGAACTGCCGCTGGATGTGGGGACTGTTGACCCACATGGGAGCCAGCTCCCCAAGGCCAGGTACATCAGTTCGACCACCCTGGAGCTCTGGCTGGCCTGTGTTACAGCTTCTCCCTCCAGGAAAGGTTGGGGACCCTGCCGAGGCTCCATGGAGCCATTGCTGAGCTTGTGGATGGTCAACCCACAGCTCCTCAGCAGCTGCCCAAAGCCAGGCACGTTACCCCTGACTATCCTGGTGCTCTAGCTGGCCTTTGTTACAGCTTCTCCCTCCAGGAAAGGTTGGGGACCCTGCCCGGGCTCCCTGGAACCGCTGCTCAGTTTGGGGATGGTAAACCACATGGGAGACAGCCCCCAAGGCCAGGGACAACACCCCGAGCAACCTGGAGCGCTGGGTGGGCTCTGTTACAGAATTTCCCTTGGGGGAGAGAAGGGGGCCCTGCTGGAGCTCTCTGGAGCTGTCACTGTGCTTGGGGACGGTACACTCACGTGGTAAATTGATGTCCAAGGCCGGGGACATCAAATCCAAACATCCTGGAGTTCTGGCTGGGCTGCGTTACAGCTTTAGTTATCTGTATACATTGAACTTATAACAAAGAGTTTTGCAGAGCGGATTCTTTTAAGTATATAGGGACTGCAATAACGTACTTTTTCTGCCAACCTGTTCATGGTACTCACCACACATTAGGCAAATGTTGAGGAATTCGCTGTACTTTAGGGTGCATAATCACAGGTAGTATAACTTTACAATTATTTCTCTTTATTCAGATGGCTTGGAAATTTACTTAGAGTAAATCACGCATGATCTCTGCCAACAAGAAAGTGGGCGATTCCTGCAGAATTGGGGCACCCATCGGTGCTATTAATTAACAATATCAACACCCAATGTGAAGTCATTTTTATTTCCTCTTAAAAGAGAGGTGAGTTATTCCGGATAATATTGAAAATGTAACCATTTAAAGTGGTGGCACATTTGTACTCTCTTTTCAAGTTTCAATTCAATTGCCGCTTTGTCTATTTCAGGCATTTACGCCACTTTTGGTGTTGGCTAGGTTGTTCTATTGACATAATGTGGAAATACATAACCATTGATGCATGGTCAGTTTTTCTACTCTTCCCTCTGGCTTATTCCATGGCACAAATCAATTTATATTGTGGCTAATTCACACCAATTCTTGTTGGTGTAATCTCTTCCTCAAAACAAATGTTTGGGAGAACCCAAATGCCCACGCCCAACCGGGGTGGTCTCCTACCTTAATATTGTGAAAATAGTAATCAATTAGAAACGAAAGGTAGGAAGTGGGGTTGTCAACAGTTACTCTATCTCATCAAAACTGAACAATCAATTTAAAAAATATACTTTATTAAGATTTTCAAAGATGAAAAATGTCATCACATGGGAAAAATACATATTCAACATTAAACAAAGAACACTCTAAGAACATATACACATATAATAAAGGCAGCAAAAATAAATCATAACTACTACTCTCCGATTACAGCCCCCCTTTCAAGCCATCCCTGGTGGAGTACTGACCCTCACCCCCCAGTAAAAACACGTGTCCCTTCCTAGGGGCAGATTGCCAGAATCTGCCCCCAGAGAGGGCTATATGAGAGCCCCCCTCCATTTTGGCTAGGGGGGAGGGCCATCCCCCTTTCCATTACAAAGAGTGCCACCCCCCCTTTCCACTAAAAACATCCATGGTGGTTTAGTGCACCCTCCCACCGCCACCCAAAACAAATTTTCTTTTGGTTTTCTTTTTTTTTGCCTCTTCCCTAGGGGCAGACGGGCACATTAGTGTTCCGATCTTCCCCCAGGGTGGGCAAAACATGCTACCCCATGCATTGGTGGGCCATTCCAATGTTTTCTGGTGGCCCTCTCCCCACCACCCCAAATGGATGGGGGGCATCCCATGTACTCCTTCCTAGGGGCAGACTGTACTAGCAATCTGCCCCGAGGGAGGGCTACATGAGATGCCCCCATCCATTTGGGGTGGGGGGCGAGGGCCACCCCCTTTCCACTAAAAACGTCCATGTTGGTTTAGTGCCTCCACCCACCCAAAACAAATTTTCCTTTTTTTTTTGTTTTGCCTCTTCCCTAGGGGCAGATGGGCACATTAGTGAGCCCATCTGCCCCAGGGTGGGCAAAACATACTGCTCCATGCATTAGGGGGCCATTCCAATGTTTTCTGGTGGCCCTCTCCCACCCACCCCAAATGGATGGGAGTCATCTCATGTACTCCTTCCTAGGGGCAGATTTCACTAGCAATTTGCCCCCAGGGAGGGCTACACAAGATGCCCCCGTCCATTTACAGTGGGGGCAGGAGAGGGCCATCCCATTTCCACTAAAACATCCATGGTGGTTTAGTGCCCCCCCAACCCACACCCAAAACTATTTTTTTTTTGGTTTTCTTTTTTGTTTTGCCTCTTTCCTAGGGGCAGATGGGCACATTGCCAGGGTGGGCAAAATGGACTGCCAAATGCATTAGGTGGCCCTTTGCAAACATTTCTGGTGGCCCTCTCCCCCCACCCAAAATGGATGGGAGGCATCTCATGCAGCCCTTCCTAGGGGCAGAAATCTGCCCCCAGGGAGGGCTACATGAGGTGCCCCCCATTCACTTGTGGTGGGGGGGAGAGGCCCACCCCTCTTTCCATTCCATATAATCACTGGTGGTTTAGTGCCCCCTCCACCCCACCTAAAACAAGTTATTATTTTATTTATTTTTGTTTTTGTTTTTCCCGTTTCTTAGGGGCAGATGGGCACATTATTGTGCCCATCCACCCCCAGGGTAAGGAAAACACACTGCCTCAGGCTTGGGGGGGGGGGCTGTGGCAAGATTTCTGGTGGCCCTCCCCCCACCCCAAATGGATGGGGGCATCTCATGTACCCCTTCCTAAGGGCAGAAATCTGCCCCCAGGGAGGGCTACATGAGGTGCACCCCATCTACTTGTGGTGGGGGAGAGGGCCACCCCCCTTTTCATTCACTCAATCTCTGGTGGTGTAGTTGCCCACCCCCACCAAACAAACCTTTTATTTGTATTATTTTTCTCGTTTTGCCGTTTCTTAGGGGCAGGTGGGCACATTATTGTGCCCATATGCCCCCAGGGGGGCAACACATGCTGCCCCATGCTTTGGGGGGGAGAGGGTCGCTTACATATTAAGCAGCCCCCTCTCCCCCCACTTTACAGACAGATCCCTGGTGGTCTAATGGCATAGCCGGTCCGATAGCGCTCACTTTGACATCTGTGCAGAGCCTGCTGACGCAGGTTCAAATACTGGCAGGGCCAAACTCAGCCTTTCATCCTTCCAACGGCGATAAATGAGCACCACACACCATGGGTAATAATAAGCAGCGCTCAGACACCTGAGGGTTCCTAGCGCTATATAAATGCTAATTTATTATTATTATTATTGCTGGGCTTGGCTAGAGCGATCTGCACCCAATCCACGTCCAGCAATGCTTTAAATAAGGTCTGGTTGGAAAGGGGAAAATCTCCCCTTTCCAACGACACCTCCCTTGATCTGAACGGCACAATAGTACCGCAGATCGAGGGAGAGAAAGGTGGAGACTCACCTTCTCTTTTCACTGCGGCTCCCAAAAATGACTTTCAGTTTCACGTCAGTACTCATTATGCGTGCTGACGTGAAACTGAAAGAAATCAAACCCCGGGCCATGAGTAGGAACCTCTTCCTCACATAGCCTGGGGGCTGGATTTCATGTTTGTGAGATCCCTGCTTTGCAGTTATCACACAAAGTGATGTGCCAAAAAGGCTTGGCAACGGAAACATAAGGCTAAGGATAAGATAGCTCATCCTTGGCACTTAAGGGGTTAAAGACTGTGCTGCCAATGTCAATCAATGTTTGATCTAGGGTTAGACCTTGTGATTTGTGAATAGTGACAGCATATGCAAGTGACAGAGAAAATTGCTCTCTGCATACATACATGTCTTTGAAAAGAAGGAAACCTCATATTGTTCGGCCAATTCTTTTAACTTCTGCAAGTTTGTAAAAGTGGATATTGACAAAATTAATGCTGTTGGTTGTCATGCGGATATGTTTGGAAGCCAACAACTGTACCAATTGCTCCATTGACCAAGTCTTGTTCTACATCAAGGTTACGTTTTGGTATTACTCTGCATTTCAGACACAGGGCCTCATCACGAGTTGGGCCGTAACGCCGGTGCTATTAGCGGCGGTGTTAATAGCCCTCCCGCCAAACCCTCAGCTAATAGCGCGACATCACAGGATATTGCCCATTCCCCACTGAGCCCATTCGGGAATTCCCCATTCCCCATTGGGCTCAATGGGGAATTTTCGTGCTCTTACCGCCGTAAGATTTCCCGTCAGCGGTAATAGCGTGAAATTTTGGCGGTTTTCCCCCCAGCTCAGAGCTGGGGGGAACTCTGCCAAACCTGTGATTTGGCCGGACCCTTAAATGCGCCGGTAATAGCGCTACTGCCGCATTTAAGGGTTCCCGCCAAACTTGTGATGAGACCCACAAAGTTAATACTTTCTCCAATCCGGCTGTGTTGGAGATACATAGGAAGTTTCATGCAGTGCACTTCTAGTTTGTCTTGGGAGCTGATATGCAGTATAGGTTACATTTCTTTTTTCAACAGTGGGTCTCATTACAAGTTTGCCGGTCTGGAAACAACGGTGCCGGTAAGCTTACCAGCACCTTTGTTTCCGGACCGGCACACTACAGGTTTACCTGCCGGAGTCGCTGTGCCGGACAGGGCTGACCCTGCCGGGCACAGCAGCCATGGTAGGCAAGCCGTCATGGAAGAACCAGCACCCTTAACACCGGTGCCAGTGGTTCCGTGGTCCCCATTCCCATAGAGTCCAATAGGACTCTATGGGAATGGGGACTTACAATTTGCCAGCGCTTGCCTTCCCGGACTGCCGGGGTTGTAATCCCCCGGTGTTACCAGGAAGTCAGGTGCTGGTAATTCATTCCGAGTCCGGAAGCAACCTGCCAGTAGCACCGGCAGGGATTCCATCAGTATCGGAATGAGGCCCCTTGTCTTGTTGAATTGACTACAACTTGCAAGGGTTGGCATTAAGGACCTACATTTTAGTTTTTGTTGAGTTTATTGTTCCATGACATCAGGAGCAGATGTGTTTCGCCCAGATAGTTCATGAAATAGTCTACTATTTAAGATGCATTTTGCATCTTTAGTAAGCAGCCCAGTTCTAATGCATTTTTAAATGTTAGCATATGTGAGGTCTGCAGACTGGTGCATGTTTTGAGTTAGTTCTCTGTAGTGAAAATGTTGCCAGACATTTAGAATTCCAATGCTGCTGAGAGTATTACGGCATTCTTTGTGTCCTAATGTTTTGAAAATAGGTTGCCCTTTTACTGGCGTAAACTGTATGAGGTCTCTGAAAACAATAACATGTTTTCCTCCAAACAAATCCTTGTAGTTGGTTTTTAGGACTTCTTGCATTCTGAATTAAAGCCAACATGAGGTTGTACACCATGCTTACTTCATCTATCAGGAGCACATTCATTTGTTTTAGAATTCTGTGTACCTCAGTAGCCGCTTCTGCTGACAATTTGTAGTATTCTAATTTGCTTTGGTGTTCTACGGGGTGGAGTAGTAGTCGGTGTAAAGTGACACCACCTATGCAGTAAGCAACTAAGCCTGTGGGGGCTGTTACTACAGCCGAAAAGTTGTTGTTTGTTAAGTTTTGTAGAAATGTGCTGATTATTTTAATGAAGAATGTTTTACCTGAACCAGCATCACACTTACATACAGGAGCAAAGGTTTATAATGTTTACAGTTACAGGTTTTAGTTTCATGTTTAAAACCATGCTCAATTTCTTGACTTCTAGATAAATGGTGGGTTGTTAATTATTTAGCTGAGATTCCAGAACTGACAAGTCTTCCTCAGATTGTTTATATTGATACATGGTATTTTCTACCTCAGTCATGGCTATTTCTGTTTAATTTAGAATGAGTGGTTCTCCAATGGGGTCTTGGCTTACTGTAAGGGAAGGTTGACTGCCTTCAGGAGTTTCTTTGTGTAGTTGAGCTTCAATTACTTCCTCAAGTTGGTGTTCATTGTCCAACATTTGTTTGCATTGTTTGAAATTGTCATTTGTTATATTGCTTTCATTTGCTTTAAATAAACTTAAAATGACTCATTGTCATCTAATTATTCTTTTTCTTTTCTCCAAGTTTTAAAATGTTGGAGTAGGGCCATGTGATATAGTTCTCTATGTTGTGGAGTTTTAAATGATATCTTTACATGATTAATTAGACTGTGTTTGGTTAGTTCGACTAGGCTTCCTTCACAATTTGAAACTGAGTATTTGCCAGTTGTCTCATTTGGTGTAACATTGTTTTTGTAGGTGTAGTTTTGGGCAGTGTCATACAAACACATGTTTCCCAAAGCAGTACATTTGTTTTGGTAGTATGTGTCAAGCAAATCGGTCTTTGAAATGTCCCGGCTGTTGGGATCATTTGTGGCTATGTTCTCTATCTCTTCGTAGGATTTTAGTACTCTTTTACGGGATGAGGCTAGACCATGGTTCAGCCAGACAATGTGCTCAGGTTTCCCATATAAGGCTGTGCCTGTTAAACAGTCTACACCTTCGTAGGACCCACATTTTCTATGCAGAGCATTTTTATACCTAAGCTGTACAATTTATGTGATAGTGTTTTGTCGGATGATATGTCATGCCAGAGGTCCTTTAGCTCTATTTTCTCAGTTTTGGTGAGATAGGATGTGTCATATCTTGCAACTGCAGTGGAATTGTCTGCAATATATTGTATGTCTATGTTTGCATTCCACAAGAGGGCAATGATTGCATTGTCATCATTGATGGTGTGGATGCTTCGTCCCTTTTAATGTTGTATGCATTTATAGGGGATTTGACTTTTATGCTGTGTCTAATAGAAGACATCAAGCTATTTACTTGTCCTATTTTGCCCACTGGTCTAGGGTAGCCAAAGCTACATTTGGTATAGCATTTCCCTTTGTTTTTGTATCTATGTCATCAGTATTTGCCACATTTATGTTTTTGGAAGCGTAACACTTGTGCATGTAGGTCACTATCTGTGGCTTCTGAAGGGATGTCACAGGTAATGTATTTTTCAATAAACTGCACAACAGTGGCGCCACAATCATGGCCAAATTTTGGAGCATCTTTTATCCACAAAAGTATGTGGATGTGTAGTGCTCCTCTGGATTGATATTCTTTTCTCCAAAATTTGTTATATTTTTCTGAGCGGAGGGGTAGTTTTATTGCAGATAAAATGCAGCATGGCTATGAAGCGATGGTGAAAGTACCTTGTTACATTTACACGGTCAAGAGAACAGAGTTCTCCTGGTGTTTTTATGTTTATTCTGTCTTTATTTTGGTTTGCAGTGCGTAAGGAGTCGTGCAAGTCCCATGCGTACTCTGCACAACTTAAAGTAATACACCATGTGGGTGGGCCTAGGTTCCTGAGCATACAACATACACCAGCGTGACATTGGAACCAGTATTCTTTTGTACCATTCACGCTTGCAAAGAGATTTGTGATACTTGCCTGCAAAAGTTCTTCTTTGTCTTTTATTTTTTGAAGCAGTTGGGTAGCGGATATGTTAAAAAAGTTAGAGCCTTTTTTTAGTGTGTGTGCATCTCCATAACATAGAATTACCAGTTCACTTTCAAAGATGAAGTCAAAAATGTATTCGACATTTTGCCTGAATCTGGGGTTTTCAGAATACATTCGTAAAGAGCGATATTCTGATGCACTAATTTGTGTGGAGCTTTCATCATATCTTCCTCCTTTTCCTGTAGGAAAGAGTAGAGGAAAAGAATGTGCTTCTACACTTTTTTCACGTATGCTTATTTGGGATCCTTTGGCTTGATGCATTTGATATGTTTCTAATGCATAATCAATTGTGTCTTTGGAGCGCAGTCGGTGAAAGTTATACTGGTCTAACATTGTGGCTGCTGTAACAGGATCTACACATTGAAATTGACCAGTTTCTGAGGACTTGTTTATATCTTTGTAGTACACATTGTTTTCTTATAGATATTGTAGGGCTTGTCTAACTTAGTTTAAGTCGACTAGTTGTTTCCGAATTCTTTTGTCTTTTGTTGGCACACCATTAACTAGTACAATCAAATATTGATCTATTGGCTATTGTAGTCCTAGAGCTTGAACATTTTCCTTTAGATCTAACGGTAAATATACTACTTTGCCACGGATGCCCTTTAGTAACTCGGATGGAGGTAAATTTGCTGATTTTGGTTGAAGGCGTATTATAGCTTGAAATGGGTGCACTGTTTGTATTATAATGCTTTTGTACAAGTTAAGCTGTTGGAGAGCTTTCGAAGTGGGAATATTAATTAATAGTTATTAGTGTTAGCATGTGATGACATTTGGTTATTGTCAAGCTTTGTGTTGCAGTATGTGCACACTCTTGAGGGGTTTGTTATTTTGCATTTAGCTTCTCTGCTGTTAGATATAAAGCTAATTGGAACCATTGGGATTCTTCATTGTCTTCTATTTTTAGGCTAGATATTTGTGTACTCTTTTTTATAAAAGGTTCTGCAGCAACAGACACATATTTGGTCTGGTATTTCAGTAGATTTGCTTTGAAACTTAGCTATTTCTTCTTTGTATGTCTTTATTAGGACGTTGGTGTTTATGAGGTTTTCGGTAATGTTTTATAAAGGTACAGAACATTCTAAGTCACCCTCAGTTCCAAAGTATTTAGGTTGGATGTTTAAATTTTGCAATTCTAGAGCAGGACATTTTGCATAGTATAGTTGATGCACAAGATTCCACATAGTAGAATGGTTTGTTGCTAACATTTTGATGATGGGACAGTGCTTTTGCAAGCAGTTTCTAAAATGCAGGCTAATGAATGTCCTGGTAGACCAGTGTGGCTGAGCACTGGCCAGGAGTCTATGGTTTGTAAAGTTTTCATTTTGCTTTTGCCTTTTAGTTTCACATAGTGATTGAGGAATTGTCGTAAAGATTTAAAGGATTGTTGGCGTACATTAGACATTGAGCTGCATGTCCATTTCTACACTGCACAGTTTGTTTGGGTGAAAGGAGCATTTAGTTCAAAGTTTGTTGGGGACTTGTTTTCAATAAGGGTTTCTTTTGCCATGATGGTTTGTTCCACCATTTCATACCCTCGACCATTTTTGTCTATGTGGTTCTTGTTTGTAAGCTTCTTCATTGAACTATGGTTCTGTGCTGCTTGCTTTAACCTATTCACCATCACAGAAGTTTGAAAAGGTCTCTATATTGAGACTGTGCATGTTTAGAAGTACTGTTTTGTAAATTATTGATTAATTTAGTTAGTGATGTCATTCTGTTTAAAATCAATATAAACAATGTTCTCTTCAGTAGAAAAGTGCTGTCAATTAGAGCTTGCAGGATTAGTCTCCTGCGGTAGTTTTTAATGGTAGATCGTGATTTATTAGATGTTTTTATAAGATTTTGAATAACTGTACATGGAAAATGTTTAGAACATCACTTTTTGGATTGCTTTACTGTGACTACGTTAACGTTTGTAGATCTGCTTTTCTTTGTCCATAATTGTTTACTTTTTGTTTTTGCTTTACCTTTTTTAGTTGTGGTTGATTTTGTTTTTTTGAGTGAGGTTAGTTACTAGGTCTCTCGTTTTAATGTTTTCTATACATTGTTTTAGAGGTGGATGACTATGTGGTGAACTTTTAATCTTATTTGCTCTAATTTTTTTTCTTTTCTATGGAGTTGCTGTTTATTAGACATTTTGTTGTGTCTTTTGCGAAAAAAAGAAAGGTTGTGTTGGAAAGTTGTGCAATGTATATGCATGTATGGTTCATGGGTGTGTGGGTGTGATTGTAGAGATGAATAGAGTGCTGTTTGATTGTGAGATGGTATATTAGGTGTGGTTAGAAAGGTTGTGAGACTACCAGTGTACAGAGGTGTATTGGTGTTGGGTTAGTGAGGAAGGCAGTGCTTGTGTGATGGAATCTGTACAGTGATTGAGCTGTTTTGAGGAACAGTGTGGGTGTTACAATGGTGGTGTTTAGATGGGAATAGTAGGAGTGTGAATGTTGGAATTTAATGGGCTAGAGTGAAAGAAATGTTGTTTTGAAAAGAGTAGTCGGGGATAATATATATAGTGGCACTTTGCTGCTATAATTACATACATAGACCTGGTCAAAGAAAGGGCTCCTGGTTGGGACCCTATTCTGCCCAGGAGGGCTAAATGTTATTTAACTTACAAATAATTGATACACCATGAAGCCAAGCCCACCACCCTGAATCCTTATACTGTCTCATTTGTTTTAGCAGCACACACAGAATACTTTGACGCCACAGTCTTCCATTCCTGATGAAGGCCCGTTCAAGATTGGCTCACATTTCCGGCCCCTTGGGGCCGAGACACCTATGTGTAGACTTCTGACTTTGAGTCACAGTGTTTAAGAATGCATGCTGTTTTATGATTGTGCAGTACAGCACTGTATATTGTCTTTGTTTATTATTATGACTCTTGTCATCTGTTTTGCTTGACAGTAGGATTTGTACTGTTTTCTCTGTATGAATTTCATCCCAAGATAACTACCTTGGGACAACACTCACCGCATCATTTATGACTTTGTACTTATAAGTAATGAGTTGTCTGTGTTTTGTCTAAATTCAGACACATGTCTTTTTCTGACTGAGATAAAATCTTTGAATTAATTGAGATTTGAAGTCTTAATGTGTCAATTGATCTCAAGGATTTGGTGGTTTGGTTCCATTGTCCCTGTTCACCTGTGTTTGATGAATACATATACCTGGTACATTATGCACTTACTTTGTCGGATGTGAAGGATATTCATTTTTTTTTGGTTGTTGATTGCAGTGATGTGTTTCTTTCCTGTAATTGTAAAAGAAAGTTAGTCGGGATATGTGGTAATGGCGAAGTACTGTTAGGAAGCAAGGTTCATATTTACAAGGGAAGGAGGAGTGGTGGGGAAAAAGTTGATCAAAATGGTGGACGGTTAAAAATGGTTGCTTTCCGGAGCATTTTCATAAAATTTAAGAAATGTGTATGTGCGTTTGCAGAAGCCCTGTAACATTTTGAAAAAAAGGGGAAAAGGTCATGGAAAAGAGATGTAGTACACTTTTAAATGGCAATTGATGTGTATATATTTAAAGTGTTAGGAGTATATGCATACTTGCTAACATGATGTATTCTAATTGGTAGGTGTTAATGTAGTCATAGAGTTTTTGTTGCATTATGAGACTTGTAGTTCCACTTTTACCATTGTGAAAGTTAGAGTACAAGTCATAGAATGTAGAGAAAAATGTAGGACTACATAAGCAGCTGAAGATTGGAATGGGTTATGTTAGGAAGTATACATGTACTGTTAATATATTAAACTGGCACACACTGAGTGCCAATTACAAATGGTGTACAAATATATTATTTCTGCTTATACTTTCTTTTATGAAAAAGTGATACACTGCTGCTGGAAATTCAGATATGCATGTTTAACCTTCTTAAAAAGGGTTCCAATAGAAATATTTTGAAAATCACAGCATTTCATATGTTTATTTGATATACATGTCACACTTTCGAATTGTGAAGTTTAGTCAGGTCTTTTTCTTTGTATTCTGGGACTTGTAGTTTCATTTTTATAATGGGCGAAGTCAATCAGAAGTGACAGAATGCAAAGGAAAAACCAAAGACTTAAGAAGCACCTATACATTGGAATGGGCACTGTTGGGATATATGCATGTGCTGCCAACATGCTTTCTTTTGTATGTGATTTCTTTTTTTTTTAAACTTGTTATTTACAAAATAATGTGTTCATGTAATGTTATTATAGTGTGGAGAAAATTTTTATAACACTTACCATTAAACATGTTTCTACTACTATCTAGTCTTATTTTGTTTTTACTGCTACATATTATGATTGAAATAAATGAAATAGAATTACCTGAGTCAGGTACTGTGAGGGGTCTGCAATGAGAGGTGGACACAAAGTTGCTATGTTCTCAATATTCACAATTTTTATGGAAAGGAAATGGGTTTGGAAAAAAGCCTTGTCCCACCTATGAAACTAAAACTAAACTAAGTTCACCTTGTGTAAAGACATCTGACCCTCACACTAACATACAAAATCAAAAGGTACAATGCAGTATCTTTTGTCACTTCAACCAAGTTGTGCACACACCATACATATATATACATTAAAAAAAAAAACTTCTCTTCAGGATTTAGTTTCTCTTCCCCTGAACTGTTTCAATAAAAGGAATTTGATATACTCTGTTTCACCTAAGTTCCATTTGGGGTAATGAAAATGACTCTCTTTCACCAAAGTACAATTGTCTCTTTCTTGGGTATTCTCCTTAAGATGACAAGAGAAATGTTATTTGTAGGATACGGGTTGAAATATATTGAAAGACAGTTTTTTTATAGTCTTTAGGCTAGCCAAAGCAAATATTTTCAGTTTTAACAAAGGCTTGATATAACAAAGTTATTTTTCAACAAAAAATTTAGGGGCTGATTCATGGAATTATTTGCGACGAAAAACAGGGATTTCTGCGCCATTCTGCCCGCAAATCCCCATTGGTTAAACATGGATTTGCGGGCAGAATGATGCACAAATCCCTGTTTTTCGGCGCAAATAATTCCATGAATTAGCCCTTTAATTTCCTGTTATGCTCCCCTGCCCCGAATATCTTCCTTTTGGCTCATAAAGATCCCCTGGTACTCTCCTGCCAGGTATCTTTTCCAAAGAATGTTCAACTGAAAATTCTGGATATCCCGGTTTACTCTACTGCCAGGAATATCCCCCTTTTGACAAATCCCCTAGTGTACTCTCCTGCCAGGTATCTCCTTCAAAAAGGTTTCACTACCTGATGCTCTTATCAAGTCTTTCCGCAACATTCAAATATCTTTTAAATGTTCTTACAATTGCACTTCCTCAGTGGCATAACCTTGTTGACTTCAGTTAGCACTTGCACCAATTTCCCCCATACTGGCATTCCTCATATGAGGGGGTGTTTAAGGTCCTTCTGTCTGAATATCCCCCAACATTTCCCAGATAACGTCAATGAACTACATATACAATTATGTAGCATAAGAAACAGATTTATTTATATTAACAAAACTTCAGATTCTTAGATGATATACTATCACAATACACATGGGCACATACTTTCTTTTGTATGTGATTATTTTTATAATGTGGACATGTTCTCTATGGGTAAATGAATGGGAGTAGGTTGATAACAGCGTTTATTTGCTTTCTTAATAACTTTTTTTAAGAAATCTTTCCCAAAATGTCCAGTCTGGGTGTCTGTGACAAACATTTTGTTTGAAGAAAATCAGCCAAATCCATCATGGAAGTCAAGGTTTATAGCAATTCAATTTTTTTTATTTCCTATGGAACTTGATACTCACCTTAGCTATAGTGCAGCGACTGCCACACTGTAATATATATATTATAGGGTCAGTGACTGGGTAGTTATGGTTACATTTTCTTTCCCATAGGAAGATGGATTTTTGGACGGATTATAACTTTGGTGCCTTTTGACAAATCTGCACGAACCATTGCACAAAACCTATAGACCCAACTCCGAATTCTTTGGACATTTTTTGTGCAGATTCATCAAGGGGGGGGGGAAAGTTTTAGGGGGGTCCCAAACCTTTAGAAATCTAGATAGACATCAATGATTCTTGAGGCTACAGCCCAAACCACTGGATGGATTTGCACTGGTCTTGCATGAGGAGACGCCGCCTGGTCCTGAAAACGTTCCTTTGCAAATTTGGTGTTAATCGAGTAGAAGACTTTTAAAAATGCCCAGAACTTAGGTAAAAAGAATGTGCAATGTCTCGGTTTAGATCATGGACTCACTTCCCGTTTCAGTGTCCGCTGATGCCTTTAAGCCAATCTGGGAGCCATGTAACATTCGCAGACATCATACATGACTGCGGATTGGTCTATTAAAAATGTGAGGTGTTTCAAAACATTTGAAATGGACTCCATGTTGGATTTGAGAGACATGCCTGTAGTCCGCGAACATTGGGGTAAAATCATATTCAAAAAGGGAACCTTACACTTGTCAAACAAATGAAGCAATCTCTGGGGAGGTGAGCAGTGATTAGGATGGGATGAGATATGTCCAGAAAATCCATAAAGCAGGTGTTTTTTCTTCTCCAAAGTCCATGAACATCGCAGATGTTTGGGGACATTGCCGTGATGATAGCAAGCTTGACAAACATACGAGGACATCCATGCATATGTGTAGATTACAGGCTGAGTAGTGAGGAGCAGTTTTTCGGACAGCTTATTACTTTGGCACAGTTCATTGACAATATAGAGCCAACTGTGTCTGTTTTCCCAAAGTTTGTGGGATTTTGTCAAGAGGGGAGAATTTGTAGGGCAGTCCCAAAATGTCAGAAATTGTGATGGGATTGGGAAAACAATTATGCTTGTGGCTACTGCCCGAAGTGGTGAATGGATTTGCAGCAAACGTGCGAGTGGGGCATCGGCAAGGACCCAAAAGCATGCTTTTGCAATTATATCCTGTGTTTTATTTTTTAAAAGGTGCCAACATGTAAGTACAAAAAAGTTATATAACTTTGGTGCCTGAGGCATAGTCTATGGCCATGGCCAGTTGCCAGATTGTCTGCCGCATGGCCTTTAAGTTGGCTTGCCCACCGGGGACCAGCTATGTGGTTAATATGAGTAGTGGACCTGGCTACAGCAAGGACATGTACAAATAATAGTGATATCACTTTGGTCCCTTAAGCAATAGACTGTGGCCTGATTATCCGGGGCATGGCTGGAAATGCTGTATGGATTTACAGCAAACTTGCACAAGAAGCATCGGCACATACCTGAAAGCACGCATTTGCAAATCTTTCAAGCATTTTTTTTTTTTAAGTTTCAACATGTATGTACAAAAATAGTGCTATACCTTTGGGGCCTGGGCAGTGGGCCTGCCCCTCAGGAAGGTCTACTGATTTGCATAGTGGGGCCTGCAATGTGGACACTGGCCACGGCTGCAAGCTAGGAACACTGGCTATTGGTCACATTATGGGGGTATAGTGGTCACTGGACCAGGATTCAGGCTAGGTGCAGTGGATACTGAAGGTGGTTTGGTGGCCGTGGTCATTGAAGAGCCTCATGTCCTAGGCAATTCAACCATGACTTGCATCCTCAGCATGTGCTGCTGAAAAAACACACATAAGTATGCGCTGCAAAAAATATGTTTGGTAAAGAAGTATTACAGTCCGCTCATATATTTTTAAAGAGGAAGTATTAATAACTCATATTTACAATTATAAAAACCATTTAAATTCAGTCAAAAAACATTGTTAAAGGGACATTATGGTTACAATTCCCTAATAAAACTTATGAAATTCAATGAAATAATGTTGTGAATGGGACATTTGGATTAAATTGCTCTAATAAACACCTGCCAAATTCAGCAAAAAAATGATGTTAATGATGGCATCTTTGATCTCCTGATTCTTAGCAGTGCATGGCTGTGGCGCGAGTTATGGTTGCATAGCTTATCATAACTTGAACATTTCTGGGGTTTTTAGGTTTTGCCCTGCAACCATAATGTTTCTTTAACAACAGTTTTTCTCTGAATATATTACATGGCCCTCGGTAGCGGCAATGTAGTTATGGTTAAGTTGGTAAACCCATAGGAATAGCACTTTTTGGGTGGATTATAACTTCGCTCCCCCAGGAGGAATCCTCACCAAACTTTGCAAAAAAGTATATGGCCCACTCTGAGTAAGGTTTGGTCTAGGGGAGGGCAAAGTTATAGGGGGTCCCAAAATTCTTTTTTTCCCATAGACTGAATGGAGAAAAGCTTTGCTCATGCCTACTGCCCAAACCGCTGGATGGATTATCACCAAATTTGCGGCAGGAGCGGTGGCTTGGTCCCGAAAGCGTGCTTTTGTAAATTTGGTGGAAATCCATCCAGTAGTTTTTTTTAAAACGACCGAAAAGTAGGTCTAAAAAAATTAGTGATATCTATGTCCGCTTCGCGGACACACTTCCCTGTTCGCTCTGTGGACAGGACACCGGTTGGCCAGTGGTCCTACATCGTGCCCACGGACAGTCAACGTGTTCGCTGATTGGCTGGGGTGAAGCGTGAGGTGCGTCACATTCTCTCGATGCACCCGCCATGTTGGATACGCAGACATCCGCGGACAGTACGGCGTGGAACTGAGCATAAATCTAATTTTGTGGAGTGTGTTGGTGTGTAGGAGTGACTGGAGAGGGTGGGGGAGTGAGAGATGGGTCAAATGCTGTATTTGTTTAGGTGGGAGAAGGCCCTGATGTGTGTGCGGTGTCCGCGAACATACTAAACACTGGCCGCACTACTGGCTATTTTACTTTACTATAATGTTGGTTTTGGGTCATTAGTAGAGCATTGGGTGAAGAGGGTATGTATTGTGGAGTTTGTGCATTGGTTGTAATTATTGTTTTAGAATGTTAATTGAAGTGGATAGGTTTTGCGATGGTTGTGTTACGTTTTTTAGGTTGTGGTCATTTGGCAAGTGTTTGCTTCCATGGGTGTGTTATGCTGCGATGGTTGTGGCCAGGGCCTATAGTCTTGGGTGCATGGTGGAAGGCTAGGCCTTCGGCCATGCTACCAAGACTCTAGGCCCTGGCCACAACCACCACAGCATAACACACCCATGTTAGAAAACATTTTGACTGTGGTATGTTGGCTTCTTAGGGGATATGTTTTCAAAAGTTTGTGTACTGATTGGTAGTAGTGTAATAGTGTTTATAGGATAGTGAGTTGATGTGTGTTAGTTTGTTTGTTGGATTGTGTTCAGAATATTGATATCGAAGACTCTAGGCATTTGGGTTTGTATTTATTGGTCAGGTATTCATTTGCATGGGTGTGTTATGTTGTGGTGTTTGTGAGTCTTTTCATTATATACTGACTGTTTCCTTTGTTGAGGTTGTATGTAGAGTTTTGGCCAGGCCATGCAGTCAAGATTGTAGGGTTTGGCAACAAGCACTGCAGCATAAGATACCCATTGAAGGAAACTTTTTGGATTGCGGTCTATGGCCAATCATTATATACTTACTGTTTGACTGTTTGTGGTTGTATGCAGTTTTTCATGACATGGATAATTGGAGCAGACATTCTTTTTCAATCTCTGTGATAAAAGAAAAGATCACATGTTAGTGTAGTTAGTTTATAATTAGTTATTGCATTGCATAGTAGACATTTCAGTATTTTGTCGACCCTCATATTTAGTACTTTAGAAGTACTATAGTTCAAACCAGTTTACTGTGCAATCTGCTCAGTTCCTGTGTTTGTTCATTAAATCATTTGGTCTGTGGGAAAAAAATCAATGCTGGATTAAAAAAAACATTTCTACGTTATGGTACAATATATTTCTTTGGTTGATTTCAATAGGGGGAATCAAATAGGTGCATGGTTTTTTATTTGGAAGTGGTGGTAGTATTGTAATTAGATACCAGTTGCTGTATTCTAATTGTTTATTTCTTGTTCCATTTAGTGGTATTCATCTATCTGTTTGCTTGTTGCAGAATTTTTGGTCAGTTAGATACCCGTTGGCGTATTATAATTGTTTATTTCTTGTTTCATTTTAGTGGTATTTATTTATCTGTTTGCTTATTGCAGAATCTTGGCGCAGTTAGATACCTGTTGGCGTATTCTAACTGTTCATAGTTTTGAAGTTGATGTTTTGTGCATGTTCATATACAGATTAGTTATTACATTTTGGTTTTAAGGATATTAAGTAAACATTTACAAGATTTGCTGGTAATCTCTGTTTTAGAGTAATGGTAGTATCATTACATTCGAAACCATCCACAATTCTTTTTTATATATGCAGTGTAGTGACCTGCATTGGTTGTGGCTCATGTGTGGTAGATTATACCTATTGTTGTGAAGGTTTTCTTACCAACTGATACTTGTGCATGTGTGAATCCAGTCAGCTTGCAGTTGTTTTTGGTATCATCTGAAATTGTAACATAAAAGCAATACTATTACGTATTTAATATGTGTCTGTATTTGTAAGGTGAACGATTATCTGAATTGCAGGTAGTACATAATTTGCCATGTTTTGCATTTTGTATAAGTTGCTAAAAAGGAACGGATTCACAGTTAGGTATGGATACACACATGAAGCGTTCATTAGGGACTTGTTCTTGTGCAACATGGCTGCAAAGAGTGCATGTATGTTTCCACATGTATGAAATCTGGAAGATTTCATTTATATGTATGATTTTGTTTTCCAGTACCTGTAGTAAGTACATTAGAAATTCTTGTGGATCTTCCTGTGTGTTTATAGGGAATTAGACCATTCCAGCACAGTAGTCCAATTCCTGCCTTATTCCAGAAACACTGTAAGTGTTGTCAGGATTGCTGGTTGAATTTCTGTGAAGGACTAACATTTGCAAACACATTGGTCTGTCCCGTGTAAGTAAATGTTGTCAATAATTGGTGGCAATTGGAAGTGAATATTGATTGATACATTTGCATAGCAATTTACACCAGTTGTATTTGAAAATTTGGATGGACCTGACAGTTCTGTGTACAAGTCATTTGGTCGGAGTGCGCGTTGTTTCTCTGAAGAGGTAGTTGACTTTGCTTGTACACTAGATCATTATTTGGTTGCGGTCCTAGATGAAGTATTAGCTTCTTTTAATTTCTTTGGAGGAATTGCTGTGAGATCCTGCATAATTTGAGTCTGAAGTAGTTTTCTTTTGCAAACTTTTGCTTTTTGAGGAACAGGATAGGTTTTCAGATGGGGGCGTAGAGTGAACGCAGTCTATTTTGTTCTAGAATTCAAGGAATATCAGTGTTTACTTTACTTGCATGCAGTTGACTAGAAGTAGTCCATCAAGTGTACGCAAACGTGATAGTGTGCATAGCTCATGCCTTCTTTAAGCACTGTGCTAGCAATATCTATCAATGCTTTATCTAGTGTAAGACCATGTGATTTGTGAATGGTGACTGCGTAGGCTAGAGTTAGAGAAAATTACTCTCTGCATACATAAATGTCTTTGAAAAGAAGGAAGCAGGCTTTTGAGCGTCCTATCCTTTTACCTTCTGATAGTTTGTCAAAGAGAATATTGACAAACTGAATCTTGTTGCCACGTGGGTATGTTTGAAATCCAATAACTGTACCAAGTGCTCCATTAACTAGTCCTTGGTTCACGTCAAGGTTACGTTTTAGCATTACTCTACAGTTTAAAGATCATTTTAATATTTTCTCCAAACCAGATGTGTTAGAGATAGAGTTTTCTAGGTATTTAGCCTTGTTGTTTCTTGTTGACACATGGGTAGTGTCATACCATGCATGTCCAGTTTGTCTGTGAAGCAAATTTGAACTATTGTTTGCATTTCTTTTTCAACATTGTTTCATTGATTTGTGAACAGCTTTCAAGAGTTGGCATCAAGGTCATACAGATTACATTTTTGTGTGCTAATTTTTCCATGACATCCGTAGCACATGAATTATGGCCATAGAGTGCCTGGTTTTTAATATAGATTGTGCTTCTTGACATAGTACACCAATTCTTTGTATTGGAAATGTTGCCAAAGGTTGACATTTCCTATGCTGCCAAGAGTTTTATGGCATAGTTTGTGCCGTAAGGTTTTAAAAATAGGTTTACCTTCAACTGGTGTTAATTGAAGAAGATCTCTGAAAACTATAATGTGTTTTCCTTCAAAGAGTTCTTCATAGTCTGTTTTCAGGACCTCTTGTAATCTGAGGTGAATGAAGGCTAACATTAGATTGGAAACCATGCTTACCTCATCTATTAGCAGCATTTTCATTTCTTTGAAAACTCTGTGTAGTTCCATTGCAGCTTCTGGAGAAAGTTTGTAATAGTCTAATTTGTTTTCTACTGGAAGGAGTAGTAATCGGTGTAAAGTGACACCGCCTATGTTGTAGGCAGCTAAACCTGTGGGGACAGTTACAACAGCTGACAGTTTGTTGTTTGTCAATTGTTGGAGGAACTTTCTGACGATTTTGATCAAGAATGTTTGGCCTGAACCAGCTTGACCACTAATGTATAGCAGTATAGTTTTGTAGTCTTGGCAGATACAATTTTTAGTTTCATTGTGCACACCATTTTCAATTTGTTTTGTTAGTTCTAGGAAAATGCTACGCTGCTCATTGTTTAGTTGTGATTTTAGTAGAGCAAAGCCTTCTGTAGATTGCTCATCCTGACACATGGTGTTTTCTACTTCAGTCATGGCTAATTCTGCCTCATTTGCTATTAGTGGCTGCCCAAGTTGATATGATTAATTAAGCTTCAATTGGTAAGTTTCACTAAGCTGCCTTCACATTTTTCCACTCTGTATCTATTTTTCTTCTCATCTGGTTTAATATTATTTTTGTATGTGAAGTTTTGGGCTATGTGGTATAGACACATGGTTTCCAAAGTGGTACTCCTGTTTTGGTAGTATGTGTCTAGTAAGTTGTTTTTCAAAATGTCTTGGCTGTTAGGATAATTTTTGGCTATTGTTTCAATGTCTTCATATGATTTGAGAACTCTTTTTTTAGATTTAGCAGGACCAAGGCTTAGCCATACTATATATTTACAGATTTTCCATACAAGGCATTACCGGTTAAACGTCTGCAGCTTCATAGCAGCCACATTCTCTATGGGAGAGCATTTTTATGCCTAAGCTGAACAATTTCTGTGATAGTGTTTTGTCAGATGATATGTCATCCCAGAGGACTTTGAGCTCTGTTTTTTCTGCTTTGGTTAAGTAGACTGTGACATATCGTGCAACTCCAGTGGAATTGTCTACAATGTCCTGCACAACTATATTTGCATTCCATAGAAGGGCAATGATTACATTGTAATCTTTGATATATTTTGATCCTTATGTTCTTTTTATATATTATGTGTTCTTAGGTGATTTAACTTTGACAGTATGGGGTCATTCCGAGGTTGGAGGTAAGTAATGGCCCTTACCGTCATGGTGCAAATAGCGTGTCCATGTAGTCAATAGCCCGCTAATAGAGGGCTATTACGAATTCGCAGGCACAAGCTTTGCGCCATGCCGGTAAGTGCATTACCGCCATGCCATTAAAGGCATGAAAAATGACCTTAGCGGCATCATGCATAGCGCAGATAGCACTACCGGCATGAACCAATGTGGCATTAGCGGTGACCGCTAATAACAGTCACCGTAAATAAGCAGAACCGAAAGTAGCGTCATCGCACAGGAAGGAGCATGGTGGCCATCTTTAAAAACACAATTCATTGCCATCCTCAGCACACAGGACCCAACACGCCACAATGCCCAAGGCCCTTAAGAAGGGAGCTGCCTGCCAACGCAAGGAGTGCTTCGATGACGAGTTGGAGATGCTATCCGGGACACTGCAGGAACATGCTGGGATTGTTTTCGCCAACAGCATGAAGAGGGAGGCCATCATAAAGAAAAAAGAGGTATGGGCACTTGTGGCACAGAAAGTGAGTGCAGTCGGAAACACCCCACGCACCATAAAAGACTGCCGGAAGCGATGGGACGACTTGCGGCTCAGAGTAAGGAACATAATCTCTGTCAACAGGAGCCAGGCAATGGCAACAGGCGGAGGTACCAGCTCCCCCATCAAGCTAACCCCATGGGAGGACATCTGCGCCAGCATGATTGGCATGGAGGGGATCGAAGGTGTCGGTGACATGGAGTGTGGCACCACAACATCGGATGATGGAGGTGAGTGTCCTAAGAAAACACTGTAATGCAGAGTCTGATGAAAGTAAACCAATATGTCCGTTCAAAGAGGCAAGCCATGGTCCAACACACACACACACACTCCCAGCAAAGTAGCCGGACGCATCACAGACACATGCAGATGCCTGCAGCAAGGCAATGCTGTACCTGACACATACCACACAAAATGTAAATGCCATAAGTCACACAGCATGCAGGCCCCAACAAATATACATGTCACATAGCATAGGTCTTGGCCAACATGATTGACCCCGAAGAATGCCTGGATAACCTACCCATGTATCAAACAACATGATCATCCAAACTCAAATGCCTATTACACTGGATTGTGTGGATGATCAATTGTACAAATGTATGTATGATGCCTATCAAAACATCACTCATGCCGTCCCTCTCTTTGACCCCCACAGGCTCTGACCATGACAGCGATGCCCAGCAACCAACCCCCACGAAAACCACACCCCGGAAGAGGTCCCAGGATGAGGCCAACTGGCGGTCCACCTCGAAGGGGCAACCCAAGGGCCGCCGTGCACCACCAGTGAAGACACCCCAGGTTGCAGTGCTCCGGTGCTGCCAAGAGCCCTAGAGGCGGAAGCACAAACACCCATTGGCAAGCCAGAGGAATCAGCTGAGGCACCACACTCGGAGGAGTCAAGTTTGGCTGGGAAGGTGGCAGCCACAGCACCCCAGGCTGTGGTGGCGGGACAGGATGAGGTATAGGTGCCCGTTGAGGACGATTCCTCAGAACTGCCCACACGCCCAGTCCACGGGCATCCCCCCAAATCTCATCCCTTGAGACAGACCACGCCACCACCCTGGAGCAGTCTAGGTGGGAGCTATTTGGAGGGCCCTTTAGTCCGATAGTGGCAAGTAGTGAGGGCGAGCAAGACACCCAGGAATCATTGACCTCCACAGGTGCACCTGCCAAGCCGCAGCGTGCTGAGCAACTGACTGCCCTTGTGCGGCAGTTCATTGAGGACAACGCACAGGCTAGGCAGGAGTGGCGGGAGAACATCGCCTCTCTAGGCAGGACCATCTCCGACAACACTGCCTCCATGGGAAAAATATTTGCGGAGAACACTAGCTGCCTCTGCAAGGAGGTATCCGCCCTGCGCCAGGTACTAGCGGATGCCATGGAGTCAGGGCATCTGGCAACCCAATTCGAACATGCGGCCACACATCCTCATCTAGCTCGACCCAGACGAGCCCGCTCCGCAGGTCATCCCGCACCCTGCGCCGGCCAGACATGCCGCCACCAGGTCCAGGGAGTGCTAATTAATAGCCTGGGCAGCCTAATGTAGGCATTAGAGACTGGATGGGACATGTGTGGGGGAGTTGTTGGGGGAGGGGAAGGGGGTGAGGGTGTGTGGGGGAGTTGTGGGGGGAGGTGGAGGGGTGTGAGTGTGATATAGGGTTATTGCATTATAGTTGTCATTGTTACATTTAATACACCCGTTGTGTCAAAAGTAAGACCTGAGTGGACATTCATCATTGCGCATGTGTCATTTATTCATATACAGTGCATAGTGTGCATGTACCCACACACCCAGTGGCCTCTGTCAAAATATCATGTCACCCTCTGCAGCTATGTGTGTCAGTAATATTGTGCGATCACTGACTGACACACAGCACATCCCTCCTGTGCATCGGCACCGCAATGATGTGCAGCCACTTCTTCTTCATCCCCTTCATCATCACCATGTGGTTGCAGTTCAATGTCAGGGGCAGGGGCATGTTGCGTCGGATACACATGTTGTGCAGCATGACACATGCCATGATGATCTTGGCCACCTTCTCATGCCTGTAGAGGAGTGGCCCACCTGACGGGCTAAGGCAGTGAAACCATGCCTTCAACATGCCAAAGGTCTGCTCAATGACCACACGGTTACGGTTATGGGATTGATTGTAGTCCTCCTCATGCCTGTTCTGTGTGTTTCAGTTGGGGTGATGAGCCACAGCATCAAGGGATAGCCACTGTCACCTGCATGGGAGGCATACAAGCTTTATGTCAGTCGATTGATGATGGACAGCTGTACTTGTCACACATGCCGGCAGATTATCGTTGGTCACATGCACATGTCCCTGGTTGTATGCATGCCATTTTTAGGCCCTCAATGTGTCCTGTGCCATGGAATAATGGTGTGGGTTGCATCTTCAAGATGATACACGGTGTGCTCTGCCGTCTTGTAGCTCATGCATTGTGTACGCATACAGCTGTGTTTGTGCCATTTTAGTGATGTGTTGTGTTCTGTAAGATTTCCTGATGGGGAGCGTTGGCAGTAGGCTCTCCAATGTTAGGCATTCTGCGCTGATTTTTCACATGGTGACATGCAACATTCCTGTGGTTGATCCGCGATATCGGGCACAACAATGTGTGATGTTCTTGCTTGTGTCACCTTCCATCTGCACCTGTTTGGAGTGGTATTACTTGTGATTGCGGTAAACCACCTCCATAGCATGGAGGCCACCTTTTATTTCAAGAATCTCCTGGGGAGTCCATGGTAGGGATATGTATTCCGTTGTGTGCTTGAGGATGGCATCCAGCAGTTGCTTCAGGATGCGAGTGAATAAGGGTGGTGATATGCCATGCATGTGCCCCAATGTGTGCTGGTAGGTGGCTGCGGAAAGGTAGTGGAGCACCAACACTACCTTCAGTAGAGGGAGGATGGCGGTGCGTATTTCAATGAGGCTGACATTCGTGTATCATGCCCACAATGGTGTTGATGGTGTCCCGGTGCAGACGGTACAGGGTATGGTTATACTGTGGGGTTGGGTTGGAGGGACTGGTTCTGATGTTTGGGATTGGGGGCTGCATGCGTGGATACACTGGCTGCACTGGTGGGGCATGCTGGGCCTGTCTCACCCTTCTTCTCCGCTGCGTCTCCTCTGTGGTGTTTGCTTTTGGTGTTGGTGTTGTTGCTGGTGTTGCAATGCATGCATGTCCTCCAGCTGAAGTGTTGATGCTACTATTGGATTGATCTTGGTGTGGAAAGGGGTGTGGTGTGTGGGTGTGCTCCTTTTGTTCAGGCCCAGACTCCATTGCCTCTACCTGTGCTGATGTGTGCGACTGTGGCAGTTGGGAACACTGCACATGGCATTTTACAGTTGGTCAGAGATGCCGGTATTTACGGCATGCCGGAATCCACTTTTAGCACCTTCATGATGCCGGTATTTGCATGTCCGCTTCACTTGTGATGTTCTCCAGTTTACGGCAGGCTGCTATTGCCGGCATGATGGCCCGCATGCTCGCGCACATGTCGCTATTAGAGGCACCGTTATTTACGGTGCCGCTAATAGAGGTTTGGCTGGTCGGAATAGCCTGGAGCCGTAGGTGATGGCGGTAATCCTTTACCGGCATCGTTTATCCCTTACCTCCAACCTCGGAATGACCCCCTATGTCTAACTGAAGACATGAATTTGTTTACTTGACCTGTTGTTGAAACTTGTCTAGGGAAACCAAAGGGGTATTTGGTGTAGTATTTCCCTTTGTTTTTATATTTGCGACGACAATACTTCTCACATTTGTGTCTTTGAAAGTATAAAATGTGTGCATGAAGATCACTATGTGTCATTTGTGCAGGGATTTCACAAGTAACATATTTTTGGATGAACTGCAACACAGTGGCATCACTGTCCTGACCAAATTTAGGAGCATCTTTAATCCACAAAAGCATGTGGATGTGTGGTGCTCCTCTCCAAATGAATTGTTGCACTTCTCCGAGGGGAGGAAAAGTTTTATTACAAATGAAGTGTAGCATAGCAATGAAGCGATGATGGAAATATCTTGATACATTTACAGGATCTAGAGAATAAAGTTCTCTTGGTGTTTTTATATCTATATTTGTTTTTTTTGTTTGCTATGCGCAGGAAATCGTGTAAATCCTCCCATGCACATTCTGCACAACTTAATGTTACAAACCAAGTGGGTGGGTCAAGGTTTCTTATCATACAGCATACATCTGCATGACGTCGGAACTAGTATTCTTTTGTACCACACATGTTTGCTAAAGGATTTGTAATGCTTGACTGTAAAACTTCATCTTTTCCTTGCACTTTTTGTAGTAATTGTGTAGCTGTGTGTGTAACTCCGTAGCATAGAGTTGCTAGTTCACTTTCAAAGAGAAGGTGGAATATGTATTGCACGTTTTGTCTGAATCTGGGGTCTTCAGAATACATTCGTAAAGAGCGGTATTCTGATGCTGTTATTTATGTGGGTCTTTCATTGTACCTTCCTCCTTTTCCAGTAGGAAAAAGTAGAGGAAAGGCTTGTGCTTCTATACTTTTTTCCCATATGATGATTGGAGATCCTTTGGCTTGTCGAATTTGGTAAGTTTCCAGTGCATCATCTATTGTGTCTTTAGAGTGTAATGGGTGAATTGTATAATGGTCTAAAATATTGGATTCTGTAGCAGGATCTAGAAGTTGAAATTGACCAGTTCCTGACGAGTATTGAATTATTTTGGTGCTTCCCCTCAGGATTTCTTCAATATCTATTTCTTTTGTAGTATTCATTGTTGTCTTTTAGATATTGTAGGGCTTCTCTAACTTTATGTAAGTCCACAAGTTGTTGACAACATTTTTTGTCTTTTGTAGGTACGCCATTTACTAAGATAATCAAATATTGATCTTTTGGACGTTGCACTCCAAGATTGTGTACATTTTCTTTGAGATCTAATGGCAAATAAACTACTTTGCCACGAATGCCTTTCAGTAATTCAGAGGGAGGTCGTTTTGCTGTTTTTGGTTGAATATGAATTATTGCTTGAAATGAGTGCACTGTTTGAATTATGATGCTTTCATACAAGTTAAGTTGTTGCTGGGGTTTTGGTAGTGGGAATAATTCCAAGTTATTTGTGATACCACGTGATGGTATTTGGTTGTTGTCAAGTTTTGCAGTGCAGTAACTGCAAAGTAATAAGGGGTTAGTAATGTATTTGTTTTCTGCTATACGATAGAGAGCTAATTGGAACCACCTGGAATCTTCATTGTCTACTATTTTGTACATTATGTCTACAGTTTTTGTGCTATTCTTATAAATAGTCCTGCGGCAACACACACACACATGGTTTAGTATTTCAGCAGATGTGCTTTTAAACTTTATTATTTCTTTTTTGTATGTGTGTAGTAGAAGTTTGCCATCTGTAAAGTTGTTGCTAGTCTGTTGTAGAGCTATTGGATTTTGTAAGTGGCTTTCACTTCAAAAATATTTTCTCTGGATATGCTCTATTTCTTCGAGTAGTTCTTTGGCTGTACCATGTAGAAAATTGTTATTCAAATTGGCTAGTGCTAAAGCAGGACTTTTGGCATAGTACAGTTTATGAACCAGATATCTTATAGTTGAATGGTGTGTTGATATGATTTTGATATGGTGGAAGGTACTTTTGCAAATAGGTCCAGAAATGCAGGCTAATGAATGTCTTGTAGTCCTGTGTATTTTTGCACTGGACAGGAGTCCATATTTTGTAATAGTTGTATTTTCAATTTGTCTTTGCCTTTCACATACTGATTGAGGAACTGGCATAAAGATTGGAAAGATGTTTTGCTTGTGTTACATATTGATGTGCACAGCCATCTGTAGGCTGTACGCATTCCTGCAGTGGAATGGAGAGTTGATGCTAAGTTTTCTGGGGATATTTTTGTGAGCAGTGTTTCTTGTTCCATAATGGTATTATTACGTTTTTCATACCCTCGTCCAATGCTATGTATGGCAATTGGGTTTCTTTGCTTTTGTTTGTATGCTTCTTCATTGAAATATGAATCTGTGATGGTGGTGTGACTGCACTCACTTCCACAGATGTTTGCAAAGCTATCTTTGTTGATATTCCGTTTATTGAGAAGTCTTTTTTGTAGTTTAGTAGTTAGTTTTGTTAGTGGTTTCATTCTTTTTAAAACTAAAATAAATAATTTCCTTTTGAGAAGGATTGCACTGTCTAAGAGAGCTTCCAGGATTAGTTTTCTGGGGTAGGTTCTAAGGGTTGAGCATGATTTCTCTCCTGTTTTATAAGGTTCTGAAGGACTCAGTGGTGGAACACTTTCTGTAAAAAAATGTTTTAGTACTTACTTAATGCTTACTTGTGACTACATCGAGATTTATAGGTGCAGTGTTGGCACTAGTATTAGCTGCAGTCTCTTTAATAACTTTCTGTTTAGTTTTACATTTTGAAAGAGGAGGCAAAATGTCTTTACTGGAAGCTGCTTTTGTTTCACTTAGTGGCTGTATTAGATGTTTTGTTTGAACTTTTTGTATAAATTCTGTTTGAGGTGGATGCTTATTTTGTTTTCTATGGAGTTGCTTTTTGGTAGGCATTCTTTTGGGTCTGTTGGAGAAAAAAAGAAAGTGTGGATTGGGACGTTGTGCAATATATGTGTTCATTGTGCATGAGTGTTTGAGTATGATGGTAGGCGTGTATGTAGAGGTGTCTGATTGTGAAATGGGCTGTTACTTCAGGTTGGGAAGGCTATTCTCGTATTTGTGTGTTACTATACTGGTGTTCAGATGACAATACAAAGTGTGCACCTGCTGAGGGGCAATAAATAATACTGAATCTAATGCTGCAGGGTTAATACAAGTGTGTGTTCTGCAACACTAGAATTCTACAGTGTTTGAGTAACAGTTAGAACATTATAGCACTAGTGCATTTACTTTTTTGGATGCAAAGAGTAGGTTTCTTCTGAGTTCTGGTTCGAACTTCAGATGCTGCTGGTTTTCAGAAGAGTGGTCTTCACTGCAATTGTGAAAGAAAGAAGTTAGTAAATATGTGTGTGAATAGCACTGTTGTTAATGTAGAAATGTATTTGTTTTTGCAGGAGTAGTGCTTTCTGATAAGTGTGCATAGCATGTAGATGCAGTTTCCTTTGTCTATGTGCATTCTGTATATTTTACTTAGAATCTGTCAGTTGAACTTGCCTTAGAAATTATTACAATAGTAAGCACAAAGAGCACACTTGGCTTTTTAAGGCAGTGTTATTTGATGTTAGGAGATAGGAGAAATAACTGTATGCTTTTCTTGCTACCTTTACAAGGTGAATGGCAGGAACTCTGGTGAAAAGCATGCAATGTATGTATTTACAATGCAGTGTGTCTTCTACTTACCCCGGATAAGTAGTAAACATGTTGTGCTGGCATTTATTTCATCTGCTATGATCAAGTGTCACTTTAATGGTGTGTGTTTTACAAGTTTTCATTTACCCATATCACAACACAGAACAGGAAACCATTCATTGCATGCATTTGAATATGGTTGTTGACATTTACAATCATACTGTTATTTCTCCCATCTTTTAACATGAAATGACACTGTGTTAGACAGCTGTGTGTGTTGTGTTTGATTACTATTGTAATCATTTCTAAAGGAAGTTCAAATGATAGATTGTACGTAAAATGCCCAGAATGTATAGAAAGGGAATTGTATGTACATCCCATGTACAATAATGCATAAAATGCTATTATGCTTGAAATGTGTATAAATAGGTGGCAGTGGTTACACAAATGACAGAATGAATGAAGTCAATAACAGTTTTCACATTGCAATTAGTAACATGGGTAAATAAAAATGTTTAGAGCAGACAGCTTTGCAAGTGACACTTGATCATGGCAGATGGGAGAAATGACAGTAAGCTTTTTTTTAACAAGTTATACAGGGTAAGTGGCAGTTACCCCATTTATATGCATTTATAAAAGAGCTGTACATGTATGGTGCAGAAAATATTCATACCTGTAGTTTGTGTTCATGCATGTGGATGTGCATGAATCTGCAAGCAGAAATCTTGGAGAGTTTTATAGTAGTTGTTGCTGTAGGTGCTTTGCAATCACAGCATAATTGTACTCACAGTGATCAACAGTATATCTAAAGTGCTGAACTGTGATGATGGAGTTAGATGTAGGGTTGTTGGATGTGATTGGTGGATGGCTGTGTGACTGTTTATCAGTAGCCAATGAGGGAATGGTGCAGAGAGTGAAGTGTAAGGGGTAGAAGGGCTGCTGCAGAATTGCGCGCTCTACGGACACCGCGGCTCTCTGCGGATAGGGCGTACCACATCCAGGGTTTCTCAGCAAATCCAGCATGGAAAGGGGACTGTAGGGATTAGCCAATCAGGTGTTGAAGTTGTTGTTTGAAGGAAGAGATGGTGTGTGTGTAATGAAGATGGCAGATGTGAAGAAAGTGAGGGTGTTGGTTGTTGGAGATTTATTTGTAGATGGTTTAGAGAGGTATGCTATCTTTAAGCATAAGGCTGACAGTTTTGGTTTTGAAGGAGTGGAGGTTTACTGGTCAACTGTGCCTGGTTACAATATGTAGGCAGTGGTTTGAGCTTGTAAAACTTTCTGAATGTGGAAGAGTCCAGATATAGTGGTACTGCATTGGGGTGGTGTCCATTTGGGATACATGAGTGCTCCTACTTTGTTGAGTACTCTTAAAAACTTGGTTCAAGCAGTGATGGAGGTTGTTCCAAATGGGAAAGTGATTTTTTCTGAAATACTACCTAGGGCACCATGGGACAATTCTAATGTTTTCTGTCCCCGGCAAAATGGTGCAAGGTGTTTTGTGAACAGAGGGATGTCTGCTTTTTTGTTGAGAAATTGAATGTTGTCTTGTAAGAATGACAATATTGATTTTGTATATGGTGACTATTTTAAATCAGATGGCATTTCTTTATCCATATTGGGAAATGCCATGTTATTTTAAAATATAAGGAGTGCTTTACAGAGGATAATGTGAAGACATCAGGAAGAAAATAACTGGAAAAG
Organism: Ambystoma mexicanum; assembly: GCF_040938575.1. NCBI lineage: Eukaryota > Metazoa > Chordata > Amphibia > Caudata > Ambystomatidae > Ambystoma > Ambystoma mexicanum. The sequence continues at coordinate 1,102,106,163 of NC_090930.1, read as the reverse complement.
AAATAACAAAATGAAAGCTGTTTTTTTATAAGCACTTTGCAAAAAACAAAAATAGGCTCTTCTCAGGGCCAACCTCAAAGGGGAAGTGGGGCACACTATTTACATTTTCATTCCCCGCTCTCAGATATTTTGATTTGTCCGTGGACATCGCGTATTACATATGAGGATTTTGGCTGAGAGTCATGCAAATGAGACTTAGCAGGGCAAGGGATTGGTGAATAAGGTTTACTGGGTGTGATGTGTAAGGAGAGACTTTGTCAGAAAGTATGTTTCCTGAGAGGAGAGCAGATAGCTATGGTTATGTCTTTCAGAAGGCAGATTGTCTGGATTTTGGGAGACTCATGGATAAATTGGTTGGAGGTGACTGCAGATCGTTGTGGAGTTGCTGCACATCTTGGATTCCCTCATGTGGAAGTGAACTGGCATGGAGTGCGTGGAAAAAAAGTGGCTTGATTTGGTACCTCTTTGTGCTACTTTGGTGACACAGCGTCATTATTATTATTAACTGTGGAGGGAACAGCTTAGGACATGCCTCTGGAATCTCTTTGCAATTTGCAATGAAAGAAGGACTTGGGAAAATCATCGACATGTTTCCAAACACCCGAGTAATTTTTTCTCGTATTACGTAGAGACAAATGTGGCTGTGTTCTTCTTCATTTGGTCCACACATGGAGAAAGGGAGGCACAATGTCAATAAGGCTGTGTGTGCCTTTTTGAGAGATGTTGGCATGTCTGTCCTCTTTTCACAATTGAAAATATTATATTTCGTAGTACACACATTTTCTGCAGAGATGGAGTACATCTTACTTATACTGGCAATCAGATTTTTCTGCGAAATACACAAAATGCATTGCGACCCTTTTTGGAATTATAGCAATCCTTTTTCCAGTAGCTGTTAACCATTTGAAGTTTTTGAAACACATAAAAACACCACAAAAAGGCTCTTTTCAGAGGCACCACTTCCTCCCGGAGAAGAGTGCAATGGTTTTGATAGCACAGCACCCCCAAAATTTTAAATGTCCTTGGACTGTCTGTGGACTTCTTAAAATGCACAGGGCCCTGCAGTATTTCATTGGCACTTCTATTTTTAAACTGTGAAAGACAGCGCTGAAAGAACCTTTTTTTTGTTTTTTGTTGTTTTGTATTTTTTTTTTGGTTTTTTACAAAAGACAAAAGGAAAGGAAGGGAAGATAGGGTAAGGAAGGGGCGACAACCATGGGGATAAGAAAGGGCAGGTGGAGAGAGGAAGATGTAGGGTAGGCCTTAAACAGGTATTGGGCAGACGCTCTCTTGCTCCCGGACCGCAGCCTCGAAAGCACTTCAAAGGGTCTCTCCCCTGCAGAGTACTGCGTCGCAGTGCATACACAATACTGTGACCCTCGAAAGGTGAGAGTCTACAGCATCACGTTTGGCCTGCGAGGCAGTTGGAGGGATGCGCTGCCCCACAGGCATGCCTCTTGTGGTGGCAGGAGCAGAAACTGAGGATGCTGCAGAGGAATTCAACCCACTACTTTTATCGCAGGGTGCAACCCTACGAAAAGCCCCACAGTGGAACGACCTTAGGTGTTGCTTCATTGAGGTAGTACCGTAGCTGTACAAACTTGGTTTGCCACGACTGAGCACCAACTGGCAATCAGTGTAGCGCACCTTGTTTGCACGAGCTTTCAGTACTCGGTACTCCATCAAGTGGCAAACAACCTCCACACCCAAGATTCACGGTGAGTGCTAGTAGTAGGGACTTCCACTACCTCATCCTCATCATCCTATTCATCCTCCTCTGCATCCTCACACCTGTTCCCCTCTCCAGGCCCTTGGGGAGGGGGTGGTGGTGGAGGGGTTGGGGCTGGTGCTGAGGCAGAAGTAGCACCAGCAGGAGCAGCAGCAGCCACGGTTGCCATTTTCAATGGTGTTAGGAGGCACAGCAAAGGCAGCAGTTTGCAGAATCTCAAATTCAGCAGTGTCTGTCCTGGAACTCCAAAAACAGAATGAGAAGCAGCTCTGGGGTGTGGCCTTTTATAGAGGTGCTGGTGCGCACTTCGCAGACACCCGCCCTGTCCGCTAACACTTCGAACACCAAAAAGGGTTCAAAAGTTCCAAAAAGAATGCAGATCGCAAGGGACATGGTCTGGGATATGTGCAAGGGCGAAGTTTCACAGGAAAATACCTCGGATTGCTCAAAAAAACACTTTTTTGGAGTCCGGGGGCCCAGACTGTTTTTGCGAACAAGGACCCACGCTTAGCGTGGGTGCGGTGGCATGATGACTCCACGGACCTGTTTGCGAATGGAACGGGTGTCCGTAGGATACCAAAAGACTGGGGTCGGGTGTACACATGTGTGCGGGTATTCCTGTCCCCGAACTAATTAAAAGTGTGACACACGTGCGGTGGACAGTTACAGACAGGCGCGATGTTCGTAGGACCCAAGGGTGTGAGACGCATGCTTGCAGATGTTCTACAGACAGTGTTCAGGTTCCCAAACTAATTAAATATGCGTCACAACTTCGTGGACAGGTGGACGGGCTATGTGTTCTACAGACATATTCATTCTGATTGCAGACAATGCGAACAGGTGGGATGTTCTTAGGACACCTTATTTTGAATACTAGCGGACATACGGACAGATTTTGTGTCCTGCGGACACCTCCATTTTGATTGTGATCAGTGCAGACATGTATGGTGTTCTTAGGACACCCACATTTTTTTAAATTGCAGACATTGAGACTTGTCGTTGGCCTCAAGCCCTGGGATCATATCTCTCCAACCCTGAAATCTCTACATTGGCTCCCATTGGATGCAAGGATTAAATTCAAAACCCTCTGCATTGTCCACAAGGCTTTCTGGGGCCGGGGTCCAAAATACCTTCAGCTATCCCTCCGCAAATACCTCCCCTCTCGAGCTCTTCGCTCCTCTACCTCCAACTCCCTCAAGGTCAGTCGTTTTTCAAAGAAACGAGCTTGGGGTAGATCTGTGTCTTCGGCTGGGGCCTGCCTCTGGAATCCGCGCATGGCGCACACGTCACTGCAACAACCCGAGAGCTGTGCGCGAGTCGCCCAGTGAAGGCGCACAAGGTCCAACGCACACACCTAAAAAGGGGTCGGAACACGCGGAATGGGGAACAACACGCAAAAATGTGGGCGTAACGGGGGAAGTTTAGCAGCAAAATCCCCGCAACGCCCACACACGCGCTAACAGCACGTATTCATGGAATTGAACAGGGCAAACCCGCACACGACAAAAGATGCACAAAGCCAGAAACACGTCCGTCACGCGAAAGCAGGCAGAAGCACCCCTGCGTAACAAGTGCACACAAAGAACAAACAGTATTCAACTACTGCCGCTCTGGTCAGTAGGGGCAGTGGCGATGGTGGACTGGCCAATGGGAGTAGTAATAGGCACGAGGACAGAAGGCCTGGATTGTGTGATTGGCTGCTGGGTGCTGTTGCCAGGACCCAGAGACACAACTGCCTCAGTGCCAAGGGATGTGAGCAACACAGTCCTGGCTGCCAGACTCACTGCCGGGGTGTTGTTGGCTGCATCTGCCCCTGCAGCTCCCACCACCTGGTTGCTAGGGGCAGCAGATGTCACCACTGCCCCAGCTACATGTGCCTTGGTCACAACTACCTTAGGCACACGTGGCTTGACCTTCTTCACCTGCAAATCTGCCTGGGAGTCCTCTGCCAAGGCAGCCTGCGCTGGCTTACCATGAGCTTGGGTGGTGGTTTGCGCAGCAGCACCTGCAGCTTCCACTACCTTGTGGCCTGTGCCAGCAGATGACATTGGCTGTGGGGTCAGATGTGCGCCAGGGATGTCTGCATCAGCAGCATCTCCCTGAGGCGCTGGGGGTGGTGACATGGCTGCCCCAGCATGTGGCTGGACATCCTGGCCCTGCGGAACAGCCTGGAAATGTCCTCCTCCGCGTCCCCCCTGTCCTCCCTGGACTCCCTGGACTCCCTGGCCACCCTGGCCACGTGCCGCACCACGCAAAGCCCTGGGAGGTCGCCCAGCTTTGCTGCCATTCCCTTTTGGTGGCCTCCCAATCATGGCACAGATGGACTATTGCCAATGGGAGGAGCACACAACAATTGTCCTGGGCAATTGGGGTGAAGGAGGCAGGGTACGTGATGTTAGACGCACCCCTGTGCTCCTGCGAGGCTGTATGTGACCCCTGGTGAATAAAGACAGGTCACGTTATGCTCAGGCACCCCTGGTAGCCCACTTGCATGTGAATAAACCTCCTGCAGTACGCCATGGCACCCAGGGACGCAAAAAAAGCATACGAGTGGAACACATAGGCTACTCTGACCTCAAAAACGGGGTACACGACACACAGGGGGAACCACAGTGGGACAAATAAGTGTGTGTGACTCACCATCTGCCTTGCATGCAAAAGAAAAAGACATGCACGTGTGTGTGTAGCCAATTCCCCCGCCAAAACAAGAAGTACGAACTTTAAGCACTGTGAAGATGTCATGTGTGAACCCGCAAGTAGTAGAAACACATGCGTCGGTCTCCACGAAAAGCATGTACAGAGAATAGCTGTTCCGCTGGGACCTTTAACCTGCCTTGAAGGCAACGCCCGTGTGCGTCACATCACTTACGCGCTTACGTGCTAAGGGCCTTTCCTCGGATTTCACGCTAACGCGCTGTTTTTCTCGTGCAGAGTCACTCTCCATGAAGCTGGCCACGCGACTACAAATGGAAGACCACGCTCCTGCCTAGAAGGCCATTTACCTGCCCCCAAACCCCCAAGCAGCCTCCTACGAGCCATCTGCTGCTGCCAGCCAGCCTGCTGCCAATGTGACCTGCAATTAGGTGCCTGCACAGAAGACATAACCAGAGGTCCTGTTGCTGCAACCACCTCTGCTGGAACAGAAGACTCCCGACTGCTGTTCCATCGCTCCAGAGCCCAGCCCCAGGACCCAGTTGCCCACCCACACCTGCCTCAGGGGTTGCAATGTCAGACCAAGCAACATCTGGGGCTAGTGGCAACCCCCAGTCAGAGAGGCAGAGGGCTGCCAGCTTCACTGCCAATGAAGTTGGCATCCTGGTGGAGCAAGTCCTGGGGCATTATGATGCCCCTCGTCATTGCGCCTCGACAAGGAAGGATGGAGGAGGATCTGGGAGGACATTGTGGGTGCCATCAACGAGGATGGGGTGGAACCCTGCGACTACAAGCATGTTTTGAAGCGCTGGGAGGACTTTAGGTCCAGGACCCTCTACAAGGACCGGCGCCTCGTTGAGGATGAGGATGGAGTGGGGTACCAGGGCCAGTTGAGCAATATACAGATGAGGGTCCTGGAGTGCACACGCCCAGCGCTTAACCACCAGGTCCTCGAGTTGCAGACCCGTCCGGAGTCGAGTGGTAAGTGTCCATGTGTTCATGTCCAGCGTAGTGCATGTTGAGGTGTGGCAGGAGGGGGCACCTCGGCCGTATGACTAGCATGCCCCATGTATGGATGTCTTTATGCAAGGACATGATGGTGCTGCATGTGAGTCCAGTCAAGCGTGTTCCACATCAATGGTGTCTGTGTTGCAATGCATGATGTGCACCAGCATGTGACGATGCACACATGTTTGCATGCCTGTGTCTGTCCTGGGCCATGTATGGGGTGTGAGACATGGATGCTTTTGTCACCTTCATTGACATGCACGGTGTACATGTGTGTGTGTCTGAGTGGTGAGTGTGTGACTGGGAAACACCATCAGTGCCTGATTGACTGGTGCGGAACAGTTGCCAATTTGTGCTCTGTGACAGGAGGTAGACATGGCCAGATTTATGACTGTCCGGTGGTGTGTGTGCATCTGATTTGCATGTCCCATGATGCATGTAAGGTTCAGCCCCCCTTCTGATGTTACCACAGTGCCTTGGACATGGATGCAAATGTCTGTTGCACATGCCATGCTTGTTTGTGTATGTGTGTTGCTTGCACTGACCCTTGTGTTGTGGAGGTTGATCATGGTAGTGACTTTTGACAGTGCCACTCATGTGCAATGGCTTTGTGTCTTGCAGACTATTGTTCGGTACCCTGATGCTTGTGTTCAATGTCTCCCTATCTACAGCGTCGATGGAGGAAGAGGGCGGTGACGGTGCTGCAGAGCTAAGCGGCGGGGATGCCTCCACCAGGCAGAGACGCAAGGCCCAGTCACCCTCCCATATTGCAACATCTTCCGGGAGCGAGGGGACTGGTGCTGCGTCTGTGACTACGGCTGTGGAAGGGGCTGGTGAGCCCCCACAGGGGCCGGACAATGCAGAAGATGGTGCAGAGGCATCCATGTTGGTGGTGATTGAGGAGGAGGAGGAGGCCGCCACAGACCCACACATGGGGCCTGGAGGGGGTGCTGCCACTGGTGCAAGTGGTGCAGTCCAGGGGCAGGAGGAAGCACAGGTCGCCGCGTTGGGGCTTGTGCCAAATCCTGTCACTGATACTGAGACTGCCTCACTGTGCACCAGCACGCATCCCTCAGTCCAGTCCCGTCCGCAGGTGGAGGATGAGTCCACATCAACTGACCTTCCTCTGCCTGTAGATGAGGCAATCCGTGACAGGGTTGAGCCCATCCTATTCGGTGTCGCAATGCACTGACGTGTCTTTCGTGATGATGTGCGTGCTTCCTGGCAGGAACACGCACATCATCCCGACCAGGTGTGTGCCATCCTGAACTGGCTAGGACGGCTCATTGTCGGGGGTTTCCTCCATGCGCGGGGAGCTCTTGCAACCCACTCCTCTTCTACACCCACTATGCACCAGTCGTCCTCCACGCCGTCTTCCAGCCCAGATGCCACCAGAGCACCCTGTGGACCTGCCACATCCACCGCAGCCAGGCTGGTGGAGATCCCATCCCTGCCACAATCAGGAGTCAGAGGTTCAGCAGAGGTGGTCACCCCAGCAACAGAACACCTGGCAATGGAGGTTGTGCAGGCACCTTCGAGCAGGGAATGTGCACGACCGCCCTGGGGGTTGGCATGTTCCCAGAGGCAGTCATGGTGGCACAGGCAGATGGCTAAAAGGCAGCAGCAGGCTCGACGTAGGAGACGTCAGGACTCGGGGCAAGTACTTCACAGGGGCAGGCATTGGCCGAAGGGTGGAGAACTCCATGCGGCGGGCAGAGAGGCGGGCGGAGTTCCTCGAGGAGACTCGCAGGGAGTTGGTGGAGAACATGGCAGCATCCCTGCGAGCCCTCGAGGATGGAGCACAGTCCCGCCTCCGGGCCATTTACTCAGAGTTCGATGATGCCCTAGCCAAAACTCTTGGTAAGAATGGTGTGCCGTAGGACTTGTATGCCGCCATTGTAAATAGTTCTTTAGGGTTCGGTTTCCTTTCTTTTTCTTTTCTCTTTGGAGCCCATGGACAATGCTCCACTTTTTCTATATAGTTGTATTTTTATAGGGTTTTTTGGAAGTTTCCTTTTGTGTTGGGATCATGGACCCTTTAAACTTTACTTGTACATTGTTGGAGTATTGGGGATTTTGAGTCTTTTTTTTACCCATGGAGGAATGTTTTTTTTTCCCGTTTAAGGATTTTTTTTCATTGTCATGTTTACTTTTCCTTTGTTCAAATTCATTTTTATTAATACATTTCCATGCGGTCATACATTTGTGTTGTCTGCACTCATTTGTTTGGTGCATGTGTCAGTCGTCATTGCCTCAGTCATGTGTCACTGCTGTGTGGCCACGTTGGGCATGTCTTTGGGTGCATGCATGTGTGCTTCTGTGAATGACATGCCATGGGGCCTGTACTGGGAAGTGGGGACAATGGATTGGTGTGGAGTTGCACTGTGGCCATGCCCCGCAGGCAGCCCACTCCAGAGGGGACCCCCTACACCCATGGCCATGCACCGCAGGCAGCCCATCAACCCTGACCCTGCCCCGCAGGCAGCCCACTCCACAGGGGACCACCTACACCCATGGCCATGCCCTGCAGGCAGCCCATCAACCCTAACCATGCCCCGCAGGCAGCCCACTCCACAGGGGACCCCCTACACCCATGGCCATGCCCAGCAGGCAGCCCATCACCCGTGACCATGCCCCACAGGCAGCCCACTCCACAGGGGACCCCTACACCCATAGCCATGCCCCACATGCAGCCCATCACACGTGACCATGCCCTACAGGCAGCCCACTCCACCGGGGACCCCCCTACATCCCTGACCATGCCCCACAGGCAGCCCACACCACAGGGAACCACCCAACACCCATCTTTGATGACATGGGTATTAGTCTTAGCAGTGCATGGTGGTGGTGTGAGTTATGGTTGCTTAGCTTACCATAACTGGCGAATTTCTAGGGTTTTTCGGTTTTACTTGAAACCATAAGGTCCATTTAACAAAGTTTTTTCACGCAATTTCATAGGTTTTTAGTTGTGCAACTTAACCATAACGTCCTTTAACAACGTTTTTTCATGGAAATTCATGACATCCTCTTAAATTTAAAGTTTTTTCACTGAATATGTATATACATATATAATTTAGGCATATTAGGTTTTCTTTTACATTAAGAAAATGGTTCTGAAAGTCAAGCGTGAATTGTAAATCTTTATGATTGTGTGCTTTTCTTTTGAAAAAATATTTGTGCTGTTGAACTAGAAACTAAACATTTTACAGGGAACATCTGGTGATTCAAATTAGAGTAGCGGGGCTATAAAAGGTGAAAATCAGAAAAATCAAGTAGGGCTGGGGTCTGCGATCTAAACAAATTAAAATCCGGTCAGGTTTTCAGGATAAGTGCATTGAATATGCAGGAGGGACATCCACATGTAACAACTTTCAAGACTGTTTATTGTGACCATTGTACATTATTCCCAAAACCCGACTGGAGAGTGCTGTTCGCAGGGCTGACAAGCATACTTTTAGCAGCAAAGAAGGAAGTAGCTAGAGGAACCCGTCTCGGAGTGAACGAATGGCAGCTATTCCTTTCTGTCGCTTACATTGTACTCTGAAAAACTCCATAGCTCACATGAAGCGTTTGGCAGCACTGGTCAAAACAAGTGACATTTTAAACACTGCATTTTTTCTATCTGCTACAGTATGGACTATGGGGTATTTACTGCACAGTAATACCGGATGAAGGGTATAACACCTTATTTTGTAGTGAAATACTTTATATATTTTAGTCAGATGTGTACACTGACCCAAGAGTTGGAGGTAACTATGTTTAAGAAATCACCTACATTTAAAAAAATAATTTCATGTGATTTGGGGAAACACAAGCTCATTTCTTCATTGCAAGAAAACAAAATTCAGCTTGAGGATCACCAAAAGAGGTGAAAATGTCACCATCTCTGATGCATACGTTCTCACACTCTTTCCAGTGCAATGAAGAAATGTGTAATAGAAATGGATCTATGTGATCACTGAGAAAACAAAGGAAATGTGAAAATGAAAATATAAATGTTATTTTTCTGTAGATTTCCCTGCAATTATATACGGGGGCAGACCCCTGGCATTCCCACCCATACCCCTATTACATTTTGTATTACCCTATCCCCCGCCCCAGTCATATAATTGCATGGAAAAATGTGCTTCTCGAAATTCGGTATTTTAATTTTCGACATTTTCTTCAGCTCAGTAATTGACTGATACCAAAACAATTACACATTTCTGCATTATACAACATTAGTTCCCGGCGTGAGTGTGTCCGTGGGATACACGTAACGTGATTGGCTCATTTCCGAACCATACCACGGTGTAATCCCGTGGACGCACCTACATGCCTGCATTTGTTCATGGCGTGGCGGTGTGGCAGCTTTAGCCACTGAAGAGGCTCGAACACGGGGCAATCCCCGCTCCGAGCCTCTGCATAGCTGTAGGCTGCCTTCGTCCCCCCACCACCGGGGACTCAGGTAAGTTTCCCCCCATCCCCTCCAAAGTATCCTCTCCCCACCCTCCCAATCAGACTTACCTTCTTTTTTCTTTTTTTGTCGGGAGCGAACGCGCTGGGCACACTTCTGTTCCCAGCGCGTCCACTCCCGATGGCCGCCATGGAAAGGGAAAACGGACTACGTTTTCCCTTTCCCGGTGGCCATTTTATTTGACTTTTATTTTTGTTCCGAAACGTGGCAGCCGTTTTATCCAATAATGCACACTATCAATTCCGTCCTAAACATGATGGCTGAAATGTGGTAATACCGCCAAACTCTTTTACCGTTACCACATGCAGTAACTTGAAGGGTGCACAGGATTCAGAGTCATGTAAGCCCTTCAGTTATTCCCCATTTCGGAGTCCCATTTGGCTCCTTTTGGGAAATGCAATACTATTGCCTCAGCGTTTACTGCCATTATTGCAATTATATCTCTTGCAGTAATACTTTTGTGTGGAGGAAATGTCCTCTACGCACAAGCAGGTGGTGTCCAAGCATTTCATTACTGAAGCTCTAAATTTGGTGATGGAGTAAAGGTAGTGGTAACCCCATTACTGTCACTTTTAGGCACACTGCCAAACTCTTAATGACGCCCTTAACACATCTGCCTGATAATTTTGAAACAGGAACAATAGGTTCAGATGGTGGCCTCCAGAAGACCCATAGTCCTACATGGCATCCCCATTGCATATCCGACCTTGAGATGGCCATGTACTTCAGTCTTACCTTAAGAATGCAGCATGCATCCTCATGAATGGCAGAACCATGAAACCATAATTCTAACCATGGCACTCGATCCATTACTCACTCTGTGACCTACTGGTCAAGTTACAGGGATTTCACATAGACTGCTCACTCACTCTCAAGGAATCCAACAATGAAATGTGACCCAAATCACCAGACACCTAAACTACTTCTTCTTTAAAATCAATCCCTTCCTCCCATCTACAACTTCAGAATCTATGTGAAGCCTGTCCCACATTGGCATGACCAGCATGGCCTCCTTGCACCTTGGAAGCCATCTTCCAGGAAGGAGCATGTCTTGGGACTGCTAACAAGGAAAATGATCATATAACCTTCCTATCGGGAGACCTGTACCCTCTTGCCATACACTAAGGCCTGTATCTAGTACAAGTTAAAATAGATATCCCTCGGATTCCAAGATGGCCAACACCTAGTGTAGACGTGCTCCTCCGAGCTCTGTCCAAGCGGAAAAAGGAAGGAGTTAATAACAGCCCAAAGCAACCAAAAACAACGTTCTCAGCAGCCAGACATCCCATAAGAAAGGAGATGCCCACCAAGAGCTATCTCCGACCGAAACTGGACAAGCACTTTGTTGTGACGGCTCACAGAATACGCAGCAGCGGAAAAGAGGAGTGGAGTGGCGCCACAGTGAGAGGCGGCCGTGGAAGACTGCTTAAAAACCACCAAGACCAGCAGACACGCTGGCCCCCTTAACACTGCCAGCACTAGAAACCGGGGCGCGCGGATCGGAAAGAAGTCACAACATCTCCACACCCCGGGACGAGCGGGAGAAACAAAGTAGGGAGGCCCGCCGGCACTCCAGTAAAGGACCGGTACTCTGGGGGCACAGCGTAATACGGAAGCGGCCCGATACTTCAGTAAGGGGAAATGCTCCGCTCACAAAGGAGTCGCGACATACCTAGGAGATTCAGAAAGCAGCAAAATGGGAGGAAGAAGAGGATGTGGGGTGCACCAGCAACAAAGCTGAACAGATAAATTGCCACTAAAGCATCCAGCGGCGTTGGGAGGATAGGGCCACGGCGCTCACACCAACCTTCAAAGAATCAACGCACCCACCCAGGCAGAGAAGGGCAGCTCCACTGGAGAGGCCCGTCCGGAGTCGGAGTAACGAGAACTAAACAAGGCTGCTTCAGCGGGAACAAGGACCGACAAGCTAGAAGCAGGAAAAGAAGGACATGTATTTACCAGCAGCCATGGACATGAGCAGACAGCAGGTGTTAGCCAAGCAGTTCACCCCCTGTTAATACAATAAGCAGGGGACTCAGGGGACCCCCACCCAGTGAGAGAGACTGTCACGCGCAAACCAAGATGGATAGGCACAGAGAAGGTTTGCCATCACCCCAACCACAGCCCACAAGCTTGGAAGGGGGCGGGGGACACGCCGACGCAGAGAGGGCTCAAGTTCCAAATCACTGAGTACTGATAACAGGGAACCTGGAGAGACCACCCAGTAACAATCTGAAAAACTTAAAATGCACTGGCTCCCATCTAAATCAACAGGGGAAACCCGTCACATACGCTACTGACAAAAGGGAGAACCAGTGGTGGAACGCTCCAACCCCAGGACGGCAAACAATTCTCCTGTCCATAAACCCCCCAACATACACCACAGGGATACGCGAACAGAGGATCCCCAGCCCAAACGAGATGAAGGAGCAGCACCAGGTAACAGCAACCACCCCCAACACATATCGGACCCCATCCCCAGGTGATGCCCTCCGCTGTTGCAGCGGAACACAACCTGGGGACACGGCACTGAGAGGGGGCATACGATCCTCAGGACCAACACGCGGAGCTTTGCCAAACCTTGATAACAACTGAGAAGTGGAAACGGGAATTGGGAGCATGGAAAACTAAAAGTAAAAATATCCCCCTATCAAAACAATACATGTGCAATAAACCCAAAAGGAAATGGGGGAAGTAAAGTACACAGCAGGCCTAATGGGGGGGGGGGTAACTAGCTGTCAGCAAAAGGAGATCAGCGACCCACCGACTACACGATACTCCATTCCCCACAACCCTCAGAGTCAATATATTGGGAGACGGCACCCACAAACGTCGCTCAGACACCCCCGATGCAAGGGGTAAAGTCCAGAAGTGCCCCGACGAAAGCTAAAAGAACAACAAAACACCAAGAAGGGCAAATAGAGAGGTGCTGGAGAAAGAAGCTAGACTCCAACAAGACACCCGCCAAAATGGCAACCGACAAAGAAGAACTCCGGAACTGCCTGAAAGCAAGAATGACAAATACTTTCCAGGACCAAATGGTGAAAATGAGGGAGGAATTGAAGTCAGCACTACAAGAGGTCAGGAAAGAAATTAACAAACTAGGGGAAAGAGTGGACGTGGTTGAGAACGGCCTCATCACCATGGTGGAAGAAGCTAAACAATGCAGCATTCTGATGGAACAAGTGGCCAGAGCAAAAAACAATCTAGAATTACAGGCTGAAGACCTGGAAAACAGATCTTGCAGGTCTAACATCAGGATCAAAGGCCTTGCAGAGTCGGTTATGGACGATGACCTGAGAGATACCATACAATGGGCCTCATTACGACCCAGGCGGTAAGGGGTTTACGGCAGCGTTAACAGCGCCGACCCTTACCGCCTGAGTATGAGGTCCCTTAGCGCCATGGCGCTTTTAACACCTGCTTTTAGCAGGTGTTAAAATCCATGGCGCTAAGGGACCATGGAGTTAATTACGCCACCGTAATTTACGGTGGCGTAATTAACGCCTTCCCCACTCCCATTATGCCCTATGGGGCAAAAATGGGAATGGGGAAGGGTAAATGGGGATTGGGGACTTACCGCCCCCGCCAACCTCGGAATGGGGCGGTAAGTCCGCCAACCACCATGGCGTAAACGTAGTTTACGCCATGGTGGTAAAGTCACGGCCCAGGCGGTAACTTACCGCCTGGGTCGTAATGAGGCCCAATGTTTCAGCAGCCTATTAAACAATACCCAGCCAGAAGGATTATGGATCAATAGGATACACCGGGTGGACCCCAAGATGAAAGAGCCGGGAGCAAGGCCCATGGACGTCCTTATTCATACAAAAAGAAGACATCCTGAGAGCAGCCACGTCACACACAGACCTGACAATCAATGGTAGCCGCATCCAGCTTTACCAGGATCTGGCGCTTTCAACTCTCCACAAACGAAGGCTAATGCAACCAGTAACGAAGGCCCTGATGGCAAAACGCATATCGTATAGTTGCGCGTATCCCTTCAGCTTGACCTTCACATGGGAAGGTAAACCACAGCAGATCAGTATATGCGAAGAAGGTCTCTCACTGCTACATACAGAGTAGGCCCAGGACCTGGGGGACCGCAGCCCAGGACAAATCTCCACGAAAGGCCAAGGCAACCACTGGGAATGGAATACAACGGATAAGAAAAGAAAGAACGGAAGAAAGGTGACACTGACTGGCCCCGCAAATAAATAAATGACCCGGACGAGGACGGGATGCCAGATTAAACATTTGAGAAGATAATTTACTCGGGGATCCGGGGAGAAAGCAGAAGGCTGCGGGACACAGAGAACAGGGCGCCTGGATGGAGGTAGGAGACCGCCGCTACTTGGAATCAATTCAGGATATGGATATATCCTGGTGGAAGAGACTAAGGGGGGAGAGTTTACCCCTTCGCCCTGGGCAGAAGCCGGGGGGGGGCTACCCGGAACCCTGGTTATGAAAGGACAATGGGAGAGGAGGAAGTTGGGGTGGGAGGGGAAGGACAGGGGGAAGGGAGGGTGCGTTGGGTCGCTAAACAGGGGAAAAGAGGGGAGTGGGTTTCAAGTCCAAATATGAGAGAGGGGGGTCAGACCTCCAGAAAGGAAGAAGCATTGGAGGAGGGAGGGCAGAGTTGGAGGGCAGCATATACTCTTGATCAAAAGCGATGGCTGAAGTCACAATAGTAACCCTGAATGTACAAGGGTTGCACTCACCAGTGAAGCGTCGGGTAATATTGGGGAGATTAGTAGCGCTGCAGACAGCAATATGGATCCTGCAAGAAACCCACCTCCTCCCGAGGGATGAAAGGAGGATGGCCCATAAAAGGTTCCCCCATCAATTCTATGCCTCCAGTGGGAAAAAGTCGAAGGGAGTGGCCATATTGCTCAGTCGAGAATTGGGATTTCGGAAAAAAATACCCGCTCAGGGATCCAGATGGGCGATACCAGGGGTTCAAAGGCACAATTAAGGGGCAGACATACACAAACACTGCACTATATGTCCCAAATGAGAAACAGAACACATACATAGGCGAAATACTACGGAAACTGGTGGGGGGGGTGGTGCGAAGGCCAAGTAATAATAGGCAGAGTCTTCAATTGTGTGATGGACCCAACCATAGACAAAACTCTCCCAGCCACAGCGGCGGATGGTAAAAATAAACAAGCCCTGGGCAAACTCTTTCGGGAGCTAGGGGTAATTGAGACATGGAGGTTCTTCCATGGAGAGAACAGGGAATACACGCACTACTCAGCAGTACACCGGGGTTACTCAAGGATCAACATGATCTTAGTCTCGGCCACCCTAATCCCACAGATGACAAAGGTTGAAATAGGGGTACAATATCTCGCAGATCACGCACTAGTGATAGTGAACATTGAAATGGGTGTGGAGGGGGGTGGGGGGCAGCCGTGCTGGAGGCTGAACAAAATGATACTGAGGGACACTGCAATTAGAGTGCACATGGAGGGTGCAATAAACAACTACTTCAATGAAAATGACAATGGGGAAACAGACTGGAGGATAGTGTGGGACGCAGGGAAAGCAGTGGTACGGTGGGAATTCATGTCACAGGCGGCAGCGTACAATAGGGAGAGAGACCTAACTACACAAAAACTTGAAAATGAAGTAAGCAAGGCCAAAAAACAACACAAAGCCAGACAGATGAAAAAATCACTCAGAACACTACGGAAGACAAGAGCTCAATTAGAAGCCAACATAGCAGAATGAGTAGCACAAATACTACTACACACAAAACAATCATACTACGTACACGGAGGAAAAGCGAATACATTCCTAGCTGCTAAACTAAATAAACAGAAATCCTGCCACTATATAACCCAGCTTAAAAATGATCAGGGGGTAGCGTGTACAGAGGAAAATGGGAAGAAAGAAATAATGATGCGATACTATGAAGAACTGCTGAAAAACGAAAATGTAGTCCCCAAGAGGCAAAGCTCCTCTATGTGAGCGACTTTCCTCCACCAGATCACTGAGGAAGACAGGGACACACTAGGGAGTAATATAATGGCCCAAGAGGTTAGCAACACAATTTGAACGCACCCAGCAAATAAATCTCCGGGCCCTGACGGGTTAGGGAACGGCTACTACAAACGCACCCAACTGTTAGCATCACTCACAAGGCTCTTTAACAACCTCAGGGAAGAGGGATCAGTCACACGAGACATGGACAATGCTAATACTGAAACCCGGGAAAGACCCAACTGAATGCACCAGCTATCGCCCAATCGCACTTCTAAACACTGTCGCTAAGATATACGCTAAGATATTAGCAACCAGGCTAGGGAAGATCCTCCCACAAATCATACACAAAGATCAGGCAGGATTTATCACTTGGAGATACACCCAGGACAACGTGAGAAGGGCCATTGACATTATCGATATGGGAACTAGAACAGGCCAAGAGATCTCGATAGCTGTGTTAGATGCTAAACAAGCTTTGACAGCCTGAACTGGGAACATCTGAAACTGCTTTGGAAGGGTTTGGATGTGGCCCGGAATTCCCTAGAATGGTGCTAGCAAACTTTCAAATGCCCTCAATGAGCTTCCTGATTAATGGGCAAAGCTCGGAACAGATTGACATATGGAGAGGCCCATGTCAGGGCTGCCCCCTTTCCCCTCTAATTTTCGCAAAGTCAATGGAGCCATTTGCGGTGCAGATTAAGCAAGACCTGGGAATTGAGGGGGTGAAATGTGGCGAAACCATACATAAAATCGCACTGTACGCGGATTACATCATGCTATTTATGAAGAATACCTGAAGTACTTTGCCCAAAGCTATGCTAAAACTCCAGAAGTTCTCTGGGGTTTTGGGCTTTGCCATGAACTAAGCAAAATCAAAAGCACTGAACATAACGGAAGAGGGCAGGATGATAGACGACATATAAAGAACACACCCCCTAGTGTGAGAAAAAGAATCACTAGAATACCTGGGAATACGATTAACGCGAGACGTGGGGAACCTATATGGGACAAATATCAATCCTTATGGAAGCAATTACAAGATAACCTGCCCAAATGGGATGTCCAGGAACGGTCCTAGTTTACCAGAATCGCAGCGATAAAGATGACCCTCCTCCCTCGCTTGTTATATGTGATCAGCTCGATACCAGTAGATATACCACCCCGAAAGTCCAAAATATTGCAAACAGCTATATCCACTTTCATATGGCAGGGTAAAAGGCTGAGGCTCCGAAAGAAAATCATGATGCGGCCTCCCCTCCTCGGTGGCCTGGGGGTTCCCGACATAGAAAGGTATATTAAGGCGGCACACATAGCACCTATGCGTAAATGGGTGGGACAGGACGGAACAAGCGGGTGGTGCCAGAGCAGGAGGCCACCTTTACCCCCCTGAAAGCCTTGCGCACTCTCAGCATCCCAGACCGAGAAAGAGGAGGTCAACTGTTGGAAACCACAAGAACATCCCTCCGTAGCTGGGACAAAGCGATAGGAGAGAAAAAAATCAGGAGAGCACTGGGCCCCCACTCCCCACTAGCAAACAACACCGAATTCACCCCAGGTTTACAAGCCAGATTCTGGGAGGAATGGACAGATGCGCAAGACCTGACCCTAGCAGACATGTACCAGAGTGGGGCTTCACTATCATTCGAGGAATGTAAATGAAAACTCGGGATTGGGGAGGAAGAAAGATTTAAATACATAAAAATCAGACACTGGATCACCCACCCTGAGGTAAAGAAGGCAGGCACTAGAACCCCAACCGGACTCTAACTCACCATGCAGGAAGGGAGAACCACGAAAGGAGTCTCCAAAATATACAAGCTATTAGACAAGGCACAAATGGGGGACAAACTACCGTACAAAACTAACTGGGAGAAGGATACAGGGGAAGCGATTACAGAAGAAGAATGGGGACAGATCTGGACGAGCGCACATAAAACCTCTAAATGAACAACGATCAAGGAATCAGCCTGTAAACTGTGCTATAGGTGGTACATGTCCCCCCACCACCTACATAAAATAAATGCTAAATATCCTCCTGACTGCTGGAGACATTGTGGTGAGAAAGCAGACCTCTACCATATGTGGTGGTCCTGCCCGAAGGCAGATTGTTCTGGAAGGAGGTATTTGGGCACATATAAGAGATTACGGGGAAAACCCTGCTACTTGAACCAAAAGTAGTCCTATTGGGAACGGTGGTGGAAGATATGTACGCAGCGACAGGGCATAATGCTACCCTCATCACACACTTACTGTCAGCAGCAAGAATGACACTGGCACAAGATTGGAAAAGCAAACTGAGCCCGATAATAGCCTGGTGGTTGGTCAAGATATGGGGAGTCATGGCAATGGAATAAATATGCACCCTAAAAGCTGGCAAATACCTGAAAATCCTAGCACAGGGGACCCCCTTCTGGGAGTTCATTAAGGACAGAGAAGCTCAGTTCCACAAACCCAAACTGCTTAGGAATGTCCAAGTCTGTTGAACCTCTAAATGCAATTAACACTCCAACTACATGGAAAGAACTGAGACCTCTGATCCCAGGAAGGACACTGGAACCACTCAAGTTGGCGGGGGGGGGGGGTGGGGGGGGGAGGGAGGAGGTTGGGGTCAAGGAACATTTGTTGGGGGTAAATTTAAAACCGCGGGAACAATCACTCTACGACAAAAATAAGCAATGATTGTGCACAAATGTCATATAATGTAAGTGCAGAATGGTAAAGCAATAACCGTTGTATGTATTACAAGATACTGCAGAATAAATAAATGTTGTAAAAAAAATAGATATCCCTGAAGCAGCCATTTGTAGGTGGCAGCATTATATTCCCATAGACTCACCACTTCATGGAGGTCACAATCAAGCTTGAGCTAAACGCTGACCGCATTCACAAATCAAAAATGTGAACAGAAACAATATGGCCGTGTATGCCCCTGGAATGAGCGTCCTACTCCTTTGAACTGAACCCCGTCCGGCACCCCAAACAATTCATAACATATTCCTCTGAATGCCCCTCTGAACTCCACCATCCCCAACCAATTCCATGTCTGGAGACTGACTTAAGTCACCTCACAAGCTCAAACTGTATAATGATGTATGACAATGTTTGCTACCTCCCCTGTTTGTGTTTCCAGAACTCTTATCCCTCACCTCGACTCTATCTCTCTCTCTCTCTCGCTTTCTCTTCCTCCATCATGGTTCAGTATATTTCTGTGTTGATACATTCTTTTTTTAACTAAAGGCACTGGGTGTTTAGTTGGACTGGGCAACCATAACTTGTAGTCTCTTTAGCCAAGTATCTTGAGAAGGGGGGAGATTGTAGCATGTGTTAAGAGGCCTAGAGCCGGATGAGAGCAGACATTTCTATTGAGACAGTATAAAATCAAGAATTAGCAGCCGTTGTCTCATTCTGAGCTTCATGAAAGACGTTGCATGATTGCATTAGACAACGATGCACACAGGATGTATGGGTAGCTTAACCTTTAATATGGGAAACATATACGATGGGACCTAGATCCTATTTACACATAGAACATAAAGCCATTGATTGATGTTGAAAATGTTTGGGATCATTTCCAGTGGCAGCTCTTCCATAATGGACTATGAGGTGTTAACCTTGCAGTGGGCAGCTGAGGGCGTGCTGGTTTGAACTCTTGAAGGGAAACAGAGTTTCCCTTTGACAGTTCGGACCCAGCCATGCGTGTCCAAATGGGCCATTCAAGACCAGGGACGCTTTGCTACTGCAGCTTTGCACAGCCCATTTGGGATGAAGGCTGGGGTACTCAGCTCTAAATGTGTGGAGAGGTACTCATGTGCCTCCCTGCACATTCAGAGCTGCTGGGGCATACTTCAGGGGGCACACCAGCTCCTGTGCATATGTGCAGGAACCGGCTCCCTACTTCCTGGCTCCTGTGGATGTTGCACAGAGTCAGAGAGCCATTGCGGGACCCACGGGGAGGACTAGATTCTGGAATCCCACAAAGGGGACCAATAAGAATTTCTAGACCCTGGACCTATGCCCAATCATCATCACAAATAAAGAGTGCAGGTCAATTTGCCTGTTTTCAATGGTTCCAAATGCTAGTTAATAACCTAGTCTGACCCTCCAACCAATGCTAGCTTTCCCTACTGTGATGTGCTTTCCCTAGATAGAGGTGATGGGCCACCTATCTAGGAGGAGGCGATACAGAGGAGAATGACCCTCCTTTTGCTATGGATTAATGGAGGGAAGTAAACAATTCATAAAGAACTAAGGTATGAATCACATGTAAAAAATCCAAAGAAAGATCCAGAGAAAGATGTCCCGATTGTGAGTCTAAGCAGAGAAATAAATATTGCTTTAATGCTCCTGCTTCTTTTGACTCAAATAAGTGAACTGTCGGATGGTCTGTGTTCAGCAGATGGTCTGTGTTCGGCAATATTCACTGTACGGTTTGGGTTGGAACCCGAACCTTACAGTGAATTCTGCCACAGCAAGATGAATTACACCCAGTGGCTCTCTTTAACAAAAAGACACCAGTCTAAGGTGCCACAAGCTCAGCTACAACTAGACAGGGTACCCCCTTGTCCCTCCCGAACACAGACCATCTGACATTTAGAGATCCAATAGTCTGCGGGGCAAGACTAGAGAATATACAACCAAAAACAGCAGCACTTAAGCGTACTGGTGGTATTCTCCTTTTAGTTCATTTTAATTTTTAACCTTCGAGGTCTTGAAGAAGGTGGATTCACTTTCAGAACTCCACTGAAACTGGTCGATCCGATAGTTCATGGGATGACCAACTATTCACTGACCACCCGTTTCTTTAAAAAAAAAAAAACGTATTTTTTTAACATATTTCACTTCTTTGAGTCAAAAGGAGCAGGAGCATTAAAGCAATATTTATTTCTCTGCTTAGACTCACAATCGCGACATCTTTCTCTTGCTCTTTCTTTGGATGTTTTATATGTGATTCATACCTTAGTTCTTTATGAATTGGTTACTTCACTCTATTAAGCCATAGCCAGAGGAGGGTCCGTATCCTTTCCATCCCCTCACCCTAGATAGGCGACCCATCTCTTCGATCTAGGGAAAGCACATCACAGTAGGGAAAGCTAGCATTGGTTGGAGGGTCAGACTAGGTTATTAACTAGCATTTGGAACCATTGAAAACAGGACTAGGATTCTAAGTGATCCGGCTGTGGCTGAATTTGCCGCGGCCGGAACGTTCGCATGAGAACGGTGCGAACTACCAAAAGTGTGCACCTTTCTCATGCGAACACACTTACATACTCACACCCACACACGCAACATACCCATGACACCCCCCACCCACACCCTCCGCACACCCTCACCATACCCCCAACATAAACAAACCCCACTTACCTTCTTCACACTGGGTTCCTCAAGCGGCAGTTCCCTTTCACTTCCATGATCGGGAACCGGCGCTGCAGGGTCCTTTTCTTTTTTTTTTTTTTTGTGAAGGGAGGCTGCAGGGTGTCCCCCACAACCCATGCTCACTGTATCATAAAGTATAGTGAGCGGGGCGATGCAGGGGACACCCCCGCAGCCCCCGTTTTATTTTCTTTCAAATGAAGGCTGCCAGGGTGTCCCCCGCATCGTCCCGCTCACTACACTATGAAGTATAGTGAGCGGGACGAAGCGGGGGACACTGCTGCAGCCCTCGTTTTTTTTTACAATGCTACCACCAAAGGTTCGAACTTTTGGTGTTCGAACCTTTGGTGGTAGCATTTTTAGATCTAATGGTTCATGCAAACCATTAGATTTGGTCAAAACGACCAAAACCCAGGACTAGATTCTGTACAGGGCTGCAGGTAAGAAAGAAAAATGTACATGGGTGCGAATGTTAAGAATTAGTGATTGTTTGGGTGTGCACATAAATAAAGAGTGCATGTTGTCTGGGTAAGTGAGTGAATGTTTATGTGCATGAAAAATGCGGTGAGTGGGCCTCTGATTTGGGTGAAGGGGTGCTCCCAAACCAGATGCCCACTCACTAGCATGGTAATCATTGTTCATCATGCTGGTGAAAGGGCCTTTGATATGGGAATAAATCAAGAGGCACTCTCACTAGCATGGTGAGTGGCGCACTCCGTGCTTGTGAGAGGGCCTCTGATTTGGGAGGCCTCTCTTCCCCCGAATCCCCTAATCAGCAGGCCTCTGATTGTGAATGTGGGGGCATTTATTACCTGCCATCAATGTTAACGCAAACATGGTATCATGTCTGCTTTAACCATGATACCCAGTATAATGATAATGTCATGCCAGAGGCATAAAGTGTAACTAGACTTACATCAGCAATGCAGTCCTGTCTAGCCATGCAACAACACTTATAATGTTTGTGTGATAAGCACTGTTAAATGTCTAGAATGGACTGAATTGCCGCAGCCAGTCTTGTTATGTTTTTTTTCTCTGACATGGCATTTTATACTTGACAGGTATGATAAAGCAAGCACGATTAATGTTATTATGTGGCTAGAGTGGAATTTTGGTGCAGCCAGTCTAGCTATTTCTAACTGTGGCATGAAAATGTTTTACTGGGCATCTACATTAAAGCAAGCATGATAAGTGTTATTATGTGGCTAGACTGGCATTGTGGTGTAGCCAGTTTAGTCATTTCTTACTGTGGCCTGGCATTTTTACTGGGCATGTATGATAAAGCAAACATAAGTATTATGTGTCAGACATGATTTCTTATTGTGCCATGGCATTTTTAATGGCAAAGCCAACACTAGTATGTTGTTATGTCTGGGTACTCCCATCTTTTTGCAGTTCCAGCTTTTCATGCATTACCCTACAAAACTGATTGCAAACTTTCTGGCTTTTTTATCCAATTTTTCACAGAAAGGGTGCTGTATAATGCACCATTTTAGCCCACTATTCAAAAGAAATTCGCGGTGGAAGAACCCCTCCTCTGAACACCTCTTGGTTGGTTGGGGCACCCTTGCTATGCTCAGTTTCTCATGCAAATCTATGGCAAACATTTATGCCCCTCCAATTAAATAATTCACCAGCTGATAAACCTTAAAGTAATGAGTGGGTCAAAGATTTGGGCCTTTTGACAGTAAATCATGTCATGTACAGTGAGAAGAGAATGACTGCTAAGTATGAGAGGGATCATATGGATTATATTTGTTTGTCAGTCAATCATCCAAGTAAGTGTACATGTGACCTCTGGGATGAACTGAAAACATTGTCTAGTTGAGGACCTTTGGTCCACTGTGTGTATGTAGAGGGGACCCAATTTAATTACATTTTCATTATAATAATGAATAATTAATGTTCTTATATACACTTCATGCTGGATTCCTCCCACTCCTAAGTGTGACAGGTGTTATGATTATCCCAACTATGGATAGTCCTTCGATTAAATGAATGGGGTTGTGTAAGCCTGCAAGACCCACACATCAAAGCAAGTATGTATTTTCAAAGTAGCTCAGATCCCGAGGGGTGGTTCAGTGTCTTGGATGTATTCCAAAGCCGCATTTGTTTTAGACTGCAAAGGTCTGAAATGGAATGCACGGCTCTTCTTTTGTGATCACTTCATGGTGCCTGGTTTCCATGATTAGACGTCCTGCTCCCCATCAGAGGGTTGAACTTCCTAGTCTGCCACTAGACAGGCACCAACACTCTTGGAGAGACTGCCTGAAGAATCAATTGAAGGTTGGCCCAGGCAGAAATTCCTAGTTACACTCTGATGTAAAGCTTGTGAGATGTGGCGAAATTCAATTTGGCGTCAACGCTAGAGAGAAACAGGTTAGGAAATGCACGTCTTTAGTTCATGGTGCTCGTGGCAGTAGAGGACGGAACGGTGGTTTCCGATGGGTAGAAATGAAAAACAACGTTCCAATAAATGCACATAGACCTACATACCCGCTTGGGGTGAGTGAGCACTTCACGCATTTACATCACTCGTTCAATTACGTTTACTAAATAATTCTATTTACAAAAGCAGGGCTCAAGTAGAGGGTACATGAGGGTGGATGGCGTCCACCCACTCTTTTCAGAGGGTGGACGCCGTCCTCTTGGGTATTTTAGAGGGTGTCTGTAAAATGAGAAACAAGGACTGTCTTCTTTTGAACGTCTGAACTCACTCGAACCGCGGTCGCCAGGTTCGCAGGCCAGGCACTTCACCACTGCTCCAGATAAGCTGAAGAAAAATAGCAAACAACTAAAGGTGAAATGTCACATTTCGGGACTGCATGTTCCAGGAAAAACATTGATATCGATTGTTGGAGTTTAAAAACATGCACACCTTTTAACGTTTTCAAAACACTACTAGAAGAAAGTATCCTCTCTTGGTTTTTTGTGTGTGTTGATGTTATGAAAAGCAAATGCTATTCGTCCTGTGCAATTTGTATGGGTTTGGAAAGCTAATTGAATGAAACGTGCATATTTCACCTTTATATGCTAATTTAGGGTGACATCACATCCATTGTGTATGTTAATGACCCCGACACCCCTCCCAAACCCCCTCCACACACTTTTCTTTTCAGGACTTGACCCCTGTACAAAAGTAAAGCTAAAGGGAACAATACATCTCGTTTTGTCTTCCTTCTAGACCAATGATGTCACATTAATAGTGATCCCGAAAACTTATCATGATGCACCGGACCTGTATCAAAATTACTTCGCTCCCAAATTCATGGTAGTAGCAAGTTCTGAAGAAGGTGGTTTAGTATTCTGATACCGCTGAAACCTTTTGACTTTAACACGGTTATCATAAAAGACACAGTGATACCCTTAACAATGACTTTTACTCTTGTTGATAACACATTTTTAATAACAGGAAAAGTCCTTGACAGATTGTTTACTGGTTTCTTTATAAAAAGAAATTACAAAGGGACAGAGAAGAAGGAACAATAAAGGTTTCAGTTTCCTTCTTAATCCTGTTTTTTAAACTTTTGAGAAAAAAATGTTTTTTCACAACTATTTCGAAAATGCTCTGTTGTCAATTGTATAACTAAATGTGCATTTGTGTAAAGGGTGCATACAAATGTAGGTTGAGCTTCTTTCTATCCACTTTCCTAGATAGGCTGACCATCACTGCATGCTTGGGAAATGATGCATCCATGAGGGAAAGTCTAATTCTTCCTATGGGATAAGTGGGCCTCATTCAGAGGCTGGTGCTAGACATGGCGCTATTAGCGCCATGACTAGCACCATTACCGGTACCGTGTCCGCCCTGGTTCAATGGTGATTTACCGGTCTAGTCCGACCTTTGCGGGACCGGTAAGTCCCCATTGAAAATGTCAATCCCCATTCCCATTTGAGCCCCCATAAGGTTCAATGGGAATGGGGAGGGTGCTAATAACGGTACCGTAAATTATGGTACCGTTATTAGCTCTGAAGTCCCTTTGCGGGTCCCGTCCTTAACGCCTGGTAAAACCAGGCGTTAAGGATGGACTCCTTAACGCCTGGTAAAACCAGGCGTTAAGGATGGACCCGCAAAGGGACTTCAGAATAGGGCGCAAAGGGATTACCGGCATCGGTGTCATTACCGGTGCCCGGTATCCCTTTGCGCCCTACTTGTAATGAGGCCCACTCTTTCGAGCACCAGCTACATTTAAAATATTTGAAGAGAGGGTCCCAATAATGCCCCTCCTCACCCCTAGATTCATGATGGGATGAAGAGCCAGAAACGCTTGCAACCACCCATCTTATTTCGGACGAATTCCAAGTGCACCAATGGCTGACCAAATCCAGTACACGTCTTCACAGGTATAGGGGAAGAAACAGAGATCGTGAATGGAAATACCTTGATGGACAGTCTTGATTATGCACCAAGAAGCCACTATGCTGACTTCATTAGTGACACCACGACATAGGAACGTTAAACATGACGCACACTCACAGCCCTGCACCGCATTGCATGAACACACATTTGCATACACGAAGAACATGCTTATACAGTTCTATAGCTAGAGGACGGATACATATACATACTGTCAAACCTTTTATTATTTTTCTCATTAGCCAAATGCAGTAACACAGAACCGCAAGGCAACAAGAGATCCAGAGCAAGCTTGCAGATGCTTAAAGCCAATAAGCCTATGGAACTACAGGAGTATATGTGAAGCCTGGTAGGACAATGTGTGACTAACTTATAGATTACTTAGAATAACACGAGCATGTAGATGTCATATTATATAACTAAGGAAAATTACAGAAGGCCTTAAGCCAAAGAGCATGAGACGAGAAAAGCTGATCCAGACTGCACACAGAGCTCCAAACTTTAGACGACTAGGGACCAGCTGCAGATAAATCAAATAAATCCTCATAAGTGCAGACTCAAGAGCTAGATTTTGTGTTCTCCAAGCACGTGATGCAGCCGAGCCAGACAATGGGAATTCACCCGTGGTGAGAAAGCAGAGCCTATCCCAGCAAACCAGATGAGGAATGAAACAAGTGCTGCAAACATAAGAGCGCAATCTCATAGGCAAGGGTGGTATACTACCAGTTACAATACATACACATAATCGTTCACATCACCTTGAAGAGATGCACAGAGAGCTGAGAACTGAATCTAGTCCCAGGCCTGGGGAGATCAGCTCTAGCCAATCACGACATTGAAAATCAGGGGTGGATGGTAAGGGGCAAGAACCAATGGTAAGCCCATTACTCTGCAACAATGTAAGAGATAGTTTCTTGGGGATAGGACAGGGCAGCCACCTAACTTGCAAGGACCAGTAGAATAACCTCTATAGGGTACTTCCATACATGTTACCACTCTCGATACCCAATCATTTGTGGTGATAGATTTTTTGGGGAAGGGCCAGGGATGATGTAATTTAACCTCAAAACAGGAGCGCACACTATGGAATACTGAGAAGCACTGGAGAACCTTGATGGTCTTGTATGATCCCTGTTGGTTTTTGTAATAAACTGCAGTTCTAACTTGCCGTTGGCTGAGTCCTCTGTATATTCAGGGCAAGGGTGTTGCGCCGTTGAGAGTCAGACGGACCCCCAGATGACCTCTGGCATACTTGGGAGAAATTACCTCAACATATCCGTTCCTTTACGTGTAACAAAACGTCTTTAGTGCATGACATTTCTCAGTGGACCGACACAATCTTAGATACTGAATTCCCCAAAGGGATGTCATTCGAAAATATTAGAATCACTAAAAATACTAGCATTAAATACCCACGGATTCAAAAATCTGATCAGCAATTTTAGGGATTTGCTGAAATTGCAGGAATATCTATGCACATTGTTTGAAATCAATAACATTCTCTCTGTCTTACAATCTAGTGAAAGCAGGAAAGTCCACTGCTGCTATCCCCCAAAGCACAAGACCCACCTCTCCTAAGTAGGGAATGTTCATGATGCCCTGAATGATGACATCCTCTGGCTTTTGTGTAAAAATGCTGTAGCTTCTTGCTATTTTGTGAGAATCATGAAGAACTCTCGTCAAGAGGGTGTAGATTTGGGCGCTTTAATAAAATCTTGAATGTCCCATCACCCAGTGCTTTGGCATTCAGTGTGAATCTTAATCTTCTTGTGGTGTACTGTGAGCAGCATTTGTTTTTTGAGCCCAAAATATCTGTGGAATCTTTCTGGCTGGGCCTGACTCCCAGGATGTTGGTGCATCTTAGTGGGCAGCACACGCTTGTGTACACCACCACCATCACCAAATGCAGGCACAATCATGTTTCATTACGGCTACGGTAATACTAGGAAATTGTCCCGAGCCTATCAGCGACGAGAGTCACAGAACAAACGGGTAGCGGACTCCAGAGCATCCATGCCAGCGACGGTCTGCGCTGCATGATAGTTATGGGAGCACTTTGACATTTGCAGCTTATTGCTTCCAAAAACAGCAATGCGCTACTTCAAATTAAAGCAATATCATTTTTAATAATGAAATATCTTAGAAAATGTCCTTCAGGAATCTAGCCCTAATTACAAATGTAAGGCATGTGGCCTAGGGAAGGACAAGCAAACTCACCCCAGGGTTCCTGTATTGAAAGCGTTTTAGCTGCTTGTTAAAATCTATTTCTTAGGTACCGAGAGTGGAATGTAACACCTTTTAATAATTTATTTGGCTTCATTCTGAATTATAATAGCACATCCAAGTCTAAGCTGCTGCTTTTTCTGCGGCCACTGCCCGGGAAAGGAAATGCTTTACCATATTAGATACATTTTGTTTCTTCAGAGAAGGTTGCCACACTGAGTTACAGCACTGAGTGTATCCCCCTGCCTCCAAGCTATGTTTTGATGTGTTCTTAACTCGTCGCAAGTATTTTGTCTCGTCCCAAAAATGTGTCTCACTCGGTTACAGGCACTGAATGACCCACTCTCCCTCTCAACAATTAAACAATTATATACTTTTTGTTTTTGCTCGTCACCAGTATTTCGTGTCATCACACACAGATGGCGAACATATTTTCAGGGACAAAGGGCCTGATTTATGGAACGTTTAGCGTGGTGCAAAGTGACTTTGCACTACCAGCAAACATGTTGAACCGGGCCTAATTCACAGAGCGGTGCAAAGTGTATCTTTGCGGAACAAAGTCACTTTTCACTGCAAAAGTACTCCTTGCACCTTGCTAAATGGGCCTAAATCGCAAATAGAGTACTATGTCTGCGCTACTTAGTGCTTTTTTTTGTTTGTTATTTAGGCCCATTTAGCACAGTGCAAAGAGTACTTTTGCAGTGAAAAGTGACTTTGTTCTGCAAAGATACACTTTGCACCGCTCTGTGAATTAGGCCCAGTTCAACGTGTTTGTTGGCAGTGGAAAGTCGCTTTGACGCGCTAAATGATCCAGGATTTAGGCCCTCAATGTATTCCCCTGCGTCCAAATAATTGCTGGCTGTTATCTGCTGCTTTCGCCAGGCATTTTCTTGAAACTCCCTAGTGACTGACAAGAAAGGCTACATGCAAGTATGGCATGCAACTGATGCAAGGTGGACACTGAGATTTTATTTTCCCCCTAGTAATCACAAAAATGTGGCCTATCCTATGCCAGTGTGCTTCCTCTCCCTGAACGAAATCTTATCACAATTTTCTCAATCGATTGCAATTTCAATTGCTTTGGCAACCGCTTTCCTCTGCCTACGATTCTGATCACAAACTCTAACCGTGCATGCCTTATTTATAGCCTTTAAGGCCAAATTCAAATAAAACAATTTGCCCCAACCCTGAAAGAAGCTTGGGAGAATTGGATTTGGCCAAAGCTTGCAGTATGCGGGTGATTCAGGATTTAGCTGCATACCGACTATGAATTAAACCAAAATGGGGCCATTCTCAGCACTCGAGTACTCAGCATTACACTATCTAGTCCTTATTGACCCAGTGATGAATGTCATGCTGGTTACACCCTGCCCACTTTAGAAATATCAGTGCCTCTGATAAGAAGAGGTTGGTATTGTTCATGTACAGAAAGAAAGCTTAAATGCTGCCATGAGGTTGGAAGACCACAACACACCCACAAGTGTAATACAAATGTTTTATTCTGGTGTTCCAAAGGAAAGGAACAGAGAGTAGCAAGACGAGCAGGAAGGGCTTGCTGGGCTCGGTCTTTCAAATTCTCCAAAACCACAAAACAGGTGCTGCCATAAGGGACCTTCCTTACGAGCTTGAGGAAAAGGAAGGGCTGGAGAGTCCCCTACTTTCTCTAGGCGGGTCCCTCACATGAGCTGGATCTGTGGCTCAGTGGACTAATGCATCCACTACAGGGGCCTGTATTTGACCTCATGGTAACAGGTTCAAATCCAAGCAGGTCTACTTAGCCCTTTATCCTTCTGAGGTTGATGCTTTGAGTACCATTCAATTTGGTAACAATAAACATCTGTTATCTGTCAATAGCACCAAAATACCCCTCTTGGGGTGAACATGTGCTCTACAATTACATTTGTTATGTTATCAGTAGTGCTCTAAGCTTGAGATGCATGTAAAACGGGTATGTTTTTTTGTGTGAATGATAACTCAGGATTCATGAATCATTATTGCATGGGCTATCAGACGGTTCCCTAACACGAGTACCACTGTATATGTTCTTCCTTTTAGGGATTCAGTAAATCGGTTGTTGCTGTGAGCTTCGCTTTGAGCTCCCACCCAACCATACACATTACTATAGAACAGGCCAGAGAACATAGCTTCCTCCAGTCACCTCTGTAAATTCGAGTTAATATATAAGATTTCTCATAGTAATCCACAAGGCAATTATCAAATTGCACTAATTAACCAAATGCAACATTTGTCCGGCATTTCCAAACACAAGGAACAAAGATCTAGGTATGACCTAGCCACATATGTGTTTATTCTAATGTAAACATGGTTGATCCATACATTGGCAAGCACAACACTGGCAATTTTTTGCATCATGCATGTCACTGGGGGAATGGTTCCGCCAATATCACTTTTCCCATCTATCTTCTTACTTCTATACCCTGCCACACTAATCAGAACGTAATGTTTGGCCTCATGAGAAAGCATGAAATTGCCTGCACAAGCTAATGTAAACTGCTCATCTGTATCTCAGAAAATCCCACTACAACGCAGTGTAGAACGTTCTCAAGCCGCCACCTTTTTCCACCTTTAAATGCAATTTGAGATGAATCATGCATTTAGCAGTTTATTTAATGTATACAAATGATATGTCAAATTCATGTATACTAATGAAGGCCTTTCTTCCAGCTTGTTTGTTAATCTGTTTAACGTTTACTTGTGTTATGATTACATGTCACTTTGGACAATGTACTGATATGTTTAGAATATTTGTACCGTAGATACTTGCTGAATTTATGATATATGTTTTTAATCCATTCAAACACATCCCTGAAGAAGAGCCAAACTTGAAACACATGTTGGCGTATTGCTTGCAAACTAAGAAATAGTCATTGGCTATTTTTTTGCAAACAAAGAAACTGTTTAAAGAATCTTTTTTATTTATAACTCATCCAATACACATTTGAGTGTTTGCTGTTATGAGTACATGAGTATTTTTTTTTTTGGTGTGAGGCACACTTTGAGACTCAGTGCGTGTTTTGTACTGTTTATTTTGTTTTGAGTGATGTTTGGGAAGTGTCCCCATCAGTCGCAACTGTTAAAGATTAATTCTCAGCAATAATTATCTTGCAGCCAGCCATCCTGTCATCACATATGTCTCGTGTGAGGAAGGGAGAACAAGAGAGATCATCAGCTGGCTCTAGGGTTTAATTCATTTATTTCCTTCTCTGCATAGCTAAAAAGGAAAGGAACCCTCCCATGCACACATCATGGGCTTTATAAACTGAAAATGAATTGTGCAACAATGTATGCAAATGTGGACTTTACATATTTAACACATGTTCATTGGTCCTTCTACTACGGGGTCAAACTATCATTGCCTCCCCATAGGTCAAAATCACTTCCTGCTCAGGATGACTTTGCTTTTATCCAAATTAGAAAATGGCAGCTTTAAACACATGACACCTTATTCAAATTTGCAAATCTAGGTACTTTTTCAAGTTTCCAATAAACATGAAACAGTTTGCAACTTTGAGAAATAGTTTAAAAGCATGTTGGGATGACGCAGGCCCTCAGACGCCTTAGAACACTATACCCAGAACATAGATAAGTTATCCTGCTTTCTGTTGGGTAATCCAGAATTTTATCTCATTTTAACCCACTGTCAGATTTTATTTATAGAGAATCTTTCAACATCACTGTTTAGAAACTGTAAATGTCTACCATTTAAACTGCAGAATCACCTCATACTAGCTTCTGTTCAGCTGGATTCCCATTTCTGCACACAACACTTCATTTACATGTTCCTCAGGGTTTCCTTGTGGCTGCTAAATACTTTTAAACTCCCATCAGACTAAAAACGATTTATTTATTTGCAAAGCAACTTTGGGGTCCATTTTAACATGATGAATGTCTACTGAATGTGAATAACCTTCTTCATATTTAAACATAGTGTGACCTAATGTCTTTATGTTATGTTTGTTTGTACAAAATGTAATCACACTTTTTATATCCTATGCTATTCTAAATAAATGTGCTCAGTGACCCCTATTTCCAATGTACTTTTACCTTGAATAAGGGCAACCTAACGTATCTAAATAGACGAGAATCCTGATTTCTACTATGTTGGACAGGAGAGTGACATAGTGGCCCTAATTACCATATATGCCCGTCTACCATAGGAAGGAGGGTGGGGTAAAGACCTCTTCTACACAACTGTGACTCCAAATTATCTACTGTCCCATGTATTTAGTGCAGGCTTTAGGTTTATTCCCACTATTTTAAATAAGCTTGAGATACATTCTCTAGAGCCCTACAGTAGGATTAGGAGAAATGCTCATAGGGCAGGGTTACTCTCAGTAAAACAGTGGATGAAAGGAGAGATAATGTAAAAGTCTGGGTGGAGGCCTACATGAAAGGACTGGTGCTCTAGAGTTCCCATCGCTATTTTGGTTTAAATTACTTAGGGCCTCATTACGACCCAGGCGCTAATGGGTTAATGGCGCCGTAAAAGGCTGCAGCGCCGTTAACCTATTAGTGCCTAATTACGAGGTCCCTTTGCGGGACCCGACCTTAACGGCTGGTTTAACCAGCCGTTAAAGTAGGGACCCGCAAAAGGACCTTGGTGCTAAGTACGGTGCCGCAATTTGCGGCACCGTACTTAGCGCCTTCCCTTTTCCCATTGAGCCCTATGGGGCAAAAATGGGAATGGGGAAGGGCCATGGCAGCATGGGGAATTACCGCCCCGCCAACCTCGGAATGGGGTGGTAATTCCCCATTCCGCCATGGCGGAGTCGGTAAGTTACTGGCATGGACCATGGTGCTATTAGCACCATGGTCCAACGCCTGGGTCATAATGAGGCCCTTAGTGTCCTCCCAGAAAGTCACTCACTTTCACAGGGAGTTTAGATTGTCCCTCTACAGATGTTTGTCTTCACCCACCTTTGTCCTGGGCTGTTGTGCTTTTGTCTCTGGCAATACCTTGGTCTTTGTTTTTATCATTGTGTCTTTGACTTTTTCTCTTGCCATTCTCTTCTCAGGCCAAGCTTCCCTCACTGTCTCCAGGAGGGAGAAAGGAACTGAGAAGCCATGTATTCAAACCCTTTTGCCCAAAGGGGTTTATTTGCTGCAAGTGTGCGTACGGGTAGGTATTCACCTTCCGCCCTCTCCCCCAACCCCATGTGTATTTTCAGGTAGGATTTCCTCACCCCTACCTGTGTTAACATAAGTCAGCAAAGCTTCCTAATTCGAGCTATGACCTCCAGGATCTAAGGTAGCACTCCCTAGCTGGTGGTTCTTTGACTTGTCTTCTCATATTTAAGCTCCTGTCAGCCTTTGGTCCAGGTTCTCAGCAGCTCTTGACTACAGCCTCTCTCCTCTTAACCTGGTCTAATCTTGCTTGGGGTCTCAGAAGGCACTGACTCACTCATCTAGTAAGTTCCTTCTGGCTCAGACAACTCGGGTTCAAGCTCTCCTGTTCTCCCTCACAGATTTCACTCTCTGAATCGCACATCTCTCTACTTAATAATTAATTAATTAATTAATTAATCTTTTATAGCGCACTTAATCCCAGAGACCAGTCTCTAAGTGCTGCACCGGGATTCAAACCTGTGTTGCGCTGCTTTGTCTTGTTTCCAAGATAAACACATTGCCCTGAGCTATCCTCTCAGCCCAAAATGGGTACTTGGGTATACTTGAATAACCATTTTAACAACACCCTCCAAGCTAGCTAGCCTGTGTATCTTTTTAGGTAGAGATTGATTCCAAGCTAGCCAGCTTCTGCCTCTTTTTAGACAGGATTGATTTCTTGATTGATCTAATGAGCAATCTGATTTCAGGGTCAATTCTCCAATCATTATATAGGTTTGTGGTTAGACTAATACATCTACTACTGGGATCCATGTTAGGCTTCTTGGTCACAAGCTTGAAGCTGGGCTGCGCCACTCAGTCCTTCATCCTTCTGAAGGTGATACAATGAGTACCATTGAGGTGAGTAACAATTAACATCTGTTATCTGACCCTACAGCTAAGATACCCCACTGAAGGTGAACATATGCTCTACATATACACCTTTAATGTTATAGGATCACTACCCTTGAACATTATTGGTCAAAATTGTTAAGACTCCTCTGAATATTTTTGGCTGCGATTTCCACTCACTCCAAGGTGTTGGCGCCTTTTAAAAAAAATAGGGTTTAACACTGCCCAGGTCCCGTCCAAATATTTATAAAACGCCGGAGCCATGTTGGTGTCTGTCAGGCAGAGCTGTCATGGTGGCCTCCTCATCCTGCCTTTGTTGTCATGCTCAGCAATAAGTGACTTCTGGTTTCTGTGCATTCACACTCAGTAGGTTGTTCGTCTAGGGCTTAAGTGGGACTTGGCGTGAGTGAGTGATTTCAGATATGCTAAATTAACAACTATTGGCAAAAAGTCTCATATCATGTCAGTCCGGTCGAACCCACTTGGGCAGTTCAGCACCAAAATGCTAGGCAAATTGCCTCTGAATCAAAGTACCAACAGCAACCCCAGACACATGTTTCAGACTTTTTGGGCCACATCAGGGAGGTAAAACTGTGTCTCTCTAAGCAAGGGGGCCACATTTGTGTTACGCTGGGCAACTTAGGATAAAACATCAACTCCCTAAACATTAACAAAAATGCCTGGGAGTCATTCTACCAAAAGCAAAGATGGCTAAATAAAATGTTCAATGGGAAGTTACCCGCTCATGAGTGTCTGCAACCACACTTTAGCTCACGTATCTTTCACAGAGAAAACATACCATTTGCATATCAGTCTGGTCCCACCCACCGGGGAAGTCCCACACCAAAATGCTAGGTACATTCATCTGAAAAAGAGTACGAAAAGCAACCCCAGACACATGTTTCAGTGAGGTGACGCTGTGCCTCTCTAAGCACAGTGAGCAGGGAGTCCATATCTGGATTACCCTGGGTAACTTAGGGTAAAACACCAAGGGGCTAATTATAGGTATGCCGGTCCGGAAACAATCAATGCTGGTAAGCTTACCCACACCATTGTTTCCAGATCGGCATAATATAGGTCTGCCTTCCGGAGCTGCCTTGCCCAACAGGTCTGACCCTGCCGGGCACAGTGGCCACAGTAGGCAGACCATCATGGAAGCACAGACACTGTCAGCAACAATGCCGGTGCTTCTGTGGTCCCCACTCCCATAGAGATCTATGGAATGGGGACTTACAATTTACCGGTGCCTGACTTTCCGGGCTGCCGGGGTTGTTATCCCACAGTGGCACCAGGAAGTCAGGCGCCGGTAAATATTTACGGGTCCGGTGGCAACCCGCCCGTATCATCGGCACAGTTACAGCTGGACCCACAACGAGCCCCTAAGTCTCTAAACATTTACAAAAAGGGCTACGAGTCCCACTACCAAGAACAAACATGGGCAAATAACTTATTCAATGGAAAGGTACCCATTTGGGAGGGTCTACAACCATGGTTTTGCTCACTGTGCCTTTCACAGAAGAGAAATATTTATTTACATATCAGACTGGTCCCACCCACTTGGGCAGTGCAGCAACGAAATGCTAGGCAAATGGATTGTTAAGGGTGCAGTGAGCATAAATGTGGTTGTAGACCCTCCTGAGTTAAAGAAATTCCATAGAACAAGTTATCAGATCCATATTAGTTCTCAGTAGAGGGGCTTTCACACTATTTTGCTTTGCCATTGGATACACTTGGGGAAACAGTTCTGTCAGGCTAACTGATATCCACAGTGGGGGAACACTGTGTTGCATTCTCAGCAGAAACAGCTATTGGGATCTCTAGCGCCCCAGGAAATATTGGTGCTACTAATTCAGACTGGCTGTCAGAGTCATTACAATCCATCTCTGGCAGCTGAATCTGGCTCTAGATGACTGGCATTGTGTATACTACATTTGAGTGGTGATAGCTCGGATTGTCATTTGGCAGAGGATTTTTCAGTGAGATGTTTCTCCTTTGGCTTGAAGTTCTCCCAACGACAGGCTATTCAGTCTGGCTGGGAGATGTACTTCGTGCTTTGTATTCAAGGTGAAGTAGGTGCATTAACAGGGCCAATCTCTTCTTCTACTCTATAGATGGGACTACTTGGTGGTTGACAGTTAAGAAGGGAAGGCTCTGATTCCGTCCTGTCAACTCCCTTACTCTTGCTTCGGAACATAGTCTTCAGATCAATACTCTGTCTTCCGGCATCTGAGGCTGATACTTATCTTTTTGCAATACCCGCTTTTATTGTTTCCAGCATTTCTTTCAGAAGAAGCAGCAGAAAAGTGGTAGGCTTCATCCAGTCGCTGTTTGAGTTGCTGTGCTCACTTCATATGGGACTCAAGGACTCAAGTCTTCAAGCAATTTGCCCTCTCTTCCAAATATGAGGCGGTAAGAACCACTCAAGTCATTTAGATGTGAAATTATAAGCATGAAACCAAGTAGCAACATTTTGAATCCATCTTATATTTTGTTCTGGTTGCTGGTGCTGGATGTGTCCAAGAGTGCCTTGTTGATTTGAGTAGCTTGAGCATCTCCTTCGGGGGAGCCAGGAGGGAAAATGAAGTTGTTGATTTCTTTATTTCCACTAGCTTCAGTATCTGCTTGACAAGATTAGACTCCAAATCTGAGAGCTGCAAGAATGAATGCATGCTGGTCATCCATAGTGCACAAAGTATTTCTCCCACTGGGCTTTTGCCCACAGTGGAAGCTGTGTGGCCTTTCATGGGAAACGCTTGGACCAACCTGTTACAACCAAGGTGTTCTGCATTCCTTTCATGTACATCATTATGCATAGGCAATTGATGCTGACCAGATCTAGTTCTCCACTATTCTTAAGGAAACACATGTAGACTTCTGGCGTAGCTTCTATTTTTCTTGTTATGCCACATTCACATCATCATCATTTGCAATATGCATCCACATCTCACCCTAAGTTTGGTCAACTGAACATTGAACATTCTTCTTCCCAGTTCCTGAGTCATCTCAATAAATAGTTGTCCACTATGGTCATGCAGAAAATACAGTACTTATTTCCTAAACTGTGATGGTATCATCAGCCTGGTAAGTGTGTCTACCTTGTGCAGAACTATTTACTATGATTTTCTTCTACGTTCTCAGGAGAATGCAGGCACCTGGATCAACACAGTTCATATCAGGTAACTGGACTCCTCCATCTTTGGTTTTTATGACTTCTTACAAGCTGAGATCTGCCATTTGCGATGTGAAAACTTTGTCTTTGGTTCAGCTGGGCTTCTGACTGGTCTTCAGCCTCATAGTATTACAGTACTGAAGTGGGAGAATGGAAGACCAGGCTCCCGTCCTTCACCTCTCGAGCTTGGCCTAAAGGTTCACGGCCCAAGCACCCGCCACGAGAAGAGTTTGCCCATCTACCAGACGACCAGATACCTTGGTACAGGAACATACGGATGTGTCCATCTGCCTGCCCAGCAGCCCGCCCCGCCCATGCCGATGCCTGCGGCACGGACCAACTAGACTAAAATCTACACGTCGTTAGAGATGCCATGACGACCTAGACAACGGGAAGCACATCTGTACAAATATACACACTGAACATTCCCACACCGATCTACATGAAGAATATACTCAGTGCTATGACGTAGGCGACAGGCATATTCACGGACATGCATCTTTATTATTTTTACATAGGCTTTCAGAATGCAGAAACGCAAGACGCATCATGAACTCATCTACAAAGCTTGCTCACGCTTCTCTTGAAACCAGTTACCACCATGAGAAGTGTAATGAAGACACGATACTGGTCATGGAATTATATGCTACTATAACCTAAAGCACCTATGCACCAAACGGACCACTTATGCACCAGGCCCAAGTAGGCCTCAAACAAGAGCTCCCGTGGACATTAACAAAGCAAGAGTCAAGTTGCTGATCCTGCAGAAAGAGCCGGGTGGAACAACCAGCCAAGGTCGCAATGTTGCAAACCCACATTCCAAGAGCAAAGCATCAAAGGCACGATGTTGCAACCTCGCGCTCCGCGCACCAACGTTAAGGTCACACCTGCAAATTAAACCAGACACACAGTGGAAAAGCAATATTAATTATGCAGAATTCTGCCTCAAACACGGTCCCTCCCCACGTGACCAAGTCGAACCTGACGAGGTGCCAAACCCAGGAGAAAAGAGGCGTCTGGATCCCTCGCTACGAGACACAGGCAGATACACTTGAAAGGCAATGGACATCTGCGACAGTGGGAGCGGGCAGCCTTCCAGCTATGAATAAACCCTCACATTGTCTGCACGTACCCATAATGAAACATTGTTGCAAATTGCAGGTACACCGAGAGCTGGGAACGGCGGTGGTCCCAGGCTGGGAGGCTCACGGGCGCACCAATCAGAACATGGGGCTCCTATCACTGACGACAGTAATATTAACCAATCCTCAGGAGTCTTCATGTAACAATTCTCATGTATCTAATTGTAGGGACGACCCAGATATATCACCTGACTACCCTTGTCCACTAACATTGTTCTCTATATGTGTGCTATACTAACCCTACCACTCGAGCAACCAATTAAGAGTGGCGATAGGTTTTTGTTAACTTTCTGAAGTGACGCAAGTAGCGCGTCATAATACAGTAAAAAGGGCCTGCGAGCCCCACGATTGTGTGTGTGTCAGGACGGACGCGTACGCTCCTTGACCCATCCCTGCCGTTTTATCTAATAAACAGCAGAGTCACCTTGCTCCTTGTGTGTGTCTCATACTCTATCTCATCTGGGATATACACGGGAGGAGTTGGGGCCTCCCTGCCTGGAGGTCTGCGGACGGCCCGGCCGACCCCGGCAGAATTTCCCCCCGACAAGTTGGAGGCACTGCTGAGATCTGTTTAAGATTTTATTATTTTTTTTTTACTTTTTCCAGGCACTCCCGTTGCGAGGAGGCCCGGCGGCGCGGCCCCCTCTGCCGTTGTCCCCTTCTGAGGACTACAGGACCATCGCGGAGCTGCGAGAAGACCGGACAGCGCAATCCGGATATTGGCCCTCGGGAGCCGGTTGAGAAGTATCCCGCCCGCGTTTGGCGAGTGTCCAGACGTGGTCCAGACGAGGGGAGGTGGCGAGCCGCTTGGAGGGGTGCACGCAGTCGAGCGGCCCTGCATCGAGAGAACTTGGTGAGCATGACACGCACAACAAGCAATGTGAAATTGTGAGGGAGGGGGAGGAAGTAAATAAGGGAGGAGGGAGGTGTTGTACATATGCACGGCGAAGGTCTAACAACTTAGTGTTGCCAATGGAATGAATGGTAGCGAAACGAGTGCGAGAGCAGTCAGCTACGTTATGCGGAAGAGGGGGGCGGAGCACGAAAACATCACGTGCGGCCGCTCGTAAGACACTGATTGGCCTAAATCGCGACTACGTGTAAGGGTGGGTGTGTGTGGTTTCCTACGATTTGGCATTTATTGATCAATGAGTAGACGAGGATCCCTATTGTTCGAGCAAGAAACTCGATAGGTAGATGACGTTTCCCTGTAGGCGGTAGCTAGTTGCCTAGTTGCCCAATACGGAAGATAATTGGCTGGTTAAGCCCTCCTGTTGAGGGGCGTATCACACGCGAGGCGACGCAGTGTGCGCAGTCCGATTATATTATTGATTTGATTACCTTGTTCCAGGAGTGACAGGAAGACAGCTGTAGGGTTAGCGGGGGTAGGTCGCAAGTGTATTTTGAACTTAAAGAACATATGAAGAATGTACCAGTAGCTCGAAGAAATCGGTGACGTCACCAGTAGGGCTTTAATAGGATATCGCGAGCACGAGGAACTTTGGTTTTGAGAGTAGTGGGGAAGAGAAATATGATAAGGGAGCGGACACGGAGATAAACGATAAACGAGTGGATCGGGAAAAGGAGAAGGGGAGAGAGGCGTGGCTGCGCACGGAGAACGCCGGCCACGGCAAGTGTAAAAGGGGGAAGAGACGGGGAAACAGGACGACTGTATAAGAGCGTCGTAAAGGGTACGCAGCCGCAGGGGGCTGCGTGCGCTTCGGCCGCAGGGGGCCGTAAGGGAAGGATTATACAAAATAAAATCATACACATATATACATATTTTATTTTTTTTTTTAAATAATTTTTTAGTGCATAATCTGTCAAAGGATTGTCGTAAGTCCCCACATTTGCGGGGCTAGGTAAACAATATAAGGTTGTATATTGTAAACTGCTAGTGAGGGGAAGGGTAACAAGTGGAGCGCCACTATGTCACACGGGACAGGGTCGGGAGGGTGGGGGAACACCCTCACTACCCCACTACAACACATATGCACCACACTGCCACCCCATAGGGAGAAATTAATTAAGTACAGCATAGAGTGGACCCAGGGGACGGATAACAAAATGTTAACACCATGGCCGCCTAATGGTAGTTTCGATCCATATTTCCAACATTCACTGCTAAACCATCTGCAGAATACATACAAGGGGAAGAAGTTGGCAAACCATGTGGAGGTGTTTAACTTATGGAGGATGTTCCAGGGGTCCCGACCAGGACCAAATGGAATGTTCACTATGGGGGAAACACCGGAAGAAAAGGAGATTAAGAAAGAAGGAGAGGATGGGAAAAAGGGGCGTGAAGGCACAAAGAATACAGGGAACGGAGGAGAGGGAGGAGAAAAGATTGATAAATCAGAGGACATAAAGAAGGAACCAAGCAACGAGAT
Organism: Ambystoma mexicanum; assembly: GCF_040938575.1. Classification (NCBI taxonomy): domain Eukaryota; kingdom Metazoa; phylum Chordata; class Amphibia; order Caudata; family Ambystomatidae; genus Ambystoma; species Ambystoma mexicanum. Next base: position 1,102,065,703 of record NC_090930.1, on the reverse strand, counting down.
ACCCATAACACCGGGAGTGAAAACAGAGGGAGGAGGGTTGTACCCTTTAAGAGAATTAGGAGAAATAGAAGGACAGTTAAGGGCGGCTGAAGGATACTCGAACCCGGCATACAGCCCTCCACCATATGTGGCTCATAGGAAGATACCAGTGGGGGAGGGGAGGATTGGAGAAGAACAGACTGTAGAGATAGGAAATGATGAGTGGGTAGCTGCACAAATATTATTAAAATTACGAGGTTCACTAACTGGAGAAGAGAGGGAGGTAGTAAAGAGAACAGACGAGGATAGTGCAAGAGAGAGTGAAATGAGGGGGGAGGAGCTATTACGGCAAAGGGAAGAGATTTTGGAGGAAAGATTAGCAAAGCTAAGGGATGAGCAGAATGAATTGATCAAACAGCTTGAGAGGGAGGAAAGAGAGAGAGAGTGAGGAAAAGGAAAGAAGGTAAGAACGAATTGGAAAAATTAAGGGAACGAAATGCAGAGCAAAGGAGAGAAGCTGAAAGGGTAAAAGCAGCAGCAGACAGGGTATCAAGAGTAGTGCTGAGAGAGAAGAAGAAGGAAGAAGAAGAAAAGGAAAAGGAAATGGAAATATGGAAGAGGAGGGTACTATCAGAGACAGCTAAGAAATATGAAGAGGGGAAAGTAATAGAAAGTATAGTAGAAAGAGAAAGGGTGAAATGGGAAAGGAAGAAGGAGGATGAAAGGATACTGGAACAGATGAGCAACGAAGTAATGGAGGAATTGAAAAGGAAAAGGGAGGAAAATAGTAGGGAGATGGAGGAGAGAAGTGAAGGGGAAAGAGAAGGGAGGAGTAGGGAGAGTGAAAAATGGGGGGGATGTATATAGAAGTAGAGAAGTAGCAACAACATCAGCACTAGGGGGAGCAGTCGGTAACAAAGGAAAAGGAGAAATAGACCTAATAGATTTAGAAACCGTAACAATAAAAGGGAAATAGGCAGAGTGGGGGGTACCATTTATGAATGATTTTTGTAGTGAGGAGGAAGAGGGAGTAGAGAGGGAAGGAAGGAAGAGTGAAAGGGAAAGCTTAGATAAGCTATACCTCACTCGAACAAACATAGACTCGCCATGGATCAGTAGGAGAAGGGAGGAACTGGAGAGAAGTGAGGAGGGAGTGAAAGGACTAGTGGAAAGACAAACCCATGAAACCACACCATCACCATCTCCATCACGCCCTCCCCCATCACACCCTACATGCTCAACCACTGCACGCTCGCTGCACAAAATAAAGCTTGCGCCATTCATGGACGAACTGACACCCTATGCATGTCGGCTTAGAGACCTCCCTAGTCGCAGGCAAGACAGACAAATAAACACGCCCGCATTAAACACAGGAAATGACGAAAAGAGGGGAAAGGATGGAGAAGGAGTTAGGAGCAGGGGTAATAAGGACGAGATTGAAGAGGTAAAGGAACAGGAAGAAGAGGAGGGGTGTGAGGACTCGATATTATGGAACATAAAGGGTGACACAAGACACAACTTAATGCCATTGTTGGAGAGAGGAGGGGTTAGACCACAGTACGTCCCTTGGAAGCATACGGATAAAGAAAATATAAAATGTAGGCTCCCATCACTAAGTGGAGGTGCGGGTAAGTGGATATATGAAATGGAAAAACACACCGCAGGACAGAAACTAGCAGTAGGAGACGTGAAGGGCCTGTTAATATCAATATTAGGGGATAGAGCGGATGACATTTGGAAGAGAGCGGGATTCCATGGGGTAACAATAACAAACACATCGCATGATGGGGCACCATTTGCAAACTGCAGACATGCGCTATGGCAGGCACTGAGAGTACAGTACCCAGACACATCAGACATAGGAGCAATTACTTCCCGTAAGATGCGTGAGAATGAGGATCCTGTTGATTATATCCAGGATATCCAAGAGAAGTGGCGCATGGAAACTAGAGAACAATGGGACAAAACACCAGCCATATTTTATCATATACTAGTACAAGGGCTCCCAGAAGGGGTTCAGAAACAACTAAAGAAAGTAGTGGGAATGGAAGCAAAACCATGGCCAGAAATACAACTGACTATAGTACATCATTGCAGGACATGGCAAGGAAAAATGAAACAAAAGGAAGAAGACAGGAAGACAGAAGAGGCTAAACTAGTACAGAAAAAACTTACTAAATATACAATGGAAGGGGCACTAATAACTACGCCCACACCAATGGCCCAAAGCCCCATACAAGTAGTGGCTGCACAAGATCCCGCTCAAATAGCACCTCCACAGACTATAACACAACAAGTCCCGCCACTGCAATTACACGCACCAAACATGGGAGGAGGGTACCCAATGCAAGGAGCTGGGTATTATAGTTATAACAGAGGGAGAGGAGGATTAATGAGAGGGAGAGGATACGGATATAATACCCAACAGCAGGTGGGAGGACTTAGAAATTCCTACCCCACAGGGCAACCAGTATACCAGGATAACACAGGGAGCTTCCCATGGCAAAGCAGGGAACCACCCGTGTGTTGGAGTTGCGGATTATTAGGACACATGTCACGTACGTGTAGGGTCAGGCCAGGTACACCAGCATGGAATGAACAGGCACAACCTAGGACCTCACAAGAACAGCAGGGCATACAACAACAGCAGACGTTACAACAAGGAAGTGACCAACAACAACAATTAACACAACAACAGCCACAACAACAAGTAGCGCTAACACAACAACCCCAAACTCAACAAACGCAATTGGGTAGGGTGACGGTGTTGGGACACAACCCTTACACAGGGAATGGCCAATCATTGTACCCCCAATAGTACAGCCCACAGACGGCCTTGGTGTGTCCCATCCTGTCAGTAACACCTAATAGTGCGGAGGAGCCACGCATAGAGGTAACAATAGGTGACAGAAAATTATCATTCCTTGTTGACACCGGGGCAACCCGGTCTTGCATAAGGGAAGGTAAATTTAAGATGTCAGGCGAAGCCATGAACACCCAAGGATTTTCTGGGGCTAAAGGGTTGGTTCCCTTTACTGATAACTTTCCCTTATCTATTGGAGATTATGATCTGTCGGTTCCACTTTTATATTATAGTGCCTCACCAGTAAATATACTGGGGAGGGACATAATGAACAGGTTGAATATGACGATCTCCTTTACAGAGGATGGCATAATGTGCTCTACTCCAGGGATTAACATGCTCGCAGCACGACAAATTATGCAAGCATACTGTGGACAGACAGCGATTAGGGCGGAGCCAGTAGATGGCGAGCTATTGCAGTATGGAACAGACATGGCATTTGCATGGATGCCAGGGATAGAAGGGAAAATATGGAGAAGGCCAGCAGCCTATCTGTTCCGACCAGAAACACCTGTTAATGAACCAGAAGGAAAGGTGTTTGTAATGGACATTGAGAGCATTATTGCAACAGCTGATTATATTGCTGTGCACGCCCAAGATAAAGAAGGGAGAGCATGGAGGGCAGTGATAGCACTAGCAGAAGGATGTAGGCTGACCCAGGTGTCAGATGAGGAGCTGTTTTCAGAAGAAAAGGAGGAAGGTGAAATGGTGTTCATGATGAGTGTAGAAATATGGTTAAGAGTGGCTCACAAACAAGTAGCACAGAAAATTGCAATGGCACTTGAGGCACCTGCATGCACCCCAGTCCCATTCTTTAAGGAGGATATGTCAAGGGTGCCCAAATCATTATGGACTATTAGCCCTTATGACGTGGGATGCATAAAAAGCATAGGGGGTGTAAGGATAACATTAAAAAAAGGTGACATACTACCAAGAGTGAAACAGTACCCACTGTCAAAAGAGGCAGATGAGGGCATATATGAAACCATAACGGCCCTTATAAACAATGGCATATTGGTCCCCTCAGAGTCACCATGTAACACGGCTGTGTACCCAGTGCGCAAGGCTAAAGGGGGGTCTTGACGCTTCATACAGGACCTCAGGCCCTTGAACAACATAGTGGAAGCAGAGTATCCAGTAACAGCAAACCCGGCCACGATATTATGTGGCATTCCAGCAGAAGCATCACGATTTACAGTGATTGACCTTAAAAATGCTTTTTTCTCAATACCATTACACCCAGACTCACAAGATTTGACAAGCTTCACTTACCGAAATACAAAGTGGAAACATACCAGACTTCCACAGGGGTATTGTGAATCACCCTCAATTTTCAATAGAGTAATACAGATGGATTTGGGTAACGTTGAAGTGGAAAGCACAGTGTTACAGTATGTGGATGAGATAATAATTTGCAGTACAAACGAAAGTAAATGCAGAGAGGACTCGTTAAAAATGTTGACGATATTGGCTGAAAAAGGGTACAAGGTAGACATGGAAAAGATACAATACTGTCAGGAACAGGTACTTTACATTGGCCAACTGATATCCCAACATGGAAGAAGGATTGCACCACAAAGAGCACAGGCCATTTCAAACACTCCAATGCCACAGACTGTGAGAGAACTGCAGCAATTTCTGGGGCTGTGCAACTACTGTAGAGCATGGGTGTTTGATTACAGTTCATACATAGGACCCCTGCTTGAGGGTTTGAAGGAAGCAAATAAAGGGGAGAAAAAGTTGGGGTGGACTATGGAAATGAGGGAGGCCTTTGACGAATTGAAAGACGCGATATCAACTGCTCCAGTACTGGCATCCCCAGACTATGAGCGACGATTTTTCATATTTTCACATTGCGACTCAGCAGTGATGAAAGCAGTATTGGCCCAAAAAACTAGCATGGGCTATAAACCGGTAGCATTTTACAGCGGCCACTTAGACCCTGTGATGTTAGGTCACTTCCCTTGCGAACAAGGCCTCGCTGCAGCTGCTTTTGCAGTGGAAAAAGCATCAGCAATAACCATGGGGTGTCCAACTACACTGTTTGTGGAGCATGCACTATTTGCAATACTGAATAAACCCAAGTCCACACTAACAACACAGAGGGCATCAGGTTATGAGATCATTTTGTCTAGAGCTGAACTAGCAATTGTTAGATGTAGCACGGTTAACCCTGCAAGGTTCCTAGCAGAAGTAATTGAGGAGGGAGATTACGCCCATGACTGCACCCAAATAACTGAAATGTACTCATGTACTAGAAAAGTTGGAGAAAACGCACTAGAGGGAGGTGAGCTTTTGTTTATTGATGGGTCATCAACTATGGATCAAGGAGATAGGATACGGAGGACTGGGCAGCAGTGGTAAAAATGATGGAGGCGCCGGTGTGTGTGGCTATGAAATGTGTACAATTACCACAGCATTACTCTGCTCAAGCCGCGGAACTGGTTGCACTAATATTGGCATTAAAGGAAAGTTTTGACAAACGAGTAACCATATATTCCGACAGTGCATATGTTACATCCACTGTCCACTCAGGGCTATCAAAATGGAGAAGAAGAGGGTTTAGGAGAGCTGATGGCACTCCAGTACAACATGCCCTCTTATTGGCTGAACTAATTGAAGTAATAAACGACCCCCAAGAACTAGCCCTAGTCAAATGTACCGCACACACCAATGGTGAAGACCACGTCTCAAAAGGGAATGCAGCAGCAGATGCACATGCGAAATATGCTGCATACTTTGGTGAGATATGGAACCCCACAGACTCACAGAGAGGGAGAGGGAGGGGAATGGCTAGGGAGATGTTGATAAGAGAAGGGTACACCCATCTCCCAGCCACACAGATTATGGAGCTACAAGCGGCTGCACCAATGGCCGAAAAAGAAATATGGGTAAAAAGAGGATGTACAATGTCACCAACCGACGCACTATGGCGCCAGGGTGGCACTGGAAAAGTTGTAATACCATTGGCACTTTTAAACACCGCCCTGAGCCAATTACATCACCCAGCCCATACAGGCAAGGAAATAATTGCAGCACGAATTAGAGAAGATTGGTTCTGTCCCGAGTTAAATTCTCATGTGTCGAATTTTATCAGCAATTGTCTCACATGTCAACAGTTTACGGCCGGTCATACCCTAAAGGTGATAAGAGGTACCATACCCCGGCCAGAGGGACCTTTTCGGCATCTCCATATTGACTATGTTGATATGATCAACATATGTCAAGGTAATAGGTATATGATTGTAGTAGTATGCCCATTTTCTAGGTGGATTGAAGCAGGGCCCTGTTCACACCCAGATGCATTTAGAGCAGCCAAATTCCTAGTAAGGGAGGTCTTCCCCAGGTGGGGAGTGTGCGAGGTTTTAAGGTCAGACAATGGCCCGCATTTCGCAAACGAAATGTTCCAGCATATCACATCCCTACTGAGCATAAAACACAAATTTGCATGTGCATACCACCCACAGGCTAATGGTGTATGTGAACGCCTGAATGGCCTATTGAAGGAGGCAATTGCAAAAATACAACAAACAACAAAGAAAAGCTGGTTGTATTGCCTTCCATTAGCCCTATTTGAATTAAGGAATAGGCCAGGGTCCGACCACCACCTCACCCCTCACGAGGTGGTTACTGGACGTCAAATGCGCCTTCCCCTAACGCCAACGTCAAGGGCATTCACTGACCACGAAAGTTCAGCAAGTGTGTTAGGTGATGAAATGTATCAATATGTGTCTTCTTTGATTACTAGTGTTGTGTTTGTGTCTCAACAGCTCGAGCGTACACGGGGCGGGTCTACCAGCAATCAAGAAGAAGGCGCCAGTACAGAATTGGAAAAGGAGAACTTGTGCAAACTTGCCAAAGGTGACCACGTGCTACTCCGCAATTTCAATAGGAAATGGAACGATAGGAGGTTCACTGGCCCCCATCTGGTAGAGGACGTATCAACAAGAGCAGTAAAACTGAAGGACAAGCGTGCCTGGAATCACCTACATGATGTAAAGATCTACAAACTGCAGACCCGCCCCAGCGCCAACGACAGGTCCATTGGAAGAACAGCAACAACATCCCTGACAGCGGAAGGAAGTTCTACCACAGACAACGACCCAATTGTTCCCTTACCATGTCACTATCCAGCTTCCCCGGAGACAATAACTGACGAAGAAAGGGGTGATCCCCATACTGCCCACCCCATGGTCACACGCTCAAAGAGTAAAAATACTTCCGCCATCTGAGCCCAAACCCCCCGCCCATTGACCCCCAAGTATAGTTATAACTGAACTGAAAGACATTGCCTGCACAAATACACATGTAAACACGTGAATGTTCTCTTTTTTCTCTCGCACATACAGGAACTGCGTATTATTGTATTGTTAAGAAAATATCTGACTAACAAGTTCACTGCCCAGGCGTAGATGGTACTCCCAGACGATGACTACCCAGAAGAATTGTCACACCAATTTGTATACGAAATAAAAAGGCCAACATACCTAAAAAAGAGAAGGGTACGTGTCTACTACACAGCATTCCTCTTGGCCATAGAATATTCCATGCCCCACCTCCGCCAATACTTGCCGGTCCTAAGAGACAGATCGCTTAGAGTAGCGTGGGAACAGCTCTTCGCCTGGGCACTGAATGACTATTTGATAGGGAGAGCTTAAAGGAAACAAAAAACTAACATTAAATAACAAGCATTTTTGAGAATTTTTAGGCGGGCAACTTTAACGTCGCAAGAATACGCTGCCAGGACTGCAGCAAGGTAAGAGCAAAAATGCCGGTGAGAGTAGCATATGTAATAAAAGTAATAGGGATTTTGATGATCACCGGGTTCTTGGCTGCCTCTGTATGGCAGTACAGCTATGCTATTGATTTTATTGCTGCACCCAAACCTAATATACCCCCGTCCCCTGCTGCAACAGGTGTTACGTCAGGTGATAGTAGTAACATTGCACCCAAGCAAGATAGAGTTAAACGCAACACATACTCAGACAATAAAGGTATTGATAATTATATACAAGATTCAGCACACGTCACAAACAACATATGTTACCAACACATGACCCGCATTGGTAAGCAGACAACTGAGGACAGCTGCTACGTTTGCTCATTAATACCATACGCCATGAGTGCTTCACGAACATTTGTTGCCACAGAAATAGATGAAAAGACAGCACAGTGCATAATATACTTGGCACTGTTCCAAACGAAAGGAAGATTTCAAGGGACAGTAGTGCACATGACATGGAAAACACGAGACTCATACCCATATGAAAACAACTTCCTCAAGACCTATTTGAGTTACCACAAGAGCAGTTTACATGCTGAGGCATTCAGATACATAACAAGTGGCCCCGCAAAAGGAGAAACAAAGAAAGTAACACTGCAGTATCTACCATGTGATTGGTACGCCAAAGAAGTTCCGGGTAAACAAGGATGCTGGAGAGGCCGCTGGTGACGATAACAGGAAAGGTGTATCTGGACAACAGCTGGGAGATAGGAGTGATTGGCAGCAACATGGTAACAAAAGAAACTATATCAACTATCGAGGCACACAATCACCGATGTTGGACGACGTGGATCAAGTATGTACCAATGCTCACGTGGGTAGAAACAGATGAAGACCCAATAACAATACTACCGTTGACTGCGCCCAAGGTATGCTACCAGCATAAAGGAGAGGTGGACGTAGGATATAACACCAATTGTGCAAGTGTGATGGAGTTACCTGAGGGGGGAGCAGGAACAGCAGTAATAATGGACCATTATTGGGCTTGTGGAGAAAAGGCGTATCACACGCTGCCCCCTCTGTGGAATGGTGTATGCACGATGGTGCACGTCAATGTACCATCACTAGTGGTACCTAAGAAGCATGTCAATGTGGCGAACTTTCCCAAAATGGATGAAGGGGACAAAAGAAAAAGGAGGTCTGCACCACTTCAGGAGGAGCAAGGGAACAGGACCAACAGCAATGATACTGTCCTAAATAGAAGAAAAAGACAAGGAGAGCCACTGACAGGAAATTACCTGTGGGGAAGGTCGGAAACGGCACTAACCTCAATACCGCCAGAACACAGACTATTCAGCAGAGCAGCAATGTTCTTCTCCTCAATAATACATCCGGGACTGCAGGCTTACGCAAACGCAAAATGGCTCCAAATAACTAGATCGGAACTAATGATGACCATCAATTCTACAGTAAATGGGTTCAACGCAATAAAAGAGGAGCTGCGAGCTATAAGGATGGTAGCACTACAGAACAGATATGTATTGGACCTTCTCACAGCAATGGAAGGAGGAGTTTGTGCAAAGATAGGACAATCATGCTGCACGTTCATACCTGCCAACGATGCTGACAATGGTACACTGACTGAAGCAGTTTCACAATTGGCCCAGATGCACTCCAAAATGATGGATGAAAGTAACGGTGTAAACAAGGATAAGAGCTGGTTCTCACTATTATGGTCATGGATGCCATCCTGGCTGTCAGATGGACTAAAAATAATAGTGGGGTGTACTATTTTGGCTGGAGCTACGCTGATCATAATTAGATTTTGGAAGGCCCGGAAGGCACGTACCACTGACGAGTTGCTCGAAATGGTGGGAATGCACCCCTTGATGCCAGCAGATGACGGCCAACATACAGGTGTGATAATACAGGAGAGGGAGAAGTTGCGCACCCAAATCATCACCAACCATCTAGACCCACCATCAGTGAAGATCGAGAACCCAAGAAACCCCAGGAGCTACATAGGGAAATGGGTATACTGTACTCCTGGAGGAACCTGTGAATATATGTATTGGTCATTCGAAGATCATGTGAATCATTATGGACATCTAGGAGGAATAACTAAGATATGGCGAGTAAGAGGAGATAACGAGAAGGATATGTTTGTGGTCGACAAGTCGACAAGACGGGGGACTGAAGTGGGAGAATGGAAGACCAGGCTCCCGTCCTTCACCTCTCGAGCTTGGCCTAAAGGTTCACGGCCCAAGCACCCGCCACGAGAAGAGTTTGCCCATCTACCAGACGACCAGATACCCTGGTACAGGAACATACGGATGTGTCCATCTGCCTGCCCAGCAGCCCGCCCCGCCCATGCCGATGCCTGCGGCACGGACCAACTAGACTAAAATCTACACGTCGTTAGAGATGCCATGACGACCTAGACAACGGGAAGCACATCTGTACAAATATACACACTGAACATTCCCACACCGATCTACATGAAGAATATACTCAGTGCTATGACGTAGGCGACAGGCATATTCACGGACATGCATCTTTATTATTTTTACATAGGCTTTCAGAATGCAGAAACGCAAGACGCATCATGAACTCATCTACAAAGCTTGCTCACGCTTCTCTTGAAACCAGTTACCACCATGAGAAGTGTAATGAAGACACGATACTGGTCATGGAATTATATGCTACTATAACCTAAAGCACCTATGCACCAAACGGACCACTTATGCACCAGGCCCAAGTAGGCCTCAAACAAGAGCTCCCGTGGACATTAACAAAGCAAGAGTCAAGTTGCTGATCCTGCAGAAAGAGCCAGGTGGAACAACCAGCCAAGGTCGCAATGTTGCAAACCCACATTCCAAGAGCAAAGCATCAAAGGCACGATGTTGCAACCTCGCACTCCGCGCACCAACGTTAAGGTCACACCTGCAAATTAAACCAGACACACAGTGGAAAAGCAATATTAATTATGCAGAATTCTGCCTCAAACACGGTCCCTCCCCACGTGACCAAGCCGTACCTGACGAGGTGCCAAACCCAGGAGAAAAGAGGCGTCTGGATCCCTCGCTACGAGACACAGGCAGATACACTTGAAAGGCAATGGACATCTGCGACAGTGGGAGCGGTCAGCCTTCCAGCTATGAATAAACCCTCACATTGTCTGCACGTACCCATAATGAAACATTGTTGCAAATTGCAGGTACACCGAGAGCTGGGAACGGCGGTGGTCCCAGGCTGGGAGGCTCACGGGCGCACCAATCAGAACATGGGGCTCCTATCACTGACGACAGTAATATTAACCAATCCTCAGGAGTCTTCATGTAACAATTCTCATGTATCTAATTGTAGGGACGACCCAGATATATCACCTGACTACCCTTGTCCACTAACATTGTTCTCTATATGTGTGCTATACTAACCCTACCACTCGAGCAACCAATTAAGAGTGGCGATAGGTTTTTGTTAACTTTCTGAAGTGACGCAAGTAGCGCGTCATAATACAGTAAAAAGGGCCTGCGAGCCCCACGATTGTGTGTGTGTCAGGACGGACGCGTACGCTCCTTGACCCATCCCTGCCATTTTATCTAATAAACAGCAGAGTCACCTTGCTCCTTGTGTGTGTCTCATACTCTATCTCATCTGGGATATACACGGGAGGAGTTGGGGCCTCCCTGCCTGGAGGTCTGTGGACGGCCCGGCCGACCCCGGCAGAATTTCCCCCCGACAGTACACTGTTGATATGCCACTGATGTGCTCTTCGCTTATTACACGGCTCTGAGCTGGTTCTGTACTCCTTTAATAGGGTATCGGCTGATAGCTGCGCATAAGGCTTTGACACCTGATGCTGGCACTTAGGTCCAGTCTAGCTGGTTCTGGGTGTCACTTTCATGTGTTGCTTAGATAAGGCATAAACATCAAAACCGGTACTTTCCAGATGGCCTGTATTGGGAAGTCATACAGGGACAGGGCTGAAAGCCAGCTGTGTCCTGTGGCATCCAGGTTGGCTGACGTCAAAACGAAGGCCAGTGGATTGGTTTCAGTTCTGACAGTGAAGCCCTGCAGAGATAATCATTGAGGTTTTTCCAAACAGTCCATTTTAAGGGCATAAACCCTAGCTTGTGTAATATATTGCATCTTTAAGTGATGCATTGGCCTCAGGTGACAATTGCTTTCAGTGCACGTTAGTCCTTCTAGGCTGGCGTCCACATGCAATACCTCAATCCGATGGGGATTGACAAAAGCTAATATTGGTTCGTCGAATGTTGAATGCCGGTTAGCATTGCACTTTATTTCTGGCACTAGTCTTTTCTCTCACTTTCTTGAGTGGTTCTGCAGAGGGTTTACCATTTTTATTGTTTTTGTTATTGATGGGTCAGGCCCGGTGAGGTCACTGTGTGGCTTCCTGATCTCGGTGAAGCATAGTAAGAATTTAGTTTTGTGGTTAAAGATTAACAGGAAACCTTGGAAGAACTAATTGATATTGATATTTTATTTCGATCGTGCTGCTACACAAGTGTAGCAGAGCAAGACAAGGCAGGGGAGGGAAACAGGGGAGAACAAAACAACAATTTTACCAAGCCCAGTGAAATTAAGAACGCACAATTGCATGGGAGAGGGGAAGGGGAAATGTGCAGGAAAGGGGGGAGAAATGGAAAGTGCAGAGCAAAGGAGAAACAGATAAATATTCATAAATAAATAAATAATAAAGGCAACAAACAGTGATAGTGCAGCCAGCAAGTTGCAAGTGCTGGGTTTAAGGCAGCAGACAGGGTAGGTCTGATAAGTGCAGGAAGAAAAAGGGGGGGGACTGTATGGGTACAGACCAAGACCCCAGAGCAGAGGGTGGCCCGGCAGCAGTGCGGGAGGGTGGCAGGGTGAGCAGGTACCTGGGACCGGAGGACAGAGGGTGTCCAGGTGCACGGTGCCAAGAGAGAACAGATCAGCAGGGGCGAGGGTGAGCAAAGGCAGAACCAAAGAGGAATGTCTTGAGGTGCCTCTGGAACCGGAGATGGTTCTCCTCAGGTTTTAGAGTGGCAGGGAGACTGTTCCAGAGGGAGGCCCCAGACGAAGACAGATATCTACCCCCAGCTCGTTTCTTTGAAAAATCACTGACCCTGAGGGAGTTGGAGGCAGAGGAGCGAAGAGCTCGAGAGGGGAGGTATTTGTGGAGGGATAGCTGAAGGTATTTTGGACCCAGGCCCCAGAAAGCCCTGCAGACAATGCAGACGGTTTGGAATTTAATCTGTGCATCCACTGGGAGCCAATGGAGAGATTTCAGAGCTGAAGAGATACATTACCAGGGCTTGAGGCCAAGGAAAAGTCTTGGGGTCCTGTTCTGGATTAGTTGCAAAGGGCAGAGAGTAGAGGCAGGTAGATTTAGAAAGAGGCTGTTACAATAGTCCAACCCAGAGCTTGGGAGACCATGAGCTTCTGGGTGAAGGAGAGGAAAGGCAGAGTACCTCTGAGGAAGTGCAGTAGGAAGTTTGACCTTTTAGAGACATCAGAGATGTGGGCGGAGAAGGAAAGTGTGGAGTCAAAGATGAACCCGAGGTTCTTAGCCTTGCAGGTGGGGGTAGGAGCAGGGCCAAGGGAGGCCGGCCAGAGAGTGAGGGGAAAGGATGGTGAAGGTGTGCCGATGAGGAGGATCTCCGTCTTGCTGGCATTCAGACAAAGATCATTGGCGGCACACCAATCTTGAATGGCAGTTAGGCAATCAGAGATGAGAGAGCGACAGGAGGTGGCCGATTGCAGCCTGAAAATGAGTTGAGTCTTGTCAGCGTAGCACTGGCAAGAGCTAAGGCAACACCACCGGCAGATACTACTTACTGAATGTAATGATGCTGCGCCAACACATAGTTGGACAGCAAATTTAGTTGGACAGTCTGAATAACAGCAGTGGAATCCTGTGATGATGAGTGCTGGACCACTGCAACTGTTTTATTCCTTCCATTCCCTTCTTGGTATGTCCTGCTTCATGGGTCCAGTACCGGTGCCATCTTACATGTTCAAACTGGAGCTGAGTTGCCCTTTCACTGGCAGGTCTCCAAAGATAACTTGAGAGCCCTTTGGCCGGACGGGATCTAGCATCTTTATAGGCCTCATATGCTGTTTTTTTTCCAAACACAGTGATGTCATCTAGGTAAACTAGCACATCCAAAAGGTTCATGCGTCTGACAGTTTCTTCCATTAAATGTTCTTAGTTAGCATTCACCTCTGATCATGTGTCTGATAGTCTTTTCCATCAAATGTTTGAAAATAGAAAGCACACCAGATATGCTGTGGGGTAAACTATTGAACTTGTAGGGCTGGATTCTGAACCCTTTTCTGGGCACACAGGATGGCCTGCCACAGCGCATCCCTGTCAATTGAACCAAGCAAAATCTGTCTCTTTTTAATTGTCCTTGACATAGAATATACATTATCAATTAAATACATGCATTGCATGCTCTTGCTTGAGTCTGATGGTTTTACTTCACATTGGGAAAATTATCCTTGCCTTTGCTTAGATACCTCTTTTGCCAAAACAGAAAGGAACCCCTTGAAATATGTCTGATAACATGTGGGGAAACAAATAGAAAACAAGAAACAACTAATTACCCAATACAGAAGCGACAGAAATCATTTGCACAACACTTCTCAAAAGCACTAATCTAGTATTCAGCTTGACCCTGACCTCAATGAGTACATTGGGCATACTACACAGATTACATATATCTTATGGCCAGGCCATTTTAGCATGTGTAGAAAGTAAGGTGCCATTTCAAAACCATTGATTCCTATTAAACCTTAAGGCTTCCCCAAATGCAGAATGTGTATAACTTGTAACCATGCCCTCAATGAAACAAAATAGCAAAGGTTTGTAACATACATAATGTGCAACCATTTATTCTATATTTGACAAACTTTCATATGCAAAAGGATTCACATCAGAGTTGTATGTAATACGGATGCCAATTACCCTCCAACCATAAATTGAAACATACATTTTAGGAGAGAACCTCTGACAGTCAGAATTTGTTTGTTGGAGATCAGAACAACCACCAGAGAAAGAGAGGAAAAACTCAAAAGAGAAGAGACACACTCGATTTGCTCAGAGTAAAAGTACAGTCATTGAACTCAATCAAGAACATGAGATAACTGTATTCAAACAAGAACACTAGACATGAAGATGTTCTGATCATGTGTATCCTTCCATATAATTAGCAACCTGCTTGCCTAAAATTGTACTATTTGTGTAATTTGACTTCTGATCTTAGCATTGACAATTTATTGACAATGTATGTATCTAATCCTAGTTCTTAATTAATATAATTTACTCCAATGAAGAAAATACATTGGAGAAAAAGTATGCATTCCTTTCTCTGCACTCTTGGTCAAGAACTATTTACTCATTTAGTACACGTAAGTTATCTTCACTGTATATTTAGCAACCCTAAACCCATGTTATCCAGACCTGATAGTGTCTGATCCTGAGCTACGGTCCCACTTACATAGATGTTTTACTGGCTTACTAATATTGCAGATATCAACACTCTGAACATAAGTGTAGGACAGTCCATTATGGCTTCTGCTCTGGATCTAATGCAAACAAGGGATGATATGTGACTGCCAGATTCATGGCTTCGTATGAAACAGAAACATTGGCCCTCATTACGAGTGAGCCGGTCTGGAAATAAGGTGCCGGTTCGGGACCTGCTCATTCCGTGTTTGCTGTTAGGGGCTGTCATCTACCAGCAGGCCTGGCGTGTCCGTAGTTCCGGCCCCTATCAGCACATAAATCACTGAAGCCCCGACACCGTTAACAGCGGTGCCGGTGCTTCAGAGTTCCCACTCCCAGGGCTCAAGTCGAGGGTACACGCGGGGGGACGGAGTCCATCCACTTATTCAGGGAGTGGACTCTGTCCCCCCCAGCTAAAATGCGAAACATTGAATGTCCTCTTTGAATTCATGATTTTAAGCCGACCTTGGGGATCAAACTACAGTCGTCAGGTTTGCAGGGCAGACAGGACACTTCACCACTTCACTATATAACCTGTTAAACAACAAAACAACTAAAGGTGAACTGCCCATTTCGGTACTGCAAGTCCCAGGGAAACCATTTGTATTGGTTCTTGGAGTTTAAAACATGCACACCTTTTAATGTTTTCAAAAACTCTTAGAAGAAAATATCCTCTCTTAGTTTTGTGTGTGTGTTTATGAAAGGCAAATGCCATTCATCCTGTTCAATTTGGGTGGTTATGCAAAGCCAATTTAATGAAATTTGCATGTTTCACCTTCATATGCTAATTTCTGGTGACGTCACCGCCCATTGCATTTGTTGATGAGTCCCGCCACCTACATTTTTAGGACTTGACCCCTGGGTATTACTGAGATATCAGGCGGTGGAAACGGTAAACCGAGGTTGCCGGTCAGCAACCTCGTAATGAGGGCTATTGACTCTTCTTTATGACGTATTGCCTATATTCACTTTACTGAAACCCCTCGTGGATACACTATAAAGAATCTAAGAATTCAATAAATATCCCCTATTCATTATACTTTACTCATACTTTGTTAGTCTTACTGTTATGTCCAACTGTATGACATTAAGGAGTCTTATAATCTCCAAACCCATAAAGTATAACCATTTTAAGGTATGTGTCAATAATCAGTGCTGCCTAACACTAGATGTCGTGTACACAGTGTCTCAAACCAGGATGAAGCAGTGAATGGACCCTTTTAGTCAGCCTTTCCACACATTGCATAACGCAGGATACTCGGGATAGCAGCATCAGTAGGGCCAGCCCCCTCATTTTCACCCATCAGCCATAAAACAACACCCCACAATGACCATAAGATAAACCCACAACCGTAAGAACGCTGCATCTGGATGGATAACGCAAGACAAAAACTCCATTTAGCATTGAACTCCAATACCAGTCTTCATTAGTCCCAAAACTCTTCTCCTTGCTCAATTAACCAACTCACTGCTTCTTAATTGATCACATTTAAACTGCACACAGAAACCAACATGCACATCAACACTTTCTACCTACTAACACCACACTAGCCTCAATGGATAAATGCCCATGATTACATTATTAGCTCTATCCAATAGCCCCCACACTGCCAGTGGGTTAGTGGCTGACCTGGTGCCACAGCAGTGTCACCTGAAAAATATTGTTATCCCTCTTCCTGATAATACACATATTCAAGTGTTATCATCATTCAGGACTCAGGTACTTCTGGCCTGCAAACCTCTACATTTCTGGTTTCACATATCACTCCTCCTAGCCCCAGTAGCAGACACATCTCTCTCTTTTCTTGCAGAGGAATGCACAATGAAACTTTCAAACATATATAAGTGCAAAAGGCAAGACCTTTATTGACTTATTTACTAACATAAGAGCAGACTGATTAACATGTTCCAGTTCCTCTTTACATAACAACACAACAAACCACATGTCCTGGTTACAATAGAGAGAGGAGGTTAAAGAAGGAGCAAGCCAGGTATGTTGAATGCAGTGGGATTGATCTGCAACTGCTTTCCACGACTGCTGATTGTGGCAAAAGCAATTGAAGGTGACTCTATTTGCCACTGCTCTGTATTGCTCACATGTACCAGGTGTGAGCACCAAGCCTGGAATATAGTGAGGCCTGGCATCATTTTGGCAGAGATGAGAGGCAAGTCAGCCACATCCCTGGCAGGTGGTGGAAGAGGTCTTCTGGTGGCTGAAAGGCAGCACAGAAAAGTACAGCATGTACAAACTTCATGGACTTTGCCCTCTGCAGTCACCACCCTTTCAATGCATGCAGAGCTTCTCTATGTTTTGCAAGGGGGCCCTATCTATTCAGTTGTCATTGATGGAGCTGACTGAGATGTGGTGGTTTCTCTTCAGACACACGTCTAGCAGTGTTAATTATGAGGATTAACCAATCCTACATACATTTGTTAACAATGTAGCTCCAGTCTTTATGATATGTTTTATTAGTCTACTTAGGGCAGTATGAGATCGTAAATATTCAGTCATTAGAGCCCCATGTAATTCAGTTCTTTTAAAGTACTTCAAATTTGTTCCATTCATTACCACTATTATCCATTCCTAAATTTTGAGTGTTACTGAGGATAGCAGGAACTGCTAAATCCCCTGAAGCAGGTTTCTGAAGAGATGCTATGAGGGATTCAACAGCAAAAGAACAACTGATAAATAAATCCATTCTAGACAACCATAAGAAAACATTGGAAGAATTAGAATAAATCATGAAAGAATTGAAAGAATTTGGGTTGAATAAAAAGATCACAACATTGAAAAAAGATGTATTTGCATTCTCGCATGGAAAATTCTATCCTTATACTACTGACAATTACTATCAAGAGTCAACTAATACAGACAATCCCAGAGCACAATATCAACAAGGTTCTAGCTTTCAAACATAGGCGACAGGACAAAACAGAAACAGACCAAGACCAGTGAACTGGAGTTTCTGCAATGCCAGCTCAGACAAAGAAGTCAGAGCTGACCCCTCGAATGAGGGTGCCAATGATCGAGACTAGAAATAAGGAGAGAGGTGCACACTTCCAAGAATGACCCGCTGGCACAATACCTTTTCACCACAGTTCTATTTCATGTTAACGCGGCTGACACAGAGAGAGCTGGCAGAAAATCTCCCCAAGGATCACATGTGGCAGAGGGTGGGGGAGGTTTGCCCCACAAACCATCTAACAGACACTCCCAACAACTACAGACTAATATCAAACATTCCCTTAGCCTACAGAAATCTTGGA
Source organism: Ambystoma mexicanum (assembly GCF_040938575.1). NCBI lineage: Eukaryota > Metazoa > Chordata > Amphibia > Caudata > Ambystomatidae > Ambystoma > Ambystoma mexicanum. Next base: position 1,102,047,355 of record NC_090930.1, on the reverse strand, counting down.
GAAGCATCTGTACAAAGAAAGCTCAACCGCGTTGAAACCAATGGACTGCTAGACCAGTCCCAGTTTCGTTTTAGACCCATGAGAGGTACTGAATCTGCGCTCCTCTACATATTGGATGATCTAAAGATGAACTGTGACTGCAACAGCCAATCAACCCTAAAACTACTATACATATCAGCAGGTTTTGACACAATCAACCTTAAATAAAAGACTGGAAGAAACCAACTTTCAAAATGCTGCACTACAATGGCTAAAATCATTCCTCACAGTAACAACAGAAAGAATTTACCAACTCCATTTCACCTCAAAAACTAAAATCATCACCTGCGGGGTACCTCAAGGTTCAAGTCTCTCAACACTTCTTTTAATATTTACATGGCCCTGCTCATTAAACTAACTAAAATCCATGGCCTTACATGCTACAACTATGAAGACAGCACACAGCTTACCTTTAGGATGACAACCAACAATGAAAACAAGAAGAAAGCTAAATGTTGTAAAAAATCTGGGAATGCTGATGGGCAGTGGTCTGAGCCTTGCACAACAGATCAATGCAATAAAAAGAGAATGCTTCTGCTACCTACGCCTAATAACTTAACTTTCCACACAAACCCTTGCATTATCTCCCTGGTACTATCAAGAATATACTACACAAACAGCCTATATACAGGGATGCCTGACTACCTCACCAAGAAACTCTAACGTATCCAATACACACCAGCAAGACTCCTTCTCAGACTAAACAGATGAGAACACCAGCCTTGAGAACTCTGCACTGTTTACCAGTTAAAAAAAGAATCGACTTCAAAGATCTTTGCACCGCCCACCGAGCACTACATGGAAAGGGAGCTGAATTCCTTCAATCATAAATCACCCAATACCGGCCAAGAAGACCTCTGAGATCAAGTACTGACTTGCTCATAGAAACATGGCACTATGAGGAGGAACAGCTTCCTCCATACTCACAGCCAAACTATGGAACTCGATTCCTAAAGAAATCAGGAAAATGGAGGTCAACCGGACTCTTTGGGAAACAGCTAAAGAGCTAGCTTTTCAACACCTCTGAATAGACACAGACCTCTAACAACCAGATAGCGACCATCTTGGGAGTGCCATACCTTTCAGATACAGGCCCTAGCCCTCCCACAAAGCCATTTCAAACCCAAGTGCAAATGTTAATGGATAGCGAGTAACCGGACAACTTAATCTACCAAACTATTATACCACAGTATCTCACGATAAACGCATCAACTTGAGACAAGCATGGACACCCCAAAGAATACCAGCCACTGTTTTGCTGCATCCAAATGTACACAAGATTGACCCCAGATGTTTCAGAAACAATCATAGTCCCCTGACCAACATGAAGGTGGGTGCTCAAAAATAGACAAATCACATACTCGCACCATGCCCTGTGCCTTCCACAACTCCATACCAAATTCCTAACACTCTCCTACTCAGCCACCCTTACTCACCACACTCTGACCGTGCATGACTCAAACAGCTAGAGAAAGCCCTCTCCCTAAACAACTGCACAGCTTTCAAACCAACACAAAAAAACCTACCAACGACAAACACCAGACAAACCCAACACTGGAGGTATCCCATCTGGTGGCAACGCGCCTTCAATGAACACAACACACTTAGAAAACACACATGCACGTATGCTAGTTTCTCCTGGTTCTACACACACCAACAGCTGAGGATAATGCCTGTTTTTTTACCCCAAAACCACCGAACCACATTTTTACTTTCAGAACCATGTGAGCGCCATAGATCATAGTAAAGGAAGCAGTACACTGTATAAATCAACATGACATAAGGTACCTTTTAAATCCTGAAGTTAATCACAATCAGAAAGTGGTTATACAAAAAAGGCTTTGCTAACTTAACAGACCTTGAGCATATGTTTGTATTTCAATCTTTGTGATATAAGGGAATAGCAATGCTTTAACCAGGACAAAACATACACTTATCTATTCAACAAATTCTCTCATAGACTCAACTTATTCACATATTCAATATCGCCTAAAATCTTACAAAAAAATTCTGAGTAATTATAAAATACAACACATAATAAATGTATCATATAAAGTAACATGTGCTCCTTACAATATTCAAAACTTCAATAAAGTTTTACAATCTTTCATCAAACAATGAATACATCCACTTTATTAAACGACAATACATAGGAAGGGCTAAAAAGACAAAACTAAAACAAAAGTTGTACTAAGTATAATCCAGTGTTCTGCATATCTTTAAACACATGCCTAACTACTACTAGCATACTTCTACCCAATAGGTGTAAGAGTTAAAAAAAAGAAATGTTTAATTCCTCAAAACAATATTAATTAATTTCGGGAAATTCTTCAGGGGTAAATAGCCTTCTTCACTTGTTCACAACTTCTCCCAGTCTAATCGTGGGTTATCAATAAATATGTAGATGGCAACTCTCAACTAATAGCACATTTTCAGTGCCTACTGGTTCCAAGAAAACAATGTTGATTGTGCAAAGCGATACTACCTCAGACTGTTTTCAAAATAGGTCTGGTAAACTGTGAAGAGTTTAAGTCTTCATAAAGAAACCTTATACGGTTTAGCAGCTGCCACCCGCTTCACCATATTAGTTCTTGATTAAGACAAAAAAGTTCACGTTCCATGAAAAATCAATTAGTGTTTTCCAATGTTCAGCTATAGTTTTCAGTTTGAGGGCTGAAATGTCTGTCTTTGTTAGCCCTATCAACTACAAGGTTGAGCAATCTTAAATTTGTTGTATCCTACTTCCCAGGGTTTCCCTCATGTGGTTTCTTTAGCAAAGTCCCTCTTGGGCATGTGTCTTGTGAGGAAGCAATGGTTGCCTTATTGGTCTGGTATTCTTTCAGGATGATGGTGTTCCGCCTGTTGCAAAAAGGCTTGTCATTTGTTCTAATGGCTGTGCATGACACCTTTATGATCATAATAACAGAACTGTGAACACATGCCATATACATTTCATCCCCCTTCATCATGTATTAATGCAGAATCCATAACTTTAGAAAAAGCACCCTTTGTGTGTGATATTATTTGTTCATGTTACTATGCAATGTTTGCTATTAAGTTAATATGTAACAATTTCATAATGTAAGTAACTGTATGTGGTTTTAATGTTTATTTTTTTATATTATCAAAAGGTATTTTGTTTATTAAGCCTTTACAAAACATATAAATCCAATAACAATATGCATTAACATGAAAGAATAATACACAATAATTAACAAAGTTACTTTTGTAGATTGTAATTTTAATTAGATTAGATGTTATTTCATATGTTGAGAAATCTTTCTTTTTATATTGATAAACGTTTTACTAATCTTGTTGCTTACTTTATTAATGTGTTGTAATCTTTTGTAAAACACATATTGAAAAGTTGATTGATTTCAGCTAAAACAATTTAAAAAAAAGATAATTAACAAAATCATTCCGATATATTTACAATCTCATTGAATGCGCTGTATAAAAATAGAGATTGAAAATAATTTCATTGATGTAACATTCAATTGATTCTGAGCCAGTCACATTTTGCCATCTTCTACCCTCACAGCTGTGCCGGAAAATCCCGACTTCGTCTGAATTGTTAAATATGAATGATTTTACCCCAACAAAAAACACACATTTTTTTACACTGCCGATAAGTAGGTGGAGCACCTTCCCTGTGTTCAGTCTTATTTACAAACATTTATATAAATAACAAAACTCTCAAGTTTAAAGACATAGAATCGCCATGTAGCATAAGCAACCAGACCGGATCTCTTAACTCTTGTTGTGTGTCACCGACATATGAGCCAAAATAATGCAATCGCATAGTCATTAATGCCAATAGTAAATGGAATATTGATTCAGCTACACCAATAGTTTGGCAGAATCTACAATAAATGTTCTTGTCCCCCAATTGGTTCCTACTGATTAGTATTTAATTTGTTTCTACTTCATTAAAGCGAAATCTCATCATGTTGTTTCTCACCCCCTACTATGATATTCCTTTAAATATTGTTCCATATCGGGTAGCATTTTTTGTGGGCAAACCACTTGAGAATAGTTTGAACCCAGTAGCTTCATTTTTATTCGTATACCAGTCATTTCCTATGACTAGTTTTTTTATCTTCCTAGGATTGTCAATAAGAGTTCACATGGAGGATCCTAAATTATACAGGATTGAAGCACCTTCAACACACAGATCTTTAACAAAACCTTCATTATCATTCTGCCCCAAGAGATTGTACAAACTCCCCTTAGGACTGATTTCACATTTTCTCAAAAGTGACAATCTTTTCCATTGCATTTTGCTCACCATAGATTGTGAACCCATTTTGTATCTGATTATTTTTATGGGAACACACTTGGGTAAATGAAAAAGTACAGATCTCCAAACAAGCCCCTCGACAAGTTTAAGTTCCGGGAGAATCCACACAGGGAAAATTCCAGGCCGTAGCGTATTCTGGGCAACTCTTTCATTTGATAGAATTCCCTGCAAGTGACCATTGTTACTTAAGGCTTATTTGCTTGGTTTATATAGTGTAAAAGGCTTGCATGTCAAGCCATAAACACTTACATTTTTTATTTTATTTTAAAAACACTCTTTAAGAAACTCAGGAGTATTAGAGCAGAATAGGAACAACATTTTGTGTAACCCCTCGATAGAGCTAAATAGACTAGCTGCAGATAAAGGGGTAGCCATACTAGTCATGAACACATCTTATTAGAGGAAAATGGGACAGACACTCCTCATTGATAGATTAAGTTATTGTTGCTTGGCACATGATCCAACTACTGATTTAAAATGATTCATCGACCCAATCATAGAAGAGGCTCTATTGGATGGGTATCCAGGTCATCCAATCATATCATGGACTGGCTCTGTTTTAAAGCCACTCCGCCAATCATGGATTTCTATTTGAAAAACTAAGTACCCAAAATTAGATCGTACATTAAAGATTCCACATTGATGCTCAGTTTAGTAAAAGATACAGTTTTTGACCGTCAATCACAATTGTTGATTAGCCTTAATATAGAATCATTATGTACAAAAATACTGCAACATGAAACACTACTTGTGGTACAGTAAATACTAGAAGAACAGACCAGAACACCAACTTGGAGGTTCTGACATCCTTCATTCTCAAATCAGCAGAATTTACCATAACAAATAATGTATTTGTTTTTGAGGACCAACTCTTCCAACAGATTTCTGGGCACCGCCATTAGATTGGCTTTTATGTTGCAGAATACAAGAAATAAAATATTTTTTAATTGCGGAATCCATTTGCAGAGAACGTCCATGTGTGGGTCAGATATATAGACACTGTTTTCTTAATATTCAAATGAGACAGAACTTTGTAAATCGCTTATTTCACAAAACCGTTTTTTGCTGTATACACATAATTACAGTAAAACCCAAATTCCTTTTTTGGCCTTAAATAAAATAGCAGAGGAAAGGAAACTGTCCACATCTGTGCATCAATTGCACAAGTCCTCGTGACTCTAATTCACATACTCTTTAACTGAACGAGGCTACCCTAGTAAATTACTATGCCATGCATAAAAGAGAGCCAAAAAAATACCACACCAAATATCACACCAACTCACATTGAGACAGGGTAACGGAAAATCCATCTCAAGTGATCAAATTACAACAGTGCTTAGTTACTCACTAAGAAACTATGGCTGATTTTGAACATCAGAACTGTTAATATTGCACAACCAAGATTTTCCATAAAAAGACCTGAAAGATACTCTGCTGCACTCATGCCAGATGAGTAATTCAGGAAAAGAGAACCAACAACAGACATGTTCCCTACCAAAGGTTACTGGACATACTCCATGTGAATTATGCATAGTGTGTGCACAAACTTACAGCAGCAAAGAAAAAAGAAAGAGACCTAGGCTTGCTTAAACTGTGGATTCAAAAGAATCTAATGAATTGCAACTCGAGAAATGTAATGACAAATAAATCAGAACAAAATGAATAACTGAACATAAATCGTGCATTAGAACTAAATAAGAAAATGCATTTCTACAAAAGCATTACGATGATGACCAACTGAAATGGACAATTTTGGAAAAAATTGCAAAGCCACCTATAGGTGGAGACATATACAGTGAAACAAATATAAATTTAAGTTCCCACTTTTATGAATTCCTTTTAATACTCTGCATTGTCACCATTGGCCACATTGCCCACTCGGGGTCTTGCCGATATAGTTTATTTGATTCTTCACTTTCATACTATTAATAAGGTTTGTGTCCAATGTCTTTTGTCAGAATAGATTATGGTTACCGGTAGCAATATGATTGGTGACAAATGAGAGGTAGATTGATTTTTTCCTCTATCTCTTGCAGATAGGCAGCACACCACTACAGCCTACGTAAGATCACACCATATGTTATGCTATGTGGCATTTATATAATGCCCTATATCATTGGTATGACCTCAAAGCGCTAGTGGTTTGAACGCCCTCGGGAGCCATAGTCCAGGTCAGTCGAGAGAGTAAGGTGTCATATGGTGTACCGATTTGCAGCTGATGTGATTGCTTGATGGTAGCTGCATCCTAGCATTAGGTGTGTTGGTATTACGATCAGTTGAACATGTGCAGTCTGGGGGTTGGTCACCAAGACTGGGTTCTGAATGTGTTAGACTTGTGTAGGACGCTTATGTGTGCAGCCAGGCTGATTTATTTGTGGGGTAAAGCTGCATTCTAGCAGAATGTTGAGGTGTTCATGGAGTATTCGTATGTGAGCAGCTTGGCTGAAATTGATCGTGGGGTGTAGCTGCACTCTGTTGTGTGTTGGTGTAGAGGAGAGAGTGAGCATAGTGATCGGAGAGGTGAGTGTCTGGAGTGGAGGTTTTATTCTTACGAGCCCACTATTCCTGGTGTCAATTACGCATTTGAGATTGATGCATTCAGAGTGACCTTGTTAGTGACTTAATAGTCGTTTTAATTGGCTTCATTGCTCAGTATCTCTTTGAACATTTGTCAGCAGGTTACAAGGTCTCAGCAGCCTTACATGGTCTTAATCAGCATTGTGGAAAGAGCAAGGTTTTTAGAGCTTTGCGGAAGGCCATGTAGTCTTGGGTGTGTCTAATATGTGGGGGGAGTGAGTTCCACAGAGATGGGGCCAAAGTTGAGAAGGCAGATCCTCTGATCTTGGCATAATTGGAGGTTGGAATCACTAGTAAGAGGGCAGTGTTTGATCTTAGGGTGCGTAATGGGAGGTAGGGTTTTATCTTCTCTGTAGGTATGTTGGGCCGGTATTGTGCACTGTTTGGTGCGTAATCCATTGGGTTTTGAGGGTGGCCCTTTGCCGAACAGGGAGCCAGTAGAGGGTGCGGAGAGCAGAGGAGATGTGGTCTCTGTGTCCCAGGGCGAGGAGGAGTTTGGCGGAAGCATTTTGGCCTCTTTGGAGTTGGTTAAATTGGTATGCCCATGCTCCCAGATATAAGGAGTTGGCATAGTTCAGTCTCGATACTGTTGGGATAGGTGAGGTAAGGAAAAATTCATCAAAGGAGTGGTAATGACAGTCCTCTACAAACACGATCCGTAGCCCACACTTGGTGGGGGGCCTGAAGAGGCATCTTCCTTCCTTCTCCGTCATGGTCAGAGGGCACGACACAGAGTAGGCCCAATAGCCTTCTGAGAACTTCGAAGAAATTGACAATCTTTACCCTTGAGGGGAGCTGAATTCACCAACAAATGGATCAACGCTGTCGGCAGATGAAGAGAAGAGCATACAGGCTCTTTTTACACAAAAATTGAAACTTTTTTTGCCGGAAAACAAGAGCAAAACTTAAGGAGTCCAAACACTGAAACATGCAGTAAAAATCTGGAGATGGCTGCTGGAGGAAGGTCCTAGGGAGAGGACTGTCATTGGCTGGGGGCAGTTTGACCCAGAGGACAGTGTTTGTTTTAGAGGAGAAAGAAGGTTTGTAAGTGAAAGTGAAACTGTCTTCATTTACCAAGGATTCCCGGCATGACGACAGGGAATATTCATGAGCATGTGAAATCATGCAATAACCCATGCTGGAGAAAGGAACACATTACTTACCTGTAACTATTTCTCCAGCATGGGTCTGGCATGGATTCACATGCTCATAAATAGAGAAATAAAGAATACATATAACACTACAACATGAGAACCACATGAGGTGGCAAGGCACAACAGAAGCAATACAGGGATAGTGGAGCACATTTCTATAGGGAAACAAGTTAGTGACTTTAAGCATCATCTAGCAACCAACATTTAGAGAAGATTAGTTCATACATGTACTATCAGGGGTATTGTGCATCCTTGACAAACCTTCAGTGGGGCTTCCCTGAGAATGTGGACTGTCCTTCATTCAATCTACTTTGTCTTCTTCAGCTCTCCAAGATTCTATTTGATGGGAACAGCCTCACACTGGTCCTATGACTCCTCACCACAGTGAGTGGGCCTGACCACCCTCACCTGTCAAACTCTGTTCAGAAGATTCCATCTCAGGGGAGGGGGTGTTTTATTCATCTCACCTCACCCCATGGATTGGGGCCTCGAGCCCAGATCACCCACCTGCACTATGTTCCTACAGCTGCACAGAGAGGGGTTCACCAATCCATTGCGGCTAGCATGTCCTTGTTGTGGACCTAATCATTTCATTGTGCCCCATAGTATTTAATTACAGTCCTCTCTATCGGTCTTTCTTTCTCTCACTTCTACATGTATCTGGAGGGAGACACATGCAGCAAGGTCTAGTGAGAAAATAATACACAAGCAGAGGTGTCTAGCATGGAATGCCAAAGTGAAGGTGTGTGTGCCCCACAGCTTGTACACTCTAGGTCTGCTTAACCCTCCTCTAACCTCACCCAAAACCTAACGCTATGCTCATTGTTCCCTTACCTAGCTGTCTCTAATGTTCAGCCAGTGAGATACCCATGTGTTAAAACATCCACAGAATGTCCCTTCCAACAATCTGACAAAATCCCATATTCCGAACAGGGGAGTCCCACTCTGGAGGAGAAGAGACCAGACAACCATATTAGACTCCAGTCCACCCCTCAGCCTGTCAGTGTGTCTTATCAACAGCATTCTGAAATGTGGGACACCATTAGCTCCCTGGCCCCTTATTGGTGAGTGAGAACATCCTTCATTGATCCCTATATCATAAACATCACTTAAGAGAAGTGCACACATGGAACTGCTGAAGTATTGCACAATGAGGATAGTAAGGGTACATTCAAGAAGTTAATTAGGGGGATCCAAAAGCATCCATCTTTCACCACCGACCTCAGTCCTCAGTAAATATTGCAAACCGGTTCTGTATGTCACTTCTGTCCCACCTGGCAATCCATAAGTCCCACCTCATCTGTGAGATTCCTTAGTTTCTATGCATTATGGGACAGGTGACCTACCCACCTAGTGGGGACCAACACTGCTCTTAGAACAGCGGTGTCAATGTTTTACAGCATGCCCCGTTAAAATGATCACACAAAGATGGCTGGTCCTGTTTACCCAGGAATCCATTAATGAATGACTTCAGCTCGTGACATATTCAGAATATGTCTTGGGGCAGACACATGAAGTGTTGCTTTAGTATGCCAATGGCTGCCTCAATGGTTCATTTGGCTTGTGTCTGATCTGTGTTGAAGTGACTTGTCTCCCTTATTGTGTTGTTGCATGACATAATTATCCATCTCTTCAGTGGGTTTCTTTTGTCACCTGTGAGAGGAAGAGGAAAATGGTGAATTAGGCAACACAGATCTTGTCTGTATGTAGATAGGCACAAGTGGATCAAGGAGGGTGTTGGAGTGTGTGATGTGTGTAGAGTTCTATACACAAGTGTTTGTACATTGACTTACCTAACAGAACACATTTCTTCTTTCAATATTTCTACAAGCGCCTTCACAACGAGTGACCTTCAAAATGCGATTGTCATGCCATGAACTTGGTAATCTTTTGGAGTGGGTGATGATGCACAGGTGTGCATGACACACCAGATGTATGTTCAGATGGGTGTTCTCTTTCCAGTTTTAGTAGGAACATGCCCCCAATGACAGGTTTCTTGATGGTCTTATCCATTCGGCCAATGGCATGGGGAACTTGCAATGTCATAGAAAGGCTCCTTGACAATACTTATATCCTCTGAGGAGTGTAGGAAGGTGACACATAATACCACATGTGGCTTAATTGCCTCTGTGAATATCCACACTGCTCTGCTAATGGAGGGTTGAGATGTACCCAAGGTGCCTCCTGTGACGTGACTCATTGTAGGGAGCTCGTTGCATATTTATGTAGTGAGCAATTATGTGGGGTTCTCTTTTTGTATGTGATGTCATCATCTGTAAAATGCAGGATGTTTGTTCAAGGCCTTAATAGAGCCGGAATTTCTGCACATTGGTGGTTGGTGCAGCATGTCATTGTTCTGTGCTGGTGAAATTTCCTTCCTCCTCCTGGTGTGAAGTATGTCCATGAAAGCCTCGCCCGGGAGCTTCAGGCCCATATTTTCCAGTCTGTGATGCTGTTTGTGCATTGTGGTGTTGCTGTGCAGTTGTAGTTGTGATCTAGGACATAGTCCTGCAGTTTCAGTCGAGTGGGATCGGCTCATGGGTGGAGCAGCTCATTGTTGCATGTTTTTCCCAGTAATATGCATCTGGTAAGGGTCTCCATTTTGCCCATTTGGTTGGTGCAAAACATAGAAGGGGACAGTAACTGAGATCCATCCTGTGTCTCATTTCAGAACAATGCTTGTCTATGTGCTCAGACCTTTTGCTTCTGTTAATTAAGGATGAGCACTGTTTTTACAAAATGTCAATCTAATCAATTGCACAGCTACATTGATACCAGTATCAATTGCACAGCTACATTGATACCAGTATATATTTCCTTTTGTGACCACACTATTTGCACTTTTAATTTGTGGCGTGTGTTGTGTGAATTGCACTTTTGATTATTGTTTGGCGTCCGTTCCCCTAGCTGTTAATTTGGTAAATATGCTTTGAGCATGATTACAGTTTGGGTCTTGGGTTTTAACTAAAAGTGGGACGTGACATTAATTAGCCACTTTTGTGGGCAGTTGCATTTTCTCAAATATTGTAGTCGCTGTTTACGTTGATAAGGTTGTAGTTGCTGTAGTATGAGCTTCTGGAGTTCTGCCTAATCTAATAGGGATCTCTGCATTCCTCGATTCAGTTATAATTTCGAATAATAAGTATTTCTGCACTTAAGGTTCTGAAACTTGGTCACTGATTCTGTAGTTGTACATTTTAACGACTACAGGTTTCTATGATCAGGCCCTAAGTGATGGGGAGAAAAGCTCTGATAAACCTTCTGCAGAATGAGTCAAGGACCATGAACCTTTGAGTGGGTTTAATCGCATTGGATAATGGCTATTCCATCATGGCCTGTTCTTTTGTAATATCAATTTTGATTCCATTTACAGAGAAGATGTTTCTTCGAAAAGCATATTTTGTGGAATTGGCACTTGGGCAAAGTAACATACATATCATCTTCGATGGGTAATTACAAAACTTCCTGATATGTTGCACATGTCCGGCTTACGAGGGGAGGGAATTAGAGTATTATCTAAGTAGACCATCATGATTTGATTTTTTTTAAATTACGAAAGCCCTCGTCAATTAACTACTAAAAGTTTTGCAAAAGCATTACTCGACTCAAAGGGCATTACCAAAGTCATAGAATATCCATCTGTGGCTTGAGGTTGTACGCCCCCACAAATCCAGTCTAGAAAAGATTTGGGCACGGCTGTACAGTTCCAGTAGGACTGGGAGTATTGGTGAGGGATATTGGATTTGAGTAGTCTGTGACTTTAGATCCCCACACATAGTGACCCCCCCTCTTTTTCCTTAGTAAAATAAGCGTTCCCCAGCAAGAGATTTGGATGTTTAATAGATCCCATTTTAAAACCTTCTCCATCCAATGCCCCTTGCTCTTTCAAGTGGAAGCTTACACAGGTCCTGTTGATAATTCTGCTCTGGGTTGTGGGGAGAGAACATCAGATTGTTTTTCCCAAGCAATGTCTTCAAAATCGTTGTATTCCAAGTCTATCATGACACTGGCCAACATCTGCCTGGCACTTTCCTCCATATCATTAGCATACCCGATGGCTGTCTCAGCTGCTGCTTGGGTCCTCAGGCTTGGCAGGGGACTCTTGTGGGGATCCTGCACAATCCGAGGCCTTTACTCTTCCTTGAGGATATTGTATTACTCATCATCATTGTTTATTTCGGCAAAACAAAGCATACCATAAAAACTGAACAGGAAAATTAACCATCAACCATATTACAAAAGATTAAATAGTTGGTGTTAAAGCCATCAACCATAAAAAAAACTTTAAAACAGAACTGAAAAACGAAACATCTATCAGATCTTAATTAAATTCTCTCAGAAACAGAGCAGGTTTAAAAGAAATCAGTACAGGCCACCCCACAGAATCCACCCACAACAAATAATACAATGCTGGCTCATAACGTCGTAAAAACCCAGCTCCAGCAATACAAGTTTCGAAGTATGTTCTCTAATTACTGAAAAAGCGGGGCAAATCAAAAAGAGGTGTGCCCCACAAAACAAACATGATTGATCGACAGTCCCTCTAAACCACCAGAGCACTTAATTGGATACACTAAAAATGCACCTTGCTGAAAGGAATCCGCTGAGACGGATGCTGTGCCAAGCTCAGATATTTCTGCAAATAAGTAATGATCCTGTGTTTCCCATTGGATGGCTTCATAATCTTGAGAGACTCTCTTTTAATCTAAATGACCGGGAGTACACTATATTTTGCAGATTTGACAACTTTAGTAGATAATAGAGCTGTTGTGGAAAAACAATAACCCACACCCGCATCCAACACCAGTGCTTTCAATGGGGATCTCTGAGCACAAGATAACTAACTAATTCCTTGGTCAAAATAGCTTTAGTATTCCCCCAGATTCTTAGCCAATGACTGGCAGGCATAGATGCAACCGGATCAGCAAGAAAACAGCAATCCAATTCTTGATGAACTGAAAAATTGGTGGCAGGCTCAGGTAACCCAAGAATACTCTTAAAGAAGCTGTTCTCAACCACCTGGATCAGTTCAGTTTCACCAAATCCCCATAATCCCCATGCCAATGCCAGGCACTGGTGGATTAACTAGTTACATGAACAAGGTATGTGCCTGACGTGGGTGGCTAATCATGCATAATTGAGATGCATCAAATAATTATTTTGAGTCATTCGCACAGAACGGAGTGACACTATTCATACATTTCCTTAGGAGCATTTTTCGACTTTACCCAAATTAGGGTGTTCAATTAAGAACTTCTCTCAGGTACGCTGCATGCAGTGCATGGATAGAGATGATGGATATTGCACCTTGGTTTAGGCACCGGCTAAGGTTTCTTATTAAATGTAAGTAATAGTCGCCAATGGTGGAGTACTTTTATTCACAGACTGGTCAATTACAGCTCTTTACTCTAGGACATGCATGAAGATAACAGGTATTCGCCTGCATGTATTTGCATGCATATGGTTCAAGCTTGACTCAGGTGTCACCCAAGTTAGGGCTGACATAATGATGAGGTGATGGACTGAATTTATACTTTTCGTGCATTGTTTATAAGTACATCGAGTTGACTTGATCGAGTACATACAAGTTACTGTTTTGCTCATTTTTCCTTTTTGAATCCTTCCAAATGTTTCCCTTCTCTTTATCCCTCAATTTCTCTTTTGCAATTACCTTATCCACTTGTTTTATGAATTGGGTTAATTTGTATTGGCATCCTAATTATGCTGTTACTTACTTTAATTTGGATTTCTTTTTTCGAACTCTTGTGACCGGCGGTTGTGCCTGTTGTATTGTCATCACATGTGATGTCCTTTCTGGACCAGCAATATGTTAAACAACACTTTTTCTGATGTATTTTTTTGTATGATGGTATCTACTTACAGCCTGGAAGAATGCCTGTGGTCGAAACATGTGTTGGATGTTCTTTGTTGTGATTAAAACAATTTGTAGTGAGCGCAGTGTGGTTGTGCATCCATTTGATCTCTCATATTTACGGACTCTTGGGGCAAAGGGTCCACCAGACACCACCACCCACAGCTGACATTTACTATTGGGGATTACTGTTGGAATAACCCCCTTTAAAACTTTGATTATTGGGGTTATCCTCTGACCAGCGCATTAGATTTCAGTCCCTTGCCACACCCATTTTTTTAACCATCATAGTAGTTGACCACCAAAAAATCATGGCCGCCCACCCTGCAGATCAGTAACGCCTGCAGGAAAGGGTACGAAAGCTCCAAGCGGAAGGATTCACTCACAAGAAGATACTTGACCAAAAAACACACCCGTCAGTGACAACGCCCCCTAATACTTTTCTGTGCTGGCACAGAGTAAGCCGTGAACACAATAACAGCTGCATGATCAATGCCCAGGACTCCTGTATTAGAATGATATCAGACCCTTCTAAAAGTAACAAAAACTCTGGGTGGCCTAGTCTGGATATGAATCATCGGACATTCCAAGACACACACACCTGCAATTCCCTAGGCTTAGAACAGGGAGGTTGTACATACAATACATTTGAAGAAAAAGGAGGGCCATTTTCCGTCACACACTTACAGGGCCCGTACAAAACAGCATTACATCCTATACAGAACATGTAATCAAACAAAATATGAACAGCAGGGAACAATTTAAAAGAAATATCATTCACCCCCAGCACTTCTGGCAGGCCTGTGCTAGAAGTCTTTTCTAGGCATTTCTATTGCCATGCGTGAGGCCCTTAAAGCAGCATATCAAGTTTAAATCATGCCAACCCCTGGGGGGATCATCATCAACAGTTCCTTGCCTGGTAGCATCAGACATTGTGGGAGGGATGGGGTGATGCTGAGTTCTATTAGACCTCGCCAGAAGCCCAGTGTTAGATCTAGCCACAGCACAACCTGGACCAAAGGAGCCGGGGGGTACGTTACAAGACTCCACCAAACCATCAAACTGCGTTGAAAGAGACCTTTGCCCGCTAATAGACCTGTGAGCCGTAGAAGGAATGGCCAGACCAGCACATGCCGTGCAATCCTTCCCATCCTTTAAAGAGGAACACATCGACCCAGGCCCTGCAGCTGTCCCTTTCACTTTACAAGCAGGAACCTGGTCAGAAAATGCTTTTGAAGCATTCACAGCTTCAGGAACTCAGGGCGCTGTTACCGCAAAGAGAGAGATTTTGCCAGCATATTAATCACCCCTAAACAAGAGTCCAATCTTCTCACATCTTTTTAACACTGGTCAGTGAGCAACCTGAATGCCTCCCTCAATTCCAAGAAGGCTGTGACAAGTCTGTTAACATGTTGGGCAAAGAACGAGATGTGTTCGCAGGCTAGCTCAGCAACCGGGACCTCGGCCAGCGACAGTCCAGAGGCCCCATAATTCAGAGGACTAAAAGACGTACGCCAGTAGCCAGCCTGTGATCGCTCAGGCAAAGAGCAACATTGATCCCTTATGACCGATGGAATACACAGGAGTTTACTAAACTGGCGGCTTCCCTGGGATTCAACATGGCCTATGAGGCCAGACAGCCCGCTATAATGGATGGGCCACGGGCTCGGATGGTACTGTGATCTTCAGCACCTCCAGAAACCACCAAACTAGGGGAGTCCAGATCAGCAACAGTAACAGATCGGTGGAAACAGTCCCTTGCCCCAGGCACTTCATCCCCAGAGCTGAGTTGCCCCAGGAGACAGTTCTCAGCAATATAGTGATCTATAGAGCAATCTAGTGCCTCAAAGGAGACTCTAGATGAGAGTTCTGCACTGAGGCATTGGGTGACACTGGGGCCCTTATCAAATGTGGTCCTTAGTGCAGAGAGCTCCTGAGGGCCATAACAGACCATCCCAAAACCTGGAGAAGGCGTTCTAATGATAGAATCAGGTACCGAAGCATCCACAACTGCCCCCGGTCATTCAGCTCTGCTGGCAATGCTTGACGGGCTCCCTCCTGCTGCCTTGTGGGTAGCTCTTTCAAAATATCGATATCATCAGCAAATGCTGCCTCGAGGCCACTGAAAACACTTGAGCCTGGGCAGGCCGCACCATTCCCACAAGGATCAGAAGATACCACATCCATAACCTCACTTCTTTCCTCAGCAATAGGTCCTGTTAGAAAGGACCCTGGGACCCCTAAAGAGGCCCTTCCAGCTCTCTGGCTAAGGACCAACCAATTAATAGTGGTCTGCCTAGATGGCTTATGAGAACCAGAGGCATTACTAACCATGGGGGTGTCTTTGGTCCCATCATTCTTGGGGGACTTGCGGATGCACAGTATGGCTTGGGGGACTTGCGGATGCAGAGTATGGCTACCATGGACACACAGCCATATCACCAGATCTTCACAGGCTTTACTAGGTAGGCAGGTACAAGTCCAAATGCAAAAGCAAGCGTGGGCGGCTGCTCCAGAAGAAGAGCAGAGAAGGAAACGGCAAGAATAGTCAAACCATTAGCTCCTCTGGAGAGCCAAACCTGTTAAAAACACATGCCAACCATAGCACCAGCTGTATTAAGAGGAGATATACATCCTCAGCAAGAGGCACAAACATAACATATAAGAAATGCAGTCGGTCACTTTTTCTTTCAATCATCCACAGCTAACAACCCGCAGTCGGGTGCCCCTCTTACCCCGACCCCTTACACAATTGCAGCCACTACCACTGACACCTTCTGCAGCCAAACCAGAGCTTTGAGAATATGAAACACCTGCTGGCAGCCTCACGGTGTCAGCACACTCCGCACTCCAGACACAGAACAGCAAAATCAGAGGAAAGGACCTTGTGGGGGAGAGAAAAGCATCAAGACTAACTGATGCTCTATGCACAGCCGCTTCCAACGCTTTCAAAATAGTCCCCTGAGTAGTATTACTGAGCATAGATCACCTTAGGAATTGTTGTGAAGTGCTTGAGTGTACATGTCTGGTAAGGAAGGGAGATATGGAAGGTGTGAGGTCAGAGCGGTACGTCAGAGGGAATGTTGTGAGGTGAGAGTGTTGGTGTATGAGTCAGGGGATACTGGTGTGCTGATGTTCCAACTCCGGCAATTGGAAGATGTAAGCCTGGCTGGTGGGAGCCATTGGGTTCCTATTAAGCAACTCAATGTACTTTCAGCCCACTCCTCGCCAGTGTGGCAGCAGCAAAGGAGTAAAGTAGACACAGACACTGTACATTGCACAAATGTGAGGAGGTAATGTGATTTAAAAAGATACACTAAGGCAATCAGAGGCCGAGAAAGCACAGCTTGCATGAAAGCGCCAGCATGCTTAATCTTCCTCTTCTAGTTCTGGCTCCCAGGCTCACCCCATAATCCCTCACTCAAGCACTATGGAGGCTCAGCTTGAACCAGCTGAATGCACAGCGAGGGGAAGCGCACATGCGCAGAAGTCACTGAGGAAAAAGATCATATGCTCCCCTTGCACACTTGCCACATTCTCTACTCTCACAATGCATCCTTGATCTCTGTCCTGCATCCTTCATAAACAAAATGGCCACCTACCTGGAGAGGAGAGAAATGGAATGCCTTACTGAGTCAATATATATCAATAAGGTGGTCCTGATTGTCATTCCAAAGGAAAAATATTAAGCTGTGTGGCTGCTTGTAAGGCTTGTTTGATTCCAAATGCCGGTGTACAGCACAAGTCAACCCTAAACAGCATATTATCATATACCAAAACATTGGCAGAGACGGGTGGAATGCTGTGGCATAGACCAGAGTTATGTTTACCCGTTTTATTTAAATAAGTGTTTTGTATTGTTCATTTGCGATTCATGTAAAGATCTCTGTGCTGGGGTAGGGCCCCTTCCTGGTGAGGCCTACCACCATGCCCATTTGTGTTGGGAAGCAAGGTCAACATCCGCGATGCATCCGGGATCAAGACATATTTCTAAAGCCGGTGAAGTGGGGGATCCAGAGCCATTCCCAGCACTCAGAGGAAAATGGCTGCGTGTGCAGATAGGCGATAAACAAGCTCAAATCTGACAGAAGACACGCTATGCAAATGCTCTTTAAAAGCAGCAAGCGATTGCCCGTGCATGCACGTCCCCGATCAGCGGTAGACAGCCTGGCAGCTTCATTGTGCCTGAGAAGCCTGGATGCCCACCTCCTCAGCGGGACGAGGTCAACAACTCCGAGCAGCGACGTCAATGTCAGTGCGACTCTATAATCTGTTGTTTACGAGTGCCACACTCAGCATGGGCGGAAGAAGAGCGGCAATTGCTCTTCCCCTCCACTTTTCACCTATCCATCAGCAAGTCCTGTTTACAGCAGACGAAGCGACATGTAACCAGTCATGAAAATAATAGCAGCTGATCGCAGAGTCAGGACCCACCACAGGGCTTTTCTGCAATTCTCTTTGGGTACAGTATTCCGTTTGCTGGGTACTTAGAGTCATGGTATAGTGGCAGACTGCAGGAGCGCCCCAAGCAAGAGGTGCTCTACGTATACCCTATTGAGGGTATTTTACTGAAGCATGGATGTGACAGGGGCGTGATAGCTTGCAATTAGGATGGCACACTGTACAGTTTTGCTTTGTCTTTTGCAAAGAACATATTTACAATTGGAGTAATGGAGATTAATTGGTTTTCTATAGGGGATTTAGCATTTCCAATAAATATTTCTATTACAAAAACAATCTATAATACACTCACAGGTATTTATGATCTAATGAATCATATATCATATATATCGTATAGGTAATTGAATCTACCATAGGATGACATGTGTATATCACATAAGGAAACAATACCATTTCATAGTGAACTAGTGACATCATAGACTCTAAATTCCTATATGTTCTACCACAAAAAAATAGTGTTCAGTGACACCATTAGCTAATATTATATATATATATATGGAAAACGATACCTTTGAAAATGAGAAACTTCGTGGTGAACACAGTTATCTAAATACTGAAATACTTATGATGAATTATACAATGTGCATGTATCCTGTACTGAAATGCACTTTCTAACAACTCATAGAAAAACACGTTTATTAAATGATTTCTACAAAGCACAGAATGGAAAACTGCATTTTCAGCTGTCTCAAAAGAACATGTTTTGTGGAATAAATTGCATGAACCACAGAATGAAACTGTTGGTGTGTGAAAAATACATTTTCATATGGTTCGATTAGTCATCAGTCATGTGACCCAGTCGCTTCTATGACCCTGGCACCATCAATGAGCTTCCAGCAGCTAATTGTAACTTGGACGATGAAAAGCTCAGTTTCCTTTGTCTGTGCTAGATGCTGTGTCAAGCAGGCCACATCCCCACAGCTGTTCAAAAAATTGTTCCTGTACAACCCCCTCTACAAACCCCTGACCTGTGCGAGCCTGTGCTAAAATGTATAGTTCTGTTCTCTTTTTAAGGGGGCATTTTAACTGTTGAGTTTTGGAGCAGCAGACTGCATTCATTTCCCACTGAACTCTGTAGACCACATTTTGACCTTTACCAGCGTAAAATGGCTGCATATGTGTGTTTTGATTTTGCACTTTGCTGGGCCAAGAAGATCATTAGCCCTTTAGAAAAGTGAAATAGACCACCTCCAAATAGGTAAAATAGCTTCACACGGAGGGGAAATTACTCATGTATGCAGTGGACGGTGCACTCATAGACTTGTGCCTCTCAAGCACCGTGAGAGAGAGAGAGAGAGAGAGAGAGAGAGAGAAAGAGAGAAAGAGAGAGACAGAGAGAGAGAGAGAGAGAGAGATGTGTGTGTGTGTGTCTGACTATTCCTCAGGAGGTTAGAGCACCTATTTCTGCCTTTTACACATCAACATCCATGGAAAGATCACCCGCTTCATACGCCAGAACGCGTCGCTAAATGAGACCGTGAGAGTGGCTCATACGATCTGTGCCCACTTTAGCATGTTTGGAACTTTGCAGCTGAGCCACCATTTCCTTTACAAAAAACTAACAAAATGCAATGGCAACCTGATGGAATTCAAACCACTATATGTTGGGAAAACTGCGAGAACAGTACAATGCGGTCAGTGACTGACTATTGCAATAGCCGGAGACGGCACCTGGACAGTGCCTACGTAACACCTAAGCTTTGACACATGATAGATCATTTTTATTCGATGCTGCAGGCATTTCAAGAAAAAAAAAAAAAAAATTTCAAGAGCCCAGCCATTGCTTTAGTCTGTATGCTATAAATGCTACACGTGAGCTTGGTGGTCCTCTTATTTTGGGGGCTGAGTGGGTGAGGACCAAGAACCAATAATATCTGTAAGCGTTCCACACTAGCTTCCCTCCCTCACACCCGAAAAGGTTTGACAATTCTCATGCCATATATAGAACAGAGGAAATGGAGTTTTGACTACTCCTTATAGCCAGATAAAGTACATATTTTAATTAATATTTTATATGAAAGCATATAATTCATAATAAAAAAACACAATAAAATACATTCACTAATGTGTACCGATGAAAAGTAAATGGAACAACACAGATATCATCAAACACCCTTGTCTAGAATTTTCTGGGGTGATGGTGAGGTTAGTATTGGATAGTGCGGGGGGCATGTTATTTTTCAGCCCCTAAGCTACTTCCAAAAAAAGATGAGATGGTATCCTTTTATGTGTCAACACTCATTAGTGTTTCTAGGTCCACTTGAAAACACAACGTGTTCAGATAGATTCCAATCACGTGGCTTAGTGGGCCCGTCTTCAGGACGTTTTCTTTTCTTGTACACTCATTCATGAAACAACACAATGTTGCATCACATCCGTCTTTTATTGGAACGACACAACTGTAAAAAACCAAATACACCATTGGTTACTAAAAACTACTTTAAAATATATGGCAATCCCCGTATAATACGTGGTAGATTTGTCACTAACTTTGCATTTCTTGAGTGGGATGTGGGGAGGCCTTTCTAGGCGCAATGTCTGCGTAGTGGGCTGATGAGTGAGTCTAATTACACGCTCTGCAACACACCAAAAATAACAAATATTTTCGGGTCTTCTGTTCATATTACTTTACACGTTTTTTAACCGTTTCCATTACGATAATATCATTTTCTTACTTTATTTCGCTTATGTCTTTGGTATTTTTGCAGTATGTTTTGTGAAGTGTTAATCCATCATGTTCTTTATGATTTCCTGTTTTCATACAACAGAGAATCAAAACAAAAAACGTTTAAAAAAATATATAATTTTGCAATCACTGATTTTTTCCGTTCATTATTTGCTTTTTATAAGTTTCGATAGGCAATCTTTTACCTTATAACAGGAGCGAGAGGATGAATTTGGAATCCGCCTCTGTTTATTTTCAATTGGCAGTTTACTTCCTCATTGATGGTCTTTCGTCCTCAAAGAGTGTCGCGTTACTTGCATGACAATGCTGCTATATGCGGCTTGTATCTTTATCTGTGGATGGACCATAATTACGGTTTTAACTTTAGCGATTGTATTTATTAGAAAGCAGTCTTTGTTGTATCCCAATCGGTATGACTTACTTATTTGTCACGGCAAACCCCAGTGTTTCCACTGCTTTTTTTTTTCGAAAAAGTAGGCGATCGCATGGTCAGGCGGAATTGTAGCACAAAAGATGACTATGAAGCCAACAGCAAACAGCTTAGTGTAAAATTAAAAGAAAGGGGATATCCTGCACATATTATCTGCAGATCAATGAAACAAGCTCGACATAAAAACAGACAAGACTGTTTAGTGAAACAACCTAAAATTATGGAGGAAAAGATTACATGCGTTTCCACATTTTCTCCAATTAGTCACGATCTGCGTAGACTCATCATCAAAATCTGGGGAATGATTACAACAGAAGATTTTGAAATTAATAAGCCCCGATTTGCATTCAAAAGAATGCCAAACCTACGTGATAAATTGGTCCATACCTATGCCATCATAAAAACTAAGGTTTCTCAAACACAAACCACTTTGTGGGGCCTCTCACAAGTCATTGGCCACTTCAAATGAGTCAACTGCTCTGTGTGCCGATTGACAGGCAATATTAAAGACATAGATCTGAAACGCAGGAAATGGTGCTTGAAATCATTTACGAACTGCAATACGAAGTGGGTAATTTATGGTATAAAATGCCCTTGTGGTTTGTTATATATCGGTAAGACAAAAAGACTGGTGCGACAAAGAATTTGTGAGCACCGGTCGTGCGTAAAAAATGCCACAACAGATAAACCAACTCGTGGCACATTATAAAGAAGTTCATCTTAATTAAGGCAGACAAAAACCCCTTATGATCTCTCTCTTTCTCACATGGTCAGGGGATGACCATAAATATAAATATATAAAGGAGATATACAAAATATAAAAATAGGAGAGAGGGAAGCTATCACTATAAGTCACCATCAAACATCTTTGTAAGTCAGAAAAAGCTTGAAAACATAGCTCAAAGAACCATATTGCATGCTGATAGATTGCAATGCCCTGGGTCTGGTACAAGGTTGCTGTCAACCCTGCCCCACTGACTTACAAAGATGTTGATGGTGACTTATAGTGATAGCTTCCCCCTCTCCTATTTTTATATTTCTAACTTTAGGAGTACCATTTACATCTCCTTGTGTGGCCCTGGATTACATGGTGGAGAATAAGAAAACCGAGTTTTTCCCCTGAAGAAAGTTTGTGCAATTAGTGCTATGAAGAACTGAAACATGTCGGGATAGTTTTGAGCTGGAGTTAAAATTACTCAGCTTTAGAAAATTGTTAAAGCCATTTGTGTGTGTCTTTTGTACTCTGTTTTATCATTGAATGTGGTTATATTTGTGAAACTAGTGATTTGTACTGTTTTTATCTACCATGGTTTGTTACGCTTGTGTCATTGTCAGGAATAAGGGCCTGTGGTGCAGGAGGAAGCAGGTACGGCATATCTAAAACCTACAATTCCCAGCAGGCATGGGGAAATGTGTAGTTCCTTTGGCCTGTCGGTACTCAGCTGCCGGCACTTTGCAATTAGGGATTGGGCTCTTAACGGCCGCCCGCCCGTGCTCATGTGCTGTTGATTAATGTTGGAGAGCATGGGCGGCGGTGGCGACGGCGGCAGGAGCGAAGCAGGAATGCTGAAGGTGTAAGCGCGTGGCGGGAAGGAATCACGCCGGTTATGTCGCAAGGCATGTTTATATCCCGGGGTGCGGCGGCACACGCTCCTTAATCTGCTCCAGAGCTACAGGTCCGGGTCAGCCGCAGCAGGCTCCCGGACCATCAGTTAAGTGTTTCTATGTTTGTTCACTTGTCCGGTTTACGGCATTAACATGAAGTAATCAAAAGCTTCAAGTATTTATGTCCGGACGTCTTAGGAAAAACGTCCGGACCAAAAGTTAAGTGCAGGCACATAAATCCTTGGTTTTTGGGCAAGATAAATGCCAGTTTGGTAGCCGGCACATTGCTTCCTCACGTTCTAAGCACCAGGGAAAATTCAACTCTTCTAATCCGCATTTCCAGTATTAAGTTTGTTTCTATGTGCAGTGTATTATGTTAATTAATGTTTTGGTGAGACATGTGAACGTCTCAATGTTCTCTGTTCATTATCAGTGTATTATGGTTCTAAGTCAAAGCGCCTTTCTATGTGCATTATGTTGTGCTAATCCATGTTTGCTCACGAGTTGTGTAGGGTGGCGTGTTATGTGTTAATTAATTACTGAAGATAGAGTCAGGTCAGGTTGCAGGAGTATTAAGCTATCTAGTCAGGAATTGTAGGGGTCTTTTTTGTCATTTTATGTCACGTTGTCTTCCCTTCCTTCCCTTTATTGGTCCATCCCCTTTCCCTAACTCCTTCTTCCCCCCATTGGCTGCCACGTGGCTACCTGTAATTCGAACATCCAGGCGCCCGTGCTAACCACGGTGGGAGGGGTCGATCCATTCGGCTTCTGTGGTTCGGGAGAGGGGATTGAAATCCTCCTCCCTTAAGTTCAGTTGTGACAGTCATATTCATGTAAAACATATTTCTATGAGTTTTTTTACTTTTTGTAAAACTTTATTAAAATATTCTTTTTGTTTTGATAGTGGGATTTAACATCTCGTACTTGGTCTATTTTTTCCAGACTAAAGGTACAGGCAGGGTGGTTACATCAGACATTATAAAGAAGCATATCATAACCAGGAAGATATTTACTGGTTCATAATTGAAACTGTCCCAGCACACCCCTGCGGGGGTGATCGAGATGTGAAACTACGCAAGCTAGAACAAAAGTGGATTTACTAATTAAACTCTCTAAAAGATGGCCTCAACATTGCGATTGAGTGGGTATTATTTATCCGTTGAGCCCCTTGTAAAATAATGGGACGCAATAAAATCATTAAAAATCCCACTTTGGTAATTATAAATATAATAAGGACCCATATTAACACTACGTAAGCACCTTTTGATTATTACATCAGGTATTTAAAATTAAAACCGTTATCTGATCTCGAGTTACAAATGACTGCTTGTGAAATAGAACGCAGCAAGATAACATCTCTGTCCGTTGATACTACTGAATAGTAATTCCAACCAGTGATCTAGTTCACCACATCAATACACCTAAAATGGCGGATTAACAAAATAACACTGTAGTTGTTCGGATTAGGTAAAACAAAATGCATGGCACATGACCGCACCTGTTTTTAAAGATATGCCATGAAAGAAATGCCTGGGTCCTGAAAACACCAAAGGTAATAGGAAAATAACAAAATAACATCGTCAGTCGGTAAACCTTTGTTTTTGCCGGTAGTGTATGTATTTTCAATCAAATGAGCACACTAAAAATGGCAGATCGTCAAGAAAAGGGCAACGTCATCACACGCAAAATAAAAAAATGTAGATCACATGACCGCGCGATCGCCTCCTTTTTCTAAAAAAGAAAGCCGAGGAAACACTGAGGTTTGCTGCGACAAATAAGTAAGTCATACCGATTAGGATACAACAAAGACTGCTTTCTAATAAATACAATTGCTAAAGCTAAAACCGTAATTATGGTCCATCCACAGATAAAGATACGAGCTGCGTATAGCAGCATTTTCATGCAAGTAACGCAAAACACTCTTTGAGGACGAAAGGCCATCAATGAGGAAGTAAACCGCCAATTGAAAATAAACAGAGGCGGATTCCGTAATCATCCTCTCGCTCCTGTTAAAAGGTAAAAGATCGCCTATCGAAACTTAAAAACAGCAAATAATGAACAGAATAAATCCATGACTCCAAAATTATATATTTTTTTAAAACAATTGTTTTGATTCTCTGTTGTATGAAAATAGGAAATCATAAAGACCATGATGGATTAACATGTCACAAAATAGACTGCAAAAATACTGAAGCCATAAGTAAAATAAAGTAAGAAAATGATATTATCGTAATGGAAATGGTTAAAAAACGTGTAAAGTAATATGAACAGAATACCCAAAAATATATGCTCTTTTTGGTGTGTTTCAGAGCGTGTAATTAGACTCACTCATCGGCTCACTATGCAGACATTGCGCCTAGAAATGCCTCCCCACACCCCACTCAAGAAATGCAAGGTTAGTGACAGATCTACCACGTATTAGACAGAGATTGCCATATATTATAAATTAGTTTTTAGTAACCAATGGTGTATTTGGTTTTTTACAGTTGTGTTGTTCCAATAAAAGACGGATGTGATGCAACATTGTGTTGTTACATGAATGAGTGTACAAGAAAAGAAAACGTCCTGAAGACGGGCCCACTAAGCCACGTGATTGGAATCTATCTGAACACGTTGTGTGTTCAAGTGGACCTAGAAACACTAATGAGTGTTGACACATAAAAGGATAACATCTCATCCTTTTTTGGAAGTATTTTAGGGGCTGAAAAATAACATACCCCCCGCACTATCCAATACTAACCTCACCATCACCCCAGAATTTTCTAGACAGGTTGTTTGATGAAATATGTGTTGTTCCATTTACTTTTCATTGGTACACATTAGTGAATGTATTTTATTGTGTTTTTTATTATGAATTATATGCTTTTGTACAAAATATTAATTAAAATATGTACTTTATCTGGCTATAAGGTGTAGTCAAAACTCCCTTTCCCCTGTTCTATATATGGCATGAGAATTGTCACACCTTTAGTCTGTATGCTACATCAGTCAAGAAGGTGCTCCCACTGGTGCACCCTTTGGAATTAGAAGTGCCATGGCAACTGGCTATGAATTTGCTCTCAACCTTTCAACAGGATTTGTGCTTTGGATTAGAGAATGAAGGTACCTCCGGGCATCTTTTCTTGATGCACACTTTAAAACAAAGATGGCCACTTTTAAACAGCATGTGCTCTATGATGAGTAAAATGCAAGTGGTCGACATTCACAATAGAATGTGCTAGCCATGTGTAAGATGCATTAAAGAGATGTTGCAGAGCCCGGCTTGCACAAAGAGAGAGGTCCAAAAGGTGAAGATCAACAACACAGTATGGCACTCCATCCCTGCACAGAAGTTTATCGGACAATTCACACTCCTTCCCAATTCCTGACACTAGTTCAGGTGTCACCAAGGCGAGCTTTCAGAGTGCAACAACAGGAGAAGCAGTGCAGACTCCTCCCCCAGTCCGATGAGAATTCAGCGGGCCCAATGCAGACCTGATTGTTGATGCCTATGTCCTCGACAAATGCCAACTTGCCAGTATCAGAGGAACCAAGCTCACAACATCATATAGATAGCAGCAGGTTCAGAGACAGCATTATTGCCTTGCCAGACAATCATCAGCGCAATGTGGTCAGTCTACTATACAAAAACCTGCAACAACCTCACCTATTTCCAAGACCTCCACCTTTACAGGTCAAGCTCTTACAACACTTTCATAATCATCCCAGAATCTTCCAGAAATAAAATTCCAGTCTTACAATGTGAGGAGGCGCCCTCCCTCCGCTGTGCAGTATATAAAGGTAGGTATACAATTCAGTCATATGTATGTCTTACATAGTCACCGGTCCAGTTTCTTTTAGAAAGCACCTACCGAATGATGGCCAAAATGTCCATCTTTCCTTTCGACAAGTGGTTGGATCTTTCCATGATTCCATCTCCATGATTCCATCCTCAAGTCCACTGTCCATGCCTTTGAACATCACGTGACACTGCCGGAGCCACTTGCACAATGCTCAATCTTACTAAACTAATTCCTCTCCTGCAACAAGTATGAAATATTGAATTATGTGGTGTTTTATGAAATATTTAAGTTTTTATGTGTTTCCATGGGGTTCTTTTAGAGGTTCTTAGTTCCAGTTTTTAAATATATCATGTTCTGTGCAGCTATCCTACAATTTGTACGTCTAACTTGTGTCAAGAGAGCTATGATCGTCTTGGTGTTCTCATCGTGGTGGTTTTTATTTTGTTAATTTGGTCTTAATTTTGATATACTGTAACATTTGTAACTGTTTTTGTGTTCTTAATGTTGTATGTACAAAGCCACTCGGCTGAATGTATATTAATAAATAAATAAACACTGCTCTTTTCAATAAGTTTCAAGTTCTGTTTGCTTAATAATAAAATGAATCGTGAGAGAAAAAATAAAAACAAAAAATGATTGCATACAACAGAATCATTTCTCGTGATAGAATGGATGTATCTATATGAAAAGGTTTGGTGTGACAGAGATGGACATTTAAAATGTATTGAAAGTAGAAAAATAGTGTGACATGAATAAATACAAATAAAGAGAGCATTCGTCCACACTAGGGATGATGGTCTGCTGAAGCTCCGGCTTGGCAAATGCTCAGTGCGTTAATTTGTTTTTGTTTAATTAGGTGTGGAAACCACAAGCTGTCTCCCAGCTATTGTGAAGTGTAAATGGGTTTTTACTCCTGCTGAGTTTATTGTCTCAGACCACAGTAGATACCCCAAAAGCACACAAGTGGGAGAGTTTATATTAATGAAAATGATCAAGCATTGTATTGTTGTACACTATAGTGGGAGGAAACACCAGGACACTTGCTTGGAATACCACACAACAGATTCCACAGATGATGATTTGTGTGCCACTCAAATACTGTCATCCCGATCACGTGACTGTCTTTTGACTCATGAGCCACCGTTTTCAGTCCACTGTCAGTCTAGGATTGCCACCAGTGTGGCGCCAATCACCCACACTAGCTAAGAACCAACATGGTCCACACTAGAAAGTATAATGGCCCCATCGCCCGCCATTCTTAACCACAATGCCCCCCTTTTCTGACAGGTTCCCGATTCCCACTTGCAGCGTTGCTCCGCGTACAGCAGCAACTTTAAAATACTGCTGTCGGCTTCTTGATTTTGCTAAACAGGCAGATCGCTTAATTTGTATGTTTTCCACACCAGTTGTGTTTCTTTTAAACTGATTGTTTCTCTAAAACTGATTGTTTATACCATGGGCTGACCTTATAGTAATGTGGCTTTCAGCCTCTACAATTACGCTAGACTGGCGTCAGTAATCCTAGAAGTCACAAGTTTGATTATTGCAGGTTTGAGCCTTCTTTAACACAATACTTTTGTGCGTCAGTTTTTCAATAACTACGACCAAGTAGATAGGCACAGCCGGTTTTACATCACCCATACTCACCAGATCACTATGGTAATTATTCCAACTACGTTCTTTCAAGCCCCTTTATAAAGTATGATTGGTAGCCCAACACGTGACACACGGTATGGTAGATCAATTAGAATGTACACTTAAGAGCAATGCAGAGTTACTATAATAGTTCAATTCGGCACACACACTGTTCTATCTAGATGCTAGAGTCACCAGAGTTTGAACTCTCATGAAGGAAATTTATGATGCAGCATATAAACAGTTTTATTTGCATATTCGCTCTTTACATGTTATCAGTTTTTTGTCTTTGTCTGTGGCCTTAATATGGGTTTTTGATTTATTTACTTTTTGTCGTTCATCATCATTCATTATTATGCTTTTTTGTTTTTATGTTTTGTTGCATTACGCTTTCTGTAATGTTACTGTTTTTTGGCTTGCACACTCACATGATTTAACTTCCATTCGTGGTTTTCTATGACGATTCATGCTTTTATGTTTTTTTGTTGACTTGATGTCTATCACAATGATCTTCTTCACCCCCTACGCTGGTCCCCACACTACATGGTGGTCACCTTGATGGATATAACTGTAATTTATATGAACCCTTTGCGACACTTGATTGATTGATGTGGTCTATGTGACATATGTTTGTATTGGTTGGATAAATACGATGGATGCATTTGTGAATTAATCTGACACAAACAAAATGATTACGAAACATAATTCGAAATTGTTTGTTCTATATACCTAATAACATAAACCAGAAGAGCAGAAAACCCAAAATGTCAACCACTAGGTCTTTAGGATGTCCAGCCTTCACCGACGGCTATCTAGCCGTGGTTCTTTTTTCCATGACATATTCCCTGTCCATTATTAAGAATGCATCTAACGTGATTGTGTGGCATTGGTTTATGGACAACATCTTCATGATATGACATAGCACAGAGGAACAATTAATGCAATATGCTATGTTCCTTAATAGAAACATATTTGGTATACAATTAACAAGCATTGTTGGTAGAACAGAAGTAGAGTTTTTAAACCTTCATATATTTGTGGAAGTTAATACATTGCAAAGTAAAAAAGTTCGGAAAGCAACAGAGTTTAACTCAACCCTTTTTGCAAACCCCATTAGCATTATTGAGAATATCCCAACAGGAGAATCCATAAGGGCACAGAGAAATTGCAATAAACTCACACATTTTAATCAGGAGTGTTAAATTCTTACACATAGATTTCAGGAAATGGAATACTAGAAAAGTACACTAGACAGAGCCCAACAAAACACATCTGCAATGGACAGAATAGTTCTTCTAGTACAAAAATATAAAAGTGACATAGATAAAACAGAAGAAGTGAAGGTTATCACAAAATACAGTACAGAAAGCAGTGTACTGTTTAAGATATTAAACAAACATTGGCACATTTTGTTAATTTTTGTTAATGGACAAAGACCTAAAACAATTTACTGGTAACAAACCAGCTCTGATATACACAAAAGCCCCAACACCCAGAATGAGCTCATGCCAATATTTAATCGATAATAAAAACTCTAAAAAAACATATTTGGTAGAATAAAAAGAATGAAAATGGTTTCTCCAAAAGTGTTAATTGTACTATCTGGAAGTATGCAATGCATACTATAAAAGTGTTGGCAATTAACAAAAGCTTAATCATTGCTATTAAAGATTGGATTAATTGTGTGACAAAATGTGTCAAATAGGCTATACATTTTGTCTGTCAGAATATATACATAGGAGGTACCATCAGAGAAGAGAACTGAGGACAAGGATATGAAAAAATCTGAATGTGATAAGAAGTCAAGACAATAGGTTACCACTTGCATCTGATTGGCAAGGATATCACAAGCATGATGATAGAAAGGATGTGAGATTCATTGGACTAAAATCAATTCTATGTGGCAAGCGTGGTGGTGAAATTTAGAAAAATATATTCCAGATATATATGTAAACAACTTACAGTATATGAAATTTTAATAACTGAACACAAACTGAATGTTTTCTTATAATTGAACAAGAAGCACATGGGGAAGTATATTGCACTGATTAGTTATGCCTTTTACCTAATCAAGGAACCTATAGTCACCATACTGAAGTGCATACATATGATGATAATTAAAGTATCAATGTGAACATAAGGATAGGATGTTTTGGTGATATACCGAATGGTCAAGTCAGCTTTGATACCAGTGCATACATTCGACATTACAACCCATGCATCTAAACGTATGCACATGATAATCAATATATGAATGCTAATATGTGCATGTAGTGACTATAGGACAGGTCACGCGTGCTAGTATCCTCTGTATGTACATATAGCATACATAAGTTGAATTATGACCAGTATAAAAGTGTTTTATTCATACAGATACAGCATGTATGTTTAAAGAATGTATTCCAGTATTGTAATGACTAGGTGTGAGTGATCAAAGGCATGCAAAACATATATTATTTAAAAGGTGAACAGAAGTGGAATTATGCACATTTAAATGTTAAAAAACATATGCAACCATTTTTGCAATGTATGCGAACTTGGGTGCACAGCAGAAGTGTAAAGTAAACAAAAACAGACAATGATGATGCCAAACATTGTTTTTGTGATATCACACCGTTTATATAAGGAAAATAAAAAATGGTGACCATGAGGCATGCCGATGTCGAGGGTTAGCATGCACATCATCCCAATAGTTAAATATATCAGGTAAGTTAGCTACTCATGTAATGGAGCTTACTCATATAAAACAAGAAGCTCTAGATGAGCACCAACTTTAGTAATATACATTTGAACTGTTTTTTAGACTGATGCATTTTGGAGAAAACAAATTCTTCGCCTTATGATTGGCACCACAAACAACATGAACACTTTCTTTACTAAACTCCCTAAATTGTAATAGTAAAATGTAAATAAGTGGACTCTAATTTTTAGATAACTAAAATAAATGAAAGCAAACAACTAGGAAAATGTAATCTCTACTCAGAAAATTAGGAACTTGAATACACTACTGATAAATTAGATAGGATTACCAAATAGCTTCCTTAGCATATTTTGAAATAGTAACCAAGTTACGGAAGAGCTGATAAAGAAATATTGCAAACAAGTTCATGTAATGATGTCATCTCTCTCTCTTTTCCCTCTTGTTTCCTGTTTTATCTGTACTATTATTTTTACTTTTTCTATTAAAGCATTGCATACTGTTTGTCGCTAACCCCAACAGACCATTATATTTTGGGAGGACTCAAGATGATATTCTTTGGAACTAATGCATGTTTGTTTGTTTTATTATTTATAATGCGCGAGCGTACCCGGGGGTATCAGGGCGCAGCCTTTACAAGAATTTTCGAAGCTTGGTTACAGTACATGAAGAATATACATAATACAAAAATAAGGTACACAAATGTTATATACAAATCAGCAGTAGAGCCAGCAGGCCGTTATATACAGGTAAGCAAGAGGCACACATGGTTACAATGTGTGCGTGTAGCGCTGGGCACTACCTTGTCTTAGTGGGTCTCCAGTTTCAGCCAGGAGACGAACTTGGAACGGAAGTTCTGATAGGGCAAGTCTACTCTAAGGTTTGGAGGCAGGGAATTCCAAAGCTTGGCAGCTTTTACCGGGAAGCTGTTGCCTCCTATGGTGGCCCGTTTGTAGTGGGGAACAGATAAACAATCTTTGTATGCAGTTCTGACGGGTCTTAAGGAGGACTGTCTGTGCAATCTGTTGATCAGGTAGGTTGGGGCTGTGTTGTTAAGAGACTTGTGGGTGAGTGATGCCGTTTTTAAGAGAATTTTATCCCTGGTGGAGAGCCAGTTGTTCTGTTGGCTGAATCCTGTGATGTGTTCTCTTCTGGAAATGCCCAGAGCTGCTCTGAGAGCGTTGTTCTTAAGGGTTTGCAGTTTACTGGTGGTGGCCTTGGTGGATCCCAGGTAAAGGGCTTTGCAGTAGTTGAGGCGAGACAGTATGAGGGCTCTGGCGAGTGTCAGACAGCTAGTGTCCGACAGGAAAGGGTTGGCTGCGCGGATTAATTTGCACGTATAAGCCGTGGAGGATGCAAGGGAGCTCACTTGTCTTTTGAGGGAGAAATTGGAGTCTAGATAGAATCCCAATGTTTTGACCTCCTGTACGACTTTGATGTTGTTCCCGTCAATCATGAAGGAGTTATAGGCCGGGCCAAGTTTCTTTATACTGAATGTAGTGCCTAAGATGATGAGTTCTGTTTTATCATCATTCAGGCATAGTCCATGAATGGCCATCCATGCCTGGATGCTGATTAACATCCTATTTAGCAAGGCCAAATCCTTTCCATAATCTCCTGAAAGCGGAAGGAGGATCTGAGTATCATCTGCATAGATAGTGTAGGTGATACCGAGATGATCCAAATCATCGAAAAGGGGCTTGGTAAATATGTTGTATAATGTGGGGGAGACACAGGAGCCCTGAGGAACACCGCAGGTGATGGGTATAGGGTCTGCTGCTGCCGTGTGAGAGAAGACCCTCATAGTCCTGCCGTTAAGGAAGGATGGGATCCAGGTGATGGCCTTGCTGGAGAAGTGAGCTAAAGTGTGGAGGTGTGAACATAGGACAGAGTGATCGACCAGATCAAAAGCTGCAGATAGGTCGAGGAGGAGGAGTAGGGCGGCTTGCCCATTGTCTCTGAGCGAATCGATCTGCGCTTTCAAGTCAATAAGAGCGGTTTCGGTCCCGTGTTGGGGACGGAATCCAGATTGTCTAGATCCTAAGAGGTTGTGTTCTTCCAGGTGCTTCTGTATTTGTACATAGGCAACCTTGTCCAGAATTTGTAGTAGAAAGGGAACAGTTGTTATGGGTCGGTAGTTTGTGGGTATGGTTGGGTAAAGTGTAGGTTTTTTCAGTAGAGGAAGTACCCAGGATTGTTTTAGGTTAGTAGGGATGGAGCCAGTGGCGAAGGAGGCATTAATCAATTTTGTAATGAAAGGGGAGAGGTCGCGGGCAGCATCTTTAATGAGCTGTGCTGGGCACAGATCTCCCTGGCAATTAGACGGTTTCAGGGACAGGATAATTTTTTCGACTTCCAGTATGTTGACTTTGGAGAACTGGAAACGGGCTAGGTCGGTGGGCATGGGCTTGTCCGGAATTTTTGAGTTGAGGGTTTCAATCAGGGATGCTCTTTTGCTGGAGATTTTACTTTGAAGAGTCGCAATCTTGTTTGCTAGGGCACTTTGAATTTCTGAACACCAGTTTTTATCTTTAGTGCATGTGTCAAGGGGTGCTATGGGGGTTTCTATTTCTTTGAGGATGGACAAGAGTTCTTTCATGTTGGATTTAGCTTGGGATATACGAGAGTCAAAAGAGGCTTGTTTGGCCAGGTAGATTTATTTTTTGTAGAGTGCAGCTAGTTTGGAGAGTTTGAGTTTGTTAGAGACTGAGGGGGATTTTTTCCAGATGGCCTCACAGTTTCTTTTTTGCTGCCTTAGTTTTTTGAGGGATGGTGTGTACCATTTGTTAAGGTGCGTTTTCGGTTTACTGGATCTAAGTTTAAGGGGGGCGATGCAGTCCAGCGAGGTGGCCATAATCTTGTTATATTCTTCAACCAGAGACTCAGGGTCCAGGTTGTCAGGAAGTGAGTTGAGTGTGGGGAGTAGGTTAGGGATAAGTCTTTCTGCTGTCACGTTCTTCTTGTTTCTAGTGAGAGTGGGTGGGGCCTTAATGGTAGGCAGGGATGGAGGTCTGTCGGTGGAGAGCATGAATGAAACCAAGTGGTGGTCAGTCCAGGCTTGAGGTGAGATATTTGTGATATTCACTAGGCAATTGTAGTCGGCCACCCAGTCAAGTGTTCTGCCTTTCGTACGCGTGGGTGTCGTACATCTTTGCACAAAGCCTAATTCAGTAAGAGTATTAGCTATGGTGCTAGCGGGATGGTCTTCTGGGTCTTTGTAGCCCAAGTTAAAGTCTCCTAAATTGAGAACTTTAGTGGAATTTTTGAGGTTGCTAGATAGAATAGAGTTAAGGTCTTCATCGAAGGTGCCAATGGGGTCTGGCGGGCGGTAGATCAAGCAGATGTTAAGAGTTTGGGAGTTAGTGAGTGGTATTTTGACTGCTAGTGATTCGCAAGAGAGGGCATCGGTCGAAGTAGCTAGTCTCATGGTAAGGCTGCACTTATGGATGAAGGCGACACCACCTCCTCTGGAGTTGGGGCGGTCTTGTCTCAGAATAGAGTAGTTATCTGGGACTGCCAACATGAGCATAGGGCCTGCTGCTGGGTTATACCAGGTCTCAGTGATGGCAAGGAAGTCGAGGTCTTCAGTGAGGATTAAGTCTGCAATTTCTGTAGCATGAGCTACTAGCGATCTGGCATTGATCAAGGCTCCCTTAATTTTAGGGCTAACTATGTTTTTAGAAGTAGTGGCTATGTTTTTTGAAGTAGTAGTATGGCGCTTGTCTTGTGTAGGTTCAGGAGTACCCTGGTTGAGGGAGTTAAGAAGGGGTGTAGGGTAGAGATTTTGTAATGGGTTACTGGTTTGTGTGGAAGGATTTGGTCGGAGTGGCAACATTCTAGAGTTTTGTGTAGTGGGCAATGAGCGGGCAGGGGGCTCATGGATTTTGGCTAGTCTGGCTCTAAGTCCTAAGTTCCTTTCTATGGTGGTGCGAGGGTGACTGGAAGGTAGCAGTACCTGAGGGTCGTTTAAATCTAAGTATGGTACTTGGTTGTTAAGCCTGGGTAGGGCTGGCATGTTGGGTAGGTGTGGAGCCATCTTGATCGGTAATGCAGTTTTGAGGCTGATCAGGAAATAGGCAAGCAAGTTAGTGGTGAGTAGACACATGCTAAATGGTGAAGTCGAGAGTGTTGTGAAGCACTAAGTAATACCTGAATTTAGGTGACCACACGTGGTTGGGATGGTCTACGTAGCACTTAGATAAGGGTAGTTGATATGGCTGGGATGCCGGGGGCGGCCTAGGTTTGAAGTGTAGGGCAGAGTTACTGAGAATACGTTGAATAACATCTAGGAGGTAGGACAAATATGGCAGGGTGGCTGCAGTGCCTACGTCGACAACTAGGTGGAAGTGTGGTGGGTTGGCTAAATATGAGTGACGCCTGGATTAAGGCAGAGCGGATTGGCCACAGTACGTGAGTAAGCAACTAGCTTCGAAGTATGGCAGTTTGTCTAGAAAGCATGGATAGGCTGCTAGATTCAAGATGAGGCAGTTTGGCTAAAGTGCATGGGTAAACAGCTAGATTCAAGTAAACAGGGCAATTTGGCTAAAGTGCAAGGGTAAAGAGCTAGATTCAAGATGAGGCAAATTGGCTGGAGTGCATGGATACACAGTTGGAGGTTGACCAGATTAGATTTCAGGCAATCTAGGTGCCACTTAGCAGGTGAGGTTAAGATCAACATATTCACACAAGATGTCAACGCCGTAATTCAGGTGCAGTTCTATGCAGAGCTGATTTGTAGGCAGTCTGAATGCAATTTCAGCAAATGAGGTTAAAATCAACATAGTTGCAACTTTAGCAGCTTAGTTTAGTCAGATAGGCAGAAGTCATTGTAAGACTATACTGAAGGTCATGCTGACATCTAAGTCGTTAGTTTAATATGGGTAAAAGGGGCTTCAATGCTATGCCTAACAGATGCTAGTTATGGTTGGATCCCTTCTAGGCTAAGCAGTGCAAAAAGGCCCAGCTGGGCTAGTCAGATGTGAAAACACACATAGGCTGAATGCAATTGTGGCGCAAGGCCCAACTAAGCTAGTCAAGTGTAAAAACACACATAGGCTAAATGCAATTGTGGCACGAGACCCAACTAAGCTAGTCAAGTGTAAAAACACACATAGGCTAAATGCAATTGTGGCGCAAGGCCCAACTAGGCTAGTCGGATGTAAAAACACACATAGGCTAAATGCAATTGTGGCGCAGGGCCCAACTAGGCTAGTCAAGTGTAAAAGCACACATAGGCTAAATGCAATTGTGGCGCAAGTCCCAACTAGGCTAGTCAGATGTAAAAACACAAATAGGCTGAATGCAATTGTGGCGCAAGGCACTTTAGGCTAGTTAATGCAGTAACACACATAGGCTAGATGCGATACACAGGGCATATCTAGTGTAGGTTATGGGCAGACAAAATGCTTGGATAGTAAATAATGAATCTATGCTATTATCAACAAGTATGAAGCACTGTAGGCGGGCTATGCAGTGATATAGTGAGTAAGGCTCCAGCTCTCGTGGGCGAGGTGGGGGCTTCCTTCTCACACGCTAATCCAATGCTGTGACAGCACATGTGCTACTTACATCATGTAAACGCATGTTGCAGATGAGACGAAGCAATTGAGTAAATGTGTGCACAGTGAGTGAGCATTTAGTGGCATTCAGTTATCAGACAATATAATGTCTGTAGTTATGAATGGGCATATAGTCGCCATAAATAAGTGCAAACGCACGCTTACTGTTATTAGTGAGGCAGTTTGCAGGTTACCTTATGTGAAGGCAGATCAAGACGTGCAGGGGGTCTGGCAGACGGCAGACACAGGCACGTAACAGGCATGAAACAGGCACTAGCCTTGTTTCTGTGGGCCTTGGAGGAGGTGGGCCGGCTTTGCCTGCCGGTGCCCAATCAGAGGGTAAAAGAGCTCAGCAGCCTATCAGGATGCAGTGCCTGGTTCTAGTTAGGCACTGAAGGCACACAAAGGAGTGCAGGCGGCCATCTTGGAGCACCTTGGTACCTCGTGTACCAAACTGGCGTTGAGGTGCTGTGGCAGTATTTCTCAGCATAAATGTCGGTGGGGCAGGCTATTCAGCATTCCGTTTACAGCGATCCAGCAGCTGATATTAATGCAATGAAAAAAACAAACGATTTTCATGAAAAGCGCATCCGATGTCAGCGCTTACCTAAATACTTCAGGGGTGGCATGGACTTCATGCTGGGGGGCCCGCTGCTCCAGGAGAGGCGGATCCGTGACCTGGAGCTCCTGCTCCTAGGCTAGGTGGGTGGGAGTGAAAGAACCACATGGAACAAATTACCATTGTTCTTAATTAAATGTTTTGTTTGTTTTTATTATTTGTAAAGCGCACCTAACCCGCAAAGTGCAGGGCGCAAAGCAGCAAGAGGAGTGTACAACTTAAGTTACAGAGCATGCAGTAAATGAATCCAACTACGTTACAGTGTTGGTAGAATCAAACATTTGGACCAATACATCAAAGTATAAATTATAGGTGAATACACGTAATTTACAGGTTGTAGATACATCTAGGCATAGAGGTGAGGGGATATACAGTTTATACACAATTTACAGTAGGCGCGGCAGTGGAAGAGATTAGATGTCATAGCATTAGATTTCATGTTCCTTGATCCAGCGGATGGTATTAGATCTGAATTGTGGGTAGGGAAGATCTTCCCTAAGAGATGGTGGTAAGGAATTCCAAAATTGTGCTGCTTTGACGGGAAAGCTTTTCCTTCCAGACATAGTACGTTTGAATCTTGGGACAAGGAGGAGGTTTGAGTTGGCCTTTCTAGAGGGGCGGCAGGAAGTTGGTCTGGTGAATCTCGTTATCAAATATTGAGGGGCCGCTTGGTGTAGGCATTTATGGGTCAGAGAAACCGATTTAAGGAAAATGTTATCTTTCGTAGAAAGCCAATTGTACAATCTTCTAGTCTCTGAGATATGAGCTTTCCTCTGGAGGCTTAGGGCTGCTCTTAAGGCATTGTTTTGTAGGGTTTGAATTTTATTAGTAATGTATTTGTTGCTACCTACGTAGAGTGCGTTGCAATAATCCAACTTGGATAGAATCAATGCTCTGGCTAGAGTGATGCAGTTGTTTGGTGAGAGGAATTGTTTGGATGCCGTAATAAGTTTACATGTATAAGATGTAGCGGAAGGCATGGCATTGACTTGTTTTTTGAAGGTGAGCGTCGAGTCTAAATAGAATCCTAAGGTTTTAACCTCCTTAGCTACGGTGATGATATTAATGTCAATGACAAAAGAGGAGTAGTTTTGGCCTAATTTATTGAGGTTGGGTGCGGTGCCTAGGATGAGGAGTTCAGTCTTGTCATCATTCAGGCATAGACCATGAGAGGCCATCCATGCCTGGATGATGAGGTACACTCGATTTACAAAGGCCAAATCCTTGTCATAATCCCCTGTCAGCGGGATGAGCATCTGGGTATCATCAGCATAGTTCGTGTAGGTGATACCCAGGCCATCTAGATCATCGAAAAGGGGCTTTGTAAAAATGTTGTACAAGGTGGGGGGACGCAAAAACCCTGTAGCACACCACAGGTAATGGGCATAGGGTCAGCGGCCGCTGAAGGGGAAAAAACTTGCATAGTACGGTTGTGGAGGAAGGACTGGATCCATTCAGTTGCCTCCTGGGAGAAATGAGCTGCCGACTGTAAGTGTGTGCAGAGGATCTCGTGGTTGACCAGATCAAATGTAGCTGAGAGATCGAGAAGTAACAGAAGTGCTGTCTTGCCCTCATCTCTCATCTCATCTATCTGTGCCTTAAGATCAATAAGCACAGTCTCGGTCCCGTGCTGTGGTCTGAAGCCTGACTGTCGGACTCCTAGGAGGTGGTTGAGTTCAAGGTATTGTTGAATTTGTTGGTATGCTATTTTATCAAGGATTTTGAGAAGAAACGGCACTGTAGTGATGGGACGGTAGTTGGTAGGGATGGCAGGATCTAGATTCGGTTTATAAAGGAGTGGGAGGACCCAGGATTGTTTCAGATTGTTAGGTATGGTACCGGCTGTAAAGGATGAATTTATTAGTTTAGTAATAAATGGTGAGAGTTCTCGAGCTGCATCTTTTATCAGTTGTGCAGGGCATAGGTCCCCATGGCAGTTCGAAGGTTTGAGTGCAAGAATAATTTTTTCAACCTCTTTGGTAGAGACTTTGCTGAAGTTGAAGAGGGGGTTGGGCACAGAGGTGCGTGTGGTTGGGATGAGGTGGGGTAGAACTGGTGTTACTCAATTTGGAGATGGAGAGAACGGAATCTTTTTTGTTACTGATTTTAGTTTGCAGAGAAATAATTTTATTGGCAAGAGCATTTTGAATATCTGTACACCAGTTTTTGTCCTTGATACATGTGTCAGGTGGCTGGACGGGAATTTCTATTTCTTTCAACATTGAGAAGAGCTCTTTAGTATTAGATTTCGTTTGAGAGATTTGAAGGTTATTAGAGGTTTGTTTTGCAAGGATCATTTCTTTTTTGTACTGGGAAGCTAAATTACTTAGGTTTATCTTATTAATTTCAGAAGGATCTGATCTCCAAATTTTTTCATAGCGTCGTTTCTCCTGTCTGATAGCCTTAAGGTGAGGAAAGAACCAATTGTTCACATGTTTGCGAGGTTTGCTCTTACTCACTTTGAGAGGTGCTATGGCATCAAGGGAAGATAGCATTACTTTATTGTACAGATCTACCATGGTTGAGGGATCTGTATTGTCGGAAATAGCGTTAAGAGTAGGTAGGATCAGAGGAATAAGGTTTTCAGGAGTGATGTTTCACTTATTTCTAGTTGGGACAGCTGGAGCTATGTTGTTAGATTGTAGCGGTGGTGTGGTCTCTAGTGTGAATGTGATCAGGTGATGAGCAGACCACGGCTGTGGAATTATAGATGAGACTGTAAGTAGGAAGTTATGCACAGCTAACCAGTCCAAGGTTCTACCTTTGGTATGGGAAGGAGCTGCGATTTTCTGAGTGAAACCTAGTTCCTCTAGGGTGTTATTGATTATAGTAGCATTAGTGTCTAACGGGTCGCTAAAACCAATGTTTAATTCTCCTAATATAATGCTTTGGGAGGAGTTCTTGAGATTATGCAATATAATATTTGTTAGGTCATCTTCAAAGGATCCTAGTGGACCAGGAGGTCTATATATTAGGTGAGTGGATACAGTCTGCATATTAGATAGAGTTATCTTAGCCGTTAGGGATTCACAAGAATTTATGTTGTGTGGTGGGGAGAGATTCACTTATAGGTTGGTTTTAGCTATGATAGCAAGGCCACCACCTCGAGAGATGGTACGGTCGAGTCTTAGGAGGGTATAGTCATCTGGCACGGCGAGCATAATTGCTGGGCCAGCTGCTGGGTGGAGCCAAGATCCGGTAACAGCTAAGAAGTCTAAGTTTTCATTTTGTAGTAAGTCAGCTATGTCAGTAGCATGAGCTACCATAGAGCGTGCATTTATAAGAGCAGCTCTCATCCCAGACTGAACTGGTTTCAAGATTGCTAGTTGTGTTTTAGGTTTGCATTTCGGGAGAAGGATAGGTTCTCGGAAGCGTCTGCTGTTAAGTTAGAGTGGGTGCCGGTGATGGCTTGAATTACGCAGGCTGCGAGTGGGATTACTGTGCGCTAGTTTGGTTGGAGGGTCATAGAGTCTAGGTAGTCTAGCACGTAATTTAAGGTTCCTCTGTGAAACAGTGCATGGTATGGTAATCATGGCAACCTGTTTGAGGGCATTCTGCGCTGGCGCAGGTAGGGGTGTATTAAGGGACAGGTATGGTCATGTAGGCTAGTAATGTATAGCAAAGTTCTTAGTAAGACAGTGTAAAGCATAGGGAAATACATTGTATGCAGGGAACTGGTAAGGAATCAAGCAAAGTATAGCAGATGTCCATACATAATAACATAGGTGTAACACAAGGCAAATGTAGAGACCAAGTGCTATTCAATGGAGGCTAGGCAAGTATCACACAAGGTGTAAAAACAGTCTAGGGCTAGTAGCGTCTATGGCAAATGTTTTTTTTTAAAATTGGAAGTGCTGTAACAAAGCCTTGAAAGAGATCATGTGGGTGGAAACATGTTTTGGCTAAGGCAGAAATAAATTAGTTATTTGGCAAAAAACCCTTCAAGGTAAAACATTGTCTACTTGAAATTAGGAAAATGCTAACACTCATTATGGATGACATGGTGTAATGTTACTGCAAATGTTAGTATAATGATCGAAAGACTAAAAAATACAAATATTTTTATAAAAGGAAAAACAGAACTTTTTGAGCAATTTAGAGAATTTGCTGTGGGCAGACATTCAAAGTTTAATGTGATAACAAAACCTGCATTGTTGAGAACCTGCTCCCAAATATATTGCTGGGAGCAAAGCAGCAGTAACTCAGAGATGCCACCACCACCATCATGCAGAGAGCTGGGTGTCTCAACAGCTATGAGTTTGAATGGACGACTATGTCTCAACTTAGTTCCACTCACACTACCCTTGTATCCAGCCCATGAAGGCACTGGCACTCAAACACCATTCAATGGCAAAGAGTTGTAGAGGAGATCCCAAATAAGGCCTGCACTCCCATCGCCCATTTCGAAGTACCAGGAACGTTCACACCAAAATACGTGACGTATGATGAGCAAATAAACCAGCAGAGAGCCGCAGTAGGGCTCTGCCCAGTACCTATCAGGAGAACAACACCTGTTGAAATAGCGATACCCAGAAAACCATGGACAGTAAGGTATCCATTGAGAAAACTCTACCAGCAAATAAGACAAATTGAAGATAGTCTAAACACTGTCCCGGAAGAAACCCAAAAGGCCTTTATGGAAGACGAATGGTGACGTCATGAGGGTTCAGACTAACGTGCAGAACCAAAAAATGACACACAGATATGAAACGCCATGAATAAGGATATCGTTAACCTAGATGGAGAGACGATGTTGAAATATAAAGAAACTTAAGCATGATGAAGTCATTCGACCAGCTAACGCCTGTACATATGCTTGAAACCGCAAGAAGGCTAAGAAAACGGTGCAGCTTGCTATGCTTAGTAGAAGATAGACAGCAGCAAGCGCCACCTATACATATCTACCTCAACGAAGGACATTATATAAGTGCGAGTTCACTTTACACAAAAGCAGAATCAACTCAGGTTACTAGAGGCCAAACAGGACAGGATTCGTATTCCAGCTAAAACGAGAAGAGATGGCTTAATCGAAACTCAGCAGAGCCAGGAAAGAGCCAAGGTCAGACCAATAGAGGAGCGAACAGTAGCTTCACGGAATCGAAATTTAAGAACAGAATAGCCTGAGGAAGGCCGAGATAAGGAGACGTAG
The DNA here is from genome assembly GCF_040938575.1 of Ambystoma mexicanum. NCBI lineage: Eukaryota > Metazoa > Chordata > Amphibia > Caudata > Ambystomatidae > Ambystoma > Ambystoma mexicanum. The sequence continues at coordinate 1,102,004,790 of NC_090930.1, read as the reverse complement.
GTAGGTGGCAAGCCAAACAAGAACTAAATGCATAAATTGAGGGAAACTAGGCAGATTCACGGTGTGAGTAGCAAGTGACCATCTGAGCAAGAAGAGGGACGGGTCCACACCTATGTCTGGCAGTCGCCCAGACAGAGATATCATAACCTTTCCTGACACGAAGATACAGTTTCGAGGTCAACCACAGCCAACTAATTGACACATAGCCACTAAAGTAATGATTGATTGAAGGAAGGCTGGGTGAATCGTAGGGCACCCTGCACCTGGCTGAACATTCTGATTGCTGCTAAGTAAAGTGGAGATTTATGCATGGGGTTGAAGCCAACCAAATCACAATGGACCAAATAATCTAGGGTCCTATAGATAGTAAAACCAATGGGACGTCGTACTCTTAGTGACGTCTACAAGAGTAATGTGAGAAGGAAGGGCTTAGATGCCCACTAGATAGTGTTTATCCAATCCTCTCACTCCGTTACCATATACAGATATAGTACCTATATTAAAGTTACCTTTTCCTAACCAATAGAATTGCATGTTAACTTTTAAGTGTTACACGTCAATTATGATGAGGTTTGAGTATAAATGTTATTGTTTGAATGAAGTTCGTCGGAGTTGAAGCGAGACAGACTATCGCATCACTGTCGATTTCCATGACTCCCCGTTTTTTTGTATTTGTTATTAAACGGACTCCCTTTGCCAAACCATTGACTGGTGTTGGCGTAGTAAACCTGCACCCCCATCCATCTCAAAGGTGCAGCTATCTTGTCTTAAAGTACTCTGGGGAAAACCCCGACTCTATGGGCCGGCCAGGGGTCTCCCCAGTACACTTGGTAGCAGAGATTTGATGGTTATCGACTATCAGTTATTGACTAAAGTAAGACACCTATTGACTGTCGACATAAAGTAACTCTAGGTCTTCGGTATTATCATGAGTCCTTTGCCATTCAGCCGAGTAGACCGTGAAGCTCCCCTTAGACAATGGTAGCCTAAGAAGAATCTGCAAAAAGAGCCTAAAGGGACCCGTTTTCCTCACACATCCCTTCCCATTCCTACGAGCAACTGAGCAGGCGAAAAGCTGAAGGAGGCGGTAACAAAGGCAGTGATCGTGAGGGCCCGGAGACGAACCATGCGAACAGTGAGTGAAGCAAAAAATGGAATGCTTTGGCAAATAGTGCATGCCTTAGAACAAGTAAAGCAAAAGGTAACGGAGCGAGGAGAAAAAAACAAAATATAGTTAGAAGTAGAGAAGACTGTATATATATAAGGGGATAATGACTCGAGAGTAATAAAAGTAAAAGAGAGAAGTTACTGGGGTAGACACCTAAGAAGAGAGAGGTTACCGGGGCAGACACTCGAGAAGAGAGAGGTTACCAGAGCAGACACCTGAGAAGTGAGAGGATTATTCCTGCACTTTAAATATGGCGGCTAGAAGAAACGTGTACCCAGAGTCCCACATAATGGGGAACAATTAGACTACCACAACGTTTAAAGGCGTCATGAAAGGGGTACGTTTACACTCCATGAAGGGGTAATGATTAGAGGCAGAGATATCTGTGTCCAGTTGGTGTCCGTCTAGTCTATCAAGCGTCTTTCTTACATGTTTCTTTGTGGTGACGTCATACGTATTGGACATTTTTTGAGAGAACTGATTTGAAATTTCTTGCGATTTGATAGCTGAGATAAAATCGCACATGAATTGATGTTTTTTGAGCAAATCGGAAGATATAAAATTTTGTGGAAAATTTGGATTGGAGTTTGTGATATTTGGTGCTCGCTCATATTGTTAGGAGCTGTTTAAACCACATGAAAGCATTGACAAGTGTTATATAAGAGGAAAGGGAACATATTTAGCATGGAAGACATAACTCCATTGGCACACTTATGCAAACAGTTGCCAAAACACTCACCCAAGCTAAAGAAATATAGCACCGAGTGGTACCGCCCACAAGAGGTTTATGCCGTGGCCACAAAATGGGTCTTTATCTAAAGCCGTTTTACAGCACATGACAACATATTTGCACGCCACATATACAGGCAAGAAGATAGAAAAATGCCTTGCTGTTCTTGAGTTTTGGAAAATGTATGAACAGGGAAAGGAGGAAGAGCCATCCAACAGATTGGATACTTAATGTATGCACAGAGGTGTGTGAGATGCCTACGGCGCCTCCTGCCCAACCCGAAGCGAAAGTCGAAGAAAGTAAGGATGAGGGATTATACCTGTTGAGGGAAATTAAAGTATCCACGGGATACAGCAACCCCACAAATGAGTCACCTACACATAGTAGTGACAAAAATCAAGGGAAGGATAAGGACAAGAATATTATCTCCACACTTCCAAGGGACAAGGGGAGACGCGATGATGAAAGAAAAGATCATTTACAGACAAGTGCATCTCTCGACAAAGAGAGAAAAGGGAAGAGATGGAAAGAAAGAGAAAACAGAACTGACGAGATAGCATTTGCAAAAGACGAATGGATGGGAGGACAAATTTTATTAAAACTCAATGGGAAAGGCATTGATGACGCGAAACAAAAGGAGAGGTTAGATGTGACACAGAAGAAGGAGAAGGAAAGGGAGTTAAGAGACAAAAGGATAAGAAGGAAAGACAGACAAAGGCGAGAACAGCTATATCGCGAAGAGCAAGAAAGACAGCTTGATCGCAACCCAAGAGCAACCCATGATCAAGACAGACAGAAACAGCGAAGGTTAGAAGAAGGGCAAAGGGTACGTGAAAAAGGATAAGGAGATGAAGAGATGAGGAAATTCGGTAAGCAGATGAACATAGAAATGAAAAGAGAAAGGAAAAAGATAGGGTCAGAGAAGAGGCGAGGAAGCACAAAGAATTTGATGACGATGTAGAATGTAAGCGAAGACAAAGAGCACGCACTCATGAATATCTGAGGAGAGAGGTTAAAAAACCCGCTCCAGTAGTAGATTGGGAAGACATCAAGGAATTCTTTCCTGCGTACGATTCAGTACCAGGCACGTGTAGGGCGAATATTGACACTGACTTCGACACCAGAAGCATCGGAGAAACGAACTATAGAATATATGATGAAATGGGGCTAGAGCAAATACCCCAGAGGAGGGGGAAGATGAGTGCCTGGAAAGCACTCAGCTGTATGACACTGAGGATGTCACCCAAAGTAGTGGGAATAGGGAACTATCCCTGGATAGATTAGAAATCAGTAGAAACAATGAAGACACAAGAAGTTGCATGAATTGGGGACAGACAATGGGGGTCATTGCGACTTGGGCGGTAAGGGATACCGGGTACCGGTAAGGAGACCGGTGGCGGTAATCCCTTACTGCCCAATTCCGACGTCCCTTAGCGGGAACCGTAAAGGACGTGTGGTCAGACCACACGTTCTTTACGGGTCCCGCTAAGGGACCAGGGCGCTAATTACGGGCCTGCAATTAGCAGGCCCGTAATTAGCACCTTCCTCATTCCCATTGAGCCCTATTGGGGCTCAAATAGGAATGGGGAATGGTTAGGTGAATGAGCACTTACTGGGTCCGCACAGGTCGGAATGTCCCGGTAAATCCTCATTCACCCAGACCGGACACAGGTTTGGAGGCAGCCATGGCGCTAATAGCGCCATGGCTGCCCCCAAACTCGTATTGACCCCCAATGTCCGACTCTGAAAGGGAGGAATGTGAGGAAAATGAAGAAGGGAGGCAAAATGAAAGATGACTCCCAAGAGAAAAAGGAGTAAGGTGGTCAGACAATAGTGAACCTATACCGAGAACATCAGAGTCTGCCACGCAGACTGACCGATATGAAGAAGTATCTCACGGTCAGAGGGGGGTGTTTTCACCGCACTATGTGAACAGACTAAGGGCATTACCAGGTAGACGGCGATGCAGGAATATTACCCCTGCAATAGACAGGAGAACAATGAGAGAAGAGAGAGAGGGTTATACATTCCAATTTTTGTTGCTCGAGAAGGGGGGGAATAAAACCACAATATATTCCATGGCCACACATGGATCGAGACAATTTGAAAAACAAGCTTCCAATGCTGACATCCGGAGCTGGAAAATGGATACATGAGTTAGAAAAAACGACAGGAAGAAACACGCTAGTTATAGGAGACATCAAATGTCTCCTTATCGCCATACTTGGTGAGAGAGCAGACGATGTGTGGGCATGAGCAGGCTACCCTGGCATAGCCACAATTAATACCGCACATGACGGAGCGCCATTTAACAATTGTAGAGCCGCAGTATGGAAAGAGCTACGAGTACTTTACCCAGATACTTCTGATATGGGAGCTATAATGACTCGTAAAATGAAGGAGTCTGAAGATCCGTTAATTTATATACAGAATTTCCAAGAGGCATGGGTGCTTGAGACTCATGAATCATGGACGAAATCTATACCTGTGTTTTACCATATCCTGTGCCAAGGGCTGCCAGAGCCGGTGCAGAAATAACTCAAGAAATCGGTGGGAATCAAAGCCACATCTTTGGCTGAAATACAGTTGACCATCGCACATTATTTTAGACTGTTGCAAGAAAAGAATCGCAAAAAGGAAGCGACTCGTAAGGTTGAGGAAGAGAAATTGGTGCAAAAGAAATTGTCAAAGTATGCTCTTGAGGGAGCCATGATAACAAGCACAGCTGCACCAAGCATGCAGCAGGTGGCTAGTCCACAGCAGAATGATCAGGGAAATACGGGATTTTATCCAAGGGGAAGAGGATTTAGGGGAAGAGGATGGCAGAGCAATCAGGGAGGTTTCCAAAACAACCAAGGAGGCTTTCAAAATATGCAAAATGGTAACCAAGATATGTGAAATGGGCAAATGATCCGACCACCGCCAGTTTGTTGGCTGTGTGGAATGACAGAGCATTTGGCGCGCACATGCAGAAGTCAAGGCATGATGCAGAATGGCCAAAGAACAGGAGCAGGCATGACAAATCCACCTGCATTTTTACAGCAGGGTGGTGCACAGAATCAAACAGTGCAACAACAAGCACAAGGAGCACAGCAAGGGGTGCAACCATAAAACATGGGGAATTTTCCACAAGGACAATCCCAATAGGCACCGCTGCAACTATCACAGACCATGAACCCTGGAATGGGAGGTAACAATGGGAATAGGGGAAATCCACCAGCACACAGTGGGCCGAATTTATATATAAGCTAGGACAGCTCACTGGGAACCCTGATGTGTTCTATCCTATCGGTGGCACCAGACCCTCACAGGTTTACCCAGGGTGGATGTCGTCATAGGGGATAAAGAATAGCCCTTCCTAGTTGACACGGGTGCGACACACTCGTGCATACATGAAGGCACATTTTCCTTGTCCGGCGAGGCCATAGATACTCAGAGTTTTACAGGAACGACCAGTCGAGTTCCCTTTACGAAGGCACTTCCAGTCTCTATAGGAGATTGCGAAATGAATGTACCCCTATTATATTCTCGACAGACCCCAATAAATATTTTGGGTCGAGACTTAATAACAAAGTTGAACATGACAATCTTGTTCAAGGAGGAGGACATAGTATGTTCCACTCCAGGAATGCACTATTCAAAAGTATGTGAAATGGTTAGAGAATACTGAGGGCACGTAGCCATGAGGGCCATACCATTAGAGCCAGAAATCTTCACATATGGCATGCGTGTGGTTATGACATGATTGCCAGGCCTTGCGAACAGGATCATGAGAACCCCTGATGAGCTGCTGTTAAGACCCAGAATACCTATGCATGAGGAGAACGGACAAGTGTTTCCCTTGATGATACACCCCGCTGTAATACGAGTGAAAGTGGTCTTGGTTGATGGTTACGATGATGAGGGCAGACAATTGTGCACGATAACTGCCATTGAAAAAGGATATCGAGTGACTGACGTCACCGATGACGATCTGTTTGAAGAACAAGCAGAAATGGGAGAGACAATGGTGGAAGTGAGTCTCATCTTTTGGGTAAAGATGATTAAAAGAGAAGTACCACAGAGAATGATGTTGGCACTAAAACGTCCTGAATATTTTGATGATGACATAGTTAAGGTGCCTGTCTCATTGTGGACTACAGGACCCTAGAGAGAGAAGTAAGGATTAAACTGAAACCAGGAGAAATTCTACCAAAAGCCTGACAATATCCCATGTCCAGAGAGGGAGATGAGGGGATTTTCAAGACAATTTCTGCCATGATGGACCACGGCATCTTAGTGACGTCAGAGTTACCATGCAATATGTCAGTGTATCCTGTGAAACAAAGTAAAGGGGGGTCATGGAGGCTAGTACAGGACTTAAGGCCAAAAAAGTTTATTGTTGAGGCCGAGTTCCTTCTAGTCCCTAACCCATCTACAATCCTATGTAATATACCAGTTGAGGCAAAATATTTCACAGTGATTGACTTGAAAAATGCATTTTTCTCAATCCGATTGCACAGAGACTCACAAGATCTGACGTCATTCACGTTTAGACAGATGCGTCTGAAAAGCACGAGGCTGCCACAGGGGTACTGTGAGTCTCCTTCTATTTTCAACAGAGTCCTGCAGATGGACTTAAGCAATTTTGCATTAAAAAGTGTCATCCTGCAGTATGTGTATGACATCTTAATCTGCAGCACAACAGAAGAGCAATGCAGGCACGATTCTGTTCAGCTACTGACTATACTGGCTTAGAAAGGATATAAGGTTGACAAGGAAAAGATACAATACTGTCAACAAGAAGTGCTGTACATAGGCCAGCTGATCTCACATGAAGGAAAGAAAGTGACCCCAGAAAGGGCTGAAGCCATATTGAACACGGCGAAAACGCACACAATAAAGCAGATGCAGAGCTTTTTAGGCCTATGCAACTATGTCAGGGCATGGGTCTTCGACTACAGCTCTTACACTAAGCCTTACCTTCATGCTCTAAAGAAGGCCCAAGTGACGAAAGAAGAGATTGAATGGTCTGAGACCATGGAGAAAGGGTTTGATGAACTCAAATGAGCGATTTGCACAGCTCAAGTTCTAGGGATCCCCAATTATGCAAAGGAATTTTACCTGTTTTCACACACAAATGGCAGCGTCATGAGGGCAGTGCTCGCTCAAGGAACCTTGTTGGGGTAAAAGCCCCTGGTTTATTACAGCGTGAATCTGGACCCAGTAATGAGAGGCCACTTCCCATGCGAACAAAGTTTAGCTGCTGCAGCTTTCGCCATAGAGAAGGCGACAACCATTGTAATGGGATGCTCAATGACATAGTACGTTGAACACTCGCTATTTGCTATTTTGGAGAAACCTAAAGGCACATTGACATCTTAGAGAGCTTCTGCTTATGAAGTGATCATATCGAATCCCTCGATAAAAATAGTCTGATGTAAAATAGTGAACCTAGCCATGTTCATAGCAGATCCAGTCACTGAGGGAGAGCCCATAGATGATTGTGCACATTATGAAGAATTCTATGATGAAATCCCCAGAGTGAAGGAAAATGCCTTGGCAAGAGGGTAAATCGTCTTTATTGACAGGTCTTCAAGGATCGATCAGAATGACGGACAAAGATATACAGGCGTCGCTGTAATGAAACATATAGCAAATGGGGAATTTCGAGTACTTATTAGTGTGCGAATACCACCCCATTACTCAGCACAGGCTGAAGAATTATTGGCATTGATACTCGCCATTGAGAATCACGCAGACCAGGAAGTAACGGTGTATAGTGACTCCACCTATGTGACGTCAACAGTGCACGCAGGTTTAGCGCGCTGGAAAAGGAGGGGCTACCTCCGAGCAAACGGCACGCTAGTGCAGCATGCAGCCCTATTGGACAGGCTGATTTAGGCACTACAGCTCCCAGTGGGCATAGCGGTCGTGGAATGCGCACGAGAAAACCAAGCAGCAGACATGGAGGCCAAGCGTATGGCTTCCAAAAGTGAGACAGTTATGGAAGTGGAAGTCACCTGTACCAATGAAAGGATGATGGTTGCACAAACAACACCTGAAGCCTATAATAGCCTTGGGCAAACTCAGCTAATGGAACTGCAAGGGGAGGCACCACAGGAAGAGAAAAACTTGTGGAAATGTTGAGGGTGTTTTTTAAACCTCTCTGACAGCTTGTGGCGACAAGACAGTACTGGTAAACCATTAATGCCTGTAGCCCTATTAAAAATAGCACTGGAGCAGTTACATTACCCGGCACATATGACAAAAGAGAATCTAGTAGCAACGCTCACGGAAAACTGGTTCATACCAAATTTAGCTGAGCATATTGCATTCTTTATGATGAACTGCATAATCTGCCAGCAATTCACCACTGGGCACACACTAAAAGTAATGGGAGGAGTAATCCCCAGGCTAAATGGGCCTTTTCAGCACTTGCATGTCGATTACGTCGACATGATTCAAGTATGTAACAGGTACAGATACTTAATTGTTGTGGTGTGTCCATTCTCTAGATGGATAGAGGCAGGTCCAGGTACACATCCAAACTCTACCTGTGCGGCCACATTTTTTAGTGAGGTAGTGTTCCCAAGGTGGGGGGTATGCGAAGTCATGATATCAGATAATGGCCCGCACTTTGTTAATTCAATATTTGAGCAGATTAACTTGCTGCTTGGTATAAAGCACAACTTCTCGTCGGCTTATCATCCGCAAGGTAATGGGATCTGTGAGAAGCTCAACGTCTTGTGAAGGAGAGAATAGCCAAGTTGAAGCTTACTATAAGGAAGGGATGGTTGCACTGCCTTCCACTGGCCCTGTATGCACTTCGGAACCAACCCATCTCCAACCATCATCTTACACCACACGAGATAGCCACAGGAAGAAGAATGAGAACTCCCCTAAGACCCCGAGATAGAGCTAGGTGTGATTCCCAGTCAACAGGAGAGGTTTTAGTGTCTGAAATGCAAAACTATCTGAACTGCATGACATCCTGCCTTACTGTAATTTCAGACCAGCTGCAGCGACGACGAAAAAGGTGCAGCGCAGCACATAACACAGAAGGAGACACTGCATCAGACTCAGTTCAAGGTCTACGTATTCCACTCGTCTTCCCTGCAGATACCGTCCTTGTGAAGAACCATACAAGGAAAAGGTGGGAAGAGCCAATATTCAACGGTCCTTTTATCGTAGAGGACTGCCCTCCATCCGCTGTGAAACTACAGGGCAGGAAAGTGTGGATTTGTCTCAGTGATATCAAACCCTACATCGGAGATAGGCCCCATCCCTGCACCCCAACGAGAGGAATCGATGAGCGACAAGGAAGAACCACAGCACGTGCAGATGAGATCCATGACGAGGAAGAAGGACGCATGACCAGCAAAGTAAAGACAAAGAACCTTTGCAAGTTGTGGCTTATTTTGGACACTTCCTCTAAGCAAAAAAGGGGATAAGGACATAAAAAACGGACACTCTGTGCATCCTAGTTGCAGGGTGAAGAAGAAAATTGCACGCATAAGCCACAATATAATCTGTTGACTTTGAACCTTGGGCTGAGGCACACTTAAGCCATGATGAGAAAGGAATATGGCACACAATTACCTCTTTCGCCTAGTCACTGACTTTCCAGAGCTAGTGGGGAGACCTATCAATGTTGACGTCCTCACATTCATCAGAGATCCAGCTAATGTTGCACAGATGGGAATGCTCCTGCATGGAATCATACTCCAAGTGGAACTTTCCAACCATCAGAGAGACTGTGTGAGGAGATTCTAAGAAACCCTTCCGCCGAGGGACAGATCGGGGGAGCAGAGTCAAGAACTTCATTTATTATATTTGTTGTAATTTTTCCCCTATTTCTTCATACTGATCAGTGTTCAATATGTCCTCAGGACTGAAGCAGATTCAAGGAGTGGACTGGGAGCTTACTCACTTTGAATATGCACAGTAAAGGAGCTCACTGAAACGCAATTTTATTTGATATTTCTTCCCATAGTCTAGCAAAGGAACTGCATCCTGAAATAAGAGACAATTTGTCACTCACAAGAGGAAAAATAACAGTGACATTTGTTGAATGATTAAGATGGGGGTCCAGAGCAGAAACCTGGTCCTCTCACAAGAAGAGTGGCACCCTTGCTTCTCTGGAAGGAAATGCTGTCGCCTAACGTATAGAACCATAATGTACTTATGCATCATATTTGTAATTATTTTTCTGTCATTAATGAATAGAACTGCATTCTTTATTGGTGCACGAAGCATTCCAATTTCAGTGCACCCACCTGATGATACACGTGTGAAACCCACAAAAGCACCCAGACCTTATATAGTCATTCCAGTCTCTAGGAGATCTGACAGTGGAGTGAATGAACTCGAAATGAATGTATTTAGCAATGATACACACACACTTGAGGTAAAAAATGAAAGAAAAGCCTGAGACAGAGTTGGCACGAGATGAAGGAAGTTAAATCACTGACAACTACACGCACACAAACACTGAATGCACATGAAACAGGCCTAGTGTCAGTTACAGCAGAACCTCGAACCAAAGCAGTAAAGAAGCAGAGACTGCCTCCCATAAAAACTTTCCCAACAGATATTGTAAGAAAACAAGAAGAATTAAGAGGAAAACCAATGGAAGCAGTCATATTAGAAACTCTTGAGAAACATAAGCCAACTCGGAGAAACTCTCTGCACAGACACACTGATAGTAGACTTGTTATTCCCATAAATAGCCAGAGTGAGGAAACTACAAGAGTAATTGAAGAACAAAACCACAGAGACTGTATTGCCAAGCACACATGTCCTAACACAAGGGACAAGTACCAGGTCTACAATACAGCCATACACCGGACCGGCGTCAGGCTGGTTGGCATGGGCATTTGCATGCAGCAGAGAAAAGATGCATGAGGACCAGGAAAGAGCTGCCAGACTCTTGTCCATTCAAATGGCACAGATGAGGAAGCCTGCACCATGGACCAGGATACCTGAAAATCCTCCAGCAAGAAAAAGCAATATTGATGCATTCAAGGATGTAGTTATAGCCAACTACAGGAAAACCCTAAGAATCAAGAGAAGCATGCATGAAGATGACAATGAACTAAACGATTACTTGGACAGCACAGCACATCTGGGAAACAACATTTTGTACCAACACATGAAAGAAGTTGGAAGACAAAATTCAGAAGGAGAATGCTTTGTTTGTGCACTTCTACCGTACAGCATGGGGAAGTCCAAGATCTTCGTAGCTGTAGAACTTGATGTACCGACAGCACACTGTCTCTCACACGTAGCAATGTGCAAGACCAGAGGCCAGTTTATGGGAAGTGATGCCTCATTGATATGGGCAACTGAAACAGCTTATCCCGATGAAGATGATTATGTCCAGGACATTAAGACGAGAAATAGAGCTCATACTAGAAATCATGTGATCAGGTACGAGAAACCTGAAGTTAAAGGAGCAGGAATAAGATGGGAAGTAAACCTGAGACTAAATATCTAAGGGAAAACTCCAGAAGAGGCTCAAATATGGAAAAACAGAGGCCAAATGCAGATTTGGGGAACAGTACTTTCACCAAATGGATGGGAACAAGGAGTAGTGATATGACGAGCATGGATGGTCCTTGGAGCCTGCAAGGAGGCAATTGAGAACTCACAAAGACTGTAAAAACCAGTATGGCCAAAATTCACAAAGCTGCTGACATGGGTCGAAGACAGAGGAGGACCCTTGCAGATAGTGCCACCAGAAAACCCGAAATTGTGTTTCAGAAACAATGGCACAAAGAAGATGGGAGAGAATCAGAACTGTGGATGAATCTTTGACGCTCCAGGAATGGTACATGGAACCGCAGTAATTATGGATCATTATTGGGCATGCGGATCCAAGGTATACATCAGACTGCCGAAGAACTGGGGAGGCATATGCACAATAGTGAATGTCGACATTCCAGCACTGGTGATCCCGAAAAGCGACCTAAACAATGACAGTTTCCCAAAAGCAACGCTCAACTGAGAAAGAAGAGATCTGTGGAACTGATAACTCGAATGAAGAGAGAAAATTACTTCTCTTCCAAATCAGAAGAAGCATTTTATGCAATCCCATGTGAACACAGGCTGTTCAGCCTCACCTCATCAGTGTTCACGATTGTTATGCCAAGAATCCAAGTTGGAGTAAACACTAAATGGTTGCAGATAACCAGATGGGAATTGCTACAGACAATCAACACGACCATAAAAGGATTCAATGCAATTAAGGAAGAGTTAAGAGCAATCAGACTGATGACTCTCCAGAACAGATATGTCCTTGACATAATCACAGCTATGGATGGAGGAGTTTGTGCCAAAATTGGATAATCATGTTGCACATTTATACCTTCTCACGACGAAGAAAATGGAACCTTAACAGAAGCCATAGGAATGCTGACGGAGCTACAGAATCAGATGATCAATGAAACCGACGAAGTTGACGATGACAGCTGGTTTGGATCACTATTCTCGTGGGTCCCACAATGGATGGCAGACATATTCAAGTTTCTGGGAGCTCTGCTATTGATGATATTACTAGGATTTTGTGTCATAAAGATAGTAATCTCGCAATGCCAGAAAACTGCGAAGAAAGCCATAGGGATGAAGATCATGATTGATGTCAAGCCAGGATGGAGGCCTAGAGATCTCACTGATGATGAAATAAGAGACTTTGTGAAGGCCAGCAAGCATGCACCAGAAGGTACAAAGTTTCTATATCCCAGGAAAAACTATTGCTATTCCTAAATTATGAGGGAAACTGGATTTACTGCAGCCCAAATGGACAATGCTGATTAATGACATGGAATCAAGACGAACATGTAAGAACAGCAGGAAGCCCAAAAGGAGTAATAAAAATATAGACTCCAAAGAGACACTTCTTCAAACCATCATGTACAAACCCAGAAGATGAATAAGGAATGCACCCAGGCGATGAAGTGAAGATGAATACAGATGAACCAAGTAAGATGAATCCAAAGGAGGAAGCGGAAGTGGTTGTTGAATCACCCAAAGGAGGGAGTGTAGAGGAGGTCCCAAATAAGGCCTGCACTCCCATCACCCATTTTGAAGTACCAGGAATGTTCACACCAAAATATGTGATGTATAATGAGCAAATAAACAAGCAGAGAGCCACAGTAGGGCTCTGGCCAGTACCTATCAGGAGAACAACTCCTGTTGAAATACCGATACCCAGAAAACCATGGACAGTAAGGTATCCATTGAGAAAACCCTACCAGCAAATAAGACGAAATTAAGATAGCCTAAACACTGTGCCGGAAGAAACCCAAACGGCCTTAATAGAAGACAAATGGTGATGCCACGAAGGCCCGGACTAACATGCAGAACAACAAAATTACACACAGATACGAAACGCCATGAATAAGGATATTGTGAACCTAGAAGGAGAGATGATGTTGAAATATAAAGAAACTTAAGCAGGATGAAGTAATTCAACCAGCTAACGCCTGTACATATGCTTGAAACCGCAAGAAGGCTAAGAAAACAGTGCAGCTTGCTATGCTTAGTAGAAGATAGACAGCAGCAAGCGCCACCTATACATATCTACCTCAACGAAGCACATTATATAAGTGCGAGTCCACTTTACAAAAAAGCAGAATCAACTCAGGTTACTAGAGGCCAAAAAGGACAGGGTTCTTGTTCCAGCTAAAATGAGAAGAGATGGCTGAATCAAAACTCAGCAGAGACAACGTGGGCCCGGAAAGATCCAAGGTCAGACCAATAGAAGGAACGAACAGTAGCTTCGCGGAATCGAAACTTAAGAATAAAATAGCCTATCTCAGGAAGGCCGAGATAAGGAGGCATAGGCAGGTGGCAAGCCAAACAAGAACTAAATGCACACATTGAGGGAAACTAGGCAGATTCACGGTGTGAGTAGCACGTGACCATCCGAGCAAGAAGAGGCATGGGTCCACACCTACGTCTGGCAGTCGCCCAGACAGAGATATCATAACTTTTCCTGACAAAAAGATACCGTTTCGAGGCCAACCACAGCCAGCTAATTGACACATAGCCACTAAAGTAATGATTGATTGAAGGAAGGCCGGGCGAATTGTGGGGCACCCTGCACCTGGCTGACCATTCTGCGTGCTGCTAAGTAAAGTGGAGATTTATGCATGGGGTTGAAGTAAACCCAATCACAATGGACCAAATAGTCTAGGGTACTATAGTAGTAGAACCAATGGGACGTCGTACTCTTAGTGATGTCTACAATAGTAATGTTAGAAGGAAGGGCTTAGACGCCCAACTGATAGTGTTTATCCAATCCTTTCACTCCGTTACCATATACAGATATTGTACCTATATTAAAGTTACCTTTTCCTAACCAATAGAATTGCAAGTTAACTTTTAAGTGTTACACGTTATGACGAGTTTTGAGTATAAATGTTATTGTTTGAATGAAGTTCGTCTGAGTTGAAGCGAGACAGACTATCGCATCACTGTCGATTTCCATGACTCCCCGTTTTTTGTACTTGTCATTAAACTGACTCCCTTTGCCAAACCATTGAGTTGCCCTTATTGATTGGTGTTGGAGTTATAAACATGCAACCGCATACATCTCAAAGGTGCAGCTATCTTGTCATAAAGTACTCTAGAGCAAACACTGACTCTATGGGCTGGCCGGGGGTCTCCCCCAGTACAGAGTCACCCTGTGCTGGATTGAGAAACAGCATCATTAAAGGCTGTGTTAGACTAGGGTCAAAGGATCACTGAAAGAGGTGCCTCATGTGGAAGGTGATAAAAAAGCGAGATTTAAAAAAATGGATTACTCCAACTCTAAGTATTTGTATACTTTGATAGCCGACCTCCAAGTATTTGTATTTGTATTTTATTAAATGTATAAAGCACCTTTCGCCAAAGGTGCTAGATGATAAAGAATCCAAAAAACAGTACAATCAGAATGATACAAATGAGTACAAAGTTACATCAACAGAGAAAGGCAGAGAATTATTTAAAGGACTAGAGACTCAAGAAGGTCGAGTTTAAGATTTGTTCGGAAAATACAAAGAGATGCGGAAGAACTAAGTGAGAGGGAGAGCATTCCAGTGTTTAGGAGCCAAAAGAGAAAAGAGCAGAAACGTGATGTGGCACAAGAGGGCTTAGGAATAGTCAAAAGAAATAGATTCTGAGATAGAGGGGCTAATAATTCCTCTTTGTGACACTGTTTCAATAGTAACCAAGGGCTGAGGGGCAACATTTTGTGAGAAGTGCAATGTGAATTGTGCATATGTTAACAAATATGTATTGTACTATTCAGCAACACTGGTCAAAAACTACTTGGCGCAGAGTGAATTAACTCATCAAACTGGCCTAAATTGCCCCAAAAACCTGACCACACATCAGCATTTTGTGTTCTTTGTTCAGCCATGGGCCTATTGCTCTATAGGCCATTCCAGCCTGTTGCTGGGCTAATGGTTGTTTGGTGCTCAGAGCAGTCCAGGACGGGAGAGCCCTGGTGGGATGGGGGCAACACGCGCTTGCTCCAGTGAGTCCCAGCAGGTCCAGGACCGTACTGTCCTGTCCTGAGCTGGGCCTCATCTGGTCTGGCGGAACAGCTCAGCACGGGAGAGCCCTGGCAGTGTGGGCCGGTGTAACCTGTGGGCTCAGCTGCTTGGGGCTCTAGAGTTTGCTCCCACCCAAGCACGAATCGAGGATGGGGGGCACCAATAAAAAAAGTGTCTCACACTGTTGCAAATGGCTATTCATTCCACTAATCTATTAAAGTGATTGTAGGGTATAGTGGGTCCAAATGCGCTAAGACAATGGGCCTCATTACGACCCTGGCGGAGTGGGATACCGCCAGCGGTAATCGCGGCGGACCCGTCCGCCCTACTACGAGTTCCCTTAGCGCCATGGAGGTTTTCTCTGCCTGGTTTTACCGGGCGGAGAAAACCATGGCGCTAAGGGACCTCGTTGTTAATTACGCCGCCGT
The DNA here is from genome assembly GCF_040938575.1 of Ambystoma mexicanum. Lineage (NCBI taxonomy): Eukaryota > Metazoa > Chordata > Amphibia > Caudata > Ambystomatidae > Ambystoma > Ambystoma mexicanum. The sequence goes on along the minus strand of NC_090930.1, from coordinate 1,101,988,941 downwards.
ACTTTACGGCGGCGTAATTAACTCCTTCCCCACTCCCATTATACCCTATGGGGCAAGAATGGGAATGGGGAAGGGTAAAATGGGGATTGGGGATTTACCGCTCCGCCAAGGTCGGCATGGGGTGGTAAATCCGCCAACCCCCATGGCGCTATCGGCGGCTTTCCGCCATGCTCCGCGGTGCATTTTGCACCGCGAATTCCGCCAGGGTCGTAATGAGGGCCAATGTAGTTTAGAAATGGGGCCTGCTGGGTGGCTAGTGGTTTATGGCTAAACCTTAGACCAATGGATTTAGAGAAATATGTGTAGTATCTACTAGCACTTTGCACTTAAGCCTCTTTTTAAAAAACCTTATTTGGCCTGCAATATTAGCTTGCTATAAACAAGAGTACAATTTCATGAACAGTCTTTCAAACAAATATTTCGGATTCCTGAGAGTGTTGAGTGGTGCTTTTAATCCTTCAAGATATTTTTTTGATTTGAACCAGCCAACACGTGTTTCGACTATAAATCTTCTTCAAGGCTAATTTCTGAAATTCTAGAACCTTAATATTAATAGGTGGGCTTGGTGTCCTCTTCTGCTATTCAAAGAAAATATTCTCTGTTAACCTGCACTGGCGAATTGCTCCTTCATTGGTTTAAATCAGATTTAAAGAAGGCGTCCTGTGCAGAATCACCTCTACAATCACCTCACATACGGTGTGCGTATAAATTCATTCCAATCCTTTGTAATAAAACGTTTGGAATAATAGTTATAAAGTGTGATGTAAATTTTATTCTGTTTACATGTTAGGATTTTGTGTCTTTTTGCAGTGATCTATTTGACAGAACAGTCAGATGTGAAGTTTGTTTAATTGTTGATCAGATCAGATTATGATGTTATGGTTGTCGGTTGTGATAAGAAAACACTGAAAATAATACACTTAGTAAACTGTTTCTGTTGCATTTTTCTCCATGCAATATGTTTGTGCTGTTTCTGTGACCTGTGCATTCCACGTGTTTCAACTTTGAGCAACTGTAGAAATGGCGACTCAGCGAGGCAAGCAGCCATTAGAGGTAGGACAAGTGTTGCATTAATTAAGTGGTAAACAAGTAATATTTTAGCTTGGTTTCTCCCCTTTCAGAAAATGCCTAAAATTCCACCTTATTAAGAGGATGCATGCATATGAATGCCAGGAACAGCATGACAAAAACATATTTTTCCATCATTACTGCCTATCTATATGATGAATTTCTTTGTGCATACACTGTAGTACCAGCTATTCTCAATACAAGCTGCTGTAAAATACGCCATCACACTTGCAAACGTAAGAATACTGTGCCACCATTAGTACGTAAAACCTAATGCGTTTTATGTCATATTTCTGTCGGTTTGGACAGTAAATTGCACATTTTGAAATCCATTTTTAAAAATAATTTGTGGTGGAGATCCCGCCTCCTCCCGCATCCCCGTTGGTGTAGTGTGGGCTCACTGGCTGCACTCGCACGCTCTTAAATCCCCCCTACAAATTTACGCCCCACCATCTTTCAAAGTCCCCAGCCGAGACTGCTCTGGACAGTGGGAGACTGTGTGCTTGGCAATTCAAGATCAGGTTTAACTCTCCTTGCTACTGGTTACATTACATACCGGTCGGGACACTGAAGCTTTGTTTTCGAATGTATCATGAGTGAAATGACATAAGTTGTGCCTGGATCTTATTGGCGGGGCCCAAATCAATGGAGTTACTTTTAATAATAATGCACAAATTGTTGCCTGAACAGGAAATGACAGGACATTGATTGCAACGTAAACAATTTTTAGAAAAGACAATTCAGCTTACTATTGAGTATACTAGACACTAATTAATGGTATATTTCATATAGCAACTAATGACTTTGTACAGTAGTGTGAAATTTGAAAATCGAACACAAGAGCTCAGAATGAATGCCATTTTCCCAAGATAACATGTTTACAATTCACTGCAATCCTTCCACCTACCCATTGATATTGCAACTGTTTTCCTACACATTATGTGTACTTTATGAAGATACTGGCACTGTTGGACTCGCCCCCTGCAATATGATGTTTGCAAAAGTGCCCATTTTGCCCTCCTTTAAGGAGGTCTCTAGTGCCGATGGTTGCGTGAGTTACTGTATTTTGCTGTGCAATTTGCCTCACTGCACCTTAACTTTCTTGTAGAATCCCTCTCTGGACATCATCATGCAATGGGGTTGAGCCTGATTCTGTATGAAGACAGAGGATAAAATATGAAGCAGGGATTCCTCTAAAAGTATTATAAAGTGCTCTTGTGTACTTTAAACCAGTTTATCTGAGGCTAAAAAGAGTGTTGAAAGTGGGTCACTAACACCGTATGTGATAGAGGACCATGGTAAAAGGCAGAGTAAAGAGGGAATTACGAGAATTGACAATGATATACATGGAATTAAGCTGAGAGTGATCGATAGCAGAGGTATACATACTGTACCGAGAAAGGTTAAAGATATTGACAAAATTAGTAATGCCCGAACGGTTAAAAAGTTTGTGAATAGTGGATTTAGTTGTACCTGGCATTCATATCTACAGTGTGGATACTCTTTTTTTTTTCTGGGGCAATATCTGTGATTTGTTCTGGCAGGAGTTAAAATGTGCTACATCATGGAAAAAATGATAGATGCTTTGTAAATTTGTTTTTTATTATGTTATATAGTTATACAGTAACCAGAAACATGTTTCAAAATGTCATACTTAATAAAATAGAAGAAAAAATACAAACATAAAACCTTTAAGAGGAGCCAAGTTTCATCAGGATTGCACAAGCAAATAACTACAGTAATTATACTAATGAAGCTACAGTACATATGTAAGGAACACTCCATATGGTACCGTACCAATGTCAAGTAACTCTAACTGCAATTTGTATTTTGTTTATTTGTAAAGCGCAGCCAGGCCCGTGGGCAACCGGGCGCATTATTTTACATAAAGTTACAGGACGTTACAGTTACATACAGTAGATCAGGTACGTACAGTTTGAACATTGCAGGAGACACAAACTCTCCCCATTTACAAGACCCGCTTACCGGACGTCGCAGTTGCATACAGTAGATCAGGAAGATGCAGTTAAACAAGGCAGGAGACTCTAGCTCTGCCCATTTACAAGAGTACAGTAATGGTAAAGTAATTAAATAAGTAGTGACTACAATAAATACAGTAAAGCAGGAAATAAACTAGCGATCTAAGGAGGTTAGGCTGTCATTGTGTCCATATCCTGAAGCCAACGTTTAGTGTTGCACTTGAATAAATGGAAGGAGGGTTCAGATCTAAGAGAAGCAGGGAGTGTGTTCCATAACTTTGATGCCAATACAGGGAAACTGGCACCTCCTGAGTTATGGAGTTTGAATCTTGGTATGGACATTTTATGTACTTGGGCCGCTCTAAGTGGTCTAGAGGACGTGTGTGAGGTGAGTTGGTTAGTAAAGGTAGACTGGAGCGAGGATAGCCCTAGCTGTGTGTGTTAGAGCAAGAGTTCAGAGCGATATTCTGTGCTCTACCGGGAGCCAACTCAAGTTACGTCTAGTCTCAGAGATATGCGACTTCTTAGGGATGTTAAGGGCAGCCCTAATGGCATTATTCTGAATTACTTGTAACTTGTTGATGTTTTTGTGGCTAGTACCTAAGTATAGGGCATTACAATAATCAATTTTGGACAGAACTAGAGTTCTAGCAAGAGTAATGCAGTTAGGTGTGGTAATGAACGGCCTGCAGGCGGTGATTAATTTACATGTGTAAGCGGATGATGTTGCAACCACGTTAGTTTGTTCGGAGAAGGATAGAGTGGCGTCAAGGTAGATGCCAAGTGTTTTGGTGCTGTTGGAGACGGTGATGGAGTTACCATCTATAGTGAATGTTTTGAAGGCCCTGTTTAGTTTCTTCAGTTTAGCGTGTGTACCAAGGATTAGCAGTTCAGTTTTTTCATCGTTTAGACAAAGACCATGTTGTGCCATCCATGCTTGTATCACTGAGTAGATTTCATTGATGGTTTTGTTGTCAGTTGCACAGTCACCAGAGATGGGAATGAGTATCTGAATGTCATCCGCGTAGTTAGTATACATAACACCCAAATAGTCAAGTATGTCGAATAGGGGCTTTGTAAAGACATTGTATAGTGTAGGGGACACACAAGAGCCTTGTGGAACCCCGCATGGTACCAGGGAGGGCTCAGCAGAGTCGGTGGAAGAGAAGACCTCATAGTTCTGTTAGCCAAGAAGGAGCTAATCCAGGAAGTGGCAGAGTCAGAGAAATGTGCTGCAGATTTCAAATGGAGGCAAAGCGTTTGGTGATTGACCAAATCAAAAGCTGCTGACAGATCAAGCAGTAGGAGGAGTGCTAGTTTGCCATTGTCTTTTAGTATTTGGATTTGTGTGGTGAGATCTATCAAGGCAGTTTCCGTACCGTGTCTAGGTCGGAAAACAGATTGCCTTAGTCCCAGTAGGTTGTTAGATTCTAAGTAGGTCTGTATTTGCAGGTAAGCTGCTCTGTCCAATATTTTTAATAAAAAGGGTACCGTTGTTATAGGCCTATAGTTAGACGGCTTGGCAGGGTCAAGAGTCGGTTTTTTGATTAAAGGAATGACCCAAGCATCTTTTAAGTTATCAGGCACTACTCCAGTTTTGAAGGAGGCATTGATAAGGTTGGTGATAAATGGTGCAAGGTCATGTGCAGCTGCTTTGATGATCGGGGCAGGGCACGCATCACCTTGACAATTAGATGGTTTAAGTTTCCTAATGATATTTTCCACTTCCCAGATTGACAGGGGTGAGAAACTGAAAGGTTTGCAGGTGGGCTCAAAGGTGGATGTCTTACTAGGATATTGTTTGTAATCAGGGTCAGAGGGTAGCATGCATTTTTTTGGGTTAATTTTGGATTGTAGCAAACCTATTTTAACTAGGAGAGCTTTCTGGATGTTAGTACACCATACTGCATTGTCAACAGGGACGATAGGAGATTACAGTTCCTTTAGAATCTTGAAAAGTTCTTTTGTATTTGATTCCGCTTGTATGATCCTTTTGTTGTAGGTGTCTTTTTTAGCACGTATAATGGCCTTTTTGTAGTTTGAAGATGCTAGGATTATCTCATTCTAGTTAGTTACTGAAGGACACTTTTTCCAATGTGCTTCTGCATTTCTCTTAGTTTTGCGCAATTCCCTAAGATGTGGCGTGAACCAAGAATTCAGATGACGTCGCGGTTTAGGTTTCCGTAATTTTAGAGGGGCAATTGTATTCCGTGCTTTAAGTATTGCCTGATTGTAAGTGTCCAATAGGACTGTAGAGTCCGATGTGGTGGTGTTGTTGAGGAGGGGAAGTATTAAAGGAAGTAGTTTATCAGGCGTAATGTCTTTCTTGTTCCTGGTGTGGGTGGCTGGAGCAATGATAGGTGCCTGGCATGCTGTAGTGGCTTTGATGGAAAAGGTTATTTTGTGGTGATCGGACCAAATACATGGTTCGTTAGATAGGAGATCAATGGTGCAATTAAGGTTGGTGAGTCAGTCCAATGTTCTTCCTTTGATGTGTGTGGGCTCGTGAATGATATGGGTGTGACCAAGGTCTGATAGAGTGTTAGCTAGGTCAGTAACGTTAGTATTCAAGGGGTCATTGACCAAGGTTAAAATCACCAGGTAGGATACTTTGTGAATTAGGTTTGGTGTTGGTGGATATAAGGGACACAATGGGCCTCATTACACGGATGGCGGTAAGGATTTACAGGTACCGGTAAAATACCGGTACGGGTAAATCCTTACCGCCTTACTACAAGGTCCCTTTGTGGGTTGGGGGATTTAACGCCTGCTTTTTGCAGGCGTTAAAATCCAACCCGCTAAGGGACCTCGGAGCTAATTACGGCACCGCAAAACTGCGGTGCCGTAATTAGCGCCTTCCCCATTCCCATAGAGCCCTATGGGGCTGAAATGGGAATGGGGAAGGGCAATGGTGGAAGGGGGATTTACCGCCCCTCCAACCTTGGAATGGGGCAGTAAATCCCCTTTCCGCCAAGGCGGTGCCGGTATTTTACCGGCATGAGCCATGGCGCTAATAGCGCCATGGCTCACCGCCTACCGTGTAATGAGGCCCAATGTCCTCAATAAATGTGGATATAGGTCCAGGTGGTCGGTTAATGAGGTGCACTGTTGCTGTGTGGTTAGGTGATAATGGTAGTTTAATAGACAAGGATTCAGCAGACGGGATTTGTAAATCCTGAATGACTCTAATGTCGATAGTGTTTTTGAAGATGAAGGCGAGACCGCCTCCCTTCACCTGATTGGTGTTTCTGTCACATCTAATAATAGTGTAGTCATTGGGAATGGCTAGAGCCAAGGAGGGGCCAGATGCTGCATTTAGCCAAGTTTCCATAACTGCGAGGAGGTCGAGCTTTTCAGAAGTTATAAAATCTACAATGTCCAATGCGTGGGCAGGGAGGGACCTAGCATTCACTAAGGCTGCTTTGATAAAGGTGTCTTTTGCAGGGGTTTTCTGCGTTGGTAGGGGAATGTCAGGTAGTGTGTTAGAGGCCAAGGTAGTTTCTGATTCAATCGTCAGATTGGCTGGATTGTATTGCTGACACACAGGTTTATTTCTCTTGTGAAGGTGAGGCTGGGGAGTTTTATTCCACAATCAATCGCATAGTCTGAGGTTTCTGAGTGTAGTGCTCGGGTGGTAGGAAGTGGTAGAGATTGAACATAATTGTTTGCGATATTGTTGAGAGGTGAAGATAAGCTATTATATAGCTTAGGGTATGCGCACCATTTTAATAGGGTGGCTCTGTTCAGTCTAAGGTTCCTACTAGTAGTAGAGCAGGTTTGATTCGGTGTTGGTCTGGTAGCAAAGTGGTGTATCCAAAGTGCAGGATCATCCAAGTAAGGGTTGTCACAAACCATAGTAGTAATCCACAAGGTGTGGGTGATAGTTACATCGGGAGTGAGGGTGGACGTATGATAACCAGTATGTAGGTGAGACTGAATTGTTTAACGTCTGGTGTAAATGTACAATAAGTGGAGGAGAGTGGTTAGGCACCAGTACATAGTGGAGATGTGAGGGTGTTTATAGGCATGAATAGTGTGTAAGAGCAAGTAGGCAGCTCAGGGCGGGCAGGATGGGAGAGAGAATGAGAGCATGGAAGTGTGTTTTGGGCAGGGAGTGCTGTTATACCGTGTATGTGATTCAAGCATACTAGGTAGGCATAGGAGTTAGTTCACAGTGCAAAGTGGGCAGTGCGAATGAAATGGGAGGAGGCCTAGTGGTATAACAGATAATGACTTCGGTTGTTAGGGCATGGCTAAGGGTTAGTTACCAAATGCAAATAAATTACATGCGCAAATGAACATAATGCTAAGTTCTGGTATCAGGTATTCAGAGCAATGCACAACAAAACAAAATGCTAAAATCAGGCATCAAACACTGCAGGAATCTAGATGCTTAGTATGTAATGACTCAACGCACGGATCACAGCAGGGTGGCAGGCACAGCAGTTTGCTATTTACCAAGTACAACAAGATCAGGCTGAGTGTGATAGCATTGTTGAGTATGTGGGCCAGGTATCACAATGCCTTAGCACTGGGCGGCCAGTACTGACACAAGATCTGTGCATTAAGAATTAAGTATTAAGGTGCCGTAATTCAAAGGCAGACAGTGGGTAATGACATAATAGCGGTCTGCTAGGCTAGGAGTCGTGAAAACAAAGTGATGATGCTTATATTTAAGCAGATTACAGGTACCATAGGTTGTGGCATAGGAGGTAGGCACGTGTAGCAGGATAAACCAAGTAGGACATATGTTGGGAATCAGGGTGCAATAGCAGTTTGTTCATTTAAAAGTCGTTCAGGTACAGTAGGAACCTCCGTAGTCCTCATGTATCAGAAGAGAGGGTGGCGTAGTAGAGGAGTGGGTGGGCATGTGTGGTCTGCAAGGCCACACGTGAGTTCTGCTGCAGGGTTGCAGAGAGAATAGGTGGCGAAGTGTGGGCACATAAAGCGCAAATACAACGCTCTTACCTAGATATGATGAAGAGCATGTGTCGGGACCCAAGAGCGAGCGAATATTTTCGGGCAGCGTTCCTGGCCCAGGCTCAGACTTGCTCACGACAGGCTCCAGATAGGAAGCCTTGGTGTGTGGCGTTAGGGGGTGGGCCGGCGTTCGCCTGCCGGTAACGGGATTGGAAGATAAGCAGGCAGGGAACCAATCAGACAAAGCTCAGGTTGTGGTGGCCTGCATGATCTGGCGAAAATAGACGGGTGGCCATCTTGGAGTTGGTTTTAGCCTCGAGGAGGCTAATGGCGGCCAATACGAGATTTGCCCTTCCAGGGCAGCATGTGCAGGGTTCTGCACGGAACAGTTACGGCTCAGCTTACCTCAATTTCTGGGCAATATAGTAGATTTCGAATCTACTCATGGCGCAAATATAGAACAATTTGTTATGCTTGATTTATGCTTGATTCAAAATGGCGCGGGCGCGCAATGCATTCTGAAGGCACTCGGAGCCATGTTGGATATTTACTTCACACCGCAGTGAAAGGCTGCACACATTTTGCTAAAGTGTTAGATTCACAGTGCTGAGACAAACATGCTTTTCCAAAACCTGGTATGCGGTCAAGGCCATTTCTGCTGGGAAAGCTAATGTTGTTATGGCTTGCTACTGTTCTCTGTGGAGCGTGTTTTAAGAGCAGGGAGACCCTGCATTCCTTGGGGGTAGCTCTCGATTGACCCAGCTGGCAACCGACGGCTGTTCCCCAAATGCGCAGGTGCAATTTCCAGAAGGTTCGAGAATTAACTCCCCTTTGTGGAGTGTCTATATACGCGGAAACCCGGAGGGGGTCAAGTGAGACTTCAGCCAGAGAAGGACGCTCCGTCTGGCCTTCCTGGGAGCTGAGGCACTCTCGGCCTGGCTGTCCCCGGGGAGTTCCAGCCGCTTCTTGATGAGATGAGGAATTATATTACGCTCACAGTGATGTATTTCTTTTTGACTTCTTTACTTCTTCTGTGATCTATGTCCATATTAGTTTTATGAGTTATTTCTATGTACTTGTAATCTTTGAATAAATAGCCGTAAAGAGCTGATTATCTTCCAAAGAGTGTGTAGCTGTGAGTTATTGTGTCTGTCTGTTTATGGGTTAAAGTATTTGCTCTATAATTGCATTGGTGATTTATGGTTGTTCCGTGCACTTTTCAGGGGAGATCAATACATTTTGGCGCTGTGAGCAGGGTATTTGTGATGAAGTGTTCCAAATATTCAAGAATCTGTTTGAACGTAGATAGGCTTCGGTTATCTTGCAAGCGAAAGTAATTTGGCAGTGAGTGTTGAACTGTGTTAAGATGTTTTTTTTTTCTTTCCTTACGGGTGTGTGCCTGCTTGTGGGAGTTGCAGTGAGAAAAAAAAATATAGATATAAAGAGGTTTTGTACCATTTTGCAGTAATGAATAGTTTGTTTAGGAAAAAGAGTGTTCCCGCTGGCGGTGAATGTTGTGATGTTATCATTCCAGGCTGGACTAAGAGTCCATATGATAAGTTGGCTCAGGCATGGGCATGTGGTGCCGGTTTAAGTGAGATTTGGGATCAAGGATTGGGGGATGTCGATCCAGCTGATGTAATTGCATGCTTGCAACAAGTTTCAGTAGAACATGGTAAAGAATGTGCGGCATTAGGCAGGCGAGGTTGGGTTCTTTTGCATGCTTATAGGAAAATACATCAAAGGAATTTGGACATAAAAAATGAGGTTTTGCGATTAGAAAGAGAGCTGGCTGCAGAGAGGCAGACTGTGTTAATGCAGCAGATTCAAATGAAACTTTTTAAAGATAAGGCCGACACATATCAGGCGGTGACCGAGAGGGCAGCAGTCAGAGTAGCTCGTTATAAGTATAGGAAAAGACGGGGAGGGGTCAACAAAAGAAAGGTGGCAACTGTAATCGCTACCGCTGGAATAGACTGGGATCCGGACAAATGGGATGGTGATATTTTTGATTCGACCAGTCTAGAAAGTAGTTCTGCAGAAGAGTCTGACCCCAAACCAGAGGTGAAACAGAAAACAGTGGCGGCGAAGCCTGTTAGAAGGCGGCGAGCCGGACCACACCCGCAGAATCCTGGTGGTGGTATGGTGGATTTAAGCACTTTTGAAGATTACACACAACAGGAGGTTGGGGAAATTATTACCCGTTTGAGGCAAAAATCAGGGGAAGCTTTATTGACATGGATGGTGAGATTGCTAGATGGGGGGTGCTGCAGGGTTGTTGGTAGATTCTACTGATTCACCACGTTTTTTAACCCTGTCAATTGACACCAATGTACAGGAGGTCTTAAGAGCAGGACCGCCCCCTCATGCAAATGGTCAAGATACGCAGGTGTCTTTGTTGCACCTGATAGCCCAAGCATGTAACCGTAAATACCCCATTACCACAGACTGGCCTAGTGAAGAAACGAAGTGGTGTACATTCAGAGAAGCAATTCAAAATGTCAGAGAGCATGTTATGAAAGAGGCGATTCACATAGATGCTCCTGATCACATGAGAGCTGTGCCGCTCTCAGTTTGAACTCGAAACATGGTGATTAGAACTGCACCACCCGCATACAAAAGTATAATTATGACTTTGCTCGTAGGTATGACGGGTATGGCTACTGATGAGGTAGCAGATGCCATTCGGCAACTTGCAGATTTGGGAGAGTGGGACAAGAGTGATGACAAGCCACGGGAGAGAGAAGGGCATAGTGAGAGAAGAACTGAAGGCAGGCAGCAAGATAGCAGAGACTCCCGCGTGTCCCGAAAAGACATGTTTTTGGCTTTGTTAAAAGATGGTGTGCCACACGAAGAAATTGATGGCATTGAAACCAGAGTAATGTATGAATTATACAAAAAACGAGGACTTGCAGCAAAAGAGCGCTATAAACAGGTTAAGAAACAAGTAGTCACCACACCACAGGGGGACACCTCACCTTCTGCTCCCCCTGCGGAAGAACAAGAAGAAGGGTCTATGGGGACACCTTCCCCGTATCAGCCAACATACGCTGATTTGAGAAAGGTGGTGAGTGCATGATAGAGGCGTAGTCAAGTCACACTCATTCGAAATTTGACTAGGGCTACGGCCAAGCTCCGGCAGCGTATGCCCGCATAAAAGTGGATAGGCGGCCTCATGTTGATGTTAACATTTTTTGGGGGCCAGGAAATACACAAGGGGTGCGAGCATTGATAGACACCGGGGCGGAGGCCTGTTTGATTCATGGTAATCCGACACGATTTAAAGGAAAATAGTTTACAATTACAGGTTTAGGGGGAAAGGAGACCCCTGCAGTACAAACGCGAGTGGAGATGAAAATAGGCAATTTAAAGAGGCAGAAATACCAAGTGTTGATTGTCCCGATACCTGAGTATATAATTGGCTTTGACATTTTGGAAGGGCTAACCTTGGGACTTGGCGGTAAAACGTACCAGTTTGGGGTTAGTGCATTGATTTGTACCCCCATTACTGTAGGCAAATTGAAGATGCCCCCAGTGCAAGTGCCAGTTGCAACCAAGCGGGTAGAAATGAAACAATACTGCATTCCAAAGGGGCACAAGGAAATTTCAGACACCATCAAAGAGGATGTGGAGGCGGGTGTGTTACGCCCTATCACCACAGCATGGAACAATCCTCTCTGCCCTATTAAAAATGGAGATGGGTCGTGGAGGATGACAGTGGATTACAGGGTGTTGAATAAACATACTCCTCCTTTAGTGCCCGCAGTCCCAGATGCCATTACCTTGATTGAGAATGTCCAAAAGTTTGAGGGGACTTGGTATGCAGTGATCGATTTAGCCAATGCATTTTTCTCCGTGCCAATTGCTGATGAGTGTCAAGAGCAGTTTGCATTTACGTGGGGTGGACGTCAGTACACTTTCACGAGACTACCCATGGCGTACATGCATAGTCCGACTATTTGTCACCGGCTGGTGGCAGAGCACTTAGACAAGATACCGTGCAAACCTGACATACAAATCTCCCATTACATTGATTTAGGGCGAGGATGAGCACAGCGTGCAAAGTCAGTTAGATGTCCTTATGGAAGGATTGAAAAAGGAAGGTGGGAGATTAATCCGAGTAAAATTCAAGGTCCATCTGAAACAGTGATATTTCTAGGGATTCAGTGGCATCATGGGCATCGAGAGATGGTGCCAAAAGCTCAACAGAAAATACTTGAATTCACCACTCCAATGAACAAAAAGCAAGCTCAGCAGTTTATAGGGCTGTTTGGGTTTTGGAGACAGCACATTCCCCATTTAGGGCAGATATTGGCCCCCCTCTATAAGGTGACATGCAAGAAATATGAGTTTCAGTGGGGGGAAGAGCAGCAGAGAGCCTTTGAGATGGCGAAAGACACGGTGCAGCAGGTGCTTGATTTATGGCCCTTGAAGGAAGGCGAAGTAGAATTAAATGTGTCTGTGCAAGACAATTATGCTAACTGGAGTGTGTGGCAGAAACAAGACAGGAAACGTGTGCCATTAGGGTTTTGGAGTCGTAAGTTGCCCGATGCTGGTAACTCATATATTCCGTTTGAGAAGCAATTGCTGGCATGTCATTGGGCCCTTGTTGATACTGAGCAAATGACGGTGGGCCATGATGTATTGATGAGACCTGAAATACCAATCATGCAATGGGTACTGAGCTCTCCTAAAACACATAGAATAGAACATGCTCAAGAAGCAGGCATAACTAAATGGAAATGGTACATTCAAGACAGAGCCAAATCAGGAAAGGGTGGAGTGGCAAAATTACATGAGCAAGTAGCCAACATATCGCCCTCAAATTACATACCAACAGAAGTGCCTGAAAAACGTGAGTCTCCCGTGAAATGGGGAGTACCTTACAGCGATTCGACCGTGGAACAAACAGAACATGCTTGGTTGACGGATGGTTCAGCCACATACGTGGCAACTGAGCGGTACTGGAAAGCAGTGTCGTACAATCCCAAAACCAAAAAGATGTTGACAACGACAGGGAAAGGAAAGAGCAGTCAGTTCACAAGCGTTGAAACAAGGGACCCCTGGTCAATGTTATGTGTACACAGATTCATGGTCAGTGGCGAATGGATTGGCAGTGTGGTTGCCAACTTGGCAAAAGAATGGATGGAAGATTCATTCAAAAGAGTTGTGGGGAAAAGAACTGTGGCAAGATATTGCAGAAATGTTGTTACAAAGTGAAGTCACTGTATATCATGTGGACGCACATTGTGCCACAGATCCATTAGAACGTTGGTTTAATTCTGTTGCAGATGAACACACCAAGATTTCTTCAGTGGATGCAGAGGCTCGGTAAGATGATATGGAGGGTTTGGCCAAATGGGCCCATCAGAAATGTGGGCACCTTGGAGAAAAGGCTACTATCAGGTGGGCACAAGCTTGAGGCATCAGTCTTCCGTTAGAAGTAGTGAAAACAATCATTTTGCAGTGTCCCGTGTGCCAACACCAATTGCATAGAACTATACCTCAGATTGTTCAAGGCACATTGAGAAGAGGAAAATTACCAGGTCAAATTTGGCAGATTGATTATATTGGTCCTATGCCAATCAGCAGAGGTTGTCAGTATGCATGCATGCACTATTGTGGATACATATTTGGGATATTTGATGGTTTTGCCGTGCAAACGTGCAACCCAATTGAATACCATCAGGTTGTTAGATCAGATCATATTACATTATGGTGTGCCTTTGCAGATTCAAAGTGACAATGGGTCACATTTCAAAGGCAAACTAATCCAGGAATTTTGTCAGGAAAAGAGCATTGAGTGGATATATCACATTCCCTACCATTCAGCTGCAGCAGGGCTAATTGAACGAATGAATGGGTTACTGAAAGAATAGTTGCGCAAATCTGGAGACGGTAGTTTGGCAGGCTGGCGTGATCGTGTGTTTGATGCGGTGCAAGTGTTTGTTACACTTCAGGATTCTCCGCAGGCCTCCTTGCAGAATACGACTTCTTTACAAGCTCCTCTATGGACCAGATACATGCTGCCATGGCGCCTGTACAAACTACGACGGACTCCGGGTCAGCTGACACGTCTTGTACGTGGAAGACGTACGGCAAGACATGCCCCCTTACGGCTATAAAACCACCGCCTTTCAAGGGGCTTGTTGCTGCTAATTAGCATTACAAGCTACACGCGGTTACGTCCGTTACTTCTTCGTGTCTTCCCACACGATTCCTCATCTGAATTCCTGGTTTTGACCCTTGCCTGATTATTGGATTGGCTTGTCTCCTCCTTTATTCCTGTCATTCTCGTATGGTTTTATGACTCGGAACGTTACTGGATCCGGCTCCTTTCTGTCTCTTGCGGTACTTCATTCCAGGTTGCAGCTTCTGCATACGGAACCAAAGCAGAGAACTTGCTGTCAACTATCCGGAACTTTTCTACACCTACTCTGGATACATGTGTGCTCAGGTACATACTTAATTGGCAAATCCAATCTCTGCTACTATTTCTCTCCACGACTTGTTTGGATATTTGTCTCCTGTTGGATTCTGGGACATTGAGTGACTATCCTGTGAACTTGTCTTCAAGTGCATATAAACGCTCTGCTGAACTGCACCAACCCGGCACTAGTGCGACCCTTGTGCCGTCCGGGGCGACTTCCCTATACTAACATTCCTGTTTGTTATTTTCTCCTTTCGTTGTCTTCTTTTTCCTGGATTCCTTTCCTCAAAATATCCTTATTCAGGTTAGTTGTTTTCAATTCGATATATAAGTTGGGACTGATACTTTAAAAGGCTCTTAAGACCATTCCCACTCATTTTGTGTTATATTCCTTGTAGATCCACCCCGGGGAAGCTCCACTCCAATACCTATCTAGGTAGTTTCCCATTTAATTCAACTGTTCTGATTACTTGCCTTAACTTCAACACTATCTAATATCTTTGTATTCCTTTGCAGCATTGGTATTGGCGGTGTGTGTTCTCCCCGCTCTTTTATTCAATTGACACCTCTGTCTGTCTCAACTGAAACAGCAGAGAGGTACATTGTAGAAAAGAGCCCCTCTTTGTGGAAGCCTGTGTCTTGTACTCAGGGGAGCTGGGATGGAAGGCTGAAAATCGATTCTTGTACCACCATCATCTCCAAGGTCACTCCTCCGCATCTTCGGCCTATTTCGGAGTGGTGAGTAACAGAATTAGCAGCCCTCTTTGCGTTCAATCATCCTTGATTGGGTCTGAACCCATCCAAAAGAGATCACTGACTTCAACCTGGAAGTAATTCAGGGTATGCCATTCATTCAAGGGCGCGTCTATATACCCTCAGGTCAAGCTAGAGCTTTAGCGCTCAAGTGGTCTCACGATTCTTTGATTGCTGCACATCCAGGAAGTCAAAAGACTTTTGAAGCCTTACGGCGTTGGGCTTGGTGGCCTTCCATGGTTCGTGATGTAAAGGACTACATTTTGACTTGTTCCATATGCACTCAGTATAAAACCTCTAGAGCCAAACCAGTAGGCTTGTTACAACCTCTTCCTGTTCCGTACAAACCTTGGCAGATGCTGTCAATGGATTTCATTGTGGAACTTCCTGACGTTCAGGGCCATGACACCATTTGGGTGATTGTTGATTATTTCACAAAATATGCATTGTTCATACCTTGCTCTGGCTTGCCTGCAGCTCCGGAACTGGCGAGACTGTTCTTGACGAATGTGTTTCTTTTCTTTGGATTACCCTCGGTTATTGTTTCCAACCGTGGTACACAATTTACATCACGATTCTGGAAGGCTCTTACAGCTTCTCTGGGTATAGAGGACAGGTACTCCTCGGCTTACCATCCTCAGACAGATGGGCAGACTGAGAGAACTAACGCTACTATCGAACAGTACCTACGCTGTTTATGCCTTCAGTTCCAACAGTCTTGGTTTACTTCTCTGCCTTTTGCATATAACAACTCTATGCATACATCAACTGGGGTTTCTCCCTTTTTTGCCCTTTATGTTCGTCATCCTAGGGCACTCCCACTTGATCCGGTATTACCGGCCGTTAATCCAGCAGCAAGAGATTGTATAAGAGATCTCGATAAGATTCATCAGGATGTACGCTGTCATTTACTCCGAGCTCGAGATCGTGCCAAGAAGAATGCCGATGTGCATCGATCACCTGCACCAGTCTATCGGAGTGGCATGAAGGTGTGGTTGTCGTCCCGTAATTTGCGAATTGCGGGCAAATGCTCGCTTCTGCCCAAATACGTGGGTCCCTATGCCATTACTGATGTTATCAATCCCGTGGCGGTCAAGCTCTCCCTGCTGCGCTCAAGGCGGATACATCCAGTCTTTCACGTCTCCCTGATCAAACCTTTCATCCAGGGGACCCGTCTGCCTACACGTCCTTCGCCAATCTTGGTGGATGGAGAGGAGGAGTATGAGGTCTCGCGTATCCTGGACTGCAGGGTGTCTAGGGGTACGTTGTTCTACCTTGTGGATTGGAAGGGGTATGGGCCTGAGGACCGTACATGGGAGCCTCTCTCCAATTTACATTGTCCGGATCTTCTGAGGAGTTTCCATTCCACCAGGGGCTTGCCGGAGTCTTTGGGGGAGGATGCTGTTACACTTCCGGATTCTCTGCGTGCCTCTTTGCAGAATACGACTTCTTTACAAGCTCCTCTATGGACCAGATACAGGCTGCCATGGCGCCTGTACAAACTACGATGGACTCCGGGTCAGCTGACACGTCTTGTACGTGGAAGACGTATGGCAAGACACGCCCCCTTACGGCTATAAAACCACCGCCTTTCAAGGGGCTCGTTGCTGCTAATTAGCGTTACAAGCTACACGCGGTTACGTCCGTTACTTCTTCCTGTCTTCCCACACGATTCCTCATCTGAATTCCTGGTTTTGACCCTTGCCTGATTATTGGATTGGCTTGTCTCCTCCTTTATTCCTGTCGTGCTCGTCTGGTTTTTTTGACTCAGAACGTTACTGGATCCGGCTCCTTTCTGTCTCTTGCGGTACTTCATTCCAGGTTGCTGCTTCTGCATACGGAACCAAAGCAGAGAACTTGCTGTCAACTATCCGGAACTTTTCTACACCTACTCTGGATACATGTGTGCTCAGGTACATACTTAATTGGCAAATCCCATCTCTGCTACTATTTCTCTCCACGACTTGTTTGGATATTTGTCTTCTGTTGGATTCTGGGACATTGAGTGACTATCCTGTGAACTTGTCTTCAAGTGCATATAAACGCTCTGCTGAACTGCACCAACCCGGCACTAGTGCGACCCTCGTGCCGTCCGGGGCTACTTCCCTATACTAACATTCCTGTTTGTTATTTTCTCCTTTCGTTGTCTTCTGTTTCCTGGATTCCTTTCCTCAAAATATCCTTATTCAGGTTAGTTGTTTTCAATTCGATATATAAGTTGGGACTGATACTTTAAAAGGCTCTTAAGACCATTCCCACTCATTTTGTGTTATATTCCTTGTAGATCCACCCCGGGGAAGCTCCACTCCAATACCTATCTAGGTAGTTTTCCATTTAATTCAACTGTTCTGATTACTTGCCTTAACTTCAACACTGTCTAATATCTTTGTATTCCTTTGCAGCATTGGTATTGGCGGTGTGTGTTCTCCCCGCTCTTTTATTCAATTTACACCTCTGTCTGTCCCAACTGAAACAGCAGAGAGGTACATTGTAGAAAAGAGCCCTTCTTTGAGGAAGCCTGAGTCTTGTACTCAGGGGAGCTGGGATGGAAGGCTGAATATCGATTCTTGTACCACCATCATCTCCAAGGTCACTCCTCCGCATCTTCGGCCTATTTCGGAGTGGTGAGTAACAGTGTTAAACAATAGGCCTGTGTATGAACATGAAACTCCTTTGATGCGATTAATGACTCCTACTTTGCAGGTTCAACCCAATTCAGTCAGAGAAACACTATTATACTGGGAAATCACACCAGGTTCTTTAGCTCCCTATCGGGCAACTCCAGAGTCAGCAGGGGTAGACTTGCATTCTAATGAAGAAATCAGATTATATCCAAGAGGAATCATTGTCATTGAACAGGGATTGGAGTACAGATTCCCCCAGAGCATATGGGATGGATTGCCCCTAGATCTGGCCTAGCATTGAAGGGAGTTCACGTGTTGGGAGGGGTAATTGATGCTGATTACCAAGGCAAGATTAAAGTCATCCTAATGAATAGTGGGGATCAATTGTTATCAATCCACAAGGGTGATCGAGTGGCCCAATTGATAGTCATTCCCATTAAGTTGTCCAGGATTAAGAAAGGGGAGCCTCCTACAGTGTTAACTATCCGTGGGGATCGCTGTTTTGGCTCTTCAGACAGTATAGTACCGGGTGCAAAAGTGTGAGTGGAAAAGCCAAGTGGCCCACCAGTGCCAGCAGATGTCATTGCATCAGGCAAAGATCAAGTGGTTTTAGTAATGGAGCCTGGTAGAAAGAAATGGCAATATGTACCTGCAGACAAATGTTACCTAAGAGAGTGATATGCAACACTGATATCTCTTTTCTGGGTTTGCCTTGTAGATCCTGGGTCTGGTTGGTGTAACTGTGGCACTAAATGGACTCCATTTGGGCGAATTAAGAGATCTGCTGTTACAACCGAAAAATGTCACATCTGTGCCAGTGATCAAGGGGATACTGATAGTGATGAATAATATTGTCCCCAAGCAGCCCTATGCCAGTGCCGACACGCCCGCGAGACCGAAGACATGGTTCCGTGAGATGCGACAAACACATCAGGAGCAAGTGAAAACGACCTTGATGCCAGTTGTGCAGAAGCCCTTTGTAGAACGGAGGAAACACTCTCCTATGATAACCCAAGAAGAAAATATGTGGATATATCTAGCACAGCAAGTACTGAATATATCACATTTTTGTCTTACGGATGTGCCCAATGCTGAAGCTTTATTGACTACATGTTTAGTAGCGGTGCCGACACCTGTTCGGGTTTTAAAGCATATCTTCGGCGTCACACATAATGATTCTTTAGTTCAAGACCCAGACATTAGACAATCTTTTTCAGTTTATGAGTATTGTAAATTCTGCCAAGAAACTGACAAGAAGTGGAGAAATTTGACACGTGTGATTACGTACAACATAACCCAAGGTGATGTGTGCTACATTATGACGTGCAATGCACAAGAAATTGGTAAATGCAGACAAATAGAGTTGACCAATCAATACAATCATACTACGTTCGAGAGGAGACTGTGTTCACGAATGTCACGCAAATGCACCAGTGTAAATAACACTATGTCTTGCAATCATACAGTGATAACTGCTAGTCATGTGAATCATGTGAAACTTCCAACAGGATGGCTCTTTTCATGTGGTAACATTACATATACTTATATTCCAGCTAACATTTCTGGAGGTCCATGTGCTTTGACTCGATTAGGACTAATGATGTTTCCTTTACACTCAGCGATAACTCGAGGTAAAAGGTCAACTTTTGAATCTGTAGGGCTATCTCCTTCCTGTGATTCACATGTACATTTGCTATCAGAAGCTGAGGTTCTAGCATTAACCCTTTCATTAGTAGGTGTTTGGGGTTTAGCTGCTGGAGGTTACAAATCTTTGATGAAATTAGCGTGTTTAGTAGTTAAAAGTCTTAATCATACTTCGCAGGCTTTAGAAGAATTACTCCTTGATAGTCAAGTTATTAGAAAAGCAACTTTGCAGAACAGAGCTGCTGTTGATTACCTATTGCTAAAACATAATTTAGGGTGTAATGCCTTTGAAGGTATGTGTTGTTTCAATTTAAGTGACCACTCACGATCCATTGAAAGTCATATTCGAGGTTTGAGGGATCTCATTTCTCAAGTGTCTCAAGATCGTAACAAAAACTCGGGGGATTGGTTATTTTCATGGATACCTGATATTGGGGGTACACTACATTACATTTTTGCTTGCATTTTTATTATACTGTCTATTATAATTGCTTGTTGTTGTTGCATTCAATGTATTCCCAATTTAGTTTTAATATTTCGTAGGTTTCAGAGACCGGTTCCAGTGCCACCTGGTTACGGAAGATAAATATCCAAAGGGTGGAATTGTTATGCTTGATTTATGCTTGATTCAAAATGGCGCGGGAGCGCAATGCATTCTGGGAGCGCTCGGAGCCATGTTGGATATTTACTTCACATCGCAGTGAAAGGCTGCACACATTTTGCTGAAGTGTTAGATTCACAGTGCTGAGACAAACATGCTTTTCCAAAACCTGATATGCGGTCAAGGACATTTCTGCTGGGAAAGCTAATGTTGTTATGGCTTGCTACTGTTCTCAGTGGAGCGTGTTTTTAGAGCATGGAGGCCCTGAGTTCCTTGGGGGGAGCTCTCGATTGACCCAGCTGGCAACCGACGGCTGTTCCTTAACTGCGCAGGTGCAATTTCCAGAAGGTTCAAGAATTAACTCCCCTTTGTGGTGTGTCTATATATGCGGAAACCCAGATGGGGTCAGGTGAGACTTCAGCCAGAGAAGGACGCTCCGTCTGGCCTTCCTGTGAGCTGTTGCACTCTCTGCCTGTCTGTCCCTAGGGTCTTCCAGCCGCTTCTGGACGAGATGAGGAATTATATTACGCTCACGGTGATGCATTTCTTTTTTACTTCTTCTGTGATCTATGTCCATATTAGTTTTATGAGTTATTTCTATGTACTTGTAATCTTTGAATAAATAGCCATCAAGAGATGATTATCTTCTAAAGAGTGCGTGGCTGTGAGTTATTGTGTCTGTCTGTTTATGGGTTGAAGTATTTGCTCTATAATGGCATTGGTGATTTATGGTTGTTCCGTGCACTTTTCAGGGGAGAGCAATACAAATGTGCAGTGGCGGTCTGGGCAGAAGGGTAAATCTTCCCCAGCCTCACCTGGGGTAGAGGCAGCACTGCTCCTGCAGTGGAGGGAGTCCTATGCCTTTCGGGATCCAGACAAAGTGAGGGCACAGGCTCCAGACTGGAAGCCTTGGTGTGTGGCCTTAGGTGGTGGGCCGGCGTTCGACGGGATTGGAAGATAAGCAGGCAGGGAACCAATCAGACAAAGCTCAGGTTGTGGTGGCCTGCATGATCTGGTGTAAATAGATGGGCGGCCATCTTGGAGTTGGTTTTAGCCTCGAGGAGGCTAATGGCGGCCAATACGAGATTCTCACTTCCAGGGCAGCATGTGCAGGGTTCTGCACAGAACAGTTACGGTGCAGCTTCCCTCAATTTCTGGGCAATATAGTAGATTTCGAATCTACTTGTGGTGGAAATATAGAAAATGTGCAGTGGCGGTCTGGGCAGCAGGGTAGATCGTCCCCAGCCTCACCTGGGGTGGAGGCAGCACTGCTCCTGCAGTGGAGGGGGTCCCTTGCCCTTCAGGATCCAATGAATTCAAGGATCCCGTAACAGCCAACACAGTTGAAGGTGTAAGTTCTGCCAAGCAATAATCCCACACAGCTTCCCGCTTGCCAAGACTTAACAGATTTCACACTTTTTGAAGTATATCATATGTTTCCCTTGCACTGCAATACATGATGTCACTAGCTATTTCAGATTCTCACTTTGACCATTGCCCTTACAAAACCTGCAATCAACATGCTCAGGTTTCATCAAACCATATCTGACCAGTACTCACTTGGCCAGAGCCAAGTTCCATCTGAACCTTAAAAAAGAACGCCTGATCTTCCTTGTCTGGATAAATAGCACGGTATGGTGCTAAAACTCCCACACGCTTGTGCTCCAGACATAAGTGGTCCAAAGATTCATACCTGTGCATATCCTCCATAGTGGCAATTCAATGTACTAATGCTATAGTTGATGTAATAATTTTCTAAGCAATTTTGTTTAAAAGGTTGTCATAACCATAACATACTAATACAAAAAATGGCTACTTTATTTCCAGTGTTCAGCTTCTCTGAAGTGGCTCCTTGTACTGTACATTCTCCTTAGCTTTGGTTTGTTTCAGGACCTGGGAATGAACGGATGCCCCACCTTCACTGACTTGGCTGCCTTCTTGCCCGGGACTTTGCACATTCAGCGTCTGTTTTTAGAGTTGGAGGGTTTTAGAATTTTGAGATGCCAAGGGCACACAATAAATGACCATCTGCATTTGATGGTGGAGAGTAGTGGGGAGGGCCTGTAACCACTCTAGATGTGCATGTAATTGAGGAGCATTATGGCGGTGATGTTGACTGTAACCATGATGCCTCCTTTGAGAACCTTCTCCCCCCTTTTCGAGAGAGAACAGTTCACCCTTTCCGACCATGGCCCTTGCACACATGTTCCACACCAAACCCCACATTGAGGTCACCCACCACCATGCCTCTTTTGGGACCCTTGTCTTCAACCCCTGTGGTATGCCTGCTCCTAAAAGCTCCACGCTGCCACTGGCCCTGACGCATGGCTCGTTGGAAGAAGAGTGTTGGTCCTGTATTGCAGACATACCTCTGAAAACCATTTCTGCTGAGGATGAATGAACAATTATTGATGAGTGGAACATCTGCCAAACCGATATGGCTCATATAGTGTTTGAACATTTGGTAACTTTTGAGAAGTATCTGCAGAAAATATGGCAGCGCCTCGATTGAGCCACAGACTAGCCTTGGTAGACAGCCATGCCTGGCATCCCTTAGGTTGCATGCCCAAATTATGCCCCCTTTGATTTCTGATCCAACTTAAAGCATATTGAATATATCTGATCACTGGTATTGTCAGTTCTGCACTTTTGTTGATTAAATAAAATGTGTAAAAATGTGCAAATAAAGTAGCAGAGTCTATGTCTGTGTTACATTATAAACATTGTAGTGAGAAGCCAGTACTGCTGCAAGAGCAGTACCTTAGATTGGCACAACAGGATCCATAACCCGATAACAATTACCCATTTACATGTTTGTTGCACTTTCATTCTGCTCAAGCATGATGGGGAGGGCCTCCTTGACCTGGTCTATACTCTGTAGACAGGGGTCCGAGCCTTAAACCATAAATTAGATATCCTGTCAATCAGTTTTGCCTTATTGCTGGGCTTGTGGATACATTTCAGGTACACTTTGAATTTTGCCCAGACCATCTCAATGAGGTTTTATGTTTGAAGATTCAGGTGCCATTTTAACCCAGTTGAGTGCTTGTTCCACCATAAACACAGTAGCTGTGTAGTGCCGAGGCCATTATCCATGCTGACCCATCATTTGTGAGGTTCCTCGGGGCAATGGCCTTTAGCATACAGCAAGATGCATCACATTGTAATGTTTTCCTTGAAATAGGCAGTGTCCACTATCCACTCAAAAATCATCTATGGTCCTGGCCCCTTCTTGAAGACGCCACCAAAGCACCAAACATAAAATGGAACAGTACAAACAATGAGTGCATTGACGGAGTAGCAAAGAATACAGGTACAATGCTAGGAGTCAGACAGAGAGGACGGAAGATGAGTTTTAAGGCGAGTCTGAACGATATGGTAGGTAGTAGAAGAGTGAATACAAAAGAAGTAAAGAATTCCAGTGAAAGGGGGCCAATAGCAGGAAAGAATGCAAGCGGGAGGAAGCACACGGAGGATTAGAAACAACAAGATAGATTGTGAGCGGAGAGAGCTAGTGGGGGAGTGTAAGGAGATTAAAGAAGAAAGTTAAGAGGGAGCAAGGACGTGTAGGCATTTAAAGACAATAGAGAAAAAATGAAACAAACGCCGAGCTTCAAAGGGTAGAATAGAAGCAGATGACAATGAGGAAACAATCAAGGCTCCAGGAGGAAGACAGAAGAGAAGGTGAATGGCAGAGTTGTATATAGATGGGACGCGGGAAGACCAATTAAGAGAGCAGAACAATAAGCAATCCTAGAAAAGATTACAACAGATATAAAAAGTTTAGAAGCGTGGAAGGAAAGAAAAGGTCTAGCACAATGAAGGTTGAACAGAAGAAAGCGACAGTTGCGCACAGTGAGAGAGATGTGCAAAGAGAAGGAGAGAGAAGAGTCGAAGAATACACTGAGGTTCTGAGCACAGTGAGAGAAAGGATACTGTGAGAGTTGGAAAGGACAGAAAGGAAGGTGGGGTAGAGGGAGCGGGAGGACGGACAAAGGAAGAGGACCTCCATTTTAGAAGGGTTAAGAAGGAGAAATTGCAAAGACATCCAAGATTTTGACCGCAGAAAGACAGATGGAGACATGAGTATGAAGAGTTTCAGAAAACTCAGAAAAGGAAAAAATGATTTGGGATTCATCGATGTAGCAGTGACAGGATAAGTTAAAACATGAAATGTGGAAGGAAAGAGGAATAGTTTAGAGGGAAAACAAGAGGGGCTGAGATCACATCCTTGGGGAACTGCATATAGAAGATAACAGGGGGAAGAAAGACGGCCAACCCAAGATACAGAGTGCGAGCGACCAGAAAGGTAGGGCACAAACCAGGTAAGAATTGAACCTAAGGTACCAAGAAAGGAATGTGTAGAAAGAAGGGTGCGGGGCTTGAGGGTGTCAGAGGCAGCCAAGAGGTAGAGAAGAATCAACATAGAACAAAGCTTGTCATGGCGTGTGGAAAAAAGGCAATCGGAAACATAAAGAAGAGCGGTTTTAGTGTAGTGCACCTGGACGAAACCAGACTGAAGCAGTGGGGGAAGAAGTATCTTCTCCAGATCATTTGCACAAGGCTAATGGAGTAATGTCCTTTACTCATGAATGCCATTGAGTTAAAACATTTAAGGGCAACGTACTCTCATCTGTAAAAATGACATACTTGAAATCTTCTTCAATCTTCAGCAAGGCAATAAGGTGGGAAACCAGATTTTGTTTGTTGACATCATGGGTCATCTGGCCAATCTTGGGTCATGTCAAGTTTTGATGAATGCAACCATCACTATTGTAATTGAACATGGACAAAAAAGATAAAAGAAACAGGTGGCATACAAAGGTAACATTAACTTAAGTGGGCAAGTGATTCTAATTAAAGAGGGGGACTGTACAAATATTCAAAATTGCATGTGCTCTGCACTGAGGCTCAACACTCGATGTTCAAATACACAAAATTAGACATGAACTGTGTTGATCGCACCAACATCACTGTGGGCACATATATGGCAGAGACTAAAGTTATAAACGACGCACCACATTAATAACACAAACCACACTGTGGGTGTATATCTGGCAGTGACTACACATCCCAGCATGCATTGTATTAAGTGCAATATAAATATGCAAAATTACACATGTACTGCGTTATTAGAACAGAACTCGCTTTGGACGCTTATCTGGCAGAGACGACAGATCTGAGCATGCACTGAGTTAAAAACACAAAGTTAACCGTGGGTGCATATCTGACAGAGAACACACTTCTGAGTATGCATTATGTTAAAAGCACAAAACACACTGTTAGTGCATATCTGTCAGTGACTACATTTACCAGCTTGCACTGTGTTAAGAGTGCAAAATTCACTGGGGGTGTGCATCTCCCAGAGACTTTGGGCCCGATTCATGGAATTATTTGCGTGGAAAAACGGGTCGTTGGGCGCCAAACTGTGTGCAAATCCGCGTTCCTAGATTCATGGAACCGAATGTGCTGTACTTTTCCTGGACTTGTGTTGTGTTCGCGCAGGCTCAGCATGACTCTGTGAGCCATCGAGGGCCTTGCACGAGACTCCATGCAGAATGTGTGTGTGGCTTGTGCAGAGGGCTGGGAAGGGGGCGCAACACCAAAAATAGAACTTTCTCAAAAATGGGCGTTCCGAGGGACGGCCTTCAGGATGTCCCTTGCACGCCCCTAATTGTGCAGCACGCAGCGTATTCATGGATTCGATCGCGCAACCTCTCACCCAGGAAATGGCCATGCAAGTCCTTCATACTATTCGCCACCCGAAGGCAGGTGTAAGTACACTTGCGCCTAGGATTCGCAGCGTGGAGGTGGGGTTGTATGTCGGATTTCGGGGTCCTTATACTCAACAGGGGTTTCAATCTAACTTAGAGGTGCGTCTACTCAGTTCAGCAGAGTGCAGGAGCGGTTTACGGGGGTTCGCATGCAGATATTCCAAGTAATTACAGAGTTAAGATTTTATTATGTGCATATTGTCTGGGTGCCAGATACAGTTATGTGGACCGCGCAGAGGTCCCCAAGATGCAGGCCTGCTTGCTGGGGACCCCACGCACTGTTTGAAAGGTGCGTGCATTTGCGCCCGGTGGAGCGTGCAAAGGTAGCTGTTCTGGCTGTTTATGCTTTACGTGTGGGCATGTCGGGGGCGTTACGGCTGCGACTTGCAATGACAGTTACTTCACTCAGTAAATTCCATGAATACGCAGGGCACGCATGTTTCATTCTGCGCGCAGGCTCGTGCAGTGTCCTTCTTGGCACTCGTCACTGTGGGATTTCTGCACACATTTCCATGAATCGGGCCCTAAAGCTTCAAGCATGCACTTCAATAAAAGCACACACGTTGAACTGGGAGCATATCCGGCAGAGACTACACGTCTAAGCATGTGCTGCAATAAGAGCAGACAAATAGCTATACAAACATACAAAGTTGCACTTGACATTACTAGCACAACACTCACCATACAAACGTATGTGGTGGAGACTACACAACAGCGCATGTGCTGGATCAAGAGCACATTAACTGTGGGCACATATCTGGCAGCTAGTAGTCATCACAGCATGCACTGCCTTAAGAGCACAAAAGTCGCAGTTCTACTACACATAATTACACACACACTATGTTAATAGTGCAAAAAGTACTGTGTGGGCATATCTGGAAGCTTCTACACATTCCAGCATGCACTACATTAAGAGCACAAAACGAACTGCGTGTGCATATCTGTCAGAGACTATATATCCGAGCATGCACTTTATTAAGCCCACAAAAGTCACTACACAAATATGCAACATTACACGTGCAGAGCACATTACCAGCACAACACCACATGCACAAACATTGCTTCACAAACACACAGCATTACACATGCATTGTGCTAATAGCAGAAAAATCACTGCGGGTGCATATATGGTTATGAGCTGCCAAACTGTCCTCTTTTTCGTCTTGTTGAAGGATCTCATCAATGAGGGTTCACAGACACCTTAAGGGACAGAGAGAAAAGGAAGTCAATGTCAGCACAAGAAACTCTAAATACACTGCAGCTCCCCCCATTGCCCACAATACTTATTAATTGGCTGAAAACAAAGGATTGCCAGAGTATCAAGAAAGTATGCAAAGAATGGGGAAAAATCCTTGGTGTTCCCTCTAGGGACAATGCTCACACAACCTGCAGATTCATTTCCACAATGGGGAATTCGCTGGGCACTGGAATCCTTCCGTTACTTAGGGATTACAATTTTCCACAAATTGGGGGAGACTTTTGAGTTTAACACGGGGAGAGCATTATCTAGTATAGGGAGCTCCACAACATTTTGGAAATCCCTACCGATTTCTCTGATGGGGAAGATGGTGGTATTACGTAGGTTATTGTATTACTTTATCAACATCCCGTATAAAACTTAGAAAGTATTCTTTAAAATGTTGGATACCAACATAGGGGAACTACTCGGGGGGTCGAATAGAAGGAGGGTGGCGTTAACTACTCTGCAAAGGTCACACACTGGGGGGGACTTACTTTGTCAGATTACGAGGTATACTGCGGAGTGGCCCAACTGCAAACAGTCTCCAACTGCGTGGACACACCAGAAGGAGACTTGAAACGTCTACTAGGGGATTTCCCAACACATAGGGAGGGGATTGAGCTTCTATGGGACCCAATAGCAAATATGGGAAAGAACGAGATGTACCCATTATCAAGGGAAATCTGGAAACAGGTATTAGGGAAATAAATGAACTCCCATCTGTATAGTCCGGATTCACCATTGAGCTTGGCCTAGTGCTTAGGGAAATACTGACTAACCTCGGTGGGGCTAAATTACGGAGAAAAGGGTGTACGAAACTGGGGGATCTGTATGAAAGAGGGAAACTGCTGCCAATCAGAGAATGGCATCAATGATATGACATGCCCGAAGGGGCATTCTTAAGCTATGCCTGAATCATGAAGAGAAAAGCTGACCTATGGGTGGGGACCCCAGTGGAACCAGAGCATAGCTCCCTGATGCATCAGATGCTGCACACTACTCGTAGCAGGGGCCTGATCTCATGCCTAGATCTGCAGATGAGGGAAAGGAAGAAACTTCCGGAATTAACCGTAAAGGCGAAACGGGAAGGGGACGTCTGGAAAGAAATACCTGAAGAACAGTGGGCCAAGATATGGGAACAAACTCGCAAGGTATCAAGAAATGCCAGGTTCAGACTCATACAATATACTTTTACCCATAGAGTATACATGACACCATCCAGACTCCACACGATCAACCCAAAACACCCACACACCTGCCCTAGATGTAAGGAGGCCACGGCGGGCTGCTGGCACATGAATTATTTGATTAGAAACATGTATCTATGTTGGAACCAATAACTGAATGAGGTTGCTAAGAATGATTCAGTTTGGCTGACGTTTGTTTATTTGCGCCGATGAAATTAATGTATCACACTTGGATACAATTTTGAAGCAATTTATTTATTAAAAACTATTTCTTTAGCTTTTCTTTCTAATTTGTGTATAACCCCTTGTGCCCAATCTGATTATTCTCTAGATTCCAAGGCTGTTTTTGTTCACAAGTGTTTAAATAATTTCCGAAGATGTATTAATTATACAAAATTGTCACAACTCAACTTCTTAGTGCTTTTCCACACTGTACTGATGATCAGTGGGTGACCTTTTTAGAGCCCCCAATGTAACGAAGAATGCATGATTGAAAAAATGATTATTTTCCTGTAGAAGGCCCCTATGTTTTGTCAATACATCTCACCCCAACTTCCACCGCTTGTGGGCTACGCCCTATTTCTTGCTAGGGAGGAAGGGCAACCTGGGGCATGGAAAATAATGAATCAGCTGGATTATTACTTCATCGAGCACAATATTCCCTGAAAAATGTGCAACATTTGACTTTTTTTGTTTTGTTTTGTTTCCCCTTTATGTTATGTTAACAACAACGAGTTCATACTGCACCAAAATGTTTGGGTACATGAATACTGTCTTTGTCTCAACAGCAGCAGCAGAGTGTCATTGTAATGCTGGGCATGCTAAAATCATGCCCAAGAAACCACAGCGACCAAAGCTCTTCTATGCACTCCCCTAGTTACCAAGCAATCAGGCTCTATTGGCAAGAAAGCTAAAAGGCAATATGGGCACATTTAAATGAATGTAGGTTTTCAACCATGGCTACCTTAGGAGCAAAGCCCAGGATTAAGCTTCCTGAAGATTGCCGGAGTCTGCTAGGATCATTGTGGGGATGGGCCTTGGAGTGTGTGAGGTAGGAACCCTCTTAGGCTGCGGCTGGTTCTTATGGTAGTTCATCTGTATAATATATCACTTGTATATCCTTCTTGTCTTGGGCTGTTATGTTATGTTAACTAAATGTGTAAATCACTTGTTCACCCGAGGGAATCTTGGGGCTAGGAAACACACAAGGCTAACCAGTATCCAGACCTAGAAGCAACGTCTTCAAAAGGTGCCTGAATTCCAGTTGATTTTGAGTATGCCTAAGGCTGGAGGCTGCCATCTTCCCCGGAGAATGAGGTAAGTGCTCTGCCCTCTTCCCTCCACTCTCTCCACAGATTTTCACCTCCCCCTTCCCTCCATTCACCTTTTTTTTGCTCCTCTTCGGGAGCGGACACGCTGGAAACACTTCTGTCTCCAGCACGTCCACTCCTGATCTGCAACATGCCGCCATGAAAGGAGAGATACTACATTGTATTATATTCAATTACCACCATAGAAAGGGAAAACGGACTTCGTTTTCCCTTCCCCGGTGACCATTTTTTAAACTTAATTTTTTTCTGTTCCCTATCCTTTCGGAGCATTTCGGAACAGAAACCCTGGTCTTAAGGGCCAGGGTACTAATAGCAATAAGTCCCTTGGAGTGGGGGCCTTACCACTTCAGGTAATGCCCCCGGGCCTTCATTAAGGCACTTGCTTCACTCGGGCCTGTAACTATGGCCAGTGGGCATCAGGGCGCAGATTATGAATATTATTTTCTTTTTTGTGGCAATGGTGTGCTATAGGTGCAATAGGTGTTGCCCGGGTTTCTTGGTCCATCGTTTCCACCGCAAATAATCTTGACTGAAAGAGCAAATGACTGCCTATAATGTACAGAGAAATAATATCATTAATAATGGAAGGAGGGAAATGAATCATGTAAGATCTTGGTGGGATGACTCGATCCCACAGCTCCTTCCGCTGCTCACTTCGCAGGTGAGTGTTATAACCGCCGGTCCACCAATGGCATGGCAAAAAATAAAGAAGTGAGCCTGAGTAGAGGAGGAGCTACTTTCAGTCAAGATGGCTGCCCATATTATGGACAAAACATTAATGTGCAGAGCATGTTCACTGAATGATAAGGAGATCCCTACTGTAGAGGTGAACAAACGGACAGTGCCTCACACTGACTGGTGTATCTGCTTAGAGTCAGGATATTTTGTGGCCAAAAAAGTGGCAATATTTAGCAATTAAATTCTGTTTGATTGCCGAAAACGAGAGTAATATTGCCATATGTTGCTCTCAAGTACACAACTTCTTTTCCACTGGCCTGCCACTGCTGCATTCCACTTGACCTGCACTGTTCCTTTGGTGTGGCACAATCCCTGCCTTCTTGTTGTAGGTCCCCAATCTGCACCTTTGCGCCGAACTTCACTCCCTGCTCTCTCTGCCTCAAACTCTCTCACCTCATCCTCACACTTCCTGCCTGTACTGCTCTACTTCCTTTATGCCCCTCTCTAGTTCTCAGTTCTATAATTCTTTCCCTCCTCTCCTCCCCTCTTTTCCTCCTCGCTCTCTAATGTCTTCTCCACCCCTTTCCTCTCCCCCTTCTCCACTAATACAGTCCTCTTCTCTCCTTCTTCCCATCTCCCTTTCTCCTCTACATCCCCTTTCCTTTCGCCCTTCTCCGCTGTTCCACTCCTCTCCTCCTGGCTCCCACTTCCCATCTGCCATTCCTGATCCTCTCTTCTCCTTCCTGGCACTAGGCACAAGCCAACTTCTCCCATCCATTGTGGCGAAGTTTGTTCAGTCACTGTCTGCATCCTCCCAAGGCACTAGGAATGTCACATTTGGAATAGGCCAGTGCTTATGGTATTATGAAATATGCTTTATGGCAGGGCCGGCCTTAGGGGTGTGCTGCCCGGGTGACCGCCCAGAGCGCCCTCCTATTAGACCCACCATGCAAGCTCGGGGGAATCTTTCAAGGTCCCCTCCGAGCTGGCATAGTGGGAGAATGCGCGGCAGGCGACCTATTGAAAGTATATCGTTTAATAACAATAGGGAGCTGATGCTGATTCTCGGGAGGATAGCTCAGGGGCAACGTGCTCTCCTTGGAAGCAAGACCACACGGAGCAACACAGGTTCGATTCCCGGGTCTGTGCTTAGAAACCATTAGGTATTAAGCGTGTTATAAATAACCAATCATATCATATCAATAGGTGCTGATGATATGATATGATATTTTATTTATATCGCGCTCATACACAAGTGTTTCAGAGCACGACCAGGCAAAGGGAGGGGAACAAGGAAGAACAAAAATAAAACAACGATCTTACTAGGCCCAGTGACATTAAGAGCTTTCAAGTGCATAGGGAAAAGGGGAAAGCGCATGGAGGGAGGGAGAAATGGAAAGTGCGGAACAGAGGAGAGAACAGAATAAATAATAATAAGTACAATAAATAAATATATAAATAAAGGTGATAAGCAGTCGTAGTGCAGCCAACAAGTGGCAAAGTGCTAGGTTAGTCAGATTGGGTGTATCTGTTAAGTGCAGAAGAAAAGTGGGTGGGAGACTGTATGGGTACAGATACAGACCCCAGTGCAAGGGGTGGCTGGAGGCAGTGTAGGAGGGTGGCAGGGTGAGCAGATACCTGGGCCCTAAACCCAACAGGTGGCCTGGGGCACGGTGCAGAGAGATAAAGGCAGTTCAGCAGGGGAGAAGAAAATTAAAAAATGTGGCACCCCGCACTGCCGCCACATGACCTGGGGTGCACTTGAAGGAGGGGGGGGTACCACATTTTTGTTTTGACGCCCAGGGCGCTACAGACACTAAGGACAGCTCTGCCTTATGGTAATAACAAACTTATTTGCAATCACTACATTCTGACAGTGTTGTCCTAAATCTGTAATTTGTGCTTCCGACTAAACTTTGGTAATACCGGGCACAATTAGATCCTGTAGTATGACGGGGACACCGTGAAACTGTGGCTTCATAAACTTTGCCTTACTCTAAAATCGAATCCTTTGTGATCAATCTTCCCTGGATGCACGTTCATGGCCACGCTCTCCCTTTTACACTGGCATGGAAATGCTGCATATTGATTGTGCTTGTCAAATACATTTCTTCTAGGGTACTAACATTATTCGGATTGTTGGGTGGACATTTGTTTTCCGAGTTCGGCTTTGGGAGTAGGAGCTCACTGTCAGCATGTTTTATCTCTTTCCCAAGCTAACTTTAATGCAAGCTCTGCATTGCCTGGTTTGAGCTGAGGAAAAACCAACTTATTTTCATGTCCGAAGGATCCCCCTTCAGAAGCCAGCTTGTATCGGACATTTCTCAGTCAGGAGAACTCTAGAAAGGACCGCGCCATTACATCTAAGGAGGAAGGGAAATCTGTTACTAGCATTGAGATAACTGAGCCTCCCAGGAAGCCCTCTCTCAGCAAGTCGGTTCGGTCAACTACATAGCAACGAGAAATGCCCCTGTGTACCAAAGCAACCTTGCTGCAATACATTCCATAGCACAAATCACAGTGACGGATGAACCGGCCAATCCAGTCTACAAATTTCCCTGCTTACTCTTGACATCACAGCTAGACTTAGGGCAGGGCGGCCTGGGGAGCCGCCCGGGGCGCCCTGCCATTAGACCCCCATCACGCCAACTCCGGAGAGTCTTTCAAGGTCTCCCCCGAGCTGGTGTGGTGGGAGAAGGTGCTGCAGGCGCCCTAATGAAATTAAATCTGTGCCGCTATCGGAGCCCATTTAACAACAATAGGGCACCTGCTGTCCCTATTGAAAAATGTGGCGCTCCCCCACAACCTGCCGCATGGCTACTGGTGTGCAGGTGGAGGGGCGCCACATTTTTTTTTGGCGCCAGAGGCGTAGCCAGGATTGTATTGAAGCTAATGTAGTTGGGCCCACCACAGTGACATTAACACCTATAAATGCCCACACAGAGCTGCTCAGTGGGCATTTACAGATTTTGATTGGGCCTCGTTTAGGCCCTACCCTGTCTACGCCTCTGATTTGTGCCCCGGGGTGATGCGTCTTCTAAGGCTGGCACTGCTTGACATTAACAATAACCAAGATTTTTACCTCTGGTCACTCTTTCCAGTGTACATTTTCCATTTTTTTTCCAGTGGAAAGCCAATCCTTGGACACATTAGGGTTGTAAACCTGGAGGACCTAATATTCCCAGGAAAAATATAACAGGCCTCTCATGTTTGCACTGGAACTTCTGGTTCCCGGCCCTAGATATCGGCACTGATTGAGAGGTGTTGAGGTGGCAGACTTATTTTGCACCCTTGCTAAAGACCACCCAGCTAGTGCAGTGAAGGTTGCTCCAACAGTTGACAGACGTGCAAGTCCTCTTTTTGTGGCAGTGGATCCATAAGACTCAGGGGCGGAAAAAAGAACCGAGCAACTACTTCACCCGTCAAATGCGCTGGTTTGTTTTTCAAAAGACCATCCCAGCGATTATTGGGAGATGCTGAGTTTTCTTGAAAATGCTGAACGGTGCTTCCACTGTGGTGCCCGCTTTCTCTGATGCGCAGTTAAACGGATTCAGAAGTGATGCGCGGCGTGCCACTTTTATCCACAGCAAGGGAGCGGGAAAGGTACGGTAGTTTGCCATGACTGCCTATTTAGCTGTTACAAATGTAATAATCTTGGGCATTAAGGGAACAATCAGCCGCTATTGTGGTGGGTAATAGCGGCATGCGCATTATTCTGCCTTCCAAATGCCATGCCTGCTGTTCGCGAATCCGGCTCTTTCACGCAAGCTATTCAGAGCCGCGTGGAAGCAAAATCCATTTGTGATCATTAGCGATAAGATTACAGGGATTCACATTTTCTTTGGGGGGGGGGATAAAAGTGGGACACACTGAATGTCCCTTCAATAAATTGTATACAATGCTTTTTAACAAAGATGGTGTATTCTTTTTGTGAGCTTGCAGGTGTCCGGCCATAGCCTGTCGAGGAGGTCTGATTTTCTACATCAAAAAGTCTTTAAATTGTATGAACGATTTTGGGGAAAAAAGAAAACAAACACACCAGGTACTCTCTATTTAGCCAGTGTTTGGGTTATTCGTCCACCAATGTTGATGTATGGATTACAACCCTTAGCGGTCTCTCCCTTGAACTTCACTTGACCTGGAATCAATTCAATGGGTTGTTTCTTGAACATGATTAGAAGAAAGCCACATGTTGAGCTTGATAAATGATTGCATTTATTGGCGGTTACCACAGGCTTGCAAAATCCATATCATGGCTCGTTTTGCTTTACAAACTAAAAATGCCCTTAACAGCGTAGCAATACAACAGACTTGTATACCACTGTGCAATATCTGTGCCTTTAACCCTAACTTCACTGTCACATATTTGATCCCCAAACATTTGTTTCTTCAAGCCCACATTGGACCTACCGGTCAACTTCCTTTTAAACTGGACAACCGCCTACCTACTTCATTTTCAATGTAAAGGTTCTTATGCGGTGAGTTACTGGTCACCCATGCCCTCATGACCACAAATGATATGGCAGAACACTATCCCTCTCTTGCCTTATACATATAAAACCTCAAACAGTTAACGGTATAATTATCCACTTCTGTCCCAACTAGCAATATCAAGTATCAAAAAAGCCTCCCATCCCCGAATTTCCTCTAGCCTTTTCTTCTCTCTGACCAGTGTCTACCAAATAAACAGCATAGCTGTGCCGGCGTGCGGCCCAATGGATGCTTCTCCCTGCACAGCATAATAACAATGGGTGTAGTGGCTTCTCCATGCAGCCTGATCATGTGACCTCCCGGTCGTCAATCCCTTGGAAGGAGGGCCCATGGTGATGCATCTTGCATGCACTGCACCAAATGGCCTGACTTCCCTCACGGCCACATAGAGTATGATTGTTTGTCCTGGGAGGATAGCTCAGTGGCAACATTCTCGCTTTGGAAGCAAGATGACACGAAGCAACACAGGTTCGATCCCCGGTCCGTGCTTAGAAACCTCAGTATTTAAGCGTGTTATAAATATGCAACTAATACAATAAAAACCAAAAAAATTCAGCAACAGCGCCTCGATGCCCCCGGGCTGTGTGAGTGCTTTAAAAAAAAATGCAAATTAAAAAAATAAGATTGGTACACTAAAAACACACACAGGGTAATTCATAGAATTTCGCAAAAAAGTGGCGCACGCGGCTGGCGCACAGTGTGCCCGTGCGAATGTCTGCGCCAGCTGCGTGCGCTAAAACCGATTTCCGCGCACAGCGTATTCATGGATTTTAGCCTCCAAAAGCAGCTGTGGCGCTGCAGCAGCGCCAGTCACGCCCCCAAGAACCCTCGCGCAAGGAAAAGCCATCAAAATCCCCAAAACATCGCAAAGGGCTGCGCCAACCCTGGACCAGTTTACCGGACTGCAAGCGGGGAACGTGTATTACGGGATTCGCGGTAACTTACACACGCGAAAGGGCCTGTTACGAGTGGGGTACGTGTATTTCAGGGGTGCGCGGGAAGTTCCACACGCGATTGGGCTGTGTACGTGTATTTCAGGGGTGCGCGGGAAGTTTCACACGCGATTGTGCTGGGTACGTGTATTTCAGGGGTGCGCGGGAAGTTCCACACGCGATTGGCCTGTGTACGTGTATTTCAGAGGTGCGGGGGAAGTTTCACACGCGATTGGGATGGGTATGTGTATTTCAGGGGTGCGCGGGAAGTTTCACATGCGATTGGGCTGGGTACGTGTATTTCAGGGGTGCGCAGGAAGTTCCACATGCAAATGGGCTGGGTACGTGTATCTCAGGGGTGCGCGGGAAGTTTCACACGCAATTGGGCTGGGTACGTGTATTTCAGGGGTGCGCGGGAAGTTTCACACGCAATTGGGCTGGGTACGTGTATTTCAGGGGTGCGCGGGAAGTTCCACACGCGAATGGGCTGGGTACGTGTATCTCA
This sequence comes from Ambystoma mexicanum, assembly GCF_040938575.1. Classification (NCBI taxonomy): domain Eukaryota; kingdom Metazoa; phylum Chordata; class Amphibia; order Caudata; family Ambystomatidae; genus Ambystoma; species Ambystoma mexicanum. Next base: position 1,101,952,784 of record NC_090930.1, on the reverse strand, counting down.
GGGGTGCCCGGGAAGTTTCACACGCGATTGGGCTGGGTACGTGTATTTAAGGGGTGCGCGGGAAGTCTCACACGCGATTGGGCTGGGTACGTGTATTTCAGGGGTGCGCGGGAAGTCTCACACGCGATTGGGCTGGGTACGTGTATTTCAGGGGTGTGCGGGAAGTTTCACACGCGAAAGGGCCTGTGCGAGTGGGGTACGTGTATTACGGGGGTGCGCAGGAAGTTCCACACGCGATTGTGCTGGGTACGTGTTTTTCAGGGGTGCGCGGGAAGTTCCACACGCAAATTGACAGTGTGGGTCCTCCCAGGTGTCCCCCCACCCCCTCAGCGGCCCCTGCAGGCAGCCCACACCACAGGGGACTACCCTGCACCCCTGGTCATGTTCCACAGGCAGCCCATCCACCATGGACATGCCCCCCAGCCAAGCCACATGTCACGTCGCAATATGATCACCAACCCATGTCCCCCAGCACTCCCAGCAGTGTGGGGCACCTGCCAGCAGGCCCCCACTCATGTCCCCCAGCACCCCCGCCCCCCAACAGTGTGGGGCACCTGCCAGCAGGCCCCACTCATGTTCCACTCATGTCCCCCAGCACCCCCGCCCCCCAGCAGTGTGGGGCACCTGCCAGCAGGCCCCCACTCATGTCCCCCAGCACCCCTGCCCCCCAGCAGTGTGGGGCACCTGCCAGCAGGCCCCCACCCATGTCCCCCAGCCAACACGTCATCACAATCTAGATCCCTGGCCCTCATGCCCAGCCTCCACAGGCCAAAGACCCACATAGAAATGCCAATCATACGATACAATCCCAATGGCAAGTATCCAAATGAACACATGTCCCACCCACACACACAATGGGTGCAAGTGAATGTCAAAACCCATATCATGACATGCATGAAACCAATGACACAATACCACTAATAGAAGTGTATCAAAATGAATATATTAAATAAAACATGAATGTAAAACAACACAAACACACAACAATGGGAATAAGAAAATAAAAGGTCCATGTCCGATAATAAATGCAAAACAAGAAATCATAATCCAAAGAAAAACCAAATGAAATGTTGTCCAAAGTCACAGTCCAAAAAATGAAAATCCAAGGGAAAAACCAAAGTAAAAACCATTGCTCCATGGTGAACACATAAAAAAATCAAAAAATAGAAGAATCCAATGGCAAACTATGTACATCAGAATAATCCAGGGTCCATGAGCCCAACTCAATAAATGAAACCTACAAAAAAATACTACCTAATGTAAAAACTATACACAAAAATTTGGTCCATACAACAAGCGGTCCAAAATAAGAAAAAAACAAAAGGAAACCTAATACTAACTAACTAACTATTTACAAGGGCAGCGGGCTAGTCGACAGCTCACTTCTGGATGTTCCCGGCCAGGGCATCATCGAACTCCTGCTCGATGTCCCGGAGGCGTTCCTCTTCCATGTCCCCGAGGGTTCGCAGGGACGATGACATCCGGACCCCCAGGTCCCTGCGAATCTCCTCGAGGCACTCAGCACGCCTCAGGGCCCTCCGCATGGAGTTCTCCGCCCTGACCATCGTGAGCCGTGCCTCTTCTGCCCGCTGCCGCTCCGCACCTATCCGCTGGCCCAATCGCTCCCACACGGAAGACACTTCACGTCCAGGGTTCTCCTGCCCTCCGGCCGATGCCTGCCCCTCCGATGTTGATGGCCCCGAGCCATGATGCCTCCCAAGTCGAGCCTGCCGCTGCCTCTGACGCCACTGCCTCTGCCAGCACGACGGCATCCAGGCTGATGGAATCCACCGATGCCGTTGTGCACGTGCCCTGCCCGATGATGCCGTCACATGCTCCATCTGCTGGGGTCCAGTTGCTGGTGTGTCCGCCCCTGCTGGACCTCCGACTCCCGACTGTGGCAGGGATGGGATCCCCACCAAGCTGGCTGCGCTGGTCGGGGCAGGTCCACAGGGGGCCCTGGTGGCATCTGGGCCGGAAGACGGCATGGAGTACGACTGGCGCATAGCCTCCACAGAGGAGGAGAGGGTCGCCAGAGTGGCCGACACATGTAGGAAACCCCCGACCATGGTCGTTCCCAACTGGGCCACGTCGGCACGGTGCTCTTCGTGATGACGTGCGTGCTCCCCCCGGAAAGCACGCACGTCATCACGAATGACACCCGCGCGCAACGCGACACCAATCAGGACCTTCTCCATACGGCCAGGGGTCCCCTCGTCCGCAGGTAGAGGAGTGTCAGATGACATGGACATCCCCCCTACCTGCAGACGGGCCTGCGATGGGGCATCCCTGCTGGTGCATGGTGGTGCAGTCACAGTGTCAGGGACAGTGACATGCACAGGCCCCTCCGCGGCGACCCGTGCTGCCTCCTGCCCCTGGCCCTGGACTACACCACTTGCACCAGCAGGGATGCCCCCACCAGGCCCCATGTGCGGCTCAGTAGCGGCCTCCTCCTCCTCTGTGGAAACCACCAACCTGGATGGCTCCACACCGTCTTCCGCCGTTGCAAGCCCCTGTGGGGGCTCACCCACCCCTTCCGCTGCAGCCGTGGGGGCATCCCCGCCGCTTGGCTCCACAGCGCCATCTCCGCCCTCTTCTTCACTTGCCGCTGTGTAGAGGGAGACATAGAACACAAGCATCAGGGTACTGTACAATGGTCCCCTAGACAGGAAGCAATAGCAGATGAGTGGCACTGTCAAACATCACTTCCATCATGTCCCTCAACAACACATGGGTCGGTGCAGGCAAAACACATGCATTTACAGGCATGGCGCATGCTATGGACATTAGCATACATGTCCAAGGGACTCTTGAAACATACAATGTTGGTTTGAAACTCACATGCATCATGGGTCATGCCTATCACATGCACACACTTCACCGTAGTTTCATCCATCTGGACTCGTACACCCCAGACACAGTGGATACACGGATGACTAGGCTGCATCAGTGAATCTGAACATTGTCACAGACATGTGTCATGCATCCATGCCATTTACAAGTCAGAGACAGGCAGGTCAGACACACAGACATGGACACCATACATGTACATGGCATCAGCACCCATCCCTCACCCACACCCATGTCCAGGAACAGAGACTGGCATGCTTTCATGTGTCCATTCCGCATAGATCTCCCCATGTTGCATTTGAACACATGCACCAACCATGTGGTTCACACATTACTGGCCTCACATGCATGACCATGATGTCCCTGCACACACACATACGTACATGGCCTATGTCACACATACAGGCAAGTATCAGACTACCAGCACACTGCAACATGCCCTGTCTCACACAGCAATGCTTGCCCACTTACCGCTCAACTCCGGACGGGTCTGCCCCTCAAGGATCTGGGCGTGGCGCGCTGGGCGTATGCGTTCCAGGACCCTCAGCTGGATGGTACTCATGGTGCCCCGGCCCCCCTCCACGAGGCGCCGGGCCTTCATGAGGGTCCTGGACCTCAAGTACTCCCAGCGCTTCTTCACTTGCTTGATGGTGCGGGTTGCCACCCCCTCCGCGTTGATGGCAACCACAAAGTCATCCCAGATTCTGTCCTGTCCATCCTTGTTGGCGCGTGATGATCCGAATAGGGCATCATAATGCCCCAGGACTTGCTCCACCAGGACACCAACTTCGGTGGCAGTGAAGCTGGTGGCCCTCTGCCCCTCTGGCTGGGGGTCGCCAGTGGTCTCGGATGGTGTTTGCCCCAACATGGCGACCCCTGAGGCAGGCGTGGGTGGGCAACTGGGTCCTGGGGCTGGGCTGTGGAGCGATGGTATCCCAGTCGGGAGTCTTCTGTTCCAGCAGGGGTGGACACAGCAACTGGACCCCTGCAGATGGCTGATGTGCAGGCACCAAATGGCAGGGTATGGTGGCAGCAGGCAGGCAGGCAGCAGCAGATGGCTCGTGGGAGGCTGCTCGGGGCTCTGGGGGGCAGTAATTCGGCCTTTTGGGCAGGAGCGTGGTCTTCCGTGTGCTTACGCGTGGCCAGCTTGATATGGAGTGATTTGGTACGTGAAAATTCTGCACGTCAGCGTGTAATTCGAGGAAAGGCCCTTAGCACGTAAGCGCGTTAAGCACGCATACGCGATTTCATTGGACCAAAGGCCCTTAGCGCGTAAGCGCCTCTGTGACGTATCGCGCACGGGCATTGCCCTGGCAAGCCTTGAAGATCCCACTTGGATTTCCATTGCTCTGTACGTGCTTTTCGTGGGGTGCGGTGCGTGTGTTTTGCAGGCGGTGGGGTTCACACGCTATTACTTCACAGCGGGTGGATGTTGGCTATGCGTTCTTCTACACGCAAGGCAGACGGTGAGTGGTACCCTGCTCCCCCAGGCCCGATCGCGTGTGAAAACACCTGCGCACCCCAAAAAAATCCACATACCCCGCTCCCCCAGGCCCGCTTGCGTGTGAAAACACCTGCGCACCCCTGAAATACACATACCCCGCTCCCCCAGGCCCGATCGCGTGTTAAACTTCATGCGAACCCTAGGAATACACCCACCCCACTCGCACAGGGCCTATCGCGTTTGAAACTTCTCGCGCACTCCTGAAATACACGTACCCAGGCCAATCGTGTGTGAAACCACCCGCGAGCCCCTGAAATACACGTACCCCGCTCCCCCAGGAACGATCGCGTGTTAAACTTCCTGCGAACCCCTGAAATACACGTACCCCGCTCCCCCAGGCCCGATCGCATGTAAAACTTCCTGCGCACCCACGAAATACACGCACACGCTATTATTCACACAGCGGGTGTCCGTGTTTGTCGCGTACCCCTTTACACGTCATTTGTCCGAGAGGGCCACAGTATGGGACATTCATCAGAGCTGTGTATACATGCTTTTTGTTAGCGCACATTTTGGCGCACATTTTTTTCATGCGCAGAGACGCTACCGCCTGCTTTCATGTGGCGGACGTGTATGGGCCTGTGCGCGTCTTTGCCCGTGCGCTGGTTTGCCCTATTCGATTCCATGAATACATGTTGTAGGCGAGCGTGTGGGCGTTCCGCGCACTTGCCTCCGGTACTTCCCCCGTGACGCCCACATTTTCACGAGTTGTTCCCCATTCCGCGTGTCACGCCCCGTGTTCCGCCTACTTTTCTTGTGTACGCCGCGCTATGTGCGCTATCGCTGTGGCCTTAACGCACGCCGTTAGATGGCCTGTGCGCCGGCGTGCGCCGCACACTTTTTCATCGCACATCCCACATTTTTCTCACGCACGGACTTCCATGAATAGTTGTGCTCTGCTTTCCCTGCGATATTCGCACATGCACTGGGATTATTGCTATTTCACAGCGAATCGCACGATATCGCACGCTTGCGCGGGATTTTTCAGCACACATTATTTCCATGAATCGGCCTGACAGTGTGTTTGATAAAAAGTCACATTCATTGGAGGGTTACAAAATCGGCATCTTTACTTGTATCTCTGTGCAAAATTGAAATGCCTTAAACAGCATACTAACACATTGAAATTATATACCAGCCGCTTGGAACATTGAGAACCTACCCTCATTGCCAAAACAGCCACTTCCCAGAACCATACAGTGATATATATGTCACTCATACTTTTGTTTCTCAGTACATTCTGGCCCCTATTTGACCTGCCAACCACCTACCTGTTTAAAGTAGTCTCCTGAACACGCACTTCGTTTTCAACTTAAAGGGTCTTGCCTTGTGACCCACCAGCCACCTTGTCTGCAAATAGCAGGATTAAGCTCCTCCCACTTCTTACCTTATACATTTGAAACCTTAAACTATGAAATGTATCACTTTCCACTCTTGAATTTGCCCCAACTGGAAGATTTCACCATTAACAGTTCTGATCCTGCACCCAATTCTGCCCAGTATTCTCAACACCTTTAACAATCAGAATAAACCCCCATGACACTGTGAATGAAAAAATCAACAGATCATGAATGAAAAAATCAACAGATCGTTCTAATCCCAAAAAAAACACTGTTCATAAAATTCTCAAAAATGTAATAATTTATGCATGTATATTTCTACACCCGTGAAAGATAAATGTGGTTCATCCTGATGATAAACCCCTGGCAAACTAGGCATGTCCTCCTTAAAGTGTATCCAAAGTATCCATCTTTCGGGCACTAAAATGTAACTTGTCTTGTCACTTGTTTCTGGTCTCTTTCAATGGCCGTCGGTTTCCTGGTACCCCTCCAAACCCTCCTTTTAATACCAGCGTCCATGCTACTGCCAAATTCAAATTGCTCTTAATGCTCTTTATCAAATCTAAACCGGCTCCTTGTACCAAGTGCATCTCGCCCACATGGATCACCCGTAGGCAGGATCCATCTTTAGCTCTTTGTACTTAAAAAACATCGGCAAAAATGATCCACAAAGCATCCCCTCTACCAGACCATCGTACCTAAAATTCGTCAAAACCCACACCCATCTGATTGCTATATTATATCAGAAGCTGTGGAGGTGAATTGTGCAGGTAGCCACAGCGCGCGCCTTCCATCCAGTGCTGTTTATGTTTAAGGTACTCTGGAGGGTGGAAGCTCCAGGGTCCTATAGGGTGCTGCACCAAGGTGATATGTGCCTGGCTTTTGAGTGCCACACTGTGGGCTACTCCCTTCCTTGCCCCACTGTGGGTGTTTGGGAGGGAGCAGGTTCCCTGCAAACCTAATTGACTACAGCTACCATAATTCCATGCAGCAGAATCAACATTGATTGATTACGCCTGCACTGGCTCTTTGCTGCAAGTGAGACTGCTGACGTGATAAGCACAGAAACTGGTCAGAGGAGAACATCAGTAATTGTGGAGGTGAGTTGTGCAGTGAACCAGAGTCCAGCCCTTCCATCCAGTGCTGTTTATTTTTTTTTATTTTTTTTTATTTTTTTTTTACATTTGTTATACGCCCAGACCCGGGGGTATCACGGCGTAGTTACAGACAATGGGATAATGCAATCTTAGAATGAACATAGAGGTGTAAAGGTATAACAATCAAAAATGTACAATAATAGGAATCAATAATATACACTAATATACAAAGCAGTCAGGTAAAATAGTTGATTGGAGAGGATTAGTGCACTGGTTCAGTTAGAACTTGTTGAAGAGCCAAGTCTTCAAAAGGCTTTTGAATTTGGGGAATGAGGTTTCATTCATAATGTGGGTAGGTAGCGCATTCCAATGTCTGGGGGCCAGTGTTTTGAAGCTGCTGCCCCCTGCTTTCTCTCTTTTGTATCTGGGGGTTTCAAGGAATGCGTTTTTGTTGGACCTGAGGAGTCTGGTCTGGGGCTTCATCATGACTGTGTTGTTGAGGTATTTGGGCGCTTTGTTAGCCCTGCATTTGTGGGTGATGCTCAGGGTTTTAAATAGAATTCTGGCTTGTATGGGGAGCCAGTGGTGGTCCCTTCTGGTGTTGGATATATGTTCAGATTTTTTGATGCCTAGAGCTGCTCTGAGGGCTTTGTTTTGCATGAGTTGAGGTTTAGCTATGTTGGCTTTGGAGGTGCCAAGGAATAGGATATTACAATAGTCTAGCTTAGACAGTATGAGTGCTCTGGCTAGAGTAACACAGTTGTTGGTAGAGAGGAATTTACGGCTGAGGGAGATGAGTTTAGAGGTGTAGGAAGTGGATGAGGCTAATGTGTTTACTTGTTTAGACATGGATAGTGTGGCATCTAAGTACACGCCGAGGGTCTTGACTTGTTTAAGAACAGGGATTATGGTTCCATCAATGGTGAATGATTTAAAGGCGGGCTCAAGGGTGTTGATTTTGCTGGAGGAGCCTACTATGAGGAGCTCGGTTTTGTCGTCGTTGAGACAGAGGCTGTTGTTAGCCATCCAGTTTTGGATGAGTGAGTAGATTTGGTTAACCAGGAGGGAGTCTTGTTCATGGTTGCCTGAGAGAGGAAAGAGGATTTGGGTGTCATCGGCGAAGTTAGTATAGATGACACCCAGGGCATCCAAGGCTGCAAATAATAGCTTGGTGTAGGCATTATACAGAGTGGGGGATAGGCAGGAGCCTTGCGGCACACCTGCAGGGACAGACACTGGGTCTGCTGATTCTTTGCCGATGGATACTCTGGAAGTCCTGTCAGCCAAGAAGGATTTGATCCAGTTGGTAGCGTTCTGAGCTAGGTTGAAGTTGTTTGCTAGAGTGTTACAGAGTTTGTCATGGTCAACCAGATCGAAGGCCGCTGAGAGGTCCAAGAGCATCAGAAGGCAGAGTTTACCTGCTTCTCTGGTGGCATCCATTTGGATCTTCAGATCAAGAGGGGCTGTCTCTGTGCTATGGTTGGGACGGAAACCTGACTGGCGGTCTCCTAGTAGGTGATGTTGTTCCAAGTGGTTCTGAATTTGGCAGTAGGCTATTTTGTCGATTATTTTTAGGAGAAATGGGACCGTTGTAATGGGTCGGTAGTTAGTGGGTATTGTTGGGTCCAGGGAAGGTTTTTTTAGAAGTGGTGTCACCCAAGCTTTTTTGATACTGGTGGGGACTGTGTTTGTGAGGAAGGAGGCGTTAATGAATTCAGTGATGATAGGTGTGAGAGTGGGGGCGCATAGTTTCACTAGATGGGATGGGAATTGGTCTTCCTTGCAGTTGGAGGCTTTGAGTTTCATTATAGAGTCGAAAACTTCTTTGTTAGTCACTGGTGAGAATTGGAATGGGGGACCAGTAGTGGCGTTTGAGATGGTCGTTGATATGGTGGGTGGAGTTTTGTCAGCTAGGAGTGTTTTTTTACTATCGATTTTGTTTTGTAGTAGGAGGATTTTGGATGAGAGTGCGTTTTGAATGGTGGTGCACCAGTCTTTGCTAGCGTTTGAAGGTGCTGAGATTTGACAGGGGTTTTCGAGCTCTCTAAGAATGGTAAAGAGTTCTTTGCTGTCTGAGGACGCGTTAGCAATGCGGAGGTTGAAGGCATTGGCTTTTTGAGTGATTATTGCTGATTTGTAAGTTTTGTAGGCTTGAGCGAAGGCTGATGCCGATTCTGGGGTGTTGTTTTTCTTATGGAGGTGTTCAAGTGATCTTTTAGTGCGTCTTAAGGCTATAAGTTCTTCATTAAACCAAAAGCAGGAGCGTTTATCAGGTCTACGGGTTTTAGTGGTGATGGGTGCAAGTAGGTCGATAGTTTGGGTGAGGCATTGTTGGTATTGTTCTGCTAGATAGGAGGGGTTGTTGGTGCCTAGAACCATATGGGCAAAGGAGGCACTCAGGGCTGGAGTGAGTTTGTCGGAAGAGAGCTTTTTGATATTTCTAGTCTCAAATGTTTCTGGTTTTTTAGGGGTGATGTGTTCGGTACTGGCATTGTCTATGGTGAAGTTAATTGCATAGTGGTCTGACCAATTGACTGGGAAGATGGAGTCAATGGTGACTAGAGAGTTAAGAGTGAGAAGCCAGTCTAAGGTTCTTCCTTTTGAGTGGGTGGGTTTATCTACCAGTTGTATGAAGTTCATCTCTGACATGGCTGTATAAAATGTAGATGCTTCTGAGTCGAGGGGGTCATTGTATCCTAGGTTAAAGTCACCGAGGACTATGCATTTGGTTTTAGGCTTGATGAGGGGCGTTAGGAGTAGTGGGATGTCCAAGTCAGGGTGTGTGTTTTTGTTGGGTGATCTGTACACCACTAGTAGGTTGGTGGTGCTTTTGGGGTTGGAGGTATACTTGACTAGTAGGAGTTCATAACCTTGTATCTGTTCTATTGGGCATGCTCTGATTTCCAGGGTGGTTTTGGCTATTATGGCAACTCCGCCTCCTTGGGTATTTGTCCTGTCTGTTCTCAGGATGCTGAATCCTGGGGGAATAGCAAGGGCTAGAAGTGGTCCTGCTGCTGGGTGAAGCCAGGTTTCAGTGACCACCAGCATATCAAGGTGTTGGTCTTCAATGAGGTCATGGATATCTATAGCATGGGCACCTAGTGAGCGGGCATTGATGAGTGTAGTTTTGAGGGTGGAGGTAGGGGCAGGGGGTGGTGTGTTACCTTTGATGGGGGAAGAGTCAGTGGTTTTGTTATTGGTTTGGTGTTTGAGTGGTGCGTTGTGGAATCTTTTGTGTTGGAAATTAGTGGGCGTGGTGTTTAGTTTGGTCAGTGTATTGGGTGAAGTGGTGAGTGAGGTAGCTCGTAGGGACATTTTGGTTCTAGACATGAGTCTATTGAGTCTTTCAATGCCCAGGATGGGTGTGGTTGTATCATTAATGCAGATGGGTATGGTGTGATTGTATGTAGGCGGGTTGGGACTAAGGCACGGGATGTCTGAGGTTGCTACCTTCTTGATGGTGATGGGCGTAGTGTGGGCCTGAGGAGATGGTATGGGGAAAGGGGGGAGTGTGGGGAGGAAAGGGGTGGGGCAGGGGATGGGGAAGTGGCGTGGACAACCTGGTCTAACTAATCAATCGCCAACCTTGATGAAGTGTCCTCTGGTGCATGGTGTAACATTAGGGACTATACAAAAAGGGAACATGATGATGGTGAGGAGTGCTAGCATTATATTAGTGGGAGCTGGGTGGGTAGAGCTAGAGTTCAGTGAGCTGTCTAGGCACCTGGACTGGGAGCAATAATCCAGTGCAGGCAGGCAGTGCTCTAATGCAAACACAGCATCAGCCTGGGTAGCTAGTAGGGTGCACGGTCAGTGGGTCAGCTAAATTTGATTATAGTAATCAGGGCGCAAGAGTAAAGGTCGCTAGCGGGGTGCACAGGCAGTGGGTCACCTAAAATTGATATTGGCAATCAGGCAGAGAAGCATAGGTCACTAGCAGTATGCACAGGCAATGGGTCGCCTAAGTTCGATTTTAGCAGTTCAGGGCACGAAGTATAGGTAGCTAGCAGGGTGTACAGGCAATGGGACACCTAAATTCGATTTTAGCAATTCAAGGCACAAAGCATAGCAGGGTGCACCGGCAATGGGTCACCCAGATTCAATATTGGCAATCAGAACAGAGGACCATAGGTCACTCACAGGGTGCACAGGCAATGGGACACCTAAATTCGATTTTAGCAATTCAAGGCACAAAGCATAGCAGGGTGCACCGGCAATGGGTCACCCAGATTCAATATTGGCAATCAGAACAGAGGAGCATAGGTCACTCACAGGGTGCACAGGCAATGGGACACCTAAAATCGATATTGGCGATTCAAGGCACAAAACATAGCAGGGTGCACAGGCAGTGGGTCACCTAAATTCGATATTGGCGATTCAAGGCACAAAACATAGCAGGGTGCACAGGCAGTTGGTCACCTAGATTTGATATTGGCGATTCAAGGCACAAAACATAGCAGGGTGCACAGGCAGTGGGTCACCTAAATTCGATATTGGCGATTCAAAGCACAAAACATAGCAGGGTGCACAGGCAGTGGGTCACCTAAATTCGATATTGGCGATTCAAGGCACAAAACATAGCAGGGTGCACAGGCAGTGGGTCACCTAAATTCGATATTTAGATACCTTATGTTTAAGGTACTCTGGAGGCTGGAAGCTCCAGGGTCCTATAGGGTGCAGCACCAAGGTGATATATGACTGTCTTTGGATTGACACACTGCGGGCTACTCCCCTCCCTCAACTACTGAGGGTGTTTGGAATGAGCAGGTTCCCTACAAATCTAATGCTTACAGCTACCATAATTCATTCCATCAGAATCAACATTGATTGATTACACCTACACTAACTCTTTACTGCAAGTGAAACTGCCTCCCTGATGCCGGGATAAGCACCGAAACCGGTCAGAGGAGAATATCAGTATTTGTGCAGGTGAATTGTGCAGGGAACCAGAGTGCACCCCTTCCATCCAGTGCTGTTTATGTTTAAGGTACTCTGGAGGGTGGAAGCCCCAGGGTCCCATAGGGTGCAGCACCAAGGTGATATGTGACTAGCTTTGGATTGACACACTGCGGGCTACTCCCCTCCCTCAACTACTGTGGGTGTTGGGGAATGTGCAGGTTCCCTACAAATCTACTGCTTACAGCTATCATAATTCATTGCAGCAGAATCAACATTGATTGATTACACCTACACTGACTCTTTACTGCAAGTGAAACTGCCTCCCTGATGCCGTGATAAGCACAGAAAATGGTCGGTAGCTGTGGAGGTGAATTGTGCACGAAACCGGGGTGTGCCCCTTCTGTCCAGTGCTGTTTTTGTTTAAGGTACTCTGGAGGGTGGAAGCTCCAGGGTCCTATAGGATACTGCACCAAGGCGATATATGCCTGGCTTTGGAGTGCTACACTGGTGGCTACTACTCTCCCTCCCCAACTGTAGCTGTTTGGGAGTGAGCAGGTTCCCTACAAACCTAATGACTACAGCTACCATAATTCCTTGCAACAGAATCAACACTGATTGATTACACCTGCACTGGCTCTTTGCTGAAAGTAAGACTGCCTCTCTGATGACCTGATAAGCACAGAAACCAGTCAGAGAAGCATATCAGTAGCTGTGGAGGTGACTCGTGCAGTGAACCACATTCCATCCAGTGCTGTTTATGTTTAAGGTACTATGGAGGGTGTAAGGTCCAGGATCCTATAAGGTGCAGCACCAAGGTTATATGTGCCTGGCGTTGGATTGCCACACTGTGGGTTACTCCCTTCCTTCCTCCACTGTGAGTGTTTGGGAGTGAGCAGGTTCCCTGCAAACCCAATAACTACAGCTACCATAATTCCTTGCAGCAGAATCAACATTGATTGATTACACCTGCACTGGCTCTTTGCTGCAAGCGAGACTGCCTCCCTGATGACGCGATAAGCACAGAAACTGGTTGGGGGAGAACATCAGGAATTGTGGAGGTAAATTGTGCAGGGAACCAGAGTGCACTCCTCCATCCAGTGCTGTTTAAATTTAAGGTACTCTGGAGGGTGAAAGCTCCAGGATCCTATAGGGTCAAGCAACAAGGTGATATATGCCTGACTTTGGAGTGCAACACTGTGGACTATTCCCCTGCCTCCGCCAATGTGGGTGTTTGGTGAGTAGGTTCCCAGCAAACCTAATGACTACACCAAACGTAATTCCTTGCAGCAGAATCAACATTGATTGAGTACACCTGCACTAGCTCTTTGCTGCAAGTGAGACTGCCTCCCCTATGAAGTGATAAGAACAGAAACCGGTTGGAGGAGAACATCAGTAGTTGTGGAGGTGAATTTTCGAGGGAACCAGAGTGTGCCCCTTCCATCCAGTGCTGTTTATGTTTAAGGTACTCTGGAGGGTGGAAGCTCCAGGGTCCGATAGGGTGCTGCACAAAGACGATATATGCCTGGCTTTGGAGTGCCACACTGTAGGCTACTCCCCTCCCTCCCCCACTGTGGGTGTTTGGGAGTGAACAGGTTCCCAGCAAACCTAATGACTACAGCTACCATAATTTCTTGCAGCAGAATCAACATTGATTGAATACACCTGCACTGACTCTTTGCTGCTAGTGAGACTGCCTCCCTGATGATGTGATAAGTGTTACGCTCACCTGATTCCCACGGGGGCGTCGATCTGGACTGGCCCGCTGTTGCTTCCACCAGAGTAACACGTAGAGCCGAGATGACAGACTGGACAGACCCACTTAGCTTTGTTTGTTGGACTCGTACGACTATCTTTCTGCAATGGAGAAAGGGAATTAACCTCCCGTAATCTGAGCGTTAACCCGCCTTCTCACTCCCCTTGTCTGCCCACAGAACACTCCTGAAGTTCCCTCTTAATCTCACCAGGTTATTACAAAATCAAACTCGGCGAAGAACAATGCCCAACGGATTTGGCGTGAAGATTGGGCCTTGGCTACCTTTAGGTATTGTAAGTTGCGGTGATCAATGATGACCGTAATGGTATGCCTGGCACCCAGCAGATAGTGCCGCCAAGCCTTGAAGGCGGACTTGATGGCCAACAGTTCCTTGTCGATTATAGCATAATTTAATTCGGGAGCCGAAAACTTTCTTGACCAAAACGCCACTGGGTGCAGCTGGTTAGTTTCGGGATCCTTTTGGGAGAGCACTGCTCCCATAGCTGAACTGGATGCATCTGTTTCCACTATGTAGGGAAGCTCTGGGCGCGGGTGTCGTAATACAGGAGCGGACGTGAATTTCTTTTTTAACTCTTGGAAGGCGTTCTCGGCTTCTTCTGTCCATGTAAAGCGTTTATTCTTTCGCAATAGTGTTGTAATGGGATGTACAATGTGTGAGAAGTCCGGATAAACCTGCGGTAGAAATTGGCAAAGCCGAGCATGCTTTGCACTCCTTTGACTGAGCTTAGCGAAGGCCAATTAAGAATTGCGTCCACCTTCCGTGTACCCATCCAGATTCCTTTCGGGGTCAGAATAAATCCAAGAAACTCTACTTCCGTAGTGTGAAAGATGCACTTTTCCAGTTTAGCGTATAACTTATACTGGCGTAACTTTTCTAGGACTGCTCGGACGTGCTTTACATGATCGGATTCTGATAGGGAGTATACTAAGATATCGTCTATGTAAACGACTACACAAACATCGATGAGCTCTCGGAAGACATTGTTCATGAAGAACTGGAAGGCTGCTGGTGCGTTACACAGTCCGAAAGGCATCACCTGGTACTCAAATAATCCGTACTTGGTGCGAAAAGCAGTCTTCCATTCGTCACCCTCTTTGACGTGTACCAGATGATATGCCCCCCGAAGGTCTAGTTTTGTGTATATACAAGCGTTCTTTACCTGGTCTAGTAGTTCAGGGATCAAAGGCAATGGGTACCGATTTTTGATAGTTATCTGATTCAGCGCGCGGTAGTCAATGCATGTTCTAAGGTCGCCTTCCTTTTTTGGCACGAAAAACAAAGCGGAAGATGTAGGGGACTTGGACGGGCGGATGAAGCCATTAGCAAGATACTGGTCTAGGTACTGGCGCAAATGGAGATTTTCAGGTTCCGTGAGGGCATAGATTCTGCTGCAAGGTGGTTGTGCTCCTGGTATGAGATCTATTTGACAATCATATGATCTGTGCGGCAGTAAGGTGTTTGCCTCCTCCTTTTGAAAGACATCCTGAAAGTCTTGGTATTCAGCAGGTAATTGTATGGCAGCTGGGATTATTGGGGCCAGTACTGAATTTAGAGTTCTCTTTGGGTAACAGGTGTTAGCACATTCTGGGAAGGTTAGTCTCTTCTCTCGCCAATCAATACAGGGATTGTGTTTTTCCAACCAAGGGATTCCCAGTATCAGTTGAAACTGTGGAGCCTTGATTAAATCAAACACCATAACCTCTCGGTGTCCATCCTGACCCAGCAAAGTCATCTCTGCAGTGGAATGAGTTACGGGTCCAGAGGCAATTTCAGTTCCATCAACAGTGGTGACGACATCGGTAGTGGTCTTTCGGGTGAGAGGTAGATTCATCCTGGAAGCCAATCCGTAGTCCAAATAGTTTCCTATGGCTCCACTATTTACGTACGCCTTTACCGCGTGCATGCGTGATGGCTGCTCTGGATCTATAAGGACCATGGGTATGGTGAAATGCGAGGTCAGAGTGTCCTTCTTTAAGCTCGGCAAGCTGACCTCTACGCTTGCCAGGCGTGATCGTTTCCCGAGTCAGGTTTCAAGTGGTTTTCGTCTGCTGCTCCTATAGTTTTCTTGGGTGGTTTTACAGGGCAGTTCCGAAGGAAATGACCAGTAGCTCCGCAATATAAACATAATTGATGTTGCCGTCTTCTTTCCCTTTCCTTCTGGGTTAAGGGTCCTCTAACCCCCCCGATTTGCATGGGTTCTGAGGCATCTACCCCCTTCGAGGGTACGTAGGTTTTAACCAAGACCTTGTTTTCAAACTTGGTTCGATCAGCCTTTCTGGTTTGAAGTCTGTGATCTAACTGGACCACAAAATCTATATATTCAGCACAGTCCAAAGGCGGGTTCACGACTTGGGCTAAAACATCCTTGAGTTCTCCCCGAAGCCCTCGATGGAATAATGTAATTCGCTTGGCTTCGGGCCATTCGGTTTCCACAACTAATCTATTGAAAGTTGCAATGTAAGATAAAAGATCCTGATTACCTTGCCGTAAGGATAAAAGTTTGTTATCCAAAGCCTGTCCTTGGGAATGTCGGGCGAACAGTCTTTCCATGCTAGTTCGAAAACCATGGAAATCTCGAAGAATTGGGTCATCCTGATTTACTAGCGGAATGGACCAGTCCGCTGCACTGCAGCAGAATATGACAGTACAAAAGCTACCTTGGCTTGATCGTTTGGGAAAGCTCCAGGTCTACATAAAAAGTGTAAGCGACATTGATTCATGAATATAGCAAACCTTTTAGGGTCTCCAGCAAAGCGTTCAGGCGGAGCCAAGGGAACGGCTCCAGGAAGGTTTATCTGCACACGGTTACTCGGTGGCACCGGAGCTGGGCTGGCCCCGAGTCCAGGTAGAGGTGTTTGTCCAGCCTGGCTTTGTGATAGCTGTCTGGCCAAATCATCAGTTTGTTCTTTTGACACTATCAATTCCCTCCTGAGGGCATTGGTTTCCTGGCGGGCGGAATGCACTTCGGCCCTTAGTTCCCCTAATAATTGGGCCAACTGATAGGTTTCCGAGGTCTCCATGACGCCCAGGTGGGTATTTGTGGGTAGTCTTCGCGTTCTGTTACGCTCACCTGATTCCCACGGAGGCGTCGATCTGGACTGGCCCGCTGTTGCTTCCACCAGAGTAACACGTAGAGCCGAGATGACAGACTGGACAGACCTACTTAGCTTAATTTGTTGGACTCGTACGAATATCTTTCTGCAATGGAGAAAGGGAATTAACCTCCCATAATCTGAGCGTTAACCAGCCTTCCCACTCCCCTTGTCTGCCCAAAGAACACTCCTGAAGTTCCCTCTTAATCTCACCTGAAGATTTGGAAAGATGAGCTCTTCATCCTGCGTCGAGCGCAGGGGCGCGTAGACGACCAGTTACTTCACTGGCGTGGAGGAATTGGTGAGTTCCAGTATTGACTCTAAGTCCAATTGTTCGTAAGAGTTCAAAAGTCTGATCTTCACTCTGCCAGATTCCTTGCAGGTTGCGGATAAACCACCAGAAGAGTTCCAAGTGGCAATTGGTAAGATCCTGGTAAGTCTATTGTGGTTCTCCCCTTTGGGGCCGGGGTACAGCGATGATGCAGAATTAACTGCGCCGACCCGAAATGAGGTGAGTACCCCCCTGTGGTAAATCAGGTAAGTCTTTGGGGTTAGGTTGTATTGTCCTTGTTTTTTCCCCTTAGTGGCCAGGGTGCGGCGGTGATGCGGAATTGACTGCGCCGACCTGAGATGAGGTGAGTACCCCCCTGTGGTAATCAGGTAAGTCTTCGGGGGTGATTTGTATTGTCCTTGTTTTTCCCCTTAGGGGCCGGGGTGCGGCAGTGATCCAGAATTGACTACGCCGACCGGAGATGAGGTGAGTACCCCCCTATGGTAAATCAGGTAAGTCTTTGGGGGTGGTTTGTATTGCCCTTGCTCACCTATCTGTTCTTGTCTCTCCCAGGTGTTGAAGAATGGCCTGGAGATGCTGGATTCGCGATGGAGTAAAGGAATGCAGCCTCGGTTGGTGAGTTCAGCGCGGCTCTGCGAGGTGCGTGGCAATGCACCTGAGAAGGCTTCTCTCTTCCAGATCGACGATGTGCTGGATCAAGGATTCAGGTAAGGGTTTTGTTCTGACCTCTTCTCCTTCTCCTTTTCTTGTTCCAGGTGTTCCAGGGCTGAAGCGGGCGTGGCTGAAGACTGGATCTGCTGAAGACACGGTGAGCGTTACGCTGCAGCAAGCAGAATAACGCGAAGCACGTGTGGTTGTCCGGGTGTGGCTTAAATAGCCTTGGAAGAAGTCCCAGGTAAGTATTCTTCCACAGCCCCACCCGAGAGGAAAGGAGTCCCTGAGGTAAAGTAGTCCCTTTAAGCCTCATTTGGCTTGTGGCTTCGTGCAGCATGGTCTGCATCAGGTAGGTATGCAGCATGGTCTGCAACAGGTAAGATTTCTGTAATGAGCCTGGCGCCATAGGCGCCAGGACTGTAGCCAAAGAGCCCCTAACTGGGGTTTTTGGGCATGCTTCAAGTGGCATGATGCCTGCTTCCGGGGTTGCTGGGCCTGGTCTGGCTTTCCGCGAGAAACCGGTCGGAGGAGAACATCAGTAGCTGTGGCAGTGAATTTTCCAGGGAACCAGAGTGTGCCTCTTTAATCGAGTGCTGTTTATTACAGGGCCTGTGGTAGCAGCCCTGTAGTTATGGCTAAGTTGCTCAACCCATAGGAAGAGCACGTTTTGGGCAGGTTATAACTTCTCCATCACTGGGACAAATCCTCACTAAACTTTGCAAAGAATGTATATGCCCCCTTCGGATTGATTATGCAAAGTTTGGTGAGGTTTCATCCAGGGAATCAAAATTATGAGGGGTCCCAAAATGTGTGATTTCCCTCATAGACACAATTGAAAAAACCCAATCCGCAGTATGGATTTTCACCAAATGTGCGGCAGGAGCGGTGGCTTGATCACGATAGCATGCTTTTGTAAATTTGGTGCAAATCCGTCCAGTCATTTTTTTTTAAACGGCCAAAAGTAGGTCAAATAAAATTAGTGATATCTGGGTTCAGTCTGCGGACTCACTTCCCTGTTCAGTCCACGGACAGACCTCTGATTGGCCCACGGGCTGTTGTGATGTCTGCAGACATTAGAGGTGCCTGCTGATTGGTCAATTAAAAACATGGGATGCGTCATATTTTTTTAACCAGTCGCTATGTTAGATCCGCCGACAGCGGCCGGTGTTTGTGGATAGCGCGGGAAAAACATATTAAAAAACACAACACTGCACTTGTCAAACTATTTAAACAATATCTAGGGAGATGAGGGGTGATGAGGATGGGTTCTGGCCATATAAAGCCAAAAAATGGGTGTTTTTTTTTATCTCCGAAGTCTGCGAACAGTGCAGGGAAAGGTCTGTAATGTTCGCAAACATTTCAGATGTTCAGGGGCATCCATACATATTTTTACATAACTGGCTTAGTGAAAAGCAGTTTTTGAATGGTGTATAACTTTGGCGCCACTCAATGAAACTGCCTGAAATTTTGTAATATCATTCTTGATTGTGACCTGAATGGTTTTACAAGGTCTGTTCCTGTTTTGCCAAGAGGGAGCAAAATTAGAGGTGGGGTACCAAAATATTTGAAAGGCTTATATATTTGGTGCCATTTCACGAATCTATGCAAAGGTTTGCAAATGATTTATAACCCATATTTGAATGTTTTTGCAAAGTTTGGTGGGATTTTGTGAAGAGGGGGTAAAATGATAGGTGGAGTTTCAACGTTTTTAGATGGCTTATAACTTTGGTGCTGTTTGACGAATGTTCACAAAAGATTTAAGAAAGATTATAGACCCAACCTTGTATTTTTCTGCTAAGTCTGATTACATTTTGTCAACTTTGTCAACTGGGAGCTAAGTTATATGACTATTTTATGTACGTACATTTTGACACTTTTCAAAATATGAAGCATGGATGGATTTGCAGGAAAGTTGTCCAAGGAGCATTGGCAAGGACCTGAAAGCATGGTTTGCGAATGTGTCAGTGTTTAATTTTTTTTAAAGTGTCTTAATGTTGGTAAAAAAAATAGTGATATACATTTGGTGACTTAGGTATAGCTGGTGGCCATGGGCAGTGGCCAGATTGCAATGGGGTTAAATTGGACATGGCCACCAGGCACTGGCTATGTGGTGAAGTTTTTCAAAAACGGGTTAAGTTTGAATGGGAAAATAAATTCTGCCTGTGGCAAAAATGTTGTCCTTGGATACAGCCCGAAGTGCTGCACAGGATTGCATCAACAGATCGCCGTGAATATCGCTGCATAGACTCCGAGACAATGCTAATCAGCAGATAATTACCAAGCACGCTGATTTGCGACCATAGTAGGACAAGATATTGGGATTGGATGCTGGACTAATTTCCACAATCTCACAGCAATGACTGGCCCACAACCCACATGCCTTGAGAACGACTCTAGAGAGCCAAATTACGTGTCGGCTGAGTTCTAACAATATAGCATCAAGAATGGTTTTGAAAACTGCGTCATTACGACAACAGTTAATTATTGAATAACCCAGTGCTGAGGTGAACAGGGCTCACTCTCCTATTCCAAACCTAACACCTGAAGAAGGAAGGGCACTTGAAGAAAGAACCCCATCACAAGCAGCAGGGTAATCTGTTTAAAGCACTAGATGAAGCGCAATGATCTACCCATTCTTCCGCCCTGCAATTACTTAATAATTGTGTACTCTGATTTGATTATTGGGGCATGCAGCAAGGCCGAACCCTACGTTTGAATGGGAAGAAATATTTAGCTTGTGGCTACATTCGGACGTGCTGTACTGAATGATAACAAACCTGTGCGAGGAGCGTCAACAAGGACATGAAAGCATGGTTTTGCAAATCTGATTTGTGCTTTATTTTTGCAAATCGTCAAAATGTAAGCACAAAAAATAGTGGTATAGGTTTGGTGCATGGACAATTGGCCAGGCCCTCGGCAAGGACGAATGCCTACTCTGAGATTCTTATTGGGGCATGCGGCATAGCTGCAGCTCTAGGTTTAAATGGGGAAAAAAACCTTGCTGATGCGAGGAACATCAGCAAGGACCTGAAAGAATGCTTTTACAAATCTGCCTTGTGTTTTATTTTTTTTAAAGTGTGGAAACGCAAGTATGAAAAATAGTGATATAACTTTCCTGCCCTGGGTAGTTGCCCAAAAAATTGTGATATAAGTTTGGTGCATAGACAATGGGCCTGGCCCTCGGCAAGGACGAATGCCTACTCTGATTTACTTATTGGGGCATGCGGAAAGGCAGAAGCAGTAGGTTTAAATGGGGAAAAATAATCTGCTTGCTCCTTGATTACAGCTTCAAATGCACTTCGAAATTGCTCCCCCATGCAGTGTGGTGTGTTGCAGTATATAAAGAGTACTGTTGTTTTCGAAAGATATGGGTCAACAGCCTCTTTTATTGCTTGCAAGGTAGCTTGTGGGATTTTGTGTCCCACAGAAGTAGGCTGTGTGGTTACAGCATTGGTTGAGGAAGATGAGGTAGAGGAAGACAGCCTACAACTTCCTAAGAAATGAATATCCTTTCCAAGAGCGTTGCAGTGGTTGATTTTGGTGTGGCGGCGCATGGAGGTGGTCCCGTAGGAGAACTGCTCAGGTTGTCCGCGACTGAGTACAATGTTATTGCATTTCACTTTGGTAGCTTTAGCCTTCGGTACATTTCTAACAGTGGTAAAGAACTGCAACACCCATGATTCTTTCTGGGTTCTGGAGATAGACACTTTTCTACCTCATCTTCCCTGTCTTCTTGATTGCCTTTTGAAGTATTGTGCTTCTTTCATTGTGTAGGTCTTCCAGCTGATGGTGGTGGCTCTTGGGGAGGAGAGATGGCAATAGCTGATGCCATTATTAAGATAAATATCAGTTCTCCTAACATTTTTCCAAGTAATGTGCTGTGTGCTAGATTGTTAATGGCTAATGAATAAGAATAGGTGTAGGAGTTTTGCAAGGGTGCATTTTGAGCTTCAAAGTTCCTAGATGAGCTGAAAAAGGCAATTCCGAGCTGTTCGCGAAGCACGGACCGATTAGTGTAGAGTGGATGTGTTCACGACCACATCATCATACCGCGAGTGAGCGTGTGGTCACGTGACAATGTCTGAAAAGTCTGCGATAAGGTCAAACGTTCGCGAACCTTGACGAACACAAAAACTGTGGAAAAAGTTGCAAAAAGTGTATAGAAGTGTTAGAGGTGAAGAATGGCAGCATTTTAAGGTGGAACTTTACAAATTGGAGAAACATGTTGCTATATTGGGGTAAGTATGATATTAGTAAGTTGTAGCAAATTAGGGTGCACTGGTAAAAACCCATGAAAATCACTGAAAATGTTTTGTTAAAGGGACATGTTGGTTAAGTTCCACTGATAAAAACTCATGAAATTCAATGAAAAAACATAGTTAAAGGGACATTATGGTTACAAGTAAAACCAAAATAAAACTGAAATTCGCCAATTATGGTAAGCTAAGCAACCATACCTCACACCACCACCGTGTACTGATAAGACAAACATCCAGTACATGAAAGATGTCATCCCAAATGTACAAATGTACAATAGCTAGTGCATGACCATCTATATCATGTAGTGCAGTGCAATGTCCTATACATTATTAGTTCTTGAATAGATATGTTCAAACTAGCAAGTGCAAAAAGCATTATGTACAGAATGTATAAGAAATGCTATGCCCATTTATGGGGCAACGTTAATAGGTAATGTTTAAAGTGCCAAGTACTTCATATAATGTAAACAAATGCTAGGATGTGGTTAACAACTGTGTTAACACTGTGTTAACACTGTGATCTATAGATGTGCAAAAAAGCATGTGCAAAATTGCATTAGCCAACCAATCATAGTTACATTTTTGACCAAATGTCTCTATACCATTTGCAAAAAAACATACCCCGAGCCCCCAAGGACACCATAGGAGTTGAAATGGGCATGCACGGAAGTGAAGACTGTTTGTTATTCCCCACCATCCTTAGCTATTCCATCATACCCTGGTTTCAGCCCCTGTCCAGTGTTCCAGGTCTCTCTGCCATTAATCATATTGGGGCCCCTGGCAGATCGCCACGCCATTGCAATGGTCCTCTTCGCCATCACACAAACCATGTCCATAAATTTAATTATATGTCTGACTTTACTTATTCTTGGGTAGGCCCCAGAAGACATTCTATAGGTGTCCATTCATACCTTGCTACTAAGCGCTGTATCTTTGTGCACCCCCAGAACATATGCATCATACCTGCACCCTCCGACCCACACCAGAGACATAGTGGTTTCACTTTGCTATTGAATTTGGCTATTCTGCTGGGTATCATGTAGGTCCTATAAAGGAGCAGTCGGAATCCGGCATTTCTTGACACTTCCCACGGATATCCCAGGACCCTCTCCCATTCCTTCTCTGTTAAGCTTATCCCCAGATCCGCCTCCCACCACTGTTTCAGTAGGTTACTCTTAGGGTTGGGTCTATCTGCAAGTTGGCTGTAGATTCTGGACACTGGTCTCCACCCATCCCCCAAATTGTAAAGTAGCGTTAGGACCGGTTCTGCCTCAGGTTCCTCAGGCCACCCCCTCCATTTCTCTTTAGCCACCTTTCTGAACTTTCAGGAACATAAAAATTGTCAGTTGGGTAGCCCCTCTTTTTCCACCATGGTTTCAAATTCCCTGAAGACACCTTCCTCATATGTGTCCCCCCAAGTGTAAATGCGGTGTCTTTCCCATTGCCTTATCCTAGCCAGGTCTGTCTTGCCTCTACAGACATCTGCCACAATCGGGATCTCAGGGGAGTAGGGATGTTCATGCCCCAGCAGTTTCAGGGCCCTGCTCCAAATTCGTCTACCCAGCTGTACAATCATTGGGACCTCCCGCAAGCACCACAATGTTACCCACAGCACTTCCTTCAGGAGCACCGGCGCTGTGAGTTGTTTCAACAGTGCAGTTTCCTAGGTGGGTTCGTCTGTGAGCCACTTGGCCACAAAGCTGAGTTGTGCTGCCAGGAAATATTTCTCCAGGTCTGGTAGTTGTACTCCTCCCGCTCTATGTGGAAGCATAAGTACATTGGGGGAAAGTCTATGTCTGGCTGGGCCCCACAACAACTCCCTCAGTAGTTTTTCCCGTAATCGAAAAAATTAGGCTGGTATATAGTAGTGAACATTTTGGAAAAATTATAGGAACCTCGGCAGGACTATCATCTTAACGATGGAAACCCTACCCATAACCGACAGCGGCAATTTGAACCAAAACTTCATGGACTTCCTGCACTGCTAACAGAGTGTTGGCCCCGTGCATCTGTTCGGGTGTGTGCCAGATATTCACCCCTAGGTATCGGAACGTGTGTGTTTCCCATCTAAGCGCCACCTTCGGGAGGTCCTCTTCCCTCTTCCTTACGAGCCCTGCTAGTGGGAATATGCACAATTTCTCTGTGCTGAAGGGGATCCCCGATACTCGTGCAAAATTTTCCAGCACCTCCAGGATCACTGGTACAACAGGACATTGTCTGCATACAAGGAGACAACATGGTATGCTCCTCCCACCCTTATGCCTGCGTCAAAAAATAGTTTCCTAATGTATATGGCTGTTGGCTCTAACCCCAGCACATAAAGCATTGGCGACAGCGGGCAACCTTGTCTGGTGCCCCTTTATATATCCCACAGTGGCGACACCACTCTGTCTGTCTCTCTGTATTTACCCTGGCAGCCGGTTCCTTGTACAGAATCTTAACCCATCTAATAAAGTAATTGCCCAGTCCGAAGTGTCCCAGCACTGTGACTAGCCAATCCCAATATATAGTGTTGAATGCTTTTATGGCGTCCAGGGATATCACTGCGTACGACTCCTGTGAATCTGCTGTATGCACAATGATGTGTTGCAGCCGGCATAGGTTTGTTGCCGTGCTTCGGCCCGGTATAAACCAATTTTTGTCCCTATGTACTATGCCCCCTATGACTTTCGACAATCGCTTGGCGAGTATGGTCGTCAGGATCTTAACGTCGTAGTTTAACATTGCTAATGGCCTGTACGAACCGCACTCACTTGTAGGCTTCCTGGATTTAGGTATCGGGACCACTAGTGTCTCCCTTATGCTCTTCGGCAGCACTCCCATTTCGCACGACTCCTTGAATACTTCATGGAGGGTCGGAGCCAGTTCCACACTGTACGCCTTATAGAACTCAGAGGGCAACCCATCACTCCCCGGGGTCTTACTGGTGGCTAGTGATATGATCGCCTCACTTATGTCCTCAATCGTTAACTCCCAGTTTAATATTTCCCGTTGGGCATCATCCAATGAAGGGAGCCCTATCTCTTCTAATGTGTCCAGTATGTCACCATGGGGCGTTGATATTTCGTGGCGGTGCAATTGGGAATAAAAGTTTTTTAATGCGTCATTAATTGCCATTTGTGATGTGTGCACCACACCCGCTTCGTCTTTGATTTCCGTGATCAGGTGTTTTTCGGGTTTTCCCTCTTGCACAGCCACAACAGTAGCCTACTTGGATTATCTCACTCAGAGTGTGCCCTGGTAGACTTTGCAATACAATCAAACTTGGCTAGCCTAGCCCAAGCACTTTGGCATTCTTCTCTGACTGCTACTAGTTCCTTCTCGACCTCCCTAGTTTTCTGGGTACAGGCCTCCATCTGTCTGATCTTTACCTCACTTACCTCCAGTTCATTTTTTAGTGACTTTCTGATGCCCCCAGTGCTGGCAATGACTTCCCCTCTAACCACTTCTTTCAGTGCCTCCCAGATTGTATCCCTGCCTTTTACACTGCCCACATCGTGCTCCATGTACTCCCTTATTTTTGCCCCGGAGCCCCTCCCTGAAGGCGCTGTCTGTCAGAATGTCCATCGGCATACGCCACAGTGGTATGGGAAGCCTGCGGCCTCTCATCCTCCATTCCATGATCAATGGTGAGTGGTCCGATATTGTTCTACCCAGATAAGATGCCGATTCTACCTGGGGCAAGTGTATCCTGTATATTAATAAGTAGTCTATTCTAGTATAGAGCTAATGGGGGGACGAGAACTAGGAGAATGCCTTGCTCTCTGTGTGTAGTTTCCTCCACACCTCCGCCAGGCCCAGATTTCCTATTACTTCATTCAGTGCTGAGTAACTTGGCCTTGCCTGTTGTATCGATGGGTTAGACCTTTCCAGGTCGTGGTCTCGAACACAGTTAAAATCCCCCCACCCCCCAAATGAAGAAGCAGTCACTATAAGGAGTTAACTTAGTGCCCAGCTTGGTCAAGTATGGTGACGTCCCGCAGTTAGGGAGGTATGAATTGACAATGCAGATTTCCATTTGTTCAATACATCCCCTGAGTATCAGGTATCTCTCCTCCGCATCCACCTCTTTAGTAAATAGTCGGAAAGGCACTGTATTGTGTATCCACGTGTATACTCTGTGTGCATATTTGGAGTACGGAGCTCCAAAGCCTTGGCCTCCCCAATGTTCCACCATTTTGCTGTTTCCCTCAGCTGTGAGGTGGGTTTCCTGTAGCAATTCGATGGAGATTTTCTTCCTCCTCAGGAAGGATTGAATTCTGTACCTACGCATATAAGTGCCCATCCCTCTAAAATTCCATGTCAACCGCCATTACCTACTAGTGGAACCCTGCTGCCCCCTCTTGCGCCCGTTGTTTCATTGCATCAGTTGCTGCGAAGACTTTAACACATTTCAAACAGTAACAAATTAGACTTAACCAACTGTACCAACCAGTTGCACTGCAAAGCCAACGCTCAGGTGCCCCCGCTCCGTCTTGATCCTTCCGGGACATCTTGCACGGGTAGCGGTGCTTCAGCAACAGGCCTGCACCAGACATTTTGCTGGGGAGTACCTTCAGCCAAGGCCATATGGCTTGGCAGTTCCCCCGTCCGACTAGCGAACTTTGGCCTGGTTAGCATAAGTGTGGGTGTTCCTCTGTCGTCTTCCGAGTGCTGGCCTCATTGTCTCAGTAGCTTGGGTTACATCGTAGCCACTTCACCCTCCGCCATGTTGTTATGTTCCAGCCACATTTTGGCCGCCGCTGGTGTCTCCAGGAATACCGCTCTCACCTTGTATATCACTTTTAGCATGGATGGGTATATCAACATGTACTTGAGATTTAGCTGCCGCAGCCTGGCTTTGATCGGGACGAAAGAGTTTTGTGCTCTCTGTACCGCTGGAGTGTAATCCAGACATATTGCAATTTTGGCATTGTCCCTTCTTATTTCGCCCCCTTCTCGTGAATGGCGCAATATGATTTCCCTGTCTTGGAAGTTCAGGATCCTCACTTTTATCGGGAGTGGATACGATCCTGGCGGCAGCCTCTTTTGCAAGGTCCTGTGGGCCCTTTCGACTGCAAACCCCTGTGAGAGGTGGCCTATGCCTAACTCCTTTTGTAGCAGGGTTGCCACGTAATTTGTGGGGTTAGTGCCCTCCATCCCTTCAGGAATTCCCAGTAGTCGTACATTGTTGCGCCTGGACCTGCAGTGTAACTGATGGCGTACAGGTGCCACTTGGTTGGAGGCAAGCTGTCTAAGATGGAAATAATGGTTCAGGTTTCTGAAAGATTCAGATAAGGTCACTGAGAGTGTGAGCTGACACCCTGTCTCTGAAGTGTGTAATCTCTGTGTTCTCTTTGACCATGACCTTAGCATGCATGCCTAACGGGAACAGTGGTAGATGTATCTGCATCGTCTCCGATCATCTACTGTACCAAAGTCACTGATCCACTCTTCGTGTCGACATGACTGGAATGGGCGGAATGCACAATATGCAAAATTGTCGATGTCTCTAACAAGGAAACTTCAACTGGTGTGGAACGGTCCTTCTGAAATGTTATTGTTTGTCTCATGCTTTGAGCATATTATCATTATCCCCGGTCTGTTTCTGTACGGAACAAAGGTTGATCATTATGGCCTTTAGAACTCAGGAAAAAAAAAGATTCTGTTTCTATTTTATTTATTTTTTTATTTTATTGGCCATTTATATGGCACCTATACACACATGTTTACAGGTGCCACAAGGCAAGAAAGAGGGAGAAGTAAACATGGAATATCAAACGAAAACCATAAAAAGGAAGAGATACGACAGCCTCATTTGATATTCCGGAGGGTAACTACAAACATTCTGAAGCCCTCAGAGGGCATGCACTTTATTGGGCCTGAGTACTACGACCATGAGTCAAGGTTCTCAGATGCAGTGCCACAGGTTTGGCGTGCCCTGCCCCCTTGCTTTTAAATACACACCAATGATGTTCTTGTTCTGGCCCCTGGCACGAAGCATTTTCTACTTTTAGCTATTTCCTCGTGATATCATGGAGAGTGATATGTATGCATCCGACCACGTGCAGTGTTGTGCCCACCCATTAAAGAGGATGCTTTAACACTTTAAATAAAACATAACTGGTATGATGTGCTTCTTCCTGGGTGAAGTTGCTGAGTTCCAATGGAACCCTCTTAGTGGAAAAAGAGTCCGTTGGTGGAGATCAAGGCAGCAGCTGACAGTTCTGGGGGTTTGCCGTATGGATGTATCCTAACAAGCTCTTTCTGTCCCCCTGCCTTGGGTGAGTGGAGTCCCCGTCATTTCAAAAACTATTAAGTGCACACAGTTACCCAGTGGCACTCACGCCCACTTGGTAGAATTCCTGACAGTATGACTTATCATCCTACACTAATGGGTATCAGGTAAGATATCCCTCTAAATAATGTCGCCATACATATGGTCGCTGGGAAACGGCATAGGCAACAAAACTTAGGGGGATAATATATGGGGTAAATGGGAGCAGGGGATGCAAGGGTGACCCCCCCCTCCATTTAAAAAAATCTGGGGTTGCAGGGATGTCCCCCGCAGGTTCCATGTGGTAATATTGCAGCAAATAAATGGTGGCATTTTTGTATGGCGACATGTTTGCAGGGATATTATCACATGGAACCTACTAATGGTAACCAAGTCCTCTCTACAAAGAAAGTGAGTTTTAGGAGTTTACCGCTAAAGGTTAAAGACTCAAACTTATATCACTTTCTATCAGTTATCAAATAGAAGGCGCAGGAAGAGCCTATAAACACTTCACTCAATAGCGCCTATAGGCGGATATGCAATAACTGGTGCCCACGGGAGAATGTCTTCATAACATGTTTTTGTCCTTCTTAGGTTTTCTCAATAATGCTGAAGCGCATGACTGCACGGGTAACAATTTCTCTGGCACATGCTTTTCAGATGGTTTGGCACCATTTCGAATCACTTAGGCCAGAGGGGAGGGGGTAATTTTGCAATGAACTGGAGCGTAATTGGAGAGCGTCAAATGCATTGACGCTTTCCTTTTACGCCCCACTTCATTTTCGAGCCGTCCTGAAGTGCAGGAGGGCAGCAAAGCTGAGAGCATCGCTTTCTCGTTTTGCTCCTCCCTCTCGGAAGAGCATTTGATTTTACGATCGCATGAGACTTTCCTGCCGGTCTAAGAGCAAAGATTGCACTGGACTGCGCCTTGTTTTTACACCTCGTAAACAGTAGGTGGATTCCACTGGAATCCGCTATTAGACGCAGTGTTTTGTTTCTCTCAGAGCAAAGAGTAAAAGTAAAGAGTACAGACGATTTCGCACGCTTTACTCTTTACTTTTAAACTCCACTTTCATAGTTTTGGAAATTGCATGCAGGGGGTGAGTAG
Organism: Ambystoma mexicanum; assembly: GCF_040938575.1. Lineage (NCBI taxonomy): Eukaryota > Metazoa > Chordata > Amphibia > Caudata > Ambystomatidae > Ambystoma > Ambystoma mexicanum. The sequence goes on along the minus strand of NC_090930.1, from coordinate 1,101,923,658 downwards.
CACATACGTGTACGCCTTGGTGGTCCCCTACACGCAGTTACCATTTTTAACAAAATGACCCACCCGGGTGTAAATGCATTATGCCTTGCATTTACACCTTGTTTTACCACTCCCCCCAGTTTAAATTAACCCCTGCTATGTGAATTGTCACCAGGAAAATGTAGTCATATGGAGTAGTTTGCAAAAAAAGCTGTTTTCACCATGGTTTTTTTTCACTGATTACAATTTAGTTGACAACATTTTCACTGGATGCCGTTCAACTTGGTTGAATTTTTAAAGTCCTTTCTAGAAAATCACAAATAAAGGGGTAACTAACAATGTATGGGTAATGAAACGATAGGTTATTTATAACGCACTTAATACCCAGAGGTTTCTAAACGCAGACCCAGGGATTGAACCTGTGGTGCTCTGTGTCGCCTTGCTTCCAAGGTGATCACGTTGCCCTTGAGCTATCCTCCCAAGACAAATGCAAATAACATGGTGGTACATGTTTAACAGCTGTGAATCACTAGAAGATCATCTTTGAAAGAGAAGTGGGGGCAGAACATAAAGAGAAAAAGGCCATTCCAAAGTTTAACGGCCAAGAGCAAAAACGAGTGAAAGTGGGACTGAACATAAAACAAAACCTGCAGCAGCAAATAAGAAAAGAGTGTGACCAGGAGAGTAAAAAACAAAAGAGGAACGATAAGGTAGCCAAAGAAGAGTGGTAAGAATAAGAGATATATGAGAATGGGGTGTTAGCAGGCACAGAAGAAAGAGCAGATTTAAAAAGGAGTAAGAAGTGGTATTCAATGCATACACAATTCCGTGTGAGAAAAAGGATTTTAGGAACAGAAAATGTAAGAAACAGACAGATTTTGCACGTTATCAAGTTGTAAAAGCCGAGGTGCATGCGAGAGAAGACATGTGTAAAGACTGGAGGGGGTATCTGTACTCCTGCTCTCTATATGGCAGAGTGGAGGCACAGAGCACCCCAGCTAAGATTCTCTATTTAGTAAACGTGGACGAGCAATCAAGGCTTAAGCTCCCAAGAGGTGATGTAGGCGGGTTAAGTACAGTGTAGTCCCCAAGCCAGGGGCGTTGCTAGGGGGGGCTAAGAGGGCTATAGCCCCTGATCTTTTGGTTGTAGCCCCGGATGGAATCTCAGGAGCTAAAGCCAAAAGACTAGCTAGCCCCCAGTCCCAACAGTTCTGACATCAGCTTAGCCCCGGGTCTTTTCCGAACCTAGCAACTCTCCTGCCCCAAGCACTGACAAAGGAATGTCCACACACTATGTTAGTGATAACACAGTTCTTTATATAAATAGGCTCAAGTTATGTACACAATCACAATAATATGGTAAATATATACAGTTTCTATGTGGTACCACAATTACTCTTTGATTCCATTAAAATGAATTAACTGTACTAAGTTCTAAAGTCATACAGATCAGTAAATAATGTGAACCAACAATAGACATAGGAGGAAAACAGGTTGGTTAAAACAATCGGCAGAATACTGGGCCCCTACCACTAGGCACAGTCCTGTATGAGGATCCCCCCACCTGGGCAACCAGTAAATAAAGATCTAATACAAGACCAGTCCATATATTATCAGTCTTATTCCCCTCTAAAAAGGTTCTCCCACCCCAATTTACCTGGAATAGCAGAGTTCGACATTGGGTCGTCAACGGATCCTTCTTGAGTGGCTCCCTTTAAGGCAGGAGCCATGGATCGTCGATATTCCACGAGTAAATGGTGAACAAAGGCATTGAGGCAGCAGCTTCGGTCCTGGCGGTGCTTGTTGACAATCGGTGGTGGACGTCCTGCGAAGATGAGGGATGCGGGGCACCTTGACAGCAATAGTTTGTTGATGCAAAAAGTTACTGAAGAACATTGGCCCTGTAAGGGTGTCGGGTCGTCAGCGTCTTTGTGGTCTTTGGGTGGCGGGAAACCCACCAGCGTATTCTCCTCGGCGCGTCAGCGCCTTGACTTTCTCCGGCGGGACAAAGTGGTCATCGGTGACGAGTGAGGGAGTCCTTCATTCAAAGTGTTCTTAATCAATGCAGCAGTGCGGCTCCGGTCGATGGTGAGGGACTTCAATGTCGGGCACTTTGCTTTGTGATTCCGCGGCAGCCCCCGTCTCCAGTTGGCAGCCTTTCAAGGACTGACTTCCAGGGTGCTTCAGCGAAGGTTAGTTGGTGCATGATGGTCCCTTGGAGCTCGGGGAGAGGTCTCCTATCCAGGTCCTCTGTTGTATTAGTTCCTTGAAGGCACAGCAGCTTTCAGATTGGCGAAGGAAAGCAGCAGCAATTCTTCTTCATCCAGTGGGCTTTAAGGTTAAGCATCAAGTATTAACTTCAGCCTCTGAACGATTTCCATCAGTGAGAGGTCCCCAGATATACTGTTTGGTCTCTCATTCACTCTGCTGGGTCAGACTCAGGCAACCATTCAGAAGGGCATTCATGCAGGCAGGCAGCCAATCAGGCCCGCAGTGCATTCAGGTAATTATCCTCCCACCAGACACTCACAACAAGGAATGTGTATTGGGACAAGTACCCAGCCATTCAGCACTTCACACTGCATTCATACCAGTTTCGGGCAGCGCTGTCTCATTCATTGTGTCACATACCAGAAACCAGACACCGATAACATGAAGTGCACATTGGTCACACACTCCATTCACCCAGGTCCCACCCCAAGGGTTTACCCACAACATACAGTCACTGGGAAGGCTCCAGCCAGTCTGGCCTGGACTTCCCCACAATACCTTATATGGAACTTCCACCCAACAGCCAGTCAGGGGGAAGGGACAGAGTTAGGGCTTCCTAGGACTTTTGGAAATCAAGGTAACAGGCATTAGAAAGCAAGAGGTCACACGGGCCATCTTGTCTCCTATCATTCCAATGGCAGGGCCTGGGCATCCCAAAATGGAGGATACTCAGAGCACCTCTGAAATTCTGCATGGAGCTGCCACCTGCACATACCCTGCTCTGTGGGCCACACACAGGTGCCCAAAAACATACACTAGGGGTACAGGGTTGTACCCCCACCAATGGGTGCCAGAAGGGTATCCCAAGAGTTTGTACACCAAACCAAAAAGAGGAAGAGCTGCACTTCCAGGAGTCCCACATGGACTCCTGGGCAGAAGATAATACAGAACACACATGAAAAGGGACTACAGATCAAGGAGAGGGAGGCCCTGTCCCTCCAATGCGTTTCCAGCATCACAACATGTAGTCAGTAAATGAAAGTTTGGTGTCAGAAATGATGCTAAGTTTCTGGGCAGAAGAAAAGATGAGAAGAAGATTAAGAGGAAAATGAAAAGAGGGGTGAGGTGGACAATCATGAGGGCAGGGGACAGGAAAGAAAATAATCTCAATTATAGTTGGGCTGAGATGAAAACAATGGGTGAGCACTCAAAGCTTAATAGCAGAAAGGCAGTCAGAAACAGAGGCGTACAGTCGATCAGTGAAGAGAAAGAAAGAAAGAAAAGAAAGAAAGAAAGAAGGAAAGAAAGAAAGAAAGAAAGAAAGAAAGAAAGAAAGAAAGAAAGAAAGAAAGAAAGAAAGAAAGAAAGAAAGAAAGAAAGAAAGAAAGAAAGAAAGAAAGAAAGAAAGAAAAAGAAAGAATGAATTCGGATTCATCGAGCTAGAATTGACAATTTAAGCCAAAGGAAAGAATAATTAGAAGAGAGAGGACTAGTAAAAGCCCAATTACAGGGACTTGTGCGACCCTGAAATGTGCAGAGAGAGGATGAGCAGGGTCACAATACCAGGACAAAGAGTAAGATTGATTGGAGAGATAGGAAGAGAACCAGGAAAGTGCAGACACATGAATGTCAGGACTAGTGATAATGATATGTTATGTATAGAGCCCTTTACATAGAACATATTTACATACACTATCACCCAACCGAAGTTGGTACGCAACAAAGAAGAACATAGAATAGCACATTGTAGCAGAAGACTGAGGGATAAAGCAGGGGAAAGAAGAAGAGATAGAGGATGATATAGAGGGGAATCGCCCAGGGCCCTCATCTAGTAGGCGTCCCTCCCTCCCTCCCTCCCTCCCTCCCTCCCTCCCTCCCTCCCTCCCTCCCTCCCTCCCTCCCTCCCTCCCTCCCTCCCTCCCTCCCTCCCTCCCTTCCTTCCTTCCTTCCTTCCTTCCTTCCTTCCTTCCTTCCTTCCTTCCTTCCTTCCTTCCTTCCTTCCTTCCTTCCTTCCTTCCTTCCTTCCTTCCTTCCTTCCTTCCTTCCTTCCTTCCTTCCTTCCTTCCTTCCTTCCTTCCTTCCTTCCTTCCTTCCTTCCTTCCTTCCTTCATTTGGTGGAGGCTGGTCTGGGTATAATGGGAACTGGCCCCTGCAAAAGTATATTTGTGAAACATAAAAGCACTAAAACATAAAAGCTAGCCATGTGTGTGAGAGAGAATGAACAAAGCTCAGTGCCTGCTTGGGGGCGGGGTTCACAGTCACGTATCCGTTCAATGGGCCAATAATGCTGTAAAAAATTGTGCATTTTGCACCCCCTTTAAGTTACTGATGGGCAAAACAAATAGCGCCACCCATAATAGTTTATGGGGGTCATTTTACTTCCCTTTCTAAATTGCATGGGAGGAAACTATGTCCGTTTGCAGACGCCCATGTAGTTTTGGTCATTGACTATACAGAGTGGAAATGTGAGGAGGAAAACATAGGCAACATCGTCTTTCCGCGTCACTTTTCCAATCCGTTTTGGGGAAAAAGTAAATGCCGCCTGATGCAAATTACACTTTGCAGGCAGGATTTACAATGGATTTCTATGGAATTCACCAGGTGGGAAAGTCAGGTGGACTCTATAGGTTTCATTTGGGTTTCTGCCAGCATGAAAATACACACTGGCGAAAAGCCATGGTGTTCTTTGAAGGCGCAGCGGGAAAACAGCATGAAAATGTAAATCCCAGTTTGTGCCTCCACTGTCTTTCATTTGAATCAAAGTCGAGGTCGGACTGGGCCATAATATTGTCTCGGGCACCAATGAAAAAGTGGCCCACAGTTGCAAATGGCAATTCATTCCTTTCGTGACACTGTTTGCATAGTAAGCAATCTCGGCGTGCAACACATGGATTGCTATGGAGTCCGCCTGCTTTGAGCGCCTGCTAAAAGCTAGCCGATTACATTGAAATCCATTGTGGATGGTGTTTGCAAAGCATTAATAGCGAGTGGAATTTACATCTTGTATCCAACTGTAAAGAGTAAAGGCCTGTTTTTACTCTTTGCTTTTGCCCTCCGTTTTGCAAAAGTGAAAGCTTCATGCAAGGGACCAAACAGCATGCAAGTGCTACCGTCGCCAGTCTGCCACATGCAATTTGCACCTTTGACAAAAAGAAGCTCGTAGTGTTCAATTTTAAGAAAGGTACCCTTTCAACTCGTTCAGTGTTGTGTGCCATGTCATTTAGCTTCTAAGGCAGCACGCAGCACAGTATTCATAGCACTCAACACTGACTCATCATCGTCACTCATAAGGGGGGTCATTTTATATGTGGTGGTGCAGGAAATTAAGGTGCATAATGCTTTTACGCCTTCCTTTCCCGCCCTGACTAATTTTGGCTTTTAAGAAGGAGGAGGGGCAAGAAGGAGAGTTTGCATCTCTGCAGTGCTTTTCTCATCTGTCTTCAAAGTCGTTTTACACCGGATGTATGTGATTTATTCAAAAATATTTTACCTAATGGAGATTTGACCGAATCTATTTCACCGAAAAACGAAATTAACTTTTTACCTTTTCTACTTTTTCAAATATAATTTGTATTTATTTATTTATTTATTTATGTGGTTGCAATGCGCTGAAAGCCCGCAGGCATAATGCAGGGGAGAACCCTTGCAGCCCCCCTCACCCTTCCCTACCCTAACTTATACCCGTACCCCACACCCCACCCATTATGCACTATACATATACCACTTTACCTATCAGTTTCAGTTAAATAAATTTGGGGAAATCTCTGTAAGTAAAATTGTATTTGATGAAATGTAGGTATACGCTTTACACCTGCATAACATTTTCATGCGTGCATAATACAACTGGATTCCTATGGAATTCCCCTCCATTTCGCACCTGCTGACAGCATGTAGATTCATATGAATCCCTTGGTAAATGCCACTAGCAAAGGGTTATTTACAGGCAGCATTTACTTTTTCACCGGGCAAAGCACAAACGTAAAGTGTCAGCCTCACTTTCAATGTGGCGGAAAGGGAAAAAGAAGCATAAAAGCGAGGCGCAATGCTTTTATACCTGCTCTTCTTCATTTTGCGGCACTGATGAGATGGAGGAGGGGCACAGAGTGGAAATCAGATCTCCGCTGCACAGTCCTCCGTCCTCTGCACCCTGTAGTATGCATGCTTGAGCTTTTCATGCAGCTGTACAGTGAGTGGATTGCTTTGGAATCCACCTCAGTTTTGCACCTGGTCAAGACCAGACAGGTTCCACAGGAATCCACAGGAATCCACTAGGAAACACCGCCCGCAAAGCGTGTATGCAGGTGGCCGTTACATTTCCACAAGAAGCAGCGCAAAACGGGCAGAATGAAAGAGAGCTTGCCTCACTTTAACTCTTTCCTTGTCCACTCCGCCTCATGGACCTGGACGATTGCCTGCAGGGGACCCTATGGCACGTATGTGTTAACGTTGACAGTCCCTGCATGCGATTGGATTTCTTAGAAAATGCCCAGATTGAAGGTGATTTCACCTGGTTTTACTCTTTTACTTTTGCACTCCACCTTGCAAAACGTAAGCATTGCACGCAGGGGGCTCAATATTGGCAGTCCCCAGCACGTGATTAGCATTTAATGGAAAATGTGACTGATATTGTGAGAGTAGCTTTGACGTAAAGAGATCAGCGAGAAACTGTAACATAGCATAACTGTAACCTGAAAAACAGCATGAACCTGATTATCAATGTCGGAAATCATGACGTGCCTTTGAAAAGGCTCTGTCCAAGAAAGCTCAAACGCCCTTCCCTTCATACCATGCTAATGACAACCACCAGTATCTGTTGCCATGGAGAGAGCACAGCATCATCTCTGGTTTGCATTGTAGTCATAATCAGGTTCATGCTGAATGAGCGAGGCTAAGGAAGGTGATTCACCAGCATTGAGGAAATCGGTGTGTGGGCTGATGCTCTGCTGCACTCTAAGGTTAGTAAAGTAAGGAGATCGGCAACCCTGTATGTTTGCGAAAGCATTCCAATGATGCTTAGAGTTCAAAGGATACAATGCACATGCAGTGCTTGCACAATAGGGTCTACATGTAACAATTCACATGCGTGGACTTGTGCATGTGCACTCAACAACAGCATAACAACAACACCCGTGACTCCATCTCTACCTCTCTCTCTTCCCTTGGCTGGCTTCCTTTCCACTCCCAACTTAAATTTCAATTTCTCTGCCTTGTCTTTAAATCTCTCCATGGTCTCGCCCCCCCTTATCTCTCCTCCCTTCTCTCCTTCTACTCTCCCTCCCGTTCCCTTCGTTCAGCTGACCACTTCCTTCTCACTGTACCTCCCTCCCCCTGTGCCTCCTCTCGCTTCCGCTCCTTGCACCTCTACACTGGAACTCCCTTCCTCTTGCGATCCGCTCTACCCCCACCTTCACCTCCCTCCGCTCTTCCCTTAAATCTCTCCTCCTCCATTCTCCTCCCTGAATCACCTCCCCCCTTCTGCTTCCCCCCTCTCCTCCCTATTCTTCCCCTAACTATTCCCCCCTCTCACCCTCCCCATCCCTCCTCCTACCATTTTTCACCACTCCCCTCCCATCCACTCCTTCTCCCCTCCCACTAACGCCCTCGGTAATTGCTCTTTTGATTGTTTAGTCGACTGATTCATAATGTATTTGCTTCTACTGGTATTGGTTGTTTATGTAATTTGTTGTTCAATTGTACAGCGCTTTGGCGTAAAGCGCTTAATAAATCAATAAATACAAATACAAATACAAATAAAAGCCCGGAAGAAGGGAGTGTGCCTGCTGCAGGAGAAAACAGAGGTCACTAGGGGAAGGCAAGAGCCCTGACACTCACAGCACTGTTAAGAGCATAGCAGTTGTGATTTAAAAGCACCGGTCAAGTAGAGCAAGCACTAACGTGATCAGAGGTGGCGCTGGGTAAGAAGTATACAATGACTTATCTTGGGATATCCAACCCCTGGTTGAAAACAGGGAGTCATGTACTGATAGGAAAACTCTCAGTAGGGGAAACAACCTTTATTGCTGCAGTTGCGGTGGGTGGCAAGATGCCGCGTAGAGGACCAGAAAGAACAGCAACGTTCAGAATAATCAGGAGCAGGAGGAGAGCCAATCTTGTTTTGGTAGCTGGAGACCAGACACCAACAGACCAGGGAGAAGGCAGTAGAAGAAAGGGAGAGCTTGCAAGGAGGGAAAAAGGCAAGCAAGAAGCAGTGGTCGAAGTGAGGGGGAGCGGTCGGAAGCGGTGTTCCTCTACTTTTTTAAATTACGTTTTACAGCTCCTATACTTTTATTTTAAAAAGAAACCGTTACAGAATGGTTCCGTTTTAAAATGAAAGAATAGGAAGAAGTTGAAACATGCACTTTCAGTGCTCTGCACTGACCGTTCCTTCAAACAGCAGGTGCAAGTTTTGGGGGTTTGTATTGTGTGTGGGAGGGGGCGTGGTGATGGGGTTTGTGGAGAGTGGAAGAAGGCCAGCAGGGAACATAGTTCCACTACTTCTTTTCGTACACTTCGACCACTGGGAAGAAGGGGACATTGCCCGTGCTTTCAAGCGAAGCGGTGCACAGCGCTTACCGTCCTGTTCGCTTTTATCAAAGTCTCAGGATCTGAAACAGTGGTAGCGCAAGGAACTCTGGCCGCCATGTTGGAATAAACTGGAGCGGTGCATACCGCACGCTGTGTTGGGACAAGTCAGCGCCATCTTGGATTCCCAAATGAGGCACATCATGCTACTCGTTTCCATCTGCACCACAATGACCATGAAGGAAAACGGTTCCTGACGGTATGCCCCCCCATTGGAACAGTGGACCTGGATTCCAAGGATGGGTTATAGGAAACCGCTGGAGCAAAGCAGGGGCGTGAACAGAAGAAACAGGTTCCCAGGTGCGATCAGAGGGCCCATATCCCTTCCAGTCCACAAGACATTGCAAACAGCCACGAAAATACAAGGAGTCGAATATTCCAGAGGCGTCATATTCCAGTCCTGATCTGGTGTCCACAGGGGCACTCTTAGTACTCCTTCAAAAATGAACCTGGATGTGTGGCCTCAAAGAGAGACATGGAAAATGGGATGCAGACAAGACCAGGACAAAGGCAACTGAAGGCTATAGGCCACTAACCTACAGGAGATGAGATCCTAAAAGTACCAAAAAAGCAAGGGGACAATTTCAAAGGTGCCAGTCTTCTGGGCAAAAACTGAGGGGATAACCAAACGAAATCTCCTGCCAAAAGAACTAGTTCATTTGTTTGTTTCCTGTCAGCGTATTTCTTTATTCGTGCACGAGTGTCTTGCAGAGCATTCAAAGCTGAGGCATGACCATCTTGCATGCTAGTTACCATGTCATCCACTGCTGGTACTTGACTATGAGAAGTAGTGGCCATGGGAAAACTGGTGCACTTAAACGGGCTCAGTCCTATGGCTGTATGCACTGAGTTATTATAAGCAATTTCTGCCATGGTTAATAAATCCGTCCAGTTATCCTGTGAAGTTGAAATGAAACAACATAAGTACTGTTCCCGGGATCAATTCAGTCTTTCAGTTTCCCCATTGGATTGAGGTTGAAAAGCAGAACTGAGAGCATGATGAATGCCTTGAGTTTACAAACAAGCGTCCAAACCTTTGATGTATACCAAGTTTCACAATCTGAATTTATAGTTTCAGGGAGACGATGCAAACAAAAAATGGATCACAGGAAATGCGTAACCATTTGAGCTGCTGTAGGTATTCGAGGCATGGATAGAAAATGGGCCATCTTTGTTAATGAGGCCACTGTTGCCATATTTGTTGTATGACCTGAAGAAGGTGGTAGATCAACTATAAAATCAGTGGAGATCTGTTGCCAAGGTTGATTCAACAAAGTCGGTGTCTACCAAATGACCAAAGGGATGTTGTCATGGTGTCTAAGCTTGTAAGGGTATCACACAGGCAGTAACATAATCATGGGCATCTCTTGGCATCATAGGCCACCAAGAATTATGAGTGATAGGATCCAGAGTGGAGCGGATTCCTCTATGACCTGCATAAACCGAATCATTCCACATCAGTAATACTGCTTCTTGTCATTTAGAAGTTGGAATGAACAATTGATGTCCATTAAACCAAAGATCGCCTTCCTGTTGTAGATCTTTTTTCAACACATCGTCCTGGTTGTTGGAAAGCGCCTCTTTATTCTCACTTTGGACCATGTGCAGGAAATCCGTGACGAAAAAAATTAAGATGCCTTTGGAAACATCTTTTCAGTCTTTCTTTCTTCTTTACGAGAAAGTCCATCTGCTAAAGTTTTTATTTTTTTTCCCGGGATGAAAGTGAAACGAATGTCATATTGGGAAAAGAAATATGCCCATCGGGCTTGTCTGCTGTTTGGACACACAGTCTTTCGTAGGACCCTTCGGTTCCGGTGGTCCGTTCTCACTTCCACCGGATATTGGGAGCTCAATAAAAGATGCTGCCATTCCTTACAGGCGCTTTGGATTGCCAACAACTCTTTTTTCTAGAACAGTATTGTTCCTTTCAGAAGAAGACAATGCTCTGGAGAGGTAAGCTATCAGATGTTCGTCTAGTGAAGCAGCCGTTTCTTTAAGCACTGCTCAGATGGCGCTGTCAGATGCGTCCGTTTCTACAATAAATGGTCGGGTTTGATCAGAAAGCTGCAATATGGGGGCAAAAGGGAGGCTGTCTTTTGCTCTTGAAATGCCATTTGTGCACCTGGATTCTGGATTCCACTAGAGTGTCCTTCTTTTTTTTTAATAAAGAAGTCAGAGGTATAACGTGAGAAATTCGGATTTTCTTTTCGATAGAAATAAGAAAAACCAATGAACCTCTGAATGTTCTCAGGGCTGCTTTTATTAAAACAAATTTCAGTCCCTTGGTACGGGTTGCAATTGACATCATTAAGGGCTCTCTGTTTTCTACGATGGGGCCTGAGGATAAGGGAGTGCCATTTATTTATTTATTTATGTTATTGTTCATTTACAATGCGCTTAATACCAGCGAATGGATTCTAAGCACGGCTTCGGTATTCAGACCAGCGTTGCGCTGAATCGTCGTCTTTCTTCCAAGATAAATGCGTTGCCCCTGAGCTATCCTTCCTCTCCGTCGACTCCTTCCACCGGGACATGCAATTGCTTGGTAACAGATTGCACCACAATCTATCCTGGATGGATTTTTCCTGCAAGTGGAAAGACACCTTTAATACAACCATATGGTATTCTTGTAGGTAGTGGTTATCTCCTGAGGAACTCATATGTATTTCCCGAATCGTGGTTCCCTCTACAATTGGATGGGGCGTTTCAGGGACGTCTGGGAGGAGCGATTGGACAGTTTAGTACTAAATTATCCATGTCTGTGCAATACATGAAAAGACCCTGCGATCTTTGCTGATTCCGTTCCTCTGCCGTCAGGAGTCCACGCCTTATACCCAATTGCATGGGTTCTTCTTCTGATTGGTTCTTGACTGTTGGTTTTGACACCTTAGGAGGGACTCGGAGGGTCCTCATTTTCTTTCTTTCTGTATGTCTTGCCTGTAAACGGTATTCCAGTTGCATCACATGTGTTCCATTATCAGCAAGATTTACTAGTGTCGGAACCCTAGACACTTCATCCTTTAGCTCTAACAACTACTCCTGTGCTGAGATAATAATCTCCTGACGGCCAAAGATAGCAGAAACCCCTGATAAGAATCCAGGATTGGATTATTGGTTGCAACCAAAGGGGTTGCCCATACGAGAGCACTGCCTGCCAAATTGGAAATCATGAAGCCCACCTTTGCGCGATCCGTGGGAAACAAAGGTTTTGTTTAAACGTGAACTGCACTATACATTAATCTAAAAACTCTATTTGCTTGTGGGGTTACCATCAAATGTGCTTTCAGGCAAAACCCCTGAGTAGTAACTCTAGGGGTGAATGTGCTTGGTGGACAATTTAGCTCTGAGAAGTGTTTTCATTTTTATGTGTCTGCACCTCTACAGTCAATGCCTGTAACGTGGCAACCAATTGTTGGATTTGGTCCATAGTGATAATGTGGGCGTCGCATACTGTCAAGTAGAGTGAGCACTGACCTGATCAGAGGTGGCATTGGGTATGACGTATACAAATAATTCCCTTGGGATAGCTGACCCCCAGTTTAAAACAGAGAGTCATGTAACCTGAGGCTTAGGGGAACCCTCAGCAGGGGAAAAACACTTTTTTGCTGCAGTTGTAGCTGGATGGCAAGATGTAGCGTGTAGGAGCAAGAAGAGCACCAACATGCAGAATAATCAGGAGCAAGAGGAGAGGCAATCTTGTTGGTAGCTGGAGACCGCACCCCAACACACTGGGGAGAACAAGGTAAACGCGGAACACAACAGGTTTCCGGAACAGAGAGGCCGCAGAAGAAAGTTGGAGCCAGGAAGGGGGGGAAAGGCAAAGGAGAAGGGAACAGCGCCTGTGCTTTCAAGAGAAGCTATGCGCACCGCTTACCGGCCTGTTCCCTTTTCTATATTTAAAAAGGCCTCTATGCATTTCAAATGTCGTGATCACTCTGGATATAGGATGCAGGCTGGTGACCCTGGTTTAGATCTAATCTAGACCATGTGATTATTTGTTGATATGTATTACCATTCCATCGATATTAGGACCCTAGTGTCATTCATGCTCAACCGCAATGTTGAGGATGCGCATACCAGTGGCAGAGTCTGATTTGTCTGTTTTCCTTAGGTACGATCACCACCAGGGACACCCAGGGCGTGGGACCAGTGGCGTGTTCAATGATGTCAGCTGTAATGAATCTGTCAATTTCATCAGAGACCTTCTGTTGCAAATGGAAATCTATCCTTCTGGGATGTTGTGGCACTCTTCTCACTGCTTCATATATGTGTAAGTGATAGGGGGTTTGTTGAGCTTGCCAAGACTTGTGACCAAGTGTGGACATGTTTCTTGTATTCTTCCTTTAGACTTTGTAGTGTTATGCATGGCTTAAATGTGTCAAGGGATCTCTATGAGGCCAAGATGTTTTGCTTCTTTAAAACTGAACAGGCAACGGCTCGTGGTTGTAGGACATGTATGACGGCAGGGGACATCTTTGCTTGGTGATGGTCCAATATGCATAGAATTGGCCACTGCACCAAAGTGGGTTAGTGGCCCCCAACTGGAAAATTCTAGCTTTTGAATGAACCAAGACAGGATGAGTAGGTAGTAGTTGAAATAGCCTTTCACTAATGATGAATTCAGTGTCCAAACCTTGGACGGTGAGTGTCACTTTGGGCGATGCATCTGTGTCTACTTCATCTGTCATTAGATAGACATATTTATCAGACAGGTTAGCCCTTTAGCTGCTCTTCGCGATGTGGTCCTGTAATTCTTTCCTGGTCAGATATCTCACAGCTTGGAGTGTGAGATCCACTCTTATTGGTCATGCAGGGGGGAAACGTTTCCTTTGCGACTGACATTGTGGAAATGATTTGGGCAGCCACATTTACTGCAATTTTGACCCATCACATTGCATGAGCTTGTATGAGGAGAGAAAAGGAAAAACCACCCATGTAGCATGACCATGGTGGTTGATCAATTGGTTTTCCTGACCCACATTTCTTCATTTTGACACAGTCGCAATTTGATCCATCTGTTTTGACAAATTCAATTTCTGCCACTTGTGTGTCGACTCATTCATATATGCGTGCGAGATAGGGACTTTCATCCAGGGGTTGTGTTTTCTTAAGGAGATGTTCCCTTTATGTGGATGAAGTGCAACCTTCAGTGATGCGTAATTGTGTTGCTTCTTCATCTGAGAATGTGTTGAATTGACAGTGGGTAATTTATTTGTAGAGGCGCTGCACACATTTGTCTATGGTGTCTCACAATGTCTGGGAGCTATGACGAATCTGAGGATGTCGTCCCTTCTCCCCTAGGGAGAGACCTTTTCCATGGGATCAGGGCGGTGCAACCACAATACGATAGTCCTCCTGGGGGTGGTGGATCGAGGGATGATCACATGGGGGATGAACCCCCTTATTAGGAAACCGGCATGCCGAACCATGGCCAACAGGATTAGAGGCAGCTGGAGGGAAGCTGAGAACGGAGGGAGAAGAGAACGTGAGCAAGGTCTCGGATGCTATGCCTACTCGCATCGTTGCCTTCAGTATCCTTCAGAACTCCCGCGCACTGGCGAAGTGCCCACCCTAGAGAACGCACCAGCGGGAAGAAGAATACATCCGGGAAGCCCCTGCCAGCTGCAAAAAAGCCCTGAATATGACCAGAGCCTCCAGAAAAACGGTCGCCACTCGGGAAACACCAGTACCATACAGTTGTAAGCAAACAGGTACGCCGGTTACCCGAGTGGTACAGGAGGTCCAGAGGAACATAGCGCTGGAAGACCACACAAAGGGGGTCTGGGACCCTGGGAACTGAGTGCAAGTCGGGGACATGCACTCATTGGAAGTCCAAAGACAAAAGCAATCCAAACTTTGCATGTCTGGGACTCGCACCCAAAGCAAGAAAACATATGTTGGAACAGTTACTTGGCAGCAGAGTAGACTAAGCAACTGTGAACATTACGAGTTGGCGACTCGCACCCACAGAGGGACAGTCCATGAGAGGATGAACGCTTGGCAGGAGAGTATACCAAGTCGAATTAAATGTTGCAAGTCTGGGACCAAAATAAGAAGTTTTATGAAAGGATAACAACTCGGCAGAAGAGTGGACCCAGCAGTTATATTGCGAGTCTGGTACTCACACCCAAAATAAGAGAAGGCAACACAGTGCAATTAATCCTATACTTTGGAAAGGGAATGCGTCAAGTCGATAGGATTAATAGAAGAAGCATAAGCAGGACATTCTTGTGAACTGCCTATTGACATTTGTGGAAGCAAGTACAGGCCTGAGGGGCCTGACAAAGAGAGAAAGGGGAAAGGGCCAAGGCCCTAAGATTGGAATCCTACAGTTTTGAACATTTCTTTGTGTGTTTTCTTTGCCACGTTAATAGGAGAAAAACAGCACTTATATTCCTGTGAACTGCCTATTGATGTTTGTGGCCGCAAGTATAGGTCCGAGCGATATTATACAGAGAGAAACACTACAAGAAGGATACTAGGGAAAAGGGCCAAGGCCCTAAGATTGGAATCCTACAGTTTTGAACATTTCTTTTACTCTGCCACTTTTTGCCCAAGATATAGGGAATTTTCCACCCCTTACTTCTGTCGTTACACATCCCCGTCCTTCCTGTCCCCCGTGCCCTCAGTGTCCTAGAGAGATGATGCAACATGGCCCAGAGATATTGTGAGACAGCATTCCAAAGCATTGAACCACTTAGGGTGATTTCTTTTGTTCACGGGATGGGAATTTCAAAAGGCTGAGTAGTTGATGGGTTTTGTGTCTTGGGGGATCACTACAGGTGGGGAATGTCGCAGGCTGCCATGCGTGGAAAGTCTTCTCCTTTTATGAACTCAGTGATGGTCTCCCCATCACTGCATGCTTCCCTTCGTGCAGGAAAAGACATCTTGATAATGCAGCCCTGCATGTCAGCACCCACCTTCTTACCACACCCCCTCATCACAATAAAGTTATTTGTATTAATGTCCATTCAGATTGACAAACGTGTCTATTATTGCAGTGACTCCAAAACAAAGTCTTTGAACTTGAACTTGTCTGCCATTCCTCTTTGTGCTCTTATCGAATACCTACGTCTTAGTATGTCTTCGGAGTCCGGGGGTCAATGTGGATTCTTGGGCAGGGGTAGACCCAAGGAAACAAGTCCCTTTGTCACTTGCAACTCATGCTCAGTCATTTGGGGAGTTGGCTTTGCACCTATCTGTTGGCACCATCCTGGTCGCTTAGGCAGGGGTCTTCTTGAGATAGTCAGCCCTACAATTTGAAGTGTGATGTGTTGAGGATCCTCTAAAAGCAGTGACCATTCTGCCTTCTTCAGCAGTGACAGTGAATGTTTGGGTTTCAAGAGGCATGTGGAACTTTCCATTGATTCCTTTGTTCTTCAGAAATACAGAGTCTCCTACCTGCATCATTGCTTCACTCACTCTTCTATTTCGCTTTCTGTCTGGTTGTGCACATTGCACTGCATGACCACTCTCAGCATTATATTCAAGTTACAGTTGTGCTGGGTGCTTGACCTAAAAGAAAACCCGATGACGACACCCCAAACAAGGAATTAAGCTTTGTCCGATATTCTCCCATGAGTCAGAATATTGCTCTTTGCGGATCATCAACGCTATCCATCTGGGTCATCACAGCTATCCTCAGCACCTTATTGAGGGGAACTGGTGACCCGCAGCCATTAGGGGGTGATTCACCAATGATGGATGTTTTGGACTTGCACCTCTAGAACAGGTGACCATTATCTTTCTTCAGTGAGGTGAGTACAACATGAGTCACAAACATCTTTTCTAGTTTGGTTATTACTGCACTTGCACAGCTGGAGGTCACATCTCTACACCAGGGTAGTGGGCAAATTCGTCAATGATTACGAGAGTGTACTGACAAGTCGACAATGAGATGAAGTAGACAGTGACATGCTTTCAGGGAAAGCTGCCCCTCGTCAATGACTGAATAGGTGCTGATATGGTTGAAAGGCTGGTGGCTTGGCTCAGGATCCATCTGGATAGCACATCTAAAAGTTGATGTGACCTTCTAACTCTACCACTCCTTATTTCACTCATCTTGGACTTTTACTCCCCTTGTGTGATCTTCCCACTTTCACATCTGTTGAATATCAGTTCTCAAACTTCTCATCCCCTCTTTTGCTTTTTTTCCTTATTCTTTATCATCCCAGCTGACCTCTTCTTTCGTTCCTCGAAGACCTTGATTCTCTATTATCTTTTATTCTACCCTGCCCTTTTCCACTCTTTTTTCACAGTAACTTTAACCTCCATCTTGCCTCAACTCACGCCTCCTCCCCTTTCTATCTCTTATCAAAATTGGTTCCTCTCTAGATCTCATTTTCTCCTCTCTATCGTCCAACTCCTCTGCCTCAGCATATCCGATCTATTCTTCTGATCATTATCTCTTATCCCTTTTCACCTCTCTTTCGTCTACTTCTAATTCACCTGTTCTACTGTAAAGTTCTTGAGAAGTGATCTGCATTCCATCAACCCTTCACTCTTCCTCACCACACTTTCTTCCTCACTCCCCCAATCTCTTTCATCGCCTTTATGTCTCCAGATACCACTGCTTCCAAACTTCAATCACCTCTTCCTTCAACTCTTGAATCTCTCTGTCTCTCGCACCCATTTACCCCACATCATAAACCCTCCCAGCCTTGGCTATCCCCCAATCTCTAGTCCATTCATTCTTCCCTTCACAGGGCTGAATGTTGTTGGAAAAAGTCACACGCTAACCCTCACCATAACACGTTCTTTGATCTTCACTCTTCCTATGGCTCTCTTCTTCTATCTGCTCAAAAAAAGTACTTCTCCTCTGTCACTGTCTCTCACGGTTGGTTTCTGTGAGCATTGCCCTAAGACCATGGGGGCTGGCCTCCACGATCAGTTCAATCTGTTTTTTGGGTTTGAAGTACACCATCAACGTGTCTGCTGATGAAGCATCTTTCGTTGCTTGGAAAGCCTCCGCCTGCTGCTCCCCCACTCCTAGGGTTCGGCTTCCCGGGTCAGTGAGGGAGGCAAGGTTAGAGATGAACCTCCTAAGTTAACCACTTAGAGAAAACTCTTGGTTTCTGGATGCTTCTTGGGAGCAGCTGATGTCATGAATAAACTGACACTGTGATGGTCTGCGAGACATCATCCTTTTGAAATAAGAATCCCAAAAATTCCAGCCTCTGTTTCTTAAACTCACACTTTCTTCAATTGAGGGTGTTATTGGTCTTTCAGCTGGTTGAATACTGCTTTCAGCTGATGATGATAACCAGTGGACATTTTGTCAAAGATAAGGATGTCTTTGCCAATGGTAATTGCACAAGCACCTCCCACAATGACTCCCCTGACTCTGTTTTTAAAACCTTCAGCTGCACACGATATGTGCATCTCACGACATTTACAGAGATCCCAGTGCCGATGGGTGCAGGCATGGGAGTCTCGGAAATCATCACACCGCAGAGGGGCTGACAATGTGTTCCTCACTTGCCTCTAAGGGTGGTGATCATGAATACTTCATGTTTATCCACTGAGTTGTCAAAGTCCACATCTGCCATTTTGGCTCATTGTTTCGGGGACCACCTTCCTTTGGCGCGAGATGGTATTTTCTAGATCGACATACTTTAAGAAATGGTTGAGGTGATCGTATTTAGAACACTCAGCCCTTTAGGCTAGGTAACAGCCATTGTGTGGAAAATTCCCATCCGCATTAGCCACAGTTCCTTAGTCGTTTTGGTGTAGGACCTGCGGTTTCATGCTGTAATGGCTTGTCATGTCTGTTACCTCAGTTCTTCCAAGGATGTTTTCTCTCCACCTCATGCACTTCCATCACGGCCATGTGTTGGAATGATTCTTCTGTCTTTTCAGCACGTTTTTCTGTCAAATATGTAGGTGTGGGCTCGATCCAGCATGTGCTGGAGCAAAGGGCACGACTCCCACAGAAAGTATTCGAGTAACGCCCATGTAATAGCTGCGCATGTATCTCATCAGTTTCATCAACTAGGTTGCCTACTAGAGGCGAGGTTTGCAGTTGAGTGTGGAAGGCATCAATGGATTTGTGTGCCTCTTGCTGTGCCTGGCGTAGCTGGAACCTTTCAAAATCCAAGTTGGCCTGTGGAGTAAGGAAATCCGCCATTACGCGGTGTGCGGCACTGTACGAGTCGTTAGCTGGCGTGAACATTTTGGAAATGTTGTGCATTAGTCCACCTGCATAGAATAATAGGGATGATCTCTTCACCTTGCCATCTGGATCTTTGAATGTGGCAAAACAAATCCCAGGATTTTGAGCCACTGTGGCTGTTTTGAGCCTAATGACGAGGAGGCCTTAGTACCTCAAATTCTTGTATACGGGCTGACATTGCTGGTGTTGTGGTCACTGGTCTTGGGACTGTTACTGGAGAAGCAGGCATTGCATGTTCACCTCCATGTCTCGGGAGGATAGCTCAGGGGCAACTCGCTCGCCTTGGAAGCAAGACAACACTGGGCAACACAGGTTCAATCCCCGGGTCCACGCTTAGAAACCTCTGGGTATTAAGCGCGTTATAAATAGCCTATCATACCATATCATCCCTCCTTCGTTTGGCAGTTGTTATAAAATGGGCATCACTATATGCTGTGGGTGGCCAGGCCTCCAAGGTGTATAGAGAGTGGAGCAGGCACTATTGAAATAACTGTAGTCCACCCCATAATATGCACTGAGGCATTTCTACATATGCCGGGCATTTCTTCACCTTTTATTAACCCAGTGCCCTAGATTATGTGAACATGTCATAATGTTTTGTCCCCAAATAGTACCTGTATAGCCACAATGGGGTCATTACAAGTGTGCCAGTCCAGTAATAATGCGACCGCGACACTCCGAGTTTGCCGGTAGGGGCAGTGAACTACCAGGCGGCCTGACCTGCTGACCTGCCAGGAGTTCAGACCCTTACTGCTGGTAACAGTAAGGTTGGTTTGCTCTTAACCTGCAATGACCTCTTATGCCTTTATTTTCTCTTCTAGTCCAGATGTTTTAAATGTGTATTATGAAACCCTGCAGGTTCTATAGAATTCTTATCAAGTGCAAGTTACTGGATGTCCTCTCGATTTCTCCGGACGTCGGACCAGTGTGTGTTATAAATGTTCATGGAAAAGAATAATCAATTGTTTGGTTTACTGTAAATCTTAAAAAATATATTTTAAACGAATGATGACCTACTTGGAGTAATGTGTTAATTTGACATATTCTGGAGGAAATATGGCTTTCTTAGAACAATGTAGTAATTTGACAAATAAATAATAAGAATGGATGTTCTTCAAATATAATCATAAAAATGTATTACATATTTCAATCGGCAATTATTAGTGAAAAAGTTGGCGTTAGTGCCCACATACATGCCAATTTAACTTTGCAGCAAATGCTCTCAGTCGGGCAGCTTGTGGGTGGAGGTTTGGAGAAAGTTGGAGAGTGAGAAAAGAGTAGCGAGGAAGGTGGAGAGAGAGGAAGGAGCATGGAGGTGGCGGTGGGAGAGCAGAGGGTAAGATAAGGCAGGACTGGGTAAAGGGGGACTTGGAGGGGGTAGTAAAGACACACGCACACATGTTACATGTATATAAATTAAAGTAACTCAAAACGCCAGCCAGAGCTACTGTGACCAACAAAACAAATCAAACCGAGAAGAGAATTCAAACACGCCAACACTAATGTGCAGAACATAGGAAGACAGCCAAGAAGCAGAGATGGGCCAATAACATGCACGCCTCATGAAAGATAATATGGGTCCAGGTGTATAAGCGATGCTCAACGTGTCTGGCTTTCTTTTATTTATTTATTTTATTTATTAAAGCGTGGGCCTAGTTCGAGAGCAGAGGAGCGCTGCCCAGGGTGTGGGTAGCCAGCATTGGGCTGCCATCTTTTAACAAAAGCGCAGTCTGTGAGTTGCGGTCTGTGCCCTTTATGAATGTTAGTGGCATTCTACAAAGTTAGCACTGAGATTTGCAAACGTCATTGCAAACGTAATGCCAAAATGATTACCCATTGCAGATCACAATGGAAAGGGGCCATGTGCCCATCCCATACATTACGACACACAAATACACGTAGTGCTAATGAGTGACCAATAATGGGGGTATTGGGAGGGGCACAAGGATTTGGAGAATTATCCACTCCCAAGTTTAAGGGGCACCAATTACCTAAGTGGAAGTGGTCCATGGCAAAGCATTTGCACTCTATGGGCCTCATCACGAGTTGCGCCGGATCACGGGTTTGGCGGAACAGTTAGTGCCCATTCCCCATTGGGCTCATTCGGGAATTCCTCATTCCCCATTGGGCCCAATGGGGAAATGTCACGCTATTACCCCCGGCGGATATCCTGCCGGCTGTAATAGCACCGAAAATCGGCAAATTTGCCACGGTAGGCCATGATCTGAAGGACCCTTAAATGCGGCGGTAATAGCACTACCGCCACATTTAAGGGTTACCGCCAGACTCGTGATGAGGCCCATGGTGCTGCTGGGGTCAAAGGAGCAGGTAGAAATCCCCAGAGGCTACCTCCTTCCCTGTCAATGCCAAATGTGCCATTAAGTGTGGCTCTGCGACACCTGCCCTTTTAGCCAACACATATTTGCCTTGCTGGAACATTGTGAACCGATCCAGGTCTAGAACCAGCTAATACTGAGGGTGCCGCCTATGGTGGCCCCACCAAGGTAGCACCAGACTGACCCTACCAACAACAAACATGGCCCTGTTGCATGAAGTTGGCAAGGATAGCAAAAGCCCCTGTATTGGTCATGAGTGGGTAACCAAAAGCACCAAGGGGGGTGTACGGTCCCTTGCAGACCTTTGTCTTTGTTTGCAGTGATGCGCCCAATTAGGCGCACATGCAGAAGCCACGCCATTCATGTTTGTACTGCTTATTCTATTCCAGCTGGCCGAAACCCTTCCTAGAGGCTCAAGCGCTACCCTCATAGTTTTAGAGGTCACCACGATGCTCTCAATGGCCATTATTTCTGATCCTGAGAATAGACGGCATCATCCTGATCCTCATACCATCACCTGCTCCAGTTGATGTTCTCCCTCAGGTCGATATCTATAAACGTCACTTCCCCTTCCTGTCTTCTCTGATCAAGGATTTGCAATCCCCTCAGTCAGTTCATGGTACGTATGGATCATGACAAAGTCATATGCATCTGCGGGGGAAACCATCAGGCCATGCCATTTCAATAGCCTGTCTTCCCAATGCATACATTAAAGGGCA
The DNA here is from genome assembly GCF_040938575.1 of Ambystoma mexicanum. Classification (NCBI taxonomy): domain Eukaryota; kingdom Metazoa; phylum Chordata; class Amphibia; order Caudata; family Ambystomatidae; genus Ambystoma; species Ambystoma mexicanum. The sequence continues at coordinate 1,101,901,660 of NC_090930.1, read as the reverse complement.
ACTACCTGCCACTCTGTTTCCATGACTCCGAGAAGGGTCCTGCACTCTTTCTTTGGATGATTAAAAGATCAGAACATAAACCTATTTGAAACAGATCATGCAGAAGGTTGGCCACCGAAGAGATGATGGCAGATGCTTTCCCATTGTGTAGGCGTGGCGTTCTTTTGGAGGTTATGAAACGCAGGGGGTAAAGCTGCTAAAGCTGAGCACATCCACACCTCTGACTATTGTGCCACCTGTGCCCAGTGATAAGTGGCATAGTCTGTAACTCTTTGCCTTCGCTGCCTCCTCTTACAGAGCAGATGCTTCTCTAGCCCTATGCATCTGGCAGACCACTGCTGGTGTTACCGACTTGTCAAGGTTCTGTTGGAGGAAAGAGAATGAAGGAGAGAGTTGAACAACAAGCTTTCAGGTCCAAACACAGCCCATGTTGCCTAAGTCAACACAGTCCACAATAAATCAGCAATTCAAGCAATCTAGGGTCAGCAAACGTAGGCTAGGTCACTGCAACTGGGAGGCTCTAGAGCCTGTCCATTGTTAGCCCACAAACAGTGGTTATGATGCATGATGTTTGTGTCCTCCCAAGAGCCCTACTTACCCAGGGAAATGGGGGGGAATATGCTGTACTGAACACTCTGTCTAATCATGTCTCCCAACAAATCACTATTTACCGCTGGATTACTAAGGAAAAGAAAGAAAGAAAGAAAGAAAGAAAGAAAGAAAGAAAGAAAGAAAGAAAGAAAGAAAGAAAGAAAGAAAGAAGTATTGGTCGTGTAGGATATGTCTGTCTGCTGATACAGTTGGGCAAGAGAATTACACATCACCTCTAACTGCTTGTGTGAGTGATCTTGTTCTTAGTGCCTGTGCCTGTGCTCCCTGAGGTATAATATATTTTCAGGCCCTATTACCTTCCGCTACGAACCGCTCTCCCCTACATCACCCACTCCCCCCGCCCCCTGCTTCATTCACTCTCCATTGTTTCTATTCTCTTCCCCTTCAGTGTTTGGAGGTGAATTTATGGCTGTATAAGCATTGTACAATCACCCACCTACAAACATAATTCTCCCTTCGTAGATCCCTATGCCTGGTTGCCCAGCTGTTCGCAATGATGCGCATTTAAAGAAAATGCTTCATCTATAATAAGTATCCAGGTGTGGCTGTGTGTGCCTCATTGCACAGAGGAGCCCTGACACCATCCATAGGATTTGCACAGGACAAAGGGCTGACCTAAAAAGCTCTGCATTATGACTGGGTCCCTTCACACCGTTTTCCCGTTGCCTAGGGACATTGGTGTCTATTACAGCATAGAAAGTCCTACACCCAGCTTAACCCATGAACCTCATTTTCAAATTATAGTAAAATCAATTCTTGCCCCATTTGACTAAATTAGAAGTGCTTGCAAACAGCCTAATGCAGGGATTTTGTCATATATAAAATAGATTGGTGATAGATGTGTCAGAAGGATTACAACACTAGTTAAATATCACAACATATTTGCAAGAACAGCATAGGCTCTGAGGGCTACACTGAGTAATCTTTATGAACAAAACAAATTTCCAGAATGTGTAACAGGATACGGTCAAGACATTGCGGTCCAAGTCATTGTGGTGAAGAAAAGTTTTAGACGTAACACAGATCAAACAATTTTCGTCAGAAAACTGGCAGAACGGGGAGCAGCGCACCAATGGAATAAACGTAAGCCTGCCAAAGCAGCACACATGAATGGTTTGGCGTTCTTGAAACTGTATGGACGGTGGATCTCTATGGAGGTTGAGCAGAATGACCTTGAACCATCATCAGCCGGCAAACGTCCTGTTGAAAAAGACATCTGCTCAGGAGGTGGCAGGTCGAGCCGGGATAATATTTATCTCCCTGTTGCTCTTTATATTGTATTCTAAGCTACACGGCAATCATCTTGATAAATTCGGATTGTAAAATCCTGTCAAAGGTCCTAGCAAACAGATTAGGGAGAGTTTTATCAAAACTGATACACTTAAATCTGGCAGGATTTGTAAAGGTAAGAACTTCAGCAACAAATATGAGAAAACCTAGGTTGACATTGTCTGAATCAAGGAAGCTAGAGGTCATTGACGCAGAGAAAGCATTCGGCAGAGTGCGCTGGGATTTTCTGTTTTGGACGTTAGAAATAATTAATTTTGGTGGAGAATTTATGAGCTGGGTGACCCTACTATACACAAGGCCAACAGCGGAAGTATTAACTAATGTCACAATTTCAGCAAGGTTTGAATTACAGCACAGGACTCGTTGTCAAGGATGTCCATTATCCCCTTTGTTGTTTGTCCTGTCTTTGGAACCATTGGCTGTTGCAATCAGATTAGAGGAGAGGATAGTTGGGGTCAACTACGATGGAGTAACACAGAAAGAATGGCTCTATACCGATGATTTATTCTTGGTCTTACAGGACTTGACAGAGTCGACCCCGGCTTTAATGGATGTTATCGGGAAATATGGTATGGTTTCAAACTGTAACATCAATTGGTCGAAATCAGAAGTTTTGCCATGCTCGCAAATCAGCAAGCTTAGTTTTAACTGGGCTTGGTTTCAAATGGTGCCAAACGAGTATGAAGTATCTGGGAATATGGCTTATGGGAGATGTGAGCCATATGATGGACTTGAACTTAAGATTTGCAACCGAGAAAATGTCTGCAGATTTGGAGCGATGGGAATCATCAAAACTATTAATGTTGGGCAAAGTGACTGCCCTGAAAATTAAAGCAGCACCAAAGATGATTTATGTTATGAGCACGACTCCCCTTCCTCGAAGTAAACGGATGATGAAAAAGCTGGATAGAATGCTTCAATCATTTCTGATGGAAAACAAGGGACCGAGATTGAAACTTTGGAAATTACAGCTCCTGAATGAAGGTGGGGGACTAAGCATCCCAGACTTTACAAGATATCACCAGGCATTTGCAAAAGAGCCATTTGACGACTGGTCGACTGCAAAAACGAGTGTGCTTGTCCACTGAGGCCATCGGCTTTCCTTTCCACCACAAGTCAAGGATGGGGTGAGAAATCACTTTTGACTGAACATTTAAGGTCTGCTTAGATGGATATTGCAAGGTCTTTAAACATTGAACAGGGCTTGGTGGGCTCTTTTTCTTTATGGCTCAATCCCTCAATTACAATCGACAACAAACCCCTGTTTTGGTCAAATTGGCATTTGGAAGGTGTAAGAAAAATTGATGATCTATTTGAAGGATGGTTCTGGCTCTCCTTCCAGGCCTTGAAGGACATATATGGACTTGAGGTTAGTTCATTTGGACAGTATCGCGCGCTCAAAGCTACTGTCATGATGCATGCCTCCAGTCTTCAGGGCCAGGCCAGCCTTCCCCAGTTGCAGGCTTCCACTGGGACCTTTAAGGCCACAAAACCTTTTCAGAGGCCTTCCTTGAGCCAGTCCTGGCGCCTTTGGCGGCAGGCTCATATTATTTGATCATGTGGATGAGGATTCAGTGAATATGGGGGGACACATAGCCCAGTCCTGGGGAACTGAGCTATGCAGTCTAGTTTCCAGGGAGTGGCTGTGCTTGGGTCTACTTTACCTGGGACTATTTGACCAGGGCTATATAAACCACACCCAAGGAAAAGAACACGCTTCACATTTTTCTGCACTCCTGCAGCGTAATGCTCATCATGCCTGCTCAGCTTCTGCTTACCTGGACTTCAGCCACGCCTCGGGAACCACGGACCATCAGCACCTGTCGGAGAAAGTAAAGAGAAAACAAGAAGAAGAACAGCGGTTGAGTTCTTACCTGAGAGAAGCAGTCTTCCAGCTCCATCCAAACGGCTTTCTCTTCCGCCGCTCCTGGGAACCGCCACAGCTGCTGAAACGACACAAGAAGGGAGAACGAATACTTACCCGGAGGCGACAGTCATCTCAGTATTCCATCAAAGCGGCTCACCCGATCGCATCTCCGGAGCCTCACCACACCTGCAGAGGAAGGGAAAAGAGACACCAGGTTACTCGCGCATTAGAAATATCTATTTTAAAATACATCTCAACACCGCGCTTTTGCGCTAACACTCAACTGCATAAATACTGCTCAGCGTCGCAGTGAGGAGCCAATTCCTTCATCTGGCAACCAATTGGTACAGGGACTTACCCACGGAGTCAAAGCTGGTCTGGATTCCTCTACAGGCCGCAGGATCAGTGACGGAACTAGATCCAGTGAAAGTGCCTAAGAACATTAAAGCGCCCCTGCATTCAGATGCAGGATGGAAAGCCCATTGTTAAAATACTTAAGGTCAGACATAAGCACAGAGGGAAGTGGTTGGAGGTTTAAGGGAGGTGGGAGTCTTACCCACCTTGCGCAGCAAGTTAACATCTCCGTTCATCATTCTAGGGGAACACCCAAGGGTGAGAGAAGTAGTGAAACAGGAAGCAGGAAGAGACGCACGCATACGTTCATAGCTCAGCTTCGTGGGATGCCCCCGTGGAGATCAGGTGAGCGTAACAGCTACTATACCTTTCATGGAGCTCAGTGGCTCTGATCTAATGATCACCATTGCCCGCGTGGGGAGCCAGGAGCATATGGCGTCCGTGATGTACAAACACCCGAGTAATGATTCAAAGGGAAATACAAAACTCCTGGTTTCTTGGACAAATACCCTTCAGGAGGAGATGACAGCATCGAGATGGTAGGCACTATGTGGAAATATTGCCTGAATATCAATCAATATAGGGGAGAGGGCAAAACAGGTGAAGTAGGTGAACAGAGTATTTTGGACACCAGAACGTGTGTGTAATCAAGGCCTGAGTCTTTTGGATGCCTGTTGGGGATGCTATCAAATGAGAGGAACACTAGAACATAGGATGTGGGATTGCTATAAGGTTAAATCTATTATGAGCAATATAACAAGGGTGATGAATAAAGTCCTAAGAATGGACAGGGAATACGATTTTGGAACTTTGATCCTAGATGAAGATGCAGATCTGCAGCAACTGTCATAATATCAAATAACTTGGATTTTGAGAGCTTCAATGATTGCAAAAAGAATCATTATACGAAAATGGAAATCTGCAAATTTCCCGACTAAGGATGTGCGGTTGGAGAAAATGTACACTATGTGTAATTTTAAGAGAACTGTTATGAGTTCGCAAATGAAAAGCAAAACTATTGATAGTATATGGATCAGTTATTTGGAATGTGACTAATAGTGATTTGAAGTCTGGAGTGGTGCCAAAGGAACCTGGAAGACAAGATAAATTATAAATACATTTTTTTTCTCACCTTGACCGCAGTTCAGTCCTAAAATTCTTGTTGCTTAAATGGAAAGGGGGAGAGTTAGGTTATTTTCAAAGTTTCTTCGTTTTTCAAAATGTTTGTAAAATATTTGATTGTTTAAAATGGATTGAAAATGTATATGCATATGTATTTGCTAAGACCATAAATTTGAATAAAAACATATAGTATTGCACTTTTTCACTCCCCCCGTAAGGCCAAAATATGGGAATTATGACTGCAGACTATGTTTACTTGCATTGTGTCATTCGAGCAGTGGTGGGCTTTGAGGACTGTGAACCTTCAAGGGCATGAATGGCGATAGGATAGCAAAGTTTGAAGCATGAAAATTAGAACATTGCTGTGGAAGTGTTTGAGAGATTTCAGTAGGCAAAACTGCGGCAATGGCTGCTCGGATTAAGAAGAGGAAAAATATCTGGCCAATGACATGGTCCGTGGAGGACATTCAGCATCTGAGGTTTGTCTTGTTCACGCATGCTTGCAGCAAGTTGTTTCATTGTTGTTGGTGGATGTTGCACCAAAGATGAAATTGTAAAATTGATGTTAAACTTTGCTTTCTGCTCGAGCCATCCTGAGGCATAATAGGGCAGCAAAGCAGAGCTATCATCTTCCCTTTGCTTTCCTCCTCCGTTTTAGGAGAGCACTTTGTTTTACACCTGCCGGATATTTTCATGTAGTCGTAAAACAAATGGATTCCAATGGAATATGCCTCACATTAGCACATAAGCACATGCTAATGAGCAGATGGATTCCATCGGAATCAATTATAAACGCCACCCTCAAAGCGTATTTGCAGGCAGTGTTTTAGTTCTCTCAAAGCGTAGAGTAAAATTGAAGAGCAGCAGCAAGTTCACCTTGACATACACTTTACTTTTACACTCCACTTTGAGAGTGTTGGAAATTGCATAGAGGGGACCAGTAACACAAAAGTGTAAGCGTTGGTGGTCCCCTGCATGCAATTACCATTTTGAACAAGGACACATGCCCGTAACCATAGTCTGCAGTCATCATTCCACTATTTCCATGCTACAAGCAGGGATGTCATTTCACCAAAATGCCAGGGGTAGCGCAAGTGACATCACACGACCCTTGACCTCTGATGACATCACAGGAAGTGATGTCATTTGACCCCACCCTGAAGTGATATCGCGGAAAGCGATGGAACTCAACCTTTCACCCCTTGACAAAAGAGGAAGTGGCATCACATAGCATTGTCCCTAAGTACACTACGAAAAATATGTTTACGATATCACTATAATGTGATGTACATTTCATACAAGAATGGATCGCCATATGTATCATTAGGATCAGTGCGTATAGACCCATATTACCAAATTACTGTGAATGCAAGCAGGCATCCATGGCCAAATGATAAAGATGTGTTATTATACAGCACTTACGCTTAAGCCCTTTATATAGAAAAAGTATACACCAATATCACCCAACCTGTGTAGGTACTCATTTATCGACTTCAGAAGGATGAAAGGCTGAGTTGAGGTGTTTAAGAACAGACTAAATCAGTGACTCACCCCCTGAAGTGTGCCTGAAATAAACCTTTAATGAGTCTAGAAATTATTGTATAGAATTTCAGAAAGACACATTATTTGGTATTCCTATTCTTTCTTATTTAGGGACAGTGCTGAAAGTGTTAGACTTGTGGCACCCCTGTTCTTATTTGTTTTTCTTTTTTTTAAGATGCCTGAACAAGAAAGCCAGCCACTCCAGAAGTAAAGAGCCACATGGTGCTGGCCACAGCTCAGGAGCTTGCATTACAAACAAAACAAAAACAAAAAGACACTTTTTCTTGTTTTTGTTTTTTTAGGGGTAGCAAGGGAGACCACAGTGGTACCAAGGGAGACCTCGGAGGTTGCAGTTGTGACCTCTGGCGACCCCTAAATGACATCCCTGGCTACAAAAATTGGTTAGAACTGGCGGCCGTGCTTTCTCAGTAGCAGCTGCTGAACTGTGGAACGCTCTGCCACGGGCAGTTGGAGTCACAGAGAATCATCCTATGTTCAGGCACGCCCTAAAAACTCTTTTATTTTAGTTGCCTGGTGACACAGCCAGTTCTTGTTGGTTTATCAGCGAGAATATGCCTTAGGCGAACATGCACTTTCGTTATTTGACAGCGTAACAAAATGGCCCCCATGGAGACAAGGGAACAAACTGAACCTTTCCATCTGCGGGGAGGTAAACTGCACTAAAAAGAATATCTACAAACTAAGATCACTCCAGATTCCAATCCCCCATCCTAAATGGATGAAGCTGATTGGCCTACGAAATAATTTCTTTTGTGGTCGAGGCCATGTGACTACAAACCCTGCCAAGGCCTCAGGAAGAGGGAGGATTTAAGCTGCCAAACCTAAAGTGGTATCATCAATTTTGCAGCAGGCATCCACCTGCAAGAAGGTGGATAGAGTAGATCCAGGCAGGGCCCTCTTGGATAGGTATGTGATGAGAGGTGTGAACCCAAAGGGAATCCTGTACTCTCAAATGTCACCCAGCCAATGATTGCACCTGGAAACTATATACTGTGCAAGAGACAATGGCAACCCTTGAAGAGAACTCTACATCTATATTGGTCCTCCAGCATTGGAGCCCGAAGTGCTGAGTAATCCTTATATCAAACTGAGTGATGTCACTACATAAAGCATGACATCAGACCTACCCCAAGGCCCTAGAACTAGTACCTAGGTGGGGGCAAATCCTATCCAGACCTTCCAAGACAACTAGGACAGAGGAGGGGGGGACTACACACTGGCACATTCTAGACAACTAAAAACAGAAAGATCCAACAACTATTGGAGGCCATCTATCAATTCCAGTAGATGACAAGACCAAGATCTTAAAGCACTAGGTCCACCATGAGGCAAAGAAGTGTTTAGAGACACCTGATCCCCCTACAACTGCGAGACACCTTTGTTGGATGCTATCCTGGGTTTGTACCCCTATAATCCTCACTAAGGAACTGTAGGATCTAGGGAGCCATTAGAATTTTCCAATTTGTAACTCTGTTGCACAGAGGAATTTCTAATTCACTATTTCTACAGGTGTGCGACTTCCTCTTATGTGTAAATAATGTATATAAGAACTCTACATTTTGGTTTCAGGTGTTCTGCTCTGCTCTCTTTGAGCAACTGTATTCTGCCTCCTCTGAAAGGAGAGATTTTAGGCACATGGAAAGACTGTCTTAAGATGGCTACTTGGTTAGATCATCTTAAACAGCTTGCAACGATGAAAATATACTCTTACAAACAGAGTAAAATAAATGAGTATGAGGGAATTCAGAACATTTGCAGCATCGATTAATGTGAAAGTGACCATAGGTGAGACAGGGGTGTCCTGGTCCCAGTTGCGCCCCACTCTTCATCCATCTCTGTTTGACCCTCTGGTGTTACTTCAAATTGCCTCTTTCTGTTTCATTTGTTTCAGAGTCAAATTAATCTAACGGTTATGCTCCAGGTGTGTGATATTAAATGTTGACCTGCACAGATGTCGTGTCTTGTTTATACACACAATAAACGCTTAACTGAACTTTATTCAATCCTTTTGACATCTTTTAATGGTATCCCACTTGTGATATGAAAGCTGTTCTTATATCTAAACAGTGTGCATTATTTGAAGTTGTCAACTCTGTTTGAAGATTTGCTCAAAGAAAGACTGTTGAAGCATCTCAAATCAATATCATTGAGGACGCTTTGGAAGAACAACTATGGTACAGGAAGAAATGGGAAAGAGAATTGGATTGGCAAATCCCCATGGAACAATAGTGATGGCATCCAGTGGCAAGATTGTCCTGTCGTGGTGTATTCGAACGAGAGAAAACACATAGCTGCTAGCCTTTGGATGGTATCTTTTCCCTGCTTGGTGGGCAACAAGGTTTGTGGGAATGCAACATGGTTTCAAGAGATGTATGGTTCACACTTCCGACATTGTCCAGTGACACAATTCTTTTTGGATATCTCAGGGAATCACTGAATATCATCTAGTCTGAATTTTTTCGATTTAATTGGCTTGCTTTGCGGAGGCGGGTGCCTCCAATGCCAGTGCAGTGCAATTCAATGCAGTTGTTTCGGGAGCCTGAGCTGAGCGGCGCTGGAGGATGCCATTTTGGCTCTAGAAATATCAAATCTGGCCCCATTGTAAGAAAGTGGGGCTGCCAACATTGCGCTTTGCCTGAGTAGCATAAATCCTTGCACCGGTCGGGTGGGCATCTTTGCCACTTTTTGGTGGATGCACCATTACGAGCGCTGCATTGAAGATGCACGCTATCCACAAGGTTTATCATGTTCCGATTGTGGGTCACAGCTATGTTGATGTGGTTCTGATGGGTCTGCTAGCGTGGCTGCAGGAATAGCTCTGTTTGCCTCCACAAACTCTTCTTTGTGCCCGCCATGAGACTAGGCGTGTGGTTGAACGTATCCTAGATACTTGCTGCACCTTTCCTCTTTTTTTTCTCCATATTTTTTTCATGTATAAAAGGATTTGCTGTCCTTATTTAGAAACTCTACCTTTTTCTGTTCATCGGGAGTCCCCATATGTTTTTGCTGAAGGCTGTTTTTAGGGTATTTTCCCCCAAGAAAACATAAAAGTGGCATTAGGTTGCAATCGGTTCCTGAGAAAGGTTATGCTGGTTTAGATAAATGCTTCATCTGTGCTTCTTTTTGTTCTGAGCCGCGTGTGGCTCAAAATATCACTATGAAGCTCATTTAAAAAAAAAAAGCATAAATCATATTGAAGTGACGATTTACGTTTGCACTTACATGCAAACAGGTTGCCTTTGGCTAAATTTCTTCATATGATTATTGTTATTATTATTATTATTATTATTATTATTATTATTATTATTATTATTATTATTATTATGGTATTTATTGAGCATGGACCAAGCTTTCAGGAAGCAATTGCTTGCTTTGGAAGCAAGGACGTGTCCTCCCCCCTATCACCTTTAGTGATAGGGGGAAGGACACGGTGTGGGGAGCATAGATATAAGGGGGAGAAGTCAACAAACAGGAAGGAGGGGGGAAAGCAATTTGGCAGCAGGTTATATACAAGAAACCAGGGGGGAAACAGGGATCACTCTGTCTCAGGTTGGGTCGGGAGTGGAGGATGTGTGCACCTAGGTGTTAGGGAGGAGCAATTCACAGAGGAGTAGGATTTTGAGCTCTTTACTGAAATGCAGAAGTCATGGGGCGAGTCTGATGTTGATGTGGAGGAGATTCCAGCATCTGGGGGCATTGACAGAGAAGGCCTAGCTTCTGGTTCTTTCCTCGCTGCACCGGCAGAGTTCAACTCTGCCCATGTCCTCACTTCTGGTGGATCGTACCCCTCTGGAGATGATGAGTTTCTCCGTAAGGTAGCTTGGAGACTTCAGGACAACAGCCTTGTCGATGATGCAGTAGGATTTGAAGATGATATGTGCTTGTGGGAATAACTGAATGGGCCACATGACTCAGAATCATGCAGACCCTACAAGTTACCAGAGGAAATATGAAGAAACTTGTACTCAGGCCTTTTGTTTTTACAAACATCTCACTTCAAGATGGAGCTAATGAAACTCCCCAAGAAAATAAGTAGTTTGGTTAGTTTGTTACCACTGTTATTAATTTAGCTACAGATTGGAGTACATCCTTTTTTGAGTAGACTTGTGAAGACCGATCACTAAATCTGCTCCTTTTCTTGGAGACTTAAAAGCACTGAGTTAGAGGGCGTTGATCCATCAGTCTGCCCCTGTTTCTACGGCTGACAGAAAAGGTTGTGCTCTTTTCACCTCAATTAATACACATTAACAAGGAATATTCAAAATCTTCATTATTACCCTTGGTTAAATACTATCAAGCCAAAGTTCTACAAGCGTTAACCTATGGTTCAGAAATTATTCATATGGAAGAATCATCCAAATTGGATAGAGTAGAGGCTCTCTTATGGAAGCATGTTTTGGGTCTCTGCAAATATATGCCTATATCATTTATAAGATATGAGTTCGGACTTGTTTCCATTAGAGCAATAGTAAATTGCAAATCCTTGTTAGTATATTTTAGGATCTTTGCTCCTCTACAGAATTCACTATTTACTGATATTAAGCTTGCCCTTGATAATTCCATCTCCAACTCAGCAAAGACCTGGGCAATCAAATGGTGAGAACTACTTAGAAATGCTGACATTGGCTTGGCTGAGTGCTTGGAAAATCTTGGTTTGGCCAAGAGGAAGTTCTTGTTGGCTGATTGGTGCAGTCGAATGTCTATATATAGTTTGTTTACACAACTGGATAAAGAGGAAAAGGCGCTGGGTCTTCTTCCCACCTCCCTAGGGATTTATGGTGAAAGCTATTAATGAATATTTGGTTTAGTATGTTTACAACACAAGAAATTCTGGGTGCACAAAGGAATATCCCCAGAATGCAGAGGTGCTGTAGACTGCGTGAATTGGGATTAAAAACTCTGCAGCACTTGATTTTACAATGGCATTGTCTGATAAATGAAAGAGTGAAATATTTTAAATATTTGGTGTATGTTCATTTCTAAAATAATTTCAGGGGAAGATTTCTGGATGAGAATGTTATCAGGCTCTCAAACAGGGCTAATGCTGCCAGCTATACATTTGGTATTGTTTGTATATTCGTGACCAGAATTCTGTATTAAGATGAGTTTTGTAGATTTTGTATTGATATTGAATTAATTTGTTTTTTTTTCCCTTGAAATGTAATATTTCCTGCTTTCTTTCTTTCTCTTATTTTTAACTTTTCTACAGTTGTGTAAGGCTTGTATTGAAACCAATTCACAATAAATAAATACAATAAACCATTTCAGAAATCCACCCTGTATTGCACCAATGATTGAAGAACGCTCGGAAGCGCTTCCTAAAGCAGAGAGGATGTTATGGATGTGAGTTCTCCTGAATGGTATCTTCAACGTAAGAAATCAGACTTAACTTGTACTGGTTAATCTGATAAAGAGCAGCAACAAGCGAAAAACACAGCATAAAACTCACGAGTTACTAATTCTTCTTTGAATCAATTAACTTTGTAAAATCGCACTAATTCTTGCAACATTCTGTGGTATAATTAATCTAAAAAAACATCCAGCAGCAAAAATATACAGCCAATTTTAAAGTAAATTAATCACCACAGCAGGGACATAAGCATTGTCCATGTAATATGGGATTCGGCTGTATGTTGGAATTTTATAACTGTTCAATAAATCTATTTAGTGATGATGGCAATTTTTTAAATGAGGACCATTAAAACATTGGTTAAGATAAAAAGGACGGTCTAGACATCTGCTTCTGAAGCTGGCACGGTATTTGTGGTGTAGCCAGATCTGGAAAAGACCCGGGGCTATGCTAATGTCGGAACTGTCAGGACTGGGGGCTAGCTAGCCTTTTGGTTGTAGCTACTGAGATTCTATCTGGGGCTACAACCAAAAGACCAGGCGATATAGCACTCTTAGCCCCCCCCGCCTAGCAATGCCACAGAATGTCACGGTTTGGTTTTGAGATGCACCTGTTTTGAAGTGGCTTTACCATGCGAAGGGAGATAGCGAAATATTTTTGTGCGGTTGGAGTTCAATTAGCACCCAGGATGTGATGCTCAGCCAATCAATCTGCCCCGAACGTAGGTTGTATTAACTGGTACATACATACCAGCATTCTGAGCAGCCATACAGCTGTGTATCCCATACTGTAATGGCCACCATTCTCCCCTTGCCTCGGCAGCTCCCAGCCTCATTGCCTCAACGCCCACCCTTCATCGTCACAGTACTTACCTCATAAGGCCCCGCCACCGATACAGGACCTTCTTTATTTCTTTTCTTCATTTAACTCCTCCCCCCACCCATTACTCCAGTTCCAATCCTTTCCTTTCTTCCGGGTGCGGGGCACCGGGGAGCTACGTATGCTGGCCCCTTGGCGGTCCTGTTTGCGGGGCTTCTGTGACCTTCAGGCGGCGGCGTGCTTCCGGCTTCCCTGTAGGGGTTGGGTGCCGGTGGAGTGGGAGCCATCTCTCCTGGACTGATGTGGGGCATTGGGGTCTGGCGAGGAGGGCGTTGCAGCCCCAGGTCTAACGAGACCAGGATTATGGTAAGGGGCTAGCTGCCATCACCATGGCTCTTGTTGATAGCGGCACGCAGCCTTTTCACTTTTATGTTTATTGAGTTGCTAGAGTAGCTCCAACACCTCTTTTTGTGTGTTTAGGAACTTGGGGTTTCACCCTAAGTTATCCAGGGTTATCCAGACGTGGACCCCTTGCTCACTGTGCTTAGAGAGGCAGAGCTTCACCTCACTCAGAAGGAAAGCTCAGGGGCAATGTACTTGCCTTGGAAGCAAGACGACACAGCACCACAGGTTGAATCCCTGGGTCTGCGCTTAGAAACCTCTAGGTATTTAGCACGTTATAAATAACCTATCACATCATATCATCATATCACTGATGATGCCTGTCTAGGCCGGAACATGTGTCTGGAATTGCTGTTGGTTCTCTTGTTCAGACGAGAATTGCCAAATATTTCAGTGCTGGACTGCCTAAGTGGGTGGGACAAAGACTGATATGTAAATGGATATTTCTCCTCTGTGAAAGGTACAGTGAACTAAAATGTGGTTGCAGACCTTCCCGAGTGGGCACCTCCCCAAAGAACAGGTTATTTGGCCATATTCGTTCTCGGTAGAGGGGCTCCCAGACAGGGGTCAAGTCCTAAAAATTAAAGTGGGGGGGCTCGTCAACAAATGCAATGGGATGTGACGTTGCCATAAATGAGCATATCAAGGGAAAATATTCACATTTCATTAAATTGGCTTTGCTTAACCACCCAAACTGCAAAGGACGAATAGCATTTGCCTTTCATAAAATCAACACACACACCAAACCAATGGAGGATATTTTCTTTTAATAGTGTTTTGGAAAATGTCAAAAGGTGTGCATGTTTTAAACTCCAAGAACCAATACAAATGTTTTCCCTGGAACTTGCAGCACCAAAATGAGACATTTCACCTTTAGTTTGTTATTTTTCATCAGGTAATATGGTGCAGTGGTGAAGTATCCGGCCGAGGTTGACTTTCATTTATAAATTCAAAGAGAAAATTCAGTGTTTCTCATTTTAGCTGGGGTGAGGGGGCTGAGTCCACCCTCTGAAAAAAGGGGGTGGACTCCGTCCACCTGCGTGTACCCTTGACTCGAGCCCTGCTCCCAGACCTCTTTTTGTATGTTTATTGAGTTGATGCTTGTGCACATAGGCTCCTGGGGCGGGTTTGGACTGCATCCTGTTGCCTCAGAGTGCCTTAATTGGCTGGTCTCCCGTATTGGTGCAGGTCCTCTAGGCCACCGCCCCTGCACACCCGCCCTCTGGCAGGGGTATTTCAGGTGGGGCCTCTGGTTCAGTGTATCCCTGCTGTGCTTTCTTCCTGTACTATGGGGAAGCACGCCAGAAAGCTGAGGCACCTTGTGGTGTCCCCATCTTCATCTTCCTCTGGCCATTCCGGTCGCCATCATTCTAGGAAGATGAAGAAGTCCAGGCATGTTTCCTTGCCTAGAAAAGTATTTAAGAAATTGCTCCTTCAATTCAAATATGCATGTAGGCACCAGAGATTGTCATCGTCTTCATCCTCCTCCTCCTCTGAGGTCGAGTTTTCCTCCAAAGGGTCCTGGTCCTCGTCAGCTGAAGCTGGTGGAAATACCTGGACAGGGATGAGGTGGAAGAAGTGCTGTTTCAAGTATGGGACAATATTGGATTTTCAGAGCCCTTGGCCCAGGGTGAAGGGGCAGAACCCACCATTCGGCAGTGCAAACACATCCCTCGAATGGGGTTGTCTTTGGTCTCGAATATCCTTTCTATCGTTCTGTGAGAATGCCGTGATCCATAAAGGATTGCCATGCCCCGTTAAATGGCCAAACTCTACCCTCTTAAGGGGAGTGAGAAGTTGCTTTCAGACATGGTTGAGGAGGAGGATATTCTTGCCAATCAAGTGGGTCGCTCCTCTATGTCAGCCGAGGAGGCAGCAGTGAGATATCCGGTGGACTGTACGCTGAACTTCAGTCTGAATGTTTATGCAGGTGCTCATTTGGTCCTCAGGGCCAATGTCTACAGTCTCTACCCTGCAGAAAACAGTGTTGGGTCAGTTTAAGAAATTGAGACATGCAGTGGGAGGGGTTCCTGGCTTTGCTCCTCTATTGGCAGATATAAAACAGCAAGTGGAACTCTTGTCTGATCTGGTTTATGATGAGGTCAGTGGATCGGCCATGGCCAAGGGTGCTGATGTGTTGGCACGGAGACATGTTCATTTGCGCGACTGGAAGAACAAAGGCTCTCAGAAGGCGGCTGCCCTTAAACTTCTCTTTGAAGGTTCCAAAATCTTTGGTGACTCCCTTGAGGATAAGATACAGAAGGTGTTTCAGGCCGATAAACATGCAGATAAACTGAGACGGAAAACAACGTCTACCAAGACATCCTCTTCTGGAGCAAGAGTCAAGGCTGGACAGTCTTTCTCTGGTTCCTTCTCGCTGTATTTTCGGAAGGTCAGAGGGGTCCATGGTCCTCCTTCTTCTTCTCAGCTAGGCCCGATTTAGAAGTCCTGATGGTGTGGTGGGACCGGTGGGCAGTCGTCTCAGAGGTTTTTTCCAGTATGGGCCTAGTGGTGCTCAGATTATTGGGGTCTGATCACTGCTCGATAGGGTTATCGTGTGGATTTTCTGTTGACCCCTGTCCAGGCTTGTTTGGTACAGACTGCTGTAGAAAAGAAATTGGCAATGGTATCGGCTCTGTCAGAATTGTTGCTCAAGGAGGCGGTCATTCCTCTTCCTCTTCACCAGCAGGGTCGGGGCTTTTATTCAAGGGTGTTTCTGCTGCCCAATCCTTCGGGGACATTTTTGTCTCATCCTGGATTTCAAGACTCTGAACTGTTTTGTATGGAAGGAGTGGTTCAAAATGGAGACTTTGCAGAACATTCTGATGTTGCACCGAGGGGACTGGATGGCGTCCCTGGATCTCTAGGATGCCTATTACCACGTGTCTCTTCTGCCTTGCCATATGAGGTTCTTCCGGTTTGCTGTGGGCACTCAGCATTTTTAGTTCAGAGTGCTCCCGTTTGGGTTGCAATCTGCCCCCAGGGTATTCTCCAAGCTGGTGGCTCCCCTGGTGGTGCACCTCCACCTGGGGGGCATCCAGATTTTTCCCTACCTGGACGATTGGTTAATCAAGGTGGACATCCGGCAGATGGTCCTGGCACATTTCCAGTTGATCGGCCAGGCATTGCGAGATTGGGGGTTTCTGGTAAATTGGCAGAAGTCCCTCCTAGAGCTCTCCCAGAATCGGGTGTTCATCTGTGCTCAGATCTGTACCAGGTTGGGGCAGGCTTTTCTGTCTCCGAAAACGGTCCAGCGTCTGCTGTCTGTCCTGGACAGGATTCTCGGGAAGTGAGAGGGTCGAGGATCGCCTGTTGCTCATGCTGCAGGGGCACATGGCCTCTTGTGTATTTCTAATCCCTTGGGCTCGTCTTCATTTGCATCCCCAGGTGTCTTGCCTACTGGCCCACTCGCTCCCAGCATCTCTGGCATTCGACTGCCATGATTCCGGTGTCACAGGATCTGAGAACTGGCTTACTGTGGTGGTTGCAGGTTCCAAATCTCTAGGCAGGGGTGGGCCTGGTTTGGCCCATACAGACTATTCTTACTACAGACGCGAGCGGGTGGGGTTGGGGTGCCACAATGGGTGTCCTCTCAGCTCATGGTTTGTGGGCTCCGGAGGATCTTCATCGGTCCTCCAACTGGACAGAGTTGTGTGCCATTCTCAGGGCTCTGTTGTTTTTCGAGAAGTTCCTGAAGAGTCAAGCGGTGGTGGTCCGGACAGACAATACCACGTCTTTTGCCTATGTCAACCACTAGGGTGGGTTTGGTCGCTCCTTGAATGCTCTGCCTGCCCAGATTGCGGCATTCGTGGGAGTTACACCTGCTATCCCTTAGGGCCGCACATGTCAGAGGGGTGCACAATTTCCAGGCGGACCGGCTCAGGCGTAATTTCCCCTCCTCGATGGAATTGGTTCTGTCGGACCGGGTGTCTGCAATAGGTTCGGGTACCCAATGCTGGATCTCTTTGCTTCTCAGGTCTCAGCAAAAATCCCTCTCTTCTACTCCCGATTTCTGACCAGGGTACATGGGGTGTGGATGCCCTGAATAGTGCATGGCCTCAGGGTCTTCTTTATGTGTTTCCTCCTCTTCCCCTCCTTCGCTGGGTGGCTCTGGGCATCAGGGGAAGTGGGGTACCAGTGCTGTTGGTAGCTCCTTATTGGCCTTGGTACAGCTGGTTTCCCCTCCCTTCTGGAACTTCATCCCAGGCTCTTTGGTTGATTCCGAGGTGGCCTTGCCCCTGCAGGGGTGTTTGAGGTTTAAGGTCAGACAGATTAAATGGGCAGTATGGCGTTTGCATGGTCCCAGTTCATAGACCAAGGTTTCTCTGGTTCTGTGGTGGACTCGAGCCTTAAGGCTCGGAGGCCTTCAACTCACTCTGAAAGCCTGTCAGAGTCATTGGGATCGTTTAGGGCTTGGTGTTATCACTCTGGGACCCCCCCTCCAGTGTGGGTTGCCGGCGGTTCACCAGTTTCTCCGGCAGGGTTTTGACAAAGGCCTGGATGTCTCCACTCTTTGCTTCCAATTGGCCTCCATCAAAGTCCTCTTGATGGGTTCTGATGGCCATCTGGAATGTGAGGTCTTGGTAGGGAAGTTTCTACAGGGTCTCTCTATCTCCAGTCCGTGTGCCTACAAGGGCATGCTGCCCTGGGATCTTCCTCTTGTCTTATGGGCCCTTTAAGGGCCTCCCTTTGAGCCCCTGTCTGAGATTGATCTCACTCACCTCATGTTGAAAAATGCTTTCCTGATAGAGATTACGTCTGCCCGTAGGTTGGTGGAAATCAGAGCTTTGTTATGTCGGGCCCCTTTTTTAAGAATTATTCCTGACTCTGTTGTGTTGAGATGTAACCATACGTTTTTGCCCATGGTCGTGTCTAGGTTTCACATGTCGCAGGATCTGGTTCTTCCAATGTTTTTTCAGGACCCACAGACGCCAGAGGAGGTGGTCGGCATTCCATTAATGTGTGGCGGTCGGCTCTGGAGTACTTGGCTCGGACTGCCCCGTGTCGGCAGTCTGATAACCTCTTGGTTACTTTTGGCACTGCAGGTGCTGGACGTAAGACCTCTGTGGTTTCCATTAGCAGCTGGATCTGTATGGTAATTTTCATGGCGTATGTGGCTTCTGGTTTGCCTGTGCCTGACCATGTTCAGGGACGTTCTACGAAGGGGTATGTGGCTTCCTGGTAAGATGTGCAAGGGAGTTTCCCTGCAGGAATTGTTAAAGGCTCCTACCTAGGCTGATCAGAATATCTGTATCACCCACTATCATTTGAATGTCTCCCACTCCACTGATGGGTCTTTGGGGTTGGAGTTTTGTCTGTTGGTATGTAAGTTCGGGGTCATTAAAGTTGTGCTTTTTGTTACTGCACTTCTGACTTTGTGTGTCTCTTTGGGACCTCTCCTCATTACTGCTTTGGTATTTCTCATGAGGGAAGTACTGGGACGAGGAACAGTGGACGTGGAGGTAATGCTCTGATTACTTACTGGTAATCTTCATTACTCATAGTCCTGCTCTTCCTCGTTACAGTATTAGATGATCCTCCTCTGCCTCCATGAGGGGAGAGTCCCATGCTCTGGCTTGGTTATAATGAACTGGAGTACTGGGTGCTTGGAGGAGTTACATGAAGAAAAGAAATAAAGAATATTCTGTATCGGAGGCTGGCCTCATGAGGTAAGTACTGTGACGAGGAAGAGTGGGACTGGGAGTAATGGAAATTACTGGTAAGTAATCAGAGCATTAGCACATGCAAATAAAAAAAAGCTATTTTCTATCCCCCCCAAAAAGCAAAAAAAGTATGTATTTACGAATCAGGAACACTGCGCCTCTTCGCCAGAACCTGTTTGCAGTGTTGTCTACACCAGCCTGTTCCTGCTGCTGGAGGTCATTTTTGTATGCAGCCGCGCTTTGCATTGCTGGTTCTAACAACGGTATTAGCTTTCAGGGCGAGCTGACCCTGTCGATTAATGGTTCCACCGCCTGCATTAATGGACACTCGCTTTGCTCTGGTCCTTAACTGGGGCGGTGGGCCATCACCGACAGGGTACACCTATGACGACTCATTGCAAAACATTACTGGTGTGGAAGCGGGAGGGAGATTTTAGTCAAAAAGACTGCAGTGTAGGTCGTGTAGTGAAATTTCGGGGCAAGGGGGCTAGAGAACGGCCATGCCAGGGCATGGGTGTTCATGTCAGAAGTTAGGCATTAGTGTCCCTGATCAGCATTATGAATGTCAACCTTATCATACAGAACCTGAAATAAGGAGTGTGGCAGAGAGCACTCCTGTCGGGCAAGAGGATCAGAAAAAGTGTGTCTTGTATTATCAATTTAAATAGTAATGGAAGTTGGCAATTGGTGCCAAAGGCGCTACAGGATTGGCCAGAGGCAGAGCTGTTGTGCAGCATAACTCCCTCCCTCGGGTAACGATGGCCCAATGTTACCAGCCACGGTCACATGCCAAGCGTGTTCAGCTCTTCCCACTATAAATGCCAAGACAGAAGAGACTCCGTTTTATCTCTGTAGTCAGCCTATGCGTCCAGCTTCAGTGTTAAATTCAATCATCTCCGACCTGTGTTGCCCAAGGAAAAGTCTAAAGAAACAAACGTGTGTGCAAACCACATTACACAGTGGGATGGTAGCTGGCCTCTGTATCTTCGCAGAGAGTCCGCAGGATCCGAGCTGTGACCGTATTTCCTTAAGCACCGCACATCCACGCCCTGTGATCAAAGTAACCAGAAGAGTCCTCCTCCAGCCACAGCGTGCAGTCAGATAAGGGTGGTAGGTACTTGGTCACACTCTAGACATAGAATACACGTTCCAATTCATATTGCCTAGTGCTTAGGGTGACCAGATTTAAAAAGTCAAAAACCGGGACAGGGCAACTGACATAAAAGTAGGACTAACTCTTGAAAATGGCTTTCAAGGCACTTCACCTCAGCAGCGTTTGGAGGAGAAGGGAGTTTAAGTGTTACTGTTAAAAGAAAAAACATATTATAATGAATTCATCACAAATTAACACTCTCTTAAGTTTTAAAATGTAGCATTTCTTCTGTGAGTGATCGTGCATTCCTGCCTGCCAGCTATATAGATCTACTACAAAAAACCAGGACCACTGCAGTTTCCAATGGGAACATAATCTTGAGAAAGGGGGACAGAGCACCAAATACCGCGACAGTCCCGGCAAAACCGGGACATCTGGTAACCCTATAGTGCTCTGTGCAGGGGAAACCAGCCTCTAAATGACAACCCCATCACGGTTGATTAAATGTGCAAAGTACTGGACTGTCACTGTGTTGTAGAAAGTCAAAGCTTGAATTTACGACATGAATAGGTCACAGCTGTGGAGTAACCTGCGCATTATGTCTACCTATGGCGGCGAACGTTACACACCAGAGGCTGTGTGTTTCTGCTGTGAATCTTTTGTCTATACTAGTTCTGCATTTTTCCATTTAAGTTGGCTTTCTGGTTTTTCTTCGAGTGTCCTCACGTTGTGACAAAGACATAACGCTAACCTTGTTCACAAAAGAAAATATTGATAAAACGTGTATGTCCTGCTCTCGCTTGAGAATAATAGGGCTCAACCTGTGGTGCAGTACTTGGCCTTCGAGCCAAGTGCAAATTAGCTTTACGTGAATGAAGCTTATTAAAGCTCCTTTGTGACTGAGCCTTTAACAGAATAAAGGCGGGAAGACTCTTCACTGCTGAGCCGGAATCGTCTCTCTCTTCACTTGAAACGTATGTAATGATTTTCAGCTTTGTTTTGGGTTGAGAAAGGAAAGAGAGAAAAGCTCACCAGCATCCTTGCATTCAAGGCCGCCCACAAGCTCCATCTCCTATCCTTGGCAGGGACTCCTGCCCGAACCCAGCACATTTTCCACCCCTCAAACCTCTGCACTATCCCAGCACATCATCAACCCTCAAACCCTCACCATCTCTAACCATAATTATATCTAGTGACTACACCCCATGTATGTATGTGTGTGCATGTCTGCGTGTGTATCGAAGCCCCTCTGTGCATACTCCTCCATGTCCATTGTCCATCTGTATAATCCCCTTCTCCTGTTCTACTCTAAGCCCAATACTGAAATGGTACATTCTAAAATGGCTGACAATCTACTGTATGACACTGCTCGCGGGACTGCTCCAATCTCTGCATTGCTTACCTGCGTACACATTTCTGGTTGAAGCTCTAAGGGCCTAATTCACAGAAATGGTTCATAATGGGAAAACCTTATTGGAAAATGCTCTGTGAATAAGAGCCTATGTTTTAGCAACAAATTCAACTGCCTGTTCTGAGGAAGCTCGCTGCCAAACATTGAGGACAACAGTGGGCCAGTGAAAGGGCCAGGGTCTGACACAAGCCAGTGGATGCTGGGCCCCTGAGGAGGTATATGGGGGATCACCAGACGACCCCAGCTGGGCCCCCACATTATAGCAGGAGGCAGTCACAGTAGCACTTACAGCCCTGCCACCGGTGCAGAGGCCCATGTCCAAGAGGGGAGTCAGAGGAGTACTTATGCCCCCACCAGCAATACAGATGCCAGTGATCACCCAGGGACCAGTCACAGGAGTAAAACCCCACCTCTCCTACAGAGACCAATGGCTGCTAAAGGAGGCAGTCAAAGGAGCACCCACAACCTTGCCATGCGTACAGACTCCTTTGACAACCAACAGGCCAGCCAAAATAGCACTTTCATCAACATCACCCCTACAGACACCAGTGGCCAACAGGGAAGGAAGGGGGATCAAGGATCCTCGAAGATGGCCCTTCTCATCAGGTTGATCTGCTTAGGAGCATTACTAGTACCCTGGCAAGACCCACACATTCAGCGTAGGAAATAGAACTTTACCATTGAAGGAAACACACTTGTGACACTTCAAATACACAAGTGAGCAGGGAAAACATGTATCTCTTCGGCACCAATGTCAAAGGAAACATTTCCCATCACGAGTCATACTTTCATAGAGTGGGGAGTACCAACAGATATTAAATTAGAGACAAACCAAGTGAAACTGAGTAATGTTGTACTCGAGGATAGGAAAATAAACAAATCAAATAAACATAGCACATTCTCCTCCTCTTGTGAACGTTGCAGAGTTACAAAGTTACAGCATTGATGAATGAAATATAAATGCTGCAGAAAGCATCACAGGCTTGCTAGAGGGTTTTAGTACTTGTAATTCTGCTAGGCAAGCAGAAGGGCCCTGGGTAAAGCAGGCAAGGAAAATAGAGCTTAATGGAGAAGGGAAGGAGACTTAAGACATACTTAGGCCAGTTCTAAATCTAAAATGGCATCAGAGGCAGATTTAAGGCAAAGGGCCCTGAGGGCAAGATTGGCAGAGGGCCTGGGGTAGGCAGGATGTAATGAGCAGAGCTTAGGGTGGGTGGACTTAATGAATATCATGAGTGTGAAAAATGATAACATTTAAGGACAAATGTTTCATGTTTTTTTTGTCTTTTTCTACTAACAGACTGTGTGTGTTTAGGTGTTTGACTCGGGCTGGAAATAACTGTAAAGACTGGAAGGGGTATCTGTACTCCTGCTCTCTATATGGCAGAGTAGAGGCACAGAGCTCCCCAGCCAAGATTCTCTATTTGGTATCGTGGATGAGCAATCAAGGCTTAAGCTCTCTGGAGGTGATGCAGGATGGTTCTTAATTACAATGTAGTCCCCAAGCACCCACAACGGAATGTCCACACACTATGTTAGTGAAAACACAGTTCTTTATATAAATAAGGCTTTGATTATGTACACATCACACTAACACACTTTGTGCTCAAGTTAATCTAAAATGGTAAATATATACAGTTTCTATGTGGTACCACAATTACTCTTTGATTCCATTAAAATACACTCAGTTCAAATGTCATACAAATCAGTTAATAAAGTAAACCAACAAAAGACATAGGAGGAAATCAGGTTAGTTAAAACAATAGGCAGAATACTGGGCCCCTACCACTAAGTACAGTTCTGTATGAGGATCCCCCCACCTGGGCAACCTGTAAATAAAGATATACAACAAGCCCAGTCAATATATTGTCTATTAGAGTCTTATTTCCTTCTATAAAGGGTCTACTACCCCAATGTACCTGGAATAGTAGATTTCTTCGATGGATCATCGACAGACCCTTCTAGAGTAACTGTCAAGTTGGGAAGCACGAGAGGACTGCGTACCTGTTTTTTTGGTAGATGATCTTGCCGAGGTCGCCAGTCTGGAATCAGTCGAAAGATGAACTTGTGGCACGAGGGACCAGCCTCTCCGCCACCCAAAACTGGTACTGGGTGGAGGATGGACCAATTCCCATTGTCACAAAAAGCACTCTCCTGATTAACGTGACGAAGGGACTTTGCAAGCACAGACAGGAGAGGCTATTGTCTTGTAAACGAT
This sequence comes from Ambystoma mexicanum, assembly GCF_040938575.1. Taxonomy (NCBI): domain Eukaryota; kingdom Metazoa; phylum Chordata; class Amphibia; order Caudata; family Ambystomatidae; genus Ambystoma; species Ambystoma mexicanum. The sequence goes on along the minus strand of NC_090930.1, from coordinate 1,101,877,896 downwards.
CGTAGGCAAAGAAGGAATCCGATGAAATCAAATCCAAGAGTTCGTGAACTGAAGCGTAGGCCACTGATTCCAGTGCGGCAAGTATACTCTTGGTCCACAGGAACGGATGTAGAGGGCAAGGCCGGACAGGAATGGGAGGAACCAGGCTGGAATAGGCGACCAAACTGAAAGGGACCGAAAGAGAACCCTAGGGCCGCAATCAAAGGGGACCCCGGTATGGTATGCAGGCAGGCCCAGGGGAATCCCAGGTAAGAGTATGCTGGCAGGCCTAGAGAGATCCCAGGTAAGGGTAAGCTGGCAGGCCCAGGGGATTCCCAGGTAAGGGTAAGCTGGCAGGCCCAGGGGAACCCCAGGTGAGAATATGCTGGGAGGCCCAAGGTGGACTCAGGTAAGTGCTGGCAGCCGAGGGTAGACTCAGGTAGGGTGCAGGCAGCCCAGGAAGGACTCAGGTAAGTGCTGGCAGCCCAAGGTTGACTCAGGCAGCCCAGGAAGGACTCAGGTAAGTGCTGGCAGCCCAAGGTGGACTCAGGTAAGTGCTTGCAGCCCAGGGTGGACTCAGGTAGGGTGCAGGCAGCCCAGGAAGGACTCAGGTAAGTGCTGGCAGCCCATGGTGGACTCAGGTAGGGTGAAGGCAGCCCAGGAAGGACTCAGGTAAGTAGCTGGCATCAAGGTAGGAAAGCACACAGAACGGAGCAAACCGCGTTGAGACGCGGCCTGCCTCGATCTGCGGCTCCTTTTATGGGTCGCCGGCGCCTGTGAGGCTTGAAACGCACGCTGCTTCGCCTCCGGGCGCCGGCGTACCCAAAACGAGGCCTGGACGGCAAGCGCTCCCAGGACGCGAGCCCAGTCCACGGCGTATGCGCGGAACCGAGACAGAGGTCTTCCGCGCATGCGCCGTGGCCCTCGGGCCCCGGCACGAAACCCTCTCCCTCCGGCGAGTCCCCAGGCGCGGAAGCGCGGGTAGACTCGCCAGGAGGTGATGGGGAGAGCGGGCGCAGTGGACCCCGGTCTCCCACGTGGCGTGACACTATGCCCCCTCCCAGGAAGGCCCGGGGCCCCGGGTTTCCAAGGAAACTGCTTATAGAACTCACGCACCAAGCGGGGAGCATGCACATGCCGGCGTGGTTCCCAAGTACGATCACAAGCCGGGTACCCTTTCCAATCCACTAAATAGTGGTGCACCCCCCTGCGATAACGGGCATCACAAATCTCCCGAACCTCAAATTCCGGGACACCGTGCACAACGACTGAGGCAGGGCGAGGGCAGGAGCGACCGTAGGTATCGACAACATAGGGTTTCAACAAAGAGACATGGAAAACTGGGTGTACATGCCAAGAACGGGGCAACCGGAGGCGGAACGCTACAGAGGACAGCCGCTTGGTAATGGTGAATGGACCAAAATAACGGGGAGCCAGTTTGACAGGCAAATTGTGAAGTGGCAGGTTTTTAGAGGACAACCACACCTTGTCCCCGACTTGTAAACCTGGTTCCACACTCCTCTTCCTGTCCGCCTGTGCCTTCATCCGATCCTTGGTGTCTCTCAGGATCTTGCGTGCCAATTCCTGTTGCTGTTGAATGTTAGAGACCAGGGCATCAGCGGATGGAACAGTACTGGCAGGTACGGGATGGAAAGGCACCAATTTGGGATGTTGGCCAGCTGAGCAGAAGAACGGACTGACCCCAATGGAAGCATGAACAGTATTGTTGTAGGATATCTCAGCAAGGTCTAACCCAGCCTTCCAGTTGGACTGAGTAGCGTTAGCAAAATAGCGGAGGTACTCCTCCAGAGTCTGATTAGTGCTTTCGGTAAGCCCATTGGTCTGTGGGTGATAACCAGAGCTTAGAGCTCTACGAATTCCCAGATGGCCACACACCTTGCTCCGAAAAGAAGAGATGAACTGGGAACCGCGAGCTGAAATGATCTTCTCCGGAAGGCCATGTAACCGATAGATTTCATGTAGAAACGCTGAAGCCATTTGGGTCGCCGTAGGAATTTTGTTAAATGGGATGAAATGAGCTTGTTTGGTGAAACCATCCACAACAACCATGATGCAGGTAAACCCTTCGGAGGGAGGCAGATCCACAATGAAGTCCGTGGCGATGGTATGCCATGGGTAAGGTGCCACTTCAGTAGGAATCTTGCACTGGGCACAAACAGGACAGCTTTCGACGTACTTCTGAACTTCGGTAGCCCATCCAGGCCACCAAAACTGTCGGGATATCAATTCTCGTGTAGCTCTCATTCCTCTATGACCTCCGATAGGCGAATCGTGAAATCCGTGCAATATGCTTTCTCGGATTGTTCCCTTTGGGATGTACAGCCTTTTCCGGAAAAACAGAAGTCCATCATGTTCATACACTGATCGACGCCTAAGAAGGGCCGACCTTTCGGGATCCGTCTGGGTGGCATCAGCGATGGACTCAAGGTGAGGAGACAAAGTCAGTAAGAAATGCTGAGGGGAGATCAATGGCTGATTAGGACAGGGCGTCTCTTCCTCCTTCTCCAGAGATCGGGAGAGAGCATCTGCTTTCAGGATGGAGGTTCCTGGAACGTAAGTGACATGAAACACAAACGGTGAGAAGAAGAAGGCCCACCTGGCCTGACGGGGCGTTCGACATTGTAAAGAGCGTAGGTACTGCAGGTTGCGATGATCAGTCCGAACCTCCACGGAAAAGCGAGCTCCAAGTAGGTGATGTCTCCATTCCTCAAAAGCGGTCTTAAAAGCCAACAGTTCCTTTTCAATAACCGCATAATTCCTCTCGCTGGGACTCAATTTGCGAGAGAAATAGGCTACTGGATGTTCAACTGACGTCGCAGGATCTTTCTGCAGGAGAACGGCTCCGACCGCAAAATTGGAAGCGTCCGCCTCCACAATGTAGGGTAGATCATCCTGTGGATGGCGCAGAATCGGGGCAGCCATAAAAGCTGACTTCAAGGTGTCAAAAGCTTGAGAAGCAAAGGAATCCCACTTGAAAACTGTTTTACTGCTGGTCAGCCTGGTGAGGGGCGCTGAGATCTGAGAAAACTGTGGAATAAAGCGCCTATAAAAATTGGAAAATCCCAAAAAGCGTTGAAGAGATTTCACGTCGTGGGGTTGTTTCCACTCTTGTATGGCTTGCACCTTCTTGGGATCCATCTCTATCCCATCTTGATTAATCACAAATCCCAAAAACTCGATACTAGGCTGATGAAAGCAGCTCTTCTCCGCCTTAGCGAACAGATGATTGCAGGACAAACGGCGAAGGACCTCCCGAACATGTTCCACATGCTCTCCCAAGGATTTGGAAAAAACCAGGATATCATCCAAATACACCCAGACTGATAAACCAATCAGATCACCAAAGATGTTATCCATAAACCGTTGGAAGATAGCGGGGGCATTGCATAGACCGAATGGCATGACCCTATATTCATAATGGCCAAAAAAGGTGTCTTGAAAGCCGTCTTCCATTCATCTCCATTCTTGATGCGGACCAGGTGGTAGGCCCCGCGTAAATCTAGTTTGGTGAAGATCTGAGCAGTGTGTAAGGTTTCAAGAATACTACGAATCAAAGGTAATGGTTATCGGTCCTTTGTAGTTATGTCAATTAGTTGCCGGTAATCTACACAGGGCCTCAAGGTGCCTTCTTTCTTCTTCACAAAAAACATGGGAAATCCTGCGGGCGACTTGGACGGAACGATGTATCCTTTCTGCAGACAATCTGACAGGTAGTCCTGAAGTACTTGTCTTTCGTCCCGAGTTAATGCATACAGTTTCCCATGTGGAATGACACAGTCCGGCAACAACTCGATGGAGCAGTTGAATGAACGATGTGGTGGAAGGGGTATGTCGCCTGGTTCGGAGAATACCTGTTCAAAGTCGGTGTAATCCTGCGGGATCAGAGAAGTGGAACAAAGGCTGACCCCACTGCCATGTGTTTCCAGGGAGGTTGAGAAGACCTGGGTAGGGGCTGATAAATTGCACTTCTGGGCGCAAACTGCGGAGGAAAAGGTCAAGGTCTGTGTTCTCCAATCTATTACCGGGTTATGGTGTTGTAGCCAAGGTAACCCCAGGACCACCTTGTAGGTAGGGGACTTAATCACATCCAATGCGAGTTCCTCAGAATGACTGGCAATCTGGAGAATTAGACCCGCTGTAAACCGTCGGACGGGCCCGGAGGACAAAGGAGTCCCGTCAATGACCTCTACGGGTAAGGCGGTGAGTCTAGGCAAGAGCGATATCTTGTGACTGGAGGCGAAAGACTCATCGATGTAATTGCCGGAAGCTCCGCTGTCCAACAGCCCAAACACTTCTAGATTCTTGTCAGGCAACTTGATTCGAATCTTCAAGGTCTGTAATACCGCAGGTTGCATGGGAAGAAGTACAGAACAAAATGTGGAAAGGTCTGAAGAGGGAATTGGACCTGTCGCAGCCCTTCCAATACACGACAGGTCTTTCAGTTTCCTGTCTTCTTCTTCTGTGGACCTAAAGGACATGTACCCAGATAATGCCCGGCGGCTCCACAGTAAAGACATAAGCGTAACGTGCGTCTCCGCTTCTTTTCTTCCTCAGACAATGGTCCTCTCACGGCTCCCAATTGCATTGGCTCTGGTCCTGATTCAGTAGGTCCGAACGATCCGGCGGGTAAACTGGTCATTCTAGGATTGTTTCTATCGAGCCGACGTCTTTCAGCCTTTCGTTCAGCTAACTTCTGGTCGATGCGGAGCACCTGATGGATCATATGTTGGAGACTTTCCGGTTCGGGGATATGGAGTAGCTCGTCCTTGTATTCCTCTCTCAAGCCTCGGCGAAACAGGGTCTTCTGCGTGATTTCTGGCCACTGAGAATCGGTTGCTAATAATCGGAAGCGGCTGATATAGGTTATGATGTCGGCGCTTCCCTGTTTGATATCCATCAGTTGATTCTGTGCAGCAGAGGCAAGGTTCGGCATTTGGAACACCTCAAGGAAAGCCTTTTCAAAGGCTGCAAAGTCATTCAAGATAGGACTGTTTGTAATCACAAAAGGAGTTGCCCAGGCTAAAGCATTCCCGGTTAAGTTCCCCAAGATGTACCCGATCTTGGCTTTGTCATTGTTGAAATGAGTCGATCTGAAAAGAAAATGGATTCGGCATTGGTTACAAAACTCTGCTACCCGTCTAGGGTCTCCATCAAACTTGATTGATGTTGTATGAGCCAAAGAACTCTCCACCTGTGAGGAACTCAATGCTCCTTGGGTTATCATTTGACGTAACGTCTGATTCTCCTGACGCAAGACGGCCATCTCAGCCCTGAGTGCTTGTAACTCGTTCCGCAGGTCTTGCGAATCCTCCATTTCCGAATCTGAAGGCAGGCGTCTCAATCTGTCAAGTTGGGAAGCACAAGAGGACTGCGTACCTGGTTTTTTGGTAGATGATCTTGCCGAGGTCGCCAGTCTGGAATCAGTCGAAAGATGAACTTGTGGCACGAGAGACCAGCCTCTCCGCCACCCAAAACTGGTACTGGGTGGAGGATGGACCAATTCCCAATGTCACATTGAAAACCTCTCTTTAATCTTCCGGAAAGCCATCTTCATTTCAGGACCCTCTTGGAGTCATACTTTCATAGAGTGGGGAGTACCAACAGATATTAAATTAGAGACAAACCAAGTGAAACTGAGTAATGTTGTACTCGAGGATAGGAAAATAAACAAATCAAATAAACATAGCACATTCTCCTCCTCTTGTGAACGTTGCAGAGTTACAAAGTTACAGCATTGATGAATGAAATATAAATGCTGCAGAAAGCATCACAGGCTTGCTAGAGGGTTTTAGTACTTGTAATTCTGCTAGGCAAGCAGAAGGGCCCTGGGTAAAGCAGGCAAGGAAAATAGAGCTTAATGGAGAAGGGAAGGAGACTTAAGACATACTTAGGCCAGTTCTAAATCTAAAATGGCATCAGAGGCAGATTTAAGGCAAAGGGCCCTGAGGGCAAGATTGGCAGAGGGCCTGGGGTAGGCAGGATGTAATGAGCAGAGCTTAGGGTGGGTGGACTTAATGAATATCATGAGTGTGAAAAATGATAACATTTAAGGACAAATGTTTCATGTTTTTTTTGTCTTTTTCTACTAACAGACTGTGTGTGTTTAGGTGTTTGACTCGGGCTGGAAATAACTGTAAAGACTGGAGGGGGTATCTGTACTCCTGCTCTCTATATGGCAGAGTAGAGGCACAGAGCTCCCCAGCCAAGATTCTCTATTTGGTATCGTGGATGAGCAATCAAGGCTTAAGCTCTCTGGAGGTGATGCAGGATGGTTCTTAATTACAATGTAGTCCCCAAGCACCCACAACGGAATGTCCACACACTATGTTAGTGAAAACACAGTTCTTTATATAAATAAGGCTTTGATTATGTACACATCACACTAACACACTTTGTGCTCAAGTTAATCTAAAATGGTAAATATATACAGTTTCTATGTGGTACCACAATTACTCTTTGATTCCATTAAAATACACTCAGTTCAAATGTCATACAAATCAGTTAATAAAGTAAACCAACAAAAGACATAGGAGGAAATCAGGTTAGTTAAAACAATAGGCAGAATACTGGGCCCCTACCACTAAGTACAGTTCTGTATGAGGATCCCCCCACCTGGGCAACCTGAAAATAAAGATATACAACAAGCCCAGTCAATATATTGTCTATTAGAGTCTTATTTCCTTCTATAAAGGGTCTACTACCCCAATGTTCCTGGAATAGTAGATTTCTTCGATGGGTCATCGACAGACCCTTCTAGAGTAACTGTCAAGTTGGGAAGCACGAGAGGACTGCGTACCTGTTTTTTTGGTAGATGATCTTGCCGAGGTCGCCAGTCTGGAATCAGTCGAAAGATGAACTTGTGGCACGAGGGACCAGCCTCTCCGCCACCCAAAACTGGTACTGGGTGGAGGATGGACCAATTCCCATTGTCACGAAAAGCACTCTCCTGATTAACGTGACGAAGGGACTTTGCAAGCACAGACAGGAGAGGCTATTGTCTTGTAAACGATCGTAGGCAAAGAAGGAATCAGATGAAATCAAATCCAAGAGTTCGTGAACTGAAGCGTAGGCCACTGATTCCAGTGCGGCAAGTATACTCTTGGTCCACAGGAACGGATGTAGAGGGCAAGGCCGGACAGGAATGGGAGGAACCAGGCTGGAATAGGCAACCAAACTGAAAGGGACCGAAAGAGAACCCTAGGGCCGCAATCAAAGGGGACCCCGGTATGGTATGCAGGCAGGCCCAGGGGAATCCCAGGTAAGGGTAAGCTGGCAGGCCCAGGGGATTCCCAGGTAAGGGTAAGCTGGCAGGCCCAGGGGAACCCCAGGTGAGAATATGCTGGCAGGCCCAAGGTGGACTCAGGTAAGTGCTGGCAGCTGAGGGTAGACTCAGGTAGGGTGCAGGCAGCCCAGGAAGGACTCAGGTAAGTGCTGGCAGCACAGGGTGGACTCAGGCAGCCCAGGAAGGACTCAGGTAAGTGCTGGAAGCCCAAGGTGGACTCAGGTAGGGTGCAGGCAGCCCAGGAAGGACTCAGGTAAGTGCTGGCAGCCCAAGGTGGACTCAGGTAAGTGCTGGCAGCCCAGGGTGGACTCAGGTAGGTTGAAGGCAGCCCAGAAAGGACTCAGGTAAGTAGCTGGCATCAAGGTAGGAAAGCACACAGAACGGAGCAAACCGCGTTGAGACGCGGCCTGCCTCGATCTGCGGCTTCTTTTATGGGCCGCCGGCGCCCGTGAGGCTTGAAACGCACGCTGCTTCGCCTCCGGGCGCCGGCGTACCCAAAACGAGGCCTGGACGGCAAGCCGCTCCCAGGACGCGAGCCCAGTCCACGGCGCATGCGCGGAACCGAGACAAAGGTCTTCCGCGCATGCGCCGTGGCCCTCCGGCACGAAACGCTCTCCCTCCGGCGAGTCCCCAGGCGCGGAAGCGCGGGTAGACTCGCCAGGAGGTGACGGGGAGAGAGGGCGCAGTGGACCCCGGTCTCCCACGTGGCGTGACAGTAACTCCCTTTAAGGCACGAGTCACGACCATCAATAGTCCTCGAGGAAGGTGAACCTTGGTGTCGAGAGTCGTCGATGAAAAGGCATGATGGCGTCGAGGCAGCAGCTTCGGTCCTGGTGGTGCTCGTCAGCGAACAGTCGTGGGCCTCCTGCGAGGACAAGGTGTGCGGTGCACCTCGGCATCGACAGTTAGTAGCCACAAAGAGTCACTGAAGAACTTTGGCCCAGCAAGGGCATTGGGTCGTCAGCGTCTTTGTGGTCTTTGGGAGGCTGCAAATCCACCGGCGGATTCCCCGTGGCACTTCAGCGGCCTCGACTTTCTCCAGCGGGACAAAGTGGTTGGTGGTGCTGGAGAGAGAGTCCTTGGATTTGAATGTCTTACTCAATGGAGCCTTGCGGCTCCGTTCAGCGGCGGCACGGCGTCAAGCTGTCCCCGCTTCTGGGCAACAAGGCTTCGATGGGCATCCAGCGGTTAAGGCGGTCCTCCGAACCCCGGTCGAAGACGGTGGATGGAATGTCAGGGTGCTTTACTTCAGATTACTTGATGGTCCCCATCTCCGGTCGACAGTCTTTCAAGGGCTGGCTTCCAGGGCCCTTCAGCGAAGGTTTATCGGTCTGTCCGATGTTCCCTCGTAGCTCGGGGAGAGTTCTTCTGACCAGGTCCTCTCTCAGATCAGTCTTCGACAAACTCAACAGCTTCCGGATCGGTTTGAAGCAAATGCAGCAGCAAGGATAAGCATCAAGCATCAAGTATCAACTTCAGCTTTTGAACAAATTCTAGTAGTGAGAGGCCCCCAGATATACTGTCTCTCATTCATTCTGCTGGGTCAGACTCAGGCAACCAATCACTCAGAAGGGCATTCATGCAGGCAGGCAGCCAAATCAGGCTCACGGTACATTTAGGCCATTCTCCTCCCTCCAAACCCTCACAACAAGTAATGTGTATTGGGACAAGTACCCAGCCATTCAGCACTCCACACTGCATTCAAACCAGTTTCAGGCAGGGCTGTCTCATTCATTGTACTACACACCAGAAACAAGACACGCATAATATGAAGTGCATATTGGTCACACACTCCATTCACCCAGTTCCCACCCACAGGGTGTACCCATAACACAAAGTCACTGGGAAGGCTCCAGCCAGTCTGGCCTGGACTTCCCCTCAATATCATATATGGAACTTCCACCCACCAGCCAGTCAAGGGTAAGGGACAGAGTCAGGGCTTCCCAGGACTTTGGGAAAACAAGGTAACAGGCAATTGAAAGCAAGCGGCCACTTGCACACAACACACCCCCAGAGGCCATCTTGTCTCCCATTAAGAATCAACTGATTCCAATGGCAGGGCCTGAGTATCCCAAAATGGAAGATACTCAGAGCACCTGTAAAATTCAACATGGAGCTGCCACCAGCCCATACCCTGCTCTGTGGGTCACACATAGGTGCCTGAAAACATACACTAGGGGCATAGGGTTGAACCCCCACCCATGGGTTCCATAATGGTATCCCAAGGGTCTGTACACCAAACCAAAAAGAGGAAGAGCTGCACTGCCAGGAGTCCCACATGGACTCCTGGGCCGTAAACGATACAGAACATACATGATAAAGCAGTAAAGGACAAGGATTTGGGGGCCCTGTGCCTCCAATGCATTTCCAGCATCACAATAGCCTGGTCACATCACCAGGTTTTTCTGACAAAATGATTTGGCCAGGATCACTAGATGTGTTCAAGTGGGAAATGTGCTTACTCATCCCTTCCAAAATCACATACTTTCCCGTACCTCTTGTAAAATCTTCGCCTCATTCTTCCATCTACTCCTGGATCTGTGTGAATTTTCTGTCGCCGAAAAGTCAGCGACGGAAAAGTTTGCATGAGAAATGTAGGAACCAAAAAGGTTTGTACATTTCCCATGAGAACATACATTCACGCAGATCCTACAAACTCACACCCCCACCCACACCACAACACACCCCCAAAAAAAACCCACCCACACCCCAACACACACCCCAAACATACCACCACCCTACTTACCTTTGAAGACGTGCTGAGTCCCTGCGGCGCCAGTTCCCTTTCACTTCCGTGATCAGGAACCGGCACCACAGGGTCCTTTTCTTTTTTCTTCTTGTTTTTTTTTCTTCCAGGCAGCTGCAGGGGTATACTTGAAAGTATAGTGAGAGGGGGTTGCGGAGGAAACTCCTGCAACCCCAGTTTTTTTTCCTCAGGTGTGCTGCAAGGGTATCCCCGCAACACCCCGCTCACTATACTGTATAGCATAGTGAGCAGGGTATTGCGGGTAACACCCCCGCAACCCCTGGCTTTTTTTTTCATTTGGCGGGGGGCCTGAGGGGTGTCCCCCGCTCACTAAAGTGAGAGGGGGTTGCGGGGAACACCCCTCCAGCCCTAAGTTCCAAAAAGAAGTCAGGGTTAACAGAAACAATAGATTACCCAATTACATAACAGTCTATAGGTTTCAGCGCACACTAGGAATGAGTTTTGTTTATTTTTAATTTTAACAAAAGTCACCTTGTGGTGTTCTGCCAAAAGGGAATTAATGTAATCAATTTTGTCAGTCAAATAGGCTAAAGATCTACACAATTTTGCCCGCCCACCCACTATAAATGAAAAGGATTTAAGTAGATTCCCCCACCTTTTGCTTTCCATGGGCTCCATTATTATTTACATTGAAAACCTCTCTTTAATCTTCCGGAAAGCCATCTTCATTTCAGGACCCTCTTGGAGGACAGGGCAGGAATCGGGTGACTCCACTCTGAAGGATGGTCCCCAGCTCTTCACCATAGGGCCCAGTCAACTTTCAGACCTCCCCAGCAATAGACAGCTCCACTGAGATGCAATCTCAGCAAATTTCCTTTGGTGTTTCCTTGCGACTGTCAGTTGGCAGCTCTCCCCCTCTCTCATAGGGCATCCACTTTATAAACAAGTGATGACAGCATCAAGATTTCAATGTTGGGCAGTGCCTTGCAAGAATGTTTGCACCCAGGATTGGATAGTAACCCTTCTCTCTCTCCCCCCAAGTCCAGCCTCTCTCTAAGGATTAGTTTAAGAGTCTAGAGTAGTATGGCAACTCCCATTAGAAATCCCTTTTTTTCTATGTTAACTTTTTTGCAAAAAGTAGTTATGTGGCAAACTTCATAATTTACTAGTAACTGCCATACAAAATATATATCTCTATATATATCTATATCTATGTATATATCTCTATCGATATATATATATATATATATATATATATATATAATGTTCCGCTTCAGCTAATCATGGGAAATGTAATTGTAATAAAATGACAGTCCGCTCCGCACCATGTGGCACGTGCGTGTGGCAATTTTCTGCTGTCTATATAAAAAGCATAATAGTTATCATCATGCAATTTACTCTCCAAGTGCCCAAGTTTACCCTCCACCATTATGCCAACTCTTAAATTCGGGAAATGTTCATATTAGCCAGAAACACTTTTTAGCTTTCCTTTACCGTTCCGTAAGCCACAGGTGGATGAATTTTATTCCAACAAAATCGCCTGGAATCTTTATATACAAAGCTAAATGTATGTATGTGTGTATGTTTGTCTGGCTATACAAATCCACACCGTTGAACCCACATCTACCAAATTTTGCATTGATTCCTCTTTTGTCTGGGGCAAGATCGTAGTCTATGTTTGGAAGCAAAAATCCCATATGCTACCACATTTTGCATGGATTCCTCATTTTTCTGGGGCAAGATTGTAGTCTATGTTTGGATGCAAACAATTCACTCCATAGACACCCTCATTTAATGATGCTCACGCTGATTCAATTTAGTAGGTACGAGAAGGAGGCAAAAGTTTGAAAAGTGACTGAAACAAAATGTTCAATTTGTTGGTTATTCCTTTGAAATGTATTACTACTGTTACAGTTTGGGAGTGTATATTAAAGCATTTTTAACAGGAATTCAAAAAAGTTAAATTTTCTTTATCACGCCACTCAAAATCTGGGAAATGGCAAGGTTACAGTTTACATGCGTTCATTCACGAGAAGAGAGCACAGTCAATCAATCTTTTTTGGACATTTTCTCATTGGTGCTGAGACCATTGAGTGACTGAAACATGTCATACCAAAAAAGAACATCACTTGGAAAAGCTCCATCTGATGCAAAGCGAAAATCAATATTAAAGTTTCTGAAACACAACAACAAAATGCAGCACGACTTGCCGACCAGAGGACACGGGCAACTTTCTCCAGGACAAATTAGATGCCATAGCAAACTGAAGCAAGACTTGCTGACATGAGGACAAGATAAAAATCCTTCAGGGCACATGAGACACCACTCAATCAGGACACAGGCAACGCCGGGTACACCAGCTATTTATCTTAAAAAATACATATAAATGAATGCTGTGTGACTTTTGGTTGCTGAGAAAAATGCATACATTATGATAGTCCTTTTAAACTAATAGGAAATATGTGTGTTATGCCAATGTGAGCTCCCCTTCCTCCATGCCATTTGCCATTCCTGGCCAGCATGTGACTAGAGCTTCTTGGACTGTGTTTTTATTAGCCTCTTTGTTGTTTGTTGCTTGAAGTTGGTAGGCTGCCGGTCGTAAAACTTGAGAGTCATCAGCTACCCAGAGATCTCCCACTGCAGATAATGAGCTAGGCCGGACCTGTGATGTCACAAGGCCCTGCTGCCATCTGGCATCATGTCTTGTTATCTAAAATGAACCACCATTTTGATCTGAAAAACCTCCTATTTTCTTGTATTTCTTTTTCAGAGTTCAGCTTCTCTTGATTGCAGCTCCTCCCACATTCCAATCATGCACTGGCTACCATTCACATAAATGAGCTTTCAGAGACAACTGGTCTGGGAAAGTGTGTTTTCAACACCCTTAGCAAGCCACACTGTATTGCAGTTGTAAATATCTGTGATGCAAAAGCCAGGCTTCCAGTGGGGGAGTCCTTTGTTAAGTCTGACCAACAACAAGCAAAAGGGTCTGCCTTGGGCCTAAATTAAAGTTTCATGTGGCCCATGGAAACAACCGTGGCCTTTTCTTTTCACTTTTTGCCAATATTTTGTATGTGAAGCATAATATAAATAAGCATAAGCATAATATAAATGACATTTTGTCAACCCACATTAAGTTAAGTATTTTCACTGACAACTTTATGTTAGCTGGGGGAAAATGTGTACACCACAGACCACTGAACAAGACCCTGAGAGGTGAATCCCAATTAATCACGCCTTACGAATAAATGTCATGTACACTTTAGTCAACATATAAGCATTCATTGAGCGATAAAAAAACATACAAACACAGAACAACAAAAAAAGCAAGACAGATAGTGTGGCAACACCAAACTTCCAATCTTCTCTTCCCAACTGCTGTCCCATTTCGTTTCCATCTATTCTCCATCATCTTTCAGCCCCAGACACATTAAACCCACTCTAGTGTACCCCCACTCCGATGCTCCCACACCGTGCCTTCTTGGCCTGTCTAGGTAGAATTAAGCATGTTACCGCATGTTCTTTGTGATGGATGAGTAACGAGGCCCCCAACCCTTATTCCATCTCAGCTTCAGAACACTCAGAAAGGCCTCCCTGAAGATTGTGGCAAGTTCCAGCAGGAGGGGCCTGTTGTCCCAGCATTTTGTTGTGAAAGTCAGATGCTTCAACTCCAGAAACTCCAGAATACTGCAACATGGAATGGGATATTTTGAGGCTTAAAAATGACATATTGTGCCATTTTGCACAGCACATTTGTAATTGAGATAAACTTGTGAGGGAGTGCTTGTGTGCAGGAGTAAGAGCACAGGTGTAACACCAACAACAATTGGAAATGTAACCAACAGCCTCAGGGTGACGTGCACATTTGGAAACATCTACTACTTTGTACAGTGAATACAAAGGGGGACTATTGTTACACATGGAGCAACACTAGTCTATTAAACAATGAGGGAGGCTTTTCTGGATTAACATACCCTGCAAACTGAATCACTTCTAGGGGCACCTAAAGTTGTCAGTTAAGGCACAGTGAGACAAAATGATTTTCCCAAAGTCACACACTTTGGTTAAGTTGTGAAGTCAGAGCTTGATCTGAAATGTATAAACTTGACCATGTACCTTACCAGATCAAGTTTTTACAAATATGTGCTATTGTTTGGGTTTAAAAACCTAAAATAGTACATTTTATACAGGTGACTTTAAAGGCACACAAGTCACATTGCAAATCACCCTGAAAATGTATATATCATTGTAGAAACATTTTGATCAAAAAGTGTATGGGGGGTATTTTTTTTAAACCTAAATTGCATGGAGGAGACCACCTCTGTTAGCACTTTTGTACAAAAATTAATTGGAAATATAAATAGTAAAAATTGCATTTACTCTTCACTTTTTCCACTACATGTCTGGAAAAGTGTAAATACATCCCACCGTTACAATAGATTACTTTGGAATCGTCCTGCTTTTACCAGATTTAAGAGTCAGACAGATTCCAGAGGAATTCATTGCTTATCATTGATTTTCCACTAACATAAAAAATACATGCTGGCAGAAAACCAACATATTTGGGAAGCGGACCTGGAAAAACAGCCAAACATGTTAGGTCCATTCTGCTCTCCTAATGACAAGCCACAGAAAATCCTGCAAGGTGTAAAACGTGGCAATAAATGCTTTTATCCTTACTGTCCACTCTGCAGGACATAGAACATTTCTCCCCTTTATTGTCAACTTTAAATTTCCCCATCTTGAATCGAAGCCTACATGTTCCAGTGTGCAACATAATGACATAATGGGAACCTAGTAGAAATCCCCTACAGACACAAAGTGATATTAAATAGATGATGAAATAATTGTTTTGCACAGCTTGTAGCTTTTTCTGTACACCCATTATTTGTAATCACCCAACAATCATGATTAAATAGCTTATTAAAACCGTAAGAATTCTAAGAACAAGAAGAAAGTGCCAATGCAATAGTTACTGCCAGTTAACTGTTCCCATTACTAATCACGTCCTATTACATAATTTGCGCAGAGATGTATTAAAAAGATGAGACCTCACTGAGAGGGCATGTGCAGCCCTGGCTGTTTATGTTTGAGGTGAGAGAGGTAGACCACGGGGAGCCCTGCGGGCATTTGTCCTCGACCCGACTGATACTTCTACATCTAGTTAGACCAACCCCCTATGAAACCAATACCTCTAGGCCTCACCGAAGTGGAGACCACCCTATGTGAAGCAGCCACTTCACTCTGGTGGTGTCAGTCGTGGGAGAACGAGCTGGAGGAATGTGTTTGGAGGACGTTGGCAAGTTAGAGGTGTTTTTGGAGAAGAGCTTAAGGTGACATTTGGAGGTTGGAGAGAGGTGAGGGGGAAGTTGGAGAAGAGTTGGTACCATATGGATGGCGAAAGGGAGACTGAGACAGTTAGAGGGGTGAATTGAGGTTGAAGAAAGAGAGTACTGAGAATGTTGGAGGAGGAGTGACACCACCTGGAGAGAGAAAATATTGAGAGGGTAGGGGTGAGAAGTTAGAAGGTTAAAGTTACAAGGAGGATGGAGGATGATTAACACCATCTGGAGGGAGAGAGTGCCAGAGAGCTGAGGTGGTGGAGGAGAGGAGATACCATCTGGTGGTGATTGAGGTGGGGGAGATCAGTGTATCCTACTACAGAGAGAGCAGGGAGGTTCCAGAAGACCCGGTCAGCCCAGGGCAGACTTCAGAGACACAAAGGTTAAATCAGGAATGTGGTAGGAATGTAGAACCTCAGGAGCCAAGACCTTAGGTAAGGGATGTGGTCAAGGGGACAAAGACCCTCCCTGACCAAGGGTACCCTTATTATACAAGACCTCCATCAGCCCAGCCAAGATAACAGACGGGGAAACATGGCTAAACCTGGGATGTCCAGACCATGTATGAGTTTTCCCGCAGAGACAAGAGAACAGGGTTTCAGAATTCCCAAAACCTGCAACCCAAAGACAAAGACCAGGATGATATGTATGACAGTACAATAGGGCCAATAAGAGCACAACCCAGGGCTTTTGAAAGACCTTTCCTATCTTTTGAACACAATCAGATTAAGACACAGTGGCTCTTCTCTCTCTGTTTGAGTTCCCTTTGGGCCAGTGTAGGAGAGCTGGGTGGAAAGACTGGATCATTGACCTTTGCAGTACAGAAGCTCCCTTTGAGTATTCCCTTTACGTGATAACATATAGCCACTCACACTGCTTACTTAAATCTGAACCACCATGTTTGGATTGTTATCACTAATAACACTCCTGTTATGGCTTATGCCCTTGTATTGTGTTGTACACCTGCTTGGCCTCAGAGAGCACGACAGTGATTTATGTGAATTGTGGCTGTTTGAAGGGGTTACGGGCGCAATCCGATCTCGGTAGCATTTCGACAGTGATTTATGTGAATTGTGGCTGTTTGAAGGGGTTACGGGCGCAATCCGATCTCGGTAGCATTTTTGTAAAATAACGATATATTCGTTATTTTACAAAAATGATTCCGAGAACACAGTTCCTATACACCAAAGTGAGCAGCTTCAACATTGCAGGATGTTGAAGCTGCTTACTTTGTTGTATAGGAAAGTGTTTATATACACCTGTCTGGTGTATATAAACACTTTCATTGAAAGCGAGCAGCTTCACGTTGCATCCTTCAACGTTGAAGCTGCTGGCTTTGGTGTACATGAAAGTGTCCATATACAACACGGGTGTATGGACACTTCCATTTACACCAAACAAGGCTTCTTGTGGCACTCCTCCAGTTTAACGGCACCAAAAGGGTACCCTAAATGTGCCCTAGTTTAGCTCACATATTAAACTGGAGGAGTGCCACAAGAATAGGCTTCCAAAAAGCCAGTTTACGAATGTGGCGGTTGCTAGCTTGGTTTCCAACCCATCCTAGCAACCGCCACATGTATTCCGAAAGTGGCGCATTCCTTCCGACTTCCGAATAATGTGCCACCTTCAGAATAGATCTTAAGTACCGAAAAGGTTGTTAAGCCTTTTAACATCCTTTTCGGTACTTAACACCTACATGAGAATCGGGCCCCTAGTTTAGGAACAAGGGGCAATCTGTTTTGTAGGGTAACTCATGAAAAGATCAAATAGATGCAAGTCACCAACAGTGCACAAGAGTGTTTCCCCACAATATATGCCAGTATAAAAAACATTTTCACACTGGCTGTGTCCATACATTTCCATGCTGTGTACACCAATGTATGCCATTATTCCCATATAAGAACAAACTCGTGTTTGCTTTGCGCATAATGCCAGTAAGAATGGTATAAGAAAACATGTGCAAGCCGACTCTGTCGATATATGTCAGTACCCCCACATAACAACATACTCACATTGGCTTTGCAGTTAAAAATAACATGCAACCAAAATGAAACATGTCCAAACTGGCTCCAATGTAAACCAGGATAGGCAGTTAAGAACACATATCTTGCTTGCTTTACCACTGATGCCCTGAACAAAATGTCATGCCACAGTAAGAAATGGCTAGACTGTCTGCACCTAAATGCCAGTCAAACCACATTATAACACTTATCATGCTTGCTTTATCATAATAAATGCCCAGTAGAACATGCCATGCCACAATACAAAATGGCTAGACTGAGTCTAGTCACGTAATAAAACTTACCATGCTACTAAGAAATGGCTATTCTGGCTGCACCAAAATTCCAATCTAGCTACGTAATAACATTTATCATCTTGCTTTATCAAAAATGGCCAGTAAACAATGGCATGCCACAATAAGAAATGGCTAGACTGGCTGCACGAAATTTCCAGTCTAGCTATGTAATAACACTTACCATACTTGGTTTATCATAAATGCCTAGTAAAAAGGGTCATGCCAATGTAAACAATGGTTGGACTGCCAGCACCAAAATGCTAATCTAGCCACTTAATAACACTCATCAAGTTGGCTTTGCCCGATATGCTTGCAAAACATGCCATGCCACTTTAAAGAAATGTCGACAATGGTCCAGTGCTCCCTGGACCCCCAGCGCCTCATATGCACACATAATTACATTCATACCCATTCATCCATAAGTCACTCGCCCATATACCTTCTCTCACATCCAATCATACGCACACCTAGAACATTCACACTGCATTCTTCACACCCAGAACATTTACACATAATAAAATTCATACCCATTCAACCACCAATCACTCACCCACGCAACCTTCTCTCACACTCGCATGCAGAACACTCACTCTCCACTCACCACATGGGCACCCGCCCGGAACATTCACCACACGCAATCAGAGTCATATCCATGTATTCACCAGTCACTAACAACTACACCTTTTCTCACATTGACTCAAACACGCATGCAGAACATTCATACTTCATTATCCACACAGGCACCCACCCAGAACATTGACACACAATCACTTTCATGCCCATTCACCCATCAGTCACTCACCCATACATCTTCTCTCACATTCACTTACAGTGCATTTTTCACACGAGCACCCAGCCAGAACATTGACACACAATCACATTCATGCCCATTCACCCACCAGTCACTCACCCATGCACCTTATCTCACAATCACTCACAAAAGCACCTCGAACATTCACACTGCATTCGCCACATAGGCACCCACCTAGAACATTCACATGCATAATCACATTCATACCCGTTCACCCACTATACACTCACCCGTACACCTTCTCTCACATTCAATCAGACTGTATTCTCCACACACACAACCACCTAGAACATTCACATACAATCACATTCATACCCATTCACATACCAGTCATTCACCCATACACCTTCTCTCACATTCACAATGCATTCTCCACATGCACACCCAACAAGAACATTTACACACAGCATTTTCATTCACACGCCGACAGACACACTCACACCGTACATACATACATTCCATTCACATGCAGGCATGCATATATATATATATATATCCCAAATGGACTCACGTAAGGGATGGGAGCTATTGAATCCACTTGAATGTCACCCCACTCTGTATACCGCCCTGACCTAAGTAACCCGTCTATACCTACGGGGACTGTGATGCCTGTGTCAGATACTACTAAACTGGCTGATATTAATGTGGTGGCTGAGACGCTGAAACCGGATGGGGCGGCGGCAGTGGCAGCAGTAGCCGAACCTCTACCGCTGACAAACCAGTTTGAGATACTAGGGTTTGAGAGTGGATCCGGGGTCCTGGACGACGATTGGGTGGAGGTGGGGAATACAAAGCGGACCAAAGCAAAAGGGAAAAAGAGTAAGGTCCCTAAGCATAGGCCGAAATATAGTGCCTAAACACCTTTTATCCAATGGTGGGAATCCGTGCATGAAATGTGAATGTCACCGTTTTGAAGAAATCATCACATCCCTTTGTTTGCTCACAAACTAAGTAATGAGCCTTAGGCTGACATTTGAGATTCGTGATACAGAAAGGAGGGGGGATTGTCAGGGAAATGCAATAAGGACAAGTCAACGGTTTGGCAAAGGGAGGTCTGTTTAATGACAAGTACAAAAAACAGGGAAACAAATAGTAATCAACAGTGATGCGATCGCCTGCTCGCTTCAACTCCCAAATTCTTCAAGCAAACAGTAACTTTTATAGCAATTTTACATCATCATTGACGTGTGAAACTCATAGGTTTGACATACAATTCTATTGGTTGGAAAAGGTAACTTAAGTATAGGTTCTATATCTGTATATGGTAACAGAGCGTAGGGATTGGATAACTCTTATCGGGTGGGCGTCTACGCCCATCCCTCTACATCACTTGTGATAGACGTCACTACAATTACGACGTCGAATTGGTTCTACAGCTATAGGACCCTAGATTATTTGGCCATTGTGATTGGGTGGGTTACACCCCTAGGCATAAATCTCCATTTTAATTAGCAGCATGCAGAATAGACACCCAGGTGCCTTGTGCCCCAAGATTCACCCTGCCTCCCTTCCATCAATCAGTACGTTAAGGTTATGTGTCAATTAGTTGGCTGAGGATAGCCACGAAACTGTAGCTTCTTATCTGGGAAAGTTATGGCATACTCAGGTTCTGGGTGACATCAGACGTTGGTACCTCTTTGCCCTTGGCTGGTCACGTGTCTGTTCACCGTGAATCTGCTTCATTTTCCTGTTATTCGTGTATTTGATTCTTCCATGCCTCGCCACCTGCCTGGGGCCTCTTTATCTCGACCTTCACTGGCTGGCTGCTATGCTCTGAAGTATTGATTCTCCGGAGCTGCCGCTCTCCTCCCCTCTTGGAGTTGACCTCGAATTCCCAAGCATGAGCTACTTCTCACTAAGTTTCGATTCCGCTCTTCCCTTTGGCTGTGGCTGGAATATGAATCTTGGCCTTGTTAGCCCTTTGCAGCCTGGGCTTAATTCTGCTTTCACAAAATGGAGTCGTACTTGTATAGTGTGCTTTATTGAGGTAGATATATAGTCAGCACTTGCTGCTCTATTCTTCTACTAAGCATTGCAAGCAGTAACGTTTACTTAGCATCTTGCGTTCCGAGCCCATTTACATGCATTCAGCCAGTTGCACAATTCGATCATGGTTACGTTCTTCGTGCCGCAACATTGTATCTTCTTATAAATCTATTACATCAACATTCTTTGCATTTTCGCCCTTGTGTGTCATCTTTCGTTCATCATTTATGTTTATTTGCATGTCTGTCTGGCTCTGATGTCGTCACCAATTGCCTTCCATTAAGGCTCTGTGTGCCTCTTCAGGGACCGTCTGTAAGTAGTCTTCATTTCGTGTCAGCTGCTGGTATGGTTGTATCATTGGATATTGTGCTGCCCACAGTTGTCTGGTGATTGGTGCTTCAATAGGTATACAGGTCCTTCTGATGGGTTCTGGGCAGAGCCCCACTGTGGCTCTCTGTTGGTTTATTTGCTCCTTGTACATCACATACCTTGGCGAGTATGCTTCAGGTACCTCGAAATGGGCGGCTGGGGTGCAGGCCGTATCTGGGACCTCCTCTACACTCCCCCCTCTGGTCGGTTCATCAACCACTTCTGCAACCTCCTTTGGGTTCGTCTTACTTGGTTCTTCAGTATCTTGATCATCGTCTTCTGGGTTTGTACATGATGGTGTGAACGTGTGTGTCTTTGGAGTCCATATCTTTATCACTCCTTTTAGATATCCTGCTGTTTTTACATGTTCGTCTTTGTTCCAGGTCATTAGTTGGCATTGTCCATTTGGGCTGCAGTAGATCCATTTTCCCCTCATACC
The DNA here is from genome assembly GCF_040938575.1 of Ambystoma mexicanum. NCBI lineage: Eukaryota > Metazoa > Chordata > Amphibia > Caudata > Ambystomatidae > Ambystoma > Ambystoma mexicanum. The sequence goes on along the minus strand of NC_090930.1, from coordinate 1,101,856,664 downwards.
GCCTTCGTTTTCTGGGGTACGCAAGTTTTGTTCCTTCTGGCACAAATTCACTGACCTTCACAAAGTTTCTTATGTCTTCGTCAGTTAGGTCTCTGGGCTTCCATCATGGTTCAACATCGACGATGACCTTCATCCCAATGGCTTCCTTCGCAATTTTCTGGCATTGTGTGATGATTATTTTGAAAACACAAAATCCTAATAGTATCATCAGTAGCAGGGCTCACAGAAGCTTGAGTATGTCCGCCATCCATTGTGGGACCCAAGAGAATAATGCACTGAACCAGGTGTCATCATCTACTCCATCAGTTTCATCAGTCAGCTAGTTCTGTAGGTTTGTTAGCATGCTTATGGCTTCTGTTAAGGTTCCATTTTCTTCATCATGCAAAGGCATACATGTGCAGCATGATTCTCCGATTTTTGCACAAACACCTCCATCCTTCGCTTCGATCATGTCAAGTACATATCTGTTCTGTAGGGTCATCAATCGGATTGCTCTTAGTTCTTCTTTGATTGCGTTGAATCCTTTTATGGTGGTGTTAATGGTCTGCAATAACTCCCATCTGGTTATCTGCAACCATTTTGTATTTACTCGTACTTGGATGTGTGGCAAGAGTAGTGTTGTGAATACTGTTGAGGTGAGGCTAAACAGCCTGTGTTCATATGGGATTGCATAAAATGCTTTTTCTGATTTGGCAGAAAAAAAATTCTCCCTCTTCATTCGGGACACCAGTTCCACAGACCTCCTTTTCCTTAGGTGCGCATCTGCTTTCTGGAAACTGTCTATACTCAGGTCACTTTTCGGGATCACCAGTGCAGGAACATGAATGTTCACAAGTGTGCATATGCCTCCCCAGTCTCTCGGCAGTCTTATCTATGCTTTGGATCCGCACGCCCAGTAATGGTCCATAATTACTGTGGTCCCCTGAGTCATACCGGTAGCTTCAAAGATTTGTCCGCAGTTTTGATTCTCTCCTATCTTCCTTGTGCCATTGCTTCTGAAGCACAATTTCGGGCTTTCCAGTGGTACTATTTGCAAGGGTCCTCCTCTGTCTTCGACCGTTGTTAGCAGCTTTACCAATGTTGGCCATAGAGGTTTGCATAATCTCTGTAAGTTCCCTATTGCTTCCTTGCAGGCTCCAAGGACCATCCACGCTCGGCAGATTACAACTCCTTCTACCCATCCGTTTGGGGAAACTACTGTTCCCCAGATCTGTATTTGGCCTCTGTTCTTCCAAATTTGGGCCTCTTCTGCAGTCTTTCCTTTGACACGCAGCCTCGGGTTTATTTCCCATCTTGTTCCTGATCCTTTCACTTTAGGCTTCTCGTACCTGATTACGTGATTCCTGGTATGGGCTCTGCTTCTTGTCTTAATGTCCTGGACATAGTCATCTTCATCGGGATATGCTGTTTCTGTTGCCCATATCAGTGAGGCATCTCTTCCCATAAACTGTCCTCTGGTGTTGCACATTGCTACGTGTGACAAGCAGTGTGCTGTCCGGACATCAATTTCTACAGCTACGAAGATCTTGGATTTTCCCATGCTGTACAGTAGGAGTGCGCAGACGTGGCATTCTTCTTCAGTGTTGGTACCAAATGTTTTTTCCTAGATGTGCTGTGCTGTCCAGGTAATCGTTCAATTCATTGTTGTCTTCATGTGGGCTTCTCTTTATTCTTAGTGGCTTTCTGTAGTCTGCCATAACTACATCTCTAAACGCGTCAGTGTGGGTTTTCCTTGCTGGAGGACTCTTAGGCATGCTTGTTGGTGAAGCTGGTTTCATTGGCTGTTTCGCTGTGATAAGAGGCGGTTTTGCAATTTTCTTCCTCTCCTCTTGTGTCCTTACGTGGGACTGCCTCAACCACCTATGTATCATCTGTCCGACGTATGACTGCGTCTTGGGCCTGGTGCTTGTTTCCTGTGTTGGAACTGGCATACTTGTCACTCTAGTCTATGTAGTTTTATTTTTCAACTCCTCGTGTAGTTTCTTTGCTTTAGCTATAAATGGGAAGAAATGTTCTATCAGCATTTGTGTCTTTGCAGTGAATTCTCTCATAGCCACTTCTGGCTTCGCAAGGGTTTTTGCTATATCTTCTTTAGTTGGTCTTTCATTCGCTTCTTTTCGGTCGCCCTTATTATTTTCAGGGACTGGTTGTTTGGTGGGCAGTCTCGTAATTTCTGTTGCCATTGTGCGAGGTTCTGCAGACATTGACACTTGCCCTTGTTCATGTGCATTCAGTGTATGTGCGTGTGCAGTGGTCAGTGATACATTTTCATTCATTCCGTGCTGACCCTGTCTCCAGCTTTTCTCTTCATTCGTTACCTCAAGTGTGTATGAATCGCTGTTAATTACATTCAATTTTAGTTAGTTTACCTTACCATCAGGTTTTCTTGGGACTGGGATTACTATATAGGGTCTATGGGCTTTTGTGGGACTCATGCATACTTTGTCCGGTGGATGCACTGAAATTGGGATGCTTCGTGCACCAATGAAAAATGCAGTTCTGATTGTTAATGACAGAAAAACAATGATAATCACTATGCATATACACATGATCGACCAATATGAAAGTTTGCAGCATTTTCTTCCAGGGAAGCGGGCCGCCCCTCTGTTTGCTGGAGCACCAAGTTACTGTTCTGGGCCCCCATTTCAATCATGAGTCAACTGTCAGTGTTTTAATACCTTTCGCTTACTTCGTTCTTGGTTCTGAAAAGATTTGTATCATAAAGTGTCAACTGCTTCTCGAGTGTCCCCCCTCTCGAGGGTGGTGATTGTCTCTGGTTACGGGATACAGTTCCCTTGCTGGACTATGGGAAAAAGATTAGACTATCCCCTTTGTTGAGTCACATTCATTGAGCATATTCAAAATAGGTAAGTTCCCAATGCACTCCCTGAATCTGCTTCAATCCTGAGGACATGCTGGAACCTGTTCAATGTGGAAAAGATGGAAAAAAGTGATATCACTTAAAATTAAACAAAATAAAAATAAAAATAAAAATAAGAATAATAAATAAAAAATAAAACACAACAGTGAAGTTCTCTTCTCTGCTTTTCTCGATCTGTCCCTCGGTGGAAAGATGAAGAACTGCGTCTCTGCCCCCTCGATCTGTCCCTCGGCGAAAGATGAAAAACTGTGTCTCTGTCTCTTTGATCTGTCCCTCGGCAAAAGATAAAGAACTGTGTCTCTGTCTCTTGGATCTGTCCCTCAGCGAAAGATGAAGTGCTATGTCTCGGTTTTGATCTGTCCCTCCGCGGAAGGTTTCACTGGAATCTCCGTAGATATTCTTGCTGAAAGTTGGACAGCTCCACCTGGAGCATGATCCCGTGGAGGAGTGTTCCCATGTGTGCAACATTAGCTGGATCTCTGATGAAAGTGATGACGTCAACCTCGGCAGGTCTCCCCACCATTTCAGGATAGTCAGTGACTAGACGGAATAGGACATTGTGAGCCAGCCTGCTATCCTCGGTTGACAGGGACATTGTCCTGCTTTGCTGGTTTACAGATCATAGGCCTTTCTTTTGACATTAATAGTCTTTACACTTTCCTGCTGCGTGGATTGCCACTACGTAGTTGAACTTGATCCACAGTTGGTTCAAATGTTCAGTGTTTCTTGGGTCTCTAATGTAGGTTAGTGTGTCCGTGGTTCTCCTGACTAGTCCTGGGCACTCCTCTATGATACGAAAGAAAAGCATATAAGTGAGTTCATCAAAGATTACCTGTGGTGGAAGCATTTGTGTCCTTATCACTGTGTTCGGGTAATTCCATGAAGGCTTCCGCGATAACAGTCAGTAGTTGCCAGATTATTATTTTTTTTTGGCAGGATCTTCAATAAAGTCTGTGACACTGGTGACACTCCCTACAAGTGATGGATATTAAATTACCACTAACTGGAATTAGGTGAGTACATCCCATGTGAGATTTCTGCTGGGAGATAACATGGGATCTGCAAACAAAGTCTTGGTGTCGGCTGCTTCAGGATACTGTTTTATGCTCTTAAACGAAAAGTCTTTGCTCTAATTCTATCAAAGTCTTATTTTCCAATACTGCTTAAGTATGGTTTGTTTCAAAAGTTTGTTTTGTCAGTGCATTGTGGCTTATATTGCGAGATTCTCTTCTTCACCCTGCAACTATGATGCAAAGAGTGTTCATTATGTCCTTATCCCCTTTTTTGCTTAGAGGAAATGTCCAGTTTAAAGCCACAGTATTTAAACAGCGTTCATTTTGTTTTGGCTTTGCTGCTCATGCGTCCTTCTTCCTCGTCATGGCTCTCATCTGCACGTGCTGAGGTTCTTCCCCATTGTCTGTAGGTTCTTCGAGGTGGGGTGCAGCTAGAGGGATCTTGCCAATATAGGGATTAATGTCATTAAGGAAGATCCATGCTCTCCTGTCCTGCACTTTGATGGCTGAGGGAGTGCAGTCCTCTACGATGAACGGGCCGTTGCATCTTGGCTCGTCCCACCTTTTCCTTGTGTGGTTTCTTACCAGCACTGCATCACCAGGGAAGATGATTGGCGCACATAGACCTTGAACTGTGTCTGTTTCAGCACCTCCTGCTGGGTCTTGTGTTGTGCTGCACCCTTTTCGTTGTCGCTGTACTTGGTCTGAAACGATAAGAAGGCTTGATGTCATGCAGTTCGGGTATTCTGATAATTCGGTTCCCAGGACCTCTCGGGTTGACTGGGCATCACATCTAGATCTATTTCGTGGGGTAAGGGGGTGTTCATTCTCCTTCTTGTAACTATATTGTGCGGCATAAAATGATGGTCGGAGCCTGGTTGGTTCCGAAGAGCATACAATGCCAGTGGTAGGCGGTGCAGCCATCCCCTCTTTAGAGTAAGCTTCAACTTGGCTATCCTATCCTTTAACAAGCCGTTGAGCCTCTCACAAAGACCGTTACCTTCCGGATGATACGCCGACGAGAACTTGTGCTTTATACCAAGCAACAAGCTGATCTGTTCAAAAACTGCGTTGACAAAGTGAGCCCCGTTGTCTCACCTCATCACCTCACACACCCCTCATCTAGGGAACACTTCCCTCACTAGAAATTTGCCAGCACAGGTTGAGTCTGGGTGTGTATAGGGACCTGCTTCTATCCATCTAGAGAATGGACACACCACTACAATTAAGTGCCTGTACCCGTTACACACTTGAATCATATCGACGTAATCGATATGTAAGTGTTGAAATGGCCCATTTGGAAGGGGGATGATTCCTCTCACTACTTTTAATGTGTGCCCAGCGGTGAATTGCTGGCAGACTATGCAGTTCAGCATGAAGAATGCAACATGCTCCGCTAAATTCGGTATAAACCAGTCTTCTGCGAGCGTTGCTGCAAGATTTTCTTTTGTCATATGAAAAAATGCTATCTTCAATAGGGCTACCAGCATGACTGGTTTACCAGTGCTGACTTGCTGCCACAACCCATCTGAGGGGTTTAAAGAACACCCTCAACGCTTCCACAGGTCCTTTTCGTCCTGCAGTGCCTCCCCTTGAAGCTCCATCAGTTGAGTCTGCCCCATATTACTATAGGCCTCTGGTGTGGCTCGAGTTACCATCACCCGTTCATGGTTGTGTGCCACTTCTATTTCCATGATCATCTCATTTTTGGATGCCAAAATCTGTCCCGTGAGTATGGGCGGCGCATTTCATGACCGCTATGCCCACTGGGAGCTGTAGTGCCTTGATCAGCCTGTCTAATAAGGCTGCATTCTGCAGTGGCGTGCTGTCTGCTCAGAGGTAGCCCCTCCTTTTCCAGCGCGCTAATCCTGCGGGCACGGTTGACGTCACATAGGCGGAGTCAAGATACACCGTTACTTCCTGGTCTGCATGATTCTCAATGGCGAGTATCAATGCCAATAATTCTGCCGCGTGTGCTGAATAATGAGATGGTATTCGTGCACTGACGAGTATTTGAAATTCTCTGTTTGCTATGTGTTTCATTACTGCAACGCTGTGATATCTTTGTCTGTCTGCTTGGTCGATTCTTGAGGAACCGTCAATGAAAACGATCTCACCATCCGTCAGGGCATTTCCTTTCACCCTGGGGATTTCATCATAGAATTCTTCGCAGTTTGCGCAGTCATGTATCGGCTCGCCTTCAGTGACTGGTTCAGCTATGAACGTTGCTGGGTTTACTGTTTTACATCAAACTATTTTGATCGATGGATTTGATATGATCACCTCATAGGCACAGGCCCTTTGAGATGTCAATGTACCTTTTGGTTTCTCCAAGATGGCGAACATTGAGTGCTCGACGTATAACGTCATGGAACAGCCCATTACAATGGTTGTCACCTTCTCTATGGCAAACGCTGCAGCAGCTAAACTTTGTTCACATGGGAACTGGCCTCTCATTACTGGGTCCAGATTCCCACTGTAATACGCCAGGGGCTTGTAGCCCAACAAGGTTTTTTGAGCAAGTACTGCCGTCATAACATTGCCATTCATGTGCGAGAGCAGGTAGAATGCCTCTGCATAATTAGGAATCCCGAGAACTGGAGCCACGCAAATTGATCTTTTGAGTTCTGCAAACCCCTTTTCCATTGCTTCAGTCCATTCAATTTTTTCTTTTGTAGCTTGGGACTTCTTTAGGGCCTGGAGTAAGGGCTTGGTATACGAGCTGTAGTCGAAGACCCATTCCCTAACATAATTGCACAGGCCTAGGAAGCTCTGCATTTGCTTTATCGTGAGTGGCTTAGCTGTGTTCATGATAGCTTCAGCCCTTTCTGGGGTGACCTTTTTCCCCTCATGCAAGATTAGCTGGCCTATGTATAGCACTTCTTGTTGACAGTATTGTAACGTTTCTTTGTCAACCTTGTATCCTTTTTCAGCCAGTATGGTCAGTAGCTGGATAGAATCGTGCCTGCATTGCTCTTCAGTGGTGCTGCAGATCAGAATGTCATCCATATACTGCAAAACAACACTGTCTACTGCAATATTGCTTAGGTCCATTTGCAGGACTCTGTTAAAGATGGACGGGGATTCACAATACCCCTGTGGCAACCTCGTACTTTTCAGGCGCGTTTGTCTGAAAGTGAATGACGTTAAATCTTGTGAATCACAGTGCAGCGGGAGTGAAAAGAAAGCATTTTTCAAGTCAATCAGTGTGAAATATTTTGCCTCAATGGTATGTTAAATAGAATTGTAGATGGATTAGGGACTAGAGGCAACTTGGCTTCAACAATATTGTTTAATGCTCTTAAATCTTGGATTAAACGCCAAGACCCTCCCTTTGATTTCTTGACGGGATAAATCACTGTGTTACAAGGTGATTCTGACATCACTAGGATGCCCTGTTCCATCATGGTGGCAATTGTCTTCGCGATCCCTTCATCCGCTTCTCTGGACATGGGATATTGCCGCGCTCTTGGTAGAATCGCTCCTGGTTTCATTTTAATTTTCACTTCTCCTACCCCTTCAGGAGCCCTACGTAATAGGGTCCTGTAGTCCATACTGAGACAGACACCTGGGCCATATCGTCGTCAAAGTATGCGGGGCGGATCAGCGCCAACATCATTCTCTGAGGCACTTCTCGTTTGATCATTTTGACCCAGAATATGAGACTTACTTCCTCCCTGGTCTCTTCCAAGTCAAGGTGCTCTTTGAACAGAGCGTCATCTGTGACATCAGTCACTCGGTACCCTTTTTCAATGGCGATAATCGCACACCATTGTCTGCCTTCGTCGTCGAATCCTTCGACCACTACTACTTTCCCTCGTACTGCTGCAATATGCATCGATAAGGGAAATACTTGTCCCTCTTCTTCATGCATAGGTATTCTTGGCCTGAACAGGAACTCATCAGGGGTTCTCATAGTTCTATCTGCGAGACCTAGCAACCCTGCCATAAGCACACGTTTGCCATAAGCGAAGACTTCTGCTTCTAATGGTATAGCTCTCATGGCTATGCGTCTGGCGTATGCTCTGATCATTTCGCACACGTTAGAATAATGCATTCTTGGAGTGGAGCATACTATGCCCTCCTCTGTGAACGATATAGTCATATTCAATTTTGTCATTAAGTCTCGACCCAAAATGTTTGCTGGGGTCTGACATGAATATAGTAAGGGCACATACATCTCACAATTGCCTACCATGACTGGAAGATTAGTCCGTAAAGGGAACTCTGCTGTGAGCTCCTGTAAAACTCTGAGTATCTATGGCCTGGCCAGACAAGGAAAACCTGCCTTATCGTATGCACGAGCGTGTTGCACCCGTGTTAACTAAGAAGGAATATTCTTTCCCCCCTATGACGACATTTATCCTTGGTTGCCTGTTAGGGTCTGGTGTCACTGATAGGATAGAACACATCAGGGTTCCCAGCGAGCTGTCCTATTTCATGTATAAGTTAGGTTCACTGTATGCTTGTATATTTTCTCCATTCCCAGGGTTGCCTCCCCTTCCGCGGTTAGTGCCCTGAGACATTTGCGGTGGTGCCTGTTGAGATTGCCCTTGTGGCAGGTTTCCCATGTTCGAGGTTTGACCCCCTTGCTGCGCACCTTGCTGCAAGCCCGGCGCTTGCTGCTGCACTGTGTGATTCGGTGCACTGCCCTTTTGTGGGATAGCAGATGGACTTACCGTGCCTGCTCCCATTCCTTGTCCATTTTGCCACATGCCTTGGCTTCTGCACACACGTGCCACATGCCCTGTCATACCACACAGCCAACAAACTGGTGGTGATCAGGATATCTGTCCATATGACATATCTGGATTACCCATCTGCAGGTTTTGGAAGCCTCCTTGATTATTCTGGAAACCGCCCTGATTCATCTGCCATCCTCTTCCTCTGAATCCCCTTGCCCTCTGGTAAAATCCTATGTTACCCTGGTTATTCTGCGATGGGTTACTTGCCTGTTGTACGTTCGATTCAGCTGGGTTGGTCAGCATAGCTCCTTCAAAAGCATACTTTGAGAGTTTATTTTGCACCAGCTTCGGTTCCTCACCCTTACGAGTTGCCTCCTTTTTCCTATTGTTTTCTTGGAGTAATCTACAGTAATGTGCAATTGTCAACTGTATTTCGTCCAAGGTTTAGCTTCTACTCCCACCAATTTCTTGAGCTGTTTTTGTACCGGTTCCGGCAACCCTTGGCACAATATATGGTAGAATACAGGGATAGATTTCGTCCAAGATTCATGCGTTTCAAGCACCCATGCGTCTTGAAAATTCTGGATATAAATCAACGGATCCTCTGACTCTTTCATTTTTCGAGTCATTATAGCTCGCATATCGGAAGTGTCTGGGTACAATACTCGTAGCGGTTTCCACACCGCTGCTCTACAATTATTAAATGGCTCCCCGTCATGGGTAGTGTTAATTATGGTTACACCAGGGTACCCTGCTCTTTTCCACACATTGTCTGCTCTCTCACCAAGTATAGCGATTAGGAGACCCTTAATGTCCCCTATAGCCAATGTGACACCTCCTGTCATTTTCTCTAACTCGTGTATCCACTTCCCGGCTCCTGATGTCAGATTGGAAGCTTGTTTTTCAGGTTTTCTCTGTCCATGTGTGGCCATGCAATATATTGTGGTCTTAGTCCCCCTTTTCTGTTGCTGGAATTTAAATGCGCAGTCCTCCTCCTCTTTCCCCATGGCTCTCCTGTCTATTGCTGGAATAGCATTCCTGCATCTCTGTCTACCTGGCAATGTCCTCAATCTGTCTATATAGGCGGGTGCTGACACCCCCCTTTGACCTTGGGGTGTTCCTTTATGTCTACCAGGCTGTGCGGCAGACTCTGATGCCCTAGATGCAGACTCACTGGTATCTGACCATTGTACCCCTTTGTCCCTTGGGAGCCGCTTCTCGCGCAGCCTCCCTTCGTTGTGTCCCTCGTCCTCCATCTCCTCACCAGAGTCGGACGCAGATTGTTCCCAGTTCACGCATTTTCTTGTGTCATCATCAGTTTTACTGATTTCTAGTCTGTCCAAAGACAGTTTCCTGCTCCCGCTACTTCGTGTGATATCCTCGGTGTCATACAGCTGAGTGCTTTCCAAGCTCTCGTCTTCCCCCTCTCCTTGAGATATTCGTTCTAACCCCATCTCATCATATATTCTATTGATCGTTTCTCCGATGCTTCTGGTGTCAAAGTCATCTTCAATATTGGCCCTACTTGAGCCTGGTACTGAGTCGTCCGCAGGAAAGAATTCCTCAATATCTTCCCATTCTACAACAGGATTGAGTTGTTTTATCTTCCCGCTCCAAATAGTCAAGATTGTGTGCCCTCTGTCTACGCTTACATTCAATATCATCATCAAATTCTTTGTGCTTCCTTGCCTCTTCTCTAGTATTGTCTTCTCTTCTCCTTTCATTTCTACATTTTTTTGCCCTTCTAACTTCCTCATCTTCCTGATTCCTTATTCTCTTTTCACGTACTCTTTGCTCTTCTTCTAAACTTCCCAGATTCTGTCTGTACTGGTCATAGGCTGCCTTCTATTTGCAAATGAGCTGTTTTTCTTGCTCTTCGCGATATAACTGTTCTCGCCTCAGCCTATCTTTCCTTTTTATTCTTTTGTCCCTTATTTTTTTTTCTTTCTCCTTTTCCCTTCTCTGTACCTCATCAGACCTCTCTCTCGGTCTCACATCATCACTTCCTTTACCATCAAGTTTCAATAATACCTGTCCTCCCAACCATTCGTCTTTTGTGAATGCTATCTCATTAGTTCTGTCTTCACTTCCTTTCCACTTGTTTCCCTCTCTCTCTTTATCGAGAGGTGCACTAATCTGTGCCTGGTCCTTCCTTTCATCATCGCGTCTCTCCCTGTCACTCAGGACTGCAGAGGTAAGAGTAATTTCCTGCTCCTTCTCCTTGATTTTGTCACTACTGTACGTAGGTGACTCATACACAGGGTTACTATATCCCGTAGCTGCCTTTAGCTCTCTTAGCGGGTAGAGACCTTCTGACTTACTTCCCTCGATCTCTGGCTCAGGCGGGACTGGTGGCGCGGTAGGAGTCTCACCCCCCTCTGTGCATACGTTTAATATCCAATCTGCGGGTGGATCTTCCTCCTTCGGCTGCTCAAACATTTTCCAAAGTTCAAGAACAGCAAGACGTTTCTCTATTTTTTTACCTGTATATGTGGCATGTAAATAAGTCGTCATGTGCTGTAAGACAGCTTTAGACAAAGATCCATTCTGTGGCCACAGCATAAACATCTTGTGGGCGGTACCCTTAACCCACTCTGCACTACATTCCTTAAGCTTGGGTGCATGTTTAGGCAATTGCTTACATAAGTGGGCGAGTGGGGTTACCTCTTACATGCTTGTACTCTGGTTCCAGCAATACTTTCATGCACTTTCACCACTCCCAACAATGTGAGCGAGCACCAGTACCGCAAGCTCCAATCCAATCTTTTCTCGTCAAAATTTTATACCATTAATTTGCTTCAAGAACATCAATCTGTGTGCAATTCCCTCTCAGTTACAGTATCGGGTAAAACCCAAAACTTCATTTCAAACAATCAATGATTACACCATTTTTACATGTGACATACAACGGAACACGTACAACAGACACTTGACAGACCAGACAGACACCAGCTGGACACATATATCTCTGCCTTCTAATCAATACCCCGACATGGAGTTTAAACAAACCCCTTTTGTGACGTCTTTAATCATCACAGTAGCCTAATCGTCCCTATTATATGGGCTCTGAGTTCACGTTTCTTCTGACCACTATATTAAAGCGCAGGAACAAGGCGAATGCTGTTACTTTTTATCTCAGGGATCCCTCCTGGTATCCTCAGTTTTCTCTACGTGTGTCCTCCCGGTAACCACTTTTTCTCTCGGGTGTCCTCCCGGTAACCACTGTTTTCTCTCGGGTGCCCTCCCGGTAAACACTTATTCTCTCTTATACTCAAGTCATTATCCCCTTATATATATATATATATATATATACAGTCTTCTCTACTTCTGATTATTTTATTTTCCGCCAACCTCCGTTACATTTTCCCATACTTGTTCTAATGCCTGTAATACGTTTGCCAAAGTGTTGAATTTCTTGGTTCACACACCGCTCGCATGTTTCCTCTCTCGATCTTCGGGCTCACCGCCCCTCTTTTACTGCCTCTTCTGGTTGTTTCCTCCGATCAGCTGCCCATAGGAATGAGAAGGGTTATGCTTTGAAAGGCAGGTTCCTTCAGACCTACTGCAGTTTTTATTTTCTGCACTTATACTATCATTGTCCACGGGAAGCTTCTCAGTCTACTCAACCAAATAGCGAAGGACTTGTGATATTGCCGAAGACCTAGGGTTCCTTCGTGTCGACCGGTCAATAGGTGTCTTAGTGATAATTAATCAATAGTTGATGGTCAAACCATCCTTGTTGCTACCAAGTCTACAGGAGGGCGTAGCAATCTCTGACGGGCCAATGCGATTCAGAGCTTGCGCCCCGGCACCTTAAAACAAGATAGCCACACCATGAAGAGGATGGGGTGCTAGATTCACTTACTCCAACACCAATCAATAAGGACAAGTCAACGGTTTGGCAAAGTGAAGTCTGTTTAATGACAAATTCAAAAACGGGGAAACAAATGGTAATCAACAGTGATGCGATCGCCTTTCTTGCTTCAAATCCCAAATTCTTCATGCAAACTGTAACTTTTATAGCAATTTTACATCATCATTGACGTGTGACACTCATAAGTTTGACATACAATTCTATTGGTTGGAAAAGGTAACTTAAGCATAGGTGCTATATCTGTATATGGTAACAGAGCATAGGGATTGGATAACTCTTATCGGTGGGCGTCTACGCCCATCCCTCTACATCACTCGTGATAGACGTCACTACACTACGATGTCTAATTGGTTCTACAGCTATAGGACCCTAGATTATTTGGCCCATTGTGATTGGGTGGTTACACCCCTAGGCATAAATCTCCACTTTAATTAGCAGCATGCAGAATAGACACCCAGGTTCCTTGTGCCCCAAGATTCACCCTACCTCCCTTCCATCAATCAGTACGTTAAGGCTATGTGTCAATTAGTTGGCTGAGAATAACCTCGAAACACTAGCTTCTTATCTGGGAAAGGTATGGCATCTTCGAGTTCTGGGTGACATCTGACGTTGGTTCCTCTTTTCCCTTGGCTGGTCACGTGTCTGTTCACCGTGAATCTGCTTCATTTTTCTGTTATTCGTGTATTTGATTCTTCCATAGCCTCGCCACCTGCCTGGGGCCTCTTTATCCGACCTTCACTGGCTGGCTGCTATGCTCTGAAGTCTCGATTCTCCGGAGCTACCGCTCTCCTCCCCTCTTGAAGTTGACCTCGAATTCCCAAGCATGAGCTACTTCTCACTAAGTTTCGATTCTGCTCTTCCCTTTGGCTGTGGCTGGAATATGAATCTTGGCCTTGTTAGTACTTTGCAGCCTGGGCTTAATTCTGCTTTTACAAAATGGAGTTGCACTTGTATAGTGTGCTTTATTGAGGTAGATATATAGTTGGCGCTTGCCGCTCTATTCTTCTAGTAAGCATTGCAAGCAGTAACGTTTACTTAGCATCTTGCGTTCCGAGCCTATTTACATGCATTCAGCCAGTTGCACAATTCAATCATGGTTATGTTATTCGTGCCGCAACATTGTATCTTCTTATAAGTCTATTACATCAACATTCTTTGCATTTTCGCCCTTGTGTGTCATCTTTCGATCATTGTTTATGTTTATTTGCATGTCTGTCTGTCTCTGATTTCGTCACCAATTGCCTTCCATTAAGGCTCTGTGTGCCTCTTCGGGGACCATCTGTAAGTAGTCTTCATTTCGTGTCAGCTGCTGGTATGGTTGTCTCAATGGATATTGTGCTGCCCACGGTTGTCTGGTGATTGGCGCTACAATAGGTAGACAGGTCCTTCTGATGGGTACTGGGCAGAGCCCCACTGTGGCTCTCTGTTGGTTTATTTGCTCCTTATACGTCACATACCTTGGCGAGTATGCTTCAGGCACCTCGAAATGGGGGGCTGGGGTGCAGGCCGTATCTGGGATCTCCTCTACAGATCTGTTTGGCTGACTGCTTGCTCGCTGAGGGCCTGCTGTCTATTGAATCTCATAGATACCCCCCACAGGTTCAAGAATTTCACTATGTCCCTTTGCCCCAAATATCTCTAATAATAAAGTCTTACCTAGGAGTGGGACAAACATGAGGACCGCATTATCAGAGGGTAGAGAAGAGGGGCTGGAGAGAGTTGACTGACTAGCAGATGAAGATTTTGCTCCAAGGCTCCTTATAGCTCTGAAAATCCAACTAGGAATGTGCCCAGTAAGGTAGTGCATATGAATACTTTGGATGGGGCTTCTGACGACCTGGTGCCATTGAGAAAGGACAACACTGGCAGTTTCAAGGAATGTAATATGCTGTCCTGGGTTAGATTTATCTATACACATGATTGCCTATGTTTACGGAGACATTGGCGGTAGAACACATTGACTTCCAGGGGTTCTGTACTTTCTGCAAACTGGCATGCAAGAGTAACAAAGGGATACCAAAGGGTGGTTTAGCCATCCTGGTTGATCCGAACTGGGCCTTTCAATGAATATAGTCCATGCCACATTGGACGACTTACTCTGCCTGGAAGCAACAACACCCATGGCTAGACACCTTCTGCTCTTTAATATATATAACAGAATGGGAGGGGAATCTGCCCTTGAAGGTATCTATGAAATGAACCAAATCATTAAGGCACACGAAGCACTGACTAGAAATGCCCCCCTTACACTGGCAATAGGAGACTTTAATGTCCAGTTTGAGCCGCGTGATGAGCTAAGTGGCATATGGGATGACCAAGACGCAGCTTACGAGGTATCAAAACTGGTGTCCGGAAAAGCACCTATTGTACAAGGTTGGAATCTGAGCATGTAATGGGCAAGTACCCCCTGATGTCCTGGCTGCAGTCACCTATGCGGGGTACCAGGGGAGCTTTAGGATCGACTGTGTCTTGATCAGCATGACTGATGGGGGCCTGGCAGTAAGCCTGGAGATAGTAACCCGAAGTGAGAGTGACCATTATCCAGTGAGTTGCACTGTAAAAGACACCTTGGATGGAGGGGATCACACGCTGATTGCTAACGAGATTACCGTTGCCGGGCCTTTCCAAATGAGCCATCAAATGCTCTTCCCTGAATTCGGCCCAGGATAAAACTATCACTTACGAAAGCATAGTTGCGCTGATAGCAGACGGAAGAAAAAGATCCCTGGATTGGATTTAGATACAATTAACTCATCCATAAAATACACCCTTTCTTCACTAAAATGGTGGGGAAGATTAGAAAGGCAATCCCTTATAATATAGGGTGGTTTGATGAAGACTGCCGGGTTGCCAAGCAAAATCTGTAAGCCCGCCTAAAAAACCTGGGTGCTTCGAAAAAAAAACATGTTAGCACTCTGAGGGCTGAATACAAATGTATCCAGGGCCTGATCGGAATATGTTCAAAAGAAATGGAATGAACTGCAATCTTGTTGCACCAGAGTCGAATATAAAGGCTTCTGGAAACTTATAGGAGGCACTGGGCGGGTTAAGGTAGGGCTGGGCTTGTGTAACATCTCTCTAAATGACTGGTTCCAATTTTTTAGCCTCCTATACCAAATAGGGCCTTGGGCTAAGCACAAGAATTGACCATGTACAGGCGCTGTGCAAGAGGGGGTAGAGTTCTTGCCTTTCCAAATGACTGAGTTGGGAGAGGCAATCAAGAGCCTGGGTGAAGGGAAGGACCCGGGTCCAGATGGAATCCCCATCGATATGTTAAAGGACGATTTGGGAACTTGGGTACCTTTGTTAACAAAGGTATTCAATTTTGTCGTCAGGTCTAAATGTATCCCTCCTGGCGCGAGGCTAACATTCTTCCCATTCACAAGAACGGCGACAAGAAACACCCTGGGAATTATAGACCTATTTCTTTACTTGATGCTGTGGGCAAGATATATGCGAAGGTACTGTTGACACGTCTCTACCACTGGGTAATTGAAGAAGAACTATTGAGCCACTTCCAGGATGGATTTTCGGCCAGGCGTAAGCACTGTGGATCAATGCTTTAAGTTAAGTGCAATCCTGGCTAAATATATCACAGTCAAACGCCGGAAAATATATGCAATTTTTGTTGATCTACGCACTGCATTTGATTTTGTCTCTCGACCTAAGCTTTGGTCGATATTAAAGAACAAGCGGGCCCCATGGCATTTATTGGATAACATACAGGCCCTATATTGTGATAACCTGGCAGCTGTCAGGTGGGGCACGGGAGGGGAGATTACTGAATTGTTTAAGGTTGAGCGCTGGGTATGCCAGGGTTGTGTGTTGGCCCCCCTAATGTTTGACTGTACATAAATGAGATTATCGAGGGGCTTATGGCGTATTGTCTTGACGTCCCCAAATTAGGCACTGATAGGTTTCCGGCATTACTCTATGCTGATGATGCCCTGAGAAAACCAAAGTTATGGTGTTTGCTCACATGTCCTCAAAAAAGTGTAAAGTGACTATAGAAACACGGGGGAAAGTGCTAGAACAAGTGAGTACACATGACTATTTGGGGAAAAGGATCTCGGAAGATCTGGGCTGGGGGGCGCATATCACAAAGGCAGTGACCACACTTGAAAAACACAGTTGTGGGGGTCTGACACTTTTATTATAATCATGGTGGAGGACCAATTTCCCCGGAAATTCAGCTCTACAAAAGTCTAGGATTATCAGCTAAAATGTATGTTGCAGAGCTGTGGGCATTAACTAAAGCACCAGCAATTAAGAGAGCAGATGATAATTTCCTGAGAACACTCTTGCAGCAGCCCATAAGCGCCCCAATGGCTAGTCTGAGCTGGGAATGCAACCTCAAACCAATATCTGAGGTACTGGCGATAAGACCACTAATGTATTGGTGTAGAATTTGGAGTAGCCCAGCACTAGAACCTTATACAAATGCACTCAGAGGTTTCATCGATGTCCCCGGCTCCCTCTCCTTGCCATGTTTGAGATTTGTACGTAGTGGACTCTAAGGGCTGGATTTGAGAGGCCTTTGACTTGCCCCAGAAAGTATGACCTTCCAATTGGAAAACAATGGTTAAGCACAAAAGCCATATTGTGTTAATAAATGTTATGAAAGCAGCATGGCATTAGATAAGCACAGGCACTTTATTCTTGGCTTCAAAACCTGAGGAAGGCTTCGAGCCATAGCTTGACCGGTAAATCCTGGTTTTAGCAGGGTCTTATTTATCCAGATGTGGAATAACTCCTTAGAAATAGCAACATACACTGCAAAATGGTCAAGATCAGACAATTTTAGTTGCAAACTGTGTGGAATCATTGATCCGTTGTCTTTTTTTCTGCCCGGCATTCACGGCCCTTAGGCACTTCTATCTACTACCACTGCTAAGAAGTAGGGCTGTTGAAACCACCTCACAGGCGGTTGAACTATGCAAGCAAACAGCAGATATTAAAGCAGTCCAGCTTGTTGTCGAAGTATGTTTATAGGGCCTGGCTTCACAGAATTTAGCTACTGGCTGTAATATAAACTCTCCCCTGAATCTAACGGATGCATTATTGATCTAATACCACTGCACCTTTTTCCGTTTTGTTGCATTTCTGACAGAATAAGCATAGTGTATTTATATCATCTTGTGTATCTGTTTGTGTAGGACAATTAAATGTTTTTACGTACGTGTATGACAATGGATGAAATGCTTTTATGGTTTCACAACCGAATAAAGTTATGTTTAAAAACAAACACATATACATGTATACAAATCCGACAAGCATGCACGCATCACACACACATTCAAACAATTCACACATTGCACGTAGAGAAAAACACGTTGTAGCCTGTTTCCAGTGTTGGTCTGCCACAGTGGTCAGTCTCTGTGGAGTTTCCTGTTCCTGTCTGCATAGAGGGTGGCAGCCGCTCCACCTGTAGCTCCACCTGTAGCTGCCCTGCACACATCAGTCTGATATGCACAAGGGAGCCAGATGTGAAGAGGCCCCTTTCCGTGCCTCCAGGCAGCCACAGTCGACCACAGGTGAGCGCTCACTCTGACTTTGGTCAGGGCGAGGGCTGAGGTGGGGCCCCTCCATGGACATGGGGTGGCAGGGCCCTCTGCAACGCAGGTGCTGCATGGGGCCCCACTGTGCCACTGATTGCTTCCCGAGGGGGTCATCCTGAGCAGGCCCAAGAAAAGAGAGGAGGAAAATAAGTTCCACCTTATGGATGAAAGGGTACCTTGAATAGGAGAGTTTTTAGTCCTTTTCTGGAGCAAAGGTGGCCTTCCTTTTCTCTGAGGGAGGCTAGTAGAGTGTTCCAGCGACAGGCCCCGGCATCCCTGATGGTTCTGTCCCATGCTTTCTTCTCCTGAAGCACCTGATAACAGGAGACCTGGGTGACAGTGATCTTAGGGACATGGAAGGGCAGTATACCATAAGCTACTCTGTCTCATTCTCCCAGTAGGCCTGGTGGATGATAAAGAAGAATTTGAAGAAGACAGTGGTCATAAGCCTACCGACATCGGTCATGGTGGATCTGAAGTTGTTAGAGAAGTAGGGAGGCCTAGATGAAAGAATATTATAGTAGTCTAGCCCTGGGAGGAGCTGAGCTCCAGTCACCACAACTTGGTTGAAAATGAAGATAGTTCTAGAACCTGAGGTTAAAAGAGAGTGAGCTGTCAAGATAGAAACTGTGTTCCCCATTGAAGGAACCATGGTATGTGTGGGGCCATTAGAGACATGCCAGAGAAATGGTAATATGGGAGGATCAGTCTTACCGACACTGAAACACAACATTTATTTTCTTAAACTTCTAAGCTTGGACATGAGGGACATGTTGTGATCTGGTTAGATGCTACAAAGGGGACACCATCATGTATTAATGCCATTTTGGAATCATCAATATAAGATTTAAATAAGCAGCAAAAGGGGGCATGTGTATGACTGGATAACGCCAGGTAGGTGCTAAAGAGACAGGTAGAGAGGATAGAGAATTGGGTATTTAGAGATAGTAGGCTGGGAAAGAAAAAGGCCTGATCTGAGCTGGACCCCTTTGTACATAAGAAAAGATGAAATCCACCTGATGGTCTATCCTTTAATGCAAAATGTGTATTCTAAGTGGTCAAGAAGATTGATATGGTTGTTAGTTCAAAGGCACAAGATAGATCAAGTAGAATGAAGATGGCGGTGCAGGTTTGATTAAGTAGCTGCAAGAGTTAATCTCTCATAGTGAGGAGGGCTGACTCAGTTCCTCTCATAGCCAGGAACCCAGATTGGTGGTTGTGTAAGAGGCGTAATGAATCTGACAACCTTTTCACTAATTCCCTGAAAGGAAGCCTCTCTTACGTGGCCAGGGAAAGGCAGAAGCTACCTGACTCTGATCCTTGGGGTGTCTATCTAGGAAGGACCTTGTGGAAGAGGACATGCTCCAGGGAGACAGGAAAAGACTGTTCAAGACAACCCTTCAGTAATAACTTTTCGTGACAACCATTTGCCATTGCAACATTCCTACATGGCTTATTGTAATATAGAGACTAACTTCCCAGGTTTTTCTAAACCAGAACATAATTGACCTCCCCAAAACCCCCTTATTGGTCCTAAAACGAGGAGGAAGGATGAAGTAATGAGAATGACTGGACACAGGATCCAACGCTGCATTCTAGTCATTGGAAACTGCAGAGAAAGACAAGGACATTTAAAAAGGACACAGGTGAACCAAATTGGGGAGAACGAGAGAGCCAGAGACTGAAGAGACACCTGACAGATGCTGACACTGTGGGGGATGCCGAAGGCAAACAGACTGCAGAGCTCAGCGCAGAGACCAAAGGGCACGGTGCACACGGGAGCCAGGTCGGGAGAAGTTCACTGTTTTTCTGTTTCGGGCAGCCGGAGCTGCTGAAATCAATCAATCAATCAATCAACTCAGAGGAAGGTAAAGCAGGAAGTGAAGAACTCACAAGGCACACTTTCCAGTCAATGGACCAGGAGCGCAGACACCAGTGAAACACAGAGAATGCTAAAGACACCGCACAGAGACAATTAGCCCAGGGAGAGTGAGTGGGTAAAGACAGTCAAATCATTACCGATACAAATGTGTGTGAGGGAAAGAGCCTAAGTAAAGGCAGTGCAATTGTTGTCCATATGAACATTGCTGAGAGAAAGAGCCTACGTAAAGGCAGTGCAATTCTTACTTATACATACATTCTTTAAAGAAAAAGCTCAAGTAAAGGCCGTGCAATTATTACTGTTACGAACATTGTTGAGAAAAATAGCCTAAGCAAAGGCAGTGGAACTATTGTAGAGACAAGCATAGTTGGGAGCAAGAGCCTAAATAAAGGCAGTGGAGTTAATGAGACAGGGTCACTGACCTATTATTGGAGAAGTGTTGTGAGCTGGATAAAATGGAAACCAGGGGTAAGAAGATAAAGGATGTAAAGGGAAGGTTCATACTCCTTTTTCAGGAACAAGGAATGATACCGTGGCAGGAGAGTATACCAGAGAAAGGGATGAGAATTAAGAAAGTGTGTAACAGAAACGGGGAGACTCATAACGTTTAAGGATTCAAGAGATGTTTTCATTCAAGAAAATTGTATACTTTTGAGGAGGGTCAAGGGCAGAGCTTTCCCCTTGAACAACTTGGAACTCTGATAAAATATCATCAAAACCACTGGATGAAATCTAGGGCAAGGGAAGCCCCCTTTCCTAGTGGAACTTTATGTCTTTTCTTTTCTGCAACTTAGAACTTATGTTTAAAACTTCAACAGAAAGCTATACATTTATAGCTCAGAGAAATCCCCATGTTCACCTTGAATTTAGTTTAGAGTGTAAGGGTCAGGTTAGGATTTTTGACACAGGACTGAAGACGCTTTGCTTGTTTAACATCCTGACACAGACGCTCCTTAGTTTTGTTGAGGCAGGGAACCCCCATAGTGATAGATAGGATTTCCCCAACTCCTTTCATTATTTTGCCAAAAGAATTGTATGCCAAAAACCTGACATGCCACTCTGTCTGAGTCTTACTCTTGACCCCGTACACAGGTAATACATTATTCTGAGTAAAGGACAGTAGTTAGGAGATCTTCTCCAGAGTCTTAAGAATGAAAGTTGTGATAGCAATTGAATGCTAATTGGCTTGGACTGCAATGTTGACATCAGAGTGAAATTAACTGTTGCACAGGGCAGTCAAGGATGGGGCACGGGCATCAATGATGAATTTGATGGTATTGGCTGGGAAAGGGAAAGTCTTTTCCACAAACACCTTCATTTCCCTTACAGCGATCTTGATATCTGTTGAAGAGACCAAATTGACAAAAGATAACCACAAAGATGCCTCAATGGTGTGTGATGGGGAGGTGAGGATTATGGTATTACCTTGAAAAGCAGTGGTGGCCTGTATCAGCTACAGCTTTAAAAGAAAAGGCAAATAATTTGTCCACAAGGGATTATGAAACCGAAGGCATAAAGGCACATACCACAGATGCATGCCCCTGTAGATTCTGAACACTTGAGCTTATTTGTTAGTGCCCAGTTCAATATGACTATGTGGAAAGGCATTTTCTTTTGTTTGGTGGTGGCATAATAGATTTGTGACCCAAGCAAGCCATTTGTCTCCCTTATGTTCAATTTTCTCTAGCATTGTTCAGGAATTCTGTTCTTCCTCTTCTCCTACAATACTTGGGCACACTTGAGCATCTTTCAAGTTCATCAAACAACCACTCACCATCTAACTGCATCTAGTACCATGCTTCGTTGGTTCTTGACATTGGCATCACAATAAAACTGTGCTCTAATCTGAGCTGTACTCTCCTGAGTCCTAGATTCATGCTTACCAATAACTTATTAAATGTGAGAAACACACATCCCTACTTTGACAGCCATATCCCCTCACACATATCTGATGATACGGGCCCTCCGGCAGGCGGTTGATGCCCATGACAGAGCTGTATGAAGTCTGTCTGTAAAAATTGCCCCTCTGGTACAAGTTGTGCAGACAGCTTCGTAGGCACTGTGCTTCCAATATTATGGGTTAGGCATATAATGCAATTCTAGCAATGATTCAGAGCCATAGTGGCTAACCCAGGAGCCATCCGATCTCATTGTAACTGTACAATCATGGCATGTTTACCTGAATGGGCCAACCTGTGAGCTGCATGGACTAAGTAGGGGAGAAGTACCATGGATGCCACAAGGCGGCTGTCTGAGGAATGCCACATCTTCACCCAGTACACACTTAGGTTGCATCCATGTCATCTTTTCAGATTCAGGAGCTTTATCTTGGATTATTGCCAGACTAGCTAGGGAAGTTATAAATGACCATGGAACTACAACACAAACAAGACATTCATTAGGAGCCAGGGCCCTTCAAGGCCATTGGATAACCTGCATCATCGGTCAAATTATTTCCATGGGTCTTAAAGGACTGTGAGGGATTGTGCCCTTTACACTTTATGATAGCTACTGCTGCAGGGAGTAACAATGCCTTTAATAATTCTGACAGATATTTTCCATTTAGAATTGGGGTACCTGTGGAGATTAAAAACTTTTGCTGCTTCCACAAAACTCAGAAGTGATGGACCACCCTGTAATCGTACCTGGAATCATTGTAGATCATGGCTTATCTATCCCGTGCCAGAACACATGGGTGGCTAAGCAAAAAGAGTGGCCACCACACTGGATTAAAAATTACTTTTTCCAATTTCAGCAGTTCCAAATTGTTTAAACAGTCTATTTCAAATCTCCAGGAGCAGACTGAGACCAGACTCAAAATATCAGTGGGGCAAGAAGCTGGGTAAACACACCAAGCTACACAGTCGCTCTCTGTTTGTGCCCAAACTGGGTTATATAAATTTGTGACTTGTAAAAAAAGCAGGTATGAATGTTATTCTCAAGTTTCTTGTGCGTAATCAAAACATCGAAGCCATAGCTTTTCCACAAAATGTATATTCAAATTAAATTCACTAATCACTCCTTAGTGAGGAAACAATCAACATATCCACAATCTGTGATTCTTTTGCCAATGCATTTCGGAGTTTCCTCCTTCGTCAGGGTGAATCTTAATTATCATAACGAAATTCACAATTCATCAATGGTAACAACACAATTTATGCATGGTATACATCGAAATGTCAGGAAAATGTAATAAGAATTGCAAAACGTACCATATTCATAATATTTTCAAAGTGCGGTCAACACATGGAATCCAAAATAAAATAAATGAAAGAAAGCAAGGGAATTAAATAAACCCAATAAGTGATCAAAATGTTATGCATGCTCAAATCAACTTGTTACCTGTACTGTTGTTAAACTGTGTTTGTTGCCGGATCTAGTCCTGATATCTGCTAAATGACGTCTTTGCCATGTAGCATTCACTGATCTGGCAAGAAGCACCAAGCTCATCACAATCTGTGTTACAAATATAATTGTGGGTCAGTACATCTGCCTAACAAGTAACTTCTCATACAATCTCACCTGCTGGCATGTGTAACCTCTCCTCTCCTCTCCTCCCTGAGCATTCCTTGTGTAGTTCCGTTGTAAAGGCAACAGAACTACTTTATGTTCTTGTTTTCGCTGTGTAAACGTTGAGGCGAACACGGTGCAATGTGAAGGTAAAACTTACACATTGTGAATAAAAACTGTAGATGAGTGCAAATCTCCTACTGTGTTTGTGGTGCTGGCGACTCCATAGCTGTTTATTAAATTACTATGTGGATAGTAGGCGCTGGTGAAATGGCGTTGCCTAGCAAAAGTGAAAATGTCTGCTCAACCGCCAGTACTGTGTGCTATAAAGAAAGGTGGTATACCCCGCTCAACAAACAATGAAAAAACAAAGAAAAAAATAGTAAAAATTAATTAACAGGAATTTTTCCTTCAACCATTGATTCAAAATACAGATACATATATCCGTGACACCACACACTTTTTACAAAAATTGAAGTCTACTCATTTTCAGCAAGGTTACCTGCTATTCACCATTGATGTCAAAAGTCTGTACATGTCCATAACGCATGATTTAGGAATGGAATCAGTGGAATGGATGCTTTTGGGAGCACCTGAGATTCGAGCGAGGAAGGAATTTATACTTACATTACTCCAATTCATAGCAGCGAACTCGTATTTCCAGTACAAAGATCAGTTCTTTTTGCAGATTTCTGATACATCCATGGGGGCCACCGTGGCACCCACATATGCTAATTGTTTCATGCGTAAATATGAAATGGATCACATACTTGGTAAATTGGAATGGAGCAAGAATACCCACTTAAGGGTGAGATACACTGACGACATTTTTGGAATCTGGTCAGGAACTGAGGCAGAATTCAACATTTTTTGACCACCTCAATAACATAGTAGCAGGATTCAATTTACCAAAGAAGTGTCCAGCACTAAGATTAATTTCTTTGATGTACAAGTGGAAATAGGAGAAGAAGGTTATAACACTACTTTGTTTTGTAAACCTACAGACAGGAATAATCTGTTACATCATTTGCGTTTTCACCAACCCAGTCTGATCCGTAATTTACAATATAGTCAGCTACTACGTGTGAAGAGAATTGTGAGTAATCTGAATGATTACATATTCCAACAAACTGAGATGAGTGACACATTTTTGGCAAGCGGGTACGGAAGAGATGGAATAAACTCAACAATTCAGAGGATCAATGTGCTAGATCGAGAAACATTGTTAGCAGGCACCACGAAAGAGAAGAGAGAATTAAAATCTCCAGTGTATGTTTCTAGGTTTTCAATACAAAGCAACAGGATCAAAAACACAATCAAGAAACATTGGGGCACTTTCAAAAATGATAGCAGGGTACAGCATCTGTTTCAGGAGTTGCTGGTTTTTGCTTTTCAAAGAAGTCACAATTTACAAGATGAGTTGGAAAGAACTAGGCCACCACCAAAAGAGCCAGTGACACATCGCACAGGAACATTTCCTTGTTTACACTGCATTCATTGCAATTTTGTAATAAAGGGTAACGTGGTACACCATCCACGTACAGGCAAGAAAATCATCCTCAAAACATATGGTACATGTGACAGCATTAATATCATTTATGGGATTAAATGTCCTTGTGTGCAATACTACGTTGGACAATCTACACGATCAGCCAATGTACGGTGGAACGAACACCGTTCATGTATCCGTAATGGGAATTTGAATTCGGCAGTAGCTCGTCATTGGATGAGCAAAGGACATAAACTGACACAAATCAGATTTCAGATTTTGGAAGTGGTTTCTAAAAATAATCCCCATGAAGACATTGGTCTACGCCTGAACAGAAGGGAGACATTTTGGATCGATAAACTGGGAAGTCTAACCCTGAATGGACTCAATGAGGAGATCAATTTCCATTGTTTCATTTAATATATGTTGGTCGAAATGTTTTTTTTGTTTGATACATGAAGGCTATACCATGATGGCATTGTTACATGCAGTACAACAATATGCCTATTAGTCATATTTGAATGCAATGAGTAATATATTTTCTGTATTCATTATTGTTATTTGTACGTAATCCACTTTTGTATTTGTATCCTTCATGTAAGTTATCATGGAAATGTGAAACTAGGGGATCTCTACCGGACGTACATCATGTCGGGGACGTAAGGTGTCATTTTATGCGACACCTTCTGTCACTCCTAGTTAAAAATTTAGTCGCTACACCCACTCAGTAATAGAGTTTGTATCAGGGGACGTGGCGTGACTATACTAGTGCCGCCACACATAATAATGATTTTGTATTATTTCTCACTATTGTCTCTATGCATCACCTCCTGTCACTTCTGTTAATTCATTTTGGTCTTTACATGCACTCAAACACAGAGTTTACATTTGGGGATGTGGCGTGGTAACACCAGTGCCGCCACTCACAATCATTTTTACTATTTTTTCTCTGTTTTTTCACTGTTTGTTGAGCGGGGTATATCAGCTTTTTTTATAGCACACAGTACTTGCGGTTGAACAGACATTTTCACTGTTGCTAGGCAGCGCCATTTCACCAGCGTCTATTATCCACATAGTAATTTAACATATGGCTATAGAGTCGCCAGCACCACAAACACAGTAGGAGATTTGCACTCATGTACAGTTCTTATTCACAATGTATGAGTTTTACCTTCAAATTGCACCGTGTTCGCCTCGGCGTTTACGCAGTGAAAACAAGAACATAAAGTAGTTCCGTTGCCTTGACAACGGATATACACAAGGAATTCTACGCATGTCCCCGGCTCACATCGAGCTCAGCGAGGAGAGGAGAGGTTACTCACGCCAGCAGGTGAGATTGTATGAGAAGTTACTTGTTAGGCAGATTTCTATACGCGATCAGCATACTGACCCACAATATATATTTGTAACACAGATTGTGATCAGCTTGGCGCTTCTCGCCAGTTCAGTGAATGCTACACGGCAAAGACATCATTTAGCAGATATCAGGACTAGATCCTGCAACAAACACAGTTTAACAACAGTACAGGTAACAAGTTGATTTAAGTACACATAACATTTTGATCACGTATCAGATTTATTTTACTGACTTGCTTTCTTTCATGTATTTTATTTTGGATTCCATGTGCTGACCACAATTTGAAAACATTATGAATATGGTACGTTTTGCAATTTTTATTACATTTGCCTGACATTTCGATGTATACCTTGCATAAATTGTGTTGTTACCATTGATGCATTGTGAATTTCGTTATGATAATTAAGATTTGCCCTGACGAAGGAGGAAACTCTGAAATGCATTGGCAAAAGAATCACAGACTGTGGATATGTTGATTGTTTCCTCTGTAAGAGGATTCAATTCAACACTACAGCTAAGTCAACACCTAGTCTAGAATACTGAATGAAAACCCTTATTGATATATCTTTATGTCCAGTTCATGCGTTCTGGATGACTACCCCTATATAACATCCCTCTCTTGGAATCCCCCTGATCCCACTGAGCCAAGAAGTAGTTCTGTTTTGCAAGTTTAAAAGGTTTATTTGATCATTTAAACAATAGATATATATATCACACTTTATAATAAATTAATAATTGAATATCACACTTAATCTGAGCAGTAATCAATAATGGATAGTCCGGCACTAGCACACTTCTTTATAATCAATGATGAGTGGTTATAGGATGGATAAGATAGCAACACTGGTAAATAGGGACAGAAGAATAATGTGGTAGAGAATGCTTTATAGGGTTCAGATGGATGTAATGTTGAATGAAAATGCAATACAGAAAATACTCAATATGATTTCAACAAAACAATGTAATCACTTTTCTCTGGCAATCCCCTCCCCCCTTTATGCAATGCAAGGAAATGGAAGGAGAGCACACAGTTCTCAGAAATGCAATCAAATGTAATTCAGTTCACCCCAGCAAGCTTAGACTACAGAAGTTTGAAACACCGGCCCAAAATGCTTTTATATGTGCTGGCAATGAAGTGAAAAATATGCTAAAATGCTTTTAATTCCCTCTTGAGGTTCAGGGTGAGTGGTATCAACTTAATATTAGTCCAGGCTCACTCTAGCAATGATTCAAGGATGGTTCTTATGAGGCAAACGAATTTTTAGCAAGGAAACTGCTGTTTTCACACGTGGAGAAATTTGCAAATCGCGGTAAATTCGTGAGTGCGTGTTCCGCGATTGCGGCACAACTGTATGGAATAGGAATGCGGTTCTAGGTTCGTAGAAAAGCTAAGATTCTAAGCTTTCAGAGGAAAGTTACTGCAAGTCTCTAAGACAAACGGTCACGGAGATATGAGCTATATGGTAAAGGTCGATTTTCAGATTTGAAATTTTAAAGTTCAAAATGACAAATGACAGCTAGCAACTAGAAATGACAGGTGATAGCTTTACAAATGACAGGTGACAGTTAGGAGGCAGTTCTACTTAGATTAAAATAGATTGAATTATATTATTTTAACTAAGAGATTGGTTCTGCACAGTCTGCTAGGTACTCACAATATATTTTTGAAATAAATGGGCCTCGCCACGGATCTGGTCAGGTTTTAGACTGGACTCTGGTCTGGTCTCTGCACTTCACAATGATCTGGGTCAGCTCTCTGGTTCTGCTAGCAGCGGTCTGGGTCAGCTCTGCTCTGCTGGTGTAGCCTCTCTGGATTCTGGAGATTGGTGGATTTGAAGTCTGGATCTCTGGATGTGGTATGGTCCGGCAGAGCGCGTTGCAGCAAATGGAATTTAATGTCCCTATTTGTCCTGACTGTCTGCTTTTATGTGTTTTGAAAATGGGTGGAGAGGCTAGCTTCCTAGGCCCTACCCCTCTCCACTTGTCATTGGCCACTTCCTCCTCTTCCCCGTGATTGGGGGAATGAAATGAAGTGTCATCATGATGAGGTCTGTTTATGATACAGAGAACCCACCCCTGTCAAATTACACACAATCTATATTTTGACCCAAAAGACATATTTGCACAGGTACACATTTGTTTAAAATTACATGCACCCATCACATATCACAGGAGGTATACCCTGTCCAAATCTGCTCTTCCTGGGAGCTTGCATTCAGAAATGGCAACATATTTCACTTTTTGGTCAGGTTACCAATATCAGATTCTTACTCAAATTTACCCAAATGTGTGCAACGCATGCAGACATTAATTGATGAAGTATCAGACTTTTAACATGCATACATTTTAAGTAATACCCTCTTAACTGCTAGTTTGCCCCCAGATCATGCCACCGGTTCTAAAAACCTCTTAAAATGTGGGCAGAAAAATCACAAGAATTATGGTATCATTTAAATAATTATGACAAGTCCGTACTATGAGTTATTCATCTTTTTCTAAAACCATATTCTGGCTACAGTGGTGTGGTTTCCCCCCAGCACAAGGTTGAATTTCTGGTTTTTCCAGTTCTGCCAAGCCAGCTTGCTCTCACAGGCAGTGCTCCTCCCCTTTCCTTCCAGGAGGAAGCCACTTTTTACGGCCCCCATAATAAAACATTTGCCTGAGTCAGGACAGGGCTTTGTTCAATTTCCTGCAGAGCCCAGGTAATTCAATCAGGGAAGTGTCATATCCCTTTTGGTGGGAGCAGCAAAAGGGCAGCTAGGCCTGGGAACACAGCTGTTGTGCAAGTCTCATCTCCTGTCGGGGGTAGCTGGTGGGCAGAATTCAGTTCCTTAAGCCAGGCCCCAGCTAATGTCACTTTTAGTTACCCAGTTTTCTGCATTCAAATAAACTAACCATTTCTTACATATGCAGCTAAAATGCTGATTCTAAGTTTAAAACTATGACATTTAAACAATTGCAACCTATGTGACACTCAAAAGTAGGTCACTCATTTCTTTTAAACATTTAGGTTTTTTAGTGTCTTTCAGTCCAAATTTACTTAAACTGCTGAAATCCACAGCTCAGCCAGTCTTGTTATAAACCTTCAAGTCACTTCAGAATATAACTTTAGATTGTATCCACCTCTCAGTAAGTCTTTCTTTGGCATGCTTTGGGTTCATTTATTCAGTTTTACACAAAAAAGAAAAAAAGTCTGGTGCTGTTTTAAAACGCCGGCTTTCTGATAGTGGTGAGTACTGGTAATGCACCCATTTTTGGGATTTAAAAAAATGAATTCCCCACAATTCTAGGTTGCTTTTGGCAATCAGCATTGCCATTCCCAATGGTTTCAGACTACTGTGTGGGTAGTCCAATGGTGGTTTTAGGCAGTGCCCTTCTGTGCCCATAACATCGGAAAAAATGAGTGGCAGCCTATTCTTCATGCATTTCCCTGTGCATTTTGTGGGAAGCTCTGGCCATCATGATGTTTTCCATGTCAGTACTGCACAGTTTTTGAGGTAGGGCTCGGATGCATGGGTAAAAACATCCCACTAGCCCCCCTCTTGCGATGGCCATTCTGTTTCACTGATGGGACTCGCAAGACCTGGGATGTTTCCTCATCTTCTTCCAATAGATGGCACAGTTCAGCATCTTTTCCTCCATCCGGTACTGATCGATCGGTTCTCCTCGCCGGTCCTGATGGGAAAATTGGGCGGTACTCTGGGCCTCTTGCGTCTCTGCTCCCGGTCTCCGGATCGTCCTCCTTGGCCCGTCTCCAGGTTTTCTTTCTCCTAGGACGACAAAGGAAGAGCGGCAATACCTATTCATGGACATTTCTCCCCACCATTGATATAGTGGGGTGGCATATAAATTTAGAGTCAAAACATATGAAAACACCCACATTGAGAAACTCAGAATTTGATAGGCGATATGTAGGATATTTTAAGTTAGAACTGAATTAATCTGAGACAGTACCCTCTAGGATTCCAGAGGATTCCTCCAGTTGTTGCAGAATGTGCCTGGGATGGCAACACTTCAACTGGTTAATGTGGACCCACTTGTCTTCCCCCTCTGCCAAACCGCCTTTGGGGATGCGGATCTTGTAGGCCACAGGGGAGATTTTGTCTATAACCTCAAAGGGTCCCTTCCATGTAGGCAAAAATTTTCGCTGTTTTGCCTGGTTCCTTTGGAAATTGTATAGATAGACCCGGTCCCCCACCTGATATTCCTTCCTGGAAGTTTTCAGGTCATAGTGGGTCTTCATGCTATCAGCTGATCTTTCTAGATTCCGCTGAGCATAAGCAAAAGCATGTTGAAGGTGTTTCCTTAAATTCTCCACATACTGATGAGTTGTGGAGGCATTTATCAGTGTCTGCTCTTGGGTCCTGTAGAGCAAATGCTGAGGAAGCACCATCTTGCACCTAGTCATCAACTCAAATGGTGACATTTTGGTTGCAGATGAAGGTGTAGATCTGATGGCCATTAGGACCAGAGGTAATCGGATATCCCAACTTGGCCCAGAATCTGCCACAAACTTCTTTAATATGCTCACAATGGTTCGGTTATATCTCTCTACTGCCCCAGAAGAAGCTGGCCGGTAAGCAATATGCAACTTCCTTTTGACCCCCAGTATCTCCCACATCTTTGTCATTACTTCACTGGTGAAGTGGCTACCCCTGTCTGACTCAATCCTTTGAGGTATACCAAAACGGGAAAAAATGTGGTTAATCATCAGGGCAGCAGCAGTTTCTGCCTTGCAATTTGGGGCTGGGAGACATTCCACCCACTTGGTAAACAAGCATGTCACAGTCAACATGTACTTATTCCCCCTAGCAGAGCGAATCACGGGGCCTACAAAGTCGATTTGTAAATCTGACCATGGCAGTGTCATCCCCCTCTTTTGGAGAGGCGCACGGTGCGTGAGGGATGATGGCTGAAATTGTGCACACACAAGACACCCCTTCAAGTATTGGTCGAGGTCCTGCCC
Organism: Ambystoma mexicanum; assembly: GCF_040938575.1. NCBI lineage: Eukaryota > Metazoa > Chordata > Amphibia > Caudata > Ambystomatidae > Ambystoma > Ambystoma mexicanum. The sequence continues at coordinate 1,101,825,449 of NC_090930.1, read as the reverse complement.
CATGTGTGGCCAGTATGCAACCTCTCTTAAGATTTCCAATGTTGTGTGAAACCCCCTATGACCCGCGGTGGCCGCATCATGGGCGTGACTTAACATCAGGCTTCGGAATGAGGTAGGAACCACCCACTGATTGTGGCCAGCTTTGGATTTCCTTACCAGCAAACCGTCTTGGATTCGGAAAATTTTTTGACATTTCATCAACACTCTTAGGTCCTCTTTCCCAGTGTAATCGGTATCCGTCAGGGGAAAGTTCTCAGGGTCCTCAAGGTGCTGGTAAAATTTACCAATTATTGGATCCCCCTTCTGAGCGGTAATCAAATCAGCATCAGGGGTCTCCTTACTCCATTGTGCAATTGAAAGGTTGTTGTGAGCATCTGTCTGGGACCTAGTGATAGCAGTGACCTGGATTTCCCCCAATAGGGACTCAATCTCAATTAGATCCCCTTGGATGGCCCCGGTTTTGGCCAGCTGATCAGCTAAGTCATTTCCAGTTTTGTCTGGTCCCTCTACTTTGGAATGACCCTTGATCTTTTTCCAATAGATGGTCATCTCATTCGAGGTGACCAGATCATCAATGTTTTGGATCAACTTCCCATGTTTCAAGGGTTTGTTGTTAGCACATAACATGCCTCTGGTTTTCCAATTAACCAGGTGCTCCACGAACCCGTTCAGTACATAATCCGAATCTGTGATTATGACCAGTTCGTGGAGTTGATGCTGGACAGCAGTGAGGATGGCCTGATGCACAGCCATCAATTCTGCCACCTGACTACTTCGGGGACCAATTTTGTATCCAGCGGAGGGTTCTGGAAACTCCTTCACCCATGCATTCCCTACGCCAGCCACCAGTTCTTTCTCCCCGTCGTTGTCAACATGGTAAGAGCATCCATCCACATAGACAGTGGGAATTCCCTCACACTTGTCCTCTTCAAAGACTTTGTGGGAGGAATTAATGTATGCCTCCATGTTGTCCTTTATTTTTAGACTTTCGTCCTCAAGACAGTTTTCTCTGGCACAATCATGCAAGTCAGCCAGACCTTGCGCGAGGGGACTCTTGCTGTTTTGGCCATATCTGACCTCCACAGGAAAGCCTTGCATTGACAGAATCCAGGAAGTAATTCGGGAATTACTCACATTTCCGGCCCGGATTCTATCACTTTGGAGATATTGCAGAGGCTGGTGTGGAGTCTCCACTATGATGTGTTCCGCATGGATAAACGGGCGGTAATTCTTCAATGCCCACACCGTTGCCAGGAGTGCCTTCTCACAATCGTTGAATTTTTCCTCCACAGAGGATAAAGTTTTACTCGCATATGAGATTACTTTATTGACCTTGTCATGCTTTTGGTATAATACTGCTGTCAAGCACGTATTAGAGAACCCCGTCTCCAGGAAGAACTCCTTGTTTCTGACAGGGTAAGCTAGGCAGGGCGCTTGTGAGAGGCTTCTCTTGAGTTGTCTTACTGCCTCGGCTTGTTCTGGACCCCATTCCCACTTGACCCCCCCCTTCAGGAGATGAATCAGGGGTCTGGTGATCTCTGCATAGCCCTCAATGAACTTTCTGCTGTAATTAGTCAGTCCAAGGAGGCTCCTTAGTTCCCGCAGAGTTGTGGGGTCTTTCAGTTTCTGAAGTGCTTCCACTTTCTTTTCCTGGGGACAGAGACCCTGAGGAGTAATCTCATGCCCCAAGAAATTAACACGGGTTCTACACCACTGTGCTTTCTGAAAGGAAATTTTGCTCCGGCTGCCCTCAACTGTGTCAGAACATAACGGATCTCCGCTATGTGTTCCTCCACAGATGAACTTTTGATGAGGACATCATCTACATAAGCCAGGTTACCCCTCGCACCCAGGTCGGGCATGGCCTTATGTAGGAAAATGTTGAATTCATTGCCGGAGTTGAGGTATCCGAAGGGAGTCCGGGTCCATGTGTATTGCTGGCCCCCAAAGGTAAAAGCCAGTTTGTATTGGTCCTCCCTGCTGACAGGCACGGTCCAGTATCCATTGGTCAGGTCTATTGCAGTGAATACCTGTGACCCCTGGATCTGGGCCAGCCCTTGGTCAATGTAGGGCAGAGGCCATCGGGAAGTATGGACCCGTTTGTTGAGCTCCCTGAGGTCGGCGCAGAGTCGCAACTGGCCGTTTGGCTTCAATATTCCCAGCACCGGATTATTGAAGGTGCTGTGGACTGGACGGATTATTCCCCGGGACTCAAGGTTCTTAATTATTTCAGTAAGGGACTCCATTGATGCGAGAGGCAAGCGATATTGCTTCACAAACACAGGAGTCATGCCAGGGTCCGTGGGGATTGTTGTTGTGTGGATGTAAGTGCGACCACAGTCATATGAGTCTACCGCAAAGAGATCTTGGAAATCCAAGAAAACTTGTTTCAACTTTTGCTTTTGTTCCAGAGTCACACAGGCATCAGCTAGGTTGACTCTCTCTTCCACCATCTGCCTGAAGCCTGGAAAAACTTCTGGTTTGGCTATCTCAGCGGCCTCCTCCAGCTGGGTGGAGAAGTCCCTGGTCAGAGTGCTGATTTGGACTGGAGGCTTCAGTTGGGAAAGGCAGCCCTCATGGACCTGGAAAGTCACCTCATCCCTCCTGAAGTCACAAGTCACATCTTCCTTACCATAAGGGCAAGAAGTGTAAACCAGGAAGTTCCCCCCATGCCGGGTAAAAATCCTGTCTGGTGTTGTATTGTCATCACTGTCACGGTCAAAGCAGTCCTTGGGGATTGGCCCTAACAGTTCATTACCTAAATCGATGGAAAAATGTCGGTCATCAACCGCCATTCCAATAATGGTGCCTGCGGCTAGAGTAATACTCTTTAAGTCGCTGTTATCCACCTCTATTAGAATGGTGTCATGTTCTATGTTGACTAATGGTGTTGGGTTTACCCCTAACCCTTGCTGTTGGAGAGAAGCATTTAGATGTATGTAAGCATCAGGGTTTTGCAAATATTGTCCTCTTTTAGCTTTCACTTCCAGGGAGAATTGTCGGGTCCTTTCTGGGATGGTGACTTCCTCTTTGATCTGAATTTCAACTGCATAAGGTAGCAATTGAGCTGACCTAAATGCTTTTTCTGGATCATCAAAGCCCATGGGATTATCCGCTAGTCGGGACCAAGCTTTGAAGTTTATTAGGTCCAAACTAATGGCAAAGCGATTGAGAATGTCACTGCCTAAGTAAAAGGCGGCAGGGACGTCTCGCACGACCCAACAATTGTGGACTATGCTCTTGTTGCCAATGGAGATTTTGAGCATACACCTGCTTGGCAGGAGATGTTTGGAATTAGGTGCTTCCAGGTCCATTCCCCATTTGTCTATCAGTTTGAAGGTGGGAATGGCTGGATCTTTTGGGAGTTGGCGAAACATGGCTTCGCTGATGAAGCTCTTACCATTGTTCACGCACACTCGAGCGAGAACAGAGTCCTTCCCATCATTTAACTGAACAGGGATGAATAACTGCTCTCCAATTTGCTGAATATCAGCCAGGCTCTGAGCTGATTTCACATCTTTCTGGACTATAGGAGTGGGAGTTTCTGATTGTGGATTGGTAAAGAATTTCAGGGTGTTTCCTTCCAGTGTGGAATACCACCTTAAACTGGAAGGAAGGTTGATTTTCAGAAATAGAGAGGACCCTCCATCACCAGTCTGTTGTCCTACTGCTATTACTGTCACGTCTGGAGTTTGGTTGTTCTGGAAGTGAAATTCTACTTGGTCAGATTTTTGTTCAACCATGTGGCAGGTGCCGTTTAAACTAACATGGTTGACACTCTGTTTTAATTTTATGGGTCGGCTAGTCTGGGTCCAGAGGACCTTGTTTACGCAATCTATTAGGGGTGACAACCTTCTCAGGAGGTCATTCCCTAGTAAACAAGGGGTGCCCTCTGGAACCACAACTATGACCGGGTGTTTCAACTTGTGTCGCCCAATTTTAATGTCCAAATCTGCCGTCCCCTCGACGGGAATTTCCTTCCCGTCAAAGTTCTGGAGTTGTCCAGGAAGTGAGGTGAGAGGAATTTGGTAATTCCCTCCCCTTCCTGCATTCAGTTCATCAAAGGCCCTTCTGGACAGAAGGGTAGCTTGAGATCCCGTGTCCACCAGTGCCAAAATTGTACCCTGCCCCTGTACTTGTACCGGGGCATAATATCTTCCCTCCTTCTCCTCAAGGGGGCACAGATAATGCCATTTTTGGGCAACTGGTGGGCTAACTTTCTGGTTTTGGACATTGCAAGAGAAGAAATTTGGGCCGAATTCTGTGAAGAGCCTTGGGAATCTGAAAGAAAAAGTTGGCAACTTTGGATCAGAGCCATTGTGGGTTCCCCTGGTTCCGGTTCTGGGCCGCCCCCCCCCTTTTGGAGGCAGTCACCAGGATGGGTTTGAACCAGGGGATTTTCTTGCTGTTGGTTCTGGGATGAGATGGTGGGCGGCGGTAGCTCAGTCTCCACATCTCCCCAGTCTGAATTGACATCCCTTGGGACCCATTTTTCTTTGGGAGGAGTTCCCCCCATCTCTGAAGGAGAAGATCCTTTTCCCAGGATCTTCTGAGGATCCCTCTCCCTCAAATTGGAAGATCTGTACCTCCTCCTCAAACTGAGTCTGTTTGGGTCTTTTGTTTCTCCTACCCCCCCTCTGCTCCTTAGGAGGCAGACTTTCAGAGGCAAGAGATTTTGTTCCCGGTTCCTGGGTTTCCAGGGGCTGTTTACAAGTGAGGAAGGAAGCTTCCTCCAAGGCTTTACACCCCCCTTCCCTTTGTGCCTCCTCCCTGGGAACCGGTGAGTTATCGGGGTGCTGCCCCCGTCATTGTTCTGGAGCACCAGGTCCAGAGTTGGGTGCGTTCTGCGCCAGCATGCCGATCTGAGGGTTCTGCTGAGCCCTCAGTATGTGACCCAGATCCCGGGCCATGTTTTGAACCTGGCGCTCTAACTGGGAAACCCGCTCAGGCTGATACGGGGCCCTGTTTTCTCCCCTGGGCTGATCCCAGAAGGGTAGCTATCCCTTCTTTGGTTGTACCCCTGGTTGGGAAGATTTTGGTACCCCTCCACCCTTGGCCTCCCCTCTCCCGGATTAGGTTGTCTGGGCTCAGGGAATTGGGGAAAGAAGGATGGATGATTTTGGGGCTGGAAATTGGGTGGATACCTGGGGAAAAAGTTCTGCCCAGGATTTGGAGAATTTCTGCCCTCCTGTGGGAAGTTGGGAGGGAAGTTCCCTGGGTTAGGTGCTTGGCTGGAGCCCCCCCTTGGGCTGGAGGAGTCCACACATAACCCAGGATGGGTCGACTTCCCTTGTAACGGGGACTTACATAGTCAGGAGAGCGAGGGACCCCATTTGTGGGACTACCTCCTTGACTCCCTGTTTGTGACTGGCCCGAGGACCTTCTGGGCCTAGCATTATTAGGTGCAGGTAGGTTTTTAGGCCCCCCCATCTCCAACTCTAAAACGGGGGTGACCTTTACCTCTGCCACCTTGGCAGCAGCAGGGGTGTTGTTGGCTTTGGGGTTTTTGGGCGCATTATTTTTATTTTCTATTGGCTTCTGCACCTCATAGATCCGGGTCGCCTGTTCAATGACCCAGTCTAAAGATCTTTTCTCGTGAAAATCCCTCACAAGCTGGGTCATTATGTATTTGGGCAAGGCATGGAAAAACGTATTAATAAATTCTCTGCTATCCGTGCGCACCCTTCTTGTGGTCTGTGCAAAAGCACGCTTTAACTCCTGCACAAATTCTTGTGGGGCCTGATCCTCCCCACATTGTAAATTGTAGGCTGCCTTGCGAGCCTCTTGAGGATTTCTATGAGTAGAAAAATGTTTCAAGATGGCCGCCTTATAGGCGGACCATCTTAAATGATTTTGGTCCTCCAGCCCCGCAAAGAAACTGGAGTATTCCGGGGAGAAGGTCCACTTTACATATTGAATACAGTTTTGGCTGTCCTTCAAATGGAAAGTCTCCATCATTTGCTCAAACAACTCTAAGTGCTCCCAAACAGAATACTTGGCGTTCTTATGATAAGGCGTGATGACGCTCCTGATTGCCTTAATCTGCTTTAAGGGGTCCTTAAACAAGGCCCTTTTTGTCTTATTGGCCCTTTTGGTCCGGGTAACCCTGGTCCATTCATCTTCTGACTCAGAGGCACTACTCCCAGAGGTTCCTGTCTGTTCTTCCAAGTTTTCCCGGATTCTGCGAGCCTGGGAATGGCTGGCAGAATGTGGGGACCTGGTCTCCTGTGTTCTGTACCGCTCAGAGGAGTCTTCAGATCCCTCCTTGCTGCCGGGATTTGATGGGTACCCCCCCCACTGACCTAACTGGGCAGAGGTTTTCAGGATGCCCTTAATGGGCCTACTCTCCTGGGGTTCCCCATCAAATTGCACTGTGCTTGGGTGCCCATACCCGGATGCCCGCCCCTCCATTCCTGGGTGGTACTGGCCTATGAGCCCCATGCTTCTGGCTGGATAGTAATCTGCCATCCCTGTGGCCCTGTGCTCATGTGCGCCAGGGGACATGGGGGTGGCAGAGTACAGGGACTGAGAGAGATAAAGGCCTCTGGTACTAGGGCTCCTGGGGTTATGCTCAGGAGTTTCTCTTTCCCAGCGAACCTCATCTCTATCCGCCCCTGCTCCCTGTTGCAATGCAAGAGCCTGCGCCTTCAGTTCCTCAGTTAAGGCCTTACTAGACTCTATCAGTCTCTCCTGCATCGCTACCTGTTGTTGGAGCCTATCATTGTGCTGGCAGAGAGCCTCATTCTCTCTCTGCATTTCCTGATTGGTCCTGGAGCACTGGGCCAGTCTTTGCTGCAGGAGGGTTACCTCCTGAGCTGTGTCCCTATTGGCCTGCTCCTTTCTTGCCAGAGCATCCTCCACCTTCCTGGTGTGCTCTAACAAGTTCTGGTGTTCTTTTTGGAGGTCACCCAGTCTCTGGAGGGCCAGGTGATTTTCTTCCATTTTCCTTTTTAAGTGGCAGACTTCCTGGTCTAAGGTATCCCTTTCCTGACTAAGAGCCTGCATCTGTGCCGCCAGGTCGTCCCTCTGCCTTTGAAAGGCACTAGCTTTCTGGCGTTCTTCATCAAACTCTGCCTGGGTATCCAGGTCTTTCAAAATCAGCTTGTTGCTCTCTGCCTTCACTCTATCTAGATGACTTTGCAGGGTGGCTACCTGCTCCGTGCATGCCCTGTTAAAGTCTAATTGTTGCTCCAGCTTTTTCTGGCTCTGCAGTAAGGAGTCCAAACTGTCTTGGTGCTCCTTCTGCAGGGCCAGAAGTCTAGTATCCTGGTCAGCCTTTTCCTGTTGCAGTATATCCATGTCCTCTTTTATTTTAATGATATACTGCCTACTATCATTTTCTGACTCCTGGCTCCTCTGCAGCCTCTGCTCAGAAGAGTCCAGATCAGATTGGGCCTTCTGTAATGCCAGCAGTTGCCTACTCGCCAGATCTTGGCCTTCAGCACATTCGTCCTGCATGGCTCCCATATGTAAATATAAATATGCCGCTACCCTAACCATCTTGTCTTGTTCATCCTTAGCTTTAGGAGCCATGTATAGTTCACTCAGGGCCTCATGTAAGGGACCCTGATCTCCCCATATATCTGACCCTGTTTCAGTGACCTGTTTCGCGATTGCCTGCAACCAAACCGTTTGGTCCTGATGAGTCCACTCAGCTCTCACAAATAACTTATGTAAGAAGTGCTCTCTGGCTATTTTCATGTCTACTAAGGTCGTCATTCTGGAATTTGAGTTCCTTCCTGACTTACAGAAGTTTGTATTTTATTTTTGCAAAACAGAGCTTTTCCTTAGAGCGTTCCTTTGAGGAGTGCTTTACAGTGTAACACAGCGTGGTGATCCGACCGGATATGTGTATCTGGTCAGCAGGCACACTGTATTAATCTGCACAAGTGATAGATCTAACCCAAACGTCCCGGACGAGCCCCCAATTTGTAAGAGGATTCAATTCAACACTACAGCTAAGTCAACACCTAGTCTAGAATACTGAATGAAAACCCTTATTGATATATCTTTATGTCCAGTTCATGCGTTCTGGATGACTACCCCTATATAACACCCCTCTCTTGGAATCCCCCTGACCCCACTGAGCCAAGAAGTAGTTCTGTTTTGCAAGTTTAAAAGGTTTATTTGATAATTTAAACAATAGATATATATATCACACTTTATAATAAATTAATAATTGAATATCACACTTAATCTGAGCAGTAATCAATAATGGATAGTCCGGCACTAGCACACTTCTTTATAATCAATGATGAGTGGTTATAGGATGGATAAGATAGCAACACTGGTAAATAGGGACAGAAGAATAATGTGGTAGAGAATGCTTTATAGGGTTCAGATGGATGTAATGTTGAATGAAAATGCAATACAGAAAATACTCAATATGATTTCAACAAAACAATGTAATCACTTTTCTCTGGCAATCCCCTCCCCCCTTTATGCAATGCAAGGAAATGGAAGGAGAGCACACAGTTCTCAGAAATGCAATCAAATGTAATTCAGTTCACCCCAGCAAGCCTAGACTACAGAAGTTTGAAACACCGGCCCAAAATGCTTTTATATGTGCTGGCAATGAAGTGAAAAATATGCTAAAATGCTTTTAATTCCCTCTTGAGGTTCAGGGTGAGTGGTATCAAGTTAATATTAGTCCAGGCTCACTCTAGCAATGATTCAGGGATGGTTCTTAAGAGGCAAACGAATTTTTAGCAAGGAAACTGCTGTTTTCACACGTGGAGAAATTTGCAAATCGCGGTAAATTCACGAGTGCGTTTTTCGCGATTGCGGCAAAAGTGTATGGAATAGGAATGCGGTTCTAGGTTCGTAGAAAAGCTAAGATTCTAAGCTTTCAGAGGAAAGTTACTGCAAGTCTCTAAGACAAACGGTCACAGAGATATGAGCGATATGGTAAAGGTCGTTTTTCAGATTTGAAATTTTAAAGTTCAAAATGACAAATGACAGCTAGCAACTAGAAATGACAGGTGACAGCTTTACAAATGACAGGTGACAGTTAGGAGGCAGTTCTACTTAGATTAAAATAGATTGAATTATATTATTTTAACTAAGAGATTGGTTCTGCACAGTCTGCTAGGTACTCACAATATATTTTTGAAATAAATGGGCCTCGCCACGGATCTGGTCAGGTTTTAGACTGGACTCTGGTCTGGTCTCTGCACTTCACAATGATCTGGGTCAGCTCTGCTCTGCTGGTGTAGCCTCTCTGGATTCTGGAGATTGATGGATTTGAAGTCTGGATCTCTGGATGTGGTATGGTCCGGCAGAGCGCGTTGCAGCAAATGGAATTTAATGTCCCTATCTGTCCTGACTGTCTGCTTTTATGTGTTTTGAAAATGGGTGGAGAGGCTAGCTTCCTAGGCCCTACCCCTCTCCACTTGTCATTGGCCACTTCCTCCTCTTCCCCTTGATTGGGGGAATGAAATGAAGTGTCATCATGATGAGGTCTGTTTATGATACAGAGAACCCACCCCTGTCAAATTACACACAATCTATATTTTGACCCAAAAGACATATTTGCACAGGTACACATTTGTTTAAAATTACATGCACCCATCACATATCACAGGAGGTATACCCTGTCCAAATCTGCTCTTCCTGGGAGCTTGCATTCAGAAATGGCAACATATTTCACTTTTTGGTCAGGTTACCAATATCAGATTCTTACTCAAATTTACTCAAATGTGTGCAAGGCATGCAGACATTAATTGATGAAGTATCAGACTTTTAACATGCATACATTTTAAGTAATACCCTCTTAACTGCTAGTTTGCCCCCAGATCATGCCACCGCTTCTAAAAACCTCTTAAAATGTGGGCAGAAAAATCACAAGAATTATGGTATCATTTAAATAATTATGACAAGTCCGTACTATGAGTTATTCATCTTTTTCTAAAACCATATTCTGGCTACAGGGGTGTGGTTTCCCCCCAGCACAAGGTTGAATTTCTGGTTTTTCCAGTTCTGCCAAGCCAGCTTGCTCTCACAGGCAGTGCTCCTCCCCTTTCCTTCCAGGAGGAAGCCACTTTTTACGGCCCCCATAATAAAACATTTGCCTGAGTCAGGACAGGGCTTTGTTCAATTTCCTGCAGAGCCCAGGTAATTCAATCAGGGAAGTGTCATATCCCTTTTGGTGGGAGCAGCAAAAGGGCAGCTAGGCCTGGGAACACAGCTGTTGTGCAAGTCTCATCTCCTGTCGGGGGTAGCTGGTGGGCAGAATTCAGTTCCTTAAGCCAGGCCCCAGCTAATGTCACTTTTAGTTACCCAGTTTTCTGCATTGAAATAAACTAACCATTTCTTACATATGCAGCTAAAATGCTGATTCTAAGTTTAAAACTATGACATTTAAACAATTGCAACCTATGTGACACTCAAAAGTAGGTCACTCATTTCTTTTAAACATTTAGGTTTTTTAGTGTCTTTCAGTCCAAATTTACTTAAACTGCTGAAATCCACAGCTCAGCCAGTCTTGTTATAAACCTTCAAGTCACTTCAGAATATAACTTTAGATTGTATCCACCTCTCAGTAAGTCTTTCTTTGGCATGCTTTGGGTTCATTTATTCAGTTTTACACAAAAAAGAAAAAAAGTCTGGTGCTGTTTTAAAACGCCGGCTTTCTGATAGTGGTGAGTACTGGTAATGCACCCATTTTTGGGATTTAAAAAAATGAATTCCCCACAATTCTAGGTTGCTTTTGGCAATCAGCATTGCCATTCCCAATGGTTTCAGACTACTGTGTGGGTAGTCCAATGGTGGTTTTAGGCAGTGCCCTTCTGTGCCCATAACATCGGCAAAAATGAGTGGCAGCCTATTCTTCATGCATTTCCCTGTGCATTTTCTGGGAAGCTCTGGCCATCATGATGTTTTCCATGTCAGTACTGCACAGTTTTTGAGGTAGGGCTCGGATGCATGGGTAAAAACATCCCACACCTCACTAAGGAATGATTAGTAAATTTAATTTGAATATACATTTTGTGGAAAAGCTATGGCTTCGATTATTTGATTACGCACAGCAAACTTGAGAATAGCACTCATGCCTGCTTTTTTTTACAAGTCCCAAATTTATATAACCCAGTTTGGGTACAAACAGAGAGCGACTGTGTAGCTTGGTGTGTTTATAACTGGCTCAGTGTTGACTATATATTCAGTATCATTTGCATGGTTTGGACATAGTTTTATTGAGACCCGGTCTAACAGCCCCTGCCATGGACAGGAGGTGGCAGGCTGGTCCTCAGAGTCCAAATGGGTAATCTCATGCAATACTGCAATACAATACAGCAATACAGCAGGAGGTGCGCTGCCAGTCCCTGGACCTGGCTGCAGAGCAGCAGGAATCCGAGTCACGGCACCAATCTTGTTGAGAAAAAAGGATCACTCACGACTCTGGTGGATTGATGAACACTTTATTTTATTTTTTTATATAATTTTATTGGTTTATATTCAAACCTTTAAAATATTACATACAACAATTCTCAAGACAAAAACAAATCCATCAACTCAAGTGCAACAACATTTTTAAAAAAAAATAAAATAAAAGTAAAAATACCCCAAACAACTCCACCCTCCATCCTCCCTTAACTTCTTGTTCCAGTCTAAGTCAATTTATATGACACTCCCTTTGTTTGTTTGGGGTCTCTAAGTTCTGCAGTTTGACCAACCATGTTTAGCCTCTCTTCAACTGATGCCAAAAAAGATGTAAATGGCAAAATGTATTTCATATTAGTACCATTCCATAAACTCCTCCACCATTCTTCTGCACACAAAAGTTGATGATCATCATTCCAATGACCCAGGTGGAATGATCGAATATCCTTTAATCCGGGGCAGAACAGCACCAAATGTTTAAGTGATTCCACTTCTTTTTCACAACATCGACACACAGAATTCGCTTCAGCATTGCAAGCCCAGTGGCTGTATCGTTCTTTAGTTCTGAAGGCGTTTAAACGAAACAGCAAGAAGAGTCTGCGGGCTTTAGGATTTGGAAATAATTTCAGATACTTTTGTAAAACGTTGAAACCTCTTGCTTCTGCCGGGGCGTTTATCATTGCTCTTGAAGCAAGTCGCTCCCTGCACGTAGATTCCCAGTCTGCCCGCCAGATCTTTACTTTTGCTGCCGTAGGGTTTCCGTGTAAGGTAACCAAACGGATGTTATAGGCAAGTAAGAGATCTTCGCAACGTTTTATCCAGAGGGAGACCACATCAGAACCCTGTGAGGTTGCATTGTGCAGTATCTTAAACTGCAGAATTCCTTCTTGAGCTATAGTTTTCCGATATAAGTCCAGTTGGCTCCAGATGATCCGTGCCTGTAAAGAAATTAACGCCACTTCATATCTTATGCATGCAGTTGAAATTCCAATTGGCAGACTTAAAGCTTTGGTCCAAAACATGTGTTCAAGCGATGTCCAATGATTAAATGAGCATCCAAAGGCATTTTCAGCTCCATATATAAGGATGAACACTTTATTAGTAGAAAGCAGTGACAGCACAACAAAAATAGCAACACAAGACACACACTGCAAGCGTCCCTTTCCCTCTGAGCCCTGCGCCTTTATACCCAACAGGACTAGGGGTGTACTGAATAGCAAATTTAATATTCGACCGAATACCGAATAGTTGGTCTAAATATTCGTCCGGAGCCGTATAGTAGTTTACAACTACTCTTGTTTGCAGGCAATGCCCATTGAGATTAAATTAGGTGCCAAAGATCACACACATTGGCAAAGCGGTGTATTTGGGATCCTTTCAGACCAAACTTCCAGTTTGTTGTTGTGCATTGCTTGCTTTCATTGCCTAATAAGAAATTCAGTAGGGAACTGGGGCTGTGTGCGACTTTTCAGTCGAAAACGTTCCATTACAACTCCAGCTAATTCAACATTTGCATATTAGAATAGGCACTGATAATAACAAAGAAAAAGAAATTTCCCAGTCTTTCCAAATCAATCCCTGCTCCATCAAGTAAAAGGTGGAGCCCACTTAGCAAAACATTGTTCTGCGCCTTGTGTGCTGAGAGCACAATAGCTGCATGTTTGTTTCTCCTTTTGTTCTGCACAGCGGGCCCTGAAGGAGACATTATGGCTGTTCTGGTGGTGGAGACAGAACAATAAAGGTGACCTTCCATTTTACGATTTAAACTATCCGCCCTGAAAGATACTGAAACCATTTTTGTTATATTTTACTGAGAAAATGATATTTGCTTTCTTGGCTCCTCTGGTTGGAAAGAGGGCAGAGGACGCACCCGTGCTCTCGGAGATGTGAATCGGCTTCTGGCTGTGTCTGTATTTGCCCATTTCCAAGGTGCACACTGTATAAAATCACTACTTTCTGTGACGCCTCTAAGGTGCAAGTTATTCAGTGACACGTGACACCCCAAACCACAGTGTGGATTGGTTAGAATGTGGCATTTCATTGAGATCCGAGTGTGCAGCCTCATTATGCATTGACAATGACAGTGGTTTGTCTCTGACAGTTTCCCACGGCATGGCGTTTGTTGGCAGGTTGGCTCAGTGCACTCAACAGAGCTCTCCTAACTCTGCAGCCACTATGCCTGGCCGCACAACGCTTCCCCTCTTTCCCAGGTAAGGCTGGAGCAGGCACCCCGGTGGAAAGCGCAGTGGACGGGAGCTGGGTAGCATTAGAGCCCATTGACGCTCTAGCCTTATGAGTGCCTAGAAGCGGCCCATCTGCATGAAGCACATTGGCATAATCAAATCATTATTATTATTATTATTAACATTTCATCTGCTTTGGCATCTGTACTACCATTTGTTTGTTATAAGGATCTTTTTCTGAAGCAACAAATATGGGGGACAGCCTGGCAGACGTTTGAGGTTTGGGTTGGCAGGATAGAGTAGACCCTTCTTTGGGCCAATAGATGGCTTATCTTTTGAAAGCTGGAAAGTGCCTCTTTGAAAAGCTTTTTCGCAGGTAAGCCTTCATAAGGAAGGCAACCAAGAGTGCAAGGATACAGTGAGGAAGTTGAATATAGCAGTATTCAGCAGGAGGGTAACTGGAGGGAGTACGCATAGGACCAAGAGGCACACGATGTGGCGGGAGGGGACCGAGAGACCCCCAATACAGGGCTGCCACATGCAGAAGCAGTATACATACCTAATAAAATAGGCCCAGATGCAATCCCACCAATCTATATACATCAATGCTTTGGTTACCCACCACCACCTAACACATGTATGTAAAGCACTATTCAAACATAATTAATTCATTACACTTTCCAGAGAGCAAGATGGGCACGCGGGTATATTTGCACGTTTAATTGTGGCTTTTGACAATGACTATGGTTGTGCTGAAGCAACTGGAGGTCCTGACTTTGCTGTTCTAGATGTAGGTGCAGAGAGCTAAGTGCTTCTTTAGTTCCCGAGTTCATTTTATGAAGATTGATTGGAATACTTTCTCTGCACTACATATTTGCACGCGTGTGCCAGCACGTCACACAGATGTCACACACTTTGCGTGCATGTTTTACCAGCCTGCTCAGCAAAAAACAAGAGAAAAACAATTTACCTTCATCCATGGTATATACATATTCCAGCAGCTTTCCCCTGACACAAAGTGCCTTTGTTCTATTATTTAAACTCATTCTGATCCAGTGACTTCCTGTACACTTTGGGGTTTTTAGTGGTACCAGCGGTTTCTGCAATGTAAATTTGTGCTGTAAAAGCCAACGCGATTACAACCGGATTCCGTATGTTGCAGCCGTGCAATTTCCATTGGAATGGGAAGGTCCCCATAGGTGGCCGTGAATTAGTGGAAGGCTGCAGGACAGCCAGCCATCTGCACAAATACCCCTCACACAGCAAACTGCAAGGTGTTAATAGTCCTTAATTTGTGAAAGCGCACAAGGCGCATCTCTCGCATTCTATTATAAAAGAAACGAAAGAGCAGGAAGACAGGCCCTAATGAGTAGGGGTGTACCGAACTTTGGCTTTGAGTAAGTATTCCAGGAAGTATTCGGCTGAAGCCAAATAGCTGATTATCAGACGAAATTCGGCCAAATACTTATTCAAATCCGAAGTTCGGTATACCCCTAAACAGGACACATGCTTTCCAATGTAAGGGGTGGTCCCAACAGGTCAACGTTGCATACCAAATTCATCATGTTAGCAAAGAAGAAAGCCTAATTATATCAGCCTTTTGCCCAAGCTGCACTCTTTCATGTAAGCCGTTGTTATTAGGAAGGTCAGCCTGTCGTAACTCAGTTAGTCAAGGTGCCCACACTCCTTAAATATTCCCAAACACTTTGAGGCAAGCGAGAGTGTTAGCAATGTGACGACTTCCGCTCCCCTGTGCCGCTTTTCTTAAGAAAGCGAGACCCTAGATCCCACTTGCATAGGCCAAAAGGGAAACACGTCAAAAGCAAGTATTCCAACAAGCTAGGCGAGAGGCTTTCATTGCCATGCGCAGTACGTCCTACAGTGTCTGCCTTGCATACGCAAAAAATACTGTTTAAACATGGTAGGTTGCATGGCCTAGTCACTATCATACTGCAGTGCCAGGCATAGGGATTGCATACAGTTTTCATTTCACAATTTTCCTCCACAGGATTAAGCCATTAAGGGATTAGCAGGTTTTAGGGTTAAACTGTTAAGGAATGTATTATTATTATTATTATTATTATTATTATTATTATTATTAGGATATTTATTGAGAGTAGATCTAGCTTTGGGAAGCAACAGAGCACTTTGAAATCTTAGGGAGAATAAGAGGGTGAGGGAAGCAGAGAAATAAGGGAGCAGGCAGCTAACAGGAGACGGGGAGGGTCGGCAGTGTGGCAGCAAGGGGTCTAAAAGCAATCCAGGGATCATCCATTGTTACTTAGGGTGGGAGTGGAGGGTGTATGGGTCTTGGTGTTGGGAAGGATCCATTCATTGAAGAGGAGGTATTTTTAGCTCCATTGGGAACTGTAGAGATGAGGGGGTGAGTCTGATGTTGATGGGAAGGTGGTTCCAGAACCTTGGGCCTAGACAGAAAAGGCCTGTCTTCTGGTTCTTTCCTTCCTGCACCAACAGAGTTCAAGTCTGCACATGTCCTTACTTCTAGTGGATCATAGGCCTCTGGAGATGCTGAGTCTCTCAGTGACGTAACTTTGTATTGCTTTCTGGGCAATGTGCTTCTCTTTAGTTGTGAAAACCATCTCTTGTTCTTATAACATTCTAAGATGTTTATTTTTTAATATTTTTTTCAACAAATATTCTTGAGATAATTGAGATTGGCCATAAAATAATTGCGCCTAGCTGACACGTGTTTCGACCATTGGTCGTCTTCAAGGCTATTACAACTGTGCATGATCAAATAACATATTTCCATGAATAAATCAAATCCAAATTTCCATAAAAACATTAATTGTTATTGTGTCCATAACATTAGATATATGATTGAGAATACCATTTGAGTTACATTTTGAAGGAGTAACATGAGCAACATTTTCATCAAACCATTTTTCGTATCATTTGCGTTTTGATCATGAATATAGTTGAGCATTTGTAAAATGAATCAGATATCAATGATACAAGGAAGAAGATATAACAAGACAAATACACAAACACCTGAGAAAAAAGTCAATCATACTGAGATGAGTATAGCTCCTTAAATGAATTTCACAGTCCTCCACCAATTTAGCAATTATTGTAACTAAATTATGTCCTGAGGAGTAGTTGGTCACCCACACCTATGCCATTGTTTATTATTAATTACATTAATTTCAAATCTGTGTCTGTTTATGTCACAATTGCACCCCACAATTGCACCCCACTCTGGAAGTGACATGTGAGGTGGACTTTGGCGGGTCTTCCATGTGAGCCTCCTCTGGGGAGTTCTTGAATGATCTGATGCATGAAACTTTGTGGCGTGCGTTGTGTGTAATTGTAGCATCCATTGATTGCACTTTAATGAAAATTTGAAATTGTAACCTTGACATATATATATTTGTCACTATCTGGCTTTAACGCTGCCTTGATAGCTTGTTTGTTCAGAGATAATGGATTTTGAGTAGTTCGGGAGAGGTAAAAATCCCATCAGGCACAGTAAATATGTCTTCGTTGGTGGTGCAATAATATAAAGTTTAAAAAAATGAAGGAAAGGTTGGAAAAAAAAGTAGTTCACTTTAAACTCTTATAGAAACCAAAATCCAGTAAGTATAAGGTTAATTCTTGTATTTGCCAAAAATAGACCAGCTGAGCTATCCAAATAACTTTACATGATACAGTTTTGCATTTGGTTTATCAGGAACGAAGGACAAAGAAAAGTATGCTTGCCTGAGGAAAGAATGATTTGTGTTTAAAAAAAAAAAAAAGAAATGCCTAGGCATATAAAAAGCTCTGCGGTAGAAAAATGCAGAATGTTAAATCCTTTATATTAATGTAGTTAACATCTTTAAGGACTTGAAAAAGGTTGTACGGTATAAAACCGCACTGGGTTTCTTGTGAAACTGAGCCCCCAGATAAGACTGACAGGAGATAAAAAATGATGGGGTTTTCTCTTCTGAACTGCATAGCTACAGAGCCAGGAGCTGTAATTGTGCCAAGAGCTCCTGTGCAGAACAAGATATTTATTGTTGGAAGTGCACAGCTTGGCAGTTGACCAAAGATAAGGTAGCCACGCACTGGTGGAGAATGGACAGTGTGTGGTTTTATAACCTATGCAGTTAGATAAGTTAGATAAAGTCTTTGGGATGGAATGTGATTCAGAACTGTGTGGACGGCAGACATGACAGTAGATAAATGATGCAAAAACAGATGTCGGGAAGGTTTTCATTTAAAGACGGAGCAAGTTGACTCTTTAAGTGACTAAGATGTTGAAAAATCTGATGTTCTAAAATTGAGGAGCAGGAGAGTTTGGGTTGCTTTATATTGTTGGAGCACTTTTTTAGAAAGTATGTGGGCTGTGTCCCAAACATAAGAAGAGTGTTTCGATCATGCTAAAGCGAGGTGACAATGGATGATTTTTGATGAATGCATTATGAACAATATTAATAGGCTAATTGGTGTTATGCATTACAAGTGATCAGAGAAGGAGGCATGTTATCCTTTTAAATGACATGGGTTTTTTTATGTGCGCGATAACTAAGGAATAGAGATGGTAGCATGCATGCGAGTTTAAAAAAT
Source organism: Ambystoma mexicanum (assembly GCF_040938575.1). Lineage (NCBI taxonomy): Eukaryota > Metazoa > Chordata > Amphibia > Caudata > Ambystomatidae > Ambystoma > Ambystoma mexicanum. The sequence goes on along the minus strand of NC_090930.1, from coordinate 1,101,807,318 downwards.
GCATCAAATAAATTTGCATCGTAGACAGATGTCAAGAAAGAAAGAGATGTTCCCAGTGATATATATATTATGTCTGAGAATTTTGAAGACATTTGGAAATAAAATAAGAGAAAATGTGTCCCAGAGCACAGGTGTACCTGAGATTTAAATTGTGTTTTTGTGTGCAGAATACAGCAAAAAGCAGGCCAAAATGTTTATTGAAATTCATTGGGGTAGGCACGGTGAATATCTATTGAAGAGGAAAAAGATAAATGGATCAACAGGCAATTTTGTTAGTTGACAAAATATGATAAATGTAAGTGGAAATGCAATTGTTATAGTTTTACACAAAGGATGCAGTGACTATTGAAAGAAAGCATGCACAACCATGCGCATGGGAAGGTAAGCATACAGATGCATATAAATGGAAAGATATTCATGGAGACATGTAATGGGACGCATGTATGTAGATGCACTGACATGAGGAAAGACACACACACACACATACACGCACACTTGTAGACACATATACAAAGGTACACATGGCTTATGGAAGTATATTAATCTGTGCACCATGGATAATGCATTCAAGAATGCACGCACCTTTGCAAGCACCCACTAACGAGTACACAGAATGGGTTTATTTTACAGTTAAAATGACAGTTGACATAGGCAATAGTTGGTCCCTTTTGAAAAACCTAGGGAGGGTGTTTTTCAGTGAATAAAGAAGTGAGATGGTCAGATTTAGATGCATCTATACCTCTGGCATCAGAATCATTGACAAAGTCAGACTGACCTGAAGGGAAACCCCATGGTGAAAGGGGGGAGTTACCATCTTATGTGAGCAGATTAAGGTCACTGCCAAGTAAAAGACAGTGCAGAACTATTGGTCCTACCTTGGAAACACAGACAATGGGAGAAAAGAATAAGTTTGGGGTTTCACAAGTTTTCTTGCTAGAGAAATAGGGAGCGAGCCAGACCACGGTATGTACCTTGACCACAGATTGGCAAGGATAACTTAAGGTGGACGCTCCCGAGTTTTAACTTCTGGCGCTGGGAAATGGATACATATATTAGAAAAAATAAATACATTGGCTATAGGGGACATTAAGGGTCCCCTGATTGTCATCCTTGAAGAGTGAGCTGATGACATTTGGTCAAAGACAAGATATGTGAGTATTACCGCTCATGACGGAGCGCTGTTTAAACAAATTCTAGAGTGGCAGTCTAGAAAGCGCTTAGAGTGCTGTATCAGGACACGTCAGATGAGAGAGCTATTAAAATTTCAAAAGTTATCATAAACCATGCAGAAACAGCGTAAGAAATGAGTGGGCCTGGAAGCGGAGTCATGGCCAGAGATATAGCTGACCATCACATATTATTGCAGACTACTGCAAGAGAAAAGGTGAGAGAAAAATGATGCAACGAAAGTGAAGAAGTGAAATTAAAAGCAGAAAGAATTGTCAAAATACACCATAGAAGGGACAAGGTTGACTAGTGGGGAAGGGTCATGCTCCCAGCAAATTACAGGTGAAAAACCAAAGGCAGTATTGATCAAGGCAATAATGGAATTGCTCCACGAGGAAGGGGAGGATTTCGAGGAAGAGGTTTTCAGAATAATCAGGGAAGCTTCCAGAATAATGAAGGCGGTTTTCAAAATATGCAGGCTGACAATCAAGGAATGCAGGATGGGCAGGTTAGCAGACCTCCTCCTGTATATTAGACATGAGGTATGTCAGAGCACTTTGCACGCATGTGTAGAAGCCAAGGATTTGTGCAGAATGGGCAATTCTCGAGAAGGGGGACAGCACGCCCCCTAGTATGTAGCTCACAAGTCAAGGAAGGGTTTTGCCCATGATCAGTCCTTGTACCAGCCATACGCGCTGGGAGTGCAGCAGGTGCAGCAGCTGAGGAAAAGTGTAAAAGCAGATTTACTGCAGAGGGCAAGTAAGTGAGCCCACATGCAGGCACAGCAATATCCAAACACAAAATAAACAATGACACGTAGGAGTGAAAGTGTTGGGTTTAACAGGGAAAAATGATTTTACAAAATCAGAGGAATGCATGCATTAACAGTGGGACTGCCTCACAGAAGTGGCTTGATGCGTTAAGAATTGTTAGTGGAACTAGGTTTTAAGGGTGCCAAGAATTAATATGTCAAAGGGAGAACAATTTTTGTTCTAGTGATAGACATTAGGACTGTATGGTCATGGAGCAGAGACAAAAAAGTGGTGAATGAATATTAGAAGATTTAGGGTGTTTATTGAAGACTATAACTGAAGTTTTTTGCTTAAGTAAAGAACTGGTAGTCTCTGAAGGAGAGTGTGTGATGACACATTTTTGGTATAGGTGTAACAGGCATTTGTCAACGTTTTGAGGAAAGAAGTGGACACTAAGCATGATGATTAGGTGATCAAGGAAAAGCGTGTTTTGTTTTGTTCCAAGAATGCACCATTTGAATATGGGTGCATCCAGAGGAACATGAACAGGGCAAGAGCCCATTGAGACGTTTCTGGTAATGACCAAAGGTTTTTATTATTGTAGCAAAAACACAGTATCATAGATAACTGTGTGACCTAGTGGAAAAGTGGTAAGAGTATTTGGTGAACTCAGTCTCAGACCACGGATATTTATGAACAAAGAGGGGGGACGATTGACCTCTGCAAAAATAGAAACAGCCATCAGAGTAAGGAAACATGGCAAATGATCAAGAAATGAATAATAAAAATGGATCATGCAGGACAGTAATGGTTTTCATGAGCAGGTTTAGGTTAAGTAACGTCCCGAATGGCGGTATATCTAGACAGGGGCTAATGAAGTATGAAGTGGTGCTGTCTTTAGGAACATTACACATTAAAAGGAAAGAAAAGGAACCATAATAGTATATGTGGCAATAATGTAGCAGCATCCAGTCTCATGCCACCTCCCACAATGGACACCCTACTCCCGGGCACCAGGTAAACAGGAACCATGGTGAGCTTTGTGGTTCCCCTACGTACCCCGTGTTGCCAGAGTGCCCCTATCTCACCTCCCCAGGCTCTGCAAATGTGTGGGCATATATAGTATATAAGAGTGGCCTCTTGGCACATTTAACTCTGCACTTACACACCCTACATCCCCAATGGGTCATGCAAGGCTGGGGCAGTGGGGAACTCCACTGGTATTGTATGGCCAATTGGGCATGAGTGATGGCTAACTGCACTTGTGTAAGGGGAGCCACGTTTCCCTAAACAATCATAAGCTGGCCCATGAGTGTGTCCTCAACAGTTTTTTGCAGCTGAGAATGTGCTCAATGTTTTCACTGGGCTGGCTTTGCTCCACCATAATGGGTGGCGGCCAGTGCCACATTCCCCTTATGGATAGAATGCCCATGCTCGCTGTCTTGTGACTAGCACGGTGATCTTGCAATGATTTCATGTACTACATGTAGTCCCTTCTCACCGATCTATGGCAGTCATCTTGTTGTGTAGTTTTTATCTTGAGCTGAAAAAAGGTAAACACGTTGTTTCTCAACTTGAGATAAAAACACTATTAGTACTCTGGTACAATGTGCCGGGGTACTAATAGCAATATAACCCTCACAGGGCATTACTGGTTAGGTAATGCCCCAGGGCTTACGTTAAAGCCCTAGCTTTGCTTAGGCTTGTAACTGATGCCCCCCTGCACGGGTTATATTACTTAATTATGCTCCCTGTGCCATTAATGTAAGGCAGACAGTACGAAGACCTGCTGACCTGAGCATACCTCCATCCCTGCATTTGCTGCTTTTAAACAATGAGACATTCACACAAACAAAATATTTTCATGATTCTTTTACAGTGGCAGTGCTGGCTTATATTGGCCACCTTCAGCATGAACATGTCTTCTTAAAGTAGCAATGCTGGCATGTATTGTGGAGACACCATCATGAAAGTGTTTACACTGGAAATGCCCAGTAAATGGTGATGTGGTGTCCATTGGAATGACTTCATATGTGACCACACAGAACCGAGTGCAAATTGGATGGATTTTGGCCAATTGTTCTCTAAACCGGTGTTGTAAAATACACCATATAAACCCATTATTTACAAAACATTTCTATGGGGGGATTAGGGGGGAAGAGAATTGACCCCCTGAGTTTGGTTCCAGCTCCCTCTAAGTGCCCAGTCACTCAGACTCATTCAGTGAAAGTATGTACGCAGTAAGTCCCCACTGACCTTCAATCACCACACACACCCATGGCACCAAACGCTGAATCAGTCGCTGACCCCAGAACGTATTCGAGGTTTAAGCATTGTGCTTGGCATGCTGGGCAGAGGAATGGCACTGCTGCCTTTCAGAGCCTGTGAGTCATCTCTGCTTGTGATAAGCTGGAGGCCGCTGGCCATTGCAGCATCCACTCTCGTTTCCATTTCTACCACAGCGGTGACTTCTGCTGCATCTTCATTTGCACTCATGAATTCATTTATGTTTTGCTATGAAGTCTTGGATACAGCACAAACCCAAGCCTCGCGTGGTTTGAACTGCTGTACAAAAGTGTGTCTTAAATGCAAAACATTGTGCAAATTCATAAAAATGAATATAAAGATAAAAACAAAAAAAATCCAGGCCCTGCACCCAACACAGAAGAGATAAAAAGACTAACCTGGCCTCACAAACAAGGAAAACAGGCACATTAGGAAACACCGTGCACAGAGTTGAAAAAGGCCTTTGTAAACGGAAAGGTTTTTAGTACTTTCCTAGCTGGGACACACTCTAATATGCAGGCAATGTATTCTAGATCCTGTGTGCCCAGGCTGGAAAGTTCTAAACTATGGAGAAAGTGTTAAATCTACAGCCGCCCTGCACCACCGCACTGACCACCACTGCACACAAAGATAGGCCTTCTGAGCCTACCCTTCTGAGCTCACCAACAACAGTGAGGGTGAGGGTGAAGAAGGCAAGTGTTTCTCTGGCATTTGAAATCTATGCCCATAATAACCAGTGGTCCTCTGGCTTCAAAGGCCACGAGTGGGGCAAGGCACTAATGTGGCGTTAAGCCCCTGTTCCAAGGGTTGGACCGGGGGTAATGGCCCTGCAGCCCAAGTTTCAGCAATGGTCATTAACGAGGGCTCTGGGCCGTTACCTGATGTTCCAGCACTTCGAGCGGGGACTTAAGGCCATCAGCACTCAAGGTTACCAAAGCGGTAAGCCAGGGTGCTAAAAAAAATGATTTTCCTTTGTTCAATACAAAGATGGCCATCGTGGAAAGGGAAGTGGGGCTCCATATGGAGCCCCTCTTCCCTTTCCATGGTAGCCTCTGGGAGGCAAGGGGAGGAGCGGACGGGTGCAGCCACAGAAATAAGGTAAGTACGGGGTGGGAGGGTGTAAAAAATAAATAAAAGAGGATGGAGGTTGGGGGAAAGATGGCAGTCGGGGCATGGAGGCATGGAACACAGGCTTTTATTGGCAGTTCAAGCTTGCATTCCTAGGCAGCTGATTGGCTGGCACGCCCCCGCCATGGTTCTAATATGGATTCTTCACGTCTGTTAATATGGACTTCTGAATATGATGTCATCTCTGTGGGACTCGTTAATATTTACAAAGCTAACTTGATTCTGATGTTTTGATCAGCACACTGAGGCTACAGCATTGATAACTCAAGGTCCTATTCGTTTTCCTGGAATGATTTCCATCACCATGTGAGCGCTTGGCATCCACATACCGGAGAAAGTTAGCACGCTCTGATGTAAAATCACTTTGGTTCTGATGAGACGTCACTGGCTCCTGCACATGAACTGGGCTGAAAGTAGGACTATGAACCATTTACCTGTCAACTAAATGAAACTCATTTTGCCGCGCGCCTTGCAATGGTTGTGACTTCGCTCTCAGCTCTTCCTACAGTTTGGAAGCGCAGAATGTATGAACAATTATTGAAACCTTTTTCGAGACGCCTCCGGCGCATACGCTGCCGTGTGTAAATGTGACGTGCAGTATCACGATCAAAGTGTATAATCCCAAAAACTAAAACAGTGAAGCACATGCTTTTATTAATTCCATCCAAAAGTATGTTCATTTGTGTTTTTTCGTTCATTAATCGGCGCCAGGCTCATCTGAATCCTGTGTGAGGGGGGGCTTTTAAACCAGATATTTCCAATGTGGAGCAAAGCTCAACCACAGCAAACAGCATGGGTCCACTTCTCAACATGCAGGCGAATGTTCAAAAATGGGTAGCTTACAAAGTTGAACTGTGCGTTTAGGGATGGCGTGTAAGGCGCATAACATCGTTCTTTGGTCCTCGTGAACAGTTTCGTTTTGAAAACTCTCCGGGCCTGATTTCCAAAACCGCATTCGGTGGGACTTCCCATTTAAAAACGTGTTTGTTGGTCAGGCCCTCTCACTCTTCCCCTTCCCTTCTCCCCCGGACTCCCTCTCACCCTTCTGCAGTCAGCCTCGAATAATTGCAATCTGGGCCCAAGCGGGGCATTAGAATGTGTGCATTGCTGTTGCATGAATTGCTCACTCTGCATCTTTGCGCACTTTTCCGTGTGTAGGGTGCGCAAGTGCCTGCCCAAATAAACGGATGTGTGAGTCAGTCCGTATGCGAGTTTGGCACGAGTAATGTAGCTCAGTGGCAACCCCAGTCTTGAAAGCAATACGAACAACATCAGCTCCAAACCCGGGTCCGCGCTTAAAAACCTCTACGGTATGAAGCGCGTTTTTAAAAAAACGATGATAATATAAATTTAACTGTTACGGCACAAAAAAAACGTTCCACAAACTGCTGCTTCTTCTCATGTATTTTTTTTTTTTTTTTTAGAAAACCTGAGCCAACAAATGAATGACTTTCGCAGCGCACATTATCACACAAGTCTCGGGAGGATAGCTCGGGGCCAACGTGCTCCACGTGGTCTCGGGAGTATAGCTCGGGGCCAACGTGCTCCACTTGGAAGCAAAACAATACAGAGCGCCACAGGTTCAATCCCCGGATCCGCGCTTAGAAATCTCTGCGCTTAGAAAGCGCTTTATAAATAACCAATCGTCTCATATCACGGACACAGGCCAATCAAGGTGTACCATTATGGCACAAGAAGCACGATGCGGCTGAGGAAACGTTTACCGTCGACGAGGGGAGCAGGGCAAGACGCCCTTGAGAGATTAATTCGTAAGGGGACATTAATACTGAGAAATGTAATGGGGGGCGATAATTAATATACATCAGAAGAAGGGTGTCACACGCTATCAGCGTTCAATTTGTTTTCAGCACTTTTGGTGCAAAAACAGCAGCTCTGTTGGGAAAGGTCACCGCCATCCCCTCCCCCCACCGCCGCTCACTGCTCCATCTCCAATCAAGCGGCACTCACAGAATCAAAATGTGATTGCAAACCTCTCTCCTGCCGGCATGAAGGGTGCTTTTCATCTCAGCCTGTGTGTTATGACTAACGCGCCTGCATCCATTATGGTCGGCGGACAGGGAGGTGAGGTAAGCAGGTACTTGACAGTGCTGAGTGCCCGCCCTTTCTTGATTGCGCTATTATGCATTATGCCGCATGTCTACAGGCGGGCCGGTGGCAAAGGCTGAAAAAAGAGTAAAACGCGGGGGGGCGGGGGGGGGGGTGTATTTTTGGGGTTGGGGGCTCGGGGAGAAGCTTTAAATACGATTTGTGAATTGTGTTTATTTGCTTGTTTGTGAGCTATAGTCGTTTCAATAATGATGCAACCTTTTTAACTCAAGATTTCTAAAGAGCATGCCTGTGCAGATGGGTTTAACAATGTCTACATATGTGTAATGATATAATGCACTGCCCGTTCCCTCGCGTTCATGCATTCTCCATCCATATTGCATTCATTCACAGAGCTGCAGGTTTGGTTCGATATCTTGACGAGAGCCAGCCCTACCATGCTACACTTCATAGATGTGTAACTGCTTATTATTGAGCAAGGGGTCTGGTCTGCAGCCCTTGGGTTACCTGATGTATTAGACTATAATTCCCATCCGCCTGAGCCAGCATAGTCAATGGTGAAAGATCATGGGAGTTGTAGGACCAAACATGCGGAGAGCCACAGGTTGCAGTCCTCTGTTACTGAAATATTTAGTATAGATGGGAAACTGAAGGAACCCCACACAAGTTCCTCCTTCTAGTAATGGCATCTGCCTGGCCTCCTCCCACAGATCCACTCTTTCTGTATCTTGCGCTCTGGCTGATACCGTCAGATCCCAAATTCCAGCAGTCCCTCCATACTCCACCCCTATGCCTCCTGAAGCGTAAGGGATTTTCCCTTAAACCAAGGGTCTGCAACATTTGCCTCGCCAGATGTTTGGAGGACTACAACTCTCAACAAACCTAGCCAGTATGGTCAATGGGTGTTGTAGTCCAAAACACCCAGAGCGCCAAAGGTTGCAGACCTCTTCTCAAGTCAACACACCAATTAAAGGAATTGACACTGGACTTAAGAACTGAAATGACCGTGAGCACCTACGAAATAGACTTCCTTCACTCCACCACTCCTTCCCCTGGTCCAACGACACCCCCCAATCATGAGTGATGGCTCTTCCAGAGAGTACAGCAATTACTTCCAAGACTCTGATACATGGTGGTTGATGCAGTTTTTGCTGTCCTCTTGTGGTGTCTCACTGTCTATCAAACATTAGGCCTCATTAGGAGTATGGCGGTAAGGCAACAATGGCGCCGGTATCGCTACCGGCACGTTTGTTTCCATACCGCCATACTACGAGTTCTGCTCGAGGGTGCCCTTGCAGCCACCTGGCCTGACCAGGTGGCCGTACCGGCGCCCGCGAGCAGAACTTGATGGTAGTAACGGTACTGTTATGAACGGTACAGCTGCTACCATCCTCCCCATTCCCATTGCGCCCTATGGGGGCTCAAATGGAAATGGGGACATACCAGCACCCGCGCAAGGGGAATTACCAGGCCCGCCGAGGTCGGAATGGCCCGGTGATTCCCCTTTCACGGGTACCGTAGCCGAGTTTGGGGGTAGCCATGCCGGTAAAACCGGCATGGCTACCTCCAATCTCGTAATGAGGCCCACTGTCTTTTGGTTACCATCCAGCTTGAAGTTGCTGTCACCGCTGTGCCGCGTCAGTGCTCGAGATGACAGTAAATAAATAACTGGTGTAACCGGGTTTCTTTCTATCTGTTTTTGGTAGGCCACCTCAATGATACCGGGCCTCCGCATGACCTCGCCTTCCAGCCTGCTGCCGCGAAGCACGGCTGTAAATCTAATGTCCACATTCATTAATATTCAGTTGCAACACCGAGCGATGAAAGCCTTTATAATTTTCTGCAATATCAATTAAAGGAGTCGACTGCCTTTAAAAGCTTCCGTGTTTGAAGATGATTTTCCCAAACGAAATATGTTTGCAGCCAAACCTTGGGATTTGAAAAAAAAAATTACAAATAAACGGAAGGCATTTGATTAATATTCCGGGGAAGTACATCTCCATATTAAGACTGAGTCTTATTGCTTATTGCCGCTTTCCTCATTTCAAAGACCTGCGAATGCGAATGAGTTTTCTTAAGATTGGACTAGATTTACAAATTAATGGATTCATAGTGAAAGAACAGCACCGCCACAAGTTTGCCAATAATGATACTGAAACTGAAAATATGAATGAACTGAAGCACACAGAGCCATGGGATTTCACGTGATTTTCCGTATCTTGTCTGGCTCAGAGAATAACTCATGTTAATGGGGAGACCAAAATCCATTTTTCCCCCAAAAACAGCTTTGTCCAGTCTTCTTATACCCACTGTCCTGTTGCTTTTTATCTACCCCGCATGGTCATTTTTTATCTTCTTAATTAATTTTATTTATTTATTTATTTAATTGGTTTTTAACACACTAATACCATACCTGAATTCAGTTTCAAAGCAGGATCCAGGATTCGAACCTCCATTGCTCTGTGTGGTTTTGCTTTCAAAGCCAGCTGCCATTGCTGAAGGCCTGCCTTGCCTCCTCTGGCTGTGGTTGACTTGCTGGCACGCGTGGTGGTGAGCACCTCCTGCGCTTTGCTGGTGGGCTTGGAACACAGGGCTCTGGCTCCCACTTCTGTGTTCTCATGTTGTGGTTTCTGGTTTCCAAACCTGTGGCACCTGGCCTGAGGAGTATGTTCACAAGAGCAAAATTGGCAGACATTTGGGGCCTGATTCATGAAATTGTTTGCACTGTTCAAAGTGACTTTGCATTGCCGACACAAACCCTGATTCATGGAACTGTGCAAAGTGTGTTTTTGCTGTGCAAAATCTGGGCAAAGTCAGCGTATAGTCATTTTTGCGGTACAAAATGACTTTATCCAGTCCTTGCACGGTTCCATGGGCAGTGCAAAGTCACTTTTCAGAAGTGCACATTCACTTTGTACTGGGCAAATATTCCATGAATCTGAGTCTTAAAGGCCTTGCAAAGCACATATTGGTCCCTGACTTAGCCACAAATGTCTGCAAAGGTCCGCTTAAAGCGACGATTTTGTGTATTCGGTCACACCAGAGGATGAGTGTGTGTGCGAAAATCCATAGTAACATTTGTGCAGGAAAATGCAGCAAATAGGTGCGTGAAGACCACAGAAACGATTAGCTGCGAAAAATCCACACAAGTGGCATTTTTCCATGGACGCTGTTGCAGCAAAAGAAATGCTGCGAATTCCAGATTGCCGTGTCCTCTGTGGAAACGTCACCTACCCTTCAGGGTGTTAAAGCTTTCGAATTGTTCACTATACAATATAGCTCTGAAAATATTTCTTCTCTATTTCATCAGTACACTACTTATGTGAATAAGATTGATCATGTAAATATCACTGATTATTTATGATACGTGCAGATCCTGTGCATCTGTAAATTATACTATGTCTGTGAATATGTTCGATATAATATATGACAAACCTATGTTTGCTATTTCCAGCGCCCAGATACCTACGGGTTTGGTGCGCTCTATAAATGTTAAATAAAGAAAAGACTTTTCCTTGTACTCACCTAATCCTTTGGAGCGGCAGGGGTGTTCACAGCACTGCGAGTCGGCTGGGACTCTTGCTGGCTGCTGCTTCGTTCCTGGAGGGGGCGGAGCCTGCTTGTGACCACGTGATCCATCACGTGACAGGACACAGATTGAAAACGCACCCGCGGTCAGGCGAGCGGGGCGTTTCATTTGAGAAAAGACTTTTCCTTGTACTCACCTAATCCTTTGGAGCGGCAGGGCTGTTCACAGCACTGCGAGTCGGCTGGGACTCTTGCTGGCTGCTGCTTCGTTCCTGGAGGGGGCGGAGCCTGCTTGTGACCACGTGATCCATCACGTGACAGGACACAGATTGAAAACACACCCGCGGTCACCCTCGCGGCGTTGACGCAGTGGGGTGCATCGGTAAGATTGGTCCTCACCAAAGGAAGGAGGACTACTCACGGCTATCTGCTAACACTCTGTCCACTACCACTGAGCACAGCCCCCGGCAGTCAGCTGCAGGAAGGTAAGAGGATAACATTGCGAACTACTCACACTGGTCCCATTCCTTATAGTGCTCACCAGTACGGAAGCGTACTATAAGGGTCTACAGCATCATTGACTAAAAGGCTTGTGGCTCTGGGTACTGGAAGTCCCCTTGAAAACCCAGCTAGTCCGCTCTAATAAACCAGCATTTGCGGACAATGGTCGGCTCTCCGGCCTCGATTCGTCCAACATCTAGGTCCACGGCGGATCTGTACCCCGAAGTAGCCATCACAAATACCACAAGTTCACATGAAAATACTTTACAACTGACCCTGGGAGAGGGGGCGGGAAATGGCTTAAGTGGAAGGGGAAGTGAAACCACTTATCCTCACCTCCATCACTCCCTACACACTCCCCCAATGTTACAAACTATGAGTCCAGCAAAAGGGAATGATATCTCCTCAACCGCAACTATCCAAGTGACCATAGAAGAAACGGGTTGTAGTAGGGACCCAGTGTCAGGTTGGTCCCCTAAGGATTCACTATGGGTACCCTTGCCAAACCCGACCTCCCCAAATGTAATCATGCAGGCACCAAAAGATTTGGGTCCAGTCCCGGACGACATCAGGGGTTCCCTGAGGTTAACTCCTCCTCTAGATGTGAACCCCTTTGTCTTTGGCTCTATAAACGCATCAAAGGGAGGCCAGCTTTATGCACAAGGTCAAGACAAAGGTTGGAAACCATTCGGAATCTCTCTGGCGAGCTCCGCAATCTGCCCGGACCATTCGAGTGTTGACCCACAAAACAAGGAGATTCACCAAAACCGTTACTATGACCTTCCTACGCCACGGTTCAGTTACCATCAAACCGACACTCGGGGGCTAAACACCTCAGCCCCGGAGTACAAGGGTGTACCTCTCAACATAAGAGGGGGGCATCTTGCTTCAGTAAACAAATTCGCAGCGGGGGGTCACTCCCAAAGATCCCATAAAGGAGTCTTCCCCCAGCAAGCCCCATTCCCCAGCAAACGGCAAAGAAGACAACCTTCACCTACAGACGAGGATCTTTTGTCTGTCCTGGCATCTACCCAAACAGAGGACACGCTAAAAAATGACCCGCAAATCGACCCCGGAATGGTCACAGCTTTTGCCCTCGTAATGGCTCCTTTCATGAAACTCATAGAGTCGCAAAACGACCAGCTGCGGGACCACTCAACAACAATTGCCATGCTGTATTCAAAAATGATTTTTATTGAAGGTTTTGTCACAGCAATCCAGTCGAAACTGGAAACACACGACGAACACACAACTGAAATTTTGAAAAGTATTATCGAGCCGATAATTAAGGAAAAGGAAATAAGGAGATCAGAAAGGCTAAGTGTCCTGCAAGGGGGAGTGGTGAGCCAGGTGACGGACCTCGACATTCTGGCTCAAACTACAAAACTTCAGGTGGCACTGTCCCACAAGAGTCCTCTGGTTGAGTCCTCTCAATTACAATCTTCGGACGCTTCCACCAACACGGACAATAACGTGTGGACGATCGTCCCAACAACAAAGGAAAACGATCCTGCATCTAAAGTAGGTCGTCCAGTGACCTCCATCGTAATAAACACCCAGCAGCAGGCGATAGTGGATTTATCCAAGGCTTCGGCACCATCGGACAACACTAAATTGTTTGAGCTTTTTAGGAAACCTAAAACAGGCCTCTCCCCTGCAGACAGAGGACATCTCAAAGTAAACAAGAAAGGAGAAAGAAACTATGGGAAGACCCCTACGTTGTCGAAAAGTCCTATAGGACAAGGGTCTTTAAACACAATGAAACCCTTAGTGAAATCGAAAATCGCAAGGGGTCTAACCCTTCCTAGGAATCTGTCTTTCCCCTCGAAACCTTCCTCCCACGAAAGATCAGCAAAGAATCCCAGTGATTCCTCTGTCTCCTCTCACAATGTGAGTCTAGACAAGTATCGTCGCTCGCTGGTCAGTGAGAGGGTGAATGAAAACACAGACATTTCCCTTATGGACTTATCGGTTTATTCCGATATGAACTCTTCATGGGAGGAGAAGTCGGGAATAAATATATCCGACACAGAAAGTGGAACTGAGGACGAAGATCCCGAAGTACAAAACAAAAGTAGTGGCGTTGAAAACAAAGGGGTGTTGGAGGGCCACTTCAACGAACGGGGTGAGCGACAAGTAACCTTTAAAAAGCACCTACCACCACTGACGTCGGTACCGAAAGCGGACTTAGTTAAAAAGTTCAAGTGGAAATCAAGAGTGTTCACTGGGAGTGAAGACAAGGTAGAGTCCCCGGAACAAGGCTGCAAGGTACCTCAGACACCTAGCACCATGGACTTTGTAACACTGGAAGACAGGAGAAACCTCTCGATCCTGAAACCTTCGGAAGATAACATCCATAAAGGAACTTGCATGGACACGATAAAGGGGACCAGAAGAACAGTTGCATGGGCAGAAAACATAGAGATGAAGCCAGCATCAGGACTATCCAACCAGACTGCTTATAAAGGGCTGGAGCCACTCCACGCCCCTTTACACTATAGACTGCTTTTGGAAAGAACACTGGGCTATGAAGATAACCTGATTATGAACCGGGCCAACGTCATGAGACTCCTGCATTCCTTTGACAACCCTGATCTTCTAAAATCCAGGGACATAGACTGGATTGAATTTTACAACGAACAGCGTCTTGATAGTGTGATTCTTCACACGGGAGACCGACTCACAAAAACCTCTCTGTTGGGGTTGGGTCCCAAACTCAATTTATGTGGGTTTGTGTTAAAAGAGTTGGAGGAGGGGTCTAGTCTAGAATGTGCCAGTCCTAAAGATCGGAAATACACACTAAACAACTCCTCTAAGCCCTCTACTGACCCTAAAAAGGAACAACTGGGAAAAACTGGCAACAGCAACAGGGGTCTACGAAAGGGCGTTAATAAAAAAGAGCAAGTGCGCTCCATATCAGTTAAAACCGGACCGACCCCGGAAAACAGCTCAGAGGACTGGAGTTGGCTAGCAGGAGCCTTATCTACTAAATCATAATGCCATCAGTGCCCCCGTAGTACCCAACTCAATTTTGTGTCAAAAGGGCTAAAAATTATGAGTTGGAATACAAGGGGCCACTCGCACCTCCTTGGAAATTCATTAGTACATTTGTCATCTTACGATGTCTTCTGCTTACAGGAGACCTGGCTGTGTGATCTCCCTCTCTTGGACAGTTTCGAGCTATTCTTAAATCCAGCAACAAAGGGCTTGAAAGGGAGACCGAGTGCTGGTCTCCTGGTAGGGGTCAAGCGCACCAGTGGCTTAAATGTGCTCTCATCTACTAATAGAAATCCGTGGATCCAACTAACCAGGATTTCTTCAATGATAAAGTCTCCCCAACAAACCCAAGACTGGCAGCTCCTAATTTGCAATGTATACTGGGGCCCCAAGGCCCGAGCAGAAGACAAATTTATGGAAGTTCTCATGAGAGCTATAGACGACGCAAGAACTGAGTGCCCGAATCTTGAAATCCTTCTATGTGGCGACTTCAATATGGAATGCTTCGATAAGAATCAGAAGAAGATTGAGGTTGTGCCCCTGTCCGCCTCTAAAAACATAATAAGAGGTGTTAATACGGAAAAGGAACTCATAGCTAGGAACATCCACATGGTTAATGGGAACTTGTTGGGTGACCAAATGGCCGCCCCGACTTGGAAACGGGGAAACCAAATGAGCACGCTGGACTACATCTTTGTATCAGAAACCCTCTACGGAAACCTTACATCAATGAAAGTGGTCTCCACGACCCTGAGTGACCACAACATTTTGGAGCTTGCAATCGAGACTTGGGACAAATCCTTCCTTACACCAGCTAAACATCTACCTGACCAGCCCCTAGAGATAACTCCAGGGGGGAATAGACTGCGCATGGGAAGAAAAGAGACGAGCCTGGCACTGGATTGTCTAAGTAAAGTCAAAGGTTCGGAATTGATTGAATACGCTGAAGTATTGAAAACTTTTAGAACAAAGGTGGACAACAGGGGTAGTCACCAAATTATTCGGCATACGTATGACCACCAAGTAGCGACAAAAAAAAAAGCTGTAAGGAAAGTCAGGAGGCAATTCCTTAAAACTAGGGCACCGGTCGACCTACTCCTGTATAAAAAATCTAGAAACAACTACAGGAATTGGTTCATGCAACATAAACACCAACTGGTGCAACAAGACAGCGAGTCAATGTTAAAACTGCTATCATCTAAAAACATCTCAAGTATTTGGAAATTGTTTAACGAAATAAATACCCCTCCGGACTCCAAAATGGTGAATCCCATAGCATCAACAACATGGGAAATCCACTTTTGTAATCTTTACTCTAAGGGGTTAAATAGTGGTCCCCAAACACCTCTATCTGCCGATGAAGCCTGGGCCATCGTTTTTGGGAAACAAGACATCTTAGACCTAATTAAAAAATCAAAATCTTCAAGAGCTGCAGGTCCGGACGGCCTTACTAACGAGATCCTTAAAAAAGACCCGGAAAAATGGGCCTCTTTCATGCAGTCTTTGTTCAACGACATACTGAGATTAAAAAAACTACCGAAATCATGGACGACGTCCATAATTGTGCCGATCTTCAAAAAGGGAGATAGGTCGGTGCCCACGAACTACAGACCAATCGCTCTCTTGGATGTCGTGGGAAAAATCTTCGCTGCGATACTATTGAAACACCTAAACGATTGGAGTTGGTCGTCAAATCACTTGGACCACTGGCAATCAGGGTTTCGCAAGGGCATAGGGACATCCCTAAACGTCCTTATTATAAACACACTAAAATGCCTGGTTAAGGAGAAAAGATACAAAAACATCTATATCGCGTCCATAGACTTGGAACAGGCGTTCGACTCTGTCGACCGTCGCATTTTATGGCAAAAATTGAGGAAATGGGGCTGTCCGAACAACCTAAGAGAACCCTTGGAAGCACTGCATACTGGGACAACTCTGAAAGTAAGGTTGGACAGACAGGGCAACCTTTCTAATAGTGTGATGGCTATGAACGGGCTGAAACAGGGCTGTAGGTTGGCCCCAGCGGTATTTTGTCTCTTTATATCTGATATGCAGGAAACCTTCGAAGCCGTGAGATGTTTCCCCCCTAAGATTGCGGGGACCCCTGTGGGAAGGTTACTGTTTGCGGATGACCTCCTGCTACTAGATCAAACTGCGGTGGGTCTTCAGCGCCAATTAAAGGCACTCGAGTTATACATCCAAGGTAACGGTCTCCGAATAAACCCAAAGAAGTCCCAGATCCTGAGGCTAGGTCCCAATATGACCGTTAAAAACCTCAGGTGGTTTTTGTCGGGGGAAGAGATACCAGTGGTTTCAACCATGGTCTACCTAGGAGTAGCCTTAAATAATAGTATCCAAGACGGTCCTGGTATTGAAAGACTCAGGAGCAAAGTTACTAACTTAGCTTCTCAAGCCCTGTTAATTAAACGGCGATACTGTTCCTTCTCATTCCGACCACTGATTGAATTTTACAAACTAAAAGTCTCGCCCATCTTGACCTACGCGGCAGAGGCAAACTTTTTTCTGAATCAAGAGGTCTGGAGACTATTGGAAGGTCTATTTTGGAAAAGAGTATTGGGCCTACCGGCATCGATCCCAATCGAATGTGTCCGCAAAGAACTGGGCTTATCTTCACTTTATGTATCCATGGTTTGGAAATCATTGTCACTCCTTGACAAATGTTTGCATCCACAGGAAAGAAGTGGTTTCCTGGCCATCAACGAAGCCATGGCAAGAAAACTGATTCCGGCTCTATCTAAATGGCAGTCTATCTGTATAGATATTTTGAACTATATAGCCCTGGTACCTGAAAACCTTGTGCTAAACCCGCACATAGTAAAGAAGCGACTACTGGACTGGGATTGGATAGTCACCTTGGACAGACTTAGTGCCTTTCCATCAATAACCCAGGGCAGGGACGAGCACTATCAAAGAGGCACAGTGCTCCCGTATCTTGACAAATTTCCCTCAAGCACGGAAAGGGATAGATTCCTAAGATTCCGATTAAACCTCCTTCACACCAGAGAAGTCCTAGGGAGAAGAAACAAAAAGGAGATGCAACCTTGTCTGCTGTGCCGTTATTGTGGCCTGGAGAATGAATCCCTACAACATCTGGTGATGAACTGTGTTAACTTATCTAGGCCCAGAGAAAAATGGTTAGGGTTGCACTTCGAAAATCTAACCACTCTATCCCGGCAAGACAGGTGGTCAATCTTAAGAAGGGGAGAAAAAGTATCCAGGACCCTGGCATTGTTGAACTTTGTGCGAGAAATATTCTCAGGACTGGATATCTAGCTATACTTTGTTTCTTCTTTCTTGTCTTTTCTTTTTTTCTTCCTTATGCTCACTACTTTTCTCCCCTTTCTATATACATACAATTGATTTTTTACATTTTCTTAACGTTTTGTTCTCTTCTGTTGAAAGGAGATCTTGTTTAAAGTATGCATTTAAAGTTTCCTTGGAAACTAATTGATGCAAAACAAAATAAAAAAAAAAAAAAAAAAATAAGAAATAAATAAAATTGGCAAATGGGGGGGGGTGAGAAGAAAACACATACAATTTGAAATGCTTCTGAGCGCTAGATTATTTGTAAGCCTTCAGTGTATCTCACGGAAGTGCACATTGGTATGTGATTAACTCCTAGTACAGGCCTCAGCTGGACAGGACACAGGCTGGAGCTCACGAGGTTCAACACGTATTACCAAACCCGTATTCTACATGCAGGTTGCATGTTTGAACCCCGGCAGTGCTGGTGCTGCCTGTCAACCTTCTTGAAAGATGCATGCTTGCATGAGTTTCATGTTTTCTTTGTAAGAGTCCTGTTTCAGGCCCCCAGAGCGACTAGGCCTGTGGATGCCAAGTAGAGCACCGCACACAACACGCTGTATCAATGTTGCACGGTGTAAACAGAGGGCAGCTAAGAAGGTATCGCTTCAACATATTCATTAAGCTGATTTTGTGTTCAAGCATCCTGTGCGCTTGCATCTGCCTTGGTTTGTACTGGCTGCCAAAGCATCTATGTGATTTTGACGAAAACCAAAATAACGCATACATTTACATTGAAACAACTTGGTCGAAAGAATGCCGATTTGTTTTACTCCCCCCTATCCCTTCCAAACCCTTGTTTCCTTATATGAATAACCCCTCCACATACCTCTCCCCACCTGTTTTAACCCCTACCCCATCCCCATATACATATTTAAATAATTTTCGGTATTTGTTTCGACCAAATTGTTTCTCTGTAATTGTTTTTCGTTATTTTGTATTCGTTAAAGTCACTGGATACCGCTGCCATATAGTGCAAGTGCTCTAGGGAAAAACAGAGCAGCAGTATCATGCACGTTGAGTAGGCACCCCAAAGCATGGCCCTGCTTGCCCTGAGTGTATCTCTCCGGCCATTGACACCATTGTGGAGACCATCTTCACTGCGCCGAGCCGCAGATGAGGTATATGAGGAGGTCATCTGTGCTTCCAACATAGTGAAGTCATTTACAATGGTATGGCCTATTTACTACTTTTCTCGAATTTGAAAAATATACTGTCAAAAATGTCAAGTAGTTGTCCTTCAGGGAGATTAGTCAAACCGCTGTGTGAGGGACGACTTTAATTGAAGGTCCGGGGTACAGCGAACATCAACATCTATTTCCTGGTGTAACACAGGTCACCTGTTCAGCGGTCACTGATGACAGTCCACAGCAGGTGGAGCATTTTCTACCTTGGCCACCTATGTTTTTTGTTTTGTTTTTCCCTAATAATTTAACAGTGGTACATCATGCATAAAGGTGCTGACCATATATTTCCATTGCACTGCTCCTTATAAGCAGCTACTTTCTACATGTTGCTGGTGAGGGGTTAAGTGGTCTCATGATTACATTTTTACTGAAGTTATTCGCCTGCCCCGGAAGGATTCGTTATCATGATGCACATGGATCAATCGATGCCTTGAGGTTTGGTAACAAGCAGGAGCAAGGACAGTATACCTGAAGTTCTTTAATATGACCCTTGGCTTTATTTGATCTGAAGTGAAACCTCCTTTAGATCCATTAGCTTTAATTATGAAGAGAAGTTTGTAGCTATCACCCCGTATCCGGGGGTGTACATGCCCGGTAATGGCCCATCAGTCATAAGGTCTGGCAGGTAAGTGGGCAGGAGGGTCAGGAGTGTGTGGAAAGGGTGCAGGATGTCTTTGGGGCAGTGGAGGAGGGTGGGGATGTGGAGAGGCAACAAGGAGAGGCTCCACGTTGACTCCCCACCATCAAGATGGTGGCACCCACAAGGGGCGTCGGGTGGCTGGAAAATGTGGGCTTTTCCAGCGGATGCAATTTGGCGCTTTTCTTCTCCTTGTATATATATATATCTATATATATATATCAATGATCTTTATGACAGCTTGGTTCGCACAGGAGCTGATGTGCCAAAAACTGGGCATATCTCAATAACTGACCTTGCATACGTGGATGATACCATCCTATTTGCCAGGACCCAGCGCGCACTACAACATTTAATAACAGAATAAACTGAGTGTATGGATTAATGTGATTTGCAGATCAACACCCTGAAATCTGCCGTACTTGTATGTTTGACTGGTAACATATATGTGACCATATCTACAGTGTATAGGAGTGGCAATCCCATACCTAGAGCCACTGGTTTTGACTATTTAGGAATCCGCTTTTCCTCGCGCGGTGGCGGGCGTATAAACAAACAAGCCACCAGAATGACACAGTCATTGGTGGGTGTTACCCGTTTCATCAAAAAGTGGAAATCACAACCAATACATATGATTCTTAAAGCCTATAGTGCTAAATCAAAATCAATAGCAAAATATGGCGCAACACTGTGGTTTTCCTAATCTGACACCTGTGCAAACAACAGAGAATTATTTTATTTAAAAAATGCTGGGCCTATTAAGATTAGCCAGCTTACTATGCAACACACAGAATTAGGTCTTGCTTTTCTAGACGACAAGCTCTTATTAGAACCAGTGTATCACTGGCTCTGTATTTGGTCCAATCCAGCAGTGTTTTAGGCCAGAGTGGAGGCAACACAATTCCTTGGATAAAGCACACAAGTAATCTGCTAGGAAACACTGTAGCACAGAGCTATTTTCATCAACCCCATACTTCAGACCGTACTACAGCACGTGGCTTTAAACAATGTCTTGGTCTTGATGTGCAGAAAGTCATGATAGCATGAAATCATCGAATCGTAAGCACTTGCTACTCGTATTCTGCATACGACAGGAGTACCTTTCATCGTCCAATCCTGCACATGATAGAATGTTAGTCAGCAAGGCAGGTTTTAGCTGTATCCCACTCAAAGCTATACAGCACTGTGGAAAGGGACACCAGAGGAAGCAAACTGTCCATGCTGCTTCGACAGCTATGAAGATTGGTTGCATTTTCTTCTCTTCTGCCTAGCATATACGCAAATTAGTGCGCGGACGCTAAACCTAATTTGACCCGATGCTGGTTTACAGCAATGCCATCCTGCATTATGTTATTTATTGAGAGCAGAAATGAAACCCTTTGGATCGGTGCTACTGATGAATCTTAGGCATGCTCTGAAAATTCGGAAACAATATCCAGATATAAAGTGAATTCATTATAATGTCCACTCGTTCTTTTATGTTACGAGTCTTAATAATGCATTGTACTAAATATATCATTTCCTACCTATTTTTATGTTATAATTGCATTTTTTGTATTGCATTCATTTATCATGTTGCTTTGTGTTTTTATTGAATTTTTGTATTGCGAGATAAACTAGAACTGAGCTGCCAGTCAAGTCATATTTCCTCTTTGTCTAGCAAGGATTTCTGGTTATCAGTGGCTGCATTTAACTTCAGACAAGTTCCGTAGGGCGTTGATATCCAGATGTATTGATTGGAAAAGGTTGTGTTGGGGAAATGAGTAGTTGTATTAGAAACATTCTGTTGTCGGCACTGTGTGGTCCACTGGTTTAGCCCATTGTCCAGTCTTAGCTGCAGAGGCGTTGCTAGGGGAGGGCTGAGGTGGCTATAGCCCTGGGTCTTTTGGTTGCAGCCCCGGATAGAAGCTCTGGGGCTACAACCAAAGGGCTAGCTAGCCCCCAGTCCCGACAGTTCTGACATTAGCCTAGGCCCAGATCTTTTCCAGACCTAGCAACACCGCTACTTAGCTGGCCCATTAATAAGGTCTGGAACTCTTTCTCTCACCTGCCTTTCAGTCACAGAAGAGGCTGCCAGAAGCCACGTGGATTCCCTGCAGTTCCAGACAGTGGCCTTTTGGCCCCTGGAACTCTTGGTTGTTTCACACTCCACCCCAGACACAAATCACATTTTCATAGGAATCAGCTGGGTGTCTCAGGGCCACCATTGTCTCTTGGGATAGGTTAGCCAGCTAGCACAGAATGAATGCAAAAGAAAAAAGTGCACATTGCTGCTCAGATTTTGCTGGGAAGGATTCCGGCTTGGAACATCCTCATGCACTAAGGACTTTGACGAGAAAGATGGACAAAGAGGTAATGGCCCGATTATTTACATTTAATCTTTGTTACTCCAGGTCCATGTCTTCCTCATCACAGTTCTTGACATCCCTCCCTCCCTCCCAAGACCCATTTTGGTTTGAATCCCTTTGGTAATTAAACAGGAAGTATTGCTGATTCAGAGGTGTTTTTAACCCCAGTTTAGGTCAGGAGGTAAAATAAAATGGGAAGAGTTTTATTTATTTATTTTTTTCAGCAGGCCTGTGAAGCACCTTTCTCCTGGACGAGGACTCATTAGTAAGGACTGTGATGAGGAAGGCCTGGATTTGGAGTAATGAAGAGTACTGTCATTATCAATCATTCCAAAATGAGGTCCACAGATTCAGTGAGGAAACATTGATATTATTCAAGATTGCTTGAATTTATAGCAGCCATAGTGATCAGAAAAGTGTGACCACCTTTACATTGTTTTGTTTGCTTGGTTGAACTTAAAAGCGATCGTTTTGTTAGCAACTGCAATCTTTTGGAATGCCGCTAGCAACATGTCCTTAAGCACTTTGGATAAAGGCACTATGAGAGCATTTCATGAGGAGCCAACATTTTGGAAAGTCTTTAAGTAGGAATCTGGGCATCACGAAGCGCTGAAGATGTGGCTTTGAGTATGGCCACTCATTAATATTCAGAGGCCCAAACCGGACTCCGCAGAGAGCTGGCGCAGGACAAGTGCCACTCACTGGATGAATGTTCGAGCATTATCTGTGATCAAGTGACAGCATGTCGTGGAAATGAAATTATTATCTTTTAAAACAGGACTCCCGATTCTTCTCAGCGCTCATTCCCCAGGGAAAAGACGCAGCAGAGAATGTGCTCCTAATCCCGAGTGACCTGTCGTTGCCAAGCTGGCACAATACCCGGTGCCGCGGGCCTCGGGTGCCCACAATACGTGTTGCTAAGGGCACTGCCGAGCAGCTCTCTAGAAATGGGGCTGAGTGGGGTAAGACAGGGAGGGGACGAGAACATTCCTACATGGCGTCAATATTGCAACCGCGGTTTCACGCTGCGTCAAACAGGGAGAAATGATATAGCGGCATCATTTTACATGTATGTAAAATCGAATGTGGGTAATTATAACGCCTTCATTTACAGGAAGCATCCAGGGTCAAAGTAGGTCAAAAAATAGTCCTGAGCATAAAATAATGGCCCACGTTTCTGAATCTAAATTTCGGACTTTTCAAAGCAAACTGTTCGAGTACAACATTTTCTGTGCATTTTTGGGGAGTACTTGTGGGTAATGGTGACTTTTAAAATCAATTCGGCAATTAACATTGGTTGCAATGACCATGGGCACAGTGCACTAAACCATGAAAGTGTTTTACTGGACCCTCATTTGCCGGTAAACTCGGCCTACCAGGCATTGCCATGGTGCCCTATGCACCAGTCAGAGTAAATTTTGTGGGAACAATTTTGGAAACTGATACATTGGGCTAGTAACATTGGTTAAAACTACTAACTCAAGTCACCGAACTGGGCCACATTTCAGACAAAACCGTGCAAGAGTGAGCTGTGAGGATGGCCCTTTGATCATTGCCCCATTGTCCTGTGGGCCAGACAAGCCTGGAAGTTTCCGGAAGCTTCAGATCCATTTCAGTTCTGTAGCAGGTGCCTCAAATGTGCATTGAGGAGGCAATCTTTGACTATTTTTATCTTCCTTGTGATAGAGACTGTTATTTATTATTGGCTTGCAATGTCACCAGCAGAAAAACAACAACCTTCAATTTCTGCAGAAACCCACGATTTGGAGAAACCCAAGGTCCAATGTGAATCAGCCAGGCTTAAACTGGAGTCTCCTGGGCCTATGTTTTGGAACGAGAAACGGTTCAGCGTGTATGGTGAAGGATATTGAACTAACACATGTTCGTACCAAAAGCCTAGCATTGGTATTCACAATCACTATTGATATTAATCTTTAAAATCCAAAATGAAGACCAGGTGACTTGACGATTCCAGAAGCACTGTCCGAATAATGTGGCCCCGCTGAAATATTATAAACAAATTCCCATATGTGAAATATATGCATGAGGTCCTCAGACAGATTCTTGAAGGCACCACAAAATGAACGGTTACGCTGCTCCCTCCCCCATATAAAGGTCCTCTCGCACACTCATACTTAACTTTCAAACCACTATAATTAACGGAAAAATCAAAAACAAATTTGGCATTCTGCAATGTCCCTGCGTACCCAAACTCATTCCAGGAAGCAGTGTGTATTTGTGTTTGTGTCTGTGTTTTTAAGTGTGTGTTTGTGTGTGCGTGTGTGCCCTAGCAACTAAAGCTCTATTTGAATCTATTTTTGCACACATCCCAAATCATTTCCTATACAACTAGTGCTAAGCAATCCAACCCACCAAAGCATCCACTAGAACAAGAGGGGTAATCCAAACAGACAGGGCCACCACACCAATTTTCTTCAGATGGGCCACCTCCTGTGTGTCTCTTCGTGCATAAATGTCCAGGATGCATACAACTCTCATCTCTTTCACTGCCAACCATTTTCTTATTGATTTTCCAATAAGGATCTTATCAGAATCATTTAAGATTGTCCATAAATTCTACTTCATACTTATACGATTTAATATATTGCCCCCACTTATGGCTATTGATTCTTGGCCTTCTTCAGATCTCAGAAGAACAGAAGAAACTCTATTCAATTTTGCAAACCAAATATTTGAGGAAACAACTGAAAAGGTGGGCATGGGTGAGTGGGCCATGAAGATTATATAGCGTAACAAACCCTTTCAAATTCAGTCAAAAAACGTTAGTTAAGGGTGAGTTAAAATGATATGATTAATCTAAACAAAACTGAGGAAATTCATCAGGTGTGGGAAGTGGCGACAATGTTATGAGCTATGAGCTGGAATCAAGAATTAAATAAAAATTACATTATCGGGGACATCTACGCGGAGACTCTGATTGTCATCACTTCCTACATCTGCCAAATTTCCTGCGTTTTGTTGCGATGAATAGGATAATCTTAACTATGTATTCTGAGAAAGCATCATGAAGCAAGACACAGACAACAGATTCAATATTTACATTAAACACTTTTATTAACTTAAATGTCTTGATTTAAAAAGCTCTAACTTGTCAAATGCTAAGGTGGGATTTCACTACCTAAATAATACTAAGGAAAGTCTGAGTCAAAGAGTTCAACTGAAGAATCTGTCTGTGTCCAAAACCTATCCTGCACTCACCACTAATCTATACAATGTGTAGGGATATCAGCAACCAAAATAAACAGTGTCCAACAAAAAGTTATGAGCCTCTTCCAGCTCTCAGCTTCTTTTCAGTTCCTTCCCCATGTATAAAGCAGTTTTAACAAAAAGTCTCAAAGTTACCTCTCTCGAGGTCAGGATAACACAGTTTTGACCAGTACTCGGGGTCCCCTTCCCCAAGTTCCAAGTAACAGAGTTCCATGCACCAAAAGAATCTTGGTCGCAAGTCAATAAAGAGCTCAAGTCTTAGGGTTCCCTTCCCCAAGACTTAATTCCAGCAGCAAGTCTCATGGCTCCTTTACCCAAGACTTAAGTTCACCAGCAAATCTCTGGGCTCCTTTACCGCAAGACTTAATTTTAACACAAAAAAAATCTTTTGTCTCCTTAAAGTTGGTTGTCACTTACGGGCCTTCTTTGTATGTAGAAATTGTGACTATATTGAAATAATCTTCAAGCTTTGTTCCAATAATTAAAGTTCCTTTCACTTTAGGATACATCACAATTGTTTTCACTTGTAGGTAAAGTTGCATTCATTTTTAAGATACAGCCTCTATTGGTTTTGGTTGAAATGTAGGTTCTGTTTTACTTCTCAACTTAGTAGGTAACAGTTCTGCTCTTTTGTGAGGTTTTCACTAAATTTGGTATTCAAGAAATAAAGATTGCACTCAGTGTAGTCTTCAATAGGCACAGATTGCCTTTGACAAGATTTGTATTCATTTCGATATTTATTAAACACAGTTTGTATACATGTTGGGCTTCAACAAGCATGGGTTGAACTGATTAAGATTTTTCCCCAGTTTGATATTTAAAAAAAGCACATGGTTTGTATTCAGAATACCTTTCGTTCAACCAGTGGTCTAATATTCCTTTAATTCACTTGAATAGTAAAGTTTAATCTTCAGAGACCTTCAAAAACGTGTTTTCACCCGCACACGACCACTCACATACAAAGTGTTCTTGGTTATTCAGTATTAAACAATGGATCAAATAGGAGACCTTTGAAAATGGGTTTCCTCCAACACGCAACCACTCCGATACAATGTATTCCTTGGATAACTCAGTTTAACACTCACGCACCAGGTTTCTCATTGGATAGAAACTCAGTGGTCACGTTCAAAGGCTTTTCAGTAGTCCGCATCGTGCAGCCTTCTGCTCCTCACATCAGGGACTCACACCTGCCCCTCTGGAACCCCTGTGTCCTTGTCTCAGCACAGGGGAACAAGCATCTTTAACGAACATTAAAGGGACAGCCTCTCAACACAGCTCCCTTCTTGGCATTCGGCTTGCGGCACGTTGCCCCAGCTTCCACACCACACTTGTATTGGCCTTCCTGCTGCTGTTCGTGCCATTGCTCCATGCATAGGCTTTCCCCATTGTCTCTCACATTGGTGGGCTGGCCTCCTTTTATTCACCCGCCACCCCTTGACAGGCTGCAACTGTGGATGTCCAATCAGCCCTGCCTAACCACAATCAATGGAACGTGCCTGACCTTTACAGTTCCTAGCAGGCATCTTCCTTGTCCCATTACCAGAGTGGTGAATGAGTGTGGTCTTCTTTGTCTCATTACTGACAAGTGTAAAATGTTATGTTATGTTATTTTATTTCGCATTTGTATAGCGCCTTATGTACCATTGGTATGATCTCAAGGCGCTGGTAGATTGAATGCCCTCTGGAACTGCAGTTCAAGTCAGTGAGAGCGAGAGAGTCGTAAAGTGCGTGGGCACACCAGGTATGTGTGCAGCAGTTGTGGTTGTTGCATGCTAGCTGCTTCTTAGCGGTAGGTGCGGTACTGAGGAGATCAGTTGAATGTACTGAGGAGATCAGTTGAATGTGTTCAGTCTGGAGGGTTGACAACCAGACTGAGTTATGGCTGCGTTAGGCCTGAGGAGACGCCTAAAATAGCCGGTGTGTGCTAGCTTGCTGTGTTTTATTAGGATGATGGGTGGTTTGATGGGTCATGTTAGTATGAGAACAGCTTTACAGAATGTGTCATAGTACTGCTGTGTTCTAGTTGAATGATGGTGTGTAGGAGAGAGTAAGCGTAGTAGTGTGATATTGTGGTAATCAGTGAAGTGTATGCAATCAGGCACGATCTACCTACTAAATTTAACTTTTAACACAGTGACGCTATTAGGGTACATTCAATGTTGTCGGTGATACTATCTTAATTCAACTCTAATACAGTGACTCTAATAGGAGATGCTTCTAGGTTGAACTTTAACACAGTGACGCTATTGGCGCACACTCAATGATGTTGGGAATACAGTTTAGGTTCAACATTAACACAGAGATGCTACAAGGGTGCGCTTTCTAAGTTCAGCTTTAACACAGTGAAAATAGGGAGAAAGGAGGGTAACAGGCTTATAGCAGTCCATGAAGATGGGAGAAGGGTTGGGTTGGTCACTAACAGGAAAAGAGGATACCATGTTTCACCCAAGGGCACCCCCTTCTATTCTCCAAGGACCTTACACCCAAGTGATCCTTCATCACTTCTCCGCCCCCTTAGGGTCAGGATCCAATAGCGACAGCCTTTCCCTGGCCACCTGCATAGAGGATCCAAAGGGTTTAGGTGTGGGAATGCCCTCAGGTTCCTCTCATACCCTCCCCAATGCGGGTTGGACTGAAGTGCTTCACATTGAAACCCAGGAAGGAATTCCACATCATCTTGCTTTTGACCTTTCTGGGATTCCATTGTGGATCACAAAGATTGGAGGTCCAGGAAACCCTGCATTTCCTTTAGGTTAGATCCTCTTTGTTGGAATATTGGGTTTGCTTCCAAAGGATTAACATTTTCTTCCCCACTAGCTCTTCTTATTAATTGGGGAGATTCTAGTTTCTCTAAGCAAGGGGATTCTTCTATTGAAGTCTTATAATTTATTTGGGCTACCTGTGAAACCCATTGATCAAATTGAGGAATATACCTTCCCAGGACCAACTGAGCTGGTAAGTTAGAAATCACTGTTGCAGTAAGGTCTAGTTTCTTTCCCATAATGGCCATAGGGATTTGGGTTAATGGATATCTTTTCACATCACCTTGTACACATGTTACCTTCTCTATTCCAACTTTTTTCCACAGTGGAGTAAGTAACCCTGTTCTTATGGCACTTTCCTTACTTCTGGTATCCAATTCTGCCAAAACATGTTTTCCTTCTAAGGTAGCACAGACTTTATACAAGGTTTTCCCTGCAGTATATCTAAAGGCGGAAGGTTTTTTTCTGGTTACTAAAATCTTTTCCCTTCCCTTCAGATTTCTTAAAGGGCGTCTGGTGGGGTTCTCTGGATGATAGAATATTGGGAGGGTCAACTATATTTAATGAACAACATTTTACCACGTTTCATATGTTTTACAAGAGTAACACTTTTGATAGGGATTGAGAAATGGGTTTATCGCTAATGGGTATCCCCGTCCTCTATATGTTTCCCTAGGGGTTCGGGTCCCGTGGTCCCTTGTTTTAAGCTTGTCGTTATCTGGGGAAGATGTATGTCGAATAATCTTTGCGAAGAAGATAAAATATTAAATGATGACTTATTAGGGGTTCCTGGGGTCTCCTCAGAAGTCTTTACTGAGTTTGAGTTCTCTCTCTCTTTTCCCCCGGTTCTATGTGTTCCCAGACTTTCTGGGCAGTTGGCTGATTCTGGTAGCATATCTTCCCAATCGAAGTAGTTTCTTTCTGGTTATAAAGGATCAAAGACAAGAGCTTGATTCCATTCATTACCAAAGATTTCCATCAATGACTTTTGCTCAAAGTGGGACAGGAGGAAGGTTCCCATAGGATTACATGCCTCAAAATTCCTACCAACTGTCCCTGTGCAATCTCAAAGAGGTCATCAGAAAAATTCAAAAGAACAAACTTCAATTTCTCTCCTCATAAGAGTATAGGCTGTATTTCCAATCCTATTCCTCTAGAGGGTGATACATACATGCCAATACCTTAAGGGAAATGGAGCTATAAACCCAAAGAGATTATTATTTTGTCCCTCTCTGGTACTTGACAGTGATGGGGACAAAAAAAGATGGTAGTTATTCCCCTCTACGGACTTCCTAATGGGAAGAATGGCCTTGCTTCGTACACTGCAGAGCTGACCCAAAAATATTTTGCCCAGCCTCTGTTTCCTGGAGTTTAAGTCCCTTGTTGAGGCAGGCAGACGGTATAGACAAATATGTTCTCTGGCAAGTTGTACATGCCCGTATTATAGTTTTATTATCGGCATCCATTCCTGGCCAGAAAAAACCCTCTATCAAAGACATTTGGATTTTCAAGTGCTTAGGATGGTCTTCCATAAAATGGGACCGGGAACTCTCTAGGACAACCCTTTTATGACTTGTGGGAATCATCAACTGCAGTTTTATTGTACTCTCTGGAGAGGTGTCTCCCCTATAAAGAAACCCTTGTTTCAGAAGGAAGAAAGATTTTGCTGTCTCATGGCCCTCTGTTTCTGAAACGACTTGTGAAAAGACCTTAGTCAGAAAGGGGTTGTTTGTTTGAGCTGCAGCTAAATCTAAAAGTGTGGTTGGTTCTCCCTTACAAACTTTTCGAGATTCAGTTTGGAAGGGTTCCCAGGTGTTTCATCAGCCTGCCCAAAACCCTACGTCTTTCCATTGGTGTCTTCTTTCTCTGTCTCTTCTTTGAATCTAGGGAGTATTGCTCTCTCAATTATCCCTTAAGCAATCGTATGGCCTTGGTTAACTTGAAACCCTCAGGTTTCTCACAATTCACAAAAAGCTTTTC
This sequence comes from Ambystoma mexicanum, assembly GCF_040938575.1. Taxonomy (NCBI): domain Eukaryota; kingdom Metazoa; phylum Chordata; class Amphibia; order Caudata; family Ambystomatidae; genus Ambystoma; species Ambystoma mexicanum. The sequence goes on along the minus strand of NC_090930.1, from coordinate 1,101,777,423 downwards.
ACTGAATACGGCCATATTCTCAAAAGTAGCGCAAATGAAAGGCGCGCAGAGAACACACTCGATTCGTTTGTGCTACGTTTAGAAAAGCGCAGCTCACCTTATTTTATTTATTTTATTGTTTGCTTGTTAGGCGCTTATACAATAATAGTGTTTCAAAGCACCCACAGGGCAGGGAGGGAGGGAGCAAGTGTGGGAAAAACATTAAAAACACAATATTTAAGAGCAGAGGGGGGAAAGGGTAGAAGGGATGAACCTACTATGAACCTACTATGCCTTGTGAATATTCAGAACGTGCAAGCGCAGCAAGGAAGAGGGAAGAGGGAAGACGGGTAAGTGCTGGGAAGTCTGAGCTCATGGGTGAGCCACAGATGAAGTGCTAGGAATGTTGAGTGTTACACGGACTGGGGCCATGGGAGGTGTAAGTGTGAACCTCCAGGGCATAGTGTGTGCAGATGCAAGTGCTGTGGATAGACAGGAGCTGGGCAGAATTGGTGTGTGAGGTCAGGGCCCTGAGGATGCATAAGGGCATCAACTATGGGATTAGCAGAAGAGAGAAGAAGAGATGGAGGAGGAAAAGAGGACAGTTTTAAGGAGCTTCCGGAATTTGAGAAGATCCTGCTCAAGGCACAGAAGGAGGGGGATGCTATTCCGTAGGAGGGTGCCGGCTGAGGAAAGTGAACGACCACCTACTCTCTGTTTAGCAAAACGCTTTACGCATAGAGAGTTTGTGCCAAAGGAATGGTCTAGAGGGAGAGTATTTAGTGAGATAAAGTTGAAGATAGTGTGGTCCCCGGGCCTAGACAGCCTTATGGATGATGCAGAGGGATTTGAATTTAATCCGAGCAGCAACCGGGAGCCTGTGAAGACTTTTTAGTGCGGAAGAGATGTGGTCCTTGGGCTTAAATTCAAGGATAAATCCTGCCACCCTATTCTGGATTAGCTGGAGGGGTCACAGAGTGGAAGATGGTAGATTCAGGAGGAGGCTATTGCAGTAGTCAATCCTAGAGAGAACTAGGGATTGGGTCACATTGCGCCTCTGAGGAAAAGTAAGAAAAGGTAAAATTCCTTTGAGAAGGAATAGCTGAAAGTGGGACTTCTTGGCAATGTCTTGAGTGTGAGGGAGGAAGGAGACAGAGGAGTCGAAGATGACACCAAGGTTTCTGACTTCAGTTGAAGGCGCAGGGGGAGAGCCCAAAGAGGAAGGCTAGAGTGAGAGGAAGAAGGAGGGAACAGGGGTCTTGATGGGAAGGATCTCAGTTTTATAGGCGTTGAGGCAAAGATCGTTGGAGGCGCACCAGGACTGGATGGCAGATAGGCAATCAGGGATGATCATGGGTGCAAGTGGGTCAGCAGGGAGTTTGAAAAAGAGCTGTGTGTTGTCTGCCTAACACTGGAAGTTGGAGGAGAAGGAGGTGATGAGGCATGCATGGAGAGCTAGGTAGATGTTAAAGAGCCAGGGAGATAGGATAGATCCCTGAGGGACACCAAAGCTGGAGAGGGAAGGAGGAGAGCTGAAGGTGCCCAGGATGGTTTAGGAAGATCCATTAGTGAGGAAAGAGGCTAGCCAGTCCATTGCCCTTTCCAAGATACTGAGGGTATTGTGGAGCCTTTGTATGAGGATGGAATGGTTAACTATGTCAAAGGCAGAGGAGAGATCAAGAAGGATAAGAACAGCAGGAGTTGCAGTCCAGAGATGCTAGCAGTTCTTCGCAGGTGTTCAGAAGAGAAGTTTGCATGCCTCCGGATGCCTGGAATCCAGATTGATGTTCGTGGAGACTACAAACAAGTACAGTGTGTGAGTTGAGTTGGGGCAAGTCCAGCTTCTCAAGCAACCTCCCCAGGAAAGGGCTGATGGACATAGGGTGGTAGCTGGCATGGTAAGTAGGGTCTGAAGATGGTTCTTTCAGGAGTGGGCGCACAAAGGAGTGCTTAAGAGGGGAGGGGAAGATACAGTAGCAAAACAGTGATTGCAGAAATCAGCGAGAGCAGGGGCAAGAGAGCTGATATTATCCTTGATGGTTCTGGGTGAGCAAGGGTAGACCTGTTTAGAAGGGACCTTCAAGGAGCGGACAACTCTGGTAACTTCTTCAGGTGTGACAGGGGAGAAAGAGGAAGGAGGTTGGAGGGGGGAATGGAGGTCAGGGGGTGTAGAATGTGTCATGAAGGAGTGTAGAAATGGTGGTCAGGATGTCCTGAGGTTTGGTGGCAAAGTGTTAGGCCAGTAACATGCAGAGGGCCTGGGAAGGAGAAGGTGAAGAGGAGACTGCGGAAGGGTTGGCTAGTTCCCTGCAGATTTTGAAAAATGTAGCCGTGTTGTTAGATGCACCGTAGACCCTTACCTGATAGTGGGCTCCTTTCTTTGCACGGATGGCGAGTCTGTATTGCCTTTGGAGCAGGCGGCGAGCCTGTTTGTCAGAGGATGAACCTGAGTTTAGCCACTTCCATTCTGCCGCCCTGCACTTTCGTTTCAGGGCCGCAAGTTCAGTGTCGTAACAGGTGTTAGGCTTAAAGACAGGTTTCAGGTGGATCCTCATCACTTGGGAAAGAATGACAAGAGTGTTGGTGATGGACATGTGGAGGTTGCTGAGGACAGAGTCAGAGGTAGAGTCAGAGGTGCAGCAGTGGAGGGTTGTGAAGGTGGAGGTGAAGGCGGCCGCAGTCACTCGTTTCATTGTGCGGATGTTAGCGAATGAAGTTGGTGGGACATTAGGGGAACAGTCAGAGGGCAAAGTGACCCAGGTGGGCGCAGAGGAGAGAATGGTCTAAATGGTGACCTGCACATTTCAGGAGGTGCTGGACAGAAGTGAAAAGATGCGCAGTTGAGCACCCTTCAATACATTGATGTTAGGAGCGCACTCCTGACATTAATGTATCATGGGGTCCTAGCAACCACGTGGTTGCTATGAGCACGTTTCACAGAGATGGGACATTTAAGGGCTCATCTCTTTGAAATGCTCGAAAAAAGCAAAACCATTTCCATCCCTTTTTGGGATGACAGACATGGATGGAAACCACGGATGTCACACTTAAAAAAAGAAGTCATACTGGGTCAGAAATGAGCCTGCCATGACTTGCGCCTCTCTCTGCTCCTGTTCCCAAAAGGTGCGTCTGAATGACCCTCGGTTCTGCACATTTAAAAGCGCATTCCGTTTGTGCATTCAGGATGTGTTTTTAAATGTACGGAAATGTCCCCTGATTTGCACAAATGCGCAAAGGGGGGGGGGGGGTTGGGGGAGGGAATCTGAATGAGCATATCCATGATTCAGATACCTTTTGTGAATTTGCTGTTGCTTTTTCTGGTGCAAGTGATGATATCGCATCTCATCACTTGCGTCAAAAATTGCTTTGAGAATCTGGCTTACAGGGCCGCATTACATGAACAGCGTTGATGTAAACAATGGTGGTAATGCAGTGGTAACTTTGGTGGTGATGTGGAAAAAACCTCCAGCAAAATACATTGTAAAATTAGGCATGTGATCGGATGTTTACTAAATGTTGTAGTTGATGCCATGGTATGTCCCTATCATTTGATGTATATCGGTTGAGTGATTTGTCCTCTAAAGATTAGAACAAAGATCTGAGCTGCCGTTTAGCATACATTTTCCTCAGCACCATGGAAATGATCCTGAATTACTATTCTTTTCTGAAATAGCACATGCCCCACAGCATAGAGGAGATAGAAAATTAAAAGTAAGATGATTGGAATAAAATTTGATAGTTTTAATAAGAACCATGAAAGTGCAAGGTCACACTTCGGATGAGGAATTATTGTTTTTCCTCAAGTGAAAATAAGGGCGCCTGGCGGGGTCCTGATCTACCCAGGAGGGTACGTATATAATAATCAAAAATAATCAGGATGTGAGAACCTACAAAAAGCAAGCTGCGGTTCTGAACAAATGAGTTCATTTAAAAAACCACAAGTGTTATTGTTCAATTAGTTTACATAGCTTTCGATAAGTACGAAAGGCTCAAAGGAACGGACAGGAGTGATTAAATTTGGTGGAAATACAGAATGAGTATCAACCTCTTTTGTATTGAGGTACAGAGATCCACCTTAGGGCACAGTGGTATACAACAGTTTGAAGAACATATATTTAAACAATAGTGCACCCGGGACATAGGGTGGTCCGGGGCATTGTTAACACGGGGTGTACACAACATAATCTACAAGACATACACAAAAAGGTTTTTTTTCTGTTGTCTCACTGGGGATCGACACAGGTGTGTTTCGGCCATGAAGGCAGAATTGTCGCCTGGAAAGTGTTGGCCTTCTTCAGGATGAGCACCAAATGTGGTGTAGTCCGTATTGTCTGCGAATAGAGAAGGATTTGTAAGGATCTCAGGGTCTAATTGTGTTATTTATTGTTTCATAATTGAGGCCTAGTGTTGCCATGTAAAAGGACAGCTTACCTTCTGCTGTGGTGGCAGTAGTGATGCTGTACAAAACCATCCAAGAATTAGTGCTGGATGGTTGGTGCGAGACTGCACTTGGGGGAGCCGTGGGTTCCTGAGGTATGAATTTCGGTCAGGATCCTATTGGCTAGAGGAGGGCCTAAAAAGGTCCCTCGTCTGTAAAAAACAATGATGGAAGTGAGTTTGAGGCGTCAGCTCAAACATCTAGAACTAAGGTGAAGGTGTCAGTGACCCTGGTCTAGTTACCACTGATGGACGTTGGTGCAGTGGTGGGTATCTCGAGCGGCGCATAGTACCTCAGATTGTGCCTAGGGAAAAGATCCAGTATAAGACTTGTAGTGTGATAACGGGCGTTTATGTAATGGCGAATACCATACGTACATAAACGCTCCATGGCATGTGGACAACGTGGTATAAACTGCTGACCGATGTGATCTAGGGCGTGAAGGGTATTATTAGTGCATAAAAAGCCCCATGGCGTGTGGACAAGTTGGTTCAAACTAGCGAAAGAATTGAAATTCACCGCTAGCCAATGTACAGTGCCTTTGATGGAAAAACCATGATGCAAAATGCAGAAGTGTGTCTGGACTGGTAGTGCGTCTGTGTTCCTCTGATGAATGGCAGTGCGCTGGAGGGACCGAATAGCAACAACTGGTTGCTGCGCATTTTATACAAAAGATGGTAATGTGGATCCAAACAGTGAAGGAGGTGGTTCCGCTATCAATGACTTCCCGTAAGTGAGTAAACGAATCAGTAAAGAGGGCGAAGCCTCTGGAGGCGTGACCGTTGGATTTGTACACTTACCGCGAGCCGTGAGAACAACGTGCGTCGTCGGGGGATCTGCTGCTGTAATGGTAGCTGTAACATCAGAGTGAAACCAGCTCAACTAATAAGCTAGTCCCAGTGTGGTGCCTGGGCCAATGGCACGGTGGCGTGAGGTGCTTGGACTAATCGGAGTGGTCCGAGCTGGGCCACGAATGGAAACTGAAAGCGGTCTCCGTGAGGGACTGAAACTACTAGGAGTGCTACGGATGTTGGGACATGTAGTGCCTACTCCAGTGGAGGCGCTAAAGAAAACTGAAAGCGGTCTCTGTAAAGGACAGAAACTACTAAGGAGCGCTACGAATGCTGGGACACGTAGTGCCTGATCATGTGGAAAGGCAATACCTCTATATGTGGATGGCCATGTCATGGTGGTGTGCATGATGTTGGACACATAAAAGTACTTGAAAAAGCATGTGATCACAGTTCTTTTCCAGTGATTGTAAAAACAGACTAAATGGGTTCATGCAGTTTAGTGACATTAATGCTCTCAGTCCAAACACCTAGCATGTGGGCAAAATTTCTAGGGTCAAACAAACAAAATATGCATTTTTGTGTGCAGTGGGTGCAACGTCTATGGGTCCGCCTCACGCTCGTGTGTGGAGATTAGACCCAAAAATGTTTCCACTCTACGGTTATGTTGAAGCCGTGGCGGACTATGTCTAGTCTATGGACCCACTTTTGTTCCAGTTTTGTGAGGGCCAGGTCTATGTTGCCTCCGCGTTTCTGTGGCTGTAGTTGCTGCAGCACAGTCCAGGTGAATTGTTCATGCATATGGCCTTTTTTGTTGAAGTGCTCGTCCAGGGGTTTATCCTGTACTTTTTTCTTAATGCAGGATCTATGCTCATTGATCCTCTGTTTAACAGGTCTGATGGTCTTTCCGATGTATATCATGTCGCATGGGCATTTGATGACGTAGATGACATATCTACTTTCGCAGTTTGTGTGGTTGTTCATGTTCCATGTGAAATGTTTGTAGGTGAGAGTTTTGCTGTTGGTCATGTGGCGGCAGGCCACACAGTGTCCGCAGCTGTAGTGTGCCACGACTGGTGGCAGGTTCCATAATGTCGCTGGTGTTTTAGAGGGTTCCAAAAAAGTATGGACCAAAGAGTCCCTTAGATTTTTGTTCTTTCTGAATGCGAATAGTGGTTTCTTCGTTTTTGATGAGGTTCCAGTGTTTCCTGATTGTGGTTTTGATGAGGTTGCTTACTGGGTTAAATGTTGTGACACAGACAGTCCTGTCTATGGGATCCTTGGTTTTGATGGTGAGACAGACAGAACGGTCTGTGTTTGCTGCTCTTTTTTTGGCCATTTTTATAGATTTTTTCAGATAGCCTCTTTGTCCTAGGTGAGTTTGTAGTTCTTTGGCGTGTAGGTTGAATTTTTGTTTGTCCGTGCAGTTTCTACGGATGCACAGGAATTGTCCTGTCTGTCTCACCACCAAAACCAAGGGTCCCGTAGACAGGACTGTCTGCATCACAACATTTAACCCAGTAAGCAACCTCATCAAAACCACAATCAGGAAACACGGGCACCTCATCAAAAACGAAGGAAGTCTGGCGACTGGCGAAGAAACCACTATTCGCGTTCAGAAAGAACAAAAATCTAAGGGACACTTTGGTCCATACTTTTTTGGAACCCTCTAAAACACCAGCGACATTATGGAACCTGCCACCAGTCGTGGGACACTACAGATGCGGACATTGTGTGGCCTGCCGCCACACGACCACAGCAAAACTTTCACCTACAAAGATTTCACATGGAACATGAACAACCACACAAACTGCGAAAGTAGATATGTCATCTACATCATCAAATGCCCATGCGACATGATATACATCGGAAAGACCATCAAACCTGTTAAACAGAGGATCAATGAGCATAGATCCTGCATTAAGAATAAAGTACAGGATAAACCCCTGGTCGAGCACTTCAACAAAAAAGGCCATACGCATGAACAATTCACCTGGACTCTGCTGCAGCAACTACAGCCACAGAAACGTAGAGACAACATAGACCTGGCTCTCACAAAACTGGAATAAAAGTGGGTCCATAGACTAGACACAGTCCGCCACGGCCTCAACATAACCGTAGAGTGGAAACATTTTTGGGTCTAATCTCCACCCACGAGCGTGAGGCGGACCCATAGACGTTGCACCCACTGCACACAAAAATGCCATATTTTGCTCGTTTGACCCTAGAAATTTTGCCCACATGCTAGGTGTTTGGACTGAGAGCATTAATGTCACTAAACTGCATGAACCCATTTAGTCTGTTTTTACAATCACTGGAAAAGAACTGTGATCACATGCTTTTTCGAGTACTTTTATGTGTCCAACATCATGCAGACCACCATGACATGGCCATCCACATATAGAGGTATTGCCTTTCCACATTATCAGGCACGACGTGTCCCAGCATCCGTAGCGCTCCTTAGTAGTCCCTGTCCTTTACAGAGACCGCATTCAGTTTTCTTTAGCGCCTCCACTGGAGTAGGCACTACATGTCCCAGCATCTGTAGCACTCCTACTAGTTTCAGTCCCTCACGGAGAACGCTTTCAGTTTCTATTCGCGGCCCGGCTTGGACCACTCCCATTGGTCCAAGCACCTCACGCCCCCGTGCCATTGGCCCAGGCGCCACACTGGGACTAGCTTATTAGTTAAGCTGGTTTCACTCTGATGTTACAGCTACCATTACAGCAGCAGATCCCCCGACGACGCATGTTGTTCTCAAGGCTCACGGTAAATGTACAAATCCAGCGGTCACGCCTCCAGAAGCTTTGCCCTCTTTACTAATTCGTTTACTCACTTACGGGAAGTCATTGATAGCGGAACCACCTCCTTCACTGTTTGGATCCACATTACCATCTTTTGTATAAAATGCGCAGCAACCACTTGTTGCTATTCGGCCCCTCCAGCGCACTGCCATTCATCAGAGGAACACAGACGCACTACCAGTCCAGACGCACTTCTGCATTTTGCATCATGGTTTTTCCAACAAAGGCACTGTACATTGGCTAGCGGTGAATTTCAATTCTTTCGCTAGTTTGAACCAACTTGTCCACACGCCATGGGGCTTTTTATGCACTAATAATACCCTTCACGCTCTAGATCACATTGGGCAGCAGTTTATACCACGTTGTCCACACGCCATGGAGCGTTTATGTACGTATGGTATTCGTCATTACATGAACGCCCGTTATCACACTACGAGCCTTATACTGGATCTTTTCCCTAGGCACAAGCTGAGGCACTATGGTCTGCTCCAGATACCCACCACTGCACCAACGTCCATCAGTGGTAACTAGACCAGGGTCACTGACACCTTCACCCTAGTTCTAGACGTTTGAGCCGATGCCTCAAACTCACTTCCATCATTGTTTTTTACAGACGAGGGACCTTTTTAGGCCCTCCTCTAGCCAATAGGATCCTGACCGAAATTCATACCTCAGGAACCCACGGCTCCCCCAAGTGCAGTCTCGCACCAACCATCCAGCACTAATCCTTGGATGGTTTTGTACAGCATCACTACTGCCACCACAGCAGCAGGTAAGCTGTCCTTTTACATGGCAACACTAGGCCTCAATTATGAAACAATAAATAACACAATTAGACCCTGAGATCCTTACAAATCCTTCTCTATTCGCAGACAATACGGACTACACCACATTCGGTGCTCATCCTGAAGAAGGCCAACACTATCCAGGTGACAATTCTGCCTTCATGGCCAAAACACACCTGTGTTGATCCCCAGTGACACAACTGAAAAAAAACCTTTTTGTATATGTCTTGTAGATTATGTTGTGTACACCCCGTGTTAACCATGCTCCGGACCACCCTATGTCCCGGGTACACTATTGTTTAAATATATGTTCTTCAAACTGTTGTATATCACTGTGCCCTTAGGTGGAACTCTGTACCTCAATACAAAAGAGGTTGATACTCATTCTGTATTTCAAACAAATTTACTCACTCCTGTCCGTTCCTTTGAGCCTTTCGTGCTTATCGAAAGCTATGTAAACTAATTGAACAATAACACTTGTGGTTTTTGAAATAAACTCATTTGTTCAGAAACGCAGCTTGCTTTTGGTAGGATCTCACATCCTGATTATTTTTGATTATTATATTGTTTTTCCTGTAATAACATGTCATGTTTTCATGTGAAAAATATCATGTCTGGTGCATCAACGTATGGTACAGTTGAACAACATACCTCTTGGGCAAACCTATTGGCTGAAGCTAGTCTTATAGATTGATTGTGTTATCTGTATGTAATATAATGATCTTGCATGACAAAAATCAAAATAATTTCATCAAACGCTGGGCATGTCTTTGTAGTGACAAATTTGTATTGATTGCTTTCTGCGACTTAATAGATATCTAAGGTCGGTTACTCTCCTTATTAATGTCTGTAAATAGGCGATGAATTGAAGTGTGCAGCAAGTGTTTGGAAATGAACACAAGTATATTGAGATACAATGTGCACCTGCTCTTTGAGTTTTAAATGTATTAGAATGGTCAAATATGGTCAACATTTAGCACGCTGTTGATATTATATTGGTATATCTATACCGAATTTAGACCAATACATTAGCCCTGCTTTTGTTCTGATTCATTGGGTATTTGGAATTATTTCAATATGGCTGCACTATTTGCTACCATCTTTATTACTTATGTTATGCCCATCATAGGCAGGAAGGAAGTGAGGCACACAAAATGGAGGCTTGGATGAGATTTTAAAAATCCCTCTTTCTATGTTTGTTTCCAATATCCTGACAAACTACTCATTTGGGAAAATAATTGTTTTTCATTGAGACTTGTTGATACCCTTTTGATAATGGCAAGTTTTTAATGTGGATTTATAAATACAATTCCTTCTTGCTTTGCAGCGTGGATACCAAGTGCCCAGGTGTTTATTATCTGAGTTGCAGGTAAAAGTGGATTTTCTTTCGGTACTTCTTTCTTAGTGTATGTTATAAGTCTGGCTCCCACTTTAGCCTGAGAGGCACCAGCTGCATAAAATAGAGGCTGAGCATCATTTGGAGCAACCTTGGTTTGTTTTTGAAGATTTTTGGCTGTGCCCCTTGTAAGGAAGGCATGCTATCAAACAGTGAAGACAGACACAAGTGATCACAGTTCAAGTGTCTTTATTGAACTTTAAATTGGTTTGTTGAAAGCCTATCTAAAACTAAATCTAAGGATGGGAGCAAGCTACGACCATCAAAAAATAATAACGCAGTCCTAGTAGAGTCTGTCAAAAAAAGGGCCTATACTAATAAACCTATTGCAAATCCTTTCTTCTAAATACAGAATATTGTGGGATAACAATGTATGCAAAAGAAAAGTGTTCAAGAAATGATACGTCAGGGTAGTTGAGCAGTTGGCTTCTCTTCCCCACGTTTTCAGCACGGGGCAAGGCGGTACGTGCCGGCTTCGCACACACTCTGGCTTCTTGGCCACAAGGTAACAGTTCAACACATAGGCATTAGGGCCTTCTGCCAAAGTCTCTCTCGCAATTACAGGCTCTTATTGCAGAGGGCCTGATGTAACAAAACAAAACACAAAAGTTCCTTTCCTTTGTCAGGGTTTTGATATTCACAAGGTCAAGGCTAGTCTCCCTCCTTCGGGCTTGGATCACGGGTCCCCCTCGTCCGGGCTCAAACCCCTTTCATACAAAGTTCACAATTCACAATTTGGTTTCCCTCATCTGGGCTCGGACCATGGATCCCCCTCCTCTGGGCTCAGATCCCTTTCCTACAGTGTTCCCAGATTGGTCTCCCTCACCCGGGTTCGGTCCATGGATCCCCCTGTCACGACCTCTGCCAATGCTTGGTCTATTTGGCATCAGTGGAGAAGGCGACATTCCCGTTGGATCTTGTAGCACCCAAGATGGCAGCAACTTCGGCCGGCCAACAGGAACACCGGCAAGGTTTTAGCGCATTTCAAGATGGCACCCGGGATTAGCGTGAATTTGTTCACAGGATAAAAATATATTGCTGCCGAAAGAGGAGCGCCTCGCGTCACTTCAAACTTTTCAGCACTGATGCTGTGTTTACTCTCTCTCTCTTCTTACCTGATTCCTGGTTCTTTCTTGCCTTGTCTCGCTCTGCTTCCTGAGCCACGGCAGTTTGTGCTGCCAGCGCAAACCATCATTCCCTTCCTTGCTTCTTTCCTTCTCCTTTTTCTCAGCTCTCCTGTTGGGATTTTCCTGCTTCCTTCGATATTGGCTCTCTCTTTCCCAAGCCCCCTATTTTTGCTTGGTGTTATCTTCCCTATTGACCATTCTCTCTGTCATTCTGGAGGCTGTTTTCCTGCAAATCCATCTGCTATATCCATGAGGAATCCTACTTCAATCAACAGCTCTCCATTCTTGTGGACAAGGGTTTTTCCCTTTACAGGTTTTTCCCTTCGGGCTTGACCCACAAATCACCCCTTGTTGCCCTGTTCCCATAGGGCTCATAGGAGACTTTGTGGGTTTAGCCTATTTGTTGCAAGCATCGAGCAAAACAGTGGAGGAGACATCACTGTTTATTCGGGTCAGTCCAAAGACACTGAATCTTATACCCCCTTGTTCGGGCTGAGATCCTCTCGATATTCGAATCGAAGACTTTCAAATATGCAATGGGTTTTGCTTAAACCGTTGCAGGACCACTTCGATTCCTTTACACAATTCTACTTCACATCAACATTCTACTTTCATTTCTCTTGTCAGGATACCGTACAGAGACCTTCGATTGAGTACATTCACAGTGCCAGACGACTCTGTCGATGGTATCGGAACCTTCCTTTTAAGTTCAAACATTCATCAGCAATTTAGCTTTACTCGCGTCTCTCATCACACACGTTTAACAATGTTTGTTCATTTTACAATGTTGCCGCTTGCAACCTTGCAACGAGACCGGTCTGGCCTTGGTCTCCCCACACTCCTCGGCTGTGTTGATCTCTGTTGTTTCTTTGTTCTTTGAGCTAAGGAGGATACCAAGGGTCTGCAGCTCCTCACCACCTTGGTCAGTTACGTGGGAGGACCCTCAATATCTCTGACACACAATGCAGGATTTTTCAGCCTGGTTACCTGGTCTTACGCTTTCTGCCTTAAAGGTTTCTCAAAAGTAACAGCTCCCTGCCGAAAAGATCAAGGGGTTTGCCTTTCTCATGAACCTCTCAAGCCTTTCTGTAGTTTTCCTCTCGTTTAGCTGCTGACTCAAAACTGTTGTACCTTTGTGTGCTTTGCCTCGCTCGGTGTGTGCCCCCGTGCTCTGCCTTTTGTTTCTGAGTGGGGAAGTGTAATGGAAGTCAGGTGTGAGTGATTGTCGATAATTGCCTTACCTCGCCCGATCATGGTATTGGGACATGTCAGGTACATGGCTTGGGTGTGAGTCTGTTTTCTCCCAGAGCAGGCTGTCCGTGTAAGAGTCTTTGTGACAAGGGGGGTGGGGGGGGGTTGAGTTTCTAAATATTCCATCAAGTAGGATTGGGAAAAGTGTTACAGGGAAAGGGATACCGTTTCTCACCATGCATTGTCCCACTCCCACTCCCTGAGGAGTCCTCACCCAGGTGATCCTCCCACACTGGTCCACCGCAGGGTCGGGATCCAAAGGCGATGGCCGTGCCCTGGGCACCTGAGAGAGAGATCCGCCGAGACTAGTGAGTGAGACACCTTCTGGTTTCTCACACCCCCAACCTATAGGTGCATGTTGATGCTGAGTTCATTGATGAAAGGGGACTACCTACTACCAGTGTTTGTAAATAGGGAAGGCGGGAATGAGCATTGTGTAGTTACTGATGGTGGTTAGCAGAACCGGCAATAGTTAAAAGGAGTTAATTTTGAATATTTTAACTGAATGTATGCACATTAAACGGGATTATGAACAAGGATAAATTTATACTTTAACCAAAATATTTGATCAACAAATCAAAGAGCAAACACACGTTATACTGCTCTAAAATCACGTTTTGATCAGAAATTAGAGCTGAGATGCCTTCAAGCTCAGAAGAAAAATCCTCAGATTCAGAGGCAGGACTATCAACCTAAAGTTTTTGGAACAATGGAAACTATTACATAAGGACTGTGAAGACACAAATCGTGAGGAAATCCACCATGAAGAGACAAAGGAGGAATGTGACACAAACAAGGAGAGCTCAACATAGGAAAGGAACCCATTCAACAAAATAGAGTAACATGCTTTGGGAGAGGCGAGAATAACAGAGAGAGAGGACAATTAGTGCAGAGTTAGAACTAAATATATTCACTATTTCTAAAATACTTTCTTTGTTATCACATCCACAGTACATCATGGATAAGACATTCAAAATAAAACATGCAAATGTAAAGTAACATAAAAAGCTAAAAACAAGGATTTTAAACAGCAATATCACATTATTACATGGTACATCATAAAACAAATGTCATCTTCAGTCAGTGCACTATGATTATACAAATTATTATCAAAAGGAGAGACACATTTGCTTACTTATTTTCAATCAGGCACTTTATAAATATTTGGCCAGAGCAAACATAGCTGTCTTGTCTCCTGTACGATTGTAAAACAGCAGTGCCTGCTTCTAATCACACTTGATAAGAATATGGGTTTTAGATATCCCCGTCTATAATCAAGATAAAGTGGACATAGTAGGAGGAAATGCAGCTTGCTATCTCTCACAGTGACAGCATTTATCACTGGATTTCTTGTCCCACTTATATTGTCTGTCAGCTAATGGCAAGATCCCAAACCGGAATTTCGTGTATAGTGACCTTGCATATTTGTGTTTCAACACATCCAGACCCAAGTCAATAAATTAAGGGATAAATGGAAATCTGCCCTCCTCCTCCTGCTTGACCTCTCGGCTGCATTCGGCCTTGTGGATCACAAGGTCCTGTGCAGCCACCTGGACTCAGCTGCTGACTTCTCCATGGAGGCCATAGTTTGGATTTGAGTCTTTCCTAAGTGAAAGAACCATGCAGGTATTTTCGCCTTCAGGAGCCGCAGACCCTATCCCCACCACCTGCGGCGTCCCTCAGGGATCATGTGTCTCTCCCATTCTATACTAAATATTCACTAAGCCCCTTTTCGATGATCTGGACAGTCTTGGTATCACCTACACTAACTATTCAGATGATACACAGATTCTCCTCCCACTTTCTGGGGATTATGTTAAGGATTTGGCCTTGGTGAATAGGGTGTATCTCATCATCCAGGCATGGATGGCCAATCATAGTCTATGCCTGAATGATGACAAAACTGAGCTCATCTTCCCAGGTACCCCCACCAACCTCGATAAACTGGGACTAGAATACGCCTCCTTCCTAATTGATAGCAACCTCATCAATGTGGCCAGCGAGGCGAAAACCCTCGGCTTCTATCTCGACTCAACCCTCTCCTTCTCCAAACAAGTTAACATGCTGGCCTCCCCCACCGGCTACACGTGCAAACTCATTAGAACTGGTAAACCCTTCCTCTCAAACAACAGTTATATCATCCTGGCCAGAGCCCTTATCCTGTCCCGGTTTGACTACTGCAACCCCCTCTACATAGGCTCTAATATAGCAATCATCAGGAAAATCCAAACACTCCAAAACAACGCCCTTACAGCGGCCCTCGGAGTGTCCAGAAGAGACCATATTTCGAGAGATTAGGCGGCAAAACAATTGGCTTTCTACCAATGACAAAATCAAACTGAAAATTGCTTTACTCACCCATAAATCCCTAAACAACGTTGACCCCAGCCATCTCGCTGAGAGATTCCATAAAGAGACCTCCACCAGACCTTGTAGACTAGCCTATAGCAACTCCCTCCTTGTCCCCAGATTTAAGCTATCCAAAGTAGGTGGCAATAGCTTCCCCATTAAAGCCGCCCAGCTATGGAACTCCATGGCTCCTACAATCAGAGAAGATCAGCCTTATCAGAACTTCAGATCCAAATGTACCATCTGGCTTAAATCTTCCAATATCTAACCCTACCTTGTGTCCACTAGCCATATAATATCTTAATGTCAACAGTAACGTAATGTATAACATTTTGTCGCATGCTATCCTGTGACTATGCTTGTGCACATATGTATCATATGTATCTGTATTGTTATCACATATGTATTGTTATCACATATGTATCTGTATTGTTAATTTATCGATTGTGTAACCAAGCTGAGAACCTACTTGTAACCTTTGCGCCCTGATACCCTTGGGTCTGGAGTGCTTTACAAATGAATAAACAAACAAACAAACAAACAACTTTCATAACAAAAGTCCAGTTTTTTTTACTCCAGTATATACTAAGGAATGTTGTGTTCTGAATTTTACTTTCCAGTAACTGATCTTCTAGGGCATTCGGTGTGGCCCTGTATATATTTGTGTTACTTACATTGATCCATTCAAAGTTTTGCCAGTACTCACCATATCCTAATTAGTTCAGTGTATTATTTATGTGTGTATACCAAGGCATTTCCATACCTCCTTACTGCCCCCAGAATATCCTCAACTGCATCCCCGTAGACAGTGAGGGTCAGGGTGCTCCATAGCCAAAACCAATATAATAAAGGTTTCATCTTGATTATACTGCAGATGTTCTGTAAATGGACTTCTAGAAGTAGACGTATCATTGTGGTGGGTGATGGTCACCCTGTGATGTTTTTTGTGAATCTGTTTTCTATCACTACTATTGCTTGCTACTCATTTGGCCCCATAACTCTGCCTCCATAGATTCCTTCAGGGCCCCTTCCCCATGTGTTTTGGCATCCCTAGTGATGGCCCCACTATATCTAGATAAGGTTACCCCTGCCTTCACCACTTGTTTCTTCCACATTCCATTTGTGGTCACTCTCATGTCTGTAAACATAGGCATTAACTTGTTCTAATCTTTCGACCATTTAATTCTAATACAATGGTGGATTTTGTTTTCCTTTACCTTGTCATCAGCAGGGTCTTAGTCTTTGAGCTATTAATTTGCTGACCATTATCGAGCCAGAACTGCTTAAAACCAAATTATTTTTTTCAAGACCAGCCGGGGGTTAATGAGAATAGTGCTGAATCTTCCGCAAACATTAGAATGGGGTATTTATCCCCATTTAGGGTCGGGATATCAGTAGGTACAGCCAGTTACCTATTTATCACTTCATGAATGAATAAACAAAACAGTTTAGGAACTAAAACACATCCTGGGCATACTCCTTTTTGAATCTTGAATGCCTCAGTAGTTTCTCCACCAAGTCCCCATATGACTGTCACTTTGTTCCCACTATATAATAATAAGATAGCTGACAGTGATTTAAATAGTTTCATAACTTCATAACTTGGGTACACAATCAAATGCAGTCCTTTGATAATGAACATCACACATAGAGGTTCATTTTCCCAAAGGCCTTGTATTTCTCAACGATTAAACTCAGCCTTAGGTATTGGTCAACTCTGCTCACTCGTCTTTGGAAGGCTGTCTGTAGATGGTTAATCAGGCCTTTTTTTCCAATCCAGGACTCCAACCTACCCATTATTGCCTTTGCAAAACATTTTCATTTATGTCCAGAAGTGAGATTGACCAAAAGTTGGGTAGATCATCAAGCCCACCTCCCACTGCTCCTTTTTGTAAATTGGATTATTTTGGCATTTGTCCATGACTTGGGTATTGTACTACATTGGATTATTGCATTAAATAGCTTTGCCAGAAAGGGGGCTCACACTGTGGGTTATGACCTGAATAAATTCATGTTCACCTTAGCCAGATTGGAAGCTTTGTCAGATTTCTGATCGCTAATCAAGTTAGTGGTTCTGATAACATTCTAGGGTGCATATATTCACAATGTTCATTACTAGCGCTGACCTCACTATAAAGTTTACTAAAATGATTAATCCATGCCTCTTCTGGAATATTACCATATTGGATAACTTTATATTCCTTCTGGTGTGAACTAATCAGATGTCAGAATCTTTTATTGTCATTTTTAATGATCACATCAAGTAAATGGTGCCAGATATCTTCCACATATGCTCTCTTTTTTTAATTAACAATATTTGTATATTCCTTTCTTACCAGTATTAAGGATTCCCTATCTGGGGAGCCTCTGGCACATTTGAATAATTCCTGTTTAGCCTCCCGATAGCTTTTATCAAACCAAGGGCAATTTTTATACCTGACAATTTGATATCCTTCCTGGGTCTAGTTACAAGAGGGTATATTTTCTCCATTGTTTTAGTATATGTTTCACCACTTATTTCTCCCCCTCCACATATTAATTCAATGAACGGCAAGGATTCTCAGTACATTTTGGTCTTTACTTCTCGTTTATTGATTTCCACACATTTTATTTTACATGTAGCTTGCCCAAATAAATTTACCGGGACAGTTGATAATCTCATTGGAAGTGTGGAGCGGCATGTGTTGCCAGATCTAGGGATACTACCAATGGAATGTGATCATCTTTTTGTCTATTTAGGCTTTCAAAGTTCCTAATGCAACCCCAGGCCTCCAAATCTAGGATTATGTAATCAGTTCGACTGGTGAGGGTCCTGCTTCTAAACATCACTTTTGCGGGTTTATCGCCTGTTATCCTGCCATTACATGCCCTCATCTGTTGGTTAGACCAGAGGTTTGCCATCTCCAATGAATTTTTATGTTGCCTCTTTGGTTTGCTTGCAACCAGCTGTGGGATATCCCAAATCTCATCTTCATCATCCATGAGACCTTTCATTATATCTAGTGGCTCATACTGCATGGATATCCTGTTGCTTTCTCAACAGTAATTACTTCATAGTGATTTACTACAAAGTAATTACTTCGAAATTACTTTGAGAAATATGGGTATCTATGGGTTAAGGGGTAAAAATGGGTGGGGATGGTTTTGGGTATGGGTTGTAATGAAGGCGAAGAGGGGGATAGGGGACCCCCACAAAATAAAAGTAAACAATTCAAAGTATGTTTAGATCACCTGCCACTGTTATATGGCTGTTGAATTTATTGGAGCTCTTCCAACACTCAATACAATCATCCTACATCCTTCGGGTACGTTTTTAAATCTTTCGTGGTTCTCCCTCGGTTTTCATTCTCTTGATTTACAGTGCTCTCTGTGCAGTAGGCACAGGCCTGGCTCCCCCCCACCCATTGCCTGCCCTAATGGGATTGATTGGCCCACGGTCGCACCGTCTGACCAGAAATAGTTTTGACCGTGACCCGAGCCTTAAATGGGCCGTTTCAAGCCAGATGCGCCCATTTGCATCCTGCACCCGGTGCGTAAGCTTTTAAATCTTTCATGGTTTTCCCTCAGTTTTCATTCTCTTGGTTTCCCATGCTCCCCGTGCAGTAGCAGGTACAGGTCGGCCTCCGACCACCCACTGACCACCCTTAATGGGGCTGACAGGCCAACAGTCGCACAACTGGACCAGAAGCAGCTTTGGCCGAGTTCTGAGCCTTAAATGGGCGTTTTCAAGCCAGATGGGCCCATTTGCACCCTGCATCCTTTGGATAAGCTTTTAAATCTTTCATGGTTTTCACTCGGTTTTCATTCTCTTGGTTTCCTTTACTCCCCGTGCAGTAACAGACACAGGCCTACCTCCACCCACCCACTGCTCACCCTTACTGTAGCCGATTGACCCATAGTTGACCACATGACCAGAAGTACTCATCTTCAGTGGACCACCCAGAATAGCCTTGCTCTGAGAGCCTGCTAGGGGCCATGGCAAAGGGCAGCTACCATCTCCTGCTGGCCACTGTCAGCCCGTGGAAACCTGACATAACAATCTATAGTGGCATACAGGTAAGGTGGTATGGGCGGGGAGTACAGCCATTACTGTCCTCTGGCAAAACCCTGCCACCCTTACATAACTACCACCTACTCTTAACACTGCATTGATATGTACACTGCTCTGTAGTTGACCTAGTGTTGGCAATGTATTGCACTCAGAGGAAATGTGAAGGGGAGCCATGTTTTGCACTTAGAGGAATTATGAAGGGTAGCCTATGTATTGCACTTTTATGAATTGTGAGGGTTAGCTGTATCGCACTTAGAAGAACTGTGGTGGGTAGCCATTAATTACACTTAGAGGAATTGTCAAGGGTATACAGTATTGCACTTAGAAGAATTGTGATGGTAGCTATGTATTGCACTTAGAAGAATTGTGAAGGATAGCCATGTATTTCACTTAGAATAATTGTGAAGGATAGCCTTGTATTGCACTTGGAAGAACTGTGCAGGGCAACCATGTATTGCACTTAGAAGAATTGTGAGGACATTGAATGTGAATATAATTTGAGCGTAACTTATGCATTGAATTTGTATGTAATTCAGGGGCAGCCAAATTACTGAATTTAGATGTATGTTTCTTGAGAGCAGCCAATGTATTGTGTTTGGATGTATTTAAGGGAAACCAATGTATTGAATTTAGAAGAACGTAATAAAACGGTCCACAAACCTACTAACAACCCTCAGATATTCTGTGTACACACCCTAAAACAGAGAAAAATATACTGCTACCTCAAAAAAACATAAGACCATCACAAGCAACACCAAACAAAACACTAAGCCAACCACACAAACCACACACACCCACACAACACAACAACCACCTAATGAAACAAACCCCCACCCAGTGACTGTTTTTTCCAAACTCTTGCTACGAACAGCACATCAAAACTGTTGAGCTTTTTCACTCTCAATTCCACTAACAAAGCCCCCAAGCCTTCCCTCCATTTCAGATCCTCCAGGGCTCAGAGAGGCCAGTAAGTGGCAGCAGTGCATGGTACAGGACCAAATAACATAACATAACAATTGCCCACCATGTGAGCGACCTTCATTCCTGTCCCACTTACTGGGCGATTATAAACATTAATTACTAATGTGATTTTCCAACTTTGACTTTGATATGAAGTTCCTGTATATCTGGACAACCAATATCTACAGGCTCTACCACAGACACCATAGTTGGGTTCACCCACATTAGTGCCGGCGCAAATCCTCGAGATCCCTATGGGGTCCACGTGCTTTATGCACCAACATAAAGCAGTCGGACCCCATAGGGATCCTTTGTACATGCTGCCTGCCATGATTGCGTACCATTACAATTAAACCCTGCACGACCCGCTTGTAAATTGGGCAGGGTTTATTTGTAATTGTGAACACTTAAATTGGTTCTTTTTGTGTTTTTTGGTGTTTGTCAGGTGAGCGCTGCTATGCCTATGGGCCTGTTCTTAGCACTACATAAATGAATAAAGTAAAAGTAAAATATCTTGCCTGCATGGTAAGCAGTGTTCACAATTGAAAATAAACCCTACCCGACATTTAATTGTAATTGTGAGTGCTGCTTGCCGTGTGAGCAGGCAAGCCGCTCTCACAATTAAAAGTTAACGCTGCCTGGCATGCAAGAACGCCACGCAGCATTTACTCACTTTGCACGATGGAGTGCAAAAGAGCAGGACAAAAGGCAGTGTACATATGTACGCCACCTTTTGACCTGCTCTTTTGCACTCCGCCTTGCGAACGATAAATAATCGGCGACCTGTGCACGCCAAAGTGCATATGGACAGTTCCCCGCTGCCAAAGTGCATATGTACAAGTCCCCACCGCTGAATTTATAGGGAAATTAGCCCCACAGTGTATTGGTTATTGAGGACCTTCTGATCTGGAATGGAGCAGTAAACAAACTAACGAAAGAGTTCAATTTGAAACTAACATTACAAGCAAGTCACTCAGAATTTGTTTTTATGGATGTATTTTTTTAGATTGTGGATAATGAATTAGTCAGTACACCCTTTAGAGTGCCTGCTCGCTATAGTTTGGTTTTGCAAGCACAAAGTTAAAATGCTGCTCCCTTGATTAATAGTATCCCATTTGGGGAATTTCTGAGACTCAATCAAAATACCACTTATTTATGAAGGTCACAAGTACATGTCAAATTGTAATCATTTAGAGGTTATCCACCTGCCCACCAAATCTGAGTCACCTAAACAAGAGTCCCTATGAAACATCTTCAAAATAGAAACATTTGCAATGTGCAGTCTAAACACAGGCAATCCTTTTGCCACTGATGCTTATTGCAAAACAGCATTTCCTGAAAAGGAAAAAAGAAAACGTGTGTCAGAGCACCCGCCTACAGTGATGCAAAGAGCCATGCCAGCCAGTGACTAGTGTGACCTGGATTTTACATACTTTTAACATTTTCTCATTCTTGCCTATCACACTTTTTAAAGCAGTAATTGTGGCTGACACTTGAGTTCATAAGGCAGTGAGAAAACATATGTTACATACTTTACATAGTGGATTATTGAACCTTTCAGTAAAATTGGTGTGGTACCCGTGGACTGGATTACATGAAACACGGGAAACTGGCAAGTACGTTTTTTGTTAAGAGTGCAGAAGCAGTTGAAACGAGTGCATTGGTAGGCGAGCGGCACACACATGTACTCACTGGGCCTCATTACGAGTCACCCGGTATGAAAATAATGGTGGCGTTAAACCCGCCGCCAGCGTTGTTTCCATACTGGGTGATCTTGAGTCCTGCAGGTGGAGGTGTCATTCCTACCAGATCCCCAGATGGTGCCGGTGTATCCATGGTCCATGGTCCCCATTCCCATTGAGTCCTATAGGAATTCAATGGGAATGGAGATTTACCGAATTCCGCCTCCAGAATTCCCGGGTCACCGGGGTTGTAATGCCGGACTCGTTACCGCCGGACTCGTAATGAGGCCCCCTGTCTTTGGATGGGTTTGGGCACCAAGCAACAGTACAGTAACTCCAAAGAGATTTTGGGTTTAGGCATTAGGTTTGGCTGGTTAAATTATTAGTATACATGTGAGAATGTGTGCAAATAACACTACAATAGAACCTTTATAGAAGTGCACTGTAACGTAGGCAAGTGTCACTCTGTGATTGTGCCTCTAGTTTTCCTCTTTGTAGTGTGAAGGGAGAACATGCTCGCCTCAAGAAAAAAAGATGTGAACATTGTCATGTTCCGATTAGAATAACTTAAAAGAAAAGAACATCTGTTTTTATTTTAGTTCTACGTTGTGCAAAATTATTGACTTAATTTGAAAAATATAAGGAAAATACCAGTTTTCAACAACTGACCCATTTCTGAATTACCCAAAATAAAAGATATTTTTTTAGCCATTCCATGAGTTGTGGCGTGACTTTAGGGCACTGCCTCCTTAAGAGGAGGGCTACCTTAAGTGAAGGGGAGGCATGTGGGTTAAGGGAGGAAGTGGTGGGCAAAGGATTACTCTGTAAGAAAAGGGAATAAAGAAGGTTACTGCAGCCAGAGGCTCTGCGCACTTATTAGTATTAGAATAAGGTCACCGTTACCCCATTTTAACTGGCGACAAAGGGTGCATCCTGTGTGTGCGCAGAGAAGTTGTGGAGCCTGCAGCCGACGTTCTTGCAGTTCAAACGAATAAGCAGGGGAACGAAGCATGGAGCTTCGCACAAGTGAACTGCTGCAAAGTGCTGGAGGGGGTATTCCAAATCCACAGCTGCGGAAAAGCAACTCGGTGATCTGCCGACAGTGGTAAGCGGTGTGCCTTGTGGTGACCCAGATACGTGCCGAGCCGCGGCGAAATGGCAGAGGCCCGCAACAGAGCACATGGCGGAGCAATCGGATGTGTGCAGGCGTCCGCGCGGATAAGGGTTGTGCGCGCATACACAGAACAAACTCAATAAAAAGATATCTGCAACTCAGAAGCAGCGGAGCGCCGTGGAGAGCGACAGGCACAGTAGATAGCCTGAGCAAGAAAGGCAGCAGCGAAGACCGCAGGGCGAGAGAGCGCTCAGAGAAGAAGAAAAAAAGCAGAAGGCTTAGATATAAGCCTCTGGGAGGTCCCACAAAACAGGACAAAATCAAAAAGTGTAATTGGGGAGAGACAAGGAAGAGCACACAGGGAATTTGAAAGAACAGAAGGAAGCCCAGAAAGGAGGACCACGGGGGAGGTCAATAGACCCACAGAGCTGAAACAAGAGACAGCAGCAAAGAACATAAGAAGAGAAAGTGAGCCAGAAGAAGAATGAAGACGCCAACAGCTACAGAGACAAAATACACAAAGGAACATTGGAAACACAAGGATGCGCAGCAGAAAGACAGAAGAGGGCCAGAGGGACCATGGAGACGCAATGGAAACACAGATAGACATTAAAAGGTGAGCCATGGGCGTGGGCACAGTTACCTCGAGCACCACAAGTCCTGCGCAAGAAGCAGGATACCTTGTGAGAGCAGAAAGTCAAGGAAAACAAGACTGCAAAACAACATAACTCTGCCAGGATAGTGTCGAAGAAGTAAAGGGAGGGGAGCAAAGAAGAGCACAGCCAATACCGCCACTGCCAAAATGGTAGACAATGCACAGGAGGCTGCCAATCCAGCAGTGCAAGCAGTACCCGTGGCAGCACCTCTTCTAGGGTTGCGTTCTTGAGGTGACCAGGACCATTCTCACTGAAGCCAGAGCACGACGGAGGGCCAAGGTGGGAAGAATGGTAAGAGGAGTTTAATAATTTGATCAAGGGCGTCGGTGACTGCTACTCACCCAACATTAGTGACTTATTTACCAACCTCAGAGGGAAGGTGATGAAGAGCATCCTCAAGATGATTCCGCAACAGGAAAGAACCATGTATGAAATGACCATCACTGCTCTCAACAAGAAATTAATAATCCTCCCCACCCAGGATTACGAGAGATATTCATTCAATCAGTGTGTCCAAATGCCACATGAAATGATGGATGAGTTCATCATTACACTCCAGAAGAAGAACTTTCAGATGACGAGACCATCAGCCAAGAATTATCTAGGGCAGCACATTGTTGGTGTGTTGGAAGAACCTCCTGAAGTAGCCAATCACACTGTCAGAGATAATAGACCTAACACCTGTCTTTGAGAGGGTAGACCTCCAAGCAGCCACCATAGAAAACCCCAGAAAGGCTGAAAGTATAGAAGTGATACAAGGTACACCGGCACAAGGACCCAGTAGTCAGAGTGGTCCACCCAGGAAAGCATATAGTAGTTCCTACCTGAGGAACCAAGGGGATAGACAGTGGTATAGATGCAGATTTTAGTTTCCACATCAAGGACAATGATCTGCAATTGGGAAAATATGTATGCGGTGTGGAAGGGAAAACAACTTCCAATCTTTGTGCAAAGAAAGACCACCATTTCACCCGGGATACAAACCTGCACCGTTGCAGGCTGCGGTAGGATGCCAAGAGTCATCCTGGGTGGCCAGCAACATGAAATACTAGGCATAATACTTCCTCAGACCCCAGCCAGTGCCAACCAAGGCACCATTCATGCCCCAATGCAAGATGATCGGAGCAATGGAGGATCTCAGCCTGCACATGTGGCAACAGTACTCAGATGAACCAGAATACCCTCAGGTGCTGAGAGACATTTATGAGCACCAGCAAGAGAAGTACAAGCCACAATACTTGGTGGGCCAATACGAAAACCTGCTCATATATAGAGGAGCAGATGTCTACAATCCAGTAGACAGAAACAGCAGAGAATATTTGAGGTTAATCAGTGCAGAAGCAGACAATGAAACCACTGCCCGTGTGACCCTCCAAATCGGAGGACAAAACCACCAGTTCATTGTCGACATGGGAGCCACTGTTAATGTGATGAATGCCGAAGATATCCAGTTGATGAAGGAGCACTACCCTCTAACACCATCCAATGCAAAGATATTCCAATGGGGAGCTGATCACCTGCTGAACTCAACAGGACTATTCAGGTGTGACTTGCACAACAAGGGTCGCGTTGTCTCATTGACCATTCATGTCATACAGAGACCTATGGCAGGGAGATATCTACTAAGCTACCAGCAGCCCAAACCCTTGCCCTAATTGACATAGATTATGACCAGTCAGAAATTGTGCAGGGTCACCCAGTGCAGAAGAAGCTTGTGAATATGATGACAGATCAACACCTAACCCTTCAGACCATAAAAGAAAAGTTCCCAGTCCTGCTCAAAAACATTGGCATGCTGAAAGACTAAGTGGTAACTCTTCAGATGGACCCAACGTCACCTTGGAGCCAAAACACCCACGCAGAGTGGGGTTTCACCTGCAGGCACAAGTGTCCAAGGAACTACAACTACACCTGAATGACGACTTCATAGAATGAGTAGATGGGCCTACACCCTGGATGTCCCCATTGGTGGTAGTGCCAAAAGACAATGGGCGGCTCAGGTTGTGTGTCGAGATGCACATCCCAAATACCACTATACAATGGGAGAGACACCCAGGAGCGAGCATAGAGAATATGATCATCTGACTCAATCAAGCTGTGTGGTTCACAAAACTCGACCTAAACCAGGGCTCCACCAGCTTGTTATCCACCAGGAATCCAGGCAAATCACATCCTTTGCCACACATGATGCACTCTTCCGCTACAAAAAACTTGGCATTAAATCCTCCGCTGAAATATTCCAGGAAACCATCCATAGACTGATACCCTCACTGACATCAGCATTCAACTATAGCGACGATATCCTTGTATTTGGAACGTCCCAAGCACAGCACAACAAGGCAGTGGTGGAGGTGTGTGAAATCCTACAAATGGCATGGCTCACCCTCAATGAGGCCAAGTGTGACATTAACAAACCCTGACTGAAGTTCTTCAGACATATCTTCTCCGACCAAGGCATGACGGCAGAGCAGGAAAAGATCAGCACGATAGTGCACCGAACGCCTGCAGAGGACATCACAGAACTCAGGTTGTTTATTGGCATGGCAGGGTACTGTGCCAGGTATCTCCTTAACTACACCACCCTCACAGACCCCCTCAGGAAGCTATTGAAGAAAAAGGCGATGTTTGTGTGGGGAGAGCACTGCAACACAGCATTCCAAGCCATCAAGGAAGAACTGGTTACCAGTTGGCAGCTGGCCTACTTCGACCCCACTTAGTATACTGAAAAACACAGTGTACGCCAGCCCCGTGTGCCTGGGGGCCATTTTGAGCCAGAGTGCATCCGCGTCACAATCAGTAAAACGCATGGTGGCCTATGCCAGAAGGGCCCACTCTCCCACTGAGACGGTTCTACGTTATTTCGCCACGGTATTTTTCATCGCGGGTTTTTTCATCGCTGTTTTTTTTCGAAAAACTCATTATTTTTTTGTTTATTTTGGGGGGATTACCCCCCCAAGTGCCCCTTTTTTATTTTTTTTATTCCCTTACACCCACAACCATATATTTAATTTTTTAACCCCCCCCCAAAAAAAATGATGAGTTTTTTTTCGAAATAAAAACGGCGATGAAAAAACACGCGATGAAAAATACCTCAGTGAAATGCGTGTATACCACTGAGACAGCATACTCCCAGACAGAGAGGGAGAGTTTGGCGGCCGTGTGGGCCTGTGAGAGGTACCACCATTTCATAATTGGGCAGCAATTCACCCTTCTAACAGAACATCAGGCATTACTATTCCTGTTTGGGAACCCAAAGACCCAGAGGCCCCATGGATTGAACGATGGGGCATCAGGGTACAAGAATATGACTTCAAAATAATTTAAAAACATGGGGAGAGTCAAATCCAGTGGACTACTTGTCAACACACACAGTAGCGCTGGTAAAAGACACCCTGGAGGGCAAAGCAGAATACTATTTCCAGTACATTTCAGAGAACGCCCTTCCTCCGATTCTCACCCTGGCAACCTTCCCTGATAAGAGAAAGAAATACGCCATCATCAAGACAACAGTTCAGCTGACAAACAGAAACAGGTGGAAGAATTACAAGAGCGAACTACAGGCAGTCCAAGAAGTGGACCCAAAGGAAATAGAGAGACTGGCCAAGATACATGGCAAACTAGCCACCACCAACCAAGGAATCCTCCTAAGGAGCAACCGCCTGGTAGTTCCCAAGACATTAAGGAAGGCCATCATAAATCTGGGACACGGAGGCCACCAGAGACTCGCCAATATGAAGAAAATACTACACAACCAGGTGTGATTCCTGTACATGGATGCAGTGGTGGAAGACAAACTCACGCACTGCCAGGCCTGTCAGTGTGCGTTAATGGCTATGTCCCTATGCCCGCTCAGGGTCACATCGTTTCCCCAGGGGATATGGCAAAGAATTGCATTGGTCTTCTATAGACCCCTAGGAGAAGGCGGGTTCTATTTGAGGCCATCAACGAGTACTCCTGATTCCCGGTCGTACAATCCACTGCTTTCTGCAGTGTTGTTGGGAGACTTGATGAACTATTCAGTGAGTGCCGTGTACCCAAGGTGGTGAAGATGGACAATAGGCCCCCATTCCAGATCCACGATTTCATGAAACTCGCAGCTCACCTTGGCTTCCAGCAACAAAAGGTCACACCACTGTGGCCGAAGGCCAATGGGATGGTAGAGCGTTTCATGTTGACCATCAAGAGGACAAGGCAGAAAACAATAATTGCTCAAGTTCTTTTTTCCGCAAACCCTATGTCAGATGCTGAAAAGCTATAGAAACACCCCACATGAGGCCACCGGGAAGACACTCTTGGAAATCCTGATACGCTACAAACCTAGAACACACCTCAGACAACTTGAGGACTACACTGAGGAACAAGATGAGGAGATCAGGCAAAGGGTCGCTGAGAGGAAGAGAAAGGTGAGACAGTGGGCAGATCGATTACTGCCGATAGGAGAGGAAGTGCTAGTTTGCCAAAAGCAGCAACCGAAAACTATTACCCGATATGATCCACACCCATACCAGGTAGTAGAAGTCAAAGGATCCAGGATCAATGCCAAACAAGAAGGGCAGGATTTAACCCGCAATGCACCCTTCTTTCGCAAACTCCATGCACTGCCAGAGACAACAGAAGACAGGCGGTCGTGTGAAGATGACCAGGTCGACGAAAGGGGGAGGCCCTGCTACAATGCCCCATGAAACTGACAGCGACTGAAGCACTGGCTCCAGCGGATACCGAAGCAGGAGAGCCAACCAAAACCAAACGGATTATCGAAAAGTCCCAGAGACTTATTGAGTAGATGTGAGACGTTCCATGACAAGTGGGCGGGAGATGTTGCAGAGTGACTTTAGGGCACTGCCTTCTTCAGACGAGGACCACCTTAAGGGAAGGGGAGGCATGTGGGTTGAGGGAAGCAGAGGCAGGGCTAGGGGAGAAGCGGTAGTCTGTAAGAAAAGGGTATAAAGAAGGTTACTGCAGCCAGAGGCTGCGCACACTTATTGCTATTAGAATAACGTCACAGTTACCCCATTACACCATGCATGGCATTGCACATGTGCACCAAATACAAAAGAGCTTAAGTGACACAGTGCGAAGAGTTAAAAAAAATCATGCCTGGGCATCCCTGCAAGGGTGTACATGCCCGGAGGACTCGCTAAACTACACCTTCCCAACAGTAACAGGAAATGCATATGTATGCTGCCTCTGACACAACAGACGAAAGCCACCCGAAGGATAATGGCACTGTACTCCATTGTGTCAACTGAGGCACCATGGCAAACATCAACCATTAATGGTGTTGCAGGTCTCTTAGAACCCTTTTAGTCTCCTCTGAGTACAAAACGGCCACTGACAGGTGTACACAGAGAACAACATGTCCTGTTGACATTGGCATTGCTTTAATCTCAAAATGAGTGGGACTGCAGAAAGTGTGGAAAAACGTGTCAGTGAAGGATCAGTGTTCAGTTCACAAGGCCATAGCTGCTATAAAAGAGCAGGATGGAGCAGACAGATTGACGATTCTCTAACCAAATAAAGTATCAGCAGGCATATATATGACTATGAGTGGCTAGTGAGCAGCACATGGGGACAATGACTTATATACCACACACAGCTTTCCTGATGGCATTACCACTACCAAAAAGTAGATTACTAACTGTGTTAATAAGCACAACCTAGTGTTCTAGCAAATCA
Source organism: Ambystoma mexicanum (assembly GCF_040938575.1). Classification (NCBI taxonomy): domain Eukaryota; kingdom Metazoa; phylum Chordata; class Amphibia; order Caudata; family Ambystomatidae; genus Ambystoma; species Ambystoma mexicanum. The sequence continues at coordinate 1,101,748,364 of NC_090930.1, read as the reverse complement.
ATGTTACAAATGATCTCGCACCACATCGATGAAACCCAACAGGCACCGTTGTATTTGTAGTCTATTTTGTCATAGACTGCCATGTTGGGGATGAACAGAATATCACCTGGCTCAAATGAGCCCAGACATGTGGGGATTACAAGATATACCAAAAGTACCATCTATGAGAAATAAAAATAAAATCCCAAACATCCTGGGAGCCATTTTATAACAAATGGAAGAAAAAAAGAAAATATTAAATGCATACACGTTCACACCATTGCACTGGGAAATTGGGGAATGCACTACTTTTTATTGAGAAATGCACTTCGATTGGATTTCGTTAGCCCCTTCCCCGCCGCCTTGTGACTGAGGAGAACAGTATGTGTCCAGCAACGGTTGTCGGGGATGGATGGGAAAAGCGAAGAGAAGGATGGGGACAGAAGCAGCATCCCCTCCAGAGCCGGCCATCACGGCTGGCCCCAACCACAGGGGCTGGCTGGCAGGGTAGGACTGTGGCATACAACTATCTCGTGCACCAATGAAAAAGTGACCCACAGTTGGAAATGGAAATTCATTCCTTTTGTGACAGACTGTTTGAGTATTCCCCAAGGAGGAGGTTTTTGATAAAATGTGATGCAAATTGTGTATTTTAAAGAATATTCATTCAGTAACACTGGTCAAAACTACAAGCCGTATAGTGAAGTAACTCATCAAACTGGACCACATTGGCCAAAAGAGTGGCCCGCTTTGACAGAAAATTGGCCCACACTAGGATTTTGGGTTTTTGGTTCGAGCATTGCCCCATTGTCCTATAGGCTAGTACGAGCCGGAAGGCCAGCCAACAGGGTCGGACTGGGGCATAAAATTGTCTCGGGCACCAATGAAAAAGTGGACTACAGTTGCAAATGGCAATTCATTCTTTTTGTGACACCCTGTTTGAATGGTACCCAAGGAGTTTTTTGATAAAATGTGATGCAAATTGTGCAATGTAAAGAATATGTATTCAGCAACATTGGTCCAAACTATTAGCCGCATAGTGAAGTAACTCATCAAACTGGCCCACATTGGCGAAAAAAGTGGGCCAATTTGATTAAAATAAACTGGCCCACACTAGCATTTTGCGTTTTTGGTTGGGGCATTGCCCTATTGCCCTATGGGCCTGACCAAGCCTGGCTACTGATCACCCAACTGGGCTGCGCTGACTGTCTGACCCTTTCTTGCATGAACAACATGTTCTGAGGGACTCAGGCTGCAGTCTCCCGGCATGCATCCGCTTACTGCACGGCAATCTCTAAGCACACACCCGATCACTGAGCCGCAGTGATAGGCCCGCTGCATCTCTCGCCGCCATCTCACATCCATGCCTTGATGATTCCCATGACAGTGCGGAATTGCCCAATGCTATGGACCTGCCACCAGAAAACACCCTGCGCTGAATCCCCTTTTTGATGGCACCATCCTTCCATGTCTCCACACCTTCGCTGCAAGTGAGCACAGTGGCCGATAGGGCTCCTCCTTCTGTTCCCCTCAGTATGTTATGCAAGCGCAATGTCCTCCCTCTGCAGGGTACATCCTCTGCAGCATTTACCGGCCTCAACTCCTGGTGACACCACATCCCTCTGGATGGGAAACCATGACTATTTGGTATGTAGTCTTTCCAACAAATTCATTTCCATCGAATTTCATTAATTGAAATGCTTTTCCATCGAAAGCATGTTCATTGAATGAAATTCAATGGATTTTGATGGAATTCCAACACAAAAATACTCTTAAAGTAGATGTATGACTGTGTTGGAAATTGGCTTTTTGGTTGTGGAAAGGGTTACATTTGGAAAATGGGGTTGGGGAGGGATTGGGGGCACCCCCTGAAAACAATAAAAGTTACAGGGAGCTGCCCAGTGTTAAAATCACAGTTTTCAGCATTGGACAGCTCCATGCAACGTATTCATATATTTGATGGACCAGTTTCGATGGATATGCACTTTGCAATAGAATAGTTTGCATGTTGATGGATTTATTTTTGGTGCTTTTTTTCGATGGATTTAATTTTCGATGTTCGAGGGAAAGACCATAAACCGACTATTCCTTATAATCATGCTACAGGCCCGGAAAGGGCACAACAGCCCTGGGAAAGAAATCGGCCCACAGTGGTGAAGGTAAGATTTGCGAGCAGAAGAGATGACATGTGGGGCTGATCCACATTTCGTTTAAAGAGCACCGTACATTGATCTGCTATTCACATCCCAGGGCAAGAACAGATACGCCCACAGTGACTGCCCACAGCAGAGCGGGAGAAGGGAATTATCTTCTTTGCCGGGATCTACTGTCCTGAACTTGAATTACACAGAGACTGAGAAACCAGGCAACCTGAGGAATGAGATTACATGGAAGTCCATCCCATGGAAAACAGTGAACTAGTTATAGCTCTGGTGGGCAGCAGTTCCATACATTGGTATGATCTGTCCAAGGAAGTGCCTATTGTTTATATGCTTGCAGCATGTTCAGTCTGAAGCACATACCGTGTGGCTTGCATACCTTCAGTGTTTGGTTTTGTGTGGTGCGCCATTTTATTATGATATACATAGCATTGGCTAGGCCTAGCTAAGTATGTCATGATTTGTTTGCATTGGCACCAATCACCCAATCTGCCCCATGGGTGCTCTTCAAGTCCTCGTGTGGGAAGAAGAGCTGGTTGAGTATGGTAGCCAGAAAGACATCTCCTTCTAAGGTGTGGAAGATAAATGTCAAAAGACCCCCTTCAGCTTTAATGTCCTATTCATAGGCTGATAGGAAATTCCCACTCTGTGAATTCCCTGCTTCTGTCCTTGAGCCTTCCCTAACAAACATGGACAGGAATGTAAGCAGACATGTATAATGTTGTGACTTGGTTTGTTCATCAATTTCGACCGATATCTCCATTCCTTGCTCTCCAAGTACTTTGCAGCAACCTGCCTTGAACTTAACTCTTCCTATCTGACAACTCCCTTTACTTCATCCATGAACAGCTTACCACTCTGGTGGGAACTCTCTTGACCTTGTCCTTCCCTCTAATTCACTCTTCTTCTCTGACCTCTCTATTATGCCCTCCCCCTCTTATCACTCCATTGTTCACTTCAACATTTTGGTCCCTCCACCATCTAATCCTCATCTCCGCTCTTCAGTGGATTCAGGCAGGACTCTCTTGTCCCTTACCTCTGAACCGGGACAGCCGACCCAGCCCTTTAAGACGAGGTAGCAATACTTTGAGATGAATGTGAATGCAGAAAATACTCAAACATCAATAATGAAAACAACTCAGGAAGTTGGCAAAGTTGACTGTTTTAATATCAATTATCTAACACAGGGAGTGCAATGGACATCAACGGACGTCGCATAGCATAATCTCTCAAAAAAGTTCATAAAAAACATCTCTTTTATAACAAAAATTAATCATTGCCTATGCTAACCTCCGTATTTGCTATTCTAAGAAAGTGATAGGTTCCTTAACGTCAGGTGGGACTAGTAAGCCCACCCCTCAAACAGGTCACTATGAACGTCACTAAATACATGACGTCCCATTGGTTACACAAGCTATAGGGCTCTTAAATACGTGGCCCCCTATAATTGGTTTACACCCTAACATCCGTCAGTACTTTTCCACCTATGCCAACAGCACGCAAGCAGGACTACTAGGTGCTGGTGAGCAGGTCATAACCACAGCTTCCCACCAATTAGCATATCATCTATCATCACCTCAGTGGTCTGCACGTCAGTTAAGGCTTTGGACTCAGCCTTGGCATGTTCTTTGTTCTGGAGAATATGAGGGAGTGGAAGCACGCTCTGTCTCCTTGCGTTGGTGTGGTTCATCATGTTTGTCCTGTTCCATCCCTCCACGTGACTGAAGACCACACATTTGAGCTCTGGTGCATTTAAAATACTATTATTTAATGAACCTATGACATCTTCCTCCAACTGGCCATGGAATAGGACGTGCCGCGTGAGGAGCTCCTGATGATCCGACTCTATTTTTGCCAAATTTACCTACTAAAACTGCAACGAGCGCCTAGAACTTCGAGGGTCAGGTGTTGGAAGCTGCAAGATACGTGAAGCTCGCTGGAGAAGCTCATAGCCCCCGAGATTCGCGAGATATACATGGTTTTGTCGGTGTGTGATTGTGGGGCTGCTGCGGCACCAAGATGGCGGCTAACAAAGGAAAGGCCTCCCAGGGGAAACGAAACTGATCCCCTGGACCTGCGGGACACGGCTGCGGTAAATGCCGGGAGAAGCAACACAATTGGGTGATATGGCAGAGTGGTCGAACCTACGAAAGCGCCCGGCCTGATATACGCGAATGGAGCCTCGGCGATCTGACCGTAAGAGGGGATGACATTGGATGCTCGGGCGACGAGGCCTGTGGAAGTTGTATGGGGAGTGCGAAGCCATAGCCCATCCACAAGACAATCCGATGTGCCATCTCGAATGTGCGTCTGGCGACCTGAAAACCTGACCATTGCCGGACCGAGGACGGTGCGACAGTAGCACTAAAGCAAAGGCGCACAGGAGCAGCGAGAAAGCGCCATGTCGGCGAAAGGGTTGAGAGCTAAGACCAAGCAACCCACGATGGAGACTTTCACGAGAACGCAACGGACCCCCTCAACGTCTGTGCAGAGTGCGATCGAGACCCCGGCGGAGGATGCCCCTGAAGGGGACAGGCACCAGATCCTTGAAGCTATAACGGGGCTGAGCGCCAAATGGGACTTGGCAATGGCGGAGCTACGCACAGCTCTGGAGCATAAGATCGATGCTGTTGGCACAGAACTCACCCTGCTTCGCCAAGATGTTAGGGCGCTTGCAGAAAGGACCAGCGGTTTGGAAAGTGGGGTGAAGATTAATACAGATGTTAGCACGAGCAATGCGAAGGAGATCCATGTCTTAAAACAACAGGTCGCTAACTTGGAAAATCGGGTGGAAGAGGCGGAAGGAAGAGCGAGGAGAAACAACATTCGCGTGGTTGGCCTTCCGGAGGGAGAAGAAGGCCAAGATCCCACAAACTATGTTGAAAACATGATCCTGCAAGAGATCAGAGCTGGTAATTTCTCTTTACGGTGGAGAGGGCGCACCGCGCCCTGATGAGGAAGCCCCGGCCGGGGGCCCCACCAAGACCGATCATCGCGAAGATCCTAAATTACAGAGATAGGGAGAAGATCCTCGAATACTTTCGTAAGGGCGGCACGATCAAGAGAGCATCCACTAACATCACAGCGTATCCGGACTACACGATGCTGGTACAGAGGCAGAGGTACAGCTATGTAGCCGTCAAAAGGAGGCTGAGGGCAGCAGGAATCAGATATATGCTTCTGTACCCAGCACGGTTGAAAGTGCTACATATAAACAAAGGGCTCTTTTTCGATGCCCCCGAGGATGCTGTCACATGGTTGGACCTGCAGGGCTGCACGGAACAAGAAGCAGATCGGGATCGGCAGGATCACACCGAATGAAAATCCAGTAAGGAAAAAGACCCTGATTGTATGGAGAAGCTGTGCCTAACTGAACTTTTTACACGATCCGAGCCCGGTGCTCGATTCAGACTGGAATATAGTGAGTGTAACTGTAATCGGTAACGGTTGGCAATCGATTGTGTAATGTTTTTCTTTGGGAGGAGCAACAGAACGCGGATGACCTACCCCAATAGACTATTAGTTTCAGCGGCCATTAGGGCGGCTATATCCTACTGAGCCCTGAGTAGAGGCTAGCGCTCAGCAGGGCTAGATGTGGGGATGCCTGAGATCCAGGAATGGAGCTGGGCAACTGTTGGGGAGGTTACTGTTGGGGGAGGGGCGGGAGGGCAGAAAGTTGGGGGACGGGGAGTTGAATGTGCGTGTGGTTATGGGGAGCATAAGTTTTGAGTTGAGCCTGTTTGGGAGAACCAGCTTGCGGCACATGCGATGCACGAAGGGACATAATCGATGGAGAATTGGGTGGGTGCTTGTTAACGACCTATGGGGGACCTCAGGATAATAACGTGGAACGTTAGGGGCCTTAACAGCTACCTGAAAAGGAACAAGATCATGATGTATCTGAAAAGGCAGAAAATAGACATTGCATTACTACAAGAAACATATTTGATGCGGGAAAAGTTGGACCTAGTTAAGAGAAAGTGGAAAGGGATCGTAGTGGGCTCGCCATACTCTGCATATGCCCGGGAGGTGCTAATCTGGGTGGCACCGCATGTCCCGTTCAAACTGACACAGGAGGTGGCGGAAACGGATGGAAGGATGGCTATATTGCGAGGGCTGGTAGAGGGCAGGGAGGTATGCATAGTAAACACGTATGCCCCCAACCAAAACACAGCAGCATATTTCAGAGCCCTGAGTGCCAATCTTAGTGTGTGTATGGGAAGCGCGGTGATCTGGGGAGGGGACTTCAATTGTGTGTTGGATCCGGCGGTGGACAGGTCAGATGACAGGGTACATAAGCCTAGCCCAGCGGCGAGAACGTTGCGGACGCTGCTAACAGATTTTGGTTTTACAGATGCGTGGAGGATGAAACACCCCACGGAGAGGCAATACTCACACTATTCGTCCCCGCACCAACTGTACACTAGACTCGATTATGTCTTTGTTGCAGCAGATGTGATGGCCGAGATTACCCAAACCGAATACAAGGCCAGGGTCCTCTCGGATCATTCGCCCCTGACCCTCGGTTGGCAATATTGCCCCCCGAGGGCGAAAATCCCTACATGGCGCCTCCGGGCGGAGGCGCTCAACGACCCAATCTTTAGAGAAGATATAAGGGAGGAGATTGCCAACTTTTTTGTAGAAAACACTGGGAGTGTCGACTCGGCGGGCACACTATGGAAAGCTTTTAAGGTGGTAATGCGGGGGGCGGCCATTGCTAAGTCAAGAGGGTTACAGGGTGGGGTTTTGGCTGACCTACAGAGGGCGGAAACTGAGCTGGAAACAATGCTGAAGAGCGAAGAGGTAGACACGGAGCAGGTACTCCAACTACAGCAACAATGCGCAGGGCACTGGGAAAGACTCTGCAATCTTAATTATAAAAAATATGTCGAGGGGCAGCACGCAGGGGGAGACAAGACGGGCCGCCTTTTGGCCTGGCTGTACAAAAGAGAGACCCCTAAGTCCCCGATTAGGACCATTATTAGGGAGGACGGAGAGGAGGTGGCCACGCAAGAGGGTGTTAACAAAGAATTTGTGGAATATTACAAAGAGCTGTATGGAGATGATGAGATAGGTGACCAGCGCATGATAAACGAAACGTTAGAAGACATAGGGCTGCCCAAGATAAGCGACGAGGAGAGGGAGGAATTAGATGAGCCAATCACGTTGGAAGAATTAGAAGAGGTAGTAAAGCAGCTGCCCACTTGTAAGGCCCCAGGGGCAGATGGGTTCCCCAGCGAATTTTATAAAGTATACAAGGAAGAAATCCTCCCCACCATGCTGGATATGCTGAATGAAGCGTTTGAGATAGGACGATTGCCTGAGTCACTTAGAGAGGCGATTATAATACCGCTGCCCAAGCCCAATAGACCGGAGCACAAAGTTGGTTCCTACAGGCCCCTGTCGATGCTCAATCAAGACAGCAAGATTCTCACAGCTGTTCTTGCGAACCGATTGCGGAAAGTGATTGGTAGACTCATACATCCTGATCAGACGGGTTACGTCCCGAACAGGAACATTACACACAATCACAGGCGACTTCATCGGGTAGTTGAGTGGGGGGTCAAAAACAAAGGTGAGATGGCAATAGTGTCTCTAGATGCGGTCAAGGCTTTTGACTCGGTCAAGTGGTCATGGCTATTGGCTGCCTTGGAAGGGTATGGAATGGGGCCGTGCTATGTCAGGTGGGCCAAGATGTTGTATAGTGAGCCGCTCGCCAGGGTCCGAACTGGAGCGGTGATATCCGAAAGATGGCAACTTGGCAGAGGCACCAGACAAGGGTGCTCCTGGTCCCCGATGCTTTACATCCTAGCCCTGGAGCCTTTGGCAATATACCTTAGGGCACAATACGAAACGATTAGCATTGAGGTGGGAGGGGAACAACACTTGATATCCTTGTACGCGGACGATCTGTTGCTATATTTACAACACCCAGAAGAAAACCTCCTATACATACTCGAAGTGATGGAAAGGTATGCAGAGTTGTCGGGCATCTCGATAAACCCCCAAAAGTCTGTCATGTTCCCATTAGGTAGCTAAAAGGGGATCCCTGCAGGAGATCTGCCGGCGCTACAGGTACCGTGGGCAACGCGCTCTTTTTTGCTATTTGGGCATAGATATATATCACACGGCGCAGGACGAACACAGACACAATACGGAAGTAGCCGTTGAGAAAATCAGAAACAGCATGCAGTTCTGGGCAAGATTGCCCTTAGCGATGATGGGGCGGGGGGCTATGCTCAAGATGGTAGTTCTGCCCAGGCTATTGCATTACTTTAGCAATATCCCACACATAATACCTAAGAAGTTTTTTAGTAAATTGAACAGCATGTGTAGGGACTTCTTGTGGCACGGTACCCGAAATAGGGTGGCGTTCTGGAAACTTCAGAACTTTTACGAAAAAGGAGGTATCAGACTGCCCCATTTTGAGGTTTATTATTTGGCAGGACAATTGCAATATGTGGCTAAGTGGCTCTCCGATGAAGTGACCCCTGAGCACAGGGTACTTGGGCAGGACTGTGCCCCGTTTTATTTGAAAGAAATGATCTGGCTGTCCGAAACGGACATGAGGGGGCGCCCTGCGATGTTGAAGCTGGGGCGGAAAATGTGGCGTAGGGCTTGTCGCCTAATGGAGGTCCCACACCCGTGCCTCCCGCAGGTACCGTTGGTTGCTTTAACAGGGGGGGATGATCAGCTAAGGGTGATTGTTAGGAACTACTGGGAATCGGTGGGGCTGACGACGTTAGGCGATGTCTTGCAGGAGGGATCCATTAAGGAGTTTATAGAACTCAACGAAGAGGTGGGGCTACACACGGGGCAATACGTCACATACATTAGATTGGTGCGAATGATTAAGGGCACCTGGCCAGAAACAGTTCTGATAGAAGAACCAGATGCAGTTTTGGAAACAATGTATGATATGTCTGAAGGAGGTCATGAGATCTCGAGACTGTACGAGATGGTGATGGCTAAGGTGGGGAAAGATTTGACGCATCTGAGATTGGACTGGGAGATGGAAGTGGGGGCCCCGATGGAGGACGGGATGTGGGAGCGTGCCCTGGGCTACCACAAAAAAGTATCTAGAAATGCCAGATTAAAACAAATTCAGCTGTATGTACCGCATAGGGCATATATGACCCCCTTGAGGATATCTAAGTTCCGAAACGCTGGCATACAAGTGTGTCCTAAATGTAACCTAGAAAACGCTGACATGACACATATGTTTTGGTCGTGCCCGATTATTAGATGCTACTGGAGTGATGTAGCGCGTAAACTAGCAGATAAAGGGGTTACTCTGGTTATAGACACGGCTTGGGCCTGCTTATTGGGTGGGTTCCCTAGGCCGCGGAAACTCAAACATATTGAGAAACTAAGAAATCTGCCGTATGTGCTGGCGAAAGGTAGGATCGCCATGGGGTGGAAGAAATGCCACAAACCTAAGGTGGATGTATGGTGGAAGGATCTACAGAAATGGGCGGAGGCTGAAACGGTGGCATGGCAGGAGGCGAGCAGCCGGGCTGATGAGGGGGAGGTGGGCACCCTATTGGCCTGGAAGGCACTAATAACAGAATTGTTTGAAGTAACATCAAACCCAAATGACTCCGGAGAAGACGAAACTCAGCCGCATGTGCCAAACACTGTAAGAGATGGACAAATAGGCTCACGGGGGGGGGGGGTGGGATAATGAGAGCAGTGACTACGATCACTTGATGTGCAATTGAACCATTATGATCATGCTGCTTGTTTGGTTTTCGTTGTTTGTTTGTATAAAATCAATAAAAGAAATTTAAAAAAAAAAAAAAAAAACCTATGACATCTTCCTTCTTTTCGTTCACGTCTTCTGAACAGGAGTTTCATTCTTTCAGAAGATTGTAACTTCTGTCTGATCATCCCAGCCCGACATGACCTTGGCTTCTTGGGGCTGGTCAAGCCTTGCCCTTCTGAGATTCACTCCTGTGTTTCAATTGCTTTCTTAACTGTGTCACACTAAAAAGAGGCCTTCCTTTTCTGGTCCAGCTCTGCTATAATGCGTAGTGGAAACATCCACACTTCACTTATATATATATATATATATATATATATATATATATATATATATATATATATATATATATATATATATATATATATATATATTGGAGCTTGCTGCAGTCTATTCACTACATAGCTAGCCTCAAGAATACTGTGTCTGCTTGCGTTTCTTTGAATCTGTACACGTGTTAAATAACTGGATATCTTCATCATTTCTGTAGCATAAGCCTCTTCATCTCGAGCATGAGATGTCACTTATCTTTCATACTTTCTTGATGCCATATAAAATATCTTCACTTTCTTGTCTCTGCATCTCTTCTAGGTGCATCAGTATTACTTTGCACGACATCACCACGCTGCTCTCTTTTCATGCTTCCTCTGGGATTTTATTCAAATGGCCATCATACTGTCTTGTATGAAGGTAGGGCTTTCCTAATGGGAACTTTGCTTCCAGGATTCTCTTGGTATGGGTATTTTCACTGGTACTGCACGTATTCCACACTGTGGTTCCCAACATATAGGCAATATGGGTGAGATGCTTGAGGGGGGTACTTAGCTCCTTCTCTACACTCCCCACTTTGGGCGATTCATCAACCACTCTTCCATCATTCTTCACATCTAGACATCCTTGTCTGAAGAAATGCTTCTTTGGGTCCCATATCTTTATGACTCCTTTCAGGCATCCAGCTGATCTCACATGTTCATCCTTGTTCCAAGTCATGAGTATGCAGTGTCCACTTGGACGGCAATAGATCCATTTTCTCACATACCTGTTAAGATTCATTGATTCTTTGGATACAGGAACTTTGTTCCTTCAGGTGCATGGATACTGGTCTTCACGAAATCTCTGATTTCTTCAACTGTCAGCTCTTTAGTTTTCCAATCCGGATTCAACATCTTCCACTTTGTCCACCATTTGGACTTGTAGCTTCGTCAGCATCTCTATGGCTTACATCAGGGTACCATTCTCGTCACCATGAGAAGGTATAAACGTGCAACATGATTCTCCAATTTTTGCACACCTCCATCCATATCTGTGATCATGTCTAGGACATCTCTATTCTTAATAGCCAGCAATTGTATGGCTCTCAGTTCTTCCCTGATAGCATTGAATCCCTTTATGGTAGTGTTTATTGTCTGTAACAACTCCCATCTGGTAATCTGCAGCCATTTGGTAATTGCTGCAGTCTGGATCCTTGGCATTAAGATCAACGTGAATATCGATGAAGTCTGACTGAACAATCTGTGTTTATATGGGATAGAGTCAAAGGCTTCTATTGGCTTGGCTGAAAAATAGTTCTCTCTCTTTATTCGACTTATCAGCTCTACAGATCTCTTCTTCCTTAAGTGAGCATCTGCTTTTGGAAAGCTGTCATTGTTTAAGTCACTTTTAGGAATCACCAATGCTGGAACATGAACATTTACTATGGAGCATCGTCCTCCCCAGTTCTTGGGCAGCTTCATATAAGCCCCAGATCCACACGCCCAGTAGTGATCCATGATCACTGCTGTCCCAATGTTCTTTCCTGGTGCATCAAGGACACAACCACAGTTCTGATTCCCTCCAACGTTTCTTGTGCCATTTGTTTCTGAAGCACAGCTTTGCACTTTCCAAAGACACTTTCTGCAAGTGTCCTCCTCTGTCTTCGACCCATGTCAGCAGTTTAGCAAGTTTTGACCATACAGGTTTGCACAGTGTTTCCACATTGTCAACAGTTGGCTTGCAGTTACCCATTACTACCCAAGGTATGCAGATCACCACACCTTCTTCCCAACTGTCTGGTGAAAGCACTGATCCCCAAATCTGCATATGGGCTCTATCCTTCCATCTATGAAATTTCTTCTGTAGATTTTCCTGGACTCTCCAGTCTTCTGTTTACTTCCCATCTGCTCCTTATACTCTAGGCTTTTCATATCTGATCACATGATTCTTGGTATGAGCTCTTAGTCTCGTCTTTGTGTCTTGGACATAATCATCCTCTTCTGGAAATGTCCATTCAGTTGCCCTTTTGAGATAGGATTGTTCGGCCCATGAACTGACCTCTTGCACGGCAGAATGCAATGTGTGATAGACAATGTGCTGTCTGGACGTCTATTTCAGTAGCTATGAAGATTTTAGAGCTCCACATGATATAAGGCAGAGAGTGCACATACAAAGCATTCCTCTTTCGAGGTTCTCCTTCCCACTTCTTTCATATGCTGATACCATATGCTACTCCCCAAGTGTGCTGTATTATCCAGGTAATCATGACCATCCTACCTAGCACTTCTTTTAGGTCTCATTCTTTTCTTATGAGCTTCTATAATCATCTCATGAAGTATGTCAACATAATTTCTTCTTACTGGACCAATCATAGGAACATTTGTCAGTAGGCTTGGTGCTTTTACATGTGCTACTTGTGTAGGTTTGCTCACAAAAGAGCTCTTCCTTTGTCTTCCCTTACGAGCCTGTATCTGGTGCTCAAGGAACATCTCTATAACACCTTTTCCTAAGTAAGGATGTCTAGTGACATTTGTCACAGAACCAAGCACTTCTACATGGACTACAGGAGTAGGACAATTACATAAGGTCTCGGCTGCCTTGTAGTTGCCACATCTGTACCCTCCTTCTGCATAGGAAGATACACAGGGATCCTTGCTTCATTTGGATCCAAATAGTAAGCTGGACGTACTGTGAGAGAAGGATCACAATAAACAAGATGCATGTATAGATAACATATAGATAGCACCACTTAATGCTGCAGTAGTTTCTTGCTCGTTATGGTGGCCTCTCGTTGTTAACAACATTACTGTTGCTTTCTATATTACTCATTCTTCATTTTTTTTTAAGGAAGGATAAAGTAACCTATATTTGGGTAACATCATACAATACATCATATAATATCTGGATCTGCTCCACAAGTTCTTCAAACAGCTGGCTGATCACAGGACGATTAACAGGATTCCTGGTGTACAGAAAGAAGTCGTCCTTTCACCAGACATAATGCGGGTGCTTCTCCAGCAAGAAGTAGAAGATTATGGACAGTAGGCTCTGGATCTCTTCTCTCAAAAGTCTCATTCAGGATGTTCTCAATGTTCTCTCAGAATATAGATTGACTTGTTCAATTATGTCACGTAGCAATTCAGTAAGTGCAACTGTATTTCTCGGATCTTTCAAGAATGTGAGAACATCAGTTTGTCTTCCAACAAGATGTGGGCATTCCTCAATCAAATAGTAGAAGACCATCCCAACTAGTATATGAGCTTTATCATCAGATAGTGGCACTTGTGCTTTCCCTGCTGTATTCAGGATGTTGGAGAACTTGCTCTATTATGGCTGCAAGCAATCTCCTCATGATTGCACCATTCTTAGGATCTTGCAGGAACAGATGAACGCTAGTAGTTCTCCCCACAAGCTCAGGGTATGTACGAAGAATGAAGAGAAAAACTATAAGAACAATCCGACAAATGTGGCCATTAGACACTACCATGGGTGCCTCCAAAAAAGAAACTAAGTGAGAAAGGAATCAGGGAACTGTTCCCTCTTCCAGTCGTCAAAAAGGAACTCCAGATCTGGCATCTTTCCTTCTCGATCAAGACTTAAATGTGTCTTAGTCCAATATTAGCAAGCTCCTGTGGCTCATGAACAAATTACCTTCTTTCACTCCTATTTTAGTAATTTAAAAGAGTGTCCCGAAAAGAACCACAGCCCAAAGTATTCTTTATCTGTTTATTTGACAGTCTCTGTATCCTTCTTCCTCTTCATAGTTCTCGTCTGCATGTGCTGAGGTTCTTGAGGATCTTCCCAGATGCTTGCTTCTGATTGGTGTGGGGGTGAAGAGGATTCTCCAGCCTAGATCTTCATGTCTCCAAGAAATATTCATTCACATCTGTCTAGCACCTTCACTGCTGACGGTGTTACGTCCTCCCCGACAAACGGGCCGCTGAATCTTGGCTCGTGCCACTTCCTAGTGAAATTCTTAATCAGGATCTTATCACCGGGAACAATTTTGGGAAGACATAGCTCTTCAAATCCAGTTATCATATGGTCTCCTTCTGAGTTCTGAGACCCACACCCCTTCTGCTTGAGCTGATCTGAAATGACAGAGATACTGGTAGTCATACATGTTAAATAAGCATCTAACTCCTTTCCTAACAATTCTCCTGTTGTCTGGCCATCACTTCTAGTTCTAGATGGAGGTGTAAGGGGTGTCCTCCCTGTCACTATTCCATGGGGCGTAAGATGGTGGTCAGAGCCTGGTTGATTTTTCAATGCATATAATGCAAGTGGCAGGCAATGCACCCATCCTTTCTTCAAGGTAAGCTTCAATTTGGCTATTCTTTCTTTAAGCAGGCCATTGAGTCTCTCACAGATACCATTCACTTGCAGGTGATAAGCCGTTCCAAACCTTTGTTTTATACTAAGCAACAAGCTTATTTGCTCAAAGACTTCATCGACAAAATGAGGGCCATTATCAGATCTGAATACTTCACACATTCCCCATCTAGGAAACACTTCTCGAACAAAAGATGTTGCTGCACAGGTGGAATCTGGATGTGTACATGGACAAGCTTCAATCCACCTTGAAAAGGGACATATTACCACTATCATATATCTGTACTCATTACAGACCTGTAGCATATCGACATATTCAATGTGTAAATGCTGTAAAGGACTGTTAGGTCTCGGGATAATTCCTCTAACTGTATGCAGCATGTGCCCAGTAGTAAATATTTGACATATGATTCAGTTTGCCACATAAAATGCAATTGTTCGAACAAGTTTGGTACAAACCATTCCTCCACAATAGCTGCTGCAAGGCTTTCTCAAGTGACATACGCTGGGTAGTGCAGCTGTTCCAACTCTACCCTTAATAAGGCTGCAGGCATCACTGGTTTACCAGTGCTTTACTGACGCCACAATACTTCGGAAGGAGTTAAAGAGTTAAAGAACACCCCCTTCGTGTCCACAAGTCTTTCTCATCCTTGAGTGTTTCCCTTTGTATTTCCATCAACTCAGTTTTTAGACTAGTTATTAAAGCTTTCATGCACACTCATCATCACCACCATGCTTTCATTCACATCAGGCGTATCAAATTTCATAATAACTTCTGAACATGCAATTTGTTTTGTTTCCTCGTCTGCAGCTTGATTTCCGCGTGAGATACAATCTGCTCTTTTAGTGTGAGCTGGGCATTTAACTACTGCGGTGGCTACTGGGAGTTGTAGTGCCCTAATAAGTCTGTCCAATAAGGCAGCATGTTGCACGAGTGTATGTCTGCTCGGAGGTAGCCCCTCCTTTTCCAACATGCTAGTCCTGCATGTACCATCGATGTTATGTAGGCTGAGTCTCTGTAACACCTCTCCACAGTTCACAGGACCCCAAAAACCTGACTACTATCTCTGGTGCTCTGATCAATGCTAGGTCGCTAGTGGCACATGCCACCGAAATAGCAAATACTATCTCCACCGAGAACCTTGACATCCTAGCTGTCACAGAGTCTTGGCTGCATTACGTGCTAGGCCCTGCCATAACGTTAGCAGTACCCAAAAATTACCAGATATTAAGAGCAGACCGACCTAATGCCAAAGGAGGTGGATTAGCGCTCATTGCTAAATCTGACCTCACCATAAGACTCGTACCTTTGCCCCAATCAAATCTTCAAACTGCTTATTGCCAAACCCCCCATATCCAACTGCCGCACTCTATTTACCTACACTATAGAGCCCCGGGGCCTAGCGGCACCTTTGAAGAGGACATATCTAGTATACCCAAAAAGGCCCAGGTAGTAGCTAATATCTTGTTAGAACAAGGACTAACACAAAGAGTACCCTCACCCACCCATGGCAAAGGTAGGATCTTAGACTGGGTAGCGGACCAGAACTGCAAAACTTCCATTACTAAGTTAGGTCACCCCACAACACTTGACTGACCACCATCTAATCACCTTCACCCTAGCTACACCCAAATAGTTGTCCAAAGATAAAGTCATGGCAACCTCCTCTTCCTACTAGAAGCAAAAAGAACATCACACCCAACAGATTACTACCTCACATCCTTCTATCACTTAACTCGCTCCCAAATACTTCTGACCCTAACCTCCTGGCCGAAGCATACAACAATACCATGGCTAAAGCGTTACCCTATTGCACCTCTCAAAAAGAGTAGAAGCAAACAGCGCACACACCTCAACGTCTGGTTCACACCACACCTTAAAATCCTGAGACTACAAAAGGGAAAGCTGCATGGCGACACACTTTCACAGATGAAAATGAACTAATTTTAACCAACTTAGCTAATAACTAATGCCTGTAACTCGAAGCTTAAGCGCCCATATACCCTTGGGTCAGGTGCGCTATACAAATTAATAAACAAACAAACAAACAAACTACAAAAAAGAAATAATCTGCACAAAATAAGACCTCTACAATGAAAGAATCTCAAAAGCCAGCTCTAATACGAAAATTATTTGGGATACTACGTGAAATGGAATCCCCAATTCCGCCCACAGACAATGCACCTAAGGATAAACCATGGTGCACAAGCATACAGAATGCTCTAGCTAACAAAATAACTTTACTTCAAAACAAGACAGCAAACAAAAAAGCTTCCTTGACTAATCTTGAGCCACTTCCGACCATCCTCTCAGAATCCAATAGAACACTAGAACCATTCAGATTCACTAAAATATCCATCCAGGAAACTGAAAAAATGATCTCATCTTTAAAACCCTCCAATTACCAAGGTGATAATTGCCCTGCACAAATAATCAAAGTGGCTGCGAGAGAACGTGCCCCTTTCATCTCCAAGTTAATTAACGCCTCCTTTGCGACTAATACTGTCCCAAGCAACTTAAAAGAGTCCTGGGTCTTACCATTACTAATAAAACAGACTCTAGATCCCGCCATCCCAACGAATTACAGGCCGATCTCCACAGTGCCTTTTCTCCCTAAAATAATCGACAAAGTAGCATACCTGCAAATACAATCCTACCTTGAGGCTAACCACCTCCTAGGCTCCCGCAAATCCGGCTTCAGGCCACAACATGGCACGGAAACGGCATTAATCGACTGAAAAACACAAATCGACGAGCTCAAGAACAAAGGGAAAACTGTCATGCTACTCCTCCTTGACCTGTCAGCTGCCTTCGACCTGGTGGACTACGAAGTGCTGTACAGACATCTGGCATCGGCTGCCCATTTCTCTAGAGATGCATTGCCTGGGACCAATTTTTCTTAAATAACAGAACGATGAGAGTTTTCTCCCCATCAGCATCTGCAGACCCTATCTTGAGTACATGCGGCATTCGACAAGGATCTTGTGTTTTGCCGACCATGTACAATATGTTTACAAAGCCTCTGTTTGACAAATTGGACAGGCTGGGTGTCAACCTAAACTAACTATGCAGATGATACCCAGATCCGTATCCCCCTTTTGGGAAATTGTGTCGACTACACAGCTTTGGTAAATAAAATGTACCTCCTCATTCAGGCATGGATGGCAACCCATGGCCTATGCCTGAATGACGACAAAACAGAGATCCTGATTCTGTGATCTGCTGTCAACCTAAAAAAACTGAACAATAACTACTCTGTCTTCAACATAGATGGAAACACTATCAAGGTTATGAAAGAAGTAAAAACTCTCGGCGTCTACCTTGACTCAGTGCTATCTCTTGGCAACCAGGACAACTCTTTGGCATGCTGATCTACCTACACATGCAAGCTAATCAGGCCCTGCAGGCCATTTTTCTCGAAGGCTAGCTGTGTAATCCTCGCTAACGCACTAATATTGTCAAAATTAGATTACTGTAACACCCTCTACCTAGGTGCTAACAGGTATATCCTAGATAAAATCCAAATCTTACAGAACAATGTGTTAAGAACAGCTCTGAACATGCCTAACAGAGAGCATGTATCAGAAATCAGAAGAGAAAACCGCTGGCTGAAGATAAATGATAGACTCCTGCTTAAAACAGTGTCCCTTACCTTCAAGTGCCTAAATAATGCAGCACCCCCATACCTAACAGAGAGAATTATAAGAAAAACCTCCACCCCCCTTGAGAACGACCAGTGCCTTCTGCCTTAAGATACCTAGATTCAAGTAAAAGAAAATGTGGAGGAATTAGTTTCCTAGTGAAAGCCGCCCAATTCTGGAATGCACTTCCGATCGCCCTCAGAGTTGACCAATCCTTCCTTAGCTTCAGGCGTAACAACCTGAACTTGCTGTGCTCTAATGACATCTGATCTGCCTCTCTGTACCCGGCTCAGCAACTATCCCGGTTATTTTCTGCCTGAATTAATGTACTGTGTGTAGTCCTGATTATCTAATATTTACTTGAACTGTGCCACATAATGTATGTTATTCTTGTTTATCTTTGTACCTTTCTCTGCTTCTGTTTATTTATATGTAATTTGCCCTACCTTGTAACCTAAGCTGTAAGTTTCCTTATGCATTTGTTGTGCCCAGCTAGCTCTGGGTTTGGTGTGCCCTACAAATAAACAAACAAACAAACAAACAAACAAAAAAACTGTAAACAGTTACTTCCTGGTCTGCGTTTTTCTCGAGCATGACAATCAGTGCCAAATTCTGAAGCCTGTGCTGAAAAGTGAGACAGTAATCATGCACTTATCATTACTTCAAACTCTCCATTGGCTCTGTTCTTTACTACAGCGGCACCTGTATATCTCTGCCCATCATTTGATCGATTCTAGATGAACTGTCAATAAAGAGAATCTCTGCAACTGCCAAAGCTTTTTCTTTCACCCTTGGGATCTCATCATAGAATTCTTCATAATTCAAGCAATCATGTGCATGTTTGTCTTCTGTCAGTGGTTCTGCTATAAACTTGGCAGGGTTCACTATTCTGCATCCAACAATTTTGATTGCTGGATTCGATATGACCACCTCATAAGCAGAAGCCCTTTGAGACGTCAGCGTACCTTTAGGTTTTTCCAAAATGGCAAACAAAGCATGTTCAACAAATAACGTCATAGAGCACCCCATTACTATGCTGGCTGCCTTCTCAATGGCAAACACGGCGGCTGTCAAAGATTGCTCGCAGGGAAAGTAACTCCTCATTACTGGGTCCAGAATCCCACTCTAGTATGCTAGAGGCTTGTACCCCAACGTGGTTCTCTGTGTGAGTACTGCTGTCATGACTGTGCCATTTGTGTGCGAAAATAAGAATAATTCCTCAGCATAATTGGGAATCCCTGAAACTGGAGCTGTGCAAATTGCCTTTTTAATTCATCAAACCCTTCCTCCATTTCTTCAGTCCAGACAACGTTTTCCAAAGTTGCCTGTGCTTTTTTCAGAGCCTGCAACAAGGGCCTTATATATGAACTATAATCGAAGACCCATGCTCTAACATAATTGCATGGTCCCACAAATCATTGCATGTGCTTAATCGTGTGTAGCTTTTCTGTTTTCAAAATAGCCTCAGCTCTTTCAGGAGTAACTTTCTTTCCTTCATGCAAAATTAACTGGCCTATATATAACAACTCTTGGCAAAACTGTAATTTCTCCTTGTGTACTGTATATCCTTTCTCTGCAAGGATAATCATTAACTGAACTGAGTCCTGTCTGCACTCTTCCTCTGGGGAAGATGTCATCTACGTATTGCAGCAAAAACAATTTGCAAATCAATATTGCTTAAGTCCATCTGCTGGACTCTATTGGAAATCGATGGAGACTCACAGTACCCCTGAGGTAATCTCATGCTTTTTAACTTAGCCTGTCTGAAGATGTCAGGTCTCGAGAATCCTTATGCAATGGGATTGAGAAAAACACATTTTTCAAATCAATCACAGTGAAATATCGCACCTCAACAGGGATGCTACATAAGATTGTCACTTGATTAGGAACTAGAGGAAACAAGGCCTCTACAATCTGATTAGTTGGGCATATGTCGTGCAATAAACACCTTAATCCCCCTTTACTTTTATTCACAGGATACACTGACATATTACAAAGTGACTCTGACGTCACTAAAATGCCTTGTTCCATCATGGTGGATATCGTCTTAAAAATACCTTCATCAGCCCCTCGAGACATGTGATACTGTTGTGTCCGAGGCAAAATTGCTCCTGGCTTCAATTTAATCTTAACTTCTCCAGCCCCTTTCAACAGGCCTACGTCATAGGGGCCTGTTGTCCATAATTAAACTGGCACTTTCACCATGTCTTCATCAAAAAACACAGGATGCTTCAGTGCTAACATCATTTTCTGTGGATCTCACGTCTTATTGCTATCAGCCAATGTGATACTCATTTCAAATATTACTTCGTCATCTGATGGATGGTCAGTGACATCAGGAAACCTGTAACCTTCTCCAATGGCAATCACTGTGCACCATTGTCTGTCCTCATAATCAACTCCATCAAGCATAGCTAATTTCCCTCATACTATACCTGCTTGTAATTCAAAGGGAAAGATTTGTCCTCCCTCTTCATCCATAGGTATCCTTGGCCTAAATAAAAACTCATCAGCTATTCTCACAGTTCTACCCACTAAAACAGGTAGCCATGTTAACAAAATGCATACTCCATAGTGAAAAGTCTCTGGTTCCAACAGTACTCCTCATATGGCCATTTGTCCTGTGAATGCCATAATAAAGTCACTCATGTTTAAATAATGCATTCCTGAAGTCAGACACACTATGCCTTCATTAGTGAACAAAATCATCATGTTCAATGTCCTCATTAAATCTCGACCCAGTACATTAACTGTTGTCTGTCTTGAATACAATAATGTTACAGACATGTCCATATTCCCCTATGGAAACTGGCAATTTGTCAGTAAAAGGAACTCTTTTTTGTAGCTACTGTGAAACCTTGAACATTCATGGCATTCCCAGACAATGTAAATTTTCCCTCTCATATACATGAGTGGGTTGCCCCTGTGTCTAATAAAAAAGAAAAGATTTGCCCCCTATAGTGACGTCAACCCTCGGTTCCTCTTGAGGATTGGGAGTCACAGACAGTACTGGACACAACAAGTCTCCCAGAGAGCTGTCCTATTGTGGGTACATGCTTATTCCCGTACCTCTGAAAGGTTTCCCTCCCATGACACTGACACCCACTATCCTATGAGTCATTATTTGCCCTGTGCTTGTGCCTTGTGAATGCTATGACTGCCCTTGCAGCGGATTCATTATTGTCTGATGTGTTTGCAAACCTGGTTGCATTCTCGGCACTTGTGTTTGCTGCACTGTTTGATTTTGGGCAAACCCCTCTCCACCTTTCTGATTGCATGCAGGTGGGTGTATGGTCCCCCCCTCTTGAGAATTGCCCATTTTGCACAAATCCTTGGCTTCTACCCATGCGTGAAATATGCCCTGTCATACAGCATGTCTAACATATAGGAGGTCTCCTAATTTGCCCTCCCTGCATGCTTTGACTATCATTATGCGTCTTCTGAAACCCACTCTGATTATTCTGGAAATGTCCCTCATTATTATGGAAGCCTCTGCTTCTGAAATGTCCCCTTCCTCAAGGTACAAATCCATTATTACCTTTATATAACTGCCTTTGGTTATTCACCTGTGGCATGCCTGCTGGTTGCTGTGATGCTGATATTTTTTTCTGCACTCATTTTGCTTCTTCACCTTTCCTAGTGTCATCTTTCTTTCAATTCCTCTCCTGCAGTAATCTGCAATAATGCACAATGGTCAGCTGTATTTCTGACCACGGTTTCACTTCCATACCCACTAGTTTCCTGAGCTGCTTCTGCACTGGGTCTGGCAGACCTTGGCATAATAAATGATAAAATAGAGGTATAGGTCTTCCCCATGGCTTGTGCGTTTTCCAACAACCACTGCTCTTGGAAATTTTGAATGTAAACAAGATGATCCTCCCCTTCCTGCATATTTCTTGCCATTATAGCTCCCATGTCTGACATATCCCTATATAGCACTCTAAGCCCTTTCCAGACTGCTGCTCTACAGTTATTAAATGGTGCTCCATTGTGAGCCGTGTTCTGTGCAGTGACACTCGATTCTCCTGCCCTCGACCAAACATCATCTGTTCTATCACCAAGGATAGTGGCTAGAAGACCTTTAATGTCTCCTATAGCTAACGTGTTTCCTCCTGTCATTTTCTCTAGCTCATGTATCAATTTCCCAGCACCGGAAGTTAAACTCAGAAGTTTTCACTTAAATTATCATTATCCAACCGTGGCCATGGTATATGTTGTGGTCTGGTTCCTCCTTTTTCTAACAAATGAAACTGAGAGACTCCAAACTCATTTTCATCACCCATTGTCTGTCTGTCCATAACGGGGACAATGGATCCGCACTGCCTTCTTCCTAGTAGTGACCTTAACCTGCTCATATAAGGTGGCGAGCCATCCCTCTCACTATGGGATCGTCCTCTGGGTCGAACTAGCCGCGCCAGAGATTCTGATGCACGAGATTTAGGTAGGTCTAGATCTGACCATCTGTCCATCAGAGAACATTCTTTAGGACCACATGAGTCATCTCCCTCCTCCCCACAGAAGGTTTCTCTGTCCTCGTCTGACGTATCCTGTCCCCAACTTGTATGGCTTTTTCGTCTTTCTCCAGAGTCAGCCTATCTAAGGACAACTCTTTATGCTCAAAATTATACAAGCTCCCTTTCTGTCATACAACTGCATACTTTTGAGTCAAACGTTTTTACCCTTCCCTTTCGGTTCTTTATTAGTCCTCATGTCATAATAGACCTTATCGATCGCATCCCCAATGCTTCTAGAGTTCAACTCATCTTCTTGATTTGTTTTAGACGGACCTGGGAATGGTTCATGTGTCGGGAAGAATTCTTCTATGTACTCCCATGCTACTACTGGATTAGGATCCATTAATTCATTTTCTACACGATCAATATCGCGTGCTCTCTGCCTTCTGTTTCATTCTATTTCATCGTCAAGCTCTCTTCGCTTTCTTGCTTCTTCTTTTACCCTTTCCTCTTCCTGTCTTTTCATCTCTCTTCTCTCATTTGCCATACGTATTTCTTCATCTCTTTGTCTTTGTATTCTTTTATCCCTTAATTTTTGTTCTTCCCCTTCCTCTCTCTTCCTTTCAAGCTTGTCCCATTCTTCGATTGACCTTTGTCTATTATTGTACTTTCTTTGCTCTTCTGCCCTTTCCTGTTTTCTCAGCTGTTCATCTTTATACAGCGAACCCGTCTTTGTCTATCCTTACTTCTTGTCCCATCTTCTTTCAGTCTTTCTTCTTGTTCTGTCTTTTCTATCTTGTTTGGCTCGATCTTCCTTTTACATTACTTCCTCAATGTTCTTCCCATCAAGTTTGAGCAAAATCTGACCGCCCATCCATTCATTCTGTATGAGCGCTACCTCATCAACTTTGTCTTTATGTGCTTTCCATCTCGTTATTTCTCGTCCTATATCTAAGGATGTACTTGGTCGATCACTTCTTTCCTTGTCCCGTACGAATTTGGAGATCACCTCTATTTCAGGAATCTTCTCTCGACTTTTGTCGCTGCTATGCGCAGGCGACTCATGTGCCGGATTTCTGTACCCTGTAGCTGCCTTAAGTTCTCTTAATGGGTACACTCCGTCATCCTTTGTACTATCGCCTTTCACTTCAGGCGCGGCGGGGGAGCAGAAGACTTCTCACCCCCCTCTTTACATATATTAGGGATCCAATCTTCGAGGTGGCTCTTCCCTTTCCCTCTGATACATTTTCCAGAGCTCTAAGCTCACTAGCCTCTTGTCTAGCTTTTTTCCTGTGAATGCTGTGTATAAGTATGTCGTCATGTGTTGCAAAACTGCCTTTGATAGTGATTCCCCTTGTGGCCATGGCATGAACATCTTATCTGCCGCCCCTATAACCCGTTCCGCACTGTACTGCTTAAGCTTGGGTGTGTGGCAGCTGCTTGCATAGATGTATAAGCAGAGTAATATCCTCCATTTTGACTCGTCACTCTTGACTGTCAATACTCACCTTTACCCTTTGCACGTTTTAAAAATATGTTTCAGAAAAAAATTACAATATGAGCATGCACCAATCATCGCAGCTCCAAGCCTTGTATATCACGTTTTATTCCAATCTATTTATTCACTAAACACCATCAATTCCACTAATACAACTAAATAATTAAATTTCAAGTCTCCATACTTTCTTTTTCACGTCTCTTGATTTGTCTATTATTTCTTTACCACATATATATGTATACAACTCATAGAACAAATGGACAAACTGACAGATTCGGCCGGCCTACGTATATCTTTAGCCTACACTCCTCGAGACTTATATCTTCATTCACGTTCTTCGTTATACCCCCAAAAATACTCTTACCAAGTTTGAGTCATTCTCTTAAGAAGGTCTTTTAAATGTGTCCGCAGCCTACGTCATACGCTATTGGGACTCTAGATATGACTCCTTCTGATACGTGCTATGACGAAGGACACTGGGCTTACTCTACTGTGACGTTCTTCGTCTCACAGTTTCTTAATTGCTTGGCGATCCTTTCACCAAGACAATTACTTAATAACTCCTCGACGCTCATCGTCTCAAGTTGTTTTACCAGAGGCTCCCTCTGTTACTCTTTTACCCTTATCACTCTCCTCATTCACTGCCCATTCATAGTTTGCCACCTCAATCAGTTTTACTCACCATTCGCTTTTTCGACTTCCAACTCTCGGGATCGTCACCTCTTCAACCAGCCTTTTCAACCTTCCGTCCATTGAGCTTCCTGTAGAAATTAGGAGGGGATTCTGCCTGAAAATAAGGGACTCATCTCAGCTACACTTGCAAGCCTTATGTTAAACTAGTTTCCGCTATCTACAGGGAGCTTCACGTCCTTTCAGCCGAATGGCAGAGGACATCGGATATTGCCGGGACCCCAAAGCTTACTATGTCAACGGTTCTTTAACCATCATCTCTCTGCTACCACGTGAACTGGGACAGCCGACCCAGCCCTTTAAGACGAGTTAGCAATACTTTGAGATGAATGGGGATGCAGAAGATACTCAAACATCAATAATGAAAACAACTCAGGAAGTTGGCAAAGTTGACTGTTTTAATATTAATTATCTAAAACAGGGAGTACATCGGATGTCAACAGACGTCTCATAGCATAATCTCTTTCATAACAAAAATGTGTCATTGCCTACGTTAAGCTACGTATTTGCTAACGTCATCCTACGTGGCAAACTACAAAAACCTAGTGGCAGATATGATAGGCTTAAAGGGAACATCTAGGTATACGTTCCATACTTGTCTAAGAAAGTGGTAGGTTCCTTAACATCAGGTGGAACTACTAAGCCCACCCCTCAAACAGGTCACTATGAACGCCACTAAATACATGACGTCCCATTGGTTACACAAGCTATAGGGCTCTTAACTCTGTGGCCCCCTATAATTGGTTTACACCCTAACATCCATCAGTACTTTTCCACCTATGCCAGCAGCACGCAGGTTGAACTACCAGGTGCTGGTGAGCTGGTCATAACCATAGCTTCCAACCAATTAGCATATGATCTATCATCATCTCAGGGATCTGCACGTCAATAATTAAGGCTTTGAAGTCAAACTTGGCAATGACGCTTTCTTGATGCCGTATGGAATATCTTCACTTTCTTGTCTCTGCATCTCTTCTAGGTGCGTCAGTATTACTTTGCATGACATCACCACTCTGCTCTTTTGCTCTCTTTCCATGCTTCTTCTGGGATTTCATTCAAATGGCCATCCTACTGTCTTGTATGCAGTTATGGCTTTCTTAATGGGAACCTTGCTTCCAGGATTCTCCTTGGTATGGGTATTTTCACTGGTACTGCACCTATTTCACACTCTGGTTCCCAACATATAGGCAATATGGGCAAGTTGTTTGGAGGAGGTGGGCACTTTGCTCCTTCTCTGCACCTCGATGATGGGAGGACCTCGTCCCTATCTTTTTCCCCTTTTCATGCCTCTTCCTTTTATTTTGCTTTTGCTGACTTTCACTATGCATTTATGACTCCATTTGACCAAAACTTTTCTGCTTGCACATTCACACCTTTCTTGCCCCATCCACAGCCTTCGATCACCTCTGAAATTCTGACCCTCGAAATAAGCATGTGCCGTGCCCTACAACACTTGTGCCAATTATGGACACTTACCCTACTTCTAGAATATAACAATTCCTGTGCTGCCTTAACTGCCCTGGACTCTACCAAATACTCCTTCTTCACAAACCTTATCTCCTCCCTTTGCAATCACTTGAGGAAACATTAATCTACCCCTTGATCTTTTCTCACTGTCATGATCTCTGCTTCCAAAAGATCAGGACTTGCCCGACTCCCTTGGAAGCAGACCCATAACCCCGGTTCCGAGTGCCAGCCAGTCCCAATTGGGACCTTTTGGACCCTGTCCTGGCGCCAGTGGCACCAGGCTCATAAAGATGCCCAGTCCCAGCGCTGGAAGCGCCGGGCTCATAATGCTTGGGTGGACTTACCTGCAGCAGACCATGCTGCTTACTTACCTGCCAGTTGAACCCCTGATCCTCTTCTGTTTGGGACTACTTTTCCTGTTGGGTGGGGCAGGAGCCACTCCCTAGGTTCAGAACACTGGAACTCTTCTGGAAAGCAGGAACTCTTTTCTTAGGCGTGGCTGTGGAAGGAGACACCTAATCACTACAGGAGGCTATTTAAACCACACCCGATGGATGAATCTTGCTTTGCGTTATTCTGCATTCTCTGCAGCAGAACGCTCATCGTGTCTTCTGCTTCTGATCCTGGGCCTAAGGGAACAAAGGCTTACCATCCTGGAATCCAGTCTTCAGCAGCACCTGTAAAGACAAAGAAAGAACAGGTTAGCACTACGGTCTTCAGTGGCAGCGCATCTCTTACCTGGTCCATCGGCTGTCACCAACGCCTCGCGCTGCATTCCGGCATCTGAAAGACAAAGGCTTACCTACTCTTCGCATGCTCCGGAGGTCTTCGCACTGCATTCTGGCATCTGAAAGACAAAAGCTTACCAGCTCTTCGCACGCTCCGGAGGCCTTCGGCGCTGCATCCCGCATCTGAAAGACAAAAGAAGGTGCGTTTAAAGACATTGGGCAACTTTATTACTCACGTGCCATTACTCCTTCCCACGCCGAATCCAGTGGGTATTCCAGCACCCTTCAGCTTCTCTAAAGCTCCGAACTTGTACCTGCAAGATAAAAGGGACAGTTAGTGCGCATCGTGAAGCAGGCTACAAGCGCTTACTTACGTGCTTCCAGGCGCTTCTATTCCTCACGCGGGTTCGATCCTCAACTCTCATCAGCCCGCCATCCGCCATCGCCGGAACCCTGCAAAACAAGAGATATCATTACAAAAGACTTTAAAGACATTTGAAGTGCCCAGAACTTACCGTTCGTGCAGTTAACGACGGACAGCAGTCCTCTGAGGTCAAGAGGCCTGCACCCTTATCCAGTGAAGAAACTGGTTACGGCACCCTGCCCCGAGGCAGATGGAGAGCTCGGCGTTCACTTACCTAAGGTGAGGGTGTTAACCTTTGGGGTTCTACAGGAGAAGAGAAAGGGAAGAGGAGAGAGGCACCCAATAACCCCAGTTCATTAATCCCATATTTTCTATCTGCAGACATCTTACTCTTCGAGTCAGACATACAGTGCACAGAGGTCCAGCCCAAAGAGCCAACCGTGTGTTACACATCACCTTTGAAGATACGGCATTCACCCAGTCAAGACCGGCGCCTCTGCGGGAATCAGGTGAGCGTTACACTCACTCCTTTCAAGATAATGGCCCTCATTAGGACCCTGGCGGTAAGGGGTTTACGCTAGCGTTAGCTGCGCCGACCCCTTACCGCCAATTCCGAGTTCCCAGAGCGCCATGGTCATTTTTCCGCCCGCTTTTTGCGGGCGTAAAAATCCATGGCGCTATGGGACCTTGGTGTTAATTACGCCACCGTAATTTACGGTGGCGTAATTAACTCCTTCCCCACTCCCATTATACCCTATGGGGCCGAAATGGGAATGGGGAAGGGTAAATGGGTCAATGGGGACTTACCGCCCCGCCGACCTCGGAATGGGGCGGTAAGTCCACCATCCGCCATGGCGTAAACGGACTTTACGCCATGGCGGAAAAGTCCGTCGATGGCGGAAAAAATCCGCCAGGGTCCTAATGAGGGCCAATATCTGTTGCATCCTACTTTTTTGCCAATGACTTTGCTCACTACTTTTCCACTAAAATCTCTAAAATTCATGACACTCTCACAGTATTCCTCTCTTCTCCCACCCCAGCCCTGCTATGTACACTACCTCTAAACCCCTATCTCTTCATATCTTGACTAGTTATCCCCTACCTCTACTATTGAATTACCACAAATTATTTGCAGTGCCAACCCCTGTTGCCCTCCTATCTACCCCTTTTCTCCCCAAGTTATGATGGACTTAGTCTCAACCACTTGCCCTTATCTCTCTGAGCTCTTTATACTTTCTCTCTCTCAGTTGAACTCTTTCTTAACTCCTTAAAACCCGCAACTGTCTTAGCCCTATTGAAATGAAGAAGCCCTCTGCTGACACAAATGTCACCGAAAACTATCGCCCAGTTTCCCTCCTTCCACATTATTCAAACGTCCTCTGAAACTGGTGTCTTCGACCGGATCACTAAGTAACTTGAGGATAATGGCCTTGGAGGTCCACTTCAATCTGTCTTTCGTAGTAAACATTCCACCAAGACTGCACTCATGCATGTCTCCAACTTTCTCTCTAATGCTCACAACTACAAACTCTCTACTGTACTCATCCTTTTGGACCTTTCTGAGGTTTTTACACTGTCAACTAATCTTCCATTCTCCTCACTCTCCAGGACCTTAGGTTTCGCAAATCTGCTCTTGACTAGATTGTCTCCTACCTTTAAGGTCAACCTTCAAAATCTCTTGAAATGTGCACACCTCTGACTTCACCCTTCTCCCTGTTTGCATTCCTCAAGGATCAGTCCTTGGGCCCCTTCTCTTCAACCTCTATACCTCTCCCCTCAGAACACTTATCTCTTCCTTTATCATTCACTCTCACCTTTTTGCTGATGACACTGCAATATGTTTCTCCTTTCCCTCCTTCACCCCAGCTCTCTCGGAATAGGTTATGAACTGCAATTCGTCACTGGATGGCTCTCTGCTGCCTCATGCTTAACTCTTCAACAACAGAAGTCATCTTTCACCCAGATTCCAATCCCACCCCTGCAATCCCCTCTCCTATCTCCTTCCTTCCTGATCTTCTTGCTCCCTAAGCCAAGGTTAGCAATCTTGGAGTCCTCATTGATAGCAACCCACAACTGCAACAATTCATCACTACTGCTGCCTCTGCTAGTTATATTAACTTTCTCAACATTTGGAAAATGTATCCTTTTCTTACTAACAAAAACTACAAAAACTGTAATCTCCACTCTTGTGCTCAGAAAAATTTACTACAGCTCAAACCCACTCCTTTGCATTGCTCTCTACTACTTCCTCCCTTTAGACAAAGTCCTCAACTTTGCTACCCGCACTCCCTACAACCTATCCAGATCCTCCCCCACTTTTACTCACCAACAATCCCAATCAATCATGTGTTCGATCTGCACATTCCACCAAGACTGCTCTTCTCCAAGTGTCTTAACTCTCTGTTGTCTGCTTGTCATAGTAAACTTTCTTCCATTCTTATCCTTCTCGTCCTCTGAGCAGCGTTCGACATAATGGATCATCCTACACTCTCCCTGCTCTTTCCTCTCTTGGTTTTCTGGGTCTGCCCTCAACTGGTTTCACTCTGATTTTTTTCTCTCAGACTTACACTGTATTCTCTTGGCCTGGAAACACCTCTTTCCCCCCTTCCATTACATAATGGTGTCCCAAAAGGGTCTGTCCTGGGCCCCCTTGCATTCTCAATGTATACTATCCCTCATGCTTCACTCATCGACTCCTTTAACCTCTCCTGTCATTTCTATGTGGATGGTTTGCAGATCTTCCTCTCCTTTTACTCCTTTTCCTCCTCCCTCCACAACCGTATCTCTTCTTGATGCTTGTCAATCCAATCTTGGATCTCCTCCAATTTTCTTTCTCTTAATCCCTCAAAAACTGAAATTCTCTTATTTTTCCTCTGCTTCACCCTCTCCCCTGCCCATCTATCCTCTATTTCATTCCCTCCTTCCCTGACACCTCTGTCATCTTCATCTCTTTAATCTGGGCAAGCTTCTACCTTTTCTTTCTTTCTAAGCTATGAAAACCTATTACCTCATGACTTGATTATTGCTCAGCCTTGTTGGTTGGTCTTCCCTTATCTCATGTAGCCCCTCTCTGCTCTATCGTCAACTCAGCTACTCCTCCTGTCTTTCAATTTTTTCCTTGTTCTTCTCTTACACATTGCCTTCCTCTATCGCTCTCCTCCCATTTGATTCTCACCTCCATTTCCACTTTCTTACCATTTTTTAAAAATGTTACCATAGTCTCTCTCTCCCTTACCTCTCACCTCTTATCTCTCCTTACACCCCTGCATGCGCCCTTAATTCTCAGCATCAGCATCTTCTTTCTTCTCCGACACCTCCATGCGTTCTCTCGCGTTTCTGCTCATTTTCCTCCTGGACCCGAAATTCTGGGATGCCCTTACCCATGCTATCTGCGCCTCCCCTTCTCTGCAAACCATTCACTCTCATCTTAAAGCTGATCTTCTATACCTATTTTTCTTCTTAAACTGTGCCTGCTGATTATCATGCACATTTTTTACCATTGTTATTGCTATGTAATGTGCCTTGGCGAAGATGCTCAATAAATGTTGATAAAATACAAAAAATACAATAAATACCAACAGAATGCTGTTTGGCTCTCCATGCACAACCAGTCTCTTTTCAGTGTCCTTCGATTCTACGAAGCTATCAATGGTCTTGCTCCTCAGTACCTGTCTGATTATATTTCAATTTACTTAAAATCTCATTCCTTTTGATCCTCCTCTGCACTCGATCTCACTGTCCCAGACCCTTCCTAAGCCTCCTCTCACTTCCGCTCTTTCTCCCTACTCACACTGCTACACTGGAACTCATGCCCAAAACAATCAAAGCCAGCCCAACTGTGGACCTCTTCAAAGCTCGGTTCAAACTCGGTTCAAAAACCACTTACTTGCTAACGAGGGAGCTCCCCCTGCCCTCTCCCCCATGCTCCCTTCCTGACCCAACCACTGCGTCCAGTGACGCTTAGTAATGTTATTTTGTATATTTAATGAGTACTTCTCTTTAATTTAAAGCACTGCCACCCCCTTCTGGTAATGTTATTTTTGTAAGTAAGTCACCTGGATCCTTGTACACATTTTGTTTCTGATTGTTTTGTTTCGTCCCTGGTATATGTCCTATTTTGTTACACCCTCATAAACTGGCACAATACTTGTTCTCCTCTTTGTGTTATTGCACAGGCACCCTTCATGGGAAATTGACCTCCATGTTCTTCAAATAAATGTAAATACTAATACAAATAAGAACAGGTTGGGGTTTTCAGCAACAGGTTGCAAGCAATTCTTGCAAAGAATCATATTTCCTTCAGTGAATTCTGTTGTGTTTTTGTAAAGTTCTTCTGCTGCCAAATCCATTTAAAATGTCAGTAGGAAGATGAAAGGGGAAGGGGAAAAGGCATGATGGAAAAATAAAAGGTGACGAGAGTGTCTAGCATCCATATTCTGGCAGGAACAGGTGAGGCTTCAGCACCCTTCTGAGCTACACACACTCAGGCTATTGACCCAGCTATAGAGAGATCCACAGAGAGGAATCTTGATGGTGCGGGGACTACCTCCAATACAAGCATAGTTCAACGATTGTGAAGCCATTAGGTGCTGGCAAACTGACCTTGTGCATCTTGTTGACTGCAGGAGCAGGTTTGGTGAGGGAGAGAGCTGCTTGGCTGTTAACAGTTTTATAAATGATGCACGTGATCTTAAAGTCAATGCATTGGGGCTCATTCCGAGTTGGCCGGTACACAGTAAAAGTGCCAGTTATAATGTGAATAGTTTTTAAATGATGCACGTGAGCTTAAAGTCAATGTATTGGGGCTCATTCCAAGATGGCTGGTACAAGGTTAAAGTGCTGGAAATAACGTTTGCCAGCACTTTTACTGGACTGGTCAAGTACAAATGCACCGGAAACACAGTTGCTGCAATTACCGGTGCCAGTATTAACACACCCAGATTTACCAGAATTACTGGCACCAAAAATACTGGATGGTCCTAAAACCTGTGTGAGTACTATCAGCACAATGGTATCACACCATATCCTGAGCTTGGATTTGCCAGTAATACCAGCTGATATTTGCCAGTATTACCAGCAAAAGCAAGGCTGAGATACCTCCACCTGAGAGGAGGTGGTAAATGCATTCAGGTGTGGGAAATGATGCCACAGGTACACCCAAATCGCCCAGAGATACTCAATTCACTCTGGAAGAGTACAAAAGGGCCACATCTTCCCTAAACACACTTCCCTACACCACCATGCTGCCACTGATCGCAGTCAGCATTGACATGCAGCTGCTCCAGGCCAACATAGAGCTATAGGGGCTGGAGGACCACCAGAGGGAACAAGAGGCAGTGGAGAGGCAGAGGAGAAGGATAGGTGCGATTGCGAAGAGGAGATGCCACACAAAACATGCAATACCCCCTGTAAGGGTCACATCATTGACCCTCACTGACATGCAAATCCTAACCTTGTACTGGCTTGACAGGGAGAGCATTGCAGATCTCCTCAACATGATCCAGAAAGACAAAGCGAGTAGATTTGGCATCAGGACTGGGAAAGCTGCTGTTGGTCCTGCACTTCCTTACCAT
This sequence comes from Ambystoma mexicanum, assembly GCF_040938575.1. Lineage (NCBI taxonomy): Eukaryota > Metazoa > Chordata > Amphibia > Caudata > Ambystomatidae > Ambystoma > Ambystoma mexicanum. Next base: position 1,101,715,464 of record NC_090930.1, on the reverse strand, counting down.
GGGCATGTCCCAGCACACTGTGAGCCAGCTGCATGGCATTTTGCAGCCTGCACTCTCCAAACTGCTGGGTCAGGTGTTGGACGCACTCCTGCAGCATGTGGGACAGCACATTACACTCCCAACCACCCAAGCACAGGTAAGTGCCACAAAGTCAAAATACTATGCTATTGCATGCATACCCAGTGTGGTGGCAGCACCGGATTGCATGCATGTAGAGTTGGTGGCACCTCAGGCCTCTGAGGAAGACTACAAGAACCGAAAGCAGTTCCATTCACTTAATGTCCAGGTCACCTGTGCTGCCGACCTCACAATTACCTCAGGGCTCGGCGCGCGGTATAAATAAATAAACTAAACTAAACTAATTACCCACTGCTGTGCCCAGTTCCCTGTATCAACCCATGATGCCATGGTCCTGCAGAGCGGCACGCTGCCAGCGTTCATGGAGTGGCATAGAGGCCAATGGACCTGGGCATTGGCTGCGTACAGGTTCCCTCACCCTAACCTTGCTGTACAAATGGAATGCAATGGGAAGTGGGGTGGTTTACCCTCACATAGAGATTGCAAGCCCTGACAAGGCCACATAGATACAGGACACACCCACACACCCACCACATGACATGCTGCAACCGACTGGAGCAGGACATGACTCATGGTGCAGCATTGAATGGCTGAGACCTGCCCCCCAACAGGCCAAACACACACACAGGACTACAGGTACCAGAATTCATTAATTCATTAATGTTGTCATTTCTTATAGTGCCTTTGTCCATAATTATGGTCCCAACATGCTTTTGGTTGAACCTGGTGGCACCTCAGGCTTCTGGAAAATGTCTACAGAAACTGGAAGCAGTTCCATTCACTTAATGTCCAGGTCACCTGTGATGGCGATCCTCACGATCATTCACTGCGGTATCCAGTTCCCTGGGTCAGCCCATGATGCCAGGGTCCTGTAGAACGACACACTGCCAGCGTACATGGAGGGGCACAGAGGCCAATGGACCTGGGCATTAGTTGAGCACATGTTCCATCACACTAACCTTGCTGTACAAGTGGAATGCAATTGGCGGGAGTGGGGGGTAATCCACACATAGAGATTGCATGCCCTGACAAGGCCACAAACATGCTGCAACCCACCAGAGTAGAACATGACTCACGATGCAGCATTGAATGGCTGAGAATTGCTCCCCCAACAGGCCAACCACTCACACTGAACTAGAGTACCAGAATTCATTCATTCCTTCATTTTGTCATGTGTTATAGCGCCTTCCTCCATAATTATGGTCCCAAAGCGCTTTTGGTTGAAAGCCCCCAGAGGGACCAGAGTCCAAACATTTGGGATAGGTTAGGAAGTGCTAGTATGTGTGCGTGCATTGCAGCCATTAAAGCTATGGAGGGTGTATGGGAGCAGCGGAGGAATACTATGGGCTAAAAGAGGGGATTGTGTTTAAGGAGATAGAGAATTATGTTGGAAGCTACAGTTCAGATTTTTGTCATTAAAAGTAGCTTCATTCTTATGGCAGAGATGCATTAGTGTTTGTGTTATATGTGTGTGCAGGGTGTGTGAAGTGAGACCGTGCCTTCCGCTAAGTTGCAAAGGTGCAGTGTGCGAGGGGAGAAATGGGTTAGCTGTACAAACAGTGTCTACTTCCTGGGTACCATCTAGCTCCAGGGAGCAGTGCTGCATTTCACAGGCGATCTAAGTGCTCGATTAATGCATAATACTCACCCTATGTGGGTTCTTAGAGTGAGAGATTGCCATCCTTAGTTCCATCCAGTGCAAGAACAAGGACCGCATTTCATGATTAGATACAGTGGCCTGATCCAACCAACCTGTGCTTTAGGGTTAACTGGCATGCCAAACATGAGCGAGGGGTGCGAGGAGCCTGGGTGTCCACCTATGGGATGATCAGCATGATTTTCTCAAGGTGCATTTTAAGTGCGATGTATTGCCCCCTCGACATCACACATCCCACTACATTCATGGTCTGCAAGGGTGGGGGGATGGTGCAACTAGCGGTGTCCGAAGTATATCCAAGAGGTGTCCCAAGAGCCATGAAAAAAGTGCAAAGATTACAGATGGCAACATACTCAATGACCAAGGTTACGGTCCATGCAAAGTCAAACCACGCATTACAAAATATACACAAGGATAGCAGTCGCTACTACAGCACTCTGAACGTCTGAAGAGCCTAACCAGCCCCAGACACCCTTGTTGCGAGCTGGGGGGTGGCCAACTCGGAATGAGCCCCATTGTCTGGTTAGTAGCTGAAGTAGCAATTTAGTGGCCTGTGAGACATGATCTGTTCTATTTAGGCTACTGCTAATTCAGGCAGCATAACTTTTATCCCTATGCAAATTGTGCAGTGTTTTATCTGGGGCACCTGGATAAATCCCATTGCATTAATGAAGCCAGAACAGGATACTGCCAATACCAGTGCAATCATTTGAGGCACCAGATAAAAGGGCACTAACCCATTCAGGCGTTTGAGGTTATAGATTTCTGGCTTCAACTGTGGAAACGTGGTATAAAATAAATCTTGCTCTTGGAGGTGACTCCATCTTTGCCAAGATGGGGATGAATATAGGGGCGGTCAGGGGAGGGTGGCTATAGAAATGTGATACAGAATACATAAGCACCAGTAGCAGGATCGCATTTGTTGAGTTATTCTGGAAAAGGTGGTTCATTCAGGCAAAGGTTTTTGATGGTCCATGTATGAATATATAAGAATGTGTCTTCTACCATTGGACAATGACCAAATCTCTCAGTAGCTCACGGTGGAAGCAGGTGCCATCAGCATACGTTTAGAGTGGTTCTGTATGGTTCTACTGTCTCACCCCTGTGTGTAGCCTGCTATCCCGCCCTTCTTTGTTCATCCCCATTCTGTCCTACTCCTGCTCCTGGAAAAGTTCTGACCTCATTTGTCACTGGTTTTTCTACACTGGCATCTCTCCTTTCTTACCTCTTTTGACCAACCTCCACCCATTGCAGCCCTGCCACCATATTCTTCTCCCTGACATTACCTTTACCTGCTCTTAACCCGTTCCTAGTCTTATAATTCAAGGGTCCCTTAACACCCTCACAAATCCTGCCCCTAGACACCACTCCCACTGTTGGCTCCCATCTTCCCTAACTGAAAATGTCCTCTGCAGAAACACATCCACCCTCTACCCTTCCTATTTTCTTTGCGCTCTCCCCGTTTCAGGACTTACTAAAGGGGAGGCACTCCTAACACCTACCTTTATTCTCTACTGATGTGTCCTGTGCCAGTAGACCTGCACCATACTTACCAACCCTTTCATGACCCATCTATCAAATCCATGCCACCTGTGTCCTTTCCAGGCCCCACCCCTCTACATTCGTAACACACCCCCTTATCATAATGGCTGCAGTCTATCAAACCATTCTTCTGACGCGTCTGGCATGGCGCACCCGTTGGTTGCACTGACGGGTGTCGGTGGAATGAGGTGGAATGATTTGGATTCTGTTCTCATAACTGTTCAGAAAGGAACTATGTTCCCTTTCCTTTGTAAAACCTCTTTACATTGGGTATATTGAAACATATTGATTGATTGATTGATTGATTGATTGAATGATTGACTGCTTAACACTCAGCCACTGCAATAATACAAAAATAACTGAAAATAATAATCAATGACAAAAATAATGCACAATTACATAGCATATCCATTAAAAATAATGTCATAAAATAAAACTAAATTAGTGAAATTAAGCTGCATGCATAGTTCATGGTAGGCATGCAATTAGATTTAATCTTGAAATGCCACAGCTCGTAATACTAAATTCTAGCAGAGAAATTGATATTGCCCAAAGGGCAACATTTCTGCCGTTTGCTCCTCTCTCGCCACGCAGACCATAAGTAGGAAGAAACTACCTTCATAGCTTCCAAATTTGATGTGCAATCACATGGGTCCAACACGTTTCTAAAGGCCACCTATGTCGTGTATCTTAAACAAGCGGAGCACTTTAGTTTTCCTCCAATCGCTGCAATTCTTGCAGAATTAAAGGCAATAGGTAGCTGTTTCAAGAGACATATCCAGACAACCAGAAAGACCTTTGATTCAGTTTCCCTGCTACCATGTCAAGCAACCAAACAATAGGCAGCCTCATCTTAAATGCAGTAATAATCTCACAGCCACAACCTTTACTTTACTTTACTTTACTTTATTGTATTTATATAGCGCAGCCATAGACCTTTAGGCATTAGGGCGCATAACAAGACAAAAAACACAAGGGGTGGGGGGGACGGAGGTCATGTCATAAAACAGAACTAGCCAGATAGTAAAGGAACAGGAAAAGCATCCAGTCAAATTACGAGAACAGCCATGAGGTGAGACCACGCAGCTTGTCAAGGAGCATGTTCCAAGCCTTCCGGGCTGCAGCAAAAAGGCTCCTTTTTCGACCTTATTCGTTCTACATCTGGGCGTGATCAGCAGGTTTTGATTACTGGACCAGAGGGATCTGCTATTGACCTTTTTAAGGATGAGGTTTTGCAAGTACAGGGGCAAAAGGCCGGATCTGCATTTAAATGTGAAAACCAAAAGGCAGAAGCGAATTTGTGCTTCCACCGGAAGCCAATGCAGAGCCCGCCTAGCTGCTGAAACAAGGTCACGGCGAGAGACTCCAGCAACCACTCGGACCGCTCCGTTCTGGATAACTGGAGTCTGTTAATATCCGTTTTACAGAGGCCCACGAGAGTACTACTACAATAATCTACCTTAGAACAAATGATGGCTCTCGCTATGGTTTCAAATTGGGATACCCACAGCCAAGTAGCTTTCAACTCCAGATGCGTGTTTTACCCAGATACCAAAATAACCTACCAGACTGCCCTCACTTGCACAATACAGCTTGGATCCTAGCTTTGCAATGCCTTTCCTTGGCAAGCATCATTGAGTTTTTTGTAATTGTGTCAGGAAAATTCCAGAAGTCTCACATCCCGATCATTGAAACCATTTGTTTGGCCCAAAACTAACCAGGGGAATTTCATATGAGCCTTGAGCGTGCCTTAGCATACGCCTGCTCTATGGTTCACCCAGAGCCTTAGACAATATACAACTGGCACAGGGGCAACAATACCCATCACCAGCGTCATACCCATTTCCAGGTGGAACATGGTGGGTTCTGACACTTAATATTAGACACTTGTATTACAAACCACATGAGGAAGCCCACAAGTTTCCCACTCGTGGCTTGCTTGTTACAAAAAAAGTTGGAGTCCTCATATTAAAGTTTTAAAAAAAGCTATGATGAATAGGGGATTGCGGTCAGTGGAATCCAAGATCTGTTCTAGTAAAACCAGTGAATCTGCAGTAGCGTATGTGCCACCGGACCCAGATCAATCCATGCCTATCTCACCAAGCTACAACGTAATGAGAGTATTAGTGCCAGAGATTTCAATTCACTTGCCTCAGAGGCACACAACCCTGCAGAGACGTTGTCCCTGTCAGTGGGTCGTGCATGCTCTCCACCTAATGGAGAACCTCAAAACATACTTATTGAGATAAGACTCCATCCATACCATAATCATACAATATAATAAAAGGTCAGGTGTATGTTTGTCCGATGCAGTGCGCAGTAGACACTGCCTGCTTTACCTGTTGTCGTCGCTAGAGGGAGCTGTTGCCTTAGGAATGAAAACCTACTGTTTCTTCTGTGTTCCACTGGTATCATTATACGACAATGAAAATCTGACACTAATAAAATATATACATTACAAAAATATATAAACAGAAATTCATTCGATTGAGCACTATTTCTCTGACATAACAAAATAAATTACTTTATATATATCCAACACAACTTTGGCCCGTGTACACAGGACTTTGCACTATCATAATATTTTAGAGTAGACTTTGTTCCCACCGTAAAGGTCAGCCTCGCTGGGACATCCTCTCCAATCTGCCGATTGAAGGGCAAAGAAAGTGCAAGCTCTTCAATTTCAATAGAGGCGTCCCTTGCTTAGTTCTTCTTCTCTGGGATTCAAGGACAATTGCCTCAGGGATCTCCCAGGCAATATTCTTGATCAGCAAATCCACATCCGCGTTTTACATGAAGGCCACATTAAAAACACCCATACTAATCAGCACAGAGTTAAAGCTGTGCTCCTCCTCTTAATGCCAACCTCGTATCCAATATATACACGGTTGCTAAGACTCCTGATGAAAAAACACAGGCAGGGAGAGTCAGGAAGAGGACTGAAATGCAAAGCAGTAGGGCTCAGTGTAATGAATATGACCTGTAAGTAATCAGGGTATTGCACCTTTGCCCGTATTCCTAGTTACTGTCTTCAACATGTGAGAATATGCCAAGCATCTCCAGAATTTAGACATCCATACATGAGAACAACATAAGGTACTTTATCACATACTATAGCACACCAATTGAATAAGTGGGTACACAACATAAGGAGACTGATCCATGCAAAGTGGTACTGCAGAAACACCTGCAGCACATTGCCAAATGATTCATCTGAGAGACTATGTTTATTTCCACACACCTGTGCAGAAATTTGTTAGACAACTAACATAGTATCCCCATTCCAAAGAGATTGGCCCCGGGCTAAGAAACATTAGGGATTGGATACAGTTTTACACAATGAACCTCATTCAGAAAAGTCCATACGATTCATTTAGGCTGTTACATTACCAAAATACTTTTTAACGGTACATCTTGGGGGCATGCCTTTAGAGGACTATGCGACATGGATATAATGCTGCATGGCTGATTCACATGACATAGACCCTCCCTTTTCTGGGGCTTTCCATTACACTGAACAATACAAAAGCATGCACCTAACGTTCACATGAGCATCGTTCCAGTTATCATGCAGCTAAACCCACCTTCATGGTCTCATGCGCGGCATGTAGGTGGCCATACCTGTGCATCAGAAGGTGGCCTACTTGATCCTTGCACAGCCTTACGGACATTCAAGTGCATTCCAACCTATAGCTATTCATGCCGCTCTATCTACCCTTGCATGGCTGCGGGTCTGACACCGTTGCTGCAACGATGACTGCTGTTCTGCACTGTCCGAAGCTTATATACGTCTAAGGAAGTCAAGTAAAATTCGACAAGCTTTCGTAGTATCAAAATCCAAACAGAAGCTCACGATACATGTATGCTGCAATGAGTAACAAGGGTTGACGGGGAAACTCAAGTAGATGCTCTGAGGTTCTTTTGTCAAAAACACCCGCTCACCTCGTCACAAGAGGCAGCCATTTTAGTGGAGTGGTCCTGGATAATGTGCAGACGAGAAATCTTCTGTGGTCATAAGCCAAAACAATTGCCTGCCACACATACATGCTTACGCTTGCTTTGGGCAGTTATTTACATCGATGGACTGGATCAAAAGCCACAAACCAAGTCAGGACTTCCAAAGGAAAAGGTTCTATCTAAAAGAAAAAGCCTCCTGTCTGCCAAGATTCAATGCATGCAGCGAGAGATCCCTGGTAGATGAGACAGCAGAAAGAAAGACACAATCTGACAAGACCTTTGGCACAATGATAGGAGAAGGGGGAAGAACGAGACCTAGCATTTCATACCATGTATATGCTTTGGGACACAGGGAGTGATCTTAACTCACCAAGGCTGTGCATTTAGGGGATTGTCACTAGGAATCTAGCCTTGAAGGTAAGGGCTTTCAAAGCTACCACCTGTAATGTCTGAAAAGTTTAGGAGTGAAAAACTGTCAAGAGCAGAAGTAGATCTGAGGCAGGCAGAGGTGGGCAAATAGACTGACAAAAAAGGCAATCCCAAAGCAAACAAGTGACATATGTGTCAGAGTCAGCAATCCCACCCCTGGTGCCCCAAAGGGGACTGTGAAACCTTTACCAAAGTCCTTTCGGAGATAATCAAGGATCATCATGGGGTCACATGAAAGACAAAACCAACCCTTTGAGGAGCAAAGTGAAGAAAAGGACACACACGCTTATAAATCACTGACACTGAATAGGATAAAGCTTTGTGAATAAACCCCTCTCCTCTCAATATCCACAGTTCCCACAGTGAGTGCCAAAGCTGGATCAAGGACTTGCTGTCTAAGGCTAGCCATGTCAACATACAAAGCGAGTTGAATCAATCATCCCTGGGCCAGGTAGAGCAATAGAGGGAACCACTGGGGGGACCAACACCCCCTCCCTCGTATTGTTCTCCAACACACAAGGGTTTGGAGGGGAAGTGGGGAAGGCAGACCCACCGGCCAAGGAACTGAAATGACATCAGTCACTAAAGCTTCTGGACCCCTTATTCTCGAATAATAGTTTGGACAACGGGAGCTCCCCCAGCGAATAAACAGACCAGGCGACAGGACTCCAAACTGGGGCCGATTGTTCAGTTAACAAGGAATGGGAGGTGGGAAATGCTCTCTTCAAGAGTCCCACCAGAGGTTCTCAGGGATTGAACTGGAAGAAGCTGTGAAAACATACCATGGGCCTCTGCTCAGTGACAGAAGGCCTTCCATATGGTCTCCCCCATTCTGTAATGACTTGGCAGGTGAAGAACGATGGCCTGGAGGGCTGCCCAGAGCACTACCAGAGGTTACGATTCATTCTAAACCTTGCAGCCATCAACTCTTGTGTTTTCTTATAGGGAGTTGGTCAGATCTTCCTGGGCCCCGCAAAGAGTCCCGGTCCAGACCAGGTAATTTACATTAGCCCCTGTCAGCCCCCACTAATAAAGGTGACTGTTCAAAAGGGGGGCACAGGCAAGTGTAGCATGTATACTCCAGTCAGACAACCCCCCCCTTTTCTATCCAACAGCCAATCTCCTTTGACACCACACCCTTTAGAGTCACATCTGTGGTGAGCATCATGGGAGACGGTGGGTCCAGACCATTCGCCAGAAGCAATTGTTCTTCCTCCAACCACCACTGTGAAGGCATTGGTAGCAGCTGCGACTGAATGCTTTAAAGTGAGTGCCTTAACATACTTTGAAAGATAATGGGCTGGATATCCCCTCATGATAGCCAGCTTTGCACATTCCGATTGATCCCCCATTGTTACCCAGTAATGCAAGCAATCATGTGTCAAGGCCTGGACAGACATGTCAATTTCAAATCTGTTTTGTATGGCACACAGTTATAATCAGATAACCTGACGACGCAATACCCATTTCTAAAAGTGCATTAGCTGCAACTGCTCAGGTATCTAATAGAACAGTCTATTGTCAGGCTGGGTGATGCCTTGGATGAACCTGCATGCGTTGGCTTGCAGGGATAAGATGTCCATATTGGCTCTGAAAGCTTGTCGCAAGGCTAAATTGCATTTAGATAGGCTTGAAAGTGTCTACTGCAAGCAATGATGATCAGCGCGCTACAGACTAGGGCTCTGGAGTCCTTGCTCCTTCCTATGTGGGATAGGTGATACCTAATCAACATAGTCCGGCCTGAGTGCAGGTGTGAGTTACCTAGATCCAGGTCTTGGAGTTGTGTGTGGGCTGGTTCATGACATGACATGGTTGGTTATTTATAACTCACTTAATACCCAGAGATTTCTAAGCACGGACCCAGGGATCGAACCTGTGCTGCTCTGTGTCCTCTTGCTTCCAAGGTGAGCACGTTGCCCCTGAGCTATCCTCCCATGACATGCTGTAGATGTGCTCTGAAAATGACATTGCTTAAGAGATGCATGCATTCAGGTCATGATTGGGGGCCAGTGGGGCCTGGAAAAAAATAACAGTTAATTGGAGCCCCCTTATGTCAACGTGCAGGACATCTGTAAGAGACAGTCAGAGCAAGTGGAGCTATGTCGATGTAAATTGCAACTAGGGCATAGTCACAGAGCGAAACCATATGAGAGGGTTGGAGGGGGATCATGGTCTCTGGGAATACAATAACAAATCAGCAAATATGAAAGCCCTTTCTCTCATCTGCACCCTGCCAAACTATAAGGGTTCTAATGCTCTCATCCACTGGCGGAAATGTGCACTTCATGCTGAGAACTCAGTGTCCCATTGTGTGATTATTCCTCCTCTTCTTGCTTCTGATTTGGCTGAGGCATCTACTTTTGGCAAGAGCAAGACCACATCCAGGGCTTCCTATAATGTTATATTGGATGCTCATCTCACTGTGCTGAGGGTGAGGCGCAGGGAGTGTGAGAAGCGGAGTATGCAACACAGCAAATGAAGTTCCGCCTCATGGAAAGGTCTACACTGGGGGCAAGGCACAGAGGTGTGTAGGCCCCGGGCCCCTCAGGCCTCTTCACTCCACAATCCATGAATATCCAGGGTGGGCCTCAACATGAAGATTCCCTGTTGCAAATACAACCAAGTCTGCTGCGCAAGCGGACAATTAAGTCCTATCAGCAAACTTTGGGATGCCCGGGGCTTAGTGAAGACTGTGGTCTTCGAAAGCCGCTGCTGGGTTTTCCTGGGAATAATCTGCTTTTATGGCACCCTTTTACCAAACTGTCTGCCCGTGCCGCAGTCGCTCGCTCACGTAAATAGACGGCAGCCGGGTAAACCCTGAAAACTTAAGGAACAGCTATGTTTATTGGGCTGCTTGATATTTTTACAGCATATCTCGACATCGTTTGAGGCACAAATAGAGGAGTTGAGGCATATGCCCCTTCTCAAAGCAACTCTTCTCTTTGATCCACTGCATTAATAGGGGACGTGTCATCTGATGCAACAGCGGGGCAGAGCTCTACAGTTTCCAAGTTCCGTGCGTGAGAAACCCATCCCTTCACACCTTTTTCCTCAGGAATTCTAGGACTTGTCGCTTTGTCTTTTCTATTTGACTACAAATCCCAGAATTCCAAGAGCAAAAACTGAACTGGATGGCTTTATCACTCCTGGAACTGGGAAATCTGAGAGCTGTGAGTGGTGCAGCCTGACAGATAGGGAAGCTGGGTGATAGTTGTGACACTGGATCCCAACCAGTGAAATGGTATCAATGGGATTCATCAAGTCCAAACCTACTTGGGAAGCAATGGAACTCTCTACCTAGGGGACGGAGCCAGGTGATTGCAAGTGTGGTAGAGGCTGCCACAAATGTGTGGAGGGTGAGCATGGGTGGAAGGCCTCCTCAGGTGGAGACGTAGAGTTGAGTGACGTGATCCGCTATTGGTGGGTCGAGGAAGAGGAATAAAGGGGTGGCACATGAAGAGTTTTAAAGAAAAAATAATTTCAGAGAATATCAATGCCGATGAATGCTAAAACATCAGGTTCAGCTTCAGCAAACAAATGCATTTCTCAAAATGGCAGTTCAATGAAAACATACCTACAGTGTGCAGATGCCTGATAAAGTTGTATCTTCAGAAGTAGAATGAATTGCCTCTCAGGACTGCCTCTGTTTCTATTCAGAAGGGAAACGTTTATTTTCTAAGCCACACTTCATAATGCCGATGAAAATACCTGCGTTATCCCAGCAGCTGATTATTAAAAAGCGTGATGAAGCGAAACTGTCTCCAAAATTAACTTCTACTCTGATATAAATTGTTTTTCATTGTAATCAAAAATTGACTTGCAGTTCGCAAAATAGAAAATAGCTGGTGATCGCCTGGCCCCAGAGCTCAGAGATTGCCACGGCCTTTCATCTTGTAAACAAACGCTTCAGATGTAAAGCGTTCCCATAGTTGCTATGCTAACCTTTGAGGGAAAAGCTCGCATTTGCATCTGAAGGAGCTAAATATTAAGCGGGAAAGAAAGAACTTCTTTTAACAGCATGAGAACGTGTTCCTTCATTTCGGTCCTCTGACATCTCTCGCCCTCCATCTCCCTCCGTGGCTGAGGCATAGAGGGGCAAAGGGGGAGCCGTGTGGTAGCAACCGCACTGAAAGCAAGTTAGTCATTCCTTCAATCCGTGAAAGAGTTCGGCCCGAAAGAGGCGGGAAAACAGTAGGTAAACGAAAGGGCAGGCCCAGGCATGAAGCAATACTGTGCATCAACGTAGCTTCAGCTGTCGCAGAGTTTTTTTGTTCATTTTCTGTGACCGAAGAACGCTGATTTCTATCGCTGAGTTATTTGTGTGAACCACTCTCACTGCTATTGAGATGTGAAGTGCGTATTACTCGCTCCCTGCCACCCGTGAGCGGGCCTGGCATGTGCGTGTGATTCAGCTTTTTGCCTGGTGAAGGTGTATTATAGATATTAGAACTGGACACTACGACAGTATTTCTAATGCTGTTGAATTATTAAAAACAGACATTTTGGTTGAAAAGAAAGGCTGGGAATATAAGAATATCTGCAAATAAAAGGTATTGCATTCCATGTGTAACCCTTCTGAGGATAACGCTTAGGCCAAAAGAGTTTTATGACTGTAGGTGCATAAGAAAATGAAGGCATACATTATTGGGATTGGCACCTGCGTCCTGCCTGCCCATTTTCCTGGCTGCTTTGTTGCATACCTATGCACTGTAGCACCCTCATCCTCTGAGGATTTGTGTGCGCGTTCGGGCATGCACACTCATGTGTGTATTTATTTCTGGAACCCTAGATTGTCTCTTGAGTGGTGTCGGGATTTTAAGATGCATTCATTTATTTATAAAAATCCCAGGGAAATCAATACGTTTTTGGCACAAACACAGTTACAAAATATATCTTGGATAACATGACTGAGAGGACATGGGTCCTTGACAATGGGGTGAGAGAATTTGATTTGAAGAGCAGATGTTGCAAACTAGGGATGGGGACAAGACAGAACAACATAGGAACGGGATGATTGCGGAAGTGCTAAATTAAGGATGGAGGGGTTACGGGTAAGTGCAGTAGGCTTGTCCATGAAGGGTGGGGAGAGAGGACAACATGACGACGCAGTAGCTTAAAGTGCAAGGAAACAGATTCTTCTGAAAGAAGGACGGCTTTTAGGTTGGATTTCAATGGTGGTAGAGCAGTACGGAGAGACGAAGAGCATTCCATAGTAGGCGAGCGAGGAAAGAGAGAGCGGCAATGAGGGAGCACAGGTGGCTCGAGTGGTGGCAAGGAGGAGAGCCAAGGATGATGGTAATGAGGGAGAATGAATGCAGGCAGTGAGATGAGCAGATATGCAGAGTGAGGGGAATCCATGGACAGAAGTTTATATTTAGCCTTGTGTTTCATGGATAGGCAGCTAATCTGGCAATGGGCAGAAGAGGTAGAGGTATAGGTAGAGCGAGAAAGGTTGAACAGTGTGCAGACTTCAAAGCTGAGGATTTTGTCCAGAGGTGAAAAAGAAGCATAATTGTGAAGGTCATAGAGGAGACTGGCTCAGTTGTCAGATCTAGAAAGGACAAAGGAGGAGATGAGTAGTTTAGCAGTATTGAAAGAAAGGAGATGACAGATTTGTCTGATATTGAGGAGGTTGGGTCTGGCTGCAGTGGCAGATCTGGAGAAGAAGAGTGAGACGTTGTGTGATGGGTAAGATGACACCAAGGTTACAAGCGGAAGCAGAGTATGAAAAGTAGTCAGGAGAGAAGAGGAGGGGGAGAGGAAGAGATAGCTGTGTCGCTGGGAATTAGGGAATTGATGGAGCAGGGTGCCTAACCAAGGCGTTTTTTAAATTGCCCTGCTGGCAAAGGCTGCAACTAATGGAGAGCCTGCCAAGATAATGAACTCTGGGCAGGGGTCCCTCCAGCTGTGTGGAGAATGGTCTAGGTACCCAGATGGAGGTGGACCAACGTATCCAGCTCCATCCAGCTCAGTTAAACCCTGATTGAGTCTAGCTTCCTATGAAAGTCCGAAGACTAGGGAGGACTCCAGAAAAAACGTAATGGAGAGAAGGAGCATAAACGGATAAAAAGCTCAAAAGAGGGGTGTGACAGATGTGCAGAAAGAACCGTGAGTGTGCTCAGAAAAGAGTAAGTCACAAAGGCGTAATCCTTACCTCCTCAGTGACCGCAGATCCCAGATTAGATGTCTCCTAATCACAACGCTACATGCGTACCTTTACTTAGAGACCATCTTACTGATTCTGATTGCTTATGGTGAATCGTGGAAGAAGTAGTACATGACATTTGACAGAACAACACAGATAAAATGTTGCCTTGCAGTGAACGAAAATAGATACATTGCATTCAATCTCACATCCAATGGGTAATTATTGTCTGCAATGGGAATCTTTCATAGTTCGAAGGCCTTTGATCTCAACATGCATGCGTTGTTTTTATGTGAGCCAGAGGCCCCTGCAACCTTGCACTTGGAACCCTCCGTTCTTTGAATATGAGCTAACATCTATACTCAAGGCATCACCCAGCGAGTTAGTGCACGTATTGTAATGAACACGTGCTTCACCATGGTGCTACGTTATGATTCTCTAGCGCCACACTTTAACCTGCCCATCCTAAAATGGCTGTCTATTCGTTTGGATCATCTGCTTTTGTTTTAGCTTACAAAGCCAATCGCAAGATGGTTTTGTATGTTTCTGCCACACCTTTGCACCACTTCACGTCGCCCACTTTAAGATGTCTATCTCTCAGTGTCCTATGCACCTCACTACGCCCGATGTCCTTACTTAGTATTTCAAAAAGAGGCATTTTCTGAAATGGCCACATGTCGAGATTTCAACAAGCCTTGCTTCAGAGTTAATTTCCCAGGTGAGCTGCTGCTTCTCTCTGTGTGGGCTAATTCATATAAGCACTTTGACATTTGACCTCACTAGACCACCTGACCACTAATCTTGGCTTGAGCAGTATTTTCGGGTACTGTATATGACTGTTTATTACTCGCCTCCCCTACGAGGATCCTAAGTCATCCCGTCTGCCTTCTTCCCCTCAAGCCACATTTTTGTCTGCCACACAATCATCAGGTGGATTTCAACCATGCTTTGCTAGACTCTCCTGCAGATCCCATATTTAGCATATTTACCTGCATGGTCCACAAGGAAGGCTTTCTTACCCTTTTGCAGATTTATTTCTTAGGATTCATCTTTCCTCGTCATGCATTTCATTAAGGACCCCAAGCTGCAGTGCCTCTACGCTAAAGGGCAATACTCAATTCAATTTTAAAAAAGCATTATACGCGCTTTGGCGTAAAGCGCTCTATAAATTTAATAAATACAAATGCAAATATATAGGTTAGTCTTCCAGCATGTCGTTCTACTTTAGCAATATTTTATTAATTTATTCAATTACTATTTTTAGTAAATACCTACCTTTTTCCATTTTTTGGTACCGGTACCCACGATAGACAGGATCCATCATAGCCACTGTTTGGTCTCTGAACTCAGAGGTCATTGGTTTGTCGCACTTCCATTTCACTCGACTGTGTAAGTGATAGCTGGCCTTTTATAAATCTATCCTTTGATGTTTTTGCAGCTCCATAAATGTTGACAAATCCTATGTTGACTTAGGTTGGAATATATGCAAAGGCCAATCCAGGCTCAACAGCCAGACCCAAGTTAATTCGTGCTGTTATCAATCTAAAAGGACCTCAAATATCAACCACAATCCTGCCAACCGACACCCATGGAATATGCGCTCTAGCCTTGATAAAGACCCAGAGAGGCCGAAACACGTGTCGGCTGACTACAATGAGCACAATGAAATATACATATGACACTATCAATAAGGTTATAAAGACTACAAATTATGTAACAAAGTGGAAGGTATCTGGGTAAAAACAAACAGCAATACTGACAAGAGGTGTTGGCAACACCTCCACAAACTGTGACCTCGCAGTTTACAAAAGCTAACAAAACATCAACAAACTAGGTAGTGAAGCGCAAGTGGATTCTAAAAACCTAGTGCCCAAACACTTTTGGTGGTATATATGCATAGACATAATTTGTTCACATCTTATTTTAAGATTCTGATTTAGCACATATTTGGTCAAGATGAAGGTGTGACAATGACATTGTAGCCTAAATGATGACATGTGCACATCAACCTTTGCACACTTCTGGCACTAGTAACAAGTTGCTCTATAGCTACTCAGTATGTTTATTAAGTCACATTAGATCGCATACTGACTGTATGAAAAAGTGATCATTTCATAACATTCTCTTTTGAATTGAGAGACCATATTAACCAGCCATAGAATATAGTGTATAATTTAAAGATTTATTTTCAATTGTTTTATTTATCTCTCAAGTGTTCATTTTAATTTACCTCCTTTTGAATTTATCGTTTTTTGTACACGGTATGTATAAAAACACCTACGTGATCATGGGTTTTTATTTCCAATACAGCAGCACGCAGTATTTTCAAACAGAATCTTTCAATATTATCGAAAAAATAAAATACAAATGATCAAAACAATGAAGAACTTTTTCTTTTAATTTTTTGAAATTACATTTTCAAAACAAAATTCATAAGAATAAAGAGCACTCATAAAGTTAAGTCAAATAAGTAAATGTTATAAGTAGATCATTCCCAAATATAATACCATTTCTTATCGAAAAAGTCAAACAATTGACTCACAATTCTAAATAAGCTTAGTAGTAACAGTACCATTGTTAGAATTGTAAGAAGCACATGCATCGCTTGTAAACTTTTACGAAGTTGTCCCATATATTTTTGTATTCTTCCTCATTCATGTAATCTTACACAATAGTTAACTCTTTGTGTTACATCCATCTCTTTACAGGCTACCTTCTTTTGTTTCTCCACATGTCACCTCTGTTGCGATTCACGTTTGTTCATATATGTTCCCATCTTAACAGTGTGCACCCAATAGAAAAACTTGATGCTGAGTAGAAAGATGTGTGTGCTGTACACTTTCAGCATTGCCAAATACCGTTTGCCATTCCACCTTGGGAAAAATGGCAAGTATGAATCATATGCAAATAGAAATTGCACAAGATTTAAACATGGTGTTGAAACATTCAATTACACCAACCTTGAGACCTATTATGCAAGTCATTGGTCCTTTGTTAGTTAATCAGAACTGCCAGTAAATAAAATGCTGTCAGAATTGCTGTTGCATTTCAGAGGCCTGTTATCACATGCCTGGTAACTTACAGAGCATATGAAAATGTCACTCAAATAAATGTGCTAATAACAACATCAGGAGTTTGCAAAATAACTCAGAGTGTCTCCCCAAAGTGCTTACTGCTCAAATGTGGAATGTTGCTCCCAAATATACCAGAGGTCAGTTTGATCTTTAAACTGTGGGCTGAAGGATGTCCAGGGGGGCACGAGGCTCTTTCAAAAAGGGAGTACATTGACTGCTTTTAATAGAAAATGCAAGCAGATATGGTCTCTGGGCCCAACAAAAATATTTCTAATCAGGGGGTTTGTTTTGAATGAAGGGGGAGCTCAGCATAAAAAAAGTTTGAATAGCACTGGATATCAGTACCAGATTCAGATTGCACCAAGTTAGGACTTTAGGGTTTCATTAGAAGTTTGGTGGTATCTCGCCAGTAAATCCGCTGAGATATCACCAAACTGTAATACCTTTACCGCCACTTGGTCATGTGGTATTAACACTAGATTGCAAGTGGTGGTGGCTGTGATAGCCCCCATTTAATTGGAGTCCATAGGACTCCATGGGAGATACTGGTGGAATTACCACATCGGTAATTCTGATGAATTTTACCAGAAAGGGGGCCGATTTACCTCCATCTGATAGCTGGAGGTGAATCCTCCAACCTTCCGTCCAACTAATAGTTGGGTGTTGCGATAATGCAGTGGTAACAGTATTACCGGTACATTTTTTACTGCACCGCCCAACTCATAACGACGCCCAAAGGTTAGGGCATTGCCCACGGATAATCATCATGATTGTTTCACGTTGCTTCCAGAAACGTACTATGACAGTTTCATTTTACTCTAGAAAATCATCACACCAGTTTTACATCATCCCTCGAAGACAGTTTCACACTGCCTCATGGAAATTACCGTGCCAGTTTAACATTGCTCCCAGACAATAAGATTGCCAGTTGCACATTACTGTCAGAAGATTGCCCAATGTCATTTCCACATTGCCCCTATAAATCTGCCATATGCATGTGTACTTTACCTCTGCCCTTCACCACATGGCCTTCTTCTACCTCACCATGACACACTTGCATGCACCCACATTCACACACACACACACACACACACACACACACACACACACACACACATACACACACACACACACACACACAGTCTCAAACACATGCTTGAACATACACACACAATTACATCTCTATGATCTTCTTTCCCTCCCTACTGCTGTTTTTGTTTTCCCACGAACTGCAGAAACTCTGCAGGCCAGAGTGAAGACGCAGTCACTGAATACTAAAATACTTTGCCTCTTGGCCAGGCTGGAAGCATAGCCAAATCACTAATATGTGAGTGACTCCCTTGCTCCCCCCCGTGCTACGTATGACTCCGGACTGAGAGTCAGTTGAACAGTCCAGCACTGAGTGAACTGCATTCTTGCTTGGAACACGAGCGTTTCTCTTCACTACAATCCAGCTTTGCGAGCCGAGAAGGGGGCTCTTGCTGGTGCCTGTGTGTTGCCTTGAGGAGGCGGGGCTTGTGTGCTCCACATGACACCTCACGTGACTTTTGCCTTTTGAAAATGACGAACCATCCACCCTCGCGGCGTTAAGCCCGGCGGAGACAAGCCCAGTGGCTGTTGTGCGGCTGTCTGGCGCACTGGGGTTGCACCAATAAGGTAAATAAATAGCGATCCACTGCAGACGCGAAGCCGAACCCAAATGGAGCCAGAGGTTCGACCCTCAAAAGCTACAAACAATGGTAACAGCATCCCGAAGGACTCACAGCCGCAAAAAACAGCAAAGGGGAAAATGAGGAGGAGGAGTAAATCCGACTTGGCACCAAGACCGTCGGCAACCCCCTCGATTCTGGACCTCTTATCTACCACCCCGCGACTAGCACATATACAAGTTCCATTACACGATCCGGCAAATAAATTTAGAGCAGAAAATACCACCATATCTGAACCGCTAGCGCGTGATGCCGAGTCTACGCCGGTGAAGGCGCCTCAGTCCCAGGCGTCCCAGTTCTCGGCCGCGCTCCCGGCATTGTTGGAGGAAGAACCAGACGAGCAGCTGGAGCAGAGTGATCTGAAGGACCGAAGGATAGCAAGCCGGTGGAAGGATCGCGCGCCTGCCGCCGTGCTCCAGGGCAGAGTAGCCAGTCCGGCGCCACGAGATGGAACCTGGACGTGCGCGGTCGGAGGACGTGTTTCGCCTGACCCAAACCGTATGGCTGGCAGCGGGCATGTGGCGAGGAGAGGCTGGATGTCTCTGACTCGCCCAACCCAGACCCGAATGTTGAAGTGCAGTTTAGCGAGGTCCGAAACAGTAACCCGGACAATGGGGGTTTACGGGTGCCAAAAGAGACAGGTGAGGGTTCTACGACAAATGTAATTACTGAAATAATCGATTTGTCACCCCACCGACCATCCTTTTTCCACAGAAGGGGAATTAGTGAAGAGACCTCTACCCTCAATTGAACAAGCTGAATCTGACTCTAAGGTTTTTCGTGTGCAAGCAATGTTGCATGAACCAGACTACGAGCACATCAATAACAGGAAAGGGCTGGCCAAGTGCAGTGTAAGGCCCCCCACACCCCCGTAGAGAGACCAGCGACAGAGCAATAATCGCAGATCCCGATAAAGACACGGAATCAGACGAAGACGGCTCGGAGAGTGAAAATCAAACGGAAGGTGAGCCGGAGGATTCGAATAAGGAAACGGACGGCGAGCAACTCAGAAACGGATCGGGCGCAAAAAGAAAAAAGAGAAATAAAATTAACACCCCGGCTAAAGCCAGGCTACAGGGCCCAAACAAGAGGGCAAACTCGAGACCGTTAAAAAAAGCTCTCCAGGAGGAACAAAAAACACTAAAAAGTACCAGAAGAGGTGGAGCAATGGTAAAAGGACTCCCCAACCCATTGCTGTCATGCACGCTAAAGACTTTCTTTACACAGCAGTGCAAAAGAAAACAGAGCATAGAGACAGAAATATCTGATGCAGAAATGTTGGAAATAGCAGTTGATACACAGCCCGCCCAAAAACAAAAGAAAACTGATTCAGTTACAGTCGCAAGAGCCAATCAAGGGCCACTTAAAGACACCTCTCAAGAGAAAGTCTTCATATCTATAAAGGAACCAGCGACGCTCACAGATAAATCCAAGGCTAAGGAGATATCAGCGTATGGGCCATCAAACTTAAAGGGCCACCCCAGGGCCTAAACGGTTCCAAAAGGGGTGCCAGCTACCATAGAAGAGATACTCGTGCTGGAAGATGAGCAAGAAGAAGGGGGGGAAAGGGGCCCAAGGTTCTGAGGACCCCAACCTAATATCACAGCCTCACCTGGGCAAAGAAGATCGTCTGGCCTGAACAAAGCCTCATCTGTCCTTGGGTCTTTCCACCTTTACCTCCATGACAAAAGGGGACCTGCCAAAATAAGACAAGGAAAATCCACCAATGAATTTTGGCTCACCAAGAATTGGGGCCAACCCCAATAGGACTCCAAGACTATGGGGGGACAGCCTGATCTTTGATTCATCAGCTTCACTGAGGAGAGCAGAAAAGAGCCAAGCGTCGCCAAAAAAGAGACGCCTTAGTGACAATTCAGTGGCACTACAGAATGAGTCACCAAACAAGAAACCCGAAATGATTGCAATCATGTCAGCTATGACTATCATTTTAGCTCCATTTTGTAAATTGTATGAAGCGATCAAAGAAAATGCGCAGGATAACACAGCACTTCTATCGAACATGATGGAGAAACTGGCCCAGATGGAAACCCTTATACCAGCGATCACAGACAAAACTTCAAACCAGACGAGCCAGTGGGAAATTGCAATCCAAGCCTTGGAGAAAAAGATTGAGAAAATCGAATCCCGGTCCGGAACTCCACAATAAGTGGTACATAAAGTCTCCCACCAGAATATACAGTGGGAAAGAAAACTGGAAGCGTTGGAAAAAAAGATTGATTCCATCGAAACCCGGAACAGAACTGTGCCCACTAAATCGTTGGTGCCAGGAGGTGTTGTGGAAGAGGCATCTGCAACGTCTAAGGCTAAAGTGCAAACACTGCTGCGACTTGCTCAAGAGAATACAGAAAGGGGGCACCCGACAAATGTCCAAAAGACGCAACCTCAAAAAAGCGACCTCATTGAAAGGAAATCAAACCTTAAGGTGGACATCACCACGTCGGGGAAAGTGGCCGTGTGGGGGCCAAACCAGCACAGAGGTCAAACTAATGATAAAAGATTAGAGCAAAGGTCTCGACTATAGGAGACCGGTTCCCCGAGATCACCGAGAACAGTAGATGAATTCCTAGGCTGCACAGATTTAATGAACATCTCAATACACTCAGAGAAGGGTCTTAAGGAGTCAAGGAACCCGCTCATACAAGCGGATGAAACAGAAAAGCTTCTTGCAGAAGGAGACGAAAGGCCTACGGTTAGGCCCAAAATGGATAAGGGGGGGTTGGTGCGGAGCGAGAAGACTGCAACTAACCGGACTGTCTCTCTTAGAACCTCTTCTCAGTCGAGTGTAGAAGACGAGAAGAACGTGAGACAAGATGCCAGGAAAGGAAGAAGTCCATCCATTGCCCCACACGCAACAGATAAGGCCATCAATCAAGAAGCCCACAGAAGTATGGCGTGGAAAAAGGTGATGAGACAAACAGAAAGAAAGCCATTGAAGAAACACGTGTTTTTAAGCTTGAACAAATGGAAGTAGACAAAAACTTCCTAATTTTAAACAGACCGACAGTGCTCCAGATAACAAAGAAAATGAAAACCCTGAAAAAGATTAGATCAGAGGACCTTGTGCTCGTGGAACCCTATCATAGGGAAAAGAAGGCTAAAGTGTGTTTACACTGAAAAGCAGTCGCCATTAAACATATGGATGACTCTGCCTTTAAAGAATTTGACCAACTGGGTTTCCGCTTGACGGAACAAAAAAAGTGGAGGAGCAGACAAGAGTGGGAAGAGGAAGAGGTGGCTAACTCGAAACGCCACTACCACTATCGATCAAAAAACGGAGGATTTATACCACCAAAACCGAGGGTATAAGCAACAGGAGTGGCAGGAAAGACAAAGAAGAACACAGTGGCAAGGTGGGGTAACGAAATGGTCTACGGAAGCGCGGGTGAGTGATGACTCAAGCTCCAGACACCACCAACGCATGAAAGAGCAGCTTGATTTGAGTCAGAGCCCGATTAGAAAGAACAGTGAACAACAGCGCCAAACAGTCGACCGTAACCATTCAAGGAGAGAAATGCCAGAGGACACGACAACTAAACAAGATAAGCTCCAACCAATAACAGGTAATGAAAGACAACCAAGAGGCCCCGGGAAGTGGCTAACGGCAAGTTGGACTAACAACAAGGGCAAATAGCAACTACAAGGGTCAGCTTGCCTTGGCGATATCATCAGCGAAAAAAGATGTGAGCGACCCTCAAACGAAACATACACCTTGGGCTTATGGAACACAAGAAGCCACATCCATCTGACGACACCTGGCGACGTCGACTTGGGTTTCTATGATATCTTGTGCCTCCAAGAAACCTGGCTGGTGAAACAACCAACCCTAGATGGTTTCTCCGTGATGATTTCCCCTGCAGTGAAAGGCCTCCTCGGCAGACTGTCGTCTGGGTTGCTAACCGCAATAAAAACTGGAACAGGGCTGAGTGACCCAAGAATGTGGAAGCAGTCGTATGAAATGCTGGTCACCCTGACTTCTCAAAACCACTCTAAGGAAAAGACGGATAACAGGCGCCTAAATCCTATGGCTATAATGAATTGTTACTGGAACCCTCAGCGAATGTCGATAAAATCATTCTGCACCAATATGTGTGATACAATTGACCAACTTTACACGGAATTCGAGAAAATTGCGCTTATCATTTGTGGCGATTTCAATGCCAAATGTATGACAGGTCTGAGCAAAAAAGAACAATGCATCCAGAAACGGGGAGGGCTGGACCCTACTGCTGAAAGAGGAAATGCCTTGAACGAATCCATCAGCTCACGAAACATTCAAAATGTGGCTGCCCTTTTCCCCAACCAGACGAACATTCCTATGTGGGAGCGCAACGACTCTAAAGCGACGCTCGATCACATCTTTGTGTCAAATGGTCTCACCCAGGATCACATCAGCTTTAAGGTCCTAAAAACCGCAAACAGTGACCATAATCTACTGGCCTGTACGCGGCAAACAAAAAATCGGAAAGTTAAAACGTACGATTGGGTGATCGAAACAAACGCACAACAGACTCGCCTACGTCTAACTGAACAAGACCTGGCAAAAATTAAACAGTCCTGGGTCAACAAAGTCAGTGAAAATGCCCGGGAAGAAAAGAAAGAAAGACCAAACTACTTACCACTATTATTAGCGTTCCAGGTAAAGGGTCCGAAGAAAACGAACTCTTGTACTCTCACCAACCACACTTACGATAAGGACCTGGTAGAAAAAAAGAAAAATTGGTCGAAGATTACTAAGAATAGCTAAGAAATCCAACGCAGTGGACGACTGAATGGCCTGGTGCTGTGAAGTAAAAATCTACAACAATTGGCGCAGGCAGCACAGAGTTATTCAATACCAAAATGACGCTGAAGTTATGATGCTCAAACTACACTCCAAAAAATCAAGCGAATTTTGGTCTTTGATAAAAGAATCAAACTGCAGTAAGAGTTCTTCCTTGTCCAATGCAGTGGCCGAAGAAAGCTGGTGTCGATATTTCGCGACAGAATTCGAGGGTCCAGCAACAGATACACAAATGGTAATTCAGTGCCCGGAAACACCTTGGGTTGATTTATCGAACGTAGAAGACATTGAAGCTTCCATACAGAAACTGAAGACTTCTCGAGCCCCGGGTCTGGACGGACTAACCAAAATGGATCTAAAAATGTTTCCTAAGGAATGGGCTGAAATGATCAGCAAGGTCTTTGCAGAACGTGGCAAAATGAAAATGGTGCCGGAATCATGGCAGAAAGCAGTAATAGTACCCATATACAAAAAAGGGCCAAGAAATGAACCAGCGAGCTACAGGCCGATCGCCCTTTTGGATGTAATAGGCAAAATATTTGCCACCGGTCTGCTAAAACATCTACGAGCATGGGGAAAAGATAGCCAGTCCAAAGACGTACTCCAAACGGGATTTCAAAAAAATGGATCTACGTCAATCAACCTAATGTTACTAAACATCTTGAAGGCAAAGGTCAAAGAAGGGGCTCCTAAGGTTTATCTGGCCTTTGTGGACATATCCAAGGCGTTTGATAAGATCGACCGGCGTATTCTTTGGTCTAAACTCCAAGATTGGATTTGTCCATCTAAGCTCTTGGAGCCTTTAAAAGCCCTCCACTCGCACACAAAAATAAGAGTCAAACTTAACCATCAAGGAGCGCTCTCGGAGGAAATCAGAGTGAATCAAGGGGTGAAGCAAGCCTGTCCTTTGGCGCCGGCTCTGTTTACAGCATTTCTAGGTGATTACCAAACATCAGAAAGCAAAATTCGATCGTTCCCTCCAAAAATCGGGAAAACTGAGATCCCTCGTCTTTTGTATGCGGATGACGTCATCATAATCGATCAGACGAAAGTGGGCCTACAAAGAAAACTAGGGAACTTGGAGAACTACATTGCACACAACCACCTGGAGATCAATAAATCAAAGACAAAAATTCTGCTGATTGAGAAAGGCCAAAGTAAAACAACGAAACATCCAAATGTGTTCCTGGATAACACCAAAATCGAAGTAGTGAACACCTTCAAATATCTGGGGATCCAAATGGACAGCTCCAGAATGGAAAAAAGCCTACAAAACCAAGTATGGGAAAAAGCTAAACGCCTGACAGCCCAAATGAGAGCAGTCGACCGCAAGTTCGTTACATTTTCCCTGATACCGGCAATAACCTTTTACAAAGCCAAAGTGGTGCCTGCATTGATTTATGGAACGGAGGCTTCGTTATACCTTCCACGTAAGATCTGGTCGAAAATTGAAGGTCACGTTTGGAAAACGGTGCTAGGTTTGCCCAAATCATCGGCTATTCCGGCCATCAGAAGAGAGCTGGGGCTTGTCTCTTTGGCATCAACAATAGACCAAAGTGCTATGCGTCTATACAGAAGAACCATCATGTCGGACACGCTACCCATCTTTAATATCTTACGTGATGAAATGGAAACAGGCAAATGTGTGGTTCTGAAGAATTGGGTACAAGCTAGAAAGGACGATCTGGCAAAAATTGAATGCTCTGAAGAAGACCTGAAAGAAAACCCTGATCGCATTAAAAGGAAAATGGAAGAAATGGATTGGATCTGGACCACAGAGAAAGCGGCGGGGTACAAACTGCTAAGCCACCTGCCTCCAACATTTAACAAGGCGAAACAACCCTTGAAGTATTGTGCCAAGTTTCCGGATAAGAAACTGAGAAGTACGATCATGAGAGCAAGATTCAACCTGATGCCAACTAGAGAGATCTTAACGATCAGAGGCGACTTCCCTGAAAAACGATGCCGACTATGTAAAAAGGACTCATCCATCGAAACGTTGAAGCACCTCGTGACAGAGTGTGAAACCACAAAGAAAAACAGAAACATCTACCTCCCCCTGCTGGCGGAAAACCTCTGGATTTTCGAAACAGACGAGCTGTGGAAGAGATTGATTTCTGGTGAGAACACGAGATGGAATCAAGCTCTGGCCAAACTTATTGAACTTGCATTTGAGTTGATAACCCGCACTCGTTCCGATGATGAGAACGCTGTGAGATTCAAAAAACGGCAAAACAAAGAAGACCCAAGAAAATTGTTTTGGCCAGGCCAGCTGGGGTGAGGTTTTCGAACTTCGATGGTTTCGTCTGTCTTTTTAGGGCAAGACGATCTGGACGATGTAAACCTTTGACAAAACTTAGTTGTAACTGAGTAGAGTTAAAAAAAAAAAAAAAAAAACAGTCCTTTCTCATGTAGTTTCTCCTCCAGTCTGTGAGAAGCAGAGGTAAGGAGTGGTAAGAAAGTCCCTTCATGTCCCGAGCACAGTATTTGGAATCCAGGGGAGGGAAATGGGCTGTTGTTATCAATTCCTGGCAGCCCCCTGGTTCTGTACGGAACGTTTGTGGATGATAGGGAGCAAAGACGTGCACCCCCCTTAATTAAGGCAGCACCATACAGGATGCTAGATAATCTCCAGTCTTTGCACTTGTATTAGTAAAACTCACACTGAAATAACATTTGCATTTGGGAGCTAGTGTTAAAAAGACACACACTCTTGAATGAAAGTCATATGCCATTTTCTCGGGCCTAGGAAGGAACCAGCATAGTTTCAAACTGAGAGGAAAGGCTCTCCATCCCTCCCATTGATGATCTGCTCCTAAAGGGGCAGAAGGAGGCAGCAAGCACTGAAGCATGGATAACAAGGGCATCAATGTATTCTTTTCTTTGCTGTTCAAACTAGTGTGTGCTCTTTTGAGGGTCTGTTGTCATACCCAGGAAGTTTGCTTGACTTTCTACCTTGTGTGGGGCACGGCACGACTTGTTAATCATAATCTAGCTCAGGGGCCTGCAACCAGTGGTTCTCCAGAAGCGCCCATGGTCCCTCACAATTGACTATGCTGGTTATGGCTTATAGGATGTGTTTCCGCCGTAACTATAGCACGGAAACAGACCTACTGGATCTTAAAACCCAAATGGACACAATCAGGGATTCTGGAAAACCATGCATTTTACTCCTACTAGACCTGTCTGCAGCGTTCGACTTGGTGGACCATGATAAACTCTGCGCAACACTAGCCAAAGATTTCAATTGATCCAAATATGTCACCTTATGGAGCAAATCTTTCCTGGCTGATCACACCTCGAGAGGGTCCATAGTCAAAGAATCTGCTGATCCCATACCGGTCCCCATAGGCATCCCACAAGGATCCTGTCTATCACCCACTCTCTATAACATTTACACCAAGCTTCTGTTCTCAGCATTGGACGATATGGGTGTCATCTACACTAGCTTTGCCAATAACACCCAGAAACCCCCTTATATAATTTTCCCCAAGTGCCCAACCTTCCAATAACTTATTGACTACAAGTCGCATAATTCCAAAATACTGGGACGAGGAAGAGGGCTGTAGAGGCACAATACTGCAGGTTGATGTTAATCAGGAATAATTACCCACACCTGAGGAGGACTTAGAGGCATAAAAAGCCCCCTCAGGTGCAGGACATGAGAAGGAGCAGCAGTAGAAGGTGGTGCAGTTTTCCTACCTCCGTGTTGCAGTAGCAGGAGCAGAGATTGCGTTGGAGCAGAGAAGCCGGGACCACAGTGTTGTGCAAGGTCGGTGCCATGCTGAGAGAGTCCAAATTGCTCCAGACCTTGATTGCAGAGTGGGCGCAGCAGAAAGCGTCAGGAGAAACTATTCTCCCATTAAGGAATGCAGCTGCAGAGGTTGCACAGTGGAAAGCACACCTTTTGTAAACGTTCCCCCTTGTCTTGCAAACACCAGCGGCAAGCGAGCACTGACATGTTGTTGGAGCTAGGAGAGTCCTGCAGATTGTAGACGCAACCAGTAGAGGGCTGGGAAGAAGAGAGTCTTGGACCACATGGGGAAGCTGAATCAGAGGACCTGGAGGCAGCGAGGTGAATGGACGCGCACGCCAGACACTGTGAGTTCACTGTTAGACACCCCAGAGCACCCTCTGTACACCCGCTGGCCAAGTACAGGAGCCACAGCTATACTAAAGGCAGAAGTGAAGTGGAAACAAACACTTATGAATACCGAACTAATATAAAGCAAGTAAACACTTATGTTCATAACCAAACTGATTTAAAGGGGCACAAATGGAAATGTAAAAGTCAGATTGCCATATCAGAAGCAGATGATTATAACACTGTGGGGCATACGAAGGTCCAATAACAAGAAGGGGCAATATTCATGATAAGAAAGGCAAACACTAATTGCCAAAGCCAAAAGAAAAGCAATTGAGAAAGAACCATAATTGCTTGAACCAAAAGAAGACAGATGTGTTTTCCATGTTGATCTATCTTATTGCCCATATAAAAAGGAGGTCCTAGGAGAGAAGGATTTAAACCCATATTGTCAAAGTCAAAGAAGTGTGAAAATGAAACATAACCCTTATTATCAGTTGGTTAGTGGAAAAGGAAAGAAACAAGAGTGGCAGGAAGGCTGTCCTTCTGAGGGAAGACGTTCAGAGGGAGTTGAGCAGAACCTGCAGAGAAAGTGGTAACCAAACAGGTGTAACAAATAGCATCAGTGTGGTTCTTGTTTCTCTTGAAATGGTTCTTATATTTGAAGTTGTGAGGCAAAAAGACATTGCTAAATTATTCTGTTGGAGTTTAAACTTTACCACTAAAGTACTGACAAGTAGTAGTCTACTCTGGCTTGGCTGGGGAGCATGCCAGGTCAGAGGTTGTTGTAGTAGTTGGATCTGTTCTGGCATGAGAGTACACTGTGAAGACCTACTCTCTGTCCTGATCCTCCTCGATCTCTCTTCTGCCTTTCGCACAGGCAACCACTCCATCCTCATAAACCATCTCCATCATACCCTAGTCATCACAGACTGGGCACTGGCATGGCTGACCTCTTTCCTTTCAAACAGACCATCTGAAGTGCGAATCAGCTCTTTTCTCTACTCCACTTCGCTCTCTAACTGTGGCGTCCCTTGGGCTCAATCTTATCGCCTTGGTTTTTCAACCTCTACCTGGGCCCTCTGGCCCTCTTGATCTCCACCTGCTTCCCTCATTTCCAGTGTTACGCAGATGACACACAGCTCTCCATCAAGCTGCCTTCCTCTACCTCCTTCTCCTCATCCCTCATACCCGACTGCCATTGAGGCATGGTGCTCTACCAATGATCTCTGCTTTAATGCTGGTAAGACAGAGATCCTTCTCATTGGGACGCCTGCTCCTTGCTTCCCCCCTACTCTCTGGCCAGATTCCTTGCGTGTTCTCCTCTCACCCACTTGTGAGACAAAAAACCTTGGGATCATCTTTGACTTCTCTTTCTCTTTCTCTGTGCACATCATGAACCTTGCCAAGAAGTCCAACTTTCTGCTGCATCTCCTCAGGGACATTCTACCTTTCCTCACCTTTCCCCAGAAACTCAACATCTCCAGAGCAGTGGTTCTCTCTAGGCTTGACTACTGCAAAAGCCTCTTCCTCAACCTGCCTCTTACTTTTCTTTGTCCCCTTTAACTAATCCAGAATAGGACTGCAAGCCTTATCCTTGGTCTCAAGGCCAGGGACCACATCTCTCCTGCCCTAAATTCTCTCCACTGGCTCCCAGGGACAACAAGGATTAAATTCAAGACCCTTTGCATCATCCACAAGGCTGTCTGGAGCCTGGGACATATTTACATCCAGCTTTCCCTCCCTAAATACCGACTGGCAAGAGTCTTCTTGCTCCAACTCCCTGCAGGTCAAACATTTCTCCAAGCAGAGAGTAGGAGGTAGATCCCTTTCCTCGGATGGGTGCTCCCTTTGAAATGGCCTCCCCTAAGCCCCTCAGACTTGAGCCGGATCTTCTTAAATTTTGGAAACTTCTCAAGACCTTCCTTTTCTCCTCTTTCTTCTCTCTCGCCCTCCCCTGCTAACTCTCCATCTGCCACAGTGACTGGGGCCTGTTCCCTTCAGAGTCATACAGGGGCCAGACCACCCCCTACAGGTCCCTTCAGCATCCTTTATCAGCACTTGCCCTCAGGCTCCCTTCCCTGAACTAGCCCAAGTTGATGGCAATTGCTCCGCAGGGACATGAGTGCCCATTCATGCTCCATGTGCATTCCATGCATGCCCCTATGTGTCCTTGCCCGGATGATCATTGTAGTGCGTGTCCAGGATGACATACATTTAATGGCATTTGATCATCCATTCCATGCCCACTCTGGCTCAGTCCTGCATCACGCACATGTTTAGGGTGTCACAGTCTGTGTGGGGCACAGGCCTCCCCTGTTGCAGGCCCTCTGACTCTGTTGAACTGGTGTAGTTGGTTCTGCACACATTGGTGTACTACTGAGGGTTCATCATGTGTCCTGCTTACTGTCCCATTCTCATCTGCTGTGTTGTCAGTTGACTCAGATGATGCAATTGACGCTAGTCAACACTGTCTGCCAATACACAGTTCTCTGGTCACACTTTCGCTGCCATGCAAAGCCTCCCTGCATTTTCACTTTGGGGGGTTGCCTGTAGGCATGCAACCCATTGCATGCACATTGCACGTGATGCCTGAACTTGCCCTTGCACTGCCTTCATGTTTATTTATTGGCATCATAATGTACTTGTTCATGTAGATAGTGGGTAAGGTACACATGTTCTGCACTGCATCAACCCACTTCTGAGCCGTGTTACACCGTTCTACATGTCTACTCACTGCTGCAATGTCAACGTGACCTGGCATGTATGGTCAGATTTTCATCCCTTCTCTGTCATGTATGCCACGGGCATAGGTGCATCCTGTGACACATGTACTCAGTATTGGAACTCCCTAGTGGGTGTTTAGCTAAGTTGATAGGTCAATGTGCGGCCTATACCAACTGGTATGGGGCGCAGATTGAATGTAGCCTGAAAATCGGGTTGTAATAACTGTGGAGCTGCCTTCACGTGTGTATGTGTACACTTTCACATACATCAAAGCAAGCAGCATTGTAGCTGCTTGCTTTGCTGTATTGGATGCTGTTCATGTTCACAATACAGGTGTACAGGGAAAGGGGTGTTCTGGAACGCTTTGACATGTACATATGCAAGCAGCTTCAATGTTGTGTGTAGTGCAACATTGCGGCTACTCACTTATGTTTGTGTAAAAGTGTTCATTTACACATGTGTCTTCCGCAGCTTTTTTTGTTGACTGACTGATATGTAGTTGATTGACGTTAATGCTGGTGAGATTTCAGCATTGTGCACGTTATGTTCAACTGGCATAATACTTAAGGTGCACTGTTGTGCAGTATGTGTACGCCCAGGCCCACTTAGTTGACCTGGTGGGGCCTGCCGTGCAGAATTTACACACGGAATAATGGAATAGGGCACATTCATAGCACAATGTGCTCAATCGGGCCCTGAGGGGTGTTCAGGAGGCTTCATGGCCTGCAGCTCTGACCGTACTGGCCGTTATGGTTCCTCATGCCTGGTTGCAGGCCCTTGCTTTGCTCGGGACATTCACTATATCTGCATGGCCCATGACACCCGGTTCGGGCCGAGCTGCAGATGGATGAAGCTATATTGGTGATGATGGTTTAGTGATGAATGTGTACATGCATATTACGTGTGTCATTGTGTGTTTGGGTCCACTTGCAGCTGTGGTCAATTTGCAGTTCAGACATGCTTATGGTATGTGCCATCTCTTTGTTGCCATCTGTCTTTTCTGCCTATGACATGTGCCTGACTGAGGTGGTGTCTGATGGAGGTGATATACTGCATTTTGTACTTGTGTAGGCTTTACTATTTAGACACATCCATTTCTACTTTTGGGATGTGTTTGCATATCAATGTGACTGGATGCATGCCATATTCTCATTTGTGTGCAACATGTCTGCTTCATGTTTTGGCTGTCGATGTGATGTCTAAGTGTGTGTGGGTTATGTGCTTCTAACATGTCTACTCATATTTGTTTTTTCCACTTTTCAGATGATGACGCAATGGAGGCAGAGGATGGTGATGTCATACCAGACACAGGGTTGCTATCACACCAGCAACCCAGCACAAGTGGGGGTTGTGGGGTGGTAGGCCACGAGAACCCACTTGTGCTCCAGACCATCGTGTCCAGGGCTGGCAATGAGTTTAGCCCGGATGATCACTCTGACGACAATGTCGAGTTGGATGCGCGTCAAGTCCATTCGTCAACGGTGAGTGATTCTGAAGTGGACGATCCTCTGTCCGCGTCACCTGCACTGAGGGGCCAGATGGTGGTGGGACGTCTGCCTGTGGTGGATCGGGATGCATGGTCACACTCCACACCAGTTGCTGGTGTGCCTGGGGCATCACGTCAACGGAGTAATGTAGTCCTGCAGCCGCGGGCGGTGCCAATCCAATAAGGACCGCGGCTCCTTAGGCCCCGCGAGTGTCAAGCCCAGCACCGCGGTGGCCATGCGCCACCGAGGTATACTGAGTGGGAGCAAGCCATGGTGGCCAATTCCGAACACCAGGGGGCAGCTATTGATAATATCGCTCAAAGCATGGAATGTGTGGCCCAATCCATGCTCACCCCTTCCAGGCAGGTGGATCTCCAGCAGCGGGCGGCACAGTCCACGGCACGCTCGCTCAGGCTGGGCATGGCAGCCTCAGACAGGGCACGCCGGGCTGAAATGGTGTCTCTACGTCAAGCAATTGCTGCTCACACAGAGGCACACAGGGAGGCCCTGAGGGATGACCATAAATACCTCGATCTACTCTGGGTGTGCTCTTGATGTCCCAGAGGCAGCGGACAGAGGAGAGGTTGGAACAGCTTGAGAATACCATCTCGGCTGAGCTATGTGCTTGCCGGGAGGTGTTCCAGATGTCATGCCAGGCCATGCAGGAAGAACTCTGTGTTACACGTGCTACCTTGCAAGAGGAAGCACGCGTATCACGCGAGGTTCTGCATTCTGACATACGTGTCATTGCCGCTCAGAACCCGACTCACCAGTCCCGCAGACTTGCTGCCGACGAGGGGCACGCTGCGCATAGGCATGATCAGGGTACTGTGTCACGTCCACCTTTTGAGTCAGAGGGTGAGGAGGATGATGACTTATCTCCTACACAGGTCGGGCCGTCCAGGCGTTGAGCCCATGGAGTTTTTTTTGTTTATCTCGACATCATCGCATGTGGGTGTTGAGGTGCACTCTGTACCTCCTCCCTCCTGGGTGCCTTCCCCCCTCCGGGTGGTATGTGGTCATTTTTGATTTTTATAGTTAGTTTAATTAGTTAATATAGTTTAAAATTGCTTGTCTATTGTGCATTTATGTGACGGTGTGGTGCTTTGTGGCTTTTGAAAGTATCCACTGTCTGTTCCAGCTGGGCCCTTCAAGCTTGTCTCGTGTATGTGTTTGCAGCTTGGGGTCCTGACTCACATATGCCACTCCTGCTTCCCCTATCCATGGGCTCGCAAGGATGGCTCGGTGTTACAACCGTTTACACAAGGGCATTGGACTTTTGTCATATCTGTAGGCTGTCTGCTGCTGTACTACATGTGTTAACACCCCTAGTGGGGATTTTGTATGCTTTCTCTACAGCATGTATGCAATCAATTTTGGTGAGTAGATTATTGATATGTCCATTTATTGATGTTGATGTATGTTCTTGTCTTGCCTGTATATATGCTTGATGCACTTCATGCTGTGGACAGTAGCCTGCACCCTTTGGCTGGCAAAGTCAGACTGATGGTCGGAGGAGGTCGGATGTAGGTCTCAGACATGGCCCAGTGACAACCAGCATGAAGACACACACACAGGAACATTTTCTGCCTTATTAAAGGCTTTTATGCCCTTTCTGCAGGAAATTGAGCCTCCAGACTGCCTTTCCCAGCAGACACGGGGCCAAGAACTACAAAAACCTGGCCACTTTGGGTGATGCACACGAGCGCGTGCGTGCACAAGCAGAAGTACGGGGCTTGTGCTCAGACGTCCGACAGAAGCAGACATGTTTCCAGGAGCTCTAAGCAAGGTGAGCAGCACGAGGGGCCACACCCCAGACAACCTTCCTCCAGGCCCCTCACACATGCATGCTAAGTAGCGCCAGTGCTGGGGAGCTTGGCCAGGCATTGGGGAAGATGCGCACAGTACAGCTAAGCAGCATTGAGGACCAAATGGCTAGTAGCTTTCAAAGTTTTCAGGGGCACACACACGGGGCGTCGCCCATATCCTCGAGTCCCACCTGCTCCATAGAAATTAAGTTATTAGAGCAGTAGTGTTCCTAGCCAGAAACTAATTCAGTGCATGGGGGGCACCCAGCAACGCACAGACTTGAGTGCAGTGCATATAATTTGCATATGCAAATTGCCACATGCACTACCTATGGAAATTCGCAGCTGCCAGAACACGACTTGTCTTGAAGTTGCACCTCTCCACATGCGTCTAGCAGCTCACCCAAGGACCATTGTATCATATGTGATCCTTGACACATTGCTCTTCCATGTATCGCGGGGCCACATGCGGCTGCCTTACTGCATTGACAGTGTATGATCCATCATGGGGGCAAGCAAAAGTATACGAACAAAGCAGCAGACAAGAGTGTTTCTTTGGGGAGGAGTCACTAAGTTTGAGGCATGAATGGTGTTGTGTGTGTGGTGAAAACACACACAGAATAGTAACTTACATTCTCTTTGTAGCATTGAACTGCTCCTGTTACCGGACCTGAGAGTGCGCAGGCAGGAGGCCAGCACTCACCCCAGAGATAAGTCTCTCTTTGGCTTGCATTTGACCCATTTTGTACAATGTGCATGAAGAACATGGTTTCTCTGATTGAGTATGTGTTATTGTCAATAGTTGTATTTTGTCATTGGCCTACTTTCCCTTGCCCATCTACCTCCCCTCTCCTGGCCCTCTTTCTGGTCATCCTGAATACCAATGCCTATCCAAAGAACAGATCCCTAACCCTCTTTCCCCCCCAGGGTCTCAGAGGCCTGTGTAAGTTTTACCTTGCAGGTGCCCAGACCGCGGTGGGGGTGGTTGGTTTGTGCCACTCCTGCGCCTGGAGACTGGAGCTGTGACACTACCCATCAGTTGTTGCATCCTCATTGATTATTGTGTACTGAAAATGCTACCCATCCTGTTGAACAATTGTTGAACTGTGCTACCTGGGTTGTCCTTCTATCATTCTGCTTGGACTTGTAGTTGGCAATTTTCAGTAACTTCTATTCATCTACTGGAGACTCTTCCAGGTTTTTTTAGTGGCTACAGGCTTCTTCCCTGGTTTGGGGGTTTGGCTCCTTGGAGTTCTCTGCGATTTGGTATTTTTACCAGTCAAGTTGGCCTCTGAGGGGGCTGGACCCTATTTACACGCAAGATAGAACATGGAAACCAAGGGGTAGGGGATCCTGAAGCCAGGTAGACTAGAAGGAAGAAGGCAACGGACCCCAGACACAGTTCTTCAGAAGGTCATGGTGATGTGTCAATGAGGGAGGGTCTTTTGTTGTGGGACAGTGCGCTTGGGCTACAGTGTTTGGGCACTCTCTGACATTCTAATTGTGGGGTACTATGTGCATGATGTGTACTGCTGGTCAATGGCTGTTCCTGTGTTGTGTTTACTTTTCAGGTGTCGGGATTGTTGTGGTTTGACATGCTGGGGTGTACACATGGGCAATGTTCACATGTGATGTGTACAGGACACTGAGGGTCACTTGATTTCACATGCATGTATTGAGTGCATGTGCCTACTGACACACACACACACTTACACAATGCTCCACCACACATACAACCACCCTTCCATGCCCACACATGCACACAGATTGCCTTCTCTGGCATGCTGTGTCCCTCCAGCGCATGATCGCTTACCATTTGGGGATCGTGTACATGCGTCAGTAGGTTATTTTTGTTGCTTGTCCTTTTTATATGATGCTCAAGGTGTATCTCCAAAACAATGGCTGCTCACTGTGCTGTGTGCTGAGCTGTGTGTTGCAGGAGACACATACAGCACATGGGTTAGGGATTAGCGAATTTGGCTTGGCCAATGTGCATGACAACAGGCATTCAGTGTTTTGTTGATGATACCACTGGTGGCATGCATTTGTGTATGACTTTGTATGTGTGAGAGGTTGTTGGTCAGTCATTTCATCTGATTCCATGTCAGGTGTGATTGTCTCGGCCCTCTTTCCATTTATCACTGTCACATCGTATCTAATTGGTCATGTGTTGGGCTTTTGCTGTTGCATGCCATGTCATGGTGTGGCTGACAAGGGTGATGGGGGTTGGGAGGGTTTGGGTGACATACCAGTGATTGTCATGGCCTGTTTTGCAGGGAGGTGGTGTGGTACACACCTTGCATGTGTTCCTTTTGGTCACACAGGATTGGTTATGTTTAAGTAGCTAGGGATGCACACAATGTAGCACTTCCATGGCAACATTCTCAGGGTGGTGAGGTTGTGACAGTTGACAGTCTTTTTGTCATCATCGATTGTCAACTGGTATGTGCCAGGCCTGTGTGCACTCTCCGCAGGGGTCGGAGTTTAGGTGAAATATGTGGCCACAAGCTGGGTCCGGGCTGCCTCGCCACGTGCCCTTTCCCCTCCCATGGGCAGTGCCTGTGCCTGTGGTTGGGGATGTGGGGGCACCACCATGTCCACCGGTACGTACCGCCGTGTTGCAACATTGTGCAGGACACATTCTGACACAATGATCCTGCCCACTACTGGGGGTGCATATAGTAGCTGGCCGCCAGAGCGGTCAAGGGAGCGGAAGCGTGACTTGAGCACTCCGAATGTGCGCTCCACTATGCCTCTGGTTGCAACATGGGCAGCATTGTATCTTACCTGGGGTGGTGTGGTGGGGTTCCGTATTGGTATCATCATGTGGTTGCTCAGAGGGTAGGCACTGTCCCCTGGGGAGGTGATAATGGTTGTGATTAGTTGGGTTTGTGTATTTGTCTGAGTGTGACATGCATGCATGTGCACAGGCATTTGTACTCACCTAGGAGCCATGTGTCACCATGCTTCCCAGCTTCCAGGGCCCTGCTCAGGGTGGACATTCTGTATATGAAACTGTCATGGGTAGACCCAGGGTAGTTTGCAGACAGAGGTGATGATTCCCTTGGCATTGCGTACAACCTGCACTTTGATGGAATGCCAGTGCTTGCGGTTTCGATAGATGTGCTCAGTGGCCCTAGGTGGATGTAGGGCCACATGAGTGCAATCTATGGCAACGAGCACTTTGGGGAAGTGTGCCACCCTGTAAAAGTCCTGGACCACGGCCTGCCTTTCTGCGGGTGTTCTGGGCATGTATATGGGCCTGCGGACTGAGGGGCGCGCAGTCATTATTGCCAACACCTGGTGTAGGCAGCGTGACTGCGTGGCCTGTGAGATACCCCCAACTATGGCAGTTGTATGGTGAAATTACCCAGTGGCCAAAAAATGCAGGACATTGAGCACCTTCTCCAAGGGGCTCAATGCTTGGGAGCACAGGGTGGGTGATGTAAGGTCATCTTCCCACTCCCTGACCAGGTCTAGGATGATACGAGGTGGAAACCTATACCTGCCATAGACCTGGTCGTCAGGCATCCCAAAAAGGCTGGTCTGGGGCAAAATAATGCGGGGCCTGGCTATTCTCCTCCTCCTCTGGTGTCCCACGATCAGTGCTGCGACAAATGGGGCATTCATCATAGCTGTATATACGTGTTTGTTGTTTGCGCACATTTTTATACTGCGCGGGGATGCTTCCGCCTGCCTTCGTGTGGCAGACGTGTTGACGCCTGTGCGCATATTTTGGCATGCGCGGGTTTCCCGTATTCGATTCCATGAATATGTGTAGTTCACATGCGTTTGGGCGTTCCATGTATTTCCCGGCATTACTTCCCCAGTTACGCCCTCATTTTCACACGTTGTAGCCCATTCCGAGTGTTCCGCCCCATGTTCTTCCCCTTTTTGGTGTGTGCGCTACACGTTGTGCGCTTTAGCTGTGGGCGTCCGCGCACAGCGTTCGGGATGTTGCAATGACATGTGTGCCCGTGTGCGCCACCCGGGGATTTGGCGCACGTCCCTGGGTAAACACGCGCAGGGCCTTCCATGAATTGCACGCGTGCGCTTGCGTTTTCACAGTACCTGGCTCAATTTTGAATTAATAAAGATTAAGTAAACAAATCGTACTTGCAACCCACAGTGCTTCTTGTCCCAGAGAGTGGGTGCATGATTGTTATGTACAGGGTTGTATTTCCCAGGGCGTTTACACAACCTAAAATTAATCCAAATTGTGTGTGTCTTGTTTAGGGTGGGTTGGAGAATTGGGGTGGTGCCAAATTAAATTAATTCAATATTCAACAGAAGTTAGGTAGACAAAATCAATGCAGGCCCCATCATGGGATGGATTCTGCTCTACTCCATAATTGGGAAAATAGCCTCCCTGATGACGTGGTCACAACCTTGATGATATTTCTTGATCTTACATCCTTTAATAGAGTGAATTTTAAGATCCTTAAGATCTCATTGTCTCAAGTCATGAGAGTATGCCCAGCAGCTCTTCATGAGTCTTCATCATTCCTGTGGGGGAGGTAGTCTACTGTGGTATTGGGGAACTTTCCTTCCTCTTTCAAGGTGATTGATTTGATTTCTCAATCTGCCCCTTTCTTCAACCGATCTTCTCTTTTGTTTTTGTTTGCCATTCCTAAGTACAAAATAAATATGCCTGTCTGTCTATCAGAGGTGCACTGGGTCAGCTTGAAGCCCTGGGGCACTGCCTACAAGACATAGAGAAGTAGAGGAGTGGAGGAGAGCCAGTTGGATCCTGCTCAATGTGACTAATTCAGAAATCATGTACCTGGGCAGCTTGACCATCTTGCATCATCTTACCTGAAGAGTAGATTTGCCAGCATTATTCCTACCCTCAAAATGACCCCAAATCCATCATAAAAAGACATTAACTTTCATCAGGTGCTTTGGCTGTGGTTTACTAGAGAGCTATTTTTTCCAAAATGCCATCCTGGTGAACTGTTCAAGTGTGATGGATGTCTCGTCTGCCCATATTTTGTCTTCAGAGTCCTCACCTATCGCGATCTTCTGTTATGCATGCAACACCGACATACCCTTCTTCACATCATGGTTCATAGGTTGCACCCTAGGACATAGTTAAAACATACTATTACTTTAATGTACGCAAACAATGCATATCATTACGGCACAAAATCCAAGGTTGTGTTTCTTCCCCCTAAGGGTAAAACACCACTGCCCTTTTGCACCAGGACCCTACCATCAATGAGACGTTAACACATATTTTACATGACTTCTCTACTGAGAAGGAACATGGTTCAGATTACCTATTGTATGGCATTTCTCCCACTCAGGACGTTCTACAACCACGTCTTAGCTCACTGACCCTTCACAAAGGAGCAATATCCATTTGCATATCAGTCTGGTACTACCCACAAGGGCAGTCCAGCATGAAAATGCTACGAAATTCTCCTCTTCACAAGAGTACTATCATCAACCCAGGAAACGTTTTTCGTCCTTTTAGAGCCTCCTCAGTGAGGTGAAGCTGAGCTGCTCTAAGGCGCAGTGAGCTAGGGATTCACGTTTGGGATCTACACCAGTGACCTAGCTTGAAATGCCACATTTTACAAAATGTACAAGCTTATGGGAGCCCCTCTACTGTGAACGAACACGGTTCAAATAATCTATTCTATGGAATCTCTTCCACTCAGGATTCTCCACAACCACGTTTTAGCTCACGGCACCCTCCGCAGAGGAGACATATCCATTTGCATATCAGTCTGGTGCCTCCCACAAGGGCAATCCAGGACCGAAATACTACACAATTTGCCTCTGAAAAAGAGTACCACCAGCAACCCCAAAAGCGTGTTTTGGAATTGTTGGGTCACCTCAGTGAGATGACGCTGAGCATCTCTGAGGAACAGTGAGCAAGGGCTCCATGTCAAACTTTACACAAGTCTGGTAGCCCCTCTCCGGAGAACGAATATGGTTGCAGACGCTCCTGAGTCGGAACCTACTCAGAGAGCAGGTTATTTGGCTGTGTTAGTTCTCAATAAAGGGGCTCCCACACCCACACAATATGTGTGTTTGGTTGGTGATAAAGGTTTCCTTGAACAGGTGACAATTGAAGTTTACAGAGGCTATGGGTCATGTCATAAGGGTGGCCTGAGTCCAAGGCAGATGCCAACCTCCAACTGATGGTAAATTGAGAGGGGACAAGATGTACATTTTACCCCTGCCATGCCTTAATCTAAAACAACCAAAACGTCTGGCTCATGCTGCAGTCTGCTATTTCATACCCAAAGCTTGCCAACCATGATAAAGTATTTCACAACTTTTATCCAGTGAATAAGGACAGCAGATATTGGAGGTGGGACACATATTCACATGTCTCAAACAGGCACCTAAAAGTACAGCAAAAGAAAGGGAATGCCACTGTAGTGTACAGAACCTCACAAAAACCACACAATACATATGTCTTTAAATATACAAGTACACTGAACATTAAAGTGCTGCAGCCCCACTGCCGGCAGTATATTTTACAAAATCCCCACACAACCTCACAGTACTTACTTGTCCTGATGCTTAATTAGCCTCCTCTGTGAGTGTTCCTTCTTCCTGTTACATGGAACAGGGAAGGCATGGCAGATTGCATGAGGGAAATCCTGAGAGGTACGGTCCATTGCTAGATTTCTATTATTGAATAGCCGGTGCGGAAAAGCTCCTTCAGCTTAGCACTACTATGTGCCCACGAGTTGGAAGGGGGAAAGAGTCAATGGGCCTCATTACCAGTTTGGCGGTAAGAAACAGCAATTACCGGCATTCCGGTACTGGCGTGTCCGTGTTGCCCTGCACCTGTAATGAACGGGAGATCACTTGTCCGCGTGCATGCGTTTACCGGCATGCCAGTAACAGCAGCACCGCCATGCCTGTAAGGTCCATACCGCCCCCGATAGCGGCTTCATCGAATGCGCAGAGACCTCCACCGGCATCGCAGAATCCGCTATGAATGGCACCGTTCACACCGGCATCGCTAATACCGGTACCGGCTTTGTCGCCACCGGAAGCAACATCACCGTGCCGGAAAGGGAAATGCTCCAGTGGCCATCTTGAAAAACACAATCCATTGCAATCCCTTGCCTAGAGGACCTGGAATTGGAAACTGTGAACCCTGCCTGCCAGAGAATGACTCAAACCACCCGCAAAGGTACACCTTGTCAGCGCAAACCACGGTTTAGTGACGACAAGCTAAACATGCTTGCAGACACCCTGGTTCAGCATGCAGATGTGGTGTTCCCACAGACCTGCGCTGTGCTGCACAAATGCAGAAGAAACACATCTGGGAGTAGGTGGCACAGTAGGTGACTGCAGTGGGGACAACCCCACGCAGTGTAAAGGACTGTCGCAAAAGTTGGGATGATCTGTGGCTGCCGCAACATACTATCAGCCAACCATATACAGGCCCAGGCAACAGGTGGCGGACCATACTCGCCCATCAAGCTAGCACGGTGGGAAGAAACATGCAGCTCTGTGATTCACATGGAGGCCATCGAAGGGGTTGGGCATGCTGTGCCGGGAGTTCCATCATCGTCTGATGAATGTGAGTGACCGTTAGCACAATACAAAAGTGAACACACACACAACACCCCAAACACAGTGGTGGAGTCCAAATGGCAAGTAGATCGCCCATCACCTCCCACCTAAAGTCTGCCCCAACAGAAATGCCACATGCCTGTCACTGAAACACACAACCAACCCCACTGACACAAACCACATGATTCCCCAATTGCAAACACAAGCATCATCTGCATGCGGACACACGCATGCATCACCATAGATATGCAGGCCTCACCACTGGGACATCTCATTGCATGGTGCAGACATCTCCACCACCGAGTGCACACCTGAGTCCCAGCCACAAAGCACATGGCACGAAGACCCTGTGGCATGCCTACCACAAACAATCCACGACACATCCATAGGCCACCCAACAGACAGCATGTACAATATGGCTGCGCTAGAAGGATGCACAGACACTGCATCCCACCCCAACTCCTGTAAGCACCATGTCCGTCCCTCCAACATGCACATGGCAATGCACAGGACCCAAAATGTACAGACATCAATTATGTAGGATGTTCCATCACCCATTACTCATGCCCTGCCTCTCCATCCCCCAGAGGCACAGGATCAGACAGCGATGCCAGGTCCACCACAAAAACCAAGGCAACACCAGCACGCA
Source organism: Ambystoma mexicanum (assembly GCF_040938575.1). Classification (NCBI taxonomy): domain Eukaryota; kingdom Metazoa; phylum Chordata; class Amphibia; order Caudata; family Ambystomatidae; genus Ambystoma; species Ambystoma mexicanum. The sequence goes on along the minus strand of NC_090930.1, from coordinate 1,101,673,772 downwards.
GGAGCAGAGGGAATGATGACGGCACCAGGCCACCCACGTCAAGGGCTGGCGCGAGGCAAACCACCACCCCCACGCCACAGCAGCCCGGCAAACAGGTCCCACAGGCAGGACCTGAGGAGCAGCCAGCTTCGACACCTGGCAATGTGCCCCAGCCAGGGAAAACTGGTGTCATCATGGCACGCATGCCACAAGGCACACCGGCCCCAAAGGCCACAGACAAGACAATCCCTGCCCACTGTAGCCACCTCATGTGGACTAGGAGGGTTCACCAGCAGGCAGAGATGCTGATGGGCCGCCGTCAGCGGCCACAAGTGACCCAGGGGAGGTGGCCCAATCTGCCCTACATAGCACAGAGGAGGACGGCCAACAGGACGAGGCTGACACAGCAGGCCAATGCATGTCAGAGGACATTGAGCAAACACCATCCCTGCCGCCCACACCACAGCACTCCCTGGGACATGGGTCTGGTGGTCGCAGCTCCGGGCACGAGATGCCTGGAGATGTATTCAGCCCTCAAAGGAGTCCCACTCCACCTCCCGTGCAACCACTAGCTGTAAACAACATACGGGACCTAGAGGGTTGCATGATCGCATGTAGGAGCGCCAGCAGGACACGCACAATATTGTGCGACAATACCTGGCAGAAGGAGAGGCGACACGCGAGGCCCACCGTGACAACAACCAGGTACTCACCTGTGCTATGTACCGCTTGGCCAGGTGGGTGCGCGAGGGCATGGAATCTGTGACGCAGGCGCTCACACAGTGGGCTGCCACCATGGCCCAACGTCATGCTGCACTGTACGAGCCACAACCCTCATCATCGACGAGCACTACCCGGGTAAGCTCGACTCAGACGAGCCCGGTGCATAGGTCACTACACAGCATGTGCCGGCCAGAGGAGCAACAGCCTCCACCCAAAAGGGGCTGTCAGTAGCCGGACATACATGCAGGAGGGAGTCTGGTTGGACTTGTATTGGGTGTAGGCACGTGGTGTGTGGGGGAGTTTAGGGTGGTGGGTGGGGGTCGTGGGTGTGTGGGGGAGTTGAGGGATGGGGTGGAGGGCGCAGGTCGTGGGTGTGTGGGGGAGTTGAGGGATGGGGTGGAGGGAGGGGGGCACTTTGTAGAACAACAAAGGTGTTTGGTGCACATTCATACATGTTTTTTGTACATAGTTCACATTTCCTTAATACAACTGGTGTGCACATGAAGAACTCATGACTGGACATTGATCATTGAGTGTGTGTCAATTTATTTGTCAACAGTGCCCAGTGTCCAACATTCAAAGTGCCATGTGTTACCCAGTACATTCATAATATTGTACAATCAAAGATTGTCGTACATCACGTCTTTCAGGCACATTCTGCTGTGGCCGATATGCAGTATCTTCCCCATCATCCACCTCATCTTCCGGAGGATTTACTTCCATGTCAGGTGGCAGGGGTACATTGCGCTGGATGCACATGTTGTGCAGCATGGCACATGCCAATACTATCTTCCCCACCTCTTCAGGGCCTTATATGAGTGCCCCACCAGACCTGCTGAGGCAGCGAAACCGTTCCTTCAACAGCCTAAATGTCTGCTCAATCATCACACGAGTGCGTGCATGCACACAATTGTAGTCCTCTACATACCTGGTGACTGGATGCCTGACAGAGGTGAGGAGTCACGGCTTCAGGGGATACCCAGCATCACCTGTATTGGAGCAATTGTAATTTTCATTGTGTGGGTTTTTGGCATTCATTGTATACACTGGTGTACATTGTTCGTGGTCAGATGCAAGAGATCTTCACTGCCAGCTATTAGAGCAACACTCAGGTCGGTGCACTCGATGTTGGTCCACAGTAGGGGAGCATGGGTAACGTACAGGGCGTAGGGACCTTGACACCCAATACAGCACTCACATTGATGATGTCAGTAATCCCATGATGTGCTCACATGTGATGACTGTGTTGCAGTGGTATGCATGTAGGGCACTGGATGATGGTTTTCCCTGATGTGCAAGATGATACACGTTGTTTTGCCAATCATGCTTCCATATACATGATGACGCCATGTGCATGTCCGTTATTGCCTTTACCCATGTGACCATGGCACAATGTGGTTGTTAGTATGGTCCGCCAATGTATGGATACGTTCCTTGCATGTGGCTTGGTTTCGACTGGCATGCTGGTATTTAAGTGCTGTGGATTGTTACAGCACAAGTCGCACACATGTTGGTGATGTTCACTGCTTGCAGTGTTCCATTTTCAAAACCTTGTGCATGGTATTTTTGAATTTGCCTTCATGTGCACATGTTGGGATGGTGTTATGTGGTGTTACTGTCGGGGAGGGGCAGTGATAGGGGTTTCCATGAGAGGCATTTTGTCTTTCCTAGTCATGGATGCATGCCCTGTAAGGATCTTTGATACGCTCATGTGTATTTGGCTTAGTGACTGCAGGATGGTGCATTGTGGTACCTGTGGCTGCGGTCTGATGATGTCCAGTGGAAACGTGCAGAGGTGGGTGCTGATTTGTATCTGACACTTGCACAATGAGGCACAGCCATGGTACGTCTGCATCCATTGTCAGTGTCATGCATCAAGTCGGAATGCACAAGGGCAAAGTGTTTGGCACCAAGGACAGTGTCCAGACACCCAAATACACCCCATTGCCAGGTAAGCAGACAGGTTGCATATGCATGTCACACCCCCCCCTTCATAACATCCCCATGGCCCTGTGATCAGACTTAGCCAGCAGCCAGGCACGTTGTGCAGCATGTCGTTCCATGTAGTGGGGAAGCAGGGAGTTCCGCAGCACCATTGCATCATGTTGCTTGCGTCACACACCATCTGCACATTTATGGAGTGGTACAGTTTGCCTGCCAGTGCATGGAATGCAATTTTTGTGTCATTCAACTCCTGTGCTGTCCGTGGTAAGGATATGTAGGCCCTTGTGTGCTTTAGGAGTGCATCCAGCACTTGCTTTAGCACACCAGTGAAACATGGTTGCGAGATGCCATGCAGCTGCCCCACTGTGTGCTGGTAGGTGCCTGTGGCCAGGAAGTGGAGCACCCACACCACCTTCAGCAGAGGGGGGGTGGTGGTTCGAATGTTGATCAGGCTGACCAAGTCCTCATGTATTAGGTCCACAATGGTGGTGATTGTGTTCCTGTCCGAATGGACTGGCCCTAATGCGAGGGAATGGTGGCTGCCTGCAGGGAATCTCTGCCTGCACTGGTGGTCATTGCTGGGCCAGTCTCACCATCCTTCTCCTCCTGCGTCTCCTCTGTAATCCCTGGATTACTGCCTGTTCAAGGAGTAGCAGTGCAGGCCTGCCCTCCAGCTCTTGTGTCGCAACTGCAAATGGAATCATTTTGGTCTTGGAAGGGGTGTGGTGTGTGGGTGTGCTCCTTTTGTGCTGGGCCATGCTCCATTGTCTCCACCTGTGCTGATTTTGTGCACCTGTGGCAGTTGGGAACACAGAAGATTGCCATTAACGGGTGATCCGCAATGCCAGCGTTAGCGGCATTCTGGTGACCCTTCTTACCGGCATCTGGATGCTGGTATTTTCATGTCCGTGTGACTCGTAATGTCGTCTTCCTTGTGCAATGCTGGTGTTACTGGCACGGCAGGTGTGCGTCCGCGCGCAGGCCGGTACGAGGGTGCACGGTCACAGCAGGTCCCTGTCGATGCCGGTGTGACCGGCATTGCAGATCATAATGGCCTGGTCTGGTAATGGATGCCTGTATTGCCTTACCGGTATCGTTATTACCGGAGCGCCAACCTTGTAATGAGGCCCAACGTATGGTCATCTTCAAATTTGGGTCGTTTAAAGAGGGCGGGATAAAGAGGGGAAAGGGTGCACATGACATCCCATAATCTGAAGATTGTTTCATAAACATGGATAACAGCCATCAATGTTTTCTGCCTTCATCAGTGTCAATTGGCCTTTGAATACTGAGTAGATAGAAAGTTTCCCTCTGAAAAGGCTCAAACACCTTGAAAGAAGCCAAAGCTGTTACCCTGTTGAATACAGCCATAAAAACCTGGCACTTTAGTCAGGACATATTGGCCTTTGCATACCGAGCAGGCAGAAATGTTCCACCCAAAAAGGTGCTATCAGGTGTTTAACACAGGATTCCATATCAGCGGGGCACCTCAGCCAACAAAAACCTCAACTAGCTCCCAAGGCTGCCCCCTTTACCAAGTTGAACATTCATATCTCAGCAGAACCTGCTGCATGAGCATGAAGCATTTATAAGCGTACTGTACACCTGTAACTTGAAACACAGCCCTGGAAAAGCCATGCCCTGCCATCACATAACTGTAAACAGTTACAGTCGGGCCTTGGAAGAGTTATTCCGCATACCAATGCAATGGCAGTTGCTGAGTAATATCTGTTCTCTACTACAGCCATCTGAGTAATATCTGTTCTCTACTAGAGCCATCTGAAGAGGCCACCCTTTTTGCTAAACTGTATTTTTCATCACTCATTGAGGTGCTGCCACTGGTGTACTTGCAGAAGTGTGAACTGTCCAACATTCCTTTTTCACAATCTGCTGGTAACCTTGATGTCATTTGTGACTCAACACTTTCAAACACTTATTTCCAATAAAGCTCGCTCTTGTCCAATACAGCTCTGCAACGTTAGCAACGCCTGCGCTTTTCTCTCCCTACATTCTATCAAACTTCTTATTTCTACATTGGTCTTTTCCTGCGTTGACTATTGCTCTGCTCTACTAATAGGCCTCCAGTCCTAGCAACAGGCTTTCCCGCACCCTATTTTTAACTCTGCCATTCACACTCTGTTTCCTCGTTCTGCTCGCGCTTCTATTTCCACCTCTCATCATTCCATCTCCTTGCCTCCATTTTAATCTTGTCTTCTTATTCATTTTCTCTGGATTTATTTATTTATGTATTTATTGGTCACTTATTAGGCGCTTATGCAATTAGCAAAACTGTTTCAAAGCGCCCACAGGGCAAACAGGGTGCGGACAGGGGAAGGTAGACAATGAATTACAGCAAGGATAAATACTTGCATTAATAGTACAAACAAATAATGAGAATAAAGGGAAGGGAGGACGAACCTACTGTGCCTTGTGAGCGTTCAGAACGTGCAAGTGCAGAGGGGTAGGGGTGAGGGACAAGATGCTTGGATGTCTCGGGAGGATAGCTCAGCGGCAACGTGCTCACTTTGGAAGCAAGACGACACAGAGCAACACTGGTTCGATCCCCGGGTCCGGGCTTAGAAACCTCTGAGTATTAAGTGCGTTATAAATATCAGATCATATTATATCATACTCATGGAGAAGTGCTCAGGGTAAGTGCGAGAGGAGAAGAAGAATGTAAGTGCAATCACAGATGAGTGGGTGAGCCAAGTAAGTGCAGTAGAAACACAGCGGCTGGGATGAGAGATGTGGGGGGTCAGGGCCCCAGGGACACAAAAGGGCCCTGCACATCGATCATGCTGCTGTAAGATTAGCAGGGAAGGGAGAAGGGGAAGGAGAAGGATGAGGTAAAGAGAAAGGTCTTGAGGCTTTTTCGGAACTTAAGGAGGTCATGTTCAAAATGCAGAGTGAGAGGAAGGCTGTTCCACAGGAGGGAGCCAGCAGAGGAAAATGATCGCCCACCAGCTCTCTGTTTAGCAAAATGCTTAAAATGCGGAGAGTTGGTGCCAGAGGAATGGAGGAGTCAAGAAGGAGAGTATTTGGTCAGGAAGCGTTGAAGTTAGAGAGGTCCCCGGCCCTAGATAGCCTTGTGTATGATACAGAGGGATTTGAATTTAGTCTGTGGTGAGACCGGGAGCCAGTGAAGGCTGTGAAGGGCAGGATAGAAGTGGTCCCTGGGCTTGAAGCCAAGGATAATTGTTGCTGCCCTATTCTAGGTTAGCTGGAGGGGTCGCAGGGTGGAGGAAGGAAGGAAGTATTTAAATGTATGGTCTGTGTCCTTATCTTTTTTCTCTCTTTTTATTTGTCAGTTCCTAAATCCCCTTGCAACAATATTGATTCTGTTTTTTCTTTCTACTTTCACCCAAACACTGGAGCGTGCTACCCCTTCCTATTTAATCTTCTTACCGACTCTATTTTCCATTCTCCACTTGAAGCTCATCTGCTTTCTTTGCACTTGCAATTTATTTTCGACTCATTGTATTGTTTTTCCTCATTAGTTTGTAGGAAACACTTATAATATCACATGATTTGGCATAATTAGCTGCCAAGAAAACGGTTTAGGTCTACTTGATCAAACATTTTTGGCCTTTTCAAATTTGACAACATTTTTTGGGCTCCTTTTTTTGTTCTAAAATGTGGAGGGAGACCCCCGTCCCCTCCCACTTCCCCCCACCCTAGCCTATTACCTTACCCCACCCCATAATTATTCCGCGGCCCACGGTTGTTGGCGTGTAGTTATGGGTAAGTTGCTAAACCCATAGGAACAGCACTTTTTTGGTGGGTTATAACTTGCTCCCCCGGACGAATCTTCATCAAACTTTGCAAAAATGTATATGGCCCACTTGGATTTAAAAAAAAAATAGTTTGGTGAGGTTTGGTCAAGGTGGGGGGGGCAAATTTATAGGGGGGGTCCCAAAATTTATTTTGTTCCCATAGACATAATGGGAAAAAATTTCTCTCGCACCTAGAGCCCAAACCGCTGGACGGATTTTCACCAGATTTGCGGCAGGAGAGGCGGCTTGGTCCCGAAAGCGTGCTTTTGATAATTTGGTGTAAATCTGTCCAGTAGTTTTTATTTTTAACGAACAAAACGTAAGGCGAAAATATTAGTGATATCTATGTCCACTCTGCGGACACACTTCCCTGTTCGCTCAGCGGACAGGACACTGATTGGATAATCGGCTTGCGTCATGTCCGCGGACACGCAACGTGTTGCTTAATTGGCTGGGATGAGGCGTGAGGTGCGTCAAATTGTGTCGATGCGCCCGCCATACTGGATGCGTGGACATGGGCTGGAAGTGAGCATAAATCCAATTTTGGGGAGTGTGTTGGTGTGTATGAGTGCTTGGAGAGGGTGGGGGAGCAAGAGATGGGTCAAAGGCTATATTTGTTTAGGTGGGAGAAGGCCGTGGTGTGTTTGCGATGGCGCGGTCACCGCGGTTGTCCGCGGACATACGAACACTCGGACATACTAACACTTGGTGCACTACTAGCTATTTTACTTCAATATGATGTTGGTTTTGGGTCGTTAAAAGAGCATTGCATGAAGAGGGTATGTATTGAAGAGTTTGTACGTTGGTTGTAATTATTTTTTAGAATGTTAATTGAAGTGGGTAGTTTTGAGGTGGATGTATTATGTTTTTGGGTTGTGGTCATTTGGTAGGTGTTTGTTTCTATGGGTGTGTTATGCTGTGGTGGTTTTTGCCAGGGCCTAGAGTCTTGGGTGCAAGGCCGAAGGCCACAACCACTGCAGCATAACTCTACAATGCTACCAAACATTTTGATTGTGTTATGTGGGCTGCTTAAGGGATATGTTTTCAAAAATGTGAGTACTGATTTCTGTGGTGCTTGGAGATGGGAGAGTCTGAAATAAAGTAAGGGTTGCAAGGAAGGACCTGGTGTAGACTGAAGGGTATGGGGGATATGTTGTTTACAACACTGTACATAGTTTTAGATTATTTGATAGATATGACTGCACCTGTGCATAGTTGAATGCTGTTGTGAAATCTAGAACGGAATGGTCAACCAGCTGGAATGAGAGAGCTGTCTAGATTGGAAGAACAGTTGTAGAGGCAGTGGTGTTGTTTCAGCTTGGAGCCTTTGAAATGATATTGGCTATCTGTCTGCATAAATAAAGATGCATGTACTCATCCTGGCTGGGTGTAATTTTATAATACACAAGAAAGCCTTTTTCCATAATTATACTGTTATTTCTCCCATCTTTTAACATGAAATGACACTTTGATAGATAGCTGTGTGTGTTGTGTCTGATTACTAATATAGTCATTTGTAAAGGAAGTTGAAATGATAGAATGTATATGAAATATGCAGAATGTATAGAAAGGAAATTGTATATACATCTTATGCACTATAATGCATTAAATGCTATCATGGTTGTAATGTGGTTAAATACGTGGCAGTGGTTACAGAAATGATAGAATGAATGAAGAATAACAGTTTGCAGATTGGAGTTAATAATATGGGTAAATAAAAATTTAGAGAGCAGACAACTTTGCAAGTGACAATTGATCATTGCAGATGGGAGAAATGATAGTAAGATTGTTTTACAGGTTGCACAGGGTAAGTGGCAGTTACTCTGTTTATATGCATTTATAGAAGAGATGTACATGTACCATACATGCCAATCCTCCCGATTTCGGCGGGAGACTCCCAATTTTTCCATGAAAAATATTGTTATTTTTTTCACGTTCTCCCGCCGAAAATACATCTGTGCCCAATGTATTCTTATAACGCAAGTGTTGCCTCCCGATTTTTCAGAGGAAATGTCCCTTCCATGTGGGTCGGAAAGGTTGGCATGTATGATGTACTGTTGAAAAAATATTCATACCTGTACTTTGTGTTCATGCATGTGGATGTGCATGAATCTGCACGTAGAAATGTTGGAGAGTTTACTAGTAGTTGCTGTAGGTGCTTTGCAGTTACAGCGCAATTGTACTCGGAGTGATCAACAGTATATCTAAAGTGCTGAATTGTGATGATGGAGTTAGATGTAGAGGTCTTGCATGTGATTGGTGGATGGTTGTGTGACTGCTTAACAGTAGCCAATGAGGGAATGGTGCAAAGAGTAAAGTGGACAGGGTAGAAGGGCTGCCCCAGTGTTACTTACACGCCCCTCGGACAGCGCGGCGGTTCACAGACAGGACATGCACATCCGGGGCTTCCGAGCATGGAAGGGGAGTGTATTTTGAGGATTAGCCAATCAGGTGTTGAGGTTCTGTTTCGTATTGAGAGAGGCTGTGTGTAGTCAAGATGGCGGAGGTGGAGAAAGTCAGGGTGGTGGTGCTTGGAGATATATTTGTGAATGGTTTGGAGCAGTATGCAAAATGTAGGAATGTGGGAAACAATTTTTATGTAAAAGGAGTGGAGGTGGTGTGGAGCACTGTGCCTGGTTTCAATTTGCAGGCAATGGTAGAAGTTTACCAAGATATGGCTAGGGTTAACAGTCCACACACATGTGGTTGTCCTGCACTGTGGTACTTTGCATTTGGGCTATTTCAGTGCACCTACTTTGTTAAAAGATCTAGAAAACTTGGTTCAGGCAGTAATGAAACTACTTCCAAATGCCAAGCTAATTTGTTCTGGTTTGGTACATAGAGCAATATGGGACAATAGTTCTGTTTTTTGTCCTCAGCAAAATATTGGTAGGTGTTTAATCAACTGATTCATGTTTGCTTTTATGCTTAGAGCGGGCATGCTCTTTTGCAACAATGACAACATTGACTCTGGTAATGTTGATTACTTTAAAGAATGACTTTATCTGTTATGGGAAATGCCATGCTGTTTTCGAACATAAGGGTTGCTTTGGAGAAGCTAATGTGAAGATTTTTGGATGAAAATAAGGGAAAAAATACTAAAAAAATACAAAATAAAAGGTGTTTCTGAAGCATCTGCAAAAAGAACCAAGAAAAAGGTTCTTTTCAGAGCCAACCTCAAAGGGGAAATGGGGCACACTATTTCAATTTTAATTATCCACGCTCAGATTTTACGATTTGTCCGCGGACACCACGGTTGTCCATGGACACCGTGTATTACATGCAGGATTTTTGAGGTTAAGAGGGATGCAAATGAGACGTAGCACAGCACGGGATTGGTCAATAGGGTTTACTGGGTGTGATGTGTGAGCAGAGAGTTTGTTAGAAAGTAGTTTTCCTGAGAGGAGAGGAGATAGCTATGGCTGTGTGTTTCAGAAAGCAGATTGTCTGAATTTTGGGAGATTTGTGGATGCATTGCTTGGAGGTGCATGCAGATCGCTGCAGAGTGGTTGTACATCTTGGATTCCCTCATGTGGAAGTGCACTGGCATGGAGTGAGTGGAATGAAGTGGCTGGATTTGGTACCTCTTTGTGCTACTTTGATGACACAGTGTCATCCAGATGTTATTATTCATTGTGGAGGGAACAGTTTAGGACATGTGTCTGGAATCTCTTTGCAATTTGCAATGAAAGAAGGACTTGGGAAAGTCATGGACATGTATCCAAACTCCAGAGTAATTATTTCCTGTATTGCGCGGGAACAAATGTGGCTGCATTCTTCTTCATTTGGTCCACAAATGGAGAAAGCAAGGCGCAATGTTAACAAGGCTGTCTGGGCCTTTTTGAGAGATGTTGGTATGTACTCTTTTCACAATGAAAACATTATGTTTCGTAGTACACACATTTTTCGCAGAGATGGAGTACATCTTACTTATGCCGGCAATCAGATTTTTCTGCGAAATATACAAAATGCACTGCAACCTTTTTTGGAATTACATCAATCCATTTTGCAGTAGTTGTTTACCATTTGAAGTTTTCGAAACACAATAAAACACCACAAAACGGCTCTTTTCAGAGCCATCACTTGCTCCCAGCGAAAAGTGCAATGGTTGTGACAGGGCAGCGCCACAAAGAAGTTAGAGGCCTGCGGACATCCGTGCTGTCCCCGAACATTTCAAACACAAAGAAAGAGCTCAAAAAATTCCAAAAAGTATACAGATCGCCAGGGACATAGTGTTGGACATGTGCAAGGGTGAACGTTCCCAGGAAAATACCTTGGATTGCTGAGAAAAACCCTTTTTAGGTGTCCGGGGCCTGGACAGTGTTCGTTATGCTTAGCGCAGGTGCGGTCACATGATGACGTCGAGGACATGTTGGCGAATGGGATGGCTGTCCGTAGGACACCAAATGTGTGGGGTCAGGTCTACGCATGCGTGTGGCTGTTCTACGGACAGTGTTCCAGTCCCCAAACTATTTAAAAGTGTGACACACGTGCAGCGGACAGTTGCGGACAGGCACGATGTTCGTAGGGGCAAGGGTGTGCTACGCATGCGCGTGGGTGTTATACGGACAGTGTTCAGGTCCCCGAACAGAACAAATGTGCGTCAGAACTTTGCAGACAGTCGGACGAGCTATGTGTTCTATGGACATATTCATTCTGGTTACGGACAATGCGAACAGGGGAAATGTTCTAAGGACACTTTATTTTGCATAGCTACAAACATGTGGATGTCTTTAGGCTTCTGCGGACACCCCCATTTTGACTATGGCCAATTCAAACAGGTATAATGTCCTTAGGACACCCACATTTTGGTTAATTACTGACAGGCGGACATTTTGTGTGTTCTAAGGACACCTCAATTATTGGCTAATTGAGGACATCCTGGACAGCCGCGCTCTCCACGAACACCCTAACTGCCTTTTTAAAAAAATAAGACACAGAGGAATATACTAACAACACACTTAATATTTTATTATTGTATAAAAATATCAAAATTATGAAATAGAAGGGGAAGCAGAACCTGATACAAAAACAGGGGATTTAGGGGTTTGGACATGATGGCCCTCATTACAACACCGGCGCTAAACCATGGTGCTATTAGCACCATGGTTGGTGCTGGTGTTGTAATGGGTTTGCCATGGTTCAATGGGGAATTACCACCCATTCCAATGTTGGCGAGGTGGTAATTCCCCATTGAACCATGGCCCTTCCCCATTCCCATTTTCGCCCCATAGGGCTCTATGGGAATGAGGAAGGCGCTAAGTACGGTACCGCAAATTGCGGTAACGTACTTAGCACTAAAGTCCCTTTTTGGGTCCCTACTTTAATAGCTGGTGTAGACCAGCCGTTAAGGTCGGGTTCCGCAAAGGGACCTCGTAGTAAGCCGCTAAGTGTTTAACGGCGCCACAGCCTTTTACGGCGCCATTAAACACTTAGCGCCAGGGTCGTAATGAGGCTCGATGGGTGGTAGGGGAGGATGGGATTGAAGTCTCATCATAACGTTTTTCTTGTTGGTAGTTTTTGGGGATGGTTGGTTGGGACATGGAGAAGGGGTGCAGGTACATGTGGGACAGTGATATTTAATTTTTTCTTTTATATGTTCCTCCACAAAGATTTTTATAAGAATTACATTTTTCATTAAGAGATACATTTTTAGCTCCATTCGCTGCAGAGGATTTTCTAACGTCTCTCTTGGTATATTATTTTTAATGTCTGTATGGACTGTACACATAAAGTAATGGTTATTAATTGACTTATATAGAGAAGTGTAGTGTCTACCATTAGTATCACTGTCTTCACTCATTTCATCCTGAGGAAGATTTTCTTCCAGCCATTCCAAAGTACTAGATATTTCTGTGTAAAAAAAAAAATAGTTTTAGTGTACCTAATACAGAAAGTTTATAAATATATACAATATATGTAGTGTGCTCAGTTTTGCTGTTACTGCTGTGTAGGTGTCCTGTTGATTTTTGCTGTGCAATTTCTGTGAGGTAATTCTGTTGGAGGCATATGTATTGTGTGTTTTGGTATATTCCACTATGTTGCTTACGCTATGTAATTGGACTGTTAGTGTCTTACGTACACAGTTTCACTTCTTATTTATTATTGAATGTAATTTATTTATGTGCTGCTTTTTGAACATGTTTAGTGTTTTATTTTGGATGATATAACAATGTAAGATACCCCCTCAGTTTTTAGATAGTGTTGAAGTTGTCCGAGTACGTCTGCGAACACGTGGATGGTCCGCGGATATCAGACGCACTAGCGCAGGTGTGGGCATATATATAAACTAAGGGCATCCTAGTAAACATTTATCAAATTTACATTATCTATATATGTAGATTCAGTGAAAACACTTTGTTATAGGAACGTTATGGTTAAGTTGCGCTAATAAAAACCTATGAAATTCAGTAAAAACGTTGTTAAAAGGACGTTATGGTTACAAGTAAAATCTAAAAACCCCTGAAATTCGCCAGTAATGGTAAGCTAAGCAACCATAACTCGCGCCACCATCGTACACTGCTAAGACTAACACCCAGGACATTAAAGATGACATCACAAATATTATGGATGACATCACTGATGACATCACATGTCTAGCCCCTCCTTTTTTGTTCACTGCCATATCTAGGCCAGGTAGTTTTATTTACTGACAGTCAGAAACTTAACATTCAAAAGGTATTACATTTATAGATGTTGCTATTCTCACATGTTCTTGCACTACTTTCCTTAGAATTTAATCACATCTTATGATGTACATATATAGGGGAAGAATCAGGCCTGAAACACAGCAATCATTTTTGTGCGTGAATACAATCATGTAGGTTATACACAGTTGCTAATGATACTTCCTCTTGTTTGCTTCCTTTTATCTCCATGTAAGGCCCATATTTGTATGCATTGTAGTCCATTTATGTTTTGTGTGTATTAGTCGAAATATGTAATAAGTGATGCATTATTAGCTACTTAATACATGTTTCACAGAACGGAAAAGTCTTGGAAAATGACAAATATTGCACCTCTATGGTGTATGCTGCAGCCAATACCTACATTTCTGTATGAGTAGGTTCCTGTATTAGAAAGAACACTGCAATGGAATGTTCTTTAGAACACTACATTGCATAATGAAGTATGTAGTTTATTACGCATCGCCAGATAATCCCTGATACTTTTTTGCCAACATTACATTCACAACCACTTGTATGAAAAGTAAATGCACGTGTGATGTCATCAGTGATGTCACCAATGATATTTGTGATGTTATCTTTGATGTCCTGGGTGTTAGTCTTAGCAGTGCATGGTGGTGGTGCGAGTTATGGTTGATTAGCTTACCATAACCGGTGAATTTCAGTTTTTTTTTATTTTACTTGTAACCATAACTCCTTTTAACGTTTATTTTTACTGAATATATATATATATATATATATATATATATATATATATATATATATATATATATATATATATATATATATATATATATATATTTAATTACATTTGACCAAAATTCCACCAAAAAATGATCAAAAGGATTTGGTCAAATTTAAAAGGTCAAATTTTTTTCGATCAAGTATGTTAATACCAAGAAAACTCCTGTCACCCTTGGGTAAGGATGCACACATTGTTCAAAGAAGGGGAGCAGTGAGCATCCCTTGGCTCCATTCTTCTACAGAAGCTTCATAGTCAAGAGTACCACCTTTGACCAGCAATTGGATGAGAAAGTCTAAGGCAATGCACACTCACAGCAAGATATGCTCCCCATGTGCAAGGATGCACATATGCGCTGTTTGCAAGACCACATGCAATGTTAATTTGCCCAATGCTGCCCCTCAGCCTTCAATGTTAATTTGCCCAATGCTGCTCCATAGCCTGCAATGTTAATTTGCCCAATGCTGTTCTATAGCCTGTAATGTTAATTTGCCCAATGCTGCTCCATAGCCTGCAATGTTAATTTGCCCAATGCTGTTCCATAGCCTGCAATGTTAATTTGCCCAATGCTGCTCCGTAGCCTGCAATGTTAATTTGCCCAATGCTGCCCATCAGCCTGCAATGTTAATTTGCCAAATGCTGTTCCATAGCCTGCAATGCTAATTTGCCCAATGCTGCCCCTCAGCCTGCAATGCTAATTTGCCAAATGCTGTTCCATAGCCTGCAATGTTAATTTGCCCAATGCTGCTCCGTAGACTGGATTGATACTCTGGTTACTGTGCCCACTATTTGGTTATTCTGCCCACTGCATCCTGCTCTCTATATGTAATAGTGGACCATAGTGATACCTGCTCACTGCGGCCTGCCCACCGTGTTAATTGCAGCCTGCTGCGACACATAGCCTCTGCCTTCCCACCCACGCCATGCTGCCCAATCTCACAAGTAAGATAGCCCGATACTCACCAGTCGCTCCACCCCCATCACCATAGCATTTGCTCTCATACTCGCTTTAGCTGCCTCCACTTCGTTAGATGCACAAACTCTCCTTAAACTCAAACACCACTGCACCATTCCACTCCCGCTCCCCACTTTCACGCTAACATGTCCAGCCTCATCAGCACCCAACAACCTCTAAGCCCACACATAGCTACCTCATGCTCACCATTCACTAGATGCTCCAGACTTAGAGCCAGAACTCAACCATTAGATCTCAGTTACTCTCCCATGTCCACATCTCACCGTAATCTCAGCCTAGGCTCCCGTTCCTCCCTCTATTGCACCACACACCTCATACACACTCACACACAAAAATTCACACTCACACCACACACTACGCCTAACGCAGGCCACATCCATGCTAGCATCAAGCTCAATTCTGCACCCTCTCCACACCTTAAATGTGCCCTCCTCAATGTTTGCTCACTTCCAGCACACGCCCTAGAAATACACAACTTCATTTCCAACCAAAACCTCGACTTATTGGCCATCACAGAAACATGGCTACATGAAGCATCCGGCCCTGCGGTCACTCTCACACTACCCCCTGACTACACCATTTTCAGACATGATAGACCAGAGTGCATAGGAGGAGGAGTAGCCCTCATCTTTAAAGAAACCCTCGCCATCAGACCCATTAGTCATGCCTGGGATAGCAACTCCAACATCTTATCTGTCAAGCTTGCTCTGTCCCCCAATAACATCACTAACATACACATTCTATATCGCCCCCCTGGCCTCCCATCTGACTTCCAGTGGCACCTCACACACCCACCTACATAGCGATAACATCAAAGGCTCTACTAAGGCCCTTCTTCTTAGAGACCTTAACTTAGGATTTAATGACTCCAATGACAAAGCTGCCACCTCCCTCACTAAAGAGCTCACTGACCTAGGATTCACACAAAAAGTCTCAAGCTCCACTCATTCCAAAGGCTGCACCCTGGATTGGGTTGCAGACCACAATTGTTCCAGCACTATCACAGCCAACACAGCCTTGCCATGGACCGACCACAACTTTATTGAGTTCACCTTGCCGTTTCCCTCCACGCCAAAAATCCTCACACCAGCCCCCGCTGCTCAAGTAAGAAGCTCCAAAAATCTCACACAGGACAGCCTATGGCCTTACCTCAATGTCCCAGCACTAGCCCCACCTTTCTCCAACGATCCGAACCCCTTAGCCGACATATTTCAAACATACCCTCTCTACAGCCATCAACTCCATAGCACCACTTGAATGCAAGAAGGAAAACAAGTCGCTACACAAAGATTTTTGGTTCACTGAAGAACTACAATCATGACGCTCCCTTAAAAGGGAGGCTTGAAAAAGCTGGCAAACCAACCCTAGCGACAACACTAAGAATCATTTTAACCTCATCTCCCGCCAGTATAAAGAAGCTATTACTAAAGCCAAAGCTAACTCCTTCAATGTCTGAATCTCCAATGCCAACTCACAATCTAAGGAAATCTTCACCATCTTCAATGAACTCATCTTGTCCCCAAACACTCCAGATGAGATCATCAAAGATGAAGCATGGTGTGCCAGTATCCAATCTGCCATGCTCAATAAAATGGACTCCTCCAAAAAAAATGAAGGCCCACTACAAAGCTCTACCACACCATGCTGAAACCCCACCATGCCGACCCCACCCCCCCCACCCACACCTATCACTACCATACCTCTCTTAACTTTTAGAGACATCACCCCGAAGTCATCAGCCTCCTCAAAAACCTTAAAACACCCATGTGCAAAGGGGACATAAAGGATTGCGCAGACCCCATTACCCCGCTCCTGACAGCATTCATTAATGCTTCTTTTAGAACAGGCACCATTCCTGCCAGCCTCAAAGACGCATGGGTACGCCCCCTTCTGAAAAAGCCTACATTAGACCCAGCACAGCCCAACAATTATCGTCCCATAACCACTGTGCCTTTCCTCCTCAAGATCTTGGATAAAGCAGCCCACTGCCAAATTCAACCATTCCTTGAGTCTCACTCCTTTCTCAGGACTAGGCAATCAGGCTTCCGCAAAGGTCACAATACGGAAACTGCCTTGGTGGACCTAAAAAAACAGATCACCCAAATCATGGACAAAGGGAAGCCAGCTCTTTTACTACTCCTTGACCTATCGGCAACCTTTGATTTGGTTGATCATAAAACACTCACCTCACACCTCACCCAATCAGCCAACTTCTCAAATAAAGTGGTGCTATGAATCACCTCCTTCCTGGAAGGCAGGGCAATGAAAGTATTCTCCAACATAGCCAACGCTGCCCCCTCCACCATACACTGAGGAGTCCCACAAGGCACCTGCACAGCACCCACATTATCCAACTTGTTTATGAAGCCCCTCTTCGACAAGCTTGATGCCCTAGGTATTGCAAATACCAATTACGGCGATGATACTCAGGTACTCGTACCTCTCACCGGCTCTTACAACAAGGACACCCAAGCTCTTCACTCTGTATACACCACCATTCAAGCATGGATGGCAGCCAATGGCCTCTGCCTCCATGGGGAAAAGACCGAAATCATCATATTAGGTCAAAAAGCCACACTAGCCAAACTAGACAAATTGTACTCCAACTTCACCATTGACAAGACATCCATCCCTGTCTCCACATATGTCAAGACTCTAGGTGTTTACATAGACTCAACACTATCTATGACCAGACAGGCCAGTGCCATCACTTCTGCCTCAGCCCACACCACCAAACTCATCAACGCAATTAAACCATACCTATCAAAGCCAAACTGCCTATCAATAGCCGCCAGAGCCACCACTGGTGCATATCTAGACTACTGCAATGTCCTCCTAGCAGGCACATCCAAATAAAACATTAACCGACTCCAAGACACGCAAAACAGAGCTGCACTGAGCCTTCCCAAAAAGGAACAAATCTCCCTTGCCAGACGGGGAAGCTCACTGGCTCCCAGTTCAAGAGTGCATCACATTTAAAATCCTCACTCTCACCCACAAATGCCTTAACCTCACAGCACCATCATACCTTGAAGAGACTATAACTAAATCCATGTCAACACGACCCACCAGGACTTACTGCACCAACCAACTACACATTCCACGTATCAACAGAGCTAAAGCAGGAGGGCTGGGCTTCCCTTACATAGCTGCTAAGCTATGGAATGCTCTACCCCCTTAAATCAGAGTGGAAAACTCACTCCTTGCCTTCCGGAACAAAATCAAAACTTCCCTTTTTATCTGACCCTCTGTATGTTCATACCCCTGCAACAGATTCTATGTAAAACTGTATGCATGTAACTGACTTTGTTGTCCTCTGTCCACTGCCTGTAACCAAGATTTCTGTCTGTAACAAGCACCACGATGCCTCCGGGCTGCTGCGCGTTCTACAAATCTGAATAAATAAATAAACATGCATCAAGAGTGGAAGCAGCAAGAACTGCTATATTTGTTGTTGAGTAAGAGGACTGCGTGGCCAGGAGCTATTGTTTGACTGGTCCCCTAAAGGCGTACAATTCCCCTCTGCTAACATACAGTGTAGGCAATTATCTTCTGACACTTTTTCAGGCTCACACACAGAGAACAGAACCACTACAATAATGTGTCTTCCCCGTGTACAAATCTCTTAAGGATTGCAGCAGTCCTCATTCCCTCAATTTGTACAGCTCTCCCACAGAGGAGCCACTCAATGGGTCTTGCTTGCCTGCAATGAACCACTCTCTCATTTGCATTGATTCTGCCACAAAGCAATGCCATTCCCTAAATGTTTCTGCCACTGCCACAGAGTGCAGCCATTCCTGCAATTTTCCCAGGCCCCCACGCAGACTAGAGCCACTCTCTCAATAGAACTGCAACACAGTTTCTCTATGAACCAAATGTTGGGCTCTCCCCCAGATTGGAGACAATGGACCTCATTACGAGTCAGCCGGTCCGGAAAGAACGGTGGTGGTAAATCCGCCACCACCTGTAAGTGATTTCAATCCGGCACTTCACCTAAGTCAATGCCTAGCGTGGGATGCACAACTGAAACCCTTAATTATTTATTTGTGTCTAGAAGTTATTTTATTCTGAACGATGTAACACTTATATCACGCTCCTCTATTTGAATACCCCTGGTCACACTTAACCAGGAATCAGGCTGGTTTGCAAAGTTAAAATATTTATTTATGTATTTCACAATATATATCACACTATTTTTAATGGTTATACAATGATCGCCAATGGGGTGGTGTCACACTAAATATTCTCTTCAATCATACGGAGTAATAAGGATCAAAAACAACACAGCACAGCAATAATCCTCTTGAGGGTGTATGTTCAAATCAATAACAGTGTGGTTACTATTTCCCCCTGCACACCCCTCAATCCCCCCAATATGCAATATGAAGAAATAAGAGAGAGAGAACAGGTTTCAGGAATGCAGAACTCAAGCAAATATATCAATCCCAATTTCCCTCCAGCTAACACAAGAGATAAACAGAACTAATTGGCATACTGTCAAAAATGGTTTTAAAGTTGGCTTGGAATGAGTAGGTAAAACACTAAAAATGGTCTGAATCAATAAAATTGTTTAAATTCTAATGGGAGCCGCTTTATCTGGTTTTAGACAAACACTAGCAATGATTTGAGAGTAATAAACAATGAGAAAACTTAATTTTGAGGTCGGGTGCAATGAAAAGCTATTTTACACGTTATAGATTTTGCCAAAACGAAAAATTTGCTGCAAACTTTTCGGCGCGCGGCAATCGCAATCGCGATCTCGGGAGAACTATAAGGATTTGAGAAAAAGACAAACAGGATTTCTTGACACTAGGGATGGACTATGAAGATACAAACTACATGAAAGCACAGCCACCAGCCCAGGACGTCTCTGGATGGTTTTTGCCTGCCGAGACGCTCGCCTTCTTCAGATGAAATATATATCAGCGCAAAGATCGGTTTAACACTACTAGTACAGAAGATAATAGGGATGAGATAGAGAGTTCACGCAGTTCAAAACTATTCTAACAAAGCAGTTCTGGATATAATAGAGGATGGGTTTGGATAGGGATGACTATGGACAGTACATATGCTAGTGACAGTCCTATACTAAGGATACTCACTACATAGGTTTGGACAGAACCGTCAGGGATTCAGGTCAGTCAAGATTTCTGGACAGGAATTCTGCTGGGCACACTGGACTGGACAGCAAGGCGCTCTGGTCTGCAATCAGCAAGGCGCTCTGGTCACTGCACGGTAGGACTGGACTGGATCTGCAATGGCTCTGGTTCACAGCTATCTGGTCACAGCACGGCTCTACTGGGTTGGTTCTTTGGATTCTGGCAATAATTCTTAGCAGGAAAGCAGTTACAGCACAGCCAGGCTGTTCTTTGGTTCCCCTTAGAGGTCTGGGGTAAATTCTGGTTTCTGGAATTTTAAAGGCCAAGCTGAGAATGGTTCAGCTCTGGAAATGGGCCTTTCTGTTTGCCAAGTTTCTGGAGTCTGGAGAAAGGGAGATGTCAGGTCCTCTGGCAGGGTGCTCCACCAGCAATCGGTTAGTGGGTGAATCTGTGTGTCTGTGTCTAAGCCCTCAGCTGTCTCTATTTATGCATTTAATGAAGGGGCGTGTATGCTGAATTATCCTAAGCGCACCCCCTAGGTAGGCTATTGGCTGGAATCCGCTCTCTCCCTTGATTGGAGGAGAAAACAGTGTGTCACCATGATGATGTGGTTTTATGAGTCAAAACATCCTCCCCTTTGCCTTTTGAACATTAATCTACTTTTGGTATAATACCTATTTACATGTGTGCAATCTTTATACCAATAACATGCATAGATCACATATTTTGTGGAGCAAACCCTCTTCTGAGCCCCATTGCTGTGGGATCTTGGATCTGGATTTGACAGACTTTCACACTTTTTGTCTGGGCCACAATATCTAATTTGTCAAAAAATTGGTACATATGTGCGCATTATCTATGGGCATAAGTGTGTGAAGTTTCATGCTTCTGACATAAATACATTTGCTGCAAAACCAGAATTTTCACTGTGCCTTCCCAGAACATTGCACAGAGTTCTGGAATCTTTTAACATGTGCACCCAAAAATCACATTAACAATGCTATTAATTCTATAATTTTTACAAATTCGCACAGTCCTTTATCAGTCTTTTTCAAAAATATGCTTTCTGTGCTTTGTGAATCCACAAGTGGTTGTCTGTCCCTGCCTCCTTTCATCCTGGCAGGTCTGAAACAATCCGCCCCCTTCCTTCTGGGAGAGGCCACTGTTGACACTTCACAATCTGCATATCTTTTCAGCCAAGGAATGTCCATTGTCTCTTTCTGGTGCAGCCCAAGATCTCCTCCCCTGATTTAATTCTCACAAAGGTATGACTTCCTGGCCTTGGTGGGAAGCAGGAGAGAGATGCCTTTTGTTGGGGGGACGCTGTGGAACTGGTTTGGGTGGCTTTGAGTTAGCTTAAATTCAATGTTATTTTCTTACATTTTTCTTGGTTTAAAACAAAACTTGCAATTTTCACACACGCAACTAGAACTCTTATTCTAGATTCTAAACCATGGAAATTAAATAGTAACAACCTAAGTTCCTCTTAATAACAGGTCACTTAATTTCCAGACATTTGATTTTAATTGCACAAGTTTTTGCTTCTGATGCAAACTAATGACAGCTGTCATACAGGCGGCCACTGGTACTGCACCCATATTTTGACAGATTTTCACAAGCAGGCACACTTTTTACCGTGGATATTTTGATGACAAATTCCGCTTTCCATGACATTGTAGGTTCATAATGATTTCTTAAAGGAGGTGACGGGTACCACCCAGCAAGGATATTGGATGTTTTGTGGTGTTTTGGACCGGTATTTTGTATTTTCAGCAACCAAGAAAAAGGAATTTAAGAACCATTTCTGGGTTTTCTTCAGTAAAGCACTGCCTTTCATGCAGTTTCCATTTTTACTTGGTGGACAGCCCCGTGGCATGTTTCAGCAGTGAGGTCTCCGTTCCACCACTGACACAGGCAAGGTAGATTTGGCAGCCATCTTTTTGTGCTTGGTAGAGCACAATTTTCTTAGGTTTTGGCGCGCATGGGGTTTTCACAGCCATTTTGCTGATTCTGGTGCCACCAGCACACAGTGATGCCGCAGGGCAGAGCAGAGTGGTAAACATCCCACACACCGTTCTTTTCCGGACTGGCTGATCTTGAGTTCTGCAGGCGGGAGGTGTCACTCCCACCAGGTCTGACCTGGCGGGTTTAACACCACCCGCCTGCCGGCGGACATGGAAACACTGGCATCATTACAACATGGTGCCGGTGTTTCCACTTCCCCACTTCCCCACTCCCAGAATGGGGACTCACAGAATTCCGCCACCGGAATTCCCGGGTCACCGGGGTCGTAATGCCCCCATAATTCCAGGAATCACGAGGTGGAATGGTAATACGAGTGCAGCGGTAACCTGCCCGTTTTTTCCGGCTCAGTTACCGCCGGACTCGTAATGAGGCCCAATCACACAATTATTCTTCCTCTCCAACACAACAGAGACACTGACCTACATTTTCTGCCTGCTCCACACACATTACCCACTCCCTTGATTGCATGGGTTCCTGCACAGAGATGAACAAGTCCCACAATGGTTTACCTTTCATTTCCTATCTCCCAGTCATGTACAAGAGGGGAGAATGGTACTGGAGCACATTGCCGCTCTACAGCATGTTCCTCCTGACTGACAGGCAGGACGCAAAACAGTCAATGCACCTTGTATGCCACAAGACCCCAACTGCAGGCAGAGTCACAACTTCATGCAAAGGATGCTGGGGAGGAAAAACAAGACTTGCACTATGTCACAGCACCACTAGGTGTGGCTATATATCATCAGGCTCGGGTGCTGGTGCAGTGAGGTATTCCCGTGGAGGTGGCATGTCGACATTGAAGTGCTCAGTTTAAGAAGCGAAACCTCACTCATATCGTTCAGAAAGGAATTAAAAACTAAGCTATTCAATTAAGATTGCTCATGTCTGAGGTCTAAAGTTGCTCACCTGTAATCATTGAACACCTTAGGAACCTGCATTTCTGTATTAGATGTACCTGTCTTTAAACTTACCTAAGTGAATATACTGTAACAGCGCCACGTCGCCTCTGGGCCGCTGGGTGCTTTATAAATCAAAATACATAAATACATAAATAAATAAATAAATAAATAAATAAATAAATAAATAAATAGTGGTTCAATTCCAGAATCCTGAGACATACGAACAGAACCTCATCCTCACTGCTTGACGGCAGTGTGAAAGGATCAATGAGGGAGGGAAGGGCCACTTGAATTTCATGGTTCTATGTAATCCGATTAACATATTTTAAATGGAAACCTACTTTTACTAACGTATCCCATGAAATCATGTTTGAGGATACAATGTGCTTCATATAGCTGGTACCAACCTGACACGTGTTTCATGGAATGCTAACTTGAGGTAAAAAAAAAGAGGGAAACACATATCCTTTGAAGTGTGCTCGTGACTCTGAGTTTATTCATGGTTTGTCCTCTACTTCTGTGCCTTTTCTAAATTAGGAAATATAGTTGGCAAGGTGCCTTTCCCTGTCTGCCTTCTTTACATGTAAATTTGAGAGATAAACAGTCTGCCAAAATGTATCATATTTACTTTTCGTCAACAAATTTTCATTTTGTATGTGCTTAGTTATGATGTTTTCTTCAGACTTCAGTTTGTAGGTGTCCCTGCACGGCTGCTCAAATTCATTACAAATTGCCATCATGCCCAGTGCACAGCCCTCAGATCTCTGACCCTCTTGGTAGAGGGCGCACTCCTCACCCTGGATAATCTTCTCCTCAAACTGCCCAAATTACCTCCACGCTCAGAACCAAGTCGGTGGTGGTGGTGGGAATGGTGTGGATTTCACCAGGGCCTCTTGGAATTGGTCAGGCACCCATGGACCCGTTTTGCTGCCTGAGCTGCAGCCGTTACATCCTCAACCTCCCCCCAAATCGTTGGCTGTGGGAGCTCCACTACCTCCTTCCTGCCATCCGTCATATTCCTCCCCAGTCTGGAAAATGTAAGAAAATCAAAGGCAAATAGAAACAGAGATAACAAAACTAACAGATGAATAGATAAACATAAAGAAATAATGATAAATCTGAGAAACTGAGGGTTAAGTGGAAAGGCGAAAGAGGTAAAGGGAACCTAAGGGAGAATGAAGACAAAAGAAGCCCTAGAAAACTGAAAAATACACAAAGTACATACACACTGTGAGACAAGCAGCTCAGTAACCTGAGAATCAAAACCTGGGAGCCATTTGATTTCGAGGTCAGCCAAATGGCGAGGCATTCTCCCAGTTGATAAGCTCTCCACCAGCACCAGGTTCGAACCCAGGTCGTCAATCTATCATGGGTACACCAGGTAGGTGCTCAACCCTGCAGCCACTGATGTTACACTGAACCCCCATCTGCTTGAAAGGACTCATATGTCACACTCTCATCCTATCTGCATTGAGTTTGAGGTCGGGACCCAAACGTAGCTGGTGGGTGGTTCAAACCCGCATTGAATGACAATGAGCCCCCTAGTTGAATAATAATAAACAGGGCCCCACAAGGCTGGGTCTGGCACGTGTTGGCATAATGATACATTGGACACAATATTGTGTCAAGATGAATAGGTGAGGTGGCTAATTTCGACGATAAAAAAAGAGTTTGCACAAACATCAGTCTCAAATACAGTAGGTACGTATTTGTGGACAAGTAAAAAGAACATCTCAGCAGTTTGTGTGAGGGACCAGGGGTGCCCCTGGACGTTGCTTAATATCTAATGTCGTGCGAAAGAAGGATTTTTCTGTCCTACACCTCAGCAAGCTCTCTATTACAGTTTGGAAATATCCCTCTGTTTATGATTTGAATACAAATAAAATTAACATGACAATGAACATTAACTCCTACAATCCCGCTCCTGTTCAAACCCCAACATCAGACAGATTGCAATTTAGCAATGCCCGACCAATGAAAACAAGAGTAAATAATGTGCCCCTTTTTATGTAAGTTAACACTTTTCTTGTGGGCTTTACTCAGTTCACTTCATTCACGGTCTTTGGCAACTGCTACTACTTTCACCAATCAGAACTTGCACACCAAACGACTGTGTTACCGGGGTCTCAACCCCTTTCCAGATGCCTGTTTGTGCATGTGCAAATTCCACAAACACTGCACGATTTGCACATTTAATCGCTATATCCCATACCTTTTTCTTTCTGTGAATAACATGCAATATGGACATGAGCAATTCGAACATTTATAGGGTATCAAGTCAATTGTGTGTGTGTTTATTTACTTAGTGAATCGTTGCCTGCGTGATTTCTGATGCTGCTGTCAGCAGGTGAAGCATCTTTTGTGTACTTCTGAATTTGCCTACCAACAACTATCAGTCATGTGCACTGGCCCTGTATTATTTTGCAACTGTTTGCAACTGTTTCATTAGGCAGCCTAATTATCAGATGGCATGGTAAATTAAGGTACACAATGAAATTCAAAGCTGCGTATTAATGTAGCCCCTGATTTTCTGGCACTGGTCTTTGAACATGACTTTGAACATGTGCCGGGCCAGCAATGGGACACACTGGAAGCACCCCCCAGCCCAGACCTGCTGCTGCGGTGAGACGCTGAGAAGCCGGCAAATTAAAGATCTTAACACGAAAGATGGACAACAAACCTGGGTTCCTGATCTCCAGTAAGGCACAATACACTGGAGGGGAGTTGTTAATCCTTGCGGGCAGTTTTATTATAAAACATAGATGGTGCTTAAACAGTCTTCCCTTTTCTTTCGGCTCCTTTCAGTTGCTCCAATCAGTGTTTGTTATTTCAGCCATAAGAGTAGAAAATACCCCTCTACCAAACCCAGCTCCATAAGCACTTTGAGCAAGTTTGTACTCACACTTGGACTGTGCTCCCATCCCCTTTCTCCCAGTACACTTTATTTTATTAATTTCAATAAAATTGGCAGCTGCAGTCTGCCCTTTATTGTCAGTCATGCTATTGACCAGTCCGGATCTCTTAACCTCTAGGGCTATAGAAGGATACTTTCCTCAGTGGTGGTGCTTTCCCTTCATGTCGGAAAGCGGGCGCTATCATTATTGGGCTCTGCCCAGACCCCGCTCACCTGAACACAGAC
Organism: Ambystoma mexicanum; assembly: GCF_040938575.1. Taxonomy (NCBI): domain Eukaryota; kingdom Metazoa; phylum Chordata; class Amphibia; order Caudata; family Ambystomatidae; genus Ambystoma; species Ambystoma mexicanum. Next base: position 1,101,647,787 of record NC_090930.1, on the reverse strand, counting down.
TACGACAAACAGGTATCCCAGGGCTGAGCCCCGGGCATTCAGGACATGTTGGCCAGGCTCTAGGTTAGTCTCTCACGCACCGCGACGCTGCTCTCCCCATCTAGTCCCGAGAAGAGTACATGCCCCTCAAGCCCCTCTGCGGCTCGAGCGGCCACTAAGGTAATGAATCTTCGCCACCTGCCCCGCCTGGCCACGGGGCCTGGCCACGCTCTTTTCACCCGAGTTACTGTGCACCACAATATGGCCTGGGACTTTTTCATCTTCTCTGGTCCGCCCAGGAAAGCCGTATGCCTCACTTGCCTATGCTTGGGCTTGTGCTCTCCCTTCACCCGGGGACGGCTCCTGCACGCAGCCCGACGTCTATCTGATATCGGGCTGCAACTAGCATATGCAGCTCGGCCAGAGGAATCCGACACCCTGGGGGACTGCCCGAGGCCGTGTCCCCAACCCAGGGAGCGCTATTCATCTTCTCTCCCCTCTTTTCTCCCCCCTTTTTATGTTTGTCTTTTTCTGTCTTCTTTGCCTCTTTTCCTTCTCCTTTCAACTGCCACTCTGTAACCAGGGGCGCAGAGTATGTGGGTGCTCTGGTGCCAGGGCACCTCCCGGTAAAACAGTCTGCACTAACTCTCCCTGTACTTTGAATGGCACCCCCTGGGAAATTCAAAAGTTGTCTCTCCTGTCTCTAACGGCCCTTTTCAAAATCCTGTTTCCAGGTAAGTCTATTCTAGTTGGCAGGGCAGACCTGCCCATTGTCCTAAGTGCCCTTGGTGGGGAAACTAAGTACTTTCTGCTGTGTCAGTCAAACAAACTGAAAGACATCCACATTGAATAAAGCTGTTTAAAATCCACTCACTTTGTCTGAGTCTTTCTTTTGTCCTATTCATTCCTTCATTATTCCCCCTACCTGTATATTTATCAACAACCCCCTGCCTCAAAGGCCTCCTTTGGGCTGGGGGTTACATGAATCTTTAATATGTGAAGTGAGGTTCACTAACTAATGACGCTTTATTTTTTCTTCAACAAATTAAATTCTTTAGTCAAACACCATGGCAGTGTTTCGGATGGCAAACACGTGAAAGTTAGAAGTTATGATTAAGGAGAGGATCTGTTCAGAAGAGACAAGGGATGATTCTAGACTTGATGCGATAGGTGGGGGTTTTAGTGATCAAGGTAACTTTACTAAGCTTGCTTCTAAGTTCCTTGGTGACTTTCTTAGATCGTCATTAAAATGATGGCGGTAAAAAAAGGAAGCAACAGATCTACCATCATTTTTACGGCGCCACCGTATTCCGAGGTTGGCGTGAATTAGAGGAAATGCATCCTCACTTGGTTTGTCCTCAGAAAAGTGGAGGACCTATCACTGGAAGATTTACCACTGACTGTAATTCCTCCAATTCACAGGGGAGTCCATTAGGACTCATAATGGGAAAAACACTCAACTCGTACACTCGCAGATTCAGTGCGATCACAAGTTTGCCAATGGCATACATGTCTGATGAAATTACCATGGGTAATTCCGTCAAACTCACTATGACGCCCAAAGTCCTCTCTGAATAACGTGCTGCCTCCTGTCTCCAACCGAAAATAACCCCTCAGTGCTTTGGTAAAATCTCCCCACCACACCGGAAATACAATCTGAAGAGGTACAGCTACATATGTAGAACTAACAGTGACAGTCAATCCTCTTCAAAGCATCCGCCCCCCCCACATAAAGGCCCACCAGTAGAAGAAGACTAGCACGTGCCCCTAGTGTCCCACTAGAGAAATCAGTGTTACAGGTCCAGGTGCAGTTGTGTTAATTCCAACGGCAAACACGCAGCCAGAGCCATTGACTGCTTCCCTCACAAGTGTGTTACAGATAGAATTCACACAGAGGCCTTCAGACATAGAACCCAAGAGGGAAAGAGAGAAGGTATGTGAAAGAATGCCATGTGGTGAGGGTGAAAATGCCCAAACCTTTTTGATTTTTATTACCTTCCTGAAAAAATATGTGTTATTCTGTTTCATAAAGGGAGGTCTGCTATACCCTGGTTTGGGCCTCCAAGCAACCAAGAAGTCAAGGAGCAGCTGGAATCCTCTTTCATTGCATTAAAACATCTGCAAGCCGGGTCACCCGTGCTTGATTCACTTTGAGCAGCAGCAGGACCCAAAATGGCCATTAAAGGCCAGAAAAGGAGTGCTGTCCCTCCATGAACGCATTCACATGTATTCCTTAAAAATAAAATAAAAGGGGGGAAGCAGGGAGGGAAAAGGTGTACTTTAGTCTGTGAGAGCCGCGAGCAACTGTAAACAAATCAGCTCTGTTCCATGTTGAGCCCTGCGCACCGTACTAGGCATGCCGTGTTGCTCTAGCTCATTATTTATATACTAGCTTCCTTTTAGCCCAAGAACTGGCTTTATCTCGTTATTCTTCCCAATCCGATATGTTCGGTGATAAGGAAGTAAATAGAGGTGGGTGTACCAATCAATTTTCCCCCGTCAAGTGCGCGGACGCGATCCACCAAAAACAGCCATGTATCTCACCCTGAAATATATGATGAAGGCGGCGGGCAGCTTAAAATTGAGTTTTTATATATACATGCAGCACAACATGTGGTAGCAATGTATATAAAGTATAAAGGTAATGATATCAACCTGGCATTGGCCTCCTGATCTATATATCTTACCATCAAGGCTCTATACGTATTAGTTTCAGTGTGGAACACGCACAGAGATACAAAGATATAAAGATATTATTCAGAGAATTAAGGATGGTAGATGTAACATTCACTCTGACCAATCCTCCCAATTAAGGAAACATTTATCTAGCTGAGCAGTGCTGCCCAATGTAGATCGTCATTAACACCACCAGATATATGCATATCAAGCTGATGTGCCGAGACTTGTTCAAGTTTGTATAAACGTGACCTCATGGAAAAACTCAGGTGATCCACCTGGAGTTGGTCAATGACACACCAGTTGATGTCATTAGGCCCATGGTTGCATTCAATAAAGGGCCACACTAAGAAATGTTTAAATGTCATATATGTTTTTATGTTTTTAGAATTACAAGAACATTTTCAAAGGAGGTTTATGAAAAATAGAGCGAGATCAGGCACCTTCTCACGTAACAGTCTGGTCCTGTAGAAGACAGACATCAGCACTATTATAGTTCTAGATGTTTATCTGTCAAAACTAGAATAAGGGAAAGTTCTACACTGAATAATGAGGGGCGAGTTGCTGCCTTGAACTACCTTTAGTAGACAACTGTAAAGAATGGCGTTTTATATATATTTTTATAAATAGGGGTGTGTGCAATAATATATACTTTCTATATAGAATGTGGTACTAATTGGTTTGCACTCTATGATGTTCATTTGCACTTTCTAGGCGAGGTTTTGCTCAACATTCTTGTTATTTATTTGATATTGATGTTTTTTAGGGAATGTTGTTATGGAATGTGTTTGTTCATTGTGTGTATATAGTATTGTTCATTTTGTAAAAGATTTTAAATTATAATGACTTAATAAATTACAAATATTGACATGTTTGCCTGAACTGATCCATTGTCTAGATTTAAGCTCTTAAAAATGTTAAAATGTACTCTCGTGAGATGCCACTTCTGTTGTGATTTAGCGCAAAGGGGGCAGAAACAACAGCAGTCCTGATCCTGCTTCAGTGCTCACTGATTCTAACAGAAACTTTGCGGGTGGTCATCCCGATGTACATTAATTGACAGGGGCATGTGATGATATATATAGGATTTGATGAGTTGCAAGTGGTACATTTACGCAACTGCCATCTAAAGGTGCCATGTGCGAATTGCGCAGTTTTCTTAGTGTATCTGCACACCCCACAATTTCCACATGGGTGCTGGCCCATCACTGTGGTTCTTAAAGTCAATCCAACTGCTGAAAGTGTGGTCTGGAGTAGTCTTTCACTGGGGTGGAACAGTGAGTGGACCATTTTGTCCCTCACATTAGAGCCACGTTTAAGGGAAAACAAAGGCATTTGGGTTACGCATCTGGTTGGGGACACTAGACACCAATATTTTTTAACCAATCAGAATATTTTGTTGCTGTGTGGAGAATAGGTGGTAACAGACATCACCCTATCAGATCGTCTTTGTGGCTCTCTACCAGCTAGTAACATTTCCCGGTTGGTATAGCACCCTCTTTTGGCCGAATGTTTGATGACCTTACACAGGTACCCACGTTGCCCCAATATTTCAGATAGGTTGTGGGCTTGTCCCTCAAAGTCAACAGTGAAGACCCTAAGGGCCCTGGGGTGTTTTCTTTGATAGACCAGTAACATATTCAGGTCTGTTGATTTCGAAACAAGCTGGTGTAAATCATCCCCTCTATATGCCTTATACAGATATCTAGAAAGGGCAAAGACTGCCAGTCAATGTTACTCATTAAGGTGAGATCCACATGGCATTGGTTGAGCCAATTCACAAATTCCAAGAGGAGGGCATCAGGAACGGACCATAAGAAAAATGTGTTGTCTATGTAATGCTGCCACATGGTAATATTGGCTACAAATGGATTGGTGTTATATATAAACAACTCATCAAACTCTGACATGAAGATGTTTGCCAAACTGGGGGCGAAAGCCACCCCCATGGAAGTTGCTTTCTTCTGCGTATACATATTGACTCGAAAAGCGAAGAAATTATTATATTGTGCCAGCTGTAACAAGGCTACTATGAAGGTGGAGGGTACCACATGAGGCAGCAGTCTGGTGTTAAGCCTTTTTCTATGACACTCAGCACCTCCCGAAGGGGTATATTTGTATATAGGGAAGCAATATCCAACGTCACAAGGATCTGAGTGTTTGGATCATAAGCTAGTCCTTCAAAATTATTAATAGCTGCTGTCATGTCTTTGAGGTAGGACCTGGTCTGGCATCAGTTGCCAGGGTTTGTAAAAAACATTGATATACTTACCAATGGGTTCGCAACATTTACCAACATAATTAGACTGTAATCTTTTTAAAGTGGCATTTTTCAATGAGGAGAATTACTCTTCCCATGCTGTCAAAAATGTGCCTACGCTTGTTGAACCAGAACTGCTCTGCCTGCATCAAGATTGCTAAATTACTTATTCAGTGAGTCGCAAGGATCTTTGTAAATACATTAGTCAGTGTTGATTAAGGCTATTGGGCTACATAAAGAACATTCGTTCTGGTGTTTCCCTTGTCGGGGTGATCTCCCGGGGGCCGGCAGAGCCGTCCGTGGCCTCCGGGGCTTCGGAGGTCCCAACTCCTCCTGCGTCCCAAAAGGAGTATGAGGCACACACAACAGCAAAGTAATTACTGCTGTTTATTATAGTAACGGCAGGGATTGTTCTCCGTCCGTATGCATCCGGGGAGACGCTCTCATTCTTAGTGGGGCTCGCAGGCTCTTTTTACCGTAGTATGATGCGCTGCTCGCGTCACCTGGGAAAAACCGTCACAAAACCTATCGCCACTTCGGGTTGGTTCCCTGAGTGGTAGTGTTAGTATAGATACATATATGGATAAATGAAATTGGAGAAGGACAGGTCAGGTGGCACACTTGGGTTGTCCCTAACACTTGCTACAATAAAGTGGTTACATGGGGACCCTTGGAGATTGGCTACCCGAAATGGTGTCAGTGAGGAGCCCCTCATACTCTGATTGGTCCCTTTGTGAGCCCCCAAGCCTGGGACCATCGCTGTTCCCAGCCCGCGAGGTACCTGGTGTTGGCAACATTGTGCAACTATGTGTTAGTGGTGGACAATGGACAGGTCTTTGCTAGGTGCTGATGATCACGCCTTTCCCATCGGTGTAGGTGTCCAACTTGTCGCTTCGTTGTTGCAACCTGCGTCCCAGACGTGGGACCCCGGCTACTTTCTGTCTCGTAAGCTTGGCATCTTGTCAGCTCGGCTCGGTCACGTGTGTAGAGACTGTAGCTGGAGCATAATTATTAGCATTACATTTGCTTTTTCAGCCCAGAGAGGTGCTGGCTGCGGCAGGTGTAGCCTTGGCACTGAGAGCTCAGTAAGTTGGTTGCAACATTGTGGCCTTGGAGGTGGGCTCTCGCTGGGACTCGTTCTGCATGGTCAGCACATTGCTCTTCGTCTCGAGAAGGTTTTCGTCTTAAAGGCTCTGGCCTGGGGACTCTTGCTTGCGGCCTACTCGGGCCTAGTTTTCCTGGGAGGCGATGTATAATTACTAACATAGGTGCCGCAGGGTGACAGAGTATCACAAGTAGTAGTAGATATATATATATATATATATATATATATATATATATATATATATATATATATATATGTATGATGACATCTCTATGGGAGTAGGGTAGCATGAAGAGTCTGCAAGCGTATACACAAGCTCTTCAGGGATCTTGCGTTTCTGCGGTGCTGTAGGAGGCCTATGTGAAAAATAACAACGATGCACGTCCGTGAGTGTGTCAGTCCGCTATGTCATAGCACTGAGTATGTTCTTCGTGCGAGTTGTTGTGTGAGTGACCAGTGTGCATGGTGGCACGTGTGTTCTTGTCTGTTGGCTATGTCGTCATGGCATCTCTAACGATGTTGATGCTTTGCGGCTGTTGTTCTAGTCGATCTGGTCCATGTCGCAGGCGTCGGTTTGGCCAGGGCATGGTAGTGGGCATGCTCCTCGTGCATGTGGGCCATTAACACATGGTACCTTGTCATCTGGTAAGGAGGTGAGTGGGTCAAACTCCTCTCGCGGGGGGTGCTTGGGCCGTGATCCTCTAGGCCAGGGTCTGGATGAGAATGGGGGGAGGGTGTTTTCCCATTTTCCCACTTCAGTCCCCCCTCTGGTCGACTTGTCGACCACAAGATTATCCGCTCTCTTGTCTCTGCGTGGTCTCCAAACCTTTGTTATCCCCCCTAAGTGTCCATACTGGTTCACATGATCTTCAAATGACCAGTACATGTACACACCTCCACCACCGGGTTTGCAGTAGGCCCAGTTCCCAACATAGCTCTTCGGGTTCCTTGGGTTTTCTACCTTCACAGACGACAGGTTTATTTATTTATTACATTTGTTACTCGTCCAGACCCACGGGTATCACAGCGAAAATTCAATAAATTGTGGCATTTTTATAGTGTTACAGTTACCATCACACAGAACATATTTAAACTAAGATGCAAATAAATCATGTGCTCACATTTCTTATACTAAGTTCCAATCTGTCAAAGTAGCAAATCATATTTTGTTTGAACACTAGTTCCAAATCTAGAGGCGACCCCAGGGGGAACATGAGGGTCAAGGGGCTACGTTAGCTGTTTAGGTTCAAAGAAGGCGGTAAACCAGAAGCATACTGTTAGGTTAATATTTTTTAAATAACCAGGTTTTCAGTGCTTTTTTAAATCTTAGTAGGGAGTCCTCATTTTTGATACTATGGGGTATTGCGTTCCAGTGCGATGGGGCTAGGACTTTGAAGGTACTTCCTCCTGCTCTACTGTATTTATATTGAGGAACTTCCAAGAGGGCCAGTTTATTAGATCTCAGTGTCCTACAGGAGATTTTTTTCTTGATGGTATTGTTGAGGTAGCTAGGCGCTTGGTTGGTGATGCATTTATAGACGGTGCTGAGTGTTTTGAAAATGATTCTTGCTTCAATTGGCAGCCAGTGGTTTTCTCTTCTGATGCTATATATATTTTCTGACTTCTTTATACCTAGAGCCGCTCTAACGGCTTTGTTTTGTAACAGTTGGATTTTATTTAAGTTGGTTATGGAGGTTCCTAGGAAGAGGATGTTGCAGGAATCCAGTTTCGTTAAGATCAGAGCTCTGGCCAGAGTGATGCAATTTGTGGGGGTGAGAAATTGGCGGCTGAGTGCAATACGTTTTGCTGTGTAGGCTGTGGAAAAGGAGAGGGCTGCTATTTGTTTGTGCATAGTGAGGTTGGCATCTATATATACACCAAGAGTTTTAACTTGTTTGAGAACTGGGATCTGTGTACCGTCAATGTTGATATGGGAGTAGTTAGAGTGGAGGGTGCTTATTCTTTTTTGGGAGCCGACGATGAGGACCTCCATTTTCTCATCATTAAGGCAGAGACTATTTAGGGCCATCCAATTTTGAATTATAGAGTAAACTTTGTTGATAGTGTCAGTGTCTTGGGTGTAGACACCTGTGATAGGGATGAGGATCTGGGTGTCATCTGCAAAGTTGATGTAGATGGCACCCATATCGTCAAGAGCCGAGAAAAGGAGTTTAGTATATTCATTGTAGAGGGTGGGCGAGAGGCAGGATCCCTGGGGGACTCCTATGGGAACTACTATAGGGTCCGCTGCATAGTTTCCGATGGCAACTCTGGATGTGCGGTCCGTTAAAAAAGATTTGATCCACTGAGTAGCGTTAATAGAGAAATTAAAGTATTTTTTAGGGTGTTGAAAGTTTGTCATGGTCTACCAGATCGAATGCTGCTGATAAGTCCAGTAGCAGAAGAGTGGCTAATTTGCCTGAGTCTCTGAGTCTGGATTTTCAAATCCAAGAGGCAGTCTCAGTACTGTGGTTGGGCCTAAATCCAGATTGTCTGGCTCCTAGTAAGTTGTTTTGTTCGAGATGGGTTTGTATTTGTTTGTAAGCTATTTTATCGATAATTTTAAGTAGGAAGGGGACAGCCGTTATGGGCCGGTAGTTCGTGGGCACTGGTGGATCTAATGTGGGTTTTTTTAGTAGAGGAGTGACCCATGCCGCTTTAATGCTATCTGGGACCTGATTGGTATGGAAGGAGGCATTCACGAAATTGGTAATTATGGGTGTGAGAGTAGGGGCACATAATTTGATAAGGTGTGCTGGAAAATTGTCCCCTTTGCAGTTTGAAGCTTTACGTTTAGATATGGTATTAAGTACTACATCATGTGAAACTGGTGAGAAGTTGAAGAGCGGGGTGGTGTCTACTAAGTTCATGGAAATTTGGTTAGACGTGGACGGCTTATCGGAGAGGAGATTTCTTTTGGAGATGATTTTGTTTTGTAATAGTTTGATTTTGGATGCCAGCACATCTTGGATGGTGGTGCACCATTCTTTACTTGGTTGGACTGGGTTGATTATGGGGATAGGGTTCTCCAACTCCTTGAGTATGGAGAACAGTTCTTTGCTGTCAGAGGATGCGTTACTGATTCTGGAATTGAAGGCATTTGCTTTAAGGGCAATGATAGCTGATTTATAGATTTTGTTTACAGAGTTGAAAGCTTCCAGAGCTTCTAAGGTAAGGGTTTTATTAAGCCGGTGTTCAAGTGATCTTTTAATCCGTCTAAGAGCGACCTCGTTAAACCAAAAGGAGGATTTTTTATCCTTGCGTTTGGTTTTGTTCACACAAGGTGCTAAGGTATCAATTGTACTGGTAAGACAGTTATGATAAATTTCAGCTAGGGCACAGGGGTTTTCAGCATTAATCTTTTTATTATTGAGAGAGGTGGCTAATAAAGGGTTGAGATTTACTGCTGTAGGTTTCCGGATGTTTCTTGTTACATAACATTTGTCAGCAATGAATTTAGGTAGGTCTGGTTTGTTGCACAAAATAGAGAAATGTATACTGTGATGATCTGACCAGAGTATAGGATTAATGGAGTCTATTGAAACTGTGGTATTGAGTGGTACTATCCAGTCTGATGTTCTCCCTTTTGTGTGGGTAGGAGCGTTCACTATTTGTGTGAAAGCCATGTCTTTGAGTGCACTGTGTAGTGCTTCTGCTTTGTGGTCTTGGGTGTCATTACAACCTAAGTTTAAGTCCCCTAGGACTAGGCATTTTGTGTTTGGTTTAATAAGTGGCATTAGCAGTAGAGGTATATCTAGGTCTGGCTGAGCTTTAGCATTAGGTGCTCTGTAAATATTTATTATGTTTATGGTGGTTTTATGGTTTGTAGCTAACTTAGCTAGCAGGACTTCGTAACCGTCTGGGTTCTCGATAGGGCAGGTTCTTATTTTGAGATGGGTTTTAGCAATAATAGCTACTCCCCCACCTACTGATTTTATTCTGTCTGTCCTAAGGATGGTGTAGTCTGGAGGAATGGCAATGGAGGATTAGGGTCCGGATGCTTGGTGGAGCCAGGTTTCCGTCACTATGAGTAGGTCGAGTTGTTGTTCGGTGATATAGTCATGTATTTCTGTGGCGTGAGCAGGTATGGACCGTGCATTAATGAGTGCTGCTTTGAGGTGTAATGGAGTGGATGGTTCTTGTGGTGGTATGGTGATCTTTTTGGGACATTTAATGTGGGTCACCAATGGAGGTGAGTTACCTATGATGGCAGAGGAAGAGGGGGCACTTATGCTGGGATGGTTTAAGAATCCGGTTCTTAGTCTTTGGGTTCTTAAGAGTCCTAGTAGTGGGTTTGTATTGTTTGCTTGATTTTAGGGCAGTTTCTGATCGGGGGCATAGCGTGGTGACGGTCCGAGATCTGGAGCGTCTAAGTGAGCTGAGGACCGGGATAGTCATTATAGGTGGTTTATTAGTGGTAGTTGAGTAGGGTCAGCTGGTGCTTTGTGACTTTTGGATCCCTAAGTGGTCTGTGGGACCATTAATCAGGTGGTGATCTTGGGGAAACGGATTGGTCAGAGGCAGGAAAGGTGTGGGGTAGGGGGTGGGGTGGTGGCGGGGGCATGCTACTCTGGAGAGGCCGTTATCATGAATGATAAAGTGGGAGCCTGTGCAGGGTGTATCATACGGTACAAAACAAAATAGAAACATCATGAGTAGTAAGTAACCAACCTGGCATGGTTTGGTTAAGTGAGGAGGGCTGGCTGGGTGCCGGCTAGCCGTAGTGTAACTGGAATGTCACACCTATAGCATGGGTCTGGGCGAGTAACAGTACAGGAGGCTGCTGCTACATGAATAGGGTCTAGAAAAGCCAAACTAAGCGGTGCCAGAAGCGTTTGCTTAACACAATACCAATGAGCTGGGGTACTAGAGCAGTTATGTGCTGGAAAGTAATAGCAAAGGCCGGGCTTGTTGATGACAAATCGAACAGTCTAAAGCGACTGTGCACCTATTTTCTGGACAAGGCAATAATAGGAATGACTAAACACATCAGAGCAGTCTAAAAGCGATTGAGCATCTATGTTCTGGACAAGGCAATAGTAGAACTAACTAAACACATCAGGGCAGTCTAAAAGCGACTGTGCACCTATGTGCTGGACAAGGCTATAGTAGGACTGACTAAACACATCAGAGCAGTCTAAAAGTGACTGAGCATGTATGTGCTGGACAAGGCAATAATAGGAATGACTAAACACATCAGAACAGTCTAAATGCAGCTGAACACATATATACTCGAGATGGCTACAATAGCAAGGCTTGCTCAAGACCTTACAGACATGCTATGTACTACTGAGTATAAAGCGATTGATTGATTTAGCAGTAACATTGAAGAGACATGGCAGTGCAGTGTTTAAATGTAGTATGAAATGCTTAACAGCACGCTATGGTGTTTAGAGCGGTAGAGTACATAGTCAACTAGTAAGTACAGCACATCGGTGCATAGGGCAGAACACCTATGGGATACAGGAAAGGTAGGGCAGTACAAATAGTACACTATGCTTAATTGATATGAAGTGAGTCACTAGTGTGAGTGGAAGGGGGCTCATAATAACATACAGTGGGAATTAACATTTAGAATTGTTTGTGGAGTGTCTCACCGTAGAAGCAATAGTCCTGGAAGGGGAAGAGTCAAGGCAGACCAGGGGAGCTTAGACCTGTGGCAGCCCGCAGCATGGCACGCTCGGTCAGCTCAGTCAGGTGCCTTTCTTCCTGTGCCTTCCTTTGTGGGCCGGCGCTCGCCAGCCGGCGAGGATGATTGGCTGGTTATTGGAGCTGGCTGCCAATCACAAGGCTCCTGGGTCCGAGGCACTGGCTGGGGAGGATGCAGGAGGCCTGGGCAGCCATCATGGAGTGTGCAGGGTCCTCGTGGTGCACAATGGCGGCTGCACTCGATTTTGCCAAAAAAGTAGAAAAATCCACGTTTCTTTTTTAAAGGGTGCGAGTCATTTTCTAATATGTGCTTGTGCAATCTCTCCCTTTCTTTTATTATTATATCTGTGTGTCTGTCGTCTTCTGCTGGCATTAAGGCGTGCATGCCTATCATTTCCATCATTTCATCAGTCGTTCCGTGCCGTTCGAGCTCTCCACATCCTTAATCCTAAAAGGGCAGCCACTCCCAATATTATGCACCCAGCTATTATTGTAAGGCCATCTGACAAACATGATGGCATCCATGACCACAAGTAGGAAAACCAGCTGCCATCTTTCTTCACTCCTTTAGCTTCTTCTTGCATCTTGGCGTGCAACTTGGCAAGCTGTGATACTGCCTCAGTAAGGGTGCCATTATCTGCGTCATTAGCAGGGCTGAATGTACAACATGATTTTCCAATTTTTGCACGAACTCCTCCTTCCATTGCACTAAGGAGGTCTAGCACATATCTATTCTGCAGTGCTACCATTCGTACTGCCCTCAATTCTTCTTTTATTGCATTAAACCCATTGACGGTGGAATTTATTGTCATCATTAGCTCCCACCATTTTGCATTACCATATGCCTGCAGTCCTGGATGTATTATTGATGAGAAGAACATTGCTGCTCTGCTAAACAGTCTGTGTCCTGGTGGGATGTCACTGAGAGCTGTTTCTGATCTTCCCCATAGATAGTTTCCCATCAGTGGCTCTCCTTGTCTTTTTACTCTTGACAATATATTTGTACCGTTATTTTCTTTTCCTTCTTCAATCCTCATAGATCTTTTCCTCCTTTTATTCCCTTCATCCATTTTAGGGAAGTTTGCCAAGTTCACATCTTTCTGTGGTACCACTAAGGATGGTACATTTATGTGTACCATGGTACATAGTCCGTTCCAGGATGGCGGCAAGTTGTGGTATGCCTTGTCTCCGCAGGCCCAATAGTGGTCCATTAGAACCGCTGTACCGGCACCCTCCTTTGTTATTGTTACTTTCCTTTTGCAGTTGCTGTTCCTTCCGACATGTACGTCTCCGTTGTGTTGATAACATAGTGTCGTGCAGTTAGTGGAAGTATTGATACCGGGTCTTCGTCCTTTTCTAAGCAGGTCACCAGTCCGGCTGTCTTAGTCCATCTGTTGAAATACTTGTTGTTTTCATTGTCTATATTCGCTATATTTGGTTTTGTCAGTGTCACCATTTTCGCTCCCCACAACCCCATCTGTCCATCCTTCTTTCGTGTATACTTTCCCATATATTAGCAGCAGGGGTTTTTCCCAGCACCCCATTACTCCGGCAACTTCGCTTGCGCGCCATTCGCATGGTAGGTAGTTCAACGTCACTTCCTTCGTCTCTCCTTTGTCTGGGCCATCCGTTACGTACTGGAGTCCTTCTGTTAGTTGCCAGTAGTTATTGTACATGTGGAGTGTCTTGATGAAGTTATTTTCATACGGGTATGTGTCTCTCGTCTGCCACTTTATTATTGCCATTCTCCCTTGAAAACGTCCTTTTGTTTGGAACAGGGCCAGGTATATCAGACATTCCACTGATTTTGCTGGTATTTCAGTAGCCACAAATGTTCTAGAGGCGTTCATGACGTATGGGATCAGTGAGCACACGTAGCAATTGTCCTTAGTTGTCCCCTTACCAATTTTGGACATGTGCTGATACCACATATTGTTTGAGACGTGTGCGGAATCTGTAAGATATGTGTCAACCCCATTATTATCAACATATGTGCTACTTTTAACCCTCCCCCTGTTTAATCTTGTTCTACTCGTACCACCTGACACCGTACCTGTTGCAGCCGTAGTAGGGGATTCATTAGTAGGGGGTGCAGCCAATACATTATAAGCATAGTGTGTCTGCCAGACAGTGGCAGTAAGTAGGCCAGTGATAAACAACAAACCTATAGTCTTTATACAATAACTAATATCACCAGCATTTTCCTCTTACCTTTGCTGCGGTCCTGCAGCTTATTATTGACGCTATAGGTGCCCGCCTGAAAATTTCTGAAAATAGGCGTTAATTTTGTTAGTTCTGTTTATTCAAGCTCTCCCTATCAAATAGTCATTTAATGCCCAAGCGAAAAGCTGTTCCCACGCGTATTTTAACAACCTATCTCTTAGGGCTGGTAAATGTTCGTGGAGATGTGGGGATGATTGCTCTATGGCTAGAAGGAATGTGTTGTAATACACACATATTTTCCTCTTTTTTAAATATTTTGGTCTTTTAATTACATACACAAATTGGTGTGACAGTGCTTCGGGTGTGTCGTCATCCGTGGGCAGCATTTACCCATGGGCAAAACGCAATGTTAGTCACTTCACTTTTTTTTATACGTAAACAGTAAGTTGCAGTACCTGCATGTGCGAGACAAAAGAGAGAGAGAACATGCATGTGTCTACAAGTGCCGTGCAATATGACAGTTTATTATACAATGTCCTTTATTTGGGTAATGGCATGGGCGAGGTTGGCCGGGGCAGTGTTTTTATTGCTCTGGGACCTCGTGACCATGGGGTGGGCTGTGGGCGATTGTCCATTTGAATCCTTAGGGGTGTCTGCAGTTTGGGAGGGGACAGGGGCTGTGTCACTGTTGTCTTTTGTTGTTGTTGCTGCTGCCTCGTCTTCCGTTGCTGTTGCTGCTGCGCTGGCCCTGTAATCGACGCAAGGGCGGGTCTGATCTTTGTAGGGCTTGAGTTCAAACCTGTTTATCCTTGAGCTTCACTGCTCTAGTAGTTACTTTCTCAACTTGTTGGGGCCCAGTAAATCTGGGGCTATTTCACCTCCTATTTAAATTACGAAGGAAAACCTTATCTCCTTCTCTTACAGTCCAATATGCTATTTGCTCCTGTCCCTCATGTGTATCATTGTCTTGTTGGGTGGTCTTTGTCCTCTCGAGCTGTTGAGAGATAAAGGTGACACTAGTAATCAAGGAATTTATATATTCGTACATTTCATCACCAAAAACAGTTTGAACAGGGTGACAATCTGTTATGGCCCTTGATGGTGGCATCAGTGGGAGGTGCATTTGGTGTCCGGTCACCACCTCGTCTGGTGTGAGGTGGTGATCCGACCCTGGCCTGTTTCTCAACTCAAATAGGGCTAAGGGAAGGCAGTAAAGCCAGCTTTTTTTGGTAGTCTGCTGAATTTTTGCTATTTCTTCTTTCAGGAGGCCGTTGAGGCATTCACAGACGCTATTCGCCTGTGGGTGGTACGCACATGCAAACTTGTGCTTCATGCCAAGTAGAGTAGTTATGTGCTGAAACATCTCATTGGCGAAGTGTGGGCCATTGTCTGACCATAATACTTTGCGCACTCCCAACCTCGGTAAGACCTCCCTCACTAGGAACTTTGCCGCTCTAAAGGCATCTGCATGGGAGCATGGACCGGCTTCGATCCACCTTGAGAATGGGCATACTACCACAATCATGTATCTGTACCCCTGACATACGTTTATCATGTCAACGTAGTCAATGTGGATGTGTGGGAAGGGTCCTTCCGGCCGGGGTAAATTATCTTTGATCACTTGCAGTGTGTGACTGGCCGTAAACTGTTGGCAAGTAAGACAATTACTAATGAAATTTTCAACATGTGAATTTAATTCGGGACAGAACCACCCTTCCTTAATTCGTGCTGTAATCACTTCTTTCCCTGTGTGTGCGGGATGGTGTAGCTGGGCATGTGCTGTTTTTAGTAAGGCCAGGGGCATGACTATTTTGCCTGTATTGTTTTGTCGCCATAACGCGTCTGTGGGGGACATTGTGCATCCCCTTTTGACCCACAGTTCTTTCTCTGCCATGGGTGCTGCTGCCTGTATTTCCATTATTTCATTCTCAGGAATATGAGTGTACCCATCCTTCATCAGCATCTGTCTTGTCCCCACTTGTCATGATGCTCGCTCCCGGGGAGCCGGTTCAAGCCCTGCGTCCCCGAAAGCAGACATCCAGTCCCCAAGGAAGGACCCAGCAACCCTATATAGGGGCCCTTTGGACAGTGTCCTGGCGCCTATGGCGCCAGGCTCATAAAAGACATCAGTCCTGGCGCCATGGGCGCCAGGCTCATTATGGGAGTGCTTGGGTGCACTTACCTGATGCAGACCATGCTGCAGGATCCCGTCCTCCTTGAGGCCTGAAAGGAACTACTTTACCTGTGGGACTAATTTACCATCCGGGTGTGGTCGGGGAAGGATACATACCTGATTGGAGGAATGATACATACCTGGAACTTCTTCCAAGGCTATTTAAACCCCACCCGAACAGCCACACATGCTTCGCGTTGTTCTGCATCTAGCAGCTGGACGCTCACCGTGTCTGCTCCTGCATCCTGACCTCTGCCACGCCTGCCAGCATCCTGGATCACCTGCAAAGGAAGAGAAGAAGAGAACAGAAGAAGGAAAAGTCCTTACCTGCTAAATCCGCATCCCAGAGACATCTCGCCGACAATCCTGAAAAGGAAGACTTTAATTTAAAAGCTCATCGCGTCGATCGCTGCAGCGCCGCATTCCACTCACCTTTACAGGGCGCCTCCATGTTCAGCAGCGATCATCCGGATTCGCAGTCACGCCCCAGCACCTAGGGAGAAAAAGACCAGAACAAAAGGTGAGAGAGAGAAGGGAATAAGGAAAGCTAAATCTCCATGCTAAGATTTACCTGTTGATTCATTCCCTCTTCATTTTGGGTCCGCGCCGCATGCTGGCATTTCCGGACCCCGGCCCCTAAGGGGAAAAAGAGACATCAGCGTTAATGAGCGAATGAAAAGACATTACCAAAAAACGCTCATTAAAGACTTACCTGATTTCTACAAGGATTTCACCTCTCATCTCGGGTCGGTGCATGTCCCCGGCATTCCGTACCCCGGCCCCTATGGGGAAAAAGACACTAGCATTAGTACATTAATGCATGGACACAAGGGGAACCTCTTATCAAAAAACTTACCTGGAAGCCAAGCGAGTTTGGTTCTCACCAATCCGAAAATCCAGTGAAGTAACTGGATACCAACGCGCCCCTGCATCAGAAGCAGGATGGAGAGCTCGTCCTTCCAGACCCTAAGGTGAGACGCTACGAGAAATCACAAAAGGGTTTCGAGGAGGGTGAGAGGGGAAAGTGGGAGGCCGATTGCATTACCCCGCAGACAGTTAATCCCCTATTTTCACCTACAGAAGGATACTTCTGCGAGCCAGGCAAGCCAGATTTGGGGGCCCGGTCCAGTCTGTCTTCCGAACCCTGCGCATCACCTTAGAAGAGGTCACAGCAGCGCGAACCAGGCCAGCGCCTCCGTGGGAGTCAGGTGAGCGTAACAGAACGCGAAGCCTTCCTACAAATTCCCACCCAGGCGCTATGGAAAGTTCTGAGACTGATCAGTTGGCCCAATTACTGGGGGAATTACGGGCCGAAGTACATGCCGCTCGTCAAGAGACTAATGCCCTCAGGAGGGAATTAATAATATCAAAGGAAAGAACTGATGACCTGGCCAGACCGGTTTTGCAAGGTCAAGCTGGGCTAACTCCTCTAACCGGTTCCGGAGGGAACCCCGCTCCTGTGGTTTCCAGTAACCCTGTGCAGATTAATCTACCTGGAAACATGCCGCTGGCCCCACCCGAACGCTTTGCTGGGGACCCCAAACGATTCGCCGTATTCATGAATCAGTGTCGTTTGCACTTCCTATGCAGACCTGGGGCCTTCCCTAATGATCAGACCAAGGTAGCCTTTGTATTGTCATATCTCAGCGGCTGCGCTGCCGATTGGTCAGTTCCACTGGTTACTCAAGATGACCCGATTCTCCGTGATTTTCAAAGGTTTCAAGCAAGCATGGAAAGGTTATTTGCTCGACACTCTCAGGGGCAGGCTCTGGATGACGAACTTCTATCCCTGCGACAGGGCAATCAGGACCTCCTATCCTATATTGCAACCTTTAATAGACTAATTGTGGAAACGGGATGGCCAGAGGATAAAAGAGTCACGTTGTTTTATCGAGGCCTTCGCGGAGAACTTAAAGATGTCTTGGCCCAAGTTGTAAATCCGCCCCAAGAATGCACAGAGTATATAGACTTAGTGGTCCAATTGGATCACAGACTTCAAAACAGAAAAGCAGATCGGTCCAGGTTTGAGACCCGGGTGTTGGTCAAGACCCATGCTAATCCCAAGGGAGTTGATGTCTCTGAGCCTATGCAAATTGGAGGGGTTAAAGGACCCTTAACTCAAAAGGAACGTGAAAGGAGGTGGCAGTTAAAATTATGTCTTTATTGTGGGAATTCTGGACACTTTCTACGAGATTGCCCGGAAAAACCGCCCCGAAAGGCGGTAGGAGCCGCTGATAAAAACCATGAAGACTCTGTTTCGGGAAACGACTCCGCCCGACAAGTGTAGGGTCCGCTTGCCGAGCTTGAAAACTAACTCTCAGACCTCGCATTTCATTGTGCCAATGGTTCTCGTAGATCCAGAACAGCCCAAGCGGTTGCATGCAATAAAGGCATACATCGATAGTGGGGCTATTGGAAACTATGTGGATCGTGAATTGGTCTCTAGGATTAACCTCCCTCTCCGTCCTAAAACCAGCAAAGATGTCATCACCACAGTCGATGGAAGTGAAATTGCCTCTGGACCGGTAACACATTCCACTACTGAGGTGACTCTTATTGGTCCCGACGGCCATCGGGAGGGTGTTGTGTTTGATGTAATCAAGGCTCCACAGTTTCAGGTTATTCTTGGAATCCCTTGATTAGAGACACATAATCCTCGAATTGATTGGCGAGCTAAGAGAATAACCTTCCCGGATTGTACACAAACCTGCTACCCAGAAAACCTGAAGATTAATCTAGCATCTGTAACCTCTGCCTCCATGCAACTACCTCCGGAATACCAAGACTTTCAGGACGTCTTCCAAAAGGAACAGGCCAACACGTTACCTCCTCACAGATCGTACGATTGCCAAATCGATCTGGTGCCCGGTGCACAACCCCCTTGTAGCAGGATTTATGCCCTTACCGAACCTGAGAATCTGCATTTGAGACAATATTTGGATCAATACCTAGCTAATGGTTTTATTTGCCCGTCAAAGTCCCCGGCATCCTCGGCTTTGTTCTTCGTGCCCAAAAAAGAAGGCGACCTTAGAACTTGTATCGATTACCGCGCATTGAACCAGATAACGGTTAAAAACCGTTATCCTCTGCCTCTGATCCCTGAACTCCTTGACCAGGTGAAGAACGCTTGCATATACACCAAGTTAGATCTCTGGGGGGCTTATCATCTGGTACGAGTTAAAGAAGGCGACGAATGGAAAACTGCCTTCCATACTAAATACGCATTATTCGAGTACCAGGTGATGCCTTTCGGATTGTGTAACGCGCCGGCTGCCTTCCAATACTTCATGAATGATGTCCTTCGGGAACTCATCGATGTTTGTGTTGTCGTATATATCAATGACATTCTGGTGTACTCCTCTTCGGAATCTGATCACAGAAAACACGTCAGGGCAGTACTTAAAAAACTGCGCCAACACAAACTATTTGCTAAATTGGAGAAATGTGTTTTCCATACCACAGAAGTCGAGTTTCTAGGTTTCATCCTGACACCCAAAGGAGTCCGAATGGACTCAAGAAACGTGGATGCCATCCTCAAATGGCCATCACCTAGCTCTGTAAAAGGGGTTCAAAGCATGCTCGGCTTTGCCAATTTCTATCGCAGGTTTATCCCAGAATTTTCACGCGTGGTACAACCCATTACTGCACTCTTGAGGAAAAATAAACGTTTTGAATGGTCTGAAGAAGACCAGCAGTCCTTTCAGGATTTAAAAGCTAAGTTTACCTCCGCACCTATATTGAAACACCCGCGTCCAGATCTCCCTTATGTCGTCAAGACTGACGCATCCAGCCCAGCCATGGGAGCTGTCCTGTCCTGTCCCAAAGAGATCCCAAAACCAACTAACTGCATCCCGTAGCATTTTGGTCCAGAAAATTCACGGCACCCGAGGTTAATTATGCAATCACGGACAAAGAACTGTTAGCCATTAAGTCCGCTTTTAAAGCCTGGCGGCATTATCTGCTTGGCGCTCAACTTACCATCACAGTGATCAGTGATCACTGATCACCGGAATTTACAGTATTTGAAAACCGCCAAGGCTCAGTCATCACGGCAGCTCCGATGGGCTTTGTTTTTCGCTGAATTTGATTTCGTGATTACCTATCAACCTGGCTGCAAGAATGGCAAAGCAGACACCTTATCCCGAATTGGAATGGGAGAATCTGATACAAACTCAGAACCAGTACCAATAATTCCCGAACAGAGGATTCTAGGCATGACTTTGTTACAGACGCTTGAAGACATTCAAGCCAGAGTGAAACAACTCCTGGACCCTACAACCTTACAGCAATGGATGCAAAAGGGATCAGACTTTACCATAGATAATGGTTTACCTTATTTCCAAGGACGCTTATTCCTGCCACATAAGGAATTACACGAACTAGTTATTTCCGGTTATCATGATACATTAATAGAGGGACACCCCGGTATTGCCAAGACAGAGGAAAAGGTGAAACGACAATTTTGGTGGCCCTCTTGGCGAAAAGATGTTAAATCTTTTGTGATGTCCTGTGGTGTTTGCGCCCAAAATAAAAGTCAAAAGAAAAGACCAGCCGGTCCCCTTCAACCTCTAGACATACCACCAGCACCCTGGCACACCCTATCAATGGATTTTATTACGGACCTGCCTCCTTGTTCGGGGTACAATACTATTCTGGTAATTGTGGATTTGTTTTCCAAAATGGCCCACTTTATTCCTTTGAAAGGTTTACCTTCAGCTTCTGTCCTAGCCAAAGAATTCCTCGAAAATATTGTTCGGCTACATGGATTCCCATCTATACTAATCTCTGACCGGGGAAGCCAATTCATTTACCACTTCTGGCGCAAATGTTGTCAAATGGCGCAGATCGACGTAAGATTATCGACCAGTCACCACCCCCAGACCGATGGTCAGACGGAGAGGACAAATCAGACCCTTGAACAGTACTTACGGTGTATGTTACAGCAATCTGAAAGCAACTGGAAAGACATTCTTTGGATAGCCGAATACGCATATAATAATTTGGTACACTCTGGAACTGGCCACAGTCCTTTTTATACTTTGTTTGGGCATCACCCTCGAACCTCAAACCTTGACTCACCTCAGAACCTCGGAATGCCTGCAGTAGAACATCTGCATTCTACAATTACCCAAGCTTTCAAAGAGGCAACTACGCATTTACAACAAGCCAAGAGAAAATACAAGGAGAATGCTGATCTACATCGGAGTGAAGCACCTCCGTATCAGATTGGGGATCAAGTGAGGTTAGCTACCAGACATTTACCACTCAAAGGGACTCGAACTTTTAACCCAAAATATCTGGGACTTTATTCTATTACGGCAATAATTAAAACAGTGGCTGTTAAACTTGATTTACCAGCTAGTATGCGAATTCACCCTGTTTTTCATGTGTCACTTCTGAAATCAGTGGTACCCGGAACCCGACTACTCAAACCTCCAGAACCTATTCTAATAGATGGGGAGCCCGAATTCGAAGTGAAGAACATTTTAGAATCAAAAATGTTTAGGTCAAAACTGTTCTACCTAATTGATTGGAAGGGGTACGGACCTCAGGAGAGGTCGTGGGAACCCAGCGACCATGTGCATGCACCTCGATTAGTCAGGAAATTCCACCGACTCTTTCCAGACAAACCAAAACCCCCGGAGGGAACAACCTTGGGGGGGGCCTTGGGGGGGAGTGCTGTCATGATGCCCGCTCCCGGGGAGCCGGTTCAAGCCCTGCGTCCCCAAAAGCGGACATCCAGTCCCCAAGGAAGGACCCAGCAACCCCATATAGGGGCCCTTTGGACAGTGTCCTGGCGCCTATGGCGCCAGGCTCATAAAAGACATCAGTCCTGGTGCCATGGGCGCCTGGCTCATTATGGGAGTGCTTGGGTGCACTTACCTGATGCAGACCATGCTGCAGGATCCCGGCCTCCTTGAGGCCTGAAAGGAACTACTTTACCTGTGGGACTAATTTACCATCTGGGCGTGGTCGGGGAAGGATACATACCTGAATGGAGGAAGGATACATACCTGGAACTTCTTCCAAGGCTATTTAAACCCCACCCGAACAGCCACACGTGCTTCGCGTTGTTCTGCATCTAGCACCTGGACGCTCACCGTGTCTGCTCCTGCATCCTGACTTCTGCAACGCCTGCCAGCATCCTGGATCACCTGCAAAGGAAGAGAAGAAGAGAACAGAAGAAGGAAAAGTCCTTACCTGCTAAATCCGCATCCCGGAGACATCTCGCCGACAATCCTGAAAAGGAAGACTTTAATTTGAAAGCTCATCGCGTCGATCGCTGAAGCACCGCATTCCACTCACCTTTACAGGGCGCCTCCATGTTCAGCAGCGATCATCCCGATTCGCAGTCACGCCCCAGCGCCTAGAGAGAAAAAGACCAGAACAAAAGGTGAGAGAGAGAAGGGAATAAGGAAAGCTAAATCTCCATGCTAAGACTTACCTGTTGATTCATTCCCTCTTCATTTCGGGTCCGCGCCGCATCCTGGCATTTCCGGACCCCGGCCCCTAAGGGGAAAAAGAGACATCAGCGTTAATGAGCGAATGAAAAGACATTACCAAAAAACGCTCATTAAAGACTTACCTGATTTCTACAAGGATTTCACCTCTCATCTCGGGTCGGTGTCTGTTCCCCGGCATTCCGTACCCTGGCCCCTATCGGGAAAAAGACACTAGCATTAGTACATTAATGCATGGCAACAAGGGGAACCTCTTATCAAAAAACTTACCTGGAAGCCAAGCAAGTTTGGTTCTCACCAATCCGAAAATCCAGTGAAGTAACTGGATACCAACGCGCCCCTGCATCAGAAGCAGGATGGAGAGCTCGTCCTTCCAGACCCTAAGGTGAGACGCTACGAGAAATCACAGAAGGGTTTCGAGGAGGGTGAGAGGGGAAAGTGGGAGGCCGTTTGCATTACCCCGCAGACAGTTAATCCCCTATTTTTGCCTACAGAAGGATACTTCTGCGAGCCAGGCAAGCCAGATTTGGGGGCCCGGTCCAGTCCATCTTCCAAACCCTGCGCATCACCTTAGAAGAGGTCACAGCAGCGCGAACCAGGCCAGCGCCTCCGTGGGAGTCAGGTGAGCGTAACACCACTCTCCCCTCATCTTTTTCTTTTTCCGGGGGGATCCATATCTCCCCGTAGTACACAGCGTGTTTAGCATGTGTGTCCGCTGTTTCATTACCTTTGGAAATGTGATCATCCCCGTTAGTTGTCATGATTCCTGCCCCTCATGTCCCCAGCCCTCCAAGATGTCAGGCTGGAGCCTGGCCACGATCACCTACATAGCCCTCAAGGGCCTCTCCATCCCTCCCAAGACCCACTTGGAGTCAGACTTGGCGCTTGTGGCACCAGACTCACTCACTCCCATAGGATAACACTGGGGATTGGACTTGTAGTGCATTGATGGGGACAAGATGGATACCCCCACATATTTCGGTTCCCTGAACTGCATGTGGAGTGTAGTCTTTTGGGGGTGGTTCAGCCCAGAGACACCTGGGATACTCAGAGACTATTTAAGCCACGCCCAGGCTGAGAAACATGCTTTGTGTTTTCTGCGTCTGCAGCGTGACACTCACCGTGTTCGGATCGGTCTCCAGTAGGCCTGCATCTTTCTTCTGCGCTCAGCTCCTACAAGAACACCGGTAGGAACAGCCTTACCTTGCGGCGCTTCTGCCCATCATTCATCGCTCCTTCTGTTCTGCGGACATCTTCGGCGGTGTCATTCCCATCCCGGCACACCGCTTCCTAAGGAAAAGGGAAAAGAACAGAAAAAAGGCATTAGTAAGCATTCAGCAAATCTTTGCTTATTTTTAAAGTTTGTACGAGCTTCAAACGCTTACCTGAATCCAAGCCGCTCTGGGGGAACTCTGTCTCTGGAACTTCTCATCCATCTGCAAGAGGGAAAAGACACTCCAGGTTAGCGTGGAAACACCTAGAGGCGCCGCATACCGCGCTTACTCACCACATTTCTTCTTCATAACCGGCATCCACGCTGAAAACGTCGCGGCACCTAAAAGACACAGAAAAAGAACTCAGTTCAATACAAATACGAAAGGGTTGCATCGTGCATCGCGCTCTCACTCACCTTCAGCGCTACTCATCGCAGTAGCACGTCGCCATCCCCGGACGCCGGTCATCATCTAAGCAAGGAAAGGAACGAAGTTAGAGAACTGTTCAAAAGACTCATTATACTTACCTGTCAGACTCTTGCCAGTGAAGTAACTAGGCAGCAACGAGCCTTCATCAATCAACGCGCCCCTGCACTGAAAGCAGGACGGAGAGCACACTTTCCAAGAAAACAAGGTGAGCTGTGGATCAAAGGGAAGGGTTGGACCCCAGGGAAGAAGGGGTTCAAGCACACGGAGACAATAGTGAGTTAAACTCTACCAATCCTGTGTTTCAGGCCCAGTTTCCAGTCGAGTAGACTCCAAGGAAGGGTTCGAGGTCGTAAGAGGTCAGAACAGTGAAGTGGGAGAATGGAACAAAAGACTCCCACCAATCCCCTCACGCCCCTGGCCTAGAGGATCGCGGCCCAGACACCCGCCACGAGAGGAGTTTGCCTATCTACCAGACGACCAAATACCCTGGTACAGGAAGATACGGATGTGCCCACCAGCCTGCCCACCAGCCTGCCCTGCCCAAGCCGACACCTGCGGCATGGATGAACTCGACTGAACCATTCAACAGTAAATAAACACATCGTTAGAGATGCCATGACGACCTAGCCAACGGTCAAAACATGCACGCTGGACACTCCCACACCAATCCACATGAAGAACATATTCAGTGCTATGACGTAGGTGACGGACACACCCACTGACGCGCATCTTTATTATTTTTCACATAGGTTCTTCAAAATGCAGAAACGCAAGACACACAACGAACTCATCTAAAATGCTTGCTGATGCTTCTCCTAACCCATGCATTGCAATGAGATATATAACGAAGACATGATACTGGGGATAAAGCAATATGATACCATAACTTAAAGCGCCGTGCATCAAACATCCCCACCTATGCACCAGGCCCAAGTAGGCCACAAGCAAGAGCCTCCACGAACATTGAACGAGCAGGAGTACAATTGCTGACCCTGCAGAATGAGCCCGGCGAGAACAGACAGCCAAGGGAGCAATGTTGCAAACTCGCATACCACAAGCCGAAGCCAAGGTCACAACTGCAAACTAAGCCAGACACACAGTGGAAAATGCAACATTAAATGTGCAGAATTCTGCCTCAACCACGGTCTCTCCTCACATGACCAAGCCAAACCTGAAGGGGTGCCAGACCCAGGAGGGAGGAGGCGCCTGGGTCCCACGTTTTGAGACACAGGCAGCAACAATGAAGCGGCTCAATGGACATCTGCGGCGGTGGGAGTAGTCTGCCCTCAAGCATATGAACAAATCCACGCATTGTCTGCACAAACACATAGTTACACATTGTTGCAAATGGCAGGTGCACCGCGATCTGGGAACAACGATGGTCCCAGGCTGGTGGGCTCGCGAGTGGACCAATCAGAACATGGGGCACTTATCACTGACGCCATTAACATTAGCCAATCATCAGGGGTCTTCATGTAACAATTTTCATGTATCTAATAGAAGGGACAACCCAAGTATACCACCTGACTGACCCTTAACCACTAACAGCGTTCTCTATACGTATGCTATACTAACCCTACCACTCGAGGAACCAATCCAGAGTGACGATAGGTTTTTTGCTAACTTTCCCAGGTGACGCGAGTAGCGCGTCATACTGAGGTAAAAAGGGCCTGCGAGCCCCACGAATTTCGAGAGAGAGTCAGGACGGACGCCTACGATCCTTGACCCATCCCTGCCGTTGTTTAATAAACAGCAGAACCACCTTGCTTCTTGCGTGTGCCTCATACTCATTTTTGGGATACGCGGGAGGAGTTGGGGCCTCCCTGCCCGGGGGTCCGCGGACAGCCCAGCAGACCCTGGGAGAATTTCCCCCCGACAAGTTGGAGGCACTGCTGAGATCTGTTTAAGATCTGCTTTTATTTTATTTTTCCGAGTGCTCTCGTTGCGAGGAGGCCCGGCGGCGCGGCCCCCTCTGCCGCTGCCCCCTTTTGAGGACTACAGGACCATCGCGGAACTGCGAGAAGACCGGACAGCGCAATCCGGATATTGGCCTTCGGGAGCCGGTTGAGAAGTATCCTGCCCGCGGTTGGCGAGTGTCCAGACGTGGTCCAGACGAGGGGAGGTGGCGAGCCGCTTGGAGGGGTGCACGCAGTCGAGCGGCCCCGCATCAAGAGAACTTGGTGAGTATGCCACGCCCAACAAGCAATGTGAAATTGTAAGGGAGGGGGAGGGAATAGAATACGGGAGGTGGGAGGTGTTACACAGGTGCGCGGCGAAGGTTTGATAAATTAGTGTTGAGGGTGAAGTGAATGGTAGCTGGACAAGTGCGAGAGCAGTCCGCTACGTTACGGAAGAGGAGGGGGCGGAGCACGAAAACATCACGTGCGGCCGCTCGTAGACACTGATTGGCCTAGGTCGCGACCACCTGTAAGGGTGTGTGTGTGTGCGGTTTCCTACGATTTGGTGATTATTGATCAATGAGTAGATGAGGATCCCTATTGATCGAGCAGAAAACTCGATAGATAGATGACGTTTCCCTGTAGGCGGTAGCTAGCTGGTTGCCTAATACGGAAGATAATTGGCTGGTTAAGCCCTCCTGTCGAGGAGCGTATCACACGCAAGGCGACGCAGCGTGCGCAGTCTGATTATATTGTTGATTACCTTGTTCCAGGCGTGACAAGAGGACAGCTGTGGGGTTAACGGGGGTAGATTGCAAGCGTATTTCGAACTTTTAAAAACATGTAAAGAACTTACCAGTAGTTTTGGAAGAGATCGGTGACGTCACCAGTAGGGCTTTCATAGGATATCTCGAACACAAGGCATTTTTCAGAGAGTGGTGGGGAAGAGAATAATGGTAAGGGAGTGGAGACGGAGATAAACGGTAACGAGTAGATCGGGGCAAGGTGAAAAGAGGGACGTGGCCGCGCACGGAGAATGCCGGCCACGACAAGTGAAGAAAGAGGAGGAGGGGTAAAACAAAGTGGGACGGCTGTATAAGAACGTCACACAGGGCACACAGCCGCAGGGGGCTACGTGCGCCTCGGCCATAGGGAGCCGTAAAGGTGTTCGGTAAAGGAAGAAAAGAAAGAAAAGAATATACAAATGCAAATGCTATATTTTACTATTTTTCCTTAGCGGACAATCGCAAGTCCCCAAAATTACGGGGCCAGGTAAAGATCTAAGATTGTATAGCGTACACTGTTAGCAAGATAACCGCTACCAAATAGGGGTAGGATAACAAGTGAAGTGCTACTATGTCATACGGGACAGGATCGGGAGGGTGGGGGAACACCCTCACTACCCCACTACAGCATATATGTAAAACACTGTCACCCCATAGGGAGAAACTGATCAAATACAGCATAGGATGGACACAGGGGACGGACAACAAAATGACGACACCATGGCCGCCTCATGGCAGTTTCGATCCATATACCCAACATTCACTATTAACCCATCGGCATAACACATGCAAGGGGAAGAAGTTGACACACCACGAGGAGGTGTTTAACTTATGGAGGATGTTCCAAGGGTCCCGACCAGGACCAAACGGAATGTTCACTATGGGGGAAACAACGGAAGAAAAGAAGATTAAGGAGGAAGGAGAGAATGGGGAAAAGAGAGTGAAGGCACACAGAACACGGGGAACGGACAAGAGGGAGGAGAAAAGAGTAACAACCTAAACGAAAAGGAAATAAAAAAGGAACAGAGCGACGATATGCCCCTAGCGAAGGTAGTAAAAACGGAGGAAGGGGGGTTATATCCTTTAACAGAACTACGAGAAATAGTAAGAGAACAATCAAGGGCGGCTGAGGGGTACTCGAACCCGGCCTACAGCCCGCCACCATATACAGCTACAGGTGGCCACACGGGAGGGGAGCAGACTAGTACGACGGGATCAGCTCGTACGAAGATGCCCGCAGGGGAGGGGAGGACTGGCGAAGAACAGATCGCGGCAATAGGACATGATGAGTGGGTAGCTGCGCAGGTATTATTAAAATTACGAGGTTCATTAACAGGAGAAGAGAAGGAGGTAGTAAGGAAAATGGACGAGGATAATACCAGAAAGAGTGAAATGAAAGGGGAAGAGGGGAAAAGAAAGGAGGAAGAGCTGGTACGACAAAAGGAAGAGATTTTGGAGGAACGATTAGCAGAATTAAGGGATGAGCAGAATGCACTGATCAAGCAGCTCGAGAGAGAGGAAAGAGAGAGAGCACGGGAAAGGAAAGAAAGTTAGAATGAGTTGGAAAAAATGAGGGAACAAACTGAGGAGCAAAAGAGAGAAGCCGAAAGGGTAAAGGCAGTAGCAGAAAGGGTATCCAGAGCAGCACTGTGTGACAAGAAAAGAGAGGAAGAAGAGAAAGAAAAAGAAATGGAAATATGGAAGAGGAGATTACTATCAGAAACGACAAAGAAATACGAAGAAGGGAGGATGATAGAGAGTATATTAGAGCGGGAAAGAGCGAGATGGGAAAGGAAGAGAGAAGAAGAAAGGATATTGGAAAAGATGAGCAGTGAAGTAATGGAGGAATTAATAAAGAAAAGAGAGGAAATTGGTAGAGAAATAGCGGAGAAAAATGAAGGGGAAAGAGAAGATAGGAGAGGGGAGAGTGAAGTAAGGAGGTATGTACGCAGAGACACAGAAGTAGCAACAACATCAGCACAAAGGGGAGCAATTGGTAAAGAAGAAACGGGACGAACGGATCTAATAGACTTAAAAACAGTAACGATTAGGGGGAAAAAGACAGATTGGGGGTTGTCATTCCTGGATGACTTTTGTATTGAGGAAGAAGAAGGAATGGAGAAGGAAGGAAGAAATAGTGAAAGGGAAAGCCTAGATAAATTATACATCACCCGGACAAATAGAGAATCACCATGGGCCTGCAGGAGAAAGGAAGAACTGGAGGGAAGTGAGGGGGAAGAGCAAGGAATGGCGGGAAGGCAGACACGTGCAGCTACACCCTCATCATCCCGTCCAACATGCTCCACCACCCCACACTCATTACGTGCAACATGCCCACCTACACCCGCACCCGCCCCTCATGAACTGACACCCTATGCAAGCAGGCTTAGAGATCTCCCTGGACGCAGGCAGGGAGAACGAATACACACGCCCACATTGAATAAAGGAAATGATAAAAGAAGGGGAAGAGATGGAGGAGAAACAGTTACGAGCAGGGGAAATATGGACACAATTGACGATGTAGACGACACGGAAGAAGAGGAGGGGTACACAGACTCAATTTTGGGGAACTCAGGGGGTCAAACAGGACACAACTTAATGCCACTTCTGGAGAGGGGAGGGGTTAGACCACAATACGTCCCTTGGAAGCATGCAGACAAGGAAAATATAAAGTGCAGACTCCCATCATTAAGTGGAGGTGCGGGAAAATGGATATATGAAATGGAAAAACACACCGCAGGACAGAAACTGGCAGTGGGGGATGTAAAGGGCCTTCTAATATCAATATTGGGGGATGCAGCAGATGACATCTGGAAGAGAGCAGGCTTCCCCGGGGTCACAATAATAAACACATCACACGATGGGGCACCATTCGCAAACTGCAGACATGCATTATGGCAAGCGCTGAGGGTACAGTACCCAGACACATCAGACATAGGAGCAATTACATCACGCAAGATGCGTGAGAACGAAGATCCTGTTGATTATATCCAGGAAATTCAAGAGAAGTGGCGTATGGAAACTAGAGAACAATGGGACAAAACACCAGCAATATTCTATCATATACTAATACAAGGGCTCCCAGAAGCAGTTCAGAAACAACTGAAGAAGGTAGTGGGGATGGAAGCAAAAGCATGGCCAAAAATACAATTGACGATAGTACATCATTGTAGGACCTGGCAAGAAAAGGTGAAACAAAAGGAAGAGGATAGAAAAGCGGAAGAGGCTAAACTGGTACAGAAAAAACTTACTAAATACACGATGGAAGGTGCACTGATAACTACACCTCCAACAATGACTCAAAACCCCAC
The DNA here is from genome assembly GCF_040938575.1 of Ambystoma mexicanum. Classification (NCBI taxonomy): domain Eukaryota; kingdom Metazoa; phylum Chordata; class Amphibia; order Caudata; family Ambystomatidae; genus Ambystoma; species Ambystoma mexicanum. The sequence continues at coordinate 1,101,617,684 of NC_090930.1, read as the reverse complement.
ACAAGTAGTGGCTGCACAAGATCCCTCCCAAATACAATCATCACAGATTGTAGCACAACAGCTGCCACCACCCCAACCATACACGACTAACATGGGAGGAGGATACTCAACGCCAGGAGCCGGATATTATAATTATAACAGGGGAAGGGGAGGAATGATGAGGGGGAGGGGATGCGGCTATAACACACAACAGCAAGGGGGAGGATTCAGAAATTTCTACCCCACCGGGCAACCAGTATACCAGGACAATTCAGGGAGCTTTCCATGGCAGAACAGGGAACCACCGGTATGTTGGATTTGTGGATTACTAGGGCACATGTCACGCACATGTAGAATGAGACCCGGCACACCAGCATGGGGAGAACAGGGACAACAAGGGCCTATAAGGGAACAGCAGGGCATCCAACAACAGCAGGCACTGCAACAGGGAAATGTGCAGCAACAACTAGTAACACAACAACAGCCACAGACATATTCACTACCACAACAACAGGTAGCGATAACACAACAACATCAAGTGCAGCAAGTACAGCAACCTGCCCAAATTCAAGACCATAAAATAACCTCTACCAATACACAACTACAGCAAACACAACTGGGAAGGGTGACGGTCCTGGGACACAACCCTTACACAGGAAGTGGTCAATCATTATACCCACAATAGGACAGCCCACAGACGGCCTTGGTGTGTCCCATCCTGTCGGTAACACCTAATAGTGCGGAGGAACCACGCATAGAGGTAACGATAGGGGACAAAAAATTATCATTCCTTGTTGACACCGGGGCGACCCGGTCTTGCATAAGGAAAGGTAAAATTAAGATGTCAGGTGAGGCCATGAACACCCTAGGATTCTCTGGGGCTAGGGGGTTGGTTCCCTTTACTGATAGCATTCCCTTATCGATAGGGGATTATGACATGTCCGTCCCGCTTTTATATTCTAGGAACTCACCAGTAAACATACTTGGGAGAGACATAATGAGCAGGTTGAATATGACGATCTCCTTTACGGAGGACGGCATAATTTGCTCCACTCCTGGAATAAACATGCTCACTGCACGGCAAATTATGCAAGCATACTGTGGACAGACAGTGATTAGGGCTGAGCCAGTAGATGGCGAACTGTTCCAGTACGGAACAGACATGGCATTCGCATGGATGCCAGGAATAGAAGGAAAGATCTGGAGGAGGCCAACAGCCTATTTGTTTAGACCAGAAACCCCAGCCAATGAACCAGAAGGAAAGGTGATTTCAGTGAGCATGGAGAGCATTATAGCAACTGCTGATTATATCGCAGTACATGCCCAAGACAGGGAAGGAAGAGCATGGAGGGCAGTGATAGCCCTAGCTGAGGGATGCAGGCTCACCCAGGTGTCAGACGAGGAGCTCTTTTCAGAAGAAAAGGAAGAAGGTGAAATGGTTTTTATGATGAGTGTAGACATATGGCTAAGAGTGACATACAAACAAGTGGCACAGAAAATTGCAATGGCACTTGAAGCACCAACATCCACCCCAGTTCCCTTCTTTGAGGAGGATATGGCAAAAGTCCCAACATCATTATGGACTACTAGTCCCTATGACGTGGGGTGCATAAAGAGTATAGGGGGAGTAAGAATAAAATTGAAAAAAGGTGCAATACTCCCTAGAGTGAAGCAATACCCACTATCAAAAGAGGCAGATGAGGGCATATATGAAACAATAACGGCCCTTATAAATAATGGCATATAGGTACCATCAGAATCACCATGTCACACAGCCGTATACCCAGTGCGCAAAGCTAAAGGAGGGTCTTGGCGTTTCATCCAGGACCTCAGGCCCTTGAACAACATAGTGGAAGCAGAATACCCCATAGCAGCAAACCCGGCCACAATATTGTGTGGCATTCCAGCAGAGGCATCACGATTTACAGTGATTGACCTCAAAAATGCCTTTTTCTCAATACCCCTGCATCCAGACTCACAAGATCTAACAAGCTTCACGTACAGAAACACAAAATGGAAACACACCAGATTGCCACAAGGGTACTGCGAGTCACCCTCAATTTTCAACAGAGTAATACAGATGGACTTGGGAAACATTGAATTGGAAAGCACAGTGTTGCAGTATGTTGACGATATAATAATTTGCAGCACAAGCGAAAACAAATGCAGAAAGGACTCATTGAAGATGCTGACAATATTGGCTGAAAAGGGTTACAAGGTAGACAAAGAAAAGTTACAGTACTGTCAGGAACAGGTACTGTACATTGGTCAGCTCATATCCCAATACGGAAGGAAGATTGCACCACAAAGAGCACACACCATATAAAAAACGCCGTTGCTACAAACAGTGAGGGAACTGCAGCAGTTCCTGGGACTGTGCAACTACTGTAGAGCATGGGTATTTGATTACAGCTCATACATAGGACCCCTACTTGAGGCATTAAGAGAAGCTAACAAAGGGGAGAAAAAATTGTGGTGGACAATGGAAATGAAAGAGGCCTTTAATGAACTGAAAGATGCAATATCAACTGCTCCGGTACTGGCCACCCCAGATTATGAACGACAATTCTTTATATTTTCACATTGCGACTCAACAGTAATGAAAGCAGTGCTGGCTCAAAAAACAAGCATGGGTTACAAACCAGTAGCATTTTACAGCGGTCACTTGGATCCTGTAATGTTAGGACATTTCCCTTGCGAACAAGGTTTCGCCCCAGCTGCCTTCGCGGTAGAGAAAGCATCATCAATTACAATGGGGTGCCCAACCACACTATTTGTGGAACATGCACTATTTGCAATATTGAACAAGCCTAAGTCCACACTAACCACGCAGAGGGCGTCAGGTTATGAGATCATCTTATCTAGACCAGAATTATCAATTGTTAGATGCAGCACAGTTAATCTTGCAAGGTTTATAGCGGAAGTCATTGAGGAAGGCGACTATGCACATGATTGTACACAGACTACCGAAATGTACTCATGTACTAGAAAAGTTGAAGAGGACGCGCTAAATGGAGGAGAGCTCTTGTTCATTGATGGGTCATCAACAATAGACCAAAGTGATGGGATAAGGAGAACTGGGGCAGCAGTGGTAAAAATGACAGAGGAATTGGTGTGTGTGGCGTCGAAATGCGTACAATTACCACACATTACTCTGCTCAAGCAGCAGAATTGGTTGCACTGATCTTGGCGTTGAAGGAAAGCTTTGACAAAAGAGTGACTATATATTCTGACAGCGCATATGTCACGTCTACTGTCCACTCAGGATTGTCTAAATGGAGGAGAAGAGGGTTTAGGAGAGCTGACGGCATCCGAGTGCAACATGCTCTCTTGTCAGCTGAGTTAATTGAAGTAATAAATGATCCCCAAGAACTAGCTTTGGTCAAATGTCTCGCACACACTAACGGAGAAGATCATATCTCAAAAGGAAATGCAGCAGCAGACGCACATGCGAAGTATGCCGCATATTTTGGTGAGATATGGAACCCCCCAGAGTCAGAGAGAGGGAGAGGGAGGGGGATAGCTAAAGAGATGTTGATGAGAGAAGGGTACACCCATCTCCCAGCCACACAGATAATGGAGTTACAAGCGGCTGCACTAATGGCAGAAAAAGAAATATGGGTAAAAAGAGGATGTGCAATGTCGCCAACTGACGCACTATGGCGCCAGGGTAACACTGGAAAGATGGTAATGCCATTGGCACTATTGAACACCGCCCTGAGCCAACTCCACCACCCAGCCCACACAGGCAAGGAAGTTATTGCAGCACGAATTAGGGAAGATTGGTCCAGCACATCACATCCTTACTGAACATCAAGCATAAATTTGCATGTGCATATCACCCGCAGGCCAACGGTATATGCGAACGCCTGAATGGCCTACTGAAGGAGGCAATTGCAAAGATACAGCAAACAACAAAGAAGAGTTGGTTGTATTGCCTTCCGCTAGCTCTATTTGAGCTGAGCAATAGACCAGGCTCCGACCACCACCTCACTCCTCATGAGGTGGTGACCGGACGTCAAATGCGCCTTCCTCTAACGCCAACATCAAGGGCATTCACAGACTATGAAAACACTGCAACTGTTCTTGGTGATGAAATGTACCAATATGTGTCTTCTTTGATTACTAGTGTAGTGTTTGTGTCTCAACAGCTCGAGCGCACGCGGGGCGGGTCTAAGAGTTATCAACAAGAAGACGAGGACCAAGGATCGGAAAAGGAAAAACTGTGCAAAATTGCTAAAGATGACCACGTGCTACTCCGCAATTTCAATAGAAAGTGAAACAGCCCACGCTTCACTGGTCCCCACCTTGTAGAGGCGGTATCTACGAGAGCAGTAAAGTTGCAGGATAAGCGTGCTTGGAATCACCTACACGACGTAAAGATCTGCAAACTCCAGACCCGCCCTAGCATCACCGACAGGGCCATTGGAAGAACAGCGACAGCGTCACCCACGGAGGAAGAGACTTCTACCACAGCTGACGACCTAAGTGTCTCCATACCCTGCCACCCCCCAGATTCCCCAGAGACAACTACTGAAATAGAAACTGGTAATCCCCATACCGCCCACCCCATGGTCACACGATCAAAGAGTAAAGAGACTTCCGCCAGTTGAGCCCCAAACCCTCTGCCCATCGACCTCCTACCCACTACAGTAACCACCCAATTGAAGGACATTGGGCCTCATTACGACCCTGGCGGAAATCGGAAAACGATGGCGGAAATGCAATACCGCCATCGAATAGCGCTCGGTGCGACTATGACCCGTCACCGCAAAGTACGAAGCCATTAGCGACACCGTAGTGAACGCCAACGCTAACTGCACCAAGTACGCGCGCGCGCCATGCCAAACCGTAAATACCACCATGGCGCAAGGGTACGCGAATTCCGACCCTAGCGGACATGTACCTAACGCCATCAAGCATGGCGGAATGTACCATTCCGCCATGGTGAGAAGTACGGCATCGAGAATCAACCGTAAACGGCCCCACTGAGTGCCTGTACACCGCTCCCTGCCCACAAAGTACAACTCCCCGTAGGTGCAATGAAGTCACAATGCAACCAGTGAAATGTACAAGTCACCCATGCATGCCAACGAACAAAAGAATCACAAGAGGGGCCAATGGGAGCTGCAGGGCACAGATGGCACGAATACAGAAGCCATTCCAATGGACATGACCACAGTCCCCCCCCCCGAAACGCACGCAAACACAGGCACCTGTGACCAGCAATATTCCGAAAATCACATCATTCCACCAGTCCACCTGGCTGACCGGCATCTGTTACACAAAACCCAATCCCCCGCCCCTGAGCATGACAACACTCAAACAGTCATATTGGCAGCCCCCATCCCTGACCTCACTGGGCTTCGTAGGCAAACGCGCCCAGTACAGTACCACGCAACTAAACTCCGAAGCTGGAACCCAATGCAGATCTCCTCCCAATACATCGCTCCCCAAATAGGAATATGCCACATCACTTGCAAAGAAGAACGCTACACGGGCCAAATCAGAATAGAAATTTAATGCACAACAAAATCACCAAGCCCATACAGCCATTAGGCCATGAACTCCAAAACACATTTCACCATTGTGGGCTGCATCCGCAAGAAATGACCAGCCACTACTTGTGTGACGCCCTGTTCCATCATGGTACACAGAGTCACATTCACGTACGAAAAGGCAACATGGAAGCGCACAGAACCGCAGGGCCGTCGCAATGGGGAGGCACTAGTCCAGCTGAAAGGCCGAAATGTTGCTCCGAGCCACTAGTACTGCGTAAGGGCATGTGGCCCATTGGCGATCGTCCCATAAGATCGTAATGCTGCTCCACTGATTAACAAGAAGCAGCAGGTGTCGGGAGTAAAAGCCATCTGCAGGAGTGGCATACAGATGGCAGTGGCAAAAGGGGAGGAGATACCTGTCAACCAAAAGAAAAGAAAAAGAACAGACTGGCCATCAGAACTACATTCGAACAACTCACATCAATGATCACACTAAATCCACAGCCATATGCATGCTAGCCCACTCCAAAGGATCATCACCACCCCAAAACCACTTGCGACTCATAACCATCTATATCGAGGTGTAAACACCATCACAAACGAGTGTACCTGTGCATGCGTCTGTCAAAACAGAATCCATCAGATGGGATTGGTAACGTGCATGGACACAAGTGTCTGAGGGCGCGTCGAGACAGGGAGGGCTCAACAAGGCCAGATAGACGATGGTCCCACTATGGCAGCCCTGCATCACATAGCGCAGGGGAGGCGGATAGATTCCAAGAAGCCCTGTACATGGCAAACTCTGTATCAAATCACCTGCCCATGCATCCATTCATCATTCCCTCATCCCGGCATAAAAACGCCTGAATATTTACTCACATAACATTAGAAATATCCATTGAGTCTGTGCGTTATGCAGCCTGCAAAATCCACAGTGCCCCAGCCCGTAATTCCAGTGTTGTGAAGTAACATGTATTTGGGAACGTCCGGCCTCATCGCCCACGTCGCTATTGCGCATCCCAAACTATTCATATCAATCATTGCATCCTCGCCATGGCCCCTGTCTCAAGGACATTGAACAATAGAACGTTATATTTGCAGTCAGACCTGTGGGCATCTCCTCGCCGCTAGCTGAAAACCGAAAGCGCCGCCCTTCGAATTCCTCATTTGCAACATCACGTCGAAAAGGCATCTGTGGCCGTTTGAAATCACTAATTAATCCATCTAGTGCGGCTGTGTGTGGAAATGGCAACTGCCTTCACCCACAAATGGGACGCCCCGCCCGTCGTTGCAACTCGGTACAGTGATGCATGAGGGCCCACCGTTACTCGAGTACTACGTTCCACTGACCCTTCACAAGTCTGTTCGCGACTGCACAGATAGTATGTGAAACAATGGGACCATAGCCGAATGTACATATCAACCAATGTTACACGGCCATCGGGTACAAATACATGATTGCAATAGCAAGATGCCATTCCTCGAATTGCAGCGTTGTGTGCGGGACGTGCTCGGCCAAAGGGGAGAGCAGTTTGCACAGGTGGAATGAATCACCACAGGTGGAGGCCATACAGCCTGAAAACACATAAATTGCACACCCAGTCTCCTCCCACAACCACACCCACTCCGAAATGCTACCGGCAGGACTCGCGATGTTGGCCCTGGGGGACCTGATAGCACTGCAAGTACTCCAACTCCAAGAAGAAGACGAACACCAACTACAACCGGCCGCACGGAGGAGACGCAGGAGGAGGAGGAGGGCAAGGCAGGGCCAGCAAGGGCCGCCAGCACAGCCACTACCACCACGCAGGCAGCCCGCAATCCCATGCCTCCGAGCACATCCGTTCAACCTCACTGATGAGCAGATCCACACCCTCTACCGTTTGGACCGGGACACCATAGCCGCCATTGTGGACATGACACAAGCTGACCTTGTCAGCATGATAGATAGCCCAACCGCCATCCCACCCCTACTGAAGGTGGTGTCTGTACTCCACTTCCTGGCCACAGGCACCTACCAGCACACAGTCGGACAGTTGCATGGCATTTCTCAGCCACTGTTCTCACGGACACTATTGCAAGTGCTCGATGCCCTCCTGCAGCACGCAGACGACTACATCTCTCTACCACGCTCGGAGCAGGAAATTACCAACACAAAAGTGGGATTCCATGCACTTGCCGGCATACCGGGTTGCATTGGTGCCATCGACTGCACCCATGTGGAATTGGTCGTCCCACATGCCATGGAGGCCCAGTACCGCAACCGAAAACAATTTCATTCCCTGAATGTACAAATGGTGTGTGACTCCAACAGGATCATTACACATTGTTGTGCCAGATTCCCTGGATCAACCCATGATTCTATGGTCTTGAGGAACTCTACTATTCCACGCTACATGGAGCGACACGCAGGGAACAGATCCTGGCTACTCGGTGAGTCTCATTTCATGCATGATGATGTGGGGTATGTGATGCGGCAATGACCTGGCAGGAAGGGGGGGGGTGTGCGTACGTAGCAATGGCATTCCACATCATACGTTTATCGTCCACATACAGGTGATGCTGGGTATCCACTGAAGAGATGGCTCCTCACACCAGTCCGGAACCCACGGGACCAGCATGAGGAGGACTACAACCATGCCCACTCACGTACCCGTGTAGTCATTGAACAGGCATTCGGCCTACTGAAGACTTGTTTCCGCTGCCTCAGCAGGTCTGGCGGGGCACTCCTGTACCGCCATGAGAAGGTTGCAAAGATGGTCATGGCATGTGTCATGCTCCACAACATGTGCGTACGTAGAAATGTGCCCATGCCCCCTGACGCAGAACTGCAAGCACCTGATGATGGTCATGATGAGGGTGGGGATGTGGCAGCACCTCAAGGAGTCTGCGAGGCACCGGAGGGCCGTGACATTCGTCAGCATCTCATTGATGCATGCTTCTAGCACTCACGCCTGGTGGCTGATACATGGACACGGGACTCGTGGCACTGTGTGTGTCTGGTACATGCACAATATGGACTGTACGCCTATGATGGCCTAGTACACAAAGATCATTGTCCACACATCTCATTGGTTGATCGTGCACTGTTTATGGCATATGTGATATCATGTTGAACACCCTATCGACCCGCCACCCAAGTGAGCCCAACACACCCCCTCCACCCTCCTACCTCCCCCCCGAACACCAGTGTCCAAAGATGCTCATTGTCAGTGGGCTGTTGCTATTGCAAGCCCCCTCTGCGGGTATCAGGGGCACCCCTGCCTGTGGAGCGCAGGTTCCTCCCAGATCTACGTTGGGGGCTGCCCTGGACGGAACTTGCAACGGATGATGTCTCTGCCTGCTCACGTCCATGCATGTCCCTAAGGGTTGGCGAGAGCTCAGTGAGCACACGGCGCACTGCGGCAAGTTCGGCACATACGTCTTTGGACGTCGCATGCAGTTCCCCCCTCAGGCTCTCGGTGCTTCTCTCCATTTGGACTCTCAGGCTCTCGGTGCTACTCTCCATTTGGACTCTCAGGCTCTCGGTGCTACTCTCCATTTGGACTCTCAGGCTCTCGGTGCTACTCTCCATTTGTGCCCTTAGTGTCTTTGTACTTCTCTCCATTTCTGCCCTAAGTGTCTCAGTTGATGTTTCTATGTCTGCCTTAGTGCCCCCACATTCATCGGCATGGTCCTTGAGGAGCGTGGCCAGTTGCTGCTGTTGCACGATTAACTGGTCGAGGGACTGTTGCCTCTGCTGGGCCATGGCCATTTGCGGGGGTGTCACAGAGGGGCTGTTGACCTCATGTTGCCTTGCCACAGGGCTTGTGGGGGATGGCCAGTCGTCGTCTTGTGGGTGCCCCTGCGTGGTATCCTCATGTTGTACGGGATGGGACAGACAGGGGGATTGGGACAGGTCATGGATGGATCTGACTTCGACATCCCCGTCTTCTGTGTCGGAGCATGCTGCCATCAATGGGGTGTCACCTATGGTGCTGCTGCCACCAGAGGCAGTGCCTTCTGTGGCATCCGTTGGGGGGACCTGTGGTGGTGGTGTTGTGGGCATGCTGGCTGCTGGGGTGCCTGTTGATGTTCCCTCCTCTGTGCTGCCACCTGATTTGTGCTGCTGCCGTGTCTTGATGCGTGCAGCTGAGGTGGAGGGTCTTTGGCCGTTGGTCTTGGCCCTCTTTGCAGGTGTGCTGGTAGGGGTGTCCTGATGCTCGTCGTTTGGATCGGACCCTGTGGTGGAGTAAAGGAGGGCGAGGGTTATTAATGGGTCTGTGGGAATTGGAATGGCATTGTATCACATGCATTGGGGTGGTACCTGAGGGTGATTTGGGTCGGGGCCTTGGAGGTGCTTTCATTTGTGTGTGGAGTGAGGGTGCAGTTGTTTGGCAGCCTGCAGTTAGGGTGTGCCTGCTGCACGTGTAGTGCGTGTTTTAGGGGTTTTTAATTATTTATGTATTTATTGTGAGTTTTAAAGTGCGCTATCAGGCCGATGTGTGTGGACGTTCTCCTGGACATGTGTTTCTGTTGCACTATGTGGACACATGGTACTTCACATGATTGGACATTGTGGATTTAGCATTGTTTTATCTGGCCCACCTACCTGAATCTTCGGATGTCTGCACTCCTTTCTCCATCCCTCCGACTCCCTCTATGCTCTCCATTCCGATGGTGGAGGCACAGATTTCTTCCCAGGGGGTCAACTTGATGGGTGATTCAGGACCTCCCCCGGTGGCTGTGGCAATGTTGCGGTTGGCAGAGAGTATGCTGCGGACGCGTATCCGCAGGTCGTCCCATCGCTTTCTGCATTGCTGTGGGTTGCGGGGTGCGGTCCCCACCGCACTTACCCGCTGTGCCACCAGAGCCCATATGGCCTTCTTGTTCGCAAGTGCCGTCCTGGTCATTTGCGTGGAGAAGACGACGGCAGCATTCTCCTGGAGGGTCTCTGTTAGCACGGTGAGTTCCTCACGGGAGAAGTGGACCTGCCGCTTGCGGTCGCACGCTTTCTTCGCTACTTTTCCCATTTTTCTTGGTTTCGCTAGGGTGGATGACGGGTTGGGGTGTGTCTCAGGGTAGTGTTTTTAGTGGTTGTGTGGTTTTTGTGGTTTTATAGGTGTACGGCGGGATGTTTCCCGTTCCGGGCCCATGTTTTTACTTCTGTTTCCGTATATTTACGGTCACCGTACTTTCCGGTAGGCGCACACTGCGGTGTCCGCTGTGATGGGTGGCGGTATTGCACTTAGGGCGCCGTACGGCGGCGGTGTGGGCCGTTTTGGGGTCATTTCCGCCATCGCGGACTTTGCACTTCCGCCATGCCGTGGTGCTTGTGCCCGATGGGTCGGAATGGGCCGCACTTTGCTCCTTCGTGCAATGGCGGAAACGCTATTTACGCTGTGGTGGTCCGGTCAGTCACTTTCCGCCAGGGTCGTAATGAGGGCCATTGTCTTGCACATATACACATGTAAACACTTGAATGTTCTCTTTTTTCTTTCTCGCACATGCAGGTACCGCGTATTATTGTATTGCTAAGAAAACAGATAACTAATAAAGTCCATTGCCCAGGAGTAGATGCTACCCTCAGACGATAACTACCCTGAAGCCCTATCACACCAATTTGTCTATCACATAAAAAGGCCAAAGTACCTAAAAAGAAGGAGGGTACGTGTCTACTACACAGCATTTATCTTGGCCATAGAACAATCAATGCCCCTTCTTCACCAACACTTGCCTGCCCTAAGAGACAGATCGCTTAGATTGGCGTGGGAACAGCTCTTCGCCTGGGCACTGAACGACTACTTGATAGGGAGAGCTTGAAAATAACAACTAACACTAATAACAAGCATATTGAGAATTTTCAGGCGGGCAACTTTAACGTCGCAAGAATAAGCTGCCGGACTGCAGCAAGGTAAGAGCAAAATGCTGGTGAGACTAGCTTCTGTAATAAAGATGATAGGGATTTTGATGATCACTGGGTTTTTGGCTGCCTCTGTATGGCAGAAAAGTTATGCTATCAATATTTTGGCTGTACCCAAACCTAATGTACCCCCACCCAAGGCTGCAACAGGTGTTACGTCAGGTGGTACTAGCAAGCCTCCACATAAGGGAAATAGAGTTAAACTTAGCACATACTCAGATAATAAAGGTATTGATAATTACATAACAGATTCAGCACACGTCTCGAACAACATGTGGTACCAACACATGACCCAAATAGGTAAGCAGACAACAGAAGACAGCTGCTACGTCTGTTCATTGATCCCATACGCCCTGAGCGCTTCCCGAACATTCGTTGCCACGGAAATAGATGAAAAGACAGCACAATGTGTAATATACCTGGCACTGTTCCAAACGAAAGGGAGATTTCAAGGGACGGTGGTGAGACTGGTGTGGAAAACGCGAGACATGTATCCATACGAAAACAACTTCCTCAAGACTTATTTGAGTTACCACAAAAGCAGTTTGCATGCTGAAGCATTCAGATACATGACAAGTGGTCCTGAAAAGGGAGAAAAAAAGAAAGTAACACTACAATACCTACCATGTGACTGGTACGCCACTGAAGTTCCTGGTAAACAAGGATGTTGGGAAAGACCACTGGTAACAATAACAGGGAAGGTGTACCTGGACAACAAATGGGACATAGGAGTTATTGGCAGCAACATGGTAACAAGAGAAAACATTACAACTATTGATGAACACAATAACAGATGTTGGACGATTTGGGGCAAGTACGTACCCATGATGACGCGGATGGAGAAGGATGAAGACCCAATAAGCATACTGCCGCTGTCTGCACCTAAAATATGCTACCAACATAGAGGAGAAGTGGACGTGGGATACAACACCAACTGTGCAAGCGTGACAGAGTTACCTGAGGGGGAGCAGGAACAGCAGTATTAATGGACCATTACTGGGCCTGTGGAAACAAGGCATACCACACACTGCCCCCGCTGTGGAATGGTATATGCACAATGGTACACGTTAATGTACCATCACTAGTGGTGCCCCAGAAACATGTGAACATGGTGAACTTCCCTAAAATGGATGAAGGAAACAAGAGGAAGAAGAGATCTGTAAAACCTCAGAAGGGGTCAGAGAACGAAAACAACAACAACAACAATGTCCTGAATAGAAAGAAGAGACAAGGAGAACCTCTGACAGGAAATTACCTATGGGGAAGGTCGGAAACAGCACTCACTTCAATCCCACCAGAACACAGACTATTCAGCAGAGAAGCAATGTTCTTCTCGTCAATAATACATCCGGGACTACAAGCTTACGCAAACGCAAAATGGCTCCAGATAACTCGATGGGAGCTAATGATGACAATTAATTCTACAGTAAATGGATTCAACGCAATAAAAGAGGAACTGCGAGCAGTGAGGATGGTAGCACTACAGAACAGATATGTATTAGATCTCCTTACAGCAATGGAAGCAGGAGTTTGCGCAAAGATAGGACAATCATGCTGCACATTCATTCCTGCTAACGATGCTGACAATGGTACACTGACAGAAGCAGTATCACAACTGGCCCAGATGCACTCCAAAATGATGGAAGAAAGTAAAGGAGTGAAGAAGGATGACAGCTGGTTTTCAATGTTATGGTCATGGATGCCATCTTGGCTGTCGGACGGACTGAAGATTATAGTTGGATGCATAATACTGGCTGGAGCTGCACTGATCATAATAAGATTTTGGCAGGCCCGGAAGGCACGCACTACAGACGAAATGATCGAAATGGTTGGTATGCACCCCTTGATGCCGACAGATGATGGCCAGCACACAGACACAATAATAAAAGAAAGAGAAAAACTGCGCAAACAGATCATCACCAACCACCTGGACCCACCATCTGTGAAGCTCGAAAACCCAAGAAACCCAAGGAGCTACATAGGGAAATGGGTATACTACACACCTGGAGGAACCTGTGTATATATGTATTGGTCATTTGAAGACCATGTCAACTACTATGGACACTTGGGAGGAGTAACTAAAATATGGAGAGTAAGAGGAGATAAGGAAAAAGATATGTTTGTGGTCGACAAGTCGACCAGAGGGGGGACTGAAGTGGGAGAATGAAACAAAAGACTCCCACCAATCCCCTCACGCCCCTGGCCTAGAGGATCGCGGCCCAGACACCCGCCACAAGAGGAGTTTGCCTATCTACCAGATGACCAAATACCCTGGTACAGGAACATACGGATGTGCCCACCAGCCTGCCCACCAGCCTGCCCTGCCCAAGCCGACACCTGCGGCATGGATGAACTCGACTGAACCATTCAACAGTAAATAAACACATCGTTAGAGATGCCATGACGACCTAGCCAACGGTCAGAACACCCGTGCAAACATGCACACTGGACACTCCCACACCAATCCACACGAAGAACATATTCAGTGCTATGACGTAGGTGACGGACACACCCACTGACGCGCATCTTTATTATTTTTCACATAGGTTCTTCAAAATGCAGACACGCAAGACGCACAACGAACTCATCTAAAATGCTTGCTGACGCTTCTCCTAACCCATGCATTGCAATGAGAAATATAACGAAGACATGATACTGGGGATAAAGCAATATGATACCATAACTTAAAGCGCCGTGCATCAAACATCCCCACCTATGCACCAGGCCCAAGTAGGCCGCAAGCAAGAGCCTCCACGAACATTGAACGAGCAAGAGTACAATTGCTGACCCTGCAGAATGAGCCCGGCGAGAACAGACAGCCAAGGGAGCAATGTTGCAAACTCGCATACCACAAGCCGAAGCCAAGGTCACACCTGCAAACTAAGCCAGACACACAGTGGAAAATGCAACATTAAATGTGCAGAATTCTGCCTCAACCACGGTCTCTCCTCACGTGACCAAGCCGAACCTGACAGGGTGCCAGACCCAGGAGGGAGGAGGCGCCTGGGTCCCACGTTTTGAGACACAGGCAGCAACAATGATGCGGCTCAATGGACATCTGCGGCGGTGGGAGTAGTCTGCCCTCAAGCATATGAACAAATCCACGCATTGTCTGCACAAACACATAGTTACACATTGTTGCAAATGGCAGGTGCACCGCGAGCTGGGAACAACGATGGTCCCAGGCTGGGGGGCTCGCGAGTGGACCAATCAGAACATGGGGCACTTATCACTGACGCCATTAACATTAGCCAATCATCAGGGGTCTTCATGTAACAATTTTCATGTATCTAATAGAAGGGACAACCCAAGTATACCACCTGACTGACCCTTAACCACTAACAGCGTTCTCTATACGTATGCTATACTAACCCTACCACTAAAGGAACCAATCCAGAGTGACGATAGGTTTTTTGCAAACTTTCCCAGGTGATGCGAGTAGTGCGTCATACTGAGGTAAAAAGGGCCTGCGAGCCCCACGAATTTCGAGAGAGAGTCAGGACGGACGCGTACAATCCTTGACCCATCCCTGCCGTTGTTTAACAAACAGCAGAACCACCTTGCTTCTTGCGTGTGCCTCATACTCATTTTTGGGCTACGCGGGAGGAGTTGGGGCCTCCCTGCCCGGGGGTCCGCGGACAGCCCAGCAGACCCCGGGAGAATTTCCCCCCGACAACAGGCTGAGTGACGTCCCCGTGGATACCAGGTGAGCGTTACAGAACACAAAGCCTCACATTAAAATCCACCTGGGCGTCATGGAAACGTCAGAAACTGGCCAGTTAGCCCATATGTTGGGGTAGCTACGTTCCAAAGTACATGCAGCCAGGCAGGAGACCAACACCCTGAGGAGAGAGCTGAAAGTAGCCAAAGAACGCACTGATGATTTAAACCAGCAACTTCTCCAGTCACAAGCAGGGCATGCACCATTGCCGGGAAGCGTGCCCTCGATGCCAGCACCATCAGCCAATCCCGTTCATGTAACCCTTCCTGGGGTAGTTCCCTTGGCCCCGCCCGAAGGATTTACGGGGGATCCCAAGAAGTTTGCAACGTTCATGAACCAGTGCCGCCTGCACTTCCTTTGTAGACCAGGGGCCTTTCCGAATGACCAATCACAGGTCGCGTTTGTGCTATCCTACCTGAGTGATAGCGCCGCGGACTGGTCTGTACCCTTTGTGACCCAAGACGATCCTTTGCTGCATGACTTCAGGGGCTTTCAGCAGGAGATGGAAAAGCTGTTCACCCGTCGTACTCATGGGCAGGCATTAGACAACGATCTTCTGTCCCTACGCCAAGGGAATCAAGACCTATTAACATAGATAGCCATGTTCAATAGACTCGTAGTTGAAGCAAAATGGCAAGTGGAGAAGAGAACCATGTTATTTCATCGGGGGTTGCGGGGGGAGCTCAATGATGCTCTCACACAAGTAGTGAACCCCCCGAAAGACTGCACAGAATTCATTGACCTTGTTGTTCAACTGGATCATAGGTTGCAGGACCGAAGAGCAGATCGAAGCAGACCGGACCCTCTGCCTATGTATTTGCGTTCAAACGACAATATTGCCCGCACAACAGAAGGTTCAGGAGAACCAATGCAAATCGGGGAGGTCAGATCCCCCTTGACTAAAGCGGAAAGGGATAAAAGGAGACAGCAGCAGTTATGTCAGTACTGTGGAAGGTCAGGTCATTTCCTTAAAGAGTGCCCTGTGAATCCACCGAGGAGGACGGTAGGGGCCACGGACAAGGAAGAAACCATCAAGGAATCGGAAAACTCCCCAGCCCGGCAAGTGTAGGGGTCCACTTGGCGAGCGAAGAAAGTAAACTACAGACCTCCCATTTTGCACTATCTGTGGTCTTGATCAATCACCAACAATCATCTCGGATGCACGCAGTAAGAGCGTACATTGACAGTGGAGCCGTTGGGAATTACATCGACCAGGATCTTGTGGCAAAGATGGGGCTTCTGTTACACCCTAAATCATCCACCAACACTGTTAACACTGTTGACAGCACGGAAATAGCTTCTGGTCCAGTATCCCAATGCACTGCAACTTTAACCCTTCTGTGCCAGGATGGACACCAAGAATCTATCGTTTTCAACCTCATTAAGGCACCACAGTTCCGGTTGATTTTGGGACTGCCATGGTTGGTAGCTCACAATCCTCGAATCGATTGCCGAGCAAAAGAATTGGCCTTTCCCGAGACTTGCGCCCACACATGTTATCGCCAAGAGAAACAACCAATAGACACCAGAACCTCCACGCTTGCGACTGTGGCAATTGGCACCCTACCAAGTGAATACCAGGACTTTCAAGATGTCTTTCAGAAAGAACAGGTTAATACCCTGCCACAGCATAGACCATACGATTGCCAAATCGACCTGATACCCGGCGCACAAATCCCTTGTGGGTGAATTTACGCACTCACGGAACCAGAAAACCAGCCCCTGAAGGCCGATCTTTACCAATACCTGGCCAGTGGGTTCATCCGTCCCTCGAAGTATCCAGCAGCCATGAGAACGTGCATCGACTATTGCGCACTGAACCAGATTACTGTAAAAAACTGCTACCCCGTGCCACTGTTCCCTGAATTGCTTGATCAAGTCAAAGATGCCCTAATCTACACAAAACTAGACCTGAGGGGGGCATATCACCTTGTTTGCGTAAAACAAGGGGATGAATGGAAATCTGCTTTTCGCACCAAATACGGCTTGTACGAATATCAAGTATTGCCCTTTGGCCTTTGCAACGCGCCTGCAGCATTTCAATACTTCATGAACGATATCATACGGGAATTGATTGATGTCTGTGCTCTAGTGTACATCGCCGATATTCTAGTATATTCTGCATCAAAGCAGGACCACGTTAAACACGTCCGATCCGTATTGGAGAAACTCCGTCAACACCAGCTCTACACCAAGCTCGAAAAGTGCTCATTCCACGTCTCCGAGGTGGAATTCCTGGGCTTTATTCTCAGCCCGAATGGAATCCGAATGGATGTACACAAGGTAGGTGCTATCCTGAACTGTCCATCCCCAAATTCATTCAAGAGGGTTCAAAGTATGCTGGGTTTTGCAAACTTCTACCGCCGGTTCATCCCAGGATTTTCGCAAATCGTGCATCCCATCACGTCATTGCTAAGGAAAAGCAACAAAAAGTTCCAGTGGACAACAGAAGCCAAGAAAGCTTTCCAGGAACTCAAAGCAAGATTCACATCTGCCCCAATCTTACGCCACCCTCGCCCTGATCTCCCATACCTGGTGGAAACGGACGCCTCAAGCATGGCTATGGGAGACGTCCTCTCACAAAAGGACCCTGAAATGGGCCAGTTACACACTGTTGCCTTCTGGTCGCGTAAATTCACACCCCCTGAACTCAATTACGCTATCACAGACAAAGAACTCATGGCCATTAAGTCAGCCTTTAAGGCATGGCAGCACTACCTCTTGGGCGCCAGACACACAATCACCGTAATAACTGACCACCGGAACCTCCAGTACCTAAAAACGGCAAAGGCCCAATCCTCACGACAATTACTTTATTTTTATTATGATTATGATCGTTTATTTATATAGCGCCTATACACAATGTGTTTGAAAGCGCTTCAAGGCAAGGGAGGGAACAAGGGAAAATACAACCACATTCTTATAGGCCATGAACAGTAAGGATGTGAAATTAACTATCGTACTCGGCCTGACGACATTTCAGATAGTGCAAGTGCTAAGACATAGATAAGGAAGGGAGGGGGAGAGTGGGAAGGAAATGGAAACAGACAGGCGACTACCGTACTAGGCCTGACGACATTTCTGGTAGAGCTGGAGAAAAACAAAAGGTAAGGGAGAGGGGTGCAGAAAGGGAGGGGAGGAACAAACAAGCGACTATAATACTAGGCCTGGCGACATTTCAGATAGTGCTGGAGTGGTGGTGGGGAGGAAAAAAAACAGTAATGGGAGGGTGGAGGAAACAGACGAGGTTGCTATCATATTAGGTCCAGGGACAATTCTGATAGAATAAGTGCATAGAAGAAAGTAAGGGGAGGAGATAGGAAAAGGGAGAAGGGAAAGGAGCAGAGAAAAGAGAGTAAGCAGTCAAAAAGAGTGGAGAAGCAAGCGTGGAGAGCGAATACAATTGCAGAAGTCAGTAGTAACACATAATGTTGCAAGCCAGGATACAAGATGAAGATGGGAACAGCATGATTCAGGGTCACCTTCATGATTGATGATGATGGGAACAGCATGATTCAGGGTCATCTTCAGGGTACAAGATGAAAAGGAAGTCCAGCATGAGAGTTGAGAAAGAGTGACGCACCGTGAATGAATGAAGTCCATAAAAGTAAAATCCAGCATTGGCCACAAGACAGTGATGGTGAAGGAAGGCTCCAGGTGGGTGGGGCTTAGGCCAGGTGACCTAGATCCACTTGCACCTGCTCCCCATCTGCAAAGATTGGGGAGTTGGGTTCTTTTTTTAGCTGAATACGACTATGTGATTACATTTTGACCAGGGGTGAAAAAAGGGAAGGCCGATCCCCTTTCCCGTATGGGGCTGGAAGAGCAAGGGTATAAGATTCCTGACCCAATAGCAATCATCCCGAGTGACAAGCTCCTAGGAATCACAGCAACCATAACTCAGAAAGAATTACATGAAGAAATCCAAAACCTGATGAGTCCGGAGCAATTACAAGCGTGGAGTACACAAGGAGAACATTACATGATAAAAGATCAGTTGCCCTACTTCAGAAATCATTTATTCTTACTAAACCAAGAACTACGAGAACAAGTCATGTCCGGTTATCATGATTCCTTGATCGAGGGCCAACCCGGAATCGCTAAAACCCTAGCCAAGGTAAAACGAAATTATTGGTGGCCCACGTGGCGTAAAGACATATCAAATTCATCCTATCTTGTGGAGTGTGTGCTCAAAACAAGTCATCCAAGCAGAAACCGGCTGGGCTATTACAACCATTGTAAATCCCAGCAGCACCCTGGCACACATTGTCCCTCGATTTTATCACTGACTTAACACCCAGTCAAGGGTTTAACACTATTCTTTTGGTCGTGGACCTATTTTCAAAAATGGCACATTTCATTCTTCTTAAGGGGCTCCCAAATGCTTCTACTCTGGGAAAGGTATTTCTTGAAGGCATTGGGCCTCATTACAACCCAGGCGTTAAGGGTTTAACGTCGCCGTCGGCGCCGTTAACCCTTAACGCCTGATTACCATTTTAACGCCTGCTTTTAGCAGGCGTTAAAATGCAAGGCGCTAACCCGCCTTGGTGCTAATTACGGCACCGTAATTTACGGTGCCGTAATTAGCGCCTTCCCCACTCCCATTATGCCCTATGGGGCAAAAATGGGAATGGGGAAGGGTAAATGGGGAATGGGGATTTACCGCCCCACTCACCTTGGAATGGGGCGGTAAATCCGCCATCCACCATGGTGTAAATGTAGTTTACACCATGGTGGTAAAGTAGGGAACTTA
Source organism: Ambystoma mexicanum (assembly GCF_040938575.1). Lineage (NCBI taxonomy): Eukaryota > Metazoa > Chordata > Amphibia > Caudata > Ambystomatidae > Ambystoma > Ambystoma mexicanum. The sequence continues at coordinate 1,101,597,828 of NC_090930.1, read as the reverse complement.
CCGCCTGGGTTGTAATGAGGCCCATTGTATGGCTCCAGGGGTTTCCTTCAGTTTTAGTCTCAGACCGAGGTGCTCAATTTGTATCTAACTTCTGGAGAAAATGCTGCTCTATGGCCCAGATCGACATCCGGCTATCCACCAGTCACCATCCCCAAATGGATGGTCAAACTGAGAGGACAAATCAGACGCTCGAGCAGTATCTGCGTTGCATGTTACACCAAGCTGAAGGAAGCTGGTTCGACCTATTATGAATAGCTGAATATGCTTATAATAATTCCCTACACACCAGCACTGGGCAGACACCCTTTTATACCATGTATGGCAGGCACCCACGTACTTCTGAGTTGGACGTTCCTACAACCCTGGAAATGCCAGCAGTCAAAACCTTGCACACGACCATTTCTCAAACCTTTAAAAGGGCAGCTGAACACCTACTTTAAGCTAAGAATTGCCAAAAGAAGTTTGCTGATCAACATCGAGCAAAGGCCCCCAACTACCAAGTGAGAGACAAAGTCTGGCTGGAGTCTAAACACGTGTCCATTAAAGGAACCCAAACTTTCCGTCCAAGATACCTGGGTCCATTCACCGTCACCTCTGTGATAAATCCTGTGGCGGTCAGACTAGCTTTGCTATCAAACATGCAGATTCATCCTGTGTTCCATGTGTCTCTCCTTAAACCTGTTCAACCTGGGACCCGGGTAGCAACACCACCACAGCCAGTTGCAGTCGCCGGGGAGCCAGAATTCGAAGTCAAGAACATCCTGGATTCAAAGTACATCAGAACCAAATTATACTACTTAGTAGACTGGAAGGGGCATGGTCCACAAGACAGGACATGGGAGCCTTGTGAGTACATCCATGCACCTCGCTTGCTTAGACGATTTCATCAAAACCATCCAAACAAACCAGGACCAGACAGAAGAGCCACCTTGAGAGGAGCCTTGGGGGGGAGTGCTGTCATGATTCCTGCCCCTCATGTCCCCAGCACTCCAAGATGTCAGGCTGGAGCCAGGCCACGATCACCTACATGGCCCTCAAGGGCCTCTCCATCCCTCCAAAGACCCACTTGGAGTCAGACTTGGCGCTTGTGGCACCAGACTCACTCACTCCCATAGGATAACACTGGGGATTGGACTTGTAGTGCATTGATGGGGACAAGATGGATGCCCCCACATATTTCGGTTCCCTGAACTGCATGTGCAGTCTAGTCTTTTGGGTGTGGTTCAGCCCAAAGACACCTGGGATACCCAGAGACTATTTAAGCCACGCCCAGGCTGAGAAACATGTTTTGTGTTTTCTGCATCTGCAGCGTGACACTCACCGTGTTCGGATCGGTCTCCAGTAGGCCTGCATCTTTCTTCTGCGCTCAGCTCCTGCAAGAACAAGAACACTGTTAGGAACATCCTTACCTTGCAGCGCTCTGCCCATCATTCATTGCTCCTTCTGTTCTGCGGGCATCTTCGGTAGTGTCATTCCCATCCCGGCACGCCGCTTCCTAAGGAAAAGGGAAAAGAACAGAAAAAAGGCGTTAGTAAGCATTCAGCAAATCTTTGCTTATTTTTAAAGACTGTACAAGCTTCAAACGCTTACCTGAATCCCAGCGGCTCTGGGGGAACTCTGTCCCGGAACTTCTCATCCGTTTGCAAGAGGGAAAAGACACTCCAGGTTAGTGTGGAAACATCTAGAGGCACTGCATACCGCGCTTACTCACCGCATTTCTTCTTCATAACCGGCATCCACGCTGAAAACGTTGCGGCACCTAAAAGACACAGAAAAAGAACTCAGTTCAATACAAATACGAAAGGGTTGCATCATGCATTGTGCTCTCACTCACCTTCAGCGCTACTCATCTCAGCAGCACGTCGCCATCCCCGGACGCCGGCCATCATCTAAGGAAGGAAAGGAACGAAGTTAGAGACCTGTTCAAAAGACTCATTATACTTACCTGTCAGACTCTTGCCAGCGAAGTAACTAGGCAGCAACGAGCCCGCATCAATCAACGCGCCCCTGCGCTGAAAGCAGGTCAGAGAGCACACTTTCCAAGAAAACAAGGTGAGCTGTGGATCAAAGGGAAGGGTTGGACCCCGGGGAAGAAGGGGTTCAAGCACACAGAGACAATAGGGAGTTAAACTCTACCAATCCTGTGTTTCAGGCCCAGTCTCCAGTCAATTAGACTCCAGGGAAGGGTTTGAGGTCGTAAGAGATCAGAATAGGCTGAGTGACGTCCCCGTGGATACCAGGTGAGCGTTATATTAGTGTGGGCCTGACACTTCACCAAGGCCACTTCTTTGGGGTCTTCAATTACTTCAATTAGTTCATCAAGTAGTAGGGCATGTTGCACTGGGGTGCCGCCTGCCCTTCTAAATCCTCTTCGCTGCCACTAAATTAACCCAGAGTGTACAAATGTGCAATATGCACTGTCACAATATATAGTTACTCTTTTGTCATTGCTTTCTTTTAGGGCCAAAATTAGGGCCACTAACTGGGCAGAGTAGTGTTGTGGTAGCTGGACACATTTCACTGGAACATATGTCCAATCCTCTGTCAATTTCACCACCGCTGCACCTGATCTGCGGATCCGATCACTTTGGTCTACTGTTGAGGACCCATCAATGTACAGTATTTCTCCCCCCTATAGTGCGTTTTCCTCTACTTTTCTTGTGCTGGAATATGTGTCGATAGCTTGTGTGCAGTCATGTGCATATTTGCCATCTTCCACCACCTCTGCTATAAACCTTGCTGGGTTCACGTTGCTACACCTTACAATTGTTAACTCAGGCCTGGACAATATAACTTCATACCCTGATGCTCTTTGAGTGGTCAGTGTTGATTTTGGTTTGTTCAGAATGGCAAAAAGGGCATGCTCCATGTATAGTGTTGTTGGGCAACCCATTGTTATTGAGGATGACTTTCCACCCCAAAGGCTGCGGCAGCCAGGCTCTGTTCGCACGGGAAGTGTCCTAACATTACAGGGTCTAGGTGCCCGCTGTAAAATGCCACTGGTTTGTGCCCCATGCTAGTCTTTTGTGTCAGTACTGCTCTCATCACTGCTGAGCTGCAATGTGAAAAAATAAAAAAATGTTCTTCATAATTTGGCGTGGCTAGTACTGGTGCTGTGCATATGGCATGTTTCAGTTCTTGAAATGCTTCTGTCGTTTCTGTGGTCCATCTCAACTTCTTTTCCCCTCTCTGTGCATCTTTTAGTGCCTCAAGCAGTGGTCCTGTGAGTGAGCTGTAATTGAAAACCCAAGCCCTGCAGTAATTGCATAAGCCCAAGAACTGCTATAGTTCTCTCACTGTCTGTGGCTGCGGTGTGTTTGTTATGGCCTGTGCCCGTTGATGTGCAATGTTTCTTCCATTCTGCGAAATGAGCTGGCCTATGTAGAGCACTTGTCCTTGGCAGTACTGTAGGTTTTCCTTGTCTACCTTGTACCCTTTTTCTGCTAGTACAGTAGTCATCTTAATAGAGACTCTCCTGCACTTTTCCTCTGTTGTGCTGCAGATGATTATGTCATCTACATATTGTAGCACTGTACTCTCCATCTCAATGTTTCCCAGGTCCATCTGTATCACCCTGTTAAATATGGATGGGGATTCACAATACCCCTGGGGCAACCTCGTGTGTTTCCATTTTGTGTTGCGGTAAATGAAGCTTGTCAGATCTTGTGAGTCAGGGTGTAGTGGTATTGAGAAGAATGCATTTTTGAGGTCAATCACACTGAATCGTGATGCCTCTGTTGGTATTCCACATAGTATAGTGGCTGGGTTCGCAGCTACAGGGTATTCTGCCTCTATAATGTGGTTGAGGTGTCTTAGATCCTATATGAAACGCCAAGACCCTCTCTTAGCCTTGCGCACAGGATACACAGCAGTGTTGCATGGAGTTTCTGATGGTACTAGTATACCTCTGTCTATTAGTGCCGTTATTGTTTCATATATTCCTTCATCAGCCTCTTTTGATAGTGGGTATTGCTTCACTCTCGGCAGTATGGCCCCTTTTTTCAACTTTATTTTCACACCTCCAATGCTTTTGATGCAGCCCACGTCATATGGACTGGTGGTCCATAGAGATGCAGGTACTTTTGCCATATCCTCCTCATAAAACGGCACAACTGTAGCGGCTAGTGCTTGTAGCGCCAGTGCCATCTTTTGTGCTACATCTCTGTATGTTACTGTCTTCCAGATGTGGACGCTCATCTGAAACACCATCTCCCCTTCACCATTACCATCCGAGAAGAGCTCCTCATCGGATACTTGTGTTAGTCGTCACCCTTCTGCTAGAGCTATAACTGCCCTTCATGCCCTTCCTTCCCTGTCTTGGGCATGCACCGCAATGTAATCCTGCATTGCCACAATGCTCTCAATGTTCAGTGATATCCTCATCCCTTCCCTCTCACTGGTTGGCATTTCTGGTCGGAAAAGGTAAGCTGTTGGCCTCCTCTAAACCTTCCCTTCAATTCCTGGCAGCCATCTTATTGCCATGTCTGTCCCATATTGGAATAGTTCTCTGTCTATGGGTTCTGCTCTTGCTACTGTTTTGCTGCAATAAGCCTGTCATATTGTCGTGCTGTGAGCATGCTTATGCCTGGCGTTGTCACGATGCCAGCTCCCGGGGAGCCGGCTCAGGCCCTGCGTCCCCGAAAGCGGACATCAAGTCCCCAGGGAAGGTCCCAGCAACCCCTTATAGGGGCCCTTTGGACAGCGTCCTGGCGCCTATGGCGCCAGGCTCATAGAAAACGTAAGTCCTGGCGCCATAGGCGCCAGGCTCATTATGAAAGTGTTTGGGTGCACTTACCTGATGCAGACCATGCTGCAGAACTCCGGCCTCCTTGAGGCCTGAAAGGAACTACTTTACCTGTGGGACTCATTTACCACCCGGGCGTGGTCGGGGAAGGATACATACCTGATTGGAGGAAGGACACATTCTAGGAACTTCTTCCAAGGCTATTTAAACCACACCAGATCAGCCACACGTGCTTCGCGTTGTTCTGCATCTAGCAGCTGGACGCTCACCGTGTCTGCTCCTGCATCTTGACTTCTGCCACACCTGCCAGCATCCTGAATCACCTGCATAGGAAGGGAACAAGAGAACAGAAGAAGGAAAAGGCCTCACCTGCTAAATCTGCATCCCAGAGACATTTCGCCGACAATCCTGAAAAGGAAGACATTTATTTTTAAAAGCACATTGCATCGATCGCTGCAGCGCCGCATTCTACTCACCTTTATAGGGCGCCTCCATGTTCAGCAGCGACCATCCGGATTCGCAGTCACGCCCCCGCGCCTAGGGAGAAAAAGACAAGAACAAAGGTGAGAGAAAGAAGGGAAAAGGGAAGCTAAAACTCCATGTCAAGACTTACCTGTTGGGTCATTCCCTTTTCATTTCGGGTCCGCGCCGCATCCAGGCATTTTCGGACCCCGGCCCCTAAGGGGAAAAAGACATCAGCGTTAATGAGTGAATGAAAAGACATTACCAAAACACTCATTAAAGACTTACCTGATTTCCACAAGGATTTCACCGCTCACCTCGGGTCGGTGCCTGTTCCCCGGCATTCCGTACCCCGGCCCCTATGGGGAAAAAGACACTAGCATTAGAACATTAATGCATGGACACAAGGGGAACCACTTATAGAAAACTTACCTGGAAGCCAAGCAAGTGTGGTTCTCACCCATCCGAAAATCCAGTGACGTAACTGGATACCAACGCGCCCCTGCATCAGAAGCAGGATGGAGAGCTTGTCCTTCCAGACCCTAAGGTGAGACGCTACGGGGAAGCACAGAAGGGTTTTGAGGAGGGTGAGAGGGGTAAGAGGGAGGCCGATTGCATTACCCTGCAGACAGTTAACCCCATATTCTCACCTACAGAAGGATACTTCTGCGAGTCAGACAAGCTAGATCTGGGGCCCGGTCCAGTCCGTCTTCCGAACCCTGCGCATCACCTTAGGCGAGGTCACAGCAGCGCGAACCAGGCCAGCGCCCCCGTGGGAGTCAGGTGAGCGTTACAGGCGTAGAGCAAATGATTCCCTTGTCAGTAAAGGAATTAGTCATGTTAAATCTGCTCATGATGTCTCTACCTAGTATGTTTACTGGTGACTTTTTTGAGTATAGCAGCGGTAGTGACATATCATGATCACCTACAGATAAGTAGATGTTTTCTGTAAAAGGAACCAACCCTTGAGCCCCAGAGAATCCTTGTGTGTTCATAGCTTCACCTGACAGTTGAAACTTCCCCTCTCTTATGCATGACCTAGTGGCCCCAGTGTCACCTATCGTCACCTGTATGCGTGGTTCGTCCGCAGGGTTAGGTGTTACTGATAGGATGGGACACATCAAAGACATCTGTGGGCTGTCCTATTGTGGGTATAGTGACTGTCCATTCCCTGTGTATAGGTTCTGACCCAATATTGTCACCCTTCCAAGCTGTGTCTGGGCTACAGATGTGTCAGTAGATGTTATTGCATTGTCTTGTATTTGCGTCAATTGTTGGCCAGTTTGGACCTGTTGTTGCTGCTGTACGTTTGGCTGTTGCTATGTTTGTGCGTGTGTTTGCATGTGTGGTTGTTGCTGCTGTTGTGTTTGCAGGGTCTGTTGTTGTTGTTGTAGCATTTGCGTTTGTTGTGGTGGTAGTTGTTGCTGTATGTCTTGGTGTTGGTAAACCTGTTGTTCCCCCATGGGCCCTTGTTGTCCCTGCTCCCCCCAGGCTGCCTGTGCTGGTCTCATCCTACATGTGCGTGACATGTGTCCTACTATCCCACATATCCAACATGTCGGTGGTTCTTGCGCTTCCCATTGAAGTCCCCCCAGGTAGTCCTGATACCCCTGCTGTCCCTGCTGATTGTAACCTCGGAACCCTCCCCCTTGCTGGTGGGCGGGTGGGCCATATCCTCTCCCTCTCATTTGTCCTCCCCTTCCTCTGTAGTTATTTGAGTACCCATTTCCCATTTGTATATACCTTCCCCCCATTTGTTGTGTGTATGTCGGGGGAGGTAGCATTTTCTGTGTCACTACTTCTGCTTGCTGTGATGGTGTTACCTGTTGTTGTGTTGTGTTTTGTGTCACCGTTGTCTGTGGATGTGCAGGGGCTGTTATCAGTGCTCTCTCCATGGCATACTTCGATAACTTCTTCTGGACCAATTCTGCTTCCTCAGCCTTCCTATCCTCCTCCTTTTGTTTCATTTTCTCCTGCCACATCCTACAATAGTGTACTATTGTCAGTTGTATTTCTGGCCATCCTTTAGCTTCCATCCCCACTAACTTCTTTAATTGTCTCTGTACTTGCTCCGGGAGTCCTTTTACTAGTATGTGGTAAAAAAGTGCTAGTGTTTTGTCCCACGGTTCCCGTGTTTCCAACTGCCACTTCTCCTGAATCTCCTGGATGTATTCAACAGGATCTTCATTTTCACGCATCTTTCGTGATGTGATCGCTCCTATGTCTGAAGTGTCTGGGAATTGTACTCTCAATGCTTGCCAAAGCGCATGTCTGCAATTGGCAAATGGTGCTCCATCATGTGCGGTGTCATGTATTGTCACCCTGGGGAATCCCGCCCTCTTCCATATGTCATCAGCAGCATCCCCCAGTATGGAAATTAGGAGGCCCTTCACGTCTCCCACCACTAATGTTTGCCCCGCAGTGTGTTTTTCCATCTCATATATCACTTCCCAGCTCCTGCACTCAACGATGGGAGTCTGCATTTTATATTTTCCTTGTCTGCATGCTTCCAGGGGATGTATTGTGGTCTTGTTCCTCCCCTCTCTAGTAGTGGCATTAAATTGTACCCCCTCTCCTCTACCTTCATCCTCCTATGTGGGGTTATGTCATTATATTAATCATTTTCCTCCGTATCTGGCAGCTCTTCAATGCTATCGATGTTACAGGTGTTTACCCTTTCATTTCCTATATCCCTCCTCCCCTTTTTGTGTCCTTCTGGTCCTGCCATCGGTGTGCTTGCTCTCTCTTCCTGCCTGTATCCTGGGAGATCCCGTAGTCTGCCAATATATGGGGTGTGTACAGGTGTTGGTGTCAGTGGGTGCGGTGATTAGCATGGTGTTTGTGCAGGTGTGGGTGTCAGTGGGTGTGGCATTTTCCCTATTGTGTCCCTGTTCTTTTCCTCTCCTGCATTTGGTCCTCCCCTCCTCTTGCATGCCCATGGTGACTCGCAATTAGTTCTCGTTATGTATAGTTTGTCTAAACTCTCCTTACTTCCATCTCTTCCATTGATACTCGAACCTTCCTCTTCTTCGCTGCAAAACCCATCAGTTAATGTCGATCCCCACTCTGTTCTTTTTCCCCCTACTGTTTTTAGATCTATTAAAGCATCATCAGTGTACTCACCTCCTCTACCCTCAGCTGCCTGTGCTGAGGTTGATGCCATTTCCTTATCATGGCGTGTGTATTTCCTTGCCCCTTTTTCCACCCTTCTATTTCTTCCCTCCTCTTCCTTCTTTTCCACCACTTCACCACCTATCTCCTCCCTTTTCCTTTTTATTTCTTCCAATATTTCTTCACTTACCTTTGCTATTATCCTTTCCTCATCCTCTTTTCTCCCCTTTATTCCCTTCTTAGTATACTTTCTATTACCTTCCCTTCTTCATACTTCCGTGTGCTTTCAGCTATAATCCTCTTTTTCCACATTCCCATTTCCCTATCGTTCTCTTCTCTCTCCTCCTCCTTCCTTCTCATCTCTGCGAGTGTGTTCTTCGTGCGGGTTGGTGTGTGAGTGACCAGTGTGCATGGTGGCACATATGTTCTTGTCTGTTGGCTATGTCGTCATGGCATCTCTAACGATGTTGATGCTTTGCGGCTGTTGTCATGGTAGTGGGCATGCTCCTCGTGCATGTGGGCCACGAACACATGGTACCTTGTCGTCTGGTAAGGAGGTGAGCGGGTCAAACTCCTCTCACGGGGGGTGTTTGTGCCGTGATCCTCTAGGCCAGGGTCTGGATGAGAATGGGGAGGGTGTTTTCCCATTTTCCCATTTCACCCTGACTTGGCCAATATAGGAATTCTGGACTCTGACATTGAGGAAGTGATCAGTCCCATCCTTGTAAATGTATTAAAGAGCTGTGAAGAGAAGGTCTTATAGAAAATGTATTCATTGGGACATGGAGTTTTGTTAATTTTAAGTGACTTGATGGTTGCTGCAACCTTATCAATTTTAATGGGTGAATCTAGAAACTCTTTCTGAGAATCTGACAACACTGGAAGATATACCCACTTCAATCGTCCAATTGATATGTAATGTCTGGTTTATCAAAGAAGTATAACAAACTATACAAGTGGACCATCACTTGTTAAATGTAACCTTCTCCTGTATGAATTATGCCCCTGGAGTTTGTGGTCCCTTTAAAATATTGTGCTGCCGTCTGCCCCTACAGTTTAGCTGCTTCTAACCTTTATGTCCAGTTTGATTTAATACATACCCTTTGCAGGGTATATAAAAGAGCATTATCAGCATTTTAAGTATACCATACATATAGTTGACTCCTGAACCCTCTCAATGTTCATAACAGCAGTCGGTGGTTGACAATAGTTCTATATTTAGTGTGACAAAATGACGAATGCTCTGCAGGAGTACAGGAATAAGTAGTGGTTGAAACTACACACTACTACTGAACCAGCATTGATCTCAGTCATAAAGAGTAAAAGGCACAACATGTATGGCACACAGCATGCACTTCGTTGAGGTAGTATGGCCCACTGGCAAGCTATACTTGTCAAGAGGGGTGTGAGCCAGCAAACAAACTTCCAAACAAAAAATAGGACTGTGGTACTAAAATAACAGAATGCACAATGAAGGTTCTACAAAAATACAAGGCTTTATTCAAACTAAAAGGACAAAAAAAACTAGTATAACCTTATTACAGTCCAACCATGTGATGTAATAAAGCTAATAAGCAAACCTTTGGTTGGAAGGGGTACTCTGGGTATGAAGATAGGGGTATGCAGGCAACTGTCTTTGCAGCAATGCTCATGTTTAAGTTTGTGTCTTGTAAAAAGGTATGGCGTGGGGTCTTAACTGGCACTAGGGTCCATGGAACATGACCAGGTGGGCAGAAACACTGCTAAAAACTTTTGTGTCTTCCTTGGAATGGTACCCGGTGTCTTTGAAGAAAGGTGAGTCCATATTTTGGCACTCTATTCCATTCAGGTTGCCAGAGAACACTTACAGGTGTGCCACTTCCAGTAGGCAGAGTCCTGGGTGCCACTGTCTCAGCAGACAGTCTGACTTTCCAAGCAGCAGGTCTATTCAAATGTTCCCCTGAAGTGGTTTGGGGTAGGCCTTGCTCCTTCCTAGGACATTTTTATCTTTGCCTCCTCAATGGAGTACATTTAGCAGAACAGTAGGGTTTTTAGCTTTTTGCAGAAGGTAGTGTAGGATTTTTCATTCCTTAGTGTGGTAGGCAAGGCATTCCAATTTTTTGGTGTGAGGTGTTGAAAACTGGACCCTCCCGCTTTGGTTCTTTTGAATGTGGGTACATAGATCTGATTGGAGAGGTGGGATCTAGTAAGTCTGTTGGAGGAGTTGAGGGTGATTCTTTCAGAAAGGTAGAGTGGGGCATCTGATGAGAGGCACCAGTGTGTGATAGCCATTGATATGAAGAGTATACATTCCTTATCTGGCAGCCAATGGGCTTCTTTCCTAGTTTGAGAGATATGTTCCCTTTTGGGAATGCTCAGCGCTGCCCTGAGGGTGTTGTTTTGAGTGACTTGAAGTTTTTTTAGGTTTTTGCAGAGGTGCCCAGAAATAAGGCATTGCAGTAATCCAGTTTAGTGCCTACTGTGGCTCTGGCGATGGATAGGCAGTTTTTTAGTGGAGAGAAAGGGCTTAACTGCGTTGATCACCTTAGTGGTGAGTGCGGCTGAGGAGGCTCTGGCGTTGACCTGGCAGGACATGGATAGTGAGGCGTCTAGGTAAACACCTAAGGTTTTAACAGTCATAGAGACTGTGATGGTGGAGTTGTCAATGTTGAAGGTTTTATATTGCAGTGGGAGTTTATTGAGAGTTTTGCAGGTACCTACTAGGAGGATCTCAGTTTTGTCCTCGTTTAGGCAGAGGCCATTGGCAGCCATCCAGGTCTGGGTGGCTGAGTAGATTTTGTTTAAGACTGCTGCATCTTCTTCATATGTCCCAGTTAGTGGAAGTAGTTGTCACAACCCTCGCCCAAAACCCCCTCTGGCAAACCCATTTGCCAGGTGGAGTCAGGACTTGGGCCTCTAGAGCCTGGCATCCTCTTCAAAAGCCCTCATGGGGCCAGTCCTGGCGCCTATGGCGGCAGGCTCATACACCATGAACAACAATGTGTTTGGGAACTACTTTATTGTATTGTCAGCCAACATGGAGGCATCCACATAGCTTGGTTCCCTAAGAACCAAGCTATGCGGTCTAGTGCTTTGGGTGTGGCAGGCAACGTGACGCTCACCTTGTCCAGCTATTCCCTCGAACCTCTTAGAAGCAGAACCTGCAAGGAGACAAAAGGAACATCATTAGCAGCAGCATCTTACCTGCAGTCTTCATCTTTAAACACTTGCAGCTACTGAGAACAGCTTCCTCAAATCTGCACGCCTCCCGGACAGAACGACCTGAAAGAGGAAGATAGAGGCAACATTAAAGAAAGCTGTAGAGACATTTACAAATTACGAACTTCTCAAAAGGCTTACCTGGCTGGTCGCCTCTTGACGGGCACCACTCCGGACATTCCACTCACGCTGAAGAACACTGCGACCTACAAGGAAGGAAAACACAGGTTAGCAAAGGCAAGACTTTGCAGCGCTGCGCATAGCGCTTACTTACGGCATCATAGCGCTCTTAATGCGCCATCATTTACCAGCATGGCTCAACCACGCCATTTGCCGCGCTGAAGCTCTGCATACCTAAGGGAGAAAAAAGAGACATTTTAAACAAAGAAAGGCATGCAGGATAGCAACAAAACTAAAGAACAGCAATAAGACCTACCTGAACAATATCAAACGGGCCGGCGTCAGTGAAGTAACCGGACCGCACTCGCCCATGAAAGACAACGCACCCCTGCAAAGAAGGCAGGACGGAGAGCATGCCTAATTCTACCACAAGGTGAGGAGAGGGCGCCAGAGGGACTGAAAGCATACAGGGGAAGAGGGAGGATACTTACCCCAGTCAGTCAGTCTTGAATACAGTCATCCTGTATTTTCAGGCAGAACCTTCCCCGTAGACCACATCAGGGCGAAGCTGAGAAGCATACCAGCGAGTAACCCGGCTGCGTGGCGTCCCTGTGGATACCAGGTGAGCGTAACAGTAGTACCTGAGTGTCATCAGTGTAATTGGTGTACGATATGTGGCGACAGTCGAGCTCTTTGAAGAGTGGGAGGATGAATATTTTGTAGAATGTGGGGGCAGTGCATGAGCCCTGAGGGACACCGCAGTGGATAGTAGTGGGGGAATCAGATGCTGTGTCTGAGAAGACTTTCATGAGTCTTCCGTTTAGGTAGCAGGCCACCCAGGCGAATGGCTTCTGGGGAGAAATGTGCTTAATTTTTTAAGTGCATGCCTAGGATATCATGGTTGACAAGGTCAAAGGCAGCGGACAGATCCAGAAGGAGGAGACGTGCCGGTTTGCCTTTGTCCATGATGTCACCAAGTTGTATTTTTAGATCGAGTAAGGCTGACTCAGTCCCGTGTCCTGGTCGGAAGCCTGACTGTCTTTTGCCTAAGATGTGGTTTGCTTCTAGACATTCCTGGATTTGCGTGTAGGCGACTTTGTCCAGAATCTTGAGCAAGAATGGCACGGTAGTGATGGGCCTGTAGTCATTTGCAATTTCTGGGTCCAGAGTAGGTTTTTTTAGAAGGGGGCGCACCCAGGCTTCTTTTAGACTGTCTGGAACTGTGTTGGAGTTGAAGGAGGCGTTAAGGAAGGACATGAGAAATGGGGCAAGTGTTTCTGCGCAGTCTTTAATTAGTTTGGCTGGGCAGGCATCTCCTTTGCAGTTGAAGGGCTTAATTCTGTTCATTATCTCAATTACTTTGAGTTCCGTTATTTCCCTGAATTTGATTAGTTATGTGGACTTTGGTGGTCAAGGGCACTGCGCTGGGGGTGATCATGTGATCTGTGCTAGTGGTTAGTTTAATGTGCTGTGACAGGTTCTTGTGATGCTTCTTGGTTTTTTCTTGCAAGAGTTCGATTTTATTTAATAGGGCAGATTGTATTGTGTTACACCAGGTTTGGTCTTTGACGATATCTTGAGATTTGGTAGCTGGTGTGGTAAGTTCTTTGAAAATGGTGAAAAGCACTTTGGATTCAGAAATAGTATTTGTAATTCTTTCATTATAGGACGCTGATTTAGCTGTAATTATAGCTTGTAAGTATTGTGAAGTAATTTTTTTTATAAAAGGATAGCGTGGCTGAGGAGGGTGACCTCTGCCAGATGTTCAGCGCTTTACGTTTCTGCAAGCGGAGCTCTTTTAGTTCTGTGAAGAACCAGGTGTTGGAATGTTTCACTATTTTGGCTTTTTTCTTCTGTAGAGGGGCAATGATATCTATTGTGGAGCTGATGGTGTGTTTGTAAATATCTGCTAGCACCGATGGGTCTGAGGACTCGAGATCTGTAGTGAGTGTGCTGAGGTGTGGTACGATCTTATCTTTGGTGAGGTTTTTTGCACTTCTTGTCAGGACAGGGGGGATAGGGTTAGGCTTGTTGGCCTTAGTGGTAGCGATAGGGATGAGGAAGTAAATGAGGCAATGGTCGGACCAGGGGGTGGGGGTGATGGAGCTGATGTCAACATCACAATTGTGGTCGGCTAACCAGTTTGTTATGCATGGGTGAGTTTATTTTTTGGTCAAAGCCTAGTACCTATAGTGCTAGAGAGAGAGATTTGGCTGGTTTGTCCTTTTTGTCGTTGAATCCAATGTTGAGATCACCTACAAGGATGATTTTAGAGGTGATTTTTAGATTTTCTGCTAGGAGGTGTGTGAGGTTCTCCTGGAACTCCAATAGTGGGCCAGGTGGGCGATAGACCAGGTTGATGGTAATGGTGGAGTTGGGGAAGAGGGCGATTTTTATTGCAAGGAAATCAGTATTATCACCCAGGTTGGATGGGATTTTTCTGGCCTCTAGGTAATCTTTCATGATGAGTGCTACACCTCCTCCTACGGTGGTGAGTCGGTCTTACCTGATGATGGAGTAGCCCTGTGGGATGTCTAGGGTGAGAGCAGGCCCTGCAGCGCTATGTAGCCATGTCTCGGTAATAGCTAGAATATAAAGATCCAGTTGGTAATAAATTTGTGGATTTCAGTGGCATGTGCAGGGATGGATCTAGAGTTAATCAAGGCACATTGCACATTTTTAGGAGTCTGGGTTACAGTTGGGGTGGTGTTTGGCGGGCCAGGTATGGCAGGGTTAGAGGGTGTCATATCTGGTGTGGGTGAAGCTGGCATAGATGTGTTTGTTGGCAGGTCCATTACCTTGGATGAGTTTGAAAGCACCTAGTTTAAGGTGCTTGAGTATCTGGAATGGAGACCCAGGAGTTGGATCTGATGTTAGTGGATCTTGGGTGTGAGGTTATGGTGGGTGTTGGACAGGTTGCTATGATGTTACATTTTGTGAAAAATTAGGGTAGGAAGTAGGTGGGGGGGGATGTTGGAAGGGAAGGTGTATAGGGCAACTGGTATGTTGGTTGATTGATAGTGTTGCATGGTGGGAGTTTGCATGTAGGTGGTGTATTTAGGCAGCGAGGTAGGAGAGTGGCACACGTGTCAAGTGCAGAAGGAGTGTAGGTTGTGGGAGAATCTTGGAGTGTGGGCAGTGAGGGACAGGCCTGAGGGTAGGTAGGGGTGGCAGGTGGAGGTGCAGTTGCTGGCAGGGATGACGCTGAGAGTGAGCAGACTATCGCAGATTGCCCAGAGAGTTGGTAGATAAACAGGCGCAGGGTAGTGGAGTTATAATGGCAAGATTATACAAGGGAGTAACAGATAGGCAAAGTCGCAAAAGTCAGATAACAGCAGATGTAGGATTGCACAGAGCTAACAGATTAACAGATGCAAGGTGGCAGAATTACAAATGGCATCGTACACAGAGGAATAGCATAAAGAAAGTTGTGGGCAAAAACGTGAAGGTTAATGCAGTGTGCTGATAGATCGGGGTGAAACAAGTAGATCGGCGAGAGTCATGTAATGATATATCAGTGCGGCAGTGGTTTGCTCTGTGGATGGCTGCGCCGTGCATACAATAGTAGACTATGTGGGGCGCAACGCATAGAGGTCAGATGCTACTAAGGCTTGTGCAGGGAGTAGGGTAGTTCACAATGGTGCATAGTGGGGCAGTCAAACAGTAAAGCCATGGATCACACGAGGATGTTGGCGGTCAATGTACTTACAGGAAGCAAGGTCCTTTCCTGGCAGCATGCGGTCCGTCGACACATCCGACACAGACAGGCAAAGACATGCCTGGCCCTTAAAGCTCAGCCCTTAGTAGGCCTTGTTCCGGCTGACGCCTTCCGGAACAGCTGGTGGCTGTTTGTTGTAGGTTTCAGCCAATCCGGTGTAAGTATGGCCCGGAGTGGACAGGGGTTACTTAGCAACCAAACATCAATGAGGAAGCGGCCATTTTCATTATCGCCACGCTGGATTTGGGCAATCTTTTAAATAAAACAGAAGACAGCTGGGTTGAGTGCGTCGCCAGGATCAGACGGGTCTGTTGCTCGTGGTGCAGTACCTCATGGGCGGCGATGGTGCAGCTTCTGATGCAGATCCTTTTCTTGAACAATGTTCAATGCCAGATCAGTCACTGCTTTTGACTTCCTCCTCCCTGATGGCTTCAAGATCATCTCCGAGCCTCGATCTCACCCCACTGGCTGGGGGGTTGCCTTAATCTTTCCTGAGTGGGTTCCTGCTTCCATACTACCTACCCAGCTCTAGTCTTCCTTTGAAAGCCTGGTTTGCAAGTTGGTCATCTCTACCTTGGCCATTGCCACCATTTACCGGCCTCCAGGCGCCACCACCCTGTTCCTCTCTGAATGGGCTGACTTCTGCTCCTTGTTACTTTCCTCCCCATGTAATCTATTCCTACTGGGTGACTTCAACATCCAACTGGACTCCTGAGGCTCTGTATTCACTCTCTTCATTGACGTCTGCACCTCACTTTCCCACCTCATTCTCCCTTCTGGGCCAACCCACTCAGCTGGACACACTCTGGATGCCCTTATACACTCTGACCTATCTCTCTACCCCCCACTAGTCAACCCGCTCTCCTGGTCTGATCATTCTCTCCTCTCCTCCCACTTGAGTCCCCTTGGCCCCCACCCCCTGTAAGTTCCACCAACCTCTTTCTGCCTTTGCTTCCACCTTCATCCTCCCTGAACCTCCCACCTCTGGCTCTACCTCTGGCTCTGCCCTCAGCAACCTCCACCTTTCTATCACCAATACTCTTGACATCATTGTCCCAGTCATGAGGATCCGCTTGAAACCTGCTTCTAAGTGTAACACCTGGTATGTTACCGATCTTGCTGCCCTGAAACATAAGTGCAGGGTAGCAGAAATGAAGTGGCCTCCCGCCTGCTCCAAAGGCAATGCAGACTCTCCATCCGTGCCAGGAAAAGAGCCCACATTCAGTTACGTTTTCAGGTGCATCCAATAACAAGGCTGAACTTTTCAAGATCTGAATGGAACTAGCCAACCCTTCCTCATTGTCCTCCTCCCTTGCACCCTCCCAGGACCTCTGAAATGAACTGGCCTCAAACTTTCCCTCCAAAACCCTGGACATCCTTACCAATGTTGCTACACACCCTCAAAACCCGTCCCTCACCCACTCACCTCCACCCCCACTGCCTTCTCCATCCTCATTCTCCTCCTTCACCCCTGTCACACCTGAAAAGCTTAGCAGAGTTGTACGCTCGATGATGCCTCTTCTAAGCGGTAGTCCCCCTGCTCATCCAGGACCATCAAGGATAACATTGACTCTTCTGCCCCTGCTCTTGCTGATTTCTGCAAGCACTCTTTTGTCACAGGATGTTACCCTCCTTCCTTAAGCACTCCGCTGTGCGCCCAATCCTGAAAAAACCTTCATCTGATCCTACCTGCCCTGTCACCTACTGCCCCATCTCCATCACCCCCTGACTGGGGAAACTGCTGAAGAGGTTGGCTCTCCCTCAACTCAACTCACATACTAAACTTGTTGGTTGTCTCCACAACCATCAATGTGGATTCTGAGCATCCAGAGGCATGGAAACTGCTCTTCTGAACACCAGTGAAGAACTGCTTGCATTTCTGGACTCCAACTCCCCAGCTGTCCTTATCCTTCTCTATCTTTCCTCTGCCTTTGACACAGTCAACCATTCCATCCTCATACAAAGGCTCCACGACACCCTTGGTATGATATGATGATAGGTTATTTATAACGTGCTTAATACCCAAAGGTTTCTTAGCGCAGACCCGGGGTTCGAACGTGTTGTGCACTGTGTCGTCTTGCTTCCAAGGCAAGCACATTGTCCCTGAGCTATCCTGCCGTATCTCGGAACGGGCAGTAAACTGGCTGACATCCTTCCTCACTGACCGCTCTTTACAAGTCATCCTGGGCACCTTCTCCCTCTCCTACCTCCCTCTCCACCTGTGGTGTCCCCCAGGGCTCTATCCTCTCCCCCTGTCTTTTTTAACATCTATCTTGCGCTGCTTGTATGCCTCATCTCCTCCTTCTCTTTCAACTTCCAGTGTTACGCAGATGACACAACTCTTTTCCCAACTTCCTTCCGATGCTCTTGCATCCTCCATCATACCAGGCTGCCTATCTGCCATCCAGTCCTGGTGCACCGTCAACGTTCTCTGCCGCAACACCTGTAAAAATTAGATCCTTCCCATCGGTACCCCTGCTCCCTTCTTCTTCCCTTCACTCTGACCTTCCTCTTTGAGCTCTCCCCTTCACCCTCTTCTGAAACCAGAAACCTTGGAGTCATCTTCAACTCCCCTCTCTCTTTGCTCCTTCACACTCAGGACATTGCCAAGAAGTCCCACTTTCAGCTCTTCCCTCTCAAAGGAATTCTCCCTTTTCTCACTTTCCCCCAGAGGCTCAATGTGACCCATGCCCTGGTTCTCTTTAGGTTTGGCTATTGCAATAGCCTCCTCCTGAATCTACCATCTTCCACTCTGCGACCACTCCAACAAATCCAGAATAGGACAGCAAGACTTATCCTTGGCCTTAAGCCCAGGGACCACATCTCTCCTGCACTAAGAAGTCTTCACTGGCTCCTGATTGCTGCTTGGATTAAATTCAAATGCCTATGCATCATCCACAAGGCATTCTGGGCCTGGGAACCACACTATCTACAACTTTATCTTTCTAAATACTCTCCCTCTAGACCTCTACGCTCTTCTGGTTCCAACATTCTGTGTATAAAGTGTTTTGCTAAACAGAGGGCAGGTGGTTGTTCACTTTCTTCCGCTTGCTCCCTCATATGGAACAGCCTCCCCCTCCCTCTGTGCCTTGAGCAGGATCTTCTCAAATTCTGGAAGCACCTTAAAACTCTCCTCTTACCTCCTCCTTCCCTTCCTCTCTCACCTGCTAATCCCACAGTTGCTGTGATTGGTGTCCTGGGCCCTTATGCATCCTCGGGGCCCTGACCTCCCGCATCCAAACGGCCAAGTTCCTGTCTGCCCTCTCCGCACTGTAGCACTCGACATGCCTAGCACTTGATCTGTGGCTCACCCATGAGCTCAGTCTCCCCAGCACTCCCCCCCAGCCCTCTTCCTTGCTGCACTTGCCCGATTTGAATACTAACAAGGCATAGTAGGTCGTCGTCTTTTCCTTTCCCCCACTGCTCTTAAATGTTGTGTTTTTTTTATGTATTTCCCATTCCTACTCCCTCCCTTGCTCTGTGGGCGCTTGAAACAGTATTTCTTATTGTATAAGTGCCTAACAAGCAAACAATGAAATACAAAAAATATAAATACAAATAACTGTAGCTTCCCAGAGGCCAATATAGCAAAACCAAATATAGCTTCACATGTATTTAGCAATCTACCAGAAGGCTTTGCAGAGGTACAGTAATCAAATACAAATTGCTTATTGACTTTCAAAAGGATTCCCACTTTTATTCCAAAGAAGGCCAATGTGAAATTGGGAATAGCTTTGGGTCTAGAAATACCAGCAAGACATCCTTTGGTGAAGTAGTCAAGGATCTCCACTCCTATGTATAGACTGCCATCACATTTGTATTTAGATTGCCACACAAAACAGGTTCACACTTTTTAGTGAACCAATCAGCTGGGGCACTTCCTAAAAGGGAAACCCGATTGCTGATAGCATGCTCCTGGTATTGCAATTATTGATGCCCATTATTGATGCCCAGCAGCAAGTATACTGGGAATGTCTTATATAAGAATAGTTTTAACATGTGGCCCATATGGGGCCCAGTTAGAAAGGATTGTATTTGTTTCCCCTAAGGGAAAACCGAGAAATAATGAGACAGACACCAGGGTGAATAACGTATTCTATTTTATGTAGTGTGTGTTTCTTTGTGTGTTTTAAATTGGACTAATCCATACTCCAAGGATGGGTGAGCTGACTGAGCATATTCCCTTGTAGAGGGAACTCACCTCAGGGGAATTTTAGAAAGGTTTTTATAGGGGAATAATTGTATTTTTTATAATAAAGAGGGGATCACCTTGGAATCCCTATAAATCTCATCCTGGTGTCTGTATGCAGTTAATAAGGCAAGAACTCAGGGGGTAGCCGATCTCCTGCTAACAGCAATTTATTTTATTGGTGCAGCGCCCCTCCCTATACAGCTGGCCTGGGGGTTGGGGCGGTGTTTCCCATGGGGACTGCTTCTGACCTGGGCAAAGAAGGAGCACTCCATGGCCTGGGTTAGGGCAGAAAACTGGGGTTACATGGTGACACGTTCGAATTTACACCGAATGGCTGCCATCTGGGCACAAATCCACCAAGACTAGTTTGTAAAATAAACAGAGTGCTGTGTGAAAGTGAGACTCTTCAGTAGATCTGACTTTTATGGCAGAATCCATTTACTAGTGCTGGAAATATTTCAAAAATCTGGGTGATTCCTCCTAGCAGTCACATTTAGACTATGGAACTCAAGTCTTCTTATTTTCACAAGGGAATTCAACTACTTGGCATTGATCCTTAATATCTTAGCCATAGCTCACTCCAGAGTGTAGCATTTCAAGCATAGAGCCCCGATTGGAAAAGTTTTGTTCTACAATCAGCTTTCCATACTCATTCTGGATTCCTTATAAGGCAATCGGACACATCTAGCTGAGGACATAATATTCATTGGCACTTCAGAGAGTCATACCATAATGATATTTCACCCTTCCTCCACCATCAAAACAAAGAAATCAATTTGTGAAGTTTGTGAAATTTTACGAATGGGAGATAAAAAACCTTTGAAACAGCAATCTGAATGATATCTTAACCTTCATTTATGAGGGGTTACGTGCACTAATGAGCTCACTTTGCTATCATTTATGGAGCACTGCAAGTTGACACGCTCGTAAAATAAGCAGTGTGGCATAGGGGTCCAGATCTCTGCCCCATCCACCCCAATTCCTTCAAAGAACGTAAAGGAGTGGGTTGTAGTTTAAATCTCCTAATTGTCAACATATTGAAGATGGATGCGATAAGAACCAGGAATAAGATCTATTTAGCCATAATCGATTTATCTCACGCTTTTGACAGCATAAATCGTGAGAGATTATGGTCAAAGATGATTAATTGGAATTGCCCTCCAAGCTTACTGCTGGCAATAAAGGAACTGCACATGAACACTGTGATAAGAATTAGACTGGACCGTTCTGGCAAACTATCTGTGGCCATTAAAACCCAATGTGGAATCAAACAAGGATGTCGCCTGGCTGCGATAATTTTCAATTATTTATCTCCGACATCGATCAAGCCATTGAAAGTCCTAGATCGTTCTCACCAAAAATAAATGGAGCGCCCATAAGTCATCTCTTGGACACAGATGACTTGATATTATTAGATTCAACACCAATCGGCCTCCAAAGAAAATTGAATGCACTGGATCAATATGTAAGAACCAATGGGTTGAACATTAACGCCTCTAAATCTGAGATACTCGTTCTTGAAAATGTAAGTGGGCAAAGGAAAAAACTGCACCCAAATTTTCGTTGGCACATGGACACAACCTTACTGAATATAACCACAAATGTTTGTTATTTGGGTATGCAAATTAATTTGAACATCAATGACGCCCTGTGGGTTGAAACAACTAAAAAGAAATGCCACATCCTGGCAGTTCAGGCAACTGTCTTAAACCGGAAATATGGGAAATATTCCCTGTTACCAGTTTTGGCTTTTTATTAACAAAAAGCGGTTCCTACATTAATCTTTGGTGCAGAATGCTCATTGGGCTGCCCAGAAGAGCTATGGAGCTCCCTTGAGGACATCTTTTGGTCCAGCGTTTTGAGTTTACCCAAGGGAACACCTACTGCTTGTATCCGAAACAAAGTTAGCTTAACATCCATCAAAGCCAGAGTGTGCTGGAACATGCTCTCTCTATACAGGAAAATTACATTGACGGAATCTCCCATACAATTCAAGATCTTGCAATCAACTAGCTATGGTAACGAGAACTCTGTTTTTGCTCTTTGGATGAAACGATGTGGAGACATAATGTTAGATCTCGACATCAACTTAGACATATTACAAACAAACCCAGATCCTGCAAAAAAATGTTATGGAGACATGATTGGTGCTCAACCTGTGACCACAAAAGAAACCATAGAATAATGAAATGCATCCGTCATGAGAAAAGAGCCCTTAACGAAATTCAAAACTTCGGGAAATTATTTCCAGATTTACATCTAAGAAAACTGTATATGCAATTTCGTTTAAACTTGTTTAAAACAAGAGAAAAACAAACATCTGGGCTGGAAGCAACAATATGAGTGATCAATGCAGACTTTGCAAAGCCAATGAGGAAACTTTAAAACATTTAACGTTGTTCTGCCCTTCACTCAGACAAGAAAGAACAAAACATCTGGGAAGATTCATAGAAAAACGTCCAACGCTAACTGCTGCAGATTGGTGGCAGATAATGTTCGATGAGACTGACAGGGCTTTGACGATTACATAAACCTTCTTTCTTGTAGAAATATTGTTGTGTTTTCAATCTTTAAATGAGGAATTGTAAAACATTGACAGGGTAATTCATAGAAATTCGCACAAAAGTGGCGCAAGCGACTGGCGCACAGTGTCCCTGTGCGAATGTCTGCGCCAGCCGCGTGCGCTAAAATCGATTTCCGCGCACAGCGTATTCATGGATTTTAGCCTCCAAAAGCAGCCGTGGTGCAGAGTGGCGCAGCGACCCTGCAGCAGCGCCAGTTACGCCCCCAAGAACGCCCTCGCGCAAGGAAAAGCCATCAAAATCCCCAATCCAGCGCAAAGGGCTGCGCCAATCGCAGACCAGTTTACTGGACTGCCAAACAGCAAACGCCAAGCGGGGAACGTGTATTACGGGTTTCGCAGTAACTTCCACACGCGAAAGGGCCTGTGCGAGTGGGGTACGTGTATAACAGTTGTTCGCGTGAATTTTCACAAGCGATTGGCCTAGGTACGTGTATTCCAGGGGTGTGCCGAAAGTTTTACAGGTGATTGGCCTGGGTACGTGTATTACAGGGGTGCGCGGGAAGTTTCACACGCGATAGGCCCTGTGCGAGTGGGGTACGTGTATTCCTGGGGTTTGCGTGAAGTTTCACACGCGATAGGTCTTGGGCGAGTGGGGTACGTGTATTGCAAGGGTGCGCGGGTTGTTTCACACGCGAATGGGTTGGGTACGTGTATTTCAGGGGTGCGCTGGAAGTTCCACACGCGATCGGCCTGGGTACGTGTATTTCAGGGGTGCGCGGGTAGTTTCACACACGATTTGCCTGGGTACGTTTATTCCAGGTGTGCGCAGGAAGTTTTACAGGTGATTGGCCTGGCTACGTGTATTACAGGGGTGCGTGGGAAGTTTCACACGCGAATGGGCTGGGTACGTGTATTTCAGGGGTGCGCGGGAAGTTTCACACGCGAATGGGATGGCTACGTGTATTTCAGGGGTGTGCTGGAAGTTTCACATGCGATCGGCCTGGGTACGTGTATTTCAGGGGTGCGCGGGAAGTTTCACATGCGAATGGGCTGGGTACGTGTATTTCAGGGGTGTGCGGGAAGTTTCACACGCGATCGGCCTGGGTACGTGTATTTCAGGGGTGCGCGGGAAGTTTCACACGCGATAGGCCCTGTGCGAGTGGGGTATGTGTATTCCTGGGGTTCGCGTGAAGTTTCACATGAGATAGGCCTTGGGCGAGTGCGGTACGTGTATTTCAGGGGTGCGCGGTAGTTTCACACGCGAATGGGCTGGATACGTGTATTTCAGGGGTGCGCGGGAAGTTCCACACGCGATCGGCCTGGGTACGTGTATTTCAGGGGTGCACGGGTAGTTTCACACGCAATTGGCCTGGGTACGTGTATTCCAGGGGTGCGCGGGAAGTTTCACACGCGATAGGCCCTGTGCGAGTGGGGTACGTGTATTCCTGGGGTGCACGGGTAGTTTCACACGCGAATGGGCTGGGTACGTGTATTTGAGGGGTGCGCGGGTAGTTCCACACGCGAATGGGCTAGGTACGTGTATTTCAGGGGTGCGCGGGAAGTTTCACACGCAAATTGGCAGTGTGGGTCCTCCCAGGTGTCTCCTCTACCCCCTCCACGGCCCCTGCAGGCAGCCCACACCACAGGGGACTACCCTGCACCCCTGGTCATGTCCCGCAGGCAGCCCATCCACCATGGGTATGCCCCCCAGCCAAGCCACATGTCACGTTGCAATATGATCACCAACTCATGTCTCCCAGCACCCACACCCCCCAGCAGTCAGGGGCACCTGCCAGCAGACCCCCACTCATGTCCCCCAGCACCCCACCACCCAGCAGTGAGGGACACCTACCAGCAGACCCCCACTCATGTCCCACTCATGTCCCCCAGTACCCCCACCCCCCAGCAGTGAGGGACACCTGCCAGCAGGCCCCCACTCATGTCCCCCAGCACCCCCACCACCCAGCAGTGAGGGACACCTGCCAGCAGACCCCCACTCATGTCCCACTCATGTCCACCAGCACCCCCACCCCCAGAAGTGAGGGACACCTGCCAGCAGGCCCCCTCTCATGTCCCCCAGCACCCCCACCCCCAGCAGTCAGGGGCACCTGCCAGAAGGCCCCCACTCATGTCCCCCAGCACCCCCACCCCCCAGCAGTCAGGGGCACCTGCCAGCAGGCACACACTCATGTCCCACTCATGTCCCCCCCAACATGTCAACATGACCCACAATCATGGCCCTCATGTCCACCAGAATCCCACGGCACGCCACCCCTGCCCAAATAACCAACCAAGCATAACATACACCCCACATTGAAATGGCCATTACATGAAACAACTCAAATGGCATGTATGTACATCAGCACATGTCCGTCACACACACACAATGGGTGCCAGTGAATGTGAACACTCACATCGTGACATGCATGAAACCAATGAGAGAATACCACACATTGAAGTACGGGAACAAATGTATTGAACAAAAAATGTGGTGAAAGAAAATCAAATAGCAAACAATGGACATAAGGAAAACAATGCAGAATGTCACATAATGATAAAAAAAGGAAATCAGAATCCAAAATATATGAAATAAGAAATGTCTCCAAAGTCTCCTTCCAACAAAGCAAATCCAAAAAGAAATGAAAAAGTAAAATCCATTGCTCTATGGAAAAATCTGGAAAAATCAAAAAAGAAAAAGCCGACAAATGCACACTCCAACTATTTACAAGGATGAAATCCTGAGTCCATGAGCCCAACTGTCCAAAGGAAACCTACAAAAAAGCCTACAGAATAAACAACTATATACAAAAATGTGGGGCATAGTCCATGTGCCCCAAAGGAATGAAAAAAAGAAAGGTAACTTAACACTAATGAACTATATACAATGGCGGCGGGCAAGTCCAACGGCTCACTGGTTGATGTCATGGGCCAGGGCATCATCGAACTCCTGTTCAATGGCTTGGAGGCGGGCATGTTCACTGGCCCTGAGGTCTCGCAGGGATAATGCGGTGTCCAGCTCCAACTCCCTGCGAATACCCTCGAGGCACTCAGCCCGCCTCAGCGCCCTGCGCATGGAGTTCTCCGCCCTGACCATTGTGAGCCGTTCCTCCTCCGCCCGCCGCCGCTCCGCACCTATCTGCTGGCCCAACCACTGCCACACGGAAGACACTCCCATTCCAGGGTTCTCCTGCCCTCCGGCCGATGCCTGCCCCTCTGATGTAGATGGCCCCGAGCCATGATGCCTCCCACGTCCAGCCTGCCGCTGCCTCCGACGCAACTGCCTCTGCCAGCACGACGGCATCAAGGCTGATGGAATCCACCGACGCCGTCGTGCATGTGCCCTGCCCGATGATGCCGGAACGTCCTCCATCTGCTGGGGTTTAGTTGCTGGTGTGTCCACCCCTGCTGGATCTCCGACTCCCGACTGTGGCAGGGATGGGAGCCCCACCGAGCTGGCTGCGTTGGTCGGGGCAGGTCCACATGGGGCCCTGGTGGCATCTGGGCCGGAAGACGGCATGGAGAACGACTGGCGCATAGCCTCCACAGAGGAGGAGAGGGTCAACAGAGTGGCTGACACATGTACGAAACCCCCGACCATGGTCGCTCCCAACTGGGCCACGTTGTCACGCTGCTCTTCGTGATGACGTGCATGCTCCCCCCAGAAAGCACGCACGTCATCACGAATGACACCCGTGCGCAACGCGACAACAATCAGGACCTTCTCCATACGGCCAGGGGTCCCCTCGTCCGCAGGTAGAGGAGTGTCAGATGACATGGACATCCCCCCTACCTGCGGACGGGCCTGGGATGGGGCATCCCTGCTGGTGCATGGTGGTGCAGTCACAGTGTCAGGGACAGTGACATACACAGGCCCCTCCATGGCGACCTGTGCTGCCTCCTGCCCCTGCCCCTGGACTGCACCACTTGCACCAGTGGTACCACCCCCACCAGGCCCCATGTGCAGCTCACTAGCAGCCTCCTCCTCCTCTGTGGACACCACCAACCTGGATGGCTCCACACCGTCTCCTGCCGTTGCAAGCCCCTGTGGGGGCTCACCCACCCCTTCCGCTGCAGCCATGGGGGCATCCCCGCCGCTTTGCTCCACAGCGCTGTCTCCGCCCTCTTCTTCACTTGCCACTGTGTAGAGGGAGACATAGAACACAAGCATCAGGGTACTGTACAATGGTCCCCTAGACAGGAAGCAATAGCAGATGAGTGGCACTGTCAAACATCACTTCCATCATGTCCCTCCACAACACATGGGTCAGTGCAGGCAAAACAAATGCAGTAACAGGCATGGCACATGCTATGGACATTAGCATACATGTCCAAGGGACTCTTGAAACATACAATGTTGGTTTGAGACTCACATGCATCATGGGTCATGCCTATCACATGCACACACTTCACCGTAGTTTCATCCATCTGGCCTCGTACACCCCAGACACAGTGGATACAAGGATGACTGGGCTGCATCAGTGAATCTGAACATTGTCACAGAGATGTGTCATGCATCCATGGCATACACAAGTCACAGACACGCAGGTCAGACACACAGACATGGACACCATACATGTACATGGCATCAGCACCAATCCCTCACCCCCACCCATGTCCAGGAACAGAGACTGGCATGCTCTCATGTGTCCATTCCGCATAGAGCTCCCCATGTTGCATTTAAACACATGCACCAACCATCTGGTTCACACATTACTGGTCTCACATGCATGACCATGATGTCCCTGCACACACACATACGTACATGGCCTATGTCACACATACAGTCAAGTATCAGACAACCAGCAAACTGCAACATGCCCTGTCTCACACAGCAATGCTTGGCCACTTACCGCTCAACTCCAGACGGGTCTGCCTCTCAAGGATCTGGGCGTGGAGCGCTGGGCGTACGCGTTCCAGGACCCTCAGCTGGATGGTACTCATGCGGCCCCGGCCCTCCTCCACGAGGCACCGGGCCTTTAAGAGGGTCCGGGGCCTCAAGTCCTCCCAGCGCTTCTTGACTTGCTTGATGTTGCGGGTTGCCATCCCCTCCGCGTTGATGGCAACCACAAAGTCGTCCCAGATCCTGACCCGTCCTTCCTTGTTGGCGCGTGATGATCCAAAGAGGGCATCATAATGCCCCAGGACAAGCTCCACCAGGACACCAACTTCCTTCTGACTGAAGATGGTGGCCCTCTGCCCCTCTGGCTGGGGGTCGCCAGTGGTCTCAGATGGTGTTTGCCCCGACATGGCGACCCCGGAGGCAGGCGTGGGTGGGCAACTGGGTCCTGGGGCTGGGCTGTGGAGCGATGGTTTACCAGTTGGGAGTCTTCTGTTCCAGCAGGGGTGGACACAACAACTGGACCCCTGCAGATGGCAGATGTGCAGGCACAAAATGGCAGGGCACGATGGCAGCAGGCAGGCAGGCAGCAGCAGATGGCTCGTGGGAGGCTGCTCGGGGCTCTGGGGGGCAGTAATTCGGCCTTTTGGGCAGGAGCGTGGTCTTCCGTGTGTTTTTGCGTGGCCAGCTTGATACGGAGTGATTTGGCACGTGAAATTCTTGCACGTCAGCGTGTAATTTGAGGAAAGGCCCTTAGCGTGTAAGCGCGTCAGCACGCATACGCGATTTCATTGGACCAAAGGCCCTCAGCGTGTAAGCACGTCTGTGACGTATCGCACACGGGCCTGCACGTGCTTTTCGTGGGGTGCGGTGCGTGTGTTTTCCAGGCGTTGGGGTTCACACGCTATTACTTCACAGCGGGTGGGGGGTAACGCGTTCTTCTACACGCAAGGCAGACGATGAGTGGTACCCTGCTCGCCCAGGCCCAATCGCGTGTGAAACTTCACGGGCACCCCTGAAATACACGTACCCAGGCCAATCGCATGTGAAACTTCACGCGCACCCCTGAAATACACGTACCCAGACCAATCGCATGTGAAACTTCACGCGCACTCCTGAAATACACGTACCCAGGCCAATCGCGTGTGAAAATTCACACGCACCCTGAAGTACACATACCAAAGCCAATCGCGTGTGAAACTTCACGGCACCCCTGAAATACACGAACCCAGGCCAATCGCATGTGAAACTTCCTGCGAACCCCAGATTTACACGTACCACCCTCGACCAAGGCCTATCACGTGTGAAACTTCACGCGAACCCCTGAAATACACGTACCCAGGCCAATCGCGTGTGAAACTTCACACGCACCCCTGAAATACACGTACCCAGGCCAATCGCGTGTGAAACTTCCCGTGAACCCCAGATTTACACGTACCACGCTCGACCAAGGCCTATCGCGTTTGATACTTCACGCGAACCCCAGATTTACACGTACCGCGCTCGACCAAGGCCTATCGCATGTGAAACTTCACGCGAACCCCTGTAATACACGTGCCCCGCTCCCCCAGGGCAAATAGCGTGTAGGACTTCCCGCGCACCCCTGAAATACACGCACACACTATTTTTCACACAGCGGGTGTCCGAGTATGTCGCGTACCCCTTTGCACGTCATTTGTCCGAGAGTCCCACAGTATGGGACATTCAACATAGCTGTATATACCTGCTTTTTGTGGACGCACATTTTGGCGCAAATTTTTTTCATGCGCAGGGACGCAACCGCCTGCCTTCGTGTGGCGGACGTGTTTAGGCCTGTGCGCGTCTTTGCCCGTGCGCTGTTTTGCCCTATTCGATTCCATGAATACGTGTTATAGGCGAGCATGTGGGTATTCCGCACACTTGCCTCCTGTACTTCCCCCGTGACTCCCACATTTTCACGAGTTGTTCCCCATTCCGCGTGTCACGCCCGGGGTTCCGCCTACTTTTGTTATGTGCGCCGCGCTACGTGCGGTTTCGCTGTGGCCTTAGCGCATGCCGTTAGATGACCTGTGCGCCGGCGTGCGCCGCACACTTTTTCAGCGCACATCCCAGATTTTACTCGCGCACGGACTTTCATGAATAGATGTGCGCTGGTTTCCATGCGATATTCGCACTTGCCCTGCGATTTTCGCACTTTCACTGAGAATCGCACGTTTTCGCACGCTTGCGCCGATATTTTCAGCACACATTAATTCCATGAATCGGCCTGTATGTTTTTTCTTGTTTTTAATTATCGTACACCTCAATGAACTGTGTGTCTCAAAGATGATTAAGCCCACGTTTTTGTTTTATTTTTAGTATCTTCCTCATTTATAGCCTTGTAAGACCAGTCTCTTTAGAACATTATGTTGATTTGAAGTGTTTCTTTTCAGTAATGTTGATATAAATGTGTATGAGTGAGCTGTATTTTAAAGGTTTGTAATAAACCATACAAAATAAAAAATAAAAAAAAAGAACATGTACTTCCACGTACCGAAACCCTTAAGCATTTGAGATGCTAAACCAATTTGATATAATCTTCAAAATACACCCCCCCCCCACGTTCATCCTAAAAATGCCATGCATGGGGAAAAAGTAGTTAAAGACTTGTATGTCCTGCGAACAATACCTCTTTTCCTAATAGTTTTCAATGAGTTGCCAGACCAATTCCTATCCCCTGCTTTTGGCCATCCCCATGTAGGAGATGCTCTAGGTGGTCTTTTTGTAGATGTGCCTGGGGCTTTGGTGTACACTAATCATAATATCCTAAATGCCTTACCTCTTTCAGCAATTGTATAAATATGATTCTCCCAAGAAAACAGAATTCCAAAAGGTGAAGCCATTTAAAGCAGATTAGCCAACTAGTTAACTCTTTGCTTAGTCAATAAGCCCCAATCCTGCGGGCCATTACTGCATAAGGTAATGCCCCCGGGGCCCATAGTAGTCAGTTTTCTCTTTCAGTGGTGGTCATAGTAAACAAAGAAAATTGCTGCCGTTCAAGTAAATTGAAAAAAAAGTACACAGGAAAAAAGGCCACAATGGAAAAGGAGAAGGGACTACATGTAGTCCCTTCTCCTTTTCATTGTGGCCTGAAAAAAAAAACAAGCAAACACCGGCGCGAGGGAAGCACAATATCGTGTGCAGCCTTACTGTCTCAGAAGGCTCGCAAATGCACCAATCAGTGCATTTGTTACACTGAGAAACACCCGCACCTGGTATTAATGTTCTTTACCCCCCCTAGTTCATTCTCCTTGCCAGAGTGCTCTGAGAGAGATCTAGATAGAGATGTATCTCAGAATAATGTGGCCTTCTTCCAGGCCACCTGAAGTATTCTATCCTTAACCTTTTTAAGAAGTTAGTTTCACAGCTACATCTCTTTGACCTAACATCTTAAGTGGAATATCTCTGGCCAACTCTGTGTCCCATGTCCATTTCAGTGGATTTCCCCAATGTAAAACCTAGCATTTCTCGAATGATGTACTGCACACAGTTTTACAATGTCTGAAGCCACAACGCCACCCTTTCGATTTCTAATGCAAATGTTCTCCCTTTTCAACCAGTTGTCTACCTCACCAGATCTTGTGTAAATCCTTAAACTGTGTCATTTGGGCTGTAGATCCTTCACTCTGATCTTGTATGACTCGCTCACTAAGGTGTACCTTATCTTCTATTCTTTTTGTTTTACATCAGAGCTTATGGTGGAGATGGAGGGTGTAAGCTCTGAAATCTGTTGTAGTAACTGATCTCGAAATGTCTTTGTGACGTGTTCCTGAAAGTTCTCCAAGCACGATGTATACTCTGCTTTCATGGGAGCAATCCCCCTGGAAGATTCCACTTCCATTGTGCAAGGCGCTTGAGCATGTGAATCTGGAAGCAGATTTTTTTTTTCTCCAACAATTATGGAGATTCCCCATTGATTTCTGTCATTTCTTCATTCACGCAGTAATTGGACTTGTAGTACGGGATTTGTTTTACGTGGCTTATTCTTTGAGGGCTTAAAACCACAGATGTTGCTTATTATTCTCGAAACTGTGGCTGCTCTTTAGCACAGCGATAAAATGAAGGTCTTCCAGGAGTTGGGAGACTACTAAAGAAGGCGGCTTACCAGGTGTAGTGCACCCTCTCTTCTAAGTTCCTTTGACCAAGCGTGCAGTGAAAGATGCGTCACTAATCCAAAATGTCCCCTAGACGCCCGTAGCTCAAAAAGTTGTTGTGGGTTTCAATTTTGCAATATGATCTTGGTTCCATGCTCTACAGATGCCTTTATATGCCTCCCATAATGCACGGGAGGAGTATCAGTTAGCAAGATGAGGATATTGATAAATTGTGTAAGTCTATACATTGCCATTATTCTAAGTGTCAAATGTGGTTTGCATCATATGATATCTGTGAGGGAGCGGTAGACACCTTTCTCATGAGTGTGTTTTTTGACTGATCGGACAACATTTCTTCTGACACCGGATGGACATGGCTCGCCCCTTTTTAGGTCCCCCACACCCTCACACTTTTGCAGCTCTGGAATTCACTGATGGTGCTTGGAGGAGATTCCAGGGTCGCCCAGACTTATGTTATACCCGGCAGCAAGTCTTCCGGATACTGCCATGGTTACCTTGATGAGTTAGATGGTCACCCAACAGAGCTCCACTCTGGAGAAATCTAGTCCACTGAAGGGCTTAAATTCGATCTCTGCTTCTCCCCAGGCATTGTGATTCTCCTCCGTCTGATGTCAGTCTGAAGTAAAGGGGATATTGCTGGTTGGGGTGTCTTCAAACAATAGAACATAGGTGTAAAACAGTAAAACTGTGCTCCCATGCATCTCCCTCTATAAGCCACTGGTCACTCCGCCCACTCCCTTCAGAAAGGCAAAGTGCTTTTAATGGAGCTTTCCCTAAATGTTGAGGCGTCTCCTGACACATTATCCTGAAAACTGGAAGGGGTTGGCTTGCTCTCAGAGCTCATATATGTGCATGTGTCATGTGTGGATGAGGGTTCTTGAATGGATTTGAAACCTGAAAGGATGGTCCCAGGAAAGGATAGGTGGAGAAAAACAAGCTTCACTCCCCTCTCAGATAGTAAACCATGTGAGGTGGCCAGGGAATATCTTGCTTTTTATCAGCCCCCTGGAAGTGGGAAAAGGTCAAAGGACCCAGAATGGAAGGCTGGAAGTGGACCTCACAACCCTGCATGGCTAGCCTCCACCACCGGGCAAATTCAAACTCCAGAAATCTGACCCCTCCACAAAAAAGTCCCAAGAGCTCCAATTTCCAGGGATAGAATACATTGATTCTGCAATTCGTTTTTGGAGTGTGGGGATGGCAGGAGGGTAGACAAATTCCCCAACCTTCAGCGCAGGACTCCATCGACTCCACAGTGAGCCCCTCCTCTCCACAAAGATGCATAAACGCCATATTATTCTCCAAAAACAGTGCTACAGATCACAACACCCCTGTATTGGACAGTAATACCAACCTCCAGATTATCCAGTTTCCAGTCTGGTCCGATCACTGCACTGTAAAAACAGCAGGTAGATATAGTTCAAGCCTCAGGAATGGGTTTCCAAACAGCAGGGTCCCATGGCCCACACATCTAAACAAACGAAAAAGGCCAGGAGCCTCAGCGCAAAAAACGTCATCTCGACAGCCTGACTTCCCTTGCTCCCAGTCACTCAAATCGTGCATAGTGGAAGCCAGACACCACTAACATCCAACTGCTGCATCACATCCTACTCTACGCCCACCACTGTGCTGCAAAATGCCAATAATCTATAAGACAAATTGAGTCCAGATTCTCCTAAATACTCATGGCCTTTCAGTGGCCTCAGACACACTCAGCATATCACCATAAGAACAGTAAACATCTGCCTCCCTAGCACCCGCAAATGACACATACAGCCTAAAACCCAAAACGGATATACTCCCTCTTCACCTGCCAGACCCAACACCCTCTTCTCGGTACTCCTGTAATCCCATTGTTCTCAGTTCCATGCCTGACACCTCCCTCCAGCCACCCCTTAGCCTCAGCTCCCTGTACCTTGAAACATGCCCCACTTTTGAAATCATAAAATCCTTTAGGGTAGAACAAGCCCAAGTACTACAGCCATGGCCCTGGACCAATATATATCACCACATTTCCCCTGCTAAGTTGCTCTTCCCCTTGAACTCCAAACTTTGTTCCCCAAAGCCCGGCTCTCTCCTGGAGCAGTACCATTTCCTGCTACCTATTGCCCTGAAGCCAGAGGGTTTGTCAACACTCCATCCCTGCTTCTGGTGCTCTGGTACAGGACTGGCAAAGATTCAGAAGAGGCAAGTGGCACAGAGCATAGGAGTGGCTGACACTCTGCCCCCACAATGGGACCCCAGTAAATAGGCAGAACTGTGGACCGCGAAGGGGAGTAGGAGAGAGTGCCCACTCCCCCACAAGACCAGATGAGCTCACTTAAGCACATGGCAGCCATCCCTGAGAACCAAAGAAAGCTACAAAGATGGAAAAGAAGGTCAAAATCCATGCAAGAAGGGATGTGCAGTGCATATGGATGGCAGCAGGTGCAAGGGATGAGAAGCTTACCTTGTTTTTGGAGCGCTCAAGGTAGGGACGTCATTTCACCAAAATGCCAGGGGTAGCAGAAGTGACATCACATGACCCTTGATGACATCACAGGAAGTGATGTAATTTGACCCCACCCTGAAGTGACATCACGGGAAGTGATGGAACACAACCTTTCATCCCTTGAAAAACCAGGAAGTGGCATCACATAGCATTGTTCCTAAGTACACTACAAACAATATGGTTACAATATCACTGTAATGTGATATACATTTCATACAAGAATGGATCACCATATGTATCATTAATATCAGTGTGTATAGGCCCATATTACCAAATTACTAGGAATGCAAGCAGACGTCCAAGGCCAAATGATAATGATGTGTTAGTATATAACACTTAAGCTTAAGCGTTTTATATAGAACAAATATACATACAATATCACCCAACCTGTGTTGGTACTCATGTATCAACCTCAGAAGGATGAAAGGCTGAGTTGGCCTTGCTGGGATGTGAACCTGCAACCTGCAGATTACACACACACATCACAGCAGCAAGTGCTCAAACCACTGAGCTATCTCACCACCTATAACTGTTTTACCGGCTATAGTAAAATAATCAATTACATGTCTAAATGTTCTCAAAGTCAGAAAGCAAATTACACTCTGTAGTGGATACCATTAAACTGATAACTAAGATTTTAACAGCAGGGCAGTTCATTTGCAGGTCTATTGCAAAGTTGGCCACATGTCAAGCCTGCATGCATCTACTTTTCAGGCTTCAGAGGTTGGCAAAATACATACCATTGGGAGGGTTCATAACTTTGTATTAAAGAATTTAGAGCAGCGCAGGGAAAGCAGCGCACTCACACAGCATCCCTTACTCTCGACACTTGTTACCTCATACATGCAAACCAACATCCTGAACAACATGCCCAGGCAATACAACAAAGCATTAATTGTGGCACATTGAAGTCAATGGCCACTTTATGTGCTATGCTCAAACATTTCTACACTGTACACAAGCTTTTAGGCACAAGGATTTTGTCAAGTGACCAAGGACACTGAGATGGTCGCAACAGAGACAACGGCAGAAAAAAACATGCTATAATGGAACTTGTGAAAAGCAAAATACATAGTCCGAAACGGATGCTTATTCTACTCTAAATGCTTTTTGGAAGTTTTTGTTTGCATTGTGAATTTGAGGTGTTTAAGAACAGACTAAATCAGTGAGTCACCCCCTGAAGTGTGCCTGAAATAGACCTATTCTAGCAATTATTGTATAGCATTCCAGAAAGACAAATTATTTGTTATTCCTATTCTTTCTTATTTAGGGTCACTGCTCAAAGTGTTACACTTGTGGATCCCCCTATTATTTTTTAAGAGGCCTGAACAAGAAATCCATCCAATCCAGAAACAAAGAGCCACATGGTGCTGGCCACAGCCCCAGAGCTTCATTAAAATATATATTGGCACATTCAAAGTAAGGTTTGGCAAGGTCAGGAGGTTTTGGCTAACACTTGCCAAGTGCAGCCTCAAATGCCCCCAATGAACTTCATGCCGTGACTAAAGGTCAGCACTAATGCTCACAACATAGCAAGTAATAACAATCTTAAAAGTACTTAACACAGCACAGGCACGCGATTGCAAAAAAACAAAGTGGAGCAAAACAAGCACTGTTCTGTGGTGCCTTTAGAGCTGCAACTCTTTCCATTGCACTGAGTGCAGAGTCAGCAGAGAATGTTCACCTTTCAGTCCATCACATTGCCAGAAACAACAACAAGGAGGGAACAGTAATCCAGCACTAAGATAGATGTGTATACATACACCTTTGCCATCTACAACTAACCATGCAATTAGAGGTTTTATTTATTTATTTGAATTGCGCTGGCCGCCCGCTGGGCATCGAGGCGCAGACGGAAAGACAAGGACAAACAGTAGGCAGACGGTGATCACAGGACAATTACATGTACCAGAGTTTTTCGGGTGTTTCAAGGCCAGAGAGGAGTTCTCTCACTATGGTTTACTTGAAGATGTTTTAAGCTTCTTCCGAAAGGAAGAGTGATTAGTCTCCAGCCTAAGGCTGGTCGGAAGTTTGTTCCAGCTGGCTGCTGCACCGTTAGGGAATGCTCTTCCCATGCCGTGTTCTTTTTTGTGTTTCAAAAAAGTTTGCACGAAAGGTGATGATCCAACACCTAAAAATGAGCGGACCTTGCCCCTCAAGCCTTACCCTGTATATCCCACTCAGCAAAGAGGCTGAAAGCTGCTGTTTAGTGAGATACATGGGTGAGGTGTGTACCCGCTGCAGAGATCGGTGAGTAACCTGCCGTTCACATCTGTGAATCCTGGCAAGGTTCACTCTGCCTTTCTATTCTTTTGATGTCATTAACATAGGCATTGTGGATGGATGAAAACACCTAATTGTTAAGGTTCAAGAGACAATGCAGTGTGTGGTGTGTGCTATATAAACACGCCGTGCCTCCAGGGCCATGCGGGGGTGACAGCCTTGCATTTCCAGGCGAGCTGATTCACACATGCTGGGAACTGACTTGTGCTGGATAAAAGGACCAGTAGTTCACAGGTGCAGCTGAGCTGATTCATGAGTGCAGCGCCAGCTGGAGCTGTGGTTCAGGGAATAATACTAGCAGGCACAGACGGCAAGATTGAGTGCAGCTGCAACAGGCTGGTGATGAGCCTAAGAGAACCCGCTGTCTGATGCACACAGACGAGCCTGAAAAGCAAAGCTGCAAAGCACTGACATAGGCTAATAAAGGGTCATGACATCATTGTTGACTAGCTGGAGAGGGACCCAAGCATAGTATCTATCAACTACTTTAAGCAGGAGCAGCCACAAGGGTTCCAATGCACTATGTGTTCCTATCAATGCCTGACATCCTATCCACAGGTATCTGTGTTTAAAAATGGGATGTCATTTCGACCGGAAATAACTTACAAAGTAGGCAATAACAGAGAGCAGAGGCAGTCCTAGGATAAAGTGCCTTTAGATAAGAGCATTGTTGTATTGAATCACGATTGTCGGGTGGTTAAGGGGTAAGAGTAGTAACCTAAACCAGAGTCGGAGGCCAATATTTACATATTGACATAGAGTCAGAATGTAATGTTATGCTAAAGGTTCTTATACTGTGCACTGTTGCCACCTGCGTGCTCTCTTGGCTTCTGGCGGATCTGCAATGCAAGGAGAGTGGCAGGGTTTATTAGTCGGATTGAGCGGGAAAAAGAGCAAGAGAGCTTTGATGGACTCTTGCCAGCTTCAGTTTGTAGAAAGCGGTCACTGAGCGTTGGTGCGTTTTTGGTCGGTAGCGGTCATGTGGTGTTGAGGTGAGATTGTGTGTGGTTTGCTTTCATGGTTGGTGTTGGGAAGTGGGTGCGGTCTGTGGTGCGGTAGAGGTATGGTTGTGTTTGGTTCAGAGTTTGAGGGTGAGTATGCAGAATGATGAGGGTTTAGTGTGGTTAGTTAGTAGCGATGCATTTCCTACCCCCAGAAATCCATCTAAGTGTGACATCTTAATGTTCCCAACAATCCTTAGTTTGGTACATTTCGTAACCCCAACAGTCGATCTAAATGCGGTACATTAACATTGGAAGGCCGGAAAGAGGTGGGGTGGGTGATTAGTTGGATAGGAGGTTGTGGGGCTTGTGGTGCTCCTTCCCTTTCTAGAAGAGGGATTTTGAGCCTTATTTTTAAATCTCCAGTGAAGAAATGGCTTTCATGCCCAGGGGTGACAATTTCAGTGGAGCGGGGCAAGTGTGGAAAGGAGTGAAGATGGGATGAGACAGGGGGTGCAGGAGACTCATATGCTTTGAAGTGTCTGGGAGGGAACGTTTCAAGAGGGGGGCTACAGTGAGATGCACTCAGTGAGGTAGTGGGGGGCAAGACCATAGATGAGTAGCAGGAATTTAAAGAGCGAACTAAATTCCATGGATCCATCCTGCGTTGTGATGGTAGGTAGAGGTTGGGGGAGGATCGGGGGAAGTTGAAACAGGTGTGCGTCACCATGTTGGGGACTTTGTGGAACTAAAGAGTAGACCTAGAAGTAAGCTCACAAAGTAGTCCAGTTTTGTGAGCACAAGGGAAGCGATATGGGTCATTGTTTGAGTGCTGTGTAAGGTGTGTATGGATTTCATTAGGAGGTTCAGTCTGGCTACAGTGGCAGTGTCTGTGATGAACTTGTAACGTTTCAGATGGCTGGCGAAGGGAACCCCAAGATTGTGAGAGATGGGTGAGAGGGTGAGGAGGTCGGGGGGAAGAGAAAGGCGAGGGGAGAGTTGTATTGGCACTAGAGGCAGGGAGAAAGATGACTTCTGTTTCTAAAGAGTTTAGCGGGAGGCAAAAGTGATGGATGGCACAGTTGGTTATTCGTTCAGGGATTGAATAGGGTGAAGGTGGGGAAGGAGAAGAGAATCTCAGTGTCATCAGCAAAGAGGTGAGGTGACAGCCATCGGAGGAAATCAGTTTGTCAAGGGAGGAGGCAGCAAGCCATAAACACAGATGGTCAAACGCATGCAGAATGATTTGAGGCCTAATTCCCAAAGATGTGTACTAGAGCAAATGAGGATATGCCTGAGAGCATCTCAGATTTGCTCCTGCTACCTCATACCTGATTCACAAAGCATAAAACAAGAGCAAATCTGGAGATGCCTGGAGCATCATTGGGATGCCCACATGTTAAATGTTAAATACCGCACACCGTCACCAATGGAGTTGGTCCCCAGGCGCTCTGGCGGATCGGCAAACGAGAAGGCGGGATGGGTTAGTAGGTT
Source organism: Ambystoma mexicanum (assembly GCF_040938575.1). NCBI lineage: Eukaryota > Metazoa > Chordata > Amphibia > Caudata > Ambystomatidae > Ambystoma > Ambystoma mexicanum. The sequence goes on along the minus strand of NC_090930.1, from coordinate 1,101,559,580 downwards.
TAAGAGGGAGTATTTGATTGCATTCGATTCACAAAGATTTGCTCAAGGGCATCTCCAGATTTGCTCCATTTTTATGCTTTGTGAATCAGGCACCCAGTGCAAATCAGGGATGTTCATACGCATGTCCAGATTTGCTCCTTTGCAAATCTTTGTGAGGCGGGCTGATTGTGTCATTAGACAAATATAGTTGTAGGCAACCTTGTTGCACTTTGACACCTGTGGGTAGGGTAAAATAGACCAAGCAAGTACTTTGTTCAGTATCTCTTCTCTTATGAAAGGAGCAAAACTAGGTAACACACATGAAATCAAAAAGGAAAGATAAGGAAGCTCACATTATACCGGACAGACTGCCAGTAAGGCAGGAACTACAGTTGGCCATATTTAGTATGTAATACCTGAGGTACCTTGGAATTACAGTCTATCTTCTTTGCATTATTTTCCATTAGCATCCTATGGTCTCTGGTCGCTCCCTCCCATGAGTTAATCCCGGTGCCTTACCTCAGGTATGCTCAGAGTTCTCCAGCCATCGATGATGTCACTCCTGAGCACCCACTCTCAGAACCCGGACCTACTTCCAACTTCCCTCTTGCTCCTGCTAGCCTCCTTTTGCAAGTCCTGTGCTGTCTTTCACCATTCTCCACCTCCCACACATGCCTTCTCCTACCTCTTCTTACCCAGTGCTGTCCTCATCTTAAAAACTGATTTTTGGCCCCGTAGCCCGTCCTCTCTGCTGGGCTGCCTCTCTCTCGTGTCCCTCCTCAGTGTTGATTGCCTCCACATTGTCTCCATACCTTTCCTTCATGCCACCTTCCATTATTTGTACCCTGTGACTGGTAGGACCCATGGCACCCATCCCTGGGTACTAATAGCTATAAGCCCATCAGGAAGGGGATGGACTGGCCTATAAGGAACTCTGGGGATTGCCCAGTAGGCCGCTGAACCCTGGGCATCTTTTGTGTGGCAAACTATTTTGTTTCCACATTTTCTCATAGGAAAAGGTTTGGGCTTGCTGAAAATTTATAATATGGGACCACTTGGAACATTATTTCCAGGGCCTCTTTTGGTCCCCAGTCCACCCCTGTGTTTCACCACCCTGTAACAGCTTTGTTATGTTGCTTGATCTCTTGGCTGTTATAGTCTGGTAAACCCTGCCTCTCCGCCTAGGGCTTATTGCGTAAATATTTGCATTGGGACATCCAGAGATCCCAGAAGCATCGTTGATATGCTGAGCACATGGGATCCAGTAAGGGTCTAATTACGAGTTTGATGGTATTCTCTCCAGAAATGCTGTATGGAATAACTGCCACTACATGTGGTAAATTGAAAAGTTAATATGATTCAGAGTCAGGCGGACAATTCAGTCAAAGTCAAAGTTCACTTCGGAAATAAAGAAAATGTCTATAAAACATTAGTACAAACAAAATTACTTTAAAAATGCACATAAAGCAGATCCTACACACAGAGAATCAATATTAAAAAGAACAAGATACAAATATTTAAGAATTAATTAAAAGTGTCCTTATATGCAAAGCTCTCCTAAAAAATGACGAGTGCCCAACCCACTCTGAGGGAATCAGCCCACAGTAAATAAGGCCTAAAGTGAGTGAACCCAAGGACATGCAGTAACGGTCTCATAGTCCCTGCTCGTGGCTCAGAGTATGCAGACAAAACAACAAAAAATGGGCCATGTCCTCCAAAGGTGCATTGCACAGGAACCTGGATTGGTTGGCAGTATCACACTCCCAGACAGCGTAATGGCTCTTAGGGGGAGGCAATTAAAGCGTGCCCGGAAATTATGATCCTCTGAGACGGGTTCTCTGCCCATAATAAATAACTTTGCATGCTGGGAGCGGCTTTAATCACATGCCTCCTTTTCAAAGGTAACAGTAACTCCTGAGGCTCCCCTTTCTCCGTCCGGAGGGACATAGATCTTGTTTTTAAATTCTTTACCACTTTAGATGATATAATATCTAATAAGTTAAAATATGATGCAGCATTGATTTCGACCACCTTAGACTTTATAATGCCAGCCATGGGATCCTGACATTAGGGTCCTTACGACTAAAAACCTAATTAGGTCATGCTCCACATCAGCCTTAAAATTGCTGTAAAAAAGGAGCCAGTAGAATAAAGGCTGTACTGTCAAGGTATCATTTATGAATTTATGAATGCACAGTCCAGTTCCAGATGTACTGCATAGGTAGAGGCCAGTCGAGGTAGACCCAATATTTGTTTGAAAAAGTCATTTTCCACTATCTGGAACAAGTTCACACACTTGTATCCCCACAACTCCATCCTGTACCTAGCTACCAATACCGCCTTACTATTATACATTTTTAGGACCATATTGTAGAGGAGCAGCTGCCTGCCTCTGCAGGAAACCCCACTCCCCTACTTCCCATATGTTGGAAGCCTGAGATTGTGCCGTATTTGACACCAGCAGTTGTGCCAATACCTCAATCTGTGTTTGAGAGAAGATACCCATTTATACAACCCTACCAAATGTATCCCTGAAGGGATGACAATTTGAGGGAGGAACTCCCTGAAGGAATCTGAGAAGGAGCAGAGAAAAAAAGCCTGTGACGTCACAGAGGAGTATGAACAATGTCCCAAGATACTGGCTGAAGACGATGTATGGATCCCGAAGAGACTAATGAAGAAGTAAAGAATCAAGTGAACTTTTAAATACGAAAAAGGAGATTGCACGTGCACCAAGTGGTACAAAAAATCAAACGTTCAATAATTGTACAGATGCTGAAATGCAAGTAGATTAAGTCATTGTAGAAGCTGGCTATAAGTAGTGAATTGAATGAAGGCAAAGTCACCATTGTATACAGGCTGGACATCGGTATCATGAATTTAGTAAGCCAGGACCCATGAAGAGGGAAGGGAAAAGTATGTTGCAGCAAGAATAAGCAGAATCGTAGAGCTGCAAGATGAGGATCTCTGGCCTGGAGTCAAGACTGAAGCAGCCAAGGTCAGCTATTTATTCTGCAAAGGAGCGAATGTGGGGAGAATTAATCATCCCTTGTTAGGGTGCAAAGAAACAACACCAAGAGTGCCATGTTAATTCATTTAGAGCATTTAAAACCTACAAAATGGATCAAATCGGTCTCCTGTCACGTGAGCCAAGGATGAAAAGAGAGTTCGAACTTGGAGTCCCAGAACACGATAGCGAGTGCCCACACTACCATGTATTCTAAAGACAACAATGTTTTTGCAGGGTCAAGTTCAAAAACAATCTTCATTGCAGCAGGCATGGGCGATGAGAGATTCTGGGTTATTTGGGTGGGGAGGTAGCTTCGTGCCCCATCTCCTTGCACCCGGCTCTGGGCTTACCTGCTGCTAAGTGAACCGAATGTTCCAGACCTGGCACAAGCATGCCAACCAATTGTAGTGATCCATATAATGAAGAACCTTATAGTTTGAGAACCAATGAGAAACCGTGTATCTAATATTTCTGAAGATTACATGTTTTAGAGGTAGGCATATGTTGTCCACCTGACAGTGGGCAGCCAATCACAATCCTAGTTCCTATAGAATATATACTTAGATGTTCCCCTTAAGCTAATCCCGATTCTTAGTATCTTTTTTTCATTATTGCCACACGACATCACCTTTGACATATTTTTAGTATAAAGTCTAAGTTTAGTGAAAAGATTGGTGAGAAAAATCGAGCGTACGTCCGTTGATGTTCGTTGTAACTCTCAGTTTTATATAATTGTTTATAAAACAGTACTTTGCCATCTTCCTGAGTTGGTTCAGTTATTTTGACTCAAATTTATCTGTATGATCCCATCCATTATAAATGCACATTCCTAAAGGGCCCTAAACTCACATGATAGCAGTGTGGATGGTTTAAAGATCCAAACTAATTAAGCTACAGATTTTCAGATGATCGGGCGTCCTCTGCCATTAGCTGGAAGATCACAGAGTTTCCTGTAGAGAGCGGCCAAATGGACATAAACATACAATAAGAACCGAGGGCAGGTCCCCCTTTGAAGAAATTCCTGGCCGGTTTCCACGGGAGCTCTGCGGACGGAAGGCAAAGTGGCAGGATTGGAGGAGGAGTCGATAAGGAAGGCCTCAAGTCAATTAAGGAATGGTGAGTAGACTAAGGGGAATGGCAAATAAGAGGACGGGATTGTAATAATTTTGGGTAACAGGGGAATATTGTGAAGATAAAGAGATACCGCCTAGGATTACTAATTCAAGAGAATTAGAAGGAGACATTTCAAATTCCAGCGGGAGTAGGGTAAAATATAAAACATGAAGTCAGGACTGCGTAAGGTAATGTCTCAAACCCTGTATAGGGTAAAAAGTAAAGGCGAGGGACAAAGTGATCACAGTGTTTATAATGTGTAAATATGTGACTAGTCTAAATGTTGTTTGTTGAGTAAAATATCGAGGAGTGATAGAAATTGTGAAGAGTTGAAAAAGTAACAGTGAGTAAAGATAAAGTTAAGTAAAACGATTGGCGCCAATCAAAAGAATAGATAGGGCAGTGAAATAGGAGGACTGAGCAGCGATTGATGGTGCTTGCTCATAGTTGTTGTTTTAAAACATTGAAAATAGTGATTTAAGACAAGGTAAAAGGTTTATTTAACAATCTGGTAAGCATTGACAGTCAATTGAGACTTTTCATTATGGGGAATACTCCTCTCATGCACCTATGCAAGACACGTGGCCAAGCTCAAACAGTATAGTGCAGAATGGGTAAAGGGCGCAGCAGATAAACTGTTCATGCCTTGGCCACCAGGAGGATTGTTGACAAGAGCGGTATTGCAACACATGACCACATACTTGCATGTTGCATACACAGGAAAGAAATTAGAGAAATGTTTAGCAATTTTAGAGCTTTGGAAAATGTATCAAGAGGAAAGAGAAGACCCACCACTTGAGGAGTGGATGCTTAACCAGCATAAGGAGGAAGGCGTTGAGCCCACAGCTACCCCTACCTTGCCTGAAGTAAAGAGTGTTGCTATGGAAGCGATAGGAGTGTATCCTTTAAAGGAATTAAGAGCATCGATGGGGTACAGTAATCCGATATATGAACCCACTGCTTACAGTAGTGACTGTAGTCCGGAAGAGAATAAAAGAAAGGAAGTTATTTTTAAATGTATACAAGACAAGGAAGGAAGAAGTGAGCGGTCGAATTTGTCAACAGAAATAGACAGAGAGATTAAGAGATGGAAAGGAGAAAAATATAAGGCTGACGAGGCAGTGCTCATACAAAATGAATAGATGGGAGGACAGATATTAGTCAAGATGGGAAAGTATCGAGGAATTTAGGCAAAGAGAAGATAAGGACGAACAAGAGGAAAGATAAGGAACGACAGAAAAAATTGAAAGAGGATGAGCAGAGAAGGAAAAGTAGGGAGCGACGAGAACAGATATATCAGGAGGAACAAGAGAAAATTGAAGAACAGAGAAAGTACGACAAAATGATATGATTGGTTATTTATAACGTGCTTAATACCAAGAGATTTCTAAGCGCGGACCCAGGGATTGAACCTGTGTTGTGCCGTGTCATCTTGCTTTCATGGCTAGCACGTTGCCCATGAGCTATCCTCCCGAGATGGTGGAAGACAAAGAGCGGTGGAAGAAAGGGACAGAAAGGAAAGAAAGTGAGAGGAGGAATAAGTACAAAGATTAAGGGACAAAAGATTACAGAGATGAAGGGAAGAAGAGGAAAGAAGGGAAGGAGTAAGGAGAGGAGAAGAGCGAACGCAAGAGGAAGAAAGAATTGGAAGGGAAGCAAGAAAGCAAAGGGAAGTAGATGAAGAAATAGAACAAAAAAGAAGACAGCAAGGTTCTGATGCCATTCTCATTCGTAAAGAACAAATGAGCCTGAGTCCAGAAATGAAAGCATTGGAGAAAGGATCAATAAGGTCTATCAACAGTTAAGACGAGATAGGGAGTATGGAACTTGAGGGAACAATGATCAATCCCCAGTACCTCAATCACGAAGTAAGGATGGAAACCTGTTCAATGATGAACGAATGGCATTGTCTTTGAGCAGACTGAACTTAGACAAGGGTGAGGGGGATGATAGTCACACTAAGTGAGACCTAAACATGTCAGATGGGGAAAGAGAGTCCGGTCTTGGGGCAGAAGGATGGAGCACATACGCCCCTGAAGGGAGGCTTCAAATGGATAAGGAAGTAAGATGATCTGATTTGGAACAACCTAAAGATAGAATGTCAGATCCCATAGCATATCCTGAATGTCACCGAGGATGATCACATTGTGAGAAGGGAGAGTCTCCACCATATGTAAGCAGGTTAAGGTCCTTGCCGACAAGGAGACAGACGGGACGATTACCCCTGCGATGGATAGACTAATAGTTGGATCCGACTATGGGATGGGGTTTACGCAGTTCCCCTTTTTAAAGAAGGGTGAGCAAGACCGCTATACATTTCATGGCCACAGATGGACAAGGATAACTTAACATGCAAGCTCCCTAGTTTGACTTCAAGGGCTGGGAAATGGATATCCGAATTAGAGAAAATGACAGGAGGAAATATGCTGGCCATAGGGGACATAAAAGGTCTCCTGGCAGCTATTCTTGGGGAGAGAGCGGATGCCAAATGGAGAAGAGCGGGATATTGAAGTGTGGCTGCACAAAACACAGCGCATGATGGAGCACCATTCAATAATTGTAGGGCAGATGTTTGGAGGGCGCTCAAGGTACAGTATCCTGACACATCAGATATGGGTGCAATTATGACATGCAAAATGAAAGAAGTTAAAGACCCTATTGCATATATTCAAGATATTCAGGAGAAATGGCAGCTTGAAATTCATGAGCCATGGGAAAAGACAGTGGCATTATTTTACCACATTTTATGTCAAGGGTTGCCTGAGCCAGTACAGAGGCAGATAAAAAAACAAGTGGTGATGGAAGCAAAGCCATGGGCTGAGATACTGTTGAAAATAGTACTCCATTGACGGTTATTACAAGAAAAGAAGAAGAAGAAAGATGAGAATAGAAAGATTGAGGAAGCTAAGTTAGTTCAGAAAATATTGTCAAAGTTTGGCATAGAAGGGGCGGTATTGACAATCGGAGAAGGAATGGGAATGCAGGAAACAATGGGTACATCACAGGCAAATAATCCGCACCCGATGAGCCAAGGTGGGTACAGGTTTAAGCCACAAGGCAGAGGTATGCGTTATAGGGGAAGAGGAGGCGGATTTCAGAATAACCATGGTGGGTTTCAAAATACACAGAATGAGAACCAGAGTGCCCAGGCAGGATATAATCAAGGAGGGATTGACCGAAGGGTTTCTCCAGTATGATGGAATGATAGGACATATTGAGCGCAAATGTGGCAGCCAAGGGAATGTACACAATGGCCAATTTTCCAGAAGGGTGACAGTTTATCCTCTGCCATACAGCACACAAACTAGAGAGGGAATTGGCCAAGATCACACATCGTATCAGGCACAAGCACCGCAAGTACAGCAAGTGCAACAGCAGGGGCAAGCACAAATGAATCCACCACAAGGGCAGTCAAAAAAAGCCCCTATGCAGACACAGCAGTATGCAAATACAGGACAAATATTGCCACCTAGAATAGGAGGTGTCACTGTGGTAGGAGGAAATCCTTTCACAGGGACAGGGATGAGCTTGTATCCACAATAGGACAGTTCACAAGGTGCCTTGATGTGTTCAGTACTATCTGTGACACCAGACCCCAAGAGGAACCAAGGGTCGATGTGACGATAGGAGGCAAATCTTTTTCTTTTCTTGTAGACACTGGAGCAACTTGTTTGTGTATACGAGAGGGAAAATATCCAATGCTAGGTATTGCCATGAATGCTCAAGGGTTTTCTGGAGCTACGAGTTGAGTTCACCGGTTAACATTTTAGGAAGAGATTTAATGACGCAATTTAACATGATGATTTAATTTACTGATCAAGGAATAGTGTGCTCCACTCCAGGAATACACTATTTTAATGTGGGAAAGTGAGATGTGGCAATGAGGCTACGCCTCTCTGTATCGCTCTGTGCCATAGCCATTTAAAGCACATGGGGTCTGGGTTGGCCTGAAATTTGTTGGGGTAATCTCCCTGCTCTCAGTTGCCTGGAAAGCCAGCTGCACCTCAGTGACAATGCTCAACAAGCAGAAACACGTGCCTGGAGTTGCAGGTTGAACTCTCGTTCACAGGATGTCCAAGCTGGGCTGTGCCAAGAGATCGGGACCAGTCTGATATGACCACACACAATTAAGAAACGACCCACTGTGGTCATTCCGAAAAAGTCTCAAAACTAGACTATTCAGTCTAGACACACAACAATGACACACTTGTGACAGACCGTAGGTGACATACTATGTCTTCTTCAAGGACATATACTAAAATCAAATTGTCATTCTATCCTGCCTGTTTTTCTGCCTGTACCTGTCCTATGAATGTAAATATAAATTGTAACAAGTATCAAGTAACAACTACGTACCTGTCTTATGAATGTAAATGCAATCTGTAACATGCATCAAGTAACACGTAAGATGTACCAACACCTCACTATAACCATTATCTTAAGTACTAGCGCCTTGATGCCTCTGGGCTAAGCGCGCTTTATAAATGTCAAATAAATAAATAAAAATAAATAAAATATGCAAATTGATATTCTCCTCTGTGAAAGATACTGAGAAGTAAAACATAAACACACTCCCCCAAGTGGTCAACAGCTCACACGACAGGCTGCTTCCAAGAAAATATAAAATGATTGCTAAATTAAAGCCTTTTTTAGAGGTCGTATCCAATATCCATAACATCTGATAGATAATATCGCAAAGACAACTGTTTGTTTTGTCAAAGGGTTGCACATTGTATTCACAAAATGGACTACAAGCTGCCTGCCCACATCAAACACATACAAACACCAGGCGGCCACCTCACAGTCATTGTCCAGTGTATATATGTAATTCAGATGAGCTTTTAAAGAGTTCTCAAGTTGTGTGATTTAAGGTGTGAGATGACTAATCTGATGTCGTTCAGAGGTTCCCATCCCTTCGGATCATTGTGGCGGTAATGAAAAAGTGGCATGGGCATTCCTAGGGCACTGATCAGGCAAAATGGGGAATTGTATGGGAAATGTGAACGTGCGATGGGGCAATCTTATGGGGCAGCAAGAAGATGATTAAGTCAATTTGGGGGTAATATGAACATGGCATGGGGAATTTATGGGCAATATGACATTCTGAAATACTTAAGTAGAATGGGGCAATGTTCTGAGGCGATGTGAAAGTGGCAATCAGCAATTCTGGGGCAATTGCAAAATGTTATAGGGGAATATTACGAGAACTCAGGATGCTGACACAGGGAAATTCAGAATCCAATATGAAAGTGGCATGGGCAATGTTTTGGGGAATGTGCTGGTTACTCTAGAAGCTATGTAAAGTTAACATAAAAGCATGATTAACAGGGTTAACACTGACATGACACTGTTGCCACTGGAATGACATTTTTCTATAGTCAACTTGAAACTGGCATAATCATCAAGGGCCAATGTTCAAATTAGCAAGAAAATGTGCTTAACTGGTGCTTCTCTAGCATTGCATCGTTGCAACTGGATCAACAACTTTATAGAGATATTTGCATTTTCTGGTGCATTGTATAAATTAGCATAATGATATGTTTAACTGGGGCAGCACAGCCCCTAGACTATTGGAACGGTCATGATCACTTTCTGGTGGTGATGTGATTAACAAGTGGCAAGGTCATTTTCTTGGCCCAATACAGAAACCACCATGACAATGTACAGACTCATTTAGGGGTGTAACGGTATAACGGTATACCGTTACAGATACCGTGAACAGCTTAATTGAACTATAATAACCGTCACGTTGTTTATACCGGTATACCGTTTTAAGGACTGCAGCTATTAAGTGAGCTTTTCAATCTGATTTGCAGTAAGCAAGTGCTGCGGATTCTCGATCTTGTACTGTGGGATGTGGCGTTTGGCAGACAAGAGCATAGGGAAAGTGTTGGCCACATTAGTAAATGCAGCTTTGATGCTGTGACCGCTCTTTCTCTGTCATCAGTAGGGTTGGTTTAAAGATCAGCTGATTTGTAGTATTCCCACCAATTTGAAAGATGGGGAACTACACATCCCAGAATTCAAAGGGGGGAATGAACTGGATGCCCTTCTGATGCATGTCTGCAAAAAACGTTAGCTCTGTAGACTGTATGAACACTGAGCCTATTAGTGTGTTGTGCTAGTATATAAACTGCCCCCCCACCCCCACTGCCCTCATGTAGATTTACACATTGGCACTAGAGTTGTTGCTTCGCTTGATCCTTCACCTGCCTTCTGCATATGACACTGGACTCAAGCAGGCAGGACAGATTCTCCATTCAATTTTAAGTATCCAGAGCAAATGTAGTGAGATATTTCTCAGGTCTACCCTCGATTTGTGACACCACCCATGAAAGCATTCCTCTGTCTCAACTCACATGACAAGGGTCCTAATGCGCTCAGACCTAGAGAAAATGGTAATGATGGGGATGTGGTCATGTGGTGGTCTAGGGCATATTTGTGCCAATATGTATTTTAACTTTGTCATTTTCAAAAGGTTTCTGTGCCATTATCTTTAAGAAGGTAAATGAACATGTATTGCAAGAATAAAGAAAGAAATCGACAGCGCCCACTGAACGCTGTCCTGTTAGGATTACATGGTCAGTGGTGACTCCAACATCAGACCATTATAATACACCAGGCAGATGGTAAAGAAGCTATGGTGATTTGATTAATATGCAACCTTTCGGTGAGTGTGTGTTGGCTATGACATTTTGACAAAAGAAACACAATGACATGGGCTTTCAGACCTCACATGCTATTTATGACCTTTAAGAAAATATTTGTTAAGATTAGTTAACTCCACCTGCTATTCCGCGATAACCATGATATACCGTCATTTGGCAAGAAGGCTATCATACCGCCATAAAGCCAATACTGTGACACCCCTAGACCCATGACATCACTGGCATGAGTTGCTGGCATGGCAATTTTCCATTGAAAACTGACGCAACTATATTCTGCTGACAACATAGGAACTAATGTGACAATGGGTTTAACTGGCGCAACACTGGCAGGGCACTGCCCAGACGGTTGTGAAAACTATCTGTTGACTTGATTGTTTTCTGTGGCATAATGGAAGCTAGCATAACAATGTGATTACATTGGACAGCACTGGCATGACGTTGCTGTAATTGCCATGGCATTTTTCTAAAGGGAATTTGAAATTAACATGATAGTTTTCTGGGGGAAGTGTGCACACTGGCATGGTTATATATGGGGCGGTTGTAAACCTGACAATGCACTCTTAGAACTGCTCTGATAGTTTTCTGGTGACATAGTGTTAGGGAGAATTCTCATTTAAGGCTAATTTCCCTTACCTAGTGAGTCCCTCAGGAGCTTTGCTGGATTTCTGGGGTTTATTGTTTCCACCTGGTAAGAGTGTGAACCTTTTTCCCACTCTTACATGTGTTTTGCCTTGTGTATTTCTACTTTTTGTGTGATCTTGGGCTCTGGAGCCACACCACTCCATGAGTCCCACTTTTTGTGTGTGTTACCCAGCACCTTCAGTGCAGTGACACAGGGTTGCAACGGAGACTTCCCCCTGACTCCATTTTTCTGGGGCTGACTACTGTCCCCCAGAAACGGGTAAAGTTACCATTAACTTTATGTAGTCACTCAAACTACAGACCCAGTACACCCCATCCTATGTGGAGTATTGGAAAGGGTTCACTCCGGTCTCTCCTGGAGCCTTGTTTCACTCCCTAAACACTAAGACTTGGCTGGTGGCAGTGGTATCTACCCTAACTTTTCTACCGCCATTATAGTATATAAACGTGGTACTGTTTTCGGCTATTGTATTATCCTCGAACATAAACCCAATTGACCAAATACATTTTATTTTGGCTCTGGTCGGGTTTAGTCGCCATTTCTTTTTGTTAACATCCTTCATGTGTTTTACATTTCGCGGCAAACCAGGTTGCCTTCTTTGTTCGCCGTACTTTGGCGGGCTTCTCCAAAGATGCCCTCCTTCGGCGTCTGGGTGTCTAGGTGGGCTGAATGTGAGGGAGGGGTTTAGTAACCCCCTGCACAGGGTCTCCTTGGAGACCCAAGTCGCACTATGTGTCCATTGGCTGAGGTGGTTGTCCTGGCTAGAAACCCCCCCTGCTGTGTGATTGACAGCCAGGCTGTGTGAATGGGGATGTTTGGCATAAAAGGCAAGTCTCTTGGGCTGGAAGTCAGAGTCGCCACTGGAACTGCAAGAACAGAATAGAAACGGAGAAGAAGACAGTTGCTGCAACTCCCGAATCCCGGTGAAGCCCGGCTGCAGTCCTGAGCTATCTACCCTTCAACGACAGAGAAGATCCAGTCGGGAGTCTTCTTCTCTTGAGACTGGTGGGATCAACCAGCTCACCTTCTACAGTCAGAGAATCATCTTCTGGGTTGAAATCGCTGCACTGAGCTGTAGTGGTCCTGATAGCCATCAGAAGAGCCCTCTCCTGTTTTTAAGGAGCGCACCTTTTATTCATCGTTGCTTTGCTGCTGCTGGCCTCATCCCTGGGTAGTGCAGATCGCTCCAGATGTCCTCCTTCTTGTCCCCACGACTGAAGCTTCAGGAACCGTGAGTCTGCAGGAACTAGCAGGAACAACTGCCGTAGCACCAGCGATCTTCATTCGAATAAGGTACTGTGGCCATTTGGTCATTCTCTCCGTCCAACCTTGATGAATCGGAGTGAACCCTTTTCCTTGCCGAAGGCTTGTTCTTTCTTCCTTCCGTCTTATACCTTTTGCCTCCCTTTGACAATATCCAGTACTCCTGGCAATGTTAATCTCAAACTGTTCTAATCGTGTGATCCTCGGCAACAGAGCCCTGCTCCCTTTGACACTGGCGCAGGCCTATTGACTTTATCTGTCTCTTAGAACACGTCCTCTGATTCTAGTGCCTTGACAAAAGTATTGCCTATGATTTTGATCCACCATTCCCTGGTCTTAATTCAATGTGCTGAATGTGTTTGACTACGGTTGCATTTCTTCCCGCGGGTACGCTTTTCTTTCATAAGACCGAGCTGTCATTACTGTCAAAAAGTGAGCGCTTCCTAACCCCCGGTAACGTCTTTTGTTTCACAACACCGGTCTGTCAAATCCTAATGTACTTACCTTGAATTGACCTGAACCAAAGGAATTGGTTGTGTGTAGTATATTTAGAGTGTGGTTTTGTTTAATAGAAGTGGTTTTGTGAACAGATGGTTTAAAAATAAATGTACTTATATTTTTTAACCAGAAACCTTAAATCAGTGTTTGCTTGAGTCACAGTAATTGTAGCCCGTTGTGTAATCCCTATTACTGCTCATTTGCTCTTGAGATAAGCCTGGCTGCTCAGCCATCACTACCACTTTACTCTGTAGTACAAGCTTGTACCAAAGGTGAAATTGTACTACCACTTGTGGTCTTAATTTTCTTTAGTGTTCCCTAAGGGTACTGCAGAGGATTCTGCCTAACACATGGTAAAAAGGAATACTGGGAAACGTTGAAACTACCATGACACTATGTGTATCGAGAGAATAATACAGGCCTATCACAATTGAAACTTTCCTGCCAATATTCTGGGGGTAATGCCAAACTGGCATGCGCATTACAAGGAGCAATGTAGAAACTGGCGTTACATTGTTCTGGGGCAAGGAAAACGTTAGCGGGATCATGTTTAAAAGGGAGATTAAAGGGTTGCTAGTGCGCCCTGTGGGTAGTCATGCACTGTGATGCATGATACCACCAGTGTGATTGCAATTATCAGAATCAGTACTTGTTTACATATTGCTTCAGAATAGTAATAATATGATTCGAAGAGTCAGTGTAACAACCAATTATGATTAAGTCGACTGCAGAGTGTTCCAGTTCATTGTCCTTGGGGCTCATCAACTGTCCACCACTGTTCACTTCCTAGTGTCATCGATTATGACATGATATATTGGGACATCCTTTGCATCCTCTATTGCAAAGGAATGTAATTATATGAGATATTTTTATTCATAAACGTTTGGAGTCAACATGCGTTTTGCTCTTAAAGATTCCTCCTTTCTGTTGAATTGAAAACCTTGCTTTTAATGCGTTTCTAACCGGTTTAATAAGTACTAAAATATTCCTAAGAATTTGCTTCAGTGGTCCTGCCGTGCACCTGAAATTAAGTGGCAGCAATATTAATCATATGATCCGTTCTGATGTTGTTGTTTAAGATGTGCTTTCCCTATGGCCCATGTATTTCTCTCTGGAGATGAGTATTTTTCAAGACATGGTGCAATGTATCTCAAAATGGGGGAATGCATGTGAAGCTTGTTGGCTTTCACCTCACCTTCACATTTCGAAGCTCTAGGGCCCGATTCCTGGAACTTTTATCGTGGTGTAAAGTGACTTTGCACTGTCAACAAACACCCTGATTCACAGAACGGTGCAAAGTGTATTTGTGCAGTGCAAAGTGACTTTCCACTGGTGCAAAAGTGGTGCACAATCACTTGGCACTGCGAAAACACACTTTTATAAAAGTTCCATGAATCGTTGTCTGGTGGGCCTGAAGTCTCCCGCTGCTCCATTTCCAGCTGATTCTCCAGTGGTCAAAAAGTCCTTATCCAGGGCCAGACTACACTAGCACTTAGGGGCTAACACACTGAGCTGAAATGTGACATATGTGAGAGTGCCATGGTGTATTTGAGCAGCACCCCCTGCAGGATGGCACATTGTACACTCTCTCATCAGCATCCTGGAACATTTCAGAAACACGCGGATATTATGGACTTCCTTCTGGTTCACTGCACATTATTGGCTGGCGCAGAATGATGTGTGCCCTATCCATCACAGGTGTGCACTTTACAAATTCCAATCAAGATACCATGGCATAGTAGCTATGGCCTGAAAGGACATACCAAATAATGATCTTCTTCTTTAAACACCTCATCTTCCTTATCAATTCCTTCTGATTCAATAGATGAATAATCGAACGTGTGAACCAGGAATTCACTGAAAATAGAGCAAAGTGCTTTCTGACTATAGTGAAGAGACAGAAAACCAGGGCTCAAGTCGAAGTTACACGTGGATGGACGGAGTCCCCTCACTTTCTTCATAGGTCCCCCCACTTTTTTCATCGGGCACGTTGATATGCTAATTTCTGGTGACACCACATTCAATTGGTATGTTAATGAGCCCCCACACTTTCTTTTAGTACTTGACCGTCTTCAGAAAATGCAGACAAAACCATATTGAAACTGCTGAAGTTGCCTGTCAAACACTGCAGCAAGATCGTGCCAGTGATAATGTCGCCAAAGAAAAATACTTTTAAAACAAAAGTACAATGCTGGAACCCAAAGACCCAAACCACTAATAAAGCCAGGCAATCACCCTACCTTAGCCCTTACCCTAACTGATAACCTTCTCCTAACCCTAACCCTTTTTGCGTTCCCTAACACTACAGCACTCTAAAGCATCGTATTTGCATGTGACGTGATACAAAACAAATAAATAAATAGAAAATGAACAGTGACCCTAATTCCAACCCCCAGCCCTAGCCCTCCACAAATTCCATAGCCCTGAATGTAACACAAATCCTTGCTCTAACACTACCCTTAGCCTAACATTAACTCCAGCACTAACACCTTGTCTAACCATTGCTTTACCCTAGACCCCAGGTTTATCCTAGCCCCTTTCCTAACCTAGCAATGCAAACCCTCCCAAACTGCCCTATCCCTTTCCTTTACCCTAACCCTTCATCTGTTATCCCTAGCCTTACCATAACCCCTAACCTAACACTTATCCTGACGCTTACTCTGACCTAAGCCCTACCCAAGGCCCAATATCATCAGCCCTCCACAACCACCACCATTCTAACCCTCACCTTAATTTTAACAAAAGTATTTACTCTAACCCTGATGATCCCTAACCTTACCCCATCTCATATCCTCACATTAAACCAGATAATAACTAGGCTCCTGCACCCTGTTTAACCCTCACACATTCCATAACATCACTGCATTTTTGGCTGTTCTTCATCTGCGTGTTTTTACTGCATTTTGCTTGCGACATTTTCACTGCAAAGGTGTTTTCACCACATTGTTTTCACTGACTACATTTTATTAGGCAACAATTTTACTTGATAGCTTCCGAACTAATGGCACTGGGGACTGTGGTAATGATTGCAGTAATGTGATTGTGTGTTTAAGGCTCTTAGTAAGTTGGTGGCCTGGCAGATGCTTGCCTATCTGTAGACTCCATGCTGGCTGTATATCAGAAGAAAAGGGGGAAGTGTCCACCTTAACAAGGCACTGCATGTTTACCCTGAGTCCTACACAGGCACAGCAAAGCCAGATTCTGACTGACTTTGCCAGGGTCTTCCGTTGTTTCCACAACAGTCATTACTTTGAAGTAATTTACTACAAAGTAATTACTTAGAAATCACTTTAAAAAAGACGTGTAGTTGTAGGTTAAAGGATAAAAAGGGGGTGGTAGAGGGTTGGGGTAGGGTAGAAGTTAAGGGAGTGACCACCAAATAAAAAAATATTGCTAAGCAACATTTTGAAGTAATTACTTCAAAGTAAATTACTGTTGTTGAAATGACATGGAACCCTTTAGCAGATATACATGTGCGTTCCCACCTGCACGCTGAACTAGTGAGCTGCACCTGGCACCGTGGCTGCCTAGCTCTTGCATGCACCACGCGCCCAAACCACCAACCCTGCTACAAAAGTGCTGCCAACTATTACAGCAGAGGAGCAGTGCCTTTATGCTACAGGCTGACGGAAGCAGTGTGCTCGCCTGAACAGCACGAGAGCCAAGCTCTGTCTCCTTCTGGCTCAATGTTATTCATGAAACTGGATAATAAGCGCAGCGTCGCCAGTGTAGCTCACACTGTTATTGCTTGCTCTGTGGCTAAAAGGGCTGACAGTTAAAAGAATAAAGTTGCCAAAACACCACATCATAATTGACATCATTCTGAGACGATAAGTGCCAGTTCTCTGGAAAAAGTCCAGGGGCTAAGCACTGTCAAAGACCCCCAAAAATCAAGCACATGGGAGGGAATCCCAAAAAGCACTAACATTTCTGATGGAAAGGCAGGACAATGAGGTTTCCACTATGTAACACTGTGCTGACGTGGAGAAGTGCTGTGCCCGATCTGAGTATTCTTCTAGGCCTATAGTGTGTACGTTTATGCTGCAGATATTCTTAAACTTAGTTGTGGAGAGCTCGGTGGGTGATGCACATTGCCTTGAAGTTGGTTTGTCACCTGATCAGAAGCCAATGAATGATGCGGAGGGTGGATGAGATCCATTTTCTAGGGCCTAAGCTTAGGGGGAGCCTTTTAGTGGTGTTTTGAATCTGTTGGAGTTTCCTTAGTTGTCATGTAGTGGTCCCCAAGAATAGGGCATTAGCATAGTCTGAGTGTGAAAGGATGATAGCAACAATCACTGAGACTCTGTGTGGGAAGGTCAGGTGCAATGATGCGGCAGAGAAGGCGCAAGTATAGGTAGCAGCTCTTTGTCACAAATTTGATGTGATATTATAGCGTGAAGTCCCCATCCATAATGCATCATGCATCCGGGTTGTGTTACTGTGTTGGAGGTGGAGAGGGGTGGGCCTACAGAGAGTGGCCACAGGGTGGGTTGGGGTAAGAGGGTGGTCTCCCCACAGAGCATGATCTCAGTTTTTCCTGCGTTGAGTTGGAGGTGGTTGGTAGTTTTCCAGTGTTCGATAACTGAGAGACATGATGTGAGATTGAGGGAGGTAGTGAAGGGGTCCTTTGGAATTTTGAAGACGATTTGGGTGTCTGCGTAGTTGTTACAAGTAAGATGGTGGGATCGAATGAGTGCTGGGAGGGGGCTCAGTTAGAGGTTAAAGAGCAGAGGGGTTAGAGAGGCACACTGCAGCACTCAGGGGGTAACTGGGTAGGGAGTTCAGGAGAAAGGAGGCATCCATATTATTTAGGATCTGTTGGAGAGGAAGAAGGATATCCACTTTAGAGCTGTGTCTCTGATGCTGAGAAAGTGCAGTCTATCCATGAGGGTGGGTGGTCAATGGTGCCGAAGGCTGCAGAGATGTTGAGAAGAAGTAGGGGGTGCAGCCTTCTGAGTCTCTGTGTCTTTTGAGATAATCCCAGATGTAGTCTAAGCAAGATTCAGTTCCTCATTAGGGTCTGAAGCTAGATTGGTTGGGGTTAAGGATTTGGTTGGATTCTGAAAAATGACATAGTTGTGAGTAAGCTGTTCTGCAATGAGTTTAGCTATAAATCGATTGTTAGAGATGAGCCTGTGGTTGGTAAGAAAAAGGGGGTTGAATGAGGGTTTTTTGAGCATTGGCTTGATGTAGGAGGCTGTGAATTCTGCTGGGACGATGCAAGAGGTGAGAGATGAGTTGACAATTGATTTTGTGATGTCCCTGTCATAGGTGGAGGTTAGGATTTTATTTAGAAGAGTTGGGGGGCAGGGGTGTCCAGTCTCGGTCAAGGCCGCAGGGGAGGGAAGGGGTAGTGCTGCTATTTTAGTGATGATGGAGATGTTTATTTCTAGGGCTATGTTGTGTAAGTGGTCTAAGAGGGAGTCAAAGAGGTTTGGGTGTGGATGGGGGTGGAGGTGGTGCTGTAGAATAATGCTGTTCAAACTTTGTTTCTTTACTTGAACTCTCTGCATTTGGGAAGCCATGGACTTGTAACATTGTATCCATAAAATGTCTCAGTTGACAATGCGTTTCCCGAGCTCTGCAAAGAAGCATGCTGGGCCCATAACCCAGAGGTCGATGGATCAGAACCATCCTCTGCTACCAAATTGTTGGCTTAGGCATGACAGAGGGACTGGGGGTTACCACAAGCTCACCGGTTCAGCTCCCAGAGCCAAACAACCCACCCCCAGTACACGAACGGAGGACTGAGCCAAGGGCAAGTTAGAACTGTTGTTTATTACACAAACAGACAGGGATTTGAAAATTTGAAAATTCCCAGAATCACTGCTCCCCAGCCCATGTCGGACCATTTTGTTTCATTTTGACACCACAAAATAGGCCCTTCCCCAAAAAACATAGGAGTCCGCCTAGTTGGGTGATTGGGGTGGAATCACCTATGCACGGCACCTATAGATATTATTTGATTGGTCCTCACATATCAGGTGGCTGGCCTGCCTCTTCCCCAAGAATCTATCTATTACATTGTTGCAGGGCCGCAGGGTTACCATTGGGCCATCCTTTGCCATCCACCCCTGGATTTCTGTTCCCTGATTGGCTGGAGCTGGTCTCCCCAGGCCTGTGACCCAACTCTGTTCTAAGCACTCTGTGCACCTTCTCAAGGTAATGAGAATGACTATGTGTTGCCAATGTGTTAGTTCTACCCTATCACTTCTGCCTGTGAGAGTGCCCTCAGCATTGCAATGTTTTAAAGATTCTATGCATCACTTCACGTCTGTTTTACTGAGAACTGTCCGTCTTCCCACCGCGGGTGAATGACCATTGTCTGGTTCAGCTGCATCATGTGGTTGAGGACCACGAAATCGAGTTCTCGGGTTTGCAATTTATGAGAATTAATCCTGTTTTTCTGCAGATGGCTCCTTGTCGTTTTAGCTTCAGAATGTGCCCCTTGGCTCTGACTTTGGCTGGAAGCCCCTGGTCTGCAGTTTTGTGAAACCTAGTTCTGCTTTTCTTCGTTTCTCATTCTGTGGCCTGCGGCCTCATGTAACCTCATTATAGTTGTACTATGATTTCTATATATCCATACCGTGCTACGTTTCCTATAGGTTAGTCGTCTTTTGGTCCTTACAGGCTTCTTTGACGATCCTGTAGTCATATAGCATTAGTTGCGATAAGGGTCTGCAAGCTTTCTCTGCATTTCTTTGTTTGCCTTGCGATCAGCATTTCTGCACTTGGCTAATGAGAAAAATAATAAAAGCTTTTGACAGTATGTATATGTATCTGTCATCTATCTACAGAGCTGTGTAAGCATGTTCTTTGTGTGTGCAAGTGCATGTTCGTGCAACTTTATGCATGGCTGCAAGTTTACTTTGTGACTAATGTGGCTATTTCGTGGTGTCACTAATGACATCAGCACAATGGTTTCTTGGCATTGGTCAACGTCATTTATCAAGGCATTTGGATCCATGAACGGTGTTGAGGCACCTGTGTCCAAAAACTCATTCACTGGATAAAGTTTGAATGGTTGTCTAAGAGGGTTCTGTCCACATATGTGCATCTCACTGGTCCTCCTGGGGGCTGTCTAAATAGTGAGTTGTTCCTTGCATTCTTAACTCTTGAGGCTGTCATATTCCTGGGGGTTAGGAGGGGCATTCCAGGGACCCTCTCTTCATTATGAGTGAGATTGCAACTGCATCGAAAGACAAACTAATAATATCCACTGTATGGAGGTGATTTCCCTTAAAGGGAAGGGCATCTTTTCTTACGCTGGAGGTTTGGTTCTGCTCAGAAAGAGAGCTTTACTGTCTCTCAATTATGGATGGGGTGTGTTACTATTGCCCTGCATGGTCACACAAGGGATTTCGGAGGGCTAAGTCTCTCAGAGCTTGCGTGCCTTAAATGACTATTGCAGTGAGCAGAGTCCAAGCCTCTAAAACTAGCTTGTAATGAGGCAATAAGTGTATCCCCGGCCATGTTACAAGGAATAAGGCAGGGTGGTCAGGGAATCATCCCCATCCTTCAACCGGTCCCTGCAAGTCACCAGCTTGGTGGGAAACAGAGCAAGACAGGAGACTTTGTTATATGCCCCAGACGCCTGAACTCTGAAAAGCTGAAAATAGTTGGCATTTCCTCAGTAGCTGCTGCTCCTGATCTCTTCTGTCTGTGCAACAACAAACTGCTTCAAGACTTAAACATCAGAGCTACATCTGGTTGCAGTAGGAGCCATGCTTATGGGTGCTAGGGCAGCTTGCACTCTTCAGATTGGGAGAGATGAGACCCTGAGCATCATTCTGCCTCTATGACCCATAAGAAGCCCGCTTCGACAGACTAGAAATGTGTGTTACTGACTTGAACCTGTTCCATTTGTATGCATATACATTCAAAATGTTGAGGAGAAATGGAACTGTAAGTTGGTGTAAGGTAATAATGCGATGCGTGTTCGTTTTAAGAAAATTGGGCCTTCATTTAGCCACGAAAGTGAATCAATTTGAAATAATGTGAATGTAGGCAAAAAGAAAACAAATAGATTTGCAATCTATTAGATTAGATTTGCAATTTAACAATGTATTTATTCTCACATTTTGAAACTGCTGTACACACACAATTATTTAGAAGAATTGGGTTGCTTCCAGACTAACACTGTTAAATAATCGTAATGTTCAATTGTATTTGTTGTACGCAGCTGCAAAAGGTATGTCATAAGGGCTTGGTTTTGACCTTGTATTTTGTCTGAAATAGAACAGGCATCAGAGAGACTGTTATTGTGCTCATTGGAAAAGAATGAACCCTCCTTGATGAGGTCATAGTAATATTCTGCTTAGTGCATTGAAAGTAAAGGAATTCCAAATATATAAAGGGAGAACACAAGGGGGCGCGGACCCTGATGGCCGTGTGAAGTTGTTTCTCCGCCAAACACTGTTGCACTGTGCATGTTGTGCTCCCCTCAGGGCAGACGTTGCCAAAGTATAACATTCATGGGGCCCCTTGGGTCGTGTAAGGTGGCGCTGGTCCGCGCTCGCCGTTCCGGGCGACACCCAAGAAGAGAGGCGACGAGGCAGCCACTGTGGATCCGGCAAGTGGCAGGAGCCAGATCCAGCAGGCGTACCGCAAGGAACCCCAGTGCTTCCCCTGCGAGCAAAGACGGTAGGGGTGGGCTGCGCAGGGCCGGGACCCTCTGTTGGTGAGGGGCTGGACCCCTGCGCTGCCCATCTCGGCTTTCTGTGGACTCCTGTGATCATGTGACTCAGGATCCCCAGAGGCGGAGAGGAGAGGATGCAAAGCCGTCCAAGTCCGGACCCTGCAGCGCAGCTCACGCTACCCCCGTGGAGCGAGTGAGGGGACCCTGGGTGCAGCAGACCACAGAAGACACCAGGTGAGAGAAAGGGTGGTGGAGGTGCTGGGAGAAGTTCACCCTTGTGTGGAGTTGAGGCTCCACGCGAGGTGATAGGATACTCGAGAAGTTGCCTTTCACCCTCCACCCATTGTATTACAACCGAAAGAGGCCCTGGGGCACCCGACAAGCACACAGCATGTAGCCTGAGAGTGGGTTGAGGACTGGAGGGCCTATGTATATAAGGACCCAGGCCCAGTGCAGTGATACCATCCCCTAAACCCAGAAAAAGGGGAGGGAAAACAAAAAGAAGAAGAGAAAAGGAAAATATATTAACAAAGGGGAACTACAATAAAAAGGAGACAAGCAAGAGAGTGTGATAAGTCCTGGAGCACTGCTGAGGCTCTGGACCTAAGCCCCGGCCTTGAGCAGAAGTGGGCCCTGCTGAGAATTGAGGAGCTGCCCTCAATGCAATTGAAAAGGAGGCCCTGGGGCACCTTGGCCCAGTCAGACTGCAGAGTGAGGGCCTGATGTGCTAGCGCAACATTTGAGTGTGGGAGTTGGCGCCGAGCCTGTGGGGCTAAGCCTGTGGGGTTGGCGGAACCGCAATCAGGAGCTTACCACTAGAAAAAGTGGGAAATGGCAAAAAGGCAGGGGGCCCGAGGCAAACAGTGCAGCTGGCGCCCGAGACAGATTCTCACCTAGGGTTTAGGGTGTTGCCACGTGGAGCCCTGTAGTGGCCCTGCAGAGCCTAGAAACTCGTGGACCACCACCTGGGACTACGCTGGAGGAGGACCATAGAGCACCTGGACATAGAGGCACGATGCAGGCAGGGGGTTCAGTTGCTTCAGCGTTTTCGGAGAGGCCCCGCGGACAGCAGGGGGGAGGCTACCTAGTCCGGGACAAGATGGCAGCAGGGGAAAGCACACCGGCCCTAACTAGAGAAGATCTTAAGGACATATTTCAAGAAATTAGGTGATACAAACAGACATTCAGGCATCAATCTGCGACCTCGAGGGGCGTGTGGACAAGCTGGAAGATAAAATGGAGGGGATGGAGAACAATCACTTGCAGGTGGACCTACTGCACATGAAATATGAAGTACGCTTGACAGACTTGGAGGTGAGAGCGGAAGAAACTCTAGTGAATTTGGACAACTTGGAAAACAGGGATAGTCGGAACAATTTATGCCTCCTTGGAGTCAGAGAGCAGAAGGGTGAACTGATCAAACAGCTTTTTGCCCTGGAGGGTGGGAAGGAGGTGCCACTGGAAAGGGCCCATAGAGGTGGTGGTGGAGGAGGCAAAGACCCAAGGTCTATAGTGGTCCGCTTCCTGAGGTACCAAGAGAAAATGGAAGTTCTGGAGAAGGCTAAGCGCCTGGGAAGCTTCCCATATGAAGGAGATACAATCAGGGTGTTCCAGGATCTGTCAGAACTTACTCTAACCCACCGAAGAGACTGCCGCCCTCTTACACAGTGGTTGACCAAAAGGGGCATCAGATACCGCTGGTCCTTTTCATTTGCGTTGTCATTAGAGAAAGGGGATGCGGTTTATCGAGTGACCAGAGTACAGGAGGTACAGCAAGTTCTCCACGTCCTCAAGGGAGAAGATTCAAATGAAGGTCTGGAGGGGTTGTCAGCTGCAATGGCAGAACAGCTGGCACCGGGGGGTCCATAGAGGGTAAAGAAGAAGATGCCGGGTGGCAGAAGTACAAAAGTCATCCGGGGACTCTTGAGGAGGAGAATGGGACAGCACAGCTATGTCAGGCTAGAAGGCTAAGCTATGTGAATGATGTGGGAATGGGGGAAGTGAGGAGGTATTTCAGATGACGGGCAAGGCAAGCACTCGCCCCTGGTGGCCCATCACATGGTGGGCGTCCTGGATGGGAGACTCTCGTGAATAGGGGGTGGAAGGAGGAGTGGCGGTGTGGGGGTGTTTTGGGAGGGGGTTCAAGATGAACGCTCTGCTGGAGGACACTGCATTGCAAAGGGTGTAGTGGTGGGGTTACAATATTATGCGTTCAGATATAGGGGGCCGGGCCAAGGTCCATAGGTTGGGAACTCTGAACGTCAAAGGCCTGAATTCACCCAGCAAGCGCTCAATGTTGGGCAGGGAGTTTCAGGATAGAGATCTTGACGTGCTGCTGGTACAAATGACACGGCTGCTTCAAGGGGAAGAGAGACGTATTCCAGGGGTGCATGTTGGACAGGCTTTCTTGGCCCCCGGGCCCTTCAAGAGGGTGGAGTAGGCATCTTACTGAATCAAAGAGTGCGGTTAGTTAACCCGCTGGTTTGGAGGAGAGTTGACGAGAGGGCTCTGTTGATTTCTAGATCCCTGGAGTGTGTACAGTTAACCATTGGCGTGGTGTATGGCCCTAACACGGGGCAGATGTAGTCCTTATGGGAAGCCATTGGAGAGATACTCAGCCGGGCGGAGGGCCTATTGCTATTAGGCGGGGAATTAATATGTGGGCAGATCGGGTATTAGACCACAGTGGGGGGCGAGACACCAGGGGAGTTGATGCTAGGCAGCTGGATGGGGGACTTACGGGGTACATGTTGGATCAGTGGCTGGCAGATGTATGGAGGGAGTGTAATCCCGCAGAGAGGAGCTACACCTTTTTCTCCCCAGTTCTTGGTTCCCGAACAAGAATCAATTATTGGCTTCTGTATCAGAGGCATGTAAGCAGGGTCTTCTCTAGCGATCACTCTCTCGTTAGCTGGTCGGATCATGACATGGTGGTCATGGGCATAGTATTGACATGATTGAGACCCCAGGAATCACTGTGGAGGTGCAACGACAACCTGTTGTAGGAGGTTGTCTTTGCAAAAGAAATGCAAGAGCAGATTGAGGAGTTTTTTTGCCTTAACGATACGGGGGGAGGTGGAGTTGGGCATGACCTGGGACGCAGCTAAGGTGACATGGAGGGGCCTTATCATTCGGGAGTGAGCTGCCAAAAAGAGAATCAAGACCCTACAGGCATGGGAACTCAGGGGTGAGATTTGTAAGTTAGAGTCGGTGGAAGGTAAAGGGGATGGGGAGAAAGAGGAAGACCTGGCGCTAGCCAGGGAGACGCATCAGGAGCTGAGAGACCTGGAGGTGGGGAAAGTGATTGCAGGCCTACAATTTTTTGAAGCAAAGTTACTATAGCAAGGGGGACAAGGCCGACACTTTGCTGGCGGCCAGATTGAGGGGCCAACGGGCAGAAAGGTGGGTATCTGGGGTCTGGGACTCAGAGGAACAGCTATGTTATTATTATTATTATTAATTATGTTCCCTCACTGGAGATATGGCGTAGGAATTCGCTGCATTCTATGAGCGGCTCTAAGGAATAGAGGGGGAGACAACTGAAGAGGAATTGCACAGATACCTGTGTGAGGTGTCCCTGCTGAAACTTCAGGGTAGTGACAGTGCAGAAATGGAGAGGCTAATTACCAAGGAGGAGGTGCTGAGGGCAATTGCAGGGTTTAATCTGGGGAAGGCCCCGGATATGATGGGTATGCAGTTGGATTCTATAAGACCTTTGCGGGGTCCCTCGTGCAACACCTGGCGAACCTATTTAACCACATCCTGGCAACTGGGAGGGCCTCTCCCGGGCCCCTCTCTCTTTCGGGAGGCCAATAATCTCGGTCATAACAAAAGCGGGCAGGAATCCAGAGTGTTGTAAATCTTACCGTCCCGTTTCCATACTTAATGTTGACGTGAAAATCTTCACCAGAATACTAGCTACGTGGATGGAGGGCCTCATGCCATAATTAGACCACTCAGATCAGGTTGGACTGGTGGTTTTTACACAGGGTCCTACAGAAATTTGGGCTAGGGGATCAGATTGTGAGGGTGATATGGGCGCTCTATGTAGCCCCATTGGCGAAGGTGACGGTGAACGGGCGACTGTCAAGGGTATTTGAATTGCATAGAGAAACGAGGCAGGGTTGCCAGCTTTCGCCCCTCCTATTTGTGTTAACGATTGGAGGTGTTGGCCGAGTGGCCCCACAGGTGGAGGGCATTAGGGTGGGTACAAGGGAGTTTCAATTGGGACTCTACACGGGTGACGTGCTGTTGCACCTGGTGAATCCTACTAGCTCTGTCCATGCCGCACTGGCAATAATGTAGGAGTATGGGCAGCTTTCGGGCTTTAAAGACAATAAGGATAAGTTGCCTGAAACAACGTGCCTGGGTTGCTGTTGGTACTCTTTTTCAAAGGAGGTTTGCCTGGCATTTTGGTGCTGGGGTGACCTTGTGGGCAGAACAAAGACTGATATGCAAATGGATATTCCTGCTTCGTGAAAAGTACAGTGAGCAAAAAGCGATGGCTGCGGACTCTCAAAGTGGGAAAAAAAAAAACAGGTGAGAGGGGCGCCTGCTACCTTTTTTGTATCTCTAAATGTTTACCTCGTTCCTGTCTTTTGATTTTTTAGGTTGATACTTGAGCTCAAATCAGAGTGGTTTCTAAAGTCTCTTATTAATGGCTTCCAATGTTAATCCGTAATTATACTTGGTAGCTTTATAGCTGTTTCCCAATCAATATATTTGTGATTTCTTAATGATTCACATTCAGTTTAGGGGATGACCCTCTTTGGTATCTCCTAGGCCTAAGGTTTGTGCTTTCTCACTGTCCCCTAATCAATATCGGTTACAACCATTGTTACCTCTAATTATTTTTCCCTAGGTGCAGAAATGGTTAGCTTTCGTGCACACATTATTTTGTTCATGTGCGCACCTTAATAATGAGATAATTCACTTGGTGAGCGTGCGTAGTTAGTGAGCTACAATCTCCAAAGAGTCTGGAAAGAAATGTCCCCTTCCCAACCACTGCAATTTGTCACAAATCAGTGTAAAAGATGCATCTTACAACATTGTTTCCAAACATATAGGCTAAAATATCAAAATATTTGATAAGTGATTTAAGGAGAGCTCCGCATCCAGTCCAGGACTTCACGATATTACCATGAGTACTCCTGTACAGAGAAAAAAAGTGTACTTGCAAAAAAAGCTTTGTATGCTCAGGATAAACAATAGGTTCAGTTCTGGTTATTCATTTGTCAACAGTGCTCAGAGACATTGCAGAAAGTGTCTGATGCCACTGGAAAAGAACACTAATGTTT
Source organism: Ambystoma mexicanum (assembly GCF_040938575.1). Classification (NCBI taxonomy): domain Eukaryota; kingdom Metazoa; phylum Chordata; class Amphibia; order Caudata; family Ambystomatidae; genus Ambystoma; species Ambystoma mexicanum. The sequence goes on along the minus strand of NC_090930.1, from coordinate 1,101,532,471 downwards.
CTTACAAAAACACATTGCTTATCACTGATGTAGCTGTCAAGAAATGTAGACAGGATATGGTTTTGCAAATGAAATAAGGGCACCTAAAAGGAATGTGTCAGAAAACAATGGTTCATGTGCCACATTAATGAAGTAGTTCCAGGGCCAGGAGAACATGCCTCTCATAATTTGTGTACTAACAATTGCATCAGAATAACTGTACCACAGAATATGGTGATCAGAATTCCTGGGGCTCTGCTTACTATCCACATTACGATGTCATTTGAGTTGTGACAATATTTGGGCAAAACCAGGTTTACAGCTAAATGGCATATACATAGTCCATTTTTTACTTCCTTAAAACAGGGAAATGTGCCCAACAAAAACGGGAAACCATGAACATATAGGATCCTACCCCCTGCTTCTACCCACAAAGTTACACTGATATTTTTTCAATTATTTGACCAGTAGAGTAGTGGCATTGGTAGGAACTCAAATACTATTACTGTCCGATCTCAAGAGGACTTTTAAATAAGCATGAATTATCCCTACTCAAAAAGCAAATTACTTTTTTATTCCCTGAAAAATCAGTTGATTCTACGTAGGGAGCTAAATCATATCAGAACCATGCTTGTAACCCTGACATACAAAGTGAAATGACAAGGCACTTAACAAAGCTTATAGTTTTTCCCACCCTTCCTCACCAGAGCCTAGACAAAATTCACCAAGAGCCTTTCTGAGCTTTCTTCAGGAGCCCCATTGAAGAAAATCACATATTTTGCCTTTTAAGTCAATAGCAGCAATGCTCAGAGGTACAACAGATTCAGAGCCTTTTTCTTTAACTAGGGACCAATCTTCTGCAATTCAATGCTATTAGTTGAAAAAGGTGTATTAGGGTTACTAGAGGCATTAAATGCAACCACATGATTATATTGAAAATCCCTCAGCAGCAGAGCATAGAAGGAAACAGAAGGTGCGGTTTCCTAGACTGGTACTAGAGTTTCCTATCTTTTAGCAATCAATGCATGTTCTTCACTGTAATGTACTGCCAAAATCTTTGATTTAGTTTTCGAAAAGTTGCTGATTTCTACTTCACCCCGATAGACTGCTCTCCTGTGATCTTCCAACCATAACCTTCCACTGCTCCTATGCTAGCCTCCAATACTAGTGTAGAGGGTTCTGTAAAAAGTGAGGGACTGTAGCAGTAAAACACGTACTAGGATATTTGTATACCCACAATACTTTGTGAGCAAAACATATGTAAAGCCTCACCATGATATCATGTGCAGTTTAAGAAAATGTCATCAATCTGTATGTGCATAATTACTAAAAAAATGGATACGAGATTGTTTGCAACATAACCCATCTTTTAATTGTTGGTTAGGATTATACAAGTGCTCAGTGCAACTGGTTTTGTATAGAAGTGAATTGCCATATAATGTGTTAAGGTCTATGCTCCATGAAACTCTGAAAACTTGGGAAGGCTACAGATTGTGTGAAAAGCATTCTAGTTATCTGAATATCCGTTGCCCTAATAGTATGTACAAATAACGCCAGGCATAGTCCATACCGATTATTGCTTGAAGGCCAAGTAAATGATATTGCAATGCTGTTCTCCAGTTATATGGTAATGTCAGCAATGCTAAAGTAGGAGACGTTGAGCATGACATTTGCCTACTCAAAATCCTTAGAGGGCAAATTAATATTTGAGTTTTATAATGCGTTAAGGGGGCCGCATCAAAGTGCTTGTTTGACATATGTCCAGTACACATCAAAGTAGCCTGCTTACTTACCATCAGTATCTGAACTTTTAGCTGACAGTTGGGTTAAATAGTCTGGGTGACGGTTTTGCTAAGGCACCATGAGTAAAAAGAACATTCATGTGCTTGAATGTCATTCATATTATAACAAACATAAAACAAGTGGATATAGGTTGAACTCTGGTAACCTTTTACAGAGCCATGGTAGACAGTCTAGGTTATCTGGTAATATCTGAATGTGGCTTGGGGCAGATGTTAGAGTCATAAGGTATACATGGAGTAGAGCCAGGTATATGAGTCATGGTTGGGGAGGGAAGATCATTTGGTTAATGTGTGCAGGCATATCTTATTTATACCTTCTGTTAATGGAGACACTATTTAATATTCATTTTTAACCTCTTGCGGGTGTATTCTTTTTATTGGGTGTTTAAGGTCAAGCTTGCATAGAAGGGCAAAGTAAGTAGGCTAGACCAGAATATCAAGACTAGTTATTATAATTTAGCTTCATTTTGAGAGAAGCAAATATTAGGTACCTGCAGGAAGCTGGGCAAGCGCACATGCGGACAGCCTAGAGGGAACATTGGCTACGCCCCCTGGGGGAGAAGGGGTGAATACACTGGATACATCACACCGTAGTCTGGAGGAACATCAAACTCACATCAGTGCACTGCTTTATGAAGCCAAGTGAGCGCTCCGGGGCTGGCTTAAAATGTCAAAGGGACATGTGGTTTCCATTTGACAGTTTTTGTTCCTCAGCCTGCATGTACAATGTACTATGCAAGTCTATGGGTATGTTGCTTTCCCAGCTTTGTCTGGCCCATTGGGAATTCAGGAGGTGGAACTGCATGTGAATGGGGCCATCCCTGCAATTTCACACACGTAAAATCAAAACTACAATATAGGACAACTATGACCAAAGGCTGTAATTATGCATAAAACCAACAGATGTCACTCCTCACTTTAACTATTTCTACTTTCCCCCTATGCCTCCTCCCCTCCATGTGCTGTCCCTACTCCCCCTCTTGTGCGGTCCCTCCACCCCCCTTTCTCTGTCTCTCCTCACCCATTGCACTGTCGCTCCTTCCCCCTTGCACTGTTCCACCTCCCCCTTGTGCTGTACCTCCTCTACCCTTGCACTGTCCCTCCTCCCCAACCCTTGCTCTGTTGCTCCTTCTCTCGTATTGTCACTTCTTCCCCTTTGCACTGTCCCTCCTCTCTTCCTTGTGCTGTCTTTCCCCCTTGCACTATCCCTCCTTCTCCTTTGTGTTGTCCCTCCTCTCCCCCTTGCACTGTCCCTCCTTCCTCCCTTGTACTGTCGCTCCTCTCCACTTGCGCTGTCACTCCTCTCCTGATGTGCTGTCGCTCCTCCCACCTTGTGCTGTCGCTCCTTCCCCTTCTAGCGCTGTCGTCTACCTTCATGCTGGCATTCCTCCAACCATTGCGATTTTGATCAGCCCCCCACTGGTGCTGTTGTTCTGCTCCCATTTACTCTGTCACTCCTTCCCCCTAGTTTGGGCTGTCACTCCTTCATTGAAATGTTTTACAATGCTCCTGTGTACTATTTATTTATTATTCCTCCCCACACAGTGCTTTCCCCAACCCCTTTATCCCCCCTAGCATTGCCCTTCATTCCTTTCCATGCTTCCATCCGCTTTGGGCTGTCATTTCTCATTCCGTTCCTCCATGCTAAATGTTAAATGCTATAAACAACTACAAATCTCAAAACTATTGGGTTTGCCAATGCTTGTTTTACTGGGCTTCTGTGTTATGGCAAGTATTATGTGTTATTACGTGGCTAGATTAAAATGTTGGTGCAGCCAGTCTAGCTATTTATTACTGTGACATGACATTTCAACTTGACATCCTGATAAAGCAAGCATGATTTGTTATTACATGGCTAGACAGGCATGTTGGCGCAGCCACTTTCAACATGTTTTCATATTGTGGCATGGCATTATTAATGACAAAGCCAACAGGAGTATGTTCTTATGTGGGAATATAGCCCTATATTGCCAACATGGACATGTTATGCGCAAGGCAAACATGAATATGTTGATGTATGTGAATACTGGCATAAATAAATGTATGGACACAACAGGGGAAGAACCCACACAACCCTGCCCTCGAACCTTTACAGGGTCCCTCCCAAAGTTCGCTCTGCTGGTGACTCGCATCTATTCATTTTTTTTTTCATGAGTTGGACTACAAAACCGATTGCAAACTGTCTGCTTTTTCAACCAATTTTCACTTAAAGTGTGCTGCAAAATGCACCATTTTCAACAATTATTTAAAAGGATTTCTCGAGGGAAGAACCCTCACGACCCTCCCTTTGATTGGTTCAGTGTCCCCCCCAAAGCTCAGTCACTCCTGCATGTTTGTATAAAATATTTCAGCCCCTCCAATAAAAAATAGTGCATGGTCTTTATGGCACTATCACGCAAGAAAATGCAGGCAACTCTTATTAGTCACAGCAGTACAGTGCCTGGGGAGGGTTGCCAATGACACCACAAACGTCCGTTTAAACAGGCCTTTGGCATGTGCAAAACTGTAAAAGCAAAGCAAACTTGGCTTTACTGCTCCATGAAAATACTATTGGACTGTTAAGCTAGCACAAATATCCGGTGCGCTGAAATTGTAGTGCACATGACCAATTCAAATTGGCGTGAAGTTGGGCCATGGACACTATGATTTCAGCGCACTGGGTATTTTTTTTTATTTTTTTTATTGTGCATTTAGTTTAATTAACAAAACTTTAAGCACATACAAATATTAAAAAAGAAATTCCTCACAATTATAAAACATTTCCATTAACATTATAAGTAAAAACAATCAATCAATGTACTCATTTTAGTAAAGAAAATGCTTTTTCTATAAAATCATCTTCCCATCATCTCTGCTTTCTTTACCGCTTCTTTCCATACTCCAAGGGCAGCAGCCGTTATAACTATAGATTAGGCTCCACATATCATTGACCAAAACTGATTGTAGAGAACATTGTACATATTTTTTACGTATTCTGAATACTCTTTCACATATTAATCAGTTAAGTCAAGAAAAGGTATTAGAATGTGATGACATGTCTCAATTTCTTTGTGACAGTGCCAGCAAAAATAATCAGTTGAAGATGCAGCCTGTCATGTTCCCACGTATTCTTTAGTGGGGAGAAGATTTAATCTTAAATACAATATGAAAAGTTTCAGCTCTATTGAACAAAACTTAATCATATAGCTGCAGGGTATATAGTAGGGAAAGCTCTGATAAGAGTATTTCTTGTATCCTTTCCTCTTATGCAGTTTATCTATGTTCAGAACCCTATCCCACAGTTTTGTTTTTCTTTTTATTATCATCTCAAAATTTGGCAAGTTTATGAAAATGTCTGGCTCGGTATCTAAAGCTGCAAGATGGATTTTTGCAGTTATTTTTAGGTCCTCTATAAAGGCATTTTTTTCGGTCTTCATTCATACCATCTCCTAACTGTTGTAACAGAGCGTTTGAGTTTTGGTCTGTTCTCAACAATTTGGCATATAGCAATGTACGTCGTACGCACCAGACAGACTTTATTGAGCACAGGCATACTCTAGCCTTAACGCCTCAACGGGTACTGATTTTGGCAGATTGATGATTTTACATAACAGCTTGCCTTCAATTCTATCTAACCATTGCACATGTGTGCTAGGGAGTGTGTCAAGTGAATACAATATAGTAGGAATGATACTAAATCGAAAGACGTCAAGGAGACCCTCAATATTGTACCCTCCTTGAAGCTCTATGTAATTTTTTAAGGCAAGCCATTTTCTTTATATATTCCCTCTAGTCAGTACTTCATAATAAGAGGGTGGTGGTCTGACTTTAACAGGGAAACCCAAGTATGTACATTCTCTTGTTCTTTCCAAATCATTTTTGTAGAGGTGCCAAACAAAGGGATCTTCATCTGGAGTACCCTTGCTCTGGGACATTGTCTTTGTCTTTTTTGTGTTTATTATATGGTTCTTGTTTACGTACGATTCCAGTGCATCCATCATACGCTGCAACCCAATCAGGGTTTGGTCGGACAATATTATATCATTCGAATACGATAAGCATATTATTTGGGTACCATTGATCTTCGGAGGGAAATTACGGACATACTGCAGCTCGTATGGAGGTTGTAAAATACTGCACCTAACACACAACCTTGTTTGAGCCCCTGATTTGTTTGGTAGTAATTTGTGTGTGCACCTTCTGAATTTAGGCGTATTGTGATAGAGGTGTACGTATACAGTTGTATGTTATATAGTAGTGTGGGGTCAATATTCCAGTTCTTAAGATTTTCCCACAGTCTTGGTCTTGAGATGAGGTTGAATGCGTTTGTGAAATCAACATAGCAGCAATATAATTTAGTACCCTTCCTATTTTCATATTCCGCAATCATGAATTGTAATGTGCAAATATTAGTTAGGGTGCTGTATTTTTTTCTGAAGCCCATTTGCAAGATGCTAAGTAGTTGGATTTTTTCCAACCAAGTTGTACTTTCGCCAAGTATAATACTGGCTTGTATCCATCATTTATTTATTTGCATTTATAAAGCGCGCAGAACTGCCCTGAGGCCTCGTGGCGCTGTTACAGCAGACTTGAGAGTGAACATAACATAAGATGTAGCAGTAGATAGCAGTGGTAGAGCTTGCTAGGGTTACAGCGCAAGCACAACTGTGCAAATTATTCTGTGACTTTTAACGGAATAGGAGGGTTTTTAGTTTTTTTTTAAAGGTTGTGTATGATTTTTCATTCCTAAGTGAGGTAGGCAGAGCATTCCAATTTTTGGGTGCGAGGTGTTGGAAGCTGGACCCCCCTGCTCTAGTTCTTTTGAACGCAGGAACATACATCAGGTTGGCGTGGTGTGCTCTGGTGGGTCTGTTTGAGGTGCTGAGGGAAATTCTTTCAGAGAGGTAGGGGGGGCATCTGAAGAAATGCATCTGTGTGTTATGGCCATGGCTTTGAAGAGTATGCGCTCCTTTTTGAATACTGGAACAAATACAGACCTGTGCCAGCTTTCTGCAATAATTCCTGTTTTCACAACATGCGAATATAGAGTCAGTATTTTTGCCACCAATTCAGGTTGATCTTTTAGTACTATGTTTGGCATTCGGTCCGGGCTGGTGCATCCAAGGCCTTGATTTTAGAAATAATTCTTATCAGGTTTTCCTCTTGTATGTCTAAAACTATGGATTGCCGTCTTATTTTGCCTATATTCTTCTCCATGCTATTCACATCAGAACCCGTCTCAGTATCAGGAGTATCTAGAGTATTATATAATTCCTGAATATTACTATACAATGATTCTTGAGATACAGGGTTAAGTTCAGATGAGGACATAGATTTCCGAAAATTCATTGTAGCATGACCAAAACATGTGTGCATCTTGAGTTTTTATCCATTGAAATAATTTGAGCCAATTTGAGTTTCGGGTTAAGAGTTTATGCTGTCTAAGCCAGTTTCTATATTTTGTTTGGAAAGTTATGGTTATATTTTGTTTCCCATGATTTTCTAATGTAGCATTTGCCCTTAATGCCGCTCGATCCTTATGGAGCAGACTTTTCTTTTCATCTATAAGGATGTCAAAAGGGGCGCTGTCTCTGATAATGTCATTTTTCTTCCCCTATGATTCTCCTTCACACTGGCCTGTATTATTATAGAGATCAATTGTCCCAAGTCCCATTTAACCATACTCAGGACACTTTCCAAGCGTTTTTGTTCAATGCTCAATACATTATGCACAACTCGTATATTTTTTGCTGACCAATGTAGTCGAGTTCCCTGTATATTTGAGGCAATATTTTACTTTCTAGAGATATTCATGGAGTTTTTGACCATGTCAATAGACCAACTCAGAATCGCATGTTTACTTTAAACATCATGTGAATTTTTTATAGAGCTGCATCTGTCTTTTAATACTGAATCGGTGAGAACATAGTCAATGTGTGATCTTACAATTCCATTTGACCAAGTGTAACCCTCTGATAGCATGTCAATGGGCAGAAAATCTAGAAACATCAGATCGTAATAACAAAATAGTCTATGCCAAGAACAATCTACGATGGTCTTTGTAGGAGTGGGCAAGTGTAAATTCATTTTGTTAAGATCATCTGAGACTATAATAAACCCAGAAGGTACGTTTTCAAGTCATTGACAGATGATATTGTCTATGATTCTGTGAATGTGATTAGTGTGAATTACCCCCGGAGGATCATATACATTAATGACCAGTATCCTGTCTGATTCGTTTTTTGATGATTGCAGGATTGCTGTTAGTACATAGGAAGAAAATGCAGCCTTAGAGAACTGAGTCAGGATGTAATTTGACTTTGCTCCAATCACAAGGCCACCTCTGGCACACCCTCTCTTAGAGGGGACTGCATTATTGGAGATAGTGTGAAAGTCGTCCATGGAAAAAAAATGTGTGCATCAGGCTTCCTGTAAAATGAAAATATTGCAGGACTCCAAAATCCTTGACGCCACAGGATGGGCCAGGAATGACCGGTAGCCCCACGTATTCCAGGACATCCACATTTGTTGCCTTTTGGTTGGAGAGAGTCAATTTGCCCCATTTGTGGGGCGTTCAGGCTTCCAGTATTCTATTTGTGATACGGTAGCCCTTGTGCCATTGTTTTTCAATTTTAAGACTGGCACTGCCTCTCTCAAAGATATTTGAACTTCAGTGTCAGAGTTAACTTCAGTTTCTCTGATAGTAAATCCCATGCTTCTTCATTTCTTTACTCTCCTGCATATTATCAGGGACAGACTCACTTGAATGAATAGGTCTGCAATCGTCTTCAATAATGCCACCATCAAAGGTGAGGCAAATTCCACAAGTGCCCAATTTGTGCGGCTGCCAAACAGCGGGAGTTACATTTAGATCAAAGTATGGCAACTGGATGAAGACGGCTAATATACAGGATCTGTTTAAGAAAGGACTGCAATCCGTTGGATTTGTTTCTTCTTAAATAATCCGCTTTCCCAGATCTTTAAGAGCATTTGTGGTGAATATGGGTTTATCTGTTGTCTTAAATCCTGTGCAAGTGTCAGTGTGGGGTTTGGTTTCCAGCAGGGATGAATTGATGGTAAGGCCGGTGTCACTAATCCCAGTGGGCTTAATTTGCTGATGGGTGGATATGTCAGGTCTGGATCGCGTGGTGACGAAATTGCGATTTTCCTGCCCTTTAGCATAACGATCATGTAATTTGACTTGCTGTACTGAACCATCTGATAATGTGTTTATCACTGAGATTTGCTTTGTGCTAGTTATCAGAGTTTGAGAAATCGAGCCTGTACGTTTTGCATTTGCCCTTATTTCCGGCTCTTTTGGTAGTACCTCTTTGACCTCAGGATTGTCAAATTTCACCTTTTTTGTCGAATTCACAGAAGTCATAGCATGTTTCAACTCGGTTGGAGGCAGTATGTGGATCGCCTTGTAGTCCCAGTCAGGGCCTCTAGCGAGTGCACAAAAGGACATGTCACTGGTATAGCTGTGAGTCTGCCAGCCTTCGCAGCTGCCGGCGGGGTGCTTTTTATACTTATTTTTATAGTCTTCTTTTTTCCTTTTTGCCAATCAGTATTCTGCGATATTTTCCTTGCCAAAACCAATTTTTTTTCTGTCACTTTGGTCAATGTTAACTTGACCTCTTGCTGATTTTCCGCTATAGTGGCTAAGAATGATGTTAAGACATCAACTTTGGTAATGATTGGATTCGTGCCATTTAGGACAGATATCAAATTTGACCAGTTTACTTCTTTTGCATTTGGATTTGGCGCCTCACTCTCACGGCTAGTTTTCAAAGAGATCAGAGGGGCCTGAGGAGGATGCAAAAAACAGCTAGATCAGGTGAATTTGATAAATTAATATCTAGAATGTCCTCCTCACAAACTTGCCTGGGTAACTCTTTTTCACCGCCAAGTGAAGCATGTTGCAAAGTAACCACCATGTTCAATAAGGAATTGTTGTTTATTTGTATGCGAGAATGTCTGGTCTAATTATTCAATTGTGGATATCGAGGAGAAAGTATTCTTGTTACAGAATTTTGCTTTAAAAAAAATGTAATATCTAGTTGCAAGTGTCTTGGTTGCAACAGAACATCAGGTTTGATTACTTTGTTCCTTTGCCTTGGAATTGTACTTTGTTTTTTAACCATTTGTGAGTTTGTAGCAGTAGCACTGCGTAATGTAGATTTACAGTTTGGTAACATTTTGTATATAGGTTTAAAACCAACGTCAGTACAGCAGGGCTTACCTCAGATGGTAACGAGGCGAGCTCGCGTGACTCCAGACACAGGACACTCGGCACACACTCAGCACGTTAATTGATATGTTAACTGGGCAGACCAAGCCGTTCAAAGGCCTGCAGTCACTGCTTATTAAGTCTATATAGTCCACACCATTTAATAAAGGCTTGAGAGTTTTGCTATGCTTTGGAGGTAATCCGACTTGTCAAAGCTGAAAGGATGATGATCACTCCCGCCAGCAAGCACTGGTTTCAATTAAAGACGTCCCGATTAGAGCAGTTTTCACATCGTTTAAGTGTTGTTGCTCTTTGTAAAAAGTTGTGGAGGAGTGTTCTACGGGCAGGGCCATATGTGCCAAAGTGTAGCTTACCTAAGTAAGGGCTGGAGATGTTTCAAAAAGCTGAGTCACCGGCAAATCAATCCACAGGGAGGCTTCCCACGACAAACCACGGACAACCACACTCTCTGCAACACTCCGTGCAGCGCTATCGTGCTGAAAAGCTGGAATTATGGTCTTCAAGTAATGTCGTTGACTCCAGTAACAGCGATTGAGGAGAGAATGGTTTGGATAGAGGCTCGAACCACGGACAACCACACTGTGCACAAAACTCTGCACTGGGTATTTGTGCAAGTGTATTAGTCCAAATGTATTTCGAAATGTGCTGGAAGTTGGGCCAGTGTTCTAGCGCTATATTAACATAAAAATCAAGCTGCCATCAATTACTCTGTGAAGCCCTTTCCAAAGCTAGATTTCTGCTCAATAAATAAATGCAAAAACATTATAAATGGAATGCTGGGAGAAGAGCTTGGGAATCATACCAATGGTAAAAGGTGTTATACAAATGCCCAATAACATAGCATAACATTCAGCACTGGACAAAGTGTACCTCCCCGGGGGGATTCTGTTTCAGAATAAAGTCTCTGGGAGAGAACTCATCCTGAAATGAAATCACCGGGGGAGAGTCCGTGCAGGGGCAAATGTATTTCGCAACACCTGCAGTCTCTTCCAAAACTTGTAATACTGTATCGGCTTCTTCGCCTGTAGCAGAAGAGCAATTATTTTTGTAGTAAGATCAATCTGTATGAGATAGCAGGAAAGGAAACGTTCTCTGGCTATTGGCAGGCTGACGATGGGGAAAAGGGCCTGCCGTTTGGGGTTAGTAAAAAAAATACCATTTAAATAGCGTACACCGCAAACTGAATTTAGTCATGAGCAATTGAAGTTATTGGCCCTCATCATAAGGTTGGCGGAATAGGTTTAAGGGCACCAGTAAAGGTGCCGGTAAACCCATTCCACCCTACCACGAGGTCTCTACGCGGGATGCGCAAAGGGCGCCTGGAAAAACCAGGCGTCCATACCGGGTCCCGCGAGGACACCAGGGAGCTAACAACGGGCCCCTATGGGGGCTTGAATGGAAATGGGGATGGACCGGGTCCGGGTTCCTTGGATGGGGAATTACCGGGTCCGCCAAGGTTGCGATGGCCTGGTAAATCCTCATTCGAGGGACCCGGGCCCGGATTGCGGTAAGGAGGCAACCAAGCCGCTAAAAGCGGCATGGTTACCTCCAACCTCCTGATGAGGGCCATTGTCTCTCTTCTAAAACAAGGGTTGAAAAACATGGCCTTTTGATCAATTTGAGTCAAATTCATTGATCGAAGAGCGGGTCGGGAGCAGTGTCAGCTACTGCTTACTATTCCTCTACTTTTTGCGACCATATTCACCATTCTAGACAGAGGATTTGTCCATTCATGTCCCTGTGCAAGTGTAAAGTTGTAATAGAGCCTTAGTTACCAGTCACTTAGACTACTGCAATGCCCCAGCCGCAACACCTTGACACATGTTACACTATGCTTCCGCCTACCCTCTCCCCTGATACACTTCTACCACTGGTCAAATTTCAGCAAGCAAGCAACCTGAATGAGAAAACCCGCAGGTTTGGGGTTCTACTATTTCCGTGTGGCTTTTTTTACTTAAGCCTTACGTTCCATTGAAAAGCCAATCCCTTAAGAACTGAAACTGTATACATTACCAGAGTTTACACAGCGAATGGCGTTCGTCTGGGCGACATCTGCTGTTTTCAGAGCACTCGGCACAAAAGGGAACATGCATGTGAACTTGCTTCTTTCCCAGTCACTTTATCACACCTCTGGAATTCGGGCTGTTCAGCTTTCCCTTTTGTGCAACCCGCAGTCTTAAACTCCATTCTTTCCTTTTTTTTTAACCATCAGGCGCCTTTGTCACTTTGTGTGAGATCGGCAGAGGCAAAGGAGCTGTCCCTTTGAACAGGCCCGGAGCAGTGTTCGGCGCGCGCACAGCTGTGTGTCCGCATAAATGGCGCCAGGGATTTGGGCAGGCCAGAAGTATTATTGAGGCCAGAAATCTGGCGCGGCGGAGGCGGCGCCAAATCAAAAAACCCTCCAGATGGTGGTACATTCCCGGGCTCCGCGAGTTTTGTCTATTACGGGAAGCGCCGCAAGGAGCCTGGGAACTTCCTTAGGACGGATTGCGAAATTCCAGAAAGCGCCGTACCAGCGGAGCAGGATGTATAATCATTGAAACAAGCTCCTGCAAAGTTATTTCAAACGTATACCACAACACTCGATATTATGAAGGCGAGAAGATTTAAAATGGCTGGTTCCGAAATGTAATTGGGCATGGCGCCTAACGATCAAACAAATCCAGTTATTTTAAGTGTTGATGGATACAACGTGTTATGTTAGTTCTGTCTCAGGCTAGACCCCGATATTGCGAGCAACATATATACACATTTATTTCAAAGGAGTCAAACACAAATCTGCTTTTGGAAGAAAAAAAAAAGAACCAGGGAAGTGTTTCGCCAATCCATTGTTTAACACTGAATTAAGGTGCCACGTTATGAGTTTGGCAGCATTTCCATCCAATATGTTCCATGCGTTTTGTTCCCTTTTCACGTGCAGTAATCTGGGTGTTATTGGCCGATTATGACTTAACCTCTGCAACAGCACTGACGGAAAATAGTGCAGGTAGATAAAGCCCAGTACTGCTCGCATGAAAGCATGAGGCATTACCAGATTTGGTATGTAATGTACTGCATGTGGTAAATACCATGAATGAACGCGAGCAAGTTCTGACACTCTGCAGCAGGCACTTTAAAGGAAGAAACAATCCATGCAGGATTACAGAATCGAGCAGCCATCCAGAAATCGCATCTGGCTCAGGTGATGGCAGATCTAGGGCTTTAAGTGGGAAGGCTTCGAAACATGGTTATGAGGCGGGGCCCTGGCCGGGATCACTAATGTCCCTTCGTAGCCGCGGCCGCTTGAGGACAAGGCTTTTGTTCTTAAGCCTGAAGCTCTTGCTCATGTGCGAGAGCTTCAGACTTTAAAGAAAAATGCTTTTTCTTCATAATGGTGGTGCAGTCACCTGCATGGCATCCCTTTAATCAAGAGATGCCTGTGGGCCGGTGTCACCAGTACAAAAGAAAAGGTCAGGCCGCGCAAAGCAGAGGCCTTTTTTTTTCTAAAGCATGAAGCTCCCGCTCATTCGCGGGAGCTTCAGGCTTTACGAAGAAAGGACTCAGCTTTCAGAGGCCTCACCTTTTCAGACTTAATGGTGCTGCTACCCCTCGCCAAGCATCCCTTAGCTAAGAGTGATCGATGCATCTCCTAGATAAAGGGATGCCTGGCGAGGGGCAGAGCCACCATTCAGGCTAAAAACGTGTGGCGCTGTCCCTCGCCAGGCATTTCTTTAGGTAATAAATGCAGAGATGAGAGGGTACTGATCTCTACAAAGGGCTGCCTGGAGGGAGTGCCTGTAGCCCATTAAGCCAGGGCTCGTCAAGGGGGCGTGGCCTAATGAGTCAGCAGGTGACCCACCAGCCCCTGCCATTGGGCCATGCCCCCTCGATGAGCCCTGGCTCATTTTCCCGTTCCATTTAAGGCATTTGGCAGATGTATTTATGTAGGTATGGGATTTACAGAGCACAAACGTAGCTGGGAGAAACAGAACACTCTACAGAGGGTATGCACCCAGGTGTTACAGGTAGGGTACAGGAGTAGTAGCATTGGAATGGGTAGAGGGATCAGGGGAGGGGAGAGCTCAAGAGGGGGAGATCTAGAGTGGAGCAGAGGGATTGAGAGTGTGCAAACTGAGGTTTAGTGAACATGAACTGACTGTCCTCAATGAGTCCATGGCAAAATGGGCCTTAACACATTTTTGGGCCCTTGATGATCAAAACAGGGGTGCCCAGCACTGTAGAGGGTGGCATGGGGCTGTGTGTGAGCCATTGCCACACCCCCTGCAGTGGACAAATTTAAGAGTAGCTGGATCTACCTCTAACAGCGGTGGAGGCAGATGTTATTGGAACACCAGTGGGGGATGACTATGATGGGTGGTGGGACAATCCCTTCGGTGCACAGAAAGCCCTGGTAAAAGAAGGCAGCCTCCATCATTGCCATTTATGGGATTTATGTCATCACTACCAAGATGGTATATGGTCCCTCAATGGAAGGAAGAGGATGTCCAAACATAACAACGATTGGCTGTGTAACTGTACATGTATATAATCTGAACTGAGCATTTATTATTTATTATATTTATTTACAGCGCACGGAGGTATCATTTTAGGCAGGAAGACAAAACAAAGTAGACAGGTTACAAGATAGGAAGGAGACATCGCATCACCTTGCGATCTTAGTCTTAGTATTTGTTGAATAACCAAGTTTTTAATTTTTTACTGAAGGTTAAATACAAGGGTTCTTCTTGTATGCAAGTGGGAAGGGCATTCCAAAGGGTGGTGGCTGTGATGAGAAAGCTGACTCCCCCGGCCCGCTTTCTGGTGTATCTGGGTGTAGCTAGGGCCAGGGTCGCAGAGGAATGTAGGCAGCGTGGTTTGGGTCTTTTGATGATGCAATGGTTGAGGAAGGAGGGGGCGGCGTTATGGATACATCAGTGAGTTATTGAGAGGTTCTTAAACACAATGCAGGCTTTGACTGGCAGCCAATGGGTCTCCTGCCTTGCTTGAGAGATGTGTTCACTTGGCTTCGTGCCCCAGGCAGCCAGCAGGGCATTGTCTTGAATAAGCTGTAATTTGGAGATGTTTTTGTAGGAAGTGCCTGAGAAAATGGGATTGCAATAATCCAATTTACTGCCAATGATAGCCCTAGCAAGGGCGAGGCAGTTGTGAGAAGACAGACATTTCCTGCTGAGGTTGATGAGCCAAGTCGAGTCTGCTGCTGAGGATGCAATTGCCTTGACGTGTTTGTGCATAGTGAGCATATGACCAAATGCCATGATGAGGGAATTGCGACTGGTTAAAGCCATGTCAAATCCCAAAGAGAAAGATGTGCCAACTTGTCCATCCCAAATAGTAAAAAATACAAATATGATATTGTGGGGGTGGAAATGAAGCCCCAGAGTGATAGAGACTGAGAGGCCATAATAGTACTCGATTTTGAGAGTGAAAGTCCCATTGAAATATAAAAGCCAGTACAAAACAGTGATTTCTGACATAAGGCCTAGTGAAATGAAAATAAATGGGCCTATTTCAACTCTACTAAAATGGACAGTGGCTCTAGTGAAAGGGAATCTACCTTAGAGCCTAAAACTGTTGGATATGCCCAATTAATGGGAAAAGACATGTGTGGCTGGAAATGCTGTTTTTCCTAAAATATGAAAAGTTACAATTTCAACTTAAAGAGACAGATAGCAGCATGTGGCATTGACTTCTATACAGCACAAGACGGTGATCCAGAAATCCAAAGTGAAGCCAAGCATTGTGCATTTGTTCATAATAAAAAATTCTTATATTGATCATATACAATGAAAACATTTAAAGGGAGAGGCAGATTTTGTTTTGTGTAAAAATGAACACTGGTTTCTATGTAACTGTGGCATATGTGTCAATAATACCAAAAGTGAACTTATATCTGTTCAAAAAGTATTTAACCCCTTAACTGTCAAGGGTTTCCTCCCCCAGTGCCAAGGCCTTTTCTGGTGATTCCGGTATGTCGCCATTCAATCCCTTGTAACATTTTTATTACATGAGCTATGGCCCTTGTTATTCCCACATGTAGGCGGTCATAACGCCAACAAGGAATCCTAGTTTGCTGTATGGGGGTGAGAGAAAATAACCTAAAAGGGAGCACATTTTGTGTTTTTTCAGAAAATGCCAATAAAATGATGTACAAAGAAGCCTGTGAATTTTTCCCTGTAAGAGCTAGGAACAAATGGTTTGCTGTGCTGAATTCACCCTTTTCCAGGCTTTCAAGAACAGGTTGAGGGGAAACAAAAATGTTGCTTTTTTTTCCAATAGGACATGAGTGGACGGAAAGCTGAATGGGAAGACAGAAAGGCATACATTTCTGAAAAGTAGACAAAATTCCAGGTTTAAGAAGGGGTGTTTTGCACAGGTCAGGCAACAACTATGTAGGGAAAATTCCCATAGTTTCGGGAAAAATTGGAAAAATGACAGATAAAAAAGGTATTTAGTGGACATGGTTGGCCCTGTAAGGCAGTGGCTTCTGTGAATTTTGAGAAAAGCGGCCTCTGTGAATTTTGAGAAAAGCAATGCCCCGATACATTCCCCGACTCTTCCAGTTAGGAAATCACACATTTTTTGTAATGTTTCACAAAAAAATGCAATACCACAAGCCAAAAAGGGAGCCATGGTACACAGGATTTTTATGGTTACGGCCTAAACAGATATACTTAGCATGTGTAAATATGGAAAACAAATGTGGTGAGGAATGGCAAATATACATTTTCAAAGATCACAGACAGACCTTTTGAAGAGTAGGTGACTTGTGCAGGTCACAAAAGTGTATAGTGCCTAAAGCAGGGACTACATGCAGGTCACATTTGGCAAACGAAAGTGTTGTGTGACAAAGTGCAGCAGCAAATGGTTGAAAATGTTATGAAAACCAAGCAAACACAACAAATGCCCTACCTTCCCGCGTTCCTCACATGTGTGGGTGCACCTACCTAGGCGCAAAGGGAAAAGGCTAAACCAATGGTAACCCCAAGTCTTTCAGCAGAGCAGATTTTGCGGGATTTTGCTCTTGTTATCAAACCTCCAGATTTGGGCCTGGGGTGTCACAGCCACCAGGGAAAAGAGGGAACCCCATGCATTTCTGAAAAGACACCCGTGGGAATCCACAGAGGACTGATTCGGGCGAATCGCCTTAGAATGTATTACCTGCAATCGCCAACAAAGTCCCAAATTTTGGGGAAAAAACTCAATTTTCAGACATTTCCCAACTGGAAACTACTGAAATACACAGCCAACAACACATGTCCTACCTTCCCACATACCCACAGGTGTCCGGATGAAAACAGTACCTCACATGTGTGGGTGCACCTACCTGGGTGGAAAAGAAAAAGTGTTGACCGTCCACAAGTCCAACGGCAGTGACAGGGTGCCACGGCAGGATCCCCGTCCCTTCCCCGAGGGAGAAGGTATAATGCAGCCCAGCCAGAGCTCAAGGATGGTCGGGGGTGATGTCCCAGGCCTTGGGCACCCATCACCCATGTGAGTCGATCATCCCCAAGCCCAGCCTGGAGCTCTGGTTGGGCTGCGCTATAGCTTCTCCCTCCAGAAAAGGTCAGGGACCCTCCCAGGCCTCCCTGGAACCGCTGCTGGGCTTGTGTATGGTCAACCCACATGTGGGACAGCTGCACAGTGCCAGGCATATTATCCCTGACTATACTGGAGCTGTGGCTGACCCTGCGTTACAGCTTCTCCCTCTGGGAAAGGTTGGGGACATTGCCGGGGCTCCCTGGAACTGCTGCTGGGCTTGGGGATGGTCAAACCACATGGGAGACAGCCACCCAAGGCCAGGGACATCACCCCGACCATCAGTGCTGGCTGGGCTGAGTTATAGAATTTAGTGCTGGTGGACAGCATATTGTTGGTGTCATGGAGATAGCAACCTTCTCTACCTGATCGATGGCACTCAGATCCTACAAGGACAAAAATGTAATACGGTTCAAATATTTACTCAAGCGTGAGCATATGGTAATAAAACTGCTCCGACAAAAACGGCAACCAGCGTGGCCAAGCATCATTGCAAATAATTCATGAAGGGTGGAAAAACTCCATTTTGGGCATGTTCGTTAGCTAGACAGAGTGCGAGCTGCAGGGTAAAAACTACTGCCATTGCGGTTTGTGATACATTGAGGTGCTGAAATGCACCGTAGGAGTATGCAGTATACGATGCCAACTAGTCAATACAACAAATGCCTAATCAGTGAAGGGGAACGTGAAGGCAGAGCGAGACGAGTCTTACCTTAGTCGGAGTGGAACAAGCGAACGAGTGTCTCTAGATTGTGCATGCATGATGGGATCTAACACGCAGACCCTACGTGACTCCCAAAAATATTTAGTTGCTAAGGGAGATGGACGCTTTGCGATATTCGAAGTGAGTAGTGACAAAGAGGGCGTTGTCAGAGACAGCAAATAATTGGGTGTCCTAAGGAATCTGGAAAGCGGGGTGCTGTTCAAAGTGATAGTGACTCAATGCAACAGAGAGTGAGATGAATCAATAAATGAGGCGAAAGCCAAAAGATATTAGTACAGCATTCAGAGAACAGAAGAAGGAGTATTAAAGTAACTAATGATTAAAGGGGGACTATATTGAGCAGCCCAATTAGTGAAAAATAGACAGCCATGTAGTGATGATTGCGTGTCAGGTCTATCTCTAATAGTGTCTAATGTTGGTAGACGCCGCTGATTTTTTTAAAACAATCATGATGTGAGATGTTAATCTTGACAGGCTACAAGTACAGACAAAACAGTATCATTGTCATTGTTAAACATTGCTGACCACTATTAACTAAGCAATCATTATTTGTCATATAAACAGTCCAATTAGCGAATAAGATCTATATGTGTGGCACAGAAGAAATGGCCTAGTCAAAGTGAATAAAATAAATATGTTGACAGCAGCTGATTGACAGCCTCAAAAAGTCCATGATTAGCAGTTAATGAAATTTATCAAAACAGAGTAATGTAGAATAGTTGAGGTAGTTAGGGCTATCTTGTATTCATAAAAATGGACAAATGTATCACTGGAAAATATTGGCACCTGAACATATTTAATGAAAAAAATATATTTAATGAAAAATGAGGCTCCATTCAATGGAAACATTTAAGCCTTTCCTGACTGAGTCAAGGCGGTGTATCCATTTTTGTTTGAGTTTTTTAAGTTGTAGGTCGCAGTCGCCACCTCGAAAGGGGTTCTTTACTGTTTGTATCACAAACCACAAAAAGATGGTGTGTTTATGTTGGAGGGCTTGGAAGTGAGCTACCATAGTTTTCTCTTCAATTGCATTTTTTAGGCAAGACCGGTGTTCACTGATACGTTGGCGGATCTCCCGTTTATATTTACCAACATAAATGAGTCCGCAGGGACACTTGATGCCATATATTGACCACTTAGTTTTGCAATTGGAGAAAAGGCGATATTGCCAGTTTATACTGTATAAGTCAATATTTTTAAGATCTTTTGTGAGGGAACATACTGAGCATGATCCGCATCTAAAGTGTCCAATAATGGGGGGCATGTGCCACAAAGTAGTTTGAGAATTGGGTATAGGTTTAGGTTCTTCATAAGTGTGGACGAACCGGTCCTTCAGGTTCCTCGATCTTTTCAAATCAAACCCTGGGTTCTCGGGTTTGAGTGAGTCAGTATGCAGGATTTTTCAATGTTTGAGCACAGTTTCTTTCAGTTGGTTGCTGATCGGTGTATATGTGGTGACACGTGTCAATTTGTCTGTTTTTCCTTCTCTTGGTCTTGGAATAAGGCAATCTTCTCTATTTGTGTGTCTTGCTCTTTTGCGGGCTCTGCGGATAATGTGAGTCGGGTAACCACAGTCTTTTAGACGAGTAGTAAGATCTTTGCTCTTGAGGTCAAACTCGCTGGGTGGAAACTAGAGAAGGACAGCAAGGTATTTTTAGATGTGTGTTAGCAATACATAGTGGTGCCCAAGGTGTTGTCTTCCGTTCTGTAAATTTCAAGATCCAAAAAAGGTATATGAGTCTTATTCGAGTGGATGGTAAATTTGATGGAAATGTTAAAAGAATTCAGCCATCTCAGGAATTAATTTAGAATGTGTCAGATCCTCTCCAGATTAGGAAAATGTCATCGATGTATCGATGCCAGCCCACAATGTTATATTTAAAGACATTGTTATCGCTGTAGATGTTAATTTCTTCGAAGTGGTGCATGTACAGATTAGCAATGATGGGCGCAAAGGTGGCGCCAATACTCGTTCTATGACATTGTATAAAATAGGTGTCGTTGGGGACTCTGGTGGATGTTCTTTTATCAAGGTAGATCTTAAGGATATCTAGACATTCATTTTCAGGAATGCTAGTATATAGGATTCGGCGTCTAGTGTGACAAGTATGTCATTCTAGTCGACCAGGGAGCTCGACGGGTTCATCTTCCCTCCCCCGAGGGAAATTCTGTAAAGCAGCCCAGTCAGAACTTCAGGATGGTCGGGGGTGATGTCCCTGCCGTTGGACGGCTGTCTCCCAT
Organism: Ambystoma mexicanum; assembly: GCF_040938575.1. NCBI lineage: Eukaryota > Metazoa > Chordata > Amphibia > Caudata > Ambystomatidae > Ambystoma > Ambystoma mexicanum. The sequence goes on along the minus strand of NC_090930.1, from coordinate 1,101,511,959 downwards.
GTGATTTGACCGTCCCCAAGCCTAGCAGTGGGTCCAGGGAGGCCCGCCAGGGTTCTTGACCATTCCTGAAGATAGAGGCTGTAACACAGGCCAGCGAGAGCTCTGGGATAGTCAGGGGTAATGTCCCTGGACTTGGGCAGCGGTCTCCCATGTTGGTTGACCATCCCCAAGCACTGCGGCAGTCTCATGGAGCCCTGGCAGGGTCCCCATCACTTCGCTGAGGGAAATTACCTAACGCAGCTGAGCCAGCATTCCAGAATTTGTCAGGGGTGATGTCCCAGGCCTTGGGTGCCTGTCTCCCATGTGGGTCGACCGTCCCCAAGTCCAGTGGCAGTTCCGGAAGGGTCCCCATTCTTCCCCGGAGGGAAAGGCTGTAAAGCAGCACAGCCAGAGCTGCAGGCTGGGCTTGGGGATGGTCGACCCACGTGGGAAACAAATGCCCAAGGCCAGAGACATCACCATGACCATCCTGGAGCTCTGTCTGGGCTGGATTATAGAATTTACCTTCGGGAAGGGATGGGGACCCTGCCCGAGCCCCCTGGGACATCCGCTGGGCTTGGGGATGGTAGACCCTCATGGGAAACAAATGCCCAAGGCCAGGGACATCAGCCCTAACTGTCCTGGAGTTCTGCCTGGGCTATGGTACAACTTTTCCCCCTGCAAAGGGATTGGTACACTGCCGGGCCTACCTGGTGGGGAAACGCTATAACGCAGCCCAGCTTGAACTCCAGGACGGTTAGGGGTAATGTCCCTGGCCTTGGACATTCATTTCCCATGTGGGTCTACCGTCCCCAAGCCCAGAGGCAGTCACAGGGAGCCCCGGCAGGGTCTCCATCTGTTCCCAGAGGGAGAAGCTATAACGCAGGCCAGCCACAGCTAGAGGATAGGGGGGGTGATGTCCCTGGCACTGGGTGGCTGTCTCCCATGTGGGTTGACCGTCCCCAAGTCCATCAGCAGTTCCGGGGAGCCCCATCAGGATCCCCATTCTTCCCCGGAGGTGACATCAGTAATGCAGCACAGCCAGAGTTGCAGCCTGGGCTTGCGGACAGTCAACCCACATGGGAGACAGCCGTTCCCAGGGAAACACCAATGTTATGCTGGCATCGGGGGTAACTCGTGGCCTGACCCTGCAATTGTGTCCCAGCCCACCAAAATACCTCCCCAGATGGCCCACTCCCACCCACACCACCAACAATCCAGCCCCAGTCCCACCCTTCCCAGTGACAATGGGCCCTAACCATAGAAAAATAAAAAAAACAGTACTCATATAACGTTGCAGCTGTTCGCAAAGAAAAAGCTGTAAATTAAACAAAAAACATGTTTTACCTGCGCAGCCCAGCGAAAACAAATCATAACTACTACTCCATGATCATGGCCCCCCCCTTTCAAGCCATCCCTGGTGGTCTACTGACCCCCACCCCCCAGTAAAAACACATGTGCCCCTTCATAGGGGCAGATTGCCAGATTGCACTAGCAATCTGCCCCAGGGAGGGCTACATGAGAGGCCCCCACTCCATTTGGGGTGGGGGAGAGAGGGCCACCCTCCTTTTCATGACACCAGTCACTGGTGGTTTAGGGTGCCCCCAACCCACAAAAACAACACGTTTTTGTTTTTGATTTTTGTTGTTTTGATTTGCCCCTACCCTAGGGGCAGATGGGCACATTAGTGTGCCCATATCCCCCCAGGGTGGGTAAAACATACTGCCCCATGCTTTGGGGGGCCTGTGCCAACATTTCTGGTGGCACTCTCCCTCCCAACCCAAATGGATGGGGGGCATCTCATGTAGCCCTCCCTGAGGGCAGATAGGGGAAGAAATCTGTCCATTTTGGGTGGGGGGAGAGGGCCACCCCCCTTTTCATTACATAAGTCGCTAGTGGTTTAGGGTGCCCCCCGCCCCCACCAACAACATGTTTTTTAATTTATTTTTTTTTGTTTTGTCCTTTCCCTAGGGGGGGATGGGCCCATTACTGTGCCCATCTGCCCCCAGGGTGGGCACAATACAACATACTGCCCCATGCTTAGGGGGCCTGTGCCAAGATTTCTGGTGGCCCTCCCTCCACCCCAAATGGAAGGGGGCATCTTATATACACCTTCCTAGGGGCAGAAATCTCTGGTGGTTTTGGGTGCCCCCAAAACCCACCAATTTGTTTAGATTTTTAAAAATGTTTTGCCCCTTCTCTAGAGGTAGATGGGCACATTACTGTGCCCATATGACCCCAGGATGGGCATAACGTTCTGCCCCAAGCTTTGGGGGGCTGTGCAAAGATTTCTGGTAGCCCTCTCCCCCCATCCAAAATGGATGGGGTTCATCCCGTGTACCACTTCCTAGGGGCAGACGTCTACCCCCAGGGAGGGATGTATGAGGTTCCCCCCATCCACTTGGGGTAGTGGGGAGAGGGCCCCCCTTTCCACTATATAAAATCACTGGTGGTGTATGCCACCTTCCCCCACCCAAAACAACATTTGTGTGCATTTATTTATTTATTTATTCATTTATTTATTGCCCCTTCCCTAGGGGCAGATGCGCACATTAGTGCTGTCCCACGCTTTGGTGTCTGGGGGGGAGAGGGCCACTTACACAGTAAACGGCCCCTCAGCCCTCACTTCAAAAACAGATTGAACAGTTCTTGTGGCATTGCTGGGAGCGAATCGAGCAATCCATGCCCCACCCGCACCCAGCAATGCTTCAAATAAGGTGTTGTTGGAAAGGGGAGAGTCTCCCCTTTCCAGTGACACCTCCCTCGATTTCAACGTCTCATTAATGCCAGAGATCGAGGGAGAGGAACGTGGACACTCACCTTCTCTTTTCACTGCGGCAGCCGAAAATGGCTGCCGCAGTGAAATTAACTTTCAGTTTCATGTCAGTGTTCATTACGCATGCTGACGTGAAACTGAAGGAAATCCAACCCCCGGGCAATGAGGAGGGACCTCCTCCTCACATAGCCGGGGGTTGGATTACACTCTTGTGTGATCGCTGCTGTTCAGCGATCGCACAAAGTGAAGTGCAAAATAGGGTGAGGTATCTCGTCCTTGCCACTGCAAAGGTAATGTCAAGGACGAGATACCTTGGCACTTAAGGGATTAAAGAAAGATTGTATTGTAAACAACATGCTCAGATGCAGTAGTAAATGTTACATGTAAACACATTTTATCGATTTAAAGCTGTGCTTTCCGAAGTATGGATGTAGCTTGTGCCATTCCACTGAAATGAGTCTGCGGCTTTAAGGCCTTTGGCTGAGCCCCTCTAGGAGAAAACAGGCCTGGGTTTCAGTTAAATGAAAAAGAAACATAAGAATTTGATCAGAATTGTGGAGGGTTCAGATAAGCCGTCCAGAAAAAATTGCCTTTAAGGTCAGGCCTCCCCATTAACTGTGCATTAGTGGCCAAGAGCAATTACCTTTTTAGGGCTGACTCGACCTCAAGAAATGTCCTTCAGAGCCACTAATGGATCTTGAAACACTGTGTAGGAACATTTCCTGCTGATAAACAGATGTTTGTGTCAGGTCACAGAAGAGAAATGAAACTTAAAAAAGGTGGGGGTTACATATGAATCTATGAACTCCCAGGTGATGCCCTGCCATACATTAACATTGGGCCATCTTTTTAGTAATTAGAAGAGAACTGTGTGTCCCAGTGAGCTCATCCCAGATTCATAATTTAGGGGATAAGAAGTAGGTCAGTAACATATAAATACGGATTCTGTGTGGTGTATACAATTTGAGATATGAGGAAAATGATGTTTCCTGCCTTCTCATAATTCCAACGAAATGGAAAGTTGGCGTGGGGATATATTGTGAAAGTAATGTTTGAATCTTGAATTGTCTGATTTTTAACTACTTCAGCTCAGGAGCAAATCGAAAAAATGGTAGCTACGCCCAGGAAGGGTGTGATGAAATAAGAATAGCATTTTCTGACTCACCATAAAATATACAATTCAAAAATCTGCATGTGCCTACATTTATCTGAAAAATTAAGGTTGTTGCCATGTTGTGAGATTTTAAGAACACTGTAAAGGTAAACTCACCTGTCATTTTGGGATGAAGAATCTTTCTCCTCCCTCAGCCTCCATCATCCACACCACCCAACTCCTTGTCCTATCAGCAGGCAGTGGGAGTATATGGTGGAAGGGGGAGGGAAAGAGTTAGCCAATTCGTATTGTAGGAATTATTATAATGTGAGAGTATCATCTGCCCTATAAGAGATCAGTTTTCAATCTGGGACAGCTTTTGACTTTTCAATCTATTCCTGGAGTAGTCTACCTCTGTACTCTTGTGAGGAAAAACTGACAGAGAGACAAGGAGAGCTACCAAGGCCATCGGGGTAAACCTATTAAGGAGAAAGCTGGTTTCCTGGAAATGCCTCAAACCTTGCATGGAAGACAGATATTGGGGAATCTAGAAGCTAGCTGGGCCTGCCATTTGAGGAGCCAGAAGAGGACTCGGTGCTGGGGACTATCATTAATGGAAGCCTTTGACCAGATCTGTGCTGTCCTCAGATGAGCCTTGCTGTTTCCCTGGATGCCCCATAACTAAGCCACCTCCAATGTAATTATATTAATCCAAATGCCAACAAAAGTGTCTTGGGGAATCTTCCAGTCTTTATCTACATCTCGCATAGCGGGTAGGGGGTAGAACTGGGGAGACCCATGGCATATTTTATTCAGTATAACTCAAATTAATTCCCCCATAGAAAACCATCTTATCCATTTAGATTGAATTGTGTTGGGATCTGCCTGCCTTAATCCTTTCCATTAAATTGTGGGGGAGGGGGTGAAATGGTGTGGACCCTTAGCACATTTAATTAAAGTTAAATCAATTAATTCCCATATAGAAACATTACGCGGTACAACATCCTTTCATCGCGGGATGTTTTTTTCACAGGGATTTTTAGAGCTGATTTTTTAACAAAAAAAACTAATTCCTTTTTTTAGGGGGAAAAGCACTGTCTGTATATGGAGTGATGACCTCTCTACCAGGGACTTCAACCCAACTCACCACCTCATATGTAAATTGTGCAGCTGACTTCATGCATACTACTTCTCAAGAACAGAGAAACATGAGGCAGCTGGATTCACCCAGGCCTAGTCCAACTGATCCAGAAGGCCAGTCCTTATCCGACATCGATGAGGGTTCAGAGTTGCCAAGCAGAAGGGAAGGAGGCCGGACCAGTGGACTCTGGGAATTTAAAAATACCCTGGCATGTACTTCTGACCAGGAGGGCTCCTATGATGAAAAGATCAGGGAGTTGGACGGGCAGAATATGAAGTTACAAAGGGACCATCTGGTCCGTTTTGCAGAAAGAGAAGAACCAGAGTTTAGGCCTCAAAACATCTTAAAAACCTCCACACATTCAGGAATGTGGGGGCAATTCCCCTGCATCCCTGGAAGGAGGGATTAGGAGGATGAGTACTCTCTGGTGCAAAAAGGGGAGTACAAGGGAAATTACCCTGAGACCCCACTGCACCACAGGAGAGAAGAGTCCAAATCCAGGCATTCTGGGAGGTAGTCCCAGTGTCACGAGGTAGGGAGCGCCTAGAAGACAGCAAATGGACCACCAACAGTAGCAGCTCTGAGTCAGAGAATGAGTGGTCAAACAGACGAAAGTTCATGTGAAAGACCCAATTCGGCAGATAAAGGCCATAAAGCGTTTCATGACTCACCACCATAAGAATGCCACATATTTAGTATCAGAGCATCTAGAGATTTATGACCAAATGAAGACATAATTTGGTATTAAATATTATAGAAATTGCATGGAATTTGCTAAATGGACATTCTCCCCTGAAAACTCCAGCTTCTTTGTGACCAAAATCACCAAAATCGGTCCACCTACAAGGTGGCCATTGTTAAACTCTTCTCTTTCATAAGAACCTGCATGAGGCCCACAAGATGTCATACAACCTGCATATGGGGAAGACCAAGCGCCTAGAGAGTTTGTGCAGGAGCTAAAACGCACAGACTTCTAGGTAGATGAACTCCAATAGCTGGTAGTTCATCAACACATATTTTAATGTGCTCCCAAAATACATAATGACCCAACTAGTAAGGGATTTCCATGACCGTAGGACACTGGATTGGGTGATTGAACAGACATTTAGGATCTATGAGGTCCAAAAGCCCTCTGAAAATAATAACCCAAAAACCCCCAAACCATAAAACACAACTGCCACTGCAAAGGCAGAGGAGGTAAAAAATACTGCCCCATTGGACTTGGAGACAGGGGATCCTAAAAATACTCCTCCCATCAATAAGCAGAAAGAGGGGCAGAGGAGACCCTTAGATCCAACCCAATCAGGTGGTAACTAGGCAGGATACCAGACCAACGCTCCGTCTGACCCTCCCACCTACATCAGTCCGAGAGGGTAACAGACCAATCCTGGGGTATGTCTATACTCCCATGTGACAGAAAGGGTGGCCCCACCAGGTAAGTACCACCCCTAGAAACATCTCTCCAAACTTCCCTCAGGCGGCAAGTAATGCTCCACCCCCCAACCTAAGCTTCTTTTCCAGATACCCTTCAAACACTAATTTCCTAAATAATCCTCCTCCCTCTCCCCACTTTCAGGACAATAGATTCCTGAATCTGGGAGAAGGGAGACCTAGGATGGAAGGTTATCAGGGAAACGTCTCATACCCAAGCTACTCTGAGAGAAGGGACAGCCACTCTTTCTGCGAGCAGCAAAGGTATGCACCAAGACCTCCCTACTAACCTGAAAAATGCCAAAACTGGAGCGTCAAGTCCAACATTTAACACAAGGGTCGCATGTTGATGGCTGAGCAGAACCCTCGACTGGAAACTGCTGCCCATAATAATTAAACACCCGGGTCTGATGCACCAGGGTATCAATGACAGGAAGAAAACTCTGACAACCAACAGGTTCCAGAGTATGGGGCCCGGGTGGAAGGGAGAAGCAAAGCCCTAGAGGAAGCTTCCTTTCCCACTGGAACAAAACACCTGGAAACCTTTGAGCCTGAACATGAATCTTCTACCCCTGAAAAGCTGGGACCTAAAGAACAGAGGGTAAGTAGGAGAAATCAAAAGCCAAAGACAACCCGCTTTGTGGAGGAAGTACGTATCATCCCTTTCGAAGGAGAAGAATCCCTGCAGGATTCAGGGAAGAAAATCTTCTCTTTCACGGATGGAGGGACCCACCCCAAGCAAAAATGGGTCCCAAAAGACACTGATTTTGACAGGTTAAGTATGGAAACCGACGCAGAGCAAGAAGCTCTTAATCCCAACCAATGTCCCCCTGAAGACCCAGAAATCACAGAGGTATCCTCCTCACCAAACTGGTTCGGGGTCCTGTCTCCATGAAAAGGGGGGCAGCAATGAACCGGGCAGGGGGGGAGATACTTCCCAATCACAGCTGTTTCTGGGTCAGTGTGCATTATCAGCGCTGGTGGATACTGGATCCCAAGCCACCCTCCTGTCCAAAAGGGCCTTTGATCAACTGAACTCAGGAAGGGCGAGAGTCACACCTCTTCCCAGACAACACCAAAACCTCTATGGGAATGGCATTTCCATCGAAGGGACTGCAGATCTGGAAATAAAAATTGTGCGACATAGAGGGAAACACCTGGTGATAGTCGTGACTCCAGAGCGCACACCATGTTTATTGGGGAATGACCTCCATCGTATGTTATCAGCCCTGATTGACTGCATGAACAATGTCCTCTGGACTCAGACTGACCAGCCAATTAAGGTAAAACAAAGCACAAACTGTGTGGTTTTTTAATGGCACCTGCCATGTGATTGAACAACGGTCCGACAATATTGAATTCCATTTCAGGAACAATCAAGTACCAGACATCACTGTCATCTCTGTAGGAGAACAAACTGGTGATGTGTACCCTTATCCATTCTTGAAAATCAACATCCCTCCCAGTTTTAAGTGGCATTCCACACTTGGGGGAAATACTCTGAAATTGTGTACCAATCCAAAATCAGAAGAAAACCCAACCCCACGATAAAAGATGATGAAAAACCAACTCAAAGTCTGGCCGACATCCAGATAAAGAGTGAACAGCTGTTTTTCCCCATTCAAATAAATGAGGGGTACGAGCCTGTTCTCGCCAGACTATGTCTGAATAACGGAAGAAGCTTCATCAGCGAAGCATTATTCAGGAAACTCCCAAAGGGTCCGACCATTCCCACATTTAAATTGACTGTTAAGGGGGAAATGGGCCTGGAAACTCCAAATTCCAAACATCTCCTGCCTAGCAGGTGTATGAGAAAAATGTTTATTGGCAACAAAAACATTCAACATAATTGTTGGGTCGTGAGAGATATCCCTTCTGCCTTTTACTTACGCAGTGACATTCTCAATTGATTGGCAATTAATTTTAACCTAATTAATAATAAAGCCTGGTCCTGACTGGGGGGTAACCCCATCCGCTCTGACAATACTGAGAGAGCATTCCGGTCAGCTCAATTGCTGCGGGTGAGGTACAAGTGAGAGAAGAGGTCACTATCCCAGGACAGGTGAGACAATTTACCCTTCCCCTAAAAGTTAAGCGAGGACAGAACCTCAAAAATCAGGACGCCTATATAAATTTGAATTATCATCTCAAACAACAAGGTTTGTACTTACATCCGACATGCCTAGTGGATCTAGAACACAACACCATTCGAAGTATCAGACACCTTTATTGGAATGGCGGTTGATGCCCAACATTATTCTATTGATTTAGGTAATGAGATCATTGGACCAATCCCAAATGACTGTTTCAATATCAACAACGGTATCCCTCCGGAAAAGTTTTTCACCAAGCAAGGAGGGAATTTCTTGGTGTACTCTTCCTGCCCTTATGGTGTGGAAGAGGTAACCTGTGATATCAGAAAGGATGAGATGGTATTCAGAGTCAACAGTGACTATGTCCCATCCTTGGAACCTCACGTCCAGGCCAACACCATAACAAGTGATCTCTCCACCCAAGTGGAGGGTACCGCCAAAATTGCCAAGCCAGAGGTCTTTCCAGGTTTTAAGCAGATGGTTGACGAATGAATCAATCTCGCTGATGCCAGTGAGACAGAGGAGCAAAAACAGAAGCTGAAACAGGTGTTTCTGGATTTTCAGGATATCTTTGCAGTGGATTCATATAAATGTGGACACACAGAGATACATTCAACCACCATACCCACCTGAGATGGCACCCGTATTTGAGAAGCAATACCCGTTGCCTCTCATGTCCATGGAGTCATTCACAGGGATTATTAAAAACCTAGAACCCCGTGGGATAATTCATCCAATCCACAGTAACTTTAACATCCCGGTATGGGGGATACTCAAACCAATGGCCAATGGAGACTTTGTGCAGACCTAAGGGAGTTAAAGCAAATGGGTCCACAGGTCAAGATTGTCCCTAGCCTACATTGATCAGGAATTGGCGCAGATCCAAGGGTCAAAGGTGTATACCGCCATTGAGACCAGACCAATGGTTACTGGACAGTACCCGTGAGTAGGGAAGACCCGTAAAAGCTTGCCTTGACCTCCAGGGGGCAGCAATCCATGTGAACTCAAACCCCCTTTGGATAGATAAACTCTGGCAATGAATTTAACATCCGCCTAAATTAAAGGCATGAGTCAAGTGGGAGTGAGGTCCGGAACAATCTGAGCCAGTAAAACAACTAAAGAGAAGCCTTTCCAAAGCTCCTTGTTTGGCTTATCCCATAAGAACCAGGAGTTCTTCTTGGAGATGGGGTTCTCAGATACTTGCTTAATAGCGGTATTGTTCCAAAAGCACGACAAGGTCAACAAAGTAATCTTGTATGCAAGCAAGACTTTGTCCTCTGCGGAGAAAAAATTGAATGATTGCAAAAAGGCACTCCTGGCAACAGTGTGGGCATTTAAAAATTATCGCCTGTTTATCCAGGGAGAGACATCATTGTGGAGACTCCTTACCAACCCTCGCAATACTTACAAAGTGACTGAATCCGAACAGGGAATGTAAGTAATTAAAGAATTACTTCCTGAATTCTGTGCATCAAGGCTTTCCTGTGGAGGTCAGACATGGCCAAAACAAGAAGAGTCATCTAGCACAAGGATTGGCTGTCTTGCATGGCTGTGCTCAGGAAAACTGTCTTGAGGATGAAAGTCTGAGGATCAAGGACAACGTGGAGGCATACCATACTTCCCTGCACAAAGTCTATGAGGAAGACACGTGTCAGGGGATACCCACTGTTTACATGGATGGGTGCTCCTACCATGTTGAAAATAACAGGGAAAAGGAATTAGGGGCTGGCATTGGGAATGCCTGGGTGAAGGATACCCCTGGACCCTTTGCTGGTTACAAAATAGGTCCCCGAAGTAGTCTGGTGGCAGAGCTGATGGGGGTGCATTGAGCCATCCTCACCCCGAGCGCCAACAACTGCAAGAACTGGTCATAATCAATGATTCAGTTTATGCCAGGAATGGGTTTGTGGAACACTGCATGAACTGGAAAAATCAAGGCATGCTTTGTGCAAACCATAAACCCCGAAAGCATGGGAAATTCATTCAACCAATTGATGATCTGGAAACCTCTAATGAGATGACCATCTATTAGAAAAAGATCAGAGGTCACTCCAAAATAGAGGGACCAGACAAGAGAGGAAATGACTTGGCTGACCAGTTGGCGACAACCGGAGCAATTCATGGGATCTCATAGAAACCGAATTCCTGTTGGAGGAAATCCAGTTCACTGCTGTCACGAGGTCCCAAACCCATGCCAATAATGAACTCTCAACTGCCCAGTGGAGTAAAGAAAACTCAGATGCAGATTTGATTACTGCACAAAAAGAGGACCAGAGTATTGGGAAATGTTATCAACATATTGAAGACCCTGTGAATTTTCCTCTGACAGAATCTGATTATATTGGGAAGTAGTTTTCTAAAATGTGCCGAATCCAAGATGGTTTGTTGGTATGGAGATCCCTATCTGGATGTGACCAGTGGGTGGTATCTACCTCATTCCGAAGCCTGATGTTAAGTCTTGCCCATGATGCAGCCGTTGCCGGTCTCAGGGGCTTTCATACAATATTAGAAATCTTGCGCGAGGTTGCATACTGGCCCCATATGGGTCAAGACCTCGACATCTTCTTGAAGGGGTGTCTTGTGTGTGTTCAGTTTCAGCCAAGTTCCCTCACACACAGAGCTCCCCTAGGAAAAAAGGGGAATGACACTGCCTTGGTTGGATTTGCAAGTCGATTTCATTGGGTCAGTGATTCGCTCCTCTAGAGGAAACAAGTACATGCTTGTTTACCAAGTGGGTAGAATGTCTTCCGGCCCGAATTGTAAGGCAGAGATGGCTGACACATTATATATATCAACCACATCTTCTCTCATTTCGGCCTTCCCCGAAGGATTAAGTCAGACCGAGAAAGTAATTTTACCAGCGAGGTGATGACCAAGATGTGGGAGATCCTAACGGTAAAAAGAAAACTCAACATTGCCTACCACCCAGCCACAAGCGGGAGAGTTGAGAGGTACAATAAAACTATTGTGGGAATCTTGAAGAAGTTTGTGTCGGACTCTGGACCAAGTTGGGACATCCACTTACCGCTTGTCCTAATGGCCATTAGGTCCATGCCATCTTCTGCAACAAAAATGACTCCATTTGAGCTCATGGTTGGATGAAAAATTGTGCTATCTCAGCATCTGCTGTACAGAACACAAGAGCAACCTGATCAACACATCCACCACCCATGAGTAAATTGAAAATTTAAGGAAACACCTTGAGCATGCTTTCCTGCATGTTCAGCGCAACTTAGAAAAGTCGGCAAAAGGGATGAAAACCTACTACGACTTAAAGACTACCAAGAAGGAGTACAAAGTAGGTGACAGGCTCTACCTGTACAATTTTCAAAGAAACCAGACCAACGAGCAGAAGTTCATCCCCTCTTGGCGCAGTGCCTTTGAAATTGTTGAGAACATCTCATTGGTTGCCTATGAGATCCTCATCCCCAAAGGAGAATATATGGAAGAGAAATGGATCCATATCAATCAGTTGAAGAACTCTCACCCCAGACAGACTTTACAACTGATTGAAGAACCCAGTGAGGGTAGAGCACAGAAACCATCTGAAGAATGAAAGGAAAGAATGGAAACCCAGATGGAGAATATCACACATTTACAGGGAGTAAAACAATTCATACTTATAAAGAATGCATAAAAATCAGGATGAGAAAATAATGTGTGTAGAAATGTTCATGCAAGGGAAATAAATGTCCATGTGTTATGTGATGTTGTTTTGTTTTTCAAATTGGATGCCCATTTACTGGAGAAAGAGGAACCATATAATATACTTATCCTCTCTTATACTCTCTGCAGACTCAATAACTTCTTACCTTCACAGCCTGGGTGTAGAAGGTTCCAAAACGGAAGGGGGTCCAGCACCAAACATGAAAATCCAAAAAGAGTGGAGTGCAAACAAGACTCCCACACCCTCAGGGCGGGGAAAAGAGTGGACTAGCTCCAATGAGAAAAGCCATGAGCCAAAGCAAAACAAAAACAAAAACCCCACTCTCCCTTGCTCTTTTCTATGGGTAACCTGAGTCAAAGACCCAGTGGGGGGGACTTGTGGGGTGAAAATACAGCCCCAGAGTGACAGAGACAGAGAGGCTATACTAGGTCCGTATTTTGAGAGTGAAGTTGGCTGATGTAGAGTCCCATTGAAATATAAAAGCCAGTACAAAACAGTGATTTCCGACATAAGGCCTAATGAAATAAAAAGAAATGGGCCAATTTCAACTCTACTAAAATGGCCAGGCACTCAAGTGAAAGGGAATTTATCTGACAGCTTAAAACTGCTGGATATGTCCAATGAATGGGAAAAGACGTGTGGCTAGAAATGCTGTTTTTCCTAAAATATGAAAAGTTACAATTTCAACTTAAAGAGACAGATAGCAGCATGTGACATTGACTTCTATACAGCAGAAGACGGCGATCCAGAAATCCAAAGTGAAGCCAAGCATTTTGCATTTGTTCATAATAAAAATCCTTTTTTGCATCATATAAACTAACAACATTTAAATTGAAAGGCGTATTTTGTTTTGTGTAAAAATGCACACTGGTTCCTATGTAACTGCGGCCTATGTGTGAATAATACCAAAAGTGAACTTATATCTGTTCAAACAGTATGTAAATAAAGGTTGTATTGTAAACCACATGTCCAGATGCAATACTAAATGCTACATGTAAACACATCTTGTCAATTTAAAGCTACCTTCAGAAGTATGGATGCAGCTTGTGCTTTTCCACTGAAATGAAACTGAGACCTTAAGGCCTTTGGCTGAGCACCTCTAGGAGAAAACCAACCTGGGTTTCAGTTAAATGCAAAAGAAATATAAAAATCAGATCGGAATTGGGTAGGTTCAGATAAGCCAGCCAGCAAAAATGACCTTTAAGGTCAGCCCTACCCATTAACTGTGCATCAGTGGGCAACAGAAATGACCTTTTTAGGGCTGACTCGACCTCAAGAAATGGCCTTCAGAGCCACAAAGGGATCTTCAAACACAGTGTAGGTACAGAACCTGTTGATAAACAGATGTTTGTGTCAGGTCACAGAAGAGAAATTAAACTTTAAAAAAGGTAGGTGCTACATATGAAACTATGAACTCCTAGGTGATGCACTGCCATAGATTAACATTGGGCCACCTTTTCTGTAATTAAAATAGAATTGTGTTCCCAGTGAGTTCTTCCCAGACTCATATTAAAGGGGATAAGAAGCCAGTCAGTACTGTGTAAATACAAATTTTGTGATGTATACAATGTGAGTTGTGAGGGAAATTATGTTTCCTGACTTCTCGTAATTCCAAGGAAATGGAAAATTGGTGTGGTGATGGATTGTGAAATTAATGGTTGAATATTGAAGTGTCAGATTTTTAACTATTTCGGCTCAGAAGCAAATCGAGAAAAAAAACAGTAGGTCCTCCAAGGAAGGGTGTGCCGAAAAAAGATGAGTATTTTCCGACTTGCCATAAAATATATATGTGCCTACATTAATCTGAACAATTAAGGAAGCTGCCATGTTGTGAGGTTTTAGGAACACTGAAAGGGTAAACCCACCTGTCATTTTGGGATGATGAATCTTTCTCCTCCCTCAGCCTCCATCATCCACACCTCCCAACTCCTTTTAGTATCAGCAGGCAGTGGGCATATATGGTCGGAGGGGGAGGGAGAGAGCTAGCCAATCCATATTGTGGGAATTATTATAATATGTGAGTGTCATCTGCCCTATAAGAGATCAGATTTCAATACGGGATGGGGTCTTGACTTTTCCACTCTATTCCTGGAGGTAGTATACTTCTGGACTCTTGTGAGGAACAACTGGCAGAGAGAATAGGAGAGCTACCACGGCCATCAGGTAAACCTTGCAAGGAGAAATCTGGTTTCCTGGAAAGGCCTTAAACCGTGAGACTGGGGAATCTAGAAGCTAGCTGGACCTGCCATTTGATGAGCCAGAGGAGGAGTGGGTGCTGGGGACTATTATTAACCAAAGCCTTTGACCAGATCTGTGCTGTCCTCAGAGGAGCCATGCAGTTTCCCTTGATGCCCCATAACTAAGGCCTCCTATCTAAGTATATTAGTCCAAATGCCAACAAAAGTGTGTATGGGAATCTGCCAGTATTTATCTCCATCTCGCATAGCGGGTAGGTGGGTAGAACTGGGGAGACCCTTGGCACATTGTATTAAATATAACTCAAATGAATTCCCCCATAGAAAACCACCCTATCCATTTAATCGTAATTGTTTTGAGATCTGCCTGCCTTAATCCTTTCCATTACATTGTGGGAGAGGGGGTGATACGGTGTAGACCCTTAGCACATTTAATTAAAGTTAAATCAATTAATTCTCACATATAAAAATACCATATATGAGTGTTGTTAGAGTTCGAAACTAATAAAGTTCATGCCCAGTTTGTTAGAGACGGTATAGGCAATAAGTACTTGGGTGACTATTTTTCTGAAACCTCTGACTTCTGTACTGAAGGTGGTGTCCTTAATCTCAAAAAGAAGTAACCCTAACACTCTGCCTTTCAAGTGAATGTAGAGTGCATAAAAACAAATGTCCCAAAGCATTACAGTTCCCTTATATGAGTGGTGCAAAGTGAAATTTCCCATTTACTCTGATTTATTCTCGAACCAGAATCCTCAAAACCTTGTGTTGAAAAGCGATTTTTCCCAGAGAGTTCATTCCCATACCATACCTTTCAAATAAAAAGACAAAATGATTTTCCATTTGCACTCCCACTCCCTGTAACTTGCCTTTATACCACAGAGGTCATATTTGCTTGATGCCTGGAGGTTGGGCTTTGCTGGGAGAAAAGAGCATGGTAACAAACTAACCAATCACTGTGTGTTTTACATGTGTGTATGGGTTCAATTGAAAGAAATCTGATGTAAAGTGATGGCTGCCCATCTCTAAAGTGTACCTGTGTGTTGTGGTAACTGAAAGTCCATTAGAAATATTGGTCAGTCAATGGGTGCAAGTCATTTGAAATTGTGATATTGTGTAGTGCCACAGGGTTGGTGGCTGATGTTTCTGTGACTGTTCAATTTTTCTTTGTAAAAACTTAAACACATATATATTCTTACTATACACTGGCCTTGTTCCTAGCTTATTGGTGGTAAAGAGGGTATTTGCTGAATGGTACTATATAGGTTGGAGGCCTCACTAAAGTTGAATCTGCAAATAATATTTTATGTGCGCCACCTGGCTTAGGGGAAAGGAACTCCTTGAGGTGAGTGTGTCCACCCAATAAATTGTGACATTATGTTGCATATCCCCTCAAATATCAAGGCAATCAATACCCATGTATGAGGTGCCAAGCAAGTCCAAGAACTCTGAAAGGGGCCCTTCCAAAATTGAATGCAGTGCAATGTGCACCCTCAGCACAATCTTCAGCTACTGACTGCACACTGGCTGTCTTCTCAACAGGTGCTTGTACATCTGATGATGGTGGTTTTAGTGCCTATGAAGCCTTTTGGCAGGTTGCAGCAACATCCACCACCATGTCAGTGTCGGCACTACCTAGTCTGCCACTGCCACCACCTCCAGCATCATCACAATTGCCACCACTTGTGGTTCTCTGGCCACCATCTCAAG
Organism: Ambystoma mexicanum; assembly: GCF_040938575.1. Taxonomy (NCBI): domain Eukaryota; kingdom Metazoa; phylum Chordata; class Amphibia; order Caudata; family Ambystomatidae; genus Ambystoma; species Ambystoma mexicanum. Next base: position 1,101,495,874 of record NC_090930.1, on the reverse strand, counting down.
TGTCATCACCACATTGTATAGGTGTGCCCGGGGCTCTCTAGCAATCACCCCAATTATCAGCAGAGAACACTTGGGCCCATCAAAAACTCCCTGCCACAAGAATGGAAGGCTAATCCATGGGTAAAAGTTACTGGGCCTCATTACGACCCTGGCGGAAATCGAAAAACGATGGCGGAAATGCAATACCGCCATCGAATAGCGCTCGGTGCGATCATGACCCGTCACCGCAAAGTACGATGCCATTAGCGACACCGTAGTGAACGCCAACGCTAACTGCACCATGTGCGCGCGCGCGCGCCATGCCAAACCGTAATTACCACCATGGCGCAACGGTACGCGAATTCTGACCCTAGCGGACATGCACCTAACGCCATCAAGCACGGCAGAAAGTACCATTCCGCCATGGTGAGAAGTACGGCATCGCGAACCAACCGTAAACGGCCCTACTGAGTGCCTGTACACCGCTCCCTGGCCACATTGTACAACTCCCCGTAGGTGCAATGAAGTCACACAATGCAACCAGTGAAATGTACTAGTCATCCATGCCTGCCAACGAACAAATGAATCTCAAGAGGGGCCAATGGGAGCTGCAGGGCACAGATGGCACGAATACAGAAGCTATACAAATGGACATGACCTCAGTCTCCCACCAAGAAACGCACGCAAACACAGGCACCTGTGACCAGCAATATTCCGATAATCACATCATTCCACCAATCCACCTGGCTGACCGGCATCTGTTACACAAAAGCTAATCCCCCGCCCCTGAGCATGACATCATCAAAACAGTCATATTGGCAGCCCTTATCCCTGACCTCACTGGGCTTCGTAGGCAAACGCGCCCAGCACAGTACCACGCAACTATACTCCGAAGCTGGAACCCAATGCAGATCTCCTCACAATACATCGCTCCCCAAATAGGAATATGCCACATCACTTGCAAAGAAGAACGCTACACGGTTCATATCAGAATAGAAATTTAATGCACAACAAATTCACCAAGCCCATACAGCCATTAGGCCATGAACTCCAAAATACATTTCACCATTGTGGGCTGCATCCGCAATAAATGACCAGCTACTTCTTGTGTGACGCCCTGTTCCTTCATGGTACACAGGGGCTACATTCTCGTACGAAAAGGCAACATGGAAACGCCTAGAACCGCAGGGCCGTCCCAATAGGGAGGCACTAGTCCAGCTGAAAGGCCGAAATGTTGCTCCTAGCCACTAGTACTGCGTAAGGGCATGTGGCCCATTGGCGATCGTCCCATAAGATCGTAATGCTGCTCCACTGATTAACACGAAGCAGCAGGTGTCAGGAGTAAAATCCATCTGCAGGAGTGGCATACAGATGGCAGTGGCAAAAGGGGAGGAGATACCTGTCAACCAAATGAAATGAAAAAGAATAGTATGGCCATCAGAACTACATTTGAATTACTCACTTCAATGAACACACCAAATCCACAGCCATATGCATGCTAGCCCACTCCAAAGGATCATCACCACCCAAAAACCACTTGCGAATCATAACTATCTATATCGAGGTGAAAACACTATCACAAACGAGTGTACCTGTGCATGCGTCTGTTAAAACAGAATCCATCAGATGGGATTGGTAACGTGCATAGACACAAGTGTCTGAAGGCGCGTCGAGACAGGGAGGGTTCAACAAGGGCAGATAGACGATGGTCCCACTATGGCAGCTCTGCATCACATAGCGCAGGGGAAGTGGACAGATTCCAAGAAGCCCTGTACATGGCAAACTCTGTATCAAATCATCTGTCCATGCATCCATACATCATTCCCTCATCCCGTAATGAAAACGCCTGTTTCCATACTCACATAACATGTGAAATTTCCATTGAGTCTGTGCGTTATGCAGCCTGCAAAATCCACTGTGCCCCAGCCCGTAATTCCAGTGTTGTGAAGTAACATGTATTTGGGAACGTCCGGCCTCATCGCCCACTTCGCTATTGCGCATCCCAAACTATTCATATCAATCATTGCATCCTCGCCATGGCTCCTGTCCCAAGGACATTGAACAATAGAACGTTATATTTGCAGTCAGACCTGTGGGCATCTCCTCGCCGCTAGCTGAACACCGAAAGTGCCGCCCTTCGAATTCCTCATTTGCAACATCACGTCGAAAAGGCATCTGTGGCCGCTTGAAATCACAAATTAATCCATCTAGTGCGGCTGTGTGTGAAAATGGCAACTGCCTTCACTCACAAATGGGACGCCCCGCCCGTCGGTGAACCTCGGTACAGTGTTGCATGAGGGTCCACCGTTACTCGAGTACTACGTTCCACTGACCCTTCACAAGTCTGTTCGCGACTGCAAAGATAGTATGTGAAACAATGGGACCATAGCCGAATGAACATATCAACCAATGTTACACTGCTATCGGGTACAAATACATGATTGTAATAGCAAGATGCCATTCGTCGAATTGCAGCGTTGTGTGCGGGACGTGCTCGCCCAAAGGGGAGAGCAGCTTGCACAGGTGGAATGAATCACCACAGGTGGAGGCCATACAGCCTGAAAACACATAAATTGCACACCCAGTCTCCTCCCACAACCACAACCACTCCGAAATGCTACCGGCAGGACTAGCTATGTTGGCCCTGGGGGACCTGATAGCAATGCAAGTACTCCAACTTCAAGAAGAAGACGAACACCAACTACAACCGGCCGCACGGAGGAGACGCAGGAGGAGGAGGAGGGCAAGGCAGGGCCAGCAAGGGCCGCCAGCACAGCCACTACCACCACGCAGGCAGCCCGCAATCCCACGCCTCCGAGCACATCCGTTCAACCTCACTGATGAGCAGATCCACACCCTCTACCGTTTGCACCGGGACACCATAACCGCCATTGTGGACATGACACAGGCTGACCTTGTCAGCATGATAGATAGCCCAACCGCCATCCCACCCCTACTGAAGGTGGTGTCTGTACTCCACTTCCTGGCCACAGGCACCTACCAGCACACAGTCGGACAGTTGCATGGCATATCACAGCCACTGTTCTCACGGACACTATTGCAAGTGCTCGATGCCCTCCTGCAGCACGCAGACGACTACATCTCTCTACCACGCTCGGAGCAGGAAATTACCAACACAAAAGTGGGATTCCATGCACTTGCCGGCATACCGGGTTGCATTGGTGCCATAGACTGCACCCATGTGGAATTGGTCGTCCCACATGCCATGGAGGCCCAGTACCGCAACCGAAAACAATTTCATTCTCTGAATGTACAAATGGTGTGTGACTCCAACAGGATCATTACACATTGTTGTGCCCGATTCCCTGGATCAACCCATGATTCTATGGTCTTGAGGAACTCTACAATACCACGCTACATGGAGCGACACGCAGGGAACAGATCCTGGCTACTCGGTGAGTCTCATTTAATGCATGATGATGTGGGGTATGTGATGCGGCAATGACCTGGCAGGAAGGGGGGGGGTGCGTACGTAGCAATGGCATTCCTCAAAATTCGTTTATTGTCCACATACAGGTGATGCCGGGTATCCACTGAAGAGATGGCTCCGCACACCAGTCCGGAACCCACGGGACCAGCATGAGGAGGACTACAACCATGCCCACTCACGTACCCGTGTAGTCATAGAACAGGCATTCGGCCTACTGAAGACTCGTTTCCGCTGCCTCAGCAGGTCTGGCGGGGCACTCCTGTACCGCCATGTGAAGGTTGCAAAGATGGTGATGGCATGTGTCATGCTACACAACATGTGCGTACGTAGAAATGTGCCCATGCCCCCTGACGCAGAACTGCAAGCACCTGAAGATGGTCATGATGAGGGTGGGGATGTGGCAGCACCTCAAGGAGTCTGCGAGGCACAGGAGGGCCGTGACATTCGTCAGCATCTCATAGATGCATGCTTCTAGCACTCACGCCTGGTGGCTGATACATGGACACGGGACTCGTGGCACTGTGTGTGTCTGGAACATGCACAATATGGACTGTACGCCTATAATGGCCTCGTACACAAAGATCAATGTCCACACATCTCATTGGATGATCGTGCATTGTTTATGGCATATGTGATATCATGTTAAACACCCTATCGACCCGCCACCCAAGTGAGCCCAACACACCCCCTCCACCCTCCTACCTCCCCCCCGAACACCAGTGTCCAAAGATGCTCATTGTCAGTGGGCAGTCGCTATTGCAAGCCCCCTCTGCGGGTATCAGGGGCACCCCTGCCTGTGGAGCGCAGGTTCCTCCCAGATCTACGTTGGGGGCTGCCCTGGACGGAACTTGCAACGGATGATGTCTCTGCCTGCTCACGTCCATGCATGTCCCTAAGGGTTTGTGAGAGCTCAGTGAGCACACGGCGCACTGCGGCTAGTTCGGCACATACGTCTTTGGACGTCGCATGCAGTTCCCCCCTCAGGCTCTCGGTGCTTCTCTCCATTTGTACTCTCAGGCTCTCGGTGCTACTCTCCATTTGTGCCCTTAGTGTCTCTGTACTTCTCTCCATTTCTGCCCTAAGTGTCTCAGTTGATGTTTCTATGTCTGCCTTAGTGCCCCCACATTCATCGGCATGGTCCTTGAGGAGCGTGGCCAGTTGCTGCTGTTGCACGATTACCTGGTCGAGGGACTGTTGCCTCTGCTGGGCCATGGCCATTTGCGGTGGTGTCACAGAGTGGCTGATCACCTCATGTTGCCTTGCCACAGGGCTTGTGGGGGATGGCCAGTCGTCGTCTTGTGGGTGCCCCTGCGTGGTATCCTCATGGTGTACGGGATGGAACAGACAGGGGGATTGAGACAGGTCATGGATGGATCTAACTTCGACATCCCCGTTTTCTGTGTCGGAGCATGCTGCCATTAATGCAGTGTCACCTATGGTGCTGCTGCCACCAGAAGCAGTGCCTACTGTGGCATCCATTGGGGGGACCTGTGGTGGTGGTGTTGTGGGCATGCTGGCTGCTGGGGTGCCTGTTGGAGTTCCCTCCTCTGTGCTGCCACTTGATTTGTGCTGCTTCCGTGTCTTGATGCGTGCAGCTGAGGTGGAGGGTCTTTGGCCGTTGGTCTTGGCCCTCTTTGCAGGTGTGCTGGTAGGGGTGTCCTGGAGCTCGTCGTTTGGATCGGACCCTGTGGTGGAGTAAAGGAGGGCGAGCGTTATTAATGGGTCTGTGGGAATTGGAATGGCAATGTATCACATGCATTGGGGTGGTACCTGAGGGTGATTTGGGTCGGGGCCTTGGAGGTGGTTTCATTTGTGTGTGGAGTGAGGGTGCAGTTGTTTGGCAGCCTGCAGTTAGGGTGTGCCTGCTGCACGTGTAGAGGGTGTTTTTAGGATTATTAATTATTTATGTATTTGATGTGAGTTTTAAAGTGTGCTATCAGGCCTATGTATGTGGACGTTCTCCTGGACATGTGTTACTGTTGCACTATGTGGGCACGTGGTACTTCACATGATTGGACATTGTGGTTTTGGCATTGTTTTATTTGGGACACCTACCTGATTCTTCGGATGTCTGCACTCCTTTCTCCATCCCTCCGACTCCCTCTATGCTCTCCATTCCAATGGTTGAGGCACAGATTTCTTCCCAGGGGGTCAACTTGATGGGTGATTCCGATCCTCCCCCGGTAGCTGTGGCAATGTTGCGGTTGGCAGAAAGTATGCTACGGACGCGTATCCGCAGGTCGTCCCATCGCTTTCTGCATTGCTGTGGGTTGCGGGGTGCGGTCCCCACCGCACTTACCCGCTGTGACACCAGGGCCCATATGGCCTTCTTGTTCGCAAGTGCCGTCCTGGTCATTTGCGTGGAGAAGACGGCGGCAGCATTCTCCTGGAGGGTCTCTGTGAGCACGGTGAGTTCCTCACGGGAGAAGTGGACCTGCCGCTTGCGGTCGCACGCTTTCTTCGCTACTTTTCCCATTTTTCTTGGTTTCACTAGGGTGGATGACGGGTTGGGATGTGTCTCAGGGTAGTATTTTTAATGGTTGTGTGGAATTTGTGGTTTTATAGGTGTACGGCGTGATGTTTCCCGTTCCGGGACCATGCTTTTACTTCCGTTTCCGTATATTTACGGTCACCGTACTTTCCGGTTGGCGCTCACTGCGGTGTCCGCTAAGATGGGTGGCGGTATTGCACCTAGGGCGCCGTACGGCGGCGGTGTGGGCCGTTTTGGGGTCATTTCCGCCATCGCGGACTTTGCACTTCCGCCATGGCGTGGTGCTCGTGCCCGATGGGTCGGAATGAGCCGCACTTTGCTCCATCGTGCAATGGCGGAAACGCTATTTACGCTATGGCGTAAACGCTATAGTCAACAAAATGACAGGGATCACACCAGAAAAACAAGTATCCTCCGGAGCTCTCCAAGCATGCGTCACCCTGTTGTATCCCGGGATGATGGAGAGGATTTGGTTGTGGGGGTGCACTCTCTGCTTGTATATTCCCTTAGATAGATCTCAGTGCTTTACCTGTATTTCTTTAAAGACTTAGGTGCAATCTGTTAAGTCTGTGCTACCAGACTGGAATTCTAAACAAATTGTGGAGGTCAACCGTTGTAAACGGAAGACATAACAAATGCACTCTTTTTTGCTGAATTACAACAGCCAAACCATATTAATAAACTTAACATATAATGAGGTAATTTTTGTAAAAAACACAATATTCTGTGTATATTTATTTTTTCATGAAAAAAAGGTTCATACAGTCACATTTAATTAACTCGCTTAACATCCAAATCAACTTAAACATTCTGTGTATATGGCCCTATGTTGACATATACATAGTTCTTCATAGTAACAAATTCAACACAATATTTTCAACAAAAAACATTGCTTCAATGCAATATAGTGTTAAAAAAATGTCCTGATATCTTTTGTCTGTTCTTTCAATCTATATTCCCATTTTGGGCTTCTAGGGTTTTAGCCTAGGACTTCCACTACGCGTTTTGGCGATTGGTATGCCCTTCTTCAGGTGGGGATATCAGAATTTCCTTGTCTTTATTCTACAAAGTAAATATATATAAATAACTTCATCAGTTTCTCATTCCTTCTTGAATTCATTTTACACATTATTTAGACTCTATGCACTTTACTAACCTTAGTACAGTAAAACCAAAGAGCAGCAACACCTTGCACACTTCTATGTAATGGCAACATCTCTCCTCATTTGTCTATTTATGCTCTTTCAGAAGTTCGAAACTATCAAAATCAAATGAGAAGCTCTGTTTCAATAATATGTTCTTAAGGTACAGGCACTCACATTAATGTTTTACATTTACAGATGTAGTATGATCACGAGTGGGACCAGTCGCTAAAATCAGCGCTGGGCCCCACTCTGTGATCAATAATTGAGAAAGGTAAACTTCACTTCTGTTGTAACACTCACCCATTGGTCAGGTCACAGTCAACTCTGAACTCGCCGTATGTTGCCGTGTTAGATATCTAATAGTTGTGCACAATCCTCTGTGTGGCTAAATTCCAACTGTTTCCAAAAAGATTTTTAATCATAGGGGTCACTTGCTTAGGCTATATTGTCTATATTTTGCCTATTCGTTCATGAAAACACTGCGATAGTTCCTACCTGTCTTTTGTACTTCCCGGGCTGATGTCACAAATCCTAGTTCCATTCCAGAAACCTATCACACATTTACATTGGTCAGTTGGGTAGGCTACCTATGGGAGCTCTATGGGTTAGTTCTACTATTGGAAAGCCATATTTAGTGGCTCCACCTAGGACCACCTATGCTACTATCAATCTACAATATTGCCGGGAATGCAGAGAGACCATAGGCCCCTGCAAAAAATTATATTCCCACAAAAAGATTGGACAGAATGTGTCCTCCCATCCATGTGACCTTAGAGGGTTACCACACTGAGTGTCACCTTGCAAGGCAATGCGAATGAACATGGACATGTCAAGTGCTTCTTAATGTTGCCCTCTCTGATCACCTAAGCCCGGGAGAGTGCATTCAGTTATCAGCTTGTGTGCAACACTTGTAGCTTTTCGCCTCTGGTTCGATAGGAACAGTCCTCTTCATCTGTGTGGTTGAATGGGCATTGTCCTGTTCGTCTAGGTCACGTGTACTGAGACCACGAAATTAAGCTGTCCTGCTTGTAATTCTGAGCCACCTTGAACGATTTTCTGCAGGTACAAACTTTACCAGCCAAAACATTCTGTACACCAAGTGGCACAGCTTCCAAAGACAAAGGTTGCTTGACACCCAGAGCCAGCCCTCCTTTCGGGCAACCTTTCAGACCCTGGGCAGCAAGAGAAGAAAGAGTAGTCTAACCATCAATCATTATATCAGAGGAGAGCCATGTTTCTTGTAGGGCTATAGTTGTGAAATTATCAATAAAGTCAAGTAAGACATCCTCTGCGAAGATGTGTGTATTCCCACAGGTGTTCCAATTCAAAAGTAAAGAGCAGTCACTAGGGTCTCGGCTAGAACCGTTCCCTCCCACGCTGGTCCACCAAGTTGGCCAGTCAAGCCCAATGAGATTGATCAGTCTGATTGGCCACGATAGGTTTATTACTCGGATGCATGGGTGAGAAAGCAACAAGCACCCCTGGAGGTGATGGTTGGCGCTGGGAAGTCGCACTCAAGCCAGCCCGGTTGCTGTCATACTTTGAACCCGTCCTCCCATTTACATGCCAATCTACATCAATTAAGGTGCATTCGTAGCCCAGCTTACTCAGGGCCGATCCATGATCCAGGATGTATGTCATTGTATAGTCTGAGTGGAATAAGATATTGGACAGTGCCCTCCTGTCAGGCTGTTGGTCTCCGCAAATGTCCACAATTTATCTATCATTAATGGTGATGAATAAAAGTGGGAACACAGAATGGAAAAGCTCCAGCAATCGAGATGTATTGATGTAGGTTCTTTTTGGGGCACAAAAAATGCTTTGGATTTGCATTGCCTTTATTTTAGTGGACAGGGGAAGAGGTCCAGTGGTGCCCAGCAGAGACACGCCTTAGACCAGTTCAGTTTGAGTGGTCGCTATGTTAGAACTTTGACCAGTTACAGCCACAGGCTAACAGCTCGGGCAAAAAGGGGCTTTCGAGACTTGAAATAGTCTAGTCCGTGTTGGTAGTGGCTTCAGTCTTATTCATCTGTTTATGGGCGGTTTTACTCCCCGATGAGTTCTCCCTTTTCAATCTGGTAAATTCTACAGATCTCTTCTTTCTTGTGCTTGTATCCATTTTAGGGTACCCTTCTATTTGTATGTCTTTCCTAGGCACTGCTAGTACTGGGGTGTTTAGATGTATGAGTGAACATATCCCTCCCCAGTTGGGTTGCATCTAAAGTTATCCCTTTGATCTGCAGGCCCAATAGTGGTCCATGAGCACTGCTGTTCCGACCTTCATGCCTGGTATCTTCAAGATGTGCTTGCATCCTTCATTTTCTCCAACCTCTATTTTGCCATCATTCTGGAAACTTAAGGCTGCTTCCTTGAACGGTATGATGGACATGGGCCCTTCTTCGTTTTCTACCCATGTGAGCAGTTTGGCACTCACTTCCCATTCCTTGAGGCACTTGTCATTTTCTTTCTGTACTAGTTCCACTGGGAGAGCGTGTGCTTTGCTCCCAATCACTCCTTCTTTCTATCCATCTGTTGTGTATACTTGTCCGTAAACCAGCATCTGTGGCCTTTCCCAGCATCCTGGCCTTCCTCCTATTTCTTTGGATCCTTTCTTGGGACACTGTAACGCCTTCTGTGTCACTGTCTGTGCTTCCCCTTTATGCAGAAACTGTGTGATGTACTCTGAACTTGTGTCTGTATTCCAGTAATCATCCAACATTTCCTGAGTCTTTATGTAGTTATCTTCGTATGGGAGTGTCTTTGTGGGCATCCACCTTGGTGCAGCACACGTACCCCACTGGAATTTCAGTTGCCACTAATGTTCTGGATGCACTCATGGCATAGGAGATGAGAGAGCACACATAACAGCGCTTTTGTCATTTGTTTCCCCACTTTGGCTGTACCACATGTTGTTTGATATATGGGTCGAATCAGCTATATAGGAATTTACCTGGTTAAAAAATACTTCTGCACTGCACCTTACTCTCTTTACTTGTTCAGCAGTGCTTATTGCCTGCCCGGATATGGATTCCAAAACAGCATGGATCAGGGTTACGTTAGTGAGGGTCAAAAGCTTGTGCTTAGAAAAACAGTAATCTTCACAGAACAAGTAGTGTAAAGAGGAGAGACAGCAGAAGGCACAAAACATCATCACAATATTAAGAACTACATTTCCCATGTTGTTATTCCTGAGTGTTTCTTTGCGTTGATCCGAGGGTTTGTGCAACTCACCTAAAAAGTCTGAGAAATGCGTTATTGTCATGTTAGTGTATGTTCAATTAAGCTATATGCCTATAGTATTGGGTGAGTGCTGCGAAGAACAATTGTTCCCACACTATACAGATTCTCAAATCATCAGAGTAACGATAGACGGATTTCCATGGGTCAGCTGTGGCTATGTATGGGCTACATAAAGCAGAAACACATGAAAAAACACTCATGGAGGAATCATTCATTCAGGTTCTCTCTGTATCACAAAAAGCGGATAAAGCATTCCTGAAATGAGTTACATCTTTTGATAACCATATGGCTTGGACAGTATTTACTTTCTCGACCAATACTTTTTGTGAGGAAAAGGCAATGTGCCTAGTCTAGGTGTGCGTATTGTCCTTCCCTAACTCTCTGGCTCTGGACCGTGTTATCTGCGGTTGTTGTCCTATTTCTTTGTCTTTGTCTTCTTCTTGCATCAAATCGTCATCTTTTAGATGAGAAGTGGTCTCATCTCGGCAGGGCTTAACGTCTCCAATGTCGTTCCGCACTTTCTTTCCATGTAATTTGACTGCATGCTCTGTTGCTTCCTGTTCCATGTAGGGCCCCTCAGATCTCGTTTTGAACTAGGGACGTACAAAATTCTGGAGTAGGACAGTGTCACCCGGATAAAGAAGTGGTTGCTTGAGGAGTCTTTCACTTGCGGCTGCGATGGTATCTTCCCCAATGGGAGCAGCAAGTACTTCTTTAACCATATGCGTAGGATAATGTAGTTGCGTGAGCGCAATCTGCAATAATACTTTTAGGAGTACTAGCTTTCCTGTGATTTCCTGTTGCCACAAAGCATATGTAGGCGATATTGAAAATCCCCTTCTTACCCATAAGCCCTTCTCCTCTGTCGGAGCCCTTCCCTGAAACTCCATTACCTGTGTGCCTGGTAACGTCTTATCGCATTCCTTAAGAATCGTATTACGTACACGGATAAGTGTGTTAAATGGGGTATCGAAGTCTGTTTTTCCTGTAAAAATATGCTGCACACTTTGCTTCTGCATCTGCTGCTTCCTTGCCCCTGGAGAATGAGGCCTCCCCCCTCATGTGGGCCTGCCACTTTACGACCGCTATTGCTGCTGGGAGTTGAAGCACGTCTACAAGCCTGCCCAAAATGGGCACGTGCTACATCTGTTTATCTTCACAAAGTGTACTGTAGACATCATGTAGGCCGAATCTGAATACACTGTAATTTCCTGGTCCCTGTGTGCTTCTAATGGCATTATGAGAGCCACTAATTCTGCTGCTTGCGCTGAAAAATGTGAAGGCATTCTCGCGCTAGGTATTACTCACCATTGCACTCCCCATACGTCTTTCCCCTGCTGTCTGGTCTATTGTCGATGACCCGTCAATGTAAAGCACTTCTCCCCCTCAAGTGGCTTTTCCCCCACCTCGCGAAGGTCATCATACTGTTCTATGTATGTAGTACAGTTGTGTACATAGATTCCTTGCTATACCGGTACAGCTAACAATGTAACAGGATTAACAGTCCTGAATCTCACTACCTTGATTGCTGGGTTTGAGATAATTACCTCATATCCAGAAGCTTGCTGTGTGGTCAACGTACTCTTGGTTTTTCAAGAATTGCAAAGAGGGCATGCTCCACATGAAGTGTGGTGCTACACCCCATAGTGATATTTGCTGACTTCTCTACCACGTATGTGGCAAAAGCCAGAGCTTGCCTACAAGGGTAATGTCCACTCATTACTGTGTCTAAACGTCCATTGTAATAAGCCAGTGGCGTGTTCCCTAGGGTAGTCTTCTGTGTGAGTAACACAATCATCACTACTCCATTGGAGTGTGAGAACAAATACAATTTGTTGTGATAGCCTGGGATCCCTTTTTCTGTAGCTGTGCATATTGCTTTCTTCAGTTTCTCAAATACCTCAGTCATTTCATGTGTCCATACAAACATACCATTCCCTGTCTACGCCTCCTGAAACCCGCTCAACAAAGGTCTCGTATATATGCTATAGTTAGACACCCAGGGTCTGCAATAATTGAAAAGGCCCAAGAACTGCTACATTTCTCTCACTATCTTTGGCATTGGCATCCCATTAATCACCTCAGCCCTTTCTGCAGTCAGTTTTCACCCTTCTTGTGATATCAACTGCCCTATATATAGCACTTCCTTTGGCAGTATTGTAATTTTACCTTGTCCACCTTGTAACCCTTTGCTGCCAACACTGTCAGCAAGTATACCGAGTTATTTCGACAGTGTTCCTCTGACTTGCTACAAATTAAGATGTTTTCCACATATTGTATGACTGTGCTCGCTATCTGTATGTTGCCGGGATCCATCTGAAGGACCCTAACAAAGATGGAAGGTGACTCTCTGTACCCTTGTGGGAGTCTCATGTGTTTCCACTTCTCATTTCTATATAGAAAGGTTCATGTCTCCCCATGTCTTTAGTGGTGGTGAACACCCTTGCCATCTCTGTCCTTTTCCATCCTGGCAGGGCCCTGAGCCTCTGCGCATACAGAGTGATATTGTCCGCGCTATGCGGTCCACCCTTGGGATGCGGTAGTCACTTTGCAATGTCCTCCTCTGCCCTACCAATGTTTTCTTCGCCTCCCCATATTGTGTCTCTGTCTGGGCTTGCTTCTCTAGAGTATCTTCTCCCCTCCTCATCTTTGCTCCCCGATGACTCCTCATCTGACCCCATGGTCCCAACACTACTGTCTCTGTCCCCTTCTCTGTCTTCATCGAAACTCAGTCTCCTTAATGTTGTAATGTTGTGTCTTCCCACTGCTTTTCCTTCATTCGGACTGTAACTTCGCGTTCCCTCTCACAGAGGGTTCAGCACTCCAGTCTGCCCATGGGGCAACCGTGCTGCTCCTCCTGTGCCTATAGAGATCCCCTATCCTTCCTCGTATACCTTCCTCATCCTCGTCAACTAAATGTGGTGAGTACATCTTAATCTCTACCGCTTTCGAAGAGCGTCTTTCTCTGCTCTCATCTCTGTCTCGCTCACTTCTGCACTCCACTCTTTCCCTGCATTAGCGTTTTTTAACGAGCCGCTTGACTTCTAACATCATTTTCTACTTCTTTATTTGCAATTGCCTTTCCAGCTCTTCTTCTGCTTTCCTCCTTGCTATGTCTTCTAGCTCTCTCTGTTATCTTATCTCCCTTTCTCCTCTTTCTCGTGCTTCTTTTTGATCCCTTTCATTTTGCAATCTTTCTCTTTCCTCCTTCTCTTCCTTTACCTTTAATGCACTTTCTCCATTATCTGAGCCCATTTTTTTGCTTCCTCCTCTGTGTCTTTGCTACATGATAATTCCTTCCCCACATGCCCTGTCTCACTTGCTGTTTTCACATCCAGTTTGCGCAATATCTCTCTGCCTATCCATTCATTTGGTACTTACAATTGCTGGCCTTCACTAGGTCTTGTTTTCCCCAAGCCATTCCCTTTTAGCTTTGCTTGCATCTCGCTAGGCTCCTTACGTTCACTGCTACTGTGTCGCGCCGCTTTACTTGCTTGCCCTGCACCATCAGGTGCACCTTCGCTACTATATGCTGGAGGTGCAAAAGTGGGCTTGGTGTATCCCGCTGCTGCTCTTAATTCCTTCATGGGATAAAATCCCTTGCTTTCTGTTGCTGTGTCTACATCTGCTATTTGAAGAGAAAAAGGGGGAGGTGGAGGAAGAGGAATGGGAGGGGGAGCCAAGGGCTGTTCGTCCCCCGTGTCCCGTTGGCTCAATGACAATTATGATATGATAGGTTATTTACAACGCGCTCAATACCCTGAGGTTTCTAAGCGCAGACCTGGGGATCGAACCTGTGTTGCTCCGTGTCGTCTTGCTTCCAAGGCGAGCACATTGCCCCTGAGCTATCCTCCTGTGATAGCTCAGGGGCAATTGAATGCAATGCCACCGAACCCCGTCCCCTTTCTCGTCCTGAAATATTTTCCATAACTATAAAATGGTGAATCGTTTTCTTAGTTTATTCCCCTTATAAGCTGCCTTCAGGAATAAGTGGTCATTTGTTGCTGCACACATTTGGAAAAATGTCTGTCTTTGGGCCATGGCTTTGCCAACTTTCCCTCTGTATCGCAAGTTAATTCCACGCTATACTTCCATGTTTTGTCTCTATTCCGCGGGAGGGACTTGCACAAATGCTGAAGAGGTGCATCCCTCATTTTCATCACCTTATGTAATACTACATCAATACTTACTTGACCTCAAATTGGGATTTCAATGCATCCAAATTTAATCAGTACAATATAAGAAATCTTTTCTTTAGCCTCTCCGGCTCACCACCAAAAATACAGGCAATCCCCGCGCACCACCCCTCTTGCGGTTTTCCAGCCTAAAGGCTCAAATCACAATTGCACTCGTGAGACTGTCAAGCTCTGACCAAATGGCACAATACTGATTTTCAATCACAATTGGCAAACCATCCACTAAGTTCTACCGCGTTCTATACACTACAAGTCCTATTGTACAAGATTAGAAGTGATGTAATCACTACCGTAGAGGAAGATTTTTCAATACTCGATCTTTCAATAGATGTGTCTGCTTATGACCTGCTCCAAGCACAATGACAAACACAACATACCATATATACGGCCCCCTTCCTGTCTCCTAACAGGGTAATCCAATAAATCTTGTGGTCCCTTTTCCATAGCGTTGCCTTATAGAAATGCACCTCCATGAGGTAAATCAGGAAACCACCTTCCCTGGTATAAGGTAGCTTCTTCCGCTAACAAATATACAGAGGTAAAACATTAAATAATCATCGATGAACCAAGCTAAATTGCCTAAATCACAGGGAAACCATAATCCTCCATGAACCGAGCTAAATTGCCTAACTCACAGGGAAACCATTATTATTTTGTTCTTTTTTTTCTACGTTTTTTCATCTGCAAGCTAAGCTGACTGTCTAAGCTGACCGCCTAACAAGACAGTATTCTTACATCAAACAAGGACTTCAATAAAAACATCAAATGGATACTCACTCCCCACATTTGCCATGTAGCTGAGTCTATACTTACATTGCATGATCAGCTGAAGTCTTTCGGACACTGACTCTCCCACAACCTGCCACTCTGCCGTCTGGTCTGCTAGGTGTCCCATGGGAAGCAGCCAGGAATTTTCCCCCAAAGGCGGCTCCTGTCAACCTCTTCTTCATACAGGCGTGTTTTTACACATTGCTTACCACGTGTCCCCACAAAGCCCCTCAGGCATGCGGAAGGACGAGACGGTTTCTCAATGAAAAATCCTAGCAACCCCCCTCTGGTACCACTTTGTGTAGGTGGTCTCCAGCAGTCACCCCAATTATCAGCAATGAACACTTGGGCCCATAAAGGAATCCCTGACACATGAACGGAAGACTAAGCCATGGGGCAAAGTTGATGTCTTTTATTAGCAAACACAATGAGAGGTATCACACCAGAAAAACAAGTATCCTCTGGAGCTCTCGTCTTCCAGACAAGTGTCACCCGGTTTTATCCTGGTATGATATCACAAATCCAGGTTCCATCCCAGAAACCTATCACACAATTACATTGTTTGGGTAGACTACATATGGGAGTATAGTGAGGTTAGTTCTACTGTCGGATAGCCATATCTAGTGGCTCCTCCTAGGGCCACCTCTACTAGTATCAATCTACAATGTTGCAGGGTTGCAGAGAGACCACAGGCCTTTGCAACAAGTTATATCCCCACGTGAAAGATAAATCTGGATTGGGCAGAATGTGTCCCTCATCCCTGTGACCGTGGACAGTTACCAGACTGAGTGTACCTTTTCAAGGCAATGGTAATGAACATGGAGGTGGGAAGTGTTCCCTAATGTTGCCATCTCTGATCACCTAAGCCTGGGAGAGTGCATTCAGTTAGCAGCTTGTGGGCAACTCTTGTAGCTTTTCCCCTCTGGTTCGATGGGAACAGTCCTCTTTGTCTACCTTGGTTGAGTGGGCATTGCCCTTTTTTCGGCTGGGTCAAATGTGTTGAGACCATGAAATTAAGCTGTCCTGCTTGTAATTATGAGGAATTTAACCTGATTTTCAGCAGGTGGCTCATTGTCTTGGTAATTGTAACTTTCCTCTTTCCACTTGTCCTTGGTTGGGTACCTCGTTACTGCTCGCCTCTGGCTGCGGTGATCATGTCAGCCTTTCCATGTACCCAAAGCCTGTCTCTATTTTGCTATCCATTTCAGAGACCTACAGCTTCCAAATAATTCCCTGTGGCTTCTCTGTTTCAGTGGCAGTCAAGTATGTGCAAGTTAAATATATGCACTCTTTGCATCTTGCAGTTTCATCTTTGGCGAATGATATGAATATATTGAAATATGTATGTGTGCGAGTCCTCTACTTATGTCACTCCATTGCTATCCATTTTAGAGACCTATAGCTTCCATATCATTCCCTATGGCTTCTCTATGTTAGTGGCAGTCAAGCATGTGCAAGCTACATATATGAACTCTTTGCATCTTGCGGTCTAAGCTTTGGCAAAGGAAATGAATATTTAAAAATATACATTTGTGTCTGCCTCTATGTCGGTCATAAGCATGTGCTTCATGCCTATGGACTAGTGCATGTTTGTGTAACTTCATGAATGGATGAATATGCGCTTCATAAGTGCGGCTAAGACCTGATGTCAGTGGTGACATCGTTAATCTCTGGTTTGCAGCTAGTTGACTTGCTCGATCAATGTAATTTCTGTGTCATCTAAATTATCGATTGGATATGGTCTAAACAGCTGTCTGAGCGAATAATGTTCCTCACACATGAGATACATCGAGGATCGCAGTGATCAGCCTAAAAGTGAGGCACATCTGTCGTTTATCTGCCTTCGTGTTGAGAGTCGTTTGGGGGGCATGAGGGTCATGTTTGGCCCCCCCATCTACAACATGTTCTGTATCTCCCCTCACATCCCCTGTTACTACCACATGTGCTTCTCTTACTGGCATTTCATTTGCTGCAGGCCCAGATACACTTGGTCATGGTCATGGTATTACAGGATAGGCAGGGCAGTTCTTACTATCAGTACATCAGATACCACCACTCATGTTAGCCCAACCTGTTTCTACGCTTCATCATAATATCATTGCAAGGCAGAGTGGTGATGATGCTGATGATTAAACCATCCACGGGGATAATAGTGTGCACTTCTAGTCGGAAGCAGAATGGCATGACACACAAACCGAGCTTCATGACTGATTATTAGTTCTGGAATCACTACCTCCACCTCAGAGCAGCTCAACCAGACATATTTGAGGTGCATGTAGGCAGAGGAGGTTCAAAGGTTGACTACAGAACCTGGAACCCCTAAGACTGCTTGACAGTCCTCCATCTACCCCATGGAGTCCTATGGAGCAATCAGGCAATGGCGGTAATCACCTCCGGCTGCTGGACTCTCCACTCCCAACGGCAGTGGAAAGTGTCCACAGAGTAAACAAACAAGAACATGTGGGGTATGGATGGTGGGGTCTGGTTAAGGGTAAAGGTCTGGTTAAGGGTTAGGAGGATGGTCAAGGGGTGGGGTATGTGGTGGAGACATGTTGGTGCTTTGGTAGTTGGTGTAGGGTCTGAGTACTGGGGGTGTGATGAGGTCTTGTTGAGGTTCGGATAAAGGTTTTTTGGGACATAGGTGCACAAGGGGAAAATAAAAATGTGCTCTGAGAGAAATAAACTGTGTGATTGTTGTCCATCCATCTCCTGTGAGTAAAGGGACATTTACAGAGTACTTATCAACTGATAGTTCTTTTTGTCCTGCCATGTGACTGGCAGATCACAAGTATCACACTAGCCATACAGATGCTGCCCCCCCACCCTTTTCCGGTTACAACCAGGATCGCCATGATGTAGGTTAGGCATGGGCTATGGATGTCTGTTGTCAATATCTTGCAAAATGCAGCCTGTAATATGACATTGGAACCTGGCTGTCAGGAGGCCCCATGCCTGCTCTCTGGGGGCACAGATCAGAATATGCTAACTTGCTATGGTGAATTGCCCATGCAGCTTCGGTTAGGTTCTTCTAGCTTGCACCACTCACATCAGTGCTTGGGTGTGACATTGCTAGCATCATTTAATTCCATTACAGGGGGAGATAGCGTGGAGATGGAAAGGTGTTTGAGAGGGGGCAGGGGTCAAGGGACTGTGGACCTGCGTGGATCAGACTGGGTTGTTCCTGTTACATACCTTGCAGTCTTGTCTAGCTTTGGTTGTGTCATAAGATCCTGTTCTTCAAGATCCCGGTGTCATGGGTCAATTTAGGGGATGAAACTGTCGATACTGAGAGAATGCTTTTTAGTTTCATATGCA
Organism: Ambystoma mexicanum; assembly: GCF_040938575.1. Taxonomy (NCBI): domain Eukaryota; kingdom Metazoa; phylum Chordata; class Amphibia; order Caudata; family Ambystomatidae; genus Ambystoma; species Ambystoma mexicanum. Next base: position 1,101,477,289 of record NC_090930.1, on the reverse strand, counting down.
CACTGAGCAGAGGGACGTCATTTAGGGGTCCCTTGCTACCCCCCAATAAAACGAACAAAAAACACGTAGTTTTTTTTATTATTGAGGTTCCTGGTCTGTGGCCAGCAGCATGTGGCTCTTTGTTTCTGCAGTGGCTGGTTTTTTAGATAGCTATAGCCGTTAAGATAGCTCACTGGGTTGAGCGCTAGCTGCTGCACTGTGTGTGTGATCTGCAAGTTGCAGGTTCGACGCCTAACAAGGTCAACTCAGCTTTTCATCCTGCTGAGGTTGATAAATGCGTAGCAACACAGGTTGGGTGATGGTGTATGTATATTTGTTCTATATGAAGTGCTTAAGCCTAAGTGCTATATTATTTGGTCTTCAACGTATGCTTGCATTCACAGTCATTTTGTAATATGGGCCTATATGCGCTGATGATACATATGGCGATCCATTCTTGCATGAAACATATATCACTCTACAGTGATATTGTCACCATAGTTTTCGTATTGTACTTAGAAACAATGCTATGTGATGCCACTTCCTGTTTTGTCAAGGGGTGAAAGGTTGTGTTCCATCGCTTCCTGTGATGTCACTTCGGGGTAGGGTCAAATGACATCACTTTCTGTGATGTCACCAGAGGTCAAGGGTTGTGTGATGTCACTTCCGCTACCCCTGGCATTTTGGTGAAATGATGTCCCTGACTGAGCGTGCAGCTTATCTCGAACAGTGCAGCACCACATGCATGATTGTTTAAAGGAAACAGCTAAGCTGAGCGAAACCACAATTGGTTGGCATACATTGTACAAGACCAAAAGGCTATGTGACTGTGACACAAACCCCTGTTCTAACATTGCCACACCCATTGACTCAGATGAGTGCCCCTTCATATTTGAAGGCAAGGCAAGATCTCACTTGAGAAAACGAGGAAGCGTCGTGTGGAATGTCACATGGGACATTAGTTACCAGGCAGTGACTGATTACGAGCATGATGGAGGGATCCGCCAGGCGTGGCGACTGTGTCAAACTGTAGGGGATATTCAATTGTACAAGCAGACGATGTGAAACTCTAGATCAAGTACACCAGGTCAAGAGATGTTCCATTGGAAAGTGTGCTGTTTAAATGTAACCAGATAAATATACCCTACTGTCAAATGTATATAAATGCTGATGAAGGTCAAGCAGGCGGACAGTTTCACGGGAAAATTATACTCCGCCTGTTTCCTTGTCTGTTTCTCTATTGCTGTAAAGAAATACATATGTCATTGCTAACTGCTGCTTTGAAGCACGTTAAAATTTTATTTGCATTTCTGATAGTAAATAAGGGCAGGGTGGCGTTGTATGTTATCTGGGGAGTGAGAGTATGATGTTGTTTTTGGTTTCTGGAAACCTGCTCCCTCGCCTGGGGTGATCAATGTGGGGGCTGGCCAGTGCCCCGCCAAGTGGCAATGTTAGAGAAGGCAAATGAGCTGCCTGTGGTTTTGTTGATGTGAGGCGTTGTTGTGGAGATATATGCATGTAATAGGAGAACCTAGCAACCAGGACCTTTCATAGGGCCAGAGAGAATATTGGCCCGTGACATTCCATCCAGCAGTCTAGTGCTATGCTGGGATGTCCCGATGAAGCTGGAGAATGGAGAGGATGGACTCCCTGTCTAATAGGTATAATGTCGGGGATGTTCTTGGCTTTGGAGCAAGAGCCTAAATCCTCCCTCCCCTGTGACCTAGTTCTATTCTCTCCCTCTCTCTGTGTTGTGGTACTGCTCCCTCCGTCCTGCTGGAGCTACCGCACTTGCTTCACCATTACACTAGTCCAGTACATGCTTCCCCTCATTCAGGGGAGCCGACTTATGAATTTCCAGGGGGGAGGGGGCAAATACAGGAAGTGAGATCACTGGCAGTTATATGACCGCAAATTTGCATGTAGTCGCCAACTTGGTGCAACGGTGCGTGGGGGAGGGAGGGTGTTGGCGCGTGCAGCGCAGAACAGTGGAAACATTGGCTAGCATGCACTGAATATACTAAAGTCAAGAAAGAAGGAGATTTAAGCCTTCTAGTTGCATTCCAGTAAGACATCACTGCCCCTACTCCACCGCTCTATAATCGTCCAGCAACACAACTAGGATGGGAGAATGAAATGCTTGCTAAACAGAAGGTACAGCTGCAAGGTGGAGTACCGCCACCACCACCAAAATAAAGTTCCCAATTCAAGGGAAACGAGAAGTAAAGACGTTTATTGTTCTGTCTGCGTCTTTCATTTGTTATAAAACAGTACCCAAGGTTGGTGGCTCTCAGGGGGTAGGGAGCCTGGGACGGTCCAAGGACAACGAACTGGCAGCCAGGGGGTTTTAGCAATGCGCTAATTTTGTAAACAAAATGAACCCCCAAAAAATCTTTTTTTTGTGACTGCACCAGTAAGTCATCAAGAATCGATGACTGGGAGAAAGGCTGCAGGAGAGCGATCCCCCTTATTTGTATGGTACAGTAGGACAGATAGGAGAAAGAGGTTGGTTGGCTCTCGACTTACCTCCACCTGTTCAGTAGCACACATGGGAGTGGGTAGTTGAACTGGCTTTGGAGTCCCCGTTTCTCTGCGATAGCATACTCTTGAGGGCATACTTTTTAAATGAACATTTAATTGCAGCTGCATTTGTATACCAAGTGCTTAATTTGTAAAACTGTAGGTGCCTGTGCCCAAATATGTTCTAGCACTTCTGTGACACTTGGGCAGTTCCACACCACTGCTGCCACAACCAGGCCCGGCCTTAGGGTGGGGCGAGCCGGGCGACCGCCCAGGGCGCCACGCCCCCCCAGGGCGCCACTAGTCCCCGCCACGCCAGCTCGGGGAAGTCTTTCAAGGGCTCCCCCGAGCTGGCGTAGAGGGAGAAGACACGGCAGGTGGGCGTATTCAATGACAATTGGGTGCTCAGCACCCGATTGTCACCAAATGTGCCCCTCCTCCGCAGCGCCTTCAACAACAAAAGGCGCCATTAGCCCCCCACTACGCCAGCTCGGGGCAGTCCTTCAAGGGCTCCCCGAGCTGGCATAGTGTCAGAAGGAGTGTCAGGCACCTCATTATTATTAAATGACCCTGCGGTGGAAAAGCTCATCTAATAACAACAGGGTGCTGATGCGCCCTATTCAAATAATTACCACCTCGCCAGAGCGAGGAGGTTTTAAAAAAAGAAAGTGGCACTTCTTGGCCCTGCCCCCTTTTGACCAGGGGCGCGCGGGGGAAGGGGGACACCAATTCGCCCAGGGCGCTGGGACCATCGATGCTGCATCACTTCTCTCCGTACTCGGCGCCCCTGCCCTCATTGTACTTAAAGAGTGTGACCCTTTTCTGCCCTTCTTCTGCTAATTGACAGCGCCAGGCTCCAGTTTAGTATCCCTGGGCAGTCATTGCCAGCAGTTGATTGCAGCATGTGTCTTTATTAACCTGCCAATGTACTGAATATTTCTTTGGGCACACTGTGTGGTGGTATCAGGGCTTACCCGACCTATAACTGAGAATTGGATAACTTATTTCGGGGATTGGTTGCAGCCTATTCTCATGCAAAATTTGAATGCACCAACGATTCAGGCCAATCTTGGGAAGATAGCTCAGGGGCAACGTGCTCGCCTTGAAAGCAAGACGAAGTGGAGCAACCCAAGTTCGATCCCCATGTCCGCGCTTAGAAAACTCTGGGAATTAAGCGCGTTATAAATAATCAATTACAATTACAAGTTGCCTCCCGAGGCAGCCATTACCACCAACCTTTGACTGGAGTAAAATCTCGGACTTCTATTTGGAGATGTCATGAGGTTTTCTAACTCATAATGAGGCAACACATATGTTCCTATTCTTCATTTGGCAAATACTGCATGCAATAACCACTGCTGGTAAAAACATGCAGTATTACAAATGTCGTGTTTTTACCGTTATTCCCAAACTCATAATGAGGGCCTCAGAGGGCCTTGGGCTAAATGGGAAAACCTGTATAGCGAGGGATCCTTGCTGTTCTCGTTTATGTTGTGAGTGGGAAATCCTACAAAAAATACCGCCCTTTGTTGACCTCTGCTTATGTACAAATGTATATGGAGCACAGTTTTAGCTGGAGCTGCCCCACCAAAAAGGATTGTTCTCAATATAACTTGTGTTTATCATTTCTGGGATGCAAACACTTCTACTTTGGATCTATTGAAAGGACAGAAATTCCCCAGCCATTCCCCTCTACCCTCCTCAGGGTTTTGAGCATAAATCTGCTTAAACATAATTAAAATGAATGAAAACAGCGCTTCATGATTCAGCGCTGGTGGTGTTCACGGTCGACAATGATTCATATCACGTAAGGAAGGTGCGCAATTTAACAATGTTATGTTGCAGTGCCTTGATCGATTTGCCCTGGTGGAATTCCCGCCTCCATCCGTTCGACCACAATCCTCACACGTTATGTTCACGTGGTTCCAGGACAGTTTAGCAGAGCAATGATGACGCAGCTCAAAATCCCATTCGTAAAGAGGGTTACACTGTGGCGACTGCAAGCAGAAGAAAAGGATACCTCTTGAACATCGTAAAAGACTTTGAACTGTGAAAAGCAGCTAGGAAATTCAGAATGCCTAGAAGTGTTACAGAGCACAGTACTAAGAGGTGTCAGATGGAAACAAGGCTGAAAGCTGTTCTGCGTTGTCGCCGAGATTTGTAATTTAAGGTGTCTGGTCTCCCGCCGAGCTTGCATCGGTGAAACACAGGTGGTTCTTCTGAAATGAGAATATTTCAGGTTTGGGGTCGCCTGCTGAGCTTCACAGGTGGTTCTTCTGAAACTAAGTTATATAGGGTGTGGGGGTTGACTGCTGAGCTTACAATGGTGAATTATTTAGCTGTTTTTTCTGGCTTGATGGTGTGCAGGGGGCTGGGAGGGGCTCTTTTTCACAAACGTATATTGGCGACTTCGTGTCAGGATTGCTTTTCCTCCCCTGCACCCAAACATTTTGATATTTAAAGTGATTTCTCTTTAGTCATCATTTAACATTTGTGTGCACTGTTCCATATCGTTTTTGATCTTACAATGGTGAAGCCCAGAGGGTTCTGAAATGAGAACATTTCAGGTTTGGGGTCGCCTGCTGAGCTTACATTGGTGGAGCCCTGGTGGGTGTTCTGAAATAAGAAACCGTTTTTCTCATTTGAAAATGTTATTAATTTGAGGCGAATTCTTTATTTTATGCAGCACTCTCGAAAGAAAAGGAATATCTTTCTGCAAAGAAAAATTGAATTGGCTGATAAAATAAATAATTTAACAGGAGTCACACAGGCATAAGAATGAGTTGGGCAGGTGAGCGCAAGATTTGTTTGCCTGAATCCCTTGACTCTCCAAAGACCATCAGAGTTTTGCAGTTGCCCCCATCCCAGTGAAACCTCCTCCCCGTAAATCTACCCCTCTGCAATTTAATGCATGCAGCGGCTCCAATCTCCTTCTCAAAGGCAACTGCCCCCAACAATAGAAATCGCAAAGGGACTACTTGTCTTAACGATTTCGATTGCAAACCATCGTGGTTTGCAATTTTTTGTGGTAGGAGGATCTGGTGTTCAAAGGAGCGTAAGGGATGAATGTTTCCCATGCCCAGGTTTGGGCATGGCACGTGGCCAGCAGGTTGATTTCGGTGGGGGCAGCGTGTGCCTCAGGCGATTTAATGGCCCAGTGAAGGTTCGGGGACAGTCAACGGGTGGATCCCTGTTGGTTTGGTCCCAAGCCTTTGCTGCAACAGTAGCCCGGCCAGGCAACGTAGCGGATTAGGGCCTACAGGCTCTCTGATGCTCAGAGCAGGCGGATGGGGCAGACCAGTGTGGAGGTGTGCAGTGGCTATTGAGCCATGGGGAGTAGGTGGACCACAGTGGACACTGAAGAGGGAGGAGGAGGAGTCGGGATGGAGTAAGGCAGAGAAGGGACCTTCCAGTGCTTCGCCCAGCGTGACAGTGTCTGGCAGCGCAGCCTAAAGGTCATGGTCAGTTGAGTTTCTATAGTGCTTATTACTGGTGCTTTGGGTGGTGCTGCACAGTGGGGCAGTTCACTCTGGGTTTGGGCGAGGGCAGCCAACATGGACAAAAAAAATATTATTGGAAGAAAGAGGGCAAAGTATCTTCTTTGGCCTCAGCCCTTCTAAGGTGTGTGTCTTATCTACGTCAGATATGGGTTGTGGGGTACCCTATGGCTTGTGTTCAGGTTCAGGGGTGTGTAGTGGAGTGGCGGGTCCTGGTAGAATTAAGTGTAGGGACAGCCACTTGACACATGGCTCGGTGGTGAGGTGGGTCACCAGGGACTAGCTGGGTATTTCTTTCTAGTGGCTGTGGGGCTTAGTGCAGGAAGCATTGTCATGTCTGGGGGTGCTGTGGGCCCAGAAGTCCTTATGGACACCCTGCAGCTGATTAGCAGGATGAGGCATGCAGTTAGGGCAAGTGGTGGCAGGAATTGCAGCAGAAGAGGGGCAAGAGGAGAGAGGGGGAGGCCACAGAGGAGGGCAAACTAGGGTGGATTCCTTGCTGCAGTCGAGACATGCATTCCATGTGCAGGGGTGGGTTGTTAGGGAGAAGGAAGGGGCAAAGAGGAGCAGAGTGAGCAGATGAGACATTACTAGGAGGCCAATCAGGGAAAAGGGGTTAAAAGTGGTGCAGGTGCAGGTAAGGGACCCACAGGAGGATTAGGTGTGGGGGAGGATGCTTCCAGTGTGGGTGTTATGGTTTAGCTGGCTGGGCCATCGGGGGTGAAGAGAAGGTCCCTGGAATGCCCCTGTGGACTCCTATAAGCATGACAGCCTGATGAGTCAGAAATGCAAGATGCCAGTTAGTGTTTGGCCAGCCCCCCAGCAGGGCCAGTGACATCTCCATATGCAAACAGATACTCTCTCAGATAACCACTAAAACCTTATCCAGTTGACGTCTTCATGGATACATGTGCCCCCACACTGATCATGGATACAGGTGCCTCAACTCGATTTATGACAAATATCCAGCTGTGCTGATATCTTTAGAAACACCACAACATAGTAACATTAGCCACAATGCAAACTCGCATCCCTGCACGAAGTTACATGGACACACACGTGCACACAGGAAAAACATGTTTACACAGTTCTTTAGCTAGAGGACAGATATATATACTGTCAAAAGCCTTTCATTCTCACTAGCAAAACACAGAAATACAGAAATGCAAGAAAACAAGAGATGCAGAGCATAGCTTGCAGCCGCTTATTGCAACTAACCATATGGTGCTACAGGGTCATATAAGGAACCTGGAATAACCAAGTACCACTAACCCATAAGGAACATAATACAAAATGGACATACGAAAATTATAGCATAACTATACTAGAATCACATGAAGCCACAGGCCTCATACTGAGGGACGAAGGAAAACAGATTTTGCAGCATACTGTCCAGGGCTGGTGTTCACAGCCAAGGTCAGAGATGAGCAAAACATTCCTGGCTCCAGGGACAAGGAGCCACCTGTGAAATAGCAGACTAAATACACACTAATTGCAGACAGAAAAGCTCTGTTTTGCGGTCTTCACCCACGTGATCCGGCTGAGCCGAACAATTACCATTTACCCATCGTTGGAAGAGGAGCAGTTCCCAGCGAAGTAGACAAGAAATGATACATGTATTGTTTTACAATGTTGTAACCTGCAGGTACTCTCTAAGGCAATGTGGTTGTACCAGTAGCAACAATGGGGACACATAGTCTTTCTCATCACCTTGAGAAGGTACACAGAGCGCTGAGAACAGAGCTGGGTCCCAGGACTGAGGAGACCCGCTCTAGCTAATCAGCCAATACAAATTCAGGGGTGGATGGCAAAGGCCAAGGGCCAATGGTAATCCTGTGACCCTGCAACAGAGTAATTGATTGTTTTTGGGGAAGGCACATGCAAAGCCACCTAACATGCAAGATGCTGTCAGATACCTCTGTAGGTTCTGTCTATAAGTACTACCACCCCAGTCACCCATTAGTGTAAGCTCTTAGATTTTTGGGGAAGAGCTCCAACTTGTAATGACACATGTCCTCAAAAGTTCCTAACACGGCCTCATGCTTCCTGTATGATCCCTGTCTGTTATGGAAAATAAAGGACAGTTCCAACTTGCCCTTGGCTGAGTCCTCCATCTGTGTACCGGGGGAGGGTTTGTTGGGCCCTGGGTACTCCGCCAAATGGTGATTGTGTAGCACGACCCCGGTCCTCTGATATACCTATACAAATTGGTAGCAGAGGATGGTTCACTACGCCCGTTCGGCATAGAGCTGCCTCTTCAGTCGCAGCGCCTGGAGGTCTGTGAGGTGCCCCACGGAACGTAAGACCACACAGGAGTGCACCCCGTGCCGAGGTCATCAGGAATTGTTTTTGAAAATATCCTGCCTGCGGTCCGTGGGGAGCCTAGCAGACCAGAAGGGCAGTGTGGCAGTTTTGGGGCGAGCCGGTGGATTAGCAGCGTCAGTGGATTACAGAGTGTAAGTATTGACTCAGCCACACTGCAATTGGGGGGGGGGGGTAAAGAAATATTTGGTGCAGGGTGGTGATGAGTAGTGTTGAGTAGGGAGGAGGGTTCATGGGGTGGGGGATGCGCAGCATGGCTTCAGAGGAAGAGGGGGGCCACCAAGGGGTTGAAGTTATGGGCATCAAATGCAACAAACCCAAGGGGGATTTTTGGGAGGGTGTCGTGGGTAGGAGCATCAAATGTAGTGGGGCCCAGAAGGGTTCTCTGGAGGGTATCAGAGGCAAATAATAGAACCACCCCAGTGCTGGGTGTGTGAACAGATAGGACATATCTCTAGGGTATGTAGAAGCAGAGGGGGATATCGCAGAATAGGGGAATGCCATGCCAGCCGACATATCTAGGAGATCAGAATGAGTACTATGCCCCGGAACAGACGCAACACCAAGGACAGGTACCACACTCATACCTGCAGACAACCCAGCTCATGATACAGACACCACAAATGCAGGCACCAGCACAACAGTATTCACAGGCACCACAGATACAGCAGATGTAGAATAACACGCACCCATCATACACGGCACAGCAGAACAGCGGGACACTGGCACACATGGACTCCATGGCAATGACTCCCATTAGGAAACTAGGGGGGTCACTGTGGTGGGAGGCAACCCATTTGTAGGAAATGGAATGCCTTTATACCCTCAATAGGACAGCCCACAGTCGGATCTGATGTGTTCCATCCTATCTATTAGACCCAATTTGGCGGATGAACCACACATATGGGTTACGATAGATGACAAAACGGTCTCCTTTTTTGTAGACACAGGGGCGACTAGATCCTGAATCCTGGAGGAGAAGTATAGAATGTCTGATGATGCCATGAATGTTCATGGATTTTTCTGGGGCGACGGACTTGGTTCCATTTGCTGATGATATTGCACTTTCTATAGGAGAGCACAACCTAGCTCTAACCTTACTGTACTCCCGACAGGCACCAGTAAACATAATGGGGAGGGACATCATGAGCAAAGTAAGATGACATCTCATTCACTGACAAGGGATACTGTGTTGCACATCTGGAATACACCTTCTAAACATGAGGAACATTATTCAAGCTTATTGTGGAAGGTACAGAGGGGGTGCCAGCAGATTAGGAACTACATTGATATGGGACTGAAATAATAATAGGATAGCTCCCAGGTATTGAAGGAAAAATGTGGCACCTTCCAAATTAGTACATGTTCAGGCCAGAACTTCCATTAGAAGAGAAGGAAGGGACGATGGTACCACTAGAATTAGAAGCAGTAATAGTGGTGGACGGCTGGATAGCAGAACATGGGACAGATGATACAGGGTGAGCATGGTGATCAGTGATAGCTGTGACCAAAGGGTACAGATTGACTACTGGTACAGATGAAGAACTGTTCAAACACAATAGATCAGATCACGAGGTAGTGTTTGAAATTAGCATCACATACTGGATGAAAATACATTATACAGAGATACCACAGAGAATGACAATGATGTTACACGAAGAGACAACATTTCTCGAGGAAGACTTGGCAAAGGTCCCCAACATCTTATGGGCCACAAGTCCCTATGATGTGGGGCTTCTGAAAGGGATGCGAGCAGTGAAAATAAAACTGAAGCCAGGAGCCATTTTACCACAAGCTAAGCAAAACTCCCTATCGAGGGAGGCAGACAAGGGCATTTATGAGACAATTGCAGCACTAGTGAAGCAAGGCATCCTGATACCATCAGAATCACTGTGCAACACGGTGGTGTACCCTGTCAAAAAGACAATGGGGTCATGGCGTTTCATGCAGGACTTGTGGCATCTGAACCATGCTGTTGAAGCAGAATTTCCTTTAGTTCCATATCCAGCGACAATTTTGTGTAGCATTTCCACGGAAGCTACCTACTCACAGTCATAGATTTGAAGAATGCTTTCTTCTCTGTACCACTACACCCAGACTCACAAGACTTAACTTTCTTTCTAAATAGAAATAAGAAGTGGAAGCTTACTAGACTTTCTCAAGGGTACTGCCAATCACCTTCCATATTCATCAGGATCCTTCAAATGGACTTAGGAAATGTACAATTAGAGAACACTGTTATACAGTACGTAGATGACACATGGATTTGCAGCAAGATACAGTGTTGAGATGACTCTGTGCATATGTTGACTGTACTAACAGATAAGGGGTACAAGGGAGACAAGGCTAAATTACAATATTGCCAGAAAGAAGTGTTGTATATTGAGAAAATGATATCTCAAGATGGGTGAAAAGTGACACCAGAAAGAGCAGAGGCGATACGCAAGAGAGCAAAGCCCACAAACATTAGACAAATGCAGCAGTTTCTAGGACTATGTAATTATTGCAGAGCGTGGGTATTTGACTACAGCACTTACACTAGGCCCTTATTAAGTGCACTGAAGGAAGCACAAAGAGGGGAGGGTACATTACAATGGACAAAAGAAATGACTGAGGCATTTGACGAGCTGAAAGAAGCAATATGCACAGCTCCAGTGTTACGGATCCCAGACTATCAAAGTGAATTCTTCTTATTCTTGCACTCCAATGGAATCATTATGACTGCAGTACTCACATAAAAGACAATCATGGGGCACAAACCTCTAGCATATTACAGTGGGAGGTTAGACTCAGTGATGGGAGGACACTATCCATGCGAACAGGCATTGGCTGCTTCCGCATTCACAGGAGACAGATCAGCGAGTATTATCATAGGATGCAGCACCGCACTTTTTGTGGAGCATGCTCTCTATCCAATACTGGAAGGACCCAAAAGTACATTGACAATACAGAGAGCTTCAGTGTACAAGGTGTTACTGACAAACTCAGCTTTCAAAATTGTGAGATGCCGACTTGTCAATCCAGCGATGTTCCTCGCTGAACCTGTAAAGGAGGGTGACTATGTGCATGACTGCACAGCCTGCACGGCCAACATTGAACAATTCAGCAACACCCCAAAGGTACAGGAGAACGCAATTGACCAAACAACTGGGGAAAGACATACTGGGACAGCAGAAGTGAAATTAAAAGAGGGCGGGATGAGCAAGGTGGTGACAAGTGCACGTCTGCCGTCACATTTAGCTGCACAAGCAGCAGAATTAATAGCTTTAATATTGGCACTGGAGCACAGCAAAGGCAAGAAAGTAACAGTGTATTCAGATTCGACCTATGTGACATCCAGAGTGCATTCTGGGCTGTCTTGGCTGATGAGGGGCTTCTGATGTGCTGATGGGTCAGTGGTACAGCAGGCATTGCTATTGGGCAGATTAATAGAGGCACTCCAGTACCCACTGTGCATGGCAGTGGTGAAGTGCCAAGCCCACATAAAAGGTGAGGACCCCATATTTAGAGGCAATGAGGCAGTGCACATGGAAGCAAAACATGGCACCTATTTTGGGGACATTTTAGAAATGGATGCTTCATCCCCAGTGTGCATCTATGTGCGAACAATTATATTACAAGAAGGATATAGGACCTTACCAGTGACAGAGTTTATGAAATTGTAATTGTGGAGCTGATCCCAGAGAAGAGCATTTATTATGGATAAAAAGGGGATGTACAGTGTCTCCGACAGAAGCCTTATGGTGACAAAATAACACAGGAAATGTGGTAATGCCATTCTTATTATTGCACACTGCACTGACACTTACACCATCCTACCCATATGGGGAAGGAGGTGCTTGCTGCTCAAATTGGAGAAGATTGTCTCTGTCCTAATTTGGAGGAACGCTTGGCTGAATTCATGATTAATTGTCTAGTTTGTAAACAATTTACAGCAGGTCATACAATAAGGGTAGTGAGAGGAGCCATACCTCACCAAATGGGTTCATTCGAACACCTTTACATTGACTATATTGACATGCTCCAAGTATGCCAGAGCTACCGCTTCATGACAGTGGTTGTGTGCCCATTTTCCTGATGGATCGAAGCTGGTTCCTGTTCCCATCCTGATGCCATTAGAGTGACAAACTTCCTGATTTCAGAAACCTTCCCACAATGTGGCGTGTGTGAGGACCTGCGGTATGACAATGGTCCTCACTTCAACAATGAGATGTTCCACCACATCACAACCTTGTTGGGTACACAACACAAATTCTCTTGTGCCTATCACCCGCAAGCAAATGGGGGGTGTGAGCACCTCAACAGGCTGCTCAAAGAAGACATCGCCAAAATTAAAAAGACCCATAATTGAAGCTGGCTGCACTGTCTTCCATCAGCATTATTCGTATTGCACAATAAACCAGGGTCCAACCATCATTTAACCCGACATGACGTGGTGACAGGACAGTGCTTGAGACTTCCCCTGGCTCATCCCACTAGGGCTTTAAAAGATGCAGAGAAAATGTCTGATGTATTGGGTCAGGAGATATACAAGTAAACTGCTTCCTTGATGGCTAGTGCCTCTTTTATTTCTTGTCAACTGCAGAGACAACGGAAGAGGCCTGAAGCAAGAGAAGAAGACAATGACCCGGAAGAAAAAAAGGAACTTTTGAAGAAAACAAGGAACTTTTGAAGCAACCACAGCTGCATCCTGGTGATGAGGTGTTATTAAGAGACTTCACCAGGTGGATAAACCGCCTTTTACAGGACCATATACAGTAGAAAAAGTAATTGATTGAGCAGTAAAGCTACAAGGGAAGACGCCCGAAACTACCTGGGGGACATCAAGCCCTGCAAAGCAATGGCCTCTCCTAGCACCAACAACGAAAGGGCCTACGATCCACAAGCAGAAGAACAAAACAATTGCCTCGAAGCATCATAACCCAGCGGAGGCCAACCTATGATTACTCGCTCCAGAGCAAGAGAGATAGTGAAAGGACTTCCTACACATCCAGAGTGAGGGCACATTGTCTGTTTATTATTTTTCTTTCTGCACACTGACAGCATTCATTGTGAAAGTGCGTCTGTTATTATTGCATTGTCTCATGATTCCACTTGCTCCTCATCCCAGAACCTTCCAAGGCCAATTTGTCCAATTTGTAAGGAGATCCAACAGCGCAAGAAGGCGCATCTTAATGTTTTTATAGCTTATTTGGCCCAGGTATACCCACACCTAGAGATAGGAAACCCTTCTGTGCTTGCAGTACTTTGTGATTCTAGAATATGCATAGTTTTGGAACAACTAATCCTTCTTGCAATGACCCAACAATTATTGGAAACTAGACCAGGCTATACAATAAATAACTGACGGGCCACAGAAAGGAGAGACAAAAACAATAAAACTGAAAGATTGACCATGTCCTAAGAAGGGACCCAAGGGAATAGGAGGAGAACCAGGATGCTGGGAACAACCACATATGCCTGTGTAAGGCCAGTTATACACAGCTGAAGGATGGAAGGAGGGAGTAGTAGGTAGCAAAGCACACACGCACAAGTTCCAGTAAACACAGTACAAGAAGAAAACGGTAAATGCCTGAAAGAATGGGATGCAAGTGCAAAGTTACTGACCTGTGTGGAGAATGAAGCTGGACCAATGCCCATAATACCACTGAAAAAAGCAGCAATATGTTTCCATAATGATGGTGCAGTAAAGTCTGGAGACAACAAAGGGTGCAAGCACACAGAAAAGCATCCAAGCATGAAGGTAGGAACGGCATTATTAATGGATCATTATTGGGCTTGCGGATCTAAGGCATATGAGAAGCTGCCACCCAGCAGGGGAGGAGTATGCTCACTAGTGCATATCAAAACAGAAGACTTCCCTAAGATGGACAATGCAAGAAGAAAGAAGAGGTCAGTGGAAGTGAGTTCAGTGAAGAGAGAGAACTACTTCTCGTCAGCATTGGAAGCATCTCTGGATGACATGCCACCTGAACACCAATTGTTCAGTAGAACAGAGATGTTCTTCATGTCAGTAGTTCCTGCTGTACAGACACACACACATGCAAAATTGCTCTACATTATTGAGCTGATGCAGACAATAATCTCATCTGGCATCAACGTGATAAAAGAAAAGCTCCCAGCAGAGAGGTTGATGGCCATCCAGAACTGATATGTTCTAGACTTCTCACAGCAATGGAAGGAGGAGTTTGTATCAAAATCGGCTCTTCTTGCTGTACATTTGTGCCCACAAACGATGAAGCAAATGGCACACTCACAGAAGCAGTTACCAGATTATCAAAAATGCGTGCCAAGATGGAGGAGGAAGCCAAAGGTACCGGCAAAGATCAAAGCTGGCTGTCATATATATTTTGGATGAATGGAAGATGGACTAAAAGTATTTCTAGGAGCACTAGCATTGGTACTAGTAGCACTATGTGTGATTAATATATGCATCATGCAATACCGCAAGACAACAGAGAAGATAATAGGAATTAAAGTGTTAGTAGATACAAATGTTGAAAGAGAGAAGATGGTAGAGGAAATAAGTAAAATAAGGACGCAGATAAAGGAGTGCCCATTGTTCCCGACCAAGATGATAACATTCGATGATCCCATGGACAATAGGAAATACCGGGCAAAATGGGTATGGTGCAACCCTGAAGGAGAATGCAGATACATGACATGGAGTATGGATGACCATGCAAATTACTATGGCCATCTTGGAGGAATAACAAATATATGGCTAACAAAAGAGACAATGACTAGGTTTGGTGGAGTGGGTGACAAGTAGACCAGAGGGGGGACTGAAGAGAGGGTCCCTGGAATGCTCCTCTGGACCGTTATAAGCATGACAGCCCAAAGAGTCAGAAATACAAGATGCCAGTCACTGTTTAGCCAGCCCCCAGGAGGGCCACTGACATCTAGATATGTGAACAGAAATTCTGTCAACCAATCGAACCTTATCCAGCTGACATCTTCATGGATATAGGTGCACCAACGCTGATCATGGATACAGGTGCCTCAACACTGGGCCTGGTCGGCTAAGGACAAATATCCAACTGTGCTGAATCGCATCCCTGTGCGAAGTTACAGGGACACACACATACACAGACATGAAGAACATGCTTACACAGTTATGTAGATAGAGGACAGATACACATATATATATATACTGTCAAATGTTTTTCATTCTCACTAGCAAAGCAAAACGCAGAAACGCAGAAATACAAGAAAACAAGAGATGTAGAGAAAAGCTTGCAGCCGCTTATTGTAACTAACCATTTGGAACTAAAGGGTCCTATATGGAACCTGGAAGAACCAAGTACCACTAACCCATAAGGACCATAATACAATATGGACATAAAGAAATCATAGCATAACTATAGTAGAATTACATGAAGCCACAGGCCTCACACTGAGGGACAAATGAGAATAGATTTTACAGCACACTGTCCAGGGCTGGTGCTCGCAGCCAAGGTCAGAGATGAGCAGAACATTCCTGGCTCCAGGGACAGAAATACCAGAATAAATCCTCACTAATTGCATACAGAAAAGATCAATTTTGCGGTCTTCACCCACGTGATCCGGACGAGCCGAACAATGGCCATTTACTCACGGTGGGAAGAGGAGCAGTTCCCAGCGAAGCAGACAAGAAAGGATACATGCATTGTTTTACAACAATGGAAGCTGCAGGTACTCTCTAAGGCAAAGTGGTTATACCAGTAGCAACAATGGGGACACACAGTCTTTCTCATCACCTTGAGAAGGTGCATAGCGCGCTGAGAACAGAGCTGGGTCCCAGGCCTGAGGAGACCCACTCCAGTCAATCAGAGAACACAAATCCATCGGTGGACGGCAAAGGGCAAGGGCCAATGGTAATCCTGCAACCCTGCAACAATGTAATAGATAGTTTTTGTGGAAGGTTCAGGCAAAGCCACCTGACATGCAAGTGTCAGTCATATCACCTCTATAGGTGCCATCTATACCACCTCAGTCACCCAAAAGTGTAAGCTCTTAGGTTTTTGGGGAAGCGCCCCAATTTGTGATGACACATGCCCTCAAAAGTTCCTGACACAGGCTCAGGAGCTGTGATTGCTGGATATATCTTGTTTCCTCTATGATCCCTGTCTGTTATGGAAAATAAAGGACAGTTCTAACTTGCCCATGGCTGAGTCCTCCGTCTGTGCACCGGGGGAGGGTTTGTTGGGCCCTGGGTAATCTGCCGAATGGTGATTGTGTAGTGTGAACCCCGGTCCTCTGGTATACCCATACATGGGTTAAGGGCAGGATAAAAGAGGGCATTGGCAGACCAAGGAGCGGTGGATGCAGTGCGGTAGGGGGCTAAGGGTTCAGGCAGTCCAGCACACAGCGGAAGAGCAGTGAAGGGGGTCCAGAACAGCCTATGGTGAGTTTGGCGAGAGGTTGGAGAGAGGGCAAGACACTCTCACCCAATTTTGGCACACAGGGTGACAGTGACAGCTCCTCTGAAGATGGCCACAGAGTGGCAAAGAAGGTCCAGAACATCCCAAGGTAGTTTGGAGAGAAGCATGGGAGAGGGCAGGAGGTCCCAGGCCAGCTGGGGCATCAGCAGGGAAGTGGCTAGGGTGCCTTTCCGAAAGATGGTGGCTACAAGCATGGAATCCATCCACTGGGAGAATTGGAGCAACCTGGGACCAGCAGAATGGGGAGTTGAGAATGGTTCAAAGTACGACTGGAGGAAAAGGCTGAAGAGGTTGTGTTGGACTGTGGAGAAGTGTGTGGAAATGATTGGTTGGGGGTTTAAGATGGAGAGATTGGGGAATTAAGAGAAATAGCAGTTGGTGGAGGTCATATAGGGAAGGATGAAGTAAGGCCTTGGTGTAGGGATATTGGAGGCAATAGAGAATAAGGGTGAAAAAGGACACAGAGGGTGTTCTGCAAAGTTGCTTGGCAGAATTTGTTTCATCCTGCAGCAGGAGCCCCATAGATGTTGGGGAGGAGCGTGAGAGGTGCAGGACCTGGCAGGATGGCATGTGCATCAACTACAGCACAGTTGCCGAGAGGTGAACAGTGGAAAGAATGGTCCTTGACGTAGCAACATGCAATGGGTGGTGGAATATAACAGCGGATTAGAGAATTTAGGAGCGGTACGGCAAAGTATTCCGGATGCATTAAATTCCTTGTTGCTCTGGAATGCTGGTGTAACGGGCCCTGATGTCCATCATCACTAAAATGTCCTCATCTGGATTGAATAGTTCATCCTCAAAGCATTGGATTACAGACATAGATCCTCATTACGGTAACCCGCCGGTGCTGCATCCGATATCTCTGTGTTACCGGGATATTATGGGTGCCAGCAATGGGGTAAATTCCAATTCCATGGAGTCTAATATGACTCCATGGAATGAGCTTGCCCCTATCACCGGCACTGGTAGTGCCAGTGCCGGTGATAGGGGAAATTCCTTGCTGATAGGGGCCTTAACTACTGTCAGGTCAGACCTGCCGGTACTTCACTGCCCCTACCGGCCAAGTTGGAGTGTGCCGGTCTGGGGAAAATGTTAGATTCGGTATTACCATCTGTTTGACCAGCAGTTGTCCTAGACCGGCACACTTATTGAGAGGGCCATGGTGTTTCTGAGGTACAATTCATGCTGACTGCTCACTGATTTCAAGAACAACATATCTATGAATTTGCATATCAGTTCAAGGATCGAACTGCATCTGACACTATTGGTCTCCCTGGTGGGCGTGCCTGATCTTGTGAATCTTTGCCAAAAAATGACTTGAGTCTGATGTTGTGGAAAAACTGGCGATATTGTACTCTTCAAGCGAGACCAATACCAAAGAATGGTGCTGGAACTCCTAGAACACATTGAGAGTTATGTTAAATTGGATCATGACGTAGCACCAAGCATTAAACAAGAAATATTGGAAGTAACATCCTTTGGAGCATAACGAAATTGGATCAGTCAAAAGGAATTTGCATTCCTAAACCATTCCTGGGTAAAACATTGAGTGTCAATTTCTTTATTTTCTAGGGAATGTCCATGTGCAGGGTCAGTTTGATTAGTCTGTCCTGAAGAAGGCAACTATTGAAAAACTTTGCCAAAACGTCTCAGCACAAAGAGGAGAAGAGAAGCAGCACCCAGTTCTAAATATATTTAATGGAGACATAGGCTGTCAGACCCTGACGAGATGAGGTAACAATTTATAAACTTACATAGAGGGTTTGGTCATCTAGACATCTGAAATGTGTTTGTTTCACAATTGCACCATATTGGGGTACGCTGAAGCACTTTGATGCATACAGAATTGATCAGTTAGTGCAAGGTGGTGGAAAGTGAAAAGACACACCTCAACTTCCAATGAAATATTTTGACAAATTATATTTAGCACTAGTCTTTGATGTATTCACGTTATTAGTTGGGATATGTATGTTTTATGTTTACATTTAGGAACAAGTATTATCTTGTCTTATTCCTTTCTCAGTGCTAAGCACGAGTCCCCTTGTCCATTCACGTCAAGCTGATGTTTTAAAACGTAGCTGGCGTAGAGTGGAAAGGGGCAAAATGCTGGCTCTGTTTGAGGATAAGTGCTGCCAAGGTGGATATTATGAAAGGTGGCTGATCAGGTGACCCCTCTGAAATCTATTCACCCACGGACTAATCCTTCTCAACCTTGGTTTTTGGAGGTGCTCCAGGGAGCAAGCCTAGAACTAAAGCAGGCTGAACGTAAATGGTGCCTGTTTTATGGTACTGCTGAGAAATTGATTGTTTGTTCTTTATCTAGGCGTTATCATGTCGCAATTCATTGTGCTAAGCAGGGCTTTTTCACTTCAAGGTTTGAGACAGCTGTGAATCAATCTAGAGAACTATTTGCTGTGGTGAGATATGTGTGCTCCTCGGCACGTTTTGCGCCAATAGTAACTCCTACTTATGTGACTCATTGGCTGATTTATTTTCTACTAAAGTCACCAACATAAGTAATTCCATTCGATTGAGTACCCAAACCCCTACCAATCTAATTCTGACTGACACTACAGCCGCAGTTTTAACATGGTCTTTTATTCCAGAGTTTCCTACGGAGACAGTCCTTAGGGGAGTCTATCAGCTTAAATCAAGCGCTCTGTCTGGTCCGGTCCCATTATGTGTTCTCAAGGGAATTTTATGCCTGGTATGATTGACTGGGTTACTCAGGCAGTTCATGTCTCATGTCAGTCTGTCTGCATTCATATGGAACTGAAGCATGCCATTGTCGTTCCCCCTTTGAACTCGATGTAACAGTTCTGGACAACCTTCGTCCTATTTCTCTTCTTCCTTTCTTCAAATTGTTGGAGATACTGGTGTCTCCTCTTTTTTATTCATTTTTGGAATCTTATTCTGTTCTCAACCCCTTTCAGTCTGGATTCCGGCCGGGACGTGGTATAGAGTGTGTCTTGGTTGCCGTTGTGTATGATCTGGCCAGGCTGGTAGATTGCAGAGGACTGGGTGCCCTGATATTATTAGATCTTTTGGCAGTCTTCCACACTGTCAACTACTCCTTCCTGCTTTCCCCTTTGCCCTTGATTGGCAACTCTGGTCCTGTCATGGCCTGGTTTACATTGTTCCTAACTGATAGGGGTCAATCACTGTCTCTGTCACCTTTCCTGTCTTCGGATCACTCACTTTCATGTGAAGTTCCTCAGGGCTCTGCCCTGTCTCCAATGTTGTTAAGCATTTATGCTCAGCTATTGGTCGCTCTCATTCGATCCTGCGGCTATGGGTGCCACTCATATGCTGACGACACCCATATCCTGGTCCATCTAGAACTTGACCGGGCTGAGGTGTTGTCTCGTTTGTGTGAGCGCCTGGAGGCCGTGAGGGGATGGATGGATGACAATTGGTTGAAGCTAAATTAAGACAAGATGGAGGTCCTGGTGGTGAGTTCTTCTGTTGATCCCCGTTCCTGGGTTCCTTCTTTCTGGACATCTGTGCTTGGTGCTCCTCCTACTCCTGTGTCGGTTGTTAAAAATCTGGAAGTCCATTTCTCCTCGTCACTGTGAATGGTTCACCTCTTGCTTAAGACACTGTGCAAGGTTCTACCTTTTGTCCTAGCTCATTTGTATCCGGCAGTGGTTGCCTCTTTGGTGACCAGCCTCCTGGGCTATTGTAACAACCTGTTTTTGGCCCAGTCTCTTCGCATGATATACGGGCTGCAGCTTTTACAGAACCTTGCTGCTCGGGTGGCCAACTCCACTCCTTATGGGTCACTCATCAGCCTGGTACTTTGTTCTCTCCATTGGCTTCCTGCAGAAAAAAGGATTAAGTTCAAATCCCTTTTGTTTGGTACACCAGGGGTATTATCACCAGGGAGCCAATTTTCTCAAGATACGTTTAGACCATATGTACCAGGGCGCTCTCTCCGTTCTAATGGCACCTGCCTTGTGGTCATTCCTACATTTTGCTTATGCAGTGTCTGGGCCTGCACTTTTTCTGTTGCAGCCCTCAAATAATGGAATGAGCTGCCGGTTGCGCAGAGGCGCACTGTGAACTATCTGCAATTTCGACGCCTGTTGAAAACCTTGCTATTTTAATGCCTGTATCATCTAGCCTGCTCTTCTAGTCCTCGCGCCAAGATGCCTTCTGGTGAACGTGTGTGTAAGTGTAATTAACATAACATAACATGGATGTGCACGGGATCAGGCTATAGGAAAAAAGGATAAAAGAAAATGATGATCGAATAAAATGATGTATATGAAAAAGGATTTGTTTTGAAAAAGACAATATTAATTTAATTAATTTAACATATACAAATTGGTCAAAGACTGCCAAAATAAAATTGCATTTATATGTTAATATATATATAAACAACAAACCATGAGTCCAAAGTAAGTCTGTTGGAAGAATTTATTGGTGCAATATTCTGAGCTCCCCAGATTCCAAAAGTAGGGGCAAACCTTTCATTAATTATACTCAATGCTTCATGGACATACATAGAAAGGGGGGATAGCTTATAAGGGCAGGGCACCAGAGTTGAGATTGTGGGCAAGGGCCTATACGCCAGTTAAGATTGACCTGTTTCTGAGGAATCTGGATTTCTGTCTAGACACAGAGAGTGTAAAGGTTCTGGGGGAAGAGTATAATGTTGGTTTTATATTCTGATGCCGTGGTCCCAAGGTGAGAAGATGGGCAGAGAATTTGTGGTCAGCTAAGGAGAGGCCAGATGTGGTGGTGTTGAAGTTTGGAAAGGAGGTTGTGGAAGGGAAAGTGGCGGGCCCCTTTGAAGATTGACCATGGCAGAAGTGGACTTAGTGGTATGTCCACTGATGATGGTTGTTGTGTTGTGGGGGGACACACGGGCCTCCGGTGGCCCACACACGCGCCCAACATGCACACACGCACACACACAGGAACGGAGACACGGGACGCGCTGTTGCTGCTTGCGCGTCCCGGCGGCAACTGCCGTCGTACGCAGTTTATTTAACCCTGCACATGCGCGGGCCCGAAACGAGGCTCGCGCAAGTGCGAACAGACTAACTGGGACGTCACATCCCTTTTTTTCTTTAACGAGAAACAGTATAACACTAGGGGTGCACAGGCTCCCCTGAACAGGTAAACATGAACACTTTTCTCACCAATTGGGAGCGGCCTCTCTTGCTGCAGGCTCAGTCCCCTGAGTCCAGGACGTAGCCCTTGAGACGAACGGGTGGCTTGCGATCCCGTCAGACAGGATACCGGGGCGGGACCGTCGGCAGGGGTCGGTCACCCTCTCCAGCGGGAGTGCTCTCACTCGATGGCACATCCTCGTGCGCTCGGGGTTTCCTTTCAGGACCTCCAGTCTCACCCGGGGTCTGGGCTCCCTCCGGCATGTCCACTTTCTTGAAGAAAGAACGGTTGCGGGTGACGGTGCCCCGCTCACATGCTGCCGTCACCATGGTCCATTTGACATGCGTTACTTTCCAGGGGCGAGGTTCAAAAGGTAGAGACAATTTGCCTTCCGGGTGCCGATTGCGAACCAGCACCAAATCTCCAACTTGCATTTCCATTTCTCGCAAACCCCTCCTCTCGCTTTCCTTCTGGTTGCGCGAATCTCGTTCCTCCTGATCTTTCACGTCGTCGATGACCCCGGGTCCTCTGCCCTCCATTTCTGGCAACATTCCCCTCGGGCACCGCCCAAACAGTGCCTCTGCGGGAGCAACCCCAGTGGACTGGTGGGGCGTTGCTCGATACTCCCTCAGGAATTCCACGAGCTTCGTCCGCAGATTTTCACCCCCATTGGCTGAAATCCTCAGTACCTTGTTGAGTGTCCGCATCATTCTTTCGGCCTCTCCATTAGCTCGTGGCCATAGTGGAGACACGCGGCGGTGATGTATCCCCCTTTCTCGGAGAAAATTAGCAAACTGGCTGCCAGTAAATGGGGGTCCATTGTCAGAACACAGTATGTCCGGGAAGCCATGCGTCGCAAACATTTTGTCCAACGCTCTGGTGGTGAACTCCGTGGCCGTCGACTCCACCACCTCGACCTCCGGGTACCTCGACCACTGGTCTACGGCCACCAGAAAATACATGCCTCGACCCGTCGAGCCAAAGTCCACATGCACCGTCCCCCAAGGCTTCGTGCTGTGCTCCATGGAGCATATTGGCGGGGCCTTGTCTCCCGGGGTTGCCGCTTGGCAGGACAGGCATCTTCTCACAAAATTTTCAACCTCACCGTCCAACTCTGGAAACCAGACCTTGGGCCTCAACCTCGCCTTGGTTTTGACGACCCCTTGATGACCAATGTGCGCCAGTTCCAACACCCTTTTTCTTAGCGCCTGTGGTATGACAATTTGTTGCCCTCTGAGGAGGAGTCCATCATCAGAGATAGATAGCTCATCTCTCACTCACCAGAGCGCTTGCAGGTCCCTCCGTGCCTCCTCGTGGCGCCGTGAGTTATTGCGCAGCACTTCCCTCCAATCTCCGCTCCTCACCGCGGCTTTGATGATGGCGAAGACCTCATCCTTGGAGGATTCCGTCGCTATGGCCAGTCTTGAGAGAGCCATTGGCAGTGCCCTTTCCACCACCTGACAGAGCAAACCTTTGCAGTCCTCTTCACCGCTCTCTGCTTCCGTATTCTCCTTGTTGGGTTTTCGCGACAGATAGTCCGCCGGGTTGTTGCTTCCCGGTCTGTATATTAGCCACACCCCGTACTCCATGAGGGCCAACATCCACCTCTCTATTCTCGGCGGTGGGTTTGACGAAACTCCCGCCAACATAGGCAATAGCGGTTTGTGGTCTGTCACTACCACGACGGGTTTGCCCAAAATGTAGAGGCGGAAATGCCGACAGCCCCACAGGATGGCCAGGGCCTCCCTCTCAATCTGCGAGTACCTCATCTCGGTACTGGAAAGGGCTTTACTTGCGTATGCAATTGGTCGCATGTCCCCTCTCTCATCTGGCTGTAGCAACACCGCCCCCACACTTACAGGGCTGGCATCCACCACGATCTCGGATTCCACCGATGGATTGAAGTACGCCATTGTGTCTTCATCGGACAGGGCATTTTTGAGGGCTTGAAATGCCTCCTGTTCACGAGCTTCCCACCTCCATGCTGCATCATTCCGCGTCAGAGCCCTGAGCGGTTCCGCCAGTGAGGCCAAGCTCTTAATAAAACGCCCGCAGTACGTCACCATACCCAGGAAACTCCTTACCTCCGTAGGAGACTGTAGCGCGGCCGCTTCTCGAATGTCTCTGATCTTTGCCGGGTCAGGCGACACACCGGCGGCGTGAAAGATGAATCCAAAAAATCCAATTGGGTCTTTAAAGAATTCGCACTTTTGATGGTGTAGAGTGAGACCCAGATTGTGCAGTCTTTTTAGTGTGTCCTCTAGCCTCTTCATGTATTCAGCTTCAGAGCTGGCGAACACCAAAATATCGTCACTCATATTCAACACACCTTTTAGGCCTGCCAAAGCTCCCCGGATGGTGTTTTGGAACACCTCGGCGGCCGACGAAATGCCAAAACTCAGGCGTTTGAATTGGTAGAGACCCTTGTGCGTCGTAAATGTGGTGATGAACCTCGAGTCTGGATGGAGCTCAAGCTGGTGGTAGCCAGCCCGCAGATCCAATTTAGAGAACACTTTCGCCCCCTGTAACTCCCCTACAATGTCATCCAGGGTGGGCGTCAAGTGCCTCTCCCTTTTGATTGCGGCATTAGGGAGGCGCATATCCACACATATCCTCACCGCACCAGGCTGTTTCGGCTTGGGTGCAACTACTATTGGTGACACCCAGGGCGTAGGCCCCTCCACCCTCTCGATGATGTCCATATTGACGAGCGACCGCAGCTCCGCCTCCACCTTCTCCCTTAGATGGAAAGGGATCCGCCTATGCTTCAGGGCTGTTGGCCGAATTGACTCGTCAATGTGCAGACGCACAGGGGGTGCCTTCAACTTTCCGACCCCTTCGAAAATGCCCCCAAACTTGACAAGCAGTGAGTCAATGTCCGTCAAATACACCTGGTATGCGAAATGCACCAGGTTCAGTGCTTCGGATGCTGCACAGCTGAGTAAGGAATGGGGACTCACGTCCGTGACAAAAAATCTTGCCCCGATTGTTTTTTCCCCCTTAGATACCGGAGTTACGAACACGCCCTTGATTGGCAGCGGAGTTTCCCCGCCAAACGTGAATATTTTCGCCGTCGACCTGTCCAGTGCGGGAGGGCCTGGAATTTTCTGATAGTGCTCTTCCGCCAGTATGCAGACCGATGCTCCGGTATCAATTAGCACTTGTGTCCGCACTCCTTGAATGTCCACTACACACTTGGGCTGTCTCTTTCTCTTGGTTCCAGAGGCAATGTTTGAAATAAAGAACACTTCGTCCTCCTCTTCCTCTTCCTCCTCGGCCAACTGTAGTCTCTGCATCTCCTGCTCCAGGGCCGCGATGCTCCTCTGTCGTCTTGACCCACTCCCCCGAGCTCTAGCCGGGCCTCTCTGCAGAGGGACGGGAGCAGGGGCCCGACACATTCTCGCATAGTGTCCCGGTCCATTGCACCTGCCACACGATCTTGATTTTGCTGGACACTCCTCCGAATGAGGCAAATTATACCCACAGTCTTGGCAAATCACGTTAGACCCATATGGTGTCTGGGTCCCTTCCCTTCTCGGACCCCATTTGTCTTTCGATCCAGCCCACTTGCTGATGGCAAACGCATCCTCAGATGCGCCCGGTCGCACTGCAGCGTCCATCCTGGCACCTCTCGCTTCCGCCAGCTCATACGTTCTGCCGCTGTCAAGTATTTGTTGTAGGGTCCACCCTGGCTCTCTCAGAATTTGTCTCCGTAATTTCCCGGAACTACACCCTTGGATGACCTGATTGCGTATCATCAAATCCTCATTTTCCCCTCGGCACGTGGTGGCCATCAGACGCAATCTGGCACAAAATCGATCCAGGGATTTCTCTTCCTTCTGTTTTTCCCCGCAGAACAGGAATCTTTCGAAATCAACATTGGAAAGTGGTATGAAGTGATTCTCCAATGCAGCTTTGATGGCATCATATGTGGTAACTTGCAGGTTGAGAGATTCATATATGCGAATTACGTCCAGACCTGCGGAATACAACAGAGTCGCCCTTCTTGCATCATCATCAGTTATCCCCGTTGCCGTGAAATACATGTCAAGTTTCTTGATCCATAGCAACCACTTTGGACCTAATTTTGACGGGGGACCTGATACATCAAATTCTTGCATTGGTAGCAACGACCCTTGTTGTGCTCTCGTCGCTACTGCCGCAGTTCCTCCTTCGTGCTCGCTTTCTGCCATGGTCACAGGTCGCACAGGCACCTCTTAATGCCTCAGAGGCCGCAAACCTGACTGAGGTTGATTTCGCACGTACCTCAGATTGCTGCTGGTCAATCCACCACCTTGTTGTGTCTTGCAGCACTCCTTAACGGGGTGTCTGTGTTGAGAAGATCGTCCTCAGGGCTCTGGGGCGACCAAAAGTTCCAAAAATTGTTTGGTAGCACTTAAACAGCAGCGCACAAGCACCTTTTCAGGCCGCTACTGCTGTGTGCTTGCCCTTCGAAATTGCCGGAATGTCCGCGCCGGGTCCGTGCTTCCATCCGACGTAGCGTCGCCAATTTTCACAGCCATGAATGTGAGGCAAAGCACTACGGCGGTCTCCCGCCTCGTCGCCAGTTGTTGTGTTGTGGGGGGACACACAGGCCTCCGGTGGCCCACACACGCGCCCAACATGCACACACGCACACACGCTGGAACGGAGACACGGGACGCGCTGTTGCTGCTTGCGCGTCCCGGCGGCACCTGCCGTCGTACGCAGTTTATTTAACCCTGCGCATGCGCGGGCCCGAAACGAGGCTCGCGCATGCGCGAACAGACTAACTGGGACGTCACATCGGTGTTGAAGAAGGTGGTAGGTACATACAGACTCATAGGTGATTTATCCTGGCAGGAAGTAATGTTGGTCCTATATTGCCGGTGGAGAAGGTGGCGATCTTGGTTGGCATGTTGTCAGCTGCGGCAGCGGTGTGGAAGATGGAGCTGAGAGAAGTACAGAAGTTGCTGGGACATCTAAACTTTGTAAGTAAGGTGTTAGCTCTGGGTTGGATTTCTTGCAGGAACATTGCACAGTCGACGTCCAAGGTCAAGATGTTGCACCACAAGATGAGGCTATCAGGAGCAGTGAGGGAGGATTTTAAGGTCTGGATGGCATATTAAAGGATACTTATGTCATATGGATTTCTGGTGACTCTGGTGTTGGTAAGTGCAAATATTTTCAGATGCATATGGAACGGGAGGTTTTGGTTTGTATTGGAAGGGGAAATGGTGTGCTGAGAGACGGCCAGAACAGTGGACGGATGAAAGGCACAGTATAGCTTTTGTATTTTTCCTTCTTCCAATGTTTCTACTTATTTTACTTGTATTCACTGACGTTCAGTTAAACAGCATTTTGAATTCCAGTTTCCTTGCTTAGTTTTTAGAAGTCTTCACTCGCTGACCTCACTCTGTCTTTGTTATCTGATATCTCTCCATCATCCTACTAGCGATCTCTGTTCTTCTTCTCAAGTTCTTTCTGTTTCTTGACCAACATATGCACGTCACATTTCCACTCATTTCCACTTCTAGTTCTCAAATTGTCAAACACTTTTCCTTTGGAAATTCGCTCTTGTTTTGTTTTAGCTTAATATAAGAAAAGTCTCTAATCTCATTTACTTCACACTAATATGAACTCTGAATCTGAATCATGCTCTCTTGTCATTGTACATTATTATTATACTGTTATATCAGATTGTGTTCAGTATTTTGGATAAAAGGACTATATAAGTACTGCAATAAATAAATAAAGAGCGATTTTGCAGTTTTTCCCATTGGCGGTGTCATTGATCCTATGGGGAGCAGAGCTAACAGAGCTAGCCGACAAAAACTTAATTTCAATTTGGACAACAAAAGGGTAGTGGGAGAGGTGAACAGACTCTCAATGAGGGATGATGGGGTGGCTAGGTTGTTACGGGTTTTTCAGCTCGGATCCTTACACAACAACATTATGTTTAAAGAAAGGAATGTGCCCAGAAGGATAATGGTACGGTGCTAGCTTTGCCTCATTTCCTGTGGCTGAGGTTGTGTGGGTTGGCTGTGAGGCAGATTGGGACGGATTGCGGATTCCGGAAAGGTTTATGGCAGCTTGGGGATTGAGGGCATTGGAGATGGTAAAAAAGTAGCTTTCAGCAAATTCATGCCTGGCACATTGGGGAGCATGGCTGGAGCTTGTAGGAATGAAGATCTGAGCAGGTAAGGAAGAAGAAGAAAAAAGGAGGAAGGATGACATAGTAGCGTACATGCTGGAGTGAATGGGCAAGAATATGTTGACGATTACGATTGTGGGTAAGTTGACTGGTATTTCCTTCTATGGTACATGGTTTTGGGGCTTTGAGCCGAGCATGGGCCAAATGGTGAAGAGAATGTTAAAGGGGTGGGCAACAGAGAGGGGAGCAGAAGGCTCCACTGAGGAAACCGATGTCAGAAGAGCTGTTGGTAAAGTTACTGGGGGCGTTGGGCAGAGTTCGTTGGTAAGCTTTGGAGGTGGTCATTTGTGGGCTGTGCTTTATGTGAATTTGACTGGGGCTTTCAGGGTGTCAGAGTTTGTTTCGACGAAAGGGACATGGTGTTTGTGCTGGGAGAAAACTGAGCAAGGGCTGGACATTTTGGTAAGGAGCTCGAAAGGGGACCAACAGGCAAAAGGGGAGTGAGTTTTACTTAGGAAAGAGGGTTATGTCTATTTTATTTTATTTATTGAACATTTGCATGGCGCCTATAGAGCAGAAAGTGTTTCCAGGCACCACACGACTAATGGGGAGGGGGAACAAAGGAGGATAAAAACAAAGTGCAGAGGGAGGGACAGGTCAGGGCGAAGGAAAGGTAATGGGAGGGCAAGGATGGGATGCAGGAGGGAGGGGTCCCCAGGAGATGGGCAAGTAATATGGGAAGCCAGGAGGGCAAGTGCACTGGAGGAAGGGATAAGGGTCAGCTAGTGAGAGGAGGGGGTAGGGTCAGACTCAGTAGTCTAGTCAGGGAAGGGTGCACTTTGAAACACAAGTTACTTGATGTATAAGCGCAAATGCACAATAAATAAGTACATGGATAAATAAATAAATGGTGGAGGACAGTGGGAGTTGTAGTCCAAAAGACCACAGGCTGCAGACCCATGCATAGGCTATTCTGATTCTGTTTTCTCCTTCATGCTCAAGTCGTAGACTAGCCCAGGGCGGTGGTCCCTTGGGCATTGCTAATTGGCATAACCATGGGGCTAAACCTAACCACAACATTCTCCCTTTCGAAACTGCAAAGCGGGAAGAGACAAAACATGTGCTCAAAGTATAACAATACCTTAATCTCTTCATTTTTCAGTGTAAAAGAAAATGTTTTCAAAGCTTCATCTAGTGCTATCCGTACACATGATCTAATCATATGCCCTGTCTAGCCCTTCCAGCGTCACTCTGCACTGTCTTTCACTTCCTTCCAGTCTCTGTCCCACTCTATGGACCTCATTAGAAGTTTTCCAGTAACCCACGGATGGGTTACCGACACAAACTCCTCTTACCGTTACCAGTGCCCGATATCCCGGAGGTAAATTGCCATTCCATGGCGTCCAATAGGACTCCATGGAATGGGAACCACGGAAGCACCGGCAGCATTGTTAACTTGCTGGTGTTTCATTGATTGTTCTGCCGGTAGGGGCCTGAACTCCCAGCAGATCTGGCCTGCCGGTAGTTCACTGCCCCTATCTGCTGACTCTGAGTAATCCGGTCCAGAAAAAATGCCAGAGCCAGTATTACCAGCCGTTTCACCAGCATTTCTCCAGACCGGATTACTCATTATTGTCTGTTTCTTTCTATGTGTGTGAGAGCTGTGTGATCAGGTGCTTGTTTGCTGAAGCCACTCCAGCCATTGCTGACAGCTGTGCGACCCAAGGGGGGGGGACAGATATCTAGGGGGAGGGAGTGGGGTTAGTCTGCTTTTTAGCAAAACAGCTATTAAAAAGGGCCATTATTTAATTGTGCTACCATGTGAACTGGCTCGTTATAAAATTGGACAATGTTCATTTCTAAATCATCACTTCTTGTATATATTTTAGTCATAACCAAAGAGTTACAGTTGTCTTACTGAGCAAGGTACATTATCAAAACCTACAATAAGTAAATACATCATTTTCTGATAGATGGTTATCAGACTCCTCTTGTACTTTTCTGGAATACCTCTTTGAGAAAGAGGAAGGAGGCAAATACTCCCAGTCGGGGTTACTGCCTGCTTTGAGTAAAATCAAAGAGCAGTTTGGGAACATAAGAATGAGCAGTGAGCTTTACATTTAAAAAAAAAGAAAAAAGGCTGTGATGAAAAAGGGTGCATGCTAGAATCACTAGCACATTAAACACAGTGCTTGGAGCTCATTTCATTTTTCACAACACTCACCCCAACATTAAAATGTTTGTAACTTTCAACCACATATACTAATTAGGACAGCGCCATCCTTCGGATGCGAGCATAAAATCGCTGCTACAGCTGGTTCCATTTTTGGGTCCAAGGGCAGTTAGAGAATGTTTCTTTTAGCCCTCGTCTCAGGATAATCATGGCTCTGCAAGTGCTCAATTCACAATGCACAGACGTCCTAACAGATTTGTATGTATATATGTATTTTTAACATTGTTAAGAATACATATTACTCATAATATTGTAATGAATTTACAGATAACTAACTACCTATGCTTAGAAGCCTTATGGCTCAGGTTCCTCAAGCGGTGACACGAAAAAACTGCCTAAAAGGTTTATACATTAATTTTACATTGCTCCTCATTTTCATGTATACATATGGCAGAGATCATAATTCACAATTCTGCCCCCCCCCCTTGCTCTCCGCCATACAAATGCAACAGCATTTACTCCAGGGCGACGTCTTCATGCTGGCGTAAATGCTGCGGATTCCTATGGAATCGGCCTGCTTTTTACATTTGAAAGAATCCCCGAATCCATTGTAAACACTGTCTTGCCATGTGTAAATGGCAGGCGACGTTTACTCAGTTTGCACTGCAGAGGGCAAAAAGGAGGTGGAAGGTGATTTCACCTCCTCTTTAAACCTCCCTTTTGCACTCAGAAGTGCAAATTATGAAAATTATGCAGAGGGAAGCTGTTTGCACCTAAGTGCAAACGTATCAGATCCCCCTCCAAGTAATTTAGTACATTTCTAAATGAACACCATTGTGTCATCATGAGACGCTGCCATCAACTGTGCTTTAACAAACCCCAAACAGGAAACTTACACAACTGTCATATAATCTTGTGCTGCCTTTCTCATTAGCCCTACAGCTCCCTCTCTATATAGTCAGTGTTCCTTCTGCTTAAGAACTACAGTCTCCAGCTCCTGCTTTTTGTGCTGTCTTTAGTCTATGCTCGCTGTGCTTCATTTCTGGAGTCTCCAACCCTGATTCTTGGTCGTCTACTACTCTCCACACTTCTTAGGCTTGTCTAGATCCATAGCTTTATCCAGCCTTTGTTTGTCTCTGGTCCTCATCACGAGGTTGGTGCTAAAAATCAGCCCATACCGGCATGGCGTTAATAACATGTCCGGCTTGGCACCAACCCGCAAATAGCGGGCGATCAAGAGTGCGCGAGCATGCGCACCCCTGCATACCGGTAACGGCCATACTGGCATGCCGGTAACGTCCCTCAAACCCCCAGATAGCGGCATCAACCAATACGCACAGAACGCCTCTGCCCTCGGCAACCCCTAAATAGAGGTACCGGTATGAACATAGTTCTAATAACGGACCCGTTATTACCGGACCCGGAAGTAACGTCATCGTGCCGGAACCGGAAAAAACACAATCCATTGCCATCCTCCACCTACAGGACCTTCAACACCACAACTCTTAGGCCACCATGGACAACATGTGGAAGGACATCCAGAAAGGCATTGCCTGCCTGCGCAAACCACGTTTCACGTACGATGAGATTAACATGTTAGCCGACACCCTAGTGGCAAATGCTAAAGTGGTGTTCTGCAACGACCTCAGGCGTCCAGCCCAGCTGAAGAAGAAGGCCATCTGGGAAGAAGCTGCCCAGAAAGTAAGTGCAGTCGGCACAACCGCACGCACAGTGCGCGATTGTAAAAAATGGTGGGACGACCTCAGGCTGAGAGTCCGGCACATATTGTCGGCCAATCGGAGCCAGGGGCTGGCAACAGGAGGAGGACTACACTCACCACTGAAATTGTCCAGATGGGAGGAGACCTGCAGCTCTGTCATAGACGTGGAGTCAATCGAAGGAGTCGGTGGAGCAGAGTTTCGCGTGCCAACATCGGCAGATGAAGGTGAGTGTCCCTACAAAAACACGATAATGAAACAACTTCATAGTCCTCCAAATGTGGCAGCAACGCCAGCCGATACATGGCCCATCATGCACACCTACACATATCCATATACACATGCCGGGGCCACCACTATCCCATCCCAATGCATGCTGCGCCCATACACGAATACACACCCGACACACAGATTATGTGCACGTGTCACCCAGGACGACACTCCCAACACACATCTAGGCCCAACAGCAGCCAACATGGTGTACATGTGAACACCAGTACGATTTCAAAATGCACCCTCCAACATTGCATGTACACAGTCCCCTACAAAGCCAGGCATGCAACTGATCAGATGGCGCCACATGCCCAAACACTAATGCATGCATAATGCAAGCGCCACCATCATTGATGCCCTGCCAATCTCTGTCCCCCACAGGTACGGATGCAGACAGTGATGAAGCACATGGGAGTGCACAATGCACAACAGCAGCCAAAAGGCCTAGGAGGCAAAGTGATGGCACAGGACCATCATCCTCAAGTGGACCAATGATGGGCCAAGCGGGAAGCGGGTCAACAACCGGTGCCAATACAGCCACACAGACACCCACACAGGACAAGCAGACACGTGCCCCTGCACCCCTGGTCACACCATCCACCGTGGATGAGGACACAACAGGCATGGAGGATGGCACACAGTCTGGTGCTGCCAGCACAATTGGGGAGATGGCTGCATCGGCAGATCATAGTGTTGATGAGGGAGCTGACCCGGACAATGAGGGCGATGCAGGACTTGTCCACTCGGAGCCTGTAGTTCACACACCAAGCCTGCAGGCCACCCCACAGGACACACCTCGGTGGGACTCATCCGACCAGGGCAGCCATGGAGAGTGGTCTCCGGTAATGCACAGCCCCATGTCTGTCCAGGATGGAGGCCCGGCAGGAGGCGATGCAAGGCTATGTGCAGCAGTACCTTGCAGTACCTTGCTGAAGGGGAGACAACACGCCGTATCATCCAGGGCAGCACTGCGGCCGTAATCCAGGCCATCAACTCAAATGCACAGCAAGTGCGCGATGACTTCAATGCCTTGGGTCAGATCCTCACCAGGATTGCTGACAGCATGGACCAACGGCAAACCCTGGCCCTGGGCTCACAACCATCTGGCTCATCCGCATCAACCACGCCAGCAACTTTGAGGCAGACCAGCCCTGTGCGCATCTCCCTGCGGAGTTCGCGGTGCTCAGACATCCAACCCCACCTTCGAAGGGGGCTCCACAGTAGCAGGGCACCCTGCAGAATCTCTTTGGGTATACATCCAGTCACATGTCGTGCCATAGTTGACTTTGGGTGTTAGGGGGTGGGAGGAGGGTGGTGGTGGGTGTAGTGTGTAGTACTGGGGTGTTTGGGGGCATGGGAGTAGGGTAGGAGGAGGTGGAGGGGTTGTGGGGTCGTGGATTGTTCATTCATGTCATACTAAATATCTCACGAATACACCTGTTGTGTAGCAAACATCACATGAGTGGACATTGCTGATTTGTTGTATGTCAATGTATTGCTTCATGGTGAATTGGGCACATGTGCCCATACACCCAGTGCCCACAGTTCCCAACCCATTGCACCCTCTGCATCAAAGTACATCAGAATGATTGGTCTATGACCATTTGCCACACTGCGCGACCCTCACGTGTTTCACGTCCTGGCCTATGTCCCACTTCTACTCCTTCCTCTCCTTCTAGTTCACCAGGTGGTGGCAGCTCCAAGTCAGGTGCCAGGGGTATGTTCCGCCGGATGCACATGTTATGCAGCATTGCACATGCCGTGATGATCTTGCCCACCTTCTCAGGCCCGTATATGAGTGCCCCTCCCGACCTGCTGATGCAGTGAAACCGTGCCTTCAAAAGGCCAAACGTCTGCTCAATGACCACACGCGTACGTGTATGTGCACGACTGAAGTCCTCCTCATGCCTGTTCTGCGGGTTCCTGACAGGGGTGAGTAGCCACACCTTCAGAGGATATCCAGCATGACCTATATGGGAGCAGGAGGTATGTGTGAGGATGAGGCTCAGTTGACAAGTGTGCTCAGCCTGTACATCATTCAAGTTCATATGCACAATCTCGTCAATGGCAGCCACATCCACATGACTGTCAGCCCAGTGCAGTGCATGCCAATCCATAGAGGGAGCCTTGGGTGACATACACGACCTAGGGTCCTGGGCTTTTAAACCACCAGGCCACCCAATCTATGTCTTGGCTAGGGGCATTTTGTATGCAAATGTGAGGGCTTTGTGTCGGCGGATGACTCATGAAACTTCCATGCCTTCCCCAATCCATCTGCTCCCATGGCCCAGAGGGCATTCCCCTAGCATAATCATGTAGCCTCCCCCCAATCCATCTGCTCCCATGGCCCAGAGGGCATTCCCCTTGCATATGATGTATCCCCCCCAATCTATCTGCTCCCATGGACCAGAGGGCATTCCCCTAGCATATGCATGTAGCTCCCCCCAATCCATCTGCTCCCATGGCCCAGAGGGCATTCCCCTTGCATATGCATGTAGCCCCCCCCCAATCCATCTGCTCCCATGGCCCAGAGGGCATTCCCCCTGCATATGCATGTAGCCTACCCCAATCCATCTGCTCCCATGGCCCAGAGGGGACACTCACCCAACGGCCAGCCACTTCGTACAACGTCTCCTTCCATGTAGCGGGGTAGTGAGGAGTTCCGCAGCACCATGGCATCATGCGTGGATCCTGGCTATCTGGCACAGCAATGCGCTATTATATGGCTGGCATCACACACCATCTGCACATTGATGGAATGGTATAGCTTCCAATTGCGGTACACCGCCTCCACGGCATGTGGGACTACATTGGGCATGGCTGCCAGTGCATGGAGTGCTATTTTGGTGGCATGTGCCTCCTGTGGTGTCCTTGGTAGGGATATGTGGGCACTTGCGTGCTTCAATAGTGCATCCAGCACTTGGTTTAACACTACAGAGAAGCATGATTGGGACATGCCATGCATTTGGCCCACTGTGTGTTGGTAAGTGCCTGTGGCCAGGAAGTGGAGCACGGATGCCACCTTCAGCAAAGGGGGAATGGCTGTGCGGATGTTGATCAGGCTGACCAAGTCATCCTGTATTAATTCAACTATGTTGGTGATGGTGTCTCTGTCCAGGCGGCACAGGGTGTGGATCTGTGCTTGGGTTAAGTCAAATGGATTGGCCTTTATCTGTGGAATTGTTGGCTGCCTGCGGGGTGCGACTGCATGCACTGGTGGGATTTGCTGGGCATGTCTCACCCTCCTCCTCCTCCTGCGTCTCCGCTGTGTTTCCTGTTGTACTGCCTGCTCAAGGAGTAGCAGTGCAGGCATGTCCTCCAGCCCTATATGGCAAGTACAAGTGGTAGCATTTTGGCTTGGAAGGGGGTGTGGTGTGTGGGTGTGCTCCTTTTGTGCTGACCCTGACTCCATTGCCTCCGCCTGTGCTGATTGTGTGTACCTGTGGCACTTGGTTACACAACAGTTTGCTGTTTAAGGGTGGTCCGCGATGCGGGTATTGGCGGCATCATGGTGGCCCTTCTTACCGGCATCTCGATGCCAGCATGTACTTGTCCGTGTGACTCGTGGTGTCCCCTTCTTAGCGGGATGCCGGTATTAAGGCCTCCCCATCTGCGCTTGTGCCTGCATGCCGGTACACTGGTGCACGGCCACAGAGGGTCCTTGACGATGCCGGTAGCACCGGCATCTAGGGTCATGATACACCGGCCCGGTAATGGATGCCCGTATTGCCTTACTGGTGCCGTTCTTACCGGAGCGCCAACCTTGTGATGAGGCCCTCTGTCTCTCTTTGCTTCTGTTTGCACTTGCTTCTAGTTCTGTATGATCTCTATTTTCCCTCTGTACTATTCATTTTGACGTTCCTTCTTTCATGCTTTTGCTTGCTTGAGTTACCTAGTTCAAGTACCTTGCTGCTGCGCTGGTAGTCTCCACTCTAGCTTGCCAGGCAATGCATTCCTGTTGTCTTGCACCTCCCTATCCCATTCATGTATTGCTCTTCAACATTTAGTGTTTAGTACATTCCCTATTGTGTTCTAACCTATGATTCTGTGTATAACCCTGAACAGAGATTGACTGGCTCCAATTCTCAAGCAGCCAATCACTGCACCTTCCTTTGTTTTATCTTAATTGCAGGCAAGTGTATCCACATTCATCCATTGCTGTTTTCACAGAAATAGTCCACTGTATATTTGTGGATATACCCATATCAGTTTATTTCATGTACCTTTGCTACTCGTTTGTGGATTAGGGTGACGACACAGAAGCCACTCTTCTTGTCCCTCTTCCATGGGCTTGCTTCTCTTAGAATAGCCGGCACAGAGGCTTAGAATATCCTGGAGTTTCTATGTGTAGCTCAGAGTGTAATTTGTATACACCCCCTAGGACAGAGGTCTGCAACCTGTAGCTCTGCAGATGTTCAAGACCACGACTCCCATGATTCCTCACTATTGACTATGCTGGCAAGGGCTGATGGGCGATGCAGTCCAAAACATCTGGAGAGTCAAAGGTTGCAGATCCCTGTTTTTTTCTCACCAGCTCACTCTGCCCGTTTTTCCTTTTTCAATATTCTTGTTATTTGAATAGCCCATACGTGTACTTTACTTGGTGCTCTCTCGTCCACTGTGTGCACTTTACATGTCTCTCTCTATAAGCTCTTCAGTTATCATACCTAGCCATGGGGCTCCAGTCTGAGATTCTTTGCATAGCGGTGTATTTCCTTTCAACAATTTCATAGTGAATATGAGTATCCCTGAGGAATCACAGGTACATCAGAAAGATTATCAACAAATGTGGCATTGAAATGACCCATGGCACAGTCAGAAAGAGCTGACATAAGTGTTCATCTGTGTGCAGTGTACAGGAGGATGCTGAGGTGTCCACATTGAAGAGACCTACAACTGCATAGATGTATGGGAATGAATTAGAAGAGATGGTAAATAGCATTGTTACCTGAGATATGGTGGCAAATGGTAAATCAATGTGGATGCACATTGTTTACAAACACATTGAGCAAACACAGAAGACCTTGGGCACAAGAGATTTTCAACAGAGCCTAATGCACATGCTCTTTGTAATATCATGTCCTGAGTAAGGACTACAAAATAGATAGAGGGTCATGATCTAATTGCCCTGAAAAATACAAATCTACAGAGCTAGTCATGCTGTACAAGACATGCTGCTGGAGAAAACTCTACATAGTTCATGAAGTTTGCTGTCTGGAGCAAGGGTGAAATCGTGATGAGAATTTGCTATACTTACGTCTGCCTTTTCTAGGCAAGGCCTGCTCAGGTACTTAATCGATAGTTGATCCTGCAGTCAACTGGTTTAAATTCAACTGGAGGCCCCATTAGATTCACGGCATCTTCCTTGTCAATATAGGTACAGTTTCTCTCTTGGTCAATATTTACTCTTATGTGATCTTTGTGTGTCTTTGTGAGTTCAGGAATTAATTTATCAATTGTCTTTGCCTCTACAGGAGGCACACCAAATACAGATCTTTGCAGTTATATTATGTGGTACATGTGTGCCTCCACTTTACACAGGCTTCCTCCAGTCGCACCCCTTGTGGTCAGGTGTGCATTGTGTTGGTGTGTTCAGGATTAGGTCTTCCGCAATGGTATTTTAAGGGTCAGTGTCTGCTGGCTTGGTAATGTCCTGTCGTCCAAGATGGCGGTTGCCATTTAGGCAGTGAACAGAAACTGGAGCCAAAATTATTACACAGATTTCCGGTTATGATAATCCCACAAGGGGCTATAAAATGGACTGAACAGTCGAGGTTACTATGCTGCAATGCTATGGGTCTGTTTGGTCCTTATCCATCGTGCCCTTACCCTGTTTGTAGGTTTCATTTGATGGGTACTGTGGCAAACCAGAAGAAGGAGTTGGACAAGTTATTGACATGTTGAATGGATTTTATTGAAATTAAAAGAAAAATGCCTAACTAGCCCAATCGCTATGAGGGATGTTTCTTACCTAGCAAAGCAAAAACTAAGGGTGCACGTCAAGTCCAAAGTAAATGTCTTCTGTCCATAACCTAATCACTAACTGGCTCTTCCACTTTTGAAAACACCTAACTAAAAAAGGGAGGCTAACACTATAGCCTTGGTGTGGACTTCTACTTCGCCCACTGGTAGTAGATTTTCTCACAGTCTCTAAGTTCTTTAGTGTGCAACAGTATATTTCTCACAATTTTCAGTGTCTCACTATTTTCAGATAGTTAGCAGAAACTATAATTATCTTTTTTAATGGTTTTCACGTTCCCCCTTAGTTCATATCTCAGATTCTACTTCAAATTGTCATATCCCTTTAGGATCACTTGGCAAGACAACTCTTAGTTTCGTATATACAGGTTTTGGGATTCCTCTACACACCTGTGGTCCTCTAGTGGATGCCTTTATTTTACAATTGCAATATTCACTAGCTTTATCGGCTGTTTTAGCCTCAACCTGCAATGTTCAATCCATTTCACTGTGTTTTCAGGGGCCTGTGTGCCCCATAAGATTTCATAAATTCTTCCATTCTTTGTGGCTCTTCCAACCATGGCATGCAATGTTTATAATGTTTTCCCATTGTTTTTTTGGGGCCTTTGTGTCCGTTAAGCTTGCTTACCTCTTACACTCTCGGCGGCTCTCTCAGATGTGACATGCAATGTTTGGAACATTTTCCCCCTCCTTCCCGTACTTGTGTCAGTTTCGGTACTCGTGAAGCCAACCGTTTCAGAACTTCCTGGCATTCCCACTTCGACAGCGGCTGTGTGCCGGATGGTGCTGCTTCTAGAGTAACAGGCACTTGTCTGGTGGAGCTCGGTGATGCCTGCTCCTCTCCAGTCTCTGGTCTCGGTGCCCGTTGCAGGGCCCTGGACCTCCACTGTTCGTCAGTGGTAGTGCCACTAGAGAAGACGGTTGTCTTCACATGAAGTCTCGTTCCCTGACCGTAGCCTCTTGGTCGGTCAAGACACCTGCAGTCTTGCCGACAGCTAGCGGGTCTCTCACCACACACTTCATCGCTGGCTACACGGCTCACCATAGCTCTGCCCCTCCAGGATGGCATAGCTACAGAGGCTCGTCTCTGCATAACGCTTGTTCTCCTCCCTCCTTGGGAGTCTCCTCTGCTCCCTTCACAATTTGCTCTCTCTTTATACAAGTTTTTGTAAAAACAAGAATTTCATCCATCTTCCTTGACAATGGTATTCAGACAGTATTCATCATTACCTGAAGCTTATAGAGACAAATAAGGAACTTTGTTGAGTAAAGTATTTACAGGAGAAGTGAAAAGTATTTCCAATATCCATATAAGCAAACAGGGTGGTTTGGACAGGGATTTCCCATGCTGAATGTGAGTCAGTGTCCCCAAGAGGTAGGTCACTCCCAGTGAGGTCCCGCCCAGACCCCTAGGGAGGGAGTAGCTTAGCGGGCTCCCTTACCTAGCCTCAAAGAGGGTGGTTCCCCTCTGGGGAGAAGGGACACATTGTCCAGATTCGTCACAGTACTTACCATCCTCTATGATTTGTAGTTCTAGTTCTGTTTGACTATAATAATAATATGCATCTTTCTTAGCCCTAAGCTAATCCCTTTTTGCGATCAAAATCCTGTTCTTTTAGTAATATTCAAAATGGGGTCACATTTGTCAGTCATCGAGTAAAAACAAAATGGAAATGTGTTCATGGTTTCCTCTGTCAATCATTACAAGAAAAAACTGGATTATTGTAGAGGGCATGTTTTAGCCGCCTGGTAAAAAAATATTAAGGACAGGTCATCCTATTCCTCAAAGTAAGAAAGGCTTTTCCAATATGGTTCAATTTTCTTAACTAAATGCTATGTAAAGACTGACTGCACTAAGCAGAGGTTAGTTGCACATTGAGTCATAGTGTTCAGCCCTTCCACTTTGTGGAATGCACAAAAGGTATCTTTTAAGGGGTGTGCAAATAGGGTGACCATTGTTGGAACTGAGTGCAAGTGTATTCTGTGTTTAAGGCCTCAAACATAAGTCACCATCCATGAACTGGCGGAAAGAGCTTGTAATAAAAGCCATAAGCGAAGTGGAGACTCTTGACATAACAATAACATCTGTTGAATATGCAATTTGTTCTGCCTTCAGGGGATTAGGTGTACCATTGTGTATATAGTCTGAACATATTTGTGTTATTATCTTTTGCAAATGAATAACAAATGTCCTATGTTGGTGCAGGTTTAATTTCTGTATAAAATGAGACACTATGTACTATTCAGGCACTTCACTTCTCCGCTTTCCAAGAAATACTGGTTGTGGATGAACCTGAAATCCGCTCGAGTGTATGATATGCGCAAAATAAATCTTACCTAGCAATTTTGAAACTGTCTCAGATACTCTACTTTGTTTATGTTTATTTATGTTTATTGAATTTATTGAATTATAGTGCTTAGAAGACTCTGTTCTTGCCTGCTTCCCTCTTTGTCTATTAAGTCTCCAGTCGTATCCTCTTCTGCTGGTGCCTCTCGCTAGTGTGAGCATGTACATTTAGCATCCATCTGCTCTCTAAGCCACAGTGACCCGCTCATTTATGTGTATATGCCCAGCATTTCTGATGTTGTATTCTTTGTAATACACCATTTGTATGTCCTGGTGAATAAGTCCCATAAGGCCAGTGATTTTTCCTCTGAAGAGGTTCGCCAGGGACGAATTGTGCAGATTCGTCACATACCCCTCTTGTTAACTGAGTGGCTCCCTCTTGAATAGGAAGTGGGAAACAACTTAAGAAGACCACATTGCCTTGTCCATGGTTGTAGATCTAAAAACCACTGCATGGCCAGGGTATTCAAATAATTTCTCAGACTCATCCAGCTTAGGGGGGAATGGTCAGTCACAAGCCAGAATCTACTTCCTGTGAGATAGTACCGTAAATTAAGAATTGCCAATTTGATGGTTAGGGCTTCAAGTTCTCATATGATTTCTGGCTTGTGTATAAGATGGGATGTTCCAAGCCATCATGTTCTTGTGACAACACAGCTCTGAGTCTGACTTTAGAATTATCTAGTCTGAAGAATAAATTCTCATTTGAAATAAGGCATCTTTAAGATAGGCTCCTGGCATAGTTTTTTTTTAGGCCTTCAGAGCTTTGTTGGTATTCCCTCTCCCAGACAAGCTTTTGAGGATGTGAGTTCTTGAGCTTATCGGTAAGATTGGCAGCCTAGGTACACTCTTTTGGTATAAATCATCTGTAATAGCCTGTCAATCCAAGGAAAGCTGAAAGGTCTGTTTTTGTTTTTAGTCCTGGTGTTGATTGTACTGCTTTGACCTTTTCTGCCTCTGGTTTAATCAGTCCATTTCCCACAAAATAGCCCAGGTATTTCACAGCTGACTAGGGAAGTTGAAATATTTTTCGTTTGACTGTTAAACCTACTCTCGGGAGGGCTCTTGCGATCACATAAAGATGGTGCACGTGTTCGAGCCAGGTCTTGCTATGCATGATGAGGTTGTCTATATAGGCTCTGGAGAAGCCAGAATACAGTCTTAGGATTGTATCCATCAACCACTAGAATGTGGCAGTACCACTGTCTAAACCAAAAGGCAAAACTTTAATTTGGAAGAGTCCTTGTGGGGTGGAAATTGCTTTTTTCCTATTAGTGGAGTTGAGAGGCACCTGTCAATTACCTTCGGTTAGGTCCAGAGTGGA
Organism: Ambystoma mexicanum; assembly: GCF_040938575.1. Lineage (NCBI taxonomy): Eukaryota > Metazoa > Chordata > Amphibia > Caudata > Ambystomatidae > Ambystoma > Ambystoma mexicanum. The sequence continues at coordinate 1,101,435,480 of NC_090930.1, read as the reverse complement.
TATGAACTTAGAGAATCCTAGCTTCTCAATGAGCTTGTGAATCCTGAACATAGGGTAGTATTCAAAAGTGGAAATGGAATTTTATTTCCTAAAACCTATGCAAAATCTCCCTGACTTACCCAGTTTAGCTACCAGCACACTATGAGACAACCACAGACTCTCTGAGGGGTCAATGATGTTGAGCATGTCGTTCATTTTTAATATTTTTTCTGTTTATCTGCGGGATCTGGTAGAGTTTAAGATTCACTGTTTGCCTGGCTGGGGTGCGAATATAGTGAAAATAATGTTGAGCTGTGTCTGGTTGCTTAGAAAAGACCTCTGGAAATTGGTCTACAAAATCTCAGAGTTCTTCCTGTTGAGAGAGTGGTGGATGCTGAGGGATTAGCTATTGGCCGAGGCGAGGGTCTGTAAAGTGGGTGGCCATAGTCACGGTAGTCCTCTCCACTGTGTTGACCGTCCACTCTTTCAACAGGTTTATATGATAAATCTAGGTTTTCTGTTTTCTGTCTGGTTGGGCCACTACAAAGTTCAACTTACCTTTTTTGTACAGAATTTTGTAGTGACCCTGACACTGTGATATCATCTTGTTCTGCAAGGAGGGAAGAATAATTAGTGCAGATTCCCCGATGGGAAAAGTCCTGGCTACTGCTTGTTGATCATTTAGGGACTTTTGATGTTCTTGTGCCCTACCCAGGTGGTGCTTGACAATTTCCTTTACAGCGGGCATATGTGATTTTAGCTTCTGAGATTTTTGGGAAATGGGTAGGATAGCTTCCTCTGTCTCCTCCTGGTTTCCTTCAACATATCCAGTACATCTCGTGGTTCTCATCCGTATAGTAGCTGAGAGGGTGAATACCCTAGAGGCGCCTGATGGGGGTTTCTAACTACAAAGAGAGCCCCTGGAATCATAATGTCCCAATTCCTCCCACTGGCCTCTACCAACTTGTGGAGGATTCTTTTTAGGGTTTGATTAAACCTCTTTGCAAGGCCATCCGTTTGGGGATGATACATGGATGTCCTGAGCGTTCTTTTCTGCAGTATATCTTTTTATAATCTTTGATATAAAAGTAGTACTCTGATGTGTGAGAATCTACTGGAGGAAACCTACACTCGACAGAAAAGGAAGGAGGTGTTTTAAGATCTGTTGACTAGTATTATTTCAGAGAGGAAATGGCTCGGGATAGTGGGTAGCATAGTCATTTTTAGGCAAGATTGTATGCAGTATCTTTTGGGTGAACTACAACAACCTTGACCTCCCGGCAATAGGAACCCAACCTTTGGTATAAGTATGTACTACACAGGTTGGTAGTGTGACTGAGCAGCCAGGCTTAACTCAAGAGGGGTCAATGTGAGCAGTAGGGGAGTTACACAGAAATTCACAGGGACAAGTATCCATATAAACACTTACACACAAGGTTTCTTGATTAAACCATTATTGTCTTATTTAACAGTCAGTTTGAATAAGCCTTCTTCAGAAGAGGCAATATAATAATAACACACAAATACACTCCCAAGTACACACTCTTAGTTTCTCTAAATCAGCAAATAGCCATTTGGGATGGCACACAGACACTTCCTACACCCTCAGGAGACTTAAATAGTTAGGACACTGTGGACATTAATATATAACTCATACATTTAGAGCAATACTGAAGTTGGTGTCAAAGAAAAGAGATTGTAGAATAAAACAAGATATCACACACATATTTTGAAGCAGGTAAGTACTTTTGAACCCCCCAATGCAAAGTAAGTTAACCCTTTCCTGGAAGGAAGGTAAAAACACACAGTCAGCGGATGGAAGAGTCATTCAGTGAGCAAGGCCATGCAATGTCAATTGGGCAAAAGTCTAGGTGAGCTGAAGCATTTCTTGCAGGTAAGTAAAAGTCTTGCACAATGTTTTAGAAGTCTTTGCAGAAAAAGTAGAATCAAGTAGGGCCACAAGCTGGGAGGCTTGTGAGAAGTAGAAGATGCAAGCAACTCTACAGGAGAAACCAAGACAAGTCTCAACTGAGAACAAGTAAGGCTACAAGACAAGAGGTAAGTTCTCTTAGACTGTACAGTACCTTTAGTTAGAAGAAATGGTTCCAGCTGGCTTCTGTCCCTGGGTGGCTCTGCAGATCCTTTTATTCCTGGGCCTCAGTCGTGGGGACAAGAGGGAGGAAGTCTGGGGACTCCTGTGACACAATGGGATGGTCAGCGATAGCAGCGGTCAAACTTCAACTCGGTGGCACTTCGGCGTTTCAGCTCCTCGTGTCTGACAGCAAATAGCAACACTGAAGTTCTCGGATACCACTTCAGACTTTCCTTGCTTCTGGGGTCCAGCCCTCTATTGAGGTGGCTCAGGCTTGGTCAGTCAGGCACCAGGGAAGTCCAGAGGATCTTCCTTATGCTTGGGTCAGAATTAAAAGCAACCACACAATCTGGTGTTCCTCTCCCTGGCACTTTGGTTCCAGCAGCAGCAGCAGTGGAAGTACATAGAACAAAGATGCCCCAGATAGCTAGCCCTTGGTGTTGCACAGTGGGTTGGAGACCGAAGTTAGCAACAAAAAGTGTGATTATACCATCTTGTCAAACCAATATCAATAATGGTTTGACAAGATTTTTTTAAATTGTATTCTAACAACTGAAATTGCATCTAGCTTGATCGTCGCATCTAGCCTGCCTGTACTTAACCATTTTTTAATTGTATTCTAACAACTGAAATTGCATCTAGCCTGATAGTCGCATCTAGCCTGCCTGTACTTAGCCATTTTTAATTGTATTCTAGCAACTGAAATTGCACCTAGCCCGATAGTCGCACCTAGCCTGCCTCTACTCAGCCACTTAGCATGTACACCTTTGGTCTCGCCTACAGGTCACCTGGCTACCACTGTATATTACTCTCTCCATCATACTAGGAGTACAATCACTTAGCTTGACCTCCAAAGCTAACACTTTGAGTCTCCGCGCCACGTCCTATCCCACCCATCTTACCTACCCCATCATGCTCGACACACAACAACCTAATACAGGACTTAAAATGAACCAATATCAAGATAGCACCACTATACAAAGGCCATGTAATACTGTAGACAGAAACCTAAGATTACGCGCTCGTCTGTCCAAACTGTATGAGCCACCAGCTAAGAAAGTTGAACTACTAAATCTCCAAAACAAAATACAGTTACCCTTGAAGGTTACTGCAGAACCCACCAGGAAACAGTCCAATCCCAATAGACCTATACTAAACGGCACCAAACAGACAGCTAAAGATAGTCATAATACTACCTGCCCTAACTTAGAAAGCCACAAACCTTGTCTCAAAGGAGCGCTCATAAACGCCAGGTCTCTAGTCGCACACGCAACAGAGATATCAGATATCATTCTTACAGACAACCTAGACTTCCTGGCCATCTCAGAATCCTGGCTACATGATGCGGCAGGCCCTGCCTTATCATTAGCAGTCCCGGACAACTATACAATTCTACGAGCGGACAGACATACCTCCCGAGGTGGAGGCCTAGCAATCATAGCTAGAATCAGCCTAGACATGAGAATTATCACAACCACCACTATGAAATCCTGTGAATGCCTCACGGTCAAAATAGCCATCGTTAACTCCCAAACTCTAAACATCATCCTCATCTACAGACCACCAGGTCCTATTGGAACCTTCGCTGAGGACATCTCGATATCCCTGTCCAATAACCTAAAAAATACATCCCAAACAATAGCGCTAGGAGGCTTTAATCTAGGCTATAATGACACTAAGGATATCCAATCTACAGCGATTGCCCTGAACCTGAAAGAGCTGGGATTCTCCCAGAAGGTTAAATTACCCCATGCATCTATATCATAGATTCCGTACCTCAGAACTGGACTGACCACCACCTGCTATTATTCACAGTGACGACCAACCCTGTTACTGCCCAGTCCTCACTTGCCCCACCCTTGCCCACGAGGAACAAAAAACTCATGACAGCGGAAAATCTGATGCCCGTCATAATACCTAAATTGAACTCACTACCAGACATTATGGACCCCAATCTGTTAGTTGAACAGTATAATGAAGCTATGAACTCAGCCCTCGACCACATAGCTCCGCTGAAACTAAGAAACAGCAAACCGAAAAAACACCTCAACTCATGGTTCACGCCTCATCTAAAAAATCTCAGGCAGACCAAAAGAAAACTTGAAACCACTTGGAGACTCTCCCCATCAGTCGATAATAAACTCAACCTCTCCAAAGCCTCCTCCCAATACAAGAAAGAAATACTATTAGCTAAACAGGAAACCTATAATACTAGAATATCTAAATCAAAATCTAGTGTCAAAGAACTGCTCAGCATTCTGAAAGAATTGGAAACTCCCGTTGTACCTCAAGAAAACTGCACCAAGGACAGAAAATGGTGCTCCAGTATACAACTTGCCTTAACAAATAAAGTAGCTAATTTACAAACTAAAAAAGCTCTCAAAAAGGCATCCTTAATGCCTCACATCCCTCAGAGCTTAGCGCCACCACTACAGCCAAATCAAGAAGCCCGATTCTGCTTTTCTAAGGTATCGACCATAGAGGTAGAAAAGGTCATTCTGGGACTTAAACCGTCCAACTGCAAAGGCGACCAATGCCCAGCACAACTTATCAAGGATGCTGCGAGAGAACTATCGCCATTTATAACCAAACTTATCATCTCCTCGTTTACCACAGGCACAGTACCGAACAACCTAAAAGAGTCTTGGGTACTGCCACTATTAAAGAAACAAACCCTCGACCCTGCCATTCCCACCAACTTCAGGCCCATCACCACTGTGCCCTTTCTTCTAAAAATTCTAGACAAAGTGGCTTACATGTAAATACAAAACTTCCTTGAGTCCAACCACCTACTCGGAACCCGCCAATCAGGATTCCGCCCGCAACACGGGACTGAGACAGCTCTAATAGATCTTAAGGCCCAAATAGACGAATGCAGAGATAATGGCCAAGCAGCCCTACTCCTCCTTCTGGACCTATCAGCGGCATTCGACTTAGTTGATCACACTGTCCTATGTAGCCACCTCGACTCTGCAGCCCACTTCTCAAAAGAGGCTATAACATGGATCAAGTAATTTCTGAGTAACAGGACTATGAGAGTCTTCGCTCCATCAGCCTCAGCAGATCCAATCCCCATAACATGCGGTGTACCACAAGGATCTTGTGTGTCACCCACCCTCTACAATGTTTTCACGAAGCCCCTCTTTGATGAAATGGATCATCTGGGTATCGCCTACAGCAACTATGCAGACGATACCCAGATCCTCCTCCCGCTCTCAGGAGTTTACGCCACGGATCTGGCCCTAGTGAACAGAATCTATAGCATCGTTCAGGCATGGATGGCCACACATGGCCTATGCCTGAAAGATGATAAAACTGAGCTTATCATCCTAGGCACCCCAACCTATATATCCAAACTCAGCCCTGATTATGCCAACTTCATTATTGATGGGAACAACATAAAAGTAGCTAACGAAGTGAAAAACCTAGGATTCTACCTAGACGCCACCATGAACTTTACCAAACAAGTTAACTCTCTACCCTCTGCTACAGCATACACATGCAAACTTATCAGAGCGAGTAAACAATTCCTCTCTACAGACAGCTGCATTACACTTGCCAGAGCCCTGATACTATCCAAATTGGATTATTGTAACAGACTCTACATTGGGGAAAATAAACAGACCATCCACAAAATTCAAGTCCTCCAGAACAATGCCTTGAGAGCAGCACTCAAGATTAACAGAAATGAGCATATATCCTCTATAAGAAGAGAACACAAATGGCTCTCCACCATTGACAAAATTCACCTCAAGATCGCCTCCCTCACCCACAAATGTCTCAATAATAAAGCTCCACCGTACCTCATGGACAGGTTATGTAAAAGAACCTCTTCCAGACCAACTAGAACAGCTAACGCAAACTGCCTCTAAGTTCCGCGCTTCAAACTCTCCACTATAGGAGGGAATAGCTTCCCAGTCAAGGCTGCGCAGTTATGGAACTCCCTCCCCCATGACATTAGAGAACCTCAGCCCTTCGTCAATTTTAGACAAAACCTAACTAGGTGGCTGAGAGCCAATGACACCTAACAAGTCTAACTTGCATGACCCTTTAAATGCTCCCCCTTTGACTCCCACTCCCTGCTCCCGGGGCCTACCTACCATGCGATTGAAGCTCAGTGCGCAGCACATCACTCTGACATTGGTAACCCGATATGTCACACTGTGCATAACTGTATATTACTATCCTATGACTATGCAGGAAACCTGTACCATGCTCCCCTTTTCCTTGAACATACCTGCCTACTGTAACATTGTTGATGTCTGTATTTTTGTCCTACTTATCATGTACTTGTAACTAAGTTGAGCATATCCTTGTCTGTTTGCGCCCTGATGCCCCAGGGTATGGCGCGCCATATAAATAATAAACTAAACTAAACTAATGGAAAAGGTCAGGTGTCTGAAATTATATACAAAGATTTATTCAAAAAAACATCCTAATAGTTGGCCAAAAGTGGTCAAACTAAAACATATAGAGAGCACATATACAGCAAACAAACTTAAAGGTTGTTTCATATCAATTTCCTAGTTTGACTGCTCTAGGTGACTTAGCCAAAGCCAAAGACAATAGAGGGGATATTAGTAGCCTAGGGGTGACTTTGTATAAGATGTCATATTTTTATCCATATAAAAATACAACCCCCCCCCCCAAATAACAGTGTCAACAGTAAAACTTTGTCAGTGGAAGTACAGCCAGCTCTGAGAGGATGTCCAAACGGGCTTACTTTGGAGTTGATTGGTCCCACCAACTCAAGGGGCAAAGTCATCCTTGCAGGGCTTCTCTAGTTGAGGTGAATTTGGAGCTTCAGCACAGCAGCAGGGCTTCACCAGGCAAACCAACGGTCCCGGAGTTGTAGCAAGTGGCTCTTTCAACTTCTTCTTTGGATTCCTTCATCCAGTGGTCAACTCTGCCTTCCAAGCCAAAAAGCCTCGCCTTTTATGCAGGTTTCTCCCATTCATTCCATCCTAGCTGTCAATCACACATCACATCAGGGTGGCTGTCCTTGCCAGAAAGCCAGCTGGCCTATCATCTTTGGGTGCATTCCTGTAACCAAGGGGATTAAGCACAGGGTGATTCAGGCATCTCCCTCACTTCCTGCCCCTGCCAGATATACTGGAGCCAGAGGCGGGCTTCACTTGTGAATCCCACCAAAGACAAAACAAACAAAGGGGCTAAACCTGGTTTGGCGTGCAGAGTAAAGCTCGAGAAGGACTTTACCAAGAAGAATTGACGATAAAAGAAGACCGGGGCCATTTTGACAGAATGAGCACCCATGGGTGCTTTACTGCAGCTGCGAACGCAGTCCGCAGTAAAAACTCCCAATGGTAGTTAAAAGTAAACCACTGCCACCAGCCGTTAATTGTAGAAAGGGTAACATAAAAATGTTACATGAGAAACTAGACAAAGAGGATATTAAGTAACCCCTCCAGCACCCTATTGTAAGATAGTGAGTGCTTGGTCTAGAAAGTTACAAATGTAAGTATAGTCAATTTCACTTCACTGTAAACCATAGTTTATCCAAGATAAGATATTTAAATCTTTGCAAAATCTGAAAGACTTCCCTGTGGCACTGCACTGAAGGTGTTATGTGTCACAATGTAAAAAGATGATGCCTATGGAGTTTGTCAGATTTCATAACCAAAAGAAACACAGAGTTTAAATCACAGTAAAATACATGAGAGAGTGGGAAAAAGGTCTCACTCTCTCTAGGTTAAAAATTAAAAAGTCCTAGAGTCCAGCAAAAGTGCTGGGGGTCTCTAAGGTAGAGAGGAATTAGCAGATTTCTGAGAATTCTCCCTAACAGTCAACAATCTCCAGGATTTATTTTTTCACCAATTTGGATGTTTCTAGTGGGCTGGCAATGCCCTTTGATATTCTGGAGAAGGGCACTTGGATAATTGGAAGTGGTTCTAAAGGGGCCAGGGAAACTGGAGTGGCTGCGGTTTTCTGGCTGATTTCTCATGTGGTGACATAGTTCTTCACAGCTGCAAACACTCCAGACCAGTACAATCGTGGCATCACTAGGCCTTGGGTCTTCCCTATTCCTTGGTGGGCGGCCATAAAATGGGAGCTCCAACACCATATTTTGGTGGCCACAGGGATCACCAGTTGTGTCTGGTGCACTTCATCCCTGCTCACGTCCCCTCAATATAGTAATATAGTAATCATTTTTTTTAGGAAGAAAAAGGGACCCGCTTGGGTCCGACCCTGCTCTTCGGCGGTTACCCTCCCAAAGGTGACCATTACGACAGGGTCGTTCCTTTGCAAAAAGGCGAGGTCAAGTAGATGGACAATCTCTTCCGCCTCTCTTATCTCAGATTTCTCTCTAATTTCCAATGTTGTAATCTTTTCAATGTCCCATTTGTATGTGCTGGTGAATAAGTCCCATAAGGCCAATGCGTATTCTGCTGAAGAGGTTTGTCATTGGATCCGCAAGTTGGCCCTCTTGTTTTATGAAGGGTGTCAGTATGGTTTCATGGCAGTGTCATCCTTACTTGCACTCTTTTATAATAAAGAAGGAAGCAGCCTCATCCAGTCATTGATGCTACACCAATTTTAATATAACGGAACTCGAAAAAGCCTCTGTCTTGTTTGTATAGGTTTCCATCATCTTATAAGCATACTCAGCCACATGGCAACAGAATCGGCTGTTAATGTGCTACTCAGGACATTTCTGCAAGTGAAGAGCTCTGCTCCCTACCTCCCCAAAGACTCTGTTTCTGTTACCTCTGATAGGACCAATGGCACGTTGTGTAGGGATGACGCGCCGTTATGGTTGATGGGACCTTATCTCACAAATAGACTGCCATGGGGCCTGTTTGAGCTGGAACAAGGGTTTCCAGAATGCATGTAAAGAAATCCTTACAATCCACTTCTTGCTACATATAGATCTTCTCACATGTTCCAATTTGGGGACACATTAAAATATTAATGTATCTGTGTATTATTTTTCACACATTGTTAATTGCACTTTCACTAGCAAGAGGATGTTAGGGCAAGACATGTAGAAGAAACTGATCTCCAAATCACACATGTACATCTCAATTTTATATATACTTGCTGTGACATTTATTTTGTCACAATTTAAATTCCAAGTCAATCCCAAGGCACAATACCAAAACAAGGTTTGAACACACAAGTGTGAGAAAGGATCAACAAAACGCATTTATAGAGTTGAACACCTTTATTGTTAAACACCACAGAGTAGGTGGGATGAATTTCCTGAGGTCCTAAGGGTTTTTAGCCCAACACTCAAAAAGGAAAACCTATGCTAAGGCACCAAGAGAATGGATGGAGGGAATTAACAGTCAGACATGGGACCTCCCCTCTGCTTCCCTTTCTTCTAGATAGTCAACTAAAGGTGATAAACTATGAGTAAATAAGATAGGATGAACAATTAAGTGACAAGGATATGAACAGAAACTGTTTGGGGGACAGCGTTTTTCAATATGTCCTGGTCATTTGCACAGTCTTCTTTCTCTTTTAGGCTCAGAGCTCAGTCTCGGATTTATAGGACTCTACTCCCTTCTTGATTTCACAGTCACAGGGATAATGCACCCACTTGTTTCTTGGCACTACTAAGGATAGGGTGCCCTGCTCGCTTCTTGGCAGTCCAAGGGATATATAACACTCTGCTTGTTACTTCACAATCCTGTGGAGATAGTGCACTGCTCACTTCTTTGTATTCCTAGGTTAGTAGCGCCCTGCTTGTGTCTTAGTACGTGTCCTACCCTTGCTTTAGAATACATTTCCAGCTCAGTTATTATTACCCTCAAGCCATGTGCCCTGTGCTCCTTGGCAATGCCTTAGAAACACTCCTACCAGCAACTGTTTTCTCCATATTTTCTTTACGGTATCACTTTAACACACTCCTAATAACAAGTATTTTCCTCCTTAAATTATTTGTGAGGCAGTGCTACTTTAACATTCCAGCCATGCTCACCTTCCTGGGGCAAAGGCAAGTCTCTGCTTCTTCTGAGGCTGCCAAGTCTTCCAGCGCTGCTGATCCTTTACCGCCAGCCATTCCCATCATCCTCAAACTGCAAGCCACAGTCAATGCCAAACAGCACTGCATCATTGGAGCCTGTTGCTGCCACTCGCCGAACCACAGCTCAGTGCCGAAAGCGCCCAGACACCTGGTTTGATGCCAACAAGCCAGGTTCAAAAGAAAAACTAAAAGAAAAACAACCAAAGTTATTTGAAGTGGCCCTGTCCCCCTGCTTTGCTTTACAGAATACTAGTGACTTTCAATCCCCCTTGCTACCTTTTGAAAAACATATCTGATAACTTTGACATTTTGCTGCAGAAATATGTGACTGAGTAACCCCCTCTTTAGCCACTACTCATCCCTGTACTCCTGCAGAGAAGTAGACTTTTCATCACACATGGCGTTCTAAAATGTCTACTCAATTTAGCTTTACGAAACTGGTACTGTGACCCTCTAGTTGGGGTCATTGTTGTTTGGCCTGCTGTTGCTTAGGGCTATACAACACAGCAACTGCGCCTTCAACTGCGCCTTCAGGCTATGGATTCCAAGCAACAGTGACTTCATCCTCAGGAAGAGGGCTGGCATTTCACACTGTACATCTTCTTCCTTCTGAGTACGAATCTGACTTTTCTCCAGGAATGATACTCTCAGGGACTCGTCATTCACCTTTGTATTCTGATTCTGACTTCTCCTTCTATTCCGTTAGGTTCAGGGCTGAATGAACACCTATGCTGTAGTTCACAGCTAGGTTAATTTTCTTCTTTTCATTTCTGACTCTTTTCCTTCCCGGCTTTTAAAGATTAATTTCTTGAAACTTTAAACTGCCTTTTTAGTGCGATTTCACAGTTGTCATCTTATTGCATTGTCTCGTTTATGTATTTTCCTTCCCAGTGGCCTTTCTTTTCTAAAGTAGTCTAAAGTCGACCCTATCAGTGAGCTCTCCTGTGCAGTTTCCTTTCATGGCAAGAGGTAACTCAATGTGTGGCTGGGAAATCCACTTTTTATCTGGTAAGAACCGTTTTTCTAGCAGTTCCGCACCGTTTCTGAAGATGTCTTCAATCACTAGAATTCTCAATTACTGGCATATCCATATAACCCTGTCAATGTTCATTCCATGACAAAATCCATTTGCAGACAGGGGTTGGAGTCCTGGGCAGGAAGAAGTTAAAGTCATGTTTTTTTTCAAACTGTCCAGTTCAAATGTACAATTGCTGTGAATATTAGCGTATGCAATCTAAATAATTTAGATTTTAATGCCTGTCACTCTCTAGCACACCACTGGCAGTTATGTACTGCAATATCTGGTAATACCAATGACAATTTTCTGATTAAGTGTGGAGTCATTCCCCTTTCTAATGCACTAAAACAAGATTCGAGTTTTACTGAGAAAGAGAGTACAGAGTTCAATTCACTACACACCACAATTGGTTCTGGGGGACCAAATTTTGAATTTCCAGTTGGTGAAATAGGTAGCTTTCGTAACTGTGTAGAACATTGGCATTAAACGTGCTTTTAGGTGCTGTATTGGACCTGCTCTGTGTGCAGGCATGAGAAATCAGGACAGGTCTTAATGATTTCAAGAAGAAGACGTTGGAGGCCCAAGCTTACAACTGGCCAGAAGCATGAACATCTATAAACTAGTGAAGCCAGCAACACCAACGCTAACCACCTTAGAAAAGGGTATGGCCGGAATCCTTAGGATGTCTGCCGAGTACACACAATAGGAAGAAATCTATAGACAAATGTAGGCTTTTTTTAGAATTTTTTATTGTCATTTTGATGAAACAGAAGACAACAAACATACAAAATTGATCTGGGATGTCATTCATCTTCAACCCGCTGCTCCCGGCCTGTCTTTGTGTACTCATTGCGTATTTATAGAATTAAACTTAATACATAATAATGAGCTTCTGGACTAGACCTCTTCCATCCCCTACCACATTCCCTCCGCTAACAACTATATGAACATCGACATGAATCACAGCCTTTTAAAAAAATATTTTAACTAAACCAATAACCCATTCCCTACATTACACATCTCCCCTGTCCTGCTAAGTCTATTTTCAAAATATCTGTTGCCACTTTCACCATCTCTTATTCCGTTTTACAGGGCACCCCTTCTGCTTAAAAATTAATATGTCAAACTCCATGCACCTGTCCAACCTGAATCACTCGTCCAACCCTTTATGTATATTCAGAGGCACCTCCCCATGTTCTGGCTAAATGCCCTATTGCTGTTATCATGGTCATTACGATGAGTAACTTAATCATATCATGTGAATGCCAGGTCATCCATCAGATCTTTTGTGGATTCAATTATAGATATTGCTAGGGTGAATCCCTTAATTTGACACCCCCGTGGCCCCACGAACAAGAAACAGGCTGTACTAGGAATCAAAATGTTGTTTTAGTCAAATAAAATCCCTTGAAAGGTGGTCCCCTAACTTTATGCTGGGGAAGTCACCAGAATGAAATATAGGAACATGTATAACCGGTTTACAGAAACAAGAATTGGTATCAAAGAAAAGTTGCAAAGAAAAATGTAACTAATGTATGTGCATGTACCAGAAATATATGCTCGAGTGGCTTGCACCAAAATTGACTTGAGTTTGTGGAGGCTGTGCTATCAATTTACAATGTACAGAATACTGTGACGAATCTGCACATATGAGACTGGTCGCTGTGGTGACATTGGAGGCGACCAGCCTGGTCCCTCCAGTCTGTCACTCTCATCTGTACTGCTGCCACATCCAAGATGGTGCCTGACCTGCACCACATACACTTGTATGTGCCTCCTCCAAGAACGCAAGAACGCAACACTTTACCTTGACGCTCCAAAGCCGGAGTGCTTCCAGATCCCTCATTAACAGCTACATCAGTCCTGGACTGACTAGGGAACCCGCGTCACAACACTAAGGTACTGTCTATCCATAGCCAGTTTGCTTGTTCCTTTCTCGTCTCTGTTTTTCCTTCCTTTGCCTCCTGTCTAGTGGATCCTTGGTCCTGCTGCTTGTCCTCTATTGATCCCATGTGTCCTCTTCGTGTTCCTAGCTCCTGTCTGGTCCTCTGTGTTAGATTACTGCTACCTCCTACAATTGGACACAGCCACTCTACACGACTAGAGGTTTTTTACCCTTCTCAGGGTTTTCCTCTCTGTTTGGAGGTTCTCTTCAGCCATCACCCTATCTGCTTACTAACTCTCAGGCAGGGTGGCATGCAGAGAAAATGTCCCCTTTCTTCGGGAGTCCTGGTATTGCCCAAATCGCCGGACTAACAACATTGATGATCCTGCTACTTGTATCAGAACTCAGGTGAACTCCAAACCTAACAAATACACACTACGTACCCATTAACGATCATCATTAAAGGAAAGCTATCCCCCCAATTCTCTTAGGTGATTTGGGTGTATCTAATTTGGGGTCCTCTCACTTCAACATAAAATCATTGGTGAAATTGTATTATTCATTTGGAAGTACATCTTTTCTATGGACATTTAAACAGTAAACTCTCTTTAATCACAATGTGTCTTTTTAAATATCTATGGCTTTAACAGGTGTTGGTTTATAAATGCACTGTCAGGCTAAGTGCCAGCAAGGACCCTCAGTTTTAAAATAATGTCCCGTTCCGCTAGGTCCCTTCTGGTTTCTTTCTCCCTCCTCCCGGTCTGAGTCAGGTAAATCTGCTTCAGGTTTCCTCATGGATAAGACACCATTTCATTTCCAGATATTATCCAAGATCTGCTTTCATCCATTTGGACCAGGGGTCCTCCCTTTCTGCATCATTTAAAAGACTAGCTATTCTCATTCCATTGTTTCTGCTTATATGATGGGTTTATTACCATGCTATGTCATCGTCACATCACACTGTTTCATTGGTGGATTCCTCCATTTGGTTTGCTTAACAGGCTGACACTCCTAGGGAATACACCACATAATTTTGATAGGTTGATCATTTTTCTGAACATGTGACAGGGTGTATCATGAACACTTTAGAACATTTTGAACTCAAAACTATAGTGGTTCCATATCTCGTCATAGCATCCTGATGTATCATTGAAATATAAAAGTATGGGTTCCCATGACCCTCAAGAATGCAGGGTCATGTCGCATGAATTTATGTCACACAAAACGACAGTTATTCATATTTAATGTTTTATCAATTTGCAAAGAATCTACAGATATCGTGTTTAGATCCATTTTGATTCCAAAGCATATAGTTGTTGAGTTATAACCAAAGCCATTTTTAAATGCATTTCTATGTCTGATTTGATTTGATTGGGTTATTTGTATTGCGCAAATCCCAAAGGAACCAGACAGAGACTGCATCTAGGCGCAGATGTCAACAATGAGGCGAGCAAGGTAAAAACAAAGAATATTCATAATGGGAAATTAAAGTTATTTAAAAAGATAGGTTTTAATGATAAGGAGTTAAGTTTCTGAAGATCATGAGGCAGCAAGTTCCAGACTCGAAGGCCACAAAAATGTCTGTCTCTGCGATGAATAAAGTGAAAAGAGGCAACCATCAAAAGATTTTGACCAGTGGATTGGAATGGATGGGTTGGGCAATAGGAGAACATCTTAGAAGCAAGATATCTAGGAGCCACTCCATGGAGGCACTAGAAGACAAGACAGTGGATCTTAAACAGGGTCCTCTGTTGTACTGGGAGCCAATTAATACTTCTGGAAAAAGTGAGAATATAAAGGGGCCTGAAGAAGATATGTCTGTCCTGCTGGATACCAGTAAGAAGGGTATTACAAAAATCTAATTTTGAGTTCACCAATGTCCCAACAACAGCTGCACAATCTTCTTCTGCCATAAGAGGAAGAATAGGCTGCAGCAATTTAAGACAAAAGTAGTTTGATTTAACAGTTTCACTGATACGAAGATTACAGTTCTGTTTGGACTGCCAGATGCAGCCAAGATTCTTAACTTTGGAAGAAATAATGGCAAGTACTTCAAATAAGATGGGACAGGGGACACTAGAGTGCGTGTTAGCCAGCAAATGTGTAGTGCCAAACAAGATAATCTCAGTCTTGGTGGGGTTTAATTGCAACCTATTTTCCAACATCCAACTTTTTATGTTTTTTGGCACATATGATATGATATGTATGATATTTTATTTATATCGAGCTCCTACACAAGTGTTTCAGAGCGCGACGAGGCAAGGGAGGGGAACATGGGAGAACAAAACAACGATCTTACTAGGCCAAGTGACATTGAGAATGTGCAAGTGCAAAGGAGAGGGAAGGGGGGAAAGTGCATGGGAGAGGGGAGAAGTGGAAAGTGCTGAGCAGACGAAACAAACAAAACAAGTGGTAGTGCAGCCACTAGGGTGGCAAGTGCAAGGTTTAAAGCACAGACAAGTGGAGTCTGTTAAGTGCAGTTAAGGGGACTGTAGGGTTACAGATAAAGCCCCAAGTGCAAGGGTTGCCGGGAGGCTGTGGGAGTGTGCGGCACGGTGGGCAGGGACCTGGGCCCAAAATCAGAGGGTACCTGGTGCACAGTCCTGAAGCAGCCAGATCAGCAGGGCAGAGGAAGAGAGAAGGCAGAAGCAAAGAGGAAGGTCTTGAGGTGCTTTTGGAACGGGAGATGGCTCTCCTCAAGTTTCAGAGTGGCAGGGAGGCTGTGCCACAGGGAGGCCCCAGCCAAGGAAAGAGATCTGCTCCAAACTCGCTGCTTGGAGAAGCGACTGACCCCGAGGGAGTTGGAGGTGGTGGAGTGAAGAGCTTGAGTGGGAAGATATTTACAGAGTGAGAGTTGAAGGTATTTTGGACCCAAGCCCCAGAAAGCCTTGTGGATAATGCAAAGCGCCTTGAATTTAATCCTTGCAGCCACTGGGAGCCAATGAGGAGATTTCAGGACTGGAGAGATACGTTCCCAGAGCTTGAGGCCAAGCACAAGTCTCGCAGTCCTGTTCTGGATGACTTGCAGTGGACGAAGAGTGGAGGCAGGCAGGTTTAGAAAGAGGCTGTTACAGTAGTCTAGCCTAGAGAGAACGAAAGCTCTAGAGGCAGTAAGCTTCTGGGGGAAGGAGAGGAAAGGAAGAATACCTCTGAGGAGATGAAGCTGGTAGTTTGACTTCTTAGAGACATCAGAGATGTGTGAATAAAAGGAGACTGTGGAGTTGAAGATGACCCTGAGGTTCTTAGCCTCACAGGTAGGAACAGGAAGAGGGCCAAGGGAGGCTGGCCAAATGGTGACAGGAAAGGAGGGTACAGGTGTGCCGATGAGGAGACTGTCTGTTTTACTGGAATTGAGACAGAGATCATTGGCGGCACACTACTCCTGGATAGCAGACAGACAGTCGGAGATGAAAGATGCAGAAGAGCTGGCAGAGGGAAGACTGAAAATTAGCTGAGTGTCATCCGCATAGCACTGAAAGATGGAGAAGAGTGCGGCAATGCAGTGGGCACGGCGTGCCAGGTAGTAGTTGAAAAGCCATGGAGAGAGGTTAAACCCCCGAGGAACAACACAGGTAGAGAGTGAGATAGAGGAAAGCAAGGACCCACGTTAGACCTGGGAGGGTCGATCAGAGAGGAAAGAAGTCAGCCAGGCCAGGGCTTGATCAGTAATACCCAGGTTATCATGGAGACGGTTGAGCAGGATGGAATGGTTGACCGTATCAAAGGCAGAAGAGAAATCAAGTAGCATGAGGACAGAAGAGATGTAAGAGTCAAGGTTGCAGAGAAGGTCTTCACAGACGTTCAGGGGAGCAGTTTCTGTGCTCTGGCTGCTCTGAAGCCAGACTGATGGTCATGGAGACAACCAACAGAATCGGTGTGAAGATTAAGCTGGCAGATGGCTAGCTTTTCCAGGGGTTTGCCCAGAAAAGGAGTGATAGAGATCGGGTGATAATTAGCCTGGCATGAGGGGTTGGCTGAGGGTTTCTTGAGAAGAGGGTGCACAAGAGAGTGCTTCGGAGGGAGATGAAGGCTCCAGAGGCAAAGGAGAGGTTGCAGAAGTCAGCCAGAGCAGGAGCAAGGGTGTCAATGTGGTCATTGATGTTTTTTGACAAACATTGAAGAACATGTTTTGATGAGACTTTCATAGATCGGACTTGTCTAGAAACCTCATCAGGGGAGAACAGAGAAAAGGAAGAGAATATTTGTTTGATTGCATCCATCGCTTTTAGCCTGACATAGATTTGGAAATAGTCAGCACATGAGTGGTATCTTAAATTCAATTCTGAAAAAATATTCAAAAGTGGCCTGGTTAAAATGAGCAAAATATATGCACGTGAGGTGCACTATAATCACGCTTTTGTTCTGATTCTTTATTGAAATTTCAAAATGCAATTATCTATAATTTAAGGTGCCTTGGAAATGTCCCTGGCTACAGAGACTCTGAACTAAACATACATGGCTCATCAAATACTTGACAAGTTGTCCAGTCACTCCTATGAGGAATAATCCTCTCAGTGTTTGTAATATTTTCAATAAAGGAAAAGTAGTTATTGAAGATCAGAAAAAAGACAAACCTTTTCATTTCAGAAATAGCAATAATTACACTCTCAAATGTTTTTATACACAAAGTGTTCTCATAATAAAGAAAAAGAAAAATGTAATACTCATTTCTCAATGATCAATATTATCTGTTAATTCCTTGTTAATGAACACGTACTTAGCAATACATAAATATGCTCAAATACAATTCTACATTTTATGTGAGAACAATTCAACATCAGCAAATATTCCATTCCATCTTGCTTAAAATCCAAAGGTTCTCGATTTCCAAAGGTGCTCGGTTTCAAACACACCATATGTGAGCTTATGAAATTCCTAGAGGATTTGCTTTACAAGTGCAGTTATATTTGCAGTAACGCTCAATAATGCAAAGATTTCATCTGTACTTAGCAATATTTTGCACATGTTAATTTTCGGAATGAAAGTGTAAAGGTTCTAATATGCACATCTTTTTTGTTCATGTGCAGCAGCAAGTAGAACGTTTTTAGATTTGCAATTCACATTTTCATCTTACACTTCGGGAATGTTCCTTGTGTGCTCAGAATTGCGCCATATGTCAGGTGAGATCCCTCAGTTGAGCAGGTAACTACCTTCATCCCATAAGTGCACCAATTTTGTATTAATGGGAGAAGCACCTGTGAAGTAGAAAGGCACCATTCTGTCACCTCTTGCTTAAGATTCAGGAAACCTGTATTTTCCTCGACACACCCCATATGCCAAGTAACAACAATTTGGGATCTGGGTTCAGTCTCCATCTCGAGGGGTGTTGCTAGGTCTGGAAAAGATCCGGGGTTACACTAATGTCGGGACTGTCGGGACTCGGGGCTAGCTAGCCTTTTGGTTGTAGACCCTGAGATTCCATCAGGGGCTACAACCAAAAGACCCTGGGCTATAGCCCCCTAATCCCCCCCCCCAGCAACTCCTCTGTCCATCCAAGTACTTCCATAACCTCAACCAACTGAAATAGTGTCTCAATAAGTCTGAAGTTAGGGAGAAGACCGAATTGAATGCAGAGTTGTGTCGATGTCAATCGTTTTCAGTTAGGTTTAGCTGGAGCATCAAGGCAGAACATGGCAGAGGTCCATGTCTGAGCACATGGGGGACAAAAATAATAACAAAACAATCAATGAAAATGCTTGAACCAACACTCCATAACCACTCGGACTTGTAGGATTCCATTTTGTAGGTACATCTTTGGCCTATCCGATTGCAGCCAACCCAATGCAATTCAGTGCAACCTCATTCCCGAAAGGAACAGTCGGCAGCAAGCAACCCCAAGTTCGTGTCCGCCTCATTGGGCATTTTTAGTGAACACCACAACATACACATAAATGATGTTATTTTTAATAAGCTAGAGGAATTTCCAAACACAACTAGCACACTTTCACAGAAGAATCTACAGATTTTGATAGTAATTACTTTCAACAAGTAAGAAGTTAATTTAAACTATAATTCAGTAAAAGAATGTTGATTTCACATCTAGTTTTTTTTATAGCTGATGTAATGTGCTGGCTGTGAAAGAACTGTAACATTCACTTTTTTGCAAAGAACAGGAATTGTTGTCAAGCTATATGTGGACCTACGAACAGCAGTGATCTGAATTTAGGTGCTAACAGATATCCTAGTGCGCCACAAGCATTAGGGTATAAGAAGGTGCAATTTTGGGGGCACAACGTTGGCCCTAGAAAACATTAAAATGGACCCCAGTGTGAATAGGGGTGCAAATCTGGGTTTCCCCTGAATCATCCTAAATCTTGCAGGGGCCCTGTAGATACGTTTGAAAAGTTGGAATTTGTACTGCAACAAGTTGTAGTTTCCACAGTTTTTATTAATTACTGATCTACATTCAAATGTTCCAATAAACCGTAGATTCATAGTGCAAGTCACATATGTAATTGTTGAATGAAACTCCCTTCACTCGGATTAGGCGCAAAAGAGCTTAATCAAGAAGTGCATGCAAACAGGGCAGATCAAATAGAACAGAGGTTTCCAAGTCAGTCCTCGAGAGCCCTTAACAAGCCAGATTTTCATTATAACCACTATGTAATCAACTCCCATGTATGTTCACTACATTCACATGTATTTTGTGGGTTTATCCAGAAAACAAACAATTGATTTGGCTCTTGGGAACTGTACTTGGGGACCCCCAAAATAGAGGCGCAGTGGCTCCAACATACATCGCACCCACATATAGGACACACCGAAGTGTGAACCAACACCTTTGCCATCATTGCAGCACATATCTATTCATCATGTTAGTCACACCATAGGCCATGCATCCATTGGAACCAATTAGTCACTGGACACAGATTAACAGCATCCATGAAAAGTGCATCACATGCCATATGGAACAAATTGCATCCAATGATGGTGTGGCTGCCATTACCATCAACTCTACATGAACTGTATCTCAAGTGTTAGGTTATTGTTATGTTAAATTATGTTAGGTTACAAACAGTGGCACAACCAAGGAATTTAGGGAACATATTGCACCCTTTGGGCCCCTCCCCTATGTACATTGTACCGTGATGCCTAGCACTGAGCTGACCTTTGGGTGAACCTTGAGCAATTATTGTTTTTTAAAGAAACAACAGCAAATGTGTGGAATGATGAGCAGAGCTTAAATGCACTGAACATTGGATGCCCATAGACAGTTAGGCAACCCGCTTCCCACGCTGGGTGCACTCTGTGTTCCTACTAGGGAGCTGCAGTGTTGTACTTGACTGTGCGCCTTGGGGGTTAAAGTGGCCTACAGTTATTATTCTTCCCTCCTACCCATCTGGGGAGGAGGCTGAAGCTGCTGATTCACTGTGTGTAAAGGTACATTTTAAAACATTAAAAGTGTTTGAGTGTTTGGATGCAAAGCAGTGTGTGTGCGTGTGCGTGTGCGTGTGCGTGCGTGCGTGCGTGCGTGCGTGTGTGTGTGTGTGTGTGTGTGTGTGTGTGTGTGTGTGTGTATGTATGTTTGGGAATGTGTGTGCATGTACATTAAATAGGTGCATGAATTTGTTTGATGGGGCAGGTAGCACATCATAAAACTGGTTTATAACCAGAATTCTGTCATATCTTTTGGGCACAGATTCAAAGAAATGATTTACAGTGCAGGGCTGGCATATAGAGTGGATTCATTTTAATGAAAGTGATTGAAAGGGACAGCACTGACATATAATGTGGGCCCATCATCATGAATGTAAAATATAGTGGAACTCCTAGCATATATTACGAGTGCAGCATCCTGAAACGTATTTACAGTGGCAATACTGGCTTGTATTGTGGGTGCAGCATTAATGTGATTTAGTGTGAATACTGGCATATATTTTGGCCATACCATTAGGAAAGTGATTTTGAGTGGCAATGCTGTCACATATTGTGGACACAAGATCATAAAAGGGAGTTATACATGGGAATTGTGGGCTATTTAGTGGGCACAGCATCATAAACATGATATACAGGGGAATGCCAGAGAATATGGGGGGCATCTTCACAAAAAGAATGTAAATGTTGGTTACATGGCATCTACTGGACTTTTTCAAGATGCTTTATGGAGCCCTTTGTAAATGTATGGGTTTTTACCGTACTTTTCTCAGAAAACAGCCAGGATTCCTGTTCTGCCCAGGGCTTGGCCGAAGGACATGACTCGGGCAGAGTGGTCACTGCAGTGTCATGGGGCTGCATGAGACATGGGTGAAGGCCAAAGCCCAGACAAAGAGGCCATATAGGGCAGGACAGCAGGCCATGTTCATTGGCCATGGTAGGAAGTTTGGGACTCACTGGGGCATTCAAAGGCTAGGACCATAGCAAAGTGGGCTCAGGGCATGGAGAGAGCCCATGACCAGTGGCCACATTGGGTGGCTTGCATCCCAGAGAACAGGTGAAATGCATGACCAGTACAAAATATTGACAAGGCATTTTTGTATTTATTTTACGTTTTATTGTTGTTTTATAAGGTGCCTAACTGTGAGTGAACCCGCTTCAAAGCAGTCAGAGAGGGGAAACAAAGGAAAGGTGATTAGAGTGGTGGAGGGAAAGGATGTGTGGAAAAGGCATTGCAGTGTACATTCACAATACAGTGAGATGTACATTCAGATATAGAATCTTTACATTAAATAACTTGCTGATAGCGTCATTTTAGATGCATTTTGTGTACCACTCAACAAAACGGTGTCGGATTTTGCTTAATCACTTCATAAATTGGGTACTTCCACTAGTTATTTGTTGTTGGGCGACCAGAATCAAACGTGGAAGAGGTAGTACACTACAAATGAAGAGGATACTGGTTACCCCTCCCTTACTATAAAGTAGCAACAAATGCACACCACTTCTGAATTCACACCACTGTCGGGTCTTATTTGAGCTTCAAGCTAAAGAGAGAGTAAATGAGACTTAACTACATCTGTATCATACATTCCATTTTATTTGCACAGGCATGTTTGGTTCTTGTACATTAACCCACAGGACCGACATAGCCGGTCAGACAAACAGAAGTGCAACATTTACATACATATTCATCTTATGTGATTACACACTTCTGCTCCTCTGGCAGTTCCATATACAAAAACAACAAAAATGCAGTGACTTGGGGTTAGTAAATCATTGGTTGTGTGTTGGTATTTGAAATGCTCAATAGAAAATGCAGTCTGCTTTTTGTTGTTCAGAGTATGAGAATAGTGAAACTCAATAATAATAATAATAATAATAATAATAATTTGGCCCTTATATAGCGCTACGAACCCTCAGGTATCTGAGCGCTGCTTATTATTGCCCACTGTGTGTGGTGCTCATTTATCGACCTCGGAAGGATGAAAGGCCGAGTTTGGCCCTGCCGGGATTCAAACCTACGTTAGCAGGCTCTGCACCGAGCGCTCTACTCGCTGTGCCACTTGACCGGCTTATGCATCAATGGTTTACCTATCTAAATTGTCGACACATGTTTCGGCTCTCTCTTCGTGTTCCGCTGTACTCAAAATACGGTTTATGGAGCCATCTTGAGGACATATGATTATTTGATTTTGCAGGTTAAATCAGGTGGTGACCCCTTCATAGACAAGACCTACAATACACAATAGACACACCCAGATTGGTTGCAAGGTTGTGATGGTTGTAGTTCTTTTATTCAGTAAATCACCTTTACTGTCAGAAAAATGGTTCTACCTTGGGTTAAGGCAGGCAGAAGTACGGAAAAGGGTGGCAGTTATTTCTGGTGGAGACGTACTCAGTCGCCTAATTTCTTTTCCAGAAGCAATACATGCGTGTTTACTGACAAGACAAAGACTCGTATGTTATGGTGCCTGATTGCCACACCTGTCATTTCTTTCTATCTTGTATTAGTTCTCAATTTCAAAAAGCAGAGTTTCGCGACACCTAGAATGTGCATTAGTTCATTCACTTTTGTCATGTTTCTCGTCTTGTGTTACTTCTTAATTCAGAACATGCATTCGGTACAGGTTTACACGAGTTAAAGGGTAAAGTAAAACAAAGTTTTTTTTTTTACCCATGGTCATTGGCCTGTCAGTTGCCAAAATCAGGTGTTTTCTCTTACACTTTTTTCTTCTTCAACCGTGTTTATTCAAAACACGGGTGTCAGCACAATTTTGTGACCTGTAATGACACAACACAAAGGCTGTGTTGAACATGTGCGGTCAAGATGTCTATCTAGTGCATGTCCATATGCACTACATGCTTTCTAATATGCTTCCAGTAACTGATTGTTTCTATATGCTAGTGAAATATCCAGACGTCCCAACATATAAAAAATATATAAAACAATATAAAACCTGGGGCACGTGTGTGCCACCATGCATTGTTGCTATAGATATTTTAGATATTTTGGGCAATTGCATTTGCATGATAGCTGAGCTCGTGGTCGTTTCGTGGGGATCTCTCTTTCCAAACATACTCAAATTAGGTGATTAAGGCATGCGGATATGTGTGTTACTAGTAGTCAAAAATCGCCTACGGATTCCTCGTATTTGAATAGAATTTCTTCATGAGCACATAGTCATCTAGCTCAGAGTGACGACTAATTTAGTTTTCTCGTTCTTTTACATAAATCGTCATTGATGTTAGCGTGCCACTGACCTCCTGTCTCAGCGGTACGCAGACCGCTCCTGATCGGGACGCTGTTTGGTGTAGACTGTAGACGTGGCATTTGGCTGTGTCTCTATGTATAAGCGGCCAGAGCAACCGCATTGCCGAGCCTCATTTTAACAACGAGGCTTGGATTGCGCTGCGTGACAGCCAGGGGTTTCCTTGGCGACCGCAACGCCGTATTCTCCATTGGTGTGCATCTGTGTACATTAGGTAGTTATTTCACATTTTGATACAAATGTAAATGGCGATTTGGCACCAATCCGCACCGCAGGGTTTCAGCCATTTCCTTATTGGCCGCCACACCACGAGGCTGGTCTCATTAATTACCATAATTGTTCAATGAACATTTATCTTTTTTTTTGGTGGCTTGCAGATTCCATTACTCATAGACTATAACGTTCACCATTAATGTTAACCTTGTTAATGGTGCTGTGCAGTCATGAGCACTGGGAGCTCTAGACAAAAGTCCTATGCTGGTTTCGAGTATCTATAGCTCGTCATGCAATAGGAAATCCTGTTAGAATATTTAGGATCCAGTCTGGGGAGATTAGGTTGCCTATCTGTTGTGCATACATTTTGCCCATTCAACACTGGTGTTCATGCCATGAGTCGTCGTGTTCAGTTTGAAAATCCATTTTTGTTCTGCTCGCCTCAATTGTGTGTCTCTGTTGCTGCCTCTTGGATTGGGTTTGATAACTTGGATTACAAACCATAGCAGATCTGTGGGTTTATGGTTTTTCTGATTAAAATGTGCTATCATTGGTTTCTCTTGTTCTTTGTTTTTTAGACAAGAGCGATGTTCACATATCCTTTGTCTTATTACTCTTTTGGTTTTCCCTACGTACAGGAGGTTGCATTGACATTTGATTCCATATAAGACCCACTTGCTTTTGCAATTCGTGAAAGTTTTCATTTGTCACATTTGTCTGTTTAGTTCCACTTCTTTCATATTGCGTGTTAAATGACACACAGAACTACCCCCACATCTGAAGTGTCCGACCACTGGTGGGAGAGACCATAGTGTCTGCTGTTCATTTATTGTTTTTTTCTGGTCTTCGTACATATGTACTAGAATGTCTTTTAGATTTCTCTGTCTTTTGTATCCAAACCTTGGTCTTGCAGGTGAGAAGTTTTCTGTGTTGATCATGTTCCAGTTCTTCAGCATTGTCCTATGCAGGTTGTTGTTAATAGGGCTAAAGGTGGTGATGCATGTCATCTTTTTATCTATAATGGTTATTTCCCGAGGGACCAGGCACTGGGCCTCATTAGGACCCTGGCGGAGTGGGTTTCCGCCAGCGCTAATCGCGGCGGACCCGTCCGCCGTACTACGAGTTCCCTTAGCGCCATGGAGGTTTTCTCCGCCTGGTTTTACCGGGCGGAGAAAACCATGGCGCTAAGGGACCTCGTTGTTAATTACGCCGCCGTACTTTACGGCGGCGTAATTAACTCCTTCCCCACTCCCATTATACCCTATGGGGCAAGAATGGGAATGGGGAAGGGTAAAATGGGGATTGGGGATTTACCGCTCCGCCAAGGTCGGCATGGGGTGGTAAATCCGCCAACCCCCATGGCGCTATCGGCGGCTTTCCGCCATGCTCCGCGGTGCATTTAGCACCGCGGATTCCGCCAGGGTCGTAATGAGGGCCACTGAGCCCTTTGTGCATGTTTGGCTCGTTTCCATTCCATTTGTACTATTTTTGCTGGATAGCCTCTTTGTTTCCATCTGGTCATCAGTTCACTGCTGTGCTTCTCGAAATCCATGTTGATACTGCAGTTTCTCCTGACTCACAAAAACTGGCCTACTGGGAGGTTATTTCTTGGGCTCAGTGGATGAAACAGTCAAATTGAACCAGGGTGTTTTTGTCCATTTCTTTTCTGAAAAGGGAGGTCTCTAGATTCCCAGTGGGAGACTTCATGATCAAAACATCCAGAAAGGCCATTTGTTGTCCATCACTGTTCACAGTGAATTTGATGTTTGGGTCTTTATTGTTAAGCCAAACGAGGAAAAAATCCAGGTCGCTGGCATTTCCTGACCAGATCATAAACACATCATCAATGTATCTGTGCCATGACTTAATTAGACGGATGAACCGATTGTCCTTCGGTATGCTCATTGCCTCAAAATCATCCATATAAAGATTAGCTATATCTAGGGTGAATGTGGCGCCCATGTTTGTCCCTGTCACGGATTTCCCCCTTTCTCACCTTAGATCGATCCTTGCAGGATTTCTTGGGAGGAGTCTTCTTGATTTGTAGAATGTGCTACGTCCGACGTGGAGGCTGGTGGAAGGCGTACCACGTTAGACGGCCATGTTGGGAGTACCAAGGAGTGCAAGCCCTGTTGTGATAGGGATCAGGAAGTCCAAAAGGGGCGTGTTCTGTGGATCATGACAGTCCGATGCTTTTGGTTGTAGAATGTCCCGTCAAAGAGGAAATAGTTCCCAGTAAGAGCCAGGTGGATGCACTCCAAAATGAAGTCTGTCGGGACCTGAATAATTTGTCGACAATCTAGGTATTCTTTCATAATATTGATGCTATCCATTTGGGCTATGCTCGTATAAAGAGCTTCAACATCAAGGGATACTAATAGGTCATGTGTCTCAGTCTGGAGAGTGGCCAAAATGTTTATCATCTCAGTTATGTCCTTCACAAAATATCTAATTTTCTTCATGAATGGTTTCAAAAAGACATCAGAGTACACTGTCAATGGTTCCAGGATGGATTCAATTGCCGACACTATTGGTCTACCTGGTGGCTTTGTGCTGTTTTTATGAATTTTTGACAATAAATATAAAGCCAGAGTATTCGGGTGTGTTCTGACGAGGTAACTTCTCTCATCTTCGTCTATCCATCCTTGCATGAAGGCATGAGTAATGAGAATATTTATTTCTTCACTTAGTCGGGTTGTTGGGTCATGTTATTCTCTCCTATAGAACATCTGGTTATCCCGTTGTCTTTTTTCTTCTTCTATGTAGTCTTTGCATGCCCAAAGGACGATGCCGCCACCTTTGCCTGCCAATTTTATTATGCCTTATTTTCTTGAAGGACCTCAAGGTCCTACAAGAAAATAAGAATATCGATTGACTGGATCACTTTGGCATGCCTTAGGGGTTTGGTGTTGGCACAAAGCATGCCTTGATTCTTCCAGTTAATCAGGTGCTCCACAAACCCATTCCTAACATAATCAGAGTCACTGATTATGACCAGTTCATTGAGTTCACTGCAGTGAGGAAGGCTTGATAAACAGCCATCAACTCTGCAACCTGACTACTTCGGGGTCCTATTTTATAACCAGCAGAGGGTTTTGGTGTATCATTCACCAAGGCATTCCCAATGCCAGAAACCAGTTATTTTTCCCTGTTGCTATCAACATGGTAGGAGCACCCATCCACATAAACTGTGTGTATCTCCTGAAACGTGTCTTCTTCATGGACCTTGTGTGGGGAAGTTAAGTACGCCTCCATGTTGTTGTTGGTCATTAGACTTTTGTCCTCGAGACGGTTTTCTTGAGCACAATCATGCAAGTCCGCCAACCCTTGCGATAGGGGACTCTTCTTGTTTGGGCCATATCTGGGCCATAAGGTAAGCCTTGCATGGACAGAATCCAGGAAGTAATTCTGGAATTACTAACGTTCCCCACCCGGATTCTGGCACTTTGTAGATACTGCAAGGGTTGGTGGGGACTCTCGACAAAGATGTGCAACACCTGTATGAATGGGCAGTAAAGTCTTGCTCACGTAGGAGATTACTTTGTTGACCTTGTCATGCTTTTGGTACAATACCGCTGTTAGGCAAGTATCTGAGAACCCCATCTCCAAGATAAACTCCTTGTTCCTTATGGGATAAGCCTGACACGCGCCAGGGCAACTGGCGCATCTGGAATTGATGGAGGACTCCCCTCCCTTGCATTGTTCTATCACGTTTCCCTCGGTTGCTTATCAAGCAGTCTAGTTGTTTCACAACATGCGGCCGATCGCCGGGAGAAGGGTGGTTAATAACCTCCCGGCAGTCGGCCGCATTGAAACCCAGTTTCTATCCCTTCCAGCTTTGGGTCTAAACGCTAGTTTCCACTCCCCGTTCCATCCCGGAATGCTCTGCTTTCCTATCTCTCTCTCCTCCGCTCTAGCAGTTGTCACGCTCCCTCCAGGCGCGGCTTTCCTCTCCGCCGGCTGCGTCACTTTGGGTTCTCTTTCGTTGCTGACTCCAGTCAGCCGGCTATCTTTCCTGTTCCTTTGCTCTACCTTATTTGCCTTTCTTTTTCTTTTGGCCTCACCTCCCCCTGGCTTCGCTCTCCTCTAGCTCGCCCTTTGTTTTCTTGTATTTCTCCCGGACACCTCGTTATCCAGACTTCCTGTAGTTTCGTGCATTGCATATCAGGTTGTCTTGGCAACCGCTTTGTACCTCGCTCTGTGGGGATTATCGCCTAGTTCTCCTGGGTCTCTGTTCAAACGCCCTCTCTCCCGCTCATAATCCCAGACTCAGCATACTCCTCCAGTCAGTCTGGAGCCTACCTTCCTGAGAGGATTCCACCCACTTCAAGGAACTTACCTGCTCTTCAGCAAGTCTGCATCGGTCTGCTCTGCTCCCAATCATCAGGTTTTTTTTGTGCCTGTTGTGGCTTTTTACCCTTCTCTGGTTGCCTTGGGAGAGGGGTCACAGGCCTGCTAACTGGACAAGCAGCCACTGTGGCTTCCTTCTGGGGTAAACCCTA
Source organism: Ambystoma mexicanum (assembly GCF_040938575.1). Lineage (NCBI taxonomy): Eukaryota > Metazoa > Chordata > Amphibia > Caudata > Ambystomatidae > Ambystoma > Ambystoma mexicanum. The sequence goes on along the minus strand of NC_090930.1, from coordinate 1,101,407,158 downwards.
CCTGCATAAAAAAAGGACTACCGATCCAAGAGTAGAAGAAAGAAGGCACATTTCCAATGCAGCAGTTCAGGTGAGCGGGATGAAGTACTCTCTGATCCTGGGGTGGATTCTGGGGATTTTGACAAAGCCAAACAAGGAGCCTGCAAAGGCTTCTTTTCAGTTGTTTAACTTCCTCAGATTGTTCTGGACCCCACTCCCACTTGACTCTGGCTTTTAATAAATGGGCCTTGGGTCGAGTGACCTCTGCGTAATCTTCAATGAACCTTCGACTATAATTAGTAAGTCCAAGAAGGCTTCTTAATTCTCGCAAAGGGGTAGGATCTTTTAATTTTAAAAAGGCTTCCACCTTCTTCACCTGGGGATTAAGACCCTCAGGTTTGATCTCGTGCCCTAAGAAGTTCACTCGGGTCTTACACCACTGTGCCTTCTGAAAGGACAGTTTTGCTCCAGCCTTCTGCAATTGGGTAAGGACATAGCAGATTTCTGCTATACGTTCCTTCACAGCTGGGCTCTTGATCAAAACATCATCCACAGAGGCCAGGTTTCCACTTTTGCCCAAATCGCGCATGGCCTTATGTAGGAAGATGTTGAACTCATTGCCAAAGTTTAAGGATCCAAAGGAGGTTCGGGCCCTGTACTGCTGCCCCCCCGAAGGTAAAAGCAAGCTTGTACTGTTCTTCCCTTCTTACGGGTACTGTCCAGTAACCATTGGTCAGGTCAATGGCAGTGTACACTGTTGACCCTTGGATCTTGGCCAGTCCCTGATCGATGAAGGGAAGGGGCCATCTTGACATGTTTGTTGACACGTTTGTTCAACTCCCTCAGGTCTGCACATAGTCTTCAGTGTCCACTTGGTTTAAGGATCCCCAGTACCGGGTTGTTTAAGGTACTTTGTGTCAGACAAATTATCCCGCGGAATTCTACATTCTTAATAATCTATGTGAGTGACTCCATGGATGCGAGAGGTAACCAGTATTGTTTCACAAATACTGGAGCCGTTTTGGGGTCCGTGGGAATGGTGGTTGAATGAATGGATGTGCGGGCACAGTTAAATGAGTCCACTGAAAAGATATTTTAGAATTCCGGGAAGACCTGTTTTAACTTTTGTCTTTGCTCCTCAGTCTCACAGGCCAGATCAAGCCTTTCCTTGACCATCTACTTGAAATTTGGAAAGACATTGGGCTTGGCAATTTCAACAGTATCCTCCAGTTGGGTGGAGGGGTCTCTTTTGATGGTGTTGACCTGTACAGGGGATTCGAGGTAGTGGTCCTTGACTCTGAACACTACCCCCTTCCACCTAATGTCACAGGTCATCTCTTCCAAACCGCAGGGGCAGGAAGAGTACACCATGAAATTCCCCCTATGTCTAGTAAAAATCTTTTCTGGAGGAATACATTGCTGATGTCGAAACAGTTGTTTGGGATTAGTCCCAAGATTTCATTACCTAAATCATTAGAATAATGTTGGGCATCAACCCCCATTCAAATAAAGGTGTCTGTGCCCAAAGTGATACTTTGAGGGTTGCTGTTATCCACCAATATTCGAATGGTGTTGTGTTCTAGGTCTACTAGAGGTGTCAGCTTTAAATATAAACCTTATTGTTGGAGATGGGAATTTTGATTTATGCATGCGTCCTGATGTTTGAGGATCTGTCCTCGCTTAATTTTTAGGGGAAGAGTAAATTGTAACACACGCTGGAGACCAAGTAATAATACTGGGTCACACAACCGCTCTCATATGGGGCCCAAGATGGGCACGTATTTATATCTGATTCACGACAATATGTTCAGGTATCCATAATATACCATACTTCTTAGAGAAAGGAAGATGAGTCTTTCTGATTCATATCAAAAATGATTTATCCATAGTAGTTCAAACAAAATTGTCTCACCTGTCCTGGGATGGTAACCTATTCTCGCACTTCAACTTCCACCGCATAAGGCAGCAATTGAGCTCACCAGAATGCTTTTTCAATGTTGTCAAAGCCCGTGGGGATACTCCCAGTCGAGATCAGGCTTTATTATTAATTAGATCCAAATTGATTGCAAATCGGTTGAGAATGTCACTTCCCAGATAAAAGGCGGAAGGGACATCTCTCACGACCCAACAATTATGGTCTATACGTTTGTTGCCAATGGACATCTTTAGCATACACCTGCTAGGCAGGAGAGGTTTGGAATTTGGGATTTCCAGACCTACTTCCCCTTTGTCAATCAATTTAAATCTGGGAATGGTCTGATCTTTTGGGAGTTTCCTGAATAATTCTTCGCTGATGAAGCTCCTTCCATTATTCAGGCATACTCTGGAGAGCACTGGTTACTTCCCCTCATTTAACTGAATAGGGAAAAACAACTGCTCGCCCTTTTTCTGAATGTCTGTCAGACTTTGAGCTGATTCTTCCTTGTCTGGTTTCACGGGACTCAAGTTTTCTTCTGATTTTGGACTGGTGTAAAATGTTAGAGTGTTCCTTTCTAGTGTGGTTTGCCACTTAAAACTGGGAGGAAGGTTGATTTTCAAGAATGGAGAAGGGTTCCCCTCATCAGTTGATTATCCTACAGTGATGACTGTGACTTGGTTATTTTTTAAATGGAACTCTACATTCTCAGAGTGTTGATCAATTACGTGACAGGTACTATTCAGGCTTACATAATTGTTACTCATTCTAATTTTTTATTTGATGGGGAGGTTAGTCTGAGTCCAGAGGACCTTGTTTACACAGTCGATCAGAGGTGATAACCTTCTCAGGAGATTATTCCCCAGTAAACAAGGTGTGCCGTCTGGAGTCACAACAATCAACGGATGTTTCAGCCGGTGCCGTCCAATTGTTATGTCCAGCTTCACAGTCCCTTCAACAGAAATATCATTGCCATTGAAATTTTGGAGTTGTCCGGGACGTGGTATGAGTGGAATTTGGTGGCCCTCCCCCGTTCTGAGTTTAGTTGGTCAAAGGCTCTTTTTGACAGGAGGGTGGCTTGGGATCCAGTATCCACCAGAGCTGATAATGCACACTGATTTTGCACCTTAACCAGTGCATAAAATCAGCCTTCTTTCTCCTCCAAGGTGCAAAGAAAGTGTGAGTTATTTAACAGCCCGGTGGTCATTTTCCAAATATTGAAGTCCGCACAGTGAGATAATGGGAATATTTGTGCGTCGAAGTTCGGGAATCTGTAAAAAAAATATTGCAACTCGCAATGGGAGTTGTTGGGGAATCCTCCTTTTCCCTGGCTTCTTGGCTGTCCCCCGTTACCTGGCAACAGTTTTCTGAACCTGTTTGGAGAAAGGACACACCCTCCAATTCATTTCTGTGTGGCTCACGTTTTTGGGGTTGAATAGTTTCTAATTCTGAGTCAGTCTCCATACTTACCCTGTCCCACTCAGGGTTATTTGGGACCCTTTTTTCTTTGGATGGTCTTCCCCCGTTTTTGAAAGAGATGGTCTGCTTACCTGAATCTTCCAGGCATTCTTCTCTTTCAAAGGGAAAATGCAGATTTCCTCCAAAAAGTGGGTTCTTCTTTGGCCTCTCCTACTTACCCTTTGCTGTTTGGTTTCTAACATGTTGGGAGAAGAAGAGACTCTTTCAGGCTGAGAGGTTTTTAGGGGTTCTGTTTTGGTGAGAAAGGAAGCTTCCTCAGGGGCTTTGCATCTCCCCTCACCCAGGCCCCCTCCTCCAGAAACTGTGGTTTGTCAGAGGTTTCCTCCTGTCATTTACCCGCTGGGGCATCAGACTTGGGTGTTGGAGAATTCTGGGAAGCAGAGTTCGGTTGAGAGATGGATTGAGTCCTCAGCATGTTCCCCAGATCATTGATCAGTTGCTGAACCTGTTGCTCCAGTTGCAAGACCTTATCTGGGTGGTAGGGAGGTCTCAAGTCATACCTCTGCTGCTCCTGAAAGGGGTAACTGTCCCTTCTCCTAGAGTAGCTCGGGTACGTACTGGGAATTCCCCCCATAATTTTCCACCCTGAATCGCCCTTCTCCCGGGTTCAGAGAACTAGTGTCCTAGAACCGGGGGAGATAGAGGAGGATTGTTTTGGAAGTTCTGGTGTGAGGGATATCTGGGAAAAAAGTTCCGATTGGGAGCTCTAATAATACTTCTTTCCTGAGGGAAGTTTGGAGGGAAGTTTCTCGGGGCAGTACTTACCTGTTTAGTTCCCCCCTTTGGGCCAGGGGAGAGTATACATACCCCAGGATTGGTGTAGTAACCTTGTACCTAGGACCTGTATAGGTGACAGGGTCAGAGGATCATTGTTCTGGGCTCCCACCTAACTACCATTCGATTGGGCTGGGTTTGGGGGGTACCTTTTGCTTTCCATTTTGCTTGTTGGCAGGAGGGTTACTTTTAGCCCCCCGTCTCCAGATCCAATGTAGGGGTAGTTTTTACCTCTGCCACCTTTTCAGCAGCAGGGGTGTTAGATGGTTTGGGGGTTTTGGTGGTATTTTTGCACTCAGCAGGCTTTTGGACCTCATAAATCCTGGTGGCCTGTTCAATCACCTAATCCAGGGTCCTATGCTCATGAATGTCATGCACCAATTGAGACATTATGGCCCTCATTACGAGTTCGGCGGTAACCATGCCGCTATTGGCAGCATGGCTGCCGCCGAAATCGCGTCGGGGTCCGGGTCCTCGGAATGAGGACTTACCGTGCCATTCCGAGATCGGAAGGCCCGGTAATTCATCCCTCCAAGGACCTGGACACAGTCCTTCCCCATTCCCATTTCAGCCCCCATTGGGCTGAATGGGAATGGGAGAGGGAGCAAACAACGGGCCATTACGAGATGGCCTGTTGTTTTCTCCCTCTTCCCCTCGCGGGACCCGGTAAGAATGCCTGGTTTTCCCAGGCGTGCTTACCGTGTCCAGCGAGGGGAACTCGTAATGCGCGGTACGGGTTGAACGGCGCCGGCACCTTTTACGGCGCCGTTCACTCCGTACCGCCAGGGTCGTAATGAGGCCCTATGTATTGGGGGAGAGCATGGAAATATGTAGTTATGAACTCCCTACTATTTGTGTTGATCCACCGGGAAGTCGGAGCATATGCAAGCATTAGTTCCTGCACAAACTCCCTAGGCGCCTGATCTTCCCCACACTGCAAGTTATATGTGGCCTTATGGGTCTCTTGTGGGTTCCAATGGGTGGAAAAATGTTTCAATATGGCTGCCTGATAAGTGGACTATTATGATGATCCTGGTCCTCCAGTCCTGCAAAGAAATTAAAGCACTCAGGTGAGAACATCCATTTAGCAAATGCTATAAAATTAACATCATTCCTGATCTGAAATGATGCCATCATCTGCTCATAAAGTTCCAGGTGCTCCCATGCCGAATTCTTGGAATTCTTGTGGTATGGCGTCAGGAAGCTCTTTATGGCTTTGATTTGTCTTATTGGGTCTTTCACAAAACCCTTACTCTGTTTCGCTGTCTTTTTCTTCCTACGCGCCTGAGTTCATTCACCTTCTGACTGAGAACTGCTACCGTTATTCCCTTCCCTGTCTTCTAGGTGCTCCCTATCTCTATGAGACTGGGAATATCTTTTAGAATCACAGGGTCAGGACTCCTCTCGCCTGGACCAAAGTGAACTCTCAGGGTCACTCTTTCCTGTAGTTCCTCTCAGGCCCAGGATAGAAGCAGGTTTCCTGATCCCTCCTACCAGGGAGTCGGGGGAATTCCCTACCTTCCCCTGAACATACAGAGGCTAGGCTGAGGGTCTGGCTTTTCTCCTTCAGCAAAGTGGGCAAGGTGGTCTCTTTGTAGTTGCATCTTCAGCCAATCTAACTCCCTGACTTTCTCCTCATAAGAGTTTTCATGGTCTGCAGAACTTACCATATTATTCCTTACTTCCCAGGACACACAGGTCCAGCCACTTCCCCTTCTGTGTGGTAGAGATGGATACTCATCAGTATCAGACAGGGAATGGCCTTCCTGATCAGATGGACTAGGCCTGGGTAAGACAAACTGCCTCATGTCGCCTTGTTCTGGATAGGTGGCATGCATGAGGTCAGTTCCCATGTGTGCATGTGAGGATATAAATGACTAGCATGGGGCTCCTGCTAGGAGGGACACCACACCTTGATCAGTGGGCCTTGTCCCATATCCTGATTGGTCAGGGTGCCTCAGGTCCTATTTATAATTTTCAATTTCCTTGGTGAGGCGCTCACACCTGTGTCTCTCTTTATTTATTTGCTGTTGGTAGTCAGAGAGCTGGCTTTTTAATTATGACACTGAGGCCTGATTAATCTCATGCACCCTGCTCTGAGTTACCAACCGATCCTTTGTCTGCTGCACCTCCTGCTGCAGTGATTCATTCTCCCTCTGTGAGCCTTGTAAGATGCATGTATATTCAAGGTGTTTTTCCTTCAGGAGACTAATCTCTTTCTCTTGATCATCCCTACATTTTGCTGCCTCTAATAGTTCAGCTTCTATTTGCCTCACTCGCTCTACAAGCTCATTCCTTTCTTCTCTAATTCTAGTCAGTTCCTGTTAACCTGACTATTCCTTTTCTACCTCCATTTCCAGCTGATTTATCCTCTGTAATAGTACGCTGTTATCCTGATTCAAGAGGTCTTTTTCCTGAGCAAGCTGCGTCCTCTGTTGTTTCAGAGTATTTACCTGGTGATGTATCTGATCAAAGTCATTTTGGGAATCAACCCCTTTCATAATTAATTGACTGTTTTCAGTTTTCAATTGTTTTTTATTTCTGATTGGAATGGGAACATGTCCTCCAAAAAGACTCTATTATGAGCAGACTTGTCATTTGGCTTGTGTTGCAGTGTGCTCAGATTTTCTACACACTCTTTTTGTCAAGTTTTCAGTGCAAAAACACGCTCTGCACTCTCTTGCTGCAGTGTTTTTAACTCAGCTTTTAGTTGTTGAATAAAATCCTGGGCTTGTGACAGGTCTCCAGCCTGATTCATCCTACTAGCCTCACTATTTTGCTAACGCTCTTATAAAAGCAAATGAAAATATAACTGAGCGGTTAGCTGAGCCATTTGTACCTGTTCATCACAAGCAGTTGTGGTCATATAAACTGCCTCAAGTGCTTTGTGCAATATCCCAGCTTCAAGCCAAATATTATTGCCTACTGAGGTAACCTCCAGCAAAATTCTGGTTTGTCAGTTTCCGGTATCGTCCTCAACCCTTTTTCCTTTGTGAAATTATTTAGTTAGGAGATGCTCTCTGCCTTACCCAATTTGTACAGTAGTCATTTTCACAATTGTCTTTTTTGCACTTTAATAAAACTGTCTTTATGCACGGGCAAACTCACCCTGTCCCTGCTTGATTTCCTCACTCAAATAAATTCTTACACACTCTTAATTTTCTACCTATACACCTCCCTGGAACTCAGGAGTCAAGTCCTATCGGCACTTTAGCAAAACAAAGATGACTTTCCCTCCACCTTAATGCAATTGCATCAAAATGAATAGACTTCACAATGTACTTGTCATGGGACAGGAATGGGAGCTAAATCCTGGTCACAAGCCCCCACTTTGTAACGGTTTATTGTGAAGCCACCATTAACACACACAGGGAGTCCCTTCCCTCCCCACACAAGTGGTTATTCTGGTTATTCAACAAACTGTTTAGCAGATTCTGTTTTAGGTCTATCTCAGACACATATCATGTTTTCTTTTCCTGACATTTTTCAGTGAGCAGTGATATTTTTTCCAGCTATATTTTTTATAAGCCGTTTTTATTTGCACACACATGTGCAGGCCGTGTTTGCTTTCAATGTTTAAAAATCCTATTTTCCATGTCACAGGGATCTTTGATTCCTCCTTCTTTTGTGAATTAAACTGCTGCTTGTCCATTGGTAATGACAGGTAGGCCCCTTTCCACATGGGTCTTTAACTTTACTTGAAAAATAAAAGCAAAAGCCAGGCTTTTGTTTCAGTGTTTAAATGCCTGCCATTCATGTTAAAGGGACTTCTGTTTGGGCCCTTTAAATGCACCCCACACTGCTTCTGCAGAGCCCTTAGGAGACTGCTGGAGCTTCTAGCTGGATTTCAGACTTTGCAGTCGACTATGGATTTCTCGACCCCTGTCACTCTGTTCTTGCAGCAGTGAAGAAGTACAGCCAGTCAGGGAAGATGGTCCAGTGGAGTTCGTCTCTGAGTTAGTTGGTCCTACTAACCCAAGGGAAGAAGTCGTACCTTCTGGAGCTTCTCTGTTGAATTTAAAAAGGAGTTTCAGCACAGCAGCAGGGTTTCACCGGGCAATTCAAAGGTCCAGGAGGATACAGCAAGCTTTGTTCATGGTTTCTTCGTTGGGTATTTCTCCCAGTGGTCGACTCTGCCTATTGTCACAAAACCCTTGCCTTTTCAGCAGGTTTCTCCCATTCATGCACAGCTTAGGCTGTGAATCACACAGCAGGGTGAATGTCCTGAAAGGCCAGCCAGCCAGCCAATCACGACTGGTTGTATTCAGGCACTCCTACAGACAAAGGACAGGGGAGTTTCGGGAACCTCCCTCACATCCTGCCTTTCCAGACACACTGGAGCCAGAGACGGGTTTCAGGGCTGAAGCCAGCCAAAGGCAAAACGAACATAGAGCTCAAACCTTGCTCAATGCACAAGAATCCAAGAAAGACCTCACAAACAGAAAATACCGAGAAAAGAAGACCAGGGCCATTTTGACAAAATGGTCACCCGTGGGTGCTGTACTGCAGCTGAGGGTTCAGCCTGCGGTAGAAAAGCACAATGGTCACTGCCACCAGCCATTTAAAGTAGTGATGGTAACATAAATATGTTTCATGAGAATGTAGGATAAGAGGCTACTGGGTAACCCCCCCAAGCACTCCACAAAAGATGGTGTGTACTGGACCTACAAAGAGAAAAGGTAAGTAAAGTCAATTTCACTTTACTCTTCTTGGGAACAGCAGATCACACAATAAACGGTATTTAAACCTTATGAGGAATCTAAAGTATTTCTCTGTGACACTGCACTGAAGGTGCTGGGTGTCACCATACAAAAAGTAGATGCCTATGGAATTTGTCAGACTCCAAAAACAGGAAACACATAATCCTAATCAGGTCAAAACACATGAGAGAATGAGAAACAGGTCTCACTCAGTCGAGGGTAAAAATTAAAAAGTCCTACAGTCAAGTAAAAGAGCTGGGGGTCTCTAAGGTTGAAGGGAATTAGCACAGCAATGAGAATTTTCCCAAACAACAGCCTTTGGCCATGCCGACTGTACATTCTAACATATTAATGGGCACTAGCAATGGCCTTTAACCATGGCCACTGACTAGAGCTTTCAATGTTGCCCACTATATTTTAAAACAGTTATGGGATACTAGGCATGGCTTTTAACCATGCACATTGGTATTTTTCAACACTAAGCAACCACTAGGTATGGCCTTTAGTGCTGGACACTGATCCCAGCCTTTCCCATGGCCAAATCCATGGCTTAAATTGTTATTAAGGTAACCAAAGTTTTCATGATCTAATTTATCAATGATGTTATGTCTAATTCCATTATTAATGTAATCAGTTATAAACAATGAAATTAGTGTTGTCACCCGTGATGGCTTCAGTGATGTGATTAGTAATATCATTAGTGTTCTCATACAACATGTAAATAGTGATGTCATCAGTTATGTGATCTGTGATGCCATCATTCTGGTCATAGGCTGCATAACAAGGGGAGTGAAGTTAAGGTGCCTTTAGCTGAATTTCAGAGGCCTTGTAGCATTAAGTTCTCACCTTAATTTCCCTGCAACTAAAGTTTTTTCCTTGAATTACATGGTCTGCGGTAGTGGCCGTGTAGTTATGGTTAAATTGCTAATCTCAGAGGAGGAGCACTTTTTGGGAGGCTTATAACTTCACTCGCCCTGGACGAATCCTGACCAAACTTTGCAAAAAAAGTAAATGGGCCGCTCTGAATTGTTTCTCCATAGACTGAATGGAAAAAAACATTGCTCACGCGTACAGGTCAAAACGCTGGATCGATTTTCACCAAATTTGCAGCAGGAGCAGCGGCTTAGTCCCGAAAGCTTGCTTTTGTAAATTTGGTGAAAATCCGTCCAGTAGCTTTTTAAAAAAGAGGAAAAATGTAGGTGCTAAAAAATGTGTGATATCTGGCTCCGCTCCGCTGACCCCTTTCCCTGTTCATTCCGCGGACCAGACCATGATTGGCTTGGAGGGCAGCATGATGTCTGTGGACATACGACGTGCTCGCTGATTGGCTGGACAGAAGCGTGATGAGCATCATATTTGTCCGGAACGCCCGCCAGGTTGTATCCGCGAATATTCGCAGGTAGCACGACAGCAAACAGGACTGGAAAACATGTTTTGGGGCATCTGGTGTCGGGAAGAGGGGCTGGAAAGGGTGGGGGAGTGAAGGATGGTTCATATGATGTATTTGTTTAGGTGGAAGAAGACTGTGTTGTGTTTGCGGTGTCCGTGGAGACCGCAGTAGTTCGTGGATAGGTCTTCAGGCGAACAGCTTATGTGGTGAGTGCAGGCAGGCTTCATTAGGGTAGGGGAGTGGAATGTAGATGATATGAGGATTTTTGTATAGACTGTATTATGCTGCAGTGTTTGCATGCGTCTGCCCACTGGTTGAAGTACAGTAATAGTATGTGTAGAGAAGTGTACAGAGATGCAGGCTGTTTAGGGTCGGGGAGTGGAATGCGAATGGTTGCAAGTACAACGCAGCAGTTTGTAGGTAGGTCCTCAGGCCAGCAACCTTTGTGGTGAGTGCAGGCAGGCTTCATTAGGGTAGGGGAGTGGAATGTAGATGATATGAGGATGTTTGTATAGGCTGTATTATGCTGTGGTGTTTGTGGCCACCAACTAGACTCTTGGGTGCACTGGTTAAAGTACTGTAATAGTATGTGTAGAGAAGTGTACAGGGTTGCAGGCAGTTTAGGGTAGGGGAGTGGAATGTGAATGGTTGCAAGTACACTGTCGTAGGTCCTCAGGCGGGAAGTGGAATGTAGATGGTACGAGGATGTTTGTATAGGCTGTATTATGCTGTGGTGTTTGTGGCTACCAGTACTGTAATGGTATGTGTAGAAAAGTGGACAGTGCCTCAGGCAGCTGGCTTATTGGACTCAAGAGTGTGTGACTGGTTGCACGTACTGGAATACTATGTGTACAGAAGTGATATTTGTGATGTCAACTTTGGTGTCCTGGTTGTTAGTCTTAGCAGTGCACGGTGGTGGTGCGAGTTATGGTTGCTTACCTTACCATGACTGGCTAATTTCTGGGCTTTTTCAGTTTTACTTGTAATAACCATAATAACCATAATATGGATAGGTTATTAGTGCAAAGTAACTATAACGTCCCTTTAAAAAAAGTGTTTGCACTGAATTTGATAGGTTTTTCTTAGGGCAACTGAACCATAACGTCCCTTTAACAAAGTTTTTTTACTGAATTTGATAGGTTTTTAGTAGCGCAACTTAACCATAACGCCACTTTAACAAAGTTTTTTCACTGAAAATATATAGATATATACACTTCAAATCTAAATGATGTACACTATATTTACATGTAAGTAAACTACATATGTGCATATACATAGATGCGCGTGGGCAAGCAAACCTTTTCAAGTGCACAAAGAGTACCGTTGCTTTAATGTGCTAAACTTATGAGAAACGAGGGCTCACTATGGAAACTCCTGCATGCCTGCATATAGATGAGAAGAGGGAAGAAAGGGAGCTCGTTGCTCTAATGATTGTCCTTTAATTCCGCCAGAAATGCCACATTCCTCATTTGTTTAGCGCGAAAATCCCTTGCACATTCCCACAAACTACTTCCCTTTCTCTCCTTTTAGAAAAACGCTTCCCTCTCTTTTCTTAATGAAGAGGAGTAGTTCACAGAGCTCTTTTTCCCGCCTCCCATGAATGGATGGCCGGCACCTGGGCGTTATGAATTTTAAAGTGATCATTTTCTTTCAGGCCCGGTGGGACAATGGGGAACTCCTTTTGACTCACTTTCACAGCCCCGAGAGGCTCTCGGATCAGCCGCATTCCAGTCAGACTGGAGTCAGATCAGAGCCGCGCTGGACCGCACCACGGCTCTCCCACAGAAAAGACGCCGAGCAGATGGCCGAGTACGCGCTTTCCTCCTCCTTTCAGGCTGCAACGGGCGGCATTGTGGGAAAGCGTTCCCCCATTGACTGCTGAATAGGACCACCCCATGCCACCAGCATGTAGGTATGAAGCTCTGTTAACAGATGGTGAGATCATTATAAGCAATTAATTCCTTTAATGTATCACTGGGAACATGCTGGAAAGGGGGTGACGCAAGCAGGCTGAGAACAGTGAGGTCCTTGCTGCTCGGCGGGAAGGCAGTTGCGCATATCCCCGAACGGTGGGAATGTCCTTGCTGGGCTTCTGTACTCGCTGAGAACCAGGCCCCGGCTGCCCATACTCCACAGACCGGAGCGTGCTTTGTGCTAAGCGATTGTGCTGTCCTGCCAATTGGCCGTGATTAATAACAGATTTCTTGGTCATTTTTAGAAGCGCCTTGAATAAAAAAAACAACATGCGAAAATCTGTAACCTTGTGTGCCAGCAAGGCTGGTAGGCCACACAGTGACTGGCGGTGCTCGCGGCAGCAGGTCCACGGGGAAGATTCGTAATGCGTTTTTGGCCCTCAGCAAAATGTGTTGTTTTCCTCGTGTTTGCTTGAGAACAGCTAAGAATAGAAAGCCCAAAATCTATCATTGAGAAAAAGAAGCCCAACGCACGGACGTCATTTAGGGGAATTCGAGGGTAGCGGTTGCGACCCTTATTTTGCTGCCTTGCTATACATGTGGGCTGCTTTGAACACGGGGGCCTTGATTCACAGAGCCTTTTCCAATGGGGTTTGGCCATTATAAAACGCTTCTGTGAATTAGGCCCTTCGTGTTTCATCAATATGAATTCTGATTTATTGAAAGTAAGTTCCTTCAGTTCTTGTTAGTTTTAGTAGAATGTTGTATGTCTGCTCTTAAACTCTATAAACTTGTTTTAGCCTTGTTGCTTCAATACAAAATGCTTAAGAATACAGTGGCACATCAGCGGTGACAAATATGATGAGAAGCCGCTTCCTATGGTGGTGTTATGAATCAAAGGTTGCGTGTTGTCTGATACCAGTGCTCTTGGTGACGCCACTTGAAGAAGCCAAACAAAAATTGCTCCACATGCATTCTGTACAACTGCAGACTAGCGCAACAAACTGCAACAAGAAATCTAAACATTCTATGCTCTAAGCATTAATATCAGCTTATTTGCTGAAGATTCTCATGCAAGTGTGTAAAATAAGGCTCCTTTTTCGTCTTCTGAACCAATAGAGAAATCGTTTCTCTCCGGAAGTGGGAGAAGGAATATTCCGGCAAACAGTGTGGGCGGGTACCCTCTTCTGATCCTGTAAGTTATACAAGCTGACAAAGACATGCAGGAAACTATTCATGTATTCAGAGTCCCATTGCACTTTTTTACTTATAATTAAGACACTTGAGTCGTGCCTCTGTTCTGGGTAATTTACATAACTATACAATAGCCTGCCTAAGTGAATAGTAACTGGTACTTAACCTCGAAGTATATTCTCCTAATTGGGCAGATCTGGCTCTAATTTAATAAATGTAGCTATAAGGAAATACAATGTGAATTATTCATTACAAGAAACAGTTTGTGGCGCATTGTTCATACAGTTAATTGTATTTCTCTTAACGTCCTATTTTTACTTTAACACTGTATTTTTTAATATACTTTTCCAGAATTCTGGCACGTGTTCTGCCTCGACCTTATTCAAAAGAAAATAATAGCACTGCAGATAGTTTTCATATTAAAAGTGCAATGCTGCTGTTTGTGTGCAGGACACAGTAGTCTGTGGTCCGGCTTTGTTCACTGACTCAGCCCTGAATCCTTCTGATACTGATACTTCGAGTATCATTTACTTTGGTCATATTAGCACCCACCGCTTATACAGGGGAGGGATCGTTCATGAAACACTACATAAATTGACTTATAACCCCGACTGCTGGGCAGCGTGTGCCATTGGACAATCTGCTGGTTGTATGAGGCGCTATACCCCGCTGGTCTACTTTTATGACATGATATGGCATTTATAACGCGCCTATAGACAAGTGTTTCAAGACACAACGAGGCAAGGGAGGGACAACAAAGGGAAGACAGAGACAACGATCTTACTTGGCCAGTTGACATTGAGATCGCTTAAGTGGATATTGTACTTTTGGCCACAAATTGTCAACCGCCTGACAAAGACAGGCATGGTTCCCATTGTTTAAGGTGCACCAAATCGCAGTTGAGCTGCATAGACGTTGCAGGAATTTCCCGCGGCTTTCGGAAAGTAAAAGCGCAACTTCAGAAGCAGTAGGTCACAACTAGCCGACATAGCTTGCACCACATCAAGATTAACGCTCACTTACCGCGCATCCTTAAATTGTGCTCTGCTGAGCACGGTCACCATCATTCGCTTCAAGTATTCAGAGGTTAATTTGAGGGCTTTTGAGGGCTATGTCGCACCCTCCATGCATACCCCTTAGCGTGCCCTCCAGACAACATCCTCCCACAGCTAAAGTAATTTCCTTCTTACCACCTCAGCTATTACCATCCCTAATACCTATGGCCCATTCCCTCAAAGTCAATTCCAGAACTGCATCCTCAGCTTTCGTGCTAATACAATTTTACCTCAAATACATGTCATCTATAGTCCAATGTACCATTTCTATCCTATCTCGAATACATTAATAAAACAGAATTGAAACAATAGTTGCATCTTTTTGTCTTCTTTACATCAACTTTTTAAACAGTGAAGGTGGCCTGCACTTTTTAAGAGGGTTGCTTTATAGATCCCACACTCGGGCCGTACATGGCGTTATGGCCCATAAATCTTGATAAATCCCTTTGCTGCGCTTGGGCCTTAAACTCAGCCTTCAGGTCCCATAACATCAAGTACACCCTTTGAGCAGGATGTATGATGCTCACACACAATCCAAAATTACTATTTTTGCACACTTCACTATGAACACAGTATATATTGTATATGCTGAACTATAACCAAACTTCTCCCCACCTAGTCTTAATATACGTAGTTTCATAATTCTGACCCGGAAGCATTCCATTAAACAGGTACATGGTGTTATTACCACAACATTATAGACGCTACAAATATTCTTAAAGCAATTGTGCTTAACATAAGGCCACCAACGGTCTCTTTGATACAGACTTGTTTGGTCTTCAGGTTGATGCCATCACATGTTTTCTGCACCTGCCGCCAACAACTTTGTTAATCCCTTGATGCCTACTCCTGTGGATGTCCACCTTAACTCCTCTGTGTGCATAGCTGCACTCTGACAACCTAAGAATGCTTGCAGATCTGTGTGCCTCATTGGCCATCACCCATGCTTCACATCTGTACCCTAGGAACACCATTCAATCCTACCCGTCCCCTGGGTTTGCTCAGTGCAAATGTACAGTCCTCCTGGCAGCCCTTCTAATGCAGCCTTCCCTGTGTTTGCCATATCTGCTCCCTCGTGCCTCACTATAGTCCCGCCCTTCGATTCAGTATATTGATGAGTCAACCAATAGAATCACTGTTTCCCTTTGGCCTCTGATTTGTAGTATTACTCTTGGCTCTCCATGGCCTGCTGCTGCCTTTAGGGATTCACTTTTGCAACACCATGATATCATTTACTCACCTTCGTTCTGGAAATTATATCATGTAACTTCAAATATGTAAATAATGTCTATATAACTATGTAACTATGTAATCAAAAGTAAAGTGCCCAGATGCCTAAGGGTTTGGTGCGCTATATAAATAAATACAATACAATATAAAGGTCCTGTAACATATTGTAAATTTCCCAGCCTTCAGATCGGTGGGCTGCAGCGCCACAGCAAGGCTTCAACCATTTTGCTGGAAAATAAAATTGGGTTATGGTCTGGAGGCAAATTATATAGAGTGTTTAATAAAGAACTAATAATTACAATAGAACACAGGCAGGACTTGCTATTTATCTGCACTTAATTCTAGATGGGCAGAGTGCATGGTGGCATACCTTGCTGTGCTTAAACTTATATATGTGTGTGCAGGATTCACATGCACAGATCTGGTAGTGTAGCCGTTTGAACCCTCGGCTTGAAAAGGGGAGCAGGCTGGGAGCATGGTTGGACCCTCTTTTTTCAATGCCCTTTCTGAAACCTGAGCTGGTGTAGCCTTTAGTGCCCCACTGTTAAACCAAAGTACTATGAGTGATCTGATCAGTAGTACAAAGGAGCATTTCCATCTTAAACAAAGGAAAACTTTAGTAGAGGCTAGAGGCACAGCAAAGTACATTCCCGCTGTGCTTCCACTAGCTAGATGGAGCTGATCCATCCAAGGATCTAAGTGCCCACGTTCAGGCAGACTATACTACCAAAGTTTTTCTTTTGTTTTTCCCTTCACAAGCAGTAGAACACTTTTTAATAATTGTAATCAAAACACACTGTTTGAAATGTTCTCTGCTATTTGCAAAGCAAACCTAGAGGGGCGAGGGTGTACTATCTCCATACAGCTGAATTGTAAAATGTCAATCATGTGATTAATTTAGGACTAGGTTTCATAGTACAATTCAAAGGTAAATTAAAGCCCAGTATACTGTAATGCATTTGTGGCCAGATTAGCAGCACCTAGCCATACCAGAGCCTATGTGTAAAGACTGGAGGGGGGTATCTGTACTCTGCTCTCTATATGGCAGAGTAGAGGCACAGAGCACCCCAGCCAAGATTCTCTATTTTGTATCATGGACGAGCAATCAAGGCTTAAGCTCTCAGGAGGTGATGCAGGCCGGTTCTTAAGTACAGTGTAGTCCCCAAGCACCCACAAAGGCATGTTCACACACTATGTTAGTGAAAACACAGTTCTTTATATAAATAGGCTCGAGTTATGTACGCAATCACAATAACACACTTTGTGCTCGAGATAATCTGAAATTAGTGAATATATACACTTTCTATGTGGTACCTCAATTACTCTTTGATTCCATTAAAATGCATCAACTGTACTCAGTTCAAATGTCATACAAATCAGTTAATAAAGTGCATCAACAATAGACATAGGAGGAAAGCAGGTTGGTTAAAACAATAGGCAGAATACTGGCCTTGTTACATAGACACAGTTCTGTGTGAGGATCCCCCCACCTGGGCAACCTGTAAATAAAGATATAATACAAGCCCAGTTCATATATTGCTTATAAGAGTCTTAGTTCCCTCTATAACGGTTCTACCACCCCAATGTATCTCGTCGGGTCGTCGAGTGATCCTTCTTGAGCGACTCCCTTTAAAGCAGAAGCTATGGATCGTCGAGATTCCACGAGGAAATGGTGAACAAAGGTTTCGAGGCAGCAGCTTCGGTCCTGGCAGTGCTCGTTGACGATCAATCGGGGACGTCCTGTGAGGATGAGGTGTGCGGTACACCTTGACAACGATAGTTCGTTGCCACAAAGAGTTACTGAAGAACCTTGGCCCAGCAAGGGCATCGAGTCAGTGTTGTCTCTGTGGTCTTTGGGTGGCGGGAAACCCACTGGCGGATGCTCCTCAGCGCGTCAACGGCCTTGACTTTCTCTTGTGGGACAAAGTGGTCGGCGGTGCTGGCGAAAGCGTCCTTGAATTCAAAGTGTCTTAATCAATGGAGCTGTCATGGCAACTTGCCCAGGACCAGAGGAGCGGCACCATCAAGTGGAAGGAGCAGGGGGCATCATGGTTCACTCACATCCCTTTGGGACGTTTATACATGGGGAGCCTGGTTGGACGCAGTCCTGGCGCCTTTGGCTCCAGGCTCATGGAAGAACTTAAACAAGACATTGTCATTATGGGCAGAAGTGCTTGGAATGGAACATGAACTCTTTTATTATGGACAGGAATACTTTCAAGAGTTTCATTTGTGTGTAATCCGGGTGTGATCTCCATCTGCATCTGCAGGTGCAACTTCTAGAAGTGGCAGGGTGTGGCTGCAGGACTGTGCTAGGGGGTGTGGCCTTAAGAGCTCAGCTATAAAAGCCAGCCCAACCCCAAGGCACACTCTCCGCGTTATTCTGCACCTCCTTGCAGCGTAACGCTCACTGTCACCTGGGATTCATGTTACCTGGAGAGATCCTGCCATCTTCATACGTACTTACCATCTGGAGGATCCTGCTCTTACCAGTATGCTTCTTCCTGACACCACGGCTCACCTGCAAACATCTCGGAGCACAGACATCTTCTTCCTGGCACCGCGGCTCACCTGCAAACATCTCGGAGTGCAAACATCTTCTTCCTGGCACCACGGCTCACCTGCAAGCATCTCGGAGTACAGACATCTTCTTCCTGGCAACGCAGCTCACCAGCAAACTTCTCGGAATGCAGACAGCACCATCTAGGGACCGCGGCACGATGCACTCCATCTGAACTCGCAACACCTGCAAAAGAAAGGCAAAAGTCAAGGTTAGACACTTAACAGACATTACGTTAAGGACGCGCTGCCATTAAAACCTCGCGCCTTCCCTAAGCCATCACTCACCTGCTGCTGGACATTGCGGTCGCATCCATCTTCTGCTCAGTCGCGTTCCACACCTCCACAGCCGTTGTTAGGCCTCATTTCCACCTATTTGTGAGAAAACAGAGAGGAGCGTTATTCAGTGAAAAACAACATTTAGAGCAATAACATCAAGACATTGAGAGGAAGATAAAGAGGGAAAAGACAAGAGACATTGAGAGAAAGCAGAAAGAGGGGGACAAGACAAAAGACATTGAGAGAAAGCAGTCTGGACTGGACTATTACTCAGGAATCAGTGAAGGAACTCGATTCCATCAACAAGCGCCCCTGCCAGAAGTAGCAGGATGGAGAGCTGATCATTCACACTTACCAGGTGAGCCTTGTGGACAGGTACTTGCCCACAGAAATTGCACCTTGGGTCGAAGGGGTTGGGAGATACCACAGTCACCCATCAGCACATTCATGTTTTCCCATATCCACGCAGGAGCAGTGCCACCGATTGTCACCACCCATAGCTGAACCGCAGGGGACGAAACTAGAAGGGGGTGATGTAACTCCAGGGAGGGCTGCAGTGCCCCAACACCTCTGCAAGGACCAGGTGAGCGTAACAGAACGCGAAACCTCAACAACTCTCTGCCTGGGCATTATTGAAATTTCTGAAACAGATCTGTTGGCCCGACTACTAGGGGAATTATGGGCTGAAGTACACGCCTCACGACAAGAGACCAGTGCATTAAAGCGGGATCTTATCGTAACTTGGGAAAGAACCAATGATATAGCAAGACAGGTGCTACAGGCACAAGCAGGACAGGTTCCCTTGCCTGGGATAAGCCATGCTGCTCCGCCACAACAATCCACACTGGTTCAGGTAGTCCTTCCATGGGTAGTGCCCTTAGCACCGCCCGAACGCTTCAATGGTGACCCAAACAAGTTTGCCATATTCATGAACCAATGTCACCTACATTTCTTATGCAGACTGGGAGCTTTTCCTAATGATCAAGCCAAAGTAGCATTTGTACTCTCATATCTAGGGGGTAATGCAGCGGACTGGTCAAAACAATAAGTAACCCAAGATGATCCTTTGCTTCGGAACTTTGGGGGTTTTCAACACAAGATGGAGAAATTGTTTGCCCGACATGCTCAGGGACAAGCCCTGGACAACAAGCTACTGTCACTCAGACAGGGAAATCAAGATCTATTAACCGATATTGCAGCTTTCAATAGTCTCGTAGTTCAAACCAACTGGCCAGAAGAGAAAAGGACTACACTCTTCTATCGAGGGCTACGTGGGGAACTTTAGGATATGTTGGCGCAAGTTGTGAACCCACCTGAGGGGTGTGCAGACTACATAGACCTCACAGTGCAACTCGACCATAGGTTGCAGAATAGGAAAATGGATCGAGCCAGAACAGAAGGGAGGACCGTTTTTGTGCGACCCAGTGAGACCCACACCAAACCAAATGAACACTCGGAACCAATGGAAATTGGTGGGTTACAGAGTCCGCTGACCAAGGCAGAAACAGAAAAAAGAAGACAACAACAACTTTGTCTATATTGTGGGAAAGAAGGCCATTTCCTCTGTGATTGCCTGGTGAAACCTCCCAAGAAAAGGGTTGGGGAAACTGATAAAAACAACGACGAAGAAGAAGAAGCACCGGACTCGGGAAACTCCAATGCCCGGAAACCGTAGGGGTCCACTTGTCGAGCGAGGAAAAAGGAATGTACACAGACCTCACATCTAGTCCTTCCGGTACTTTTTGTAAATCACAAGCAGCCGTTAAAGATACATGCCTTGGAGGCATACATTGACAGTGGGGCAGTAGGAAACTGCATTGACCAGAATCTGGCAATACGAATAGGCCTTACTCTTCAACAAAAGCAGAAATCGGAAAATGTCACTGCAGTGGATGGATCTCTGTTATCATCTGGCCCGGTGACACAATGCACCAAGAAAGTCAAGCTTCTGTTGCAGGATAAGCACCAAGAAAACACCATCTTTGATCCCTTCAGGGCTCCCCAGTTCCAGATGATATTGGGAATGCCCTGGCTAGAGACCCATGATCCTAAAATCGACTGGCGCAAACGAGTTCTGAGCTTTTCTCAAGACTGCGCTGACACCTGCTACAATAAAGACGTCATCAACCAAAAACCCAAGAAGAGTATCGTGCTGGGCCTCACTGGAACCTTACTATCTGAATATCACTGTTACCAGGATGTCTTCCAAAAAGAACAAGCTAACATTTTGCCCCCGCATAGACCCTATGATTGCCAAATAGACCTCGTAACCGGAGCCCAAATTCCCTGCAGCTGGATTTGAGCTTTAATGGAGCAAGAAAACCAACATCTGAAAACTTACCTGGATCAGTATCTGGCAAATGGTTTTATCCGCCCATCCAAGTCTCCTGCCTTCTCGCCCCTCTTCTTCGTGCCTAAGAAAGAGGGGGACTTGAGGACCTGTATTGATTACAAAGCAATCAACCAGATTACCGTGAAAAACCGATACCCTTTGCCACTTATAACCGAGCTCCTGTATCAAGTGAAACACGGCTCACCGGCAAACATCTCGGAATGCAGACAGCATCATCTAGGCACCGCGGCCGGCGCACACCATCCAAACTCGCAACACCTGCAAAAGAAAGGCAAAAGAAAAGGTTATACACTTAACAGACATTACGTTAAGGGCGCACTGCCATTAAAACCTTGCACCTTCCCTAAAGCCATCACTTTCCTGCTGCTGGACATCACGGTCGCATCCATCTTCCGCTCAGTCGTGTTCCGCACCTCCACAGCCGTTGTTAGGCCACATTTCCACCTATTTGTTAGAAAACAGAGAGGAATGTTATTCAGTGAAAAACAACAACATTGATAGCAATAACATCAAGACATTGGGCCTCATTACACGTTAGGCAGTAAGGGTTTACCGGTACCGGTAAGGGCACCGGTACCGGTAAACCCTTACCGCCTTACTACGAGTTCTCTTTGCGGGACCCGACCTTAACGGCTGGTTTTAGCAGCCGTTAAAGTAGGGTGCCGCAAAGGGACCTTGGAGCTAATTACGGTACCGCTATCTGCGGTACCGTAATTAGCGCCTTCCCCATTCCCATTATGCCCTATGGGGGCAAAAATGGGAATGGGGAAGTGCCTTGGTGAATGGGAAATTACCGCCCCCGCTCACCTTGGAGTAGGGCGGTAATTCCGCCATCCACCAAGGCGGACACGGTAAACTACCGGCAGCAACCATGGCGCTAAAAGCGCCATGGTTACCGCCTACCGTGTAATGAGGCCCATTGAGAGGAAGAAGAAAGAGGGAAAAGACAAGAGACATTGAGAGAAAGCAGAAGGAGGGGAAAACACAAAAGACATTGAGAGAAAGTAGAAAGAGGATCTTAGTCACAGCTGGACCGGACTATTACTCAGGAATCAGTGAAGGAACTCGATTCCATCAACAAGCGCCCCTGCCGGACGTAGAGCTCATCATTCACACTTACCAGGTGAGCCTTATGAGCTGGTACGTGCCCACAGAAATCGCACCTTGGATCAAAGGGGTTGAGATATACCACAGTCACCTATCGGTACATTCACATTTTCCCATATCCACGCAGGAGCAGTGCCACCGATTGTCACCGCCCATTGCTGATATGCAGGGGACAAAACCAGAATGGGGTGATATAACTCCAGGGAGGGCAGCAACCGTGCCCCAATGCCTCCGCAGAGACTAGGTGAATGTAACAGGAGCGTTGTGGCTCTGGTCATTGGCGGCTCAGTGTCAAGCGGTTCCCGCTACTGGGCAACACAGCTTCGACAGGCCTCCAGCAGGTATAGCAAACCTGCAAACCCTGGTCGATGACGGTGGATGGCTGTCCGGTGTTCCCTTCACTCTCCTCGGCGGTACCCATCTCCAGGTGACAGTCTTTCAAAGTCTGGCTTCCAGGGCGCTTCGGGGAAGATTAGCGGTGCACGATGGTCTCTCGTAGCTTGGGGAGAGGTCTCCTAGCCAGGTCCTCTCTCGGATCAGTCTCGGCAGCTTTCAGATTGCGGTGAAGGTAACAGCAGTCAGCCTTCTTCTTCGAGCTCGGCGGTCGAGATCAAGCATCAGTTTCAACTTCAGCCTCTGAACAATTTCTAGCAGTGAGAGGCCCCCAGATATACTGTTTTGTCTCTCATTCACTCTGCTGAGTCACACTCAGGCAAACAATCACTCAGAAGGGCAATCAGGCAGTCAGGCAACCAATCAGGCTCACAGTGTATTCAGTCCATTCTCCTCCCTCCTGAAACTCACAACAAGTAATGTGTACTGGGGCAAGTACCCAGCCATTCAGCACTACACAATGCATTCATACCAGTTTCGGGCAGGGCTGTCTCAGTCATTGTATTACATACCAGAAACCAGACACCCATAATATGAAGTGCATAATGGTCACACACTCCATTCTCCCAGGTCCCACCCCAAGGGTGTACCCATAACATACAGTCACTGGGAAGGCTCCAGCCAGTCTGGCCTGGATTTCCCCACAATACCATATATGGAAATTACACCCAGCAGCCAGTCAGGGGGCAAGGGACAGAGTCAGGGCTCCCCAGGACTTTGGGAAAAACAAGGTAACAGGCAATTGAAAGCAAGAGTCCACAGGGGCCATCTTGTTTCCTATCCCGAATCAACAGATTCCAATGGCAGGGCCTGGGTATCCCAAAATGGAGGATACTCAGAGCACCTGTCAAATTCAGCATGGAGCTGCTACCAGCCGATACCCTGCTCTATGGGCCTCACACAGGTGCCCAAAAACATACACTAGGGGTACAGTGTTGTTCCCCCACCCATGGGTGCCATAAGGGTATTCCAAGGGTCTGTACACCAAACCAAAAAGGGTAGTTGAGAGGAAGGGAATGGAGTCGTCCAGAAGGGCCCGTAGTCTCCCACAGCTCCCATGTGTTCATTTTGAACACAGATTGCCTACCACTGATGTTTAATAATGCCAAGTGACATGACCTTTTTGATTTCTCACAGGTCTGACCCTCCCGGCTTCCTTGCTTTCAGTTTCAGAGAGACTGAGAGAGAACATACACAAAGCTGTATTGCTTGTTTTAGTTTTATTCATATGTATGTATTCAATTAAAAAACGTTGTTAAAGGAACGTTATGGTTAATTTGCACTAATTAAAAGCTATGAAATTCAATGAAAAACTTTGTTAAAGGGGCATTGTGGTTACAAGTAAAACCGGAAACCTCCAGAAATTCACCAGTTATGGTAAGCTAAGCAACCATAACTCGCGCCATCAATGTGTACTGCTAAGACAAACACCCAGTACATGAAAGATGATATTACAACTGCAAAGTTTAGTGAGGGTTCGTGCAGGGGGGTAAAGTTATAGGGGGGTCCCAAAATGTGTGGCTTTTCCCATAGGCGCAATGGAAAATAAATTTTGCTTATGCCTACAGCCCAAACCGCTGGACGGATCTTCACCAAATTTGGTGCAGGAGCGGCGGCTTGGTTCCGAAAGTGTGCTTTTGTAAATTTGTTGTGAATCCATCAAGTAGTTGTTTTCAAAATGGCCTAAAAGTAGGTTCTCAAAAATTAGTGATATCTGGGTTCGGTCCAAGGACTCACTTCCCTGTTTGGTCTGCAGACGTGCCTCCAGTTGCCTCCAGTTGGCCCAGAGGACAGCCCTGTGATTTTCGCAAACATCTCAGATGTTCTGGGGCATCCATGCCTATTTCTGCATTACATGGTTGGTGAAAAGCAGTTTTTGAATGGCGTATAACTTTAGCGCAACTCAATGAAACTGTATGAACTTTTGTGATATTATTCTAGTCGTACCCTTCAATGTTTCTACAAAATTTTGTGCTGTGTTGCCAAGGGGGAACACAATGAGAGGGGGTCCCAAAATATTTGAAATGCTTATGAATTTGCTGCTGTTTCACAAATATGCACAAAAGTTTGCAAAGAGATTTAAGACAAATGAATGTTTTTGCTAAGTTTGGTGGGATTTTGTGAAGAGGGGGCAAAATTAGAGGGGGGTTTTAACAATTTTAGATGGGTTGAAACTTTTTTGCCATTTGACAAATGTGCACAAAAGATTTTAGAAAGATTATAGACCGAACCTTGAGTTTTTCTGCAATGTCTCAATGGATTTTGTCAACTGGGAGCTAAGTTATGTGACTATTTTATGCACGTACATTTTGACACTTTTCAAAAAATAAAACATGGATGGATTTGCAGGAAAGTTGTCCATGTAGCATTGGCAAATGTGTCTGTGTTTTATTTTTTGAAAAGTGTCATAAGGTAGGTACAAAAAGTAGTGATATACCATTGGTGACTGAGGTATAGCCGGTGGCCATGGGCAGTGGCCAGATTGTCCATTGCCTGTGGCCATGACACAGATAATCTGGCTACTGGCCATGACCAAAAAAGATTGGCAATGGGGTTAAAGTGGGCATGGCCACCAGAAACCGGCTATGTAGTGAAGTTTTTCAAAATCGGGTTAGAGTTAAAGGGGAAAATAAATTCTGCCTGTGGCTAAAACTCTGTCTGTGGCTACAGCCCAAAGTGCTGCACAGGATTGCATCAAAAGGCATCTGAAACAATTCTAATCAGCAGATAATTACCAAGCATGCCGAACGAGGTGCCCACGTGGTCACCAGGCCACCCCTTGAAATCATTACCCACCCTTATTTGCGACCGTAGTGGGACAAGATATTGGGATTGGAGGCTGGACTCATTTTCACAACCTTGCAGCAATGACTGGCCCACAATCCACATGCCTTGAGAAAGACTCTAGAGAGTCAAATTATGTTTCGGCTGAGTTCTAACAATAAATATAGCATCAAGAATGGTTATGAAGACTGCTTTATTACAACAACAGTTACTTATTGAATAACCCAGTGCTGAGGTGAACAGGGTTCCCTCTCCTATTCCAAACCTAACACTTGAAAAAGGACGAGCACCTTCACAAAAGATACATCACCAGCAGCAGGGTGATCTCTTTAAAGTACTAGATGAAGAACAGTGATCTATCTATTCTACCACACTACAATTACTTGATAATCGTGTACTCTGACTAGATTATTGGGGCATCCAGCATGGCCGAAACCTAGGTTAGAATGGAAGAAATATTTTGCTTGCGGCTATAGCCTGAAGTGCTGCACTGAATGACAACAGCCCTGTGCGAGGAGCATCAGCAAAGACCTAAAAGGATGCTTTTTCAAATCTGTCCTGTGTTTTCTGTTTTTTAAATGTCAAAACGTACACAAAATAGTGATATAAGGTTTGTCCCGTAGGCAGTGGCACAAAAAATAGTGATGTACTTTTGGTGCATGGACAATGGGCCTGGCCCTCACCAAACTTTTCAGAATCAATCTGACGGGGCCATATACATTTTTTCATGAGGATTCGCTCAGGCGAGGCAAAGTTACGCATTTTGTTATTAGTAAGTTATAAGCCGTCCAAAAAGTAAAAAAGTGCTCTTCCTATGGGTTAAGCAATTTAACCATAACTACACGGCCGCTACTGTGCTCAGTACACACATGATACCATCTTGTCAATGTATAAACAATAACAACGGGTACATTTGGAGCACTATGCTCAGTAATGTAATTACCAAGTTTTGAGAAGGGACATAACAATGATTCAATTTTTTTTGTTTTTCAAATTACTGATGTAATTTGGCATGCATTCAATATTGTTTGCCTTTCGATTGACTTAGGGACAGACCATTTAAAGCCTTAGTGAGTTACTCAAAAAACATTAACAAATGGCCACCGGCTTTTCTGATCAGTTTTGGCCATAGAATATGGCTGTGGATCCCTCGACAATAAGAAAGGACCACGTCCCTGGAAACCGTAGAGTTTTCACATCTCTATTCCTGTTCCCAGGAATAAGGTGACTAATACATTCAGTGAGCCATACGTGAAAAAGCAACCAGTGGATTTTGAAACACGTCGTTCTTTATCACTTTCTTTTGTCCATTGTGACGCCCCTAATAAATCTGGAATTTTTAGATACTTGAATGAAGCAGCCTTGCGGTGTGTTTTTGTTTGCAACGTTCAAAGAGCCATAGAAGTGCAAGTCCTCAGCGCCTTCCTTTGTGTTGTGTCCAGGTTTATATATATATATATATATATATATATATATATGTTTGTGATTTTTACCATGCAGGTAAAAGGTTTGAGCTGCACTCTCCACAGTAGTTTATCAGACCGTTTGAAGAAATGTATCCAGGTCCACACTGTTGTTTTAGAATAATTTCTTTCCTTTATTGATTCATCTAGGGAAAATCATAAAATCACCAAAATATGAAAATCCATTAAAATTCACACGACCAAAGTATTCAGGTCCTCCCAAAGTGAAGACGTTCACGCGTTCCGCGGCCAACTCGCCACTTGATCACAACAATTTGTCCCATTGTCTAGAACTCTTTAAAAACATACAAGGGAGACAGAGAGGAGGGTTTGGGTACTCAAAATAGAAAAGGGACTAGTTCTCCCTATCTTTTATAGAGACCAAATTATGTGTCGCCCATCTTATAATGATATGGTGTTGCATTCAGGTGCAGTATATTTCGTACAAAACATGTTGAGTCATTTGGACATAGGCTCAAATGTTGCTTACATGCACTTACCAAATGCCCAGTTGTAGTGCATTCTATTGTCACAACAATCCATTCTCATAAAGCCACTGTTTAGTTAGCCACTGAGAGTCATCTTTTAGACCCTATCTGAGATACTTACATTGAATGCTTTTTTATTTGCTTTTTTATGCTGCTCCGTGCTCTAATGGCGTATTACAGTGCATCCAGAGTACCAAATGTGATTGAATAGTTGTTTTGCCGCTTAGATTAGGCTCGGGTAATATTGCATATTTTAAGAAATTTCCCATCTAATACACCATTGAGAGTCATCTTCAAGCCCTTTATAATACTAGCATAGAGTGCCTTATTCAAGGGCATAGTGCTCTTGCAACATGTCACAATGCATTCAGAGTGCCAAGTGGAGTCTCAGGGTATAAAGTGCTTAGTGCAAATCAAATTATTCTAACCCTATCTAGGAAGCATGCATTCAATGCTTCTCTATGCTACTTGATGCGCTAGTGGTGTATTGTAATGCATCCAAAATGCCAGGTACAATTGGGTAGTTGTTAAGCCACTAAGGGTAGGCTTGGAGTTATCCTTAATGCATTGGCAACGTGCCTTATTTTAGTGCCTGGTGTTCAGGCTGCATATTCCAAAAAATGCCCCATTCGGTGCACCACTCAGCGTCATCTTCAGACACTTTACAGTATTCACGCAAGGTGCCTCATTAAAGAGCATAGTGCTGTAGCAGCATATTATAATACGTTCAAAGTGCCAAGTGCAATCACAGCATATTCTTCAGACCCTTTACAATATTAGCAATAAGGTGCCTCAATAAAGTGCATAGTGCTCTAGCAGCATATCACAATACATTTGGAGTGCCAAGTGCAGTCACAGTATATTCGACCGGCTCTAAAGTGCAGAGTGCATAGTGCAAATCATAATTCTTAAAATCTCCAATGTGGCTCGCTCTCCAATTCCATCATATCAGGAGATGCCCTGTCTACTATGTACAACCCACTACCATTCTGATAGGAGCAGTCAACAGCATCTGTTGACTGCTCCTATCCATAGATCGGATTACATTGGTCTTGCACCAAACTTTGTATGAATGTGCTACCCTATTTCACATTCTATCTCTACCCTGACACAAATTTTGTTCAATTTCTTCATTGACAAAAGTGCAAAATAGAAACAACCACCAAAAACCAACTAAACACTAATTCAAATCTTGATTAAAACATTGCATGAAACTCATCTTTTTCTAAATTGACATGATTTCAAACTCTGTAGTAGGACATTTAACCAGGAGGCGGGAAGCATCAAATGTACGATGGGTAAAAAAATCTCTGATAGAAACTCTGAGAAACCAAATCATTTCTCCTTGCCATTTTTTCCCTCCTAGCCAACTGTCTTGCGGGACCCATCGTTCCTTTTCTATTCAATTGTTTCATTCTTAACATCCCAGAAAAGTATACAGCCCCCTCATCGATATTGTGCCCGTTGGGTTGTTTGCTTTCAAAGTCAAGGATGCAACGAGTTTCTTTTTGTCTTAGCATTTTCTCTTTGTCACCTCCTCTCGGGCCCATTTCTATTTTGCATACACCAAAGAATCTGAAGCTGTCTATGTTGTTGTTATGACATTCAAAGAAGTGTTTCGCCATAGGATAGTTTACATCATTATGAAGAATGGAACGCACGTGTTGATGTATGCACATTTTTAACTTGCACTTTGTGCTGCCGATATGCCACTTCTGGCACGCACAGGTGAGAGCATACACCACATGGTCAGTTTCACATGTGATCCATTGTGTAATCCCAACTGTGTGTCCTGTCACCATGTGAGTGAAACTTCCACAGTTGGTTGCATATTTGCAAATGTTGCAGTGTGTGCATTTATGGAAACCCTTCTTTTTCATCATCAACAAGTTTGCTTTTGTCTTATCTTCTTCTTTGGCCATGAAGCTTTGCACCAAGATATCTTTAAAGGATCTGTTTCTCCTGAAACGTATCTCAGGGTGACTCTTGAGGCTGTTGGTTAGGTCAGGATCTGCAAACAAAATGTTCCAATATTTTTGCAGGATATGTCTAATGGTTTTCACCTGGCTGTCAAAAGTGAGGATGACGTGTGTGTTATTGCTTTGTTCCTCTGATTTTTCTTTCTTCTGACTGCCAGCCAATAGGGTCTGTCTCTCTAATTGTCTTGATTTTAGAAACGCCCTTTCTATGACTCTTTTTGGATACCTTTGTCTTTTGAAGCCTGCAGCCGTTATCTTGCTCTCTCGGTCATATGATTCTAAGGTGGTGTTTTTCCTTCTTAGTCTCACAAATTCACCATAGGGGACACTCCAAATAAGATTCTTTGGGTGTCCACTCAATGCATGTAATGGTGTATTGGAGCCAATGTTTTTCCTATGTAATTTGCAGGAGATTTTCTCATTGATGATTCTAATATTTACATCAAGGAAGGTAATTAGTGTCCGACTGTGAGTTTCGGTGAATCTCTAGTTTTTAGAATTTTGATTCAACTTTTTCACATACTCCAACCAACTCTTTGCAGTCCCCTTCCAAATAATGAATAGATCGTCGATGTATCTGAGCCACAGAACAACTTTTTGTGTTTGTTCCTGATTTATATCCGACCATGCCTCTAGTTCTTCCCATGCACCCATCATCAGGTTGGCATACAAAGGCGCGAAGGTCGTACCCATCGCGTTCCCCTGTGTCTGTTTAAAATACTCATCGTTAAAAAGGAAAACATTGTTGGTTAGACATAAATCGATCATTTCCATCACCATTTTAGTATGTTTAAGATAGTTCAATGATTTGGTGCTGGGATAATGTAGGCACGCCTTTTTGCCATCCTAATGTCCAATGGATGTGTATAGTGAGACAACATCCATTGTCGCCATTAAATATTCTGTTTCCCAAGGAATGTCTTCTAATTTGCACAAAAAGTCTGTAGTGTCTTTCATGTAGGAGGGAAGTACAGAAACGAAGGAAAACAACGCCTCATCTATGAATTTGGACACATTTTCCAATGCCGAGCCTATAAGGCACACAATGGGTCTCCCAGGCGGTTTCTTTAAATTCTTATGGACTTTGGGTAAGAAATATATGGTGGATGTTATCGCATGATTAATCCACAAGAATTTGGTAGTCTCTTCTGTTATGATTCCCGTTTGTTCCCAATTCTCAAAGAATAATTTCACCTTTGTTACTAGTTCTTTCATGGGATTTGCTTCTCGTCTCATGTAGGAGCTTATATCATTGAGTTGTTTATAAGCCTCCTTGATGTATTCATCTTTATTGAGTAGGACTATATTCCGCCCCTTATCTGAGGGTTTTATTATACAGTTCTTGAGCTTCTGGAGTTCTTTCAGAGCTTGTCTCTCATTAGATGTCAAATTATCTTTTGGTTTTGAATTCCTAGTTTTTCAACATAGGCTTTTTAAGTCCTCAATCACAAGACTTTGAAACACTTCAATGTTACCCCCAGCGTTTGTCGTTGGATTAAACATGGATTTTGATTTTAAGATGCTTTTGGCCATCCAATCTGTGTTAATCCCTACTTCTGTAAGGCTAACAGGCTGAGTTGCTCCTCCAATGTCTGTACCTTTTTCAAGTTGCATAAGGTACGATGATCGATAGTATGTCCAATTCTCTTATTTCGATTTCTGTTCTTCCTGTTTGTGCTTCCTTTTTGCGTTGGTGCCAACTGTTGGTTGCAAAGAATTTCTTAAGGCGAACCTT
This sequence comes from Ambystoma mexicanum, assembly GCF_040938575.1. NCBI lineage: Eukaryota > Metazoa > Chordata > Amphibia > Caudata > Ambystomatidae > Ambystoma > Ambystoma mexicanum. The sequence continues at coordinate 1,101,376,389 of NC_090930.1, read as the reverse complement.
TCGGACGAAATGATCCAGATCTATTCTGGTCTCCGCATAGTTGTTTTTGGCATTGGGACAGAAATTGAGACCCAAGCTCAATACTTTGTTTCGGTCAGCAGTCAGAGTGTGGTTGGACAAGTTTATTATCTTGAAACTGTCCTCATTTTGTTCCTTAGACCGACTCATTTGCCAGAGTTCAGAGATCTGTCTGGGATATTTTTCAAGGAGCCTCCTGTTCCTTTGTCCCCTCCTTGTTTGTTTCGGCCGCCTCTCCCTCTGCCCCGATATATATATATTACAAAAAGATATCAGGAAAAAGGTGCAGGTAGACAGATGAATAACACCTCCAACTTTAGCCAAAAACTTGCCCAAGCACTCACGACCATATACTAAGTTAAAAATTATATTCCTTTATTGTATCAAAAAGTAGTGCAAACCATCATAAAAAAGCATACAAGGCAATACCTGGTCAGACCAAGCATAAGGCACCACTCACCCCAACGGGTGGAAAAACGCCACGCGTTCCGCTCGACTTGCGAGCTTCCTCAGGCTTGTAGTTGTTCCCAACTGGTGTGTTCTCGTGTTTATATTGACTCATAGGCCATGTCTCCCATTTGTTGATCACGCGTCACATGATGCACTGTTCAAATTTCACTGAGAAGAACTCTATGGTTCTATATGTCGGGAAATCCGCCATCTAGGAGTGGCTAAGGTCTAAGAGACCATAGGATAAAGTCTATAAAAATAAAATACTATTAGATTATTTGAAATAGAACTAGCGCGTGTGGATAGCAAACACAGGGGGAGTCAAAAATAACATGCCTGAGCGAGAGCGAATTTATATAAATTTAATGACGAGATCTCGCGCCAGTGCGCAGTTACAATATGTGTTGCCTCACCGCCCGAAGAAAAATTCTCTGCGGTGTGGCAAACAATCTGCATGAAGGGGTGTGTACAGAAAAAACGAATGCAGCGGCTACAGCCCAATATCAGTAATGCCAGCCTACACAATGCACGAGAGAGAGGGAATCTTTGTCTAAGAAGCAAGTGTGCTAACTAAATGACGGGTGAGACGTGGTGCATGTTGGACCTGCTGGTCTCTTACTCGCCAAGAGTATGCAAGTGCATATACTGGGGATAGAAGCCAATTTCAGACAGAAATATGGACGCCTCTTATTTCATATGGAGTGGTACAATGCTATGGATAGATAAAAACTCAGTGCATTGATAAAGTGCAAGTGCAAAAATAAAGCAGCATGATTTGAAAATAATCGGACAAGTGTCCAAATAGGTAAATTTATCTAAAAGGATTGTTATTACTACTCTGAAAACACTGCGATGCGGGAGAGATAGAGAACAGAGATCTCTCTGTCTCTAAGAATACCCAATCATCTAAGAGTATATGAGCTGAAAAACATAGCGTAAAGGTTTCTCATCCTTTGGGGATACCTCATATTTCTCCCTCTCTCTCAACACTACGCAACCGGCACACCGACACTCGGCAGTATTCCACTGAATGATCAATTATACCATCTTTTGAATAGATGAGCATTCTGCCTGTCATATAAAGTGACATGTGCATTGGATTGATACTGAAAGTGCAAAGTGATATATAAATATATACATTCATAGAAACATGACTAACGATAAGGAACGTCCAATCACTACATGTTAACCCAGCTTAAAATCCATTTTAAAAGAACATTGCCCATATGTTCTATCCATATCAGGAACCAACCTAAATATATCATGAGATTATTGTCCAAAGCGGATGGTGAACAGACGGAAAGTGTGACGTTGGTGACGGTCATTACACTGAAGTATGGGACCTTCACTGATGAGAACTACTATAAGCATCTAATCAATCATATAAAAAGACATATAACTCTGAGTCCACATTTAAACCGTTGGGCTTTAAGGTGTCAAACCTACAAATAAGCTTGGCTTCTAGTTGGTGCAGTTTGAGTTGCCTATTACCCAACCTATTGTGTTGTGGTATATGTGCTAAGCCTACAAAACTCATCTCTGATGTATTTCTGTTGTGTTTCTCACCAAAGTGTAGCGCTAAGGGGTATGTCTGATCTCCATTTTTTATGGCTCCGTAATGTTGTAAGATACGTAATTTCAGGGGGCCAATAGTAGATCCTATGTAGTGTAACCCACAGCTGCATGTTATTGCATAAACTACAAACTTTGTTAAACAGGTTGTTTTGTGCTTATACTTCCATTCTTGCCCATCGGTACTGATTGGAGAATTTCTCGCAACATGTTGGCACATTTTACATTTGCCACATTTTTTAAAACCTACAAGTTCGTGTTTGTTAGGGAACCAGCTCAATGAAGAAACCTCGGTTATTACCGTGCTTGGTGCCAGTATTTTTTTCAATGTCGGAGCTTTGCGAAAAGTCACACTTGGTTTCTGTTCCAGTACTTTGCACAGATCTTTGTCAGTGGTTAAAATATTCCAGTGTCTCTGCATGATAGCCCTGATATGTTTAGCTTGCTGGTTGTAGCCTGTTATAAACCTTATCTTTTCATTTTTTAATTTAGGATGTGGTTTGAAGAGATCTCTTCTCAATTGTTTTTCAGCTTTAATAAAACATTATGTTACTGTATTTTTCGAATATCCTCTGTTCACAAATCTGTGGCCAATGTTTTTAGCTTCTTTTTGGAAATCTGCCTCATTACTGCACACTCTTTTCGCCCTAAGGAATTCTCCATAGGGTATAGATTTTTTGAGGGCTGTAGGGTGGTGACTGTGAGCATGGAGCGTGGAGTTAGAACTGGTGTCTTTCCTGTACAAGGTGGTAATAAGTCGATTTTGCTCAATTTGCAAAAAGACATCCAAAAATACCAGTGTGTTTTTACTGATGGTGCTAGTTAGCTTCAAATTTAATGTGTTTGAATTCAGAATAATGATGTACTTCTCTAACTCTTTTTGTGTTCCATCCCATATCAGGAACAAATCATCGATAAATCGATACCACACAACTATATGTTTGGTAAACTCTTCCAGCTCCTCACTCCATGCCACTGTCGTTTCCCACCAGCCCATGTAAAGATTGGCGTAGGTCGGCGCCATGCATGACCCCATTGCTGTTCCCTGGGTTTGTCTATAAATTACATCATTGTAGAGGAAGAAATTATGTTCCAGGCAGAATTTCAACATGTCCAGCAACATCTTATTATGTTGACGGTAGCTAACAGATCTGCTTTCCAGGAATTAACGGCATGCATTTAAACCATGCGGGTGCTGTATAGACGTGTAGAGGGACACTACATCTAAGGAGACAAGAAAATAGTTAGGCTCCCAATTGACCTCATTTAATTTTGACAGGAGGTCTGATGTGTCCCGAATGTAAGAGTTTTGGCTAAGCACAAATGGCTGGAGGACGTGGTCAATGAACTTAGAGGTATTTTCCAGAAGGCTGCCAATTGAGGACACTAATGGGCGTCCTGGAGGGATGGTTTGCACTACTTTTTGATACAATAAAGGAATATAATTTTTAACTTAGTATATGGTCGTGAGTGCTTGGGCAAGTTTTTGGCTAAAGTTGGAGGTGTTACTCATCTGTCTACCTGCACCTTTTTCCTGACATCTTTTTGTAATGTTTAAAGCCCAGCCCGCTCTAGCCCAATAGCACCAGCTCAATAATGGGGCAGAGCGCAGTCTAGGGGCTGAAAATTGTTTTCCCAATTAAAAGTTAATGCAGCCGCCTCCCGTGGTATACAAATGTACAATATACAGTGATCTCCACTGCATTATAACAATCACGGTTGAGCGTCCCTCTAATGTTGTTACTGTAAGGAGAGAGCCATTTTTCATGCTACTCTCCTTCACATTATTGAGGGGCAGATCACCTGGAAGAGCCACTACAGAAGTCCGTGTGTAGAGCAAGGATAAGACAAAGACATTTATTCAACTATTATCTGTTTTACCGCCCAGTTTTCTACTAAGTTTATAGTGCAACACTATAGCATACATTTGAGGTACCACTAATGAATAGTGGAACCTTAGAAATGGCAGACCAGGTAGTGGCAAAACGAATAGCGGCGGCGCTAATCTTGTTTGATCAAGACAAAATTACATCCGGTACTTCTGATGACAATAGCCTACCAGCAAGTCTTACAGTGCAGCAGAAACTTGACAAATTGGAAAGGATAAAGAAAAAGGAGATCTCTAAATGGTGGGAAGCCATGACCCTACAGATGTATTTAGAAGTACAGCGGATACCGAGGGGATTAAGAATTCTCACAATACCCACATTTGAAGATATGGATCCTTGATTAATAGAAGAATGGACAAACCACACGAATACCTGCTTATTTCGAATGATTGAAAGCCTGATAAAATACGCCAAACTAGATAGAACCAAACTAATGAAAGAAATAGAAACTATGGAAGAACTATTATTCACCTCAGAAGATGGAGATGAGTGCAAAAAGCGTATGACGAGACTGGAAGAGAATCTATAAAGATTCAAAGGTGAATTAAGAACAAGAAAGCAGCTCAAATTCAAAAGAGACAGGCTGGATTATGAGCAAGGAAGAATATACACCTTTGCCAAAAGATTCGATGGGCCCATAAAAGCAAGGATGGAACAAAAAAAATCCCCCTACGAAACAAAATGAAGCAACAGTAGAGGACCCCAGAAGTTCAGAAATTGATCTTTCAGATTCTGATGGAGTACAATCAGCAAAAAAGCTGAACTTTTTAGACGAATTCCAAGCTGCTCCATATGGACAGCAGAATGGACAAAGGAGGACGAGGCCAATCAGCCGGTCGAGGAAGAGGATCAAGAGGAAAGACAGGAAGAGGACAACCAGGCGGGGCAGCCGGGCAAGGCGTAGAGGATCCAATTGGAAGGGCCACAAGATCTGGGAACAAACAGAGGGGGAGACCGAGAGGCAAGATTCTGAACAATTAAAAATATTCAACATTTCACCCAGAAGGAAACATCAGTCCTATCATTATGACTATACATCTGCCAGAATAGATCTTTTCAAATTTGTTCGAAAACTGAAACTTACCAAGTTTTTCTCCACACAAGTTGGGCACAAAACACGCAAAAAAGACTCTGACACAGAAATTGCTTCCATTCTATCAGATAAAGATCTGGCTACCTTAATCTGTATAGATGAACTGCAGTCTAATCCTAATTCTGTTGATATACACACAGTAACCATGGACGACAACATACTGGCAGAACGATACGGTATTAACACCAACATGCCTTGTTTTAGTAAATTCAAGCCAAAATCAGTTATCTGCCCCAATATAGAATGTAGTCCTATAGAAGTGTTTGAAAAACTGGTGATGAAAGATCTCAAAGGTCTATCCGGCTTTGTCGACATGAGGTTTAAAAATCTCAATCCCGCACAAACAAAGGCCCTAGAAACACTGAAAAATGATCATAACATAGTCATTCGACCCTCGGATAAAGGAGGGAGCATAGTTGTCATGGACAGTAGCAGCTATGTCAAAGAAGCAAACAGACAACTTAGTGACACTTCTTGTTATGAACTGGCAGACAAATCAATTTTAGGGATCACCAATAGGGAATATTATGAATTGCTGTTCCATTGGTGTGAAGAAGAGTTGCTAAATGATGATGAATTCCACTTCTTGAAGAATGCTCATCCAATAACTCCGCTAATCTACTTCAACCCTAAAATTCACAAAACCCTAAAAGACCCTCCAGGACGCCCAATAGTGTCCTCAATTGGCAACCTTCTGGAAAATACCTCTATGTTCCTTGACCACTTCCTCCAGCCATTTGTGCTTAGCCTAAACTCTTACATTCGGGACACATCAGACCTCCTGTTAAAATTAAATGAGGTCAATTGGGAGCCTAACTATTTTCTTGTCTCCTTAGATGTAGTGTCCCTCTACACGTCTATACAGCACCAACATGGTTTAAATGCATGCCGTTACTTCCTGGAAAGCAGATCTGTTAGCTACCGTCAACATAATAAAATGTTGCTGGACATGTTGAAATTCTGCCTGGAACATAATTTCTCCCTCTACAATGATGTAATTTATAGACAAACCCAGGGCACAGCAATGGGGTCATGCATGGCGCCGACCTACGCCAATCTTTACATGGGCTGGTGGGAAACGACAGTGGCATGGAGTGAGGAGCTGGAAGAGTTTACCAAACATATAGTTGTGTGGTATCGATTTATCGATGATTTGTTCCTGATATGGGATGGAACACAAAAAGAGTTAGAGAAGTACATCATTATTCTGAATTCAAACACATTAAATTTGAAGCTAACTAGCACCATCAGTAAAAACACACTGGTATTATTGGATGTCTTTTTGCAAATTGAGCAAAATCGACTTATTACCACCTTGTACAGGAAAGACACCAGTTCTAACTCCACGCTCCATGCTCACAGTCACCACCCTACAGCCCTCAAAAAATCTATACCCTATGGAGAATTCCTTAGGGCGAAAAGAGTGTGCAGTAATGAGGCAGATTTCCAAAAAGAAGCTAAAAACATTGGCCACAGATTTGTGAAGAGAGGATATTCGAAAAATACAGTAACAGAATCTTTTATTAAAGCTGAAAAACAATTGAGAAGAGATCTCTTCAAACGACATCCTAAATTAAAAAATGAAAAGATAAGGTTTATAACAGGCTACAACCAGCAAGCTAAACATATCAGGGCTATCATGCAGAGACACTGGAATATTTTAACCACTGACAAAGATCTGTGCAAAGTACTGGAACAGAAACCAAGTGTGACTTTTCGCAAAGCTCCGACATTGAAAAAAATACTGGCACCAAGCACGGTAATAACCGAGGTTTCTTCATTGAGCTGGTTCCCTAACAAACACGAACTTGAAGGTTTTAAAAAATGTGGCAAATGTAAAATGTGCCAACATGTTGCGAGAAATTCTCCAATCAGTACCGATGGGCAAGAATGGAAGTATAAGCACAAAACAACCTGTTTAACAAAGTTTGTAGTTTATGCAATAACATGCAGCTGTGGGTTACACTACATAGGATCTACTATTGGCCCCCTGAAATTACGTATCTTACAACATTACAGAGCCATAAAAAATGGAGATCAGACATACCCCTTAGCGCTATGCTTTGGTGAGAAACACAACAGAAATACATCAGAGATGAGTTTTGTAGGCTTAGCACATATACCACAACACAATAGGTTGGGTAATAGGCAACTCAAACTGCACCAACTAGAAGCCAAGCTTATTTGTAGGTTTGACACCTTAAAGCCCAACGGTTTAAATGTGGACTCAGAGCTATATGTCTTTTTATATGATTGATTAGATGCTTATAGTAGTTCTCATCAGTGAAGGTCCCATACTTCAGTGTAATGACCGTCACCAACGTCACACTTTCCGTCTGTTCACCATCCGCTTTGGACAATAATCTCATGATATATTTAGGTTGGTTCCTGATATGGATTGAACATATGGGCAATATTCTTTTAAAATGGATTTTAAGCTCGGTTAACATGTAGTGATTGGACGTTCCTTATCGTTAGTCATGTTTCTATGAATGTATATATTTATATATCACTTTGCACTTTCAGTATCAATCCAATGCACATGTCACTTTATATGACAGGCAGAATGCTCATCTATTCAAAAGATGGTATAATTGATAATTCAGTGGAATACTGCCGAGTGTCGGTGTGCCAGTTGCGTAGTGTTGAGAGAGAGGGAGAAATATGAGGTATCCCCAAAGGAAGAGAAACCTTTATGCTATGTTTTTCAGCTCAGATACTCTTAGATGATTGGGTATTCTTAGAGACAGAGAGATCTCTGTTCTCTATCTCTTCCGCATCGCAGTGTTTTCAGAGTAGTAATAACAATGCTTTTAGATAAATTTACCTATTTGGACACTTGTCCGATTATTTTCAAATCATGCTGCTTTATTTTTGCACTTGCACTTTATCAATGCACTGAGTTTTTATCTATCCATAGCATTGTACCACTCCATATGAAATAAGAGGCGTCCATATTTCTGTTTGAAATTGGCTTCTATCCCCAGTATATGCACTTGCATACTCCTGGCGAGTAAGAGACCAGCAGGTCCAACATGCACCACGCCTCACCCGTCATTTAGTTAGCACACTTGCTTCTTAGACAAAGATTCCCTCTCTCTCGTGCATTGTGTAGGCTGGCATTACTGATATTGGGCTGTAGCCGCTGCATTCGGTTTTTCTGTACTCACCCCTTCTTGCGGATTGTTTGCCACACCGTGGAGAATTTTTCTTCGCGCGGTGAGGCAACACATATTGTAACTGCGCACTGGTGCAAGATCTCGTCATTAAGTCGCTCAGGCATGTCATGTTTGACTCCCCCTGTGTTTGCTATCCACACGCGCTAGTTCTATTTCAAATAATCTAGTAGTATTTTATTTTTATAGACTTTATCCTATGGTCTATTAGACCTTAGCCACTCCTAGATGGCGGATTTTCCGACATATAGAACCATAGAGTTCTTCTCAGTGAAATTTGAACAGTGCATCATGTGACGTGTGAGCAACAAATGGGAGAAATACATGACATGGCCTATGAGTCAATATAAACAAGAGAACACACCAGTTGGGAACAACTACAAGCCTGAGGAAGCTCGCAAGTCGAGCGGAACACGTGGCTTTTTTCCACCCGTTGGGGTGAGTAGTGCCTTATGCCTGGTCTGACCAGGTATTGCCTTGTATGCATTTTCATGATGGTTTGCACTACTTTTTGATACAATAAAGGAATATAATTTTTAACTTAGTATATGGTCGTGAGTGCTTGGGCAAGTTTTTGGCTAAAGTTGGAGGTGTTATTCATCTGTCTACTTGCACCTTTTTCCTGACATCTTTTTGTAATGTTTAGAGCCCAGCCCGCTCTAGCCCAATAGCACCCGCTCAATAATGAGGCAGAGCGCAGTCTAGGGGCTGACAATTGTTTTCCCATATTATATATATATATATATAGATATATATATATATAATATGCTCAATGTGAAGCATGTAATAAATATGTAAATAGCGCATCAGTCAATAAATACAGTGCATATTGATCAATGTGCTTGCTTGGCTATCAGAAAGTGTCAATGAATGTTCAAGGCATGTTTTGTCTTTGCTTTAGGTGGCTAAGACAAAGGGTTGCCTCACTAAGTGGTGGTGAGGGGCTGACACAAGCGAGATGATGCACAGTGGCAGCCAGACATTACATTGTTACATGCTAAATTCTTTGATCCTATTTGTGCAGTGCTGGGTGTGGTTCCTTATGGTACTTAAATGGTTAAAGAACAGAATCTTGTTCCTCATATTAAGAGGCAGGAATGCCATAGAAGTTAACATTTAGAGACCATTGCTGAAACCGTTATAAACTGACCAAATGTTTGTAAATAATTTGGCCAATCTCGCACAGAGCATTTATGCAGTTGCTCACATTGACCAGCTCATACCCTGCAGCAATTTCTCTGGATGTGTAGTTGGGCAACAAGGTACATTGCTTTCTTTCCTTGGAGCGATTGGACAGGGAATAGGAACTATGCTACCAGGAGGAGCAACCATTAGTGTGCAAGGAGGGCGCAGGATTACAGAGTTACCATGTCCAGTACCAGGCATGAATTCGTTTTCACAAATTGATTAGCAGATTTCGCTAATTACCTTTTTTTTATTAGTAAACAGACCCATCTGATTAGCAATTGTGTACTAATATTGTTAATATCACCAGAAGTTATTTGTACCCAAGACATGAAATGAGAAACAATACAGCAGTTTTGTGTACCGCTGAAAAAAGACATTAGTGAGAGGAGTCAGGCCATGCACATTCTTTAAAATTCAGCTAGACCTGCAGGTCTGGTAACTTAGTTTACCTATTCGACCTAAGAGAAATGCACCTGACCCATAGCAATGGAGGACAACAAATTTAAAATGCTATCTCTGTAAAGTAGTTCATGTCACTACAAACCCGCTTCATGTTTGGCACACTGCTGCCACCCAGAGGCCAGCCATGCACAGTGACATTTATATTTGACGTTTACTGAAAATAAAGTAAATGCTAAATAGGTGTGTCAAACATCTCTTGCAAATACTACTCATCCTTCATAAAATCTACCCGACTATGGGAGTGTGCGATAATACTTTGCGAGCCATAGATGAGTGGCTGTAAAATGTAAAACAATAGCTGCATGAATGGACACAAAAAAAAAAGATATGAAAAGGCTCTGAAAACAGTTTCGCCATCTGTCTTCTGCAGGTGGTAATATATAATATAATATAATCATAAAACAAAGCAAACTCTAGAGCAGTGGTCTTCAAACTTTTTTGGCCTGGGCCCCCCCCCCCAGAGCAAAGTTTGGGCAGGCCGGGCCCTCCAAAAGTGCCAGATGGACAGTATGTAGAAATCGCTATGAACTTTTGCACGCCGTCACCGCACCGTATTCCCAGTACAGACCCTGGGCTCTCCCCACCCTACTCCCACCACTATCCCAGTGCTGCCGCCCATCCTGCTCACTCCACACTCCCATTACACAAGCATAAACACATCCATACACATTTAAATAAAAAATAAATCACCCTAAACGTACCTTCTGCAGTGGCCTGCGCCTGGTTGCTAAAATGCCCTGCTCCAGGTTGCTCTGCCCGTATGTGCGAGGAGGCGCAGAAGCCCCCCTCACACACACATACATACATGCAGTGCCCCAGACAGCATTTTCAATGAGCTATGCAAGGCTGGCAAAGCAAAACACCCCCAGCGTTGCATAGCTCAGTGATCATGTGCGGCTGGGGAAATGAACTGTCAAAGGCAAACAGTGTTTCCCTTTGACAGTTCAGCCACCCAGGAGCACTCCCTCAGCTGGAAAAAGCAGCTGAGGGAGTGCTCAGTGTTTCACTGGGCAGGCTCCTCGGCTCCTCCATAATGGGTGAGGTGGCCAGTGGGTGGACGCCCCCTCACCCATTATGGATGAGCCGCCAGGCTTGGACTGGCCTATAGGGCAATAGGGCGATGACCGTACCAAAAATGCAAAATGCTAGTGTAGGCCAGTCAAAATGTGCCACTTTTTTGGCTAATGTGGGCCAGTTTGAGGAGTTACTTCACTATGCAGCTAGTAGTTTTGACCATTGTTGATGAATAAATATTCTTTAAACATCACAATTTGTTTACATTTGAACAAAAAACAGCTCCTTGGGTACTATTCAAACAGTCTGTGACTGAAGGACTGAATATCCATTTGCAACTGCTGGCCATTTTTTCATTGGTGCCTAAGACCGTTTTATGGTCCAGTCTGACCATGTGAGCTTCCCCTTCACATGTCCTCTAATCTAAAAAAAAAAAAAAGATTTTTTTAAAATTTTATTTTACATTTCATGCTGTGCTCTGGCCCCTCCCCCCCCTGGGATGCGGCCGCGCCCACCTTGGGGGGCACGCCCCACAGTTTGAAGACCTCTGCTCTAGAGGCTAACTACAGTGTTTGGCATTGAAGTAGATCTGTGGGTATACAGATTGGATGGAACTATTGATCAATGATATGATATGCTACTTATAACACCCAGAGGTTTGTAAGCGCGGATACGCGGATCGAACCTGTGGTGCTTTGTGTCGTCTTGCTTCCAAAGCAAGCACGTTGCCCCTGAGCTATCCTCACAAGACCTGAGCTATCCGCGCGAGACAAGCATCTAGTTCGCTTTGTGTATTCATTATGTAAGAGGAAAGAAAGTAAGAGACTAAACAGAGTCGTTGGCATACCAGGCAGAGAAATCGGCAAACCAGGTGGAACATTGTATTGCTGCCACTTCACTTTCACGCTACCTGGTATAAATCAACATGGTGATGGAATGTCAAGGATTATGGGTTCTCTCATGGGTTCAGCACCAGCTGCAAGATGTTTGCAACCTGCAGGTTACAGAACTAGGTTTGCCATCAAAAGCATTTGATCATGTACATTTCCATAAGTGTTTACTCGTCAATATGATGCATCTTCACCAACAAAATGAAATATAGTTGACACTATGAAATTTAGATACACTAACCTCAGCTTTACTGTAAAGCCTGGATATGTGTTTTACTGTATCAATACTGTAATTATGCATTATGTTACATTTTAGGAATGCAATTGCAGGACTGCCTTTTAAAATAAAAGCCAGACACAATATAGAAAACTTAATAAAAGTATCATCCTAATTACTTCTCGTTTACAATTATTTGAAAAAGACAAACACATTCTTGCCTAGCACTCCCACACATGCCTTTGGCACTTAAGAGTGGAGGAGAGGATTACTGCTGCACTTTCTCTCTATGAGCACTTGAAGTGAACAGCAAAAAGAGGGTGAAGAGAGCACAGAGGACAAGAGAGGAATGCAGGGCGAGCTGGGCTCTCATTTAAGAGGGAAACTTAAATAGCTAGCTTTGCTACACAAGTGTCCATTTGATTAGCAAAACTACAGAATTGCAGAGCAAATTGCTATGCGACACTGTTTATTTTATGCCTTGAAACTGTAAGGGTGACTCCAAACAGAAATGACTGCGGGCCTATGGGAAGGTGTTGTAGCAGGGAAAATATTATAATGGGAACAGAGGCCACACAAAGTCAATTGATGGTTGTGCGCGATGAAAAGACGAAAGAGCATCAAGAATAAATATCTAGAGTGTCAGAGTGCGTGGAGAAATGAGTAAGTAAAGGAGCCTTTTGTTAAACTCTCTAGCCTCATAAAGTGACAACACATAAACCATGCATATCAGATTTAGCATTGCAGGTCTGTGGCCGAGTCAAAGTTGTACTAAAAATGTATTTTATGCCATGTAAGGGGTGGGTGTTTTGCAGGGAGAAACTAAAGAAGAGGGTTGGCCTTCTATCTGCAATGCCATAAACATTGTATATTCAAGGGAATGGTGATGCAGTGAAAGGCAGGCAATGGGATTATGGGAATTAGATTTCCTTTTATAGGGCCAACCCAATTGTATTTTGGGTAATGACTTGTAAGGAAACATGAGGGAAATGTGGGAGTGTGTTAAGTGTTCTGGAACCGTATATCTACTGTATCTGTTCTGTGGTTGAGGAGAGACTTGGGTTATTTCAATCTCCCAGAGGTTGTCTAGCCTCTCTCCCAATGGCCGTTATGAAATAAACTTGGTTTGATGACAATCTGCATTCACTTTTACGAATTAGGCTATTTTGGAGTGCTGAGATCTGAGGTCAGACTTTAAACTGCGTACCACTTTTCTTCACATGATCCTGCCGCAGCCCACCCCTCTCCATCCCCTGCTTCATTGTGTGCACACTGGAGCACCGTGTATACATGTGACATCTTATAAAGTCCTAAATAAATAAATACACACAAAACCTGTCTTCTTAGGCTTGTCGTTAACTGTGGATTTTATTTTTCATTTCAAAAACATATTCTTTATCATTATGATTGTTTTTTTAATATTTGACATTCATTTATAGTTTTGGCAATAAGGTGGCACTTAAGCAACACATATACGCTGACACTGTTTCTTGGAGTACAGATAGGAGAGAGATGGGATGTTAGGAGAGACACACAGCTTGTGTGTGTTGTTTGGTTATTTACCCAACCAACAACTATCTATGGACATCTAGGGCCATCTCCACCCATCTCCTGCCCCTCTCAACCCCAAACACATCGTCCTGATATCTATTTGAGATAATTATTTGAAGAAATATCATCACACCTTGTGCAATATAGGGCCTGTCAGTAATATTTCTAAACAGCGTTCTGGAAGTTAGGGGCTTAATTGAGCTGCAAACATGCATCTTTGTATAATACAAATGTTTTAATCAAGTGTGCCTTCAGTCAATTGATTTATAAGCAGTATGTTCCTCACATCTGTTCCTTGCATTGAAGTCCTGTTAAAACAAGCATTTGCAAAGACAACAGTTGTGACTTCTGTATAGTTATTAGACAGGCATTTCCATCATATACCAAGATACTCAAACCATTTTACATCTGCTGCCATCTTATGGCCAAGAAGTACAATTATGGCAGTGCCTGGCTATCCTATGCATCTGCAAAAGCCAGAACGGTTGACTTTTCCATAGCTTGTTGGCCTTAATGTTAAGCAACAAAGCCGGCCTAGTAGATACTTGATATGGAATAACTAGATTGCAGTTGTCTATGTGCATTAAAACAAAGCATCAACATGAAAAGGTAAGGCCAATAGGCCCCTACGGAACACGATAGACTTCAGGTTGTTAATGTTAGAATTAAAAATAGAGGGAACAGGATTTTAGTTAATGGGAAATCCTCTGTTTGCTCACCTTCCAGGATACATTCTATTGTTGATATGTATGTGCTGCATTAAAGTGATGAAAGCAGGCTCCATCCCTTCAGATTTGACGTTTGCTGTAATTGACACATTAATATGTCATTACTTCTGCATTCACTCTGCCAAACATTTACTTTGTCACATTTACTTCTGCATACGTTTACTTCTACTTTAACTTTTACAAACATTCACTTAGTTATAACAGGAGGAGACCCTTTCTGCCTCCCTTGTTTTCCAATGCACATTCTTCCTCCAACCCTAACCTTGCAGCTAACCTTACCACAACCATTGCTTGACAATGTGAAGATAAGAGCAAAGAAGTGAATGTATGAAGAAGAAAATGTCTTCACGACGTGAATGTAGAAGAAATACGTGTAGGAGAAGGTTTCTAGACAAAGGGGGCGGGGGGCACCATTTATGTAGGTGTATGAATGACAGAATCAAAGGCTTTTCTACAGTAAACGAATATCATATAGAGTTCTCCTCCTGCCACCCATACACATTCCATAGCAAGTAAGCACTGGTGGTAACATTGATCTACTGTGGACATACCGTCATAAAAGCTTGTTGCATTCTGGTTAAATGGATACTCCATTTAAGATTCACTTATAGCTTTGTTGGCAGTGCAGCAAAAATAATGCACTATCATCTTCAATGCACCCGTTGCTCACTGTGACTTAGAGAGGCTCAGCTTCAGCTCATTGAGGAGGCCCAAAAAGGCTGAAACATGTGTCTAGGGTTGCTGATGGTACCTTTGGTCAGAGGAGAATTGCCTATCATTTCGGTGCTGGACTGCCTTTGTGGGTGGGACAAAGACTGATATGCAAATGGATATTTCTCCTCTGTGAAGGGTGCACTGAACTAAAACGTGGTTATTGACCCTCCTGAGTGAAAGACAACCCATAGAACAGGGTATTTGACCCATGTTCGTTCTCAGTAGAGGGGCTCCAACACTCCTTTTCAATTTTGTAAAACCTGGGGTTTCACCCTAAGTAACCAAAGGTAATCCAGACATGGACCCCTTCCTCACTGTTCCTTAGAGAGGTTCAGATTCACCTCATTGGGGGGGTCCAATAAGGCCAAAACATCTGTCTGGGGTTGCTGATGGTACACTTGTTCAGAGAAGAATTTCCTACCATTTTGGTGCTGGACTGACCTTGTTGGTGGGACAAAGACTGATATGCAAATGGATATGTCTCCTCTGCGGAGGGTGCCGTGAGCTAAAACGTGGGTGTAGACTGTTCTGAGTGGAAGAAATTCCATAGAACAGGATATCTCAGTAGAATGGCTCCCACACTCCTTTTCAATATCATTTTAAGTAAGCTCACCTTTTTCCCCTTTATGTCTATCAGTAATATTCAGCACTTGCCATGTCTTTGATGTATGACTGGCAAAGACAGTGCCAATTAATATTCTCCTCAGAACAGGTGCCTGAAAAGTCTTATCATACAATAGCGATTCATGGAGTATTGTTCATAAAAGAGACATGCCTGTAAGGCCTTCAACATGTTGTCTAAGCTGTACGGTTTCATGGTTAGGTCCTTTTGACTACAATATCAAATCTGAATCTTTGTTATGAAGTTGTGAGTTTTTTTCATGTAAGGTGACAAAATGGGGTCTTCTGGTCCTGTCATTAATGTTTGATTCAACCCACAGAATATAGCCCATTTCACTAAGTTTATTCAGCTTCAAATAATGTTTTACACCCTTGGTGTGGTTTGCATTTTTAGGATCCCTCTAGTCTTTGTTAAAGGCATGCAACCTCTTCTCTACAACATGGAACCTTCTTTATATCAAGTACATGGTGGCACCTAATTTCGCCAGTTTAGTTTCCTATCTCTGCTACATTCCATCCGCGATGCAACATGCAATTGCATCAGGACACAGATCTTCACCCGGCAAGTGATTTCTTCTGTGAAGTGGAGAGTAAACACAACAGTCTAATAGCTGTAGAGGTCTGGTAGAGTCTTGGACCAAACACCATGAAGTTATTAAATACATGGGCATAATTTACATAGACAGTGGTTCATCTCGAGAAAATGTGTGTGTTTGGGGAAGAGTGGTCTTGGAGACCCCTGCTCTCGAATCACAATCAGCTGGTTAGCTCAGTGGCCAATGCTACATGACACCCTTTTTGTGAGATTAAAAATGGATCTTAGTGCAACCCCATTTAGCAGAGTGTAAGTAAGACATCTGTTATTGGCTATCAAGTTGTGGACACATCTATAGAAGAAGATGATTGAAAGGAGTGTCTGTGTACTTGGACAGGCAACCTGTGGGAGGACGTGTGCATGGTCTATATCAGAGCAAAGCAATGTTAGGCAGCCGCCTTGAGAGCTAGTAGCAAGAGGCTGTCCGCAGCCCTTGATCGGTCGGAAATCCAGCAAATCTGACCCATTTGATTGGACGGATAGTGCCAAGCATCACGCTTTGCCTGAAGAGGGATGATTCTACACACTGGACCTGGACGTGTGTTCTCTTATCACCAAAAATACAAGTAAGGACTGTAATGTATGTCTGCTCTTGTGCCTGCTGTCTTTTCTGCACTCCCGCTCAGTTTACACAAAGGACTATTTGGTGCATGTATGGATGGGCAGTAGAGTTCAACCCCCAGCACGTGTCTTGTAACTTTTGTCTAAAACGTGCCTAAATTTGCTCCTGTGCCTCTGCTGTGCCTTATGCCCGTGTCGGGAAACACATTTATCCCGTACACACTCTCCCCCAGCAATTTTATTTCTGAATGGAATACTCTCTTGCCCCTTCCGAAATATAGCCATGTCGTTTTTAGGAAATCAACCTTTTTTTTTTAACTAATAAATATCACGCAACCAGCTGGATTCGAACCTAGGGCATTAACTAGCCCCCCTATCATTAAAGAAAGAAGCACAGCTCATTGAGCTATCAGGGAGCCAAGAAAGAAATTTTGATAAACATTTAGTAGACATATTTTCAACGAAAAAGCCACCATGAACATCAATGAAACTGTGGGCTTCATTATAAGTTTGGCGATGCAACAAATAAGTGGTGGTAATTCTGTTGCCGCCACTTTTCCCACTCTACCAAATTATAATTTTTGGCAGAATTACTGCAGGGCAAATCTCCCTATTTTTGGAGGGAAAGTGGTGGCGTCACCTAGAGGTAAATCCTCCACTTTACCTCCAAAATGCGGCAGATTTACCATAGTAAATGATATCAAATGGAGGAAAAGGCATTTCTTGTAAAGGGGGAGAAAGTATTTCACAGGGGAGATTCCATTTCAGAATGCATTCTCCCAAGGGAGAGTTAGTTACAGGGAGGGTTTATTTTGTGTCCTCCATTGCCCCTATCCTCTACCTTTCACGATAGGTGGTCCCCTGGTAAGTTTCCCCTAGCTACCAGTTTCGACAAGCATTAGTTTAGTCTGCACAGCAACCACATTTCAGCTCTAACGCTCGTGTGGAAAAAGAAAGTTCTAGAACAGTGACAGGATTCGTCGAAGCACGCATTGAACTTCATGAGGACTTACATCTCTGAAATCTCCAGGAGGTTTCACTTCTGCTTGTTCATCTTTGAACTCCTAATTGGAATTTAGATTTATGACACAAGTCTTAGTCACAAATGTCAGTAACAATAGCCTTTTATTGAAGTCTATTATTTTATATATTGTGATCCCGCACAACGCGGGCACTATTTCGTTCAGGCTAGTTTGCCTAAAACAATGGAAGTGATGAATGATGATGAGTTCCACCTGGGCGGAATCGCTAACTTCAGTGGACGATGAGGCAACGGGTTCAGAATTTACATCTCTCATTCAAAGCGTTGCTCACTATCAGTACATGTGTTCTTATGTAAGTAAACATTATTGATTCTCCTATAACACCTGCCTGCGGATTAAAAACCAATGGGTTTTAGTTATTGAATATCTTGTAAATTGACCTCTCATAATAAAAATCTTTAAAAACAAAAAACAAAAAACTGTGGGTTTTACCAGTTAGTGCGCAAGTGCGTAGATTTATCCTACATACTTCGGATGCCCTACACAAACATAGAAATGTTGGTGTACAAGGGACAGAGTTTGAGCTGGCATTCCACTGGCTCGCATTCAGCAAGCACTGTAAAAGGGAAACCACTAAACTCACAATATGCACACAACATGAAAAGTTCACTTTCACAAGCTTTATTTCGAGAAATTGTGCCATAAAAGCACATCACAGGATTATATGTTTTTATGTATATCATACATTATTATAATACAAGCCAAGTATCACAACATTAAGTACCTGATGACTACATAATGATACTGAAAAATATGAAAATATTAATTGATCTTTACAGCCGATTTCATGTATGATCAAGGCCTCAGAATGCAGATACAATTTGAAAATATAGATTAAAAAAATTCCATAATGACAAATAATAACATGTATATTCAACACAATAATAATACAAGTTCAAGTGCTAAACATTTTCCTTAGTCCTAATCTTGAGTGTAAACAATAGAGAATTTTGCAGAGCCCATCCCACGGCTTGATTTGTGATCAATTTCATGTAATATGAACTTGACAACATTGGGTAAATCAGTAGAGGGTGCTAAAATTTAGTCTCGAATTTTCATGTACCTAGGGCAGAAAAACCTAAAGTGCCACTCGGATTTCTCACATAAAAGCGAAAAGGGAGTGCATGAATACCTGACTTAGACCAGGACAAGAGAGTCTTCCTGTTCTATTTTTTTATTTTTTTTAATTGCGATTTAGTTAAAAAAATAACCTTTCACAACAGTTCATCACATTCCTCAAATATTATTTTAACACATTTATCAAAATTCATTATAACCGCACAATTTCCTAAATCAATTCCACAATATAAAGCCATATTAAATCAAAACAACAATTCATTAAAATAAGACAGACGGTAAAACGAAAAATTTCAATATTTACAACGCTTACTATTAAACTTCCCAACCATGAGAAGAAAGGAGGAAAAGGGAGAGAGACGCTAGTCAATTAACCTAGATTATTATAAAAATAAACTGTTATTTCTCACATAGTGTCTAGAACTTTAACATGTCAACCACCCTACTGAAGCCACGTTAATTAGACCACACTCATTTAACATTTTCAATGCGCCAATTATAATGAAGTAGAAGCATCCAAAGAAATCCTAGCCCATAGGGCAACTTCATCAATCACTTGACAGCCCCTCAAAGCACTTTGTAAAAACAGTTGGTGCTGATCCCGCGGATCAGGGCAACAACAGAAAAAATGTGTTTTAGTCATTAAATTGAGGAAGCTTCATTGCAAAATCTACAATCTGGGACATAAATCAATATTCCTAATTTGGAGGATTTCTCGTGTAGGATCTAAGTTTAACCTCAAACACAGAAACTGATATCTCAAATGCATATCTGGGAAACCTTTAAAATAAGCCGGCAGGCAGCCCCACTGCCTATGTTCAAGTAGGAGGTCCTGATATAGGCTACGTTTTCTCACTGATTCTCTTGTTGAGATCCAGTCCCATGCCCATAGCTTCATTTTTACCTTAGTGGCATTGGATACCAACATTTCATGCAAGCACTCCAAGATCTTCAGCCAATCACCACATTATTCTTGCCAGTGATTAGTAGACACATTACCTTTCATAGTTAGGATAGTCTGGAAGTCGAAAAACAGCGAGCCATTGTGAGGGCTTAAGATTTTACTAAAAAGAGTCAGAATCCTGCAAATGAGCCTAGCTTTTAATGAGATTAAACGTAACTCACATCCAATCACAGCCCTAGCTACACTGTTCGGTAGCCGAAGCACATTTGTCCAAAGGCCAGCCTCTGGTACCTCTATTTCAGACCAATCGAAACCAACTATCGTTTGTAGACCATATATGATTTTAGGTTTGGCTTTTGAAATATAAAATGTCACTACAGGTTCGAGTGTGAAGCGGCCAAATTTAACCAAGATCTTTTGCATTTTGGTTTTAATAGTTTGACTTTAGAGTGCACATACTCTCTTCGTGCCTCCTTATTTTGATGCTGAAATACAGGGATACACTAACAAATGAAGCATTCTACCACTTCAAAGACAGTTGGATTAAGGGTTCACATACATTTAACAGTACGCTGTGAGTGAGCTAATGCCATGGCCTTTGTTTTGCTTTTGTTGATAATGAGGTTGTTTTGGATACCCCCAATCAGTCTCTGGAAGCCGATTTTTGTGGTGTAGCCAAGTAATAAAATATCAGCATAGGCCAACCACTTAACATGCTGTGAACTCATTTTAGGAGGTGCTAAGCCATGAGACTCTAGGCAATCACCAATATCAGAGATACATATATTGAATAAACAAGGAGCTAAAATGCAGCTCTTGTGCAGGCCCCTATTAGTCTTAATATCCTTTTAGAGCCATCCCATATGATCCACAGCCCCTCAACCTCTGTGTCTTGGGAGCCCGCCTCCCCATCTCTCCCTCCTCCTATGATTGGCTCCAAAGACCCTTTAGGACATCCTACCAGGGCAGCCCCACTGGCCGTTGCAGCCTCCTGCAGCTAAGATTCTGAAGGCAAAGGACAGCTCCTGCAGAAATAGCTCCAGACAGTGTTGGCCATGTTAGCCTGCAGCCACTGACCAAGGCTTGGTTATGGGCAGGGGTGCAGCCATTACTGCTCCTCATTAAACTGACCAACCCATTCCCACCTTATTAATTCTCTACCAGCATTGGATCGAATGTGTTCATATTTATCATGATTGTGCCAGATAGCCATACTGCAGTCAGCTGGATTGTGCCAGATAGCCATACTTTGCATTTAGCCTGCTTGTGCTAGATAGCCCGATTGTGCCATATAGCCTGACTGTGCCAGATAGCCTGACTGTACCACATAGCCTGATTGTACAAGATAGCCGATTATGCCACATAGCCTAACTGTGCCAGATAGCCATACTTCGCATTTAGCCTGCTTGTGCCAGATAGCCATACTTTGCATTTAGACAGTTTGTGCCAGATAGCCTGCTTGTGCTGGATAGCCTGCTTTAGCCAGATAGTCTGCTTGTGTCTGATAGCCGGATTGTGCCAGATATCCATATCTCACATTTTGACTGTTTGTGCCAGATAGCCTGATTGCGCCAGATAGCCTGACTGTGCCAGATAGCCATGCTTTGCACTTAGCCTGCTTGTGCCATCTACCCTGCTTGTGCCAGATAGCCTGCTTGTGCCAGATAGCCTGATTGTGCCAGATAGCCATATTTCACATTTAGTCTGCTTGTCCTAGATAGCCTGATTGTGCCGGATAGCCATATCTCACATTTAGCCTAATTGTGCCTGATATTCTGATTGTGCCAAATAGCCCAATTGTGTCAGATAGCCATACTTCGCATTTAGTCTGCTTGTGCCAGATAGCCTTCTTGTGCCAGATAGCAATACTTCGCATTTAGCCTGCTTGTGCCATATAGCCTGCTTGTGCCAGATAGCAATACTTTCCATTTAACATGTTTGTGCCTGATAGCCTGCTTTTGCCAGATAGCCTGCTTGTGCTGGATAGCCTGCTTGTGCCAGATAGACTGTTTGTGCCTGATAGCCTGTTTGTGCCAGATAGCCTGATTGTGGTGCCAGATAGCCTGACTGTGCCAGATAGCCATATCTCACATTTAGCCCATGTTAGCTTGTGGGGCCTGCCTCTGTCACCCAGCAGCCACTGACCAAGTGTGGTTACGGGAAGAGGTGCAGCCATTACTGCTCCTCATTAAACTGACCAGCCCATTCCCACCTTATCAATTCTCTGCCAGCATTGGATCCAATGTCTTCATATTCAGCATGATTGTGCCAGATAGCCATACATTGCATTTAGCCTGCTTGTGGCAGATATCCTGATTGTGCCAGATAGCCTGGCTGTGCCAGATAGGCTGATTGTGCCACATAGCCTGATTATGCCACATAGCCATATTTCACATTTAGTCTGCTTGTCCTAGATAGCCTGATTGTGCCGGATAGCCATATCTCACATTTAGCCTAATTGTGCCTGATATTCTGATTGTGCCAGATAGCCCAATTGTGTCAGATAGCCATACTTCGCATTTAGTCTGCTTGTGCCAGATAGCCTTCTTGTGCCAGATAGCAATACTTCGCATTTAGCCTGCTTGTGCC
Organism: Ambystoma mexicanum; assembly: GCF_040938575.1. Taxonomy (NCBI): domain Eukaryota; kingdom Metazoa; phylum Chordata; class Amphibia; order Caudata; family Ambystomatidae; genus Ambystoma; species Ambystoma mexicanum. The sequence continues at coordinate 1,101,354,037 of NC_090930.1, read as the reverse complement.
ATATAGCCTGCTTGTGCCAGATAGCAATACTTTCCATTTAACATGTTTGTGCCTGATAGCCTGCTTGTGCCAGATAGACTGCTTGTGCCTGATAGCCTGACTGTGCCAGATAGCCATGCTTCACACTTAGCCTGCTTGTGACAGATAGCCTGATTGTGCCAGATAGCCTGATTGTAGTGCCAGATAGCCATATCTCACATTTAGCCCAGGTTAGCTTGTGGGGCCTGCCTCTGTCACCCAGCAGCCACTGACCAAGTGTGGTTACGGGGAGAGGTGCAGCCATTACTGCTCCTCATTAAACTGACCAGCCCATTCCCACCTTATCAATTCTCTGCCAGCATTGGATCCAATTTTTTGCATTTAGTCTGCTTGTCCTAGATAGCCTGATTGTGCCGGATAGCCATATCTTGCATTTAGCCTAATTGTCCCTGATATCCTGATTGTGCCAGATAGCCCAATTGTGTCAGATAGCCATACTTTGCATTTAGTCTGCTTGTGACATATAGCCTGCTTGTGTCAGATAGCCATGCTTCGCCCTTAGCCTGCTTGTGCCAGCTAGCCTGCTTGTGCCAGATAGCCTGATTGTGCCAGATAGCCCAATTGTGTCAGATAGCCATACTTCGCATTTAGTCTGCTTGTGCCATATAGCCTGCTTGTGCCAGATAGCCATACTTCGCATTTAGCCTGCTTGTGCCATATAGCCTGCTTGTGCCAGATAGCAATACTCCCCATTTAGCCTGTTTGTGTCTGATAGCCTGCTTGTGCCAGATAGCCTGCTTGTGCCTGATAGCCTGTTTGTGCCAGAGAGCCTGATTGTGGTGCCAGATAGCCATATCTCACATTTAGCCCATGTTAGCTTGTGGGGCCTGCCTCTGTCACCCAGCAGCCACTGGCCAAGTGTGGTTACGGGAAGAGGTGCAGCCATTACTGCTCCTCATTAAACTGACCAGCCCATTCCCACGTTATCAATTCTCTGCCAGCATTGGATCCAATGTCTTCATATTCAGCATGATTGTGCCAGATATTGCATTTAGCCATACATTGCATTTAGCCTGCTTGTGGCAGATATCCTGATTGTGCCAGATAGCCTGGCTGTGCCAGATAGGCTGATTGTGCCACATAGCCTGATTGTGCCACATAGCCATATTTCACATTTAGTCTGCTTGTCCTAGATAGCCTGATTGTGCCGGATAGCCATATCCAATGTCTTCATATTCAGCATGATTGTGCCAGATAACCATATTTCGCATTTAGTCTGCTTGTGCCAGATACTCTGATTGTGCCAGATATCCTGACTGTACCAGATAGCCTGATTGTGCCAGATAGCCCGATTGTGCCAGATAACCATATTTCGCATTTAGTCTGCTTGTGCCAGATACCCTGATCATGCCAGATAGCCTGGCTGTGCCAGATAGGCTGATTGTGCCACATAGCCTGATTGTGCCACATAGCCATACTTTGCATTTAACCTACTTGTGCCATATAGCCTGCTTGTGCCAGATAGCCATACTTTGCATTTAGCCTGTTTGTCCCAGATAGCTTGATTGTGCTAGATAGCCTGCTTGTGCTGGACAGCCTGCTTGTGCCAGATAGCCTGCGTGTGCTAGATAGCCTGATTGTGCCAGATAGCCTGACTGTGTCAGATAGCCATATCTCACATTTAGCCTGATTGTGCCAGATATCCGGATTGTGGCAGATAGCCCAATTGTGCCGGATAGCCATACTTCACATTTAGCCTGCTTGTGCCAGATAGCCTGCTTCTGCCAGATAGCCATACTTCACATTTAGCCTGCTTGTGCCAGATAGCCTGATTGTGCCAGATAGCCATATCTCGCATTTAGCCTGATTGTGCCAGATATCCGGATTGTGGCAGATAGCCCAATTGTGCCGGATAGCCATACTTCACATTTAGCCTGCTTGTGCCAGATAGCCTGCTTCTGCCAGATAGCCATACTTCACATTTAGCCTGCTTGTGCCAGATAGCCTGCTTGTGCCGAATAGCCTGCTTGTGCCAAATAGCATGATTGTGCCAAAAAGCCTGATTGTGTCAGATAGCCATATCTCGCATTTAGCCTGCTTGTGCTAGATAGCCTGATTGTGCCATATAGCCTGACTGTGCCAGATAGCCTGTCTGTACCAGATCGCCTGATTGTACAAGATAGCCGATTGTGCCACATAGCCTAATTGTGCCAGATAGCCATACTTCACATTTAGTCTGCTTGAGCCAGATAGCCATACTTTGAATTTAGCCAGTTTGTGCAAGATAGCCTGCTTGTGCTGGATAGCCTGCTTTTGCCAGATAGTCTGCTTGTGCCTGATAGCCTGATTGTGCCAGATATCCATATTTCACATTTTGCCTGTTTGTGCCAGATAGCCTGATTGCGCCAGATAGCCTGACTGTGCCAGATAGCCATGCTTCACACTTAGCCTGCTTGTGCCAGATAGCCTGATTGTGCCAGATAGCCTGATTGTGCCATATAGCCATATTTTGCATTTAGTCTGCTTGTCCTAGATAGCCTGATTGTGCCAGATAGCCATATCTTGCATTTAGCCTAATTGTCCGTGATATCCTGATTGTGCCAGATAGCCCAATTGTGTCAGATAGCCATACTTCGTATTTAGTCTGCTTGTGACATATAGCCTGCTTGTGTCAGATAGCCATGCTTCGCACTTAGCCTGCTTGTGCCAGCTAGCCTGCTTGTGCCAGATAGCCTGATTGTGCCAGATAGCCCAATTGTGTCAGATAGCCATACTTCGCATTTAGTCTGCTTGTGCCATATAGCCTGCTTGTGCCAGATAGCCATACTTTGCATTTAGCCTGCTTGTGCCATATAGCCTGCTTGTGCCAGATAGCAATACTCCCCATTTAGCCTGTTTGTGTCTGATAGCCTGCTTGTGCCAGATAGCCTGCTTGTGCCTGATAGCCTGTTTGTGCCAGAGAGCCTGATTGTGGTGCCAGATAGCCATATCTCACATTTAGCCCGTGTTAGCTTGTGGGGCCTGCCTCTGTCACCCAGCAGCCACTGACCAAGTATGGTTACGGGCAGAGGTGCAGCCGTTACTGCTCCTCATTAAACATACCAGCCCATTCCCACCTTATCAATTCTCGGCCAGCATTGGATCCAATGTGTTCATATTCAGCATGATTGTGCCAGATAGCCATAATTCGCAGTCAGCCGGATTGTGCCAGATAGCCATACATTGCATTTAGCCTGCTTGTGGCAGATAACCTGGTTTTACCAGATAGCCTGACTATGCCAGATAGCCTGATTGTGCCAGATAGCCTGATTGTGCCAGATAATCATATTTCATATTTAGTCTGCTCGTGCCAGATACCCTGATTGTGCCTGATAGCCTGACTGTGCCAGATAGCCTGATTGTGCCAGATAGCTGATTGTGCCACATAGCCTAATTGTGCCACATAGCCATACTTTGCATTTAGCCTGCTTGTGCCATATAGCCTGCTTGTGCCAGATAGCCATACTTTGCATTTAGCCTGTTTGTGCCATATAGCCTGCTTGTGCCAGATAGCCATACTTCGCATTTAGCCTGCTTGTGCCACATAGCCTGCTTGTGCCAAATAGCAATACTTCCCATTTAGCCTGCTTGTGCTGGATAGCCTGCTTGTGCCAGATTGCCTGCTTGTGCCTGATAGCCTGATTGTGCCAGATATCCATGTCTCACATTTTGCCTGTTTGTGCTAGATAGCCCGATTGTGCCAGATAGCCTGACTGTGCCAGATAGCCATACTTCACATTTAGCCTGCTTGTGCCACATAGCCTGATTGTGCCACATAGCCATACTTTGCATTTAGCCTGCTTGTGCCATATAGCCTGCTTGTGCCAGATAGCCATACTTTGCATTTAGCCTGTTTGTGCCAGATAGCCTGATTGTGCCAGATAGCCCAATTGTGTCAGATAGCCATACTTCGCATTTAGTCTGCTTGTGCCATATAGCCTGCTTGTGCCAGATAGCCATACTTCGCATTTAGCCTGCTTGTGCCATATAGCCTGCTTGTGTCAGATAGCAATACTTCCCATTTAGCCTGTTTGTGCCTGATAGCCTGCTTGTGCCAGATAGCCTGCTTGTGCTGGATAGCCTGCTTGTGCCAGATTGCCTGCTTGTGCCTGATAGCCTGATAGTGCCAGATAGCCATATCTCACATTTAGCCTGATGGTGCCAGATATCCGGGTTGTGGCAGATAGCCCAATTGTGCCGGATAGCCATACTTCACATTTAGCCTGCTTGTGCCAGATAGCCTGCTTATGCCAGATAGCCATATTTCACATTTAGCCTGCTTGTGCCAGATAGCCTGCTTGTGCCGAATAGCCTGCTTGTGCCAAATAGCCAGATTGTGCCATATAGTCTGACTGTGCCAGATAGCCCGATTGTGCCAGATAACCGTATTTCGCATTTAGTCTGCTTGTGCCAGATACCCTTGGTTTTGCCAGATAGCCTTACTGTGCCAGATAGCCTGATTGTGCCAGATAGCCCGATTGTGGCAGATAACCATATTTCGCATTTAGTCTGCTCGTGCCAGATACTCTGATTGTGCCAGATAGCCTGACTGTGCCAGATAGCTTGATTGTGCCAGATAGCTGATAACTGCAGAATAATTACGAGATGCTGCTTCAAATTGTAACATAGGTCAACATTATGTGAGACATGAAAGGGTGTCTCACCTACTAGTTTCCAGAGATTTCTCTCTCAGGTGGCCAGGGCTTGGCCATCGCCTTTGGATCCTGACCTTGGGGGTGGACGAGGGTGGGAGGATCACCTGGGTGAGGGCTCTTCGGGAAGTGGGGGTGAAGCAACCGATGGTGAGATGCAGTATTCCCTCCTTTCTCATTCCCATATCTCATCCTATCTCATAGGATTCTCTGACGTCCCAACTCCCCCCTTTCTGCACCAACACTGGGCCAAGGAAGAGGGTGACTGAGAGTAAAGAGGCTAATCCTTACATAGCTCATTAGACATGTCCCACTAATCAGGTCAGGCAAAGTCAGGTACTTGATTTTAATCACATAGATCTGATACCCATTAGCTCTCCCCACACGGATAAAAGGCGGAACATGGAGACACACTATGAGCAAAGTGGAACACGAGAAGGAGCAGAACTTCCGGGGCAAAGGCAAACCTACTGGAGCAGAATGACCGATCGAGGGACGAGAGTAAAGGTTAGAGAAACCCAGGAGATCCCTGCAGGAGGTTGGTGCCTCCAAAGGGCTGTGAAAGATACACAGAGAAGGCCAAATCCCAGAGAAGAATACTGGATTGTGTGTCAAGGACGTCTGCGACCCTCCCAGGTGAACAACAGAGTTGAGGAGGCGAGGTCAAGCCTGTGGTAGTAACTTTGACTTATGAATTAAAGCTGGAAAAGACAAGATAGGAATGCACATAGCCAGTGAGTTAGCGAATGACATGAAACGCTGGTGTGTGTAAGGATGATTGATGTTGCTACAGTTTATCTCACAATTGAAGGCTGCACATGTGCTGACGAGACTCAAAAGAAAGCTAACCAGTGATGAACTTTTAAGTGACTGTAGACTGTGAAGCCAATGATACAGAGTAGCGGAGTTGTTTGGCGAAAGGAAGTAGCCCACTCAAAAGTCGCTGCGAAATGTGAAATGTTTTGTTAGCAAGCGGCAAAGTGAACAAACTCTGAAATGTGTAATGGTCAAGATTAACCCCGGCAAAAGGAAAAGTAAAAAGGTGAATGCTTGACGAGAAAGATTTCATTGAACTTTTGTTATTACGTTGCTGGACTACTAAGACCAAGAGACACTGGGGCGTATAACATAAGAGTGTGAGTGAAGTGAAATTCCAAGTGATCCTGCAGAGGTCTAGAGTAAAAGCCTTGCACATTCGAAAGTCTTCAACAACAGTAATAAGGTCCGAGCCAGATCGAGGGAGACCGAAAATGTGATAAATCAGGCGAAGGGTACTCCAAAAAATATGAATTAAGCTTGGGGAAGGGAACCCCGCCAAGTCCTGTGATTGAAAGGACCAAGCCCGGCAGAGGGAGACCTATGTGAACTGTTAAAGCTTTGAGAGGTCCAAGCCCGACGGAGGGAGACCTACATAAAATACTTTGTTGAACTGTGAACTTTTGAGTTGAACTGTAATGTAACCTTTGGAGCACTAGAATCAGTGACTTTACTGTGGAAGGCCAGGCAGGCCTTGATCCAGGTTTAAAACTACCATTGTTTTTGAGAATCTAAGCCAGAGTGTGTCATCCTGTCTATGGGGACCTCCTTACTCTGTGCTGTCCAAAGTGGGGAGGAGAGCTGACTCTGCCATTTTGATCCTTATTGTTATAACACTGATTTCCCTTTGCATACATATTTCCGTTTACACACTTTTTGTATAAGACATAGGGCAGGCATAAGGTTTTGTTAGTTTAGGCCATTTTGATTTGACACAGACCGACTAGGACTGTGTTTTCTTTATTATTTAATGGTAGAGACTACTCCCATCATAGCTATAGGGCAGAGTCAGAGTTTTCCAAACCCCAAGAATTCAATAATGGTTTTGAAATGATATCTCTTGTGTCAGTGTCATACTTGTGATACCATGCCTCCCTTACAGTTATTAAAAAGCTGGCTATCACCCCTTGAATTCCATAAGATTATTCCCAATTCAGAGTGAATTCTAGGAATGTTTGAGTTGTAGTGCGATCGGGGCATGTGTTTTTATTATCAGCTGCTGCCAGCCACGACCAGTCTGCTACTGCATCCTTTTCAATCTTATCCACACTAACCACTCTGCGAGAGAGTTGATTGTCACAGCCAAAACTACATTTTATCTTCAGTTACTGTAAAAGAGCATCGATCATAAAATTACTCTCATAAGGAGGTCTCTGAATTAGAGGTACATACCTCTTCTCAGATTCCATGCCAATGTCGTATCCCATTAATCTAAAACTGACAGACGAGAATCTACCACAAGTACATCTGTGCGGGAATCATTGATAAAATCCACTAGGGAAATATCCCATGATGATACTAATCTGAGCATTGGGATATCGTGAATCAGGGTCAAACTATTCGACCTATACAACACTGGTCGCTCTGGGTCTGTTAGCAAAATCTCCACCATAATACTATTTTGAGTCCCCAAACGCATAATTTTTATACCCAGATTGGTTAAAATCGGCGGACATTTTACCCAAGAGGTTCACTATTCTGGTCGGTAAGTCACCATGGACATCTTTGACAGAAATGATTTTATCACAACACAGGTGGGGGCGGGGGGATTCCCTTCTTTGTAACACATTGAAAGAACATCGATTTGTGCACACACATCCCTCGTTGCACACGGCAATGATTCAGCATCCCTAGTAAACCTCTTTGGTGATGAATTAGACTTTGTAGCTACCACATCATTCAGGCCATTCACGCCAGAAGACGTGTCACTACACAGAAGTATAAGACCCTCCTCAAGAGTCTTTGAGGAGCCCCCCACTTGCGTTTCAGCATCCTTAGTTATGTACACTCTCTTAACACCCTGTCGGGTCTTCCCAGTCTATAGGGTAAATACATCTGAAACTGGTTAACCATTTGCGCAGTAAGATCAGTAATCCATGTCAAGTAATCTTCCATCTTGCCCGGGTCGTTAACAATGTATTTCGGGTCGTTAACAATGTATTTGGCATGATTGTGAACCGTAGACAGTTAATGGGCCTCTCCGTCTGCATGGGGTTTAATTGTCACCTTTGCTAAAAGCCTGTCTCTTTTTTCTCTGCTAAGAAAAGAAGTATTAGGCAGAAGAGCAGAGTCGTCATGAACATTCAACAGATATCCAATGTGCGCTAGCCAAAGGATCTTACGGAAGTACTGTTTTTAATGAATACCTAAAATGAGAGACTTCGTCCCGCCCCCATGTTCATTAGCCCCTAGTGAAAACCACAGCCAGACAGGCTTAAACTTTGCTTCATCGTTTATGAAGCGCTGGTTTAATGTGTTTTGAAACGCTAACGAACTTGAATTTGTTAGGCCTAAAATTCCCTTAAAAAAATGTCTTTCAAGCATTGACTTACTGATTCGGCATAGGGACCAGGAGGAACTTCAGAGACAGATAGCTAAATTCATCTTGTCAGATAAACACCTTAGAATACAGAGAAAGGTCATGACGCAATTGTCCCGGATACTAGACTGTCCAGCAGAAATGAGACCCTCAAAATGGAAAGAGATTGAAAAGGTGGGACAAGCACTCCCGTTACATGTACTCCTGTTCATAGGAACTTAGCTAGAGGGCATACAGGGAGCATACTGCAAACAACTGCTTGTGCATTACAGCACTGGGACAGGGCGGGTCAACTTCTCTGGAAATCCTTGGGCCATGGCCCACTTTCTCCGCTTACCGATAACCCAGATTTCTCGCCTGGGATGAACAGACAGGCCTTTGCAAAATGGGAAAGGGACTCTCCTGTGAGATTAGTTGACCTATACAGCGGAGGGACACCATTAACATTCACGGACTGTAAGAAAACATTAGGGCTTCCCGAAACAGAAAGATTTAGGTATACACAAGTGAGACACTGGATCACCAATCCTACCAGGGCCACAGTGGGATGGGAATTCACGGTGCAAGGCGGCAAAAGGTCTGGGAAGGTCTCCCAATTGTACAAGCTCCTGGTGAAATCAATGAAGAAGTGAAACCTTCCTATATTCATGGCACAGGATCTGGCAGATAACTCACAAGAGGTCTAGATGCCCGCAAATTAAAGAAGGGGGCCAATAAACTGTGTTATAGATGGTATCTAACACCGGTGGGGCATCCCAAAATATTCCTGAATTCCGCTGACTGCAGCGACAGGGAAGACATGATACACATGTGGTGGACGGACCGGTAATAAAGGGTTATCGTAAAGAGGTCCTAGCACAGATAAAAGAAATCATGGTGAACCAGCTCCCCTTCGTCCTTAAGTGATACTTCTGGGAGATGCTCCGGAAGAGGGCACCTTTCTACTTTTGGGCCTGCGCGCAACACTCCTTAATCAATTACTTCCCACAGGCAAAATAACCAGGGCGCGCTCCTGGAAATCGCAGGAGGGCTCCGCAGTAGCATAGTGGTGGACCAAGGTTTAGGATATAGAGGCCATGGAAAGAGTTACGACATTAGTGACCAAAACGATCCCCAAATACACTAGGGTGTGGTCTCCATTCATAGATCACGTGAGGGACAGGGAGACTGCATCACACAGGCTACACCTGTGTCTTGGCTAGCGATTTCTCTGGTAAACCACTGATAAGATACGCCTGGGAAAGTTCATAGTTGGGTAGGGATTTAGCCCACTCAGAGTCGATGTGATTGCAGAGGTCTCCGTCTACACACTGGGATATGATGGGACAAGCTTAGTGGATAGTTTCTGTTGGAATTGTCCATCATGCCGTGTTTTTAAACTTTGTTTTTTTTTCGTTTTCTTTTCCACTTGTTAGTTGCTTTTTGGGGGAGGGAGTGAACGGGATTGACACTGACGCGTTGTTATCCATCACTGTTATCACCTTCTTTGTTGTAAATTGCTGTATGTTTTGCAGATGGAGATGAAAATAAAGCCGATACAAAAAAAACGTCAGATTCGAATTTGTGCAGGTGCAATAGTGCAAAAAAGCCCAGATATCTGCCCACTAAAGGCTAATTGATCTTGATTTAGCTTGATAAATACACAAAAGGCCTTCCATAGAATGTTACCCAGCTGGCTCGTAGCATGCATTAGAGCACCATTAACCGTCTTACTAGGGTCACCTGTCTCTCAATATGGGATGTTGCTGCCTACCTTTTATTATACATAATACCAAGATATAGAAATTGCTTAACCTGTTCTAGTTTGAGACAACTAGGGGAAAAAGAAAGGTTTACTGTCATGTCTCCCTCCTATAACTAGAATTTCTGGCTTGCTGAAATTAATATTATTTTATATTTGTATAGCGCCTTCTGTCATATGTAATGGCGTCCAAGCACTGTGGGATGCATCGCCCTTCAGCAGACCGTAGTATGAAAAGACAAGAAAGAGAGGAGTAGCGCTGTCCAGGTAGCAGAAAATGTAGTTTTGGCACTCTAGAGAAAGCAGATTACTCTAGTGTTGCAGACGTTGGAAGCCGGAGAGAGGATGGACAAGAGGCAAAGAGTGTATTAAAGGTGATAGAAACTATGTGTCAGCTGGATTGTATTAAATTTGTGGGACTCAGCTTTATGCTATGGGGTGCAGCGCTATAAAAGGAATATCCAAGAAATGTACAGTGTTTGCACCCCTAGCGCAACTGTCTGTAGTTGAGGGATCTGCTACACTTCACATGTAGTGTACATGCATATGGTGGAGGCTTTGTGACAGCCGGACAGAATTTTACGTGGGACTCAGCTGTATGCTATAGGACAGAGTGCTACATGCAGCGTACATGCAGAGTGAATGATAAGCCATCACATGCAATTGAAATTGAGCAGATCTCTTACCTTGACTCAGCAGTGCTGTTTCAGGACACCTTATTGTCTATTGGCAACAGACGTCTCAGTGTAGACCACGTGTGGATGTGTTGACAGTATTGTGAGTGGTCTTCTATAGCATCCTTCTGCCACTATTGATGGCTTCGCTGCACTTGGCTCATCACTTTAATGTCCAGATGATCCTGTTTGATCTGAATCTCGGCTGCTGCAGATGGGTGGACAACGAGAAGAATGTGCATCTTGAATGGGTAGATCCCTCTGTTCCATACACGTCCCACTGAGGTCAATAAGACCTTGCAGAAATTGTAATTTCTTAGCAATGAGTACATCATCATCGGCATAACTGAGCCGGGGAATGGACTTGGTCCTTATGGATGGTACATCAAACCATCCTCTAATCAACTCCTGCTCAGGTGAGTTGGTATCTGGGTTGAAAAGGAGTGGAATCAAAACACACATTCCCGTGCGGATGGAGGAAAAATCCTTGGTGCATTCCCCTAGCACACCAAATTTCATGCAGGCTGTAGTGTTGGAGAGGAGAGAATGTAAAATTCTACAAAGCTTGTCAGGCATCAGCAAGGTTTGCAGGACATCCCACGGCTTCACCCTTTTGACCATATTGAATGCAGATGAGAGGTCGATAAAAGCAATGGATATTGGTGCATTATAAATATGGTCATGTTTTGCTGCCAGCCGGTATAAACTCAGGGTTTTCTCAGCGGTCCCAATCCCAACTCTCAATCCTCCCTGACCCGCTGCTTAAATATGCTCAGCTGGAGCCCAGGCAAGAAGTCATCTATATACTAGCCTATCAAAAATCTTGCAAGGCGCAACCAAATGTGAGCTGGGCTTGTACGACTTTAGCATTTTCCCATCTCAATAGGCACACTGATAGCCCTTGTCCAGTTAAATGGAATGTTGCAAGAGGTCCAAATTATGTTGAACTTCCCAGTTAAAATGGGTGGCAAACGTTTGGGATTAGCCTTAAATAAATCCAATGGAATACTGTCAGGGCCTGCAATTTCCTCAGACGCATTATAATCTCAGAGACCTCTCTAAACGTAAGCTTAGAATACATCAACAACCCTGAAACAGCAGGGAACCCAGAGCCAAAAGGAATATTGCATGCCATTGAGCCAATGTGGCCCAGTTAGTGGTAGAACGTTCACCTGCTTATGTCTTACTGAATGGGGGTGGAAGCTGTTTGCCACGCATTCTCAACATCTTCCTCCATCACTAGATGCCATTGCAGATTATGGCTCAGCACTTATATCAGACCATTCACCTTAAGCCAGTTCACAGGCAGCCTTGAATTTGCCGTGCTTCACAGTAACTAGAATTCTATATCGTGGTTCCAGCTGACGTGCAGCCAGCTGCTCACTCTTAGCTAACATGCGTGCTGACATACACCAGCCTTCTATTCTTAAATGTACCTTACTCCCTCTCTGAATCAATGGAATCGAAATATCAGACTCATTTTCTCTATTCATTTTAAATAGGTATCGTATAGAACAGCCTCTTCAACAGCATCCTCAAGACATAAGGTGATTTTGTTTCAGGCCAGGCTTAATACATTGAGTAGTAATGGTCTGTGTTACTAGACTAGTAACAGTGACTAGAACTTCCATCATTAGTGATGGTGTGATGCACTTGTGCTCTTAGAACAGCAGGCCAATATATGTGGGATCATGTCCTGGGATGCTGATTAGCACAATGGACTTGTAGTCACGTTCGGCACACTCTTCAACTACAAAATAAATGACAAATTCCCAATTGCTTCCCTTGTTGACAAAATCATGTTATTTTAAAAAAAAATGTGATATTTGTTTAGACCAAATAAACCTTACACAAAAGCTAAGAATAAAATCAAGCATTTACACAAGGAAATCAATGTAAACAATTAAACAAGATATGAAACGCAGACATTAATTCAAATTACTAAACCTAAATACTTAATTCTCATAGAATAATATAGAACATTGTTAAAGTGCTCTGTGCTTGTACAAAGGTTATGTGATTAAAATGCTTTTGTGTAAAAACAAACTTTAGAAAGCACATCTATTCACATTTCCTGTTATTAAATATTCATCAAACAAAGCAGCCTACCGTAAAGTATCATTTATATACATTTTTTCCAAAAATGTTAATACTGCTATTGTTAAGGGTCTTTCATTTCTACATACCAGACATAACCAAAGGTCCTACTATAGCAGCAATTCCTTCTGATTAACAAAATGTCCAAGTATTAATATTCGTCCCTTATCTAACTTAGGACACTTGATCATCAAGTGCTTCAGGGATTGAATAACAGCTGGTTTCCCGCAAAAACCATATCCACCTTCTAAATCAGTTGCTTTCTTATACAGGGTCATCATTTCACTAGTTGGCTGAAGATTTAATCTAAATATTAGAAATTGAGTTCTCGAATACGCGTTTGGAAATGTACTTAAGTATCTCGGAAGCGTTCCCAAGGGTTTGTCTAATTTAGGAATACGGCTGTAGATTTTGTATTGGCCTCATATTTCTGCTGTATTAGACCAATCCTGCAAGAAAAGTTTTTTCTTTATCAGTGCAGGATTGGAAATTAAAACTTTGGCTGATTCAAAAAAATGTTTTAACGTTACTTCCCCCATTGCCATGAAATCAGAAATAGGACCCTTTTTCCTGTTCTTAAACAATTCTAAAATCAGAAAATAACAAATGTTGAAGCAGAACAAGTGTCAATCTATAAAATGTTAACATTTTCCAGCATGTATTATTGAGGAGGACTTGCTATTATAAAAAAGATTGGTTCCTCAGGGGAATGAAACGGCACTCTGTCTGTGTTACAGAATATATCACTGAATACCGGATTGGGAATGCCCCACAAAGCATCCTGTGCTGTATAAAACAACTCTACCTCAACCAGAACATGCAATGACTTATTCTTTTCTGCTACCGTAAGAGAGGTTTACGCCAAGCCTTGACGAGATACACGGCCAAGCTGGCTTTGATTGTGATGGGTAGAGGGTTCCAATAGAGTGGGACAGATAGGGTGAAAGAGTGGAAGCAAGAGGAGGCACTGGTGGCAAGGGAAACTGAGGTCGAGTGAACAGGAAAAGCAGGGTGAACACGAGGGTGAGTAGACTGAGATACAGTCACCAAGGTACTGAGAAGCAAGACCATTGATAGCTTTTTAGACTAGGGGAAGAGACTTGAAAAGGGAGCAGTTTTGCATGGATGGCCAACCAGGATGGTGTTTGTAGGTAAAAGTGGGGGAGGACCTTGGTAGGTTGTAGAGAGGGCAGGTAATGGAGTTTTGGACTTAGTCTAGGGGAAGGAAGGAATAGAGAGGACGGCCAATAAGTGAGCATGGCCAGTAATTGAATTTGCTGAGCATGAGGGGGGAGATTAGAGTTTTCTTGAGTGGTCAGTAAGAAATTGACATATTTTACAAAGGTTGAGAAGGTTAATACAAGCAGCAGAGGTGGTGCTAGTGACAAATTCTTTAGGTTGGAGGTCTCTATCAAAGTGGACCCGAGGTTGTAAGCCTTGTGAAAGGGAGCATAAAGGTCAGGCATGGAGGAGATAGGTAAGGGAAAAGTACGGAGGGAATATGAAGCCGGGAGAAAGATGACTTCTGTTTTTGAAGAGTTCTGCATGAGGTAGCGCAGATCCAGTGACCGATTATAATGAGACAATTAATCCGTTCTGAGATGGCAGGAGTGAAAGGGGGACATTAGAATAAAGATGTGAGTGTCATCAGAAAGGAGGTGAGTGCGAAAGCCAAAGGATGAGATAAGTCCTCTTGGCCAGGGTGAAGAGCAGAGGTCCAGGAATGGACCCTTGGGAGATGCAGACATAGAGGTGGGGCCAGAGGGTTGTGACTTTCAGGAGATTTTAAAGATGCAACCTTTAAGGTAGAAGAGCAGACTTATGATATTCAAGGTTCTGGAGATTGAGGAGGATAGGGAAGTGGCCGACAGTGTCAATCGCAGAAGAGAGGTCCAAAAGGAAGAGTATTGAAGAGTTTTTGGAGTGGTGAAAGTTGTAGACTTGCATGATGTCAGTGCCGGTGGAGTGTTTACGACAGAAACCAGATTGAAGTGGGTCTCCAAAGTCATTATCGTCAAGGTACCTGGTAATCTGGTTCAGGTCCACCCACTCAAATCCCTTTGAATAATGGGAAAGAAGTGAAACTGGGTGATATTTTTCAGGGACATTTAGGTCAGCAGAGGGTGTCTTCAAAAGGTGTAGGACAATTGCTGATTTGAAAGAGGGAATTGTTGAAGGTTTTAGAGTGCTAAATCCAGGGCTTCATTATGAGTGTGCCGGTGCAGTAATAACGTGCCAGTATTACCGCGTAGCAGCATGTTACCACACCAGCAAAATCCAAGTTTGGTGGTGGGGTGGCTGGATTTACATGCAGCTCTGAGCTGCCAGTAAGTCCGGCACCCCACCACCAAAAAATGATTGTGCTGATGATACCAAAAATTGGGGACTTCCCGCACTTACCAGCACTGGAGTTGATGAATTTGTTAAGTGATTGGTGTCAAAAGGATCCCTATATTATGAGCCACTGGACATGATATGAGGCGAACAGAGGGAAATCATATATATAGTAGAGGATAAGAGGCAAATACCTTCAGTCCTGGGCGAGTTTATCTTGAAGCCTCAAAATGCCATCAGGTGATGGATGGCTGAGGGACAGAGATGTGGACAAGAACTCAAGGATAAAGGAGTGGAATAAGAAAATGATTTGGCTGTATGCTTCCAATATGTGATGAGAGAAACCAAATGAGGTGATCAGCCTTCCCAGAAAGGAGGTGTAGAGGTTAGAGAGTATAGGTCAAGGTAGCGCCTTGGAGGTCAGTGGCAGGATGAGGGGTGCAATCAGGGGTATTTGAATTCCAAGAGAACAGAAAGCTAATTGGTCAAAGAAATAGGAGGTGATTCAGGCAAATGCAGTGTCTTTGATGCCTTGGAGAATCAATTTTTGAAAAAAGAGAGATGGTTAACTATATCAAAGCCATGACTGTGAGGTCCCTTGCTAGCAGGTGGTCTACAATATGTTGGCACAGCGGCTTCAGGAGATGGGAGAACTGTATTTACTAAGGTATGGCAGGGTCGTGTCCAGGTAAGAGCTGCATTTGTCAGGTTGAGAAGCCAATGCTTCCTCTACCCTACAAGCATCTACCATGGATCAAGTGAAATAACTTCTTGGGGCTGTTCAAACTCTGATTGCTGAAGTGCAGTCTTTGTGACAGTAGAATACCGCCTTGAGGCTAGCAGGGGCTGTAAAGTATGATTCCCTTTTGGACCACCCAAACCCTTATGTTTGGGTGGTCTACTAGGAGGTTTGATGGGAACTCAAAGCATGTGACTGGTTTCCTGAGTGTGTGTACAGTCCAATTCACCTTTAAAGCCAACCAATTCACCATGGATCATGCCAAGATTGGCTGCATGATAGGAAATATGAGCGGTAGTGGCCTAGCATGTGTCACCCCTTAGTCCCCACTGCCAGCCCCTTATTAGACCAGCATGATGCATTTGTGACCGCCCTAAAGGGTATGTTTGATCAGCCAAATTGACTTATTCCACACAAGAAGCATTGCTAGACCATCAGCAGGGAAATCAGGACTTGCTGACATACGTGATTAAGTTTAAGCAGCTGGGCAGGAGACAAGCTGTCCAGAGGAAACCTGATTATCATGTTTCTGAAGCGGATTTCAAGAAGAATGAAAGGATAAAATCACTAGTGCTCCTCGGCCGGCTATGTTTGCAGATCTTTCGATGATGGTCCAACAGCTGGACTTCTGGCTTAAAAAGTGCGCTCTGGAAAGGAAGAAGTATAGATCGGGGAACCTTGCCTCTGCTCCCAAGTCCATCCCTTTTCCTCCACCCGCCAATAAGTGCAGCTTGGCGTGGTATGTGTGCCATTGTCCACAGAAGAAAGATTCTGGCACTATGCATCATTATTTTATATGTGCTGTGGGGTAAAGGGACACTTAGTTTATGAATGTAATTGCACCCCAGAGGATCTGAGGCAAATAAGATCTCCTGATCCTAGAGAGGACAGAGGACCAAGAGAACACAATACGTCGCCTGCAATTCAATCAAACAGTTATGACTAGCCCTTACAGAAATCAGGTTGATTTTCTAGTTATATCTGTCATGCTGATTGATAACTATGAGTGAAGCATAATGGGCTAAGCTGTGGTTTATTACTGGGTACCGAGCCAGTTTATGGATAGAATTGGTCTGCAGAACATGTCATGCCTAGACAGCCCAAGCTTCTCGTTACTCTTATAGAGGGGGTGGATGGACTTTTTTCAGACATACCTGAAACATCAAACACTGTGGCAGGCATTGTAGAAGTAACCCAGAGTCTGAATTTTCTTATCCCCTCTGAGCACATATATACTTCCGACAAATTAATTTGTTGGGACCATGACTACGTTTTTGACTCTGCTTCATCAGGCTACTGCCGCATCTCCTGTCCTGCCAGAACCCCATGAGCATCCGACTCAGCAGCTGCACGAACCTCAAGGCCGCCTGTTTGTGTAGGATAGACATTATTTTCCAGCTCCAGCGCGCTATCCTACAATTTGTGTCATGACAACCTCACTGCAGGTCACACAAGAGAGCTTGCCACCAGGAAGACATCCAGGCCTTTCTGGCGGCCGTCCATGTCTAAGGACATTATACATTATGCTTTATCATGTAACGTGTGTGCCCAATCTAAGGCATCCATGCCATCTCCAACAGGGAACTTACTACCACTTGAAACCTGTAGTGTGCGCTGGCAGGTTATATCTGTTGATTTTATTGTTTACCTACCTTCCTCCAGAGAATGCACGGTCACGGTACTGACCACAAATCCTTTTACTAAATTGGCTGATGTTTCGCCATTACACAGTCCGCCTACTGCTCAAGACATGGCTGATGTTATCCTTTATGACACTTTTCGTCTACATGGATTGCCCCTGGAGGCCAGTGCAAACAGGGGTCCTCAGTACATTTGCTGATTTTAGATCATATCTGTAACACACTTTTTATTGAGAGAGCCTTATCTTCGGTGCTCCCTCCACAACCAAGCGGCTAGTCAGAATGTTTTTGAATCAATCCCTTGAAATATACTTGCTGTGCTTTCGATCAGCTGCTCAGGACAACTGGAACGAGATGACACGCCACCCACGACTAATGTCAGACCCATCCTTTGTACCACTGGTTTTCACCCAAGAGCCTTTCCTACTGTGTTGTGTCCTGAAATACTGGTGCCTTCTGTGGACATATATTGTCAAGTGATCCATGATGAAATGAAATGATATTTTATTTATATCACGCTCGTACACAAGTTTTTCAGAGCGCGACCAGGCAAAAAGGGAGGGGAATAAGGGAGAACAAAAAAGAAAACAGCGATCTTACTAGCCCCAGTGACATTTATGATAGCGCAAGTGCATCAAAAAGGGAAAAGGGGGAAAGAGCATGGAGGTGGGGGAGTGGAAAGTGTGAAGCAGAGGAGAGAAAACATAATAAATATTAAATATAATAAATAATAAAGAAGGGCAGTGACTTCCACACTAATCTATAAAGAAGGCCGAGGACCCATACAAGAAATATGCTGGCAGAAAAAAGGAGAGGTTCCTGTAATGGTTTGGGTGATAGTGTCTGGCCCTCTCTCAGTATTTACCTCTGAATCTCGTTCCTTCAAAACGATCACCAAAATACTTCAGACCTTTTACAATTATTGATATAATTAAACTGATGACTTACAGCCTTCATATACCCCTTCCTGGAAGCATATTCACCATGTTTTCCATACAGCTCTTCTTAAACCATCTAAAAAGGAAAACTTCCAGACAGGCAGAGCTCCCCATCACCTCTGATCTTGGCTCAGGGAGAACCAGAATATGAAGTCTGCAAGATCTGTGACTCGTGCATTTGGCGTGGCAGGCTGCGGTTTTTTGTGATTGGGAGGGGTGATCCTTCTGATATGTTCACATGTGAAAGCTCCTCATTTGGTGTGTTCGTTTATTCGTTCCCACCCCTGGAATCCGGGGGCCTTGGCCCTGGGTGGGGACATACTGTCATAATCTGCCTTCTTCCTTCAAGATGCAGGAGGTTGAAGCCATCGGCCATCATGTAAGGGAGAAGAAACCTCAGGGATATTGTTTCTGTGACAAGTACTTGAGCTAAGGATGTTTAGCGCCCACACAGAAGTATTGCCTCATCAAAGATGGTGGCTGCCTTGGTCCTCAGAACCTTCCTTAGCAACCATTTTCAGGTTGCTAAGGATCTGTGATGCTGATCCTTTTCTTTAGCCATTCTGCTGATGACTGCCCTATATCCCAATGATGGAGACTAATGTTCATGATGCTTGTTCTTGTGTACCTTCTGAGCTCTGTACTCCCTGTCTGTTTCTTCCAACACTGTTCCTCATCCCTGCTTGATGCTTCTATCTTTTTCCTCTCCTACCTTTGTGCTTTTCTGTGCCTTCGTACCTGAAACATATCCGTCAGAAGATCTGATCCTCTCTTTCGCCTATAATTCATCTGAGAAGTCTGCATTCTGCACTACCCGCTATTGTGAAGTCCACCCCCCCACCATGATGCTGCCTCCTAAAACACCTTTCGGGCATTCCCCCCAGCGTGGGAGCCAAGAGACTCTTCGAATCCCAAGGGATTTTCCCCTCACTGAGTTTGTCTCCTCAGTCCTTGGCTTAAATCCCAGGGGTCCCTTTCCATCAGGTGTTCCGCAGTCTGTCGGGACAGTGGCTTCTTGACGCACATTCTGTATTTACTAAGGTTCAGCCGAATCATGTCCAGGAAATACCTGCATTGGTCAGTGGCTCAGTATCATCTTCCCTCTCTGCTTATGACTTTGTGCCTACATCTTCTTTGAAGTCACAGAAATAAGGGGCACCCTGCCCACCCTTCAATCCCTTCCCCTTAAGCCAATTTTCCATGACCCATCACCCCAGCCTCTCTTCCCTCTCACACCTCTGTACTGGTAGTCTGCTCAGCCAGCCCATCCTGGTCAAAGAGCTTGCACCAGTTACTTGACCTACCTCTCCTCTCTTCTCAACCCTTTCTAACTGGCATCTTCCTAGCCCAGGAGGCACAG
This sequence comes from Ambystoma mexicanum, assembly GCF_040938575.1. NCBI lineage: Eukaryota > Metazoa > Chordata > Amphibia > Caudata > Ambystomatidae > Ambystoma > Ambystoma mexicanum. Next base: position 1,101,334,489 of record NC_090930.1, on the reverse strand, counting down.
TCAGACTCATCTTTAAGAAACTTACTGTTGATCCTAACAATTACTCCTTCTACTGACCTGTCTTCCTTCTGCCTGACCACGCTAATATCGTTCCGCTTGTTGTCTAAAACCTCACTGAGAATTATCTGACAACCAATGCTTTGTATGTCCCCATCCACTCTGGATACTGCAGCAGCAGACACTTCATTGGGACAGCTCGCCCTCATGTCCCAAACTTTCTCACTACCCCTCACCACTCTCATCTTTCATCCATTCTCATTCTACTAAACCTCTCTACCCATTTTAACACTCCCTCTCTTCTCCACACTCTTTCTTCGCTTGGCCTCAAGGACACTGCACTCAAATGGGTGGCCTTTTATCCCTCCAACTGTTCTTTCACCATCTCCTGAAAATCCAACTCCTCACCCTCCAATCCTCTCTTGGTGGGCACCTTACAAGGATCAGTTGCGAGCAGACTCCTTTTTACTCTGCACACATCTCTCTGGGAAAACTCAATTCATCCTTTGGTTTTGCATATCCTCTCTTTGCTGAAGGTGCCTAGACCTTCTTCTCTTCACCCACCCACAAACCTCTTATTTTGGAATGAATAACCAACCAGGATCGCACTTCTAAATAGCACACACCACTCTTGCAAACTCTCATCTCCACCCTGGTTCTTGGTCGACTGGACTCCTGCTCTAGACTCCTCATGGGTCTTACTATCTACTCTTTTACTCTTCCTAATAAAATACTCACCGTTGCCATGAGCAACATCAAAAACCTACCTGACCATCTTCCACCTTGGCATACTGTGTCCACTCTGGGTACCTCTTTATGCTTTATTGCTTATTTTCCAAGATTCTCCTCAATGTTTTCAAATCTATCCATAGGCTAGTCTATCACTGCCTGCTGAATCAATTTCCCTCCACTCTCCCATTTGATGGCAAACTCTGGTAGTGGTACACAGTGAAGGAATTGGGCAGAAACAAGACAGAGTTGTCCTCTGGCAACAATTGTTTTGCTGGAGGCGCCGTTCCGTGGAGACACAAGGCCCAAACCCCGCAAGTTGAGGATGCTCTCTGCCCCCGATTGTCCCCGGTCTCCCGAATGCTGTGCTTTTGAAATCTCGACGCATGCTGTAATGTTGAGGTGTGCGGCAATATGCGATTGATTTACAATGGGCAGTAGCCTTAGCCCAAGTACTAAAACCGTACAAAGACAGATGTCTTGTACTTTGCACACGTTTGACTCTTATGATGTGTTTTCTGATAGATAAACCATATCCAGTGTACATTGCATTCTCAGAAGGAATGCATGCTTGAATTGCTACCGTAGGCATGTTTGATAAATTGGCTGTCATACTTAAGTTCTCTTAATACACTTTGTATGCAAAGCAGCCAGCATCTGCTTATTTGCCACCTAGCCCCGCCCCTCAGTCCCACCCACACCGCTCTGGCAATCTGGGATCCCCAAGTTGTGTCCATTTTCAGCCCCGGTGCAACAGGTACCTGTGCATTTAATGGCAATTCCTGCTAGTGGTCTAAGTATATTGGTGCTCCTCACAGATTGACCAGTGCGGTAGAAATGGGGCGTTAATAGAGAAAGTTGGAGGATTCACCTCCAGCTCTGAGCTGGAGATAAATCAGCTGACTTTCCGCCCATTTTTAGCAAAATCACTGTGGCTCAATTACCCCGGCACAATACTGACATGGTAATTGCACCGAAAATGCCCCATTAATTCCTACAGACTCAAAACAATGGGGACTTACACTGCCACCTCCACCTGTGATCCGGTCGTAATACTGCCGGATCAAGTGGCGGTACCGCCCAACTTGTGATGAGGCCCAAGTTGTCTTTTGGTGGAAAAACCTGGTAATTGTGTGCATATCATGGCTTTTGAAAGTGATAGTTGCTATACCAAACCAATTTATGTCATATGATGTGACAATCAGAGCATAAAATGGCAATCCCATGAAATGATGTCATTACGTTGCATATTTTTGTAATAGATGGCAAATGGTGATGACCTGAAAAGTGCTTATCTAAATGTCGAATTTATTTCTTATGCCAATGTATGTGTTTTATATGGCACAGAACACCTGCATTACTTTATGCATTGGAGCCTACAATATCCCTAGGAAAAAAACCTCAAATAAAAAAATGACCTCACTACATATCTGATGCAGTTAAGCTGTGACATCAGAGTATATATTGCTAAAGACAGTGGAGTTTATTAGGGGCTGCTCCCTTGGCAGAATTAGAGCTACAACCAAAACAATTGGAGAGATGTCTAGCTTTCCATAAACCTTCCTTCTTAACTAAATTCCTTTGACAATTCACAGCGATTAGTTGATAAAGAGACATTTACACTTGCATCAGGCAAGAGACCAAGCATTGTAAGGGAGGATCGTGTGACCAAATATTTTAAACTTTGGTTGAAATACCCGATTTGCCAGATTGAAAATAAAGCTTTATAAAAAAAATAAAAAGCATAAAAAGATGTTTCAGAGGTGAGTTGTACTAACACTGATCCAATTTCAAATGAACAGGTGTCTGTTTGGATAATACATTCCTCTCCATAATCCAGGCTCTTTAGAAATGGGGCCCCTCACAAACCATCTTTTAGGTTCTGGAAAGTTGATTGGCAGGCCAGAGTCCAAGTGACTTTCTTTGAAATGTTCTTGGATGTTAAATCATTCAACAGAAGGACAATTGCCCCATTGCCCCATAACCCACTGATACATGTTTGGTAGTATCCACTGAGGCCACAGAATGCTCTCACCAGAGTCATAGTGGTAGGAATGTCCCAATTCTGGACAGCTTTCGCCTGAAGAGGCTATTTCTTACTGCCACCCACTTGGTGCAATGGGTTAGTCACAGTACAGTGTGCTCTCTGGCATTATGAAGCCTCATCGTTGAGCTAGCATTCTTCATGTCATGTAGCACCTGTTTCAGATGGCATAGATGGTCTTCTGTCAGGTTCTTGATACAGTCCTGCCATTTCGGAAACCTTAGAGGATATACGCCAGGGCAAGAAAGGGAGGAAGTTCAGACTTATACTAACGGAACGCCTTCCCTCTCCCACCAAGGTGTTTTGGAGATCTTGAGTGCCGGAAGATCGGGCAGGCAGGTCTTCTGTTCTGAAAAACTTCAGCAAGTTAGTGAGAGACAATATAGAGTCTGTGAACCATTTAGGTTGTTTCCCTATCCTTGTGAACCCCTCAGGGATAGGTTAGGGTTACCTGCTTTGGATAGTCACTCCATGGTTTAGGGGGGACTACACAATACTGCAACTGCAGTACAGTGATAGGATGACTCTTAGATTGAGTTGCTGTGGACAAAGAATTGAGGAACTCTGGTCCATGATGATATGGAAGTGTATATGGACCAACAATTTTGTACCCCACATAGACGTGAATCAGGACAGCAAATCCCTTAACAAGGAGTGCCAAGGGTGGGTTCAAATGAAGATAACCAAAAAAGCAAAAGAAAGCTAACAAGTTTGGAAGCTAACTACTAAATAACTATTGTTGCAGCAGCTCCAGCCGATGTAGCAGTTCTTGGGATGTTGGTTGTCGGTGTCGCCACCATGCCGCATGTACTGTTAACCCAACGGTTGTCCTTGTGGAGCCTCTGGTGGTAGGACAGGAAAACAGAGATAGTTGTTCCAAGGGGTGCTGATTGTCTTCCATGACTCGTGGCAGGTCAGAGAGAAAAAATAAAAGGTTGTTTTGTGCCAGTGGTCCTCCGTGCACAACAGAATACTTTAGATTAAGGGAATTTGTAAAGCGGTCTTCCGCTATAGTCTTACGTGGATTTTGGGGCATGAATTGTATTGAAAGGGAAGCGCGTTAGGACGCGCTTTTGTTGAAATATAGTTCCAGAACAGCTTCCGGCTCATTACCCTCCATGATGTGAACTGACTAAGGAATCTGCCATTTTGGAAGGGAGTCCTTTTCCTAAACGTGGACCATACCGTTTGGTTGAGTGGGTTGCCAGAGTCTTCCAGGCATGAGGTGTGATACATACTCCCCAGGTCTAGTGGCAGGAGTGTAAATCCTGACATCTTCCCAGATGGACTGGTCCTCCTCTCCTGGCTACTCGTACTCCGCCCTCTCCCCTGATGTATCTCCATCTAAGAGACATCAGTAATTACTACCCTGTTGTGATTTCCCTTGGACTGGCAGAGCCTTTCCTTTGAAGTAATGATCCTCTCCCTGCTGTCTGGCAGCATGTACTGTCCTAGTTGAAGGTGAGAACAAAGTATTTTGCTGGAGATGAGTCTGTTTTGAGTGAAACACAGTCCCAGTCAGTGAAAACACAGAAGGCCCTGACAGAAGGGTCACCAAATTTGAAGCTGACAAGAACGTAACACCTAAAGGTTTAGGGCAGAATAATTGTAAATACCCAGAGGCCTCCATGTCAAAACCAGACATGTCTTATTTAGATATTAATCTGAGACAAGGCCTTGGGAGCACACAAATATGCCTTTTAAGATCAACACTACCACTGGTTAAAGGCAGTACTTGGCTTTTGGTATTGGTAGGCACGTGAGAAGAAATTGCCCATAGCTCGCACTATGACATGCAAGATAGCCACTTCTCTCCTTCACGCCTACCGGCTAGCAGGCAACATTAAGGCAACTTTGCCATGTAGCTGAATTTGTTTAATAGAGGGGAACTTGCCATGCAAATTGCAAAAATCATCGTGCAATGGTAAGGAAAAACCAACGCTAATCAGAGCCAATATGAAATGTTTTGAAAACAGACTGATTACTACTCCAGTCGCACGAATTACGGGTTTCTGGATGGTTACCAAGGTGGAGGAGAATTTAATCTGAAGATTTCACAAGGCAAACAAACAAAAACAAAGGCTGCCATGTGCTCTCCATAAGCAAATGCTCAAGAAAGCTTGACTTGGAATGGGGGAAACACAGTCTGCTTTGTGAACGTCTTCTCGTCTGGTAGTCGGCAGGCGCTGCTGTGCCTTGTTAACTCGTTCAGTGCGGTGGGAGAGAATGCATTCCTAGAACCCGCTTCTGGGTGGGCGAGTTAGGTACTCATCTCTGGGCACATTGTCAACTGGCGCTTTTCCTTTGCCCCTGGCAGTAGAATCCATGGCTGCACACTATCCTATGTTTGGTGGTAGCAACTCTTCCATGTAGTGCTGGTGCCTCCCACACTAGTAAACAATTTTAGTAAAAAGCGACCCAGTCAGGAAGGGGATTGAATTCCCATAGGCACAAAACTAGTCAGTCTGACACTTTGCGCTAGGAGTCTCAGTCTCCCCCCCCCCCTGGGATTTTCCGCCTCCCATTGGCCCTCCGCCATCACAAATAACTTGGTTTTACACCAGCATGAGATTTTCATGCTGGTGTAAAATCAATAATATCCTATACGCCTGCTTTTTTGCATCCGCAAAAAGAAGGCGGATCCCATAAGAAATCATTGTAAATGCTGACTGCCATGCATACTTGGCAGGCAGCGTTCACTCTATTCGCCTGTGGAGTCCAAAAGAGAGGTGCAAATAGACTGCCGCGTCTCTTTAAACTTCTCCTTTGCAAATTACAAAAATTGTCGGAGGAGACTTGTTTGCACTTAAGTGCAAACGTAGGCAGTCCCGCCCAGGTAATTTACGATTTTAAGAAAATGAGTTCCAATGTGTGCATATGTGTATTGAATGTGCAATATGTATACAGGAATTTACAATATATTTGTGCCATTGTAGCATAGGTGCAAGGATGCATGGACGTGCACTATACTATATTTAACCATATGTGAATGCATGCCTCTTGGTTTAAAAAGCTGTCAACATAAAAGTCTCTATTGCTTGTGGGAAATAACAGTGCACAGTTATTGGGTTGCAGAACACACACGTGCCGGGTGTCCAACCGATCCCAAAGGGAAACATATTGGGCAATGAAGTTTACACCGAGTAAACAAGTATCCACGTCTTGGGGAGAAAACAAAGGCTCCCACACTGAATATATGACAACACGCGACCACCTGCTCCGGATGTGATACGTATGTCTTCGATTTGAACGCTGCCTTTCTCACGAACGGAACACAACTGCTCGCAGCATTGGTTTGAAATTGCGGCTCTGCAGGCCTGCTTGCCTTAAGAAGTCAAGGACAGTCGGGCAAATTGGCAATTTGTAAAATGTCAAGCAGGGGAGCTGGACACGGGGAAGCAATCTTTGTTTCCAGCTCCTCTAGCTGCGTCTTGGGCTGCAAGTAGAATTAGTTCCAAACCAAAGACCCAGCTATTGGATACACTATGCTGTAATATGGCTCAAGGGGCAAGTGCATGTTGTGCAGAGACCCCAGGGTCACAGTTTGACAGCGTTGTACGCCTTCCTTATATTTTTGTGCACTTTTGAATCTAGCATTCCTGACTGAGCTTGTCATCAACCTAAAGATGATAAAAGGAGAATTATCAAGTTGGCAACTGTGTTTTATGGCACTGATAAAATAAGTGTTATCAAGCACTCTATATAAGAGGAATTTCTTATGGATCAATCATTTCATATTTATTTCAACTACTGATCCAAAAATATTTTACAACAACCAATTGAAACTTCCTAATTTTTAGCTAAAAACGATACAAGGTAAACAGTATGAAGGATACTCAGAAACGAGACTGCGCCAAGTTAGTATTGAAAAACCAGTTGTTGGTTTTATTTAAACAATTGCCCTTGCTTATGACATGTGTTTCGGCTTAAGAACAGCCTTTTTCAAATCAGGGCATTATTGTCACTTAATAGATTTTTGTTCCCTATATGGAGAATCAGGTAAGTCTCAAGCAGTCGAAGAGTTCGATCCCTACGGTTTGTGATAAATGCGTTCAATCACGTGCTGTCGTTTCCTAGACTATACAAGGTAAACCACATTGGAGCTCATTTTGCAGCTTTGCGTAATTCCGCCCCCATCGCCTCATAAGGGGAGGACCCAGGGTGGCGTACGAGTGTGTACACCACCTTTTGTCCTTCGGTTTTGCACTCCGCTGTGGAAATTGAGTAAACGCTGCCTGCCATGTATGCATGGCAGGCAGCATTTACAATGGATCTCTGGTGCGAAAAGCCATCAGACTCCATAGGGATCCCCAGCCTTGGTGCCTGTATGAAAATCCATGCCAGCGCAAATGCTGGGAGTATTTGTATGGTGGAGAGGCAAGGTGCTGTGGAAACGTAAGGTGCGTTCCGCCCCTTCTCGCCGCCATATACATTGACAGAAATGAGCTGTGGGCGTAAATGGAAGCCGTAAAATCCTTACACAATGCTTTTACACCTTCCATTCACGTTATGGCCAGCTCAAAATTAGTTCCATTACATACATAAGTGCATTTTGCATTAACAACGATTATCATACAGAGTTTTAAGAGGGCCGGGTGTACTTGAGCTCAGCCACTGCAGTCTCCACATATTCTCCTGTCGCCTGGGATCTCAAACTGACTTCCCTGAACTGAATTCCAAGCGCACTAAAGTAAATGAAAAGTTGACAAGTGACAATACTGCTCTTCTCCAGCAGATGTCACTCACAGAATGTTTTCTAATACTGAAGGAAGGTAAAGTACTATATAGAGCATATATGATTGTATTTTTGCAACAAATTATAGTGAAGTCTTGTACTTAGAACGATTTAGTGACATGAATACGTAGGAATTATGGATTTCTTCAAAAGAACTCAGAGACTGAAACATGCATTGACTTTATTTTGCTTTTGATGTTCTATGTCAATATCTTCATTGTAGTTAATTTTTTGACCAAACACTTTTTACATTCATCACACCTCTTAAAATAGATTGCATTCCAGGTATGAAAACACGACCCTTTTGTTAGGCCAACCCTTTCATTACATGGGCCCCACGTCTTTCAAATGTTCCTAACCTAACTGGGATTCTGAGGCCCTGCCGGACACCGCTTAGACCCTGCCCCCCAAATATTATTTTGATGCTTTAGTTCCCACTTGATTTCCTAGCCCACTTAAAGCACTGCAAAAAGTAATCTCCCTTACAAGCCCCAAATGTGTGCCAAGCACCTAGCTGTTCACTGGTGTGTCTATTTCTCATACACTAAGGGTAATTTTCACAGTGAGATGTTGGAAATGTAAACACCACAATTAACTAAAACAGCAACACAGTCAGTGTTTATAAAAATCTTGTTTACCTGATACATAAAGTATTGTATTTCTGCAAGGTAAATGCATATAACAGTTCCGCTTGCCAATCCATGGTATAGAAAGGGAAAAACACAGGGAGCAGGCATACATGGCGAAACACAATTAAAGGTTCGACCATTGGGAAAGCCAATGTGCCAGCCTTTGTAATGTAGAGAGTATACTTTCTTGGAAAAGTCCCTGCGGGGCAAAAAAGGCTTTGTGACTGCATTTGCAAAGTCAAACTGATTGGCTTTGACAGTGACTGTTATTGCAGATTTGCCATTGAAGAGAATTTCTAAAGCGTCCTCTTCACAATGTCTGCCATATTTGCACACTACGGGCCTCATTAAAAGTCCAGCGGTAGCCGTGGTGGTAAAACCAGCAGGCTGCTGCCGGACTTGCACATTTATCCGGCACCTGGCTTCACGGAAACACCAGAGCATTACAGCCCCGGCAGTCCGTGAAGTCAGGCGCGCGCCGGAAAATGTAAATCCCCATTCCCATCTAAGTCCCAATGACTCAATGGGAATGGGAAGCACGGAAGCACCGGCACCGTGTGCAACAGTGCCGGTGCTTCCGTGTCAGACTGCGGGCGGGTTCTGTCCCGCCCGCCAGGTAAGACCCTGGCGTGTGGGACGACGCCTGCCCGCCGACTTGTAGTGTGACGGTCCGGTAACAACATTGCTGGTAAGCTTACCGGCACCGTTGTTACTGGACCGGTACACTTGTAATGAGGCCCTTCATGCAGCCATATCTTTGTTTTAAATTCTCTTCTTAGCATTGCTAATGCAAGCTCCAGAAATGTACCAGTGTCATTTGTTTACCCATGAGTCCCTGCTGTATGGATTAGGCAATCCTGAGTTGTTCATGTAAACCATGTTAACTTTTTACCAGGAAATGACTCCAGGACTCAGCGCCATCAAATACGTGTAAGTTTGGTTTTAATAATCAACCAGACAAATCAGTAGAGCCCATGTACGAACTATGTACGAATGGTCGTTCGTACACGGGCTCTACTGATTTGTCTGGTTGATTATTAAAACCAAACTTACACGTATTTGATGGCGCTGAGTCCTGGAGTCATTTCCTGGTGTACTGTTTCTGGTTGACTGTTAGGCTTTTCTTCCGTCTGAATCCACTGACCTGTGACGTTCATAGGATTCGTTGAATGCTGATTTTTCATTATGGCCGCTGATTTAATATTGAAGGGATTGTAAGGCGTCGCCTGCCGGAACAACTTATACCAAAGCCACTTTTTTTGCAAACATGTTAACTTTTTAGATTTGATCAATTTAAAAGGGTTAAGTGGAGAGATGTGTGGAGGGACAGTGGTGTGTTAATAGAAATGGTCACCAGTGGCGAGAAGATGAGGGATAGCGGCCCCCTTGGGGTCTTCCTTCTTGTCCCAGTGCGTGCCCTTTGCATCACACTGGGGTGTTGTCCTGATGGCTTTGGTTGCGTCCTGTCCACTTCCAGATAAAACCAATGTGCAGAGGGTGGGGCCTGCAGGTGACGCGGGCTGCTGTATCAATATGGTTGTTTATCAACTAATACTCCCAAAAATTCCTTCCTGTCTGCTGTGCTGCCCAGCTCAGACTGGAGAAAACATTGACACTGCTGATAACTACATGTAAACGAAAGATACATGAAAATAAGTGTTTATATGCATGCAGTGCGTTTTTGAAGCTAAAGAGTTTGATTGAGTGGGTGTGCTTCTCCAGTGAGTGTGTGCCTGCTTGTCTGTATGTCTATGAGTGTGTGTGTGTTTGTAAGGATAATGCATGTGTTTGGTGTGGGGGTTAGCCGCACATGCAACTTACAAGGTATTCACATTGGCAATGCCAATGTGAATGCAACAGCATGCCATTGATTTACAGCTGGCACCTTGACATATTTTTTAAACTCAGCATCATGAGATTTATGCACAGTGGCTTTGCTGCCATATATTGTGAGCACAGCATCATGACCGTGGAATAAGTTGGTGCAGCTTCATTAAAGTGCTTTACAGTGGAAGCAGGCATTTCTTGAGGGTGCAGCTTTATGAAAGTGATGTACAATGAAAGTTCTGGCATACATTGTGGGCGCAACCTCATGATCGTGATAGAAAGTGTGCACAGCTTCATGAAAGTGATCTACGGTGCCAAGTAAGGCATATGTTTGGTATGCAGCATCATCCAGATGCCATCTATCAGAATTGTCCCTGGACCTACTATGATAGCAACCTCGTCTGTCGCTCTCCTATCCCCTTACTGTTGCCCCCCCCTCCCTCCAGCACTATCTGAAACGTTGTCAGGCCTAGTACGATAGTCACTTGTTTTGTTCCCCCCCTCCCTTTCTGCACCCTTCTCCTTCACCTTTTGTTTTCCTCCAGCTCTACCAGAAATGTCGTCCGGCCTAGTACTGTAGTCACCTGTCTGTTTCTATTTCCTCCCCACTCTCCCCCTCCCTTCCTTATCTATGTCTTAGCACTTGCACTATCTGAAATGTCATCAGGCCGAGTACGATAGTTAATTTCACATCCTTACTGTTCATGGCCTGTAAGAATGTCATTGTATTTTCCCTTGTTCCCTTCCTTGCCTTGAAGTGCTTTGAAACACATTGTGTACAGGTGCTATATAAATAAACTATCATATCATATCATATCATATCCATCACAGTATAGATGCTGGCATATATTGTGGGCATGGCATCACAAAAGATATTTCCAGTTACAATGCTGGCATAATTTATTGTGGTCTGAACTTCATGAATGTGATTTTGAGAGACCAGGGTGGAACATATTGTGAGCATGGCATCTAAGTGATTTACAGTTTCAATTCTACAGTATGTGGTGGGCACAAGTTCCTGAATGTGTTTTACAGTGGCAGTGCTGGCAAATATCATGGACACGGGCATCAGGTCAATATTGTGAAATGTTTGTGTGTAGCCTTGTGTTTGATTTTTTCATGTGTTGCCTTAGCACCCCAATCGTAAATTGGATGGCTTTTATCCAGCTCTTCTAAAAAAGTGTGCTGTAAAATGGACAATTTAAACTTTTTTTTTTTTTAAATCAGGGGAAGAAACCCCTCGTCCACAGCCGGGCTGCTTTACGGCTCCTTCTCTAAACTTGGCAGTTCAAGCAAATTCAGAGGAGATATTAATGCCTCTCTACCAAAAATATTCCCCAGCCACCATGATCGTGAATTAGTTAGAAACCCAGTTCCCCATCAGAAGTCATCCATCCCCTTCCTCCCAGCACCAAAAGCTGCCTTCGTTAACATTATCATGAATAAAGCAATATAAACCAAACAAATATAATTTGGGAAATCTTGATATCAACCCAAAAAATATAGTTTGGGAAATCTTGTTGAATGTATAGTGAATGCATAGGTAAAGGGCATATCAGGAGGCCATCTGGGGCCTTAGACCACACTATCTCTAACTTTCCCTCCCTAAATACTTTCCTGCTAGAGCCCTCCCCTCCTCTAACTCAAACTCTCTGCTAGTCAAATGCTTCTCCAAGCATACAGTGGGGGGCAGGTCTCTCTCTTCGGCTGGTGCCTCTCTTTGGAACAGCCTCCCTGCTCCTCTCAGACTTGAGCTGGATCTCCTTAAGGTCTGGAAACTTCTCAAAACTATGCTTTTCTCTACCTCTTACCCTCTTTTCCTTCCCTGCTAATCACCCCACTGCCGCTGAGACTGGCAACCTGTTCCTTCAAGATTCTCACAGGTTACCAGGCCCTCTACCCAGTCAACACCAGCACCCCCGCCCCCTCTGCACTGCCCTTGTGTGCCCCCAGCATGGCGTCTGTGCATCCCTCCCAAGGGATTTATCCGCCCTAGCACTTAGTCAGTGGCCTCCTCCCTTGCCCCCCCTTGGCACCACCCTACGGGGCCCCCACCAGCACTTGTCCTTACCCTGCTCCCTCCCCGCCACCTCCACCCCTCCTTTCCCTATCCCCTGCACTTTTCTTCACTGCACTTGCACGTCCGAATGCCACAAGGTCCTGTAGGGCCACAATTGTATATTTACTGTTTTTACCACTGTTAGTTACTCCCCTTGTTCCCTCCCCACTTTGCCTTGTGGCACCTTACAAATGCTCAATATATAAATAAAGAACTAAATACAAATAAAACTCCCAAATGTCGTCAATTTATAGTTGTATTATTGCCTGAAGCTCACAGTTTTAACACATGAGAACAGCACACAGCGATCATTTGAATCCTGAATCATCAGGAAATATTTTCACCCTTTCTCACTAGGTTTGTGAACGCCTCCTTTTAGGGAAGGTAGGGTTCCCAAGGACATTAAGACTTCAGAAATCACCTCAGTTCAAAAAAAGGCCAACCTTGATTCCCAAATACCCGACTAACCTTAGACCCTTCAACAACTGCAATGTCCTTCTCAAAATCTTGGACAAAGCATCATATAAACAATACCAATCTTTCATTGAAGCAGAAAACATTTTACACTTCAAACAGTTGGGCTTTAGGCCAAACTACAGCAATGAGACTGCCCTCATAGACCTTCAGTCACATATGCTGCAAATCATCGAGGAAGGCAAAGTGGGCATTCTGACCCTGTTGGACTTGTCCGCAGCTTTTGACCTGGTGGATCATGGCATCCTTAAAAGAATTATGTGCCACTCAGGTCAATGCTCGGACCAGGTGGTAGAATGGTTCCGTTAATTCCTATTGGACAGGGAAGCAAGAATTCAATGGGGCAATGCACAATCTCCTAAATCTCCAATCTGGCGCGGTGTTCCACAAGGGGCAAGTCTTTCTCCATTAATTTTCAATCTCTACGTCAGACCCCTCTGTTCGTTTCTGGACGACCTGGGTGTGGTTTTCACAAATTACACTGATGACACTCAGCTAGTCATTGAAATCACAGGAGTGTATGATAAAGATGCCACAACTCTATCAAGGATATACCATCTTGCAGAGAACTGGATATGCATAAATGGAGAAAAAACAGAGCTAATGATCTTTGGCTCAACAGCCCTATGTGCCAAATTGGACATTGAATATTCTAAATTTCAAGTAGGTGCAAACTGCATGCCAGTCTCTGACAAAGTGAAGACACTGAGCATCCAAGTGGAGGCCTCTGTCAGCTCTGATGCATATGTTAACCAGATGACTAAAAGCTGCAATTACTCCATTCATCTTCTGAAAAACATCTGTCCTTATATATCAAAGGATAACGCGGCAACCATCACCCGAGCCACAGTATTGTCCAAATTGGACTACTGCAACTCTGTGTTGTTTGGTGCCTCAAGTAATAATGTGGGGAAGTGTCAGGTGATACAAAACAATGCTATTTGTATTGTGAACCAACTATCAAAACGCAAACACACCATGCAGCACAGAAGGAACCTACATTGGTTATCCGTCCAAGACCAAATTCATTTCAAAGTTGCATCAATTGTCCATAAATGTGTATATTGAACTGACCCACCCTACATAAAAACTCTGATACCCCAGTACCATCCTACAAGAGCACTGCATTCAGCAGAAAAAACACAGATCAAATGCCCAAGATATAAGCGTGAAAAATTCTAGGAAAATCTTTCACTGTTAAAGCAGCCCAACTTTGGAACCTCCTGCTTACTACTTTTACAGGGGATAACAATCTGAAAACATTTAAGAAAGCTCTGAAAACTCATGTATTTAGGTAACTCCACTGCACCTCCTGTTTAATCTTCCTTAGCAACTTTGTGTCATCATGTATGGGCTGTCTTCATGCATTTGTCCCAGCCCCCGATGCCTGCAGGCTTTCAGTGCTTTATAAATAGATAAATAAATAAAGAAATGGGCGGTGTATTAAATTGAGCCCTAAAAGCGGGCTGTAATGCTTTTATGCCTCGGTTTAATGTTCTGCCTGAGTTTTGTGCCTTTCCAAGGTGTAGGAGCGGATCAAAGTGGAGTTTGAATCCCCTTGTTGCTTTCCTCCTCCCTCGCGGAAGAGCACATCATTTTATTCCTGCATGATATTTTTATGCAGGTGTAAAATGAAAGGATTCCTATGGACTATGCCTCGTATGATTAGCAGGAAGCGTTTTATTTTTCTCAAAGCAGAGAAAATAAGTGAAGAGTAAAGGAGATTTTGCCTTGAATTACCCTTCACGATTTCAGTCCACTTTGTGAGTGAGGAAAGTTGCATGAAGGAGATGCAACAGCATGTAAGTGCAAACGTTGGCGGTCCCCTGCATGCAATTTGAATTTTTGGGAAAATGAACCCCACAAAGGGAAAATGTTGCATGCTTATATAATGCATAGATTTGTTAGCCAAAATGTGTCCTTGCATGGCAAAGCTCAAAGTTGTCACAAACAAGAAAAACATGCATGACTTGTAATGGAATAACCGAGGAACCACACTTTAAATCAAAATTATTAGTGGGTCCTTGCGTCAACATTTTCAACAAATATAATCATTGCTAGCCACTGAAGGCAGAGGTGCTAGTATGTCACTGTTTTGAGAGGCACTAGAAATGTTTTTTTTTAAAAGATTTCTTTTTGCTAATGCTATGCGGTACATTACCATTGCTGATATCACTTTTTTGCTTTAAAACAGATCAATGTAATTGGACAAATAACCAACAGTAAAACAGCATGTGCCTTCATGGTTTAAATACGGTTTACTGTAGCAACAGTGATGGAAAGGTACTCTGCTTAATTAGGAAAAATCAAAAGCTTATTTACTAAAAGTGAATAGCACAGAAAAAGAAATGCCAGAAGAAAATACAGTTTACTCTAATTTTCAAAAATAACTAAATTGATCTTGAAACTAAATTCCGATCAATCAGAATTGATTAGCTCTTGTGCTAATGAAGACAATAATGTCTTTGAAAAGGATATACATTGCTTTTATACCTTTTTCATCAAAGATTTCTTTTGATGTTTTTTTACACAACATTATAGAAACTTCGCCAAAAGTGAACATGTGTAGAATTACACTAACATGCAAAAACGTATCTGTAGGTGACAATGTCCCCTGATTCTCTCTTCAACTTACAAAGGTACATTTCTAAAAAAAATGGCTGACACTTTAACAGCCTTTACCATGTTGCACTCTTTCTGCATCACAGAGCAGCTGTTGACACTAGAGGCCAGCTACAATGTGCAGCAAGCCATTAGTCAGAGAGCTGAAGCTCTCACTGGCCTTACATAAAAATAAAGTTACAAAACATATCTATTTAAAAAATTGGGAATGTTTTCCAAGTCACTATTTTTGAATCTGGAATGGTTTATTTAGTTATTATGCTTTCATACAATGGATGGGTCATCACAAGTTTGGCGGTAAGTGGTAAAAGGGGCAGTAACAAAATTACTGGCACTTTTAACACAACGGCGAATTACAGATTCCACGCTAATTCCGCCTTACCATCGAGATGCAGAGGAATTAGCGATGGGACTAATTCTGCCAGCAGAATTACCACCATAACCAGAAATGGTATTTCTGCCACATTACAAGTTGAAAAACAGCAGAATTACCACTGAAAATCGGTGGTAGTTTGCCAATAACACAGTGCAGTTACGTCCATTGAAAAGGTGGAGGTAACTGCACACAGGGGATGGAAATCAAGTCACAGGTGCACCAAATCCACTCAGGAGGAGTATACAAGGCCCACACTTTACCCGAACACAGATCCAAGAAGCATGCAGCCATAAGCAGATGTCATTTTTGATATCTACCATCTGATACTATTCATCCAGCTACAGCAGCATGCAACACCCCAGCATGGAAGGAGACAGGCACCACAAAGGCGCAGGGGATGTGTGCTGCCGAGGGCACCCATCCCACTTGTCCAACCATCCGCTTGGATACTGACGGCCAATAAATTAGTGACACTATGTCGTTAGGACCATCCCAATATCACAGACCTGCTCACCCTAATCGAGGCTGATCTCCAGAGAACCATCACAATCAGAACTGCCACCCCTCACCCCCTAGTAAAGCGTGTGTCTGTCCTATCCTTCTGTGCCACTGGTGGATTCCAGCACACTGTTGGGACACTGCCTGGGATGTCCCAGCAAACTTTCTCAAAGGTTCTGGAGCAAGTCCTGGATGCGCGCATGAGGCATGCCCATCAGCACATCTCCATGCCCACCACCCAGGCACACGTGCACGCAGCAAAGGCACGTTTCTACACCATTGCCCAGTTCCCCAACAACGCAGCGGCAGTGGATTGCAAACATGTGGAATTAGTGTCCGCCCAGGCAATGGATCAGGCATACATGGCTTCAATGACTCATGGTGTAATGGCCTGTAGTGTCACATCGATGGGTCATGCATTGTCAGGGTTGCTGCCGCCTAGATGCATGGCAGTTTGTGTATGTCTACATGCTATCAGGGTTGTTCTGTAATGGGCCCATCATTCACTCATGTACTCACCAGGTTCTCCCTAGCTGCTGGCTCCGACCTCAGCCGATCCCAAATTGCTGACCATCTCCTCCCATGGGGTCAGCTGTAGAGGGTCTACTGTTCCTCCAAATTTGGCAGCCGTCTCCCTGCAGTGATTTGAAACTAGGCTGCGGACTCATGCCTTGAGGTCGTTCCACCTTTTGTTCATGTCGTCTGCATCACGTGGGATACTGCCTACAGCTAACACCTTGTCCCTAATGTCTGTCCAGGTGGCATTCCTGTGCTCCCATTGCCACTGTCTTCCATTGTTGTGACCCATAGAGTTCTTCAGAAGGGGCCACCACTTGCACCATCCTCTAGGACTGTCACAGAATTTGGATTTTTGCACCCACATATTAGGAACCTTTGGCTTGTCCTCCCCTGCAGACATGATTGTGCTTGCATCTGGGGATGGATGGCACTCCTACAGGTTGATTTTTAATGGATTGTGTTTTTAAAGATGGCCACTGCATTACTTCCTTTTCCTGCGATGACGTTATTTCCGCCAGCGGTAATTCTGCAGGCAGACTTAGTGCTGATTGACCTGGCGATAACAGTAATTCCACCAAATATGGATGGATTTACCACTGTCTACTTGGTTTTCAGCTGTAATTCTGCCAGATGGAATTATTGTTTACCGCTAATGGTGGGTGCACGTTCCTGCCAAGTTGTAATACGGCAGTGATTCCGCCACATTCGGCTCCATCTGTTTGCATAATTTTGACATGGTTAATCAGTAAAATTTAGACAGGGTACTACTGTCCTCTTTCTTTTCCTCTTATGGCGCCTGGATGCCCTCTGGCTTTGGCGCCTTACAAATAAACTAACATAACATAACATAACATACAACGACTGTAACACTAATTCCAAAGTGACGGTATTACTGTTGTATTACCGAGCCTCGTGCTGTCCTTTTTATTTCAGTCTCCCCGCCATTTAATAAGTGTGGATCACTCCCACTCCTATTCTCTGTCCAGAAGCACAGAGAATAGGAGTGGGATTCTATGCCCACTATATGTTGACCTATCAGAAGCGTTTGACACTGCAGATTCTGATATCATGCTTGGTAGACTGTCAGAGTTTGCTGGTATCTCTAATAATGCCCGTAGGTGGTTTCAGTTGTTTCTGGACAGCGGCTTTAAATGTTTTAAATGTGGCCGACATATCTGTGACGCCAGACCAGTTTCCTGTGGAGTTCCTCTTCTCTATCCCCATTGTTATTTAATGTGCAACCCCTCATGGCAGTGGCAATTTTTACGAAATACAATCCCTGCTATCATTAATTTGCAGAGGACCTGCAAACATATGTGAAGGCAAGCAAAGCTGCAGAGTCACTGCATCGTACAGTAAAATGTACTGCTGAAGTTGGTCAGAGAATGGCCACCAATAAGCTCCTATTAAATCCAAATAAGACTGAGTTTATTTTGTTTTGACCTAAACATCATATTGGGGACTCTACGTTGATTACTCCCCCATGTCTATTTGGCCTCCTGATGATTTTTGTGGCAAAGATGAAGAATTTAGAATGCAGTTGACAGTCGGATTTGTGTTGTGAGCATCAGGTCGGAGCAATTGTACAATCTGTCATGTATTATCTTCATTTGCTCCAGCATGGCCCTCCATATATTTATCTATTTATTGGGAATGTATAAGGTGCTTTTACAGCTGCCCTGGAGTTGAATTGCATAAATGGTTTGGCGCCCTCATATTTGGGTAATATAATTTGTTTTCATTAGCCGACTCGGGATCTCCTCAAGGGGTACTTGAGGAATACTCAAGTACCCCTTGAGTATTCCTTCCACCCGTTGTGTGTCTGTCTATGGGCCTCGTTTATGGATTTCTCTCCCGCTATCGTTGTGCAAATTGACCTCTCTTTTGGCTTTAACTAAGGCCCTGAAAACCTTCCTTTTCCGGCAACAGGGGTAGTGGATTCCAGTGACGTATTGACTCGGTCAAAGGTTGAATATTGTATAATCTGCGCCTAGATGTGTGTAAGGCCGTTAAGTGCGCGATATAAAAACATTCAAATCAAATCAAATAATTGAAATCAAATAAAATGTTTTTATTTTCTTATTAAGAGAAGTAACGAGTTTAAAAGTACTAATGAATCTGCCAGCTGTGGCTATGACATACTGTGACATATGTTATTTTATATGTTTTGCTATGTTGATGTGTATTATTGTACAGCAGCTTTTGCCATAGTGTTGTCTTTTCCGGTCTTGCAAGCACAGAAATAATAATAATATTAATAATAATAATAATTTGGCACTTATATAGCGCTACGAACCCTCGGGCATCTGAGCGCTGCTTATTATTACCCACTGCGTGTGGTGCTCATTTATCGACCTCGGACCAACATGCTACAAAAGTCAGCGTGCAGCCAACATGGGTTTGGGGGTGGGTTAGTGGGGGCAAACAAAGGTTGGTGTGAGATCAGCTGATCGGGACAGACCAGGAGTTACCTTTGCCTGACTGCTAGCGTGTGTGTGTGTGGGGGGGGGGGGCGAGGTGGGTATGTGTTCGAGATGTTGCTAAATGTTGATGTTCAGCAGGCTGGACACTGTTGGCTGCACGCTGACTTTTGTAGCATGTTGGTGGGGTGGCACAAGTCGGTGTTAGGAGCTGTAGTGGGTGCTTGATTTGTGTGATGAATGGTGTGTGAGGACATTAAGGCAGGAGGCGGGAGCTAGGGCATAGTTCTGTACATGTTGTTTACAATAGGCGGCTGGCAGTCAGACATCAATCACAGCGTAAAGTAACATATCTTTCCTTAAACATCAGGGGCCACTGACCTCGCACCACACACCTGTCTTGGGTCAGTGCTTGTGCCAGACCGAAAGGAATCCATCACGTCCCCAAGATGTACAGCATGACAGCATCCAGTGACACAGCAACTCTAATTACGTGATGACATGACATGAACTGACGTGCGGCATGGTTTGGGGTTCAGTCATATCTTGATAAAGTGTGTCAGAAGGGATCCTGGCAGATATTGTCCCAGCCTGATGTAGGCTAAAGCTGTACAGTGTAGATGACCGAAATAAAAACGTGTTACACCACATTGTGTTGTGATGTAGGGCTCCCCTTTTCTGGCATCACAAGATATGGTCAGTGGGATATGATATGAATGGTTATTTATAGCGAGCTTAATACCCAGAGGTTTCTAAGCGAGGACCCGGGATTGAACCTGTGTTGCTCCGTGTCGTCCTGCTTCCAAGCCGAGCATGTTGCCGCTGAGCTATCCTCCCGAGACATCAGCGGTAGAGGACCAGTGTGAGAGTATTGCTGTTATTGCGTCTGGAGGCGTGGGCAGTCAGTGGGGAAAAGGTAGCATAAAAGCAAGGGGAGTGTGATTCATAAGAGTGGCGTGTGTCTCGTAATTATGTGATGCCGGTGGTCGTCAGAATAGAGCTGTTGATTGTGGGTTTGTAAGGCTAGTCCCACTATGAAATGTGTGTGTCTGATTTTCCGAATGCTGAATCCTGTTGCCTAGGTGTGTGTTAGTGTAATTGGCTCGGCAAGTCAGTAAGCAATAGTAGTTGATGTTGGGCATGCAATTGCTTTGTGTGATGCATGTTGCAGTGGGACGAAGGGGCAGAGGTCTTGTGCTAGTGTGGAGATGGGTGAGCTCTGGTTATTGTTCTTGGTGAGGAAGTTAGGCGGGTTACCTTCCTGGTAACTGATCCCACAGGAAAGTACCAGTCAGATAAGGGGAGCAGGAACGATAAACTAACAACATGAACAGGTTTTGTTACTGAATTAATTAAGTGCTAATTAAATTAAATGTATGATTGAATCAAGCGTTATGTGTCATTGGCCCTCATTCCGACTTTGGAGGTAGACATGGCGCTATTAGCACCTCCAAAATCCTATCCGGGTCCGGTCTGGTGGAGGGGGGACTTACCGGGACATTCCGCCCTAGGCGGACCCGGTAAATCCCCATTCCAAAAGCCATTCCCCATTCCTATTTGAGCCCCCATAGGGCTCAATGGGAAGGGGGAAGGAGCTAATAACGGGCCCGCTAATTGCCGGCCTGTTATTTGCTCCAAGGTCCCTAACGGGTCCCGTAAAGAACGTGTGGTCCAACCACACGTCCTTTACGGTCCCCGCCAAGGGACCTTGGAATTGGGCGGCAAGGGATTACTGGCACCAGTCTCCTTACCGGTGCCCGGTATCCCTTACCGCCCAACTTGGAATGACTCCCATTGTCCCTCCTAACAACCAAGGGGACTTCTCTAGCAGGGTTTCTTATAGTGGAGATTATGGAAACAAAAAAGGTCAGTGGAGGTCACAAGCTTCAAACCCAGCGAGGTTCACTCAGTCATTCGTGCCTCCAAAGTCGAGTAAATGGGTACCTTTCAGTTTTGTAACCGCACTGATTAATTAAGCACTTGGAAGCAATTCATTTTCTGCTGTGTACTATATAAAAGTCTGTGATGATGCAGTGTTGCGTTGTGCTGTGACGTGTGGATCCCTAGCATCTCATGTTCAGTTGCAGCTGTTGTGTGGAAGGTGAGCTCTCTACATCATTTGGTGCGCAATGGAAGCTGGTCCAGATGAGATAGATCTGACCTGGTGTTAGGCAGAATCCAGTGCAGTTCCCATAGGGAGCACTACACCAGATTAGGACTACAGGCGAGAGCAATAAATCCCCTTTGGTATCAGTCTGTACCACAAAGATTTAGTTGGTAGCTGTGGCTGAGCAGTCAGACTTATCTCAAGAGGGAGATGAGCAGTATTCAGGGTTTACACAATAGGCCCACTAGACTAGGGAACAAGGAAACACTGACCAAAGCTTTGTATTTAAAAAGTAGATATATATTTATTTTATACACTTCTAATAAAACACATGTATCACAGTCATCAAGCAAGTTAAATTAAGTCAAAGGAAAAATATACACACTCCCAAATTGAATTGTAGACCAAGTGAACCAGAATGAAAACTGAGCAAAACGGCACAGTGACAACTACACACTAGGGATCCTCTAACAATTCCTCTCAAGGGAGGGAAAACACAAGTTAGCTAGAAATAGGTTCTTCTACACCCTAGTAACACTTCCCATCAGTTTGTGAACCAGTTCAGCAAGACAGTACATCAGTATAGGCAATACTTAAAATGAAAACTGAGCAAAATGGCATCTCACACTGTTTAAGATTTGGAAGGAAAGGGTAGTTAAAAGTAATAGGTGCACCAACACAGTTCTCAGTGAGAATCAATCTCGAGAAAGCAGATCTAACAAATGTGACCAGAGTCAGTAGGCCTGTGCCAGAGTCAGTGGTACAGGGCAAGCGCCCAGGAGCAAAAATGTTCTTGTAGCTGCAGTCAAGTCTTTGGTTAACAAATTTGAAAAGGTGGTTGCAGAAGTGAAAAGACAATGTTAAGACAGGGGGGCGGTCAACCCAACAGGTAGGTAAGGGATTTAAAACACCTTTAACCCTACCGCGAAGAAAGGGCGGCCTGGCGGAACAATGTGGCTTAAATGAAGAAGTGGCTCCTGCGATGGCGGTTGTTCCAGGTAGTTCCTGCAGTTTGGGTGATCCAACAGAGGAAGAGAGGCTCTCACCGTGGAGGAAGGTTCGAGTCACTGCACTACCCAGGGATGAAACCAGCTGCGGTGCTGCCTGACGAATAAAAGGTACACTCCTTTAAATCATGGTCCAGGTGGACTGGTGCCTGGCTTTCCGGCCTCTGAATACAGGGTATGGGAGATGCGACCAAGACACGGCCGGGTAGGTGATTGGCAAAGTGGTGGTCCCCACCAGCTCAAGGGAAGAAGGCTCTTGCAGATGAAGATCTTCTCTCGTCGTGTGGAGAAAAGTGGTGAGACACTGCAGCAGGGCTTCACCGGTGGTTCAGTCGTTGCAGATGTATTTGGCTTCCCTCCGCTTCGGCTTCTTAGTTCCAGTGGTGACATGTTGCTCTTCCAGTCCTCAGGACCCTGCTTTTATGCAAAAAGATCCCCATTCATACAGCCGAGCTGTCACTCACACAGTGGAGTGGTCATCTTGGCGGGAGACCCTCAAGCCTATCAGGATAGAGTGTGATATGGGTTGCTGAGGCAACCCTGTCCAGGGGTCCTACTCCCCCTACCACACAATGGACCCACCCCAGACTCAGTGGCGCCGAAAGGAGGGCTTCTCGGTAGAAGCCCGCCAAAAGGATGAACAAAGGATCCCCGACCTGGGTTAGGAGTGTAGAGAAAGACACGAGAAAGAAGTTTTATTAAAGTTCTGGCAAATAAAACCTACAGGAGCAAAGTTAATATTAAAATGCACCGGCGGTATGTTAGGGGCTGTCAGAAAATGTGGTAGCCTCGAACAATGGGAAAATCCCATAGGGAAATATTTGCAGTTGAATATTTGTGGTAGTAACCACTGCCACCAGCCAGAAACCTTTGAGAGAGGTACTGTAGGGTACACTCTCGAAAATGAACATAGGGGAAAAACTATTAACCCCTTCCAGTACCTCCATAGTAAGATGGGCTGTACTGGTTTAGTTCATAGGATTTGACTAGTAAAGTCAATGAAGATTTTACATGCCCTGGGAGACAGTAGTCAGTTCCAGGGTATGGAGTCTATGTTTGGGGGTCGCTACAACACCCCTGTGTCACTGCACTGAGGGTGCTGTGTAACACATGTGAGTAAAGATGGTTCCTTTAGGTTTGACAAAGATCCCATAGGAATTAAACACAAAGGCAACCTGGAACACACATATCAAAAATGCCTAAGAGTGGGAAAAAGAGTCTCACTCTTAGCAGTTAAAAAGAAACAAACGCTTCAAATCCAGCAAAGCTGCTGGGGGACTCTATAGGTAAGGGAAATTAGCCATACATTGAGAAATCTCCCTAACACTCAACCCCCCAAAGACTAAGGGACAGGAGGATCTAGTCCACTTCTGGATGAGTCTCTTACCTCTAGTCGGTTATAAACATCCTAGAGAGACCTTCAGCATTTTGGTGGTGACATCCCGACCTGTGCTCAATGGTAAAATCAAACTCTTGGAGGCAGATTGACCATTTTAGCAGTTTGGGGTTTTCCCCTTTCATTTGCATTAACCATCTCAAGGGTTGGTGGTCTGTTTGAATGATGAAAGTAGATCCATACAAGTATGGTCTAACCTTCTTCAAACCCCACACAATGGCAAAACATTCTCTCTCAATAGTTGCCCACCTTGTTTCAGGTTCCTTCAGTTTCCTACTGATGAAGCAAATGGGGTGTTCCCTACCTTTCTCATCCAGCTGACTGAGTACTGCACCTATACCTATATTGGAAGCATCTGTTTGTACAATGAAGGGTTGGTGGTAGTCAGGAGCTCTGAGAACTAGAGCTTGACAAAGGGCTTTCTTCAGTCTTTCAAAGGCCTGATTGCACTCCTCATTCCATTTGATCTTTTTAGGGAACTTAGGAGAAGATATTATATTCAGTGGAGAAGCTATGGATCCATAGTTCTCAATGAAATTCCTGTAATACCCAGTGAGGCCTAGGAAGGCTCGCACCTGGGTTTGAGTAGAAGGGGTTGTCCAATTTTGCACAGCTTCAATCTTGCTGAGCAAAGGCCTTATTTCACCACCTCCTACCTCATGCCCAAGGTAGACCACTTTACTCTGACCAATTTGACATTTGCTTGCCTTTATGGTCAGACGGGCCTGTTCCATAGCCTGCAAAACATATCCTAGGTGGTCAACATGCTCTTTCCAAGTAGGGCTGAACACTGCAATGTCATCCAAGTATGCCATGCAGAAGTCCTCCATCCCATTCAGAACCTGATTAACCATCCTCTGGAATGTAACAGGTGCATTCTTTAATCCAAAAGGTATAATCTAAAACTGGTATACGCCAACTGGGGTGGAGAATGCAGTTTTCTCCTTGACATGGTCAGTCAGGGCTATTTGCCAATAGCCTGACGTGAGGTCAAATGTGCTGAGGAACTTGGCTGAACCAAGTCTATCCACCTGCTCATTTGTCCTTGGTAAAGGATGGGCATCAATCTTAGTGACTGCATTTAGAGCTCTATAGTCCACCAGATATTTCACCTCTCCAAGTTTTCCCACAACCTTGAAGGGTCCCATCCATTGTCCTGCAAGGCCCTCTGCCTTGTTGGGACCATAATAAGAACTAGCTGGTCTTGAGCGAACTCAACCATGTTGGCCTTCTCGTCATGCCAATGCTTGCTCAAAGCCTGACCTGCTTTCAAGTTATCACTTGCCTCAGCCATCATGTGTGACATTCTCCTCCGGAGTCCTATCACATAGTCAGTGACTCTGACTGGCGTGGGGGAAGGAGCACTCTCCAACCCCTCCTTGATCAGGGCCAATGGACCTCTGACCGGATGGCCATAGAGAAGTTCAAAGGGACTGTAACCCACTCCCTCCTGAGGGACTTCTCTATATGCAAAGAGAAGGCATGGCAGTAGAAGATCCCACTTCTTCTTAAGAGGGTCTTCTAAAGCTCCTATCATGCTCTTCATGGTTCTGTTAAACCTTTCTACCAATCCATTTGTCTGAGGGTGGTATGCTGTTGAGAACTTGTAGGTAACTCCACAGTTTTTCCACATGGCCTTCATGTAGTGGGACATAAAATTTGACCTCCTGTCGGATATTCCCTCCTTAGGAAACCCAACCCTGGTAAAAATACCAAGGAGGGCCTTAGCTACAGCCGGAGCTGTAACAGTCCTGATAGGAATTGCTTCAGGGAACCTACTAGCATGGTCTACTACAAGTATAAACCTGTTGCCTGAAGAAGTTGGAGGATCAAGGGGACCAACAATGTTGATTCCTACCCTCTCAAATGGTACTCCCACCACAGGGAAAGGCACTAAAAGTGCCACATTCTTGGAGCCACTTTTACCAGAGGTTTGGCAAGTGTGGCAGTTCTTGCAATACTTATCTACCTCAGCCCCCATTTTAGGGAAATAAAAGTAGAGAGACAGCCTTTCCTTGGTCTTCTTGAAGCTCAAGTGACCAACCAAAGGTATCTCATGTGCTAGTTGCAAGAATTGGAGTCGGTTTGCTTGGGGTACTACAAGTCTTTTGTAGTCCCCAAGGAGTGACTCTGTTGGTTCACTATAGAAGAGACCATCTTCACAGTGTAACCTGTACTTCCCAGGCTCTTGCCCTTCAAGCTAAGAAGCTGCCTGGTGGCGAAGACCTTCCAGAGTTGGACATTCTCTTTGTCCCTTACTGAAGTCTGCCCTTTGGGGTCCACCTTCTGCCAGTAAAGACTGCAGCTCAAGATGGTCCACAGTATCAAGATCTCCAATGAGTTCCTGGCCTCCTACTAGATCTGAATCTTCAGGCTCTAGTTCAACCACATAGGGTTGTACCTCACTCTCCACCTCAGCTGGAGGAGGAATCACAGGTGTGATTTTTGACAACCTAGGAGATTTCCTGGTTGGCAGCACTGGAGTGCTTTCTGCTGGTTTCTTCTTTGAAGCCTTGGGTTTCCCCTTTGCTTCTGGTTGCTTAAAAATAGCAGTGAGTAACTCAAGTGGAGTAGGAGTGATTTCCTTTTCTATCATCTCCTCAGGAGAGCCCCTCAAGGTCCTCTCCCTTGCAGGTCTGGTAAGCTCCTGTAATCTCTTACAAGGAGGTCTGGAAGTACTTGACACTACTCCCAGGTCTTTCAGATCATTGCCCAACAGCACCCTTCCTGGTACTTCAGATTGTACACTCACAGGTATCCTGCCAGTCATTTAATTGCACTGGATGAGAGCTGGTAATTGGGGAAGCATCTGCACAGGCCCTCCAGCTAACTTGGTGAGGCGTTTGGGTGCCTTAGCAACATCCTCCACCTTGAAAAAAGAGTCGTCCACCACAGTTATGCTGGCCCCAGTGTCTCTAATGGCAGGGGTTTCCTGACCATTGACTAGGACACTGTCTTTATAATACTCTTTAGTATTAGGAGGGATAGAATTATATACACCTAATTCTGTTGTTCCCACAACCTTAGAGATACTAAAGATACACTTGCTGACACTCCAAAGGGATCATCAGCTAGTAGTTGAAAGTTTCCACTGACCATATGTACTTCCTCCTCTGGAGCAAAGGTTAAGGAGACAGTGTAGACTCCTGAAGGTTTACCCTTACATTTGGGATCCCCTTTCACATGATTAGTAAAGCCACAAACATAACATTTCCCAAATGTCTTTATGAATGGTGGCTTGTTCTGACCTCTTTCTGTAGGGGCCCAGAAGGTACACTAGCCTGAGTTGGTTAACCTTGTGGCATAGCCTTAGAATTTTCTTTGGGGCCCTCTTTGGAATTGGAATTATTTGAATTCTCTTTGTTGTCTTTCTTTGGCTGCTTTCCCTCATCCCTTTTCTGAGTTACCCCTGAATCCTTGTGAGTGGCCCTGTTGGCAACCCACAAGTCAGCAGCGTTAGCTAGTTTCTTAGAATCTAATTCTTTTGAATCAACCAAGTGCTGTCTGAGCTCAGGAGAGCAGGCATCATAGATAGACTCCATCATGACAAGATTTCTCATTCCTTCATGAGTGTTAACTCTATAACCCTTAATCCATCCCTCTAAGTTCTTCAAACACTCATTCACCCAAGTAGCCCAAGGGGTACTATCATGCTTTTTGAGGGTCCTAAACCTCTTAAGGTACTGGGAAGGAGTCTTCCCAAATCTAGCTATCAAAGCTAGCTTGACACATTCATAATCCATCCTATCCACCTCCAGCAACTCCATTACCACATCAGATGCAACCGGGGGGAGCCTAGAGAATAACTAGGGGATCAACTTATTCCCTGTGATATCTTGGAGGCCATGAGTATATTCAAACACAGCAAGCCAATCTAATACATTCAACTTAGGTTCATACATACCCACAATCTCTTTAGGCATCCGGGGTCTTTTTGGACTGGAAGATCTAGAAGATTCGGGGAGAGAAGCATTTTCCAAAGACAATTTCTTCATCTCAAGCTCATGGTTGAGCTCCATTTCTTTGAGCCTTAGTTCTTTGTGCACTAATTCTTTTGAATCCAAGTTCAAGTCTAATTTCTTTTAGTGAGATAAATTCAGGACTTAATGTGGGACCTGGTAAGGGTCCAGTAGCCACAGGCTGAGGCCTTTGAGCAGGCAGAGGACCAGAGGGGGTGGCATTGTTATCCTCCTCATCCTCATCTGTCTCAACAATAACATCTCCAACATTATCCTCATTACTGTTTGCTACATTTGCTGGGGTAGTGGGCACTACAGCACCACTATCCAGACTTTGTTTCTCTAACAGTCTATCAATCATTGTTTCTTGCCTTTGACAGGAAGACCTTTCTGTCTACACAGATCCCTTAAATAATCAGCAGTATTAGTAAGGAGGGTCTCCTGGCTGTAACTTTCCATAATTTTGACTTTTGTTTAAAATAAACTTGTTGTGATAGTTAGCCTTGTGGTTATTCGAACCAAAGAACTAGCAGAACTCTAAAATGTAAATCCAATATTTTTTATCCTCACCGCTGTACACCAGTGTTAGGCAGAATCCAGTGCAGTTCCCTTAGGGAGCACTACACCAGATTAGGACTACAGGTGAGAGCAATAAATCCCCTTTGGTATCAGTCTGTACCACAAAGATTTAGTTGGTAGCTGTGGCTGAGCAATCAGACTTATCTCAAGAGGGAGATGAGCAGTATTTAGGGTTTACACAATAGGCCTACTAGACTATGGAACAGGGAAACACTGACCAAAGCTTTGTATTTAAAAAGTATATATATATTTATTTTATACACTTCTAATAAAAAACAGGTATCAGAGTCATCAAGCAAGTTAAATTAAGTCAAAGGAAAAATATACACACTCCCAAATTGAATTGTAGACTAAGTGAACCAGAGTGAAAACTGAGCAAAACAGCACAGTGTCAACTACACACAAGGGACCCTCTAACAATTCCTCTGAAGGGAGGGAAAACACAAGTTAGCTAGAAATAGGTTCTTCTAACCCTAGCAACACTTCCCATCAGTTTGTGAACCAGTTCAGCAAGACAGTACATCAGTATAGGCAATACTTAAAATGAAAACTGAGCAAAATGGCATCTCACACTGTTTAAGATTGGGAAGGAAAGGGTAGTTAAAAGAAATAGGAGCACCAACACAGTTCTCAGTGAGAATCAATCTTGAGAAAGCAGATCTAAAAATTTGTGACCAGAGTCAGTAGGCCTGTGCCAGAGTCAGTGGTACAGGGCAAGGGGCCAGGAGCAAAAATGTTCTTGTAGCTGCAGTCAAGTCTTTGGTTAACGAATTTGAAAAGGTGGTTGCAGAAGTGAAAAAAACAATGTTAAGAGAGGGGGGCGGCCAACCCAACAGGTAGGTAAAGGATTTGAAACACCTTTAACACTACAAAGAAGAAATGGCGGCCTGGCGGAACAATGTACCTTAAATGAAGAAGTGGCTCCTGCTGTGGCGGTTGTTCCTGGTAGTTCCTGCAGTTCGGGTTATCCAGCAGAGGAAGAGAGGCTCTCGTCGTGGAGGAAAGTTCGAGTCACTGCACTACCCAGGGATGAAACCAGCCACGGTGCTGCCTGACGAATAAAATGTACACTCCTTTAAATCGCGGTCCGGGTGGACTGGTGCCTGGCTATCCGGCCTCTGAGTACAGGGTATGGGAGATTCGACCAAGGCAGGACCGGGAAGGCGCTTGGCAAACTGGTTGGCCCCACCAGCTCAAGGGAAGAAGGCTCTTGCAGATGAAGATCTTCTCTCGTCGTGTGGAGAAAAGTGGTGAGACACTGCAGCAGGGCTTCACCAGTGGTTCAGTCATTGCAGATGTCTTTGGCTTCTCTCCTCTTCGGCTTCTTAGTTCCAGTGGCGATGTCCTTCTCTTCCAGTCCTCAGGACCCTGCTTTTATGCAAAAAGATCCCCATTCATACAGCCTAGCTGTCACTCACACAGTGAAGTGGTCATCTTGGCAGGAGACCCTCCAGCATATCAGGGTAGAGTGCGACATGGGTTGCTGAGGCAACCCTGTCCAGGGGTCCTACTCCCCCCTCCCACACAATGGACCCACCCCAGACTCAGTGGCGCCGAAAGGAGGGCTTCTCGGTAGAAGCCCGTCAAAAGGACAAACAAAGGATCCCCGACCTGGGTTAGGAGTGTAGAGAAAGACACGAGAAAGAAGTTTTATTAAAGTTCTGGCAAATAAAACCTACCGGAGCAAAGTTAATATTAAAATGCACCGCCGGTATGTTAGAGGCTGTCAGAAAATGTCGTAGCCTCGAACAATGGGAAACTCCCATAGTGAAATATTTGCGGTCGAATATTTATGGTAGTAACCACTGCCACCAGCAAGAAACTTTTGAGAGAGGTACTGTAGGGTACACTCTCGAAAATGAACGTAGGGGAAAAACTATTATACACTTCCAGTACCTCCATAGTAAGATGGGTTGTACTGGTTTAGTTCGTGGATTTGACTAGTAGTAGTAGTCTATAGGTAAGGGAAATTAGCCATAAATTGAGAATTCTCCCTAACACCTGGCTTGTGTCCTGAGTCCTGGGTGCTGTGGTGCGACCTCCTTAGATAGAGAAGACTGTATTGGAGGATTATCGAGATCATGGGCGCTGAGTGTGAGTGCAAGCATTAAACAAGGTTAAGCAACCTAGACACCTCACCCAGATGGTCTAGCTTTCGGTAGTTTGTGGCATAGCTACCAGCGTAACCAGCATAAAGGCCCACTCATAACCACACCTCCACTCAGGGTCGGATTGGTGTCTCAGCCTTTTGGCCCGTGGCTGGGCCGAAATTGTCCCTGGGGTTTGGGGGCCGGTTTCTGGCTATGCCTGGGCCAGTTTGGAAAAATATATTTTTTTTCAAAGAGCCTCTCGTCCTTCTTAGGTTGATAAATGAGTACCAACACAGGTTGGGAGATATTGTATGCATATTTGTTCCATAAAAAAGAACTTAAGCGTAAGTGCTATACAATAAGAGATTATCAGTTGGCCTTGGACCTCTGTTTGGATTCACAGTAATTTAGTGTACTTAGAAACAATGCTATTTGATGCCACTTCCTGTTTTGTCAAGGGGTGAAAGGTCGTGTCTCATCGCTTCCTGGGATGTCACTTTGGGGTGGGGTCAAATTGCATCACTTGCAGTGATGTCATCAGAGGTCAAGGGTCGTGAGGCGAGGGGTGGGCCACTTTTTTTGAGGTGAGGGGTGGGCCACCTTATTTTGGGTGACCGGGCCTATTTCTTGTCCCAGTGCGACCCTGCCTCCACTTGCCATGCAACAGTAGTTGGACTGTGAAGAAGCAGCCTTGCGAGATCACAGCAGCCACCGTGACCTCACAAGACTGCAATGCAAATGCGTGCGGTCCAGGCGCGCAGAACTGAGAGAATGGAGCTGGGAAGCAGATGCTGCATAGTGCTCCTCCTTTATCATGGACTTAGGGACTTAATTTGCCCACAGGGCACAGGGACTGTGGACACTGAGATCCAGTGAGAGAGCACCAAGCAGTGCAGTTACCTACCGGATGCATGTGTGCTTAAAGAGGCTTTATCAGCAAGCAAGCATTTGTCACAGTGCATGCCTCATTTATGGAATGATTACATTCTCTTGATTCAATGACTGTGTTGAGTCTTGTGTACACCACCATATGGATCTTTTAACAGCCATGAGAACAATTCTCCTGACCTGACTTAGGTTTTATAATGTAGAACGTGTACGATGAAGATATTGATATGCTTGATATAACCTCGTTCTTTTTCTACTCCAGTATGACAGGTGTATTTTGGTAAGGATGAGGCGTGCTTCTGTTTCGGAGGGGGCTGCCATTTTTGCTCCCAAATGGCATCTGCACCTCTAGTTAAATATGTGATATACACGAGGTCTAGTCTTTTTACCTGTGTATCTAGTAGGGAACTTGCGATTAAAAAGACGAACAATATTATACAGACAATATTATGCAAGTAGAACAAATAAATATCATACCGAAGCAGCAAACCATTCAAGTACGTTTGTGAGGTCACTGAAGGGCCTAAAGAACTCACCATGCTCAGCATCAGACTGGACGTTACTTTTTTTTTCTTTCTTTTTTAAAAACATGTATTTATTGACATTTTCAAGTTGATACAATCCACAGCAAAGTAAGAGCAAGCAAGGAAATAAAGGTGTATCAATTGCAAAACAGTGTAACAACAGTAACCATTACCCATCTGGACAAAAGTTATCAAAACACTGACACACTTAAACTAAAAAGACATCTGGCCCACTCTAGCATATTGGGCTGGCCCTTCGTAAACTGCCCTGTTAACATATAGGCCGCACTGAGTCTGCACATGTTCAACAAAACTTCACAGAGACCACTTAGGCATGTCCTATTCTAAAACAGCCACCAGGATATGGGCAGCAACCACCAAACCAGAAATGTTACCCTTCATCCAACACCACCAGCCACCCTGCAAACACCCTTCTCAGCATTCCTCCCTATTTGTCAGAGCATGCTTATTTGCAGGCATAAAATAGGTTTTGATGCTGTTGCCCATATATCATGAACTAAATAAATAAATTAATAAATAAATATATATATATATATATATATATATATATATATATATATATATATATATATATATATAACCGTCAACAGGTAACCCTTTAAACATGCTACTGTCATCCAACTTTTTAATAAACCATCTACACATCTAGGCCCAGCATCAAATTAGCTGATCTGCATAAAATATTGAAACCAAAGGTCTTCAAGCATTGGAAGTGAATAATTGTCTGCACAGCCAACAATCACTGGGGTGTTGATGGCCAATACGGGGCAACTTCTCAGAGCATCTCCTTATTTTCTTGGGTTATTGCATTTATACAGAACTTATTATTTTGATCTAATGGACAGCATTTGATTGTTTCAAGAAATGCCTTGACGTGGATAAAGCTCACCCTTTTGTACTTTTACAGAAGGAAACTCGTGTATCCACCTTGTTACTCTCAGGTAAGAAAAGTACAGGTAAGACAACACACCAACACACCCTGTCCTGAGGCAGATACCCTACTGTCCACCGCCTACTCTGAAACCCTTGCACACCGCACCAGTGGCGTTGCCAGGAATCAAATTTAGTGGGAGTGGGGGCACAGAGGGAGCTAAAGACAAAAGTAGGGGGGACCATAAAAAAGTAGGCGGGCCGTCTAGAAAAGGGAATGTGTGTAGTCACAAGGACTCCTGCAGAGAGGTTTTTGTACCCACCAACCTACCACACCCCACTGCACCTCCCCCAACTACCACACCCCACTGCACCTCCCCTCAGAATGTAGGCACAACACCATTAAGTCACTAATGACCCATAATTAGCGGTTTCGGGCACTACTTTCTGATGGGTGGGCTACAGGGTGAAGTTAACCGGTTTTCATTGTTGTGCTGGTGCATTATGGCCGTACGCCAGGCAGCACTGCAGAGATTGCAGAGAGTAGCCCAGACAGATGGGGGGGGGAGAGCCCGAGATTTCAGAGGGGTGGCCCGCCCCCCCCCCCGGCCCTGCTCTAGTGATGCGACTGCACTGCAAACACACCATGCACATAACATTGCACATTCTAACACTCAGCAGTATTCAAGTAAGCATTCATGCGACATACGCACACATCCTCTCCCTTACACCGAAACAATGAACAGACGCACTTTTCACATCTCGACAACGCCCTCTCTTATGCAGAAATCAGCATCGACCACATGAGAGAACTCATTCCTCCACAAAGTCAGTAGTAAGCACAGCACCTGTGAGATCGGCCTGCTCACCAATAGCGTTCTGTATGCACCTAAGCTGCAAGGGGAATCAGGATGTTCAAACTCTTGAGGAAACATACTGCACTTGTCACTGACATTTGCAATATCGGCCCACTTTGCCGAAATATAAGACACTTTGTTTAGTTAAGAGATGCCAAGTGAATTCTTTTTTCCACATACCCAATTGCCTAAAGAGAAATGAACAGCATCCCTCCACTCACACCAGGATAGGCCACTAGAGGGAAACTGTATTGTCTGTGCACAAGATTTGGGTTGGTATGAGTGCATGGTGCATTTTTAAATCAATACATCATTGAAAAAATGTGCTTTATTTTGTAAATTCTTTATTTGTTTATTTATATCACGCCAAAGCCCACAGGCATAAGGGTGTTAACACTTAGACACGGACATAGAAAATTGAACGAGACAATGATTTGCTACCTCAGTTCCTACAGGTCAAACTCAATTATTTAAAGATGAGTGTTTTCAGTGCTTTTCTAAAAGCTGTGTAGTTGTTCTCGTGTCTCATATGTATTGGCATTCCATTCCATGTCTGTGCTGCTTTCACTGAGAAGGATCGGCCTAGGCCGTTCAATCGTTTAAAGGGAGGACAGACTATCTGGCCCAGTGCTTCAGATCTTAAGGAGCGACCCGGAGTGTAGTGTGTGATCTGTTCCTTCAAATAGGTGGGTGCCTGCCCAACTAGGCAGCAGTGTGCCATAGTCATAGCCTTGAAAGTAACTCTCTCCTCGATTGCTTGCCAGTGAAGGTCTTTCCTATCAGCTGTTATGTGCTCCCTACTTGTTTTCTTTTTGACTATTCTGACCGTGTTGTTCTGGATTTTTTGGCATTGCTTAATGCACCCCTTGCTAGCTCCTATCAGTAGGGCATTTCTGTAGTCTAATCTGGAAAGAATTGTAGCCCTTGAAATGGTTGCACTGTTTTTTTCATTGAGGTAGGGCCTGATGTGTTTTAGTAAACGGAGGTAGTACTGGCAACTTCTATTCAGGTTGGTGACATGCGTTTCTGCACTCAATGATGCTTCTAGATATATCCCCAGTGTTTTTACTTTCCCAAAAACTTGAATTGGGGATTGTTTGATCTGGAAAGTCTTGTATTCTAGATTTCATTTGGCCAACGCTTGGTGCATTCCGAAGATCAGGTTTTGCTCCTGTTCAAGCACATCCAATTAGCTTTCATCCAAATCTCGATGGTATTGTATATGGCTGCCACTCTCCTGTTGTCTGTGTCGTAGCATCCACTTAATTTCACCACCAACTGTGTGTCGTCTGCGTAGTTTGTATATTGGGTTCCAATGTTGTCAAGTACAGTGCATAGACACCTAAGATATAAGTTAAACAGCAGTAGGGACATGCTGGCCCCCTATGGTACACCACAGTTGATGGGTATTGCGTGGGAGAATTTATCCCCCCAGTGAATTTTTTATCTTCTTTCCGACAGAAATGATATCACCCAACCAATGGCCTCTGCAGAGCAGCTACCTGTGTGCTCCAGTCTCCATTTGAGCAGTTGATGGTCCAACAATCAAATGCTGAGGATAAGTTCAATAACACTAGCAGGCGCGCTTTGCCCTTGTCCATGATGGGCAGCATGTGTGTTTGGAGATCCAGCATGGCCCTTTCAGGGCATTGTAAAGCCTGATTGTCGCCTATGTAAGATGTCACTTGCTTCCACAAAAGCTTGCAGTTGGAGTGCGGCTGCTTTGTCCAGTATTTTTAACAGGACATTGCAGTTAGTGATGGGGTGGAGGTTGCATGGATCCTTCTGGTCCAAGCCTGGTTTCTTTACAAGGGGTGTGACTGTAACTGTCTTGATGGGTTTTGGAACAATACCATCTCTAAAGGATGCATTTACCATCCTCGTGGACAGGGGTATAAATATATCCTTGTGTTCCAGGATCATTTTTAGTGGCAATATATTCTCAGCGCATAACATGGGTCTCATAGTTGCCATTATGGTTCTCATGTCCTCTGTTGTGATGGCGCTGAACTCGAATTTTATTCCCATCGCCTTCTGTGTTTGTGATGCTGTGGGTGGGATTTGCTGGTTGGATTTCTCAACTAGGGTGGTTTTTATTGTTTCTCTTGTTTCCATGATCTTATCAGAGAAAGCCTCCTGGACCTTTTCACATTCTTCCTGTGATGGTTGAATGGTGGGGGATAAAGCCATGGGCTTTCCTATGGATTTCAGGATCTTGAACAATTTGCTTGTTGGGTTCGATGCCGTTGAAATCTGCTCATTAAAGAAGTTTTTCTTTGCCTCTTTAATGTTTTCTTTATATTGCATCCTTATTTTCTTCCAGTTATTCCAGTCATGTCCCTTATCGACTCTGACTCTAAAATATCTGCTAAACTCCTAGCTAGAGGTCTAGAAAAATATCTTCCAAAGCTTATACACATCGCCCAATCAGGTTTTATCAAAGATCAATATGCTTCATCCAACACTAACCACTAAACGTATTTATTTAATTTATTTTCTTGGTTTTTTATAACGCGCTAAATACCTGAGTTTGGTTTCTAAGCGTGGATCTGGAATTCAAACCTCTGTTGCTTTGTGTGCTCTTGCTTTCAAGACCAACACATTGCCCCTGTGCTATCCTCCTTTCACAAGGACTACTTTTTAATATTATATCTCATTCCCTAAAATCTAATGACCCCTTAGCCCTCCTAGCCCTTGATGCAGAAACAGCTTTTGACCTTGTTTCTTGGACTTTTATGTTTCACTCTTTAAAATGGCGTGTTTTTTTCTCTGTACTTTATCAACCTTATCCAAGTCTTATACTCCTCTCCTTCCACCAGATTTCTCAGCAATAAATCACTCTCTCCCTCTTTCCAAATAAAGAGAGGTACTCATCAAGGCTGCCCCCCTTCGCACTTATTATTTAACCTTGTGCTAGAACCCCTTTTACAAAATATAAGAACAAACACTAACATAAAAGGTATCTCCATTAATAACATAGAAGTCAAAATGTCTGCTTATGCAGACAATATCTTACTTTACCTTTCAAACCCTGCCTCTTCCATTTTGCATCTAATATCTATCATACATAATGCCTCTACTGTCTCAGAATACAGATTAAATCTTGATAAATCAGAAGTCATGCCTCTCACTAATGCTTGTACTCTAGTAAATACTCCACTTGTCGGCACATCATGGCTATCTTCACATATCAAATACTTAGACCTTCCCATTGCTAAAGACGTTCATACTACAATTACCCTCCTCAACACCAAACTCTTGATAGAAAACATTACTAAAATGGTTTCTGTATGGTCACCTCTTTTCTTATCTTGGTGGGGATGTCTGGATTCCATAGAATTGATGATGAGCCCCATAAACTTCTACTCTCTATCTATAATCCCTGTAACAATTCTTACTAAATTCTTTAAAACACTTGGCTCTTTACTCGTTAAATTCTTATTGAACCAGAAAACTCCAAGAATTGACATCAACAAACTAAGACTTCCTAAGAGTTTAGGTGGAGTAAAATTTCCCAACTTTCAAATGTATCATAAAGCTTTTATCCTAAAACAATTCATTACTTTCAAACACTTCAAAACTCATCTCAAGGATGCCCCTTTATGGATTAATATGGAGGCCAGTATTATTGCCCCTCTCACCCACTCTCAATTCTTAGTTACATACACAATCCATTTGGAATAAACTTCCTACCAACTTTTTCTCCAAAACTGAATTAGGAGACATCTTCCGTTGGTTCAGTAAACACTGCCCTATCAAATCTAACCCCATTAATATATATAGATGGTACTCATCAGGCATCAAATGTATCAAGCAATTAATCCATAATCATGTAGAAATCCCCTTTCCACATATTCACATTCAATACAACATCCCTGAATCGGATCTTCTCTTTCATACATCTCTTCTTCAAATCATTAACTAAATCCTTACCGTCACTAACTCAAAAATCCCATTCCCCACTTCTGACTTTTTAAATTAGTAATCCTTCCATTAAAGCAGCCAAAATATAAACATTTATATACGATCCACCATCTCCAAATTTATTAAATTCTAGTATTATTAGATAATGGGAGCTTGATTTGAACTTGAAACCTACCTCAGAAATGTGGCCTCAAATTTGGAAAATATATTACTCAACGTCTGTAGCTGTCAATCTCACTCAAACTCATTTCTTTATGTTACACCGTGCATTCATTACACCCCTGAGATTTGCTAAAGTGGCAGGCAACTCACCTAACAATTGCTCGTCTTGTTATTCACCAAATGCCGATTTTCTTCATTTAAATTTTGATTGTAAGTTTGTTTATGCATTTTGGACCAAAATCTGGTCATGCCTACAAAAGATTTTTCACTTTAAAGAACGTTTGTCACTCTGTAATCTTATGATTAGCTCTATTGTTAATCCTTTCATACAACAAATTGAATCACCTGCACTATTTAATTTATTCATCATCATTGCTTATCACAATATTACTTATAACTGGAAAAATACTTCCAACTTGTCTTATAACATCTGGTGGAACTCTATTTGCTCTACTCACCAGACTGAAAAATGTCATGGATTCTCTGTTGATTGTTTACATAAATGTAACAAAACAAATGTGTTTATTCATTACCTTAACCATTCTCAATAAGTAAGATTAATTCTATATCACCAATACCCCCTACTTCTCCTTACCTAGTGTACTCTGTCTTGTTTGCCTCCCATGTTCGTCTTATTAATTCACAAAAATAATGGTATCATATTTACCATATTAACTTGTTGCATCAAATTTTAAAATTGTAATGCTCCACAAGAAATCAAATATATACAATTTGTAATACTGTATGTTTATATTACCCGTTTATAAACTTACCTAATAAAAATTATTAAACATAAAAAAAGAAAATGCCAATAGGCCCTGATGAAGGTATCAAAGGTAGATGGCTGTACACAACATGAAGTAATTAAACACCAGATTTGTTTGCACCTTGTCTACCCCTCCTCTTCCTCCAGTCCTGCCCCTTTTAAACAACCCATGTTGAAGACAACCACACAGTTATTAGTTGTGTAATGCAAGTCATAAGTTACTTTCCTGCTGTAACTGCTGTGCTCTCCTTTTTCTTGTGCTGCCCAATGCCTAAAATCATTGGTCAAGAAATGAGCACAAAGTTGGAGGGGCTTGTTGGCGGTGAGAATTCCATTACAGAAATCCAGCAATGGCTCATCACTCTCGAAATGTTCTTTGTGCGGTCAGCCATCTACTAACACTCCAGTGAGACTGCACATCCAAAGAAGGAGAGAATTAAGCATAAGTATGGATAGGTGTTTTGCTGTATATTGTAGCAGGTGAGGATGCTATTAGGTGTTGCATTGTATGAGACAGGATGATATATTTAGGAGGGTAAACCCTTGATTCTCTAGACCTCAATGTTGGTTATTTTTCAAGAAGGGTAGCAGGCGCCCCTCTCCTTAAAGAACCTAGCATGATAACCTGTTCTATTGTTTCCCACTTTGAGGGTTTGCAGCCATCGCTTTTTGCTCACTGTACCTTTCACAGATGGGAAATATCCATTTGCATATCAATCTTTGTCCCACCCACATGGGCAGTCCAGCAATGAAATGCTATGGCAATTCCCCTCTGAACAAGAGTACCAATAGCAACCCCATACACGTGTTTCAGCCTTGTTGGGCCTCATCACTGAGGTGAAGCTGTGCCTCTCTGAGCACAGTGAGCAGGGAGTCCACGTCTGGGCTCCCCCAGGTAACTCAGGGTGACCAACACCAAGTTCCTTGCACATTTTAAAAAAAAAGTTAGCAGGCGCCCCTCGCCAGAAAGAACATGGCATGAGAACCTGTTCTGTGGTTTTTTCCCACTTTGAGAGTTTGCAGCCATCGCTTTTTGCTCACTGTACCTTTCACAGATGGGAAATATCAATTTGCATATCAGTCTTTGTCCCGCCCACGTGGGCAGTCCAGCACCGAAATGCTATGGCAATTCCCTTCTGAACATGAGTACCAACAGCAACCCTGTACACGTGTTTCAGCCTTGTTGGGTCTCATCAGTGAGGTGGAGCTGTGCCTCTCAGAGCACAGTGAGCAGGGAGTCCACGTCTGGGTTCCCACAGGTAACTCATATTGACCAACCCCAAGTTCCTTGCAAACATTTTTCAGAAAAGGTAGCAGGCGCCCCTCTCCAAGAAAGAACATGGCATGATAACCTGTTCTGTGTTTTTTTCCCACTTTGAGAGTTTGCAGCCATCGCTTTTTGCCCACTGTACCTTTCACAGATGGGAAATACCCATTTGCATATCAGTCTTTGTCCCGCCCACGTGGGCAGTCCAGCACCGAAATGCTATGGCAATTCCCTTCTGAACAAGAGTACCAACAGCAACCCCATACATGTGGTTCAGCCTTGTTGGGCCTCATCAGTGAGTTGGAGCTGTGCCTCTGTGAGCACAGTGAACAGGGAGTCCATGTCTGGGTTCCCCCAGGTAACTCAGGGTGACCAACATCAAGTTACTTGCAAACATTTTTCAAAAAAGGTAGCAAGCGCCCCTCTCCAGAAAGAACATGGCATGATAACCTGTTCTGTGGTTTTTTCCCACTTTGAGAGTTCGCAGCCATCTCTTTTTGCTCACTGTACCTTTCACAGATGGGAAAATTCCATTTGCATATCAGTCTTTGTCCCGCCCACATGGGCAGTCCAGCACCGAAATGCTATGGCAATTTCCTTCTGAACAAGAGTACCAACAGCAACCCCATACATGTGGTTCAGCCTTGTTGGGCCTCATCAGTGAAGAGAAGCTGTGCCTCTCTGAGCACAGTGAGCAGGGACTCCACGTCTGCGTTCCCCCAGATAACACAGGGTGACCAACCCCAAGTTCCTTGCAAACATTTTTCAAAAAAGGTAGCAGGCGCCCCTCTCCAGAATGCATTTTGGATCAAAATCTGGTCATGCCTACAAAAGATGTTTCACTTTAAAGAACGTATGTAACTCTGCAATCTTATGATTGGCTCTGTTGTTAATCCTTTTATACAACAAATTGAACCACCTTCACTATTTAATTTATTCATCATCATTGCTTAACACAATATTAGTTATAACTGGAAAAATATTTCCAACTTGTCTTATAACATCTGGTGGAACTCTATTTGCTCTACTTACCGGATTGAAAAATGTCATGCATTCTCTGTTGATTGTTTACATAAATTTAACAGAAAATTGAAGGTGCCTATTCAATACCTTAACAATTCTCAATAAGTAAGATTAATTCTATATTACCAATACCCCTCCTTCTCCTTCCCTAGTGTACTCTGTCTCGTTTGCCTCCCCTGTTCATCTTATTATTAATTCACAAAAATAATTGTATCATATTAACTTGTTGGATCAAATGCTAAGGTTGTAATGCTCCACAAGAAATCAAATATATGCAATTTGTTATACTTTTTGTTTATATTACCTGTTTGTAAACTTACCTAATAAAAATTATTAAACATAAATAAATGAAAATGTCAATAGGCCCTGATGAAAGTATCAAAGGTAGATATCTGTATAAAACATGAAGTAATTAAACACCAGATTTGTTTGCACCTTGTCTGCCCCTCCTCCTCCTCCAGTCCTGCCCCATTTAAACAACCCCATGTTGAAGACAACCACACAGTTATTAGTTGTGTAATGCAAGTCATAAATTACTTTCCTGCTGTACCTGCTGTGCTCTCCTTTTTCTTTTGCTGCGCAATGCCTAAAATCATTGGTCAAGAAATGAGCACCAAGGTGGTATTCCATCACAAAAATCCAGCAATGGCTCATCTCTCTCGAAATGTTCTTCGTGCGATCAGCCATCTACTAGCACACCAGTGAAGCTGCACATCCACAGAAGGAGAAAATTAAGCATAACTATGGATAAGTGTTTTGCTGTATATTGTAGCAGGTGAGGATGCTATGAGGTGTTGTATTGTATGAGATAGGATGCCGTATTTAGGAGGGTAAAGTTTGATTGTCTCGAGCTCAAAGTTGGTTACTCTCTCTTCTTACAATCAGACCTTCCAGGATTTTGCGGCATGAAATGGCAAATTTTGCGGCATGAAATGGCAAATTTTGCTGCACAAACTTTTATTTATTGCAGCATTTTTTCAGGACATTTTGTATTAACTGGAGGGTGTAAGATTGCCACATTGCAGGAAATAGGCAGAGTCCAAGGCTACAAGAGAGCCAGGGTATCATTATTATGTATCTTTTGTATTAATTTAATAGGAAGAGTACCAGATGTCTCTGGCTTGGCAGAACAGTGATTGTATTGGCTACATTTCTGGTTTAATGCTCATGCCTATTTAATAGTATTAACTAAATTGATCATTATCAGTTGTAATGCTGAAAATATTCCCCATCTATGTTCTCCAATCCCCCAAACACCCACATACCTCTCTCATCAACACACATCTCACCAATTCTCCATCACAACTTGCATTCCTTAACCTCTCACTCTGTTATACAAATACTCACGTGCTATGTCACACTGTTAAGTCACAATTTGCACTGCCCAGCCCCTGCCACACTCCAAATCATACTACCAAATCACACCTTACACTCTACAATTCCTCCTGCGATATACAGTCCTTCATTCTTTTGTGCTGCTTCTGCATCTTGCATCCTTTCTCCCATTCTATCGCACTATTCCCTCATCCTTTTTCCCAATCTGCAGCTCACTGCCTCTTTCTGGCCAACCGCTTCCTCTCCGCTTTCTCGCTCACTGACCACACGCTCCCTCTACTTTCTGTACCTCTGCTCGCTCTCAGATTTCTGGCCCACCAAATCACTGCTTTCTCTGCTCTCTTGTGCAGCGCTTCCTCCTCTGACCCACTGCTCTCCCTCTGCTTTCTTGCCTATCACTTCACATCTCACCCATCACTCTCCCTCTCTCTCATAGTGTAACCATTTTTTTTATTCAGTTACTCACTTCCTCAAAAAATGGGGCATTTAAAAAAAGAACGGAGGATATGCTATTTTTAGACAACCCATTTTTGGAAATGAGCAGGTCACCTTATTCTCAAAGGTGACCGGCGCATTTCCACAGGCATGAGCTGTAGCGCAAATTGTGAGGTGGCCAGCTGCCTTAAATGGTGTTCTGGGTTGTTTGACCGAAGTGTAATTATTTGCGGCGGAATTGACCGTTGTTTTTGTCATCAAAATGGGCAGTACTTTGAATAGAATCGCTCTCCCGACAGTGTTCTGCAAGCTCCCAGGGCCTTTCACAGGGACAGGCCCTCCAGGTGCCTGCCACTGTAAAATGCGACCCAAAAAATGCATTTTTATCCTGTTTGAGGAACAGAAATGCAAGCGACATAGCAGCGGTTCATACCTTAAAAGAAATGCATGACAGGGTCAGTAAAGACCCTGTCATGCAGTGGCAGCCCCACATCCCGTGCGCGTAGGGTTGCCTACAATTTCTGCACATTTAAAAGTCCATCTTGCTTGGAAATTAGGGATGCGCTTTTAAGTTGACAAAAACGCCACTTTATTTGATCAAGGAGCTGAAAAAGGCCATCTGAATGGGCGCGCATATAAAATGTGCCCATTCATGTGTCCCTTGTGGATTGGGCTGCACTTTTTTGGGGCGCAAGTGATGAGATGTGGTGGCGCATTTCATTTCTTGTGTAAAAAAAAAATAAGTGGAGAACCTGGCACCCTGAGTATTATTTTTTTTAAAACAGTAATTTCTGCAGATTACTTTAAAAAAAAAAGAAATGTTTTTTATTTTTTTAAAGATGCTGTTTTTGCACAAAACGGCCATTTTTGCAGCATTTTGCGCAAAAGGGACATTTTCGGGGCATTTTGCCGGATCGCTAAAATGCTATAAGCTGGAGGGTCTGTACAATATCACTCACCTCACTGAGGAGGGGAGCAATAAGGAGTTGGGAAGTACTAGGTTTAGTACCCTAAGACATGGAGGTGAACCAGAACCAGAATCCAATCATTTACTTAAAAGCCCCTTGGGCCTACCTCACCATGGGGAGACACAGTGGAAACTGCTCAAGAAGATTTTAGAGCTGCATTAATACTACGTAAGACATCTTGGTGATGCCATCTACCCAATGGCAATTGAGTTACTTTACCCATGAGTTTATGAACGACAACAGGCAGAAACCCAGAGAGACTTTTTGACAACTCCTTTGCGCGAAGAAGCAATTTTGCCATTCTGATGCTTTTTGAGTTGTCGAATATTGTAGATAGTACCGGATAAACCATGTAAAATTAAAAACTTAGTTGCACCCTTTTTGGAACCCACTCTGCATCATGAAATTTGTCACCTATGAGCCGTGATGTAAATAAGGAGAAGCGGGTTTGTACGCAACACAGTGGCTCAAGTCATACAAGTAACTTGAAGGGTAGCTGGTCATGGACAAGACATCCATTGTGATTTCATGGTTGTAGTAATTTTTAGCTGAAGCACCCAGTGAAATGCCAAGGCTATGCAGTAATCTCTAAGCATGGCTCAGATCCGATATTCATCTTTGAAAGAATAATCAACACAGAATTCTTCAAGGATCACATGGTATGTGCTG
Organism: Ambystoma mexicanum; assembly: GCF_040938575.1. Lineage (NCBI taxonomy): Eukaryota > Metazoa > Chordata > Amphibia > Caudata > Ambystomatidae > Ambystoma > Ambystoma mexicanum. The sequence goes on along the minus strand of NC_090930.1, from coordinate 1,101,290,713 downwards.
TGTTAGTGCCATATGTGTAGGACACCTGCGAACCTTATCCTGAGAGTAATATGTGATTACATTGGTGGGAAAAACAATGTTTCTTTACCAGATAATTAGCCATACTAACATATTTCCAGACCAGTTTAAATATATACACAACTCCACTCCTAGAATATGTGTAAAAAATGCTGGATAGTGGGAGAAATAAAAAGCCTATTTTCCCAACAATGGTTGTACCACCAATGTGATCACGTGATGCACATTTTATTGAAGGATCACATGACCGATGAGGTGCGGGTGCCGCGTGTACAAATGTTTTATCCCCATGGCAACTGTGAACTCAGGATAATGCAGGGCAATGATCCAAAAAACATCACATAGCTGAAGAATATATAGAGAGCCAGTGTCTTCATTGGGTCTGGATTCCTCTTAAGTCTCCAGACCTAAATTCGATTGAAATGATGGGTTTGCTCTGGAAAAGATTTCTGAAGCTGGTTCATGAATTCATCATCAAGGGTTACCATTGGTAATCTAAAGGAATGAGGAAGGAAAACATTTGTAGTGTGCGTATTTCGTGTCTATTCTAATACATGTTCAAAGCATTTTATTCTTTATTGGCCTGCAACATGAAGAAATTAAGCAATTACATAAACCTTCATCAGCATACCGCATGCCATTCTCACTTTGGAGCCATTTTGTTGAAAGTGTGTTTTGTAGAGGGATTATGCTGGAGGGCATGGATGGTGTAAAGGTAGATTGGAAACCCCAGTGTAAACTGAACAGATAGGCCGGGTAATCCCGCACCCAATAAAGTAAATGGCAGATCCCACTTTATTAACAATCCACAAAAAGCAGGGACTGCATACAAACAAAGTATTTGTGAACTCTCATCCTTCTCAAGTATGACAAAGATTTAAAAATAGAAAATATGTCACCATTGAACTCTGATTACAATCTTGGTTAAAAAAGCCAACAGGGTACGGGGATTGGTTAAGGGAATAATCTACACTTAGAAAATATATGAGTTAGTCCTGCCATTGGTTATACTGCTGTCTGGTGACTCCACCTGGGACCACCTCTAGATTGATATGGGAGACTACATGTCATCTTTAAAGTCAACTATTGACTAATGCAGCATATACTGGGTGACACATCATGTCGAGTTCTCATTTTTTGGTACCTTACTTATGGCAATGAGAGGACATCATCACATTAACTAAACCGTGGGAGTAGGGGGTAAGAAGTCCACGACCTGCATTCTTCCAATTAAATAAAATGCTATCCCTTATCCCTAGGCCATGAGCCAAAACATTCCTTTGTATTTGTCCTTGTTGGTCGCCTTAATTCTGAGAACATGTGGGGAGTCAGGGCAGGTTCTGGGTCGTGCCTGGCTCTAATGAATAGACACTGTTCTTGAGTTAATGGTCATGTGTGAAGAGACTATGTTCTGAATTACCTCGCCCTGTCTTTATTGGGATTATAGCTAGTATGAACGTGACTGTTATTATTTTTCCAACCAGAAGGGACTTGGTCGATCCATTCCTAACTACGTTTTACTTTATAATTAGTCGGCATCTGGCATTCAAAGTGTTGCGGGGGGGACTCCCAGGTATGCCAGAGCGATGCTGGTGTCCGCGGACTTCGAGGGCACAACACCCTCCCAGAATAAATGGAGGACTTAGTCAACGGCAAGTAAAAACTGTAGTTCATTACAAATAAAACCAACAAGGATCAACAAGAGAAAACAGAAAGTTTCAGGTATTTCAAAATGTTCCATGGCGTGCAGGCCGGTTTTGTGTGACTGTGGCTTCACCACTTGGGTCCTTCCCCAAAAAACCTATCAACACAAGGGATTGGGTATCAAGAGTGTTATTACCTATGGGGTCTCCTATAAAAGTTATTCTACTGGTCCTCACATGTCAGGTGGCTGGCCTGTCCCATCCCCAAGAACCTATCTATTCCATTGATGCAGAGTAGTGGTCTTACCATTGGTTCTTGCTCCTTGCCATCCAACCTTAGTTTCTAAATTGTGATTGGTTAGAGCTGATCCCCCCCCCCACAGGCTTGGGACTTGATTGAGTTCTCAGCACACTGTGCACCTCTTCAAGGTGATGTGAATGATTATGTGTCTGTATTCTAACTCGTGTGTACCACCTTTGCCTATGAGAGGCGATCCTCACGTTTGCAACACTTGTTGTTGTCTGCATCTGTCTTGCTGGGATCGGCTCCCCTTTCTCACCGTGGATAACTGTCCATTGTCTCGTTTGGCTGTACCACGTATTTAGAGACCAAAAATTTGCAGCCACATTTATGAGGATTTATTCTGTTTCTCTGCAGCTGGTCCCTTCTCATCTGGAGATTGGAATGTCCTTGTATCACTGACCTTGGCTGTGGGCCTGTCTTGCATGTCTTACTGTCTGTGCAGCCTGAGTCAGCTCGGCATGTCTCATGTTCAGTTCCTAAACCTTATAATGCGGTTTCTACATTGTCCATTTTATGCTATGGTATATGTTAGTTACACTTGGTCCTATCAGGTTCCATATATATCCCTGTAGTCTCATAGTGTTATTCGCATTAAGCATCTGCAAGCTGGCTCAGGATCACTTGTGCTTTGCGGTTCTTGTTACTGCATTTGGCTAATGTAAAAATAATAAAATCAATTGCAATATGAATGTGTATCTGTCCTCTAGCTATAGAACTGTGCACTCATGTTCTTCATATATATGAGTGTGTGTTTGTGTGATGCATTGCAGGACTGCAAATGTGCTTCATGTCTAACACTGCTATGTTGTGGTGTCACTAATGACATCAGCATCATGGCTACTTGGTGCTCAGTCCAGGCTGTCCATATAGGCGTGTCTTTCCACGATCTTTAGCTCTTCTCTCACACATGTAAAGAATTGTATTGTATTCGGTCTGTAGTGCTGGCTGCGAGGATGCCTTTCAGTGCACTTGCCAATCATTGGTGCACTGGAATTTGTCTGAAAATAAGATGGGTGGCTGTGAGCATTTCTGGCCTTTCACCTGGTGGTGACTTTGGGGAGTTGGAGGGGTGTCTCAGAACCCCAAACCCCTCCTCAGCCATCCTCTGGTTGACTGTTGCCCACATCCCGATATGTTAAGCCTTTAGCTTTTGGTTGCCATATTTTCATAATTCCTCTGAGGTGTCCATAGTAATTCTCATGGTCGTCAAAAGTCCATTCCATATAACTACACACTCCTTTTGGGTTGCACCATACCCACTTTCCTTTGTAGTACTTCTTATCGAATAGATTGTCCAATGTCATCACTTCAAGTGGGAATATTTCACTGTTCACTATTTTCTCTCAGCTTGTCTCTTTCCTCCACTATTTTGTCTTTTGTGCTTCCTATTTTCACCTCCATCAGGACTTTCCTTCCGATAGTCTCCTCTGCTGTCCTTCGACACTGTGCTATGCAAATCTTCAGCATGCATAGTATCAATCCTTCCAATATTAGTGCTCCCAATATCACCTTCAGCTCATCTGATAGCCATGATGGCATATATGACCATAAGTATGCTATCCAGCTGTGGTCCTTTCAAGTCCCGTTGGCTTCTTCCTCGATTTTGGCATGCATCTGAGATAGCTGTGTTACTGCCTCTGTCAGTGTGCTGTTATCTTCATCATTGGCTGGTGTGAATGCGCAACATGAACTCCCAATTTTTGGGCAAACTCTTCCTTCCGTTGCTGTGAGCAGATCCAGAACATATCTATTCTGGAGCACCACCAACACTACTGCTCTGAGCTCTTCCTTTATCGTTGAACCCATTCACTATAGAGTTTCTCGTCATCATCACCTTCCACCGGGTAATCTTTAGCCACTTCTCATTTGTACATGTCTGCACAGATAGAATAAATGACGCAAAGAACATTTGCGTTCTGCTCAACAGCCTGGGTTCTGCTGGCGCTTCATCCAGAGCTGCTTCTGATTTTTCTGAGAAATAGTTGCTTCTTTTCACTCTACTTATTTTCGTCGGCTTTTCACCTTTACCTGTTTGTTCTTTCTCCACAGATCTTTACTTCCTTTTCTTAGTGTCCATCTTTGGGAAGCCATCAAGCTCTAGATCCTTCCGTGGCATGACCAATGAGGCCATATTGATGTGTACCAACAAGCAAGCTCCTCCCCAGTTGGGTGGCAGTTTCTTGTATGCCTTTGATCCGCATGCCCAGTAGTGATCCTTCAGTACTGCTGTGCCTGTCTTCATCGCTGCATGCTCTTCTATGCTTGGGCACCCTGTATTTTCTCCATCTTCCACCTCACCGTCATTTTGGTAACAGAGCGCTGGCATTTTCAAAAGTATTATAGGCATTGGTCCAGCTTCATTCTCCACCCACGAGAGCAATTTTGTACTCGCATTCCCACTGCTTCAGGCATTTATCATTCTCCTCCTGTACCTTGTTCACTGGTGATTCTGCTAGGGTCAACGTCTTGCTCCCCACCACTCCATCCTTCCACCCATCCTCTGTGTATACTTGACCATACCCAAGTATCTGCAGTCTTTCCCAGCACCCAGGCTCTCCTCCTGTCTCTTTCAGCTTTGTCCATGGGCAAGGCAATGGTTTCAGCGTTATAGTCTTTGTGTCCCCTGCCTGTGGTCCATTAGTTATATATTGTATTGCATCTTCTAACTGGCAATAATTGTTCATCATATCGAGGGTCTTTATGTAACTGTCCTCATACAGGAACGTCAGTTGAGACATCCATCTCAATGTTGCAGTTTTCCTTTGAAATTCTTGAGTTGTTACCATCGGCAGGTACATCAGGCATTGCGCTCTTGCTGCTGGTATTTCAGCTGTAATAAACTTTCTGGAGGCACTCATGGCTTAGGAGATTAATGAGCAGACATAACAACTCTCCCCGGTGGTTTCGTTACCTACTTTAGTCATGTGCTTGTACCACATGTTGTTAGACACTCGAGCAGTGTTGGTGATGGAGATTTACCCCTTTCATGTCTGTTTCGACACTGCAATTACCTCTCCTTACCGTGCTTGCAGTGTTCTCCTGTCCAACTGCTGGGATCGGGGTAATGTTGGTAGACGATACAGCGGTAGCGCTAGCAAAAAGTGATATTCTCCAAAATATAAATGCAAATACTCCACTTGGAATAAAGAGACACGACAATATAATCACATTTTTTATTATTTCACCCATCTTTACCTGTGCTGCTTGATCCTGGTGCAACTTAAAGAGATAGTTGCCTGCCTGAAATACGCGAAAATGAGCATTATTGTGTTGTCAGTTAATCCTTTAAGCCTTATTAATCAGGTAATCATTAATCGCAAATATGAACACATGTTCCCACACGTCTCTAACTCCTGTGTCTCTTAATATGATGAGAACAGAAGGGTTGCCTTGTCCGAGGTGTGGGTAGGCTTGAGCCAAATATTCTTCGAAAGTAAGATAATAAACTCTGGGTGATCATGCTTGGAAACGGCTGGGTATTCTTACATTGTGGACAAATTGGTTCAAGAAAGTATCAGGGTGATAGGCAGCGGGTAACATAAACAATCATCAATTATTGCACTCAGCTTTCTCGAAGAATGATGTAGATAATAAAATAATGAATTGACAGTGTATCCTCACTCTAAATGTATGAGTAGTTCGTTAGCTAGCTCTGCTGCCCTTCAGCGAGTAACCATAGGGTGTATTCCAATCGGCAGTGTAAGTTCAAAATCATCATTTTGCTCCTCTTGATGCTGATCGTTGGCCCTTTTGAACTTGTTGCCAGGAAGGGCCAATGCATGCTTGGGCTTGACATCCGAGATGTGGTTCCAGACTGTCTTCACCTCGAGCTTTACAGCTCTGTGTGCTACCTTCTCCACTGTGTAGGAACCAGAGAACCTGGGGGCGTCCCACCTCTGTTTGAATTTCCACAGCAAAACAGAGTCCCCAGCACTAAAATGTCTTTCTGGTTAAGAATCTTCAGATCCGCTGCCAATGTTGCTTTCTCCACTGTCTTCTGCGCTTCCACGGTGTCGCTGTATCTGGTGAGCTATAAAAGAGGCACTAACTAATCAAGGAAGTAATGTAGTCCTACATTTCCTGACCTAACACAGCTGCACTACTCTCTGCATCCTTCAATGCCCATGTGGGAGGAGCCAGTGGAATTTGCATGCATTGTCCTGTCACCACCTCATGGGGCGTTAAATGGTGGTGGGACCAAGGCTTATTGCGCAGTGCAAACAGTGCAAGGGTTAGGGCATGGAGTCAATTCTTCTTTGTGCTCTGCTTGGTCTTAGATATTACTTCCTTCAACAGGCCATTCAGGCGTTTACACATTCCATTTGCTTGAGGATGATAAACACAAGAGAACTTATGTTGAATGCCCAGCAACGTAGTTATGTGCTTGAACATCTCATTGGCGAAGTGAGGGCTGTTGTCAGACCGCAGGACCTCACACATGCCCCATCTTGGGAATACTTCCTGGACCAAGAACATTGCTGCCCTGAGATCACCCAGATGTGAACAGCGACCTGCCCCATTCCATCTAGAAAATGTGCACACAATCACTATTGTTTAGCGGTATCCTTGACACACTTGGATCATGTCAACATAATTGAGATGTAGATGCTGAAACGGGCCAGCTGTCAGAGGTGTGGCTCCTCTCACAACTCTCAATGTATGTCCAGCTCGGAACTGCTTACATGTCAAACAATTGCTTACAAATTCAGCCACCAGTTCCGCCAAGTTAGGACAGAACCATGTTTCTCCAATATGGGTAGCAATGACCTCCTTCCCTGTGTGCTTTGAAAAGTGTAACTGTGTCAGTGCAGTGTTCAATAATGCTAGTCGCATTACCACTTTCCCTGTGTTGTTCTACCATCATATGGTGTCTGTCAGAGATACTGTACATCCCCTCCTTGTCCACAATTCTTTCTGTTCCCTGGGTGCAGCTCCCTGCAACTCTATTATCTGTGTCTCTGGCAAAGCATTGTACCCTTCCTTCAGTACCATGTTCCTTGCATAGTCTTGGGCATGTGATGCTGCCACCTTTTATAGTAGCTCTCCAAAATATGCTGTGCATTTTGCTTCCAAGTCTGCTGCTTTGTTTCCCCTTGAGATAGGATCTTCCCATTGTGTGTGTGCCTGGCACTTCACTATAGCTATCTGCATGGGATACTGTATAACTTCAATCAGTTTGCCCAATAAAAGTGCATGCTGTACAGGTGTCCCATCTGCTCTTCTGAAGCCTCTCCTCAACTATCGTACTATTCCTGATTGTACTGTTGACTTCAAGGACGCAAAGTCTGAGTACACTGTTACTTCCTTTCTTCTGCTATGCTCCAATGCTAGTATTAGGGCCACTAATTCTGCTGCTTGAGCTGAATAAATTGATGGCAATCGTGGACTGGCTACCACCTCACGGGTTCCATCTTCCCTCAAGCTCACCACTGCAGTTCCTGTATGTTTGACCCCATCTGTCTTGTCAACTGTCGATGACCAGTCAAAGTACAGCACGTCTTCCTCCCTCAAGTGCATCCTCATGTACTGTGCCAAGTGTCAATGAATTCCTGTATGTTTTGTGTGCAATCGTATGCATATATACTTCTTGTAAAATGTCTGCTAGAAAAATCTGCACCTTGATAGATAGGTTTGATAGTAACTTCATACCCTGATGCTCTCTGTGTTGTTAGTGTGCTCTTTGGCTTCTGCAGTATCGCAAAAGGGCGTGTTCCACATAAAGAGTGGTATCACACCCCATGGTAATCCCTGCTGATTTCTCCACCGTGGATGCAGCAGCAGCAAAAGCTTGTTCCCACTGGTAGTGTCCTCTCATTACTGGGTCAAGTGTTCCACTGTAGTAGGCTATGGGTTTATGGCGCAAACTTGTCTTCTGCGTTAGTACTGCCTTCATCACTATGCCATCAGTGTGTGAGAAAAGGAAAAAATCCTTTTTGTAGTCTGGGATTCCTAACACTGGAGCTGTGCAAATTGCTTCTTTCAGTTCATCGATTGCCTCAGTCATTTCTGTCGTCCAGTTCATTGTCTTGTGTCCCTTTTGTGCTTCCTTCAGAGCGCGCAGTAAAGGCCTTGTGTATGTACTGTAATCAAAAACCCATGCTCTGCAATAGTTACATAACCCCAAGAATTGCTGCATCTCCTTCACTGTCCTGGGTTTGGCTGTCTTGCATATTGTCTCCGCCCTTTTGCTGTCCATTGTACAGTGCTGCCTTCTGGCAGTACTGCAGTTTGGCCTTGTCCACCCTGTATCCTTTGTCAGCTTACATTGTCAGCATATGCACAGAGTCATTTCTACACTTATCTTCTGGTTCTTCAATTAAATATGTCATGTATGTACTGCAGGACCGTCCTCTCCATCTGTATGTTGCCTAGGTCCATCTGGAGGACCCTATTGAATATGGAGGGTGACCCGCAGTACTCTTGAGGAAGTCTTGTATGTTTCCACTTCCGGTTTCTGTACATAAAGGAAGTCAGGTCTTGTGAGTGTGGGTGTCATGGTACTAAGAGAAATGCATTCTTCAAGTCTATGACAGTGAAGCAGGCAGCTTCTGCCAGAATGCTGCACAAAATCGTCGCTGGATTTGGACCAGAGGATACTCTGCTTCTACAATGTGATTAAGAGGGCATATGTCCTTAATAAAAAATCAAAAGTGTGATTGTGGTGTTTTATCTGGGTACATCGCTGTGTTGCATGGTGATTCTGATGGCACTAAAATGCCTCGCCCCACTAGTGCTGCAATTGGTTCATAAATGCCCTCATCTGCTTCTTTTGAAAGTGGATACTGTTTGACTCTGGTTAATATTGCTCCTGGTTTCAGCTTTATTTTCACTCCCCCTATTCATTTCAGCAGCCCCACATCATAGGGACTTGTGGTCCATACGATGCTGGGGACCTTGGCCAGATCCTCCTCACAGAAGGATGGTGGTGCTTCTAGCACCATTGCCATCCTCTGTGGTACCTCTCTGTAGTGTATTCTCAACCAATAACTCACACTCAACTCGAACACCATCTCGGCCTCTGACCTTTCATCCCTGAATAGATCTTCATCTGTCACTGTAGTCAGCCTGTACCCTTCTGCCACCGCAATCACTGCTCGCCATGGCAGTCCTGTGTCATCCATCCCACAAACTGCTATCCACTCATCTCTCACCACCATTGCCTCTAGTTCTGTTGGAACTATTGTCCCTTCTGCCTCATCAATTGGTATCTCTGGTCTGAGCAGATTGTCATTTTGGACACACCACATCTTCCTTGCAATCCCTGGGAGCCATGCCATGTCAATCTCAGTCCCACACTGGAACAGCTCTTCGTCCACTGGCACCCCCTCTGTACCTTCCACCCACAATAGGCTTGAATGATCTCTCTTACATTGAGCATGTGTATTCTTGGCATGGAGCACACTATCCCTGTGAATGAAATTGGCATGTTTAGTCTGCTCATAATGTCTGGTCCCAATATATTTAAAGTTGTCTGTCAAGAGTAAAGTAATGGCAGAGATAAGTTGTGTTCCCCTATTAAAAGAGAAATATTGTCTGTGAAAGGAACCACTTCCCGAGCCCCAGAGAATCCTTGAGTATTCATGGCATCACCTGCCAATCTAAATGCTCCCTCTCTAATGCAGGACCTAGTTGCCGCTGTGTCTACAAGAAAGGAAAACGTTTTGTCACCTATCGCCACCCCTTTGCGAGGTTCCTCCGCAGGGTTGGGTGTAATCGACAGGATGGAACACATCAAGTCCGTCTGTGGGGTGTCCTATTGAGGGTATAAGGACATCCCATTCCCTGAAAGGGGGTTGTTCCCCACCATAGAGAACCCTCCAAGTTTTCTAATGGGTACAGTTGCCATGGAGTCCACTGGGCTGTCGTTCTGCTGCATGCTTTCTTGTATCTGTGGCAACTGCTGTGTGCTTCCTCGAATCTGTGGTGCTTGTAAATACTGTGGTATAGGTGCTTGCATCTGTGGTATGGGTGCTTGCATCTGTGGTGCCTGCTGGTGTGAGCTCTGTATCTGTCCTTGCTGTTGTTGGTGTTTGTCTTGCGGGTAATAGTCACACTGGTCTCCCTAATATATGCCTTCTGGTACTGTGCTCCCCAATTCTGCTGCAACCCCCTGCTTCTACAAGCTCTCAAAATGTGTCCTATCTGCCCGCACATCGAACACTGTGGTGAGTCCCTCCCTTGCCCTGGGAAGACCCCTGTATAGGCCCATGGGCCCTGCCATGCCTGCAGCCCATATCCCCGTAATGCCACTTAGAAACTCCTTTATTTTGCGATGTATCTGTGGTCTGTACCCACGTCCGCTCGATGGACCTCTCTCCCTCAAAACCCTTGCTGCATGTTTCCCCGCCCCATGAATCCTCCCCCGTGGGCGGCTTTCTGTAATGCCACTGCTGTGCTCCCTGTGTAATTGCGCTTATTAGCATTGCCCCTTCTATGGCGTACTTCGATCATTTTTACTGCCTTTCGTGTGCATTTTTCTTTAGCTTTTCTTAAAATAGCCTACAATGATGAATGATTGTAAGCTGTATTTCTGGCCAAAATGTTTGCTTCCATGCCTACCAGCTTCCTTAACTGTTTCTGAGTGGGCTCTGGTAATCCCAGGCATAATATGTGGTAAAATACTGCTACTGTTTTGTCTCACGGTTCTCGAATTTCAAGGCGCCAATGCTCTTGGATTGCCTGAATGTAGTGTAAGGGGTCTTCATCTATCTCCATTTTGCGAGACATATTTGCATCGATGTCTGACGTGTCTGGGTATTGTGTCCTTAAGGCTTGGCCTGGAGCAGCCCTGCAATTCGCAATGGTGAACCGTTGTGCGCCGTGTTCTGTGTTGCCACTCCGGGGAACCCCGCCCTTTTCCATACATCATCATCAGCTTCCACAAGGATCACCACTAAAAGGACTTTTACGTCCCCCACTGCTATCCTCTGGCCCGCTGTCATCCTTTCCATCTCATACATTCATTTCCGAGCCCCCGCTGACAACGATGGTAACCTACATCTCACGTTCTCCTTGTCGATGTGCTTCCACAGTATATACTGAGGTTGCCCCCCTGCCTTTTCCAGTAAGGGCATCTGTGTAAACCCTGGCTCCCCATTCGCACTTCTAGTCAGTGTGACCTGTCTGTCTGTGTCAGTGTACACGTCTATTTGTTCTGAGGTGGGCACTCAAACTCTATCATCTAGTTCCTCCATTAGCCTTTCTCTTGAGCATAATATAGCTATCTCCTCCTTCCTTCGTTCTGGGAGGTCTCTGAGCTTCTGTACGTATGGTACTAGGTCATCAATGTTACATAGCTCGTCTACTGATCGGGGTGTGCACTCTTCCTTGCCTCCTCCTGTTCCCCCTGTGCCAGTCCCACTCCCCCATGTCACCCTTTTGTCTGTCCCTATCCCCATCGATAAAGGCCCTTATTGCTTGCTCTGCCTCGTTGCGTGAACGTTCCCTTGCCAATCTCTTCACCTGCAACTTACTTTGAGCCCTCTCTATCAACTTGCATTTTTCCTGCTCTGCTACCTCCCTCTGTCTCTCGATCTCTCCTACTTCTCTTATCTTCCTGTCCTGCAGATCCCTCTCCTCTCTCTTTCTCTCTACAATCCCTTTCTATCCTCTCTTCTCATTCTCTTGCACTTGCTCCTTTCTTCCTCTCTTCTCCTCTCCCTGTCCTCTCTCTCGAACTTCTCGTCTCTTTCCTTCTCCTTTCTGTCTGTTTCCTCCATTATCTCAGCCCAATCTGAAGCTTTTAATGGCTCCCCCTCAAGCCTGCCATTGCCTTAGCTGCCCCCTCTCCCTCCGTCTTCCCTTCCAACTTCAGGAGGATCTGTCCCCCTTTCCACTCGTTCATGGCTATGCTCCCCAGCCCCTCCTTCACATCCTTCTGCGCCTCGCCGCTTGCTCCTTGCCCAGTAGTAAGTTGCCCTGCACCTCTCTGCTCCTCTTCCCTGGTATATGGTGGTGGTTTATATGTTTGAATACCCCTCCGCTGCTCTTAATTCTTGTATTGGGTACATCCCCTGCTCATCGGCTGTGCCATTGGAGACCACGCTCGGAGGGACGTGTGGGGGCGCGGAGTGTAGGTCCATGGGCCCCTGCACCTCATGCTGACTCAGCATCCACTGACACCTCGCTGTGTCCCCCTCGCCCTCTTGAAACATCCACCAGAGCTCGAATATAACCATTGCGGCTTGCTAGCTTCTTCCCCTTATAGGGACCCTGCATATACATCTGTAGTGATTGCTGCACATCTTTAGTTAACTTCCCCTCAGTGCCCTTAGACCATTATTTGCTATATGTGCAGATCTTTTCCTTGTAGGGTGAGAGTGTCTTGCAATGGTGCTGTAGTTGAATGTCACCCCCGCACTTCCCTTGATACATTGCTCTTGCGTTTACCTGACCTCGAATTGATGCTTTCGATAGTCTGCTGTTAAGGAAGGAACACAAGATAATCACAATGTTGTTAAGTTACTACAAGCCCTTCTCACTCCACATCATGTCTGGCGTGCTCCGTGCACCACCCTACCTCATAATCACTGCCTCCTCAGGCACGCCCACAATCATGCGCATGCGCCTTCCACGCACTGCCACTTGTTCACCTTGTCTGCCAACCTCAATTTTTCCAATGATAGCTCCTCACCACTTTGTGCTCTTTGTGTCCTATGCACAAACCTACAGGTGATGTCACCTATTCACTAACCACATAGCGCTTAAAAGTCAAAGAACGCGCACACAATGTTATGGCCCGTTACCCCAAAATACACAAAGCCCGAACACAAACCCCACAGCTGTCTTCCTGCCTCCTGGCAAAGTATACCACTATTCTCTTGTGTTCGATTTGAACCTGCTGCGATGCTTAGCAAATAATACGCCTCCTCTCGAGACGTAACCAGTCGAATCACCTTGCGCAATCTCGGTCAGTTCCCTTGCTAAACCTTATGGCGATATTGTCATCTTTGACCTGAGCTAAAATGCACAACCCACAGGAAATCGCTATATACATACTTCTGTCATCCGTGCTTTCGAGTCAATAGTCTAGGTTGTTCACCAGAACCATTTACCTCTCCACTTGAATGAGCCCTAACCACAAATACTGATGTCTACCTCTGCTCCTGTCCCTACCTAGTTTACTGATGCTAAACAATACTTTGTCAATACTCAGCAGTACTCAACAATACTTTGCAATACTCAACACCCTCCCTCACACCCACAGTTCCCGTCTGACTGCGTCAATACTTAGACTCTGTGGTCTGATGGCACTGCTCGGCTGCCACGTCCTCCAAAGCTGCCACTTCCCCCTCCTGGTCTGCTTGGACGCCTAGCTGACTTCGGGCAGGTTATTCTCCGAGCTGGCTCCTGACGGCCTTTCCCCATCTTTCTCAAAATATGTGAGGGTCCTACAGCCTCTCAGATTCTGCCGCAGAGGAGGCGGCTTTGTGCTGTGCTGGTGCAGCCAACCATCAGCTCTGCTACCAACTTGTTGAGGGGGACACCCAGGTATGCCAGAGTGATGCTGGAGTCTGCAGACTTCAAGGGTCCAACACCCTCCCAGTATAAACAGAGGACACTGTCAACGGCAAGTACAAACTGCAGTTTATTGCAAATAAAAACAACAGGGATCAATACGAGAAAACAGGAAGTCTCAGGTACATCTTGATGTTCTATGGCATGCAGGCTGGTTCTCTGTGACTCTGGCATCATCACTTGGGCCCTTGCCCAAAAAAAATATCAACACGAGGGATTGGGTATCGAGAGTGTTATTATCTATGGGTAGGACCAGTAGAAGTTATTATACTGGTACTCACATGCCAGGTGGCTGGCCTTTCCCATCCCCAAGAACCTATCTATTACATTGTTGCAGAGTAGTGGGTTTAACAATCGGTCTGCCCCTTGCCATCTACCCCAGGGTTTCTAAACTGTGAATGGTTAGAGCTGATCCCTCCAGGCTGGGACTCAATTAAGTTATCAGCTCGCTGTGCACCTCTTTAAGGTGATGTGAATGATTATGTGTGTGTATTGTAACTTGTGTGTGCTAACTTTGCCTATTAGAAATGCTCCTCACGTTTGCAACCCTTGTTGCTGTCTGCATCTGTCTTGCTGGGATCGGCTCCCCTTTCTCACTGTGGATCACTGTCCATTGTCTAGTCTGGCTGTACCACATGTTTAGACACCACAAATTTGAGCTCTGCCACTCACATTAATGAAGATTTATTTGGTTTCTCTGCAGCTGGTCCCCTTGTCGTCTGGAGATTGGAATGTCCTTGTATTTCTGACCATGGCTGTGGGCCTGTCTTGCATGTCTTACTCTCTGTGCAGCCTGAGTCAGCTTGGCTCGTCTCATGTTCAGTGGCTTGAGGCCTGCTGTGACTTTCCTAAACCTTATAAAGCGGTTTCTACATCGTCCATATTATGCTATCTTCTCTATATGTTAGTTGCACTTGGTCCTATCATGTTCCATTTATATCCCTGCAGTCCCATAGGGTTATTCGCATTAAGCATCTGCAAGCTTGCTCAGGATCTCTTGTGCTTTGCGGTTCTGGTTACTGCATTTGGCTAATGTAAAAATAATAAAATCAATGGCAGTATGTGTATGTGTATCTGTCCTCTAGCTATAGAACTGTGCACTCATGTTCTTCATATATATGAGTGTGTGTTTGTTTGATGCAGTGCAGGACTGCAAATGTGCTTCATGTCTAACACTGCAACATTGTGGTATCACTAATGACATCAGCATCTTGGCTTCTTGGTGCTCAGTCGAGGCTGTCCATATAGGCATGTCTTTCCACGATCTCTGGCTCTTCTCTCACACATGTAAAGAATTGCATTGTATTCTGTCTGTAGTGCTGGCTGCGAGCATACCTTTCAGTGTACTTGCCAATCATTGGTGCACTTGGAATTCGTCTGAAAATAAGATGGGTGGCTCTGAGCATTTCTGGCCTTTCACCTCGTGGTGAATTTGGGGAGTTGGAGGGGTGGTCTCAGGACCCCAAACCCCTCCTCAGCCCCCCTCTGGTTGACCTGTTGACCACATCCCGATATGTTAAGCCTTTAGCTCTTGGTTGCCATATTTTCATAATTCGTCCGAGGTGTCCATAGTAATTCTCATGGTCATCAAAAGTCCATTCCATATAACTACACATTCCTTCTGTGTTGCACCATACCCACTTTGCTTTGTAATACTTCTTATCGAATGGATGGTCCAATTTCATCGCTTCAAGTGGTAATATTTCACTGTTCACTATTTTCTCTCAGCTTGTCTCTTTCCTCCACTATTTTGTCTTTTGTGCCTCCTATTTTTACCTCCATCACGACTTTCCTTCCGATAGTCTTCTCTGCTGTCCTTCGGCACTGTTCTATGCAAATCTTCAGCACGCATAGTGTCAATCCTTCCAATATTAGTGCTCCCAATATCACCTTCAGCCCATCTGATAGCCATGATGGCATCTATAACCATAAGTATGCTATCCAGCTGTGGTCCTTTCAAGTCCCCTTGGCTTCTTCCTCCATTTTGGCATGCATCTGAGATAGCTGTGTTCCTGCCTCCGTCAGTGTGCTGTTATTCTCATCATTGGCTGATGTGAATGTGCAACATGAACTCCCAATTTTTGAGCAAACTCCTCCTTCCATTGCTGTGAGCAGATCCAGAACATATCTATTCTAGAGCGCCACCAACACTACTGCTCTGAGCTCTTCCTTTATCGTTGAACCCATACACTATAGAGTTTCTCGTCATCATCACCTTCTGTCAATCTGGAAAAATGAATACCCTTCATTTGAATGATAGACGTAACTTGATGGCCGTGGGCCAACCGTCTTATGCACCGAATTATAGAAATATAAACTGCTATGCTTGACCAACGAGCGGCCATTTTAAATGTAGCAAGAATCGCCATTTTGCTTGTTAACCATTGCTCATTGCTTTCTGTCTAAAAACTGCTTTGCAGCTTGCAATTCTTGCGGATTCTGCTTACTCTGCTCAACTGTTAAAACTGTTAACATTGTTGTCTGAATATGAAAGGACAAGCTCGCGGGACTGAAGAGTTTGTTGAAACTCCTCATGAATAGCCCAGAGAGGAATGCCCACGCTCCCTCTCTGTAGCCTTGGGAGAGAGCTGCAGGGCATTTAATCAATTCACAGCTGCCAGCCAGTCTCGTACGATGGTAGAATATGTTAGAATAAAACAGCTAAAGGCTTGAATTATGCTCTTCCTACGGCCCCCCTTCGCAAAACCCTTTAGAACGTGTCGGCTCCCAGGACACGACTAGTACCTCATAGATAGCAAAGCTTGGAATGTGGCTCTTCCCCCGTGTGCAGCTTGCTTCCAAGAACAGAACCACTGTGTTCTGTTCAACAATTAAAAGAAGCCTCCGCACTTTCTAATTGCACATTGTTACTAGAATAGACATCGAAAGTGTCATAATCGTCATACTCGTCGGATATGTCCATCGTCATCCCGAGTTCAAAGGAACTTAATAAAGAGGGGTGTTAAACATGACATTGCTGATTGTATGATATGCATTTTGTATATATGTAACTGATGTACGTAATTCGCTCTCTTGCGTCCCTCGAGGTCTAGGATACTCACGTTGCGGGGCATGAGATCAGAATTTTTTGCTTGCAATAAACCCTAGCATTGGGAATTTGAACCTCGTGTCTGGCGCATCTTTTCGTGTATGGTTATTGCCTTGTTTCCATAGCACGATGGACCTCTAGGGGCCCCTTACAAGATGGCGCCCGAATAGGGACCCTCCCCCACTTGCCGCATCATATACGTTGTAACGGAGTAAATGAGGAAGAACGGCGAGGACGGGACGGTCGAGCCGGGATCAAGAAGTGTATGGGGCGCCCTGTAGAAGTGAGGAGAGATTCCTTCCGCAGATCTGCACACATCTGATCCCTGATCGACGTACCGGGCCAGAGGGCAAAGGAGGCGAGGGTCCCGAGACAAGGCAGAAGCCAGAGAAGCGCAGACACGACGTTGGGAGAGGTTGCGTTAGAACAGGTGACTTGTTTTATCAGGTGAGTCATTCCCCGATTCAAAGAGAAACCTGATTTTTGGTAGAGTGTTGATTTTGCAAATTCAAACGTCCAGGTAAAAGTTAGCTAACCAAAGGGGAAGGTTAAATAAACATGCCTGGAGTACTGTCCACTTTAGCGGGGCTTTTCAGCTGCGGTAGACAGTCCTTGGAATATGGCCAAAGTGCACCGCCTGGGGGAACGCCGGCTTATGATATGTATGCAAAATATGGTGTGGGTGCGATAATATTTTGTGAAATTTGGCATAGGCAAACTAGAAAGCAACCCGACCATCAGTGGCCGATTAATGGTAGTTTTGAGATTGGGAGGATAGATAACCTAGAAAGGGTGCTAATTAGAAAGAAAGCGCGACCTGCAGCTTTTGAGACTGTCAAAGATTGGAGGAGGGAAGCAATGCTCCGACTTAGGAGTAGAGAGAAGCATGCGCGTAGGCACAAAACGAAGCTTGAGGTAGCAGAAGAGAAGGAAGAGGAGGAGTGGATGGCAAATCTAAGACGGGAAGGGAGACGTGACCAGATGAACATAGAAAGAATATACCCGCAGCGGGAACTACACATAGCAGACGAATTAATGGAACATTTGTTAACTAACACGGGTCGAGGCCCAAAACCAGAATCGAAACCAAACACGCCAGCAGTGACTGCGCAGGCCCAACCAGTAGCTCTCATACCCCCTCCCGTAGCCCAAGCACTTCCCCTCACGCAAGCTTTAACCCAAGCCCCACCCACAGCGCGAGCACTCCCACAAGTGCAGACCGCGGACACACAATTTCCCAGCATCCAGGAAGGCCCTTCACAGATGCCCCCTGTGTCACTTGTCCCATCCGCACCTCCCGCTCCAGAGACAGATTCAGCACCATCCGCCCCTCCCGAAGTCGAAATTGAGACCGGGGAGGCGAGAGGCGGGGCTGAAGGAACAGGATTTGGACGGGTAACTCGAAGCGCGATCAGCAAAGAAAGAAAGATTGAATTACGGCAAGAGGCAGAAATGTACATAGAAGGAAATGATGAGACAGCAGCATTGGCTTCATTGTATGGGTACCGAAGAAGCAACGAGAGACAGGTAGTGTTGGAATGCATGGGGAAATTTTTGGTGGGAGAATGGAAAAAGTTACTTGACAAATTACCACCACGATTGTTAGATTTGAACCAATTAGCATGTTGTAGAATAAAAGATGAAAAAGTGAAGGAACATGTGATAGACTTTTTGATCTTAAAAATGAGTTGGATGATGAATATGCCGAAATGTTTGCTGCACCTAGGTACAGGGGTTGGGATATTAGAAGAGAGGGGAGAGGGACGGTAGAATCACACATAGAGCGGAGACATTCAACGTCATCTGTACAGAAGGGCGAGAAGTTGAAAGTATGTATACGAGAAGCGGTAAAATGGGTATCAAATCCTAGTATTCCAACAATGGTTATACATGATATATTTGACGAATATTCCATGCCAATGAAAAGAAAAGCACTGCAATCGATGGGTCAACATTTGATGGAGAAGGATATAAAAAATAATAAGGCCAGCCCACCTGAGATACTAGCGGTATACAGGAGAGCATTCGAGCAAAGTACAGGAGAAACGGGCTTATCACTGGACTTAGGAATACTATTGAACCTTATAGAAGGGGGAGGGATCGTGAGTGGGGCATTTCCAATGAGAGAGGTCCCGCCCACGTTTGTACCAAAAGTAGAGATCCCTGCGACGGGTACAGTAGGAGCGCAGGTAACACCAGCCCATTTCACCGCTCAGTATGTGCATGTCCCCTTTTCCAGGCAAGAGGTGAATACTATAAAACAGACGATTCCCGATATAAGAAAGAATCCAGCAGGTTTCTACAAGGAAGTAGAGTGAACCCTGAGATCAGCAGTGCTTACTATGAGCGATATAGATTTGATTTTCCCAGTCATTTTGCTAGCAGATATATGGAAACAGATGAGGATGGTAGATGACGTGGGGGCTTTTGGCGCCACATGGGCGGAGTTACTATTGGAGGACAAAAATAGGAAAGTAGGGGAAAATCCGGGAATCCGCATGGCAGACCTACCAGAACGGATAATGCAGAGATTGAGGGAAATAATTCCAGAAAAAAGGATTCAGTGGGACAAATTAACTACATGTGTACAGGGCAAGGATGAGCCAGTAACGGATTATTTCAATAGATATGAAGGAGTATTCATAGACTTCAGTGGGCAGGATGTGAGCACAGAGTCGTGGAAAAGGCTATTTGTTGATAAATATGTGAGGGGACTAATATCACCAATTCAAGATATGTTAATGACGTCGGAAAGTTCCTGGGCAGCAAAACCGGTGAGTGAGATATTACACATAGCCCAGTATTACGAGAAGAGGGTAAATGTGGCGAAAGAAAGAGAGGTGAAGGATAGAGTAAATTTAAAAACAAGTGTGTTACTGCAGCAGGTCATTGGATACAATAGAGGTAGAAGAAGCGCACAAGGCAGAGGAAATTTGAATAATATGCATGGGGTGTCATTGGGATTAAATCAATGTGCGTATTGTAAGGAGGAAGGACACTGGCGAGCGCAATGCCCGCACCTACAGAATAGAGGTGGGTTTGGTCAGAGAAGGCCTCATAGAGGACATCAGGGGTCATACTGCCCAAGCAGAAATAACATGTAGCAGCAGGTGGGATATTTCAATGGAGGTACTCAAACCCAATCCTATGGTCAAAACCAAGCGCAACAGAACCAGGCATTGAACCAAAGTGTTTCGAACCAAAATCAGGGCGGGCAGGGCCAACAAAGAAATGATCAGAGAGGAGGACATTGAGAGGGAAATGGGAATATTTCTGATACACAACCAAACACGTATTATAGCAGTAGCGGTGACTACACATCAGACGATGTGTTCTTTTCGTGAAAGGACAGCCCACGGCAGGGGTCGGAACCAGTGTCTATTCCCGTGAATCAGAGAGGACCCTACGTAGAAATGAGAGTCGGGAATAAGGAGCACCGTTTCCTTGTAGATACAGGGGCACAGAAGTGCTCGATAGACCACCACTTGGTTCTGGAGATACCACTGTCGGGGCAGAAGAATGTTTCTGTAGGGTTCGCAGGTGCACCAGTAATTAACCCCAAGTCCGAAGCTGTCCCAGTTACAATAGGACCATTTACGGAACAGTGTCCATTTCTTTTGACAGAAAATTGTGGAGAGAACTTGCTAGGATTAAATTTGTTGAGAAAATTGGGGGCAGTCATACATTGTAAGGCAGACGGGGTGTTCCTCACGATGTGGCCTCACGATGCACCGGTGACGGAATTTATGTCAAAAGAGTTGCCAGAAGAGCTAAGTAGAGTACCAACCTGTCTGTGGGCAATGCATGATAACGATGTAGGATGCTTGAAAATAGAGCCAGCAAAAATAACTTTGAAAGAAGGTGTCACACTACCACGAATTCCCCAGTATAAAATTTCTGTTGAAGGTGAGAAGGGATTGAAAAGCATTGTTACTGACCTGGTGAGATTGGGAGTGGTTGAGGAAATTGCAGGTAGCACGTGCAACAGCCCGATTCTTCCAGTTTACAAGAAAGGAGGCAATGAGGTAGCCTATCGTTTCATAATTGATCTGCGCGCATTAAAAAAAGTGGTAGACCCACAATTCCCTTTGATCCCAGATGTCACAACAATACTGACAATGATACCGGCCACTGCAGAATACTTTAGTGTAGTTGATTTGAAGAACGCATTCTTTAGCATTCCAGTGGATAAAAGCAGTAGATATCTGTTTGCGTTCACTCTAGGAGGTCGATCATTCACATTCACACGCATTCCACAAGGATACACGGAAAGCCTGAGCATTTACAGCAGAGCGCTAAAAGAACAGCTAGACATGCTAGAATTACCCAAAGGTTGCGTAATCTTGCAGTAGATAGATGACTTGTTATTAGCTGCTGACACGAAAGAGATCTGTAAAGAAAGTACTATATTACTATTGACACACTTAGCGACCCATGGTCATAAGGCAAGTTTGAAGAAATTCCAGTATAATCAGAAGGAGGTGTCTTATTTGGGTTACCTACTTTCGAAAGAAGGGAGAAGATTAACACCAGAATGCATAGAAAGTATTTCTAGTATGCCTATTCCAAAAACTCAAAAAGGAGTGAGAGCTGTAATAGACATGGCCTCTTATTGTCAGCAGTGGATCAGTAATTTTGCGTTGATTGTGAAGCCGATGATAAAGTTGACTAAAAAGGATGCAGAGATGCCTTTACAGTGGGATGAGGAATGTCAGAAAGCATTTGAACAATTGAAAGCTGCATTGTGTGCTGCGCCAGTTTTAGGCACTCCTAACTATAAAAAGATCTTTAGAATATTTGTGAGTGAGAGTGAAGGATGTGCATTGGCGGTTTTGACACAGGAACAAGGTGGAAGAAATAGGCCGTGTGGCTATTTTTCTCGCGCGTTGGACCCTGTAGCGCGCACTACCACGATGTTGTGATCTGTCGCAGCGGCTGCTGCGTCAGTGAAACAAACGGAAGGAATGGTATTGGGGCACACTTTAATTCTGATGGTGCCACATGCTATAGACGTTCTATTAAATAGGACACAGACGCAACACCTCACCTCAGCTAGAATGACAAGATATAAGCTCATCTTGTTTGCACCCCACATCCAAATTATGAGGTGTAGCGCATTGAATCCTGCAGAATTAATGCCACTGCCCATAGCAGAAATTGGTGACAACGAATCACCACCCCATGATTGTTTAATGATCACTGAAGAAGAAACAAAGGGAAGGATTGATTTGAGCGATATCCCACAGAAAGAGCCAGATGGGGAGTTATTTTGTGATGGCTCTTGTTTTAAATTACCTGATGGCACATCAACAGCCGCATATGCAATTACTACCCTAAAGAGTGTTGTAGAAAGCAGAAGAATCCCCTACAATTCGGCGCAAGCCGCAGAAATAATAGCACTGACCCGAGCCTGTGAACTCTCTGAGAATTTGAACGTGAATATTTATACTGACAGCCAGTACGTCTTCGGCGTGGTTCACAACTTCGGCCGACTTTGGGCTGAGAGGGGTTTCTTGACATCACATGGGGCCAGGATTCAGCATGGCCCTTTGATTGTGCGATTGTTGTCTGCACTCACGTTTCCAAAGCGCCTAGCTATAGTGAAGTGCGAGGCGCATAAGAAAGTAACATGTAGAGTGGGAGAGGGAAACGCATTTGCAGACAGGATGGCGAAGCAAACAGCCACAGATTTGGGGAATAAAATGATGACAGTACAGACTGAGGAAGTACCTTGTATGATAGAGAATGGAGTTGCCACAGTCAAAGAAATGCAGGCTGAGGCCACGACCGAAGAGATTCAGGGGTGGGCTGAGGGCTCTGCTGAGTTAGATTTGGAAGGATGGTGGGTGGACAAGGAAACAAAGAACTGGATGTTGCCAAATTGTTACGTGATTGCAATGGTTATAATGGCGCATAGCCCTACCCACATTTGCGCGAAGAAGATGGTACAGCATTTATCCACAGTATGGAAGAATGAGCACATAAAAAAGAATGCAGAAAGACTAGTGCAGAATTGTATTACGTGCCTGCAACACAATGTAGGGAAGGGAACCGTGACTCCAGCAGGTAGTTTCGGCCCACCCTCTATGCCATTTGAGGTGGTCCATTTTGATTTCATAGAAATGGAAAGGTGCCAGAACTACAAACATGTGTTTGTTAAAAGAGTATTTCTCCCGGTTTGGGTTGCCCCGTGTCCTGTGGTCAGACAACGGCACCCACTTTGTGGGCGCAGTAGTGCTACATATCTGTGCAGGTCTGCAAATAGAGAAGAGATTCCAGGCATCCGAGTTCTGCCGGGCTTGTGGAGAGACATAACGGAATCTTGAAGTCAAAGATAGCAAAAATCTGCGCTGGGAGCAAGTTGAGTTGGGTGGATGCATTACCCCTAGCGCTGTTGTGTATGCGCATGTCTGTGCAGGCTAAGACTGGGCTCTCCCCCTATGAGATTATAATGGGGAGACCAGCAAATGTATGGTGCACACCACAGCCCAAAAGATTATGTGAGGTCGAGAATCCTATGTTAAGCACCTACTGTGGGCTTTTAATACAGAAGTTGCGTTTGATTCATCAGCAGGTCCAGGAGGCGTTACCAGTGCGATATACCGGACTGGGGCACTCGCTGGAGCCTGGAAGCTGGGTCTTGATTAAAAACTTAGAACGGAAGACAGCATTAGCACCCAGGTGGCGCGGCCCCTACCAAGTACTGTTGGCGACGCAAACGGCCATCCGAGTAGACGGACGGAAGGCATGGATCCATGCAACACATGCAAAAAGATTCCCAGGACTGCTGACAACTTCCGACGACCAGAGAAAGGAAACGGTCTCGGAAACGAAAGAAACTGTTGCCAGTCCAATGCCACAGCATCAGCCTGAGCGAGAAGTGAAAGTTGAAACAAAGCGCAAGCGAGAAGTGAAACTCGAAACAGAGCCTGAGGAGGCTGCCAGCAAGGGGAAAGGGCGAAAAGTGCCCCAACGGTGCTCAACAGAAACAACATTGCTGCCGAGCGACACAAACCCTGCATGGCAAACACGAGCAGAAACAACGCGTGTACCCCTTTGGCGCCCACCAGTTTCTGCAAATGCACCAAAGCCAAAGAAAGAAACTACATTATTGCCACGGCGCTCATCGCTACCCATCATTGTGCCACAGGCTGACTCTGAGCCTAATACTGGAAATGCAACGGCACTATTCACGGATCATACAATACCAGGAATGAATTGGTATAATTTACGGCCTCGACAGGCAAAGTGATCCACAGATCTTTGGTGCTTTTCTTTTTGCCTTTGGTTCCACTCACGGACAAAGTAGGAGCCAGGGGCGTAGAGGAGAGAAGTGTGAGAATTGTGCAAGTCAGACAATTCAAGACTAACGGCTCCTCAGTGCGCTTATAAAAGTACATGTGTCAGGAGCCAGAGCAGGACAAGCTGGACGCACATAAGTACTAAGGCTGATAGAGTACATGTGTCCTAAGCCAGAGCGGGACAAGCTGGATGCACATAGTACTCTATCAATAAAGAACTGTTCGGAAATCGTCTGAGCAGTGGGCGAAAGAACAACTAATCTTTCTCGGAGTGGATAAATGATCTAGGCTGTGAAAAGGCTGGCAGAATTGAACTGTGACATTTTTCGTTGATCTTTTCTGGCATCAAGAACGAGAGACATTTGCGACGAACTTTGCCAGCAAGAAGAAGGACGATGAAGAACAAGTCAAGACCGGTTTCAGGTTCCTCCTGCACCCCTGTTAAAAAGATAATAGATTTAGAGACTGTACATTTAGGGAAAAAGCATGGTAAAAGGAATAAGGTACTGATTTGGACATTGGTCCTGTGTTTCTTAAGTATGATAGTACCAACAATAACAGCTATTACACTATGGTTCCTGGAGTACGTACACCCATTAAAAACACTTTTGCCAAAAGCAGCTACTGAAAGCCCGGTTCATGTAATCACTGGTACTTTGCCCCTAATGGAAGAGAGACATAGAGAAGGATACGGCAACAATACATTGTTGCTCATCATGAACATGACCCATGCGGTTTTAAGAAAAAAGATTGCTAGGTTTTCGCCCATTTACCACAGCACGGTGGGAAAGGGATAGGCTGGTATGTACAACCGTTGCCATTGATTTATTCATGTGAGGTAACATTAAGTGCAATGTTCTTTGGGAAATGGAACAAGAGTAATACGGGTCAGCTAGATGAGACCAATATGAATGAATTTGAGGAAGTGATCATGAGACCTGTGGGTTGTTCCATATTTCAAAAAGCTTGCATGTTTGCACTAGAACCCATGCAAAAGAATACACGAAAGATAACAAGACTAGATAGATTACATATGCAAAATAGACCAACCCCGCCAGCAGAAAAAACATCAGTTATGACATTTCGATTGAGGGATGAATGGAACAAAGATGCTGTGCCCCCTGCCTATACAGTGGATCACAGCCCCAAAACTGCTCCCCTATATCTACAGAAAAAGGGTTCCTATAAAGTAGGAACGTTTAGTAACTGCCTGAACACAGTGGTTTTAAAACACGAAATAGAACCCGTGTACGTAGGAATCCCTGTTTACTTTATATGTGGAGAAAAATCATATCCATGGTTACCTAGGAACTGGGGAGGTACATGCTACCTAGGTCTACTGTTTCCAGGAGTGTTCCTCTTGGAGACAGCAGAAGTAGCCAAACGAACAAAAGGTAGAACTCAAAGGAGTAGCGAGGATGGAATGATAGCAATGGATATAGCCAAATCATTTATACCGTTCTTGTCCCAAATAGAAAATTCTTACAATATGAGAAAACTGTCTGGAATATTACAAAAAACAATAGATTCCACAATGGATATTTTATTGAATATGACGTTAGAAGAAAAAGGAATAAGACTAATGGCACTTCAAAACAGGATGGCTCTCGATATAATATTAGTTGATCGTGGGGGAGTTTGCAAACTCGTAAAAACTGCATGCTGTGTGTATATAGATGACTACTCCCCTACGATATGTAAAGTGATCGGGAAATTACATGTCATAAGTTCCATACTCTCTACTGTAGAAGGGGGTTGGGGATAGGATCCTGGTTTTGGGGATTATTGCGGTCTTGGGGATGGAAGTTAATTTCGATACTAATGATGGTACTTGGGATATTCATAACATGCTGCTGTTGCATACAATGCTTACCAATAATATGCACTGAAATAACTGATGGATCTACTAAGGGATGTATGCACATGGTGTCGAGAGGAAAACAAACGCATGGCCGAAATAACAGAGAAACTGAGGAAACAAAAACAGTAAAACAATTCATGGGGATAGACATTAATGATGAAGATGGTCCAGACATAGATACCTCAGACTTATCCTCATTGGAGGCGGATACAATGAATAAATAAGACGTTTGGCATACGGCCAAAAGGAGGGTTTGTCAATCTGGAAAAATGAATACCCTTCATTTGAATGATAGACGTAACTTGATGGCCGTGGGCCAACCGTCTTATGCACCGAATTATAGAAATATAAACTGCTATGCTTGACCAACGAGCGGCCATTTTAAATGTAGCAAGAATCGCCATTTTGCTTGTTAACCATTGCTCATTGCTTTCTGTCTAAAAACTGCTTTGCAGCTTGCAATTCTTGCGATTCTGCTTACTCTGCTCAACTGTTAACATTGTTGTCTGAATATGAAAAGACAAGGTCGCGGGACTGAAGAGTTTGTTGAAACTCCTCATGAGTAGCCCAGAGAGGAATGCCCACGCTCCCTCTCTGTAGCCTTGGGAGAGAGCTGCAGGGCATTTAATCACTTCACAGCTGCCAGCCAGTCTCGTACGATGGTAGAATATGTTAGAATAAAACAGCTAAAGGCTTGAATTATGCTCTTCCTACGGCCCCCCTTCGCAAAACCCTTTAGAACGTGTCGGCTCCCAGGACACGGATAGTACCTCATAGATAGCAAAGCTTGGAATGTGGCTCTTCCCCCGTGTGCAGCTTGCTTCCAAGAACAGAAGCACTGTGTTCTGTTCAACAACTAAAAGATGCCTCTGCACTTTCTAATTGCACATTGTTACTAGAATACACATCGAAAGTGTCATAATCGTCATACTCGTCGGATATGTCCATCGTCATCCCGAGTTCAAAGGAACTTAATAAAGAGGGGTGTTAAACATGACATTGCTGATTGTATGATATGCATTTTGTATATATGTAACTGATGTACGTAATTCGCTCTCTTGCGTCCCTCGAGGTCTAGGAAACTCACGTCGCGGAGCGTGAGATCAGAATTGGCCAATTGATACTATTTTTTGCTTGCAATAAACCCTAGCATTGGGAATTTCAACGTCGTGTCTGGCGCATCTTTTCGTGTATGGTTATTGCCTTGTTTCCATAGCACGAGGGACCCCTACGGGCCCCTTACACTTCCACCGGGTAATCTGTAGCCACTTCTCATTTGTACATGTCTGCATAGATGGAATAAATGATGCGAAGAACATTTGTGTTCTGCTCAATAGCCTGTGTTCTGCTGGCACTTCATCCAGAGCTGCTTCTGATTTTTCTGAGAAATAGTTGCTTCTTTTCACTCTACTTATTTTCGTTGGCTTTTCACCTTTACCTGTTTGTTCTTTCTCCACAGATCTTTACTTCCTTTTGTTAGTGTCCATCTTTGGGAAGTCATCAAGCTCTAGATCCTTCCGTGGCATGACCAATAAGGCCATAATGATGTGTACCGACGAGCAAGCTCCTCCCCAGTTGGGTGGCAGTTTCTCGTATGCCTTGGATCTGCATGCCCAGTAGTGATCCTTCAGTACTGCTGTGCCTGTCTTCATCGCTGCATGCTTTTCTATGCTTCGGCACCCTGTATTTTCTCCATCTTCCACCTCACCTTCATTTTAGTAACAGAGCGCTGGCATTCAAAAAAGTATTATAGGCATTGGTCCAGCTTCATTCTCCACCCACGAGAGCAATTTTGCACTTGCATTCCCACTGCTTGAGGCATTTATCATTCTCCTCCTGTACCTTGTTCACTGGTGATTGTGCTATACGGTCAACGTCTTGCTCCCCACCACTCCATCCTTCCACCTATCCTCTGTGTATACTTGACCATACCAAGTATCTGCGGTCTTTCCCAGCACCCAGGCTCTCCCCCTATCTCTTTCAGCTTTGTCCATGGGCAAGGCAATGGTTTCAGCGTTATAGTCTTTGTGTCCCCTGCCTGTGGTCCATCAGTTACATATTGTATTGCATCTTCTAACTGCCAATAATTGTTCATCATATTGAGAGTCTTTATGTAACTGTCCTCATACAGGAACGTCAGTTGAGGCATCCATCTCAATGTTGCAGTTTTCCTTTGAAATTCTTGAGTTGTTACCATCAGCAGGTACATCAGGCATTGAGCTCTTGCTGCTGGTATTTCAGTTGTAATACATTTTTTTCTGGAGGCACTCATGGCTTAGGAGATTAATGAGCAGATATAACAACTCTCCCCGGTGGTTTCCTTACCTAATTTAGTCATGTGCTTGTACCACAAGTTGTTAGACACTCGAGCAGTGTCAGTGATAGAGATTTACCCCTTTCATGTCTGTGTCAACACTGTAATTACCTCTCCTTACCATGCTTGCAGTGTTCTCTTATCCACCTGCTGGCGTTGGGTTAATGTTAGTAGAGGATAAAGCGGTAGCACTAGCAACAAGTGATATTCTCCAAAATATAAATGCAAATACTCCAATTGGAATAAAGAGACACGACAATATAATCACATTTTTTATCATTTCACCCATCTTTACCTGTGCTGCTTGATCCTGGTGCAACTTGAAGAGATAGTTGCCTGCCTGAAATGCCCGAAAATGAGCATTATTGTGCTAGTATTCAGTTAATCCTTTAAGCCTCATTAACCATGTAATCATTAATCGCAAATAGGAACACCTGCTCCCACACGTCTCTAACTCCTGTGTCTCTTAATATGATGAGAACAGAAGGGTTGCCTTGTCTGAGGTGTGGGTAGGCATGAGCCACATATTCTTCGAAAGTAAGATAATAAACTCTGGGTGATCATGGTTGGAATCGGCTGGGTATTCTCACATTGTGGACAAATTGGTTCGAGAAAGTATCAGGGTGATAGGCAGCGGGTAACATAAACAATCATCAATTATTACACTCAGCTTTCTCGAAAAATGAAGTAGAGAATAAAATAACAAACAGACAGTATATCCTCACTCTAAATGTATGAGTAGTTTGTTACCTAGCTCTGCTGCGATTCAGCGAGTAACCATAGGGTGTATTCCAATCGGCAGTGTAAGTTCAAAATCGTCATTTTGCTCCTCTTGATGCTGATCGTTGGCCCTTTTGAACTTGCTGCCAGGCAAGGCCACTGCTTGTTTGGGCTTGACATCCGAGATGTGGTTCCAGACTGTCTTCCCTTTGAGCTTTACAGCTCTGTCCGCTACCTTCTCCACGGTGTAGGGACCAGTGAACCTAGGGGTTTCGCACCTCTGTATGAATTTCCTCAGCAAAACAGAGTCCCCAGCTCTAAAATGTTTTTCTGGTTCAGAATCTTCGGATCCGCTGCCAATGTTGCTTTCTCCACTGACTTCTGGGCTTCCCCGGTGTCGCTGTATCTGGTGAGATATAAAAGAGGCACTAACAATCAAGGAAGTAACTACTCTCTGCATCCTTCAATGCCCTTGTGGGAGGAGCCAGTGTAATGTACATGCATCGTCCTGTCACCACCTCATGGGGCGTTAAATGGTGGTGGGACCAAGGCTTAATGTGCTGTACAAACAGTGCAAGGGGTAGGCCGGGGAGTCAATTCTTCTTTGTACTCTGCTTTGTCTTAGATATTGCTTCCTTTAACAGGCCATTAGGGGTTCACACATTCCATTTGCTTGCGGGTGATAAACACAAGAGAACTTATGTTGAATGCCCAGCATCGTAGTTATGTGCTTGAACATCTCATTGGCGAAGTGAGGGCTGTTGTCAGACCACAGGACCTCACACATGCCCCATCTTGGGAATACTTCCTGGACCAAGAACTTTGCTGCCCTGAGAGCATCCGGATGTGAACAGCGACCAGCCTCATCCCATCTAGAGAATGGGCACACAATCAATATTGTGTAGTGGTATCCTTGACACACTTGGATCACGTCAACATAATTGAGATGTAGATGCTGAAACGGGCCAGCTGTCAGAGGTATGGCTCCTCTCACAACTCTCAATGTATGTCAAGCTCGGAACTGCTTACATGTCAAACAATTGCTTACAAATTCAGCCACCAGTTCCCCCAAGTTAGGACAGAACCATGTTTCTCCAATATGGGTAGCAATGACCTCCTTCCCTGTGTGCTTTGGAAAGTGTAACTGTGTCAGTGCAGTGTTCAATAATGCTAGTTGCATTACCACTTTCACCACTTTCCCTGTGTTGTTCTACCATTATAGGGTGTCTGTCATAGATACTGTACATCCCCTCCTTGTCCACAATTCTTTCTGTTCCCTGGGTGCAGCTCCCTGCAACTCTAATATCTGTGTCTCTGGCAATGCATTGTACCCTTCCTTCAGTACCATGTTCCTTGCATAATCTTGGGCATGTGATGCTGCCGCCATTTATAGTAGTTCTCCAAAATATGCTGCGCATTTTGCTTCCAAGTCTGTTGCTTTGTTTCCCCTTGAGATAGGATCTTCCCATTGTGTGTGTGCCTGGAACTTCTCTATAGCTATCTGCATGGGATACTGTATAACTTCAATCTGTTTGCCCAATAAAAGTGCATGCTGTACAGGTGTCCCATCTGCACTTCTGAAGCCTCTCCTCAACTATCGTAGTAGTCCTGAGTGTACTGTTGACATCAAGTACGCAGAGTCTGAGTACACTGTTACTTCCTTTCTTTTGCTATGATCCAATGCTAGTATTAGGGCCACTAATTCTGCTGCTTGAGCTGAATAAATTGATGGCAATCGTGAACTGGCTACCACCTCATGGGTTCCATCTTCCCTCAAGCTCACCAATGCAGTTCATGTATGTTTGACCCCATCTGTCTTGTCAATTGCCAACGACCCGTCAAAGTACAGCACGTCTTCCCCCCTCAAGTGCATCCTCATGTACTGTGCCAAGTGTCACTGAATTCCTGTATGTTTTCTGTGTAATCGTGTGCATATATACCTTCTTGTAAAATGTCTGCTAGAAAAATCTGCACCTTGATAGATAGGTTTGATAGTAACTTCATACCCTGATGCTCTCTGTGTTGTTAGTGTGCTCTTTGGGTTCTGTAGTATCGCAAAAAGGGAGTGCTCCACATAAAGAGTGGTATCGCACCCCATGGTAATCCCTGCTGATTTCTCCACCGTGGATGCAGCAGCAGTAGCAAAAGCTTGTTCCCACTGGTAGTGTCCTCTCATTACTGGGTCAAGTTTTACACTGTAGCAGGCTATGGGTTTATGCCGCAAACTTGTCTTCTGTGTCAGTACTGCCTTCATCACTATGCCATCAGTGTGTGAGAACAGGAAAAAATCCTTTTTGTAGTCTGGAATTCCTAACACTGGAGCTGTGCAAATTGCTTCTTTCAGTTCATCGATTGCCTCAGTCATTTCTGTCGTCCAGTTCAATGTCTTGTGTCCCTTTTGTGCTTCCTTCAGAGCGTGCAGTAAAGGCCTTGTGTATGTACTGTAATCAAAAATCCATGCTCTGCAATAGTTACATAACCCCAAGAATTGCTGCATCTCCTTCACTGTCCTGGGTTTGGCTGTTTTGCATATTGTCTCTGCCCTTTTGCTGTCCATTGTACAGTGCTTCCTTCTGGCAGTACTGCAGTTTGGCCTTGTCCACCATGTATCCTTTGTCAGCTTACATTGTCAGCATAGGTACAGAGTCATTTCTACACTTGTCTTCTGGTGCTTCAAATAAATATGTCATGTATGTACTGCAGGACCGTTCTCTCCATCTGTATGTTGCCTAGGTCCATCTGGAGGACCCTATTGAATATGGAGGGTGACCCGCAGTACTCTTGAGGAAGTCTTGCATGTTCCCACTTCCGGTTTCTGTACATGAAGGAAGTCAAGTCTTGTGAGTGTGGGTGTCATTGCACTAAGAAAAATGCATTCTTCAAGTGTATGACAGTAAAACAGGCAGCTTCTGCCAGAATGCTGCACAAAATTGTCGCTGGATTTGGACCAGAGGATACTCTGCTTCTACAATGTGATTAAGAGGGCATATGTCCTTAATAAAAAATCAAAAGTGTGATTGTGGTGTTTTATCTGGGTACATCGCTGTGTTGCATGGTGATTCTGATGGCACTAAAATGCCTCGCCCCACTAGTGCTGCAATTGGTTCATAAATGCCCTCATCTGCTTCTTTTGAAAGTGGATACTGTTTGACTCTGGGTAATATTGCTCCTGGTTTCAGCTTTATTTTCACTCCCCCTACTCATTTCAGCAGCCCCACATCATAGGGACTTGTGGTCCATACGATGCTGGGCACCTTGGCCAGATCCTCCTCACAGAAGGATGGTGGTGCTTCTAGCGCCATTGCCATCCTCTATGGTACCTCTCTGTAGTGTATTCTCAACCAATAACTCACACTCATCTTGAACACCATCTCGGCCTCTGACCTTTCTTCCCTGAATAGCTCTTCATCTGTCACTGTAGTCAGCCTGTACCCTTCTGCCACCGCATCACTGCTCGCCATGGCAGTCTTGTGTCATCCATCCCATAAACTGCTATCCACTCGTCTCTCACCACCACTGCCTCTAGTTCTATTGGAACTATTGTCCCTTCTGTAATTGTCCAATGGTAATTCTGGTCTGAACAGATACTCATTTGGGACACGCCACATCTTCCCTGCTGTTAAGGTGGGAGTCGCGAGAAAGTTGCGTACTTGAATATCTGGTTGATCTCGACGGGGCAGCCAGACTGACAAGAAGAATTGGTGACTCAAGAAACTAGCCTCTCCTCCACCCAGAATGGGTACTGGGTAAAAGATGGACCAATTCCCAACGTCACAAGCTGCTCTCTCCTGATTTCCGTGACGTCGGGACTGTGCAAGCACAGGCAGGAGAGGTTGAAGGAACAATTCTTTGTAGTGATGAAGCTCCAGAGTCCAAGGATGGGAGAGGCGATTCCAGAGAAGACGCTGAAGCAGAAGGGCTCAAGAGTCCAAAGAAGACAAAGGCGTACTCCAGGAGAAGACACTGGATGCTGTGATGCCCAAGAGTCCAAAGAAGACAAGGACGTACTCCAGAAGAAGACACTGGATGCTGTGATGCTCAAGAGTCCAAAGATGGCAGAGGCAAATACCAGGAGAAGGCACTGGAGGAATGAACTCAGAGCTCAGGCTGGCGCAAGGTTGGAAAAAGGGGAAAAATCTAGGCAGGGAAAACTAGCCTGGCAAAGGGAGAGGGAACCCGGGAGAAAGGGGAAACTAAACAAGGACCTGGCTGGGAGAGGAGAACTGGAAGGCAGGGAACCCCAGAGAAACTAAAGGAAACCAAGGGAAGATCCAGGGAAACCCAAGGGGAAAACAGGAGGCAGGCTGGAGAGGACAAGGGAAGGAAATCCCCCAGACTACTAAGTAGAACAAGGCTTGGCGCAGGAACAAAGGGAAGAGCGAGTAACACGATCAGGAACAGAACGCGTTGAGACGCGATCTGCTCCTGATCCTCACTCTCCCTTTATGGGCCGCCGGCGCCCGTGAGGCCTGGAACGCAAGCCTGATTGTAGCCGGGCGCCGGCGGACCCAGAGCGAGGCTTGGACAGCAAGCCGCTCCAATCTCGGGTCTCCCGCGCATGTGCTGAGGAGCTGCAGCCCTGGTCCCCGAAGCTCTCCCTCCAGCGCCTCCCCAAGCGCGACAGCGCAAATAGAGGCGCCAGGAAGGGAAAGCGCGTGTGGCGAACCCCGGTCTCCCGGTAAGCGTGACACCTGCAAGCTCTGGGAGCCATGCAATGGCAATCTCAGTCCTGTACTGGGGCAGCTCTTTGTCCACTGGTAACCCCCTCTGTAACTTCCACCCACAATAGACTTCAATGCTCTCTCACACTGAGCATGTGTATTCCTGGTGTGGAGCACACTATCCCCTTGTCTGTGAATGAAATTGTCATGTTTAGTTTGCTCATAATGTCTCATCCCAATATATTTACAGGTGTCTGCCGAGAGTAAAGTAATGGCAGAGATAAGTGGTGTTCCCCTATTGAAAGAGAAATATCGTATGTGAAAGGAACCACTTCCTGTGCCCCAGAGAATCCTTAAGTTACCCTAACATTGAGATACCCTAACATTGTCAGAATATGCACTGAGTCATTTTTACATTTTTCTTCTGTCGTGCTTCAAATAAATGAGTCATCTACTTACTGCAGGACCGTGCTCTCCATTTGTACGTTGCCTAAGTCCATCTTGAGGACCCGATTGAATATGGAGGGTGACACGCAGTGCCCTTGACGAAGTCTTTTATGGTTCCTCTTTCGGTTTCTCTACATAAAGGAAGTCAAGTTGTGAGCGTGGGTGTAATGGGACTAAGAAAAATGGATTCTTCAAGTCTATGGCCCTCATTCCGAGATCGGAGGTAAGTACCGGTATTTTCCGGCATGGCGTAAAGTACAACACCGCCCTGGCGTCAGACCCCTGATTGCGGCCCATTCCGACCCCACGGACACGCGCTTATCGCCATGCTGGAAAAGAACCGAGCGTCCTGCCGCTAAAAGACCCGCAAACCCCCTACCAGCATGCTGCGACACGTAAATAACAACACCGCTTTGGAAGCAGTAGCGTCAGTACATAACGGTGACCGTAATTTACGGATACCGTAAATTACGGTCACCGCAAAAAAAGGAACCGGAAATTATGTCATCGCACAGGAACGGGAAGGAGAGCGGCGGCCATCTTTAAAAACACAATCCATTGCCATCCTCATCCGCCAGCACCCTTGGGAGCAAACTAAAGTTCGGAAAAGGACCAGACAACTACCAACATGCCGAAAGCTCCAAAGAAGGCTGCGGACCGCATCCGCAAGAGGAGATTCAGCCCAGAGGAACTCCAGGCCATGGTGGACTTCCTGGCTGAGCATGCAGATGTTGTTTTCAGCAACGACATGCGGAGGGAGTCTATCCTCCGCAAAAAGAACATCTGGGCTGAACTTGCCCAGAGGGTGAGCGCTGTAGGCAACACCCCCCGCATCCCCAGGGACTGCCGCAAGCGGTGGGATGACCTGCGGTGTGGGGCCTCCTCTCCAGCAACCGGAGTCAGGCCATGCAGACGGGAGGCGGTCCAAGTACCCCTGTGCAACTAAAGCCGTGGGAGGAGACATGTGCGGCTCTGATTGGCACAGAATCGATCGAGGGCGTGGGGAACATGGAGTGCGGGGCAATGACTTCTGCCGAAGGAGGTAAGTGTCCACAGTGTACACTGCCAATGTCCATTGCATGATTCAAACTGCCCCAAGGGCCATCGAAGGCACCCTCTTGTTTTGCCCTCCCCCCATCCAACTCATCCCCCCATCCAACTAATGCAGAGGCAGGTCCCACGCAATCAAGGGCCAAGTGCGAGTACATAACGCACATCAACCATAGTGCATTAACTTGCACATCCCATCATGCACACTGTGCAGCCGGCTCGGCATTGTGCCAGCCAAACTGCACATAACCAGGCCACGATGAGTCACTCCCAAACATGCGTACATGACATACTCATACACATGTACCACTGTCGTAGCTACACCCAAAAGGCCACAAACCGCAATTGACTGAAATGTGAATGCAGCCATGTATGCAAATAGGACATCTTACAATCACTCATGTTGTCCCTCTCTTCTACCCCCTCAGGCACTGACCATGACAGCGCCGAGCCACAATCAAGCGGGCCAAGCACCTCCATGGGTAGTGGCAGGGTCAGGCGAATCCCTGCACCAAAAAGAACAGCCCCCCCGGCTCCAGAAAGGCCACTGGATGCTGCCCCACCACAATCCATCCCAGTATTGGTGCCAGCCACAATGCCAACCACAACATCGGCACAGTCGAGCATCTCTGGGGAGGCTGCTGCTACTGGCCCTGATGAGTGTGTGGGCAGCCCGTCACCCATCTGTGGGGCGTCCGAGGAGGAGGGCCAACACACAGTCCACACCCTGGAGCCCTGCATTGTACCCCTGGCCTCATGTAGTGACTGTGGAGATGCGCCAACACCTGTCCGTAGTCCTCAAATAGACCCGCAGGGGTATGATGATGATGTCCCAAGTCCACCGGTACAGCCCTCGCCCGAGCATGCAGGGGCAAGTGGTTTCAGCGATGGTTTTCCATCATTCGGCACACGTCGAAGGAATCATCTGGCAGACCTCATAACAGAGTTCATGGAGGACAACCGCCAGGCCAGGGTTCAATGGCATGATGGAGTAAGGGAAATGCGGCAGGCACTCACCAACTGCACCAACCGGTTGTGTGACACTGTCACTGACAGCAAAACCCGTCTGTGTCACATCCTTGGCCGCATAGCCAATGCCCTTGAGGCAGGCCATTCTAATGCCCAGCCAGAGCAGGCGGACACGCCCGCATCCAGTGAGGCCACACAAGGCAGCCTAGCAAGACGCACTCTGCGTTCCATGCGGCGCAGGGATATGCCTCTCCCGGCCAGGGGAGCAAGAAACAATAGTCATTGCTGCCACATGTGGCCTTTACGTCCTACATGGGACCACTGCTGTGGAGTTGGGGGGGAGGGGGGTGGGGGTTGGGGGTTTGTTGTGAAGTTGGGGGAGGGAGGGCTGCAGATAATGTTCTCACTAATACCTTTTTCACAATACACTATTGGTGTTGCAAAGTTCAACCGTTGTGGACATTCATCATTGAGCATGTGTATAATGACGTCTGACAGTGCATGGTGTACAAGTATACACACATCCAGTGCCCTGTGTGCCCATGTTATGCCACCCTCTGCTGACTTGTGTTCTGGACATCTTGTCCACTCTTTTTTTGGCGCATTACATGTCCCTCAAGTGCACTGCCTCCATGATGCTTTCTTGCCACTTCCTCCTCCACCTTCACCACATCGTCATGTGGTAGTAGCAGTACCATGTCAGGGGAGAGAGTCGCAATTGTAGGGATGCACATTTTGTTCAGCTACACATATGACATGGGGTTTTTGGGCACCAGATAGCAGTGGATGGGTCACCCACTAGTCCTGCTTCGCCAACTCATATGTGCCTTACGCAAGCCAGGTGACTGCTTCATCTACACGCATGCACGGGTATGCTGACTTGTGTTCTGGACATCTTGTCCACTCTTTTTTTGGCGCATTACATGTCCCTCAAGTGCACTGCCTCCATGATGCTTTCTTGCCACTTCCTCCTCCACCTTCACCACATCGTCATGTGGTAGTAGCAGTACCATGTCAGGGGAGAGAGTCGCAATTGTAGGGATGCACATTTTGTTCAGCTACACATATGACATGGGGTTTTTGGGCACCAGATAGCAGTGGATGGGTCACCCACTAGTCCTGCTTCGCCAACTCATATGTGCCTTACGCAAGCCAGGTGACTGCTTCATCTACACGCATGCACGGGTATGGCCAGTGTTTTAGTGCTCCCTGGGCCTGTTCTGTGGGTTACTGACAGGGGTCATGTACCATGGTGTCAAGGGACAGCCACCAACAGCTGCATGTCTAGCCAAATAAGGTGAGTGTTTTCAACTGTCATGGTGGAGAACTGAACTTGGCTGACATGGCAGGGTTGCACTGATGGCCATATGCACATGTCCATGAATGCATTCTGCACATTCATGGACACAATATGTGTCCTATACAATGGAATGCTGTGGGGGGTTGCGTCTTCAAGATGGTCAGTGAACAATGGCATGGACATCTCGTGGTACATGTTCCGTTGATGCATGCTGCTGTCCTGATGTTAGATCCATGTGGTGCTGGGTACTGTGTAGAATCGTATTTGGGTGTGATGGCTGTAGTCAGTGGCTCATGGTCATCATCCTGCTCTGATACATACCATGGTGAATCCTAACACTCCTATGGGTGTGCCATGTCGGTGACATGGTGTGGTATCCCTGCTGCCCTCAGTTCAATCCACTCCCAGGGATGGGTCTCCGATGTGGTGCCATGCTGGGGGCAGCCACATTGTGCATATGCAGTGTGTCTTCCTGTATGCGCTTACGGTTGTGGTGGCCGCCAATGAGTGGTGCAAGTGTAGTGGGATTTGCCCTTGTCAGATGGTGGAGATGTAGTGTATTGTGAGTGCCTTATTCCATCAATGTAGTAATCTGTTCTCATGTGCCGTTGCACTGGTTCTGTGGCAGGTTGGTTGTTGGGGTGAACATCGTACGATGGCTTCATCATTTCAACCCAGTTGGTTCATGCAGGCACCCACCTCATGGCACCAATGCACTTGCATGACACAGTCAGACGACTCAACAGGCAGCCAGGCACGTCATCCTGCATGTTGCACCATGTGGCACGGTAGCGTGGTGAACTGCTGGCCCTTTGAGTCATGTGTAGTTCTTTGATGTCGGGCCCACCCATGTGTGCGGTTCTTGGTTGCGTTGCATTCCAACTGCACGTAGGGGGAGTGGTATTGTTTGCAGTTGCTGTCCGCCACCTGCATGCCATGCTGGTCCACATACGACACGTGGGTGCTGTCAGGGGCACCAATGTCATTTGGCATGCCTCCATATGCATGAGGTCCAGCTTTACTGTTGTGTATCTCCTGGGTGGTCCATGTTGGGGATTGGTAGGCCCCTGTGTGCTTGGGGAGGTGAAACAGCACTTGTTTATGTGTCCATGTAATGGACGGTTGGGACATGCCATGCATGGGCACCACTGTGTGCAGGTAGGTGTCTGTGGCATGGGTGTGGGGCACAGGCAACACCGTCACTTGTGCCAGGTTAGCAGTGTATATTTGTATGCTGCTCGCTTATCTCGTTATGTCTCAGGCCAAATATGGTGGTGACGGTGTCACAGTCAAGGTGGTCAGGGGTGTCTATCTGCTAAAGGTTTTCCTTGAGTGGCCAGACATGCTGGGCCTGTCTCCCCCTCCTTCTACCCCTGTGTCTCCTCAAAGGGGGGACTGGTGTTGTTGCTGAAGTTTTTGTGGTTGTGCCCTTGCTGGTTCTATTGGTGTCATCTTGGTGTGGGAGGGGGTGTGGTGTGTGGGTGTGTTCCTTTTCTGCTGTGGCAGACTCCATTGCCTCCACCTGTGCTGATTGTGTGCACCTGTGGCTCTAGGAACCACTGCTCAGGGTTCTTTACTCCTTCTCTGAGATGCGTTATGTACTCCATGCCTGTAAGGTACTTTATGGGCTTGAGGAGGCTGTTATTTATGTGTGCTCCTTACTTGCGATCAGCTCCGGTTTACGCCATGCCGCTAATTTCGGCATGGTGGGGCGCGCGCAAAACCCAAGACCCATAATTGCGGAATTGTAGTTTGCGGTGCCGTAGTTAGCGGTCTGAGGGGTCAGAATAGCATGTAGCGGTAAACAATGCCGGTAAATAATTACCGGCATGGTTTTTGGCTTACCTCCATGCTCGGAATGACCCCCTATGACAGTGAAGCAGGCAGCTTCTGCCGGAATGCTGAACAAAATCATCACTGGATTTGGGACCAGAGGGTACTCTGCTTCTACAATATGATTAAGAGGATGTAAGTACTGAATAAAATGCCACAATTCCACTTTTGATTTTTTATCTGGGTACACCACTGTGTTACATGGTGATTCTGATGGCACTAAAATGCCTTGCTTCACTAGTACTGCAATTGTTTCATAAATGCCCTTATCAGCTTCGTTTGAAAGTGGATACTGTTTGACTCTTGGTAATCCTGGTTTCAGCTTTATCTTCACTCCCCCTATTACTTTCAGAAGCCCCACCTCATAGGGACTTGTGGTCCATAGGATGCTGGGCACCTTGGCCAGATCCTCCT
Source organism: Ambystoma mexicanum (assembly GCF_040938575.1). Lineage (NCBI taxonomy): Eukaryota > Metazoa > Chordata > Amphibia > Caudata > Ambystomatidae > Ambystoma > Ambystoma mexicanum. Next base: position 1,101,251,312 of record NC_090930.1, on the reverse strand, counting down.
CACAGAAGGATGGTGGTGCTTCCAGTACCATTGCCATCCTCTTTGTTACCTCTCTGTAGTGTATTCTCAACCAATAAGTCACACTCACCTCGAACACCATCTCGGCCTCTGACCTTTCATCCCTGAATAGCTCTTCATCTGTCACTGTATTCAGCCTGCACACTTCTGCTACCGCAATCACTGCTCACCATGGTCATCCTGTGTCATCCATCCCATGAACTGCTATCCACTTGTCGCTCACCACCATTGCCTCTAGTTCTGTTGGAACTATTGTCCCTTCTGCCTCATCCATTGGTATCTCTGGTCTGAACAGATTATCATTTGGGACACGCCACATCTTCCTTGCAATCCCTGGGAGCCATGCTATAGCAATCTCAGTCCCACACTGGAACAGCTCTTCGTCCACTGGCACCCCCCGTACCTTCCACCCACAACAGGCTTGAATGATCTCTCTTACATTGAGCATGTGTATTTCTGGTGTGGAGCACACTATCCCTGTGTCTGTGAATGAAATTGGCATGTTTAGTCTGCTCATAATGTCTGGTCCCAATATATTTAAAGGTGTCTGTTGAGAGTAAAGTAATGGCAGAGATAAGTTGTGTTCCCCTATTGAAAGAGAAATATCGTCTGTGAAAGGAACCACTTCCCGAGCCCCAGAGAATCCTTGAGTATTCATGGAATCACCTGACAATCTAAATGCTCCCTCTTGAATGCAGGACCTAGTTGCCGCTGTGTCTACAAGAAAGGAAAGGTTTTTTTACCTATCGCCACCCCTATGCGAGGTTCCTCCGCGGATTGGGTATAATCGACAGGATGGAACACATCAAGTCCGTCTGTGGTGTGTCCTATTGAGGGTATAAGGACATCCCATTCCCTGAAAAGGGGTTGTTCCCCACCATAGTGACCCCTCCCAGTTTTCTAATGGGTGCAGTTGCCATGGAGTCCATATGTGACACTGTGCCGTCTTTCTGCTGCATGCTGTCTTGTATCTGTGGCAACTGCTGAGTGTTTCCTCGAATCTGTGGTGCTTGCAAATACTGTGGTATAGGTGCTTGCATCTGTGGTATGGGTGCTTGCATCTGTGGTGCCTGCTGGTGTGAGCTCTGTATTTGTCCTTGCTGTTGTTGGTGTTTGTCTTGCGTGTAATAGTCACCCTGGTCTCCCTGATATGCCTTCTGGTACTGTGCTCCCCGATTCTGCTGCAACCCCCTGCTTCTACAAGCTCTCAAAATGTGTCCTATCTGCTCGCACATCCAACACTGTGGTGGCTCCATCCCTTGCCCTGGGAAGATCCCTGTATAGGCCCCTGGGCCCTGCCATGCCTGCAGCCCATATCCCTGTAACCCCACTGAGAAACTCCTTTGGTTGCGATGTATCTATGTTGTCACTCCGGGGAACCCGCCCTTTTCCATACATCATCATCAGCTTCCCCAAGGATCGCCACTAAAAGGACTTTTAAGTCCCCCACTGCTATCCTCTGGCCCGCTGTCATCCTTTCCATCTCATACATCCATTTCCGAGCCCCCGCTGACAACGTTGGTAACCTACATCTCACGTTCTCCTTTTCGATGTGCTTCCACAGAATATATTGAAGTTGCCCCCCTGCCTTTTCCAGTAAGGGCAGCTGTGTAAACCCTACCTTCCCATTCGCACTTCTAGTCAGTGTGACCTGTCTGTCCGTGTCAGTGTACACGTCTATTTGTTCTGTTGTGGGCACTCAAACCCTGTCATCTAGTTCCCCCATTAGCCTTTTTCCTGAGCATAATATAGCTATATCCTCCTTCCTTCATTCTGGTAGGTCTCTGAGCTTCTGTATGTATGGTACTAGGTCATCAATGTTACATAGCTCGTCTACTGATCGGGGTGTGCGCTCATCCTTGCCTCCTCCAGTTCCCCCTGTTCCGGTCCCACTCTCCCATGTCACCCTTTTGTCTGTCCCTATCCCCATTGATGTAGGCCTATGTAGCTCTCCCCTCTCAATCCCACTGTTTCATCCCTCATGGTCGGATCCCAAGCCCATGTTGCTGCAAAAGTCATCTACGAAGTTCAGCCTTCTAGTTGTCGTGTCCGTATTGGGTTTCATGCTAATGTCAATATCCCGCAAGTTGTATCTGCTTCCTCCCCCCCAGGCTCGTAGGCCTGTTCTGCCCTGTTCCGTGGTACTCCAGTCCCACGTGGTTCTGTTTGTCTGCCCCTTCAATTCTGTCATTTACTGATCCACTGTCCACTGTGTCTTTATGGCCCCTATTGCTTGATCCGCCTCCTTGCATGCACGTTCCCTTGCCAATCTCTCCACCTGCAACTTTCCTCGTGCCCTCCCTATCAACTTGTATTTTTCCTACTCTGCTACCTCCCTCTGTCTCTCGATCTCTCCTACTTCTCCAGCATTGGATCTTTCATGGATTCACATGCTTAGAATATTCCCCGTCGTCAGACTGGGACCCTCGGTACACATATATAGCCTTTACCTAAAGGAAAAACTTCCGACACTTTTGTGTCCTATCTACGTCCTTTTAGGACCCGCCTATGCATGCTCTGTAGGCCGTCCCAGTATAAGAGGCCTGCCCCCGTGGCTCCCCTTCAGATTTCAACCGTCTCCAAAGTAGTGGGATCTCCTCGCGTCGTCTTACTTTTTGGTACAAGGTTGTGTACTGGAGTTGGAGTTCGAGAACTTTTCCTCCATGTCAGGAAAAGCGCTGTTCCGTCCATGTGCGACATGCGGATTGAAAAAAGTTTACGAGGGGGACGGACATATGGATTGTATATACTGCCTCCACCCTCATCATTCGGCTGATAGCTGCGACATATGCAAAGGGTTTTCTCAAAAGACCCTCAAAGACCGAAACCGACGGCTGGTGGCATGGCTGAATGATGGAGCAGGGGCATACCCCCCTTCGGAGGTAGGCTCCACACAATCGGCGAAAACATCACACCGCGCTGCCTCGTCGGAACCACCGGCGAAGAAATCTCGACCGACGGAAAAAGAGTAATCTCGGAGTCATTCGGCTAGAGAATCATCGTCGAAAAAATCGTCATCTTCATCATAAAGTATGACAAGGAAAGGCCGAAATCCTCCTCGGGCTATCACCATAGATCGACCTCGAGTAAAGAGTCGAGTAAAGGCAGGCCAAGTGTGGAAAAGGCGGGACCGCCTAAACCACCTGCTAAGCCACCGTCGTCGACGGCGGTCCAGTCATCGGCCTCCACCCTGCCACTGACGCATGTGGTATCCACCGTCCCACCGACAACGGCTGCGACGGTGGCCTCATCAAAGGGGATTCTACAGGAAGCCTGGAGGCCTGAAGTTTTTGATCCAATCCCCCCGGATACTTTATTGCAAGAACAGGCTGTGTCGCTGTCCTCGGGGGAGGACGAGACTGGGAGAATAGCTGGCTCGGCAGACCTCGGGCTACGAGTGGTTGACAAGTCGTCGACGAGGGGATCCGGTATACCGGTATCTGCCCCTCTTCTCAATCCTCAATCTGTTTTGTCGTTGGAAATTCTGTCCACGCTTCAGTCTTTGGTACAGTCGTTGGACCAGAGACTACCTCAGGTAAACCTGCCACAGTCACCCGTCGACGAGCCGGGCCCTTCCCGTCCACCGACGCACTTACGCACGCCAATCTCAGCACTGGCACCCCAAGAGGAAGGTGAGCTGCCAGATTCGGAGTCGGACAGGGGAGCCATGTCAGATATCTCATCATCCCCCTCCAGGGATCCAACCTGGGAGTCAGAGGTGGGGTTAAAAACCCCAAGAAGCCCAGCTCACCCGTCCCCTCCGGACGACATTGCATCATTCCATTCTATGATGGAGAAGGCGTGTAAGGAATTTGGTTTGTCCCAGGAAGAACAGAAAAAGGACTGTTTTTTGTTCGACCACATGGGTAAGAGAAGGAGGTCTGTGTTCTCAATACCAATACTAGACCACGTGTGGAAGGAGGGGTTGCAGACAATGCGTCACCCCTTTTCGGAGCCGGCAGTGAAAGAACGCCTCGAGAAAAAGTTTAAGGCTCCAGAGTCTACCCCCAAGTGTTTATCCTCCCAACCAACGCCAGAATCGGTGGTGTCGGCGGCAGCGGCAGGAAGGCGAAGGCCCAGCACAAGTGCACGACTCCTCCTGAAAACGAAGCAAGACGCCAGGATGCCTTTGGCAAAAAAGTGCTATCCGTGGGAGCAACCACAGTAAAGGCAGCAAACTCTCTGGCTATTGTAGCCAGATACGACAGAGAGATGTGGCACAGGCTAGCGCCGTTGCTGGATCATCTTCCGGAAGAGCATAGGAAGGCAGCGATGTTACTTGTCCGAGAGGGTGAGGAAGCCTCCAATCACGCAATAAACATCGCAGTGGACCTCGCTGAATCAGGCTTCAAACAAGTCAATAATGGGGTCGTATTACGACGACAGTCATGGCTCAAGTGTACCTACTTCAGACCAGAGGTACAATACAAAGTACTAGATATGCCTTTTGAGGGAGACCTTTTATTCGGAGAGAAGGTAGACGAGGCCCTAAAGGGAATGAAAGAGGACTCGGACACGGCACAATCATTGGGTGCCCTCCAGAGTGGCCGAAGCTACAAGTCTTTTCGTCCCTTTAGAGGGGCTTCAGGTAATTCCAGATTCTCTGCATCTGGAGACAGATCTTTTGGCAGGTCGGCTTACCCCTCCCAAGGGTACAGGCGTGCTTCCCAAACGGCAAACCGACGCCGGAACTTCCAGACGTCCAGGAAGAGACCATCCTATCCGTCGTCGTCGAGAGACAAACAAAATAAAGATCAGCAGTGACAGTCAGCACACCGTACTGGGGGGAAGAGTGTCCGCATATGTCGATGAGTGGGAACGAATAACGACGGATCAATGGGTGCTGGACACTGTAAGGAACGGACACTCTCTACAATTCAAACACAGCCCTCCGCACATTCCACCTGCGTTCACCGCTCATTCCCATCTGAGGATACTGCAACAAGAGGTAACACTCATGTTAGCAAAGGGCGTGATAGAATTAGTTCCAACATCACAGAGAGGTCAGGGAGTCTACTCAAGATACTTCGTCGTAAAAAAGCCGAACGGCAAATGGCGTCCCATTTTAGACTTACGAGATCTCAACAAGTCTTTAAAGTGCCTAAAATTCAAAATGCTCACACTGCAGGAAGTGATCCGCGCCGTTCAAGAAGGGGATTTTCTAGCGTCCCTGGATTTACAGGACGTGTACTTCCATATTCCAATGTGTCGGAAACACAGGAAATTCCTGAGATTTGTAATATGGCGAACTCACTACCAGTTCACGGTTCTTCCCTTTGGGCTCACAACCTCCCCCAGAACGTTCACGAAATGCCTGGCCCCAGTAGCGGCCTGGCTAAGGAAGGAAGGCCACCACGTATACCCATACCTCGACGACTGGCTGGTAAGGGGATCCTCCCCAGCGTCGACCGACACAAGTTTGCAAGCCACCATGCAGCTTCTGCAACAGCTGGGATTTGCCATAAACTTCGAGAAATCCTCTCTGCAGCCATCGAGAATGTTGGTGTTCCTGGGGGCACAGTTCGAGACCTAGTTGGGGCTAGTGAAGCCTTCTCTCGACAGAACCTCAAAACTCAATCAGCTGGCGGGCCGACTACGACAAACCACCAGGCTCTCAGTGAGGAAATACGTTTCGGTCCTAGGGGCCATGGCATCCTGCATCCATCTGGTGGCAAACTGTCGCCTATTCATGAGGCCAGTCCAGGAATTCCTTGCGGACCGATGGACACAGGCCCAAGGATCGTGGTCAGACAAGATAACCATCGACGACGACAAGCTGCTTCGGACCCTTCAGTGGTGGCAGAGTTCCCACAATTTCAACAACGGTGTACCCCTACAGGAACCAGAGTTTCAGCGAACCATAGTCACGGATGCGTCCCTAACCGGATGGGGTGCTCACATGGGTACCCTTCAAACGCAAGGTCGCTGGTCTCCGACGGAGTCACTCCTACACATAAACGTGTTAGAGCTCAGAGCAGTACGATGGGCCTTGAAGGCATTCCTACCACACATCAAGGGATCGCGAGTACGAGTACTGACCGACAATTCGACGGCCATGTTTTATTTGAGAAAACAAGGAGGGACGCGATCAAGAACTCTTTCCATAGAGGCCCAGAAAACATGGCATTGGGCATTGAAGCACGGGATTTCCATCGTGGCTCAGCATCTCCCGGGAGTGAGGAATGCGCAAGCGGATTCCCTCAGCAGAAGCATTGCCCAGATACACGAATGGGAAATGGACACACTTCAGCTGATGAAAGTGTTCGAGAAATGGGGTCACCCCCCTCTGGACGCTTTCGCAACCAAGGACAACAAGAAATGCGAGTAATTCGCAAGCAGATGGCCCCAGGAGGGTTCCATGGGGGAGGCATTCTCCTTCCCTTGGACGGACATGTTCCTTTATGCTTTTCCTCCGTTCCCCCTCATACGGAGGACAGTACAGTGGATACGCAGATACAGTTGCCGGGTAATTCTAGTGGCACCGTATTGGCCGCGGCAACCGTGGTTCTCCGACCTGCTTCACCTGTCGCTGGAACATCCAATATCGTTTCCGAGAGTCCCAAACCTTCTATCCCGGGACAAAGGCACGGTATGGCATCACGACCCGGACAGTCTCAACCTTGCAGCCTGGCTCCTGACTTTTCGGAGTTCGGTGCTTTAGTCGTTTCGGAGGATTGTCAAAAAATTCTGCGGGCGGCTCGAGCCCCTTCTACCAACAAATCTTACACGTATAAGTGCGGAGGTTCTGTGAATGGTGTCGAGGACAGCAAGGCCTACAACCGTTGACGGTGACACCGGAACAAATTCTACCTTACCTGCTTCTCTTGGCAGAGAGTGGTTTATCCTTCACATCGATAAAGGTGCACCTGGCGGCCATCTCGAGGTTCACGAGGAAGAGACAGTCGTCTCCTCTATTCAGCGACAGACTGTTGAAACACTTCATGAGGGGTTTATTTCGTACTTTTCCCCCGGTGAGACGTTTCCCTCCAACTTGGAGTCTCAACACAGTGTTGGCAGGCTTAATGAAACCGCCATTTGAGCCTATGGCCACGTCGGACATGAAATTCATGTCGTGGAAGTTGGCATTCTTAATTGCTATCACATCAGCTAGGAGAATCTCGGAACTGCAAGCGCTGGTCGTAGACCCGCCATACTTGAGATTCTTTAAGGACAAGGTGGTCCTGGCAACTAATCCTACGTTCGTCCCAAAAGTTCCGACAGTGTATCACAAACACTCGTCGATTGTTCTCCCTACTTTCTTCGCGACCCCATCATCGGCAGCAGAGAAAGCTCTTCATACCTTGGACGTTAAGAGGGCTCTGAAATTTTACCTACATCGTACACAGGAATTCAGGTCTACTCGACAATTGTTCATCGCATATGGTCCGTCGACGAGGGGAAAAGCAATCTCTAAACAAGGATTGGCTCGATGGGTCTCTTCAACGATTGCGTTTTGCCACTCCAAGGCGGGAAGGCCACTGCAAGGGCATCCTAGAGCCCATTCTACAAGAGCAACGTCTTCCTCAGCAGCATTGTGGGCAGGAATTCCGCTGACAGACATATGCCAGGCTGCGGCATGGTCAGTGCCCCACACGTTTACCCACCACTACTGCCTTGCCAGGCAGCATGCGGACGAGGTGCAGATGGGAAGAGCTGTCCTGCGCCATCTGTTTCAGTAAGGTAAGTTCCACGCTGTGGAGAGTCAGTTTTGTTTCTACCTTTTGATGACAGTATACTTTATGTGGGTAAGGTTATATGAGTTAACTTATTCCTGCTGTACATATGCATTGTGTATTATGGTGAGGGTATATTACATTACATTCTCACCGCCGTCTCAGATGTTACTGCTATACAATCTATTCTAAGCATGTGAATCCATGAAAGATCCAATGCTGGAGAAGGGAATAATTTCTTACCTGTAACTCCATTTCTCCAGCATTGGTATCTTTCATGGATTCACATGCGCCCGCCAACCTCCCCGGAATGCAATGTATTTGCTTAATAAGTTAAACCCTTCCTACTTTGGAGGGGCCGAAATCTGAAGTGGAGCCGCAGGGGCGGGCCTCTTATACTGGGACGGCCTACGGAGCATGCGTAGGCGGGTCCTAAAAGGACGTAGATAGGACACAAAAGTGTCGGAAGTTTTTCCTATAGGAAAAGGCTATATATGTGTACGGAGGGTCCCAGTCTGACGACGGGGAATATTCTAAGCATGTGAATCCATGAAAGATACCAATGCTGGAGAAATGGAGTTACAGGTAAGAAACTATTCCCTTCTCTTGTCCTTCTGTCCCACCTCTCCCTCTCCTCTCGCTTTCTCTCTACGATCCCTTTCTATCCTCTCTTCTCGTTCTCTCTGCACTTGCTCCTTTCTTCCTCTCTTCTCCTCTCCCTGTCCTCTCTCTCGAACCTCTCGTCTCTTTCCTTCTCCTTTCTGTCCGTTTCCTCCATTATCTCAGCCCAATCTGAAGCTTTTAACGGCTCCCCCTCAAGTCTTCTATTGCCTTAGCTGTCCCCTCTCCCTCCCCATCCATCTTCCCTTCCAACTTCAGGAGGATCTGTCCCCCTTTCCACTCATTCATGGCTATGCTCCTCAGCCCCTCCTTCATATCCTTCTGTGCCTCGCCGCTTGCTCCTTGCCCAGTAGTAAGTTGCCCTGCACCTCGATGCTCCTCTTCCCTGGTATATGGTGGTGGTGTATATATCGGCTTTGAATACCCTTCCGCTGCTCTTAATTCTCGTATTGGGTACTTCCCCTGCTCATCGGCTGTGCCATCGGAGACCACGCTCGGAGGGACGTGTGAGGGAGCTGAGTGTGGGTCCATGGGCCCCTGCACCTCATGCTGACTCAGCATCCACTGACATCTCGCTGTCTCCCCCTCGTATTCTTGAAACATCCACCAGAGCTCGTATATAACCATTGTGGCTTGCTAGCTTCTTCCCCTTATAGGGGCCCTGCATATACATCAGTAGTGATTGCTGCACATCTTTAGTTAACTTCCCCTCGGTGCCCTTAGACCATTATTTGCTATATGTGCAGATCTTTTCCTTGTAGGGTGGGAGTGTCTTGCACCAGTGCTGTAGTTCAATGTCACCCCCGCACTTCCCTTGATACATTGCTCTTGCGTTTACCTGACCTCTAATTGATGCTTTCGATAGTCCGCTGTTAAGGAAGGAACACAAGATAATCACAATGTTGTTAACTTACAACAAGCCTCTCTCGCTCCACATCATGTCTGGCATGCTCTGTGTACCACCTACCTCATAATCGCTGCCTCCTCAGGCACGCCCACAATCATGCGCATGCGCCTTCCACGCACTGCCACTTGTTCACCTCGTCTGCCAACCTCCATTTTTCCAATGATAGCTCCTCACCGCTTTGTGCTCTTAGTGTCCTATGCACAAACCTATGGGTGATGTCACCAATTCACTAACCACATAGCGCTTAGAAGTCAAACAACGCGCACACAACGTTATGGCCCATTACCCCAAAATACACAAAGCCCGAACACAAACCGCAGAGCAGTCTTCCTGCCTCCTGGCAGAGTATACCACTATTCTCTTGTGTTCGATTTGAACCTGCTGCGATGCTTAGCAAATAATACGCCTCCTCTCGAGACTTAACCAGTCGAATCACCTTGCGCAATCTCGGTCAGCTCCCTTGCTAAACCTTATGGCGATATTGTCATCTATGACCCGAGCTAAAATGCCTAACCCACAGGAAACTACTATTTACATACTTCTGTCATCCATGCTTTCAAGTCAATAGTCTAGGTTGTTCACCAGAACCGTTTACCTCTCCACTTGAAAGAGCCCTAACCACAAATACTGACATCTACCTCCACTCCTGTCCCTACCAAGCTTACTGATACTAAACAATACTTTGACAATACTCCATAGTACTCAACAATACTTTGCAATACTCAACACCCTCCCTCACACTCACAGCTGCCGTGTGACTGAGTCAATACTTACACTTTGAAGTCTGATGGCACTGCTCGGCTGCCACCTCCCCCAAAGCTGCCACTTCCCCCTCCTGGTCTGCTTGGATGCCTAGCTGACTTCGGGCAGGTTATTCTCTAAACTGGCTCCTGACGGCCTTTCCCCATCTTTCTCAAAATATCTGAGGGTCCTACAGCCTATCAGATTCTGCAGCAGAGGAGGCGGCTTTATGCTGTGCTGGTGCAGCCAACCATCAGCTCTGCTACCAACTTGTTGGGGGGGACACCCAGGTATGCAAGAGTGATGCTGGAGTCTGCAAACCTCAAGGGTCCAACACCCTCCCAGAATAAACAGAGGTCACCGTCAACGGCAAGTACAAACTGCACTTTATTGCAAATAAAAACAACAGGGATCAGTATGAGAAAACAGGAAGTCTCAGGTACATCTGGCTGTTCCATGGCATGCAGGCTGGTTCTCTGTGGCCCTGGCGTCATCACTTGGGCCCTTGCCCAAAAAACATATCAACACGAGGGATTGGGTAACGAGAGTGTTATTACCTATGGGTAGGACCAGTAGAAGTTATTATACTGGTAGTCACATGTCAGGTGGCTGGCCTGTCCCATCCCCAAGAACCTATCTATTACATTGTTGCAGAGTAGTGGGTTTACCAATGGTTCTTCCCCTTGCCATCCACCCCTGGGTTTCTAAACTGTGAATGGTTAGAGCTGATCCCCCCAGGCCTGGGACTCAAATAAGTTATCAGCTCTCTGTGCACCTCTTCAAGGTGATGTGAATGATTATGTGTGTGTATTGTAACTTGTGTGTACTACTTTTGCCTATTAGAAATGCTCCTCACGTTTGCATCCCTTGTTGCTGTATGCATCTGTCTTGCTGGGATCGGCTCCCCTTTCTCACTGTGGATGACTGTCCATTGTCTAGTCTGGCTGTACCACATGTTTAGAGACCACACATTTGAGCCCTGCCAATCACATTTATTTGGATTTATTTTGATTCTCTGCAGCTGGTCCCCTTGTCATCTGGAGATTGGAATGTCCTTGTATTTCTGACCATGGCTGTGGGCCTGTCTTGCACGTCTTACTCTCTGTGCAGCCTGAGTCAGCTTGGCTCGTCTCATGTTCAGTGGCTTGAGGCCTGCTGTGATTTTCCTAAACCTCATAAAGCGGTTTCTACATCGTCCATATTATGCTATCTTCTCTATATGTTAGTTACACTTGGTCCTATCATGTTCCATTTATATCCCTGCACTCCCATAGGGTTATTCGCATTAAGCATCTGCAAGATTGCTCAGGATCTCTTGTGCCTTGTGGTTCTGCGTTACTGCATTTAGCTAATGGAAAAATAATACAAGCAATGACAGTATGTATATGCATCTGTCCTCTAGCTATAGAACTGCGCACTCATGTTCTTCATGTATATGAGTGTGGGTTTGCTTGATGCACTGCAGGACTGCAAATGTGCTTCATGTCTAACGCTGCTACATCGTGGTATCACTAATGACCTCGCCCCCCCTCTTCATAAGGCTGTTTATTTTTCAATTAATCGAAGTGGAATATGTCTTGTGCCTTGGGAACCCTTATCTCATGTTCTCTTCTGGACCGTTCAGGCCCACCCTTAATTCTTCCATAACCTTGAATTCAGAAATGGGAGTTTTCATACGGCTTTGAGACCTCTATTCATTTCAATGTGTTTTATGACTTCCATTTTTACAAAGATGACGGTTCTTTCCTATTGCATTCCTACGAAGTAAACTATCTATGTATATCGTTTGTGTTGCCTTTCAGCTTATGCATTGCTAGTATTATATTCTTTATGTCTAAATGCACGTTTTACCTAATGTCTGCATTTCTTCTTGGTGAGTGCGTATTTGCTTCATGTCTATTGCATGCACGTATGTCAGTCTAAAGGCAGGTTTGCTTACTCTTGCCATCTTCAGTTACATTAAGTCCACCTCTTCCTCTATGGATCCGGAATAAGGCCGGCATGGTCGCTTTAGGACATAGCGTTTTTCTCCTTTTTGATATTGGGGCGGGGGAGGGACAGTTGCCATTAATGACGTATTCATCTGTCTTTTGACATTCCCCCCTCTAGTTGAGTCTTCAACCACACCCTTGTTCTGGTCCTCCTCCGTGTAAGATACCTACGGTATCCATATTTGAATCACCCCACCTCAAGTCACCTGCACGTCTTTTGTGCTCATCCACCCTCTAGGTCATGTAGCAGCACGACTTCTCTGGTTTGCAAACTACCCAGTGTCCCACGTAATCACGCAGGTCTGGGGGATAAAATGATTTTGATCCTGGAGGTGTAATAGGGCTTTCTCTTACGTGGATTTGAGGTAGGTTATCGGTTTGTGTATATTTCTGTACTTTAGTATCCACGTTTATCACTATTTTCATTCCCACCCCCTTTTTGGCAGTTTTCTTGCATTGGCTTATGGCTATGCTCACTCAAGGTGCAGAATCCTAGTAGTACTAGTACTAGTATGGCTATTAGTATTTTGAATGCATTAGTCAGCCAGGGGGGATCCAGGAGAATAGATAAGAGAGCCAGATATCATCTAGAATGTCTTCCACCTCCTCTTTCATTTTTGTATCTAGATCTGTTAACAGAGTTATGGCTTCTGTGAGGGTCCCATTTTCCTCATCGTGGGCAGAAACGTAAGTGCAGCAAGATGGGCCGATTTGTGCACAAACACCCCCCTCAATGGCTGTTATCAGATCAACGATGTACCTGTTCTAAATAGTCATTAGTCTTATGGCCCTTAGCTCTTCTTTTATGGCATTAAATCCCTTCACGGTGATGTTGATTTTTTGCAACATCACCCATTTCGTGATTTGGAGCCATTTTGCATTTGTAGCGACCTGCTCTCCGGGGGGAGAAAAATAGCAGAGAAAATCGCTGCTAAACAATTTGTGCTTATCTGCTATGTTGTTGTAGGCATTTTCTGATTTTGCTGAAATATATTTTTCCCTTTTCTTATGAGTGAGGGACCTTCTTTTCCTCAAATGTGCATCCATTTTAGGGAATTCAGTAATTTTAAATCCCTCTAGGGAACTCCATTGTACTAGGGATCATACACCTCCCCATCTTGGGGGCAGCTGCATGTATGCTTTGGTGCCGAAAGCCCAATAGTGGTCCATCAGCACTGCTGTTCCTGTTTTCATATCTGGTGCATCGAAAATATGTTTACACCTGGTGTTCCTTCCGTTTATTCGTCCATTCTTTTGGAAAAATAGGGTGGCATTTTTCTGGGGTATTATTTGGATTGGTCCCCCTCGTTATGAACCCATGTGAGTAATTTTGTGATTTTGAGCCACAATTTGAGACATAAATAGTTTGCATTTAGCACTACTTCTTCCCATTGTCCCAAGACCGCTAGTGCTTTGCACGCTACCCATCCATCAGCCTAGCCCTCAGGTGTGAGCACAGTTCCCTTTATTTGCAATTTACCTCTTTCCCAACACCCGGGTATTTATTTTCCATTCTTGTCATTAAATTGGAGCATCATATTTTCTTCTAATCTAATCCCTGCTCCATTTGTTTTCAACAGAATATATCTTAACACTGTGTGCTGTGTTTCAGGTCTCTTCATAATTTTCATCTCTTGCATATAGTTGTCTTCTCGTGTGGACTTTGCTTTGTTTACCCATACAAGTAAGGCAGTATGGTCTTGGAATTGCCTTCTCGTCATGCACAGCACAAAGTGTGTTAGGCAATGCGCTTTGTGTGCAGGTACTTCCATGGCTATAAAAACTCGGGACACCCTCATGGCATAGGGGATAACAGAGCATACATAGCAGCTCTCACCAGGTGTCTCTCTCCCCACTTGGGTCATGTACTGATACCATAAAATATTACTGACTTAGGTAGAATTAGTTATATACGAGTTCATGTTCCTGAAGTCATTCATTACACTTCGTTTAAGCCTCTTCATCACTTTAGTGAACATGGGAAATGATGGGGTTGTTGTTTCATTTGTCATGGTGATATGGGTCACATTGCTATAGATGGGTCTAGATTCATTGTACAGGACCAACTCTTGTAATGCAATAAGAATGAAAAAATAAGAACTGCCAAATATAAAATAAATTGCTAAAAGCATTAGGCCCAGTGTATCTACTTTTTGTAAATAATCATATGCATTTTTTTCATTGGAAAGTCAGAAGCAAGTACCTAATAGAATTAAGAAGTCCAATTTTACTCTTTCAAAACTTCTCTTTTCAGTTCTTACAAAATGTAAATGTTTTACAGGAAAAATGTGATCAATATAGCGATAAAAATTATTTAAAAAATGAAACATGTTTTGGGATCCCTTAAATAGCAGTGAGAGTTTTGTTTCTTAATCTTCATGTAGGATACGTATCTAATAAGTAAGTAAAGAGCATAAACAATAGGGTTTGCTGAGAAAACACATAATGTATCTAATTTTTTTCTTCGTGAATGTGCTATTCTTGGTAGTGCAAAGGTATGATGTTCCAGAGAAGATGTCCACTAAATTCCTACTATTGAAGCAAACAAAGATTCTTTCTCTTATTTCTTTGGCCGCTGATTGGCTTGGGTGGCAGACCGCGTGTGGACACGTGTCATCTCTTCATCACTTTCGTATTCAGTGAGTTGCAGCAGGGGGTCTCTCTTTTGTAAGGTTTGACATCAACAATGTACAGCCAGGCTCTGTGGCCCTTACAAACTTGGAGCATATCCACATAGTCAATATGCAAATTCTGAAAGGGTCAAGTAGGACGGTATTGCTCCTCTCACCATTTGCAGTGTGTTCCCTGCAGTGTATTGTTGACAGACCAAGCAATTTACAATGAAGGCAGAAACATGCTCTGCCAGATTAGGTATGAACCATTCTTCACAAATTTAAGCTGCAAGACTCTCTTGTGTGTGGTGTATGTGCTGGGTAATGTAGTTGATCTAATGCTACATTAAGTAATCCAAGGGGCATAACTGATTTTCTGGTGCTGTCCTGCCACCACATTGCAGCTATGGGGAACAATGAGCACTCCCTCCTCTTCCACAAGTCTTTCTCCCCTGGCAGCACTCATCCCTTCAACCCAATAATTTGGGCTACGGGAAGTACATAAAAGCCTTCTTTCATTACCATGTTTTGGGCTCATGTGCGTTTATTTGGAGCAGTGTCAAACTCTGATATTTCGGTAAAATATGCTGCTGTTATTGCCTCTAAATCAGCTGCATCGTTGCAGCAGGAAACCAAATCTGTACCTCAATTGTTGGTTGTGCACTTCACCATGGTGATGGCCGATGGGATCTGTCTTGCATTTATGAGCCTGTTCAATAGCAGCGCATGTTGCATTGGTGTGCCGTTTGCGCATAAGAAGCCATGGCTCTGTACTGGTGTGTACTGTTGATGCCACGTAGGCATAGTCAGAATCCACTGTTACTTCCTCATCCTCATTCATTTCAAGTGCCACAATAGCTGCTACCAATTCTGCTGCTTACGATGAAAAATGCAAAGGCAGTCTCACACTTGCCACTGTTCAAAGTTGCAATTCAGTTTTACTTTTACCACTGTGGTCCCTGTGTGCCTTTCACCTGTGTTATGGTCAATCATCAATGAAACATCAATGAAGAGAACTCCACCCCCCCAGGGTATTTTCTTTAACATGTGGTATAAGATTGTGATATTCAGTATACTTGGTGCAATCATGCACGTAGTCTCCTTCTACTGACTCAGATATAAATCTTGCTGGGTTCACTACCAAGATGCTCTATGTTTAGTCAATGTGCTTT
Organism: Ambystoma mexicanum; assembly: GCF_040938575.1. NCBI lineage: Eukaryota > Metazoa > Chordata > Amphibia > Caudata > Ambystomatidae > Ambystoma > Ambystoma mexicanum. The sequence goes on along the minus strand of NC_090930.1, from coordinate 1,101,235,577 downwards.
TAGGCTTTTCAAGGATGCCCAACAGAGCATGCTCAACATATAATGTTACTGCACAGTCCATTGTAATATTGGCAGACTTTTCAATTGCAAAAGTTGCTGCCACCAATGCTTGTTCACGTAGATAATAATCTCTAATTACTGGATCTAGGATCCCGATCTAATATGCTAGTGGTTTGTGTCCCAAGGTAGTTTGTGTGTGAGTACTGCTGTCACTACTACGCCATTTGAATGTGAGAATAAGAAACATTCTTCACTGTAATCAGGGATCCCTAGAACATGTTCTGTTCATATTGCTGTCTTTAGCTCAGCAAAGGCTTCTGTTGTTTCACCTGTCCAGGCTATATCACGGTCATCCTTCTGAGCTTCCTTGAGTCCTTTTAAAAGGGGTCTGCCATATATCCTAAATTATTGCATCTCCCTCACTATTTCTGGTCTAGGAGTTTTCATGATTGCTTCAGCTCTCTCTCTCTCAGTTCACTTTTCCTCCTTCTTGTCTACTCTATACCCCTTCTCTGCAAAGACTGTCATCAGCTTTGTTGAGTCTTTCATGCGCTGTTCTTCTGTCTCACTGCACACCAAAATGTTGTCTACATTTTGTATCGCTGTGCTGTGGAGATGTACATTTCCTAGGTCCATCTGGAGCACACAATTGAGGATTGAGGGTGTCTCACTGTACCGCTGAGGCAGCCGAATGTGTTTCCACTTGGAACGCGAAAGGAAAATGAAGTCAAGTCTTCAGACTCTTTGTTAAGATGTTTGAAAAGAAGGCACTCTTTAAATCAATCACTGAAATATTTAGCTTTGGATGAAATATTACACAGTATTGTGGCTGGGTTTGGAACCAATGGGAATTTGGCTTCCACAATGTTGTTTATGGGGGCATAAATCTTAAAAAAATCTCTACAACCACTCACAGCACCTTTTTTACTGGGTACACCGCTGTGCTACAAGGGGATTCTGATGGCACTAGTATCTCTGGTTGCACTGAAGCAGAAATGGCATCATAAACACCTTCATCTGCTTCCCTTGACATCGGGTACTGCCTCACCCATGGCAAAATGGCTCCTGGCTTCAATTTGATTTTGACTGCACCTACTCCTTTTAATAGGCCAACATCATAAGGACTACTGGTCGACAATATGCTTCATACCTGTGCCAAATCTTCCTGGAGAAAGCACAGTATCTATTTTATTAATGACAACCTCTGAAGCACTTCCCTATTCTCAATGTTTAGCTGATAAGTGAGATTTATGTTAAAGACTACTTCATCATCGAGTCATCGTCTGTGAACAACTCTTCATCTGTCAATTCGGCCAGTCTGTGTCCTTAATCGAGGGCTAGCACTGTCCTCCAGTTTATTCCAACATCATCCACCCAATGTAGAATCACTCTGTCTTCTCTCAATATTACTGCTCCTAACTCAGTTGTAACCACTTGCCCTTTTTCCTCATCCATAGGCACTTCCGGTCTGAACAAAAATTCTGTGGGTAGTTGCAAAAGTGTGCCTCTTATTCTGGGAAGACATGCTAACAATATGTGAACTCTGTAAAGGAATACTTCTGGGTCCAATGGCACACCCTTTTGTGCTTTCTGTCCATAAAATGCTGGCCTACATTCTTGTGCATTTACATAGTGAATCCCTGGAGTAGAAAATATTATTCCCTGGTCAGTGAAGGATAGTGTCATGTTGAGTTTACTCATCAAATCCATCCCCAATATGTTAACTGGTGTCTTACAGGAGTACAATAGTGGCATGGAGAGGTCATGGTCTCCTATACCAATAGGTAAGTCGTCAGTAAATTGGCTCTGTACATGTTGCCCCAGAAAAACCTTGTGCATTCATGGCAATGCCTGACATTGGGGTTTCCCCTCACTAACACAGAACCTAGTCAACCCTCTATCAACAAGGTAGTAAAATGTTTCATCACCTATGGTTACCCCGACCTTCGGTCGCATTTGTGGGTCTAGTGTAATTGATAGGATTGAACACATCAAGTCTCTCTGTGGGCTGTCCTATTGCAGATATAAGTTTATCCCTGTACCAGGGAAAGATTTCCCTCCCAACACAGTCACACTCCCTGTCCTGGGTGTAGGTGTCTGGGGCCCTGCATCTGCATTCCATGATGCCATTTTCTACAGGTGTGTGTGGTTGCATCTGTATTCGCTGTGTCTGCATGGGGGCTTGTTGTACCTGCATCAGTGCTGTTGCACTTGCATTCCCTTCCCTGTTGTGCAGGTTGCACATGTGGTGCATGTGTCTTATACTGCGCGTGATCCTGGGCATAATATTGAGGTGGCTCTGCACTATAAGGTGGAGGATATTCTGTCCCTCCTCTTGGATCTTACCAATTTTGGTCTATCATTCCCCTACTTGTACATGTTTGGGAAATATGCACCATTTTCCCCACGTGTCAAACACTGTTCCAAGCCTAGGCTGTTCCCCATTGAATCCTCCTCCCTGAGGAGCCTAAAATCCGAATCCTCTACTTCTGGTTGCATTCCCTCTTCTCTGTGGCCAAGAATTGTATTCTCCTCTCCCAGAGAAGTTCCCACTAGCTGTTGGCAGTGCCTGCTGTACATCTGATGTGTTTACCTCCTCTCCACTGTTCTATACTGCTCCTTCTATTGAAAACTTTGATAATTTCTTTTGAACTTTCTTCCTCAAGTTTTTCTTGGCTTTCTCCTGCCTTATCCGACAATAACAATAAAAATAATTTGGCATTTTATATAGCACTAAGAACCCTTGGGTATATGAGCGCTGCTTATTATTACCCACGGTGTGTGGTGCTCATTTATCGACCTCGGAAGGATGAAAGGCTGAGTTTGGCCTCGCCGGGATTCAAACCTGCGTTAGTAAGCTCTGCACGGGTTTCAAAGCAAGCGCTCTACTCGCTGTGCCACTTGACCTGCTAATGATGAACTATAGTGAACTGAATCTCTAGCCATGGTTTCGCTCCCATTCCCACTTTATTTTTCAATTGTCTCTGCACTGGCTCAGGCAATCCCTGACACAATGGGCCTCATTACACGGATGGCAGTAAGGATTTACCGGTACCGGTAAAAATACCGGTAAAGGTAAATCCTTACCGCCTTACTACGAGGTCCCTTTGCGGGTTGGGGGATTTAACGCCTGCTTTTTGCAGGTGTTAAAAACCAACCCGCAAAGGGACCCAGGGAGCTAATTACGGTACCGCAATTTGCGGTACCGTAATTAGCGCCTTCCCCATTCCCATTGAGCCCTATGGGGCAAAAATGGGAATGGGGAAGGGAAATGGTGGAAGGGGGAATTACCGCCCCGCCAACCTTGGAATGGGGCGGTAATTCCCCTTTCCGCCAAGGCGGTACTGGTATTTTACCGGCATGAACCATGGCGCTAATAGCGCCATGGTTCTCCGCCATCCGTGTAATGAGGCCCAATATGTCGAGGCACCATTTTTCCTTGAATCTCTTGAATGTAAACAACTGTGTCTTCATCATCACACATTTTGAGCATCATGATTGCTCTCATGTCCGACGAATCGGAATATTGCACCATGAGTGCTCTCCATACATCTACTCTACAATTGTTAAATGGTGCAGCATCATTGAGTAGTATTCTGACCTGTTATTCCGGAATACCCTGCTCACTTCCAAATGTTGTTACCCATCTCCACTATGATAGCAGCAAGCAAGCTTTTTATGTCACCCACCGCTAACATGATCCCTGCTGTCATTCTTTCTATATCATAAATAAACTTGCCCACTCCTGATGTCAGCATTGGTAATTTACAGACTAAATTATTCTTGTCCATTTGCGGCCATGGTAAATATTGCAGCCATCCTCCCCCCTTTTCTAACAATGGGAATTGTGTGAACTCCATGCTCTGTCTATCTGCAGTCATTCGCTCTGTTTTGGGTATGACATCCATCAAGTTAATTCCTGTATTTCGGGAGATGGATCAACGCTCTGAGGAGGAGGAGGAGTGGAGGGCGCTGTGCCCTCTCCTTCATGCTGATTAAGCATCCACTCTGTCGCGGCTGGCCCTTCTCTTTGTTTTCAAAACTTCTATGTCTCCTCCTAACACCATTTTTGCAACTTATGCCTACCTCTAAAAGATGTCATCTTCAAAAGTATGTGGTTTATCATTGGTTCTCAACCTATAAGACCCTTCATTATATGGCCCTCTCCAATTGTTTGGCGCGCTCATGCCATGTCTGGAAAATTCTGTTAACTTAGAAGCACGTAATCTCATATCCAGGTGCCAGGAGCTGGACTTGTCTTCACCTCCCCACCCAATTAGACCAACATCTCTCATCACCCATGCCTTCTGCCATGAAAGTTGTCTTTGAACTTGTCCTTGCAATGTATACTTGTCTGTGGGAATATATGGGAGTACATGCTCTCACTATCGCTGTTCGAGGACTCCAACCTGAACTCTATTTCCATTGTTCGCACGTGACAGAAGACCATGATTGTGGTCTATTCTGCAGCATTTAAATGTCTTAAATGAATAAAACTTGGCACTCTTGGTGTTCTTTCTTTGCCCCTTAATAAGGGATGATTCATCCTTCGTACGTTCACTGCTTTCAAGAATAGATAACCGACTGTGGCTGCTTCTGTTTTGATGCCAGGCTAGATAGCCTCGCCAGGCACTTCCACGATCTCAGCTTATTCTTGCTGTGACACAATTCTTGGATTTTCTTCTTCATGGGTCTGAGTTTACTAAATTCATGACACTTATGTCCAGTTCCTTTACAATGGTGGCTTTGCCTGCAGTCTATTCACTACCTATAGCCAGCTTCTATGAGTACTTAGTCTACTTGCGTTTCAGCGTCTGTACAATTATTGAACGGTTGCATTTTCTGTAGCACTTCGCACACATGCAATCTTCTTTTCCGCATATGAAAGTTTACTTGATTCTTAACTTCATCATCAGTTTCTGTAAGATCCATGCATTCGCTTCAACCAGTATTGTCAGGGCATCCCGCTCGTCTCTTGTGACATTGCTAGCTTCTCACTTTTGCTGTTTTTCATATTCCTTCAGGGAGTTCCTCCATCAGATTTTCATCTCTCCGGAGATACATTTGATAGGGTTTTCTCAGTGGGTGCCTTTTCACGAATACTCGCTGCGGAATTGGCACAACTGCTTGTGTCAAACATGGCACAGTCTCAGACTTCCAACATATAGGAGGTAGGGGGGCAGGATTTGCTGCAGAGGCATGCAGCTGCTCCTCTACAGTGTTGTGCAGCATTTAGACCACCACATGTGGTGTGCGGGGTCAGGGTGCAGAATTCACTGTCTTCAGGACCAAGCACTCACATCAAAAGTCACTGCTCCTCCTTCCACTCAGGTTTGGCTCGATCCAGGCGCTTGACCTTCCACTTCGTGTTTTGGATGGTGGACACTCAGGTGAAGTGCTGCAAAGTGATCAGACAGAATGAATTGCCACACAGCACTGCTGGATGCGAAAGAAAGCTGTTGAAAATCTGAAATGCTGGGTCAATCATCTTCAGTAACTATACCGCGGTCCCAGACAAATGCGGGGACCAATGATGCTGGGCTATTGTCACTCCCATCATGGCATCATAGATGCGCTGGAGCTGTTGCATGCTTTTTTGGTTTTTTTCACCAAGTAGATGCTATTGCAGTAATCTGTGGGCCTCATTACAAGCTTGGAATGACAACCATGCTCATATACCATTACCACTACTCACTCACTACCATGGATGGACTACAGATTATGAGTGGCAGCAAGGAGGTGTTAGTCTCCACTTTTGGAGTACATAAAACAGCATGGAGATGTCATCAGATTTTCTGCAAGCAGTATTTCCAATGTGGCAAATCCCATCATTTCTCGAGGTAAAGTGCTGAAGGTAAATCTTCCAATTCACCTCCAATCTCGGAATTCAGGAGCAAATGTTTGCTCCCCAGGCCAATTAACTTTCAACAAACACTCCTATGTGAATGTAACTCTGTGTGTGGGACGATCTATAAACATTAGGATACATCTATGCAACATTTAAAGCAGAAGGGCTCATAAATAATGCACAAAATGATATTTGCATCTTATGTGGAAGTTAGATTTGTGGAACGCTATGTACTAGCTCCTCGTTCCCAGTCGTAGCTCCTGGTCACTGGCTAGTGCTGGACACCCAGAAGCTACTTTTAGCTCCTGCTTATCCAATCTTAATTTCGATCCCTGCATTGCTTCAGACCAACTGCTGCAGGCTCTATGACACCGTTGGCGCACAGCACAGTCACGCTGCAATGGAGATGGACTGAAACTAAAGAGCCAAAATAGGAGGTGCACCCTACATTGCTGGACCAATAAAATAGCTTGAAGACACGAAAGGGAAAATCAGGGGAGAAAAATACAATTAGGAGCAAAGAGCCCAGAACCTGGCAGGTCTTGTGCCCGCGGGGGAGCGCTGCTGCATGGACGAAAATGTGTTCGGCAGAGTTCCAAATCGTTACACATGGAGTTAGTGTTCACACATGGAAAACTTTTGTTTCTTTGTTCAATTAGATTAAAACCCGTCATAAATTAAAGGGACAACGTTTTCTTCAGCTTGAATGCTCGCCTTCAAATCGAAGAATGGTTTTTGGTACCCGCCCAAAAAGTCTTGGCAGGCGCATTGCCACACCGCTTGAAGGCCTTTGACGCGCACAGTTGCTACCGGATTCTTACGCCTTTGTTAGTACAAGTATCTTGTGTGATGTCCAGGCGCGCTCCAGTGATAAATTGCCTATTTCTGGGCAGCCTCTTCTCGCGAGTTCCCTCGCGCTGGTACCGTTATCGGGCTGCAGAGAAGTAGGTGGGCGACGGGTACACAAGCCTGTGCGCACAAGATCCTAAAGAAGCTGCACCTCACTCAGAAGACACCTCATAACTCAAGGGTCAGGGGGAAAAGATAATAGGAAGTAAATAATGTGTTCTTCAAGTACGTACCCACGTGTACCAGGTGGCAGATGTCAACTCCATGTCCACAATGTAGCCTGTGCATACCACAGTGCTGTGCTAATTTACTAACTTTGAAAATCCTGTTATTGTGAAAAGGAAAAAGGTTTCTGTCCGTTTTTTTCCCCCATGCTGTGTGGGGTTGACAAAATACAAATGACCTCATTAGGAGAAGGCCTGGAACGGTAAAACATAAAGGGGCTGTTTATTTACCCCAAGCAGTTCTTTCTAGTACACAGTGCAGTATCCCATGCGAACCTAAAACAAAATTAGGTGGCATTTAAAAAAGAAAAAAAAAAGAAATAGTGTTTAAAAATAGAGTTGTTTTTACAATTAACTGCAACTGTTATCTTTTTGACCTATAAAGACAATACCCGGAGTCACAATTGGGCACCAACTGGAAGTTATTTTGTTCACCTATCTGGCAAAAAAGTAATGTTATATAGCATCGTAAAACTGTAAAACTTCTAAAAAAGGCATGTAGAGGAATGCAATTTGAAAATGCCAAGAAGACCACATTAGGGAAATCCCCTGATGGACGCATGCAAAGTTAGAAACAAGGTTGCATGCTATTGACATATTGTCAGAATTTGAAATGTACTGTTGTTCCCATTGTGGTGAATATGTGTAATTGGAATATACTGATGTTATGTTACTTGTTATTTGTATAACGCAATACTGTCATTATTATCACCTTGAAGGGCTAGGGCATGAAGGGTCCTTCAGCCAAACAGAAATGAAATAAAAAGAGCATTACATTGCATGCAAATAGTATTTATAATTTCAAGTGAGCATTCAATTATTATCCGATACGACTAATTTAGTGACATTATAATAGCCATAGTATGAAGAGTGCTCAGGTGCAGAGGGGATTTCTATGTCCGTGACTATGTGACAGCTAAATCACGTTTTTTGTGGGAGCAAGTAGCGGACTAGCCTACAGCAAAGTCTGGAGATTTCCCAGTGGGCCTCTGCACCACAGGACTCTTTTCTGAGAGTTGAGCATATGGTCCTTTGGGTATCGTGCATGCAATGGAAGGGGATGCAGAATAACTCTGACACCAAATAATCAAAACAACTCTGGAAGATGGCAAAGGTGCTGTTTTATTAACAATTATCTAAAACAGGGAGTTACAACGGACATCAACGGACGTTCATTCAAGCTCTCAGTGCATTTCTTATAAAAACATCCCATATGCAAAAAATATGTCAGACGTGACATCATACTATGTGGCAAATAATAAAAACCTACAAGGGATTGTGATACGTTCGAGGGGAACATCTAAGTATACTTTCTGTAAGGGCTGGGATTGATATTTTATTTCTATCGTGCTTGTGCACATGTGATTCAGAGTGTGACAAGGCAAGGGAGGGGAATAGGGGAGAACCAAAAATTAATCTTACTAGGCCCAGTGACATTGGGAACACACAAGTGCAATGGGGGGGAGTGCATGGTAGGAGGGAAAAGTGGAAAGTGTGGAGCAAAGGAGAAACAGATAAATGATAATAAATAAATAAATAAATAGTAAAGACAATAAACATTGGTAGTGCAGCCAGCAAGTGGCAATTGCTGGGTTTAAGGGGTACAGATACAGACCCCAGTGCAAGGGGTGGCCCGGAGGCAGTGAGGGAGGGTGGCACGGTAAGCAGGTACCTGGGCCCGGAGGACAGGGGGTGGCCAGGTGCACAGTGCCAAGAGAGAACAGATCAGCAGGGGAGAGGGGGAGTGAAGGCAGACGCAAAGAGGAAGGTCTTGAGGTGCTTGCGGAACAAGAGATGGTTCTCCTCAAGTTTTAGAGTGGCAGGGAGGCTGTTCCAGAGGGAGGCCCCAGCCGAAGACAGAGATCTACCCCCAGCTCGATTGGCTATCTACTGTCAGGTGTACAACTTATGCCTATCTCTAAAAACATGTCATCTTCAACACTGTTAAGTACATGGTATATCATTGGTCTTCAAACTATAAGGCCATTCGTTATACGGCATAAACAACTTGCCCACTATGCCTTTCACCCACTGCGCGTGGTATTTATCAATTTTGTCTTTATATTGGGGCAATGCTTTACATAAATGCATAAGAGTAGTGTTTTCCATGATGGCACATCACAATGTTGACTGCCGATACTTACCAAGCCTTGATATAATCTCAGTCTTTACTCCTTGATCCACCCCTCCTTCACACTCTTTCCCAACCAATATATTTCTCTTTGTTTTCAACACTTCTATATCTCCTCCTAACATCACTTATGTAATTTATGCCTACCTCTAAAATATGTGATCTTCAAAAGTACACGGTTTATCATTGGTTCTCAACCTATAAGACCCTTCATTATACGGCTCACTACAATTGGTTGGCATGCTCGTGCCATGTCTGGAACATTCGGTTCACTTAGAAGCATGTAAGCTCAGATCCAGGTGCCAGGAGGTGAACTTGACTTTACCTCCCCACCCAATTAGCCCAACATCTCTCATCACCCATGCCTTCTGCCATGAAGATTGTCTTTGAACTTGGCCTTGGAAAGTATTCTTGTCTCTGGGAATATATGGGAGTGCGAGCACTCACTATCATTGTTTTAGGACTCCATGCTCAACTCTATTTCCATCCTTTGCACACGTGACAGGAGATCACGATTTGTTCCATTTTGCAGCATGTAAATGTCTTAAATTAATAAAACTTGGCACGATGGGTGTTCTTTCTTTGTAAGTTAACAAGGGATGATTCAGCTTCACACGTTCACTGCCTTCTAGAATAGATAACCAACCTTGGCTGTTTCAGCTTTGATACAAGGCCAGACAGCCTCACCATTTGTTTCCACGATCTAGGCTTATTTTTGCTGTGACACAGTTCTCGATGAAAAACATTGGGGAGATCCCAAAAAAACACTCTAGAGTGGACTCCTACCTTAAATTTGGGAAAAAATGAACTTGTAAAGTATAGAGAAGGTAGGAGAATGGATTGTCAACAGCTGCTCACCTGCGTATGAACTATTCACGCTGTTGTAAGAACTCTAGAGTAGGTGTGTGGCGTGGCCTCAGGATGCAGCCTTCCACCGATAAAGGAACCTCGTGATAGTTGAACTTGCAGGAGCTAGAATGACTTTCGTATTGTGGTTAAGCTGCCAGAATACGAGTAAGGATTCACACCTCATGTGCAGAACAAGGATGGAAAGCGCCACTAAATAATGTACACACGTCTAGCTATACGCGAGCCCCGCATCAACTAAAAGTTGCGACACTGATCCGGTACTCGCACGAAGACTAAGGATCATCTGTGCATCCAACACCCCGCCACGAGGATAATCGCCCGGCTGGGATCTGGATCTACCTTTCACGATTCCTGTTTTAAGGAACCAAAGGAATAACACTAACTTCCTGGAAGAAAAATACCCAATTAATGTGGATCTTTTCTATTTACCAAGGGAGCGCCTACACTAGGACGGACAGCTCTTTCAACAACCAAAACCCGTTTTTAAATTAACGACTCTCCAACCAGAGAAGAACACAGACCAATTGCTTGATTACTCTATTTTATGTTTATGACTACTCCTGAAGAAAGTCCCACCACTTGTCATAGAGGACTGAAACATGTTGAGTTAGCAATCTAATAGTAAAATCAGATTGTATTAAAACATCTAGAGATCCATGAAGATCAAAAACCTATATCAATTAATAATAATAATAATAATAATAATAATTAAGGATTCATAGCAAAGGTTAAAAATTGAAAATTTAAATGGTTGTATTTACACACGTGTCTATCTTTTTAGAATAATTGTGTTTGAAATACTTATGTCATTGTTATATTTGTGTATATTTTAGAGTGTCTGAAAATTAATTTTATATGTATTCCCTCACTAACGAGAGTTTTTTACCAAACAACCTATAATAAAGTTTATATTTTTGAATGTAATTTTGAGAGAGTGAGTAGCTGTTGACAATCCATTCTCCTACCTTCTCTATACTTTACAAGTGACACAGTTCTCACCTTTTCTCTCAATGGGTCCTGGCTTACTAAATTCATGACACCAATGTCCAGTTTCTATACAATGGCAGCTTTGCCTGCAGTCCATTCACTATATATAGCCAGATTCTGAGATTACTTAATCTACCAGCATTACAGCTTCTGTACAGTTATTGAACGGCTTGCATCTTCTGCAGTGCTTTGCACACGCGCAATCTTCTTGTTGCAAATGAAAGTTTATTCGATTCTTAACTTTATCATCAGTTTCTGTAAAATCCATGCATTCTCTTCAGCCAGTATTCTCAGTGCTTCACTCTCGTCTTTCGTGACATCACCAGCTCCTTTTTTGCTCCTTTTCATATTCCTTCAGGGAGTTCGTCCCTCAGATTGTCGTCTCTTCGAAGGTACATTTGATATTGTTTTCTCAGAGGATACCTTTTCTCAAACACTCGCCATGGTATGGTCACAATAGCTGGTGTTAAGCATGGCGCAATCTCAGGCTTCCAACATGTAGGATGTAGGGGTGCGGGATTTCCTGCAGAGGCATGGAACTGCCCCACTACATTTCCCTCTCTGGTTGAGTCCTTGACCAATTCCTCAATTGTCTCCACATCTTGATATTTTCTGTTGAAAAAGTGCTTCTTTGGAGTCCAGATCTTCATCACCCCCCTCAGGGTGCCGGCTGATTTGACATGCTCATCTACACTCCAGGTCATGTAGTTGCACTGTCCATTCCGATTACAATAGACCCATCGCCCCACAAACTTCTTATGATTCTTTGGATATAGGAACTTCGTTCCCCTGAGGTGCTACGATGCTGGCCTCTATGTATTTTCTGAAATCTTCACCAGTCAATTCCTTGGGTCCAAACCCAGATCCGACATCGATCATGATCTTCATTCTTACTGCTTTCTTTGCCGTCTTCGTGCATTGGGCGAGCACTATCCTGATTACACAGAATCCAAACATCACCGTCACCACAATTGCTCCAAGAAACTTCAAGATGTTGGCGATCCACTGCGGAATCCATGAGCATACGGAAGCACACCAACTGTCATCCGTAATGTCCTCTGTTCCATCTTCCATCTTGTTATGCAGGTTTGTTAGCAACGTTATGGCCTCTGTCAAGGTCCCATTCTCATCATCGTGAGAAGATATGAACGTGTAACATGATGGCCTGATTTTGGCGCAAACTCCTCCTTCCATCGCTGTGATCCTATCAAGGACATATCTGTCCTGTAGGGTCATTAGTCGTATAGCCCTCAGCTCTTCCTTGATAGCATTGAATCCTTTTGATTGTCTGCAGAAGCTCCCATCTCATAATCTGCAACCACTTGGCATTGGTCATCGTCTGGATCCCAGGCATGAATACAGTCGTAAATATTGAAGCAGTCTTGCTCAACAACCTGTGTTCATAAGTAATGGAGTCATATGCTTCTATTGACTTGGCTGAGAAGTAATTCTCTCTTCTGGTTCAATTGAGAAATTCAAGTGATCTTCTTTTTCTCAAATGGGCATCTACTTTTGGAAATTCCTAATGTTCAGGTCACTCTGAGGAATCACTAATGCTGGAACATGGATGAGCACCAAGGCCCATAATCCACCCCAATCCTTGGGAAACCTCATGTAGGCCCTAGACCCACAAGCCCAATATCGATCCATGAGGACAGCTGTCCCTTCTCCCATCCTGGAAATGTCAACTGTTGTGTTGCAGTCTTTGTTATCTTCCAAACTATTCTTTCTGTGTCTTCGCCAATGAGATCACAACCATTGGACCTGATTCATCTTCTACCATGTCAGTAGTTTGGCATGTTTATCACATGCCTTCAAACATTCATTGTTCACTCTCTGTACCTCTTGTACATATTCTGACTTCAGTAGATGAGCTGCACAGGGGATCAGTCTTCAGCCCCATCCCTTCTTGAACGTCAGGCCTCCATAGACTAAGACTTGAGTTAATTCCCAACATCCAGGCGATCCAGCTATTTCTGTTACATGAGGGCAATCCATTTTCCTCATGTCTTCAATGACTACCTCTTCCTGTCCTGCTGCAGGATACACAAGCATCTTGCTCTCCCATCCAGGTTCCCTTTCCATCTGTATAGTCTTGATATAATCATCTTGGAATGGAAACAACCATTTTGATCTCCATTGTAAAAAGTGGCCCAACTTCCCTGAAATGTTCCTCTTGTCATACATTCATACATGCTGCAAGATGAATGTGGCACCTGGCATCATGTTCTGGGACCTCTCTGGAGATGAATCTTCACACTGTATTCATGGCATAGGGGATGAGAGTGCAAACTTGGCAACTCTCCTTAGATGTTTTTTTTCCCCTACTTCCCTCATGTGCTGGTACCACATGTTATTACCCAAGTGTGCTGCATTATCTAGATAGGTATTTATCCCCTCATTATCTTCCTCTGCATCTCTCCTGTGTCTTTTAGAAGCCTTGTACCATTCATGAAGTATACCAAAGGAAGTTCCCATAGTAGGAAGATCCATAGGGTCCTCTACCACAGTGGAAGTACTAACATAATGGAGACTATGAAAAATGAGGAACAGAAAGACAAAGAGAGTATTATGCACAAAAACATAGGCATCAATTTCTCGTGCCATACTGGTACTTATTACACTTATTCATTCTCTAGAACCATGCTGGCTTCTACATTTCTCATCTTTAATAAAATCATCCGTCACATTTCTTAATACTTGCACTGAAAAATCTGCTCAATTATTGTGATGAGAAGCCTTCTTATCACTGGGACATTTTTAGGATCCTGTAAAAAAGTGTGAATATCAACGTCTCTTCTTACAAGAGCAGGATAAGCTTGAAGTATAAAACCAAAGACAGCCAGCACAAGCCGATGAACATCACTGTAAGAAATTACCATATGTTTTACTGCTTAGAACAGGTATTCACCTCAAAATGAATCTGGATACTGATTTTTTTTCCAATTTCCGATCAAGAACTGTCAAGGCGAAGTCCGTCCCAACGCAGAAGTAGCAAGAACTCCTACCTCCCCTTGACGGTCTTGGCGCCTGGATTAGTTGTAACACAGGTCACCGTGACCCCCACGGGGAAAGAGGGTTAGGATCCACGGATTGGATGGGTTTCGGGGTTGTAGGGTAACCGGATTGAGGGTTAGGGAGAGGTTATAGATAGGGAAGGGGTTTTTTGGGGTTGAGATGCTCCCAGACTCTGACCTTCTGAGTCTGAACTATCTTTCGCTTTGGTAGTTGCTTTTCTTTTTAACGTTTTGGCATTCATTCAGTCATGCATTCTTATCTCATGCATGCATTACCCCTCAGACTGGAACCCAACACTCTGTTTACCTCGTTCACAAGTTTGCTCCAACCTTGGGTTTCTATAGACACAATATTCTACTCTGGCTTCAATATTCAGCTTCAACTTTACATTAGTGTTTGCCCCTTTTACATATCACCACAAGATCTGAAACATAAATTCAAACACAATTTGATTACGTTAATGCACTTAGCTCTAGTTTTCCAGTGCGCTTCTTCCCCCCGCCGGCTCCGCAGACTGTGTGTTGCGAAATCAGATCGCTGAAGGTGGCGGTAAACTCCTGACAAAAAAGGAGAAAGTTAGCTTTGCCCTCTCACGCCTTTTGGCATTTCACAAGTACTCGCAACAGCGAATACGGCCTTGAATGGCCCGCAACAGGCGAGCATAACGTTACGTTTGCACCCGCAACTGGTGAATGCACATCGCATGCAGATTTAGTGGGTTAATAGTTAGTTCGCGAACATTCGCGTATCTTCCCCGAAGTTTATACAGACTTCCTAAATGTCACTGGTAAGCGGAGTCTCTTTCCAGTTTTAATTTCCCTTTGGTTAGCTTTAAAAGGAAGGCAGTGTACTTATCTTTGGCATCGCGGGGCCTGAAGATGTATCCGGCAGCGAGGGCGGCCCCGCGAGAAGCTTCGCTGGAGCTCCGTCAGATGCGCCCTCTCGGCAGCAGAGTCGAGCACGGACAAACTTTCCGGGATCGCGCATGCGCGGTAGCTTCCTCGCGCATGTGCGTTGCGTCGGGCGTTGTCCTGGGCGTTTCCTGGGCTGCCGGAGCTGTAGTTTTAGGCCCGGGGCTGCTGGGAAGCGTAGTCTTCCTTTGGTTCTGCCTCCTGTACACCTTTTACCCCCACAACATGTACATCTGCACTGGGGACAAAGGTGACAGCGACTCAGAGACGTTCCTCCCACAACCCCTGCAACCACCTTGCCTTTGTTTTGACCTTGGGGGCGTAATGTGGGCCGTGGGTTTATGACAGTACATCCCCTCCCCTCAGAAGGGCCAGGTTTTGTGGGATGATTGTGATGAAATAAGCGTATTAACCTAGGGGCAGGCACATTGGTGGCAGGTTCCCAGAACCTATCCTCAGGGCCGAACCCCACCCAATCAACCAGGTAATGCAACCTACCCCCCCTCACTCGTGAGTTTAGTATGGCCTTAACTTCGTACTCTGGGTACCCTTCTATGAAAACAGGTGGAGGCCTTTCTATGCGCGTATGGGGCTTTGCTGGTTTTAGGAGCGCTACGTGAAATACAGAGTGAACCCTCATATGGTCTGGAAGACGAAGTCGCATTGCTACTGGGTTAACCACCTGTGTGATGCGAAATGGGCCTATGTAACGGGGCTTCAATTTTTGGGAACCTGAGAGATGCAAATGTCGCGTTGAGAGCCAGACTTTATCTCCCACTTGATATTTTGGGTTAGCACGGCGCTTTCCGTCAGCGTACTTTTTGGTTGTGTTCTTGGCTGTGATTAGGTTCTGTCGGGCTTTTTTCCAGATTTGTCTTAACCGAGCCACTTTGGTTTGTACTGATGGCAATGCATCCGGAGTTCGTACTCCACTTGGCTGTACGAATGGGTTGTATCCGTAGGTCATGAAAAAAGGAGAATATCCTGTGGAGGCATGCTGAGAGTTGTTATAGGTTAGTTCTGCTAACCACAAGAGTTCAACCCAACCCCCCTCAGCTCCATGTGTAAAACAGCAAAGGTACTGTTCAAGTACACTGGGGACAAAGGTGACAGCGGCTCAGAGACGTTCCTCCCACAACCCCTGCAACCACCTTGCCTTTGTTTTGACCTTGGGGGCGTAATGTGGGCCGTGGGTTTATGACAAGAACTGATGTTTAGGCTTGACACTGACACTTCAATGTGTATTTCTAAAGTTAATTTTTGGCCTGCTGAAATTCACTGCAAGTCTTTTCACTCACTACTAAAATATCTATGAGTAGTGTCCTTTTGAATTTCAGTACAATACAAAATCTGTATTATCAGCTGTTTGCTTCATCGTCCTTCTTCTTTGGCATCAATCGAGTCTGCAAACCCTGAAATTCGCCTTCATGTCTTGCTTCTGGATCGGCAATGGTGGGAGGGCGGTTCTCACCTTTATATGCTTTTATATCCCCTAAGTGAAGCCAAGCTCATCTCCCTTGGACATTTACAACTGAAGGGGTTATTTTCTCAATGCAAAAGGGACAATTGAATCATGGCTCATGCCACTTTCCAGTAAAGCTTTTAATAAGAACTAGGTCTGCAACATATAACTCACATGCCGATAGTAGTTGAATTGGGTTGGTTGTTGAATTGTCTTCTTCTGTGTTGTGAGACCAACCCCCGTTGCACTTGTCTTGATCTGAAATGATTGAAATGCTACAGGTCCTATATGTCAAATAGTCATGAATCTCATCACCTAAGGTTTTAGCTATACTCTGGGCATCACTTGTACTTTTAGATGGAGGCCTGAGGGGCATTCTCATTCAACGCCCTGTCACTAGTTCATGTGGGGTGAGGTGGTGGTATGGCCCTGCCAAAGGGCATATAAAGCTAGGGGTAGCAATATAACCATCCCTTCTTCAAAGTCAATTTAATCTTTGCAATCCTTTTTTTAAGGAGGCTGTTGAGTCTCTCACATTCCCGTTCGCTTGCGGGTGATAAGCAGAAGAATACTTGTGCTTTATATTGAATTGAAGCCCGATTTGTTCAAATAACTCATTAACAAAATGTGCCCCATTGTCGGATCTCAGCACTTCACACACACCCATCTCGGGGAAATTTTGCGCACTAAAAACGTCACTGCACAAGTGGCATCAGTGTGTGTAGACGGACCTGACTCGATCCACCTAGAGAAGGGACTCACCACCACTAATAGATACCTATATCCATTACATACTTACAGCAATGCTGGAACGGACCATTTGGCCAAGGTGTTACCCCTCTAATTGTTCTCAGTGTGTGCCCAGCAGTTCATTTTGGACACACAATGCAGTTTACCATAAATACTGCAACATGCTGCAACAAATTCGGAAAGAATCAGTGTTCCGCAATTGTAGCCGCAAGACTCTCCCTAGTTACATTAGCGGAATAATGCAGCTGTTCAAGCGTGACCTTTAATAATGGTACTGGCATCACCAGCTTTCCAGTGCTGTCTTGTCACCAAAATGCTTCTGTGGGGGATAAAGAATACCCCATTTGTTTCCACTATTCCTGCTCTTCCTGTGGTGCACTCCCTTGAATCTCTATTAATTGGGTTATCAACATTTTTTTAGATCCTTCTTGTGCTAACATGCTTGTAACTACTTTTTCTTTAATATTCTCAGTATCAAAACTCAAAATATCTGAAGAATATGGAACCCTTTTGGCTTATTCGTCTGCAGCTTCGTTCTCACAAGAGATAAAATCTATCCTCTTAGTATGCACTGTGCATTTAACGATCACTATGGCCACTGGGAGTTGCAGTGCCTTAATAAGCCTGTCCAAAAAGAATGCGTGCTGCACCGGAGTTCCATCCGCACAGCGGCAGCCCCTCCTTTTCCAATGTGCTAATCCTGATTGTATGGTTGATGTCACATAGGTGGAGTCACTGTACACTATCACTTCCTGCCCTTCGTGTTTCTTGAGTGCGACAATAAGAGCTACTAATTCTGCTGCTTGCGCTTAAAAGTGAGAAGGTAGACTTCCACTTGCTATAACATCAAATTCTCCATTTAATCTGTGTCTCACTACCACGGTACCTGAATGTCTTTCCTCACTAGTCTGATTAATTTTCGAAGAACCATCAATAAAGAGAATTTCCCTTCCCGCAAACGTATTCTCCTTCACCCGGGGTATACCATCATATAATTCTATATAATTAGCACAGTCATGTACGTGATTGCCTTCTGATATTGGCTCAGCTACAAACATGGCAGGATTCCCTATTTTATGTTTTACAATCTTAATCATTGGATTAGAAATCATTACCTAATAAGCTGAACTCTTTGGGATGTCAATGTGCCTTCAGGTTTCTCTAAAATGGCAAATAGAGCATGTTCCACGAAGGGTCATGGAGCAGCCCATAACAATACTTGTAGACTTCTCAATAGCGAACGGGGCAGCAGCCAAAGATTGTTCACAAGGAAAATGTCCTCTCATAACTGGGTCTAAAATCCCACTCTAATACGCTAAAGGCTTGTACCCCAATTTAGGTCTTTGCCTAAGCACTGCTGTCATGACTGTCTCATTTCAGCGCGAAAACAAATTAAATTCCTCAACATAATTGGGAATTTCTAAAACAGGGGCTGCACAAATTGCTTTTTTCAGCTCCTCAAACCCCTCCTCCATTTCTTCACTCCATTCTATTTTTACTTTATCCACTTGTGCTTTCTTTAAAGCTTGCAAAAGGGGTCTTGTGTATGTAGTGTAATCAAACACCCAGCCTCTAACATAGTTGCATAACCCCAAAAACTGTTGCATCTGTTTTACTGTATTTGGCATTGAGGTTTTCATAATTGCCTCAGCTCTTTCAGGTGTCACCTTCTTTCCTTATTTCCTTCCGGTTAATAAATCACGAGGTCCAGATGGATATCCAGCATTATTCTATAAAACATATCGGAATGTATTAGCTCCTAGACTAACCCACCTATATAATTCCTTTGCACACTCGGGTCTCATATCCCCCACAATGGAGGAAGCAATAATCGTACTATTTCCAAAATCTGGCAAGGACCAGAGTAGTTGTGGGTCATACCGCCCAATAGCATTAATAAATATGGACGCAAATATGTACACTAAGGTCTTAGCCAACAGGATGGAGGATCTACTACCCTCATTAATACACCTGGACCAATCAGGCTTTATAAAACAAGGTCAGACACATGACAATATTAGGAGAACATGTCATATACTACAGAAAGTCGAAAAGAAAAACATCCCAGCGGTTCTCTTATCTCGATATGGTGAGAAAGCTTTTGAAAAGGTTGAATGGTTGTTTCTTTTTCAGACCTTGGCTAAGATGGGGTTTGGGCCAAAGTTCGTAGACAAATACAGGCTAACTACATACAACCCAGTGCTAACCACTCATTAATGGCCACTTATCGCTCCCCATTGCTTTACAACACGGGACCAAACAAGGGTGCCCACTGTCTCCACTCCTGCATGCAATGCATTTGGAACCATTTTTTGCCAAGATCCGACATATGGATGACATCCAGGGGATAGACTTCGGAGGTGTCCCACACAAAATTATGGCATACTCAGGTGATAAGTTGCTCCTAGCTTCTGATCCCTTGATTTCACTGCAAGTGGAGGTACAAGAACTGGAAAGGTTTGGGTCGGCCACAGGTTTCAAAATAAATATAACCAAATCGGAAATCTTGAATCTTTCCCTCCCCCTGATGACTTGCAGCTTCTATGATCACATACACAATTTGCATGGGCTCATGAAGGGATACAATTATTTGGAGTCACCATAACCCGCACTATAGAAAGGCTATATGAGGCCAACTATCCCCCATTGTTAAAAGAAATTAAAGGCCAATTGTCAAAATGGGGACCGTTGTCGGTTTCATGGCTCATTAGAATCAGCTTAGTAAAAATGGTCACATTGCCCAAAGCCATGCTTCAGGCACTACAATCCAGGTTCCCACCTCTTTCTTTCAAAAATTGTACAGGGCGATCTCCACATTCATATGGAATAATAAGCCCACATGGTTAGCTCTAAGCATGTTAATGACCCCTATGGCTAGAGGTGGCCTTGGTCTGCCCAATCTTCCGAAATATTATCATGCAACGCAAATCCGGGTCCTCAAAGATTGGTGTGTGGAAAACCCTGGGAAAAGATGGGTACAGATGGAGAGCGTGCTGGGTGGGCAACAGTTCAGAGACATGCTGTGGCTGACTAAACAAGATTGGCCCTCCAACATGCATATGAGTCAGATCACAAGCTTGGTCAAGGAAGTTTGGGACACAGCAGTCAAGAAATACCAACTGACAACCTTCCCTTCACCCGTTACACCTCTGTTCCACAATACTCATTTTACCCCAGGCTTTGAACCCAACACATTTGTCAAATGGAAAGGGACTGGCTGCAACAGATTACGAGACATGTTTCAGAGTAATGATCCCTAACCTTTGACACAATGCAAACTAGAACTGGGACTTCAGGAATCTGGCCGATTCCAATACTATCAGGTTAGACATTGGACATTGACTCCCCCAAACAAGAAAACACCAATTGGAGACCTAATACCCATTCGAGTAATTTGTAACATCCAACCCAGGAAACAAGGCTCTCATCTCAAATCTGTATAATATCAAGGCCAACATAACCCCCGAAATCCCTCTGAGATAAAAAAAAATCGCTGGCATTTGACACTGGGGGCAGTGGTAACGGAAGAAGAATGAGATAGGTTATTGAAGGAAATGCCCAAACTTACCATGTCTATTCAAGTCAGAGAATTCTGGTGTCGGCTAATGATACAATGGCACTACACACCAGCCCTTAAACACAAAATGAGACCGTCTATCTCTGGCAAGAATGTGGAGCGATTGGGCACTGGGTGCATGTATGGTGGAGTTGCCCGGGGCTTACAAAATATTGGGAAAAAGTAAATATTAATATGTCACAAATATTTGGACTACAAGAGCCCAGGACACTCACAATCTGTCTTTTGGCTGTTATTGAAGAAGACCTATGACAAAGCTATAGACAGTCATGCAAAGAGACTCTTCTGGTGAACGTTCAAAATTGGAAAGCGAAGGATCTACTGCACGTTAGCGGATGGTTTTCTAAAGTCTGGAATTTTCTGACACTTGATTGGATTACCATTTCTCTATACAAGGTGAACAATCTAAATTCACCAATGACTGGGACGTGGTTCTAAACTTTTTTGACTATAATATCACCTAATGCCCATAGAAACTTTGAATTCTAGACATTGCATGAACCTACAGACATTGCTATCCATACCATGCTCGATAGGAGGGTGGGGTGGGAGTGGCGTGAGTGGTGGAGGGGGTTCTTATGTTTGTTATTATCCAAAATGGCAATAAAAACAAGTATAAAAAAAGACTGCATCAGAGATTTTCAATTTGAATGATCATTTAGTTTGTTATATGTGTGTGTGAAATTTAAGGAAGAAGCAGTCTGACAGCTCCATTTTATAGGTCTACAAAGATTTCATCCAGCGTGCAAGTAAAAATTAAGGGTGGGTGCACGAGGCCTGCGATTTCCTGTAATGGATGACTCTATAGTGAAGATTCCTATCAGCTGAACTGGTCCCATTTAAGGCGGTGTCAGGGTTACCTCTCTTAAGCTCCTTCTTCTGAAGAGTCTGCGAAATACCACACAAGGAGTTTGCTGCTGCAGTAAAAAATGGTGAGGAAATGGCTGTAACTGAATTACCACCACTTTCCTGCGCCACTGAATTCCAAGATTAGCAGCCAAGGGGAGGATTTACCTCCAGCATATCACTAGAAGTAAACCTTTAACTTTACTTCCAAAAAGTGTTGGTTTTACTGTGGCAGAATTACTGCAGGCATTATAAGGATTAATGCAATCTATCAGTACACAGATCACAATTACCTACAAATGAGTCCCATGAAGATCACTGTGATGAGATTTACTCCAAGCAACAATAAGCCATATGGTTACACCTATGAGGTAAGCAAGATTACAATAGTACCTTCTATGCAGATAACCTACCTGGGCTTCAGTTTGGATGTGAGCAGATCTTATTAACAAAAGCTGAAGAGACTTAAGGGCAAAGTTTGTAAACTTGCGGCATAGATGAAAAAGATTAACTATAAATAGTTTTGTTTTTCAATTGTACCAATACTTAATTTTTATAAGTCTAAGGTGATCCCTGCGTTTATGTGGCCAGGAAAATGTTTTTCACAATTACAATTGGGATGTAATCATATCAATAATTTGAAAGAAGGTACTAAGTTTACCTCAGTCACTACCAGTGATCGCATTAAGATTTGAATTGGCCTTGACGTCCATGAGAGGTTGGCTAGTGTGGACAATTCTGACATTCTATATGTTTACAACTGACAAATCCATTTTTGTAGACTTAAAGGAAGGAATGTCAACTTCCTCAATTGCTGCAATTAACCATTTCTGGGAAAGAGCTGAACAGATTATGATGACAATCGAACAAACAGAGGAGCTTTTATGTGACAACCCTGATAAATCAATTTGTGTTTCAGCTTGGTGAAGGTGGGGGGGCTGCTCTAGTCTGCAATAAGGAGTAAAGTCTCGACAACTTACCCTTGAAGGAGAAAAAGGAACAGAGCTCCGCAACCATAGGCTCGTCAGGCGGTAAGGAGGGGAAATCGGGGTATCTGGATTTGAGATTCTTCCGAAGTGACAAGTATTGTAGCCACACTGAGGGCCGGCGTTTGAGGGAGAGAGGGAGATCAGGCCACTCAATAAAGTTTCCCTGTTCGTAGGCATCACGGAGTGTCAGAAAGCCAGCATCCGCCCAGTCCCCGTGGAATGGGTGAAGTGCGTCGACCATTGTCCAGAGTTTGGTCAATGCTAAGGATGTACTAACTAGGGGGTCTGCAGAATCTAAGTCTGGAGGGATTGGTTTGAGGATCTGGGAGCCAATCACATGGTCACAAACCTTTAGTTTCTCCAGCCGAACATGTGGGGGGGATCAATGGTGTTGAACCAATGAGAGGCAAACTGAGGTTGGGCTACCACCCAGTATCTGGTGAAATCTGGGGCGCTGAACCTGCCCAGTTCCTTGGGGGCGGTCAGCATGGACAGTTTGAGGGGGACTGCCCCTGAATGCCAAAGGAAGGTGTTGCTTATATGGCGTAGTGTTTGGAAGAATGCGTCCCCAGGCCACACAGGCAGATTGGTGAATCGTTAAGTTGAGGTAATAAAACCATTTTAAGTATTCCAATTCTGCCTGCTAGTGAAATGAGGAGTCTGGTCCAGCTGGAGGTCTTTGTAGCCAGGTTAGTTAGTTAATTCTGGTAATTGTCCTCACGAAGCTGCGCCGTGTGATGGGAGACCACCACCCCCAGGTAAGTGATACTCGACGGAGACCAGTTGAATCCACATAAGTCCAGGGGGGGTTGTGTCGAGTCTGTGAGTGGGAATAAGGCCGATTTGGAACAGTTTACTTTCAAACCAGATATGTCCCCAAAACGGGCAACATCTGCTAGTATAGGGGCAAGGTTGGTATCAGGGGAACGGATGTACAGAAGGGCGTTGTTGGCGTAGAGGGAGACTATATCGGATTGGCCGGCTGTGCGCAATCCCCTATGCGAGTGTGACTGACAAACCATGTCAGCGAAGGGTTCCATGGCTATGGCGAAAATGAGCGGGGAGAAGGGGCATCCTTGTCGTGTGCCTCTGGATATCTGGAAGGGAGTGGAGCACCTGTCCTCAGTGCGGACTCTGGCCGATGGAACAGTGTAAAGCAGCTTTATCCAGGCTCGGAAGTTAGGGCCGAACTCGCCACAGGTATTTCCACGAGACCGAGTCAAATGCCTTCTGCATATCCAGAGTGGCTGCAACCGCCTGTGTGGCTGGGCTGATCCTGCTGATCACATTGAAGAGCCTTCTTAAATTCAGGGATGTGGACCTACCCGGGACAAATCCCGCCTGGTCAGGGTGGATGATGTGAGGCATGTATGGGGTTAGGCGGTTGGCCAGGAGTTTAGCGTATATTTTAACATCAGTGTTAATCAACGAGAGTGGTCGGTATGAGCCGCACTGAGTAGGGGGCTTACCAGGTTTAAGGAGCACTGTTATCAGTACCTCCCGGAGAGATGGGGGAAATATTCCCCTATCGCATGATTCTTCCCATAGGGCCAATAGGTGTGGGGCCAGGTGAGACTTGTATTGCTTATAAAAATCCATGGGGAGCCCATCCGGGCCAGGGGCCTTCCCTGATGCCAGCGACTCAATGGCCTCAGTAAGTTCCTCCGAGGTGAAAGGCCTCTCCAGGAAGATGCTGGCATCAGCGGACAGGACTGAAAGGGGAAGATTCTCTAAATAGGAGTCAATTTCTGGCACCTGGGGACCGTCGGCTTCAGAGTACAGGGAGGTGTAGAATGACAAAAACTCAGAATTGATATTCTGTTGGGGGGTGGCGAGTGAGCCGTCAGGCCTCACTATGGCCGGGATATTGGGAGCTCCGAGTTCACGGCGCAGGAGTCTAGCTAGCATTCGACCGGGTCGCTCTCCTTCACCGTATTTCCTCACCGACTGGGGGGAGTCCAGGAATTTAACCTCACGCTCGGCAAGGCCACGGAACCTGTCCAGCTCTGAACCCAGTGCGGCTAGAGTGGTTGGGGAGTGATCTTGAGCATGTTGGGACTCGAGGATAGCCAAGGCTGATTCGCTAGCGGCAATATCTGCATGGATTCCCTTCAGGATGCCGCAACCTTTGGAAATGGCGATTCCTCTCGTGTACGCTTTAAAGGATTCCCAGAGGACAGCTTGCGTTGATACAGAGTTTGTATTGATCTCAAAGAATTACTCAATGGAGGATTCGAGTTCGGTCGCGAAGACCTGGTCGAGAAGCGAATGAGGGTTCACCCTGTAAGGATAGTATAGGCTGCTTTGGAAAGTTGGCGAGGCCTAGAGCCCGATCTATCTAGGGTGATATCCACTATCATGTTAAAATCGCCTCCCCACAAAATAGGGATCAGGGGGTAGCCTTCAAGTAGAGAGGCTAGGTGTAGGTAAAAATCAGGGTTGTCGACATTGGTGCCATATATGTTCAAGATGGCTACTTCCTGGTGTTGTAGTTTGCCAATGAGCAATACATATCTGCCAAGAGGATCTATGTGTGAGTGGTGACATGTGAACTTCAGGCTCTTGTGTATTAAAGTAAGAGTGCCACGGCTTTGAGTGGAATAGTTGGTATAGTACCTCTGGGGCCCCCATAGCTTAGCGAATCGTTCACATTGCTCAGAGCGAGCATGGGTTTCTTGTAAGCATAAGATTTTAACCCCGTGGCGTTCAGCATGCAGCTGTATCTGCCGCATCTTCCTGTGATTGCCCAACCCCCGGATGTTCCAGCTCATGAAGGTCAGGTTGGTATTAGCCATTCCTCTGAGAGTATTGATTGTATTTCTGCAAAGGGGTTACCAGCAAAAGGGAGCTGGTTCATCTGGATGCATGTGGCCCCCTATCTATGTGTTCAAGATGTACTGCTATGGCGCATGCAGCGCCTCCGGCGGCTGTCAAGACTTTTTTAACCATAACATCCCATCCCTCCCACCCACATCCCTTCCCCAATCAGAGGAACGAAACCCAAAAAAACCCATAACAACCACAAAATTCTTGGCATCAGCGCTTGGGGGACTGTTAGCTAGCCGGGCGATGGCGCACCGGACTGTGGAGAGTGTGAGGAGATTATGCAATACAATAGTAGTTACCAGAGTATTCGAAGTAGGTATGAGGTGCAGAGGGGCCATGGCCAGAGAGGAGGAGGACAAGTGAAACCAAAGGGATGTAGCCACGGGCCCTGACGCACCATCTCGGGAACGTGATGAAGTCCCAGAATGGCAGACGGCGGGTCAGGATCCCGGGGTCTAACCACTGGGGTCCTGGTTGTAGCGATAGGATAGTTACCAAACTGGGGACTCATCAGGAAGTCGTACGGCTCTAAACACAATGAGTCAGAGTGGCGAGCAGGGCCACATTTGCAGAGCATTAATGGAGCAACATGAACAAAAACAGCAACAAATGAATGTCACTTGATGAGTGGCCATCATAGGGGAACTCGACAACGGTGGTCCCATATGTGACTTAGGTACAACAATAACTATAGTAGGCGTGGATCTCATATTGACGATGAGTGGATCAACCTGGAAAGTGTTTGTCTATAAATTTCAAAGCCTCTTCTGGAATAGTGAAGAAGAATGTTTGGTTGGAGTGTTCAACCTTAGCTTTGTGGGAAAGAGCATGGAGTATTTAACTCCTAAGTCTCGGAGTCTCTTTTTTACCGCCAGGAAGGTTTTGCGCTCTTGTTGCACAGCAACGGAAAAATCCGGGTACAGGTGTATTCTTGCTGCCCCAAGAAGTAGCTCCCCCTTGGCCCTGGCTGCTCGTAGGAGGGCATCCCGATCACGGAAATTTAGGATTCTGGCTATGATAGGATGAGGCAGTGCCCCAGGTCTGGGTTTTCCGGTCAGGGAGCGAGTGTGCCCTTTCCACTGCAAATTGTGCAGAGAGCTTAGGGTTATCAAGGAGGGTTAAAAGGATGCGTTCCACGTAATCCTCCATGGGCTCCTTGATGTCCTCGGGTACGCCGACGATGCAGAGGTTATTCCGTCTAGTGCGAGATTCGAGGTCGTCATTTTTCTTTTCCACCGCCAAGATCCAACTGGTGAGAGTGGTCACAGCAGCGCGAAGGGAACCCAGGTCATCCTCCACAGTGCCAACCCTTGTTTCGATCTCGGCGACCCGTCTGTCTGTTCTTTCGATATGGGCCTTAATAGGTTGAGATGGTGCCATTCATATCATCCAACTTAGTATGCAGTGTGGTGAGGCTTTTGCGCATTTACTCCAGCATTTTCTGCGAGTCATCAGGGGTTAAGGATGTCGAGACGGTAGGTGATTCCTCTGGGGGCTCGGTCGGCGGCCTGGAGGGTGTCTTGGTGAACATGTTTAGTGAGCTTTGCTTCTTTCCAGCCCCAGCTCCCTTGGTCATGGTGACAAGTAGAGTATGGTTCCCGGGACCTTAGAAGGAAACAGCGATCAGGGATATCAAGTTCCACGTTGGTGAATGCCCTGGGAGGGGGTGACACAAGGATGGTGATGAGGTATGCTGGATGCAACGTTAGGGTGACCTCTCCCGGTCAAGCAAGGCCCATGGCGTGCCTCACGTAGCCGCTGGGGAGCTTCGTTGTGATGATGCCACAGGACCGCCGCCTCACTAGAGTGGTACAGTAGGAATTGGCTCAGATCGATGATAGCGGGGGTCCATGAGAATCATCCCAGTGAGGCACAAGGTATGGTCGACTCAATCACTGTGGGCAGTCATGAGCAGGGTGATGCAGGTGGGAAAGGAGGACTCCACCTTTAGACAAGAGCATGTGGAACGCTTAAACAGTGCAGCACACCTGAAGGATTGCGGGGTTGGCCCGACGGATTTAATCAGGTACAGAGAGGCAGCAGAAACCCGCAGGATGTAACACTGTAGTTCACTGTGATTAGCTCAGTGGCCGGTGAGGTCCCACAGGTTAGCCTTGTTGCATTACTGCACTGCTGTGATGGCGAGGAAGGCCAAATATCCGTAGTACAGGAATGGAGGCATGCAGTAGGATATTTCCAAGTGCGCCACCCAGCACAGGCTCAAGATCCCACAGCAGGTGTATAGGGGCACGGGGAGCCAGCCGGGGGGAAAAAAGGGGGCTGCGTGGTCAAGGCATGACCAAGGTAGGGGCCCCCAAGGACCACGGGTGGAGAGCAGCTCTGACGCAGATCCCTGCGCCAGGGGCCCCACCGCCAGCCCGCACCGCCCAGATCAGGCCGAGGCCCCACAGTCACAGCGGGAGCGGAGGAAGGTGGGCCACGAGGCGCGCAAGCGGCAGCCGGGGCCGGCTGCAAGGACCGTAGGAGCCGGCCACACTCGTCCCCTTGCTCCCCCTACCTTGCAGCTGGCTGGATACAGTGTTCTTGAGGAGGGGGTGGCAGGGGGGGGAAGGCCGATGACGTGCAGGTGGGGGGATCAGCCACGACACACAGGCAAGCGGCATGGGGGATCCAGAGCCCCTGGACGTCGTAGATGTCGGTGAAGGAGGCAGCAGCAGCACACGGAAGGGGCCAAAAGCCCAAGGTAGCTCGCAGAAGGGTGGAGAGAGGAGCAAGTGGACAACCCCACCGGCCACAGCAGCCCAGTGCGCCTCGGGGGCTCGGGGCCCCTCCCACACAGTGGCCTGCAGCTCTGCACCCTGAGGTGACCGGGAGAGCCGCGTTTCCCGGAGCCACGGGCGGGGGGAGCAGGCAGCAGCAGCCTAGCTCGAACGGGAGGCACTGCTCAGCGCCCAGGGCACGTTTAACTCCAAAAATCTGCAGGGATGCGGCGAAGAGGTTCTTGAAGAGGCGCCATCAGTGTTAGAAAGGATTAGGCAGAGTTGAAGGCAAAAAGCAAAGGTAATTCACTCTCTCCATCCAGAGCACAACACTTAGGCGGCCATCTTGATTCGACGCAACAGCGCCCTCCCCATTGCTGCATATTTTTTAAACAAATAAAAGCAAATCATCCATGAATGACCACGGCATGAAAAGTGGGCAGTAGTTTGCCAAACTTCAATATTTCTTCCTCAGGACTTTCTTTCCATGCAGGTTGCTACTGTGTGGTGTAAGAGAGAACTTGTGCTATTGCCAATCAACAGAATGTTTTGAAAGGGGCCAGGTACACCCTCAATTACTCAAAGGTGGTGTCATACCTTGATATCCCGTCACCTCCTCTGACGTCAGTTCTTTTGGTGGAATTGCACATTGTGTATGCTAATTAGCCTCCAAAGGGAGTCGCCTCCGGAGGAGAGAGATCTACACCCCACTTTCTGCTTGGAAAAGCATCTGATTTGCAGAGAGTTAGAGCAAGATGAGCGGAGGGCTTTAGTGGGGAGGTATTTAGCGAGAGAGAGTTGGATATAGTGTGGTTACATGCCCCAGAAAGCCTTGTGGATTTTGCAGAGGGTCTTGAATTCGATCCTCGCAGCAACCGGGAGACAGTGAGAGAGATTTAAGGGCTATAGAGATGTGGTTCCTGGGCTTGAAGCCAAGGATAAGTCTTGCAGCCCTATTCTGGACTAGCTGAAGGGGACGAAGGGAAGAGTTAGGAAGATTGAGGAAGAGGCTGTTGCAGTAGTCCAGCCTGGAGAGAGCAAGAGCTCTGGAGACATTGAGTTTCTGGGGGAAGGTGAGGAAGGGGAGAATGCATCTGAGGAGGTATATTTGCAAATGGGCCTTCTTGGCCAGGTCCATGATGTGAAGAGAGAAGGAGAGGCAAGAGTTGAAGATGATACCAAGGTTTTTAGCTTTGCTCAAGGGTGAGGGGGTGGGGCCCAAGGAGGGTGGCCAGAGTCTGGGAGGGAAAAGGGAAGCAGGGGTCCCAATGAGAAGGATCGCAGTCTTACTGGCATTATGGCAGATAATGTTAGTAGTGCACCATTCCTGGCTAGCAGACAGGCAGTCAGGAATGAGTGAGGAAGAAGGGGAGGAGGAGGGTAACTTGAAAGAAAGCGGAATGTCATCAGCAGAACACTGAAAGTTAGGAGAGAAGGTGGAGATCAGATGGGCTAGGGGGACCTGGTAGATATTAAAGAGTCAGGGTGAGAGGATAGAGCCCTGAGCGACACCACAGTTGGAGAGTGAAATGGTGGAGAGGAAAAGGCCCAATGGAACCAGGAAGGACGGTCCGTGAGGAAAGAGGTCAGCCAATCCAGAGCCAGGTCCCTGATGCCAAGGGTATCTCAGAGCCGATTTATCAGTGTGGTATGATCCACTGTGTCAAAGGCAGAGGAAAGGTCAAGAAGGATGACAACGGAAGGGGAGCTGGAGTCAAGGTTCGAGAGCAGGTCTTCACGATGAGAGCGGTTTCGGTGCCTCTGGCGGCTCTGAAGCCAGACTGGTGGTCGTTGAGACAACCAACAGATTCAGTGTGGTGGATAAGCTAGGACATAGTCAGCTTCTCCAGGAGTTTTCCCAGGAAGGTGGTAGTGGAGAGATGCCGGTAGTCAGCAGAAGGCTTTATGAGGAGAGGATGTACAAGGGAGTGCTTGAGGAGTGAAGGGAAGGATCCAGTGGCAAAGGAGTGTTTGCAGAAATTGTCCAAGGCTGGATCAAGGGAGAGAATGTTTTCCTTAATAGTTCTGGAGGAGCAGGTGAGCACCTGTTTGGATGAGACTTTTATAGAGCGGACTTGTCTAGAAACCTTGTCAGGTGTTATGGGAAAAAAGGAGGAGGGCATGAGCGGAGGGCAGAGCGGGCAAGGGCAGGCATGAAGAAGGGAGAGGGAGAAGGGTGAGGGGAAGAGGAAAGTGAGAACAAGATGCCCAGAGTTTTGAAATGAAGTGAGAGGCCAGAGAGGTGCAGAGGGCTAGGTAAGGCAGGGGAGAAGTGGAGACTGCAGTAGGCTTGGCTAGTTCCTTGCAGATTTTGAAAGGTTCAGCCATATTGTTAGTGGCCAACAAAGTGGGTCGGTCCAGAGGGAAAAATGGAAGAGAGAGAGAGTCACAGAGGTGCAGAAAGATCCAGAGACTGCATCATGGAAGTCGAGGTGAATATTGAAGTCACCAAGGAAAAGATGCTTGGAGGAGGAGGTCACAAAAAAGGAGGCACGGGTCAGCTTATTGACAGCAGAAGCAGGAGACCTGGCCACAGGGAATGTAGACGGTGGCTAGAATCATAGAGAGGCCAGGGGAGACATTGAGTCTGCAGGCAAGGGATTCAAAAAGGGATTAGGAGTGAGTGCACATGATAGTAGTATGAACCCACTCAGGGAAGATGAGCGCAACTCTGCCCCGAGGCCTGTTAAGCCTGGGTTCAGAGAGGATCTTGTAACCCTCAGGGAGGAGAGTGTCAAAACCTGTAACAGAGCTGTCCATGAACCATGTAGAGGACATCTAGGTCAAGGTCCTCAAGGAGCTGGCAGATGTCAGAGGAATGTTTGACTGCAGAGCGAGAATTGAGGGTAGCTAAGTGGAGCAGGTTGCCACTTTTGAAGTTCTACCGAGGAGGGATACAGGAGTGTGGTAAACCCATCAGAGATGGCAGGCAGAGGAGCTAGAGGGATGACAGAGAGATGAGAGGCAGGAGAAGGGAGGAGGAAGTTGGTGAGAGATGGGAGGCGCCTATCAAGAAGGAGGAGGTTGGGCTGAGGGCCTTGCCCCATGACACTGACATTCAGATAGATATTAATGAGGACCCTGGAGGAGAGGAAGGATGCCAAAAGAACCTCCCAACGGGTGCCACCATTAATGGGAGAGGAACAGAACGGGGAGAGAACAAAGACCATGTGAGTAACCCAAAGGGCTGGAGAGGGAATGAAAAAGAGGATATCGGTGGGGGTCTGCCTGGAGGTAGCACTGACATAGGTGTCAGCAACAGGCAGCCCAGGATTGGAAACCAGGAGATCCTTCTTGAACTTTTTCATTCCAGTCTTAGACAGAGGGGTAGGATAGGTGATAGAGAAGCAGTTAGAGAACATGGGGGAGGTTGAGCAGACCATTGTGGAGACTGGGGGAGAATAAGGGAGGGGATTGAGGGGGGCACCGCAGAGCACGATCCAATAGCCGCATGGCAATGCAATGTGCAATTTGATAATCACATAGAAAGCAGAATTAGCAGATAGGCAGATTCAACTTTCCAACAGGGACTAAAAAAAGCATACTTTTGTGTAAACACAGCAAGAAACGTAAAAGCTTGGCAGACAGTTTTCCTACAGGTGAGTAAAATAAGCATGGATTAGAGTTCTAAAATAGGCTGAAAGGCAAGGAAGGCCAAGCTTTAAGCAGATCTAGCAGTTTCAGGAGGCCCAGTTATGGCAATCAAAGTAGAGGAAGAAAACCAACAATTCTGAAAACAGCAGCTCATAGGCGAGAAACACACAGCTAGATATTGTTAGCCTCAGTGATGACTTAGAATCTGAGGTTAGGCAACTAATACAAAGTGTGGTAGGATAGTCATGTGTATAAACATATATAATAGAGTCAGACCTCAATTTGGTTTACTAAGAGGTGGTAATAAAGCCTGATGATAAACAAAGGCAGAAGGCAAGTGGAAGATTAATGCAGGCCTTAGCTTGAAATACAGACTGAGGTAGGCAGGAGGAGATGGGCAGTACACCAATAGCAACACTAAGCCAGCTGGAAAAGTAGTATTGTGTGGCTGCAATTTAAAAGTTTGTTAGTGCAGGGCAATATTCCCAAAGCAGTGAAGGCATCCACAGGAGACTCTAAGATAAAGGTTGCAGATGATGTGACTTGTAGCAAAGTTGGGTTGTATGATGTAGATTTTGGTTGTAGTCAGTTAATAGTCAGGAACACCGTGATTTGTACAGTTAGTGGAGCATGCTGGCCAGATGAAAACAGTATCAAATATCTTAGATGGTCCGGGGACTGACGTAAATTGCTGGCTGCAGAGCAGTGGAGGAAGTCAGTCCAGCAATAGATGGGACTATGGGAAGAGACGAGAAGCTGCCACTGTGACGAATGCGGGAGAGCCGGGCTCGGTCACAAGCAATATCCGGCAATCCGATTTTGGAACTGAGGGTGAAGCGACAGTCTCCATGGGGGGAGGGCGGAGTGAGGTGCTTTGTGGAGAGCCAGGGCTGGAGTTCTAATGAAACCACTACCAGGCCACAGGAGAGAGAGGAGAAAGGAAGGGGAGGGGTGCTCTCCGGAATTCACTGCGTGCAGGGCCAACTGCAGGAAAATGGCACTTCTGGGTGGTCGAGCAGGGCAGGGGGCCCTACCTTGCCCAGACAGACCAAGACAGGTTCTTCATATGCCCTTAAAGGTGAAATGACCAATGGACCATCAGAACTGGGGACATTTTGCTACACCCGCCTTGCGTGACCCATTGGGGATGCTGGCTTGGAAACTGCATGTCTGAATGGGCTTAGGAGGTACTTCTGCACCTCACTTCAAATTCAAATGGTCCTGGGAGATGCCGGCGGAGTGCTATGGCACCCCTGTGCCTGTGCAGGAACCAGGAAGAGATCTGTGCATCCTGGTTCCTGTTCTTGTTTGCAGGAGCCAAGGGCCTTTGTCACAGGAGGTTGTGAGGAGCAGAATCCTGACTGGGGATGATGGTAAGAACAGAACATTGTATGTTGTTATGTGCATATGTATGCGTGTGTGAATGAGTGAGTGCATCATGTATGGGTGACTGGGTGCACATGTGAATGAACGAGTATATGGATATTAGTGTGCTGTTGAAATGTGTGTAAATGAGCGAGTGAGTATGTGTGTGCTTGTGGCACTGATTTTGGTTGGGTGGGAGGTTGGGGAGGGCAGGATAAATGTTTATATTGCATAGCATTTTTTTCTGGGAATCTGTGATAAAGAAAGCATGATAAGTGTTATTACATGGCAAGACTGCCATTTTGGTGCAGCCAGTCTAGCTATAATTTCTTACTGTGGTGTTGTCTTTTTTAATGTGCATCAATGATAAAGAAAGCATGACACTTGTTTTTATGTGGCTAGGCTGCCGCACTTTGGTGCAGTCAAATTAGCTATGTTTTACTGTGGCATGGCATTTTTACTGCCCATCTATGATGAAGTAAGCATGGTAAGTGTTGTTATGTGGCAAGGCTTGCATTATAGTCCATCCAGTCTATATATGATTTCTTACTGTGATGTTGCATTTTTTACTGGGCATCTGCGATAAACAATCATAAGTGTTATTACATGACTAGACTAGCATATTTAGATATAGCAAGGCTAGATATAATGTCTTACAGCTGCATGTGAATTTTCTGGTTGTCTATTATAAGACAAGCTTGATAAGGTTTATTACGTGGCTAGACTGGAATTTTGGTGCAGCCATATTTGTGGGAAATATGTATGCCCCTCCAAAAAAAAAAATGACCAGCCACCACTCTGTGTGGTCTTTGCTTGAAGATCTTTTTCTAGTTCTCCGGCTTCTACTTTAAAAAAGTCTTACTTGAGGGTTGGTATTGGGACGTACTTCAGTGTTTTCCCTTAGAATTCATTTAGCTGAAGACATTTAAAATAGGAGCCTTGATTTTTCTTAATTCAGCATACACCCGCTTTGGGGTTTTTATTTGTTGGGGTAAGTATAGCCTTTAGAAAATGCAGAAAAACATGAAACCCTTGTAGCAACTACATTTGTGCACGAAACAATGACAAGGAAGAGGACACACACCTTAGGACGCGGTGCCACACGCAGCAGTATATTTTATGGTTGAGCTCCAGACATTGGGCCTTATTACAAGGTCGGCGGCAACCTGCCGGTGCCAGTGCTTCTGTGAAAACCACGCATACAGGGGCCGGTGCTACTGGCAGGTCTGATCCAGCCCCTGAAGGCATTCTCATAGTCTGGCGGTCCGGAAAGGGTGCAGGTACGTTGCTATCAGCACCCTTGTGTGACACATGAAAATGAAACCACCCGCATTGCTTCTTCAGACAGAGTGCTGAATCGGTGCCAGTTCAACACTCCACTCCTGATCCCGCCAGGGGAGCAGAGGGCAGGCACATAAATAAATCACTGAGCAGCAAGTACCATTAATTGTGCTGTACTTTTTATAGACATGAATGAGAGAGAGAGAGATCACAAAAATATGAGCTCGCAGCAGCAAAACACTTTCAAGTCTTTCCCAGCTACACAATTGGCAATCAGCCCTCTTTTCGATAAACCACTTACAGAGCTTGCTCTTTTCATTGAATCATCTTTTAAGAACAAATCATTTCTGACATCCTCTCGGTCGGGGTGAGAGAAAGCACTCGCCATGTCGCTGTGGCGGTTGAGGGTAGTGATGGGGGCAGGGGAGGTGTTTTGATCGCCAGCACCAGATAGCACTTTAAAAATGTCTCTTTTGTGCTCCAAAGAAGTATTCTGTTAATAGGAGGCAAGAAGAGTGGACATTTCTCAAAGGACCTAATTAAGGTAAATGGAATAGTCCTGTTGACATTGTTAAAAGTCAGTGACCCGGTGCAACAGTAATTAAAACAGATAGCGCATAAACTGAATGCAAGGGCATCGCTGTTGGCGCACTGCTGACTTTGCAAATGTGGGCGGCCATTTTCCGCAATGGAAGTGGCAGTGCTGATGCTGCACACTGGCAATATGCAGAGAGATAAGCCCACCCACGGAAGGTTTCAGGAGACATTGATATAAAAACGATGTGCAATAAAAAATGAGCCTTATTACGAGTGAGGCGGAAAACCACAGGTAATCCTACCAAAAAATAGCTGTGAGTAATTACCATTACCACCACTTGGTTAGGTGGAATTTCCGCCTGACTACAAGTGGTGGTGTAATTCCCCATTTATTTTGGGTCTATTAGACCCAATGGTGCTTTTTTTTACCAAATTACCACAGCGGAATTACCGCCACAGTAATTCCGCCAATTCCTCAGCGTTGAGTGGGAAGATTTACCTCCAGGGTTTTGCTGGAGGTAAATCCTTCACTCAAGACAAAGGGCCTCATTACATGGAAGGCGGTAATGGTTAACGGCCACCGTTAATGGTAACGGTGACCGTTAACCATTACCGCCTTACTACGAGGTCCCTTAGCGGGTTGGTGCTTTAACGCCTGCTTTTTGCAGGCGTTAAAAACCAACCCGCTAAGGGACCTCGGAGCTAATTACGGCACCGCAAAATTGCGGTGGCGTAATTAGCGCCTTCCCCATTCCCATAGAGCCCTATGGGGCAGAAATGGGAATGGGGAAGGGCAATGGCGGAAGGGGGATTTACCGCCCCACCAACCTTGGAATGGGGCGGTAAATCCCCTTTCCGCCAAGGCGGTGCCGGTATTTTACCGGCATGAGCCATGGCGCTAATAGCGCCATGGCTCACCGCCTTCCGTGTAATGAGGCCCAAAAACTATAATTTGGCGTAGTGGTAAAATTGGTGGTAACTCAGTTACTGCCAATTTTACCACTTACCGCCTAACTCATAATGAGGCTGATTAATTGTACTTTTCTTACCATTACCATTTGCTTACTGAAAGACATTTACACCAAGCCACTGCAACTAGGCACTAACAGATCATATGGGCACAGTGCACGTTTTAGATTGCATTATGCAGAGCTCTTTTGTTTAAGGAAACACATTGAATTGCCCTTGCACCGTATGCCTCAAGGGTAGGTAATAGCTGTTAGTGGAACCCAAACATTGCCACAGGTTAAGTGCAGGTAAGCTAATGCAGTCCTGTTTTCTTTTTGCGGCATTCTGGATCATCCTGTGCTCTAGCACCTTGAAGCGTCTCATGTGCAAGATGGAATTACCAATAATGATCTCAGACCCAAATAACCTGGACAGAAAGAAAGAATATGGCAAAGTACTACTTTATTGTCAGCTTGAATAAAGTAGGGCATTCTGGCGAACAACAAACTGCAGTCCGCTCACTCACACTTCAATTTTGATTACACAAAGATTATAAATCTCAATGTACGTCATCTATGATGTCATCCTACATGGCAAACTGTAAAACCTATTAAAGGGAGGGATTGGTTAAAGGAACATATGCACCTATATATCATGTGTGAGTATTAGTAATATCACTGGATGCCCCTTATCTAGTGGGTACGCCTTGGACCATCTCTAAATATGTACAATAGTGATTTTAGCAGAATAACAGCAGCGGGTAGGCCTTATACCACCATTGGACTTTCGGCTTGTTAGCAGCACATAATCAAAAATGAAACTCAGGTGTGGAGAGCAATGTCAGACTACTACCCACTTGCCGAATTAGTCCATCATCTCTCATCGGTCAGGCCCTAAGCCAAGGCTTCTTCTTTATAGTTGACCTTGGAGTCTATTCTCTGTTCTGGGACATTCAAGGGAGTGTAGGTCCACCAATATCTCCATCTAGAGCTTAATGAGTACCTCTTGTTTTTGACTGCTGAATCACGTGTGAGGAGACCACAATTTTTTCCATTTCGTCCTTCCATTTACTGCTATTTGATTTAATTAAGCTGGATGTCATTACTCCTCTTGGCCTCTGGAGATGTGCTGACTTCACCTTGAATAGGCTTATTGTGTTTATGATTGTCCAATACTTGGGGCTTTGAAATGTTTTCTTCTTCGCTTAATCTAAGAGAAATATGTCTTACGTACATGGCTTATCCTCTTGACTCCTTTTGTGCTCTGCAATTATTCCTTGATGTGGCATCCTTGATCCGAGGCCAATAGGCTCCTCTGTGTTCCTCACACAAAGCTGTTTTTTCCAGCGCCTTCTGACTCTGCAGTCCTGGTCTGTCTCTGAGGTAGCTTGATTGGCTTCAACACAAGTCCGGCGTCCATCTTTTTCTAATGGCCACCTTAGGCATGTTATGTTTTCTTCTGCAGCAAGCTTCTATACGTCTCAACTACTTTGCGTTTCTTTGTATATACATTTCCTTCATCTCTCTTAACTTATTTCTTTAGTGCATATGATTTCTTAGTCTTCAATTACATTTTCTCTTATTACTTCAGTTACATCTTTATTTTTTAAATATTTGCATATCGTTTCAGTGCATCTTCGTGTCTTTCCCTCATGACGTCACTCTGCCTTCGTCCAATTTCACTTATATGTCCGATGGTGTGTGCAGACATCCTTCCACCCTTTCAATGTGGTAGCACATTTGATACGGTTGTCTGAGTGCATATCGTCTCTCATACACCCGATGTGGTTTTGGGAGAATACCTGGTGTCCCATACAGGGTTCTTCTTCTGTTGTTCCAATACGGTGGAGCCGAGGGGGCGGGAGCAAGGGATGCTGTGTTCAATTGCTCATCTAGAATCCAGTGGTGGAAGGGTGACAAACATAATTAGTGGTACTCTGGCCTGGCTGCAAAAGGGCAATGTGTGTCCTTTTGTCTTCATTGATGCATAAAGGTGTACTTAGACAGATGCATGCAATGTGTCTCTCAAAGCTTGATTGGACTTCTTCTCTAATGCAGTGATGAAGGGAAAATAATAGACTGTTGGTGTCTGGTAAAATATTCACATAATGGACGCGTCAGTTGTAATCTTGCTGCAAAAGGGCATTACAATAACTGACTACTGGGCATTGCAGCCAAGGAATAAAAACCCAGGGACTCATTAAAGTTGGCATTGCTATAATTTCTCTGTGAAGCAGCACCATTGAATCAGATCCAATAACGGACTTGCAATACGTGGCATAACCTTGTCGGTCACTGCTGTATAACCCTACTGTATGTGCTTCAACCCCGGCTTCAATCGAACAAGTGCACAGCACCACTGCCTCGTGGAGGCCCCATTCACGGGATGATTGAAAAAGCCTACTTTTTTCTTTACATTCTCTCACTTGTAGTTTTACTCATCTCATTAGAAATCAGAGACAGCAAGTACCAGAATGCAAAGCCAAAATTTGGACAGGACAAGTATATATTGGCTGTGATTAGGCATGTTGGCGGGCATACTGTCTAAAGGGCCCTTCAGCCAGTGATGGGAGTGGAAAAAAAAAACTAATGGTACTCTGGTTGCATCCAAAAAGGATGGAGTTGGATGGTCAGACACAGGGGTGGGATACGGATGTTGAGTGGGGATGAAGGGGTGTGACCAGGATCACAAACTTTGGCTCAAATTGTTGAATTTCAAAGTATACAGTAATAATTTCTTATAGAGTATACTTACATAAAAAAAACAAATTGCAGAATAAAGCCACATGACAACATGTAAATCCTTATACCAACATGTTAAGCTTAAAGAATATCATTGTGGCATTAATTTTCACACCCTGGATGGTAAACTAAGTTCCTGAATGCAAGATAATGCCAACCTGAAAAATCTAGTTAACCCCACTGCACTTTCAGTGATTTAAGAAATGTAATAAAAGAAGCTGTGTAATAAAGATAGATATGCAGATTCTTTGCCCCAAACTTCCATCTCGTTGTTATTCATGATGTTGAAAACATGTGATTAGTGACTTTAAGCAACTTTATTTTTTTGAATGTCAAGATAGTAGAGATCATGGATATAAACACATCTTTAAATGGGTGTTTTGTGTAGTTGACTTTAACCATCACAGATTGGCAAGGTTACTGGTAGTTTGCAAGTTCTTTGAGTTGGAAATGTTACATCATGCATATGAAAGGCTCTGCCACTGATACAAGAAATGTGTTTGCAACCTTAACAACCTGCTGGGACACGGACGGGGGGTGGGGTTGGTTTGTGCGTGTGTGCGCGTGTGTGTGTGTGTGCGTGCGTGCGTGTGTGTGTGTCTAGCCGTGACTTGG
Organism: Ambystoma mexicanum; assembly: GCF_040938575.1. Classification (NCBI taxonomy): domain Eukaryota; kingdom Metazoa; phylum Chordata; class Amphibia; order Caudata; family Ambystomatidae; genus Ambystoma; species Ambystoma mexicanum. The sequence continues at coordinate 1,101,196,488 of NC_090930.1, read as the reverse complement.
GCAATTGGTAGAGTATGAATGTCAGGACGAAGCAGATTCTAGATTTGGATATTGGGAGAAAGAAAAAGCACACGTTTCTTGAGCCTTTGAACTAAAGGTATGCTCTGTAAAAGCAGACGAAGTAGTGGTACGCGTACCAATGATGGTATGGCGCCCTTTTCGCTGACACCCGTTTTTACGATGGGTGTTTTGCTGTGGGAGTTTTTCCCCAAAAACTCATCTACATTTTTTAAGTGGGGGGAAATAAAGGGTTGGGTGGAACAGAATTTTAAAAAAATAGTAAAATGAAGGGTGGTTTGGGGGGACCCCCCCAAAAAAAAATTGCAATTCATTTTTTTGTAAAAACTCCAGCGGCAAAACACCTGATGTAATAACGGGTGTCAGAGAAATGACATGGACCCCCAATGATTGGTATTACACTTCCATCTCTGCCTTCACCCAGGTCAGAGTTCTCTCTTTCACCTAGCACTGAAAAGGAATGGTGTGCATGCGATGCTTGCAGCCCTTTCCTCTTTTTCAGTTTTGCGGATTTGGGCAATGCATGGGAGAGGAGACTATGAGAGCAACCTATAGGCAGGAGCTCATGGAAAAAGAGGAACATGAACATGCTCCCTCTGACCTGGCAAATCAGACACGGGGCGAAGCCAGCCTCAACATTTTGGGGGGCGGCTGAAGAATAGTTTTTAAACAGTGGATACAAATGGGGTCACACACGATCACCCAATACCCACTGCCTCTCCAAGTGTCCGAATGTCCATTGCTCATACCCACACACAGACACACACATACATATGAATATGAAACACTGGTCTTCCTCCTAGATCAAGTCACTGAATAGTTTCCTGTTTTCTTTGTACAGACCTTTACCTTGTGAAAGGAGTTGGCTGTGTTGCTGTTTGAGCAAAACACTGTGACCCATGGCTGTGTAGAAATGCTGTTCATATAATCATGCCCTGTTAATAGAGGATACGTAAAGTTTAACACAAGCCCTTTTTTTGTAATGCGGAAAAATGGCTTCTGCAACATAACGCCACCCTCCCTGCTCTACTTCTGAGAACATTTTGGATCAACATGGACTGGACCCTGCATTTACTGCATAATTTCAACGAAATTGACTAAAAGACATAAGTGTCATTAGCAGCTCCAAATGGAAACTCTCTGATTCCTACTCTTTATTTTAACGTGTTAACTGTTCAGGAGAATAATTAAATGTGCCTGGCCCCGCTACTGCCGCACACTGCCTGTAACCCCCCGCATGTGTTGCTGATGCACAGCGATCCATTTCTTCTGAGCTAGAGTTCCGCTTTGTACATTTCCTAAATACATCACTACATGTGAGTACTTAGGCAAATGATAACAACAGTCTGCCAAATGGTGTGAGAACATGGGAATGTAATTGCAAATCATTGCATATGGTCAAAGCAACTTGCCGAAGAAAATCACAATAGTTATTTATTACATGATTATTGATTCATTAGTACATTTTTGTACCACCTATTATCATTAGGGTATTTATTGAGTGCAGACCTAGCTTCGGGAAGCAACAGAGCGCTTTACAATCATAGGGGGAAGCAGAGAAAAAAGTAGCGGGGAGCTAGCAGGGGAGGGTGGGCAATTGGCAGAATGGGGGAAGTCAGTGGGGAGCAGACTGCCGAGTCTCAAGTAGGGTGGGGAGTGTAGGGTTTGTGGACCTAGGTGTTAAGGAGGAACCATTCCTTAAAGGGGAAGGTCTTGCGCTCTTTCCTGAACTTTAGAAGTGATTGGACAAGTCTGATGTTGATGGGGAGGAGGTTCCAGAGTCTTGGAGCGTAGACAGGGACGGCCTGTCTTCTGGTTCTTTCCTTCCTGCACTAACGTAGTTCAAGTCTGCATATCTCCTTACTTCTAGTGGATTGTAGGCCTGCGGAGATGCTGAGACCTAAGACATATCACTCAGAATAATAGGTGTTCTTAGATCACATCCTCTTCACTTGACTTAGAAGTAAGGTTTAAGAAAAGAGACTTGAGAAGGAACATTTTAAATCTAGTGAAAAGGGGCAATTCTTCTGGACCAATTATTAGTCAACAGATATGATTTCTAAAGCAGAAATATAACAATTGGATAAAACGTGACAAGGTAGTCATGGATCTAAGAGATAACGAGCATATGCAACAAACTTTGGTCATACAAATTGCAGAATTTTTGTTAAAATTGTAATAATTTGGGATGCAATCAAAATAAGCTGCCGACTAACCCAGTGGCTAAATCAACCTGAGTGGGGACATTTTGTAATAAAATAAGAAGCAAATTGAATTTTATTATGAAAAATTACTTAATTGGAAGAGGAATTTTGGGATTTTGGGAAAGAAGACACTGATCAGTGAATAGTTAAGTGAAACTGCTCTACAGTGATGGGGCTGGATGGTCTGTCCAATTTCTATTAGGGGCTGATTTGCTACTCCCTTTTTTATTCAAATAGGATCTGAGAGCCCCTTTCCCTCTAGTAGGAACAAAGGCTTTCTTGGAAGCATATTTAAAAAGAGAAATCATTCGGATTCAGAGAACTATCAACTGATAGCCCTTTTCAATTCAACTTGTAATATATGGGCCTCCCTAATACTATCAGATCCTGAAGAATGGGCTATACAATCCAAAAGGTTATCTAAGTTCTAAATAGGATTTATAAGAGGTATTGATAAAAAATTTAAATGGCTTTATAGTAAAGATACTTCAGACCAAAGCATTGAAAAAGTGCTTTACCCTTTTATACATGCCCTCAACATTCAATCAAGTCAATAGAGAGAGGTTATGGAATGCATTAATGGACTAGTGCATACCGAAGGGTCTCCTAAAAATACTGATGCAGTTACATACAGACACATTGATACAGGTACACATAAATGCCTGTGAATATCAGACATATGCAGAACTGAGGAAGGGGTGTGTATTAGCTTCCTGTCTCTTTAATATATACATTTCAGAACTATTTGAGGTGTTAGTGGAGGTTAGAGCTGTCCCATCCAAAAGTGGCTACCTAAACATTGGAGCACTTGCTTCTACCAATGACATTATGATATTCGCAAATACACAAACTGGACTTCAATGTCTATTGATGAGGATGCAGCTCTATACCAAGGAGAATACATTGCTAATACATGTGGCTAAAACAGCTATCATTATACTTAAATATGAAAAGAAAGCAGTAAAATATATGTGGTACATCTATTTCTATTTCTAGTTCCTCTTCAAAGAGTGGGCAATATATTCTTTTCGTTGGCAGTTAATAAGTTATGGAATGGTCTCCCTTTAACTTTGAGGCTGATCACGAACCACCTGCACTTCCGTCGCTTGTTAAAAAATCTGCTTTTTCATTAGTCCCCTAGATTGATGTTGTAATACTGTGACTATCCTCATGCCAAGATACCTTCGGATTTATGTGCACGTTATAAATCTAAGTAACATAACATAACATATCACATGGCTTGACTGCCATTTTGGTACATCCGGTCTTGCTACAATATCTTACAGTAGAATGACAACTTTTATTGGGCATCTATGATAAAGCAAGCATGATAAGTATTATTATGTGGCTAGACTGCCATTTTGTATTTGTATTTGTATTTATTTTGTTTATATAGCGCCTTACACCAAAGCGTTGAACATCTTAACAACATGATACATAAAACAATAATAGTAGAAGCAACTTACAATAATGAATCAGTCCAACAAAACAGCGAGAAGAGCAATTAAACTTGAGGAAAGAGGGAGAGGTAAGCAGTAGAACTGAGAGGGAGAAGGGGGGTGAGGAGGAGAAGGGGGAGGGAAGGGGAAAAGGGTGAGAGTGGGGAGGAGGGAGAGAGGTAGTAGATGATCAAGGGGAAAGACGAAGGAAGGAGGGGGAGCAAGGAGGGGGAAGGGGTTTCATGGTGGTGAATGGAGAAGGAGAGATTTAAGGGATGTGCGAAATGAGGAGCAGGAAGGAATAGAGCGGATAGAGAGAGGTAAGGAGTTCCAGTGTAGGGGGACAGGGAGCTGGAAGGAACGGAAGCGGGAGGGGGCACAAGGGGATGGAGGAACGGTGAAGAGGAAGTGGTCTGCAGAGCGAAGGGAGCGGGAGGGATTGTGGAAAGAGAGGAGGGAGGAGAGATAAGGGGGAGCCAGACCATGGAGAGATTTAAAGACTAGGCAGAGGAAATGAAAGTTAAGTTGGGAGTGAAAAGGGAGCCAGCCAAGGGAGGAAAGGGAAGCAGAGATGGAGTCACGGGAGGAGAGGAGACAGAGGGTACGGACGGCAGAATGGTAGATAGATTTGAGGGGGGCGAGATGGGAATTAGGTAGTCCAAAGAGTAAGGAGGAGCAGTAGAAGAGGCGAGAGAAGATAAGGGAGGAGATTAGAAGTTTAGTAGCATGGAAAGTGAGAGAGGGACGGACTTTGCGAATGTTAAAGAGGTGGTAGCGACAGGCATGAGAGGTGAGAGAGATATGGTAGGAAAAAGAGAGAGAGGAGTCAAAGTGAATGCCTAAGTTGTGAGCGTGGGCAGAGATAGGGAGATTAGAAGGAGGAAAGTGAACGAAAGGTGGAGCAGAGGGAGGGGAAATAGAGTTGGAGAGGAAGAATAGGACTTCAGTCTTATCAGTGTTGAGAGAGAGAAAGTAGGAAGACATCCAGTTTTTTATAGTGGAAAGACAGGAAGAGAGGTTAAGGTGGAGGTCGAAAGAGAAGGAAGAGAAGGAAAGGAAGTGCAACCAGTATAGATATTTCCTTGTGTGGGACTACTTTTTTTTACTGGACATTATGATAAACCAAGCATGACAAGTGTTATTACATGACTACAATTGCATGTTTAGTGCAGCCACTCTAGCTGTGATGTTTTACTGTAGCAGGGGATGTTGTACTCGGTATCTATGATAAAGCAAGCATGATAAGTGTTTCACCATAACTAGCACATACACAGGAAATTGCACCAAGGCACAACAACACCAAACAATTGCACTTATTCTCTTAAGCACACTCCTCTCAGTTTCAAAGCATAATCTCCTGGAGCCCATTATGCTCCTATTTTTCCAACTCCTGACCCATTGCTAAAAACCTGAAGAGCAGCACCAGACACACTGCGTGAACATATTTTCTTTTCATAATTGAGCCAACAATGTGTTCCTTTTCTATATCACAGTAAATAGCATAGTGTGGGCAGGAAAATCATTGCCTGATATACATACAGTGTTGTGCTTTCATATAACAAATCAATGCATTCTGGGAGTTGGAGTGTTTGTTAGTTGCAATTTCATTAACACATCAGAAATCAATGATTTTTAAAACAAACAAACCCTTGGAGAAATGGTGTCTCCATGGCATACAATCATTCTTCTGATTACCCAAGAACAGCTGAATCAAAAGGAAATGAGCCTGGGCATCTGCTGCAAGAGCATGCATCAATACAAATCCATCCCTTCCTCATATATTATGTCTTCTATTGGGCCATTTCGCCAGTCTATCTTCAATGCCCTGTAACCCCTTCACCTCTGTACGGTCTACAGCCCCTCTGCTACAAGCCAGTAACAAAAATAAAAAGGCAAAATATTTCATATTGCATTGAAAATATGCCCCTGCTTCTCTTGCATCCCCCCTCTCCAACATACCTTCTTAATGTAGTCTACCAGTAATTATGCATCTTTTTGGGTGGGTTGAGCTATTCACAAAATATGATCTGAGCAGATAATCCAATTGCTACATGGTGGGGGTAGATTAATATGGCTTCTGTCCTCTGTCACTGCCCATTGTTGCAACCACCTATATATTAATTATAGGTATATAGTATATACAAATTATATTACAAAAATACTTTGCTCTTACAAGTGGGCTATTCATCTGTGTTAAAACATCCATTCACATCTTCTGCTGAAATAAAGCGTCACAATGGGTGAGGGGGCAGGGTTCCGCCTTCTGCCTGCAACTTTCTCAATATTTTGTGGTGGCTTCAGAACTCCCTCCCCCCCCATCCCCATAACCCATGGCTGGCTTAGACACTGAATCAGACTGTAGTATGACTTCCAAAAGCAGAAGTTTCAATGCATTATGGTAACCAGGCCCACATTTGGAAAGAAATGCTCAATGCCCTCAACACAAACCATCCAGAAAAGGAGCTGCACACAGTATACAGATACTTCCAAACTGCATGCATCAACACAGCAGCAAAGCTATCTTGCATTTTCCTCTCTCCCCAATAAGCGAACCCACCGCCCTTCTCTTTCAGATCCACTAGAGCACATGGAGGCTAGTCACGTGGCAGCAATGTGGTATCAATCCCACAACATAAAATAGGATTAACATCCCACACCTGCCCACCTGAATGATGCCATTTTGGTGCACTTTGCAGAAAACTGAAAGAGGAGCACACACAATCAAAACAATGTCCAGCTAACAATGAAACAAGGTAGGTTGATCAATTCAAACAATTGGATGGTGCTTGGACCCTCAGCCCGGGCAGTATGAGATTATATGAAAATCACTTTCACTCAATTTATGTATGTCCACATCAATTCAAGTATCAAACACATATTTTAATAAGTATACAACAATATAAAAACATGTACATTGTGAAAATAACCCAGTAAAAGGCCTCTTGTAGGCCAGTATGAGACTATCAGTGTTTTTTGAAGACGCTAGACAGAAATTCAGAAAAATCACATGAAGATGTTTTTATATTGTTGTATACTTATTAACATATGTTTTTGATACTTGAATTGATGTGGAGATACATAAATTGAGTGAAAGTGATCTTCATTCATTAAGTAGTTACCTCACGGATCTTGTGTTGGGAAGGTGGGGAGCTAGTGGTGAAAGTGCTCTTATTGATAGGTACTTCCTCAATCACCCTAGTCCCTGAAAAAAACGAGGAACCCATTTGCTCAATATTTTTTGACAGTATGAGAATACAGCCAATTTTCAAAAACCTTTTACAATCATTCTTTCCACACACCACTATGTAGTCTTCTGCGCTCAGATAATATCATAGAAAAATACTTTTACACCCATTCCTAAAAAGGATAATAGATTAATCATGTTTCTCAAGGCATTTTCCATGAGCCAAGGTAAATATAAATGGAACTGATAATAGGTGCATGCAACCCTGCTACAAAGCACTAGCTTTCATATTAGGTATTGTAATTGTATACAAATGTGTCAAGCCCAGAAGAATGAAAAACTGTGTTGGCCCTTTGAGACATTAAAATGTGACCTATGTAGTGTGAATGCAGATCTCAGCAGCAAGCACCTAACCCACTGAGCTGAGTTGTGTATATGTAGCTTGATAGTGATGAGCCATTTTTTGTACACTGATGACAGTAGAGGAGTGCTGAAGAAGTTGTCAGAGTGGGTATTTTGTGAATATAACACATAGTTGTGCTATTATATCTCTGTTGAGCACCCCTTGGCCTGATGCGGAAAGGGAGGAGGGTGGTGGCCACATGCAGTGAAGCACCCCTGAATCAGCAGGGGACCAGTCATGGAAGGTTCTATGCTGCAGTGCAGCCTGCCTGCTCCTCCCCATAACTGAGGCTGAGGTCAGCTTTGGGGGGCAGCAGGGCAGAGAAGAAAGAGAATTGGCTTCGGCATCCGGGGGCCCTATCTAGGAAAGTGACATTCTTCAGGAGAATAGGAACAAATGGTATCCTTGAAAACAAAATAATACACAAGCGGTACTTCCTACCTATGATCTGCAGTACACTCCACCCTCTCACCTAGTGATGCAAATATAATGGTAGAAGCAACAGTGCGGGTCACAGAAAGGAAAGAATAAAGCCAGTACTGGATGGGTCTCACGTCTGACATGGGCCACCTTGGGAGTGGTATATTATTAAAGTAATCATGTAGGAAACGTTTTTTATAAACTGTATAGTAAGTAAATGAAAAAAGAGCTCCATACCAGGAGCTTAGCCCACGTCACACCTTCGCTATGCTGGCTCCCCTAGCGGCCAATCCGTTCCTGGAATACTGCTTACGTTCATGTACCTCACTCACAAATGTCAACACAAGAAAAAGTAAATCCACCGGCCCCATTAGGAAACCTCACTCAACTCAAAGAATCACCTCATTGGTGGTAGCCAACCCTCAACTAATTTAACGTGGATGGCTGCACCCTGGGTTTTGTGGTGTCCTGGCATATTCTTCCGACACACGGCTGACAAACCATCAGTTAAGAGCAGCCAAGAACCCATCTCTTTACACAGGATTCCAACGCCATACCGATCGCTGGTCGCCACCACACCCAGCAGCCAAATGCAGCGAGAGCTGAAGACATCTGTAAGCTACTCCATTCGCGTATTGACACTTCAACCAAACTATGTATGTATGATGCAAGCCAATCTCTCCCACAATGTGTCAATGTCGTTATGCTTCTGCAGGCCTCACCCTGTACTCCATCCTGCCTCAGAGATACCTCCCGGAACAGGGGCAGCACACATGTTTAGTTGTTCATTAGAGTGGGAACCGCTATTCAGTAAACACCAGTAAAGACAAATTCCTTTATCAGGCACTGTTGCAATACCTAGCCTGCCTAACGCCCTTTTGGATACTCACAATCCCCCAAAGTTGGAAGCTATGAAGGCGTGTCACACCGGGGCCTAATTGCAAATAGCCTGCTAGTTATCCCATAGAGCCGTCCTCTTGAATATCTCGGGATCCACTCAGATCTAGTCTCAATATCATGAGCACAAGTACTTACACACTAAGATTCTGCCTTTGTCGCAGCAAGAGGTAAGGTAACAACATATCCTTGAACCTGTTGTGTCTCGGACGGTACAACGTCCTTTCAACGACAGTCTTTTTTTTCAATGTTTTTTTTTACAGAAGATGTTCACCGAAAAAAGTTATGCGAAAATATAGGGGGAGGGGCGTGTATATATGGGATGTGGGGGGTTATGAACAGAGAAAAAACAATAGGGGATGGGGACTTGGGGGGGGCTTTAGGGGTAAACCCCCAAAAATAAAAGAAATACAAAATTCAATGATTTTTTCATTGAAAAATATTCTTAAAATAACAATCAAAAAGAAATCAGTCTATGAAATGACATAGAACCTCTCCGACTTCCCCTCTCGAGAGGGCTACGTAGGTCCACAATGGTTTCCCCATTCGTCAGCTTGAGAGGATTTGTGCCTACGGCACCTTGAACCAGCTACCGCATCCATTCAGGACTCTTGTTCCTTGCCTTGCCTCCTTTAAAGTACCCCACTACTCCAGGCGTGGGCTTTCTCTTTCAATCATGGTTCTTTCTTTCAGAGATAAAAATGCATAAAAGAACAATATTGAAAGTGAGGACATGAAAATACCTAACGTATAAATGTTGAGTAGTGAGCACTAAACAGACGTAGAATTGGTTTGTATCAAAATAGCAGTAACAAAAGATCATTACAAAAAATAAAAAGAATTGTTAAAGTTTTACAAGTTTCTTCTATGTCACACACTGTGAATAGGATTGCTTTCTCGCCCTCAACCGGTCTCTTGCCTGAACCACTCCTCACAAGTGTAATTAGACAAACTTGGAAGAGCTTAAGAAACCTTTCAAAAACAGGGATAGAAAGAAGCCCCGATGTGTCACTTTACGCAGCAGAACTACCAAGTGTGGGGTCACAGTTAAGGCTTTCTAAGAGAAAGCTCTCCTAACTTCTGTGCATCATTATGCCATACAGTTCAACAAGAATCTCAAAGATGATCGCACTTATTCAGAGCTTTAAGTGGGCCGGGTTCCAGACCTGGCAAAGCTGCAGGTAGCCCCTCAAGACAGCACTTGTCGGGTCCCTGATTTCAGTTGAGGTCAGCCCTAGAGGCCACAGTCCAGAAGTCCCCCTTCCCTCGGTTCATTGATCTGCTCCAGTGTCCTGCGCTCTGGCGCTGGCGCAAGAATCTATTGGGTGATGTTTCAGCAGCTGATGTGCACGCGTTCTGCATCTCCTCACTGAGCTTCTTCCAGATCCTTCTCTGCAGCCTCCAGCTCCCTTGCATGGTAGGAATCTGAAAGGACACAGTCTGGAAAACCTCAGTGTTTATTTAGTCTGCTGCCTTTTATCCCTGATGGAGATTTTTGAATCAGGTGCCTCATTGTTTTTCTAATGTGGTAGTTTATCACTTCATCTAGGTCTATGTGTTTATGCCAACCTTTCTGTGAGGACGCCAATTCCATTTCTCTTAGTCGCTCACCCTTTGACCAACATGCCCCTTCTTCTTTTGCTTTTTAAGGGAGGCCTACCTTAGCTGCTGCATTGTTTTTTCCATGCTTTGTCACAGCCATCATCCCAACCACAAACTTCCACCACCCTCAACCTGCTTCCTGTGCTCTCACATGTACCTTCTCCGTCGACTCCCATGACCAGGTCATTCTTTTTACCCGGCACAAAAGCTGGCACACCCTGTCCCGCTGCTCAGCAGTGGGAGTAGCCGTGAACTTTGTACCAATGGCCGATTGGCCCTGCAGACTCAACTGGTTGTCAACAAAGGTAAAATATAAATCCCCCGGTCAAATCTATGCGAGTAGTATTGCAGTGGGTGCACCAATTCTTTATAAGAAATATCATGCTTACTAACCTTATATTTATATTCTCTTTTATATTCTTCTTTTTATTTTTATTTTTTAATATACAACAGATTTTAATGATTGGCTAAATTACCCATCCCTGTAGGACATTCAAAATATCTAACCAAATTAACTAACAAGAATATCAATACCCTACTGTTGTCAAACCTCTGATCACAATCAACGTATTTATGTACTAAGTAATATTTAAAAAATAAGTAAAAGAGAAAAAGCAGGGAAGAGAAATTGTTTTTTTTTAAAAAAACACAACACCACACAACATACACATTCATACACATAAAACATATACATCAAAATGTATTTACATGCAATCGCAAGCTTTTGATCCGAACGCTATTCATACAATTTATTTCTATGAACTATATAGATCATTAAAGGGCATCCAAAGATCTAAATATACATTTTCCTGACTTCTCCCATAATACATACACTTCTCAAAATCCAATAACAATTGCATATCACTAAACCAACTCTCTATGTGTGGCTTTCTCCTAGTCTTCCGCAGTTTTAATATTTGTTTCACTGCCACCATTAACGCTTTATCAATCCAACATCTATATCTCCTAGCTATTAGACATCTTCCCCTATCAGACAAGAGTATTGCGGAAAAGGGTGTTCTCGGGAAACCTATAGACAATACTGTGCCTAATCTATCCACTACATCTCTCCAAAACCCCATTGATCTTGAACAACTCCACAACATATGGATTTATGTCCCCTTCTCCTTCCCACATCCCCAACATACCTCATTGTCCAGAAGATCAAAACTATGCATAAGCACTGGGGTCCAATACAGAAAAACCCAAAAATGTCTGATGAATAAGTCGCAAGTTCAAATCTAATTTACTTCTATAACCCACTTGCATAACCTTCCTCCACTCTTCCTCTGAAAGTATTCTTTAATTTGTCCCATGACTTAATAATAGGATTATCGAGAGGCATTAAATTAATATAAGTAGATACTGTACGTGGTGACGACTTAAATAAGATAGGCCGGTTAGATAGCTCAGCGGGTTGAGCACTCACTGCAGTGATCCGAGCGTGATCTGCTAGTCGCAGGTACGAATCCTGGCAAGGCCAACTCGGCCTTTCATCCTTCCAAGGTCGATAAATGAGTACCAATTTTGGTTGGGTGATATTGTATGTAAATATGTGCTCTGTAAAGTGCTTTGGATTAAGGCGCAATATAAATAACACATCATTATCATTAAATATTGCACATCCTGAGGGTTCCTTTTCTAATGGGCCTGACAGCATTCTCAGCCTTTGTTGCAAAAATGTCCTCACTTCCTTAAATGTATACAACTCCCTACTCTCTAAACCAAACTTCCTCTGTAGTTCCAAGAAAGAAACCACATGTCCATCCCGTACAATGTCCTCTATTCTCAGAATACCTTTTAGAATCCAACTGCGCCAACATAGAGTTTTATTAGCCAGCTGAAGACCGGGATCCCACCAAAGTGATACCTTGTAATCCAAATAAATGTTTTGGTCAGTATCCATCAACCAGGCAATAAGGGTTGTGCGTGTCACATCCATAGTGAGCAATTTATTTAGTTTCAAAGGAATCTTTCCTATCAAGTAGATGTTATCTAATTCTAATGGATGAAATACCTCCCTTTCAATTGTTAACCAGATTGGCTCATATTTATCTGTTGACATCATATAGTGGGCTGTCTTCTTTAGGATAAAACCCCTGTGATATTTAATAAGGTCCGGGTAACCAAAACCACCCTCCCGTATACCACGTACCATAACATGTCTAGGGGCGATAAGGGGAAAGCATTATATTTATTTTCTACCTAAAAAAAGAAACTATTAATTGAATTTTTGAGTGCGACCCTTTATACATATTTCCTGTCCACAAAGGTTAGTACACCCCTTTTGGTATGCGAGTATAGCTTATTTCAACAGGTTTTTCAACTACTCACATTGTTTATAATGTTTTTAATGACCTGCATTTGACATCTTGCTAACAAGAACACTATGGGTGCAATTATTAGCCACGGAATTTGCTGACTTGCCTTTTACAGATATGCGGTCATCGTTGTGCTCATTCCTGCTTTTAGAGCGATCCAAACTAGTACATTTCTATAAAGATTTCTCATATCATGTGGTGTTGATCTTGGTGCTTTGAAAGCCAGAGCTATTGAAGAGAGAGAGAGCGCTAATTTAACTCTTGAAAGACTACTTTTCAGAACGCATTTTAAACACTGATGTTAAATTAAGCCTGAACAGGAGGAAGTGTAATCTATTGCCAAACTTCAGATAATGAACCCAAGAAACCAGGTCGAAAACCTGGCTTCCCGCTTTGATCAAATGATGTGATCCTTGGCATATCACTTTACCTACCTCGATATATGATATATGTTCCTCAGCTGCTTAAACTGGAATCACTGCGTAGCAGAAGTGGGCATTATACACAAATCCTTCATCGATGCATAGCTAAATAAACAAGAGAGTTGCTCTAGAATTGACTAATAATGGCCATTTGTAGAGTGCACAACTCAGGCAGAATTGTCACCATGCAATGTTACCATGTTCGTTCACAGAAAAGTCAAAAGTCAAACAAATGATCGCCTAGAACGTATACTCGGTGGGGCAGGTTCCCTCGGACCGGGTCTCCACAAAACAGCAAAAAGAGCTTCAAGATGTGGTGCATCCTCTCCTCAGAAATAATGCCAGTCATTTCCAGCCGAAGCCCAGTGCGGATATTGAGTGGGGCTGGAGATGATACTAAATGTGCTTGCTCTGAAATTGCATCCTCGGGTTAAACATTTCTATGAGGAGCTCGTCGAATTCCGAATCAGGATATCCAGGCTCCAATCTGGGCTTCCTCACGCCTCCAAAATGGTGGCATAATATGCACATCACTATGACCAGCCATTTGTCTACTACAGTGCACTTATTCGGCACATTTTGGTGTGCATAAAACAGAGACTACTATAAAAACGAGGTGTTTTATAGAAGCTATACCGTGGGCCCCGCTGTACTGCCTCGCAGTGTTTAGGGGGGTGTGGGGGGAGTCCAGTTTGCAGTGCTAAGCTCTGCACAGTTGCCTGCTGGCAGACTTCTACAGAGCAGTTTTTGTAATTGCAACACTGGAGAAGGAGTGTACTTAGGCCTGGGTCACAAACTCTGCACAGACTACAAGGTTGGGGCCGGTGATACCCTAAAGCTGAACAAAATACTGAATATCGATTGTTAGGCCTTGTTTCTACAATCACACTTTATAAAACCCACCAACATCTTAAAGACCTGACGTAAAGCACTGCCTTTATGTTTCATGTCAAACATATCCTCCAGCACATAAACATTCTTAAGATTCATAATTTGTGTTCTTGTATGACACTTCACCACAGATTCCTTGAGAATACCAGGTGCTATTACCCATTTTTACTTAAAATGGTATTCAGTTTATCAGCCTCTGGACTCGGAGCTGTGAAGCGCAAGATGGCAACATGTCTGAGGCAAGCACTTATCCAGTTGTGAAAAAGGCACAGCACTTATGTAGGAAGCTTAAAGAAGGGTTTCGGATGCCTGCGACGAAGGTGGAGGCGAGGGAAGTGCGGCACAGTCGGGCAGCAGCTGTGGCAATCACTGGGATAGTAGCCAAGAAAACTGGAAAGGAAGTAGTACTGGGAAGGGTGCTACTTCCATTTCTTCACCCACCACTTCAGAGCTATAATTGTTCTAGGGTGACCAAATTTAAAAAGTAAAAAACCGGTACAGGGCAACTACCATAAACTCTTGAAAGGGGCTATCAATGCACTACACTTCAGTATTGTTTGGAGGAGAAGGGGGTTTAAGTGTAACTGTTCAAAGAAATGCATATTATAATTAATTTATCACAAAATAACACTAATTTAAGTTGAAAAATGCAGCATTTCTTCTGGGCATTCCTGCCTGTCAGCTATGAAGACATTCTACAAACAACCGGGACCACTGCATTTCTTGAGAAAGGGGTACAGAGCACCAAATACCAGGACAGTCCCGGCAAAACTGGGACGTCTGGTCACCCTAATTTGTTCTCCACTGGGCTTAGTTGCAAATAAAAGCAAAAATGTTAATTTATAATATGTCTTTTCCTAGGCAGGGCATCAGGGAATGATGCAATAGATCCCAGGGTTAGTGGTGTGAAGTGTGCATCTTTTGACCAAGCAGTAGAACGGTTGAGATGTCTTCGACTGTGAATCAGACTTTCGTTAGCTCCCAGTACACCTGGAGGATTATCACCTCCTAGGTTTAGAGGTTATAGGACAATACTGTTGCGACAAAGGTATGCCAATGGATGTCTCATGTCTTACTTTTTGGCTTACTTTGAGAAGTTTAGCATATTTTTGGAATGGGTGTCTAAGAAGGAGTCTGGCTCTCAACAGTCATTGCACTGCTGGGATCAAGGGTGGACTGAGAAACAAAACAGACCCTGGAAATAATTTTCAAAGTGGTCTCCTATTACAAATTCTCACCAAGCCCAACCCTTTTCCAATGGGAACATTTGGAAATGCAGCACAGTAGAGGCCCAGAGTGCTGATGACTAATGGGAAATCTTCAGAGTTCCCTATTGGCCAGTCCAGCCTTGGCTGGGATGACTTCTTGTTTGTCGCCCCCCCCCCACGTCTTCGGAATGTGGACGTTCGGTTAGTGCTTTAGTGCAAGCTATGGAAAGGTTAGGAGCTCCTTTGGTGCAATAAAAGACAGAGCGACCGTCAACGACACTGACATTGTCGGACATTGAGCTAGATTCAGTAGTGGGGGTATGTAGATTGCCCGGGAAATGGTACAGGCCTTCAGAGATTAAATCAAGTTCTGTTTGCATGACAGGAAGTTAACTCTACACCAACTACAGTGTTAGTGGGAGCAGCTGAACTCCGCCCTCATGATTATCCCGTTGGGTGGAGCGTTCACGAGGTCGATCCTGGGTGCAATGAGAGGCCTAAGCAAAAGCATCATAGGACTCGCCTGATTTGTGCATGTGGGCAACCACTATGGCAGAATTTACTTGGTCACTAGTGTGGCAGTTGTCAATAGCCTCCAATGAAGAATAGGGCTTGTACACAGACACAGCAGGCAGAACCGGTTTTGGCGCTGTCCTGTGCAAGAATGCTGAGCCAGAGCATGAGCATCCCATTTATTAAATTGTTTCCCATTTTAGTAGCATTGACAGCTTCGAACACAGAATTGAGGATCAAGAGTGTGTTTTTATAGGTCAGCCAACATGAGTGTTAGACAAGTCATCAACAATCTGCAAGCTTCTTGCAAAATGGTTCTGAGGCTATTTTAAAGCAAAACATGTGCCAGGGATAGCAAATAATGCCGATTATTCCATGCCTCTTTCAGAGATGCAAGATTCCAGGTGGTGGTATCCAGTGGTGGACCTGCATATGGCCGCACTCCCGGGAGCACTGTGGAAGCTTGGTCATGCCACCATATGTCCTGAGAGGGGGGGCCCTCTTGGACTAAAAAAGAAAAAAATTATGCTGTATCAGAAATAATTTCTTTAGGAAGGCAGAGTGACTACAAAAAAAACCTATTTATTTTTGAAGTCCAAGAGCCGAAAGCTACACCCACCCCAGGACATGGAAGCCTACACGCTGGAGGCCTCCATGTCATGGGGTGGGGGAGCTCTATGACAATGAAACCTACATTTTGGGGTGCTAACCCTTTGAATGTTGGGATAGGTGCTAACTTCACTTGCGGTGGTGGAGGGGCAAATTTATTTGTGTGGGGCATCTAACTTCTACATTCTAATGAGACTATTCTAGTGTAGCTTCAATGTTACATGCAGTTAACTCCCTCCTTTAAGTCTCAAAGCACCCACTTATGGACTGCTGTGAAAATAAGCGGTCTCCTGTCCCCTCTCTACTCTTCCAATCACTTCCCTGGCATGCAAGTACTAAACCCACATCAAGATTTCAATTGTGTGGTAGGTCTGGGGGGTGGGGTTGGATGGGGATTGTGCAAATCCTAATGGTCATCCATGTCCAGGCTAAGCAGGCTTGCTATGTGGTATTAGTGGCTAGTGAGGCATTTTGGTGCATACAGTCTAGTCATTTCTTAGTTTTTATTGACTTTTATTTAATTGGCCACCTCTGATAAAGCAGTCCTGCTAAGTGTAATGACCAGGCTGGACTGGCATTTGCATGCTGCCAGTCTAGCCATTTCTTACTGCATTTGTCTGGACATCTGTGATAAAATAACCATGATAAGTATTATTGCTGCAACCCGCATTTGGTACAACCAGTCTAAATGTGGCCTGGCATGCGTTACTGTAATATGCTATTACGTATCTAGACTGCTCTACATTGTGGAGCCAGTTGGACACATTTTCATTGTGGCATGGCATTTTTAATAGCAAAGCATTATATTAATTAAAGCATTAATGTTCCTAGGCACTTTTGGTGACTTGCATGTATTGGCTTTTTAGATTGGTGTTACACTACAAAACAATTGCAAATGCTCTGTGCTTTTAGCCAATTTTTCTCAGAAATTGTGCTGGATAATGCATTAAAACACATATTTATATCTTTCTCCGAGTACAGTGTGCAGAGAAACACCTGCAGCAGCACATTTGTGCATATTGCACAAGCGTGGTAATCTAGGCCGGCCCAGGGTGTGGCGCGACCCGTGATTTGTTGCCTAGTTGGGGGGCCCTCAGCATAGCTTGCAGGGGAGCCCCCAAATTGTGTGTTACGCCACTCCCCTGCTATTTCACACGTGAAACAGCCCATGAGAGTGGCCTTCAGGATGTTTTGTGAATGTTGTCAAAAAGGGAAGAGGTTTTTAATGTTTTCGTTGGGGCCAATGCTAAAATATGTGGGGTACCGTACCTGCACGTCAGCAGGAGGGCAGCAGTTTTGGCAATCACACATGTAGTGGCAATAGCATTCTTCTTTAGTTTGGCGGGGGAGCTCACATGATCCAGGGACTAGTAAAGAAAGCAGCAGGTTCTGAGAGGAGATGCAAGGTGCAGCCGGATGGTATGAGGACGACATTAGACACTCAAAAGATGGAGAACTGGTAGAAAGAAGGACTGCAGCGCATTTGTTCTAAGAATTATGAGTTTTTAATATTCAGAGCAGCGTTTGTGGTAGCCTTTAATAGGGCATTTTGCATAGAGGAATTAGTGCCATGCAACAAGGGCAATCTTGAGGGGGACTTGATGACTGAGAATGCAAATGTTACAGATTGGAGGATCAGGATCTGGTTGCGACAATCTAAGACAGATCAGAATAGGAGAGGTGCGGGACTCTCCTAGCGGCAATCCCAGAATCGGAGCACGTGTCCAGTGCAGGCAGAAGTGGTGTTTTTGAGGGTGAGAACCAGCGGGGAAAGTGGCCCTCTCTGGCTGTATCAGAACAGATCATTTATGTTTCCATTTCAATTCAGGGGAGCATTTCTGAAAATGTTGTGAGTGTCAGGTATGGCAGAGAGGGGCAATGTATTGCAGTGCTTCAGGATTGGCACAACAACTACAGAATCTGTGTTGGGAATGAGGGATGAGCAAGTTAAGAGTATTGGGAGGTGTAAGTCTGATGTGTTTAAGCAGTATGTCAGAACACATTTAGCAAAAGGAAGCTTTTTTCAGAATAGTTAGGTGCTGAGGAAAGGAATTTTGAGAAGCTCTGTTTACAATATGCCTTCCTATCTATTTCGTGTAGAACATGGCGAGTTGTTGGGTGTCCTGGGTCATCAGTCATTTCTTCCTTCCTAAGGAGGGCATCTATTCTTATTCAGGAGAAGATCCTTGGTGTGAAGGAAATCATGAAGGATTAACAATATTTTGAATTAGTGTTGGGGGGGTTTGGTTGCATTGCATTAGGGGAGCGTTGGTAGAAGGACAGCAGAATTGCTTCCTACATCCACCGGAGTGGGTGATTTTGCCCGTTTGGGGAAATTACTTGAAGGCACTTGGTTGTAAATGCCTGTGCGAGGGATTGATGTCAGAACCTTTGTGGGTTGGCAAGTTCTGCCCAGGGCTCATCATAGCTTGGCCAAATACAATTACAGGCAAATGTGGGTTAAGGGCCTCCAGTAGAGACCATTCAATGTGTCTGCAAGAAAATGGAACAATGAGATGGCTCGGGTGGCATCCAGCCACGGGTGTTTAAGGGTGGTTGTGCATGGCTTACTCTGAGGCGCAATGGGGTGCAACGGTCCAAGAAAAGTTCCACTGTATTTATTGATGCACTGGTGTTGTTTGCGAGGAGCACATTCCCTGAGCAAGGTGTCAGGGTGTCTGCCATCTGCATCCGGTTGGGGAGAGTGCTTCTGATCGGTACGTCTGACTCATTGTCGTGTATGGGGACACAGAGAAAATTCTGAGGATTGGGGCAATCTGGTAGACCTTCCAGGCAGGAACTCCTGGGAGGAACCCAAAGTGGTAAGGGCTGCAGGGGTGGGAGGAGCGGGATCAAGAGACAGTCAATGCAGGAGGGGTTTCCCTGTCTCCCAGACTTGCTCCTGGGCGATGAGGGGTTTGCTTGGCAGGGGGTGGCCCTTCCTCACTTCCACACTTAAACTGAATTTTCTTCTAAACTGCACTGCCACAGTCAAAGTTAGTGATTTTCTATCAAGCCCTAGGGAAGTTACTCAAGGTGTGCCTCAGGGATCCACCTTATACCCATATTGTTCTATAATATGCATGAGGGTCTTGCCTATATCAAGACCCTCATGCATATTATAGAACAATTCACACCTAGATTTCAAGGGTATGGTGACAACACACTTTGCCTTCTCCATTTTACCAAACATCGAATGCAACATCGCAATTATCCAATGCCTTCCAGCTATACAAACATGAATGTCCCAAAGTAACTTATGCTTCAACCCCAGCAAAACTGAGGACATGGTTTTTGGTACCCAACACATTTGCCTCATTGCTCTTATATGATCCACTGATCTAGGAACCCCCTCCACCCTCACCTACTTCTGAAACACAGCCTGAGAATACTACTATACACTGATCTATCCCTCAAAACACACATAAAAGTCCTCACTAAAAAGAAACCAACCTGCTAAACATCATCAGAAAGATACTCGCTCACTTGGAACTTAACCAAAAGATCATTATCACCAATGCCCTAAACCTCTTTAAACTAGAATACAGTAATTCTCCCTATATGGGTCTGTCCTCGGAAAACCTTAAATTGCTCCAAATTATCTCAAATAAATCTGCAAAAATACGTACTCAATATCACTCTTGCTGTAAAAACACTCAACTGGTTATTCATCGAAACCAAAATAGATGTTCAAATTCTAATCATTACCCACCAGAGCATCCACTCATCTATCCCCTTATGCCTCCAATCATTCCTTAAGCTTGCCACCCAACGCAGATAACTACAGACATCTTTTAAGACTAAACTAACAATGCTCAAATTTCGGTGCAAAAAAAAACAGAGGCAAATAATTTTTCTCCATTGCCCCCACCCTATGAAACAAACTACTAGACCACATCTCACAAGAACCCAAATTGAACACCTTCATAAAACTATCCAAAGACTGATACACTCCCAACCTACAATCACAAACCTAACAAACCACCTGCTTCAACCTTCTTACACATAACACATCACCATCATGACGCCACTTCCGCCTTCATCCAGACACCCTCTTTTTCAATTGTACGTACGTAGACACCCCAGAGGCCCCTCCCTACACCTGCTCCTTCTGCCTTGGTTAACACTTACCCCACCACCCCTTGCCTCCCTCCCTAGCTCTTCCTCTGTTTTACCACTATAGCATTTGCCTGATATGCACTTCCAACCCACTTAGCAGCTACATCTCTTCAGTAAACTGCACTTACTCTCTTTGCAACCCTGCCCTCCATGCCCTCCCTGCTTCGTTCCTCTGCCTGCCTACACTTCCCCCTCTTAGAAATTCTGGAACTTACTCTCTTGTGCCTTAAAAATGTATTTGCTTACTAACCTTAATTAAATGTCAATGGTCTGTACATGCTCTTATATCCTGGCTACGCCAGGTGACTTTGGCTCCTTGAAACACTCTTGCAATCTAGCGTCTGTATATAAGATACCCATAAGATAAAATAAATACTTCTCCCTCAAATATTCCTCCAATATTCCTCAGCCTCTTCCTTATTTTATAGTGAGAGGACCTGGTCTCCGAGTTCAAGTTCAGGTACCTACTTCAGGGTTGCCACCCCCTGTGAGATTCCTTTAGATCACTCACAGTTTCAGGGAGTTTAAAGAACTCCAAAACTCTTCCTATTTGAACTTGACAGTTGCTCCTGTTACATATTTAGTTCTATTTCGATCTCTGGTTACCTCCTGGGTCTTGTAGATGCAGACTCAGCACACAACTCCCCCTTTTATTAGGGAAAACACAAACTGATTAACAGCATTAATTTCTCCGCCCTCATCCTCCTGCTTTTCAGAAGGAAGTTATTCTCACCCACTAGCCAAGGATGCCATAGTTGGCTGCAGCCTGTTACAGGCTCTACGGTCCTTTCAGTTCTAGAGCTCCTGCCAGGTTTCAGCCCCAGCAGGTTATTAATAGTCTGTTGCATGCTGTGGTGGTCACATGGCCCCCTCCAAATTCTGGGCTACAGTCCCCAGTCAACCAATCATCCTCTTTTTAATGGCTTCTGACCCTTGACAGATTCTAGGCTTATGCCACAAACTGGCTTCTTGCTTGCTGTCTAAACGGCCTCAGGGAATGGGCTACCTGGCTCAGCCCCCTGCTTCTCTCTTCTGTCACCCTTTCTTTTAACACACCAACTCTCAGGAATGTCTTCCTAAATCGCTTACTGATGGTCTCATTTTACCTCCTTTTATATTGCTTCAACAAGCAGGTGACTCAACATTGATTGGGATTGGCTGGCCCTTTTCCGCCTTAATTCCAGGCCACACGATGGACTAGCCCTTCATGGCCGCGCCTCCGTTCCATGTGTTTCCTCCCTCCTTTTCACTAGTGTCATGTATTTTTGCATCTCATGATTGGCTGTATTCTCTATGATCTGATTGTTCTGCGTGATGAGAGCTTAAATGTGCCAGTTGCCAACGGAAACATACAAATACTGTGCCTTTATAATGCTGACTGCACATTTACTGCGCAGTCGGCATTATAAGAAATTCTGACTCCCATTACTGCAACCAAACAGAGGGTGGGTTGCGAGGGCTGCAGGGGACCAGAAATAAACAACATATATATATCTATATAAAGGACCCTGTGTGTCAGCTCAGGCCCATGTAAGTGGGAGGAACTGACGCCACAGGGATAGTGAGGAGTCCATGGTGCACACAGAGGTGTGCCACCATAAAGATAAGTGGGGGCGGGAGCGGGTAGGGCAATGCGGGCCGGGGCATGCAGGCAAAAGTGATCTATCTGATCACTGTGCCACGCCATAACAGGAGTCAACATTTTTATTGGCGGAATTACGGGCGGCGCAATGATCCCATAGATCCCTGCCAACTGAGAATCAGGTGGATCTATGGTTGTAGTTGGGCAGCTCCAAGGGTTAACTCCATGTACTGTCAGCAATGCTCCAGATAAGATTTGGAAGTGGGAGTATTTTACTCCCTATTTTTTAAAGATGGGAGTAACATAATTTTTTAGGGAGCAAAAATGTAAGTCGAATTCCCAATAAGAGTATCTTATAAGCGAGCAAAAATATGCTTTAACTGGAAAACGGAAATGTTTTTGTAATAATGATTTCTTTGAACCTAGTTATTCATGCACATTAAAAGATACATCTTTACTTCTTCTGATCAAGCGTTTATAATAGTAGTTTCTTCCTGTGGTACTATGTGCACTACTGGAGCTGGATGAGTATAAGCAGGGGCACAAGGTTCTACGTTTTCGTTTCTTATTTTTTGTTGGGAGTATTCTTAATCTCTATTTGTATTTTTTGGAAGCATTTGCCTATTTTTAGGGAGTAAAATTGGCCAATACACCCCTTATCTGTGGGGCTGACTGTCAGTGAATGCCTGCTCGCACTATTGTCTCTTGCGCACTGAGAGCGTGCATCCCGTTTATGACTACACCAGCAAACTTGGGCGAGACCAAAACACTATCCATGGCAATAATGCGACCTGAAAGTAGGGGAAGCATGAGTCTTTGTGTACTACAATTCCCAGAATACCCACAGGACCATTTCGAGCAGTCTGGAGAAGCAAGGTGAAAGCAGAGTGACCGCCTGCGAGTAACCACTACAAGAACCTTTCCAGAGGAACAGTTCTCTTTTGGTACTTTAGAAGAGGGACAGTCTTTGAAGAAAAGGTTTATGAACTGTTGGCTTTGAGGCCCTGGTTCATTATGTTATTAGCACTTAGGCCGAAATACATATACATAATTATATATTTAGGGGTAGGGGAGTAGCGGGTTGGGGTGGGTTTTGGGAGGGTGTTGGGGTGAGGTACGGAGCGGTATTGTGTCAGCCCCAACCCCCCCCGCCCCCGCCCAACCCCCAAAACAAAAAGCAAACAAAACCTTGTTGAATTCAGGTTGGCCAAAATGGCACCAACAAAATCCAAAAGGCTCCAGACTATGATGAGTTGGTTGAACCTTTCTGTTGGTCATATGATTCAGACTTTCCTCTGTAGACTAGGATATCCTTAGAGGGACAAGGATTTATTAGAATAGGTTTGGACCTTTATGTGGTATACAAGTGGATCCCCTGGGTGCACTCAGGGCTCACACTCTAGTTTAGCCCATCCTGACACTGTCCTATTCAGAAGTCTGTCTTTAGTTTCCATGAGTTTGGTTAGGAATGTTTCAAACCTGAACCCTAAAACCTGACTATTCTTACACATCCCATAAAAACCACGACTGGGGCGTCATGTTTGCGATTGTACTTTGTATCATTGCCTTGAGTTCCCCACAATCATCAGAGTCTGGGCCACTCTTGGTATTCTTGGGCTCTGGGTCAGCAGTCTGCACATGGATATTGTTTGGAGCGCACTAAAGATCAGCTAGGAAAAGGCTTTGCCTCTATGTTGTTAATTTACTTCAATGGCTTCCTTATCCGGCCCACATGGGGTTCACATAAAGAGTGGGACCTTCAGGTGTGAATGTATCAGTTTGTGTGATGCAGAAACCCATTAGGCATGGCTAGGATGGGACACATGTTTGAGGCAACGTAGAATTGTCAAATCCTTTGTCATTGCCCAACACAAAGAAGACTGACTTTCAGAGAGTTTCAGAGACACCGAATCCTTCAAGTGTTGCATATCTCCACAGAGCATAATGTGTTGTTAGTGAATAAGGTCCATGTCCACCTCAATTGGACTGCTTATCTTCTCGGGATCGGGGAATGCCTTGGAATGCTAACTTTGTGGGAAAACATGTCGTATTTCAGACTAGCACATGTTTTAGCCCACTGCTGGACTACATCTTTCACTACTGAAACTCTTCGTGTATCTCTGCCTTTGATTAGAGAAAATGGCCTCTGCACAAAAGCGCTGACTCATGAGATATTACTGTATGCAGGAATCACAAATGAGGTCAGGTGGAACTCCAAAATGGAGAATATCTGAAACACATAATAACCCCCTTTTATGTTCTTTTTGCATGATCATTAATTAGCCACGCCTAAAGTCTCAAGGGGTATGGAAGGGGCCTCATTAATTACCAAACTAAACCGTATTATACACTGGCCCATGCCGCTTCATAAGCCCTAATTGGTTTGCTTTCAACTCTGATGTCAGCATTTTTTTGCAGCATGGCTGCAACTTATTATGGAAGATATTAGTTATTACAGGCATCAAATGTCTTTGGACTTTCATAAAACAGATATGGTTTTAAAGAATTGTCAACATTAAGTGAACATGGATTTTATTCATTTTTCATATGACTGGTAAAGTGCCAAGATATGTGTTTTGCTCATAATAGGTGTTTAAAAAAAAAAAACTTCTTTTGAAATTCTGCGTTTTGTTCATGCCCATTTGGTCGAAATACATATACATAATTATATATATAGGGGTAGGGGAGTAGCGGGTGGGGGTGGGTTTTGGGAGGGTGTTGGGGTCAGGTACGGAGGGGTATTGTGTCAGCCCCACCCCCCCCCGCCCAACCCCCAAAACAAAAAGCAAAGAAAACCTTGTTGAATTCAGGTTGGCCAAAATGGCACCAACAAAATCCAGACTAATGAAAGACTTTCAAAACACGTAGAGCCTGTTTGCGTATCCAGTGTCCTTTAAAAGTGAGCAATACAAACTAATTTACATGATATAAATCTCATTACAGCCTGGGAAGAATTATTTGAAGGAGTACTGTCAGTGTTCCTGAAAATCTGTGAAATTACAGCTTTATCACTGCACCAGTGGTAATGACACTAATGCTATTGTTGGACTACTACCTGTGGTATTTATCTTGCTGGACTTTTTATTGTAAACAGTCTTTTGATTTCTACACTCTTTTGATGGTGAAAATTAATAGTGTACAGTAGTGGTGCCACTAAGGTAGACCTTTGCAGTGCAACAAAATAATACATTCTGACCATTCTATATATTACATTGGAAAGGTGCTCCGAGGGTGGGCATCAGACATGCCCACTTCTTCACCCTGTTTCATGTCACCATTAAAAAGCACGTGTTTCCTCTCTTTTCAGAAAAAACGTTGAAAACATTTCAGAGGACTTTTTACAATGTGTACCTCGATCTCCGTGATGGAGGTAGCAATTGTAACATTCTCAGGTTAAAAAAAAATATCTTGGACTAGGCCGGTGTGAACGGCAAAAAATTGAATTGTTTTAGAATGTGGTGATGGTTAGCAAAAGGATTTATTAGTTTTCTTGCAAGACAAACAGCATCCTATCCATTATCCCATTCCCAACCAACTAAACTGCCCCATCCTCCAGATCCGCCACTTTTATATTGTTCAGGTCACATGACTCTCGAAGTTTCTAGTGGCATTAAGCAGGCCTTCCGCCACGCTATTCCTGCCTCCCGCCAAAAGCAATGCAACTCTTTGTCCCAAAACATAGTCCATCGTCAATGTTCATTCCGAGCGATGCCACGTAACCAGCCGCTTCCGGGGTAAAAATGGCCACTCGGGTCTGCTTCCGGTCTCATCCTCCTCAGGCAGGGGCTGTAGGGCATCCACCCCCGTGAAGATGAAGGGCTCATTGTCTGGGCAGGCTAGAGCCGGCGTGATCCAATGGCATCAATTCAATGGCCTTGCTCCAGTGCCCTTAGACAGGCAAAACGTTTGCAGTCAGCGGATATGGCGCACATGTGCAGATCATTTCATAATGGAGAAGTGCTACTCATTGTATTTCGTGCCCCTGGTCAGTATGTTATTTATTTATTTATTTTATTGACACAGTTCTGCGTTCTTACACCCCGATAATTACCTCTTATTTTGCAAATACTTCCTATTTATTGATAGCTTCAAGCCAGTTCTGAAACCCTATATAATATACTTCAGATAATGTATAGTTCACTAAAATTCCTTTTAAGCATTTTTGCATTTTCGGGCTGAATACTAAATTGCTTTAAACATGCAGCTTCACACAAATATCACGTTTTCAACAGCATCCTTGAATTGGCTGGCAGATATATGCACCTTTTCAGTTTAGCAGTGAGTTTTTACACAATGGCACAATGGATTGCAATAGGGGTTATAGTTGTGTGTATATATACATTGGGGGCTTGAAATATATTGTGTCAGGGTCACCTGAATCGGTGAACACAGATTAATTCAGGGTTGAATTACAGTAACAAACACGGATTTATTTTTACAACAAGAACAGATGGGTGTTGTCTTAGTTCAGGAAATAAAAAGAAAGACACTTTCAAAAGTTCCAGAAAGCCTTCTGCCCCTGCTGGTGAGTCCATGTTACAACCCTAATATCTGTCCTGTGAGATCACAGGTATATTCCAGCAAGCACAGGCAATGGGCATGTTTTCCAGAAATGCCTCACCCCCTCAGGCTTTGGGGATGGGGCCAGCAGTGCTCTCAATTGGTTGTCCACCTCCCTGTTCCAGGGACATGATCTCCAGGGCACTTCTTTGCTTAACCTTTGGTGAGATTGCACCATCTCTCAGATCCTGAGCATGCATTTCCCTGTCGGTGACTAATTGTTTAAGCATGGTCTTTTCTGTTTTTAGGGCCTGTACCTCCAGGGTAAGCCCTTGTTCTGCCGCCAGCAGTTCTTCAACCTGTTCGGCCGTGGCCATGCTTAGCCTCTGGCTTTGCAAACTGTCAAACCCCCTTTCCTCCTCCTCACCTGATTCTTCAAATGATGATGAAGATGAAGGGTCTTGCTGTGGAGTCCTTGCGTTCTTCTTCTTGGTGGTTGCCCTCTCCTTGTGGAGATAGGTCTGCCACGGAAGGAAGCCACTATGCCAGATCAGCAGCGGAATGATAACAGAGCAAGTGTCTGAAACACAGGCCCCTTTCTGGAGCAACCGGTGAGGGGAAAAAGCCACAAGGCTAAAACTAAAACTAGGAGTTGGATGTAGTTCCGCAGATACAAAGTAGAAGTCCAAGCTGAATGTCCAACAGGAGAGTAACAAGCAAAGAAACATTCCAAACAGGAAGGAATCTTGCAAGCACGAAGGCAGGAGCAGAAGCAGCAAGGCAGTGAGTGGAAAACACAGGAGATCCACAAGGCAAGGCTGATTGAAGCACTGAGCAGAGACAGCAGGAAGCAGCGAGCAGGAAAGGATTCAGGAGAAGGCAAGCAGAGAGGACACAGGAGGGAAAGCAGTGTGCTTGCACAAAGAAGGAAAACTAAGTGTATGGCCCAAAGGAGAAGGTCTGCAACGTTGTGAGAGTCGGAGCCGGGATGAATAAGAGCCCGGTGGCTGCGCCCATCTTGGGAATGCATAGACCTCTGACCAACGTTACAAGGAAAAACCAAGCAGCGCATTAATGGAGGCGCAGTCTCCACTTGTACCTGAGCCGCCTCAGAGGAGACTGAGTTTCCAGGGTGAGGCAGAGGACTTTGTCACAATATTTACACAAAAATCTATACTTACTAAAGGAAGTGAAATGTGCTGTTGTAGTTGTGGGCTATTACACAAACGGTTGGAGGTCAACTTCATGCACAGTGTAAGAAACGGGCAGTGTGCTAAAAGTCATGCAGTGTAGTATGGTTTAGCTACTCGCTGCTTTGTTCTGCTGGACTCATGCCTTCCTTCTACATGCATGCTGACAAATTACAGTGTTTTAGCGATACAAGTATGGCCAGCACATCCTCTTGACACTTCTGATACAGTTTGCAGGGGTGCACTCTGCTGGTCGGGCAAGGGAGGCATGTCTGGGTATGGGCAGCGCAACACCTTCATGGGATGCGTATTCAAGGCACAGAAAACAACTCCCATTTTCCCACAGCCAATGGGGCACTCAATTGCCAAACAAGCCAACAGACACAAAACAATGAATGAAGCAAGATTAGACAAATGAGGGCCTGTCAAATGTTCACTGAGATGCATTCGAAAATCTGGACTCTCGAAATGTCAGCTAAACAGCTGCAATTCAGCCCTTTGCTAACAGTCTGCAACACTAATCTTGCACTCACCATTAAGATGTTATTTACCCGAGCGAGAGCTGTGAAATCATTTATAACTCTGCAATATCCTCTGACCCACAGCTTCTTTTACAGCGCTCGAAACAGTGTAACTCCTCTGTCCTCATAGTGGGCGGATGTTTTGGCAGTGGGACTTTCCTTTAACCGTGCCAGCGTAAAGACCTGAGACCACAAACACCACAGTATTTTCCAACAGAGATGGAACCGAAAGATGCCTGCAGTGGGGTTGCTTCCATCCAGCACGATATCTATTATCCAGCTCATACAATAATAACTATTATAACATTGGAATGTCGGAGAGTCTTTGTAGAAATTGGGTCAGAATAGGTCCTTAACCACTGTGAAAAAGCGTGATGTTTCTCTCCCGACATCCAGCCTGTATGCTCAGTGTCTAGCTAAGTCCTTGAAACACTTGTGTATCGGCGCCTTACAAATGCCATAGCATATCATATCAAGCATGCATGCTACAATACTAATGCTTACTAATGCTGACTGCAAGGGCTGGGCACCTTCCCGCAACTGTTTGGTTTTATTTCTAGCCTGTTTTTGTGAAATGGCCATATCATAATAGCATTACAGCCATGGGGTGGGGGCAATGTCAGGTGTGGCACATAACATGGGTGTGGGATTATAACACCTGTGCGCTGTAATGCTTTAACATCAAAACCCCAGTAATGATCTGACAGGTTATTCATAACGTGCTTAATACCCAGAGGTTTCTAAGCACGGACCCGGGGATCGAACCTGTGTTGCTCTGTGTCGTCTTGCTTCCAAGGTGAGCACGTTGCCCCTGAGCTATCCTCCCGGGACTTGAATGTGCCCTACCTGTATGTGCACAGCCAGACAGAGTCAGCAACACCTTGAAGTTAGCAATTCATTGTAACTCATCTATTTACATAACATCGACAGCAGACCCTTCTCTGAGTCTGGCCTTGATCAACAGCTTTGTTCCTGGGCATCCTATCCCGAAAAGGACCTGCAGTTGTGGGTCGGATGCCATTCGTCTATTCCTGCGCCACGTTCTAGGACTTAGCTTGCACTGTTGCAGACAGTGAGCAGCAGAAAGTTAGGGGCATGAGGCCGCCCGGTTGTGGGTCAATCCCATCTCTCCACCCCCACCAGACCTTGCCATCATGCCCTCTCCTCGTCCCTTTTTACCCAGGCCCTACCCCCACCTTCACTTTCTCCTTTTACCTGTTCACCTTCTTACCCCTTTGCCCTTGCCTCCCTCTCGCCTCCTGTTTTCATCTTTCTCCTCTTTCCACATTTCCCCACTCCTCTTGCCCTGCCCCACAATTCCCACTCTCCCCTTCCCTGCATTGTTTATCCACTCATACGCGAGACATCACCATTCTCCTTTTCCCCTCCTGTACGCTTCCTTCTCCCTTTCTCTTTCCACTTTCTCTTTCCCCTCTCCTAGTCCTTTTGCCCTCTCTCCTGTATCCCTACACACCCCATCAGTCCCTCATCCCATCCCGTTCTCCCCTCTTAACCATCTAGACTTTTCTCCATATCAGGGTCGCATGCTCCCGTCTCACCTGCCTGCCCTATTGCCCCCTCACGTCTACCCTCCCCCAGTCCCTCCTCTGCCCTCTTTCTTTCCAGCTCCTCCATCCCACCCTCTTTTCTCCGCTACTCCCTTTACCTTTCCACCTTCCCTCCCTAACCTGTCCCTCTCTCATCCCTGCTTCCTTCTCACCGTCTCCCTTTCTCCCATACCCTCACTCCATCCTTCATGCCCTAATCAAAATCGAAATGTTTCTTTCTCTTGATTGTACAGTAAATGCATGCTTTTGTAAAATTTGGGAAACAGAAAGTTTTTCTTATAATTTATGTGGTTCCCTTCGTTCCCAACTTGTGTGTGCTCACCATGACAACTCCACGAATCGGGCTATTTTGAGGGTCATTTTACATTAAATAGAAATTTCTCGCCGAGAACCATCAAAGATAGCACTGACATGCTGTTGGATCCCCTTCATGCAATTTTAAACATTCATAAATTGGAGTGGAAACATGAAGAGTCATACCAGGCAAACTTACCTGTGCACCTCACTCTTGATCTCTGTTTTGTGAATAAATGGATTTCTATGGAATCCTCCTGATATTTAACAGGTGCTAAATTGAGACAGAATAAATAGGAATCAATGTTATGCCTGCATGAAAATGCCATACAGGTGTAAAACAAAACTCACTGACAAGACCGCGGAGGTCAGCTCGGAGGGGATCTTATCTTCTCCCCCATACCCTCCTCTGCCTTGTCTCTGCAGGAAAATGGGGCGGAGAGAGAAATGGAGGCGTAAAAACACGTCTCGCTTGTCTGGTTTTATTTCCTTCAGCGCAACATTTGAAATGAGGTTGTATGACCTCATGGTACATACAGCCATGTGCTTTGCGTTCAGTGCTCTTTCATGGTTTAAATAGAAACATCAAGCAAAGGAGGTTACCCAATGCACACCTCCTAAGTAATATATGTAGTGGATTAAATCCATCAAAGGAAAAACAGTTATTTTCTTTCTAACAGCAGTTAGTCGAATTCAATGTGCAGGGGAGAAACCCCAGGCCTGGCACCTGGACTATGCATAAATATAGAATTGGGAACTTCCGTCCCCCCCACACTATCCAACGCCAGAATCTTATGAAGTGTTAAAAGAACAGAAAGTACACTTACTTTAGGCTTTTGTTTTATTAAATTACAGCACTTACAAAGAATTGCATACATGCCAACATTTTGGAGCAGCTGGGAGGGAGATTCTCTCAGAGCAATCGGGAGAGCTGAATTTCCCCATTAGAATGCATTGGCGTTAGAATTTTTTTAGGAGGGAGGCAGTAAAAAATTGCAACATTTTTGCTACCAAAATTGGGAGTCTCCTGCTAAGTTGGGAGGGTTGGCATGTATGGAATTGTACCCCTGATGAAGAGGTAACAATCTCGAAACGTGTTGGATTTTACAGTAAACCACATTTGATTGTGACAACAAGAGTCTACTGAGAAAAATGTATTTTCAAGAATATCTCATGATGTATCATTAATTGCACAAATATTCCTTTTAAACTGTAACTCTATATCAGGACTGGCGCTATGGGCTACGGGACTTGCTAGGTGATCAGCTATGTCTTCGTCTTCACTCGATTGATAACCCTCCCCAATCACTTCCTCCTCACCTGAGTAGTCCAGTTTCTTCCGGCGGGTAAGTCCTATGTAAGGCTTCTTCTTTTTTGGAAGATATGGTCTACCTCGGAAGGAAGCCACCGTGACTCCCAGACAGAGAAAACCCGCGGTGACTCCCCTCCGCGACAGCCAGAGGGGAAAAAGCCACTGGAATGGCAAAAAACCCCTGGATCCAAGGTAGTCGTGAAGGCTGTGGAAGTCGTCTGCACTGTAGTAGGTTGAATGGGTCCTCCGCCGAGAACCCAGGAAATGGTAAGGTCGGCGTGTCTCTGCAGATCGAGAGAAATAGATAGGGCGGTTTACAGGTAGGTAACCTCGGGGTGGAGGACAAGTGTAAACGGGAAAATCCGGGAATATGAGTGTCCTAGAGCGAATAATTTGCAGCAGAATATCAGCACGGGAACAAAACACAGGAGAAGGCAAGCGGGAACCAGAGAAGGGGGGAAGAGCCCATATGAAACGGGAGGAGGAGAAAAAGACAAGAAGAGTACGGAAGGCGTAACAGTAAGGCAGAACCGTCAGAAGGGAAACTAGCGCAAGCAACAGGGCGAGGAATGAACTCAGTTGCAACTCGCCGAGCCGCCGGCAGCCGAGTGAGATATACAAACGGCGGCGGCCATCTTGAAAATAACTAGACCGAGTCTGGTAGGCGAGAAGGAACGTAACGGAACACTTCAATGGCGTCCTTGTTTCCACCTTCGCCACAAACACCAGTCGCCGGCGGCAGTGACAGTATGCCCCCTCCGAAGGCTTCTCCCTCCCGGCCTTTCTGGATGTAGTCGGTGGAACTTGTGTAACAGTTGAGGAGAGTGGATGTGGAAATGCGGTTCCCAAGTGTCTTCTGAGGAGGGATACCCTTTCCAATGTACGAGATACTCAAGACGTCCCCGATGATAACGGGAGTCCCGTATCTGAGAAACTTCATATTCCTCAAAGGCTGGAACCGGCAAAGTCCATAGCTTGGGGGATGCTTGTTTCCGGGTATCTGGCACAAAGGGACGTAAGAGAGATGAGTGAAACACGGGGTGAATCCGCCTGAGTCCCTTTGGCAACTTGAGGTGGAAAGCCACAGGATTTATCTTTGAAGTTATCTCGAAGGGTCCAATGTAGCGGGGTGAAAGCTTCGAAGGCCGAACCCATCGAGGAAGGAACTTGGTGGACAGCATGACTTTGGAGCCCTTGTCCCAGGCAGGAACTTGACTCCGGTGTTTGTCGGTTTGCTCCTTATAATGTCTGCTAGCCTTAGAGAGGCTCTGACGGGCCGTGTTGTGGGCCTCCTTGATCTGCACAAGGGTGTTCTCTAAAGGAGGAATGTTAGTTTCCTCCCAGAAACTCGGAACTATGGACTGTGGGTTGTATCCGTAGGTACAAAAGAATGGGCTAATTCCTGTAGCCGTGTGGACAGCGTTATTGTATGCAAATTCTGCTGTGGGAAGCAGGTCCACCCAATTGTCTTGCTGTTTATTGATGAAACACCTTAAGTATTGCTCTAAGGTACCATTTAACCTCTCGGTTTGTCCATTTGTCTGGGGATGAAACCCCGACGAAAGGGCTCTCTCCACGCCCAATGAATTGCACAATGCTGACCAGAATCTGGAGGTATACTGACTGCCCCTGTCTGAAATTATCTTTTGAGGAAGCCCATGTAGCCTAAAAATGTCCTTGAGGAATACATCGGCCATGACCGAGGCAGACGGGATCTTTGTCAATGGAGAAAAATGTGCAAGTTTCGAGAAGGCGTCTACGGTTACCATTATGCAGGTACAGCCTCGGGAAACCGGTAACTCCACAATAAAATCCGTAGAAATGCATTTCCAGGGACCATGTGGGACTGGTTCCTGTTGCAACAGCCCCATAGGTTTCGAGGTGGTATATTTGCTTTGTAAGCACACCATACAGGATTGAACATAGGCTTGAGTGTCGGCCTTCATGTTGGGCCAGATGAAAGCTCTTTGGAGAAGTTCCAGAGTGCCTCGTACTCCTCGATGACCTGCAGTCTTGGAATCGTGGCACCACTGAGTGACTCGTCTTCTGAGATTACTGGAAGGAATAAACAGTCTTCCGTGGATAAAGTGCAACCCGTCCTTAGTAGTGACTGGTTGATTTCCCATATTGAGAGTAGGTTCTTGGAGGTAGGCTCCTCGTACTTCTTCCAAGAAGTTAGACACTGTCGATATGATCCGGGTACGAGGGAACATAAGCTCCTTTCTGTAAGGGAAAATAACATCGTCTTTGCGGGAGAGAGCATCGGCAACTAGATTTTGAGAGCCAGGGATGAATGTGATGACAAAATCAAACTGGGCGAAAAAATGAGCCCATCTGGCCTGACGGGTGTTATAATACTCTTGCTGCTTGAGTATTTGCAGATTTTTATGGTCTGTTCGTATCTGGAACGGGTGTAGGCTCCCTTGGAGCAAATGCCTCCACTCCACACAAGCCAACTTCATAGCAAGTAATTCCTTTTCTATGACTGAGTAGTTGTGTTGGCTAGGATTCAAAGTCTTGGAGAAGTATGCCACCTGATGCTCGAGGTCCTTGACTCTCTGAAGAAGAACAGCCCCTACGGCTGCTGCAGAAGCGTCAGTCTCCAGAATAAAGGGTAGTAGTTGATCTGGTTGTTTCAAGATAGGAGCTGAACAGAACTTTTTTTTTAAGCTGAGGAAGCTTTCTTCAGCCTCATTTGACCAGATGAAAAGACCTGTGGATTTCTTGAGAAGGGATGTTATGGGAAGAGTGAGTAAGGAAAACCTCGGAATGAACTTCCGATAGAAATTTGCCAGCCCCAAAAAACGTTGAATATCCTTAACTGAAGAAGGCGACGGCCATGACAAGATGGCATCCATCTTCCTTGGGTCCATAGTAACCCCTTTGTCGGATAGGATGAATCCCAAGTATGACAACGAGGATTGAGCAAATGCACATTTCTCAGGTTTTACCAGAAGACTGTGATGTTGTAGTCTACGCAGAACTTCCTTGACATGTAGGGTATGTTCCTCCTGGCTCCGTGAGAAGACTAAAATGTCATCCAGGTAAACCACTGTGTTAAGGTTCAGAAGGTCGGAAAACAATCGGTCCATGAATCTCTGGAAAATGGAAGGTGCATTGACTAGGCCAAACGGCATGACTTGATATTCAAACAACCCATAGGGAGTGCGAAACGCCGTCTTCCACTCATCTCCTGTTCTTATGCGGAGTAGATGATACGCATTCCGTAGATCAAGTTTAGTAAACACAACAGAGCCTTGGACAGCCTCTAGAATCTCTGATATAATGGGCATAGGGTACCGATCCTTTATGGTCACTCTGTTTAGCCCCCGATAGTCGATACAGGGCCGCAACTCCTTAGTATCCCGTTTGGGTATGAAAAATAAAGAGGCCCCAGCGGGGGATTTGGAAGGTCTTATGAGTCCATTTGCTAAATTATCATCAAGGTACTTTCGGAGCACAGCCTTTTCCGATACAGAGAGGGAATACATCCTCCCAAAGGGGACCAATGCCTGTGGTACTAGGTCAATACCACAATCCTCTGGGCGATGTGGAGGAAGTTTGATGGGGGTCTGCTCCTGAAAGACTTCTATGTATTCGGAAAGACGTTCCGGTATGCAATGGATGGAACTGCTTTCGACAGCAGACATGGTCTTTACAGTTGCAAATGTTGGTTCCGGAAGGCATTCTCGTAGGCAGAAAGCGGAATGAAAACTTAGTAGATTCTTAGACCAATCCACCATTGGGTTGTGTTTCCTGAGCCAGCCTATTCCTAAGATGACCGGGAAGTGGGCCGCCCGTATAATGTCAAACTTTATGAATTCAGAATGCTGGTGAATGGAGACCTGAATCTCCTCGGTGGTGTGAGTAATGAGTCCCGAACATAGGGGTGTACCATCCACTCCTTCAACCTTTTGGTCCTCTTTTTTCTCAATCCTTAGCAGACCCACCTTATCAGCCCAAAAGGTGTCAAGGAAGTTACCAGCCGCCCCACAATCCAGTAGAGCCTGCGTCTCTACTTCTCTCTTCCGGAAGCGGAGTTTAATGGCGATAACCATGAGACGCAAATCTTCGCTCATCTGAGATGAGGCCACAGAAAGTGTAGTGTAGGAACAAGGTGTAGCCCCTCGATAGTCTGTTCCACTGACTACCGAGGGCGGTCGTTTCCCGATCTCCTTGGGGGCACATCGGGACAGTCTCTCAGCAGATGGTTGGCGGCTCCACAATATAAACAAAGGTTCCCTTCACGTCTCCTCTTCTTTTCTTCGGCAGTCAACGAAGGTCTGGTGGTTCCGACCTGCATGGGTTCATCTCTGGCGGGACGCGATGCAGGTGAGGAGGCTGACGGGGGTGTATCCAAGAAAGGATGTGGACCTCGAGCCTTCTTCCTTTCGTTTCTCTGTTCCGTCAGGCGGAAATCGATTCTTAGAACTGCAGTCTGAAGATCTAAAAAGGTTCCTGGGTGCGGGATCCGGGCAAGCTCATCCTTGAGCTCCTCTCGCAAGCCCCTGCGGAATATGGCATACTGGGCCTGCTCTTGCCAACCAGCCTCTGCAGCGAGCTTCTTGAAAGTGGAGATATAGGATAGTAAGTCAGTACTCCCTTGTCGCACATCCAGCAGGTCTTCGCTAGCCACGTGTGAGCTTTCGGTTCGCAAAAAGGTGTGTAGTAGTAGTTCCTTAAAGGCCGCATAGCCCTGCAAAACTGGGTCTGATAGGGATACCAATGGAGTAGCCCATGACAAGGCGTTTCCTGTCATGTGCGTGATCATGAAACCCACCTTGGAATGATCTGTGGAAAAGGCATTTCTGCGGAAGGTGAAATGAATATTACAGGCTTCCAGGAATTCCTTAACTTTTCTTTCCGAGCCGTCGAATTTACCCGACACCAGGGGTAGTGGGGGTAAATCAGTTGTCTGTTGTTCTCTTGCAGCTACTCTTAGTTGGAGCGCCACGTTGTCAGCCTTTAGTGTTTGGACTTCTGCGTTGAGGGTTTGGATAGCCGTCACCAGCTCTTGCAGTTGTTGTGGCGTAGCCATGTCTTCTTCTTGGCGTTGCAAGCTATCAGGACTGGCGCTATGGGCTACGGGACTTGCTAGGTGATCAGCTATGTCTTCGTCTTCACTCGATTGATAACCCTCCCCAATCACTTCCTCCTCACCTGAGTAGTCCAGTTTCTTCCGGCGGGTAAGTCCTATGTAAGGCTTCTTCTTTTTTGGAAGATATGGTCTACCTCGGAAGGAAGCCACCGTGACTCCCAGACAGAGAAAACCCGCGGTGACTCCCCTCCGCGACAGCCAGAGGGGAAAAAGCCACTGGAATGGCAAAAAACCCCTGGATCCAAGGTTGTCGTGAAGGCTGTGGAAGTCGTCTGCACTGTAGTAGGTTGAATGGGTCCTCCGCCGAGAACCCAGGAAATGGTAAGGTCGGCGTGTCTCTGCAGATCGAGAGAAATAGATAGGGCGGTTTACAGGTAGGTAACCTCGGGGTGGAGGACAAGTGTGAACGGGAGAATCCGGGAATATGAGTGTCCTAGAGCGAATAATTTGCAGCAGAATATCAGCACGGGAACAAAACACAGGAGAAGGCAAGCGGGAACCAGAGAAGGGGGGAAGAGCCCATATGAAACGGGAGGAGGAGAAAAAGACAAGAAGAGTACGGAAGGCGTAACAGTAAGGCAGAACCGTCAGAAGGGAAACTAGCGCAAGCAACAGGGCGAGGAATGAACTCAGTTGCAACGCGCCGAGCCGCCGGCAGCCGAGTGAGATATACAAACGGCGGCGGCCATCTTGAAAACAACTAGACCGAGTCTGGTAGGCGAGAAGGAACGTAACGGAACACTTCAATGGCGTCCTTGTTTCCACTTTCGCCACAAACACCAGTCGCCGGCGGCAGTGACACTCTACCATTAAATAGAAACATCCACAAGATTCTTTATAACCATAAGGACCACAAAGCTAGATCCCTGGTGGCTGTTATCTGGTATCAAATAATTCCACCACATCACTTTAAACTTAATCTCAATCTCCTTGCTCTATTTTCACATTTCATTTCAAACAGACACTAAATGTGCCCTTAATCTTCTGTGTTTACGCAGAGTATTTTAAGCAGGTCTTTTGTTTTTCCTTCTCTTCATTTAGGAACAAAGTATAATATGTGAGTGATTAAGTGGTTTATGCTCTCCTCAACTTGTAAAACACAATTGTGTAACTTATGATTACTTTGTTTCCTT
Organism: Ambystoma mexicanum; assembly: GCF_040938575.1. Classification (NCBI taxonomy): domain Eukaryota; kingdom Metazoa; phylum Chordata; class Amphibia; order Caudata; family Ambystomatidae; genus Ambystoma; species Ambystoma mexicanum. The sequence goes on along the minus strand of NC_090930.1, from coordinate 1,101,159,040 downwards.
TCTTTCAATTCCTCATTTTTGAAATTGAGTTTTAATTCAGTTCCTTTTTAGTTTGTGTCGGTTCATCCTTTCTTATGTGTGTTATTTTGTACTTGAAGGTTGTACACCGAATAAAAGGTGTTTGACTGACTGACTGACTGGTTCATCTTTGTATTCATTCACCTCATTCTTTAGGATGTAATTTTGTCTTTTAATTGTTGTGCAGTTCCTCTTATCCTATGTGGGTTAGCATGTCCTCTGAACATTTGATAAATATCATTTTGGTATGGGTGCCACATCTTCAGCTGACCCTGAGGAAATGGTCATAGGCAGCCCGGTGACAAAATTAGGCTTTACTAGAAACAGCTAGTGGTTCAGTAAGTAGCAGGAAAAAGATTGTCATTCCCACAGCTTTCCCTCATCACCAGAAATGACGTTTGAAAATGTAAAGATTTAACAAATAAAGTGTGATACGTTTGCCCTTTCTCTCACCCTGTCGCCTGTGCTTGCAGTGGAATTGAAAACATCTGCATTTGGTATTCCGATGACACTACATGTGGAAAATACTCATGCAAATTGACCCATACATCTTCTTTCAGTATTGAGCATATGGCACTTTGGAACGTGCACATGGTAATGCTGGGATTACACCAGACTATTTCTGAGTCCAAATAACTGGACAAACTCAAGAATATGGCAAGTTCTGTTTTATTAACAAGTATTTAAAACAGGGAGGTTACAATGAACATCAACGGATGTTCACTCAGTCTCTCAATGATCTCCACACAAAATATTGTCATTATACTAAATAATGTGTCAGAAAGTCATCATACTACGTGGCAATAGTGAAAAACCTATCAAGGGTAGGTATTGGTCAAGGGAAACATCTAAGTAAACATTGCTATAGGAGATAGGATTGTTTCTGGCTGCCCGTTATCGGGTGGACAACTTATGCCTATCTCTAAAAACATGTAATTCCAGTTGTGTTAGATTCACAGTTTCTCATTGGTCTTCAAACTATAACGTCCTTCATTATATGGACTAATACAATTGGTTGGCACCCCTGTGCCATGTCTGGAACATTCGGTTCATTTGGCAGCACGTAAGCCCACACCATTGTGCAGGGAGATAGGACATGAAGTTACTTCACTACCCAATTAGCCCAGCATCTCTCATCACCCATGCCTTCTACCATGAAATTGGCTTTGTACTTGGCCTTGCAGAGTATCCTTGTCTTTGAGAATGCACGTGAGTGAGGGCACTCGCTATCATGTCTGGAACTCCAAGTTCAAACGCTATTTCCATCCTTAGCTCACATGACAGGAGACCACAATCTGGTCCATTTCGCAGCTTTTGAATGCTCTAAATTAATTAATAAAAAAAATGCTCACCCCATACAGGAGGACTTCCGGATCTACCGGGTCTCCTCCTAGAGCCACTTGCCCTGTGAATGCCAGTATGAACTCTCCTACATTTAAATAGTGTATTCCTTGAGTGGAGTACACTATTCCCTGATCAGTTAATGAAATTGTCATGTTAAGTTTTGTCATCAAATCTCTTCCCAGGATATTAACTGGCGTCTGTCCTGGATGTAGCATGGGAACAGACATGTCACATTCCCCTATCGCATCAGGTAACTTATCAGTAAAAGGAACTAAATTCATAGCTCCAGAGAACCCTGGAGCATTCATGGCAATAACTAACATTGGATATTCTCCCACCCGTATACAAGAGCGAGTCACCCCTGTGTCTACAAGAAAAGAAAAGGATGTGTCTCCTATCGTCACATAGACCCTTGGTTGCCCTTGTGAGCTTGGTGTCACAGATAGTACTGAACACATCAAGTCATCTTGTGAGCTGTCCTATTGAGGGTATAAACACATCCCCATCCCTGTGAAAGGGTTTCCTCCTACCACAGTGACACCCCCTATCCTTGGTGCCAGTAAGTGCCCTGTATTCACATTTTGTTGTGTTTGCATAGGTGCTTGTTATGACTGCCCTTGCAGTGGGTACATTTGTACTAGCCTCTGCTGTTGTACCTGCTGTACTTGCGGCACCTATGCCGATAGGATGTGTGATCCTGGGCAAAGCCCTCTTTTGTTTATGTGCTGTTTGGCAGTGGATACGCTGTCCCCCCCCTCTTCAAAATGGTCTGTTTTGTTGCACATTCCCTCGGCTCCTAGATACACACGCAATCTGCCCTGTCATCCCACAATTCCAGCATATTGTGGGTGGCCCTCTAGCAAACCCTCCTTGAGTTTTTTGACTACCATTCGAAGAGTTTTGAAATCTGTCTTGGGCATTCTGGAATACACCTTGGGCGCTCTGAAATCCACCTCCTATTCCTGGAACCCTACACCTCTACCTCACGGCCAAAACCCATAACCACTTTGATCCATTCGGCGTGCAATATTCCCCTGTGACGCATCCATTATTTCTTGCGTTCCCCCTCCTTCTCCACTTGTCAATACTGCCCCTTCTGTAGTAAATATAGACATTTTTTTCTGAACCAACATAGCTTACTCCACTTTTCTGTTCTCATCTTTCTTTTTGTTCTTCTCTTGTAGTAACCGACAATGATGCACAATGGTTAACTTTATTTCAGCCCATGGCTTCGCTTCCATCCCTATTTGTTTTTTCATTTGTCTCTGTACTGGTTCTGGCAATCCCTGACACAAAATATGATAAAATCTTCCTTCATTTTACGTGTCATAATTGCACCCATATCTGATGTATCAGGATACTGTACCCTGAGAGCCCTCCAAACATCTGCCCTGCAATTATTAAATGGTACTCCATCATGCACTGTGTTTTGTGCTGTCACACTTGCATTCCCTGCTCATCTCCATGTCATCATCTCCCTCCCCAAGAATAGCTGCCAGTACACCTTTTATGTCTCCTATGGCCAGCGTGTTTCCTGCTGTCATTTTCTCTAATTCGTATATATACATTTCCCAGCCCCCGAAGTCAAACTAGGGAACTTGCATTTTAAGTTATCCTTATCCATCTGTGGCCATGGAATATATTGCGGTCTTGCTCCCCACTTTTCTAACAAGGAGAACTATGAGAATCCCATCCCATAGTCGAATCTCACTAGTCGTCTATCTATGGCAGGGGTAATCGTCCCTATTCGTCTTATTGCTGGTAACAACCCTACCTACTCATATACGGTGGAGACTCTCTCACTACATGATTGTCTTGGGGGAAGCTCAGTATATGATATGAGATCTGGTGTTCTTTCCTTAGGGTGTTCCAGATCTGACCATCTTACTTCTTTAGCCATCTGTTGGCTTCCAGGGGGGTTTAGGAGGCAGCACACAACCTCTCCTCTCTTTCCTCATCTGACCTTGCTAGAACCCAACTAGTGTGACTATTATCCCCTTCGCCTCTATCTAAATTTAATTTGCTCAAAGACACTGATCGGCGTTCATCACTGAACGCGTTTTCCTCCTCATTTCATAGTGGTGGTAGCGGGGATAGACTACTGCTCCCCTGAGTTCCATACTTGCAGTTCTGTCTCAATTGCTGATAGACCTTATTGATCCTTTCTCCAATAGTTTCTGCATCATATCTTTCTTCTTCTAGTGCTACTCTAGGTGTTTCTGACGTTATTTCCTTTATCGGTAATTATAAAGGAATCTCTCTTATTCTATCCCATTGTATTTCTTCACTCAGTCTTATTCGTTCCTTAAGGATGAGACTATCATCCAGAACTAGCTGCCTCCTATTCTGTTTTATTTCTTCATCCACTTCCCTTCTCTGTCTCGCATCCCTTCTTACCCTCTCTTCCTATTGCCTTTGTTCCTCCCTTCTCACTTCCTGTCTTTGTTCTTCTTCTTCCCCCTTCTGTCCTTCACTCTTTGTGCTTCTTCTTCCACTCTTTTTCTTTCTCTCCTATCTCCTTCTTCTATTTCTCTTTGTCTATTGTCATACTTCCTTTGTTCCTCTGTCGGCTTTTCATATTTTTCTTGTTTCTCTCTATATATCTGTTCCAGTCGATCCCTGCTTTTTCTGCTTTGATCATCTGCCCTCAATCACTTTTCTCATTCCCTGTCCTTTTCTTGCACCTCTTTGTCTGCTCTTTGCCTAACCTATTTGATGCTTTTCCCATCTAACTTGAGTAGTGTCTGTCCTCCCATCCATTCGTTCTGTACGAGCGTTAACTCGTCAGCTCTATTCTTTTCTCATTTCCATCGCTTAATTTCTCAGCCTATAACTGCTGATATATTCAATCGATCGTCTCTTTCTCCCTTATCTCATATAGACTTACGGGCATCTTCCTTTGTTTTGCTCTCTTCGGGACTGTCGTACCTATTGTAAGCAAGGGGTTCAAATACTGGGTTACTATACCCCGCTGCTGCTTTCAGTTACTTTAAAGGAGAAACTGCTATCTCTTCTCTAGTTATATTCTTAATCCCAGACAAGGTAAGAGGAACTGAGGGCTCAACGCCCTCCCACTTATGCTGATTAAGCATCCACTCCTCATGTACTGGGTCTTCCTTCTCCTCTTGGTACATTTTCCAAAGTTCCAAAACTGCAAGCCTTTTCTCTAATCTCTGTCCCGAGTACACAGCATATATGTATGTGGTCATGGGTTGCAATACCGCTTTTGACAATGATCCCCATTGTGGCCATGGCATGGTAGTGTTTTACAACGATGCATGAGAGGAGTGTCCCCCATAATGACAAGTCACAAGTGGCTGTCGATACTTACCTGATCGTTCATAAAAATCCCTATCTCAAGGCTGATCAGCCATCACTTTCAATCTTAAAAACAACAAATATAAGCAAGCACCAACAATCGCTGCTCAATCCTCTTCTGTTTCAACAACCTATCTGTCTTTTGATTGGCGCCAATCGTTTACTACACTTTAACTTCAAACAATGTTGATTCCAACCTTCACAGCTCTATTGCTTCTCAATGCTTCACACAACAAAAAATACTTAAAATAATAACACACTACACATTTTAATAACCCTGTGATCACCTTCCCTTGTTTATACCTGTTTATAATAAGAGGTATATTTCTCACGCCTCCACTTATTTTACGCTATACAGGTTTTAAGACGTAATCTTTCACAGTCCTGACTGTGCGTATTCCCTTTCTTAATACTCCCGTCGGAGTTTGAGACGTCTTCTTTTGTCTCCCTTGAAATATGATTACTTAGGAATTCCTTTACACAAAATTTCCAGTTCCTCTAAATATCGCCATCCCGCCCCTTTATATTGCCATTTCCCTAAGTCTACTTACATTCGTTAATCAACTTGAGGCCTTCGGTATCGATTCCTGCTTCTATCTGACCACTTCGTCTTCCATCCACAGAGCGCCTGTAGAAACCGAGCAGGGATTTCTTCAAAGAGTGACCTGCCACCGCCTCGGTTCTTCTTGCAAGTTTATTTCTATCGGCCGCCCTCTTTACGAAACTCCACGATCTTCCAGCTAAGGGTGAGGATGCCTGATCGTCCTTAACTCTGGAGCTAAACTTGTTTTGATCTGAAACCATCTGTACTGCTACCACGTAGGCATATGGCCCTTTCGAACATGCATATGGTAATGGATGGGATTAGACCAGTTTAATTCTGAATCCAAATAACCAGACAGATTCAAGAATATGGCAAGTTCAGTTTAAATAACAAGTATCTAAAACAGGGAGATTAGAACAAACATCAATGGATGTATGCCCAGTCTCTCAATGATCTCCACACAAAATATGGTCCTTATACTAAATAATGTGTCATAGTGACGTCATACTATGTGGCAATAGTGAAAAACCTATCAAGGGTTGGGATTGGTTAAGGGAAACCTCTAAGTATACATTTCTATAGGAGCTAGGATTGTTACTGGCTGGCCGTTATCAGGTGGACAACTTATGCCTACCTCTAAAATCATGTAATATCAGTGGTATTGGGTACTCAGTTTCTCATTGGTCTTCAAACTATAAGGACCTTCGTTATATGGACTAATACAATTGGTTGGCACACTTGTACCATGTCTGGAACATTCAGTTAATTTAGCAGCACATAAGCCGTGACCCAGGTGCAAAGTGATAGGACATGAAGTTACCTCACTACCCAATTAGGCCAGCATCTCTCATCACCCACGCCTTCTGCCATGAATTTGTCTTTGTACCTGGCCTTGCAGAGTTTCCTTGTCTTTGAGAATTAACGGGAGTGAGGGCAATCGCTATGGTGTCTGGAACTCCAAGTTCAAACTCTATTTCCATCCTTAGCTAAGCAGGAGACCATGATCTGGTCAATTTTGCAGCTTTCAAATGCTCTACATGAATTAAAACTTGGCATCCTTTGTGTTCTTTCTTGTGCCTTAATGTGAGAAGGTTCATCCTCTGAACACTCGTTCTTCTTCAGAGTAGATAGCTGACCGCAATTTCGTAAGATGTTGACTTCAGGCCAGGCAGCCTCACCACGCAGCTCCATGAGCCTATTATTCTTGCTGCAACACAGTTTTCCTCTTCTTCCTTCATGGTTTCTGGCTTACTCAATTGATGATACCAATGTCCAGTTCTGTACAATGTTGGCTTTGCCTGCATTCTATTCACTGCTCATAGCTAGCTTCTATGATGACTTGATCTACCTTACGTTTCAGCATCTGTACATTCATTGAACTTTTGTTTTCTGCAACATTTTGTTAATGTATAATCTTCTTAATTTACACTTGATAGTTCACTCGATTCCTGACTTCATCATTAGTTTCTCCAGGATGTATACATTATCTTCAGTCAATATCTCGGGCTGTTGTGCACACTTTCTTACAACGTCATTAGTTCATGTGTTTAACTCTTTCTTATTCCTTCAGGGAGTTCCTCCTGCAGGTTGTCATCACTTCGAGAGTACCTTCGATAGGGTCATCTCAATGGGTATCTTCTTTCAAATACTTGCTGTGTATTGGTATAATAGGTGGTGTTATGCAAGGCACGATCTCAGAGGTAGTGTGGAATCAGAAAAAATACAATAATACGGCTGTTACACCGAGCAAAGGAAAATACACCGACACTGCCTTATAAAGATTCCCAGATTCTTTATTACCTAAACTGAACAGTATTCAACAAAGTACACAAATAGCTATTTGGCTGTCAATAGATCACAGAGACCACCAGCAGGGTTCAATGTGAGCAGTGAGAGAGTTTCCTAGCTGGACATCGACGCATTTATACAATTTGTAAAATGATGTCCAGCCCCTTTACAGGTTAATCATGCACTGGGCTAGGGTCGCGCCAGGTTCACTTTCCTAATTTACATATCCCGTTCTTGTGGTTTACTTTTTCAATACATTTACTAACACACTCCATTATTCTTTAATTTAACATTTACACTCTTTACATATTGTTTTAATACAGACCACACAATGTTTCGCATATTATATTCGGATAGCATTACTGTTCTTGTATATTTGTAGTTTAACATTGCTAATTCAAGTAATCCCCTGCTCCCGAGGTCAACAAAGGACAAGGTCTACATGACCCTAACATGTAGCCTGAGGGCAGGTTGGACATTAACTCCCCTACAGAGGTTGGAGAGGTTAAGGCAAGAACAAGGACACACTAGACGGCCATTTTAGATTACAGGGTGACTTTGTATAAAACCCCAAAATGGCGGTTTCTAAACTAAAATGGAGGCTTGATTCATGATGGCGGCTTACATCAATTTCTAAGGTCAAGACCTTGCCGCAGAGAGTTATTCGCGTACAATTTTAAGCAACTTGGCGTAGGCCAATATACATACAAATCGTTTGTAATAAGAGGCATAATTTAATATCCGGTTTGACAAACCCTCCTTTTGGCCTATGCCAAGTGCTAATACTACCTCTGATTTTCTTGCTAGTAACTCCATGCGTCATCGTCCATACACCCTGAATCATTGTCGGACATATCTATCGCCATAAGGTCTGATACCAGAGTTTCTTTCAACACATACTCTTTGGAGAGCTCCTGTGGGGCATATTTTTATTCCCTAATACATTTGTTGCTTACGCGCAACATCCCCCTAATACTGAGCATATACCATAGAGACACTGAATACAACAACAAAGAAACAGAAAACCTCCAAAGATAATCAGTAGGGCCGAGAACAACTTCCATCCCCATGACCGTAGGAGGTCCCAAAACCATGTACCAAGTTCCCAATTTACCTCAGGAACATGTACTTCTGAACTAAGAACATGTAGATTTTGGATCACCCTAAAGAACGTTGGAGAGGAGTCTGGAACGTAAACGCAGCAAGCGGACCCCACTAATTTACATACTCCTCGCTCTGCTAGGATGACCTCTAATGCCATCCGGTTCTGAAGAGCCACTAATCTTATCGCTCTCTGCTCTAACGTCATATTATAGAGTATGTCAGTGGTCCGATTGATGGTTCTCTCCAAAACTCTCGCTAGTCCCCTAATATCCTCTGAATTCGTAATTTGCCCAACAAATGGCACAAAGGATTTCATAATATCTCCTAAAGTTTGTGCTGGAGTATCCCCTTTTACACCTTGTTGTGGACGAGTCTTTGAAATTTCTGTAGTACTGGCAATAAATACCCCAGGTAATAGAATCCCTAAATAACAGGTTCCTTGCCAATCCCTGGGCAACCACGGAAATGCCACATTACCGCAAACAAAATAGACAGGTTCGCCTACGTACAGAGGTCTGTTTTCACTAGTCAAATTCGCAATATTGGCGTACTTTCTAAAATTACCCATTGACCGTGTTCCATTCCTCTGTATGCAGAAGGATACTGAATCGGGGCTGTGATTAACAGAATAAGATGGAGGCGTGGCATCCTTATAGCCTATAGGAGCCATTCTGAAAGAGATTAAAGACTGGAAAGGACGAGACAATCTATCAGAGGGCCTAACAGAAGCAACATTTGGCTTACTTCTATTTGCAAAAAGTGAGCATCCCAGGGGCATCAAGACATTCTTTTCAAAACTATTTAAATTTGTACCATCAAAGTTCCCTGAGATTCTGTCATTCCAACGACCAAAAAATAGTGCTCTAAGAGAAGCGTAACAGGCAGTTGTCAGAGGCAAAGGATAAATATACCAACCTAGCCCTTTATCCCCATGTTGCGGTAGATGGGTACAGATCCAGCAATTGGTCTTATTAAAAATTGCATGAGTGGCATTCATTATTAACAAAAGGGAATTATTCTGATAATTCCATCTATGTAAAGAATCTCTAGGCGACAAAGTATGCAATTGCACAGAGGGAGTGGGAATCACAGATACATTTTCAATAGGAAAAAATTCCTCCAACGGATATGCTTCTTCCAGATACCATAACCCAAACCCAAAAGTCATTACAAATCCAGAAATTAGTACGAGAAGGCAACAATACACTTTGGGGGTCCCCTTACATACTTGATCATTGTCTCTGCTAGTCACATTTTTATCTAAAAGTTCAGTACGAGCGGTGGCGGGTGCAGGCATCGTAGTCTTCAATCGGAAAAACACCAATTGTTCGTTTGCTGGCGACTCCAGTCGTGCGTCTTCTTAATGTCTTTCCCACAATCTTTAGCCAACAGAATCTTTCGTACATTCGGGCCAAAAAGACAAGCCCTCAAGTGATTTTTTTTTGTTCTCAGTCGCACAGTCAGAGCATGCTGTACATTTATTTCCTTGGGTGAAAATTATATTTTGCAGTTTCTGGTGGGAACAAAGTGTCGTCACTTCCTCCTGGAAGTGGCGAACGGACGGAAATGGTATCAAGAAAGGATTTATCCGGAAGTTCCACTGTTGGGGAGTGTGGAGATGAGATGGCCGTTTTGTCCGGCCTTGCGGATTCTGAAGCGGTCTCCAATTCTCCCTTGTCGGTTGTTGCTGTTTCAGGCAGGCAAGATACAGCAGTAGGAAGAGATTCTGCATCTTCTGTATCGTATGGCACAGGCTCTGGGATCCGTTTGGTGTGCGTCGCATGGATCCAGTGTTTATGACCCGCTACCCGCACGGCAGTCTGGGTGACTAGCAGGACTTGGTAGGGACCCCTCCACCGAGGTGCAAGGCAAGATGACCTCTCAAAAACCTTCGTGAGGATCCAGTCCCCCGGTCGTAGACTGTGACCGGGGCCCTCGTAGTGCACAGGTAATGCCTCTCGTACCTGGTGATAAATTGAAAACAGATTTTTAATCAACTGGTTACAGTAGTCTGAAAGAAGCACATTTTCTATATCCCGTAATGAGCGACTTTTTGGCATACCCCAAATATTAGCAGGTCTCCCCATTACCTCCTCAAAGGGAGAGAGCCCAGTCTTAGTTTGAGGGGTCGTTCTCATCGATAGTAACACGATCGGTAAGGCGTCCGGCCATTTTAGCTTGGTGCCAGCACACGTCTTAGCGAGTTTGTTCTTTATAATGCCATTGTGCCTTTCCACGAATCCGGCACTCTGGGCATGTCTAGCTGAATGGAACTGCTTGTCAATCTGTAATCCTTTGCAAATTTACAGGATTACAGTGGCAATAAAGTGTGGCCCATTATCAGACCAGATGACTCTCGACAGCCCAAACCTAGCAAAAAACTCTTTCAACAGAGTTTTTGCCGTGGTTATGGCCGTTGCATCTTTAACTGGGAAGGCCTCAACCCACTTACTAAAGGCGCAAATAACAACCAATACATATTTAAGATTGTTACACTGTTCCATTTCAATAAAATCAAAGTGGATAACCTCAAACGGGACAGAAGGTGGAGCGAAACTTCCTCTAGGAGTCGAGGTACCTTTTCCTACATTGTGCTGCAAGCAAACCATGCAGTTCTGGACAAAACGCTCCACAATTTTGAAAATCTTATCATTGGCCCATACACTGTGTAGCATTTTTGTTAACGTCCGCGCACACACATGTGTCGGACCATGAACCATAATAACCATCATTGTAATGTAGGCGTCAGGGAGTAACCATTTCCCTTCAACATTGTCTACCCAACACCCATCATCATCCAATCTTCCTGCACCCTCGATCCATCTCTTAGTTTCCTCTATGGTAGCATCTGCTTGAATATCTTTTACAACATCGATACTTTCTCCCAAAGTGCAAACATTTACAACTTGTTTTACAGCGTACATTTATGAACTGCAATCTGATCGGCAAAGGCATTCCCTTTTCCTACATCATCTGTAACTTTTTGACGTGCTGAACATTTTATGATAGCTAACTGAACAGGGAGTGCAAGTGCTGAAAGTAATCGCACTATTAAAGTGCCGTGCTGGATTTTCGTTCCGTGCGAGGTCAAGAAACCTTGTTCTTTCCAAAGTCTACCGAAATTGTGGGCCACCCCAAAGGCATACTGACTGTCAGTATATATATTCACTGTACGCCCTTCAGAAAGCTCACAAGCTCGAGTTAACGCTATAATTTCTGCGGCCTGCGCAGAGTTATGCATAATTCTTTTAGTTTCCTCAACCGTGCTTCAAGTAGTGACAGCATAAGCAGCCGTGGATGTTCCGTCTGGAAGTTTAAAACAAGAGCCATCACAAAATAGCTCTCCTTGAGGGCTATTCAAAGGCGTGTCTTTCAAATCGCTTCTGCCTTTAGTCTCTTGTTCTGTCATATAAAGGCAATCGTGTGACGTATCGTCATCATCAACAGTATTTTGTGAGACAGGTAAAAGTTCAGCCGGATTTAATACACAACACCTCCGAATTTGAATCTGGGGGGCAAACAAGATCAGTTCATATCTTGTCAATCGTGCAGAAGTGAGGTGTTGCGTTTGAGTTCTATTCAATAGAATATCTACAGAGTGAGGTACCATTAGGGTTAACGCATGACCCAGGACCATTCCCTCACTCTGTTTTACAGACGCAGCAGCAGCAGCAACAGCGCGCAAACATCTTTGCAAAGCGCATGCTACAGGATCAAGGGCGGAGGAATAGTAGCCGCACGGCCTATTCTTCCCTCCATGTTCCTGCGTTAACACATATCCATCACGTTCATGCACAAACAATACAAAGGCCTTATCATAATTCGGAGTTCCTAAAACCGGCGCCGAACACAGCGCAGATTTGAGCAAATCGAATGCTGTCTGGTGTTCCAAGGTCCATAGCAATGGCAAAGAAATGCCCTTCTTTGTCAAAGCCAACATTGGTTTAATCGTTAACGAAAAATTTGGGATCCACAATCTACAATAAGAAGCTATACCTATCAAGGCTCTAACTTCTTTTGCGTATTTGGGACAGGCATACCAGAAATGGCCTTTATTCGTTCAGGTGTCAACCTTCTTCCCTCCTTTGACAGGAGATAGCCTAAATAGGCGACCTCCTGGCAACAATATTGGAATTTCTTAAGTGAAGCTTTGTGGCCATGTTTTGCTAGATGACAAAGCAACAACACTGTGCCTTCTTTACAGGCACTCTCAGAATCAGCAGCCAAGAGGAGGTCATCTACGTATTGTAGTAACGTGCAAGTAGTAGACAACTCGAGGGTATCAAGCTGCTCTTTCAATGCCCTACTATAAATACTTGGACTCTCAGTGTACCCTTGCGGTGCACGAGTAAATGTAAATGAGCGTCCACCTAGGGTAAACGCAAACAAATACCTGCTATCCTTGTGTATGGGAATACTGAAAAACGCATTTTTAAGATCAACAACGCTAAAGTGAGTGGCAGAAGCCGGAATCATGGTTAATATCATTGTAACATCAGGTACAATAGGAAATTGAGGAGCCACAATTTTGTTAATAGCGCGTAAATCAATTATAAAACGAAAGGGAATCGCATTATCACCTTTTTTGTATACTGGCAAAATGGGGCTGTTACATATGCTACCCGTAATCTCCTCAATTACTCCACGATGTACAAAATCAGAAACTATACATTTCAAAGCCTGTTCGCCTTCAACTGAGATCTTATATTGCGGGATGCGAGGCAATTTTACTCCATGTTTCAAAATAATTTTAACAGGTTCAATCTGGAGAATGCCCACATCATTATCATCAATTGCCCATAAGCATTCTGGAACATTACTAAATTCTGGCGGTAAAGGTTGAGTAAAAAACTGAGAGGCGAGTGATTGCTGGGGTGAAATTGTTAGCCGAATTCCATCCGGAGAACAATGAATTACTGCGTGTAATGCCTTCAACAAATTTAGCCCCAGCAAGTTCTCCCCACAGTTTGTGGTAAGTAGGAATGGACACTGTTCCGTGAAGGGACCCAGTGTTATCGGTACCGGCAAAGAAACCGGACAAACTACAGGTGGGCCTGAAAACCCTACGGAAACATTGGATTGCCCTGACAGGGGAATATTTGGAACCCGTGAATGGTCAATGGAACATTTCTGTGCTCCCGTATCTAATAAAAATAGATGCTTCCTATTTCCCACCGCCATCTCAACGTAGGGGCCTTTCTGATGAACAGGAATAGGTGTAGGTTCCAAATCCTGTTTCGGGCAATCCTAGCGGAACAAAATATTATCAAAAGGAAGCTCTTCGGAGAGGTATGCGGCAGAAGGGTGATCAAAAATGTTTCTATTATCCACATTCAAAACTTGCTTATCTTGTGAAGAAGGTTGCTGTGAGTCTGGTGCAAACTGAACTCTGCCAGGGCCCCCTGCACCTGGGCGACCTCTGGATCGTCTACCCATGTTCCCAAATGACCTTTGCTGTAAGGTCGGACATTGTGCGCGCCAGTGGCCTTCCTGCCGGCAATAGGCACACTGGTTAATGGTTACCGGAGCCTAGGGCGCACGTCCCTGTGGAATGTACTGACCTCTAAATTGATTACCCCCTCTAGGGTTTCTAACAATCTGCTGCAATAAAACTTTAGTTTTCAAGTCACCCTTTTTTTTTCTCAAGTTTCTCTTTTTCAGTATTTACACGGTTTTTATAATACTGAGCCATGTGCAATACTTCTGATTGGGACTTCGCCTGCCAAGTGCTTTCAGAGGACATAATCTGTAACTGGATGTCAGGCAGCAATCTGAGTACAAATTTGTCGACAAACAACCTTTTCCCTGACTCTGTGCCCAAGTCTTGTCCACTGAAATCCGAGAATACCTGCTCGAACCGATTGAAAAAATCAGTAGCACCCTCAGACTTTCCTTGGACACAGGCCGTAAGCTTGTCCCATATGATTCTTTTTTCTGGAACCATAGTTTTCAATTTTACAATAATTCTATCAGGCAAGGTTAATATCACTTGAGGTGGTCGTTCGCCAGCTGGTCTTTCTCTGTCTAGCCTAGTCATGTTATCCCATGTATCTCCCAACCCAGGTATGTCATCTATAGTCCTAATCTGCTTCCACAAGTCAACTGGCAGGAGTACGGGAAATAATAGGTCAATATCACTTAGAGTGAATACCGACGACTGTAAGTCCGACTCTATTTCTTTATAGAATCTGGTCGGATTTTTTCGTATATCAGGAATAGATTGCTTTATGGTGTTCACTTCCTGTCTTGAAAACGGGACGTGAACAAACTGTGAAACGTAATGTGCAGGAATTTCTCCGGCTACTATACCTCGTGCAGCATCAGCTGCAATCTCAACTTTTGGGACAAATGTCGGAGGGACCTCTCTCATAGGCAACTGAGAAGTAGGCAGCTCCGAACGCTTATTAAGCAACAGAGCCAAATCAAGCGCTAAGGCATTCGAAGAAGTATCAATCGAAAAAGCTCTCTTATAAACACTCAACAATTCTGCAGGACAACAGATCTTTCTTCTTACACACTCATTCTGCAGGTGCTCTACCATCACCTGTATCACTTTCTTTTGCATTTCTAACGTATATTGACTGTATGTGTCATATACTTCATCTGGAGTTATCGACACATCCGAAATCCATCTTATCGCGTCCTTTGTACAAATTCGTGCTTCCTCACCTTTTAATTCTCGACGAGGAGAAAACCGTTTCTGTAAGTACATAATACCTAAACTATCACCATCTACTTCCTCGTTCTGTAACTCTTCCAACTCCTTCCTATACTCAAAAATCCTCTCAACATGCTCATATACCTTCTCCGCAGTATCTCTGGACAACGCTAAGGCGTTCAAATCCCGTAACCCTTGTGGGAAATCTACATCATTTAGTCTATTCCACATTATACTTAAATGAGTCCCTAATCCTTCGATAAAAACATTTTTCTCAGGAATATCTTTTAAATTTTCGAGTGTGGAAAAAACATCAGCTTGTTCACCCTTCTCCATACAATGTTTAGCCCAAGCAGTCAATTAACTCCTCTTGTCTGGCGATACAGTATTACGAGTCACAATCCTTGGTCTTGCTCCCTGGTCTACTACAAGTGATGCAGGATCACTTGGAAGTGGAAGAGTAGGCACATTCTGAATAACAACAGGTGAAGGTAAGGGGGCAGGCAAAGGGGCGACGGCTGGAAGAACAACAGGGAGAACAACAGGGAGGACCGGAGGAACCATAGGAGGGGGAACTACAACAGGAAGGGGCAAAGCGCCAGGAGGAGGGGTATATGGAGGTGGCGCGGGGGCATCAGGCCTTCGTTCATGCAAGAGTTTATTAATCAATTCGTCTGACGTATGAAAATCTTTTGAAGGGTAGATTTTCTGAATGCCTAATTGAAATGCCCTGTCCGTGTTCCTAACTGACTCCAATTGTTTATTTTGATCATATAACCGTGCCTTTTCGACACTCGTCATATGTCGACGCATGTGTTTCTCTCTACTCTTTTGTTGCTGCAAAGCTTCTGTTTTCCAACTGTGCAACACGTCAAATGCTGCAGGCCTAGCCTTTTTCTTTACTACTACAAACTCTAAATATTCTATACAAGGGATTTCAAAACTACCATTGGTTGGCCACCGAAGATTAGAATTATGTCTGGTTTGTCTGTGCCAAATGTCATTAAATGCTATACTACCAAAGCCTTTCTTACAGTACATAGTACATGCCGGCGACCCCTCCTGTGGTGCGGGACGGCTATCTTCCAATGATTGTCTGTCACTGCGGAAAAATGCCCTAAAGCAGGCAGACAATTTCCCAGGCGTTTTAAAGTTCAGGTGTTACCTGGTTAAATAATTGTGCTTGCGAGTACAATACTCCAAATTCAAATTTGTCAGGGTTAAATTAAGAATCGGGACACGATTCACCTGACCAAAGGACTGGGAGGCCCGATCGGGTTACTAAAGACAATGCAAAAGCCCCACGTGTCTGGTGATTTTCGTCAAATTTACCCACCTCAAATATATGGACCCTCGTCAAGACGTCGTCTCGGGCTGCAGCTCACCGTCCAGGGATCGGATCGTGCAATTTCCGTCGAGGAATTCACTTCTCGTCTTAGAGTGGCCGGTTCTGTTGGCACCGTCCGATCCCGGTCCGATAGCCGAGCCAACCTTCAACGAGACGAAGTCAATCTTGAGGGTCCCTATTCGGGCGCCATCTGTGGAATCAGAAAAAATACAATATTACGGCTGTTACACCGTGCAAAGGAAAATACACCAACACGGGCTTATAAAGATTCCCAGAATCTTTATTACAAAACTGAACACTATTCAACAAAATACACAAATAGCTTTGGCTGTCAATAGATCACAGAGACCACCAGCAGGGTTCAATGTGAGCAGTGAGAGAGTTTCCTAGCTGGACATCGACACATTTATACAATTTGTAAAATGATGTCCAGCCCCTTTACACCTTTACAGGTTAATCATGCACTGGGCTAAGGTCGCGCCAGGTTCACTTTCCTAATTTACATATCCCGTGCTTGTGGTTTACTTTTTCAATACATTTACTAACACACTCCATTATTATTTAATTTAACATTTACACTCTTTACATATTGTTTTAATACAGACCACACAATGTTTCGCATATTATATTCGGATAGCATTACTGTTCTTGTATATTTGTAGTTTAACATTGCTAATTCAAGTAATCCCCTGCTCCAGGTCAACAAAGGACAAGGGGCCTCATTACGACCCAGGCGGTAAGTTACCGCCTGGGCCGTCACTTTACCACCATGGCGTAAACTACGTTTACGCCATGGTGGTTGGCGGACTTACCGCCCCATTCCGACCTTGGCGGGGCGGTAAGTCCCCAATCCCCATTTACCCTTCCCCATTCCCATTTTTGCCCCATAGGGCATAATGGGAGTGGGGAAGGCGTTAATTACGCCACCGTAAATTACGGTGGCGTAATTAACTCCATGGTCCCTTAGCGCCATGGATTTTAACACCCGCTAAAAGCGGGTGTTAAAACCTCCATGGCGCTAAGGGACCTCGTAATTGGCGGTAAGGGGTCGGCGCAGCTAACGCTGGCGTAAACCCCTTACCGCCAGGGTCGCAATGAGGCCCAAGGTGTACATGACCCTAACATGTAGCCTGAGGGCAGGTTGGACATTAACTCCCCTACAGAGGTTGGAGAGGTTAAGGCAAGAACAAGGACACACGAGACGGCCATTTTAGATTGCAGGGTGACTTTGTATAAAACCCCAACATGGCGGTTTCTAACCTAAAATGGAGGCTTGATTCAAGATTGCGGCTTACATCAATTTCTAAGGTCAAGACCTTGCCGCAGAGAGTTATTCGCGTACAATTTTAAGCAACTTGGCGTAGGCCAATATACATACAAATCATTTGTAATAAGAGGCATAATTTAATATCCGGTTTGACAGTAGGGGGGCGGGATCTCCTACAGATGTACACAGCTGCTCCTCTACAATATTTGTGAAGTAATTATGAGTTAGGAAAGAGTCTGAAAATAGCCAACTAAAGGGTGGATGTTATGTTTTTTACGTGAGGAAAAGTTGAGTACCAAGCCTTTTTAAATAGATGAGACATACAAATAAATATTAGACAACTGAAGGAGATGGCGCCAGGCAACGGGTGGGAGGGTTTTGAGGGCATGAGATAAGGGGGGTACAGGGAGTAAAGGAATGGGAAGAGGGGAGTAAGGGAAGAGGGAGGAGGGAAGGGAAAGTGAGACAGTGGAACGGAAGGAAGAGTAAAGGGGCCAAAGGGTGGACATGTAGCAAGGGGAGGTGGGTAGGAGCGTGGCAGAGGGCACAGGAGAGTCATATCAGGGTAGATAGCTGTAAAGAGAGACGGCGAGTGGACATGAGGGGTCAGGGGGAGTAAAGAGAAGATTGGAGAATAGGGAGAAGTGAGGTATGGGGAGGGAAGGCAGACAGGTGGTTGAACGAACATGTAGAGGGGGATGGATTAAAGGTGAGGATGATGTGGGAGCAGGATGGGAAAAAGCAGAGAGAGAGGGGAAGGGAAAAGTAAGACAGGGGGACTGAATAGGTTGAGATAGAGGAGAGGGAGATGAGGGTGGCACAGGGGTTAGAAGGAAGTCAGGGTAACTGGGAAAGTAGGTGATGGGAAGATGGCAGTAGGGGAGAGGTAGAAGAGAGGGAATTGGGAGACAGTAGAAAGGGAATGGGTGGAGGGAGAAATAAAGGAGTGGGAGATAGGAGGGGAAGGTAAAGAAGGGGTAGCAAGAAGGTACATTGAGGAGTGAGGGGATTAAAGGTAGGTATGGGGTGATTGTGAATGGTGGGGATAAGGGAACAGTGGTGAGAGGTGATGGGGAAAGAAGGGAGCAGGAATTAGTCTGGGAAGGACAGATGTTGGGGAGGAGGGACGGTTCTATGTTACTTTGACGACAGGAAAAAATTACAACGAAAAAAACAAATTGAATTTCTTTTTATTTTATTATTGGTGAGGGACTATAGATTTGATTAGGTAGGGGATATGTTGATGAGCAGAGGAGGGGAGAGGACATGGAGATAAGACTGAAAGATGTGATGCATGAAAGGATGTGGTGAGAGAAGGTGTGGGGGTTGTAGAAGGGATGGAGACAGGGGAAGGGGAAGTGGGCACAAGGACGTAGATTATGGAGCTAAAAGGGTGCTTGAGTAAGTGGATGAAGGGGACGATGGATGGAGTAGTTGGTGGATAGGGAAGAAGAGATTGGTGACATGGAAGAGGGAAGTGAAAGGGGAAAAGGAGTGAGATGGAGAGGGTACATAGAAGGCGGGATAGTGATGAAGGATGGGAAAGGGACGATTGGGGACAAGGAGGGGAGAGGCAGGTGTTAAGGTGGGCGGGGATGTCTATCCTTCACCCCAAATACCAGCAGAGAACACTTGGGCCCATCAAAACCTCCCCCGCCACAAGAATGGAAGACTCAGCCATGGGGCAAAGTTACTGTCTTATATGAGCAATCAAAATGGACAGGGTTCTTGCATCAAATTATCCCCCCGTGAAAGTTGAATCTGGATTGGTCAGAAGAGTGTGTCCTCCCATCCCTAGGAACCTGGACACTTGCCAGGCTGAGTGCAGCTTTTCATGGCAATGGGAATGAACTTGGAGGTGCGAAGTGTTCCCTAATGTTGCCATTTTCTGATCACCTATGCCTGTGAGAGTGCATTCAATTGAACACCCACATTCAGTTGAACACCCAGATCCAACACTTGTACCTACTTCTCCCATGATCTGATGGGAATTGCTCTCCTCGTCTAGACTGCAAGGGCAAGGGAAGAGAGGAAGAAGAGAATACATTTAGTGTGAGACAGGAAGTGGAAGAAAATGAGGCAGAAGGGTTTTGGAGAGGGCATGCAGATGATAGCAGGAGGACAGTGGTGCATGGAAGGAGGAGTGGAAGTGAGAGGAGGGAGGGTGTAGGGTGAGAGGGGATGAATGAAAGGGAGAGTGGGGGAGGGAGAGATGAAGGAAGAGTTAGATGTTGAGATGAGGCGAAAGGGGAGGGATGTAGTGATGCAGATGCCAGAGCAAAGAGGACAAGTGGAATGAGGGGGGCAGGGCAGGGGAAGGATAAAAGAGAATCTGGGAAGATGAAGGGGCAGGGTGAAAAGGTGGTCAGTTTGAAGGGGAACTGGGTATGGAGAGAAAACATGGTGAGAGAGTGATGTGAGGAGGAGAGGGGGAAGTGGAGGGAATGGTAAGGGGGGATGATGAGGGGAGAGGCAAATGGAAAAAGGAGACTGGTGAAGAGATATAAGTAGGATGGAGTAGGACATGACAGGGAGGGGGCATGAGGTGGGGATAAGGGGAAACGAAAAGTGGGGAGGTGGAAGTGGGAAGGGGAATCAGAGATGGGGAAGGGGAAGGGGTGAGAATGAAGGAGAGAAATGGGTCAAACAGAAGGGGGTAGAGGGAAGGGGAATAATTGAAGAGCAGGAGGGATTAAAATGGATGAAGGTGAGAGGGGAGGGGTTGTGCTGGAGAGGAGGGACAGTGGAACAGAAAAGGCAGAGCGGACCAGGGAGAGAAGAGCAGGGGCATGGACATGAGAGGGAATGGGTGAAAGGGTTGTGAGAAAGAAGAGGGGATGAATTGAGGTGAGGTGGGAGAGGCAAAAGGGGCATGTGCAAACAGAATATTAGGAGGGGGTGCATGGATCAGAGGAAATAGAGAGGAAGGAGTGTGGAGTGATGGGAAAGAGGGAGTTAGGGGAGTGGGAGAAACACCTAGAAAGTGAGTTATGGGGAACAGAGTGAGGTTACAGAGGAGTGGAGGGAGAGGTGGCAAGGAGTAGAGGATGACAGAGGGAGAAAGAGGGCAATGAAGCGGTGTGATGGAAAAGGTGTGTGAAGGGATGGGTGCAGGAGAGCTGATTTTTCATTTGCCCGGGGGGTGCCGGTGGGCAGCTTTTTAGGAAGTCCCATTGAAGGTATAGGAATATTTAGCACAGGTGGCTTTTTCCAGGGGACACCCGAGCCCCAGTGCACCCGCCCCTGGATGGGTGAGGAGACAGTGGGTAAAGAGAAAAAAGGTAGAGGACTATGGCAGGGTGGGAGCATCAAGCGACTGCAAGGGGACAAGCAAGGTTGGGGGAGAGTTTGCATGGGTACAAAGCTAGTTGGGGAGGTTAGAGAAGGGGAAAGAGGATAAGAGGAATGGTTGAAGGACCAAGGGGAGAGGTGACAGGCGTGTGGGTGGTGAGCATGGAGATAGAGGTGAGGTAAGAGGAGGGGAAACAAAAAAAGGATGTACAGACAAAAAATAGGGGAAGTGAAGGAGAAGGAAAGTGAATGGATGGGGAAGATAGAAATGGGAGAAAGAGCAGAGCAGGAGAAGGCAAGAGAGAGTTACAAAGGAGAAATGGTCAATGGGATAGGAGATAAAGAGGGGGAGGGGGAGGAGGATGAGGGGCGTGTAGGTTGGGAGGGAGGAGAGGGGATACAGGATGAGGATGGGAGAATTAGGAGAGGGGGTGAGGGAATGCACGTGAGAGAGAGGAAGAGGGAGTAGCGGTAAGGAATGAGGTGAAAAGGGGAAGTAAAAGATGGACGTTTGAGTTGAGAGTGGTTAGGGTCATTGATTGAGGGGTGGGTGAGAGGACAGGGGGGAGAGGAGTGAAAAGTGGATGGGAGAGGGATGGAAGGCGAAGGAATGGGTGTAGTGTGAGAGCTAATGTGGGTGGGAGGAGATTTCGGATTGCAGACCAGGAGGGGTAGTTGTGAAGGATTGAGGTGGCAAGAGTAAAAAGGGCATGGGGAAGGAGAGAGAGGAGGGGCAAGTTGGAAGAAGGGAAAGAACAGTCTTTATGAAGAGGGAGACAGAAGAGAGGGTGATGAAAGAGCTGCAGGTGTGAGAGAGAGGAGGAGAAGGCAGACGTGTGTTGGGGTATGGAGGAGGGAGCAGTGAGGAAGGAAAGAGCAGAAGAAGAGAAACGAGGAGGCTAGGTGAGAGGGAGGTGGTAGATAGTGAAAGTGAAATAGGGAGTTGTGGGGAGAGGGTGGTGAGAGGGAAAATAGGGCTGTGCACTGTTGCATGTCACCCCTGTAGGGGGACATGGTATCTTCCAATGTGTTGTCTTGGTCATGTGGGGAACCACGTGACCAAGTTAATAAAGAGAACGAGCCGTTTCCGGGCTCGTCAGTCAGACCAACTCGACTCCCTGTGTGTGTGTTTGTGTTAGCACCATGAGTGTGCCTCACCACTTGTGCTGGGCCCAAGGACGGGGCCCAGCTCCAGGACGGTTCCCTTGCCGGGCAATGCCGTCCGTGTGCGTTCCCCTGACCCTGTGAGTCGGGCCAAGGTGGCAACCCCGACCTGGGTGCCCCCAGAGCAGGGGCCACGGTAAGCTGGTTGCCACCCGGACATGTGCGGGGATCTGGTGATCCAGATCGGGTGAGGTGATCCCCACCCTTTGTGTACGCAGTGTGGGCGCTGCCTTTGGGTGCATTGTCGGGTGCCACCCGACCTGAGTGTGGGGCTGCCTGGTGGACCGGTGCAGCCCCCAACAATGGCAATGAAGGTGAGGGGCCCCGCATGCCACGAAGCAGAGATGGTGTGGTGGGCCCAACTCCAACTGGGCCCGCAAAGAAGAAAAGAGGAGCGGCTGCTTTTCCCCTGTGCGGGAGAGGGTCTGCGGTGTCATCCGCGTGAGCTACGACCTCCCTTCTCCGATCCGAGGAGAGGTGATCTCGGCCGTGGTAGCCGCGGCAGTGGCCGCATGCGCTGCCCCCCATTCCCCATGGGGGGGACGGCCACAATGAAGGGAGAGGCAGCACGAGCCGTAAAGGAGTCAGCTGGGAGGGAGGCTGCTGTAAAGCTGAGGTGGCCCCGAACCACGAGCGGCGTCGGCCGCAGCACTTCCACCGTGCTGGGCCGCCAAACAGCTGAGGCGGCCCCCCGGGGGGTGGATCTGAGTTTCACCCCGTGAGTGAGGAACATGCGGGCGGCCGCGTTGCGATGAGGTGGCGCTGCCCTTCCCATCCTTGAGCCGCAGTGCGGGGGGAGCGGAGGCGGCCACGTGAAGACCAGGATGGAGGTGAGCTGCCTTGCCTCCACCCGCGGCCCGCGCCCCATGAAGAGGCTGGGCCCGTGTGCTGGCCGGGCTCGAGTATGGCAACGGGGCGTTGCCGGCCGCGTGGCTTGCTGCCCCTCCCGAGTGGTGGAGGAAGCGGGTTTGTCGCCCACAGTGGGGGAGGGGAGGTGCGTGCCCCCATGTAGAGAGTGGTGCGGCATCCGCCGCATCCGCTCTGGAGCAGAGAGGAAAAAGAAAAATGGAAAAGTGCTCCAACCGGAGCTGGAAAAAAAAAAAGAACGAGGATGCAGGCCCAAATCCACCTGGGCCTGCAAAAGTAACAATGGAGGCGAGCTGCCCCTCCTCCCCACCGAGTGGAGGGAGCCACCCGCTGGCGGTGCTCAGACGCTGCACAGCGTCCCACAAAGGCCCATAACGGGTGAAACGAAAACAAAGGAGTGGGCGTGGCTGAAACAACCCAGGACCGCGGTTAAAAAAAATTGGGAGGTAACACAATGGCAGCCATGCCGCTGCGAGGAGGCGCTGCCCCTCCCCCGCCGAGATGAGGTGCCGCGAGGAGCAGAATGTAGGAAGCGGGCCCAACACCAACTGGGCCCACAGCACGAAAAATAAAAGAGACTGATTTTTTGAAGATGGGGACAGAAGGGGGGGGCAGCACCATAACAACAAAGAAAGGGGCAGAATGTACGCTCAACGATTGGTGCGATAAGGCTGCAGGGACTCTCTCTGGGGCACAGAGGGAGGGATGGCAGGCTTGCCGGTGTTGTGTGCTCCTCCCCGCCCGACAGCTCAGGCGCAGCGCCACTGTTTGCCGGCCATCTGCCCCATGAAGGAGAAGAAGTGCAACAAGGGGCCTACTGTCAGGGGGCCATGATGTCATCACACGCCCCCCTCAGACTGTGGACTTGGCCGATGTGGCCCCTGGGCCTCGCCAGGTGTGGCTTTGCCGGTTTTTGTGACTGTCCTAAACGAACTCTGGTGAGGATGCGAGCTGGTTTCCGGCCACTCCACGAGTGCGGAAGGGAAGTGTAGTGTGGTGCACACCTGTAGACGTGGAGGGCTTTATGTTGTGCCAGTAGCTTTCAGTGGTGCCTTTTAGTGACATGAGAGCCACTCACCCAGGTTAATAAAGGGTGTGCAAAGTAGTGGAGTGGCTCAAGTAGAAGTGGTGGTGGTTATGTGGGGACTTTGGTGTTTTTGTTTTGTTGTTATGAAAAAGGAGGAGTGTTGCATGTCACCCCTGTAGGGGGACATGGTATCTTCCAGTGTGTTGTCTTGGTCATGTGGGGAACCACGTGACCAAGTTAATAAAGAGAACGACCCGTTTCCGGGCTCGTCAGTCAGACCAACTCAACTCCGCGTGTGTGTGTTTGTGTTAGCACCATGAGTGTGCCTCACCACGTGTGCTGGGCCCAAGGACGGGGCCCAGCTCCAGGACGGTACCCCTTCCGGGCAACGCCGTCCCTGTGTGTTCCCCTGGCCCTGTGAGTTGGGCCAGGGTGGCGACCCCGGCCTGGGTGCCCCCAGAGCCGGGGCCGCGGTAAGCCGGTTGCCACCCGGCCATGTGCGGGGATCTGGTGATCCGGATCGGGTGAGGTGATCCCCACCCTTTGTGTATGCAGCGTGGGCGCTGCCTTTGGGTGCATTGTCGGGTACCACCAGACCTGAGTGTGGGGCTGCCCGGTGGACCGGTGCAGCCCCCAACATGCACGAAGGGAGAGAGGGCAAGAGTTGGAAGACAGTGGTGAAGGGGGAGGGACAGTGTGTGAGGGTTAGTGAAGAGTCAGGGGAGGAAGAAGACATGGTGTATTGGAAACTGGGTGAAAGGGGACAGGGGCTGAGGAGGTGGGGTGAGTGTGTGTGTGTGTGTGCGTGCGTGCGCGTGTGTGTGTGTGTGTGTGAGAGAGAGAGAGGGGGCGTTTAGGGGAATAGAAAGAAGGGAGGAAGACAAGGATGAACAAAATGGACCATGAAGACATAGGTGGAACAGAAATAGGGCTAAGGGTGAGAGGGAAGTGAGAGGGCCTAGACATTAGGTGGGTGATGGCGAACAGGATTAAAGGGAGAGCTGAAGCTAGTATTGGGCAATGAGGGTAAAATGGTTTGAGGGATTGGTGAGGGAGGGGCATTGGGTTGATGGGAAGTGTTCTGTGGAGAATGAGTATAGAGTAAGGGGTTAGGTGTGGATGAAAGAGGGATATTGGGATGAGTTGAAGTTGTGGAGTGAAATGTGGATGAAAGGAAGGATTAGGGTCGGATGATGATGAGCCAGTGGAGAATAGGGGTGGCACTGAGGGAGAAGCTAGAGGTAGAGGTGAGAGCAATATGGGGGAGCGATGAATGGGTTGGGGAGAGGAGGAGCAGAGCGTGGGGAGTAGACAGGAATGTTGAGGGAAGGGGAGCACAGAGGGGAGAAGGGTGAGAGGGCGATGGGACTCCGGGCGAGATGAGGATGTGTATGGGAAGTGAGGGCAACAGGAGCAGGGGATGGTAGTGACAGAAGTGGGGCAGGGTAAGGTTGATTGGGGGTGAGGGAAAGGAGGGAAGGGTAAAAAGGGAATTGGGATGGGCCTGGGAGGGAAGGGTGATGGAGACTAGATGGGAGCTGAAGGGGAGGGTGTAAAGGGAGAAGGAGAAAGAGAGTGCTAAGTGGGAAGTAGGGGGAAGATAGGGTACAATGGGGAAGGGACGTAGTGCATGTGAGTTAAATGGCTTAGGGGCATGCGAGGGGAATTAGAATGTAAGGGGGAGCAAGCAGAGATGAAGTAGGGACAAGAGAAGAGAGAAACCAGGGTGAGGGTGGAGATGATAAGCGGGACAGAGGGGACAGGATGAGGTGGGGGAAGATAGTGGGAAAGGGAATGGAGAGAAGATGGGGAGAAAGAGGGGAAAGAGAGAGTGGGAGAGCGAGACAGGGGTGCAATGGGAAAGAAGCCGGCAGGAGGAAGGTAAGAGAATGGTGAGAAGGGAGATTGATATGGGTCAAGGGGATGGAGGAAGATGCAGTGGGAAGAAGAAGTGAGGTCTATAGGAGGGGAATAGAGAGGTGACTGGTGAATTTGGGGGAATGTGATGGGAGATGAGGACAGGAGTGGACTTGGAGTGTGATACGCTGAAGGGAGTAGGGATGCAATAAGATCAATGATGGTGTACTAGGGCAGGTGGAAGGGGGACGGGCAAGTGTGAGAATATAGGGGACGAGGAAATGAAGGGGAAGAGAATTAGGGAAGAGGGTGGAGAGAGGGTAAGGGGTAGACTAAAGGAGAGGCAACTGTGAGTGGGTCGAGTGGGTAAGAGGAGATGGGAGGTGGAAGGAGTAGAGGAAAAGAGAGGGGAGTTAAAAGAGAGGTGATTGGAGGATAGTGTAATGGGGCAAGTAATGTAAGAGTAGATAGAGGCATGGGGCTAAGCGGAGTGGGTGAGGGGAGCAGGAAAGGGGAAATGGTACGGGGCAGATTCAGTGGGATTAGGGAGGTGAGAAGGAAGACAAAGGAGGGGTAAATGGAAATGGGGCCGAATGAAGAGGGAGAGGAGAGCATTGATTGGAGAGAGGGGGGCATGAGGCAGACACATGGAAAGTAGAGGATGATGGCAGGAGCATATCAGGCAAGAGCAAAGGGATGATGAGGACAGTGGAGTGGGATGAAAGGAGAGAGAAGTTGGAGTGGGATAATGTGGAAAGGAGATGAGAGAGGATTGGGCAAAGGGGGAGATGGGTAAGAGATGGGGGAGCAGGGATGGTAGAAAGGAGGGGACAGAGTGCAGGTGAGGGGGTAAAGGTACAAGGGGGTGTGGTTAGGAGAACAGGATATTGAACAGGAACATTGAGGTAGAGGAGGGAAGGTGAAATGGAAGGAGGGGAGCCTGAGGAGAGTTGATCAAGGGGGAGAAGGCAAGGATAAGGTGTTTGTGGGATGGGGTGTGGGATTAGAGGGATCTGGGTGGATATATAGTAGAAGAGGACAGCATGTCTGAGGAGGTTGGGGAGGATGGGAGAAAGGGAAGGGTGGATGGGGCGAGAGGGGTAAGGGGATGGAAGAAAAAAGGGTGAAGAAAGTGTAAGAGGGCACAAAGAAGAGGGGCCAAAGGGGAGTTGGGACGTGATGATGAGAAAGATTAGGTGGGGAGAGAGAAAAACAAGGAGGCAGAGATGATTGTGATTCGAGGAGACTGGTGAGGGTAAGACACAGATGGGGATTAGAGGGTGTAGGGTAAGTGTGCGAGGGAGGTGAAGAGAGATGGTGGGTAGAGTGGGACGGAGGACAGTGTGAGAGGGAGTTGGGAAAGGGGTGAGAGAGAAGGCTGGAGAGGTAAGGGTGCAAAGGTAAGTGGTATTTGGGAGGAAGAGAGCAGGAGACAATATGTTTAGAGGAAGGGTGAGGGCTTTGAGGGATGAGGGGTGGGCAGTGAGGGTAGAATGGTGAATGGAACATTGTAAGGGGCAGGGGAAAATGTGAGAGGTAAGGCTGAGGGAAATGGGAGGAGATACAGGGGTAGAATAGAAGCAGTATTGAGGGGAAGAGCCATTAGGGGAAGCGGTGGAAAGAGTTAGGAATCAACAAGGAGTAGATGGGAGTGAGGAAACAAGGGGTAAGATGTACAAGGGTAGGAGAGGGGTTAAGGGAAGAACAGAGAGGATGAAAAGAGGGGGCTGGAGGCAGGGTAGTGAGGGCAGTAGGAGGGACCTTTGGTAGGGGTGGTTGGGGTAGCAATAAAAGGGATGAAGGGAAGGGGAAAATGTGCAACTAGGAGGGGACAACGTGGGGGAGGAAGGGGTGATCATGAAGCATAGGAGGGAGAGATGCGGGAACAGGACATAGGGGTTTATGAAGAGGAAGCCTAGACAAGGGGAGCGGTAGACGAGGAGGGGTGGGAGATGGGTGCCCTGGCTGAGATGGGCAATCAGACATGGGAGAGCATAAGAGGTGGAAAGGAAGAGGGAAATGGGTTGGGACAGAATCAGGGGACATGGAGAGACAAAGGTAAGGGGAAGTGAGAAGCAGAATGGGGTGGTAAAGGGGCTAGAGGAACGAGGGGAAGGGGATTGAGGGTGAGCGGGAGGTAAAGACAAACGTAGTCGAGAGGGTGATGGTAGGTGGGATGCATGAGAAGAGGGTACGGGGTAAGGGGAAAAGGGTGAATAGAGTAGAGTGGCATGATAGTAGAGCAGGAAGCAGGATGGTGGATGTTGTGAAAGGGGTGGAAAGGAGGAGACCAGGGATTCTTGTGTAGAGGATGTGGCTAAGGGATACAAGGAAGGGATAAGAGATAGGGGAGCAGGGATGGTAGAATGTAGGGGCGGCACATGGGAGGGGTAATGTTGTGATGGAGTGGTAAGGGGAATGGGAAATGGAACAGGAACAGAAGTAGGGGAGGGAGTGTGAGGCAAGATGAGAGTAGGGGAGAGCTAGGCAAGGGAGAGAGGGCAGGGGTGTAATGGGAAGAGCTATAGGGTAAGAGAGATGAGGGGGAGCTGGGAGTAGAAGATGACAGTGTGTGGGGGAGTGAAGGAGCAGTGGAGGGACCTTGGAGGAAGGGAGGGGGGGAAGAGTTGAGTGGGGAGGGGACAAGAGGAGAGGGAGAGGGGAGTGAGACATAAGAGAGCAGGGTGGAAGAGGGCACAGGGAAGAAGGATAAGAGAGGAATTGGGATTTGTTGAGGGGAATCCAGATTGAGTGAGGAGAGGGGAGGCAGGTATGGTACAGTGGGAGAGTGTTGTTGAGTGGAGACAATGCAGTGTAAGCAGGGGTTTAGATTAGGGGAATTAGGAGGAGGAGGGGTGAGAGGGAGGTGATAGGGATAGCAGAGGTGGAGGTGGAACATGTGAGAGGGATCGGGATGGGTGTGAGAAGGAGGTGGAATAGGAGAGGATAGAGGTAAGTGGGATGTGGGCGGGTTGAGGGCAGGAGGGGAGCAGTTTGCGGCCATGGAAGAGGCAAAGGGAATGAGGAGTGGGCAGGTAGGGTACAAGGCTGAGTGGGATATTGTGAGGTGCGGGAGAGTATGTGAATGGCAATGCTGAGAGGGAAGGGAAATTGGGAGGGTAACAGGGAGAAGGGAAAGGATTGAGGGAAGAGCCATGAGGTGGCGAGTGAGGCAATGAAAAAGGGGGGAGGGGAGAAGACGCAGGGTATCTACCCCATCTCGGAGGTAAGAAGGGCAGGGGGAACAGGGTGCAGAGGAATGAGAAGGCACAGAAAAGGAATGAAGAGGAAGAGAAAGAGGGTGGGTGGATTGAGAAGAGTGAGGGAGAAGGTATTGGGAGGAGTAATAAAAGGGATGAGGGAGAGTGGAAAGGGTGGGAATAGGGGGCAAAGAGAGTGGGGTAGGAAAGAACCAGGAGGACACATGGGGTGAAAGTGAGGGGTGAGACGGGGTGGTCAGAGAGAGTAGGGAGGGGAGGGAGACAGGGCATGGTTAAGTCAGACTGGTGGGTAGGAGGGAGAGGGAGCTACCGAGAGATGGGTCCCCACATCAGGAAGTGGAATAGGGTAAGGGAGGATGTATGCGGGATGGCAGGGGCTCAGGCAGAGGGGAATGGGTATTGATTGCAGGGGAGAACAATAGGACTAAGATAGTTGAGGGGCAGGCATAGTGTAAAGTGGGGGAGTGCAGGGCAAATTTGAAGGGGGTAGGGGAAATGGGAGAGGGGATCTGGAATTGGGGGGTCAAGAGGGGAAAAACTGACAAGGGGGAAACAACATTAAGAGGGGCGGGAGTGTTATGGGGAGATGGGCAGTGGAAAAAGTGAGAGTGGGATAGGGGAGCAGGGTAAGGAGGGTAAAAGGAGAGGGGAGGATGG
The DNA here is from genome assembly GCF_040938575.1 of Ambystoma mexicanum. Taxonomy (NCBI): domain Eukaryota; kingdom Metazoa; phylum Chordata; class Amphibia; order Caudata; family Ambystomatidae; genus Ambystoma; species Ambystoma mexicanum. Next base: position 1,101,129,567 of record NC_090930.1, on the reverse strand, counting down.
GAAGAGTGGGATAGGGCATGGGGAGAGGATGGGTGAAGGTTAGAGGAGATGTAAGGGTAGAGATGGAAGCAGGATTGGGATGAGTGGTAGCAGGATATAAACGGAAGGTAAGGTAAGGGGGTGAGTTGGAGGGGTGGTGTGCAGGGGTAGAGGAACAGGGATTAAAGGAGCAGAAAAGGATTGGAGTAGCGTTGTGATATAATTGGAGCAATGGGGTGGGAAGGAAAACGTCAGAATTCAGAATGGGAGGGTTTAAAAATGATTGACATGTGAGAATTAAAGAGTGAACGTTGGATTAGTAAAAAGTTTCTGAAATATGTTTAGGATAGAGGAATGAGAGGCTTCAGTTGGAGCAGGATTCCAGGGAAAGGGTAAAAGGGGATTCAGGATGGAATTCAATTTGCTTTTTACTGGTTTTCAGTTCAGTTTAATGTGGTTTATATACGTACCTTCTTCCCCTTGCCCAAACCCTACCCCTTGCTATCTCCAGCTCATTTGCCCAGGTCACCTCTAGGCAGCCTGCTCCAGCAGTGATCCTTCTTCTTCTTTTTAATTATCGGATGCATGGGCGGACCCACGCAGGTGCTTCCCCATCCGAAAGGATGATGTGCACCAGACCCACCAATCAATACTTAGCTTACATAAACTCACAACTCCTCCCACCGCCCCGTTTGCCTCACAAAATCCAACATCACACTATTCCTCCTCCTGCCTCTCTCCCCGTCACCTCCCAGCAAAATCTTCCCACTCAGCTCAGCCACACCCAGCGCAGACAATCGAACCCTCATCAATTCTCTCTCCTCAACATGTCTCTCACACCTAAGCAGAAAATGTCCCACAGTCTGAGGCAACCCACACACCGCACAATCCTTCGACTCACGCTTCCCCACTTGAAACAGACAATCATTCAGTCCCGCATGCCCTATCCTCAACCGATTCAGCATCACCTCCTCCCCCCTCCTCCATTCCAGACTCCCCGCATCCACCTTCACCAACACTTTCCCACGAACACCAAACATCCACCTGCCCTTCACCCCACTCACCCACCTCTCCTGCCACTCATCCATGACCCGTCTCACCACCACCGCCTTTACCTCATCCACACTCAAAGGTAATCTCACATCAACCGCTCCCCTTCTCATACCCTCTCCCTGACCAAGGTCCTGGTCTCCAATGCTGCAAATCCTTGGTAACCAGACTTTTATACCAGGGACCTGTCACAATGGGGAATTTATCACATGTCATCATGACATCGCAACACTGTGGGTGAGTCCATGTGCCTCTGACTGAAGGGGGAAAAAGAGCAAAACTAGAAGGGGATCTACCACTTACATATCTACTGAACCTAACCAGGCCATGCTTGTACCTGAATAGTGTGCTGACTGCTTATTGTACCCTGCTGCATAGATGCTAATTATCCCTCTAGTTTTGTTGAGGTCTCCCGTGGGCACACTCTAATGTCTAGATGTTCTTTAAACAATGTTACACCACAGAGCTGTAACAGTGAGATCTTCAGTGTTCTACTCTCAGAGTTCCTGCCAGCATAATACTATTGACTAGAAATGAAGAAATTTAAATATATTTTAACTAAAGTACACTCTCCTCAGACATCATTTCAAATGATTGCCTCTACAGTCACTGTCCTATCTTCTTTAATCACAGGGTAGAGGATCGCCTCCAGGAAAAACTGGGATCTCATTGGGGCCTATCTCTGTGGTACACGGCCTGTTTTTCCAAAGGTGCACTACACTGGCTTCCTATTTGTTTATTTAATGCTGCTCTCCCACCCAAGCTTCATATTGGTAAAAATTGTGGAGTCCAAAGAATTAAAAGAAGAGTCTGGCAAATATTTGTGCCAGTGGGGTAATAAGCTTGGTATCATTTTTAAAATATACTGCAGGTGGGTCTGCTCCCTAATCTTTGATAATCAGGACCCTCACCCTCTTCCGGGGAATCCCACACATTTGCATATAAAGTGAAAGGATAAAAGGGAACCAGGCACATGAAGTCTGAAATTCAGTTTCTTTCCTGTCCATTTCTTTTACATGTACTGAATGTTCGGCCTTGTTATATCAAAAACTATTCCTAAAGCCCCTAATCACCTGATTGGCCTCTTGGCACAAGTGTGCTGGCAATACAAAGGGGAGAATGAGTTTGCATTTACATTTTGCCTTCAGTCTGTTTTCAGGAAACTGTAGGTCAATGGCAAGCAACGTATAGAGGCCGGTGAATACGCCACAACGTGGACAAGCTTCTTTTTGGGTGAAAACTCATCCATTTCTTTCCCAGTCAGATAAATGCCTGAAGAGGCATCTGCTGATAAACCCAATGACTTCAACTTACTTTATTACAGTCTATTTCCTACATGTTTACGCTTCCAAAATCCTTTTACGCAATAAGGCAGAAAAGGTGAGGCTTGCCCTCACTTTGCCTCAGATCCCCTTTCCCTGGCGGCACTGTTTTCCCTCTTTCAGGTCAATGGTTGTGAGGTCGGACCGGTTGAAGATGAAGGACCAATAACATATATTTGCTTATCAAATGTTTTGAGTGCACTCTAAAAGTCATAGGGTAATTGGGAACTGCACATGATTTAAAAATAAAATGACAATTTTAAGAATGAGATCAATGAATAAGTAGATGACCTAAAGAGAAGGTAACAGAAAATGGCAAGAGAAAAGCCGGCAGTAACCAATTTACAGAAATATTATAAACAAATGATTGAGAAATGGCAAACCCATTAGAATCTAAGCATGGAACTCGGTTCTCATATGAAGGGAAAGGAAAACGAAAGAAGAGTTTTAAAAAACTTTCTGGAAAGAAAGCTGTTACGTTGACAGAGATCCACAGCCAGAGGGCAGAGACTAATGCCTGATTAGGGTGTTTGGCATGGTTTAAACAGTGCATGCCCAGTCTAAATATGGATTTTCTATGGGGTTTTCTGCAGCACACAGAGATGCATGGTTACTGAGCCAGATACATTGGCTGGGTATGTGCAAGTATTGTATGTTAGATTAAGCTTACATGTAAAAGGAAAATGTAGCCAGTACAACGGGACTAAAATGGAAGTGATGTTTGGGATTCTTTATATCGGGCAAAAGGGATTTTGGTTTAGAGCACGCATAGGGACAGAGGGCCTCATTGCGAGTTTGGCGGTCCAGAAATAAAGGTGTTGGAAGCAGCGGACCGCAAAACTTTAAGTATGCTGGTATGGGTACTGAAATACCAGCAGGCCTGACCTGCCGAGAGTTCAGGCCCCTACCAGCATGTTTTCACTAACGCATCGGCACCGTTAACAACCGTGCTGGTGCTTCAGTGTCCCCATTTGCATGGCCACAGGAATGAGGATTAACCGTACCGCAGCCGCTTATGATATCCTGGTAGCACTGGCATGTCAGGCGGTGGTAATGGTGTTACGAGGTTGCCGGTAACCCGCCAGCTATGGGCGGGTTTTACTGGCATCCTCATAATCAGGCCCAGTATTAGCACTTCAAACGTCTGTGAAAGTGGCCAGCCAGTGATAGATAATACTGGTGGAGAATATGCAATATTTGAAGAAATATTTATTCCTAATGGCTCCTTGACCACCATCCAGCACCAGCACTTTCCCCAAATATTTTGGGACTGGAGTTACACTAGTAATTTAATCCAGCCCTAAAATATGTTGCAAGAGCTTTTTGGCACTATATTATCAATAAATATCGCTAGGAGAAATCCATAAAATCATTTCTATAGTCCCTATGATCAACCTTTTTCTTGTCACCACATCGAGTAAAATTGCAAATGCATAGAATGATGGTGTTCCCACTTCCTACTCTCTTTCATGGGGCAGCACTTGGGCCAAGGAAGAAGCACCCCGCAAGGTGTCACGTGCAGCCCTATGAAACACATTAGGGGGACATTACCTGGCGTCACCGCATTTATTTCCCTGCATGGGTGCTTGAAATCCAGCCCTGGCAGGGAAACAAACGTCTCTAAACCATTCCTTTTCCATGTTATTTTCTCTGGCCAGTTACAGGGTCAGAGTGTTGTCCCCACCTCGGGCCTAGTTTGGAGAAGGAAGAAGAAATGGTGAAGAATAAAGACGCTGGGCTTGCTGATGAGCATGTGCCTCCAGGGAGTCTGAATCCAAAAGCGGCGGAGAAGATATCACAGACGCTGCCAGAAGGTTAGTGAAATGCTAACTATGTGTGAGCATGTGTGTATGAATGTTCGAGCTAAATGGGATGATTAAATTTAACTCAAGCATTCATACACCCACGTGAGATTATTGAGTCTGTGCATGGGTGGAGGTTGCATGCGTGTGTTGATGACTGACAAGTGAACATATTCTGATCACTCGCCAATGATCAGAGAATAGGAATGGGGGAGGCCAGTGCAGAATGCTCACATTGTCTTTGGCCATTCCAGTAAAATTATAAATGTTACTGGATAATGGGCACAGATAGCGTGAATGTTCTGATGTGCAGGGTGAGTGCTTTCATGGGTACTGCCAGCCTTTACAAGTTTGCTTACTGCGGCATGACCGTTTTTACTGGGCATCACGGGTAAAGCCAGCAGGATGAATGTTCGTATGTGGCTATACTGGCCTACATTGATGCAGCCAGCATGTTTTCATGCTCTGGTATGGCAATGTGTACTGGCAAGGCCAAAGGGAACATGTTCTTATTTGTGGATACTATGGAATTGCATGGGCACAGTGTTAGGAAATATTCCCCTTAGGTGCAATTTCCCCTCCATTTATGAACCCCCCCAAACGTTTTGCTTTTGTTTGGGTTACCTAACCTGACTTTTTCCATTGGAGCACAGCCTTCAGCTGCACTCCTCTGGGCTTTCACTCATTTGTTATAGGGAAGCTGACATGTCCTTCAGGCTGTCAGTACTGGGAAACTATGTTTCCTTTAGTCTTCAACTATGTTGCCATTTCTTGCTAACTTTTTATCTATGTGCCAAGTACGTTACAGTAGCGCGCATAGGAGTCTTTATGTTTTATGGCCCTAGCCACCCTCAAAGTATTTGTTAGTGTTTGTACAAGTGTGCATAGGACAAACTGATGGCAGCAGTTTACTTTTAAAGTGTTTTTACTTTGTTTTTATGGACCATACCATGTTTACCGCGTTTGGGCCAAGACTGTGGCCAGTGCCGAAAATTGACGTGCCACAAAGTCTTTTGTTACATCCTTTGGTAATTTTCGCCCTTCGCCTTGCCTTCCCCGACGTCGAGAGACCCAGGTATTCCTTATTTGGGCATGCAGCCTCCCACGAAAACTGCATCTTTTGCGGGCACTTGCATGTCACGTGTACTAGTGCCCAGGAAGAGGGTTGGGACTGTCTGGTCCCAATCCACACTACTAGTGCCAGTATGTCTGGTAGGCCTGAATGACTGGAACCACCGTGGGCCATGATAGGCCCATGCCTGCCGGGCCTGCAAGAGAGCAGATCTTCATTGGCTATCTAAGATTAGGGCATGAAAGAATCTTGGATAAGAGAAGGGGCTTTGCATCCATTTCAGGTCGATCATCTGAAGTTCACACTGAACTACAGAAGGAGCCAAGCATCCTTAACGAAAGAGCAGTCTCGAGGAACCACCAGAGACTTGCTAGGAAGGTTTGGCAGCCTGACCCGCTGTTTTGCCATCAGAGCTCTGCTTTTGCATCGCACCAAGAAGGCCTGCAAGGGCGTTTCAACCCTTTGGAGTAGTAGGAACAACTACTCTCTGCACCTCCTACTTACCCTCGCAAAGAGTCTCTTCGGAAGTGTTTCATCCAGAGAACTAACCCGCTCCAACCCAGGGTATCGCACAGGAACACTTTGAGAATTGCTTATTTGTGGTCCTGGGCCCTCTCCTGCAAAGAATTGCTGTATTAGCTCCTTTGGGTCCCGATTTATGAGAGTGCACCATGCCGTGAGAATATGCAGTCCCTGTGTCACCCCGCTGTAGCGACAGTCACTGTAAGCGCCTGCAGACCTGTCCCACTGTGTCCTGAGATGTGCTGCACTAGAACTACCCTTCTCCTTTCTCCGAGAGCTGAGAAAAGGCTACTGTCCAACCACAGATGATCGTCCTTTCCCGCAGTCGCTGAGAGCCGGAGCATCCTGCAACTGCAGGGGTGAAACCTACTAGCGAAGTGGACTAAACTGGTAAAGATAGGTCTGGATTGTCTCTAGGGTCGGTGAATACATTCATCACTTACCGGTGGCCCCCTGGCACATCTATCTGTTTTTAACGCATGAGAATCCATTAACAGATACTCACCCTGGCTAGGCTAGCCTGTGCTCCCCAGCTATTCCCGAACTCCGAAAGTCACTCTATCTGCAAGGGTGGAACCTCCTCAAGGATAAGGGCTTCATTCTTCATCACCTCAACCCCCTTCCTGAACAGCTACAGCTCCCTGAAGAGAACCCGCTTTTCACTTTACGCACAACTGTGCATTGTTAACGCACTGCTGTACTTTGAGCAGAAGGCTCCTCACTTCTTAGGGCTGGACTGCATAAGCTACGGAATGACTACGAAAAACTGCCTAATGCAATAACTTTGTTGAACTTACCCCTTTCTATTGCAGGTTGTGGTTATTTTCTCCACTTTCATCAGCATTAGGCTAAACGCATTTTGTATATTTGTTACATAGTGAATAAGCAAATTTCAAACTGTATGGCTTGTTACCCAATGTTTCACTGAAAGTGTGCTGTAACGTGCACCCTTTCAACCCATAATTTTATATTTTTTCTTGGGGGAGAAACCCTCATCCCCTCTCTGAAGCCCCCTTAGCTGGTTCGGGCTCCGTTGCTATACTCGGTCGATCCTGGGGTTTATTCAGAGTTTGGCAGATGCTCAAATGTGCCGGTGTTCAATCGTCGAAATGAAGGTTATTTTAAGATAGTACTCCACCAGCTTTGCACCGCTTGTCCACAGTCGAAAAAAGCTGTCTGGAAAATATGCTGGTCCCCATTGAAATGCATGGGTGACAGGTGGATATTCTGCCAGCTTTTCGCCAGCGTAAAACTGATGTAAAGCTGGTGGAGTGCTATCCTTAAATAGCCTTCATTCCACGGGTGGAAAACCGTCAGCTTTGAGCATCTGCCAAAACCAAAAAGAGCCCCATATACAGTTACTTTATGGTTCCATTTACTCATAAGGTAAAGAACCCACCAACCATCCCTTTGCACTCCAGCTCAGGCCCCCAAATGACACGTTCAGAAGACTCACACTACAAACACTCAGCATACATTTACACGGACATTCTTTTAGCACTCATACATAGCAAGGAGGATATGACAGCATTCAGCCAGACACTGTATCTCCCTTCCTTATGAACAACAAACAATCGTATCAACATTACAACAATACAACCATCCAACTCAGTCAGCATAACTACTTGCACACCAGCAAGTGGGTGGTTCGACTCCAGGTTGTGGGATTATGACAAGCAGGAGACCACAGGTCAACAAGGAGCTGGACTAGGATGCACCTGTACAAGGATCATTTAGAATCCAGAGCTATTTATAGTCAAAGAAATCCATTCAGTGTAATTGGGGGATGGCATCCGTACATCAATGATGTTTTTATGATTTGGAAGGGACCCAAAACTCAACTTTTGTCTTTTCTAACATGGTTGAACACACAAGATCCATAGGTTAACTTTACAATGTCGTAGGGCCATAGAAATATGGCTTTCTTAAACCTTATGATTCAAAAATCCACTCAGGGCATTTTGGATACCACTCCATATAGAATGCCCTCGGATAAAAATACTCTGTTGAATAATGATCGTTACCATACACAAAGTCAGAGGAATAATTTGCCAGTTGGACAGTTCCTCAGTGTCCGTAGAAACTGTACTTCATTAACTGAGTTTGATTCCCATAGTAGGGACCTGACAAAGCGAACAAAATAATGAGGTTATCCTCAGAAAATTATACGAACAGCACGGAAGAGAGCACGAAATACTCAGAGAAACACATGTCTAACTAAACATGAGAAAACTAGGCTAGATAAAATGACCTATATTACAACTACTTTGCGGGCTTTACCTCCAGTGGTCGGTCATTTTAAATGTGGTCGATGCTCGGTGTGTAGTCTCACAAAAGACCTATATGGTTTAACCTGGCGGCTAGAAAAATGTATCAACTACAGAACACAATGGGCGATATATGAAATAAAGCGCAAATGCGGCCTAATATATATATATAGGAAAAACAAAACATGAAATAAGACAATGTATATGTGAACACAGTTCTTGTCTGAAAAACCAAGTGGCTGAGAAGCCCATGGTGGCACCGTTCTCGAGACTGAAACATAACCAACAGATATTTTTGGTCTAGAATTCAGACAATCGATGCACCCCCATGGGGGGAAAAGGGGCCGATCAGGATGTCTGGTTACGAAGAGTAGAATAAAAATTGATTTTTAAACATGACACAGTGCAGAATGGCCTAAATACCAGCATAGAATGGGGACTATTCATGCACTAATGTCTTGTTAACAGAGATCCATTGTATGATTATCTAAAGACATAGCCTATCTAGATCAGCCTATTTATAAAATAAACCACCAGTGCACCATATTCTTATATAGAGGCACTGGTAAATAGTGGGGAATATGTAGAATAACATGTCAATATCTGTAGAGAAGAAGTCACTAGGGCACTCAGATTCTTATATGGCATTACTGGTACACAGTGAGGGGCATGTAGAGTAACATGGTAATATTTGCACTTGAGAATATCCATATTAGCTAATGTCAGGACAGTGAGTAAGGTAAAGTGCATTGGATAGTAAGAACTCTAACCACTACCTTGACTCAAGTTTAAATGAGGACGTCTGGTGAGGTATGAATCGATCCAGACTGTCACCTGAATGTTAGTAATGGAAATAAACGTTGTTTCTATAGTTGCGAAGGCAGTAATGAAGACTAGGAGACACCTACAACTATAATAGGTGGCAATCAAGGTGTGAAATACATCCTTGTTAAAATGGCTGCCACATTGGCATTGGTTTTCCAGTGTTCCATTCGTGGATATGCAATATGATGCATACAAATCACAGGGCTATAAGCAAATCCCGTGAGTAGAGGTTTTAAGCCTTGTTTGCTAAATAACATGACAAACAGTATGGTTGGACTTGCAGTTCAAGTCTATTAATACACAAGGAAACGAGCTGTGCCGAGGCAACCTCACCAAGATGGCCACCACGGACGGTCGCAGCGTTTCTCTGGCCTCTCATGTCTATCAATCTGCTTAAAACTCGTGCTGTCCCTGCCGCTTTTGTTTTTTGCATTGCGAGTGGCAGCTTCCTCAAGAAATCAAACGCGACTGACTACCTGCACGGAGGTAAGATTACAATATACATGTAGATCTGCAACGTTGAGTTGCCTGACTCCCCTTTTTTCTAAAAGCAAAGGGTGCAGGCAATGAGAAATCCTTGTTGGGTACAGCCCATAGCTCTCAACTCACACGCTTTTGGTGGGTGTCACCCGCCTTGTAAAGGGCTGACTCACCCGCCAAGCCTACTGCACGCCCATTCATTCCAATGGGCGTCTCACCCGCCAAAAATAAAATCGGGTGATTTCACCCACCTTTGCGATAGAAATGGTTGAGAGCTATGAGGGCAGCACTAAGTAAACAAATAATTCTGGGGATGGCGGCATCAAGTAAAAGAAATGTGCCAACACAAATGTGTTTTTTTCCTGACGTCTGGGGTCTACTCTGCTAGTGTTCTATACAACATTTATTTGTAATTGGGCACACAAAAGAATGTGTTGCATTGTTCTCGAGATCAAAAGATTTTTCATATATAAAATATTTAAGAAAAAATGTATTAATAGATTTTAAGAAATACTGCTAAAACAACAACTGGACCTACATATACATATATATAAATTATACAACACTAGCTGTGAGTGAGCACCGTGTTATTTTGGTTGTGTTTCCCCACAGAACTCGAAAGAATAAAAAGTCATTCTCCACAAAACTACAGGGGAGTGCTCGACAAATAATGTAATAAGAAATAGCATGCAGTAACTAGCTAGTGGCACACTACAGGAACCTCGACCCAAAAGGTCAGTAAGAAATGGGCTATTGTGAAAATGTATTTATCTTGCAACTTAGGATGCATTCTAATAGGTGGTTCATGTTGTCCCATATAGTGGAACAGTGCCGCATCATGTATGAAATACGGAAAGAAGATTAAGGTTAGTAGGTTGCATATATGATAAAGAGACACACTGAGAGTCTCTCAGGAAACTCAGAGTGAGTTTTAAAGTATTTATATATTTTTTTTGTTTTACAGTTGCTTTGCATAAAACACAGGGGGTTCACCAGATTGATTCCTAAATCCAGCAAGAAATCTTTTGTCCTGATGAAGGCCCAATAAATCTCTACGTTAGAATGCTCAGGATAAGCGTATCCAACCTGAAGGGCCGAAACACAATGTGTCGACCAAGACTTGATTAGACATCATTGGCTGACTAGTCCCCCTTTTTTCATAAAGGGCAATAATTTGCCTTCCCACAACAAATCACACCTGTACAGTATAGATTAGTTGGAAGCCCATGAGAAGGGCTCGAGGAGGTTGTAACCATTTTTTCTAGCATCCTCCTCCTGATGTAGTTGGTGTGTGAGATGTTGATTTGATTATTATTTCTAAAATGTGTTGAATTGTCTTTGAAGATTTGGTGGTTGTAAGAAATAAAAAATACATCACATCGTACTAACCCCATGGCACAAATTGTGTTTTCTCTGTCAGTTGAACTGATGTCTACCGATGTTATCATATTTATATGGGATTTTTGAATTTTTTAATGTTAGATTTTTTTTCTCAAAAAAGAATGAATAAATATATATTCAATAATAAATAAAATGCTAGATGTTAATGCTGATGACTTGTGAAGCATCTAGCTGGTACTATGTGCAACTCTGAATTGTGCTAGTGTGAAAGGGAAGGGTAACCTGTTTCCTTTTATATATTTCATTGCTTATATCTTCCCTTCTTGAAACAGGTCCCCGGGAGCAAAATATTGGGAAGCACGCATATGGGCTTTTTTTCTGGCAAAGCCAGAAGAAGTATGTCCTTATGTGAGGGTTCTGACACATATTGGTATGCCCAGCATGGACACGTTTTCTTATAATATCATTACTAGCATTATAGGCAAAGCAAACATGAATATATTCTGATATGGGAATGCTGGCAGTTATTGCTGCAGCCAGCAATGGAAATGTATGGGCACAGCCAACATGAAAACGTTTTTCTGACAGGCATATATATTGTGGAAAAGGGTGTCATAAAAATGCTTTGGAAAATGCTCCTGTGCACTGTTAGTGAAATGCATCTTTTGGATTTTTTATGAGATACCCTACACAACCAATATCAAACTTTGTGGCTTTTTACCTCATTTTTCAAAAAGGTGTGCTGTAAAATGCAGCAGGCATTTTCTAAGACGGAGAAACACCCCTAAACACTGTGTATTGGTTTGGCCTCCCGCGCTACACCCGGTTGCTCCAGCATATTTGTGGGAACCATTTATGGGCCTCCAGTTACAAATTGCCAGCCGCCACTGCTTCTTCAAGTATGGGCGATGGTCGAGCGCCTTTGGAGCCAGTCAGAAATGAATGAATGCCAAGGGTCAGATAGCACAATAGTGGTACAAAAGGCACTAAGATGCGGTTCACAAATCCTATGGGGAATTACAGGAAGTCCTTTGTGTGAGATGGGTAGGGGGTATTTCCAGAGGGTGCAGCCTGAAAACTGTCTAGATCCCTCCTCAAACCAGTGGTACCTATCGGCGTGGATGTGTAGTAGGTGTCGAGTGGCCGGGTAAAGGAGTCTGGTCAGCCAATAAGCATACCAGAACTTGAAAAGGTATTTAAGAATCCTTCCGTGTAATGCCCTGTGGACCAGATATAGGGGGGTATTTTGACTGCACAACTTGATTTTACTGACAGAGACTTTGGGTCTAATTCACAGAACGTTTTCCAATTGGGTTTTGCCATTATAACACGCTTCAGTGAATTAAGCCCATTATCTCCAGCAGTAAATAGAGATCCATCGGATGGTTGTGCCTCTTCTGTACCAAAGTGGGGCACGGAACAGAAAGTGTGCGTCCGTCTCACCAAGTCGTTCCATGCAGAAAATGCACACCCCTCTCTGCCTGCGTTCATTCTGATGAGGACTGAGAGGCTGCAGTCCACCTGCAAAAACCAGACAGAGTCCATTGGGGGTCAAGTAAATGGCATCTGCCATGCACAGCATTTAGGATCGATCTGGTTTTATGAATGGGTGTAAAACCTCATGCAAACTAGTGTACGCTCGGTTTTCTATCCAGATTAAACAGCCATTCTTAAAATCAGTAAAAATTGCATGGAGAGGACTCCTTACATGAAATCAGCACCCTTGGAATCTTGAGCAACAAATCAGGAGGTCATTTCCCCATCTCCTCGCTGCTACCCCTCTCTGTGGACAGTCGCCTGCTACCTTAACTCTTCCTCCCCCAGCTCCCTCCCTGCATGTCGGCAGCGCCCACGTCTCCTTCACAGCCTTCCCTATCCTTTACTGTCTCCTCATGTCCTGCCTCTGCTCGCCATGTCACATACCTTCTTTCCCACCCTTTTTACCTAATCTGATTTCCAAAATCCAGTAATAATGTAAGCAACATAGAAATAGTAAAGCTCAGAAATAGACTGTGGACCCCCACATAACTTGAAATCTTCTCCTACTGCCAGCTAACGAGATTACAAAGCTGCAAAACTAATATTAAGTGCAAAAAGGACTGAATCATGATATTGTTTATACTATGCAACAATGCACTGACGACTGCGTAAAAGGAAATCTTATATAACATAGTTCTTATGATAGCGTAGCCTGTCATTGAAGACTCACATTCTTACCCATCACTGAAAAGTCTAGTCTCATGATGCTGTGTGACAATTCATGAATACATATGAGCGATCTGCAATGCATATGCAGCGGTGATTGCTATTAACAATTTGTTGGCAGCAGCAAGTCTTTGAAGAGAGCACATTGCAAATGATGGTGTACTTTTTCCCCTAACCCACAAAAAACATCCAGTACAGGGTAATGAACAGTAAAGGAAGAGAGAACAGGTCTTTCCTATATGTATAATTTTCTAAAGATATATGCAATTGGGGGCTGGGGATACCCAGAGAGACCCAACGCCTCCTCTTCTAAAAATCACTGAAAACAAGACACCCCTACCACACCAATGGAGGTTTTTATTTTGTTGCCAATGGAATGACAGATGTTGCGGCCATTTTAACCTCATATCCAAAATCTGAGACTGTCAGAATGAGTATATATGGTCCACGGTTACACACATTTTAATGTTAGGGTGAGTATTGAGAACAACATCGAATGAGCACTAAGCCCAGTGGGTCTTACGTAGGGATTCAAGCATATAACATTTTTCTCACTGATATATTCGTTACTTGTTACGATCTGGGCTCATTCTCCTGTTCCCAAAATGCTTTTGTTTTTATGCAAAGCGACCAAGAACGTTTTTGGTTTTACTTTGTCTTGTCCTACTTTCTTACAAAGGTATGTCAAAGGAGTGCAATCAGGGTGTACCAGACAGTCCATCTTCACGTTTTAACCCACTATCATAAAATCATGTATATGATGGTGTGCCAACATTCAAGCAGCCCTACTAAACAAAATCTCTTTGCTTCAATCCAAAATTAAAGAAAAGCAGGACAGCCTGAAGCGTAACAACCGCTCACTCTCCCCTACCAGGCCCACCCCTCCCAACATTGCTAATACTAAACCCTTCACCTTCTCACCGCTCACTGTCACTGAGGTAGAAAACATCATCCTGAGGATTAAACCGTCCAACTGCCAAGGTGACCCGTGCCCAGCTCCCATCATTAAGGATTCTGCCCATGACTTAGCTCCATTCATTACAGCCTTCATTAACTCCTCCTTTAAAACAGGTATTGTCCCGGACAACCTTAAGGACGCGTGGGTGATCCCGCTATTAAAAAAACCTTCTCTAGACCCAAGTATACCCACAAACTTCCGACGTATTACTACAGTACCATTTCTGCTGAAGATACTGGACCGCGCAGCTTACCTGCAGATCCAAAACTACCTCGAATCAAACAATCTGTTAGGCCTACGACAATCCGGATTTCGGCCCAGACATGGGACCGAAACGGATCTATTAGACCTAAAAACTCAGATCGAAGTATTGAAGGACAAGGGCAAATTAGCAATGCTACTACTCCTCGACCTCTCCGCCGCATTTGATTTGGGTAACCACCAGATCCTTTGCAGGCACCTCCATTCTGCTGCCAACTTCTCACCGTCCGCCGCTGCCTGGATCAAATCCTTTTTGAGCAACAGATCCATGAGGGTCTTTGCACCTTCCGCAGCCGCGGATCCCTCCCCTATTCATTGCGGCGTACCTCAGGGTTCTTGCGTGTCACCTACACTTTACAATATCTTTACAAAACCACTTTTTGATGTGCTTGATTATCTGGGTGTCTCCTACACCAACTATGCGGACGACATCCAGATACTCATTCCCATCTCAGGTGATTATCTAGCTGACACCAAGGCCCTCAATGACGTCTACCTGGTCATCCAAGCTTGGATGGCCCAGCACCAGCTATGTCTGAACGACGATAAGACGGAGCTCCTTATCTTGGGTACCTCACAACGCCTGAGCAAACTTGAGCCATCTTATCAGTCATTCACCATAGACGGCAATACCATACGAGTCTCGAAAGACACTAAAACACTAGGCTTCTACCTGGACTCCACCCTATCCTTATCGAGACAAACAAATGCAGTCAGGTCTGCCTCTGCCTACACGTGCAAACTTATTTCAGCCTGCAGACCGTTTCTCAACACCCCCAACAGTGTCACACTAGCTAGAACACTGATCATGGCTAAAATTGATTACTGCAGTGCTCTTTACTTAGGCACCAGCCAAGAGAACCTGTCCAAACTCCAAACTACCCAGAATAATGCCATTCGAGCGGCCTTGAACATCCCTCGCAACCACCACATCTCAGAAGCCAGAACTAGCCTAAAGTGGTTACCTGTGAAGCAGAGAATTTCCCTAAAAACACTTGCCCTCACGCACAAATGCCTAGCCAACAAGGCCCCGATCTATCTCTGCAGTCGGCTTTCGCGCCACTCTACTGCTCGACCACTAAGAAATGCTCAGACTCATTGCCTAACAATCCCCAGGTTTAAGCTTCAAAAAGCGGGAGGCACCAGCTTCCCTGTCCTATCCTCTAAACTATGGAACACCCTCCCTACTACCATCAGAGCCGAAGACTCCTTCAACACCTTCAAGACTAAAACCAAATCTTGGCTCTTTGACCAGCAATAAGACATGCCCGACATCTCTGTCCTACTTACTCTGCCCGCTTATCCGCTGACACCATTTCCGGCCTGCTACCTATACTAACCATTTTAGTTCACCCTAGGATACATCCTCTGTTAATCCTAGTTGCACTGTAACCTATGTAATTTATGTAATTAGTAAGATTATTACTATGTTGGGATTGTTTAATTTTGTAATGTAATCTCCTTGCCTGTATGGTTTTTTTTTTCTTGCAACCTTGTACAAATTGCGCCCTGATGCCCCCGGGCCTGATGGTGTGCGCGTTATAAATAAACAAATACAAATACAAATGATCATTCTAGGTGTTGGTAATGTTCTTTGCTCAGAAAGACAAGTGTAACTTTCTTATTATGACTCGAAAATATACTGGAAGTGATCATTAGAAATAAACACTGTAAAATGGTTAAAAAAAAGAGACACTTTACAATGTTAGTACAATTATATAATTATTTTTTTCCACATGGTGCTTTTGCAAAAAAAACACAGCTTGCCCAACCCCTTCAAGACGTCTGTCTTTCATTTCGATTATTCCATTTATTCAACATGCGTCACAAAAAATGCAACATAAACATGAATAAACAATTCATCACACCTACATTAAAACCCATACAATATTTAAAATGTTATCCATAATTGTTGCAGTCATGAAATAAAATATATATTCAATATACTCAGTTGGGACCCATAAAAATAATAAAACACAATTGCTAAACATAGTATGAAGATTGCAGAAAATCTGGACAAATTAATTCACATATACTTTTTTTGGTTCCATGTAATAATGTCCCCGCAAAAACGTCTCCTGACAAAAAAGTGTGGATGGCTTATAGGTAGTGTGATGTGTGTTCTTTCCAGGTGTGACGATATCTCAGCGGACTAGAACGCCTTTTTGAAGTGTTTTGGTTTTTCAATGAAGAAAAACTAGCTCATCAGTCATTTATCGACGTGTATTGAAGGTTCACCATTTCTAAGGTAAATTTAAGTGGTTTAATTTGTTTTTAGACCTGTTGTGGAACTGTTCCTTTTTTTAACTGATTCCACTCTTACATTTGGTAAATACCCGCTCCCCTGTGGGACTGATTAAGTTTCCTCTGTCTCTTTTCCTTTTAGGCTGTTTGCCTGAGACTACCCATTCAACACGGTGTTGAGAAGAATAGTGGATGTTTTGATGTTTTAAAAGTTTCCCCTGAAGAATGTTCGGCCGAAAGGGGCAGTGAAGAACAGAAACATGTTGGGAATATATGTTTTTTATTGACACATTTAGGTTTTTTTGTATTGTGTTATGTGATTTCGTTTGTGTCTTGGGTACTTGTTTATTTTGTAGCCTAGTTTTTTAGACTTTGTTGGTTTTAGTGTTAGCATTTACACTGTGTTAGGTGAGGGTAGTTTTTTATGTTTCAATTTAAAGACTTTGAATAAAACAAGAATGTTTTTTTGAAATCTGGAGTATCGCACACAGTCTATGTTGTCAAGACTTGTAGTGCCTGGAAAAACTTTTCAGAGGGGTCTATTGGATGGGGGAGAGAGAGGGGTGTAAGTAGAGAAAGTGTATCATCTTATCCTTCTTTTATGAAAAATGTCTATATTCCTATTGGTGGAGTAAGATGTGGTATGTGTAAATAGGACTGTTTGTACCTATTTAAATACATATTCCAGGGTGATGCGCCATAGAATAAACCTGACATTCTGAAACGTTTAGTTCAGGCCTATTGTCTTTACTCCGTTGTGCCCCCTGGGGAACGTACATTCTATTGCGCTTTCATGATCCCATCAAGAATGCACGTTTTTGTCATGGTTAAACTATATTGCAAACCCATCCCACATTTTATGTGATAGTGGACCATCCAAGGTTCCAGAGAAGTGGACCCCTCTGTACCTGGACAAAGAGATGTGGATGAGCGAGTCTGTGAGAGGCATTCCTGCCACGGTCGCACATATGAACTCAAGAACTGCCCACACTATCCAGAAAGGAATACGTCATTTTTCCTCTCATGGCATCATGCTTGTAAGCAGAAGACTAGCAAAAGATGTAAGAAAAGTAAAAATACGATTAGAGCTTAATTCCCAACAAAAGAATGAATGTGTACTAAGGTGGGTGGTAATTCTTTCTCCTGGCAATGGATTCTGAGGGCAATTGTAATCCCATTCGTTGGGAAATCGAAGGGTTTAGGACCCCCTCCACTGCAGGAGCAGTGCTGCCTCCACCCAGGTGAGGCTAGGGATGATGCACCCTGCTGCCCAGACCGCCACAACAACTATTTCGGCATCGCGCCACGAGTAGATTTGGAATCTACTTTACTGCATATAATTCGAGGGAAGTTGCGCAGAAAGCGCTCCGTGCAGTACCCTGCATTTACTGCCTGGAAGTGCGTATTTCACTTTGGCCACCATTAGCCTCCTCGAGGCGAAAGCAACTCAAAGATGGCCGCCCGCCTATTTTCGTCAGAGCACACAGCCCACCACAAGCTGAGCCTTGCCTGATTGGCTCCCTGCCCGCTTATCCACCAATCCCGTCGCCGGCAGGCGAACGCCGGCCAACCCCCTAAGGCCACACACCAAGGCTTCCTGTCTGGAGCCTGTGCCCTCAGTTCGTTGGGAAATCGAAGGGCTTAGGACCCCCTCCACTGCAGGAGCAGTGCTGCCTCCACCCAGGTGAGGCTAGGGATGATGCACCCTGCTGCCCAGACCGCCACAACAACTATTTCGGCATCGCGCCACGAGTAGATTTGGAATCTACTTTACTCCATATAATTCGAGGGAAGTTGCGCAGAAAGCGCTCCGTGCAGTACCCTGCATTTACTGCCTGGAAGTGCGTATTTCACTTTGGCCACCATTAGCCTCCTCGAGGCGAAAGCAACTCAAAGATGGCCGCCCGCCTATTTTCGTCGGAGCACACAGCCCACCACAAGCTGAGCCTTGCCTGATTGGCTCCCTGCCCGCTTATCCACCAATCCCGTTGCCGGCAGGCGAACGCCGGCCAACCCCCTAAGGCCACACATCAAGGCTTCCTGTCTGGAACCTGTCAAGAGCCGTCTGAGCCTGGGCCAGGAACTCTGCCCGAAATTTCTGGCAACCCCCTCCTGGGTTCCTACACATGGACATCATCACACCTAGGTAAGAGCCTCGCTCCTGCCCCCCCAACATGAACCATCATACTTTCGTACTTCGTGTACACATATACATATGTACATGTTGCCAATTTCGATTTTAGGCGAACCATTACTGGTTAACTGTATCACTTACACATGCCATTTATAACTTTGCCTGCTAATGCAATCTGTACTCAAGCCTGCCTATTTGCACTGCATATTGACTATGTATAGGTCCTCACTGATTGCTAACGTGCTATTATCTGCCCTACTTGGCCATATCACACGTCCGCCTTTGGCTATCTAAAACTATGCATATCTGAAACTGCCCTTTTGCACCTTTTGACTTGTACTTTAACTAACACTCATTTGATTTGCAAACACTTGTGCTAGTATTAGGGCCTCTGTATTTGCCCATGTTGTTGCACCTTACAATTGTCTTTGCATCTGGCACTCGGTAGTGCTCCCTGCTTGATATGCAAATGTTGCGCAATCCTGGCAGCTGCTCTGCCATTTGTACTTTAGATTTGATGCACCCATTACCTAGGCTGCTGCACGACTACATTTGAATAATTAGTTTTAACTCAACTGCCTTGCATCCTATCCCTGAGCTCGCATTGCTCTCTCTGTGCTCGCTCTGCCTAGCTATAAGTGCCTGCAACTCTAACTTGTGACCGCACTACTACGTTTTGCCCTCCCCCTCTCCAATCTCGGTAACATGTTACTACACCTGGCCTCCCTACAGTCACTGCTTCCCTTACTACAAGTACCACTCTTAGTGTGGGTAATTACCTGGACGCTATACCTACCACCACCCAACCTAGATGCACCCAGCGCCTTGCACATTACACCTATGGACTCCTCACTTAGACTTGCTGATTCCTACCTAAGTATTGCACCGCAAAACAGCAACATCTACCTTAACAATCCGGCCTTATGGCTTGCCCATTTCGCCAAAAAGCCCTCTCCTAACCTACCGTGCTCCATCGCTCTCAGGAACGAAAGACTAGGCTCCAGACTCATGGGCAAGAAGGGTCACCCTATGTACCCGAACTTACACTCGAAAACAATGATGCATAGCCTGCCCTTACAAACACCCACTTCACCTATGCCCTCTCACCCTCAGACCAACACAGCGCCTAAAAGCAACGCTGGTTTAATCAAAGCTGCATTGATCAACGCAAGGTCCTTAGCTGCCCATGCTCTGGACATCGCTGATCTCATCAAGACTCAGGAACTTGACTTCATTGCCATTTCTGAGACTTGGTTACACGCGGCATCTGGCCCCGCACTCTCTCTAGCCATCCCCACTGACTACTCCATTATAAGATGTGATCGCACCTCGAGAGGTGGAGGAATCGCATTTATCTCTAGAAACTCATTAGGACTCAGAACCATCCCAAGCACTAAGGTGGAATCTGCAGAGGTACTCTCTGTCAAACTCGGACTGTCAGCCAACCAAACGGTTACCATCCACCTCATATACAGACCCCCTGGTCCACCCACATCCTTTGTAGATGACATCGCTGCTTTAGCACTCGACAATGCAAAATCTAACTCGAAATCCATCATTCTTGGCGACCTCAACCTAGGACACCAAGACCCTAATGATACTGTGGCCCTCGACCTTGCTAATACCTTATCAGATTTAGGATTCTCACACCACATACAAGAACCTACCCACATTAAAGGGCGGTCCCTTGACTGGCTCAGTGACACCAATTGCAATATTAGCGTACTGTCCAACGCCCCTTGCATCTGGTCTGACCACCACGTCATCACCTTCAGTATTGAAGCAGCCTTACTACCTACGCCTCAGGTCGCTCCAGCCACCCTCACTAGAAATAAAAAGAACATTACTGCGGAAAAACTTCTCCCCCTCATCCTTCCCACCCTAAACAATGCTCATGACACTTGTACAGACTCTACCATCTTAGCCGACATGTACAACCAGTCAGTGCTCGCAGCCATCAACTCTATTGCCCCACTGAAACTGAGGAAACCCAAACAACGAGCTCACCTCAATTCATGGTTCACTCCCCAACTCAGAGTGCTACGCAAAGAGAAACGGGCGGCAGAGTCACGTTGGAGAAGTCACCATTCCGACGCCCACAAGGACGGTCTCTTGATAGCTACCCTTAACTACAAAGTAGCCCTACTTCAGGCAAAAAAAGATTCCTACAACAGCCGCATTATGTCTGCCCAGTCTAACACCAAGGAGCTCTTTAATATTCTCAAGGAACTTGAGACACCTGCAGCCCCCCCCCCGACTCCTGTACTAAAGATAGCTCTTGGTGCTCAAATATTCAGTCAGCACTCCTGGGCAAAATTGCCACCCTCCAATCTAAAATTAGAGATAAATAGAATGCCCTACAGTTTGACCAACCATTGACCACACCCGCACTCAGTACTCACCAAGTTAATCTTCTCATAAACCTTTCTCTTTCTCCCCTCTCACCATCGTTGAAGTAGAGGGAATCATAAACAACCTCAAACCATCCAATTGCCAAGATGACCCTTGCCCAGCACCCATTATCAAGGAAGCATCTCATGAATTAGCCCCTTTCATCACAGCCTTCATAAATGCTTCTTTCAAGACAGGTATTGTCCCGGATAACCTAAAGGATGCCTGGGTTATCCCACTCCTCAAAAAACCCACCCTTGACCCTAACATCCCTACTAACTTCAGACCAATCACAACAGTCCCATTCTTGCTTAAGATCTTGGCCCGCGCAGCTTACCTGCAGATTCAGGATTACCTCGAACTAAACAATCTTCTAGACCTGAGACAATCAGGATTCCGCCCTAAACATGGCACGGAATCAGCTTTGATTGATTTAAAAATGCAGATGGATACACTAAAGGACAATGGGAAGTTAGCCCTTCTCCTCCTCCTCGATCTTTCTGCAGCTTTTGATTTGGTCAACCACCAAATAATATGCCAACATCTTAAATCCGCAGCCCATTTCTCTGACTCTGCCAATGCTTGGATCCACTCATTCCTGAGCAATAGATCTATGAGAGTCTTCTCTCCCATGGCTTCAGCTGACCCCTCCCCCATTCACTGTGGCGTTCCTCAAGGATCATGTGTATCTCCTACGTTGTATAACGTATTCACTTAGCCCCTCTTCGACGTGCTCGACTATCTGGGTGTCGCCTACACCAACTACGCGGACGACACCCAGATACTCATTCCTATCACGGGAGACTACACATCTGACACCAAAGCCCTCAATGATGTCTACTTGGTCATTCAGGCTTGGATGGCACATCATGAACTCTGCCTTAACGATGACAAGACCGAGCTCCTACTTCTAGGTTCCAACCAACGGCTTAACAAACTAGATCAGACCTACAATTTATTCACCATCAACGGCAACGACATTAAGGTCTCCAAAGAAACCAAGACCCTAGGCGTCTATCTTGACTCCACGCTTTCCTTGAACAGACAAACAAACACAGTTAGGTCAGCATCTGCCTATACTTGCAAACTTATCACCGCTTGTAGACCCTTCCTTAACTCGACCAATTGCATCACCCTCGCCAGAACTCTCGTCATGGCCAAAATTGACTACTGCAGTGACATTTACTTAGGGACTAGTCAGTCTAACCTCAATAAACTGCAAACTGTTCAAAACAATTCCTTAAGGGCAGCCTTAAACATCCCGAGACGTTCCCATATCTCCTCTGTCAGATCGGACCTACGTTGGCTCCCGGTAAACAAAGAATTGCCCTGAAAACGCTAGCCTTGACTCACAAATGTCTTAACAACAAAGCCCCACCTTACCTGTCTGCCCGCCTCACACTACACACATCATCACGTCCAATTAGAGCAGCCCAAACTCACAGCCTCACGTTGCCTAGATTTAAACTCCAAAAAGCGGGTGGGGTGAGCTTCCCTGTTCTAGCCTTCAAACCTTGGAACAAGTTCCCCACTCCTATCAGAACTGAACCATTGCTCCAAGTCTTCAAGAACAACGCTAAAACTTGGCTGTTCTCCCATGATTTATGAGACCCTCACTCTATCTAGTACTCTTGTGCGTTTTAGGCCATGCTTTACACCTCACTGTACTTACACTACAACCTGCCATGGCACTCTTTCTGTACATCTCTGTATATTACTGTATATTGTGTGTAATTTCTTTGTAATTAACTAATTCTGTAACTAATGTACTTAATGTAATGTAATTACTTGTTGTAACATGTCTTCAAGAGTATGCGCCCGGTTGCCCATGAGCCTGGTTCTTTGCGCTTTATAAATAAATAAAATACAAATACAAATTTCACATTGGCAAGCAGGAAAAAAGCATGGCGGCCCAGTTTACCATGTGTCCAGCAGCTGGGTAGAAATTACTCTGCTGAGAGCAATGGGGCCATGTGCTGCTTCCCTCCACAGATGCATTTTTGTGAGCCGCCCTCCATAGATAGGGAAGCCATTCTCCTGTCTACCAAAAGGCTTGGGTCCAAACGCCACTGTTTTTTCCCCATTCTGTGAATCCACCTAATTTTAGCCCAGAATGGAAGTGGTCAAATATTTTCTGAAGCTTCTCCCTTCGCAGCTCTATACCGTCAATTAAGTATTCAGAGCTGGCAGTGCAGGGAGTGGACTCAATGAGCATAGTGCATGCCTTGGTTCTAATGTTGTCCATCTGCTCAGCTTCCACCGGAGGTACTGGGACTTGGAGGCTCTTGGATGTGGGCTTGTTACCAGGAGCTTCTGGCAAGTAGAACTGAGTGTATATAATGGGAGACATTGTCTGTCCAGTATTAGCCCTGCCCACCACCGGGTGTTCTGCTTTCGCTCTTTATGCAATTTGTATTTAGTGTATTTAAAGAACACAGGTGTCAATTTCACTCAGAAATGACTTACAATAACACATTTACAGATGAAGGGTGCCTGTACAATAGCATAAAGATGAGAACACGTGGTGAGTCCATTTATGAGAGTGTAAAAAAAGTGGCACATATACCAGGGACAAAACATAACACACCAAATAAATATATATAAGAAAACTGGTGATTTACAAAGGTAACTTTAAACTAAGGTGACAAGTGCTTCAAACTAAAGAGGAGTACTATATAAATATACAAAATTTGTTATTAAGCTTCACTGGAGGGAGTTGTGGGGTCAGGTTTGGCGGATGGGGGGAGAGGGCAGCAGGAGTTCCCTCTTTAGCAAGTAAGTGAAGTTTAAGCTGAGCTTTGAAGAGATCCACAGCTGGGCTGGTTTTGATTCTTATGGGCAGTGGGTTCCAGTGAAGCAAGGATAATACAGAGAAAGAGTGGAATCGTGAGGAGGCACAGGGAGGAGGTCCATGGTAGGCATGGGACAGTGAGGTTGAGTGCAGAGGAGGATCCGAGAGTGTGAGATGGTGAGTAAAGTGAGTAGACTGAGATACAATCAGACAGGTACTGAGGAGTATTGATAAGTTTGCAGACTCGGACAAGGAACTTCAAAAGATAGTGGTTGTGAATGGAGAACCAACTAGCATGTTCTTGGTAGCTAAAGGTTGGGGAGGATCTGGGAAGGTTGTAGAGAATGCGGGTAGAAAGTCTCTAGATGTAGAAAGGAGTAGAGAGGAAGGCCAAGGGGCTGGTTTGAGCAGTAGTCAAGTTAGCTGAGCAGTTAGTAAGAAAAGGACACATTTTCCAGACATTGAGGATGTTAATAGGAGCAGCTAAGGCAGTGGTAGTGTTGAATTGGTTCAGTCATAGGTCACTTTTAAAGGAAACCCTACCATTGCGAGCCTTGGACAAGGGTGCAAGAAGATCAGTCGAGAAGGAGATAGGAGAAATGAGGGGAGGGATGGTGTTGGAAGCCGATAGAAAGATGACTTCCATTGTTGAGGAAGACCTTAGAGGACCTTAGACTTTCTTGGAACCTCTAACATGTCTGCCGTTTGTTTACATATGAGATGAGTATTAAATTACTTGTGCACAACATGCTCTGCAGCACCTCAAAGAGGGCTTTGAATCTACTCTAATCTCAGTTTATTATCTTATAAGGTAGAAAATAATAGCAAGGCTTGCCATTTTCCTTTCCCTTAAAATATTGATAATTGTTTCTGTTGACTTGTAGGCCCTATTTTCTTCCTGACGGCTCCTCACTGGCTGCTCTACCTCGCTGGCTGTTCTACAATACTTTGTTAAAGGTGGCATTTGATATGGAAGAAATCTTTTTTGCATGAATAATCAAAAGCATGTTTTATTTCGTCAGATTCACCTCAGTACTTTATTTTAAGTTGTCAGTAAACTGCCTCCAACTTGGGCAAAACAAATTCGGTTCAAAGGTAGTCCCAAATGTGTGAGTTTAATTTGGCCTTGCTAAGTGCATTTTCAGGCAAAGCTACTCTGCTTTTTCTATAGTGCCGAATCACCGCCGATAGTTTGAAAACACTGAATCATTGTTTAAGGATCAGTATGCCCTTCACCCAGGGTCATTCGACCTTAGTCAGCTGGGAAAAATAACAAGTTGGGGTGAACTAAGAGTGAATGAAAGCGGGAAAGGAGTTTGCAGGCACAAGGAGGGAGTTAGGCAGGCATAGCCACATTTTCTATTAGTACGAATGCATGTTCATTCATCATAAAGGACTATCTGTTAGAGAGAGGTGTATGCGGTCAGCTAATATGCGCACTCGGATTCCAAGGCAGCTTTGGAGTCTTATAAGATAGGGGGGTGGGGGGGAGAGATTGGGCGTAGTACCTGTTGTGTCGAATTCCTGGATATTAATTCTGGGGTTCCTAAGCCAATTCATAAGTGGACTAATTTGAGAGTAGATTAGGATGTGTGAGAGGTGAATTGCCTTGGTAACAAAGGCCAAAGGAGTGTGATGAAAAGAGCCAAAATGGTGAATATGTTCCAGCTGTCCTTAGATGGAAAGTAGATGATGCCTGTGTTCTGGGTGATGCTTGAAGCCTCAGCAAGGCCACCTCACAGCAGGGAGGAGCAGGGGGCGGGGGTCTTTCTGGCTACAAACCAGCAACATAAGCACCAGCATGCCCTAAAAGCAGCACTGAACGGCCAGTTAATAGTAGGGATAAGAGGGTGACCCTAAAACACTTGCAGGTTAGGGTGGCTTTTGGTTGTCAGGTTCCCTGCTGAGGATAAAGCCATAGCAGTAATTTTGCGAATCTTTCAGGATTCCTGGGTTGGTGTGGCAACTGCGACCACTCTTAGGGATTGCTGGGATCATCTGGGAATAATCTCCAAAAAATGCCCTTCTCCAGCCCCATTCCCCTAGTTGCTAAGTTGCCTAGTTAGGTTAACAGGTGGCAGTACAGAGTCCCAGGAGTGTCTGCAGGCCCAGAATGGCAGGGCTTGAAACACAAGAAGGAATTTGCTCTAAGAATGCAGTCAGGGGCAAATGAACTGGTAATCTGGGTGGTGTGGGGTAATACAATGGGAAACCCGTTAAAAGCAACCAGCAGGTTTGTATTAAAACAATGCAAATTAGTTTACTGCAGCGGTGACAACCAGACTTAGGCCCTTTGTCAACAGCAGGATGAATATGGACTTGGGCAGGAGTTGAGAGGGGATCCTTTAAACACTCTGTTGGGATTACATTAAAAACCTGTGGAAGCACACTTTCACTAACACTGAACAACCCCACAATTAAAATATTTCTGTCAGCAAGGAAATTAGTGTTTCAGTTCATGCATTCAACATCATTTCTAAATACCTTTTGCTGAGAGAGCCAGGGGAGCATGCAATGTTCTGCGCATATGGTGGAGGTGGAAGCAGAGAAAGGTTCAACGTTAGAAATCTTCCTTTTCATCTTTCAAGAAGAAGAGCCCTGGTAAGGCTTAGAAAATCAGCCTCTTTGGACAGTGCCTCTTTGAGCCTTTGGGGTGATTTATCAGCTTGTGTTTTCATGAATTTCTAAGAACTGGGGTGTCCCCCTTTACTTTGCCTAAAAAGCTTCTTCACGTGTTTCTTCTGCATTCACTTCGTCATACATTTACGTTCGGGTTGGGGGCAAGGGGGAAATAAAGGGGAGTGTATGGGTGAGAAAAGAAGTGGGAGTACAGGGAGTCCCCCCTGAAATGAAGAAATGACTATTAGAAGACAGAAAGTGTAAAGGTATGAAGAGGTAAATGTGACAAAGTGAATGTATAGTGAAGTGAATGCAGAAGCAGTAAAGACATACATCCGAAGACAGGTGTGGAGGAAAATTGGGAAATGAAAATGGTATGTACTCCCCGTGCCTGGCAATGCAGTATTATAATGACTAGGCCCTGTATCCTACCATGTTTAAACAGTGTTTCTTGCTTATGCAAGGCGTAGACTGTAGGATGTACTGCATATGTCTTTGCAAGAAAGCCTCCTGGCTAGCTTGTTGGAATGCTCACTTTCTCATCTCTTGCTTCTGACGTGTTTCCCTTTTGGCAAATGTAACCGGGATGTAGGCTCTCGCTTTCTTAAGAAAAGTGGCACAGGGGAGCTGAAGTCATCATTTTGCTAATACTCTCATCTGCTTCAAAGCTTATGAAGCGCTGCTGGTGTTCAAGGCTGATATAGTGAGGCTTTGTTCTTTGCAAGCAGGGTGAATCTAGTATGCACCCGTGACCTGTTGGGACCCCCCCTTCCATTGGAAAGCATGGGTCCTGTTGGGTATAAAGGCACCGGGCTCTGAGGAAAGGGAACATTTGGAATTTGATGTCTTGTGTTGCTGTTGGGTTTCTGATGTCACCGCTTTCTACTAATAAATGTGTTCACCAATCCACTGGAGTCATGAGTGATGCTTTTTCCTCGACACAGGCAATAGCTGGAATGTCCATCTGAACCATTCTAGAATTACTGTGCCAGTTTCAATTCCCCAAAACCATCTCCAGATATTTTGCCTCAAAGGACAATTTTAACGGAAGATCTGCACATCTTGGAGTTTCCAAAGGAAAACACTATTAGCCAAAGAAGCAAAACCCCGAACAATCCAATACCTGTCTGTAGGACCAAGAAAACATTGAGCCTAATAGTTGGTTGCTAACCGTGTAACGGAGCTGTCCTCAAGTTCAGCTCCATTGCAAATGACTGCCAGTTAGTTGGGATAACATGAGGAGAGAACCTTTAAAGGTGGACGAGGCCTGTTGTCTCCAGCCTTTGAAAACACAGACTATGCATATCCTCAGCACCTGCGTATTTACTGAGGGAAGGGGGGGCGCAGCATTCCTGCACTAAAGCGACATGCTGCTCCCGTCCCTCCCATACTGTGCCTTTTTGAATCGTTCATGTGTATGTACTGCACATGCCAACATGCCTCATTCCATTCGGAAGATGCCAGACCAGTTTTGGTTTTAACTTTGCTTATGGGACTTGTAGTCCTGGGTTTATAGCGAGGAAACCCTGCACTCCACGTCCTAGAATGTAACATTTAAACAGGTTTAAACTCCCAAATAGAGTGGGGGCACGTTGGCACGTATGTACTGGGAAGGGTGGACTTCTTTGTAAACTGGCTGCTTATTATTTGTGTCTTTTCATTCTGCTTTGCCTACACAACTGCACACTTGGCTCAAATACTGATTTTGCTGTGGCTGGTCGTTAACTCCTGCTTCTATCATCTTTCACAGCTGGAGTGCTGTTGATCTCCCAACCTGTGTTGCTGTTGCTCGATAGCATCACCCCTGGACTGAGAGTACTCCTATTGTTTTACTGTGTGAGGAATTGGCAATAAATACTGTCCATTTTAATCAGCTCCAACCTTGTCTTTCCTCGCCCCCTCACACTGAGACCACACTTCCAAGAAGCTACATCATCACCATATGCGCTATACGTGTTAACACTTTTTCGGCTGAGATGCTTATATCTTGCATTTGTGTCTATTCATTTGTACAGCACACGCTGAAAACTCAATCGCGTCTAGGCGCTCCATTCGCAATAGCAAGAGCCAAATTGAAAAGCCCAGTAACAGTTGACATAATGGGAGAAGCAGCCACAAAGTGGAGAGGCTGGAATACTGAGACGATCAGAATAAGACGTTGCTAGAAAAGAGAGCGAGGGATAGACGAGAGGGGAGAGTAGCAGGCGACCTCTAAGTGAAAAGGGAAGTACAGACGAACATAACAAGAATGAGAGCCGAGTCATAGGAAAAGAAAGCAAAGAAGGATGTGGTTTAGGGGCATGAGGGCGTGACGTGGATGAGCAGATGGGAGTTTCTCATATCCATCAGAATCTTTCTCATGGTTGAAACCATTGTCCAGGGCTCTGCAACCTTTGACTCCTCAGATGTTTTGGACTACAACTCCCATTAGTCCTATTCAGCATGACCAAGGGTAAGTGATTATGGGAGTTATAGTCCAAAACATCAGCAGAGCCGCCGGTTGGGGTCCCCTGCTGGCATAGTGTATGGAATTTACAACTAAATATTGGCAGTCCTTTTGTTTCTTGTGTCTTCTCCTCATATATCATTTTGTTCTTTCCTAGATTGTTGAAGGAACCTTTCCAGTCTGCTATTTGCTTTGCCTTTCTTCCTTCAACCACTCTGCCAATGTTATGAAGGTCAGCTTTGCACAGCTAAGCTTTTCAGCCAACAGCCTTTTGAATTCTGGGATTTGTAGTTTCAATATCCTGCCATAATACATCTGGGCTGGGCAGTTTCTAGGGCAAGGCAATACTAGGCAGCTGCCATGTGCAGTACCAGAAAGTGGGCACAATGTTTACCCTCCAAGTGACCAACGTCAGACCATTTCCATCAAAGGTGGCAGCAACAATTCTTTTGAGCAAGATTTATTTAGCCCATAAAAACAGTTTGCAATAACCTTAAACATGGTCTGCAAGTTCACATATGCAGAGTGCTCTTAGCTAAAAGACAGTGGCCCTCATTACGACCCTGGCGGAAATCGCGGTGCTAAATGCACCGCGGAGCACGGCGGAAAGCTGCCGATAGCGCCATGGAGGATGGCGGATTTTCCGCCCCATGCCGACCTTGGCGGGGCGGTAAATCCCCATCCCCCATTTTACCCTTCCCCATTCCCATTTTTGCCCCATAGGGTATAATGGGAGTGGGGAAGGCGTTAATTGCGCCACCGCAAAATACGGTGGCGTAATTAACATCAAGGTCCCGTAGCGCCATGGATTTCTCCGCCCGGAAAAACCAGGTGGAAAACGTTCCATGGCGCTACGGGAACTCGTAGTAGGGCGGACGGGTCCGCCGCGAATAACGCTGGCGTAAACCCACTCCGCCAGGGTCGTAATGAGGCCCAGTGACACCTGTCACAAGACCAACTGTCAGATATACTGTTGCTTTTCCTTTTCTTATGACTCTTCGTTGCATCCATTTTGGTAATAATTCTGGGAATATTGAGCCATACTGAGTGGTATTGTCCCACAGCCCAAGATAGCAGGTCGTTAAGGTGTGCTAAGGGCCGTTACCAGCTGGTAACGGCCACCACTCCCAGCATTTTTGCCATTAACTCCTGCACACAGCATACCAGTGATATTGCAGTTTCTTTTTGAGCTGGAAAAAGAGGTTTCGGGAGAGCTACGCAAATATTTTTCCACAAACAAAACGACCGCTTTCATGGCCACCAGGAAAATAAGAACGGACATCGCAATAGAGTCCTTTTTCTATTGCCCTTGTGGACTTCAAGTTATGGTGGCAGAACAGATGTTACATGGAGAAGAGTGGCAGACAGCTAAGTGGGCACTATACCTTTATTTTATTTAGAGCGGTAAGGGAGAAGTGGGGTATGGAAGTGGCCCTGGTAGTCAACCTGGGCATAGCACAGCATGACTGGAAAGCAGGCCTTAATCGTTGAAGTCAGCCTGCCAGGATCAAGCAGGTACTAAAGCCTACACTGGCAGGCTAGAAGAACCTGGTGGTAACGACCTGCTGCACAAGTTAACAGGCCCAAGCAGAGGGAGAGCCTTTAACAAAAGTTCTGGGTCATTACCACCCATTACGTCTCACCACCGTAGGCGTTCCTGCTATTAGAACCTACAAAAAATATCAAGTTTCCAATAGCTGGGTTTTTTTATGGAAAAAACACACGAAAGCTTTCGTTCTTAAAAGAAAACAATAACCGAAACAATCATGGGCTTTTCTCCCACTATACAGGTGTCTCAAACTTAGCAGGGCCGCCGTGCCCAAAGTGCATTGTCTGTTCTCCAAACTGCATTGATAGCCCACTCCCACACCGTACGGGTGTCTCAAACCTAGCAGGACCGCCGTGCCCAAATTGCATTGCCTGCTCTCCAAACTGCACTGATAGGCTTTTCTCCCACTATACAGGTGTCTCAAACTTAGCAGGGCCGCCGTGCCCAAAGTGTATTGTCTGTTTCTCCAAACTGCATTGATAGGCCTCTCTCCCACTATACAGGTGTCACTCAAACGTAACGTTAGATGGAATTGTGAAAGTTAGCATGTCCACTCTTAGATGGAAGTGTGAAAGTTAGCATGTCCGCACCTAGATGGAATTGTGAAAGTTAGCATGTCCTCACCTAGATAGAAATGTGAAATATTAGCATGTCCACTCTTAGATGGAATTGTGAAAGTTAGCATGTCCACTCTTAGATGGAATTGTGAAAGTTAGCATGTCCGCACCTAGATGGAATTGTGAAAGTTAGCATGTCCGCACCTAGATGGAATTGTGAAAGTTAGCATGTCCTCACCTAGATAGAAATGTGAAATATTAGCATGTCCACTCTTAGATGGAATTGTGAATGTTAGCATGTCCGCACCTAGATGGAATTGAGAAATATTAGCATGTCCACTCTTAGATGGAATTGTGAATGTTAGCATGTCCGCACCTAGATGGAATTGAGAAATGTTAACATGTCCACTCTTAGATGGAAATGTGAATGTTAGCATGTCCGCACCTAGACGGAATTGAGAAATGTTAGCATGTCCACTCTTAGATGGAATTGTGAAAGTTAGCATGTCCACTCTTAGATGGAATTGTGAAAGTTAGCATGTCCGCACCTAGATGGAATTGTGAATGTTAGCATGTCCGCACCTAGACGGAATTGAGAAATGTTAGCATGTCCACTCTTAGATGGAATTGTGAAAGTTAGCATGTCCACTCTTAGATGGAATTGTGAAAGTTAGCATGGCCGCACCTAAATTGAATTGAGAAATATTAGCATGTCCACTCTTAGATGGAATTGTGAATGTTAGCATGTCCGCACCTAGATGGAATTGAGAAATGTTAGCATGTCCACTCTTAGATGGAATTGTGAATGTTAGCATGTCCGCACCTAGACGGAATTGAGAAATGTTAGCATGTCCACTCTTAGATGGAATTGTGAAAGTTAGCATGTCCACTCTTAGATGGAATTGTGAAAGTTAGCATGTCCGCACCTAGATGGAATTGTGAAAGTTAGCATGTCCACTCCTAGATGGAATTGTGAATATTGGCCTGCGCCGCATCTAGATGGAACTGTGAATGTTAGCATGTGAAAGTTGCGTTTAGAAAGTGTGCCCTATAGCCTCTCCTTGAATTTTAGAAATGTGCCCAATAGCCTCTCTGGTAAATGGAATTTAGAAGTGTGCCCAATAGACACTCTGGAAAGTTGCATTTAGAAATGTGCCCAATAGACACTCTGGAAAGTTGCATTTTGAAGTATGCCCAATAAGCTCGCTGTGAATTTAATAGTGTCCCCAATAACCACTCTGTGAAAGTTGCACTTAGAAGGGTGCCCAATACCCCCTCTGTGAAATTTAGAAGTGTACCCAATTACCCAATAACCTCTGTGAGAGTTACATTTAGAAGTGTGCCCAATAGCCCCTCTGGTAAATTGAATTTAGAAATGTTCCCAATAGCCTCGCTGAAAATTGATTTTAATAGTGCGCCCAATAGCCTCTCTGTGGAAAATTGAATTTAGATATGGGCCCAATATCCTCTGTGAAAGCTGCATTTAGAAGTATGCCCAATAGCCACGCTTTGAAAGTTGTATTTAGAAGTACTACCAATAGCATTCTGTGAAAGTTGATTATAGAAGTGTATCCAATAGACACTCTGGAAAGTTGCATTTAGAAGTTTGCCCAATAGCCTCTCTGGAAACTTGAATTTAGAAGTGTGCCCAGTAGATGCTCTGCGAAAATTGCATTTAGAAGTGTACCCAATAGTCTCTGTGAGAGTTACATTTGGAAGTGTGTCAAATAGCCTCTCTGATAAATTGAATTTGGAAGTGTACCCAATAGCCTCTGTGTGGAAAATTGTACTTAGAAGTTTCGCCCAGTAGCCTCTCTGGAAAGTTGCATTTAGAAGTTTGCACATTGAAAAAGCATATAACCCATCATATCACACCACCACGCTTACTCTCTCCTTTACATCACCACTCAACTAGAACACAGTGATACTATGACACCATTCGGTATAACTGTTCTCATACGAACATCCGCCGCTTACTCCACATCATTCTATGTAAACACTGCTGGTCTCACACCCCCAGCCAGGCGTTTTCATCAGGCCTAACGCAGCCACATCCGTTCCGGATAAATCCTGCCAGAACGAACACATTCTCCTGATCTCTCAACCACCACACCTACCGATAAGAAGCAGCTATTACACAAGTGCCGCACGAGCTGCACACATACCCGGTGCTCACACGCACCTTTTTGACTCTCCCTACTCTCTCTACTGATCTGAACTGCGGTTCCCAAGGGCGTTCAACCTACCAGCGCCTTCAGACCATACCAATGGTATATAAGGCGCTATATAAGTGCAAAATAACATAACATAACATAACATAACATGGTGGCAATGGAAAATATAAAGGGAGTCAGAAAACGAACCCCTTTTCTATTTCCATGATGGCTGGTGCAGGCTGGAAGGAAAGCTAGGCCGACTGGGAGGGTAAAGGAAAGAGGTCAGAATAGTGGGGGGAGTGGAGAGAGGAGGCAGCGTGAAGGGACAAGGGAGGACTGTGTGGCCCATCTGTACGGAGCCGGATGCTGTGCAGGAGCAGTACTTAAGAGAAGATCAGTAGATATAGGCCCCCTTCAGCGCACTCTGAATGACGGCACTCCAACGCAGCATGCATCGTTCCTCCTCCCGCTAGTGTTTCCTTCTGCTCGCGGACATATTGCGCGTTGTCTTACAGCCTCTGCCATTCTCGTTGCATCCATTCTGCAGCACAGGCAATGCTCTAAGTACGCCTGGGGTCCATTGTAATTTAGCACAGACTTTGTGCTTTGCTCTCCCCCAGCCCCGTTCCAATGCTCGGTCTTTCAACCAATCACGTTCACTTTGCGGAATTCTTCGTGGGTAATGATGTTACGTTTGCTAAGTGCTTTGGGAAAAATCAATGTAGGAAGAGTTCAATAGATCAGTGAAGATGATGGTCAGCGCTGCGTCCTCGTCTGTGGTCAGCACTCTGCACCAATCTAGGCTAATGTCTTTCTTTCTGAAGGTCACACAGCACTATGCCCTCTGCCGCCTTCCCAGGGAGTTCTGAATGCAGGAGGCAGCACTTCCTCCAAAGTGAGCTTATTTCCACCCCCATTGGTCCCTTATTACTTCCATTGTGTGTTCTATGTGCAAAAAGTAAGTATACTCTTGGAAAACGCCATATCTAAGAAAGAAATAATGGCATGTTTTTCATATCATATAGAAAAAAGGGAACGTAGGCTGGAGCATTGAGGAGTCACTCCAGGAAAGCAGCAAGCATACACTGAAAGGGCTCCCGTAGACACGCGGGGCAGGACCGGCACTCCCTGAACGTAACAAGTAATCAGCCATGACTCACGAGTAGGTATCGCACTCCATCTCGAGAGAAGACAGACGAGGGCACGGCCACCCACCAACACACATCGCTCATCTGCCATCATCGCTAGATCGCAGCTAAGTCCAGCGATAAAATTGCGGCCTAGCTGGACGGATGATCAGTCTCCTTGACTCGCATCCCCTCCCGACAGCCTTCACAGCACCCATCCACCAGCCAGCTGTTCATGGTCGCTAGCAGGGACTTAGCCGCCCCTACCTATCACTGTACTGGCTAAAATGCACACACGTATTCTAAATTCCTCTGACCAATCTCTCATACCGTGGACTTTGGTCCTCCAAGCGAGTTCACCTACAGCGTTGTGAGGCCATACTAATGGGAATAGGAGCTATACAAATGCCATATTATGTTACATTACATTCCCAATAAACACATGAAAAATACAACACAAAATATTGCTGATTGTTTGGTGTGCTGGGAAAAGCTAATTATTTGGCAAGGACAGAGTCACTGGGGTCCAGCAACATTCCTTGACATTATGTCTACTGGAAAGCATCATTGGAGCAATGATTATTGCATGCAACATTGAGAGCGTTATTTTAACTTCTGACGGCAATGACATACGCCCGCAGCAATCCTGTGTTCTTTGTTTTTTGCAGTGGACTTTCTGTTCTGTTCCTACCTTGCTCCCCTGCCATGTTTACTCCTGCCTCCAACCACCCACCACCCCCCTCTAGAGAGGGAAATATGACAGCATCTCATTCAGGGGCGGCATCAGGGCCTTTCAACCGTTTCAGTTGAAATGGGCCCGAGTTTCAGGGGGCCAGAGCATGTGCCCCTGGTTGCCTGTCTTACTACACAGCAACAGGCTATTTGTTTTAATACATAACATTTAGGGGCCGATTCATGGAACAAACGTGCGCCGAAAATCTACGCGCAAGCAGGCGCAAGCAGGCGCAAGCGGAAAAAAACAGGCGCACGCGCACGCGCGCGATTCATGGAAGTCCCTGCGCGTGTCTTCCCCGGGATGTGCGCCAAACCCGTGCATGGTGCACACGTCACTGCAACATCCCGAAAGACGTGCGCGACGCGCACAGTGAAAGCGCACAACCTCTGCGCATACACTAGAAAGTGGGCGGAACACAGGGTGTAACGCGCGGAATGGGGAACAACTCGCGAAAACAAGGGCGTAACTGGGGATGTACTGCAGGGAAGCAGACGGAACGCCCACACGCACCCGAACCACACGTATTCATGGAATCGAATAGGGCAAAGCCACGCACAGCGAAAGACACGCACAAGCCCAAACACGTCCGCCACACGAAGGCAGGCGGTAGCGTCCGTGCGCATTACAAAAGTGGCAACATACAGCAATAGTGCCTGTGCGAGCAGGGTACGCGTTTCTCAGGGGTGCGCGTGAAGTTCCACACGCGATATCAGCAGGGTACGTGTATTTCAGGATGCAGGGGAAGTCACACACGCGATTCCAGCAGGGTACGTGTATTTCAGGGGTGGGCGGGAATTTCCACACGCGATTGGGCCCGTGCGAGCAGGGTACGCGTATCTCAGTGGTGCACGGGAAGTTCCACATGCAATTCCATCAGGGTACGTGTATTTCGGGGTGCGCGTGAAGTTCCACACGCGATTCCATCAGGGTACGTGTATTTCGGGGTGCGCCTGAAGTTCCACACGCGATATCAGCAGGGTACGTGTATTTCAGGGTGCAGGGGAAGTTACACACGCGATTCCAGCAGGGTACGTGTATTTCAGGGGTGCGCGGGAATTTCCACACGCGATTGGGCCCGTGCGAGCAGGGTACGCGTATCTCAGGGGTGCGCGGGAAGTCCCACACGCGATTCCATCAGGGTACGTGTATTTCGGGGTGCGCGTGAAGTTCCACACGCGATTCCATCAGGGTACGTGTATTTCGGGGTGCGCGTGAAGTTCCACACGCGATATCAGCAGGGTACGTGTATTTCAGGATGCAGGGGAAGTCACACACGCGATTTCTGCAGGGTACGTGTATTTCAGGGGTGCGCGTGAAGTTCCACACGCAATATCAGCAGGGTACGTGTATTTTGGGGTGCGGGGGAAGTTACACACGCGAAATCAGCAGGGTACGTGTATTCCAGGGGTGCGCGGGAAGTTCCACACGCGATTCCCTCAGGGTACGTGTATTTCGGGGTGCGGGGGAAGTTCGACACGTGATTCAATCAGGGTACGTGTATTACAGGGGTGCGCGGGGAGCACCACACGTGAATTGCACGTGTGGGCCCTCCCAGGTGTTCCCTCTACACCCTCCACGGCACCTGCAGGTGGCTCACACCACAGGGGCCTACCCTGCACATGTCCTGCAGGCACCCCATCCACCATGGCCATGCCCCCCAGCCAACCCACATGTCAACTTGCACTACTGCCCACCAACGCATGTCCCCCTGCACCCCCAGCCACCAGGGGCACCAACCACCAGGCCCCCACCCATGTCTCCCACCACCCCCAGCCACCAGGGGCACCAACCACCAGGCCGCCACCCATGTCTCCCACCACCCCCACCCCCCAGCCACCAGGGGCACCAACCACCAGGCCCCCACCCATGTCTCCCACCACCCCCACCCCCAGCCACCAGGGGCACCAACCACCAGGCCCCCACCCATGTCTCCCACCACCCCCACCCCCCAGTCACCAGGGGCAGCCTCCACCAGGCCCCCACCCATGTCTCCCACCACCCCCACCCCCCAGCAGTGCAGGGGCACCCACCACCAGGCCCCCACCCATGTCTCCCACCACCCCCAGCCACCAGGGGCACCAACCACCAGGCCCCCACCCATGTCTCCCACCACCCCCACCCTCCCAGTCACCAGGGGCAGCCTCCACCAGGATCCCACCCATGTCTCCCACCACCCCCACCCCCCAGCCACCAGGGGCAGCCTCCACCAGGCCCCCACCCATGTCTCCCAGCACCCCCACCCCCCAGCACTGTGGGGCACCTGCCAGCAGGCCCCCACCCATGTGCAACTCATGTACCCCTGCACCCCCACCACTGTGGGGCACCTGCCAGCAGGCCCCCACCCATGTCCAACTCATGTTCCCCACCACCCCCACCCCCCAGCACTGTGGGGCACCTGCCAGCAGGCCCCCACCCATGTCCAACTCATGTACCCCTGCACCCCCACCCCCCAGCACTGTGGGGCACCTGCCAGCAGGCCCCCACCCATGTCCAACTCATGTTCCCCACCACCCCCACCCCCCAGCACTGTGGGGCACCTTCCAGCAGGCCCCCACCCATGTCCAACTCATGTTCCCCACCACCCCCACCCCCCAGCACTGTGGGGCACCTGCCAGCAGGCCCCCACCCATGTCCAACTCATGTTCCCCACCACCCCCACCCCCCAGCACTGTGGGGCACCTGCCAGCAGGCCCCCACCCATGTCTCCCACCACCCCCACCCCCCTAGTCACCAGGGGCAGCCTCCACCAGGCCCCCACCCATGTCTCCCACCACCCCCACCCCCCAGCAGTGCAGGGGCACCCACCACCAGGCCCCCACCCATGTCTCCCACCACCCCCACCCCCCAGCCACCAGGGGCACCAACCACCAGGCCCCCACCCATGTCTCCCACCACCCCCACCCCCCCAGTCACCAGGGGCAGCCTCCACCAGGCCCCCACCCATGTCTCCCACCACCCCCACCCCCCAGCCACCAGGGGCAGCCTCCACCAGGCACCCACCCATGTCTCCCAGCACCCCCACCCCCCAGCACTGTGGGGCACCTGCCAGCAGGCCCCCACCCATGTCCAACTCATGTTCCCCACCACCCCCACCCCCCAGCACTGTGGGGCACCTGCCAGCAGGCCCCCACCCATGTCCAACTCATGTTCCCCACC
The DNA here is from genome assembly GCF_040938575.1 of Ambystoma mexicanum. Lineage (NCBI taxonomy): Eukaryota > Metazoa > Chordata > Amphibia > Caudata > Ambystomatidae > Ambystoma > Ambystoma mexicanum. Next base: position 1,101,091,577 of record NC_090930.1, on the reverse strand, counting down.
ACCCCCACCCCCCAGCACTGTGGGACACCTGCCAGCAGGCCCCCGCCCATGTCCAACTCATGTTCCCCACCACCCCCACCCCCCAGCACTGGGAGGCACCTGCCAGCAGGCCCCCGCCCATGTCCAACTCATGTTCCCCCCCACCCCCCAGCACTGTGGGGCACCTGCCAGCAGGCCCCCGCCCATGTCCAACTCATGTTCCCCACCACCCCCACCCACCAGCACTGGGGGGCACCTGCCAGCAGGCCCCCGCCCATGTCCAACTCATGTTCCCCACCCCCCCACCCCCTGCACTGTGGGGCACCTGCCAGCAGGCCCCCGCCCATGTCCAACTCATGTTCCCCACCACACCCACCCCCCAGCACTGGGGGGCACCTGCCAGCAGGCCCCCGCCCATGTCCAACTCATGTTCCCCACCCCCCCCACCCCCCAGCACTGTGGGGCACCTGCCAGCAGGCCCCCGCCCATGTCCAACTCATGTTCCCCAACACCCCCACCCCCCAGCACTGGGGGGCACCTACCAGCAGGCCCCCACCCATGTTCAACTCATGTTCCCCACCCCCCCACCCCCCAGCACTGTGGGGCACCTGCCAGCAGGCCCCCGCCCATGTCCAACTCATGTTCCCCACCACCCCCACCCCCCAGCACTGTGGGGCACCTGCCAGCAGGCCCCCGCCCATGTCCAACTCATGTTCCCCACCACCCCCACCCCCCAGCACTGGGGGCACCTGCCAGCAGGCCCCACCCATGTCTCCCACCACCCCCACCCCCCAGCAGTGCAGGGGCAGCCTCCACCAGGCCCCCACCCATGTCTCCCACCACCCCCACCCCCCAGCCACCATGGCCAGCCCCCACCAGGCCCCCACCCATGTCTAACCCAGGCACCAGGGGCAGCCTCCACCAGGCCCCAACCCATGTCTCCCAGCACCCCCACCCCCCAGCAGTGCAGGGGCAGCCTCCACCAGGCCCCCACCCATGTCTCCCACCACCCCCACCCCCCAGCAGTGCAGGGGCACCCACCACCAGGCCCGTACCCATGTCTCCCACCACCCCCACCCCCCAGCCACCAGGGGCACCAACCACCAGGCCCCCACCCATGTCTCCCACCACCCCCACCCCCCCAGTCACCAGGGGCAGCCTCCACCAGGCCCCCACCCATGTCTCCCACCACCCCCACCCCCCAGCAGTGCAGGGGCACCCACCACCAGGCCCCCACCCATGTCTCCCACCACCCCCACCCCCCAGCCACCAGGGGCACCAACCACCAGGCCCCCACTCATGTCCCCTATCACCCCCAACCCCCAGCCACCATGGGCAGCCTCCACCAGGTCCTCACAATCCCCAATCATGTGCGTTATGGTCAGCCTCCACAGCCAAAAAGCCCTACCAAGTAACCCATTCACCCACATGGAAATGGAAATTACATGTTACACCCCCAATGTTCATAAAGCAAATGAACCCATGTCCGTCACACACAATGGTTGCAATTGAATGGGAAAACACCCAACATGACATGCATGAAACCAATGAGATGATACCACACAGTGAAGTATGAAAACAAAATTGTATTAAAAAAAATAGAATGCAAAAGAAATGTACACTCACCGCTCGACTCCACACGGGTCTGCTTCTCTAGGACCTGGACGTGGAGCGCTGGGGATATGCATTCCAGGACCCTCATCTGTTCTTCCGACAAGTGGCCCCGGCGCCCCTTGGCATCCGCTGCCTTCAAGAGGCGCCGGGCCTTGTTCAGGGTCCTGGACCTGAAGTCCTCCCAGCGCTTCCTGACATGTTGTAAGTCGCGGACTGCCACCCCCTCCGCGTTGATGGCAGTCACGATGTCAGTCCAGATCCGAGTCCGTCCTTCCTTGTCGGCGCGGGAACTTCCAAAGAGGGCATCATACTGCCCCAGGACTTGCTCCACCAGGACACCAACTTCGGTGGCACTGAAGCTGGTGCCCCTCTGCCTCTCTGGCCGGGGGTTGTCAGTGGTCACAGATGGTGTTTGCCCCGACATGACAACCCCAGAGGCAGGAGTGGGTGGGCAACTGGGTCCTGGGGCTGGGCTGTGGAGCGATGGAATCCCAGTCGGGAGTCTTCGGTTCCAGCAGGGGTGGTCACAGCAACAGCACCCCTGGCTGATGTGCAGGCAGCAAATGGCAGTGTACGTGGGCAGCAGGCAGTCAGGCAGCAGCAGATGGCAGGTGGGAGCGTGCTCGGGGCTCTGGGGGGCAGTAGTTCGGCCTTCTGGGCAGGAGCGTGGTCTTCCGTGTGCATACGCGTGGCCAGCTTGATACGGAGTGATTTGGCACGTGAAAAATCTGCACGTCAGCGTGTAATTCGAGGAAAGGCCCTTAGCGTGTAAGCGCGTCTGCACGCATACGCATTTTCATTGGACAGAAGGCCCCTCAAGCGCAAGCGCCCCTGTGACGTGACGCGTACAGACGTGCATGCGCATTTCAGTGCGCGTGAAAAACTGCACGTCCGCGTGTAATACGAGGAAAGGGCCATGCGCGTATGCACGGCAGCAAGCATATGCGATTTCATTGGACCAAAGGCCCTTAGCGCGTGAGCGCGTCTGTGACGTGATGCACGCAGGTGTTACCCTCATTGCACGTGATGACAGAACACACGTGGATTTCCACCAATCGTGTGTGAAAGTTCCCGACCACCCGGAACACACGTACCCAGGCTAATCGCGTGTGGAACTTCCCGCGCACCCCGAAACACACGTACCCAGGCCAGTTGCGTGTACGCACACTCCCCTCCGATCACACGCGATGACACTCGGACCGTATCCGAATACGGGAAACACGCGCACGGCAAAAGACGTGCACAGGCGCCAACGCGTCTGCCACACGAAGGCAGGCGGAAGCGTCCCCGCGCACAGCATAAAAGTGCGCGCAAACAACAAACGCGTATATACAGCTACGATGAATGCCCCATTTGTCGCTGCACTGATCGTGGGACACCGCAGGAGGAGGAGAATAGCCAGGGCACGCATTTTCGCACCACGGACAAGCCTTTTTGGGATGCCTGACGACCAGGTCTATGGCAGGTATAGGTTTCCACCCCATATCATCCTAGACCTGGTCAGGGAGTGGGAAGATGACCTCACATCCCCCACCCTTTGCTCCCAAGCATTGAGCCCCTTGGAGAAGCTGCACAATGTCCTGCATTTTTTGGCCACTGGGTCATTTCAGCCGACCACTGCCATAGTGGGGGGGGGTCTCACAGGCCATGCAGTCACGCTGCCTACACCAGGTACTGGCAATCATGACAGCGCGCCCCTCAGTCCGCAGGCACATATACATGCCCAGAACACCCGCAGAAAGGCAGGCCGTTGTCCTGGATTTTTTCAGGGTGGCACACTTCCCCAAAGTGCTCGGTGCCATAGATTGCATCCATGTGGCCCTACGTCCACCTAGGGCCATTGAGCACATCTACCGAAACCGCAAGCACTGGCATTCCATCAATGTACAGATGGTATGTGATGCAAAGGGAATCATCACCTCTGTCTATGCAAACTACCCTGGCTCCACCCATGACAGTTTCATATACAGAATGTCCGCCCTGAGCCGGTCCCTGGAAGCTGGGCAGCATGGCGACACATGGCTCCTAGGTCAGTACAAATGCCCTTGCACATGCATGCAAGTCACACACAGACAAATATCCAAACCCTAATAATCTCAACTATTATCATCTCCCCAGGGGACAGTGCCTACCCTCTGAGCAACCACATGATGACGCCAATCCGGAACCCCACCACACCACCCCAGGTAAGATACAACGCCGCCCATATTGCAACCAGGGGCATAGTGGAGCGCACATTAGGAGTGCTCAAGTCACGTTTCCGCTCCCTTGACCGCTCTGGTGGGCAACTACTCTATGCACCACCAGTAGTGTGCAGGATCAATGTGGCAGCATGTGTCCTGCACAATGTTGCAACACGGCAGGGCGTCCCGGTGGACATGGTGGTGCCCCTACATCCCCAACCACAGGCGCTGCCCATGGGAGGGGACAGGGCACGTGGCGAGGAAGCCCGGACCCAGCTTGTGGCCACATTTTTCACCTAAACTCCCACCCCTGCGGAGTGCACACAGGCCTGGCACATACCAGGTGACAATCGATGATGACAAAGAGACAGTCAACTGTCACAACCTTACCACCCTGAGATAGTTGCCATGGAAGTGCCACATCGTCTGCATCCCTAGCTACTTAAACACAAGCTATCCTGTGTGACCAAAAGGCACACATATGACATATGACATGATATGGGCCATACACAAGTATTCCAAGGCGCAATGAGGCAGGGAGGATTGAACAAGGGAACACAGAGAACGGTACTACTAGGCCAGGTGTCATTGGGATCGTGCAAGTGCAGGGGTAGGGGGAATGGGAAAAGTGCAAGGGGAAGGGTGAGGGGGAGTCCAGTACAGGGGAAGTAGCCCAAAAAAATAATACATAGGTCGCCTGGTGGCAACTACAAAGGTAAGTGCAGACAAGTGCTGGGAAGGGAGGGCTGTAGGGATAGAGAGACAGTCCCGCAGTGTAGGGGTTGCCAGGGAGGCAGTGCAAGTGGAGAGTGGCTGGGCCAGGGACCGAGGTCGGTGAGAGTGGCCCAGTTGCAGCTCCTGTGCAGTTCCAGTGGAGAATTCTGCAAGGGAGAGGCAGACAGTAAGCAGAAGCAAAGAGGAAGGTCTTGAGGTGCTTCCAGAACTGGAGATGATTCCCCTCAAGTTCAAGTCAGGCCGGAAGTCTGTTCCAGGGGGAGGGCCCTGCTGCGGAGAGAAATCCACCCCCAGCTAGTTGTTCTGAGAAGCGGATGACACGGACATGCAAGGTGTGCATCACACACACCTGCAAACCAGGCCATGGCCATCACTGTCATGTCACTCAAACCCTCCCAAACATCAACATGACATGGCACGCAATACCCATACACCAATGCAGTAACGATAAGGTACACATTGCCATGTCCTAAATGCACAGTGGCATCGGACACTGCTGTCTGACCCGGAATCAGATGAAATGACAGACCAACAACCTCCCACCCAAAATAAGTCATTTCCAAATGCATTACAACAGTCGTAGACGTAACATCACAATGAATGCCTGTCTACATGCACATTATGCATTGCAAAATCAACACTGCAGCTCATGTGTGCAGTGTCCTACTCCTGCATCACACTGCTCAGCGCACAGCACAGTGAACAGCCATTGTGTGTGATGCACACCCTGAGCATCACATCTAAGTGACAGACCACGTCAAACATCAAATTAGGCATGTACTGGATCCATGATCGGTCACAGAACATGTGCTGCCGGGACACAGTGGGCACCAGAAGGCAAACAGTGTACACGTAGATATGCAAGGGTGGGAGTACATGTAGTGCATCAGAGTGCAAGTGTGTGGTTCTGCAAGGACATGCACTCCACATATGCATGTGCACTCAAGTGACCATCAGTGTTCCCTATACATCACATGTGAACATCCACCATGTGTACACCCCAGCATGTCAAACCACAACTATCCCCTTGCACCTGAAAGTAAAACACAACACATGAACAGGCATTGATCAGCAGAACACAACATGTACATGGGATACCACCATTACTATGTCAGAGTTCCCATCACACTGCAGGGCAAGGCAACTATCAACAACAACCCCCCCCTCCCTCACAAATGACCATGACCCACTGAACAACTGCACCTGGTTCATGGAGCCTCCAAACATCAATTCCACCTGGCCACAGGATCACCTTTACCCTTCGTCACCATCTCCCACCTTGTGTGTAAAAAGATGCCTGAACCCTCAGAATCCACACTCATTTCCGAAATCACAAAATCCAAGGCATAAAAACGAACCCAAACACCCTCCAGTAGATGACTTGACGTAGCAGTACCTCACAAAGGCCAAGTACTACCACAATGATGCAACAACCAAGGTAGCACAGCAAAACAATGTCACGACAGGATGTGAGACATGTGTGGTACATGACATAGGATGATGCACCATGAATGGATGTGTACTGTCAGAGGTCCCCTGTACAGGCGCGGGAGTGTCACGAAACAACCACCCCCACCATGTCCCGGGTGCCTGCAAGGTCAAACTCACACAGGCCCCTGAGACCCTGGTGGGGAAGGAGGTTCAGGGATATGCAGTCGGGACAGGTGTTGACACACTGGATGACTGGAATGAGCGGCAGGAGAGGGGAGGAGGAATGACACATGAAACTAGGGAATGCACGAAAATGTACAACCTGCATGAACACATACACAATCCAAACAGACTTGGACATCATTGTCATGGCCTTCTGTAGTCCAGGCTCAGGAGTGGTACGAACCAACCACCCCCTCTAGGGTTTTGGCACCTGCAAGTTCAGGGCTTACACAGGCATCCGCAACCCCAGTGGGGAAAGAGGGTCAGGGAACGTTGCTTGGATAGGCACGGGAAGCAGGAACACCGGGTAGAGGGTACAGGTTTCAAAATTGCATAGGATCACGGGTGATTAGGGAGAAAAAAACATACCAAATTGAACCACACATACATCCATGCATCAGTACACTCCCCAGCAAGCCTATGCAGAGCAGTTTGTAAGAAAAACAACAAGACACTTAGCTCTGGTTTTGAGTGCTGGCCTCCTGCCTGCGCACTCTCAGGTCCGGTTACAGGAGCACTGCAATACTGCAAAGAGAGACACAGTCAACAACCTGTACGTGCCAAATGCACAAAAACACAACACCAAACATGCCCCATAGCAACAGACTACTCTACAAACAGACAATCTGTGGTTGATGCTTCGTACCCATATATAACATCACCCCTGTGACGGGTCATACACAGTCAATGCAGTAAGGCAGCCGCTGCTGGGTGCGTGGCAAATGGAACACCAATGTGTCACAATTCACACAACATGCAATGTTCCCTGGGTAAGCAGACAGACCCATATAGCAAGCCATGACTACAGAGCAAGTTGCGTACCACCATGACCGAAACAAAGTTGGCAGTGCATTTATCATGAAGTACGTGGAAAAGACATGCACTGCACCCGAGTATGTCCCTTGCTGCATGTCCCTGTGAGCTGCCCCTTTCCATGTCTCGGAAGGCTACATGGTTGATACAAGTGCCTCAATGGACCTTGGTGTACCGGAGGGTATGTGCCACTGCCCCTGCATGTGTCCCAGACAACCCTACTATCAGCAGCCATCAGTCCACAAACACATCTGAGCTGCATTGTGTGCTTCAACACCAATATTTGTCTAAGCTCACCCTCAGTGCTGTGACTAAGCCTGCATGTGCAACTCGCCTGGTGCAAGCTTTGCTGTGTCGTGGCCCCCCTGTGATGCTCACCTTGCCTGGAGTTCCTTGGAACATGTCAGCAGTTCTAGGATGTGGGTCTGCAATCACTGTGCCTCTGCTTCTGCACACATGTGCATGTGGGCACCAACAAACGGGTCCAGAATTCCGTCGTCCAATGGGACATGTCTGCTGGCAAAGGTGCTCTGGAGGCTCATCCCCCTGCAGAAAGGGCATGAAACACATGATTAATGCTTCAAAGTCATCTGTGTGTGTCTCATCAGGCATCTCATTACTTGACCATGTCAGAGAGTCACATCACAAATCACACCATCAGTCCGTCTTTCACCTACAAAGTGTGGAACACTATCTACAGCATGAATTGCAACAGGCACATGTACAGGAAAGAAATGAAACATACTACACAATGCATAGCAATCAATGTCCACATTAATCATGACACACTCCATCTAGCAAAAGCTGAACAGTGGACAATGACACCTAAATCATCCTCACTAGGGGTGTCAACACAAGTCACACAGCACCAGACATGCCACAGATATGACAGTCCAATGCCCTTGTGTAAAATGCTGTAACACCGAACCATCCTTGCGAGCCCATGGATAAGGGAGGCAGGAGTGGCATATGTGAGTCAAGGAACCCAAGCAGCAAACACATACACAAGACAACCATGAAGGGCCCAGCTGGAACAGACAGTGGGTGCCTTCAAAAGCCACAAAGCACCGCACCATCACATGAAAGCACAATAGACTAGCAATTTTAAACTAAATCAACTATTAACTAATTACACTAACTATGGAAAACCTACATTACCTATTTAAACTAACTATCAAACTGAAACTTAACTAACTAAACTAAAAGAAAAATCAAAAATGGCCACATACGACCCAGGGGGAGGCGAGGCACCCAGGAGGGGGGAGGTACAGGGTGCTGCTCAATATCCACATGCGATGATGCTGAGCCAAAAAAAATTCTTCATGGGCTCAACGCCTGCACAGCACGACCTATGTGGGAGATAGATGGTTGTCCGAGTCTGGCTCATCCTGGAAGGGAGGACGTGGCACAGTAGCCTGGCCACGCCTAGCCGCAGCTTGCCCCTCGTCGGCAGCAAGTCTGCCGGACGGGTGAGCCTGGTTCTGTGTGGCGATGTGACGTAGGTCTGCATGCAGAACCTCCCATGATACACGTGCTTCCTCTTGCAAGGTAGCACGTGTAACACGGAGTTCCTCCTGCAAGGCCAGGCTGGACAACCGCTGCACCTCCCGGCAAGCCTGTAGCTCAGCCGAGATGGTACACTCAAGCTGTGCAAACCTCTCCTCTGCCCGCTGCCTCTGGGACATCATAAGGACACCCAGAGTGGATCTGAGGGAAGCATACTCCTCCCTCAAGGCATCCATGTGCGCCTCTGCGTGAGCAGCAATTGCTTGACGCAGAGATGACATTTCAGCCTGGCGTGCCCTGTCTGAGGCCGCCATGCCCAGCCTGAGCGAGCGGGCCGTGGACCGTGCAGCCTGCTCCTGGAGAATGAACCGGCCTAGCAGGGGGGAGCACAGATCGGGCCACACGCTCCATGCTCTCAGCGATGTTCTCCATTGCTGCCCCCTGCCGTTCGGAATTGGCAGTCATGTCTTGCTCCCACTCAGTATACAGCGGTTGCGCGCGGCGACCTTGTTGCCGGGCTTGACCCCTGCGGGACCCAAGGACCGGGGGTCCTCGCTGTGTTGGCACCGCCTGCGGCTGCACGACTACATGCCCCCGTCGACGTGATGTCCCAGGCACATCAGTGACTGGTGTGGAGGGTGACCCTGCGTCCCGATCCACCACGGGCGGAGGAACCAAGACTGTCTGATCCCTCAGTGCAGGGGTCGCAGACAGAGGAGTGTCCACATCAGAATCACTCACCCCTGACACATGGACTTGATGGTCATCCAACTCAACATGGACGTCAGAGTCGTCATCAAGGCTGGACTCATAGGCAGCCAGAGACAAGATGGACTGCAGCACTTGGGGGTTTTCGTGGCCTACCACCCCACGACCCCCACTAGTGCCGGGTTGATGTGGCGTTACCAACCCTGTGTCTGGCATGACAACACCATCCTCTGCCTCCATTGCGTCATCACCTGAAAAATAGAGAGGAAAAGGTCAATACACATGTCAGAAGCACACGACACACACACACACCGACAGCAAAGGCATCAGGCAGACATGTGACACACAACCTATGACCTGGCATGCATGCTGGGTCTACTTTGAATAGCTTCTGTGATCAGACCTGTTGAAAGGTGGCAGTTTCCATGGAAGTGGGTCTATGCAGTGCAGAAAATGTGTACGCCACTCACTACCGACATGTACAAGCACTACATGGTGTGTGCCAGGAAATGTGAAGGCAGTGCAATGTCAAAATCAGACATCACGTGCATTGTGCATTCAATGTGTACCATGTCTAGAAGCCAAGCACCCCTCCACCCCAGTACCAAAGCAGGGATGCCTAGCATGGTATCAAAAGGCTGACCATACACCTGTGTATTGACAGGCAGTGTTGACTGGCATCAACAGCTTCATGTGATTCAAATTACAACACTGCAAATGATGCTGGGACAGTGGACAGGACACATGATGGAAACTCCGGAGGCCGCCCACGTGTGAAGAAGACACAACAAGAGTTGGACAGAGTCATTGGCCATTGAACAGGCTGAGGCCTGTGAGCCACACAGATTGTCAGAGCCTAAACATGTGTGCAACGCAGGACTGAGGCACAGTTGACATGGGAAGGCTGATGAGATGGCAGGCAATGTATGTAACCAAGGACTTATATTACAGTGATCATCCAGTCAAGGACACATAGGGGCATGCGTGCAATGCACATGGAGCATGAATGGGCACTCATGTCCCTGCGGGACATCTGACCCATGCACAGTACAAGTGAGATACCCTGCATCGAGTACTAAGGCTGTACCACATGGCATATGTCTGGCAGATTCTACGCTGGAAGTTAGCATCTACACAGGACACATGAACAAGAAACTACACATTGGCAAGATTGGAGCAGACCAGTGAAAAGGTGGAACTGGGGTGCAGAGTGGCGGAGGAGGGGCAAGGGAGCATGCCTACATGGAGTCCCGCATGCAGGCAGAGGAGACATGCATGACGGTAGCATTGCATTACTTACACATCAGAACCATGTACACGTCACATGTAGCAGCAATCATGCACAACACATCCCACAAGTGAAACACACACGTCCTCAACAAACACGCATCAACACTCACTGGACTGGGCATCAAAGTCCAGCTTCTCTCCCACTCCTTTGACCAATTCAGGTGGTATGAACTCCGCAACGAGAGCCTCATGCGGAGTGAGTTCTTCCTCCTCTGATGCAGGCCCACCGCCAGTCACCAGAGTCAAGTTGTAATTTGAGGCACGCTTGGCCTTAGTGCTGCGCTTGATGTCATTCCAACGCTTTTTGCACTCCTGCGCCGTGCGCCCCTCATGGCCGAATGAACTGACATGTTCCGCAACATGCTTCCAGTGGGTGTCACGTTGGGCAGCCGTGGTCTGACTATTGGCACCCACTAGCATGTCACGGCTATGGCCCCGCACGTAGTCCACAAGTAAGTCCAGTTCCTGCTTACAGAAAGGCTTCTTCCTCGACGTGCAGGAGGTCGTGGCTGTGTGTGGGGTCCCAGCCTGCACTGCAGGTGCAACCTTCCTCCTCTTGGACTGTGGCGCAGACCCTGGCTGGCTAATGCCGCCCTGACCAGCATGGCCAGTGGGTTCGGTGGATTGAGCCAAGGGAGTGGCAGGTGGAGGGATGACCAGAGGCCTGACTTGTGTCAGTGGCAGCTGGGTGCCCACTAATGGACCCTGCGCAGCAACATCAGCTGTGGCAGGGTGGTTGGCCGCAACGGTCCTGGTTGGCAGACTCACAACCGGGGTGCTGTTGGGTGCATCTGCCCCTGCACTTGCCAACACCCGGCTGTTCGGGGCAGCAGATGACATGACTGCCCCAGGGACACGTGTCTTGGTCTGAGCAGCCCGGCCTGCCCCTATGGTTTCCCCCCTGGCCTGTTGGAGATCTACCAAGGGCTCTTCAAGTGCCAACACAGCCTGCGCTGGCAGACCCTGAGCCTGGGTGGCGGTGTCCACAGCTGCACCTGCAGCTACCACCACCCTTGGGCCCGTGGCAGTCGATAGAACGGACTGCCGGTTCATATGGGTGCCAGTGCCAGATGCAGGAGCTGCATCCCCCGGAACCACAGGGGGTGGTGGCATGGCTGCACCGACACATGGCACAACATTGTGCCTCTTCCCCCTCTGTGGCTGCCCTGGACACCCTGGAGTCCCCCTACTCCCTGGTCACCACGGCCACGTCCCCGACCACGCCCGCCACGAGGAGTACGCCCAGCTGAGGTGCCCCTCACCTTTGGTGGCCTCCCAACCATGGCACAGATGTAGTAGTGCTGGCACAGATGGAGTGGTGCCAATGGGAGGTGTGTACACCACAATTGACCTGGGCAATTGGGGTGAAGGGGGAGGGAAGCAAGATGTTAACAGCCGCCCTGCACCTGCAAGGCTGTATGTGACCCCGGTGATGTGGTGACGGGTCACGCAACGCTCAGGCACCCCAAAACTGCAGTAAAACCGTGCACGCAACCCTGCAGCCTACGTGCGTGGATTCAACCTCCCGCAGTACGCGGTGGCACCCAGTAACACGAATAACGCGTACGCGTGGGACACGCAGGCTACTATGACATCGAAAATGGGTGCGATACACAGGGGCACCCGCAGTGGGAAAAAGAGCGTGTGTGACTCACCGTCTGACTAGCGCGATGCAGAAAAACACGCGTAGCCAATACCCCCGCCAAAAGAAGAGATACGTCCTTGATAGCTGTGAAGTTGTGATGGCGCGCGAAACAACAGGAAGCAGCAACACACGTCGGTCTCCACGAAAGGCACGTACAGCGAACTGCTGGGCCCGCTCACCTTTAACCCGTGCTGAGGGAAATGCACGCGTGCGTCATGTCACTTACGCACATAGGCCCTTTCCACGTATTACACGCGGACGTGCAGTTTCCACACGTGCTTACGCGCATGGGCCCTTTCCACGTATTATACGTGGACGTGCAGTTTCCACACGTGCTTACGCGCATGGGCCCTTTCCACGTATTATACGCGGACGTGCAGTTTCCACACGCGCTTACGCGCATGGGCCCTTTCCTCGTATTACTGAAATGCGCATGCACGTCTGTACGCGTCACGTCACAGGGGCGCTTGCGCTTGAGGGGCCTTCTGTCCAATGAAAATGCGTATGCGTGCAGACACGCTTACGCGCTAAGGGCCTTTCCTCGAACTACACGCTGACGTGCAGATTTTTCACGTGCCAAATCACTCCGTATCAAGCTGGCCACACGTATGCACACGGAAGACCACGCTCCTGCCCAGAAGGCCGAACTACTGCCCCCCAGAGCCCCGAGCACGCTCCCACCTGCCATCTGCTGCTGCCTGACTGCCTGCTGCCCACGTGCACTGCCATTTGCTGCCTGCACATCAGCCAGGGGTGCTGCTGCTGTGACCACCCCTGCTGGAACCGAAGACTCCCGACTGGGATTCCATCGCTCCACAGCCCAGCCCCAGGACCCAGTTGCCCACCCACTCCTGCCTCTGGGGTTGTCATGTCGGGGCAAACACCATCTGTGACCACTGACAACCCCCGGCCAGAGAGGCAGAGGGGCACCAGCTTCAGTGCCACCGAAGTTGGTGTCCTGGTGGAGCAAGTCCTGGGGCAGTATGATGCCCTCTTTGGAAGTTCCCGCGCCGACAAGGAAGGACGGACTCGGATCTGGACTGACATCGTGACTGCCATCAACGCGGAGGGGGTGGCAGTCCGCGACTTACAACATGTCAGGAAGCGCTGGGAGGACTTCAGGTCCAGGACCCTGAACAAGGCCCGGCGCCTCTTGAAGGCAGCGGATGCCAAGGGGCGCCGGGGCCACTTGTCGGAAGAACAGATGAGGGTCCTGGAACGCATATCCCCAGCGCTCCACGTCCAGGTCCTAGAGAAGCAGACCCGTCTGGAGTCGAGCGGTGAGTGTACATGCATCCTGATTGTGAGCAGTGCGTGTGGTGATTGTTCGGTAGTGTGCAGGTTGCACATCTGTTTGTATGGGGTCGAGTATGGGTGGGGGTGTACAGGGCCGTGGGGCTGACACATGCGAGGGCTGTAATGTGTGAGACATGGATGGTGCTTGTGTGTGTAGGCTTGCATGCCAAATGCAGTTGTGTGGGCACACATGTTTGGATGAATGTGTATGTAAGTAGACATGTCCATGATGTCACGCATGTATGTTGTTTTCGGCTGCATGTATCAGCACTGTGTACATGTGCATGTGTGTGTATTTGACAAGGGTGCAACAGTGATGCAACATGGGTGCATGTGACAGCGGTATGTGGAAGCCTGATTGGCAGATGTGACATGGATGCCCGTCTGAACAGTGCGACACTTGGCAGAGATGTACACATGCATGCAAGTGTGGTGGTGTGTGTACATGTGTGGTGCACTTCCTGTGTTGCATGTGATGTCTGGCTCACCTTTGGCTGCTCATGCTGTTGTATGTGTATGGATGGTGGTGGCAGTTGCGATATGGCTGTGGTATGTGCGAGTTGTAATGACATGTGTGTTGGGGATTGTGATGCCATGTCTGAGGTTTGCCAATGCCACTCATGTGCAACTGTCATGTGTGTATGTGTCCATTGTACAGTGCCCTGATGCCTGTGTTTTGTTTCTCCCTGTCTGCAGCCTCAACTGATGAAGAGGGCGGAGAAGGTGCTGTGGAGCACAGCGGCGGGGATCCCACCGCCAGCCGGAGACGCAAGGCCCGGCTCCCCTCCCGTGTTGTCATCTCGTCGGGGAGTGAGGAGTCCGGTGCCGCGTCCCAGGCCGCAGCTGCCGGGGGGAGGTCCAAGAGGTGGAGGTTGGAGTTGGACTCCTCGGCAGCAGAAGGGGCAGCTGGGACCCCACAGGGCCCAACAGGGGAAGATGGCACGGAGTCATCCAGGTTGGTGGGGGGTTTGGTGGAGGAGGAGGCCGTGCAAGCAAAAGAGACGGGGTCTGGAGGTGGGGATCCCACTGGTGCTAGTGGTGCAGTGCAGGACCAGGGACAGGAGGCAGCACAGGCCGCCGCAGAGGTGCCTGTGTGCAATCCTGTCCCCGATCCTGTCCCTGCATCATCTTGCACCAGCAGGGATGCCTACGTCCAGACCCGTTTTCAGGCAGGGGATGAGCTGACGTCAACTGGCCTTCCTCTGCCTGCGGACGTGGCTATCCAGGTCCGGGTTGAGCCTGTCCTGGCTGGTGTGGCGTTGCGTCAACGGGCCATGCGAGGTGACCTGCAGTCTTTTCATGGAGAAACTGCACGTCATCTCGAATGGCTCGTTGACCACGTCAGCCTGCTGGGTCAGGTCACCCAGGCCGGATTCCTCCGTCTGATGGGGCTTGCTCCGACCCCCTCCTCAACTGGACCCCCTACGCGCCAGTCGTCCTCTGTGCCATCTTCCCACCCATCAGTCACCTGGGTGCCCTGTGGAGCTGCCTCTGACGGTGCGGCCAGGCTGGTGGAGGAGGCATCCCTGCCACAGTCGGGAGTCGGACGTCCAGCAGGGGTGGCCACATCTACGACTGCACCCCAGCCGGCAGAGGATGTGCAGGCAGCAGGAGGCAGTGCACGGGCAGAGGCAGAGCAGCAGCAGCAACATGGTGGGAGCCATGAAGGCTCAGGGCCTTCGACATCGGAGGGGCAGGCATTGGCCGGAGGGCAGGAGGACCCAGGACAGAGAGTGTCTTCCGTGTGGCAGCGGTTGGGCCACGCCATAGATGCGGAGCGGCGGCGAGCGGAAGAGGCGCAGCTCACAATGGTCAGGGCGGAGAACTCCATGCGGAGGGCCCTGAGGCGGGCCGAGTGCCTCGAGGCAATCCGCAGGGGGTTGGAGGAGGACACAGCGTCGTCCCTGCGGACCCTCGGGCCATGGAACAGGACCGCCTCCGGGACATCGAACAGGAGTTCGATGATGCCCTGGCCCGGAACACCACGGAGTGAGCCGCTGGACTTGCCCACCGCCTTTGTATATAGTTATTTAGTTTTAGGTTTCCTTTGTTTGTTCTTATGATTTGGAGTCGACGGACACTGCTCCACTTTTTGTATATAGTTGCATTTTAGTTAGGGTTTTTTGTAGGTTTCCTTTGTTCAGTTGGGCTCATGGACCCTTGGAAGTTTTGTACATAGTTCTTCATTGGATTGATTTTATTTTTCATTTGACTTTGGACAACATTTTTTTGGATTAGGATTTGGTGTTTTTATTTTTTTAAACGGACATGCAGCTTATCTTTTTTTAATTGCCATTGTAGTTTGTTTCATTTCTTTTGCATTCTATTTTTTTTTAATACAATTTTGTTTTCATACTTCACTGTGTGGTATCATCTCATTGGTTTCATGCATGTCATGTTGGGTGTTTTCCCATTCAATTGCAACCATTGTGTGTGACGGACATGGGTTCATTTGCTTTATGAACATTGGGGGTGTAACATGTAATTTCCATTTCCATGTGGGTGAATGGGTTACTTGGTAGGGCTTTTTGGCTGTGGAGGCTGACCATAACGCACATGATTGGGGATTGTGAGGACCTGGTGGAGGCTGCCCATGGTGGCTGGGGGGTAGGGGTGATAGGGGACATGAGTGGGGGCCTGGTGGTTGGTGCCCCTGGTGGCTGGGGGTTGGGGGTGGTGGGAGACATGGGTGGGGGCCTGGTGGTGGGTGCCCCTGCACTGCTGGGGGGTGGGGGTGGTGGGAGACATGGGTGGGGGCCTGGTGGAGGCTGCCCCTGCACTGCTGGGGGGTGGGGGTGGGGGTGCTGGGAGACAAGGGTGGGGGCCTGGTGGAGGCTGCCCCTGGTGGCTGGGGGGTGGGGGTGGTGGGAGACATGGGTGGGGGCCTGGTGGGGGCTGGCCATGGTGGCTGGGGGGTGGGGGTGGTGGGAGACATGGGTGGGGGCCTGGTGGAGGCTGCCCCTGCACTGCTGGGGGGTGGGGGTGGTGTGAGACATGGGTGGGGCCTGCTGGCAGGTGCCCCACAGTGCTGGGGGGTGGGGGTGGTGGGGAACATGAGTTGGACATGGGCGGGGGCCTGCTGGCAGGTGCCCCACAGTGCTGCGTGGTGGGGGTGGTGGGGAAAATGAGTTGGACATGGGCGGGGGCCTGCTGGCAGGTGCCCCACAGTGCTGGGGGGTGGGGGTGGTGGGGAACATGAGTTGGACATGGGCGGGGCCTGCTGGCAGGTGCCCCACAGTGCTGGGGGGTGGGGGTGCAGGGGTACATGAGTTGCACATGGGTGGGGGCCTGCTGGCAGGTGCCCCACAGTGCTGGGGGGTGGGGGTGGTGGGGAACATGAGTTGGACATGGGTGGGGGCCTGCTGGCAGGTGCCCCACAGTGGTGGGGGTGCAGGGGTACATGAGTTGCACATGGGTGGGGGCCTGCTGGCAGGTGCCCACACAGTGATGGGGGGTGGGGGTGCTGGGAGACATGGGTGGGGGCCTGGTGGAGGCTGCCCCTGGTGGCTGGGGGGTGGGGGTGGTGGGAGACATGGGTGGGGCCTGCTGGCAGGTGCCCCACAGTGCTGGGGGGTGGGGGTGGTGGGGAACATGAGTTGGACATGGGTGGGGGCCTGCTGGCAGGTGCCCCTGGTGACTGGGGGGGTGGGGGTGGTGGGAGACATGGGTGGGGGCCTGGTGGAGGCTGGCCCTGGGGAGTGGGGGGTGGGGGTGGTGGGAGACATGGGAGGGGGCCTGGTGGAGTCTGCCCCTGCACTGCTGGGGTGTGGGGTGGTGAGAGACATGGGTGGGGCCTGCTGGCAGGTGCATCACAGTGCTGGGGGGTGGGGGTGCAGGGGTACATGAGTTGCACATGGGTGGGGGCCTGCTGGCAGGTGCCCCACAGTGCTGGGGGGTGGGGGTGCTGGGAGACATGGGTGGGGGCCTGGTGGAGGCTGCCCCTGGTGGCTGGGGGGTGGGGGTGGTGGGAGACATGGGTGGGGGCCTGGTGGAGGCTGCCCCTGGTGACTGGGGGGGTGGGGGTGGTGGGAGACATGGGTGGGGGCCTGGTGGAGGCTGGCCCTGGGGAGTGGGGGTGGTGGGAGACATGGGTGGGGGCCTGGTGGAGGCTGCCCCTGCACTGCTGGAGGGTGGGGTGGTGGGAGACATGGGTGGGGCCTGCTGGCAGGTGCCCCACAGTGCTGGGGGTTGGGGGTGCAGGGGTACATGAGTTGCACATGGGTGGGGGCCTGCTGGCAGGTGCCCCACAGTGCTGGGGGGTGGGGGTGCTGATAGACATGGGTGGGGGCCTGGTGGAGGCTGCCCCTGGTGGCTGGGGGGTGGGGGTGCTGGGAGACATGGGTGGGGGCCTGGTGGTGGGTGCCCCTGCACTGCTGGGGGGTGTGGGTGCTGGGAGACTTGGGTGGGGGCCTGGTGGAGGCTGCCCCTGGTAGGCTGGGGGGTGGGGGTGGTGGGAGACATGGGTGGGGCCTGGTGGAGGCTGCCCCTGGTGACTGGGGGGGTGGGGGTGGTGGGAGACATGGGTGGGGGCCTGGTGATTGGTGCCCCTGGTGGCAGGGGGTGCAGGAGGACATACGTTGGTGGGCAGTAGTGCAAGTTGACATGTGGGTTGGCTGGGGGGCATGGCCATGGTGGATGGGGTGCCTGCAGGACATGTGCAGGGTAGGCCCCTGTGGTGTGAGCCACCTGCAGGGGCCGTGGAGGGTGTAGAGGGAACACCTGGGAGGGCCCACACGTGCAATTCACGTGTGGTGCTCCCCGCGCACCCCTGTAATACACGTACCCTGATGGAATCACGTGTCGAACTTCCCCCGCACCCCGAAATACACGTACCCTGATGGAATCGCGTGTGGAACTTCCCGCGCATCCCTGGAATACACGTACCCTGCTGATTTTGCGTGTGTAACTTCCCCTGCACCCTGAAATACACGTACCCTGCTGATATCGCGTGTGGAACTTCACGCGCACCCCTGGAATACACGTACCCTGCTGAAATCGCGTGTGGAACTTCCCCTGCACCCTGAAATACACGTACCCTGCTGAAATCACGTGTGGAACTTCCCCTGCACCCTGAAATACACGTACCCTGCTGATATCGCGTGTGTAACTTCACGCGCACCCCTGAAATACACGTACCCTGCTGAAATCGCGTGTGGAACTTCCCCTGCACCCTGAAATACACGTACCCTGATGGAATCGCGTGTGGAACTTCCCGCGCACCCCTGGAATACACGTACCCTGCTGAAATCGCATGTGGAACTCCACCTGCACCCTGAAATACACGTACCCTGATGGAATCGCGTGTGGTGCTTCCCGCGCACCCCTGGAATACACGTACCCTGCTGATATTGCGTGTGTAACTTCACGCGCACCCCGAAATACACGTACCCTGATGGAATCGCGTGTGGAACTTCACGCGCACCCCGAAATACACGTACCCTGAAGGAATCGCATGTGGAACTTCCCGCGCACCCCTGAGATACGCGTACCCTGCTCGCACGGGCCCAATCGCGTGTGGAAATTCCCGCGCACCCCTGAAATACACGTACCCTGCTGGAATCGCATGTGTAACTTCCACTGCACCCTGTAATACACGTACCCTGCTGATATCGCGTGTGGAACTTCACGCGCACCCCGAAATACACGTACCCTGATGGAATCGACTGTGGAACTTCATGCGCACCCCGAAATACACGTACCCTGATGGAATCGCGTGTGGAACTTCCCGCGCACCCCTGAAATACACGTACCATGATGGAATCGCTTGTGGAACTTCCCGCGCACCCCTGAAATACGCGTACCCTGCTCGCACGGGGCCAATCGCGTGAGGTACTTCCCGCGCACCCCAGTGATACACGTAGCCCGCTTGCTGTGCTGGTACAGGGTTAGCGCAGCCCTTTGCGCTGGATTGGGTATATTGATGGCTTTTCCCTGCGCGAGAGGCGTTCTTGGGGGCGTAACTGGCGCTGCTGCAGGGTCGCTGCGCCACTGTGCGCCACGGCTGGTTTTGGTGGCTGGAATCCATGAATACGCTGTGCGCGGAAATGGATTCTTGCGCACGCGGCTGGCGCAGGGATTCGCACGCGCACACTGTGCACCAGCCGCGTGCGCCACTTGTGCGCTGAATTCTATGAATTACCCCCTTAATGTGCGCTTTGGAGCGCACACATTAGAGGCTACCTTTCCTGGCACCCAGCACACAGAAACATTGTCAGAACCTCGTTGCCTTTTACTCCCTTGTGTCCACATTAGCACCATCCTGACGAAGAGCAATTACTAGCTCTTCAGTGGACATTCACGGCTTCAGCTCCTCACTGGCTGTCTGCCCTGTGATCATCTTCTGCAATTAACATGCCTGCTGCAATTCTTTGTATCTATGATTATTTAAGCACCCCATAAGTGACCCAGAGCGTTTGGGAAGGGGGGGCTGGCTCTGATCTCATGCCAATGTCACCTTTCTTTGTTTTGGTGGCCTCCAGTGTGCTGTGTTTGGTGAAGGTATCTTGTCCTGTCATTTGTAGCTTCAGCCTTAGAGCTCCTGCAGAGATTGACTGACCTAAAGGGAACTCTGGAAATTTCCCGGTGGACCTCTGCACCATGGGCATAATTTGTTTGGGTACCCTGGTGTTTGTGTTTCTCTCACCCCTCTCTCCCATGTACTCTTGCCCCAAGGGTGGCTAGTCCATAATTGGCAAGTGGGCACTGACCCGCCAGTAACCTCGCCCATCATGGAGGAGCCACCCTACATTGAGCACTCCCTCAGCTGTTTCAGCTGAGGGTGCACTCCTGGGCTGGCTTAAAAATGTGGTTTTGCTTTGACAGCTTAGTTCCCCAGCATGCATGTCCAATGGACCATACAAGGCGGGGGCATTTTTCTTTCCTGTCCTTGCATGTCCAATTGGGATCCAGGAAAGCGAACTACACATCTGAATGTGTATCTTGTGCAGTCCTGCGCCACCCCATACATTCAGACATATTGGGGGGCTGACAATGGAGCGCTCCGGCTACTGCGCACATATGCAGGAACCAGGAAGCACCCTTTGCTTCCTAGTTCCTGGTCATACTGTGCAGGAGCCAAGGCTTTGATGGAGGCATCAAGACCATCAAGCGCATCAAGAGTAAAGTAAACATAATAAGGGTCACTTCGTGTCTCGACTGGCTTACATTGTGCAGCCAGTTTGGCATGTTTTCTTATTGTGGCATGCCATTTTTAATGGCAAAGCCCACAGGAGTATGTTCTTACGTTGGGATTCTGACATATATTGGCAGAGCCTGCATGGACATGTTTTCCTATAGTATCATTAGTGTTGTTATGTGCTAAGAAAACATGACCATGGCCCTCATTAGGACCCTGGCGCTAAGGGGTTTGCGCCAGCGTTAGCTGCGCCGACCCCTTACCGCCAACTACGAGTTTCCAGAGCGCCATGGTCACTTTTCCGCCCGCTTTTTGCGGGCGTAAAAATCCATGGCGCTATGGGACCTCGGTGTTAATTACGCCACCGTAGTGTACGGTGGCGTAATTAACACCTTCCCCACTCCCATTGAGCCCTATGGGGCCGAAATGGGAATGGGGAAGGGTAAATGGGTCAATGGGGACTTACCGCCCCGCCAACCTCGGAATGGGGCGGTAAGTCCGCCATCCGCCATGGCGTAAAGGGACTTTGCGCCATGGCGGAAAAGTCCGCCGATGGCGGAAAAAATCCGCCAGGGTCGTAATGAGGGCCCATGTTCTTATATGGGAACACTGGCACATCTTGGTCAGCAAAGAAATGCATGGCCAGGGCCAGCGTGAAAATGTTTTTATAGTGGCATATATTGTGGTAAAAGGCATCATGAAAATGTGTTGGGAAATGCACCTGTGCTATGTCAGTGACTTGCATCTATTGGATTGTTGGATTGGAGGTACCCTACTAAAATTCACTCATTGCCCCATTTTTTTCAAAATGTTCTGATGGAAGAACCACCAAGCTGCATTTATATGTGTTGTGCATGCAGTAGGTTGCAGTTTAATAACCATTTACAGGGCCACTTTGTTTCCCAGTCCAACCCTGTGCCTCCTGATACTCACCGTAGATATTTACAGGGAAGAGAATGTGAAGAACACTGGGTTTTGTGCTGATTCTACAATTCTCAGAGAAACAAGGGAAAGCCTCTAGAATCTGTTGCCACATACATACTTCTTGTCGCCAACCCTCTGTGCTGCAGGTCCAAGTGCCGCGCAAACACTTATTTTGTTACATACATTTCAATAAACACCAAATTATGGCAGTTTTACAAAGAGACTTAACCTCCAACTGAGCTGCACTTTTGTGCATATTGAGCAATCTGCAAAGACATTTTAAAACCTATTCTTAAAATACCTTAAAAGCTTCACTGCCGCAACCCATCGCATAAGGGATATGGTAACACGATTCTCATCGATGCATGCCAGCAACTGGTTGACTGACATATTCTCAGCTTCTTCAGTCTCAACACAGCAATCGAACAGAGGGTAGCAAAGGGGCAATGTGCTAGTCTTTCAAGCAAGACCACGCAGAGCAACAGAGGTTTGGATCCCGGATCCGTGCTTAGAAACCAAACTCAGGTATGGTATTAGGTGCACTATAGAGAACCGGTCTTGCAAGTAAGACCACGCAGAGCAACAGAGGTTTGATTGAATCCCGGATCCGCGCTTAGAAACCGAACTCAGGTACAGTATTAGGTGCGCTATAGAGAACCGGTCTTGCAAGCAAGACCACGCAGAGCAACAGAGGTTTGAATCCAAGAGTTGTGCTTAGAAACCGAACTCAGGTACAGTATTAGGTGCGCTATAGAGAACCGGTCTTGCAAGCAAGACCACGCAGAGCAACAGAGGTTTGAATCCCGGATCCGCGCTTAGAAACCAAACTCAGGTATGGTATTAGGTGCACTATAGAGAACCGGTCTTGCAAGTAAGACCACGCAGAGCAACAGAGGTTTGAATCCCGGATCCGCGCTTAGAAACCGAACTCAGGTACGGTATTAGGTGCGCTAAAGAGAACCGGTCTTGCAAGCAAGACCACGCAGAGCAACAGAGGTTTGAATCCAAGATCTGTGCTTAGAAACCGAACTCAGGTACGGTATTAGGTGCACTATAGAGAACCGGTCTTGCAAGTAAGACCACGCAGAGCAACAGAGGTTTGAATCCCGGATCCGTGCTTAGAAACTGAACTCAGGTACAGTATTAGGTTCGCTATAGAAAACCAATTAAATACATAAAAAATCAATGTTGGTGGTTTGGTCAATCTGCACATATTTGTTGTTCGCAAGACATGCCTTCCCTCACGTCTGAGATGGAGCCAGGATTTTATAAGTGTGGCCAGGAGCTAATGTAGTAGGGCCCACAGTAGTGAGAGCCTGAATGGGGCTTGTTCCACCTCTGGCAGAATGTGCTGGAGCGACAGAGCCTAGTGAGGCAGCGCAAACCAATCCACAGCGGCTCGGGGTGGGAGGGGGTTCTCCCTCTGAGAATGTTTTTTAAATACCAGGTTTAAATTATTCATTTTACAGTACACTTTCTATGATAAATGATGTAAAAAGCCACACAGTTTACAATCCTTTTGTCGGGTAAGACATGGAAAAGTCCATTAGATGCCAAGTCAGCAGCAATACACTGGAACATTGTCCAACACATTTCCATAATGCCTTTGCCCACCCACCATTTGCCAGTACTATGCACATGTAAAACCATTTTCATACTGATTATGCCCACACATGTCCATTCTGGTGCGCCAAAATATGCCAGTATCCCCATGTAAGAACATACTCCTGTTGGCTTTGCCTTACTGCCAGCAAAGTTACCCTTGGGTTAGGTGCGCTATACAAATAAATAAATAAATAAATAAATAAATAAAGCTGTGCCACCGTAAGAAAACATGTACTTCCTGGCTACAGACATTCTCCCTCCCCATATAAGAACACTGATCATGTTGTATATGCACACTAATGCCAGTAAAACATGTCATACCACAGTAAGAAAACATTGCCCTCATTTAACAAAACTTATCATGTTGCCTTTTACCTTACCATACTGAACCAAAAGGTCTTACTGTGTTACTGATCAACCTGTAGATTGTCAACATTCTTTAGTTATGACACCCACATTTTACAAAATCCTTATTAGTAAAATATAACATTTAATTTGTAATCAATAATGTGATGAATCATTCAAAACAACATTCATACACATACAACGTGGGTACAAAGTGTGAACTTGATCCTTCAAGAGATACAGGAAAAAAACACAAATACAGAGTCAAAAAAGTGGTCAGAATCTAACATGATCAGAACCTCTATAAAAAAAGAAACCTACACGTTTCGGTCCCTTAGGTTGGTATCAGAACTTCTTCAGGGGTATATTCACCCACTCTCCTATTTTGTTCTGTCAGTAAGAGAATAAGTATTTCTGCATCCTTTGAAATGTAAGTATATCAGGCCTAGTGTGAAGCTGAGACCCCCTGCACGGTTTAAGTAAATAATTTCCCAAGCATGCAAGTTTTCAATACTATTTAAATAGATGTTTTTCACAGAGTCAATAAATTGAAAAATTTGACAATGACAATTCTAGAATCGATCACACATCAACCTAAATTATGCTGCTCAATGGTGCCCAGCTCTGATCGCAGGTGGCTGTTTTTACTTGCATTAAAAATTGCAGCGGGTCGTGTTCACTTTCTGGCATATTTGAAAAGAAAGAAACTGTTCGTGGCCAGGAGATGGTCATCAGGCCATGTTGTTCTACCTAAAAATAATTCTCTGGTTGATAAATATGCCTGAAACGGGGTGTTGGTGCATTTCCTTACAAACATGCAGGCTGACAGCATGGCACTTAGTGGTTGTGTGTCTTTAGTATAAAGTGGCCACCAGAAAGTTTCCACTTTCTGCCTTGGATTCCTGTCTGGGTCCCAGTGAACTCAATGAGGGGTCACTTTCCCGGTGACGTGAAACCTGCACAGAGATAAAGAATAATCATGCATACAATGAGTTATGTTATGTCCTGTGTTCCCCTGCCTCGGTCCTGCATGAATGCCTGCTTGATAGAATGCCTGCTTGATAGAATGCCTGTGGGATTTTGTGGTGTGAATGCCCCTGGAGATTCTGTGTAAGTCAGTTGGAGAGAGCCTGCCCCAGAGTGAGGGGGCTGGTGGATGCTCTGCCTCTATGTGACTTACCTGTACCTGTTATCCTGAACCTGCACCGTACAGCCTAAGTAAAGGTCTTACCTACAGAGTGGCCCCACACTCATCTGTACAGAACGGATCTCATCAATCTACAAATCTTTTTCTACTCACGGTAGTGGTCATTTCATAAGCTGCGGGAACATGCAAGTAACATCTTGCGCCTGCGCTCTTTGGAGGCCAAGTGGGGGCACAAAACGGGATATACATTTCCCCTGTTCATTTCAAAAAATATAAATGCCACTAGATGATGTTTTTATGAATGAGTTATTTATAAGTGATCTGATAACATAATCTTAAGGGTGTGTAGATGTTGTGAGTAGAAAAAAGTATATATTTATTGTTGAATGGTCGATTTGATGCTTGGTGATATTTAAGTTAATGTATTGACTATATGTTGATGTATTTGTATATGCACTGTTGTAAAAGTTCAATAGAACTAAAAACAACAATACATAAATACATAATGCCACCTGCAAATGACACTCAGAAAATACATGCTCGCGCAAGTCGCGGAGAGAATGCACAATTTAAATTCCATGCCACCACACAGCCTCCAAATATTAGAATACTCCGGAGCATAAGGGCAAGGTGTAAAGAGCGTGTACCTTAATATTACGCTTTACTTTTACACTATAAGGGCATACTCTATGGAAACCAATGGAATCTCTCGGGTATTACTAGGCTTGGCCCATTCAGATGCCCCGTGTGGATTAAGCCTTTTTCTTGTTTTGGCACAAATGGGCATCTCATCCCTTGCGCCCAAAAAACATTTGAGAGTCTGGAGCCACAGCATTTAGACTTTGTGATCCTTCCGGAATGAAACATTGACCTTAAAAGACAGTGGACCCACCTGTCATTGTAAAATCCATCGTAACTGGACAACTCGTAAAAGAAGACGCGTGTAGCATCTTTTGTTTGTTGTTTAATGATCAGCAATTGTAAACTTGGGATCTCTGAATAGATGATGTCATTTCGTCGATGGCCGCGTGTACTTTAAACCCTCCCTTGTTATTTCTGTGGCATGACCAGCTCTGGACTATAAGTGTTATGATTTCGGAGAACAGGATAGAGTCGTGTCCTCCTTTCTGCATGACAGAGAGTTGAGACGCCATGAAAAGTTCGGCTGCTTGGAAACTTCATTTTTCGCATGCAGAACGGGATGGCTGGATTTGCATGTGATGTTTCTAATTAATGACTGTCATGCTCTGTCTAATTGATGCACATTAAAAGAAGCACACTCTGTCATCTGGCCAGATGCTGGGGGTATCCTCTACGGTATTTGGTCTATTTATATATACACAGATCCAGGGAGCGCAGCTGTGAGGTGAGCACTCAGGTCAGTGCTTGGTGTCACGATGCACAACCAGCAAAGCACGCAAGACCAGTGCCTCGCAAACATATAACCAGGCTCATTAGAAGCAAGGCAACTTCTTTTCTCCAAACTATGATTTACTCTTGGGAGTGTTGTCATTGAAACAAGATGTACCCCATGAGGTAAATGCAATCAATGTGGAGGTATGTAATGAAGTAGTCAATACGACTAGCAAGCAGGGGAGGCGCTATGGAGGCTGGGATTGGGAGGTGTTGCTGCCACAGAATTCGTCAAAGTCGATTTCATCGAATTTATTTGAATGAATTTTGAGACAAATATATGGGGTGTGTGGGATTGGGTGGATAAATAATGCAGTGGGCTTATGGGAGCGGGCGGGCTGCGGGGATCCCCGGCATATAATTGCAGCAAAATCAACCACAAAGAAAAATGGATGAAATCGAATTCTGGTTTTACAACTGTACTTTCAAGATCGTGACACTTTATGCGCCCTCACCATTCTAATTACTCCCCCATGGCCCTTCTCAAGGGACATGCCAAAGACGATAGCCACCCCCACCCACACACACAGGTGTTCCTGCAGAAATATCATGTTCGTTGTGCTTAAATGCAGAGACAACAGCTGGACACTGCGGGTGCAAGGCTATGTGGTGGTTGGGAATGGGGTTCATGTTCCAAGCAGGTCATTAAAATAGAGAAACGAAACAGAGAATTACTCAAATCAAAGAGGATTTTAATGTGACGAATGTTGGGATTAATCTCATTTTTTCTGTCGGAGCTGTGGGGTGATGGAGTAAGGAGGGTAACAACATTGTATCATTTTGGCTACAGACTTTTATTCAAATATAGGAAAGGACCTGTCTCCCCCCATTTCTAGAGGGGATTTCCCTACCTCAACACAGAATAACTCGGGTGCTCATCAGGATGGAAGTCAAAAGAAACCAATATACCGTCCTCTGTCCCAACCAACTACTCTATCCAAACCAATAACAAATAAACCAAGAAGAAAAGGGTTCAATGAACTTTGTAACCAAGTCACCAGAAGAGTGACTCCCTTTTCCCGGTGAAAAAATCCAATCTTAGGTTGACTTATCAACAGTTTCTTGGAATTGGGTTTGACTTACCAAACATGCCTAGACCAGGAGAATGGACTTCATTAGAGGTTGCTATTAAGCCACCTGTAGTACCGGCAGCGTACCGGCAACCTCGGCTTACTATTTCTGCCACTCGATATCCATGTATTACTGGGAGATTACGTGAAGTGGAGGAAAGGTAAGCTCCCATTCCCATGGAGTCCCACAGTATTCGATGGGAATGGGAACTACTGAAGCACCGGCACCGTTATTAACGGTGCCGGTGATTCAGTGAATAATCTGATGTTAGGGGCCTGAAATACTGGCAGGTCAGGCTTGCCGGTAGTTCACTGCCAATAAAAGCAGACTCAGAGTATGCCGGTCCAGAAAAGGTGCCTGTAACATTTGGCTCTGGAGACTGTTCCTTGATGGTCATTTGAACATGTCTTTAGAAGTCTCTTTACTTCATCCAAAGTGTTTGTGAACAACAGAGTTAAGACTTTACCAACTCTTCTTCTTATTGCAGGAGCTTTGTCAGGACTTTTTATATCTTGACTATTTGGGAGAGTACTCCTTGGCAGCTCTTGGTCCTTTTGGTATCTTTCACATATGTTGGGGTTCACTCCCCAAGCACTCTTGAGATTCATGGTTTCTCGTGTCACCACTGTAATGAGGGCGATCACTCCAGAGGAAAACTCGACTCTTGGTCCTCTGTTGATGCGATTGAGCATGCATTGGGAAAGCGGTAGTGGTTGCCGTACAGTGTGTTTCAGCACATATTTCCACATCCTGTGATGGGATTTATGCATGCAGAGATGTGTTTTCAGCAGCGTCGAATGCAGTCTCCTGAATCAGTATTTCCTGTTCCTGTTCCCTATTACCACTTGCATGGCAGTAAAGCAGCAATCACCAGGTGTGCCTCTGATGACCATATGCAATAATCGGTAAATATTACATGTGAACATATCCTATGTGTTACTGCCAAAATTGGGCGCTATTTGTTCCTTTTATTTGTTCATGTATGTGCTTTGGCAGTGGCAGGGGGGGTATGCCCACACAGTTGTCTCATAGGCACACCCAAAAGCCATTTTGCTTTTTTAATGTTTATTTTTGATTTTATTTGGATCGGCCTCAAAACGCAGGCTGATATCCTGGGATGAATCTAAAACGTAGAGTGCTTGGGGGACCCTTCCGCTTTGACATGGTGGTTTGGGGTACTTCCAAGTCTCAGGTCTTCCTTCTATGTCTGTTGTGGCAGGGTCATACATTCGGGTTCCCATCCAGGTACCTCTTCCTGTCCTTGATATCCCCTTTTGCAGTTCATTACAGAATGGCCCGGTGCAACTCTGGCTTATAGGAGCTGGTTAATTTGCTTCTAAAAGTGAAAGCCTCAAGCTTTGCTTTTCAACTTGGAGCTTTGCAGAAGTTTCCTTTAGGGCAGTGGTCTTGCATCGTTTTCATTCCACCAGACTGGCTTCTGTTTGCCCAAGATGAGCCACTTCGTTAGGTGCTCTTAAGTAGCATTGCTTTTTCTGTGATTTACATGATTTGTGTCCTTTCCAATTGTACAGGCATGCAACATGTGTGTGTTGTCTGGCGCCTCCTTCTAGCAACACCATTTGCAACTGCTTGATTAGCGTGCTCATGATTTCTTCAGTTGTAGTGTTCTATGCTTGCAATGCTTGCGTCCGTAAGGCAGAGAGTTGGTTGTTTCGTTGTTGGTCAGCCACCTCGTTATATAAGGATTCTTCGTGTATCCTAATTATGAATCAATTCCTTTCCTGTATAAAGTAATGGTGCTAAGATAGCTCAGCAGGTTAAGTGCTCGCTGATGAGATTTGTGTGTGATTGGCAGCGGGCAGATTTGAATCCAAGCAAAGGGCACCTCATCCTTGCAATGTTGTTAAATAAGTACCAACTTTGGTTGGGTAGTAATCATTTTATACAAAAATGTTCTTTGTAAAGTGCTTTGGTGAAAGCGCTATATAAGCAACACATTTTAGTTATTAAAGAATATTTTTCTACAGTAAATTGAAAAATGATATTATGGATTTCTCTTAAAGAATTGAGTATCTTCTGACTGTTGTACATTTTCATCATCGTACATGTTTCATCTTCCTTTATATGTTTCACATTTTTATGCCTGCTCCAAACCAAATATGTGTATTCTGTTTCACTTAAATGTTTTAAAAATGATAATGATAATGATGTGTTATTGATATAGCGCCTTAATCCAAAGTGCATATGAAATAAATAAATGATTGCATATATGAGAACATTCTCTGGATGTCTGAGATCTTCATTCTCTCGAGCTGGTTTAATTAGGGCTCACTGGCTCATGGGCCGTAGAGCTCTGTTCTTCACAAAGAATATTTTTTCCTTATTCCTTGATAATTGAAATGCTGAAATGATATCGGTAGAAATGGTCGAATTTAAAATAAGGAATGGAGAAATGACCAAACGTTTTACTGATTTTATTCGAAATTTGGAGACCTTTTCGTAAAATATAGGGGTAAGGGTAATAGTTATGGTACAGGAGTGGGGAGTGGGGGGGGTGTGGGGGGGTAGAGTGTCTCCCCCCACTTTATTTAAAAAAAAACAAATCTGTCATTTCTCCATTCGATCATTTCATTGTAATCCATTGAAATTGTGCAGGTTCTCCCATCCGAGTAAAGCAGGCTGTTCATTGTCAGAATTGTTAAATCCTGCTCTTCTTCATGAGCCTTTCTTATCCGCTGACAAGGTTTCTTCAGTAGAGCAGAAGAATCATCAGTGCGCAGTGCTTGTTCACGTTGCTATCATAAGGTAAGTGTTGCTTTTTGCCTTTGATTGTCCGGTAAACTTTTTTTCATTTCATATTTCATTGAAATCCCTCCATTCTCTGGATGGACTGTTTGTTATAAGATTGATTGGTTGGTTAGTTGACTTGGGTTCAGGAATACAAAGGCAAGTGCTACATATTCTTGAACGGATCTCTGGCAAAGATGAATCAATATTTCAGCTAAAATGGCCGTGCGTGGCACATCTTTATCACCTCACCAACGTTGTTGGTTCATGCTTCTGGCCTCATAAAAGAAGTCACAATTTGGCCTTGAACGCTTCATGCTGTAACTTTATCTGTAACAAATTGTGCTTCTTATGTCTATGATTTTTGTAGGAATTCCATGGAGTGCTCCAAGTACAGACCCACGAGTTCTTGCTTTTGAATTGGTATGCAGCGTCCGGCAACTGGTCAAGTTGAAGAACTAGCATAGGAAACTGCAACCATGCCACATTTTCCTTTGGAGGCATGAGTTTTGAATTCCATTTCTAGATATTTAGGGATTCCTTTATCTTCTCTTCACCCCCCTTGCCGGGTTGGTGAAGTTGCAAATCGTACATGCGTTTTCTCTTTGGCTTGTTGGCCTCTAAAATGCTGTCGTAATGTGGATCCTGGATTGGTAAGGGTGTATCTATATCCCGCCATATTCAGTTGACCTTTTGGCAGTTTACTTGATTGGTCTTTGTTACTGTGTTATCCTCCATTCTGACGGTGTGACTAGATGGCTATTAGCTTCCCGGCTGGTACATACGCTAGTCTGTGGCTGTTTCTGCCTCTTCATACCAACTGGACAAAGATTGGGTTTTCATTGCAGTTGTCTGAGTCTTCATGTCACCTCTGTGGTTTGTGGTTTGCGTGATTTCAGCTCGGGGAGTTGTTTTAGTCCATGACCTCTTCAGCTTCTCCATAGATTTATGTATCTCTTGACTGATTTGGGTAGATTGTTTTTCCCCCTTACAAGGGAAAATTACTTTCTCATAATGCCTCTCAGGAAACATTTCTCTTAGAAAATATCTCTTTGGAAAAACTTGATCCTCAAAAACATTGCTCTTCACGAATTCATAAACAGCATTTTAAGATTAAGGGAAAGTTAGTGAGTACGGAAGCGAGAAAGCATCATACAGCGACAACAATGTAAGCAAAAAAGTAGATGTACGAAATTAACAGAGATTGACAACACCAATAACCTTGGCTTTTAATAGGAAAATGTGTTTGTTCATGGGTGAATACAAGTATAAAAGGATGTATGAGTGTGATTGGGTGGAGGATGAATGATTGATAGCCTAATGGGGATGGATATGATCAAGTGGATGCACAGTGTGCCAGTGGGGGGATAGGAAGATTACAACACAGAAGAATTGGTCAAATTTGATTTCGTCCCATTTTGCTTAATGAATTTGGCTGCCGAGATATGTTTGGGGGGCGGGTAATCCTGATAATATGTATAGGGGGTGGTTGGGGTGGGGCTGTGGGGTTCTCCTCCCACATATATTTGCGAGCCAAATCGAATTAGAGAGAAAAATATAGATAAAATCGTATTCTTTTCGATGCAATCACATAGAACCCCTGGGAGGATGGGCGTCAAGATGAATGTGCATGATTGGTGGATGTGATTGTGTGGACTGATGAATGGATCAAAAAGCATGGAAATTATGTGGATTTGAAGTGAGTGTTTGGATATTTGAGTGTGATTGCATATATGGATGAGTGTGGTTGGATGGGTGGTGTGATTGATTCGATGAAGGGTGTGCTAAGATGGATGGTTGTATGGGTGCAAATGGATGCATGGCCATCTGCGATGGATTAGTGGATGAGTGTGAGTGTTTAGCGGGATGGAGGTGGATGTGGATCTGTGGAAGCTTGAAGGAGAATGGATGCATGTATGCAATTGGATAGATGGATGGTTTTTGTTAGGTGGGTAGGTTATTTCATGGACGGGTGCTATTGAATCAGTGTAGCATCTCTTAAATACAAGAGGGAAATAGTTTCAGTTTCCTGCAAATCACAGTATCAATTGCCACATAAGCAATTGCTAGCTCATATCTGAAGATGTAATAGGTATTAGATTCAATCTTTCAGAATTTGGTGAATGGCTGACATTTGGACTCTTCCCATGAAATCAACAATTCACTAGTCTAATAGGTCTTTTAAAATGAACATAATGACCAGCCATTCCCAGTGAGTATTCTCAAGATGCCAGGGGGGACTATGTGAAAGCACCACTGGGGGAAGGAAGGCATGTTCTCTAAATTACCCACTTTAGAAACAGGTCACTAGTGATCCAATCCCAGTTTACCTCCTCCCCCACAATGTGTTACCCTGGGCTTTAGTTCCTATATGTGATAACATCAAAGGCACTTTGAAAGAGCCTGGCATCAGCATCTATAACTTTATAAAAATGTATGAATGTGCATTCATTTGTGCTCCCCTTCCAGATATGATATCTCTTTCACGAAAGAATACACAGGCCGCAATGCAACCGGGTGCCAGCATTTAAGGAGGCCAGAATAAAATGCATGACCCCCAAAACAATTTGGCGAGTGTAATAAAAAATAAGATTCATTAAAAATTAATTGCATTTGTTTTCAGTATCACAAACTGTAAAACTGGTGCTGAGGCAATGCCTGCCTGCAACTGATCAGAGCTGAAAACCCTTCAGTCTCTTTGTAGCCATTAGCAGAATTAAAGTTATAATTTTCTCCTCAAATGTTCAATAGGACATTGCAATTGTGAATTTGGAGGACAGAAATATCTTGTGTTATGACTATGTTCGAAATAAAATGTCCTCTTTCAAAGTGACAGGACACAGGGACCTCAAGGCTATAGAGAACTGCGGGAGTCATTCGGGGGGAATACAATTCTACTACTTAGTGGCAGCACATAGACACATCGGTGAGTTTAACAGATGTTAACATAATGCCTATATATTTTTATTGCAATCTCAAAAAGAAGACATCGTTTATCGAAAGAGAGGAGCTGCTGTCTACAGTGTCACAGATAAACGAGAACTTTGGCATTTCCAGCATGGCAGCCACAATGACACAACCTGAAAAAAGGGGAAACATTCTCATGTGTTAGGATTGATGATTGTGCACGTTTATTGGGGTCCATGTCATTTCATCGACAGTAATTACTGTGTGGTATTTTACTACAATATAATTACTTTGAAATTTTACTTCGAAATTGTATTGTTTTTGTTTTGGAGCCCCCACCCATGACCGCTCTTTCCCCTTAATTACTACCCCTCCCCGAAAACCCTCTTTTCCCGCTTTTTATCCCTTAACCCTTAAATACCAATATTTGTTTCATTAATGTACCTACTTAGTACAAGTCTGCAACAAAGTGGGACACTCCGTGACCCCAAGTAATGTTCGGTGACAATGACCGTGCCGATCTTGCAGGGGTGATAGAGGTACAAGACCCCACCTCTAGATTGTGAATAACATGGAACACACCCTCCTGCATACAAATGCACCACACTTGATGTTCAGTGATTCAAGAACTGCTGTTTATTGGCACTTTCAGTTTTAGAAATTACTCTTGTATTGCCCTCTAACGGTGACACGTGTTTCGGCAAATAGTAAATGCCTTTTTCAAACCAGGGCTGTATACGACATTTAGAATCAAACACAAATAGAACACCAAAAACATGATGTAACATCAATTAGACAATGGAAATTATGAAATAAATTAAATTAAATTATGTGTGTGTATGCGAGACAGAGAAAAGAAGGCATGGGTGATAGGGAAGGATATTGAGGTAACACAAAGCAAAAATCATGACATCACAAATGAAAAAAGAAAAAGAAAACATTGTTTAGTTAGAGATCTATGTACATGAGAGCCAATTGGGCAAAACATATATGAATAGAATGCTTCGTTAGGCTTGAATAAACATGAACTCTATTAAGTTGGCTACACAAAGAAGTACAGCCTTTACCTCCTACCCAGAAGGTCGATGCATTCTGCCAGACTGTGTTTAAAATCATATTGGCAGGTGTAGTCAATTTCGTTATATCAGGCACCAAGGTGAGCAAGCATAATTTCCATTTTAAGCATTAACATAGCTTAAAAACCATGAAAATAGTATAATCACTTACCTGATTTCTGTGATACATAAACATATGTTGTGCGGTCTGTTTTCATAGTAATAACCGGGTTAAACCCCTAAACAAAACATAACTCCATTAACTATCATGGCTTTGTAACAATCTGCAATACCAGGTTGCCTTGCTAACTGTTAGCTAACGGTCACATATGGCACACTCTTAACTTATGGAATTGGACGTTTAACTGTATGCTACCCGCTCTTTCTGAGCGCGTATTGGTAAGCAAGCTAAAAAAGTATATTTGTATGACAGCGATAACTGTAAATGCGGCTTAGGTTCATAAAACGTCTCTGAGTTTACGTTTGCTCTTGCGAAGGGACCAATTGAATACGTAAGTGTACCGCTTTAGCATTGGATCAAGAAACCCATTACAGTTTCAAGAAATATCAACTTCCATTAAAACATTATATATGTCCAACGGACAAAGAAACCCATTTATGTTTCAATGCACCCCTAAAAGTATTGTGTATGATCAAAGAGTGCACCTAATTCACAGCACTCGGAGAATGTCAGCGTTCACCCATATATTATTTCTTCGGATTAACCCACATTCCCAGTTAAACAAATATTAAACAAATATACAGTGCTCATCCATCAAGGCACGTACCGACACTGAGTAGCTCCTCTGCTACAGCTGCTAGGATGAGTCTATGGCCGATTGCGGCCATTAAATGTACATGTTGTCGGAAATTGAGATGGCAACAGGCTTGTCCTACCTGTGTTGCCATGACCCGGGCAGTCCTATTTTGGGTCAAACGCAGTATTATTAGTGTGTAAAGTGTTACTAAGCCCAAACTATATTGCAGTTACCATGCTGCTGCATGAATTGATAAACCATCTAAAAAACGTCATATTTCAATTACATTTTAACCCAATGAGAAATATTAAATCGCAAATCGAACCTATGTTTACATATTTGTGTTGCAAATCTGGGTTGGACACCTGTGTGCAAGGTTGGGGATATATGGATTGATATTATGTGACTTGCAAATGCATTAGTATTACGTATATAGATTAACCCTATGTTTTGCTTGAGCATCGAAGTCGCGAATCAGCGTATATAGCTGCATGTAATGGTGTAACCGGCCTGGATGAACTGCTACAACTGTGTACCAAACGATAATAATGTTGAAACATGGCACCTTACTATATGCATCAAAAACATGTTATCAAAAAAATACACTTTCGGGTTCATGCTGACACATTGATCAATGACAAAAATTATGACATATTTACAAAAAGCAGCACATTTCACTATCCGTGTTGAGGCCCAATTTGAGGGTTCGAAAATGGCAGATTAACCGAGCTTCTGTCTGCCGTAATTTAACTTCAAGATTGTTGCCTCTTCTGTCGAGACTAACATGCTGTAGACCAATGAATCTGATGTCTTTTTTTCCTCTAATTGGTGCTCCTGCTGCCAATGTGCGGCCAACGGCAACGTCGAATTCTGACTGCCAATCCCTGACAAATGTTCATGAATGCGTGCCCGAAGTTGACGAATGGTACTGCCAATATAAATGTTCTTACAAATACAGACTATAGCATAAACCACATGTTTCATTCTGCAGTTAATGTTCTGCCTGATAGTTCTGTGGTTGCCAAAAATGTCCCGAAAGTCAGTTGATTTGTCATGTGCATATTGACACATGGAACAGGTGGCACATTTCCTAAATCCAAAGTTATCTTGTGTGAGCCAATTAGTGGATTGCCTCTCGGTTACCTGTTATTTGATAAGGTTTGTAGGACACAGACTATCCCAGTATCATGGTAGCGATCAATCCTACTTCCTGTATATAAGAAAAATGAGCGAATGTTTCCGGAGAATTACAGATTGCTGTCACTCTTAGATGTGACAGGAAAGTTGCTCTCAAACTTTGTGTTGAGCGCCCGCCAAGACTGGGTGAAGAATCCCAGATACTGCAATTTATGCAGACAGGATTTCGTCCTGGTAGTAGTACAATTCACAACCTTAAGGTGTTGAACTCCTTGATAAGAGGGACACAAGAGGCAGGCAGTCAGACACTGTACGTGACCTTTGTGGACTTCAGATCAGCATTTAATAGTGTTAACCAATTTAAAATTAAGGGGTAAGCTGCTGACCTGGGCTGTCCATCATGGATTGTTAATATATTGAAAGGACTCCACTTAAACACACATGCTCATGTTCGATTGACAGAAGATGGGGTACTTACAACACCAGTTAAGATCATTAAGGAGGTCAAGCAGGACTGTACACTAGCACCACTATTGTATAACTTATATATGGCTGATCTCCGGACCAGATTGTTACCAATCGTTGGATGCTGCCCGAAGAGGCGGGCGACCAATACCATGTGTACTCTATGCGGACAATCTTGTTATTTTAAATTACACATATGGTGGAGCCAGAGCCATGTTCAGTGTTTTAAGTGACTATGCATCTGAAAATGAGCTCAAAGTTAACATGGGGAAAACAAAAATATTGGTCGTTTCTGCTAAAAGAGTGAAGAGCCCTAGTTTTATAACTACCTTGGGCAAGGTGGACTACGTGAGTCATACCCTTATCTGGGATTGGACATGTCTTGTAGGAAAACCTATAAAAATATTGTTGAAGC
The DNA here is from genome assembly GCF_040938575.1 of Ambystoma mexicanum. Classification (NCBI taxonomy): domain Eukaryota; kingdom Metazoa; phylum Chordata; class Amphibia; order Caudata; family Ambystomatidae; genus Ambystoma; species Ambystoma mexicanum. The sequence goes on along the minus strand of NC_090930.1, from coordinate 1,101,055,030 downwards.
GAAGAGAATAAAGGCCATACACATGGCATTCTTGATCACCAACTTTGCGAGACAAACGGCTGGGTTTTCATTGGAGAGGATTGTAATATTGTATAAACAATGTACCATGATACTGTATGGACTGGAGGCACTGGCTATGAGGAATCTGACATGGCTAGACTCAATAGAAGGTTTGTTCTGGTAACAGATATTGAGGCTGAGCGTGTCTACTACAATGCAATACATTCAACTTGAGTTAGGCTTGGTCTCGCTAAGAGGCGAGTTGCTAATTAGGCGAGGTTTGCTAAATTTGTAAACCCACTCCAACCCAAAATGTCAGTTGCTGACACTACTAGGTTACAGTGGCAACTTGGGTGGAGGGATTAATGTGGACGGGTTTGAGACACTAGTAGCTGAATCATACAGGAATATTGGATGGAGCCCCGATTATACAAGGGGCACAAAATATGAAACCCTAAAATGTATCTTTAAAGCTAAAGCAAAGGAGTGGGATTGGGTCAATAACTATAATCACCTGGAGACATTACGTAGTTATGTTTACGTCTCAGGAGTGACGCATAGTTATCTCCAACCCCAGAGATAGGCAAGGCAGTGCCCGAACTCTGCAATGTTGTGTTTTAGACTGAGGCTGCGCATTAATCAATTGCAGGTACTAGCAAATATTGGAGCACAATTAGGTATTCATTTCAAGGAAAGATGCTGCCGTGTGTGTAACAATTTTGATAAATTGGAAACTACTAAATATTTAATGACAGAATGTGTAGCCTTGGTAGTAGAATACATGACAATCTTAGGGGGACGGGTCCATTCCTATGAGTCAATAATGGATGATGCTTTCTGGACTTATTGCTTGAACACAGACAACCTAGGTGTACACATTGCCCTGTATAACTTGTGGGGTGCTGTTAAGAAGCATCTGCCTGATGTCAGGTGGGGGAGAGGGACCCAATTGAGTGCATGAAAGGTTCTACCATGCCTATAATGTAAGATATATCAGGTACCTAACGGGAATTTCTAGATATTTAGGTATAACAGGTTTTTATGTACTGACGTTAAATTTTCACTTATCAAAAGGGAAATAATGATGTCCCCATGTGTATTGTGTTTTAAGCATACAGAAGCATAATCCTGCATCACCAAGTAATGGCCCAAGGAGCTTTCTGATAGGACCAGCATGAGAGACCCTGTGTTTCAGCAGAGATAAACACCATGTGACAGAAAGCTGTGGACCTCCTAATTTGTGAAAGTATACACTGTAGAGGCTGTCTAATGTCATGGGAAATGTATTGGGACACATACTTTGCAGAAAGAAATAGAGTACTGGATTATTGAGCAGTGGCCCTCATTACGACCCTGGCGGAAAGTAACTGACCTGACCGCCATAGCGTAAATAGCGTTTCCGCCATTGCACGACGGAGTAAAGTGCGGCTAATTCTGACCCATCGGGCACGAGCACTACGCCATGGCGGAAGTGCAAAGTCCGCGATGGTGGAAATTTCCCCAAAATGCCCCTCACCGCCGTCGTACGGCGCCCTAGGTGCAATTCCGCCACCCATCATAGCGGTCACCGTAATGAGCGGTAATCGCAAAATACGGTGACCGTAAATATACGGAAACGGAAGTAAAAACATGGTCCCGGAACGGGAAACAGCACGCCGTACACCTATAAAATCAGAATCCCAACACAAGCATCAAAAATCCTACCCTGAGACACATCCCAACCTGTTAGCCACCCTAGTGAAAACAATAAAAATGGGAAAAGTTGCGAAAAAAGCGTGCGACCGCAAGCGGCAGGTCCACTTCTCCCATGAGGAACTCACCGTGCTCACAGAGACCTTCCAGGAGAATGCTGCCGTCGTCCTCTCGACGCAAATGACCAGGACGGCACTTGCGAACAAGAAGGCCATATGGGCCCTGGTGGCACAGCGGGTAAGTGCGGTGGGGACCGCAACCCACAGCAATGCAGAAAGCGATGGGACGACTTGCGGATACGCGTACGGAGCATACTATCTGCCAACCGTAACATTGCCACAGCTACCGGGGGAGGATCGGAATCACCCATCAAGTTGACCCCCTGGGAAGAAATCTGTGCCTCCACCATTGGAATGGAGAGTATAGAGGGAGTCGGAGGGATGGAGAAAGTAGTGCAGACATCCGAAGAATCAGGTAGGTGGGCCAAATAAAACAATGCTAAATCCACAATGTCCAATCATGTGAAGTACCATGAGTCCACATAGTGCAACAGAAACACATGTCCAGGAGAACGTCCACATACATTGGCCTGATAGCGCACTTTAAAACTCACATTAAATACATAAATAATTAAAAATCCTAAAAACACCCTCTACACGTGCAGCATGCACACCCTAACTGCAGGCTGCAAAACAACTGCATCCTCAATCCACACAAAAATGAAACCACCTCCAAGGCCCTGACCCAAATCACCCTCAGGTACCACCCCAATGCATGTGATACATTGCCATTCCAATTTCCACAGACCCATAAATAACGCTCGCCCTCCTTTACTCCACCACAGGGTCCGATTCAAACGACGAGCTTCAGGACACCCCTACCAGCACACCTGCAAAGAGGGCCAAGACCAACGGCCAAAGACCCTCCACCTCAGCTGCACGGATCAAGACACGGCAGCAGCACAAATCAAGTGGCAGCACACAGGAGGGGACTCCAAAAGGCACCCCAGCAGCCAGCATGCCCACAACAGCAGCACCACAGGTCCCCCCAATTGATGCCACGGAAGGCACTGCTTCTGGTGGCAGCAGCACCATAGGTGACACTGCATTAATGGCAGCATGCTCCGACACAGAAAACGGTGCTGTCGATGTAGGATCCATCCATGACCTGTCTCAATCCCCCTGTTTGTTTCATCCTGTACACCATGAGGATACCACGCAGGGGCACCCACAAGACGACGACTGGCCATCCCCCACAAGCCCTGTGGCAAGGCAACATGAGGTGATCAGACCCTCTGTGACACCACCGCAAATGGCCATGGCCCAGCAGAGGCAACAGTCCCTCGACCAGGTGATCGTGCAACAGCAGCAACTGGCCACGCTCCTCAAGGAGCATGCTGATGAATGTGGGGGTACTAAGGCAGCCATAGAAACATCAACTGAGACACTTAGGTCAGAAATGGAGAGAAGCACAGAGACACTAAGGGCACAAATGGAGAGAAGCAAAGAGACACTAAGGGCACAAATGGAGAGAAGCACCGAGAGCCTGAGGGTACAAATGGAGAGAAGCACCGAGAGCCTGAGGGGGGAACTGCATGCGACGTCCAAAGACGTATGTGCTGAACTTGCCGCTGTGCGCCGTGTGCTCACTGAGCTCTCACAAACCCTTAGGGACATGCATGGACGTGAGCAGGCAGAGACATCATCCGTTGCAAGTTCCGTCCAGGGCAGCCCCCAAAGTAGATCTGGGAGGAACCTGCGCTCCACAGGCAGGGGTGCCCCTGATACCCGGAGAGGGGGCTTGCAATAGCGTCTGCCCACTGACAATGAGCATCTTTGGACACTGGTGTTCGGGGGGGAGGTAGGAGGGTGGAGGGGGTGTGTTGGGCTTTCTTGGGTGGCAGGTCGATGGGGTGTGTAACATAATTTCACATATGCTATAAACATTTCACAATCATCCAATGAGATGTGTGGACATTGATCTTTGTGTACGAGGCCTTTATAGGCGTACAGTCCATATTGTGCATGTTCCAGACACACACAGTGCCACAAGTCCCGTGTCCATGTATCAGCCACCAGGCGTGAGTGCTAGAAGCATGAATCTATGAGAATCTGACGAATTTCACGGCCCTCCTGTGCCTCGCGGACTCCTTGAGGTGCTGCCACATCCCCACCCTCATCATGACCATCTTCAGGTGCTTGCAGTTCTGCGTCAGGGGGCATGGGCACATTTCTACGTACGCACATGTTGTGTAGCATGACACATGCCATGACCATCTTTGCAACCTTCTCATGGCGGTACAGGAGTGCCTCGCCAGACCTGCTGAGGCAGCGGAAACGAGTCTTCAGTAGGCCGAATGCCTGTTCTATGACTACACGGGTACGTGAGTGGGCATGGTTGTAGTCCTCCTCATGCTGGTTCTGTGGGTTCCGGAGTGGTGTAAGGAGCCATCTCTTCAGTGGATACCCGGCATCACCTGTATGTGGACAATAAAGGATGTTTGTGGAATGACATAGCTACGTACGCATCCCCCCCCCTTCCTGCCAGGTCATTGCCGCATCACATACCCCACATTATCATGCATGAAATGAGACTCACCGAGTAGCCAGGATCTGTTCCCTGCGTGTCGCTCCATGTAGCGTGGTATTGTAGAGTTCCTCAAGACCATAGAATCATGGGTTGATCCAGGAAATCGGGCACAACAATGTGTAATGATCCTGTTGGAGTCACACACCATTTGTACATTAAGAGAATGATATTGTTTTCGGTTGCGGTACTGGGCCTCCATGGCATGTGGCACAACCAATTCCACATGGGTGCAGTCGATGGCACCAATGCAACCCGGTATGCCGGCAAGTGCATGGAATCCCACTTTTGTGTTCGTAATTTCCTGCTCCGAGCGTGGTAGAGAGATGTAGTCGTCTGCGTGCTTCAGGAGGGCATCGAGCACTTGCGATAGTGTCCGTGACAACAGTGGCTGTGAAATGCCATGCAACTGTCCGACTGTGTGCTGGTAGGTGCCTGTGGCCAGGAAGTGTAGTACAGACACCACCTTCAGTAGGGGTGGGATGGCGGTTGGGCTATCTATCATGCTGGCAAGGTCAGCGTGTGTCATGTCCACAATGGCGGTTATGGTGTCCCGGTCCAAACGGTAGAGGGTGTGGATCTGCTCAGCAGTGAGGTTGAACGGATGAGCTCGGAGGCGTGGGATTGCGGGCTGCCTGCGTGGTGGTAGTGGCTGTGCTGGTGGGCCTTGCTGGCCCTGCCTTGCCCTCCTCCTCCTCCTCCGTCTCCTCTGTGCGGCCGGTTGTGTAGTAGTTGGTATTCGTCTTCTTCTTGAAGTTGTAGTACTTGCAGTGCTATCAGGTCCCCCAGGGCCAACATCGCTAGTCCTGCCGGTAGCATTTTGGAGTGGGTGTGGTTGTGGGAGGGGGTTGGGTGTGCAATTTATGTGTTTTCAGGCTGTATAGCCTCCACCTGTGGTGATTCATTCCACCTGTGCAAGCTGCAATCCCCTTTGGGCGAGCACGTCCCGCACACAACGCTGCAATTCGACGCATGGCATCTTGCTATTACAATCATGCATTTAATCCCGATGGCAGTGGAATATTGGTTCATATGTTCATTCTGCTATGGTCCCATTGTTTCACATACTATCTTTACAGTCGCGAACAAACTTGTGAAGGGTCAGTGGAATGTAGTACTCGATTAACGCTGGACCCTCATGCAGCACTGTACCGAGGTTCACCGACGGGCGGGGCGTCCCATTTGCGAGTGAAGCCAGTTGCCATTTTCACACACTGCCGCACTACATGGATGAATTTGTGATTTCAAGCGGTCACAGATGCCTTTTCGACGTGATGTTGCAAATGTGGAATTCGAAGGACAGCGCTTTCGGTTTTCAGCTAGCGGCGAGGAGACGCCCACAGGTCTGACTGCAGATATTAAGTTCTATTGTTTAATGTCCTTGGGACAGGGGCCATGGCGAGAATGCAATGATTGATATGAATAGTATGGGATGCGCAATAGCGTAGTGGACGATAAGGCAGGACGTTCCCAAATACATGTTACTTCACAACACTAGAATTCCGGGCTGGAGCACAGTGGATTTTGCAGACTGCATTACGCACAGACTCAATGGAAATTTCACATGTTATGTGAGTAAATAATCAGGCGTTTTCATACCGGGATGAGGGTATGATGTATGGATGCATGGACAGATGATTTAATTGAGAGTTTACCATGTACATGGCTTTTTGGAATCTATCCACTTCCCCTGCGCTATGTGATGCAGAGCTGCCATAGTGGGACCATCGTCTATCTCCCCTTGTTGAACCCTCCCTGTCTCGACGCGCCTTCAAACACTTGTGTCTATGCACGTTACTAATCCCATCTAATGGATTCTGTTTTAACAGACGCATGCACACAAAGACTCGTTTGTAATAGTGTATTCACCTCGATTTATATAGTTATGATTCGCAAGTGATTTTTGGGTGGGAATAATTCTTTTGAGTGGGCTAACATGCATATGGCTGTAGATTTAGTGTGATCATTGAAGTGAGTAATTCAAATTAAGTTCTGATGCCCATACCATTCTTTTTCATTTCATTTGGGTGACAGGTATCTCCTCCCCTTTTGCCGCTGCCATCTGTATGCCACTCCTGCAGATGGCTTTTACTCCCGACACCTGCTGCTTCGTGTTAATCAGTGGAGCACCATTACGATCTTATGGGACGATCGCCAATGGGCCACATGCCCTTACGCAGTACTAGTGGCTAGGAGCAACATATCGACCTTTCAGCTGGACTAGTGCCTACCTAATGGGACGGCCCTGCGGTTCTAGGCGCTTCCATGTTGCCTTTTTGAACGTGTATGTAGCCCCTGTGTACCATGAAGGAACAGGGCGTCACAAAAGCAGAAGCTGGTCATTTATTGCGGATGCAGCCCACAATAATGAAATGTATTTTGGAGTTCATGACCTAATGGCTGTATGGGCTTGGTGATTTTGTAGTGCATTAAATTTCTATTATGATATTAACCGTGTAGCGTTATTCTTTGCAAGTAATGTAGCATATTCCTATTTGTGGAGCGATGTATTGCGAGTAGATCTGCATTGGGTTCCGGCTTCTGGTTATAGTTGCGTGGTACTGTACTTGGCGCGTTTGCCTACGAAGCCCAGTGAGGTCAGGGATAGGGGCTGCCATTATGACTGTTTTTATGATGTCATGCTCAGGGGCGGGGGATTAGCTTTTGTGTAACAGATGCCGGTCAGCCAGGTGGATTGGTGGAATGATGTGATTATCAGAATATGGCTGGTCACAGGTGCCTGTGTTTGCGTGCGTTTCTTGGAGGGAGACTGAGGTCATGTCCATTGGAATAGCTTCTGTATTCGTGCCATCTGTGCCCTGCAGCTCCCATTGGCCCCTCTTGAGATGAGCCTGGCTGCTCAGTCGCTCTGCCAACTTGTGTGGTACATGCTTGTGCTGATGGTTGGTTTGTTTACTGACAAGGGTACAGGGCTGGTGCAGTCTCCCTCAGGATACTGCTTTGAATGTTGCCTTACACTGGTGTCAAGCGATGGGGGCCTGTTGTTGTTTTGTCTCATATTTCAGTTCATATTGCTGTACTGGTGACATGGCAAATATGGATGGCCACTCACAAGGCACTTGGAGCCCCTACATTCATTTGTTCGTTGGCATGCATGGGTGACTTGTACATTTCACTGGTTGCATTGTGTGACTTCATTGCACCTACGAGGAGTTGTGCAATGTGGCCAGGGAGTGGTGTACAGGCACTCAGTAGGGCCATTTACGGTTGGTTCGCGTTGCCGTACTTCTCACCATGGCGGAATGGTACTTTCCGCCATGCTTGATGGCGTTAGGTAAATGTCCGCTAGGGTCAGAATTCGCGTACCGTTGCGCCATGGTGGTAATCACGGTTTCGCATGGCGCGTGTGTGCGTACTTGGTGCAGTTAGCGTTGGCGTTCACTACGGTGTCGCTAATGGCATCGTACTTTACGATGACGGGTCATAATCGCACCGAGCGCTATTCGATGGCGGTATTGCATTTCCGCCATCGTTTTTCGATTTCCGCCAGGGTCGTAATGAGGGCCAGTGTGTTTTATAGTGTGGTTACAATGTAGTAATATTAGTTTATGTTTTATAATATGTTCTTATAATATGTTCTTATAATAAGTTTTATTTTATTGGTGTTTTATAATTGTGTGTTTTTATTAGGATTGTGTATTTTGTAAAGTTATTTTAGAACTAAACAAATAAATAAATAAATAAATAAATAAGTCATTTCGAAGTAATTACTTTGTAGTAAGTTACCACAAAGCAATTATTGTCGATGAATGAACAAGATACCCATGTATTGTGTTAAGGGCATGTACCCACTAAGTGCAAGTCTGCACATGCCATCCACTATCACACCAAAGACGAATGAAAAGTAAAATAAAAGTCACCTTCTAATAATAGCAACAATAAAATATAATGCAGCATTAACGTGAAAAAAATCAATGTACCAAGCAGTAGGAAACAAAATATTCTTTTAAAAGCATAATTCGCAAATCTCTCCCCAACTTAGACAGCTTCTCTCATCCCTGCAAAATGGCCACGGTTGTAATAGAGCTTTCCCCAGATGCACACGTTCTGCATAACGGAGCAGCTAGCTGGCTCCATGGACCCTCTCTAATATGTATCTTCAAACGCTATGGCATAAATCCAGGCATAGACAGGAATGAAAAACACAATTAAATCTAAAATAAATTATTCAAAACAAAATGCACTGCACAACATATAAAAAAAAATTATTTAGAAAGAAGAAATTGAGAAGTAATAATAAGTAATAATAAGAAAGAAGAAATACCTTCAACTACCCCTCCATAAATATCTCCCCTCTCGAGCCCTTCACTCCTCTACTTCTAACTCCCTTAGGGTCAGTCGTTTTTCTAAGAAACGTGCTGGGGGCAGATCTCTGTCTTCATTTGGGGCCACATTGAAACTTGAGGAGAACCATCTCCAGTTCCGGAAGCACCTCAAGACCATCCTCTTTGCTTCTGCCTTTGCCCATCTTCTCCCATGCTGATCTGTGCTCTCTCTTGGCACTGTGCACCTGGCCACCCTCTGTCCTTTGTGACTGTCAGTCTGGAAAACAAGACCCCTTACCATCATCTCGCCCCCCCCCTGGGCCAGCATGCTCCGGTCTCAGACAATCTTTGACAATCCCCTAGGGGGTTATGGATCACTATACCCCCCCCTGCTGCATTCGTATCTCAGGCCCTATGTGCACTGTGTTACTCCTATTTTACCACTGTGGACACAAATAACATAAGACACAACACAAAACACTAAGAAAACACAAAGAATCGATTCAATTATCACAACGGAATACATTTATTTATGATCATAGAGAATGCAAAGCATAATAATGCAGGCAATGCTAAAACTCTAGCTACTCTCGAATTTGCACCTTTTATGCTTCTGGTGCAAATCTACCATGCAGTAACTATAAGCCTTTCAGGTCTCTAATACAAGCCTGTAATGTCTAATGCAGTCCAAATGCAAGCACCAGCATCCATCTCCTTCATGGACAAATCCACACAAATCCACACCAATCCTTCACACTCTCACTCTAAACAATCCTTGTCTGGTTTCCCCTTCTCCCCTTATGTGAGTGTCTGTTCTAATCGATCAGTCAGTCTAGGCCAAGAACCATACTTCCCATTTGCTTCCCTTGGTCTCCAGCTCTGTTTTTGCCAGGTCTCTCCTCTATGCACGACTCTGCAATCAGTCAGTCAGTGGCAGGCCTCAAGATCTGGTAACTGCCAACTGCCAAGCTCTCTTTCTGCCAGATCAATCTCATCAAGGCCTCATCAGTCTGCTGTACCAAGACACCTCTCTCATCGCATCTCGTACTTGCTCTCAGCGACAACTCCAGCCAACTCCCCGCAACTCTCTGTAGACAGTCCCCTCTCCCCCTTGGTTAAAGAATGACGCACACTTTTCTATGGTTACTCACATTCTATAAGCTAAGAATGTCTGTCTGTCAGCGTATTGCAAAATGCCTGCCAGTCTGCGTTATGTTCTTGTCGCGTTCTGGTTGCTGTGTCAATCTGACATTGGACATCATATATCTCCCGTGGCCATTCTGGGTGCGGTGATAAACACCATCTAATTCCATCTATTTCCATTCACTGTACTGCATTACGAAATGCTCTCTTAGTGTCCGTTTTCAAAGCAACTCCTTGTGTGAAAAAGGCTTCCCTCTCCTCTCTCTACCCACTCCATGTCGCTCACTCCATGGCTCCAACCTCTGTTGTCTCTGCGGCACACCAGCTCAAGCTGATAAGCCACCTTCCCTCTCCCCACTCGGGCAAGGGTGACTTCTTATCAACCAAGCTGTTTACAAATTCCTTCTTTCACAGTGTTAACCATAACATTCTTCGCGCTGAGCCCAGTGCAAAACAACTTCTGTGTGTCTCCATCAGAAATGGCTCGTAGGCCTCGTGCCAAATGCTTCCTAGCGTTTACGATTTCTCTCACAATGCAAGCGCTAACTACATACAAACTAATTCTCAACACACACTCAACATACATACATAAGTGTCAAACATATCTCTAAATGTTTAACTACAAAGCATAACAATGCCATTCTAAATGGCTCTTCATGTCATTTCAAATATGCACTTTGTCATTTCTAGGCCTCATTCGTTCTCTTCTAGTGCAAACAATACGTTTCTCTCAGCCTAAGCGCTACAATGCATAATACAAAACATCATCTCTACATGTCATGATGTAAATATACCGTGTCTCAAAAGCACAATCATGGCACTTCAAATATGTGCAAGTGTCATTCTATTGCAAATGGCAAAGTGTCTAGCATGTTTCTCTCCTCTATGGCAAGCACTATAATGCATAACATGTCAATCTATAAGCAAATTGAAAATGCATACAAGGGTGGCAGTCTAATGGTTCTCTATCAATGGGTCTTATGATTCTTCTAATGATAACAACCCAGGCATCTCATTTTATCAGATTCCACAGTGAGCAGGTACCTAATTACCCAGCCTTCCTCCTGCACTGCCTCCGGGCCACCCCTTGCACTGGGATCTCTATCTGTACCCATACAGTCCCCCTTTTTTCTTCTGCACTTATCAGATATACCTTATCTGTCTAACTATGCTCTTGTCACTAGCTGGCTGCACTACCACTTTTTCACTGCCTGTATTTATTTACTTAGTGCACTTATTATTTATTCTGTTCTTGCCTCTGTTCCCCACTTTCCACTTCTCCCCCTCCACGCACTTTCCCCCTTTTCCCTTTTCCATGCACTTGCGTGTTCTTAATGTCACTGGGCCTGGTAAGAGCGTTGTTTTTTTGTTCTCCCTTGTTCCCTTCCCCTTGCCTGGTCATACTCTGAAACACGTGTGTATGAGCGCGATATAAAAAATAATATCATATCATGTCATATCAAAGATATTTTATAAAATAAGCTATCACTCTGACCCATTGTTGCCATGTTGGGATGATTTCTTTGACACTCGCTAGAATACTCTGGTCTGTCATGGGGTTGTCCATGGGATTTGCAGATGCTTATCTGCATGTTTTCTCCTGGGTCTTTCCACTTTCCTACAGTAAATGGTAATTTGCCTCTGTGTTTTGTAGATCATTTATGCTGTATACTGGTCTCTTTGTTTAGGGGTTTAGGTTCATCGGTTCCTACTCTTTTTCATATCCAAGGTGATTGGTTGCAACCCGAATGGATTTTGTTTTTCTCTGTATGCTTCTCTGCCACCTACAACTTTGAGTTGCATGGGACCTGGTTGAGATATTGCCCCTTGGTTATTTTGGTAGAATGTATTTGAGACAATGGGCCTCATTACAAGTTTGCCGGTCTGGAAACAAGGGTATCAGTAAGCTCACCAGCACCCTTGTTTCTGGACCGGCAAACTAGGAGTCTGCCTGCGGGGACCGCTGTGCCAGACAGGTTTGACCCAGCTGAGCGCAGCAGCCACAGTAGGCATACCTGTCATGGAAGCGCCGGAACCGTTAACAACAGTGCCAGCGCATCTGAGTCCCCACTCTCATAGAGCTCTATGGGACTCTATTGGAATGGGGACTTACATTTTACCGGCACCTGACTTCCCGGGCCGCTGCACTTGTAATCTCCCGGTGGCACCAGGAAGTCAGTCGCCGGTAAAGTTTTACAAGTCTGGCGGCAACCTTCTAGTAGCACAGGCAGGGTCACAGCCGGACTCGTATTGAGGCACAATGTATTTACTGGAGTTTATTTATTTTGTTAATTTATGTATTGTGTTTTTATAATGTGCCGATACACAAAGTGTTTCAAGGCGCAACAAGGCACGGGTGGGGGAACAGGGATGACAAAACAAAACCGGTCCTAATAGGTCTTGTAACATTCAGATTGTGCAAGTGTAGTAAACAGAAGTGCAGGGGATAGGGGAGAGGAGGATGTGCCGGAGCATTAAACGAGTGGCAGGGGAGGCTAGGTGGACAGGCCCAGGGAGAAGAGAGTACAGGGGCAGAAGGTCCACATGATAAGTGTGAGGGGCTGAAAGGGCTCAGGGAGTGCAGGGGGAGGGGGCCCAGAAGGGCAAGAGCAGGTGGGGGGGTCTGAGGAGACCAAGTGCAGGGGTAGACTGGTCGGGGAGGGCTAGGTGCCCTGTAACAATCTGAAGGAACCAGGCAGCCAGTAAAGAAGCAAGGGGGAATGGTAGCAGGGCAGGAGGATGGGGAAGGAGAAAAGGAGGGTCTTGAGAATCTTCTGGAACTTAAGGAGATCCGGCACAAGTCTGAGAGCGGCAGGGTGGCCATTCTAGAGGGAGGCACCTGCGGAGGATAGAGATCTACCCCCACTCTCTTCTTGGAGAAGCATCTGATCTGCAAAGAGTTGGATCTAGAAGACTGAAGGGAGGTATTTAGGGAGCGCAGGGTTCCAGGACCCAGAAAGCCTTGTGGATGATGCAGAGGGTTATGAACATGATCCTCGTAGCAACCCGAGAGCCAGTGGAGAGATTTTAGGGCTGGAGAAATTCAGTCCCTGGGCTTGAAGTCAAGAATTAATCTCGCAGGTCTATTCTGAATTAGTTGAAGGGGGCAAAGGGAGGAGTTAGGCAGGTTGAGGAAGAGCCTGTTGCAGTAGTCCAGCCTGGAGAGGACCAGCGCTATGGAGACATTGAGTTTCTGGAAGAAGGTGAGGAAAGGGAGAATGCCTCTGAGGAGGTCCAGCTGAAGTGGGCATTCTTGGCAAGGTCAGTGATGTCAGGAGAGAGAGGAGTTGAAGATGACATCAAGGTTTTTTGCCTCACAGGAGGGTGAGGGGAAGCGGCCCATGGAGGGAAGCCAGAGTGTAGGCGGGAAGGAGGGTGCTGGGGTCCTGATGAGAAGGATATCAGTCTTACTGGCATTAAGGCAGTGATGGTTAGCAGTGCACCATGTCTGCATATCAGACAGTCAGGAATGTGAAGTTAAGAGGCAGAGGAGGGAAGCTTGAAAGATAGTTCATGTCGTCTGCATAGCACTGGAAGCTAGGAGAGAAGGAAGAGATCAAATGGGCAACGGTAAGGTAGATGTTGACAAGCGAGAGAATAGAGCACTGAGGGACACCACAGGTGGAGAGTGAGATGGAGGAGACAAAAGAGCCCAGTTGAAATTGGGATGATCGCTCAGAGAGGAATGAGGTCAGTCAGTCCAGAGCCAGGTCTGTGATGCCAAGGGTATCACAGAGCGATTTATAAGGGTTGCATGATTAACTGTATCAAAGGCAGAGGAACGGTCAAGAAGGATGAGAACGGAGGGACAGTTGTAATCGAGATCAGAGAGCAGATCTTCACGGGTGTTCAGGAGTGTAGTTTCCATGCCTTTGGCAGCTCTGAAGCCAGACTAGTGGTCGTGGAGACAACCAACAGATTCAGTGTGGGGGTTAAACTGGAAGATGGCCAGCTTCTCCAAAAGATTGCCCAATAAGAGGGTAATCAAGATAGGGCGGTAGTTAGAAAGACAGGAAGGGTTGTGTCACAACCTTATCCCCACCGAGGGTTCACGGGGCCCTGAAGACCTTATTCGGTTCTCCTCGGATTCCTTGGAGCCAGTCCTGGCACTGTTGGCATCGGAGACGCATGCTGGGACGGGGTTTCAATGGGCAATGGATAAGCATGGCCACCCCCATGAGGAATACTGGAGAACTGCATTCAGCAGTCTAGCATCCAAGGTGGGGCCCGCCCCGAAGGCACCTGGGATACCACCTGGCTATTTAAACCACGCCCGATTAGAGGCACGCGCTTCGCGTTATTCTGCTCTTGCAGCGTGACGTTCATCGGGTCTTGCTCTGCATCCTGATCTTCTGGGGCGAGAAGAGGCTAGAACCATCGCCATCCTTACCTGCTCAGCAGCATCCTTCTGCAATCGAAGTCTTCCAGCGCTCGTCGACTCTCTCCTGTTTCATCACTAGAAGGTAACGGGAAAATAACAGAACATCTTGGGAACCACCTACCAGTCCTTTAGGAAGACCATCACCTCCAAGACATCTTTTGTCCCTTGGATTCCTGAGAACTACTCATCTTCAGTTCTTCTCGACCTGCAAGACAAACAATAGCACAGGTTAGCCATTTGCAAGGACGCTCTCTGCGCCGCTTGGCGTACCATCTTACCTTCTGGAACTTGGCCCCGGCTTCCATCGCAGCTTCCAGCATCTGCAAGAAGAAGGGAAAAGGTTACTTAGTGCAAACCCTGATAAATACATTGCTTTCACCTTTAAAGACTTACCTGAGAAGAGGGAGTTGCAGCCGGTCTGAACTCCGGCCCTCACCACTGGCGAGTCGTCAGTGAAGAAACTCGGCGGAACGGTGCCTTTAACGACGCGCCCCTGCCCGGTGCAGCAGGACGGAGAGCGCATCCTTATAGAAATCAAGGTGAGAGACGTCCCCTGGGGAACTGCATGGGGAACCCGGGAGGTGGGTCGCAAGGAAGGGACAGCAGTTAAACTTCACCTCCTGTATTCTAGAGCCGATCCTCGACAGCCCGAACTCCAGGAAAGGTGAGAGGTCCCAAAGAGCATCCCGGCTCATCGTGAGGCATCCCCGTGGAAACAAGGTGAGCGTTACAGGTTGGCAGAAGGGCTTTTGAGGATTCGTTGCAAAAGGGAGTGCTTGAAAAGTGACGGGAAGGATCCAGTGGCAAAGGAGTGATTGCAGAAATCAGCCAAGGCTAGATAAAGGGAGACAATGTTGTCCTTGATAGTTCTGGAGGAGCAGAGGAGCGCATTTTTTGATGATACTTTCATAGAGTGGACTTGTCTAGAAACCTCATCAGGTGATATGGGAGAGAAAGTGTAGAATAGGAGGGAAGGGGGACGGTGGCCAAGGGAGGCCTGAGAGCGGATGAGGGAAAATAGAGTGGTGTGGAGGAGAGTGGAGGAGAGTAAGGACACGATTTTCTGAGTTTTGGTAATAAATTGAGAGGCCAGAGAAGTGTAGAAGGCCAGAGAAGGCAGAGGAGAAATGGAGACTGCAGTAGGATTGGCAAGTACCTTGCCAATTTTGAAAAGTTCACCTGTGTTGTTAGTGGCCCCAGAGATGCAGGCTTGCATATAGGCCCTCCTATTCGAGCAGATAGAAAGTCTGTATTGCCTTTAGAGCAGGTGTCAGGCCAGTTTTTCAGAGGATGTGCTTGAAGCCTGCCACTTCCGCTCAGCTGCTCTGCCCTTGCGTTTCAGAGAGGTCAGAGTCATTCCAGGAGTTGCGCTTGGAGCCAGGTTTCATATGGGTCCTCAGGACAGGGGCAAAGATGTCCAGAGTGCTGGAGATGGAGAGTCGAAAGTTAGTAAGGGCTGCGTCAGATTGAGAGTCAGTGACAGGTGTACGAGGGGGAGTGAAGGTGGCATCAAAAGCAGCACCTGACACTCACTTCATAGGTCAAATGACAGAGAAGGAAACTGGCAGTGCAGGTGGGGCACTAGCCGGCAGACCCAGGAGGTCCAGGTGAGAGGTCAGGAAAGCATGACCAGACCAGGAGAGAGGAGTAATGAGAATGTTGGAGATGGGGATGTTTGCAGAGATGAGAGCATCCAAGGTGTGTCCAGGTGAGTGCATCGGTCCTGTTGGAAGAATGGAAGAATGGAGAGGGAAGAGAAGAGTCCAGAGGCCGCATCAGGGGAGTCGAGGTGAATATTTAAGTCTCTGAGTAGGAGAAGCTTGGAGGTTGAGTCCAGGAGATAAGAGGTGAGTTCAGCCCACTATGAAAAAAAGAGAGAGACCTAACTAGGGGGCCTCTAGATGGTGGCCAGAGACAGAAAGAGGACAGGAGAGACACCAAGCCTGCAGACAAGGCAATCAAAAGAAGAGTAGGCCTGAGTGGGTATGATAGTCGCAGGGTCCCACTCAGGACCGCTCAGGGCCATTCTGCCCTGGACCGGTTAGGCCTGTGCTTAGAGAGGATCTTGTAACCCTCAGGGAGGAGAGTGTCAAAACTCATGACAGATCTGGCAGGGTGAACCACATCTCCATGAGAGCCAGGATGTCTAGGTTGAGGTCTTCAAGAAGGTGACAAATGTCAGAGGAGTGTTTGACGGCAGAGCGAGAGTTGAGGGTAGCTAAGGGGTGCAGGTTGCCACTTTTGAAGGTCTTCAAAGGAGGGGTACATGAGTTTGGTACAATCGTCAGAGGTGGCAGAGGGGTGGCAGAAGGAGGAGTGGCAGATGAAGGTTGGAAATTGATGAGAGACAGAAGATGCCTATCAAGAAGAAGGAGGAGGTTGGTATGAGAGCGCTGCACCATGACAGTGCCATTTATGTAAACATTAATGATGGCCCTAAAAAGCAGGAAGGATGCCCAAGAGTACTTCCCAACATGTGTCCACATTAATGTGATGGGAAGAGAAAGAGGAGAGCACTGAGACCATATGGAGAATCCAAAGGTCCGGAGAGGGAACTACAAAGATGATGTCAGTGAAAGTCTGCCTGGAAGAAGTGTTGGCATAGGTGTCAGCAATGGGCAGGCCAGATATCAACAAAGGGATAGGATAGATGAAAGAATAGCATTTTGACAAGATAGGGGAGATTGAGAGCACCATTGAGTGAGAGCGCCGAGACAAGGAGGGGGGACAGATGGAGAGAGGGAGAAACTGCAATGCACGACACTAAATTACACTGCACAACAATGCAACAATCTAGAATCAAGGGTGAAGAGGAAGAGTAAAACTCAATGTAATGACTTTTCCAAAGAGGCAATACGAGCAGTTCTGAGCACCAGCCATTCTTGTTTATTTTTACCCATTGCTATAGATTGTTTCATTAAGTCACACCGAAGCAACATCAAACCGCAAGGTTTCTCTAATATGAGCTGCATGCTCAGAAATCATGTTACAGTGCGCCCCAACACATCAGCGAGGTGTTCCCACATTGCACAGTGCGATCTAATGAAGAAGCGCTCTCTCAGCTGGATCCCTGGGAAGCAATGTGAGTATTTTCAGTAACACCCTGCCAAATTTATGGCATTGGTTTATTAAGCAGTGGTAAGAAGCATGGCCGGGGAAGGATGGTGAGGACCTTTTAGTGTGTGTAACCATTGCTGAGAAAAGCTGGATACCAATGGGGCTGCAGTATGGCGCAGATTTCTACTGGAAAGATAATTTAATGCGGGATAGACCTCTTTTTTGGCAGCGGTTTTAGGACATTGTCCATTTTCTAGCAGGTTTCGGTAGCCTCTTTGGTGCACGAATCTTCTGCCATTTTAAAATGTTAAGTTGAACTTTCTCTAGCTAAAGAGGGGAGGGGTGACCCACTGCGTTCTTTTTTGTATGGTTTAAAAGATTTCCCACGTTCAAATGAAATCCTTTTATTTTTAAAAGAGCA
Source organism: Ambystoma mexicanum (assembly GCF_040938575.1). Lineage (NCBI taxonomy): Eukaryota > Metazoa > Chordata > Amphibia > Caudata > Ambystomatidae > Ambystoma > Ambystoma mexicanum. The sequence goes on along the minus strand of NC_090930.1, from coordinate 1,101,037,464 downwards.
TTGACTTATATCGCTTTCATTTCAATTGCTCAACTGTGAAACGAGAGTACAACTCATCAAACGCTTAGATGAAAGCTCAGGACTGGAAAGGTAGGGTCCAGCTGACAAGGCAATGAGGCGGGTACGCTTTCCATTAGCAATTACTGTTTATTACTAGAGCAGATCAATTGTTGATGATTAAAAGAATGAAGGAAATTGACTGACAAGGGAACATGTGTAATCAATAACGTCTCTATCCGAAGATAAAATCTGCAAATGGAGCATACAGAGGTTTAGGCAAAACACGGGCATTCTTTGCAATGTGAATATGTGAAAACTGCACGTCGACTCTGTCACAAGGCCGAGTTGGATCAAAATACATGCCAATACCTCTTTATTGACAACTTTTCTTATTGGTTACATTCCCCTTCTGCCCGGCATTTCTGACCTCGGAGAGGTCAAGAGAGAGGAGTCTGACATTGAGCACTCTCCCAATAAGCAAAGTTGTGATTACACTTTTTGTATGTGATCATTTCTGCTGCACTACAATGGTACCTATATGTGTGAGATTTGAACATGTATGGTAACCTTTTTGTATATATGTTTTTGCACCATTTTATGTGCTGTATGTTTTATCACAAATGAATAATGATAAAAGAAGAAGTCAAACAGAAAAACGGTAAAAAATTGAAAATTGTAGAAAAAAATAAGTCCACACTCTAAATTATAAATGTTTTGGAACTTGAATTTCTGTATTTTGCATAGTACAGTGTCACTACAGCTGCATGATGTTACCAGTAGACATAGAGACATCCTTGTCAAGATCACAAATGGGCTAACTAATAAAAGCCCCTGTCAAAGAACTGGAAGATAAAACCAAAAATGTGCATGAATGAATGTGAATACAAAATATATGCGGCAGGACGCCCCCATGGTTTCATAATCTCGGGGAGCTTGTGCAGGGTCCCCCGTAACTGTCGCCAGCACCCCAACAACATGCGTATGACACTTCGTAAATTGGGTAAAACTCAGAAAACCTGTGTGCGAACCCCCGTAAACCGACCCAGCGCCCCACTATGCAGCGTATGCGCACCCTGACTGATCTGAACCCCAACTGCGTACACGCACCCCTAAATTCAACATGCAAACTCACCTCTGTGCTGGGAATCCTTGTGCAAGTGTCCTTATGCCTGCCTTCGGGTGGTTCCATGTGATATAATCGCGGCAAAAATTGCTGTTAACAAAATATCGCAGCAAAAATGCTGCAGTTTTTAGCGCTGCAGTCCATGTAAAACATGCGGGAGACACCCCCGCAACCCCTGGACCCATTATACCATTTAATGGGAGCGGGGGGCACCCCCGCAACCCCTGCTCCCCTTAAATGGTACAATGGGGCACACTTTTAACGGGGCAAACGGCGGCATTTTTGCTGCGATATTTTTTTACAGTGACATTTTTGCCACAATTATATTACCTGATGCCCTTCGGGTGGCGTAGAGATCGAGGGATTTGCGTGGGGATTTCGCTAGTGAGCGGTTGCGTGGTCACATCCATAAATATGCTTTGCTGTGCACATTTGTGGGCGTGCTATCGACTGTCTGCGGCCCGTCCCGCCTAAAACCCACTTTTTCCCTTGTTCTTCCTCATTTTCCAAGTTCCTCTGCCTACACTGGCCTCTGCGCAGGCCTCGCCCATGCTTTGTGTGGAGTCTCCCGCAATGCACTCGGCCGCAGAGCATGCATGAAATCTACCCAAGTCCAAGAAATGTCCGGGATTAACCACGCAGTTTGGCGCGTAAGTACCTTATCTACCGTGCAAATATTTCTATGAATTCGGCCCTAGGGTTTGTGGTTCTCAAAATTTTGAAAAAGTATATATTCTCTGAGCCAGGAAAAATTATTCATAGAATGTGCTCCTGTGGTTCCAGCATGACAAAGATGTACTCCACAAGACAGTGCTTAATTTGTAAAAGAATAAGTGCCATGTCTCAAATGTTTTCTAGCTTATCCATGACACATCAGGACGGGTAGCTTTCTGCTCACAGTTGTCACCACCCACGGCTACTCCCTCAGTGCCAACATGCATGTTTATGTTTAAGGACATTTGTACCGTGCACTATCACCACCGGAGTGGTACCCTGGCGCTCTGGTGGATCTGAAAAGGAAAGGGAGTGGAGTGAGTTAGTAGGACCAAGCAGAAAAAGTGCAGGAGGGCAGTGATGTGCTGTTGGCAGCTCCAGTTTGGTTAAAACCTTTCACTGAGCTTAGGTGTGGTTTTCAGTTGGTAGCCATTGTGGTCTGTTGTGCGAGGCTATTTATGATTTGTTTTGTTGTTGCTGTGTACTGAGGTTCGTGCGGTTTGGTGTGCTTTAGAGGTGTGGTTGTGTTTGGTTAGCGTTTGAGAGGTGTATGCAGAAGGGTGAGATGTTTAGTGAGTTGGTTAGTGGCATCACTTTCTAGATGTGATGCATGCTAATTTCCGAATTCTTTCTTGATGTGGCGCGTGAATATCTCCACATTTCTATCTAAATGTGTCACAGGCTAATATTCACGTACTTGTCTAGATGTGACTGTAACAGATCTCTTTAGTAATGAATAATATAAGACTGAGCAACTGAGTAGTTGTATGGGTTAAGTAGAGAACCCAAATCTTTTATTAACAGGTTCTTTCTCTTATTTTTTAGGTTTAATGTAAAGGATACGTCTTCCACCCGACTCTTCAGTCTTTTGTAACAGGATTTTGCTTCAGAATATGTTCAGGTAAGTTCTTTGCCAATTTAATGTTCATTTACTCATTCATTTGCTGTCTCTATTTTTTTTCTTTCTTTCATTTCATCGAGTTCTAAACCTGTTTCTCTTTTCTCTTTCTCTCATATCAGACTTCTTACCTTTAACTCTGTTCTTCTTGTTCTAGAATACTTCAGTCAAAACATCAATTCTTGTTTTAGTCAATGAAGGTTTGTTTCAGTAAGAATAGCCTGCTGCAAATGTACTTCCATATACTTTCAATATAGTGAGCTCAATTGCTTGCGTGTGTTGATGAAGCTTGGTTCAGGAGATTTAATAATAAAGACTAAGCAACTTCTTTCAATACTGTGCAAACACGTTACTTTGGACTCTTATTACTCCATCATAATGTACACATGTGCTTGTTTGGTGATTCCCTTCCAAGCGTCACTTCACTTCAAACGTGCTCTCTCTTTTCCTCTATGTAGCACTCTTTAGTATTCAGATCATCTTTGCCCTGAATTGTACACTTCACCGACTCCTCCCACTTCTTCCTGTTTGTCCGATCTCTTAAACTAGCAGCCTCGCGTTGTCTTCAGCTGTTTACATATGGTAAACAATGATACTCGGCTCCCGTATCGGCTAACGTATGGACACACCTCCTCTCTCTCTCTCTCTAGTTATCTCTGTAATGCTGCCATTCTCATTCACCCACTGCCTTTGATCCTTCGCTCCCTTCACACTCAGGGACTGTATCCTGTTATAAAGCGCTACGCCACAATTACTTACAGTTTTCTTCAATGGCACAACAATCGCCTTACTTTCATAACATTTGCTTTTCTTTAAGCGCAACAGCATCATTCTCTACATTCTTCGGAAGGCGACAACGATCGCTTTGTTTTCATAACCTTTGCCAGCCTTTGGGTGTAACGGCGCCACTTTCAACAGTCTTTGTAGGGAGACAACGATCGCCTTATTTTCTTAACTTTTACCAGGCTTTGAGCGCAATGGCGCCATTCTCTACATTCTTCGTAAGGCGACAACGGTAGCTGTCAATATTTCTATAACAATCTTCTCTTCAAGCGCAATGGCGCAATTCCCTCAGCGGTATGCTCCAACTCTTCATAAAACTCCTCCTTCAATAAGCCCAAGTGTAACCGTCGTTTTCAGGTTCCTTTGTCTCTTCTTTAATCACCTAGCAACAGAAAGCCACCAGCCCTCATTCGAAGAAAGCACCTAATGGATCACGTCCTTATTCAGAAACACAGGCATTTCATAATGAATGTATGCATCCCCATACACTGAAGGGACTATTAACAACTGTTATTTAGGATTTCATCACACACACCCTCTACTAAGCCCTTACGCTCGGGAAGGGTTTCAGCTCTTGACAAGTAATCAGCTTGAGTTAGTAATCGGCCTGGTTTATGAATGGTTTTAAAAGAGAAGGGCTGGAGAGAAAGAAACCACCTGAGTACTCTTTGGTTTGTGTCTTTGTTTCTTGCTAGCCATAATAGGGGAGCATTATCTGTTATTAAAGTGAACTCCCTCCCAAGTAGGTAATATCTTAGTGCTTCAATTGCCCACTTGACGGCTAAACACTCCTTTTCTATAGTTGGATATCCTAACTCGTGCTGAAGTAGTTTTCTGCTTATAAATAGTATTGGTCTCCCCTCCTCTGCCTGGTTTTGGAATAACACTGCTCCGAGAGCTGTGCCTGAGGCATCGGTATGAAGGAAAAAAGGAGCTTCATGATCCGGACAATGTAGAATGGCCTTATTTGTCAGTGCTTCTTTTAAAGAGTTGAATGCCTTTTGTGTCTTCTCTGTTTGCCACAACATTTTAGAAACCAACGTTTTCTTCAACAAATCTCTTAACGGAGTAGCCCTCTGGTAGTATCCGAAAAATCCAAAAAATGCTCGTGCTTGTCTAGGATTTTCTGGAAATTTCAATTGTTTGATTGCTTTTAATTTCTCTTCTTGTGGTTTAATGATTCCTTTGCTGACATAGTACCCTAAATATTTAGTGTGAAAGTTTGCAATGTGTGTTTACTTGGGATTTACATGTAACCCTGCTTGTTTTAGTGTTCTTAGTATAGCCTCTAAGTGCATCAGATGTTCTGGCCATGTTTGACTGAAAATTATGATGTCATCTAAATATGCGCCAACATATTTCTCGTGTCCTTTTATAATATAATTCATCAACCTTTGGAAGGTAGCTGGGGCTCCATGTAATCCGAATGGCAATACAGTGAACTGATAAAGCCCTGTAGGAGTGGCAAATGCAGTTTTTTCCTTATCAGGTGGGAATAAGGGTATTTGCCAATAACCTTTTGTCAGGTCTATTGTGGTTAGAAACCTTGCCTTTCCCAAATTATTTAGTAGATCCTTTATTCTTGGCATTGGGTAAGCATCAAATTTAGAGATTTCATTTAGTTTACTGAAATCCATGCAAAACCTGACACTACCATCGGGTTTTGGGACTAAAATAACAGGTGAACTCCAATCACTATGCGATGGTTCACTGTGGTCTCAGGTTTTGTGGAAATATGGTGATAAATCAGATTAGTCTTCCCGGGTAAAGAGGCGAACTGTAATGATGACGCGGAACGGTAAGGTTAATAGGTATCAAAAAGCTTCTTCCATCTGTCCCACCTTATTGGCGGGATGCCTGGTTCCAACAAGAAAGGTGGAGGCGGGGCCATACTAGCTGCAGCCATTATTCCGTGTTCTGATGTCAGCCACTATAACAGTTTAGTTTTCAAAACACCTTCTCTTTTTATCTGGCTAGATCTGCTCATGTGCACTTTCCATATAGGGTCACTAATTGTCCTTGTGCAAACACTTCTCACACTTCACTTCTGCAATTATAATGTGCAGCTTTACATTTATCCAGTAGTACAGTTCTCTCCCTTTTTTTTTTCTTTTAATTCGTGAGAAGTTGTGCTTGTTTCCTAGTTATCCTTGCAGCTGGAGCGTTTATATATCTTTCAGACCACGGGGCGGTTGGGCTTGTTTTATCACTATCTGTAGGCGTGCCGAGGAAATGTGCGTCCGTTGTGACTTTGCTTAGAACAGCGTCCCGAAGCTTCAGGCAAACTCCTCCCCACTTCCCCTGTGCCCCTCCTCACCTGGAAGTACACTTTCTGACGGGGATCGGGGCCGGTGTGCGTTCGCTGCGCTCCCCCGTGCCGTAGTGAGCCTTGACTTCACACCAGTCAGCAGCAGGCTCTAGCGGCGCCTCAACTGCGTACCCCTCCTCGACCCAGGGAGCAGGAGGCGCCAGGGCACATCAGCCGTTGTGCGTGTCTTGACGCATGTAGGTCCCCAGCCGCGGGCTCACCCTGAAGCCTCGTCACCAATTGTAATGATGATGTGGAACGGTAAGGTTAATATACTAAATTAACTTTAATACGGCGAGCCCGCCGAAACATCTACTCCTCCAGCTGCCTCCAGTAACTGCCACTGCCGTCTCGCGACTTCTGCTCATTTGAATCTCACGAGCAGGCAGAAGCTCACGCGACGGCACAAGCCAAACAAGCTTTTACAATTCTCTACACGAACACTTCAGCAAAAGTGCTCAATAGTAATGATAACTCTTCTTTCTGGACTGACGACAAATCCTGATTAATGTTCAGATTTTCTAGCCCTAACTTCTCTTTGATTTGTGGAAAGGGTTCTTCTTGCAACTCTTTATGACTTATCATTGCCACCGTCTGAATTGGAGGAATCCATTTTTTTAAGGAGATTTACATGATAGGTCTGAAGAGGAACTCTGCTTTCAGGTTGTCTTACTCTGTATGTTGGAGGACCCAAAACTACCTCGATTTTATATGGTCCTCTCTAGGCTGCCAGCATTTTGTTTTCAGAGGTGGGCAATAACACCAATACTTGATCGCCCATTTTAAAAGTTCGGAGACAAGTGTTTTGATTATAATATTTCTCCTGTTTTTCCTGGGCTTCAAGAAGGTTATCCCAAGCAATGGTCTGCAGTTTCTCTACTCTTTCCTGTAATTGAGAGGCATATTCCGTAAGGCTTAATTCTCGTCGTGGTTGTTCCTCCCAGTTTTATTTTAAAATATCCAAGACAGATGGTACTGGTCTTCCGAAGAGTAGTTCAAAAGGTGAAAAACCTGTTGATGATTGAGGAGTGTTCCTCAAGGTCATAAGTATCCAGGGAAGTAATCTGTCCCAATCTCTATTGATATGATGATAAGATATGATAGTTTATTTATATAGCGCCTATACACAATGTGTTTCAAAGCGCTTCAAGGCAAGGGAGGGAAAAAGGGAAAATACAGCGACATTCTTACAGGTGATGAACAGTAAGGATGTGAAGTTAACTATCGTACTCGGCCTGACGACATTTCAGATAGTGCAAGTGCTAATACATAGATAAGGAAGGGAGGGGGAGAGTGGGAAGGAAATGGAAACAGACAGGCGACTACTGTATGAGGCTTGACAACATTTCTGGTAGAGCCGGAGGAAAACAAAAGGTGAGGGAGAGGAGTGCAGAAAAGTAGGGGAGGAACAAAACAAGCATCTATCGTACTAGGCCTGACAACATTTCAGATAGTGCTGGAGGGGGGGGGGGGCAGTAAGGGGATGGGGGAGTGACAGACGAGGTTGCTATCATACTAGGTCCAGGGACAATTCTGATAGAGTAAGTGCACAGATAAAGTAAGGGGAGGAGGGGAGGAGATAGGAAAAGGGAGAGGGGGGTATAGAACAGAGAGTAAGCAGTCAAAAAGAGTGGAGAAGCAAGAGGGGAGAGTGAATACAATTGCAGAAGTCAGTAGTAACACATAATGTTGCAAGTCTGGATACAAGATGAACATGGGAACAGTATGATTCAGGGCCCCCATGAGTACAAGATGCAAAGGAAGTCCAGCATGAGAGTTGAGAAAGGGTGAAGCACTGTGAATCAATGAAGTCCACAAAAGTCAAATCCAGCATTGGCCACAAGATGGTGATGGTGAAACCAGAATGTATCAGGACAGACTCCTGTGTGCAGGAAAGGGGGGGGGCACAAGGGAACAACACGGGGGGGACCATAGAGGGTGGGGATGGCCTGTGGGGAAAGAGGGTGTAAACACATGTTGGTGCATGCGCATGCTTACCTGCTGTCTTAGCAGGGGTCCGCGTCCTGGGTCCTCCTGGTCCGAACAGGTCCAAACAGGAATTGCCCTTCTCTTTGACTGCCCTTCACTTTGGAAGCCCGGGTGAGAGACGCCCTTGATCTAAGAGTTAAGAGCAGGAAGGAAGAGGCAGGGCTAAGAAGGTGGGTGGTGCTCAGGCCAGGTGACCTAGATCCACTGACACCTGCTCCTCAGCTGCAAAGGAAAAGAGGCTGGAGAGCTTCTTAAGTAGGGAAAAGAGCGGCAAGCAGGAAGGCACCAGGTGGGTGGGGCTTGCTAATTGGTGACAAGGAGCGGCAACCAGGAAGGCACCAGGTGGGCGGGGCTTGCTAAGTGGTGAAAAAGAGCAGCAAACAGGAAGGCACCAAGTGGCCAGGGCTTGGGCCAGGTGACCTGGATCCACTTACACCTGCTCCACACCTGCTTCTGCCTTGTCAGGAGAAGTAGTCTTCCTCAGCATCTGTTTAATGGTCTGGCTATAGCGTTCCACTAAACCATCTGTTTGAGGATGGTAAACTGCTGTCTTGAGGTGATCAATTTTTTAAGTTTCGCAAACTTGCTTAAGGACATTAGACATAAAATTTGACCCATGATCTCCCTGGGAATTCCGACTCGTCCTATAAATGGAATTAGAACATCACAAATCTGTTGAGTGTTCATGGCCTTTAACGGGAAAGCTTCAGGGTATTGTGTTGCATAGTCTACAATTACAAGAATATATTGATGTCCCCTTCTAGATGGCTCTAATGGTCCTACAATATCCATGCCTATCCTACTAAAAGGTTCCACAACCAATGACGTAGGCTGTAAAGGAGCCTTCTTTACATTGTCTCTGTTCTTTTTTTGGCACTACTCACAGGATTGACAAAACGGAACTACCTGACTAAATACTCCTGGCCAGTAGAACCTAGCCAAAAAAAATTTCGGTTCCCAAGTGGCCTTCCCCAACTTGTAAGTGAGCAACTTCCAAAACAGTTTTGAAATAATTGTGTGGAATTAACAGCTGGTTCAATTCCTCATCATCTCGAGACTTGGTCAGTCTATAATAGAGACCATTCTGTTTAATGAATCGAGGCCCTTGTCCTGTTGAGTTTTCTAAGGCCCGTTCTCTTGCATATTGTAGTATAGGATCTAATTCTTGAGCCGACCGAAAGCTATCTCCTTCCTCGTCTAACCTCCAATCCACAGCTACTGGGAACATGTTCCTTGCCTTCCAGTCCCTCTTAAGAGACCTCTTTAGCTTTTTACTCTTAGGACTTTTAAGAGGAAGGCTAAGGATTTCTTGGTCATGAAATGGGGCCGTTTCTAACCAGCTCTTCTCGATTTCATGGACTATTTTAGAAAATGTTGGTATATCTGATCCAACCAGTAGGGGTTTGGGTAAATTAGGTAGTATAGCGGCTCTTACTCCCATAGTTTCTCCAGCCAACTTGATCTGTATCTCTTTCGAAGGATAGGACCTTATATCCCCATGAACACATCTAATTGGTATGTCCCCTGAGGAATAATAATCTTCACCTACCAGGTCCGATGTCACAGCGGTTTGCAGACTTCCTGAATCGACCAATGCTCTGGTTGTTTTCCCATCTACCTCTGCATCACATGTATACAGGTACTGAGATGGTCTTCCCGCAAGTTGTTTAGGAAATTCATTGCCCTTCAGTGATTCAAACACTCCCACATCCATCGGTTCAGTTTTCGCTTTCTTTGGACAGAACCTGGCTAGGTGTCCCCAATCTGCGCAGTCAAACACTGATGACCTCAGACTGAGGGGGTTGTTTGTCCATAGTTAACAGGTCCTTCGCTACTTGGTCGGGAACGTATATTTTCAGAATCTGGTTTTCTTAGCATGGAGTTCGACCACCTTGTTTGAACCATAGGTTTGTTCATTGTAACATGAGGTTTGGGATGATTCACATATGATAACATCTTGGCTTGCCGGGCTTTCTGATAGGCTGAAGCAATATCAACGGCCTCAGCCGACAAGGGTCTGTTATGTTGTTTGACCCATCGTTGGACGGGTCCGGGAAGTGCTTCAACAAATTGTTCCAAGATTATTTTCTCTGTTATTTCATTAGGTGAGGATGTAGTAGATTGTAACCACTTCTCAGCGAGCTCCTTCACCCTATAGAACAATTGTCTGGGAGTTTCTTCACCTGTCAACTTAACTTCTCTGAATTTGATTCTATAGGTCTCCTCATCATGTCCTAATCTTTCCAAAACGACTTTCTTCATATCTCCGTAGTTTGTGTCCCCAGTTGGGTTTGCAGCTTGGTATGCGCATTGCATTTCTCCGGTCATTAATGGTGCCATGTAATGGCACCATCTCTCGGTTGGCCATTGTGCGTTCCGTGCCACTCGCTCAAAATTCACGAAGAAATGGGCAGGATCCTCGCCGGCTGTGTATTTTTGTAATATAGAGGTTGGAACTTGAGGATGATTCCTAACATTTGTGACTTCCAACAATTGATCTTGCTGTAATTGAAGAGCTTGTTCAAAAGCTAGTCTATCTGCTTGAGCCTGTTGGCTCTGAAGTTCAAAAAGCTTGCTGTAGGAGTTGCTGCCCTTCACTCAGCGTTTTAATGAGCTCTTCCATGGCGCTCTCAAAATCCCACATTTGACACCAAATGTAACATGTCTCTTTAGTAATGAATAATAAAAGACTGAGCCTCTGAGTAGTTGTATGGGTTAAGTAGAGAACCCAAATCTTTTATTAACAGGTTCTTTCTCTTATTTTACAGGTTTAATGTAAAGGATACATCTTCCACCTGACTCTTCAGTCTTCTATAACAGGATTCTGCTTCAGAATATGTTCAGGTAAGTTCTTTGCCAATTTAATGTTCATTTACTCACTCATTTACTGTCTCTATTGTTTTTCTTTCTTTCCTTTCATCGAGTTCTAAACCTGTTTCTCTTTTCTCTTTCTCTTATATCGGACTTCTTACCTTTAACTCTGTTCTTCTTGTTCTAGAATACTTCAGTCAAAACATCAATTCTTGTTTTAGTCAATGAAGGTTTGTTTCATTAAGAATAGCCTGCTGCAAATGTACTTCCATATACTTTCAATGTAATGAGCTCAATTGCTTGCGTGTGTTGATGAAGCTTGGTTCAGGAGATTTAATAATAAAGACTAAGCAACGTCTTTCAATACTGTGCAAACACGTTACTTTGGACTCTTATTACTCCATCATAATGTACACATGTGCTTGTTTCATGATTCCCTTCTAAGCGTCACTTCACTTCAAACATGCTCTCTCTTTTCCTCTATGTAGCACTCTTTAGTATTTGGATCGTCTTTGCTGTTGGGTGTCCTGACTCACGGTTGGACTATTATGCTGCAACATTTGGTGCTGTGGGTTTAGGAAATCCAAGAGGGTGGAAAAGCCCACATTTGTGCCAGAATCCTAGAGAACCGTGCAGTTTTGCGCACAGCAAAGTGGTCCCCTGACCTGCCACCCACCAGTACGAACGTGATAGGCCAGGAGTGCCATGAGTGAAATGTGTGCCAAAGGAAAAACAGCAGTGCCGGTGGCTAAAATAAAAAATAAATAAAAAACGCTTTGAAATCACCTTTGATTCCCTGAATGCAAGCTCAAAATGCCTATTTCAAACATTGCAGGATATTCAAAAACCTCAATGAACACCAGCAGACATTTGGCAGAATGTAGTCCTGTGTGCATACAAAATCCGGAAAGAGAAAGAGCCCAAAACAATGTTTATAACAAAACTGGCTGAGCTGTGGATGTCAGCAGCTGAAGTGAAATTGGACTGAAAGACACTAAAATCTAAATGTTTAAAATAAATGAGTGACCTACTGTTGAGTGTCACATAGTTTGCAACTGTTGAAATGTCATAGTTTTGAACTTAGAATCAGCGTTCTAGCTGCATGTGTAAAAATTGTCAGTTTGATTTGAATGTAGAAAACTGGGAACTAAAGTGACATTTAGATGAAGCCTGGCTTAACTGGATTCTGCCTGACAACTACCCGCGACAGGAGAGGGAATTCAGCAGCTGTGTTCCCATGCCTGGCTGCATCCTGCTGCCCCTGCCAAAAGGAGATGACACCTCTCTGATTGAATTAGGGGAGTGGTACCTGCAGACTGCAGGAAATTGAACAAAGCCCTGTCCTGGACTCAGGCAAATGTTATATTGGGGGGGGGGTCATAAAATGGCTTCCTCTTGGGAGAAACTGGGAGGGGCACTGCATCTGTGAGCAAGCTGAGCTTGGGGGAAGTGGATAAACCAGAAATTCCACCATGTGCTTTGGAAAACCACACCCCTTTGGGGCCAGAGCATAATTTTAAAAAGATGGATAATTCATAGTGCGGACTTGTAAAAATTATATAAATAACATCATCATTCTTGTGATTTTTCTGTGCACATTTCAAGAGGTGTTAGGACCCTGTGGTATGTTCTTGGGGGTAGTAGCGGAAAAAGGGTTGTTACTCCAAATGTATGCATGTTAAAAATCTGACACTTTATCATCTGAAACCCATATCCCTGGTGCACATATGGGTATAATCTGGAAAGGTTTAGAGGTCGTGATCTGGATGAAAAGGGCAGAATTCTGTCATAAATGGACACGACATCTTACAAAGACAGGGATCGGATGGTTTGGTGCTACAGAAAATATGTTAACTGGACGTATAATATTAGAAAAATGGTACATAGATAAATATGTATTTGGATCAGAAATAGATTTGTGTGCAATTTGACAAGGGGAGGATCCTCTGACCATAAACCTACCTAATCACTCTGACTCACAACCCAGTACCCCCAATCAAGGGAGAGAGGAGGAACTGGCCAATGATAAGTTGAGAGGGTTGGGCATGCAGAATTAGCCGACCCACCCACTTTCTAAACACATAAAAAGAGCCACTGGAAGCCAGATAGGACCTTTTCTTTTTCACTTTCTGCGAAGCATTTTGACTTCAGACTTCACATCCAGAGATCCAGACTTCAAATCCATCAATCTCCAGAGACCAGAAATTAACTCCAGAATTTGTAGCAGAGAGGCCTGAATCCACAAGCTGAATCCTTTTTCAGCAGGCCTCCAAATCATTTGCAAACTATTCAACAGCGGGCGAGCTGTTTGAATTTTTGCCAAGAACTTTTGTCAGAACCAGAGACCAGACTGCGTGCAGTGCTGAGAACGTTTGTCAGAACCAGAGATCCAGACCGCTGTGCAGTGCCGCTAGCAGAGCTGACCCAGAAGGTAGAATTATCCAGTGAGCAGAACCAGGCAGAAACCGTCCATGGCGAGGGAACCGTAGTCCAATCCTGACCCGATCCATGGCTGAAGTCGCATTCCTGTCCAAAATATAGTGTGAGTACCGCCAGAACTGTGCAAAAACCAATCTCTTAGTTTAAAATAATCTAATCCAAACTATTTTAACCTATTTAGAACTGCCTCCTAGAATCGTGTCATTCTGTCATCTTTAAACCTGAAAACTGTCATCTGTCATTCTGAGCTTTCAAATTTCAAATCCGAAAAACTACCTTTACTAAATCGGCCGTATCTCCGGAACCGTTTGTGATAGGAGCAAGATTTTATTTTGAAGCTGAGATTCTAAGCTTTCCAACAAGCTCTAAACCGACTTGCTACTCCTCATACTCCCTCCATAATTGCGCTCGACGCACGCGACTAAATTTGCTGCGATTTGACATTTTGCTTAATTTCAGCCACGTGTAAAAAGATTTGTCCTTGCTTTCCTTTGCTGAAATTCGTGTGCAACCTGACAATCATTCATAGAGCATTGCTAAAGTGATCCTGAACTAATACAAAGTAGCTGTCACCCACCCTGAACCTCTAGAGGGAATTAAAATCATATTAGCATATTTTTCACTTCTTTGCATACCACATCAAAGCATATTGCCTGTGTTTAAAACTCCTACCTGTTTTCCTCTAAGCTTGCTATGGGGGAACCAAATTATATTTGATTGCAGTCCTGAGAACTGTGTGCTTTCCTTCCATCTCTTTACCTTGCATAAAAGGGGGGGGGGGTGAATTGTTAAAGAAAAGTGATTACATTGTCTTTTGATAAAGTCATATCAAGTTTATTTTCTGTACTGCATTTTCATTCATCATTGCATTGTCCTGGAAGACACAAAAGCATTCTCAGCTACTTTATCCTCTCCATATCACTTCTAAGCCATCAAAAAGAGTGTACCACTGTAACATTACCCATTGTTGATCACTATCATCTTCACAAGTGTGCTATCAAATATTAATTTACTATAAAAGTGTGATAGATATATATTGTTTAATTTTCAATAAACTTTTTAATTTGCAAAACAAACCTACTTCTTGGCTCAGTGGGGTCAGGGGGATTCTAAGAGAGGGGTGTTATATAAGGGTTGTCATCCAGAGTAAACGAACTGGACATAAAAATACATCAGTAAGGGCTTCTATCGGCATCCCAGACTAGGCATTGACTTAGCTGTAGTGTTGAATTGAAGTCGCTTACAAAGTGGGGGCTCGTCCGGGATATTCTGGGTTAGATTTACCACTTGTGCAGCTTAATACAGTGTGCCAACTGACCGGATACACATATCCGGTTAGATCACCACGCTGTTTTACACTGTGAAAGCACCCCTCAAAGGAACGCTCTAAGGAAACAGTCTGTTTTGCAACATAAATTACAAACTTCTGTAAGTCAGGAAGGAACTCAAATTCCAGAATGACGACACTGGTAGACATCAAAATAGCCAGAGAGCACTTCTTACATAAGCTATTTGTGAGAGGTGAATGGACTGAGCAGGGCCAGGATGCGTGGTTGCAGGCAATCACACAACAGGTCACTCCAACTAGGTTAGAAATCTGGAGAGATCAGGGTCCCTTACATGTGGCCATGAGTGAACTATACATGGCTCCTAAAGCTAAAGATGAACACGACAAGATGGTTAGGATAGCAGCATATTTGTATCTATATATGGGAGCCATGCAGGACAAATATGCTGAAGGCCAAAATCTGGCAAATAGGCAACAGATCGCGTTAGAGAAGGCCCAGTCTGGCCTGGTCTCTTCTGAGCAGAGGATGCACAGAAGCCAGGAGTCAGAAAATGAGAGCAGACAGTATCTCATTAAAATCAAAGAGGAAATGGATATCCTCCAACAGGAAAAGTCTGACCAGGAGAACAGATTTCTGGCCTTGCAGAAGGAGTACCAAGAAGGTTTGGACGCCCTACTGCAGAGCCAGAAAAAGGCTGGAGCAACAATTAGATTTCAATAGGGCATGTGCTGAGCAGGTAGTTACCCTGCAAAGCCACCTAGATAGGGAAAAGGTAGAGAGCAATAAACTGATCCTGAAAGACCTGGATACCCACGCAGATTTGATCAGGAGCGCCAGAAAGCTGGTGCCCTTCAAAGGCAAAGGGACGACCTGGCGGCACAGATGCAGACTCTTAGTCAAGAAAGGGACACCTTAGGCCAGGAAGTCTGCCATTTAAAAAGAAAAACTGAAGAAAATCACTTGGCCCTCCAGGGGCTGGGTGACCTCCAAAAAGAGCATCAGAACTTGTTAGAGCACACCAGGAGGGTGGAAGAGGCTCTGGCAAGAAAGGAGCAGGCCAGTAGGAATGGGACTCAGGAGGTAACCCTCCTGCAGCAAAGACTAGCCCAGTACTCCAGGACCAATCAGGAGGCACAGAGAGAGAATGAGGCTCTCTGCCAGCACAATGATAGGCTCCAGCAACAGGTAGCCATGAAGGAGAGACTGATAGATTCTAGTAAGGCCTTAACTGAGGAACTGAAAGCGCAGGCTCTTGCATTGCAACAGGGAGCAGGGGCTGATAGAGATGAGGTTCGCTGGGCAAGGGAAACCGCAGGAGCCCTAGTAGCAGAGGCCTTCATCTCTACCAGTCCCTGGACTCTGCCACCCCCATGTCCCCTGGCACACATGCGCACAGGGCCACAGGGATGGCAGATTACTATCCAGCCAAAAGGATGGGGCTCATAGGCCAGTACCGCCCAGGAATGGATGGGCGGGCATCCGGGTATGGGCACCTAAGTACAGTGCAATTTAGTGGGGAACCCCAGGAGAGTAGGCCCACTAAGGGCATCCTGAAAACCTCTGCCCAGTTAGGTCAGTGGGGGGGGGTACCCATCAAATCCTGGTAGCAAGGAGGGATCTGAAGACTCCTCTGAGCATCACAGGACACAGGAGACCAGGTCCCCACATTCTGCCAGCTATTCCCAGGCTCGCAGAATCCGGGAAAACCTAGAAGATCAGACGGGCACCTCTGGGAGCAGTGCTTCTGAATCAGAGGATGAATGGACCAGGGTTACCCGAACCAAAAAGGCCAATAAGATGAAAAGGACCTTGCTTAAGGACCCCTTAAAACAGATTAAGGCAATCAGGAGTGTCATCACGCCTTATCATAAGAACGCCAAGTATTCTGTTTGGGAACACTTGGAGCTCTATGAGCAAATGATGGAGACTTTCCATTTCAAGGACAGCAGTAGCTGCATCCAGTACGTCAAATGGACATTCTCCCCTGAATACTCCAGTTTCTTTGCGGGGCTGGAAGACCAAAACCATTCAAGATGGTCCACATATAGGGCGGCCATTTTGAAACATTTTTCTGTACAATGAAATCCTCAAGAGGCTCGCAAGGCAGCCTACAATTTGCAATGTGGGGAGGTTCAGGCCCCACAAGAATTCGTGCAAGAATTGAAGCGTGCCTTTGCGCAGACCACCAGAAGGGTGCGCACGGACAGCAGAGAATTCATCAACACATTTTTCCATGCTCTTCCCAAGTACATAATGACCCAGCTCGTGAGAGATTTTCACGAGAAAAGATCTTTAGACTGGGTCATTGAGCAAGCCACCCGGATCTATGAGGTGCAGAAGCCCATAGAAAATAAAAGTAATGCGCAGAAAAACCCCAAATCCAACAGCACCCCTGCTGCTGCCAAGGTGGCAGAGGTAAAGGTTGCCCCCATTTTAGATTTGGAGATGGGGGCCTAAAAACCTGCCTGGGCCAAATAATTCACAGCCCAGAAGGCCCTCGGGCCAGTCACAGACAGGGAGTCGAGGAGGTAGTCCCACAAATGGGGTCCCTCGCTCCCCTGATTATGTAAGTTCCCGCTAGAAGGGAAACCGACCCATCCTGGGTTATGTGTGGACTCCTCCAGCCCAAGGTGGGGGATCCAGCCAAGCACCTAACCTGGGGAACTTCCCTCCTAACTTCCCCCAGGAGGGCAGAAATTCACCAAATCCTGGGCAGAACTTTTTCCCCAGGTATCCACCCAATTTCCAACCCCAAAACCATCCATCCTTCTTTCCCCAATTCCCTGAGCCCAGACAACCTAATCCGGGAGAGGGGAGGCCAAGGGTGGAGGGGTACCCAAATCTTCCCAACCCGGGGTATTACCAGAGAAGGGATAGCTACCCTTCCCGGGATCAGCCCAGGGGAGAAAATAGAGCCCCGTATCAGCCTGAGCGGGTTTCACAACTTGAGCGCCAGGTCCAAAATATGGCACGGGATCTGGGTCACATACTGAGGGCTCAACAGAACCCTCAGATGAGCATGCCACTGCAGAATTACCCAAACTCTGGGCCTGGTGCTCCAGAACAATGACGGGGACAGCACCACGATAACCCACCGGTTCCCAGGGAGGAGGCACAAGGAGAAGGGGGGTGTAAAGCCTTGGAGGAAGCTTCCTTCCCAACTTGTAAAGAGCCCCTGGAAAACCAGGAACCGGAAACAAAATCTCCTACCCCTGAAAGTCTGCCACCCAAGGAGCAGAGAGGAGGTAGGAGAAACAAAGGACCCAAACAGACCCACTTTGTGGAGTAGGTACAGGTCTTCCAATTTGAGGGAGAGGGATCCTCAGAGGACGCTGGGAATAGGATCTTCTCCTTCAGAGATGGGGGAACTCCTCCCAAGGAAAAATGGATCCCAAGAGATTCCAATCCAGACTGGGTAGATGTGGGGATTGAGCTGCCGCCGCCCATCATCCTATCCCAGAACCAACAAAACCAAAAACCCCTGGTTCAAACCCAACCTGGTGACTGCCTCCCAAAAGGCAGGGGCGGCCCAGAACCGGAACCAGGGGAACCTAAAACCGAATCAATAGACTGGGTAGATGTGGGGATTGAGCTGTCGCCGCCCATCATTCTATCCCAGAACCAACAATACCAAAATCCCATGGGTCAAACCCATCCTGATGACTGCCTCCAAAAAGGGGGGGGGCGGCCCAGAACCGGAAACCATTTCCAGTTGCCAACTTTTTCTTTCATATTCCCTAGGCTCTCCACAGAATTCTGCCCAAATCTCTTCGCTAGCAATGTACAAAACCAGAAAATTAGCCCACCAGTTGTCCAAAAATGTGCATTATCTGTGCCCCCTTGAGGAGAAGGAGGGAAGATACTATGCCCCGGTACAAGTACAGGGGCAGGGTACAATTTTGGCACTGGTGGACACTGAATCCCAAGCTACCCTTCTGTCCAAAAGGGCCTTTGATGAACTAAATGCAGGAAGGGGGGAGAATTACCGTATTCCTCTCACCTCTCTTCCTGGACAACTGCAGAACTTTGTCGGGAAGGAAATTCCTGTCGAGGGGACTGCAGGTTTGGACATCAAAATTGGGCGACACAAGGTGAAACACCCGGTCATAATAGTAACTCCAGAGGGCACCCCTTGTTTACTAGGGAATGACCTCCTGAGAAGGTTGTCACCCCTAATAGATTGCGTAAACAAGGTCCTCTGGACCCAGACTAGCCGACCAATAAAATTAAAACAGAGTGTCAACCATGTCAGTTTAAATGCACCTGCCACATCTGACCAAGTAGAATTTCACTTCCAGAACAACCAAATTCCAGACGTGACAGTAATAGCAGTAGGACAACAGACTGGTGATGGGGGGGGTCCTCTCTATTTCTGAAAATCAACCTTCCTTCCAGTTTAAGGTGGTATTCCACACTGGAAGGAAACACTCTGAAATTCTTTACCAATCCACAATCATACACTCCCACTGCTATAGTCCAGAAAGATGTGAAATCAGCTCAGAGCTTGGCTGATATTCAGCAAATTGGAGAGCAGTTTTTCATCCCTGTTCAGTTAAATGATGGGAAGGACTCTGTTCTCGCCCGAGTGTGTGTGAACAACGGTAAGGGCTTCATCAGCAAAGCCATGTTCCGCCAACTCCCAAAAGATCCAGCCATTCCCACATTCAAACTGATAATGAAATGGACCTGGAAGCACCCAATTCCAAACATCTCCTGCCAAGCAGGTGTATGCTCAAAATCTCCATTGGCAGCAAGAGCATAGTCCATAATTATTGGGTTGTGCGAGACGTCATTGCCGCCTTTTACTTAGGCAGTGACATTCTCAATCGCTTTGCCATTACTTTGGACCTAATAAACTTCAAAGCTTGGTCCCGATTAGCGGATAATCCCATGGGCTTTGATGATTCAGAAAAAGCATTTAGGTCAGCTCAATTGCTAACTTATGCAGTTGAAATTCAGATTAAAGAGAAAGTCACCATCCCAGAAAGGACCCGACAATTCTCCCTGGAAGTGAAAGTTAAAAGAGGACAGAAATTGATAAACCCTGATGCTTATATTCATCTAAATGCTTCTCTCCAACAGCAAGGGTTGGGGGTAAACCCAACACCATTAGTCAACATAGAACATGACACCATTCCAATAGAGGTGGATAACAGTGACTTAAAGAGTATTACTCTAGCCGCAGGAACCATTATTGGAATGGCGGTTGATGACCGACATTTCTCCATTGATTTAGGAAATTAACTGTTAGGACCAATCCCCAAGGACTGTTTTGACAGTGACATTGAGGACAATAAAACACCACACAGGATTTTCACCCGGCATGGGGGGAACTTCCTGGTGTACACTTCTTGCCCTTATGGTAAGGAAGATGTGACTTGTGACTTCAGGAGGGATGAGGTGATTTTCCAGGTCCATGAGGGCTGCCTTTCCCACCTGAAGCCTCCATTCCAAATCAGCACTCTGACCAGGGACTTCTCCACACAGCTGGAGGAGGCCGCTGAGATAGCTAAACCAGAAGTCTTTCCAGGCTTCAGGCAGATGGTGGTAGAGAGAGTCAACCTAGCTGATGCCTGCGTGACTCTGGAACAGAAGCAAAAGTTGAAGTAAGTTTTCTTGGATTTCCAAGATCTCTTTTGCGGTAGACTCATATGACTGTGGTCGCACCGACATCCACACAACAATAATTCCCACGGACCCTGGAATGACTCCAGTGTTTGTGAAGCAATATTGTTTGCCTCTCGCATCCATGGAGTCCCTTACTGAAATAATTAAGAACCTTCAGTCCCGGGGAATAATTCGTCCAGTACACAGCACCTTCAATAATCCGGTGCTGGGAATATTGAAGCCAAACGGCCAGTGGAGACTCTGTGCCGACCTTAGGGAGCTCAACAAATGGGTTCATACTTCCCGATGGCCTCTGCCCTACATTGACTAAGGGCTGGCTCAGATTCAGGGGTAACAGATATTCACAGCAATAGACCTGACCAATGGATACTGGACCGTGCCTGTCAGTAGGGAGGACCAATACAAACTGGCTTTTACCTTTGGGGGCCAGCAGTACACATGGACCCGAACTCCTTTCGGATACCTCAACTCCGGCAATGAATTCAACATTTTCCTACATAAGGACATGCCCGACCTGGGTGCGAGGGGCAACCTGGCTTTTGTAGATGATGTCCTCATCAAAAGTTCATCTGTGGAAGAACACATAGCGGAGATCCGTTATGTTCTGACACAGTTGAGGGACGCCGGAGCAAAACTTTCCTTTCAGAAAGCACAGTGGTGTAGAACCCATGTTAATTTCTTGGGGCATGAGATTACTCCTCAGGGTCTCTGTCCCCAAGAAAAGAAAGTGGAAGCACTACAGAAACTGAAGGATCCCACAACTCTGCGGGAACTAAGGAGCCTCCTTGGACTGACTAATTATAGCAGAAAGTTTGTTGAAGGCTACGCAGAGATCACTAGACCCCTGATTCATCTCTTGAAGGGGGGGGTCAAGTGGGAATGGGGTCCAGAACAATCTGAGGCAGTAAGACAACTCAAGAGAAGCCTCTCACAAGCGCCTTGCCTAGCTTATCCTGTCAGAAACAAGGAGTTCTTCCTGGAGACAGGGTTCTCTAATACGTGCTTGACGGCAGTATTGTACCAAAAGCATGACCAGGTCAATAAAATAATCTCCTATGCGAGCAAAACTTTATCCTCTGTGGAGGAAAAATTCAACGATTGTGAGAAGGCACTCCTGGCAACGGTGTGGGCATTGAGGAATTACCGCCCGTTCATCCAGGGGAACACATCATAGTGGAGACTCCACACCAGCCTCTGCAATATCTCCAAAGTGACAGAATCCGGGCCGGAAATGTGAGTAATTCCCGAATTACTTCCTGGATTCTTTCAATGCAAGGCTTTCCTGTGGAGGTCAGATATGGCCAAAACAAGAAGAGTCCCCTCGCGCAAGGTCTGGCTGATTTGCATGATTTTGCCAGAGAAAACTGTCTCGAGGACGAAAGTCTAAAAATCAAGGACAACATGGAGGCATACCTTAATTCCCCACACAAAGTCTTTGAAGAAGACAAGTGTGAGGGAATGCCCACTGTCTATGTGGATGGATGCTCTTCCCATGTTGACAACAACGGGGAGAAAGAAGTGGTGGCCGGCGTAGGGAATGCATGGGTGAAGGAGTTTCCAGAACCCTCCGCTGGATACAAAATTGGTCCCCGAAGTAGTCAGGTGGCAGAATTGATGGCTGTGCATCAAGCCATCCTCACTGCTGTCCAACATCAACTCCACAAACTGGTCATAATCACAGATTCGGATTATGTACGGAACGGGTTCGTGGAGCACCTGGTTAACTGGAAAACCAGAGGCTTGCTATGTGCTAATAACAAACCTTTGAAACATGGGAAGTTAATCCAAAACATTGATGATCTGGTCACATCGAATGGGATGACCATCTACTGGAAAAAGATCAAGGGTCATTCCAAAGTAGAGGGACCAGACAAAACTGGAAATGACCTAGCTGATCAGCTGGCCAAAACCGGGGCCATCCAAGGGGATCTAATAGAGATTCAGTCCCTGTTGGGGGAAATCCAGGTCACTGCTATCACTAGGTCCCAGACAAATGCTCACAATGATCTTTCAACTGCACAATGGAGTAAGGTGACCCCTGATGCTGATTGAATTACGGCTCAAAAGGGGGATCCAATAATTGGTAAGTTTTACCAACACATTGAGGACCCTGAGAACTTTCCCCTGACGGATACCGATTACATTGGGAAAGAGGACCTAAGAGTGTTGATGAAATGTCCAAAGATGTTCCGATCCAAGACGGTTTGTTGGTAAGGAAATCCCAAGCTGGCCATGATCAGTGGGTGGTCCCTACCTCATTCCGAAGCCTGATGTTATGTCACGCCCATGATGCGGCCACAACCGGTCATAGGGGGTTTCACACAACCCTTGAGATCTTAAGAGAGGTTGCATACTGGCCACACATGGGGCAGGACTTCGACCAATACTTGAAGGGGTGTCTGGTGTGTGCACAATTTCAGCCATCATCCCTCACACACCGTGCACCTCTCCAAAAGAGGGGGATGACACTGCCATGGTCAGATTTGCAAATCGACTACGTAGGCCCTGTAATTCGCTCGTCTAGAGGAAACAAGTACATGTTGACCGTCACATGCTTGTTTACCAAGTGGGTGGAATGTCTCCCCGCCCCAAACTGCAAGGCAGAAACAGCAGCTGCCATGATGATTAACCACATCTTTTCCCGCTTTGGTCTACCTCAAAGGATTGAGTCAGACAGAGGTAGCCATTTCACCAGCGAGGTAATGACAAAGATGTGGGAGATACTGGTGGTTAAAAGGAAGCTACACATTGCTTACAGGCCAGCTTCTTCTGGAGCAGTAGAGAGATACAACCGAACCATTGTGAGCATATTAAAAAAAGTTTGTGGCAGATTCTGGGGCAAGTTGGGATATCTGATTACCTCTGGTCCTAATGGCCATCAGATCTACCCCTTCATCTGCAACTAAAATGTCACCGTTTGAGCTGATAACTGGACGTAAGATGGTGCTTCCCCAGCATTTGCTCTACAGGACCCAAGAGCAGACATTGATAAATGCCTCCACAACTCATGAGTATGTGGAGAATTTAAGGAAACACCTTCAGCATGATTTTGCCTATGCTCAGCGGAATCTAGAAAGATCAGCCGAGAGCATGAAGACCCACTATGACCTGAAAACTTCCAGGAAAGTATATGATGTGGGAGACCGGGTCTATCTATACAATTTCCAAAGGAACCAGGCCAAACAGCGAAAATCTTTGCCTACATAGAAGGGACCATTTGAAATTATAGACAAGGTCTCCCCAGTAGTGTATAAGTTCCGCATCCCCAAAGGTAGTCTGGCGGAAGGGGAAGACAAGTGGGTACATATAAATCAGCTAAAGTGTTGCCATTCCAGGCACACTCTGCAGCAACTGGAGAAGTCCTCTGCAATACCAGAGGGGGCCACTCCAGAGTAATTCAGTTCCAACCCTAAAATATTCCACATACCAAAAATATAGTAACCTAATGTCAATATTTCCTGTTATATCTTGTTTTTTAAAAATAATACTGAAAAATGTATTCGGATGTATAAAATGTGTATGTTCGCCACACCATTAATAGTGGTGGAAAAATGTCTAGGAATGTGTATTGCCGCTTTGCTTTCTCATCCTAGGAGAGATGAAACCATGGAGACTGACCAAGGAGGACGACCGGGGACCGGGAGCAGAGATCCGAGGGGCCCGGAGTACCGCCCAATATTCCCATCAGGTCCGGCGAGGAGAACCGATCGATCGAACCGGATGGAGGAAAAGATGCTGAACTGTGCCATCTACGGAATTGGAAGAAGATGATGCGGACATACCAGTGCATGGATCAAAAACATCCTTTTCACCCGACTCCTCCTGGACTCGAAATCAAAGTGCAGTTGGGGGGGGGGCTTGTTGGGTGTCCTGACCCACGTTTGGACTATTATGCTGCAACATTTGGTGCTGTGGGCTTAAGAAATCCAAGAGGGTGGAAAAGCCCACATTTGCGCCAGAATCATAGAGAACCGTGCAGTTTTGCGCACAGCAAAGTGGTCCCCTGACCTGCCACCCACCAGTACGAACGTGATAGGCAAGGAGTACCATGAGTGAAATGTGTCCCAAAGGAAAAACAGCAGTGCCGGTGGCTAAAATAAAATTTTAAAAAAAAACGCTTTGAAATCACCTTTGTTTCCCTGAATGCAAGCTCAAAATGCCTATTTCAAACATTGCAGGATATTCAAAAACCTCAATGAACACCAGCAGACATTTGGCAGAATGTAGTCTTGTGTGCATACAAAATCCGGAAAGAGAAAGAGCCCAAAACAATGTTTATAACAAAACTGGCTGAGCTGTGGATGTCAGCAGCTGAAGTGAAATTTGACTGAAAGACACTAAAATCTAAATGTTTAAAATAAATGAGTGACCTACTGTTAAGTGTCACATAGTTTGCAACTGTTGAAATGTCATAGTTTTGAACTTAAAATCAGCGTTCTAGCTGCATGTGTAAAAATTGTCAGTTTGATTTGAATGTAGAAAACTGGGAACTAGAGGGACATTTAGCTGAAGCCTGGCTTAATGAAACTGGATTCTGCCTGACAACTACCCCCGACAGGAGAAGGAATTCAGCAGCTGCGTTCCCAGGCCTGTCTGCATCCTGCTGCCCCTGCCAAAAGGAGATGACACCTCTCTGATTGAATTAGGGGAGTGGTACCTGCAGACTGCAGGAAATTGAACAAAGCCCTGTCCTGGACTCAGGCAAATGTTATATTAGGGGGGTCGTAAAATGGCTTCCTCTATGGAGAAACTGGGAGGGGCACTGCATCTGTGAGCAAGCTGAGCTTGGAGGAAGTGGATAAACCAGAAATTCCACCATGTGCTTTGGAAAACCACACCCCTTTGGGGCCAGAGCATAATTTTAAAAAGATGGATAATTCATAGTGCAGACTTGTAAAAATTATATAAATAACATCATCATTCTTGTGATTTTTCTGTGCACATTTTACGAGGTGTTAGGACCCTGTGGTATGTTCTTGGGGATAGTAGCGGAAAAAGGGTTGTTACTCCAAATGTATGCATGTTAAAAATCTGACACTTTATCATCTGAAACCCATATCCCTGGTGCACATTTGGATAAAATCTGGAAATGTTTAGAGGTCGTGATCTGGATGAAAAGGGCAGAATTCTGTCATAAGTGGACACAACATCTTACAAAGACAGGGATCGGATGGTTTGGTGCTACAGAAAATATGTTAACTGGACGTATAATATTAGAAAAATGGTACATAGATAAATATGTATTTGGATCAGAAATAGATTTGTGTGCAATTTGACGAGGGGAGGATCCTCTGACCATAAACCTACCTAATCACTCTGACTCACAACCCGGTACCCCCAATCAAGGGAGAGAGGAGGAACTGTCCAATGATAAATTGAGAGGGTTGGGCATGCAGAATTAGCCGACCCACCCACTTTCTAAACACATAAAAAGAGCCACTGGAAGCCAGATAGGACCTTTTCTTTTCACTTTCTGCGGAGCATTTTGACTTCAGACTTCACATCCAGAGATCCAGACTTCAAATCCATCAATCTCCAGAGACCAGAAATTAACTCCAGAATTTGTAGCAGAGAGGCCTGAATCCACAAGCTGAATCCTTTTTCAGCAGGCCTCCAAATCATTTGCAAACTATTCAACAGCCGGGCGAGCTGTTTGAATTTTTGCCAAGAACTTTTGTCAGAACCAGAGACCAGACCGCGTGCAGTGCCGAGAACTTTTGTCAGAACCAGAGATCCAGACCGCTGTGCAGTGCCGCTAGCAGAGCTGACACAAAAGGTAGAATTATACAGTGAGCAGAACCTGGCGAGGGAACCGCAGTCCAATCCTGACCCGATCCGTGGCAAAGTCGCATTCCTGTCCAAAATATAGTTTGAGTACCGCTAGAACTGTGCAAAAACCAATCTCTTAGTTTAAAATAATCTAATCCAAACTATTTTAACCTATTTAGAACTGCCTCCTAGAATCGTGTCATTCTGTCATCTTTAAATCTGAAAACTGTCATCTGTCATTCTGAGCTTTCAAATTTCAAATCCGAAAAACTGCCTTTGCTAAATCGGCCGTATCTCCGGAACCGTTTGTGATAGAAGCGAGATTTTATTTTGAAGCTGAGATTCTAAGCTTTCCAACAAGCTCTAAACCGACTTGCTATTCCTCATACTCCCTCCGTAATTGCGCTCGACGCACGCGACAAAATTTGCCGCGATTTGACATTTTGCTTAATTTCATCCACGTGTAAAAAGATTTGTCCTTGCTTTCCTTTGCTGAAATTCGTTTGCAACCTGACAATCATTCATAGAGCATTGCTAAAGTGATCCTGAACTAATACAAAGTAGCTGTCATCCACCCTGAACCTCTACCTGTTTTCCTCTAAGCTTGCTAGGGGGAAACCAAATTATATTTGATTGCATTCCTGAGAACTGTGTGCTTTCCTTCCATCTCTTTACCTTGCATAAAGGGGTGGGGGGGTGAATTGTCAAAGAAAAGTGATTACATTGTCTTTTGTTGAAGTCATATCAAGTTTATTTTCTGTACTGCATTTTCATTCATCATTGCATTGTCCTGGAAGCCATAAAAGCATTCTCAGCTACTTTATCCTCTCTATATCACTTCTAAGCCATCATAAAGAGTGTACCACTGTAACATTACCCATTGTTGATCACTATCATCTTCACAAGTGTGCTATCAAATATTAATTTACTATAAAAGTGTGATAGATATATATTGTTTAATTTTCAAATAAACCTTTTAATTTGCAAAACAAACCTGCTGCTTCTTGGCTCAGTGGGATCAGGGGGATTCTAAGAGAGGGGTGTTATATAAGGGTAGTCATCCAGAGTAAACAAACTGGACATAAAAATACATCAATAAGGGCTTCCATCAGCATCCCAGACTAGGCATTGACTTAGCTGTAGTGTTGAATTGAAGTCGCTTACATTGCCCTGAATTGTACACTTCACTGACTCCTCCCTCTTCTTCCCGTTCGTCCGATCTCTTAAACTAGCAGCCTCGCGTTGTCTTCAGCTGTTTACATATGTAAACAATGATACTCGGCTCCCATGGCGGCTAACGTAGGGACACGCCTCCTCTCTCTCTTTCTCTCGTTACCTCGTAATGCTGCCATTCTCATTCAGCCACTGCCTTTGATCCTTCGCTCCCTTCACACTCAGGGACTGTATCCTGCTATAAAGCGCTACAGCGCAATTACTTACAGTTTTCTTCAAAGACGACAATGATCGACTTACTTTCATAACATTCGCTTTTCTTTAAGGGCAACGGCGTCACTCTCTACATTCATCGGAAGGCGACAACGATCGCTTTGTTTTCATAACCTTTGCCAGCCTTTGAGCACAACAGCGCCACTTTCAACAGTCTTTGTAAGGAGACAACGATCACCTTATTTTCTTCACTTTTACCATTCTTTGAGCGCATCAGAGCCATTCTCTACATTCTTCGTAAGGCGACAACGATCGCTTTCAATATTTCTATAACAATCTTCTCTTCAAGCGCAACAGCGCAATTCCCTCAGCAGTATGCTTCAACTCTTCATGAAACGCCTCCTTCAATAAGCCCAAGTGTAACCGTCGTTTTCAGGTTCCTCCGTCTATTCTTTAGTCACCGAGCAACAGAAAGCCACCAGCCCTCATTAGAAGAAAGCCCCTAATGGATCACTTCCTTATTCAGAAACACGGGCATTTCATCATGAATGTATGCATCCCCATACACTGAAAGGACTATTAACAGCTGTTATTTAGGATCTCATCACAGTGATGCAAGCTAATAATCGCAATTCTATCTAAATGTAGCACTGGCTACTATTCACAATTCTATGTACATGTGGCACTGGCTAGTATTCACAATCCTGTCTAGATGTGACGCAAGCTAATATTCATAATCCTGTTTAGATGTGATGCAAGCTAATATTCACAACTGTACCTAAATGTGACGCAAGCTAATATTAACAATTCTATCTAAATGTGGCGCTGGCTAATATTCACAAACCTGTCTAGATGTGACGCAAGCTAAAATTCACAATTCTATCTAAATGTGGACCATGCTAAAATTCACAAATACTGTCTAGATGCGATGCAAGCTACTATTCATAATCCTGTCTAGATGTGATGCAAGCTAATATTCAAAATTCTATCTAAATGTGACACAGGCTAATATTACGATTCTATCTAAATGTGGCACTGGCTAATATTCACAATCCTGTCTAAATGTGATGCAAGCTAAAATTCACAATCCTGTCTAGATGTGGTGCGAGCTAATATTCACAATTGTATCTAAATGTGACGCATGCTAATATTCACAATTCTATCTAAATGTGACGCAGGCTAATATTACAATTCTATCTAAATGTGGCGCTGGCTAATATTCACAATCCTGTCTAGATGTGAGGCAAGCTAAAATTCACAATCCTGTCTATATGTGATGCGAGCTAATATTCACAATTGTATCTAAATGTGACGCAGGCTAATATTCACAAGTCTACCATATGTGACACAAGCTAATAATATTCACTATTCAATCTAAATGTGACGCAAGCTAATATTGACAATTCTATCTAAATGTGACACAGGCTAATATTCACAAGTCTATCAAATGTGACGCAAGCTAATATTCACAATTGTATCTAAATGTTATGCAAGCTAATGCTCACAGTTCTTTCTGGAGTGGCTAGCACAGTTAGGGTACAGTTCATATAGATGTGAGAGATAGCTAGGCAATACAGTTGACAGCTTAGTGGATATATGTGCTGCAACTCCCACTGGCTCATTGGGGTTGATGGATGTACTGACTATGGCAGATGTGTGACTTGCAAATTCCAATCAGCATAACATAAAATAGCATACTTGTTATATCTTGATGTGAGACACAATATTTAAGTGTTACTTTAAACACAATCATCGTTAATATTTTGTTCTGATTTTAAAGATGCTTCTTAGGTGACTGATGGTTAAAATAATAAAGTTGTCAAAACAGCAAATGTTAATTGAACGGAGTCTGGGAAAATAAGTTCCGGGGCTCAGAAGTAAGTGCCAGTGGTGAGCCCTGGCAAACACCCCAACAATTAAGCACTGCAGCAAAGTGACATTTCTATCATAAATGTTTTTATTGGTGCAGAAAAAGTACTGAAAAGTGGTAAAAAAAAAACACTTTGTGGTCAAGCCTAGGGTAACTTCTGCATGAACAAGGTGTGCGATTTGATTGCTGGCACAAACACTCATATTTGATTCCCATATATTGCCAGAAATATCTTGCTCACTGCACATTCTACATAACATGATAATATTTGGGAATTAGCAGCAGGTGTGCATTGTCTATGAAGAGTAAATAGCACCACTCACATCTTAAGATAAGAAAGCTTAGCTTTACATTTCTGTATGCAAGTTACTACTATGTAAGTTATGTGAAAAATCTTACATTAGATTATCATTAATATCGGGGAAGGAATGCCTCATGTTGATTCCCGCAAAATGGCTGCTGGATCTGGCTCGTCCAAAATCACGACAGCTAGTCGGATAAAACCATGGCTTTCCGAAAGTGCTGTGCATAAGGCAGAGTTGGAATGTAAGGAAATAAGGGCTATCAAGGTTTTCACAACATGAATACAGTGATTTCTGGGATGACAGTCATCGCAACGGCCATCATTTTGAAGGCAATCACCATTGCAACCAGGACCACTCCAATCCAAATGTTTGTTTTGATGCCTAGCGCTATTTTTACTTGTGCAGGACGATCACTCACTATTGATCAAAATCCTCTGGTTGTGGAAACACTTCATGTAATGAGGCATTGTAATATGTGGACTTTGCGCTGATTTTCACTATATTCACATACATCAGAATTAGGCTGTAAATTGGAAGTGGCAAGTGCTTTTCCCATTTAGGCAACACTTGCCAAATCTCTACATTTTAATTTGCACCTAGAAATAAACATCAAACGGCATGTCATGTTATATTAGGTGGCATTTGTAAGGAGCAATTATAAAAGAATGTCATCTAATGATATCTTTTTTGATTTAATAATTATGCAAATAGTTCTGTTTCCGAATGGCAGGTCTGCTAATCAGAGCCTCTTTCATCATGTTCATTGCTAAAATTATACTTTACTCATGTGCCTTTGCTGAGATAGTCTCCTGACAACCCGAGCACCAGACCGTTGGTGGCAGCAGGGCAGGCTCAAAGGTGACATGCATTCCTGGCAGCTGCTAGAACACAAAGCTTCAACAGGCTTTTTAATCATCTGCTCCTTTAATTTAAAACATTGTATTTGTGTCCTATTAAGTCTGGTGGCAACTGGGGACACACAATTATATAGCCATTGTGGGATGTATTAACCCACTTATGCTCTGCCCTGCGGCATCACTGTGTCCATGTGGTGCCAGAACCATCAAAATGGGCGCAAAACCCCTATGCGCGCCAAAACCTATGAAAATTGCGCTCTACAAAGCACAAAAAGATGGCTCCCAAATCTACCATGCATGTTGTCAGTGGTGGAACGGAGACCTCACTCCTGAAACATGGCATTGGGCTGCCCACCCAGTAAAAATGGAGACTGCATGAAAAGCAGTGCTTGCTGAAAAAATCCGGAATCTTGTTTTAAATCTTTTCTTGTTTGCTGAAAATACAGAAGCTGGTCCAAAACAGCCACAAACATCCAATCTTCTTGCTGAGTGTCACATTTTACTGAATCCAAGAAATCATTGTGAAATTGCAATATCCTGGAAAGCTGAATTGGTCATCAAAGCACCCACAGCACCAGTTTGCCTGCCTGTGGGATCTGTCAAAATCTGGGCGCAGTACCAGCGGCCGCATGAATGACTGTTTACAAAAGCCTGCATTAAAACTGTAAACTTGTACCACTAAGATCTAATGTCTGAAATCTAAGTGACCTGTTATCAAGAGTAACGTAGGTTGTAACTATTTTATGGTTTAGAGTCTGGAATCAGTGTTCTAGCTGCTTGTTTTAAAATTAAAAGTGTGTTTAAACAAAGAAAATTGCAACAAAATGACATTTAAAATTAAGCCTGACTTCAAACCAAACCACAAACAACTTACCCCCACAGGGCCAGGTACCTCCCTTATGCTCTCTAGACCAGGAACTCACACTCAGGTGATGATTAAGAGGGGAGGGGAACTTGGGCTGCTGAAGGAAGAGCACAATGGACTTCCTCCAAGGCAAGGAGATGCTAATCGGGAAGGATCTTAAATGGCCTCTACCAGAAGTAAGGGGCGGAGATTGCTTCTGAGCTGCAAGAAGGAGAAGGAGGTGGGGACAGACAGCCTTTTGTTGATTCACAATGGACAAAAAGCATATTGCTAAAAACACTGATAATTTACTGTGTACAATTGTAAAAAACATATGTAAACCCCAGACTTCTGAACCTAATTTTTGGCTGCACATTTTAAGAGGAGCCAGAATGCTGTGCTATTTTCTGGGAAGAAACTGTAGAAATTGTGGTTTTATACCAAATGTAATTATGTCAGGAGCATGAAACTTCACATGCTTATGCCCATATGCAATGCGCACAGTTGTACACATTTTTGGATACTAGATATTGTATTCTGGCCCAAATGGGCAGAATTCTGTCAAAAGCCAACACAAGATCCTACAATGACGGGGCTTGGAAGAGCATTTGCTCCACAAAATATGTCATCTAGGTATGTTATTGTTATAAAGTTTGCAAAATTGTAAATATGTATTATACTAAAAGTAGATTTCATGTTCAAAAGCCAAGGGGAGGATTCTCTGACTCATAAAACCACATCATCATGGTGACACCCTGTTTTCTCCTCCAATCAAGGGAGAGGGGAGATTCTAGCCTATAGCCAGCCTAGGGGACGCGCTTAGGATAATCCAGCATACACACCCCTTTACCAAATGCATAAATAGAGAAAGCTGAGGACTTAGAAGGACACACAGATTCACCCACTAACTAATTGCTGGGGAAGCACCCTGAAGAGATCCAACCATATTCCTTGCTCCAGACTCCAGAAACTTGGCAAAGCAGAAAGGCCCACTCTATAGCTGAACCATTCTCAGCTATGCCTTAAACTTCTAGAACCAGAATCCCACAAACTTAAAGGGGAAACCAAAGAAGCAGCTGGGCTGTGCTGTAACTGCTTTCCTGCTAAATAAGTATCTTCAGAACCGAGAAGGGCAGATTAAACCCAATCCTGTGCCGTGCTGTGCTGTGCCAATCCTGTCCAGTCCTGTTGTGCGGTGACCAGAGCGCTGTGCTGATTGCAGACCCAGTCCTGTCCTGCGGTGTGCCCAGCAGCCTGTCCCAGTCCGGTGTGCCCAGTAGAATTCCTGTCCAGAAATCTTGACTGACCAGAATTCCTGACGGTTCTGTTCAAACATATATAGTGAGTATCCATAGTATAGGACTGTCACTAGCCTATGTACTGTCCATAGTAATCCCTATCTCAAACCCATCCTCTCTATTTAGAACCTGATCTTGTTAGAAATAGTTTTGAATTGCCTGAGCTATTTATCTTATCCCTACTACTTTCCTTCTGTAATAGTATTGTTAAACATATCTTTGCGCTGATATATTTCATCTGAAGAAGGCAAGCTCCTCGGCAGGCAAAAACTTGATCCAGAGGCGTCCTGGTCTAGTGGATGTGCTCCCGTGTAGTATTTGCTTCTTCATACTCTGACCCTAGTTTAAAGAAATCCTGTTTGTCTTTTGAAAGCACATCCCTGTTTTTCCCATTCTTGTGCCTATCTCAGAAAAACGACCTCCACGAAAACGTCCATAACTTCTTCATATTTTATGCTAAAAACAGAATTTAAATGTCTGCTTGTAGCTAACATCCACAGCTTTCCATATAACCAAAGGCCGCATCTATAGTATTCCCGCAATCGTGATTACCGCGCATGGAAACGTTTGCCGCAAATTTTCATTTTGGCAAATATTACACGTGTAAAATAGCTTTTCATTGCACCCAACCTCAAATTTCAGTTTACAACTTGCTTATTAGTGTCAAATCATTGCTGGTGTTTGTCTGCAACCAGATAAAGTGGCTCCCATTAGAATTTAAACAATTTCAGTGATTTAAGCCATATTTAGTGTTTTACCCAATCCATTCTCAGACAACTTTAAAAACAAGTTTGACAGTTTGCCAATCAGTTCTGTTTCTCTTTTGTGTTTGCTGGGGGGAAATTGGGATTGACCTTGTATTTGAATTCTGCAATCCTGAAACCTGTTCTCTCTCCTCCTATCTCTCTACATTGTATATTGGATAGTTGAGGGATATGCAGGGGGAAAGAGTAACCACATTGCTATTTAATTTGAACCCACACACGCAAAAGTTTTATTGCTGTGCTGCATTGTTTTTGCTCATTATTACTCCTTGTGATTAAAGAGATTGCTTAGTGTGACATCACCCCATTGGTGATTGTTGTATCCCCATTAAAGATAGTGTGATTATATTGTGAATATATTAATAAATATTTTAACTTGGCAAACCAGCCTGATTCCTGGTTCAGTGTGACCGAGGGGGTTCCAAGAGACAGGCGTGATATAAGTGGTACATCGTTCAGAATAAAAGAACTTTTAGACACAAATAAATAAATAAGGATTTCAGCCGTGCATTACACGCTAGGCATTGACTGAGGTGAAGTGCCGGATTGAAATCACTTACACCATAGCATTTGATATCATATTTGTGTCAACTTGGTGAGCAGTGCTCAGCTCTCACAGGGCTGATATGATTTGAGTTAGCTGTCGGACCTGGATATCTCTGCAACAGCCATGTGGGACAAGGCCCAGAAAGCTGCATCTTTGATCCCACAGAGTTATGCCAACACCTCCCTCCTTTGACACAGGATCCCTCCCAACGATGTTCCCTGGGAATAGGTTCTTGTAATGCAGTTCTGAGATAACAAAGCATCACTCACAAAAGGGTGCAGATCACTGGAGTTCTTTAAAGTCTGCAAACATGCACAAGAGAGTGGACTTAGAATAGACCAGAGGAGAGGGTACGCCATGAGAGTGGTTCAACTATTTTGGTTTCTGCTAGGTTTCTCTATAACTTCATGTCCCTCTCCACTTCCTGCCGACAAAGGACTCTTGGTTCTATATCAGAAGGCAAATGAGACTTGTTACAGCAGCCTGGATTGGGCTGCTGACAACAGGCTTGCTTTGAACCAATTTTCTGTAACATGTTGCCTTTAAAGGGGAAGGAAATCATTCTCTTAGTTGATTCATCTTTGTACTCTCAGAATAAGGATTAACTGAAACTCTGTTGGGAATACAATCTATTTCAAAGTCCCCTGCAATAGAGGTGAAGACAGAGAGCTACAAGGCAGAGGAGAGCTCTGCCCCCTAACCTTCCCTGGGGAACACTGGGCCTGATGCTGTGTGGACCAAGGCCTCTCTGTTGCCTCCGCACTGGAACCAGTATCCTTCTCATTGGACGTAAAGAAACCCTTGCAGGTGCCACTCACACTTCCTAGAGTGGAAGTGTAGAACTAAAGACTCACCTTGTCGATGGACACCCTGCATTGGGCTCTCAGCAAGCAGAATTCCATCAGCGTGTACCCTGTTCTATGACTTCAAGACCATTCTGAGCAAGCTCAATCATGCTTGATTCACTTCAAGTCACCACTGGACCTGTGGTGCTGCTCTTACCTGCTCTTCAAGCCATCCAGACACCGGCTTCAGATCACCTCAGCTCGACCTGATGACCAGCTAGACTCAAACAACCGACTCCAACTCCTTCTCGACCTGCTGGAAGCCTTTAACTTACCTGTCTCGAACGCCAATTCGCCCCATCAAAAGCTTTATGTTGTCACTGACTGGACCTCTGACTGAACCTTTGGAAGCCATCGTCTCGACCCGTCTCGAACGCCAACTGGATCCAGTGGAAGCCTGCACCTTGAACCGACTCAACGCTCGCTATTGGGAAAGCATGACTTCAAAGTCTCGACACATGCTTGAATGAAGTCTAGTGCCTCGAACCTATGCTCGACCTGAGCCCCAAATACAAAATATAAAAAGTATTTAAATAATCCCTGCCCCCAGTCCTTCTTTACGGACCATAATGACCTTCAAGACCCCCTTTTTTCTAGTTGAAAAAACATTGGCATTGCTGCAGAAATCGTATGCATGAATACCCTTGCTTATCAACCCAGAGTGCCCGCTCTTCTCAAACTCTGCATTCCATTTGTTTGCTTTACAGTGGTGGGTCCTTAGTGCTTTGAATTAGTTGTGTTATTGAAGTCCCTAGTTTTATAGAACCTTGGCATGACATTCTTTTATTTTGGTACTATTGTTTTTTGTGTTACAACTTTAACAGCTCCCACCCCTCCTGAAGGATGCCGTGAGCTAAACCGTGGTTGTATACCCTCCCGCGTCGAAGATATTCCATAGAACAGGATATTTGATCCATGTTCGTTCTCAGTAGAGGGGCACCCACGTTCCTTTGTAACCCTCCTGAAGTATCGTCTACCCTGGGCCTGTGCTACCAAAATAGGTGAAAGAGGTATTCCTGTTGTGATGTCTCTATTTAACCTTTAGAAATGAAATCACGGCTTGTTTGGTATTAGTGTGGTGGTAAGAAGGAGGTTTAGCCACTACTAAGCCCTGTCCTCTTGCAGAGAATTTGTCATTTAGTCACATCAACATTTTCCATTTGCCGGGTCTTGTGAACCTGGCAGCTGTCTGGTTGGGCAAGATAATTCCAAGCCAAAGGAAGTGTCCCTAAAGAACTCCATCCTGTGTTTACCCTGCCACAACAATCTGGTGTGGTTAGAGATTGTGGTTTGTTGTCTCGTGGTGGCGAGGCCAATAACATTAAGAAGGGAGTCAGCCTCCATATTTGTTTACGGAAAAAGATCAAACTTTCCTGCCAGAGACTGCCTTTGTGTATTGCAATGAAAGCCCTGGTGATCTCCAGAATAGGCCCAAGAGTATCTGCCCTCATGGCCATCCCCCATTAAATTCCCACCCTCTTGAAGAAGGCACTTCATGCTGCCAGAAGGTCAAAGGAGGGAGGCACAACATCTGATTGTATCACCCGGGTACTGAGAGAGCCTTACCATTTTAAGCTCAGATCCACATACTTGCCAACATGACCCATTCCAATCTGGAGTTGCTTATCCAGCCCTGGTTTTTTTCTTTGCATTCTGGAACTTGTAGTTCCACTTTTCCATTACAAACCCCAGACTACAAGTCCTAGAATGCAAAGAAAAAAAACAGAACTGGCTAAGCACCTAGAGATTGGAACGGGTCATGTTGGCAACAATGGATCCAGTGCAAGGAGGCATGTAAGCGTGTGAATGAGACCATTTATATAGCACACACTTGGCCTCATTACGACCCAGGCGGTAAGGGGTTTACGGCAGCGTAAACAGCGCCGACCCTTACCGCCTGAGTACGAGGTCCCTTAGCGCCATGGAGCTTTTAACACCTGCAGGTGTTAAAATCCATGGCGCTAAGGGACCATGGAGTTAATTACGCCACCATAATTTACGGTGGCGTAATTAACGCCTTCCCCACTCCCATTATGCCCTATGGGTCAAAAATGGGAATGGGGAAGGGTAAATGGGGATTGGGGACTTACCGCCCCACCGACCTCGGAATGGGGCGGTAAGTCCGCCTACCACCATGGCGTAAACGTAGTTTACGCCATGGTGGTAAAGTCACGGCCCAGGCGGTAACTTACCGCCTGGGTCGTAATGAGGCCCACTGAGGAAAAGCGTGGGCTAATGCTTGACCCAGAAAGGCGTGCATCTACCCTCTCCCAGTTATCTGTCGTTATAAAATAATCAAATTATCAGATTGAAGCCTATTCACAGGAGTTACGTTAATTTGAATGAGTGAACGAGCAACCTATTCGGATTAATTGTGACACAGTTAGCGTGCTCCTCTATGATTGGCGTGATGCTGAGACGACCTGGTGGAAGGAGTAGTAAAGATACCCCTTTTCTGTGTGTTTGTGAAATTTTTGTTCTATGTGTAAAGTAAATGTTCAATGAAAAAAACAGGGGGTTGGATGGGCTGTGATATTAGGAAGCTTTAGTCTGCATATTCTAAACTTTGAAATAGCTAAAGCATTATCCCAGGTCTACGCGGGAAATCGTGCCGGTATCAAATCTGGCCAATGAGTTTACAACTGCCACCTAATTTCTTCTACTCTGGTGGCAGTTAAGTAGTTTGCATCCTTTTTTCAAGCACTTAATTGAGGAACTTAGTAGTTTAAAGGAATGCAGTTAGCCAGTAAGATAAGCAAGTGGGTTGGACCCGTGCTAAGGGAATCTGTGTGTAACGTGAAAGGTAAATCCTTGAGTAGCTGT
Organism: Ambystoma mexicanum; assembly: GCF_040938575.1. Taxonomy (NCBI): domain Eukaryota; kingdom Metazoa; phylum Chordata; class Amphibia; order Caudata; family Ambystomatidae; genus Ambystoma; species Ambystoma mexicanum. The sequence goes on along the minus strand of NC_090930.1, from coordinate 1,101,000,174 downwards.
AGGGTAGATTCACCTTTTATCACTTCGCAGTCGATGGCATAAGCATCATTGAGTTAAATAAAATAACACTTATTACTCGAGAAGATAGCTCAGGGGCAACGTGCTCACCTTGGAAACAAAGGGACAAGGAGCAACACAGGTTCAATTCCCCGGTCGTACTTAGAAACTTCTGGCTAGTAAGCATGTTATAAATAAGCAGTCATGCCAAGAATCAATTCTTTTCCGTGTACATTTACACATGGTCAATTCTATAGCGACATTTTTAGCAAATTGTACACGTAGATTGTTCAAAAAGGAAGCAGCATAGGCTGCTAATCCCAGGAATGAGCACTTCTTTATTTATTTGGTTTCTTGAAAGCGGTAATCTGTAATGAAGCTGCTTCAAAGCGCCAAGAAGAGTTGCTTTAAATCAGTGTTATTTGTTATTTTCATGTTATTTAGCAGGAAAGATGCACTTTAAATGCATGTTGATTTGCCAATCGCTCTTATACCCAGTACCCTGTGAGGTGATTTTTCTTCCAGTTTAAGCGGACAGCTAACTTCAATTCCTTATTAAAAATGAGATGCCGCCTCTATATGCATATATAGGAATTATTAGGGGCAGGTGCGAAGTCTCAATTAATAATGTAAACCGGTACGAGGGATATACGTGTTAAGGTAGCATCTTGTTTGCTGATTATGTTATAATTTATGTAAATGTCAGGTTGATTTTTACGATATATGGTTGCAGCCAAACAGCCCCATGTCCCAGGGGACCTTGCTGCAAATGAGAGCGCGCATCCTGCAAGAGTTTAATTCCAGTGACTGGAATTGTAATGAACAAATAAATTACTGTCTTCTAATGTCTGTGGCATTTCCACATGTTGAGGCTCATCACACGTTTGAATCATGTGATCGCACGTTAGATGCGTTCTAGAAATGCCCTACTGCAAATCGGCGGAGCGGTCAGCCAAGGGCGAGTGCAATTACGTTTAAATTGGAAGCGAGAACGGTTGAAGAAAAGACAGGCCTCTCCTTGACGCTGAATAATTCAGATAAAACTAGTTCATATGATTTAATGGGACATTATAAAGTGTTTTCCTTCGAATTCCAAACAGGTAAGACAAAACCTCATTTTAAGCATGTCCTTGAGTGCAAATGCTTATTTTTACTTCCCAAATACATTTGTCAGCCGTTGTGTCGGATTTTTAGAACACACTTTGCCCACATAATTTCCTATAGAAATTGGATATAAAGTCTGTCGAGATCATTTTTTTTGTACAGTAGATGAAAATGAATGTGTAAAAAATATCCGTAACAGTTGTGTGCATTATTTGCCCACTACTCAACATGTTCGTTCATGTGTATGGTGGAAAAGGACAACATATATGTTTTTGACACCCCAGCCTCTCTGTCGAACAAATACTTTGGAATCCTATGAATTCCACCAGAAAAAGCCTGCAGATTCCTTCGGAGTCCATGGTAAAGACTGCTTGCCGTTGGAAAACGCCAGTTGGTGTCTACTCAGTTTGCACTGCAAGGCGCAAAAGCAAGGCCTGCAGGCAATTTTGTCTGATTGCTACACCTTTGTTTTGCACTTCGTGGTGCAAATGACGAAAATTAAACGTAGAGGAACTCTTTCTACCCAATTGAAAACCTCTTTGTTTTGCACTTTGTGGTGCAAATGAAAATTGAACGTAGAGGAACTCTTTCTACCAAATTGAAAACCTAACAGCTCTCCTCTGTGCAATTTATGCCCCGGAGAAGAAGGACCTCCTGGTTGTTTTACACGCAGAGCTGAAGTCGCACTATTCCAACACTTTTGGGGTAGGAGCAATATTAACTTGCAGTAGCAAAGCACATATGTACCAGGAGAGTCACTGAGAAAAGGGCAATCATACATTCTAATTAAGCAATTGGCCGCAAGCAGGGTGGGGGCATTACCACTTCAGGTAATGCCCCGGGGCCCATAGTTACAGGCCCAGCAAAGGCCTTGGGCATTACCTGATGTGGTAATGCCCTCCTGCGAGGGGCCTATTGCTATTAGTACCCCGTCCCACAAGACTGAGGTACTAAAAAAATGGCGGCCTTTGAAAATGAATGTAAAAAAGTAAACAAACAAAATTGCCGCTATGGAAAGGGAGGAAGAACTACAAGTAGTCCCTTCTCCCTTTCCATGGTGGCCATTCAAAAAATAGGGAAAAATGTAAACAAATAAAATGGCCTCCATGGAAAGGAAGAAGGACTGTTTTTAGTCCCTTCTTCCTTTCCATGATGCCCTGTCGCGGATCAGGAGCAGACTCGATGGGTTCAGTAGTGTTCCCAGCGCGTCCACTCCCGAAATGACCAAAAAAGAAGGTAGGTGGGTTTGGGAGGGTGGTGAGTGGCTTCTTTAGATTGGGGGCTGGGGGGAGGGAACAACACTTACCTCGATTCCTGGTGGGGGAAGATGGCAGCCTCCAGCCGTGTGGTTGCTCGGAGCAGGGATTACCCTATTCCGAGCTTCCTCATTGGCTAAGTGGCTGCCACACCCCCCTGCCGAGGACAGAAAGGAAGGAACGTTGGTGGGGTGAGGGATTCCCGGTCGGGTAACGCCCCGGTGAGGGCCAATGAATTTGCTTGTTACAATCACATTGTCCCTTGCCGGGTACTAATACTCATGAAAAGAGAGAAGCCTGGGTTTTTTTTTTTTTTTAAAAAGAAAAAAAAGAAAGAAAAGAAAAGAGTGAACACTGGGAATACTAAGCAAGGCACACATCAGCTTTGGATTCAAAAGTCATACATCTAACATGTGTCAGTGTGTTCCTAAAGGTTTTTTACAGATTGGGCTTCCATGTGCATAATCACTAAAGGAACCTTTCATTAACACTTTGTGCCCAAAAATATTTATCATTTTATTAATCATTTGCCACTTAAGATACAAATATTCAATTGATTCATTTATTATTTGTTGAAACACTTATCTTGCTCATTACTAGATAAAAAAAAATTGGTATGGTTTTAACTTTGATCACATTAGATACACTCCCATTCGTAACATACATATACCTCCATCTTGCCATATTGAACCCATACACAATGAAGGGGTATCTCACTTCCTCACTGAGCAAGGCCCCCAGTATGCCAATTTGCCTCATTACCTGTATTACTAGGTTGGCGTGTTCCACATTTTTACTTAGGTCGTATGGATGCCCATGTCTGTGATTATTAAGCACCTGTCGGTAATAATCAATAATGACCACCTGTTGTTTATCTACAAATGGTGTAGAATCAAAGGTTTAAATGGAACAGAAACTGATGAAAAAAAAATAAAATCATAAACTGTTCTATTTTAAAATTTGGTCATATCTTTCCCACAGTCCAAACCGTTTCCTGCATCTTTCTTGTTTCTCTTGTGACCCAGTGCTATTTTGAACCACACATCGAGGGCTAGCAGGGGGAGTCGTGTGTTGGCTACTAAAGCTACCCGGGTTGCTCCAGAATAAGTAAACTATTCTCAAATAAAATCAAATTATCAGTACATGCATCCACAGGTTTACAATATTGATGATGGTGAGAATGTTAAAGGGAGAATCTCATTTTGAGATCACTAAATGATAAAGGAGATTCACATAGAAGACAGTTTAAAGAAGGCCAAAGAATGAAACCCTAACAGCAAGCCGCATACTAAAGAGAAAAAAGTATATGAGAGGCTTATTGGGGAGTAAATGAATGAGATAAAATCAATCAGCCGCATCTAGCGTCAAACAAAAACGTTTTCAGGTGCTTCTTTAAAAGGATGTTGAATCACCCTCGGCTGGGTATTTGGGGAGGGCATTCCATAGGGAGGGTGCCCAGGAATTGAAACAGGCACCTCCAATTTTCTTGAGAGTGGAGCATGGTTGTATCAAACGAGTGGTGTCATTAGAATGCAAAGAACATTAGATGGTTTCTTCGTAATGCTGGTAATCAAGTAGGAGGGAGCTTCATCATGAAGACACTTGAATACTTTGACTAAGCCCTTGTACTGTAGTCTGGAATGGATAGTGTGGGATACATTTACAAGCCCAGCAGAACTCCCCTGCACCACCAAACTGCATTTTCAGCAGTTACAAGCAGAATGGCTGCGCTGGCTCTGCAGAACACATATGGGGTGAGATGGAACATAGAACACCCCAAGAATGGGTGCAGTTTTTTTCTTTCTTCATGTGCACCTACAAGAAGAATTCAAAGATAGCCTGGCGCAGCGCTGCTATGCTGCCAGCTCAAGATTTCAAACTGCCAAAGCAAATGTGCTATGTAAAACGACTTTGCACTTGTTCTGTCTGTATTTTTGAACATCACCCAGCTTGGGTTTTGGTAAAACACAGCCATGTTCATCCATATTCAGCTTGTACACCAGCAAATGGGGGCATTCCTCACTGAATGGCATGTTGTGTCAAGCAAAATCTGTGAAGAGCAGAGAAAATTTGTTTCAGGCCATACGACAAGCGTTTACTCTTGCAACAAAGTAACACAGGCAACATTCCTGACAAGAAGCTTTCTCTCTCCATTTGCTTATGTCAGTGTGAAAGAACCATTTTTTAAACAGAGTCCTGTGTATTAGAAACTGACCAGAGCTATGGAAATGTTCAGAATAAATATGCGAGGAAAATCGCATTTGGAAATGGACAGGGAAAATAAAAAGAACCCGTGTTGCACTGCCCTGTAAAGCAGTGAGTGTATATTGTACAAGCTTAAGGGAAATAACACTGTCACATGCCCTGGAACAAAACTATATATGCTGGGAAGAAAAGCTGCCAAAATATAATGTAAATTGTATTATGTGCAGTGCATTTTTCCTTACAAAAAGAACTTCAACATCATGGCTAGGCCCAGAAATTGCTGTCAAACCTGTTTTTGCAAAGGCATGCACTTCTAATTGTACCAGCCCCATGGGAAAGGAAGTTCCTTTATCACATGAAAGGACGAAGGTGTGGGAATTTGCTACCTCGTCAAGCTTCCTGGCCTTTCTCCAGCAAGGGACAATGGAGCAGGGAAACTGGCCTTGTCACAGGCAAGTGTGAATTCCTTGTGACACCTCTCTCTTCAGCTGCATCTTCCAGAATGAAAGGGTGCTATGGTAACCCACTGCCCAGAACTGTCACAGTGGGGGTCAGATGACTGGGGAAATCTTAACGACCGCCCTCCAGTGACAGATGCCATCCATTTGATTTTAAAGACTTTTTATATCAAAGTATTTATTTCAACAATCTAAAGAAGCCGTAATGTAAACATTTTTACTGCTTGAATGTAATTTCTACGCCATTAAAATGAGACAATGGGCCTCATTACGACCCTGGTGGTATGGGGTTAACGGTGACGTAAAAGGTGCCGGCACCGTTTACCCCATACCGCCTCATTACGAGGTGCCCTCGCGGGACCCAGGAAGTAAAGCCTGGTCAAACCAGGCATGCTTACCGGGTACCGCGAGGGGAAGAGGGAGCAAAGAACTTGTAATGGCCCGTTGTTTGCTCCCTCTCCCATTCCCATTCCACCCTATGGGGGCTGAAATGGGAATGGGGAAGGACCGGGTCCGGGTCCTTGGAGGGAGGAATTACCGGGCCTTCTGAACTCAGAATGGCCCAGTAATTCCTCATTCTGTGGATCCGGACGCGATTTCGGCGGCAGCCATGCCGCCAATAGTGGCATCGCTACCGCCGAGGTCGTAATGAGGCCCTATGTTTGTCATCATAGCATGTGGGGGACGTGAATGGCATTAAAGTGTCATTTCTGGGGGAAGCGTACATGCATGCTACAGTTATTAAACCTAAATGCAAATATGCCTGACACTGTTAGGCTCATTTGTATCTATTTATATGATGTTTGATAAAATAGTTTCCATAGAAATTGTGAAAGAATGCCAGGAGCACAAAGCAATATCACACAAACTTGACGTTTGGATAGAAATGTTCCTTGTGAAATATTGTATTTACCTATATAATTTTTATAAGGGTGACGTTTATAAAAAATGAGCATTTTGTGTCATAAGTGATCTTGGCAAAAGTAACTGTGGTATAACAAAGCACCTTATAAAAACACACACACTAAAACTGAGTCACTTCCTTCAGTCCGATCTGCTTACAGGGAGGCGGCGACATTCACAGGGTGACCTATCCCATCCTAGAGGTATGTCTAGCTTAGTTCTGCCCACATAGTAAAAATCCTCTGATGTCATCCGGACTATTTAAGGAGGAGACAGTCAAGATTTAGGACATTCAAAAAAATCCAGCATTCAAAATCCAACCCACAAAGTCCAGAGATCCAGGCATTACACATTCACCCTGCAAGATTACAGATTTCAGTTCCAGGCCACAGGTAGCAGATCCATGCAGAACCTCTTATCCAGGCTGAACTTCTTATCCAGAATTAAACCCTACACAAATCCCAATAATTCAGGGAGAAAGGGGGAAGGCTGCTGAGCCCTTTAGGGATTATCCAGTGACCAGACCTGCTTTGCCCAGCTACCTGCTTTGCCCAGCTGATGCACCCCGCTGTTCACTGAGACCAGACCCTGGTTGCCTCGCTGTGTTCCAAGAGGAGAGCCCAGCTGTTACCCAAGTGACCAGATCCTTGTTCGACTGTTCAAAGACTCAGCTGGCTGTCCAAACTATTACATTCAAGTGCTTTTTATGAGTATTACCCTTCCCCAAAACCAAAAAGCTGCATCCCTTGCTTTGTTACCTTGTATTTGTCCAACTCTATAAGAAACCCTATAAGAAATCTGATAAGTATCCTAGTAAATCTTAACATTGTCAGAATCCTCTGTGTATCCTGTCCTTAAAAAAACCTGTGTTACTGTCCATGTGTTAGCGCCGAATCATTTCAGTCCGCTATATAAGTCACCTAGTACTATTTGGAATACATTAATTAATTACCATATAAAGAGGCACACGGCTTGAATGGGTTAACATTGCAAATTAACCTTTTGCGGGCAGTGTTTTTCTTTAATAATCTAGCCACAAAAAATAGTCTTGGTAGAACCTGTGATTTTCCTTTTAAAACGGATTTCTCCCGTGAACTGCTTTCATTGTAAAAAAATATATATATTTTTATTTTCCCTGCAAACAATCCCAAAGAATCCCATACTGTCCATATCCAGAGTCATCTTTTAACTTCCATATCATACCTGTTATGTGCCTTTGTATCTTAGCATTAAAACAGATTTCCAATTATGTCTGTTTAGCTCATTTTCCAAGCCGTTTTTCTATTTTAAACCCGTGAAAGTAAGCAATTGCAATTGTGCCACGTGTGATTCTTGCTGCACTGTGTCTTTCCTTCCAACGTTGATTTCCTACAATGTATGCCCATTGTTTAGTACATTGCCTTGTAGCTTGTAGGTTTTCTTGCCTCGTTAGTACAGCCACACACATTCTTGTCTTATTCATTCAACCGCACATTCCGGGGTGGTAGGTCGGATTTTCATGCAAATTGTTGCCTAGAATACCTGACTCCTTGCTACTCCTCTCCACTCACACAAAATTCGGTTAACAGGAGTTTCAGGGGTGTGTTGCAGGGGGAATGCTTAACTGTGGTGTCATTTCAAAGCACTGCCCCAAAGTAATCTTGCTTTCTTTCAATTTTGCATTGTGTATTTTATACTATAAGCTTAAATTAAGTGTATCCTATCATCCTATCATAACCACACTGGTGATTGCTGCGCTATACTGAATGTGTTTGATTTTTATTCATAAATTAAAATAAATAAATATTTCATTATTCCACACCGGCCAGGTTCATGGTCCATTGCAACAAGTGGTGTACGTTAAGGAGGGTGTGAGACGGGTTGGATGCCTTCTCAAAAATTGAATCTGAAGGAAATAAAACTAAACATGTTTTAATTGTGCGCTGCATCCCTGGCCAGTAGAAAGAGTTCTGGTCTGGAGTGTGACGCCTCTTTAAAATCCTTAACAATAGGCTGCCAGTCGTAACATGCCAACCCACACAACACTAATCTGGGTGGAAACACACAAGCATATAGGGTGGGAAGGGAAAATCACCCCGATACAAACACTATGGAAGAATAAATATCTCCCTGAGGTGAACAAATTCCCAAAATGGCTGAACTGGGAATCAGCTGAGATAACGAAGATCAGCAATGTGATTAAGGAGGACAGACTTGTGCCCTTTGAGGACCTATTGACCAGATTTAACCTCGCTGTAACTAAGCACTACTGTTACATGTTGCTGAAACATGCTATACAAGCACATCTGCCAGACCTCTCCAATATGCCTGAATGTACACCCCTAGAAAGAAATGTAGTTCTGGACTGTGTTGATGCTAAAACCACCTCAGTCATTAATAACGTACTTTCCTACACCAGAACTTTGCAGTTTAAAATCTAAATGGGAAAGAGATATTGGCCTAATAATGCCTGAAGACTGGACCATGATCCTGATGTACCCCCGGGAAAATGCCATATCAGCTAGGATCAGACTCATACAATTCAAGGTGTTACATAGAGTGTACTATCCACATGTAGCACTCTACCTCTGGGGCAAAACTATGGACCCTAACTGCTTACGCTGTCACCGGGAGGTGGATACCTTCTTTCATATTCTATGGGGATGCCCCCAAATTCAACAATACTGGCAGCGGTGCTGTAATAGACTCTCTGCGGTCATGGGCCGCACCATCCTCAGAGACCTAAAATTGATACTTCTGCGAGTTGGGTAGGAGGAAGGAGAAATTACCCGTTTTGAGAAACTGTTGTTTTCAACGGTCACCGGCCTGGCAAAAAGGAATATTGCACAACTGTGGGGCTCAGGTGTTGTTCCACAATATGAACAATGGGTGACGGATGTAGACGCATGCATAGGAATGGAGCGACAGGTGTATGCAGCCAGAGGTTGCCCTGGGAAGCCCACAAAATTTGCCAAAAATGGGAAGAGTGCTAATGATAACCAAACTGTGTTGCATTAAGGTACCTAGTATACAACTGAGTTACGGACTGAACACATAGCGCAAGGTCTGAAGTCATGTAAAGGACCTGGATCCACAGCTGGTGTGTAGATATGCAAGAACTTGTGAAATGTGTATGTGTTTTAGAATGTGATGTTTGATGTTGTAAAAACAATAAAATGTGTTATTAAAAAAGAAAACAATAGCAGCCAGTGTAGGCTCCTTCTGGCTTTCGTAACATGTGCTTTGCGTTTGAGACCGCAAACAGCACATACAGCCCCATTCTGGATTACTTGCAATTTCTTTATATTTGTCTGAGAAGTACCTATTAAAAGGCTATTGCAATAATCTAATTTGCAATTTATGATAGCAGCTGCTATCATAGTAAGATTTACATTATACAAGAAAGGGCGGATGTGCCCAAGTAGCCGTGTATAATAACAGCAAGATGATTCGAGATAACTGAATGATGATTGGGGTCAAAAAAAGACACCCAGGGTCTTGACCGTTTTGGAAACAGAAATAGCGTGTTGAGCAATGATAAATCTGTCATAGCTAGCATCAAGATTTTTCAGTTTTTGTGGGGTGCCCAGAATAAGAAGCTCAGTTTTTGCATTGTTGAAGGCTAATGAGTTCAGGGCCATCCACTTCTGAATCTGAGTGAAGATGTAGTTAATGTGCTTAGAGTCATTAATAAACACACCAGAGAGATTAATGACAATCTGTGTGTCGTCAGCATAATTTACGAAAAGTAGACGCCCATTTTAGCCAAAAGATCTTGCGTAGATTTTGAATAACAACAGGGAAAGACATGACTTTGGGCGACGCCGCACGTAAGAATGGAGCTATTAGAGTAGGCGTTGTCCTTTGGAACATTCATACTTCTGGGTTGTCTCTCTTCAACACGGTTGTGACGCACGCCTCCTTAATTCTTTCCACTACGTTAGACTCTTGAAAGGAGCGATTTATAAATCTGGTTAGCCAAGGAGCCAGTGCGGAACTAAACTCTTTAAAAAGCGATGCAGGAAAAATAGCGCTTTTACATGTGGTGGGTTTAAGTTTAAGAACCACATTGGTGACCTCATCTATTGAGACTGTTTTGAAGGTAAAGAGTGAGGAATCAGAGACAGATGTCTCAGCCTCATTACTGATAGAAACATCATGGGCAGGGTATAAGTGTACTTGGGCACTTATATTCTACTGATGTTTCCGAGTCTTATCAACAAAGCTGTCATGGATGCGTTGGCACCAGATGTTATCTGCGGGTGCAGAGGAAGTGGTGGTGCATCCTTTAAGTCCTTGCGAATAAAAAAGAGCTCCTTAGGTCATGATTTGGCTTCTAAGATGCAAAAGTTTAAATGTGTTTCTTTGACCTTAAAAATAAGAGATTTAAAAATGTTGGCAGCATGTTTGTAGGCACTATGATTTGATTCTGTTGTGAGCTTTCGCCAGGCACGTTCTAACTTGCGCTTCTGTGCTGTAGCCTCAACAAACCTCAGGCGTAAAGGAGGCATTGAGATGAGTGTGTTAAGCTTTTTTGTGCGTGACATTTTTAGAGGAGCAAGTGTCTCAAAGGCCTGATCTACAGCTAATGTAAAACCAGAAGTAAAGTCGTCAAGAGGAATACTTTCCTCGAGGGAAGGTAACAAAGAAGAAACCATGGCATGAAAAGCTTCAAGTGTGATCTTCTGGAGATTACGTGATGGGTGAAGTATAGAAGGCTGCTGAATGCATGCAATTGTAGTCTGATGAGCAATCTCAAAAGAAATGAGATGATGATCTGACCAAATGCAATTCTCAACCTTCATGTGCGCAATCATAAGATTTTTTGACAAAACCAGTCCAGGGTGTTACCCCCGTATGGGTAGAGGCCTTAACATGTTGGAGAAAATCAGCAATAAGAAGAGACTCCATAAGTGATATAGCCGTGCAATCCATAGGGTCATTTGCCCAAAGATTAAAATCCACCCATGATGATGGTAGGGGAGTGTAGCTTACAAGAGTTTCCCAGGAATGCTAATAATTGTTCCTCGACCAAGGGAGTCGATGTAGGTGCCCTATATAACAGTAAAATATTCAGGGTTGAGCTAGGATCAAGACTAAGTTTGAAAAAGAGGGCCTCACAGTTATCCAGAATGGGTGTTTTCGATACATGTATTTTGAGAGTAGATTTAAAAATCAAAGCCTCCCCACCTCCCTTTTTATTCGGTCTATTCAGGTACAGGTGTGAGTAAGCAGTAGGAGTTGCTAATTGAAGGTAATTATGAGAGGCATCATGACCCCAGGTCTCAGTCAGAGCAAGAAGGTCTGGTTTAAACAGGAGGATAAAATCAGCCACTTCACGGCAGGGATTTACCAGTGTTTATATATATATATATATTCAGTGAATAAAACTTTGTTAAAGGGACGTTATGGTTAAGTTGCGCTACTAAAAACCTATGAAATTCAGTGAAAAAACTTTGTTAAAGGGACATTATGGTTCCAAGTAAAACCGAAAAACCCTTGAAATTCGCCAGTTATGTAAGCTAAGCAACCATAACTCACGCCACCACCGTGCACTGCTAAGACTAACAGCCAGGACATCAAAGATGACATCACAAATGTCATTGATGACATCACTGATGACATCACATGTCTGGCTCACTATTTTTTCTTTTGCTGACATATCTAGGCCACGTGGTTTTCTTCAGTAACAGTCAGAAACTAAGAATTTTATTTTATTTGTAGATGTATCCTTCTAGTAGGTTCTTACAGTAATTCCCTTAGAGTACAGTCACATCATATGAAACATATACATATGGGAAAACACAAACTTGAAAGACAGCAATCCTTTTTGTGCATAAAGATAATCACTAGACTTATGAGCACTTTCTGATAGTTCTGTTGTTTTTTTTATGGCTGTACTTTCCCTGTTTATGGTCATATTTGTATACATTGTACTCACACTACTTTCCTTAGGGTCCAATCACATCAAGTGATACATATACATAGGGTAAATAGCAGCTTTGAAACAGAGCAATCATTTATTTGCATGAAACTAATCAGTTAAGTTATGAATTGTTTCTGCTACTACTTGTGCTTTTTTGCTAACTTCACTTTCCCTGTATATACCCATATTGGTATGTGTTCTTGTGTCTTTGTGTTTTGTCTATAGTAATACAATTATGTAATACATGGGTTTTATTAGCTACTTATTACATATTTCACAGTACACAAAAATCTATTAAGAAAACAATTATCATTTAATTATTCAACATATTAACATTACGAATATCATACCTTCATCTTGTACGCTGCACACAATGTTATGTTTCTGTATGAGTAGCTTAGTATACTAGATAGAACCCCATAATAGGATGCTATTTATATCAATGCATCGTTCAATGCACTTATTAGGGTATATTTCTTGCAATGATTCTTGACACTTTTTTCGCAACATAATAAGAATCCCTTCTACACATATTTCATGAGAAGTACATACACATGTGATGTCATCAATGATGTCATCAATGACATTTGTGATGTCATCTTTGATGTCCTGGGTGTTAGTCTTAGCAGTGCACGGTGGTGGCGCGAGTTATGGTTGCTTAGCTTACCATAACTGGCGAATTTGAAGGGTTTTTCGGTTTTACTTGGAACCATAACGTCCCTTTAACAAAGTTTTTTCACGTAATTTCATAGGTTTTTAGTAGCGCAACTTAACCATAACGTCCCTTTAACAAAATTTTTTCACTGAATTTCATAGTTTTTTAGTAGCACAACTTAACAATAATGACTTTGACTTTATATACATGTCATATGGAACTGACTAGATCTCTTCTTATGAACTTGATGTCCGTGAACTTATTTAATGTTCGCGGACATGTTCGGAGAACAGTACCACTACCTAAAAACTGGGGGGGGGGAGTATGTTTGATTGTTATATCATAATATAGGAACATTTAACAAATTCAAAAAGCAGCACACAAACACATTGTATATAGTAATACATAAGAAATGTAACCCATATATGTAACACACTAACCATTCATTTAAATACAATATGTTCTGAAATGGAATATACCACAAGAAGATAAATTGGCTTCCAACATAATTACCTCACAGACACAACAGAACTGAGAACAAGACCAGACCCACTGAATACATAGGACTTATCCTACCAGAAATAGTAAGTGTACTTCATTTTACTCATATATTTATAAACTTTCTGTATTAGATTAAAAAATATATGATCTTTTTTTTTTATCACAGAAATGTCTAGTACTCTGGAATGGCTAGAGGACAATTTCCCACATGAAGAAATGTCACAGGATAGTGAAACTAATGGTAACCACTTTATAATATAAACCATTTATTTATTATTTTTTTTATATACATTTAACATATATATTATTTTTTTGTACAGAGCATACCAAAATAGAAAAAACTTCAGAAAACCCTGTTATGGATAACAGTCTTCACAATATAGAAGAAAAAATGGATGTATTGTTGGCTAATTTTAATAATTTAAAAACTTTTGTAGAAAATCATTTCAAACCAAAAACCTCGTACCATTGCCCCAAATGTACTTGTCCCTCCTCACCATATCCCAGTCAATTATCCCCAAACCCTCTCCATAATCCAAAACATTTTGATGAGACTTCCATCCCTTCTTCACCTAATACCAATCATGTTGAAACCCCAAATTCTCCTGTTTTTGTTTCTGTTTCTGCCTCACCTTCTCTGTCATAAATTATTAATATATGTTAAATAAAGTTTAATTTTTATATTGTATTGTGAATAGTTTCCGTTTTTTTAAAAAAAAACAATAAAAATGTCCGCGGACAGTGCGAGTGTTCTGAAATGTTCGTACATAAACGAAAATGGAGGTGTCCTGAAGAACACCACACCTGTTCGTACTGTTCGCTAGCAAGTTGAAACTGTTCTAAGAACACACGTGGTGTCCTGAAATGTTCGTAAAGAAACAAAAATTAAAGTGTTCTAAAGAACACTATATCTGTCCGTAATGTTCGCTATCAACTTAAAACTGCCCTAAGAACACAATTGGTGTCCTGAAATGTTCGTAAATAAACGAAAATGATGTGTCCTGAACAACAGTACAACTGTTCGTAGTGTTCGCTAGCAACATGAAACTGTACTAAGAACACACGCGGTGTCCTGAATTGTTCGTAAACAAACAAAAATTAAAGTGTCCTAAAGAACACTATACCTGTCCGGTACTGTTCGCTAGCAAGTTCAAACTGTTCTAAGAACGCTATTGGTGTCCTGAAATGTTCATACGTAAACGAAAATGGAGGTGTCCTGAAGAACACTATACCTGTTCGTAGTGTTCGCTACCCAATTGAAACTGTTCTAAGAACACAATTGGTGTCCTGAAATGTTTGTACATAAACGAAATTACACGTGTCCTGAAGAACACTATGGGCCTCATTCCGAGTACGGCGCTAACCAATGGCGCTATTAACGCCTTGGTTGACGCCGTACCCGGACCGGCAGCGCCTTGGTGGTTGGCGGAATTACCGCCCCATTCCAAGGTTGGCGGGGCGGTAATTCCCCAATCCCCATTTACCCTTCCCCATTCCCATTCTTGCCCCATAGGGCATAATGGGAGTGGGGAAGGCGTCAATTACGCCACCGTAAATTACGGTGGCGTAATTAACATCAAGGTCCCTTAGCGCCATGGTATTTAACGCCTGCTAAAAGCAGGTGTTAAAAGCACCATGGCGCTAAGGGAACTCGGAGTATGGCGGTAAGGGATTACCGCCACCGCTCTCGTTAGCGGTGGCCGCTATCCCTTACCGCCATACTCGGAATGAGGCCCTATATCTGTCCTTACTGTTCGCTACCAAGTTTAAACTGTTCTTAGAACACACGCGGTGTCCTGAAATGTTTGTTTCACGTGTGACGCACTTTTAATTACTTCAGAACCCGAACAGTGTCCGTAGGACATCAATGCGCATGCGCTAACCAGTCTCCGTGCACTTGGTGTCCTGCGGACAGGCGCTTCCTTCGCGGACTAGTTCGCGAACGGATCATATGACCGCGCCCACGCTCATCGTGTGTCCTGAAATGCGGACACTGTTCATGTCCCCGAACAATTTAAAAATACATTTTCAGTTAATCCATAATATTTTTCAATAAAATCTCACCATGGCACAAGTCCCACATAGCAATCTTGAGTTTCTATATACCTTTTGAAACTTTCCGATCCTTTTTTTGTGTTTGATCTGTCCACGGACAGTGCACATGTCCGCGAACCGCGCACAAGCACCCCTATAAAAGACCACACCCAAGAGCTTATTCCCATTGTGTTTCTGGCTATTCTTCAGAACACAGTGATTTTTGCTGCCACCTGCAGACTACACCATCATCGAGATGGCATCCTTGGCTGCTGAACTGCCACTTGGTGCTGCACCTGCTTCAGCACCACCTCCACCCCCTCCACCACCACCACCTCCCCAAGGGCCTGAAGAGGGGAACAGGAGTGAGGATGCGGAGGAGGAAGAAGAGGATGAGAATGAGGTAGAGGAAAAACCTACTACCCGCACTAGGCGTGAGTCTTGGGTGTGGCGGTTATTTACCATTCATGGTAATGTTCCTAAGGCTCGTGCAAACCGTGTTACCTGCAATGAGTGCAAAATGATACTCAGTCGCGGGAAGCACGGTAAGTACAGCTTTGGGACCACTACTATGAAGCGACACCTGAGGTCATTTCACTCTGGGGCTATTCGCAGGGTTGTACCTTGCGAAGAACGTAGCAGGTTGATTTCCTCTACTTCATCCTCTGTTTCTGATCCTGTCACCACAAGGACCACCTCTGTGGGACAGCGTCTTCCTCAAGCTGCCTCACAGGCCATACAGAATGCTGATGACCCTTACCTTTCAAGGGTCACAGTTGTATGTAGGGGGGAGCGACTTCGGAGTGCTTTTGAGACTATCGTCTCAGAGCACGAGAAGACCTGCTCACTACCCAAATAAAACCCACTGTACATCTTCCTCTCTCAGCTCGCCCTTTCTTATCCCTGTGGTTGGTGTCCCCCCCTTTACCCTCCTTTACCCTCCTCTCCTAGTGTGTCGTGTCTGAAAAACCCAAAAAAATACAAAATTACAAAAATCAAAAGAAATAAGGCTCTTTTCAGAGCCGCCTTTCCCAGTTAAAAAAAAGAAGTGAAAATAAATGAAGCAGGGCTCTTTGTATTTTTTAGAAGTCCGCGGACAGTTCACGAACATTAAAAAAATTGGGTTGCTACTCCATCACAAACATTGTAATTTTCTCTGGAAAGAAGTGGTGGCTCTGAAAAGAGCCTTTGGGTGGTGTTTGTAAGTCAAAAATTGTAAATGCTTAACATCTACTTCAAAATCGTTGTTGTTATTCCAAAAAAGGTCGCAATGCATTTTGTACATTTCTCAGAAAAATCTGATTGCCAGCATAAGTAAGATGGACTCCATCTCTGCGAAAAATGTATGTACTACAAAACATAATATTTTCATTTTGAAAAGAAGACATGCCAAAATCTCTTAGAAAGGCACAAACAGCCTTATTAACATTGTGCCTTGCTTTTTCCATTTGTGGACCAAATGAAGAAGAACGAAGCCACATTTGTCTCTGCGCAATCCGTGAAAATATCACTTGAGAATTAGGAAACATGTCCATAACCTTCCTAAGTCCTTCTTTCATAGCAAGTTGCAAAAAAATTCCAGTCACATGTCCTAAACTGTTCCCTCCACATTGAATTACAATTATGTCTGGATGTTGCTCTGTCTCCAAAGTAGCACAGAGAGGTAGCAAGTCCAACCACTTCATTCCACGTACTCCATGCCAGTGTACTCCCACATGTGGGAATCCAAGATCTACAGCTACTCCACAGCTTTCTGCATGCACCTTCAACCAATGTATCCACGAATCTCCTAAAATCCAAACAATCTGTTTTCTGAAACACACAGCCATAGCTATCTTTTGTTCTCTCAGCAAAAAGAGTATCTGAGAAAATTTCTCCTGGCACAACACACCCACCAAACTTTCCTGACCAATCCCTTTCAGTGCTTATTCTCATTTGCATGACTTCTGAACCCAAAAATCCCCGGATGTAACTCCCGATGTCCGCGAACTACCGCCATGTCCACGGACATATCGTAACATGAACAGCCCTTCTACCATTTCCACTACACTCTCTCTGCCATTCCCTCATTGGATGTACCTCAAAAATCACATGACCACGCACCAATCACATTCAAGACCTCTACATCTAACTGCATCATCATAGATCAGCACTGCAAATGTACTCTGAATCTCTCTGAGTACAAGTGTCATATCATTAGCAAGTAGCATCTACCAGAAATACTGTACAAGTCTTCAAGATTTCTACTTGCAGCTCCATGCATATCCATATGCATGAACACAAACTTCAGGTATGCATATTTTCTGTATAGTAGATGAACACATTTTCAAACAGACTTTTACCTTGTAAAATCTGTAAAATGAATTTACTGTACTTTTTTCAATTTCCTAAAATCAACTATCACTTATAAACCTTTATACTATTTACTTTCTTTATACACACACACTCAAATCATGTTAAACTAACATTTTTTAAATGAAATATATAGACTACATATATTCAAACAAAATGGCATGCAAACACAATCTATGTTTAAACCTTTATAAAAATACTTATACAATTTCATATTTTTTGTTTTTATTTATTTATTTTCTTAATTACTTTAAATTAGACATGACATCAAGGCACTATTACGTAGAACAGTTTACTTACAGAAATAGTGGTATTCACTAATATATTATAAATTTCACAAGACATAGTAAAGATATTTTTTTTTGCTACAGTTAGTCATTCAATACAATTTGTTAATTAAGAACATATCATATGTACTGAACTGATGCAATGTATCTTATGTAAATAAATTAGTTTAATGGTTTTACAGAAGGCACTGAGGATTTCAATTAAAAAAATCAATATCTAAATTAAAAACAGTGCTATATACAAACAAAGTTACTAATTTGGAGCTTTTACAATTGCAGTGAAGACCAGTTTCCTGAAAAGAAGCAGCCAAATTCGAAGAAGAAAACAAAACTAAGAAGTTACCTGTTAATTTAAAAAAAGTAAGTAAAATATCACCATAATATTTGTATTATTAATCAAATATACTATAACGTTAATACGAGCTATTTCGGTTTCTAAAAATAGAGATTTTGTACCATTTTGTCCAAAACTTTCCATGTCTTAAACAGCGATTTACAGCCAGAATGGCCCACAAATTTCTATTTTTGGACACACAAATTACCCAACAGAACCACTACAATTTTCATATTATAGAACAAACAACTGTTTTAATTGTATACATTAGATTTACTATTTGTACTTTTCCACACCACTAGCTTACTTTTTTTTGTCATCTGAACCCCAGTTTAGTAACACATAAATTCAAGAATACCTATCCCTACTAGTTTTAGTTCCCAATGCACAATCACACACCATTACATACATCTTTATCATCTTACTCAAACACTCAAGCACACAGCAAACATACATTCCAGAACACCCCAACCCATATCTTCTTTATTTTTTTCAACAGACCCTAAAGAATGCCTACCAAAAGTCAAGTCCGTAGAAAGCAACGCAAAAGTAAAGCAAATGAAAATAAAGGTGTCCAATATAAGCATCCATCTCTAGCAGAATTTGTAAAAAAAAAGTTGAAACAAAACAGCTAATACAATCATTTAGTGAAACACAAGAAGTTTCAAGTACAACAACTTTGCTTCCTCTATCAAAATGTAAAACAAACCAAAAAACAATTAACAGAAAATCAGCTGTCAGTACAGATAAAACTACTTCTTCAAATTTTAGAATAGGGCAAAGTAAGCATACCAAGAAAAGTATTTTAGCCAAAATATACCGTCACAAAGTCCTTCAAAATCTTATAAAAACAGGAGAGAAATCAGGTTCAAAGCTTAAAACCTATCGTAGGAAATTAATCTTAGAAGCATTGATGGACAGTGCAATTCTTCTCAAAAGAAATGTATTTATTTTACTGTTAAACAAAATGAAACCACTAACAAAACTAATAACTACATTACAAAAAAGACTTCTCAATAAGCGAAATATCAACAGAAAGAACTTCTAAAGTATCAACGGAGGTGAATGGAATCACACTACAAGCACAGAACCATATTTTAATGAAGAAGCGTACAAACAAAAGCAAACGAATACAATTGCCATACATAGCAGTGGTCGAGGTTATGAAAAAGTGAATAATACCATAATGGAACAAGAAGTACTTTTTACAAAAATATGCCCTGAAAACTTAGAATTACCCCTCCATTCAACTGAATCAGAACGTCTAGTGTACAAATGGCCATGCACGTCAATGTGTAACATTCCCAAACAATGTTTCAAATCTTTACGCCAATTCCTCAATAAATATGTAAAAAGCAAAGACAAAATCAAAATTAAATTACTGCAAAATATAGATACCTGTCCAGTGCGCAAGTACACAGGACTACAAGGACATTCATTGGCCTGCATTACAGGACCTACTTGTAAAACCACTTTCCATGATATCAAAAGGATATCAACACATCATTCAACTATAAGAAATCTAGTCTATAAACTGTACTATGCTAAAAGTCCTGCTTTAGCACTAGCAAAGTTAAATAACATCCTTCTACATGGTACAGCAAAAGACCTACTTGAAGAAATTCACTATATCCAGAAAAAAAATTTTGGAAGTGAAAGCCATTTACAGAATGAAATAGCTTTAAACCAATTAAACAACAATTCTACACATGGCAACCTTTTGCTAAACACATACAAAAAAGAAATACTAAAATTTAAAAGTACATCAGCTGAAGTACCAAACCATGTATGTGTATGTTGCCGTAGAATTTTTTATAAAAGTAACACAAAAACTGTGGACCTATCATACAAAATAGAAGACAATGAAGATTCTAAGGGGCCAATTCATAGAATTCGGCGCACAAGTGGCGCACGAGGCTGGCGCACAGTGTGCGCGTGCGGTAGTCTGCGCCAGCCGCGTGCGCCGAAACACATTCAGGCGCACAGCGTATTCATGGATTCCAACATCCACAACCAGCCGTGGCGCAGAGTGGCGCAGCGACCCTGCAGCAGCGTCAGTTACGCCCCCAAGAACGCCCCTCGCGCATGGAAAAGCCATCAAAATCCCCAATCCAGCGCAAAGGGCAGCAGCAAACGCAGAGCGGGGAGCGTGTATTTCAGGGGTGTGCGGGTGTCCCCACACGCGATAGGCCTGGGTACGTGTATTACAGGGGTGCGCGAGAAAATCTACACGCGATTGGCCTGGGTACGTGGATTTCTGGGGTGCGCGAGAAATTCTACACGCGAATGGCCTGGGTACGTGGATTACAGGGGTGCGTGAGAAATTCTACACGCGATTGGCCTGGGTACGTGTATTACAGGGGTGCGCAAGAAAATCTACACGCGATTGGCCTGGGTACGTGGATTTCAGGGGTGCGCGAGAAAATCTACACGCGATTGGCCTGGGTATGTGTATTACAGGGGTGCGCGAGAAAATCTACACGCGATTGGCCTGGGTACGTGGATTTCAGGGGTGCGCGAGAAATTCTACACGCGATTGGCCTGGGTACGTGTATTACAGGGGTGCGCGAGAAAATCTACACGCGATTGGGCTGGGTACATGGATTTCAGGGTGCGCGAGAAATTCTACACGCGATTGGCCTGGGTACGTGGATTTCAGGGGTGCGCGAGAAAATCTACACACGATTGGGCTGGGTACGTGGATTTCAGGGGTGCGCGAGAAATTCTACACGCGATTGGGCTGGGTACGTGGATTTCAGGGGTGCGCGAGAAATTCTACACGCTATTGGCCTGGGTACGTGGATTTCAGGGGTGCGCGAGAAATTCTACACGCGATTGGCCTGGGTACGTGTATTACAGGGGTGCGCGAGAAATCCTACACGCGATTGGGCCTGTGCGAGTGGGGCAGTGTATTACGTGGGTGTGCGGGAAGTTGAAGAGGTGAATTGCCAGTGTGGGTCCTCCCAGGTCTCCCCTCTACCCCCTCCACGACCTCTGCAGGCAGCCCACACCACAGGGGACTACCCTGCACCCATGATCATGTCCCGCAGGCAGCCCATCCACCATGGGCATGCCCCCCAGCCAAGCCACATGTCCCCTTGCACCCCCACCCCCCAGCACTGTGGGGCACCTGCCAGCAGGCCCCCAACCATGTCCCACTCATGTCCCCTTGCACCCCCACCCCCCAGTCACCAGGGGCAGCCTCCACCAGGCCCCCACCCATGTCTCCCACCACCCCCACCCCTCCAGTCACCAGGGGCAGCCTCCACCAGGCCCCCACCCATGTCTCCCACCACCCCCACCCCTCCAGTCACCAGGGGCAGCCTCCACAAGGCCCCCACCCATGTCTCCCACCACACCCACCACCCAGTCACCAGGGGCAGCCTCCACAAGGCCCCCACCCATGTCTCACACCACCCCCACCCCTCCAGTCACCAGGGGCAGCCTCCACCAGGCCCCCACCCATGTCTCCCACCACCCCCACCCCTCCAGTCACCAGGAGCAGCCTCCACCAGGCCCCCACCCATGTCTCCCACCACCCCCACCCCTCCAGTCACCAGGGGCAGCCTCCACAAGGCCCCCACCCATGTCTCCCACCACCCCCACCACCCAGTCACCAGGGGCAGCCTCCACAAGGCCCCCACCCATGTCTCCCACCACCCCCACCACCCAGTCACCAGGGGCAGCCTCCACAAGGCCCCCACCCATGTCTCACACCACCCCACCCCTCCAGTCACCAGGGGCAGCCTCCACCAGGCCCCCACCCATGTCTCCCACCACCCCCACCCCTCCAGTCACCAGGGGCAGCCTCCACCAGGCCCCCAACCATGTCTCCCACCACCCCCACCCCCCAGCAGGCCCCCACTCATGTCCCCTTGCACCCCCACCCCCCAGCAGGCCCCCACTCATGTCCCCTTGCACCCCCACCCCCCAGCACTGTGGGGCACCTGCCAGCAGGCCCCCAACCATGTCCCCTTGCACCCCCACCACCCAGCAGGCCCCCACTCATGTCCCCTTGCACCCCCACCCCCCAACACTGTGGGGCACCTGCCAGCAGGCCCCCAACCATGTCTCCCACCACCCCCACCCCCCAGCAGGCCCCCACTCATGTCCCCTTGCACCCCCACCCCCAGTCACCAGGGGCAGCCTCCACCTGGCCCCCACCCATGTCTCCCACCACCCCCACCCCTCCAGTCACCAGGGGCAGCCTCCACCAGGCCCCCAACCATGTCTCCCACCACCCCCACCCCCCAGCAGGCCCCCACTCATGTCCCCTTGCACCCCCACCCCCAGTCACCAGGGGCAGCCTCCACAAGGCCCCCACCCATGTCTCACACCACCCCCACCCCCCAGTCACCAGGGGCAGCCTCCACAAGGCCCCCACCCATGTCCCCTTGCACCCCCACCCCCCAGCAGGCCCCCACTCATGTCCCCTTGCACCCCCACACCCCAGCACTGTGGGGCACCTGCCAGCAGGCCCCCAACCATGTCCCACTCATGTCCCCTTGCACCCCCACCCCTCCAGTCACCAGGGGCAGCCTCCACCAGGCCCCCACTCATGTCCCCCTGCACCCCCACCCCCCAGCACTGTGGGGCACCTGCCAGCAGGCCCCCAACCATGTCCCCTTGCACCCCCACCCCCCAGCAGGCCCCCACTCATGTCCCCCTGCACCCCCACCCCCCAGCACTGTGGGGCACCTGCCAGCAGGCCCCCAACCATGTCTCCCACCACCCCCACCCCTCCAGTCTCCAGGGGCAGCCTCCACAAGGCCCCCACCCATGTCTCCCACCACCCCCACCCCCCAGTCACCAGGGGCAGCCTCCACAAGGCCCCCACCCATGTCGCACACCACCCCCACCCCCCAGTCACCAGGGGCAGCCTCCACAAGGCCCCCACCCATGTCTCCCACCACCCCCACCCCTCCAGTCACCAGGGGCAGCCTCCACCAGGCCCCCACCCATGTCTCCCACCACCCCCACCCCTCCAGTCACCAGGGGCAGCCTCCACCAGGCCCCCACCCATGTCTCCCACCGCCCCCACCCCTCCAGTCACCAGGGGCAGCCTCCACCAGGCCCCCAACCATGTCTCCCACCACCCCCACCCCCCAGCAGGCCCCCACTCATGTCCCCTTGCACCCCCACCCCCCAGCACTGTGGGGCACCTGCCAGCAGGCCCCCAACCATGTCCCCTTGCACCCCCACCCCCCAGCAGGCCCCCACCCATGTCTCCCACCACCCCCACCCCTCCAGTCACCAGGGGCAGCCTCCACCAGGCCCCCAACCATGTCTCCCACCACCCCCACCCCCCAGCAGGCCCCCACCCATGTCTCCCACCACCCCCACCCCTCCAGTCACCGGGGGCAGCCTCCACAAGGCCCCCACCCATGTCCCCTTGCACCCCCACCCCCCAGCAGGCCCCCACTCATGTCCCCTTGCACCCCCACCCCCCAGCACTGTGGGGCACCTGCCAGCAGGCCCCCAACCATGTCCCACTCATGTCCCCTTGCACCCCCACCCCTCCAGTCACCAGGGGCAGCCTCCACCAGGCCCCCACTCATGTCCCCCTGCACCCCCACCCCCCAGCACTGTGGGGCACCTGCCAGCAGGCCCCCAACCATGTCTCCCACCACCCCCACCCCTCCAGTCACCAGGGGCAGCCTCCACAAGGCCCCCACCCATGTCTCCCACCACCCCCACCCCCCAGTCACCAGGGGCAGCCTCCACAAGGCCCACACCCATGTCTCACACCACCCCCACCCCCCAGTCACCAGGGGCAGCCTCCACAAGGCCCCCACCCATGTCTCCCACCACCCCCACCCCTCCAGTCACCAGGGGCAGCCTCCACCAGGCCCCCACCCATGTCTCCCACCACCCCCACCCCTCCAGTCACCAGGGGCAGCCTCCACCAGGCCCCCACCCATATCTCCCACCACCCCCACCCCTCCAGTCACCAGGGGCAGCCTCCACCAGGCCCCCAACCATGTCTCCCACCACCCCCACCCCCCAGCAGGCCCCCACTCATGTCCCCTTGCACCCCCACCCCCCAGCAGGCCCCCACTCATGTCCCCTTGCACCCCCACCCCCCAGCACTGTGGGGCACCTGCCAGCAGGCCCCCAACCATGTCCCCTTGCACCCCCACCCCCCAGCAGGCCCCCACCCATGTCTCCCACCACCCCCACCCCTCCAGTCACCAGGGGCAGCCTCCACCAGGCCCCCAACCATGTCTCCCACCACCCCCACCCCCCAGCAGGCCCCCACCCATGTCTCCCACCACCCCCACCCCTCCAGTCACCAGGGGCAGCCTCCACAAGGCCCCCACCCATGTCCCCTTGCACCCCCACCCCCCAGCAGGCCCCCACTCATGTCCCCTTGCACCCCCACCCCCCAGCGCTGTGGGGCACCTGCCAGCAGGCCCCCAACCATGTCCCCTTGCACCCCCACCCCCCAGCAGGCCCCCACCCATGTCTCCCACCACCCCCACCCCTCCAGTCACCAGGGGCAGCCTCCACCAGGCCCCCAACCATGTCTCTCACCACCCCCACCCCCCAGCAGGCCCCCACCCATGTCTCCCACCACCCCCACCCCTCCAGTCACCAGGGGCAGCCTCCACAAGGCCCCCACCTATGTCCCCTTGCACCCCCACCCCCCAGCAGGCCCCCACTCATGTCCCCTTGCACCCCCACCCCCCAGCACTGTGGGGCACCTGCCAGCAGGCCCCCAACCATGTCCCACTCATGTCCCCTTGCACCCCCACCCCTCCAGTCACCAGGGGCAGCCTCCACCAGGCCCCCACTCATGTCCCCCTGCACCCCCACCCCCCAGCACTGTGGGGCACCTGCCAGCAGGCCCCCAACCATGTCCCCTTGCACCCCCACCCCCCAGCAGGCCCCCACTCATGTCCCCCTGCACCCCCACCCCCCAGCACTGTGGGGCACCTGCCAGCAGGCCCCCAACCATGTCTCCCACCACCCCCACCCCTCCAGTCACCAGGGGCAGCCTCCACAAGGCCCCCACCCATGTCTCACACCACCCCCACCCCCCAGTCACCAGGGGCAGCCTCCACAAGGCCCCCACCCATGTCTCCCACCACCCCCACCCCTCCAGTCACCAGGGGCAGCCTCCACCAGGCCCCCACCCATGTCTCCCACCACCCCCACCCCTCCAGTCACCAGGGGCAGCCTCCACCAGGCCCCCAACCATGTCTCCCACCACCCCCACCCCCCAGCAGGCCCCCACTCATGTCCCCTTGCACCCCCACCCCCCTGCAGGCCCCCACTCATGTCCCCCTGCCCCCAGGTCCTGACGAAACACAATCATGGCAGTAATGGGCAGCATACCCAGCACAAACACCCAGCCAAGGATTGCATCCACCCACATAGTAGATGCAATTACATGATACAACCCCAATGGCAAGTATGTAAATGAACACATGTCCGTCACACACACACATACACAATGGGTGCAAGTGAATGTCAAAACCCATATCATGACATGCATGAAACCAATGAGAAAATACCACAAATGTAAGTAATAAATATATGTATTAAAGATGAAAATGAAGTAAAGAAATAAAACACACAACAATGGGGATGACAAAACAAATGGTCCATGTCCGAGAACTAATAGAAAAAATCAAAAAACAAAGGAATCCAAAAACTAATGTAGTCCAAAGCAAAATAATGGGGGGAAAAAATAAGGAAAAACCATTGCCTCATGTTGAACACAGATATAAATCCAACAAATGTTTTCCAAACATCAAACTATGTACAAGAATATCCCAGGGTCCATGAGCCCAACACCATAAATGAAACCTACTACTACTAACTAATAAAAAATATATATAGAGAAAAGTGGCCATTGTCCGAGCGGTCCAAAAAAAACTTAAAAAATAAAGGAAACCTAACACTAACTAACTAAAGAACTATATACAATGGCAGCGGGCAAGTCCTGCGGCTCACTGTGTGATGTTGCCGGCCAGGGCATCATCGAACTCCATGTCGATGTCCCGGAGGCGGGACTCTGTCCTGGCCCTGAGGTCTCGCAGGGACAACCCCGTGTCCACCTCAAACTCCCTGCGAGCTTCCTCGAGGCACTCAGCCCGCCTCAACGCCCGACGCATGGAGAACTCCACCCTGACCATGGTGAGCCGCTCCTCTTCCGCCCGCTGCGGCTCCGCACCTATCCGCTGGACCAACTGCTCCCACACGGAAGACACTGCCATCCCAGGGTTCTCCTGCCCTCCGGCCGATGCCTGCCCCTCTGATCTTGATGCCCCGAGCCATGATGCCTCCCACGTCGAGCCTGCTGCTGCCTCCGACGCCACTGCCTCTGCCAGCACGACGGCATCCAGGCTGATGGAATCCACCGATGCCGTCGTGCACGTGCCCTGCCAGATGATGCCGGCACATCCTCCATCTGCAGGGGGACAGTTGCTGGTGTGTCCACCCCTGCTGGACCTTCGACTCCCGACTGTGGCAGGGATGGGGTCCCCACCGAGCTGGCTGCGTTGGTCGGGGCAGGTCCACAGGGGGCCCTGGTGGCATCTGGGCCGGAAGACGGCATGGAGCACGACTGGCGCATAGCCTCCACAGAGGAGGAGAGGGTCGCCAGAAGGCCACACACATGTAGGAAACCCCCGACCATGGCGGCTCCCAAATGGTTCACGTACGCCCGGTGCTCTTCGTGATGATGTGCATGCTCCTCCCGGGAAGCATGCACCTCATCACGAATGCCAGCCGTGCGCAACGCGACACCAATCAGGACCCTCTCCACACGGCCAGGGGTCCCCTCGTCCGCAGGTAGAGGAGTGTCAGATGACATGGACATCTCCCCTACCTGCGGACGGGCCTGGGATGGGGCATCCCTGCTGGTGCATGGTGGTGCAGTCACAGTGTCAGGGACAGTGACATGCACAGGCACCTCCACGGCGACCTGTGCTGCCTCCTGCCCCTGGCCTGGACTGCACCACTTGCACCAGCGGGGATGCCCCCACCAGGCCCCATGTGTGGCTCAGTAGCGGCCTCCTCCCCCTCTGTGGAAACCACCAACCTGGATGTCTCCACGCCGTCTTCCGCCGGTGCAAGCCCCTGTGGGGGCTCACCCACCCCTTCCGCTGCAGCCGTGGCGGCATCCCCGCCGCTCTGCTCCACAGCGCCTTCTCCGCCCTCTTCTTCATTTGCCACTGTGTAGAGGGAGACATAGAACACAAGCATCAGGGTACTGTACAATGGTCCCCTAGACAGGAAGCAACAGCAGATGAGTGGCACTGTCATACATCACTTCCATCATGTCCCTCCACAACACATGGGTCAGTGCAGGCAAAACACATACAGTAACAGGCATGGCGCATGCCATGGACATTGGCATACATGACCAAGGGACTCATGATTCATGCAATGTTGGTTTTAAACCCACATGCATCATGGGTCTTGCCATCACATGCACACACCTCACCGTAGTTCCATCCATCTGGCCTCGTACACCACAGACGCAGTGGATACAGGGATGACTAGGCTGCATCAGTGAATCTGAACATTGTCACAGACATGTGTCATGCATCCATGGCAGTTACAAGTCACAGACACGCAGGTCAGACACACACACATGGACACCATACGTGTACATGGGACCAGCACCCATCCCTCACCCCCACCCATGTCCAGGAACAGAGACTGCCATGCTTCCATGTGTCATTCCTCCTCCCCTCACCTGCCACTCATTCCAGTCATCCAGTGTGTCTACACCTGTCCCGACTGCATATCCCTGAACCTCATTCCCCACCATGATCTCAGGGGCCTGTGTGAGTTTGACCTTGCAGGCACCCGGGACATGGTGTGGGTGGTTGTTTCATGAGACTCCCGCGCCTGTACAGGGGACCTGTGACAGTACACATCCATTCATGGTGCATCATCCTATGTCATGTACCACACATGTCTCACATCCTGTCGTGACATTGTTCTGCTGTGCTACCTTGGTTGTTGCATCATTGTGGTAGTACTTGGCGTTTGTGAGGTACTGCTACGTCAAGTCATCTACTGGAGGGTGTTTGGGTTCGTTTTCATGCCTTGGATTTTGTGATTTTGGAAATGAGTGTGGATTCTGAGGGTTCAGGCATATTTTTACACACAAGGTGGGAGATGGACACGAAGGGTAAAGGTGATCCTGTGGCCAGGTGGAAATGAGGGTTGGAGGCTCCATGACCCAGGTGCAGTTGTTCAGTGGGTCATGGTCATTTGCGCGGGAGGGGGGGGTTGTTGTTGATAGTTGCATTGCCCTGCAGTGTGATGGGAACTCTGACATTGTAATGTTGTTGTCCTATGTACATGTTGTGTTCTGCTGATCAATGCCTGTTCATGTGTTGTGTTTTCCTTTCAGGTGCGAGGGGATAGTTGTGGTTTGACATGCTGGGGTGTACACATGGTGGATGTTCACATGTGATGTGTAGGGAACACTGATGGTCACTTGAGTGCACATGCATATGTGGAGTGCATGTCCCTGCAGAACCACACACTTGCACTCGGATGCACTCCATGTACTCCCACCCTTGCATATCCACGTGTACACTGTTTGCCTTCTGGTGCCCACTGTGTCCCGGCAGCACATGTTCTGTGACCGATTATGGTTCCAGTACATGCCAAATTTGATGTTTGATGTAGTCTGTCACTTAGATGTGATGCTCAGGGTGTGCATCACACGCAATGGCTGTTCACTGTGCTGTGCGCTGAGCAGTGTGATGCAGGAGTGGGACACTGCACACATGAGCTGCAGTGTTGATTTTGCAATGCATAATGTGCATATAGACAGGCATTCATTGTGATGTTACGTCTACGACTGTTGCAATGCATTTGGAAACGACTTATTTTGGGTGGGACATTTTGTTGGTCTGTCATTTCATCTGATTCCGGGTCAGGCATCATTGTCCGATGCCACTGTACATTTAGGACATGGCAATGTGTACCTTATTGTTACTGCGTCAGTGTATGGGTATTGCTTGCCATGTCATGTTGATGTTTGGGAGGGTTTGACTGACATGACAGTGATGGCCATGGCCTGTTTTGCAGGTGTGTGTGATGCACACCTTGCATGTCCAGGTCATCCGCTTCTCAGAGCAACTAGCTGGGGGTAGGTTTCTCTCCGCAGCAAGGCCCTCCCCCTGGAACAGACTTCCTGCCTGACTTGAACTTGAGGGAAACCATCTCCAGTTCTGGAAGCACCTCAAGACCTTCCTCTTTGCTTCTGCTTACTCTCTGCCTCTCCCTTGCAGAATTCTTCACTGGAACTGCACAGGAGCTGCTACTGGGACACTCTCACCAACCTCGGTCCCTGGCCCAGCCACTGTCCACTTGCACTGCCACCCTGGCAACCCCTGCACTGCAGTACTGTCTCTCTATCCCTACAGCCCTCCCTTCCCAGCACTTGTCTGCACTTACCTTTGCAGTTGCCACCAGGCGACCTATGTATTATTCTTTTGGCCTACTTCCCCTGTACTGGACTCCCCCACACCCTTCCCCTTGCACTTTTCCCTTCCCCCTACCCCTGCACTTGCACAATCTCAATGACACCTGGCCTAGTAGTACCGTTCTCTGTGTTCCCTTGTTCCCCCCCCCCTGCCTCATTTCGCCTTGGAATACTTGTGTATGGCCCATGTAATGTCACATGTCATATGTGTGCATTTTGGTTGCACAGGATAGCTTGTGTTTAAGTAGCTAGGGATGCAGATGATGTGGCACTTCCATGGCAACTATCTCAGGGTGGTAGGGTTGTGACAGTTGACTGTCACTTTGTCATCATCGATTGTCACCTGGTATGTGCCAGGCCTGTGTGCACTCCGCAGGGGTGGGAGTTTAGGTGAAAAATGTGGCCACAAGCTGGGTCCGGGCTTCCTCGCCACGTGCCCTGTCCCCTCCCATGGGCAGCGCCTGTGCCTGTGGTTGGGGATGTGGGGGCACCACCATGTCCACCGGGACGCCCTGCCATGTTGCAACATTGTGCAGGACACATGCTGCCACAATGATCCTGCAAACTACTGGTGGTGCATAGAGTAGTTGCCCACCAGAGCGGTCAAGGGAGCGGAAACGTGACTTGAGCACTCCGAATGTGCGCTCCACTATGCCCCTGGTTGCAATATGGGCGGCGTTGTATCTTACCCTGGGTGGTGTGGTGGGGTTCCGGATTGGCGTCATCATGGGGTTGCTCAGAGGGTAGGCACTGTCCCCTGGGGAGGTGATAATAATTGAGATTATTAGGGTTGGGATATTTGTCTGTGTGTGACTTGCATGCATCT
This sequence comes from Ambystoma mexicanum, assembly GCF_040938575.1. NCBI lineage: Eukaryota > Metazoa > Chordata > Amphibia > Caudata > Ambystomatidae > Ambystoma > Ambystoma mexicanum. The sequence goes on along the minus strand of NC_090930.1, from coordinate 1,100,969,899 downwards.
GCAAGGGCATTTGTACTGACCTAGGAGCCATGTGTCGCCATGCTGCCCAGCTTCCAGGGCCCGGCTCAGGGCGGACATTCTGTATATGAAACTGTCATGGGTGGAGCCAGGGTAGTTTGCATAGACAGAGGTGATGATTCCCTTTGCATCGCATACCACCTGTACATTGATGGAATGCCAGTGCTTGCGGTTTCGGTAGATGTGCTCAGTGGCCCTAGGTGGACGTAGGGCCACATGGGTGCAATCTATGGCACCGAGCACTTTGGGGAAGTGTGCCACCCTGAAAAAATCCAGGACAACGGCCTGCCTTTCTGCGGGTGTTCTGGGCATGTATATGTGCCTGCGGACTGAGGGGCGCGCTGTCATGATTGCCAGTACCTGGTGTAGGCAGCGTGACTGCGTGGCCTGTGAGACCCCCCCACTATGGCAGTGGACCGCTGAAACGACCCAGTGGCCAAAAAATGCAAGACATTGAGCAGCTTCTCCAAGGGGCTCAATGCTTGGGAGCAAAGGGTGGGGGATGTGAGGTCATCTTCCCACTCCCTGACCAGGTCTAGGATGATATGGGGTGGAAACCTATACCTGCCGTAGACCTGGTCGTCAGGCATCCCAAAAAGGCTTGTCCGTGGTGCAAAAATGCGTGCCCTGGCTATTCTCCTCCTCCTGCGGTGTCCCACGATCAGTGCAGCAACAAATGGGGCATTCATCGTCGCTGTATATACGCGTTTGTTGTTTGCGCGCACTTTTATGCTGTCCGCGGGACGCCTCCGTGTGGGCGGACTCGTTGACGCCTGTGCACGTCTTTTGCCGTGCACGTGTTTCCCGTATTCGGGTGTCATCGCGTGTGATCGGAGGGGAGCGAGCGTACACGCGATTGGCCTGGGTACGTGTGTTTCCGGGTGCGCGGTTAGTTCCACACGCGATTGGCCTGGGTACGTGTATTACAGGGGTGCGCGAGAAAATCTACACGCGATTGGCCTGGGTACGTGTATTACAGGGATGCGCGAGAAATGCTACACGCGATTGGCCTGGGTACGTGTATTACAGGCGTGCGCGAGAAATGCTACACGCGATTGGCCTGGGTACGTGGATTTCAGGGGTGCGCGAGAAATGCTACACGCGATTGGCCTGGGTACGTGTATTACAGGGGTGCGCGAGAAAATCTACACGCGATTGGCCTGGGTACGTGTGTTCCGGGGTGCCGTGAACTTTCACACTTGATTGGTTGAAATCCACGTGTGTTCTGTCATCACGTGCAATGAGGGATACACCCTCGCACGACACGTCACATTCGCGCTCACGCGCTGAGGGCCTTTGGTCCAATGAAAATGCGTATGCGTGCAGACGCGCTTACGCGCTAAGGGCCTTTCCTCGAATTACACGCTGACGTGCAGATTTTTCACTTGCCAAATCACTCCGTATCAAGCTGGCCACGCGAATACACACGGAAGACCACGCTCCTGCCCAGAAGGCCGAATCACTGCCCCCCAGTGCCCCGAGCAGCCTCCCACGTGCCATCTGCTGCTGCCTGCCTGCCTGCCTGCCTGCCTGCCTGCTGCCACCGTGCCCTGCCATTTGGTGCCTGCACATCAGCCATCTGCAGGGGTCCAGTTGCTGTGTCCACCCCTGCTGGAACAGTAGACTCCCGACTGGGATACCATCGCTCCACAGCCCAGCCCCAGGACCCAGTTGCCCACCTACGCCTGCCTCGGGGGTCGCCATGTCGGGGCAAGCACCATCTGAGACCAGTGGCGACCCCCAGCCAGAGAGGCAGAGGGCCACCAGCTTCAGTGAGAAGGAAGTTGGTGTCCTGGTGGAGCATGTCCTGGGGCATTATGATGCCCTCTTCGGAAGACCACGCGCCAACAAGGAAGGACGGGAGAGGATCTGGGACGATGTAGTGGTTGCCATCAACGCGGAAGGGGTGGCAACCCGCGACATCAAGCACATCAAGAAGCGCTGGGAGGACTTGAGGTCCAGGACCCTCAATAAGGCCCGGCACCTCGCGGAGGGGGGCCGGGCACGCCTGAGTGACATCCAGATGAGGGTCCTGGAACGCGTAGACCCAGCGCTCCACGCCCAGATCCTTCGGAGGCAGACCCATCTGGAGTTGGCCGGTAAGTGGCCAAGCATTACTGTGTGAGACAGGGCATGTTGCAGTGTGCTGGTTGTCTGATACCTGCCTGTATGTGTGACATAGGCCATGTACGTATGTGTGTGTGCAGGGACATCATGGTCAGGCATGTGAGTACAGTGATGTGTGAACCACATGGTTGGTGCATGTGTTCTATTGCAACATGGGGGGCTCTGTGCGGAATGGACACATGGAAGCATGGCAGTCTCTGTTCCTGGACATGGGTGGGGGTGAGGGATGGGTGCTGGTCCCATGTACACGTATGGTGTCCATGTGTGTGTGTCTGACCTGCGTGTCTGTGACTTGTAACTGCCATGGATGCATGACACATGTCTGTGACAATGTTCAGATTCACTGATACAGCCTAGTCATCCTTGTATCCACTGCGTCTGTGGTGTACGAGGCCAGATGGATGGAACTACGGTGAGGTGTGTGCATGTGATGGCAAGACCCATGATGCATGTGAGTTTAAAACCAACATTGCATGAATCATGAGTCCCTTGGTCATGTATGCCAATGTCCATGGCATGCGCCATGCCTGTTACTGTATGTGTTTTGCCTGCACTGACCCATGTGTTGTGGAGGGACATGATGGAAGTGATGTATGACAGTGCCACTCATCTGCTGTTGCTTCCTGTCTAGGGGACCATTGTACAGTACCCTGATGCTTGTGTTCTATGTCTCCCTCTACACAGTGGCAAGTGAAGAAGAGGGCGGAGAAGGCGCTGTGGAGCAGAGCGGCGGGGATGCCACCACGGCTACAGCGGAAGGGGTGGGTGAGCCCCCACAGGGGCTTGCACCGGCGGAAGACGGCGTGGAGACATCCAGGTTGGTGGTTTCCACAGAGGGGGAGGAGGCCGCTACTGAGCCACACATGGGGCCTGGTGGGGGCATCCCCGCTGGTGCAAGTGGTGCAGTCCAGGGCCAGGGGCAGGAGGCAGCACAGGTCGCCGTGGAGGTGCCTGTGCATGTCACTGTCCCTGACACTGTGACTGCACCACCATGCACCAGCAGGGATGCCCCATCCCAGGCCCGTCCGCAGGTAGGGGAGATGTCCATGTCATCTGACACTCCTCTACCTGCGGACGAGGGGACCCCTGGCCGTGTGGAGAGGGTCCTGATTGGTGTCGCGTTGCGCACGGCTGGCATTCGTGATGAGGTGCATGCTTCCCGGGAGGAGCATGCACATCATCACGAAGAGCACCGTGCGTACGTGAACCATTTGGGAGCCGCCATGGTCGGGGGTTTCCTACATGTGTGTGGCCTTCTGGCGACCCTCTCCTCCTCTGTGGAGGCTATGCGCCAGTCGTGCTCCATGCCGTCTTCCGGCCCAGATGCCACCAGGGCACCCTGTGGACCTGCCCCGACCAACGCAGCCAGCTCGGTGGGGACCCCATCCCTGCCACAGTCGGGAGTCGAAGGTCCAGCAGGGGTGGACACACCAGCAACTGTCCCCCTGCAGATGGAGGATGTGCCGGCATCATCTGGCAGGGCACGTGCACGACGGCATCGGTGGATTCCATCAGCCTGGATGCCGTCGTGCTGACAGAGGCAGTGGCGTCGGAGGCAGCAGCAGGCTCGACGTGGGAGGCATCATGGCTCGGGGCCATCAAGATCAGAGGGGCAGGCATCGGCCGGAGGGCAGGAGAACCCTGGGATGGCAGTGTCTTCCGTGTGGGAGCAGTTGGTCCAGCGGATAGGTGCGGAGCGGCAGCGGGCGGAAGAGGAGCGGCTCACCATGGTCAGGGCGGAGTTCTCCATGCGTCGGGCGTTGAGGCGGGCTGAGTGCCTCGAGGAAGCTCGCAGGGAGTTTGAGGTGGACACGGGGTTGTCCCTGCGAGACCTCGGGGCCAGGACAGAGTCCCGCCTCCGGGACATCGACATGGAGTTCGATGATGCCCTGGCCGGCAACATCACAGAGTGAGCCGCAGGACTTGCCCGCTGCCATTGTATATAGTTCTTTAGTTAGTTAGTGTTAGGTTTCCTTTATTTTTTAAGTTTTTTTTGGACCGCTCGGACAATGGCCACTTTTCTGTATATATATTTTTTATTAGTTAGTAGTAGTAGGTTTCATTTATGGTGTTGGGCTCATGGACCCTGGGATATTCTTGTACATAGTTTGATGTTTGGAAAACATTTGTTGGATTTATATTTGTGTTCATCATGAGGCAATGGTTTCCTTATTTTTTCCCCCCATTATTTTGCTTTGGACTACATTAGTTTTTGGATTCCTTTGTTTTTTGATTTTTTCTATTAGTTCTCGGACATGGACCATTTGTTTTGTCATCCCCATTGTTGTGTGTTTTATTTCTTTACTTCATTTTCATCTTTAATACATATATTTATTACTTACATTTGTGGTATTTTCTCATTGGTTTCATGAATGTCATGATATGGGTTTTGACATTCACTTGCACCCATTGTGTATGTGTGTGTGACGGTCATGTGTTCATTTACATACTTGCCATTGGGGTTGAATCATGTAATTGCATCTACTATGTGGGTGGATGCAATCCTTGGCTGGGTGTTTGTGCTGGGTATGCTGCCCATTACTGCCATGATTGCGTTTCGTCAGGACCTGGGGGCAGGGGGACATGAGTGGGGGCCTGCAGGGGGGTGGGGGTGCAAGGGGACATGAGTGGGGGCCTGCTGGGGGGTGGGGGTGGTGGGAGACATGGTTGGGGGCCTGGTGGAGGCTGCCCCTGGTGACTGGAGGGGTGGGGGTGGTGGGAGACATGGGTGGGGGCCTGGTGGAGGCTGCACCTGGTGACTGGAGGGGTGGGGGTGGTGGGAGACATGGGTGGGGGCCTGGTGGAGGCTGCCCCTGGTGACTGGAGGGGTGGGGGTGGTGGGAGACATGGGTGGGGGCCTGGTGGAGGCTGCCCCTGGTGACTGGAGGGGTGGGTGTGGTGGGAGACATGGTTGGGGGCCTGCTGGCAGGTGCCCCACAGTGCTGGGGGGTGGGGGTGCAGGGGGACATGAGTGGGGGCTTGCTGGGGGGTGGGGGTGCAAGGGGACATGGTTGGGGGCCTGCTGGCAGGTGCCCCACAGTGCTGGGGGGTGGGGGTGCAGGGGGACATGGGTGGGGGCCTGGTGGAGGCTGCCCCTGGTGACTGGAGGGGTGGGGGTGGTGGGAGACATGGGTGGGGGCCTGGTGGAGGCTGCCCCTGGTGACTGGAGGGGTGGGGGTGGTGGGAGACATGGGTGGGGGCCTGGTGGAGGCTGCCCCTGGTGACTGGAGGGGTGGGTGTGGTGGGAGACATGGTTGGGGGCCTGCTGGCAGGTGCCCCACAGTGCTGGGGGGTGGGGTTGCAGGGGGACATGAGTGGGGGCCTGCTGGGGGGTGGGGGTGCAAGGGGACATGGTTGGGGGCCTGCTGGCAGGTGCCCCACAGTGCTGGGGGGTGGGGGTGCAGGGGGACATGAGTGGGGGCCTGGTGGAGGCTGCCCCTGGTGACTGGAGGGGTGGGGGTGCAAGGGGACATGAGTGGGACATGGTTGGGGGCCTGCTGGCAGGTGCCCCACAGTGCTGGAGGGTGGGGGTGCAAGGGGACATGAGTGGGGGCCTGCTGGGGGGTGGGGGTGCAAGGGGACATGGGTGGGGGCCTTGTGGAGGCTGCCCCTGGTGACTGGAGGGGTGGGGGTGGTGGGAGACATGGGTGGGGGCCTGGTGGAGGCTGCCCCTGGTGACTGGAGGGGTGGGGGTGGTGGGAGACATGGGTGGGGGCCTTGTGGAGGCTGCCCCTGGTGACTGGGTGGTGGGAGACATGGGTGGGGGCCTTGTGGAGGCTGCCCCTGGTGACTGGAGGGGTGGGGGTGGTGGGAGACATGGGTGGGGGCCTTGTGGAGGCTGCCCCTGGTGACTGGAGGGGTGGGGGTGGTGGGAGACATGGGTGGGGGCCTGGTGGAGGCTGCCCCTGGTGACTGGAGGGGTGGGGGTGGTGGGAGACATGGGTGGGGGCCTGGTGGAGGCTGCCCCTGGTGACTGGAGGGGTGGGGGTGGTGGGAGACATGTGTGGGGGCCTTGTGGAGGCTGCCCCTGGTGACTGGAGGGGTGGGGGTGGTGTGAGACATGGGTGGGGGCCTTGTGGAGGCTGCCCCTGGTGACTGGGTGGTGGGGGTGGTGGGAGACATGGGTGGGGCCCTTGTGGAGGCTGCCCCTGGTGACTGGAGGGGTGGGGGTGGTGGGAGACATGGGTGGGGGCCTGGTGGAGGCTGCCCCTGGTGACTGGAGGGGTGGGGGTGGTGTGAGACATGGGTGGGGGCCTTGTGGAGGCTGCCCCTGGTGACTGGGGGGTGGGGGTGGTGGGAGACATGGGTGGGGGCCTTGTGGAGGCTGCCCCTGGTGACTGGAGGGGTGGGGGTGGTGGGAGACATGGGTGGGGGCCTGGTGGAGGCTGCCCCTGGTGACTGGAGGGGTGGGGTGGTGGGAGACATGGGTGGGGGCCTTGTGGAGGCTGCCCCTGGTGACTGGGGGGTGGGGGTGGTGGGAGACATGGGTGGGGGCCTTGTGGAGGCTGCCCCTGGTGACTGGAGGGGTGGGGGTGGTGGGAGACATGGTTGGGGGCCTGGTGGAGGCTGCCCCTGGTGACTGGAGGGGTGGGGGTGGTGGGAGACATGGGTGGGGGCCTTGTGGAGGCTGCCCCTGGTGACTGGAGGGGTGGGGGTGGTGGGAGACATGGGTGGGGGCCTGGTGGAGGCTGCCCCTGGTGACTGGAGGGGTGGGGGTGGTGGGAGACATGGGTGGGGGCCTTGTGGAGGCTGCCCCTGGTGACTGGGTGGTGGGGGTGGTGGGAGACATGGGTGGGGGCCTTGTGGAGGCTGCCCCTGGTGACTGGAGGGGTGGGGGTGGTGGGAGACATGGGTGGGGGCCTGGTGGAGGCTGCCCCTGGTGACTGGAGGGGTGGGGGTGGTGGGAGACATGGGTGGGGGCCTGGTGGAGGCTGCCCCTGGTGACTGGAGGGGTGGGGGTGGTGGGAGACATGGGTGGGGGCCTGGTGGAGGCTGCCCCTGGTGACTGGAGGGGTGGGGGTGGTGGGAGACATGGGTGGGGGCCTTGTGGAGGCTGCCCCTGGTGACTGGAGGGGTGGGGGTGGTGTGAGACATGGGTGGGGGCCTTGTGGAGGCTGCCCCTGGTGACTGGGTGGTGGGGGTGGTGGGAGACATGGGTGGGGGCCTTGTGGAGGCTGCCCCTGGTGACTGGAGGGGTGGGGGTGGTGGGAGACATGGGTGGGGGCCTGGTGGAGGCTGCCCCTGGTGACTGGAGGGGTGGGGGTGGTGTGAGACATGGGTGGGGGCCTTGTGGAGGCTGCCCCTGGTGACTGGGGGTGGGGGTGGTGGGAGACATGAGTGGGGGCCTTGTGGAGGCTGCCCCTGGTGACTGGAGGGGTGGGGGTGGTGGGAGACATGGGTGGGGGCCTGGTGGAGGCTGCCCCTGGTGACTGGAGGGGTGGGGGTGGTGTGAGACATGGGTGGGGGCCTTGTGGAGGCTGCCCCTGGTGACTGGGGGGTGGAGGTGGTGGGAGACATGGGTGGGGGCCTTGTGGAGGCTGCCCCTGGTGACTGGAGGGGTGGGGGTGGTGGGAGACATGGGTGGGAGCCTGGTGGAGGCTGCCCCTGGTGACTGGAGGGGTGGGGGTGGTGGGATACATGGTTGGGGGCCTGCTGGCAGGTGCCCCACAGTGCTGGGGGGTGGGGGTGCAGGGGGACATGAGTGGGGGCCTGCTGGGGGGTGGGGGTGCAAGGGGACATGGTTGGGGGCCTGCTGGCAGGTGCCCCACAGTGCTGGGGGGTGGGGGTGCAGGGGGACATGAGTGGGGGCCTGCTGGGGGGTGGGGGTGCAAGGGGACATGGTTGGGGGCCTGCTGGCAGGTGCCCCACAGTGCTGGGGGGTGGGGGTGCAGGGGGACATGAGTGGGGGCCTGCTGGGGGTGGGGGTGCAAGGGGACATGGTTGGGGGCCTGCTGGCAGGTGCCCCACAGTGCTGGGGGGTGGGGGTGCAAGGGGACATGAGTGGGACATGGTTGGGGGCCTGCTGGCAGGTGCCCCACAGTGCTGGGGGGTGGGGGTGCAAGGGGACATGAGTGGGGGCCTGCTGGGGGGTGGGGGTGCAAGGGGACATGAGTGGGACATGGTTGGGGGCCTGCTGGCAGGTGCCCCACAGTGCTGGGGGGTGGGGGTGCAAGGGGACATGAGTGGGGGCCTGCTGGGGGGTGGGGGTGCAAGGGGACATGAGTGGGGGCCTGCTGGGGGGTGGGGGTGGTGGGAGACATGGTTGGGGGCCTGGTGGAGGCTGCCCCTGGTGACTGGAGGGGTGGGGGTGGTGGGAGACATGGGTGGGGGCCTGGTGGAGGCTGCCCCTGGTGACTGGAGGGGTGGGGGTGGTGGGAGACATGGTTGGGGGCCTGCTGGCAGGTGCCCCACAGTGCTGGGGGGTGGGGGTGCAGGGGGACATGAGTGGGGGCCTGCTGGGGGGTGGGGGTGCAAGGGGACATGGTTGGGGGCCTGCTGGCAGGTGCCCCACAGTGCTGGGGGGTGGGGGTGCAGGGGGACATGAGTGGGGGCCTGGTGGAGGCTGCCCCTGGTGACTGGAGGGGTGGGGGTGGTGAGAGACATGGGTGGGGGCCTGGTGGAGGCTGCCCCTGGTGACTGGGGGGTGGGGGTGCAAGGGGACATGAGTGGGACATGGTTGGGGGCCTGCTGGCAGGTGCCCCACGGTGCTGGGGGGTGGGGGTGCAAGGGGACATGTGGCTTGGCTGGGGGGCATGCCCATGGTGGATGGGCTGCCTGCGGGACATGACCAGGGGTGCAGGGTAGTCCCCTGTGGTGTGGGCTGCCTGCAGAGGTCGTGGAGGGGGTAGAGGGGAGACCTGGGAGGACCCACACTGGCAATTCACCTCTTCAACTTCCCGCACACCCACGTAATACACTGCCCCACTCGCACAGGCCCAATCGCGTGTAGGATTTCTCGCGCACCCCTGTAATACACGTACCCAGGCCAATCGCGTGTAGATTTTCTCGCGCACCCCTGAAATCCACGTACCCAGGCCAATCGCGTGTAGCATTTCTCGCGCGCCCCTGAAATCCACGTACCCAGGCCAATCGCGTGTAGATTTTCTCGCGCACCCCTGTAATACACGTACCCAGGCCAATCGCGTGTAGATTTTCTCGCGCACCCCTGAAATCCACGTACCCAGGCCAATCGCGTGTAGCATTTCTCGCGCACCCCTGTAATACACGTACCCAGGCCAATCGCGTGTAGATTTTCTCGCGCACCCCTGAAATCCACGTACCCAGGCCAATCGCGTGTAGCATTTCTCGCGCACCCCTGAAATCCACGTACCCAGGCCAATCGCGTGTAGATTTTCTCGCGCACCCCTGTAATACACGTACCCAGGCCAATCGCGTGTAGAATTTCTCGCGTACCCCTGAAATCCACGTACCCCGGTCAATCGCGTATTTAACTTCCCGCGCGCCACTTTTTTGATGCGCTGGGACTCTACCGCCTGCCTTCGTGTGGCGGCCGTGTTTCAGCTTGTGCGTGTCTTTGGCTGTGCGTGGCTTTGCCCTATTCGATTCCATGAATACGTGTGGTTCGAGTGCGTGTGGGCGTTCCGTCTGCTTCCCTGCAGTACATCCCCAGTTACGCCCTTATTTTCGCGTGTTGTTCCCCATTCCGCGCGTTACGCCCCATGTCCCGCCCACTTTCTGGTGTGTGCGCTGAGGTTGTGCGCTTTCACTGTGCGCGTCGCGCACGCCTTTCGCGATGTTGCAGTGACGTGTGCGCCATGCACGGGTTTGGCGCACATCCCGAGGAAGACACGCGCAGGGACTTCCATGAATCGCACGCGTGCGCGTGCGCCTCTTTTTTTCCGCTTGCGCCTGCTTGCGCCTGCTTGCGCGTAGATTTTCGGCGCACGTTTGTTCCATGAATCGGCCCCTTAATGGTTTGAATTAGCTCTCTACCTTGTAGCAGAAAACAAATATGAAATAACTGAGCCCTCAATACTTTGCAGTTATTGCACTACAAAACTTGACAACAACCAAACTCCTTCACGTTCTATCACAAAAAATTTGGAATTATACCCAGTACCAAAACCTCTACAACAACTTAATTTATATGAGAGCATCATAATTCAAACAGTACACCCATTTCAAGCAATAATACGCCTTCAACCAAAAACAGCAAAATTACCTCCCTCTGAATTGGTAAAAGGCATTTGTGGAAAAGTAGTTTATTTACCATTAAATCTAAAAGAAAATGTGCATACTCTAGGAGTGCAACGTCCAATGCAGCAATCTTTAATTATATTAGTAAATGGAGTACCTACAAAAGACAAAAAAATATGGCAACAGCTGGTAGATTTATATAAAGTTAGACAAGCCTTCCAATATCTTAAAGAGAATAATGAATATTACAAAGAAATTAATATTGAAGAAAACTTGAAAGATACAACTGAAATAATTCAAGAAACACAAGAAGCTGGACAATTTGAGCTACTAGATCATGCTACAATATCAAATACTTTAGACCATTATACAATTCATCCTTTGCACTGTAATGACACCGTACAAGATGTACTGGAAACTTACCAAATGCGTCAAACAAAAGGATCGCCAATCAGTATATAGGAAAAAAGTATAGAAGCACGTGCTTTTCCTCTACTCTTTCCTACTGGCAAAGGAGGAAGGTATGATGATAGACCTATTCAAATATCAGCTTCAGAATACCTCTCATTACGGATGTATTCTGAAGATCCCAGATTTAGACAAAAAGTGGAATACATATTCCACCTACTCTTTGAAAGTGAACTAGCAACTTTATGTTACGGAGTTGCACACATATTAAAATCAGGATCACACTTTCAAAATATGACAGCTACACAATTATTAGAGAAAGTGCAACAAAAGGATGAGGTTTTACAATCAAATCTTACAAATCTATTAGCAAATATGCGTGGTACTAAAGAGTACTGGTTTCGACGTCATGGAGATGTACGTTGTATGATCAGAAACCTTGGCCCACCCACTTGGTTTGTTACATTAAGTTGTGCAGAATATGCATGGGAAGATTTACATGATTTCCTATGCATATCAAATAAAAACAAAACAAACATAGATATTCTAACACCTGGAGAACTTTGTTCTTTGGATCCTGTTAATGTTTCAAGATATTTTCACCATCGCTTCATTGCTATGCTACATTTTATTTGTAATAAAACTGTTCCTCCCCTTGGAGAAGTGCAACACTTCTTTTGGAGAAAAGAATACCAAGCCAGAGGAGCACCACATATCCACATGCTTTTATGGATTAAAGATGCTCCTAAATTTGGTCAGGACAGTGATGCCACTGTTTTACAGTTTATTGAAAAATATGTCACTTGTGAAATTCCATCAGAAGCCACAAATAGTGATCTTCATGCACAAATTTCACAATTTCAAAGACACAAATGTGGAAAATATTGTCGTCGCAAATACAAAAACAAAGGCAAATACTAAACCAAATGCCGATTTGGTTTCCCTAGACCAGTTACAAATACAGGTCAAGTAAACAACCTCATGTCTTCAGTTAGACATAGTGTTAAAGGTAAGTCACCTAAAAATACATATTACAGAAAAAGAAAAGAAGAAGAAAAATATATCAATGATTATAATGCAATCATTGCCCACTTATGGAATGCAAACATAGATGTGCAGTACATTGCAGACAATTCTACTGCAGTTGCACGATATGTCACAGCATACTTAACTAAAGCAGAAAAGACAAAGCTTCAAGACCTCTGGAATGACCTGTCATCAGATAAAACAGTATCTCAGAAATTATACAGCTTGGGCATAAAAATGCTCACCAATAGAGAATGTGGATCTTATGAAGCAGCTGATCGTTTAACTGGTACTTCATTGTATGGTAAATCTGAAAATATAGTATGGCTAAGTCTTGGTCCAGCTAAATCTAGAAAAAGAATTCTAAAATCATATGAAGATATAGAAACAATAGCCAAACATGATCCCAACAGCCAAGACATTTTAAAAAACAATTTATTGGACACATACTACCCAAACAGAAGTAATACTTTGGAAAACGTGTGTCTATACCAAATAGCCCAAAACTACACATACAAAAATAATATGAAACCTGATGAAAGAAAAGGTAAATATAGAGTGACAGACTGTGAAGGCAGCTTAGTTAAACTCACTAAACCAAATTTAATTAATCATATCAAATTGTCATTGAAGACTCCTCAACATAAAGAAGTATATTACATGTCCCTGCTACAACTCTTCAAACCATGGAGAAAAGAAGAACAATTACTAGATAACTATGACTCATATGAGGATGCTTTCAAAGCAAATGAAAGCACTATAACTGATGTAAACTTTACACAGTACAAAACAATGTTGCACAATGAACAGCAACATGAAGAAGAACTCCAAGCCCAACTAGATAAGGATACTCCTGACAGTAGTCAACCTTCTGTAACAGGAAGCCAAGAACCACTGGGAGAACCACTAATAACAAATGAGGCAGAATTAGCTATGATAGAAGTAGAAAACACCATGTGTCAGTATGAAGATAAGGAAGACTTAACTATACTACAATCAAAACTAAACAATGAGCAAAGTAGCATTTTTCAAGAAGTAACAAAACAAATTGCACATGGTGTAAAACATGAAAATAAAGAATGTTCCTGCCATAATTATAAACCTATACTACTGTACGTCAGTGGTGAAGCTGGTTCTGGCAAAACATTCCTAATTAAAATCATTAGTAAGTTCCTTCAACAATTGACAAACAACAAACTGTCAGCTGTTGTCACTGCCCCCACAGGTTTAGCTGCCTACAACATAGGTGGTGTTACATTACACAGATTACTAATATTACCAGTAGAACACCAGAACAAATTAGACTATTACAAACTTTCTGCAGAAGCTGCAATGGAATTACGCAGAGTTTTGAAACAAATGAAAATGCTACTAATGGATGAAGTGTGCATGGTCTCCAACCTGATGTTAGCTTTGATTCACCTCAGATTACAAGAAGTACTCAAAACAGACTATGAAGAGCTCTTTGCAGGAAAACACATTATTGTTTTTGGAGATCTGCTTCAATTAACACCAGTAAAAGGTGAACCTATTTTTAAAACATTAGGGCACAAACTCTGCCGTAAAACTGTTGGCAGCATTGGAAATGTCAACCTTTGGCAACATTTCCAATACAGAGAATTAACAGAAACATGCGCCAATCTGCAGATCTAACTTATGCCAACATTTTAAAAAGTTTGAGAGATGGTATACTTTCTAAAGAAGCAGAAGCAACATTGAAAACCCGGCACATGAATGCACTTTATGGCGATAATGCATGTGCTACAGATGTTATGGAACAATTAGCCCACAAAAATGTCAATTGTATGGCCTTAATGCCAACTCTTGCAAGCTGTCTCAAATTCAATGAAATAATGTTAAGTAAAGAAATGCAACCAATAATGGAAATTAGCGCCACAGACAAACTAGATGTACATGGTATGACACTACCCATGTGTGACCAAGCCACAAGACTAAATAATTTAGAAAAATCAATCTCAAACACAGCAGGCTTAGAAAAGATGTTAAAATTATCCTTAAATTGCAGAGTAATGCTTAAACGTAACCTTGACGTGGACCAAGGACTAGTTAATGGAGCACTGGGTACAGTTGTTGGCTTTCAAACATACCCACATGACAACAAAATTCAGTTTGTCAATATACTCTTCGACAAACTTTCAGAAGTAAAACGGATAGGACGCTCAACAGCTAGATTCCTTCTCTTCAAAGATATGTATGTACGCAGAGAACAATTTTCTATAACTCTTGCATACGCAGTCACGATTCATAAATCACAAGGTCTTACCCTAGACAAAGCAATGATAGATATTGGTAACACAGTCTTTAAAGAAGGCATGAGCTACGTAGCACTATCACACTTACATACACTTGACGGTCTATTTCTAATCAACTTTGATGCAAGTAAAGTAAATGCTGATATTCCTTGCATTTTAGAATATAATAGACTTCGCTCACTATACACTCCCCATCTAAACACATATTCTGTTCCACAAAAACTAAAACGTTGTAAAAGAAAACTAAATCAAACAGAAATGCAACAGGACGTCACTGCAAATCCTCCAAAGAGAGTAAAAGAAACTAATACTTCATCAAGTACCACAAACAAAAAAGAATCAATTAGAGAAAGTAAACCAGGTACTTCTTTAAAGAAGGAAGACAAACTCCAAAAAAAGCAGTTAGATACAGAACTACCTGGACCATTTAAATTCTCAAATATAGTTGGTGTAAGTTGCTATGCAAATGTAGCAATGAATATTCTATTTCAATTACCACCAATTGTTGACAACATTTACTTACACAGTACAGACCCTTTGTGTTTGCAAATGTTAGTACTTCACAGAAATGCAGCAAACAATCCTGACAACACATATAGTGTTTTTGGAATAAGACGACAATTGGACTACTGTGCTGGAATGGTGAAATTCACTATAAACTCACAGGAAGATCCACAAGAATTTCTAATGTACTTACTATTAGTACTGGAAAACAAAAACATACCTATAAATGAAATCTTCCAGATTTCATACATGTGGAAACATACATGCACTCTGTGCAACAATGTGACACAAGAAGAAATTCCCAATGAACGCTTCATATATATATCAATACCAAATTGTGAATCCATTCCATTTCAGCAACTTCTACCAAATGCAAACCATGGTAGATTATGCTCTACCTGCAATTCAGATAATCGCTCCACGTTAGTAATACAAACACATAGTAAATACGTAATACTAATGCTTCTACGATACAATGCAGATGGTACCAAAAACAACTGCAAGCTGACTGGATTCACACATAGTCAAATATCACTTGGTAATAAAACCTTCACAACAATAGGTATAATCTACCACGCAGGAGCCACAACCAATTCAGGGCACTACACGGCATATACAAAAAAGAAATGTGGATGGTTTGAATGTAATGATAGTACCATTACTCTAAAGCAGAGATTACCAGCAAATCTTACAAACGCTTATTTGATGTTCTTAAAACCAAAATTTGATAAGTAAACTGTATTTAAACCTTTAAGTAAATTTGTGTTAAAAAAATATAAACTGTTAGAATACTCCAAAAGCTATCTAACTGCTCAAAGATCCTACAACAACTAATCAGATAAATGAATACCACTAAATTAGACCAAAAAATACACAGTTAGAATACGCCAATTGGTATCTAACTGTCCCAAAATTATAAATTTGTGTTAAAATAATATAAACTGTTAGAATACTCCAAAAGCTATCTAACAGCTCAAAGATTCTACAACAACTAATCAGATAAATGAATACCACTAAATTAGGCCAAAAAATACACAGTTAGAATACGCCAATTGGTATCTAACTGTCCCAAAATTTAACAATATCCAAATAGATAAATCAAAACCACTAAAATATATTAAAAAAATAGACAGTTAGAATACGCCAATTGGTATCTAACTGCTCCAAAATTTTATAATATCAAAACAAATGAAGAATCTGTTACTGCTCCGAAAAAAATACACCAAAGCAAAGTATAAAGCATTAGCCAGAAACAACAAGTGAACACTGAAAACAAACAAACAAATAAACTGTAGCATAACAGAAAAAGGTTTTTTTTTAATCCAACATGGATTTTTTTTTCTCCCACAGACCCAATGATTTTAGCAACAAATACAGAAACTGAGCAAATTGCACAGTACTCTGATTTGTACTCTACTAAATATGAGGGTCGAAAAAAAATAAAAGTATATTGCTTATACAATGTAATAAGTCATTACAAAATACTAATACTAACATGCTATTTTCTTTTATCACAGAAATGAAGAAGAAAAACATGGACTCCCATTACTAGACCAAACAGTAAGTATACAATAATAAGGACAACCATAGCAGCATATCACATCCATAGTATCTAATACCTTTGTTCCTTATACATTTGTTTTTCACCCAAAGTTATAAGCAAATATGAATGTGATATGCTGCGGTGGTTGTTGCCAGGGCATACAGTCTTGGGTGCATGCCCATGCACCCAAGACTGTATGCCCTGGCAACAACCACCGCAGCATATCACATCCATAGAGTCAAACATTTCAACTATGATCTATGGGAAACTTTTAATGTCCGCGAACAATGTGAGTGTTCTTAGAACACTTTGAACTTGCCAGCGAACAATACGGACACCGTTTTCAGGACACCCCCTACGAACATTTCAGAACAACGCGATAGTTCTTAGAACACTTTCAACTTAACAACGAACAATACGGACAGCGTCCTAAGGACACCCCCTATGAACATTCCAGGACACCGGGGGTGTTCTCAAAAACGTCTTCAGAACACCCCCATTTTGTTTATTTGTGATCATTTCAGGACACCGCGGGTGTTCTTAGAACACATTCAACTTGACAGAGAACAATACGGACAGCGTCCTCAGGACACCCCCTACGAACACTCCCCGGACACCGGGAGTGTTCTTAGAAGCGTCTTCAGAACACCACCATCTTGTTTATTTGCGAACATTTCAGGACACCGCAAGTGTTCTTAGGACACATTCAACTTGACAGAGAACAATACGGACAGCGTCCTCAGGACACCCCCTACGAACATTCCAGGACACCGGGAGTGTTCTTAGAAGCTTCTTCAGAACACCACCATCTTGTTTATTTGCGAACATTTCAGGACACCGCGAGTGTTCTTAGGACACATTCAACTTGACAGAGAACAATACGGACAGCGTCCTCAGGACACCCCCTACGAACACTCCCCGGACACCGCAAGTGTTCTTAGAAGCGTCTTCAGAACACCCCCATTTTGTTTATTTGCGAACATTTCAGGACACCGCGGGTGTTCTTAGAACACATTCAACTTGACAGAGAACAATACGGACAGCGTCCTCAGGACACCCCCTACGAACATTCCAGGACACCGGGAGTGTTCTTAGAAGCGTCATCAGAACACCACCATCTTGTTTATTTGCGAACATTTCAGGACACCGCGAGTGTTCTTTGGACACATTCAACTTGACAGAGAACAATACGGACAGCGTCCTCAGGACACCCCCTACGAACACTCCCCGGACACCGCGAGTGTTCTTAGAAGCGTCTTCAGAACACCCCCATTTTGTTTATTTGCGAACATTTCAGGACACCGCGAGTGTTCTTAGGACACATTCAACTTGACAGAGAACAATACGGACAGCGTCCTCAGGACACCCCCTATGAACACTCCCCAGACACCGCAAGTGTTCTTAGAAGCGTCTTCAGAACACCCCCATTTTGTTTATTTGCGAACATTTTAGGACACCGCGGATGTTCTTAGAACACATTCAACTTGACAGAGAACAATACGGACAGCGTCCTCAGGACACCCCCTACGAACATTTCAGGACACCGGGAGTGTTCTCAAAAACGTCTTCAGAACACCCCCATTTTGTTTATTTGCGAACATTTCAGGACACCGTGGGTGTTTTTAGAACACATTCAACTTGACAGAGAACAATACGGACAGCGTCCTCAGGACACCCACTACGAACACTTCCCGGACACCGTGAGTGTTCTTAGAACAGTTTCACTTTGCTTGCGAACAAAACGGACACATATTGAGTCCTTAGAACACCCCCCAGTCAGTTTATTTAGAACATTTCAGAACACCCGTGATGTCCGCAAACAAATCGAACACAAAAAGAACGTCTAACACATAAAAAACACAACTTTCATCCTATCTCATACACTCCGACCCTCCCCAAACACTCCTACACACCAACACACTCTACAAAATACACATTTTAAACAAAGTTTCACTGCGTTGTCCGCGGACGTCCGCGAATCCAAGATGGCGGGCGCTACCGAAAAATCTGACGCGCTTCACGCTCCACGCCGTCCAATCAGCGAACACGTAGCATGTCCGCGCACATCACGCAAGACGATTGGCCAATTAGG
The DNA here is from genome assembly GCF_040938575.1 of Ambystoma mexicanum. NCBI lineage: Eukaryota > Metazoa > Chordata > Amphibia > Caudata > Ambystomatidae > Ambystoma > Ambystoma mexicanum. The sequence continues at coordinate 1,100,951,751 of NC_090930.1, read as the reverse complement.
ACACTGTCCACGGAGCGAACAGGGAAGTGTGTCCGCGAACCGAACACAGATATCACTAATTTTTTTTTACCTACTTTTTGGTCATTTTAAAAAAAACTACTGGACGGATTTTCACCAAATTTGCAAAAGCACGCTTTCGGGACCAAGCCGCTGCTCCTAGTCCAAATTTGGTGAAAATCCGTCCAGCGGTTTGGGCTGTAGGCGCGAGCAAATTTTTTTTCCCATTCAGTCTATGGGAAAATAAAAAGTTTTGTGACCCCCCTATAACTTTGCCCCCCCGGACGAATCCTCACCAAACTTTGCAAAAAAATTCAGAGTGACCCAAATACTTTTTTTGCAAAGTTTGGTGAGAATCCGTCCAGGGAGAACAAATATTATATATATATATTACACAGCCACGGCAGTGGCTGTGTAGTTATGGTTAAGTTGCTGTTTCCATAGGAAGAGCACTTTTTCGGCGGCTTATAACTCCGCTCCCCCTGGACGAATCCTCACCAAACTTTGCAAAGAAAGTATAAGTTTGGTGATGTTTGGTCCAGGGGGGAAATGTTATAGGGGGGTCCCAAAACGTCTTTCTTTCCCATAGACTGAATGGGGGAAAAGGTTTGCGCACGCCTACCGCCCAAACCGCTGGACGGATTTTCACCAAATTTGCGGCAGGAGCTTGGTCCCAAAAGCATGCTTTTGTAAATTTGGTGACAATCTGTCCAGTAGTTTTCTTTAAAACGACCAAAAAGTAAGTCTCAAAAAATGTGTGATATCTATGTCCGCTCCGCGGTCACACTTCCCTGTTCGCTCCGCCGACAAGATACTGATTGGCTAATCGGCAGCGTCATGTCCGCGGACATGTGACGCATTCGCTGATTGGATGTTGAAGAGTATGAAGTGCGTCAGATTGTTTCGATGCGCCTGCCATCTTTCATTCGTGTTTTGGTTATGCGGACATCGCCGCTAAAACATATAAAACAACACAACATTGCACTTGTTAAACTTATCAAATACTGTCTCGGAATGTGAGGGTTGATGAGGCTGGGATGGGATGTGGCAGCAGGAAGTAAAAAGGTGGTGTTTTTTTGTCACGAAAGTCATATGGTACATTTGAAGTTGTTTCTCAATATAATGTCCATAAAGTACAGGCGAAGAATTACTGTGTCTGTGTTACAATGTATTTAAAATAATATAGCAGCCAGACTGGCGCCATAGAGTTTGAAATCTGAGGCAGCCACCTGCAGTGTTTGATGGAAACAGCAGGTCTGCAAGTGTATGGGAGTACCAGTTCTCATGAATGCGTTGAGACATGTTGTTGCAAAGTGAGAAAGTATTTGGATTCTGAGCGAAGGTCACAAGCTTTGTTTGTTTGGTTGCAAGCTCAGGAGGCCCACGCATCCGACTGGACCCATAAGGGTCAATTGTTTTTTGACTTTGAGCGGAAGGCAAAATTCAGTAAGAATGCAGGGAGTGAAAGTTTGCAAAAAAGGAACTTTTGATAAGGTTATGCATTCTAAACATTTGTAAGGCACATGTGATATCAGTTCATGAAGATTCTTTGGTGCAAGCACATTGCTGTCTGAGTTTGACGAAGAGAATGGAGATGGTCATTATCGTGTAAGTTTGCTTTTAACGACTCTACACTGGAACGAGATTACATTTTTTATTACCTGAACATTAATTTTGGCAATGTAAATGAAGTACTATCTTTCTGTGTAGTTGTCATTTTTTTGTAGTTATGGAGAGTGCAGATTCTCAGCGTTTGTAGAATATCACTAGATTCACCCATGTTCAACGCTACTATTTCTTTAAAATGTCATGTATGACCACATCGATTTGTGTATCAGTTTCCTCTTTCTTTTTGTCTTTTTTGAAATTGTTTGCTGTGTGTAGTAATCGTTAGTTTAAACTGAATGCCGAATTAAGAAATCAATAGATGTATTGTAATAAAGGTTGGGTATTGATACGTATTTTCTGTTATGTTTTCCAAATAGTTACATGCTGCCTTAATGCGATTGCCATGAATTCCAGATGCCAAGTGATGGATTATTTGTATGGCAGGTGCACGTACTCGTGAACGGCTGGATCACCGTAACTATTTTTTGAGACGATCGTGCAGGGCCCATGTGTCCCCACCCTGCACTGGCGCTTAGGATTAACATAACATCTTTTATGGTAGTCTAGGCCCAAGTTCATGCCGACGCCCTGGAATTCACTGTGCGACCAAAGCGGTTCCTTTATCGAAAACGAATACTTTGTGTATGGGAAAAGAACAACGTGTGCCTCACGATTAACATTTTCCATCACGAGCGCAGAAACAATTTTGCAATTTGCTTGCATATGGGAATAGTCCGATGTTCTCGGACACGTTACTGTGAAATAAAAGTACTTTACAAATTGTAAAGTGTTACTGTTTCCTTTTAAAAAACGGTTTATTATTTCAAATTGTGATGTGCTATGTTGTAAGTCAATGTGTGTTCATTTTCAGGTTCTGCGTCACGGCACGTAGGTGCTTATGGGCACATTTGGCTACGCTGGAGAGGAACGTTACCAAGAAAGGTGTTGAATATTACTAGGGTTGCTTATGTGAGGGTCAGGGGCGGGCCATATGATTTAGTGATGTCAGGACAATTTATCTTAGCCAGATGCAGCAATGGACAAGATTAGTACAAGATTGACGCGCTCTGCTGTCAGATTTCATATGTTTCTAAAAGAGGAAAAATGAGGTAAGGTGCACTGAAAATGTTTGAGATAGATCAACATTTGTAAAAAAATACATGGTCGAACCCTCTGGATAATAATATTTTCTGACCGTTGCACTTGTGAAACTTATGAACTAATGTGTGGGGAGGTGAAGGTTAATGCTGATGGTTGGAATAGTTCTGACGTGATTGCGAATGAGTTTACAAAGTTTGTTGGGATTTTGTGCACACCTAATATGACAAATAATTTGTGTATTCTTTTGAAAGTTTTGAAAAGAAAAACCTGGGTGGATTTACAGTAAATTTGCGTAAGGCTGATTGGCAACGACCGAAAAGCATGGTGTTGGAGATTTGGCAGTGTTTTCAATAGCGGTACAGCTTCAGTCACTGAGGGGTAGGCTGTAGCCATGGGCAGTGAGAAGAATGTCGGGGTCATGGTATAAGGTCATGATCCGGACAATGTGGCTACTGTCCATTACCAAAAGGGACAAAACCGTGTCCACCTGGAACTGGCTTTGTGGTAAAGTTGTTTCACATTAGGATACATTTGAAAGGGAAGAAAAATGTGCTCATGGTAATATGATCACAAGGTTTCCTTTTTGCTTTTTGCAGGCTGCAATGGAAAACGAAGAAGGGCCCTATATGGAACACCCGCCTTCCCTTTCTATGGTGGCCCTCTTGGAAAAGGATTTTCTTTCCTTAACCGGGACAAAAAGTCATCTTTTTAGTAGCACAGGTTACTACTTTGTTAATCTAGATTGTTAATGGCATTCATCCCCCATTTTACAGGTTCCAGGGGGGTAATGATCCAGAGACCTCGTTATGCACTCTCGCTTCGAATGGTCTGATAACTTGGCCTACTGGCCCTTTAGCCACTGTTCCAATCCCTGAAACGGAGGATGAACTCTACAATATTCCCATTAGCATAACACAAACTCCAAATGGAAATGTTGGAAAATCTTATTGTGTCTATGTACTTTACTACGAAATATAAAGTAGATGGAGTCTATGCGTTTTTTTAGTTCCATTTTTTAACTGTGAAAGGTGGATCATAAAGGAACATTTATTTTGTTTATGGATGGCTTTTTTTTGGGAGGACAGCTAGGAACGAAAGTTGCAGACGGAACTGAGGAAAGAGGCACCAAACAGTAATATGGAGGGGTAGGTGGACGGGGGAAAATGTTGTGTGTGTGTTATTTGTAAGCTAGGGGCAGTGTTTCTCATGATCCTTCATTACAGCAGTGGTGCTGTTTCTTGGGGAGGAGGGATGGCCTTAGCTGATGTCGTTTTAAGATAAATAGCAGTTTTGCTAAAAGTATGTACTGTGTACTAGATTGTTAATGGCTGAGTACGAATAGGTGTTGGAGTTGTGCAAGGGAAATGTTGAAGTTGCAAGTTCCTACAGCAGTACAAAATGTACTTCCACACTGTCCACGAGGCACAGATCTTATTGTGAAGTGTGTACGGGTTTGCGGACACGTCACCATGCTGTGCGCCAGCATGTGGTCATGTGCCATTCTTCGGAAGGTGTGCAATGAGGTCAGATGTTCATTTACATTATGGTTACGTGCCACTACTAGAAACCTATGAAATTCAGTAACACAATGTTGTTAAAGGGACATTATGGTTAAGTTGCGCTACTAAAAACCTATCAAATTCAGTAAAATAAACTTTGTTAAAGGGACGTTATGGTTAAGTTGCACTACTAAAAACCTATGAAATTCACAAAAAAAACATTGTTAACGGGAAGTTATGGTTCCAAGTAAAACCGAAAAACCCTTGAAATTCGCTGTTTATGGTAAGCTAAGCAACCATAACTCGCGCCACCATTGTGCACTGCTAAGACTAACACCCAGGACATGAAAGATGACATCACAAATGTCATTGAATATATATATATATATATATATATATATATATATATATATATATAGTAGTTAAACACCCTTATTCAGCCACACTTACAAAGAAGGGTTCTTCCCCTCGCTGTGCTCTTATTATTATACTACAAATACGGTGAAAGGGAATTTGACGGGTTATTTATATGTGAAAACAGAAATTTCCTAAGCACTGAAACTGTTAAACTAATTGTCTTAGAGCAACCTGATTTGGATTTGTTAACTATAAAAACCAGATCATGACAGTTATTGGATGTACTCATTCTTTTTCAGCAGCTAGCCAGCCAGAAATATCAGGCATACTGGCATTTATGAACCAAGATCTAAAATTAGGATATCTAACTCCCTCATTTTTATAAAATTATTAAAATTTAGTCAAAGAAATTCCTTTTTGCTTTTCAGTTCCCCACAGAAAATTGCATGAAATGGTATTAATAGATTTGAAAAAAGATGATGATAATGGAAGAAGGAGCATTTGCAGAAAAAATAAGATAACATAATTGTAATGGTTTCCAATCTGCCTCACCATGTTAAATATGGTGGAGCCAAAGTGGCAAACAAGGTCTAAATCTTAATGAACAGATCATCTACGCCTAAGTATTTAATACAATCTTGACACCATTTGAGACCCGATGAATTTAATTCATGTTTAATACACAAAGAATTTAGGGGTAGAATTTCGGATTTTCTTTATTTAGCTTGTATCCTGAAACATCAGAAAATACTTCAATAACTTCTGATAGATTCTTAAGAATAATATTTCGATTGTTTATGAAGATCAAAATGTCATATGCATATGCTGCAGTTTTGACCTCCACCTTTCCACAAATTATACCAGGAATGGTAGAGCATCTTCTAATAAGATCTAGTAGGGGCTCAATAGAAAAAATGAACAAGAAAGTGGACAATGGGCATACCTAGTGAGTAACTCTATTTAATGACAAATATGTGTAAAATTGCCCAATCATAAAAACGGATGTATCCGAGTATAATAATTTAACTAAAGATATATAGTTTGGGCCCAGACCATGCCATTGAAGTAATTCAAAAAGAAAATGACCCCACAACATTATTAAAGGCATTTTCAGCATCCAAAGCCACAGCTGCATAGCTATCATTTGGATTATTAATTTTATAAATAACATTTAACATATAAAAAGATATCTATTATGAGCAGATATAACCCCGACCCCTTTACAAAGCCTACTTGATCTGGCTTCACTAACTTTGATACAAAAGGTTCAATTTTATTGGCTAGTACGTTTGCAACTATTTTGCAGTCACTACTGATTAGTGAATATGGTCTATAGTTCTTCAGGCAAGAACTATACTTACCAGCTTTATGGAAAAGTATGAGCAACGCTTCAGAAAAAGAAACTTTAGAATAGCCTACATCATGAGAGTATACAAATAACATTTAATTTAGGGAATCAAATATGATGAAGAATGACTTAAAAAGTAAATAGAAAAACCATCAGGTATAGAAAAACAATCAGGTCCTGGTGTTTTGCCTTTTCACAGACCTTTGATAGCCTTATGAATTTCATCAGTATGAATGGGCATGTCTAAAGCACTTTAGTCTATTTGTTGATATGAGTTGCTTCCTCAAAGAATGAAAAAAAAGTCTTAATGTTGAGTTCTTTACTGTTGTGCTCAGATGCATATGTAATCTTTTGTAAAATATTGTAAAGGTCTCTATGATAACTGCGTCAGAAGAAACCATTATACGTTGACCATTTCTAACAGGTGAAAATCTGGTCCTATCTTTATTAATTTTAAGATGCGAGGCAAGTGTTTTGCTAGCCTTATTGGATGTTTGATAGATTTTAGATTTGCATTTAAGAATTACACCACATGCTTCTTCTGATAATTTTGTATTTATTTCATATCATGGTGATAAGATGCTTCGAAATGAAGATTAATCCGGTTTACTATTGAACGCTTTTTATAATTTATTTAATCTGGCAAAAAGAGAGTCAGCATCTTTTTTCATTTGATTTCCTTTTCCTACTGACATAGCTATGATGTGACCTCTCAAAACAGCCCTATATGCACCCCAATTATTGACAGGTGATGTAGCATCATCAGATTCATCCTTGAAATATTGCTGATGAAAGTTAATGTATGATTGCACAAATTCATTATCCGCTAATTAAGAATTATTAAATCTCCATCTGTTTGCACATCTATGAGTATCCTCAAGATCAGCGAAGGTGGCAGTGGCATGATCAGAGATAACTGTGTCTTCAAAGCTGGAGTGGTCTGGGGCTGAAGACAATGACGTGGATGTGCACATATAATCTAGTTTGTTGTCGCTGGGATGTGCAAGCCTCCACATATCAATGAGTCCCACCTCAGAAAAGCAGCATAAAAACTCTTTGTGTTCAATTTTCCTTAAACATGCAATTTGACCTTCTGTCTAAAATTTGGTCTATTATGTTATTAAAGTCTCCACATACAATGAGATTGGAAAGTTTAGATTGTATAATAGTATTTTTTATATTTATCCAAAAGTTAGCGTTAGAATTTGTATGATCATATACATTCATCATAGATACAACTTTACAACCAGCTTTAATATTCACTCATCTTCTTTGACCATCCATATCCTTGAGCACAATTTTGCAATTTAGTTTTTTAATAATCATAATAGTAACACAATGTTCTACCCATCTACTTGGCCTGCTACCACCTCTCCCACCCATCAATTATTTAACTTATTGGACTCCAGTGCAGGTCGACGTGTTTCTCGGATACACCCACCCAATGGTTTGAATCTATGTGGGTATGATAATACTTTTTGCCGTTTAACTGGATTATTTAGACCTTTAACATGTAGCACATTTAAATTATATTAAGGATATGCATAAAATACCTATTATTTACTTAGTCATTGTAAAGTACAAGTAAAGGAGCATATTATTGGTCATATAAGGTAATAATAACAACACAATGCATTGCCACTTTTCTAATATATACAAGTATTTCCACACACAACAAAGGTGAAAAGCACAAAGGGTAAGAGAAGAAACATCTATCTGCACAGTATGATCTAAAAATATTATATACATGCAATTAAACCAGAGAAGACACACACATGGGTAGTTCTTCATAAATATCTGAATATTCATCGGAGCCTCAAGTGAAACTCAACAACCACACTTGCAGGTATTTAAAAAACAGAAAATGGAACACCAAAACAAAGATAAAATGGCTCCCATCCGTCTCCACACCGCTAATGATGAATTAATAGAGTCAACTTTGGGAAAGCACTTAACTTATTTCTCTCGTATGATCCCTTCAGAAGAAGAGGGTGGGGATTGCTTATTAATCATTGGGATAGATTTGTGCATTTGCTCCATTTTATCAGACCTGATATAGGCTTTCAAATCTGCCGGATGATCAAACACTGTTGGTTTGCCCTTAAGATGAACTTTGAAAAGGTGAATGGATGAACAAGCCCAAACCTGGCATTTTGTTGTCTAAGGACAGGTCTGTATGACAAGAATTTCTTTCTGCGTTGAGCTGTAATTTTATTTTAGATACATCTTCTGATACGAAAATTCTGTGGCATCTCCATTACAGTTTGATAGATTAGTTATTTATTATGTGCCTATACACAAGTATTTCAAGGCGCAAAAAGGTAAGGCAGGGGGACAAAGGGAGGACAGGACATATGATCTTATTAGGCCAAGTGTCAATTTAGATTGTGCAAGTGCGTAACAAGAAGTGCAGGGGAGTGGGTACACAGAGAAGTGCACCAAGAGCAGCAGGTCCCTGAGAAGTGCAAGGAAGGGTGGGACGATGGGGGGCAATCCCAGCACAGAAGTGCAAGGTAAGCAGTTAAGCTTCTTTAGCTTTATTGATAATCAACTGAACTTGGGTATATTCCAGAGGATAGACAATCATAGTCCATGGTGAAGATTTCCCCTGAGAATTGACGTAGTCCTTGGGACCAATTCTATGTACCCTTTGAATATCGTAAACAGTTAATAATTGAAGAAGACTTAAGAATCTGAGGCAACTTATTTTTAAGGAACAATGCTAGGTCGTCACCTTCAATTCCTCCAGGGAGGCCATACATGCGAATATTATTGCTTCACCCTCTGTTTTACAATTCTTCATTTAGGTTTTGAAGTTGTATGAGTGATATCTCAAGCACAGATACGCAAAGTGTTACATCTTCAGCCACACTTATTTGCCTTTCCACCTCTTCTATTCTAGCTTCAAAGGAAGACCATCTGTCATCCAGCTGCTGCAGTGTATTAGTATTTCCATAAATGGCTTCACTACTTTCAACATAGACAGCTGCGTCCACATGGTTCAGACTCTCAATAGACAACGTGTGCTGTTAAGTGGCCATAAGTTGACACATGTGTGATGACAACACACTTCAATTCAGACAGGATAGCCCCCATTCTAGGGTCACCAATGGGTTGAATTGGGAGAGGGGAATCAATGTTAGGTCTTTCAAGTTTGCAGAGGGAGGATTAGTATGTTCTTTGCATGGGCGTAGGACATGGGAGGTATAGGGGGTACAAATCCCCCCCACAATTTTAAGTGGGGGGGATATAATAGCTTTTATCCCCCCCACCAGAATTTGTTTCTCTTAATTTAACTTAAGAGTGTGTTTATTTAATGGTATGTTTTGTGGCTATTTTCCCTGTTCAGGATCTGAACCCTGGTTGTCCCAATTGCGGGCGGGGAGCTTTGTTGCTGTGCCATGTGGAGCTGCTTGTAAATTCACTGACAGATGTCAGTATCACGTTCTGCTTTTGCAGGCAGCCTGTAGTACCACAGTTGGCCTTGTGCGCCCCCACGACACTGTCTTGCTTAAGCAAGCTGCTCTTGTTTGCCAGAGATGTCGGAGGGGCTCGGACAGGATCAGGATCATTGTGACCACGCAATGAAAATATCACAGTAGCACTGCCGCTCGCCTGGAAAGGTTCAAAATAATATTTAAAAAATGGTGCAATTTCTTTCATGTGGCTTCTTTCCAAACTCCACACTGTACATTTCCTCTTTAAATCAGTACCATGGCACATGTACACCCACTTTTAGTACATTAAGCGATCCATAGACACGCTGTACAGTAGAAGGCTACCAGGGTAGCTCAGCAGGTTGACAGACCGATGCTGAGATGTTATATATTCAAAACTACAGGTTGTTAATCGTATGACTTTTTGCAATGCCTTATAAAAAAAGTGTTATAAAATGGGATTGGCCAGAGTATGGGTTGGGCTGGTTGCTTGCTTATATTCAGGGTGGAGGTGGGGATATTTTATTTATTTATTTATTATTTTGTATAGCGCCTTCATCCAAGGCACTTTACAGTTAACAACAAGAAACACATCAAACATGGAACAGTAGAAGCAAAACAGTATATATGAATCAAGTCTTAAAATCGGCATTTAGAACAATTTGCAAGAAGAGAGGGGAGGGGAGGTAAGGAGAAAAGAGAAGGAGAGAAAAAATAAGTGAAGTGAGCGATAAAAGAGAGGAGATCATAAGAGAGACGGGAAAGTTAAAGATAACGAGGACAGGGAGAGGTAATAAAGGGAGGGAGGGTATGGAAAGAGGGGAAGGTATCAGGGAGGGGAGTGAAGAAAAAGTTATTTCAATGAGGAGCGGAAGGAGGAATAGGTGGGGGAAGAACGGATAGAGAGAGGTAGGGAATTCCAGTGTAAGGGGGCAAGGAGCTGAAAGGAGTGGAAACGAGAAGAGGCACATGGTGGTGGGGGGCAGAAAGTAAGAAGAGATTAGCAGAATTAAGGGAGCGAGAGGGGGTGTAGAATGAGAGGAGAGAAGAGAGGTAAGGAGGGGGGAGATTATGAAGAGATTTAAAGACAAGTCAAAGGAAGTGAAACTTAAGTTGGCAGTGGAAAGGAAGCCATCCTAGGTAAGAAAGTGAGTTGGAGATAGAGTCATGGAGAGAGAGTAGACAGAGAGTATGGATGGCAGAGTGATAAAGAGATTTGAAGGGGGCCAGATGGGAAGCAGGAATACCGAAGAAAAGAGAAGAACAATAGAAAAGGAGAGAAAAGATGAGGGGGGAAATTAAAAGTTTGGTAGCATGCAAGAAGAGAGAGGGACGGACTTTACAGATGTAATATTACAGATGTTATATTTCTGCCCCTGTAGTGAAAATCAAAAGTTGGCACCCATGAACCCACTGTTTCATTTCCTAAAAACTGCTGTCAGCACAACAGAAGCATTTATTTGTGATTAACCAGTTCGGCAAGCATATAACATCTTTATAAATATAACCTGTGCTAAAACACAGAGGGGCACACAAAATAACAGAGTATGTGTGGTATCTGAGAATAAAAACATTTCAAAGAAACTAGTGAACTCAAGCAGCATTTTTCAATTTGGAAATTTTTAATGAAAGTGTGAAATGCACATTTGGAAAACAATAGTGTGCCTAGCATGTAGAAATCCTGCATAAAATGCAAAGGAAGGGACACAAAAATTACAGGATATTTGTGTGGTAGTCCAACAATAGGGCCCAAAAAATATTGGTAAAAATTCTGAGGTTTATAAATATCCCACCCCGATATCACCCGCTCGTAGCTCTCCACTGTTGGGCTCCACTACAAGTAGCTCTAGCTAACGTAAAGGTTGGAGACCCCTGCTCTAGCAACTTCACCTCAATGCCACGTTTGTGTGTCATTCCTGCGGTGCCATAAAGCACCTCACTGGGTCCAGGACCAGAACGCCCCCACCCCTTGCCCGCAGTAACAGAGCACACCGGGTGTTCTCTCTGCTGCCCAGTAGACACAGTGCCAGAACACACACACCTTTTCATCCGGTGTCTTTGTCGCTGTAGTCCTGGGTCAAGGGCTGTGGCGAGGAAGGGGGCGCATTGCTGACTGCCCCCCCATTCACATTCGCTCCATCTTCCTTGCTTGCATGTAGTGGCAGACCACACCATATTTTTACCACCGGATTCAGTTCCCCAACAAAACCCATCTTTCTTTCCACAGTGCATACAGCGCCATCACACACACCATATAACGTTCTTCCCCCAATGCATGCAGTGTAAGATCACCCACACTCCCAACATAAATTATGCAATGCATAAAGAAAGCACCCGCAGAACCCTAGCTCATTTTAACACTTACATGCAGTGACCAAACACAGCCCATCTATTTCACTGCACCCCACTAAACGCATTGTGTGAAGAGACACCCTTTCCCCCCTCCATCAAGCGTATGTAATGCCAGAACACACACCCCTCTGATTCCTTTCACCCTAATGCCCCATTGTGGACCCTGCCACCTCCCTTCACCCCTTGACCACAATGCATGCACTGCAACACAAGGTGACTCGCCCACCGCTCCCCGCTGTATGTAATGCCACAGCGGCACCCGTGTGCACTCCACCCCCCTTCCACTGCGGTGGTGCCACCTTTTCCCCTCCCCGGGCGCTCCATCGCCTCTGCATGGAGAGCTGCATGTGCCACTGCCAGGATGCCCCGACTCCCTCGGCCGGTCAATGCCAGGGTACACTCTTTGTTGCAAGGCTGCTGTGTCGTTGTTGTTGTCCCTTCTTGGCCACATCAGTCACCATGCCGACATTCTGTGTCGCCTCCTGTGACATATTTTTTTAAGCATTTTGATAACAAATTATTCACCTTGAAAGATGAGCCTAGTCCCAAAAGAAAAAATCTTCCCCTTGTGGAGATATTTTAGCGCTTTTGTATATTCCTGGCACTATACAATACTCAGTCCAATATTTGGAGAACCAGCACACGCTGCCTCGTACAAACTGGGGGTGATACATGGCCGGGAGAGAGAAGGGGAAGGGATAATGGAACTACAGCACAGCGCTGGTAGGTGGAGGGGGATGCACATAAAATTGAAATGCATGCATTTCTTATGCTGTCGTTGAAAGGCGGAACTGGGAGAGTAGAGGCAGTCACGTGTGAGGTGGTTCGGTGCGTCCATGTATCTTTCTGCGGGCAGTAAAAGAGAAACTGATTTATAATATTCCAGAAGTATTATAGATGCTGGTACTTCAGAGACTGTGCTAGGGCTGGGGCAGTTAAATGTTGGTTGTGCCTACACAACCTTCTGTTCCTATGACGGCCATCAAATGTCTGCCACAGAATTGTGTAATGTATGAATGCATGGGTTTTATAAAGCGTAAACCTATGTAGAAAGCAGCCCCTCTACATAGGCGATGCACCCAGGTGGCCATTTTTAAGCACCGGTCCCTCTTAAAGACCAGTAGAGAAGAGGAGTCAATCACATATCACATGTGCCCAACGGAGCCCTTTATCTCACTTTCAACAGTAAAATGAGAGACATTGAAATGGGGAAGATTAACATCTGCAAGCTCCCTAAGGCCAATCTCAAATGGTGCCGACTCGAATGGCTTCATTGCGCCCCTGACAAAGTGGTCAAAATATAATAAAGATTTCTCCAAAATGTGTTTATACAAAGCTCAAAAAGGAAGCCCCACACCTCTCACATTACATTACTCTTTTGAGGGGTGCCACCCTCCTTGGGATCAGCTTCACCCTCATTAAAAACCAAAGGTGTTTCATAATCTAGAATAGGGTGGGCGGACTTGTAATCCCTCATTACCGCCAGAATATATGTGATTTAATTTGCTTTTAACGGGATCACCACTACCAACATCTGAATTCGGCCATCTTGAAGGGTCAGGTGGTTTAGCTGTCCCTGAAACACCGGGCAAGTATCTGCAGCGTGTAAAATACGATGTCAGCAAAAGTAGACTGTCTGCAACTTCTGCTGCGGTGCCCCTCACCTGCGCATAATGAAAGTGCCCAGGACGGGGGACAAACTGCACATGCCCTGCCTGCGCAGTGCACTGCTGCGCAGCCTCAGCCTTTGTTTTTCCTGAACGAATTAGAAGCCAGGCATCGAAACGTGCGCCAGTGACTCTGTGATAGCGTGTGTTATTGAGGGAGACAGAGTGGGACAGACTCCTTGTCTGACTGCTACTTAACCTCCACCTGAGTCCTCAGCTACTGTAAGGAAAGTCAAGTGGCGTGGTCCCCCTCTCCCAGATGCAGGGCGGCATGGGGAGGATTTATTAGAGACAAAGTGCCATTACCAACGTCAGGTATACAGTTTCTAAGCACGCATGACGTGTTGCAAAACTGATCAGGGCCTCCTGGCCTCTTAATGTTTCATCATGAAACAAGAGGCCAGGATTCCTGATCAGTTTGCAACGTGCCGCGCGTGTTTAGAAACTGTATAGCTGACATTGTCACACTTTCATGAATTGAAAAACCTGTGCCCCTGCCAAAGAGGAACACCACATTGGAATGGCTCTTCCTTACTGATGGGCAGCCAGGGCTCACATTTAAGCTACAAGCATTGGCCAACACAGGCTTGCAAGGCTGCACAAATAAAATATGGAGGCCATTCACAGATACAGCGGAGGATGAAGGGTGCACAATGGGAGCCAGTATTGACATGTACATGCAGTTTCTATACAAATGCCAGGCACAACACTTTTAAGGAGAAGGGAATGATAATTATTTTTGCTGCTTACACTAGTGCACCTAAACCGTCAGGTTACTTTGAGATTGTTTATAGTTTATTTCCTTAGAGTTGGATCAAGCTGACCGCACCTGACACATTTCTCTGCAAAAAAAACATTACAAATTCTATGAATGCATCTATAACTGCTTCCCAAAATGAGACCCGGTCCCCCAGCTGGAGGTGACATCTATTACTGTGACACTTTGTCCCTCTTCGCACTCACTCAACATGCTTAGCATACATGGAGCAACAAGAAACTCTGTTAGAACATTTACGATGGAGGCATTTCATTAAAGTGTACACTGCCAACTGAGTCACTTCTAGGCGATCCCAAGTAAACATAGAGAGAAACGAAATGCACAGTGGGGAGGTCACACCATTCGCCCAGGATCACACAATCTGGCAAAGACTGAATTTTCTCCAAGATGTCCCTGTACCCCAGGCCTGGCTTGCAAAGTACAGACACCTAGGATATCAGCCTGACATAGCATACGAAATCCTCATGAAGCCATATAAAGTAAAATGAGGATGAGCCAATCTCAAGAAGGGCCGCTACGTTAGATGTGTGCCCTTTTCCATAGTAATTTCTGAGGTAGGCAAGGGAAAACACATGATGTATAGTCTAATATCTGTAGGCCTCACTTCCCACCAACTCACACCTGCTTGAAGATTGGATGGTACCACAACTAAAGCTTGGTCTCTGACATGAGGGCAACCTGCATTTCGCTAGTTCAAACCCAGCAGCAGGGTCCATTTGACCTTTCATAAATTCAGTACTGTTCAAATGAGGGTAATAATACCTGCTATTACATTGCCTAGAAGCTGAAAGCATCTAGCATGAAGCGCTATGACCAAAGTGTTATATTCCATAAAACAAACTATTACCAGCACAGACCTGAACTCTGTCCCTGCCCAAAATAAACCATTCGTTGGTGCCCATCCTGCGCATCTCTCAAAAGAAATCAAGTGCTAATCTTCTGTAGGTCTTGGCTAAGCTTCACCCTGTTTTATTTAGCCGGGCTGTTTCTGTCAGCGTACTTGAGTGGTCGCACTGTGATCAGATTATGGGGCTAGAGCCTCGGTAGTACGTGGATTTAGTGACTTCTCTGTCTGTCCCCCCTTCCAAAGGTACTCTACCTTTCCTCTCTTTGCCCCAGAAGCTCGCTGTCTCCCAAGCTCTGGTTCTCTCTAGGTTGGATTATTGTAACAGCCTCTTTTTAAATCTACCTGCCTCTTCTCTCCGTCCTCTGCAACTAATCCAGAACAGGACTGCAAGACTTGTCCTTGGCCTCAAGCCCTGGGATCGTATTTCTCCAGCTCTGAAATCTCTCCATTGGCTCCCAGTGGATGCAAGGATTAAATTTAAAACCCTCTGCATTGTCCACAAGGCTTTCTGAGGCCTGGGTCAAAAATATCTTCAGCTATCCCTCCGTAAATACCTCCCCTCTCGAGCTCTTCGCTCCTCCTCCTCCAACTCCCTCAGGGTCAGTAATTTTTCAAAGAAACAAGCTGGGGGTAGATCTCTGTCTTCGGCTGGGGCCTTCCTCCGGAACAGCCTCCCTGCCACTCTAAAACTTGCGGAAAACCATCTCAGGTTCCGGAAGCACCTCAAAACCTTCCTCTTTGTTTCTGCCTTCGCCCCCCCCTATCCCCTGCTGATCTGCTCTCTTGGCATCTTGCATCGGGACACCCTTTGTCTCTGATCCCAGGTTCTTGCTCACCCTGCCACCCTACCGCACTGCCTCCGAGCCACTTCATGCGCTAGGTTTGTATCTGTACCCATACAGCCCCCCCCCTTTTTTTCCTCCTGCACTTATCAGACCCACCTGATCTTCTGCCTCAAACCTAGCACTTGCCACTTGGCTGCACTACCACTTTGTGCTGATTTTATTATTTATTTATTTTTATTATTATTTATCCTGTTTCTCCTTTGCTCTGCACTTTCCACTTTCTCCCTCCCCTCCATGCACTTTTCCCCTTCTCCTCTCCCATGCACTTCCACATTCTCAATGTCACTGGGCCTAGTAAGATCGTTGTTTCGTTCTCCCCTGTTCCTCTCCCTTGCCTTGTCGCGCTCTAAAACACCTGTGTATGAGCGAGATATAAATAAAATATATAAAAATATCCATGCTCCTGACTATTTCTTTAGAGTTAATGCTTGCAGGTATCAATGGGCCCTTTAAAGGTCATGGATCTGGCATGCCTGTTCCAGCTTATTCTGAGAAGCTATATGGAGTGGTTGGTCATGTAAGGCATACAAGAGAAAACCTGCGAAATGTAAGCCAGGATATTGAGGGTGCTTTGAAGACTGAGGAGAAAGTGCTCAGTAAGTGTACAGATGACAGTTGTGGGGTATGGGAAGGGAGGGACTGGGGTGCAGTAGAGTGTGGGTCTGCAAAGTGAAAAAGGGTAGAAAAGGTGCAGAGGACAGAAAAAGAGAGGAGCAAGGGAGGGGAGAGATGGTAACAAGAACGGAGTGCAGATGAAAGATAGGGATGCTTTGCAGCATGGGGTGACCAGTGTGTGCAGGGGAGGGCGGGGTGTAGGAAACACCAGAACACAGGGAGAGTGGTGTAGGGCAGAAATGGCATAGGACGTGCTTCGGGTTTTGCAAATGAGAGGGAAGTACAGGCAAGTTAGGAGAAAGTGGAGAGGGCAGTGTGTCAAAGGAATGACTTGGTGTGGGGTGCAGGGAAGGGACTTGGGAGAAAAGGATGTACAACAGATGAGAATGTATAGTAGAGAAGGGTACAGAGGGGAGATTTGTGCAAGGAAGAATGGTGTCTCGCCTCATATACCCAGATAAAGGGTGCAGTCACGAATGCGTCTTCAAATAACGCTTGATCCATGCTCACGAGGCCTGCACGAGGATGATAAGAAGTCATTTGTTGAAATAATTGCAGATAAATACATACACCATACCTGTCTGCGTATTGATTGGGCCTGATAATACACAGAGTGCCCCCGCTCTCCCATGTGCAGGCCGGCATTGAGAGGATTTATTAGAGTGAACATGGGAGCTCGGACTCAATGCTCTCCCACTGCCCCAGTGTCATCTGCGCTCCTGAATTGTTCCTCTCCAGGAAGAGACAATCACAGCAGGCTGTTCCTGCATCAACTCCCTTTTCACTCAATCCTACCTGCAGCCTGGGTCTGAAGTCAGGACTAACCTTAAATGAGGTATATATTCACCTCTGACCTGTCCTCTAGTGGGAGCTGGTGCCAGGGTGCGTGGCATCTTGCCTTGCGACACAGCATCATGTTATTTGGGCTATATTAGCAACTTTCATGGGTTTTTGGTGGATGGATGCCACACGGGCAGTAGACTCCTTTTACGCCATAACCTATTCCTTTAAAAAACACTAGAATGTTCTATAAAGGGACTGCAAAGTGCCAGTTCTGGTTTAGATAAAGCCACTGACTTACTACAAAGCCCTGTGTAGTTAATAACTTAGTTGTAGCTGGGTACATACTACTGGTGTAATACAAATGTCTTATCCAGGAATGCCTTCATCCACTCTATTAGCACTATGGATTTCCTTCATTGAATTCCTGCTAAAAACCAGCAATGGCAAGTGTTTGCTTGTGTATACCTATTGGGCATTTGCCAGGCACTGCTATTAAATGTCCAGGTACTTGCACCATTGTGAAGCTGCTACCATCAGTGGGGACCTAATACCACTATGGAAGTGCTTGGCAAGTGCCTTTTCCATGCCTATATTAAAGCCCAAATGGTTGGCCTTGCCAAGGCTTGTTTTAAAACTGCATTTTTGGTACCCACCACCAGCTGACTATTGCATTGTAGACATATTTTAATACCGGCCACCATAAGCCATCTTGGTGACCCAGATAAAATAAAGCAGAGCCTCGAGTTTCAAACAGCACTTGTTCCGCTATCCATGTAAATCCAATGAATACCCAGGTGCCGAGGTATAATTGCAGCCCATACACTGCTGTAAAGGAGCTCAGGTGGAATAGGATAGGATGGGTTGGCGAAACTCCATCAAGCATCTGCACTTAAAGCACAGGTGAGAGTATTAGAAAAGATCTTTCTAAATGTCCATCGCTGGGAGGATTTTATACTGTGAACTGCTTTTCTTAATTTTCTTCAGTTTTCTTTTCTTCTTTTCTCTTGTTTTATACAGTGATGAAATATGTAATTTAATACATACTGCTATTTTAATTTTGTGAAAAGTCGAGTTCTTTGACTAAAACGCAATAAATAAATTACAAAAGCAAAGTCCCCAAGGTGTCCCCTGTCCCCCCCAGATTGTATGGGTCTCCTACGCCCCTGGTTCTTTGTTATTTGACCCTTACTGGGTGCCTTTTTGAGATACCATTTATTAGAAGTATATGTAATTCCACCAGCGAGTACCCTTTCACCACACTGATCCTCGAATAAATTGACTGACACAAACAAGTTAATTCAGCCCACGGATATATATATGTGTTAAACCCATGATCGGAAAGGCCACATTTAATAATGAATGTTCATAAGGCCACCTGAGGGAGTTTCGTACCAGTTAATATAATCAGAGACGTAGACAGGATTGTCTAACACTTGGTTCATGAAGCTAATACAGTTGGGCCCACCGCAGTGACATTAACATCTGTAAATGCCTACATTGCACTGCTAACTGGGCATTTACATATATTGGGTGGGCTTTGCCCCTCAGGCCCTAACCTGTCTATGCTGCTGAATATAATAAATAGGCAGGTGACAGACTGTACATGTACTGTGACATGAGGCGCTTTGCGCTCACGTAGACCCTCCTTTAGGAAATGAGCACTGGAGATGAACAACGGGAGCTCCACAGAACCTCACTGATGAACTGTGCTGTCCTCGGCTCATAACTGGCCACACCTCTTGGATATTCTTCAATACCAGGTAGGAGTGGAAGTTTTTATGCGCCTTTTATTTCATTAAGTTTGCATTTATTTTTTATTTAAAAAATGTGTTTTTGGTGTATCACACCTTTACAAATATCTTCATAAAATACATTTTTACAATAACACATGTGAAAAACAACCCTAAAAACATCAGAAAGACACATTTTTCAATGTCAACTGTTCATGTCATAATTTTTCAACATTTGTTTTTTTTTACTAAATAACAAAGCAATCTTTTTCCATTTCAGTTCTAATATAGTTTACCAAACGGACTGTTGCAATAATAGCCGTATTACTCGCTCCCCACATACAATGCTTCCATACGCAGTTTCTTGCGAAAATAGTATTAGCATTTGTAAATTCTTTCAACATGATTACCCGCGTTTTTTCAAAATGAGGACAGTATAAAAATAGATGTTTTAAAGATTCCACAGTTTCTTTACAAAATCTACAAGTTTGATCCATTTGAATCTCATGATTCTTCATCCAGTGTCTGGTTCTGACTTTGGTATGAATCAGATCCATTCGAAATAGCATGTATATTCTTCGAATCATTTTATCTGGACAAAGCAGTAAGTATTTCAAGCGAGGACTTTGTCGATGAATGAATTCTGCATATTGATCAAAGGACGAGTAAGACTGTACTTGTGTTATGCACTCTGCCCAGTCGTCAATAAACAGTTTTTTTTTCATAGTGTTTATATTCAAGTCAAGGTCATCTGCTCGTATATTGATCTTATCTAAGAGGTTATCCATTTTCTCCTTAAATTTTGCAACAGATACAGGATCATTCCGAGTTAACATTTTAGCAAATTCTGTATATATAGAATTTCTTGGAGGATCTAACATTTTAAAATAGAGTGTCAATAAGCGCCAGTGATAATGTGCCGCTAAAGATGTTAGTCCTAATTCATGTCTTACAATGGCATTCGGGAGGTACAGAGGTAGACCTAAGATATTTTTCCATTAACTTCCCTGTAAGCGGTTGAGGAAGGGTCCTAGGTATTCTAGATGTAATTCGGCCCCATATAATAAAATTGCTTCAACTTTCTTATGATAGTATTCATACAATGGAATCAGTGAAAAATTACAAAATGTATGATAGATCATTTTCATTTGTCCTTTGAGTGGTCTTATTGTCTCCATCAATTGGTCCTTAGCTTTTTTTAAGGAGATGTTGTTTGAAACCTTGTATCCCGGATAAAATAGTTCTGTTACTACCTTTATCTGTGTTGCCTCCATGTTCCAAGTAAAATGACGTATTTTCTTTCTATTTGAAAAGATCATGATGTTTGATTTTTGAGGGTTGACCATGAGATTATTGTTATTGCAGTACGAAAGGAAACTCTCCAGTTTAGCCTGTAATCCAGCATGTGTTCTATCAAAAAGAAGAACATCGTCTGCATAGACTAGCCATGATAACTTGAGGTTTCCTAAGCGCACTGCAAACAATTCTTTTTCGTTCCAGATCACATCAACGTCAGCCATGTACAAGTTAAATAATATGGCTGCCAAATTGCATCCTTGCTTTACGCCAATCCAGCTAGGAATGGCTCCTGTAAGAGTGCCTTCCCTATTTATTCTTACTTTAACGTTTGTTTTATGGTGAAGCATAGAAATCAGAGTGACCAAATATAGGGGAAAATTGGCACTTAACATTTTATTCCATAGTATCTCTCTGATGACGCAGTCGAAAGCAGCTTTTAGGTCCAGTGATGCTACGAAGATAGGACTTTTGTCAGATGCTTTACAGGATGTTACCAGATGAGCAAGAATGCTTGCATTTAAAGTTGTCCCCATTGCTTTTCGGAAGCCTACTTGGGCTACACTTAGACAATCGGTGTTACGAATCGTAGTCTCTATTTCTTGGAGAATCAATATGGCGCAAGCCTTGGCTGCAACATCCATTAGGGCTATAGGCCTAAAGTTGTTAGGGTTATCTATGGGCCCTTTTTGGTGTATAGGTATGATGATGGATGTGAGCCAAGAAGATGGAATTTTTTTGGTTTGAAATATTACTTTAAAGTTTTCTAAGAAAACCTGAGCCCAGAATAGAGGGTCGTCTTTAATCACGCTTGGGGGCAAACCATCAGGACCAGCGCATTTAGACGCTTTTAGTTTATTACTGGCATACAAAATATCTTCAATTTCCCATGGACAAATATCAGGAATGTTTTCACATCTTGGAGCTCTTTCTAAGTGGGAAAATACAGGCAGAATTGCATATTTGTGCAGAAAAAAGAAGGTCCATGTTGCTCCATCGATTGCTGAGTCGAATTCTAAAAATTGATCTTTATTAATAGATCTCAGATGTTTCCATATATCTTTGGTGTTACGTTTGCATAACTTCACCACCATATTTTGGCTTTGTCTCAGTAAAGTATGTGATCGAATTTGTGATATATCATTTTTAAATTGCATGAGGATCCTTTTTTTTGCAGTTGTAGAGCCATTCAAATCATGGAGCATAAGGGACTTCCTTATTTTTCTCAATTCCATGTTTTTTTTTACGTTTGAGCTCCAGAATGTCAGGGGAGCCATGGGAAATTGTATATTTGTTCTGATCTTGAGATTTCTGTAACATGGCTATGGATCTTAGATGAGATGCTATCATCTTTAGATTCCATTGCATAATAGTTTCCATCTCTTTAGGTATATTACTCTTACATTTCCAGATGTTTTGATTAACAAGAAATTATATTTTTCTGCAGGTGCTTATATTCCAGTTAATTGAGAGCCTTGTTCTATTACTCTGGATCATTGATAGAGTGGAATCGCATGCATATTTATTGATTCTACAAACCATCAATGAGGTAATCATGAAGTGTTCCCCCAATTCAGGGTCGAGAGTGCTTGAGAGAGACATCCATCCAGATAGAATTTTAGAGCCTACCAAGTAGTCGATCCATGACGAATATGGGCCTCTTTTCCATGCATATACCTCATGACTCGAGTTAGGTTGAATAGTATATAAGTTGTGACTATCTAAATATTGTACCCACTTTTCTCCTTTTTCTTGTGAAAATCTAGCGTGCCTTTGTTTTGCCGTTTCTTTTGATATCCAAAGCAGATAGGAAGGTTGCATTGAAATCTCCTCCAATCAGTATTTCTGCTTCTGGAGATTTTTCGTAAGCCTCCTGCAATACTGTATCAAATGTTTTGCATGCTTGTAAAAATGACATGCGAGACGGATTCCAATATAATGAAATCAAAAAGACATTAAAATTCTGCGGGGAATCTATTGTCACATCTACCAAAAGTAGCAAATCTGAATGGAAAATGTGGTTCACCTTAAAGGAAAGTGAGTTGTCAATAAGGATAGCCAAGCCCCCTGAAGGTTTACCACCTCCGCTACCATCTGCGTGGTGGACAAAAGTAGTAAAGCCATCAAACTGCAGTTCAAACATGGACATGGTTTCTTGAATCATAAATATCTATGGTACTATGCCCCTCTGCGCATTATGCAACCATTTCCTAAGATTGTTGAAACCACAGCAATTCCACGTAGTGATTTTTAATTCTCTCAATTATGAGGGTGCATGAGTCGAGCTTATCACAGAGGCAGCTTTTATCAAGGGTTCCAACCACGATAAACCATTTAATGCAGTAGTAAGAGAGGCTAGCTGTTCCAACATTTGTTTTGAAGTATCTATATTGGAGGTGGCTTGATTTACACTATTGCCTGCAGTTGGTATAATAGTAGGTTGAAAGTCAAGGAAATCCATCGCCTCTTCTACTAAATAGAATGCATACAATTCCAGACCCACCATCTTTAGATCAGATTTGTGTTCCCATACTAATTTTGCAATAATGGGAGAGAGCATAGTTGAGAGCATGCGGTTATTATTTATATTAGATAGCCGGATGCTTTCAATGTCATTGGAGACAACATTTCTTAGTGAGGGAATTTTGTAGAGAGATTTCATTAGGAAGGAGCGATTAATACGCTCCTTTCCATTGATCATAGGATCACACTTCCATCCAATAGTTGTTTTCATATCCTCTGGTATGTTATTGAATGCTACCAGAGTTGATTCAATGATAGTCAATGGTTGAGAATTCACTTCCTGACAAGCACTACCAGATACTGAGTCATGTGCCAAAGACCTATTTTCATGCAATTGACAATTATTTACTGAATTACGTCTCTTGTGGAGCTGCTGATATTGTGGGACTGTTTTTTTTTTCTACTTGGGTAGATGTAGCTTTTACTTCTAAGTTTGTATCAGCACTCTCCTGAGTAGTAATAGCTAGATTTTGTAAAGCTCGGGCATTATTTGATACATCAGAAAAGTTTTGTGCTTGTTGTTCAGTGGAAGTAGAATGCACTGTACCAAAGTTGAAGCTGTCAAGGGTTGTCCAATTCCCATACTTGGTACCGATTCTGTGTCTAATGTTTTCATATTACTCGTATTAGGAGTTGATTTTCCACTTACTATCTGGCATTCTGTTTTCTTTGTGTTACCAGTTTTTTTGTTTGTGTTTCATGAAAGTATGCCTTCATTTTTGTTTGAGTTACGTGTACCAACTTAAGGTCTTCGTGAACCGTAGGTTGGTCTTTTTCCATCGCTATGGGTTCCCCTTTATCATCTTGTGGAAGCATTTGCAGTACTATTTTACTTTCTTCGTTAAATTGACTTAAATTCAGGGCATGATCGTCTGAATTTGAGATGAGAAATTGTTTCTGTGTTTTGCCTTTCTTGACACCAACGGGGAGTTTCTTCACTCCTTGGTGTAATCCAGTATTATCTGCCCATTTCTTGTGCCTTCTTTTTAGCGCTCTTTGATAGTTTTTCTTAGCTCTTCTAGATATGTGATAGGGCCCTTCAGCGGATTTAGCTGTATTCTCTGCCTCTTCAGCAATTTTCTCCTGCTCTATATCTTTCTCTATAATTTCTAGCATCGCTGAGGGGCTATCAGGGGAGGCACTCTGTGATTCACTCTCAGGAATAGGTGGTATTACCATTTGAGGCATTTCAGAGTTATGAAGTTCAGGATTAGTCTGATACAAGAATTGCTCAATCTGCAACAATCTCTCATGCTGTGATTTAGCAATTTCAATCATATCAATCGAATCCTCATTAACATCAATGATTGCGGGTATAGTCTGATTCTTTGCCATGTGTGCAAATGACTTAGGAATTCCATGATGCAATAGGGAATCATTACTCGTTTGTGTCCCTCTAGAGTTTTGTAGAAGTGATTTCGATGCAAGCCCTTCCTGTTTCACTATTAGGGCGGTTCTTGTAGGGCATTCTATACGAAATTTATTAAGTTTGCATTATGGTGCTGCAACCAAGATGTGTATATTATGACGGGTGGGAGACCGATGGTTAGGCGGTCATCTTCGTTGGTGCCAGGCCACGCCTCCATTCCATAATTCTAGCGATTTCAAAAAATGTATATCACTTTTGCTTTCTGACTCTGAGGCCCTGACTGGAAGAGGCACAACTAGAAGCTCTGACTAACGAGAATGTTCAGTCATCCCAGATTGTACGCAGGGAGATGATGGGGATAGAGCCTTACAGAAAATACATAAAGTGATGTCTCTTCTCTTAAGGGGAGCCTCTTGGCCAGGCTTAAATCGGACACCAGGTGCATCCCCTCATCAACTCCTATCCCTGACATGGGAAGGGCTTTGTTGGTGGAATTACCACTCATGGGTCGGGGCAGAGAGGAAGCAGGAATGGGTGTGGATATGGCCCAATAAGCCAACTCATGGACTGGGGGCATAACGTGCCAATTGTGTGGGTGGAGGACAGGGTCTGCCTTTAATTATAATTGTAAGCCTTAATTGCTCTTTCAAGCAGGACAGATCTTTGAAAAGAGTTGGTCGCCTGTTCACACCACATCTTGTCACTTGGAGAGAGAAAGGGAGGGGGGTCCCTTCCTAATCATAAGGGAAGTTCCAGTGGCCTCCATCTTAGCTCTTTAAAGCTAGGAGATAGAAAGATAGGGGTCACGGAAACCTGTCAGCAACCTAAAATGGATGTCAGTACTTGAGTGGGCATACACAGTGGGAAGCAGATCAATGATCTCCAAAGTGAAGCTCCAGTTCCCTGCAGTAGAACATCTGTGATCCTGCAAGTCAAGCACATGCTGTGGGATCTCTATTCAAGAAATGGGAGCAGACTTCACTGCACAAGGAAATATCTGTACTTAACACATGTATACTAAATAGCCATGACTGTGCAGAACAGAATACTGCTAGAAGCCTGACATTGCCACTTATCCATCAGGCACTGTCCTGATTTCAATGTACCCATGCTCCCCACTAGTATATCGTGCTTCCATTCTAGATCATACCTTCTTTTTTAAAAAAAATTATTTATTAAGCACTCGGTGAATAAACAGCCTGGTAGACATAACCACAGTGAAAATGCAGGCCGAGGCAACAACAACATATTCAACCACACCGTGGGATGCATTACAAAACACACAGCGTTAACAGCATTAGGATAGTGCATCCTTTGCCAGGGAAGCATGAAGGTCTTGCCACATGTCCTTAGTTCGACAACTACTAGACACTAATTAGACATACAGTTCTTCATTAGCCCATATTACATCATTCAACCAGTTTACCAGTTTCGGCAGCTTCTCCCAATTCCATCGCAACACAATGACCCTTTTTGCCAAAAGGAGACCGAGATTAAGATATCTTCGCTGGGCAATTGCCATTTTCCCAGTGCAGCCCAGCGTGCAATCCCACGCCGTAAGGCACAGTTGTCTGACCAGTATTTTCTCCAGCACCTGGCATATCTCGGACCAATAATCGCTCAGGCTGGGGCAGCACTATAGCCAGTGCTTTAAGTGGGCCGGGGCCTGCGGGGCCGGGCCCCGGCAGTCTCCAAAAAATGGGGCTGAGCCGGGGCCCTGCCGGGGCCCCCAGTCCCACCGCACGCAACATTGGCGGGATGCATTATTGCCCTGCCATGAAGTCAAGCTAGCTGACAGAAGTGGCAGCCAACTGCAGCAATGCTGTGCCTGGCTGCCACTTCCGTCAGTCATAGTAACTGCCTTTGGTGACCCCTCACGCGAGGGGTCACCAGAGGCAGTTACTGTCCCTTTGTTTCCCCAGGTCGCGGAGGCGTCTTTAACCCTCGGCGAACCTGGGGATTCCTCGTGGTTTATAAAAGATGGCTTGAAAAGTACATAATTCAAGCCATCTTTTATAAAGCTTTGCCGACGGACAATTTTGTCCGTAGTCAAAGCTTTATAAAAGATGGCTTGAATTGTGTACTTTCAAAGCCATCTTTTATAAACCCGAAAACATGGCCTGAAAACTAGGCAAACCGTAAGGTACGCACGCAAATATATATATATGTTATATATCTGTGTACGCAAATATAGAAATATGTCACATATTTCTATGTTTAGAAAAGATGGCCTGCAAAGTACACAAACCATAGTAAGGTATGCACACAGATATATAAGGTATATATATTTGTGTGCAGACCTTCCGATTTGCGTGCTTTTTAGGCCACGCCCCTCCCAGAAGCCACGCCCCCAAATAAGGGCCCCCTCTCGATTTCTTACCCCACTTAAAGCCCTGACTATAGCATATGTATCAGCGTGGCCTGTGTACTGTAACATCTGGGACACTTCTTACCCATGTCTGGCCGAAACATATTGATCCTGGCTGGGGTGAAGTACAGTCTATTGAGGACCTTGAACTGTGTAAGGTGATATTTAGAATTAAGTGATACCCCTTTTATGAAATGACAAGTGTTTTTCCATTGCAAGTCTGTAAAAACAGTACCCAAATCGGTGCAAACCTTCTCCCTGTTGTTAGATCCCACTCTGGCATCCACTGTCTGAGCCAATTTATAACGCATAGATATACTCTTTCTGGATGCAGTGCTTGACAGAACATGTGCCAGACATACATGTATACCCGGTTCCTCTGGGTATACCGGCCAAAGTGCGGAGATAGCCGCCCTTAGCCGAAAATAGTTTAGCAGTTGTAGCAGAGTGTCCCCAACGTGCATCTTAATATCATCCCAGGCAATAAATGGCTCCCCCAAATAGAGATCACCAATTGTGGAAATGTGAGCCCCACTCCAGACCAACTCCACAGACCTGTCATGGGGGCTTTGTTCCTGATAACATGAGCTAGTAGCCGTCTGGGCCTATCCGCCTCGCCATACCGCCTTGCAGCCATTGGCCTGTCCAGGCGCTTCAATTCCCCATCCGCTGCAGCTCTAAACATCCTAGATCATACTTAGCGCTATGGAGAATTGACCCTCCCACAGTAGTATACTGGAGAAAACACAATCATGCACACACAAAAACCCACTGTGCAGAGGGCATTCCTTGAAAATGGACACACATACACAAAAGATGGCAACGATTTCCTGAGAGGTGACAGGCGCACTGATGCATTGCAAGGGAGTAGGAATGGGTATGAGTTTGGAGACTGGTACAGGATTGGCAGCTTTGTGGGTGGGGTTGGTACACATGTGGTGATTTGGAGGATGTGACTTTGTAATTCTACCCTCACCCCTCTCTGAAGTCAATGAACTCCAACAGGATTTCAGGCAATGTTCTACAAGGTTCTGTCTTGGATGAACTGTAATTGATGCTGATTTTATTGATTTGATTTTAAGCATTTATACCGCGCACCACACAGTCGTAACTTTATACAAGCGCAGATGGAAACCAAAGCCTCAAAATGAGGTACAGGACAGTTCATGTGCAAATGCCATCCCTAAACTGGGTGAATTCTTTTTAATCAGATAGGTTTTAAGAACCTTCCGAAACCGAGACAATGACTGGCAGGATCTGATCTCCACAGGAAGGTTATTCCATAGTTTGGGTCCATAGGCGCCAAATCTCCTATCGCCTTTGGATACAACCCCTATATAATTTCATCAATGTATATGATGATTTTGATCTTTTGGTGTTTTTGAAATTGATGGTAATTATTCTAATTATTTGTACTCAATATTTTGTACATTTAAAATGAAAAACGTAATATTTTCATATACAGGAGAAGATGAGACAGGAAAAGAACATCCTACATTTCAGGAAAACCTTAAAGACAACACTCTTTAGATAATTGACTCATACGCCCTAATTCTTGGCCTCTTTCTTGTCCCGTTGTCTTTTCTTGTCCTTTGTGTTCATGTGATCTCTGATGTCTGTGGGCTGTTCGGTGGGTTATAAATAAGTAAATAAATATAAAAATAAGAACCCAGTAACTAAGGACAAACAAATGTCAGCCCTCATTCGGCACCACGTGTCGTTATCTCTTTCAATTTGAGAAATTCACTTTTTATTCAAAAAGCACATTTATCTCAACCCATTGTAAACAATAAATTTACATAGCAAAAGGCAACGCTCAACAGTGCAAAATAGCGTTAACACAACAGAGTCATGCTAAAAAATAAACGCAGAAATAAGTGTCTTCATTTAATTGTTTGGTGAGCACAAATGTGTCACCTTACGGCCACTTAACAGCAGGAGTTGTCTATTGCGTGTCTGAACCATGTGGACGCAGCTGTCTATGTTGCA
The DNA here is from genome assembly GCF_040938575.1 of Ambystoma mexicanum. Taxonomy (NCBI): domain Eukaryota; kingdom Metazoa; phylum Chordata; class Amphibia; order Caudata; family Ambystomatidae; genus Ambystoma; species Ambystoma mexicanum. Next base: position 1,100,923,242 of record NC_090930.1, on the reverse strand, counting down.
AGTAGCGACGTTAATGTTCATCTATTCGGAGATCTAGCGGTTATCCACACCCAATGTTATTATGCCTCCTGAGTGCAAATGGAGGGGACCAATCTATTATTGGAGGGTGGCCAAAGAGGCTCCAAGTAAGTAAGCGTTAGTGTGAAATACCTCTACTTCCTCCTCCGCCGACTCTTGAGGTGCTCACCAATTTGTCACATAACGAGTTGCTGGAAATAGTCCAGGAAATAGTGACTAACATCATGCAAGCCCTAAAATCATGCACTCCGAACGCAGACGCCTAACTAGCAGAACACACTGGATTCTGACCTTCCTGAAACTTCATCGAAATGCCACACCTGCTCCTCCATGACTTGTCAGATTCTCCACACACTACTGCAGGAGAAGCCTACATCGACACCACAGCACCTGGATTGTAGAAGAGCCCAAGTCCAGCAGATCAATTTTCACTCCAGTCATCCATGTTCTGACTCCCAACGCACACCCGCCACTTCTGTATCCCTGTCCCTGTGCAACATTACCAGCTGTCAGCCTCTCTGTCAAAACGCCCCCGAACTCCCACCCCATTTTCAGTACTTGGAATATGCCCCTTAATGCATTAGAAAAGATGTTTGGTAGGCTCACAAGAAATGTTCCATGACCCTGTCCCCACATCATGCCATTATGCTGTGATTCCGACATGCATTGATTACGCATAGCGAAGCAGTACAGTTAAACACAGAATGGGCCGGTTTTGCCTGTCTTGATCATGCCCCTGCATGCACTCTTAGGAGACACAAATAGAATTTAAAAAATGTGCTATTTCCATATAGATTCTGTGAGATCCAGTTGTGTGGGTGGCATATGTTGATGGCGCGCGACTGTGGTTTTCATAATTTTTGGAACGGTCTGTTTTGTTTACCCTGAAAATGCCCCAAAAATTAGGTTTTATGGTTCAAAGATTAATTTCCCATATCCTCCACGGCCATTCAGATGTGTTGTCGCCACAGCCCCACAGACTGCTCTACCGAGGTACTGTGCATCTGGGTTGCTACTGTATCACAAAGGTTGAGGTTTTGAAAAAGTTTATGCGCTGACCATTTGGACCACTATTTGCCTGCGATGATATTCACTGATCTACTTTGAGCCGAAAAGTACCATTTGGTCGCATTTAACTCATGTATGCTCCCTTTGTGGTCACTTTACATTAATGGGCTTGAAGTCAAGTGAGGAACACGTTTGCCTTGAGCATGACACAGAGTAAGCATGAAGGGGATACAATGTCCTTTAAGAGAAAAGTCATGAGCTGGTTTATACGAGGAGAGTGGTACTCCAGGTCACCAATGGACAGGTACCAATTCATGCCTTTGTGCAGGGCATGGAACCAAGTATAGCAATCTACATGCACTGCATACTAAAAGATATGCTCGTAGTGCTGAAATACACAGGAACACGCGTCCTGTCCTCCACCAACATAGGTAACTCACTGCAGTGGTACGGAAGTAGCCCTCACAACCTTCAGCTAACAACCAGCATGTTATTTCATTTCTTTTAAACAGCAGGTTAAGATGCCTTCATTTAACTTAAAAGTGGACAGGGTTGTTTTCATGTTGGTACTGGAAGTGTTAATGAAAAACCAATCTGCGTACTAAAATGCATGATTTTCTCACCCTGGGGACTGACTGGTACTAGCACTATGCAGGGGTGGGTTTGTCGTTTCATGATTTTTCGTCTCTGCATCGGCTGGGTATCTGAGTAGCAAGCCTGTCCCCGGGCTGATCTGGCCACTGCCTTCTGGTCGCTTCTATTGATCAATGTTGTTGTCAGGACCTGTGCATGTCACAGGAAAGCTGCATGATGTATATGGACAATTACACATACACATAAACACACGTTATTAAGGTCTCTTTGGATGACACCTGCTACAAAACTCGGGTAAATAAGTTACATGGTCTGATCTATTCCTGGGCTGTACAGCCCGACAAAAATTGAAACATAGAAAGGTGTTTTTTGATGATCTCATGAAATATGACATTTGTGTGCCTCGCTCTAGTGCCAATGAATTTGTGGGATTGCTTCAGCGGCACTTTGCCCCATCCTCACATGAGAAGCATATCCTCTCTGTATCTCTCAACATGATGATATTTGTGGGATTGCTTCAGCGGCACTTTGTCCCATCCTCACATGAGAAGCATATCCTCTCTGTATCTCTCAGCATGATGATATTTGTGGGATTGCTTCAGCGGCACTTTGTCCCATCCTCACATGAGAAGCATATCCTCTCTGTATCTCTCAGCATGATGATATTTGTGGGATTGCTTCAGCGGCACTTCGTCCCATCCTCACATGAGAAGCATATCCTCTCTGTATCTCTCAGCAAGATGATATTTGTGGGATTGCTTCAGCGGCACTTTGTCCCATCCTCACATGAGAAGCATATCCTCTCTGTATCTCTCAGCAAGATGATATTTGTGGGATTGCTTCAGCGGCACTTTGTCCCATCCTCACATGAGAAGCATATCCTCTCTGTATCTCTCAACATGATGATATTTGTGGGATTGCTTCAGCGGCACTTCGTCCCATCCTCACATGAGAAGCATATCCTCTCTGTATCTCTCAGCATGATGATATTTGTGGGATTGCTTCAGCGGCACTTTGTCCCATCCTCACATGAGAAGCATATCCTCTCTGTATCTCTCAGCATGATGATATTTGTGGGATTGCTTCAGCGGCACTTTGTCCCATCCTCACATGAGAAGCATATCCTCTCTGTATCTCTCAGCATGATGATATTTGTGGGATTGCTTCAGCGGCACTTTGTCCCATCCTCACATGAGAAGCATATCGTCTCTGTATCTCTCAGCATGATGATATTTGTGGGATTGCTTCAGCTGCACTTTGTCCCATCCTCACATGAGAAGCATATCCTCTCTGTATCTCTCAGCATGATGATATTTGTGGGATTGCTTCAGCGGCACTTTGTCCCATCCTCACATGAGAAGCATATCCTCTCTGTATCTCTCAGCATGATGATATTTGTGGGATTGCTTCAGCGGCACTTTGTCCCATCCTCACATGAGAAGCATATCCTCTCTGTATCTCTCAGCAAGATGATATTTGCTGGTGGGAGCTACAGGTTGAGTGGATGAAGGGCTCTTCAAGTGCAGATTTGCTAGATTATGGGTGAAGGTAGCCTTCATACTGGTTCTGTTATCGTACAGGTAGAATTGCTCTCTGAAGAGGAAAGTGCATTATATAAAGAAGGCAGCATGCACTGGAATGGGTGGGGTTCACCTAGCCCAGAATTCTTTAATGGCCGCTGGGAAGTCCAGGGTGACCAAAATATCCAATGAAGGATCAATAGGCATCCTCTTTGATTGTTATTCTCATATGAACAGTTGTTCACGTATGCCTGCATGTTCTTCATAACGGGCCTAAAAGTGAATCCACATATATGGAGATGGTGCCAATAAATTGAGGTGAATGTTTGGTGAAATGGTCAAATTTCTTTGATTAGAAAAGCAAACTGAAAGTATTTGTCTTAAACCATATATTTGAAATTGTATTGCTTTAAAAGGGAATGACTAAACCTTGGAAAAGCAAATTCTCATATCTTTTCTGTTAGTCTACTTTAATATTTACATACATAGGCTCCGATCACATGAGGTGCAACAGCGACAAGCTGTTTATCCTGAATTTTACCCAGCTGATGGGCAGTTTTGAGCTGACATTTGCTCCGACTTACCAGTTAAAAAAAGCCGGTGAACTGAATGACCAGTGAAAAGACAGCATCTGCACTAACTGATGACTGCAAGAACCACATTTTGCACTTTTTTGTCTTTGAAAACATAGCTGTTAAAATGACCCTCAACCTGGCAAAACTGCCGGTCATCAGTGTACAGGACAAGGTGCTAGATCTGGCGGGGCCTATCGCCAAGATAATGGACCTCACAGAGTGGGCCATTCACACTGGAGATCCAGTTGACCCACAAATGCTGCCGAATTGGGCACAGAGGACAGTGTGTATGCTGGGCAATGCCATTTGTGCTTTTTCATCAGAGAGGAGAAGAGGGATTGTCCTGCAGATAGACAGCAAACTAGGTGATCTTGCCTCATATGAAACGGGAGAGGCGGCGAACACATTACTCTTTGGAAAAGCGTCCACCAAGGAGATGAACTCATTTGTAGGCACATACACAGCACTCAAGAAGGTACACGCTTCAATCAAGATTTTTTTTTCGGGTAGAGTTTTTGCAGCAACTGGTCGGTACAGGGGTCAATCTGTCAGTCGCTTCAATTCTCAGAGAAGATCTCAGGGGCCTAGAGCTCAATATTGGGAAACCATGAGCAAGACACCTTCTTCCCTGAGCAGAGGCAGAAGATACAGAGTGCCCAGGGGCAGAGGATCTTGTAGACATGCGAGCGCCCCCACAAGTAAGACGAGAAGTTCTGCAATACCCACGAGTAGGGGGCAGGACAGCGCAATCTGTTCTCCATTGGCGCAGGCGATCAGGCGATGTGTGGGTATTTCAGGCGGTAGAGGCATTGCGGATAGAGTTTGCAGCAGAGCCCACTCAACATCAGATTCCCTTGCAAATTCGACTTGCAGGCAGAGAGGAGTCTCCTGGACTCAGAGATAGAGCTGCTGTTAAGGAAGGGTATCATAGAGAAGGCAGGCTCACAGTCTCAGAGCTTCTACAGCAATATGTTTTTGGTACATCAAAAGAACAAGGTGAGACCAGTCATCAACCTCAAGCACTTGAACGACACTTCAAGATCGAAGCATATATTGTCACGAGAAATGACTGGTTGGCAAGAATTGATTAAAAAGATACGTACCTCACCATAGCAGTGGTGCAGGAGCATCGTCCTTATTTGAAGTGTATTTGGAGAGAACAGTGCTGGCAGTTCAGGGGCCTCCCATTCGCCTATCATAAGCACCATGGGTATTCACAAAAATCGTTAGACCGGTGGTGGCCGCGATGAAACTGAAGGGCATTTGGATGATAATATATCTAGACAACATCTTGATGATGGCTCAGGGATGTTGGCAGTTGAGAGAACAGGCAGACATGCGATCTTCTGGCATCTCTCGGGTTTCTAGTCAACAGGGAGAAATACATGTTTACCCAAACCAGGATGGCAGAATTCCTTTGGTTCATGATTGATACAATGAAGGTGACGTTGGAACTACCAATCCAGAAGATAAGAGCAATAAAAAAGGAGTTGATAGTAGTGATCAGGAGGAAGGTTATTTAACTTCGGAGTCTACCCACAGTAGTGGGGCTTCTAGCTTTGACTATTCAGGTGATTTTTTCAGGGGCCGTTACATTACTGGGCTCTGCAAAAGTCAAAAATAAAGAACCTTCATGGGGGAGTATGATATCATCAGTTGATATTGTTAGATGAAGAAAGTGAGGCCGAACTTCAATGTGGTTGCAGAATATTGAGATGTGGAACGGCCAAGCAGTGTTCGGGGTCGTCCCGGACCTCGTTATAGAGTCAAATGCAAGCAGGTCTGGATGGGGAGTCAGCTACAGACAAGAGGAACATGGTCCCAAGCAGAGCTAGATTTGCACATCAACTGCCTAGAACTGTTGGCAGGATCATTCTCAGTGAGAGCATTTGGTTGAGACAGGGCGCAATGTTGCACACTGCTCTGGATGGACAACACATTGGATGTGCGATATGCAAACAAACTCAAGGATACTCAGTGGAAGATGCTTGCCGAATTGGCAAAGGATTTCTGACATTACTGCCTTGGGAGAACAATCTCGATCACAGCAGAGTACCTTCCATGACAGCAGTTTGAGCAACTGCTGAAGGTGTTGGGCCCTATGGACATACAATTGTTCGCATCTAGTTTCAACACTCAAAGAGCCAAAGAGCGCAATATTTCAGTTGGAGGTTAGACCCCGGGGCGCTGGGGACAGACGCATTTCTACAGGTATGGATGAGTGTGGTACATTATGCATTTCCCCCGTTCACAATAATAGCAAAGACATTGGCATAGATTGGCAGAGAGGAAGCAGAAGTAGTAGTGATTGCACCGGACTGCAGATTGCAGGCATGGTTTCCAGTTCTGATTGAACTTTCTTCGGAGTTTACGAGAATTAAATTCTAACTCAAGTCTCATTCTTTGCAAAGAGACAAATTCAGGACTTAGTGTTGGACCTGATTTGGTCCCTGTGGTGAAAGGTTGAGGCCTATGAGCAGGTAGAGGTAAAACAGGGCCTACATTTGGAGACTCTTCTGCCTCATCTAACTCATACATAACATTTGAGCTGGACTCTGAAACATTATCATCCTCATCAATATTTACCACATTTACTGCAGCGGTAGGGCTTTCAGACCCTCTCCTCAGACTTTGGTATTCCAACAACTTTTCTATCAATTCAACCTTTTTGCCTTTAACAGTGAGATTCCTAGCTTTACACATTTCTCTCAAATGATTTACTGTTAAAGTGACTAGGGTCTCCTGTCTGTAGCTTTCCATATCAGGCAGCTTCTCTAGTGTTGCTTAGCCTTGTGAGGGTTATTTGAACAAAGGTAAGAGTAGCACTCTAAATGTAACAACTATACTTTATCCTCACCAATGTACACCAGTGTTAGGCAGAATCACATGCAGTACCCTTGGGGAACACTACATGCAATTAAGACTACACGTGTCAGTACAATTTCACCTTTGGTACAAGCCTGTACTACACAGTAATGTGGTAGCAGTGGCTGAGCAGCCAGAATTATCTCAAGGGTAAAGTGAGCAGTACAACAGGTTACACAAAGGACTAGCAATCACAGTGGTTCAAACAAACACTTACTCAAGGTTTCTTGGTAAAAGAATATACATTTATTTACGCAGTCAGTTGGAAAACATTTCACTAGCAAGAGCAGCTCAATATCACACACTAGTATACTACAATACACAACCAATAAGTTACTGAACAGGTTTAGCTCCCCTGAAGTGGGAGCAAAATGGCATTTCAGTTCCTTTTAAAAAGGGGTAAAAGACAAGGTTATAAGAAATGAAGCACACATACTTTCATAGACAGGGCAAAGGGTTTCAGTTAACTACAACCAGTAATTCAATTCATAGGCCTGGGCCAAAGTCAATGGTTCAGAGTCTTTGTATAGGATAGCACAGTTCTGGTAATAAACGTTTTTTGCCACTGATCTTAGAAGAATTTGGTCAGACGAAAAGTTAGATGTTGGTTCAGGGAAGGACAAGCCTTTCGAAGTCAGGCAAGTTTCACAAACTTTCACTGTGGCCGAAAAGATTTCCAATTGCACAGTACCTTTAAAGTGAAGAAGAACTGTAGCTGAGGCAGTTGTTCCTGGCAGTTCGAGCAGATCTCGCTGTTCCTGAGCTTCAGTCGTGAGGACAAGAAGGAGGACGTCGGGAGGTTCCTGCACTGCCCAAGGAAGAGGCCACAAGCTTGGCAAAATGTCGGTTTAAGGTGTGAGTGCCTTAAAGACCACAAACTGGTATGCTTCCCACTGGCTATCTGGTTTTCCATAGCACTCTGCAGAAAATTCGACCAGGAGGGGACGGTGTCCAGGCGGCTTGTGAGCTGGTTGTTCCCACCAAACACAAGGGAAGAAGTTAACCTTAAAGGGCTTCTCTGGCAATGGAGTTTCAGGCAATTCGGACCTGCAGAAGGGTTTCACTGGTCATCCAGGAGTTGCAGCAGTCGTCTTTCTTCAGCTCGTCTTCGGTTCTTTCGTTCCAGTGGTCGACTCTGCTTTCCAAGTCCCAGAGACCTGCTTTTAAACAGTTTTCCCCCATTCATTCCAGCCTGTCTGTCACTCACACAGCGGGGTGGCTGTCCTTGCTGGACAGCCAGCTGGTCAATCAAGCCAGAGTGCATTTAGGTCTCATTGGAGACTAAGCACAGGGAGTTTTGGGCACCTCCCTCACATCCTGTCCACCCCAGACACTCAGGTGCCAGAGTAGGGCTTCAGCACTGAAGCCCGCCAAAGTCCAACGAACAAAGGCACCAAACCTAGTTTGATGCGCAGAAACAAACACAAGAAGGACCTTTCCAAAAAGAAATGGCAAAAAAAAGTTGACCAGAGTCTGTTTTTACAGATAGGTCTTGGGCACCATATTGAAAAACAGGCTGACCCGATTTTTAGCTACCGTTGTGCGCGGTCGGGAAAAATCATGGTAGTTTGATCTAAACCACTGCCACCAGCCATTTCAAGTAGGAAAGGGTAACATTTGACTGTTACATGAGTGTTTTGACTCAGGGGATGCTAGGCAACTCCTCCAGCACTCTATAGGAAGATAGGGTGTGCTGGGTCAGTAAATTTAAAGAGACTTGTAAAGTCAATTTAACTTTACATGCTCTGGGAGACAGTAGTCAGTCCCAGAGAAGGTATTTAAACCTTGGGGAGTCTGAAAGACACCCCTGTGCCACGGCACTGAAGGTGCTGTGTGACACACAGAAAAAGATGATGCCTATGGAGTTGTTTTAAAACTCCATATCCAAAGAACACAAAAGTAAAACACACATCAAAATACATGGAAGAGTGGGAAAAAAAGGCTCACACTCTTCGCAGGTAAAAAAACAAATCCTAGAAATCCAGCAAAGTTGATGGGGGTCTCAAAATGTAAGGGAAATTAGCACATTGTTGAGAATCCTCCCTAACAGTGCATCTGTTAGTGGATTCAGGCAGCCACAGTCTGCTGGCATGCACAGTTTCCAGCATAGATGGAACATGCCGGTATATTTGGAATGCGCTTCAGAATTCATCAGAGTGTCTTGAGCCCCATCTACAATTCGGAGCTATAGTTCTGCATAGCAAGTTTGGAAAGCATGGTGTAGACAGCGGGGTGTTTATCCCGTTTCTGCCCCTGTAGTTCAGGTTATGAGCTTCATGACATTTCTGGCAGAGAAGGGCAAGGCATTCAGAACTATAGGGGTTTACAGGTTTGCCATCTCGGCTGGCCATGAGATGTTGGATGGCCCTCTGGTGGGGGCCGTGGTCAGGCTTATCAAGGGTGTTAAAGTCATCACAACTCCAGCACCCAAATATTCAAAATTGTTGGATGTTAACATAGTGCTTAGTCTGTTAGATACGTGGCCAGACAATGAAATGCTTACAGACCATCAGTTGTCTGGGGCGTTAGCCATGTTGTTATTCCTCATCTCTTGTAGGAGGGTGTCGGATGTGAAGGCTCTGGAGATAGACACAAAACTGTTCTCCCAGAAGGGGGTTGCGTTTAGGATAGCCAAGCGTACCAAAAGCCATTCCTCAGTCATATCTTATCCATATGAACGCAAAACTGTGTTTTGCAAGCTGTATCAAGCATTATGAAGCCATGACAGCAGAAGTAAGACCAAGGGGGATTCACAGATACTCATTGCATGTTTTAAAACTCCATATCATGCAGGAAGCCATTTCATGCATTAGCATCTGCAACCATTGCTAGATGGGTATGAGAAGTGATGTCTTTGGCTGGTATAAATGTTGATTTGTTTGGGGCGCATTCTGTAAGGGTTTTTTTGCAGCAGGAGTATTGTTACAGGATAATTTCAATTTGGCAGATTGGTCTAGTGACTACATTTAAAGCATTTCATTTTAAGCCGATTTCCAATATTGCAGAGATGTTTATGGAGAGCTTTGAACAAGCATAATGCTCGCCTCCAGTCTTGACTTAGAATGAAGATTAGCCAGGCTTACAGCTCAGGGAGTCTTGATTCTATTGAAGACACAGAGGCGAACATTAGCCCCCCAGCCAGAATATGCTTCACTGTTTTAACAGTGTGTTTCTGGAGTTATGGGTTGTGCATATTCCCTCCCTAGTTGTAGTTGTGCTCTTATGACATGTGAAGAGCAGAAGACTGAATGAGCACGGTCGACTCAGGAGCAGTTGAAGCAATGACAGAAGCTGGATTTCTGCAGCGGTGTTCAACTAATCCTTTCAGCAAGTTGGAGTGGAATGCTGTTGCGATTTTGGGATGGATTTTTGGTTCAGTTGATTCGTCTTGGCAATTGTTGGTGTTAGTTTCAGGACACTGAAAAGAAAGAGGGGGGGACCTAGTCAGGAAGTAGCTGGTGAGGAAGGAAAGGGTCCTCATTGGTTGAATGTGTTAACAGGAAAACTACCATAAAGAAGAGACTTTTGGGAAATGGTAGTCTTTTATTAGTGTTTTCTGCTTAAAAAAGACAATAAAATAAAAACGAGAATGTTTAACTTTTTAAAGGCTATTGGAGAGCGGTATTAAAGAAAGATAAACATAATGCTCGCCTCGTCTCTTTAATAGAATCAAGACTCTGTGAGCTGTAAGCCGGGGTAATCTTCATTCAAACATGGGACCTGCAGATCACACATAGATCAAAGCAGCGAGTGCTCAACCCGCTGTCCTATCTTACCAGCATAGTAGTGGACAAGCGGTCTTCTCAAGATGTTCATGTGGCTTAAATAATGTCTCCAATATAATATTCATAGGATATATTGCGCAAAGAAAAGCACATTTTGCTGAATTTTTCTTCTTTTTCCATTGTTTGCCCAGTTTTTCTTTTGCTTATTTTAAACTGACAATGGGATCCATATGTTGTCAAATTGTGTCTCCCCCCACCCTCCCGGCACAATACAGTTAAAAAAATGATTGCACATAAATGCCATCTAGTGACGAGGCTTCACAAAGTCACTATGTTTGAGAACATGTTCCGCAGTAAAAGCAATTCAAGATGAGAGCGATGTATAATCACACAAACATAAAAAGAAGAGCCATTATTGGGGCGTCGGCTGGCCTTTCAAAGCAACACGTGAACACGGATAATATTCGACATCTCTGGTGAAACCCCTCTTAGTGGTTCATCCCTTCATCAAAATGGCGGCTTGAGATTGCACTGAGCGGCTCTTTTTATGATCTGCACTCTAACTAACAGCCTGTTTTAATACACCCCTCTAACAACCACAATCTACTGTTGTTGCCAGGACGACGGGAGTGACCCTTCATTCCCAAGTGTTTGCATTTGCACGAAATTGCTATATTAGCTTTAAATCCGAAGAGAGTGGGCATGCTGTGCGTGCCTGCACCAACAAAGACCTTCACACAGGCACGTTTGACTTCACATGGCGCGCTACTCCAGCGGGCTTTGCTGGGATGACACTATGGTTTGTAATGCAAAGCAATTATGCAAAGTAACCTTTGAACTACTGCATAAAAAAAGTAAATAAACAGCTTACATTAATAAGCTAAATGAAAAATCAAAAATTTGTTCCATATACTGTTTGAGTCATGTGTTTAATACCAGCTATCATGTTAGTTTGCTTAATGGTTGCCCAGAATGACATGTGCTCCCATTAGGGTCAATATAAATCAGTGTACTCCTAACTAGTTGCGTACAACCCTTAGACTCACAGAGGGGAGGACAACCCCCTTGTTACAGCTTTGCTGGGATGAAGGCACCCTTGATGTGATAACTGCCTAGGGAGGTCCAAAGGTTCTGACAAAAAGGAGGAGTCGGGCTACTCACGCCCCTTTACAAGCTTCTCTAAATCAATTGATGTTTGCTTATGTACCTCACATAATGTCCATACAAATAGGAAAATGTTTGCTTTATTTGCACACTAACTCGCTCAAATCCTAGAAACATTAAGCAATATACTCTGAGTAAATGAATGACAAGTATTTCTTGCAGGAAATTCTCCGGGTGACCTGTCGACATGGTTAAGCTCACTCGATTGCAAGGTTAAATAAAATGCACACATTTGTAAAAAGAATATAAGAAACACCATTACACATTATGCTTATCATTTGATTAAATGGTATGCACCTCAACACCATCTCTAAATGTTTAGCTTGTGCGCCATATTTTAGAATTCACGCAATACGTTTTTTGTGAGTGAACAAATGTTACCAGTGAAAAGCATATGAGAACGTTGGACATCATCTGACAGGGTCTGCTAGTGTTCAGTGCACCTGCGATGCGTGCTCTCAAGTTGCAATATCTGACACTTTACACAGTGATTGGGAGGATAGCTCAGGGGCAACGCGCTCGCCGTGGAGCAACACAGGTTCGATCACCGGGTCTGCGCTTAGAAACCTTTCGGTATTAAGCACGTTATTAATAACCAATTACAATAATTTGCAACAATGTATTTGCCGATCCACTGTTAAGGGTGGGGGCTAGGGGTAGGGCAGCAGCACCTAAGCAATATGTTTTTTTTTCTACTTAAGGTGGTCTCAGCATAAAAAGTTGCTAAGCGGCTCATATATGCCCTAGGCTCAATTATTTAAATCATTTTAAAGCTGCTGTGACCTCCGGTGCCGTTAGCCATCCTATGAAATGTTTGATTATATTTCTAAAGAAATGTTCACAATGGTAGATGCAAAGACACCTAGGACCTCATTACGTTAAAACCGGCAGGCTGCTGCCAGACTCGTGAATTTTTCTGGCGCCTGGCTTTACGGAAACACTGGGGGATTATGACCCTGGTGTTCCTGGAAATCAGGCGCCGGTAAATTGTTAATCCCCATTCCCATTGAGTCCAACAGGACTCAATGGGAATGGGGATGAAGGAAGCACCGGCACCGTTAAAAACGTTGCTGATGCTTCCGTGAAAGTCTGCGGGCGGGTGCTGTCCTCTCGCCAGACTCGGAGTGTGCCGGTCCGGTAACAACGGTGCCAGAAGGCTTACCAGCACCGTTGTTACTGGACCGGCACACTCGTAATGAGGCCCCTTGATTTTCGAAGTGTCGCTGAATGACGAAGTCCTTCTGATATACTCCAAGCTCAGAAACATCAACTTTGTAAAATTATCCCAAATTAGGTATTTTAAATATCGCCTGTTTTTAAACAATCGCCCTCATTATGAGTTTTGGATATTTACCAGCATGCATTTGGGCACTAGAATGGAAGAAAGACATCAGAATATCCACATCTTTAATTTGCCCATGTCCTGGTGCGCAATATTATTTTCAAGAAAGTAACAGGGAAGCGCTATCAGGCCCTTTCCCATTGTGATAAAGCATGTTTTTGGGAGGGCCCCAAGTGTTTGAGGCCAAAAACGTATTCCACCCCACCTTTGGCTGAAGGTAAAACTTTAGTCTATTATACCTCTTATTTTCAGGCAGTATTGAAACTCCTAATCATGCAGTATTCACCATATGCAGTATTTTCAAAACACTAGATAGGGTAAAAAACCCAAATGCAAAGGAGGGTGTTTTGTAAACACAGGCAGTATTTTAAATGGTTCCTGCTTTTTACAGTGACACGATATTCCTAATGCGATTCAAGTTACCTGATGCAGTTTAGCTAGGTATAAATACCTCCAGAACAATAACAAGACCTATCTGTATTTGTTTACCAATATGTGGCTGCAAATGCATCCTTTAATATTCCACCCATATAAACTGAAATCCACTGTGTGGTGGTTAGCGATAGCTGAAGTGACAGCAAAGTTGCTGCAGCTCAGGGGCCACATTTAAAATATGCACCCCTGTACCAAATCTTTCAATATAAACCATAACTGACTTATGGTAGGATGCATAGTATTTCTCATCATCATTTTTTTTTTAAATGGTATAGTTTAATTTTTTAACTTTTCGTTTGTCACGGTTTCTACGAATTTTCCGTTTTATGGATTTCTAGTTTGTGGTGTCTTTGTCTAGCTTTAGTATTTCTTGAAGAAATTTGCATATCATGAAGATCAGTTTGTTTGATTTGCCATTGAGCATCATCGTCCATCTTTCTTCTGCCTCCATGTTCTGCTCCGCGATCTTATAGAAAGCGCTGAATCGGAGTCTTTGTGCTGAAAGTTTGTCACATTCCATTAGAAGATGATGTAATGTTTCTGGTTTCTGTGTCTCTGGACAGAATCGGCAAAATTGATCTGTGAACGGGATTTGCCTTGCTTTGCTAAGCGGATAGGTATAGTGTTCATCCGTATTTTCAGGTATATTGCTTGAATCTTGTTATCAGGGAAGATGATCAAATAGGCTGGAAGCTCGTTGATTGCTCTTATAACTGTTTTGCATTGTATATTCAGGCTGTATTTTCTTTTTTGATTGTTGGTTTTTATCCAATCATTTCTCATCAGCTTTATTTTTGCTTGTTGAGGGTGCAACGTGAACATTTCGTGGGAGATCTCTTCGGTTATCATAAATCGTTCAAGATTGTCTTTCCATTTGCGGAGGATTGTGTTGGTCATTGCGCTCGGGTGAGTTCTTAAGATTTGGATTGCCGGTGTTATTTTGTCCGCTAGCAGCTTACTGTATAGATCAAGATGTTTCCATAGGACAATTGAGCTGATTGATTGCACTGCTACTTCATGTCTTATTCTGGGCATTAGGAATGAAGGTGGGAGTTGCAGGATCTTGCGCCAGAAGCAAGCTTTTAGTTTTGTCCAATCATAAGTGGTGGAATTCATCATTGCTTCAGTTCCATAGACAATGGTTCGGATCACTTTTTTCTTGTAGTATGTTGTTATGGGTTTGAATGAGTATTTACCGTACTTTCAGTGTATTACACATCCTTGTCTCGCTAGTGATTGGATTTTTTCTTCCAATTTCATGGTCCATTCCTTTTCCGATTTTGATTGGTTTATGTTGATTCCCAAATATTTGAATGTGGATACTTCGTCTAGCTGATTACCCTTTAGTCAGATTGTTAGTTGTTTTTCCTTTTTGTAGTGTATTTTGGTAAATTGCATGACTTTCGTTTTCTTTGTATTTAATGTGAGTTCATTGAGATCCATGTATTGGCCTAGTTCTGATAGACTATTTTGAAGGCTGGAAGTTGTCTTATCCAGTAGGATGATGTCGTCCGCATACATCATGGTTTTCACTGGTGTTGAGTTGATCTTTGGAGGATTCAAGGCATCGGGTTGGAAGTGGGTCTCGATATCTGCTGTGAAAAGGTTATAGAGCGTGGCTGCTAGGGGACAGCCCTGTTTTAGACCATTGGAGGTGGGGATCTTCAATGTTGTTTGACCTTCTCTTGTAAGTCTTATCGTTATTGAGGTGTTTGAATAGAGTTGTTTGATTGGTCGCAAGATGCGTTTGGGCATTCCCATATTTCGAGTTTGTCCCATAGTTTTTGCCTGGAGATGCCATCAAAGGCCATGTGCAGATCTATAAAGGCCCCATATATGGTTGTTTTGTTTTTGATTGCTTCATGCTTAATCAAATTCAGCAAAAGTAAGCTGATGTTTGTGCCAATGTTTGGAGTCAAGCCAGTTTGTCTGGTTGCAAACCGGTGTGTCACGGTTGCCCACTGCTTAAGATTTTGCAGAAGAATGGATGCAAACAGCTTCCCCAGAGGATCTAGTAGTGCGATTGGGCGAAAGTTTGCTAGGTTGTCTCTTGGTCCTTGTTTGTAGATGGGTACTATTGTTGCGGTTTTCCAGGACATGGTTGTTTATTAGTACCAGGATGTTGCTCATAAGGTTGGCCCATGATTGTGGGTCTTTCTTAATTATTGCATTTGAGGTCCCGTCGGGGCCTGGAGCGCGGGATATGTTTAGTTTTTGTATCATATTCATTATGTCTTGATGGTCGTAGAGTATCGTCCACTTTGTCTTCCTAGTCTGAGGTTTGTTGTCGGTTTCTGAGTGTCGTGCTTTATATATGTTAGAGTAGTGTTGGATCCATCGTTGTTCTGTCACGTTTCCAGTGAGTTTGTGTTGATTAGCTGAGTTGTTGTTCAGTATGTTCCATAACTCTCTGAGGTTGTGGGTTTTGTATGTTTCTAGGATGGCCTATGTGTTGTAGAAGAGTCATACTATGGGATTTAGTCCAATTGTTGTAGTTTTGTTTTTCCGCTTTGATTTTTATGAATGACTCTTTATCTTTAATTTTCTTTAAATGCTGCAGTGTTTCTCAATATCTTTTTCTTCTCGGCTAGCTCCTTGTTGTAGGAGTGAAGGTGTTTTTTCTCGGGTTTTTGTGTCATCTGCTTGTAGTAGGGAATTAGTAGCCATTGATAGTTTAGTTTCTGGACATCAGACAGTGTTGTTTGGAGAAATTGCTTTGAAAGCATAGTCATTGCTTGTTGTGTTATGCGTAGTTTTCTGCCTCCTGTGCAAACTTCCAGTGGGATAGTTCGGTGAGGCTGTAGTTGTTACAGCATGTTTTGACCATACATAACAAGCTGGTTGTGGTCGCTTTTTGGTGTTTTGACTATGCTAACCTTTTCTACTGAATCTCTTAGTTCTTTGGAAAGGATGAAGTCAATGACAGCAGACGATTTTCCGCAGGACCAAGTTGGTAGTATCTTATTCATCTCGTCCGTGGGGTAATCGATGAATAAGAGGTTACGGATGATAATTTCTTTTGTCCATCTGTTGGCAAGTGTTGTCAGATCTTTGTGTGGAATGGCTTGTCCATCTGAGTGCCATAAGTGAAAGTTTAGATCTCCGCATATCATAAATTCAATTGTTATGTACTTATTGATGAGTTTGTCTATTGTTAAGAAGACACCATCAAGAAAGGTTTTGTTGTTTATTGCCGCTGAGTTCCAGTAGAGATTCATGATAGAGATTATTCTTTCTTGCTGTTGGTTTGGAGAGGCAGACTTTAGGCTTCCTTTTATTTTTATGCCAGTGTTTTGTATCCACGAGTTGATGTTTGCAGATTGAATTATGGACCATGTCGGGTCGATCATGATTAGGGTTAGTAAGTATTTCTCATCATTATTACAGCCCCATCAATTTGATATCACACATGTGTCAGCCTTGTGAGCCCAGCTCAGCTGAGAAAGGATTATGTGTATTCTTTCCAGACAAGGCTGTCCTTGCCATTGCTGGCAGGACTGTAGAATTGGGGATTGCCTCTCTGTGTTCCTTTGTGAGGGTAGGTAACACCCTCCCTGAGAGACAGCCACTCCACAGGAACCTGTCATAGGAACAGGAATCAAAGGGCACATCCATTCACCAAAAGACTTAGCCTCAGAGTAGGATGCTGCATATCTATGGACCTTTGATTCTATTTAGAAGGGCCGGCGGGGTTAGTGTAGACAGAGGCAGCGCTTTACAGCTAGAAGAAGGTTCCGGCATCTTGTTCCCTCTGCCTCTACCATTCCTTCCTGTCCCCTCCACTACCTTTAGCACAAAGCACTTTGCGATCTCAGAAGGCAAAGTCCACTTATTTCAAGAAGAGGGATTGGACCCCTAAAGTAAGTCAAATCACCCGCTGGCTTTTGCCCTTAAAAGAAGTGGTCTCCTACTTATTCTTTGATTCCCTCTTGAACTGAAACCTAAGGAAGAATTAATTTGACCTCTGTTGGGAGATTTGATCTCTCTAAATTCTCCACCAGTGAGGCAAAGGCTGAGAGACCAAGACTGTTGGGACAAGACCTGCCTTTCTGACAGCCACAACCTTACCCAAGATATCACCATGTTGAGGGACACCTGCAGTTGTGGGTTCAGCCTCCCCTGCATGTGGGAGCCAGAGAACAAGGACTGAAATGTATCCCTGTGCCCCTAGATTGGATTTAAGATGTTTACTCTTTGCAATTTGCTCAAGGCCCATTTTCTCAAATTCTATGTTGATCCCCGCAACACCTCATTTTCCCCTCCACCTTTCTTAACACCTAAACCCAACCCCCATCTACATTTGCAGTGAAATGTGGTAAAAGAACTTAAGAACAAATGGGCCTTGAACAAACTGGTCTGCAAGGAAATTAGCTAGTTCCCCTGGATTGGGACTCACAGCAACCAGAGGACCAAGACAGCCAGGAAGTCTGTGTTTCTCCAGGTGACTTACTTCAAACTTTGATTTGAGCCTGTTCAGTGTCTTCGAGCCTAATATACCCCTCAGAACTTCTTTTGGCACCCTACCACCTCAAACCACTTCACTGCATGTTTGCACCTGATCACTGCTGCACCATGCTAGCCAAGGGCATTGTTGCCCTGGCTTGAACTTGAAGCTCTTCAGTGCACCGGCTTCCTTTGAACCACCTCTGTGAACCACTGACATCTTCATTGACAGTTGACCAGACTGCACCAGAGTCGCTCGACTCGAACTGTGTATCCAGTCACGTGCCTCTTTTCAGTCAAACCACTTGACGAACCAAACCTGGTGGGCCTCACGCATTGCACTTCTCTGATCCCCCCCTTCGAAATGCACAAGCTCCTGTTTGACCTCCACTTGACATCCACTCCCTGCCAAGAACAATGCGACTGGTGTGCCTGAACTGCTGAACTGCACATTCAAACCAGTTTGCTGCAGCACCTCGCTAGCTGAGCACATCATTGCCTTAGCTCACAGTACAAGCACTTTATTGCATTTGCTGCCTTCGAACTTAGCTTGACCTGACAGCATCTTCGCTCCCATCTGTCATTGCTAGTCGTATCAACCATGGATGATCATCGAGGCCCGACCATCAAATGCCATGTGAAGCCACTCAAAAGGGTCAACGCATCCAGTCGCCAGCCTTTTCATCATGCAGCCCCTCGAATGCTTCATCGGACAGATCCCGTCAAAACTGTGCCTCTGGTTACCAGCATCTTGACAGTTGCACCAACTGTCAAACCGACCCTGGTGGTCCTCACCATCCACACTTCTTCAGACATCTCATTGGAAATGCAGCAAACTCCTGTTGACCCTGGATCGACACCATAACCCATCTAGAACAGCATGACTGAACTCGAACATCGAATTACCAGCATCAAGAAGTATGCTTTGACACTCTTAAACCGTCCGGAAGCGCAGTAGGTATTATTGACAGCTAACTGCCCCCTTGGTCATGTTTTAGGCCCTAGAGACTGGAAAGATCATTAATTTCCTGTTTTGCATCCAAAAGCATATACTTTTACAAACATTGTGGTGTTTCCTTGCCTTGCACCCCTGATTAATGACCCAGAGTGCTACATCTTTCCATCTATATATATTCTGTGTTCTTTCGTCAGGAGTGTGTTTTGTATAGTATTTTCCTATTTCGTTATTTTTGCAGATGGTGTTTTTCATTTAAGCATATCTGTTTTTTATCGATCCTTGATTGGTCAATGCCTTTATTTATGACTGTTGTACTACTGCTGTTTGGTTTGCTACCAAATCACATTCAGACTCCTCTTGAGAGTATAGCCTTCCCTCGGCCCACATTACCACAAAAGGCAAAGGAAGTATATCTCTTAACGGGGCCTGTTTTACCTTTATGATTGGTATTGCTCGTGTTTTGTAGCAGTATGAGGGCACTGTAGGTGCCTTAGCCACTGCTCCCGCGGGCAGAAGTCATTTTGTTATATAGGGGTCTGACTGTATATGGATACTGAGCTGATGCACAGTGGTGGACCAATTTGCAATTCAGGTGTTAAAAACAGAGTGAATAGAAATAAGCAAGTGCAGGACAAACAGAGAGCAATTAAACATATATAAATAAAAAATTGGGACTAAAGACGAGAGCTTGATAAGTACCAATTTATAGGGTGCATAGGAATGCCAGTAAAAAGGGGAATTAAGAGATCAGGATCAGAAAAGACACCACAGACTGGCAAAGTAGCTTGGAACCCTAGCATTGTAGGAATATCAAGAATCTCAACGCACAAGTCATGAACAAGACAGAAGATTTCTGCCACATCAGTGAATACTTGAAACAATAATGAAGGTGGCATAAAAGGCAGAGTGCAAAGCTACGAACAGGCACTGCAGAGAGACAGAGAAAGTAATGAGGACAGTCTGTGAGGGGAAACTCCAGACAAACGGGGTGTTTGTAGAACTATATGGATGGATCTGGAATGGGGAAACTCAGACCCAAAAAGGGCTTTGGCAGCAATACTGGAAGGGGCCTGTGAGGGGGGCTCAAAGACAAACAGGGTGTTGCAAGAAGGCAAGAAGGTTTCACAATTACTCACAGAGCTTTAAGACAACACAGAATTACAGGGTGTTGCACAAAGCATCCTATGCAGGGTGACAGGATTCAATACAAGGTAGCCACTGCAAGACGGGCAGGATGCTGCACAAGGCAGCCGTCGCAAGACTGGAAGGTTGCTGCACAAGGCATCCACGACAAGTCAGGATCAGAAGTAAAACACAGGATCTGAAAGATATGCTCAAATAGAATTCAAGACGCTGCAAAAAGCAGCCACACGCAATATTCAAAGTATAATGAGGATCTTAAAGACATGCTCAAAAGAAGCCAAGGATATTTTGTGCATATGTCTGGATCAACATTGTATACTTATATATGGCATATTCTAACTATTACAGACCCTGCATTAGCGGTCCTGTAGCTATGCTAAGTTGATCAACTCGTAGGCAGACCACTTTTTGGTTTTGGGCAGCTTATAACGTTGCTCCCTCTGGATGAATCCTTACCAAACTTTGCAGGAAAATTATGTGGTCCGGTCTGAATCATATTGGCAAGTTTGGTGAGGTTTCGTTCTGGGGGGGAAAGTTATATGGGGGATCCAATTCTTTTTTTTCAATAGACACAACAGAGAAAAAATGTGCTCATGTCTACAGCCCAAACCGCCGGATAGATTTTCACCAAATTTGTGGCAGGAGCGGTGGCTTGGCCACGAAAGCGTGCTTTTGTAAATTTGGTGTACATCCGTCCAGTAGTTTTCTTTAAAACAGGTGAAAAGTAGGTAAAAATAAATTAGTGATATCTGGGTTCGGTCCGCAAACTCACTTCCCTGTTTGCTGCATGGACAGGCTTCCGATTGGTCCAGAGGGTGGCGTGATGTTCGCGGACCTCAGATGCGCCCACTGATTGGTTGGTGAAAAGTGTAAGGTGGGTCATATTTTTCCAAAACGCCTGCCCTGTTCTATCTACAGATATTCACAGCGGTCCGCGGACAGCGTGGTGGGGAACAGGGCTGGGAAACATATTTTGTGTCAATTGGTGTTGGAAAGAGGGGCTGAGAAGGGTGGGGGAGTGAACAAAAGATCATATGCGATTATTTGTTCAGGTGGGAAAAGAGCGCACGGGAATGGCAGTCTGTGGACACCGCAGTAGTCCCTGGATAGGGTCTTGGGTGGGCATCTTATTTGGTGACTGCAGGCAGGCTTTATTAGGGAAGGGGCGTGGAATGTAGATGATATGGGAATGTTTGCATAGGTGAAAAATAGGCCATGCAGCCGAGAATCTAGGCACTGGCACAACCACCACAGCATAATACGGCCATGCAACCAAGAATCTGGCCTCAACCATTGTAATAGTAATTCTTCAGTGGTCAGTTAGAAAAACACATTTGGTGTTATTTGTGGACTACAAGAGGGCTTGTTAGAGTAGGGGAGTGGAATCTAGATGATATGGGGATATTGGCATTGGTGAAAAATAGGGTTGGTGGTCTATTTTGATGTCTGCAGATGGCATTTGAATTTGGAAGTTAAGGGCAAGTTGTTGTGTGGTGGTTGTGGCCAGTGCGATGGCCATGCGACCAAGAATCTAGGCACTGGCCACAACCACCACAGCATAATACGGCAATGCACCCAAGAATCTGGCCACTGGCCACAACCATTGTAATAATATGTGTATAGTAATTACACATAGTGGGCCTCATTACGACCCTGGCGGAAGACCATGGTGCTATTAGCACCATGGTCCATGCCGGTAAGTTACCGACTCCGCCAAGGAGAAAGGGGGAATTACCACCCCATTACAAGGTTGGCAGGGCGGTAATTCCCCCTTCCTCCATGGCCCTTCCCCATTCCCATTTTTGCCCCTTAGGGCTCAATGGGAATGGGGAAGGCGCTAATTACGGTGCCGCAAATTGCGCCACCGTAATTAGCACCAAGGTCCCTTTGCGGGTCCATACTTTAATGGCTGGTCTACACCAGCCATTAAGGTCGGGTCCTGCAAAGGGACCTCGTAATTAGTCGCTAATAGGTTAATGGCGCCGCAGCCTTTTACGGCGCCGTTAACCCATTAGCGCCTGGGTCGTAATGAGGCCCAGTGTGTGGGCAGTATATAGTTTTTCTAACATGGTGACACAATACCATTGACTTATGATTGATGCACCATTGGGTGTACAGGTTGACTTTGTTGCACATGGTAATGCAGGAGAAATCTTTGCTGCTTTCTCTGTGAAAAAGACATAGCATAATATGTTAGGTAGGATAGTTCACAATGTTGGATTGCGTACAATCTCACATTTTCATTTACTTTTTAGACCCTCATAATTAGTGCATTTCAAGTACTATCTTTCAAATAACGTTACGGTGCATTTTGCACAGTTGCTGGTTTTGTTTGCAAAATCATTGGGTCATTGGGAAAAAAATGCCTGATCTATGGTTACACCTTTTGATTTGTGAATAGTGACTGCATATGCAAGAGACCGAGAGAATTGCTCTCTGCGTACATAGATGTCTTTGAAAAGAAGGAATTGTGCTGTTGCGCTCCTTATCCTCTTAACTTTTGAAAGTTTTTCTAAGTGGATGTTGACAAACTGAATGTTGTTGTCACATGGACACGTCTGGAAGCCAACAACTGTACCAATTGCTCCATTGACTAAACCTTGCTCCACGTCAAGGTTATGTTTCAGAATTACTCTGCAGTTTAAACACAATGTTAACATTTTCTCCAAACCAGCTGTGTTGGAGATACATTTTTCTAAGCTATTTAGTTGTGCTGTTGCTTGTTGACACATAGGGAGTGTAATACTGTGCACTTCCAGTTTGTCTTTGGAGCTAATATGCACTATTGGTTGCATTTCTTTTTTAACATTGTCTCATTGAATTGCATACAGCTTGCTAGGGTTGGCATTAAGGACATACATTTTACATTTTTTTGTGCTAATTATTCCATGACATCAGGAGCAGATGTGCCATGCCCATAGAGCTCATGGATGAGTCTACTATTTAAGATAGATTGTGCATCTTTAGAAAGAAGACCAGTCCTAATGCTTTTTAAAATGGTAGCATAGGTGAGGTCTGCTGAATGACGCATGTTTTGAGTTAGTTCTCTGTATTGGAAATGTTGCCAGATATTTACATTTCCTATGCTGCCAAGTGTGTTGCAGCACTGTTTGTGTTCTACGGTTTTAAAGGTAGGTTCACCCTTCACTGGTGTTAATTGTAGGAGCTCTCCAAAAACAATAGTGTGTTTTCCTCCAAAGAGTTCTTCATAGTGCGTTTTAAGGACTTCTTGTAATCTGAGGTGAATTAAAGCCAACATTAGGTTGGAGACCATGTTTACCTCATCTATTATGCGTATTTTCATTTGTTTCAGAATTCTGTGTAGTTCAGTAGCAGCTTTTGTTGATAGTTTGTAGTACTCTAATTTGTTTTGGTGTTCTACTGGAAGGAGCAGTAGTTGGTGTAAAGTAACACCTCCTATGTTATAGGCAGCTAAACCTGTGAGGGCTGATACAATAACTGAAAGGTTGTTAACTTTTGTAGGAATTTGCTGATGATTTTGTTAAAAATAAATTTCCAGAACCATTTTCCCCAATTACATAGAGGAGTACAGGTTTATAATTTTGACGGCTACAAGTTTTACTTTCATGCTGCAAACCATGTTCAATTTTTTTAGTCACTTCTAGGAAAATGCCAAGTTGCTCATTATTTAATTGCGATTTAAGCAGTGCCAGGTTTTCTTGATTGCTCATATTGATACATTGTGTTTTCTACTTCGGGATTGGCTAATTCTTCTTCATTTACTGTGAGTGGCTCTCCAAGTGGTTCTTGGCTTCCTGTAACAGAAGGTTGACTGGCCTCAGGATTGTCTTCATTTAGATGTGCTTGAATTTCTTCCTCTTGTTGGCATTCATTGTCCAAAATGTTTTTGTATTGGTTGAAATTGACATTTGTTATACTGCTTTCATTTGAATTGAATGCAGCTTCAAATGAGTCATGGGTGCCCAATATATCTTCCTCTTGGCTCCGTGGTTTAAAAAGTTGGAGTAGGGATATGTAGTAAAGTTCTCTATGTTATGAATAATTAGGTTGGGTTTGGTAAGTTTGACGAGGCTCCCTTCACAAGCTGAGACCACGTATTTTCCAAATTTTTTATCTGGTTTAACATTGTTCTTGTAGAAAAAATGTCGGGCTATGTGTTATAGGCACATGTTTTCCAAAGCGGTATTTCTGCTTGGGTAGTATGTTTCTAAACAATTGTTTTTCAAAATGTCCTGGCTGTTGGGATCATTTTCGGCTATTGTTTCTATGTCTTGGTACAATTTCAGCACTCTTTTTCTGGATGCAGCTGGACCAAGGCGTAACCAGACTATGTGTTCAGATTTGCCATATAAGGCTGTGCCTGTTAAACGGTCTGCAGCTTCGTAGCATCCACATTCTCTATGGGAGAGCATTTTTGTGCTAAAGCTGTTCAATTTTTGTGACAGTGTTTTGTCAGATGATACGTCACCTAAGAGGTCTTTTAGCTCTGTTTTTTCAGCTTTGGTTAGATAGGTTGTGACATATCTTGCAACAGCAGTGGAATTGTCTGCAATGTATTGTATATCTATGTTTGTGTTCCACAAGAGGGCAATTATTGCATTGTAATCATTAATGTACTTTGAAGCTTTGTTTCTTGTAATGCAGTATGTGTTTTTAGGCAATTTGTCTTTCACACTGTTTCTATCAGAAGACATGAAGCTGTTTACTTGTCCTTTTGCTAAAACTGGTCTAGAGAAACCAAAGTGGCATTTGAAAGCCCTGAGACCTTTGGGTGAGAGTTGCGCTATACAAGAAAATATTTAGTTAGTTAGTTAGTTAGTTAGTGTAGTATTTACCTTTGTTTTTATATCTGTGTCACCAGTATTTGCCAAACATATGTTTCTGGAAGCGTGAAATGTGTGTATGTAGCTCACTATGTGTGGTTTCTGAAGGGATGTCGCAAGTTATGTATTTGTGAATAAACTTCAAAACAGTGGCATCACTGTCATGACTAAATTTAGGAGCATCTTTTATCTACAAAAGCATGTGGGTGTGTAGTGTGCCTCTGTATTGATATTCCTTTCTCCAAAAGAAGTGTTCCACTTTTCCGAGGGGAGAAATATTTTTATTTAGATGAAGTGCAGCATGGCAATAAAGCAGTGTTGAGAGTATCGTGATACATTTACAGGGTCAAGAGAGCAGAGTTCTCCTGGCGTTTTTATGTCTATCCCTTATTTGTTTTCTGTTGCAATGCATAGGAAGTCATGCAAGTTGTCCCATGCACATTCTGCACAACTTAAAGTGACAAACCATGTGAGTGGGCCAAGGTTCCTTCGCATACACCGTACATTAGCGCAATGCCAGAACCAGTATTCTTTTGTACCACACATGTTTGCCAAGAGATTTGTGATACTTGACTGCAAAACTTCATCTTTGTCTTTTATCTTTTTAAGTACTTGGGTAGCAGACATGTTTTAAAAGTTGGAACCTGTTTTCAATGTGTGTGCAACTACGTAACATAGAGTTGATAGTTCACTTTCGAACAGCTGGTGGAATATGTATTCAACATTTTGTCTTCAGAATACATTCCTGTAGGAAAGAGTAGAGGAAAGGCTTGTGCTTCCACACTTTTCTCCCATATGCTGATTGGAGATCCTTTGGCTTGACGCATTTGATATGTTTCTAATGCATCATCTATGGTGTCTTTGGAGAGTAGTTGGTGAATTTTATACTGGTCTAAAATATTGGATGCCGTAATTAAAAAGTTCAAATTGGCCAGTTGGTTTGGAATCCTGAATTATTTGGGTGGTTTCCCTTAAGTTCTGTTCAATGTTTATATCTTTTTAGTAGTCATTGTTTTCTTTTTGATACTGTAGGGCTTTTCTAACTTTCTTTAAGTCCACTAGTTGTTGCCACATTCTTTTGTCTTTCGTTGGTACACCATTAACTAGAATAATCAAAAAGTGATCTATTGGCTGTTGCGCTCATAGAGTTTCTACATTTTTGACAAGATCTAATGGCAAATACACTACTTTGCCACAAATGTCTTTTAGTAATTCCGAAGGAGGCAATTTGACTGTTTTGGGTTGAAGGTGTATTATAGCTTGAAATGGGTGTACTGTTTGTATTTTAATGCTCTCATACAAATTAAGCTGCGGGAGAGGTTTGGGAAGTGTGAATATTTTTTTTAAAGTTATTAGTGATAGCCCCTGAAGGCATTTGGTTATTAACGAGCTTTGTATTGCAGTATGTACAAAGTACTGAGGGGTCAGTTATTTTGTATTTGTTTTAGGTTATGAGATATAGAGCTAATTGGAAACATTGGGACGCCTCATTGTCTTCTATTTTGTAAGTCATATCTACAATTTGTGTGCTCTTTTTATAAAAAGTTCTGCGGCAACACACACATACTTGGTTTGGTAGTTTAGCAGATGTGCTTTTAAACTTTGCTATTTCTTTTTTGTACGTGTTTATTCGAAGATTGGCATTTGGAAGGTTTTCGCTAATGTTCTCTACAGTTTCTGAATTTTCTAAGCGATCTTTACTTCCAAAATATGTACTTTGGATGTGGTCTATTTGCTTATGGATTTCTTTGGCTGTCTCATGTAGGAGAATGTTATTAAAATGTTGTAGTTGTAAAGCAGGACTTTTTGCATATTACAGTCTCTGGAGCTGATTCTGTATAGTGGAATGGTGTGTTGCTAACATTTTGATGTGGTGGAAGGTGCTTTTGCAAACATTTCCCGAAATGCATACTAATGAATGTCTGCGCAGTCCAGTGCAATTGCGCACTGGACAAGAGTCCATGTTTTGTAAAGTATTTATTCTAATTTTGTCTTTTACTTTCACATACTGATTGAGGAATTGTTTTAAATATTTGAAGGACTGTTTCTGTATGTTACACATTGAGGTGCATGGCCATTTGTAGACTAGATGGATTGGTTTGGTGGAAGGAACAGTTGATTGCAAGTTTGTTGGGGATGTTTTTTCAATAAGGATTTTGTCTAGCATTTCATAGCCTTCGCCACTACTATGTATGGCAATTGGGTTTTTCTTTTCATGTTTTCATGTTTATAAGCCTCTTCATTGAAATATCCATTCACCTGCACAAACGTTCGCAAAGGTATCTATGTTGACATGTTGACATAGTGCATGTTTAGAAGTACTTTTTGTAGTTTACTGAATAATATTGTTAGTGGTTTCATTAAGGTTAACATTAATATAAACAATTTGAGGAGCATTGCACTGTCAATGAGAGCTTCCAAGATTAGTCATCTGTGGTAATTTTTAAGGGTCAAGCGTGACTTTTTTGCTGTTTTTATAAGATTTAAAATACTCTATGGTGGAACATTTTTTGCAAAATAAATGTTTTGGAATGCTTAAGTGTGGCTATGTTAACATTGGTAGATATAGTGGTAGTGTTATTAGCAGTTTTATTCTTCTTTATACATTTGTTTTTATTTTTACATTTTGGAAGATGGGCCCTAGTTTTTTTTAGTGCTAGCTGGTTCAGTTTTGTTGACTGACTGTATTAGCAGTTTTGTTTGAACCTTTGCTATGAATTCTGCTAGAGGTGGATGAGTATTTTGCATGCTTTTATTTTGATCTGCTCTATTTATTCTGTGTTTTCTACAGAGTTTATTTTTAGTAGGCATTCTGTTCTGTCTTTTGGAGAAAATGAAAAGTGTGCATTTGAAAGTTATGGAATATATTTGCGAGCATTGTGAATGAGTGCGTGAATATGAGGGCAGACATAAATAGAGGGCTGTGTGATTGTGCAATGGGTTGCTAGTTCTGGCTGGGAAGGTTGTAAAAGTAGCTCTGTGTGTAGATGTGTGAAGGGCTTGGGTTAAGAGAGAGCTAGTGTGCATGAATAAGTAAGGACATTGCATTTACTCGATAATAGTGGGTGTTACGCTAATGGGGTTCATATGAGAATACAAAGAGTGTACCTGCTGAGGTGCAATGAATACCAATGAAGTAAATGTTGGTTTGAATGGACTTTTATAGGATAGTAGGAGGCTACACTGTACTTCAGTTTGTTGTCTTCTAGGAGGTAGGTTGTTGTCTTCCAGGAGGTTGTTCTTCACTGCAATTGGGAAAGAAGAAAATGAGTCGGTATGTATGGTAATGGTGAAGTAATTTTAGTACATGAAAACATTATTTTGCAATATAGGAGGAGTTGTTGGGAAGAAGAGTTAGTAACATTGGACGTGATTGTGAGTAGGGTGGTAAAACTGCTGTTGCTGCAGACGGGTTGCCACCAGATTCCTAATAATTGTTCACCAGCTAGCTTTCCAGTGGCACCAGGACATTACAGGTCATGTTGGGGTGGAAACTCAGGTGGTGGAAAATGTTAGTGCCTATTTCTGTGGAGTTGGATAGCACTGTATGGAAATGGGGACATGGGAGCATGGGCAGCATTGCTAATGTGGCTGGTGGTTTTGTGATAAGTATACCCATGGGGCTGTAGGAAGAAAGTGTGACCTATTTATACGATTGAAATTGGAAAATGCTGAGTGTTTAAAAAGCTGTCATTTTTTTCAAAGGCTGGACATGCAAGGTAAAAAGTGGTTTAGTGGCTTTATAGCAGCACTGTGCGTAACTTTTTTCAACAAAAAAATTGATATTGAAAATATTTGTAGAACACTTTTAAGTGGCACTTGTGTGAAGGTTTATATGTTGTTAGTACATGCATACTTGTGAATGAGATGTACTGTAATGTGTACTTGCTTATTAAATGATGGCTCTTTTGGTTGTATTGTGGGAGTTGTGGTTCAAGTATTTGCTTTAGAAAAGGTGCACTGTAAGTCCCAGAATGCAGCGAAGCCATGAAGCATGTACAGATTAGAAAAGATAATGTCAGCTAGCAAGTATGCATGTGTGGGAAAGTTAATGAAATTGTACACACTGGGTGCCATTACAATATGTTGGAGAAACTGTTTCCATTTTGTTTCATTTATTTATTAAAAATGACACACAACACTATTGTAAATGTATACATGCATGTGTTTGTTTTACTTGAAATGGTGTTGAAATGAATAGTTTGAAACGTATTGCATTTTCCCATTTTTCATTCCATGTACATGCTATGCTTTAGTAACATACATGCAGTTTTAGTTTTGAGTTTGCATTGTGGGATTTTTAGTGCAACTTTGTTACTGGGAGAAGTGGTTTTAAAAGTGAATGAATGGAAGAGGAAAATAACAGTTGGGCATGCATGCATGTCTTGGTAATATATTGAAGTTTCACACAGGATCTGGTACTTAAACATGCTGTGGAAATGTTTCAAATGTGGTTTTCTTTTCTTTCACAAAAAGACACAGAGAGTGCTGGTGAAATTGCTAATATGTGTTTTAAAAGTGTTATGAAAATCTTCATTAAAAGAAAACTTTGCAACCACAGAGCATTATAAGTGAGTGCCATTCGATGTCAGGATGTGGGACAAATGAGTGTATGAGTATTGAGTAGGTTAATGCAGGGTAAGTGGTAGGAACCCTGTTTATATGCATTTGTAAACGACTTGTAAATGTAATTTAAAAAATATATGCATACCTTTACTTGGTGTTGATAGATGGAGATGTGGATCAATCTGCAAGTATAAATCTTGAAGAGTTTTACAGTAGTTTTTGATGCAGGTGATTGGGAATAACAGGACACCTGTACTCTGAGTGTTCAACAGTAGATCTGAAGTGTTAAAGTGAGATGACAGTTTGATGTAGAGTTCTTGGATGTGATTGGTCAATGAGTGTGGTTTTATCATTAATTTGCAGAGGTACACAGAAATATGTGACATTTCTGCCAACCTTGGATTGGAAGGAGTGGATGCTTTGTGGTGTGGTGTGTATGGGCAAAACCTGAAAGTTTTATTTTCACTTCGCTAAAATATGGCTGTTTTCAACACTTCAGATGTCATTGTGGTGCATTGTGGAGGACTGTATTTGGGGTAAATTTGTGCAATAAGTTTGCAGAGTGCAGTGAAAGAATTGCTGAAGACACTAATGGAGCTCTTCCCATGTGGAAAGGTAATATTTTCCCATATACCACGTAGGGCACTATTGACCTGCCCCAATGTCTTTTGTCCTCAACAAGAAACAGGAAGGTGTCTTGTCAACAAAGGGATATCTTCATTTTTGTACAGTGTTG
Source organism: Ambystoma mexicanum (assembly GCF_040938575.1). Classification (NCBI taxonomy): domain Eukaryota; kingdom Metazoa; phylum Chordata; class Amphibia; order Caudata; family Ambystomatidae; genus Ambystoma; species Ambystoma mexicanum. The sequence goes on along the minus strand of NC_090930.1, from coordinate 1,100,893,345 downwards.
GGATGTCATTGTTTCCAAATGACAACGTTCTGGAGGAGGTCCTCGGTGGAAGTCCTTAGTTTAGAGATGGCATCAATTTAACAGATTGTGGCAATGCAATCGTTCTTGCTAATATTCAGAATGTACTTAGAAAGTTCTTGTAAAATGATATAGAGTGAATATGAGTACGTATAGAAAAACCTGAAAATCCCACCCCAAATAAAATCACCAAAAAAAGGTTATTTTCAGAGACACCACGAAAGAGTAAATACCTTACCTTGTGTTTAATTTCTCTCCCCACCTCCTTAACTTGGACGATCTGTCCAAGAACATCACTGTAGTCCATGGACGGCACCTGCCACATCTGGGTGTTTTGAGGATGCCAGGCACGGAAATGGGACTGTGCATTCTAGGGAATTAGCCCATTAGTTTTCCTGGGTGTGCTATACAAGGAGAGAGAGTGGCAGAAGGTATGTTTGCTGAGAGGAGTGCAGATGGCTATGGCTATGGCTGTGTCTTTCAGGAGGCAGAGTGTGTGGATTTTGGGGGACTCATGGATCCATTGGTTGCAGGTGTACGCAGAGCAGTGTGGAGTGGCTTAACATCTTGGATTTCATCATGTTGATGTGAAGTGGTATGGAGTGCACAGCAAGAAGTGGGTGGACTTGCTCCCATTTTGTGTCAATTTGGTCACACTGCAACATCCGGACTTTATCATTGTTCATTGTGGAGGGAACAGTTTAGGGTATGTAACTTGAACTTCATTGCAGTTTGCAATGAAGGAATCATTTGGCAAAATGAAGGAAATGTTCCCGAAATCTCGACTAATTTTTTCTCACATTTCCCAGAGACTGGTGTGGATGCGCTCCAGGTCATTTGGTCCACAAATGGAGAAAGCAAGGTGCAATGTGAACAAGGATGTGTGTGCATTTTTTGGAGATGTTGGCATGATGTCTTTCCATAATGACAATATTAAATTTGACACTGCCAATCTTTTCCCCAGAGATGGAATACATATGACTGATGCTGGTAATCAGCTTTATTTGAAAAATATTCAAAATGCTTTGAAGCACTTTTTGCAAATATAAAAAGCATTTTTTGCAGTAGGTGAAAACAAAATGCATGGAAGCATGGCAGAAACAGAATGCCTACTGTTTTGACGTTGAAAGAAAAAGTTTAGTTCAGTACAATGTTGCTTAGTTTACTTCAAAACTTGATAAAACCTTTAAAAACAAAAAATACAAAAAAGCTATTTTCAGAGCCACCACTTTCTCACACAAAAGAGTGCAATGGTTTAGATGCCGCCACCACCTACATTTTTAGATATCTGCAGACTACCGTGCTGTCGTCGGACTTCACAGGCTGCGTAGGGACCTGCACCTTTTTTTGGTATTTGTATTTTTGAACTGTTTAAGGTGGCTCTGAAAATAAACTTTTTTGTATTTTTTGTGGGTTTTTTGGTCTTTTTTAAAGGAGACACAAGGGAGAGGAGGGAAGGGAACAAAGGGTAGGGAAGGGGCACCAACCACAGGGATGAAGGGGCAGGTGGAGAAGGAAGATGTTGGGTGGAACTTAATTAGGTAGGGGACAGTATTTCTCATGCTCCCTGACTGCAGCCTCAAAAGCACTTTGAAACTGCCCCCCCAACACAGCGGTGTGTCACAGTACATACAGAGCACTGTCACCCTTGAAAGATAAGGGTCGACTGAGTCATGTATGGCCTGTGAGGCTTCCACAGGGACCCTCTGCCCCACATGAGTGTCTCTTGTGGTGGCAGGGGCGAAAGTTGAGGGTGTGATAGTGAATGCCAACCTACTCGCCCCTTTGAAAGGTACGACCTTTCGCACTACTCCCTTATGATTCGATCTGAGGTAGCACCTCATGGAGGTGGTCCCATTACAGTGCAGACCCGGCTTTCAGTGACTGAGTACAACCTTGCACTCAGTACATCTAACCTTGTCTGCAGGTACCCCCCAACTGTGGTAAATAGCTTCCACACCCAAAATTCACATCAGGAGCTGGTGAGAGGGATTTCCAATACATCATCCTCATCCTCCTCTTGATCACTCTCTGTATCACCACACCTGTTCCCCTCTCCAGGCCCTCCAGATGGTGGTGGTGGTGAGGCAGCTGCAGTAGCCATGGATGCCATTCTGTTCAGAAGCACAACACCAGAAACAGCAATATCCCATATCAGCAGCAGGGCTCTCTCCTGTACAGCCAGAGACACAATGGGGAGCAGCAGTGGATGGGTCCCTTTAGAGGGGATGTCCGCAGACTGTGTGACTGTACGCGGACAGTTCAATCCACAGGTAGGGTTCCAAAAGTTACAGAAAGTCGCTAGATCAACCAGAACATGGTCTATGACCTCTGCAAGGATGAGGTTTCAGCTTTAAACACCCTAGATTGGCCAAAAACAAAGTTTTTAACTGTCCGGGGGTATGGACAGTGTCTGCGGATACTCCTGACGTGCAGCGCAAGTGTGGTCATATGATGACATCCCCGGACGACTGCGGATAGAATGGCTTTCCTGCAGACACCTATTGTGCGAGAGACAGTGCGTGCATGTGTGCCAGTGTCCGTAGGACAGGGGTGGGGTCCCCAAACTAATTAAAAGTGTGACACGTGCAAGCGGACAGGTCTGGACAGACGCGGTGTTCAGGGGCACAGCAAAATCAGGTGTGCATGCATCAAGGTGTCCGCAGTTCAGGGGCAGGGTCCCCAGACTAATTAAGAGTGCAACACGACCTTGACAACAACCCCGGACAGCGTGATATTCGGGGGCACAGCTAGATCAGGTACGCATGCATCCAGGTGTCTGCAGGACAGGGGTAGGGTCCCCAAACTACTTAAAAGTGCGACATGAACTTGCGGACATCTCTGGGCATGTCTGATGTTCAGGGGCCCCTCCATTTTGGTTGCAGACTCCAAAATGGGCTTTTTAAAAAACAAAAAAACATACCAACAGTAGACAAACATATTTATCAAATGAAAAACACACAATGAATTAGGAAAGAGACTGGGAATCAGAATGGGAAATAAATATTGGAGAATTGGCATTTTCTATGCACTGGGGAGGAAGGGATTGAGGTCTCATCATAGCATCTTTCATTTAGGTAATTTGATAGGAATGATTGGTTGGGACAGGGTGAATGGGCACAGGTACTAGTTGGGCAGTGGTATCTGATATTTTCTTTCACATGCTTTTTTACAAATGTCATCAACTGTACAAAAGCATTTCATTGAATTGTAATTCTGGCCCACTTTCTTCATTTCAACTATGTACTGTTAAAATGAAAACCATGTTTCAGTGACATTTGTGCAAATTACATCACTTTTTCTATTTGAAAAAAATGAATTCTGTACCATTAGAGTTGTTTCCTTCACTCATTTCGTCATGGGGGAAATGTTGATCCAGCCACTCCAGCGTGCTTGCCATTTCCGTGGAAAGGAAACAAAACTGCTATTTCTTACAAGTTATGTATAAATAACAAATTGTAATGGTACAGAAAGAAATATAGTGCACTTACTATTTATCAAAGGGTTTATTCTGGAATAACTGCCAGCTGCTTCTCAGTGTGTAAGGAAGGTTGCACTGAGGTGATACTGCTGGGTGTACAGTTGACCTTTTTGCTTGGTGCATTCTATTATGTTGTGCAACCTATGCAACATACTTTTGGTTTCTCAAATACAGAATTTCTATATATACTTATTTTTGGATGTGGTACATACATCTGTTATTGTTTCATGTACATGGCTTTGCCCGTTGCAGGATAGATCAATGTAAGGTAACCCTGGCGCTTTTGGGCAGTGTGAATGCTGTCCGTAGTCTGTGGACAGTCGCACAGTCCGCAGACTCTGTGGCTATTACGGTGGGGCAAGAGGGGCAGTGTGATGTCATGGACGATCCACATGTGGAAACATTAAGGGTATCCTGGTAAAAACCCATGAAATTCAGTGAAGAAACTTTGTTAAAGAGATGTTATGGTTAAGTTGCACTAATAAAGACCTATCAAATTCAGTGAAAGAACTTTGTTAAAGGGACGTTATGGTTAAGTTGCACTAATAAAAACCTAACAAACTCAGTGGAAAAACATTGTTAAAGGGTCATTATGGTTAAAAGTAAAATCGAAAAACCCCAGAAATTCACCAGTCATGGTAAGGTAAGCAAACAGAACTATCACCGCCACTGTGCACTGCTAAGACTAGCACCCACAACATCAAAAATGACATGGCAATTTTAATTGATGACATCACTGATAACCTCAGAAATTTGGCCAACTGGGATTTAGTTACTGACAGTAGAATTGTTTAAATGAAAAAGTAGCGATATATGCAGCTCAACCAAATCCTGTGTCATGGCATATACTCAAAAGCCTGGTAACGTCTACTTTGTGGGTGATAGTGTGCAATATGCAATATCTGCCTGCAAGAAGCCTTTCCACAACCAGATTTCCACTCATGGGCTGCCTTTGGAAGGCCTCCCACTATACGAGATGTGAAGCAGAAGTGTAGCTACGTCCAGGTCTTCAAACATATAGGCCCTCCAGTGTGAAACAATATTGGGTGGTACTAGCTATTGTATGCCATTCTCTTCTCACTTTGTGAGTTAGGTGGAGCCTTTTATAAACATTTTGGGTCATTAGCGCTATATGAACCATCAAAATCAAATCAAAATATATAAAGAGGAGCTGCTGCTCTAATCGTTTTCCTGAGTAAGGATAATTATCTAGTCAATCTGGCCCTTTGTTGAGCCAACAGGGGTTATGCAGATGCAGGTTTCCTGATTCTGCAGCTCCAGGCCGCCGGCCAAAAAAAGGGGATGTGAGCCCCCCAATCTAGATCCCAGCCTAGGCGATTTTCATAAACCCTGTAGGTGAAGATCAGGAGCCCCCATGGGAGGGGTTGGGTTGGCTAGCTTGAGTATCTCTAGAGCTATCGTTGCCTGAAGCTGTGCTGGCTGAGAGGGGGGCCTCGAGCCACAGAGGAGCTATAAATGGAGCAGCATTGCCATTTCTGAACAGAGGCTGTGCAGGGCGAGTAGTTTGGAGTCCGCAGTCTAGCTGAAACGAGATCCACTCGATCAGAGCTGTCCCCGGTGAAGGATAGCACACCCCTGTCTGCCAGTTCCTGCGGTGTCTGAGGCCTGGTGAATTAATGGGAGCCTCCAAGGTGGGCGGGCCCGGGGGGATAAGGTGGTAACACGGAGTGCCATCCTTGGCTCTGACCCCCACAGACTTTGCCCTCAATTACTTTTGGAGCTGTACTGTGTGTTCAGGAGATCCCATTCTGAGTGCTGTCCATAGGTCATAGGAGAGGGGCTGTGCGGCATGTTATGTTATCTTATAGAAACCCGTAAAGCGCAACAACCACCTGAGGGCATCAGGGCGCTAGAACCAACAGTAACAGAACCAGAAAAGGCAAACCAGGAACATTAAAACAGAAGAATCTTCAAGGCACAGCAGAAAGAGTAGTGATTGTGTATTCAGTGAAGAGCAAAGGGGAGAGAATTTCAAGCCTTGGCTGCAGCCACTGAGAAGGACTGGCCACCAAAGCGGGAATAACATATGCAGGGGACTTGGATGGATAACAGAGCGAATGTGCCCTTGAGGGAACATAGGGGCAGAACATAGACTGAAGAAATTCAGCACCCACTTTACCACTTTATAAAAAAGCTTTGTGAACAACACACAAGGATTTAAACGGCACATGTTGCTTGACAGGCAACAAGTGTAACTGATGTGGGATGGGACTCATATGCACACCATATGGAGGTTGAAGGACCGCACAGTCAGCCATATTTGCAGGAAGTTGGAGCCTATGGATCAGACTGACTGGTTGAGCCAAAAAAGTTCATAACAATAATCAATGCTACTCATCACCAGCGAGGACACAACAGGGGCATGGAATTGAAAAGGGATAAAATGGAGGAATTTACAAAGGATCCTTAACTTAAAATGCCCAGTTTGACAAACTGAGGCCACTTGATCAGACATAGAAAGTGAGCCTGAGATTTTGACACCCAGATCTTTTACCAGAATGACAGTTGACGGAAAAGGGCCGACACTGGGGGGCCGAAACTCTGGCATCTAGAAAGATTGTGGGTGATTCAACCCTACCACATGTACCTCTGTCTTTTCATCATTCACCTTAAGCCAGTTCCTGTTCATCCACCCACCCACGGCCTCCAGGCAATCCCTAAACTGAGCAGCCGCCTCCGGCCGAGACAGATCCAACCGGAGAATGATCTGTGTATCATCGGCATAGAAATAACACCGGAAGCCGTGTGAATGGATTAGACCAAGGAGTGGCTATATATAAATGTTAAACAAAATAAGTGACTGAGCAGAGCCCTGACAGACTCCTCAGGCTGAGAGAAGAAGGGAGAAAGAAAGATCAATTGGGTATGATCTGACAGGAACTAAAGAGGAGAATAATAAGTGTGTGCTTCAGATTATTAGGGATATAGCCAGATAAAAAAAGAGTCGTTAACTGCTGCTGTGACCAAAGAAATAATATCTGGCGAGATGTCTTTAACAATAGAAAGAGGAATAGAGTCCACGAGATGCAGATTTAAGCCTATTAATAACAGATAGTATCTATTGAGAAGAAAACATTGGAAAACTAGATCATAACACAGTCAGCCTAGTATCAGTACCAGTGGAATTAGATAGAGTAGGATGAGGTCAAGAGCTAATAATTTTGCTCCAGATAGTAATAATCTTTTCATCAAAGAAGGTGGACAAGGAGCCACACAGACTTTGCAAGGGGATGTTACTGGAATGTAGTTTTGCAGGTGAGGAGAGTGACTGAACCAATCCATATAAAACTTTAGGCTAGTTAATCGCACTCTCCGCCTGCTCTTTATACGAGGCTTGCTTAGCTGATAAAATGGCCTTCTGATCGGCAACTGTAGCAAGACGAAAGAGAACCCTATCAGCCAGCTTATAGCCAATTCTCCATTTCCTCTCAGCTTGCCTACGTAGAAGCCTGAGAGGTTTCAAATCGTCATTGAACCAGGGTGCAGAAGGACGATTTTTAGAAGTACAGAATTTGAGGGGCCAAGACATCAGCATAATTAGTAAATGCCTGAGAGAGAGTGGATAAAGTACAGAGATCTGACTTAGCACAATCAGTGACATTGTGGGTCACTGAGGCCTGACAGGGACAGAATACCAACCTTGTTTCCAAATGGTCTGTCTGGGTGCCTGTGGGAGGGACCAGTTGAGATAGGACCAAGTCCAGCAGAGACAACAGAAAATTCAAAACCAGGTGCTCACTGGATTTATTGATGGGGGAGATTAAAATTGCCGACAGCAAACAGATGAGAAAAAGTCTGTTGAAGTTCAGATAAAAAAGCTGCGAAGTTGTGACAGAACCATTGCCGCCCTCCGTGAGGAGATGTTAGTCGTGAGTTGTGCAGATGACCTGGTGGTTTTCACAGGCACCATGAACAAGGAAGGCAGCTGAGGCCTGTGCATCAGTGGGGCTTCCCCAGGAGGAGTTGGCCTTCAAAAATGGTCCTCAGGACGGAGAGTCAGGATTCCCCGGGAGCAGGATAGAGGTAGTGGGTCTGCTTGCCTGTTGGCCACGAGGGTGGAAGGGCCCATCTGCACCGCCACGACACAGATAGTTTGCATTTGAGGAGTGTTTAATGGAGTTGGGGCAGGGTGGAGGTGCATCCAGCCCCCCGAATTGGATCCAGTGGGGATTTCATTGCCTCTATCCCCCTCTGGCCCTCTACACTCTACACAGAGATGGGGTGTATGCCTGGGGGGGCTTCTCTGGATTTTGCCAATGGAGATCACAGAGGTGCTGGACGCGTCCCCATGTCTAATGTGGTAAAGAGTGGTGGGTGCCAGACACTGGATTTGTTACTGTTCCATTATGTCTATGAAGTGGAAGGAGTCCCTTCAGAGGTTTTGCTTTCCAGCCAGCCTCACAGTCTATTGCCTATTGAAGAACTAACCATGGTGGATAAGGGTGGGAGGCAATTTTTACAAAACAGACATTGCCACCCTCCTTGATGAGATTAGGTGGATTTGCATGGCCATTGGCCACAGACTCGCCAAATTTGACTGAAGAGTTGACCTAATGGATGAACGAATTCAGGGCCTTAAGACAAATCACTGAAATCCTTGAAACACAGAAAGATATGAGACTGTCGGAAGTCGAGAGAAAGCAAGAGGAACTATCTCTAAAAATTGACGATTTTGAAAACAGAGAACAAGGCAATAACCTGAGGTTCTTTGGATTCCCGGAAAAGGAGGTTGAAACTGAGGGTGTGCTTCACTGGCAAGCTGGGCTGCGCAACCATGGGGCAGTGAGAGGGGAATGCATTACACATTCCTATATCTTTTTATCTATTGTGATGAAGGGGGTTACAGTGGATGGATGTGATGGGGAGCGAGGGTCAGAAGAGAAGAGGTGACAATCAGTTAAATGGTTCCCGGTGGCTTGGAACCCAGGGTTGTCCATTTTAGAAGTGGGTGCGGTTAGTAGTCTGGACTGGACGCTTAGGGAGAGAGGTGGCGACAGATTTTTTTAGGGGGGCAATTTGTTGTGGGCGTGCTTAGTTGGTTCATCCCAATGCTTTTGTTGATTTTGCATAACTGTTCAAAGGGTTGTTTATGATAAGCATGACACACGTGATGAAGACTTCATTTGAGAGGAGAGGTACATTTGATAGTATGGTTGCATTAAAAAATTCAAAGTATGGGTCATGATGTGACAATAGGCTCCCTGAATGCGAGAAGAGCAACTCACCTGTAAAGAGATTGTTAGTTTTAAGGGCATTCCAGAGAACAAAATTAGATATTTTAATGCTACAGGAAGGGAAAATAAGGGAACATAGATTGAGATCTAACTTGGCTGGGGAAGTGCATATGGAGTCAGCTCCGAACAGGACACAAGGGGTTGCAATCATCCTCTCGAACCAAACTGGTTTTCTAGTAGAAAATAGCCTGGACTATGAGGGGCAATCCCAATTCAATAGCCACAGTATATTACCTGAACTTGGGTCAAGTCCATTTTTGAGAAGGGGTCAAAGAGAAATTCTGCCTCTTTGTTAAGAAATCCTTGTGATGGGAGGGGACTTCATCACGGTATTAGACCCAAACAAGGACCAAAAATGTTTGGGGGTGCTCCTTTGATGCTCCTTTGATGCCATTGAGGGAGGATGCTGCAAGGCAATTCCAAAGACATAATCGAGAGTTAGGGCAAGCTCATAATTCCTTCCTTAGAATGGACATTATTTTGGTGGATGGTTCCCTTAAGGATTCAATACTTGATTTCCATGTGGTCCCTATTCCTTGGTCGGATCACGGGAAGAAGTGGGGGACAGGGTGAGACACATAATGCAGTGTTGGTGGAAATGTAACAATAGCTTGCTTAAAGATAGAGGGATCTCTTAAGGTATCCTAGAGGGTATCAAGAAGTACTTTGTTCCCAATGATAACACAGAGGTAGGTCCACAGGTGTTGTGGGAGGGGTTTAAGGCCACAATTAGGGGGTCTTTCATATGAATAGGTGCCTAGGGGAAGAGAGAAAGGTTACAACAGGAGGAATTTCTTAGGGGGAAAATTGCAGAGCTCCAGCCGGGAAGGTTTAAGGCAGGTTATCTTACTCCTGCATCGGTGGGTAAACTTAAACATTACAAAACTAGGCTAAGGGCACTCCTTATTTAAGATACAGAAAAACAATGGCTCTATCTGAAACAAAAATATCACAAGAAAGGTAATGAAGCAGACAAAATTCAAGCTTGGAGGTTGCAGGAGGGGCCAAAAAGTAAAATGTTGGCTTCTGTAAAAGTAGGGGATCATCCTATGGTATATGACACAGGGAACATCGGGAAAGGATCTTTAAGTACTCAAGAGATGGGGCTCATATTAATAGCTTTCTTTATCGGCTACCAATCCCAAGGATCTCCCGAGAGATGGCCCAGCCAGTCCCTAGACACCCCGGTAACCCCCAAAGAAGTCATTTAAACCATTAAATAAAAGAAGGAAGGCGCGGCTCCGGGATCTAAAGGGGTCACAATGAAATGTTATAAATTATACCATGCAACAATTGTACCTTATTTGGTTAATTTGTTTAACGTGGATCTGGATGGATCGGCCCTCCCGTATACGACGATGGAGGCCATCATTGTGGTAATACATAAAGAGGGAAGAACTTGCTAGTCCAGTTTGTCCTACAGGGCGATATCCCTGCTGAACAATGATGTAAAAATACTGGCAAAAACCTGGGAAATAGACTTGACTCGATTCTGCCAACTCTTGTCCATGGGGACCAGGTGGGCTTTATTGTTGGGATACAGGGTACAGACAACACTAGAATGACAATAGACCTTATGCACTTCGCTAGCACCCAAAATCTCTAGGCATCCCTGGTGCCAATAGATTCAGAGAAGGCATTTGATAGGGTAGAGTGGCAATACATAACCAAAGTCTTAGAGAGAATGGGGCTTGGGGAGAACATTAGGAAGTGGATGCCTGCCCTATATGTGTAAGCAACTGTGAGAGCCCAGGTCAACGGTTAATTGACGGAGTCATTCTGATTGAGCAGCAAAACGTGACAGGGATGTCACCTATTGCTGCTGCTATACACCCTGACAATGGAGCCACTGGCCATATCCATTCGCTGTAACCAGCAAATCAAAGGGATCCCCTGTGGGGATCAAGACTTCAAGTCATCACTGTTTACAGACGCTATGTTGTGTTACCTTACCAAGGTTATCTCATCTCTCCCAGAGCTACTCACTCAGTTCACCTCTTTTGGCTACTTTTCAGCTCTTAAGATGAATATTGACAAATCGTGCCTGCCACAGATAGGGGAAAGGACATCGTTCCTGGATTCCAGGACCAGGCTGGCAGGGATGATAGTGGAGAAATCGGCCATCAAATATCTCGGGGTTCACCTTACTAGGAACCTAGATAAGATAAAACAGGCCTGATGTTGGAAAAGATTAAATCAGATTTCAAATAGTGAGAGCCTAAGATATTGTCATGGTATGGACGCATGACTTTGGTTAAAATGAATATTCTGCCTCGGCTTCTTTACCACTTAACTGCCCTCCCAATAATTCAACATGATGCCTTCTTTGGGGATTTAAATGCTGCTGTTAGCAGATTCATTTGGTAAAATAAGACTCCCAAATTGAAGAGACCCATGCTTACCTTCCCTAGGGATAGTGGGGGATTTAGGTTCTCTGATTTCCTCCAATATTACCAGGCTGCCCAATTGAGAGTCATATTAGAGCACATGAGGTATAACCAGAGGACATATCGGACTTACCTGGAGGATTTGTAATCTCACCCTCTTAAAGTCAGGGATTGCCTGTGGGATCCCACCAACAATATCCCAAGACAATTGAGGTATCATTCCACTTCAGTAGTTCTCTGGGCTATATGTAGAAAGAATAGTCTTAATTTCGGGCTTTCCTCTTGACCCTCAGCGTTGACATCATTATCAGGCTCTCAGATCGACCTCCCCTGACACATTTCAAGGGCTCTCAACATTGGCCGGATAGAGGGCTGAAAAGAACGGGCCAACATTTTAAAGGGGGAAGTTTGTAGCGATTGAGGAGATGAGAGATACTTTGGGCAGAGATTCTATTTCAAGTTTTGACTACATTCGGCTCAAGGGAATATTTTTCAACCAGAAGTGGGTTGAGAATCTCTCTAGTGATTTAAACCAGTTTGAGAAAGTCCTGGAGGAGTCTGTCAGTTGAAAGGATATCCTCTCGAGGATATATAAAATCACAGCTGACATGACCGGAAGCCTAATCTTTAAGAGATACTCGGTTGAACTGTAAGGGAGGGATATTACTGATGAAGATTGGGCAAAGATCTAAAGGGTAGTCTTCCCTCACCTCAACCATGGAGCATAATCTCAACATCCTCAAGGGGTGGCATTGCAATCCTTTTAAACTATTGAGGATGTTCTAAAGGGTCTCCCCACACTGTCTCAGAGGCTGTGGGTGGGTGGGGTCGCACTGCCCGAAGATTCAATTTTACTGGACTGAGTTCTTAGGTTGGATCAAGGATATAATAGGGGAGCTGCTTACCCTGGAACCCTTACAGATGTTATTGAGCATCCCAACTCCAGACAGGGAGGAATATAGATTTACTATGCTGTAGGAGGTGATATTTCAAGCAGATAGACTGGGTAAAGACTGGGTAAAGCTCAGAAATGGAAGAGGGTGCTGGACCCGACAAGGGAGAATTGGGGGAAAACATTACGAGAAATGTTTGTCATGGAAAAAATAATGGCTGTAGTTAAGGATTTCCTTGTGTACTTCCAGGAGGAATGGGGCCCTTTGATTGCAAGATGGGAGGAGGAATTGGTGTGACCTTGGTTGAGTTGGGATCTAAGGGAGCGTACACGTGAGAGTGGTGCCCGGAGGTGGAAAATTATGAGCCCACAAGGCTTTTGGTGGAGTGGGAGATGAGCTATAGCCTCCTTCCAATTCAATCTGACTTTCTGGGCCTAAATTGGCATTTACGCTTTGGCTTTAGACTAATTGAAATAAAGCAGCTTTACAGGCACTTCAGGCGAGTTACAAGCAAGCTCCTTTATTCCTTCAGTTAGGTTACATTAAGATGTCTCTTAAGAGCCCACTGGCTCCCATCACCCAGGTTTGATCTCTCCAACTGCCTGGGTTGGTACCTTTTCGCTTAAACACTCCTTCGCTCATACAACATTTTCTCTCACATCATAAGTTCCATACATCCATCCAAGCACTATATAACGCATCACCCTTCCTTTCCCAGCTCTCATCATTCATCTCTGGTTTTCCTTTGGCCATATCTGATGCCAAGACACCCCTTACCTTTCAAAAGGCCTGAAGCACATGTCAGCTCCCATCTACTCTCTGAACTCACGCCTCCCCTTTTGCCGATGTCATAGGTCTACAGTCTGCTACATTTCAAACATTCAGCCTCCAATTTAATTTAAAAGACTTTACTGCGTGATCCTCAAGACTCACCAGTGCTTTAACTGTAGAGTGCCAGTACCCCAATGGTAGAGCTTAGTGCTGTTTTGACCTCAAACAAAATATGGAAGGGTTGGAACCCATTGCATCCACCCCCTATCCTGCCCATTAACACCCCACCTCAGAATCCTGTCAGTGAGATAAGACTGTGGCTGTGGAAAAGCTGGTTGACTTTCAGATTCACAAGAGTTTAAGAATGCAGTGACAAGTAGGGTTGTGCAATGGGGTTTTGTTATATAGTAAAGGTACTTTAATGATCGCGCCATTTTCTTTTGGCATGCATGCTGTTCACCAAAATATGCAGAGGAGGCTGTTAATGCAGCCCTGTAGGGATAGACATGGAAGCGGGTCATCACGTCTTGTTGGAAGGAATTTCTCCAGGTACTGTGCTCTGAACTTAAGGAGGTGCCTCACTGAGTTAATCAAGCTTCAGCCCCTCTCAAGCTTCCTCCACTCACCTAGAGACAAGGGGAAAGAGAAATTCCAATTCCAGCAAATATCTCTCGATACCATGAAGAAAACACTGGCTTCAATGAAACCATCGTCATGTGCGGAAAATAAGCTCCCTCCCAAAATAATACTTGAACACTCGGACATTTTTGCTCCTTTATTCACGAAAATTGTAAACTCATCTTTCCGAGATAAAATAGTGCCGGAAAATATAAAAATAGTCACCATTACTCCTTTAGTAAAAAAAACAACTTAGACCAACGCGACCCTAATAATTTGAGGCCTATTACGAATTGCAATTTCTCCCTTAAAATCATGGACAAAGTCGCTACAGCACAATTACAGGAATTCGTTGATAAAAACGAGTTACTACACACACAACAATCCGGTTTTAGAGCTGCACACAGCACTGAGACAGCAATGCTAGACCTCCAAACAAAAATGCTGGAAATCATGGACAAGGGCAAAACTGGCTTACTAGTGCTTTTAGACCTAAGTGCCGCGTTCGATCTGTTAGACCTCTGACTTTTACAACAAGCACTAGCCAAAACTGCAAACTGTTCCAATGAAGCCATAAGCTGGCTCACCTCATTTCTTGAGAATAGAAGATCATGTGTTCATTGGGGAAACAAATTCTCAACCGAACATAACATCTCGTGCGGAGTTCCTGAGGGAGCTAGCCTGTCACCATTTCTATTTAATATCTACATTCGCCTTTTGTGTGAATTATTAGAACAACTCCAAGTGTTTTTCACTAACTACGCTGACGATACTCAGCTAGTTATGGAACTGAGCAGTGATTATGCCAAGGACACTATCACACTGAACATCCTCTACAAGAACATCGAAGTGTGGATGAACAACAACTGGATGTGCCTGAATAGCAATAAAACTGAGTTGATGGTATTTGGATCCTCTCAGGCGCGCGCCAAACTGACATCCGACTACAAGGCATTTCAAATCAAGGAATCCCACATCGAAGTAGCTGATAAGGTCAAAACACTTGGTATGACTCTCGAAGCTTCACTCAACGCTGATGCTCAAGCTTTGTACGTCACCAAGACCTGCAATTACTACATTAGACTCCTCAAGGCAATTAGACCTCTTCTTAATGAAAAGAATTGTGCCACCATTGCCAGAGCTACCATCCTATCAAGTTTGGACTATGGTAACGCACTCCTTGCTGGCACCAGCAAGCAAAACCTACATAAGTACCAACTGATTCAAAATCAGGCGATAAGAATCATCAAACAAAAATCCAGGAGAGATCACATTAGCGATTTCAGACGTGACCTGCACTGGTTAAAAATGGAAGACCGTGTACAATTCAAGTCCCTGTGTCTAACCCACAAATGCCTTTATGGAAAAGCACCCGCCTACCTTAAGACTAAACTTATACCCTACATCCCGACCAGAACATTAAGATCCGAAGCTAAGGGCTTGATAACAACTACTAAATTCAAAAAAGAACTAGGTCTAGGAAGAGCTTTCCCCACCCGCGCGGCAACCCTCTGGAACAATCTTCCGACATGTCTCAGACTATATCTCCAGACGGAGCCTTTCCTCAGAATTCAGAATGCAGCTGCAGTGTTCTGGTGAATATTTTTTGCTGAACAACACAGAAGGTGGGTCCGTTCTTCTGTAATACTCTACAATTCACTGCTGCCAATTATTAATGCATGATACCCAACAAACGGTCTGCCTATACTTGTTTGATTTTACTCATTACAGTCGTTTTCTCTATACATCTAATGTG
Organism: Ambystoma mexicanum; assembly: GCF_040938575.1. NCBI lineage: Eukaryota > Metazoa > Chordata > Amphibia > Caudata > Ambystomatidae > Ambystoma > Ambystoma mexicanum. Next base: position 1,100,878,166 of record NC_090930.1, on the reverse strand, counting down.
TAAATTGTAATTTTGTTACAATGTTGTTAAAAGTGAAATTATTTGTGGAACTTATAGCGTTTGCATTCATAACTGTAACGTGAAGGTGTCACCTCTCCTATCATGGGGTCACTGGATTATTGTAATGGCATCGGCCTTTCAGATTCAGTGACTGCAGGTTCTGCAGAACTCTGCAGCGCGTTTGGCACTTGAGACCCATCGTCTTACTTCATCACAGGCTATGTTACATCAACTTCACTGGCTTCCGGTAAATTATTGAATTAAGTGCAAAACTCTATGCATTATGCATTGTGCAATCCATGCCATTGACGAAGAATACCTGCAAAACAAGTTGACTCGTTAGCTGCTTGCCAGGTGCATACGCGCGGCCTCAAAAAATATTTTAAGAATATCTCGTTTTCACAAAGTGTGGTTCGGGGGTCACTCTTTCTCAGACCTGGCACCCACTTTATGGCATACCCTGTCTCCCATGCTGCGGGAGATGGCTGATCATTCTCAGTTCCCGGTAGGCTTTGAAGACGTACCTGTTTTAGCTGTTTTAGGGCAGACTTACCGGATTTGCTTGCTTAGCGCCTTGATGCCTTTGGGCTGTATCACTGTCATGAGTTCACCCTCATGGAAGCTTTGGGATAGATGGAGAAGCCGTCATTGAACTGTGCCTCCCGCTCCTTTCAGCACATGCTTAGTGGTCTAGTTGTTTCGCAAACCTACCCGCTCCCGCTTACTAAACCATCCTGGCTCCGCCCACTCTTCACGTTGCAACTTCCTACACCGCTTCGGTTCCAACGCTAGTAAGTTTCTTTCCTGCGTGCTCTCTCTCCCCACCCCGCTTGCTGATGTTGCCATGCCCGCTTTCATCCTGCCATCTCCTTTTACTCGCCTGGCTCTTCCTTTCCTCCTTGCAGCTCGTGTATGTGCAAGATCCGATTGGCGCGGCTGAATTCTATTTGGACTCTTCTTTCATACTCAGCCCTCCGCTGTATTGGATTACCTCTAACAACATCTTCTGGGGTTTTTACGCCTGCTGGCTTTTTTCCCCATAACGGGCTAGTTCCAGAGGCCACGCCATGCTTTCCTTATATGACCACTCTCAGGAAATTGTGGCGACCTCCCGGAACAATCCCTATCTCTTCGAGAAGAAGGGAACTCCCAAGAGACGCCCTACTACACTAGTTCAGGACATTATGGACAATCTACCGCAACCTCTTCCTCAGGTGAGAGTGAAGGGGAATTATTTGTGAAACGTGACAAGAACGCTCTATAAATATCATAAATAATAAATAAATGAAGGCATACATTAATGTGCATAATGATGTCAGGGCCCATTTAATATATGAAATGAAAGAACTGCATGCAGTTCCGTTTTGGGTATCGTGCATTAATAACTGTTAGCAATGGATTACATTTGTTTTGATATAAGTATTAATTGACTCATTATTCACTGCACACAGAGCATTGGCCTCATTTTTGGATATCGGCACTACAATTCCAAAGGGGGGGCTGAGTCTCGGAACACAGCCCAGTACTACATTTCAAGCCTATTGGGTTCAGGTTTTATTAAGCTCTTCCGAGCAGGACTCGACATACAAAGTTGTGGTGTCACTCAGGTGGAAATATTTACCAGCCAAGCCTTTGACATTCTCTCTTGCAGCTCAAGTGAGTTCAGTTCCCAGAATCTCTCGTTGCCGTCCAATGATGCGGCATGCAACAGGGAGGCAATGCAGCTGGAATCTGCACACTCGGAGGCACAGATGATCGTGGCAGAGCCTCATGAGGTGCTTTTCACAGCTACGGGACATTCAGAATTCTTATGGCCACGCACAGATGTCACAGCCTCATTCTGCATACTTTTTGGCTAGCAGGTTCCCGCCCTGTAAAGGGGAAAATACTGGACTACACGCGAAATACATTTTACGACTTTTTAGATATTTTGTTTCACGCTTTTGTGTTGTTTGTCAAAATAATGTTTACACTATGTCACTCGCGCCACCCTTTTGCACTAGCACGTTTGTTATACTGTTGGTATGCAAGCCACTGTTGAATCACGTTACAATATTGTGTTAAAAACTATGCATGTTAATTGAGACTTAATTTCAAATGAATTAAAATGCTTTATTGAATCAAGACAAATAACGTTTCACCTAGCAATCTTAAGTTCCTTGCACAAGATGCTAATACATAACGAACTGACTTGGCATCAAGAAATTACAAAATAGATTTTGAATTAACCACTGGTAGGAATGTCGCCTCTTGTGTATCAGTAAAGGGGAAAACGCATTAGGCTGGTCCTCTTCTGGTGGCTGAAGAAGGCTTGTGTGCACGTACACTGTCAGCTCTTTCCCACCAGGAAGCATTTTGGAAGAATGAAGACTGACAAAATTCCTCACGATTTCTCTTTTGTTTGCTTCGTCTTCCCCTGTGAGTCAGGACTTGTTCCCAGATTTCACTTCCTTCAAGAAAGGAATACTTCAAAGCAAGAACGGGTACGGACATTTGGGTTGAAGTGGAAGCTTGGAATTTCAGGCTTGGGGCTGTACCCAATCCCAGTGTTGCATCCATTCAAGCTTTTTGCAGACACCTCATCGCCCAAGAGGTTGGGGGCTCACCACATTCGTTCCCAACATTTCATTCAGTGCTTTCACCCATATGTGGATTCCAGCAAGGATTCTAGGCATCATTAGACCATCAAGCCAGATCTGTCCTTGGCGAAGAAGTCCTCACTCTTTTAAAGCAGGAAATGCCATAAGCATATATGGGTAGATATGGATTGCACTCACTCTTGCCAGACACAAAATTAGGCTCCTGGGGTAAGCACTGGTCTACCCCACTAGAATGTTTAAGACTGTTTGCCATCCAGCAGTGGAGCCCACAAAGACCACTGAGAAAGAAGACACACAGGAAACAGATCATATTTGGGAGACCCTAACCATGTGATACCAAGGATCCTTCAGGGACACATACACGAGTGAGATGCCTGATGAGGCCTTAATGAGGCCACTAAGGATTAATCAGAGAAAAAGTTGGGTTAGCCAGCTAGGACAATTTCAGAATGTCATGGTCTCGAGCCAGAGGCGGAGTTTAGGACTTAGACCTTGCACACTTGTGTCCTTCCAGCCATAGCAATGCTGATGTGCATAGGCCGAGTCTGAGAGAAAGCACCCAGATTCAGAAATTCCATAGTCCACCCTGAAACTGAGCTAGAATGCCAAGCATTCAGTGGAAATCAGCCCTGAGGAGAGAGCAGCAGTTGGGTGGGAAGCGTAACTACCACGTCCCAGGACTCCCTCTGTAGCAGCCTTACCTTCAGTGCAGCAGCTGCCCGAAGGCCCCATAACTATTATTGAGAGTAATCCAACTATTTTATTACAAGAACAAAGCAAGAGTCAGGTATGGTAGATGGGGTGAGATAACTTTTTTTTTATTAGTTACGGATGCCGGCAAGGATGTGTTTTTGCTTGGAATTTGTTTTTATTATATAAATGTATTAGCCCTCCGAATACGAGATCTTGACTTTGATGCCCCCAAACTAGATCGGAGGAAACTAGGTATCCTACTCTATGCTGAAAATTGAATCATTAAGTAATTGGCTGCTTTGGACTAATTTAGTGCAGAGTATAAATTGGAGGTGAACAGCACAGAAACTGTGCATATTTGATGCCGCAATTCTAGATGCCCAAAGCCTAAATGCAATTTTAGAGTCAATAGTGAACCTATAACCAGGTAGAATCTTTTGAATATCTAGAAATCTGTGTAACCAACAATGGGTCCTGGACATAACAGGTTCAACGCAGTAATTGTATATTAAGACAAAAGGAAGGCGCAACTCGTTTATGCATACAAGTGGTGGTAGTGCTATTTCCCCCACATCAGAGTTCTATAGGGCAACAGCATGAAATGCAGCACTATATATTTTTGAAAATGTCATTGGCTCTCTCAAAACGTGCACACTCTATACCCGTCTTTTTGGGATGGGGCCTTACCGTATGATGATTATTCTTGGCTGTTGAATTTTTGGTTCTGTCTGAATTCAAATGAAGAATTCTAACTGCACACAGAGATATTTTGGTATGTGGCAAAAGATTTATAAGGACTCAAGTGGGCATGGCTTAAATGTATTGAAGCCTTAAAAGTGAATTAATTAATTTTTGATTATCTTTTGGACAAAACCAGTGTGTTTTCCTGTAAGATATCAATTAATTTAAAATATAGTCTATTATTTAAGCTGAAAAGGTCTTGGGAGTATACCAATAATATGAATCTTTTAAACATTATGGACAAGTCTTCATTAATTTATATATGTAAACATGGAGCATTGGCTCCTAGACACCCCCTATGGTCCTTCCTTCGGCCATGGGCTGAAGACAAACACCTTCCCAATGCTCAAGCACCAGTTTGCCAACCAATCAATGGCCGCCCACACTGTAGGAACCACATCGGTCAACCCCAAGATGGCCGCCATGCCAACCGTAAATTCTAAGCAGTTGAAGGAGGAGCTTGCCAGTTCACAAACAAATACGGAGAACAACACTGCCTCCCCGCATTGCAACTTTGTTTCTTTCTAAACACATGTTGCTATATGCTCTTCCCTGTTAGCATTCCTGCCCTTTTCCTCCTGCTGCCTTTATCGGAGCGCTGCTCGTTTTGTTCCTGTCCCTCCCTTTTCTACCACTCCTCTTACCTACTTGCTCGGAACTCCTGTGCTGCATTCTGTCCCTGGAAACTTCTGCCTCCTCACCATCTAGCCTATCCTTAGACTCTGCATCCTGGTTCCCCTGCAAGTAGCCTGAGGACCAACCCTGCTTGCACGACACCAAAGGCAAGAACACCAGCAAACCACAGGCGAGCTCTAAACCTAAGAGATTGCATAGCCTCAAAATTCCAATGTCAGAGATTGCTCAAATAAAGGAACTGGTGGCTGCAGTCCAGAATCTCACATTAGAAGTGCAGAATGTTAAAGCAGAAAATACATACCTATGACAGGCCCTTCAAGCCCATGATTCTTTACCTTCAGGTCTTACAAGGGCAGCGGCCTCAGCGGAGAAATTCTCTGTAAACCTTAATCATTTAAAAGAATTCCTGGATGCTTCTGCAGTACGGTTTTCCTTTAGGGAAGTTTCTTACCACAATGGCAGGGCCAAGATTGGATTCATGGTGACACACATGGTTTCGCTCAATGATCCCATCCTGGACTCTTATGCAGGCTTCATCACTGCATTGAAAAGGCTTTTTGATCGTCTGGATCTGGTATATACAGCTCAAGAAGAGCTTTTGGTATTCCAGCAAGGACAGATGGATGTCCTATTTTACACCGCTAAGTTCAAAGAACTAGCCCTAGAGGCAGATTAGTTGGATCAGGCATGTTTCACCCTGTATCAGAAAGGATTCTCCGAAGATATCAAAGACTAGCTCTCAAGGGTACCTAGACCTCCACACTTGGATCATTTAATCCAGTTGGTTATTCAAATCGACTATAGCCTACAAGAGAGACGTCAAGAACCCAAGAAATATCAGAACCCTCCTTCTCGTACCCATGCACCACCTGCCAACCAAACAGAAATACAAAGAGAGAACACTGAGCCCATGCAACTAGGTGCCGCCACAGGACCTTTATCATCTGAGAAACGTAGAGACGCAGAAAACAAGAGTAATGTATGTACTGCAGTTCAGATACCCATCTACTCTGGATCTGTCCTTTTGCTCCTCGATGGAAGGAAAACTCTACATCCCAATCCGAACTGGGATACAGGGTCGGGAGCAATTGTCTTATCCTACTTGTCATGACAATGGAGTAGTACTAGCTTCATGGATAAGGCATGTGGCAAGCAGATGATTATACCTCTACAAACGAAGCAGGAACACCTACCCGTGGAAGTAGTTGGTGGTCGGCTTCTGGAAAATGGTCCTATTACGGATAACACTGTACCACTGGGAATGTTGACTCATCACCACCAGGAATGGATTCAGTTTGATCTCATTCAGGTGGCTCATTATTCTATTATTCTTGGGATACCTTGCCTCTCCACTCACAACCCCTACATAAACTGTTCCTGGGTTCAGAGCATTGTGCATCCACATGTCTCATGGGCACCCCTGCGCAATCAGTATTACTTACCGCTTCTCGCCCCTTGACTACTCCTGCCCTATCCTTAGCCACGACCTTACCACATAAACACTGGACCTTTGCAGAAGTCTTTGAAAAGGAGAAACACAAATCATTACCCCCTCATTGTGCAGAGGACTGTGCCATTCAATTGATGCCTAATACGACAGCACCATTTAATCGCATGTTCCGGTTGACACCCGCCGAAAAAATAGCATTGAAAGCGTACTTCCAGGAAAATGTGGCTAACGGTCTTATAAGAGAGTCAGTCTCTTCGGCTGGCATCTTTCTTTCTTTTATACCTAAAAAAATGGCCACCGAACTACGACCGTGTCTGGACTACAGAGGCGGTCATGGTGAAAAACTGTTACCCTTTACCTCCCATTCTAGGCATACTGGATGCCCTTCACAAAACCACAGTCTTTACAAAACTTGATCTTCGTGGAGCCTACCACATCATATGGGTCCAGAAAGGCAACAAATGGAAAAAGGCCTTCCGAACACCTTTCGGCCATTATGAGTATAGAGTCATGCCCGTTGGCCTAGCAAACGCATCTTCGGTTTTCCAAAGGTTTATGGACCATATATTTGCAGATATGGTGTTTCACACACTCATAGTATAACTGGATGATATTCTTGCCTTTTCCGCTCATACTGCTGAAGATTCCGATCATGTCCAACAAGTCGTTCGCCGGTGGGGAGATAATCATTTACAAGTCAAGCTAGAAAAGTGCACTTTTGATGCTCTTTCTGTACCATACCTTGGTTTCATTCTATCCAAGCAAGGCATATCTATGGACCCACAAAAAGTTAAAGCCATTTTGCAACGGTGGAGACATTCTTCAGTAAAAGAACTCCATCAGTTTCTGGGCATTGGCAATTTTTATAGGAAGTTCATCCTCAATTTCTCCAACCTTGTATTACCTTCAACCTCTCTGCTCAAGAAGGGAGTTAAGTACTTGTGGGAGCTAGTACAGAGAAAGCCTTTCAGAACTTGAAGTCCGACTGTACGACCTCTCCAATATTGAATATGGCAGACGAACAAAAAACCTTTATTGTCGAATCTGACACTTCGGACAAAGCAGTTGGTGCTGTCCTTAAACAACTCAGGGACAATCTTGAAAAACACCCAATTGCCTTTTATTCCAAAACATTACTGCCATCGGAGGTGCAGTATTCTGTATTGGAAAAAGAGCTGTTAGCCATGAAATAAGTATGTACCGAGTGGGGGCACTATCTCCTAGGATCAGAGCAAGAAACAGAGCTTCGGACTGACCACCGCAATCTGCTTATGTTACAGTCCTTTGAATGCCGTAACAGCCAGTTAGGCCAGATGGGCATATTTCTTTTTACAATTTCAATTTGGGTTAACCTTCATCCCAGGTAAAACAAATGTGGTGGCCGATGCCCTCTCACATTCATTGACTACACCCCTGGTGTGGGAGCTAAAGACAGAACATATGTTTCCACAAATTGCTGTTTTATGTCAAGCAACAACCTTGTTGGATAGATCCAGGAGGTCTCAAAGAACAATATTGATTCTATAATTTTATCCAAGTACCCTCTCTTACACAGACATGGACTACTTTTCAAAGGTAATGGGCTGTTTCTATCCACAGTGGAACTCCTTAAAGAAGCATTGTGTCTGACTCATGATTCAAAGATCTCAGGTCATCGAGGAGAAAGATCCACCCTTCATATATTTCAACAACATTTTTGGTGCCCTTGCATGTGTCAAGATGTCAAAGACTTCTGCCAGACATGTGAAGTTTGTGCATATGCCAAAACGCCCAGATGCAAACCCAGTGAAAAACTGCTACAACCTTTCTTATCTCCTCGGCCATGGCACACGATTGCCCACAGATTTTATTGTGGATCTTCCGCCATCAAAAGGCTGTACAGTCATCATGGTCACCGTAGATGCTCGTACAAAAATGGCACATATCACTCCCTGCCAATCCTTACCAACTACTGCCGCTATGACTTCGCTCTTCTTCTCCACAGTTTTTGAACTACATGGACAACCCACTAATAATATATCAGATCGTGGCAATCAGTAGAAGTCTAGATTCCGGTCTACCTTATACTCCCATTTGGGCATTTCAAGATGCCTCTCTTCTGATTACACCCCCAATCCAATGGTCTCACTGAGAGAACAAACCAGACATTGGAACAATACCTTCACTGTTTTGTCACACCTAAAAATGTTGGTCTATTTAAGGTGTCTAAACGGATGAATCCTGTGGCATTTTGTTTACGGCTACCCCTTTTTGGAACAGGATACATTCTGTCGTTCACTCATCTCTGTTCAAATCCTATAAGAGCTCTCCAGGAAGACGTCAAGTAGGCAAACCATCACATGTTTACATCAACCGGGAACCAGAGTATGAGGTAGGCCATTCCTGTGACTCTCGCTATCATAGGGAGTCTTGCAATACCTCATTGACTGGAAGCGCTGTCGTCTTGTGGATCGCACCTGAGAACCTGCATGCCCCTATTCTGGTGAGATGTTTCCATCGCCTGCACCCCTGAAGACAAGGAGGAACCACACTTGGAACTGGGTATACTGTTACGTCTAGACACCCCGTATGGTCCTTTCTTCGCTAAAGACAAACGCCTTCCCAATGCTCAGCGGCACTTTGCCAACCAATCAATGGCTGCCCACACTGTAGGGACCACATCGGCCAACCCCAAGATAGCTGCCACACCAACCGTAAGTTCTATGCAATGGAAGGAGGAGCTTACCACTTCACAAATAAATACGCAGACCAACGCTGGCTCCTCACGATGCAACTTTGTTTCTTTCTAAACACCATTTGCTATACGCTCTTCCCTGTTAGCATTCCTGCCCTTTTCCGTCTGGTGCCTTTATCCTCTTACCTACTTGCTTGGAACTCCTGTGCAGCATTCTGTCCATGGGAACCTCTGCTTCCTCACCATCTAGTTGTCCTTAGACTCTGCATCCTCGTTCCCCTACGAGTAGCCTCGAGTCCTATGCTACTCCTATTCTTGTCAGTCCAGATCTTCAGCTACACCAACATCCAATCAAGGTTCTTTCCCCATCTGAGGGTTTTTTCTCCTTGGGGAACCAGCCTTCTGGCAGCTAGAGAGGACCGTCCCTACTTGCACGACACCAAAAGCAAGAACACCAGCAAACCACAGGTGAGCTCTAAACCTAAGATTCTCTTGTATTTACTTCATTGAATGCATTCAGAGATGGCGTCCTCAGGACGTACTCAGAGGAAATGTATCTTTTGAGATCATGGAGCACACAGACATTGTGCAGAATCAAAGCAGTGTACAGCGGCACAAAGCGGGATCGAGGAGTAAGGGACTAACATCACAGGTAAGAAATTCACACAGTTATTGTCATGGAACATTGAAAGTTAGCAGCATGGCCACGTTGTAGCATCCTTCAGCAGAGTTAATTGCCAAGAACATGACAGTACATTAAATACACACAAATTAAAGTGATATATTTACAACCTCTCTTTTGGTGCCGCTCATTGTTTATTTGCTCATGCTGTTGGCTTAATTCCTAAGGAATAGATTCTGTTGAAAATGCTGAAGTGGGTGAAACATTAAAGTTTTGGTTGAATTGGCAGATAAGAGTGAATTGAACATTGTAGTTTTTAATAACAGATGCATGACTTTCATAATTTTTTTAAAAAATATTCAGAACAGAATAGCAGTATATATAATTGGTCATTATCTTTGTCATTATTTTTGTTAATAACTGCAGAGATGCATTTAATGAATTTCATTAGAATATCCTGTTTGTCATTATGATTTATTTGCTTTGTTTATAGCCACCTGATGAAGATCCAACTGGATCAAAACATGCACATGTAGTTGCAACTTACTGTTGATTGGTTAACTTTCACATAATGTTGGAAGAAGTTGGCATATGTATTAAGGAGTTGAAATCATTAAATAAATGAATGAAATTAAATTAAACTCTTATGAACAGTAAAGTGGTGGTCACTTATATGTCATAAACCGTCCTCTCTTCTGAAAGGATGACACAATTTCAAATGCAATTTGATTAATCCATGACCATGATCTGGCAAGAGGAGACTGTATCATTGCATTTTAGGAATATTGAGTGAAATTAATATTCTCTCAAATTGGTCACTAGTTCAACAAGTCCTCTAAATATATCTTCCCCATCCTAGTCCTTCCTTCATACTCCATCATCATCACCAACAATTTGAGGGACAAAGCTTGAGATATTGCTATTGTCTTTTAGTTCCTCTAGCAACCTCTCAAATTCTTGTTCCACTTGCACATAGCTTTGAGCACCTGCAGCTAAGCACTTTCACTGTGACCAGCCTCACTACCATTATTGTCTTTTGGGTCCCTGGCAATGACAGACTCTTTATAGATCATTTCTCTCCCTATCGGTTCACCTGGCTTCTATCCTTCAATGCTTGTTTCTCAGTAGGTGATTGTGAAGAAAGACCGGTGGGGGGTGTCTGTACTTCTGCTCTCTATATGGTAGAAGAGAGGCACAGAAGACCCCAGCCAAGATTCTCTATTACGGTAGCAATGGACGAGCAATCAAGGCCTAGCTTCTCAGGAGGTGATGCGGGCTGGTTCTTAAGTACAGTGTAGTCCCCAAGCCCCCACAAAGGAATGTCCACACACTGTATTGGTTAGAACACAGTCTTTATATAATCAATATTCAAGGTCATGTACACTTATCATAATAACTCACTTTGTACTTAGGAAAATCAACAATGGCAAATATATACAATTCTAAAGTGGTACCACCCTTTGTATTAGATCTTATTAAAGTGCATCAACAATACTGTAACAATGTCACACAGATCAATAGAGTGAAACCAGCAATAGAGAGAGGAGAGAAAATAAGATGGTTGAGCAATAGGCAGAATACTGGCCCCTACCACTAGACACAGTTCTGTGTGCAGATCCCCCCACCTGGGCAACCTGTAAAATAAAGATATAGCCCAAGCCCAGTCCCTATATTGTTCTGCAAGTCTTATTCCCTCCTATAATGTTTTTACCCCCCCCAATGTACCTGGTGGAGTCGAGTTCTTCGAAGAGGCGTCGACAGATCCTTCTTGAGCGACCCCCTTTCAAGCGGGAGTCATGGATCGTCGAGAGGCGTCGAGAAGCGTCGAGGAACTCGGTGTTCGGCGACGGGGAATCGACGGCCCTTCTTGAATGCCTTCCCTTTCAAGCGGGAGACACGGGGCGTCGAACATCCTTCGACAAACAGGGTAGAACGGCGTCGATGAGGCGGCAGCTTCGTCCGAGCGGTGCTCGTCGGCGTCGGAGCGTCGGCGTCCTGCAAGGCAGAGGCGTGCGGGGCACCTCGGTGACAATAGTTCTGGACCGCAAAGATTGTGGAGACGGAGGCCCAGCAAGGGCGTTGAGTCGTTCGAGTCTTTGTGGTCTTCGGGTGGCGGGAAACCCACCGGCAGGTTTCTCCTCGGCGCGTTGGTCGTCCTCGACTTTCTCCAGCAGGATAAAGCGGTCGACGGTGCGGACGAGGGAGTCCTTCGATTCGAATGTTCTTAGGCAAAGGAGCGGACGGCTCCTGTCGTCGGCGGCACGGCGTCAAGTGGTTCCTACGGCTGGGCAACACAACTTCGACGGGCCTCCAGCGGTTACACAAACCTGCGAACCCTGGTGGACGGCAATGGACTTCGACGGCGGCGATGTCCGGGTGCTTCACTTCGATCTCCTAGGCAATCCCGTCTCGGGTCGGCAGCCTTTCGAGGGTCTGTCTTCCAGGGCGCTTCGGCGAAGATGGAGCGGTGCTCGATGGTCCCTCGGAGCACGAGAAGAGGGTGCCTCACCAGGTCCTCTCTCGGGTCAGTCTTCGACGATTTCGGCAGCCTTCGGATCGGTCGAAGCAAATGCCACAGCAAGTCTTCTTCTTCCAGCTGGACGTCGAGGATCAGCAGTTCCAGTTACTCTTAGAGTGGAGACTCAGCTCCAGAACGCTTCTAAACGCTTCTGAACGTTCCCTGAACCCTTCTGAACCTTTCTGAACCAATTACCAGTGGTGAGAGGTCCCCAGATATACTATTCTGTCTCTCATCCACACTGCTGGCACACACTCAGCAGCCAATCATACAGAAGGGCATTCATGCAGTCAGTCAGCCAATCAGGCACACAGTGCATTCAGGCCACACTCCTCCCTTTCAGACACTCACAACAAGGAATGTGGATTGGGACAAGTACCCAGCCATTCAACACTACACACTGCATTCAGGCCAGTTTCGGGCAGGGCTGTCTCAGTCTTTGTCTCTCATGCCAGAAACCAGACAACCACAACAAGGAGTGTATATTGGTCACACACTCCATTCACCCAGGTCCCACCCACAGGAGGTACCCACAACATACAGTCACTGGGAAGGCTCCAGTCAGTCTAGCTGGGCCTTCACAACAACACCATATATGGAACTTCCAACCAACAGCCAGTCAGGGGGAAGGGACAGAGTCAGGGCTTCCCAGGACTTTGGGAAACAAGGTAACAGGCAATAGAAAGCAAGAGGCCACAGGGGCCATCTTGTTTCCTATCAGGAATCAATTGATCCCAATGGCAGGGCCTGGGTATCCCAAAATGGAGGACACCCAGAGCACCTGTCAAATTCAGCATGGAGCTGCCACCAGCCCATACCCTGCTCTGTGGGCCACCCACAGGTGCCCAAAAACATACACTAGGGGCACAGGGTTGTACCCCTACCCATGGGTGCCATAAGGGTATCCCATGGGTCTGTTCACCAAACCAAAAGAGAGAGCTGCACTGCCAGGAGTCCCACATGGACTCCTGGGCAGAAAACATGACAGAACACACGATGAAAAGCAGTACAGGACAAGGATTCAGAGGCCCTGTCCCTCTGATGCATTTCCAGCATCACAGTCGCCCCCCCCAGACTGAGGTGGAGGGTGTCTAATCTCCCACGGGATAGACACCCTCATCCAGATGGTCAACATACCTTCTGGAAAGGCCATCTGCATTATCGTGACTCTTCCCTGGTCTGTGCTCTATGGTGAAGTCTAGCCCTTGCAGGCTAATGGACCACCTGAGCAATTTCGGATTCTCACCCTTCATTTGCATAAGCCACTTCAGGGGCTTATGATCTGTTTGGACCTTGAAGGTAGACCCCGTAAGGTAGGGCCTAAAACGCCTAAGGCTCCAAACTATGCTAAAACACTCCTTTTCAACAGTAGCCCACCTAAGTTCTCTACCCTTGAGTTGTCTACTGATGAATATGATAGGATGTTCTCTCCCTTTGTCATCTAACTGGGACAAGACAGCTCCAATTCCGGTGTCGCAGGCATCCGTCTGGACGATAAAGGGTCGGCTGTAGTCAGGCGCACACAACACAGGTGCCCTAAACAGACTTTCTTTCAAGCCATCAAAGGCCCTCCGACAGTCTTCGGTCCAATTAACCTTCCTAGGCTGTTTGGGTGAAGTTAGAGCTGTCAGGGGTGCAGCTATGGTTCCATAGTCTGCCATGAAATTGCGATAGTACCCAGTGAGGCCCAAAAAGGCTCTCACCTGGGTTTGAGTAGTGGGAGTCTCCCAGTTCTGTACATCCTGTACTTTACTGGAGAGAGGTTGGATTTGACCCCCTCCTACCTCATGACCAAGATAGGTAACTTTCCCCTGAGCTATCTGGCACTTGGTGGCCTTGATAGTGAGGTTAGCCCTTTTCAAGGCCTGCAACACCTTATCCAGATGTATCAAATGCTCTTCCCAGGTGGAACTGTAGACGGCAATGTCGTCTAAGTAAGCCACACAAAAGGCTTCCAGCCCACTGAGCGCATGGTTGACCAACCTCTGGAAGGTGGCAGGGGCATTCTTCAACCCAAAAGGCATGACCCTAAACTGGTAGAGTCCCTCAGGTGTTGAGAAGGCTGTCTTTTCCTTGGCATGGTCCGTCAGAGCTATTTGCCAATAGCCTGAGGTAAGGTCAAAGGTGCTCACAAATTTGGCAGCACCTATGGTGTCCACGAGCTCATCAGCCCTGGGCAATGGGTGCGCGTCAGTTTTGGTGACGGCATTGACTCCTCGGTAGTCCACACAGAACCTCCAATCCTTGGTACCCGCCTGGGAACTTGCCTTGGGGACAAGGACCACTGGACTGGACCAGGGACTGGTTGAGGGTTCAATAACACCCAGATCCAACATCTTGGCGACCTCAGCCTGGATGTGGTTCTTGACGGTATCTGACATACGGTAGCACCTGCTTTTGACAGGCACACTGTCACCAGTGTCAATTTCATGCCTACACCACGGTGTAAGGCCTGGCGTCAGTGAAAACAGAGAGGCATACTGTTGGAGTAAAGCCCTGCAGGCCCTCTGTTGCTCTGTTGTCAAATCCGGAGAGAGATGTACTCCCTCCACTGAGCCATCCTGAGGGTTGCTATGGAGCAAATCAGGAAGGGGCTCACTCTCATCATCTTCTTGCCCTGAAGCTAGCAAGAGACATGAGACTTCTGCTCGCCGGTGGAAAGGCTTGAGCCTGTTGACATGGAATATCTGAGGGGCTACCCCAGAGGCTCCCATGTCAACCAGATAATTGACTTCGCCCATCTTGGAGATGATCCTGAAGGGTCCAGTCCACTTGTCTGCCAGAGCTCTAGGCTTGGTAGGCTCCATCACAAGGATTTCCTGTCCCGGAGTCCAATCCACTTGCGAGGCTTTAAGGTCATGCCAGTACTTATTCAATTCCTGGCTGGCCTTGAGGTTTGCTGTTGCCTGACCCATCATCTGTGTCATCCTCTGTCTGAGGCCTAACACATGGTCCCCCACTTGCTTGGCGGGACCTGGAGGGGTGGCTTCCAAGCCTTCTCTGATCAAGGCGAGGGGCCCCCTCACGGGATGTCCAAAGAGTAACTCAAAGGGGCTGAAACCAACCCCCTCTTGAGGTACCTCTCTGTAAGCAAACAGCAGGCATGGCAGGAGGAGATCCCATTTCCTCCTTAGGGGTTCTTCCAAAGCCCCTAGCATGCCCTTGAGAGTTTTATTAAATCTCTCAACCAGACCATTTGTCTGGGGGTGGTAAGAGGTGGAGAACTTGTAGGTTACCCCGCACTCTTTCCACATGGTTTTCATGTAACTAGACATGAAGTTGGATCCTCTGTCAGAGACAACCTCCTTGGGGAATCCAACACGGGTGAAAATGCCCAGGAGAGCCCTGGCAACCACCTTGGCAGTAACAGTCCGAAGGGGTATTGCCTCAGGGTACCTGGTGGCATGATCTACCAAGACCAGGATGAACCGATGTCCACCTGAAGTGGGAGGGTCAAGGGGACCGACAATGTCGATGCCCACCCTCTCAAATGGTGTGCCAACCACTGGCAATGGCTGCAGTGGGGCAATGACACTACCTCCAGTCTTGCCAGACAACTGACAAGTTGGGCAGGTCCTGCAGTGGGACTCCACCTCTACTCCCATCCGTGGCCAGTAGAAATGGGCAGAGAGCCTCTGCTTAGTCTTCTTGGTCCCAAGATGACCAGCCAAGGGCACCTCATGCGCCAACTGCAGTAGGAAGGGCCTGTAAACCTGGGGTACCACCAACCTCTTGAGGGCACCAGGTTCAGGCTTAGTGGGCTCACTAACAAGGAGCTCACCCTCCCAATAAATCCGGAATGTCCTAGGCACTTCTCCTTGTGCCTGGGACGGGGCCTGTTTCCTCAGTCCCTCGAGAGAGTGGCACTCTCTCTGTCCCTTACAGAAGTCTGCCCGGGAGGGTCCCCCTTCAGCTAACAAGCATTGAAGGTCGGGATGATCCTCCGGGTTGAGAACCTCTCCCACAGGAGAGTCTTCTGTCTCTTCTCCCACAGGAGTTGAGTTTGGGTTTTCCACTGGACCCAGCCCGTCCGGAGCATGAATCTCAATGGGTGCTGTCGGAACAGCAGGAAGAGAAGGTGTTCCCTCCACAGAGGCGGCCTTCTTGGTCTTCCTTCTTCTTGCCTTAGGCCTCGCCTTTGGCTCGGGTACCTGCCTCACAGCCAGACCCGGTGTCACCTGTGACCTAGTGACTGCAGCAGCAGTCATGGGAAGACCATCCGAGATCAACCCCAACTCTACTAGATCATTTCCTAACAGAATGTTAGCAGGGACATTGTCCTGAACCAGGACAGGAAGCTTTGCTGTCTTGTCTCCAATCATGAGTGTGACTAAGGCTACAGGCGATAATTTGGGAGGCCCACCAGCTAACCTGGTGGTTTGCAGAGGAGCACCTACATAGTCCTCTGGCTTGAGCAGGGTCCTGTCCACCACTGTCATGCTTGCCCCAGTGTCTCTCAAACCAGTAGAAGGCTGGCCATTCAAGAGGACACTTCTCAAAAACCTACGGGTGTTCTGTGGGATAGTCGCCAGTACTTCTGCATACTGGTCCCAGGCCCCAAGGGACACTAAGGAAATCTCTACCGGAGCACCAAATGTGATCCCGGTAGAGGAGGGGAGGACAGTGGCCTCCACCTCAGACACGGGGTAAGGGTAGGTCAGGCTGACAGCCTGTACTCCAAGTGCCTTACCTTTACACTTGGAGTCACCCCTTTTGTGATCCAGAGCCCCACAGTCCCAACAAGCGCCAGGAGTGCGGGGTACGGTACTGGAACCACTGGGAGCCTGCTTTGCAGCAGGTGGACCACTACTCTTATTCCCACCCACAGATGACTTATCCCCACTAGATTTTTGGGTCTTGGGAGAGGAATGTTTAGGTTTACCCGGCTGTGACTGCTTGTGGGACTCCTCAGCTTTCTGAGAGGCCCCCTTTTCTTTGTCCTTGTCCTTCCCACTGGAGTCCTTAGGGGACACCCGGTGGGAGACCCACTTGTCAGCCAACCTAGCCAGCTTAAAGGGGTCCAAAATGTTCTGGTCAGCCACATACTGACACAGCTCTGGTGAACAGGCTTCAGAAAAATGCTCAAAAAACAAGAGGTGGGACAATTCAACAAAAGTCTTAACCTTGTATCCATCGATCCACCCCATCATGTTCATGTGCGCAGCACTCACCCAGTCAACCCAAGACACATTCTCTCTTTTCTTAAAATCCCTGAACCTTCTAAGGAATTGGGTAGGTGTCTTGCCAAACTTGGCAATCAAAGCAGACTTCATACACTCATACTGACCCCTTTCTTCCACACTCAGCTTCAGAATACAGTCATATCCAGTTTGAGGCACTCTGCTTAACAAACACTTAGCCCAATCTCTTTTATCAACATCATGAATCGCACAAGCCATTTCAAACGCTTCAATCCATTGGAGGATATCTGAACCCTCCACAAATACACCAACCAAATCTTTCATAAACTTGGTGGCTGGGGACCTGACACTCTCACTGTTTCTAACTGAAGTCTCCACTCTAGCTCTCTCTAGCTGGATTCGCTGACATTCAGTGTCCTGGCTCTTGAGTTCAAGGTCCTTATTTCTGAGCTCCACTTGTTGAGCCAACTCCTCTTTCTTAAGTTCAGCATCTATTTCCAACTTGCGGTATTCAAAGGCCAATTTCATCCTTAATAACTCAAGCTCCAAGGAATTGCTGGGGTTTGGAACAGAGGCAGCAGGAATGGCGGCATTCCCAGAAACAGATTCAGCAGAAACCCCAGGGGCAGAGTCCTCATTGGTGTCATTCCCCCCCTCATCAAGAGTTTCACCATCAGTCTGGTAGTCCACCAGGGCAGCTATCAGCTCAGCCCTAGACTTATCCACAAAGTCTAACTCCCTGGCTTCACAAGCACTCTGGAGAGCCTCCAAGCTCATCCGAGTCAATTTGCCATTTGCAATAGACTCCATTGTTTGTAATGCAGTTATCTTGTACACAACTAAACCTTGATTTAATAAAGTGCGGACACCTTTTGTAAGTGGCACGGTTATACACTGATTCTTAAAACCATAAGCATCCCACCGCTGCCACCAGTGTGAAGAAAGACCGGTGGGGGGTGTCTGTACTTCTGCTCTCTATATGGTAGAAGAGAGGCACAGAAGACCCCAGCCAAGATTCTCTATTACGGTAGCAATGGACGAGCAATCAAGGCCTAGCTTCTCAGGAGGTGATGCGGGCTGGTTCTTAAGTACAGTGTAGTCCCCAAGCCCCCACAAAGGAATGTCCACACACTGTATTGGTTAGAACACAGTCTTTATATAATCAATATTCAAGGTCATGTACACTTATCATAATAACTCACTTTGTACTTAGGAAAATCAACAATGGCAAATATATACAATTCTAAAGTGGTACCACCCTTTGTATTAGATCTTATTAAAGTGCATCAACAATACTGTAACAATGTCACACAGATCAATAGAGTGAAACCAGCAATAGAGAGAGGAGAGAAAATAAGATGGTTGAGCAATAGGCAGAATACTGGCCCCTACCACTAGACACAGTTCTGTGTGGAGATCCCCCCACCTGGGCAACCTGTAAAATAAAGATATAGCACAAGCCCAGTCCATATATTGTTCTGCAAGTCTTATTCCCTCCTATAATGTTTTTACCCCCCCCAATGTACCTGGTGGAGTCGAGTTCTTCGAAGAGGCGTCGACAGATCCTTCTTGAGCGACCCCCTTTCAAGCGGGAGTCACGGATCGTCGAGAGGCATCGAGAAGCATCGAGGAACTCGGTGTTCGTCGACAGGGAATCGACGGCCCTTCTTGAATGCCTTCCCTTTCAAGCGGGAGACACAGGGCGTCGAACGTCCGTCGACAAACAGGGTAGAACGGCGTCGATGAGGCGGCAGCTTCGTCCGAGCGGTGCTCGTCGGCGTCGGAGCGTCGGCGTCCTGCAAGGCAGAGGCGTGCGGGGCACCTCGGTGACAATAGTTCTGGACCGCAAAGATTGTGGAGACGGAGGCCCAGCAAGGGCGTCGAGTCGTTCGAGTCTTTGTGGTCTTCGGGTGGCGGGAAACCCACCGGCAGGTTTCTCCTGGGCGCGTTGGCCCTCCTCGACTTTCTCCAGCAGGATAAAGCGGTTGACGGTGCGGACGAGGGAGTCCTTCGATTCGAATGTTCTTAGGCAAAGGAGCGGACGGCTCCGGTCGTCGGCGGCACGGCGTCAAGTGGTTCCCACGGCTGGGCAACACAACTTCGACGGGCCTCCAGCGGTTACACAAACCTGCGAACCCTGGTCGACGGCAATGGACTTCGACGGCGGCGATGTCCGGGTGCTTCACTTCGATCTCCTCGGCGGTCCCGTCTCGGGTCGGCAGCCTTTCGAAGGTCTGTCTTCCAGGGCGCTTCGGCGAAGATGGAGTGGTGCTCGATGGTCCCTCAGAGCACGGGAAGAGGGCGCCTTACCAGGTCCTCTCTCGGGTCAGTCTTCGACGATTTCGGCAGCCTTCGGATCGGTCGAAGCAAATGCCACAGCAAGTCTTCTTCTTCCAGCTGGAAGTCGAGGATCAGCAGTTCCAGTTACTCTTAGAGTGGAGACTCAGCTCCAGAACGCTTCTGAACGCTTCTGAACGTTCCCTGAACCCTTCTGAACCTTTCTGAACCAATTACCAGTGGTGAGAGGTCCCCAGATATACTATTCTGTCTCTCATCCACACTGCTGGCACACACTCAGCAGCCAATCATACAGAAGGGCATTCATGCAGTCAGTCAGCCAATCAGGCACACAGTGCATTCAGGCCACACTCCTCCCTTTCAGACACTCACAACAAGGAATGTGGATTGGGACAAGTACCCAGCCATTCAACACTACACACTGCATTCAGGCCAGTTTCGGGCAGGGCTGTCTCAGTCTTTGTCTCTCATGCCAGAAACCAGACAACCACAACAAGGAGTGTATATTGGTCACACACTCCATTCACCCAGGTCCCACCCACAGGAGGTACCCACAACATACAGTCACTGGGAAGGCTCCAGTCAGTCTAGCTGGGCCTTCACAACAACACCATATATGGAACTTCCACCCAACAGCCAGTCAGGGGGAAGGGACAGAGTCAGGGCTTCCCAGGACTTTGGGAAACAAGGTAACAGGCAATAGAAAGCAAGAGGCCACAGGGGCCATCTTGTTTCCTATCAGGAATCAACTGATCCCAATGGCAGGGCCTGGGTATCCCAAAATGGAGGACACCCAGAGCACCTGTAAAATTCAGCATGGAGCTGCCACCAGCCCATACCCTGCTCTGCGGGCCACCCACAGGTGCCCAAAAACATACACTAGGGGCACAGGGTTGTACCCCTACCCATGGGTGCCATAAGGGTATCCCATGGGTCTGTTCACCAAACCAAAAGAGAGAGCTGCACTGCCAGGAGTCCCACATGGACTCCTGGGCAGAAAACATGACAGAACACACGATAAAAAACAGTAAAGGACAAGGATTCAGAGGCCCTGTCCCTCTGATGCATTTCCAGCATCACAGTGATTTCAACCTGTTCATCAATGACATCAAATTTACTGGTGCTAAAGATTTCCTGGATATGTGGTACTCCTTTGACTTCAACATTCCCAATTCTTCTCAAACCCACAACAAAGGTAATTTCTTTTATATAATATTCAGTCATGATATCCATCTCTCCAACCTCTTCATCTTCTCCCTTATCGAGACCAATTACCTTTTCCTGTTTTTGATAGCATCTGGCACAAAAGTAACATCTCAAAGGATAATTTCCTGCATTACCTTCATCTTTAAAGGAAAATTATTCTCTGTGTCACACAGGAGTGCCTTTAAAACTGAATTCTTGTCTCTGGCTAAGGGCACTACAGCTAAACACCTTTCTATCTAAACTAAAATCAAGTTGCATAACCATAATTAAACCTATAGCTTGTACAAAATGTGTCAAGCATTGAGAATCTGATTCAAGCTAGTACCTGGCTAGCTATATTCAAGCAAGCTCAATCAAGAATTAGACTCAAATACCACTTAATTAAACTGAATACCAAGTGATGTAAAGATGCCCGTCACCAATTTCAGAATTCAACATGGTGCAGAAATCCTATTTCAAAGCCTTCTTAAGTGCCAAAAATCCTATTTCTCACTCTAAATATTTGACACCAATAAAAACTGTTCAGCATTATCATAGACAAATTCGCCTCACCTTATTGGCCTAAAACATCTATTCCACACACTCAGAAGATGTGCCACCATTGCCACTCTTTCTTCAGCACCAAAGTTGCCAGCAGCATCAACAAAGTCTCAACTTCAGCTGTAATTGACCTCATCACAGACTTCCCTTGCTCCCAACTCTAAACCTGTCTTCAACTTTTAGAGTCTATCTTAATGAAATCCTGCCTTATAAAAAAAAAAGTCACAAGCAAGCTTATGAATCTAACAACATCTACCTTGCAGGGTTCGCCGCAGACTGCACAGATATCCTAGCAGACCCGGTGGCAGAGTTCATCAACCTATTATTACTTCAGGGCTATATAACAAGCTGCTCTAAATAGCTTTCACACTACCCATCTTCACAGAAAGCCTTGAACCACTTTTTCTCCCCGACTATTGTTTCATAGCTGGCCTTCCTTGGATTGCCAAACGTATTTGCACAAGCTGCTAACAAACAACTTCACCTGCTTGACCACTTTAAATCAGACCTCCGATTAAAACATGCCACTGATCCACATCTGGAATGACATACATCCTGCTGTGGATAATGGCTCTCAGATAATCCTGACTTGCTGACTTCAACATGTTTGTCCATTTTCACAAGCTGAAAAGTTGAAGCGAGTTGTGTGTGTGTCCAGCCAGACCTTGAGATGGTTTCATGACTTCTTATCTTATATTATCTTAACTATACTTACTATATAAGTGCGGCGTTCGCCCAAAGGCATCATGGCGCTACAACTGTAGAGGTGGAGGCCGACCGGGGGCCTCAAGAATATTTCAAATAGAAAAGTCTTGAGAGCCTGCCAAAGAAGGAGGTGGGCCTCAAGGTTACGCAAACAAAAGGAAGAGAATTCCACACTACAGCCACAGGCATAGCGATCGCACCTCTGCCTAGGGGGCAGAACAGTTTTCAAAGATTGGGAACAAAGAGACCTACCGGATTTATAAGGGCAAAACCTCATATGAAGATATTCAGCTCCAGTTTTGTAGAAGGCTTTTATCAGGACTATTAGACTGATCAATAGGATTGGCTAATGGGTCAGCAATATCTTCCTCTTCACTTAAATAACAGAGATCTCCCGATTTCCCCTCCTCCTCCTCCTCACCTGATGTGGTTGAATAGTCCAACTTCTTCCTTCGGGTGTGTCGAGCGTTGGGCTTCTTTTTCTTGAGCAGATAGGGTCTACCTCGAACAGAAGCCACTGTGACTCTAGGTCTAGAAATCCACAGTGGCTCCCCTCCGTGACAGCCAGTAATGTTGCAAGGGGAAAAAGCCTTTTGGGCACAAAAAATCCCTCGGTTCGTTGGAGAAAACTGAAAATAGCCGGAATAGCTGTTGATGAATTGGCTGGGATGGCAGGAGTAGACACGGCTGAAGATGCTGAACTGGCGACTGAAAGTATCAGATGCAGGATGGAAGGTCCTCAGGATGAAGCACTGAAAACGTCTCTCCTTGAGGAAGTCTGGCTGAAGACACCATGTAAGTAGTCCAAAAAACAAGGGCAGGTGATAAATCCAAGAGGAATGGTAACGGGAGATGAGAAAGAAAAAGAATGCACAGGCAAAGCGAGAGAAGGCTGATGCGAAGGTTGGAAGGGGGTGAAGCCAGGAAGCAGAGGGAGAGAGAGCGAGCTGGGAATAAGCGGGTGGAAAAAACACCGCCGGGAGGAATACAAAACGGAGAAGACGCAACAAAGAAAAATCACAGTTGCAACGCGCCGAGCTGCCGAGTGCCGAATGGTAAATACACTCGGCGGTGGCCATGTTGGAAGAAAAACTAGACCATCAACCACGTTGACAAGGAAACGTGGTGGCACAGTCTAATGGCGTCCTTGTTTCCACCTCCTTCACACACGCCAGTCGCCCGCGGTTGTGACAGTATGCCCTCTCCGAATGCCTTTTCCTCCCGGCTTTCCTGGATGAAGTCTGTGGAACTTGAGTAATAAACAGGGTGCACGAACGTGAGTATGAGGTTCCCAAGTATCCTCTGATGAAGGGTATCCTTTCCAGTGAATGAGATACTCAAGGCAGCCTCTGTGGTACTGGGAGTCTCGGATTTGGGAGACTTTGTATTCATCAGAGGCCATAGAGGGCAAGATCCATAGTTTGGGAGTAACTTGCTTCCGGGTATCTGGTACGAAAGGGCGTAGGAGTGAGGAATGAAATACCGGATGAACCCGCCTAAGAGTCTTTGGCATTTTTAGACGATAGGCAACGGGATAGATCCTTGACAGTATTTCAAAAGGTCCAATGTACCGGGGAGATAGTTTGGATGGATGGACCCAACGAGGCAAAAACTTTGTGGACAGCATGACCTTAGTGCCCTTATCCCAAGCAGGTACTTGTTTCCGATGTTTATCTGATTTCTCCTTGTAGCGTCTGTTAGCCTCTTGTGGACTCTGTCTGGCAGTGCCATCAGCTTTCTTGAGCTGCTCGAGTGTAATCTATAATGACGGGATGTTTGTTTCTCCCCAAAAGGTAGGTACGATGGATTGAAGATGGAACCCGTGGGTACAATAATGTCATGCTGAGAACCTGGTGTCTGCAGAAGCTGCTGAACCCCCGACAATCCACCCAAAATGTGGCACTCTGAGCTGACATATATATAACTGCTCAGTTTACCTCACATTCAGGGGAAAGGGGGAAGGGACAAAGAAACAAACACCAGGCTGGAAGCTATCAACTCGCTGGTTCTTCACCTGTAGTTAAAACATAAACATGCAATACACCTCATTACTCATGGGTTACTATACTAACCTTAAACTCTATATCCTTTACCAAAATAGTTTAAAAACCATACCAGGTACTTCTCTTCAGTATGCCCAGAGAAGTGATAAGCAGACAAGACTTCCTTACTTGTGGACCAGAATCTTATAGATCATTCAGCCTTCTCAGTAGGTCCATGAATGTAATTTTTAACTTTGTAGTTCGTCTGCTGAACCCTAAAATTCTTGAACAAGGTCTAAAGTTCTTCAAATAAGTTTAAGGAAGTTCTTTTAAGTTCTTGTATTTGTTTTTATATTTTCTTTGTAGAGTGTCTTTTACTCAGGAACAAATTTTAAACTTGTGATGAAATCTTCACGTGGAAAGCCAGCACACGTGCTAAAATCCATACCGCGGGTAAAACGCAAACGCGCTGAAAATCCAAACCGCGGGAATAAACACACGCGCTTTACTCCAAGTCGCGGGAAAGACGCACACGCGCTGAAAATCCAAACCGCGGAAAAAAACACACGCGCTTTTCTCCAAGTCGCGTGAAATTCGCACACGCGTTGACAATCCAAATCGCGGGAAAAAACACACGCGCTTTTCTCCAAGTCGTGGGAAATACGCACACGCGCTGACAATCCAATTTGCGGGTAAAACGCACTCGCGCTAAAGTCCAAGACGCGATAAAAAATTACACGCGCTAAAGTCCAACCCACGAATAAATACGCATACGCGCAAAAAACCAAATCGTGGGAAAAAGCACACGCGCTTTTATTTTATCACGTAGAAAAAACCCTTGCGTAAATGAACAGTAAACGCGAGTCCAAAGTTCACGCTCGCGCTTCACTCTCACGCGCAGAGACACACGTGCGGGCTCAAAGTAACGGGAAAAAACTCACGCGCTAGTTTGAATTGACACGTAGCGATAAAAAACAAACGTACGCTCTTCAATCTTTTTAGATACAGATTTGCGATTTCAATCCCTTAAAATAAATATAACCTTTTTACAAAGTTCAACAAAAATGGAAAGTCACTTATCTTGTGATTGAGACTTGAAAACTTCTTTTCTCAGAAAATTGGAAGTTTCTGACTCCTGTCCTGTGTCTCCACCAAACTCCATACACGACTCCTGTTATACTTTCAGATTTTCCGCTCAACTGCTAGAAACTTGTCACCCTTGACCAAGTTAAGCAGGAGCTGCAAGGCACACGACCTCTCAGCTGGGCAAGGACGATGAAAGGCAGTTTAGAATGTTCATTGTCCTCCCTATAAACAATCTCCAGCCAATTAGAATTTAGACTAAGAACCTCCATCTTGGCTTGGGGCATTTTCCATAGACTGCAATGAAGGTTAAGGGCAAAATTGGCTGTTTAAAAATATAACCCATAATAACTTCCTAAAACCTTTCTATACTAAATATGTGTCTCCCCTGACCCAATGTAAATGAGTATATGATACTGTATGTAAAGAATATGTCACTCCAACCTGACAGTACCTGACAGTACCCCCCCTCCTAACGCCCAGTCCCAGGGCCACTTTTCAATGGAAATTTTTTATGGAATCTTTCAACCAAACGAGGAGCATGCACATCACTTGCTTTCACCCAAGTGCGCTCTTCAGGACCAAAACCCTCCCAATCAATGAGATACTGTAGCTTTCCTCTTACTCTTCTAGAGTCCAGAATTCTCTTAACCAGAAATTCTTCGGAAGCATCTTCCTCAATCACAACTGTCGAAGGAGTAGGTGTTAATCTAATTCCTTTAACCACAGGTTTTAATAAACTAACATGGAAAGTTGGATGAGTTTTCATATGACTGGGTAATTTAAGACGAACAGCCACAGGATTAATCACCTTTTCAACAACAAACGGTCCTACGAAACTAGGACAAAACTTATTTCTTCCTTTAATTCTCAAAAACTTGGTTGATAACCACACCAAATCTCCCTCACTATATTGAGGACTAATCTTTCTTCTACGGTCAGCAAACCCTTTGTATTTTTGTTTACTCTCCACCAACATCCCTTTTGCCTTTTCCAAATTCCTTTTCATGACTTCTAGTCTCCTTTCGACTTCTGGGTTTCCTGAATCATTATTAATCTCAATACTAAGAAAACGAGGATGAAAACCTCGTCCCAAATAAAACGGAGACATAGAGGTGGCATCCTTACTACAGTTGTTATATGCGAATTCTGCAACCCACAACAAATCTACCCACTCTTCACCTGTCTGCAGATAACACCTCAAATATTTTTCCAACTCCTGATTTATCCTTTCTACCTGCCCATTGGTTTCGGGATGGTAACCTGATGATAAACATACCTCAACTCCCAATCTCTTACAAAAAGCTCTCCAAAACTTAGAAATAAATTGAGACCCTCTATCTGAGATGACCTGACTGGGAATTCCATGTAATCTTACCACTTCTTTCAAGAAACTGTGAGCTAAACTATCAGCGGTAACCTCTCCCTTCATTGGAATGAAATGTGCTTCTTTAGTGAGTAAATCAACTACAACCAATACCGAAGTACACCCTTTATCTTGTGGAAGATCCGTGATGAAATCTAAAGACACTGAGTACCAAGGCTGCGGTGGAACTGGTAACGGCTCCAAGAACCCAGAAGGCTTTCCGATGAGATTCTTAGATCTAGCACAAACTTCACAGGTCTTAACAAAATTAAGGGTATCTTGTCGAATTTTTTCCCACCAAAAATTTCTCTGATCAACTCCTTCCGATACCCTGGATGTCCTGCCAAGACTGATTCGTGACACTCCTTCAACATTTTTTCTCTAAGTTCAATTGATGGTAAATAGAGTCTGTCATCTAAATAAGGTAAACCATCTTTAATTTTGCGAGCTGGATCCAAACGAACCCAATCTTCAAGTTGTGTCTCAGAAATGGATTCCCGTACTTTCTTGAAGATTTCGTTCTCCTTTTCAATCCCAGCAAGAACAAAACATTCTGGAGCGATCAATGGAAGAGGCTCACAGACCGACTTAACCTCACTTTCTGGAAACTGCCGTGACAGAGCATCTGCCTTTTTACTTTGATTACCTGGCTTAAAAGTTACTATAAAGTCATAATCCGCAGGTGAAAATCTCTTAGAAAAGTAGGCCACTGGATGCAATTGTCTTGTAACATTATGCCTCTGAGACAACACTGCTCCCATTGCCACATTGGAAGCATCAGCCTCTACAAAAAATGGTTTGGAAGTATCAGGGTGAATCAAGATAGGAGAGGTAATGAATTTCTCCTTCAAAATTTGAAAAGCCTCATCAGCCTTAGCTTCCCAAACAAATGGAACTCCTTTTCTTAAAAGTCGAGTAATTGGAGCTACTAAACTGGAGAAGCCTTCAATGAATCTTCGGTAAAAATTGGCAAATCCCAAAAAGCTCTGGATCTCCTTCACCTTAGTTGGAGTAGGCCAATCACGAACCGCTTCCACCTTTTTTGGATTCATTTCCAGGCCACAAGGAGTGATCACAAATCCTAAAAATTCTACCGAATCCGTATGGAACTGACTCTTCTCCAATTTAGCGTAAAGATTATTCTCTCTCAATTTCCTTAAGACCTGTTGAACGTGAATTTTGTGTTTCTCCAAATTCTGGGAAAAAATCAAAATGTCGTCAATATAGACGATAACAAAAACATCAAGAAATTCCCGAAGAACCTCATTGATAAAAAATTGAAAAGCCGCTGGGGCATTGCAAAGACCGAAAGGCATCACTTGGTACTCGTACTGGCCAAATCTGGTTTTAAATGCCGTCTTCCACTCATCCCCCTCTTGGACCCTTACAAGATGATAAACTCCACGTAGATCCAACTTAGAAAATATGGTAGCACCTTGGATTTGATTTAACATTTCTGAAATGAGAGGGAGAGGATACCGATTTTTCACTGTCATTCTATTTACCGCCCTGTAATCTATACAAGTTCTGAGAGAACCATCAGCTTTAGGCACAAAGAACAATGGTGAGGCTGCCGGCGATTGAGAGTGCCGAATAATTCCCTTAGCCAAATTTTCCTTTAAATATTCTTTCAAATAATCATTCTCTTTTTCAGTCAAGGCATAAACCCTACTGCTTGGTAAAATAGCTCCAGGCTCCAACTCTATCTTGCAGTCAAAAGGTCTATGAGGAGGCAACTCTCCAGCTTCCTTTTCATTAAAAACATCCCAAAAATCCTGATAACAAGTTGGAAGTTCACCCACAACTGCTCCAATGTCAAAACCTATTGCCCCTCTTTCTGCAAGCGAGAATGAAACGGAATTCACAACTTTTTCTTTCTCTTCAAAAGATCTTTCTGAAAGACAATGTTCCTGACAAAAGGTTGATTCTAAGGATACAATTCTTGCACTCCAATCAATTCTGGGATTATGAAGTGTAAGCCAGGGCATATCCAAAATAATTTTCAAGATTGGCGCGTCAATTAACTCAAAAGAGATATTTTCTTTATGACCTCCAGTCATCTCCATCTCAAGTAACTCTGTATTATGAGTGATTGGACCTGAAGAAAGAGATGTCCCATCAACTGCCCTGGCCTGCTCCATTTCTTTCTTAGCAACTATAGGAACACCTAGAGTTTTTGCCAATCCTCTATCCATAAAATTACCCGTAGCTCCTGAATCAATAATAATTGGCCCAGAACCTAAAAGTACCTTTTCGAACATCAAGGATACGTTCACAGTTATGTGAGGAACCGCTGTCTGTATTGTGTTAGCCACTTGGTGTACTCTGCCTGAAGATTTGGAGATCTTCTTGGGGGTAAAAGGACAGGTTTCAAGAAAATGACAACTCCTACCACAGTATAAGCACAAATTATTCTCCCTTCTTCTTGCCTTCTCTTCCTTGGACAACGGACCTCTCACCCGGCTCTGCTGGTCAATTATCTTTGACTTCACTTCTCTGTTCACCACCTCAACTTTAGGCCTCTCCATTCTTCCTGGAAACCTAACCTCTCCCTGAGTACGTCTACGCTCTAAACGTCTTTCTATTAAACGAAAATCCAACTGAACTACCAAATCAATTAAGGCATCTAAAGTATTTGGTCGCTCCAAAACTCCAGCCAGAGCATCTTTTAACTCATCCTTTAAGCCCCTATAAAATAAGGAAGCCCTCTTCTCCTCTGGCCATTTACTTTCTAAAATTAAAGTTCTAAATTGAGTGATATAAGAAATCAACTCCTTTCCTCCCTGGCGCAGTTCCAGTAATTCTCCATCAACCTCTAAAGATAACTGTCTCTTATCAAACATTTTCTTAAATTCGGTCTGGAAAAGGGAATAATTATTCAAAGCCAAATTCTTTTGACTCACCAAAAGACTTCCCCACGCAGAAGCTTCTCCAGATAAATATGATAAGATGAATGTTACCTTTGAAGCATCTGTGGAAAACAACTCTGGACGACTTAAAAAATGTAATTCACACTGAGTCTGAAAAATTTTAAACTTTCTAGAATCTCCTAAGAAATGTTCGGGAGCGGCTAAAGGAACAGGCATAACTAAAGTTCCTAAACCTCCCTCTGCCCCTCTGGGAAGCCTAGGTTCTTATTCTTCTCCTACTCTCACCAACTCAGGTGGGTTTCCTGCACCTTACGAAACTTCAACTTCTCTTTCTTGTATTTGAGTTACCTTTAAATTTAACTCATCCATTCTTTGACAAAGACTTGAATACTCCTGATGAGCCACCCGTAACTCTTCTCTCATTTCCCTAACCATTACTCCCAATGCCTCCATGGTTGTCTCGTCGGGGTTCATAACAGCTTGGGCAGACACTTTTTTTTATTGGCCTTTCATACTGTCATGCTGAGAACCTGGGGTCTGCAGAAGCTGCTGAACCCCCGACAATCCACCCAAAATGTGGCACTCTGAGCTGACATATATATAACTGCTCAGTTTACCTCACTTTCAGGGGAAAGGGGGAAGGGACAAAGAAACAAACACCAGGCTGGAAGCTATCAACTCGCTGGTTCTTCACCTGTAGTTAAAACATAAACATGCAATACACCTCATTACTCATGGGTTACTATACTAACCTTAAACTCTATATCCTTTACCAAAATAGTTTAAAAACCATACCTGGTACTTCTCTTCAGTATGCCCAGAGAAGTGATAAGCAGACAAGACTTCCTTACTTGTGGACCAGAATCTTATAGATCATTCAGCCTTCTCAGTAGGTCCATGAATGTAATTTTTAACTTTGTAGTTCGTCTGCTGAACCCTAAGATTCTTGAACAAGGTCTAAAGTTCTTCAAATAAGTTTAAGGAAGTTCTTTTAAGTTCTTGTATTTGTTTTTATATTTTCTATGTAGAGTGTCTTTTACTCAGGAACGAATTTTAAACTTGCGATGAAATCTTCACGTGGAAAGCCAACACACGCGCTAAAATCCAAACCGCGGGTAAAACGCAAATGCGCTGAAAATCCAAACCGCGGGAATAAACACACGCGCTTTACTCCAAGTCGTGGGAAAGACGCACACGCGCTGAAAATCCAAACCGCGGGAAAAAACACACGCACTTTTTTCCAAGTCGCGGGAAATTCGCACACGCGCTGACAATCCAAATCGCGGGAAAAAACACACGCGCTTTTCTCCAAGTCGCAGGAAGTACGCACACGCGCTGACAATCCAATTCGCAGGTAAAACGCACTCACGCTAAAGTCCAAGACGCGATAAAAATTACACGCGCTAAAGTCCAACCCACGAATAAATACGCATACGCGCAAAAAACCAAATCGCGGGAAAAAGCACACACGCTTTTATTTTATCACGTAGAAAAAACCCTCACGTAAATGAACAGTAAACGTGAGTCCAAAGTTCACGCTCGCGCTTCACTCTCACGCGAAGAGACACACGCGCGGGCTCAAAGTAACGGGAAAAAACTCACGCGCTAGTTTGAATTGACACGTAGCAATAAAAAACAAACGTATGCGCTTCAATCTTTTTAGATACAGATTTGCGATTTCAATCCCTTAAAATAAATATAACCTTTTTACAAAGTTCAACAAAAATGGAAAGTCCCTTATCTTGTGATTGAAACTTCTTTTCTCAGAAAATTGGAAGTTTCTTACTCCTGTCCTGTGTCTCCACCAAACTCCATACACGACTCCTGTTATACTTTCAGATTTTCCGCTCAACTGCTAGAAACTTGTCACCCTTGACCAAGTTAAGCAGGAGCTGCAAGGCACACGACCTCTCAGCTGGGCAAGGACGATGAAAGGCAGTTTAGAATGTTCATTGTCCTCCCTATAAACAATCTCCAGCCAATTAGAATTTAGACTGAGAACCTCCATCTTGGCTTGGGGCATTTTCCATAGACTGCAATGAAGGTTAAGGGCAAAATTGGCTGTTTAAAAATATAACCCATAATAACTTCCTAAAACCTTTCTATACTAAATATGTGTCTCCCCTGACCCAATGTAAATGAGTATATGATACTGTATGTAAAGAATATGTCACTCCAACTTGACAGTACCTGACAAATAAAAAGGGCTAATACCAATAGCTGTATGCACTGCGTTATTTTATGCAAACTCTGCGGTGGGGAGCAGGGCTACCCAGTTGTCCTGTTGCTGGTTGACAAAGCACCTCAATTATTGTTCCAAGGTTCCGTTTAGCCTTTCGGTCTGGCCATTGGTTTGGGGGTGGAATCCCGAAGAAAGGGCCCTCTCAATACCCAGTAGGTTACACAAGGCCGCCCAAAATCTGGAGGTGTATTGACTTCCTCTATCCGATACAATCTTCTGGGGAAGACTGTGCAACCTGAAGATATCCTTCAGAAAGACTTCGGCCTTGACGGAGGCTGACGGCATCTTGGACAGTGGGGAGAAATGCGCAAGCTTGGAGTAAGAGTCCACGGTTACCATGATACAAGTGCAACCTTGGGAAATAGGTAGTTCAACAATGAAGTCTGTAGAGATGTACTTCCAGTGACCCGGATGGATCTGTTCTTGTTGTAACAACCCCAAAGACCTTAGAGTAGAATGCTTGCTCTTTAAACACACTAGACATGACTGTACGTAGGCCTGGGTATCAGCCTTCATGTTGGGCCAATGAAAAGATCTTTGAAGCAATTCCAGTGTACCTCGTTAGCCTCGGTGTCTGGCAGTCTTAGTGTCATGACACCACCGAAGGACTCGTAGTCTAAGACTTTGAGATGGAACGAACAATCTTCCGCGGATGAAGTACATGCCGTCTCTTGTATCGACTGGCAGATTTCCAAGGCCTAGGGTAGACTCATCCGGAGAAGCTTCTCTTCTTGCAAAAAGGAGGTCACTGCAGTAATGATCCGAGTATGGGGAAACATCATTTGCTTCTTGTAGGTCGGGTTAGCGCCATCTCTGTGGGACAAAGCATCAGCAATCTGATTTTGGGAGCCCGGAATGTATGTTATGGAAAAATGAAATTGAGCAAAGAAATGCACCCATCTGGCTTGTCGGGTGTTATAACATTCTTGTTGTTTGCGTATTTGGAGATTCTTATGGTCAGTCCATATTTGAAAAGGATGCAGGCTCCCCTGGAGTAAATGCCTCCACTCTAGGCAAGCCAGGTTCATAGCAAGAAGTTCTCGTTCTATGACGGAGTAATTTTGTTGGCTTGGGCTCAAGGTCTTTGAAAAATAGGCTACTGGATGTTCCTGGCCTTGGTCAAATTGAAGGAGAACGGTACCCACCGCCGCAGCTGAAGCATCAGTTTCCAGGATAAAGGGTCGTTGTTGATATGGCTGTTTCAAAATGGGGGCTGTGCAGAATTTCCGCTTTAAACTGAGAAAGCTGTCATCAGCTTCCTTGGACCAGGTGAAAGGACTGGAAGACTTCTTTAGCAAAGAGGTTATTGGAAGTGTAAGTTGAGAAAATTCTGGAATAAACTTCAGATAAAAATGTGCCAGTCCAAGGAACCGTTGAATCTATTTGACCGATGAGGGCGGCTGCCAGGCTAAGATGGCATCTACCTTTTTTGGCTCCATGGTAATCCCTTGCTCAGACAGTATGAACCCCAAGTAGGATAAGGAGGACTGAGCGAATGCACATTTCTCCAGTTTCACCAGAAGATGATGATGCTGCAGTCTGCGTAGAACCTCCTTAACATGTAGTGTATGTTCCTCCTGGTTGCGGGAATGAACCAGTATATCATCTGAGTAGACCACCGTGTTTTGACCCAATAAATCCAAGAACAAACCGTCCATAAATCTTTGGAAAATCGAGGGTGCATTGACCAGGCCAAATGGCATCGCCTGGTATTCAAACAGACCGTAGGGAGTGCGAAAGGCCGTCTTCCATTCATCCCCTGTTCTGATACGGAGTAGATGATAGGCATTCCGTAGGTAGAGTTTAGTGAACACCACTGAGCCCTGAACTTCTTCCAGTATTTCTGAGATGATGGACATGGGGTAGCGATCCTTGATGGTCACTTTGTTTAATCCTCTATAGTCGATACAAGGCCTCAATTCTTTGGTATCCCGTTTGGGTATGAAAAATAATGAGGCCCCTGCAGGTGACTTGGAAGGTCGGATCAGTCCGTTAGCGAGGTTGGCATCGAGGTAGCTCCGGAGTACCGGCTTTTCTGACAAAGGGAGGGGGTACATCCTACCAAAGGGAACCAAGACCTGAGGGACAAGGTCTATACAGCAGTCCTCGGGTCTATGCGGAGGGAGTTTAATGGGTATCTGTTCCTGGAAGACCTCAGAGAACTCAGAAAAACACCCCGGGATACAATGAATAAGACTCCTTTCAGCCGCACATACAGTCTTGACGGTTTTGAACAAAGGCTCAGGTAGGCACTCTTCTTGGCAGTATTTGGAGTGAAAACTCAATAGATTGTCCAGTCCACAGTGGGGTTGTGCTTACTGAGCCAACCGATCCCTAATATGACTGGAAAATGGGCTGCGCAGATTATGTCAAACTTTATCAGCTCTGTGTGTTGCTGTATGGAGACCTGAACTTCTTCCATGGTATGGGTTATGAGTCCGGAACATAAAGGAGTTCCGTCTACTCCCTCTACCTTTTGATCTTCCTTTTTGGAAATCCTGAGCAGACCCACCTTATCCGCCCATAAGGTGTCCAGGTAATTTCCAGCTGCTCCACAGTCCAGTAGTGCCTGAGTGTCAACTTCTTTTCCTCTGAATCGAAGTTTGATAGCTATTACCATCAAGCGCAAATCTTCAGCCGACTTGGCAGAGGTTACAGAGAGAGTGGTGTAGGAACAGGGGAATGCCCCTCGATAGTCCATCCTATCAACTACCGAGGGTGTTCGTTTCCCGACCTCCTTGGGGGCACATCTGGGCAATCTCTCAATAGGTGAGTGGCCGATCCACAATACATACATAGACTTCCTTCACGCCTCCTCTTTTTCTCTTCAGCAGTCAATGGGGCTCTGGTAGTCCCTATTTGCATGGGTTCATCTCGGGCAGTGCGTGTAACAGGTGAGGAGGCTGAAGTGTATGTCTCCGGAAATGGGGTAGAACTTCGTGTCTTTTTCTTTTCGTTCTTCCGTTCTGTCAGGCGGAAATCAATTCGTAGGACAGCCGTTAGGAGATCCGAGAAGGATTCAGGACGAGGGATCCGGGCGAGTTCATCCTTTAATTCTTCCCGCAAGCCCCTACAGAAAATAGTGTACTGGGCCTGTTCTTGCCAGCCAGTCTCTGCGGCCAGTTTCTTGAAAGTGAAAATGTAGGAAAGTAGGTCAGAGCTTCCTTGGCGCACATCTAGTAAGTCCTCGCTGGCTAAATGTGTGCATTCTGTCCGAAGAAAGGTTTGTTTTAGGAGATCCTTAAATGCAGCGTAGTGTTGTAGAACAGGGTCGGACAGGGATCCCAACGGAGTTGCCCATGCCAAGGCATTCCCCGTCATATGGGTTATCATAAAACCCACCTTAGCATGATCAGTGGAAAAAGCGTTTTGTCTGAATGTGAAGTGTATATTACAGGCTTCCAAAAATTCCTTCACCTTCCTTTCTGAGCCGTCGAACTTCCCTGATGACACCAGGGGTAGAGGGGGTAAATCTAACGCCTGTTGTTCCCTGGCGGCTACTCTTTGCTGGAGGGCCACGTTGTCGGTCTTGAGTGCCTGAACTTCCACATTGAGGTTCTGGACCGCTGTCACCAGCTCTTGCAGCTGTTGTGGCGTTGCCATATCTTCACCTTGGCGTTGCAAGCTATCAGGACTATCAGACTGATCAATAGGATTGGCTAATGGGTTAGCAATATCTTCTTCTTCACTTAAATAACAGAGATTTCCCGATTTCCCCTCCTCCTCCTCACCTGATGAGGTTGAATAGTCCAACTTCTTCCTTCGGGTGTGTCGAGCGTTGGGCTTCTTTTTCTTGAGCAGATAGGGTATGCCTCAAAAGGAAGCCACCATGACTCTAGGTCTAGAAATCCACAGTTGCTCCCCTCCGTGATAGCCAGTACTGTTGCAAGGGGAAAAAGCCTTTTGGGCACAAAAAACCCCTCTGTTCGTTGGAGAAAACTGAAGATAGCCAGAATAGCTGTTGATGAATTGGCTGGGATGGCAGGAGTACACACAGCTGAAGATGCTGAACTGGCGACTGAAAGTACCAGATGCAGGATGGAAGGTCCTCAGGATGAAGCACTGAAAACGTCTCTCCTGGAGGAAGTCTGGCGGAAGAGACCACGTAAGTAGTCCAAAAAACAAGGGCAGGTGAGAAATTCAAGAGGAATGGTAACGGGAGATGAGAAAGAAAAAGAATGCACAGGCAAAGCGAGAGAAGGCTGATGCGAAGGTTGGAATGGGCCGAAGCAAGGAAGCAGAGGGAGAGAGAGAGCGAGCTGGGAATAAGCGGGCAGAAAAAACACCGCCGGGAGGAATACAAAACGGAGCAGACGCAACAAAGAAAAATCACAGTTGCAACGCGCCGAGCCGCCGATTGCCGAATGGTAAATATGCTCGGCGGTGGCCATGTTGGAAGAAAAACTAGACTGTCAACCACGCTGAAAAGGAAACGTGGTGGCACAGTCTAATGGCGTCCTTGTTTCCACCTCCTCCACACACGCCAGTCGCCCGCGGTTGTGACAGCTTTATGAACCAGACACAGTGACTTAAATTGAACACGCTGTTCGACTGGATGCCAGTGAATCTGGCACAGAAGCGGCGTCATATGAGCGCCGAAAGAAGGGTGAAGTATTGCCTATCTGCCATATTTTCCAGCAGCTGCAGGCGATGGAGCAAGTGCTGTGGAAGAGCCAAGTACAAAGCATTGCAGTAATCGATGTTACTGATAACCAGGGATGATATCAACGGAGCATGGAATTTAGAGGGAATACAGGGAAGGACTTTCTGAAGAGATGGCAGTTTGAAATGAGCCTTCTGACAGGAGGAAGAGACCTGTTCAGACTTCCTGTACACATGTCTAAAATGAGTAAGGCTATGTACCTTTGTGTCGCTCTGGTCACCTTTTCTCTACAGTAACCCACAAAGCTCTCCTCTTTCTCTTCTAGTCTTCAACATTAATATGAAACCCCTCATAAACCTTCAGCATGACCATAACATCAATTTCCATTTGTATATAGAGAATACACAGATGTGTGCAAGTCACCAACAACAAGGACCTACTGCCTAACTTTTCTCAGTGCTGGATAGACAGCAACAGTCTCAACCATTATTGAAACCATACTAAAATGAACGAACAACACCAGCCAATGTCCTTCCTTCCAGTGCTCTCCATCTTTGGCATCATCATCACTTCCACCAAAGCCCAAAACCTTGGTTCCATTTGGAATGGCAAACTTAGCATGAACTTGCAAATCAGTGTGGCTGTGAAAGTGTGCTTCTTACAACTCAAGTCCCAAAAGAAAATCTTCTCTTGTATCCTTCATAAGAAAAATTAATCAGTCATCGTCTTTCTTGCCAATTCATGCCTAGGCTACACTAACACTCCCTATGCCAACCTACTAGCCTTCCACATCAAGCAACTCCAGGTGGTGCATATGCACATACAGCTCCCTGTCTCCACTTTCCCAAGAGACCTCCATTGGCTTCTTATATGAAATTGCATGATATCAACCCCCCCCCCCATTTACTTATCAACTGCTCTTTAGAGTCCCTAATTCCAGGCCATTTGGCAGATACAATGAACATTTCTCTGTGGCCCTCCTAGACTCTTAGGAACCCTCTTCATCTTCACATCAGCCAAGCCACTTCTTTACTTCAGTTCATCAAACTTCTGAAGACTTGGGTAGTCAGCCAAGAATGAAACTCCTTGCCCGACTTTCTTCTTTGCAGACCCTTCGTGTCTGCTCTTGTTGACTCTTAATCGACTCAATGCCTAGTAAAAATTCAGTTTGTACCGGGGACTATACACACTAACTAATATATAAATAAATCAGTGTTATAGAATAATTCAGTATTGCAACCCGTGCTAAGGTGCTAATTACCTCCAGTAGTTAAAATAACCTGGCTAGTAAACATATTGTTCAACTTTTTCTGTAAAGCTGTGATGTCTGACAAGGTAAATATTTACAACTGGTGGCAATTTGTTAGTAAAATTTCACCAACAATTTCTATTGGTAATTTTGGGAGCTACGGTAAATCTACGGGCAAAAATATATGATTACATATATGTTACGTGAGAAGACAATACACAAAATGTACATTACTTAGCAGCTAATTTTTAAGACCATATCAGAGCTAATTTGTTTAGAAGTAATTACCACAGTTTTCAGGCATCCTATTTATCTCTAATAGGAATTACTGGTGGTACGGCTTTACCAATGGTGGAAGCATTATTAGTATTATTTTATTGTTTAAAGGGCAGACCTAGCTTGAGAGCAATGTAACGCTGTCCAGGGTGCGGACAGCCAGCTTTTTGGCTGGCGTTATTTAACAATAGTGAAGTACTGTGAGTTGCGGTCTGTGCACCAAACTGGGCACTCATCCGGATTAATCCTTGGTTAGGTATTGTTGAAAAAGTCACGTTTGAGAGCTTTTAGGAAGTGGAGAATTGTGGAGGCATTCTGAGCCAGTACTGGGATCCAGTTCCAGTGGGTGTGTGTGTGACAAGAGAAGGACGGGTTGTAGGTCCTCCCTTTGTAAGTGAGTTGCGATTTGAATCAGTTGATCAGTGTGCTGCGAGAGGAGAGTGTGCCACCAGATATGTGGTCTTAGCGCCCGGGTATGCTGGTGTGCCACCTGTGACTGCTGTGTAGAAGACTTTGTGTACGTTCCAAGACATGGAGTCGTGGACCGTATGTTGGCTTGGAGAAGAAGCCAGTGTACTTTGCGTAGGACGGGTGTGATTCGGTCAAATTTCCACGCTCCCCTAATGAGGTGTGATGCAACATGATGGACTGCTTTTAGGGGAGACAGGTGAGATGCTGGGAGCCCCATCAAGTGGAAATTTTACCAAACTCGATAAATGTGCAAAGGTTTTTTTTGTTCTTGCATAGCAGTATTTGACACCTCTGGATTAGTGGTAGTCTACCACCAGCTGTATTCATCACTTACACCGGCGGTAGGATTACCATCCTTTCTGGAAAGGATTGGTGATTCTCATGCTTCAGGATTAGCAATGAAGATACTAGAGTGCACCTAATCTCAACCCTCCTAAACCTGCTACTGAGCCTGTAATAGCAGTACTCTCTATAACAAGTTCTCAACAGATATTGGCAACCGTGACCTGCTTTGGCCTTTTTGTTCACGATAACCTGGGAAACGCAGCCCGTGCAAACAATCGAAACGTTATAACGAAACAGCGCTGTACCTTTTTTTTAAATGTTCCGTGGGCAGGAACCAAGACTACAGCTGTAAATCATCTCCCAACTACCGCAGTTCAGGATGGCAGCTTCCACACAATGGACGCTCAAGTTCCAAGAAAACTGCACCGTGAAGACAATGGTGTAAGCGCAGCAATGTTGAATGCTATTCTTGAATACAACTGTGGTGGCCCAGGGCCAACGCTAGATCTTGTGGGAAAAGGTGAATGCTACGTGTGTGTACTAAGACCTGCCAAAAACAAACTACTTAGATCTGCGGACTGAAATTTTGAGCAGCTAAGCAACTGTGGTTGAGTTTGAGAAGCTAATACTGTGGGTGGTCTGCCATATTTCCGGGGTATTCTTTTCGCAGTGTACATGGATGTGGATTTTATTTTTAAATGGGGGATTGAAGGGGGGGGTGCAAAACATGCAAATGGGTCGCAGTGAAGAAGGAATAGCAGGGAAACAGGAACACCGGAAAAAGAATGCCATGGTACAATGACACTGATGCAATAGTGTGCAGGTGATCATGAAGAGATGGGTCTGCAGTGTGTAATTCCTTGTGGGTAAGCAGCAGGGGTCAGGTTTGGAGAGATTGGTTCTCGGTGTGGTATGCTCCACAGGTAAGCAGCAGGGATTAGGCATGAAGAGATGGGACCACAATGTGAAATGTGGTGCAGGCAAGCAGCCTCAGTGTGTAGGCAGCAGGGTTAGGGTTTGACACGTTGGATCCAAAATGTGCAAAGCTGTGCATCGTTTGAACAAAGATAATTCATTTTGAATTGTCTCATGAGGGAAGAGGTACAGTTTCTCAGTTGACTCACAGAGAAGCTCTTGCAAAAGAAAAGACTGTGAGATGGTGCACAAGTAGTATTTATAAGAGGAAGGTACGAGGCAGAGGTTTAAATGAGCACAGCAATGGAAAGATACTGTTGTAGGTGCTGTTCTTGATGGTTCTATGTGCTTTACAGTAGAAATTTCACCACAGTATTTCTTACTACAATTTAGTTTACTGTTTCCTGCTGAAAAATGCAGGGGGGCAAGACCCCACTCCTCCACTCCCTCACTTACACCCACCCTTTCTCCTGCAGGACAATGTCAGTAAAGAAATATATGCATTGAAACGTCATCAGTAGAAAGACTGGATGACCCCTGCATGATCTCATACAGCATGATATCCATGTGGGACCCCTGTACGAATGTGTTTTTCTTTTAACAAAGAGTGGGGACCTAGAATTTGGGGCAATTGACCCGTGTGCATAGTAACGGGTAACGACTAACAGGTGTATGAGGAAGAAGGAGGATATGATCAGAGCATGGATACCTACGGACATATTCAGTTTTGTAATCAACTAAAGACCCAGTTGTTTTCACTTTGGAGGTCCACCCTGTATTCATATGGAGGTCGGAGTGGGCTCTATCCAGATGACAGCATAGACAGGGTAGGGGCGTGACTGGGCATGGCCCACCCACAATCTGTATATGCCCACTCAGCATGCACACATATGAATGAATGCAGTGTGAATGGTGTACATGGGTGCAGGTGCACGTGTGAATGCAGTGTGAATGTTCTCAGTGCTCGTGTGAATGACAGAGAAGCTGTGTCGATGTGCGACTATTGGGTGAATGTGCATGAATTCGTGTGTGTATAACTGTGGTGTGTATGTGTGTGTGGATCGATTTTTTTTTATTAATACATTTTTGGTTATATAACCTTTACACTGTCACCCATTTATACATGTCACCATTATATGGTCATCCCATCAATTTAAAAAAATGTTAACATACAAAACCGATTGTAAACTGTGATGCCTAATTTATCACTGAAAGCGTATTGTAAAATTCATAATTTAAATCCATTATTTACAAACAATTCTAGTGGGGAGAATGAATCCCCCAAGGCCCCCTATATGGTTTGTGCTGCCTCATTCAGCTATGCAGAATCACACCTTTTATAGTTGGAAAAGCAGTCAAGTGGAGTCAGGTGTGTGTGATAATTTGGGAATGCCTGACTCTGCCTAACTCTATGAATGGGACAACTCAAGTTCTTTCTACCGCCAGTTTCCCTTACATTCCCCATATAATTCCTATGTAAAATCTTCACTACTCCTGGTTGCCTCTTTCCCGTCCCAGTATTGGTTGGAAATAGGGAGGGGGTGATGGTATGGGTTTGAAATTACCCCATTAAATCTGAGGGAAATGGTTTTGAGGTGGAATGGGAAAGGGGCGATACCAGGTCTCTCCCTTGGATGTTCGCCTCCCAATCCCCTGTGACCCTCTAATCAGGTGATCCTCCATCGCTTGTCCACCATCAGGTTTGGTATCCAAAAGCGATGGCACCTCCCTGGCCACCTGATTAGAGGATCCTGGGGGAGTAGGTGGGAGAACTCTGTCAGGTTTCTCACAATTTGTATATGTCTCTGTCTCTCTCTATGTCTCTCTTTCATTCTGTATGTCCCCCTCTCTCTCTCCCACTATACGCGCTCTCTCTCCCTCTCAATCACTCTCTGAATGTCTCCCTCTCTTTGACTCTCTCGATGTCTGAAACGCACTCTATGCATATGTATAGCTCTCCAGCATTCTCTCTCTCTCTCCTTGTCTCCTGCATATCTATCTCTTTGTATGTTTGTGTCAAATCAACTTCCGTGGTACCAGTGGTGCAGGGGTGAATATCGGTTTCTAAACCATCAATCAGCCTCCCATCTCTAATCCACCAGAAGGGATCCGAACAGATTGGAATAACAAGCAAATGATAAACCTTGTCCTATTTTGGTAACATGGACAAAACGGCAGGCTTATCTCCGAAAGGTCGTGGATCGTCGGTTAGTTGCAACACAGCATAAATACAATTACCCAATATAGCTACTTTATTAATCACAACAGACAGTCTAACAAAATTACAAAATACAACCAACCCTGTAAAGCAATACAGAGGAAAGTTTCAAAGAAGGAAAACGGATGCCCTCTGGGTACTGACAGGAGTGTAATCGGTATGGTTAATAACCACAACGGTTTGAGGATTCTTGGCTTCAGCAATGGGCCTTAATATCTCTCTAGGATCCTTCTGGGAAGGACCAGGGGGACAGAACTACAATGTACCTTGTGCTGAAGGTGTTCCTGGTGCTCGACAGGGTCGAGTCAGCTTCAGGGTGCTTTGCAGGCTTCTGTGACAGAGTTCAAGATGGGAGTCAGCTGCAGGTATCAGGCAGCAAGGCGGTTCGGCGAGCGAAGCTGGACAAATGGCTGCAGGCTGGCCTACACTGCAGCTCAGGGACGGGAATCATTGTCTCTGTGCTGTTCAGCGATTTTGAAGCACTGGTTGAGATGTCTCAGATGTCTTTTAAGTGACTCGACGACCCAGAAAATATCCTTTGCGGTGGTCGTCGGTAGATGCTCGTCGAGGCAATTCTCCCAGTTTCTTCAATGGGCATGTGTCTCCCTTTAAGGCAGAAGGCCCACAGCTGTGGAGCATGTTGCAGGCAGCTACCTTTTCCTTGTTTGTAGATTCACAGACCTTCTGGCACTCCCTATCTAGGGAGCTTGCGGCAGAGCCTAGCAGGGCATTCTGTGTGCTGGCTGGGTACCAGTTCTGGAGTGACTGGCGTGCCCTATGGGTGCTTTTCTCCCTCTGTTCCCTGGGAGAAGTTTTGGGGAAGGATTTTGCTTCCCTCTTTGGATATCCTGGCCTTCCTTCACTGTGTGGAAGATGTAAGGCAGATTGTACCTTCTGCCAGGGTCAAAGGTTGCGTTTTTCTTTCTTACTTCTTGTGAAGTGTTCAGATAATCTGCCATTTGACATTAAAACTTGCATTTAAGACTTTCCACTTTAGGTCATATGAATCAAGACGTGTTTGCAAGTTATACTGTTTAATGCACTGTAATACTGCTTCTTTGCACATTGTTGTTAGTTTAATCAACTTGTTTTTATTGCTGAGTATTATGCGTTGTTCAATCTTGAGACATGTCTTTTTATATTTTGTATTAATAACATTAATTAAAATTAACAGAATTTTAAACTCTAATGAATGAAGAGATTTGTACAGCCTCTATGCCTATGGTTTCCATATACAATATGTATAGATTGTGCATGGATAATTTAACAGTAATGTTTGTGTATATTTTCCTGTGAGACACCACCTTCTTGCAATTATTGCCTTAGCACCTGTAAGCATTGCCCATACTGCACACATATTTGACCACTCTTGAGCAGTATGACCAGTGGTGCAAGCGAGTGAATTTTGATGGATCGGACAATGTAGTGCATCCTCATGTACTTGTGTGAAGAAGTAGTGGTAGTTGGAAGAAGAGATAGTGATAGTGGGAGTAGTAGAATAGTAGTGGGAAGGAGAGGTGGTTGTGGTAGTACGTAGTAGAAGTAGCAGCCGTGAAGAGTAAGACTAGAGGGAGGAAAAGTAGTAGAGTACTAGTGGTAGTAGCAGCACAGTGGGAGCAGCAGTAGTGAGAGGTTTTAGTAGAGAGACGGGAGCAGTGAGTAGTGGATAGGAGAAGTGGTAACAGCAGAGAGGTAATATTGGTGTCCTAGAGTTAGTAGCAAGAGCACAGAGGGAAGTTATAATGGAAGAGTAGCAGAGCAAAACAGGTAGCGTAGAAGGGAGGAAGATACGATCGGCAGTAGTGGCAGTAGGCAGTGGAGGAACTGAGAGGCAGGAGGAGAAGTAAGATCAAAGTGTGGAGGGAGGAAGAAGGAGTTTGAGGTCGGAGGGACAGTAGTGTGGCGGGAGGAGAACAGCTGGGGCCCAGTGTAATGAAGGGTCAGGTGAGACTGTGTGTACTTGTGGAGCGTCAGGTACCGTGTGGAAGAAGGCACCATCCCCAACATCCCTAGAACACTAAGCAGGGCTAGAAGAGTGACAGAAGACTTCTGGGTAGGTAGTCAACGTCTTAGGGATTCAACCAATAGAATAATATAGAGACAATAAGTCGAGAGAGAGAGAGGGACGGCCATAGCGCCAAACTCCCCAAAGAACCCGATAGGCCCTAAAGATCCCTATCTAAGAACAGACAGCCACTTTGTTGCAAGAAATCACAATAAACACCCTTGGACTATCAAGCGACGCCAAAGTGATTATTTTTGGCACCACAGGCAATAGAACAGATTAGTATTTAAACAACATTAAAGAAGAACACACACAAAAGGCCTCTAGGTGTTTTGAGGATTACCTGCACCACTCTTAAAATATGCTTAGGCCACTATGTCTCAAACAAAAACATAACCGTAAGCCAGTGAACCTTAGTCAAAAGAACACTTCATCCTAAC
This sequence comes from Ambystoma mexicanum, assembly GCF_040938575.1. Classification (NCBI taxonomy): domain Eukaryota; kingdom Metazoa; phylum Chordata; class Amphibia; order Caudata; family Ambystomatidae; genus Ambystoma; species Ambystoma mexicanum. Next base: position 1,100,834,337 of record NC_090930.1, on the reverse strand, counting down.
GGTTGTTTGCCCTGTACATAAAAATTCAAACCAATCCTTGCAGATACATTGTAATTAACTATATTTTCAATCTTGAATATGAATTTAATTTGGAAAAATGTTGGTCAATAAATCTGTATCTATTTTATTGTCACAAATAAGGGTATACTAATTTCACAATTATATTAAATTTTTCAGCTATTAAATTCACAATTACATCAAGTTACACAAGCAACATGGGTGTCGCCCATATCTTCATGTTTGCAAGGCTGAAATACTAAAAAGAAAATATTTGTATTTTTATTTATTGATATTTATTAATCGCCTTCGCCAAAGCACGGTACAAACATTAGGAAACATAATACAAAAAAGACAATCAACATGGTGGCAGTAAAATAGAAAAGAAAGAAAGACCAAAGGTTGTTAACCATCACGGAGGAGAGAGAGAATGTGGGTTGTTAAACCGCTGGAATGAGAGGCGCATATAAAGAGGGGTAAGGCGTACCAATGCATGGGGGCTGGAAGGGAAAAGGAAGGAAGCACAAGGAGGTTTAGAAACAGAAAGCAGATAGAATGATTAAGAATGGAGAGGTTGAGGGAGGGAATACAATGGCAGTAGAAAAGACAGATACATGTGGGCAAGGCCATGAAGACATTTATAGGCAATGCAAAGAAAGTGAAATAGAAGACTGAGTGCAAAAAGAAAGACAGGGAAAGACTAAAGAGAAGAGGAGATGGAGGAGTGGGGAGGCAAAAGAAAGAGTCGGCCGATGGTAGAGTTATAGACAGAATGGAGGGGGCTGAGTGAGATGAGAGTCAATATATCCAAGCAGGAGAGCAGAGTGGTAGTCAAGATGGAGGAAATTAGAAGGTAGATAAGGAGTTTAGTGGCCTGAAAGGAAAGGACGAGCAGAGCGAAGATTGTAAGCTGTAAATGGCAGATACGAAATGTTAGTGATGTAAGTAGAGAAAGAGAGAAGAGTCAAAGTTGATGCAGAGGTTATGAGCGGAAGATGTGAAAGGAAGACTAGAAGGGGGACATAGAAGACCAATGGGAGGAGATGAAGGGAGGAGGGATTGATTGATTGATTGATAATTTATTTCTATCGCGCTCGTACACAAGTGTTTCAGAGCGCGACAAGGCAAGGGAGGGGGACAGGGGAGAACAAAACAGCGATCTTACTGGGCCCAGTGACATTGAGAACGCGCAAGTGCATGGGAGAGGGGGAGGGGAAAAGTGCATGGAAGGGAGGAGAGGTAGAAAGTGTGAAGCAGAGGAGAAACAGATAAATAACAATAAATAAATAATAAAGGCAACAAACGGTGGTAATGCAGCCAGCAATTTGCAAGTGATAGGTTTAAGGCAGCAGACAGGGTAGGTCTGATAGGTGCAGGAAGAAAAAGGGGGGGCTGTATGGGTACAGATACAGAGCCCAGTGCAAGGGGTGGCCCGGAGGCAATGCGGGAGGGTGGCAGGATGAGCAGGTACCTGGGCCCAAAAGACAGAGGGTGGCCAGGTTCACGGTGCCAAGGGAGAACAGATCAGCAGGGGAGAGGGGGAGCAAAGGCAGAAGAAAAGAGGAAGGTCTATTCAGTTTTAGAGGCGTTGCGATGAAGTGTGTGCTCATCAAGGATTGGGTGGAAGAAAGTCAGGAGGAACCAGCAGTGTGAAGGGAATCAGAGAGGGGGGAGGAGAAAAGAAAATCTGGGAGTCGTCAACTTAAAAGTGCCAGTGAAGATTGAGAGAGGTGATCAGGGAAGGAAGAGGGTCAGTATACAGAGAAAACAATAAAGAATCAAGCAGAGAGCCTTTGGGAACACCAAAGAGTAACGGGAGAGAAAAAGAGAGGGTTTCAGTCTAAAAAAAAGAGTAGGAGGGTCAGAAAGCCCAGGCTGGAACCAATGAACATTGAACAATGGAGCCTGAAAGTCCAAGGGAGGAGAGTAAACAAATATGTGGTTACTACACAGTAACTTCAATTTTTTGGACACTCTTTATTTTGGCGTTTACTCAAGATAGTGTGAATGATAAAACGTACTGTTTCTGTTCTTTAAAATTTTGCAGAGGGGTCGGGGAACGTATGGGTGAAGGGGTGAGGGTATGCATAATACAGCTCATTCCTTTCAGTCTCCCAGTATGTTTGGCCCTCCCTCCTGCTGTCCAATGTGCTTCCAGACGTCGCACAGGAAGCAGTCGCTACGGAGGCAGTCTTCAAAGAGGGGCTGGAGAAATGCTGAGCATTCTGTATTTTGGCAATGCAATAGGTTGTGGGTATACAAAATGGCTGCTACTGTATTAGAGCAAGATACTCCGGAATATTATTAGGTCCTTAGCGGAGATGAACATATTTTGTTTATTTGAGAGGTGGTTATTGGAATTTGGCAGCTATTTCTTGGGAAGAAGAGTTAATCCGAGGCCAACATTGATATGAAGACTGTTGTATCAGAGAGAATATATGCTCAAGGAAGATATATCGATAGATTGCTGCATGATGGGACTCTGATAACAGGAGCGATAACACTATAAGGTCCATAGAGGCGACAGAGCAAGGTGCTGGGCGCGCTTGTGCTTAGGGGTGAGAGAGGTTTGGATTATCACTGTATCAGCCGCTATGGGAGGCTAGTTAGCAGTGGAAAGTAATGAAGCTCAAACGTTATGTCTTGACAAGTTCAGATATGTGTTTGATATGATCAGGTATCCTGTCCTACTGTCCAGGTAGCATGTGTGCTCTTCTGAATGTTTCTGTGTAGGGGGACCTGGCCTGGCAGTTCGGGCTCGACTACTCCCATTGGTGGCAGTACCTGACTGATTTGCATATGGCTGGACCCCTTATGCAATGGCGCAGAAAGGCTAAATAACGGTGGTGTGGAAGGTTGCCCAGAGCAATGTCAGTGGGTCAGATTAATTCACTACCTTCCACCCATCACTTTTTTGGCGATCACTTTGTAATGTAAAGCCGGATTCTTGGACACCTTATTAAACCGAACCGCTTCACATTATTTGGGAACATGGCGCACAAGGCAAAGGTAGCTTGACAAAGTAGCATGGATGTGAGTAGTTGTAAGAACATTTACAGTTCCCAAGGTCATCCTTCAATTTAATGTACATATTCTGGGATTTCACGGTATACTGTGTGAATAGCATTGCTAGACGAGATCTTTGGTTCCCTTCTTCATGCTGCTCTTTCAAGAGGAAAGGTTGCAAAGGCTTCATCCTCCGGCCTCATTCCTACATCATGTGCACATCTCCCTTAGTGTGTTTGTTTTTTTTGTTTGTTTGTTTATTGAATTTGTAGGGTGCACCAGACCCGAGAGTAGCAAGGCGCAGCAAAGTTATGCAAAGCTTACACAAGTTACATAATATACAGATAATGTATGAATAAACATTATACAAGAAATAAAACAATATACAAAATAGAGTATGCAAAAACGTTACGCGGTGGTGCGGCGTACGTTACATCATAGTACATAAGTAAGTACAAAATGTACAGAAATTTACAATCGCGCTGCACATCGTGCTAGTGTGCAAAAGTTTCAAATAGACTAGTTCTCAGTCAGATTGAGGTGGGTGATGAGATTCTTTCTGAAGAAGGAGTAGGGGAGGTCGGCTCTTAATTGATGTGGCAGGGAGTTCCAAAGTTTGGCAGCCTTTACAGGGAAGCTATTGCCGCCAATCTTGGATGATTTGAGTCTGGGTACTAACAGACAGTTAGTTTTTATAGTTCTAGATGGTCTACTGGAGGTTCTTCTAGCTATTCTGTCAATAAGGTATCTTGGGCGGCATTGTGTAATGCTTTGTGTGTCATGGAAGCAATTCTTAGTTGTATTTTGTTATGGGTAGATAGCCATTTGTGATGGCGTCTGATAGCAGAGATGTGCACTCTTTTGTTAATGCCTAGTGCGGCTCTAATGGCGTTATTTTGTAATATTTGGAGTTTTTGGATGATGGTTTTGTTAGCACTACTGTAAAGGGCATTACAGTAGTCTAGTCTTGATAGAATTAGTGCTCTGGCCAGTATAAGGCAGCTGTCATTGGTAAGGAAGGGCCTACCTGCTCGAATCAGCTTACATGTGTAGGCTGTGGTAGAGGCCAGAGAGTTTAGTTGTTTAGTAAAGGACATTGTTGCATCAAGGTAGAAACCCATTGTTTTGACCTCCTTGGAGACACTGGTATTGTTACCATCAATGTTGAAGGAGGTGTATTCAAGGCCTAATTTGGAGATGTTGGAGGGGAAGCTGAGGATTATCAACTCTGTCTTGTCGTCATTCAGGCATAGGCAGTGAGTGGCCATCCCATGCCTGAATGATGAGATAGATTCTATTCACCAACGCCAGGTCCCTGCCATGATCCCCAGAAAGTGGGAGGAGAATCTGAGTGTTATCTGCATAGTTAGTGTAGGTGACACCCAGAAGGTTCAGATCATCGAACAATGGCTTGCTAAATATGTTGTAGAGAGTGGGGGATACGCAGGAGGCCTGAGGGACCACGCACATGGTGGGGGTGGGATCCGCGGCTGCCGAAGGTGAAAATACTCTGCTTGTTCTGTCGCTCAAGAATGATTCAATCCACTTGACGGCGCCTATGGAGAAATGGGCTGCTGACTCAAGATGCTTACAAAGGACCTTATGATTGACCAGGTCAAATGCGGCTGAGAGATCAAGTAGTAACAGTAGTGCTGTTTTTCCCTGATCTCCCAGCCTATCAATCTGTGTCTTCAAATCTATAAGTGCAGTTTCTGTCCCATGTAGTGGGCGGAATCCTGATTGTCAGACCCCTAGGAGATTGTGCTTTTCGAGATGTTTTTGGATCTGCAGGTATGCAATTTTATCTAGAATGTTGAGTAAAAATGGTACTGTTGTGATAGGGCGGTAATTGGTCCCGACAAGTGGGTCTAGGGTTTGCTTCTTAAGGAGCGGGAGCACCCATGATTGTTTGAGATTGGCTGGGACGGTGCCGGAGGCAAAGGAGGCATTAATCAGTTTGGAAATGAATGGGGAGAGGTCTCTCGCAGCCTCTTTTATGATGTGCACTGGGCAGATATCTCCTTTACAATTAGAAGGTTTGAGAGAGAGGATAGATTTTCTACTTCAAGGGTCATTGTTTTAGAGAAACAAAATGTGGCATTGGGATCAGGGGTATTAGCAACTGGTAGAGGGTAGTAGTGAGTAGGTTGGTATAGATTCAGAGAGTCTTTTTTATTTTTTATTTTGGTTTGGAGAGTATTCATTTTGTTGGTTAGTGCTTGTTGTATGTCAGAGCACCAATTTCAGATGTCGGGTGGAGAGGTAGGGGACTCTAGTTCTTTTAAGATTGTAAATAATTATTTCATGCTGGAATTGGAATTAGCGATGCGCTCATTGTAGGAGTTCCTTTTTGCCTGGCAGATTTCTTTTTTATAGAGTGAAGCAGTGGCCGCTAGCTTCTTTTTATTCCCATGGGAGGGGCAAAGTCGGCAGTCGGTTTCAGTAGTCGCAAGTCCTTTAATTGGGGAGTGAACCACTTGTTGAGGTGTGATTTGGCTTTACTAGCTCTCAGTTTGAGAGGGGCGACTTTGTCCAAAGTAGCGAGCATGATCTTGTTATATTCTTGCACTAGTGCTTGGGTCCATGCTTTCTGGCAGAGAGTTTAGGGTGGGTAGAATGTTAGGGATTACACTATCCACTGTTATATTCTTTTTTAGTCTGGTTAGACAAGGTGGTGCGACTTGGGGCACTAGGACTTTCTGTCTGGTAGTGGAGAGTTTCAAGGACACAAGGAAATGGTCGGTCCAAGATAGGGGGGAAATAGATGTAATGGTCGCTTTGCAGTTATAGTCGGCTACCCAGTCTAGGGTTCTGCCCTTGGTATGGGTGAGAGCGTTCACCTTTTGCAGAAATCCTAGGGCATTGAGGGAGTTTGCTATTTGCAGGGCCTGTTTATCCAACGGATCATTCAGACCTAGGTTAAAATCGCCAAGCAACAGTACTTGGGATGTGGGTTTGAGATTGCTGGCAATTAGGTTATGCAGTTCTTCTTAAAAGGTTCCAATTTGTCCGGGGGGTCTGTAAACTACATGCATGGTGAGTGATTGGGAGTTCTTCAGTGGTACCTTGATAGAGAGGGATTTGCATGACTGCAGGTTGTATGGGGCAGCTAATCTCTTAGATAAACTATCTCTAGATATGATGGCTAGTCCACCGCCTCGGGAGCCATCTCTATCTTGTATAGCAGTGGTATATCTTTCTGGGATAGCTAGTGTGTAAGTGCAGGTCCTGCTGCCTTGTGTAGCCATGATTCAATTATGGCTAGGAAATCTAGGCTGTTTTCTTTGATAAGGTCAGCTATGTCAATGGCATTGGCCACCAGGGACCTTGCGTTGAGGAGAGCTCCTTTGAGTGGTTGATTGTCTTCTTTGATTATGGTAGGGGTTGGGCTATTAGATGCTGAAGCCTTGGAAGTAGGCGCCAGGGTGAGAGAATCAGGTGTGCGACCTACGGGTAGGGTGGTAGGCCATTTGGCATTGATAGATGTTGTGGTGAGGTGGTAATTTGATTTCTTATTGGAAGGTGGTAACGATCTGATCAGAGGCTCGTAGATTTTAGGGAGTCTACTCCGTAGTTTGAGATTTCTAATGTCCGTGGTACAGGGGGTCGTATTGTATACTCCTGTGGATTTGTGGTTGGAGTAGGCAGGGCTGCTAAGATTGGGTGCCATGCTGGGGGCAGATGGAGAGAGTGGTTTCGACTCAGCTAGTAGGGAGGCGTTGGGGTGGGCTACTAGACTAATGATCAATTGGACGGTGAGGAGTAGCAAAGTGATATATGGTGTGCAGTAGTCTGGCATATTAGTGGTTGGGAATATGTCGCAGTGAGCAGGTTCAGCTTTTAGCTAGAAGGGACTGTAGCACAATATGCACGTGTACAGGATGCTTCTAATGCCAATCACAATAGGCAAGTGATTTACTTAATTGTCCTGTGACTTCGCAAACCAATGAGGGTAATGGAAAGAACATTCTGAATTACTGACAGAATAACAAGAGTACCATTTTATTTCTTGTTCTACCTGTTTGATTGAAAGGGTAGTTATGGTCAAAGGTTTTGGGGTCAGACACTTGAAGGGCCACATAACCCTGAAGGAAGGTATAGTGCTCTTTCATCCGTTCCTCTGTGCAGGTAACTTCTGACATAAGCATGACACTGCCACATCCTCTCCTTCTCAGTCTCTACTTCCAAATGTCATTTGTTCCCCCTGAACCCAACATTGAACACATGCAGCCATTTTGATTGCACCCGGACTCATCATCATTACATGCACATTATGCACATCACTACACATCAGTGGTGTAGCTCTTATTCCCCAGGAGCGGGCCTTTATATTACACACATGGTGCCAGGATTGTGCCGTCACAACAAAGGGAGATATTTGTTTCATTGGGCATGCTCCCGCAGTTTAACTAATTACCAGGCACAATACAGCCAAAGCCAAACTTGCACTGTACTAGAACAAAAAGTGATGTGAGCCCAACGAAACTCCCCAGAATTTTACTACTGTACCTTCAAGACTCACCTCAAAAGAAACTGAGTGATAATGGTGCCTGCTAACAGTCATTGGGGGTAATTACGAGTATGGAGGTAGCCATGGTGCTATTAGCGCCATGGCTACCCCCATACCGCATACGGGTCTGGGTTCCCTGAATGGGGAAATACCGGGCCATTCCAACCTTGGAGGACCCGGTATTTCCCCATTCAGGGAACCCATCCCCATTCCCATTCGAGCCCCTATAGGGCTCGAATGGGAATGGGGAGGGAGCTAACAACGTGCCTGTTAATAACGGGCCCGTTGTTAGCTCCCTGGTCCTTTAGCGGCTCCCGCTAAGGGTGCCTTTTAAAACCAGCCGCCCTTAGCGGGACCCGCTAAAGGACCTCGTAAATGCAGCAGTAAGGGGTTAACGGCACCGGCACCCTTACCGGCACCGTTAACCCCTTACGGCCAACCACGGAATGAGGCCCATTGTTTTACATGAGCATGCAGCTTGTTATATTGTGTGACAAAAACATTTTTGTGCTACACAAATTCAACTATCTTTGTAGATCTAACTAGCAGACATTGTGGAAATAAACTACGCAGTTTGAAAAGGAAGGAGTTTTACTTGGTGATTCAGTTTGTTCTTTTGGAAGATTACATTTCTAACGGTGGTGTGTCTGGGCTTTGACACCAGATGCATCTATTGAATTCCAAGTCACTCAAAGGCTCATACTTATTAGCAAGACTTCTTATTTTCAGTGGAGTAAATTCAATACATCACAGAGAGTGCCACTAGAACACAACATGTAAAGTCCCCAAATTACTCTATCTGGGGCGCCATAACCCAGTGGTGGGATGTTAGCCCTGCACTAATTGTATTTTAAGACGTGTAGTCTTGATTTTCTCCAATTTAATGGACTCATGTGATAATGTTAAAAAAATGTAAATAATTCATACTCGCACCCGTGGAACGGCGCTCAGCCAATCAGGTGACTGGAACAGCGGACGAGAATACACAGTGTACGACCCGCTGTTTCCAGCCACCGGAGGCCCTTTCTCTGGGTGATGCCCTCCTATTTATGTATTTTTTAATGTGGGGAAGCAACAGGGAGCCTCTCTTCTCTCTCTTCTGCCATGCAACAGTAACATTCATGCTAAGTAATTGCTGAATATGACAATTCTAAAGCCTGCTGCTAAAGATAGCAATGCAGAAAATCACTACCCACTTTTCTCATCTAACACGACTGCTTCATGCATACTGCTGTTTCTTAAAAATATGCTCAAACAGAGATCTAAAATGATGTTCTAAACGTCATGGTGCTCTGCCTGCTATTTTGCATTTCTGTATACAATATGAATGTAGGACAGCATGCATGTACCAAAATGCAATATACTGTAATAAAGCTATCTTGCATTTAAGGTTCACATTACACTTGACATGGCACAATTTGAGATCTCTGCAAACTAACATATGGTTGTACTACTTTCAGACTCACAGAACAACCAAGAAGAACCTGTGTGATGGTCACCTCCTTTTCGTTTGTGAAAAAAACACTGATGTTGCACTCCTAGAAGGTATAAGTGTCGGATAAATACGATAGAGATATTTTGGGTGCAAAGAAGAGTAAATCCACCTTGGCACAAGGTGGAACGTCAATAAAAGAAAGGGAGAAAAGAGTCCTATGTAAGGACCCTCGCGTCCACTGCACAACCAATGAACTGAGAACAGTCAAAATTCATAAATATTTCACACAAAATTCATAAGTAAATACAATTGTCAACAGACCAATCATTGGTAGGTACTTTCAAGAAAAGTAAAAAATAATTGATTTAGTAAATAATGCAATCAAACGAAAGAATACAGAGCTCTACGTGTTTCGGGTAATCCCCTTCATCAGGAGCTATATTAGGTTATCAATTCAACAGATTCAATCTTCCATAACTATAAGATAAACACAATATATTAGCCAAACCTTTACCTATATTCCATATTTCAAACATATAAAGAGCATCATTGAGGAAACCAACTTCCATATTAAGGGTCCCTAATCACTTGGATTCCAATGGTAGACAGTTCAAGCGAACCAGATTATAATATTTTTCTGGAGGACAAATGCTCACCATATAATCCACATCAAATACTTGTGTTATCTGTGGAAGAATTCAAAAACAAAATTGCTAGTGGAGGCCCGACACTGCATACTTAAAGGCCATAATGGGGAACAAGTAATTCAGAATTCACAATAAATCTGAAGTAGGTAGGTATCTTACCTAGAACTGAGAAATGTCCTGTCTGCCAGGTAAAGGGTCAAGAACAATGATCTAAATAGTCACACAAAACAGAATGTAAATATTTTACTCAAATATTGGTCTTATTGCACAACGAGTAACAAACAAATAAAGAGCAACAACATAACACAAAAGTGTGTTTCTAAAGTGCAATGTCAGGTCAGGAATCCAATTTGAAAGAAACAGCAGACAGGGTATGACAAAAATATAGGAGGACAAGGTCACTGCTATAGTCTATCTATTCTGTCCCATTACTAAATTAGCTAACCACACTATGCAGGATCCCCCTTTACCACCACAGCTGTGAGGTAACAGTACTCGTGAGTGTGTGGAGAACAAGTGCAAACGCGGGCCACTGGAGATGGCTGCCATTAAGAACTAAATGTGATGCATGACGTCATTGTGTTAGCGCAATAACATCATAATGTAAACAATGCTCCACAATGACGCATTCTAGATGAATGTAACCATAAGGGTATGTGAGCAGGTAAGAACCAACTTGAAATGAGACTTGGATGGTTGACCCATTAGCCATGGGTGGTTGGACATTTATTCAAAAACTGACTACCAAGGGGAAAAAAGGGAAGACCTAAAGGTGCTCTGTTAATTGGTGTAAAAAAACGTATATGTTTACAGAAGTTCAATGTTCTTTGAATATTTTGAATGGCAAATTACCTTAATAGACGCTGAGGAGCAGAAAGTCAATTTCATCAACACAATGTATGACCCTCCATATAAGACACCCCATGGGGCAGTTCTTAAAGAGTTTGAGGAATGACTTGATGCTGCATTTATTAATATTCCCATTATCATGTGTGGTGACTTTAATTCTCGTATACCGAGTCATGGCAACCAAGAGAGATGTTTAATGACCCATCCCACTTCCGTCCGGTTGAAGGATCCAGGCTGAATGAATACACCTATTTGGGCATTGTGTTTGATGCAAAATTAGCAGGTTCCCCCCATTTGATTAAGCAAAATGTCTGCAGTTGATGAATATTGCACCCATTATTCGTTATGCTGCAGAGACATGGGCACTTGGGTCAATAGAAGCTATTTCTAGAATTGAGTCAATGACCCTCAAACGGTTATTTTGACTACCACTACATGTGTCATCTGAAATGCTCTATCTGGAATTTGGCCTTACGCATATAAGTAAACCTATCATGTTGTCGAGTTTAATATTTTATTGGAAGCTCGCCCATGCTACGACTAATACTCTCATGGGCCTGCTGTATGAGGTGTTCCACATAAAACTTGATTACATGAAATCCTCCTCACTCGGTGCCCTTAAACATCTGTCCGAGTTATGGCTTGGGAAACTCAGAATGGATCCACTGGAAATGAATCTTGACCAATATAAACAAACTATGGGGTCACTGCTGGACGTACATATCCATGACCAGATGATAGTTGACTTGGCCTCGAAATCAACTGCAGAGTGCTTTTTCCAATATATAGTGAAAAGACAGTTAACTCCAAAGTATATTCAGAACTTCATCGGAAACCATCTGGTATGGGTCTACCTACGCATTAAATGTAATGCTGTTAAAACATTTGAGACAACTGGTCGCTGGCATGAAGTAGAAAGGAGCCTTAGACTCTGCCGGTTTTGCAACGAACCGGTTGCTCAATCTGTGCATCATCTCCTCTTTGACTGTAGGGCAATGTCAGCCCTCGCACGGAAAGCAATCATAGTTTATGGCCTTCAGTCGATAGTAAGCACCAATGAGCTCTGGGACCTATGCATGTCTGGGAATCATGAGGACTGTATAATCTATTTCTCCGGGCTATGGAATGAAATTTGGGACATAATAGCAATAGTCGAAGCATGAACCAACTGTGCAGTGTGATTCCCATGCTTTAGTGAATGTATTTTATATTTTTATTCTATGCTATGATGTGATGTATTACAAAGTTATTAATTTAACTGCATAATTTTTTTTAAAAAATAAAAAAACAAGAAATGAGAGGTTTACAAATGATGCACAAAAGGCAAGAATTCACAGTTGACGTGCCGTGAACACCAAAGCCAACAAGTTAGAGAGTTGGGAGGTTGGACAAAACGTCCTCGTAAATCATCTGTCCCAGAGATATGCAATCCAATTGGATAGGGTCCGTTCAATATAGACACAATCTAATCCGCTCCAAACCCTCTTGTGAAGTATGAGTCCATAGATATATTGATTTCACAGATGTGCAGTGGCATTCAGTTGATATTACATATCCAGTCTTAGTGGTTACAATTCCAGAGTACAAATGGTCTCTGTGGGGGCATATACTGAAAGAATACTGATCGGTAATAAGTATTACATTGCAGACATAGTTTGCTATTCTTTTTACTTTTCTCCAAAGTACCTACCAATCATTGGTCTGTTGACAATTGTATTTACTTATGAATTTTGTGTGACATTTTGATGAATTTTGCCTGTTCTCAGTTTATTGGTTGTGAAGGGGACAAGAGGGTCCTTTCATGGATCTCTTTTCTCCCTTTTGTTATTCACCTCCTTTTAGTTCTAATATGAAACATGCAGTATCTTGGCACTGTCCATAAAATGGACAATATTTATAACTATATATATGCCTAGACCTAGGTAAAGCCACCTGCATGGGAATGAATTGAGAATATCTAGATTTTTATTGGATTTCTTTTGTGTAATTTTATGCAGCAGAAGCTCCCAGTGCCTTGCTTTGCGTTGACAGCGACATGCGCGAAAGACTTTTAATATGGATGCTCATCTCATATGTGAACATTTTGGACCGATGATTTGACATCCTTAAGTCACAGAACAGAAATGTTGCTCCACAAAATGTGAGTTTCAACCAGAAACTAGGCACTATTTCAATACATCTGAGGCACAGAAACAGGTGTAATATTTGTAATTTGCTGCATGAAACTGGTGATTTAAATGTTCTCTGCTACACCCCTTAAGATGGTGATTCTGACTCTTTTAAATGTGTGACTTATCAGTACACCTTAAGCGGTATTCAACTTACCCATGAAATGCAGTAGCGGCCCCCTCCAAAATCATCACCACATGCCCTTCATGTAGTGTGAACAGTTGGGCACTGGCATAAAGAGGGTGGCCTTGCCCACAGGCCACAGCCTGTCTATACCTGTTCTGATCTTGGTGATCCGCCTTGATGGTCGTGCAGCTATAAACTACCTCCGTCCCCAAGTACCGCTCGAGCAGGTAAAGTATACTGCCCTAGCAATCTTTGAGGCCACAGGTGATGAGTGGCGTCGTCAGTCAGATACCGGGAACACCGGAAGGACCCCTGAGTGCTGTAAGGCAAAGGTTAGGATCAGGTATACTTTGAACAATAATGGCAGTGCAAGCAAACAAGGAAAAACGACAAAGCTTACCCTGGGGATGATAGGACAGGTGGGAAACCTGAATAGACAACGAGGGAAGACCAACAGCAGGCTGGGATGTACTGCAGTTCCTCCAACTCACACCGGTAGCCAGAGCGTGACCAGATAGCAAGTCCATCCAAGGTCCAGGTGGTGAACCCCAAATGACTCAGGAGGCAAAATGTGATAGACAGGAACTGCGTGGTTAGAAGTTCGCCAAGACAAAAGGGTAATCCAGAACAATTCCAGGGCCAGAAAGGGGGGTCAAGAGTTCCAAGGGTCCAGATGATACGTCGAATCCAAAGGGTAATCCAAGACAAGTCCAAGTAACGTTCCGTGGTCGAGTTCCAAAACTGTAGCAAAAAGAAAGAGGGTAATGCCGAACAGGTCTCTGGTAGAAACAGCTGTGAAGCACTGAGTGTTTCCTCTCAGCTCCTTTTGAAGGAAAGGTAGATCACGTGACAGGGCACATGACCGCACAGGAGCGTCACGTGAGTTCGGACGCCATCAGTGATTGGTGTTTGTCCAATGTGGACGCCGGCGTCGGCTACAGACGATCCCGTGACTAGTCACGTGATCGTCTGAGCGAGACGCGATCGGGTTCCCCCGTGCGCGGGAGCTGGAGCCGACGACACCTGAGCCGTCGGGCATGGATGAGACGCCAGGGCAAGCGCCAGCACGGAAATGGGCGGAAAGAGGTGGTTCTGCCCCCTCGGACATCCCGCCTGCCGTGTCTTCCCCGTTGGTGTGGGTGGTGGGTACGGGAACGGATGGTGCCGGGTAAGTGTCGGGAGGAGGGCAAGATCGAGGACGTGACAGAGCCCCCCCACAAAGGCCCACGACCACGTGGGCTCGAAGGATTGTCATGATGAAAACGGGCCAACAAACGGGGGGCATGAACATCCTGGGAAGCAACCCACGATCGATCCTCAGGGCCATAACCCAACCAGTCCACCAAGTACTGCAGGACACCCCTATGGACACGAGAACCCAAAATAGCCCGGACCTCAAATACATCGGGAGAAGAGACAGAGACGGGAGCAGGAGGAGAAACCAAGCGGGTAGGGCCAAGGCAAGGCTTAAGGAGAGAAACGTGGAAAACCGGGTGGATCCGCCAAGCGGAGGGTACCGCCAGACGCAACGCCACCGGGTTCAGAACCTTGACTGCTCTGTAAGGACCCACAAAACGAGGCAACAGCTTGCGGCAGCCAGGGATATGTAGATGACGAGTGGAGAGCCAAACCCTATCCCCCACCCCGTAAACGGGCGGAACGGCCCTTTTCTTGTCAGCAGCCGCATTCATGGAAGCCTGTGCCTCACGTAAGTGGACCAAGGTGTGAGCGTGGACAGATACGATGTCTCGGGCACAAGCCGATGCGGCGGGGGTGTTGGAAGAGGAAAAGTCTGGAATGGGGAGGGTGCGAGGATGCTGACCGTAGAGTGAAAAGAAAGGTGAATAACCGGTAGCCGAGTGCAGAGCATTGTTGTAGGCAAACTCCGCAAGTTGTAGCAGAGTGAGCCATGTGTCCTGGTATTGTAGCGTCAGGCAGCGCAGATACTGCTCCAATGTTTGGTTGACCATTTCAGTCTGGCCGTCACTCTCCGGGTGATACGAAGAGGAAAATCGGGCATCTATGCCCAACAGAGCGGTTAGGGCCCGCCAAAAACGGGAAGTGAACTGGGAACCACGATCAGAGACCAACACATGGGGCAATCCGAAAAGACAGAATACATGCTTGAAGAAATGTTTGGCCAAGACAGGGGCTGAAGGTATTCCCTTACAGGGTATAAAACGTGCAAACTTGGTATACGAGTCAACTATGACCCAAATAGTGTCAAACCCATGAGTGCGGGGGAGATCAGTGACCAAATCCATGGAAATCGTATGCCAAGATCGTGGAGGGATCGGGAGAGGAAGGAGAAGACCCAAGGGCCGACCCCTGCGCGATTTGCCCTGGGCACACACCGCACAGGTATTGACGTAGTCCCGTACGTCACGCTTCATCGTAGGCCACCAGCACCAACGCTTAAGGAGGTCTAAGGTACGAAGTTGTCCGGGGTGACCGTTGATGGCAGCGTCGTGGGACCAGGTCAGCGCTTGGTTCCGGGTTTCACTTGTGGGTAGAAGGAGTTTACCCCCATGAACGAAAGGCAGCCCATCTTGCATGACCGGGTCCCATTCCGCCAGTGATTGCGGGTACTGAGAGGCCCATTGGCGGATAGTTGACAACAAGGAGGGAGTCGGTGTGCATAGACAGATTACATGATTCTTTCCCAACAGGGTGTCCGGAAAAATGGGAAGGGTCTCCCCCCCAGGTGAACGAGACAGGGCGTCGGCTTTACCGTGTCCAACACCGGGCCTGTGTTTGACCACAAAATCATACGCGGGAAAGAAAAGATGCCACCTAACCTGGCGACTGTTTGTGCATTTCAAGGAAGCAAGGTCCTGGAGATTTTTATGATCCGAAAACACTGTCGTTTGATGTTTGGCACCTAGAAGGTGGTGTCTCCAGACCTGTAGTGCATCCTTAATAGCCAGCAGTTCCTTTTCTGTAACCGTGTAGTGTAGTTCGGTAGTCGTGAACTTGCGGGAGTGGAATGCTACTGGATGCAAACGGTTGGTGGTAGGACAGGTCTGGGATAACACCGCACCTAATGCATAGGAAGAGGCATCTGCTTCGAGAATATACGGAAGGTCGGGGTCAGGGTGCTGTAATACCGGAGCGGTGGTGAACAGGGTTTTCAGTATATCGAAAGCAGATTGCTGAGCCGTGGACCATACATAGGGGACAGAAGGGCTAGTGAGTGCCGTGAGTGGAGCCGCAACCGAAGAAAACCCTGATATGAACCTCCGATAAAAGTTTGCGAATCCTAGGAATGACTGTAGCTGCTTGAGACTGGTCGGAGTCGGCCATTCGTCGATCGCCCGAACCTTGGTTTGATTCATAGAGAGCCCCTTGGGCGTGATATGGAACCCCAGGAATTCGACTTGATTGGTATGGAACGAACATTTCTCAGGCTTGGCGTAAAGGGCGTTGCTTTGTAGTCGCGACAATACTTCCCTGACATGTGTTATGTGTTCATCAAGGGAAGTGGAGAACACCAGAATGTCGTCTAGATAGACAACTACATAAGTGTTCAAGATATCGTTGAAAACGTCGTCCATAAAGAGTTGGAAGGTAGCCGGGGCGTTACATAGACCAAAAGGCATGATAGTGTACTCGAATAGGCCTTGTCGTGAGCAGAAGGCCGTTTTCCATTCATCACCGTCACGCATGCGAATAAGGTTGTATGCCCCGCGGAGATCGAGTTTGGTGTATATCGTGGCATGGGTGAGTTTGTCCAGCAAGGGAGTGATCAGAGGTATGGGGTAGCGGTTCTTCACTGTGACGGCATTCAAGCGCCTATAATCGACACAGGGACGGAGGTCCCCTTCCTTCTTCGGAACGAAGAATATAGGGCTTGCAGCCGGAGAAGTCGATGGACGAATATGACCTAGCCGTAAAGCCTGTTGGATATACTCCTGCAAGGTCCGCTCTTCCACCTGAGTCAGGGAGTAGATACGACCCTTCGGGATAGATGCGCCAGGAATCAGGTCGATAGGACAGTCGTAAGGTCGATGCGGGGGTAGGCCTTCTGCAGACCTTTTGTCGAATACCGCCTGGAAATCGTGGTAAACAGCGGGTATCCCACCCGTGACAGCCCCTACTGTGTGCGTATCATGGTGGTCAGTGCTGTCCCCTATAGCCATGGATGTGACGCTTCCCAGGATTCCCGCGGGACTGGAGAACTGAGGTGTTGCCAGTAGGCAGTAGTGTTGACATGTTTCGGATTCGAATGTTACCTGACCCGTCCCCCAATTGATGAGGGGATTGTGCAGCCTTAGCCAAGGAATGTCTAAAATTACTCCAAACTGAGGGGTGGCAATGAGATCAAATGAGATCGTCTCTTTGTGGTTTTCCTGAACAATCAGCTCTAAGGGAGCTGTCTGTTGCCGGATCGGACCAGAGGCAAGAGAAGTACCATCCACCGCCTGGACCGGTTTGGGACATGTCTTCGTGACCAAAGGCAGGTCCAGTGAACCGGCCAAGGCTATGTCGATGAAGCAGCCTGTAGCACCTGAGTCTATCACTATTGACACGGCGTGAGAACCTGTAGCGTGGTTCAGAAAGGCCTGAACTATAATGGGTCGCACAGGACCGAAGGTGGGTTCAGAGGTATTCCGGATAGTACTCGCTCCCACCTCTGATCTTAGGGGCGAGCCTTCTGAAAACCCGGGTTTCTGTTTTTTGGGCGGCGAGGACACTCTTTTACGAAATGCCCGTTGAGACCGCAGTAAAAACAGGCATTGTCCGTTCTCCTGCGCTCTCGTTCGACGTGTGTGATAGGGCTGCGGATCCCGCCTATCTGCATGGGTTCGGGAGTAGCAATGGCCGTGGATGGAAGTGGGAAGGAGGATGTACCTTCTCCGCGTCGCTCTGATCGTCTAGCATCGACTTGTAATGTTAAGTCCACCAAATCAGCATATACTGTGGGAAGCGTAGGCACTACAGACAAGGCATCTTTCATGACCCCAGATAAACCCCGGTAATACACCACAGCCTTTTTATTTTCTGGCCAGGAGGTCTCAGCAGACAACTGATTGAACCTGGTGATGTACTCTATGAGGGTTGACCGACCCTGCGTGAGATCTAGGAATTCCATGTCTCTAGACTGTGCTTTGTGCCTGGTGTCGAATACTTTTGCCATCTCTTGGGTCAGTAACTCAAAATCGTACAACGCAGGGTGGTTGTTTTCCAGCAATGGATTGGCCCATGTGGCGGCTACCCCAGATAGATGGGAGAGAAGAAAGGCTGCTTTTGATACGGAATCGGGGAAAGCCTGAGGACGACACATGAAATGAAGTTTACAGTGATTGATGAAAGTACGGTATTTCTTTGGGTCGCCCTGGTATCTTTCGGGAGCAGCCAAGGGAAAAGGGTTTTGGATCACCACAGGAGCGGCCGGGAAGGAAGGGGGTATGACAGGAGGAGGGTTTTGGGGAGGAATGGCTTCAGCAAATTCAGCTTCTGCAGGTAAGGGATGGCGTGCACTTAGTACCGTGTCGAGGCGGTGGTGTAATGCGGTGGTGGCAGCGGTCATATCAGTGCGTAGGGTTGCAGTAGCGGTTGCCATGTCGACCCTGAGTGCTGTCACTGCCTGCATTAAAGCCGTCACGGGGTCCCCGGCTGAGGTGTCCATAGCTGGACGACCAATAGGCTTCACAGTCTGTTCTGATCTTGGTGATCCGCCTTGATGGTCGTGCAGCTATAAACTACCTCCGTCCCCAAGTACCGCTCGAGCAGGTAAAGTATACTGCCCTAGCAATCTTTGAGGCCACAGGTGATGAGTGGCGTCGTCAGTCAGATACCGGGAACACCGGAAGGACCCCTGAGTGCTGTAAGGCAAAGGTTAGGATCAGGTATACTTTGAACAATAATGGCAGTGCAAGCAAACAAGGAAAAACGACAAAGCTTACCCTGGGGATGATAGGACAGGTGGGAAACCTGAATAGACAACGAGGGAAGACCAACAGCAGGCTGGGATGTACTGCAGTTCCTCCAACTCACACCGGTAGCCAGAGCGTGACCAGATAGCAAGTCCATCCAAGGTCCAGGTGGTGAACCCCAAATGACTCAGGAGGCAAAACGTGATAGACAGGAATTGCGTGGTTAGAAGTTCGCCAAGACAAAAGGGTAATCCAGAACAATTCCAGGGCCAGAAAGGGGGTTCAAGAGTTCCAAGGGTCCAGATGATACGTCGAATCCAAAGGGTAATCCAAGACAAGTCCAAGTAACGTTCCGTGGTCGAGTTCCAAAACTGTAGCAAAAAGAAAGAGGGTAATGCCGAACAGGTCTCTGGTAGAAACAGCTGTGAAGCACTGAGTGTTTCCTCTCAGCTCCTTTTGAAGGAAAGGTAGATCACGTGACAGGGCACATGACCGCACAGGAGCGTCACGTGAGTTCGGACGCCATCAGTGATTGGTGTTTGTCCAATGTGGGCGTCGGCTACAGACGATCCCGTGACTAGTCACGTGATCGTCTGAGCGAGACGCGATCGAGTTCCCCCGTGCGCGGGAGCTGGAGCCGACGACACCTGAGCCGTCGGGCATGGATGAGACGCCAGGGCAAGCGCCAGCATGGAAATGGGCGGAAAGAGGTGGTTCTGCCCCCTCGGACATCCCGCCTGCCGTGTCTTCCCCGTTGGTGTGGGTGGTGGGTACGGGAACGGATGGTGCCGGGTAAGTGTCGGGAGGAGGGCAAGATCGAGGACGTGACAATACCACTGCCACACATTCTCCTAGTTACAGCTGAACCGAGAAACAACACTTATCACATGAATATCCACACAGGCACTTTATCCACATTGCAACATATCCTACCTCTTACATTTGTACCAATACACTATACCTACCTCCTCTCTGTTACCCACTATCCTAAATGCCACTACCAGCCTTTAAGCACAAGCTACAACATCCCCTACAAAAAAAGAGGTAGACACAAAAAATAAACAAACACAACACTATTTACCAACAGCTTACAATATAATAAACATCTCAAAAGCATGGACAAGAATGCAATCTGTTACTTTGTACATGAAAGGGCATGATTTGTACTGAGAAGAAGGTCCACAATTGGTGAACCAGGCTGCCAAATCCCTAATTCTCCACATAACACTATCTGTACCCAAACAGGCCGGGCTAAAGCTTTGCCAACTGGAGGAAAAGCAAGAAAGCACAGGAAAGGACAGGGAATCACCAACACGAGAACCCTGTAAGATAAAGCGGGGGGCGGGGGGATAATATCTTTAAGGATAGCTCTTCGCCCTCCCTGGAAGATGAGGGAAAGTATAGGTTCTGTTTTACAAGGTTCAGGGATCCTGGATTCCTTCCTTCGGCTGCAACCACTCTGTAGAGGAACAAAACTGAGGACTATGGGAAAAAAAACTCTCCCGTGGGTAGAGGAAAAAGTAGTGGCCCCATAGAAAAAAATACATCAATAACTGGAGACTTGAATATCCAGGCCCCAAAGTCATGAGCACAAACAAGGATAGATGTCATAAACATCAAAGAAGGACGAGGTCATGAGGATAGTTTCATAATATCTGGAGAGGGGAGGAACAGCTAAAGGGCGACTGTCCACAGATGCACAAGTGAGTGGTAAGGGCTGCAAAAGGAAGACCCAGAAGCAGTTAAACACACAGTGAGCAGACACAGAGAAGCCTGACAAAGGGCTAAAGGGCAACGTTGGAAGTTAACCCAGACAGGAGATAACACTCCTGCTTCCAACACACACTCTGAGTAGCCAATCAAAAACTCCACACATTTGTCCTATGTAGTCATCACATTCACATGCAGCAAGTAGTGGGGAATCCTTAGGATTGTCCACACACCCATGCTAACGTATGCTACCGCAAACATTCTCACAAGAGCTTCTATAGTGGACCCAATAAAAGTTACTATCCAATTTGCATCTATGAAACCCACTGCAAGTGAATCCTTCTTACATACATCGAAAACCGTGCACACAAACGACATACCTTACACCCTGTGCACAACCATTCACACACTGTTATCGAGGGTGCATCCACGAGAACACAGAATTTCTTGACAGACAGCCCACATGGGTTGTGGGAAAATATGTAATTTCACCAATTAAATCGCTGAAATGATTTGATGTAGCACTTCACCCATGTATATTACCTTATAACACATGCCCTAAAATCGGACCAAATAATTATCTGTATAATTAATGAGCAGCCACATATGTTTCCTCTTGTATGTACTGTAACCATGCAAATGGAAACACTGATTCTTTGACAGTGCAATACATTATCCATTTGCATTAATTAAGCTCAAGCTAAAATTATGCACACAATAGTTACTACCACTAAAATTGTTTCATAGCATCTCCGTAATTACCAATGGCGACTCTAACTCAGGTGTAATGCCTAACTCACACAGTAACCATGCGAAGACCTTCAACTCCCATCCAAATTAATGTACCTGTAGAGGAGGAGCCAAAAGCCTCTATCGGGAGTCCCGCCCCTAAATTGCCTATATGTTGGAAGCCAGAAATAGTGACAAGCAAGACACCTGTAATGATGCCTATAACACAAGCAGCCTTTGAAGCAAAATATCACTTGAGAAGAACACTCTATACAACCCACAAAGAATTGACAGTCTCTTGGGAAAGATCCCTGAAGAGCATGTGAAGACGGATGAAAGAAGAGACTGGTGTCATCACATGAAGAAAGTGATCACACCTCAGAAGAGATGGCAGAAGAGAAGAATAGACCATATAGAATCTGATGACAAAGTAAGAACCGAGTAAACATTCAGATGTGGAGTGAAGATCACACATATGAAAAGCATGGAAGAAAATGACAACAATTTTATAATTGTACAGATACAGTAACACAAGTAGACGAAGTAATCATAAGGCTGGCTATACGCAGTGAATAGATTGTGGCGATACGCCAAGGTATATATATGCAGAGGAATCTGGAAGTTCTACATCGTATTTTGAGCAAACTGGACCCCGTGAATAGAAGGGCTGGAAAAGTGTGGCGCAGCAAGATAAACTCAGTTGACAATGAAAGGAGCATCAAGAGGCCTGCTTGGCCAAGTGGCAAGGGGTGAAGCAGCCAAGGAACTAGTTAATAATAATGGAATGATACAATGTACGAGAAAGCGAGAAGCTGAGCTCCTGTTAAGGTGCGGCAGAAGAACATTGGGTGCCAAGTTCTATTCATTGAATATTATTAAATACAGAGGAGAAGCTTGAAACGTGGTCTTCAGTCACATGACCTAGATGGAAAAAGACTTGGCAGGCTACACCAAGACCAGAAGATAAAGTCACACCCACGCTCCCTTTTATTCCCAGGAGCAGTGATACTTTACAAGGCCGAGTACAAAGACTATTCTCATGGCAGACAGCTTGAGTGATGATGGATGATGGGCTAATTGCCTGGTGCGGCATGGTCAAGTGCAACCCACCGGCACCTGGGGTACTAGCTTGTGTGCTGCTAGCAAGTGGAATATTCCAGAAGCGCACATGCGTGCCAACCAATTATAAAGTGTCACATACCAAAGAGCCCTATAGTTTAGAGACCCACTAAGACGTTGTATATTTTATGACACTCACAATGACTTGCACTAGGGGTGGGCAGAGTTGTCCACCTGACAGTAGATATCCAATCACAGCACCAACCCTCATAGAAAATATACCTAGATGTTTCCCGTTACCCAACCACAACCCTCCATAAGTTTCTTAGTTTGCCACGTAGGATGACATCACTGATGACGAATATTTGTAATATAATCATGTTTTTTATGAAATGCGCACTAGACCTTACTGCCAGACGTCGGATGATGTCCGTTGTACTCCCTGTTTTAGATAATTGATATTAAAACAGACAAAAAGTCTTTTGCCAACTTCCTGAGTCGGTTTAATTATTGATGTTTGAGTAATTTCTCCATCCCCATCCACCCTGTAGAGTGTGACCTCCTCTTAAAGGATCTAAAGCAGTTCATACCCATTTAATTAGGTGGCCCTCTGAGGACATTGGTCATGCAAATGTTTGGAGGGGTTGACAATTTTCGGCAGCCTCAGCATGTCTTGGAATAGACAGCCCACCTGTGCCTAACTGCACAGTGTCAGTTAGACACCTTCTGGGACCTGAATTTATTATTTACATTTTATGTTCCTAGAATACGTTGCATATTTTCATTAATTGTGCATTTTATTGTGTCATTTTAATGTTATGAGTAATGTCTTGATGTGTATTGTTCAGTTAGCACATGATTTGCATTTTATTGAGAATAGTTTTGCTCTTGCAACCCCTTTATAGGCGGTGACAATGAACCGGTGGGCCAAGCCACCACATTCACTTGGGCGTGGCTTTTTCCCTTGCGACCTCGTTGGGAGAATCTGCGTCAGCCTGTGTTCTGCTTCCATCCTGCCTGAGGCCTGTCCCCCTGGAGGCTTGTCCCCCAGGCAGGCTTTGACCACTCCTGTGTTCTGTCTTGCTGTTGTCCATCCTGCCAGTGCTGGGACCTCTGCAGGTGCTGTGGTCCCTGACTCCATGCGAGTTCCCTGCTCAATGTGGAAGCTACTCGCAGCCTCCAGCCATCTATGCTTGTGAGTATGCTTCGAGCCCTGGGCAGATCCCGCTCCTTTGCAGGCCCTCTTGGTTGTCTGCCTGATATGCCCCCTGCAGGTCATCTTTTTTCATGTACCAATTCTTCTGCTTTGATTTCTGTGCTTTGCTTAACCCTGATGCAGTACCCTAGACCATTACTGCAGACCTAGCCAGACCTAGAGGACCCTATATTTTGCCATTACATTTCTGTATACTTACGTTTCTGATGTTGTAAGGACGCCTTGGGTATTTTATACCGTTTCCTTGGGGATTGGAACTGTTCATTCTCCATTGCGGTGTCGTGCAACGGTTTCAAGTGTGAAATGTGTTTTAAAAAGGTCACCGTAGGTTGGTCAGTAGTTATATCCCTAGACCATTGAGTGTGTTGAAGTATTTACACAATCTCTGGGCGATGGCTAGTTTCTGGCTGTTCCAGAGCACAGAGAGGGAGCCCTGTTGCAACACGCAGGACAGCGGCTCTAGCCCGAAGAGGTGTGTGGGTTGAAAAAAAGAAATAAACTGCACGTAAAAGGAAACTGAGTTCATTTCAAGTTATACAGGAGAAAAAGATTGAAAATCGTATATGCACTGCACTGGTTTGAGGAAGAGACATGGGGCCTCATTACAAATTGCCCGGTATGGAAACAACGGTGGCGGTAAACCCGCCGCCACCATTGTTTCGATGCCGGGTGATCACAACTCCTGCAGGCGGGAGCTGATGTTCCCGCCAGGTACACCGCCCGCCTGCAGGCGGACGAGGAAACACCGGCAGCATTACGAGATGCTGCCGGTGTTTCCATGATCCCCATTCCCATTGAGTCCGATAGGACTCAATGGGCATGGGGATTAACACCATTCCGCCTCCGTGATTCCCGGGAAACCGGGGTTGTAATGGCCCGGTAATTCCGGGAATCACGGAGGAGGAATGGTAATACGAGTCCGGCGGTAACCAGGCGGTTTTACCGCCTCGGTTACCGCCGGACTCTTAATGCGGCCCATTGAGTGCCCATTTTCTGTTGTAAAATAGACATTGTACAGTAAAGTGCACATGAAACCCCACATGCTGTTTGGTCTCCCTGTTGTGTGTATAGATGCAAATCTGTTCACCCAGTGGTATCCCCTTTGGTGTTTTGTGCAAACATGTATGTTATTTATTTATTTATTTATTTCTCGAGCGCCGGAGCCCGCAGGCATCAGGGCGCAGACTAACGGTTGTGCTGATTTCTATTTGTGTCATGTCTGTTCATTCTGCAGTCCATTATTCCTTGTTGCATTCAGTTCCTGCCATTCAGCATTTGCTTCCCCAATCTCTCTCTGGCCATGCCAGGCTGGCCTTACCCTGTTTTGTCAAGAACCCAGGTAGGGGATCACAGGTAAACCATAAATCGCTTTTCGCATAACTAAGTTTGTGGAGGCACGCCATCATCCTGCTTGGGATTTAGTTCTAGATACTGTAGTCTAACGTTTTACCTTTGTTTTAATATGCCCACACATACAATTACCAATCGCAACCTGCTGAAAAAACTGTTTTAGTGTCAAAAGCACACCAAATTAATGATGTTATTTATTTTGTATAAATACCTGCTGCTCGAATAGTGACTGACCCTTTTTGTAAATACTTTTAAATCAAGAAAAGAAATGCATAGGCCAGATTCCTTGAGGAATGCAAGAAGGCGGAACAGAACCTTTTGGGTATCTGCAGATGCCAGGAGGATTCTCTCCATCGCCCAACAACACAATGGGCCTCATTACGGGTCCGGCGGTAACCATGCCAGTGATGCCTGTAAATATTTACCAGCACCTGACTTCTCGGTAACAGCGGGGGATTACAACCCCGGTGGACCGGAATGTCAGGCGCTGGCAAATTGTAAGTCCTATGGGACTCTATGGGAATCAGGACCACGGAAGGACTGGCACCATTGCTAATGGTGGCAGGGCTTCTGTGAAAACTGCCGGGCGGGAGGGCAGGGTTGTAGTGTGCCCGTCCAGAAACAACGGTACCAGTAAGCTTAGGGGCACCGTTGTTTCCAGACTGGCACACTTAGAATGAGGCCCACTGTTTGCCCCATGTATTTATTATTGGTTCTTGGGACTGAAACTGTGCAGGTGAAGAGGCTACAGTACAGCATGCAATCACATATGTAGTATTTGCTTCCTTGTTTGGATAGGGATCTGTTCATTGCATAATGAGGTTTCCCTTTTTTGTCATGTGAAAGACATGCACTAGCACAGTTATTACACTATCCACTTCGCACCTGGAAGATTCATGACGGAAGGGATCTCACGCAAACCACATACAGACTCAGGCCGTGGAAAGCCTTCTCTGTGGTTGGTTAGGCAGGGAGACCTAGGATCCCCTCTGCATTGAGCAGCAAAGATCCCTTTGTCCTCTACTGATATGAGAGTTTGTATGAGAGCAGTTTTCCATAGCAATCGTACAACTGTTGCTTACATAGCTATAGCTATGGTGCATAAAGACGAAAAACGAATTACAAACAAGTATGGCAAATTGATTGGTTCTGGCTTTTGCGAATGTTTATTGCAACATTACATTTACAGGCACGAATTTGTGTCATCCACACAAAGACTTGGCCCAGATAAAATAACATGCAAGCCTGAAGGGCCATTCCTGTCATCATTACTAGTACATGAGCTGTTAGCTGCTGCTGGCTGAATACTCCTGATATTTCACATCAGCAGCTGAGGAACAAGCCTGCAGATTACACAGCCTGATATGGAGGCCCATACATGGCTTTTGATCTCTGTACCATCATTTCTGGCATCTTCAATAATGTTAAAATCCACTTTTAAGCCCTATTGCCCGGGGCCATAAATGATGTCCAACAGAAAAGCATAGCCCCATACAATACATTCACTACCAAAAAGTAGAACCATACCACTCCTAATACATGATACCATTCATACATGACCAATGAGACCATATTTAGAAGGACAAATGCTGCTTAATAACAATAATTTGAAGCACAGCAATATGAGAACTAAAAATACCCAGGACCAGTTTATGATCCAAGCCCATGCAAAGGGGCATCAACGCTCATATCACCATGCTTGTTATAAATGATGCATGGAAGCTCTGAAAGTGTGAAGGCTGTGTGGCTATTTCTGGCTGAGAAAAATGTGATCAGCATCCATGACTTATCATTTACCTCAAGGACAACCAAAGCAGCTGCTCTACTCAGCTCTTGCCTACAGGTTTCACGCTGAATATGTAAGTTCCATGCACACCTCAAACCTACCAACCAAGCAATGCCCCATTTAGAAGATCTAGATATAGCACATGCAGATTCATATGCAGGCGTATGGGCAGGGACGTCATTTCACCAAAATGCCTGGGGTAGCGGAAGTGACATCACACACCCCTTGACTTCTGATGACATCACAGGAAGTATTGTCATTTGACCTCCACCCCGAAGTGACCTCACGGGAAGCGAAGGAACACAACCTTTCACCCCTTGAAAAAACGGGAAGTGGCATCACATAGCATTGTTCCTAAGTACACTACGAAAAATATGGTTACAATATCACTGTAATGTGATATACATTTCATACAAAAATGGATCACCATATGTATCATTAATATCAGTGTGTATAGGCCCATATTACCAAATTACTGTCAATGCAACAGGCGCCCAAGCCAAATGATAACGATGTGTTATTATATAGCACTTAGCTTAAGCACTTTATATAGAACAAATGTACATACAATATCACTCAATCTGTGTTGGTACTCATTTATCGACCTCAGAAGGATGAAAGGCTGAGTTGTTCTTGCCGGGATGTGGAACTGCAACCTGCAGATCACACACACATCGCAGCAGCGAGCGCTCAACCCACGGAGCTATCTTACCTGCTATAGCTATTTTACCGGCTATAGTAAAATGAGCAATTACATGTCTGAATGTTCTCAGTCAGAAAGCAAATCATACTCTGTAGTGGATACCATTAAACTGGTAACTGAGATTTTGTCTGCAACCCTGTTGCAAAGTTGGCCACATGTCAAGCCTGCATGGATCTACTTTTCAGGCTTCAGAGGTTTGGAAAGACATACCATTGTGAGGGTTTATAACTGTGTATTAAAAGATTTAGAGTAACGCAGAGAAAGCAGCGCACCCACACAGCATCCCGCACTCTGGGCACGCGTTACCTCATACATGCAAACATACTGAACAGCATGCCAGGGAGATAGGAAAGATAGGTACATTACAATAAAGCATGAATTGTGGCACAATGAAATCAAGTGCCACTCTATGTGCTATGGTCAAAAATGTCTACACTGTACATAAGCTTTTAGGCACAAGGATTTTGTTAAGTGACGGAGGACACCGAGATGAAATGTCTTGTGATGATCGTAATAGAGACAACAGCAAAAAAACATGATATAACTGCAATTTGCGAAAAGAAAAATGCATATTCCGAAATGGACGCTTATTCTACTCGAAATGCTTTTTGTGAATTTGAGGTGTTTAAGAACAGACTAAATCAGTGACTCACCCCCTGAAGTGTGCCTGAAATAAACCTTTAATGAATCTAGAAATTACTGTATAGAATTCATGAAAAACAAATGATATGGTATTCCTAATCTTTCTTATTTAGGGTCACTGCTCAAAGTATTACACGTGTGGAACTCCCTGTTTTTTAAGAGGCCTGACTAAGAAGGCCAGCCAGTCCAGAAACAAGGAGCCACATGGCACTGGCCACAGCCCAGAAGATTCCATTTTTTTTCAGGGGTAGCAAGGGAGACCCCGCGGGTAGCAAGGGAGACCTCGGGGGTCGCTGCAACCCCTGAATCCCCAAAGGCCTAAAGTTTGATAAGAACTGGGGTGAAAGAGATGGAGTGGAACGAAGGAGAAGGACTTGGATAAAGATGATGGACTGGCATGGAGGAGAAGAGAAGGATGGGGACGAAGCAGAAGGAAAAAGACTCTTCCCAAGAAAATAGGTCCATGAAGATGCTTAAAAAAGATTCAAATAATTGGGGTCTCACCCCTTGTATAGCCATTTTGCCACAGCAGAATGGTCCATTTCAAGCCTTCTGTAAGGGTCAAATCCTTGCTGCTGTAACAAAGGTTGTGCCTTCTGATGTCAGCTCCCAGAGTTCCTGGTCTGCAGGAAGTTGGGTGAGGTCACAGGAAGGAACCATAGCCTAGGAATGACGGTGGAACCCTTCTAATGGGTCCAAATCCTCTCTTCCGCTACACTACACTACCCACCATCTCCTGTCTACCTGAAATCAAAAAGACTCCAGTCAATACCCCCCTGCTGTGAAAACTGCACTGTGTTGCAGAGACCACCTTTGGCATGAAGCTCCCAACATACCCACTGTGTGTATGTTCTGCCATCCTAAGAAGGTGTGAAGCCTTCCAAATAGAGAACAAAGGGCCATCCAGGGCTGGGCCCAACATCTGTGTGGGTGACACCTGCAGCCTCAGACAGCAACACACACATTTCTATTGCAGCTGCAAGATTCACAGGAAACCAGTTGATAATAAAAAAAGCCATCAGCTGTGTTTCTGGCAGTTATAACTGTGTCATCATAAGCCACTTTATCAAACTCGATGTCATTTTATATCTATGTTTAACCAAAGTTCTGCCATCAGGCCATGGACATATACAGTCATATATGTGTAATCATATGTGCCCACTATTAAAGGCACCCATTAGATGTTGGAATGAATTGGATTCCAGCAGGCTATTTCAGGAATGCACATGTTACCCTGTCGCTGCCATGTTGCCAAATCACATTGCAGTCACTGGTGTGTCAGTAAACAGAGTCCAGCAAGAGTACACAAGTGTACTATATTGTTTTAGCATGGAGCATTAGAAAAGGAGACCAAATTAGCAAAGTTCACTTAACCAGCATCATTTTGCATAGCCAAAATAAAATAGCTCAGGAATGCACGGCCATGCAGATGGAATTCTGTCACAGAGGGTTAGGAAAAGGCAGAAATGCAAATGAGAGGTAGCTTGGTCTAGGCACGGCAGCCATTGGCCTTCTGTGTGGGATCCACTGCAGCCTGAGAGCTATGCCATTCTGCCCTCAAGGCATGCTGTTGTTCTCCCCAATCTGGACAGGAGCGCCTCATCCTACCATGCCATACTAGCAGAATACACTTGCGGAAATGAAGCTCACTTCACTGTGTCGATTGGCATCTGCACCTTAGGCCATGTTTTCTGTGTTTTTCTTCCTTGGACAATCCTTCAAGCACATCTTCCTATAAAATAGGTTTTAACATTTCCATGAATACCGCGTCCCACTTCTTGTGTTAAGGACGCCATCCTGTGCGCACCCAGATGTTTCATCGGCCCTGTGCAAGAAAATGCTTGGAGGCCAGCTTTTTGTCTATAGCCTCCTCCTCATATCTATCTGTCCATGATCACATTGGCTCTCACCCTTGTCCTCACCTGTTACCCTGCAGAGTAAAGCATGCTGTGTCCCTGCTTCCCTCTGTCCACCATCAGACTGGTACTCACCAATTCCATTACCTGCTCTCCCAGGCCCAACTTACCCTCCTCCCTGTGCTAGGAGGCTGTAGCCTTTCTTCCCTTGAAAGTGCTGTGGTACCTGATTACTACAACAGGTTGTGTCAAAATACTTAGTGGGGCCATCCCCTATATTGGCTCCCCTCCCCAGAACCACAGACCATATGAGCTTACAAAAATAGACCAGAGAGACAGTAATATTTTTGGAACAAATAGATCACATTTTATTGCAGTCTGCAAAAGGGGCAGCCCCAGCCTCCATCAGCGTAATGGCCTACAACACCTTTTGGCTGGCCCTTTCCAATTCCCTGGCTTTCACCAGTATTTTTAGTCCTTATTGTCCTTGGGTGACCCTTGTCACTTCCGGTTATTGCATAGCGGACGACTGCCTCTGGTTACCAACTGCCAGGCAGTAACTCCCACGCCCTTTCATGGAGCTAATAACCCCGGGTCCACCGTGTTCAGTTGTTGAGGAGTCTCCACTGTCCGTAAGGGTGTCAGTGCCCATCTGACCCCAAACCTGGCTTGTGCGGCCATTGGGTACCAGTTGTAGCAGAAACCTTAGTGCCACCTGCATCTGGGCTAGTAGGCATCCTTTCCTAGAATGGCGAGGTTGCTCCCCCCAAGTGCATAACGAAAATACGAGGCGCTGGCATTCTCCCCATCTGACTGTGCACCATGGTCAGTGATGAATGCCATCCCATACCCTATGTGCCCAGCCAGACCGCTTCTGTGCTCTTCAGCTCCAGGCTGCCATCTCATCTCCACTGTTGCACTCTGTTCTCCGCATGTGACACAAATGAATGTCCTATAAGCCACACAGGGCCACCCGCCGGTACAATGAAATGTGCAACACAAAAGAACATTAGCAAAATAACAATACCCTAAACTCCTCCTGCGATAAAGCACAGATACGTCACATACCAGTCCTTGTTGGTCCCTCTGTCCAGACGCCTTCATAGGCCGTGTCTGGGGGGGTCACACCTGGCCTCACATACAACCCATAGCCATCGGAAGGCCATCTTCCTATCTTCTTCATTGCTTGACCAGGCATCCCGCCTTGGAAAGCTGTTGTAGCAGCCCCTAGCCTGAAGCTGTATGAGGAACATCCCTTCCACTAGAAGCTTACCTCCCCCAGTGAGGCAGATAAAACCTTGCGAAATTTGAAAATCATCAGGGGGTTCCACTGCTGTGCACTAATAGGTGTGTTCCCCCCAGCAGTCTGTGGGCCAAATAGTGCATAAGCAACCGGGCGGGACAGCTGTCCTTGTAAGGGGAGATGAACAAGGTGACCCACTTTCCTTTGCCCATTTGATCTGTCTTTGATTGCTGCAACCTGATGTGAAAATACCACATCCTTTGCTAGCAGTGCTCTCTCTGACTTGTTGTCCTTGCTGGCCGCGACCAATTCACTGGGTAGAAAAAAAGCCCCAGAAAATGGCAGGGAAAAAGCAGCCCTGAACAATGACACCTGATGTGCATTAAAGCAAACATTGTGCATGCCCTTAAGCAGTTTCTTTCAGACCTCAAAATCAATTGACCTGCGCACATCCTTCCTGGGCCCTTCCATCCGGCCCCATTCTTTTAGCCCCATTCTTTCAGCACAGCTCAGACCTCAAAGCTTTTGGTGGGATCCCCCTTACTGAACAGTTCGCTGTAAAAGGCTATTGCTGCAAGTTGGCCAACCGCCCAGGTCCTAGTCTTCTGTTCACTGCATGCCCAGGCCAAAAATGCAAGCACCTCTTCTTCTCATATCTCCTCCGCGCCGGCCAGCGTGGGTGACACACTCAGAAACTTACCACAGCCCTGCTGGACGTAACTCCTGGTGTGAGCGATTGCGCCCTGAGCGTCCGGTGCACAACACCAGCTGACACCACTCATTCCTGAATTGCGCCCCCTTCTCCTGGGCAGTGGGATGGACCTTCCAGAACTTGTCCCACTGAAAACAATAAAGAGAGTCAGCTGCTATATTAACAGTTTCCTTTAAATGGCACGCCCTGAACTCAATATTCTGGTCAATATTCTGGTACAGTCACATTTCTACTATCTTCCTCAGAAGGCTTAGTACTGCCAGGCAAGACGCTGACAGCAAGTTGGTGGCTGCCACCACTGCCCTGTTGCAGGACCAAAAAAACACACCCTCCTGTTACCCAACTGACTTGGCCATAGCATGAGAGCCATGTCAATCGGAAACAACTCCAGAGCCATGACATTTCTGGTCTTTCATTTTTTGCTCCATTGTGTAGGCCATTTCTGTGCACACCATTGCTGCCCCAGGGTAACCCCAAAACCTTCCTTCCTGATGCATCAGAGTACATTTGGAGCTTCCCGCTTGTTACCCAGCGGGTCCTCCACAACTGTACCACATTAAATCCTAGTAGGAATGCTCGCCACATACGTAGATACTCCTTCAAGGCAGAACTGAGCTGGAAGTGGTGGTGCGTTAGCGTGACCCCTGCTGTTGCTCTTGTCAACATTTGTGCAAACACCCTCCCCGCCAGGATGAGACTGGAGGAAAACATTTAATTTACCCAGCAATTGCTGCACCTTCTCCAAGGTGGTCCTGTCTTTAGACAGGTTGTTCTCAATCTCATTGATGAGCCCTTTTACCCTGTAAGCGGATAAACAATAGGTTTAGTTGTGGCTATTCATTTGTCGAGACGGCTCAGAGACAATGCAGAAAGTGTTTAATACCTTTGAAATAAATCCAAAAAACAGATATATTGCTTATCACTTATGTGGTTGTCAAAAATGTCAGATAGCCCTGTTGAAGAAAATCACATATTTGCCTTCTATGTCAATAGCAGCAATGCTCACAGGTGCAGCAGATTGAGTGTCTTCTTCCTTAACTAGAGAACCCTTTTCTGGAATTCATGCATATCATTTGAACAAGATTCATGAGGATGCTAGAGGAAATAAACGCCAGCACATGATTGTATTGAAAAGCCCTCAGCAGCTGAGAATCGAAAGAAACAGAAGGTGCAGTTTCCTAGACTGTTACTAGAGTGCCCTATCCTTTAGGAAACAAAAAAAATATTTCCTTCACTGTACTGTACTGCCAAAACATCTGATTTGGTATTTGAACGTTGCTGATTTGTTCTTCACGAAGGAGTGTTCCCCTGTGCCCTTCCATCTGTACCTGCCCCCGGCTCCTGTGCTAGCCTCCAGTATTAGTTGGCGGGGCTCGGTAAAAAGTGAGGGATTGTAGTAGTAAAACACTAACTGGGATATTTGCATACCCACAATACCTTGCAAGCAAAACATATTTAAAGCCTCACCATGACATTATGTGTAGTTTAAGAAAATGTCATGAATCGGCATATGCAGAATTACTATGAAGTGAATACAAGATTGTTTGCAACATATACCACCTTTAAATTGTTGGGTAAGATTATTCAAGTGCTCAGTTAAACCGTTTTTGTATAGCAGTGAATTACCATACAATAAGTTAAGGTCTATGCCCATGGAACTCTGAAAACTTTGAAAGGATGCAGATTGTGTAAAAAAGCATTCTAGTTATCTGAATATCTGTTGCCATAACAATATATACAAACAATGCTCGGCATAGTCCACATCCATTATTCCTTGCTGGCCAAGTAAATGATGTTGCAATGTTGCTCTCCACTTCGTATAGGGTAATCTTAGCAATGCAAAAGTAGGAGACACTGCACTGAACATGACATCAGCCCACTCAGATTCTTTTGAGGGTAAATTAATATTTGAGTTTTTTATGATGCATTAATTTGCATGGGGGCACTACAAAGTGCTTGTGTGACACACGAACAAACACTAGGAAGCATGGCATGAGGTTGCACATCCAAGTAGCCTTCTTACTTACAGTCAGTATCCAACATTTGATCTGACAGTTGGGTTACATAGTCTGGGTGACGCTTTTGCTAAGGCACCATGAGTAACAACATTCTTGTGCTTGAATATCATTCATATTATAAGAAACAGAAAACAAGTGGATGTAGGTACATGTTCGGTAACCATTTGCAGAGCTAAGGTAGGCATAGTTACAGTTATCTGGTAATATCTGAATGTGGCCTGGGGCAGAAATGAGTCATAAGGTGTAAGTGTGGTAGAGTCAAGTATACGAGTCATGGGTGTGGAGGGAAGCTTATTTGGCTAATGTGTGCAGGCATATTTTAGCTATATCTTCTGTTCGTGGAGCCACTTTTTCATATTCGGTTTTAGCCTCTTGTAGATGCATTCTGTTTTTAGGACTTTTTGGTTTTTAAGGTCAAGCTTGCGTAGTAGGGTAATGAAAATAGGCTAGAATAGAATATCAAGACTAGTTAGTCCAATTTAGATTTATTTTGTGAGAAAGCAAATATTAGTTGCCTGCTGTGACTTGTGCCTTCCTAAATCTTTTTGAATTGGTGGAAATTGTCTGTGTTGCGCTGCTAAAATTCTTCTGAGCGGCACAGAGAAGGAAGCTGGGCAAGTGCACATGCACACAGTTTAGAGGGAACATTGGTCTCCTCCACACTTAGAACATTTGTGGGTGAATCTGCACCTCGTGCCCCAGTGGCAAGACGCCACCATTAAAAAGCCTGCATGAGTTTTCCGAAGCTCCTGCTCCATTTGTTGCCTTTCCCCATATGTGCGTCACTCTTGTGCACCCATTCCCTTCCCCTTGGCGCCGGCATCCCTTGGTGAAAGGGCAGCGAGCTGCCTTTTTGGTTGTGCTCATATCTCCCATACCATGACCTCTGAGGAACCTTCCCTAGTTCACCATTTGCTTGGCTGGCCTTGTCCTGTCCCCCCATGTAGGACACCCAACCTTCCATGTCCTTCTCTTCCCAGCACCATCTTGGACCTTAAATCCCGGTCATAATCCACCCATCCTGTAGAACCATACCTTCTGTGCTCATCAACAATCATGTCCCTATATTTCAATAAGGCAGATCCGTGCTCTGAAAAATGTCCATAATTGCTGCTGCCAGTAAGGAGAACATCTTGTTTCAATTACTTATGGTTTCTTCTGTCCTAGTTCTGTTCTGCTTTTTCCTGTCCTCGTCCTTGCTAATGGTTATACCTGGCACAGCCGTCTCCATTGATAGCAACACAATATATCAAAGTGCTCCCTCACCCAAATTTGCTCCTTACCTTACTTGGGAACAGGCCAGCCTAGGGTGGACCTGCTAGACAGAATGGGGGCAATAGTCACAAGGGTGCAGCAATCTAACAAGGTCCCTGCTCCACTCAGCTGATCCGCTGCACCTGTCCCCTTTGCAGCACTTAATGTGGACCCGTTCCCCCCTACCATCGCATTTGACTGCTTTGGGGGGGAAACGGGTGGGACCACCGTCCGGGCTAATCCCCGTTTCTCCGCTTGAACCTGCCCCATCAAATCACCTAATTCTGTTTGAACCCGTTGCTGCAATGGTGCTGCCGTACCCTCAGTGGATCATGAGAGCCCCACCAAAGCAAGGGTGGTTGTGGCCCCCACAGCCTCAACTATTGCAACAGGCCGTGGGGGGCCCTCCCATACTATCCTTGCATTCTCAAAGTTGCCCCCTTTGCTTGGTGGATGCATGGCCCCTCGCATTAACTTCAGCATCTCCTCTAACGGCCTTGTTATTGCGCCATTCCCTAATTCGTTACGTGCTGGCAGTTCACCCAGCTGCCCTTCACTGCTGCTTTATGTGGAGTCCGCCAAAACCTGTAACTTAAGCTGTTTTTGTACCTTTGCTGTGGCTGCCTTACTCCTGGGTTGATGCACGGCCTTCTTTGTTGTAGGTGGCTCTTCTAGGAAACATGGAAATGATAGGAAAAAAACACATATGGTATATTTGTTTGAATCTCGGCTCTATGAAAATTTCGTACAATCGAACATTTCGAACAACTACTCAATTTTAGCAAACAATGGGAGCTGGAGTTACAGGGGTGACCCTGCATCCTTGTTCGCTATAATGGCATCAGGGATTGCAGGGGTGTCCCCCGCTCCCTATACAATAAAGTTTTTTAAAAAGGAAGGACCCTGCGGCGCCGGTTCCCATCCACATAAGTGAAGGGAACTGGCATTGTAGGGAGACAGGGAGTCGGTGGCACACAGCGAAGTGTGCTGCGGAAAGGTAAGTAAGGGGGTGTGAGGGAGTGGGTTCACAGAGTGTCATTTGATGCCTTTAATGCATTTTGGTATGATGCGTATATAAGAACTTGATTTTTTTTCTCCCGTGGACTTTTTACTTTAGATTTTTTTCACATTCATCTGGCTCTTCCATCATCACATCTGTGAGCGGCAGGGTGTCGATAATGATAAGTGGGAAAATCTGTGCCTGCACTACTTGCTCATGGGTAGGCAACCCATGCCCCTCGTCCAGCACCTTCCTCGCCCAAGCTTTTCCCTTGCTGCATAATGTCTCCTGAAAGAGTGCCCATAGCTCGGCTTCCTCATCAAAATCGCGCCCACTTCGGCCACTGGAGCTTCACTCGCCGATGGTGAACATGTCCAGTGACCCCTGTCCAGACATCTCAAAACTAACCAATGATAACAAGAGTAAAATTAGCTCTCATCCTATGTAAGTAGGCCAATTTTACTGCACGGCAGAATCCACATTAAAAAACATTCCTGTACTTCATCACCATGCACTGCAAATCATTTTCTAACACCTGCATGCATGTTTCAGTACCCCCCAAAGTTCCGACCAGTTCCTTCCCTCTCCGCACAAGTCATGTCAATCACATTACCACAGCCCTTGAAGTGATGCTGCAACTTCCTTCTCGAGGGAGTGTAGAAAGCTTACCTAGATACTCCTGCTCCTGTGTCGTGTACACCCGAGACCAACCTGAAACGGTCCATTTCATCCTTTTCCTAGAGCTTTATACCTGTGACAGGACAAAAAATACATTTTATGTTATTGCAAGACAGTAAGTTGGGCCAAACATTTCCACATAGATGGAAACCTGGGGCCTCATTACGAGGTTGGCAGTAACCAGCTGGTGCTAGTGGAGTGTTGCTGCTGACCTCGTAACACCATTCAGCCTCCTGATATCCCGGGGCCACCCGAATATTACAAGTCCCGGCAGCCCAGGATGTCAAGCTGTGGGAACTGTAAGTTCCCATTCCTGTGACATCCAGTGACACCACAGGAATGGGGACACGGAAGCACTGGCACCATTGCTAACAGGGCCAGTGCTTCTGTGGCAACCATGCCTGCAGGGGCCGGTGCTCCTGGCAGGTCAGACTGCAGCAAAGCTTCTCTGTGAGCAAATCCTGACACGCCTGGCCCTCCGTACTATGTCCTGCCATCAGATGCCAGGTGGAGCGGTCAGCCTTCAATAGCTTGCGGCCTTCGGGAAGCTACTCCCTGGTGCTGCACTCGGAAGCTTCTCGCTGGTGCTGCACTCGGATGCTTCTCGCTGGTGCTGCTGTTAGTTCGGGCCTGCAAAGAGGCCAATTCTCTGCAGCCCCTACCTTTAAGCGTTCCCCTGGGCCTGGCCCAGGTTCCTCCTCCCTAAGGAGGGGCGAGGGGAGGATAGGATAGCTCAGGTGAAGCACGCTCACCTTGGTAGCAAGACGACGTGGAGCAACACAGGTTCGATCCCTGGGTCCGCGCTTAGAACCCTCTGGGTAAATAACCAATTACAATTGATCCCCTGGTTGGTCAGAAGGGCGACCCGCTATGCTGGCTGTCCCAGTAGAGTCCACTGCGGGGGCTGGCCATCCACTCACTATCTGTGTTCCGTGAGGCTGTCACTGCACTAAGCCTCTTGCCATTTGTCCTGTGCTGAGGCTATGCATCACGCTCGACCCACACTGCGGTATGCAAAGTCTTTCCCTTCCTACTGTGTCAATGGCAGACGTTCCCTTGCCCTCAGTGCTTTATTTAACAAGGAAGTCATGAAGTTCCAAGCCCAAAAATGAATTATTTTTGGAGGGAAAATCAAGAAAACTTCCATTCATAAAACTGTGCAATTAAAATGACTTCTACTAAATGGAAGCAAATATGACAGCAGACGGTCAAACATATCCTGCTTTCTGCTTTTCAAGTCTGAGAGAAAGTAGGAACTGGATTTGTAAATCTCCCGATCTGAGAGTGGTGGAGAGTGGTGGAGGCGCTATGAAAGGAAAATCAACAGACCATCAGCAGCAGGTTGGAGAATACTCCACATGTGGAGGTCATATTTTACACAAACTTCAAAATGATAGCACTACGACTTTCTGGCTCTTTTATAAAAAATATTGGCTTTCACTTCACTTAAAACTTCCCAAAGAGTATAACTACCTTGATCCTCAGATAGCATGCACAAATTCACGTCCCAAGGGTTTCTTCGCCATGTTCCCCGCAGGCATATTATTTTTATAGTTGGTTATTAGGTGGTGCTTAATCGCCACCTACAAGCCAAACATATTGCATTGATATATATAGAGAAAGAATAGGTGATGTTAAGGACACACAGCTTTTGGGTGTTGTTTGGTTATTTACTGATGCATGGACTCATTGTCAAGCTAATCGCTATGGCCACTCCCACCCGCTACCTGTATCCCCCGCCCCCGCACTAAACACATCCTCTGGGTCTCAAATTGAGCTAGATCGATGCAGCATTGACATCAAATGTTGTGCTATAAAAGGCCTTCCAGTATTATTTACTAACAGTCTTTGCAGAGATAATGGCTTAATTCTAGCAAAGAATGTGCTGGCGGTGCAATAAAAATGTCTTAACCAAGTGTGCTTTAAGCCAATTGATTTATAGGCAGTATGTGTATCTTCACATCAAACACTGGCAAGCCCAAGAATTGTGTCTTGTGTATAGGTATTATGGAAGGCATTTGCCAGGCGTTGCCATCACAGGCCCAAGAACGCCCACCCTTTTCCAACAGTGGTCATGTTATGGTCAGGTAGTAGTATTATGACATTGCCTTGGAAAATATTTAGCCCATGACTTCACAAAAGCCAAAAGTGTTTGTTTTGCCAAAGCTTGTTTCCTCCTCTTAGGAATTCCCCTGTTCTGTCCGATTAAACTTCCCTTTCTACCTTTTCCTTCCCTTTGCAAGCGTTCCTTTCCCCAAAGTTCCCACGATCATCCGCACGGTGGGTGTGCGTTCACCTGAGCTTTTTAAAAATTGTATATGAATTTGAATGATGGTAGATCAACCTCTGGAAAATGTGTGGGGTTAATCTGCACACTTTTTCCTATGCTCACTGCACGACATACACATAGACCTGTGTCCTCTGGGTGGACACAGCCTACAGATGTAGTCCTCCCTGTCGATTTGGGATCTGACGGGCTGAGTACATGATGCCTCTCAGAATGGGCAGGGCCAGCCTAATTAACTATCAAAGGCTCCATGTATCTGCCCTGTTAGTTTGTTTATCCTCTGCAGATGGTGGCAGCAATTAACATAATTAATATACTAATAGAGTAGACTTCAAACAGACACACATGGGGCCAGCTTGCAGAGGATAATACAAAAGAGACAGGTAACCCCAACAACCTTTGTTATGCACTGTGTCAACCTGAAGTCAGCTCCCACCTCTCAGTATGAAGGGCAGTGAACTGTCATGTCTGGTACTATGAGTTTACAGTAGGCAATCCCTGCAGGGTGACGCCATGCAGAAGGATTAAGTATGTGGATTAATGGAGACAGAAAGTCTGTTCTCGTCGCAACTTCAAGGGAGACCTGCCGCTTTATTCAGAAACCATAGAGAGCTCCATTAACTAGAGAGACCCTTTGATCCACAACAGACTGGAAGATGGGACTTAGTATTGCATGTTTTCACCCCTTTACCTTTTTTGTTGCAAAGCACTCTGGTTATGACCTCATGCATACAGGAGACTGTTGGGGGCACCCCAGATTGGTTCATTATGGTAGGCTTATATTACACCAATCACTGTGGCACTCTTTTGTGCAAATCATCTGAAGACTTTGCAAGGATTAATAAGAAGAAATCAGGCCAGGATTTCCAAAGAAGGAAGCAAGATCCCTCCCCTAAGCATCTCCCAGTAAACAGAGGGAGATACTGAATCCAGAGGTCCCTCCCTCCAGCAGCTCCAGAGCTGGTACCCAGCCAGCACTCAGCGAGCCCTGCCAGGCTGTGCTGCAAGCTTCCTAGGTGGGAAGTGCCAGAGAGTCTCTGAATCAAACCAAGGACAAGGCAGTTGCCTGCAACACTCCCCTCAGTTTTGGGCTGTCCGCTTTAAAGGATGACACAAGCCCATTGAAGAAGCTAGGAGGAGAGCATCGACAAGCAACCACCAACGTCCTCCTTAAAGGATGTTTTTGAGCCAGTTGATCCCCTTGAAAGGGTTAAAAATAATGTGAAAAGATAGCTGCCACCATTCCTGTTCATGACACATCTGCACAGTTCATAAAAAGTCCAGCAAGAGTACCTAGGGCCTTTGGAAATGACTATAGACCCAAGTGTGATGTATGGTAAGATACATTGCACACTTGTTACATGTTGCATAAAAGTTGCAACACAGGAAAAGGACTAAGGGAAACAAAGTCTTCCAGTACTGACTGTCTTAAGGGCATGTCAGTTTCCCCATAACAAGTGAGCGAAAGCCCAGAGGAGGGCAGCTGAAGGCTGTGCTTCTCTGGCAAAGTCAGTCAATGTTGTCTAAACAGCAGCAAAACGTTTGGAGGTTGACACATGGAGGGAAAATTACATACAATTATTACATTTTTCCTAACACTCGCCCCTCCCAGGCTAAGGTCAGGGGGAACTAATCCACTCCTGGGTGAGTTTCTTGTTCAAGTTGGTTAAACATTCTGGACAACCCATCAGCATTGCTATGTTGGACACCTGACCTATGCTCAATAGTGA
This sequence comes from Ambystoma mexicanum, assembly GCF_040938575.1. Taxonomy (NCBI): domain Eukaryota; kingdom Metazoa; phylum Chordata; class Amphibia; order Caudata; family Ambystomatidae; genus Ambystoma; species Ambystoma mexicanum. The sequence goes on along the minus strand of NC_090930.1, from coordinate 1,100,793,749 downwards.
AGTCAAAGCCTTGCAGACTTATGGACCACCTAAGCAACTTTGGATTCTCTCCCTTCATGTTCATTAGCCACTTTAAGGGTTTATGGTCAGTTTGCACAGTGAAAAGGGTCCCATAAAGGTAGGGCCTCAGCTTCCTTAGGGCCCATACAACAGAGAAACACTCTTTCTCTACTGTGGACCATCTGAGCTCTCTGTCCTTAATAGAGAGTTCCTTACCCTTCTCATCTATTTGTAATAGTACAGCTCCTATCCCAGTGTCAGAGGCATCTGTACGCACAATAAAAGGTCTATGCTAATCAGGGGCCTGGCACACAGAGTCATTTAAGCCATTGAAGGCCTTCCCACACTCTTCAGACAAGTTACCTTCTTGGGTTTCTTTGGAGTGGTGAGAGCAGTCAGAGGGGCAGCTATGGTACCATAGTCTGCCATGACATTTCTGTAGTACCCAGTGAGTCCAAAAAACCTCTCACTTGGGTCTGTGTAGTGGGGTAGGCCAGTCTTGTACTGCTTGTACTTTACTGGGTAGAGGCTGTATCCTCTGTCCACCTACTTCATGTCCAAGGTAGACCACTGATCCTTGTCCAATCTGGCATTTACTGGCCTTTATGGCCAAGTGGGCCTTCTCGAGGGCCTGTAACACAATCCCAAGGCGTTTCACATGGTCTTCCCGGGTGGCACTGAAAACTGCTATATCATCCAGATATGCAAGACAGAATTCATCCAATCCAGTCAACACATGATTCACAAGCCTCTGGAAAGTGGCAGGGGCATTCTTCAACCCAAAAGGCATTACCCTGAACTGGTAAAGACCCTCTGGTGTTGAGAAAGCTGTCTTCTCCTTGGCATGCTCTGCAAGGGCTATTTGCCAATAGCCTGCAGTGAGGTCAAACGTGCTGAGGTACTTAGCGGAACCCAAAGTATCCACCAGCTCATCTGTTCTAGGCAAGGGGTGTGCATCCATCTTGGTGACAGCATTCAGAGCCCTGTAATCCACACAGAACCTCAATTCAGAAGTACCTGCCTTTGGAACCAAAACCACTGGGCTGGACCAAGGACTACTGGAGGGTTCAATCACCCCAAGATCCAACATTTTGTTAACCTCTGTCTTAATGTAAGACTTTACTTTGTCTGACATTGTGTATCCCCTACTTTTGGTAGGTACACTGTCTCCTGTGTCAATGTTATGTTTGCACCAAGGTGTCAAACCAGGGGACTGTGACAACAAGGGGGAAAATTACCTAAGCAAATTTTTCACCTCAGCCTGTTGATCAGAAGTCAGATGAGGGGCCACTTGGACACCCTCAATGGAGCTGTCTGAAGGACTGCTTTGGAACAGGTCAGGAAGAGGTTCTGACTCCTCCACCTCAACATCTGAAGCCAACCGCAGTGCAGCGATTTCAACTCTTGGGATGAAAGCCTTTAGCCTATTTACATGGAGCACTTTTGGAGCCTGACCAGCCCTTCCAAGATCCACTAAATAGTTGACCTCACCCAGTGACTCCACCACTGTGTATGGGCCTGACCATTTGTCCTGTAAGGCTCTAGGCCTTATAGGATTCATGATCAGGACTTGCTGACCAGGTGTGAAATTGATGAGGGAAGCCTTCTGGTCACACCAATGTTTCACCAGAGCTTGCCCTGCCTTCACCTTTTCACTAGCCAGACCCATCAGGAGTACCATCCTTTTTCTGAGCCCTAGCACATAGTCTACTACGTTGGTAGTAATGGGGGTAGTGGGCATCTCCTATCACCTCCTTGACTATGGCTAAGGGTCCCTTTACAGGGTGACCAAACAGAAGTTCAAAAGGGCTAAAGCCAACACCCTGTTGTGGTACTTCTCTGTAGGCAAACAGTAAGCATGGTAAAAGAAGATCCCATTTTCTTGTTTGAGGTTCTTCCAGAGCCCCAATCATGCTTTTCAAGGTCCTGGTAAACCGTTCAACCAGACCATTGGTCTGTGGGTGGTATGCAGATGAAATCTTATAGGTGACACCACATTCCTTCCACATGCCTGCATATACTTTGACATAAAGGTGCTGCCCCTATCAGACACAACTTCTTTAGGGAAGCCAACCCTAGTAAATATGCCAAGCAAAGCTTTTACAACTGACTTGGCAGTTACAGTTTTCAATGGATGGCCTCAGGATACCTGGTGACATGGTCGACCAGCACCAGGATAAACCTATTGCCTGAGGATGTTTGGGAGTTAAGGGGACCAACAATGTCGATCCCTACTATCTCAAATGGTACCCCCATGACTGGGAGTGGTACCAATGGAGCTTGGATTGTTGAGCCACTCTTACCAGATAACTGGCAGGAGGCACAGCTCCTGCGGTGACTTTCTACTTGCACCCCCATCTTGGGCCAGTAGAAGTGCATCGATAACCTTTGCTTGGTCTCTTGATTCCAAGGTGACCAGCAAGGAGCACTTCATGTGCCAGCTGCAGGAGGAAGGGTCATACAGCAAGGGGAACCACCAACCGACATTGGTCTCCTTCTGTAGACTCTGTAGGCTCACTATACAGGAGCCCACCTTCCCAATAAATTTTGTGCTTCCCAGGAGGTTCACCCTCAAGCTGGGAGTAGGCCTGTCTCCTTAAACCTTCCAGCGATGGGCACTCACGATGGCCCTTACTAAATTCTTCCCTGCCAGGAACCCAGGGAAACTAAAACTACCTCAGCTTCTATCCCACTGGGGAAGGAGTCTGAGGAGAAGGATGACCCTGTAATCTCTTCTTCCTCATAGTAGGTGACGGCCAGATTAGCAGAGTGAACCCCTAAGGTTTTGACCTTACATCTGGGATCCTCCTTCACATGGTCAGTTGCTCCACAAGCAAAACAAGATCCACTGGGTCTGTTTACATAGGGAGGATTACTATAACCAGAGTTCTGTTTTGGAGGCTGACCTCCACTACCCTGTGAGTTTGATTGTGTCTTACCCTTATTTTTCCTTTTGTGGCCCTTCTGGGGGGAAGTTTTATCAGATTCTTCACTCTCCTTATCTTTGGACTTTTTCCCCTTCTGCTGCTTACCAGTGTTAGGGAGAATTCTCTTATAAGGCTAATTTCCCAAACCTAGCGAGTCCCCCAGCAGCTCTGCTGGATTTTTGGGGTTTGTTTTGTTCTCCTGCTAAGAGTGAGACTTGTTTCCTCCCACTCTTAGGCATGATTTGAGGTATGTCTTTGACTCTTTGTGTGCTTATGGGCTATGGGGTTTTCTTTTTACTCCATAGGGTATCATCTATTTTTTATGTGTGTGTTACACAGCACCCTCAGTGCAGTAACACAGGGGTGTCATAGTGACCCCCAAACATAGACTCCATACCCTGGGACTGACTACTGTCTCCCAGGGTATGTAAAGTCACCATTGACTTTACTAGTCCTAAATTGTGAACAGAACCAGTACAAACCAGCATATTGTGGAAGTACTTGAAGGGGTTAATTATATTGCCCCTGGGTCTGTTTTCAAGGGGGCACTGTCCATTCCCCCCTTGTTGAGTTTCTGGCTGGTGGCAGCGGTTACCACGCGAAATATTCCACCAGAATATTCTCTATGGGATTTTCCCATTGATTTTAAACGCACCACTTTTTGGTGAAATATTAGAGATACCGCTGGTTTATTTATTTAATATTAAATCAACGGTTGGGTCTTTTTGCCAGAACTCTTTTCTAAAATGGTGTTCGTGTCCGTCTCTGTAACTCTGACCAAGGTCGAGCCCTGTGTTCCACTTTTTGGTGGGCTTCTCCACAAAAGCACTCCAAATGGTGCCACTCTGTCTGGGTTCCATAGGATGTGTGGGGAGGGGAATTGGCACCCTGGACTGCATTGCCTTAGCAACTCAAGTCGCACTCTATTCTGATTGGCCCAGTGGTGAGCCGCCCGGCTCACCACTTAGCATGTTTGAGTGACAGCTAGGCTGTTGAATGGGGTTTTTTTCTGCATAAAAGCAGGGCCTTTGGGACTGGAACTTCAGAAGTCGCCACAGGACCTAAGAATCCAAAGAGGGAAGAAGCTGAGCCATCTGCAATGACGACACCACCGGTGAAGCCCTGCTGCAACAAACTCATCACTTTCCCAACGACAAGAGAAGATCTTCTGCTGGACGAGTCTTCTTCCTCTGAGCTGGTGGGACCAACCAGTTCGCCCCTTTCGCCTTCCAAAGACGTCTCTTGGTCGAATCGCCTGTGCCAAGCACCCCGGGGGCCGGATAGCCAAGCTTCACCACTTTGACCGCGAATAAAAGGAACACACCTTTTACCAACAAACTCCACGGCTGGTTTCATCCCTGTGCAGTGCATCAACTCCTCGTTTCCTCCTCGACGAGATCCTCTCTTCCCCTGGTTGAAACAACAAACTGCAACCACTGCCAGGAACAACTGCCACCGCTGGAGCTTCCTCTCTATTTAAGGTACTGTGTCCTGCCTGGCCTCCCTTTCTTCGGTTTGGCCAAGGTGACCCTTAAATCCTTGGCCTTCCAACTGGGTTGGCCCCAGACCTTCTAACTTTAACTTCTTGAATCGCCCCAACCTCTTTTGAACATTCTGCAAAGACTTTTAGTGTATTTTAAACCGTGTGATCCTGGGCACATTTCGCTTTGATCCATTTAAAGTGGGCCTGGCCTATGAACTTTGGCTCTACAGTGTATACTGCCTTTATTCCCTTGCTGAGAACTCCTAAAAGTGTTGGGACTCGTTTTATTTCTATGCTCTGCCTTTTTCTCTCCCTTTAACTGAACTATTGGAGTGCCATCAGGTTACGCGCTCACATCTGTTTAACAAATCGTGGTGTTTTAACTCTGACTTGTCTAATAGTTATCAAGGGAGGTGTGTATTCTTTACCTGACTGTGTTTTAACTTGATTTTGATTTAGAGTGCTAGTATATTGCCTAAAGTGTGTTTTAAATAAATAATGATATACTTTTTATACAAAGCTCTGGTAAGTGTTTGTTTGCTCTACTATGTTTTTAGCCCTACTGTGTATATTCTACATACTGCCCTACTCCTCTTGAGGTAAGTCTGACTGCTCAGCCAGAGCTACCAGGTAAATCTGGGTGGTACAGACTGCTACCAATTGGGTTTACTGCTTATTCCTGTAGTCTTAATCTTTTTGCAGTGTTCCCCAAGGGAAGTGCACAGGATTCTGCCTAACACCTGCCAGGAACCCAGGGAAACTAAAACGACCTCAGCTTCTATCCCACTGGGGAAGGAGTCTGAGGAGAAGGATGACCCTGTATTCTCTTCTTCCTCATAGTAGGAGAAGGCCAGATTAGCAGAGTGAACCCCCAAGGTTTTGACCTTACATCTGGGATCCTCCTTCACATGGTCAGTTGCTCCACAAGCAAAACAAGATCCACCGGGTCTGTTTACATAGGGAGGATTACTATAACCAGAGTTCTGTTTTGGAGGCTGACCTCCACTACCCTGTGAGTTCTCTTGTGTTTTACCCTTATTTTTCCTTTTGTGGCCCTTCTGGGGGGAAGTTTTATCATATTCTTCACTCTCCTTATCTTTGGACTTTTTCCCCTTCTCCTGCTTACCAGGACGAGTCTTGTCCTTATGGGACACTCTATGTGACACCCACAGATCTGCTGCTATGGCAAGCTTCTCAGGATCTATCTCCTTTGAATCTGCCAAGTGCTGCTTAAGCTCAGGGGAAGAAGATGCAAAAATATGTTCACGCATGACAAGACATATCATACCTTCAAAAGTAAAGACCTTGTAACCTTCAACCCAGCCAGTCAAGTTCTTTAAGGATTCAGTTACATAAGATACCCAAGCACCACCTTATTTCTTTTTGTACTCTCTGAATCTTTTTAAGTATTGGGCAGGAGTCTTTCCAAACTTTAAGATGAGAGTTTGCTTCAACATTGCAAAATCTGCTCTCTCAGCTTTTTACATTTCCATGATGGCACTGCAGCCAGAATGGGGCCGTCTGCTAAGTAACCAGGCAATTTTATCAGCATTGTCAACTTGTTGAACTTCACATGCATACTCAAATGTATTCAGCCAATCCATAATGTCATTCTTTTCCTCATGCACACTGAGCAGATCCTTAGGAAACCTTTGATGAGAGGAGGACCCAGGCCCATGTTCAGGTCTCTTGGATCCATTGGCAACCTGAAGCTTGGCCAGTTCCAGCTAGTCATCCCTGTCTTTCTGTTTTTCTGCCTGCTCTATCTTCAGTTTGAACATGTTAAATTCAAGCTCCTTCTGCCTAAACAGCAGTTCTTGTTTCTTGAATTCAAGTTTGGCCTCACCTTCAGCACTGGCAGAGGAAACATTAGACATTACATCCTCCAAATCCTCATGGTCTCTATGAATCAGTGCAGTGGCAGAACTTCCAGTCCTGCCAGTGAGAGCGGACCCACCACCTTCTGCACTGTCATCAGAAGCTATGGCACTAAGCTGAGCTTCTTGCCAGTCCATGATTCTTTGGATAATTTCTAATTTTGTGGCTTGAGCAGAGTTACCTCTCTCGGCACACATCTTTCTCAATGTTTCAGATTTAGAAGCATTTAAAGTTAACAATGTACTTGTTTCCATATTGTTAGAAAGGACTATGGCCTTTTTCAGTTATACTACAATTCACTATTGTGTCCTGGTAGGAATAACTTGAAATGCCTTCACTAGTATGCAACACTGTATACCTTCAGTCCTATCCCACCAGTGCCACCAATTTGTTAAAATGGATTTCTGAATTCTGACTTGGAGGGGCAGAGGTTCAGTAGGCCAGCCTAGTTTCTTGGAACAGGGTAACCTCTGGACAAACCAGACCAATCAGGGTAGCTATGGCAGGCGGTCAAGACTAAGACTCAGGAGGGGTGAGGGTGACTGAAGGACCTCAATGAGCACACAAAGCAAGGACACTTACAAATTACTCCAGACAGATGTTATATCAAAACTATAGACACATGTATTACAAGGCCTTTGCAACACAGACCATAGCAAAAGACTCACAGTAACACTAAGTAAACCAACACAACACTATCAATACAATATATATAAAAGACCATTGGGGTCTAAAGGGTTAAATGCACAAAATATGTCGACAACCTAGAGGGGAAGGAAACAGGCAGTGCAGATAGTCTTTAGGCCCTGTTTGACATCGACAATACACCTAACTAAAAGGGAGTCCAAGCCCTAAGAAGAGAGGAGCCTTGTGCTCAATAGTACATGCAATTCAAGCGCACGCGTTTGTTCCAATAGGCAAAACAGGGTCTCTTCAGGGGTCTCTAGCAGCTCGGAAGATGGATGAGGTGATGCAGAACAAGTTTCCACTATTCAAGAAAGACCTCCACTTGAAGGCAGAGGCAGTTCGAGAGTTCGGGATCGAGTCGCTATTTCGCAATAGCACTGGAAAGGAGAGGGGCCCCCAAGGGACACTTGTGTGTAAAAATGGGCCTTTGTGCTAGGGGCCACCAGTTTGGGTATGGAGTACTCACCAGTCCCCGACGCAAGCAGACCCAAACTTCGCCAGTTCAGTCCACTTCGCTTGCAGGTTCGAATGCGGCAAAAAGGACGTCTGGGCACCTTTCAGTTTCTGTGATACAGTGATGAATCCCAAACGGGACAGTGGCGATTTCTCCGCTCTGGGTGGATGAATCAACCCAGGTTCACTGCAACAGGCTTCAGGGGCAAGAGGGTCACAAATGCAGCAGACTTGCAAAAGACGTTGCCACAGCAGGGCAACACGGTAACCGCATTCACTCCGGTCCTGGCGCACTCATCTCACTTCAGACCTGGGAATGCCAAGTGTACGAAATTCAGTGTGAGGGTGCCAGACACAGAGCTAGCAGTATATCAGGTTTTGAGGGCCTCCACAAAATGGCAGCGGTGACAGAGCAAAGCAAAGGGGTAAGCTGGTCAGCCCAGGGACACTTCAGAGAAAGCTTACTTGCAGGGTTTGATAAGGGTGCCGAGAATAGTTGGTCCCACTATTCCAATGGGTCGAAGCGTCTTCGCAGACCTTCTAGGACGACCAGATGCAGAGGGGTCCCACGGGACGACAGCGGGCTCAGGGTGCCAAACCTTCCAGCAAGTCACCAGTGGTTCCTCGACTAGGCTTTGTAGTTGCAGGATATTTGGATCCTATCCTTTGTTCAGAAAGAACTCAGGAGATCGCCATGGTATGGGTGTTTTTGGCCTTCTCTTATCCAAAGTTCCCTTCGCGCCAAAATGGAGACCAATCACGGACCACGGTGGTCCCAGTCATTCATGGCACTCTAGACTCTCTGGCACCCAGGATGTGTATTGAACCAGACGTTCCAGCCCACATCCTGGAGGCACACACACAAGGCATGCAGAAGCCTGTGAAAGCATTTGGTTTTGCATGAAAGTGCATGACCAAATAAGGACTGTCCTGGGTTGACTCGACCTGGGTAAGGTGAAGGGGCAAGATGGCCAAAGGACAGGACAAAGAACCTCATGGCATGGCCATTCTAGAGCCAGGCCACCTATTCGTGCCAAACGCGGTTAACGCGGTTAACATGACAGGAAAGGGTTAATAATAATGTGAAAAGATAGCTGCCACCAATCCTGTCCGTGACACAGCTGCACAGTTCATAAAAAGTCCAGCGAGAGTATCTAGGGCCTTTGGAAATGACTATAGACCCAAGTGTGCTGTGTGGTAAGATATATTGCACACTTGTTACATGTTGCACAAAAGTTGCAACACGGGAAAAGGACTAAGGGAAACAAAGTCTCCCAGCACTGACTGTATTAAGGACATGTCAGTTTCCCTATAAAAAGTGAGCGGAAGCTCAGAGGAGGGCAGCTGAAGGCTGTGCTTCTCTGGCAAAGTCAGTCAATTGTGTCTAAACAGCAGCAAAAAAGTTTGGGTGTTGACACATGGAGGGAAAATTACATACAAATGAAACCTTTCCTAACACCCCTTGAGCGGCAACCAACTGCACCACAAACTGTTGTTACGTCGCAGTCGCTCACACCGTCCGAGACGCCTCGACCAGTGCATCAGACCTGCTGACCAGCACTGAGACAACCATTCCTGACCCTGAGCTGCTGTGTAGGCTAGCCTGCAGCCGTTCATCCAACCTTGCTTGCCGAACTGCCTGCCGCCTGATACCCACAGCTGTCTCCCATCGAAACTGACTCTACACTGTCAAGCACCAAGAACTTCTAAAAGCACAAGGTACATTGTGGTTCTGTCCCCCTGGTCCTTCTCCGAAGGCCCCTAGTGAAATTTTATGACCCATTGCACACTTTGTGCTGAAACCAAGAATCATTGAACTATTGCGTTTATTTACTTTACTAAATACCCTCCTGTCAGTATCTGGAGTACATCCATGTTCCTTCTTCAAACTTTCTCTCCTCTGCATTCCTTTACAGGGTGGGTTGTATTTTGTAGTGTGCTAGAACTGTCTGTTGAACAATAATTAAGTATATATTTTTATACAACCTTGACTGGACAGTATCTTTTATCATTGGGTAATTATTGTATTTGTCGTTGTGTTGCAATAGACCAACAATCCACGACCTTGCAGCGATAAGCCTGCCGTTCCATCCACGTTACCAAAATTGGACAAGGAGGTTTGCTTGTGTTTCGAATCTGTTCAGATCCTTTTTGGTGTACTAGAGGTGTGGCTCTGATTGATGGTTTAGAAACCGATATTCATCCCTGGACCACCGGTGCCCCGGAAGTTGATTCGTCAAATTGGTGGCAGGTGGTTGGATCTAGTTGGTGACATGCGTACAGCTTAGTCACCCAATGATAAAAGTACTGTTGCAGGCAATGTTTAGACACTGCTAGGTATGTATTTGTAATAATCATGGATCTTGACATAGAGACTGTGAAAGGCATGAGCAAGGATGTCCTGCACGTCCTATGTCAAAAGAGGTGACTTCCCCACATCACTAAGGTTAATAAACCTGAGTTTCTGACCAGCCTACTAGCTTGGGTAGAAGCGAGGGCGGTTGGGGAGAAGACCCAAGGGGACGGGCTAGCCCCGTCTATCAAAACGGAAAAGACCGTCCGGAGGGGGAAGTGGAAGATGACGAGGAAGACAGGGGGACAGAGCCGCCATAGGTTGGTGCTGCAAGAGAAGAAGGAGGCCAATAGATCCACCTATAGTGAAAGCAGAAGTAGTGGCTCAAACCAGAGTGCCCAGGATAATCCCCGGTGGCACATCCCCAAAGACCTAGTGCTGGCTTACGAAGTGGGGAAGGACATTTTTGACTAGTTTGAAGCACTTGAGCTGGCTTTTCAGCTGCAGGAGCTGGACGAGGTACTGTGGGGTGCAGCCCTGATAGTCTCTTACTGACACCAGGGACTGATGCAATTCTTCAGTTAACTCCTGAGGAAAAGCCTGTTATGAAAGCAAGAAGGCGGCCCTCCTCAGGAAGTTCTGTAAAACCGCAGAATGTAAGAGGATTCAATTCAACACTACAGCTAAGTCAACGCCTAGTCTATAATACTGAATGAAAACCCTTATTGATATATCTTTAGGTCCAGTTCATGCGTTCTGGATGACTACCCTTATATAACACCCCTCTCTTGGAATCCCCCTGACCCCACTGAGCCAAGAAGTAGTTCTGTTTTGCAAGTTAAAAGGTTTATTTGATAATTTAAAATATATATATCACACTTTATAATAAATTAATACTTGAATAGCACACTTAAACTGATATGATAAAGATCAACAATGGAGAATCTGGCACTAGCACACTTCTTATAATCACTAATGAGTTGACAGGGAATGGATAAGGTAGCACACTGGTAAATAGGAACAAAAGTATAATGTGGTAGAGGATGCTTTATGTAAGCTCAGGTGGATGCAATATTCAATGAATGCAGTACAGAAAATACTCAATAGGATTTCAACCAAACAATGTAATCACTTTTCTCTGGCTATTCACTCCCCCCCTCCTTATGCAATGCAAGGAAATGGAAGGAAGCACACAGTTCTCAGAAATGCAATCAATGTAATCAGTTCAATCCAGCAAGCTTAGACAACAGAAAACAGATAGGAGTTTTGAAATCACAGGCCCAAATTGCTTTGATATGTGCTGGCAATGAATTAAAAAAATATGCTAAACGCTTTTAATTCCCTTACAGAGGTTCAGGGTGAGTGGTATCTAGTTAATATTAGTCCAGGCTCACACTAGCAATGATGCAGGGATAGTTAGCAGGTTACACGAATTTCTGGCAAATGGAAGGCAAGCAGCAGCAGTTTTTTACATGTGAAGAAATTGCAAATCGCGGTAAAATTCGCGGATGTGTGTTCCGCGATTGCGGTAAAACTATAAGGGGTAGGAATGCGGTTCTTGGTGCGATTCAAAGCTACGATTCTAAGCTATCAGAGGAAAGTTACTGCAAGTCTCTAGCCCAAACGGTCGCGGAGATATGAGCGATTAAATAAAGGTCGTTTTTCAGATTTGGAATTTTAAAGTTCAAAAAGACACGTGCAGCTTGCAACTACGAAATGACAAGTGACAGCTTTGCAAATGACAGGTGACAGTTAGGAGACAGTTCTACTTATATTAAAATAGGTTGAATTAGATGAATTTAAACTAAGAGATTGGTTCTACACAGTTCAGCTGGGTACTCACACTATATTCTTGAGTGAAATGGGCCTCATCACGGATCTGGTCAGGGTTTTAGACTGGGCTCTGGTCTCTCTCTGGTCTGGTCTCTGCACTTCACAGGGATCTGGGTCAGCTCTCTCTGGTTCTCTGGTCTGGGTCTCTAGTTCTGGATAGATTGAAGTCTCTAGTTTGGCTTTCTGGCGGTTGATGGAGGTAAGTATGGATTTTTCCGGCAGAGCGTCCCGCTGCAGATGGATTTGGAAGGTCCCTATCTGTCCTGTCTGTCTGCTTTTATGTGTTTAGAATGTGGGTGTGTTCTAGCATCACTGACCCTACCTCTCTCTCAGCTTCTAATTGGTCAAACTTCCATTTATCATTTGATTGGGGAATGAACTGTGAGTCAGCGTGATGTCATTTTACAGCCTGCAGAAAGTCCACTCCTCCTGTCAACTTACACACAAATCTAGATTTGAAACAAATACATATTTGCAGAGGTACATATTGTTTTAAAATCATATGCACCCATCATGCATTACAGGAGGTATCCCCTGTTCAAACTCTGCTCTTCCTGGGAGCTTGCATTCAGAAATGGCACATATTTCACTTTTTAACTGATTTTTCTATTTCTGACATTGACCCAACTTTACATACATGTGTGCAGGGAGTAGGGACATTAACTGATGAAGTTTCAGATTTTTAACATGCATACAGTTAGAGTAATATCCATTTTTCCGCTAAAACCCCCCTGAACATGCCACCGGGTCGAAAAACCTCTTAAAATGTGGGCAGAAAAATCACAAGAATTATGGTGTCCTTTATAAAATTTTCACATGTCCGCTCTATGAGTTATTCATCTTTTTAAAGTTATGTTCTGGCTCCAAAGGGGTGTGGTTTACCCTCAGCACAAGGTTGAATTTCTGGTTAATCCAGTTCTGCCAAGCCAGCTTGCTCTCACAGGCAGTGCCCCTCCCAGCTCCTGCCAAGAGGAAGCTACATTTTACGACTGCGGTAATAAAAACCTTTGCCTGAGTGAAGAGGGCTTTGTTCACTCTCCTGCAGAGCAGGTAATTCAATTATCAGATAGATGGCATATCCTTTGTGTGGGCAGCAAAAGGAAGGTTGGCCTGGGAACACAGTGGTGACTCAAGTTTCACTGCTGATGGGGGTAGTTGCTAGGCAGAATCAAGTTCCTTAAGCCAGACTTTCAGCTACTGTCATGTTATTTGTTGCTTTTTAAATTAACTTGCAATTTTACACATGCAGCTAGAATGCTGATTCTAAGTGCAAAACTATGACATTTAAACAATTGCAACCTATGTGACACTCAAAAGTAGGTCACTCAGTCAATTTAAACATTTAGATTTTTTTTTAGTGTCTTTCAATCCAGTGCAACTTAAACTGCTGAAATCCACAGCGCAGCCAGCCTTGTTATAAACCTTGTCTTATGATCTTCATTTCCCAGATTTTGTAGGCACACAAAACTCCATTCTGCCAAATGTCTGCTGGTGTTCAGTAAATATTTTGCACATATTGCAATGTTTGAAAATAGGCATTTTGACTTGCCTTCAGAGAAACACAGGGTGGTTTTAAACTGCCGGCTTTTGGATAGTGGTGAGTACTGGTACTGCACCCATTTTTGGGATTTAACAAATGAATTCCCCACAGTTATGGGTTTGCATTTGGCAATCAGCATTGCCATTCCCAATGGTTTCAGACTACTGTGCGGGTAGTCCAATGGTGGTTTTAGGCAGTGTCCTTCTGTGCCCATAACATCGGCAAAAATGGGTGGCAGCCTATTCTTCCTGCATTTCCCTGTGCATTTTCTGGGAAGCTCTGGCCATCATGATGTTTTCATGTCAGTACTGCACAGTTTTGAGGTAGGGCTCGGATGCATGGGTAAATACATCCCACAAGCCCCCCTCTTGCGATGGCCATTCGGTTTCACTGATGGGACTCGCAAGATCTGGGATGTTTCCTCATCTTCTTCCAATAGATGGCACAGTTCAGCATCTTTTCCTCCATCCGGTCGGATCGATTGGTTCTCCTCGCCGGTCCTGATGGGAATATTGGGCGGTACCCCGAGCCCGTTGCGTCTCAGCGCCCGGTCTCCGGATCGTCCTCCTTGGCCCGTCTCAAGGTTTTCTTTCTCCTAGGACGACAAAGGAAGAGCGGCAATACCTATTCATAGACGTTTTTCCACCACCGTTGAGATAGTGGGGCAGCATATGCATTTCATCATCACGAAACATTACATTCTTATTTTGAGAAAAAAAAAACAGTATAACTAAGAGACAGTTTCATGCAAATCACAATATTTTAGAGACTAGATGTGGTATGTTTTATGATTGGAACTGAATTAGTCTGAGACAGTACCCGCTAGGATTCCAGAGGATTCCTCCAGTTGTTGCAGAGTGTGCCTGGGATGGCAACATTTCAACTGGTTTATGTGGACCCACTTGTCTTCCCCCGCTGCCAAAGGACCTTTGGGGATGTGGATTTTGTAGGCCACAGGGGAGATTTTGTCTATGATCTCGAGTGGTCCCTTCCATGTAGGCAAAAATTTGCGCTGCTTGGCCTGGTTCCTTTGGAAGTTGTATAGATAGACCCGGTCTCCCACCTGATATTCCTTCCTGGAAGTTTTCAGGTCATAATGGGTCTTCATGCTATCAGCCGATCTTTCTAGATTCCGCTGAGCATAAGCAAAAGCATGTTGGAGGTGTTTCCTTAAATTCTCTACATACTCATGAGTAGTGGAGGCATTTATCAGTGTCTGCTCTTGGGTCCTATAGAGCAAATGCTGAGGAAGCACCATCTTGCGCCCAGTCATCAACTCAAATGGTGACATTTTGATTGCAGATGAAGGGGTAGATCTGATAGCCATTAGGACCAGAGGTAATCGGATATCCCAACTTGGCCCAGAATCTGCCACAAACTTCTTTAATATGCTCACAATTGTCCGGTTATATCTCTCTACTGCCCCAGAAGAAGCTGGTCTATAAGCAATATGCAGCTTTCTCTTGACCCCCAGTATCTCCCACATCTTTGTCATTACTTCACTGGTGAAGTGGCTACCTCTGTCTGACTCAATCCTTTGAGGTAGACCAAAACGGGAAAAGATGTGGTTAATCATCAAGGCAGCTGCAGTTTCTGCCTTGCAATTTGGGGCTGGGAGACATTCCACCCACTTGGTAAACAAGCATGTCACAGTCAACATGTACTTATTCCCCCTAGCCGAGCGAATCACAGGGCCTACAAAGTCGATTTGTAAATCTGACCATGGCAGTGTCATTCCCCTCTTTTGTAAAGGCGCCCGGTGTGTGAGGGATGTTGGCTGAAATTGTGCACACACAAGACAACCCTTCAAATATTGGTTGAGGTCCTGGCCCATGTGTGGCCAGTATGCAACCTCTCTTAAGATTTCCAGTGTTGTGTGAAACCCCCTATGACCGGCGGTGGCCGCATCATGGGCGTGACTTAACATCAGGCTTCGGAATGAGGTAGGAACCACCCACTGATCGTGGCCAGCTTTGGATTTCCTTACCAGCAAACCGTCTTGGATTCGGAACATTTTTGGACATTTCATCAACACTCTTAGGTCCTCTTTCCCAATGTAATCGGTATCCGTCAGGGGAAAGTTCTCAGGGTCCTCAAGGTGCTGGTAAAATTTACCAATAATTGGATCCCCCTTCTGAGCGGTAATCAAATCAGCATCAGGGGTCTCCTTACTCCATTGTGCAATTGAAAGGTCGTTGTGAGCATTTGTCTGGGACCTAGTGATAGCAGTGACCTGGATTTCCCCCAACAGGGACTCAATCTCAATTAGATCCCCTTGGATGGCCCCGGTCTTGGCCAACTGATCAGCTAAGTCATTTCCAGTTTTGTCTGGTCCCTCTACTTTGGAATGACCCTTGATCTTTTTCCAGTAGATGGTCATCCCATTCGATGTGACCAGATCATCAATGTTTTGGATCAACTTCCCATGTTTCAAGGGTTTGTTGTTAGCACATAACATGCCTCTGGTTTTCCAATTAACCAGGTGCTCCACGAACCCGTTCCGTACATAATCCGAATCTGTGATTATGACCAGTTCGTGGAGTTGATGCTGGACAGCAGTGAGGATGGCCTGATGCACAGCCATCAATTCTGCCACCTGACTACTTCGGGGACCAATTTTGTATCCAGCGGAGGGTTCTGGGGACTCCTTCACCCATGCATTCCCTACGCCGGCCACCAGTTCTTTCTCCCCGTTGTTGTCAACATGGTAAGAGCATCCATCCACATAGACAGTGGGCATTCCCTCACACTTGTCTTCTTCAAAGACTTTGTGTGGGGAATTAAGGTATGCCTCCATGTTGTCCTTTATTTTTAGACTTTCGTCCTCGAGACAGTTTTCTCTGGCGCAATCATGCAAGTCAGCCAGACCTTGCGCGAGGGGACTCTTCTTGTTTTGGCCATATCGGACCTCCACAGGAAAGCCTTGCATTGACAGAATCCAGGAAGTAATTCGGGAATTACTCACATTTCCGGCCCGGATTCTGTCACTTTGGAGATATTGCAGAGGCTGGTGTGGAGTCTCCACTATAATGTGTTCCCCCTGGATAAACGGGCGGTAATTCTTCAATGCCCACACCGTTGCCAGGAGTGCCTTCTCACAATCGTTGAATTTTTCCTCCACAGAGGATAAAGTTTTGCTCGCATAGGAGATTACTTTATTGACCTTGTCATGCTTTTGATATAATACTGCCGTCAAGCACGTATTAGAGAACCCCGTCTCCAGGAAGAACTCCTTGTTTCTGACAGGGTAAGCTAGGCAGGGCGCTTGTGAGAGGCTTCTTTTGAGTTGTTTTACTGCCTCTGCCTGTTCTGGACCCCATTCCCACTTGACCCCCCCCTTCAGGAGATGAATCAGGGGTCTGGTGATCTCTGCGTAGCCCTCAATGAACTTTCTGCTGTAATTAGTCAGTCCAAGGAGGCTCCTTAGTTCCCGCAGAGTTGTGGGGTCTTTCCGTTTCTGAAGTGCTTCCACTTTCTTTTCCTGGGGACAGAGACCCTGAGGAGTAATCTCATGCCCCAAGAAATTAACACGGGTTCTACACCACTGTGCTTTCTGAAAGGAAAGTTTTGCTCCGGCGGCCCTCAACTGTGTCAGAACATAACGGATCTCCGCTATATGTTCCTCCACAGATGAACTTTTGATGAGGACATCATCTACATAAGCCAGGTTACCCCTCGCACCCAGGTCGGGCATGGCCTTATGTAGGAAAATGTTGAATTCATTGCCGGAGTTGAGGTATCCGAAGGGAGTCCGGGTCCATGTGTACTGCTGGCCCCCAAAGGTAAAAGCCAGCTTGTATTGGTCCTCCCTACTGACAGGCACAGTCCAGTATCCATTGGTCAGGTCTATTGCAGTGAATACCTGTGACCCCTGGATCTGGGCCAGCCCTTGGTCAATGTAGGGCAGAGGCCATCGGGAAGTATGGACCCGTTTGTTGAGCTCCCTGAGGTCGGCGCAGAGTCTCCACTGGCCGTTTGGCTTCAATATCCCCAGCACCGGATTATTGAAGGTGCTGTGGACTGGACGGATTATTCCCCGGGACTCAAGGTTCTTAATTATTTCAGTAAGGGACTCCATTGATGCGAGAGGCAAACGATATTGCTTCACAAACACAGGAGTCATGCCAGGGTCCGTGGGGATTGTTGTTGTGTGGATGTCAGTGCGACCACAGTCATATGAGTCTACCGCAAAGAGATCTTGGAAATCCAAGAAAACTTGTTTCAACTTTTGCTTTTGTTCCAGAGTCACACAGGCATCAGCTAGGTTGACTCTCTCTTCCACCATCTGCCTGAAGCCTGGAAAGACTTCTGGTTTGGCTATTTCAGCGGCCTCCTCCAGCTGGGTGGAGAAGTCCCTGGTCAGAGTGCTGATTTGGACTGGAGGCTTCAGGTGGGAAGGGCAGCCCTCATGGACCTGGAAAATCACCTCATCCCTCCTGAAGTCACACGTCACATCTTCCTTACCATAAGGGCAGGAAGTGTACACCAGGAAGTTCCCCCCATGCCGGGTAACAATCCTGTCTGGTGTTGTATGGTCCTCACTGTCACTGTCAAAACAGTCCTTGGGGATTGGTCCTAACAGTTCATTTCTAAGATCAATGGAGAAATGTCGGTCATCAACCGCCATTCCAATAATGGTGCCTGCGGCTAGAGTAATACTCTTTAAGTCGCTGTTATCCACCTCTATTGGAATGGTGTCATGTTCTATGTTGACTAATGGTGTTGGGTTTACCCCTAACCCTTGCTGTTGGAGAGAAGCATTTAGATGTATGTAAGCATCAGGGTTTTTCAACTCTTGTCCCCTTTTAACTTTCACTTCCAGGGAGAATTGTCGGGTCCTTTCTGGGATGGTGACTTCCTCTTTTACCTGAATTTCAACTGCATAAGGTAGCAATTAAGCTGACCTAAATGCTTTTTCTGGATCATCAAAGCCCATGGGATTATCCGCTAATCGGGACCAAGCTTTGAAGTTTATTAGGTCCAAACTAATGGCAAAGCGATTGAGAATGTCACTGCCTAAGTAAAAGGCGGCAGGGACGTCTCGCACGACCCAACAATTGTGGACTATGCTCTTGTTGCCAATGGAGATTTTGAGCATACACCTGCTTGGCAGGAGATGTTTGGAATTAGGTGCTTCCAGGTCCATTTCCCATTTGTCTATCAGTTTGAAGGTGGGAATGGCTGGATCTTTTGGGAGTTGGCGAAACATGGCTTCGCTGATGAAGCTCTTACCGTTGTTCACACACACTCTCGCGAGAACAGAGTCCTTCCCATCATTTAACTGAACAGGGATGAACAACTGCTCTCCAATTTGCTGAATATCAGCCAGGCTCTGAGCTGATTTCACATCTTTCTGGACTGTAGGAGTGGGAGTTTCAGATTGTGGATTGGTATAGAATTTCAGAGTGTTTCCTTCCAGCGTGGAGTACCACTTTAGACTGGAAGGAAGGTTGATTTTCAGAAATAGAGAGGACCCCCCATCACTAGTCTGTTGTCCTACTGCTATTACTGTCACGTCTGGAATTTGGTGGTTCTGGAAGTGAAATTCTACTTGGTCAGATTTTTGTTCAACCATGTGGCAGGTGCCGTTTAAACTAACATGGTTGACACTCTGTTTTAATTTTATGGGTCGGCTAGTCTGGGTCCAGAGGACCTTGTTTACGCAATCAATTAGGGGTGACAACCTTCTCAGGAGGTCATTCCCTAGTAAACAAGGGGTGCCCTCCGGGGTCACAACTATGACCGGGTGTTTCAACTTATGTCGCCCAATTTTAATGTCCAAGTCTGCAGTCCCCTCAACGGGAATTTCCTTCCCGTCAAAGTTCTGTAGTTGTCCAGGAAGAGAGGTGAGAGGAATTTGGTAATCCTCTCCCCTTCCTGCATTCAGTTCATCAAAGGCCCTTCTGGACAGAAGGGTAGCTTGAGATCCTGTGTCCACCAGTGCCGAGATTGTACCCTGCCCCTGTACTTGTACCGGGGCATAATATCTTCCCTCCTTCTCCTCAAGGGGGCACAGATAATGTACATTTTTGGACAACTGGTGGGCTAACTTTCTGGTTTTGGACATCGATAGCGAAGAGATTTGGGCAGAATTCTGTGGAGAGCCTTGGGAATCTGAAAGAAAAAGTTGGCAACTGGAGATCAGAGCCATTGTGGGTTCCCCTGGTTCCGGTTCTGGGCTGCCCCCCCCTTTTTGGAGGCAGTCACCAGGATGGGTTTGAACCAGGGGGTTTTCTTGCTGTTGGTTCTGGGATGAGATGGTGGGCGGCGGTAGCTCAGTCTCCACATCTCCCCAGTCTGGATTTGCATCCCTAGGGACCCATGTTTCTTTGGAAGGAGTTCCCCCCTCTCTGAAGGAGAAGATCCTTTTCTCAGGATCCTCTGAGGATCCCTCTCCCTCAAATTGGAAGATCTGTACCTCCTCCTCAAACTGAGTCTGTTTGGGTCTTTTGTTTCTCCTACCCCCCCTCTGCTCCTTAGGAGGCAGACTTTCAGGGGCAAGAGATTTTGTTTCCGGTTCCTGGGTTTCCAGGGGCTGTTTACAAGTGAGGAAGGAAGCTTCCTCCAAGGCTTTACACCCCCCTTCCCCTTGTGCCTCCTCCCTGGGAACCGGTGAGTTATCGGGGTGCTGCCCCCGTCATTGTTCTGGAGCACCAGGTCCAGAGTTGGGTGCGTTCTGCGCCGGCATGCTGATCTGAGGGTTCTGCTGCGCCCTCAGTATATGACCCATATCCCGCGCCATGTTTTGAACCTGGCGCTCTAACTGGGAAACCCGCTCAGGCTGATACGGGGCCCTGTTTTCTCCCCTGGGCTGATCCCGGGAAGGGTAGCTATCCCTCCTCTGGTAATACCCCGGGTTGGGAAGATTTGGGTACCCCTCCACCCTTGGCCTCCCCTCTCCCGGATTCAGTGGTCTGGGCTCAGGGAATTGGGGAAAGAAGGATGGATGGTTTTGGGGCTGAAAGTTGGGTGGATACCTGGGGAAAAAGTTCTGCCCAGGATTTGGAGAGTTTCTGCCCTCCGGTGGGAAGTTAGGAGGGAAGTTCCCTGGGTTAGGTGCTTGGCTGGATCCCCCCCCTTGGGCTGGAGGAGTCCACACATAACCCAGGATGGGTCTGTTTCCCTTGTAACGGGGACTTACATAATCAGGAGAGCGAGGGACCCCATTTGTGGGGCTGCCTCCCTGGCTCCCTGTCTGTGACTGGCCCGAGGACCTTCTGGGCCTAGCATTATTAGGTGCAGGCAGGTTTTTAGGCCCCCCCATCTCCAAATCCAAAACGGGGGTGACCTTTACCTCTGCCACCTTGGCAGCAGCAGGGGTGCTGTTGGCTTTGGGGTTTTTCTGGGCATTACTTTTGCTATCTATCGGTTTCTGCACCTCATAGATCCGGGTAGCCTGTTCAATGACCCAGTCTAAAGATCTTTTCTCGTGAAAATCCCTCACGAGCTGGGTCATGATATACTTGGGCAAGGCATGAAAAAATGTATTCACAAATTCTCGACTGTCTGTGCGCACCCTTCTGGTGGTCTGCGCAAAAGCACGCTTTAACTCCTGCACAAATTCTTGTGGGGCCTGATCCTCCCCACATTGCAAATTGTAGGCTGCCTTGCGAGCCTCTTGAGGATTTCTGTGAACAGAAAAATGTTTCAGGATGGCCGCCTTATAGGTGGACCATCTTAAATGATTTTGGTCCTCCAGCCCCGCAAAGAAACTGGAGTATTCCGGGGAGAAGGTCCACTTTACATATTGAATACAGCTTTGGCTGTCCTTCAAATGGAAGGTCTCCATCATTTGTTCAAACAACTCTAAGTGCTCCCAAACAGAATACTTAGCGTTCTTATGGTAAGGCGTGATGACGCTCCTGATCGCCTTAATCTGCTTTAAGGGGTCCTTAAGCAAGGCCCTTTTTGCCTTATTGGCCTTTTTGGTTCGGGTAACCCTTGTCCATTCTTCCTCGGACTCAGAGGCACTGCTCCCAGAGGTTCCCGTCTGTTCTTCCAGGTTTTCCCGGATTCTGCGAGCCTGGGAACGGCTTGCAGAATGTGAGGACCTGGTCTCCTGTGTCCTGCGCAGTTCAGAGGAGTCTTCAGATTCCTCCTTGCTGCCAGGATTTGATGGGTACCCCCTCCACTGACCTAACTGGGCAGAGGTTTTCAGGATGCCCTTAATGGGCCTACTCTCCTGGGGTTCCCCACTGAACTGTACTGTACTTGGGTGCCCATACCCGGATGCCCACCCCTCCATTCCTGAGTGGTACTGGCCTATGAGCCCCATACTCTTAGCTGGATAGTAATCTGCCATCCCTGTGGCCCTGTGCTCATGTGCGCCAGGGGACATGGGGGTGGCAGAGTCCAGGGACTGAGAGGTATGAGGGCCTCTGGTACTAGGGCTCCTGAGGTTATGCTCCGGAGTTTCCATTTCCCAGCGAACCTCATCTCTATCCGCCCCTGCTCCCTGTTGCAATGCAAGAGCCTGCATTTGTGCTTTCAGTTCCTCTGTTAAGGCCTTACTCGACTCTATCAGTCTCTCCTGCATCGCTACCTGTTGCTGGAGCCTCTCATTGTGCTGGCAGAGAGCCTCATTTTCCCTCTGTGCTTCCTGGTTGGTCCTGGAGAACTGGGCCAGTCTTTGCTGCAGGAGGTTTACCTCCTGGGCAATGTCCCTATTGGTCTGCTCCTTCCTTGCCAGAGCCTCTTCCACCCTCCTGGTGTGCTCTGACAAGTTCTGGTTTTCTTTTTGGAGGTCACCCAGCCCCTGGAGGGCCAGGTGATTTTCTTCCATTTTCCTTTTTAATGGCAGACTTCCTGGCCTATGGCGTCTCTTTCCTGACTAAGAGCCTGCATTTGTGCCGCCAGGTCGTCCCTTTGCCTTTGGAAGGCACCAGCTTTCTGGCGCTCCTGATCAAACTCTGCCTGGGTATCCAGGTCTTTCAGAATCAGTTTATTGCTCTCCTCCTTCACTCTATCTAGGTGGCCTTGCAGGGTGACTACCTGCTCAGCACATGCCCTATTGAAGTCTAGCTGTTGCTCCAGCTTTTTCTGGCTTTGCAGTAGGGAGTCCAAACCTTCTTGGTGTTCCTTCTGCAAGGCCAGAAATCTGGTATCCTGTTCTGACTTTTCCTTTTGCAGCACATCCATATCCTCCTTTATTTTAGTGATGTACTGTCTGGTCTCATTTTCTGACTCCTGGCTTCTGTGCAGCCTTTGCTCAGAAGAGTCCAGATCAGATTGGGCCTTCTCTAACGCCATCTGTTGCCTTTTTGCCAGATCATGGCCTTCAGCACATTTATTCTGTATGGCTCCCATGTATAAATATAAATATGCCGCTATCCTAACAATCTTGTCGTGCTCATCTTTGGCCTTAGGAGCCATATATAGTTCACTCAGGGCCACATGTAAGGGACCCTGATCTCTATATATATCTGACCCTGTTTCAGTGACCTGTTGTGTGATGGCCTGCAACCACACATCCTGGCCCTGTTCGGTCCATTCACCTCTCACAAATAGCTTATGCAAGAGGTGCTCTCTGGCTATTTTCATATCTACCAAGGTCGTCATTCTAGAGATTGGTCTCTGTCCTGACTTACGGAAGTTTGTATTTTATTTTTGCAGAACAGAACTTTTCTTGGGGTGTCCCTTTTGAGGAATGCTTCACAGCGTAATGCAGCGTGGTGATCCGACCGGATGTATGTATCCCGTCAGTTAGCACACTGTATTAAGCTGCACAAGTGGTAAATCTAACCCAACATCCCGGACGAGCCCCCAATTTGTAAGAGGATTCAATTCAACACTACAGCTAAGTCAACGCCTAGTCTATAATACTGAATGAAAACCCTTATTGATATATCTTTAGGTCCAGTTCATGCGTTCTGGATGACTACCCTTATATAACACCCCTCTCTTGGAATCCCCCTGACCCCACTGAGCCAAGAAGTAGTTCTGTTTTGCAAGTTAAAAGGTTTATTTGATAATTTAAAATATATATATCACACTTTATAATAAATTAATACTTGAATAGCACACTTAAACTGATATGATAAAGATCAACAATGGAGAATCTGGCACTAGCACACTTCTTATAATCACTAATGAGTTGACAGGGAATGGATAAGGTAGCACACTGGTAAATAGGAACAAAAGTATAATGTGGTAGAGGATGCTTTATGTAAGCTCAGGTGGATGCAATATTCAATGAATGCAGTACAGAAAATACTCAATAGGATTTCAACCAAACAATGTAATCACTTTTCTCTGGCTATTCACTCCCCCCCTCCTTATGCAATGCAAGGAAATGGAAGGAAGCACACAGTTCTCAGAAATGCAATCAATGTAATCAGTTCAATCCAGCAAGCTTAGACAACAGAAAACAGATAGGAGTTTTGAAATCACAGGCCCAAATTGCTTTGATATGTGCTGGCAATGAATTAAAAAAATATGCTAAACGCTTTTAATTCCCTTACAGAGGTTCAGGGTGAGTGGTATCTAGTTAATATTAGTCCAGGCTCACACTAGCAATGATGCAGGGATAGTTAGCAGGTTACACGAATTTCTGGCAAATGGAAGGCAAGCAGCAGCAGTTTTTTACATGTGAAGAAATTGCAAATCGCGGTAAAATTCGCGGATGCGTGTTCCGCGATTGCGGTAAAACTATAAGGGGTAGGAATGCGGTTCTTGGTGCGATTCAAAGCTACGATTCTAAGCTATCAGAGGAAAGTTACTGCAAGTCTCTAGCCCAAACGGTCGCGGAGATATGAGCGATTAAATAAAGGTCGTTTTTCAGATTTGAAATTTTAAAGTTCAAAAAGACACGTGCAGCTTGCAACTACGAAATGACAAGTGACAGCTTTGCAAATGACAGGTGACAGTTAGGAGACAGTTCTACTTAGATTAAAATAGGTTGAATTAGATGAATTTAAACTAAGAGATTGGTTCTACACAGTTCAGCTGGGTACTCACACTATATTCTTGAGTGAAATGGGCCTCATCACGGATCTGGTCAGGGTTTTAGACTGGGCTCTGGTCTCTCTCTGGTCTGGTCTCTGCACTTCACAGGGATCTGGGTCAGCTCTCTCTGGTTCTCTGGTCTGGGTCTCTAGTTCTGGATAGATTGAAGTCTCTAGTTTGGCTTTCTGGAGGTTGATGGAGGTAAGTATGGATTTTTCCGGCAGAGCGTCCCGCTGCAGATGGATTTGGAAGGTCCCTATCTGTCCTGTCTGTCTGCTTTTATGTGTTTAGAATGTGGGTGTGTTCTAGCATCACTGACCCTACCTCTCTCTCAGCTTCTAATTGGTCAAACTTCCATTTATCATTTGATTGGGGAATGAACTGTGAGTCAGCGTGATGTCATTTTACAGCCTGCAGAAAGTCCACTCCTCCTGTCAACTTACACACAAATCTAGATTTGAAACAAATACATATTTGCAGAGGTACATATTGTTTTAAAATCATATGCACCCATCATGCATTACAGGAGGTATCCCCTGTTCAAACTCTGCTCTTCCTGGGAGCTTGCATTCAGAAATGGCACATATTTCACTTTTTAACTGATTTTTCTATTTCTGACATTGACCCAACTTTACATACATGTGTGCAGGGAGTAGGGACATTAACTGATGAAGTTTCAGATTTTTAACATGCATACAGTTAGAGTAATATCCATTTTTCCGCTAAAACCCCCCTGAACATGCCACCGGGTCGAAAAACCTCTTAAAATGTGGGCAGAAAAATCACAAGAATTATGGTGTCCTTTATAAAATTTTCACATGTCCGCTCTATGAGTTATTCATCTTTTTAAAGTTATGTTCTGGCTCCAAAGGGGTGTGGTTTACCCTCAGCACAAGGTTGAATTTCTGGTTAATCCAGTTCTGCCAAGCCAGCTTGCTCTCACAGGCAGTGCCCCTCCCAGCTCCTGCCAAGAGGAAGCTACATTTTACGACTGCGGTAATAAAAACCTTTGCCTGAGTGAAGAGGGCTTTGTTCACTCTCCTGCAGAGCAGGTAATTCAATTATCAGATAGATGGCATATCCTTTGTGTGGGCAGCAAAAGGAAGGTTGGCCTGGGAACACAGTGGTGACTCAAGTTTCACTGCTGATGGGGGTAGTTGCCAGGCAGAATCAAGTTCCTTAAGCCAGACTTTCAGCTACTGTCATGTTATTTGTTGCTTTTTAAATTAACTTGCAATTTTACACATGCAGCTAGAATGCTGATTCTAAGTGCAAAACTATGACATTTAAACAATTGCAACCTATGTGACACTCAAAAGTAGGTCACTCAGTCAATTTAAACATTTAGATTTTTTTTTAGTGTCTTTCAATCCAGTGCAACTTAAACTGCTGAAATCCACAGCGCAGCCAGTCTTGTTATAAACCTTGTCTTATGATCTTCATTTCCCAGATTTTGTAGGCACACAAAACTCCATTCTGCCAAATGTCTGCTGGTGTTCAGTAAATATTTTGCACATATTGCAATGTTTGAAAATAGGCATTTTGACTTGCCTTCAGAGAAACACAGGGTGGTTTTAAACTGCCGGCTTTTGGATAGTGGTGAGTACTGGTACTGCACCCATTTTTGGGATTTAACAAATGAATTCCCCACAGTTATGGGTTTGCATTTGGCAATCAGCATTGCCATTCCCAATGGTTTCAGACTACTGTGCGGGTAGTCCAATGGTGGTTTTAGGCAGTGTCCTTCTGTGCCCATAACATCGGCAAAAATGGGTGGCAGCCTATTCTTCCTGCATTTCCCTGTGCATTTTCTGGGAAGCTCTGGCCATCATGATGTTTTCATGTCAGTACTGCACAGTTTTGAGGTAGGGCTCGGATGCATGGGTAAATACATCCCACAAGCACAGTATCTCAAGAGCTTCAGAGTGCTTGGATAGTAAAGTGGGCAGATATTTGAAGCATTCACACACTTGTCGTGGAAATATCTGAGCAGGTGGGTGGCTAGCAACAAAGTGGAAACATTTAAAGGGATGTACAATCTGATTGCGTGTGAGCATGTATTGAAGAATTGTGAGTTTGCCCTACACCAGCATCTTGTGGACAAGACTATCACAGACCCTAGGGAGCTTGAAAAGGCTGCAGACAGGTTTGTGAGTACTCGAATCCAGAAAGATGCTCAGGCGAGCATAACCAAACCGGAAGAGAAATTCTCAGATAAAAAAGTAAACAAGGATGGGAAGGACAAAGGTCCGACACAATCATCTTCAAACTCAGGTCCCCAAAAGAATGAAGGGAAATCCCAAAACTTTAGTTCAGCTGTACACACTGAAAAGAAGAGTGCAGGCACCCCTAACACTGGGACAACTGTGTTCTCACCACCCAAAGGTTGTTTTGTGTGTAAGGAGCAAGGCCATAGGAAAGGGAATCCTGCTTACAAGGGCTTACCCGGGCAAGCCATAATGAATGTTGGACTCATGGAAGAGGCCATCATTAGTGTGGGTCTTCTAGAGGAGGACTTCCCGCTAGGCCAAGGAGTGGCGGAATGAGGATTGGTTACACTGAGTAGAAATGGTATCGGGGTCTCCAGAAGAGATCCCAGTTCCCAATAACACTAAACTCTATTTAGGGCATGTGTATATCAATGGACACAAAACTGCGGTCAGAGGCACTGCGGCTAGCGTCGCTGCTGTCAGCCGGCAGTGGGTACAGCCAGGCCAATGTATTTATGGGGCTGATTGTAGCGTCAGTGGGTTTGACAGAAAGTGCAAGTGCCCCTTGGCGAAAGTAGAGTTCAGCTGGCGAGTTGAAACAACCCAGCGCTGTTTAGCAGTGAAAGACTCCGTCCCTGTCCCATGTCTGTTGGGTAATGATCTTCCTGATCCCAAGATAGTCGCATCGGCTACCTGATCGAGGGCCAAAGAGTTTGTCAGATTGAACACTCTCAGACCCTTAGGGCCTGGAGTACTTCCAGAGGGCTTGTTGGATGGCCGGCATGGCCAGTATCCCCTAGTCCAGTTCCACAGACTGCTGAGTCACCTAATCCGAGAGTGAAGACTCTACTTTGGTAGCAGGGAAATCATTGACTTCAGAGTTGCCTGGCGCAGCGCAGGAACCTGAGGTGGAGGACCACGTGGCAAATCTGAAGCCCCTTCCCAAGAGGGATGAGTTTGCATCAGCTGGGGGCCCAGATCAGACTGACCTCTTCACATCCTAGAAAGAGTGTCCCACTGTAGCGGGGCTGTGGAAGCAGGTGGAGGAGCAGGCTAAGGGCGAGGCACCTGGACTGTTCAACGTGTACTGGGATGATGGACTCCTGTACAGTGAGCCAAAAGATTCTGAGGGTGAGGGCACCAGAGGGTTGGTGATTCCACAGTGCCACAGAAAGTTCCTTTTGGATTTGACTCACCAAATTCATTTAGCGGTTCACTTGGGAGTGACTAAGACATCGTATTAGTTGTCTGCACACTTTTACTGGCCTCAGTTTGGCGTAAAGGTTAAAGAATTTGTCCGGTCCTGCCGGACTAGTCAAGCTTCTGACAAGTCAGTTGGTGCCACAAAGGGCTCCCTAATCCACTACCCGTGGTTGGGTGGCCTTTCTAGAGAATAGGCATCAATATTGTGGGTCCTTTGGATCCTCAAACCAGCTCAGGGAATAGATACATCTTGGTGGTGGTAGACTATGCCACAAGGTACCCTGAGGCTGTCCGTCTGAGGAGCATCAAAGCCCCTGTGGTTGTGAATGCTCTGATTGGGATATTCTCATGTGTTGGATTCCCCCAAGGAAGTTGTTTCTGACAGGGGATCAAACTTCATATCAGCATGAAGGCTATGTGAGAAGTGTGTGGAGTCACCTACCAGTTCACTACCTCCTTCATTCCACAAACAAATGGGCTTGTGGAGCAGGTCAACAAGACCCTGAAAAGCATGAAAAGTGGCTTGGAAGGGCACCTGAGGAGTAAATGGTATATTCTCCAGCCATGCCTTCTGTTCGCTTACAGGGAGTTGCAACAGAACGGAATAGAATTTAGCCCCTATGAGCTTCTGTTTGGACACCCTGTATGAGGTCCCCTCAGTCTAGTGAAAGAGTTATGGGAAGGCAACCTCTCAACCCCTACACGAGATGTGGTGGACTATGTACTTGGCCGTCAGTCTAGAATGGCAAAGTACATGGAACAGTCAACGAAAAACCTAAAGGCCAATCAGGAGCTGATGAAGCACTAGCATGACCAGAAGGCCACAATGACAGTCTATTCTCCAGACCAGTGGGTGTGGATTATGGAGCCTGTCAAACCCAGTGCCCTTCAGGACAAGTTCACTGGGCCTTACTGTGTGCTGAAAAATGTCAGTGAGGAGAATTACCTCATTGACGTGAAAGGACCTATACAGGTGACCAGGGTCTTTCAAATCAACCGGCTAAAACCCCATTATAGCCGGGATGACTTGGTCATGGCATTAGTGACTGATGGAGGGACTGAGGAGGAGAACAATCCCCTCCCAGACCTCCTGCACACTGAAGCCATAAATGTGTCAGTTGAAAGTGTCAACCTTGCAACGGATCTGCTGAACAGCAATGGACAGACTGTCACCGGTTACTGGGACAGTTTGCTCGTCTGTTTTCACTTTTTCCGGGTGTACAGGAGGGCAGAGCGACCTCTGACAGGCCCATGGGATCAGAACTCACCCTTGAGTACTTTTAAGATGAGATAGCTGCACCTTGAGATGGATGGGATGCAGGATTCTCTTACTCCAACACCAAGCAATAAGGACAGCTCAATGGTTTGGCAAAGGGAAGTCAGTTTAATGACAAGTACAAAAAACGGGTAAACAATAGGAGATCATCAGTGATGCATTCGCCCGTCTTGCTTCAACTCCCCCTTCTCCATTCAGATAGCACTAGTTATAGGAAATTCTCGCATTATTGACGTGAACCACTCAAAAGTTTGTCATGCAAATCTATTGGTTGGAAAAGGTAACTTAAGTATAGGTACTATATCTGTATATGGTAACAGAGTGTGAGGATTGTCTAACTTCTTATCGGGTGGGCGTCTACGCCACTCCCTCTACATCATTTGTGTCAGGCATCACTAAAAGTATGACGTCTCATTGGTTCTACTAGCTATAGAACCATTGATTATTTGGTCCATTGTGAAAGGGTGGGTTACACCCCTAGGCATAAATCTCCACTTTAATTAGCAGCATGCAGAATGGTCACCCAGGTGCGGTATGCCCCAAGATTCACCCTGCCTCCCTTCCATCAATCATTAGGGCTATGTGCCAATTAGTTGGCAGAGGATGGCCTCGAAACTGTAGATTCTTATAAGGAGAAGTTATGGCATCCTCTGGTTTTGGATGACATCAGACGTTGGTACCTCTTCGCGCTTGGCTGGTCACGTGTCAGTACACCGTGAATCTGCTTCATTTTCCCTCTATTTGTGTATTTGATTCTTTCTTTAGCCTTGCCACCTGCCTGGGCCTCTTTATCTCGACCTTCACTGGCAGGCGGTGTCCAGTCATAATATCGAAAAAATAAAGTCGAATGACAAAAAAGTCGAATCAATAATGTCGAAAAAAAAAAAGTCGAATTTGTTTTTTTATTATTTATATATTTTTTTTGGGTTTGGTAAGTAAAAAAAGGGGGTAAAATAAAAAAAAAATAGAAAAAAGGGGGGTTGGGGGGGGAACCCCCCCATTTCGAATAAAAAACGTATTAAAAAAAAATTCGACTTTTTTTTTTTCGAGATTATTTTTTCGACATTTTGACTTTCGATTTTATTGATTTCGATGTTATGTCTAGGAACCCTGGCAGCTGCTATGCTCTTAAATTTCGATTCTCCGAAGTTGCCGCTCTCCTCCCTTCCGTAGGTTGACCTCGAAATTCCATGCATGAGTTGCTTCTTACTAAGTTTCAATTCCGCTCTTTCGTCTGGCTTTGTGCTGGTATATGAATTCTGGATTGTTTGACCACTACCATTTTGGGCTTGATTCTGCTTTTGTAAAATGGAGTTGCACTTGTATAATGTGCTTCTTGAGGTAGATATATAGGTGGCGCTTGCCGCTCTATTCTTCTACTGCGCATAGCAAGCAGTACTGTTTCCTTAGCTTCTTACGTTCCAAGCCTATTTACAGGCGTTAGCTAGTTGCATATTTTCATCCTACTTCATGGTTACATTTCTTTATATTTCAACATTGTTTCTTCTTCTAAGTCTATTAAATCATTATTCCTTCCATTTCGTCTTTGTGTGTCACTTTTGATTGTCGCTTCGTTCATCTGAACGTCTGTCCGGGCCCTTGTGTCGTCATCATTCGTCTTCGATTACGGCATTTGCATTTGCATCTCTTCTGGGACAGTTTGCAAGTAGTCTTCATTTCGTGTCAGCTGCTGGTACGGTTGTCTCAATGGATACCGTACTGCCCATGGTTGTCTGGTTATTGGCACTTCAACAGGTATTGCTCTTCTGATGGGCACTGGGTAGAGCCCCAGTGTGGCTCTCTGTTGGTTTATTTGCTCCACATATGTCACATATCTCGACGAGTATGTTCCTGGTATTTCAAAATGGGTGGCTGGAGTGCAGGACATATCTGGGACCTCCTCTACACTCCCCCCTCTGATCGGTTCATCAACCACTTCTTCCTTCTCCTTTGGATTGGTTTTACTTGGTTCTTCTGTATCCACTTCTTCATCTTCTGGGTTTGTACATGATGGTGTGAACATGTGTTTCTTGGAGTCCATATTTTTATCACTCCTTTCAAATTTCCTGCTGTTTTTACATGTTCGTCTTTGTTCCAGGTTATTAGCTGGCACTGTCCATTTGGGCTGCAATAGATATATTTTCCTTCATAATTTCTACGTTTTCTGGGATACACAAACTTTGTTCCTTCTGGCGCATATTCGCTGGCCTTCACAAAGTCTCTTAATTCTTCATCAGTCAGGTCTCTGGGCTTCCATCCTGGTTTGACATTGATTATGATCTTCATCCCTATGGCTTTCTTCACAGTTTTATGGCATTGCAAGATGATTATCTTGATGACACAAAATTCTAATAGTATCATCAAGAGCAGGGCTCCCAGGAACTTGAATATGTTCGCCATTCATTGTGGGACCCATGAGAACAGTGTTCCAAACCAGCTGTCATCATCAACTTTGTCAGTTTCATCAATCATCTGGTTCTGTAGGTTTGTCAGCATACTAATGGCTTCTGTTAAAATTCCATTTTCCTCATCGTGAGAAGGTATAAACGTGCAACATGATTCTCCGATCTTTGCGCAAACACCTCCATCCATCGCTGTGATCATGTCAAGTAGATATCTGTTTTGGAGCGTGATCAATTGAATTGCTCTTAATTCTTCCTTAATCACATTGAATCATTTTATGGTAGTGTTAATGGTCTGCAATAACTCCCATCTGGTTATCTGCAACCACTTGGTATTTACTCCAACTTGGATTCTTGGCATGAGGATTGTTGAACACTGATGAGGTGAGGCTGAAAAGCCTGTGTTCAGACGGGATTACATGGAATGCCTCTTCTGATTTGGCAGAGAAGTAATTTTCTCTCTTTATTCGGGATACCAGTTCCACAGATCTCCTTTTACTCAGGTGAGCATCTGCTTTCGGGAAACTGTCAATACTCAGGTCATTTTTCGGGATCACTAGTGCTGGAACGTGGACGTTCACTATTGTGCATATGCCTCCCCAGTTTTTCGGCAGTCTGATGTATGCTTTGGATCCACACACCCAGTAATGATCCATAATAACTGCAGTTCCGTGGGTCATTACTGGAGCTTCAAAAATTCGTCCGCAGTTCTGATTCTGTCATGATTCCTGCCCCTCATGTCCCCAGCCCTCCAAGATGTCAGGCTGGAGCCAGGCCACAATCACCTACATGGCCCTCAAGGGCCTCTCCATCCCTCCAAAGACCCACTTGGAGTCAGACTTGGTGCTTGTGGCACCAGACTCACTCACTCCCATAGGATAACATTGGGGATTGGACTTGTAGTGCATTGATGGGGACAAGATGGATGCCCCCACATATTTCAGTTCCCAGAACTGCATGTGCGGTCTAGTCTTTTGGGTGTGGTTCAGCCCAGAGACACCTGGGATATCCAGAGACTATTTAAGCCACACCCAGGCTGAGAAACATGCTTTGCGTTTTATGCACCTGCAGCATGACACTCACCATGTTCGGATCGGTATCCGGTAGGCCTGCATCTTTCTTCTGCGCTCAGCTCCTGCATGAACAAGAACACCGTTAGGAACAACCTTACCTTGCGGCGCTTCTGCCCATCATTCATCGCTCCTTCTGTTCCTTCTGGGCATCTTCGGCGGTGACATTCCCATCCCGTTACGCCGCTTCCTAAGGAAAAGGGAAAAGAACAGAAAAAAGGTATTAGTAAGCATTCTGCAAATCTTCGCTTATTTTTAAATACTGTACAAGCTTCAAACGCTTACCTGAATCCCAGCCGCTCTGGTGGAACTCTGTCTCCGGAACTTCTCTTCCATTTGCAAGAGGGAAAAGACACTCCAGGTTACAGTGGAAACATCTAGAGGCGCCGCATACCGCGCTTACCCGTAGTCTTCATAACCGGCATCCACGCTGAAAACGTCGCGGCACCTAAAAGACACAGAAAAAAAACTCAGTTCAATGCAAATACGAAAGGGGTGCATCGCGCATTGCGCTCTCACTCACATTCAGCGCTACTCATCTCAGCAGCACGCCGCCATCCCCGGACGCCGGCCATCATCTAAGGAAGGAAAGGAACGAAGTTAGAGAACTGTTCAAAAGACTCATTATACTTACCTGTCGGACTCTTGCCAGTGAAGTAACTAGGCAGCAACGAGCCTGCATCAATCAACGCGTCCCTGTGCTGAAAGCAGGACGGAGAGCACACTTTCCAAGAAAACAAGGTGAGCTGTGGATCAAAGGGAAGGGTTGGACCCCAGGGAAGAAGGGGTTCAAGCGCACAGAGACAATAGGGAGTTAAACTCTACCAATCCTGTGTTTCAGGCCCAGTCTCCAGTCGAATAGCCTCCAGGGAAGGGTTCGAGGTCGTAAGAGGTCAGAAAGGGCTGAGTGACGTCCCCGTGGGTACCAGGTGAGCGTTACAGATTCTCTCCCATCTTCCGTGTGCCATTGTTCCTGAAGCACAATTTTGGGTTCTCCAGTGGCACTACCTGCAAGGGTCCTCCTCTTTCTTTGACCCATGACAACAATTTTGTGAGTTTCGGCCATAAAGATTTACACAATCTCTGTGAGTTTTCTATTGCTTCTTTGCATGCTCCAAGGACCATCCATGCTCAGCAGATCACCACTCCTTCTTCCCATCCATTTGGTGAAAGCACTGTTCCCCAAATCTGCATTTGGCCTCTGTTCTTCCATTTTTGAGCCTCTTCTGGAGTATTTCCTTGGACGTTCAGTCTTGGGTTAATTTCCCATCTTATTCCTGCTCCTTAAACTCCTGGCTTTTCATAACTGATCACGTGATTCCTAGTATGAGCTCTATTTCTTGTCTTAATGTCCTGGGCGTAGTCATCTTCATCAGGGTAATTCATTTTGGATGCCCATATCAATGAGGCATCCCTTCCCATAAACTGTCCTCTGGTATTGCACATTGCTACGTGTGACAAACAGTGTGCTGTTGGGACATTAATTTCTATAGCCACGAAGATCTTGGATTTCCCCATGCTGTACGGTAGAAGTGTGCAAACGAAGCATTCTCCTTCTGATTTCCTTCTTCCCACTTCTTTCATGTGCTGATGCCAGATGTTGTTTCCTAGATGTGCTGTGCTATCCAGGTAATCGTTCAGTTCATTATTATCTTCGTGTGGGTTTCTCTTGATTCTTAGTGTTTTCCTGTAGTTATCTATAACTACTTCTCTAAACGTTTCTGTGTGACTTTTCCTTGCTGGGGGACTCTCTGGCTTTCTGGACCATGGCGCAGGTTTCTTTAGTCGCATCGATAAGGTAGGTGGAGGTTTTGCAGTTCTCTCCTTCTCTTCTTGCATCCTTTTTCTGCTCTCTATAAGTGCCTTTATCAACCCCCAGCCTGTCGCCGGCCCAGTGTATGGCTGCATCGAGGGCCTGGTACTTGTTCCTTGTGTTGGAACTTGTGTGCTGGGCAATACAGTCTCTGCGGTCTTGTTTTTCAGTTCCTCATGCCGCTTCCTCGCTTTGGCTACAACTGGGAATAAATGATCCATTAACTTTTGTGTCCTTGCAGTGAATACTCCTACAGCTGTCTTCTTAAGGGCTTTTGTTAAGTCTTTTTTTGTTGGCCTTTCTCTCAATTCTTTTCGGTCTCTCTCATTATTTTCTGGGTCTGATTGTTTGGTAGGCAGTCTCATGCTCTCGGTTGCCTTCGCTTGAGGTCCTGTGGCCATTGACACATGCCCTGGTTTATGTGCATTCAGTGTGTGGGTGCGTGTAGTTGTCAGTGCTAGGTTTTCGTTCATTCAGTGCTGACCCTGTCTCCAGCTTTTCTCTTCTTTCGTTACCTCAAGTGTGTATGTATCACTGCTAATTACATTCATTTTCAGTTCATTTTCCATACCATCAGATTTCCTCGGGACTGGGATAACTATATAGGTTCTGTGTGCTTTTGTTGGACTCATGCGTACACCATCAGGTGGGTGCACTGAAATTGGACCGCTTGGTGCACCAAGGAAAAAAGCAGTTTTGAACGTTAATGATAGCAAAATAATGATAATCACAATACATAGATACATGATAGTACGGTAGGTCAGATGGCAGAATCTCCTTCCAGAGAAGCGAGGGTGCCCTGCTGCTTGTAGGAGGACCAGGTTACTATTCTGGGCTCCCATCTTCATTATTTATTCAATGACAATGTTACTGTTTTCCTCAATTCGATTTAGTTCTCGACCAGTTTGTGTCATAAAGTGTCTAGTGCGTCACAAGTGTCCCCTCTCTTGCGGGTGATAATTGTCTCTTGATACAGAATGCAGTATCCTTGCTGGAATATGGAAAAATAGGTTAGACTAACACTTTGATGAGTCACTTTTATTGTGTGTATTAAAAGTAGGTGAGTTCCCAGTCCACCCCCGAATCTGCTTCAGTCCTGAGAACATACTGGACACTGGTCACTGTGAAGAAATGGGAAAATGGCAATCAAACAACAAAAGGTGAAGTTCTTGTTTCTGCTCCCTCGATCTGTCCCTCGGCGGGATGATGACGTGCCTGACCCTGCTTCCTTGATCTGTCCCTCGGCAGAAGGAGTCACTGGAATCTCCTCAAATACTCTCTCTGAATGTTGGACAGTTCCACTTGTAGCATGATACCATGGAGGAGCGTTCCCATTTGTGCAACGTTAGCTAGATCTCTGATGAATGTGAGGACATCAACCTCGAAAGATCTCCCCACCATTTCTGGAAAGTGAGTGACTAGGCGAAAGAGGGCATTGTGCGCCAGTCGGCTGCCCTCGGGTGACAGGGACATTTGTCCTGCCTTGCTGGGCTCAGGATTACAGGCCCTTCCCTTGTCGTGAACAATCCTTGCACTTTCCTGACGCGTGGTGAAGTGGGAAAATGGAAAAACAGACTCCCCTCTTTCCCCTCTCGCGCCTGGCCTAAAGGTTCACGGCCCAAGCACCCGCCACGAGAAGAGTTTGCCCATCTACCAGACGACCAGATACCCTGGTACAGGAACATACGGATGTGTCCATCTGCCTGCCCAGCAGCCCGCCCTGCCCATGCCGATGCCTGCGGCATGGATCAACTGGACTAAAACTATACGTCGTTAGAGATGCCATGACGACCTAGCCAACGGATAGCACACCTGTGCCAACATACACACTGGACACTCCCGCACCAGTCTACATGAAGAATATACTCAGTGCTATGACGTAGGCGACAGACATACTCACGGACGTGCATCTTTATTATTTTCCACATAGGCTTTCAAAAATGCAGAAACGCAAGACGCACCATGAACTCATCTAAAGAGCTTGCTTACGCTTCTCCTACAATTAGGTGCCGTAATGAGAATTATAACAAAGACACGATACTGGTCATAAGACAATATGAGACTATAACCTAAAGCGCCTGTGCACCAGACGGTTCCACCTATATACTAGGCCTAAGTAGGCCGCAAGCAAGAGCTCCCGTGGACGATTAACAGAACAAGAGTCAGGTTGCTGATCCTGCAGAATGAGCCTGGCGAAAGCAGACAGCCAAGGTCGTAATGTTGCAAACCCACAATCCAAAAGCAGACCATCAAGGGCACGATGTTGCAACCTCGCACGCCGCACACCAACATCAAAGTCGCACCTGCAATTAAACCAGGCACACAGTAGAAAAACAATATTAATTGTGCAGAATTCTGCCTCAAACACGGTCCCATCCCACGTGACCAAGCCGAACCTGACGAGATGCCAAACCCAGGAGGAAGGAGGCGTCTGGATCCCTCGTTACAAGACACAGGCAGATACACTTGAAAGGATCAATGGACATCTGCAACAGTGGGAGTAGTCGGCCGTCCAGCTCATGAATAAGTCTTCACATTGTCTGCATGTACCAATAGTGAAACATTGTTGCAAATTGCAGGTACACCGAGAGCTGGGAACAGCGATGGTCCCAAGCTGGGAAGCTCACGGGCGCACCAATCAGAACATGGGGCTCTTATCACTGACGCCATTAACATCAACCAATCATTAGGAGTCTTCATGTAACAATTCTCATGTATCTAATTGTAGGGACAACCCAGATATATCACCTGACTAACCCTCGGCCACTCATATTATTCTCTATACGTATGCTATACTAACCCTACCACTCGAGCAACCAATTAAGAGTGGCGATAGGTTTTTTGTTAATTTTCTAAAGTGACGCAGGTAGCGCGTCATACTACAGTAAAAAGGGCCTGCGAGCCCCACGATTGTGTGTGTGTCAGGTCAGACGCATATGATCCTTGACCCATCCCTGCCGTTTGTGTTTAATAAACAGCAGAGTCACATTGCTTCTTGTGTGTGTCTCATACTCTATCTCCTTTGGGATATACGGGAGGAGTTGGGGCCTCCCTGCCCGGAGGTCTGCGGACGGCCCGGCCGACCCCGGCAGAATTTCCCCCCGACAAGCTGGAGGCACTGCTGAGATCTGTTTAAGATCGGCATTTTTACTTTTACTTTTTCCAGGCACTCCAGTTGCGAGGAGGCCCGGCGGCGCGGCCCCCTCTGCCGTCGCCCCCTTCTGAGGACTACAGGACCGTCGCGGAACTGCGAGAAGACCGGACAGCGCAATCCGAATATTGGCCCTCGGGAGCCGGTTGAGAAGTATCCCGCCCGCGGTTGGCGAGTGTCCAGACGTGGTCCAGACGAGGGGAGGTGGCGAGCCGCTTGGAGGGGTGCACGCAGTCGACCGGCCCCGCATCAGGAGAACTTGGTGAGCATGCCACGCACAACAAACAATGTGAAATTGTGAGGGAGGGGGGAAGAATTAAATACGGGAGGCGGGAGGTGTTGCACAGGTGAACGGCGAAGGTTTGATAGTTTAGTGTTAGAAATAGAATGAATGACGGTTGAACAAGCGCGAGAGCAGTTGGCTACGTAACGCGAGAGAAGGGGGCGGAGCACGAAAACATCACGTGCGGCCGCTCGTAGAAACTGATTGGCCTAGGCCGCGACTACGTGTAAGGGTGTGTGTGTGTGTGCGGTTTCCTACGATTTGGCATTTATTGATCAATGAGTAGATGAGGATCCCTATTGTTCGAGCAAGACACTCGATAGGTAGATGACGTTTCCCTGTAGGCGGTAGCTAGTTAAGTTGCCTAAATACGGAAGATAATTGGCTGGTTAAGCCCTCCTGTCGAGGGGCGTATCACACGCGAGGCGACGCAGCGTGCGCAGTCCGATTATAGTGTTGATTTGATTACCTTGTTCCAGGAGTGACAGGAAGACAGCTGTGGGGTTAACGGGGGTAGATTGCAGGTGTATTCTGGATTTAAAGAGTATATGAAGAACTTACCAGTAGCTCTACGTGATCGGTGACGTCACCAATAGGGTTTTCATAGGATATCGCAAACACGAGGCATCCTCGTTGTGAGAGTGTTGAGGAAGAGAACGGTGGTAAGGGAGTAGAAACGGAGATAAACGGTAAAACGAGTTGATCGAGAAAAGGCGAAACGGGGAACCTGGCTGCGCACGGAGAACGCCGGCCACGGCAAGTGTAGAAGGGGGAGGAGCACATGAAAACAGGACGACTGTATAAGCACGTAATAAGTGGTACGCAGCCACAGGGGGCTACGTGCGCCTCGGCCGCAGGGGGCCGTAAGGGTGTTGTATAAAGGAAGAAGGGCAGAGGAAAATGTACAAATGTAACATACTATATTTTTATAATTTCCCTTAAGCAGACTATCGTAAATCCCCAAACTTACGGGGCCAGGTAACGATATAAGGCTGTATATTGTAAACTACTAGTGGGATAAACTGACACCAGATTAAGGGAGGGTAGCGAGTGGAGCGCTACTATGTCATACGGAACAGGATCGGGAGGGTGGGGGAACACCCTCACCACGCCACTACAATACATATGCACAACACTGCCACCCCATAGGGAGAAACTGATTAAGTATAGCATAGAATGGACCCAGGGGACGGATAACAAAATGCTAACACCGTGGCCGCCTAACGTTAGCTTCGATCCATATGCCCAACATTCACTATTAAATCATCTGCACAATACATATAAAGGGAAGAAGTTGGCAAACCACATGGAGGTGTTTAACTTATGGAGGATGTTCCAGGGGTCCCGACCAGGACCAAATGGAATATTCACTATGGGGGAAATACCAGAAGAAACAGAGATTAAGGAGGAAGAAGAGAATGGGAAACAGGGGTATGAGGACCCAAAGAACACGGGGAACAGAGGTGAGGGAGGAGAAAAGAATAATAAAGCAGATGAAATAAAAAAGGAACCGAGCAATGATATACCCATAGTAGCGGGAGTAAAAACAGAGGGAAGGGGGTTGTACCCTTTAAGAGAATTGGGAGAAATAGAAAGAGGACAGTTAAGGGCGGCTGAGGGATACTCGAACCCGACATACAGCCCTCCACCATATGTAGCTCATAGGAAAATGCTAGCAGGGGAAGGGAGGACTGGAGAAGACCAGACTGTGGAGATAGGAAATGATGAATGGGTAGCTGCACAGATATTATTGAAATTACGAGGTTCATTAACGGGAGAAGAGAGGGAGGTAGTGAAGAAAACAGATGAGGATAATACCAGGGAGAGTGAATTGAGGGGGGAAGAGCTGTTAAGACAAAAGGAAGAGATTTTGGAGGAACGATTAGCAAAACTAAGGGATGAACAGAATGAATTGACCAAGCAGCTTGAGAGGGAAGAGAGAGAGAGAGCGAGGAAAAGGAAAGAAGGTAAGAACGAATTGGAAAAAATAAGGGAACGAACTAAGGAGCAAAGGAGAGAAGCTGACAGGGTAAAAGCAGCAGCAGAAAGGGTATCAAGAGTAGTACTGCGGGAAAAGAAAAGGGAAGAAGAAGAAAAAGAAAAAGAAATGGCAATATGGAGGAGGAGGTTACTATCAGAATCAACTAAGAAATACGAAGAAGAGAGGGTGATGGAGAGTATAGTAGAAAAAGAAAGGGCGAAATGGGAGAGGGTGAAAGAGGATGAGAGAATATTAGAACAGATGAGAAGTGAAGTGATGGAGGAATTGAAAAGGAAGAGGGAGGAAAATAATAAGGAGATGGAGGAAAGGTATGAAGGAGAAAGAGGAGATAGGGGAAGAGAGAGTGGAAGATGGGGGAATATATATCATGACACAGAAGTAGCAACAACATCAGCACAAAGGGGAGCGGTTGATAAAGGGGAAAGAGGAGAACTGGACCTAATAGATTTACATACAGTAACGATCAAGGGGAAAAAGACCGAGTGGGGGGTGCCGTTTATGACTAGCTTTTGTAGTGAGGAAGAGGGAGCGGAAAATGAAGGAAGAAACAGTGAAAGGGAAAGCTTAGATAAACTATACATCACCCGGACCAACATGGACTCACCATGGATCAGTAGGAGAAAGGATGAGATGGAGAGAAGTGAGGAGGGAAAGACAGGAATAGAGGAAAGACGGGCAAATGAGGACGCAACATCCCCATCCCTATCATCCCCATCACGCCCTCCCCTATCGCACCCTACAGGCTCAACCACCTCACGTTCGTTACGCACAATAAAACTAGCTCCCTTCACAGACGAACTGACACCCTATACATGGCGGCTTAGAGACCTCCCTAGTTGCAGGCAGGAAAGAGGTGTACACATGCCCACATTAAATACAGAGGAAGATGGAAGAAGGGGAAAAGATGGAGAAGAAAGAGGTATGAGCAGGGAAAATACAAACGAAAGTGAAAATGCGGAAGAAAGAGAAGAGGAGGAAAGGTGTGAGGACTCAATATTATGGAACACAAAGGGTGAACCGAAACATAATTTAATGCCACTGTTGGAGAGAGGTGGAGTTAGACCACAGTATGTCCCTTGGAAGCATACCGATAAAGAAAATATCAAATGTAGGCTCCCATCATTAAGTGGAGGTGCGGGTAAATGGATATATGAAATGGAAAAACACACCGCAGGACAGAAGCTAGCAGTAGGAGATGTAAAGGGCCTTTTAATATCAATATTAGGGGATAGAGCGGATGACATATGGAAAAGAGCGGGATTTCATGGGGTAACAATAACAAATACATCGCACGATGGGGCACCGTTCGCAAACTGCAGACATGCACTATGGCAGGCATTGAGGGTACAGTACCCAGACACCTCAGATATAGGAGCAATCACATCCCGCAAAATGCATGAGAACGAAGATCCTGTTGATTATATTCAGGAAATCCAAGAGAAGTGGCGCATGGAAACTAGAGAACAATGGGATAAAACACCAGCAATATTTTACCATATACTGGTACAAGGGCTCCCGGAAGGAGTTCAGAAACAACTAAAGAAAGTAGCGGGAATGGAAGCAAAACCATGGCCCGGAATACAACTGACTATAGTGCATCATTGTAGGACATGGCAAGGAAAAATGAAACAAAAAGAAGAGGACAGGAAAACGGAAGAGGCTAAACTAGTACAAAAAAAGCTTACTAAGTACACAATGGAAGGGGCACTAATAACTACACCTACAACAATGACCCAAAGCCCCACACAAGTAGTGACTGCACAAGATTCCTCCCAAATACCACCTTCACAGATTACAACACAACAGGTGCCGCCACTCCAACCATACACGCCCAACATGGGAGGAGGATACCCAATGCAAGGAGCTGGATATTACAATTATAACAGGGGGAGAGGAGGACTTATGAGGGGGAGAGGGTACGGGTATGGTACCCAACCACAGGTGGGAGGATTTAGAAATTCCTATCCCACAGGGCAACCAGTATACCAGGACAACACAGGGAGCTTTCCATGGCAGAATAGGGATCCACCGGTGTGTTGGAGCTGTGGACTATTGGGGCACATGTCACGCACGTGTAGAGTTAGACCAGGAACACCATCATGGAGTAATGAGGGACAACCACGGCCCGCACAAGTACAGCAAGGCATACCACAACAGCAAATGTTGCTACAAGGAAATGAACAACAACAACAATTAACACAACAACAGCCCCAAACATTGCCACAACAACAGGTAGCGATCACACAACAACCACAAATACCACAAACGCAATTGGGTAGGGTGACAGTTTTGGGACACAACCCTTATACCGGGAATGGCCAGTCGTTGTACCCCCAATAGGACAGCCCACAGACGGCCTTGGTGTGTCCCATCCTGTCAGTAACACCTAATAGTGCGGAGGAACCACGCATAGAGGTAACGATAGGTGACAAAAAATTATCATTCCTTGTTGACACCGGGGCGACCCGGTCTTGCATAAGGGAAGGTAAATTTAAGATGTCAGGTGAGACCATGAACACCCAAGGATTCTCTGGGGCTAGAGGGTTGGTTCCCTTTACTGATAACATTCCCTTATCTATTGGAGATTACGTTCTGTCAGTTCCACTTTTATATTATAGTGCTTCACCAATAAATATACTGGGGAGAGATATAATGAACAGGTTGAATATGACGATCTCCTTTACTGAGGACGGCATAATTTGCTCTACTCCAGGGATTAACATCCTCACAGCACGGCAAATTATGCAGGCATACTGTGGACAGACAGCGATTAGGGCGGAGCCAGTAGATGGTGAACTGTTCCAGTATGGAACCGACATGGCAATTGCATGGATGCCAGGGATAGAAGGGAAAATATGGAGAAGGCCAGCAGCCTATTTGTTCAGACCAGAAACACCTGTTAATGAACCAGAAGGGAAGGTGGTTTCAATGGATATTGAGAGCATTATTGCAACAGCTGATTATATTGCTGTACATGCCCAAGACAAAGAAGGAAGAGCATGGAGGGCAGTGATAGCATTAGCAGAAGGATGTAGGCTCACCCAGGTGTCAGATGAAGAGCTGTTTTCAGATGAAAAGGAGGAAGGTGAAATGGTGTTTATGA
Source organism: Ambystoma mexicanum (assembly GCF_040938575.1). Lineage (NCBI taxonomy): Eukaryota > Metazoa > Chordata > Amphibia > Caudata > Ambystomatidae > Ambystoma > Ambystoma mexicanum. The sequence goes on along the minus strand of NC_090930.1, from coordinate 1,100,751,198 downwards.
TGAGTGTGGAAATATGGCTAAGAGTGGCCTACAAACAAGTAGCACAGAAAATTGCAATGGCACTTGAGGCACCCACATGCACCCCGGTCCCTTTCTTTAAGGACGATATGTCAAAGGTACCCAAATCATTGTGGACTACTGGCCCCTATGACGTGGGCTGCATAAAAAGTATAGGGGGAGTAAAAATAAAATTGAAAAAAGGTGCAATACTCCCCAGAGTAAAACAGTACCCACTATCAAAAGAGGCAGATGAGGGCATATATGAAACCATAACGGCCCTTATAAATAATGGTATATTGGTCCCCTCAGAATCACCATCTAATACGGCTGTGTACTCAGTGCGCAAGGCTAAAGGAGGGTCTTGGCGCTTTATACAGGACCTCAGGCCCTTGAACAACATAGTAGAAGCGGAATATCCCGTAGCTGCAAACCCGGCCACAATATTGTGTGGCATTCCAGCAGAAGCATCACGATTTACAGTGATCGATCTTAAAAATGCTTTTTTCTCAATACCATTACACCCAGACTCACAAGATCTGACGAGCTTCACTTACAGAAACGCTAAGTGGAAGCACACCAGATTACCACAAGGGTATTGTGAATCACCTTCAATTTTCAACAGAGTGATACAGATGGATTTGGGTAACATTGAAGTAGAAAGCACGGTGTTGCAGTACGTGGATGACATAATAATTTGCAGTAAAAACAAAAAACATGCAGAGAGGACTCATTAAAGATGTTGAGAATATTGGCTGACAAAGGTTACAAGGTAGACATGGAAAAGATACAGTACTGTCAGGAACAGGTACTTTACATTGGTCAGCTTATATCCCAACATGGAAGAAAGATCGCACCACAAAGAGCACAAGCTATTTCCGCCACTCCAATGCCACAAACTGTAAGGGAACTGCAGCAGTTCCTGGGGCTCTGCAATTACTGTAGAGCTTGGGTATTTGATTACAGTTCATATATAGGACCCCTGCTTGAGGTGTTACGGGAAGCTAATAAAGGGGAGAACAAATTGGGGTGGACGAGGGAAATGAAAGAAGCTTTTGATGAATTAAAAGATGCAATATCAACTGCTCCGGTGCTGGCATCCCCAGACTATGAGCGGCGATTTTTTATATTTTCACATTGCGACTCAGCAGTAATGAAAGCCGTGTTGGCTCAAAAAACAAGCATGGGCTACAAACCAGTAGCATTTTACAGTGGCCACTTAGATCCTGTAATGTTAGGCCACTTCCCCTGCGAACAAGGTCTCGCCGCAGCCGCTTTTGCGGTGGAGAAAGCATCAACAATAACCATGGGGTGCCCGACTACACTATTTGTGGAACATGCACTTTTTGCAATATTGAATAAACCTAAATCCACCCTAACCACGCAAAGGGCATCAGGTTATGAGATCATTCTATCCAGAGCTGAACTGTCAATTGTTAGATGTAGCACGGTCAACCCTGCAATGTTCCTAGCAGAAGTAATTGAGGAGGGAGACTATGCCCATGACTGTACTGAAACAACTGAAATGTACTCATGTACTAGAAAAGTTGAGGAAAACGCACTAGAGGGGGGTGAGCTGTTATTTATTGATGGGTCATCAACCATCGATCAGGGGGATGGTGTGAGGAGGACTGGGGCAGCAGTGGTGAAAATGATGGAGGTACCGGTGTGTGTGGCAGTGAAATGTGTACAATTACCACAGCATTACTCCGCTCAAGCAGCTGAACTGGTCGCACTGATCTTGGCGTTGAAGGAAAGCTTTGACAAACGAGTAACTATATATTCCGACAGCGCATATGTTACATCAACTGTCCACTCAGGGTTGTCGAAATGGAGAAGAAGAGGGTTTAGGAGAGCTGATGGCACCCCAGTGCAACATGCTCTCTTATTGGCTGAACTGATTGAAGTAATAAATGACCCCCAGGAACTAGCTTTAGTAAAATGCACCGCACACACCAATGGTGAAGATCACGTCTCAAAAGGGAATGCAGCAGCAGACGCACATGCGAAGTATGCTGCATACTTTGGTGAGATATGGAACCCCCCAGAGTCACAGAGAGGGAGAGGGAGGGGAATAGCAAAAGAGATGTTGTTAAGAGAAGGGTACACCCATCTCCCAGCCACACAGATTATGGAGCTACAAGCGGCTGCACCAATGGCCGAAAAGGAAATATGGGTAAAAAGAGGATGTACAATGTCCCCAACTGACGCACTATGGCGCCAGGGTGGCACTGGAAAGGTTGTAATACCATTGGCACTTTTGAACACTGCCCTGAGCCAACTACATCATCCAGCCCACACAGGCAAGGAAGTAATTGAAGCACGAATTAGGGAAGACTGGTTCTGCCCCGAGTTAAATTCGCATGTGTCGAATTTTATCAGTAACTGTATCACATGTCAACAGTTTACGGCCGGCCACACTCTAAAGGTGATAAGAGGTACTATACCCCGGCCAGAGGGACCTTTCCGGCATCTCCACATTGACTATCTTGATATGATCAATATATGTCAAGGAAATAGGTATATGATTGTAGTAGTATGCCCATTCTCTAGGTGGATTGAGGCAGGGCCCTGTTCTCACCCAGATGCATTTAGAGCAGCCAGGTTCCTAGTGAGGGAGGTCTTCCCCAGGTGGGGAGTGTGCGAGGTGTTAAGGTCAGACAACGGCCCACATTTTGCAAACGAGATGTTTCAGCACATCACATCGCTGCTGAACATTAAACATAAATTTGCATGTGCATACCACCCACAGGCCAACGGTGTATGTGAACGCCTGAATGGCCTATTAAAGGAGGCAATTGCAAAGATACAGCAAACAACAAAGAAGAGTTGGTTATATTGTCTTCCATTAGCATTATCTGAGCTGAGGAATAGGCCAGGGTCCGACCACCACCTCACTCCCCATGAGGTGGTTACCGGACGTCAAATGCGCCTTCCCCTAATGCCAACGTCAAGAGCATTTACCGACCATGAAAGCTCTGCAATGATGAAATGTACCAATATGTGTCTTCTTTGATTACTAGTGTAGTGTTTGTGTCTCAACAGCTCGAGCGCACATGGGGCGGGTCTAATAGAAGACAACAAGAAGACGCGGATAAAGAACTGGAAAAGGAAGGACTGTGTAAGGTTGCTAAAGGTGACCACGTACTACTTCGCAACTTCAATAGGAGATGGAATGACCCACGCTTTACTGGTCCCCATCTGGTAGAGGAAGTATCAACAAGAGCAGTAAAGTTACAGGACAAGCGTGCCTGGAACCACCTACACGACGTAAAGATCTACAGACAACAGACCCGCCCCAGCGCCACCGACAGGTCCATTGAGAGAACAGCAACAACATCGACAACAGAAGAAGGAAGTTCTACCACAGCCAGCGGCCCAAGTATTCCCATACCGTGTCACTCCCCAGACTCCCCAGAGACAATAACTGAAGAAGAAAGGGGTGATCCCCATCCAGCCCACCCCATGATCACACGCTCAAAGAGTAAAACGACGCCCACCGGTTGAACCCAAACACCCCCTGCCCACCATCCACTGACCCCTGTACCCATTACAGTAGTAACTGTACTAAAGGACATTGCCTCGCACAAATACACATGTAAACACGTGAATGCTCTCTTTTCTTTTCTCTCGCACATGCAGGAACCGCGCATTATTGTATTGCTAAGAAGTAGATAACTAACAAATTCACTGCCCAGGAGTAGATGGTACCCTCAGACGATAATTACCCAGAAGAATTGTCACACCAATTTGTATATGAAATAAAAAGGCCAACGTACCTGAAAAGGAAAAGGGTACGAGTTTACTACACAGCGTTCCTTTTGGCCATAGAATATTCGATGCCCCACCTCCACCCATACTTACCTGCCCTAAGAGATAGATCGCTCAGAGTAGCGTGGGAACAGCTCTTCGCCTGGGCACTGAATGACTATTTGATAGGGAGAGCTTAACAACTAACATTAACCAGCATATTAAGAATTTTCAGGCGGGCAACTCTAACATCGCAAGAATTCGCTGCCGGACTGCAGCAAGGTAAGAGCAAAATGCCGGTGAAATTAGCATATGTAATAAAGGTAATAGGGGTTTTGATAATCACCAGGTTCGTAGCTGCCTCTGTATGGCAGTACAGCTATGCTACCAATATTATTGCTGTACCCAAACCTAACACACCCCCATCCCCAGCTGCAACAGGTGTTACGTCAGGTGATTTTAGCAAAGTTGCGCACAAGCAGAATAGAGTACAACGCAGCACATACTCAGATAATAAAGGTATTGACAATTATATACAAGATTCAGCACACGTCTCAAACAACATATGGTATCAACACATGACCCGCATTGGTAAGCAGACAACAGAAGACAGCTGCTACGTTTGCTCATTAATACCATACGCCATGAGCGCTTCTCGAACATTTGTTGCCACAGAAATAGACGAAAAAACGGCACGGTGCATAATATACTTGCCACTGTTCCAAACGAAAGGAAGATTTCAAGGAACAGTGGTGCATATGACGTGGAAAACACGAGACTCATACCCATACGAAAACAACTTCCTCAAGACTTATTTGAGTTACCACAAGAGCAGTTTACATGCTGAAGCATTTAGATACATAACAAGTGGTCCTGCAAAAGGAGAAACAAAGAAAGTAACACTGCAGTACTTATCATGTGATTGGTACGCCACTGAAGTCCCTGGTAAATTAGGATGCTGGGAGAGGCCACTGGCGACGATAACGGGAAAAGTGTACTTGGACAACAAATGGGAGATAGGAGTGGTTGGCAGCAACATGGTAACAAAAGAAACTATTTCAACTATCGATGCACACAACCACAGATGTTGGACGACTTGGATCAAATACGTGCCCATGCTCACATGGATAGAAACGGATGAAGACCCGATAACAATACTGCCGTTGACTGCGCCTAAAGTATGCTACCAACATAAAGGAGAGGTGGACGTAGGATATAACACCAATTGTGGAAGCGTGACAGAGTTACCTGAGGGGGGAGCAGGAACAGCAGTGATAATGGACCATTACTGGGCCTGTGGAGAAAAGGCATATCACACGCTGCCCCCTCTGTGGAATGGTGTATGCACGATGGTGCACGTCAATGTACCATCGCTAGTGGTACCCCAGAAGCATGTGAATGTGGCAAACTTTCCCAAAATGGATGAAGGGGACAAGAGAAATAAGAGATCTGCACCGCCTCAGGGGGAGCCAGGAAACAGGACCAACGGCAATGATACTGTCCTAAACAGACGGAAAAGACAAGGGGAACCTCTGACAGGAAATTACCTATGGGGAAGGTCGGAAACGGCATTCACTTCAATCCCGCCAGAACACAGACTATTCAGCAGAGCAGCAATGTTCTTCTCCTCAATAATGCATCCGGGACTGCAGGCTTACGCAAATGCAAAATGGCTCCAGATAACTAGATGGGAACTCATGATGACCATCAATTCTACAGTAAACGGATTCAACGCAATAAAAGAAGAGCTGCGAGCAATAAGGATGGTAGCACTGCAGAACAGATATGTATTGGACCTCCTCACTGCCATGGAAGGAGGAGTTTGCGCAAAGATAGGACAATCATGCTGCACATTCATTCCTGCCAACGATGCTGACAACGGTACATTGACAGAAGCAGTTTCACAACTGGCCCAGTTACACTCCAAAATGGTGGATGAAAGTAAGGGTGTGAAAAAGGATGAGAGCTGGTTTTCGCTATTATGGTCTTGGATGCCATCTTGGCTGTCAGATGGACTGAAAATTATAGTTGGCTGTATTATTTTGGCTGGAGCTACCCTGATCATAATAAGATTTTGGAAAGCCCGGAAGGCACGCACCACTGACGAGTTGCTTGAAATGGTCGGTATGCACCCACTGATGCCAGCAGATGACGGCCAACACACAGGCATAATAATACAAGAGAGAGAGAAATTGCGCAACCAGATCATCACCAACCATCTGGACCCACCATCGGTGAAGGTCGAGAACCCAAGAAACCCCAGCAGTTACATAGGGAAATGGGTATACTGTACTCCTGGAGGAGCCTGTGAGTATATGTATTGGTCATTTGAAGATCATGTTAACCAATTTGGACATTTAGGAGGAATAACTAAAGTGTGGAGAGTAAGAGGAGATAACGAAAAGGATATGTTTGTGGTCGACAAGTCGACCAGAGGGGGGACTGAAGTGGGAAAATGGAAAAACAGACTCCCCTCTTTCCCCTCTCGCGCCTGGCCTAAAGGTTCACGGCCCAAGCACCCGCCACGAGAAGAGTTTGCCCATCTACCAGACGACCAGATACCCTGGTACAGGAACATACGGATGTGTCCATCTGCCTGCCCAGCAGCCCGCCCTGCCCATGCCGATGCCTGCGGCATGGATCAACTGGACTAAAACTATACGTCGTTAGAGATGCCATGACGACCTAGCCAACGGATAGCACACCTGTGCCAACATACACACTGGACACTCCCGCACCAGTCTACATGAAGAATATACTCAGTGCTATGACGTAGGCGACAGACATACTCACGAACGTGCATCTTTATTATTTTCCACATAGGCTTTCAAAAATGCAGAAACGCAAGACGCACCATGAACTCATCTAAAGAGCTTGCTTACGCTTCTCCTACACTTAGGTGCCGTAATGAGAATTATAACAAAGACACGATACTGGTCATAAGACAATATGAGACTATAACCTAAAGCGCCTGTGCACCAGACGGTTCCACCTATATACTAGGCCTAAGTAGGCCGCAAGCAAGAGCTCCCGTGGATGATTAACAGAACAAGAGTCAGGTTGCTGATCCTGCAGAATGAGCCTGGCGAAAGCAGACAGCCAAGGTCGTAATGTTGCAAACCCACAATCCAAAAGCAGACCATCAAGGGCACGATGTTGCAACCTCGCACGCCGCGCACCAACATCAAAGTCGCACCTGCAATTAAACCAGGCACACAGTAGAAAAACAATATTAATTGTGCAGAATTCTGCCTCAAACACGGTCCCATCCCACGTGACCAAGCCGAACCTGACGAGATGCCAAACCCAGGAGGAAGGAGGCGTCTGGATCCCTCGTTACAGGACACAGGCAGATACACTTGAAAGGATCAATGGACATCTGCAACGGTGGGAGTAGTCGGCCGTCCAGCTCATGAATAAGTCTTCACATTGTCTGCATGTACCAATAGTGAAACATTGTTGCAAATTGCAGGTACACCGGGAGCTGGGAACAGCGATGGTCCCAGGCTGGGAAGCTCACGGGCGCACCAATCAGAACATGGGGCTCTTATCACTGACGCCATTAACATCAACCAATCATTAGGAGTCTTCATGTAACAATTCTCATGTATCTAATTGTAGGGACAACCCAGATATATCACCTGACTAACCCTCGGCCACTCATATTATTCTCTATACGTATGCTATACTAACCCTACCACTCGAGCAACCAATTAAGAGTGGCGATAGGTTTTTTGTTAATTTTCTAAAGTGACGCAGGTAGCGCGTCATACTACAGTAAAAAGGGCCTGCGAGCCCCACGATTGTGTGTGTGTCAGGTCAGACGCGTATGATCCTTGACCCATCCCTGCCGTTTGTGTTTAATAAACAGCAGAGTCACATTGCTTCTTGTGTGTGTCTCATACTCTATCTCCTTTGGGATATACGGGAGGAGTTGGGGCCTCCCTGCCCGGAGGTCTGCGGACGGCCCGGCCGACCCCGGCAGAATTTCCCCCCGACAGTGGATTGCAACCAAATAGCTTAGCTTGATCCACAGCTGGCTCAAATGTTCAGAGTTGGCTGGATCTCGAATAAACGTGAGAGTGTCTGTGGTTCTCCCGACAATAACTGGGCACTCCTCTATCATGCGAAAGAAAAGTCTATTGATGAGTTAATCTAGAATTGCCTGCGGTGGAAGCATTTCTGTCTTTATCACTGTATTCAGGCAGTACTATGAAGGCTTCCGCGATGACGGTAAGGAGTTGCCAGATTACTTTCTTGTTGGCAGGATTCTGGATAAGGTCTGTGACACTAGTGATCCTCCCTACCAGCGACGGATATGTTGTCAATACAAAATGGAAGTAGTTGAGCACATCCTTTGTGATGTCTCTGCTGGGGGACACCATATGTGCTGCCAAACAAAGTCTCAATATTTGAGGATTCAGGATACTGTGTTTAGCTCTTACGGTAAAGTCCTTGATCACTGTCTGTTAGAGTCTTGGTTCTCAACAATGCTTAAGTGTGGTTTGGTTTACAAGTTCGTGCCAACAAACGTGTTGTGGCTTAAATGTGCAGTTTTCTTCTTCACTCTGCAACTAGGATGCACAGAATGTCTGGTTATGTCCTTATCCCCTTTTGCTTAGAGGAAATGTCCAGTTTAAGCCACAACTAGCACAAGAGTTCTTTCTATCTTGGCTTTGCTGCTCATGCGTCCTTCTTTCTCGTCATGAATCTTGTCTGCACGTTCTGTGGTTCTTCCCCGTTGTCTGTGGTCTCTTCGCGGTGGGGTGCAGTTAAAGGGTTTTCTCCAACATAGGGCTTAATGTCATTGAGAAAAATCCTTGCTCTCCTGCCCTGCAGTTTTACAGCTGAAGGAGTGCAGTCCTCTACGATGAAAGGGCCATTGAATCTTGGCTCGTCCCACCTCTTCCTTGTGTGGTTTTTTACTAACACTGCATCTCCAGGAAAGACGAGTGGAACACGTAGACCTTGAACTGCGTCTGTTTCAGTGGCTCCTGCTGTGTTTTGTGCGGTGCTGCACACTTTTCGTTGCCGCTGCAGCTGTTCTGAAATTACAGTACGGCTGGATGTCACGCAGTTCAGATATTTGCTCATTTCGGTTCCTAGGACCTCCTGGGTTGACTGGGCATCACATCTAGCTCTGTCTCGAGGAGTTAGGGGAGTATTCATTCTCCTTCCTGTGACTATCTCGTGCGGCGTAAGATAATGGTTGGAGCCTGGTTGGTTCCGAAGAGCATACAATGCCAGTGGAAGGCAGTGCAACCATCCCCTCTTTAGAGTAGGGATGTAACGGTATAACGGTATACCGTTAAAGATACCGTGAACGACTTAATTGAACAATAATAACCGTCACATTGTTTATACCGTTATACCGTTCATACCGTTAAGTGTGCTTTTCAATCTGATTTGTAAAGGCTGCAGTAAGCAAGTGCTGCGCAGACTTGGTCTTGCACTGTTGGATCTGCCGTCTGCCAAGTAGTTTCAGTTGGAGCAGTTTTTAATGCCATTCCATAAACCACACGTGCCTGACACAAAATCAATATGTTAGCAATAGGAAGAATAGATACAGTGCCAAGAAGGAAAAGGGTTTACTTTGGGGTTGCGGCTTTGGGGTTTATATATTTATAATGGATAATGTTCTCTAAACATATGGCAATGGGGGATTTCCCTGGTTCTATCATTGAATTTACATATAATAAGTCACACTGCGAAATTCACTCATCTGTCGGTATTCCCTGCTGCCATACCAAAGGGTAACATGTCTGTGATTTCTGAAAACCTTTTGGCCTGCAAGTAAACTAAAGGCTGTAACGTAAAGAGAGAGTGCGTGTGTGTGTGTGTGTGTGTGTATGCGCACAAGCGTATACTACCATCAGCCTCCATTGATCTGTGGCATGCAGGTTATCAAGATGGCAACATGTTCATCTTCACCAGTAGCCAGTAGGGGAGCAAAAAGTCTTAATGACCACTTAAGAAAAGCTATTTAGTTTGCTTTGCCAGTTGCAGCAGGGCCCCCTCCCCCTCTCCACGCGTGTGTTTGTGTTTGGTGGAAGCAAGTAATTTCAGTGGAAAGTATGTTGAAAAGCCCAATTCTGGCCCTGGGTGCATGGTTTTGTTTGTGATGATAAATCTGTCAATGTATGACCTTTTAGAAAATATTTGTTAAGATTAGTTAACTCCACCTGCTATACCGCGATAACCATGATATACCGTCATTGGGCAAGAAGGTTATCATACCGTCATAAAACTAATACCGTGACACCCCTACTTTAGAGTTAGTTTCAACTTGGCTACCCTTTCCTTTAACAAGCCATTGAGCCTCTCACAAATACCATTACCTTCCGGATGTTACGCCGATGAGAACTTGTGCTTTATACTAAGCAACAAGCTAATCTGCTCAAAGACTGAATTTACAAAATGAGCCCCATTATCTGATCTCATCACTTCACACACCCCCTTCCAGGGAACACTTCCCTCACTAGGAATTTGGCCGAACAGGTAGAGTCTGGGTGTGTACATGGACCTGCTTCTATCCATCTAGAGCAAGGTTGTCCAACATACGACCCGCGGGCCACAATGAGGCCCTCCAAGCCATTTCATGTGGCCCGCGAGGCTGTACAGAAAACATTGAACAAATAAATAAATGAATAAACTGTGGCGGAGGACTGTTACTGCCTCTGGTGCCCCCTAAAAGGGGGCAAAAGAGGCAGTAACAGGCCACGGCCCAGTTAATTTATTTATTTGCCCAATGTTTGTCTGGTCCGTGGACCCGATTCATTTATTTATTTCTGCAATGGTGGTCGAACCAACATTGCAGAAATAAATAAATTAATCGGGTCCACGGACCCGGCAAACATTGAACAAATAAATAAATAAACCGGTCGTGGCCTGTAACTGCCTCTGGTGCCCCCCGCACCAGAGGCAGTTACAGACACGGCACGGTTTCAGGGGCGCCGAGTATGCGGGTGCTCGCCCCCCTCCTCCCCTCCAGGCCAGAGGGAAGAGACCAGTATGGGTGGCCCTTTGTTCCATCCATACTGTGCCTCTCTCTGGCGGCCTGGGTAAAAGCTGGGTAAAAAACAATGTTTAAAAATTGAGGGACGGATGCAAAGCAAGATGCTCTTGTTTTGCATCTGTCCCTCATTTTCTAAAAATCGTTTTGGTTTGGGTATACTTCTACATCTGTGTGCACGGATGTAGAGGTACACCCAACCCAAAACTATTTTTAGAAATGGAGGCACAGATGCAAAGCAAGTCTGTCCCTCAATTTCTAAAAATCTTTTTGGGCTGGATGTATTTGTACATGTGTGCACCCCTCTTGGCAAGAGGGGTGCACAGATGTAGAAATACACCCAACCCAAAACGATTTTTAGAAATCGAGGCACAGATGCAAAGCAAGTCTGTCCCCCAATTTCTAAAAATCATTTTGGGTTGGGGGTATTTGTACATCTGTGCACCCCTCTTGCTAAGAGGGGGGCACAGATGTAGAGGTACACCCAACCCAAAACGATTTTTAGAAATAGAGGCACAGATGCAAAGCAAGTCTGTCCCTCAATTTCTAAAATTCTTTTTGGGTTGTATGTATTTGTACATCTGTGCACCCCTCTTACAAAGAGGGGTGCACAGATGTAGAAGTACGCCAAACCCAAACGATTTTTAGAAATCCGAGGCACAGATGCAAAGCAAGTCTGTCCCCCAATTTCTTGGGTTGGGTGTATTTGTACATCTGTGCACCCCTCTTGACAAGAGGGGTGCACAGATGTAGAGGTACACCCAACCCAAAACGATTTTTAGAAATGGAGGCACAGATGCAAAGCAAGTCTGTCACTCAATTTCTAAAAATCTTTTTGTGTTGGATGTATTTGTACATCTGTGCACCCCTCTTGCATTGCATCTGCGGGGGGAGGTGGCAGGGAGAGGGCAAATGAGACTGTTTGCATGTTTCTGAGTGTGTACATGGTGAGGGTGAATGCTATGCTATGGGCGGGGAATGGAGGCGTTGAGGGAGGTAACTCCCCTGAATTCTAAGGAAGGTAACAGCGTGGGAGAGGGTGGGAGTGTGGGGTGAGGTGGGATCACCTTCTTGGGGGGTTTAGCGGGGTGGGTGGGCAGTAGAATGTGATAATTCGGCCTTTTGACCACACAAATCGGCCGACATAAATCGGTCTTTTTTGTATTTGTTCTTCAAAATGCAGAATTATCACATAGAACCCAGTATGGACCTTGCCATACTGTTGACCTTGTTCAGTGTAATAGCATTCAATGGGACAGTACTTGCAGGGCCTAATGGTGCAGAGCTAATGGGCTTCTATATTTTTAAAGAGACAGTAACAGCACTTGTCAGCAGGGCTGTGTAATCTATTTTCTACTAGAGATGCCATATTTGAAATGGGGCAATGCTGGTACTCCTCAGTTAGCTTGCTAAATAGGGCTTCTATAATTGTAATACTATGCTTTTGTTGAGGCAATGCTAGCTCATCTTAGTGGGGCTGCTATACTATTGATGGGACAACAACACCACTTCTCAGTTGAGCTGCTACACTCTTATTGACAAGGCCCTAGCACTTCTCAGCAGATTTATTTATTTGTATTGGTTATTTATAATGCGCATAATATACCCAGAGGGATCGAACCTGTGTTGCTCCATGTCGTCTTGCTTCCAAGGCCAGCACATTGCCCCTGAGCTATCCTCCCGAGACTCAGAAGATCTGAAGTACATTTAATGATACAGAACCAGAACTATTGAGCAAGTCTAACATCATCTTCATCATCGTCAGAATAAATCAACACTTTTGTGGTTATACAAGAGCTAATATATTTAAAGGGATGGAATTACTCGGAATGAAGCAGCACTATTCAATAACCCAAAGTGCTTAAGCATAGTTAATGTGAAAATATGGCACTTCTCACCATTGAAGATGTGAGCAAGTGATCCGGGGTCTGCAGCCCACACACACACATGGGATTCCCATGCACCCACTTGCGAGTGCACCAAATTAGTGAGATTGTGCTCCAAGGTAGGAGACACACGCACAGTCTTTGCTCTGAGGTTTGACACAATCACAGGATGGGATGCCATTTCGTTCTCCCATCCTATTTGTGTTGCTCTGCCTTTTGAGGGCTACTACAACCTGGATGATTATAGAGGGGTGGAGTAGGGGCAGTATTGGCCTACTGGAATGCAACTGGAAGGCTTAAACCTCCTCCTTACTTGACTTTAGTATATGCAGTACATGCTAGCCAATGTTTTCACTGTTCTGCACCCCCCGGGCCCCTCGCACCAAGTTGGCGACTACGTGCAAATGCAGTCATATAACTGCTGGTGATGTCACTTCCTATATTTGGGCACCCCCTGGGAAATTCATAAGTCGGCTCCCCTTCCCGATTTATTTATTTGTTCAATGTTTGTCCGGTCCGTGGACACGATTCATTTATTTCTGCAATGTTGGGTCCGACCAATAAACCGGGCCGTGGCGGAGGACTTTTACTGCCTCAGGTGCCCCCTGCAATTGGATTATGCTTCTTTCATTACCACAGAAGTAATGAATGTGTATTACAAAGATAAACTGGCATATCTATTGGGCAGACTGCACATGCTCAGGCAGCATCAATCATGCTTTTTAGAGGACAATGCTGGCCTAAATTGGGAACAGCCAGCATAGACATGTTGCTACAGAGGCATATTTTGGGCACAACCAGCATGCCAATGTGTTACATCAGTGACGGTGCTGTCTTACACTGTGGACACATTTATCATTAAAATATGTTGTGTTCTAAAATGTTCTTGTCTGCTGTAAACATATGGCTTTTTGGTCACTTTTCCTGCTGTAAAATGCACAATTTTAGCCCCATATTTGGAAAAGAAATCTTTTGGAGGTCCCCCTTTTGGGGGGGCCCCTCTAACACTCCCTAGATCGTTATAGCTCCCTCGCTACGCTCGGTCGCCCCCACTATTTCAGAGAAATATCAACACATACACACTGGAAGAAATCACAAGAAACTAATCTTTGATCACTGCCCCTGTCCCCAAAAGCTATCTTTGGGAATGCATGGCTATGCCTGTGATGCTATTGTGTCAAAGGTCACACACCATCGCTTTTGTATATACTGCTTTGGGTGAGGGTGTTCCCTTTTGGCTCGCCGCCCCGCCGGGTGACAAAAAGTTAATGCTTCGGCCCCACATTCAAAAAGGTTGGACAAGCCTGACATAGAAAATGGACACACCACTACAATTAAGTATCTGTACCCGTTACACACTCAAATCATATCGATATAGTCCATGTGTAAGTGCTGAAAAGGCCCATTTGGCCGCGGGATGACTCCTCTTTCTACTTTTAATGTGTGCCCAGCAGTGAATTGCTGGCAGATTATGCAGTTCACCATAAAGAATGCAACATGCTCAGCTAAATTCGGTATAAACCAGTCTTCCGCGAGCGTTGCAGCTAGATTTTCTTTTGACATGTGTAATGGGTAATGCAATTGCTCCAATACTATTTTCAGTAGGGCTATAGACATTACTGGTTTACCAGTGCTTTTTTGCCGCCACAATCCGTCTGAGGAGTTTAAAGAACACCCTTGATGTTTCCACAGGTTCTTCTCGTCCTGTGGTGCCTCCCCTTGGAGCTCCATTAATTGTGTCTGCCCCAGATTACTATCGGCTTCAGGTGTGGTACGTGCCATCATCATTCTCTCATGGGTGCACGTCACTTCCACTTCCATGACCGTCTCACTTTTGGAGGCCATACGCTTGGCTTCCGTGTCTGCTGCGTGGTTTCGCGTGACACGATATCTGTCCCTTTAGTGTGGGCGGAGCATTTCACGACCGCTATGCCCACTGGGATCTGTAGTGCCTTAATCAGCCTGTTCAATAAGGCCGCATGCTGCACTGGTGTGCCGTCTGCTCAGAGGTAGCCCCTCCCCTGCCCTGCATGCACTGTGGACGTCACATAGGCAGAGTCACTGTACACCGTAACTTCCTGGTCTGCCTGATTCTTTATGGCGAGTATCAACGCCAATAGTTCTGCAGCCTGCGCTGAATAATGAGATGGTATTCGTGCGCTGACGAGTACTCCATTTGCTATGTGTTTCATCACAGCGACACCTGTATATCTTTGTCCGTCTTCTTGGTCGATTCCCGAAGAGCTGTCAATGAAAACGATCTCTCCTCCCGCCTGGGCATTTTCTTTCACCCTGGAGATTTCACCATGGGATTCTTCATAGTTTGCACAGTCATGTATCGGCTCTCCTTCAGTGACTGGCTCAGCTATGAACGTAGCTGGGTTCACTGTTTTACATCGAACTATTTTGATCGATGGATTAGATCTAATCACTTCATAGGCAGAAACTCTTTGAGATGTCAACGCACCCTTTGGTTTCTCTAATGGCGAATAATGAGTGCTCAACGTATAACGTCATAGAACATCCCATCACAATGGTTGTCGGTTTCTCTATGGCAAACGCTGCGGCAGCTAAGCTTTGTTCGCATGGGAAGTGTCCTCTCATTAATGAGTCCAGGTTCCCACTGTGATATGCCAAGGGCTTGTACCCCAACAAGGTTTTTTGCACGAGCACTGCCGTCATAATGCTGCCATCTGTGTGCGAGAATAGGTAGAATTCCTCTACATAATTATGAATCCCAAGAACTGGAGCCGTACAAATTTCTTTCTTGAGTTCTGCAAACCCCTTTTCGATTGCTTCAGTCCATTCTATCTTTTCCTTTGTCGTCTGGGCCTTCTTCAGGGCCTGGAGCAAGAGCTTGGAATATGAGCTGTAATCGAAGACCCATGCTTTAACATAATTGCATAGGCCTAAAAAGCTCTGCATTTGCTTTATCGTGAGTGGCTTAGCCGTGCTCATGATGGCTTCAGCCCTTTCTGGGATCACCCTTTTACCTTCATGTGAGATTAGCTGGCCTATGTATAGTACCTCCTGTTGACAGGACAAGGTTGTCAACCTTAGAACCTTTCTCAGCCAGTATAGTCAATAGATGAATAAAATCGCGTCTGCATTGTTCTTCCGTGGAGCTGCAGATCAAGATGTCGTCCACATATTACAAGACAACACTTTCTAATGCAATATGGCTTAGGTCCATCTGTAGGACTCTATTGAAAATAGACGGGGACTCACAGTACCCATGTGGCAACCTCGTGCTTTTCAGACACATTTGTCTGAAAGTAAATGATGTCAGATCTTGAGAGTCGCGGTGCAAAGGGATTGAGAAAAAGGCATTTTTCAAATCAATCACCGTGAAATATTTTGCCTCGATGGGTATGTTACATAGGATTGTAGATGGATTAGGGACTAGAGGGAATTTGGCTTCAACAATATTGGTTAATGCTCTTAAATCTTGGATTAAACGCCAAGACCCTCCCTTTGATTTCTTGACGGGATAAATCACCGTATTACAGGGTGACTCTGACGTCACTAAGATGCCCTGATTCATCATGGCAGAAATTGTCTTTGCAATCCCTTCATCCGCCTCTCTGGACATGGGATATTGTCGCGCTCTCGGTAACATTGCCCCTGGTTTCAGCTTAATTTTCACTTCTCCCACCCCCTTCAGGATGCCTACGTCATATGGTCCTGTAGTCCATACTGAGGCAGGCACCTGGGCCATGTCGTCATCAAAGTATTCCGGACGTGTCAGTTCCAACATCATTCTCTGAGGCACTTCTCTTTTGATCATTTTTACCCAAAATATGAGACTCACTTCCACCCATGTCTCTTCTGAGTCTGGTTGTTCTTCAAACATTGGTAACGTCAGTCACTCGACACCCTTCTTCAATGGCGATAATTGCGCGCCATTGTCTGCCTTCATCATCGTAGCCTTCAACCAATACTACTTTCCCTCGCACTGCTGCGGTATGTATCATCAAGAGAAATACTTGTCCTCCTCTTCATGCATAGGTATTCTTGGTCTGAATAGAAACTCATCAGGGTTCTAATAGTTCTATCTGTGAGGCCTAGTAATCCTGCCATAAGCACACGCATGCCATATGTGAAAACTTCTGGCTCTAATGATATAGCTCTCATGACTATATGTCCTGAATACGCCCTGATCATTTTGCACACGTTTGAATAATGCATTCCTAGAGTGGAGCATACTATGCCCTCCTCCGTGAACTAGATCGTCATGTTCAATTTTGTCATTAAGTCTCGACCCAAAATGTTTACTGGGTTGTGACGTGAATATAGTAAAGGCACATTCATCTCACACTCTCCTACGGAGACTGGGAGTGCATCTGTAAAGGGACCTCGACTGTGAGCTCCTGTAATGTCTCTATGGCCTCACCGGACAAGGAAAACTTGCCTTCTCGTATGCAGGAGCATGTTGCACCTGGGTCAACGAAGAAGAAATATTCTTTACCCCCTATGACGATGTTCACCCTAGGTTCCCTATAAGGGTCTGGTGTCACTGATAGGATAGAGCACATCAGGGTTCCGAGTGAACTGTCCTAGTTCATATATACGTTCGGCCCACTGTACACTTGTGGATTCTCTCCACTCCCTGGGCTGCCTCCCCTTCCGGAGTTTGTGCCCTGAGACGATTGCGGTGGTGCCTGTTGAAATTGCCCTTGTGGCAGATTCTCCATGTTTGGGGGTTGAACCCCTTGCTGCGCACCCTGCTGCATGCCTGGTGCTTGCTGCTGCACTGTGTGGTTTTGTGCATTGCCCTGTTGTGAGATCTCAGGTGGATTCGCCATGCCTGCTCCCATTCCTTGGCTATTCTGCCACGCGTCATGGCTTCTACATGTGCGCGCTAAATGCCCCGTCATTCCACACAGCCAACATATGGGCAGAGGTTGGATTATTTGTCCGTTTGACATATCTAGGCTGCCAGTTTGCACGTTTTGAAAACCTCCTTGATTACTTTGGAAACCTCCTTGATTACTCTGCCATCCTCTTCCTCTAAATCCTCTTCCCCTTGGATACTGTCCTACGTTACCCTGGTTATTCTGCTGTGGACTAGCCACATGTTGTATGTTCTGTTCAGCTGGGTTTGTTAGCATGGCTCCTTCAAGCATGACTCAACACAACGACCCCACAGTCCTAGTAGATATCTTCAATTAAACTCTGCTTAAAGCCATCGATAATATAGCACCGCTCAAACTACGGAAAGCCAAACAACAATCCCATCTCAACTCCTGGTTCATCCCGCAGTTAAGAACTTTACGTAAAGAAGAACGTAAGGCAGAATCACTCTGGAGGAGCCACCCTTGTGAGTCTAACAAAGATTGCCTCATCATCACCACCGACAACTACAAGGAAGCGATCTTACAAGCCAAAAAGGAGACTTACAACCAATGGATTACCCAAGCGGAATCCAACACCAAGGAGTTATTTAAAATCCTTAAAGAATTGGAATCCCCGCTCCAGCACCTGATACCTGCATTAAAGACGGTAAATGGTGCAATAACATCCAAAATGCCCTCCTCAACAAAATCACCACATTGCAATCGAAAATTAACGCCAAACAAACCACCTTACTCCCCAACCCTCCCACTAAATCGTCCATTACTCCGACGGCATCCTTCTCTCACACTCCTTTTAGCTTCACCCCACTCTCTATCCTCGAGGTCGAAAACATAATTCGTAACCTTAAACCATCTAATTGCCAAGGCGACTCTTGCCCAGCACCTATCATTAAGGAAGCGGCACATGACCTTGCTCCATTTATATCCACCTTCATTAACTCTTCATTCCTAACTGGAACGGTACCCAACAACTTAAAGGACGCCTGGGTTATCCCTCTCCTAAAAAAACTGACCTTAGACCCTGAATCACCAACAAATTACAGACCTATCACTACTGTACCATTCTTACTCAAAATACTTGACAGAGCAGCATACCTGCAGATTCAGAACCTCTTGGAAACTTATAACCTCCTCGGCTCAAGACAATCTGGCTTCAGACCCAAGCACGGGACTGAAACAGCTCTTCTTAACCTTAAAACTCAAATCGATGACCTTAAATACAACGTCAAATTGGCCCTCTTACTACTATTGGACTTATCCGCTGCCTTCGATTTGGTCAATCACCAAATATTATGTCGACACCTGAAGTCTGCTGCCCACTTCTCTGACAATGCTTCCAACTGGATCAGGTCATTCCTCGACAACAGGCACATGAGAGTTTTCTCACCAACCTCATCGGCCAATCCTACACCAGTCCCTTGTGGAGTCCCGGAAGGGTCCTGTGTCTCCCCAACTCTCTACAATGTTTTCACCAAACCTCTATTTGATGTGCTTGATTATCGGGGCGTCATCTACAAGAATTACGCTGATGACACCCAGATACTCATACCCATCACTGGTGACTAAATTGCTGACTCTAAAGCCCTTAATGACATCTACCTTGTCATCCAAGCCTGGATGGCCCAGCACGAACTGTGTCTCAACGATGACAAGACTGAGCTTCTCATTTTAGGGACCAACAGAGACTCAACAAACTGAGTCCCCTGTTCGGGTCCTTCAATATTGACAGCAATCTAATTAAAGTATCCAAAGACACCAAAACCATGGGTATTTACCTTGACTCCTCCCTGACCCTCACTAGACAAACTAATGCAGTGGCTGCTGCATCTGCTTACACCTGCAAATTGATCTCAGCCTGTCGCCCATTCCTTACCACGCAGAACTGCATCACCTTGGCCAGGACCTTGATTATGTCCAAATTGGATTACTGCAATGCACTGCACCAAGACACTAACCAAGGTAATCTCAACAAACTTCAGACTACCCAAAATAATGCCATTAGAGTGGCCCTCAATATCCCCCGATCTGCCCACATCTCAGATACCAGGAAGAACCTCAATTGGCTTTCTGTCGCCCAAAGGATCTCCCTGAAAGTGTTGGCCCTCACATACAAATGTGTAAACCATCAGGCCCCTACATATCTAGCCTCGCGATTCACTCAGTAGATACCATCGCGAGTACTTAGATCTGTACAATCACAAGGTCTTGCGATCCCTAGATTCAAACTCCAAACTGCTGGGGGCACCAGCTTCCCTGTCCTGGCAGCCAAGCTTTGGAATACCTTACCACTCTCTATCAGAACTCTACCTTCATTCAACCTATTCAAACACAAAGCGAAGCTCTGGTTAGCTACATCTCACCAATAACAGCTCTTCTGTACTTGATGGGCCACCTCTGAGACCCTGCTTTGTTGTACTCTTTCATTACTGCTTTTGCTTGTCACCCTGACCTGTAACATCAATTGTATACTTTTTGACAATTCTGTTGACCACTGTGATTATATGTCATACATGTAACTTTCGACTAAGATATGCGCCTGGTTGCCCTTGGGCCTGGTCTGCGCTATACAAATAAAACAAATACAAATACAAACACAAGAGCATACTTTGATAACTTATTTTGCACCAGCTTCGCTTCCTCACCCTTTCGAGTTGCCTCCTTTTTCAGATTCTTTTCTTGTAACAATCTACAGTAATGTATGATAGTTAACTGTATTTCAGCCCAAGGTTTGGCCTCAACCACTACCAATTTCTTGAGCTGTTTCTGCACTGGTTCTGGCAACCCTTGGCATAAAATGTGGTAAAACACTGGTAAAGATTTTGCCCAAGATTCATGCATTTCGAGCACCCATGCATCTTGGAAATTCTGGATATAAATCAATGGATCTTCTGACTCCTTCATTTTCCGAGTCATTATAGCTCCCATATCGGAAGTGTACGGGTAAAGCACTCGTAACGCTTTCCATACAGCTGCTCTGCAATTATGAAATGGTGCTCCGTCGTGTGCAGTGTTGATTAAGGTTATGCCAGGGTACCCTGCCCGTGCCCACACATCGTCTGCTCTCTCACCAAGTATGGCGATCAAGAGACCTTTAATGTCCCCTATAGCTAATGTGACACCTACTGTCATTTTTTCTAACTCGTGTATCCACTTCGCGGCTCCCGATGTCAGCATTGGAAGTTTGTTTTTCAGGTTTTCTCGATCCATGTGTGGCCATGGAATATATTGCGGTCTTGCTCCCCCCTTTTCTAATAGCGGAAATTGGAATGCGCAGCCTTCTTTCTCTTCCCCCATAGGTCTCCTGTCTACCGCTGGGGTAATATTCCTGCATCGCCGTCTGCCTGGCAATGTCCTCAACCTGTCTGCATAGGCGGGTGCCGACACTCCCCTGACCATGGGGTGTCCCTTCATGCTGGTCAGATTGCGTGGCAGACTCTGATGTCCTCGGTGCGGACTCGCCAGCGTCTAACCATCTTACCCCTTTGTCCCTTGAGAGCCGCTTTTTGTGCCACCTCCCTTCTTTATTTGTCTCGCACTCCGTCTCTTCTCCGGAGTCGGACACTGATTGTTCCCAATTCACGCAACTCCTTGTGTCATCATCGTTTTTACTGATTTCCAGTCTGTCCAGGGACAGTCTCCTGCGCCCACTACTTCGGGTGACATCCTCAGTGTCATACAGCAGAGTGCTCTCCAGGCGCACGCCCTGAAAACCCCCATAGCCGCAGATGCCAATGTCCCGGACTACACACCAATTGAACGTAACATGCTACCTGCGTACATTCCCACCAAATGCACCTCCATCCTATACAATGCCATCACATCCTTCGCTGCTCCTGAACTGACGAGCTTGAAAATTAAATAGGAAAGGGATGTAGGAGAGATAGACCCAGAGGACTGGATTCAGGTGCTAATGCACCCACGGGAGGTAGCTATCTCCTCTAGGCTCCGGCTGGTGCAACTTAAAATCTTGCATAGAGTATACTACCCTAGAACGATGCTACATGGCTGGAAGAGAGCACCGAATCCGAACTGTCTCCGGTGTGGAGAGAAAGAGGGAACTTTCTTTCATATCCTTTGGACATGCCCCCTGATTTGTACCTTTTGGAGCGCTTGCTGCAACGAACTGACCAAGATACTCAAGCGCAATATATAACTAGATCCTAGGGTCCTGATCCTGGGTGTATCAGATGAGAGTTACTTTAATAAGTGGCAAGGGCTACTACTGAACACTGCAGCGGGTCTGATGAAGCGCAATATTGCAAAAAATGGGGAGGCCCCGACGCTGGAACAATGGGTAATGGACATGGACACTTGCGCCATGATAGAGCGTCGGGTAAACAATGCAAGGGGCTGTTCTACCAAAGCCTCGAAAATATGGGGGGGTGGGAAGAGGGAGGGCCTTAGCACCCATGGACAATGGTGATGAAAGTCTGAACAGTTGCAAAGATAAGCGGTGTAGAATGTTTTAGGTGATTGGTGATACTGGTATTGATATCTATTTAAGATTGGACATGCTGGTCCTCGATTGTTTTTTCTTTTTTGTAGTTGTTGTGACTATGCTATAAAACAATAAAAATGTTTTATCCAAAAAAAAAGATTCTTATCCCGATCCTTCCCTTTATTTTTGTCACTACTGTACGTAGGTGACTCATATGCGGGGATGTTATACCCAGTGGCTACCTTAAGCTCTCTTAATGGGTAAAGTCCCTCAGGCTTACTTCCTCGGTTTCTGTTTCAGGCGGGGCCGGTGGCACGGTAGGCGTCTCACTCCCCTCCGTGCATACGTTTAATATCCAGTCAGCAGGTGGCTCTTCTTCCTTCGACTGTTCAAACATTTTCCAAAGTTCTAGAACAGCAAGGCGTTTCTCTATTTTTTTTCCTGTATATGTGGCATGCAAGTAAGTCGTCATATGCTGTAAAACGGCTTTAGATAAAGACCCATTTTGTGGCCATGGCATAAACATCTTGTGGCGGTGCCCTTAACCCACTCGGTACTATATTTCTTAAGCTTAGGTGCATGTTTCGGCAGTTGGTTACGTAGGTGTGCTAATGAGTACTGTCTTCCATGTTTAAATCTGTCTCTAACAATACCTTCATGCAACTTCAACACTCCCAACAATATGAGCGAGCACCAGATACCGCAAGCTCCAATCCAATCTTTTCCCACCAAAACTTTTTATCATCCATTTACTCAAGAACATCAATCCATGTGCGATTCCCTCACAACTATAGAATCGCATAAAAACCCTATTTGATTTCAAACAACACAAGACAAAATTTCTTACATGTGACATACAACAGAACATGTACAACAGACATTTGACAGACTAGACAGACACCAGCTGGACACAAATATCACTGCCTCTAATTTGTACCCCGACATGGAGTTTAAAAAAAAACCTTTTATGACATCTTTAAACGTTGTAGTAGCCTAGTCGTCCCCTATTATGTGGTCTCTGAGTTCACGTTTCTTCTGACCGCTATATTAAAGCGCAGGAATAAGGTGTATCCTCTCTCCTTATCTCAGGTGTCCGCCCTGGTATCCTCTCTCTTCTCAGGTGTCTTGCCCCGGTATTCTTTCTTTTCTCGGGTGTCTACTCCGGTTTTCTTTCTTTTTATTCAATTATTCTCGAGTCATTATCCCCTTATACATATATACAGTCTTCTCTTCTTCTGACTATTTTGTTTTCTCCACCTCCCTCCGTTACCTTTTCACTTACTTTTCTAATGCCTATGACATTTGCCAATGCATTCAATTTTTGTTTCACTCACCGCTCGCATGGTTCCTCTCTGGATCCTCGGGATCACCGCCTCCGTTACTGCCTCCTTTAGTCTTTCGTCTGTTCCGCTGCCCGTAGGAATGGAAGGGTTTATGTTTATAAAACGGGTCCCTTCAGACCCACTGCAGTTTTTGGATCGATTTAAACTATCCTTGTCCATGGGAAGCGTCACAGTCTACTCGGCCAAATGGCGAAGGATTCGTGATATTGCCGAAGACCTAGAGTTTACTTCGTGTCCTCGGTCAATAGGTGTCTTATTTTAATCAAAAGTCAATAATTGATGGTCAAAACCATTCTCTCTGCTACCAAGTGTACAGGAGGGCGGAGCAACCCCTGACGGGCCCATGGGATCAGAGCTCACCCTCGAGTACTTTTAAGACGAGATAGCTGCACCTTGAGATGGATGGGGTGTGGGATTCTCTTACTCGAACACCAATCAATAAGGACAACTCAATGGTTTGGCAAAGGGAAGTCCGTTTAATGACAAGTACAAAAAATGGGGAAACAATAGGAGATCATCAGTGATGCGATCGCCCGTCTCGCTTCGACTCCCCCTTCTTCATTCAGACAGCACTAGTTATAGCAAATTCTTGCCATCATTGGCGTGTAACACTCAAAAGTTTGTCATACAAATCTATTGGTTGGAAAAGGTAACTTAAATATAGGTAATATATCTGTATATGGTAACAGAGTGTGAGGATTGGCTAACTTCTTATCGGGTGGGCGTCTACGCCCCTCCATCTACATCATTTATGTCAGGCGTCACTAAAAGTACGACATCTCATTGGTTCTACTAGCTATAGGACCCTTGATTATTTGGTCCATTGTGATTGAGTGGGTTACACCCCTATGCATAAATCTCCACTTTAATAAGCAGCATGCAGAATGATCACCCAGGTGCAGTATGCCCCAAGATTCACCTTGCCTCCCTTCCATCAATCAGTACTTTGGGGCTATGTGTCAATTAGTTGGCAGAGGATGGCCTCGAAACTGTAGCTTCTTATCAGGAGAAGTAATGGCATCCTCTGGTTTTGGATGACATCACACGTTGGTACCTCTTCACGCTTGGATGGTCACGTGTCAGTACACCGTGAATCTGCTTCATTTTCCCTCTATTTGTGTATTTGATTCTTCCTTTAGCCTTGCCACCTGCCTGGGCCTCTTTATCTTGACCTTCACTGGCAGGCTGCTATGCTCTTAAGTTTCGATTCTTCGAAGTTTCCGCTCTCCTCCCTTCCGTAGGTTGACCTCGAATTCCCAGGCATGGGCTGCTTCTTACTAAGTTTTGATTCCGCTCGTTCGTCTGGCTTTTTGCTGGTATATGAATCTTGGCTTGTTTGACCCCTACCATTTTGGGCTTCATTCTGCTTTCGTAAAATGGAGTCGCACTTGTATCATGAGCTTCTTAAGGTAGATATATAGGTGGCGTTTGCCGCCCTATTCTTCTACTACGCATAGCAAGCAGTACTGTTTCCTTAGCTTCTTACGTTCCAAGACTATTTACAGGCGTTAGCTAGTTGCATATTTTCATCCTACTTCATGGTTACGTTTCTTTATATTTCAACATCGTTTCTTCTTCTAAGTCTATTAAATCATTATTCCTTCCATTTCGACTTTGCGTGTCATTTTTGATTGTCGTTTCGTTCATCTGAACGTCTGTCCGGGCCCTTGTGTCATCATCATTCGTCTTCGATTACGGCCCTTTGGATCTCTTCTGGGACAGTTTGCAAGTAGTCTTCATTTCGTGTCAGCTGCTGGTACGGTTGTCTCAATGGATACCATATTGCCCATGGTTGTCTGGTTGTTGGCACTTCAACAGGTATTGCTCTTCTGATGGGCACTGGGTAGAGCCCCAGTGTGGCTCTCTGTTGGTTTATTTGCTCCTCATATGTCACATATCTCGGCGAGTATGTTCCTGGTATTTCAAAATGGGTGGCTGGAGTGCAGGCCATATCTGGGACCTCCTCTACACAGGTCGCGCAGATTGGTGAACCCATGATGTGGACATTGGAGACAGTAAGCCGGTGAACAGTAAGATTCACCGGATGTCTGATAAGTTCAGCGACACCATCACGGAGGAAGTTTCCAAGATGTTGTCCCTTGGAGTGATAGAGACATCCCACAGCCATTGGACTAGTCCAGTGGTACTGGTCCCTAAAATGACCAATGATGGGAAGACTGAAGTTCACTTTTGTGTGGACTACAGGGGGGTCAATTCTCTCACGAAGTCAGATGCTCACCCCATTCCTCAGGCAGATGAGCTCATTGACAAGCTCAGTGCTGCCAAGTACATGAGTACCTTTGACCTCACGGCAGGATACTGGCATGTCGGCTTGACAGATGGTGCGAGAGAGAGAGAGGTCAGCATTCTCAACCCCAGAAAGACATTATCAGTTCACTGTAATGCCATTCGGATTGAAGAAGGCCCCTACCACTTTTCAGCGGATGGTTAACCAGGTTTTGACTGGGCTGGAAAACTTCAGTGTCGCCTATTTAGACAACATTGTTTTTTTCAGCCACACCTGGGAGGATCACTTATCCCACCTGAAAGAAGTGCTTTAGGAGCTGCAGAATGCAGGTCTGGCTATCAAGGTCACGAAGTGCCAGATAGAATAGTGCACTGTGACTTATCTAGGCCACCTGGTTGGTGGTGGTATGAAATACCCTTTCCAAGTAAAGGTGCAAGATGTGAAGGATTGGCACATCCCCAACACAAAGGTGCAGGTGAGAGCCTTTCTAAGTCTCACCGGGTACAACCTGTGGGGGATTGGGGACCATTGCCATGCCCCTGAATGATCCAAGAAGATGCAAAAGAAGTTAACTTGGACCTTTGCCTCTCAAACCTCCTTTCAGCTTTTAAAGGATGGATTGTGCAAGGCAACAGTTCTGAAAGTGCCAGACTGTAGTCAGGAGTTCATTATCCAGACAGACGCCTGTGATTTTGAGATTGGTGCATTGTTAGGGCAGACAAACTCTGCAGGGATAGAGCAACCTGTCACCTACATTAGCAGGCAGTTGATAAAAAGGGAAAGGAACTGAGCCATTGTTGAAAAAGAGCCTTATTCGGTTGTGTGGGTAGTAAAGAAGCTGAGACCCTACATCTTTGGGTCACGCTTTACTATCCAGACAGACCACTGGCCTCTTCGATGGTTAATGGCCATACAAGGGCAGAACCCTAAGCTTCTGCATTGGGCCATATCCCTACCGGGATTAGATATGGACATCCAGCACAAGCCAGGCTCCCAGAATGGAAATGCAGATGGTCTCAGCTGGTAATTTCGCCTTGATGATGAACCATACCTCTGTAGGGTGGTGGTTCACATGTTGAGGCTGGGGGGCATGTGAGGAATTCGACCATCCGCACAGTGGGTGTGCGCTCACCTGGGCTTTTTTGAAATTTTATATGAAATTAAATGATGGTAGATCAACCTCTGGAGTATGTTAGGGGCTAATTCTCACACCTTTTCCTATGCTCACCGCATTACATTCACATAGACCTGTGTACTCTGGGAGGACACAGCCTACAGGCGCAGTCCTCCTGGTCATATTTAGTTGGGATCTGACAGGTGGAGTACACAATGCATCTCAGAAGGGGGAGGGCGAAAACTGTCCTTCTGCCATGGCCAGCCTAATTAACTATGAAAGGCTACACAGATCCACCCTGGTCATTTGCTTAGCCTCTGCAGATGGTGGAAGCAATTAACATAATGATCATACTAATAACGTATACTTCAAACAGGCCCACATGGGGCCTGGCTGCAGAGGCTAAAGAAAAAGAGACAGGAAACTCCAACAACCTATGATATGCACTGTGTCAACCTGAAGCCAGCTCCCATCCCTCAGGATCAAAGGGAGTAGCCTGTGATGTCTAGGAATATGTGTTTACAGTGGGCAGCCCATGCAGGGGGACCCCATTCAGAAGGTATAAGTATGTGGATTGATGGAGACAGAAAGTCTGTTCTCAACGCAACTTCAAGGGAGCCCTGGCGCTTTAATCAGGAACTACAGAGAGCTGGAGCTATTAACTAGAGATGCCCTTTGATCCACTACAGACAGGAAGATGGTGGGACTTAGTATTACATGGTTTCACCCCTTTACCTTTTCTGTTGCAAAGCACTCTTGTTATGACCTGATGCATACAGGAGATTGTTGGTGGGGACACAGGATTGGGTCATTAAAGAAGGCTTAGCCTACACCAATCACTGTGGCCCATTTGGCTTTAAAAGAGGGCTGAGCACCTCTTTTGAGCAGTTCATCTGAAGACTTTGTAAACAGTAACAAGAAGAACTCATCATTGTCTAGGGAGGGTAGCTCAGGGGCAATGTGCTCTCCTTGGAAGCAAGACGACGCGGAGCACCACAGGTTCAATCTCTGGGTCTGCGCTTATAAACCTCTGGGTATTAAGCGCGTTATAAATAACATATCATATCATATCATTGGACCATGGCTGAAGGTACAGTCTGCCTTACAACATCCAACAGTGAAGGAAGGCCGGGATTTCCAAAGATGGAAACAAGACCCCTCCCATAAACATCCCCACAGGGAACAGACAAAGATACTGAATCCAGTGGACCCTCCAGCAGCTCCAGAACCGGTACCCAGCCAGCACACAGCATGCCCTGCTAGGCTCTGCAGCACGCTTCCTAGGTGGGAAGTGCCAGAGAGTCTCTGGACAAGGCAGTTGCCTGCAACACTCTCCTCAGCTTTGGGCCATCCGCCTTAAAGGACGACACAAGCCCATTGAAGAAGCTAGGAGGCGTGCATCAACAAGCATCCACCGACGTCTGCCTTAAAGGACATTTTAGAGCCAGTCGAGCCCCTCGAGCTGGAACCGACTGCACCGCTGACTGTTTTTATGCCACAGCTGCTCACGGCATTTGAAACGCCTCAACCAGTGCTTCAGATCCGCTGACCAGCACTGAGACGATTCTTGACCCTGGGCTGCTGTTTAGGCCAGCTTGCAGCGGTCCATCCAGCCTCGCTCACCAAACTGCATGCCGCCTGATACCCGCAGCTGTCTCCCACCTTAAACTCTCTTGAAGAAGCTGCAAAGCGCCCTGAAACCGACTCTACATTGTTGAGCACCAAGAACTTCTGCAAGCACAAAGTACGTTGTGGTTCTGACCCCCTGGTCCTTCTCCGAAGGCCCCTAGTGACATTTCATGACCCATTTCTCCCTTTGTGCTGAAACCAAGTATCCTTGAACTATTATGATTAATTACTTTTCTGACTACCTTCCTGTCAGTATGCAGAGTGCATCCCTTTTCCTTCTTGAAACTGTCTATCCTCTGCATTCCTTTACTGGGTCGGTTGTATTTTGTAGTGTGCTTGAACTGTCTGTTGAATAATAATGGAGTATATATTTTTATACAACCTTGACCAGACAGTCCCTTTTATCATTCGGTAATAATTGTATTTTCGCTGTGTTGCAACTAACCAACGATCCATGACCATGCAGAGATAAGCCTGCCATTCCGTCCACGTTACCAAAATTGGACAAGGAGGTTTATAATTTGCTTGTGTTTACAATCTGTTTCGATCCCTTCGGGTGTACTAGAGGTGTGAGGCTGAGTGATGGTTTAGAAACCGATATTCATCCCTAGACCACTGGTGCCCCAGATGTTGATTTGCCACAAGGCTAACAGTACAAGTTACATTTCATTTCACCTTTATAGCTTCCAACCAGAGGTGGGTTGGGATCCAAAAGAGGCCCTGGACATGTTTTTCAAAGAGACCCCTATATCATACCGTGTGTACACCATAGATATTCTCCCACTAGAAGATATGGGGGAAATGGGTCTAAATAAGGAATTTTAAAGCACATTTATCCCACCGCAAGCATTAAAAAGTAGTTAAACATAACAAAAAACAGACTTATAACATTTATAAAAGTGAGGATATTCTGGAAGCTTTATAACATATTCTTTGCTTCAAAGGGATGTGGGGATGAGGAGAGATGGAAAATGGTGGGGGGTATGGTAGAGATGATAAGAGGAGCTGAGAACCGGGATGCTCAAACAAAAGAGATCCCGGGTGCCGAGGCCCACTGGGAAAAATAGTTCCCTGTAGGCCAGTCTACTACTAGTTCTAATCAAGATGGTGGTCAGATCACAGCTTCCACTGCCCCTGGATACAAGTGTTGCTCTGGTCCACTGCAGAGTCTTGATTGATGCCCTGGCAGGGTAGGGAATTTACATTGTTTCATTATCCGATTTATGCTGAGGACTAATGTTGCAATGTGTCTCTTATGTGCATTCAACGGCTGGAAAATTCCACAGCATTTGGACAATCTGTTAGCATGTTCTGTATATTTGATCCTGGTTAATTTTCACGTCTCTTCAGAGGTCCGTGAACAATGTAAGGTGAACTCCAACCATGAGACAACAGTTAAGGGTACACTGAGATTTTTTTCTATTGACAGCAATTTGCATCACTCATACGACCCCCGTGATGGTGGTTTAAGAAACCCCTTGCGGTGGCTTATCGATTAATACAACACGTAGGTGGATGCCAGACTGACTATGGTGTGAATGTGTTCTTCCCCACAGTAAGCTTTTAGGGGATTAGAGGGAAGCCATAGGCATGGGTATCCTACCTGGAGGACCTCCGGGCTTTGATTGTTTCCAGATGGACGACGGTCCATTTGCCCTTCATTTTTAACATGATACTGAAATCCATTAAGAATTGTTTCGATGACCCATCCCTCTGGTTCTGATGTTCCACCTCAGACCTATTAGATTCAAAGTTGGCCAAGCGGCTTCTGAACGTTATTGCCCATCACTGAGATTTCCGCAGGAATGGCAAAGCTCTGGATTTTCACGCTGGGTACTAGAGCATATTGAGGCTTGGACTGGATAACCTGACGCCCCTCCCTCCGCCCCCCCACACCTCACCCCTGTCCCCCTCTTCATCACCTTCTCTAATTAACGTTATCCAGAGGACTGGTCGTTATTTGGAGATAGGAACTTGTATGTGACTATGCTGGGAATGTGGGCTAGACGGTCAGGTGACCTCTTCCAATATCCTCTCCGGACCCCTCCCACCAAGAAAAAGGGGAATCCTAAAGAAGCTCAGGGAGCACACATAAGTTAACTAAGAATAAGGCCCAACAAGCAGAGGCGGTCTTAAGGTTTGTCAACATGAATCATTGTTGTGTTTCGAAACCTTGGACGTAGCTCGACCCCCAGAAAACAAGTGCTTTGCTCCTCTGTGTGTGTTGTTTACCGGCCAGCAGGTTGCCTGCTGCTGGAGACATCGCTATCTTATCTCATCTCGTGCTGCTCCTCTATTAACCGATTTGCTCCTCTTGCGAAAGGTTAAGTGCCACTTAATGCACGTGGAGAGGCCCTTAAACAAACAGACTTCTTTGGTAAATAAATACACGCAAGACAGTCGAGAGACGTCTGGAGTCGGCGAATGTTTGTGGAGGCTTCGCCGTTTACCTTTGAACAATGACAAGGGGTTGCAGCAATGGCGCTCGATGCGGTCCACAGACTGTGGAGCGGGGCGGCCCAGTTCAGGGCAGCTCAGCGTCCACTGATAGCCGGAGGCGTCTTCGGCCGTCTCTTTGAGCCATGCCGTCACTCTCACCAGAGTGAACCGGCCTCTGAATGGCTCCTTGGAGTTAAGAATGTAGAGTCGCCGTGGGGAGACGAAGTACAGACATTTCGTGCTTCTATGCTCAGTACCGTTTGACCTCATTCTGCATTCCACTAAAGGTAGTGTGCTTATCAAAATAATGCTTTGTAAATCAACACTTCCACACTTCCATAAAGAATATTAATGTATATTTTTACATGGCGCTTTGTGCCAGATTCCTTCCACTTCTCAGCGCTCGAATAACAGCTGTTATGACCGGATTTCATGATATTCGATTTGAACTTTATTTATTTATTTTATTTATTGGGTATTTATAATGCGCCTATATAGCAATTGGTGCTTCAAGGTGCAAGAAGACAAAATACGGGGGCTTGGGGGTAGGGGGCGAAGAGAGGAAGAGAACAAAAACAGTCCTACTAGGCCTTGTGACATTCAGATCGTTCAAGTGCAGTAACAAGAATTGCAGGGGGGTGGGGTGGAGGGGGAAGTGCTGTCTAGAGCGGAATGCGCCAGTGCTAAGGAGGGAGAGGAACGCAGTTCGGAGTGGCGGGCACGCCAATGCTGGGGTAGGTGAGTTCAAGGGAGGCCAGGTGGACAAGTGCCAGGGGAATGCAGAGAGTGCAGGGGAAGTAGGTCCACGTGTTAAGTGCGAGGTACGGGGCTGGATGGGCTCAATAGTGGTGCAAGCCCAGCCAGGCTGGTGCAGGGGGAGGAAGACCGGTGGTGCAAGTGCAGGTAGGGTGGGGGTCAGGGGAGACCAAGTGCAGGGGTAGACTGGTCGAGGAGGGCCTGGTGCCCTGCATGAATATGAAGGAAGCAGGCAGCCAGTCAATGAGGCAGAGGGGACATTAGCTGGGGAGAGCGGAGAGGGGAGGAGGAAGAGAAAAGGAGGGTCTTGAGACATTTCCTGAACTTAAGGAGATCCGGCTCAAGTCTGAGCGGGGCAGGGAGGCCATTCCTGAGGGAGGCGCCTGCAGAAGAGATAGGTCTACCCCCCACTCTCTGCTTGGAAAAGGGTCTGATCTGCAGAGTGTTGGAGTTAGCAGACCAAAGGGCTCTAACAGGGAGGGATTTATGGAGAGAGAGTTGGATGTAGTGGGGTCCCAGGCCCCAGAAAGCCTTGTAGATGATGCAGAGGGTCTTGAACTCAATCCTCGCAGCAACCGGGAGCCAGTGGAGAGATGCGGTCCCTGGGCTTGAGGCCAAGGATAAGTCTTGCAGTCCTATTCTGGATTAGTTGAACGGGGTGAAGGGAGGATTTAGGCAGATTGAGGAAGTAGGTGTTGCAGTAGTCCAGCCTCGAGAGGACCAGAGCTTTGGAGACATTGAGTTTCGGGGGGAAGGTGAGAACAGGGAGAATGCCTCTGAGGAGCTTCAGCTGGAAGTGTGCCTTCTTAGCAAGGTCCGCGATGTGAGGAGAGAAGGAGAGAGAGGAGTCGAAGATGACACCAACATTTTTTGCCTCACATGAGGGTGAGGGTAGGAGGCCCATGGAGGGCAGCGAGAGAGTAGGAGGGAAGGAGGGATCTGGGGTCCCAATGAAAAGGATCTCGGTTTTACTAGCATCAAGCAGAGATCGTTAGCAGCAAACCATGCCTGAATAGCCGTCAGAGAGTCGGGAATGACGGATGAAGTAGAGGAGGCAGTGGAGGGAAGCTTGAAGGAGAGCTGTGTGTTGTCTGCATAACACTGGAAGTGAGGAGAGAAGGCAGAGAAGAGTATGATCTCCTATGAGGCAAGCGCTTAACTTGTGGGCTATGCGCTCACTCCATAGGGTGGTGTGACCCAAGCCACTTTTCTCAGTAGTGAGTCTTTCTTTTACAAATCATTGGTATCAGGTGCTTAAGTGTGATTTGCTCAACTAAAGCTCACCAAGAACACCCAGAACAGTAAAAGCAGCGTTGTGCTGAGAAAGAGCAATATGGTTACCTCAAGTAAGAGAATTGGCATATTGTTGACACAGACATGGAGTGATTCTTAAAACCCTCATTTTATCACACCTTGTTGGACCAAAGATCTCTTTGCCACAAAGGATAGTGAATGACCCAGGTATGGTTATGAAAAGGCTGCTTTCTCACTTCTTCTGCAGACCATATAGGCACAGCAACAGGAAAAAGTGTGACAAGGCCACTACCTTGCCTCTTTTCTCTGTGACATATAGAGGGCAGAGTGGAGAAGTGACCACTTTGTGGCTTTCTGTCTTTTCACAGTACACCCCATTTAGGTCACTATTGACCAAACCTGTGATTGATCCTCCTTCCTGAGACCGTACATTATCTAGTACCTGAATGCACCTGCACATCGTTTTCCTCCTCCTTTTCACTCTATTCCATTATTAGGAGGCTCCAGGCACCCTACTACATAGTACACCCACCCACCCTCCCATTCCGCCCTCCAACCAAATCCCAGTTTTTTCCCTCTTCCAAATGACATTTGAGTCACTCTGCTCACCATTACTCCTACCTAATCTAACCCTCTGGTCTATCTGCAAGGGGCACGTCTCCATCTCATTCCACCTTTTTGACCAATGTCAAAACTTCTCTTGGACTCTGGAATGCTTAATACTACTGTGATAAGCCTTCATTCCTCACTGACCACTTTGATTCTCCCTCCCCCAGCCTCATAGTTATCACATTGCAAAAACCTGGGTCAACCCAAGGATGCAATGCACTAGCAGGTCTTTACACTGCCTCTGCTGGCTTCTACAAGCCCCACTGCTCATCCAAGTAGGGTGCCAATGTGGGTACACCTATCACCAAAGATACCCCATCCACCCCTCTTCACCCCCTCTTCCCTTGAACACATTGCTGTTCAACTCCTTGATCCAAATCTTCTCGCCATAATTCTTATTTATTGGACACCTGACAAACTCTGTGACTTCGATTTCTCACTTGAATCAAATGATACGATATAATGTGATAGGGCATTTATAACGCGCCTATACACAAGTGTTTCGATGCGCGACGAGGCAAGGGAGGGGAAACAGAGGGAAGACAAACACAGCAATCCTACTAGGCCAGGTGATATTGAGATCGCGCAAGTGCAAATGCAGCCTTCCACCTGACAAACATAACTAAGGACTAACGTCTTCAGTTTGGCTCTTCCCTCTCTGACTACTCTCTGGTCACATTCCAAATCCAGTTAACCCATATTCAGGGCAACTTGCTGTACCTCATCATTGTCGTATCCTCTCCCCTGTCACCAAACCCTCTATTGAACCTTCCCACTTGGACCATTCCCTCCTGCCCTTCACTTTGTCCCAGCACCATTCTGCTTCCTTCCCTTCACTGATGACTAAGAGAAAACTCTGGCCTTACTCAATTTCTCCATTATTTACTCCATTACTCTTTCTAAATCAAGTCATTTCCTTCCTCCAAGTGCTCTCGGTACCCCTTTGCCGACTCCATTGAAAAGAACATCCAAGAATTCAACTGTGACCAATCAACTTCCGGGGTACCAATGGTCCAGGTATGAATCTAAACCATCAATCAGCCCCACACCACCAGTACAATAGAAGGGATCTGAACAGATTGGAAACACAAGCAAATCATAAACCTCCTTGTCCAATTTTGGTAACGTGGACGGAACAGCAGACTTATCTCTGCAAGGTCGTGGATCGTTGGTTAGTTGCAACACAGCAAAAATACAATTATTACCCAATGATTAAAGGGAACGTCCAGTCATGGTTGTATACAAATATCTACTTTATTATTATCGCACCAGACAGTTCTCACACACTACAAAATACAACTCACCCTGTAAAGGAAGGCAGAGGACAGACAGTTTCAAAAAAGGAAAAGGGTTGCACTCTGGATACTGACAGGAGGGTAGTAGGTGTAGTAAATAATCGCAATAGTTCAAGAATACTTGGTTTCAACACAAAGGGAGCAATGGATCGTAACATGTCACTAGGGGCCTTTGAAGAAGGACCAGGGGGACAGAACCACAATGTGCCTTGTGCTGTAGGAGTTCTTGGTGCTTGACAGGGTCGAGCTAGATTCAGGGTGCTTTGGTGCTTCTTCGACAGAGTTGAAGCTGGGGGTATCAGGTTGCAGGCAGATCGGCAAGCGCCGCTGGACGGATGGATGCAGGCTGGCCTACATAGGGGATCAGGGTTAAGAATCATCTCAGTGCTAATCGGCGGTTCTGAAACACTGGTCGAGGCATCTCAGACAGCTTTAGCGACTGTGGCAGTCGGTTGCAGCTCGAAGGGCTCAACTGGCTAGAAAATGTCCTTAAAGGCAGACGTCGGTAGATGCTTGTCGATGCCATCCTCCTAGCTTCTTCAATGGGATTGTATCATCCTTGAAGGCAGACGGCCAAAAGCTGAGGAGAATTATGTAGGCAGCTGCCTTGTCCGTGGGTTGGTTCAGAGACTCTTTGGGACTCCCCACCTAGGAAGCTTGCTGCAGAGCCTAGCAGGGCATGTTGTGTGCTAGCTGGGTACAGGTTCTGGAGCTGCTGGAGCATAGGAAAAAGGTGTGTGGATTAGCCCCACTCATTTTCTAGAGGTTCATCTACCATCATTCAATTTCATTCAACATTTCAAAAAAGCCCAGGTAAGTGCACACCCACCCCTCAAAGTGTTAGGGTGTGGAGTGAAAAGGTCTTTAAAAGAAAATTAATAAAAAAAAGACTGATATAGAAAGACCTCTCTGGGACCTCTCAGAGTGGTCTTTCTAAATGGATTGGTCCTGCCCCTGCCTCACACGAGAGCTTGCAGGGGGTGACAGGCGTGGATGGGTGGAAGAGGGAAGTCATGGCTTTCGAGGCACGTTTATTTTGGGTGTGGGGGTATGTTTGTGTGTGTGTGTGTTTGTCTGTCTGTCTGTATGTCTGTGTGGAGGAAGAGGGGGACTGTTTCTAGTGGGGAAAGCAAGGAGAGGGGGTGAAGAGCATGTGTGTGTGTTTGTGTAGATATAAGTGTGTCAGTGTTAGGGGTATGAGGAATTCTTTATTGAGGATGGGAGGTGGCGGCAAAGGAAAAGGGATTGGGGTGTGAAATCCCCCGATTTCACTGAATCCCTCCAAGCATGGGAGATGGTGGGGGTGGGGGTTGGGCGTTTAATTGGATTTCTGGGTGGGGGTTGGAGGGATGAAATCCCTCCAGAGATGTGATATTTCTGCTTTCGACGGCCACAGAAAATCATTTGAAAAAATCTGTCTTTTTTGTGTGTGTCCTTTAAAATGCAAAAATATCACATAGAACCAGTGAGTATGTAGGCACTTTTCAATCTTTGATGACTACTTTGTGCAACCCTCTTCTTCCTACTATGCCAAACTTTTCTGCTCCAAAAACTATGCTTCAGAAGTAGGGTTGGGAGCAGTGCACTCCTAAGTGTGACTTGTAAATTGTTTCTCCGAGACTGAAATTATCCATGTATAGAGCTCGAATGTTTGCCATTAATAAGAGCTGTGGAAACCTTAAAGTATTTCCTGACTGGTCGAATATTTTGACACATCACTTACCAGGTGGATCACTCTAGAACAATAGGGTGCTTGCAAGATTAAAGCCATACATCTTTACTGTATTGCATGGAGAAGTAAGGTTCCAATCCAGGGTAGACTTGCCAAACAGACCTCCCATGACAGACAGGAAGCCAGGGGAGTCAGCTGGTAGGAGAGGGAGTATGTGATGAGGTCTAATGTATGAGCCTGTTTGGATAAGGGCAGGAGACTCTCTGGGCCGCAGCATGAGGGAACCCCTTGGCAGTGGTATATGTAGGATCTCCAATGTCTACATTCTTGCTTCTGAAAAGGAGTCTCACTGCAGAACCCCAACTAAGCCACTCTAAGGAGGTTTGGGATTTATGCCAGCGTTTGGCATACCACAGCTCTTGTGAAATGCTGAGCACGAAGAACACACACTACAGGGAGGGAGTGGCTCATGACCCCACCCACGGATCATGAGAAATGTTCACCCTGAATAGCAGACACGCAGGGGACTGAGCGTTTCACAAACAAGTTAGGAGGGAACAGTTCCCCGCTTTCACTGGGTGCAAAATTACTGAGCCATGTCAGTGCCATGACGGTACGTCCTGATTCCAAGGTGACGGTTGGAGTACTGAAGCCCTCACCCGACATCTCATCTGCCAATCTAGTCACTACTGGTAACGAAGCTCAAGGGAAGTCACAGCACATGGAATTGGTGTTGAGGAGAGGCAATACACATGATAGAAAAGCAGAAAACAGAGACCCTGGCCAATCCTGTCGACCACAGTTAATGAGGGAAGGGTTTAGCCACTCCAGGGCATTTCTGGTGGGGTACAGGCACTTATATCATGTTACAAGTATCAAGGAGACAGAACAGACTAGGTTTTGAGGGATTTGGGGCAGAGGCCCAGAGAGCAGGTGTAGGACTGAAAGGAGCAAAGGACAAGGTTGGAAGCCGTCGTTTACTGGGAGCTATACTTTAGTGGCAATAGTCAGCCAACAAGGAGACATGCTAGAGAAAGCCTAGTGGAGGCTACAGCCCAGAACCTTTCCAGGGCATACATAACACAAGAGGAGCACTTTGTTAGCCAGCTTTGGCTATAGCCCAAACCAGTAATGTTGCATGCTCACCACTGTGCCCGGAAGTCACCTGGATGGAGGGCTTACCCTCATTGGAGACAGCCGGTCCGGTCCTCAGGGAGGCCCTGTGCTAGATTGGTTCACCTCAGATGGAAGCAGGAGGACCGGCACAGCAACCTTATGGTCCCCACCTGGCAAACTATGGGCAGAGCCATCTTGCCTGTGCTACGCAGGTGCCGGGCTCCAGCATCGGGCTTATATGCATGCACGCTTTGGCAACCATCATTGGTGACCCCGGAGGAGGCAACGGCCTCACTTTCATGGAGCATTTGGGATTCAGACATGCAATATCTGAGACAGATGCATCGTAACATGCTCAACCTTGCTGGTTGCTTTGTCCTGGTCCTCGACCCTTGTTAGCCTGCTTCATCACTCTGTTCCTCCACTCGTCCGAGTCTTTCCTTGCGCTTCTGTTCCTTCCTCCTGCTTGCCCTCGCCTCCCTGTTCTTACTGGCCATTAGCCTTGGCCCGCCTGCATCTTGCCTTGGCTTCCTCTCTCCTTCAGCCTTGGCTGTCTTTCACCTGCCTCTTAGCCCACCAGCAGGCTCCCTTCCAGGAGACAACTGTTCCAGCCCCTGCCCTCCTGGAGCTCCTTCTGCTGCCTTGCTCTTCTTGATCTCCTGAATATACCATCATTGTTACAGTCCCGCTCCCCATTCCAGCATCCATCGATGTTCCTGCATCACGTGAAGCCGGAGTAGCCATCCAGTGTTGCAGGGAGTTGGTCCCTAAATTCCAGTCAGTGTTTATTTATGATGGTATGCCAAGGCCGGTTCCCACTCTACGGACTGTCCCACTTGAACATTCTGGAAGACCAGGGAGCATGAGAGACCAGACCCCATCCCCCTGCCATGTCAGTGAATTCAGGCACCAAGCAGCGTTGTGAGAATGTTCTTGACAAAACCCTGAAAAGAACCACTGACTACTAGTAGAACACACATTATTGTTAGCCTGTTGCTGGCTGTAAACCCAGACCCTGGCAAGAGCCAGTGACTCAGAAGGAAATACAAAAAGGCTGACCTGTCTCAGTCTGAAAAGCAACTCGGCAGGACTGGAGAAATTCCTCCTGGTAATAGTCTTGGGTACCCCAGCGAGCAAAGGGGAATCATTATTTCTTGCTGGTTTATATTTTTTGCAGCGAGCTTCACGACCATTGGAAGGCTTCCTTTCTTCTGATGATCCCA
Organism: Ambystoma mexicanum; assembly: GCF_040938575.1. Taxonomy (NCBI): domain Eukaryota; kingdom Metazoa; phylum Chordata; class Amphibia; order Caudata; family Ambystomatidae; genus Ambystoma; species Ambystoma mexicanum. The sequence goes on along the minus strand of NC_090930.1, from coordinate 1,100,712,561 downwards.
CTGACTGACTCAAGAAGCCACGAGGAAAGGACCTCAGAAGAAGAGCTGCCATTCCATTTCAGGAATAGTTTTGAAACTAGAAACTTTGGGACTCAAGACACCTCGGTCCTGCTTGAAGCTAGGGAATGTTGGTCTTAAACGCTGTCTAGTTACGATTTGGATTATAGGTCATGCTGAACTAACCCCCGGACCCTTACTTGTTAAATCTCCATCCAGACACTATTTACTCAGCTGACCGTATCTAATTGCCCTCTCTCTGTAGGCCGTTATCTAACCATCCCCTGGCGAAATAGAACATTTGCTGAAATATTATTTGTATTTAGGAATTCTGTTGGTCCCACACCATCAAAGATGTCTGTTATCTGGCACTTCACATTGATGGAGACTCTACGGGAGGCCAAGGTGTAGGCTCTTGCAAGGCCTTCGATTTAAGGAAATTATAGAGGTTGCCAATCTGCCGCACTGCTAGTAAGGCACAAGAGGCAACACTTGTTGGGCGATCATTAAATGATGATCATTAGTTCTATAAGCAGCTTCAACTCGACGGGAGGATAAAATGGCTGCAGCATCTGTCACTCCATTGGGTGCAGGGGCTGTCAATAGTCAATGGGGAGTTTTGGCAGTAAGCCGGCGGTAAATCCATTAAATTGATCCTGTGGCATTACCACAGGATTGTAAGTGCAAATCCCCACTTTTGGAGTCCATAGGACTCCATGGTGATTTCTGAGGCATTTACCATGGGCAGTGATTCTGCACAGTAAAACCAACAAGCTTTGAGGGTAAAGAGGAGGATATGCCTGAAGCAAAGTTCTGGGGGAACACTCTCCCCACAACTTCGAAACCCAGAGTACAGCGGTGCGGTAATGCAGGAGTAAAATGGCAGTCATGAAATTGCCACCACTTTAGCGCCATTTTTACTGCAGCACCATACTCATACTCATTCCTTTGCCCATGCAGAATTTGATCCATGTCTCAGGGAAAGCATGTCTATGCATGCTCTCAGTTCCCAATGCAGAGACAACATACTGGTAGTAAGTAGGTTTCCTCTAGGCAGCACACATTCACAAGCACGTCATGTACAGCTGTGATACCATGTAATATTACCCAACCTACCACATACCATGGAGGACTATTGCCATTCTTGTCTGGCATCCTGCCTTGTAATTGCTGTTAGCATGTCCACTCCAGTCCAACACTCCAACACATGTTGACATCAAATTAAGGCACACATTCTAATTGAAAATAAAATTACAAAATAATAATTATCAGTGGTACAAGCCTGCGTTCCAAGCTGTCTGATGGCCGGCTCACCCCACTGCTATGTTCCCCCACCCACCGTCCCTGTTTCTTTTTCGCTATTAACCACCTGACCCCCACTTACCTTGTTTCGGCTGCGGCGGCCCCCACCGCCGCATCCGCACCTTCCCCTCAGCTTCCCAGGGCTGCATGGAAAGGGAAGAGGAGCTCTGTACAGAGCCCCCCCTTCCCTTGCCATGGCGGCCATGCTGGTAAAGGATTTTCCTTCCTAAACAGGACACGTGCGTTGTCCCGTTGTAGGAAGGAAAGTCCTTTTTTTTAGCACCCTAAGTTGCCGCTTTGGTAGCTCTGGGTGCTAATGGCCTTATGTACCCATTCCACGGGCAACACTGGGGGGAAGGGGTGTAACGGCCCTGGGCCCATGTTAATGGCCCTCGCTTCCCACAGGCCCTTAACTGGGTCCACGGGCTCTTACCCCCTGGTGTTGCCCGTGGAACGGGTACATAACGCCACATTAGCAAAGTGTCATTTTTTTAATAGTTTGAAAAGGTTTGTAAAATGTTTTTAAAAAGACATTACGTAAATGTTGAATTTTTGTATACTTCATAATTGCTTATTACAATTTTAGTAAGTATGTACTTGAATCTCATCAGGATGTTTATCCACTTTTAAAATGTATATTTTTTTAATAGTTTGGCATTTCGAAAATATTTTTAAAATGTAGTTAATTGTTCTAATGTGTTTGCTATTTTGTACTTTCATTTCACATCGCTTACACTTTATTTTCTTTCCATAGTGGATGTTTTAAAAATGTTTTAAGAGCACAACACAATTAGCCAGAGTCTCAGAAATTAGCGCAAATGAAAAAAGCACACAGGATGCGCTTTTCCCATTTACGCTCATTGCTGAATTGCGCAGGTCACCTTATTTTCAAAGGCAACCTGCACATTTCAGGAGGAGCTGGACAAGGATGTGCCGCCCAGCCCCCTTGCATACATTAATGTCGGGAGCGCACTCCTCACAACGCTCTGAGACGGGAAGGTTGTTAATGGCCCAATGTAGCAGCCCATCTACAGGAAGCTATCCTCACAAGTACACAAATGCTTCTGGGTCTCATAGTTTGAGAAGAGGCATCGTGTCATCACACACAGAAAGAATATGGGGTACACCAATCTAAAAAATAACAATGTATTAATACACAGAATATTATTTCGCTTGGTACAATTCATAAACATCCATGGCATCATTGCCTTCTCACTATAGCAACAGACAGGTACTTTAATACAGCAATACTGTCTCAAAAAACAACTACAACCATTGCTATTACTAATATCGCAAAAAGCGGTCTTCTGCTCTTCAAGACCATTTAGCTATTAGAGTGCTAGTGCTTTCATTACAGTACAATTCTATAAGCTAAACATAGCTTTTCATTCATTCCCAAACCTAATTTTACTAATTCACAAATTCATACCTAATTCACCCTACATGTTTCGTTCCACTCTACACATTAAAATTCCTAATCAGGAATTTCATCAGGGGCGCGCCGGCTCCCACTGTCTGTAAGGACTAAGTGCTGCATCATGGTACATCTGCCACCCGTCACGTTTTCTGGCCAGTATAAATCCGTGCACAGTTATTCCTAGACCACTCTTTGTTCTTCTGAAACCACATTATCATGGATATGTGGTCCCATGCATTCATCTTCTTTAATAAACTATGTGGGCTATAATTCCCCCTTGTTCTGCATTTGAGTTACTGCTGACTCAGCATGTGCACTAATCTCAATCTTAACTCCCCCTTTTCTTGTTTTTTTTTATAAAACCATCTCTCTCTCTCTTATAAAAATCTCTCACGGGCGAGTACCGGTCTGAGTACCGCTTACCCGCACTACGTGCTGTTCCTGGTTCTGTTTTTGCTGCACTTGCTCCTGCTCCTTGAGGACCTTTGAACCTGGACTGCTTTATTATCAAGAGCTAATCTCTGTTTGTTTTGGCGTTTGCACCGCCAGTTCTGCCTACTTCCGGCTGTTTCCACCAATCCCGCCCTCTATCACGGCGATTGGTTGTGCAAGGAGCCACTCACCTCTACAAATTGTTTGCGCACGCGCACAGCGCGCGCGCACACGGGCGAGTACCGGTCTGAGTACCGCTTACCCGCACTACCTGCTGTTCCTGGTTCTGTTTTTGCTGCACTTGCTCCTGCTCCTTGAGGACCTTTGAACCTGGACTGCTTTATTATCAAGAGATAATCTGTGTTTGTTTTGGCATTTGCACCGCCAGTTCTGCCTACTTCAGGCTGTTTCCACCAATCCCGCCCTCTATCACGGCGATTGGTTGTGCAAGGAGCCACTCACCTCTACAAATCGTTCGCGCACGTGCACAGGGCGCGCGCACACGGGCGAGTACTGGTCTGAGTACCGCTTACCCGCACTACCTGCTGTTCCTGGTTCTGTTTTTGCTGCACTTGCTCCTGCTCCTTGAGGACCTTTGAACCTGGACTGCTTTATTATCAAGGTAACGAACCGAACTTATCAAGTCGAACTTTATTGACTCACGAATACTATCCAAGTGAAAGTGACATTGTGTTTCTCTGTTTGTTTTTAGAGCTAATCTCTGTTTGTTTTGGCATTTGCACCGCCAGTTCTGCCTACTTCCGGCTGTTTCCACCAATCCCGCCCTCTATCACGGCGATTGGTTGTGCAAGGAGCCACTCACCTCTACAAATTGTTCGCGCACGCGCACAGCGCGCGCGCACACGGGCGAGTACCGGTCTGAGTACCGCTTACCCGCTTTGCCGCTTTTACGGTGGAGGTGGCCCTTCCCATTAGCCCTGTGGAAAAGTAAGTGCCCAAAAGAGACCACTTCCCTTTTTTTTTTCTTCTAACATAGGACCGTTCGTCTGCGAGTCATGTCAAAGCGTAGACAGGTTTATTCTTTAAAGTCTGGCATGCCTCCTATGATAACTACTAGCAATAGCCCTAATGGCAACTCGAATACTGCACACAAAAATCTGCTCTCTTATAAGTCCATCGTGCTGACTCCATGTCCTCGATCCGCGAAAGGTCCTGGCACACCATTATTTAATCCGACCTCCTTATCTACACCGAAATCAAATGCTCAGTTGAATTCACAGGCCCTTCAGTCACATAAATCAAGCACCAGCTCTGGCTTACCAATACAACGTCCATTTATCAAGGCCATCGCGGGATTAACGGCACTTGGTGAATTATCTGATAACACCATGTTAACCTCACCATGCCAACAATTCCCGCAATTGGTTGTAAGTTCTTCTGATTCTTCTATGTCAACTGATTATACTTCTGATTCCCCAGATAATCAAGAGGTTTCTCTTTATGCAAGTCAGTGTGAGTCACCAATACCGATTTGCATCCCTCACAACTCACTTCATAGTCCATACTCTGACTCCCCATCCTCAGATCACTCTATATCCGCAATTTCTTATGTACACCCAACCCCGCGGCGCCCTGTAACACAACCAAAGTGCGATTCAGCTGAAATACACCCACAACTGCTACAAACCACCCTGACAGCAATTAACACAACCTTATTATCTATGTTCAAACTCTTTGAAGTATTGGATGCTAAAATAACGAAACAAGAATCAAAGCTGGATGATTTATTATTATGGACACAAAAAGTTAACCTGGCCCCTCAAACTTCTCTCTCGTTAGGACCAGGCATATCGTACATCGACTTAACCAATAAGACGATTGCACCGAGGTCACCTCCACCGAGCATTGCAATTCATTCCGATTTGCCTGCTGTACCTTACATAATTACAACAAGCCCTTCAAATCAGTCTCTTGTTCACATGAACCCACTAAATAACTCATGGGTCAGTGTACAAGAATCAACAGAGCACGATCCTGTGATGGTCCCTGTGATGGACATTACACCTCCCCTTGTGTCTGTACCAATTATTACTCATGGCACCGTCCCTGGACTTGAACCAAAAATTAAGAAGATTACCAGATCTACTGCTAAACAACAACCACAAAAAAAAAGGAAAACCAAAAACATGCCTGTTCCACGCGTGACTAAAGCATCTCTAAATGCTTTTTTCAAGAACATTTTCATTCCAAGTGCTGACGCTTTAGCTGTTCCAAAAATCATTTCAGCTGCCCCAATTAGCCTGCCATTGCATTCCAATGACCAAGCCCCCCTGCTATCATTGAAGCTTATGAACCACTGGACGCTCTGGTCAACGCTTTTAGTTCTGGCTCCAATGCCAAACACCATGCTCTAGCAATAACTGAGCTGCCAATCCCCCAAACAGACAGTGTGTTATCTGTGCCCAAACCCACTGAACCCGAATGTCAAAGATCACTGATTTTGAAGGAAATGCGCAAGGCGCTGGATGCCTATATGGATGAGCGTAATCATGGTCAACCCCAACAACTAATGAAGTTATCTACTGATATTCCATCAAAATCAGTATCCTGGACCTCCCCGGTGGCCCAACAGGCAAAATTACCAAACTCTGCAACCCATGGCGAAGAGCATGCTCTCACACGCCCTTCGTGCCTGATACCAGTGACCCCAAAATACACTTCGGAACAACACACACACTCACGCCATGGTAATGGCTTGAAGCCTTTCAAAAATACCCTTTCCCGGCACTCTATTCCTATGGCTTCTACCTGTCATACACTGATTCTGAAATGCTGTGAAGGTTCCCATCCAACCTATAATCTAAACAGACAAAGTGTACTTAATATTTTCAGTGATGTCCTAGAATTAGAAGATTTGACATCCCATGATATAGCCCAAGTGGAATATTTGAATGATGATTCAACAGCAATTGTGAGGCTTTGGATTCCTTCAGGCATTGTCCTGAATACGATATGGTTAGCCAAGAGGACCCTTTTTAACATGGTATTCTTATTGGCGCAAGACCTGGACCGCTTAGAGGAACGTGTAGAGACCCCTCCCCACCATCTATCACAAATATACTACAGCTCTTGTGATGACCTCCAAGCCCCTAATAATTAACCATCAATTGCAGCTCAGTCTTATGTTATCAAAATAGCCTCCTGGAATACCCGGGGCTACACTCATTTGCATACTTCTGTACAATCTTTGACTGACTATGCTATAATTGCACTTCAGGAGACTTGGTATTTGGTCCCTCCTACTTGGGACAATTTTGATGTTATTTTGTTACCAGCAAAGATGGGACTACGTGGTCGCCCTTCATCGGGTTTAATGGTTGCAGCTAATAAGAAACTTGGGTACAAAACTGAGGCGTGGTTGCATGTCAGTATCTTTTTGCAGCTAGTAAAGATCACCCACAGTGACCATATAATAGCCCTCATTTACATCTATCGCAATCCGGCAGGACTATCCGACTTAGCCTTTTTTGCAGGGTTAACGGACATGTTAGATGAAATTTCGGCTACACCTGGTATCACTGACACCCTGATTATGGGTGACTTAAATATGGACTGCATACCCTCCGTTAACCAAAACAAGACAAGGGCCTTATCCACCTGGTCCCATCTTATGTATCAGCGTAATATGCAAGTAATAAATGGCTCAGTGGAACGTGATATCCCCCCGAAACCCACATGGCAGCGTGGCAAGAGTCAAAGTATTATTGACTACATGTACATTGACCAATTTATGTATAGTAGTGTTATTTCATTTGAGATAATTGCACAATCTACAAGTGATCATCATCTTCTTTCATTACAACTTAGCTGGTCAGGTACCCCTTCTATCAAACAATGGTCGTCCCAACATCTAATGGTTAATAATGCAAAAAACGTTTAAAATGGTCCAAGAGAACACTTACGCAGTTCTCAAATGCATTGTTTGCATTAGACAACTCATATAAATTGATTGAGTATACTGATCTTCTAGAACCATTCCGGAATACAATTGTACCAACCCCAAATATAAGAAAACATAAACACCTTTATGACCCTGTAATCAAAGCACGCAGGGCCGAATATCGCAAAGAAAAGAGACTCATCCTCAAGTTAAATAATACCAATATTCACAGTGCACTAAGAACTATTAAATGTAAATACTCAAACTGGATTCGCGGACGTCGAGCGTGGATGTTTCAACAAGATAGCGAAGCCATGCTGTGTTCAATCAGGTCCAAGAATTCGGCTGAAATATGGCGCCTTCTCAATTCGAATTCTAATCTATCACAGGCTCATGTTCAAACTGGTGCGGTAACCGAAGCTGCTTGGATTGCACATTTTTCAGACTTATATCGTGACCCGCTCTTCCACCATAATGAATATAATATTCAATCCAAAACTCAGTGGAAAATTACCTGCTCCCCCGCCCTACTCGAAGAGCTGATCGCAAAGTTGAGCCCCTCCCGAGCCGCTGGTCCTGACGGCCTACACAATGCCATCCTGAAAGAAAACCCGAGGCTATGGGCAAAAAATCTCCATGCCATTTTTGCAGAAATCATGAAACGTCGTATCTTGCCTGCTTCGTGGCTATGCTCGGTCATAGTCCCGATTTATAAAAAGGATAATCGTGCTGATCCTTGTAATTACCGTCCAATTGCCCTCCTGGATGTCCCGGGAAAACTTTTTGCTAAATTAGTTCTAATCGAATTCAATCTTTGGACGGACCTCACTGCCAAACGAGATCAGCAGTAAACGGGATTTGTCTCAGGTATGGGTGCCTGTATAAACCTGCTAACTTTAAATGCAATAAAAGCCCACAGTCAGTTTCACAAACAATCCATTTATTTTGCGTTTATTGATTTACATGCTGCCTTTGACTCTGTCTCACGTGCCCTGCTTATGATGAAACTAACAAGAGACAAATGCCCCCCAGTTCTTCACGATATCATCCACGCATTCCATGCAGCCACATCGATTCTTGTAAGGCTCACTTTAGATGGCTTGCTGTCTGCCCCAATCAAGACAGACCGGGGCCTAAACCAAGGGTGTTTATTGGCCGCAGCAATTTTTAATTATTTCATCCACGACCTAACCCCAATTATTCTACAGATCGCCTCTGATGCACCAGTCCTTAAAGGACAAAAAGTTACTAACTTAAATTATGCAGATGATATAGTCCTTATTTCAAAAACGCCGAAGGGCTTACAGAACCTCATTGATGCATTTAATGTGTATTTAATCGAGAACCAATTGATAATCAACACTAAAAAAAAACAGATTGTAGTCTATAAGGCAAATCGGCTGCATAAATTTAAACCTAAATGGACATTCAATTATACTCCACTGGAAGTTGTGCAATCATATACTTACCTGGGCTGTGAATTTAGTGGCTCGGTTAAACCGCGCAGTCAAATTGACCGCATGGAGGCAAAATTGATTACAGCAATTTCGCAATCTAAAATCATATTGCACAAATTTGGGAAATTTACAATCCAATCGGTAATAACTTACTGGTCCATGAAAGCAATCCCTTCCATCTTGTATGGGGCTGAAACCCTATTGAATTTTAATCACTTGCATCTTGAGAGACTCGAGGGAAAGTTTTGGAGGGCTGTGCTCAACCTACCCCATTTTGTTCCAAGCGCCTGGTTGCGATATGAAGTAGGCCTTATTTCCATACATGCGGTCTATATTTGGCGATGTTGTATGTTATTCCGTAAATGTCTCATGGCAAATCAAAAAATGAATATGCTATCTGTAATAGGTGACTACATGTTAACAACTGATAAGAACTTTGTAAAATTATGGATTAATCTTTGTTTGGAAGCCTTAGCATCTGTAAATATTTCAATTTACAAGTTAATAGCCAATCCTGTGGGTTCCAAAAAAACATTCTATAACTTAGACTGGTCCAATACCATCGATAAATGCCAAAGGTATTGTCAACCATGTAAGTTTTGCTTCTGGCCCAAACCAATGAAATGCCCTGAATCTTATCTTTCAAAATTTCCTTCTGCTAAATTAAGTGCAGGCTTCCTGAGAGCACGATTCGATCTATGGCCCACTTATCAGGTTCAGGCAAGGCGAAATCTGCGATCACGAGCACTACAAGCATGTCGATTCTGTATGCAAGATAATACCATAGAATCATTGGAACATCTAGTCTGTTATTGTACCAAATTGAATGCTCAAAGGTTAATGCACTTTTTAAAAGTACTACCCATCATAGAAACTGTTGAACAAGAAATGCGATGGACCTTTTTACTGTGTTCTAATATTTACTTTTTGCAGATTGCATTAACCAATTTTTTATTATCTTTAAATTTGGATAAAGTTAACTGAGAAGAAATCTAAGTCTCAAGCAGCCTGAAAACTAAAAAAAAAAAGGGAAACCCCTCCTTTCTTTTAATTTTTTTCATAATGTTAGTGAATTACTTATTTGTGAAGTGTATCTGTTTTATTTCTATCATGTATTAGCTAAATGTCTGTATATTTGCTAGATGAAGGGCAATAACATCTATGCTGCTTGAGTCTGTACATTCTAACATGAATTTTTCTAAATCTGCTACTATTTTAATGATTCTATCAAAAAAAAATGTGTGTTTGTATATTGAAAAGTTGTTTTTAACAGCTAAATCAATAAAAAAAAAAATATCTCTCTCTTAACATCACCCCATATGTCAGGATCAAGGGCACAAATTTCTCTTCTGTTGTAATGTCTACTTCTAAAAGTAGTCTGCCTATTATTCAAGATATTGCAAATCACCTCTGCATGCGTACAAAAAGAATCACTCTCTTATTCAGAACCTAGATGTCATGGTATCTGGTAATATTATACCCATATATTTGGTTGCCATACACATGGTCGCCGGGAAAAGGCTGTGGCGACTTTACATGTGGTGACCATATATTTGGGGTCAAGTGGAGCGGGGTTGCAGGGGTGTTCCTCCCTCCCCTTGAAAAAAAAAGTGTTTTGGGAGTTGCAGGGGTGTGCCCCGCATGTTCAATGTGATAATGTCCCTGCAAACTATGGCCATTTTTTGGGGATATTTTTGTCAGACAACTTTTTTGCAGGGACATTATCACATGGAACCTAGATCTCACTGCCCATGGCGGTCCGATTAACTATTTGCCTCTTGCCACAAATGTAATACATTTTTCTCCTAAAGGCTCATGGACTACTCTTCATGCTCCAAGGCGCACTCCTGGCACTAATGTATGACAGGTTACCAGCAACCACGTGGCTGCTGGGAGGGCATTTCACTGAGGTGGGCCGTTAAAGGGCCCCTCTCGGGGAAATGCCAGAGAAAAAAAAACATTCCCATCTCTGTTTTGGGGGATGGAAGTGCAAGTGTGACACACTAAAAAAGAAAGAAATCATGACAGGGTCAAAAATTACCGCCATGACAAATCATCTCCCCATTGTGCCTGTTTCAAAAGGGGGGGGGGTTGACCCTCCTTTCTGGACATTTAAAAGTGCCTCCCGTTTGTGAATTTCAAAATGCTCAGATACGCACCCTGATATGTGCAAATGTGCAAAGGGGTGAAAAAGGGAATCTGAATGTGGGCCGCTCAGATTCTCTCCTTTAGATGCCCTCTGGGAAAGGCCTGCTCTTTGTTTTAGCGCAAGTCAGGAGATGCGTTAGTGCATCTCTTCATTTCTGCAAAAAAGATTTTGAGAATCTGTTCCAATATGTTTAATTGTTGTAAACATTTTAATGATTTTATAGAACTTTGTATTTCTATTTCAATCCCACAGCCAGGCCACCCTGTGTACTACTAAAATGGAAAACAGCCTATCCAGTCAGTGCACTGAACAGACAAAATGGCTTCCAGTAGCGCCAGTGGCACCACCCCATACCCCCAAACCTTGTGTCCTGACCTTGCCTGCACTAACCCATGCCCCACTCAAATGTTTGCCACCCTCGTTCTGCCTCTGCCTGCCCTTTGCACTGTGACTCACAAACATGAGATAAACTAAAATAAATACGTGTGTGCCCTCTGAGCCGCATCCTCTGAAAAGGAGCAAAGGAGTTCACCAAAATGTACCCGTTTGTTTTAGCATGAAAAATGTGAGGCACACACAGCAGTGGGTAGGATGAATCAAGAGATTCTGCCCCTCAAAAGGATGAAACACTGCACAGGCCAGCCATGAAAGGGAAACCATGGAGGGAAAGTGGCATCGAGAGAGGGAAAGTGGTATACTGCCTAGGCTGCTGTCTGCAGTGCATGGTGTGTTCATCTCTCTTATGCTTCCGATCTGGCAGGCATTGTTCATGATTTGCGATAATAATTCAAAAATTATGCTCCACGAAGGCCTTCAGTTTAAAAGATGTAACACAGGTTACAGGAATTTATGAAGGACAACAACAACTGTTTTAGCCTGGTTGATGGCTCGCTGCTGCGATCTGAGGGTGATCTGTAGGTTGCAGGTTCGAATCCCGGCAAGGCCAACTCAGCCTTTCATCCTTCCCAGGCCGATAAATGAGTACCAATTTCGGTTGGGTGATATTGTATGTAAATATGTGCTCTGTAAAGAGCTTTGGATTAAGGCGCTACATAAATAACACATCATTATCATTATCCCTAAGCACCATTTATTTATTTACTTATTTATATACTTGCAGTGCGCCGGCAGCCCGCAGGCATCGGGGCACAAACATAGCCACGAAAAGTACAAAACAATAAAAACGTGACAGGGGAGCCCTAGAAATTAATCAGAATGTATCTTAATCGTGTAACACAACCCTACTTAAACAATTGCAAAACTGTATTTTGCAGAATATATGTCTGTATCAAAAAGACCTTTCAACTTTACTAAGTTGGCGAAGTTCGTGAGGTGTTCCAAAGCGATGTCTCACAGCTGCACAAACCCCTCATATCGACTAACAGCAGCGCAACCAGCATGGCCAGAACGCACTTGGGTGCCTCTTCTGTGGCAGAGCTGGGCTAGAAGACGTGCCAACCTAGCCAGCGGACAGCCAGGATCTTCTCTCCAACACACTTGGTAATCAGGGATATGTAGCAGTTTTTCCGTTACACAATCAAAACAAGCAGGACTGGCTGTATCTGCCAAAATGACATCACCTGAAACAAAGATACATTTAATGTCCTAAGCATGTCAGGCAGAGTGTGGGGTTTCCATGCAGCAAAACTGCAAGGTCCTTCTTGTCTTGATAGAAAGAAAGATTCCTTTTCCCAGGTTTTCACCCTTGCCATACACATGCCACCCATTCTGTGCTTTACATATTTGATATATCGCAAGATAATGTGTCTGATGCATTTACATATTTCAGATATCTGAAGAACATGTTTTTTTTTCTGCGATTTACTTTTTGAGATTTTGAGAGATGATTTTTCAAATTTGAGATGGATGCGTATGTGAAGTGGAGGGTGGCGATCATTTAGACGTCAAACATGTGCCTGGGATCCAAACCAACCGAATCTCCTTTCCCAAGACCCGGAGCCGCGACCCACTGGAACGCCCTTCCAATCCACATCAGAAGCATATAGCCTTCCGGAAAGCCATAAAAACTATGTTGTTCGTCTAAACTAGTCCTGTATTGCTCAGGCTGTCTGCTAGTACTCTCTATTTGATATAACCTCCATTGTTACTGCATGATAATCCAAACCGGTAACCACCTATGTATCCTACTGAGTTTGCATTATACGGCTACATGCTCACTGCAACCAAGAGCGAAGTACCCTTCCTGTAACTAAGACACTTTCTTGCAGCAGCGCCTCAATGCCCTTGGGCTGCTAGTGCACTTTACAAATCCCAAAATAAATAAATAAATAAATAAATAAATAAATAAAAGCAATTGACACAATGGAATCTATGCATTTTAATTGAGTAACATTGTTAAAACGCGCACAAAAACCCAAAAGCAGTGCCAGTAAATGTCATAAACACTGATGACACTGTTTAGAACCCTGATGTTGCGTTCATGCAGGGTCCTCTTAGGGATGCCGCTGCGGGTCCTCTGTTTGTAATAAAGGGCCATGGCAACCAATTATTTATATCAACTATTGAACAGGATAGCGAGAGCAGACTGCTGCAACCTTTTGCTTTCCAAGGTGTTTTGGATAGCAATTTCCACCTACCCAGGCCAGTATAGTCAAAGTTGCGGGATCAAGGGAGTCACAGTCCTAAACATCTGCAGAGCTGACGGTTGTAGACCCCTGACATAGAGTTTAAATGTGGCTAGGCATATCAATAAAGTAAGTTTTATAATAAATAGTAAAAAAAATTCCAAAGTGACTTGTTGCTTTTAAGCTTACGCCATCACACATGACAGACCAGAAGGACCAATAGTGTTTTAGTTGTTTTCCGCTGCTCCTTTAGGAGACACAGAAACCAACCTCAGGAGCTCCTCTGGCATCATGCATTCACAAACTAGTTATTCTCTCCCTTTCCACGTGATCCTTGCCAGGTTTGACAGAATCAGGGGGTTATGCGTCACTAACCAGCATGAATACCTATGCTCCTGACTGCTTCCCAAATGGTAGACTCTTTGCAAGGAAACATGGAAACATAACTGGGCACTTCCCCCATGCTCCAAGGTGGCTACCTAATCTCAGGGCATGATTTTCACTTTCCTGCCAAGAACAGCTTGCCACTTCTTAGTAAGAGGGTTTCCAATAGGACATGTTGCACATCACTAGCACTCTGTTGGAGGCAGCTTCTCTGCAGAGCAGTTGAATCCAAGGCACAATCATTCAAATGCATGTTTTTTTGCCTTTAGCACATTTTCATCTTTCTCGTAGACACTGTAAAAGACAAGGAAGAAACATCATTCCTGTTTCAGTCAAGCTTTTATTCCCATTATACATTCTCCATCAACACCTATTTGACTGCAGAATTAGTGCTAGAACCTCTGACTGGTTCATGTCCTTTCAAACTGACCAAACGCAGTGCAAATGCATGCATCCCTCCATTCTGAGTTTACAAAAGCCCATTGCTGTACCCCAAGGTTCCCCATTCTTCCCCCTGCTCTTCATGCTTTACCTCTGCTGCCTCCCCAACTTCCTAAAATCCCTTAATATCGCCTGCAACAATTATGCAGACGACAGGCAACACCTTCTTAAAATACAGAGTAACCCAATTCTACTGTTTGATATCTTGGAATAGATTGAATAAATTGACACTTGGATGCCACATAACCATATTTTATTGAATCCAAATAAAAAGAGACATCTTTACCTCAGGCAAATCATCCTTAAAACCAGTCATACATGTTTTGGACCTATCGCTTCCAGGTTTAATAATTTCAGATCATTACAAATCTAGCTGTGATTTTGGAGACCAACATTTCCCCTGAACCTCGAATCACAATGGCCATTCAACTAGCTCTTGCACACCTGAAAGCCCTTAGAGAGATCCTCCCATTTTTAGCCTTTCCCAAAATATGCATGGCCTTAGTATCCATAGTAATCGCCAGAGTAGACTATGCTAGACTCAGAGCATTTAAAATGCAGCTGCATGGCCCTTACTGCGCCTGGGCGACAGAGATCACATGTCACCAGTAGGCAGGACAGTTGCTTTTAAAACCTTTTGCATAACTTCACGGAAAGATTGCAGAATTCACTCCCAATTTGAACCTCAGATCAGTCTTACTCATGACATTGGTGGCGCCGACCTGTTCAATGAAGACATTGTAAGGATCTTCCTTTTCAACTCTCGCACCTCAACTTTGGAACGCTCTCCACAAAGATATTACAACCTACCACTAGTACTGATAATTAAAAAAGCCATTACAACTTGGCTGTTCCCCGATTAATAGTTTTGACCAATCTCCTGTCCACCTCTTCTACTATACAGCTGACTACATTTGCACAAGGAAGGCGCCCCTCACATTCGGCTTGCACATTACCGTTATTTACTGCAAATGATATCTTACGTGGACCCTACAAAACGTATGACAAGTCTTCTACCTCAAATCATTTTTTACCACTGTCCATTTATCATATTTCATATGTTCTTGTTCTATTTTGACATAAGAAGCGTATTGGAACACACTCCGATTTTAATAAATTAGTAATGTCCTGCCTGCACTCTAAATTCTATGATGTCGTACTTGATAAGGATTACCTTATTCGATTTGCTTACAACACTTCTGCATTCATCCTCTCCTTTATAATACTCAGTATTCTTGGTTAATTTTCATCCAAAGGAATATATAGGCATCCACTTTCCTTTTCTACAGATAAATGCATAATGTGCTTGTACTTTGCTGTCTACATTTTCTCATGATTCCTGAAGTATCTGACTTCCATTTCGGGACTTATCTCACCCAACCTTGCACAGCTAAGTAACACCCCCGGGACAACTCGCATTTGTAACCCCCTGTCTCTGAAGGACTCAGTCCTTTAGGAATAGTTTTTTAGTGTCTTTCACAGACCCAAGCCCTTTTGATTTCGGCTCGGTTTCGGAGTACCTCTTTGTATTACTTTCCCATTGTATCAATGCGTCAATACCTAGCCAACTCTTGGCCCTGAGACACTTCTGTCGATAGGCTTGCTTTTTCCAGACCACAGGAACTCTTATCATGGGAGAGTTTCAACATTACCATTTGGATAAGTCGCCACCTCAACGGACTGGAACACATTGCAAGGCCATCACACATCCCTAACTAGTCTTTATAAATCTCCTGAACACATTTAAGACATCAAAAACTAACGAATAGTCAACAATGTGTTATTTCACCCTAATGTGTGTTACCAAAGTATGTCCCATTTTGTTCACCCATTCTCACCCCACCCTTACTATACTCCCTTTATTTGCTTTCCCGTTTTCCCTCCTCGCACAGACTAGGATCTGGTTTAATACCCTGGGCAGGGTGACAATTTGATCACCCTCGTACAAGGACTTATGCTCTGAGACCACTACAGTGGTGGCTTGCGCACTATAAAGGCCCAAGTAGCATAATGTAAAATAACATGCAGACAATACAATAGAAACATTATCCTCTTGTTTATGTGTATCTAACAGAGGTATGCTTACATTTGGCACACTGTAATATGTAATCCCTTACGCTGCTCCTCGTTCTCACTAAAGCTTCTGTTTCAGTTGTAAAGCTAGCATCTAAAAATATGGCGTCTTGTTTAATTACCTCACATGGATGAGAGGTTGTGCAGACCTGGTGGGTTTCCAACCTGAGACCACCAAGTCCAACACAATTTCTATTCACGGTGGGCACATCAGTCCACCAGGCTATCTTACTGGCCTTCTATTTACGGCACATACTCTCAAAGGCTAATTTTATCCCACTACATGTACAGGCGCTACATCTAATGTCTCACCAATTTGCCATTTAGGCATATTTGCACAGCTGCAAAGATCACAGCATGGCCCACGTGTCAGTCTAAGGCTTAAACTTATCTCCTTACAACACTTGCCTTGTCCTTCAAACTAGTTTTTCAACCTTGTTTGTTGGTCCTGGCACAGCTTAAGCTTAAAACAATTACACCTGTCTTCTGTTTCCTGATTAACAAGTGCATTTCTTGGCATCTAAGTGCGTGACACTTGTCTGGACGGTAACATGTTTTAATTAAGTCTCTGCTTCCTCTCTGAGAACAGTAACTATGGCCTGCAATCATGAACGATTTTGAGCTCTATAGAGAAGAATCAGGGACCAAAGCAGGATTGAAGCAAGTGCATTGGAGGTTTAAGTTCAGAAACTGTCACCTGTGAGGACTGATGAAAAAATCGAGAAAATGGAGCATGAGAGCAAAGTGCACAGCGTAATGATCTATCAGGAGATGGCCAGTTTCTGCACCATAAATGAGAGCTAAATACAAATGACAAAGGTGTTTGCTTATAACTGAACAGGCCAGAGTTGTACTAACAGCACCAGTGAAATGCAACATGGGTCTGTGGAGCGGATATGAAACTTTAGAAGATTCTGCAAAGAAACACGCATAGACTTCTTCCACGAGAACTGCATTATGACACTTGACTCTGAAAGAGCAATGGTGAGTGCCACCATCAGAGTAGTATCCACATTGTTCCGGCAGAAAGATATTCACAATAGCTTGATGTCTGATGTAAGGGTGCAGATGTAAGATTCTGACACAGATGGGTCCTGGTGTTTGCTATAAACTTTTATTCAGGGGTAAAAAGGAAAAGAAAACCCTATCTCGTCCTAACTGTAAGAGGGGTTTCCGTGCCTCGACGGATAGAACTAATGTCAGAATGTCACAAGGAAAAGTCCCACCAGTGTCAAAACCCTAACTCTGTCCCTCACACACAATGCTAACTAAATTAAAGGATATGTCTTCTTGGTCCAGAGGAAGGACTCCCTTGCCCTAGACAAAAGGCAGTTCTTGTCTTGGCAAGATTTCACAATGTGGTTTCAGCCACTCCTTAGCTGTTGGGGAAGAGCCTCACTTTTCCCAGCCTTCCTCAGGCTTACAAGGTCATCCCTTGGGGTCCCAGACCTTGGTTGGCAGCCTTGGCTTCCTCTTGCCAAGTACAGCCTGCACACACCTCCCAAGCTGTAGTGGGTCCCTGACCCTGATTTGCAGACCTGGTTCCTTCTCACCTGGTACTGTGATGAAGAATAGTTGCCTGTATGCCCTTTCCATGCTGCAGTGGGTCCTTGACCCTTGGATGCACACCTGGTTCCCTCCCACCAGGTATTGCAATTGAAACGAGTTGCCTGGGTGCAATTTCCAAGCAGTAGTGGGTCCTTGACCCTTGGATGCAACCTGGTTCCCTCTCACCAGGTACTGAGACGAAAAAGAGTTGCCTGGATGCACTTTCCAAGCTGTAGTAGATCATTGACCCTTGGATGCAGACTTGGTTCCCTCTCACCAGGTACTGTGATGAGAAAGAGTTGCCAGGGTGCACTTTCTAGGCTGTAGTGGGTCTGCCAGACTTAGTTCACTAACCTGCCAAGGACTGTGTGGACTTTCCACTATCTTCCAGTTCTCCTTATTGAGGTGCAAGTCCCAGACATGCAATTCCAGCTTTAGTTTTTCCTTCTGTGGACTTAGTTTACTCTCCTGACAAGTCTTACTACAAGTCCGTGAACATCTTTGCTTTCTCCCACTGTGCTAGGGTCCCAGACCATCCTTTCCCAGCTTTGCGACCACCTCCTTGGGACTTCAGAGCCTTTTCAGCTACTGCATACCTTGTGGTATGGCTTGCGTGAGTACTGGCTCCCTTGATGTAGCGGGGCTTGTTCGCGGCACTCTGGTAACCTTCTGGAGCTTCCCTTTCTCTCTGGCGGCTCTGCAGTCTTCTTCCTTTCAGGGATAGCTTGCTTACACACTCTTGCAGTCCTCTAGACCTCTAGGGCATCTGGAGTCTTGGTCTACTTGATGACATGTCTAGTCCTTCTTTAGTTTTTATCCTGTTTCCTCCAATCAATGGTTGTGAACCACTAGACTGGTGAAAGTGGTTCCAATGGTTACTCGGTATTGCTCCGCATTCCCTCCTCATCTCAGTACTAAGTGAGTGTTGATGTGGTAATTTACTAAGACTCTTCCTCGTCTGAGTACTCTCTATTTGGACTGCATTAGAAAATTGCGTAGAGTATGAGGGTAGGTTTGAAGAGGAATGAGGTGAAGGAAAAGTGGAGTAACTGTAGAAAGCGGTACTAGGATCATGTGCTTGGTGGGGATACCACGTTCTCCCGATGTGGTCGTCACTGATCCCAAAGGGGGTTTCCCCTCCCATGAGATCCACCCGCTGAGTACCACCACCAAGAGGACTATCGAGTAGCAGTCTCACCACTCTGGCCTCACGGAAAGGGACTCTCCCTATGGAGGGAGTGATGATACCCTGGGATTTGTCACACTGAGTTAAGCATTTCAGAAACCCTTCTTTTCAACGTAAGGTACCTTAATTGCCTCTGAAGACCCCACGCTCACTGATAATCAAGTATTCCACTCCTCCCCCTGCAGCCACAGCCCCATTTGGGTTTTTAGGTAAACGGCCCCACTGCACACAAAGGGGAGCAGCCACCACTGGAATGTTGGGGGACAGATAGAGCATGTTCGACATTGGAAGGTGCCTATTTAGTGGCAGTCCTGCACAAAGAGCACTTGCGGAGGGTGCTCACAATGCTAGAGTCATATTGCATTGATATTGTACTGTACAGTAATGGAATGTAAATGTAAAGTGATCTTGAGTTGTGCACCTCTACCAATTTGTCGATGTCCTAGCTGCACGCGGCACAGCAAGAAATGAGTTTTCTTTTAGTGGTATAGAGGGATAGAAAGATGCACATCCTGTGGTGTTTCTGCTTGTAGGCCAGAAGTACCCGAGTCATGAGGGTCAGTGTAATTGTAGCTGGCTTAGATGTTTGGGGATTTGTGTCATATAGGGGGTAAACCCAAGATTGATCAGTTGAAATCATGTTGCGAGAATCTGGTTAGTCACTGATGTAGGTGTGTGTGAAAGGGCTAGAGAAGTGAGCAATGTTTGAGGGTTTATTGTGTGAGTAGTGGAAGGTGAAGAGAGGTCAAGATGTGAGTTGCTTAGTGGGAAAGGGAGAGGGGAATAGTTGAACGAGTGAGAAACCTTTAACTCAAGCTTATTGATCCAGTGTGTCATCTCTGAAGATGCTAGGTTCTTGCCGTTCTAGTTTCATCTAAGGGGTGAAAGGAGTCTGATCCTAATGAGTCTGAACTTGCATGTTTCTTGGCTGATGCATTATTTATGTGTCATGTTTGTGAAATTCCATTTAAAGTATGCAGCAAGGCTGACTCGAATAAGTCTGATCTCCCTTAACCCTTGGCTGAGGAGTTGTATGCATGCCTATAGCATATTCATGTGATCAGGAAAAAGGAACTTTCCATCTGGTAGATGTTACCAAAATGGGTGTCTTTTTGTTCAGCAGGTTGGTCCTAGACACCTAGGTTTGTTTCTGTTTTTACTGTTATTGTGTTGGTGTCAGTTGAATAGCCTGGTTTTCAGGGATTTTCTGAGCACAGCCACCTGGGCATAGAATTCCACAGCTTGGTTGAGGGAAAGCAGAAGGAGGATCCTCTGTGGTTTTCCTATTTAAGTGTGGTAACATTACCATGACTGCGGTACTTGATCAAGGCATTCTGGTTGGCTTGTAGTAGATGACAACCGTTGTGGTGGATTTTAGACTCGGCCAGAGCACAATAAGCTCTGCATAGAGTTTTTAAACAAATACTCCATTTGATCGGGAGTCAGTTGAGGATTTGTAGGGCTGGGGCGATGTGTTTGTGTCGTTGAAGTTTCAGAAGAGGTCTAGATACAGTGTTTTGGACTCTTTGTAATCGGTTCAATGGGTGACCCAGTAGGACCAGGTAGTGGTTGTTGGCATAACCTGGCCTTGAGGGTAGTAGTGAATCACTGCCATGGTTCTGTGCAGCTGGCCAGATTAGACATGATGCCCTGGATAATCTGGGCTTGAAAGAAGGAGCAATTTATGATATTTTTAACTTGCCGTTCAAACTATAAGGTCACTCACTCTCCATCAAGAGGCCAAGGTTTTTGACCTTTTTCATAGGCAGTGGGCAAGTTCCCCTTTCATTAGATGAAGGAATCAGGGCCAAAGTTGTGGTGCCACATATTGTACATTTGGTTTTATTTGGGTTTGCATTTCAGTCTGTTGTAAGCTTGTAGATCATTTGGGTATCATCTTAAAAGTTAAAAAATCTGATGTGTGATTTATTGATCAATTTCAGGATGGGGGGAGTCATTCAGATATTGAAAAAGAGAGGTGGAATTGAAAAGGGGTCTATGTTCTTAAATCACCAGGTTTGTTTTCGCTGAGTTTTTTGCAGAATATTTTCAGCCGAAAAAACGCATTGACTTTTTATTTGGGGGGTTCCACCGCCAAGCCCCCTTCCATATTATCTAGTGCCTATCCCGGAAACGCCCCATCCCTTATATCCACCTACCCACCAACCCCCTATTTTGCTATGAGTTTTTTAATCCGAAAACATTCAGCAGAAAACTCTATGAAAAAAGCCTGGCGATTTGACGTCATACCTTGAAAAGGTAAGATCCATGGGTTACTTCCCGGAAAAGACTCAGGCAACAAGACCATAATGGGGCCGTGTGTGCTGTTGTGGTCCTGTTGTTCAGAAATTAAGTGATCTAGAGTAGAGTCCTCCAATAATTTTGGCAGAATTGTTTGGCTCATGGTATCAAAAGTGGCCGAGATGTCCTGTAGGATGAGTGCATTAAGCAAGTTGGCATCTGCATTGTTTTTTAGCAAATCACATATAGAGCATAATGTATTTATTTGATTGATTTATTTATGTAATTTTTGCATTTATAAAACGTGTGCGAGCCCATAGGCAACTGGGCGCTAGTTGCAGAGGTACAATAGATAAACATTAGGGTAACAAGTATCAATGAGATGTCAAATTAATACATCAGATCCCTGTTGCGGGATAAAAGGAATCAGTGAAGTGTCAGGCAAGTGGAGGAGCAGTCAGTTGAAAAGCCAGGTCTTAAATTGTTTTCTGAAAGATTTGTAAGATGGTTCTGTTTGGAGAGCAAGTGGCAGGGAGTTCCAGAGGAGGGGGGCAGTGACAGGAAAGCTTGATCCACCGGCTTGTGCTGTTTTGAATCTGGGAACGATCATCTTGTGACTGTTGCAGGTGAGTGTGGGTCTGACATGTTTAGTTGAGGCCAAGCTTTGTAAGAGATAGGATGGTGCAGCGTTGGCGAGGCATTGATGGGTGATGGCCAGGGTCTTGAATTTAATACGGTTTCAAATTGGAAGCCAGTGAACGTCTTTCCTGTGGGCAGTGATGTGATCATATCTTGAGATATTGAGGGCATCCCTGAGGCCATTGAATTGGATAACTTCTAATTTGTTCAGGTTTCGTTCAGTGGTGCTAGCAAGAAGAACCTTGCAGTAATCTAGTTTTGAGCCGATGATGGCTTGTACAATAGCAAGACGGTTGTCAGAAGGCAGGATGGGTTTGCAGGCATTCAGGAGTTTTGAGGTGTGGGCAGCAGAGGAGCTATGGCATTGACATGACCTGTCATGCTGAGGGTAGCGCCGAGGTAGATACCTAGAGCTTGATTCACAGAGCATTTTCCTATGGAATTGAGCCATTATATAACGCTTCTGTGAATCAGGCCCCTAGTGTTTTGATGTCTGGGGATACAACAATACCGTTTCAGTCAATCAGGAATGAGTGGTAGGCTGGGGCGAGTTTGGATAGGGTGGTGTGACTGCCAACAATCAGGATTACCGTTTAATCATCGTTCAAGCAGAGACTATGCGATGCCATCCAAGCCTGGATTGTCTTGTAGATGAATTGAGATTGGTGATATCTTCTGTGTAGATACCAGTGAAGGGGATACGGATCTGAGTGTAATTAGCATATTTAGTGTAGGTGATACCCATGGAGGCAGGGTGGTCAAAGAGGGGTTTGGTGTCAATGTTGTAATGGGTAGGGGAGTGTAAGGAACTGATGGTGTCAACAGTAAAGACAGACACAAGTGATCACAGTTCAAGGGTGTTTATAAAACTGTAAATGCAGGGTGGAAAATCGCCTAATCTAAACCTAAATCTAAGATAGGAGAAAGCTTTGATCATCAAAAGAAAAATAAGGCAGGCGCTGTGGCATTGTATCAAAATAAAAAGAGCTTATACTAAAAAAACGATTGCCAACTCCTTACAACTAATTAAAGAATGGGATAGGGTTTCAAAAAAGAAAGAAGTGTTCCAAATAATAAGTCAGGATGTGATTGCAACGGATCTTCCTTCCCCATGTTCTCAGCACGGGACAAGGTGGGACAATGGAGCAGAGCACACGCTTGAGCTTTCCAGGGACGTATTTTGACCAAAATGCCAGGGGTAGCGGAAGTGACTTCACACGACCCTTGACCCCCTGATGACATCACAGGAAGTGATGTAATTTGACCCACCCCCGAAGTGATATCGCGGGACGCTATGTAACACGACCTTTCACCCGTTGACAAAACAGGGAGTGGCATGACATAGCATTGTACACTACGAAAAATATGGTTACAATATCACTATAATGTAATGTACATTTCAAACAGGAATGGATCGCCATATGTATCGCTAAGATCAGTGTGTATAGGCCCATATTACCAAATTACTGTGAATGCAAGCAGAAGTCCATGACCAAATGATAATGATGTGTTATTATATAGCACTTACGCTTAAGCACTTTATATAGAAACAATATACACCCAATTTCACCCAACCTGTGTTGGTACTCATTTATCAACCTCAGAAGGATGAAAGGCTGAGTTGGGGCATTTAAGAACAGACTAAATCAGTGACTCACCTCCTGAAGTGTGCCTGAAATAAACCTTTAATGAGTCTAGCAATTATTTTATAGAATTCCAGAAAGGCACATTATTTTGTATTCCTATTCTTTCTTATTTAGGGCCAGTGCTGAAAGTGTTAGACTTGTGGCACTCCTGTTCTTATTTGTTTTTTTCTTTTCAAGGGGCCTGAAAAAGAAAGTCAGCCACTCCAGAAGTAAAGAGCCACATGGTGCTGGCCAAAGCCAAAAAAAAAAACACGTTTTTTTTTTTTTAACAGAGGTCGCAAGGGAGACCTCACAGGTCACAGTTGTGACCTCTGGAGACCCCTAAATGACATCCCTGGAGCTTTGCCAGCACAAGCCGACAGTTCCATTCCAGCTATCAGGTTCTTCGATGGTTAAGTCTCTTTTCAATAAAAAGTCTCTTGCCTTCCAGGACCTGATGTATTCAACAACAGACAAACAAACTAACAAAGAGTTCCTTTCCAAATGGACTTTGAGTGAGGACATTTCACCCCTGGATCGCCCTCGACCAGGCTCGGACCCACTTGACAAGGGGGACAGTTCACTTCCCATGGTCTTCCAATACTTCTTACTTTCACAAGTCTTAATGTCTTTTTAAACAGTTCTTCAGGCTTCGCCCCTTTGTGTCAGCTTCACTCTTGCCACCTTTTACCAAACAGTTCACTATGGGATTTTAGACTTTTCTCCTTCTCGTTAGCATCCCTCCACGCATTCACTCTTGCCAACTTTTGCAACACACTGCTGAAGCGCTCAATTCACTCAACGGAATTAATTTCCCTTTCTTTCACAATCATCTGTTGGTCAAAAACATTCAACACTACAGAGGATTTTACAAGACTTTCACCTCTTCTCACCTTTTCCCCAGGCCTTCTGGTTATGGTAGTCTCTACTATCGGGTAATAGTCCAGAGTTTCCTGTGTGAGCCCCCATGCAGTGCCTGTCTCATCTGTTGCTGGTGTTTCCCCTCTTTTCTCAATAGTTCCTTTAAACCTTTCAAAGTTCAAATTAGCCACTTGTTATTTTTAATTCAAAACAGTTCGGTTTCTTATTGACTTTCCCCTCGATTCACCGGCTTTGATGAACCGCTGGGCTTTCTTCTCCTTCGAGTCAAGGTTGGTACCACGGAGATCAGCATCTCTTCCCAGCTCGGTTATCAGCGGAGGAGGGTCTTGTGTACCGTAGACTTCTGCTGCAACACACGCTGGCTATTGTATGTAGTCTTATGATTCCTTCTGTGGAAGATTCACAGGCCTTGGTCGGAAAGAGCAAGGTTGTTTCTCTCCTTGTCACCCCTCAGTATACGCCATCTTTTTCCTCCTCTTGAACTGCCATGCTGAGTTAGCTCTCACATCGTGCTGTCTGTCTTGCTCGTCCTGTGCTCTCGTGCTCCACCTTTTATCCCCATGGGGAAGGGAAAGGGCCGTTTGTGTGTGTGTGATTCTAGTCAATTGCCTGACTCTGCCTGACCCTTGTATTGGGAGAAGTCACGTAAACGGCTCTATGGTTAGTCTGTTGTCTTTTGTGTTGTGCGAAAGTGTTTGTGTCGGAAAAGGCGAGCAGTGCTTTCAAATATCCTACATGGTAGGATGGGAAAAAGGTGTTGAAAGAAGGGGGGATACTGCGTCTCACCCATCGGTGTCCCACTCCCACTCCCGAAAGGACCCCCATCCAGGTGATCCTTCCTCACTGGTCCTCCCCCCGAGGAACTGGATCCAATAGCGATGGCTGTGTCCTGGCCACCTGGATGACAGATCACCAGGGACTAGCTAGGAAACACCTTCAGGTTTCTCACAGGAGACACAGGAACATTGAAGTACACCACAGGAGATAGGCGTCAGGGGTGAGTCAGAGTTGCTTATGAGGACCTGAGAGGATCTGTTGGCTAGAAAGGAGGCAATCCATTTGGTGGTGAAGGGGGAGAAATTAGCTGCTATTTTGAGGTGATGACAATGTGTTTTGTGGTCAAAAAGGTGAAAGGCATCTGAGAGGTCCAATAGAAGGAGGAGAGCGAATTTGCCAGAGTTGCAGAGGTCGTTTATCTGGTTTGTGAGATCTAGTAGTGCAGATTCAGTACCATGCCGGGGACGGAAACCAGAATGATGGGAGTTGAGAATTTGATGTTGTGCGAGGTGAGATTGAATCTGGAGGGATACTGCTCTGTCTAGAATTGTTAGCAGGAATGGCACTGTAGCGATGAGGCGGTAGTTGGTAGGGACAGCAGAGTCAAGAGAAAGTTAATGGTGATGGTATATGGTGGTGTGGTTCTCGAGTTCTTGCAGGATAGTAAAGAGCTCGAGTGAGTTTAATTTCGCATTAGAGATTCTCATGTTGAAGTTGGTGGCTTTGGCAGGGTGAATTGCCAGTTTATATGGTATACAGTCTTTATAACGAAACATATATTTACACATGCTATGCACGTATAACGAAACTTTAATAATGAAAAGTATAACGAAAATGTATGTGGGGTGGGGTAAATAGTTAATTCTTGTGGGCAAATGGTTGGGGTGGTTTTTAGGGGTTGGAAACAGGGGTTTGGAAAAGAATAGACCTGTTATGTTTTTCGTTGTAAAATGTTCGGTATAAGTGCATTCTACATAAAATGTGTCATTATATCGACATGTTACCAGTTTATATTCCCTGGCAATGGTGGTGAAGTGAGATTTGGTGGAGGCATTTGGGTTGCGACTCCATTGTAGATGATGTTCCACTCATTTGGTCTCAATCCATATTGTGACTCATTTCGGACACTGTTGCTTTCCACACGTTCCTGAAGCTGTCAGTATATAGACATTGCAAAGATTATTGCTGTGAATGGTGTTTTGGAGAGTGGTCAGTAGTGTGCTGGTCGTTGGGATAAGGTCTAGGTTATTGAGAGGATTAACAGAGGCTGTTTTGAAAGCAAAAGGGTCAGTATCTTGTTCAAAGGATGAATTGGGGAGGGGATTGGTTTAGAAAGAGGATGCTAGTCAAAGTTGTTGTGTTATTGGTTTGTGGACATTGGGGGCACGGGCGTCTGTGAACCTTATGGATTCCTACTATTTACAGTGGTTGGAAAAATTATGATCAAAGACACCATGGATGCCAATAAATGATAAAAGGCGGCCTGTGCCAGAGTAGGTGGTTTATCAGCTCCTGTTTCTGCTGTGGTCATTTATAAGTGATAATTTTCTTCTTGCAGAAGTTCAGGTCTGCCGGAGTCCAATTGCAATGTCAGAGCACTCCTGGAGAAATCTGGCACTGTAGTTATGACGTAGCACTACTAGAGGAGACTCACAGATGTAGAGTCCAGAAGCACAGACCTAATGTTAGGGTTCACTAGAACACAGGTGGCATTGCTAGATCGATTTGGAAGCACTACAGCTTGATATCCATGGTGAGGAATTCTGGAGGAGGTTCACACTGTTAGTGTTCCAAAGCACTGATGGGCATTGCCAGTGGAGGCTCATACAAAAATAGCCCTATAGCACAAACCAGGCACATCATTTGGGGGTTGCCTAAGGTACTGGCTGGTAGCTCCGGCTTCCCCTTTGTTGTGTTTGACATTGACCCCCTATTTCAGTAGTCTATTTTACTTTTCTGTAAAAGTAGATTAGATTATGTAGCAGAATTGAGTCGAGTATCCTCTGGGGGTCCTTTCTGTAATGTGTCAGCCATCACTCATAGTTTGGTCCAATTGTGATAAGGGCCACAGACCCTCAATCGTTCAAGCAGCGTGCCCAGTAGTCTTTCTTTTCTTGGTGCTGCCACTGTGACTACTGCCTACAGCATGAAGTGCATCAAGCACATATACAGGCAAGAAAATAACATACATCACAATCCACATCAATTAATGGAGACATCAATCACATACTCACCCAAATTGATTACAGACATGGGTGGATAAAATTCTACCAATCCCCACTCGGGGTGTTAAAACAAGTAGTACAGCAGCAGACAGGCCACAGTTATGATGAAAGTCCAAAGTCCTTGTGTAAATGTTTGTTACACCGAACCATCCTAGCAAGCCCATGGATAAGGGAAGCAGGAGAGACCTATGTGAGTCAGGACCCCAAGCTGCAAACACATACACGAGACAAGCTTGAAGGGCCCAGCTGGAACAGACAGTGGATGCTTTCAAAAGCCACAAAGCACCACACCGTCACATGAATGCACAATAGACAAACAATATTAAACTATATCAACTAATTAAACTAACAATGAAAAACCTACATAACCTAATTAAAATAACTATCAAATAGTTAATATTAACTAACTAAACTAAAATCAAAAATAAAAAATGGCCACATATGACCCGGGGGGAGCGGGGGAACCCAGGAGGAGGGAGGTACAGGGTGCACCTCAACACCCACATGCGATGATGTTGAGACAAAAAAAAAACCTCCATGGGCTCAACACCTGCACACCACGACCTATGTGGGAGATATCTCGTCGTCCGAGTCTGGCTCTTCCTGAAAAGGAGGACGTGGCACAGGAGCCTGACCACGCCTAGGCACAGCTTGCCCCTCGTCGGCAGCAAGTCTGCCGGACGGGTGAGCCTGGTTCTGTGCGGTGATGACACGTAGGTCTGCATGCAGAACCTCCCGTGATATGCATGCTTCCTCTTGCAAGGCAACACGTGTAACACAGAGTTCTTCCTGCAAGGCCTGGCTGGACACCTGATGTACCTCCCGGCAAGCACGTAGCTCAGCCGAGATGGTACGCGCAAGCTGCGCAAACCTCTCCTCTGCCCGCTCCCTCTGGGTCATCATGAGCACACCCAGAGTGGATCTGAGGGAAGCATACTCAAGCTTCATGGCCTCCATGTGTGCCTCTGCGTGAGCAGTAATTGCTCGACGCAAAGACACCATTTCAGCCTGGTGTGCCCTGTCTGAGGCTGCCATGCCCAGCCTGAGCGAGCGGGCCGTGGACCGTGCCGCCTGCTGCTGGAGAAGCACCTGCCTAGCAGGGGGGAGCACAGATTGGGCCACACGTTCCATGCTCACAGCGATGTTATCAGTTCCTGCCCCCTGCCGTTCTGAATTGGCAGTCATGTCTTGCTCCCACTCTTTATACCTCGTGGCCACTGCGTTGCTGGGATTGACACCTGCGGGACCCAAGGACTGGCCGTCCTTGTTGGGTTGGCACCGCCCGCGGCTGCACGACTACATGCCCCCTTTGACGTGACGGCCCAGGCACATTAGCGACTGGTGTGGAGGGTGACCCTGCGTCCTGATCCACCACAGGCAGAGGTCCCACCACTTCCTGGCCCCTCAGTGCAGGTGTCGCGGAACAGAGGAGTGTCCACATCAGAATCACTCACCCCTGATGTATGGACCTGATGCACATCCAACTCGACATGGACGTCAGAGTGGTCATCTGGGCTGGACTCATTGCCAGCCAAAGACAAGATGGTCTGTAGCACATGTGGGTTCTCGTGGCCTACCACCCCACGACCCCCACTTGTGCCGGGTTGCTGTTGTGATAACAACCCTGTGCCTGGCATGACAACACCATCCTCTCGCTCCATTGCGTCATCATCTGAAAAGTGGAGAGAAAAACATTAGTACACATGTTAGAAGCACATAACAGACACACACATAGACATCACACAGACAGCCAACACATGACGCACCCATGTCACACACAAAAGAGAACCTGCCATGCATGCCAGGTCAATTTGAAATTGCATCAGTGAGTAGGCATGTAGAACGGTGTTACACGGCTCAGAGGTGGGTTGATGCAGTGCAGAACATGTGTACGTTACTCACTATCTACATGAACAAGTACTTCATGATGTGTATCAAAAAACGTGAAGGCAGTGCAAGGGCAAGTTCAGGCATCACGTGCAATGTGCATGCAATGGGTTGAATGGCTACAATCAAACCCCCCCCCCCACCCTGAGTGAAAATGCAGGAATGCCTTGCATGGTAGCAAAAGGGTGAGCAGAGACCTGTGTATTGGCAGACAGTGTTGACTAGCATCAATTGCATCATCTGAGTTAACTGACAACACAGCAGATGATGATGGGACAGTAAGCAGGACACATGATGAACCCTCAGTAGTACACCCATGTGTGCAGAAGCCACTACACCAGTTGGACAAAGTCAGTGGGCCTGAAACAGGGGGAGGACTGTGCCCCACACAGACTATGACACCCTAAATATGTGTGTGATGCAGGACTGAGCCAGAGTGGGCATGTAATGGCTGAAGAAATGCCATGAAATATAGCTCATCCTGGACACGTACTACAATGATCATCCAGTCAAGGACACATGGGGGCATGCATGGAATGCATATGGAGCATGAATGGGCACTCATGTCCCTGCGGAGTATCTGCCATCTGCACAGTCAAAATGAGACACCCTGCATGAAGGGCAGAGGATGTACCCCACTGCATGTGTCTGGCAGGTTGGCTGGTGGAAGTTAGCCTGTACACAGGAGGCTTGAACAGGCCATTGCAGTACGCCAAAAAGATGCACAACAGTGCAATAGTGAAATTTGGGTGCACAGGGGTGGAGGGGCAAGGGGGTATGCCTACGTGGAGTACCTGCATGCAGGCAGAGGACACATTCACGTCAGTCATGCAATGACATAGTCCCAGTGCTGAGAGCAAAGACACCTGTGGCTTCATGCAGAAGGGCCAGTGAGCTGGAACATGGACCGGAGGGGCATCTGGGTGACTAGCATGTGAGTAGGGTGCAAGTGTGGTGATGAGGACAGTCCCCGTCTGCTCTACATGTCCACCATCCTGCACAGCATGCACGCATCAGTGAAGCATTGCATGACTAGCACATGAGAACCATGTACACATAGCATGTACTGGCAGTCAAGCATAACACATCACACAGGCAAACCACACATGGGCTGGACATACACGCAACAACACTCACTGGACGGAGCATCAAAGTCTCATCTCTCCCACTCCTTTGACTGATTCTGCCGGTATGAACTCCGCAACGAGGGACTCGTCCGGAGTGAGGTCATCCTCCTCAGGTGGTGGCCCACTGCCAGTCACCAGAGTCATGCTGCGATTAGAGGCACACTTCGCCTTAGCGCTGCGTTTGAGGTCATCCCAACGCTTCTTGCAATCGGCAGCTGTGCGCACCTCATGGCCGAATGCACTCACATTATCCGTGACATGCTTCCAGTGGGTATTCCGATGGGCAGCCGTAGTTTGACAATTCGGCCCAACTAGCATGTCACGGCTGTGGTCCCGCACGTAGTCCACAAGGGATTCCAGTTCCTACACACAGAAAGGCTTTTTCCTTGATGTGCAGGAGGCCGTGGCTGTGTCTGGGGTCCCAGCCTGTGCTGCAGTTGCAACCTTCCTCCTCTTGGATAGTGGTGCGGACCTTGGCTGGCGAATGCCACCCTGATCAGTATGGGCAGTGGCACCGGTGGATTGAACCAAGGGAGTGGCAGGTGGAAGGACGACCGAAGGCCTGACTTGCATCAGTGGCTGCTGGGTGCCCTGGAATGGACCCTGTGCAGCAACATCCGCTGTGTCAGGGTAATTGACCGCGACTGTCCTGGTCGGTAGAATCACAACTGGGGTGTTGTTGGCTGCATCTGCCCCTGCACTTGCCAACACCCGGCTGGTGGGGGCAGCAGATGACATTACTGCCCCAGGGACACGTGCCTTGGTCAGGGCAGCCCTGCGTGCACCTACAGTGTGCCTCCTGACCTGCTGGAAATCTTCCATGGACTCTTCAAGTGTCAACGCAGCCTGCACTGGCAGACCCTGAGGCTGGGTGGTGGTGTCCACAGCTGCACTTGCAGCTACCACTACCCTTGGGCACGTGGCAGTCAATGAAACGGACTGCCGGGTCATATGGGCACCAGTGCCAGATGCAAGAACTGCATCTACCGGAGCCGCAGGGGGTGATGACATGACTGCATCAACATGTGGCACACCATCTTCCCGAGCTACCGCACCCCTGCCTCTTCCCCCTCTGCAGCCACC
Source organism: Ambystoma mexicanum (assembly GCF_040938575.1). NCBI lineage: Eukaryota > Metazoa > Chordata > Amphibia > Caudata > Ambystomatidae > Ambystoma > Ambystoma mexicanum. The sequence goes on along the minus strand of NC_090930.1, from coordinate 1,100,681,203 downwards.
CTGGACACCCTGGAGTCCCCCTACTCCCTGGTCACCCCGGCCACGTCCCTGACCACACCCGCCACGAGGAGTACGCCCAGCTGAGGCGCCCCTCACCTTTCGTGCCCTCCCAGCCATGGTACAGATGGAGTAGTGCTGGCACAGATGTAGTGGTGCCAACGGGAGGTGTACACGACAATTGTCCTGGGCAATTGGGGTAAAGGGGGTGGGATACAAGATGTTAAAAGCACCCCTGCACCTGCAAGGATGTATGTGACCCCAGTGATGAAGTGATGGGTCACGCAACGCTCAGGCACCCCAAAACTGCAGTAAAACCGTGCACGCAACCCCCGGTAGCCCACGTGTGTGGAATTAACCTCCCGCAGTACGCAGTGGCACCTAGGGGCACGAAAAACACGTATGTGTGGGACACGCAGGCTACTATGACCTCGAAAATGGGTACGCGATACACGGGGGCACCCGCAGTGGGAAAATAGCATGCAAGACTCACCGTCAGACTAGCATGATAATGAAAAACACGCGTAGGCAATACCCCTGCCAAAAGAAGAGATACGTCCTTGATCTGCTGTGAAGTTGTGATGGTGCGTGAAACAACACGAAGTAGCGACACACACGTCGGTCTCCACGAAAGGCACATACAGCGAACTGCTGGCCCCGCTCACCTTTAACCCGTGCTGAGTGAAACGCCTGCGCGCGTCACGTCACTTACGTGCTTAGGCCCTTTCCTCAGATTACATGCATTAACACGCAGACGTGCTGTTTTTTCACGTGCTGAATCAATATGCACCCGTCATGAGGGAAAGGCCCATGTGCGTAACGTCACAGATGTGCTTACGCGCTAAGGGCCTTTCTTCGAATTACACGCTGACGTGCAGTTTTTTCATGTGCCAAATCACTCCATATAAAGCTGGCCACGCGACAACACATGGAAGACCATGCTCCTGCCCAGAAGGCCATTTTCCTGCCCCCCAGAGCCCCGAGCACGCTCCCACCTGCCATCTGCTGCTGCCTGCCTGCCTGCTGCCCAAGTGCCCTGCTATTTGGTGCCTGCACGTCAGCCATCTGCAGGGGTCCTGTTGCTGTGTCCACCCCTGCTGGAACAGAAGATTCCTGACTGGTATACCATCGCTCCACAGCCCAGCCCCAGGACCCAGTTGCCCACCCATACCTGCCTCGGGGGTCGCCATGTCGGGGAAAACCCCATCAGAGACCACTGGCGACCCCCAGCCAGAGAGGCAGAGGGCTACCAGCTTCAGCGATAAGGAAGTTGGTATCCTGGTGGAGCAAGTTCTGGGGCATTATGATGCCCTCTTCACAACATTGCGCGCCGACAAGGAAGGACGGGAGAGGATCTGGGAGGACGTAGTGGTTGCCATCAACGTTGAGGGGGTGGCAACCCGCGACATCAAACACGTCCGGAAGCGCTGGGAGGACTTCAGGTCCAGGACCCTCAGCAAGGCCCGGTGCCTCTTGAAGGCAGAGGATGCAGAGGGGTGCCGGTTCAGCCTGATCAACATCCAGACGAAGGTCCTAGAACGCATAAGCCCAGCGCTCCACGTCCAGATCGCGGCGCCTCTTGAAGGCAGAGGATGCAGAGGGGTGCCGGGTCAGCCTGGTCAACATCCAGACGAGGGTCCTGGAACGCATAAGCCCAGCGCTCCACGTCCAGATCCTTCAGAGGCAGACACGTCTGGAGTTGAGCGGTAAGTGGCCATCCATTGCTGTGTGAAACAGGGCATGTTGCAATGTGCTGGTAGTCATCTACTTGCCTGTATGTGTGACATCGGCCATATATGGATGTTTGTGTGCAGGGACATCATGGTGCTGCATGTGAGACCAGTCATGAGTGAACCACAGGGATGGTGCATGTGTTACAATGCAACATCGGGAGCAGCATGCGGAATGCACACATGAATGCATGCCCGTCTCTGTTCTTGGACATGGATGGAGTGTGAGAGATTGGTGCTGCTGTCATGGACATGTATGGTGTACATGTCTGTGTGTCTGAGTAGTGTGTGTGTGACTTTGAAACGCCATGGATGCATGACACAGGACCGTGACAATGTCTTCATTCACTGATGCAGTCTAGTCATCCTTGTATCCACTGTGTCTGTGGTGTATGAGGCCAGATGCATGAGCCTCCGGTGATGTGTGTGCATGGGATCAGCGTGACCCATGATGCATGTGAGTTTAAAGACAACATTGTATGTTAATAGAGACCTTTGGACATGGATGCAAATGTTGATTGCATGTGCCGTTTCTGTTTCTGCATGTGTGTTGCCTGCATTGACCCATGTGTTGTGGAGGGACATGATGGAAGTGACGTTTCACAGTGCCACTCATGTGCTATTGCTTCCTGTCTAGGGAACTATTGTACAGTACCCTGATGCTTGTGTTCTATGTCTCCCTCTACACAGCGTTGAGTGAAGAAGAGGGCGGAGACGGCACTGTGGAGCAAAGCGGCGGGGATGCCTCCACCGGCCGGTGACGCAAGGCCCAGCCACCCTCCAGGAATTACCATCATCCGGGAGCGAAGGGACTGGTGCTGTGTCTGCTACTACGGCTGCAGCAGAAGGGGTGGGTGAGCCCCCACAGGGGCTTGCGATAGCGGAAGATGGTGCGGAGCCATCCAGGTTGGTGGTGTACACAGAGGAGGAGGAGGCCGCTACTGATCCGCACATGGGGCCTGGTGGGGGTGGTACCACTGGTGCAAGTGGTGCAGTCCAGGGCCAGATGCAGGAGGCAGCATAGGTCACCGCGGAGGGGCCTGTGCATGTCACTGTCCCTGACCCTGTGACTGCACCACCATGCACCAGCAGGGATGCCCCGTCCCAGGCCTGTCTGCAGGTAGGGGGGAGGCCCACATCATCTGGCACTCCACTACCTGCGGACGAGGAGACCCGTGACCGTGTGGAGTCCGACCTGATTGGTGTCATGTTGCGCACGCGTGACATTCGTGATGACGTGCGTGCTTCCTGGGGTGAGCATGCACGCCATCACAATGAGCTGCGTGACAACGTGGCCCAGTTGGGAGGGGCCCTGGTCGGAGGGTTCCTACATGTGTCGACCACTCTGGCGGCCCTCTCCTCCTCTATGCAGACTATGCGCCAGTCGTTCTCCCTGCCGTCTTCCGGCCCAGATTCCACCAGGGCCCCCTGTGGATCTGGCCCGACCAACGCAGCCAGCTTGGTGGAGATCACATCCCTGCCACAGTCAGGAGGCAGAGGTCCAGCAGGGGTGGACACCCCACCAACTGGAGACCAGCAGATGGAGGATGTGCCGGCATCATCGGGCAGGGCACATGGACGGCAGCAGCAGGCTCAAGGTGGGAGCCATGATGGCTCGGGGCCATCAACATCAGAGGTGCAGGCACCGGCCAGAGGGCATGAGGACTCTGGAATGGGAGTGTTTTCTGTGTGGCAGCGGTTGGGCCAGCGGATAGATGCGGAGCGGCGGCGGGCAGAAGAGGAACGGCTCACTATGGTCAGGGCGGAGTTCTCCATGCGCAGGGCGTTGAGGCGGGCTGAGTGCCTGGAGGCAACTCGCAGAGAGTTGGAACAGGCCATGACTGCATCCCTGCGAGACCTCGGGGACAGGGGAGAGGCCCTCCTCCGGGACATCGACATGGAGTTCGATGATGCCCTGGTCTGGGACATCACACAGTGAACCGTAGGACTTGCCCGCCGCCATTGTATATAGTTAATTAGTATTAGGTTTCCTTTTTGTTTTTATTTCTTTTGGGGCGCTTGGACAATGCCCCACCTTTTTGTATATAGTTGTTCATTAGGTAGGGTTTTTTGTAGGTTTCCTTTCAATGGTTGGGCTCATGGACCCTGGATTTGTACTTTGTATATATTTCAACACTGGATTTCACTTCTTTTTATTTTTTTTGTTCCATGGATCAATGGTTTTGTCTTATTTTTTCACTTTGGATTTGTTTTGACGGACAGCCACTTTGGACCCATGTGCTTTTTGATTGATTTGGATTCTGCTTTCACACATTTTTATTTTATAATTTGGACATGCAGCTTTTTTTTATTATTTCCATTATTGTGTGTTTCATTTAATTCCCTTGCTTTTGTGTTTAATACATTTTTATTTCATACTTCAATGTGTGGTATTCTCTCTTTGGTTTCATGCATGTCACGATGTGTGTTTTCTCAATCACTTGCACCCATTGTGTGTGTGTGACGGAAATGCGTTTATGTGCATGCTTGCCATTTGGAATGTATCATGTGATGGGGATTTCAATGTGGGGTGGATGTAATACTTGGTTGTGTGTTTGGACTGGGGTGGTGTGGGGTGTGATTTGGGTGGCCATAAGGCCCATGATTGTGGATCGTGATGACGTGTTGGGGGGATATGAGTCAGGGCCTGCTGGCAGGTGCCTGTCGCTGCTGGGTGGGTAGGTGTGCAGGGGGACATGAGTCGGGGCCTGCTGGCAGGTGCCTGTCACTGCTGGGTGGGTGGGGGTGCAGGGACATGAGTCGGGGCCTGCTAGCAGGTGCCTGTCACTGCTGGGTGGGTAGGTGTGCAGGGGGACATGAGTCGGGGCCTGCTGGCAGGTGCCTGTCACTGCTGGGTGGGTGGGGGTGCAGGGACATGAGTCGGGGCCTGCTAGCAGGTGCCTGTCACTGCTGGGTGGGTAGGGGTGCAGGGAGACATGAGTCGGGGCCTGCTGGCAGGTGCCTGTCACTGCTGGGTGGGTGAGTGGGTGGGGGGACATGAGTCGGGGCCTGCTGGCAGGTGCCTGTCACTGCTCGGTGGGTGGGGGTGCCAGGGACATATGTCGGGGCCTGCTGGCAGATGCCTGTCACTGCTGGGTGGGTGGGGTATAGGGGGACATGAGTCGGGGCCTGCTGGCAGGTGCCTGTCACTGCTGGGTGGGTGGGGGTGCAGGGGGACATGAGTCGGGGCCTGCTGGCAGGTGCCTGTCACTGCTGGGTGGGTGGGGCTGCAGGGGGACATGAGTCGGGGCCTGCTGGCAGGTGCCTGTCACTGCTGGGTGGGTGAGTGGGTGGGGGGACATGAGTCGGGGCCTGCTGGCAGGTGCCTGTCACTGCTGGGTGGGTGGGGGTGCAGGGATTTGAGTCGGGGCCTGCTGGCAGGTACCTGTCACTGCTGGGTAGGTGGGGGTGCAGGGGGACATGAGTCGGGGCCTGCTGGCAGGTGCCTGTCACTGCTGGGTGGGTGGGGGTGCAGGGGGACATGTGTCGGTGCTCACTTGTGCATGGTGACATGTGGGCTGGCTGGGGGGCATGGCCAGGGTAGATGGGCTGCCTGCGGGGCATGGCCAGGGGTACAGGGTAGTCCTCTGTTTTGTGGGCTGCCTGCAGGGCCTGGGGATGTGGGAGAGGGCACACCTGGGAGGACACACACTGCCAATTCGCGTTGGGGCACCCCAGGAATACACGTACCCCGCTCGCCCAGCGAAATCGTATGTGGAACTCCCCGCACACCCCTCAGTATACACGTACCCCGCTCGCACAAGACCTATTGCGTGTGAGACTCCCCGCGCACCTCTCAGAATGCACGTAACCTGCTCGCACAAGGCCTATCGCGTGTGCATCACCCCGCGCACCTCCGAAATACACGTACCCCGCTCACCTATCGCGTGTAAAACTTCCTGCGCACCCCCAGTATACACATACCCCGCTCGCACAAGGCCTATCGCGTGTAAAACTTCCAGCGCACCACCATTATACACGTACCCCGCTCGCCCAAGGCCTATCGCGTGTAAAACTTCCCGCGCACACCCAGTATACATGTACCCCCCATGCACAAGGCCTATCGCGTGTGAAACTCCCTGCGCACCCCTCAGAATACACGTACCCCGCTCGCACAAGGCCTATCACATGTAAAACTTCCCACGCACCCCCAAGATACACGTACCCCGCTCGCACAAGGCCTATTGCGTGTGATTCTTCCCGCACACCCCCAGTATACACGTACCCCACTCGCCCAAGGCCTATCGCATGTAAAACTTCCCACACACCCCCAGAATACACATACCGCGCTCGCACAAGGCCTATCGCATGTGCAAAACCCTGCACACCCCCGAGATACACGTACCACGCTCGCAGAAGGCCTATCGCATATAAAACTTCCTGCGCACCCCTAGTATACACTTACCCCGCTCGCACAAGGCCTATCGCGTGTAAATCTTCCCACACACCCCCAAGATACACGTACCCCGCTCGCACAAGGCCTATCTCGTGTGATTCTTCCTGCGCACCCCCCAAATACACGCAGGCACCCCATCCACCCTGGGCATGCCCCACAGGCAGCCCACACCACAGGGGGGGTGCTTTTTCTACGCTATTTACCTGGCACGAGCGGGGTACGCGGGGAGTTTTACATGTGTTTTTGCTGCCGCAGGAGGAGTACGTGTATTCTGGGGCATGAGCGGGACGTTTTACATGCGTTTTCGTGGTTGGGGGGCTGTCTGCTGGTCCACTGGCCTTTGCGCCATGTACTGGATTTGTGCGCTGTTCATGGCGCACGGGGCGGGGTTGGGGGCGTAACTGGCCCTGCTGCAGTATCGCTGCGCCACGATGGTTATGGATGTTGAAATCCCTGAATACGCTGTGTGCTGAAATGGGTTTTGGCGCACGCGACTGGCACAGACTGCCGCACGCGCACACTGTGCGCCAGCCGCGTGTGCCACTTGTGCGCCGAATTCTATGAATTACCCCCTTAGGCGGGAGACTCCTGACTTTTAAGTAAAAAATGTATCTATTTTTCACGTTCTCCCGCCTGTAATCATTCTAGCCCCAATGTATTCCTATGGGGAAATTTACATCTCCCAATTTCCCTGACAAAATCTCCCTACCAGGTGCGTTGTAATGTTGGCATGTATGTGATTGTGCAATGGAAAGGGTAGGGTAAACCAGATGCTCCTCCCCACACCGTCCGAAGTTCCTGATATAATTAGTGGGTGCTGGTACCCGAACCTTGGAGGTCACTTCCTATCTAGTCACAGAGCCAGGGAGTGCACTTCGTTGCTTCAGAGGGTAGGAAGCATAGCTCTGGGGAAACGAGTTTGTCTTGGAAGCAGGACAACGCAGTGCTACACAGGTTTGAATCCCAATCCTGCGCTTAGAAACCACTTGCTGGTATTAAGCGCGTTATAAAAGAACAATTATAATTATGGTCAGTGTGACCCATAAAATGGGAGCTGAAACATGTAGAGTGTCAACCTGCTGGCAGCCAGCACATCAGAAAATGCTTCTTTTTCAATGTACAGCAAGTCAGTGAATTGCCATTTTGCACTAGTCGATCGTGCAAGTAGTATGGCAAATCTTCCCAGATTGGTGTAAAATTGCCCACCACTGGTGAAATATATGCTGAAACTGGTTCACAGTTGCCCCGGCGCTGCATCACGTCATAGGTATGTTTTATTCCGACATTTAAACACAATGAATACAAACATCGCTGTCCCAGTGTGGCGGGATTTGTATCCGTTCGCCGTCCGTGGCGTGCAGACATGCGGTTGCTCCTTGTTTTCGTAATTCTCCCCGGATGTGTCCTTGCAATTGCCTGCTGCCTCCTAGCTGGTGTTCCCAATTGTTTCAAATCGCTTATGCGGCGCTATGAAAAATTGCACAGAGCAGGCGGCGAGGCATGGGAGAAAGCGAACACTCGCCGCCCGTCCATTACTCATGACGCAATCTTTGGCCTCATTTCTTCACTGCACCGATCGACGGCGAGGTGAATCGGTTAAAGGGGGACGGATGGCCCTGTGCAGGTGACGCACCAAGAGCCCTGTCAAACGGAACCGGAAAACCCGTATACATCCTGGATGAATCAAACTGCTCTAGGTCTAACGATTATTAACAGGTAAACAAATGCCAAAGTAAAATACATTCAACCCTCAAGTGTTTTACATCCATAATTTCGCGCGCACCGACGTTTTGTTGCAACGAACATGTAGTTAACGCACTTTTTCCTTTGATTCTCACTCTTGATTTACCTCCCCAGCAAGTGACCCCAATTAAAAATGCAGGCAATGGCCTATTACCACGAAGAAGTAATTTCCAGAGGTTCTACGCAACAGTGGGCACCGCGCGCGCGGCTGCTGGGGGAGACTATTAGCTATGTCTCAGGAGGGGCAGGTTATTCAACATCTCATGTAAGAGTCGATTGCTTGCTTCTAACTCACGCTTTAGATTAAACCATTTTCCCTGCAACGGTGAAGGTGTAATAATTGTGTTCACCCATGTACACTTCCCTTAGTGGACCAAAGAGGCATGCCATCGCAGCCCAGAGGAAGAGTGGGGACAGGCCTAGGCGCCAGGTATCATCCTGACTTCCGTTTGCCTTCTTTAGAATTTATTTATTTAATTTTATTTTTTGCATTTTTAAAGCTCACACAGCCCACGGGCATTGAGGCGCGGTTACAGGAATTGTTTTTTTTTTTGGTTGTGTAATTGTTTTTGTCTTAGTTGAAAATGTATAACACGCTTAAATATCCAAAGGATTCTAAGTGTGGACACGGGGTTCGAACCGTGTTGTTTCATGCCGTCTTGCTTCCAAGGCGAACAAATTGTTGCTGTAGCATTTCAGATCCTTTTTTAGTTTTGCCTAATAAAATGAAACTGTTGCATTGCAGTCCAGCAAGGGAGAAATGGGATATGCGCAGGGATACAAAGCTTGTGGGTGTTTAGTTATTTACCCACCCACTGACTGCTTATAAAATTGTCTTAACCAGTTCTGCCTTCAGCCACTCAATTCATAAGCACAATGCATGTCCTTCACTGAAGTCCTGTTAAAAACAAGCGTTTGGCAAAGACAACAGTTTTGGCTTGTGTATATGTACAAGGTAATTGCCAGGCGCTGCTACTATATGTTCGGGCACTGGCACCATTCTGCTCCTGCTACCATGGATGGCCAGCTCATACCACTAAGGCAGTGCCTGGCAAATGCCTTTCCCATGCCTACATACAAGCCAAAACGGTTGGCATTGGCAGTGTTTGTTTAGTTTTTTCTTGATCATTTGTTCTGATGTTTAGGTTTCCTCAACAACCATATCATGGTTTTTCGTTGAACCTCTGGCACGTCAATTCATGGTCTAATGTACTCCCTTCCTTACACTTTCTGTACATCTTACATCTGTAGCCAATTAGAACCCATAGGGTGGTCCTGAGAGCCCCACATCAGGCTTTAAGGATAACCATCGACTAAGCAAATAATGCGTATTTAAACTACGTTTGAACGAAGTGAAAAAAAGTCCTCGAGATGCAATGTTTGTCATTTGCACTACAAAGGGCAAAAAGGAGCAAAAACAGGTAAAACTACATTTGCTCCTTCTTTTGCACGTTATGGTGCACATTGTGTAAATGCTGGTAGGCAGCATTTGCACCGAATTCCTATGGAATCCGCCTGTTTCTAGCAGATGCAATCCAATCCAATCCAATGCATTTCCGCCAGCATGAGTATCAGACGCTAGCGGCAATGCAGGCAGATTTGTATGTCAGAGAGGATGAGGGTGGCAGAAGTGGTAATTACACTCCGTGCCCTTGCTCCGCCACACACATCAATGAACATTTTTCAAAATGTAAAAAGAATGTGTAAAAGATTTATGCATGCTTTTTGCACAAGCTTTTTACGCTACAACAGAAGGAAAATAGCATCAACTGTATTTAAAAATAATTTAAGTAGATATCCTGAGAATATGGATCGTTTTTGGACAGCTTTCGCATAACTGAGGTTTTTATGTAGCTTTGTTCCGAAGAAAAGGTATGTGCACCGGTGAGCACACACTTGGCCACAACATGCTTCCGGTCTCCATTTGTTGATGATTCTAGTTATCCTCCATGCACAGCCCTCTACGAAAATGCATCTCTTAGTTGCCGCTGTTTGAGCGCACCTGGAATGTCCTCCTTTCATCCTGAGTGATAAACCCGCGCCATAGAAGCTACAATCTTGCATCTGATGAAAGGTAATGGAACGGTGGGATACGTTCCGTAATTTTCCATTGGAGTACATCACTTTATTGTCTGCAATGCTCAAACTGTACACACATGTTTGTTCGTCTGCCCTCTTTAGTGACCTTTATGTTGTTCAGTTATTGGTGAGGCATTTGTGAAACTGACATCAATTTCCACAGCCCTGCCCATCAGTGCTTCACTGCATTTCTTTACAGGTGGGCATTCCCCATGGGGGGACCCATACACTTCTAATGACTACCTACTGATGAACCTCTTTACGACCTGCCCATCAGCCCCTCTTTGGAGGCAGTAGTTGCAGCTCTTAACCAAAAGAGTGTGGTGACCCCCCACCCCCTTTTCCCTCGTGGCCTAAACACTTGTGTTTAGGCGCGTTACAAGTGCCATATCATATCATGTCATATCCTGCTAAGTGTGACTGCAAAAATGCTGCTAAATCAGAACACGGTCAAGTGGCCCCCACTTGTATCTACTAGCAAATAACCCTCAACACTGTATGTGAACGATTCATGTGGAAACATTGCACCTGTTTAACATAGACCACGGCACATGTGTTGTTTTTTTTTTCTCCTAATATCCAGCACTTTCCCCACATGCTCTAGTGCCGGAATTTGTTTATATTACAATGCTGGTGCTAGACTATGATGAGAAGACTGTATAGTAAGACAACAACAAGGGGGCGTGGCCAGCACGCATGCCGTAAGGACAGACCTCCACGGAGCTCCGTCCGCGATCCTGACAAAATCGCATAACTTTCGCTGAATCCAGGTCTACGAGACGAACGGAGGCCAGAATATTGTGGGGGAACCGATTGCCAGCACTCGGCAACAACTCTGGGTGAAATCCGAGCCCGAACGGCGGAGAACGGGAAGCCCGAACTCGAGCCCCCAGGGATTCCAAGATGGCGGCGCCCACCGCGGAGTAGGAAGGCCAGCTTCGGCCCCCTGGATCATACCACGAACCGTCGCGGCTGAGGGCGGCTGCTGTGGAGGAGCCTGTCGCCGATGGGCATCTGAGAGAGGGGGCCGGCGCCGGTGACTACTGCGGAGGTAGGAGAAACCGCGGCGCGGGCACAGCCAGGAGAAGGTCGCGTCTGCCGCGGACGCCAAAGCAGGGAACGCGGAGCAGTCCCGGCGGTGCAAGGGTGAGACCGGCCACGGGGAACAGAACGAAAGGCGGCGGGCCCCTCACCAACGCTCGAAGCGGGATCGGGTCCCCTCCACAGCGCTCCCTGATGGGACCACCCGCAATTAACTCATGCGGTTTCAGCAGACCGAGTGAGCGAGGCTCGGCCGGCCCTGGGGCCCAACACTGACTCCTGCGAGGAGGGCTGGTCTGAATCCGCGGGGCCCCGCGGAACGAAGGCCCCAGCGGACGGAACCCACTCACAGCACTAAGGCCCGAGGGAGAGAAAGGAGACCAATACTCTGATTGGTGGTGGGAAGACACCTGCATGCCAGTACCCCCACTGGAGAAGGAATCAGAAAGTACTAGACGTAACCTGAGGCCCCGGGCCTATTTGCACCACAACGACCTCCAGAGCAAGGCCCTTCACACAATCTGAACCTAATTGCCGGGAAACACCAGTAGCCAGAAACAACTGAATACCCGGAGTTGGATTCCTGGGACCAAAGTTCCCTAGTAGCCCACACGAAAATTTTAATACAGGGGCCGTCGACGGAACTCTGCAGGGGGCAGCACTTACAGAACATCGATCAGGAGATGTCTCCCCCCAGGACCAAGCCGAAACTAGTCACGATGGACTCCTTCACGACGGTCAAACCCCACCGGCAGTCATCTCAACAAGACCGAGAAACCCCCGAAGACCTGCCCCAACAAGTGGAAGACCTTAAGCACACGCAAGTCCTCCAGGCAATAGCTGCCCTCCGCACATCACTCGAGGGACGGCTCGAAGAGGTGAAATCTGACATGCAACTTATGCGGCAGGACGCCCGCAACCTAACGGAAAGGGTCACGGTAACGGAGACTGCCCTGCAGGAAAATGCTGAGAACACCCGAGATTTGGAGTTGGCGGTTAGAGATTTGGAACAAAAGGTAACAAGGCTAGAAGCCCGCTCAGAGGACGCGGAAGGTCGAGCGCGACGTAATAACATTCGTATACTGGGGGTCCCTGAAGATCTGGAAGGCCCGGACCCGACGACCTTCATCGAAACGCTTCTACAGCAAGAAATTAGGGCGGCAAATCTCTCCCAGGGGTTCTCCGTCGAGAGGGCCCACAGGTCTCTCCAGAGACGTCCCCCACCTGGATCGCATCCAAGGCCAATCATAGCAAAGATCTTAAATTTCAGAGACCGCGAAATCATACTGCGGTTCTCCAGAGAAGGCGGGGAGATAAAAAGAAATGGCTCCACAATAGTCATATACCCAGACTACACCCCTGCAGTACAGCGAGCCAGAAACTCTTACATTCCGATAAAAGCCCGGCTGAGAAAGCTCAACTTGAAATATATGCTCTTATACCCGTCACGGCTCAAGATTCTATATAAGGGGAAAGCAACGTTCCTGGAGACCCCAGCCGCAGCTAATATGTGGCTTGAGCACAACAACCTGGCAGATGGCAAGGAGGATCCACCGAACTCGGATCGGGGATGACCACCCACCCCCGGGTGCATCTGGGCAGAAGGCGATCCCTGCAGCAAATAAAAGGGAAGCCACACGAATCGTAGACGACTGAACCATCATGAAAGTCCTACTTATAACCTCGCTACATCGGACGCGAGACCCGAGGAGCACACAAGCGGCGGACAAACAACCCACCCCACCAACAAAGGTGTAAGCTGTTTGCTCACACACAACCTGATCCGGAAGGCCAGGAGTGGCCTGGAAGGCTCAGGAGCCCCTGAGCGCTGCAAGTTTAAAGCAGCTGCTAGGGACAGTTTAGAAAGTTTTGTTTAGTTTTCCTCCCATTTACCACAATGGGATTCACACAAGTTCATGAATCTCCATCCAGCGAAAGACCCGGGGCCGGAACGGAAAGGCAGGCGGGGAGAAGTCCAGGACGAGATAGCAGGACACACGAGGACAACAGGGGTCGGACAACTGTGAGTGCGACTCAATTACCCTGTAATGGCGGCTAAAATGAATATAAAGATACTGACCTGGAATGTGAGAGGCTTGGGATCATACCTACGCCGAAATAGAGTCAAGTCCTATTTGAACAGAAAGAAAGTACAGATAGCGTTACTCCAGGAGACACATTGCACGGCTGAATCCTTAGCGAGGCTAAATGAACACTGGGGAGGCCAGGGGGTCAGATCTTCGTACTCTAAGTATGCAAGAGGGGTATATACTTGGATTCACCCACAACTCCCTTTCCGGGTAACCAAAACTGAGTCTGACCCAGAGGGAAGATTCGTAATAATATGGGGCAGGCTAGAACAATCAGATATTTGCATAGTGAACTCTTATCTCCCCAACACTAACATCCCATCACACCTAAACTCCATGTACACTAAGATTGCGCTAAATAGGCATGAAATCCTTTTCTGGGGGGGTGATTTCAACTGTGTCCATGATCCGATACTTGACAGGTCCTTTCCGCACCCAAAGGGGCCCTCAGCAGCTACTACAGCCCTCTCCCTACTAGTCAGCAGGTTACACTTGGCAGACACCTGGAGGGAGTGTCACCCTGACGCTCGGGGGTATTCATATTTCTCCTCTCCACACGGTCTCCACACCAGACTAGACTATGTTTTCATAAGCAATGAACACCTTTCACAGATAGATGAAGCTCTATATCTGGGCAGAACCATCTCTGACCACTCGCCTCTTCTGGTGGGCTGGAATCACACTGGCCCCAGACCTCCTATCCCAATGTGGAGAATGCCGATAGATGCCCTGGGCGACCCGACATTTAGGGAGAACCTACACGAATTCATAGAAGACTTCATAGAAAGAAACACAGGAAGCGTAGACCGCTTAAGCACAATGTGGGACGCCCTAAAGGTAGTGACGAGAGGAGAAATAATAGCAAAGGCAGGGGGCATTAGGAGACAACTTAGGGGCGATCTGGCCCACTGGGAGCAGGAAATAGAACAATTGGAAGCAGCCCCGGTCGACACAGAACAAAGGGAGGACAACCTCAGAGCACTTAGAACTAACTCTACCTTGGCATGGAATAGGCTCGCCAAATTTGATTATGCCACCAAAACTAATAGAATACACACGGAGGCTGACAAACCAGGCAGAATGCTCGCCTGGCTCTGCAAGAAAGAACATCCCAGGCGCACAATCACTGGAGTACAGACCGAAGAGGGGGGGGCAGCACAGACACAACAAGCTATTAACGAAACGTTTAAGGGCTTCTATGAACACCTTTACTCTCATGATGACCAGGTCCCCCTAGAAAAAATCATGGACACCCTTGAAGAGATAGGACTCCCCAGGATGCCCCCAGAGCAATCAGAGGCCCTAGACGCAGATATCACAACTGAGGAAATCACGGAAGCTATTAGATCACTAGCCACTTGCAAGATGCCTGGGAGCGATGGCCTACCCACGGAGTTTTATAAGACGTATGACCCTACACTAACGCCCCTGTTACATGAGGTCTTTCGGGAAGCATATGAGACAGGAATATTACCCGATAGCATGAGAGAGACCCTCCTGATCCCGATTATTAAGCCCAATAAACCCCCTGATAGATGCGACTCTTACCGCCCGATAGCAATGCTTAACTATGACGCGAAAATCCTGACGACAGTGTTAGCTAATAGACTGGCCAGAATTATAGGGGAAGTAGTACATGAGGACCAATGCGGCTTCATACCAGCCCGAAACACAACCATGAATTTGCGCCGAGTGCAGCATGTCATCGCCCAAACTGTAGATTGCACAGAAGAGTTCGCACTGCTGTCCCTGGACGCCACCAAGGCGTTCGATTCGATCTTTTGGGAATGGCTACTGGCGGTTCTGGAGGGGTTTGGTTTTGGCCCTAGGTTCATTAGGTGGATCAAGATACTATACACGAAACCTAGAGCCAGAGTAAAAACGGGGAAGCATATTTCGGAGGTCTGGAACATATGCAGAGGAACCAGACAGGGTTGCCCCCTCTCTCCCATGCTCTACGTACTGGGCCTGGAACCCATTGCTATCTATTTTCGAAAGCAATTTTTTGATGCTGGGATCCGGCTGGGAGACATTGACCACATTATTTCTCTTTACGCGGACGACGTCCTATTATTTGTCAGGGACCCATACTATAATGTGCCCACGATGCTGGAGGTCCTAGATAATTTTGCGAAGGTCTCTGGAATAAAATTCAGCAGAACCAAATCCTGCCTATTCCCCCTGGCGAATCTTAAGGGAATGGAAGCATCGGAGCTTCCTTCGGTGGGAATAAGATGGGAAAACACCTCGTTCAAATACTTAGGCATACACATAATGCACTCCCCGGAACAAATGCATGAGCGCAACACTAAAGCGTCTCTCCTGGCCTTGAGGAAATCTATGGCCTTTTGGGCGAAACTCCCCCTATCCATGATGGGCAGGGCCTCCATAACTAAAATGATTGTCCTTCCCAGACTCTTGTATGGATTTCAGAACGTACACTTCTACATCAAAGCGCCCTTCTTTCGCCTACTGGAAAGTATGCTGAGAGACTTCCTGTGGGGGAAGGGAAGACGAAAGATTGCGCTTGCCACGTTGTCACTACCGTACACTCAGGGGGGAATCCAACTCCCAAACTTTGAAAAGTACTTCCTAGCAGCGCAGCTTGGATTTGTCACCAAATGGCTAGCAGACGATGCCACATCGGAGACGCCACTCCTGCAGCCACTGGTCTCCCCGTTATATATGAAGGAACTTCCCAGGGCCCCCACCCATTTGATAAGAAACGCCCCCCTATTGGTCTCCCTTGGACGCAAAATCTGGCATAGGGCTGAATCCCTTGCACACGCCAAACACCAATACTCCCCGAACATACCGCTTGTCTCAGATCTATGCAAAACCCATCCAGATCTGCAACACCTTAGGCACTGGGAACAGAAGGGGATTTACTCATGGGGGGACTTATACACGGAGGGGGAGTTCATGGAATTTGAAACACTTCAAGAACAAAATGATGTCCACGTTGGCCAGTTTCTATGGTACCAAAAATTAAGATCCACGGCACGTGCCAGATGGCCGACATGGCCGGAGGAACCAGACACGAACCCCCTGATTACGCTACTATATGAACTAGGTGAGGGAGGGAGACCAGTGTCTCAGATCTACAGCCACCTAAATGACACCCCCAACCCACGCAGTGCCGGGCTAAAATCCAAATGGGAAGCAGACATAGGCCGAGAGTTAACGGACGGGGAATGGGAAAGGGCCCTCATATTTCCTAAAACAGTATCCAGAAATCACAGATTTAGACAAATACAATTGAACCTGCTGCATCGAACATACCTAACCCCATCCAGGCTGGCCAAACTTTATAACACTCAGAGCCCTGAATGCACCTGGTGCGAAATGGACAACGCGGACCTGCTCCACATGTTCTGGCGGTGTGCCAGGACACAATCACTGTGGTCTTTTATACAGCAGACAAGCGAAACTCTGGGGCTGACCAGATATGAATGGACTCCTGCGGAGTGCCTACTTGGCACATACCCCAGACCAGCAAAGCTGAAACACCTCACTAGATTAATGGACATTATGTGCATTCTGGCTAAGAGGACAATTGCAATGTCCTGGAAGAAACCATCGGGACCACAACAGAAAATCTGGCACAGGGAACTGAAAAGATGGGTGCAAGCCGAAACGAAAGCCTGGGAAGAAAGTGTAGCCAGATCCACAGATGCCTCGAGTATGACCCTAGAGGCCTGGAAGGGACTCACAGATTCCTTGTTTTACCCCTCGGACGATAAGCCCCCATGAACCAGCACAAACCTGCAGTAGGAAGTCCCACGGACAGGAGTGGAATTCTAGTAGAAGCCCAACCATAAGTTTATGCGAGCCCTGCTAAAGGAAGTCCCCTCACCCCCTGAAAGTCCTGATCCCCCCCAGTGCCCCACTCGGCACCCGCTCCTCAAGAAGCAGTCATTTGGAGATAGTTAATGTTTCTATGTTAAGTTGTAAATGTTAATAATTTGAGATGCAATCTGATTTATTGTTTGGTGGCAGTTCTGGCAATTCTCTTGTGCTTATAACAAATAACAAATGCCAATAAACAGATTTGAAAATAAATAGTAAGACAACAACAAAACATCTAATTTAAAATGGGATGATGATAAGCGCAAACAGTGTTTTCCCGTAGGTCCATACCAGAGTGTCAGGTATTACCATACAAATGTGGTGGGGCAACTCTCTGCTTCAGATAATCTGCTCGGTTTAAGCGTCCTCCCTATGGCGCTGGCATCCATTTCATGCTTCCGGAAGTTAGATCCTTGCTAAGTGTGGCCTCCCTAGTCATTATGCTGTTCCTGATGCATTCTTTATGCTCTTTGCCACAAGCTCGCTAATGCTACTAGAGGTGGCACGTGAACAGTGCCACCTCTAGTAGCTTACCCAGCGAGTGCTCTTTCAAAGCAAATGCCATTGGAGGACATTTGCCTTAATTCTGTCCTTTTAACCTGGCCCCTCCTTTTACAGCTTTATGCACTGGGAAGCTCCCGGTGGGATGCCACCCTCGCTGTGGTTCGGTGCAACATGCCATTGCGACTAAATGGCCTGTCGCCCAATTCTCAGATTTCCCTTTTACTCTCTCCCAGGTCCAAAACTCAGAAATCTACCCCTCGAAAGATCTGCCACCCCTTCCCATCTGCTCTGCCACCCGTCTGAACAGACTGTAGTTCAGCTGGTATCTGGACCTCACGCCATTGTGAGCGATCACTCTCCTAGTTCTCGCTTTGTGCAGTTCATGATACTAGCTACCACCACTCTGTCAAGAAGTGTCTCCCTTCCTTCTGGGTCCCTGGGCTTGTGTTCTGAAATGTCTCCCACTGAAAACTTGAACGAGTGTTGACAGTTCCTTGCATATTCCTAGCTACAAATTCAGTATTTTTCTATAAAGACACCTGTATCAATTTCCCAAGAAGACCCATCGCTACAGGACACAATGCAGATTGTAAATTAATTCCTCGCACCACTGCCATGTTATCGGACCAGAAATAGGCAATTGTATTATTCAAGTTCTACGGCAAAATCTTGGGACCCAATGGAATTGGAAACAGTTCCAGGACAATAATGATTTTGTCCTGCCTTCCTTTAGTCAACGTCTGGGCCCTCACTCAGCACACACTTCTTTCCCCAAGATAATGGTGGCACTTTCTTGGCCAGACACATCAGTGTATAATTGTAGCTCATGGG
Organism: Ambystoma mexicanum; assembly: GCF_040938575.1. Lineage (NCBI taxonomy): Eukaryota > Metazoa > Chordata > Amphibia > Caudata > Ambystomatidae > Ambystoma > Ambystoma mexicanum. The sequence goes on along the minus strand of NC_090930.1, from coordinate 1,100,662,943 downwards.
TGGATGTCCGTAGTGCTTTTCAGCCGGGTCTGTGGCTCAGTATTTATTTATTTATTAGCATTTATAAAGGGCGCAGCAGCCCTTAGGCATCGTGGCGCTGTTACAGGGATACTTGCTGGTTACAGAGTGGACTAATGCATCCACTACAGAGGCCTGTTTTGACCTCATAGTCCCCGGTTCAAATCCCGGCAGATCCACTCATCCCTTCATCCTTCTGAGGTCGATAAAATGAGTACCATTAAGTTGGGTAACAATAAACATCTGTTATTAGCGCCAAGATTCGCCAAGATTCCCCTGCGCTTTACAAATACACCTGTTCTGTTATGTTAGAACTTAACGACCGATCAATTCTTTCTGAAAAGACCTCCACATGTATAGTTCTTTCTTGAGGGCAGCACAGAGTCGAATGTAGTGGTGCTTCTGAGTGACCACAGCTGTTGCTCTGCTCAACCTCCTGGCGAATACCTGTCCTGCTGGGATATTTCTGAGTGGAAAGGTGTGTTTTCCCAAAGACTGCTCTACTTCTGCCATAGTGGTCTTCACCTTTGCAAGATTGCTTTTAATGCCTGCTATGAGTCCCTTTACCATGTCCATTGGCAACCCGCATGCCTCCTTCAGCGTGTCAGTCCTTATGCCCAGTATGGACAGTACCTCACTCGAGCCTTGTCTCTTTTCTGGCGCTAAAAGCCCTTTCAGAAATTCCACCAACCTCTACCACAGTGTCTTGCCCCCAATAGAAAGTCATCTAATCTAATTCACCAATTGCCCTCCCACACTTTGTTCTACATCCCATGCTGCCCCTGGTAGAAAGGAAATGAATGTTTCAAACAGGGTACATGACACTGAGCATCCCAAAGGCATGTAACGATCTAAATATACCTGTCGCTGCTATTGGGAAGCCAGTGCATGGAAGCTGTTGCAGTGCACTGGAAGAAGGCAGAATGCAGACCCTCAGTCCACCTTGGCCAATAAGGCTCCTTTGGCCACACTGGCTACCAAGTCCACTGATCAGAACTCAGGGTCGAGCCAACCATTGACACTATCGTTGGGTAAAACAGGCCGTGAATCAAGCAGCATTTCCCATGCTCTTCTTTGGTGGAGGGCAAATGATACAGTCTTCCAAAGGGGCCCTTGGAACATTGGACTCAATGGGGCTGGGAGCGCTATTAGGACCGACGCTATTAGCCCTGAAAATTCCCTCTCCGCCGGTGCATTCACCTCCAGGTCAGAGCTGGAGGTGACTGCATCCTGGCAGGGCCCAACTCGTGATTGGGCCAGCCCTAAAATGCACCGGTAATAGCGTTACCGCCGCATTTAAGGGCTACCGCCCAACTCCTGATGAGGCCCTATGTCCCTTTCCCGTGTCCTGGGGGTTGTTGTTAAGCAATGCATTTATGTGTTGCTGATATACAGGTGAAGGGACATTCTGCCATGGCATACCTCCTCCCAATATTGTGTGTACCCCTAGCCCGTGCCCATCCTTGGCCTCACTGACATGCTGCCACTGGGTGGTTTGTCCCACATTTTGCACATTAGTGGGCATACCTCTATCCAGTGCGCCAGATAAGATTTGGAAGTGGGAGTATTATACTGCCTCTTTTTTAAAGTTGGGAGTAAAATGATTTTCAGGGAGTAGAAATGTACATCCCTTTCCCAATGGGAGTCTTTTACAAGCGAGTAAAAATATTCTTTTACTGGAAAACGGAAATGTTATTATAGTAATTATTTATTTGCACCTAGTTATTCACGCACATCACAAGATACATCTTTACTTCTTCCAATCATGCAATATTCATGGTGGTTCCTTCCTGTGGTACTACGCGCACTACTGGTCCAAACATATCCATGCAGCTGTGTTGGAGAGAAAGTAGGGGCACACACATCTACGTGTCTCTTTCTTATCTTTTGTTGGGAGTATTTTTATTTTTTGGGAGTATTTGGCTATTATTATGGAGTAAAAGTGGCTGATACACCCGTTATCTCTAGAGCTGCTTACATCTCTCTGCTCAGTGGCAGGCTCCTCTGGTAAATAAGCAACGTGTTCTTAAAGGGGTTCCTAATTGTTGGTATAGGTGCCCCTACCTACGCTAAAGGGTGCCCTCTACCTTTCACCCCACAATGTCTTTGACAAAAGACTGCCATTATTCTCGCCTGAAGGGCTGTACCCTGTTTGGCCATGCTGTTTTCTTCACCAGACCTCTGTCCATCAAGCACTTGCTGGCCCTCCCCTTTCCTTCTCTATATGGCACCCTTCCTTCCATAGATTATTGGTCCCATGTTATTTCAGGGCCCCTTCTACATTTATGACCCGAAATTACTGATCGCAATCCATCCAACCCGATGTCCCGTACCCACCGTTCTGCTCTTACATGGTGTCCCTATATTTTCACAGACATTTCTCCACCCCTACTGCCCATAACAATGACAAATCCCATGTTGTTTCTTCATCAGAGTTAAATCTTTCCTATCTTTTCTTCTCGTCTTCTTTACTCACCATGATGCCAGAAGTGCACACAAAGGAGGTTGGTGGTACCTGTAGGGCTGGTATCCGACTTCTGTCTCTCCCCCACCACCCTAGGATCATCGTCCTTGGCTTCCTCTTCCACAAACTTTGCAAAACCTTGCAATACAGTGAGTGATCTATGTGAGCAGGAACGGTCGGTGTTTCACCACTTTTCTTTTTTTCTATTTACCATTCCTCTACTTTTTACGACCATATTCACCCTTCTATACAGAGTATTTGTCCATTCATGTGCTTGTGAAAGTACAAAGTTGTAATCGGAGCCTTACCCACTAGTCACTTAGACTATTCAGATCTATGTGATCACTGCGCCGTCCATCATTTCGACAATTAAATTGCTGACGCCCATAATGGCGTGGTGATCACATGGATCACTGTGCCCTGCATCTCCCGCTATCGCCTCCCCCCTACCCACTTACCTTTTCGGCGGCACATCGTGAAGTGTGCCGTCGTCTCTCCCCCGATCCTGCGGCATCAGTTCTCACCCACTAACGTGGTTATGAACTGGCGTTACAGAGTCCTTTTTTCTATTTTTTTCTTCTTTTTTAAAAATGTTCCCCGCTCCCATCTAATGGAAGCGGGGGACACCCCCACAACCCCTGACCCCCATTACACTGAAAAAAGGGAGCGTGGGACACCCCTGCTCCCATTAGTCGGCGTAGTGGGGGACAGCATTTCATTACTGCGAAAATAGTCACAATTTTAGAGGCGAAATTTGGTACTGTTTCGACTATCCCAATGCCCCGGCCGCAACACCTTGTTACATGTTACACTATGCTTCCACATACCCTCTCCCCTGCCGTGACCACAGTTCCACTACTTTTTTCGGTACACTTCTACCACTGATTACAGTCAGCATATCTTTATCTTACCCATAGCATTGTTCACTGGCTGACCCCCGAATGGCCGGCTCCCTTACTGCCACCCGTGCCACAGTCGGACCTCTTCCATTACATGTTGTCGCTACCTTCCCTTCACCATCTTCCCCTTCAGGGTGGATACCCACCGTGAACACCTTCCCTTTGGGCTGTCTGGTGCCCTTTTTCTTTTTTCTATGGTGGTGGTCTGCATGGACATAGGGTTGCCCGCTGCTGGGACCCTAGCATCAGGGGTCTAGCTGGCATTAAAAGTATGAATGTGACATTTCATTTGCACTAGTGGGTCTCTGCTGCACATTTCACTGCAATTTGCTTGGAACTAGTGCAAAACGGCTCAGCCTCAGGGAGATTTGTATCTAACCTGGTTCCAATGATGCGAGGTGCGGCGCTGCTCTAGAACCCACATCAGGACTATTCTTGCAGGTTGTTTGAAGAAATAATTTGAAAGGGGTTGATTTTATGAACTTTACATTGCTTCAGCAATCTGCCTTGCTGCGCTTTGAGAAACAGATTATACAAACGTGCAGAATGACAGGTGAAGACAGAGAAAAGAGACTTGGTACCAGAAAGGGGGATATGACCTCTGCGCTTCCTTAGAAGTGTACTTATATGCATTACCCAATTGCCTACAATCATAGAAAGCGTGCACTTTGGTGCCCCTTGAGGCTCATCAGATGTGGCAATTTTCCTACATTTCATAGCACCTTAGACCCTAATTTGTTTGCAAGTTTGCTTTTGATGTCCCCCCTCTCTAACTTCCCTTGAAATTCAGTTTCTGTGCTGCCATCCAGCCTGAAGAACAGTAAAAGCTTAATTATTTAGCAGTGCGGATAACCAAATATGCTTTATAACTAACTGATTGTCGAGGCTTTGGGTGGCAGAGGTCCAGGAACCATAGCAAAAGGCCAGGAAAACTGCTCCCTGTCCGCCTTCTCTGTTAACTGGAATTCTGCTATCTAAAATCTCAGTTATCGGGCCTCAAAACTTTGCTGTCATTTCCTTAACTGGAAGTGTACTATTCCCAGTACCAGAAGATGCTGGTTGATAAAGCATTCCTGTCACTGGAACGCTGTATAACAGAGCCTATAATGTATCTCGGGAGGATAGCTCAGGGGCTACCTGCTTGCCTCGGAAGCAAGGCGACATGGAGCAACACAGGTTCGATACCTGGGTCCACGCTTAGAAACCTCTGTGTATTAGCTGTGTTATAAATAACCTATCATATCGTATTCTACTTGTTCACTCTAAAAGCTTTCATTATTTGTTCTTGGATTTCTAAAGCTTAAAGCTGCCCCACAGGCCCCCCCACCAATGAACATTCCACCTGTGTCCTCCAAAATGACGACACACTTTTCCCGAGTGAATCCTGGCTGCGCTCATGCTCCAAACCACAACACGGGATGTGCCCTCCAAATATGATACTGTCAGTGCCTGTCCCGTCCCCTGTTCTTGGGAAAATGTTTGTCAGGGGTGTGCCAGGGGCGCAAGTCTACTTCCCTCTTTGGTCTTTCGCAAAAAGTCATAAAGCATAGATGGAAGGGAAATTCTTAGAATGTTCGATAGAGGGTGTGGCAGATCATCAGCCAGTAATGAAGACTTTATCTGACAAGCTACACAGGCCAAAGGGTTAACTGCTCACTCTAAAAACAGAAACATGGCCCTGCTTCTCTGTTCCTGCCTTGTAGCCCCTTCTCTTGTTTTCATGTTTGCATACTAAATATCTGCCCCATCTCCATTAAATTATCTGCTACCTGGACGATGGCAACCCTCGTCTTGTAGATGTCCCGGCCTCCACAGTGGATTCCATAAAAGCAGCCCAGCACCCCACATAGCACATCTCTTCACAAGTCACAAGGACTGTGTTCACCTCACCCTAAAGTTGCTGCGCTAGCTGCCCCTTCAGCCGCACATTTTTTAAACCTGCCTGCTTCATATGCAAGGCAATGGCAACCAAGTCCTATTTATACCAAACCAGGAAAAACATCATCTCGACAGGCCAGCAGGTGACTAGAAGCAACCATGCCAAGCTGGAAAGCAAGAAGTGCAGGAACGAGACAACTAGAAAGCAGACATGTTCCTGCTGTGCACCAGAACTCTGGCATAATGTATCTCATTCAATCAGACCAATCCTATCTCTCCCACAATTTAGGAAGGTACTTAAGATCTCCCTCTTCAAACACTACCCCGCCACATGCTGACGGCCTTTGTACAGTACTAATTTACTTCAACACATCCACTGATGAGGCTGGTATATAAGTGAAGGGATTCTTCTAAAAGGGGAGGATCCTACAGAGTCATAAGTTATTCCATCCCTTTTGCATTTATACATAAGTACATAAAATTCACTATGGAACATCCCTGGCTGCAATATCCATATCAATGTGCCTGACATGGCCATGTTTCATTCCTCTCATACGTTTAGGAAATTATTCAGGAGTGTCAAAGTCAGTACAATAACTGCGGGCGACAGAGGGGTTCTTAAAATAAGATGTCTCTGTATGCCAGGCTACATTGTTTGTTAAATGAGCGAGAGGGCCGGTGGGCCTACCTTTTTTACTCTGGCTGTATCTAGACAGAGAAATGAATACTCTGCCAACCCCCCAAACCCTCACAGACACTAAATACCACCTGCTTATATCAGCTACGTCCTGTAAATAGAAATCAAATGTCAGGACACCTATCTGCATGGACGGAACCATCTGTGTTGTATAATATGGGCGGATGTTTCTTGTTCTAATCTCCTTGTAAATAGTCGCCCTTAAAGCCCCTGTTATGAACCCTCCCTCCCCCCCAGTGCTCATCGTCAGTGAAGGCTCTGTCGTGGATGTGAAAAGTACAATTTTAGAGTTTTTAATGTGCGTCACATCTGCAGTCAAAACGTTCCCCGCTTGCCTCTTAATTGTATCGTAGGGACTCCAAAACAGTAAAGGTGAAACTATTTTTTAGATTCTGGGGTCTCCCTAATGCCCCCAAGTAGTACACACTTCATGCATCTGCCGACATGAAGGATACAGTATATATTGCAGCAGGTTGTGAAAGCTGAAAGGGGGATGCCTTAAACAGAGAGAGAATAATCCTACTGTTTTGGTCAACTTTCTTTCCTGTATCCTTGGGGCACTCCTGCGTGCGCGTGCCCAAATGGCAAAAGACCACAGCACAGGGAAATGGGTCCTTTGTATGCCTGCAACACACGTTGCATTTGGCCTGTTGCACTATATGCCTGGCCTTTCTGTAATGTGAGTATATATAGAGTTGTTCCTATAGTGTAGACTTCTGCTGCCTACTCTCGTTATAAGGGCGGTCATTCTATACAAGTTATTGTAGTTTCTATTGCTGGCTAAAGATGATGCTATCATTTCTTCTTTTTTTCTCAAAGGTGTTTTGTGTATCTGCTCTAATCTTTGCGATTCTAGTGCAGTGTATGTGTTCTGTTGACATGGGGCATATTTTATTCCATTCCATTTAGTCATTGAGCCCAGTGATATGGAATCGAGTAAAAAAGAAGTCTTTATTTTTCCTCAAGGATTCTTTCTCTCTGCCATTTTGTGGTCTAAAGCCGCCCTCGATTTGAGGATAGTCCACTCTTGGTCTTTCTCTGTGTGGCCTTAGGAATGGAAATGCTGAACCAGGCAGGCTATTATCTAACTGCTTATTGAGGAACACTCACTGTGGATACTATAAGATAGACCTCAGCGCCCTTCTTTCCGTTGCGAACAGGTTTATGTTGCATGAAAAGTGTAAGTGAAAGGAGACTTGTGGTTCCTCTACTCCATTTGTAAACAAAAAATGCCCTTGAGGACGTTGAGAAAGTACACTTCACCCAATTATTGTGAAGATAAATGATGTTTTTAATATTTATGTGCCGTTGCCCTTTGTGATAACACATGTTTCAACGGATGCCCCCGCCTTTTTCAAATCAGGTCTCAATGAATATCCTTACAGCCTCTGTCAAGTCATGGGTTCAATCCCAACCTGTAAAGTCTAAGTTTTCTTCATGTTCGTGCGCTCAGGTCCGCGTCTCAGTATTTATCACGTGCCAACGTTTCGAAATGGCGTTCTTGTTTTTGTTTGACATCATAGAAAATGTTCTTGTGAACACAAGTTTGTCTTCTTGTGGAGCCTTTTCTGTTTTTTTCTGAGCAATTCTTCCCTATTGTTGTTCATGGTTGTTTTGCTGGATTTTTTTAGAATGTTTTGGGGGATAATCTCTTTCTTGTAATGTTTGCCTCAGATTCTCGGCCTCGTGCATGCATTGTGATGTCTCTGAGCTGGTGTGTTGTATGGGCAGAAACAACCTAAATGGTCATTTGTCCCCGAGTTCGCTAGGATGAAAAAATTGTAATGTAACAGATAATTCTCATCTGTGATCTCTACCTGACTTTGTATCCCCTTGACAGACAATCAGAACCTCGTCTATGTGTCTTTCCCACAGTACACATTGGCCCTTGTAGGGATAAATTGTGGTAGTCTCAAAATGATTGAAATATAAGTTTGTTATATTAGGAGCAAGGGTTAAAGGGTAACTGCAGGGGAATAAAAAGAAGGCTGGGCTTATACCTATATAGTCTAGTTTCTAATAAGCCAAGTTTTGAGTTTCTTTCTGAACAGCAAGAAATGGTGTTGAAGAAGCTGAAGCATGGGTGCATTCCAGGTACTAGCAACTTGATACTAGAAGGATCTTCTATTTTCACCCTTTTAATGTTGGTAATGATCAGGAGGAAATTATTTCTGGACCCGAGTTGTCTATTTGGTTGTTAGTGACATAGACCTCAGTGTTGGGATGGGACCCATGAACAGCTTCACGAGCAAAACGTTCAGCCTTCAATAGAATTCTCTTCTTCCCCAACAGCAAGCATAAGGACATCAGTCCTGAGGTGTGTGGTCAAAACATTTGCTTTTTAGTAGCATCATTGCTACCACATTTTGTTCCCTCTGATGTCGAGAGAGTTGTTTAGACGGGAGTCCCAGATAGAGTTGCTGAAACCGAGCCTCAAGGAGATAAAGACATGTATTACTGTTACTTTTTTAAGAGAATGATAAGAACCATAAAATATGCTTCAAACAAATAAGAAAGAAGAAGCAAACGCATGCCGCTGCATCGATTGGGGCATTTAGTGAACGGTCTGAATGAATGAGAGTATCCAGATCTTCACCCAGAGGCGAGAGAATAGGACAGTTACCAGGCAATCCCTGCCAGAATGTTGAGTCAGAGCGATTGGCGTCGTCACTGATAGCTATCACCTCGGTCTCAGTGGGATTCATTTTCAAGGAATTGATATCCACACGTAACTTGATTGCTGAGATCTTTGTGTTGCAGAGATCTCTATCAATGCTTTGAGGTGAGTGTGAGTGTTTCACCTTTTCCATTTGGCATGCACAAGACAGAGACAGTTCATGACCTTTAATCTGCAATCTTTTTCCCTTGTGTCTTTTTATTTCATTTTTCTATTTTTTTTTTATTTTCTTTCTAATTTAATTTCTTTTATGTGATAGATGCTGTGCCTCCCTTTTGGTGACAACTTTGTAATTCCCCATCCCTTTTTCTATCTATTTGGTTATTTGTTTGTAGTTTTATTACTGATTTGAGTTGGACCACATTGAAAATACACCAATGATAAGGCATACCTTTGGGTGTAAACCAATGAAAATACATCTAACCATTGAAAAATGTGCACTATATTCCAGCTGAAAGCGATCCCCAGCATCCTACAGGCTATAGATTTTGGGTAGGAGAGAGTTTCAGGTAGAAGGTGCATTGCTGGTTCAGAGACATAGGGCCTCATTACGGGTCCATCGGTAACCCTGCTGGTGCTACCGGCGGGCTGCCGCCAGACCCGAAATAATTTACTGGCGCCTGACTTCCCCGTGTCACCGGGAGATTACAAGTCCGGCGGCCTGGGAATTCAGGTGCCGGCAAATTGTTAGTCCCCATTCCCACAGAAGCCTATGGGACTCTATGGGAGTGGGGACACGGAAGCACCAGCTCCATTAGCAATGGTGCCGGTGCTTCCGTGAACAGTCTGTCTACAATGGCCGCAGTGCCCGGCAGTGTCAGACCTGTCGGGCACAGCGACCACGGCAGGCAGACTCAGAGTCTGCCGATCCTGAAACAAGGGTGCCGGTGAGCTTACTGGCACCCTAGTTTCCGGACCGGCAAACTCCTAATGAGGCCCATACTTTATCAATTGATGTGGTTTCTATTAGGGATGGACACATCTTTTCTCCACTTTAGGAGGAGATGGGTGGAATCCTTGCGAAACTCACAAGTAATGTGCATATTTGCGTCAGCACTCATCCTGCAACTCATAGCAGTCAGATATTTGAGCTGAAACAGTCTACTGCATGCCCTGGATTGATCACAGTAGCTAGAACGTTCAGCCAATTAAGTGGCAGACTAAAAGCAACTAAAAGACTGCCCACACGTTCCGCCAATCCATGAAAAGGGGTGTGAGCATTCCGCCTACTTTCAGTCTTTATTCAGATGGCGACCAGGCTCCATATGGAGGGGCTCTGCCATGCACGTCGTGTTTGTGCTTGTGAAGGGGGCAGTTCTGCAACAGAGGCAGGCAGTTTGATTGTGAGTATAGCTAATGTGGTCCAAAGGCCATTAAGTACCAGACTCAAGCCTTACGGCTCGACTGCAGACACGGATCGCGGCTCGCTCCCTCCACCGAGGAGCCGCGATCACGTGTCCCATAAAACAGGGTTGCCCGGCAACGCGCCGATGCACGAAGACAGTCTGCTTGCAGCAGACGCTGAGGGAACAGCTCCGCTTCGTTTTTATGAAACGGTAAGCTACTTTCAACGCGGGTTGACACTAGATGCCTTTAGTCAGGCTCTGTAAGGCCCCCTAACACTTACCTTCATATCCACAGACGCTGACTCCGGTACAGCGATCCGATTTTGAAGTTTAGAATACGCCATTATTGATTTACCTGTTCCAGGTAACGGACCATTTTCCTTCCATTTTGACCACACAGTACTGATCTGTTTTTCCTTATTTCTTTTCATTCATTTCTGACCTGCCTATTGATTCTGCCTACATCACGACTGGGTATGTGCAACATTATGTTTCCTAATACTTTTGATGCTTATGTTTACAAACACGTGTCTTTTTGGATACATATGGATACTTATCATGATATGGTTTGAATTACATGTACATGTGATGTTTAAATTGATCAGACTTGCCCTGATGAAGGAATTGTTGTATTCCGAAATGCATTGGCATAATATAAGTCTAAGGATGGAGTGACTGGTGGCATACTCTTCCTCACTAAGAATAATATTAGTGACTACTTGTTACTTTTTTCTAAAAACTTTGGTTTGACAGATAAAACCAACATTTAAAAACTACTACTATTTGAATTTTTTATGAGTTATCCCTAATGTTCACACTAATTGCATACAGCAAATTGCAATTTACGTAAAACCCGTACTGGGACTCCAGAGAGCGGCTGTATGATTAGGTATTCCACCTAATCTTTTTGCTTCCACTGTTTTTTGGGCTTGGGTGTCTCCAAACCTTTTTCAGCCGGCTCCTGTACACAGAACCTAATTTCTTTGAAGACTCATTACATCAGAGACATTTAAGGATATCAAACAAATGAATGCTCCCGTGGTGCCCACTCATATTTGCTTCCAAAGGCCATTAAGGACAACATTGGCATGAATGATAGCTTTGAGGAGCTCTATGGTGCATCATTCTTTCAGCTTGGCATTACCAGGGCTGTTCTTTTTCAGGAAGAATGCTTGAATCACAGATTAGAAATTAAGCTGTGATTGTGCTGTTTAACCCTTAGATTTTGTGATTGGAAGTGAGCCTCTTGGCAAGCATTTTGAACCGAGAGGCACAGTTGCCCAGTAAGGATAGCCAGAAATTTCACTTGTGGTACAATGTCAGTAGGTTAGCGAATCTTGTCTCGGCCACAATAGTACCATATATTTCAACTTTTCAAAGCTATGATGAGGGTCATTTCACACTGACCTAAGGGTCAAGCTTTTATTTTCAATTCCAATGCACTGGACAAAAAGCATATTTGTATAGGGCAACATAAGAATTGTTGTGGTAAAAAGAAAACAAAACGAGGTTGAAAGTCTTTGACATCTTTTACCCTCATTCCAGAGTATGCAGTTGCAGCAAAAATCGTTTGAAAACTACTTTGACCCAATTTTTACTGCTTCATCACTTCCTGTCATTGGCAGCATGATTGCCACTACACAAATGTGCCAGCATTGCCGGACCATGAAGAGATTCCTGCACATTCTAAAAGGTGTGGCATCTATGCTGTTGCAAGGACTGTGCCAGGAACTGCTTGACGAGCAAAAACCAGGCTTATTCCATTCAACAGCAAAGCAGAGGAATTACCATAGTGGCTGCCATCGTGTTAGTGGCTGTGAAGTTGCAGACAGGCACTGCTGAAATCTATAATAATGGAGGCCCACAACGTTCAACTTGCTTTTATTCACTATCTAAGGACTTCCTGTCCTCGCACGTCATTTCCCCTCAAGTGATTACCCCCCCAGCCCCGCCTCTAACATAACGAGTCAACATGACACATCTCCCCCATCTTAAACTAAACTGATAGGCTTCAAACCATTTATTCAATAAGTCTTACAGGTTTGAACTTGGCCTGGAATGGCCGCACCTCCCGATGTTGGGCAGGGCTTCTTCTTGGCAAAGTTGGCTCTGGCGCTTCCCACTCTTTATCAGATACCTCACCGTCTCCCTGATAGGACTCCTCCAGGTCCTGCATCCCCCAATCATCTGTGGACATGTCACTCCCTTCAATCTCCCATCTGCATTCTCTGAAATGGGATGCATTTTGCGTCGCTGTCCTTCCCTCATTGTCCTCCGTCGTGATCATGGTGCCCTTCATCTGCATGACTGTGCAAACACCTGGGGCGAATGTGGGGTCTTTCTTCCAGCGTTGTGACTGCTGCACCACCACTCTGTTCCCTATAGTAAGGGCAGCTTCTCGTGCACCCCACCTAGAATCTGCCACAGCTTTCATCTTCCTCTTCTCCATCGCGCCCTTTTCTCGAAGCCACTGGTCAGGGGCCATCGGCACACGTGGATCTGGACCCTGCGGAATGCAAGTCCTTATTCTTCTGCCGAACATGAGGTCCGTCGGCCACATGCCCATGGCACTGTGAGGCGTGTGATGGTAATACCTCAATAGCTGGTAGCGAGCTTGCTCAAACGGTTTTCCTGATGCATGGACGACTTGAAATACCCTTTTGATGTTCCGCATAAATCGTTCAACCATGCCAGGTACTTGAACCTCATATTGTCTGTCAGAGTAGTTTCTTGGTGGAGAACACCCCCGATGTCCCTCATATGCCAGGTCTACAACTTGATGGCGCAAGAATTTGGGCAGAATGATTTTGCAGCCTTTCATCACAACATGGTCCTGCTCAAGGCTCATGTTACTGACGTCTTCTTGAGAGGCGGGGTCGAGGTTTTTTGCCATGTCTCTGGCATGTTTCCATTTTCCTGTGGAGATGCAGTGCGCGATGATAGCAAGTGCTGTGTCTGCTGCGACTCTTGCTTGTGTGTTTGCCATGCCACTGGGAAAGGCTTCATCTAGTGAATAACGTAGTGCAGATAAGCGTCAGCGATCGAGTGTTCTGGCCGGGTGGGGCCCGTGGGGTGACGAGAAAGCTATTCTGCAGGGCTCTTGTCTTTCCCCGGCCTGTGGCAGATAGTAAATGTGTAGTCTTGGAGGCGTAATCCTCATCTCGCTATGTGGAGAGTATGAGGGGTCAGTAATGTGAGGCAGACGACTGCTTGTAGTTTTCTCAGCATTTGGCATTTATTAATAACAAAAAATTCTAAGAAAACCTAAATAAGCCTACTCTACCAGGGAGTTCCCTACTTACTCTAGGTTCTAAGGTTCTAAGGAAAAACCTTGTAGCGTACACAAAACTAACCATCACACTAAACAACAACACATACAAAGTAAATCATAAAGAACATAACCAAGTGTTTACCAAACACCCACCAGTGACTTGGATGACCTTCACCTGTCCTGGGTATATCCCTTTCCCAGGATTGTTCAGTCAATCTCTTCAAGTTTTCATAAAGAAAAACAAAGTCTGGTATCAGTTCTTGAAAGTTCCAAAAGAAACAAATGTTTACCCAAACAAAGGTCCACTGGTAACAATTCTTTCCCTTTCTCTTGAAAAGTTCCCTTTCCAATTCCAGCAAAGAAAACAGCACCCATGGTAATCCTGGATATCCTCCTTCCAGTATGGTATTGTTACAGTTCAAAGGAAAAAGTTACCACTTCTGCTTAAACAACTGGCCATCTATTTATCTCTTCTGCAGCGTTTTTAGTATGATTTGTCGGGATGCTTTTTGTCAGGGTGTTGCTGCTTCTTGACAACCCTTTCTACTGCTGTTACTGTGGAGGCAGACTCCTTTGCTCCACAGTAGCTCACTGCTTCATCCACCTTTAATGCAACATTCGATGACAGTCGCATAAAAAACCACGGTTCTGATAAATCTGCTTCAACTTGGTACCATTGGCAATTTAAAGACAAGACTCTTCGACCTCCACAGGTAGGCAAGGCACTCTTCTCTCCTAGGCTATAAGGGAAGGGCTGCCCCTTTGCCTCGTCCGCCTGTCTTACTGCCACTAATATATTCTGTCTTTGCTTCCAGACTGTCTTTCAGGTACAACAGTCTCAGCCTTAGACATGATCTGCATACAAGCACCCAGCTCCCTTCCCCAGCGTTATTCACACCTTCCTGGTTCAGTAGCTAACCCAGAGTTGTATTGCCACTCTTCTAGCTTTGGATAACTTTGACACACTTGTATCAGAGGACACTGGACCTTTAACAACTTCAACAATTTCAAAGTGCAGTTGGTTAGGTTTCAATAGGGCTGGTTTCAGTCTAAAAAGTATTGCTCAACCGGCTTGGGTAATGCTTGTTCTCTTTACTTCAACAACTTCTAAAATACTTGTTCTGTGGGTTACAAGTTTTCAGCTTCACAAGGGAAACAGATTTAGGTGCACACAACCACTCTTGGATGGAGATTTCCCACATTACGGAACTGTACGAGCTTGCATTCCCTTTCATCAATAAGCACTTTAAATCTGATTGGGATTCATAATTGTCCACATGCGACCTCTCATTGTTTTAATATTCCTTGTAACAATGTGTAAACGTCCATTTCTACTTTCAAAGTGATTCAATAAAGCGTTCACCTCTTCAATTGGAGACATGCAACCACTCTGACATGGTTATGAAATTCAACAATGGAAATAAGAAAGCTTTTCTGTTTACACAAGCACTCCTACTTACTTTATATGCACACGTGATACATTTCCTTTGTTCTTAGGACTTTCTGTAATGGTGAACAACTTCAAACAACTTCTACTCCCTTCTGTTATTACGTGAGGGACAATGGAGCTGTTAACAGTTACCGGCAAGGGCTTTTCAGTGAATCTGAATACAGAGCTTTGCCTCACTGGCTCCAGAAACACTGCAGTTGCGGGACTATTCTTCCTGAACTACTACTACTTAAGGCACTCTTGGGACCCACACCCCTCGGCAGTATGGGTGTCTCTGATCCGGCCTCAACCACAGGGGGTCTCCTTCACTCCTCAATCCCTCGGCTTGCTTCTGCACACGGACCTCAGGTTGCAGCACAATATCGGCTCTGCAATTACAGCTACTAAGCGCACCTGGGAAGGTCATCAATCTCACCACATCTCTCTCAGTGCAGCCACAGCCAGGCAGGGGTTGTAAACACAGGACCAACTCAGAACCGGCAGGTGAAATCTGTTCTTCTCTTGCCCTGGTGTTCCTTAAGTGATCTCACTTCCTCTGCTCTTCTCCTTCTGCTACTACTGCCAGCTTTCCAACTTCTGCTCCAGCACCTTCCTCCTGCCCCTTCTTGCTGCAGCCTTTTATGCCTCTCAGGTGGGGCAATTCATTTCAGGTGCAGGCCCTAGTGTTAATTGCCTGACCTAGGAAAAAGCTGTTAGGCCTACCTGCCTGTCTTTCACCTCTGCATACCTCCTGAGCCCTCTTCTTCGTCTCTGTTGCATTCTGGGAGATGTAGTTCACTTCAGTGAACTTATGGTTTTCCACTTCTTTTACAGTTTTAAAGGTAGTTTTTATACCCATAGTATTTTTAAAAGAGTGATTGTGATTTTTAATTTTATTACAAACAGATGGTATGGAAAAGGCAACACTTACATTACTCCTTGTGGTATACCTTTGGCATTTTGGCAGATACTTTTTCTTAGGGACACAAAAGACCTCTTCTGTTGATATAATATGTGGCGGGGTTACAAACTCAGAGTTTACCATTTCATCCTTACTAGGAGGTTGAGATATATTAAAGTGACAATAAGCCAGAACCTCCTCTGGCATGGTGGTAACAGTATCCCTCTCATATGAGAAATACTGTGTCTCATCCTTGGAATCTCCTCACTACCCTGGTCCCTCTCTCCACCCAGGTGATCCTCCCGCAGTACACCACCCCCAGGATTGGGATCAGGAAGCGTCCGCCCTCTCCTGCCCACCTGGGAAGAGACCTTAGGCAGGGTTTTGGTGAGGGATCTGCAGGATTCCCCAAAGGAGGCATCCTTGTCTTCGAAAATCCATAGATAGTGAGGAGTGCCTGTGATCTGTGGCAGTCGTGAACGCCTTCCAAAACAAAAAGAGGTGAAATTACTCACAGGGTCAGACCACAGCCACGCTCTCCTTCTCTGCTTGTGAGTATTTCTGTTCGGTGGGCAACAGACTGCGGCTGGCAAATGACGCAAACTCTTTGATATATGGGGTCCTTTTGTCAAATTGTGCCAACACTGCACCCAGGCCCACTGGGTCGGCATCCACTATAACCTCTGTCTCCTTGGATGAGCTGAAGTAAGCCATATCAGTGGTAGATGCAATGTTTGCACGTATCATTTCAAAACTTGTCGCACACTCAGGGGTCCAAACAACCTCTTGCTTGTCTCTTGTGAGCTCTCGGAGTGGAGCGCTCACTGTTGCGTAGTTTTCCAGGTAGCATGAGAAGTAACTATCTAGGCAGAGGAATGACGTGAGGTCGGACACATTTGTCGGGTGAGGGGCTCCATTTAGAGTAGCAACCTTATCTGGATCCGGTCGCATGCCCTGTTCCGAAAATATGTGGCCAAAGAATTTCAATATTTTCTTCCTAATCTCACATTTGTCTTTGTTAAGCATCACCCTGGCTGCCTCTAAGGCCAGGTAAATCCAATGCAGTGTGTTGTTGTGTTCCTTTGTTGACTTGCCGAATGTCGCTAAAATTGAGGCAGTTGGGTATGTGCTTGATGACTTGATGTATTTCCTCCTGGAAAATCTCTGCTGTGGATGATATCCCAAAGTTCTGTCTACTAGCAGTATAACCCCATGTGAGTCATAAATGTAGTGATGTAGCGTGACTCCGGGGGGAAGCTCCAGCTGGGGGTAACCTTTGTTGAGGTCTAGCTTGCAAAACACTGTCACCCTGTTGAGGAGATGAATCATATCAGTGATTCAGGTTTTTTTTTTTACATTCCCGTTGTATGGATTCATTAGGCCGGTGCATGTCTACACACAGACGGATGGACCCTTCAGCTGAGTTTAATCGGAACTGGCACTATCAGTGAGACCCACGGAGTGGGCCCGACAGCTGGTTCAATGATGTTGAAGTCCAACAGCCACCAAATGTTTTCTTCCAGTTGCTTCTGAATGTTGATTGGGATTATTCATTGGTAGTGTTGAGCGACGGGTTTGACAGTTGGGTCAATGTGCAGGCGTACTTTACAATTACGTAGCTTGCCCAGGCCTTTGAAAAGATTGGGAAATTCCTTCACTACGTCACCCTCGGAAGCCATGTACTTATGAGCCATGATATGATCCAAAATTATGTACAAAGCCCATGTCAATTGCAGTCCAGAAACTGAATATGTGCCCACTGTTGGCTTCAGTTGATACCACATGCAGCTGAATGCGTGCTGTGTGGGTTTTATGCGCATATACCATCATGAAAATTCCTTTACTGGGTAAAAGCGTGTTGGAGCCAATGGAATGTATGTCCACTTATGACGGTCTCAGTTTCGGTGGATGGGAAACCGACTGTATGCTTCTTCGCTCATCACATACACTGTCCCGCTGGTGTCAATCAATAATTCAGTCAGTGTGTTATTTACTTGCAGGACGAGCATCAGGGTGTGCTCCTTTGCAACATTGTTGCCTAGTGCCGTCACATATCCTCTTTTCCGTTGGTTGTCTGGAGAGGAAGAGGAATCACTCCCAGACGGGGATCTCACTTCCACATATCGCACTTTCCGCCATGTCCTGTAGGACCCTCTCCTATCCGGGGATCTGTATGAACTTTGAGTCTGATGTTTGTCGCTCTTGCCCTGTGTTGGACGATATTTCCTGTTTTCATGGCTTAGTTTGGGATCATCAGTGCAATACTTCAGATGTCTCCCACTTCTCTGCGATGCACCTTGTGGTGTAGCTCTGGGGGCATTGCGGCACACCACCTGGAAATGATCGCTCCCCCAAAGGCTGTGCATTTTTGTCCTAGTGTATGGCACGTGCCTTCATGGGGGGACTTGTATCAACACTAGAAACAGGTTTTGTTGGTGCTTTTGTCTCTGTCTTGTGATGTTGCCACTAATTTCTTGAAGGGATTCCTGGTCTCTGGGCGCTGCGGAAACTTTTACCCTGCCCGTGTTGACTACCTGTTGTGAGATCCGTCCCGTTGTTGAGTCTGTCCGTGCCATAGCTAGAATCTCGTCTAGGGACTGTTGCTTCTTTTTTCTGAATTCAGGAGATTCACATCCTGCTATAACCTGAGAGTGTAGTGCCTCTTCATTAGTGTAGCAATGGAATGCACAGTGTTTTATGCCAATGCTGAGGCGCAGCCTCTCGCTTGCATGGTGGTGTGGAAGATGTGCCTTTCATAGGCAACAAAGTATGTTGGTAGTGCTTGTATTTCCCTGAATGTGGCCTTTTCCTCATCCACCAGCTCATACAGAATGTCTCGTACTGACGCCCCTATTGCCAGGTTTAAAATGCTTTTCTTCCTCTCATCCTCTATGAGACGCATGGCACCAATATATACCTTAAAGTCTTTGGCCAATCGAATCCATCATGGACCCAAATTGCTGGTATAAGTGAGGTCATAGACGGTAGGTAATTGCCAGAGTGAGTCCTCACTCTGTGCCATCTGGAACACGTGGATGGCCATGCAGGCACCATCGCTGGCACATCTTCCTCTGACATGGCACAGTGGTTGTGATCTTGTGTACCCTGGTCACTGAGGTCTAATCCTGCTTGGGTGGATATCTGCTACTGACACTGCTTTGGTGAACTCAGGTGCTGATCTGCTCTTCGCCCTCCAGTTGAGTACAGAATTACCAGGATCAGCTGCAGTCCTCATGTAAGCGGGACCAGGCCCTTGCTGTGCCTGAATATGCGCAATGAAACGAGCAAATACCATTTTCAGGGTGCTCCCCTGTCTGTCACCGGAGCATGGGTTCTCTTTAGTGCAAATAACGATGCCCGCACCTGCTGGGGGCAATGAGGCCAGCAGATAGAGCCCCTGGAGCACGCACTTATTTTGTGCGCAACGAAAAGCGCCAGACCCTACCGGGGCGTGGCCAGAACTGGAGGGCTTACTGCTCCGTGGATGCATTTTGCCTGCCGCGTAATACTTGCACTGGCGTCTGCCGAGTGAAGCCAGAGCCGGAACACGAGGGGACTGCGGGCCGGCATTGTGCGCATCAGGCTCCCTGGTCCATGGTATACACACCTTCATGCTACACCACAACGCTGCGATCCGAGTGGCATCTGGAAAGCCACCTGGTAACTTGCAGGATATTCACCCCACCTGCCCCGGGACACCACAGGTCCCTTGTCGCCCTTGTGAAGTTGCAGACAGGCACCGCTGCAATCTATAATAATGGCGGCCCACAACGTTTAACTTGCTTCAACTCCGTTTAGTCACTATCTGAGGACTTGCCATCTTCGCAGGTCATTTCCCCATAAGTGATCCCTCACTAGCCCTGCCTCTAACATAACAAGGGTAACATACAACATGACATCGGCAACGCTATTGCAGATCTTCAGTGCGTGTATGACAGAGATCTCCCCGGATCCACTCAATGCGTGCAGCGAATACCTGATCAGTCTCCCCCCAGGGTGGTGATGAATAAGAAGGGCATAGTCATAGCCTGACCACAAGAGGCAATACTGGTCAGGCCCTTTCCTTGGTTTCCTCTACAGGGCACAGAATGAGCCCCTATGTGGTAGGTTATTCCAGTTTATTTATTGATTGTTGAATTTAATATTTGTGTCCCTATTCTCTGCAACAACAACAAAAAAACACTTGTGAATTCCATATTCATCACAGGGGTCTTTGAGCCCCTAAAACGTTTACCTTTGTATTATTCCCTCTTTTAGGAAATCAGGCCCTGCCAGCTGTTCATTCTTAAAATATGTTGAGGTTTGGGATCGGCCACCAGGGGGCGCACGGATGGGCAGCACCTCCGTGTGAGCTCCAGACACACAGGCCCCAAAAGTGACCTAAGCCCCCACTTTTGACCCCCCCGTGCGTAATATTGCTACCCCCCGAAGCATGAACCGGTTCTCCACCAGATGAGCGAAATTCTGGCGGAAAACGGTGGACCCAGCCAGGAGTAAAGGCCAACGGCGTGAGCCTCCCCTCTCCGAACGCACACGCAGCAAGTGAGACGACGGCGGCGCCGGAGCAGGCCCTGAGGTATCCGGCCCCTCCCACCACCCGCTCGCGGGGAGCGCGGGCCTCGCTGCGATTCTCCCAGGCAGTCTCAGTTTCCCTGCCCTTGTCGAGGACTCTAGAGCAGCGGACGGGTGCGTGGCGGGGAGGTCCGTGCACGCCCCCGTCTGCCCGCTCGAGCGGTGTCGGGGCCTGGTGCCGCGCTGAGAGGAGCAACATAGCGGAGCGGGTAGGTGCCCCCCCACTCCACCCTTGGAACACTCAGCGGGCCCGAGCCTTCACCGGGGCCTCGCTTCCCCCTGAAGTGCCTTCCGTGGCCCCGGTCGCGGAGGGAGGGCCTCTCCTGCTCTCCGCCCCCAACCGAGGAGGCGGCCACGGTGTGATCCGGGTCTTGTCCCGTGCCCGCCGCTGCTGATATCGGCGCTTGCCACTCGACCCCTCCAGGAGGGGCGCCTCCACAAGGACCTCCTCTTACACCCCCTACCCTAAAAGGCCCGCAGGGCCCATATGAACAGCGACCTGAGTGCCTGAGAGGGGAGGGCCCCGGTTCCCAACCAGTGGCCCAACCACCCCTTCATAGCCCCGGCAGAGGCTATAGTAACCAGCCTCTTATTATATAACACCCCACAGCACACCCAGTGCTGCACCTCAAGCGGAGGAACTGCTCTTCCCCAGAATCCCTACAAGGGAATCCACAGCTACATCCCCTCCCCAGGAGGCAACGACAAGAGTGCAGCTGCTGGAATCCTACCAGCCTCCACATAAAGTGCTCCTCAGTCAAGATCACCCTACTTTGGGCCCTGCCCTCCACCAATTAACCGCATTGCCATAATCTACAGTCTGTGGCCCAACACTCGTCTCTGGGGGAACGTTCCTTGGACATACCCCTAGGTGCTACGGCACATGACGCAAGGGGTTAGCCCCTGAACAGAGGGCAACGCTGAGGGTTGGGCCTCCACCAACGGGGCGTGTGCCCTCCTCCGCGTAACGCACAGTCAACTGCCTCCGCTAAGAGCCACGCAGGTGGATCACCAATGAACACAAACGGAATATCTGTATGGGTATCCCTCTGAGCCGCGCCAAAGCTTGAGCTCTTCGCTGCGGGACCCATCCATTGCGATTCCTCTCGAGCCTACCAACACTGACCCATGCACTGGACCCCTCTGGCATTGCAGCGGTCTCAGAGTCTGAAACCGACACAAGGGGAGGGTACGGCCCCTGGTCCCAGGGCGTGTGCCTCCTCCCACCATTATGCTTCCATCATTCTGGACTCCCTGAACGGCGTTCCACCACGCTGTCCGAGAACTCCACATCACGCCAGTACAGAGGGTAGGGCCCCCACTCCAGGGGCGTGTGCCTCCTCGCATACAAGCATCATATGAACACCCAAAGCAAGCTGGCCAGGTTCGTCTACACCCCACCACACCTTGAACCGGATATAAACGCCACAATGTCAGTGGAAACGTCGGAGACAGGAGCGGCAGCCACGAAGGGAGACATTGCTGCCCTCCTGAGCGAAATCCAAAACATGGCCGCTAACATTGGCAGCAAATTTGATAGGATGACGCAGAGAGTGGACGAAATTGAAGAGAGATTGGAGGGCTTCGAAAACAATCAATCTTCGATAGATACATTAGAAACCCAACTAGACCTCAGAATGCGCAACATAGAGAGGAGGGAGGATGAAATTCGTCTGAATATTGACGATTTAGAAAATAGAGAAAGAAGAAATAACCTACGATTTTTTGGAATTCCGGAACGTGAGGGAGAAACAGAGGAGGACCTCAAGCAAACTGTGCATGACATCAACAGAATCCTAGCTGCAGACGAGAACATTGACGAACCTGCAATAGAGAGAATACACAGAGCCGGAGGTCCCCCTGGCGGCACGAGATCCGTCCTTGCCAGATTTCATAAATACCAAGACAGAACAAGGATACTCGCGAAGGCCAGGTCCGGTGACGCTCTCACCCTCGGGGGAGCCCAGATAACCATTTTTCAAGACTTATCCTCACTCACCCTGGCCCTGCGGCATCTCTGTAGCCCCCTAACGAAATGGCTTAATGAACAAGGGACCAGATATAGGTGGGGATACCCCTTCTCCCTCACGTTTGAGCATGGAAGTAGGAAGGTAATCCTCCGCTCTGAAGAAGAAATCCGTGAGTGCATCGCAGATCTTCTTGGAACTGGCCCAAGTGATGGAACGCATGAGGAACCACTACAAAACAGAGAGAGATGGGGGCCCCAGGGCCCGAGGAGGAAAAAAGTCAAGGGATCTAGAAAGTACAGACGACCCAATGATACACCAGATAGCACCAAATGAATCGGCATAAGCGGGTCCCTCATCGTGGCGACGCACGCCTCGACACCAGTGTTCGGTGACCACCAGCACTTTGGAATCCAGGACAGTGGTCCGGCCTGATCAGTCACATGACAAGACCATCATCCGAAACGCAGAGACGAACGCCTGGTGGAGATGAACCCTAAAACTGCATGTATCATTTCATTTACTAGTTCGCAATAGTAGTTACTGTTGTTTGATAATTTGTTGTTAAAACCAAAGCACAAAAGAAGAAAGGGGGGGGGGCTCAGAACGTTAATGAGATGGTAGTTGTGGTCGGGGTCATGTGGTTACGACCCTCACTAGTGGTCCAACAGTAGACCGGCTGTACACACCTGGTCCAACTTGGACGCCATCTAATTGGAACACAGACCCCATGAGGAAAATGAGGGGCGGACAGCGGAAACTGGGGGTAACGGGTATGATGTTTAATACCCTGAAGGGGAAGGGGGGAGGGACATACCAAATCTCAAAGCCTCCATCAGCCAGGGGCAGCTATCACACTACTTCCACCGTGGCAATTTCCTGCAATGGTCACCTTGACGTAACGATCGATTTCAATGAAAATAGCACCGACCCACAGTCATGGCGAATCAAGTGACAGGCATGGCATACTCAAAATTAGCATGCTGAATGTTAAGGGGCTTAATTCCCCCACCAAAAGATCGCTGGTGTCCAAGGAGTTCAAGAGGGCGAAACTAGATATACTCTTTTTACAAGAAACCTGATACAGCAAAGGAGATGAGACGAAGGTCCTATACGCCAAGCTAGGCTCGGAATACTGGGGCTCTGGCCCACTAAAGAAAGCAGGAGTTAGCTTCTTAGTCAATAAAATTATCTGATTCGAGCTCCTGAAGTCCTGGACAGATGTGAGTGGCAGAGCACTAGTACTAGTTGGCAAGATACAAGGCACTGTCATCACCCTTGCGTCAGTATTGGTATGCACCCAATACAGGACAGTCTAGATTCCTACAACACACAATCCCAAAAGTCATGAATGAAACAGAGGGTGAAGTAATATTGTGGGTGACCTTAACACGTGGATGGACCCAAATCAGGACAGGCAGGCAGGCAGGCAACCCTCTTACGACCCCCCCATCGGGTTCTGGACCCCCATCAGGTTCTGGACCCCCACCGGCTGCGGATATGATGGATGCCTACAATCTCACTAACGCATGGAGACACATGAACCCAAACCGAACAGGCTTCACCTTCTTCTCAGCACCGCATGCAACGTTCTCTAGAATCGACTATATATACCTAACCCCTGATCTCACCGCGGCGATGTCTGAAGCCACCATATCTCCCGTCACATGGTCGGACCACGACATGGTCACGGTCATTATTGACCAGATGGCCCTCCTCCAGAGGAGCTCCAAATGGCGATGCAACGAGACTCTCTTCAAAGACCCGATCTTTCGGGAACAGCTTGAGCTAGACATCTCCCAATACCTTGAGCAGAACAACACAGGCGAAATTTCCACAAACATAGTATGGGAAGCTGGCAAGGCTACCTGGAGGGGATTACTCATCAAAGAGGGGGCAGCGAAGAAAAGAGAACGCCAACTCATAGAAAGTAGGCTCCGAAACGAAATCACTCAACTCAACCTCATGGCACAATCTGCAGACCATGATAGACCACAAAAGATTAAGCTGGCCTACGACAAAAGGGGAGAACTACGACAGATGGAGACAGGTAACATCGCTCGCAAGCTCCAGTGCCTGAAGCAAAAGCATTATGAACACGGGGACAAAGCAGGCGCCCTACTTGCCACGAGACTCCGTGGTCAACGCCAAGAGCTGCGGGTATCCACGATTCAAACCGAAGGTGATTCCCACAACCCAAATCCTCCCAATGTCCCTGAAGCCTTTGCTGACTTCTATGAGAAACTATATACGTCGTATGCTGCCCCACATTCAGAAGCGATAACAGATTACATGGATAAAATATCCCTGCCGACTCTCCCGCCCGACACAGTACAAACCTTGGAAGCTCCCATCACAGGAGAAGAAATTGAAGAGGCGATCAGGAGACTTCCAACAGGGAAAGCCCCTGGAAACGACAGCTACACAGCGGGGTTCTATAAGACCTTTAAAGATGCCCTTCTCCCCTTCATGGTCGATCTCTTTAACAACATCCTTCAATCCGGTGTGGCGCCTGATTCCTTCTCGGAAGCACTAATAACAGTCATTCCCAAGGAGGGCAAGGACCCAAAGCTGTGCGCCTCTTACCGCCCAATATCCCTTCTAAATATCGATGCTAAAATCTACACAAGAATCCTCACTGCAAGGCTGGAGTCACACATGCCGGCAATAATACACAATGACCAAGTAGGTTTCATCTTAGGTAGACAAGGCGCAGACTCCACCCGGAAAACTCTTCACCTAATTCATGCGGCCCATAAATTGTCAAACACACTAGCATTATTTTCAATCGATGCTGAGAAGGCGTTCGACAGAGTTGAATGGCATTTCCTGGAGGCCACGTTAAAGAAAATATGCTTGGGTCCCACACTCCGCAGAGGAATCAAAGCTGTCTATACTACCCCAAGAGCATCAGTGGCAGTAAACTCCCAATTCTCCCGCTGGTTTCCTCTCAGTAAGGGAACGAGACAAGGTTGCCCCCTTTCGGCAATACTCTTTGCGCTCTCCCTGGAACTGCTTGCTCAAATGCTTCGAGCAGATGCCACCGTCGAAGGGATGCAGGTAAACGGCAAATAATATAAACTGGCCTTGTACGCAGACGACATCCTGGTCCATGTGATAAACGCAGCGTCTTCAATTCCACGAGCGATCCAATTAATAGAGGAATGTGGCACACTCTCAGGCTTCAAAATGAACCAAAACAAATCCATTCTCTTCCCACTCTAGGAACCATCCCAGACCAGTAAATAGTTCTCGAATGCCTTGGGCTGATCATTGGAGGCCCAACACTGAGATACTTGGGGATCAACCTAACGAGACACCTCGACGACCTTTACGAAGCAAACTGCCCTCAACTTTTTGAAACCCTTAAGGCTGACCTTGGAAAATGGAAAGCACTTACTATTTCCTGGATGGGATGCCGAAACGCAATCAAAATGGTGAGTCTCCCACGTTTTCTGTATCCTTTTCAGGTTCTGCCCATCACAATCCCCGAACACTTCTTCAGACAAGTTAAGAAGGTCATATTGGAATTCTTATGGAATGGAAAGAAACCCAGGATTCCCTATGACATTTTAATACTACCAAAGGAGCTAGGAGGAGTAGGCCTTCCGGACATAGAACGCTATTACCAGGCCACACAACTCAGAGTCCTGATCCCACACCTGTGAGATAGAAAGGACCTTCAATGGGTCCAGCTAGACAACAACAATCTAGCCCCTGCAACACTAGCAGAATGGTTATGGGCCCCCAGACTGAAGCTCATAAGGCTACGTGAACACCCAATTTTGGGAACGATGTGGAACATATGGAAGAAAGGGAAAGCAATGTCTGGGGTCCCTACGTGGCCTTCACCTCTGAGCCATCTCTGGTCTCCCGGGATCAGAGAGGAAATCCCAGAACACGCCAGATACCAGACTTGGTTTGATGCCGGCTTGGAGAGAGTCAGCCAGCTGTGGAGAAAAGGGAAATTCATTTCAATCACGGAACTAGAGGAGGCTCTCCAACTACATCCGATCCCGGTCTTCTTGTATTTACGGCTGAAAGGCGTACTATCCAGGAGAGAATGGAAAACCACCACACACAGAGAACTCACACCCTTTGAGACGATCCTGGACACGACCAGCACTTCTAAAGGCTTAATAGCACGAATGTACAGGGCCCTAATCACTAAAGATGAAACTAACTCTCCGCCTCAAGGGTAGATGGGAAAGAGATTTTGGCAGAGAATTTGATCAGCAGGCCTTGGACAAAATTTGTGAAACACCCTCCAGAATATCAATCGCAGCCCAGTATAAACTACACGCAATAAAATTACTCCATAGGTGGCAGTATGACCCACACAGGCTGTCCAAAATGTTCCAAACCTCGAGCCCGAGAGGATGGCGACAATGCGGTAACGATGCCGATTACTGGAACATGTGGTGGACATGCTCCAAGGTCCGCATCTATTGGCAAGAAGTTCTGGGATGGATTAAGCAATTAGACGACATAGAGAGAGAATTATCCCCTCTCCTGATCCTTTTTGGCCTCGAAGAAGAGGATGACGAACTGAGTAGGGTAAAAGGACTAGTCTCCCCCCTGCTACTGGCGGCAAGGGCGGGCCTGGTTATAAAATGGAAATCCCCACGCCTTCCAGATAAAAAGGACTGGATACATATTGCCACAAACATCTACACAATGGAGAAAATAACGGCAGCACTTCACGACAAGGCCGCACAAAATGAAGAAGCTTGGTGTGACTTTACCGAGCACTACATCACAGGCCCAGTCACAGATGACTCGACACAACAAAGAAAGTAGCACCCAGTCTGCGCTATCAGGAGTTGAACACCATATGATTCATCGCCAATTTCCCATGCCTGTCACAGACCTAACTAGAGCTTCACCAATCTAAGGATGACCACCGATGAACGTCACGAAACCTACCGAGGTTCACCACAGCAATGCCATGGACAAGGAAGACTCACGAGCTGGGGAAAGGGGGGGGGGACGGGGGCAGGACATTACATTTCCTTTCATTGGAATGGAACACGTTGATGTTGTTAAAGCATTGTTAGAGTGGGTCGGAGTAGTGTTCTGATGTAACTATGAATGCGTAATATACACCCACTTGTATGTTCATTTCTAATGTTAAAATCAATAAAATTCAAATTGAAAAAAAAAACAAAAAAATATGTTGAGGTTTGGTGCTGCCCGCATAGCTGACAAGTGACACTATGTCACGCGTTACACCCCCTGCCAGTCCAGATTGTGTACAAAGCATGCTGGGACATGTTTGCTCATGCTCTCAAGGGAGGATATTTAACTAAGAAAATTACCAGCATGCAATTGGAAAAGGAGAGCTGCGTAAAGCAGGCCTCATGCATGACATGAGGCCACTTGAAGGATCTAAGCCTTGCAGCCAGAACTTGCTAT
The DNA here is from genome assembly GCF_040938575.1 of Ambystoma mexicanum. NCBI lineage: Eukaryota > Metazoa > Chordata > Amphibia > Caudata > Ambystomatidae > Ambystoma > Ambystoma mexicanum. Next base: position 1,100,635,409 of record NC_090930.1, on the reverse strand, counting down.
AAAAATGTAAGCACAGTTCTGGGTGTTCTTGTTTTAATTTTTATTTTGCCTAAACAGTACAGAAATGCCTTATATATATATAGCAAGTAATAAGGTGACATGGAAGCAATCTTGAAATACTCAGATGGGGAACTGGATGAGTAGATTTAGAAATTACAACTTGTCTTCTTTTGCTGCAATCCGAGATGAGCACGAGGTATCATTTTCACCGCAGGGTCAAGAGCTCTTGATAGGTAGAATCGCAGGCGAGTTGAGCTGGTGCTGATTTCCAGGTAAGAAGTGCTGCTGAGATGTTCCAAGTACATCCAATTAGTGCGACTCCTCTAAACGGTGCTAATTGCTAACTGAGCTGCCATTTTAGCCTTGTTTACATAAAACATGTGTACACCAGGGGAGACAATTGTGCTCTCTACCCCGCCGACAGAAATCTCTTCCCATGCAAACCTGAATTAAGCACCGCCTGTAACCTCTCCTTCGTCTCATTACAAGTTTGTTAGCAAACTCCCTGTGAGCGTGTAACATGTTGAAATATTAAGGATGAAAAAAATGGCTCCGCGTTCGCTTGAACAACATACAATCATTTTCCATAATCTCTAAAAACTTGAAGTTGTTGCTGGTTATCTGCACAAAAAGCGAAACAGAGTTTTCATGAATATTGCACTCTCGCTGGTGGGTTATGACTCATACTTGCTCCGCATCTCTGACGGGTTTTACTCCCTTTCTTTCCGATAAACCTTCGAGTGATCCACTACCAGTGGTTACACATACACCCCTTCTACCACAAGCACACACCCTCCCCCCGACCGCATTGTACTTGTCCATTTCTTTGTCTTCTCCTTTCTATCCAACTCCAGCTTCTCTTATGCTCTCACACGTGATCTCTTTTCCTGTCCATCACAGATCACGTGGTCTCCTTCACCCTGGGCGGAAGCACAATAGGCCACTATCCGGACACGCCTCGGCGCTGTAAGCCCATTGCGACGGGGATGGGTGCAGTATAAAGGTTTTTAACATAACATGGCATAATATAACATGTCACGGTAAGGTGATACATTTGTATGTATTTATGTTCAAGCAAAGTGGTGCATATGATGTCTATGTGTTCTGGGTCATCATTTCTTATTCATATAAACAGACGTGTCAAAATGTTTTTTAGACAGAAACACAAGAGAATGTCTGTGACACTCGGGCACAGTCAGCAATGTGTGTGTCAGTGACAGTGAGAGAAACACAAGACTGAACACTGCCTTGGAGCGAGGGAGCCTCTCCATTTCAGATTTATCTTTGGGACTAAGGGTGGTGGAAAGAATCACTGGGACCGTGCTCAGGAGGGTAAACGGCTTCCTTATTCAAAGGCAGGTCCAAACGCACAAAAGCCACATCTTTCCCAGTATCACAATACTCACCAAATTGTCAATGAGTGAACTAATGTATGAATATTTCTACTCTTCTCACTAGCCATAATCAAATTAACACACAGTCAAAGACCTCACTGTTCCCTCCACATGACCACTCCAAAAGTAGGCGTCTTGCTTACCTTTTTCCCATGAAGCCACCGGGCCAAACGTTTCCTCGTGAACCTCACGTTCCTGTATACAGCCTCCCACCCTTCTCTAATTTATACTGACTTGCATTCTCTATTCTTCTGCACCTATCCGGTCTTGGGCCAGACTGCCCACTTTAGGACATAGCTGACACATTCTAAGCCCTTAAAATTGTCTTCTACCCTAACCCCGGTCTGCTCCTCATTCCCAGCAAAAGTAAGCAACCTACTAGTAGCCTGTTTAATTTCTAAACATTATGATCTACGCGAACGTTGTTTCCTGAGTTGGTTTCCAGAAACCCCCAACTCTTTACTGCCCAAGGATTGTGGGCTGCCCTTATGCGTCGCAGCCTCATGTTCAACTGAGCCGCCACTGAGACTCGTGCACCAAAGGTTCCCATGTGTAACCTTCTGCCAAATCCAAGGGTAGAGCAGACACATTATTTACATGTGTGCTGTACCCACTCCCTGGGGCCCCGAGGAAGAGAGGAGGCCACCTCTTCTAAGGCACCTTTGTCCCGACACAAAACCTTTATTAGAAATTGCGGGCTATTTTACTTTTCTGATATTGCAACTCTGTGTCCATCCTCACCACTTGCAACAACAAAAACCGAAGACTGTGGGGTGGGTAAGAGTGGCATACAGAGTGGGAAGCAGATGTGCCTCTAATGAAGTATCAAGCATTTTATGAATTAATTGGCATTACTGGGGCATGTGATGCTGCATGTCCATATTACAGCAGTACAGCACAAGTGAGGCTGTACCATGCATATGAACTCTGTATCAGATATATAAGACATTAACATGGCAAAAGATGGCTTTGTTGGGGCTTTTGAGGGTGCCCTTGGCATATGATGACAGTCTCAGCATGTGATGATGTACCTTACATATGGCAACGATACCACTCATTTGGGGCACTGGCTGGTATAATATGGTATTTCTTGTATTTGTATTGGGTTTTATACAGCAGGAACCCTACTAGGAAGTAATAGAGCATTGTAGATGTCATTGGGGGAAGCATTTGAGGTAAAGAGGTGTTGGTTACAATATGTGGCATCGGATGTTTCGGCCATGGGGGTGGGATGCAATGCGGGAACGCAAGGAGCCTAGGTGGCACCTAGGTATTGACTGAAGAGTAAGGTCCTTACCGAGCTACAAGAGTATTGGCACGATCAGGATTGCCACTGGGATGCTGTTCCAGTAGGCAGGAGTGTACCAAGAGAAGGCCTTTCCTTTTTTATGTGTGCCAATTTTGTCTCGAGCCTAGCGATGACCAAGCTACAGAGTTTTGCAACTATGTAGGGAGGTCGGTGAACTGCGGTTGCTCAATGGGTAATTCAGGCAGTCCTAAAGAGTATTCTGGCTAGGATGGGAAGCCAGTTAAGCTTCCTTAGGGTGGGAGAAATGTGACTGAATTTCTTGTTTCCCATTCTGAGTTCGGCACAGTGTGGTTGGAGGCCCGTTATTTACTTTTGCTGCTGCTTCCATGGCGGTGTTGTAATGTACGTGTCGCAGCAGGCCGGTAGGGGTTTTTCGGGGGGTTTTGCGGCATGCCGCTAGGTACTTTTCCGGCATGGCGAAAAGCGCGTGTCCGCGAGGTCGGAATGGGACGCAATTAGCGGTCTGTCACCTTGCCAGAGTCGTACTTTCCTCCATGCCGAAAACGACCAGTACTTACCTCCAACCTCGGAATGAGGCCCAATGTATCTTCTACTCCCACTGCAGTCATGTTTGCACTGTCTTCTAAATCTACTCAAACCATAATAGTTGAAACTTCTCTTAGTACCTCAGGCAAAATAGATGCACAGGAGGGCATGGCGACGAAATAGAAATTATGCCCAAGCTCTCATGACATCTATTTCCACCCGACGGGTTCCACTTTACAATGAGATGAAGGAAATATGGTTTAATGTTTTGACAAATTCTGCAAAAATTTGAGAGATAGAAAACAAAAGGGAAATAACCAGGCACATAATATCGAAACATCTGACAAAGGCCCCTTGTCTAACACATCGATGGTGGAGGTACTGGATACTGTGACTCCTCTGGAAGACAGTCAGTCAGCCCTCACCAACATAATTGATCAAGAAGCAAAACACAGGCGGTCCTCTGGAACCAACGAGGACTCAGAGGATCTTGAAGGACCCTTACCCCCCCCTTGCCAACTCTCTCAGAAAGCCAGATGGCTTCAAAATCGGGCAGTTAAAAGACTTGCGCTAAAAGAAACCCAAAACATTCTCCTCCCAAAAAAAACTAAAAATCAAAAAACCACTAAGAAAAACATTCTAAGCGCAAATATGAAAAACATTACCAATCTGTCTCATGAAAATGTACTTTTAGATCTTACACAACTAAATTATTAAAGTAGGATAGCCCTGCAAGATGAATCAACTTCTTCGCCTACAAAAACCATGGCATTGTCTCCTACTAGTTCCACCAAAACCAATATAATAAAGAATACAATTAGTACCCAAACACAAGTAACTTCCCTGAAGCTGACTGAAGGCTATGGAACCTCTCAAGCTGTGTTGGCTGTGGGACATCCACAAAGGCAGACAAATGCAACTCCAATGTTCCTTCTGCTGATCTTCTAGTCTATTGCACTAAACAGTCTCAAATGATGACGTTCTTTCCGACTATTGAGATCAAACAGGTGGGAGTGAAGCAAAATATCTTGCCTTCACCATCAACTGCATCAAATAACTCTTCTTGCCCTTTATCTATCCTTTCGGCTGATCATAATAATTTGAATGTAAAAGTTGTGTCTAATACAACTTCTGATGTGTCTAACAGGTCTAATGCAGACGAAATGAAGGCTTCTTATTCCCTGCAATTGGTGGCAGAACCAATGTCATTGTCTACCTCTGTTTCGTGTCTGCACTCCAAAGAATGAGTTACTCCTTCTTCTAGTTGCTTTGATACTGCACCGTCGACTTCCTCTCAAAATCGACCAAACGCATTCAACTCAGAAACCATTAACATTTTGTGGTGGATAAGTGACACAGTATTTAACGGGGACAAGAGAATACATTGAACATTCCTACATCATGCCTTTCATGCCATTCCACCACTCCAAATTCTTCATTCAGATGACGTGGACTGGTTAACTCTTAACAATACTAATAACCATCGTATGATAGCTCAATTCCATTCTCTTAACATCGCTAAACTTGTCTGGGATTATCGTGGTGACCTTGAGAACTTGGGGCTAACTCCAGTGTTGTTTTGTTCTAACAAGGAGGCAGATGATTTCATTGCTCATCTAGAACCTATTCCTTTGGTGGTGTGTAATACACCAACAGCGATTCCTCCCACTGATTTCTCCAACGAACCGATTTTGGTACAACTTACTATACTTGCCAATGTAATAAAATACCTTACTTGGTTGGATCCGCTGGCTAATACTCTGTCATAAAAGACTCTAAACACCCGTAGACAGCCCAATATCCAAGTAAGATCCTGGAATGCTTGTGGGTACAAGAACTTACTCACCTGGCTTAACTATCTTTCACCTCCATTGGATTTTGCGATCCTATTCATCCAAGAAACCATGAAACTGAACAGCTTTCAAATTGATAGCTTCACCACATACTCGGTTCCTGCGAAACAAGGAACATGTGGAAGATCCTTTGGAGGCCTTGCCATCCTTATCAATAATAACATGCACTTTTCTTCTAAAATATTCAAAACCTGCGATGATATTTTGGTGCTAGAACTCACTTACCCACCACCCTACAACATGTCTTTTCTTCTAATTTCTCTATATTGGAATCCTGTATGAAAATCAATCATTCAGACGTTTGCTACTCTTGATACGATACTGGAAGAAGTCTTTACTTCCAATCCCACCTACAGGATAATTGTAGGAGGTGATTTTAATTCAACCTGCTCTTTTGAGTCCCTAGCTCATCCATATACTTTTGAAGTTCCCTCTCAATGCAAGTCGATAAATAGACGGCGAATGTGGACACAATTGTTTGGACACTGGGATATATTTTTCCCTAAAAAATCATCGAATGATTCTCCATTTACTTGGAAAAGGGGGATTAAGACCTCACTTATCGATTACGTTACCATATCTACAAATCTTGGCTCTGGTTACACTCCACAACCATCTTGTGTTCCTGGATTGGGTGATCACCTAACCATTTCTTGCTGTATTCACATTCCTCCTTACTCTTTACTCACAAACAATAATGTTGCACATATTGAGATTGATCGTGGTGCCCTCTCTATTCATTGGAACCCATTGATCTAAAAACACTTAAACCTACTCCTCCGCAAGGCATATAATAATCAAGGTTCTCCTGATATCTATAGATGCTCCCCTCAAATGGTTGCGGATACAAATGTCGGCTTAATTCGTGAAACTCTCTTACGGATTTATCACAAGCATACATTCTAAAATAATGCTCATTTGCACAACTTCAATCATATAATCTACTCATTAAAAAAGGAAAGGGGTGCCTTGATTAGAGCTCTAAAATGCACCGACTTATCTACTGGAGCGATGTCTACTCAGAAAAAACAGATTGCAAAGGAATATAGCAATAGAATTAAGTTGATTAAACATTATCTATTCATTCAAGATAATCAAAAAATCGTAAAAGACTTATGTAAAAACAATAGACGATCAGTTTGGGATGCTCTGAGAAGAGCTATAGACTCGAATATTGTGGAGTTGCAAATCTCCATATCTTCTGAAGTATGGACGGCATACATCACCAACAAATTTAGGCTACCATGTGTCTTCTCGCATATTTCACTTGACCCACAGTTAACTGCACCCCTAGGTACTTGCCCTTGGTCCCTTGTAGACATTAATTGGGCCATTTTACAACTCAACCACTCTAAAGCACCTGGGCCTGATGGCATTCCGCCCTGCATTTTGAAACGAGATCCTTGGTTGTGGGCTCGTATTCTAAAAATTAAATTTGACAATATTTTCAATTCTGACTCAATTCCTATTACATGGTGCACAGCGATAATTGTCCCCATATATCAAAAAGGGGATGCAGTGGATCCTGCACATTTTTGACCTATCGCCCTGCTAGATGCCTCTGCAATTCTTATCTTGCATCATCTCCATGTTCACATTCACAATAACAATAATTTCTCATGCTACCAAATTGGTTTTAGAAAATACATGGGCACACCTCTAAATGCAACCATTCTTGCTCATATTCTTCTCTTGTCCAAAACTTCTGATTCTTGACCCATTGATATGGCTTCATTAGACCTTACTTCTGCGTTTGATTGCATAATTCGTAACTCACTTTGGAACAAGCTGGTTACATTTGGTCTCCCTCTGCCACTTATGGTGAGACTACATACTAACACAAGCTATATGATCAGGACGAACGAAGATGGCTCGTTCACTAGACCCATTCCGACTTATGTGGGGGTTAAACAGGGTTGCAGTTTGGCAGCAACCCTGTTTAACCTCTACTTATCAGATATCAACAAAATTTGGGATTCCGCTGTTTCATTTCCGGTTAAAATAGGTGGCATGATTCTTAATTGGTTGGCATTCGCCGACTACATTCTGCTATTTGACCACACTCAGTTTGGGCTGCAGGCGAAATTACATCTATTCACCCAACATCCAAAGAGCCTAAACTTAATTTCCATTGCAAAAAAATCACGGATTATTGTCTTTAACAATCTAAAACGCAAAATAGTTACTTACGTGTAGGCCATTAATGAAATCCCGATTCCACGCACCCATGAGGTCTGTTATTTGGGGTATAATCTCACAGACCTCCAATCACTGGTCATGTGGAGAGCATCGCTTAATGACAAAGTGAAACCATTAACTTGCCAAATGCAGATTATCTACAGACATTTTTGTAGATTCTCCATGGTTTGAATTATATCTGCTGAAAGCTGAGCCTATTGTACTGTATGGGTTAGACATCTGTTTAGCTAGAATTCATCCATTCTTAGACCTTCTCCAAGCTAGATTGTGGAAACAGTGTTTGAATTTAGCCAACTCACTTCCTAATGTGGTATTAAGACCCAAATTGGGATTAGTTTCCCTTTTGGTTCACTACCAGTGGAGGCTTCAGCAAAATGAAGGCTCCTCCTCCAATCTCGCTTTATGAGGAATTGCACACCATGCTTGAACTACGCCAACCACCTCCTATGGCTACCTTTTGAGCAAACATTGAAAATCTCCTAACAGAAATTTGTTTAATGCACAAGGACCTGGTGATAAGACCAGGTCATGTAAAAAAATAACTTTTTGATTATGACTGGTGTAAAACCGTTGATGCTTTAAGCAAATATACATCATACAAGGACAATGCCATGTTCATCTTGAAAAGGCATCCACAACAACCCTACCTTTTGCGTTTTCCCTCAAATAAAGCGTGAGAAACCTACTTAATATTTAAACTAAATCAGATGTGGACGTACGAAAAGATAAAACATTGGAGTTCCATACGTCCTAAACTGGGCCCAGATCGGTGCAGGTTCTGTAATGCTGTTAATCAGCTAGAAACCCACAAACATCTTGTAATTTTCTGTGTATTTTTTAATCAACAGCAGGATACGGCCTTTGGCCAAGACATTATTGGTGAAACTCTTCTTTCGCGTGAATCCCTATGGTCACGCATTATGATGGGTACTTCTTTGAAATTATGTTAATTCATCTTCTTATATAAACGCAGCACTGACAGCAAAAATGAGCTCCGATGCTGATAAACTTGAAGATATGTGTGTCATTTGATTGAGCTTATTCACATCTCTAACCATCGTATAAGTATAATAGATACTATGTTGTTGCAAAGTTGTAAGCGCCAGTGCAATTTTAGATGCTGTAATGTCTGAACGCAAAATCATATGTTTTGATTCATACCAATTCCCAATTGAGGCATCATCTTTATTCCGTTTCCCTCCAAACACGTTTTTGTTATCACTTATCTAAGTTCTGCTGTTACACCCTGCAAGGTATTGAATGTCTTCTGAAACTTGATTTCCTGACCTAATAGGTTTTTATGATGCTCTAGAAAGATTGTTACAGTTAAATGTATGTAATTAATTCATTACATATTGAATATGTGTATATTACTTTTGTATTTAAACATTTTGTAAAAAAATGTTTTAAACTAAACACAACAATAAATAGATAAAAATAATCAATGGAACATGAGAGGCAAGCAGAGGTTGACATAGAGCAGGCAACACAGGCTAAAGTTGCACAAAGGGAGGAGATTAGTCTCCTGAAAAAGAAACAATCTGAATATGCGCAGACTACACAAGCCTCACAGAAAGAATATGAGTCTCATTGTGAAGAGAACAAGGGACTAAGAGACTGATTAATGGCACAAAGAAAAGTCACTCTAGCACTAGTGTCAGAATTAAAAACTCAGGTCTCTGCACACCACCAAGGGATAGGGACTGAGAAAAACAAATGAGAGGCTGGAAAGTGAAATAGCCAAATACAAACAGGCTTTGAGGCACCCCCTGACCAGTCAGGGTATGGAAAAGCATCCGATTACGGAGTGATGACCTCTCTACCAGGGACCTCAAGCCAATTTACCACCTCCTATGTACAGAGCGCAGCTGAATTCACCCTATTCTCAAGAATAGGGAAACATGAGGCAGCTGGTCTCACCCAGGCACGGTCAAATTGAGCCAGAAGGGCCGTCCTTATCAGATATTGGTGAATGTTCATCTCTACCAAGCAGAAGTGAAGGTAGCCGGACCAGGGGGCTGTGGGAATTTAAAAATACCCTGGCCTGTACTTCTGACCAGTAGGGCTTCTATGATGAAAAGATCAGGGAGTTGGACTGGCATACAATTAAGTTACAAAGGGACCACCTCGTCTGATTTGCAGAAAAAGAACAACCAGAGTCTAGGCCTCAAAGGAGCATCTTAAAAACCTCCACACATTCAGGGAGGTGGGGGAATTCCCCACCGTACCCAGAAGACGGATGAGGAAGATGAATACTCCTTGTGCGAAAAGGGGAGTATAAGGGAAATTACCCTGAGAGCCCACAGCACCACAGGGGAGAAGAGTCTAGACCCTATCATTGTGGGAGGTGTTCCCAGTCTCTTAGATGTAGGGGACACCTAGAGGACAGGGAATGGACCACCAATAGCAGCCGCTCTGTGTCCGAGTGTGAGTGGACTCTGGTGAAACTGAAAAGAAAGTCGACCAAACCGAAGAGAGGTCTGGTGACAAATCCAATTCGGCAGATAAAGTCCATAAAGAGCTTTATGACTCCTTACCGTAAGCACACCAAATATTCAGTATGGGAGCATCTAGAGCTTTATCACCAAATGATGACTTAATTTGGTATTAAGAGTGATAGTAATTCCATGGAGTTTGTCAAATGGACATTTTCTCCTGAATACTCCAGCTTCTTTGTAGGACGGAAGGACCAAGATCACCAAAAATGATCCACCTACAAGGTGGCCATTTTAAAACACTTCTCCATTCATAGAAACCCTCAGGAGGCCCTCAAAGTGCCATATAACCTGCAGTGTGGGGAAGACCAAGCGCCTAGAGAGTTCATGCAGGCACTGAAGTGAGCATCTGCACAGACCTTTAGGAGGGTGAACACAAATAGCCAGGAGTTCATCAACACATACTTCCATGCACTCCAAAAATACATTATAACCCAACTAGTAAGGGATTTCCATGAGCTTAGGACCCTAGATTAGGTGATAGAACAGGCCACACAGATTTCTGAGGTCCAAACGCCCTCTGAAAACAAAACACAACCCTAAAAAACCCAAACCATCAAACACACCCGCTGCTGCAAATGTAGCGGATGTGGAAAATACTCCCAGATTTATCTTGAAGATGGGGGGGCTAAAAATACTCCAGAGAGGCAGAAGAGACCCTCAGATCCAACCCAATCGGGTGGTAGCCAGGCAGGGTACCAGACCAATGCTCCACCTGACCCTGCCACCTATATCAGTCCAAGATACAGGGCAACAGACCCATCCTGGGGTATGTATGGACTCCCCCGGCACAAAGGGGGTTCCAATCAGGTAAGTACTGCCCCAGGAAACCTCCCTCCAAACCTCCCTCCAAACTTCCTTCGGGAGGAAAGAAATACCCCCTCACAACCAAAGTTTCTTTCCCAGATACCCTGTGTGATCCCCAATTTCCAGAGTAATCCTCCTCTCTCTCCCTGCTTTCAGGACACTATATTCCCGAATCCGGGAGAAGGGAGACCTAGGATGGAAAGTTATCAGGGAAACTCCCAATACCCGACCTACTCTGGGAGAAGGGACAGCTACCATTTCCGGGAGCAGCAAATGTATGAATCAAGACCTCCATACCAACCAGAACAAATGTCACAACTGAAGCGACAAGTCCAACAACTAAAACAACTAACTCAAGACCTGGGTCTTATGTTGAGGGCTCAGCAGAACCCTCAACTGGAAACTGCTGCCCAGAACAACTCGACACCCGGGTCTGGTGTCCCAGAGAAATGACAGGAAGAAAACTCTGACAACCAACAGGTTCCAGAAGAGGGGGCCCAGGTGGAAGGGGGATGCTAAGCCCTAGAGGAAGCTTCCTTTCCCACCGGAACAAAACCCCTGAAAACCTCCGAGCCTGAACATAAATCTTCTACCCCCAAAAAGCTGGAACCTAGGGAACAGAGGGTAAGTAGAAGAAATTGAAAGCCAAAGACAACCCACTTTGTGGAGGAAGTCTGCATCATCCCCTTTGAAGGAGAAGAATCCCTGGAGGATTCAGGGAAGAAAATATTCTCTTTCACAGATGGAGGAATCCCTCCCAAGGAAAGATGGTTCCCAAAAGACACTGATTTTGATGGGCTAACTATGGAAACCGACCCAGAGCAAGAAGCTCTTAAACCCAAACATTGTCAAAAAGAGGACCCAGAAATCACAGAGGGATCCTCCCCCCAAACAGGTTTGGGTAACTGTCTCCAGGAAAAGAGGACAGCAAAGAATCGGTAGGAAAAGGGGACTTCCCAATCCCACCTGTTTCTGGGTGTAAATCTTTTTTACAGATTCTCGGACTCCGACACAGAAAACTGTCCAAGATCACACAGTGTCGGAGTTCAATATAAAAAAGTTAACCACCAAGCTGGCACAGAATGCATATTTTCTTTGGCCCCTTGAGGACAGAGAAGGAAGATTGTATGCTTCCATCAAGGTACAGGGTCAGTGTGCATTATCAGCGCTGGTGGACACAGGATCCCATGCCACCCTCCTGTCCAAAAAGGCATTCAACTAACTAAATTCAGGAAGGGGGGGGGGGAAGTCACCAAATTCTCCTCAAACCTCTTCCGGAAAACTCCAAAACTTCGAAGGGAATGAAATTTGCGTCAAAGGCACTGCAGAGCTGGATATCAAAATTGGGCGACATAGGGTGAAATACCCAGTGAAGCTGAAACAGATGTTTCTGGATATTCAGGATATCTTTGGATATCTTTGCAGTAGATTCATATGATTGTGGATGCACACAGATACACACACACAGATACATTCAACCATCATATCCACGGACCCCGAGATGGCTCCATTATTTTTGAAGCAATGCCGGTTACCTCTTGCTTCTATGAAGTCACTCACAGAGATTATTAAAAACTTAGAATCCTGTGGGATAATTCGTCCAAACCACAGTACCTTTAAAAAAAAGGGGACTGGGGATACCCAAATCCAATGGCCAGGAGTTAAATAAATGGGTTCACATGTCAAAATGGCCCCTTCCCTACATCGACCAGGGACTGGCCCAGATCCAAGGGTCAAACGTGTATACCCCCATTGACCTGACTAACGGTTACTGGACAGTACCCGGGAGTAGGGAAGACCAATACCAGCTTGCCTTTACCTTCGGGGGGCAGCAATACACGTGGACCTGAACCCCCTTTGGATACATAAACTCTGGCAATTAATTTAACATCTTCCTGCATAAGGCAATACCCAATTTGGACAAAAGGGGAAACCTGGCCTATGTAGATGATGCCTTAATCAAGAGCTCAACTGTGCAGGAACATATAGATGAAATAGGCTACGTTCTGGTCGAGTTGCAGAAAGTTGGAGCAAAACTGTCCTTTCAGAAGGCACAGTGGTGTAAGACCCGCATGAACTTCCTAAGGCATGAAATCACCCCTGAGGGTCTCAGTCCCCACGCAAAAAAGATGGAAGCATTATTGAAGTTGAAAGACCCTACTACTCTGCGAGAACTAAGAAGCCTTCTTGATCTCACTAATTATAGTAGAAAGTGTATTGAAGACTATGCAGAGGTCACACAACCCTTTGTCCATTTATTAAAGGCCTGTGTCAAGTGCGAGTGGAGTCCGGAACAATCTGAGGCAATAAAACAACTAAAGAGTAGCCTTTCCCAAGCCCTTTGCACTTTCTCCAGTAAAGTCCCTGGGGCCCTACTCCCCTATTCAGGTCTCCCAGTGTTCATATACTGTTTCTTTCGGTACACGGCATAACCATGCAAGCGCCCCAGTGTCCCAGTCCCTCTGCGTGGGCTCACCGGTTCTCAGGGGCAGCTCTGGTATCCTTTCCTCCGACTTGGTTTGCGGTCAACCTTTGGGTCTGGGAAGCACCTTGCTTGCTCTTCAGTCTCCACCACACCTTCAGCTTTCCCTGTTCCGCGCTCTAGGCGTCTCGGCGGCGGCAGACCTCCATCTCTCCAGCTTCTTGCGACAACATCTTGCGCTTCTTTCCGACTCCTCCATGCAGGCGGCTTCTTCTGGCTATTCCAACCCACGTTAGGAACAGTGAGTCTCTTTCCATCTTGATGCTCCCTAATTTTAAACAACGCGCCACTTGCTGGTTTCCACAAACAACTAGAGCACATCTCTGGTTCTGTGCTTCACATTTCTACCATGCTATTCTTTGCCCCGATATTATTGTGAGGAGATTGGGAACGAGCCTTACAGTTCTTAATAAGTGGATGGATTGGCTCTATACTGCAGTATGCCATATAGGTTGGGGAATTTAAAGAGTATGTGTCATAGCCTGACTAAAAAGGGGGATACCAGGTCCCTTCTAGTGAGTCTCCTTCCCCCACTTGGGGATTGTCTACCCCCATATGATCCTCCCTTGCGCAGCCACCACCAGGGTCGGGATCAGGTAGCAGCTGCACTTCCCTGGCCAAATGGAAAGAGGGTTTCCAGTGGGAGGGAGCGCTGACATCGCTAGATTCACCACAGATCCCAAATAGAGGAACTTACTTTTGAACTTAAGGAAACCCCAACAGGTTAGTTTGTCACTTCCTCGGTCCAAGGGAAGAAAACTTGTTGGGGGCCATCACTACTATTCTTTAGGTTACCATTTCTCACCCTGTATTTTATTGTGTCCTTCCTTTTTGTAACAAACCCCAAACAAAGGGAAACTAAAGCACATGAACTGGTGTCCAGCTAATGTTTGGTCCATGTTTTCTTCATGACAGTGGCTAACCATGCCATGCACATGGTATCACATCGGACACACCACAAGGAGCCAGAAAGACTTGGTGAAAGCCTGGAGAAGGGGGCATTATCAGGACGAGGTGTTGATTGTTTGAAGGTAGTAGTCTTAAAAGGAGGAGAAGGTAAGAACCTGGAGGAGGTGGCAGTGGTAACATCAGGGAAGGTGGTGAATATATGGAGAAGGGGAAAACATCAGAGGCAGGTTGTCAGTGACGGAGTGGGTGTAACATGAGGTGGTAACATCAGGAGAAAGAAGTGAAGAAGGGGTTGGTAACATTAGAAGGAGGTAGTAAAGGACCGAAGGACCGGAGGAGGCAACAACATTAGAAGGTGTGGCAAGAAACACAAGGTGATTCCGCTAGCAGGAGGAGATGGCAAAACAAAGGAGGAGGTGGTAACAGCTAGTAAAGATGGTAAAGAAGCCGGTAAGAACAGAAAGGAACAAGTAGGCGGTAGGAGGAGGTACATGACCCAGGTAGGGACAGCAGAGCAGGGGAAAAGAGTAACCTTGAAAGAAGATGGTGCAGGCATGCATCCCTGAATGTGAAGGGGTGACTTGGGTAGTAAAGAAAGGTAGTTGTGACCAACTCAAACCATTGAAGGAGCTTGAATTGCACCTGCAGCTGGCTGATGGGATCGAGCAGCAAATCAACAAGGGAAGCCAAAAAAAAAAAACAGATCTGAACTTGTTGTGTACACTTGGTTCTAGATAGCGGTGGGTACTTGACATAGGAAAGCCCTAATCTAGCTAGGCAACATGTTATCAATGGATCAAGGCTTTTGGCAGGTCTGTAGACCTGGGAGTCAGGCCAAAATGGCACTTGTGGGAGACCCCAGGCAGAGCTACAGCTTAGGGCCAAGGATTGACAGACCCGGTGATGATGCGTTGTCTATGCAGACGGACTGGGCCCCCCTTCTGGCAATAACAGGCAGGCTACTCCGAAAATTGGGAACACCAATGAATTATTTATTACAGGCAGAGAAGAAGGCTTATGGCCGACAGAGTACATTAGGCACACTGAACACTGATGATTGTCTGCACTAGGCTGCGGGTACAAGGCAGAGCATCAATGGCAGGCATACAGGCCAAGCACACCCACTTTCATGGTACATGGTGGACTGTATAGTACGGGTGCAGGGAGGAGGACACCAAGGGAGAAAGGGAATGGCTGGAGAGGGAAATGTTTGAGTGGGGATGCTGCTGGGAAGGAGGAGAGAAGGTAAGAGGGACTGGCAGAGAGGAGAGAGAAGAAAGAATTGGCATCTGGGGAGCAGTGAGAGGGAGAGTGGGGTATGAAGACGAAAATAGCTGGTTGGGAGATAGTGGGAGAGGGGAAGAAGGGGGCTAGTAGAGGGGGCGAGGGCTCAGAGAAGGGGTAAGAATCAGAGAAAGGGAGAGAAAAGAGAGTGTGTAAGAGCGAGAAAAAAGCAAGAAAGAGATAAAAAAGAAATTGGAAGAAAGAAAGCGGAAAAGGGAGAGAAGGAGAGAGAGAAAAAGAGAAAACGAGAGGAGACGAGAGAAGGTAAGAGAAGGGAGAGAGAAGGAGAGAAAAAGAGAGGCCAGGAGGTCTATTGGTTTGAAAAACAGAGCAAGTTTGGGAGAAGGAGGAGAAAAGGGCGAGAATGGAGAAGGCAGGCAAGGAAACCAGGTCCCTGCTAAAAGTACCTCCTCAGATTCTCTACCCACACGGTCAACACAACACTGCCAGCAACCAGAAAGAGCCCCAGGTCCTCTCTCCACATGTCTATGTGGCTGACACCCACCCACCCACCCACCCCCACACCAGAGCCCTCCCCCATGGTAGACACAACAGGTGGTGCTGGTTTCTGGCTGATCTCAGGACTCAGGGACAGGAAGGAGGGACATCAGAGGTGGCCAAAATATAGGCTGGGGCAGGTCCTCTCTCCACAGCTGCCACTTCCCCCCCCCTCCACAACTACCCCCATGATGAACACAACAGATGGAACTGGTTTCTGGCTGTTCCCAGGGCTCAAGGAGTACAGGAAGGGGGAGGGACTTCAAAGGTCTGCAAACATAGGCAGGGACAGGTCCTCTCTCCACACATGTCACTTCCCAACCCCATGATGGACCCAACAGGTGTAACTGTTTCTGTTTTTTCCCAGGGCTCACAGAGCCTTTGGTGATAGGACGGGGGACAGGTGGACAAATGCAGGCAGGAACAACAGATGCTGTTAGTGGGGAGGGCAGGACGTTTCTAATGAAAAGATGAGCGTTCCAGCCCCCAGGTTGCAGATTACTCTGGTTGTAACGCTAGCATCTGTTGCCTGGTCTGGGAACATGTTTTGTTCTGCCAGGAGAGGGTGGAGGGGTAAGGCATGTGTGTGGAGGAACATAAGAACTCGGCACAGTTACACATAGCAGGACAGGGTCACACATACAGACACTAAAGACACAGCATCTCCTAGCCACACAGGGTAGGAACACAGGCAAGTATGCCAGAAGAGATACAAAAGTACAAAACGCAGTAAGCAGGCCATTCCGGAACCAAGTACAGTGAAGGGTCAATGCAATAACCAAATACAGGACAAAACACAAACACAGGAGAACATGCAAGCACTTGGCAAAAATAGACCACAATCACAGGAAATGCAGTCAGGGCTTGTCATAAAGAGTGCAGAAACTGTAGTCAGGGCAAGTGGGTAGACTCATAGGCAGGGAAAAGAAATATACAGTCACATACAGTGCAAGATGAAAAATACATTTGATATGATATGGCATTTGTAACACGCCTATACACAAGTGTTTCAAGGCACGAAAGAGAAGTTACGCTCAAACAGGAAAAAAATGTGGGGAAATGAAAAGTCACGCAATACATTAGTAAAATCAAAAATACAGAAAGCCCACAGTGAACAAGTGACATATAAGTGAAACACAACTGAAGGCTGTCAGGAGTCCACACGTGGACACAGCAATTTACATAGATCCTTTTCTGTACTAGCCACGAGACAATGGAATATGCTTCCAGCAGAGATATGCTATATAGATAGTCTTTCTTGTTTTAGGAAGTAAATCTGGGGGGTGCATTTAAGGCCCTGAAACAGACATACCTGTAACCTGAAAAACGACATTTACCTGTAGGGGTTTTTTATGCCGTGAGGCTTTTTCCCCTTCTGGCTGTTCTGCAAGGGGGCCACATTACTCTAGTCTGGCTACAGACGGTGACAGTGGCTTCCTCTCTGGATAGGCCATTGGCTTTAAAAAAAAGGAGACTTCAGTACTTGGAGGAGAACCCTAAAAGAAACCTACAACTCAGACTCAACAGACACAGGTGAGGAGGAGGAGGTTGGGAGATCAAGGGTAGAGTCATCATCACGTGACACAAGCATTTGAACACTGCAACCCAAAGAATAGCTCCGCATTTGCTTCTATTCCATGTTCAATGACCAAAAGTTAAACATTTCACCAAAACGGCTCTGCACTGCATGGAAGAACGGCCCTGCGTTTGCTTTATTCCATCTGAATGTCAAAAAGTTATGCACTATATAAAAAAAACGGCCTTGTCTTACTGTTATTCACATGAGGGGCAAGGATTTCAACATTGCAACCTGACACGGCTTTTATTTTCCCTTTCATGTGAACAGCAGCGCGTTAAGCATTGCAAATAAAAAATGGCTTGGCTTTTTCTTTTTATCCCATGTGAAAGGAAAGAGCTCTGTGCTGGGGGCCTACCCCTCCGTGTCAATGGACCAACAGTAAATTAAAACCCACTCAAAAGGACAAATTAAAAAATCCCTTGACCTACAGAACCTAAGCAATGTACATTATGTTTATCCTCATAAGACTTCAATCACCTTGGAGGAGGCTCAGAATACCAGTAAAACCAGTTTTTGGGCTCAGGCAGGACACTTCTTAATTAAAAGCCTTTTCTCCCACTGCAAGTCTTATGTATAAGTGAACCATTCCACAATGGCATGTGATGTGGCTGAGGGCGTTAGAATTCTCAGCTCTGAATGCAGTACTAGCAGGGAGGCCAAAGAAGCAAGTGTGGCTAAAGTTTGACCAAGATGTTTGGGTTCCTTCTGCACCCACTACCAAGGACAAATTGACAAACTTCAAAGGGTATAATAAAAGTATTTTCTTGCAAGCTGAGCCAGGGGGAGACAGTTGGCTGTGGGGTAATAAGCACATCCCTCCCATATGTGACAGATCCTCCAAATTGACATTAAAGGTTTGATTCATTTTAGGCATTTTTCCCATCACTCTGAATAAGAAATAATTTAGTTTTATGCCACTTTTCCATGCAATTTCCAGGCGGTTGTTTAGAGACTAAGGGCATGTTCCTGGGACCCTGCAGACTGAAATGGCCAGTAAAGACTAGTTTCTGGCTCATTTAATACTGTGACAATCATGTGATTTGATGGAAACATGGAAAATGAGATTATGAACATATTCAATCATTTGCAGAGTTATAACTGTTATGCATTCCATGAAAAGGACAAAAAGGCACCCAAGGACCATACTACCTCACACAGAGATGGTGATCAGCTTGCCTAATTCCCTATGACCCACTGAAACAGCATATCTTTTTTTTATAGCGATGGCTAGTATACATTTGAAATTATGATATATAACTCAGTTTTGCTAAAAAGTGGACCTGGGAACAAAGAACTATAATAAATGACAGACAGATGGTGCTCCCTACCCTTGAACCAATGATGCCAGAGGGTGGGGAGAGGAATGGTGAACTGTCCTATCCCAGGGTAGGAGTAATTCCAGAGTACTCCCCCAAGATTGTAAACTGAATGATGTCATTTGGGCTATATAAGGGGGACTGCACTAGACACAGAACACAAGAATCTGGGGAGACAGGAGAAAGAGGATGGAGGGAAAGCCGAACCTTACCATCCAGGAGAGTGCAGAGACCAGACCCCTTGTATAGCTGTCCAGAGAGTCCCGAGATCCAGCTGGCTGTTCAGAATCACATTCAGAAGAGTGCAGAGACCAGACCCCGTGCCATAGCTGTCCAGAGTGTCCTGAGACCCAGCTGACTTTCCAGAATCCCAAACCAAAGCTTAATTTGTAGGTAGCAAATAACCCCAGCCCTAAATTGCATAAACCTCTTCTTTTTGTAGCATTGCACCCATTGAACTCCCATTGAAACCCCATTGAAATCCCATTGAAAGTCCCAAATTGTCAGTATAATTCATTCACCTTCCCATAGTAGAATCTGTATTAGCCTGTGTATGTTAGCGTATTTGCGGTGATAAATCTCTCAGTTGTCTGTAAAAATCGTTAGCATTATTTTGAAGTAAATTAATTAATTCCCCATTGAAATTAACGCTACTAGTTGGTTAAAATTCAAAATTAACCCCCTTGTGCCTAGTGTCTTTCTTTATTAACTATAGGCATTAAAATACAGCCTCAACAGAATGAGTCTCTGTGTAACTGAATACCGAATTTGCCCGTGTATTGTGTGCATTACCCCACGAACTCCTAAACTGCATCTGTCCTTTAAATAACCCAAACCGTTGTCCCATTGAGAGTAGCCCCATTTGTCTAGAATCCTATCTGCTATGTACCTCTGTCCTTGTCCTTGAAAACTGATTTCCGATTTTGATCAAGGGTTCTCTATCCTATTATCCCTGTGATGTGCATTTGTCCCTCAGCATAAAAACAGTATCCTCCTGCTAATTATCCTATCATATTATCCTCCTGCTCCTAACAAACTTGTCTTCCTAGATTGTAAACCTCCTCCTTCCTCTCAATATGCCCTTTGCTGGGCACTTTCCTCCAAACCCCTTCCTTCAGATCCTTCTCAAACACACCAGAGCTGGAGACGGGCCATGCCAGCTTTTATGGTGGGCCCTCCTCCCCTGAGGTTGGGCATATTGAAATGTGTTGTAAGGTGGGTTGACCTGGTTTGTGTTTGGACCATATGCCTGGGGTCAAGAGGGCTGGCCTGCCCTGAGATTATACCAAGCACAAATCAGAAAGGTGATGGCTAGAAGGTTTTGAATGTATCATAACCACTGCCATTGCTCTGGGCAACCCTTCAGATCATCGTTTATGAGCCTGCCCTGTCATTGCAGAAGGGGAAAACACCATATGCAAATCGATCTTGGACCCCTCCCAAAAAGGGTAGCCCAGACCGGACATCTAGAGCACAATCTTCTGCTCGAGACCTAGCAGTTGGGGGAATATGTACCCCCCCTCCCCCTTTTCATCTGGAGGATCGGAGCCAGGGATACCCTATTGGACCTTTACTTTTTTCCCCACCATGGATACTTTACCAATGTTGTTCTGCACAGTATCTGTCTCTAGTAATTTTCCTTTGTGGTAACCTTGCATTTCTCTGCAACTTCCTTCTAGCACCAAGAAGCATCCTTTGAGGCCTCTGTATGGTCTATGAACATCAGAAAACATAGATATATAGGCATTACATTAACCAACCATGGACCTGTGAAAGTAAGAGTCCTTTATTTCAGAGGATCATATACAAATTCTGTGAAATTCACAAGGGTGATACTAAAGGTCCCCGCCTTGCTATCTTAATGTAGTCTCAGATCAAAACACTATTTGACTGAAGGTTATGAAGCAGAACGTTAATACTTCTAAGTTGTATACATTCTGGAGAAAAGTGTGTATACATTGTAGGGACACACAGATTGAAAGCCAAACAGAGTAACTACATGGAGTTCTGGGAAGGGGTGGACTGGCCTATAGGGAACTCTGGAGATGTCCCGGTAGGCCTATGCTCCATGGGCCTCTTTTATGTGTTATTTCCAAATGTTCCCATAAATAAAGGGTTGAGCTTGCTGACAATGTGTAATATGGGGCCACTCTGAACATTGCTTCCACGGCCTCCTTTGGTTCCCAGTCCACCCCTGGTTCCGGGGCGCCGTGGATGGCTCCTGGCATCCTAAACCGCGCAACTTTGTAATAATGATATCTCGGACACAGAACAAGAAATGGAACAGACACGTAGGAACATTAATATTTTATGCACGTCTTTCATGTTTTTAAAATGAAAATAGAACATCTTATTTTTTTTATTTGTTAAGACGTTTTTTTCCGCAGTCTTGGGCTTTGTGATAATGTTGTAAGTTTTCTCCCCAAATCCGACTCTGCAACCTGTATGTTTCCCCTTTGCGATCACTTAATATGTGTATACTTTTCCGAGGCAGTGATTCATTAGATCTTAATCAAGGCAAATAAATATGTCATCTTAAACTGTTCCTTATCTCCCAAAAGCTGGTGGGAAAATAACTGCAGCGACAAGTCATGAGAAATTCTAATTTACTCACACAGTGTTGTTTACAGCTTGCCGTCCAGTAAAACTGCAGTCTGCCCGAAATATATTGTATGATGAGAAAAATATGCATAGAAATACTTTTCAGTTAGTGCTGGTGTGCACACTGCTGAAAAACAAGAGAAAGAGGACAGAGAAGACCAAAACAAGAGAAAGAGGACAGAGAAGCAGACCAAAACAAATGTTGTGATATTCGGATAGGAATAGCAAGCTATTCATTTTCTGAAACAATAATGTTGCTTTTCATTATAAAGGCAAGGCCTTGCAATGAAAGTACTGCATTGGTTATATCATTCACAAGGCCAGATCTTCTGCATCCTTAGCTGAAAAAGGAACCAGTGCCGGATTATCCATTAGGCCAAGTAGGCCCCGGCCTATTGGAGCCACATTTTTTAGGGGCCCCTTGAAAACGGATCAAAATAAAGCGGTGGAGAAAATTAAAAACTAATCAGGAGATCATTTTCGAGGGAGGGCCCCCAACTTTTCGAATGACTAGGGGCCTCCACAGGGTTTAATTCGACCCTGAACGGAACATTTGAAAATGCGGGTGAATTATGCATTTCCTGGCTGCTACCATACACATTTTGCGTCTGCATGGTGGCTTACTTAGAAAATTGGATGTGACGGACCTAAAAGGTAATGTAATGTAATTTTTGTCATTTGTAGAGAGCTTTTTCCAATTGGCATGACCTCAAAACGCTGTAGATGAAAGCCCTCGGGAGACTGAAGTCCAAGGTATGAGAGATTCGTCAGGTGAGTTTACAATGCGTGTGTGCATTTTAGCCCATAGAAACGTAGGTAGGGGGGGGGGGCAAGTCCCTACTAGCGACCCATGTCGAGCTGGCTAAGGCACATTGTACATGCAGAAATAAGATAAACTATCCAGCAGCAAATCCATGATAATCCAGTGTAACCTTGAAAGTTACAATGTGAAATAACACAAGCAAAAATCCACATCTTGATTTTAAAGTTATGGGGACGGAGCGGAGTTCCAAGGAAAACTAATGCAAGAAGTCTATGAATATCATAGATTTGCCTTCAACACAAGTCAATACTACACCTGATTGACAGAGGAGCATCTTGCTACATGAGCAAGTCCCCGGCCCAGTCTTTGCGAATCAGAACGCCCCATTCGCGTTTCTAGGTGTGTCCGCATTTTTCTGACATGCACTATGTGGCAATACCCTTTATCCCGCCCCATTCAGTATGGCTTTTAGTTGTGTTCCTTTTGCAAGTTCCTCAAGCAAACTGCAGTAGCCGGAAAACCGATTGTGCACACACATCCCAGACAACAGAAAATTCAACATCAAGATGCCAACATGATCTCGGCGTGCTAGAAAATTGAAGTTTTTGCTGTTGTGTTTGGAACCCCTTTTGTTGTACTTTGGCGCTGGACCGGATGATGTCCTATTTTCAATGGTCCGTTTCATAGGTCTTTTCTTCCATAAGATTCCACACCTTATTTGGTTTTTGATAAAGTTTGGTTTTATTAGTGTCACACGTTTTTTGGTTGGCATTGGTTGTCACTTGAAAATAGGACATCATCCGATCCAGCGCCAAAGTACAACAAAAGCGGTTCCAAACAAAACAGCAAATACATACCTAGAACTTGGACTGCAGGAGCTCTGTCCATTTGGAAAACCTCATACAGGCAGCAGGAAATAACTGGATCACCACGAAACAAGAACCATCGCAAATTCACAATCCAGCGCGGAGATCCACGGTTCCTACAAGCTCCAACCACACTACCTAAAGAAAAGTTCCAAGAATATCTACATACAACTTCAATATCATTTCCAAATAGGCATCAAGTAACAATGCTGATGGCAGGACATAGACACATGCAGTCAACCAATGCCCGTAGAATGGCCCTGGTTCCTGCCACTCTCACCCAAGGATATACACAGACAACTGTGTGGCCAGTTCTTCTGCTTCGACAACCAAGGACCACACATCTTGTGAAACCACCTGTCCATGTACATACATATGTAAGTGTGATTGTTAGGTACTCACTGCCTGCAGTTTATAGGTCATGTCTATTGTATGTTGACAGTCATGTTCGACATCAAGTTCTCCTGCCTTCCCTGCCATTACACGAGCCTCTTTGCGTGTCCCACTCCTCATGCAACCACTACCATGGGAGTGAAAGCACACTTGTGAGGTGGCTGACTTCTGCCCCAATGCATTGCATTGAAGGATGGGCTCTCATTTAGTGGCCAGTGAGAATTTTGTTGTCATTGGTCAGTGGGTGAGTTTTTTTCAGTAAGATAGAGGGCGGCATCAATTCCAGTTTTTCCAATATGATCATTGAAATTTAACTGGCTCTTTAGATGGCTGAAGGCGCCCCATTGCTGAGTGCTTAGCCTGATCATGATACTCTTGCATAATCAACACACCTGTGAAAGTGGAATACAAAGAAAATGGCGCTAAAACAAGACTGGCAGCCCATGCATCTTCAGTGTTTATAGTTTGCTCAGAACCATAGAAATGTACAATCCGCTGCTGATCGACGTAGGGAATCGTTGCGGGGTGACGATAGCTACACAACGCTACGCGGCAGCCCCAGGAGAGAAGCTGAATTTCAAGAGTGAATATGAAACCAGTCACAGATGGGATATCCTTAATGTCTTGGGCAAGCCACTTGTTGGAATGGGAGCCAAACGGGTGGAGTATATAAATGAATATGCCACTCAGGGTGGACGATTACATTCGGGACTCTGCAGTGTCCAAGCTAAGGGAGTGACTAGCAGGAGATGTAATCACCCAGTTGGGGGGTATGCTATCACAGGGATGCATGAAAATACATGAGCATCAATTACCATAGAGAGTGACTTGGCATGCTTACCTACCACACATACAGGTAGTGCACACCGGTGGCTGAAGATTGTGGTAGGGTGTAGATGGCAAACTTCATCAAGACGTCTAGAGAACCACAGAAGTAATGTGGGAAACTAATAAAGATGATGGTGTAGGAATGCAGGCGGCTGATGGCCAGGGTCGCATTGAGTATATTGCAAGCAAGAAAAGTGAGCTGCAGGTCGCCTGAATAGATGCACAGGAGGGTATGGCCTGCAGTGGTAGCAGGGCAGGTGAAGCACTGCAGAAGTACATGGTTGTTGCTCCACAGATCCCCCCAATTGTGAGCCTTCCAGGATCCGAAGGAGGTTACAGGGAAGGGATATAGGAGAGGGAAGAAGGACATTGTTATCAGAGGATGGGAGAAAGTTTACTTGGGTCACAATGGACTACATCATCTAGATACACAGCAGGGCCCATAGATGGAGGATTATCGTCAGTCAGTGATGCCAGAGGACAAGGTGGAGGGAAGGAAAATGAGGTGTGAGCATCATTCCCAAAGTGATATGATATGCCAAATGAACAGACCCCATTTATTTATCCCAACACAAGTGTACACGGAGTGCAATCATGCATGGCACGCATGCAGAACTGTGTCAGCATCGCGACGAACGGTCCACTATCACTGTGTGGGGCTCCTCCGGTAAGGCATTATGAAATCATGAGGTCTAACAAGGACAGACTGTTATTAATGGGAGTACACAGCCACATACACGTGAGTACTGTTATGGAAATCCCCATGCAAGTGTGGGTGGTTGGCATGACACTCATCATCATGACACCTAGAATTTCCTGTATCAAAGAGGAAAGAGGTTCACCCACGAACCCGCTTTCTTCACCCGCTGACGCCTCCCTTCCCACCCAGAAAACGCACACACACACACTCTTCAACACTTACCTGTTCGCTCGCGACCACTCTTCTGGTGTGCACAAATCGATTTAGAAAGACCGCTCTGTGTTGTCACAGAGCGGTCTTTCAAAATCGATCTTTTAAACTCCAACAGTTTCCAACAGAGTGTGGCTCTGCACCCCCATTTATACATTCATGCATGCAGGGGATTGGTGGCTTCTAACCCCCCTCTAGGATCCAGTGGGGGAATCGCCCATGTGAAGTATCCCTCCCTCTTTTGTAACAATTTCCAGGGTGCTTTGCTCCTGATGGAGTCCCTGGGTGGCAGATGCTAAGCATGGTTTGGGTTTTAAAGTGGGGAAGTGATATTCGCTGCTGCTTTTGACCCACGCACTTCTGCTTCCCCAAAAACAAAGTGCCCAGACTACAACTAGTCAAGTCAATTTTAGTTTGCCCATAAATCAGTGGAAACAAAACAAAAGCATGCATATGAAGCATGACAGAATTAAAAAATAGAAAATGCAATAGCAAGCTTGGTTACTGCTGCTTCACAAAGAAACACGATTTCACATTTGGGGATAGCAATCCCTTTGTTTGCACACATATGTGGTGAATATTAAGACAGAGGTGATATATATTTTCCTAAAATGAACGGTAGGCAAGGTTCTTGGTGAGACTACAATGTAAAATGACTCTCCCAGGGCTAAATATCTTTTCCTCAAGGTCCATGAATTATTTGAAATTGTTGACCCTGCCAACACCAATAAGAAATAAAGTGGATTAACTGCCCATCAATGACTAATGCATGATGCCCTCAGTAGATCTGCACACATTTACACTGTAACTCGATAGCCGACGTCTTTACAATGGTGCAAAACAGATGTATTTGACTACGATAACTACCAATTCCAATCTCGAAGCAATCAATGCTCGCAGGGTTTCTTAATACAAGGTGGGTGGAAATGTCCTCATGGCCACAGTGATGCTCTTGCGCCCACAGACCTACACATGTTTCAACGTTCGGGAAGTGCTGCAAAACATGGAATCGTGAACTACCAAACCACTGACGTGCAATGTGCATGTTAATTCTTCGTCAAATTCACACCTCCCTGTTCTTCTTCGGGGGTCAGGTAAGATTATGCAAACCCTGAACCAAAAGAGGAATGCTAATTAAATTGCTGTCCTAAATTAATTTGCATTCAAACCATATTCTTTTTGTGCATTTGCCATAGCAAACCATTTACCGTGCCCAACATATCTGACCACTTGTCCCACCTAGTGTCGCCTCTGATTCATACTCAGTCAGTTTATGCGATTAATGGCAAATGACAAATCATTGCAACGATGGGCGTCTATTATTCACCTCTTCCTCTTCCTTAATATTCACCTACTCCAATTAGGTGTCCTCAAGAAAAATGCAAAAAATGTTCATCAAAACACATGTGATAAACAAAAATGCTTACAATGCATGTGTTGTAATGGTTTCCTGTACGTTAATTATTACTCTTACTTAAAAATCAGGGTATTATTTCATCTCTTGAAATTCACTGCAAACACTGTATTTTTATGTGTTGTTGATTTGGAGAGAAAAGCACTTCCGACAAGGATCTAAAGAGGCTTAGGGAACCCCCAGCCACGTCTTTCTACTTTTTGCACACAGTGGAAGACACACAGCATAGGGTCTCCTCTCCAGTGTACGAGCTGAGCACCCTGTCTAAATTGCACAGACAGGCAACATTTAATATGAAGGCGTTTTAGATAAAACCCCTTAATTCCAAATAAATAATCCTGAAAGCTGCCCACGTCTTGGAGATAAAATAACCCAGAGCTAAGCTACTGCCCCTGCATTTGTTCACTGTCCTGGAGGACCTAGTCCCAAAGTGCCATTTTGATCTTTGTGACATGTTTTCCAACAGACGATGGACTATTCCATTGCTCTGGAAAGTTCAACCTTTAATCGATCTGAATAAACCTCAACCCAGGTACTGAAGTTACACCCATTGCACCCAGTGGAACCAAAAAAGATCCTTTCAGCCTGATTCATGGAATTATTTGCGGGAAAAACGCAGATTTGCGCGCCTTTCTGCCCGAAAATCCCTCTTTGAAGTATGGGGATTTTCGGGCAGAAAGGTGTGCAAATCTGCGTTTTTCACGCAAATAATTCCATGAATCAGGCAGTTTATGTTTAGCACGAGATGGAGCAGACCATGTACTGGCCTCAGCATAGTTGGGCCTCAGCATATCTTTGTATTCAATTCCCAGTGTTGCTATTTCACCATGTGCAAGCACGCCTTAGGAACAGTTCATGAGTGATAACAGGTATATAAAAAAGAGACATTTTACCTTCTGCCAAATATCTAATAATCATTTGCCCCATCATTTCCCATCTATTCTGTTCAGCATGGTGTGCCTGTATATGTGCTTGTATTTGATGGAATGATATGACCCTGCGGTTTCTAAACACATATTTTGGCATTAGTTTGAAATAAAGGAAAAGGACTAAAAAAGGAGAATCTTGATTTTGTCACAGTTTTATTGCATGGCACACTCCAGCCAGGGACTCCTTCCCCTGGCAATGAATGTGGCACACAATAAAAACGCTTTTTATCTTTAATAAACCACGGGTTCTTTTATTGGAGTAGGCCTCCAACTCATCTCGCACCCAACCTTCACAAACACCTCGTGTCACAATGGACTAGGAACCAGGTCGGTGTGTATCAATAAGATATTTATTTATTTATGGTTTAATGAAAAAAGAAAAATCAAACAATTTTACAACAGCCACCAATGTTGTGGTAAAACACAAATACAGTGATTCCTACAGAACAATTGGTTCAGAAATCCTAACACTGTTTACACAGATCTTTGATGGGAAAACAGAAAAAACAGTTTTAAAGCAAGTGATAGCACCCAGGTTACGCACTCCCCCCTGTAACACTCACCCCCAAACATCAGCTAACTTAATTGAATGGAAGGCAGTGGCAAGGAGAAAGGATCGAAAGAGAAAGTCGGATTTGGAATAAAGCCCACCACCCCAAGATGGGAAGCCAGAAAAGAAAGTGAAAACCCGTTTTTTGGGATAATCGAATTTGGATTATTTCTTGCGCGGCTATGGGACAGAATGAAAGGAAATTCGTGTTGCTACACTTGAGGAGATAGGGAAGCTTAGAGACTACTATTCAGCACACCAGGGCAATGTGGAAGCAAGGTAGGAAAATTGATGGTTGGAGAGAAAGTAAATGCAAAAGAAAAATACAAACGGCAAATGGAAATTGGTTTTACATGGGATTTGCAATGACAGGCAGCTAAAGTAAGGGTTTAGCTTCCAAAATCGGAAATCGGTTTTCAAGGACAAGGACAGAGGTATATACCAGATATGATTCTAGACAAGCGGGGTTACTCTCAATGGGACAACGGATTGGGTTATTTAATAGGACAGATGCAATTTAGGAGTTTGTTGGGTATTGCACACAATACAGGGGCAAATTCGGTTTTCAGTTACACAGAGACTAATTCTGTTGAGGCTATACTTTAATGACTATAGTTATTAAAGAAAGACACTAGGCACAAGGGGGTTACTTTTGAATTTTAACCAACTCGCACCGTGAATTTCAATGGGGAATTAATTGATTTACTTCAAAATAATGCTAAGGAGTTTTACAGACAACTGAGGGATTTATCACAGGGAATACGCTGACATACACAGGCTAATACAGATTCTGCTATGTGAAGGTGAATGAATTATAATGGCAATTTGGGACTTTCAATGGGATTTCAATGGGTGCAATGCTACAAAAAGGAGAGGTTTATGTAATTTAGGGCTGAGGTTATTTGCTACTTACAAAGTAAGCCTTGGTTTGGGATTCTGGAAAGTCAGCTGGATCTCAGGACCCTCTGGACAGCTAGGGCAAGGGGTGTGGTCTCTGCACTTTCCTGGATGGTAAGATTCAGCTTTCCTTGCATCCTTTTTTTCCTGTCTCCCCGAATTCTTGTGTCCGGTGCCTAGTACGTACCCCCCCTTATATAGCCCAAAATGCATCATTCACTTTACAATCTTGGGGGAGTACTCTGGAATTACTCCTACCCTGGGATAGGACAGTTCACCATTCCTCTCCCTGCCCCCTGGCATCATTGGTTCAAGGGGAGGGAGCACCATTCATCTATTTGTCATGTATTATAGTTATTTGTTACCAGGTCCACTTTTTAGCAAAACTAAGTTATGTATCATAATTTCACTAGCCATCGCCATAAGAAATAGATATGCAGTTTCAGTGGGTCATAGGGAATTAGGCAAGCCAATCACCAACTCCATGCGAGGTAGTATGGTCCTTTGGCGCCTTTTTGTCCTTTTCATGAAATGCATAACAGTTATAACCCTGGAAATGATTGAACATGTTCATAATCTCATTTTCCATCTTTCCACCAAATCTGAGCTTGTCTCATTTTTAAATCAGCCAGAAACTAGTCTTTACTGGCCATTTCAGTCCACAGAGTCCCAGGAACATGCACTTAGTCTCTAAACAACCGCCTGGCAATTGCATGGAAAAGTGGCATAAAACTATATTATTTCTTATTGTGAGTGCTGGGAAAAATGCCTAAAATTAATCAATACTTTAATGTCAATTTGGGGGATCTGTCACATATGGGAGGGATGTGCTTCATCCCGCACAGCCAACTGTCTCCCCCTGGCTCAGCTTGCAACAAAAGACTTTTATTATACCCTTTGAAGTTTTTCAGTTTGTGTCCTATGTCTCCCCCGAAGGACCTTCCTTCTCAAGATGTGGGGTTTCCTCCTCCCCGCTCCAGAACCACTCTCCTCACCTGTTGAATCCGAGGTGGTAGTCTCGCTGATGCCGTGCCGGTGGGCCAGATAATTCCTTTCCTTCTTTGGTGTGGGTGACTTTACACGGGTAGAAGCCGTGGTGGATTTAAGACCAAACCACACCACGACTCCAGCCCCGGGCCCAGACAATCTGGGGGAGAAAGTCAAAAGGCGGAAAGAAAACCCTTGGTGTAGTGAGCACAGCTGGCCTCCTTCCTATGGGTGAGGAAGATACTGCTCCAATGGTAAATTGGTACAAGAATGAAGGGCAATTGATGAAACCTTCCTAAACAATAGGAGTAAAGAGGAAGACAACAATCGAAGCGGTGGAGACTGCTCTGAAGTACAAAGTAACAAAAAGCTGGAGCGAGCAGCGGAAGCCTAACAGCAGAAGGAGGAGAGAGATGAAGTAATGCGTAACCACAGGGAGTGAGAGGAGCTCCAAATAACAGGTGAGTAGAGGGAGAAATAGTACAAGAGGGTACAGGCACAAGGAGTGGGTGTACCGAAGGAAAAGACAACAAGAACAAGGCGGAAAGCAAGAGCAATGGAGGGAGCGAGAAAAAGCGCTTTGCTGTGAAGGAGAAGGTACAGAATGAATACTTGGCCTCGGAACCGAAAAGAGCAATGAAGCCGATCCGGACGGTTGCAACGCGCCGACCGCTGGGCTGACAGAAAATAAGTAGTACCAGCGGCGGCCATGATGGAAAAACACTAGAGCATTGCAGCCGTTCGTAGGGGAACGTGGTGGAACATTCTAATGGCAGCTCAGTCGTATCCGCGGCAACCACCGCCAGTTAGACCTGAATGTGACAGTTTGTCCTTGGTAGTGGGTGCAGAAGGAACTCAAACTTCTTGGTCAAGCTCTAGCCACACTTGCTTTCTTTGTGCTCCCTGCTAGTACTGCCTTCCAGTCTGGCAGACCAGAGAATTCTAATGCCCTCAGCCACATCACATGTCATTGCGGAATGGTTCACTTATAGGTGCGACTTCCAGTGGGAGGCAAGGCTTTCAATTGCGAGGTGTCCTGTCTGAGCCAAAGAAACTGGTTTTACTGGTATTCTGAGCGTCCTCCAAGGTCATTGAAGTCTTGTGAGGACAAACATAATTTACATTGCTTAGCAAACCCCCCACCCACAACATATTACACTGACATTTCTGTGCGATCAAAGCTATCCTTCCACAGTGGCTTTTAAACGTAATTTTTCTTATTTTCTTTCACACATGCGCAAGCCGTATTTTTCATCTAATGTTTGAAATGTGGTTCTGTAGGTCAAGGGATTATTTGATTTGTCCTTTTGAGTGTGTTTGCTTTTACTGTTGGTACATTGACATGGAGGGGTAGGCCCCCTGCACAGAGCTCTTTGCTTTCAGACGGGATAAAAATTAAAAGCCAAGCCGTTTTTCATTTGCAACGTTTAGAGCGCTGCTGTTCACATGAAAGGGAAAACAAAAGCTGTGTCGGGTTGCAATGTTGAAATCCTTGCCACTCATGTGAATTAACAGTAAGACAATGCTGCCTGTTTGATGTAGTGCATAACATTTTGGCATTCAGATGGAAAAAAGCAAACACAGGGCCATTCTTCCATGCAGTGCATAACTTCTTGTTATTCTGATGAAAGAGAAGTGAACTCAGAGTCGTTTTTGGTGAAATGTTTAACTTTTGGCCATTCAACGTGGAATAGAAGTAAACACAGAGCCATTCTTTGGGTTGCAGTGTTCAAATGCTTGCCACACATGTGCCAGGGAAAGCAACGCACAGCTGTTTTTATGGTAGCACTCTTTAATGTAGTTTTTCAGGTGACACGGATTTCTGTTTCAGGGCCGTAAATGCACCCCACAGATCCCCCCCTTACTCTTCCATGAATTTTTGTTGGGGAAGAGTAGGGCAGAGTGGGGTTTCCTTCAGCGGAATTCTCCTTCATCAGGGAGTGGCACTCCAGGATCCCCCTCCTTCTTTGGGTTGGAGAGTATAGTGCGGCACCCTCTTTCCTTTCTTCCCTTCCAGGTCCCAGAGGCATTCCTCTCTAGGCTGGAATGTAAGGATGTTAATTCTCTAATAGAAGATAGAAAAAAAACAAGTTTTAGTACTTTTTACTGACATTTTTCCCAGACGATTTACAACAATGGAACAACGACAGTAACTTGCAATTTTCATGCCATTCTTTTTCATGTTCACAATAACACTAAGTCAATTACTCCCTGTTATCTATATGAATATGATTTCTTCCATCCGGGTTCTGGTTCCTTACCTGTATCCTTTGGGGGATTCCTGGGCTTTACCCTCACGGGGCTCTTCAATCAGCCACAAGTCCTGCTCTCTTAATCTTCATGGGGATGGTGAATGGTCGGCCAGTCCTGGGATGGTGACCTCTTCTCCAGTTTGAATTTCAACTGCATCTGGTAGCAATTGAGCGAACTAAGATTTTTTTAGGATTGTCAAGGTCCAGGAGTTTACCCCTCTGGCGGGACCAGACTTGGGAATAAGTTGAGTCCAAATTAATTGTGAATCGATTGAGAATGTCACTGCCTAAGTAGAAGGCAGAAGGGACATCTCGCACAACCCCACAATTATGCTCCATGCTTCTCTTTCCAATGGAAATTTTGAACATGCACCTGCTTAGCAGGAGATGTTTAGACTTGGGAGTTTCCAGGCCCATTTCCCATTTATCAATCAACTTAAATGTGGGAATGGTCTGATCTTTTGGGAGTTTCCTGAATAATGCTTCACTGATGAAGCTGCTTACATTATTTCGGCATACTCTGGCAAGGAAATGCTCCCCCCCTCATTTACCTGATCTGGGAGGAACAGCTGTTCACCCCTTTTCTGAATTTCAGCCAAGCTTTTAGCTGGCGTTCCCTCATTTTTTATCATAGAATTTGGGTTTTCAAATTGTGAATCAGTATAAAATTTCAGGGTATTTCCTTCCAGTGTGGAATGCCACTTGAAACTGGAAGGAAGGTTGATTTTCAGGAATGGAGAAGGGTTCCCATCATCAATTTGTTGTCCTACAGCAAATACAGTAATGTCGGGGAATTGATTGTTCCTGAAATGGAACTAAATTTAGTCAGATTGCCCTGGCAGTTGGTGCTCTGTTTTAATTTTATTGGCCGGTTAGCATGCATCAAGAGGACCTTGTTCACACAGTCTATTAGTGGAGACAACCTCCAAAGGAGGTAATTCCCTAAGAGACAGGGGGTCCCCTCTGGAGTTACGAATATAACCGGGTGTCTCACCTTGTGTCACCCAATTTTGATCTGCAGATCTGCAGTCCCCTCGAAAGATTGGAAGGAGAGCTTGTCATCAATATTTATCAGGTGAGCATCTATGGGTCAGCGCATGCTCACAGAAACCATGCTTTGGGAAGAAGGGTTCGAGAGGGGAAGCAGTCACAGCTTGGCAAACTCAGATCCTCTCATATTTCCGCAGGAGCAGTGCTTCCACTTACTGCAGCCCACAGAATACTCCCCGGAGGGAGAAGCCGGACTGGGGTGATCACATTCCAGGGAGGGCTGAAACTGTGCCCCAACGTCCCAGTAGAGACCAGGTGAGCGTAACACTTGGTTTGGGGTTTTGGGGGGAATTCTTATATTCTACTGGTTTTTGGACCTCAGATATCCGGGTAGCTTGTTCTATTACCGAGTCCAGAGCCCTTTCATCATGGAAGTCCCTAACCAACTGTGTCATAATGTATTTGGGGAGTGCATAGAAATAGGTGTTAATGAATTCCCTACTGTTCGTGCGCACCCGCCTAGTGTTTTGTGCAAATGTCTGCTTCAATTCCTGGACAAATTCTCTCGGGGCCTGATCCTCTCCGCACTGTAGGTTGTAGGCCGCCTTGTGAGCCTCCTGCTGGTTTCTGTACATGTAGAAGTGCTTCAAGACGGCTGCCTTATGGTTCTGATCCTCCAGCCCAGCAAAGAAGCTGGAGTATTCTGGGGAGAATGTCCATTTGGCAAACTCCATAGAATTCTGATAATTTTTAATGCCAAATGACGTCATCATCTGGTCATACAACTCCAGATGCTCCCAGACTCCGTACTTGCCATTTTTGTGGTAGAGGGTCATGAAACTTCTAATGGCATTTGCATATGGTCTTTTCCCTTCTGTAATGGCTTGGCAGGCAAAGACCGATGGTCTGGAGGGTTGCCCAGGGCAATGCCAGAGGTTAAGATTCATTCTAAACCTTCCAGCCATCACCTCTTTGTTTTTGCTTGCACAAAAGACAGCATGGTCCGAACAAAAGGTCTCAGAAAGAAATCTGCGTAAATTGATAACAGCTCTAATAAAGAACCAATCGCGGACACTAAGGGTCTCTCGGGAGGTGTGGTGTCATTTGTATGCACCTTAGGCAGGTAATAAAAAGCTGGTATTGAACGATGTTTTGTTAAAAACATTTTTTCATCAGCATCTATCTAGCCTTGGTTGAGGGCATGTGTCATCAAACTATCGATCTTTTCTTGTTTTTTGCACCATGGCACATAGCATCGTATTAAAGTAATTGGTCCATGTGGGTAAGGGAGGGGTTGTCTGTTTACTAGTGTTGCTAGAGATTATTTGACTCTTCCCCCTATGAAACAGGCCCCTGACATCAAATAAGAGGGAGGTATCCATAGTATATTCTATATAGTACATGGGATGCAGACAAAACAGAAAGTAATAGAACAAAGAAGAGCACAGAAAACATGAAGATTAATGACTGTGCTAGTACTGGTGCGAGGCGGCCCAGAGGAGGCATAAAGGTCAAGGTGTCAAAAGAAACAAAGGACTTTGACAATCCACCAGGAAGGGACTGGCAACCACGTATAAGAAGAGACAATGGACTAAAGAAGTTGTCAAGCCCAGCCGGGGAGGCAACAGGTGTGGAGACTGTTGTTAAGGATTAAAATGGGGCGTCACACACCAGACCAGGACTCTTGATACTGGCCTAGGCTGCAGCGCTCAATTAAAACACTTTTACTTTATTTTCTTAGAATTCAGATTGAGATGGCACCCAAACCGTCTCACACCCCCCTTTACAAATACCCTGGGCCACAATGGACCATGAACCAGGCCAGTGGGTGGTAATACAGTATTTATTTATTTATTTTAACATTTCCATCAGAATCAACCAAATTTAATATTGGGCAGCAATCACCAGTGGGGTGACAGTTGCACTGTAAAATGATAGAATACACTTAGTTTGACCTTCCACCATAACATACACAAAACACAAATGAATGGGAGCAATTTTACTTTTTCGGGTAGATAGCACTTCAGTTAAGATTTCCCCCTCCAATGCTCCTTCAAACCCTGATTAACTGAATTGGTGGATAGAAAGGAGTAGCAAGGAGGCAGGTATACTAGGCAGCAAACAGAATTAAAATCCGACCTCCCCCCACAAAATGGGAGGCAAAAGGATTTAAAGACCTTTGCAATTGCACAAAATAGCACTCGGAATTAGTAAATATTTATTTTACATGTGCAGTTGAATAAATAAGGTAGAAATTAATATGGCTGTATCCAAAAAGTCAGAGCACTTGTACACTACAAGGCAATGTACAAGCAACAGGCATACGATTCAGAAAATCAACTTTGGAAGGAACACACAGTGCAGCACATCAGACGTGAAGAAATTACATTTGCTAAATTTCACGGTTTTAAATGTCAAAACAGCTTTAAAAACGGGTAAAACAGACAAAATCTGAATGCGGTTTTTATGCTGAGGGATACTTTGATCATACTTTTGATTATTTTTGAAAAAAGAGATACTTTGGTGTAGGAGGTTTAACATCTGGGAAGAGGACGTCATTAAATAAGATTGGGTGCAGCAGGTGGACCGAGCGAGACAGAATCAGCCTCTTGATCAATATGAAAGTGAAAGGGGAACTCTAAAGCATGACAGGATGAGATTCTCAATGGGGAAGGAAATTCGGTTTTAAAAGTAAAAGCAGTGGACAGGGAAAATCGGTTTGGAAAGGAAATGACAAGGTTTACTGAAACTATATTTCAGTGACTAGATTGTTAAAGAAAGACACAGTATGTGAGGAGGTTACTTGCAATGATGACCTATCCATGCCGCGTTTAGCTCTATATGGGAATTAATTAAATTATTCAAAATAGTATTAAAGACTTACACAAGGACTAAAATGAGTTGGAATGAATGGCGCTAGCACAGGGAAATTAACTCAGATTTTCATAAGGACAGGGTTCACTGAAGATTCTGACAATTTTAAGGATTTTGCTAGGGCAGTTTATAGGATTTCTATGGGATTGGACATAATACAAGGTAACAAAGCAAGGATGCTGTTTTTGGTTACTGGGGAAGGGAAATACTCACAACAAGCACTTGAATGGGGTAGTTGGGACAGCGAACTGGGTTTCTGGCCGAGAGGCAACATCTGGTCACAGCACAGCGGTGGGCTCTCCTTGAGGGGGACAGCTGGGCCTAGTCTGGTCACTGGATAATGAGATGCATCGGCTGTGCTCTCCTTGAATTATTGGGATTTTGTAGGGTTTTAATTCTGGATCAGTGGTTCAGCCTGGGCCAGCGGGTCTGCTTGGATCTGCTATCAGCTACCCCTGGCCTGCCACTGGAATCTGGAATCTCACAGGGTGAATGTGGAATATCTGGATCTCTGGATATGCTGAGGCTGGAAATCAGAAGAGTCTGCCTATTGTCTCTCTGAGCCTCCACCTTTTATAAGGCAGATGACATCACAGGATTTACTATGGGGGTAGACCTTTGGCTTGGCATGCCTCTAACAACTGGATTGGTCATGTGTGGCAGTCACCGCCTTCCTGTCAGCCAGTTGGACTTCAGGGACATGACATCAGTTTTATGATGAGTGCTTTACAATGTACACAGCCACACCACAGTTACATTTGCCAAAATAGGTTATGACATAAAATGCACATGTTTGCAGTTGTGGTGCTTTTGAAAATCACGTAGGCAGATTCCATATTTTACACTGAACCTGTCATTCAAACTCCCAAATTTCAACGATGTTATTTAGTCGTTCTAATGATCTTTCACAATTTCTAGTGGGAACCGCTTCACCTAAACTTCTACAATTTTATACATGTGTACATATTATCATAGAGCATGTTTCCATTAAATTTCAAAGTGGTACCATGTATACTTTTCCCATGAATTACATGTTCCTGCCATTTGTGTCCCCTACATGCTAGGGAAAGCTACAATGTGTTATTTTAATGCCACTAAAATTACAATTAAACTGTTAAACTTTCGCATTACTGCATCGTCCGGTTGTAGAAATAAAAGTCTTTAAATAAGAACAGTCTTTTGCCCCAGATGGGCCGGCTTTGTCTTCCAAATAAGGGCATTCTTCCCAACCCACAGCCAAATACCACTACTACAGAACATTACGACAGTAGTAATTATTCCAACCAATACCTTAATGACCCTGCCCTATGGCTGAATCACTTTGCAAGGAAACCTACCCCTAACCAACCTTGCTCCCCCTCGCTCAGAAACAAGAGACTACGCTCAAGATTATGCCTTTTACACACCCGCAGCAATAACCCCAAGCACACTTTACACACTCCACCGCGCTCACCCTCACCTACCTCTATGCTGAAATCCACTACCAGTGTAGCCAAACCGCCACAGATCAAGGGCGCCCTTATTAACGCCAGATCGCTTCCAGCTCACGCACTAGACATCGCAGACATCATCACAACCCTTGACTTTATTGCCATCTCTGAAACCTGGCTACATGCCGCATCCGGACCCTCACTATCCCTGGCCTTACCGCCAGACTATGGCATCACGCGATGTGATTGTATCACTACCCAATCTAGAGGCGGTGGAGTGACCTTCATTCATAAAAACTCTCTTGGTCTAAGAGTGGCGTCCAATTCCAAACTCAAGTCAGCTGAACTACTCTCAGTAAAATTACCACTAACGCCTAACCAATTCGCCACACTCCACCTTATCTACAGACCCCCGGGTCCTGCACACTCCTTTGTTGATGAAATTTCCACCCTTCTCCTCGACAAAACTAAAACCAATTCGCAAATTATCATCCTAGGTGACCTTAATCTGGGACTTGGCGACCCTAAAGACTCCACTGCATCTGCCTTGGAGAACGTTCTAACTGACTTCGGCTTCACCATGCACATTCAAGAACCTACCCATACTAAAGGCAGGACCCTTGACTGGCTAGCAGGTTCCAACTGTAATATCAAGGTCCTCTCCAATACCCCCTGATTATGGTCTGACCACCATATTATTACCTTCAATATGGAAGCAGCCCTGCGTGTCCCGAACTTGATAGCTCCAGTCCTCCCCACTAGAAATAAAAGGGACATAACAAAGGAGAAACTTCTCCCACTACTTCTCCCATTTCTCAATGCTGCTACACTCACCTGCACCGACCCTACATCCTTAGCAGACACATACAATCTTAGTATGCTCACTGCTATAAACTCCATCGCCCCTATCAAACTCAGGAAGTCCAAACCTCGTGCACATCTCAACTCTTGGTTTACACCTCAGCTAAGTGTGCTCCGCAAAGCTAAACGTTGTGCCGAAAATCGCTGGAAAAGCTACCCCTCTGATCAACATAAAGACGGTTTTATCCTTGCATCCCTCTCCTACAAAGATGCCATTATCACTGCTAAAAAGGAGTCCCTTAACAACCGCATCTTGCAAGCAGACTTGAACACAAAAGAACTCTTTAGGGTCTTAAAAGAACTCGAATCCCCAGCCACCCCCCCTGACACTTGCATTAAAGACAGTAAATGGTGTGCTAACATCCAGTCCGCTCTACTGAATAAAATCTCTACTCTACAATCTAAAATCAAAGACAAACAAGTCAGCCTGAAGCTGGACAACCGTCCACTCTCCACTGTAAGGGTTGCTCCTTCAGATTCTCCCAATATTAAACCTTTTGCCTTTTCCCCACTCACTATTATTGAGGTAGAAGACATCATCAAGAGAATCAAACCTTCAAACTGCCAAGGCGATCCATGCCCTGCTCCCATCATTAAGGAATCTGCCCATGACATGGTCCCATTCATCACTGCCTTCATTAACTCCTCTTTTAAAACAGGCACTGTTCCCGACAACCTCAAGGACGCTTGGGTGATCCCATTGCTTAAAAAACCTTCTTTAGACACAAGCATTCCCACTAACTTCAGACCCATAACCACCGTCCCGTTCTAGCTCAATCAACATCCTAGACCGTGCGGCATATCTACAGATGCAAGACTACTTGGAATCTAATAATCTCCTAGGTCTACGACACTCTGGATTCTGCCCCAGACATGGGACTGAAACAGCTTTGATAGATCTAAAAACCCAAATTGAGATCTTAAAAGACAACGGGAAACTGGCAATGCTACTTCTCCTAGACCTCTCTGCGGCTTTTGACTTGGTCAACCACCAAATCTTATGCCGGCACCTTCAATGTGCTGCCCACTTCTCAGACTCAGCTACAGCATGGATCAAATCCTTTCTGAGTAACAGGCCCATGAGGGTCTTCTCACACTCTGCAGCCTCTGACCCCACCCCAGTTCATTGCGGCGTTCCCCAAGGTTCTTGCGTGTCACCCACTCTCTATAATATTTTCACTAAACCGCTCTTTGATGTACTTGATCATCTGGGTGTCTTGTATACCAACTATGCTGACGACACCCAGATACTCATTCCCATCACTGGTGACTATTTAGCTGACACCAAGGCCTTGAACAACGTTCACCTGGTCATCCAGGCTTGGATGGCCCAACACGAACTATGCCTCCACGACGACAAGACTGAGCTCCTCATCTTGGGTTCCTCACAGCGTCTTAGCAAACTAGATCCTTCCTACCACTCATTTACTATAAATGGTAATACCATCAAAGTCTCCAAACACACAAAAACATTAGGCTTTTACCTTGACGCCACTCTATCCTTGTCTCGACAAACTTATTGCAGCTTGTAGACTGTTTCTGACTACCTTGAACAGCGTCACCCTAGCCAGAGCGCTTATTATGTCTAAAATTGACTATTGTAGTGCCCACTACTTAGGGACTAGCCAAGGGAATCTGAACAAACTACAAATCACCCAGAACAATGCCATTAGGGCAGCTCCAAACATTCCCAGAAACCACCACATCTCCGATTCCAGAACCAACCTGCATTGGCTTCTGGTCAAGCAGAGAATTGCACTGAAATCTCTTGCCCTCACGCACAAATGCCTTGCCAACAAGGCCCCTCACTACCTCTGCAACAGGCTCTCCCTCCATTCCTCCAGCCGACCACAAAGAACGGCACGGACCCACAGCCTAACGATTCCAAGGTTAAAACTCCAAAAAGCGAGTGGCGCGAGTTTCCCTGTCCTCGCCTCCAAGCTGTGGAACTCTCTCCCTGTCACCATCAGATCTGAAGACTCATTTAACACCTTCAACTTGGCTTTTCAATCAGAATTGAGGCATTCCTTCACTTGTGTTACACGCTACAGCCTGTCAGCTGGTTGCCGCCGACTACTTTGTTAATCTCTTTAAACATGGCATATTGACCTGCCTATCTCCTGTGTTACTATGTCTACTACTCTCCTTTCCACTATCCTATGCGATCTAGGCTTGCACTACATTTTTAGGTCGCCATGCCTCACCTTTGCTAACTGCTATCGTAATTTATGTATATATCTATGCCGGATTACTATTCATGTATATAACTTTGTATGTATATAAGATATGTATGTATACCTTGCTTCAAGTTGCGCCCTGATGCCCCTGGGCTGGACGGTGCGCGTTACAAATAAATAAACAAACATAAATGTCAGGCTCTAGCCAACCTGAGACCAGTGTTGCCATGGAGTTGGCTTTGAAGTTCTTTAGTTTGAGTTGAGGGGAGGTGCTACCAGAAATTTACACCTATGTGTCCCAGAAATCCATTGTCCTCGGCTGGAGCAGTGCCACTTCGTCTGACAAGGGTGTTGCATTCCCGCCTTGGTCCATTCATAGTTAGTGGGGGAGATTCCTGTCCCATGAAAGGCAGGGCCCTTTGAAACCAGGGCATGTCAAACCTGTTTCTTGCTGGCCTCACAGCAAATGTATTTATTTATGTATATATTCCTGAACCAGAAATCAAGTCTGTTGGAATTAAATATCCTATATATATGTTTTAAAACAAACCCCCATCACTTTTGCATGCAAGGACAGGGGCTTAATTCAACAATTTACTTTTAAACAGACATTTCCTTGTTTGTAAAAATCACCATTTTACACGTGGTTAATTTTCCTTGGCTGTCACTTTACAATGCGGCCTTCCTCCCATCCATTTTCTGAACCTTTCCAGTCATGTTTGTTATGCACAGGCATCTGTTCAAATAAACGGTCCTTTGAAACTGACATGATCTAGGAGAGAGAGGGGTCTTTTTGTAAAGAGTTTATCTGAAATATTTTGTTTCAAAAGTAAAGCGTTTTCCGTGTGACTGAAGTGAGGTTCTTTGCTATATCACAGATCTTGCCTGACACAACCTGTCATTCAATGAGGAATGCCCCCATCTGCTGGAGCACAACCTGAATATGGATGTACATAGCTGGGTCTCACTGGAACCAAGTTGTGTACTGTTGAAAAGCTGGAAAAGAGCATCAGGGCGCAGTCATTTTAAAAGGCAGAATATTTTCTTTTTCAGTGAAAATGTTTTCAGCTGGCAGCATAGCAAAGTTGCCTTTGACTTCTTTTCTCAAATGAAGAAATTACTGGCAGCAATTATTGGGGTGTTCTGTGTTTCATCTTGTCCCATGTGTGGCTGGTAAGACAGCGCAGCCATTATATTGGTGACTGCAAAATGCAGTTTTAATGCAAGGTGATGGCGCTCAACAGGGCCAGCGCAGCCATTCTGCTGGTGAGTGCTGATATGTGGTTAGGGGAGTTCTGCTGGGCAGGTAATGCACCCCACACTGTCCTGTGCGGGAGTTTCAAATCCTGACAGCAGAGCAGAGGAAGAGAAGAACAAAGGATGCCGGCAAGCTGCTGAGGGAGTCCTCTGTGGGATCTGATGAAGCAGACCCAGGCACAAAGCCGAGGAGAAGCAGAGCCAAGCGGAGATGCATGCTAAGATGCTGCGTTGCAGCAAGAGCAGAGGACAGAAGCTCAAAGAGCTGGAGAGATTAACCCCAGTCCCAGGAAGCCGCAGTGATGTACCAAAGCCCTATTGAAAGGAACGGGTGGTACGGGAGACCCCGAGAGGACACAGGGGTGCAAGCAAGACAGGCTCAGGTGACATTCCCTTGGCTCACCAGCAAATATGCGGCTGTTAAGCCCAAGAAGAGTCAACCATGCAGCCAACCTAATATTCCTCATGGCAGTGGCAAAGATAAGCCCACTGACCACCAGAGAAGGGTCTGGGACCCCAACATAAGTGAATTAAATGTTGGAATACATTTTCCTTGTAGCAGCATCAGAGATAAGCCCACTTACCACCAGAAAGGGTATGGGACCCCAGCATAAGTGGAATAAGCATCAGAGATGATCATCCTCACAACAGTAACCCTAACGTCAGCAAAACAAGTATCTGAGGATATCTTCCTCGTCGCAGTGGCAGAGATAAATCCACTGGAACATAGAGAAGGATTTAGGACGTTGCTGATATCTTGAGAGAGTAGCAAGATAAACCCCAAGACTTTTTTTAAGTAGACGGTTTACAATCTGTGTACCAGAAGCCAGGGGGAGGGAGTCATTCCTCCCAGGTTCACGTTTGAAACATACGGAAAAGAACTCTCAAGCACCTGGAGAAAGGAGTAATTCTCCTGGTCTAGAAAGTTGGTTGTATAAGATTTGTTGGCACTACAAGCCAGGGGAAGGGAGTCATTCCCCTGGTATCCTTTTGAAAGTGAACATTTGGGAAACAACACCCATATACCAGGAGAAGGGAGTCATTCTCCTGGAGAAGGAACTTTCTGTTGGATTCTATTATTCTTTAGTTGTAGTGTAAGGGATAGAAGTGGGTTGTGACACTGGACGGCAGAGTTTGAATTTGACTGACATTCTGACAGATCCTTTAGTATTAGTTTGAGGCAGGAAACCCCTCATAGAGATAGTGAGCGTTTCTTTTACTATAAATAAAGGTCTATAGCAATCAACATGCCACCCTTGTGTCAGATTCCTTCCTCAACACCATTACTTCTTCTTGAACTCATTTTCACCATCCTAATCAACTAACTGACTCATATTGATGCTAGCAGGGACACCATTGAAAACATCTGACTTTAATCCCATTGGAGAATCAATGGAGGCTCAATGGGTTGAGAGTTCTAAATGAAAGCAGGGCAGGTGATTTCTTGGTAAGACACCAGGCAGCCTTTGTGACCAGTGGAAGCTGGTTTTTAGGTACTCAGCCCATCATGCTCCTCCTTCACATAGCCCCCAAAAGCTACCACCACAGCCATTCTGTGCCCAAAGACTATCCAGGTACTTTAGGCCTGGAGACTGTTCGGTGCTGTAGAAAGAGCAGGTTGCCCAGAAAACTAACATTTTGTCAAAGCTATCTGAGCTTCTCCCAACTGCCACCTGTTCTCTGAACTAGGAAACGGCAGCTCAGCAAAAATGGTTAGAAAGGGT
Organism: Ambystoma mexicanum; assembly: GCF_040938575.1. NCBI lineage: Eukaryota > Metazoa > Chordata > Amphibia > Caudata > Ambystomatidae > Ambystoma > Ambystoma mexicanum. Next base: position 1,100,592,095 of record NC_090930.1, on the reverse strand, counting down.
TTGTTTAAATGCAAATGAGTCCCAAAGAAGACTAGCAAGATCCTAAGAGAGACCCTGTCTCCACCACAACCCGGGAAACCTCAAAGGTGTTCTGCCATTGCACAATGACAGATCAGGCAGCAACCTATGGGCTGTATCCCCAGTAGGGAACCTTTATACTGAAAGTCGCTCACTTACCCTACTATAGAAATGGCTGTTCTTTGCCGCAGGCATTCAGTGCTGAGGGGACTTTTAGTGCTGGCCTCTCGGCTAACTGGTGTTCACATTGTGGGATTCCTACCTGAATGATTCCTCCCAATTCCTCAGTGCTGTGAGGTCCCCTTACTGTGACATGAAGCGCTATGCAGAATACAAACTAGGGTCAAACATAACACAATTTATTCATTCTCTCCATCTCACTGCCTTGACCTTTGTTACCAACATTAACATCTCATACGTCCTAGTCTTAGTTTTGGGCACCGAAGTTGGCATAGCAGTCCCAGAAATATTACTCAGGAATAAACCTGTACTACCATAACAAGATTCTTCAGGTATTTAAACCCTACATATCTAGCATTCGTGGCCCCCTCACATACCCAACACTACCAGATCTCTATCTTAGAATACTCCAAAAATGCCTGGTATGTATATTACCTCAACACGTACTCTTCTGTGATGTCTTTCTCTAGAAGATCTATATGATGAAGACACATCCATGCTAATGAAAGCATTTACCCCTGCCTAACTCCTTCCCCACCTCTGCAAACTCCTTCCCTGCTTACATTCCCTCTTTCTCCCTTGATCATGCTATTCTTCCCATCAGACTAAGGTCTGGTTACCATGGGAAGGGACAATACATGGATTTGGTGCTTTGAGTCTACTAGTGTAATGATTCGCGCAGTACAAATGCATATTAACATAACATCAAATAATATGCTAAGAAGTTACTTGACAAAGATTACAGATTTCATCAATAAGAGAATAAATGTAACTCTGCTCTGCCAGTTAAGCTAGTTATATATTATATTTATTACACGGCCCGCGGTAGCGGCCGTGTAGTTATGGTTAAGTTGCTAAACCCATAGGAAGAGCACTTTTTGGGAGGCTTATAACTTCGCTCCCCCTGGACGAATCCTCACCAAACTTTGCAAATAGAGGGCAGAGTTACAGGGGTGTCCCCATTTTTTTTGTCCATAGACTGAATGGAGAAAAACTTTACTCATGCCTACAGCCCAAACAACTGGACGGATTTTCACCAAATTTGTGGCAGGAAAGCGGCTTGGTCCCGAAAGCTTGCTTTTGTAAATTTGGTGGAAATCCGTCCAGTAGTTTTTTTTAGAACAACCATAATGTAGGTCCAAAAAAATTAGTGATATCTGTGTCCGGTCCGAAGACCCCTTGCCCGGTTCGGTCCGCGGACAGCGCTCTGATTGGCTTGGAAGGCGTGGTTCAACTTCAAGCATGATCTAAAGAGCCAGTTAAAAAAAAAACTTATATATATATATATATATATATATGAGCAGTGACATAAACATATGAATTGATTACATAGAGATTTGTATTTGAATTTAATGAATGTTCAACTTTCAATCACATGGCTGACTTCATAGGGAACAGCGTCCTTGAGATCTCTTCTCTTGGGACTGTGAGTATAGCCCAATTCCTTGGTTTTCTCAAAAGGTTTCCCCACCTAATAGTAGGACAATATTAAAGTTCTGATTAAGTAATATGAATCTGTGTATGCATGTGAAGTTAGTACCCTACCTCATAAAAGGTGAGGGATCCTCATTCCACTTGGATAAAATAGTCAATGAAAATCAGGGCATCTATTGTGGTAGCTGCCTATATCATCTGTGATAAATATGATGTTTTAAGGTGATCCTCAATATATCAATTATGATTCCATTCCAAAGATCACCTATATTATAGACACTCACCCATGTGCCTCGTGTTGAGAAGCACCTTAACGTTTTTCATTCAGTAAAGGATATACTTGAATCTATAGGGGAAGAATACCACTTATGGTCAAGCATTATTCCCAAACTACAATAATAGGTGTAAGAATTAGAAATGATTAGAGTCTGTCACTTGTCAAAATCTTTAATCTCACCTTAGCAGTGCCCAGGTGCTGTGTATTTATGGAGGACAATACGCTTAAAGTGTTGCTACAATATTCAATCTGTACTGGAAAAATGATCCACATCATGGCTCTGTAAACAAAGTGTGAAACCCCTATTGAAAAGATTTTTATGCTGTGGGCAGATCTGAATTAAAGTAACACTTCGTATTTCAAATAGTGATATTCTTGCTATTTCTGGCAACTCACCTTACTTCAATTTTACCAGTGTTCTGAAGTTCTGCAGCAGTCACGCTACGAACTCAAGATGGCCGCCTAATATACTACTTACCGGGACATATCAGTCTACAAAAGAATGTTAATATATCACGATGCTGGTTTAATCTTGAATCTATTCCACTCTTTTACAGAATGAGTGGCCATTCACAGTCTTAAGATGAGCAAAGAGGGTACAGCCTTCAAATGTCCATATGTATGTGGAATGTTCACTGCATGTTATAAATGTATGTGTCCAGGATAACCGTCAGCCAGGGTGTATTGAAGGAAGAACATACATGTTTACATTTCTCATAGATTTAGCCATTTACATAGTTTCTGATGACATGAGTTGGCTGCCCACAGCATAGTAGTGTTGACCAGTAGTAGTTTAATGTAAACTTATTTCTGTGCCTGATACCAATATGGCTATTGTCCCATTGCATGATGTCGTAAACATTCTTATATCGCTAATTCAAATGTCCCATGGTGGCAAAGTTTAGCAACATTCGGCTGTCAATAATACACTTCAATATATGGCTTTACATGGTTAATAATACACAAGACGATGCTGGTCACATTACAAAATCCTTAGTTACACAAAAGATATTCCACATACTTGCACTGTCTGTTGAGCACCAATTTCGGTTGGGTGATATTGTATGGAAATATGTGCTCTGCACAGCGCTTTGGATTAAGGCGCTATATAAATAACACATCATTAAAGTCCGAATCATAGAAGATGTCTGCATAACATTAGGATCTTACACATTATTGTTGTTTTACAAGGTGTAACGGATAATCTCATATTGTTGACAAAAATATCCACAGTAGTTGCATCTAGTCAAGTAAAAAATATGGTGTCTTGGGTTCTCTGAAAATCATATTTTACTCAAGCATAAATGGATTAACTCTCAGGATTTATACACACAAGCTATCACGTTAACCTCTTGTGAATCATTCATATCAGTCTCTGATAATGGGGTGAATAGATTAAACCTAGATCTGTTCATAGGAATTGGGTAAAAGAGAATTTATCTTTAATGTCTGTGGGATCAAGTGAGTCTAGCCTGTGGATCCAGAACATCTCTCTCTTCGGTGGTAATTCTGTTAAATTACCCCCTCTTCGTGTACTTGTAACCATAATGTCTCGTTAACAAAGTTTTTTCATTGAATTTCATGGGTTTGTTTTAGTGCAACTTCATCATAACATCCCTCTAACGTTTTTTCAGTGGCTTTCATGGGTTTTTGTTAGTGCAACTTAACCATAATGTCAATTTAACAAATATTTTTGGGTGAATTTCATAGGTTTTTATTAGTGCAACTTAACCATAACGTCCCATTAACAACTTTCTTCTGTGAATTTCATAGGTTTTATGAGTGAAAATGTTTCATGTTACATCACTGTATATAAATTCTTAATAATTCTTCTTTTAACATGTATGAAAGAACTGTAAACCTTTAACAAACAAATTTTTTGCAACGCATAATAATGTGTCATTATTAGCAGCACATGCTAGGGATGCAAGTCATGGTTCAAGGTTCTTAGTTATAGTTTCAACAAAGTTTCGAATGGCAATAGTTACGACACAAAAGAAAAGTGCCGGAAAAAAAAGTTTTGATTTTTTTTTTGTGGGGGGTTCCAACCCCAAACCCCCCATTTTTTTTTTTTAAAAACAACTTCTTTTACAATACGATTTTTTTTTAAACTTTGATATAAAAAAAATAAATTTGAAACTTTTTTTTCTGCACTTTTGTGTCGAAACTTTTGGCATTCAAAACTATTGTTTCAAAACATTGACTGGACACCATGGTTCAATTGTCTTGGGCATGAAGCTCTGCCATGACCCCAGCCCCACCAAACCACCCCCGTTATCCATTGCACCTACAGTGCATCCTAGTTCAGTGTTCACTATTCCATCAGAATGTGACCAACGGCCAGTACTCATAGATTGCAGCCATGGCCAGTTTCCACAATCCATGGGGCATGGGCTTCGGCCATGCCGCATTCCTCAATAGGGAAATCGGAGTTGACATTTGTGCTTGCCGAGGGCTAGGCCCACTGCCCAGGCTGCAAAGTTATATCACTATTGTTTGCACTTTTTTTTGACACTTTGAAAAAAGTAAAACACAGGACAGATTTGCAAAAGCATGCTTTCAGATCCTTGCATATGCTCCTCGCGCAAGTTTACTGCAATCCCGTCCAGCACTTCGGGCTGCAATTGCAAGCAGAAATATTTTTCACATTCAAACCTAGGGCTTCGACCATGCTGCATGCCCCAATAAGCAAATCCGAGTACACATTTGTCCTTGCTCAGGGCCAGGCCCATTGCTCAGGCACCAAAGTTATATCAGAAATGTTTGTACTGACATTTTGACCCTTTAGAAAAAATACAACAGAGGACAGATTTGCAAAACCATGCGGTCATGGCCACTGGACAAGGGCCCATGTTTTTGCCACCTACAGGGTCCAAATGGACCCAGACCTGGCGCCTCTGGCACCAGGCTCATTCAAAAGTGTGCTCTGCACACTTTGTGCCTAAGGCACATGCATCCAGGCTGGGCGTGGCCATAGCAGAACATTGGTGAGCATGTGCAATGCAAGAACCTCTGGGAGTGGAGCCACAAGGCGGGGCCAAAGGGAGGGGCCAGGGCCAGCCTATTTAAGACCAACCCGCCACCTGTTTTCCAGCTCATCACCTCGACGCTCATCTCAATCTGGAACAAAGGGTTTGGGGGAAATCACGATACCGCCACACCATTCTCATTGCCTCTCGTATTCCTTCAGAGGCAGTACCAGCAACCAGAGCAGTCAACATTGCAGCAGCTGGGGGAGAAATCCGATCCAGGGGAGCCAAGTCCAGGGAGGGCTCCAACCGTGCCCCAACGTCCTCGCAGAGACCAGGTGAGCGTAACACATGCTTTGAGGTCCTTGCTGATGCTCCTCGTGAATATTTGCTGCAATCCTGTCCAGCACATCGGCTGTAGCCACCAGCAGAATTTATTTTCCCATTGAAACCTATGCCGTTTTTGAAAGACTTTACCACATAGCCAGTACCTGAAGGCCATGCCCACTTTAACCCCATTGCCGGTAACTCATGGTCATGGCCAGTAGCCAGATTTTGCGGACAATCTGGCCACTGGCCATGTCCACAGGCTATAGCTCAGTACTGAAAGGTATATCACTATTTTTTGTACTTACATTATGACACTTTTCAAAAAATAAAACACTGACACATTTGCAAAACCATGCTTTCAGGTCCTTGCCAATGCTCCTTGCACGAGTTTGCTGCAAATCCATGCATGTTTTATTTTTTTTAAAGTGACAAAATGTTAGTTCATAAAATAATCATTATAACTTAGCCCCCACTTGACAAAATCCACTCAGATCCACATACATTTAAGGTTTGGTCTAAAATCCTTTAGCAAGCTTGTGTGAACATTCATCAAATGACAACAAAGGTATAAGCCATGTAAAAATGTTGGGACCGCTCCTCTAATTTTGACTCCTCTTGACAAAATACCACCAAACGTTGCAGACCCATTCAATTCAGGGTCTAAAATCTTTTTGCAAACTTTTGTGCAGATTCGTCAAATGGCACCAAATTTATAAGCCTTTCAAATATTTTGGGACCCTCCCTCTACTTTTGCTCCCTCTTGGAAAATCAGCACCATGCTTTGCAGAACCATTAAGGGTGAGGTCTAGAATGATATTGCAAAATGTCATGCAGTTTCATTGAGTGGCGCCAAGGTTATAAGCCATCCAAAAACTGCTTTTCACCAACCCTGTAATCCAAAAATAGGCAAAGATGTTCGCAAAAATCACAGGACTGCCCCTGAACATCAGGACTGTTTGTGGACTTTGGCAATGAAAAAGCACCTGTTCTTTGGCTTCTTATGGCCATATCCCATCCCATCCTCATCACCCTTCACCTCCCCAGCGATTGTTTCATTAGTTTGACAAGTGCAATGTTGTGTTTTTTTTAAGGTTTCTACCGCAATGTTCGCAAACAGGCGCTGTCCAAGAACCCAACATGGTTGGCATTTCCAAAAAATATGACCCACCACACGCTGTCACCATGCAATCATTGGGCGCATCGGATGTCCGCAGATATCACACTCTCAAAATACGACATTGAAAAAACACTGGCAGGCACTTTGAGTGCAAAGTTTGATGGTAAGGCTTATTCAAAGCGAGCTCAAAGAGTTCACATTAGGCAGTGTTTTGAGTGGGTAGGGACAGGATCTAGGTGGGAGTGGCTATAGGGATTAGCATTGCAATGGCCGGCGAAGGGTGGGCAAATAACCAATCAACACCAATACAAGTTTTGTGTGTCATCTCATATGCCATTTCTCCATATCTGTACTCTAATGCCATAGTTTTGGCTTATAGTTGGCGCTAACAGCCTAAACGAAAAAAATTGTGTTGTTGCCATGCTAAGTGTTGAGCTTACGGTTTTGGCATTTCTGACACTGATAATGGGGAAGTGTGCAGAAAAATGAAAACACCTGGAGCTGGAGACCCCTTCCACACACAACAGCAAGAGGAAGAAGTCCAAAAAGGAAGAAAAATGCTGTGTCCAGGAAGGAGGTGAAGCTCCTCGTTAAAGAATTTCTGGAACACAGAGGAAAGGGGGGAAAAGAAAGAACAAGGATCCCTCCCCTTCCTCTTCCACACTTTCCTCTTCTTCCAGCTTTTTGTACGCCTCAGAAGATTAAGACAATGATGAGGAGATATGTAAAAACCTAGACAGAGAAGAGGTGGAGAGGATACTGGAACAGATCAACATATCCATGGGTTTCAGGGAACAAGCAGCAGTGGGGCAATCCCTGAACCCTAAGATTTGCCAGTACAAAAGATATCCCGAAGATTGCTCTCCCATTGATTTCAGACATTAGGGACAAGATCTTAAGGGGATGGGAGTAACTGCTTCAGGAAGGCAACATGTGTGTTAGGGATTTGAAGTCTGGGGGTTCCCAGACGTCTGTGGCCCTAAAACTCCTGTTCGAGGGCCATAAACTGTTTGTCAATGCTTTGAAAACCAAGTTCCACAAGGTTTCCAAAGCAGACAAACATGCAGATAAATTAAGGAAGAATTCCACCTCCACTGGCTCCCAAGGATCAAGACTGCATAGGAGATCATGCTTCCCCAGATCAAGTAGTGAACAAACGAAACCTGGCTTCAGAGGTCCATTCAGGAACATCAGGTCCCATCCCAAAGGACAGAAGTCATGACAATTACTGTCAACCAGGGAGGGGCCGGCTGGTTCACTTTGAGGACATGGGACCGATTGATCGCAGGCGCCTGGCCTGCAGCACTGAGCATCTAGGGTAAAGAATAGATTTCACCCATCCTCATTGGGGGCACTATGGACCAATCTTGCAAAGAAAATCCACAGGAAAAAGGCTATGCTCTCAGCTCTCCAAGGACTCCAGCACAAGAACGCAATTGTGAGGGTACCTCGGACACAGAAGGGATTGGGGGTAACTATAGAATATTCCTGGTGCCCAAGCCGAGATGCAACACATACAGATTGATCATAGACCTGAAGAAGCTAAACAACTTTGTGAGGACAGGACATTCAAGATGGAGACACTGCAAAGAATAATTCCAAGCATTCAGGAGGTGACTGGCTGGTATCAACAGATGTCTAGGAGGCCCACTATCACATGCCTATTTTCAGGAGCCACCAGCACTTCCTGAGATTCGCAGAGGGAGGACCACATTATGAGTCTTGCTGTTTGGCCTAAGATCTGCCCCCAGTCTTCACAAAGCCGTTTAGCTGTCTGGTAGCATTCCTACATCAAGAGGGAATACAGGTTTACCCTTACTTAGACGACTGGCTGGTTAGGGCCAAGGACAGGAAGATAGTACTGGTACAACCATGGAGGGGTTGCCAGTCTCTGACCACTAGGGGATTTCTGATCAACATCCCAAATTCACAATTGGTTTCCTTGCAGTCCCTTCAGTTCATCTGAATCGAATTCTGTAAGAAGTAAGGAAACATCTGGCTACCATTGGATAGGGCTTATAGGCTGCGGCCCTTGTTACGTAACATTCTCAGCATGGACTGTATGATGGCCTTCTAATTCTCCAAGGACACATGCATTGTGCGTTTGTGTGGTCCCATGAGCCACACTTCATCTGCAACTCCTAATACAACACCTTCATTCCTTCTGGTACCCAGCATTGGAAAATGTCAGATCCCAATCACAGACACCCTCCATAAGGATCTTCAATGTTGGTTTTCTCTATTGCATCTACGGAGAGGGGCTGCCTTGTCTCTGAATTGTCAGATAATTCTTACTATAGACAGCAGCAGCCTACACTGGGGGAGGGGGTGACTCTTCTGGATCAGAGCCACCAGAGGACATGATTCCAAGAAGATAAGAAACTGTCCTTCAATTGAAAGAACTTTCAGCCATTGGAGTTCTCGGGTTTTTATAAACCATCAGGGTGGTTTGAGCTTTCAATCTCTGCGGAGCTTGGAAAGGTCTATTGTTTACTTGGTGGAGACCATCTATCCTCTCTGCAAGCGACTCATATCAGGGGTGTGGACAATGCAAAGGCCGACAGAGTCAGCAGGGATTTCCCGGCAGCAGGGGAGATGACCCTCCAACTGTCAATATTTTGGGAAATGTGCAGGAGATTCCGAATCCATGTACAGACCTTTCCCCTAAATGCGCAGATTCTCAGGTTCGAATCCACATTCCCGACATAGGGTGTATGTGGGTGGATGCCCTGTTAATAATTTGACCCAAGACCATGGTTTATGCCTTCCCACCTATTCTTGTTATCCCGCGGGTGATCAGGATAATAAGGGGGGGGGACAAAGCCACAGCAATATAGGTGGTGCCTTTTGCTGCCCAGGTGGGGTTGGCTCCAAGTGCTGCTTGAGCTGCAGTTGAAACTCCTGTGGGTACTATTCAGGTGGCCGCCCCTTCGCAGGAAGGAATGGTTTGGTCATCAGTCCATGCAACTGAATGTGGTGGGGGTCTGGAAATTGACAGGAGGGGATTGCAGAAGCTACAATTTTGCTTTCAGGTAGCAGAGATAGTCCAGAGGGCTCGTATGTTTTCTACGCTTTGGTCAAATGACCGTCACTGGGCCAGCTTTGTTGTATGGTGTGGCAGGAAGAATCTGCAGGCCCTAAAGTGTGGGATTCCTGTCATTCTGCATTTGCTGCATGAAGGGGATCTGGAGGGTCTTGCAGTTTCTTACTTGTGTGCACAATGGTCTGCAAGCCATGCATTTAAATAGCATTGGTCTCCTCTGAAAGGGAGTGATGGGCTAGTATCAAGACTCTTTAAGAGCATTTCGGTCTCAAGACCTGTGGAAATATCCGGTGACCCTGCCTGGAATTTAACTCTAGTTTGCAACATGGTGCAGAGGTCTCCAGTTGAGCATATAGGGTGCACTGATCTGAAATGTCCAACCTTTAAAAAGTTTCTAGTCAGTTACCTCAAGTAGAATACTGGGAAATTGAGGCGCTTGTGTGCAAACCTCCCTTTCTGAAGGTCTATGAAGAGGCTCTCATGTTGCAATGTGCCACTCCCTTTGTTTCAAAGGTTTTGTCAAAATGTCATAGGTCGCAGGAGACAGTGTTGCCAGCCTTCTTTCCAGAGGCTCATTCTCAATAGGAGGCATGGCACTGTGACAATTTGCTGGTTTTCTTTGTGGCCAAGAGAAATGGTGAGAAGTCACTCACAATCATCAGTAGTAGGTGGATTAGAATGGTTATAATGATGGTTTATGAACAGGCAGAGCAACATCCGATTCAGGGGAGATCCATTAGGGGAGGGGGTTTGCCACATCTTAGGCTAATTCCCAGGGTGTGTCTCTGCAGAACATCTGCAGGGCTGCTAGCTGGTCCAGTCCCAAAACATTTTAAGGCATTATCAATTGAATGCAGAAGGCCCCAGGTCTACATACTTGTGGAAATATTGCAGCCTGGGGCTCGAAGAATCTACACTTTCGTTATCGTATGGCAGCACCATAAAGTTGCTTTGGGGCTGATTGAGCATTATCTTTGGGCATTATCTTTGGTGTCTTGAGTGTTTCTTAGAGTCATTGGCGCCTTATCAATGGCATGGACAACAACTCTAGGTAAGGGTTTGAACGCAGAAGAGGGAATTAAAAGGTAATGTTTGGATTACGTTACTTAGCGTAATCTTCATTACTCCTACTCTTCCTTGTCCCTTTTAAAGCTTGGAGAAAAGAAACTGTTGCCTCATGGGAAAAACGTGGGTTATTCCTCCAGAGAATGGGCGGGGCCAACAGGAGAAATGCTTGACAAAGGGTTCCTGGAAGGAAGCAGAGCCTCTCAAATGTAAGTCCTGGGACAAGGAATAGTAGTGCTACAAGTAATGAAGATTACCGGTGAATTATCAGAGCATTACCTCCACATCCACTCTTCCTCGTCACAGTACTTACTTCATGAGGCACCCTCCTCCGACACAGGAACTTCTTCTATTTCTTTAAATCCCTATAACTCCTCCCCCACATCCACGTCACTCAGTTTAATTTTTCCTGCCTCCGGCAGGTTGGACTTTTTCTTCCCGGTGCGGGGCACCGGGGAGCACCAATTACTGGCCCCCTGGGGGGGCTGTGTGGCGGGGCCCTCGGCTCCCTCAGGTGCGGCGCTGCTCCTGGGCCCCCTGCGGGGCTTGGGGGTCACAGTTGAGCTGGATTGCCTCACTTGGTTCTTTGCTGGGCTCCGGACCGCAGCGTGAGCATTGTGTCCCTGGTCCTGCACGGCCCGGGGGAAGGTAAGGAGTGGGGAGGACTGGGCTTCATGTTTTTTCCCCTCTCCTCCTGTTTTGGCCATCTTGATTCGACTTGGCAGTATGGGCTAGCCTTCCCTTTTGTTGTGAGGCCTCTCTGCTTCCTGTCATGGGGTGACAGTGGCAGAGAGTCTTTGGGAGTGCGGGGGCTCTGTTCTGTCGCAGGCATGTCACATACCACCCGCTCCTCAGAGACACACGGCCCAGGATGCACCAGATGTTAACTGGATTATCTGGGAGAAGGTAAGGAGAGGGGAGGACTGTGCTTGATGTTTTCCCCTCTCTTGCTGGTATGGCCATCTTCCTTGTGCTTTGTGTGCATATCTTTATTGGAAATGATGGCAAGCACTTGGCTGTATGGGCTAAGCCTTCCCTTTCGTTGTGAGGCCTCTCTGCTTCTTGTCGTGGGGTGACTGTGACAGAGAGTATTGAAAGGGCAGGGGCTCTGTTCTGTCGCAGGCATGTCACATAGCACCCGCTCCTCAGAGACACACGGCCCAGGAGCACCGGATGCTAGCTGCATTATCTGGGGGAAGGTAAGGAGAGGGGAGGACTGTGCTTGATGTTTTCCCCTCTCATGCTGGTATGGCCATCATGACTCCTTCGACAGGCTGTTTCCTCGTGCTCTGTGTGCACATCTTTATTGGAAATGATGGCAAGCACTTGGCAGTATGGGCTAGCCTTCCCTTTTTGTTGTGAGGCCTCTCTGCTTCTTGTCGTGGGGTGACTATGACAGAGAGTATTTGAAAGTGTGGGGGCTCTGTACTGTCACAGGCATGTCACATACCACCCGCTCCTCAGACACACACAGCCCAGGATGCACCGGATGTTGGCTGCATTCCTTGTGTGCTGCCTGTGAATACGGCGCAGATTTGGACATGTCTGCAAGCAGCCGGAAGGGTACCGGCCTGGCATAGTCTACACTTCGGGTTTGAGTCTCAGCGGTGCTGACTCGGTCCTTCATTCTTCCTAGACCGACACATTGGAACCATTGAGAGCATGGGGCTACCAGCTACTGGATACAGGGCTCAAGCCACCTCTTAGTCATGTGGCGTGTTAGGGTCTGTGCTAGCTATGGACGCAGACTCCTTGTCCTGTCCTCTTCCTCTAAAACTGCGTGAGGGAAAGTCATAGGAGTTGATTTGCTTTTCCCTTGTCCGGCATGGGATTATGGAAAATGCATCATGGAAGTAACAGCCATGTAGGGGGTTCCCAGTGTCTCTTCTTTTAGGGCCTAGGTCCTCCGGTGCCGACGTGTTGCTTTCACGCCTCCTCTCAGACTTGTGGGAAGTGATAGGGCACATGTCTGTGCTTAGAGGGGTTCTCAGAGCCCCTGGTGCCGGTGGAGGCGGATGTCACTTCAGTGGGTTTTCCAGTACAGGCATACCCCAGGTAGGGGGTTGCCTTTGATGTCTGCTATCCGGGATGGATTGCTTTGCCCCGCTTTGTGACAGTACTCTGCCCTTTTGACGCCAGCCTGGTGGCTCCTCTGTCGGCTGAGGGGGCCATAGTCTGCTGGACTTCTGGGCTGTCCTGTATCTTCCTTTTGATAGGTCGGATCTTTTTGTGGGCTGACAAGCATGCTGTTATATTGTGGCGCAGGCCTGTTTAAACGTCCTGTGATTTCCCTCTGGTGCAAGTGCAGTGACTGGAGGTTTTCCCTGGGTCCTCGTCTCTATCTTCTCGGAGGTGTATGGGACTGGTAGGGTTTGGCTTCCTGGGTAATGGGCTCCTTCCGGAGGGGGGTATCAGTTGCCGTTCCTTTCTCCTCCTGTCCAGGTTTGCATGGTTAGGACTTTGGTACCCAGCTCACGGTCCAAGTAGTTGGCCATGGGATACGTTCTCTCCGAACGGTTGTTGTGGGTTACCGTCTTGCCCGTTCCTCTCCCTATTCAGGGTCAAGTTTTCTACTTGCGGGTGTTCCTGGTCCCTATGCCTTCTAGGATGTGTCACCTGCTTATGGGTCTCAAGACCCAGCACTGCTTATCCGGACGTCTGGCGAGAGCGTACTCTGGATGTTGTGCAGGGGGGGCGCTTGCTGGCTTTTCTGGGCTGGGTTCTCAGAAGGCAGTATGTCTCGGCTCGCCTGTTGCTGAAGTTACGGGGCACGTGACGTCTTGCATGTTTTCTGGTTCCTTGAGCCCGTCTTCGGTTACGTCCCGTGGTGTCTTATACTGTCTCCCACTGGCTCCCGACATCTCGGCTTTTGTAGTTTTGTTTTCAGTGTCCCCAGCGCTGCGAGTCTCCCTGCTTGGTGGCGGGGGGGGGGGTTCAGGTCTACAGGCTAAGGTGTGCATGGTCCTTCCTCCTGTGGCCTCTCTTACTACCAACACCAGCAGAAAGGGTCTACATTGGGGGTCCTCTCAGCTCAAGGGTTGTGAGATCTGGGGAAAGCCAGCGATCATCCAATTGGCAAGAGTTTTGCCATTGTCCAAGCTCTGGTGTACTTCGTGGTTTTTGGTCCGATCGGACAATACGACGGCCTTGGCATATGTCAACTGCAAAAGGGGTTCTGGACGCTCCTTGAATGCTCTGGCAGCGCTGATAGGCACCTGGGAAGAATCTCATCTGGTGTCTCTGGTGGCCTCACGTATCAAAAGGGTGGACAATGTTCAAGCGGATCTTCTCAGATGCTGGTTGTCACTCCTCTGCGGAACTGGTCCTGTTGGTCCTGTTGGCCCAGGTCTTTGCGGTGACCTGTGTCAGATTAGGGTCCCTGGTTCTAGATCTGTTTGCATCCCCGGCCTCAGCAGAAGTTCCCCTCTTCTGCTCTCGGTTTCAGGCCGAGGGGATTGGGGGATGGACGTCCTCTCTGTACAGTGGCCTTGGGGTTTTCCTTTATGCCTTTCCGCCTATTCCCCTTCCGCCCCGGGTGGTTTGGCGCATCAGAGTGTCCAGGGTGACTGTGTTGTTGTTAGCTCCGTTCTGGTCCCGCCGGAGTTGGCTCCCCTCTCTGTTGGAGCTCCGGTTCTAGGAACCTTGGCTGGTTCTGAGGTGGCCGTGTCCCCTTCAAGGGGATCTGCGGTTGGAAGTCCACCGGATGCAATGGGCAGTGTGGCTATTGTTCAGTCTAGGTTGATAGCTCAGGGGTTCTCAGATCCTGTAGTTGAGTCCATAATGGATGCTCTTAGACCCTCCACTCTGAAAGTGTTTGGCAGACATTGGGGCCCTTTCCGAGACTGGTATGGCGGTCTGGGGTCCCTCCCCTGCTTTCTGGCCTCTCTATCCTTCGGTTCCTCCAGGAGGGGTTTTTGACAGGGGCCTGGTAGTTTTTCCAGGCTTCGCTCTCAGTGGGCCTCCATTAAATTCCTTTTGGGGGACTCTGATGGTCACTTGGATGGGGAGGTGTTGGTGGGGAAGTTGATCCAGGGTTTTTCTTCTTCCCGTCCTTGTGCTGATAAAAGGCTTCCCCCTTGGGATCTCCCTCTTGCATTACAGTTCCTTCACGGGCCTCCTTTTGAGCCAATTTCCGAGATTGATATCAAACATCTTACACTGAATTCTGCTTTTCTTATTGCCCTCACTTCTGCCAGTAGGCTTGGGGAGATTGGGGCTCTCTTATGTCACGCTCCTTTCCTGAGGGTGCTGCCAGACTCGGTGGTGCTGGGGTGTGGTCCAAAGTTTCTCCCTTAAGTTGTCTCTCGGTTTTCACACCTCTCAGGGTCTGGTTCTCCCTGACTTCTGTCATGATCCAAGAACGCCTGAGGAGGTGGCTCGGCTTAACATTGATGTCCGGCGGGTCGTGTTGAAGTATTTGGCTTGGTTTGCTTTTTCCACCAATCTGATAGTCTTCTGATTGCTTGTGGTCCGGCTGGGGCTGGGCATAACGCATCTGTGGTTTCCATTTTCCGGTGGTTCCTGGTTGTGATCTCCAGGGCCTATGTGGCTTCTGGCCTGCCTGTGCACGATCAGGGGCGGTCCGCCAGGGGTTTGGTGGCTTCCTGGGCCGATGCAAGGAGGGTTTTTCTCTGCAAGAGATTTGTATGGCTGCCGCCTTGGCTGGTCTAGGCATTTTCATCAACCGCTATGGGTTGAGTTGCTCCCACTCGGGGGTTGGTTCATTCGTGGTTGGAGTTTTGTCTGTGGGGATGTGATTTAAGATTTATTGTGGGTGTGTTTTGCTGCACTGTTTTTGACTCTGTGTCTCATTGGGACCTTTTCCCCGTTGCTGCTTTGGTATACCTCATGAAGTAAGTACTGGGACAAGGAAGAGTGGACTGGAGGGAATGCTCTGATTACTTACTGGTAATCTTCATTACTCTTAGTCCTACTCTTCCTCGTCACAGTACTGACGACCCCCGCCTCACCCTCCCTGCAGGGAAGGTCACATGCTCCGGCTTAGTAATATGAAACTGAGTGACGTGGATGTGGGGGAGGAGTTATAGGGATTTAAAAAAATAGAAGAAGGTCCTGTGTCGGAGGAGGGTGCCTCATGAAGTACTGTGACGAGGAAGTGTAGGACTAGGAGTAATGAAGATTACTGGTAAGTAATCAGAGCAATATCACACATCTTGTGCACTCACTGTGATACACTTGCGCCATGTATAGGTCTTCTGAGGTGTTGTTTTTCTACTGCCCCAGTAGATGGCTGGTAAAATCTTGCTTCCTTCTTTGATAACACATTGCCCCACCCACTCAAACATGCTAGATCTTCCCACGGTACCATGTCTAAGTTTAACGCTGTGACTCAGTCGTGAATCTGAATATTCCATGAATATCTGTGCACGTGCAATGATGTTAAATGTGTGAGTCTGCCTGCTGCCCTTCTCTGGCTAAACGTTTGTGGTCCAGGTTAAGAGCGTAGGATGCTAAACACTGAGCTGGGGAATGGATAACAAGGTGCTGAACATCTGATCACCAGAACTAACCTGAGCCTCCAAGAAACGGCGCCCGTCTCTCTTCCAAGTTTCAACTCCTCCCCATGCAAGTGCACGCCTTTAACTTGATAACTGCATCTAGACCGCTGGCTGGTGCGTCGCGTACGCTTGACGCCATATTTGAAGGGAGTGCTTTCTGATCACTTTAAACTACATTTCGGATATGTAACCAAAGAATTCCAACAACTATTGAATTGAAATACCTGAGTATCAACTTGCTAGTCAAATTGTCAGCAATATTGAATACATATCCTTTGATATGATCTTTTATCAGAATTAAAAATGTTTACATATGTTTCTACTAACATGCACCTTCTACTAAAAACACATGTAAGGTAGTATTGGCTATCCAACAGCCGGGAAAATAAATCCTCTGATCGCATGGCGAAAGTATAGTAAAGAGATGACTGAAAAAGCGAATGTCCTTTGCGTTGAGCATGCGCGCGCACAAACTAGCCTTGCATGGCTGTGTGCTTTTGTGTACACAACAGTACAGCTGGAAGTCATTGTATGTGTGGCGTTCTTCGTTTCCTCGGCAACCGCCCTGACGGCGCCAGCTGGACCACGGAGTGAATGGGTGACGTCACGGGACTGGCGCCAGTCAGTCTGGGCCACGGAAGCCAAATGAATCGACTGTCAGAACTAGAAGTGAGAGTGGAGCAATGTGCAAGTGGGAGCGCAGGAATGTGAAAAGCACACACAGCTGGGTGAAGCCGAGCAGGGTCAAGGTTCCCAAAAAGAAGCAGCAGCCCACAGAACCGCTGGATCATAGCCTGACATAACCAGGTCACTCTTGTGATCGCATTGGAATTTCCCCAGTCACTGCTGCTTTGAATTTTTTTAAAGTGGTTGGTTTTCTGTGACGGCCATAGTGACAGTGACGCATAGGCATTTCGAGATTCTGTAAATCAGACGGTGATTGTGATCTGAACGGCATCTTCCTAAATATCTCCCTTCACGAGCCCTTCGCTCATCCATCTCTAACTCCCTCATGGTCAGCCGCTTCTCGAAGCAACGTGCTGGGGGTAGATCTCTCTCCGCAGCAGGGGCCTCCCTCTGGAACAGCCTGCCTGCCTCCCTGAAACTTGAGGAGAACCATCTCCGGTTCCGGAAGCACCTCAAAACCTTCCTCTTCGCTTCTGCCTTCTCTCTCCCTCTCCCCTGCTAAACCTGCTTAACTCCCCACTGAATTCTGCACTTAACCTGCATCTGGGCCACTCTCAGCGACCTCGGTCCAGGGCCCAGCCACTCTCCACTTGCACTGACCCCCTGGCTCCCCCTGCACTGTGGGACTGTCACTGTATCCCTACAGCCCCCTGCCCAGCACTTGCTCTGCACTTACCTCGCACTTGCCACCAGCTGGCCCTTTTTATTTATCATTTATTATTTCATTACGCCACTTACCTTGTACTGCACTTCTCCCCCCACCTCCTCCCCCTGCACTTTCTCCTTTTTCCCCTTACCTCTGCACTTGCGCGATCTGAATGACACCTGGCCTAGTAGGATCGCTTGTCCGTCTTCCCCTTGTTTCCCTCCCTCCCTGCCTCGTCGCGCCTTGAAACACTTGTGTATAGGCGCGTTACAAATACCATATCATATCATATCATATCATAATTCAGTGATTCAATTGTTATTGAATTAATTTAAGACGGAACACACCTGACAGATACTGATATCATTATTTTTTAAGTTAAAGTAAAATACGAGTTCATTGGCAGCCATTGCTTTAAACACGTTAACAGCTGGATAATGAGCCATAAAGGTGCGGAATTAAGAATTCCTTTTTTCAATACGGAAGGAATAATCAGTGGCATCGCAGAGAATTGCAATTGACTCCATATGAAAATTCCCTTTCAAATGGACTCTTCCTATTACCTTCACGTCCTCTCCCTCGCCCCAGTACTTTCCTCTGAGGCCTGGCTTTTCTTCGAAACTTCTTTTCCCAAGCTCTTTCTCTTGGAACGGCTCCTACCAGGGAGATATAACCTCCCCATTTACCCACCACCCTATTCCACAAACATTTTTTTTCTTGTTACTTCACAGGATCTACAAACCTGGTATCCCAGGATTCCCCCCCTGTGTGGCAGAGGCAACGGCTCATGTCCCTTGCCTAACATCTTACCTTGCAGGGCTCTCGGCTCTGTAAATGAGGAGGCTGAAGGATGACCACCGATCCCCTGCGGGGCACAGGTGTGGGGAATTCGACCATCCGCACTGTGGGTGTGCACTCGTCTGGGCTTTTTGGAAATTTTAAATGTAATTGAATGACAGTAGATCAACCTCCATAAAATGTGTGGGGCTAATCCGCACATATTTTCCTATGCTCACCGCATGACATACGTATAGTTCTGTGTACTCTGGGTGGATACAGCCTACAGGTGCAGTCCCCACTGTCATATTTAGTTGGGATCAGACAGGTGGAGTACACAATGCATCTCCAGAAGGGGGAGGGCCAAACCTTTCCCCTGCCATGGCAAGGCTACTTAACTAACAAAGGCTCCATGGATCTGCTCTGTCCTTTTGTTGAACACTGTAGCTGGTGGCAGCATCCACATACTAATCAGAGTTTAATTCAAACAGACCCACATGGGGCCTGGCTGCAAGGGCTAAGAAAGGAGACAGGAAACCCCAACACACTTTCCTATGTACTGTGTCAACCTGAAGCCAGCTCCCACCCTTAGTATCGATTGACAGTGAAATGTGATGTCTGAGACTCTGTGTTTACAGTAGTCATCCCCGCAAGGAGACTCCATTCAGAAGGTACAAGTATGTGGCTTGACGGAGCCAGAAAATCTGGTCTCGCCGCAGCTTCAAGAG
The DNA here is from genome assembly GCF_040938575.1 of Ambystoma mexicanum. Classification (NCBI taxonomy): domain Eukaryota; kingdom Metazoa; phylum Chordata; class Amphibia; order Caudata; family Ambystomatidae; genus Ambystoma; species Ambystoma mexicanum. The sequence goes on along the minus strand of NC_090930.1, from coordinate 1,100,573,305 downwards.
AGACCTGCCACTTTAATCAGGAACCAAAGATAGCTACATTAACCAGAGGGACCCTTTGATCCACAACAGACAGGAAGATGGGTGGGACTCAGTATTACATGTTTTCACCCCTTTACCTTTTCTGTTGCAAAGCACTCTGGTCATGACTTCACACATACAGGAGATTGTTGGTGGGGACCCGGGATTGGTTCTTTAAGGTAGGCTTAGCCTACACCAATCCCTGTGGTCCATTTGTCTTTAAAAGAGGGCTGAGCCCCTCTTTCAGCAGATCTGAAGGCTTCACGAGAAGTAGAAGGAATATCTCATCATTGGATCCTGTTTGAAGGTACAGTCTGAATTATGAGCATATGACCCTTGGAACGTGCATCGTTTACTGGATAGGATTACACCAGAATCATTCTGAGTCCAAATAACCAGACAAACTCAAGAAGATGGGCAGTTGATGTTTTATTAGCAATTATTTAAAACAGGGAGTTGACAGCTAACATAAACGGACGTACGCTAATTCTCATCGATTTCCACAAAAAATACAATGACATACTTCTTTATGCGTCAGATTGACATCATGCTATGTGGCAATAGCGAAAAACCTATCAAGGATTGGGATTGGTTGAGGGACACACCTAGATATAGAATCCTATAGGAGCTGTGTTTGTTATTGGCTGTCCGTTATCAGCGGAACAACTCATGACTACCTCTTCACACGTGTCATTTAAGTTGAGAAAAACCAGTTACACAGTGTTTTATTGGTTTCTCAAGCTAAGAGGTCCTTTGTTATATGGACTAAAACAATTGGTTTGGCACACTTGTGCCATGCCTGGAACATTCAGTTCAATTAGACAGCATCTCTAATCACCCATGCTTTCTACCATGAAAATCCCTTTGTACTTGGCCTTGAAGAATATTCTTGTCCTGGGAATGCAACAGAGAGTGAGGGTACTCGTTATCGTGTCTGGAACTCAGTTCAAGCCCTATTTTACAGCTTCAACTCACATGACAAGAGACCATGATTTTGTTCATTGTGCAAGCTTTTAAATGTTTTAAATAAATTAAGACTTGGAATCCTTTGTGTTTGTTCTTGCACCTTAACGTGAGAGCATTCATCCTCCACACACATGTTCCTCTTCAGCGTAGATAGCTGACCTCGACTTCTCAGTTCTTGATTTTAGGCCAGACAGCCTCCCAACGCAGCTCCAACATCCTGCTATACTGCTACACAGCCTTCCATTCTTTCTTCATGATTCTATGGCTTATTATTTCATTATACCAATGTCCAATTTCTGTACAATGGCGTCTCCGCCTGCATTCTATTCACTACTTATAGCTAGCTTATCTGATGACTTGAGCTATCTTGCCTTTCTAATTTCTGCAGCACTTTTTACTGTGCAATGTTCTTCTTTTACACTTTACAGTTCACCTGATTCTTATCTTCGTCATTTCTCCTCTAATATCCATATATTGTCTTCATTCAGTATTTCAGGACGTAGTGCACACTTTCTTATGACCTCATCAGTTCGTTTTCTTTGCTCTTTCTCATATTCCTTCAGGGAGTTCCTCCAGCAGGCTGTCATCACTTTGAGGATACATTCGATATGGTTGTCTTAATGGTTACCGTCTTCCATATACTTGCTGCGGTATTGGTACAGCCTCACAAACAGGTATTTTGTGATGTGTGGTTACATAGATACGAGGACTCAGTAGATAAAAAGCACCAATTAATTAAAACCTCCTTGCTGAATACCAGATCTCTAGATAAACATGCAATTGAAGTGTGGGATTTTAGCATCAGCCATAATATTGACATCATGTGTATTACAGAAACGTGGCTACAAGATTCGAGCGGACCTAACATCAACTTAGCAACCCCCCCTTGTTTCTCTTTCTTTTGTCAGAATAGGGATGGAAACAGGGGTGGAGGGGTTGCTATCATAGCTCGCTCACATTTTAACTTCTTTCAAACCATGCTAACTTGCCAGGGCTTTGAAATTATGTGCCTTAAAAGTACACCCCTCCCTAACAACTGTATCAATACCATCTTGATTTAGCGGCCACCTCATGAAACTCCCCATTTTTATGACGACATAGTGGACCTATTATCACTGTCTCACAAACCTAACACAGCCACTATTGTATTGGGTGATTTTAATAACTGGTTAAATTTGCTTGCTGTTCAAGCTACTCAACTTGTGCAATTGTTTACTATCAACAAATTTGTCATTGGCAATGGCAAGGAACCCACGCACAATTTGGGCAACATACTGGACTGGTTTGCTAGTAAAAATATATTACTAAACCCACTTGACGTGCAACCATGTGTCTGATTGGACCACTCCCTTTTGACCTTTGAGTTTGGGCTGCGTTGCCTGTACACTCAGAAAAATAATCCACTGCAAAAGGTAACAAGTGAGAATTTTAATAAAATCCGTAAAGAAGACCTAGAGTCTTGCATCCTTTCGCTCATGGCATTAACCTCTGCTTCAGACCCCCCAGTCATCTGGTGTTGGAATTCGAGAAATGCTTCTTGTCCATGTTGGACCGTGTTGCGCCTATTACCACTAAAGTTATCCAAAATAAAAGTTAATGACCAGAACTGGTATGGTGAGACTCTACATGCTTTAAAAAAGGATAAAGCGAAGGCTGAAAGAGCCTGGAAGGACCAATCCCAGGCCAATAAGGAACATTGGAAGGCTATTGAGAGAGTGTATAGGGCAGAAATGTTTCTTGCCAAAAAATCCTTCTTGGATAATCAGATTGCTCAAGCGGACAACAATGTGGGGAATCTTTTTCAGATCCTTAGGGACCTTGAAAAACTGGCACCCATGTTACAGCAGCTTATTCCCACTAATGCCGACTGTGAAAACATTCAGGCAGCCTTTGCAGATAAGATACTAGCAGCACAAACAAACATTGAGACCAGTTTGGGTGAGATGGATGGCGCCAACTGTTCCACACCTGCTGAAAACACGAACAGAGTAAATTCCCCATGTTTTGAAGTTAGGAGTATAACGGAGGCAGTGTTAATTAACATCATGTCCACTATGAAGCCCACCACTTGCGCAGGAGAAATTCTCCCAGCTTAAGTCATCTTGGAAAACAAGAGTTTATTCCTCTCTTTCATCATTCGCCTTATTGACTCCAGCTTTAGGGGTGGCTATGTACCGGGAGTATTAAAATAGGTTTACGTTATACCTTTATTAAAAAACCTGGCCTTGATCAAAAGGACTACACCAATTTCAGACCCATTACTAATACCCCTTTCTTTTTGCAGGTTTTCTACAAAGTTGCCACATTACAACTCCAATAATTTCTGGAAACCTCTGGAGTTCTCCACTGCGGGCAATCAGGCTTTCAGGCCAATTCTGGCACTGGGAGCGCCCTTTTGAATGTGAAATCAGAGATGATCCAGATTATGGATTAGGACCGTGCGGGGCTGCTGATATTGCTGGATTTTTCAGCATCCTTTGACCTTGTCGATCATGTCAAATTAATAGAGAGGTTGAGGAACATAGGGGGCATATCAGACAATGCTTTGGCCTGGGTCAGGTCATTTTTGATAGACTACATGTCTAAAATCGCATCAGTGAACACACGATCACCAGAGGAATGTCTGAAATGGGGCATCCCTCAGGGTGCCTGTATCTCTCTCTTTTTTGATATATACTGCCACTCGCTTTGCAACCTTCTGGACCAGCTGGGTGTTCACTTTACTAACTATGCTGATGACACCCAGCTTGTCCTTGAATTAAGCGGTAAATACATAGATGACGAAAGCCGAATTCACAAAATGTATGTTGCCATCCAACACTTGATGGCAAACAACGGAATGTGTCTCAATGCAAATAAAACATAGATGATGCTTTTTGGGTCACCTCAGGCAAGAGCCAAGCTGAATGTGTTATGTGTTACCTTTTGCATTGAAGGTCATGTCATCAAAACAGTGGATGAAGTCAGGACCTTGGGAGTGATTTTTGAGTCATCATTAAATATTAATGCTAATATAGAAAGAATAGCAAATAAGGCACAGTACATCTTACGACTTCTTAAGCTAGTCAAACCATACATGTTGGAGGATAATTGTGCCACCTTGGTACGTGCTCTTGTGATGCCTCGGTTAGACTATTATAACGCCCTCATGTTAGGGGCCAGCAAAAATACCATAAGGCGACATCAGGTCATACAAAATGATGCAGTGCGTATCATTAAGAGCATACCTAGACACAACCCTATCTTCTCCCACAGGAGGGACCTCCACTAGCTCCCAGTGGAAGCGCACATGCAATTCAAAGCACTGACAATAGTGCATAAATGCATCTACGGGAAAGCCCCAACCTATCTCAAAAAATATGTTAAACCCCATAACCTGACTAGGCCCATTAGGTCTAGTGACAGGCTTTGTCTGCTAGTTCAAAGGAGCAAGCGGGCATTAGTGATGGGTAGATCCTTTTTGACCCAGACCGCCTCTCTATGGAACAAACGCCTGAAACCCCTTACGTGCGGAAACAGACTTTCTGAATTTCAGGAAGGGAGTCAAAACTATTATTTTCAGATAATTCTTTCATCTGCTGTGTTCTTTGCACTTCAACGATTCTTACTGTTGACTAATTCTGCACCCTGATGCCTGTGGGCTCTGGCGCAAAACAAATGTTAGAATAAGCCAGGCAGGCTCCTGCGCTAAAGAACTTTTCACTATTCTAAAGGAACTAGAAAATCCCAACCCACCGACGGACACTTGCGTGAAAGACAAACCCTGGTGCACTAGCATCCAAAACGCCCTCGCCAACAAAATCATAGGGCTCCAAACCAAAATTGAGGACAAACGACAAGAACTCTCTAATAGTAATCCCACACCAGCCCAAGCACACCACCTCCTACAAACACTAACACTGGCTTCACGTTCAAAAAGGTAACCATACCATAAATCCAAAAAATCATAATGTCCCTAAAACCATCAAACTGCAAAGGGGACAGCTGCCCCGCCCAGATCATTAAAGTTGCAGCCAGAGATCTATCCCCCTTCACCTCTAAACTAATAAATCTATCCTTCTCCACTAACTCAGTACCTAGTAACCTGAAACAATCATGGGTTCTCCCACTTCTAAAAAACAATCACTAGACCCAGCCATTCCCACTAATTACAGACCCATCACAACGGTTCCTTTTCTGCTAGAAATCCTTGATAGAGTTGCCTACCTGCAAATTCAGGATTATCTAGAGACCAACCAACTGTTAGGAATACGTCAATCTGGCTTTCGACCTCAACACAGAACAGAAACTGCCCTTGTTGACCTCAAAAGTCAGATTGATGATATTAAAGATAAAGGTAATGCCGCCATCCTACTCCCTCTACACCTCTCAGCGGCCTTCGACCTGGTCGACCATAAAATACTCTGCAACCACCTCTCATCTGCAGCGCACTTTTCTTCCTCTGCTGTCATGCGGATACAATCCCTCTTGGCTAACAGAACCATGAGGGTTTTTTCATCAAAGGCAGCATCAGACCCTATCCTTATTACCTGCGGTGTCCCACAAGGCTCTTGTGTTTCTCCCACTTTGTACACCATTTTTACAAAGCCTCTCTTTGACAAATTGGACCATCTGGGTGTCCCCTACACCAACTACGCAGATGACACCCAGATACTCCTCACCATCTCAGGTAACTACAGTGCTGACGTCATCAGGATTAACAAAATCTTCTCCACCATTCAGGCATGGATGGCCACTCACGGCCTCTGCCTGAATGATGAGAAGGGTTATAGGTCAAAGGTTCGAATGAAAAGGATCGAATGACAAAAGGATCGAATCAAAAGGACTGAAAACAAAAGGGTTGATTATTTATTTTTTATTTTTTTGGAGGGGGGTCCCTCCCCAAATCCCCTTTTTTGTGGTAAAAACCACTTTTTTTCCCTATACGGAAACTCAAAAAAATATATATATTTAAAAATAACAATTCAAGCCTTTTGTTTTAGGTCCTATTGACTCGACCCTATGGCATTCGATCCTTTTGGATTCGAACCTTTGACCGGACACCATGAGAAGACTGAGCTTCTCCTTGCCGGTTCACCTAACAACCTGCAGAAACTTAGCCCTAACTACAACAACATCATTATCGACGGTAACACAATTCCCATTGTTAAAAATGTGAAAACCCTTGGCTTTTATCTCGACGCCAATACTAACCTCTCCAAACAAGTTAATATGACTGCCTCAGCCACTGCCTACACTGGGAAACTTATCAGGGCCTGTAGGCCTTTCTTATCCACCAATAGCTGTCTCACGCTGGCTAGGGCTCTCATACAGTCCAAACTGGACTATTGCAATAGCCTTTACCTAGGTGCCAACCAATCTGTAATCAACAAACTACAGGTACTCCAAAATAACGCGCTACGAGCAGCATTAAACATCCCCAGGTGAGAGCACATCTCCACCACTAGAATGTCCTGTAAATGGCTCTCTACACAACAAAAAATTGACATAAAAACCATATGCCTCACCTACAAAGCCTTAAACCATCTAGCCCTAACCTATCTCACTAACAAATTCACCCTGAAATCGGGTACTAGAGTTACTAGATCGTCCAATACTCTATGCCTTACAGTGCCCAGATTCACCTTAAGAGCTGGAGGTTCTAGCTTCACGGTCCTGGCCTCTCAACTCTGGAATACCTTACCACTTAACATTAAATCGATTGAATCATTTCAACCCTTCAGGACAGTGCCTTGGTATAAAGCGCTCTATAAATAAACACATCAATCAATCAAGTCATTGGTTGGTTACTGGAGAAAAACAAACTCTACCATTTCTATCTCCTATGCCTGACAACACTGCCTTTACTCTAACTTTAACAATGCAAACTGTATATACTGTACATACTGCACAAATGTATAACTGCAAATTATATATATATTGTTTTTGTAACCTGTCTAAAAGCGCCCTTTTACCTGTGGGTCTGGAGCGCTATATAAAAAAAATAAACAAACAAAACAAACAAAAATGCTAATCAAATCAAATAGCAGGGCATGGTATCATGGCTCCAATACAGGGGAGGTAGGGGGGTAGGAACTCCTGCGGATGTGTACATCTGCACTGCTACAATTACATCTTCCACCAGTGAAGGAAGGCCAGGACCTCCAAGAGGGGAGCAAGATCCCTCCCCTAAACATCTCCGATGGAACAAAGGGAGATACCGAATCCAGAGGACCCTCCAACAGCTCCAGAACTGGTACCCAGCAAGCACACAGCGTGCCCTGCTAGGCTCTGCACCAAGCGTCCTACTTGGGAAGTGCCAGAGAGTCTCTGAACCAAACCAAGGACAAGGAAGCTTCCTGCAACACACTCCTCAGCTTTTGGCCGCCCGCCTTAAAGGACGACACGAGCCCAGTGAAGAAGCTAGGAGGAGTGCATCAACAAGCATCTACCGATGTCCGCCTTAAAGGAAATGTTCGAGCCAGTCGAGCCCCTCAAGCAGCAACTGACTACAACGCTGACTGTTGTTAGGCCTCAGTCGCTAAAGCCGTCCGAGATGCCTCAACCAGTGCTTCAGAACCGCTGACCAGCGCTGAGACGATTCCTGATTCCAAGCCGCTGTGTAGGATAGCCTGCAGCCGTCCTTCCAGCTTCGCTCCCTAAACTGCCTGCGTCCTGATACCCGCGGCTGTCTCCTGTCTTCAACTCTGGTGCATAAGCTGCAAAGCGCCCTGAAACCAACTCAACCCTTTTGAGCACCAAGAACATCTACAAGGTAGATTGTGGTTCTGTCCCCATGTTCCTTCTCCAAAGGCCCCTAGTGACATTGTATGACCCACTACTCCCTTTCTGTTGAAACAAAGTATGCCTGAACTATTGCGATTAATTACTATACCGACTACCCTCCTGCCAGTATACAGAGTGCATCCCTTTTCCTTCTTTGAAATTGTCTGTCCTCCTTAAAAGAGTGGATTGTATTTTGTATTGTGCTAGAACTGTCTGTTGTGATGATAAGAAAGTAAATATTTGTATACAACCTTGACTGGACAGTCCCTTTTATCATTAGGTAATAATTGTATTTTTCCTGTGTTGCAACTAACCAACGACCCATGAGCTTTCAGAGATAAGCCTGTGTTCTGTCCACACTACCAAAATTGGACAGTGATGTTTTTAATTTGCTTGTGTTTCCAATCTGCTCACATCTCTTCAGGTGTACTAGAGGTTTGGGGAGGATTGATGGTTTAGAAACCAATATTCTTCCCTGGACTACTGGTGCCCCGGAAGTTGATTTGTCACAGGGGGGATTTGGTAGAGACCCCACACTAGTATGCGATCTGGTAAGGGAAGGGATAGATGCACCATCTGATTCAGAAATGCCACCCGAAATACTCACATTTGAGAAATGCTTCTTGAGCAATTTTCCTAAAATATTCAGTCACGTCCCTTTCTGTAATTCGAATCTTTCAGAACATAAATGTACAGCACTCAACTCCCTATAATAGAATTCCAATATAGTCATCAAACCAAAATATAAAGGTGGCAACATCATCATACAAAACACCACCCACTACGAAAATCTGCAGCATGTGAATTTAAAAAGTGACTAGCAGGTGTACAATAATAGGGCAGTTCAAATTCAGAGCAGGTCATGAGTGTGCAAGGTCATGAGCAACACAATGTACCTGCCCCACGTGCACACTAACACTTGAATGGCATAAAGTAGATAGCTACTCGCCATATAAAAAACACCCCACACTTTTTGGAAGAATTACAGTCAGACAGCCTGAAGATGAATTCAAAGAAAAGAGACAAAAGGAACCCATGAGAGTTTTAAGGTTCCCAAACAATGGTCATAGGTCACTTCCAGGACCTGACTGAATTTGAAGATGGCATACCAGTCGTTAAAGTGTATGTGACAAAAGGAATGAATGTGATAGTTTGGAGACACCAGACAATGTTAGGGATGAAGCTTCATTCCAACAGTGAGGAACACGTGATGGAAGTTCGTATCCCAGCGACAATGGGAACTTTAGGCACCCTAAAATATTTTGGGAGAGGATTGGAAAAGTCAAGGTTTATTCACAAAGGATTTACTTGAACAAGTGCACCACATCAGTAGTTCACAAGCTTTGGGAGAGTATGTTGAAGAAGAGCTGGAGAGATTGGCGACAGACGGTATTGATGAGTCATTTAAATCAACAGAATGGCTAAGCTCGACTTTTCTAGTAAAGAAGAAAAATGGGAAGGTCAGGATATGCGTATACTTAAGCGATCTAAATAAGAAGATTACAGTTGACAGATCTATCATGGCCATTATTGCTGAATTGTTCAACTGTATTTAGTGAGTAGACATGGTCACTAACTACTTCAGTTTGCGGCATATCACCAGATTCTCCTGACAGACAACAACAAACACCTCACAATGTTTACAATACTTTCTGGGTTATGTTGTCGTCCGAGAATGCCATTTGGATTAGTTTCAGCGGTGGCAGTTCTCTTTAGGCACCCTAACATATTTTGGGAGTAGATTGGGAAAGTCAAGGTTTAGTCACAAAGGATTTACTTGAACAAGTGCACCACATCAGTAGTTCACAAGCTTTGGGAGAGGATGTTGAAAAAGAGCTGGAGAGATTGGCGACCGAAGGTATTGATGAGTCATTTAAATCAACAGAATGGCTAAGCCCCACTTTTCTATTAAAGAAGAAAAATGGGAAGGTCAGGATATGCGTATACTTAAGCGATCTAAATAAGAAGATTACAGTAGACAGATCTATCATGGCCATTATTGCTGAATTGTTCAACTGTATTTAGTGAGTAGACATGGTTACTAACTACTTCAGTTTGAAGCATATCACCAGATTCTCTTGACAGACAACAACAAATACCTCACAATGTTTACAATACTTTCTGGGTTATGTTGTCATCCGAGAATGCCATTTGGATTAGTTTCAGCGGTGGCCGTTCTCTGAAAGGTAATGGCACACATGTTGAAAGGTATCCATGGCACACTGGTTTACCAGGCTGATGTTTTAATTCATGGGAAAGATAGGAGGGACATGGCTCGACATTAAATAAGGTGTTAGAAAAGATTAGGGTCAAGAGTGTGACTACTGAGTTGACCAAGTGCAGGTTTTAAGTCTACCAGGACCGCCCTGAAAATGCCCCCTAAATATAATTTCAACTAGTGGCTTATTAATAAAAAGGAAAAAGACCCTAATTGCCATCTGCAGAATACATTTTAAAACTGCATCAGAAGCAGGCATTTGTCTGTCAGTGACAGGTCCATCAAACTCCGAGACCACTGGTGCCCAGATCTCATCTTTAGCTTATATATCCTGATGTTCACTGAGCCACAAAGGTACAGCTGCAAAACCATCCTTGCATTGTATTGTTGAGGCTTGCCTCTCACACCTAAGAGAAGGGGGTGCCCCTAGAGTTTAGAATAAGACTTCTACTACAGGGTTATCTTAAAGGGACCGTTAGTATAAATAGCTGCTTATTCAGCTATCAGCTCTCTCTCTCTCTCTCTCGCTGATAGGAAATTCTCTACAATTCTACAATTCTAACTGTCATCTTCAATCAGTTGTATAACAACCATCTACGACATCATTATGCCAGATCTGCTCTGCCACCTTCTGTGAGAAATTAGCCACTGCAGAGCTGACTGACTGATCAATTTAAGGGCACTGATTTCACAGGTAAACAAGAAAGGACTGAAATGTAAATGTCTGCTTGCAGAAACAGCTCATCAGAAGGAAAACATACATTTTAAAGGGCAAATGTAGAGAAGTGTATTTAGAATGTTGGGGCACGCGAGCCAATCTCCTGGGATTCTTTCGGAGCTTGGTTCGCGTGACCCAGTGAACCGTTGGAGGCTGGTATGAGTGGATGGGCTCGGCGGGCCCCGTTGAAATAAATAAACTTACCCTTTCACTCCAAACGACTCCCGTCATTCTTACAGAAAACACAAATGTCATCTAGCCCCAAATTAAACTGGGGAATAGAGTTGAATCACACAGTGTGCAGAACCTCTACCCTACCTCCAGAGCTGCATTGTTTTTACAGTTTATTTTTACTGTTTTTTCTTACTGTTTTTCTCTGGTGCCCACCATAGCTAAAGAGTATGCCATCCGTTTTGCAAAAGAAGAGGGCCTCAAACATGCCTTTTTATTAAATTGCGGAGGTCCTGCTTGATAAAAAATACTCTGGAGGCACATAAGAAGGAGCTCATGAAGGGCCTCAGCTGGGTCAATAGCCAGGGTTAAAAGGCTTAATTGATGAAATGCCTATTCTGCAGATCCTGTGTAAAATATATCAGCCACATAGTATCATCCGAAGTAGCTTTCTGAGTTTCTGTAATTACTACAGGAAGTTTGTATCCGGCTTCTGCAACAAAGCCCAGCTCCTGGTAAACCCCACCAAGGGTTACTCAGCAACATAGAAGAAGGGCCCTTCATCAAAGACCACCAACAAAGCACTCTACTGCCCTTGAAAATCTATGAATCAGCAATGAACATCAGACTGCAAGCAAGCCTTCTCCAGAATCACCCAGACACCCACGTAGGCTCCCGTTGTGGCCTACGCTGACCCTTAACTACCCTACAATGTTCACGAGCCGCCAGCTAAATGCAGCCGGGAGGAACTATCTTATGTACAAGCAAAAACTCCTGGTACTGAAGCTGGCAATATCGGAGAAGTAACATGATTATCTGAATTGGGTAAAGTTCATGATGTGGCTGGATAACAACTGAAGTTTGCCTTGCTTGATGCCACTGCCCATTAATGGCTTGCAACCCTGTCTATGTATGACCTTTTGCTTTGTACCATCCTGGCATTATCAACATTGATTTTGATACACTGTCTGGCATGCCATGCTACCCTGAAGACAACACACCACCAAGCTGGGACAGCATGCAAGCTGCATCGTTGAAGAAGCCAGATACTTGACAGAGGTGGATAATTGACTATCTCGGAGTGACTTCTGATGGAGTTCCTTTGGGATACTGTGTTGCTATTAGCCTGATCACACCCGATCTCCTGGGCCTATCAAGAAGCAAGCTTTGACAAGTGCAACTTGCTGATACATAGCTCTCAACCTTTTTTGTCAGCAAGGCGGGTGAAAACACCCGATTTTCTTTTTGGCGGGTGAGAGGCCCATAGAAGTGAATGGGCGTATGAGGGACTTGGCGGGTGATTCATCTGCTTTCAAGGCGGGTGACACCCGCCAAAAGCGGGTGAGTTGAGAGCTATGGCTGATACCCACATTACTGAACTCCTGAAAACCCATGGAAAATGAGCAGAGGATCGCAAAAACCTCACTGACAATGGCAAGCATTGGGCATTTGCCAAGGAGTGGAAGACTGTGACTGTGTAAAGGGGCCTTCTCACGATGATTGAGAGCCTGCATCAAGACTGGTGGCTACATCACTTGTGACCACCTCACCAACATCACTACACCTTGCTCAATGTGCTTCATGAGCAGCATGGCCATCTGGGGAGTGTGTGCACTCAAGAACTCCTGAGAAACAAATTTTACTAGCTGTGTACTTAGAAACACCGCCAATACTGTGCCTATTTCATAGCTATGGAGTTTGTAATCCATCCAGCAGTACATCTGCAACACCTCAAGATCTCTGGACTCTTGGTATATCGGTCTGAGATACATTGACTACCTTTGCATCAAGCTGGACAGCAGAATAACCCAAAATGTGTTGGTGATCACTAACCACTTCACTGGGTGCATATAAGCCTAACCAACCAAGGACTAGAAGACCACCATAATCACCAAGGTTCCCTGGGAGAGGTATTGTTTCCCTTTCAGTTGGCCAGCAAGACTTCATTCTGACCATTTTGACCCAGGGCCAGAGTTTGAATTCAGATTGATCTGAGTTATGTTGCAGCTGTTAGGGGTGAGAAAGACCAGCACACCCCTGTATCACCTGGAGCGAGATGGTCATGCTGAGTGATTCAACCGAATGGCCTTGACATCCTGTGAATGAAAACCAACTCTGAAAAAATCAACTGGCGCTAAGACATTACCACACTTGTACATGCATGCAACTGAAGGAAGAATGAGAACACTGGCCAAACGCCATGCTTCCTCAGATTTGGGAGAGATGCCATTTGCCAATAGAGCTGTTATTTGGACTTCAACCTGAAAAGAGCTGGTCATAAAACCTACCTAAAGTAGGTGTAAAATCTGGAAGACCGGCTTAACCAAGCCGATCAGATGGGCCAGACAGTAGCAGATAGAAATGCAGACAACAACATAAGATCATATGACACCACGGTTTGCTACCAAACCTGATATTCATAAGACCTCTGGAAAAATGGTGGAAGGACTAAATTGTGTGACTGGTGGGAATCACAACCTTATGTCACCTACCACCAGCCCCTGGTCTGCCTTTTTTCTGACTCTGAGGAAACAGAAGAAGCAGGATAATCTCTGCACTGGAACCATTGCCTTCCCTTCAGAGACAAAACTAACATCCATCCAGATAGGTCTGCAGAGGACCCAATGTCGAGAAGAATGCCCATGAGAATACACCCTGACAAGCTGGATGATAACCCTAATACCAAGGCTAGGAAAATCCAGAGTCAGCATGACAACTGTCAATGTACCACCATACCCCCGCAGAGTCGGAAAACAAAGATGGAAATGCTAAAACCCATTTGAATTCTGAACCACGAATAGGCCCAATACACCTCTAGCAAAAGCCATCAAACCAGATCCCAGAGAAGATGAAAGAAGAGAGACCACCATAGCAGACACTGGAGGCCTTCAACCTGAACTTGATCACCAGGCAATTGCTGCTGCTGACTATGAGTCAGCCCAGCCAGCTGATTAATGGTTGGAACCTGTTGTTATAAATGCACCTTCCTCTGAGCCTCTCAGAGTATCGCACTAGAAGATCAAACCAATGAGTAAGCTTAGTAATAAAGCTCCATTGGAGCTGTCAGGGGTGCTGATAGGAGAGTACCCAGAGCCATATCCACACATTTAATTGAGACAAATACCTCAGTCCTCCCCTGGTTAGACCTATCCACTGTGCACCCTAGTACATGGTCACTCAAGCCCCCAACCTTAACGATACACGGCTCCCATCCTCCTTATTATCGAGTAGGAGCATGCAGAAATATTGGCGTGGGTTGCTGCTGGTTCTCTGCCTCGTTGGTTCCTTTCCTAGATCTGTTGTTCCTCTGAAATGAAAAGAGAAAACATGGACAGCATTTTAGATCATAGCCATGGGTGATGCAATTTAGTACTGCACTTAAACAGACTTGTACATGGTTAGCGTGCAGAAATTGGTGCCCTCCCAAAAGCCACTGCCCGCCTTCGGGGTAGGACTGGCTCTGAATTCCACCTTGGTAGGCCTTTCACCTAGGTTTAGAGGGGTTCCCATCCCCTTTATGTGCAGATTTGTCCAGTGGTGCCAAGGGTATAGGAATCTACAAATGCTAACAGTAGATGATTTAAGTTCATTTGGGAGACTGTTAAAGGGTGGTAGCAGTTTTTCATGAAGCGTGGGGGGAGCACTTAGATAGCGAGTAGGTGATATTGACAGGAAAATATTATGTCCCTCCTAGGGAGCTAAGGATTATGGTGCCTGCTCTGGCTCCTGAGGGTCATTTGGGGCAAACCCTCCTAAAAAGGAGGTGGGAGCAAGAGAAATTCCAGATGGTTGAATGTTGACAAATATATTGAGGAGGGTATGAGGAACTGTGTGAAGCGTGAGAACAGTGATAAAAGAAAAACATGGAATATGCTTCCCTTGTCGCCAGTAATTGTTCCAGACAAGGCTTGGACAAAGGTAGCCATAGATATCATGGGACCTTTTTGTGGTGATGGGGAACAACCCAGTGTATGTGATGGTGCCGGTGGACTACACATCGAAGTTGGTGGAGTGGAAACGTGGGATGAGTGTTACCATGGAGAAAATCATTGGATTGATGGTTGATGTTTTTCATTGTGAGGGTGTGTGGGAGTAACTGGTTTTGGATAGTAGATTTCAGTTGTGTTCAGCAATAATGCACCACTTTTGTAAGGAAATGGTTCTTACAGATTGCCTCACCTCACAGTACAACCCCATTTCTAATGGATTGGGGATGGGGGTACAGGAACTCATTAATCAAACAATGTGCACAATTGGCTTTAGCCAATGAACTCGGTTGGAAGCACTCAATCAGGGAAGCCATGGCTGCATACATGAAAACGCACATTCAGGTACAAATGTGGCTCCATTCATGTGGGTGAGGGGAAGAAGAGGATGCGAGTGACTGAACTGAGACCAACATGCAAACAATGTTGTGGAGCATTCAATTTAAACAGGAGAAAGCGCTTTACTGGATATTTTGATGACAATGTTATCACACTCTATTTGTTTTATGTCTTACTGGTCTTTTTGCCTCTCCTGCTTTTCCTCTTAGGCCTAAAAAAGGCCCTGATTCAACTGGAGGTATCTGTGTCTCTACCCCTGTCCTACTGCCCAACCCACTCCCTGTGGGTTCAGCGACAGTACTAGTAGATCCACCTTGGCAGTCCCTTCAGGTAAAATAGGTTCTCCAACACTACTGTTGCTACTACTGTGAGAACCAGGTTCACCTGGATGTGGAAAGCAAGTCCTGTTCAAGTTCCTATGGGCATAGAATTCCTGCCATGTGTAGACTATGTCGTTCAGGTAGTCAAATGTGTCGCGTTTGAATTTAAAAAGTTTTCTCTGTTCAATCTCGTGTTTGTAGAAGACTGATTCTATTTAATAATGATTTCAGATACCAGAGCACTTATATTCAAGCGTCAGGAACATCGATGGGGTCAGCAATGGCCCCAGAATATGTACACATTTGAGAAATCCTTCATCCTAGACCAGCCTGACTCGAGGAAGGTCAAATTGCTACAACAATGTATCATAAGCCGATAGATGTAAACAATCTTCTCAATTTCTCAAGCTTTCATCCAAAATCAATGATACAGAGTCTCCCTTACAGCCAAATATTGAGACTAAAAAGAATTGTCTCAGATCCAGCTGGACTGGACACTGAATGTACTGAACTGGTAGAAAGCTTTAAGAAGAAGCGTTATCCTGACAAGGTATTGGAAGATGCCAAGTCTAGAGCTAATGAAGTCGCACAAGAACAATTACGTGCTCCTAAAGAACAGACTCGAGATATCCCACTTTTGTTTGTATCTAAATTCTAAATTCTCAAGGCAAAGTTTCCAAATCAGCATCATCATTAAAAGAAATTGGAGCATGCTACAACATGACCCTTTACTGCATAAACACTTCCCAAAACCGCCCATGATGACCTTTAAAAGGGGAATGAACTTCAAAGATAAACTTGTGAGAGCAGAAAGACTTCAGAAGGACAAACACACAAACGTCAGTTGCAACAATTTAAAATCACCAGTTGCCAGACACTTAGGAACATCAACACACAATTGCATAAATTACATTTTTGGTACTTGAAGTGGTTAAACGCACTGGGAGGGAGGCCATTACAACTCCTGTCTCCTACAGAGAGAAATGTTCTGGATACATCTTTTGGATACGGTACACCCGAGAGGTCTCAATGAGGCATTTTGCCTCAATTGATTTGTGTGAATTGTCTATAACATGGTGGCTGTGTAGCTTTAGAACTCTGCACATTACCCATTAATGTATGTCAATAACATATGTATTTTGACCATTTAAATGTCCATGACTAGATTGACATTGTTATATAAGATTGGGGTTCTTTTGCACATCTCCCATCAGTACATGCTTTTTTGTAGCCCACCAGGTTCAATATGTTATGCCAAGAATGTACTACATGTGTTGAATCTATAGTCCATTTTTAGGCTTATTAGTCATTGGTGATAAGTTTATGGAAGAGCTTCATTGCAATCACCATACATAGTGGCCAACTAACTAGAACTTAGAGAGTATCGTGGTACTCATGGTCCTTGGACCACTTGTTAGAAATCTGTCACATAGAACTATTGAACAGGATGGGGTTACCAGTTGAAATATTGCACAGCGTATCATCTGTTATATTATTATTTGCGATTCTGTATTTTCGTATTTATTGTTGTTTCACTTGGTTCATTTGTCTATAGCCATAATTGCAAATGTTACGGTGATGGGTGGAGGATTACATACTAGTATACTTTATATTTGCCTTTCTCCAGGTTAAGGTTTTATTCTTCCACTATAGAGCAATCTTCTAGCTTAGTACATCCAAGAAGCCATCCGGGTGGTGACTTTAATTTAACTCGTCTTCCCTCCTTTTCCTTTGTGGGTATTGAGGCAGCGTTCTCCGCTAGCACAACGTTAGTCTGATAATCCTTGTTTCCCAATCATGGCCGTAGCGCTTGCCTCTATGACGGGTAATCCACTTTTGATTTCTATGTTAGATAGACCTGTAGCAAGTGCTTTCACCCAAGTCCCTTCAGGACTTTCGTGTACATTTGTAAACTCTTAGTTAGCACTGCTCTCCCGCATCATACAGAGAGTTGGATAGCTCACTTTACTAGGTTTAATTAGCTGACTGTTTTCCTGGTATTTCATTTGTTTTCTATATGCTTGACTTTCTTAGTCATGGCCAGTTCTGTTATATGGCTTTATTTAGTGTTGCTCCCGCTCTGTCCATATTGCGATGGTAACACGTTGTACATACTCTTTTAGAGAATAGCCAAGGATCATATGGGTGCTGAATCAATTCCTCGCTAGTCAGCTACTTCGGCAAGCGGTGCATACTTTGAGGACTCTTTGAGTGGAGTGGCTGTTCTATGTTAGAAGACCAGGTCAGTGGGGCATCCTGATTGCTACACTTATTCCATTTACAATATTATATCATTTTGTTTACAGTATCTAACGACTTTGTTTCCAGACATTGCCTACAGATTGGTGGTCTCTGATCATGGGTACTTTGTTTGTTTGAGTATTCTAGTTACTTTGAGGCCAGGTAGGTCTTGGCCATCTTTTTGGCTCATTCCCACAAAGGAGATTCATTTTAAGCATGTTTTTAGCATGCTACACCAAGGTTATGAGGGATATATATACTTGGGCATTTCTCTTTCCTCTATGTTTGAAACACATGGGCACATCCGGTTGGCTCTTTGGACTACATTTTGGATGACTGGTATTTCCAATTCTACCTGTTATACAAATTATAAATAATCTTGACATGGTGAATGTATGGTTATATATGGGCTTGTAATCAAGTAATCTAGCTTATTGTTGATTTATATGCATTTACAGACTCTGTAGGTTTGTTTTGTTATTTCCTTGCAGTTTGACTTGCACTTGAAGAAGGGGTTTTGACCCTGAAACGCGTCAAACCAGAGTCAGATTGTCTGACCTCCAGAAGACATTGAAGTCAATAAATACACTCATCACTTCTACTGCTTCGCTTTATATTGTCTGTCTAAAGATTCTGTATAGCTATTTCACTTTTGTCATAATGACTTGGCTGTTTTTCAGCTTTGACAGTGTGCAGGTGACAGGAGAGTCCATAGATTGGACACTCTTTCTTTATATTGTCTACGTTGTGATCCTGTGTCAGGGTCACTTCTCCTCCCCTGCAGCTACAATCCCATTTAGAATTGTTAACTTATGCAGATTGTTGTTTTAAAGTTAGGTGTGCACTCACAACCCTGTCTACTCCTATCCAAAAACTCCCAGTCATTCTTCAACACGTCCCACTGATTATGAGTTGTCACACTCCCAGTCTATTTGGACCAAACACTACCATTCCCACAATCCCTCCTCTTTATTTTCTGACAATAAGCCCGGTTATTCCTGTTTGTTCCTCAAACCCTACAAATGTTGCCCTTCTGAATTTACCAAATCCCCTTGTACGAAACCTATAATTTCTTGTAACACCTTTTCCCCCTGCTATTTCGTAGGATACATGGAATCTCTACCACCCCCCTTTTTCAACCCAAACACTTTTCCCCACCATGAGAAAAAATGGACTAATGAAAATGTTTACCTAACATGTCCTAACCCAAGGGTCAGGCATTGCCAGGCAATTGACCAAAAATCTCACACACCTGACGGCCCTTTCCTTTCCCCACAGGGATTTAAAAAAAAAAGCACAACAGCACAGTACGATCAAGGCAGACTGCACGACGTAAGAGCTAACTCAGCACAGCAATTCAAGAGGAAGAGAAAGATGGCGCAGACAGAGAAGGTGACAAGGAGAGAGTCGACTTTGCCCTTTCCGACCAAGGCCCGCGAAGCCTCTGCAGTGGGAATCATTAGTCTGCGAACAAGAGCCAACGTGTGTTGCAGCAGATGTCTACCATACGCAAGACCATCCTCTGCTGATTTCCAAGCCGGAGAGAGACGCTTGTCTCAGTGGTACCAATCTTGACTCCAGGGAGAAAGAAAGCCAAACGATTCATCACAGCTGGTGAGTCGAGGGGAGAACCGATTAGAAACGGAACTGTATTGATCAAAAAGTAGCGAATGGCTATTTGAACTTTGAACAAACTAAGAAATGTTAACTGTTTTGAAGGGGGAAAACCAGCAGTAGGGGAGTTCGGCACCACGTGGGTGCTCACTCAAGAATCCTTAGGCCGATTACCCAATAGTAAAGACTATTGTAACCAGAAAGCCTTGAGAAGAGATGAAGAAAGGTCAAAGTGGTCATACAGGGGTCTTGCAAAAGCCTCTGTACTATTGAAAGTCTTTGATCGACAGATGATTCTGAAGCAAAAGGGAAACATATCCCACTTGGTGAAAGTGAGCACTTGATCTGTGTTTCATAAAGGTTGGCAAGAGTGAACCTGGCGGAGGGATGCTAACGAAAAGGAGCGAAGTCTAAAGTCCCGTAATGAAGTGTTGGTAAAGGTTGGCAAGAGTGAACCCTACAGAGAGAAGCTGACAACACATACAGTGTGTGGAACGAAGTGAACCCGACCAAGGGGTGTGTACAGTGAACTGTCTGTAAAAGTTGTCGAGAATGAACCTGGCAGAGGGAAGCCAACAACCAGGGGCAAAGTCTAAAGAACTGTTTAAAAAGATATTAAGATTTCCGAAAGCAATAAGTATTGCAAGATAAGGGGAAGAGAAGTGTCCCCTTTGTCGTTTGGGGTCTGAGACCGACGAGGGAGATGCAGGGGTGGAAAGTCACCACCCAAAGTTCACTGAGAAAATAACTGTTTTGTTAATTCGTTGAAAACGACTTGTCACGGGTCGACGCCCAGAAGATGGGGACCAAGGAGTGAAGCCATCACCCAACGTGTTCATAGAACCAGAACTTTGTGTTTGGTTGTTGAGAGCATCAGGCCTCGAAGGCAAGAGACTTTTATTGAAAAGAGACTTAACCAACAAAGAACCTGATAGCTGCTACGGAACTGTTAACTCATGCTGGGAAGGCTCGAGCATGTGCTGTGCTCCAAATCCCACCCTGTCCCGTGCTAAAAACGTCAGGAAGTGAGACCTCAAGGCATTCATATCCTGACTTATTATTTATGAACACTTTTTTTCTTTTTTTTAATTATCCTATCCCACACTCTTTCTGTAATTAGTTGTAAGGAATTGGCAATAGTTTTTTTAGCATAGGCTTTTTATTTTGACAAGACGCCACATGGACTGCCTTATTTTTCATTTGATGGTCGACGCTTTCTCCCATCTTAGATTTCAGTTTAGGTTAGGGGTTTTTCCACCCTGGATTTACAGTTTAATAAACACCCTTGAACTGTGATCACTTATGTCTGTCTTTAATGTTGTCACCATGAGTTCCTTACACACCCCAGGTTTTCAGTCTGAAAACCTTAGGTGCTTACAGCAATGTAAATATTTTTGAATGAATGGGACACACTTGCGTCGTCTTGTTCGTTTAAACCAAAAACCTACCAAAGATGGCTGCCCTGTAGATGTACACATTCTCTAGCATTAGAACCCAGGGTGTTTTATCCATCATTTCCCAGAATAACCTTTATTTTGATAATCTTCTGCTTTACATGTATAACATGGCAAGCCTTACCGTTATTGTCTTGCACAAAATACCACGATGAGGTTCATACTGCACATTAGAGATATGGGAATATGAACCACTCACCAATCAGTCTTTTCACATGCTTGAAATACGATGTAACTAACTTAATTTTGTGCTTTCCTTACCGGTTTTATGATGAGCACATAGAAATATCTACGGCAGTAGATCTAATAATATATATCATCCCTACCCTAAACAACTTCAGACAGTACTAAGAAACATAAACATGAAATCGCGTATTTTCGTGCACGCGCGAATTATGTCAGCAATCCAAAATGGCCGCCTCGTGACATCATTTCGCGCATGCGCGAATGATGTCACCCGTGGGTATAAAATCTGTTTCATTTTTAAAAAATGGCAGAAGCGGATGGGCAGCTCCTCTAGCAGAGACCTACCACAACCCCTGGAAGACTTTTTCTGAAGAGGTGACTGGCTTTTTTCAAATCCAGTAAGTTGATCATCAGTGTTTACACTGATAGAACTAGCATTCCACTAGCTAGATACTTAATCTCTACCTTTTCTTTCTCACTAGGGACTATTGCTATTCATCAGTAAGCCACAGCACCCTGTGATACTAATTGCCCCTATAACTAAAAGAGAAGCTCTTTTTGCTTTTTTTGACCATAATCTATACAACAAAGTAAGTGCATTCGGCAGAAGTCTTCATAATAGGACTTTGTGTTCACTGCCTAGATACTCACCTTCATCAGCTTTTGAATAAAAGGATGGACCAGGAAGCTTTGCAATCCTTGCCAACCTCATTGACCAGATGTTAGCGTGTTTATTCGATGCACAGAAGGACACCTTTGGAGAATCCTGCACCCAATCTTATTTATACTCAAGTAAGTCAGTCACTCACCCATGCAGCTATAATACTCTACTAGGAGCTGAGCACAGGAACTTTGTTTGATCAGAGTAAAACATTCCTTATTAAATACATCGCACAGTAGTGTCAACTATTCTGAGCTCTTTTTGGTGTTGCCATGATTGTTCCAACTCACCCATTTGATATAATGCATTAAGTCATTTGATATTATGAACACAAACTTGGATAGTTAAGGGTAATAGAGAAATGATTGTCATTTACCTTGCACTGTATTCATGCCTTCCTTTAAAAATTTAAGCAATTACCTTGAGCCATTAGGACTCAAACAGCATTCATAAATGCCTTTGAAGAAATGTTAATATTAATTAATATACATATGAATATAATATGTATTGGAATGTGTAATTAATATTTGGTTATACTTTTTTTTTCTCCATAGAAATCTTTGTAAGAAAAAATGTTTGCCCCTGATAAAGAGTACAAGAAAACTCGAAACGCGTTATGCCAGTCAAAATGTAATGTTGTTTTTAATATGAATAAATACCTGTTTTAGACCAACACTTGAATTGTCAAATACTAATTGTGCTACTTCTGAAAATTACATTGGTATAGCAAGGACAGTAATATTTGAGAATTTCAACATCAATTGTCTATAAATCTAGGAGGTTGAGTCTGGACTATATCTTCCTTTGGTGAGTCTAATACTACAGACCTAAACCTCTGATAATGAATAATACAAACAGGCTTAGGTCTTACAGATAGTGTGCAGGGGACACGGGTTTCCTAAATTAGGAAACCCTTTGTCCTTTGTTATATTGTCCAGCCTAGATACCAAGGCTGAGTACTTCTCCCCTGCACCTCAAATCACATTTAAGGTAACAACCAACTGTTTTATAGAAAAAAAACTTCAAACATTTGAACCATACTTCTGAATAGGTGTGCTTTGCGGTTCCTAGCTTTTTCAGCAAGTGTTACAGTGAAGGAAGCGTTGCCTGGATGCTCTCTCCATGCTATTGACTTGGCTCACTCTCATGCCAAGCCTTAGTACAAGTCTATGTATGATTTGGGTGCCAGTCCCAGACTCGCTTTTCTGGTTTTAATCTCTCTTTCTGAAGACTTGGTTCACTCTCCTGCCAAGCCTTAGTACAAGTCTATGTACACTTGGGGTGTGAGTCCCAGACTGGCATTTCCGGCTTTTGCAACAACCTCCTTGAAGTTTCTGAGCCCCTGTGGCTTCCCGCATACCTTGTGTTATGGCTTACTTGAGTGCTGGCTCCCATGAGGCAGCTGGGCTCACTCGCGGTGCTCCAGTAACTTTCCAGAGCTTCCCTCCCCCTGCAGCGGCTCAGCAGGTTTCTTCTGCTTGGGGATGGCATGCTGGTGTGTTTCTTTGGTCACCTGGTCTCTGGGGTGCCTGGAATCTTGGTCCCCATCTGGGCCGCACAATACTTCTGTCCTGGACCATCCCCGGACTCTCTCTCATGCTGCACGGTGTCCCGGGCAGCGACCCGTCTGCATGGCGGGCTTGTCTCTGCTCTTGCAGTTCCCCCTGAGAGGGCTTGCCAAACTGTCAAGTCCTTCATTGTTTTTTATCTTACTTCTGCCAATCACTGTTCACAAACTACTAGACTGGTGAAAGTGGTTCCAACGCATTCTCGGTATTGCTCCGCATTCCCTCCTCGTCTCACTACCGGGTGAGTATTGAGATGGTAACTCACTAGTACTCCTCCTCATCTCAGTACTTTCCATTTTATGTTGCGTCAGCAAAGTAGATAGGGTATGAGGGGAAGTGTGAAGAGGAATGAGGAGAGGAAGAAAAGGTGGGGTAATTCTGGGAAGGGGCACCAGGGTCCTGTGCTGGGTGAGAGCACTGCGTTCTCCTGATGTGGTCGCCACAGGTTGAAATGGGGGTTTCCCTTCCTATGAGATCCACCCACTGAGTACCACGCCCAGGGGGACTATCGGGTAACTGCCTCACCACTATGGCCTCATGGGAAGCGCCTCCCCCTTTGGAAGCAGTGACAACATCATGGGATTCGTCACAGTACCCACTTACACCCGAGAGACAACAGCAACATGATGGCACTATTCCAAATGTCCAGATGCCACAAATGGGAGGTCATGTCCAGAGAAAGACCGCTCCCGTGTGGACAATGCCCCAGTTTCTGAACCCAAATACTAACCCCTTTGTTCCCGGAGACCCGAGATGGCAGGGGGCTTGGGGAACCGAATGGATTTTGACAACTAGAAAGAGAAGGGACTCTGGAAGCACTAATGATCTCCATTGATCAGGAAGGACCTTATGTACAATGCCAGGTTCAGAGGCAGCCAATACCATGTTTGGCAGATACTGGGGCAAACCGATCTGTTTTGCGAATGAACATTGTTTTTCATGTCCCTACATCAGGGGAGACAGTAAGAATAGTAGGCATATCAAATACCACGTTCATACACCAGGTGACAGAGCATCTTACTGTTATGTTAGGGCCCATTACCGATGAACATGCTTTTCTTTTAAGTTACACCTCACCCGTGAATTTACTGGGAAGAGATACAATGTGCAAAATGACGTGCACTATTTATTGCACCCCGTATGGAGTGTTTTTGAGTGTAATGTGATGAATTCTAAGAATCCCTCACTAAACCCGTGCCTAAAGTCTCCGCCCGGGTGGCCCGGAAAAGGCAGACACTTTCTGATCCTGGCCTTGGGGGTGGTGTTCTGTGGGAAGATCACCTGGGAGCAGAAAACGCCCAGGGGAATAGGAGGACTCTGTGGGGTGAGACGCAGGATTTATCTTCCTCTTGAGAGGACATCTCCCCAATACCAAAGTCTGTAATGGCTTGTTGTCATAACAATCATTTGTTTCACAAGTTGAACATCTTAAAGTGGGTAAAAACAATCATAAACCCCTGGGCATTGGGAGAAATAAAAACCCTTCTAAAGCCCTGGAGACTTATAAAGCTAGAAGCTCCCCTAATTTCCAAAGGTACAGTGAAAGGAAGTATGTTAATAATAACAATTCAAGTTCTAAAGAACTTTATTCGTCTAAACAATCAAGTCTTGCTTGTGATTATTACTTATGATATTCCTTTAAATAATATTATGGAGAAGAGAAATTAGTTTGAGAATGAAACTCAAGGTAGAAAAACGAACTTTGTCATTAGAGACTTCAAGACCCCTAATTCCTGAAGTACTGGGACGAAGAAGAGGGCTACAGAGGAACAATACAGCAGTAGTGGTCACTTTGTTAGTGGAAATGACTCACACCTGAGGGAAACTGAGAGGCTTAAAAGGCCCCCTCATGTGCAGGCCATTAGTGAGCAAGGAGAGCAGTGTGACGTGTGTGGGCCGCAGAAGCAGAAACTGGACAAGGGAGAAGACTCTGGGACCACTGTCAAGTAGAAAATAGTAGGCGTTGCTAAGAGGGTATTTGCCTCCAGAAGCCTCAAGAGCAGAGGTTGCGTAGCAGAAAGTGTGGAAGTGGGAAGCTTGCCCTCTGAAGACCTGTTTTGCAGAAGCTGTGCAGCAGGAAGCGAAAGTGTGGTACGCTTTCTTCCCCAAGAGGCTGTCTCCGGTGGCCGGCGAACACCAGAGACCCTCCGGAGCAAAGGAATCTCCTTTTATAAGTGGCGCGGGCAACGGTGGATCAAGAATAGCAGTTTGCCGGGTCGCGAGGAGCCACTGTAGCAGAGCACCTGTGAACAGCAAGAGGATCTGATGTGCACACCATACCCAGTGAGTTCACCAGCTGAGAGTTACCCCGGAGCACTCCGAGACCACTCGCATGCTTGATTCAGGCATTTACAAAGTAACAAACACTTGTGTGTGAGTGAAAGTAATATTAAAGGCAATTTTGAATACCAAACTATCAGAAAACAGCAAAACTGTATTTTTCAAAACCAAATGACTGTAACTTTAAGCAGGTACGTTTGTTGAGAACCCAGCATGGGGTAATATTTTTAGAACCTAATGCAGACAACCATTGACCAATACAAAAGAAAGTGAAAGCAACATATATTGCCAAAGGCAGGAGGGGACTAATGAAAGGTCCGAAGGCTGTGAATCTTGTTGCCAATATTGAAGTAGAATATAATGAAAGCTGGCGTAAACCCATTATTGGCAAGGCCAAATATGTAGCAGATTAAAACCTTATCCGTGTTAGTATTTGGTTACTCGTGTAGTGGGGAAACAAGAGTGTCAAGAAGGCTGCCCTTCTGGAAAAGGCTATTCAGAAGGCAGGGAAAATAATTTACAGAGGTTTTGGAAAGTGCAAAAGAGTACTAAAGAGCACCAATGTAAATCTTGTTTTCCCTGAAGAATTGCTAACAGTCATATGTTGTAATGTAATGAACATTGTGAAGCTGTTGTAAGCTGATTTTAACCGCAGAGGCACTTGCTGTTTAAGAATCACTATTCGAGCAGGGAAGTATACCAGAATGGCAAACCTTTGAAGTAGTAGCCCTGGCATGGGAGTAAACAGGTGTAATTGAAGTAGTAGGCGTGGCATGGAAGTAAACTAGGTAGAAGTTAATGAAGTGCTGTAAAGTGGTGCTAACAAGTTATATTGACAGACTTTTGGTGCTGAAGAAAGAACTGTATACAACGGCTAGATGGGAGTTATATTTCTTCAGAAATAATCAGTTGTTGCAAAGCAACCTGTAAAGTGGTGTTCATTTTTTCTGACAGACTTTCATTGCTGAAGAATGAACTGTATAAAACTACTGCCGAAATGTTATATATTTTCAGAAATAACAGGTTGTGGCAAAACATCCTGACAAAGACAATTTATGTTCTTATTGATGAACTAAGAAAATATTCTTTATGGGAAGAAGATTATTCTGAATCAAACTATGGCAAAAGAAAGAGAAGGAACATTTTTGTTGAACCACTAGGGTGTTGGAACCTTCTGTTGTCAAGTTGGAGTCACAAAGAACTGTGTTGGAATTTTGTTACAACCCAGGATTTTCTTGTTTTTCAGGGAACTATGGAGCAGAATCTTGTTTGAATCTGGGGAAGGGAAATTCACCCAGATTATAAGGTGGGACTGATGTATTTTTTAGTTTCTTTTGGAACTGTGGAGCAGAATGATGTTTGGATCTGGGGAAGAGGAATTCACCAAGATTATAAGGAGAGACTTGTTATATTGTGAATTGAACTGTTATAGTTTTGATGCCTTTGAGCTGCCATGCATTACCTTATTGAGTTACTGTATGTATAAGTGTGAGGGACAAATATCCTTTGTTAGAGTTTTCCTTTAGTTTATTTTAGGAAGGGAAATCCTTGCCAGGGAAGGGATATCAAGGTGTTCATCCCACCTTTTTATTTAATAAAACGGCATCTTTTGAAAAACCTTCTCAAAGTGGTCTGCCTCAAATATCTGACCCCTCATAGTACCCTCAGACAATGGGGTAGCAATGATGGCTACAGTAAGGGAAGAGACAGGGGGACAGTGGCGCAAGTAGATGAGCAATGATCAGAGGTCGGAGGATATACAAGAATTTATTGATTCTATACCAGGGTGTATGTGGGCCTCCCATGATAACCAGATAGGATATATACATACTGCCGAACCAGTAAGGATAAAAGTAGATCTGTATAAAAGTTTTCCTCGCATACCCTAGTACCCCCTGAAGCTGAAGAAGAGGCAGGGATCACCCTAGTCATTGAATCTTTCCTGATTCAGGGAATAATAGTTCAGACCAGTGGCATATGCAATAGTGCTATTCTTGTGAAGAATACAGGGAAGGAGGTATACTTTTTTGTCCAGGACCTAAGTGCTATTAATGCCATAATTTCTCATGGTGCAAAATCCGGCAACCATACCATTGTGCATTCTCACCGGGAACCACACATTTGTCAGTGGTCGCCTTATGTTATCCTTTCTTTTCTGTCCCTACACATTAAGCTAGCCATTTTTGCATAGGGGCATCCAGTACATGTGGACCCGATTAGCCCAGCGTATACAGAGTCCCCAACCCTCTTTTCACAACACCTCAAGAAAGATTTAGATGATATAAAATTGCCAGGGAAGTCAGTACTGATAAAATACGTTAATAATTTGTTAATAGCCTCTCCCTCATACGAGGCTTGTAAAGAAGATACCAAGGGCCTTCTAACAGCTGAAGACAAGTCCCTTTTTACGCACATTCCAGAATAAAGACAACCCGCTAGGCAAATAGTCCAGGACATAGCGTTGCAAGGATAACAAGTTTTAATTGTACAGAATATAAATATCAGCAAAGGACTCTGCTGCTCGAGAGCACTCTGTCTATTACAGTTACAAACAAGGTTTTAAGAACCCCAAACGCATCATACTATACAGTATAAATGGGCACCCCGGATTGGAGGCACCCTACACATGAGCCTGCTCCATAGGGGATTCCAGGCAGTAATTGGTTAGTACATTCCCATCGGTCAGGATCCACATGGGTCAGCTGGGCTCATCCTCGCGGTGAAGGTCAGGCCACACATGAATACATTGTTCCTATCTAAACTAGACATGTTGAGCCTCAATATTAACTCATTGTGCCAGGAACCTGGGCGGCACCGGAAAACAGAGCCAGGGGTAAGGGAGCATAAAATGCAGTCATGCTGACCCACACATTCAGGGCTTCATTGATACCGCAGTTCCCACACTCAAGGTCCCCAGCCGGGGTTTTGATCTTTGATTTATCCCTCCCTGTACTGCGTGTTACACGGGAGATGTGTCTATGCCGGAAAGAAATAAAGCTACGCATGCTTAGATCCTCTGTGAACACTTGATTGGTGTTGAGGCCTCAGGGTCACTTACTTATCAGGGAATGCAAAGGTGTGGGGGTCGAATCAGTGGTGTGGGGCTGGCTTCGACCTGACTGGGTGGGGGTTAGAGGCCTAATGGCAGTTTAGTGGAGATGAATGGACGTAGCTCAGGCCTGGGGTTGTCTCACGCTCTAGCAGGGCGCATTCCTTTGGAAGATACTAAATATTTGCACACTGGAGGGAGGAGGGGGAAGTAGACTTCAGTGGGAACAGGGTTTTAGCAGATCCAGTAAATTGTGCAGAAATTAGCTCTTGTGAACCAGGAATGTGAACAGCGCGAGCCTGCTGACCCAGTGTGGGCCTAATACATTATTGAATCAAGGGCTATGGGTTTTCTAGTGCTGTGCATCTATTTCTAGGTGCTACAGAGCCTCTACATGTTGCCTGATAGTGCAGATTACCCCCTTGTACGTTATATCACCTCATATGGTGTTCATCTTACTTGGAAGCACCAAGGGGGGTGGGATAGGCTCATTTCCATCCCATCATTCCCCCTTTCGTTACTTCTACAGTAACAAATTCCCCCTCCATATTTCCGTTCATTTGTGCGCCTTTCTGCTCTATCTCACGCTGATGTTCCCTATATGGGCATCAATGCTGTACATACATGCCTCAAACTCTCCCCATGCTGTGAAATGCTGTTCAGGTGTGCAGGTCATGTATATGCATCCCCCATCGACTGCCAAATCCACCCACACTTCCTTGTAGTTCTTGGGATCCGGGGGAGGTACGATGGTTGTGTGGTACAAGTTGTCAACTACGTCACCAATATGGAGGGAGTCCATGTGGTGTGTGGGCCGTCATTTTGCTCCATTTGGATTTCTACTTCTTTTGTATCACGAGGTACTTTATTATTATTATTCCCAATAATCACCATCATCATTGCACTATTAGGTACAGCTTTGGCACAACACCGGAGACGCAATTGGCACGTGCAGAAGATCACCAGGATAAGCACGATGATAGGGACCAGCATTTTCACCAATGTTCCAAGTCATGATGGGACCCAGCTGAAGGCCAGGGTGAACCTATACTCTTCTTTGACCCCAGCTTCTTCCTTTATTTTTACCCCCAGCTCGTGTACAGCAACGATTACGTGGGCCAAGGTCCCATTTTCACCGTCTTCAGAAGGTACAAAGGTGCAACACAAACTTCCAATTTCTTTATAAATACCGCCTTCCATAGCTGTCGCGAGGTCCAACAAGTATCTGTTTTGCATTGTCATGAGTCTTAGGGCCCTTAATTCCACCTTGATGACGTTGAACCCTTGTTCACTATCGTTTGCCAGCTGAATCAATTCCCACCGAACTATCTGGAGCCATTTGGCATTGGCCTTTGTCTAGATGCTGGGTACTAAAGATGCAAAAAGTTTCTCTGCCGAATTGTAGAACTTATATTCAGGTATCTGGGCCAGCAGTTCAGACGAGTCATTGGAAATGTAATTCGATGCTCTTTTTCTTCTGCGTAGTTGGTCATAGGGCTCCTTTTTAGTTTTAGGGAGCGTGCAAAAGTTTGGTGGTGGCTCTGTGCGTCAAGCTTCTAAGGTGGGGTGCACGGTGGGAGCTTCGATGCAGGAGTCCCCGCTTTAGGTGCTCCTCTGGCATGACCAGCAGGGCAGAGAGTAGTGTTTCTAGCGAACAGTAGCCCCTCCAAGAAGGTCGGAGGTGCAAGTACGCTTGTTGGCTGCAGATCTAGTAGTAGTCCATTAGTGCAGCAGTGCCTTTCTTGAGATCGGGTACCATGACAGTTCAATTGCATTGTTCATTTGACCCAACAGCTATGATTTCTGTGGGTGTACTTTTACTGGTTTCTTGAGAGCTGCAACCAAGTTAGCTTTGTGATATGTTCGGTCCATGTTTGCTTGCCGTTTTGCTCCACTAATGTTGCAATTTTCTCCGACAGCCCCAGAAGTTATTCAGCCCTGCATGTATATGTTGCAGCTTGCCACTCGTTGTTGACATATCTTGTAACCTCGATCGCGAGGTGTGATTCTTTGAGACAGTTAGGGTTGCGGGAGCTTGTTGGGCACTTTTGGGGGTCTGGATCGATGAGTTCTAGATGGACGTTGCATGCCTGGAAAGTGCCTTTGATCCTACATAGTGCAAGCTGAATCAGACATTGGCCCTCATTACAAGGTTGGCGGAATGGGTTTACCGGCACCGGTAATGGTGGCGGTGCCGGTAAACCCATTCCGCCCTATTACGAGGTCTCCTCGCGGGACCCGCAAAGGGCGCCTGGTAAAACCAGGTGTCCTTACCGGGTCCCGCGAGAAGACCAGGGAGCTAACAACGGGCCCGTTATTAACGGGCCCGTTGTTAGCTCCTTCCCAATTCCCGTTGATCCCTATGGGGGCTCGAATGGGAATGGGGATGGACCGGGCCCGGGTTCCTCGGACGAGGAATTACTGGGTCCTCCAAGGTTGGGATGGCCCGGTAAGTCCTCATTTGAGGAACCCGGGCCCGGTATCCGTTAAGGAGGCAACCATGCCGCTAATTGCGGCATGGTTACCTCCAACCTCGTAATGAAGGCCATTGTGTTTCTATCATGGGTACTTCTTGTGGTAATAAGACCTTGGGTGCCCCAGATGCATGCGGTATTAAGGAGCAAATGTAGCAACTCCCATTAGTCATTCGCTTTCCCATCGTACTCATGTCGGAGTACCAACTGTTCAAGTGTTCAGGGTAGTGAATGTCTCCCACCACATCTATTCTTTAGCCATGATATGCATCATATTTACGTTGACACACTTTTCTCCTCTTTCTGTCACTACGCAAGGTGAACCTTTTCCTTACTGCTATTATTTCTTTAGTACTGTTAACCGTGCATAGGGTTTGTTTTACCCCTGGCATGAAGAGTGCGAACATTGTATTATTGCATACTGTGGTTTGGGAGCTGCTACTTTTTACAAAGCTATTATTATTATAACTTGTATTATTTGTTGGGGTTATATAAACCTCAGCTGTTGCTGCTAACATACTCACATTCGTCCTTTCATTCAACTCAGGAAAGGGGGTAGGGGTGATTTTAGCTTTTGTAAAAAATAGAACTGGGGACACTTAGTGGCATTTCTGTTACATTTAAGAGAGATGCAGTAACATTTGAAAGCATTTTTGTTTCATTCAAATCTAGGCTTGTAAGAGAGATGCAGTAACATTTGAAAGCATTTTTGTTTCATTCAAATCTGGGCTTGTAATGTTCAAGGGTGTGCTCCCATTCCAGGTCCATTTGTTCCTATTCCAAGTCCACTTAAACCTCTCCCCACTTCTTTTAGATGGCCAGCCTAGGTTAAAGATGCCCTCCAATAAATACCTATGGCAAACATATATTTTGTGAAGAAAATTGCTGTGAAGTGAAGGCCACAGTCTTAGCTGTAGGCCCTAGTGATGTTGGAAAAAAAACAGGGCGGGTAGGAGATGGTGAAGAAGACGAATAAGAGAGGAAGAGAGAAAGAGAGAGAGATAGATAGAGAGAGAGAGCGTGAGGGAGAGAGTTTTAGTTTCTGTAGCTCGTGCTGTAGCAGCAATGCATGTGTTGTACTTATTTTTACATGGACAAATATGGTCAGTGTAGAGCTACTGGTTTGAGGTAGTGGCGTTGTTTCTTGTCTGGGTGTTTGGTGTGGTTTCTTGTAGTTACCTACGAACATCAGAGAGGTGTATCCAATATCGCAGCCCCTTCACCTTTATTGCAAGAGGGGTGGAAAATACCACTTCATAAGGCCCATGGAACCTAGGAGTGTTCCATTTCTGGACAAAGCTTCTGACATAGACCCATTACCCAGGAAACAATGGTTGGGTGGGGGTAGTGTCTGCCAGTGGGATAGTCGTAATTTCTCTGTCGTCTGTGTGGGGCGGTGCCATTTGTTTTGAGATGCATCTGATCACGCGTGTGCGTTAGGACTGTTTGAACTCTTCACCCAGAATCATAGCTGCTCTATGAGCATCTTCTTACTGGTGACAGGAGTGTTTGTATGTGTCGGCCAGTCACTATTTCACGGGGGGACAGATGGTGGTTTTTATTGGGCTGTGTACACAAATGGAACAATGCCAGGGGCAGGCAGTTGTAGCATTTAGGGTTCTTTAATATAAGTAAGGACCAGACTAGAGGCAGATATATATATAAAAGGAAGTAAGCTTTATTTGTTACAGGGAAATTATGGGAAGAGGGTAGGAGCACAAGGTATAAATATCTTCATTCATCTCTCTCCCATCCTGTGTCCCAACTGTCTCCACTGGAACCTTGTTCTAGTGTAGGTTCCAGTCACCAGGTAACATTCCGATACTTGCATCTGTGCACCAATACAAGCAGCATACTACACATACTCTTTCTATATAACAGACACACACTCCAACAACAAGCACTGAACAGGAACTCACAACAGACCACCTAAACTAACATTCATCACCCTTACAATCACTAACCACTTTCTCAACCCTCTCAGCGTACATCTACATTCGCGTACAATTACTAACCACTTTCTCAACCCTCTCAGCGTACATCTACATTTGCGTAACTTAACGTACCCCAGGCCTCATAAATATCACCAACCAACCATATATCCAGAACTGCCACCACTGGATCGCATAACTGCCACTTACGAGCACAAACCACATACTAACCACATTCCATCACCTCCACGGCTCATACAGCACGACTTACACTCCTTCCACTCCGCCTGCCACACGGAGTCTCGGGTCTGCCACACCCGCAGCACTAACACGCATTTACACGCAACCAACCAAATACACAAACTAACATTCTATAACCTTAACAATACACCAACATACCATACAACACCACCTCTCATTCTCACAACAAAGAACCTGCAGATTGCACTCACACTCTCATACTTAACTTGCCCCCAAGAAACATATAAAAGTAGGAAAATCAAGAAAAGATACGAACTACACAAAGATCACATATAAACAGCGTAACTGCATAGGCACAGTACGTGAAAAGAACACTAGGACAGGAAGTTGGCCATACAACCCATCAAGTGTACAGATCTTGCAGACACAAATACATCCAGAAAATATATGCGCAAACATTAATTTCACTTTCAAAAGTATGGATCCATTTCATTTCATCACCAGACACACAACATGCGCTGGACACTTACACATTGCCACTAATCTGGCTCATAGCCATTTCCCATACATATTCATCATACCCTTCATAGGGCTTATCATTGGGGCTTATTACATTGAGCATACAATACATCAACTTAATATGCACACATTCACTTAATAAGGTCATCACATTCATCTAGCATTAGACTACATAACATCTAACATGTTGATTTCCAAACACCTCACATTACGTGTTAACTTACTCTGACATACAGTGTCACTACAGAACCTAATACATGTCTAAATATGCCCATTTCAAAATACACCAATACATTACATTTCATTTCCTACATTTCACAACATTACTTAATATCACCAATATATTCCATTTCATACCTTCGGCAACCACGTGTAATATCATTACAAACCAAAATGAATTACATTCTCTAAATTAATACATCACTTTTCCCTATGTGGTGCCTAATATCACCTTGAAAGTCCTCATAAATGGCTAAAAAATACTAACATTTTGCCTATAAGTCTACATATGCCTAAAAGTCCATAGATAACTATATGTCCATATTCACCCTGCAAATACTGAAAACTGTTAAACACCTAGCATATAACCTGTTGCATTTTCCTAACACCACTTTAATACTATTATGCACAACCATACATTAGACATCAATTCCATTTCACATCCATTGTCATTGCCAACTCACTGCCAAAATCATAGCACCTTCCTAGCCAGGCGCCAAACTCACACTAGCACATATGACCTATGATTACTTCCCTTTAGTCCTGCATTGCTAGTTAAAGTACATACATATAACAACATTAATTTAAAAGCACACATTTACTCAAACATTAAGTTGTGAAGTCCATAAATTGCACGTTGACACTTTACTCTGCTGCCAACCTCATTTCTGAAAAAAAACATTACATTCACAGGTACTGCTGCATTTCATATCAAGTGTCACTTTTCAATATGTGCACATCTGTTCTGTAATCCAAATGCCCAAACCTACATTACTACCATGTCTTTTCCAATACCAGAATTTCATTAGCACTGGAAACCAGCTACCTTTCCTGTAATCCAGTTTCCGGCAATAGACAAACAAAATCAGTACCTTTGTATCCTCATCATCAGAGGACCAATAAAAAAACCCTCAATTCACCAGGTCCATAGTCTGTTGCCACAGATGCTGCATTTCATGTTTTATTATTACAGTTGTACAATAAATCATCTTTTCCATTACGTTATTGATTTCCTTTAAATATGCAACCTGCTCACATTGCTTCTGGTGCCATGTTACTGGTACGCCGCAGTTGCCCTTTAACATCACTTTTCTTCTTTTCTTTTCATTTCAATTTGATGCGTGCATAGATGCACCCGTAGCCATCCAAACACACGGAAGGCAGATGCCCAAGCCTTCCGTGTGTGTCATCACGCAGGCCACGTCCACAGGGCCTTTCTTCTAAACTTTTCATTTCCATATCAGAGGCAGAGTCACGATATCTCTGCTCTCTGCTCTTCCCGCATTCCGAAACAAGAACTTTTACAGCAACCTCATTCGGGGCATCACCAACTCGTCTGGAAGTTCCATTACGTCATCATTGCTCTACTAGCAGTGGAGCAGAATGGAGCTCCAGCTCAACAACCGTATTAACGGTTGACAGCGTCCAGCTGTGTAATTGCAGACACATTTCAGTTTACTTCTCACACGCACCGCCGCCTGTGCGATATCGAACACAGCACTAAACTTGACAAAGTCCCACATAATTTCTCCTGACACCATCTGTCTTTTTTCACAGTACTTTAAAGGGGCTGAAATTTACTACAGGCTTCCTGCCTTTATCCATGCATTAGTAACACGCTGATTTCTCCTCAGCACTCACATTCGTTTTATATGGGGCCAGCACCCTCACTCTCCTGTATGCAGGGTCAAAAATAAATGTTGCTCATTCCCCAGTCTCCATAAGAATATCAAATGCTGGTTCATGCCTAGATGCCTGCTTCAGATTCACTTTTGGCAGACAGCCTTCCAGCCACATTTCAAAGTTTCACTTTTGGCAGACAACCTTCCAGCCACATTTCAAATTCATACACAGTACCTTTCTTCCTTTATGGAAAGGGGCATTTTCAGCTCACCACCTCTCTGGCTGCCTGCAAGGGAGAATGTGTCTTCCCATCCCCAACAGGACTTATGCCACGTCGAATTTAGGGCATCAGGGCATCTTTTCCACTACTGGCCTCACCAGCTTCATTTCAGTGGGCACATTTCATCATTTCTGCTTCACCACAGGGCGCCATCACACCATTGGACTGCCAACTGCCATCACTGGTCCTCTTCTAAAAGCATCCTTGTCGTCATTGTAGCATTTAGGGTTCTTTAATATAAGTAGGGACCAGACTAGAGGCAGATATATATATAAAAGGAAGTTAGCTTTATTTGTTGCAGGGAAATTATGGGAAGAGGGTAGGAGCACAAGGTATAAACATCTTCATTCATTTCTCTCCCATCCTGTGTCCCAACTGTCTCCACTGGAACTTTGATGTAGTGTAGGTTCCAGTCACCAGGTAACATTCCGATACTTGCATCTGTGTACCAATACAAGCAGCATACTACAGCAGTAGACCCAATTATTTTTAGGGTGTTGCATAGTTTAGAAAGTCTGCTTTTAAGGAGGCCGTTGATCCTCTCCACCTTTCCGTTTGCTTGTGGGTGGTAAATGGAACACATACAATGTTTAATCCCTAACAGAGTAGTTACCTCCTTGCAGAGTTCATTGAAGAAATGTGTCCCATTGTCTGATCGTCGGACATCACACACTCCCCAATGGGGGAAAACCTTTATGACCAGAAACTTTGCAGCACACTTGGCATCTGGGTGGGCACATGATCCAGCTTCAACCCATCAGGAAAATGGGCATACAACCACAATTAAATATCGTGCTCCAATTAACCTCTCTCCCATGTCTGCATAGTTAATGTGCAGCACACGGAAGGGACCCACAGGGCGGGGCAATTTCCCTCTCAGAGTTCTCAGTGTCATCCCTGTGCTAAACACTTGACACACTGTACATTTTTGCCAGGTGCTCCTGTAGATTTGGGATAAAGCAATCCTCCTGGAGGTCTGCTGCAATGTGTTGCTTAGAGTTATGAGATGGGGAATGTAACTGTTCAAACGCCATGTATAATAACTCTGTGGGCATCACTACACTTTCTGTGGTGTGCTCTCGCCAAAAAAGATCCGTGGGTGATTCAGTGCATCCGTGTTTGAGCCATAGATCCTGTTCTTCTGTGGGAGCCCTATGCTGTAGCTCGATAATTTGGGTTATAGGGAGGGCTGTGTATCTGTGTGTTGTTCCGTACTGAATGTGGCCATGACATATTCTGCTGATGTGGGTACCGAGAGGTAGGCTGCCTCTTTGGCTGCTGCATCAGCAGCGGCATTCCCTAATGATATTTCGTCTGTGTGGTGGGTGTGAGGTACGCACTTAACGACCGCCACCACAGAGGGCTCTGCGAGGACAGAGATCAGTGCGTTAAGTAAGGCAGCATGTTGTACTAGTGAGCCATCTGCTCGTCTGAACCCTCTCTTTCTGCAGCGTGACAGACCTGCATGCTCTGTAGTGGTGGCATAGGCAGAGTCTGAATAGATGGTAACGTAGCACCCTTTTGCGGCCCACAGGGCTTCTATGAGTGCAAAACGTTCTGCTGCATGTGTGGAACAATGCCTGGGCAGTCTTTTCATGAGTAATGTTTTGTATTCTCCTTCTTCTAGGCGCACCACTGCCACCCCAACATGTTGTTCACCTGTGTCCTGATCAATGGATGCTGACCCATCAACGAAAAGTACTTCTCCCTCCACTAAGGGGCTGTCTCTGGGTTTGGGGATATCGTCTCCTTCCCCTTCACATGGTGCACAATCATGCTGCTGTATGTCCTCAGCCGTGCATGGCTCAGTGAGAAACGTGGTAGGATTTACTCTTCTACACCGCACTACATGGATATGGGGGCTGGGCAGTAATATTTCATATGCTGACACCCTTTGTGTAGTGAGTGTGGACTTGGATCAATCTAGTATAGCAAAGAGTGAGTGCTGAATGTATAGTGTTAGGGAGCATCCCATGGCAATTGTGAAACTTTTTTCAATGGCAAAGGCAGTGGCAGTGAGGGCTTGTTTGCAAGTGAACTGTCCTTGCATGACAGAATTGAGCATGCCTCTGTATTACGCTAGAGGTTGGTGACCCATTGTACTTTTTTGCATGAGTACTGCTGTCATGAGTGTTCCGTTTGAGTGAGAGAAAATGTAGAACTCCTGTGTATAATTAGGGGTGGCTAGAACAGGAGCTGTTGAAATCACTTCTTTTAGATCATTACAACTTGTTATCATTTATGTTGTCCACTGAATTGTGTTGCCCTCTTTCTGCACCTCCTTAAGGACTTGCAAGAGTAGTTTGGTGTATGCCGCATAATCTTAGATCCATGCTCTACAATAGTTACAAAGCCCTAGGAACCTCTGCATGTCTTTCACTGTGAGTGGCTTAGAAGCGGCACACACTGTAGCTGCCCTGCCCAGAATAATCATTTTGCCATCCCTGGAGATAAATTGCCCTAAGTAGAGCACTTCCAGTAAACAATACTGAAGGTTTTTACTGTCCACTTTTGTACCCTTTCTTTGTTTGCAACTGTAGTAATGCAATGGAACCTCTTTGACAGCTCTGTTCGCTGTTTCTGCAGACCAGTGGGTCATCTATATATTGAATGATCGTGCTGGGCACCTGAATGTTCCCTAGATCTTCATGCAATATCCTGTTGAAAATACTGGGGCTTTCACAGTACCCGTTGGGGCAAGAGACAGTGTTCATATCGTTTTCGTCCCAGGGTGAATGCTGTAAAGGTACTGTCATACCAGATGGAGGGGTACTGAAAAGTATGCATTCTTCAAGTCTACCCCCGTGAAGTGGGTGGCTTCTTTGGGAATGCTGCACAAAATGGATGCTGTGTTAGTAACAAGTGGAAACTCTTTTTGTACAATGTCATGAAGGAGTCTCAAATCCTGAATCATCCTCCAAATGCCCCCTGATGCCTTTTTGATCAGATATATAGCCGTATTACATGGTGAAGTGGAAAGCATTATAATTCCTTGCTGCAACAGGGCCTGTAGTGTTTCCTGTATTCCCACTTCTGCTTCTCTGGACATGGTACTCATGGGAGGTTTGAGGGGTATCTTTACGGGGGTTACTTCCTTCAACATTCCTACATCGTGCGTGTTTGTTGTCCACAAATGCATAGGGACATACTGCAAATCACTTTCACTGAGTGGGGGTGGCCCATTGGCAATAGCCAAGAGGGGGCTCTGCACTTTCTTGTATTGTACCATTATCTCACAAGGAATACAAATCTCGAGGATTATTTCTCCATCATTATTGTCATCTTCAAAAAGGTCCTCATCTGTCACTTCTCGTAAAGGTACGTTGGGGTCAATACACAACACAGTGCACCTTTGGCACCCGTGGGGTTCAGTTCCTAGCACTACAATCCTTCTAGCAGACACAAGCAACCCTTCAAGATCTAGTGATGATATTGTGCTCGCAACCACTTCAGGAAGCGCCACAGGTAGGAAAATGAAGTCTGCAGGTACTCTCCATTCCTTCCTGGTAATCTGGGGGACAGCTCGGGCGAGTACTCTGATGCTGTAAACAAACATGTCTGGATTGACAGGGATGCCCCTCTCTACCATCCCACTGGCCACCGCATGTATTACCAGCATAGCTCGGCGGAAGCACATGTCATGCGCCCTTTTTTCGTCAAGCATTGGGACCGATGGAAATTGAGCCGCCATTACTTGTCCCGTTACGTTTGACGCGTTCCTGGGTTGCGGTCTAGTCTTCTTCAACATGGCCACCCACAGCTTATCTGTGCACAGTTGCCGCCGGCTCGCCACGTTGCAACTGTGTGTGTTTCTCTCCCTTGCTGTTGCCACGCTCCTGGTTATTTCCCTTGGCTTGCTGAGCCCTGCCTTTCCTCGGGCCTTTGCCCCCCGCTCTGTCTGCTCCTTCTTTTTCGCCTTCTCTTTCTGCTCGCTTCTCCTCTGGACCGCCCAGCGGTTCCGGCTGTTATCGCTCGCTTTCTCTCCTCTCCTCTTTCCGAGAGGCTTCAGTGTTCTCCTCGGCTTCTCGCTCCTCTCTCCTGTCTTTGCTCTCTGTTTCTCCTTTGCCAGTGTTCCCCCTCTTCCACAAGGACTCCCTCCTCTATTTCTGGACCGCGACAGACACTTTCTTACCTGCTCGGAGTTCCGTGTCTCGTTTTTGGATCACTGGCGCCCTTTCCGAGTACATCTCTGCTGCAGAAGGTTTCGTTTTTTTTTTGCCTAAGTGGCTTTTTCCCCTTTTTTGGCTGTCACGGTCCCGGGGCCCCTGGTTTCCGGAAATCCTCCGCAACCAGGGTGGCGTCGTTCCGTGGCAGACCGTATCTTCTAAAAAAAAAATCGTCAGCCAAAGAAAGAAGAAGGAAGACTTCCAAAGATATCTCTTCAGGTGAGGAGGAGGGGGAGGTAACAGAACTAGAAAGTGATTTGGACATTGCTGACAAACCCTCAATTTGTGACAGTTTGCAACGCCAAACACCAACCAAGATGGCTACACCTGAACAACTTCAAGAATTAGTTACTGCAGTTCAATCCCTGAACGTGGAAGTCCGGAATCTCAATCAGGAAGTACAGAACCTTAAGGTTGAGAACAATGTACTCTGACAATTGGTGTCTACCAGGGAGACACGTTCTGATCTCCCTTCACTCCCTCTGTCTGTGGGCAGATTTGATGGCACACCCAAATCACTCAAAGAATTTATTGAAGCTTGTAATACTTTGCCTTTCGACATACTGCATATTCGACAGGTCTGAGCAAGGTAGGGTTTGCGTTTTTCCAACATGACCGGAAACGCTTTGGCCTGGGCCAACCCACTGGTTACTGGAAATGATCCGGTATTGCAAGATTGGGAAGCCTTTCTTACTAAAATAAGGCAGACCTTTGAAAGACCATAAATAACCTACATGGCATGTTAGGAGATTTTGGAGGTAGACCAAGGTCAGCTGGATCTTTTGTCCTACATCACCAAGTTTAAAAGACTAGCTGCGGAATCCACTTGGTCAGAGCAAGCACAATTTACCATATTTCGCAGAGGTCTCAAGTAGGAACTGAAGGATGAACTGGCAAGAGTTCCGCGTCCTGCCTCTTTCTCAGAGCTGGTGTCAGTAGTTCTTCAGATGGAGCACCGAATTCATGAACGCAGGCAAGAGAGGAAGAAAGGCAAGGGAACAACAAGTTATCCTGCCCCCATCCCTCCTCACTCACCTTCACCGACTACCATGAGCAAGGAAGAGCCAATGCAAATTGGAACCATGAGAGCCCTACTAACTCCGGAAGAGCGGAAGAGATGTAGAGACTTGGGTCTCTGCATGTATTGTGGATCCTCTTCACATCTGCTTTGGAATTGTCCTGAAGTCCCTCCAAGGCGGACGGGAAACAGGGTGCCTCGAACCTAGGGGGGACAACGGTCGAGAGTTTACTGAAAGTCCCTGTGTTTCGTTATCCATCACACCTTCTACACAGTCAAAGGATACTCATTTGATGGTGGTTACTCTACACTTGTCTTGGAGGGATAAGTCAGTGGAAACCCTCGCTCTTATAGATTGCGGAGCAGCGGGCAATTTTGTTGACACCTTGTGGGCAGAAAGGATGGGGATCTGACGCATTCTTAACCAGGAAGATCTCAAGGTAGAGGGAGTTGATGGGACTCCTCTTTGTTCAGGTCCCATTACCCATTCCACGGAACCAATCAGCCTTACCATCCAACAACATAAGGAGGAAATCTCTTTCAAGATTATTCGGGCCGCTCATTTCCACATCATTCTGGGCATCGCTTGGCTTCGCCTACACAATCCCACGATTGACTGGTCTAAGAACACCCTCAGTTTTCTGTCTCCCCATTGCCAACATTCTTGCTTACAATCTGCCAGTTACCTTCCAGCGATTCTACAGGCGGTTGAAGCTCAACCACGAACTATACACTTGATTCCCCCTCAGTTTCAGGTATATCGTCAAGTCTTCATGGAAAAGGCTGACCACGATCTTCCACCACACCGTCCTGAAGACTGTGCTATCGTTTTAGTTCCTGATGCCTTAGTTCCTTTTGGCAGAATGTTTTCTCTTTCTCTAAAAGAAAAGGAAGTGCTCCAGAAATACTTGGACGCCAACCTAACCAACGGCCTTATTCAACCCTCAAAATCTCCAGCCGGCGCCCCGTTATTTTTTATCGCCAAGAGAGACTCTACAGAGCTTTGACCCTGTATTGACTATAGAGGACTCAACATGGTAACCATTCGGGATAGATACCCCATGCCTCTGATTGCAGACATACTGGAGGCCGTGAGAGGTGCCACACTTTTTTCTAAGCTCGACTTGAGAAATGCTTACCATCTTTTGCACATCCGGACAGGCGATGAATGGAAAACAGCGTTCCGAACACCTTATGGTCTGTATGAGTATAAGGTCATGCCGTTTGGTTTGGTTAATGCACCTGCCTTTTTTCAGCGATTCATGGACCGCACATTTTCAGACTTACTGTTTCATTCAGTGATCATTTATCTGGATGACATCTTGGTATTTTCCAAGACCCACCAAGAACACATCAGTCATCTCCACAAAGTTTTCCGTCGCTTACAAGAGAACCATCTTTTAGTGAAACCCAGTAAATGTGAATTCCTTGTTCCATCTGTCCATTATTTAGGATTCATACTGTCTAAAGAAGGGATAAAGATGGAAAATAAGAAGGTTTCAGCCATCCTGGACTGGCCCTCTCCCAAGACTATAAAAGAGGTCCAGAGGTTCCTGGGGTTCACTAATTTTTACAGAAAATGTATTCAAAATTTTTCAGCTACGGTAGCTCCTATTACCGCTCTTTTGAAGAAAGAAAATCAACCCTTTGTTTGGTCTCCCGCAGCTGAAACAGCATTTCTGGCTTTGAAGCAAAGGTTTAGTTCTGCACCCATTCTGGTTCAACCCAATCAAACCAAAAGGTTTATTGTAGAGGCAGATGCCTCAGCTAACGCGGTAGGAGCTGTTCTCCTGCAGGAAGAGGAAGGAGAAGAACACCCCATTGCATATCTCTCAAAGACTCTCACCTCCAGTCAACGGAATTATTCCGTTATAGAGCGAGAACTATTAGCCATCAAATTGGCATGCGAAGAGTGGAGACATCTGTTGCAAGGAGGAAGTCAACCCTTTCTAGTTAGGACAGATCACAAGAATCTTAGATCTTTACAAAATATGGAAAGTGTCAACACTCGCCAAGCTAGGTGGGCACACTTCTTCGCTCATTTTGACTTTGAGATCACTTATGTACCAGTAACTCAAAATGTAATTGCAGATGCACTCTCCCGTCGAGATACCACAGAAGATTCTTCACAGAGCCTTAACAAAAGACTGTTTCCCAACAGAGTGTTTATTGGCTTTGCCTCATCGTTCCTCTCTCAAGTCAGGTCTGCCACCACTAAAGCATCATTACCCACTTTTTCCTCACCTCATATTCAGGTGAACATGAGAAACGGATTATGCTTTGTTGACAAAAGGTTGTTTGTGCCAAGGGCCAGCTTGCAGCAGAAGGTGATATCCTGGTGTCACGACCACCCTACCGCAGGACATCGGGGTATGAAGAACACAGAGGGTCTTGTTCAAAGATCCTTTTTTTGGCAAGGAATGTCATCAGACATAAAGAAGTATGTCCAAGCGTGTGCTCAATGTGCTCGAAGTAAGACTTGTAATCAGAAACCCATCGGATTATTGGAACAGATTCCTTTACCTAGAGTCCCTTGGGAACAAATCTCTACAGATTTTGTGGTTGACCTCCCGGAGTCTCGAGGTCACACATGTATCATGGTCACCATTGATACACTTACCAAATTGGCTCATTTTTCCCCCCTCCCGGGAAACCCTAAGGCCTCCCAGATGGCAGAGGTATTTGTGCGGGACATATTCTGACTGCACGGATTGCCTACTAAAATGATTTCAGACCGAGGAAGCCAATATACCTCTAAATTCTGGGCTGCTCTCTGTCAGAGACTGGGAATAGAACGAGCGCTATCCTCAGGCTTCCATCCTCAGACTAACGGACAGACCGAGAGACTCAATGGAACATTAGAACAATATCTTCGATGCTACATAAATGATACACAAGACAACTGGTACGATTTACTGCCCACTGCAGAATTTGCTTATAATAATAGCATCCATTCTGCCACAGGACTGAGTCCTTT
The DNA here is from genome assembly GCF_040938575.1 of Ambystoma mexicanum. Taxonomy (NCBI): domain Eukaryota; kingdom Metazoa; phylum Chordata; class Amphibia; order Caudata; family Ambystomatidae; genus Ambystoma; species Ambystoma mexicanum. The sequence goes on along the minus strand of NC_090930.1, from coordinate 1,100,529,343 downwards.
TTTTTCAACCTTTTGGTATTCACCCGAGAAGCATTATACCGGATTCGGAATCTGCAGCGGTATGTCCTCCCATTGAGGGTCGTTTACAGCAGATTACAGAAGCCCATCGAACCGCTAAGGCTGCCCTCGTCCAAGCTTGTGACCGGGACAAACACTCGGCAGATCGAAGACAGACTGAGATTCCCACAATTAAGGTTGGATCAAGGGTTTGACTGTCCACTAAATTTCTTCCAAGGTGGATTCACCCGTCTAAGTTGTCACCCAGGTTTGTGGGTCCTTATACGAGGTTTCTCAAATCAATCCGGTGGCCTTCCGACTTCAACTGCCCACTCGCATGAAAAGGATTCATCCTGTGTTCCATGCTTCTCAGTTACGTCCGGCTTTGGCTAGCATTCCGACAGCCCCTCTGGGTACCTTGGTAGAGGAACAGGGTCCTGAGGATGAGGAGAATGAAGTAGCCAAGATCAAGGATTACTCTCTTGGAAGGGTTACCCGTCATCTGAGGACTCTTGGGAGCCCAGTTCCAATGTTCACGCCTCCCGTCTGATCAAACAGTTCTTTCGGGCCCACCTGGGTAAGCCAGGGTATTCCCGCTTTGGAGGGGGGCATACTGTCATGCGCCCTTTTTTCGTCAAGCATTGGGACCGATGGAAATTGAGCCGCCATTACTTGTCCCGTTACGTTTGACGCGTTCCTGGGTTGCGGTCTAGTCTTTTTCAACATGGCCGCCCACAGCTTATCTGTGCACAGTTGCCGCCGGCTCTCCGCTTTGCAACTGTGTCTGTTTCTCTCCCTTGCTGTTGCCACGCTCCTGGTTATTTCCCTTGGCTTTGCTGAGCCCTGCCTTTCCTCGGGCCCTTGCCCCCCGCTCTCTCTGCTCCTTCTTTTTCGCCTTCTCTTTCTGCTCGCTTCTCCTCTGGACCGCCCAGCGGTTCCGGCTGTTATCACTCGCTTTCTCTCCTCTCCTCTTTCCGAGAGGCTTCAGTGTTTCTCCTCGGCTTCTCGCTCCTCTCTCCTGTCTTTACTCTCTGTTTCTCCTTCGCCAGTGTTCCCCCTCTTCCACAAGGACTCCCTCCTCTACTGCTGGGCCGCGACAGACACTTTCTTACCTGCTCGGAGTTCCGTGTCTCGTTTTTGGATCACCGGCGCCCTTTCCGAGTACACCTCTGCTGCAGGAGGTTTCGTTTTTTTTTGCCTAAGTAGCTTTTTCTACTTTTTTGGCTGTCACGGTCCCGGGGCCCCTGGGTTCCGGAAATCCTCTGCAACCAGTGTGGTGTCGTTCGATGGCAGACCATATCTTCTAAAAAAGAAATCGTCAGCCAAAGAAAGAAGAAAGAAGACTTCCAAAGATATCTCTTCAGGTGAGGAGGAGGGAGAGGTAACAGAACTAGAAAGTGATTTGGACATTGCTGACAAACCCTCAATTTGTGACAGCACATGCCAGGGGTGGCAGAGACAATCCCCATGTCCATGAATGATATCGTCATGTTTAGTTTGCTAAGCAGATCTGTACCCAACAGGTTGACTGGGGAACTCTCAGAGTAGAGGAGGGGTGCTTGTACAACCTTCTCTCCCACCTTGACATCTAAATCTTTTGTCTATGTAACCATTAAAACAGCCCCCGAGAATGCCTACATGTCGAGAGTTTTTGCTGATAACGGGAGGTTTCCTTCCCTGATGCATGACCTCTCCCCTCCCGAGTCCACCATAAAGATGAATTGCTTATTTCCTATCCCTGCCCCCACCGGAGGTTCCTCTTCTGGAGGTAAGGTCATTGACAGTACTGGACATGCAAGTGCTCTCTGTGGGCTGCCCTTGTCGGGATAGGTATCTGTTCCAGGAAACGAGAAGGGGGATCCCCCCTACCATCAATGCTCCTTGGTAAGGAGCTGCTGCTCCGTTAAGTGCAGAAGCAAACTGATGTCTGCTTTCCATGGCTTGTTGGTTGGGGCGGGATTGGTGTGGCTGCACACTCTGTTGCTGGTGTGGTGATTAGTAAAGGCTGGGGATTTGTAGAGGGAACTGTGTGTATGCCTGATGTATTTCATACATTATTAAGGATGTCCCTTGAACTGGTCCTTGTGGGCTCCCTGGGTGGGAGAATGCATAAGGGTGTTGATTGTAATTATAATTCCCTCCCTGTCTGCAGTGGCATTCCATTGAAAAGTGTCCCCACCTTCCACACGACCAGCACTGCCCTGGCCCACCACCCCTTGGTCCTTGTCCACCGAATCCACCTCCTCTCTGCCCTCAGGACCCACCTCGTCCTTGCTGTGTCCCTCCTTGCCACTGGGGCCCCAAAAAGTGTTGGTTTCGTCCCCTCTGTCCTTGTCCATTGTCTGGCCATACCGCAGCCATCCTCGCTTGTGTTGCAATGGAGGCACACCCTTCCTCTCCCATGTGTTCTGGGGTGGCACTGCCGACACTGCTGCTACCTTTACTAGTTTATTTTGAACTAGTTTTGCTTCCTCTGCCTGCCTCCTCTGAATAGTTTCCTTCTTGCGCTCTTTGTTCCTCCTACAATAGTCCACTATGATGCTTAGAATCTCTGGCCATCCCTCTGCCTCTACCCCAGCTATCTTATCAAGTGCCTTCTGCACCTCCGTTGGCAGTCCTCTTTTTACAATAAAGTAAAACAAAGACATTGATTGATCCCAGGTGCTGCCCATTTCCGCTCTCCACATCGCTTGGACCCTAAGATTATATTGCGCAGTTTATTCTTCGTCCCCCATTGTGCATTGCATTATTGAATGTACACCAGGGTTGTCCGGGAATGTCCGCCACAGTGTACATCCCATACTCTGGCTCTGATCTTATTGAACGATGCCCCATCATGGGCATCGTTATTTAGTGTTTCTCACGGGTACCCTGCTTTAATCCACACTGTCTCTACCTTATCTCCCACTGCCGCTACTAACAAGCTCTTAATGTCTCCTATGGCTAGGGGCACCCCTGTGGTGTGTTTCTCAAAGTCATAGATCAATTTTCCCACTGCCGCAGTGAGTTGGGCGAGGGCCTTGAGGAGGTTGTTTTTGTCCATTTTCACCCAAGGAACATAATGGGCTCGTCCCGCACCTTTATGTATTAAGGGCATTTGTAATTTTGTCTTTCCTTTCCCTCTGTTGATACCACTTCACTTTTTCTTTCCCAATGCTATCCTACCAACCTTTCCCTTAATCTTCCATCCCATAGACTTTTGACCCTCGGGGTAGTCACGGATGATTGCTCTGCCCCTCCCTCTGTGTCATCGAAATCACTCCAATATTCCTTGTCCCCTCATCGGGACTCCACATTCTCATATCCCAGGCTGTCTGTTTCTCCCTCTCGCTCAACATGAACAGCTCTTATGTGGGACTGTCAATCCTGAACAGGAAGTTGCCTGACTTCCATTCATCTTTGGGTGGCTGTGGGGTGTTCCTGGGGGTAACATTGGGACTTCTGCTGCCTATGTTGTTTCACAAGCCACCCTCAACCTGGCAATTCTGTACATGTAGTGGCCAATGCCACTTCAAGGTCTCTCGTGCTTAATCCTGTATGGGTGGACACCTCAGGGGGTGCAATATATGGCGGGGAGGGGCCATGCTTGGACCGGCAATCATTGTACCCCCGGACATACAGGTTGGGTTAGTGTATCCTTCCACTGACCGCGTGGTGAGCGGATTATTCCCCTTTTTTGTTTCTCCTGTCTTTCCAGTCTCCTCTGTACTCATTTTCGTACTATTGTCAGATGTCACCCCATTCCCCTCTGAGGCCTCTGTTTCCTCAATCATTCTCCAGACGTCCAATATCTCCCTTCTATTCTGTAATGGTCTCCCCTTATACTTTGCAGTTAAATATGTAGACATATGGTCCAAGGTGCACCTATGAAATGACCCCCGCTCTGGCCAAGAGTGGGGCATTCCTTCTCCTCTAGTTTTGGTCACCCATTGATTGTGATACTTCTTGATTTTCTCACAGTATAGGGGCGGGGCTTTACATATATGGTCGAGGGGGTGTGTCTGTCCCCATGGCTTCGTCCAGTCAGTATTGTGGTTTGGAAATGTGCTTGTACAGTTGTCCCCCAACTTAAACCAAAAATACAATTAGTCCAATATCACTCTGAAACATATGTACTTTAATCGTGTCTGTACTATCAGTAAATACTTGTCAAAAAATGTTCATAACAAAAACATCAATTTCACTTTTCCCCCCTCCCAAGAGCACCTTCATTTGTTCCCTTCACGCTCCCCTGATGCGCTCACACACACATACCATACACGCCCCTCCTGGGCCTCCTCCGTACATATACAAAATACACTAACAAAATAAACTAAAATAACAAGCTAAAACAACAACCATTCCCCTCCCCGAGCCCTCTAATTATATGGAGCTCCTAATTGTTCTCCTTGTATTTATCTCCCGCACTGGTCGATATAGTGCAACGTGGCGCTACCATCTCCCCTCACTCAGGGAGGCTCCTGTGTTCCTTTTTCCTTATCCTTAATATATCCTTAAAAAGAAATGAACAAAAATGGCCCAAAAACGTTCTCAATCACCAAGTCAAACTCTGCTTTCACTTTCATTCACCCATTTCACACTGCTTTACATCCCCATCCGAACATTGTTATTCCTTGCAGGCTATACTCACATGTTTACGTTCTTCTGAAAGCATCCGTTCACGGAGAATCCACAACAGACCTGGGCCTCTCCCTGGGGCCGTACCCCACTTTAACGGGCATAAGGCTTGAAAGAAGAAGCTACAGGGACATTAAGAAGGGATGAGACAGTTTATAATATACCTAAACCCAATATACCTAAACCTCAGAATATAACACAAATGCAAGCTTTTCGAGGGGCAGTAGGCTACTGCTGGCAATGGATCACTGGACTTGCTGAAATAGTTAAACCACTCCATGACTATACCTGATTGAACACTATCAGACCATTGCAGTGGACGCCAGAAGCTGAAGAGGCCTTCACAAGAATAAAAATAATAAAATAATAAAAGAATAAAAAGTCTGGTAGCGGAGACACCCGCATTGGGGCGGCCCAATTACAAAACATGATTTATTTTGTATTGCCATGAGAGAAAGGGATCTACTTTGGCTGTCTTTACCCAGAAGCATTGGATCCATCATAGACCCGTAGCATATCACAGTAAAGAGTTGGTCAAGGTTGCGGCAGGAATGCCGCCTTGTTTACGCCCAGTATCTGCTGCAGCTCTGGTAGTAGAACAAAGTGAGAATATCTTATTGGTGGTCACCTCTAGAGGTGGCTGTGCCACATGCAGTGGTATTGTTATTATTGAAGACAAAAACTCAGCACATGTCAGTCTCAAGAACCAGCAAATACAAAATAAGTTTACTAAATTGACTAGATGTTCTGTTCTGATTTGGTGTTACCCACCCCACAGGAGGTACGGCAGCATGATTCCACCCCACATGATTGTGTTTTGGTGACAGACCTTCTGGTGATGCCCCGCACAGACATCTCCGTTGTACCACTGCCAGACCCAGATCTCGAGTACTTTGTTTTCAGGTCATGTTTTAGAACTTAGAATGGGTAGGTGGTCTGGGGATATGCGGTATCTGCTCCCGATGAAGTGGCAAACTGCCCCAGGTGACATCAGCACAGGTGGTTGAATTAGTGGCCCTTATACAAGCCTGCCGGGTGGTGGCTCAGCAATCTGTTAACATTTATACCGATTCAAGATATGCATTTGGCGTAGCCCACGACTTTGGTCAACTCTGGAAGCAGAGAGGTTTCATGACTTCAACTGGTACACCCATAAAAAACAGGCAGTCTGTATTAGAACCTTTGGATGCTATAATGTTACCAGAGGAAATTGCTATCATCAAGTGTGCCACCCACCAGGTGCTGGATGACCCTATTAGTTAGGGAAATAATTTTGCTGATTGAACCACCAAATTGACTGCAACCTTAGAAAGCAATGATGAGTACATCTTGCCAGCGCAAACAGTGCAGGAAGAAACCCATATAAAATGTGAGAAAACATTGTGCATATGCAGGAGTTTGCGCTGTCTGAAGAAAAGGTTAAGTAGATCCGAAAGGGTTGCTGGTTGCACAAAGACTCTCTGTGGCGAGATGAACAGGGTCAGTTAGTGGCTCCAAAAATACTAGTGTCACTCCTAATAAGGATGTATAATGGGCAGGCACCTGTTGGAAGGGATGGCATGACAATGCTAGTGGGACAATCCTGGTTTGCATCTGAACATACCACTATGCATCAAGAATTCTGTCAACGATGTGTAATATGCTTACAGAATAACACAGAAAAATGTGTGCCGATCAGACAAGGGGTGCATCCTCCACCGTATAGCCCATTTGTGGATAACAGATTGATTTTGTACAACTTCCAAAATATAATCAGTGGCAATACCTGCTAGTAACAGTGGATGTTTTTTTCAAGGTGGGTGAAGGCTCACCCTTGTAGAAAGGCAGATGCAGTGACTGTCGCAAAAATACTGATTAGGGAATTTGTGCCCAGGTTTGGGACACAGGTATGCATTACCAGCGATCAGGGAACTCATTTTGTCAATAACATAATTAAAACACTGTTGTCCACTTTGAAGGTGCAGCATAATTTGCATTGCCCTCACCACCCCTAGTCAGCAGGGGCAGTGGAGAGAAGAAACAGGGTCTTGAAAAATAAATTGCCAAAATTGTGTCAGGAAACAGGATTGAAGTGTCCAGAAGCCCTCCCACTAGTTCTGTTTAGTATAAGCAGTACACATTCCAAGAGAACTGGGTTAAGTCTCTATGGAAGATCTATAGATTGCCTGTAGCACCACCAGTGAAAACTGTACTGGATCATTTGCAATTAACCAATGATTGACTGTTGGACTATGTCAATACATTAATGTCTTCTATCAGTCTCATTCCCAATCAGGTTCAAGTTGCCCTGCAAAGTGAACCAGACTCTCCAAGTCACTCCTTAAAGCCCGGTTACAGTGTCCTAACAAAGGTCCACCAAAGAGAGACAGCACTTGCGCCCAGGTGGAAAGGGCCCTACCTTGCCCTGCTCACCTCTAACTCAGCTGTAAAAGTTCAGGGGTACCCAGCATGGGGGCATGTGAGTCACTGAAAGTGGGTGGTAGCCCCACAGTGTAGTTACTATGAGCTGGCTGATGTGTTTATTGTACTGGCTGAACATGACTCTGTTGTACAACCTATTTTAATCATGAAAAACTTGACTTACATTGTGGCATCGGCTGATGTCAGGGCCTTGCCATGGCATAAGAAGCGATGGACAGTACATTGGCAAGAAGGAACATGGGATCTAACTGGATCGTTGGAATGCAAGGTGGATTTTTGGTTGGGATTTATACCACGGCCCGTCGAATGTTCAGTGGGTGTCGTCCCATCTCCCTGTGAGGCTTTACGGAATCATATGAGTGTGGAATATTATTTGAAAGTTCTCAACTCTAAATGGGTGGAGCCCACAGAGAGGCCCCAACCCAACCTTAGAAATAGAGATATGAGTGCCACCAGTAATATACCTACTACTGTAACTGAAACACCTATTGAACTGTATCAAGAGCCTTCACATGTTTCTGATCTAATATATTATTGCCATTCTGTTATTTCATCTAGGAGGAGAAACAAAATGATTTCTAAAATCATCTATTGGTATAAACAATGGACAGGAACCATGGTGGTGACAGCACAGAGAGAACTTGGTGGTAATGCAAGCGTTGTTTCCGACATGGTAAATTTGCCCTTGCACATGCACAGAGTGGTGGTGCCAGGGCTTTGTGAGATGGAAGATCTCAGTTTCAGTGTAGGTAAAAGGAAGGAACAGTTAGTACGATTGGTGTGTGTGAGGTACCTGAAGTAAGGCTCAGACACAAGGGTGGCATGTTTTTGGGTCTAGACTTTTATTGCTCAAGAAAGGTTGGGAAAAAGGCCTCTCTATCCCTAAATCTTCTCAGTTTCAGTGTAGGTAAAGGGAAGGAACGGCTAGTACAATTGGAGTTTGTGAGGTACCTGAAGTAAGGCTCAGACACAAGGGTGGCATGTTTTTGGGTCTAGACTTTTATAGCTCAAGAAAGGAAGGGAAAAAGGCCTCTCTATCCCTAAATCTAAGAGGGGTTTCCCTGCCTCAAACGAATTAGTGAACATTGGCAGGATGTCCAAAAGTAAAAGGTATGTCCCAGTCATGTCACCAAAACCTATTTCTGTTCCTCGCTCTATAAACTAACAAAATAGTGCACCGATGATCACATTCAAAGAAAATAGTGTTCATCAAGTCAACCAAAATGTTCTCGGCCAGTCATGCTTCAAAAAGGTTTCAAAACAATGTTCACAAAATAATGTTCCAATATAAGAGGGTTGCTCCTTTCCCCTAGACTTCAAAAGGAGCAACGGTCTTTTCCAGTCTCTTCTCTTAAAACACAAGGGGTCTTTCCCAGATACTACAACACATTTCCCAGATTCACAATTCTCTTCCAGTCCCAGGATTCTCAATCCATACGTTCCAAAACTCTCATGTGTATGTGGGTCCCATTCCAACAGTATGCTGAAACGCTTGGTTTACTCTCCTGCCAAGCAAGGATGCTTTCGTCGCTGTCTCTCTTACTGTTGAACTGCTTGGTTTACTCTCCTGCCCCACAATGACCCTTTTGTAGGCTGTCTCTCATACTGTTGTACTGTTTGGTTTCCCCCCTGTAGGCTGTCTCTCTGTGTCTTATGGGGTCCCAGATCCCTTATTCTTGATCACTTTATGCCCTTGCCTTCCATATAGGTGCAGGTCCCAGGCTTGCAGCAATGTCACTTGCTCATTTGGCTCACATCTCTGCCAAATGTTCCACCTTTTACATCTATATTTCCTCGGGTCCAAGATCCTCTCATCTTGCACTTCGTTTTGGCTTTCTAGCTCCTCCCGGACCTTCAGCACCCTGTGAGCCGCCCGCGTACCTGACTGTCTGGTCTGCATCTTCCAACTGGCATTGCTCCAGTGTGAGGCTCTGGTGCTACTCGGCTGCTTTCCTCATTCAGCGGCGTCCCCGCCTATCACTTCTTCTTGCTCTGGGTCTTGTCGGCACAGGTGTTGTTTCCCTCAGCAGCGGCTCTGCCAACAAACTGTTGCCTCGTGGGCTGCAGTCCCTGTGTTATGCATCTCCTCTGACTTTTCAATCCCGGGAGGGGTTTCCGGACAGTGTGACGGATAGTTCATCTTCCTTGGACTGCCGTCTTGCTTCCGTCCTGCTCAGTGCATGGCATTCTGCAGTATGCTGGGTTGACTTCCCTGCGGCTGCGCTCACCACCTCACATCTTAGTGCCTTCCGGTCACAGCTACCCCGAGGGATCATCTCTGACCTCTCAGCTGTCATATATTTAAACTCCTGCATTGGAGAAGGGAGTTCTCCTTGACCAATCAGATTCCCTCTATGCTCACACCGGATTACTGGAGTGATCTTCATCCCTGCAGTTCTCTTTCTCATCTCAGTACATTGCTTTAAATATAATAAGTCAATACTGGTTTGTTCTTTATTCTGCCTCAATGGATTGATTTTACACAACATCATAGCGGTCTCATGAGGACATATGGGAGGGAAATCTAGCACCTGAAAAGGGGTTAAAGGGATTTCATCAGCGTTATATTGCGTCCTCTGAAGGTGATCGTCCCCAGTGCCATAATGGGCTTCCCTTCGCAGGTGATCCTTCTGCTGTTCACTGCCCCCAGGGGGATTATTGTACTGTGAACACACAGCTCTGGCCCGCGAAAGACCTCCCCCTATAGGGGAAGAGACAATATCCTCAGATTTGTCCCAAGTGTTATTTATTAACAATAGTAGACAGGAAGAATAGTACCAGCTCATTGAAGGTGTGTTCAAATTCTACTAATGCCCAGTGTAATTCTTCAGAGCGCTCATACAGAAAAACGTTTGCTATGATTCAACAAATATGGAGATAGGAGGATTCCTGAAATGCATGCAGGTGTATAACCAGGGATTGTGGTACAACCTGGTGTTGAATCCGGATAGAACCTGATACAGATATATGTATTAAATACAACTCTAGCAATGGTTTTGTTTACTGTTCCTTTTTCCACTTCCCAGATGACGACCCATTACCCAAACGGTACCAAAGGGGCAGCCATTCGATGGGCTCAGTAACAAGAGGACCTGTCAGATGATCGACAGAAAAGGGAAGTATTGGATAAAATGTGGAGTGGGGCTAATACTACTTACAACCTGGGGTATATATAAAGGCACAAATTTAGAGGGTCGAATTGCCCAACTTGAGAAGGCCACAGCACTCATATCTGGGGCAAAGCCGGAAGAAACCTGGAATGGGATATGGCGTGCAAAGAGGTGCAAGATTATCTGACTACCCAACTGAAATCCATAGGAGGAGATGTGCAACATAATAGCTGGCCATGGTTGTTGAATAATGACTATAACTGAATGCCTATGGCCATGGTGAAGATAAAGAGTGCTTGTTTACAGCACGTGGGCCAATAAAAGGAGTTTGGGCGCTGGCCAGCAGAATACTGCCTGGACCATGGGCACGATGTAACTGGGAATGGGTGACTCACTCCAAAGTTTGGGAAATCAAACTACCTAACAATGACTCTAGGTACTTGATATCTGCCCAAGGGATGATAAGCCCCTTTTTGATAATCTGGACAATCTCAGTGTCACCTACACTAACTGTGCAGACGATACCCAGATTCTCATACTGCTTTCTGGGGATTATGATAAGGATTTGGCCTTGGTAAATAAAATTTACCTCATCATCCAGGCATGGATGGGCAATCATGGTCTATGCCTGAAAGATGACAAAACTGAACTTTATTCTGGGGACTGAGTTCAACCTCAATAAACTTAGTTGTAAATACACCTCCTTTAACATTGATGGCAACATCATTAAAGTAGCCAAAGAGGTAAAAACCTTTGGTTTTTACCTTGACTCCTCCCTCTCCCTAGCGAAACAGGTCCATGCCATGGCGTCAGCTACAGCATACACTTGCAAGCAAATCAGAGCTGGCAAACCATTCCTATCTAAGACTAGCTACACCACTCTAGCCCGAGCATTAATTCTGTCAAAAATTGGACTATTGGAATGCCCTATATTTGGGTGCCAGCAAGTACATTATTAATAAGATACAAATCTTACAGAATAATGCCTTGAGAGCAGCTCTGGGCATTGCTAGAAGAGAGCCTATCTCAGAGATAAGAAGACTAAATAAATGGTTGTCCACAAGCGACAAAATCTTGCTCAAATCCGTGTCCTTAATAAATAAATGCCTGAACAACGCTGCACCCTGCTACCTGACCGAGAGATTCAGTAGAAAAACATCTAGCCGTCCCACTAGGTCAGCTAACACTAATTGCCTAGTTGTACCCAGGTTTAAGCTGACCTAAACCAGAGGGAGCAGCTTCCCAGTTAAAGAAGCCCAACTATTGAACGCCCTCCCACCATTCTTGAGGGCAGACCAAACCTTTCTGCAATTTAAACAAAATACTATGAAATGGCTCAGAGGAAAAAGACCATTAATTCTACTCATTAGACAGACCTTTCTGCCATGTACTACTGACTCTAACCTTTTGTAATTAGCCACCACAACGTGTACTAATGGCTATATTCTAGCCCTTAACTTATGTTACTTTGGGAAGTTTACTCAAATCACCTGTAAATAGTTGTTACCTTAAGTGTATTCTTTTTGCTGTAGTCTAACTGTTAATTTATGTAAATTTGGGAAGTTTATTCACATCACCTATATATAGTTGTTACATAGACCCTTGATTATATGGCATTTGTAAATGTTGTAAATTGTGTATGTAACTGCGCATACTTTATGTAACTATATGTGTAACTATTTTGTGTAAAATATTGTATGACTTCTATTTAACTGCGTAACTAAGCTGAAAGTATTCTTGTACCTTCTGCGCCCTGATACCCTCGGGTCTGGCGCACATTACAAATAAAGAAAGAAAGAAACAAACAAACCTGATATGTGGTTTAGAATTGGTTCAAATTGGGAGTTATGGTCTTTACAGCCTCCACCGTTGCAATGCTTGAGCAAATTGAGCGAGGGTCAGATAGTGTTCAATGGAAATAGAGTGTGTTGGGAAGGTGAGGAAGCAGGATATATAGTTTGATGGAGAGAAGGTTGTTTCAAGGAAAAGATTTGTGCATAGAATTGATAGCTTCACCAGAATCAAATGTGTATTTTACTATAAAGGTACCAAGCAGTTTACTGTTTTCTGGCTAGCTACAGAGAGCAGGATAGTGAAGGTGTATGCAGAGTTTTTGAAAGGGTGGACAAAGTGTAATAGAGAAGAGGAAGCATTTTTGTTAGCCTATCGAACAGCCAGAATGGGATATCTTCTATGTGCCGTAAAGAAAGAAGTGTCTGAACAACCTTACATTACCACCAGAGTATCTCTCACAGCATTTTCTCTTCTACTGGCAGGGATAATCTGGAGTTGTACGCTGTGCTGTCATCAGCCAGGAGCTGTGGTAATACAAAACAGAGCCTACAGCTTGCTACCTCTTCGGACTGCCCCCAACCTCAGCCCCTTTTTGTCCTGCTAGAAATGCAGCACGAAAGTGAAAAGCTGTAGAAGTATCTGGGGAAATCATTGTAAACCCTGAGTACTATGAGGATGGTTATGTGTATTGTAAAAACAAAATGGAAAAGGTAGATGGTTTACCTGCACAAACGAAAAACAGTAATGGACAATAGTTAGATGTAGATTAGAAAAGTATTCCCTGTGCAAATGAACAACAGGTGAATTGAGGAATATAGCGCAGTGGTATAGAAAGATCAGCTGGCTTAGTTGCGCAGTAAGCACAAATAACGGGGTCTGTGAACGCTAATGACCCCCGGTCATGTTATACCTTTTGGGGTGGGGAGAACACAAACAGATGTGACATGTACTATGATGGACCAGACCAAGAGGGAATATAATGAGAAGGCAACTTGAAGGCGGGTTGGGTTTGTTTGCGTGAGGGGCTAATAGGGTGCCATTTGTCTGTATGGTTTGCAAACCAGCAATCAACAATGTCTTTCTTTGTCCATTTCCAATACGACTTCTGAGTCCTTTGGTTTAATTGTACTTTCATACTATTCATAGAAGAAAACCTGTTTTCCGTCGCCAAAACTGTCAAAGTATTTCTCTCACAATTTCAAATTCCATTTGGACAAAGACATCCTTGTGACCCATTCCTTTTTTCTTTTTGTGAAGGCAAACTCGTAATGCAATTTGCCTGCAACGTAAGCAGTTTTAGCCTGTTGCCTAACACCATTCTCATAGTGAGTGAGCAACCTCAGATGCAAGCCATTCAAGCCTCCATACTGTCTATGCTGAAATGCAACCTTTTTTGGCCTGTATTGTAGACATGTTGTGGGAAACATCCAAATCCTGCTTGTAAAAAGATTCTGTGAAGCCCCTTCTATCTCTGGTGAATCTTTTGTTGCACACTATCTTTATCACTGCTGTATGAGGAAGCGACCCGGACTCCAGACACTTCTTCCTCTGTTTCTCTTACTCGCTCAGAGACAAATGTGTTCACACATCATAGTGTGTATCCGCCCCACGCAACCCCATGTATATTTGTTAACAGCATGGTGGATATGTGATTGCCACATTTCCAACATTATGTCCACTGAACTGTCACAGTTTCTATAACTCCACCAGAGAGAATTGCCTATGGACTGCAACCATTTCAGTAGTTCTATCCCTGCCCTTATTGTCCTGCAGCATAGACTTTCTTGGCAACAACTTTGACACAAGCCTAACCTTTAATTGATGCCTGATCTGTGGTAACCTCTCTAGCAGGATTTTGGCAATGCACCCATGTGTGTTTGTGGCTTTTACTTAGATTTATAATATTCCTGATTGAAGTTCAATGGATTTTACAAAATAATGCTTCAGATGTACATTCAGTCAACTGGAACACCACAGAGCTTGAAATTATTTCAGTGCCCAAGTGCTGGAGGTGATAAGCTCAAATCCTTTGCAGAAAATCTAGGACTGTCACACTGTTCATCACCTGCCAGCCAAAGTCTTTTACCAGTGTCAGCATTGTCCACTGCTCTTGATTCCATGCGTCATGCATTACAGGGAATACATAATTGTGCTGGTATTTATAGTAGGAGGTTTTCAAAAGAAACCAAAGTCCAACAGATGTACAAAAACATGAGATTGCTGTAAACGTGAAGCCACTAAATAACAATGTTGGAGAACTTAGTAAGTTTCCAGCTGGAGCATTCCCAAGTGCTGGTTGAGCAGACTCAGGCTGCAGTGTTCATCCTCGCAGCTTCCTTGCATGGTCAGGTTTCTACTAACTACTTGTCTTTTAAAAATTATAAAATGTTTCCTGCAACTGGTACTCTGGGTCAATGTGTTGCATTTCAGCATCTTAAAAATGTCAAGCAGGCATCTGTCAAATAATATACATTTTGGTTCTTCCAAAAGACACTAATCTGACAATTCATTTTCTTCTGCTTCAAACGTGGTGGTTATTTCCTCCACACTTGACATGCTGCAGTCAGAGTCTTTTTCTTTCTGATCAGTAAATTATAACGTTTCTTTGGTTATTTATAACAGGGATAAATAAGTTTGCTGTGATTCAATCAGCAAAACATAGGAAACACCCACAGAATAATATATTTTTTTATTATTTTTTTTAAATTACTTGTATTTAATCTAACAGAAAAAAAAGATTTTTACAAGAGTGAATTTCAATCTGGTCAATTTCATATTCACATTGCGTCTTAAGGTTGATGCGATCCTTGCATTTCGATTATTTGTTGGGTTGTTGTAAGTCCGGCCTCCACTGTCGGTTTTGTTCTTTCCATTGCCAGGTTCAAAAGTTTTGCAGCGGCCGTATGCCATGGAGTCTTTTTTCCTGTGATAAGGCGATTCCACCAGATGTGTTTGTTCCCCACAAAGGAGGTGGCCGTCAGAGGGGTGAAGTAGGCAATCCTGGCTTGATGGAGGGTAGGGCAGCGCATCAGTAGATGTTTTATCGATTCATTTTCTTCGGGTGTGCACAGAGTCTACAGGTTTTTTCCTCTGAACCTGTTCTGATCGCTAGAATTTCTTGAGTTGGTAAGACATTTAAGCAAGCTTTTAAGAGTGTTCTCATCAATGATTTGTCGGGGTATTTTTTACAATACTTCATGGGTTCTTTTAGTTTGTTAGTGTTCGTGGGAAGATGTGCTAGAAGTTTGTTTGCTGAGGCTTTTTCGATCGTATTGATCCAGTCACAGCATTCCAGTTTTGTTTTTACCCTAGTTGGATTCTCCTTCAGTTCCTCTTCGGTGCACACTATTGTCTGTAGCTTTTTTGCTTTTGATCCATAGCCCACAGATTCATAGTATGGTTGGAGCCTTTTTCAATTTCTTCTGCCATCATTTGATAGATTTCGAGACTCTCCGGGTGGATGATTTTCCTATACAGCTGAAGAGAGCTGTGGTCCACCACAGCTTTCAGAGACAGAAGGCCAAGTTCTCGCCTTATAGGAGCCATCGAAGTAGAGTTTGGTAGACCCAGGACTGCTTTCCATATGTGGCCTTCAAGTTTTTGCTAGAGAAGAGGAGGAATTGAAGGTAAGGCATCCATGCCATAGGTCAACGACGAAGTGAGAATTTGCCGTATTTTCGGTCTACTAGTCTCAGTTGCACTGTCAAATTTTCAGTTTTCGACCATAAAATGGTTTGCATGCTGCCAGATTTCTTCGAGCTGTCCAGTTGTACTCCCAGATATTTAAAAGAGTCAACCGCTTCAATTTGTGTCTTGTTGAGATGCCATTGAAACCGCTCCTTCTTTTTGCTGGTCAGTTTTTGTAGGATCATTATTTTTGTTTTTAATTTGTTAATCTCCAAGTTGTTGTCCTGTATATAGGTTGACAGATTATCCAGTTGACGTTGGAGACAAACCTGGGTAAGATCAAGTAAAATTAGCTCATTCGCGTACAACAATCTTGGAATTCTTGCCGAGCCTATTTTAGGTGGAAATGATCTGATCTTACTTTGGCTTTCTTTGAAATCTCCCATGAAAGATATGAACAGCGCCAGAGCCAGGGGGCAGCCTTGCTTTACTCTGCGACACGTCAGGATGGTATTTGATGTTAAGCCTTGATTGTATAGGTGGACTTTTATGCTGGTGTCGCTATGGAGACTGATTATGGGCTCCAAGATCGAGTCCGGACAGTCCCATGTCCTCAGTTTCGTCCACAGTTTCTGCCTGTCCACTCTGTCGAAGGCTTGAGATAAGTCGACAAATGCAAGAAAGATTCGAGGGCCTCCTGTCAGAACTCTTTCTTTAAGTATGGTCAGACACATTATGTTTGCGCTGGTACTTGCGTTTTTCTGAAAGCCTGTTTGCAGAGGATCAAAACATTTGGAGATGAGCGCCCATTTCCGAAAATGTGACAAGAGAATGGAGGCGAAAATCTTTCCAATAACATCAAGAAGGGCTATTGGCCGATAATTCAGAGGATCTTCTCTGGAACCTTTTTTGAAAATTGGGACGATCAGAGCTTTTGACCATGATTCCAGGACTGTTCTTTTATCTCTGCACATTTTGAAGATTGCACTGATAAGATTAGATCACTCATCCGGATGTTGTTTTAAATCGCAGTTCGCCAAGCCATCGGGTCCAGCTGCTCTTGATGAGTTTAGTTTCATTATTGTGAATTTGATGTTGCTTGTATCTGCCAAATCCACCCATGGTGAATTCGTAGCTGGTATAAACTCCCACTTGTAACCTTCTGGTGGTTGAAACAAATTTGAAAAGTGCGTACTCCAATCTTCTTCCGGGACAGGGTTTATCATGTGCGAACTTGAGAGCTTATTCGGTTTGTTTATCAATGCCCAGAAGTCTCAGGATTTTTGTTAGCGAGTGCCTTCAACATCTGTTCGGCGTCCGCTTGATATAGGAGGCTTCTTGAATTTTTCAGCCATTGCTTGTAATGTCTAGTTTCCACTTTGAGAGTTTCCCAATATGAAGGTAGTTTCCAATTTACTGCTTCTCTTCTCAGTTTTCTTATAGCTCTGCGTTTAGCGACCAAAGTTGCATTGTATTTGTGAGTGTGCTGGATCGACTGCGTATTAAGATTGTTTCTAGGCTTTTTGAAGGCCAGAAGAAGTGGAATGTAGCTCGATCTAACCACAGCATCTTGCAATGCAGAATCAGACATTAGGGTTGTAAACTGGTCTGTGAGTTTGCAGACATCTGAAGCGATCATGCATAAGCGAGTTTTTTGTGCATTAGTTTCGATTTTCGGATCGTAGAACTGCGACTTGGTCCCCTTATTTCTGCAAGTGAGATTCAGTAAGTTGTGGTCACTGTGGCTTGTTTTAATGACACTAAAGGAAGCTATGTTGAGATATAGAGATTTGGAGACAAAGGGCCTCATTACACGGTAGGCGGTAAACCATGGCGCTATTAGCGCCATGGTTCATGCCAGTAATTTACCGGTACCACCTTGGAGGAAAGGGGAATTACCCCCCTATTCCAAGGTTGGGAAGGCGGTAATTCCTCCTTCCTCCATTGCCCTTCCCCATTCCCATTTTTGCCCATAGGGCATAATGGGAATGGGGAAGGCGCTAATTACGGTACCGCAAATTGCGGTACCGTAATTAGCACCCCGGTCCCTTTGCGGGTTCGTTTTTTAAAGCTAAAAGCAGGCGTTAATGTACCAACCTGCAAAGGGATCTCGTAGTAAGGCGGTAAGGGTTTACCGGTACCGGTAAAATACCGGTGCCGGTAAACCCTTACCGCCTACCGTGTAGTGAGGCCCAAAGACATAATCAAGAGTGGCCGATGATGTATCACGTTCCCAAGTTGGAATCAGGGCATCTGGATCAGTCACCATGGCCGAGTTAAGAAGATTACGAGATTTCATAATTGCGTTCAATGCCAAAACCCTATTTAAAGCGGTTGAATTTATCGATTGTTTTCTTTGAGTCGAGCTGCTTGTTGCGCAATTGGCGTTGAGGTCACTGCAAATCAGAATATTAGAAGATTTATAGTTGATTGCAATTTCATCGATTGTGTTGGTCACTTCTTCACACATGTTCGCAGTTGAAGTCTTTCGGGGATTCCAGTATACATTTATTATTGCTACAACATCTTGTGTTCCCGATTTAGTCAAAAGGGTTCCAGGATTCCATGTGGTTAGAACTGCCAGGATTTCATAGGTCCGCTTTATAACCTTTATGATGGATACCCCGGAACCTGTCCGGAGCGCTGTGAGTGAACCTGACGAGGGGCGGCCTAGTGGTCCCTTATGGGCTGGAGATATTTCAATGCAGTAGCCGTCGAGTGCTGGTTTTTCGCGCAGCCACGTTTCTTGCAGACATATGATGTCGTAGCGGCTGAGGTCGTGGCTCTCAGGTTCTGTAAAATGGACATGTTGTCACGCTCACCTGATTCCCACGGAGGCGCAGGTCTGGCTTCGAGTGCTGATGCTTCTTCTATGATGAAGCGCAGGACTCTGAAGATGGACTCACTGGCTCGCAGGAATATTCCCCTGTGCGTGAAAAGGAAATATTACCTACTGACGGAATAATGCTCAAGCCTCCCACTCCCTTCCAGCCCTCCACGATACCCTTCCTCGATTCCCCGTGAAGTCTCACCTTAGGGTCTGGAAGGATGAGTTCTCCATCCTGCTTCTGATGCAGGGGCGCGTTGAAACCCAGTTACTTCACTGGATTGAGGTTTGATGGGAGTTCAAATAAGCTTGACTATTCAGGTAAGGCGCTGTAAGAGTTCTGTAGCAAGTTCAAAAGTTCAAGCCTTATAATAATGTTCATTGTCTTATTGCAGCAAGCGCTAATCGCTTATGTCTTTTTTCCCCTTAGGGGCCGGGGTTCGGAATGTCGGAGATATGGCGCCGACCCGAAGTGAAACGTGCAGTTCCAGTAAATGACAGGTAAGTTCTGGATGAGCGTTCGGGTAATGTCTTTGCATTCGCTCATTCAATGTCTTTGTCTTTTTTCCCCATAGGGGCCGGTGTCCGGAATGTCCGGAATGCCAGGAAGCGGCAGGACCCGCAATGAAATGGGAATGACCCAACAGGTAAGTCTTAGAAGGAAACTGAGCTTTTCCTATTCCCTTCCTTCTCTCACCTTGTGTTCTTGTCTTTTTCTCTCTAGGCTCTGGGAAGTGGCTGCGGATCCGGATGATCGCTGCTGAAGATGGAGGTGCCCAGGAAAGGTGAGTGAAATGCAGCGCTGCAGCGATCGAAGCGAAATGCTTTTAAAATGATGTCTTCCCTTTCAGGATCGTCGGTGTGAAGTCTCCGTGATGCAGCTTTAGCAGGTAAGGTCTTCTTTCTCTCCAATTCTCTCTTAGCAGGTGACCCAGGATGCTGACAGGCGTGGCTGAAGTCCAGATGCAGGAGCTGACACGGTGAGCGTCCAGCTGCGAGGAGCAGAACAACGCGAAGCGCGAGTTGCTGATCGGGCATGGTTTAAATAGCTTTGGAAGAAGTTCCAGGTATGTATCCTTCCACCGATCAGGTATGTATCCTTCCCCGACCACACCCAGGGGAAAGTAGGTCCACAGGTAAAGTAGTTCCATTCAGGCCTCAAGAGGGCCTGGATGTAGCAGCATGGTCTGCATCAGGTAAGTGCACCTTAAAACACTTGAACACATGTCTACCTTTATGAGCCTGGCGCCTAAGGCGCCAGAACAGGGGTCCAACATGAGCCTGGCGCCTAGGGCGCCAGGACTGTGACCAAAGGGCCCCAGCTTGGGCCCGCTGGCACTTCCCTGGGGGAAATGATGCCTGCCTCTGGGGTTGCTGGGTCGGACCTGGCTCCTTGGAGGTAGGCATCATGACAGTACCCCCCCTCAAGGCCCCTCCCAAGGTTGTTCCCTCCGGGGGTTTTGGCTTGTTCGGAAATCTCCGGTGGAACCTTTGTATTAATCGAGGTGCGTGAACATGGTTACTAGGCTCCCACGATCTCTCCTGAGGTCCATATCCCTTCCAGTCAACAAGATAGAAGAGTTTGGACTTTAACACCTTGGCGTCTAAAATGTCTTTAACTTCGAATTCTAATTCCCCTTCAATTTGAACTGGGTCTGGAGGCTTGGACAGTCAGGTCCCTGGTTGTACTGGCTTCAAAAGTGATGCATGAAAAACTGGATGAATACGCATGTTAGACGGTAAATCCAGTTTAAAGGTCACGGGATTGATTATAGCCTTGATGGGATAAGGTCCTATGAATCTGGGATTGAAAGTTCGCAGGCCCTTGAGGGGTGAATGTTTTGTTGCTAGCCATACCTGATCTCCTACTTGGTAAGGAGGAGTTTTACTTCGGTGCAAATCAGCGTTTTCTTTATAATTTTTCTTGGCTTGCTGTAAATGAGTTGCAGCTTCTTTGAAGGCTTGGGTTATTGTGGAATGCAGATGATTTACTGCGGGCATTTCCAGGGTCAGAGGTGGATCTAGATCAGAGGTCCGAGGATGGTGACCATACAAAGTATAAAAAGGAGTTTGTCCAGTTCCAGAATGCACTGAATTGTTGTATGCATATTCTGCGATCCAAAGGATGTCTTTCCAATTTAACTCGGATTGGTGTAACATGCACCGAAGATATTGCTCGAGAGTCTGATTGGTTCTCTCGGTTTGTCCGTCGGTCTGGGGGTGGTGGCTGGTGGATAGCCGCACATCTATTTGTGCTAGTTGGCAACACGTCTTCCAAAAATGGGAGATAAATTGACTTCCACGATCCGAGACTAATATGGAAGGGAAACCATGTATGCGAACTATATTCTCCAGAAATTCCTTGGCCAAGGTGGAAGCTGAAGGCAAACCTTTTAAAGGGATAAAGGAGGCAGGTCAGTTATAAAGTCCATTGACAAGGTGTGCCATGGTGCCGGTGGAATATCCAAGGGTTGAAGTAGGCCAGCTGGCCTTTTCTTTTGACCCTTGTTTTGGGCGCAAATTCCGCAAGACAAAACAAAAGACTTTATGTCTTTTCTCCAAGAAGGCCACCAGAAGTGGCGTTTGATTTTTTCCTCCATTTTAGCGATACCAGGGTGTCCTTCCATTAATGATTCATGATGATGGGCAATAACAAGTTCTTGCAATTCTTTGCTAGGCAGAAACAACCGCTCCTGGAAGTAGGGTAAGTCATCCTTAACGGTGTAATGAGGACCCTTTTGACTCCATTCCAGTAAGGCTGAAGAGTCTAGAAGTTGTTTTACTTGCGTTTGGATGTCCTCAATAGTTTGCAATGAAGTTAGGCCTAAGATTCTTTGTTCTGGTATGATTGGCACAGGTTCTAAACTCGAATTGGGTTCTTCCATGCCAATCCGGGATAAGGCGTCCGCTTTACCATTCTTGCAGCCAGGGCGATAGGTAATTACAAAATCAAATTCCGCAAAGAATAGAGCCCATCAGAGTTGTCGTGAAGATTGAGCCTTGGCCGTCTTTAAATACTGTAAATTTCTGTGGTCCGTAATTACGGTGATGGTGTGTCTTGCCCCGAGAAGGTAGTGACGCCAAGCCTTGAAAGCAGATTTAATAGCCAGTAACTCTTTGTCGGTAATTGCGTAGTTGATTTCAGGAGGAGAACATTTCCTGGACCAAAAGGCCACAGGGTGTAGTTGGTTAGTTTCTGGGTCTCTTTGCGACAGGACAGCTCCCATGGCCGAACTGGATGCGTCGGTTTCCACAATGTAAGGGAGATCTGGGTGCGGGTGCTTCAATATAGGTGCAGAGGTGAATTTGGTTTTCAGGTCCTGAAAGGCTTGTTCGGCCTCAAGAGTCCATTCAAAGCGTTTGTTTTTCTTTAGGAGAGCTGTGATGGGTTGGACTGTTCGGTAAAATTCCGGGATGAATCTTCGATAGAAATTGGCGAAGCCGAGCATGCTCTGAACTCCCTTCACCGAGCTAGGAGATGGCCATTTGAGGATGGCGTCCACCTTTCGCGAGTCCATTCGGACTCCTTGAGGTGTCAGGATAAATCCGAGAAACTCCACTTCTGTGGTATGAAAAACGCATTTTTCGAGCTTTGCAAATAGTCTGTGCTGGCGCAATTTCTCAAGAACTGCCCTAACATGTTTTCTATGATCGGATTCTGAAGAGGAGTACACCAGGATGTCGTCAATATAAACAATGACACAGACGTCGATAAGTTCCCGAAGAACATCATTCATAAAGTACTGAAAGGCGGCAGGTGCATTGCACAAACCGAAGGGCATCACCTGATATTCGAAGAGCCCAAATTTGGTGCGGAATGCAGTCTTCCACTCGTCGCCTTCTTTTATACGCACCAGGTGATAAGCTCCTCGAAGATCTAACTTGGTGTACACACAAGCGTCTTTCACCTGGTCGATAAGCTCAGGGATCAGGGGCAGAGGATAACGATTCTTAATCGTTATTTGATTTAGGGCGCGATAGTCTATACATGTTCTAAGGTCGCCCTCTTTTTTCGGCACGAAGAACAGAGCTGAGGAGACAGGAGACTTGGACGGGCGAATAAAAACATTGGCTAGGTACTGATCTAAATACTGACGCAAATGTAGGTTCTCAGGTTCCGTAAGAGCATAAATCCTACTAAAAGGTAGTTGAGCATTGGGTACCAGATCGATTTGGCAATCGTAAGACCGATGGGGAGGTAACGTGTTAGCCTGTTCCTTCTGAAAAACGTCTTGGAATTCTTGGTATTCAGACGGTAGCTGTATAGGGGTGGAAGTTGCTGAGGCTAGACCCATAACTGGATTTCTTGGGTAACAAGTTGGTTCACAATCAGGAAAACTTATCTTCTTTGCTCGCCAGTCGATTCTGGGATTATGTGTTTCTAACCAAGGAATTCCAAGAATTACTTGAAATTGTGGGGCCTTGATCACATCAAACACGATTGCTTCCCGATATCCATCCTGACCCACCAGTGTCATTTCAACAGTGGAATGCGTTACAGGCCCTGAGGCAATTTCGGTTCCATCTACTGTAGTAATGACATCTTGGGTTACTTTCGGGCGGAGAGGGAGCTTAATCCTGGAAGCCAATTCACGGTCTATGTAATTTCCAATAGCTCCACTGTCGATGTATGCTTTTATAGCATGCAACAGCTGAGGCTGTTTTGGGTCCACTAGCACCATTGGCATGACAAAATGCGAGGTCAAAGAGTTTGTTTTCAAGCTCGGCAAGCGGACCCCTACGCTTGTCGGGCTAGGTCGTTTCCCGAATCAGGTGTCAATAAATCGTTATCAGTGGCTCCAACCACCTTCTTCGGTGGTTTAACCGGACAATTTCGAAGAAAGTGACCGGAAGTCCCGCAATACAGGCAAAGTTGCATTTGCCGCCTTCTCTCTCGTTCCTTCTGTGTTAATGGTCCTTTAACACCGCCGATTTGCATAGGTTCGGATACGTCGGTACTCTTGGAGTTAGCGTGGGTTTTGATCGGTACTCGGGTTTCGTACTTGAACCGATCTGCTTTTCTATTTTGAAGTCTGTGATCAAGTTGAACCACCAAGTCTATGTAGTCTGCGCAGACCTGGGGTGGATCTACTATCTGAGCTAGAACATCCTTAAGCTCTCCGCGCAGGTCTCGATGAAACAATGTGATCCTTTTGTTTTCTGGCCATCCAGTTTCCACAACCAGTCTATTAAAGGTGGCAACGTAGGACAGAAGATCCTGATTACCTTGTCGTAAGGATAGCAGTTCGTTATCAAGGGCCTGTCCTTGAGAGTGTCGAGCAAACAATCTTTCCATGCTGGCCTGGAAACCCTGAAAATTCTGGAGAATGGGATCATCCTGATTTACCAATGGAATAGACCAATCGGCAGCACTGCCACTGAGGTAAGATAGTATAAAGGCTACCTTGGTCTGGTCGTTAGGGAAGGCCCCGGGTCTGCATATAAAGTGTAAACGACATTGGTTCATAAAGACGGCATATTTCTTGGAATCCCCCGCAAAACGTTCAGGCGGGGCCAAAGGCATGTGTCCAGGTAGATTGATTTGTACCGGGTTATTCAAACCCATTGATGTGGAAGTATCTCCGGAATTAGGTAAAGGAGTGTGCCCTGCCTGGGCCTGCAATAACCTTTTGGCCACGTAATCTGTTCTTTCCTTAGATAGGATCAGTTCTCTTTTGAGAGCGTTAGTCTCCTGGCGGGCTGAGTGCACTTCTGCCCGTAATTCCCCCAAAAGCTGGGCCAGCTGATCTGTCTCGGAAGTCTCCATAGCGCCCGGGTGGGAAATTATGGGTAGGCTTCGCGTTCTGTCACGCTCACTTGATTCCCAAGGAGGCGCAGGTCTGGCTTCGAGTGCTGATGCTTCTTCTATGGTGAAGCGCAGGACTCTGAAGATGGACTCACTGGCTCGCAGGAATCTTCCCCTGTGCGTGAAAAGGGAGTATTAACTACTGACGGAATAATGCTCAAGCCTCCCACTCCCTTCCAGCCCTCCACGATACCCTTCCTCGATTCCCCGTGAAGTCTCACCTTAGGGTCTGGAAGGATGAGTTCTCCATCCTGCTTCTGATGCAGGGGCGCGTTGAAACCCAGTTACTTCACTGGATTGAGGTTTGATAGGAGTTCAAATAAGCTTGACTATTCAGGTAAGGCGCTGTAAGAGTTCTGTAGCAAGTTCAAAAGTTCAAGCCATATAATAATGTTCATTCTCTTATTGCAGCAAGCGCTAATCGCTTATGTCTTTTTTCCCCTTAGGGGCCGGGGTTCGTAATGCCGGAGATATGGCTCCGACCCGAAGTGAAACGTGCAGTTCCAGTAAATGACAGGTAAGTTCTGGATGAGCGTTCGGGTAATGTCTTTGCATTCGCTCATTCAATGTCTTTGGGCCTCATTACGACCCTGGCGCTAAGGGGTCTGCGCCAGCGTTAGCTGCGCG
Source organism: Ambystoma mexicanum (assembly GCF_040938575.1). Lineage (NCBI taxonomy): Eukaryota > Metazoa > Chordata > Amphibia > Caudata > Ambystomatidae > Ambystoma > Ambystoma mexicanum. Next base: position 1,100,504,517 of record NC_090930.1, on the reverse strand, counting down.
GACCCCTTACCGCCAACTACGAGTTCCTGGAGCGCCATGGTCATTTTTCCGCCCGCTTTTTGCGGGCGGAAAAATCCATGGCGCTCTGGGACCTTGGTGTTAATTACGCCACCGTTTTTTACGGTGGCGTAATTAACTCCTTCCCCACTCCCATTGAGCCCTATGGGGCCGAAATGGGAATGGGGAAGGGTAAATGGGTCAATGGGGACTTACCGCCCCGCCGACCTCGGAATGGGGCGGTAAGTCCGCCATCCGCCATGGCGTAAAGGGACTTTGCGCCATGGCCGGAAAGTCCGTCGCTGGCGGAAAAAATCCGCCAGGGTCGTAATGAGGGCCTTTGTCTTTTTTCCCCATAGGGGCCGGGGTCCGGAATGCCAGGAAGCGGCAGGACCCGAAATGAAATGGGAATGACCCAACAGGTAAGTCTTAGAAGGAAACTGTGCTTTTCCTATTCCCTTCCTTCTCTCACCTTGTGTTCTTGTCTTTTTCTCTCTAGGCTCTGGGAAGTGGCTGCGGATCCGGATGATCGCTGCTGAAGATGGAGGTGCCCAGGAAAGGTGAGTGAAATGCAGCGCTGCAGCGATCGAAGCGAAATGCTTTTAAAATTATGTCTTCCCTTTCAGGATCGTCGGTGTGAAGTCTCCGTGATACAGCTTTAGCAGGTAAGGTCTTCTTTCTCTCCAATTCTCTCTTAGCAGGTGACCCAGGATGCTGACAGGCGTGGCTGAAGTCCAGATGCAGGAGCTGACACGGTGAGCGTCCAGCTGCGAGGAGCAGAAAAACGCAAAGCGTGAGTTGCTGATCGGGCGTGGTTTAAATAGCTTTGGAAGAAGTTCCAGGTATGTATCCTTCCACCGATGAGGTATGTATCCTTCCCCGACCACACCCAGGGGAAAGTAGGTCCACAGGTAAAGTAGTTCCATTCAGGCCTCAAGAGGACCTGGATGTAGCAGCATGGTCTGCATCAGGTAAGTGCACCTTAAAACACTTGAACACATGTCTAGCTTTATGAGCCTGGCGCCTAAGGCGCCAGGACAGGGGTCCAACATGACCCTGGCGCCTAAGGCGCCAGGACTGTGTCCAAAAGGCCCCAGTTTGGGCCCGCTGGCACTTCCCTGGGGGAAATGATGTCTGCCTCTGGGATTGCTGGGTCGGACCTGGCTCCTTGGAGGTAGGCATCATGACACATGTCCCCTAGTGTTCCATGATGCTATACTTAGGATTTCGTTCACAGGTGTAGTCGAAGACGGATGGGATGTGAGTAACATTGACTTAGCATCCCCAGATGATTGCTATCTTTTTGACCCCAGAGTTAGGACACTGCGAAACGAGCTCCATTTGTCCTTCTTTATTGCTTTTTCTAGCTCAGTCGGGGTTTGTTTTGTGGCTCTTCTTGCGGACATGTCGTCGACCGGTGAAGTTCTTCGTTCATGATCTCGAAAACGTAGAGTTGTAGCTGGTTTTATGTACCGATCAGAGTTGTGTTTTTGACTCCTATCTCCTCTGTGTTCAAATCTTTCGTCACTGCTTGTCTTATATGACCAATGGGCAGATCTAGACACTCCTTCTGTTGAAGTGCCTGCAGATCTCGGAGTCTTGTTCGATACTACTATTGGACTTTTTCCCCTTCCTTCTGATCTATATAAATCTTCAGTTCTAGATTTGAACCTGTAGTTCTTTTTTGGGGAGGTTCTATAGACAAGTCTTGGGGAATCTTTGGGTATCACAGTAGGAATCTCGCGTAGGTTGAACCCCAAGTGTGCTAATTCCGCGTATGCATCTTGAGAGAGTTCTTTCAAGGCAAGTTTTTTGATGTGAAAATACGCCTTTGCTAGCTTCTTTCTATGATATGGCTCAATCAGGACAAAGGGCCTCATTACACGGATGGCGGTAAGGATTTACCGGTACCGGTAAAATACCGGTACCGGTAAATCCTTACCGCCTTACTACGAGGTCCCTTTGCGGGTTGGGGGATTTAACGCCTGCTTTTTGCAGGCGTTAAAAACCAACCCGTAAAGGGACCCAGGGAGCTAATTACGGTACCGCAATTTGCGGTACCGTAATTAGCGCCTTCCCCATTCCCATTGAGCCCTATGGGGCAAAAATGGGAATGGGGAAGGGCAATGGTGGAAGGGGGAATTACCGCCCCGCCAACCTTGGAATGGGGCGGTAATTCCCCTTTCCGCCAAGGCGGTGCCGGTATTTTACCAGCATGAACCATGGTGCTAATAGCGCCATGGTTCTCTGCCATCCGTGTAATGAGGCCCACAATCTTCCGATTTTAGGTTTGGTAGGGTTTTTACCTTCTTAAGTGTCTTAAGAACCGTATTGCGGTTTAAGACCATATACTGGTCTATTGAGGTTTTTTGTTCGATTTTGAAAAGACGTGCCTCCGTTAGGGACGGACCTCTTTGTCTGGCATACTCGTCCCTTGAACGTCTTGGTGGACTATTTTTACGGTTTGTATGAGGCACTGGCACTGTAAGTTGATTTTGATGCTTCTGATCCATCGAGTCCGGTGCTGAAATAAGATCTTTTGATTCTGGTTCGTTCCTTTGCGCCGAGGGGGTAGTTACCTTGATAGGATCAGTGGTTTGGGCACAGTTGCCTTTTGTAGCCATTGGAATCGTTATTCCACCTTCTGCTCCCTCCAGATGTTGAGTTAGGTCCATCATCGAACTCTGGACTATAAATTCTTCGATCGACCTGGGAGAGGTGGACATGCAGATGACTGAGTTGTTGGCGCTTTGAGTTGACAGAGGTGAATTTGAGGTTTCTTTTGATGGTTCCTTTTGGTTATTTCTCATTTTCATCACGGAATCCAAAGCCCACACTGTTTGCTCTCCGTTTCCTCTCGATTCGTTATTCGTTGCAATTTTCAGCAATGGTTTACTTTTAGTCGTCAATGTTGACGTTTGATGTACTTCCGTAGTCTTCTGATGTTAAGCCACTATTGGGTTACCTTGGGGGAGCTTTTCTGTTTGTTTTTTGAAGACTGAGGCCAAATCTCGCGGGATAGCCGGCCCTTCGGTTTGTGATTCTTTTTCCACAGTAGCCGGAAAAGCTGGTTTAAGACGGGACAGAATTTCTTCTAGCCGGCTCAGTTTTGCTTCCCATATATCAGTCTGATCTTTATTTTTTTGGTGGAGAGCTGTAATGAACACTTCAACAAATATTAATTTGCTATGCATCATTACGGTTAGGACCGAACTGTCTTTCAATGAGTCGTTGATTGCTTCATACAGCTTTCCAAAAGGTGCTAGGGCTATTGTAATTGCTGACATAATAATTGGGAGATGTGTTTTTTTTTAAGGCGAGTCTTTGTTGCCTGAGGCTGTGATTTCGCTGAATCTTCGGTTTTTTGGGGGTGATCTGAGATGTGGTGTTTGTTGTGACACTAGGTTTGAAGCTTGCAAGAGGTCGCCAGTTTGAGGGGACCTCACATCTTAGACCCGATGGTCAGGAAGAGGCAATTTTTCTGGTGGTGTCGCAAATGGGCCAGCTTTTTGCTGCGGGCCATGTTTAGGTGTGGACGAGATTTGTTTGCTCCGTGCAGGGTCTTTAGGGCTAGACGGCTTAGATGACTCATATTGCTTGGACCCTGACACACAAGAGTTGTCAGTGTCAGATCGGTTTGCCTCAACTATGTTGGGGGTCGTTTCCTGTGGTTCTGGATCTTTGTTACTTTCTGTGGCCGATGGAACCTTGTTGTTGAGGTTTGGTACACCCCTTTCAGGTAAATCTTCGTTTCTCGGCACCTCCAAAGCTTCTTTCGATCCCATTAATTGGTTTTTGATAGCCGTTTGAATCTGGGCCTGATTGGGCAACCCAGAGATTAGTTTCCTTGATTTGTTCACCGGTGGTAAGTCTTGAATGGCCTCCAAAATCTCTGCATCTGACAGTTCTTTGGTTTGGTCCAATTTTATTTTGTATTGTTTATTTATAAAGTCTTTCAGAGCACTAGAGAGAAGGGGCGCCGGTAGGGTTGCCTTTCCTGTTTTCTTTCCTCTATTTAATTTTATTTTTGCATTCGTTGTAGTCTTTTTTTTCCTTTTTGGACTTTGTTTAGTGGCATCTTGAGAGTCTTTGACTTCAAATTCCGACACAGTAGCCACTTCCCGATTGAAACAGGGCAGATCTAAATGCATGCCCATATGGAGAAGACTGTTTGGATTCCTTGGATGGACAGGCAAACCCATTGGGCTCGCTCATGGCACTTCCAGTGCTGTTACAGCAGTTCCCTGTGTAGAAAGTTCAGCCCAATCTGTTAATGGGGGGGCCCAAGGGGCCGGATGACAGTCTGTGTTGCTTGGCACTGCTTGCGAGGCGTGGTATTCGGCTTCCACCGTGATTGTCATTGCGTTGACGATGGAGCTTTCGTCCGTCATGAGGACCTTTATGGGGCCCTCCGATTCAGACAGTCGAGCAGCGCCGTTCTGGGCGGACTTTGTGCTAAAGTCTTGTGCCCTTCTGGAACTCGTCGGGCTCGGCTTTCCCGCAGTATCGCGGTCAGTGTCGTAGAGGAATCCCGTTCTTTGGAGGCATCCGCCTTTGCCATCGTCTCGACGTCCCGCTTCCCATGGCCACACGCCCGTCACCCAAGACCAGCTGCACAGAGGCCCGGGCCAACCGTCGTTCGACGGTTGAACCCCGAGCACCCCTCGTCTCGTTTCCGAGACGGGAAGGCAGAGCCTGTCGGGCGGGGGAGCGGTTGCCAAAGGGAAAGGAGCGAGCCGGCTGTATCACAGCGGGACGAGAGGCGTCGGAGGACACCGAGCCCTGGATCCGAACCACCAGAGAAACAGGTATGGCAGGTAGTGTGTACATGTTTGGTTCGGCGATTTTAATGGGTGTCATTGTTTTTGCCGTTTCCGACTCCAAAATGTCCGACACATTAAGGGTCATGTTTGCCGATAAACTTGCTGAGTCAGACAGAGTTGGCGAGGCACTGAGGGGTTCTGCCTCGGGTTCTGCCTTGGTCCTATGGACGATTTCCAGGCTTAGACCCTTGCTGCCTGTGGAAGCCGTGGAAGCCGTTGTTTGGGTCAGAAAAAGCTAATGTTCGCCATGTTCGTGGTACTCGTGCAAGTCGCTGGTACTGCTATCGTTGCCTTCAGTGGTAATCTTTGTTCTTTTGGCTTTTTAAAGCTCGTCGTTGATTTCAATTTGGTTTTCTTGTTGTCAGCCGATTTCAGGGAGCTTCGTAGTGTTCGGAGAGAAGCCTCCGAGGAGGATGAGTCCATTGTAACAGTGTGTACGGGCTGTTGAGGCTGAGTCTCGGGTATGCCAGTCCGCTTCAAAGGCTTCATCGTCTGCATCGTCTGCAGCAGACTGCAGACGACTGCTCACCCTCTGCTCACGCTCTACTAACTGCTCTGCGGTGAATGACTGGGTTTAAAGCACTTCTCACAAAGGACAGTGTAGAGAGACTAGCGTGACGACTGCTCACCCTCTGCTCACGCTCCGCTCCTAAGCGTTTCAATGGCGTTGATTTGTTGCCTCTTTTGCATATAGTGTCAGGTGAAGAGGGCATGATGTTTAGTAGAAATGATCCTTGGTTACTTTCCACGCTCAGAGGTGGTGTTGAACGCAAATTCTGTCCACTGCACATGGGCATGCTGTGATGCCGGAAATGCATCGGAGGGACAGGGCCTCTGTATCCTTGTCCTTTACTGCTTTTTATCGTGTGTTCTGTTGTGTTTTCCACGCAGGAGTTCATGTGGGACTCTTGGCGGTGCAGCTCTCTCTTTTGGTTTGGTGAACAGACCTATGGAATACCCTTATGGCACCCATGGGTAGGGGTGCAACCCTGTGTCCCTAGTGTATGTTTTTGGGCACCTGTGTGTGACCCACAGAGCAGGGTACGGGCTGGTGGCAGCTCTGTGCTGAAATGACTGGTACCCTGAGCGTCCTCCATTTTGGGATGCCCAGGCCCTGTCATTGGAATCGGTAGATTCCGGATGGAGACAAAATGGCCCCCATGGCCTCTTGCCTTCCATCACCTGTTACCTTGATCTTCCCGAAGTCCAGCGAAGCCCTGCCTCTGTCCCTTCCCCCTGACTGGCTGTTGGGTGGAAGTTCCATATATGGTAGTGTGGGGAAGTGCCGACTAGACTGGCTGGAGCCTTCTCAACGACCGTATGTTGTGGGCGGGCCTGTGGGTGGGACCTGGGTGAATGGAGTGTGTGACGAATACGTATTCCATGTTGTGGGTGTCTAGTATCTGGTGGTTGACAAAATGCCTGAGATAGCCCTGCCCGAAACCGGTATGAATGCAGTATGGAGTGTTGAATGGCTCGGTAGTTGTCCCAATACACATAACTTGTTGTGAGTGTCTGGAGAGAAGTGGAGAGAAGTGAATGGCCTGAATGCACGGTGTGCCTGATTGAAAGCCCTTACTTGTGATTTGATGCTTGAGTGTGACCCAGCGGAATGAATGGGAGATCAACAGTATATCTGGGGACCTCTCACTGCTAGGAATCGTGTTCAGAAGCTAAAGTCCACTACAACGAGTAACTGGAGTAACTGAAGCTTGATCTTGAAGCCCTGCTGGACGAGAAAGAATTTATGTCGCTCTCCTTTGCAATCTGAAAGCTGCTGCGCCTCCAAGGACTGACTCAGAGAGGACCTGGTAAGGCGCCCTCTTCCCGAGCTACGAGGGACCATCGTGCACAAGCTGATGTTTGCCAAAGCTCCCTGGTAGACAGACCTTCGACAGGCTGCCGACCCGATACGGGGACTGCTGAGGAACTCCAAGGAAAAGCGCCCGGAATGTTGTCCGCCACTGTCGACAAACCGCCGTCGCCGACCAGAGCCGCCGTGCTTCCGTTTTGCCTAAGAACTTCATTTGATCCAGGGACGCTCTCGTCCGCATCGTTGCTGCTGTTTCCTGCTGGAGAAGGCCTGACCGTCGACGCGCCGAGGAGCATCCACCGGTGGGTTTCCCACCACCCAAAGACCACAGAGACGCTGATGACTCGACACCCTTGCTGGGCCACGGGCTCTTCAAACTCTTTGCGGTCCAGAACTATTGACACCGAGGTGCCCCGCACGCCCCTTCCTTGCAGGATGTTTACGCTTCCCCGTCAAGGAGCACCGCTAGGAACGACGCGGCCAATTCACAGTCGTAGCTCAACCTGTTAGCCGTCGGACGTTCGACAACCCGTGACTCCTGCCTGAAAGGGAGGGCACTCAAGAAGGGCTGTCGATTCCCCGACGAGAGGAATGCTACAACGCCAGGTACTTTGGTGTTGCAGAACTATTGGGAAGTCTTGTGTGAACAATATATGGACTGGGCTTGTATCTTTCTTCTACAGGTTGCCCAGGTGGGGGGATCTCCACACAGAACTGTGTTTAACGGTAGTGACCAGTAGTCTGCCAATTGTTCAACCATCTTGCTTTCCTTCCTCTCTCTACTGCTGGTTTCCTTTATTCGATCTGTGTGTCATTCTGGCCGTATGCACTTTAATGAGGTTAATAACGTTTGTGGTACCACTTTAGAACTGTATATATTTACCATTGTTGATTTTCGGAGTACAAAGTGAGTTATTGTGATAGTGTACATGACCTTGAATATTGATTATATAAAGACTGTGTTTTAACTGATACAGTGTGTGGACATTCCTTTGTGGGTGCTTGGGGACTACACTGTACTTAAGAACCAGCCTGCATCACCTCCTGAGAAGCTAGGCCTTGATTGCTCGTCCATTGCTACCACAATAGAGAATCTTGGCAGGGGTCCTCTGTGCCTCTCCTCTACCATATAGAGAGCAGAATTACAGACTACCCCCCTCCAGCGCGTTTCTTTATACTGGCAGCAGCGGTGGGATGCTTATGGCTTTAAGAATCAGTGTATAACTGTGCCACTTACGAAGGATATCTGCACTTTGTTAAATTAAGGTTTAGTTGTGTGCAAGATAACTGCATTACAAGCAATGGAATCTATTGCAAATGGTAAATCGACTCGGATGAGATTAGAGGCTCTCCAGGGTGCTTGTGAAGCCAAGGAATTAGACTTTGTGGATAAGTCTAGGGCTGAGCTGATAGCTGCCCTGGTGGACTACCAGAATGATTGTGAAGCTCTTGAAGGAGGGGATACAACCAGTGAGGACTCTACCCCGAGGGTTATCACCGATTCTGATTCTGGGAATGCTACCATTCCTGCTGCCTCTGTTCCAAACCCCGGTAGTTCCTTAGAGCTTAGAGCAAGTTGGAACTAGATGCTGAGCTTTAGAAAGAGGAGTTGGCACAGCAAGTGGAGCTCAAGAATCGGGATCTTAAGCTAAAAGAAAGGGATCTTGAACTCAAGAACCGGGACACTGAATGTCAGCGAATCCAGTTAGAGAAAGCTTGAGAGGAGACTTCAGCGAAACCAGTTGAGAGTGTCAGGTCCCCAGCAACCAAGTTTATGAAAGATTTGGTTGGTGTGTATGCGGAGGGTTCTGATATCCTCCAATGGATTGAAGAATTTGAAATGGCTGTGCAATTCATGATGTTGATAAGAAAGATTGGGATACGTGTTTGTTAAGCAGAGTGCCTCAAACTGGGTATGACTGTATTCTGAAACTGAGTGTGGAAGAAAGGGGTCAGTATGAGTGCATGAAGTCTGCTTTAATTGCCAAGTTTGACAAGACGCCTACCCAATATCTTAAACGGTTCAGGGATTTCAAGAAACGAGAGAATGTGTCTTGGATTGACTGGGTGAGTGCGGCGCACATGAACATGATGGGGTGGATTGATGGTTACAAAGTGAAAACGTTTGTTGAATTGTCTCACCTCTTGTTTTTTGAGCATTTTTTCGGAAGCCTGTTCACCAGAGCTGCGTCAGTATGTTGCTGACCAGAACATTTTGGACCCCTTTAAGCTGGCTAGGTTGGCTGACAAGTGGGTCTCCCACTGGGTATCCCCTAAGGACTCCAGTGGGAAGGACAAGGACAAAGAAAAGGGGGCCTCTCAGAAAGCTGAGGAGTCCCAAAAGCAGTCACAGTCAGGTAAACCAAAACCTTCCTCTCCGAAGACCCAAAAACCTAGTGGGGATAAGTCTGTTGTGGGTGGGAGTAAGAGTAGTGGTCCGCCAGCTGCAAAGCAGGGTCCCAGTGGTTCCAGTACCATACCCTGCATTCCTGCCACTTGTTGGGATTGTGGGGCTCTGGAGCACCGAAGGGGTGACCCCAAGTGTAAGGGAAAGGCACTTGGACTCCAGGCTGTCAGCCTGACCTATCCCTACTCCGTACCTGAGGTGGAAGCCACTGTCCTCCCCTCCTCTACCGGGATCACCTTCGGTGCTCCCGTAGAGGTTTCCTTAGTGTCCCTTGGGGCCTGCGACCAGTACGCAGAAGTACTGGCGATTATCCCACAGAACACTCGTAGGTTTTTGAGAAGTGTCCTCTTGAATGGCCAGCCTTCTACTGGTTTGAGAGACACTTGGGCAAGCATGACAGTGGTGGACAGGACCCTGCTCAAGCCAGAGGACTATGTAGGTGCTCTTCTGTGAACCACCAGGTTAGCTGGTGGGCCTCCCAAATTATAGCCTGTAGCCTTAGTGTTAGGCTCACCTGGTACCACAGGGACGCCACCCAGCCGGGTTACTCGCTGGTATGCTTCTCAGCTTTGCCCTGAGGTGGTCTGCGGGGAAGGTTCTGCCTGAAAATACAGCAGGTCTGTGTTCAAGATTGATCAACTGGGGTAAGTATCCTCCCTCCACCCCCGCGGATGTAAACCTTTGTTTAAGTTCCTGAAAGGCTTCTTCTGCTTCTTCGGTCCAAGCAAACTTTTTATTGTTTTTTTGTAATAGTACTGTGATTGGGTGCACAACCTGAGAGAAGTCTGGGATGAACCGGCGGTAGTAGCTTGCAAAGCCCAGCATGCTTTGGACCCCTTTCAGAGACGTCGGTGAAGGCCATTTCAGAATGGCATCTACCTTGTGCACGTCTATTCTGATGCCTCCTGGAGTAAGGATAAAACCAAGAAATTCTACTTTGGTGACGTGAAAAAAGCATTTTTCAAGCTTTGCAAACAAGCGATGTTGACGGAGCTTGGTGAGGAATGAACGAACAAGCCTGACATTATCTTGTTCCGAGGCTGAGTATACTAAGATGTCGTCTATGTACACTAAGGCGCACACATCAATTAACTCCCTTAAGGCGTCATTCATGAAATATTGGAATGCTGCAGGAGCGTTGCATAACCCGAAGGGCATGACTTGATATTCAAACAAGCCTTACTTAGTACGGAAGGCGGTTTGCCATTCATCTCCTTTTCTGACTCAGACAAGGTGGTACGCTCCTCGAAGGTCCCATTTGGTATAAATCTGGGCATCTTTAACTTGGTCTAGCATCTCAGGGATAAGTGGCAAGGGGTAGCGGTTCTTCACAGTGATCTGGTTCAATGCGCGGTAGTCAATACAGGTTCTCAAGTCTCCTTCCTTTTTTGATACGAAGAACAAAGGACTGGCTGCGGGGGACTTCGAAGGACGGATACATCCGTTTGCAAGGTACTGGTCTAAACAGGATTTCAAATGAAGGTTTACTGGTTCTGTGAGAGCGTAGAACTTGCCGCAAGGGATTTGTGCACCAGGAACAAGGTCGATCTGACAGTCATAGGGCCTGTGTGGCGGCAATGTATTGGCTTGGTCTTTTCAGACAACATCCTGGAAATTATGGTATTCACTTGGCAAGGTATTAGTTGCTCCCAGGGTTGATACTGTCGCTCCAGGAGTCATGGGGATACAGACGTCGGGTTTCTCCTCTTGGTAATAGCAGGCAGGGGAGCAGTCACCGGGGAAGTTTAATTTTCGTGCCCGCCAGTCTATCAAAGGGTTGTGAGCAACCAACCATGGCATCCCTAGTATTAGCCTGAACTGAGGTGCCTTGATGAGATCGAATGAAATAGACTCCCGATGTCCATCCTGGCACAGCAAGGTTACCCTGCCTGTGCACTGAGTTACTGGTCCGGAAGTGATTTCTGTCCCATCCATGGTGGTTACCTTGTCCATAGTTGGCTTAGAACACAAAGGAAGCCCCATCTCTGCTGCCAGTTCTTGATCAATATAATTTCCAACTGCTCCGATATCTATGTATGCTTCAACGGCATGCATTCTTGACGACTGTTGGTGGTTAATTAAGATCACTGGTATTGCAAAGTGCGAGGTCAGCAACTCTTTCTTCTCACTCGACAAACTGACCTCTACGTTTGTCGAGCTTGGTAGTTTTCTGATTCCTTAGCTTCATCCTTCTCTGTAGCCCCGACTGTTCTTCTTGGGGGTTTTACTGGACAGTCCTTCAGGAAATGTCCTGGTTTCCCACAATACAAACAAAGCTGTTGTTGTCTTCTTTTGTCCCGCTCTTGTTTTGTTAATGGAGGCCGTATCCCTCCAATCTGCATGGGTTCTACAGCATTTTCAGGTACACAGGGTGTGTTTTCCCTTAGTCGAACATACACGGTCCGAGGGTCTGTCTTAGACCGGTCTGCCTTTCGATCCTGCCACCGGTGGTCTAGCTGCATGACCAGATTTATGAATTCTGCACAGTCTCTGGGTGGATCAACCACCTGCGCTAAGACGTCCTTTAATTTGCCTCATATGCCTCGATGGAATAACGTGGTTCTTTTGTTTTCTGGCCACCTAGCTTCGGCAACCAGTCTGTTGAAGGTAGCAATGTACGTTAACAAGTACTGATTCCCCTGTCGGATGGACAAGAGTTCATTGTCTACGGCTTGTTCCTGGGTATGGCGAGCAAAATGTTTTTCCATTTCTCTCTGGAACCCCCCCAAAGTCATGTAATAGAGGATCGTCATGGGTTACCAACGGCACCGACCAATCTGCTGCACTACGACTCAGTTATGATAAGACAAAAGCTACCCGAGCTTGGTCGTTTGGAAATGCTCCAGGCCTACAAAGAAAATGAAGGCGACACTGATTGATGATACTTCCGTAGGTCGTCTGAGAACCTTTCTGGTGGTGCCAGGGGCACTATTCCAGGTAACGTGATCTGTACCGGAGTGGGTGGTATGGCGGGGTTTTGCATCTTTGGATTGCTTCCAGGTAGAGGCGTCTTCCTGCCTGTGATTGCAAGTATTGGCTGCTAATCTCTTCAGTGTGTTCTTTGGTCACTATTGGGGCTCTCCGGAGGGCATTAGTCTCTTGTCGGGCAGAATGAACCTCAGCACGAAGCTCTCCTAGTAATTGGGCCAATTGGTCCATTTCTGATGTCTCCATGGCGCCCAGGTGGATTTTTTATGGTAGGCTTCGCATTCTGTTACGCTCACCTGGTATCCACAGGGACGCCACCCAGCCGGGTTACTCGCTGGTATGCTTCTCAGCTTTGCCCTGAGGTGGTCTGCGGGGAAGATTCTGCCTGAAAATACAGGAGGACTGTGTTCAAGACTGACCGAATGGGGTAAGTATCCTCCCTCCACCCCCGTATGATTTCAGTCCCTCTGGTGCCCTCTCCTCACCTTGTGGTAGAATTAGGCGTGATCTCCGTCCTGCCTTCTTTGCAGGGGCGCGTTGTCTTTCATGGGTGAGTGCGGTCCAGTTACTTCACTGACGCCGGCCGTTGGATATTGTTCAGGTAGGTCTTATTGCTGTTCTTTAGTTTTGTTGCTATCCTGCATGCCTTTCTTTGTTTAAAATGTCTCTTTTTTCTCCCTTAGGTATGCAGAGCTTCAGCGCGGCAAACTGGCTTGGTTGAGCCCCGCTGGTAAATGATGGCGCATTAAGAGCGCTATGATGCGGTAAGTAAGCGCTATGCGCAGCGCTGCAAAGTCTTACCTTTGCTAACCTGTGTTTTCCTTCTTTATAGGTCACGGTGTTCTTCAGCGCGAGTGGAATGTCCGGAGTGGTGCCAGCCGAGAGGCGACCAGCCAGGTAAACCTTTTGAGAGTTCGTAATTTGTAAATGTCTCTACTGCTTTCTTTAATGTTGCCTCTATCTTCCTCTTTCAGGTCGTTCTGTCCGGGAGGCATGCAGATTCGAGAAAGCTGTTCTCAGTAGCTGCGAGCGTTTAAAGATGAAGACTGCAGGTAAGATGCTGCTGCTAATGATGTTCCTTTTGTCTCCTTGCAGGTTCTGCTTCTCCGAGGTTCGAGGGAATAGCTGGACACAGTGAGCGTCACATTGCAAGCTGCAAAGTAACGCGAAGCGTGTTGTCTTGCTCGGGTGTGGTTTAAATAGCCCCAACAAAATAGTCCAGGTAAAGTAGTCCCTAGGCTACCACACCCAAAACACTAGACCGCATAGCTTGGTTCTTAGGAACCAAGCTATGTGGATGCCTCCATGTTGGCTGACAATACAATAAAGTAGTTCCCAAGCACATTGTTTTTCATGGTGTATGAGGGCTTTTGAAGAGGATGCCAGGCTCTAGAGGCCCGAGTCCTGACTCCACCTGGCCAATGGGTTTGCCAGAGGGGGTTTTGGGCGAGGGTCGTGACACTTAGTCAACATTACGATTGGAGACAAGACAGCCAAGCTTCCGGTCCTTGTTCAGGACAATGTGCCTGCAAACATTTTGTTGGGAAACAATTTGGTCCAGTTGGGGATGATCACGCATGGTCTATCCATGGCTGCTGTGACGGTCACCCGATTGCAGGTCACACAGGGTCATGCTGCGAGCCCGGTATCCTTGCCTACGGGGAAACCCAAGGCACGAAGGAAACGGATGAGTAAGAAGGCCACCCCTGTGGAGGGAGCCCCTGCTCTTCCTGCTGTGCCGACAGCACCCATTGGGATTCATGCTCCGGACGGGCTGGGTCCAGTGGTGAATCCCGTCTCAACTCCTGTGGGAGAAGAGCCAGAAGACTTTCCTGTGGGAGAGGCTCTCAACCTGGAGGATCATCCCGACCTTCAATGCATGTTAGCTGAAGGGGGACCCTCCCGGGCAGACTTCTGTAAGGGACAGAGAGAGTGCCACTCTCTCGAGGGTCTAAGGAAACAGGCCCTGTCCCAGGAACAAGGAGAAGTGCCTAGGACATTCCGAATCTATTGGGAGGGTAAGCTCATTGTTAGTGAGCCCACTAAGCCTGAACCTGGTGCCCTCAAGAGGTTGGTGGTACTCCAGGTTTACAGGCCCTTCCTGCTGCAGTTGGCGCATGAGGTGCCTTTGGCTGGTCATCTTGGGACCAAGAAGACTAAGCAGAGGCTCTCTGCACATTTCTACTGGCCACGGATTGGAGTAGAAGTGGAGTCCCACTGCAGGACCTGCCCAACTTGTCAGTTGGCTGGCAAGACTGGAGGCAGTGTCATTGCCCCATTGCAGCCATTGCCAGTGGTTGACACACCGTTTGAGAGGGTGGGCATCAACATCGTCGGTCCCCTTGACCCTCCCAAGTCAGGTGGACATTGGTTCATCCTGGTCTTGGTAGATCATGCCACCAGGTACCCTGAGGCTATACCCCTTCGGACGGTTACGGCCAAGGTGGTTGCCAGGGCTCTCCTGGGCATTTTCACCCGTGTTGGATTCCCTAAGGAGGTTGTCTCTGATAGAGGATCCAACTTCATGTCGAGTTACATGAAAACCATGTGGAAAGAGTGCGGGGTAACCTACAAGTTCTCCACCTCTTACCACCCCCAGACCAACGGTCTTGTTAAGAGATTTAATAAAACTCTCAAGGGCATGCTAGGTGCTTTGGAAGAGCCCCTAAGGAAGAAGTGGGATCTTCTCCTGCCATGCCTGCTGTTTGGATACAGAGAGGTACCTCAAGAGGGTGTTGGTTTCAGCTCCTTTGAGTTACTCTTTGGACATCCCGTGAGGGGGCCCCTTGCCTTGATCAGAGAAGGTTGGGAGGCCCCCCTCCAGGTCCTGCCAAGCAAGTGGGGGACTATGTGTTAGGCCTCAGACAGAGGATGACGCAGATGATGGGTCAGACAACAGCGAATCTTAAGGCCAGCCAGGAATTGAATAAGTACTGGCATGACCTTAAAGCATCGCAAGTGGATTGGATTCCGGGACAGGAGGTCCTCGTGATGGAGCCTACCAAGTCTCGGGCTTTGGCAGATAAATGGACTGGACCCTTGAGGAAAATCTCCAAGATGGGCCAAGTCAATTATTTGGTTGACATTGGAGTCTCTGGGGTAGCCCCTCAGGTATTCCATGTTAACAGGCTCAAGCCTTTCCACAGGCGAGCCAAAGTCCCATGTCTCTTGCTAGCCTCAGGGCAAGAAGAGGATGAGAGTGAGCCCCTTCCTGATTTGCTGTATAGCAACCCTCAGGATGGCTCTGTGGAGCGAGTGCATCTCTCTCCCGATCTGACGACAGAGCAGCAGAGGGCCTGCAGGGCTTTGCTCCGGCAGTATGCCTATCTGTTTTCACTGACGCCAGGCCTTACACCATAGTGTAGGCATGAGATTGACACTGGTGACAGTGTGCCTGTCAAAAGCAGGTGCTACCGTATGTCAGATACAGTTAAGAACCACATCCAGGCTGAGGTTGCCAAGATGTTGGATCTGGGTGTTATTGAACCCTCAACCAGTCCCTGGTCCAGTCCAATGGTCCTTGTCCCCAAGGTAAGTTCCCAGGCAGTTACAAAGGATTGGAGGTTCTGTGTGGACTACCGAGGAGTCAATGCCGTCACCAAACTGACGCACACCCATTGCCCTGGGCTGATGAGCTTGTGGACACCATAGGTGCTGCCAAATTTGTGATCACCTTCGACCTTACCTCAGGCCATTGGCAAATAGCTCTGAGGGACCATGCCAAGGAAAAGACGATATTCTCAACACCAGAGGGACTCTACCAGTTTAGGGTCATGCCTTTTGGGTTGAAGAATGCTCCTGCCACTTTCTAGAGATTGGTCAACCATGCGCTCAGTGGGCTTGAAGCCTTTTGTGTGGCTTACTTAGACGACCTTGCCGTTTACAGTTCCACCTGGGAAGAGCATTTGACGCATCTGGATAAAGTGTTGCAGGCCTTGAAAAGGCCTAACCTCACTATCAAGGCCACCAAGTGCCAGATAGCTCAGGGGAAAGTCACATATCTTGGTGATGTGGTCGGAGGGGATCAAATCCAACCTCTCCCCAGTAAGGTACAGGATGTACAGGACTGGGAGACTCCCACGACTCAAACCCAGGTGAGAGCCTTTTTGGGCCTCACTGGGTATTATCGCAATTTCATGGCAGACTATGGAACCATAGCTGCACCCCTGACAGCGCTGATTTCACCCAAACAGCCTCGGAAGGTTAATTGGACTGAAGACTGTCAGATGTCCTTTGATGGCTTGAAAGGAAGTCTGTGTAGGGCACCTGTGTTGTGTGTGCCCAATTACAGCAAGCCCTTTATCGTTCAAACTGACGCCTGCGACACCGGAATTGGAGCTGTCTTGTCCGAGTTAGATGACAAAGGAAGAGAACATCCAGTCATATTCATCAGTAGACAACTTAGGGGTAGGGAACTTAGGTGGGCTACTGTTGAAAAGGAATGTTTTAGTATAGTTTGGAGCCTTAGGCGTTTTAGACCCTACCTTACCGGGTCTACCTTCAAGGTCCAAACAGATCATAAGCCCCTGAAATGGCTTATGCAGATGAAGGGTGAAAACCTGAAACTGTTCAGGTGGTCCATTAGCCTGCAAGGGCTA
The DNA here is from genome assembly GCF_040938575.1 of Ambystoma mexicanum. Taxonomy (NCBI): domain Eukaryota; kingdom Metazoa; phylum Chordata; class Amphibia; order Caudata; family Ambystomatidae; genus Ambystoma; species Ambystoma mexicanum. Next base: position 1,100,487,951 of record NC_090930.1, on the reverse strand, counting down.
GACTTCACCATAGAGCACAGACCAGGGAAGAGTCACGATAATGCAGATGGCCTTTCCAGAAGGTATGTTGACCATCTGGATGAGGGTGTCTATCTCGTGGGAGATTAGGCACCCTAACCTCAGTCTGGGGGGGGTGACTGTGATGCTGGAAATGCATCGGAGGGACAGGGCCTCCGTATCCTTGTCCTTTACTGCTTTTTATCGTGTGTTCTGTCATGTTTTCCACGCAGGAGTTCATGTGGGACTCCTGGCGGTGAAGCTCTCTCTTTTGGGTTGGTGAACAGACCCATGGGATACCCTTATGGCACCCATGGGTAGGGGTGCAACCCTGTGCCCTAGTGTATGTTTTTGGGCATGTGTGTGTGACCCACAGAGCAGGGTACGGGCTGGTGGCAGCTCTGTGCTGAAATGACTGGTACCCTGAGCGTCCTCCATTTTGGGATGCCCAGGCCCTGTCATTGGAATCGATAGATTCCGGATGGAGACAAAATGGCCCCCATTGAAAATGGCCTCTTGCCTTCCATCACCTGTTACCTTGATCTTCCCGAAGTCCCGGGAAGCCCTGCCTCTGTCCCTTCCCCCTGACTGGCTGTTGGGTGGAAGTTCCATATATGGTAGTGTGGGGAAGTGCTGACCAGACTGGCTGGAGCCTTCTCAACGACCGTATGTTGTGGGTACGCCTGTGGGTGGCACCTGGGTGAATGGAGTATGTGACGAATACATATTCTATGTTGTGGGTGTCTAGTATCTGGTGGTTGACACAATGCCTGAGACAGCCCTGCCCGAAACCGGTATGAATGCAGTATGGAGCGTTGAATGGCTCAGTACTTGTCCCAATACACATAACTTGTTGTGAGTGTCTGGAGACAAGTGAATGGCCTGAATGCACGGTGTGCCTGATTGGCTGCCTGCCTGCATGAATGCCCTTACTCGTGATTGGATGCTTGAGTGTGACCCAGAGGAATGAATGGGAGATCAACAGTATATCTGGGGACCTCTCACTGCTAGGAATTGTGTTCAGAAGCTGAAGTCCACTACGATGAGTAACTGGAGTAACTGAAGCTTGATCTTGAAGCCCTGCTGGACGAGAAGAATTGCTGTTGCTCTCCTTCGCAATCTGAAAGCTGCTGTGCCTCCAAGGACTGACCCAGAGAGGACCTGGTAAGGCGCCCTCTTCCCGAGCTACGAGGGACCATCGTGCACCAGCTGATCTTTGCCAAAGCTCCCTGGCAGACAGACCTTCGACAGGCTGCCGACCCGATATGGGGACTGCTGTGGAACTCCAAGGAGAAGCGCCCGGACTGTTGTCCGCCACTGTCGAAGACCGCCGTCGCTGACCGGAGCCGCCGTGCTCCCGTTTTGCCTAAGAACTTAATTTGATCCATGGATGCTCTCGTCCGCATCGTCGCCACTGTATCCTGCTGGAGAAGGCCTGACCGTCGACGCGCCGAGGAGCATCCACCGGTGGGTTTCCTGCCACCCAAAGACCACAGAGATGCTGACAACTTGACGCCCTTGCTGGGCCACAGTTCTTAAAACTCTTTGCGGTCCAGAACTATTGACACTGAGGTGCCCAGCACGCCTCTTCCCTGCAGGACGTTTACGCTTCCCTGTCAACGAGCACCGCTAGGAACGACGCGGCCACTTTACCGTCGTAGCTCGACCTGTTCTCCGTCAGACGTTCCATGACCCGTGACTCCTGCCTGAAAGGGAAGGCACTCAAGAAGGGCCGTCGATTCCCCAGCGAGGAACGCTACAACGTCAGGTACTTTGGGGTTGCAGAACTATTGGGAAGTCTAGTGTGAACAATATATGGACTGGGCTTGTATCTTTCTTCTACAGGTTGCCCAGGTAGGGGGATCTCCACACAGAACTGTGTTTAACGGTAGTGACCAGTAGTCTGCCAATTGTTCAACCATCTTGCTTTCCTTCCTCTCTCTACTGCTGGTTTCCTTTATTCGATCTGTGTGTCATTATGACCGTATGCACTTTAATGAGATCTAATAACGTTTGTGGTACCACTTTAGAACTGTATATAATTACAATTGTTGATTTTCGGATTACAAAGTGAGTTATTGTGATAGTGTACATGACCATGAATATTGATTATATAAAGACTGTGTTTTAACCGATACAGTGTGTGGACATTCCTTTGTGGGTGCTTGGGGACTACACTGTACTTAAGAACCAGCCTGCATCACCTCCTGAGAAGCTAGGCCTTGATTGCTTGTCCATTGCTACCACAATAGAGAATCTTGGCAGGGGCCCTCTGTGCCTCTCCTCTACCATATAGAGAGCAGGAGTACAGACTACCCCCCCTCCAGCGTGTTTCTTTACACATGCATCATGACATCATTGGGTCTACGTTCAGAGATCTGAAGCATCAATTCTTCCCAGGTCACCGTAGCTTGACTTCCAGCATCCCTTACATTACATTTAGACTACTAGAACATGTAAAGGGAATACATGACTGTTTAATATACATTACCAAATAGCAGTTCTAATTTTGGCTTTGCCAATGCTGGTTTTGCTGGTTCTTCAGTGAGTCTAATTTAAGTTAAACTTTAGTTCAGTCCACATTAAAAAACACATTATGGAACAGGGAGGTTTATAATGCCACAGGATCTCGGGCATCTGACGAAAAAACACACCTATTTATCTTTCATCAACAAAAGACACTGAGCATAGCACTACCAAGGACTCCCATACTCAAGGCTTCTGATTAATGGTCTACCCCCACACAAATGGGTCCAATGTAAGAGAAATATTCCTAAAAATATATTGAAATACATCACAGTAGAGCCTAAAAAGTAGTCATCTGAACTGATAAAGATCCGAGATGGTCACACGATGAACAGTAATGTATATATGCAGAAGGCATCACACAAGGGAATAAAATATGAATCACTTCATTCTTATTTCACTATGGTCAAATCATAATAAATCTAACGAAACATAAATCCTTATATTCTTTAATAGACACAGCAAAGTCTTGTGTTCATGTGTGTGCAGTGAAAGTCATTGTATTTATGTAAACATGACACATTGGGTGTTGATCTTCCGACTGGTTTCAACATATGTTGACTAATTAGTGCCACATCTTCCTCAGGGATTAGGACCTACACGCTTATATGATGGCATTATATTGTTGTGGGTTTTCAAGTTAATTAAAAAAAGGCAAAGTTACAATAAGATCACTTTATGTACTGACTTTGACAGGCTGCTTAATTGATGTCCACCTGTACAAATCATAGATGGCACAACCAATTTAGTCATTGTGCGCTCAAAAGACCTGTGACTACCACCAGTGGTAAAAAACACCAGAAAGATACAACTGCTGGCAAAAACATGCTCACTCCTATTCCAATAAGACTACAAGTTCATGAAAATCAAATAGAACCACAGTTAACCATTTCAAAGTACTCATCATAAAATGGGAAACCAATAATTCATAGGTTTTCCTACCTGTTGGACGAATAAATTGCACTGGACAAGATTGCAAATGGAGCCTTCCTGATTTTGGTGTGCACTGTAGCCTTCTGTGTATTACTCATGAGCATATTGCATGGTACACTGAACAAAAATGAAGGACAGTTTTACACCCTGGGCTGACCTAACGTGTTAGCAGACACCATCTTAGACTGCTGTGTAGGGTTCCTTGAAAGCTTGCATATATCCTTCTAATATGTATCAGAAGACAATTCACTCAAATGTAACTCCATCTGATGGACAAACAAACAGTGGAGTAAAACACAACATCCCCACCACAATCCCTGCTGATGGGGGCCCCTCCTTTTCCTTTAAGAAGCACAGGAAATGCCAGAGAGTCTCAGACAGGCCTAATGATCATGCTGCTGCAGGGGAATGCTGCACATACTGCACTTGGTGAAAGATCTATGTATGTTTTATTTAATCAAACCATATATCTTTCACCTTGCATGGAAACAAGGAGGATGCCTGGCCCCTGGTGCCAAGATATGCCATCAATCACCATATATGGAAAGTAACATTTATTTCATGCTCAATTGCTCATGCCAGTGGGGCCGGCAGCTTTTTGTGCTGGGGCTGGGGGAAGGGACAGGCAGCTCTTAAAGCAAAACTGGCATTGTAAATGAGTCAAGATAAGGGCCAGGTAGCTGAATAATTTTACTGGAGTGGAATTAACATATCCCACGAATTAACGCAAGCAACTGATCACAAATGAACGCAAGCAAATGGCATAGTGAGGGAGCCCTAAGAGTTAGGTGTTGAAGTTCATGATGTTCGCCCCCGAGAAAGTTCTTAAAATAATGTGTTGAAATGGTGTATTTTGCAGTACAGGTTTTGGGAAAAGGGGGTAAAAAGTCCCAATTTACAATTGGTTCTCCAGGGTATTACATGCAAGAACAGAGTGGATGCCATGTCACCAACAGCACATATGATTATTTTATAAAATGTTGATGATGTCTGTGTCCACCACATATGCCATTAGGGTCATTGACAGTTTCATACAGCTATGTCCATGATATATGCCAGAATTGCGACTGAGCATCATTTCATGAAACCACTGACAAACTCTATGGTAGTATGGTCACTGTAAATCACTTTCATGAAGCTGGAGCTAAGATCTATGCCAGTATTATCAATGGAAGTCACTTAAATGAAGCAACAGCCACAATCTTTGCCAATATTGTCACTAACAGAAGGATGAAGCACAGAAATGCACAGATTCCAAACATGGTCAGTTACATTTGTACTTGAATTATAATGATGAATTATGTTTTTGAATGCATCTGTGAAGCAGCATCATTACAAAGAATGACTCTCATTCACAAAGCAAAAATACCATGCTATTAGAATATATTTCACAAGATCAGACTCAAGCCATGAGGCAGCGGAAAATAAAGATTTGACAGAAAAGTGTAATAAAGGTTTGGGTTCCATAGAGAGGTTAGCAATCAGCTCTGGAAGGTAGAGGAATTCATTCTAGTACACCATTGTGGTCTTGGGCAAACAGCTTTAGTGGCTGGTAAACTCTGTAACTGTAAATACCAGCCAACATCTACTGAGAAATCGAGCAAGCCTAGTGATCAGACCTGATCCTCTTCAGTGGGGTTTTTGCACGGCTCAAGGGAATGTCTCAACTTGACTTTTGTCAAATATGGGTCCACACAATGCATTTTAAAGCTGAGGTTTCCAAAGAAATAAGCAAAAAATAACATTATTCTTCCATTACGGAAAATATTCTTAACCATTGAAGTACTACTTTGCCTGTGGCAGTGTACCCCACTAGGTGAATTGTGTAATACATCATTTTCCAAGGCAAATAATTCTAGATTTAAATATGCCAAAATATAAGCTGCTCATCATTGTTTCAGTTCCAATAAACAAGGCCATCAAATGTACAAAATGGTGGCATGCAATAAGAACTGTAGAAATGCTGCTATTATTTTACGCAGCACTTCCAACATATCTCATGGGGCTGCTTTCCTATGTCAAGGCGCTTCTGATATATGCGTGAGTGTCTCACCTATATCTGGATCTTGCTAATAACATCTAGGTGCTGGTCAACTATTTGAGGGTGCTGTGCACAATCAGATTTAATGTGCCAGGTACATACTTGTGCATTTGACTTAGACTAGCATAAAGCTCAAATACGGAAGTAAGTTGTTCAAAAGCGGGTTGGTGCTGCTAAGTGACCCAGGCTTGCATTAACACAGACTGAATGACTAGGCCATGGTTACATAAATATGCTTGGGCTGGTAAAATGTGGCAAATGTCTTAATTCATGCGCTAGGCTTGGGGTTGGAGTAAGGTACCGATTGTTCTCAGAACTCAAAGATCTTTATGACCGTATAAACACCCTTTACTGATTTTGCATATTGCCACAGCTCAGAGAGCATGCTCAGACCAGATACAGTAGAGCTCTTCACAAGGTCATACTGATACTCTTAGACTGAGGCTATATCTTCAAATCCCATATAATCAGGCCTCAGATAGTAGAGCTGTACTCCAGCTACATTGTGTATTGTTCAGGCTCAGGCAGGAAAGCGATCCCAGAGTTTAGAACCATTTTGCAGGCTCAGGCATCAGACTGTAGAGTGTCCCTAACATTACACGTACTCTTAAGGCACATGTCTCAAAATGCAGATTTGTCTCAGGTTACACAGATTACGCAGACCTCATATAGCAGAGCTATCCCTCACGTACCCTGATGTTAGAGGCTTAGTTTGCTATTTTCTGGTATCCTTCTATTTAACACTTCTATTACAGACTCTGGCTGCAGACAGCAAAGTTATTTATCATGTTATATTGTATTTACAGGTCAACATTCCTGCAGCGCCCTGCTGTTCCTTATTCCCTTTGCAACTCCTTCAGCACACAAGTTTACATAAGAAGCATGCAGGATGAGAGAGCGTGGCCAGCACCCATGGAGTGAGCAGCAACCTCTCGGAGCTCCCGCTAGATTCTTTATATTTTTGCCCGTAATAGTGCCTGAAATAATCTTTTAAGCTTCAATTTCTGCTCCATGAGCGTCGTCAAGGTGTTGACCCCAATAATGTTGTGTTTGCAATATGGGATGTCTTCTGGCTGTAATATGTAATGTTTTTTATTAATGTTGTTGAAATATTAAACAGTTTTTAACAGATGTCTGGTTGGTGGCAGTTATAGGGGAGGCATGGTATCACAAGTATGACACTGACACAAAAGATAACATTTGTAAAACCTTGATTAACTTCGTGGAGTTTGGAAAAACTCCTACTTGGCCCTATAACTAGAGTTATCTCGACCATCAAATAATAAAGAAAACTGTCTTAGTCGTGTCTGTCAAATCAAAATGGCATGTGCTATCAAACCTTAATGCCTGCCCTATCTCCTGTACAAAAAAGTGTGTAAAGGAAGTATGCATGTAAAAGGAAAGTCAGTGTTCGACAAAGAATAAATAGGGCTGAATCAGCTCTCCTCCTCATGTATTGACAGCACGGAATAAGGCAGTCTCTGTCAGCAGGATGACATACTCTGGCTCAGGCTTTAACACTGAAACAGTTCGGAACGTGGATAGAAACCTGCCTGGCCTTCCATGTTAAACGCTCCTGTTCTAGTCTTCCTCAAATAACGAAACAAAACATTCACACCGCTCCCCCTCTGTTGGGCTCAGACCGCCTCAAAAGAAAACAAAGTTTCAACGTTGGTCCTCTTCTGGCGGGCTCAGACATTGCATAATTCAATGTTGGTCCCCCTCTGCCGGGCTCAGACCTTTCACAGTTCAACAACACTTGCCGGGGCTCCCTTCCCCAAGCCTTTTACACTTCGGGTCCCCCTCTGCCGGGCTCTGATCGCTTTTCAGATGTCAAAGACTTTCGAATGTGCGGGCTTCTTTTACAGACCACTGCAGGACCACTTTGACTACGTATTCAATGCTTTCACTTTCATTTATACAGTTCATGTATTTTTATCGTCTCAAACAATTTACCTTTCATGGAGACTTTCGAGTGCGCTACTCCTTTTCGCCTAACCACTCCGTTACTCAGTATCGCTGATACCACAGCCGTTGTTGCTTTAAAGTTCATTAGCAGGCCTGCCTTTCCTCGCATCTCGTCCACACATGTGCAGCCTTCCCTTGCAATATTTTGTTGCAAACTTCATTCTTTCTTAGCACTCATCGGTCTCTCAGGTCGCTTGCCAACTCACTGGCTGTGCACGGTTCTCTCTTGCTTTTCTCGATTTCTAATTCACGAGTCAAGGTTAGTACCACAGGCTTGGCCTCGGCTCCCCAACTCTGTCATTCAACCGGGAGGGCCGCTGGTGTCCTTGAAACACAATGCAGTCTTCGATATTGGTATCTGTCCATCTCCACATGTATTTCACGGACATGTGGAGGCAACAACCTCCTGTAGAGAACTCTTGGGGTTTTTGGCCTACTGCTCTCGTCCCTTGATCTGTCGCTCTGCTGCAGTAGGTTCACTTTCGCCCCAGAAGTTCTGATCGTACTCGTGCTCCGCCTTGCTAAGAGTGAGTCCCTAGGTTCCGCCTTTTATCCTTGTGAGGAGAGCTAATTGGAATGAAGTGTATGCACTTGAAGTCAAGTGCTCGGCTTTGCTTGACCCGATTAGCGGGACATGTCCAGTACGATGTATAAGAGTTAGTCTCAGTCGCCTTCATCCTCGGCCTAGTGTTTGTGCAAAAAGGGGGAAGCATTGGGACATCAGATCCTACAAAATAGAGGGGTTGGATGTACAAAAAAGGGGGGAATACCGCGTCTCACCATTGGCTGCCTCACCCCCACCCCCTGAACACCCCTCACCCAGGTGATCCTCCCGCACTGGTCCACCCCAGGAACTGGTTCCAAAAGCGATGGCGGTGTCCAGGCCACATGGATGACAAGTCCCTGAGGGCGAGACACCTTTTGGTTTGTCACACAGTGGCTTGTTTAACCATTGCGAATCGAACATAGTTTAAAAGTATTTAAATACATGGAAAAGGGAGCGGTAGCCTGTATCCATTTGTGTTTTTTGACTACATATACACAGGACATGAAGTGCGGTGGGGAATTTGCTGATGCTGCTTATCATGCTAGGGTCCTCTGCGACCATGCTCCGTTGATGGTCATGTGGTTGGGTAGATCAGACAAACCTCCGATTCCCACCTGAAGGCTACGGACGGAAGCCCTGCTGGATGATACATTCAGAAAATATCTGGGGAATGTGATAGAGACTTTCTTTGATACAAATACTGGCAATGTTGAGGAGACTGGCACCCTATGGGAAGCTTTCAAAACGACAGTGCGTGCAGAAGCCATATGGGAAATGAGTGGGCTTCGAAGGAAGTTGCTGAACTCCCTCATGAGTATCAAGCAAGACATTGAAGTGATGGAACAAAGAAATGCAGGTATTGGTGCGGAGTCTGGGTACCTTATTGACCTTAGACAGCGGTGCCTAGTGGCTTGGGATAGGCTGGGCAAGTTTGACTTTGTAAAGTATACAAGAATACTGCATGCGGAGGGCGACCACCCCAGTAGGCGGGAAACCACGCGGAACGGCAAAATACAGCTGCACTGGAAAATTGAATCCAGCACTCTTGGCTCAAATTTAAGGACCAAGATAGACCACATAGCTGAAACCAATCCATCTACTGAGAGAGATACAATGTTTGGCATAAAGTATCAGGAGCAAAACCATATCAATGAATCATACTAGTCGAAGATATTGAAATCCTCCTGAAGATCCACCGTAAAAGGTGGTGAAACATGTGGAGAGGTACAAAGAGGTATACACAGATTGAAAAAAACAAAAAGGAAACTCAATGAGGATAATTGAGAAACAAACAGTAAAAAGAGACTGAGAAGATTATTATTCATTTTGAAAGATGTCAACTTGAAAAATTGGGTGAAGAGAATGCCACAAAAACAGCTACCGAGTCAAGGACAAACAAATTGTTTTCCGAGGTTTCATTCAACAAAAAAATGTTCACCTCACACTTTTACTAACCTCACAACATCACCAGTACACGATGAATGTGTTAAGTTAAAAAAAATCGTTTTTGGTTAAAAATATTGATTTCCACTATATGTTTTTATGTGAAGTTATGTACAAACAAAATGCATTTTTGTCTCTTTTTTTAATATAAATCTTATTGAGTGTTTTCTATAAATTAAAAGATGTATATCTCTATTACTTCTGTCGTAAATTATTCAACCGACATGAAAGGTAGCACAGTTTGCAACCAGTCACACCTAGTACGTGTGTAGCCGGGTAGCTGTTTTTGTGGCATTCTCTTCACCCATGTGTTTGTAGTAGTCCTCAGCCACACAGCCCCCTAAAAAAGAGGACTCCGCAGCTCTAATTGCTTTGCATAAAAAAATTGGACATGAAAAGTTGCAATTGATATTGATTACAACTTGTTGCTGATTTTTTATAAAGACATTTGTCGATTGGCGCATTCGAACAAACAACTACAAGTTTTTTTTCTATTATTGTACTTTTGGGCAGACACAAAGGTTGTGGTTGTAAGGGAAGCGACAAGACACACCCAATTCAAAAGGGATATTGCCCAGAGAGAACAGTGAATGCATGTGCAAAACTATGAGTTAATTAAACCCGGTATGTTGATGGCATGGCTATGTAGTATGGAAGATAAGAAGGAAATGATCAGTGCCAAATGGGATGAATGAGGGTTCACTAGGCATGGGCAAGAGGAGATCAATATGGTCGTTGCTAAATAATACAAACCCCTCTACTCATCCAGAACAGAGGCTTGTGGTCCTGATATTAGGGACACCCTGTCTTGTATTGCACTGCTTTGCCTCTAAGTGGAACTCTCGGGTGAAGAGGTGCTGGCCACTATGCATGCATTGCCGTCCGATAAGACCCCTGGGCTGACGGCCTGCCAGGTGAATTTTACGAGGAATATGCTGAGGCACTGGTACCCAGGCTCCTGGAGACCCTAGAGGAGGCCTATGAGAAGGGTATATTACCTAGCAGACTACGGGAATCAATCATAGTTCTGGTGCTCAATCCAAACAAAGCACTGTTATATTGTAGCTTCTCCATACCCCTCTCAATAATCAACCAGGACTGCAAGATTCTTAGTGCCCTATGGGCTGCCAGACTAAAGAGAATGATAGGTGCCTTGGTTCACGCTGACCAGACGGGGTATGTTCCTGGTAGGAATACTATGTGTAATCTGAGGAGACTTCACCAAATCATAGAGAGCATTGAGAACTCAGATGTCGACTGTGCGGTTGGCTCGCTTGATGCTGTCAAGGCATTCAATTTGATCCGGTGGGATTGGCTATACAAGACCTTACGTTGTTTCGGCATTGGAGAGGGCTTTCTGTGATGGGTGTGCCTAGAGTACACTTAACCAAGGGCTAGGTTGAGAACTGGCAGATTTCCAAGTGGTGGGCGCTGGGGAAGGTTACCCATCAGGGCTGTCTGCTATCCCGATGCTGTTTATCCTGGCTCTTGAACAGCTGGCGGTGTTGTACTCTGAAGCAGGCATCCTGCTTGATTTTGTACGACACCTAGTCTTGCTGTACGCAAACGATATACTTCTTTACGCCAAATACCCAGAAGCAAACTTGCAATTCCTCCTAGAGCTAATAGACTGCTTTGTTTAACATTCTGGTATACAGATCAATAGGCCTAAGTCTTGCTTGTTCCCTCTGGCAGGGCTGCAAGATCTCTATAGGAGTCAGCTACCCACCTTAGGCCTGATTTGGAAGACGGACACCTTTAGATATCTGGGGGTCAATGTGAGGCATGAATTTCATGCCTCATATGTACATAACACACTGAAGGTCTTGGATAGTCTACGGAAGTCCATAACATCCACCTATAGATGGTTGGCAGCGTAGGGTTTTTAAAAATCATAGTGCATCCCCATTTGTTAAATTATTTTGTCAGTATCCCTTTGAACATCCCCAAACAGTTCTTCAATAAGTTGAAGTCCATAGTCAGGGATTTAATTTGGCACGGTCAGAGGAACAGGATCTCATTGAGCACCTTACAAAGGGACTATGCGGGCACAGGGATCAGACTTCCACATTTTAAATTGTATTTCTTGGTAAGTCAGCTGCAGTTTGTTGTGGGCTGGTTGGCGGATGAGCCGTCACTGATAACGAGACTGCTACAGCGTTCTCTCAAAACATACTTCCTATAGGAGGTGCTCTGAGTACACAAGAGTACATGATCACATGTGCCTCATCTTCTAGCCCTGGGGAAGGCAGCATGGCAAAGGATATGGAGGCTTCTGGGAACCCAGACCCATATTCCCCAGTATCTCCTTGGTGTTGTTGGCTGCTGCACGCCTCAAGTTGGCTTGGGAGGTTAGGAGATATTGGGAGGCCAGTGGGATGGCTACGGTGGGGGACCTGTTGCTGGAAGGGAAGGTTATGGATTTTGAGTCCCTAATCTAGATCTCAGGAATACATAAGGGCCCTTTTCTATTGCATTCAGGTCTGTTGAAGGAGGTTGGTGGTAGATGGCCCGACTTTTTGGGAAGTATTGAGCCAGAACCGGGACTGTGGTCTCCAGAATATATGAACTGGTCTTAGGCAGGATGAGTGAGCCTCCACTGAAAGTGTGTGTGCAATGGCAGGCAGGTAGTTAGGTTCTTCAGGGATGTGGAATGGGCTAGGGCCTTGATGTAGGAACATCTGATTCAAATGATCACAATAGGATGTGCATGACCCCACATAAAATGTCGCAGTTTCACAGGCAGCACAGCAGGCCTGCCCTAGATATGCGGATGAGAAGGCTGACATTTTGCATATATTTTGGAGTTTCCTGGTGGGTACGAGATTTTAGGCAGCAATTGCAGACAGGGCTGTCCGTGGATTTATTGAGATGCGTTTGTGTTCTCCTGAAGCTTGCCTCCATGGGATGTTCCCGCGGAGTTACAACCATACGACACATCTCACTGGGATGAAAGATCTGATTTGTGTACTTGCCAAACGCAGGATTGCAATGGCCTGGAAGGCAAAGAAGGGACTCAGTGTGGATACATGGTGGTGTGATGTGTAGAGATGGGCGGTCACAGAGACCTCGGTCTGGTACAGAGCTGTGTACAGAAGGATGAGAGACGTGAGTGTTGACGTGGAGGCTTGGAATGCTGTGACCCAGGCGATGTTTGCCCCGTCTGATGAAATGCCCCCATTGGCAATCAATTTCGGACTTTATATAATCATGGTACTGTATTTACATCTGTGTGCCCCCACACCGCCTCACGATTTATGTGTGGACCCATGGCACAGATTTGCTGTAATTTCGGACCGAGACTATAAGAGCAGGTATTAAAGTATGTTTTTTTTCCTTTTCTTTTTTGTTGTTTGTTCTTTGTTTGGTTTGGCCTTGCCTTTTGAGTTTGTCTCATGGTTCACCATGATATTTCAAGTACTGTATTGATTGCTATGATGGCATGAATAGCATTGACGGCAAGGCTACCTGTTGCATTTGTTCACTGTTTTATTAAAATAAAAGGTTTTTCAACAATAAAAAGCATGCAGGATGAGGGTACACTTAGCTCTCATGGGAAACTTAACAGTTTGACAACATGGGTTGGGAGATTTTTCCTCGTGCAGCCCCTGCTTCCAATAGCATATCACACAAGTACTGGGCTGTGTACATTAGCCCTCTCCTGAAGTGAACCAGACATTGCTCATTACTTATGAAATATTAAGAAGCTTTTCAGCCGGAGGAATTGACAGGGAAAGGTGCCAGTTTACAATATTTGTATCCTATCTGAAGATGAGTGCTTTATAATCCTTTGGAATGTGTAGGGCACAAGCATTTCTAAACACTCCACAACCTGCAAAAGAGGTTATCTTGTTATATTGTTATGCTACTGCATCCTAATAGCTTTACATGTAATGACATTTAAAAATAATTTGAATAAGCAGATGTTTAATTCTTTCAATCCACTGTGCAAACACAGATATTGAAACTCATAAACAACAAGCACATTCAACAAAGTTCCACTGCTTGAAACTGCTGTAGTGCCATGTGATATCAACACAGTTAAATATCACACAACCCTCCAGTACCAGGCAAAGGCCTAACCTGTGTGCTTCATGACGTCCCTGGTGTAGCCACTACCTCCTCCTGTTCTTCCACTCGATACCCCTGCCACCAGATTTCACACTACATTTGTTTGTGCACCACTGTGCTCCTTCCTGCTCCCACTTCTTTGTCCTGGGCCATCATATTTTAACAGCCCCCAACAAGCTATTTCAGCAGCACTATGAGTCGCCCCTCCCACTTTCCAACTACAGCCTGCACATTACAACACAAGTGTGTATGGGGCGCACAGTAAGTGCGCTCTGTATACAAGTGCAGGTTTCTGTTCATGTAAGTTACAATACTTTCTTAAACAAAGCATTGAAATGCTTTCATTATGTGACCCACTTACCTCATTCTCTCATTTCTAAGTAGGTTTAGCAAAGCATTTCTTTGGCAAAGCAAGTAATATAATTTACGAAGACAATTTTGTCACCCCGGTTGTCCATTACTCCTGGTGATCCTCATCAAGGGTCCCCCACAACACCAATGCAAACAAATTAACGCATAGAGGAGCCATCTAGACTTAAGAATGCTTGAATGCATTTGCGCCCATTTACGAACCATGCTAAACATAAAATAAAAAATTAATTAATTAATAAAAATCTCCTTTGCATGTCCAACTACACAGACGTGTAGCAGGAGTCATTTTTAAATGTTGTTCTTCGTGAGATAATATATTCAAAGCTTTCAAGTAGCCATCATCAATAGACATACATAAAAATGTAATCTGTTACAAATAACAATTCATCTTGTTCTGCTAATATATCTTAAAATGACATGCTTGAACGTTATTATGTGCTGTAATAGATGTTTTTACCATACATTGAAATTAAACTTGGACATAAATATAAACATGCATTAAAAAGAAGTGTCGCGGAAAAATGCACGAATGGCTACATATTTTTTAAACCATGCTTAAATTGATTTAAACAACACTCAATGCATTTCAAATTTTAGATCCAGGCCTGTTTGTTGTAGCGCAATTTGCTCTCAATGGTTTCTGCAGTAACAGAGACCATTTTCTCAATTACAAACTAAAATGTGTCATTTTCAGCATATCATTTCCCCCCAAAATGTATTACAAGCGGTGCATTTTCCTAGTTCTGAATTTTGAACAATATTCATTTAGGTGAATATTAGCTTGCCTAGTTGTTTTGCCTATATACATTAGGTTGCATGGACATTTAAAGACATAAAATACTTTTTTTGTTTTTCATGTGTTGTATGTCTTCAATTCCAATCTTTTCCCTCCATATTCAAAATACGTGATTCATTTGGAGAATTTGCAATTAATGCAGTGTCCACATGTCGCATGTTCTCTCAAAGACATATTCCACACAGATGGGATAGTGGAAACAGATTTGTTAATAGTCTGAGATGCTTCTTCTAGTTTTTGTTTAAGACTCTTGCCCTCAAATGCAAATAAAGGTTTTTTCATAGAGTTATCGATTGTCTGAATTAGATACCAATGTTTTAAAATAATCTAATTGATGGCATTACTAGATTTGCAAAATGTGGTCACACAGGCCAGTCGTGATTCATTTTTTAGTTTGGATTGAGGGAGTAGCTGGGCATCTCTGTTAGAATGCCTTGCTCTTTTTGGTTCTGTGCGATTAATTTTAGAGGCTATCCTTTATTTAAAAGTCTATTTTGTGAAAGGTCCACTTGTTTATTAAAGTCACTCACCTTTGTACAATTTCTGCGAATGAGAAGAAACATACAAAAAATATATCAATCAGCAACGCCTTTGTGATTTGGACTTTAAAAATGAAGTGTGGTGTTCTTATCGGCCTCTTTTCTAAAGTGATCTACGTCAAGGGACCCTTCATTGTGTGAAATATTTAAATCAAGAAAGGATATAGTATTGTTGCTGGACCGGCAAGTAAACTTCAAATTGTGGTGCAGATCATTGATCCATTCAATAAAATGATGTCATTCATGTTCATTCTTATTCCACATCATAAGGATGTCATCAATATATCTCTTGTAGAGGGATATAGATTTCAAAAAGGATTATTTGGGGAGAGAACATATTTTGCTTCAAAACATACCATATATAATCAACCTAAATTAGGGCAAATGGGCAGCCTATTGCTGTTCCTTTCGTTTGAGCATAAAATACATTCTTAAACCTGAAGACACTATCAGTAAGGAATTCAGTGGGAACATGATGTGGAGCAGTGCGTGTGCCTAATGCTTGCCTCAGTATCAATAATGGTTGATCATGAGGAATATTTGTATATAATGACTAAATGACCAAAGAGACCAGAATCTGGTGTTCATTATCAAACACTGTTCCTTCTACTAAATTAATTACGCCACAAGTTCGACAGTGTAATTAGCCAAAGATTTAATAAATAAAGTCCACATATTGTGCAAAAGGTTGCAAAATGGAACCAAAGTCAGATACTATAGTCCATCCAGGTAGATTCAAACAGTTTTTATGGATTTTCTACAAGATGTAAAGTAATGGTGTCCTAATCAGGCAGGGGTTATCAAATTCAAGCTCAATCTGATAATTCTGTAATTTCCTGTCTAATTCTGTGGGCGGGGTTGCTCATGAGTTTCACATAGTGTTCAGGTGTCTCCAGAACGCTCAACACTTCTGCCTCATGTTTGTTACTGTCCAAAATAACGATATTTCCACCTTTATCGATGGGCTTAATGGCAATCGTTTGGATGTCATGTAATGACCCTATAGCATCAAATTCCAACTTAGAAAGATTAGGGTGTTGGGATCTAACATTAGAATTTAAAGTCCTCCCAAGTTGTAGCCTTACCACTTTCTCAAAGGTAATAGATTCAGAGGGCATATCAGTTGAATACAAAAGCAAGTCTTAATCCAGTGGCATCTTCAATGTCATGTGCCGCAGAGCCATCCACATGTTTCCAAAAGTATATTTTCAACCTGATTTTGCAAAGCAATTGTCTGATTTGGGTGATCAAATTAATATGACTCGCAGTCTGAATGGGAGAAAATGAAAGACCTTCACTCAAGATGCCAATTCCAGCCTTATTCAATTGTCTGGATGATAAATTAAAGTAGCTAGGTTATCTATTGACGTCGGTATGATCTCCATAGAGTTTGAAATACACAGTCTTGACCTTGAGCCTCTGTTTGTTGATGATTCTGTTGGAAAGTCATGCGTCCTCGTTGGCCCACTCTCCCTTAAAAAGGTTGATTGACCTCTAGAGATGTTGCTTTAAGAAGCTAAATCATCACCTTCATTGTCTGAATTACTCGAAGATGTATCTGAGAATGTGATCTGTTTTTGCGGGGTTGTCCAAATTCTTTCTGTTGACCAAATTGTCATATATTTATACAAATCAGCCAAATATGGATCGACACTTTCTTTCTTCAAATCAGCACTGTCCTTTTTTTACAAATGTATTAACTTTCTTGTTAATAGTCATCAATTTAAATTCTTCAAATTGTTTATTGACAGATTCAAACTTCTCCTTAGCTTCCCCTATTAGGGAATCTGTGAGAACTGCTTATTCTTGTTGTTGGAGTTCATCAAACAATCGTTTACCAAGTCATAATAGTTAAGGATAATAAGTCACAACTGCACTTGATGGCCACTTGACTGAAGGCAGTCTTGTATTCTAGATTGTCTAAAAATAAGCAGGGTATAATTTTGACTTGCAGGCATGTTGGTATCACATTGGACTTCAACATTTCTTTGAGAAAATGTCAATGTAATTCCACCCTAAACTGTTTTTTCTTTAGACGTCATAATGCCTCACTAGATATGGACATACCAGACCGTCCTGTTATGTTAAGATCTTCAAAGAATGAAGGTCCGCTAATTCGTTCAGCTATTTGTTCTTTGTAAAAAAAAGTGAGAGTATCAGATTCTGTCGTATTCAGTGGGTACTCTCAATTAGTATAGTATCTGGTCGTACTCAACTTAATGGAAAAATCAAAAGAATTCTAAAGTTCAAAACTCTGTGCAGCTATGGGCTGATAATGCATATAATTTTCAGAAAAGCAGATATTCCATTACCCCTGGGTGACTGGGAATGACATGTATGTACGCAGAAGGTGTCACACAAGGGAAGAAATAATTAATGATGTCATTCTTATTTCACCATGATCAAATCATAACAAACCAGCTGCAAAACAAAAGTCCTTATATTCTTTAATTAATAGACATAGCAAAGTCTAATTCTGTTCACATATATGCAGTAAAAGTCATTCTATTTATGTAGGTGTGACAGAGTAACTTAAACATCCACAGTGGTCATTGTAAATTGCTCATTTCATATTTCACCTAAAATCACAGCAAAACCATGTTGAAAAATTATGTGAATATGTGTGTCTAGTTGGCCATTAAATAGCACTCCAGTGTTGCATATTCCACATCAGGTGTTGATCTTACGAACAGTTTTGACATGTTATTGCTAATTAGTGTCACGTCTTCATTAGGAAATGGGATTTACAAAATTATATAATGACATTGGGACTCATTACGAGTTTGGAGGTAGCCATGGCTCCCCCCAAACTCTGGTCGGGTCCTGAAAAATGGGAATTACCGGGCCATTCCGACCTTTGCGGGCCCGGTAATTCGCATTTTTCGGGACCTGGACCATGGTACGTCCCCATTCCCATTTGAGCGCCTCATAGAGCTCAATGGGAATAGGGAGCATGGTAGCAGCGGTACCATTAATAACGGTACTGCTACTACCATCCTGGTCTGCTCGTGGGTGCCGCTCTGGACATCTGGTCTGACCAGGCATCCAGAGCGGCACCCGCGGGCAAACTCGTAATGTTTTGGCGAGGTAACAACGGCAACGGCAGCACTACCTGCGCCGTTGTTGCCTCACCGCAACACTCGTAATGAGGCCCATTATGTTGTTGGTGTTTCTCAGGTAAATTTGTTTAAAGAATCAAAATGACAATAATCTCACTTTATGTACTCACTTCAACAGGCTGCTAAATTGATGTTCACCTGTACAAGGCATAGATGACACAGCCCATTTTGTCATTGTGCCCTTAATAAAACAGTGAGCACCACCAGTGGTAAAATACACCTGAAAGATACTCACAGCTGCTGGTGAGAATGCTCACTCCTATTCGAGTAAGATCGCAATGTCATGTCAAACAAATAGAAAGAACCACATTTAACCATTGCAAAGTACTTGTCATAAAATGGGAAACCAATAATTCATAGGTTTTCCTACTGGTTGGTCGAACAAATTGAATTGGACAAGAGTATAAACAGAGCTTTCCCGAGTTTGGCTTGCTGCGTAACGTTCTGTGGATTTCTCATGAGCATGTGACATGGTATACTGAACATAAGTAAAGAACTGTTTTACATCTTGGGCTGAACTAACGTGTTAGCAGACACCATCTTAAAATGTTGTGTATGGTTCCTTGGAAGCTTACATATTCCCTTCTGATATGTATCAGAAGAGGATTCACTGAAATGTAACTGCGTCTGATGGACAAACAAATGAACACATAGAGGCAATATATTAATATTTTTTTTATTTTATTTATTAGTGTTTGGTTTATTACAAACCTTTCACATAAGTTTCATAAAACATTCACATTTCTTCAATTCATTTCCACATAAATACCAATTCCATCTAATATACATCTAATCACCCAAACAATCGCCTCTAGGTTAAAACATTGACTTTCTTTAAAAATAAAAAGACAATCATTCTGTTTATCATCCTCAAAATGAAAAGTGGAAAATTAAAGGACAGGTGCACATTATTACAGACAACAATAATCATGGAAGTATTTCCTTCCAGAATTTCATCATCGTAAAAATCATGTTTTTCTGTTCCCACCACTCGTCAACTTCCAACGTAGAGACATTGCATAACAGACCTTCCATATATTTGTTTCTTTTATCAAATCCTTACAGAATCTACAAGTGGGCTCCCAAATGTCCAGCTGTCTTTGATGACTTAAGACTTCCCTCGTAGGAAATAGGTTTAATCGTAAGCGCGTGAACATCTCTCTATACTTGGGTGTTATGCTTGAGCTAAAACATGGCGCTGGTGCGCAGTGTATTCTGGGAGCACTCAGAGCCATAATGGATATTTACTTCATGCCGCAGTGAAAAGCTGTACTCATTTTGCTGAGAGCTAGATTTACTATGCTGAAGAAAACATGCTTTCCAAACCTGGTATGCAGTCAAGGACATTCTGCTGGGAAAGCTGGCTTTGTTATGTCTTGTTATGGGACTGTTTTCCGTGGCGGTTTTTTTTAGAGGAGGGAAGCACTTTGCTCCTTGAGGTTACTGTCGGTTGACCCAGCTGGCAACCAACGGCTGCCCATCAATGCGCAAGTGCGTTGCCAGAAGATTTGAGAAATTACCACCCCTTTTTGAGGAGTGCATATATGCGGAACCCCTTAACGGTCAGACGGGACCTCAGTCGGAGGGGGGGCGCTTCCGTCCAGCATACCTCTGGGCTGTTGTGCTCTCGGCATGGCTGTTATCTGCCGCTTCTGGCGAGATGAGGGATTCAGTTTTTGGTGATGTATTTTCTTTAGAATTCTCTGTTTCTTCTGTGATTTATTTCTATGTTATCACTTGTTGCTTCCAAGCTTTGAATAAAGAGCTGCATAAGTGCTCATTATTTTCTAAGAGTGTGTGTGGTTGCAAGTCATTGCGTCTACCTGCGTTTAAAGTATTGGCTCCGTAATTGCACTGGTGATTAATGACTGTCCTTGCACTCTGGGCGAGCAATACATTTTGGCGTCACAAACAGGATATTTGTGATGAATTGTTCCAAATATTAAAGAATCTGTTTGAACGCAGATAGGCTTTGCTTACATTGCAAGCGAAAGTAATTTGGCAGTGAGTGTTGAGCTGTGTTAAGCTGTTTTTTTTTTTTTCTTTGCTGGTGTGTGCGTGCCTGCGTGAGTGATTGCAGTGTGGAAAGAAAAAGAAAATATAGATATAAAGAGGTTTTGTACAGTTTTGCAATAATTAATAGTTTTTTCAGGAAAAAGAGCGTTCCCGCTGGCGGTGAATGTTCTGATGTTATCATTCCAGGCTGGACTAAGAGCCCATATGATAAATTGGCCCAGGTGTGGGCATGCGGCGCGGGGCTAAGTGAAACATGGGATCAGGGATTGGGAGATGCTGATCCGTCTGATGTAATGTTGTGCTTACAACAAGTTTCAGTGGAACGGGGCAGGGAATGCGCTGCGCTGGGTGGGCGGGGTTGGGTCCTCCTGCATGCCTGTAGGAAAATACATCAAAGGAATTTGGATATGAAAAATGAGATTTTGCGATTGGAAAGAGAGCTGGCTCCAGAAAGGCAGACTGCGTTGATGCAGCAGATTCAAATGAAACCTTCTAAAGATAAGGCTGACACATACCATGCTGTGGCCGAGAGGGCAGCAGTCAGAGTAGCCCGGTTTAAGTATAGGAAAAGACGGGGAGGGGTCAACCAAAGAAAGGTGGCAGCTGTAATCGCTACCGCCCGTGTGGACTGGGATCCGGATAATTGGGATGGTGACATTTTTAACTCAACCAGTCCAGAGAGTAGTTCAGCAAATGAGTCAGACCACAAAATGGAAATTAAGCAGAAGACAGTGGTTGCTAAGCCAGTTAGAAGACGGCGAGCCGGGCCCTACCCGCAGAATCCTGCAGGCGGGGTTGTGGATTTAACCACGCTGGAGGATTACACCCAGCAGGAGGTTGGGGAACTTATTACCCGTTTGAGGCAAAAATCAGGGGAACCTTTATTGACATGGATGGTGAGGTTGCTGGATGGGGGCGCTGCGGGGTTGTTCCACGGACTCACCGCGTTTTCTACCCTTGTCAACTGACACCAATGTACAGGAGGTCTTAAGGGCAGGGCCGCCCCCTGATGAGAATGGTCATGATTCACAGGTGTCTTTGTTGCACCTAGCAGCCAAGCATGTAACCGTAAATACCCCATTACCACAGACTGGCCTAGCGAGGAAACAAAGTGGTATACTTTGAAAGAGGCAATTCAAAAGGTCAGAGAGCATGCTATGAAAGAGGCAATTCACGTAGATGCTCCAGGACACATGGGGGCCGTGCCACTCTCAGTTTCAACTAGAAACATGGTGATCAGAACTGCACCACCCACATACAAAAGTGTGATTATGACTTTGCTCGTAGGTATGACGGGCAAACCCACTGATGAGGCAGTGGATGCCATTCGGCAACTGGCAGATTTAGGGGATTGGGACGAGAGTGATGACAAGCCACGGGAGGGAGAGGGGCGCAGTGAAGAACTGAAGGCAGGAGGCAAGATAGTAGAGACTCCCGAGTGTCCAGAAAGGACATGTTTTTGACTTTGTTAAAAGATGGTGTGCCACGAGAAGAAATTGATGGCATTGAAACTAGGGTAATGTATGAATTATACAAAAAGAGAGGGCTTTCAGCCAAAGAGCGCTATAAACAGCTTAAGAAACAGGTAGTAACCAAGCCACAGGGAGACACCTCACCTTCCGCTCCTCCTGAGGAAGAACAAGAAGAAGGGTCTATGGGGACACCTTCCCCGTACCAGCCAACATACGCTGATTTGAGGAAGGTGGTGAGTGCAATGCTAGAGGCAGAGGCAGAGTCAAGTCACACTAATCCGAAATTTGACTAGGGCTATGGCCAAGCTCCGGCAGCGTCTGCTCGCATAAAAGTTGATAGGCGGTCCCATGATAATGTTAAGATTTTTTCGGGGCCAGGAAATACGCAGGGGTGCGAGCATTGATAGACCCCGGGGCGGAGGCCTCTCTGATTCATGGCAATCCAGCGCGATTCAAAGGCAGACAATTTACTATTACAGGTCTCGGGGGAAAGGAGACCCCCGCAGTACAAACGGAAGTGGAGATGAAAATAAGCAATTTGAATAGGCAGAAATACCAAGGGTTGATTGTCCCGATACCTGAGTATATAATTGGCTTTGACATTCTGGAAGGGTTGACTTTGGGACTTGGAGGTAAAACGTACCAGTTTGTGGTGAGTGCTTTGATCTGCACACCCATTACCGTAGGCAAATTGAAGATGCCCCAAGTGCAAGTCCCTGTGGCAACCAAGCGGGTAGCAATGAAGCAATACCGCATTCCTGGGGGGCACAAGGACATTTCAGACACCATCAAAGGGTATGTGGAGGCGGGTGTGTTATGCCCTATCACCACCGCATGGAACAATCCTCTCTAGCCTATTAAAAAGGAGGATGGGTCTTGGAGGATGACAGTGGATTACCGTGAGTTGAATAAACAAACTCCTCCCTTAGTGCCCGCCGTCGCAGATGTCATTACCTTGATTGAGAATGTCCAAAAGTTTGAGGGGACTTGGTATGCAGTGGTAGATTTAGCCAATGCATTTTTCTCTGTGCCAGTTGCTGAAGAGTGCCAAGAGCAGTTTGCATTTTCGTGGAGCGGGCGTCAGTACACCTTTACAAGGTTACCTATGGGGTACATACATAGCCCGACTATCTGTCACCGGCTGGTGGCAGAGCACTTAGACAAGATACCGTGTAAACCTGACATACAAATCTCTCACTACATTGATGATATTTTGATTCAGGCAAGGATGAGCACAGTGTGCAAAACCAGTTAGAAGTCATTGTGGAAGGATTGAAGAAGGAAGGGTGGGAGATTAACCCGAATAAAATTCAAGGCCCAGCTGAAACAGTGATATTCCTAGGGATTCAGTGGCATAATGGGCATCGAGAAATGGTGCTGAAGGCCCAACAGAAAATACTTGAGTTCACCACTCCAATGAACAAAAAGCAAGCTCAGCAGTTTATAGGGCTGTTTGGGTTCTGGAGACAGCACATTCCCCATTTAGGGCAGATATTGGCCCCCCTCTACAAAGTGACACGAAAGAAATATGAGTTTCAGTGGGGGGAAGAGCAGCAGAAAGAATTTGATTTGGCGAAAAACATTGTGCAGCAGGTGCTTGGTTTATGGCCATTGAAGGAAGGCAAAGTGGAATTGAATGTGTCTGTACAAGACAATTATGCTAACTGGAGTGTGTGGCAGAAACAGGACAGGAAACGTGTTCCATTGGGGCTCTGGAGTCGTAAGTTACCCGACGCTGGTAACTCATACACTCCATTTGAGAAGAAGTTGCTGGCATGTTATTGGGCCCTTGTTGATACCGAGCAAATGACGGTGGGCCATGATGTATTGATGAGGCCAGAAATACTGATTATGCAATGGGTACTGAGCTCTCCTAAAACACATAAAATAAGACATGCTCAAGAAGCCAGCATTATGAAATGGAAATGGTACATTCAAGACAGAGCCAAATCAGGGAAGGGTGGAGTTGCAAAATTACATGAGCAAGTAGCCAACATACCGCCCTCAGATTACATACCACCGGAAGTGCCTGAAAAACGCGAGTCTCCCGTGAAATGGGGAGTACCTTATGGCGATTTGACCGTGGAGCAGACAGAGCATGCCTGGTTCACGGATGGCTCAGCCCGATATGTGGGAGTTGAGCGATACTGGAAAGCAGTGTCGTACAATCCCAAGACAAAAAAGATTTTGACAACGTCAGGGAAAGGGAAGAGCAGTCAGTTTGCAGAGCTTTACGCAGTTTACCAGGCATTGAAACAAGAGACCCCTGGTCGATGTCATGTGTACACGGATTCATGGTCAGTGGCAAATGGGTTGGCGGTGTGGTTGCCAACCTGGCAAAAGAATGGGTGGAAGATTCATTCAAAAGAGTTGTGGGGAAAAGAACTGTGGCAAGATATTGAAGAAATGTTATCACAAAGTGAAGTCACTGTATATCATGTGGACGCGCATTGTGCTACAGACTCATTAGAACGTTGGTTTAATTCTGTTGCAGATGAACACACCAAGATTTCATCTGTGGATGTGGAGGCTCAGGAAGACAATTTGGAGGGTTTGGCCAAGTGGGCTCACCAGAAATGTGGGCACCTTGGAGAAAAGGCTACTATCAGGTGGGCACAAACTCGAGGAATCAGTATTCCTTTAGAGGTAGTGAAAACGATGATTTTGCAATGTCCATTGTGCCAACACCAACAGCATAGGCCTATCCCTCAGATTGTTCGGGGTACATTACGAAGAGGAAAATTACCAGGTCAAATTTGGCAGATTGATTATATCGGTCCCCTGCCAATCAGTAAAGGTTGTCAGTATGCATGCACTATTGTGGATACATACTCAGGATACATGATGGTTTTGCCGTGCAAGCGTGCCACACAACTGAACACCATTAGGTTGTTAGATCAGATCATATTGCATTACGGAGTGCCTTTGCAGATTCAAAGTGACAATGGGTCACACTTCAAAGGCAAATTGATACAGAGATTTTGTCAGGAAAAGAGCATTGAGTGGCTCTACCATGTGCTTATTACCCTGCCGCTTCAGGGCTGATTGAACGAATTAATGGGTTGTTGAAAGAACAGCTGTGCAAATCTGGAGATGGCAATTTGGCAGGCTGGCGTGATCGTGTGTTTGATGTGGTGCAAGTGCTAAACAATAGGCCTGTGAATGAGCATGAAACTCCTTTGATGCGGCTAATGGCTCCTGCTTTACAGATTCAACCCAATTCATTCAGAGAAACCCTATAGTACTGGGAAATTACCCTGGGTTCTTTAGCTCCCTATCGGGCGACTCCAGAGTCAGCAGGGGTAGACTGGCATTCCAATGAGGAAATCAGATTAGACCCAAGAGGGATTGTTGTTATTGAAACAGGGATTGGAGTACAAATTCCCCCAGAGCATATGGGATGGATTGCCCCTAGATCTGGCCTAGCATTGAAGGGAGTTCAAGTGTTGGGAGGGGTAATTGATGCCGATTATCAAGGCGAGATCAAAGTCATCCTGATGAATAGTGGGGACCAATTGTTACCGATCCACAAGGGCGATCGGGTGGCCCAACTGATTATTATCCCTGGTAAGTTGTCCATGATTAAGACGGGGGAGCCCCCTATAGTGTTAACTACCCGTGGGGATCGTGGTTTTGGCTCTTCAGACAGTATGGTACTGGTTGCGAAGGTGTGGGTGGAAAGGCCAAGTGGCCCACCAGTGCCCGCAGATGTCATTGCATCAGGCAAAGACCAAGTAGTTTTAGTAATGGAGCCCGGTAGAAAGAAATGGCAATATGTGCCCGCAGACAAATGTTACCTGAGAGAGTGATGTACAACACTGATATCTCTTTTCTGGGTTTGCCTTGTATATCCTGTGTCTGGCTGGTGTAATTGTGGGACTAAATGGACTCTGTGCGGGAGAGTTAAACGGCATGCTGCTACCAATGAAAAATGTCACATCTGTGCCAGCGATCAAGGAGAAGCTGATAATGATGAGTAATGATGTCCAAAAGCAGCCTTATGCCGATGCCGAAAAGCCATCCAGACCGAAGACATGGATTCGTGAAATGCGGCAAACACGTCAGACGCAAGTGAAAACAACATTGATGCCAGTCATGCGAGAGGCATCTTCAGGACGGCGAAAACATTCTCCCATAATCACCCAAACGGAGAATATGTGGATATACCTGGCACAACAGGTGCTCAACATTATGCACTTTTGCCTTACTGACGTGCCCAATGCTGAAGCCTTACTGACTACGTGCTTAGTAGCAGTGCCGATGCCAGTTCCGGTTCTAAAGCATATTTTCGGCGTCACGCACAATGATTCTTTGGTTCAAGATTCCGATATCAGGCAATCCTTTTCCGTCTATGAGTACTGCAGGTCTTTCCAGGAAACAGATCGCAAATTCAGAAATTTGACACGTATTATAACCTATAATATAACTCAAGGTGATGTGTGTTACCTTATGACATGCAATGCAAAAGAAATTGGCAAATGCCAACAGCTTAATTTAACCAAACAGCAAAATCAAACTGTGTTCGAGCAACAATTATGTTTGCGAGTTCCACGCACATGTACCAGTGTGAATAACACTATGTCTTGTAATCATACAATAATAGCTGCCAGTCATTTGAATCATGTGAAACTTCCAACAGGATGGCTCTTTTCATGTGGCAACATCACATACACTTATATTCCAGCTAACATTTCCGGAGGTCCATGTGCCTTAACTCGATTAGGACTAATGATGTTCCCTTTACACCCAGCGATATCTCGAGGCAAAAGGTCAACTTTTGAGTCTGTGGGTCTATCCCCCGATTGTGATTCACATGTGCATTTGCTATCAGAAGCTGAGCTCCTAGCATTAACCCTTTCATTAGTGGGAGTTTGGGATTTAGCTGCTGGGGGTTACAAATCTTTGATCAAATTAGCATGTTTAGTAGTAAAAGGACTCAATCATACTTCTCAGGCATTAGAAGAGTTACTCCTTGATAGCAAAGTTATTAGAAAAGCAACTTTGCAAAACAGGGCTGCTGTTGATTATCTATTGCTAAAGCATAATTTAGGTTGTAACGCAGTTGAAGGTATGTGTTGTTTCAATCTAAGTGACCATTCACGGTCCATTGAAAGTCATATTCGAGGTTAGAGGGATCTCATTTCTCATGTGTCCCAAGATCATACTGGGAATTGGTGGGATTGGTTATTTTCATGGATTCCTGATATTGGGGGTACACTGCGTTACGCTTTTGCTTGTATTTGCTTTATATTAGCTATCATAATAGCTTCTTGTTGTTGTATTCAATGCATTCCCAACTTAGTTTTAATATTTTGTCGGTTTCAGAGACCGGCTCCTCTGCCACTGGGCTATGGAAGATAAATATCCAAGGGTGGAATTGCTATGCTTGAGCTAAAACATGGCGCTGGTGCGCAGTGTATTCTGGGAGCACTCAGAGCCATAATGGATATTTACTTCATGCCGCAGTGAAAAGCTGTACTCATTTTGCTGAGAGCTAGATTTACTATGCTGAAGAAAACATGCTTTCCAAACCTGGTATGCAGTCAAGGACATTCTGCTGGGAAAGCTGGCTTTGTTATGTCTTGTTATGAGTTATGGGACTGTTTTCCGTGGCGCTTGTTTTTAGAGGAGGGAAGCACTTTGCTCCTTGAGGTTACTGTCGGTTGACCCAGCTGGCAACCAACGGCTGCCCATCAATGCGCAAGTGCGTTGCAAGAAGGTTTGAGAAATTACCACCCCTTTTTGAGGAGTGCATATATGCGGAACCCCTTAACGGTCAGACGGGACCTCAGTCGGAGGGGGGACGCTTCCGCCCAGCATACCTGTGGGCTGTTGTGCTCTCGGCCTGGCTGTTATCGGGGTCTTCCAGCCGCTTCTGGCGAGATGAGGGATTCAGTTACGCCCACAGTGATGTATTTTCTTTTGAATAAATAAATAGCCGTATAAGTGCTCATTATTTTCTAAGAGTGTGTGTGGTTGTAAGTCATTGCGTCTATCTGTGTTTAAAGTATTGGCTCTGTAATTGCACTGGTGATTAATGACTGTCCGTGCACTCTGGGTGAGCAATACACTTGGGTCATGGGAATTTCACCAGATAGCATGGCAATAGATTTATCAATCGCCTCTCAAGGGGAAAGATTGATAGTCTATACAGATTTCTCTTTTCTTGCATCACAATCCAGTCATTTATCAATATTTTCTTTTTCACTTTTCCTGGATTGTTTTTTATAACGTCTATCGACAGATCAAGAGATTCTAACCAATTATTACATTTGGCTTTCCAAACTTCTAGCAAGACACTCTGTCTCCCCATCTGTTTCTGCAGTATTCCGACGGGTGGTAAATTTCATCCTTTACAGATGCATGAAATAGTTCCAATGACTTCCAGAGAACTTTGGACTGGAGTGATTGAAATGCCAATTTATACCTTAACATGGTCACTGGAAAACTAGGAGGGAGGCGTAATACTATACGCCAAAAGGTTGCTTCTAGAAAATCCCAGAGCTCCCAAGATACGTTAAGGGCTGTTTCTGCTCCATAGAATAGAATAGGAGGCAGTTTCTGTTTGTAAAAGGTAACCACAGGGTATACTGAAAATGTGCCATGTCTCTGGTGCAATATTAGCCCTTGCCGGGACCAACCATTCACCCTTGATCTCAGTACCATCTCCCATTCATGTTCTCTAAAACTGGATTTAATCAAGACTCCCAAGTATTTTATAGAGTATATTTGCTCCAATTTTGTTGTCCCCAAGTAAGGTTTAGATGTGCCTTTGTGTTTCCCCTGTTGTGCACAACATTTCATTATTTTTGTTTTTTTGACATACATTTTAGGTTGCTTTCTTCAATATGTGCTTCTAGATTTTTTTTTATCTCTGCTGAAGACCCATATGGGTCTTGCCAAGTAATACTAGGTCGTCAGCATACATGACCCATGGGACCGATAGGGCGTTCAAAATCGGCAGACATGCAATAACTTCCCTCTGGCTATTTCCTAGGATCGACAAATAAAGATTAAATAGTATCAGAGCCAGAGGGCAGCCCTGTTTGAGTCCACAAAAGGTTTTAATCTTTTTTTTGGAAAGTGCTTCATCACCAGATAATCTAACTTGCATTGTCGTTGTTGAGTACAGTGTTGTGATATCGTCAGTTAAGTCCAATGGGCTCTTCCACTTTAGTAATTTTTGCCATATTGTCTCTCTGTTGATGCTATCAAAAGCTTGCTCTACATCTATAAAGACCAAGTATATTTTAGTTCTGGCTTGTAGAGCTTCCAGCTTTATCGGATTCAGCAGGAACAAGTTAATATTAGTTCCTACCCACCTTCTCTGCCTATTGTCCATCCTATTATTCTCGGTTGCCCATATTGTTAAGCACCGCAGTAATATTGAGGCAAAAAGCTTCCCCAGGGGATCAAGAAGAGCTGTAGGATGGTAATGTATAGGGTCATGCATACCACCTTTTAAAAGCATTGGTACCATCATGGTTTTTCTCCAGGTTTAGGGAACATCTTTAGCTTTCAAGATGTTTGTAAACAGAAGCAGAGAAAAGTCGGCCCATGCTTCCGGATTTTATCTGAGGCTATCATTACTCAGACCATCCGGTCCAGGGCTCGCAATGTTTTTAACCTTTTTATCAATATCAAGATTTCCTTTCTATCAAAGTAAATCTGCTATTTCTCTGGAGGCTTGACATAAATCTTTCCCCCCTCTTTGCAAAGAGTGTAGACATGTGGGATACCAATGCCTTTTCTGGTACAGCATTGTCAATAGATGGGTCTGCCTAGTTTGCCCATTAAGTAGGGCCCACAATTTGCATGTACTTTGTCCACACATAGCTTTCAGCATGGTTCTGGCATCTAATTGAAGCCGCTGTGATCGTAAATTTAGTAACCAGTTTCTATATTGCTGTTTCCTTTTTTTTTCTTAATGGGATCCTTTCTTCTAATGGAAGGTGGTTCAGCTTTCTCATGTCTGCTCAATATGTCTTTCTCATGGCCACTACCTCTGTATTATATGTATGGTCATTCTTGGAGTCCATTTTAGGGCTCCTTCGATCTTTTATCTCAAAGGGGTAATACGACCCAATCGTATTCCAGCATTAAGTTATCTCTCTCACCCAATGGTACAAATTTGGATGTTATTAATATGTATTAATAATTGATAGCTTATATGAATATAAATAATGTTATCAAATTTCATTGCACAAATTCATGCTTCGTATGTATGCATTTGGCTTGATCATGCATATTTAAAAATCCATATTTCAATGATGGGAAGCATTGGTACCAGAAGATATAGGAGAAAATATGATTATGAGCCCAAATTGCCCAGCTCCACCCCTGCCACATGTGCACAAATATGATCAACCCGTGGAATTAAGGAGTGTATTTTCTGGGAGTGTCAACCTGTTAATCAAGCCAATGGGAAGTTTTCACCAATCAGAAATTGTGATGTAAATATGATCTAGTATGGGAAAATGAAGGAGTATTTAGGTTGAACTCCATATGAGGTTGGGAGAGCGCTCTGGGACTTTGAAGGCTGCAGAAAGGGGAACCTCTGTCCAACTGGATGAGCGCTGAGGTGAGATGACATCTTGAGGGATGATAGAGATCATGGGCCTTGTCCAAGAGGTAGCCTGAAGCAGATTGTACCTTAGGTAGACCTGATTTTCAGATGTGAATAAAGCAGAGATCAGACGGGCCTGACTGACTGGCAAGATTACATGCAGGCTGTGAAGTCTATGCTGGTTCTGTGCTTTAAAATAATTATCCGAAAGGGAGTATACAGATCTCGAAAGTAATCTCTAAAGTAATTTCTGCTATGTCCCCGAAGTTGGTGGAACTGGAGGGGAAGCAACTAAAGGGAACTGATTCCAAATAGAATGTGTCAGCATTCTAGTGGGAAATTACCTTGCTTTCCCACTGTATTAAAACCCAAATGGGATCTGATGGAATGTCTAAAAAATGATAACCAATTAAATGCAAGTAGAATGGTGCACAATGTTAGTGCCAGATGTATCCTGCTTTCTGAGCATATTCAAAGCCAAAGGAATATTAATTTGAACTGGAACCCAATACAATTTCTGTGCAGTGCACACAGTCCATCATTGCAACTAAAGCCAAGTAAATTGAACCCCAAATGTTTTCAGAGGTATGGTGAATAACTGGGCTGTGGACGGTGGCCAACAGTCCACAGCCTAACATAGGACTTAAAAAGTAAGACATATGAAGGCCAAGTAATTCAAAAAGAGATATTGCGATAAAAGGGAGCATAGCAGAACCACTTCCATTCCCATAGAGCATGGTGCAATTTCAAATGAATAGTTATATTTGTCCAGTGCCATTGTGTAGAAGTGAGAGGACCCTGAATTAGATAGACCCAAATCCTCCAAGAGAATTGTGGGAATAGTTGCTGTCCTTTCAGAAAATCATAATTTTGAGTTGATTCATAGTGTAGATAAATTAATATTCTGAGCGTTCTAAATTGATAGCACAACTTCTCTAAACACAAGCCTATACATTTGGTTACAGCCCACCATATCTTGTATTTAATTTACATGAATAAGCTAGGAACCACCAACACCAGATCTACATATGGGTGAATTCACACCAAATGTTATTCATATTAATGTTTATATTTATATAACCAGTGTCTGATACCAATACTTCTAATTGACATTGGGGAAAACAATGTTCTATAAACCATTTGTCATTTAATAGTAAGTTAATTGTTTGTGATTGTAAGGAAAGTTACACACTGTGCAACAAGCCACAATGTTATTATAGAACTACATTGTGCTTTTGTATTGCATTATTTAATATAAGAGGTGGTTTAGAAATATATGTATGAATATTTGATTCATATTGAATGATTGTGTGTATTCTAAAATTAGTGAAAATGTTACAGGCAGGTTGATTTTCATATGTAGACAGGCTGTCTATATTTTTCAAATATACTGCAGTGACTTCCCCAGCATTGAGTTATGCGACCACCTTGGACTTCTTTTCTTTATCGAAATAAAGTTGAGTAATAATCAAAATATGACATGTTGATTGGCTCTGATTTTTGGAGTGGGATTGTACAATAGGTTGCTGTTAATTCAAAAAATGTCCCTTTGCAAAATGAATGTATAAATCCACAATAATGCTCGAAAGGAGAAAGAATCCAGGAGTTTGTCTAATTTTACTCCCTACCAGTTCGATATCTAATCTTTGTTAAAGGTAAACGCTCTTCTCTTTCCGCTTCTGATTCTGGTACTGGAACTGCTGGTGCAATTATGACATTGGCATCAACATTAGTATTTGTATTAACATCCATCCTTTCACTCGCCCTCATCTCCATAAAAGGAACAGAATTTAATAAAGTCTCCATCTTCAGACATCTTATTCCCCTCTGTTGACGTCTTCCTGAACTTTTCTGAAGAGTGTCTTCACTTGGAAAGAGACTTGTTAGAATTCACAGGAAAACCCAATCTAATGGAGTCAGCCACTATGACTTTCCTTCTGCTAAAATGACTAATGAGTATCTTATGATCCAAGGTGTTGTATGCCACTCAGACGTTTGATATGAACAATGCTCCAGCTCGATGAAGGTCAACTGAAAACCTAATGTAACCCCTGGCCCAATTTGGGCCTGTCTAGGTAGCCATGCATGCTGTCCCCTAGGGGAAATAAATAAATAAAGACACAGACACCAGGGTGTGGTAATAGTTTATATATTTAGTGTTGTGTTTTTGTGTGTTTACATTTACTTACCTTATTGTATGATATACCATCCAGCCCACTATGGGACTGGATAGAATGAAGAAAAAACAATGGACACAGCTCTCCTGCCCTTGAGTGGGCTGGGCAGGGGAGAGCACGTTCTGGAAAACAACAATTGGAGAAAGAAGGTTGGAGAGAAGGAAAGGAGCAGGAGTCTGAGACAGTCATCTCGCTGTGGGGCTGCGGTCTCAAGCACTCCCCCAGGGTTAAAGAATCTTCATCCATTGGGCTGCATGCGCAGGGTGCAGCCCAGCATCTACCGTGGCCCCGGACTGAGTGCCAAGAGTAGCCTGGGCACTCACAGGGCCTGTGGAGCAGTCGGACCCACCCTGGGGTCAGACAGGCAGGCCCGACATTTGAGACCTCAGATTGCATATGCAGGGCAGCCC
The DNA here is from genome assembly GCF_040938575.1 of Ambystoma mexicanum. NCBI lineage: Eukaryota > Metazoa > Chordata > Amphibia > Caudata > Ambystomatidae > Ambystoma > Ambystoma mexicanum. Next base: position 1,100,454,958 of record NC_090930.1, on the reverse strand, counting down.
ACAAAGAAGAGCAGGGCTGCTCAGCCTGAAAAGCATGCATGAAGCAGCCCAGACCAGGCGGCACAGCCTTCCCCCATAGCAGCCCGTCACAGGCCCAGGTGGGGCATGTCAGGAAGACAAGCCCTCCTGGGGCACATAAGCTAGAGGCAGCCCAGGGTGCGAAGAGGACTGGGCCTTCCACTGGGAGAAGAAGTGAAGGAAAGGCCCGGTCCGCACCAACAATCACTGTCATGGCCCAGGTAAAGAAAAGAGCTCTGACGGAGAGGAGAGGTGATACACCTAGCTCATTCCAATTCTCACTGGGGCATGGCGGTAATTGTGGCTGCAGCCACATTGCAACAGGGATACAGCCAGAGAGAGAAACCACTGTGGGCCCTGTAGTGGACTCAGTGCCTCACATGATGGAGGGGCCTTCTAAAGTAAAATATATTCGCTGCAGGGTGTGACAGTGATGTGGGCTGCCCCACGTGGTAGATGGGGCCGCTAAAGAGCAGAACTGGTATTGTGTCAGATCAAAGGTGTCAGGGGGCAGACCCCGCCTAACCCATCAGTAACAGCAGTCGACAGGTATTAGTAGGGCGTGGCTGACTTCAGCAGCCATGCCCATGTAAAATAATGTGAATATTTGTTTATTGTTTTATATATATAAATATATATATATATATATATATATATATATATATATATATATATATATATATATATATATGATGAAAAAGAGGAGAGGGGCGCACTCCAGTTCCCTGCACAGTTAACCTCCTCAGCCACTGGTGTTCTCCTCCTACCGGTTTCTGTGCTCTTCACATCATCAGGGAGGCAGTCTTAGCTTGCAGCTCGCAGCAAGTGCAGGTGTTAACAATCAATGATGATTCTGCTGCAAGGACTTCTGGTAGCTGTAGTGATCAGGTTTGCAAGGAACAAGCTCACACCCAATCCCACAGTGGGGACAGGGGGGGTGGGAGTAGCCACAGTGAGGCACTCCAAAGCAGAGCATGTGTCACCCCGGTGAAGCCCCTTTTAGATTTTGAAGATTCCACCCTTCAAAAATCCAGGAAATGTGATGAAAAAGAGGAGAGGGGCGCACTCCAGTTCCCTGCACAGTTAACCTCCTCAGCCACTGGTGTTCTCCTCCTAACGGTTTCTGTGCTATATATTCTGTGCTATATATATTTCCATTTTGGATAGCATACAGGACGCCAATCCTCCGAGCAGCACTCCTCACTGAGGGTTCCAAAACAATCTGTCGCGGACGATAAAACCAACACAAGACTGCGCGGGTTGTACAAAATAAACAACCTTTATTTCAATATCCGCAGTTCTTTAAAAAGAAAATTAAATTCTCCCAGTAACGTTGTTTGCCAGACGGCAGCCTGACGCATTTCGCCACAACCTAGTGGCTATTTTACAGGGCCAGCGGTAGCGGCCCTGTAGTTATAGTTAAGTTGCTCAACTCATAGACAGTTTATAGCTTTGCTCTCCCTAGACGAATCCTCACGAAACTTTAAAAAGAGTGTATGGCCCCCTCGTTATGATATTGTGACATTTGGTGCGGTTTCATCTAGGGGGGCCAAAGTCATAGGAGGGGTCCCAACATTTTTGAAATTCTCATAGACGCAATAGAAAAAAGGGTTTTCTCGCACCTACAGCCAAACTTGCGCGAGGAGTGGCGGCTTCGTCCGCATGCACGCTTTTGCAAATTTGTTTTAAATCCATTAGTATTCTTTTTAAAAATGACCAAAAAGTAGGAAAACCAAATTAGTGATATCTGGGTCAAGTCTGCGGACTCATTTCCTTATTCGCATTCCGCGGACCAATCAGCGGGATGTGTGACAGTCGTGAGCATCATACGCTCCCACAGATTTGTCAATCAAAAACATAAGATTCATCAAAACATTTTAAATAATGGACGCCATGTTGGATTTGCGAACTGTGCCTGTAGTCCGCAGAAATCGCAGTAAAAACATATTAAAAAAGAATACATTGCACTTGTCAAACAATGAAATTATCTCTGGGGAGCTGAGGAGTGATGGGGATGGGATATGGCCATAAAAAGCCAAAGATCGAGCGTTTTTCATCTCTGAGGTCCGCAAACATCTCAGATGCTCGTGGGCCTTCCGCTGATGTTCGCGAACATCTCAGCTGTTCGGGGACATCCATGCATATTTCTGCATTACAGGGTCGGTAAAAAAGGTTCACTGTGATTTAATTGCAGAAATAACAGAGATGTACAATTACAGAGTGCAAAAAATATTGTAAGAAACAATATTGAAATGCTTTTTACACTGCACATTGTAAAAATACCTAATTTCGGGGGGACCCCACGTACCCCACTTACCTCTCCTACTCCTGAACTGTCCTAGTCTCCCTCCCCTTCATCCCAATTTTAACCTAAATCTGTTTATTTTATTTTTTACACCTAAAACCCACCCATACCATTACATTTTCTTTTCTTTATTTCAATATTTTTCCTGCTGTTAGGTATTTTTTACCCGCTCTATTATTTCTTGTAATATATTTTCATCTTTGTAAATTAATTCTTTAATATTTCCTGCAATATTATCACTGGATACCGAAAAAAAAGCAGTTTTTGGATGGCCTATTACTTTGGCTGCGCTCAATGCAACTGCATGAAACTTTGCAATATCATTTTAGACCTGCCCCTGAATAGTTATGCAATGTGTGGTGCTGTTTTTCCAAGAGGGGAAAAAATTAGATGCAGTTCCTAAAATATATGAGCTGCTTATAAATTTGGCACCGTTTGACGAATCTGCATAAATGTTTGCAAAAAGATTTTAAACCCAGATTTAAATGTTTCTGCAAAGTTTGGTGGGATTTTGTCAAGATTGGGCAGAATTAGAGGCATTTTTAGATGGCTTATACTTTTTTTCCCATTTAACGAATCTGCACAAAGGATTTCAGAAAGATTATAGACCCAACTTTGAATGTTTGTGGAAAGTCTGAACTAATTTTGTCAAGTGGGGGCTAAGTTATTTGGCTATTTGTGTAGATCCATTTTGACACTTTTCAAAAAATTAAACATGGATGGACATGCAACAAATTCGTGCAAGGAGCTTGGCAAGGACCTGAAAGCATGTTTTTGCAAATCTGTCCATGTTTTATTTTTTGAAAAGCGTCATAATGTAGATATTAAAAATGGTAATATACCTTTGGTGACTGAGGTTTAGCCTGTGGCCATGGCTATGAGGGATTGGCAATTGGGTTAAAGTGGGCATGGCCACCAGGAACCTGTTATGTGGTAAAGATTTTTTCGAAATCGGTATAGGTTTGAATGGGAAACAAAAATCTGCTCTTGGCACCAGCCCGAAGTGCTGGACAGGATTGCAGCAAACATTCATGAGGAGCTTCAGCAAGGACCTCAAAGCATGGTTTTGGAAATATGTCCTGTGTTTTATTTTTTCTAAAGTATAAAATGTAAGTACAAAAAATTGTGATACAACATTGGTGTCTGGGCAATGGGCCTGGCCCCGAGCAAGGAAAAATGTGTACTCTAATTTGTTTATTGGGGCATGCGCTATGGCCGAAGCCCTAGGTTTAAATGGGAAGAAATATTCTGCTTGCGGCTACAGCCTGAAGTGCTGGACTGGATTACACCAAACCTGCGCGAGGAGCATCAACAAGGACCTGAAAGCATGCTTTTGCAAATCTGTTTTGTATTTTCTTTTTCCAAAGTGTCAAAATGTAAGTACAAAAAATAGTAATACAATTTTGGTGCATGGACAGTGGGTCTGGCCCTCGGCAAGGACGAATGGCTACTCTGATTTACTTATTGGGGCATGCAGCATGGCCGAAGCCCTAGGTTTACATTGGGAAAAAAAATTATGCTTGCGGCTGCAGCCCAAAGTGCTGGATGGGATTGAAGCAAACTTGCCCAAGGAGCATCAGCAAGGACCTGAAAGCATGCTTTTACAAATCTGTCCTGTGTTTTACTTTTTTGAAAGTGTCAAAAAGTAAGTATAAAAACTATTGATATAACTTTGCTGCCAGGGCAGTGGGCCTGGCCCTCGGCAAGGACAAATGTCTACTCTGGTTTGCCTATTGGGGAATGCAGTGTGGCCAAGGCTCATGCCTCATGGATTGTGGAGACTGGCCATGGCTGCAAGCCATGAGCACTGGCCATTGGTCACATTATGAGGGTATAGTGGACACTGAACTAGGATGCAGGGTAGGTGCAGTGGATAACGGGGGTTGTTTCGTGGGGCAGGGGGCATGGTCGAGCCTCATGCCCTAGGCAATTCAACCATGACTTGCATCCCCAGCATTCACTGCTGATAACGACACACATCAATATGTATTGCAAAGAATATCTTTGTTAAAGGAGGTTTACAGTTCTTTCATATAAGTTAAAGGAGGAATCATTAATAACTTATATACAGTGATGTAACATCATGAAACATTTTCATTCAGAAAGACCTATGAATTTCACAGAAAAAACGTTGTTAAAGGGACATTATGGTTCTGGTGCACTAATAAAAACCTATGAAATTCATTGAAAAAACTTTGTTAAAGGGACATTATGGTTACAAGTAAAACCAACAAACAAATAGAAATTCAACAGTTATGGTTAGCTAAGCAACCATAACATGTGCCACCACCATGCACTGCTAAGACTAACACCCAGGACATCAAAGATGACATCGCATATCTGGACCACTTGCTTTTGTTCACTGACATATCTAAGACAGGCGGTTGGTGTTGTTCACTGACAGAATATGAAAATGGAAAAGGTGCTGTATATATAGATGTTAACATTCTTGTATGTTCTTAAAGTACTTTCCTTAGGGTTTGGTTTCAGCTCATGGTGCACATATATCGGGCAATAAGCGGGCCTCAAACACACAATTCATTTGTATACATGATGATGAACTTTAATGTTATTGACATTTTCTGGTGAGGTTGTTTCTTTCTTCCTTACTTTAAAGTAAGGAAGAAAGAAACAACCTCACCAGAAAATGAAATTCTATAGTGAACTTGGATTTCCTTGTTTCCTTTTTTTGTTGAACACTAGAACTAAAACTAACTTAAAACCTGGAGAAGGGGATCTCGCCCAGGTTACCAAGAGAAACTGTGAATATAATAGAAACACTATTACTGACATGTTGTGAATGGACACCTTTTTTCTTTGTATATTTTATGCGTAAATGTGAGGGCCAGATGTCGCTTGTTAGAGGGTTCCCTTTAGTTTTGGATAGGCAGGTAAATCCTAGTCAGGGTAGGGAAAGTGAGGCATTTGTTGAAATGTACAATTTAATAAAATGGTATAATTTGAAAAATTATCTAAATGTTTTCTGCCTCACATTTCTAACCCCTCACAGTACATTTTAATCAAATATTTATTCATTAGGAAAATCTGTGTCATTCAAGGTCGGGTTAGCACGAAATTTGTTGCAGACTGTAGGTAGAAAATATATCTTTTTTAAAGCTGTATTCGTGTTTCGGGAACCACACGTTTACATGATAGTTTTGTGCACATTCCTTCACTACACATACATGTATTCCATATATTGAAAATCCACAATAGTTCCAAAATGTGAAAAGCATAACAGAAAAATATAACCAATCTAACTTTGGCAGCATGACCGTGGCTCACATTCTACAACGGTTTTCCCCATTAACTTCCTCTTCAGAGCGATCCATCCCCCCCTCCCTACATACAAACATCTTTTACCTTCTCTAACCAAAACTGCCAAAAGATAAGCTTATCATAGTATTGACAAAATCTTATTCAACAACACTAGCTTATAAAAATGGTGCTCTTTATCTTTCACCACTTCTTTAAAAGGTGACCACACTTTAAGAAACCTTTGATAACTGCCATTTGTTAGGGCACATACTCTCTCCATGGCAATAAGCCCCCAGATAATGTTTACCCACCATAAAGCAACAACTGGACCATCTGCAGATTTCCAACCCTGGGCCAGAACCAATCTCGTAGCTGTCATTAAATCTGTGTGCAAGACAGCTTGGGCACCACTGGCCATATATATGCCCTCTGCCACAGCACCTAAAACCACCACCACAGGATCCTTCAGCATCTGTACCCTGGTTATAGCTTTAATAACAATTGTGCCTTCAGACAGAACCATCACAAAAGTCCCCTACTCCATCGCAGTCCCTCCAGCATAGAGGCGAGGAATGGCTGGCTATTTTATTAATGTGTTGAGGGTGCAAGGTACCACCTAAAGCATATCTTGTTGGCCAATTCCTTAATCGAGGCATATTTTGATACCTTATGAGCCCTCCTTCGAATTTGACCCCACCCTTCTTCCCAATCCTCTCTCCCATCTATCCATTTAAGGCAACCAATCCCCAACTGGAGGGGGTGGTGTTGGTGGATGGCACTGATGGTGTGACAGGTGGCACACGGCCAGAATAAGCTTGCTGGGCCACCAATATTGACTCAGCAATGGAGGACATCATGCTGTTCCCCTCCCTGACATGCCGTGACAAGGTCACATTGGTAGTGGCGAAACGGCCGATTGCCCTCGACAGCTGACATATTGAGGTGGCAGTGCTTTTGCGCTGCTGCCTCGCCTCCTCCTACTGCCTTTCCACCAGCTGTGCGGGGCTGGCTTGTTGTTCCTCGATGTTCTGCAGGTGTGCACTCATTTCAGCCATCGAGGGTGTTGGCGACCTCTTGGGGCTGTGTAGTCCTGTGGGGCTGAACTCCAGGTGGGGAGGGGTGAAATGTCACCCATGTCTACCTGCACCTGTCCTGCATCATCTGACAGTACAACTGGTGCACTGTTTCCACTGGATGGCTCATCCTACTCAGTGCAAACAGGACGTGCACTGCTTTCGGTGGCCAACGTGGTGACGGGTGTTGCTTGTCTGGCAACAGGCTGCACATGGTTTTCCGCAAGGATTGGGGCATCTGTGCCTGATATTGATTGTGCTGGTGGCTGTGTCCCTGAGGTGCTGGCATTGGCATCCTGCACAGGACGGTTGCCTCGGCCACGTGTGGGAGGACGTGGCAGAGCCTCTTGAGCTGTGTCACTGTCAGTTGACGTGCCTGTGGGGGAATAGAGGGCATGCTGTTAGTTGTGTGGTGGGATGTGAATGTGCCCATCACATGCATCACACTACACGTTCTCAGCCGACTTGCATGTACACACATTTGACAGGCAATGCACTCAGGTGTGTGTGACTCAGCTTGTACTCAGTCACGCGCTGTGTGCATGTCCAGGGAGCATATCTTATGTGCGTGTTGCTTGTTGTCTGGGTTATTGGTGGATGAATTGGTCACTCCTGCCCTGGCCTGGGGGGGAGGGGTCATTGGTGGATGCATTGGGTCACTCCTGCCCTGGCTTGGGGGGGTGGGGAGGTCATTGGTGGAAGCATTGTGTCACTCCTGCCCTGGCTTGGGGGTGGGGGGTCATTGGTGGATGCATTGGGTCACTCCTGCCCTGGTTTGGGGGGGGGGGGGTCATTGGTGGATGCATTTGTCACTCCTGCCCTGGCTGGGGGGGGGGGGGGGGCAGTCACACTCATGACTTCAAACTCTGTGAATTTACCAGCATCACCAGTTGGGTTTACTCCAACCTCTGCATCGCCGATGCCCTATATCCCCTAGAGGTGCAGGACACTGCTGCAAATCTACTCCCATGTCTGCAGCTTTAGTGGCAATGCTTGGCCTCCACCTGTGCCTGTGATGTACTGGCGGTGGCCAGCAATCAGGTTCGGCACCCGCAGCCATAGATCGTCCCACCTTTTGTGACAATCCTTTACCGTGCGCACGGTCACCCCAACGGCAGTGCACTTCCGTGCAGCTTCTGCCCAGACCTACTTACGGCGCTGCTTGGTGCTGCGCCTCCGGTCGGCGCTGAAGAGCATGGCAGCATTTTCAACAATGTGCTCAACGAGCACCGTCAGGTCTGCCTCGCTGAACCGTGGCTTGCGCTGTCTGGTGGCCGGGATGCGTGATGCCATCGTGGTGGTGGGTTTTGGCAGTTCCAGGAGGTGATGTGCCCTGTGGTCTCAGAGGATGGCAGTGGATTGTGGTTTAAGTAATGGCCGCCGCTCTCCTTCCGGTTTTCGCGGTCATGGTGTTTCCGGAACCAGTATTTCCGTTTCCGTGACAGCGGATGCGGATACGGATATACCACTGCTGTGGTTCACAGTGCATCCATGTCCATGGGTGTTTCTGTGCCGGTGGTGACAACGTTTCTGCAATGGTCTTGTGCGTGCGACCGACAACCCGTAATCGCACCTTATTTCTGCATGCTTACGGACGTGTAATGGTGTCACCGTCGTCATGGAAACAACAGATTCCAAACTGGCAAACTCGTAATGATGCACAATGTATCTCAATGTCAGTTTTGTCTAACTTATCCTCTTCTTCCGAATATGCCCCCGACTCCCCTTCCTCCCTTTCCACCTCACCTTGAAGTCTCCGGCGTTGTGACAGCGTTGGGTTGTCTTTTGCTCGAGTCTTTACTCCTTTTTTTTGTAGATGAAGGCGACCAAGGTAGGACGCCACAGTGACACCCAAAGGGTGATCGGTGGCAACCCTCCGCAGCCGCCGAGTACTGGGGAAAAAGCCAAAGGCATAAAAAACCCCGGAATAGATGAGATTCCGCAGCTGAAGGAGGCTCGAGTATTATGACTCCAAAGGATACTGTAGTGAAGTAGGAATGGATCCAACACAGCGGGGGTGGAGGTGCTGACACGAAAGGCAGATAGCGATAGAAAGAGTGAAGTCGTAAGTACTTCAGCCAGAAATGGTAGGCAAGGCAATCCGAATAACAGGCAGTGGTCGATACACGGGAGGAGCAACCGGTAAATCCAAGCAGGAATGGGCGAGGCAGGGCAATCCGATAAGCAGGCAAAAGTTGGAACCGGGAAATCAGTGGAGAGAAAAGAAAAGAAGGAGAGAGGAAGGAGAACAAACTCCGCGAGAGAGGAAGGAACCAGGGTAGCCAGGAAAAAGTAAACTGAAAGAAACGAAGGGAAGCGCACTCACGGAAGACGGGAGGGTGGAAGGGAATATTAAGAGGACCAGAAAAACAGGCGGGGAGGAAACGATGGAAGAAAACAGTAATAACCAGAAAGGGAATACCAAACGGAGATAGCGCAGGCAAGAGACAGAACGAAAACTGTACGTTGCAACGCAACCCGACCCCGGAAGTGAAATGTATAAATACCGGTGTCGGGAGGCTGCAGGAAACAACTAGACCGACACCTCACGTTTTCATTGGACGTGAAGGTGCCAGTAAAGGCGGACGCAGTCTCCACCTATTCCACAGCCGCCAGATTCCCCGCGGTGTGACAGTATGCCCCCTCCCCAGGTCCACACCCCCAGGTTTAGAAGGGTTCTTGACATGGAACTGTCGTAGAAGGAAGGGGGTACGTAAGTGGGATCTGGGTTCCCATGTGTCCTCAGAGCTTGGATAGCCTTTCCAGTGGACCAGGTACTCCAATCGACCTTGATGATAACGAGAGTCGCAAATACGGGAGACCTCATAAAAATCTTTAGAGGGATCCGGAGGTACAGATACCTTCCCTTTCGTCCGAAGCCATTTGTCTTCAACAAATGTCTTTAGTTGGGAGGTGTGAAACACTGGGTGCACTCGGCGTAGTTGTGTGGGTAATAGGAGACGAAAGGCCACTGGATTAACCATGTGTGTTATCTTGTATGGTCCGATGAATTTAGGCGACAATTTTGAAGGACGCACCCACCGTGGTAAGAATTTAGTGGAGAGAAGCACTCTAGAACCGACTGTCCAATCTGGGACAGGTCTCCGGTGTTTGTTGGCTTGGAGCCTGTTTCTGTCTTGTGTTTCTTTGAGTCCCTGTCTAGCCCGGTCTTGGGCCTCTTTTACGGTTGCTAATGTTGTTTCAACAAAAGGGACTGAGGACTCTATGTCAGTCAATGGTAAAAAAATACGGGGATGGAAACCGTAAGTACAAAAAAAAGGGCTGGTACCGATGGCAGAATGGGAAGAATTATTGTACGAAAATTCAGCAGTAGGAAGCAACTGGACCCAATCGTCTTGTTGTTGATTAACGAAACATCGAAGATACTGCTCTAATGTACCATTGAGACGTTCCGTCTGACCATTTGATTGTGGGTGGAACCCAGAGGTCAGAGCTCTTTCTATGCCCAACCGCCGACAAAAGGCTGCCCAAAAATGCGAAGTGTATTGGGTGCCACGGTCAGAAATGATTTTGGTAGGCAGACCGTGTAGTCTAAATATGTCTTTGAGAAATACCCCTGCCATCTTGGAGGCTGAAGGCACTCCGGGTAAAGGTGTAAAATGTGCCATCTTGGTAAAAGAATCAACGACCACCATTATACAGGTGCATCCTTGAGATTCGGGCAATTCCACTATGAAATCGGTAGATAATGTGGTCCACGGGCCTGTGGGAACCGGGCATGATTCCAACAATCCCAATGGTCTTTGGGTAGAAGACTTGTTACGGAGACAGGTGATACAAGATTGTACGTATAGTCTTGCTTCTTCCCTCATCTTTGGCCAGAAGAAATAACGCGATAAGAGATCTTGAGTGTTTTTTACTCCACGATGACCTGCTATCTTGGTATCATGACACCAGAACAAGGCCGTCCTTCTCAAGGATGTGGTTGGCAAGTATAACCTTGCGTTGACTAAATACAGCCCATCCTTCAGAACGTACTCCGGCTTCTCTCCCTGCATTTCATCTTCAAATCTCTCTCTTGAATCATCCTTGACTTGTTGTAGGAAAGTCGATACCAAACCGATACAGGGAGATCTAGCAAACATCAATTCAACAGTGGTTTCCTGTTCTGACAAGTAGTCACTACGTCGGGACAGGGCATCAGCCACAACGTTTTGCTCTCCCGGGATGTAGGTTATGTTAAAGTCAAATTGAGCAAAGAAATGAGCCCACCTAGCCTGCCTAGTATTGTAACATTCAAATTGACGCAACACTTGTAGATTCTTATGGTCTGTACGCAGGGTGAAAGGGTGTTCACCACCTTGAAGGAGATGTCGCCATTCAGTGCAAGCTAATTTCATGGCCAGCAGTTCCCTCTCTATAACAGAATAATTACGCTGGCTAGGATTCAGTGTCCTAGAGTAGTACGACACTGGATGTTCTTCACCCTGATGTTCCTGCAGCAAGACTGCGCCTACCGCAGCTGAAGAGGCGTCCGTCTCCACGATGAAGGGTTTGTGTTGATCAGGTTGTCTTAGTATGGGAGCGGAGCAAAAGGCCTGTTTTAGTAGTAGAAATCCTTTCTCAACATGAGAAGTCCACTGAAATGGTAGGGAGGACTTTTTAAGGAGTGTGGTCATAGGGAGTACCAATTGAGAGAAGTTCGGAATGAACTTCCGATAGAAATTTGACAATCCTAGGAATCTTTGGATCTCCTTCACAGATTTAGGGGATGGCCAGTCCAAGATAGATCTAACCTTCTGAGGATCCATCGATATTCCCTCTGAGGAAAGAACGTAACCCAGATACGAGATAGATGTCACAGAAAACTTACATTTTTCCAACTTGACTGAAAGGTGGTTGTCTTTGAGTCTGCGGAACACCTCTTTGACATGTGCAACATGTTCTTCCTTAGAGAAGGAAAAGACCAAAATGTCATCGAGATATACGATGACTGAGTGTCCTAAGAGATCCGAAAAGAGTCTGTCCATAAAACGTTGGAATGTAGACGGCGCGTTCACCAAGCCAAAGGGCATCACTTGGTACTCATATAACCCGAAAGGGGTTCTGAACGCCGTCTTCCACTCGTCCCCTGCTTGGATCCTAAGCAAATGGTATGCATTACGGAGATCGAGTTTGGTAAACACCGTGGCTGACTCTACAGCATGGATGATTTCTGAGATCAGGGGCATCGGGTACCTGTCCTTGACAGTAACTTTGTTCAGCCCCCGGTAGTCTATACAAGGTCGTAGCTCCTGGGTGTCTTTTTTAGGTATAAAAAACAAAGAAGCGCCTGCAGGGGATTTGGATGATTTGATTAGATCGTTGGCCAGATTCTTATCAAGGTAGTCTCGCAGAAACTGTCTTTCTAGTACCGTCAAAGGATACATCCGACAAAACGGGACCAAAGCACCTGGATGTAAATCGATGCTGCAGTCTTCTGGTCGGTGGGGGGGTAGTTCCAAAGGGATCTTTTCCGTAACCACTTCGGTATATTCTTGGAGATAGGCGGGTATACAATGAATGGTCTTTGCTTCTTCTTCTCCACAGGAGGTTTGGATGGTAGAAAAAGTGGGTTTTGCCAAACAGTTTGTCTTGCAGTGCTCGGAGTGAAAACTCAACAGGTTTCTGGACCAGTCTATGGTGGGATTGTGTTTACGTAACCATCCAATGCCAATGATCAGGGGAAAGTGGGGCGCTCGGATTAAATCAAAAGAAAGACGTTCGGAATGCTGCCTGATGTGCATCGTGAGGATTTCAGTGGCATGAGTAATGAGGCCTGAGTTCAAAGGTTCCCCATCAACACCTTCCACCTTTTGATCTTCTGTCTTGGCAATTCGTGACAAGCCCTGGCTTTCTGCCCAATGAGTATCCATAAAGTTCCCAGCAGCCCCGTAATCAAGGAGTGCTTGGGTTTGAATGGAGTTCTTGCCAATCAGAAGAGTAACGGCCATTACCATGAGTCGGGCATCATCTGATTCATCTGAACGGTCTGAAGTAGTGACTGAAAGAGTAACAAAGGGACTGGAATCACTCCCTCGGTAATAAGTCCCTAAGTTTACCGAGGGTGCTCGTTTCCCGAGCGCCGGGGAGGAACAGACGGACAATCCCGAAGTAAATGAGATGAGGATCCGCAATACATGCATAGATTTCCTTCTCTTCGTCGTCTGCGTTCTTCAGTAGTGAGAGGGGAACGAGTGGTTCCGATTTGCATAGGTTCTTCTCGTGAAAGACGTGTAGAGGGAGGTGGCATCGAGGAAGGAGGGACAAGGGGCATGGCACCACCACTCTTGATCTTGCGGCGCTCCGCTCGACGTTCGGACAGTCGGAAGTCGATCCGAAGTGTTGCAGTGATCAAATCTGCAAAGTTTAGGGGACGTTCAATGCGTGCAAGTTCATCCTTCAACTCTTCTCGAAGACCCCTTCGAAAAATGGCATACTGGGCCTGTTCTTGCCACCCAGCCTCTGCTGCGACCTGCTTAAACGAGGTAATGTAGGACATCAGGTCAGAGCTTCCTTGCCTGATATCTAAGAGGTCCTCAGAGGCCATGTAGGTGCTTTCGGTTCGTAGAAATGTCTGTCTCATCAGGGTTTTGAAAGCATCATAGTCCTGGAGAACCGGTTCGGTTCTGTTAACCAGTGGGGTGGCCCAAGCCAAGGCATTGCCAGACATATGAGTTATCATATATCCCACCTTGGCATGACCCGTAGAAAAGGCATGAGCCCGAAAAGAAAAATGCAGGTGGCAGGCATCCAAGAATTCTTGTAACCTCTTAGGCGACCCATCAAACTTCCCAGACACCAGTGGCAAAGGGGGTAAGTCAGCAGTGGGTGGATCCCGCTCTGCTACTCTTTGTTGTAGCGCAACGTTGGCGCTCTTGAGGTTTTGAACTTCCAAGTTCAGGCTTTGAACCGCCGCGATTAATTCCTGGACCTGTTGCGGCGTAGCCATATCTGATTCTGGGCGTTGCAAACTGTCAGTTTTGTCTAACTTATCCTCTTCTTCCGAATATGCCCCCGACTCCCCTTCCTCCCTTTCCACCTCACCTTGAAGTCTCCGGCGTTGTGACAGCGTTGGGTTGTCTTTTGATCGAGTCTTTACTCCTTTTTTTTGTAGATGAAGGCGACCAAGGTAGGACGCCACAGTGACACCCAAAGGGTGATCGGTGGCAACCCTCCGCAGCCGCCGAGTACTGGGGAAAAAGCCAAAGGCACAAAAAACCCCGGAATAGATGAGATTCCGCAGCTGAAGGAGGCTCGAGTATTATGACTCCAAAGGATACTGTAGTGAAGTAGGAATGGATCCAACACAGCGGGGGTGGAGGTGCTGACACGAAAGGCAGATAGCGATAGAAAGAGTGAAGTCGTAAGTACTTCAGCCAGAAATGGTAGGCAAGGCAATCCGAATAACAGGCAGTGGTCGATACACGGGAGGAGCAACCGGTAAATCCAAGCAGGAATGGGCGAGGCAGGGCAATCCGATAAGCAGGCAAAAGTTGGAACCGGGAAATCAGTGGAGAGAAAAGAAAAGAAGGAGAGAGGAAGGAGAACAAACTCCGCGAGAGAGGAAGGAACCAGGGTAGCCAGGAAAAAGTAAACTGAAAGAAACGAAGGGAAGCGCACTCACGGAAGACGGGAGGGTGGAAGGGAATATTAAGAGGACCAGAAAAACAGGCGGGGAGGAAACGATGGAAGAAAACAGTAATAACCAGAAAGGGAATACCAAACGGAGATAGCGCAGGCAAGAGACAGAACGAAAACTGTACGTTGCAACGCAACCCGACCCCGGAAGTGAAATGTATAAATACCGGTGTCGGGAGGCTGCAGGAAACAACTAGACCGACACCTCACGTTTTCATTGGACGTGAAGGTGCCAGTAAAGGCGGACGCAGTCTCCACCTATTCCACAGCCGCCAGATTCCCCGCGGTGTGACACTCAATGACACGTCGGGAGATGCGTGGACACGGGACCACGGATACAAATAGAACTCCGTACTGCAGCACTGATGCTTCTCAATCTTTCTTTTGAGTGATGTTGTTGATTACATCAGTTCTGATTCCTGTTATTTGATTCTTTGCGTATTTTTTCTGGACTGGTCTTCTATCACTGTTTCCTGGTTCTGTCGCTTGGATGTTTGAATTAATTGGCTACCTGGTTCTTGGACCTGTACCCTGGATTTGCTTTGGTTTTCCTTTCTGCTTTGGAGTTTCTACCTTCTGTCAGTATTGTCTGTGGTTAAGTGAGGACTTCTGTGGAGTACGAGGAGCCAGGAATGAGACGCAGACATACAATTGTATTGAATAGGGTTGGAAATGCCTCACTATCCCTGTTCTAGGAGGTATTTCCCTACCTCACACCAAAATTATGGTGTCTGTCCAGTGTCAAGATGTCCAAAAATAAAACTGTCCTGTGTCCATAATACTATTCTGGCCCTCACACTCTAAATAAACTTGAAAGGTGTAAGGGTGTAACCAGGTTGTTTCTTGACTTTTCCAAGTGCTCAAATGTTCAAGTTCAACCCAAGAGTTCAAATCCAACAAAAAGGCTCTTCTCGCAAACAATGAGTTCTTGAGTTTTCCAAGTGATCAAATGTACAAATTCAACACAGAAAGTTCCAATTCAACAGAAAGGCCTTTGTCATAAACAATGCTCTTCTTCCCAAGGAATAGCTTTCTTCCCTAGGTTCCTTAGATTCTTTTTCACTGGGAATTGGCTCCCTTCTTCAAGCTTTCTCTTTCTTTAATACTTTACAGTTCTTTTAGGGATATGTCTTCTCCTAAGTACTTTCCTCTTCTCTTTACAGTTCCCCAATAGTTAATTAAATCAAGGACCTTTCCTTGCAGGTCTTTACAATGTTCTTAATATCAATCTCCACCTGGGCATACTTCTGCCAGCTCACGTTGTGCACATGTTTCACCTTCACCTGGTGCACCTTCCTACCAGGACTCCATTACTTAAATATTAACCTTCACCTCACATACTCTCCTGTCAGGACTTTTATTTCACAAAAACCTTGTTTTACAGATACTTAACTCCACCTGGCATACTCTCCTGCCAGGACTTTGTCATTTAAATACTTTGCAGCACAAATACTTAACTTGCCAGGCCTCAGTTGTATAAACAGTTTGCTGCACAAATCCTTAACTTCATCTGGTCTACTCTCTTGCCAGAACTCTGTTGCTTTAACACTATCTTACAGATACTGAACTTCACTGGGTATTCTCATTGTCCAGGGCTTTATTAAATAAACACTTTGTTGCACAAATCTTTAACTTCACCTGGTGTATTGCTGAGCCAGGACCTTATTACATAAACACTTTGTTGCACAGATTCTTAACTTTACCTGTCCTATTCTCTTGCCAGGACTTTATTGCACAAACGCTTTGTTACACACATCTTTATCTTCACCTGGTGTACTTTTGTGCCGGAACATTGTTCCATAACCAGTTCCTTAGTCAAATACAACTTCACTTGGTGTGTTTAATTTCCAGGACTTTACATTATGCAACACTTTTCTATCACAACATTAATTTAGTATAAATGTTTGCCAGGTCTATATGGGTTATTCGTTCCTCCCCAGTTGGGGTTCAATAGCCCATTAGCAACTAACATTATAAACACTCTGACATCTTTAATGACTTCGCTGCTTCCTGATCTTGGCGTTCTCACAAAATGTTTCCCTTTTATTTAATCGCCCGGTAAACAATCCACTTCTTCTAGGTCCACTGGCTATTTTTGTTGTTGATACACAACCACCTTTATACGGGGACAACCCGATAACCCTTCTTTCTTCCAAGGGTTTATCAGTCATCTGTTGTGCAAGGGGAAATAGAGCGAATTAGCTATGAAAGGGTACTTTCAACTAATTTCTTGTGAAAGATTCCTTGTGGACTCTCATGCATTCAATCCATGGTGCATGCATGCTCAGGGTGAATTAAATGTATAGATACCTATGGTAATGTGTGTGTTACAATAGTCTCGGTTTCTAAAGCTTTGAAATCTGAGGCGACTAGCGTGTTGTTTATTTGTCATCATTGGCATTAGAATTTCCTGCATTTATAACTTGTTGGTCTGTAAATTGATTACATTATTTCAATTTGGTTAATAAGTATACCTTCTGTGCAACCATGTGTGTTTCTTGTCCTGAAAGGGGGGGGGAAGCAGTAAGGAATCCGTCATTACAAGTGAGCCGGCTGGAATTAAGGTGCCAGTAACAAGGTTTATTCTCTGTGCGCATATATTCCAAATTTAAAATACCAGTATTTTTTAAAACTTTTTCTTCGCTATCCCAGTACACACAATTCGTGCATATCCCAGTTTACAGATACGGAATTCTAATGTTCTCCCAGTTTATCATTACACAATTCTAGTGTACACATTTTTTCTGCTACACAAATCCGGTGCAGTCAAAATTTGCAAACGCCCAGTAACATGTCCAGTCTATACAGTTGCAGCATACTTCAGTTTGACAGTCCCAGTTTGCTTGTTTGCAAAATCAGTTTATACTCATGCAATCCCAGTACTAGGTTCTCAGTGAAGCACACTCCTGTACATTTGCATTTTTGAAATCCCAGACTACAAACAGTTTACTCAGACCCATATATTCTTCAATTTGCACAATCCCGAGGTTCTTCCAGTATGACACCAGTATGGTGCACTAAAAAATTCCACATCAGCCCCAAATTTCATGAAGTGCGAGTTGGTGCTTGAAAACTCCTACTTATGCAGTTGGACTGAATTGAACGATCGCCGGGAAAAGTCTTTCAAGGAATCTGTAGCTCCCGACCCTGGACGTGTTCAACAAACATAGTAATCCAGTGTGACCACGGGCATTGAACACATCTGCCACCCTGCATTAAAGACAGATGAGTTACTTGGCAGTCTGAAGGTCTCCTTAAACGAGTCTGAGTGGAGACTGTTCCATTATTACGACTGAATGTTGGATACAGTACATGAGAGGTCTACATGATTGTAGTCAGATGTACCTTGCAAGCTCACTACGAAGACAGTCCTGAAGAAGGTGGCATCAACAACTGAGACCACCGAAACCGGTTGACACACATGTGGAGACGGCAGTAAAGTTTCTGCCGCAAACCACGTTCAAACCAAAGGGAGACTAAGAAATTATAGTGCCCACTCCCCTGGCATAATCTTCACAACAAGATCATTTTAGTCCTGCAACCAGAGACAAACTTTTTTTATCAGGGTTCATTTACCTCCAGTAATGGCCAATAAAGTGATAATTTTGCCCTAATACTGTTTGGTAATTGTCCTTACCCCTGTTTTAAATTCTTTAGAAGCAAGGGTTTTGTCGGATCTGCGCTGTCCATCCATTTCACACCATGAACCTTTTTTAACACAAAAATGTCTGGGCCACCAATCAATCAAGCATTCATGAACAAAAGTAAAAACAAGTTAAAATATGAACACATTACTCTCTTCTTATTCTATCCACTATTAGACAGGCCTCCCATCAGCACAGACTAGGAATAGGACCCCATACAGGCAGGGACTGATAGATCCTTCCCTGTCCTTTTTTTGACCTGCTATATTGCTGCTTGATGACAGGCCCAGGCAACCTTTGTTGTTGTCTGTAGAATACATAACAAGTCAGTAGCAGTTTTCTATGGTGTGATAGAAGAGCTCTGTTATCTTTCTCCTTCACCGCTTGAGACCTATAGGATCACCCGCGAACATTATACATGCTTGTTTGTGTACAATTGATTCTAGGGTTTGCCTGCCCCCACCCCTTCCTTTTCGTGTTACCAGATAGCGCTTGGGCATAACCCGCATACTCTCGCTACGCAACCCACACCCCTCATGAAATACTTTGTTGGACTGAACTCGCTGACACATATCCCTACGCCCCATAGGACGCAATGGTAGGCAGTGTGATGAGGATAGAGACCCATCACATTGAGACATGGCTTGCCTCGTGCACAGGATGAAAATAGTGCAGACTGCGCCATATGGTGACAACAGCTATGCTGGTGATGCCTATACTTCAAAATGTAATTTGTTTTGTTGTATTATATACCGCACCTCATTATGCCTGTACTGCTTCAATAAATACCATAAAAACTGCATTTATGTACATCAGGTGGCTGGAAGGAGCTTGTAAGGCCAAAGAATGCACAGACCCGAGTTGTACTGACAAGTGGGAGGAGACCCCAGAAGAGGAAGTGGTGTAAGGATACCCGAGAAGCATGATCCTGTAGGCTACTGTTCCTGTAAGAGTGCGGTCTTCAGTTATTGCAGGAGCAAAATAGCCTCTCTCATATTCTGCCATTTCCGTGAAGAAAAATTCTTCTATTTGATTGAATTGGAGGAGTGCTCAAATGAGGCGCCCTAGCGAAATAATAGATTACATTCACACGTTTCACTCCATGTCGGAAAGCTTCCTCAGGGCTGCGTAGTGAATAGGCACAAGGAACTTAACATTTCGGTCCTATTCATTCACAAGCTGATGGGAGTTGTCCCTGCTAAGAAAGTGAGCATGGCATGCATAAATCTATGCCTCACACCGCAGGCTTTAGCGGCCAGAACTACATTTTCCATATAATGACGCTAAGTCCAGTAAAAGAATATCTATATCATCTACTTAGGAGAGGTTTGGCGGCTTGGTATTTTTATGTCCGGTCTGTTATTCCGACAAATCCAGAACATAATTTATGCATCATGAGGTGCAGAATGACTTGCTATGCCAGGAGGCTGACCTTCTTCCTATTATGTGCAGCGCCGCTGCATAGCACTGCATCAATTATGCATGCGCAGTGTTATAGAGCTGCAGGGCGGCGAGCGTGGCAATGCTAGCTTATTCATGAGGCTCCCCCTTATAAATTATGGAGCTGCCGCTAGCAAATGCTTGTCGGGAAAATGGCAGACAGAAATGTATAGGCCTGGTGCTGGCTCGCAAGGCCACAAAACAGACAAATAAACACAACCTTCTCTCACAGGTTTTCTGTTGCTGTGCTCAGTGCATCCAATGCAAAGAAACCCAGAAAGGGGACAAAATAGGTTATTAATAGAAACCAATAAACTTTTAATTCACTTCTATACATTTAAATATCTTATGGTCCCTGCCTAGGCTCTTTGTATTGGTTGCGTTGGTTGGCCTTATTTACCGGAAAAATTAACTGGTTTCTCGGTTTCTAAATTGACCCTCCATACAGCAATGTTGCATGTTTTCAAGCACTTTTTGTGATATTTGGGAACACTGCTAGATAAAGCAATTTGCCCAGATGAACTCAACGTGGTTACAGGGGGAAATAGGACTTGAAATACTTTGAATTTAGTGTGCCAATCTCCATTGACATGGTCTTGGATTGTCAGTTTCAGGAATGTGGCCCTTATCGAGCAGAAACATCCCAGTGTAATCCTTAGTCAATCGGTAAACATTCTCATTGGGTAATATATATTTCCATGCATTAATATCAACCATTTGCATATTACGCACTAGAAATGAAATGATCTCGTTGAGTTATTAGCAGGGATTAACATTACCCAAGCGGATAGCACTTTGTTATCTAGAGTTTGGGGAGTTAAAAGGTCAATATTTTTTCACACAATAATCACATCAGCCGTTTCATGCAGAGCCTAGAACATTGCCTATGTGCTTTTTTTGTTTTGTTGGAATGTTATCATTTTATTAAGATGTTTGAACAAAATAAAATAATACAAACCATATGTGTACGATGCCGGATATCGTGGCGTCGTATACATGTGAGCGCACAATTGGCCATACAATTGTCTCTATGCTTTAATAATATAGCATAAGCTGATTGAAGACAACTTTTAATTATCGTTAGTTCATGGATGAATTATTAAAAGATGGAAGTGGAACTAAACCTGTGGCCTTTGGGGAACGGTCAGACTGGGGCATAACATGGTCCTGGGAACCAATGAAAAAGGGTTCCACAGTTGCAAATGGCAATTCATTCCTTTTGTGACAGACTGAGTAGAACCCCAGGAGGAGGTTTTTGATCAGATGTTATGCAAATTGTGCATTTTAAGAATATTTATTCAGTAACACAGGTCAAAACTACTAGCCGGATGGTGAAGTAACTTATCAAAGTGGCCCACTTCGAACAAAGAAACTGGCCCACACTAGCATCTTGTGTTTTTGGTACGAGCGTTGCCCTATTGCCCAGTAGGCCAGCCCGAGCCTGCTTTTTGTCTATTCAGCAATCGCTGCAGCTTGTGAATTGTCCACTGAGCTGCCTTGCATCTCTACTTTGAACCTAACATCATTTGCACCTGAGCAGGCGTGCAGTAGAGGCAGCAGCAAGCGCGTAGTGGCACGACAGGAGCTCATCTCTGGCGGGCAGAGACAACATGCAGGATGACCCACCATGGACATATTCCAGCCACCGGGCCTTCCACCCAATGGTCAGGCTCAGTCCCACTGGATAATGTTAATGTTGAAGGCAATTGTACCACGCACCGTCATCACTGGTGTGGCCAACAGAAGTAAAAGGCCACACCAGTGTCAGGTGTGACCTAATAAAATCCCAAATATTTGTATGTATCTTGTATTTGTGGGTATTTGATAGCAAGGATGGCCTTTCTAAAAGAAATGATGTACAGTGGATACTTTACAGATGGTAGGGAAAGTCAAATCTATGAGCTAATGTTGAACAGGGCTGCCTGCCAAAGGCCACTCTTTTCAAGGCTTCTCTCTCCGTCTCTGCCCTCCTCCTCTCCACTTTCGAGGGGGGTCCTCCAAACCCGAACCCACTCCATGGCCCTCTCCTGCCAGCCCCCGTCCTTCTCCCATTCCGCACCACCATCCGCACACAGCCCTCACCTGTTTCCTGACCCGCGCATCTCTGCATTGCGCTAGGACGAGGTGCGTTACTCGATTTTGGATCTGGCTTTGTCTGGCACACTTGTGGGTGTTGCGCTTCCCCCTAATCGTCTGTAGACTGCAATTGAGGCAGTCAACAGGAAGGGTACATTTGAAATGTACAATGGTTGCGTGGATAAGAATGAACATAGACCAGGGACCAATCTTTTGGTACAGAACATAAATATTAAAGACAATTAGAATCTAGTATTATTTCCGTAGGTGCAATTGACATGTGTGTATAAAAATCGGTATCAGAGTCAGTTGAGGAGGGGTAGCAGAATGGCTTTGATCGCCTGGGTGAGAGTATTCTTGTGGAGGGGCCAGTAGAGAGAAGACGCAAAAGTGGAAGAAGGCCAATGGGGGACAGTTGGGTTGAGGATAGATGAGGATTGCAGAGTCTGACAGGTAGAGTAAAGGGAAATATAGTACCTAAGGTAATGAGGGGGACACCGATGGATGGATTTAAAGAGGAGGAGAAGGAACTCAAAGAACGAAAGACTATGCGTGAAGGTCCATACAACACAGTGCTGCTATGAAGAGGTGGGAGAAGATCTACGTAGATTGCAGAGGGCGTGTGTTGTAAAGTTGAGAACTTTGTAAAGAGGAGTGAAGGGGTGCGGAGGAACATCAGGAAGTATGCTCAAGCGGTAGTCCGGTCTGCTGAGCACCAGGATAGAGAGAGAACGGGTAAATGTTCCTTAAGTTGAGAAGGTTAGTTCTGGCTGCAGCAGCCGCGGTGCATCCATGATGAACTTATGGAGTTTAAGGTCTCTGTCAAAGAGAACTCCAAGACTGTAGGTCAACGGTGAAGGGGTGGGGAGTGAGGAGTTCAGGAGCCAAGGAGATGGGAGCGTGGGGTTAGCCTTTGAGGCTGGAAGGAAAATGACTTGCGTCTCTGAAGGTTTTAACCTTAGGCAGGCTAGAGCCATGAGGCGAGGGCCAGGCGGTAATGCTTACTGAGATACCAGGGGTGGATGAGAGAAAGAAGAAATACATCTGGATGTGTATGGTCAGCAAAGCAGAGGGTCAGACAGGGTAGGGCCTGAGTGGGCAAGGCCCACCCAATATCTGTAAATGCCCACTCCTCAGCACAGTGTGTGTATTTACAGATGTTAATGTCACTGCGGTGGGCCTAACTACATTAGCTTCAGGCCCCACTCGTTAGACAAACCTGGCAAAGAGGGGGTAGGGAAAGCTGAAGGAAGGGATGAATTTGCCGAGGGAGGAGGAGTACAGAGTGAAGAGAAGAGGGCCCAGATGCTCTCTGGAAAAGTTCTAGGGAGCAGGGTTAGAGTTCTGCGAGACGGAGCAGCAGCGGAAGCAGAGAAAGGAGACCACACCGTCAAGTGCAGTGCCCTTAAACCCAAGGGAAGAAAGGGTTCAGAAAAGGGGTGATTTGCTGAAGGCTGCAGAGGGATCAAGCGGAGTGCGGATGGAGGAGGGTGAGAGTGGTGAGCAGACATAAGACAGTTGGAGCCCTGAGTGTGAGTAGTTTCAGTGGTGTGTTTAAAGAAGAATCCTGACTGGAGGAGGTTGCATACTGTGTACACCTCAAGGTAGTGGACAATGCAGCTAAAGGCAACGCTCTCAATGGCTTTAGAGTGGTGGGCAGGAGCGAGACAGGTCGATAGAATGGGCGATGGTTGAGGTCAGCCACGGGTTCCTCAGTGTAGGCACAACCGTGGCTATTAGGCAACCGGTTGGAAATACGCCGGTTGACAGCTAGAGTTTGCAGCGGGAGTAGAGGTAGGAGGGGGTGACAGGTGAAAATTCTTTGATAATTTAGGGTCTGAAGGGATCGCCAGGAGCACCGGTCGGATTGGCTGAGAGGAGGATGCACGTGAATTGGCGGTGGAGGTGGGAGAGGAGTGGGAAATCGATTCCAGGTGGAATGAATGGGGGAACTAACATCACACATGATGCATACCTTCACAAAGGAGGATGTGGTAAGGATGGAATACTATGGCTGTGGACTAATTGGCAACTTCTCCCAGTAGCGGGCTGGTAAAATATGAGTTTGCCTGCTGCACTCTCTGGAATGTTCCACAGGGAGACGACCCTCTGCCTGTGTGCCCATATCACATCAGATTCAAAATGCTGCACAAGTGACGGAAATGTTCCACCACATCTGCGCCTACACATCTCCAGAACGTACCATGCCACAAACGCTAGCGGTGGTAAATGGCCGTCAACGACTGAGTCTGCCTTCCACCAATAATATAATATCATATGCAGATGAGTTGGGCAAGAGTGCGCCAGTGCAATAAGAGCTGTGCATAAACACACGTCGCTTTGCTGCTGAAAGCCCGGAAAGCGCGCCTCAGCGGTCACTCTCCCGGCCTTTACATACACCTCAGCCCATACCTCAGGGATCTGCAACCCGTGGCTCTCCAGATGTGTTGGACTACAACTCCCATGTCCCTTAATCATTGGCTATACTGGCTCCGATTGATGGGAGTTGTAGTACAAAACCTCTCAAGAGCCAAAGGTTGCAGACCCCTGCTCTACCTGCTGTCCCAGCGTCCCTTGCTTTCCCGCTGCTATTAAGGGACAGGGTGGACACCCTATACTAGGCCAGTTTTTTTTTTTTTTTAATCATGGCAAAAGGTTAATTAGCTTTCTCCCCCTTGCCTTTGACCGACCGGCCAAATTGGTGTGTTTGAACCTTTGTCTGGTTGGCTTTCACTCCAAGGACACTGCATCATGTTATTGGCGCCTGCGGATACTGTTTGAAAGTCCACATCGTTGTGTGGGCGGGCCGCCGTTGCGGCCTGGGCGCAAAACGTACAGGACGTTACGTCAGGGATGGGGAGGGGCGGGACTCGGGGTGCGGCAGTTGCCGTGTATGTTAAAATAAAGCAGGTTGCGTTACACCCTGGCTCCATGTCAAGGTGTTGGCGCTGACCCCTCAGAACGCAAGAGGGATTCTAACAATGGCGACGAGGGGTGAGCAACCCGCCCGCGCCACCATGAGGCCTGCCGTTGGGCAGTAAAGCGCGTATGTGCGCCTCTGAGAATTTCTGGGTGGCACATCGCACCTCGCCTCGTAGACCGACAAGGGCCTGCACCCACAGAAACCCGCTGGGGAAGACAAAGCGGATCCCCGACTGCCTCTGTGGAACGTAAGTGCACAGCGCAGCGGAGGAGTACAGAGTGGCCGGGCAGCAAAGGAAGGCGTGAGCGCACCGGCCGGGGGTTTCACACGCGTCAGAGCTCCCCGACCGCGATCAGCTGTGGCCCTGCCTGCTGGAGCTAAGCAGGAGATTTACAAAGAAGCCTTCCAAGCGTCACACGCGGCTGACCGCTCCGGAGGAAAGCAAATATCACGGCCCAAACTTAAAGAAACTCATCCACACGCTCAAGAACAAGTCACATGCACACGTGACGACCGAGCACATGAGACTAAGAATAGCAAAGAAACCAAGTGAACAAGTAACGTCACCGCCAAAAGGGTGAAGGTACGACCAGAACAGTTATAAGTGGCTCCACCACTAATTTCAAATCTTCTTGACACACAGATCATCACGCAAGCATGTCAGACCCAGCGCTAGTAACAGCTTCATCCTCAGGAGGGGCAGACAACTCACAAGGAAATGAGCAGCAACCACAGACCAACAGTGACACGTCACAAGTCATACACATGCCAAGCCCATTTCAGATACGGGACACCTCGAACCTAGGACCTTGCTGGGTCATATGGCTCCAAGACTTCAAATTGTATGCGGGAGCCATAGGCCTAACGGATGATAAAAGACTCAAGAACACGCTTTTCATAGCGGTGGGGCCGGCGGTGAGAGACATTGCGGGCGAATTACTGAATGTGGACACCGTGACATATGGAGAACTCCATGCCAAACTCTCAGAATACTTCGCGCCCCACACCAATGTTGATTACGAACGCCATATATTTCACACAACCAGACAGGAGAAGGGAGAATCCATAGACACCTTCGTCATGTGCCTTCGCATTAAACTGAAACATTGCAAATTCCACAAGTATTCAAACGAAGAAGTACTCAGATCGCAAGTGATTGCGGGATGTCTCTCCCAACCATTCCGCAAACAACTGCTACAAAAAAAACGAGGTCATTGAAAGAAATCCTAGCGTTAGCCCGCATGGAAGCTGCAGTGGACTCACAACTGGACAACTTGGGCAAAGTCTCCATACAACAGCACACAGAAAACTCTGACACCATCAACAAATTACACGCAAACCCCACTCAAGGAGGTAAGCGCCCTGAGGCCACATGCTACAAATGTGGGTATGAATACCCGCGTGCGGGGGAGTGCCCAGCATTAGGACAACAATGCGCTGCATGCGGGGGAATGGACCATTACAGCGCTATGTGCAAAAATGCGCCAGTACCCACTCCAGGCAAACATCGAGCTCAGGAAAGACACAGGTACATCCGCCAAAGCCCACCAAGATCCAGAGGTGAGAGCGACCACCCAAACGCCAGGAGAGAAGACAGAGATCGGAGAAACCTCTACACACAAGAGGACAGACGCCCGCCAGAAGATGCTAGATGCTCCCAAAGAAGGCGTTTTGTCAGGTACATTGAGATGCGGTCCCCCACCAGCAGCGAAACCCCATCGTCAGAAGAAGACCAAAGGAAAAAGGGATACGTATGGGCTCTCAATAACAACACCACGGCCCCCCAACACAGCCCCATCCTCACGCTACATGTCAATAACACCCCGCTACAATTCTTGATAGACACTGGAGCAACGGTCAATATCATCAGTGAACAGGAATATGAGTCACTTACACCACCATCAAAAATCAGGAAAGCCTCCGTGGACATATATCCCTACGGCGCCACAACCCTGTTACCGTGCGAAGGCAAAATCACGGCCTGGTGCACCCACAAAGAACATGCAGCGAAAATTCCCTTGCACATCTTGAAAACCGAGACCAACAGTGGGTGCATTTCAAGCTTTCGGACTGCCGTGGACATGGGTCTAGTACACATTTATACCAACTGATGGCCCATAAATATTTGGCCAAACCAGGGGCGATCGAACAAACTTTCCCAAAATGATTCACTGGCCTCAGGAAACTAAAGAACAGGAAAGTCCATCTTCACATAAACCCACCTGTCAAACCCGTGGCCCAACATTATCGAGGCATCCCTATCAATATTCAAAGGCAGGTGGAGGATGAACTAGACAAACTCATCAAAATGAACGTAATTGAACCTGTGTCAGGCCCTACGCCCTGGGTATCGCCCATCGTACCCGTCCCTAAGAAATCCCCGGACGGATCCAGACGCCTGTGTGTCGACATGCGCAGAGCCAACTTCGCCATCGAGAGGGAGAGACACCAGTCACCCATAATCACGGACATGATCCACCTCCTCCACGGAGCGAGGATCTTCTGAAAAAATAGATTTAATGAAAGGATACCACCAAATTGAAATCGCGCCAAAATCCCGATACATTACCACATTTGTAACCCACCTTGGCCTCTTCCAGTACAAAA
The DNA here is from genome assembly GCF_040938575.1 of Ambystoma mexicanum. Lineage (NCBI taxonomy): Eukaryota > Metazoa > Chordata > Amphibia > Caudata > Ambystomatidae > Ambystoma > Ambystoma mexicanum. The sequence continues at coordinate 1,100,427,973 of NC_090930.1, read as the reverse complement.
GGCTCCGTTTTGGCATCTCATCGCCGCTGAAATTTTTCAAGAAGAGATTCATAGGGTGATTCGACATGTCCCAAACTGTTTAAACTATTCAGACAATGTACTGGTATACAGCAATACACAAGAAGAGCATGACATGGCGCTACACAGAGTATGCGAGGCCCTAGAGGAAGCAGGACTCACGCTAAACAAGGCAAAATGTGAATTCTCGAGAGGGTCCTTAAGATTCTTTGGTCACATTTTTTCAGAAAAGAGGATGAGACCAGACCCCGACAAAGTCAAAGTACTTAACTCGGCTACGCCCCCGAGAACACGACAGACTTGCGCTCGTTCTTAGGGTTGGCCAGTTACTGCTCAAGATAGCTGAAGGACTATGCCACCGTGAGCAACCCCCTACGCCTGCTCACATGCAAAGACACACCATTTATTTGGTCAACTGAGTGCCAGAATGCATTTGAAGCGATCCGGAACGCTATCTCGCAAGCGGAAGACATGGCATATTTCGACGCCCGCCGGGGCACTGAAATAATTGTTGACGCCAGCCCTGTGGGACTGGGCGCAATACTCACCCAAAAACACCCGGCAGACCCACACAACATCTACATAGTGACCTACGCCAGCAGGACCCTGATCGCCACAGAACAGGCTTATTCGCAGGCAGAAAAAGAAAGCCTAGCAGTGGTATGGGCGTGTCAGTATTTTCATCTGTTCCTGTTCGGAAAGGAATCACGATAGTCGCGGATCACCAGGCACTGCTCACCATTTACGGCGACCCCAAAGCCAGGATGCCACCAAGAATAGCCAGATGGGGCCTGCGGCTACAAGACTACAAGTTCACAGTAAAGCACCGCCCTGGCAAAGAAGAGAACCCAGCGGACTACTTGTCCCGTCATCCTACGTCATCAACTGAGTCACAACCCTCTATCGCAGATGCATACATAAACTATGTAGTTCACCATCTCCAACCACTGCCGGTAAGATGGGCAGAACTATCCGCTCAATCGCTTTGAAGCCCGAGTCTCGGGGCTACCTGGGCCAGAGGCGCGCGGTGCTGTGACCTTAGCAGTGAAGTGCGCCGCAGTGGCAGTGCACTCCTTTTCAGCTGCGCGTGCAGTCACTTGCTTGTTGCACTATTATGCTCCTCGCCTGACACAGAATGTACCAACCCTCCCCACTTCCATCGGCCTCTGGCTACCTGTATGTATCGCCCTAGCTGGGCGCTTCGAATTCATGCATTATATCCGCTATTCTAAATCTTAAGTGCTCTGTTGCAGACTCGGCAGCGTGCAACACTAGCCAAAAGGCTCCAAATGAATACGCTACTGGCATATCGCTCGCAAAGGCACGATAACGTGGGGTGGCGGTGAGATTGTCGCAGCTCATACGTTTGCAGTAACGCTGCCGAGCGCTGGTTGCGGATATCGGTGTTTGCAAAAACCTACTTGGTAGCCTAGCGCCCCAAACCACGAGCCGATAAGGAATATCGGCGCATGCTGGACAGGTGGTCCGCAGATACGCCCATCGCCCGCTCGCCAACTTTATCCGGGCTGGCAGCGTGATACAGCGTTCTGTGGTGTTTTCTGCAACTCTGGCAAATATGGCACGCCCCAAAACTGCCCCTGTCAGTATCAAACATACAACCACCCAAACTTTGATCCGGGGATTTCTAATCACGGCCACGCTGTTGAAGTAATGTAAGTGCACAAGTAATGTAACCTCCATGTGGCGCGCAGCCTGTATCTGACCACATTAGGAGCGCTTAGAAACCAAACGCTGGTTTGCAGCGCTATGCGTGTGATAATTAGGAGCGCTTTGTAGGGCTTGCAGCGCTATGCGGGTTCTTCAACTACTTACTCAATGATACGCGCAACAAACGTAGAACTTGAAAGTCAATGAGGGTATAACATTTGGGATGCATCCAATGATTGTCAGACCCCCCTCCCCGTGCCCCGACCCCTTGTTTGTGAGGTGACCATAGTGTGGTAGGGAGCGCACGAGCCCTCGTCCTTTGCTGGTGGTCACGAGCCCCTGGTCGCGAGTACAGCCAGCACGCACCCTGCAGGCGAGTCTCGGACACACCACGCAGAGCGGGCGCGTATTTCACGGGCGCCTCTGCATTTATTTCCCCGATACTAAATCAATGAGCGAGAAACGCAATATACCGAATGGCGCCGTCCGGGCACGGAGCGAGCCGAGGGAAACCCAAGAGGCCTGCCATTGCTACGCAGCCCATGAATAATGCACTCCTAAGAGGCCAATAAAGCGCGCGTGTACCGATGGCACGGGCAGATAAACTCCAGGGCGCAGGAATGCAGGGCACCTCATTAGAAGATTGCATGTTTAAATGAATGTTACGCCGAGCGCCAATTGACGAAATCAAGTTACGAGGATGAATTTTACATGGGGCGGATACATATTAAATGCCATTGTGGAATTTTAAATGAACTTCCGACATGCATATTTCATCGGTTGGTGCTTGGCGGCGACGTCAGGGTGCACACACGTATAATTCAATTCCCAGGTCCACTGCAGCTACTAAAAGGGAAAAATGTCGGAAAACGTAGATAATGAATATCTATAATTGTACATGAATATATAGCGCTGGCCTCTGCCCTTTTTTTTAAATGAAGATGAACATATCACGTATGTACTGGTTCGCAGGGTATGCAAGTATGTTTGTATGTTTTGCCATGCAATGTTCTTAACACACACATAACACCATCCATGTTATGGTGCTTTAAAAAAAAGCATGACAACCTCGTATTATACACGCAAGCGTGTAGGCGTGAGTGCGTGTGCGTCATTCTCTGTAGTAAGGTGCCTGTCCTCTGCTTCCTAGGCGAGGTGAGTGGTGTAAGCATATTAGGCCGACCGTGCAGCAGCTGTTTAAAAGTCAGGTACATAACAACGGAAGAAGCTCTGGCATAATAAAACACAGGTTGTGTTATGAATGCGGACGCCTGGTAAATAAGTTATATTTGCTGCTCTTTGTCCGGCTGTCCTATAAGTGACACTAATGTGCTGCTAGTTATCTGGCTATCGGAGGCGCATGGCACAGTTCTGCGTGTGACGCAGGGGCCTGCCAATTACACACATGTACGTACACGCACGCATTCTACGAACCTCCCATTCCACGGACTTCGGTCCTCCAAAAGCGTTCCCCCGCAGTGCTTTGAGACCATACCAATGGGAAAAGGTGCTATACTAATGCCCTATTACATTATATATGTGCTTCTCTTTGTCCGGCTGTCCTATACATGACACATGTGGTGCTAGTTATCTGGCTACTGGAGGATAAAAGCACAGTCCTGCGTGTGATATGAGCGTGTGATATGAGCCCTGCACATATCCAGATGCCTGGGAAATTACGCATATTTCTGCTACGCATTTCTCTGTTGGAAAAATAATGCTTTGCTGCTGTTGTTCTACTGGCTGCATTTAAGTTCCCATGGGGGTGGGGTGTGTTATATTATCATCAATTCTGCACGAGCCCCTTGGTTAAGCGGTGCGCCTTGTGCTGGCACACAAGGCTGTGCTGACTCGCTGGACCCAAAGACATTCATACAGTAGCATTCGTGTGATGAAAGGTTTGGTGGTCCCCACTCCCCAAATTCTATTCATTTTGGACCCATGGGCAATGTGAAACTGGCGAGTGCAGCTGATAGAGCTAAACGAGTAACTGAATTAATGGACTTTAGCCAAAGCGCTACTGTGAAAAGACTCGCCCAAAGGCTTTTCTTGATTAGACGTGATGCACAACTACGACAGAAAGTGCGATATCTTAGGGTTAAACTCAGTGGAGTCAATTTGTTGAAAATGTTGGGGGGCAAGGGGGCATGACATCTAAATGTAAGGGGGCCTGCAAAAATGTATGGGACAAAATTGTGTGCCACAAAAGTTGGAGGGGACAAACACCCTTGCCCCCCACCACCTCTAAAATTACGCCCACTAACGCAGAAGTTTCCAGCTCTAAATCACAGAGATTTGAGGATTCTCTCCCAAATCCTGGTGTTGATTTTCAGGTGCGACACACTATTAAAGACAATGGGGGGTTTGGTTGTGGGTGAAAGTGGGATTATCCCCCCCCTTCTCAATTGTTACTCCAACATCGACTGAATATTGACATTCGTGGAACTGGATAGGCATGTTGCGGACTCCACAGCGCGAACATAGTTATTTTCCAACTGCGACTGAAACGGAAATGAGGGAGGTGGGAGCCTGCCCCCTTGTGGGATGTCAGCAGAAGTCGCCCGCGCCAGGCAGAAGCGCGCGCGACGGCGCGCACCTATTTCTCCCCACACGCCTCGCGACCTCCAGCTCTCCAATCTGTCCCTCTCGACACTCCCCACGAGCCAGACCCCCCACGGCGCCCAGGGAATGGAGCTGCCTCTGTATTGGCCGTCGTCCCTGTTCTAAGGCTCCGGGACATCAGGGAATCCGATTGGCCCCGTGTCTCGTCCTGACCCGCCCTTCCCTCGTCCTCTCACCGCACTGGTTCACGGAACGCCTCGACGTTCCGTTGGTCCCGCCCCGGGGCTTATAAAGGGAGCCAATGCTGCGAGCTGCAGTCAGTGCAGCTGTCGCTTCTAGGGCTGGCTTCTGACAGGGTGCGCGTGCGCAGAGGCAGCAAGACGGGCTACGGGCACGCGCGCACTACTTGCTGTCAGTGTCAAGTGCCCGCCTGCAGGAGACGCCAAGCCCACCATAGCGGACCCGGCCTCCCCTTCCACCCTCCGCACGTCCGATGAAAGCCGTCGCCCCCCTGCCGCCGCCTCCCCAGAGCCGGAGATCCCCAACGGCGGCTGCGCTGGGCTGCGGGGAGCTGGCCCTGCGCCGCCTGCATTCGCCGGAGCAGCACAGCCCGCCACTGGGCAGGATGCAGCCGCCACCCGAGTGCGGCGCCGGGCCCGGCGAGGAGCCGCCCACCCTGTGCTTGCTCCAGCATGACATGGAGGGGTGCTACAGCCGCCTGCGGAGGCTGGTGCCCTCCATCCCGCAGCACCGCCGGGTCAGCCGGGTGGAGATACTGCAGCATGTCATTGACTATATCCTGGACCTGCAGCTCGCCCTGGACACGCACCCGGCGCTGCGGCCGTCCGCCCCTGCCCGGACTCCGCTTGCAGACCTCAACGCCGACCCGGTGAGGGCCAGGGCCTTTTTGGGGTGTAGAGTATGGACGGGGGTGGGTGGCTTGTGCATGGCCTCGGGGTTGTGGACGGTCACCGGCATTGATGGAGAGCGACACCCCATGTCCTCTCAGCGTGGTGTGTTGCCCCTGTGGGTGCAATGGGCAGATGACTTATCTGTACATTGTAACTGTCCCCCTGTCATTAATGCCCCACCACTCTGCCGTGGGGGCCGGGGTCTGTACATCTGTTAGCATTGTCTTCCCATTCCACCCTTCACATGCCTCCCCCACCCGGAACTGACTGCTCCTTCACATTCACGGGCTCGCCCCCTCCCCCCGTCTCTGCTGAAATTCTGCATCAGTCCTTTGTATGCGACCTGCCTCTCCTGGTCTGATGCGCATTGCCAGGGACGTGTGCCTGGTCTCCTGGAGGTAGGGTCCCCTTGCACATTGCCCCATGGTGGTACAGATATCCTGCGCCCTCTCTGACTCTTGGGACCGGCTGCAGCGGAGACCGCCAGTGGCTCAGCTGTTAACCTCTGGTTACTCGGCATTGCCACCCAATTATTGGGCCAACTAGAAAATTGCCCACACATTTCCACTTTTTCCAAACCCCTTTGCACAATTTCACCGTAATCCATGTTATAGACAGTGTTTGGGGGGCGGGGTACTACATATGCATGTTGCAGTGGGTAGTCCTGAACTTGTCCTCTGGATCCGCAAACGGTGACGCCTGTGGTGGTGTGGGTGTGATGTGGGGGGTAAGCAGGCGTGCGGGAGGGTGGGAATGCCCGCCCGCCCGTGGTGTGACACGCATGTGCCCTGACAGCCTCTCCCGTTTTATTTTTCAGGCTGCGTCCGTGGTTAACAAGCAAGGAGACAGCATCCTGTGCCGCTGAGCTGCTCCCGCAAGGTGAGTGCACCCCCGTCGCATAACCTCCCCAGGTATAGGGTCTTGGGCACGCTGGTAGCACGGCATGCGCGGTGCCACAGGGTGGGGGTACCCAGGTAGGGTGATCTAACCGGCTATTGCAGTATCCCGCGCCGATGTCCTTGTGAAACAGTGCTTGATGGTAGCCATTGGCATAGTTAGCGTGATTTAGGTGCCTGCCCTGCAGGCCAGGGGTCTGGGTGGTTGGGGTGGCGTTTCCTTCAGCAGACGGGGTGCTTGAGAGCTGTCTAGTGGCGCGCGGGAGTGGACCCTGCTGTCGCATAATGCCCAGTCCGCGTGCAGGCGCTCCGCTCCCAGTGTATGGACTGCTGTCAGTGGCTGCCGGGGCGGAGAGGCGCAGGCAGCGGGCGCGTTCATTGGTTATTCATTAACCCCGCGACGCCATGCAGTCCATTCCGATGGATGGTTGACTGGCTTCTATGGGGAGGTGGTCAGAGAGTGCTGGCCTCGGCTGCACATGGTGGTGGAGCGGGGCTGAGTGGGCATGGGTAGGGCCTCGCGCTACTGCTGCCGCCGCCGCCCTCCCTCCCGCGGCCTGACCTGCTTTTTGTTTTGGGCGGTTGATCAAGCATGTCCCGTGTTTTTGTTGGTGGCGCCAGTCAGTCTGGAAGCAGAGCCGTTCACACACCCCCTCCTATTCATTCGTCTTCCCACAGGTGTGCAGCCCAGGCCGAGCCAGAGGAGGAGGAGGAGGAGAGGCGCGCAGGCTCCGCCGAGCGGCGAAGGAGGAAGACAAAAGCGGCCGGCGCCGGCGGACCTGCACCGACCCAGCCGAGAGCGGTGCCGCCACCCTTCACGTCCATCCGTCCATCCACCGTGCGCGTGTGTTCATTATGCACTGGCCGCGAACCCGAGTGTCTGGACTCGAGAGAGAGGCACACACACAACACACTTTATACATCAACCTTAAGCTTTACTAATCCACCGGATCATTGTAGATAAACTTAACGAGACGTCTATTGTTTTAAAATAGATGATTTTATTGAAGCTAGGGGGTGAGGGGGGGCAGCTTTTCCCTTCCGCACCCCCCTTTGCACGAATGTTACATATTGTATAGGCGAACGATGGCATTTCATACTGTCTGTATATAAAGATGTTCTATATAAGTGTACGTGGAAAGAAGTATATATGCTTTAATAGACTACTGTAATTATGGGAATATTTTTAATTAAATTTTTTTTTTTTGTAAATACATTTTTTTTTAGGAGGCGTGGGATTTCACTTGTGAGAACAAAACAAATCTTGACCTCGTTGGAAGCTGCTTCTTTGACAGAATGTTATATTTTTTTTTTCACACCCTAGCCCCCCGTGTCTTGTACACTCTAAATGTAACCTTGTAGGTGATGGTGTCCCCGCACGACTGCATGGCATCAAATGTTCAGCTTGTAACTTACACGACCTCGATGGCTCCGTTAAGACTTCTGATGTTTCATGTCCGAGCTTCACAATCCCCCCTCCTGCACACATGGTAGCTAGTAAAATGGGTGCATGCTTTCTCCACATTGTTCAGTTTGCTAGGACGAGCAGGGCTCCGTTTTTAACACTGTGTAAAGCAGCGCTCTTTGAATGCCCCCCAAAAATCTCACACCAGGCCGTTATCCCTAACCTTCGCTGTGTGGCATGCTGCATTTTGTGTGACGAAGACGCAGCTTTCTGCTTGCAACCAAAGCGCTATAACTCGAGCAGTAGCTGTTTTTGTTTGTTTTCATTTTACGTCAAAGAATCCGAAAGGGCAGTTTATATTACAGCAGTAAACCTCATGGAGTGGCGTTAATCTTGCAGGCAATTTTAATCTGATTTAGGTAGACCAAAATTTCTAATGACCTAATCAAAGATTTCTTTTGTGTACAGAACTGTTTTGTTTCCATTGCAGCTGTTTACAGTTGAGAGTTTAATATGTGAGGTGTAATTTTTACATATGAACATTAAAACTAGATTCTACCTGTCTTGAAGCACGATTGTCACGTTGTTTTTCCTGCTTTGCCTGGATCCAGCTGTGTTTGGAATGCTTGGGCACGAGGGCTATTAACGTCGATGTTCGCAGGTCTGTGCTGTATAATTAAGCTTCTTTTAATTATTTTGTTCTCCTTTTTGGCAAGTGAGGCCACCTCACTGCTTATGTTATTAGCTTCTGAATTCTTAACCTATTGCTAACGGGGAGGCCATTTTAGAGGGGCTCGCGTTTGCCATGGCTTTTCCCTTCCGCTGCGTGGAACCAAGGCGTCAATCACGCCCTCGTTCAGGATTCCTCTTCGTGTCGGTCTTGGGTCTTGCCTGACTGGCCGGTACCGCTGCACGAGCTGCTGCCCCAGTGAATCTTGTGAAATCCGAAACATCAATTCTGGCGCTTGACGCATTGTTTCCGCATCCACGCGGAATGCTCAGGGTTCCTCCTTGGCTTTGTGTGTGCGTGTTTTTAGCCGTTACTGTGTATTTGGCGCATTGTTTAGCCCCTATGCGCAGTCGTGCCCTCCGAGATGGCACGTGCTTCTGCACTGGCTTTGGAGAAGGTATCAAGCCAGGGTCACGTTACTTGCCATTCTCGACATTCCAACACTCCATTTGTCTGAGTGTTCTATATTGTCTCCATGTTTGCATTTCTTGGTGCTTGTGTCGCTCATTCCAGCCTATGGCTGCATGCAAATGGCACCTAGCACCCATGAGGCGAAGACGCTGCAGTGGCCGTACCTGACCATCGCCCTGTGCACGACTCTCGAGCCCCCCCCTTGAGTAAAAATATTGCCACTGGGCCCCCATAGATGTCATTTCTGTGTTTTTTTTCTATTACAAGAAGTTGTCATACTCTCTTTTGGAGAGTCCTCGCATCACCCCTGCCCCCCGCCCCCACGTCAGCCCTGGGGTAAATGCAGCATTATTGAAGGAAATGCAAATGCTAGTCGCGCAACCCCCCCCCCCCAAGGCCTTTGTGTAAAGCATATTGCCTGTTACTGTAACACTAGCTAGTGCCACCTTCTAGCCCTGTCCAACTAGACTGGACGTTATGAAGACCCATCTCTGCAGCGTTGCTGTTTGATCTGGGCTGGGGGTCGTGGTACCTTGCATGACCGTTATGTTGGGAATTGCGCTGCAAACGGGTGTCGTTTGCATGGTTTCCAGGTGCTCTGATGGATCTGAAAGATGTTGGATGGGGGTTTAGGATGATGAGGGTAAAATAAAGCTAACTTTGCTGCTATGCTGTGTGCAGGCATCGTCATGGTGGGAGAGACGTTAATCTCTCCCACCATGGCGCACGTGCAGAGAGTTGGTAACTGAATTCCTTCATAGTGTACCGAATGATCGGGCAACTGACAGTGCATTGATCGATTTCCCAGTAGATGCGGTTGTCACTGTGGTGCCCTTTTTTTTGGGGGGGGGGGGGTTGTCCCTAATGCCACCTTTCTATGCAATTGCTTCCTCCTACCTGCCTGCTTTTTATGGTGATCTGGCAATTGTTTGCAACGTATCGGAATGATGCACGCCTTCTGCTGCAGTAAATGTGCATTGAGAGGCTGTGCAGATTGGCTGCCAGAAAGGTTACGACTTGTACATTCGTGTCTGTCAGATTTTTGGGTGCATTTGCTGTGTATTTAAATTGAATATCTGCTTTTAAAAACCTCCATGAGCAATGTTTTGCCTGCTCGAATCGCGCAGGCGTTGAAAGAATCGTCTTTTTGGGTGACCAGTGTTGAAGTTTGAGCAAGAGTTTGCATTGTATTGGGTGAGGTCATGTTCCCTGGTGTATGCGTATATGTTTGTGTTAAATGTTGCCAAACTTATTCCAGGGGGTGGGAAAGAGTTTAGACTAGCAGGCTTTGTGCAAGAGTACGGTGTTTGGTCCTGTAGGCAAGTAGTCAGGCTGTTTAAAGCAGCGGAATGACGGGCGTCTTCCTTGGGTGGGGAGAGCAGAGTGTGGGAGTGCATGGGAAGGAGCCACTGGCACAGTGCCTTGTGTCGCAACTGAACGAACAGCCATACATTATTTCCACTTTGGGGAGAAGGGAGAACCAAAAATCCCGTGATATTGGAACCCCAAGAACACGTTTTTTGTTCTGGCTTTAGCTTGCAAGGCAGAGAGTTCCAAGCCTGACGCAAGTGTTTATTTTGCCTTTTTTCCTTCATGATTGACCAGTGTGTTTTTTGTTCATTTAGTCTGGCATGCAGTTCGTTGCAGCCCTTGGCGTGACACCTGCTGGGTTAGCTGCTGCTGCAGCCTAACTAGTATCTCGTGGTCCAGCTGCAAATCACTAACTGCCAAGTCTCAGCAAGGGGATCCTTTTCTGTCAGCTGTCAGTTTGGCTTTAGCCTTCTTTTCTAGATTTCCAGGCACCTAAAATGTCGTGGCTGAAGGTGTTTTTAAAAACATTGTTTTGGTTTAAAGTAAACATTCACAAACTCCGAGAAATTAATTGACCAGTCAGAGATAGAGATCCTGCGACCGCATTATCTAGACATAGTTAATATCTGAGTACTTGATAATTCTTAACACTGCTAAAATCAAGATTTGTTCTACATTCAATATCAAAATTGATAGTTTCATTACATGGTGTACCAACCCTTTATTTTTTTAGTTCTTGTCCCTGCAAACTTTTTTTTCCCCATGCTTTAATAATCCCCTTTATCTCACAATCTGCAACTCTGGTCAGCTTTCATATCGCCAATTGGATCTAGTGCTTAGCATATTCATCCTAACATTTTTTTAAAAGATGGTTCTATATTCCTTACCAGGAAACTTCACTAAATATGTTTTGCAAAACATTCAAACTAGTGTTTGCATAACACCAATCCCACTCAGCAATTTCCTCTTCACAAGATTTTGATGTTTAATTAATATTGGTCTGATAGAAAATCTCCTCAAACTCGTCAACGCCTTCGTTTGGCGTTGTAATATCCTAGTCATGCCAGTGACAGTAGTGGGGTTTCTTGACGGCTGATTCCTGTCATTTGGGTTTAAATGTCCATCACCTGCTAACTTAATGAAACCGGACCAAAACTGCCTATCGATTAACAATGGTAGTGAAACCGTGTCCTCCTGCTATATTTGGTTACCATCTGACTGCTTATCATGGAGGTGCTCCAGGTTTCCCATTTAATCTAGTCAGTGTTCCAGATGAGATGTTGCTCCCTGTAAAATTTAGAAGTACAAATATTTTAGGGGTGGAATAAGTTCCCAATTTTCAATGGGAGTATTTTGGAATGTGTAAAGTGGAATACATATTTATTTGCACCTGGTTACTCATGCACATTAAAAGATTCAGGTTTACTGCTTCACATCTGGCACTACTACACACTTATCCGTGGAGCAGTGTGGATGAGAACAGGGTGGACATCTTCCTATTTTTTGGGGGGGAGTAGAAGTTACTGATCCTTTTTTTCACTATAGTTGCACGGATTAAATAGATATCCATCCCTACAACAGTTGCCTGCGCCCTGCTACTTGAATATTCATGCCCTGGGAGGCACCTGTAAGGGAGGAATATGGTGGCTGGTGAGGCCAGTGATCAAGGGTGCAGCCGCAACTAGTACACTGCAAATCTGGCACTGGGGCCCCACAATTTTCTGATCCACTCTGCCCATGATGTAAGATTGTATTACAGCCACGGTAACCACACCTTTGCATCGCATTAGTGCACATGAGGTGCCAGGTTGAGGCTACCTTTCAATTCCTTAGCCCCTTCCACCTGCCAGGGAGCCTTCACCCGGACAGGTGCTTATGATTGAGCGCCAATGGTACACCTGTCCAGTTCTATGCCTTACATTGTGTGGAGGGTGCATGAGTTTTGTGGGCAAGGTGTTGCCTCAGTGCTCCAGAGAAAAGCCTGTTACAGCTGTGGTGGGCTTATAGTCATTCATTTTGTCATTTGTATAGCGCCTTTCACCATAATTCTGGTCCCAACACGCTGTTGGCTGAACGCCTTTGGAGGGTCGGGAGTCTGTACATTTGGGAGGTGCTTATGCATGAGTGCATTTCAGTCATTGGTTCTGGGAGCGTGGCCAAGACCCTGCTAGTCACCCCTGGAGCGTGCATGGGTGCAGTGCGGGTATAGTATGAACTAAAGGGGGGTGTACGATATGTCAGCTCACTCTTATGGCAGAGGTGATGTGCAATAGTGTTTTGTGTTCAGTGCAGGGTGTGTGGAGTTAGCCTGTTGCCTCCGCTAGGTTGCGAAGGAGTGGTGTGCAAGGGGACAAATGGGTTGGCTGTGCAAACAGTCTACTTCCCCAATATATATATATGTAGGACACTGTATGCCGCGCAAGATCATGCTGTCTTGTTTCAGGGCACTCCATGGTAACTAGGGTAGGGTAAAAGAGAAATGGTTTCCAAAACGAATTGGAAGCCCCCTTCCCGTGCACACCTCAATACTGTAAAGTCATTATTCACAGAAGCCACTCAAGTGTACAGCCTAGATTTATGTCCACAATCTGTGCAGGAGAATGGGGGCGGGGGTACCATTCGTTTTGCATACATTTCTCTTTTGCTTTAGTGACATCAGTCTACGTGTCAGAACTAGTATCCCTCCCCTCCACACCTGGCGCCCAAATATCTTCCCAATTAAGTAGATGATACGCAATTGCATATAATTGGTGTGCATGGGAGTATATATAATTAACTAACTAGGGTACAGTATCAGGGCTTTTCATGTAACTGCCTAATGCTATCTGGGTATTTTACCTCGATGGAACCAACTTACTGCACAGCCGATTCTCCTGTGCCCGGGGTCTTCCCATACCCTGATAGGAAATGGACACATAGGAGGTTGCCCATGCATGGAGCGCCATAAATCAGCTTGGACCAGTAGTACACACATTGCTACAAGAAGAAACTCCTTATTTCTGCATGATGTGGTGGAGTAAACCTACATTTTGAATAACTAGGTGCACATAAATATTGCAAAAAGATTTCAGTTTTACAGTTGAAACACGTTTACGCTTCCCTCCTATTGCGACTGGGACTTTTTTTTCTCCTCCCAAAATGTTAGGGACCAGAATATGCTCACTGTGAAGCACCCAACATTCCTGCCCTGTGAATAACAGAATTAGTTTTTTTAATAAGGGCTCCGTGCACCAAGAGTGGGCTGTCAAGCCTGTTTTCTAAGAGTATTGTTTGCCAAATGAAATTGTTTTTCAGCTTGAACAGAAGTAACCGTTAATAATGCTGGTCCCTGCCAATGTTTTGTGTTTAACTGAGCAAGGTAATTTGGGAGCTGGATTTACTTTGTGAATCGAAAGCTGTTCCATCTTTTGCCACGGGAACTGGGCTGTAAAACAATGGCTGTGTGCGAGTTGCAAGTTCAAAGAGCACTCGTGAGAATTGGTAGCTCAGAGCTTGGGGGCGCAGTCTCACCTGCTAACGTCTTGCTGTTGATTAGATTTTCATGTGGGCAGCTGGGTGCGCTGCTCTTTTGCCCCCTGGCGACACGTCCAGAGTAGAGCTTTTTGTAATTGTGCACCCTCCTTAAACCACTGGTTCTTGGTAATCTCTGTAAAGCGGGCCGCGTCCACCTACTGTTTGGTGTTGAAGAGTGATCCATATATCGGTGCTGGTGCAGAGGTTGTTTGTTGCCAGCATTGGCACTATTCTGCATGGCATGCGTAATGGCTGTTACCTAGGAGCACCACCCTCTGTGCAGACTTTCACATGCAAGTGGAATGTTGCATTCTTCCGATGGAATCTAGGTGGGTCAGGGGATCCCACTCTGACATTACAGTGGTGCAGTGAGGTGCTAGCAGTTTTTATTGTGGCGGTCCTCGCAGCTGATTCAGTTTGAACTGAGTGTTCTGGTGGCAAGGCCCCTATCTGGTTGGCTTCATTTAATGCGGCCTTGGTGCGACCTGCTTGTTCAGCAGTTCACCAAACTGTAATCTGGCAAATTGTAAACCATATAGCACCTCTTCTCAAATTGTTTATGAAAAGTGCCAACAGCCTTTGTTCTTGGACACTGCTACCAAACCTGGTTAGAAGTCATCAAGTTAAAAAAGAATGGGAATACCCACTAACCCTTTCCTCACGACCTTCCACACCCCCATCCCCCTACCCCCTTTCCCCCGCCTTCAGTCCCTCAAACTCGTACAAATCACAATTGTGGTGCGAGTGTTCTATCCTGGGCCTCCCACAGTAACTTATGAAAGTCCGCAGCAAATTCTAAATGTGGAGGAGAGCTTAGTATGAGGTCTCAAAAGTGGCAGAAGCAGAGCTGCAGATAACTTTTTTTTTTTATAGGGGGGGTGATTTGCTTCCTATTTGGGGGCTCTGGGTTAGTTGGAATATGATTTTACCTTTTGAAAACAATGCACACTTTGGGAATAGGAGAAATATCTTGCAATCGACGCTTCTTAGTTGCCTCTAGTAACTAATGCACAGCAAAGAGAGCGGACGATGGAGAGGTATGATACTAGAGCCTGGGAGGTAGCTTACCCTCACTTTGGAGGACTTGATAATTTGACGTGTAGCATCAGAAAAATATTTAATGGCAATCCGATGTTCATCGAGAGGTGAGGAAAGGGCTTGGTAAAAGTGAGGAAGGAGATTATGATTTTGGTGTCTTCATCGGAGGGTTTGTATTTCACACCTCCAAAAATCTGTTTTGTAGTTAATATGCGGTGGATTGAAACTTAATCCAAAAGGCTCGGTTTGGTTTCTGAAGCTCACCATCCCTTTATGTTGATTTGTAATAAAATAGAGGAAGCATTTTTGTTTTTCTTTTTTTAATTTCTTCCCCCAAAAAAGTCCACAGGAACTGCCATCTTTTTAAGGCATGACTGGTTCTTAAATCTAAATCCCATTGCAAGGCTACAGACCCTTAACTCAGAACTCTCCAATATTGGGGTGTGCATGTGCTTCTGCCTATGAACCCAGATATAGACAGGAAGCATTGCAAATGATTACCTGAAATTATTTCTCTTCATGCCCCGAGCGTGCAAAATGAAATTTGTTTCCAGTCTGCTGTATTTCTTATGAACAAACAGCGATACCTTGAATGTCACGATGCGTGTGGTAGAACTTGTGGGGGGTCTGCACATTTGGTTTGATAATGGTCTTCAAACTGTGGAGCAGGGATTGCCCTAGATGGGCGTGGAGGATGTCTGGGTGGGCCTGAGGCGCTCTCTAACCTGTTTCTGAGGGGTCGGGGGTGGCCTGGAAACAATGTGTACTCCTGGGCACAGTAAATGTTTTCTACCAGTGTATTAGACCCCCTTGACAAAGAATTCCCATCTATAACTCGCTCAATTTATGAACCATAAATGACAAAAGGCTTTTCTGGTTTATCTTCTTTTTTTTTCCAGGGCTTTTTAAAATGTTATTTTTAGAACCACCGTATTGCTTAGATTATTTAGATTAGTCGATCATTTTGTAAAATTACATTCTTGATTAGTTGAGTAAATGATGGTCTTTGCTCTGTTCTCACCATTCGTGGTGCTATTCCGAAGGGCCTGCACCTTCATTTGTGTGGGACATACGACCCTATTTGAGGCATATTTATTTCTGATCCTCCAGGATCCCCCTTCCTTGTCCCAAGTATCTACTTTCTCAGACAGTAAGGAAAGGTAAGTGACTTCCAAGTCCCTTCTGACCTTGGTGAGCAGATTGTGGGGGATGGTGAGGTTACTTGGGACTAACAGCTCTTCAGCAAGGGCCTAATACCTAAAGAAGTGGGTGGGGCGGCAAGTTCTTTAGACCACATTTGACCAGCCTCTTGGGCAGATTGAGTGACAGCGGACCTACTGGCTCTTTAATTCAGCCAGAGATGCGTCTGGGAATTTGGTTGAATTCATCCCCCCTGTTGCAGGCATACTATTTGGGCCCCTTCTTCATCTCCAGGTTTCTGAGTTGGGATTTGAAGTGACATTTGGCAGGATGAGAATGTGGCTTATTGAGGCATGGTTTCTGCTCCGTCAGTGATCCAGCTAGTAACTGTGGCGAAGCAACATGATTCTCCTCGTGGTGCGGGAGGATCGGGTTCTCTCTGGAGTAGAGGTGTAGTCTGCTCTATTGAGCACAAGTCGGGATTGTCACCCCTCAAGAAATTATGGGGTGAGAGTGATTGTGGCTATCTTGGGCAGGTAAGCAGAGAAGGAATGACATACATGACAAATGACAAAAATGTGGCTGTTACTGCTGATGGCAAGAGGCTTCCCAGCAATACCAGGGCAGTAAGTAAGTATAGGGGGGGGGTGGTGGGTTCTAGTTTGGGTGAGTTCTTCTTTTGCTGTCCACTACCGGCAGGCGTCAGTGTGAGGATATCTGTAGGATTGTGCACATCTACAGGTTTAACGGATGCATAGTGGGAGTTCTGTGGAGCCATGGGCAAAATCTTTTGGACAGGGAAGGGAACTGCAAACATTTCTTGGATCTTCTTAACCACTCGCCTCCCTTTGGTTGGTCCTGTGGAATTAATCTAACAGGAAGACGGGTATGCTGTGTAGTGCTCTTTGCCGGAGGATGGTTTGTGAGAGCCTGATGTGGCAACTGTGGATTTGGAAGGAGGTGAGTGTTTGTCTACTCGGTACGATTGTGAATGGTAAAACAGCTGGGAACACTTGCATGCCTTATTGCTGCCCTATCAATAATTTAGATTTTTTTGGGGAATACTTGTTGGAAGCATAAGCGGTAGACCCACAAATCATTTGCCCGTTCCAAAACTATTGTTGCCCTGCGAGTAGTGGCACGCATACCTGTGCAGTGCGTTATGTTGACACGAGGCAAACTTTGCCTTCCCTGGCTGCCACAAGGCCTTTGAATCGCCCACACTGGGCAAAGAACCTGGTAGCGCCGCAAATGCCCAATGCCATGATACCTCCGTCCAAACGGTTCAATGCTAATGCCACCTGCACCAGCAGGCATGGGATCCGTGTGGCCCCTGATCTTGCCTGGCTGGGAGTCGGGACACTGCTCCCCCCCCCCTCACGAAACAAGCTCAGCTTCTCCCGGAAGCCCTCGGTTTGGGATCCCGGCATGCTGTTATTTAGAGTCACCGCCATTGCTTCACTTGCTCGGATTTAATGAAATATTAAAGCAAACAGTGGTGAATGCCGGGGCAATGTTGTCATAGAGGCCTGTGCATATTGAAACAAACTGTATGTGTTCTCTGCGTGCAACAGGTGTGAGTGTACACCTGTGGAACTTGAAGTGAGCAACTTTTTTTTTTTCTCGAACCGAGCCCCTCGGGGAAGGGCGGGGGGGAATCCTGCTCAACAAGGATGTCGTCTCGTGTTTTCTGCTGCGTATTTGTGGCAACAAGCACGAGGCCAAGCAAATAGACCTCTGCTCCCACCAGTTTTCGGCCTTGCCAGGCTCAGGCGCCTATTATTTTGCCGATAGAGGCAGGACGTGAAGGGTGTCAACAGTAGAGCTGGGCCACGGTATTTGCACAGGTGTGTGTGGGGTGTGTTGCCATAGCTGGGGAACAGGGAAGCCGGCACGCTGCTGTCAGTTCTGCGCAATACCCGTAATAACCGGTGCGCTGCTCGCCTATATTTATTGTCACAATACCCTGACTGGCAGCGGGAAGACGGGGTTTCCCAACAGCCACCTGTTCTTCGAGTGGAGCGAGGCGCGCGCGCCCCGGTTTACAGTTGAAACGACACGTAGGTAGGTGCGCGAGGCTGGGCCAGCTCACCAGCTGCTGACGCGTGACCAGCTCGCGGGCGCTAGGAGGCGAACAGGAAGGAAACGCCTCGCCGACCCCGCCACATTGCTACTGTATGTATGCATACGAGGCTAGGATGGATGCCATGTCACAGGAGAGGATTTAAAGCCAGAGGGCGATACTTGGCAACTTTAAGATAACTCGGCGAGTTTCACCTGCTGCTGAGAAAGTAGGCAATCTGCATGCACCATGTTGTGCCCCAGCAGGATCGGAGTGGCTTACAGGGCAATGCCCGAACCTAAAACACAGAATTCTAGAGTAGGCCACTTGTTGGCCCACGTGTGCCAGTTTGATAAATTACTTCACCGCGCGGCTAGTAGTTTTGATCAGTGTTACTGAATAAATATTCTTTTAAAATGCACAGTCTGTCAAGATCTATTGAGCTATCACGCTCTTCAATGATACACGGACACGGAGCCTTTGTCTAACACAGCCGTTTATTCACACGATATCTCCGGAGTGCTTACTTCCCGTCCTATCCCGCCCCTCCCCTTCCTGTTGCCCCGTGTTCCCTCACACGTGACAGGAGAGGAATGTGACGACATCACACCCCCCCGATACTAAACATTAAGTTCACTATCAGGGCATCTCCTCAATGAGGCGCGGTGGTCGACGTCGGGATCTCTGGGGTCTCCAGTTATTTCTCTCACGCGACTCCAGAGGTGTCCAGCGGAGCTCATCAGCGTCGGAATCATCTTGGTCTCCTTCATAGGGTGCATCTCGCATCTGAGTGTCCATTGGTACGCACGGTTCGACTAGTGGTATGATCCCAGGCATCTTCTTGAAATGAGAGCTGTTTCTTGTTATTGTGTGGGCTGCTCCTTCAGCTGTGATGAGAGAGCCTTTCCTCTGTGTGATGGTGAGGGGCTCTGCATTGAACGACGCCATGTTTTTGCGGTGTTGTGGCTGTCGCACTACGACGATGTCCCCTGGCTCTAGATTATTCTCCTCGGCTCTCCTTCTCCGGTCTGCCATGGTTTTCATATTCATTTTCTGGGCCGCATCATGTAGTCTCATTTCAGTGTCTCCTTTGTACCGTTCTTCCTCAAGTTCTATGTGCGGTAGCCTAGTTCGCACATTCCTGCCAAACATGACTTCTGATGGTGACTTGCCAGTGGTACTGTGTGGGGTATTTCGATAGTCTCTCATTAATTTGCATAATAATTTTTCCAGTGGCTCTCCTGTCAAGCGAGCTATTTGCGTGGTTCGCTTGATACTTCCCATGAACCGTTCAACTGTGCCGTTCGCTTGAGGCCACAACGGTGTTACTTTCCTGTGGTGGAAACCCATGTACTCGGCAAAGGTTTTGAAATCTTGGCCTGTGAATGGTGGTCCATTGTCCGATTTTACTACCTTTGGGATTCCGTATGTGGCAAACATCCTGTCCAATACGGGGATGGTGTGATGTGCTGCTGTTGATGACACAACTTGTGCATCAGGGAATCTCGAGTATTCATCGATGACTACTAAGACATATTCACCCCCTTCCAGAGGACCAAAATGATCTACGGCAATTTCTTCCCAGGTTCCGTTGGGTAAGTCAGTCATTTTGAGGGGTTCTGGTCTGGTTTGAGGGTTAAGAACTACGCACGTGGGACATGTTTTCAGTAGTTCTTCCACTTGAGTATCCAGCTGAGGAAACCATACCCTTTGTCTTAACATCCTTTTTGTGGACATTATTCCCCGGTGTCCTTCATGTGCGAGATCAAGGACTCTTTTCCTTAATGAGCGAGGAATAACTAGTTTTGTCCCTTTCAGTAGGAGTCCCTCTGTTTCTGCAAGTTCTTCCTTCACCGTGAGTAGACAGGTGATGTCTTGCTTGGTTTCTTCTTCTGCACTTTCTTTGAGTTGTTTTGCTTGTTTCCAATGTCCTGTTTCAAGACATCTCAAAATGACCTGTATTGCTGGGTCCAGGTTGGTTTCTCTGGCTATGTGTACCATGTCCAGTCCTTGTGGTGTGCATTCTTGGACCACATACCTAATGTATTGGTCTGCAATGGATGGATCGGAGTGGCAGTCTTGATTGGGATGACGTGAAAGAAAGTCTGCAGGATTCTGTTCCTTCCCGGGTCGATGAATAATGTTGAATTGATAGTCCTGTAGCCTTAAGGCCCATCGAGCTATTCTGGGAGGCATCTTGGCTTGAGCATTTCCATAGATGAATAGTAGTGCCTGGTGGTCAGTGACTATGGTGAAAGGTTTTCCATATAGGAACAGATGAAAATGTTCGCATGCCCACACAACCACCAAACCTTCTTTCTCCGCTTGTGAATATGCTTGTTCAGTTTTTGAGAGGCTGCGACTGGCGTATGACACTATGTGTATGGCCTGGTTATCATTGTGATCTAGTTGAGTTAAAATGGCTCCTAGGCCGACTGGACTGGCATCCACTATCAGCTCTGTGTGTTTCTGTGGGTCAAAATATGCCATGTTTTTGGCATCAGCGATGCGATCCTTGATGATTTGGAACGCTTGTTGGCATTCGTCCGTCCATCGGAAGTCAACGTTCAGTTTAGTGAGGGCTCTCAAGGGTGCACTGACGGATGCAAAATCCTTAATGTACCTCGTGCAATAGCTTGCCAGACCCAGAAATGATCGCAAGTCGGTGACAGAGGTCGGTGGTGTTGTGTTTGTGAGTGCGTTGACTTTTTCGGGATCTGGAGTCATTCCATTTTTGGAGAAGATGTGGCCGAAAAACCGCAGGGTTGGTTTTCTAAATTCACATTTGTCCTTATTCAGGGTGAGGTGTGCTTCTTCCAGTGCCATGCATACGCGCATGAGGGTGTCGTCTTGCTGTTCTTGGGTTTGTCCAAACACAAGGATGTCATCACTGTAATTCAGACAATTCGGTACGTGCTTTATTATATTATGAATTTCTGACTGAAATATCTCGGCTGCTGAAGAAACTCCAAAACTGAGCCGCTTGTATCTGTAGAGGCCCAGGTGAGTAGCAAAAGTGGTAATGTACCGGGATCTTTTGTGGAGTTCCAACTGATGGTACCCCTTATTGAGGTCCAACTTTGAAAATATGGTGGCTCCGTTAAGCAAATGCACCATGTCTGTTATTCTGGGAGATTGATGACGTTCTCTCAAGATTGCTTCATTTGGTCTTCTCATGTCCACGCAAATACGAATGTCAGCAGAATCTTTCTTTGGGACTGGTACAATGGGGGATACCCAAGGAGTGGGGCCTTCAGCAGGTTCGATTATGTCTGCTTCCAAAAGTTTCACTAATTCGTTTTCTACTTGCTTCTGTATATTGATGGGAATACCACGGTAGTGTTGCGCTACCGGAGGGATATTGTTGTCTATGTGCAATTCAATTTGTCTGTCCTTCAATTTTCCCAGTCCCTTGAATAATGCAGGGAAAATCTTGTCAATGTTGGCAGTGGGATCTAGGTGCTTGTGCATCATGAGTCTGTATAAGACATGAATTAGACCCATATCGACTGCGGACTTGTAGCTTAGAATGCATCCACTATCCGTGGCTGCTTCGAGGACATGCATGGGTATTTCTTTTACGTGATCTTTGTATCGACATGATGCCATGAAAAAGCCTTTACAAGGTAGTGGCGTCTTGGAGCCATATGGAAAAATGAGTGCTCTCGCTGGTTGTAGTCGTGGCGCAGTTGGCATGTTGTTGTACACTTCCTCACTCACTACATTCACAGTGGCTCCTGTGTCGACTAGGAACTCAGCCGCCACTTGGTTGACATTGATGATGAGAGTGGGGCTATTCTCTTTTGCTGTAGGGTTTCCCAGTGCATATAGGTAGCCTTTTATCCTTGGTTCTCCTTTACGTGGATTTGATTCCTTCTTGGGTTTGTCCTCTGAGGAGGTGCTGGAGATGCTGTCAGAATGTGATTGTTCCACCAGACACCTGACATATCGTCGGGGGCGTCTTCTCCGCCCGGAAGATGAAAGTTTGTTGTCGCGCCACTCATGTGTGGGTCTTGATTGTCTTCTCTCTGACAGTTCTTCTCGTTGTCGGCGGCGTGATGTGTCATTCTGGTAGTGTGACTCACGATTGGGACTCATACGCCTAAATTCTTTTTCTGGTGAGTGGCGTCTGTTCCTTCCACTCCCTCTGGTTTTGCTGCGATAAATGAAACATACAGCTTTGTAATGATTTTCTCCTCCACAGGCAGAGCAGATTTGACCCATGGCAGGGCAGATGCCTTCATGAGGATATTCATGTCCACACCTATAACAGAATGGGTCTGTGTTTCCTTTGGTGTTACTCTCAAGTTTGTGTAAACTTTCATGCTTCCCGTGGATGATGGTGATGTCATCAAGACCTTCTACCTGTGCTGTTAGTGCCGCCTCGGAACGAGCTAGGCGTAGAATCTCTTCCAGATTTCGAGCTTTTTGTAGAAGCCTTTTTCTGAAATCACTGCTTTCACATCCTACAATAATCTGTGAGCGAAGGGCTTCTTCATTCGAGTAGTTGTTAAAATCGCAATGTTTCATCTTTATTCTTAACCTCATCACAAATGCATCCATTGTTTCACCTTTTAGTTGTTTAGTGGTGTGAAAAAGGTGACGCTCGTAGTCCACATTCGTGTGTGGCGTGAAGTAGTTGGTTAGGGTTGTTTTTAATTTTGTGTAGGTGTCTATGTCATCTTCAGGAATTTCATCCAAAATGTCTCTCACATTTGATCCTATGGCATGGGTGAGCAAACTGTGTTTCCTTTCATCCTCCAAAGGCCCTACCGCCTTGAGACACACTTCAAAATCCCTCACCCACTTTTTCCACCTTGGTCCCAGTGTGCTGGTGTCACTCAGGTCAAAATTGGGGGGTAGCTGAGTTATTAGGCCTTCCGTCATGCCTGTGCGAGTTGATCTGGCAGGGGTTACTTGTACAGTTAGTGATTCCTCTGATGAATCATCAAGCATGACAGGTGAATACAATTGTGCACTAATTGTGTGTGGAAGCTTGAGTGACAATATCTACGTGTTTCCTTTAGCTTGACTTGAAAGTGACAGAAAGTCTATGTGGTTTGTGTACCTTGTATGCTGTGGGGAGCCGATGCGCTCCACCCACTGGTGCCACTTCCTTTGGCGGGAAACGCTGTGAGGAGCTGATGCGCTCCACTCACGCACTTCTGCGTGAGGAGCAGATGCGCTCCACTCACAAGCACAGCCTTTCTCTGTAATAGTTCGTCACGGGGAGCCGATGCGCTCCACCCGCGAATCTCCTGCCCACTGTCGGCGGGAAAATGTCGTGAGGAGCCGACGCGCTCCACTCACGCACTTTTGCGTGAGGAGCAGAAGCGCTCCACTCACGAGTGAATCCCTTGTCGTAGGGAGCCGTCGCGGGGAGCCGATGCGCTCCACCCGCGAATTTCCTGCCCGCCGTGGGCGGGAAACAAAACGCTGTGAGGAGCCGACGCGCTCCACTCACACGCGAGTGTGCCTCCGGGAATCTGTGACGCAGTCGCAGGGAGCCGACGCGCTCCACCTACGACGCGGACGTGTGGAGTTGCAGGGAGCCGACGCTCTCACCTGCAGGTCTTCCTGTCACCGTTGGCGGGGAGTATATTCACTCCTACCCGCCGAACTCTGTCGTCGTGTCCGAAACGCCAGAAAACGAAAACTGCTGCGTGGATTTTCCCTCGTCGCCAGTGTCAAGATCTATTGAGCTATCACGCTCTTCAATGATACACGGACACGGAGCCTTTGTCTAACACAGCCGTTTATTCACACGATATCTCCGGAGTGCTTACTTCCCGTCCTATCCCGCCCCTCCCCTTCCTGTTGCCCCGTGTTCCCTCACACGTGACAGGAGAGGAATGTGACGACATCACACAGTCTACATCACATTTTATCCAAAACCCCACCCTTGGGTTCTACTCAAACAGTCTTCTGCTACAAAAGGAATGAATTGCCGTTTTCCACTTGGTGCCCGAGACCATTGTATGTCCTAGTCCGACCCTGGTGTCCAGGTGCCTTCATCAGTTTGAAGAGAGATAGCACCGCGTTGGACTATTATTTACAGTGCTTCAAAATGTATTCACGGGTCTCTAAGAGCCATGTGCAGTCTACATGGTTATTAAGTATATCTGGGAGTTTTCGAAAAATGGTTTCGGACTAGTAAGCAGTAATACTTTTTCGATAAACCCCTATTAATGTCCTTCTCTGTTGGGGGGTGCAGCAGCGTTGGCGGGTGGAATGCACTGGTTGAGGGCCCAGGGAGCAGTAAAACATAGTTCACTCCCTGTAATCCAGTCATGGCGTTTTGCCAGGACAGGATTATGGGACTTGCAGTTTTAATTTTCCCATTATGAGTATGAGCTCACACTTTCAAAAAAATCAAGACTGATCGAAAGTGACCCACGTGACACTAAGCCAGTTGGCGGCTATAAACAATCCACTCGACGGGCTCAAAGAAGATGGAGGGAGACTTCATTTGTAGTCTGAGTTTGAAGCCAAACTGTTCAAAAGCTTAGTGCAAGTAAGTAGTGCTACCTGAACAGTGCAAGACAGATACTGGTTTATAACCTTCCACAAGAATGAAATAAGGAGGCACTATTTTGATAGCTCAATTGTTTGCTTGCTCTGAGTCTTTACGCATTACTCCTCATATGACGTCCTCTCGCAGTCCTTATGCAATGAGGCTGCGCCTCAAGAATCAGACACTTGCCAGTTATTAATCAATGACTAACCATCCATATTAAACGCCTGCTTCTATCAATGTTATATTTTATTTCCTGTTGAGGACACTGCCTACAAATAACCTCAGTCTGCAGTATCCAAGGTAAATACAACAGAGGCAGGCGCTGGTGGTAGAGTGGCATGAACGGCGACGAGGAAGACTAGGACTTGAGTAATGAAGATCGCCAGTAAGTCATCCAGGCTTGCAAAAGAAAACGACTCGAGGTTTTGCCACACATTATGATAACGGAAGGAGGAGTGCTGCGTTTGCTTCCCTTTATTTTTTTTTAGGGCAACAACTTTTCAGGTGAAATCCATATGCAGCACAAGGAAATGCATTTTATTTTGTGTCCTTATATTTTTATTGCGATTTTCTGAGATACAGCAAATGTAAAAAAACGTACACAAGACATAACCAGGAAAGGAAAGGGAGAAGAGATTGAAGAACACAATACATGACGTCAATTCATGACGTAACAGTTGATGTAAGTATCGAGCCAAGTCACCAAGGACCAGTCCACCAGTGCTGCTTACTCCTTCTGCCTGGAGACATCTCCCCCCCCCCCCTATCCCCCTTCAAGCGACAAAAAGCGGGTGGCAGTAGCTTCCCGGTGGTCGCAGCTAAACACTGGAACTCCTTGCCTCTAGCGTTGAGATCAGACCCATCACTCTGGTCCTTCCAGAAAGAACTAAAAACTTGGCTGTTGAATCTAGGGAACTAGGTACGACCGCATAACCTATCGTGAATTTGCATCCAATTGTGTTTTCATGTATCCCTGTCCCCCTGTATGACCATTGTAACCAATGTACCCTGAGATATTCACTGGAAACCCTTTGCAAGATTGGAACTATAAGCAACATAAGAAACTATCTGTAACCAGCACCTTGATGCCCCCGGGCTTAGTGCGCTGAACGAATGTCTAAATAAATAAGATGATGAGTAAAAGAAATAAGGGAATACATTACAACATCGGCGCTAAACCATGGCGCTATTAGCACCATGGTTGGTGCTGGTGTTTTAACGAGTCCGCCATGGTGAAATGGGGGAAATACCGCCCTATTCCAAGGTTGGCGGGGCGGTATTTCCCCATTTCACCATGGCCCTTCCCCATTCCCATTTTTGCCCCATAGGGCTCAATGGGAATGGGGAAGGTGGCAATTACGGTACCTGGGAGGTCCCTTTGTGGGTCCCTACTTTAACAACTGGTCTAGACCAGCCGTTCAGGTTGGGTCCCAGCAAAGGGACCTCGCAGTAAGGCGCTAAGTGGTTAACGGCGCCACAGCCTTTTACGGCGCCGTTAACCACTTAGCGCCTGGGTCGTAATGAGGCCCAAAAAGAACTAAGTGAGACGACAGTGGCAACTCATAACACCAATTGTAGAAGCTGCAGCAGGTCCAAGTTTTAATTATTTGAAACAAGGGATCTGATTGGGCATAGGAATTGCAGCTAATGGAACGGAATGAGGTGTGGCTTGCAGTCCGGATACACTTCTGCCCAGTGAACGTCCTGCTTTCCAGCCAATCCGGTGGCTAAAACTGTTCAGCCATTCTGATTAGCTTGATTGGAATGCTGTTCTGCCAACATTGGCTCCTCTTGTCCCCTGTACCATGGGGTGGAAAGGAAGCCACCCTCGCACATTTTAGAATCGTGTGTAGAGGCTTTAGACCACTGTGAATATCACGCAAGAGCAGCACATTTTGCTCAGTGAACCTATCAGTAGAGGCCAAGCAGCATAATGGCGATCACTTATTGTGTTACGTCTGGAAAATTGTGATTAATTTGAGCGCTTCTTTGAATGCATTGCATTTTCACGTGGTATATTCGGTGTTTTATGTTGATTTGCTCTTAATTGCGTGTCCCTGTATACGTTTGTATCTGAAATGGAATGCCAGATTATGCACACACACAAACACTGCAGGGCGGTGTGCAATTCATGAGTGCGTTCACTTTGTCACCTTAAATCTCCACTTTTGCCTTGAAGGAGGCCCATTTGTCAACTTCGGCCCACCAGTGGATTTAGTAACTAGGGCTGGGCCATCTTGTTTTCATCTAGAATTAAACTGGTGAATCTAGATCCCATTTTGTTGGAAATGTGAACATCTGTTTCAATGCAATGTTTGACTATTTTTATTATTTAAATGACTGTGAAAAGTTCAGGGACCCATGCATTACAGATGATCCAGGAGTCTATGTATAGCTAAGCTTTATTGTCCAATGGTATGCCAGATACCTAATGTAAGTACACCAGATACGTCCATTGGAAGACGCAGGGGGATAACTAGAAACAACCACTGGCCCAGCATTCCGCTATGCCACCCTAGAAAACGAACTCGGCTCATACACAAGCATTCCAGGACACATTCTACACTGGCATCACAGACCCTGCATGTTTTCGCCTAGCAGCCAGAATCATCAGACTACAACACCCACTGGCGTAACAGGGGCCCCCGCAGCCCCCGCGGTGCGGGGGGGCCCGCGGTGTGGGGGGCCCCACCAGCACATGGCTGGGAGGGGGCCCCAGTAAAAAAAAAAATAAAAAAAATATATATATTTTTTTCTAAAAAAATAAGTTTCTTTTGAAATTCACTCTGCATTCATAAAGAACATTTCTGTAACAGAAATAATTTCTTTATGAAGGCAGAGTGACTACAAAAAGAAACTTTCTTTTTGAAGTCTGAGGGCCCCCGTACCCCATGACATGGTAGACCCTAGGCTGGAGGCCTCCATGTCATGGGGGGGGGGGGGGGATGGGGAACCCTATGCCTTCAAAAAGAAATTGTTTGTTTTTGAAGCCACTCAGCCATCATAAAGAAATTATTTTGATTATGGTTCGGTCCTTAACTGAAATAATTTCTTAATGAAGTTATAGTGACTTAAAAAAGAAACAATGGGGCTCATTCTGACCATGCCGGTCCGGAAACAACGGTGCTGGTAAGCTTACAGGCACTGTTGTTTCCGGACCGGCATATTACAGGTCTGCCTGGTGGGGCTGCCGTGCCCGACAGGTCTGACCCTGCCAGCCACAGCAGCCACGGTAGGCAGACCTGTCACGGAAGCACCGACACCGTTAACAATGGTGCAGGTGCTTCTGTGTCCCCATTCCCGTGGAGTCTGGGGTTTAACGAAATTACCGGCACCTGATTTCCCAGCCGCCGGACTTGAAATAGCACGGTGGCACCGGGAAGTCAGGCCATCGTAATTTTTTCTGGGTCTGGCGGCAACCCGCCGGTAGCACCAGCACGGTTACCGCTGGATCCGTAATGAGCCCCAATTTCTTTTTTAAGTAATAGGGCCCCCCCTCAACTCCATGAGGTGTGCGTGTATGAGTCTATGGTGAAAGGGTGCACACTCAAAGGTATAGCCGGCTGCCTGTGTGTGTATGGTGAAAGGGTGCACACTTAAATGTATGGGTGGCTGTGGGGGTGTGCCTGCATGGTGAAAGGGTGCACACATAAATGTATAGGTGGCTACCTGTGTGAGTGTATGGTGAAAGGGTGCACACTTAAATGTGTGGATGACTGGGTGTGTATTAGGTGAATGGTGTGTGTGCTTGTGTACAGGGGCACAAGAAAACCTTCATTTCGGGGGGCTAACCCTTCAAATGTTGGGAGAGGCGCTAACTTCACATGCGGTGGGGAGGGGGAAACTTATTTGTGTGGGCGCATCCAAATTATTTACGCATTTTAATGAGACTATTCTAGTGCAGATTCAATGTTACAAGCAGTTAACTCTCTCCTATAAGTCTCCTGTTCCCTCTCTACCCTTTCAATCACTCCCCTGGCATGCAAGTACTAAACCCACATCACGATTTCAATCGCCTAAACAATGTGGCATTTGAATGCAGGTACTAACAGTGAAATGCTTTACGTTGGTAATTGCTGGGTTCTTGTTAACAGCAAAAACCAGGTGCCGTTTAAAATCTGTGTCCTGTTCGGTGGGGAACTGCTCTAAAGGTTAGCCAAGTTGAGTCAATATAGCCCAAAATGTCAGGGGGGGTAGTGCTGAAGCCCAATCAACTCAATGGTGTTGCGCTACTACTTGTGTTTAATGCCTTGCTTACTCCTAGCCCTATTCTTCCTCGTCCCAGTACTTATATACGAGGCAGTACGTGTGTTTGAGGCACTCTGCCTCATACAAAAGTACTGGGAAGAGGTAGAGGTACATGGAGGTAATGCCTGATTTAGCTACCTGTAATCTTCATCACTCCTAGTCCCACTGTTCCTCATCCCAGTACTTACCTATGAGGCAAGGAGCCTCATACGAAAGCTCTGGGACAAGGAAGAGGGACGCAGAGGTAATTCTGGGCCAAGGAGCTGATTGTGGAGGTTGGGGTGGTGGGTGGGAGGGAGAGTGGATGTGTGGGGGGGGGGCAGGATTGTGTGATAAATCATAATGGTTGTCCATGTCCAGGCTAAGCAGGCATGATATGTGGTATTAGTGGCTAGAGAGGCATTTTGATTTAGCCAGTCTAGTCATTCCTCAGTTTGGTATGACTTTCTTTTAACTGGACATTTCTGATAAAGTAGTCCTGCTAACTTTAATTACCTGGCTAGATTGGCATTTGGGTGCTGCCAGTCTAGCCATTTCTTACTGCGGCATTGTATATTTATTTGGGCATCTGTGATAAAATGATATGATGTGATTCAAGTCATTTATAATGCGCCTGTACACAAGTGTACACAAGGGAGGGATGATAGAGGGAGGACAAGACAAACGATCTCACTAGGCCTTGTGTCATTGTGAGAACGAGAAGTGCAAGGGAAAAGGGAGCAGGGAAGTGCAAGTGAGAGGGTAGGGGAAAACAGGGCAGCAATGCTCTCAGTAAGTGCAGCCAGGGCAGAGCAGCTATTGGTTGTGCAAGGAGAACAATGGACTGCAGGGTTACAGTTACAGCCCCTAAGTGCATGGTAGGCCCGGAGGCAGTGCAAGGGTGACCAATCAAGAAAGAGCCTGGACTCAGAGACTCTGAGGGTAGCCAAGCAGCCAGTCAGTACAGCAGACAGGTAGGTCAGGTAGGTCAGCAGGGGGGGGAGAGAGAGCGAAAGCAGCAGAGAAGAGGAAAGCTTTTAGCTGCTTCCGAAACTTCAGGTTGTCCTCCTCAAGTTTGAGAGGGGCAGGGAGGCCATTCCAGTTGGAGGCACCAGCAGAGGAGAGAGGTCTACCCCCACTCTGCCTGGAGAAATGTCTAAGCCTTAGAGAGTTGGAGGTAGCTGAGTGAAGGGTTAGAGAAAGAAGGTATTTTGGAAGAGAGCATTGGATTTAGTGTTGGCACTGGCCCCAGAAAGCCTTGTGGGCAATGCAAAGGTTCTTGAACTTGATCCTTGCAGCCACTGGAGAGATTTCAGGGCTGGAGAAATACAATCCCAGGGCTTGAGGCCAAGGCTAAGTCTTGCAGTCCTGTTCTGGATTATTTGCAGATGACGGAGACTAGAGGAAGACAGATTGAGAAAGTGGCTGTTGCAGTAGTCCAGCTTGGAGACAGTGAGCTTCTGGTGGAGAGTGAGAAAGGGAAGAGTCCCTTTGAGGAGGAGCAGCTGGTAGTGGGACTTCTTGGTGATGTGCGAGATGTTAGGAGAGAAAGAGAGTGTGGCGTTGAAGATGACACCAAGGTTTTTTGCCTCGCAGGAAGGCAAAGGAAGAGGGCCCAAGGTGGTCTGCTATAGTGAGAGAGGAAACACAGTGGCAAGGGTCCCAATGAGAAGGATCCCTGTCTTACTGGCATTAAGGCAGAGATTGTTGGAGGCGCACCAATCCTGAATCGTGGATAGACAGTCAGGAATGAGCAAGAGAGGAGAGGAGGATGAGGGGAGCCTGAAGGAAAGCTGAGTCATCCGCACAACACTGAAAGTTAGAGGATAAGGTAGAGATCAGGGAGGCCAAAGTGGCCAAGTAGAGGTTGAAAAACCAGCGTGAGAGGATAGAGCCCTGGGGAATGCCACAGGTAGAGAGAGGTGGCGGAGAGAATGGGACCACGATCGACCTGGGAGCGGAGTGGCGGTCCAAGTGGAAGTAGGTCAGTCACTCTAGGGTCTGATCTGTGATGCCCAGGTTCTCACAGAGTCGATTGATCAGGATGGCGATGTTGACCCTGTCGAAAGCAGAGGAAAGATGAAGGATGAGAATAGAAGGAATGCTGGAATCAAGGTTAGAGAGCAGCACAGGTGTTAAGGAGAGCAGTTTCCATGTCTCTGGCAGCTCTGAAGCCAGACTGATGGTCATGGAGACAACCAACAGATTCAGTGTTGAGAGTAAGCTGGGAGATGGCAAGCTTTTCCAAGAGTTTGCTCAGGAAAGGTGGAGATTGAGCGATAGTTTTCCAGCAGGTAGGATCAGCAGACTGCTTCTTGAGGAGTGGGTGCACAAGGGAGTGCTCAAAGGGAGAGGGGAACATTGCAGTGGCGAAAGAGTGATTACAGAAATCGGCCAAGGCTGGAGCGAGGGTGTCAATATGGGCTTTGATGGTTCTGGAGGAGCAGCGGAGCACCTGTTTGGACGACACTTTCATAGATCGGACTTGTCTAGAAACCTCGTCAGGTGTTGTCAGAGAGAAAGAGGAAAAAGGAGGAGGAGAGAAGAGATGGCCAAAATGGGCCGAGAGAGGAAGAGGACATAGAGGACAGGATGTCCTGAGATTTAGCAGAGAAATGAGAGGCCAGAGCTGTACAGAGGGCATGGGAGGGAACAGAAGAGGTATAGACCACAACAGGATTGACCAGTTCCTTGCAGATTTTAAAGAGTTTGGCCGTGTTGTTCGAGGCCATGGAGACACATGCTTTATTGTGTGCTCTCTTCTTGATGAGTGTTATTGCTTTGACTGGCATTTTGCTGAAAACAGTCTAGGTATGTCTAAATGTGGCCTGGCATTCTGTACTATAATGTTATTACGTGTTTACACTGGTCTACATTGTGCAGCCAGTTGGAAGCATTAATGTTCCTGTGCACTGTTGGTGACTTGCATGTATTGGATTGTGTTACCCTACAAAACAATTGCAAACACTCTGGCTTTATAGCCAATTTATCTCAGAAAGTGTGCTGTATATTGCATTAAAACACATATTTATATCTTTTTCCTAGTGCAGTGTGCGGCATACCCCTTCAGCAGCACGTTCATGCGTATTGTGCAAGCGTGACAGTCTAGGCCGGCCCAGAGTGTGGCGCAACCCGTGATTTGTTGCCGAGTTGGGGGGCCCCCTCAGCATGGCTCGCAGGGGGGCCCCCACATTTTGTGTTACGCCACTGACAACACCCTCTTCCCCCGTTATACGATCAACACCACGTAACTTTACGGAGGGAGAAAACTACCTCTGACCAACGGGGTAAACACAGCATGAGAAGGGACACAGGAGCAAATACACACCACCAGTCTCAACAAATACAACCCAAGAACCACGACAGCATCAGGAAGAACACGACCAGTGTGAAGACCCTCATGCTGCCTCGTGACCCAAACCACAAAGAACAACACATGTTCACCACCACAGCTCACAAGTGGCCACCAAGCAGGCTGACGCAAGAGAACCTTCAACACGCTAGGGAAGAACACAAGGCAACTCCAAAACTGTGTGCTGTTACAATCTTAGGCACACAGAAGGGCAGCAAATAAAAACCAACTGCCACACATAGGGAAACAGAGCAAATACAAACAATGCAATTGCACAAAGTGTTGTACAAATGGCCACTGCGCAAAGTGTGGTGCAAATCACCAGAGCAAATGCCCACACCCCACCACAAATGAAAAAGACACATGTTCTAGCCCATGTCGGTGTCAACCACTGGACTTTGCAGCCCTCCACTGTGACCATGACCAACCGCAACCATGATAAAACCAAAACTGTGCAGCACAGTGCTGCCAGAGATCCATCCAACATACTTCTCTCCTAAAAGAGAGTGCTGCTTAACCTTTGCAGCATTCCACTGCAGCCATGACCAACCAACCCACCCACCCACCACCACCAAACGGAACCATGCGCCACACCACTGCTGGTGATCTGTGTGACATACAGCCAAATCCTAATAAAGAACCATGCAGCACACAGCGGTGGTCATATATGTGACAAACAGGACACCAACAGAATATACCAACACTCACTGAAAATAACATCCCCAATTCAGAAATTAAAACATTCCTGGACCCGACTGCCATTCCATGGGTACTGGCACCCGCATAAACCAATGGAACTAAACAGCATTCCACGCGCAAAATAAGATACATGTAGTGAAGCACATGGCCAATTTCCCAAGAATGTGGTGCAAGAAATACATACATGCAGTATGCCTCGCAGTGCCAAAAACAGAATGCACCCAGCCATTACCCAGGACAGACCACAAAAACAAGACCAAATGAACAAGACTAAACAACAAATGCACCTTTGAGTGACTGAATCCGCTGTGAATGTGTGTCCAACTCTGGTTCAAACTCTAGGAGGGTAGAAAAATAGACCCCAAAACTCTGCCTGCAGGACAGCCCTCATTCAGGCTATTTTACCTTTTGGCATCAGCAGCAGACTCCTCAGTGGACACGGACGCAGAAGCTGAACTTGAGGCGACAATACACACCAGGCACCTACAGGAAAGGATGCAGTCTTTGACCTCATCACAAGAAACCAGAGTTCACTGTACACGCTACGTTTCTTCCACTGTTGCTTTAATGATCGTGGTTCTACCCCTGATGGGCTGTCACTGTGGCTCGTCTCCACCTAGAACTTGCAGTGAAGGAGGAAGTCAACACACCTTGGCAACACCAACTGTTACCTGGTACACCAACATGTCTTTGCCCAAGGGATATGATGATGTCATCAATAAGCTGATGGCCTCCAAGGAGTATGGAGCTCTGGAACGCATAAGACTAGATTGCCTTGCTGGTAGCCAAAGTGTGACCACACCACCTGGTGACAGAGGAAACAGAAATGAGGCCCCCTGTCCTAGGCTACTCGGGGACTTAAAGTAGCTAGGGCTGACCTTTGCAACCAACCCATGGCCTGCACATCCCAACCATTCACTGGGGGCTAGTAAGCCTTTCCTCACACGTGGACTGGAGACACTTTGATACAAACATGGTCCATTGTTAGCCGGGATTAAAAACGCAGCTCCTCTGTGTGCCTGCTAGCACTCCTCGTAGACAGGCTTAAGAAAGGGGCTCCTTCACCAATCTTGCAAGTTTGCTTAATAGTTCCCCTGACTGGCAAAGTATCTCTCCTACCCTCCCAGCAATGTACTTCTAGGAAGGGCACCCTACCTTAACCCAGGAGTCCCAAGCCAGACCCATCTAGCACCTCCCCTACATGCTGGCACCTTGGCTGAGATACCATGGAGGATCCCTCCGCACTCTGCCCAGTTGGCACCTCCCCTGCTTCCTCTCTTGGTTTCAGGGTTTCTCTTCTTGGCTGGTTTCTTTCTTACCTCACTAATTATACATATTCTGTCTCCTGGGACCGGCCAAATATCTTCTGTTCTCCTTCTCCAATTTGGTGTCTCGCAGGGTTCAGTCCTAGGCCTGCTCCTATCTACACGATTCCCCTAGCTTCTGTTATCTTCTCTTTAGGTCTTTCTCATCACTTTTACGTGGATGAGTACCAGCTCTCTCTCTTTCTCCACTTTCTGTCCCTCTATTCACTCTACTCTTAAATCCTGTCCCCTTGCCCTTAAGTCTTGGATGGAGGATCATTACCTCCATCTAAACGCCGCCAAGACTAAGAACCTTTTCTTCCCTGCCTCTACTATATCTCCTCTTTTGCCTCCTGCTTCTATCCCTTTTCTTCCTACCTTTCTCGACATCTGCATGGAATCTATGCATTTTCCTTGATTCCGCTCTCACATTCTCCTCTCATATCTCAACTACTACTCGCTCCTGCCACCCCGGATCTCCAATGTTCAGAATGCAGCGCCTTTCCTTTCCTTCAATGCTACCAAAACTATTTTCTCCTCTCTTATATTTCCTCGACTGTTCTTCCCTTCTCCTTGGCCTCCCTGCCACTCACCTTGCTCCCTCCCATTCTATATACAATTCGTCTTCTCTTTACCCTCTCGAGAGTCAACCTTCCCCGCACTTTTATCGGTTCAGTAGTTCTCTTTTGACAAATCGTGTCTTCTTTTCAATTTACTCTGTCTCGTTTTCAAGTGTCTCCACGGCCTTCTCCCCCTGCCCCCATCTCTTCACCTTGACTGATTTTTGTACACCCTCCTGCTCTCCGGTCCCAATCTCTTTTTCGTTTTTGTTCCTCGTACCAAACTTGCTAAATCTAGCTTTCACTCCTTTTCTCTATTGGCACCCAAACATTGGAATGCACTCCCCCTCCCCTTTATTCTCTCTTCCTTTCCTCTCTTCAGAATCGCCTCAAAATTCATGTGCCTGCCTGTTGGTTTGGTTGGATCTTCTATTTGTAGTGTTTCTTTTCCCTGTGAAGGCGCATTGGCGTATAGTGCTATTCAAATAACATTAAATACAATACCTTCCCTAGCAGCTGGCACCCTCCCCTAGCAGCTGGCACCCTCCTCCTTACTTGATGGGTGTGGATCGGTTCTTGGGGTGGGGGTTAGTGGCTGTCTGGGTTTCTGATGCTTCCCTCACCACATCCAACCACCTGTACTTCTCATCAGATGACCACCTCATCGCCAGTGAAATGTCCAAGGTTCAGTGAGCGGCAAAGGACGCAGGCTGCAGGAGCCAATGTAGAAGTAGACAAAGTAAGTACAGCTGGGAAGTCCAGGTGTAGACACATGGAGAAAACTAAGAACAACCACTGGTCCATCCACACCCGGCCAGCTTCCAGATCTATCACCCTAATTCACTCCTCGCATACAAAGTATCACAGGACACAATCCAGACTGACATCACAGGCCCTCTGACATCACAGGCCCTCTGACATCACAGGCCCTCTGACATCACAGGCCCTCTGACATCACAGGCCCTCTGACATCACAGGCCCTGCATGCTTCAGCCTAGCAGCCAGAAGCATCCGACTGCAACAGACTGGATTTGTTTTTGTCGTTCAGTTAGCGCCCAAAAAACTCTGACAAAAGTAGAATCCATTAGTTAAAAAACAGGATCTTGAGATAAAAAAAAAAATAAGAGCTGGCCATGGAGTGTTCCCTATCAGTTCAGGTCGCCAAATCTCTTTCTCACTCAGATGACCTGTTGCGTAGAACCCTAGAATAACGCTGCATGGTGGCCCAAGACAGGGAAGGGCTGTGTTGGCCACTCGCTGTTCTCTAGTAAAGGCTGGCTGCAGCGGAACCCAGGATCACGCAGTGTGTATTGAAACAAGCCTTTTGCATGGCATCAAGGGCGTAGTGTTCCTTTAACGTACAACATCTGCTATTTTTTAGGTACAAGTAAATAATGAAATGAGTACTTTATTTGCAGTCTTTATGGGTCCTTTGGCATCCAATTAAGGCTGGTTGGATGTGGTTGAGGAGGTAAAGCACTTGGCACACCACCACTTTACAAACGGGGCCCCAGGGCCCGCTTCAATAAGAGAACGCGAAGCCGATTATGCTAGCCTTCCCTGTGTGTTTATTTTCAGGGATATTTCACATCGTGTTAGCTCTGCTGACATGGAAAGATGCAGGAGACGCAAAGAGAAGGGGCAAGAAGCTTTTGCCTGCCTGAGAAGAACTGAGGGCAACAGGGCAGGGGAAGCCATGTAATAGTCTGTTACCTTGACCACTGTAAATGGGAGCCGTTCTGGAGCATTCCTTCCGATGATGCAAATATCCACATCCATTATCAGAATCCAGGGGGAAGGAGGGAGGGGTCAGCAGACCTCATGCACAAGAAAGTGCATGTGTCGAATGTGTTGTAGTTGCTTTTTTCTGGGGGGCAGTATGCAGTGCCAGATTAAACTCTGTGGATGCCGCTAGATTAGTCCACATTTCGCCCACCCCCCCCCAGGAAATTATCGCCTAATATGTTTTTAATTTTACCAACCAACAATTTTAATACACTAATTCTATTACAGTGTTGTGGGGCCCGTAGGCCGGTGCCTACTTTGGCTATTTCGTAATCCGGGACTGGCAGTATGCTGTGCAACCTACCATGTTTACTCTAGTTTGATCTTACTTGCAGATAAACAGGTTGATTACCCTGCCCCCTTGAGTTGTCAAGCATGGACAACATTTCACGCCATTGGACCTTGCATGCCTAGTCAATCCTTCAGGTGCCCCGGTCATCCTGTGCGCTTGCCACTCAGTCCTTCTCTCCCTGGCAGGTTCAATGTTCTTGGCAGTTTCCCAACGCTATAAAGCCTTGAGTGAATGCAAAGTTTCTAGCAGTCGATAACATATTTCAGGTGTCTGTCACAGGGGTGTTGCTAGGTCTGTAAAAGATCCGGGGCTATGCACATTTTGGGACTGTCAGGACTGAGGGCTAGCTAGCCTTTTTGGTTGTAACCCCTGAGCTTCTATCCGGGGCTACAACCAAAAGACCCGGGGCTATAGCCCTCTCAACCCCCACCCCCCCAGCAACGCCTCTGGTCTATCATACGCCCTGCCAGAATGAGAAGTATACTCCTGGAATTGGTCTGTAAAGTGGAGACTTAGAGTAGGGAGAGTAGGCAGAGTAGGGAGTGTAGGGCGAGTAGGGAGAGTAGGGAGGAAGAGGCTCCATTCAGGATGCAGCTTTCGGGAGATAGATCAGCGGGTTGACTTATCTGCTGCAGAAACCTGTGTGCAAGTTGCAGGTCTCACATTCAGCAGATGACTCTGCATTTCAACTTCCTGTAGTGGACACAAAAAAAGTAATATCGATAGCCCCATTGTTATTTTTAGAAGTGCTAGAACTCTGCAAGACCTTTGCAGCAAATTCATGGAGGAATATTGAACAGCATCATTTCCTGTTCATGCATAAAAATAATTATGTCACAATGGCAGCCTAAAGAGAGGCGGGCGCTTTGTTTATTATAGGAACTTGCACTCTTTGCAGAGTCTTCCTGCAGGGGATTCACCAGGCTATGATGCCATGAAAGCAAAGCACATATAACACCTGTGAGAGACAGTGCTACAAAAGAAAGTCGAAAGGCCGGGATGGCGCCGGAATTAGAAAATAATAGACATTAAATGATTGAAGATAGTCATCAAACCGTAGAAAAAGAAAAAAGAAGGCACAATATCACGAGAGAAAACAATGTAAACAGTGGGAAAAGGTGAACAGAAAGGGGAAAACATAGAAGGGTTCAAAAACAACAAAGTTACAGGAAAAAAGGAGAAGGTAACACATGGCAAAACGGATGAACAGAAATAGAAAATGCTGGAAAAAGAGAAGCAGGAAGTGATTGGAAAATAAAACTGTAGCCAAGGAATGTTGCTTGTGTCAGTAGAATCTTACACCAACTTTATTATAAGGAATAACGTATTCCAAACTGTACATGAAGAGAATATGGCACCCTGGTGTTCCTGGAAGTCTGTATGGTCATGGGCCTCTTCACTGACCTGCCTATATCCTCATACCATACAGTTGGGTTTACTTTATTCCATGTAGATATAACAAGATGCAGCAGCAGCAGCATCACACCCTTCCAAATGGTAAGCATGTTCAGGTGATGCACAAGGAAATTGAGCAGTTTGGACATGGTCATACATGGCTGGGCATGTACTGTATCTCTGGTGCTCAAGAGCATGCGT
Organism: Ambystoma mexicanum; assembly: GCF_040938575.1. Classification (NCBI taxonomy): domain Eukaryota; kingdom Metazoa; phylum Chordata; class Amphibia; order Caudata; family Ambystomatidae; genus Ambystoma; species Ambystoma mexicanum. The sequence continues at coordinate 1,100,389,976 of NC_090930.1, read as the reverse complement.
ACAGTGGCAGAGGCAGCTTTTGGTCCCCCTGGGGGTGGGCAGCTCCTGAGCGGGCATTGTAAACTATTCAATATCAGTGGGTGCAGGTGAATATTTTTAGTGGAGGTATATTAACACCTCCCACATAGTGCGAGTGACCAAGCGTAGCATGCGTATCATAAGACATTGTCTCGGGAGGATAGCTCAGGGGCAACGTGCTCGCCTTGGAAACAAGACAGCACGGAGCAACACAGGTTCAATCCCGGGGTCCATGCTTAGAAAACTCTGGGTATTGAGCGCGTTATGAATAACCTATCATATCATATATCATATCCAGGGGAACACAGGGGAGAAAGAGAGGAGGGTTCTTCCCCCAAGAGTTTTATAATAACAGCACCATTTTATTTTTAAATGGGTTCAATAGCCACTCATTTTACAGTGGGTTCCCCAGGGCAACAAATAAAAAATCCAGTAAGTTCCATGTCAACAACAGTATACCAGATCATTGTACAACATTTGCATATTGCCTGTGTCCACAACAAATGCAAGCATTGCATTATAAGTCACTTCCATGATGTTGCGGCCAGAACCTATGTATTGCAGTTGTGGCGACTGTAAATCATCTTCACAAAGCTACGGCCACTGTCTATCTATGCCAGTATGGTCACTGTTACTCACTTTAAGGAAGTTGTGACCACAGTCTATGGGCCTCATTACGAGAATGGAGGTAATGAAAAAAGGAAGGCGGAATGGTAATACCGGCATCGTTAACGGGTCCGGGGCATTACGACCCGACAACCCGCTAATACTGGCACCGCCCGTACTGCGCCCCTTCACACCGGCACGTGCGTGTACACGCGCCCCTTCGCGGAGTAAATATCGGGATGCCGGTAATAGGAGGACATCACAACTCACGCAGGCATGCATTTACCGGCATCCCAAAGGCGGTAATTAGGGCCTGCACGATGGTGGCCATACAGGGATCGCAGACCACCCATAAACAGCAATCTGCAATCAAGGCAACTGCCACAGGTGCACACAGTCACCACAGGTGGAGTTAACGGAGCCTTTCCCAGAATAAAAGGAGCACACCTACACACCACACCCCTTCCTACACCAAAATGATACCACTAGCTGTTGCAATCATGGGGCTGGAGGACATGCCTATACTGCTACAACAACAACAACAGCAACTACAAAAACAGCCACAGCAACAGCCAGTACAGAGGAGATGCAGGAGGAGAAAGAGGTTGAGACAGGGCCTGCAATTAACACCAGTGCAGCCAGTAGTACTTCATAGGCAGCCACCAATCCCTCACATCAGACCCAGCCCATTCAATCTAACCCCTAAGCAGATCCACACCCTGGACCGGGACACCATCACCACCATAGTGGACATGATACACAACAACATCGTCGGCCTCATAAAAATATGCACTGCCATCCCCCTGCTACTAAAGGTGGTGTCTGTGCTCCACTTCCTGGCCACAGGCACCTACCAGCACACAGTGGGCCACCTGCATGGCATTTCACAACCACTATTTTCACGCATGCTGACCCAAGTGCTGGATGCCCTCCTGAAGCACGCTAGCAACCACATATCCCTACAATGGACTGCCCAGGAGATAGCCGACACCAAAGTAGGCTTCCATGCACTGGCAGGCATGCCCAATTGTGTTGGTGCCCTCAACTGCACCCATGTAGAATTGGTAGTCCCCCATGCCCTAGAGGCGGTGTACCGCAATTGCAAGCAATACCACTCCATCAATGTGCAGATGGTATGTGACTCCAGCAAGATCATCACACATTGCTGCGCCCGATATCCTGGATCGACACAAGAGGCCATGGTGCTGGGTAACTCCACACTACCCCGTCACATGGAGTGACATGCTGGACCACGTGTCTGGCTGCTTGGTGAGTTGCCTGACAGGCCCATGGCAGTGCTTCGGGTTGTGATGTATTGGGATGCATACTCCACCTGGGTGGGAATGGGGGGGATGCATACTCCACCTGGGTGTGACTGGGCGATGAGTGGAGAATGCATTCAGAGCTAAACGCTCCTGACCTGAACCTCCCAACTTGAACATGACACATCACTGGTACACATTGAACCAATGCCGTATATCAATGACAACATGTAAGACGCACAACCTGGCCACCATGGGTATGTCGAGCAATGCATGACTAAACATGATTGCAACTGTGCTAATGTGGCTAGTGTGACCATGCACAGTGTAGTATACACAGCAAATATGTGAGGCAAAACATTGTTCTGCAACCACAGTACATCAGCATCAGCATGCAAGAATTCACCCTGCATCATCTGTACAACACCATCTAGACTACCATATCATATTGCAGTATACAATGCATCTAAATAATATTTGTGCAAACATACAGGGACCTGTGCATGTCGACAGCAAATAGCTGCGGCCATGGCTGTGAGTCCTGAAGGTGGCAGCTCAGTGACTCACATAGACCTATTTGTATACGCTTTCAGGTGATGTAGGATATCCCTTGAAGCCGTGGCTACTTACCCCCGTGTGTAACCCGCAGAACAGCCATGAGGAGGAGTACAATCGGGTACATACCCGTACCCATGTTTTGATTAAGCAGACCTTTGGCCTTTTGAAGGCGTGTTTCCGCTGCCTAAGCAGGTCTGGTGGAGCACTCATTTATAGGCCTGAGAAGGTGGCAAAGATCACCATGGCCTGTGTCATGCTGCACAACATGTGTGTCCGGAGAAATGTACCACTGCCACCTGACATTGCACCGGGTGAGGATGATGAGGATGAAGATGGAGGAGAAACAGCACCCCTGCCAGTACGTGATGCACAAGATGGCCGTGCAGTACGCCAATCACTGATTGACGAATACTTCTGACCCACAGGGACGTCGATAGATATGTGTTAGTGTCATGATGCCTACCCCCGGGCATCCGGATCGTGTCCATCAGCCCTGGGAGCAGGCATCCAGATACTCATTAAAACCCCAACAGCCCCGGCTGGGGGCTGTTTGGATTCAGTCCTGGCGCCTTAGGCGCCAGGCTTATCATGGAAAACGGTCCTGGCGCCATAGGCGCCAGGCTCATAGACTTTACTTACCTTATGCAGACCATGCTGCAAATGAGTCCATGCCAACGTGAGGCCTGGATGGGACTATTTTATTACAGGGACTATTTTTCACTCGTGTGTGGTTCTGGGGATCTTCTTACCTGGGACTACTTTGCAGGCTATTTAAACCAGGCCCAACAGCAGCCCATGCTTAGCATTATTCTGCATCCAGCAGCGTGACGCTCACCGTGTCTGCAAGTCAGCATCCAGTCTTCTGCCACGCCCGCCTCGAATCCGGAGCTCCTAGACAAAAGGAAAAGAAAGGAGAAGAGGTTAGATCACGGACATTATTTGATTCCTTACCTGATTCCGGACCCAGCACATCTCCGAGCCTGGAAAGGACATTATTTCAGCACGCGTCGCTTTGCCAGCAGCAGCGCTGTTATACTCACCAGTCCACCGCATCTTTCGACTCGGCGCTGCCTCCATCATTTTCATCGTCGAAATCCAGCACCTGGGGGGAAAACAAAAGGAATAACAAGGTGAGCCGAGAAAACCGACAAAGACAATCTCTTTGCCACCATAGGCTTACCTGCTTTACCACCGGAGGTATTATTCTTTAATTCGCCGCATCTTCCTATGCCGCACCTATAAAGGGAGAGAAAACAGCAAGTTAAACTCATGCAACTTTTACCGGACAGTGTTTGGTAATACAGACTCTTACCTGAATGCCATCAGCTGCCTCCAGGCAATATTCTTTTGGACCCAGCTGCAACCTAACGAGGGAATGGAACAAGAGTGAACATCAGACATATTGAACTCTTTGAACTCTATAGACACTGGAGTTAATATTCCTCCGGAACTCCTCCAGTACCTTTAACCCAGTGAAGTAACTGGTATCTACGCACCCCTGCATGCCATGCAGGATGGAGAGCTCATCATTTAAAAACATAAGGTGAGATTACCAAAAGGGGATATCGGAGGTGATTAGTGGGGAGAACGAGAACTGTTGGGGGACAATCACTAAAGTCCACGGGTGGCTAAATCCCTTCTCCACTTGCAGGAGAATACTTCTACGAGTCCAGCAGACAAGATTAGGCAGGCCAGTCCAGACTGTCATCTCTTCACTACGCATCACGTTGGTGGAGACCGCAGCTGTCCGGGTCCGATCAACGCCCCTGTGGGAACCAGGTGAGTGTAACAGTGACACATTGTACACTGGGTCCATGTGGACATGCACACAGGGAAAGTGGGGAGTGGGGCACTGTGCACTGTAATAAATTCAATTGATACACACAAAATGAACAATGTCCAGGCATTGAATGATTTTTCACACAACGGGTGTATTGATATCAACTACATAAATGTGCAACCCCCCGACCCCCACAACACCAAAACTCCCGATACTCCCCCAATGAAATCCCTGTACCCCCAATGAACTCACAAAACCCCCCAATGAAACCCCATACCCCCAATGAACTCCCAAAAACCCCCAATGAAATCCCCATACCCCCAATGAACTCACAAAACCCCCCAATGAAATCCCCCTAATACATCCATACACCACCAACACCATCTGACCCACTCCCATTGTTGTCCCCCACTTTTTCCTGGATTTCTTGTTGTCCGGGGGCAGCATTTCTGGGTGCCTCCTTCTTGTTGGACGCACAGGGCTGGAGGGTGCAGAGGAAGCGGGTTTGGTGGATGGGGTGGAAGCCGTGGTGATTTGCACGGCTGGTGTGGGTTGTGGCTGCTGCATGTGCAGCAGGATAGAGATGAGGACCTGTGTGATGGGACCCAGACTGTCTCGCATCATCAATGCAGAGGCATTGACGGCGCCTGTGTTCGCCGCTATGGCGGCTGTGTTCGTCGCTATGGCCTGGGCAATCTCACGCCTCGTGTCCTCCCCATCCGCAACATATTGACGGAGAAGGTCCAACATAGAGTCCTGTCTGGCCTCCACCCTCGCTTGCCGTGTCTCAAGGTTGGTAGTGGGAGCAGCAGTGGTAGAGGGTGCTGCGACTGGGCCTGCATTGGCAGTGCTGTCCTCGGGGATGCTGCTGAGGTCAGAATTGTGCAGCAGAGGATCCGTGCTGCTGGCGGGTGAGGGCTGAGTGTGGGGTTGGGGGGGTGGACACAGGGCTTGGGGAGTGTGGACATGCCACATGGGTGACTCCATCCTGGTCCACATACTCCTCCACTGCACTTTCTATGTTGCTCAGTGGTGCACTGGCCTTGCCTTCCACTGGTATTTCCAGCTCCGTGCTCCCGGTGTCAGGCGTTGATGTGGGGCCCTCATGTGCGGCCATGGCCTGGCCACTCGCCCTGGCCTTCGGTGTTGCCTGCGAGGCTGCCCCGGAGGGGGTCTTGCCTGTGTGAGTGGTCTTCTGCTGGGACGTGGATACCCTTGTGGCTGACTCCTCACTGGCATCCTCTGCATCGGTGCCTGTGGGGGTAAAAGAGATGCAGGGCATCCGTGATGGTTTTACATGCAAGATGCATCATATGGTGCTGTGGAGAATTTCATTATTCATATCTTACAGGTGTGTCACACAGGTTAGTATGAAGGGGCCATTTTGGCATGTGTCATAACGTCTCAGTGCAGGGATGCTGCAAGGCAGGTGGCATGCCATTGTATTGGGCTTTGTGTGATGTATTACATGGGCACGGTCCTCGTGTGTTGGCTGTGTGTTCGTAATGGGATTGGCACTCAGCATGCATTTCAGTGTGGTAGGGTTTGGGCCTCCATCTGGACAAGGATATGTTGATGTGTGTGTTGGGACATGCATTGCCTTGCCTAGACTCTCTTCCACATCACTTGTGCTATGTCATGGTTTCCCCTACAGGGATCTGCAGGGTCACTCTCCTCCATCTGCAGATATTGCGGCACCCGTCTCCATCTCCCCAAATCCCTCGATGGACTCCATCTGTATGAAGCTACTGCAAGTCTCCTCTCAGCTTGTACGTTTTGTGGGTGAGTGGGGACCCCCGCCTCGGGCCGTGGCCTCCCTCCTATTGCTGGCCAGGATGTTCCGTACCCTGAGGCGGAGGTCATCCCACCTTTTTTTACTGTCCTTGACTGTCCCTGTGGTGGTGCCAACTGCCAAGACCTTGCGAGCTACCTCCTCCCAGATCTCCTTTTTGCGTTGCTGCACCTCCCATTTCAGGTTTTGCTGGTTGATCTCCTCAGCATTGGCAGCTAGGGTGTCCGCCAGCATGGTCAGTTCTTCATCTGAAAAACGCTTTTTGCACAGGCGGGGGTTCAATTTTCTGGTAGGCTTGGACATTTTCTATAGATAGGCCCTGGTCTCTCCTCTGTAGCAGTGGTAGTTTGTGAGGATTGCAATGGATTGTGTTTTTAAAGGTGGCCGCCGGAGCATTTCCCGTTCCGACGCAATGACGTGACTTCCGGGTCCGGTATTACGAGTCTGGTATTATGATGATGTTATTACCGGGACGGTATTAAGGGGTGCCTCCTAAGCGCAGGCGGTATCGACGGGTCCTGTGATGGTGCTATCGGGGGGTTGGAGGGCCCTTAGCGCTATGGCCATTACCGGTTCGCGTGTGCTCGCGCACTCGTAATCACCCGCTATTAGCGGCGTCATATGAGCACGAACCCGCTAGTTCCTCCATGCCGGTAATGACCCCGTTTTTACCACGCTTCTCGTAATGAGGCCCTATGTCTGTAACGTTCACTGTAAATGTCTTTCATGAAGCTGTGTCCACACTGTATGCCAGTAGTGGTCACTGATTTACATTCATGAATGTGTGCCCACTACACTAGCACTGCCACAGTAAATCACTTTCATGAAGCTGAACCCACAATAGACGCCAGCACTTACTACTGCAAAGCACTTTCAGGATGATGTGCCCCACGTTATATTCCATCAATGTCACGGTGTATCACTTTGATGAAGTTCTGCATACAATATAGGATGGCACTGGCACTGTCACTGTAAATGGAGTTCATCATGTGGTTCCACTCCTCCACCATACAAACACATGCCCGCATCGCATTCCTCGGCACATTCGCACCCAAACATCCACTCTTTAAGACACTGGTCTAGCCCTCTTTTGCTGACCTACACTTTCGCTGAATACACAGATTTTTTTCCTCCCCCTTTTTTTTTTGACTACAAAATGCAGATGGTTAGTTAAGGTAAGGTATATGTGGGGTCGGAGGAGGGGGTCATCCCGTATTTTTCAGTAAAAAGCAGAAAAATCACGAACAAAAATTTGACAAAAGTATAGGTCGGCAAAACATAGTCGGCAATGATTCCTAGAACCCAGACACTAGCATTTTTAGGACTTCTGCTGATTCTTCTCTCGGGTAAGGAGATAGCAGGAACAGGGTTGCCTGCAGGCAGTGCCACAGAAGGACTTAAATATGCAGGGCTGTCATCTGTCAATCTCGATTTCGTTGCTTAGGAACCCGGGGGCCAGCGCGTCACCCTACAAACTCTTGCATACTTTTTTTTTTTTTAACTTAGATTAAATTAGTGCTCTGTTCAAACAAGTGTCAGGGCTGAGGGGGACGTGGGGCGTCATACAATAAAGAAAGCGTCTACAGAACATGCTCAATTCTAGCCCCACCACTGCACATGTCCCTCACAACTCTTCCCCACTCCGTCCTGATAGCTCAACTAGTCCTCAATATTCACCATTTCCAAAAGCTTTTGAACTGCCATTGAATGTGCAGGTATACTTCTGCAGTAGAGCATGTCACTAATTGCACTGGACAGTCACAATGAAAGGCGCAGGTAATGACGAAGAAAAGGTGCTGTATGTGCTATGCGTCATACAAAACTGAAAGTTAAATTTGTTATTTTTACAAGCAAAAATGTTAACGTTGATATTCGGAATTAACGTGATGTTGTTTTAAAGTATTTCAGGCGCAATTAGATAATAAGTCAGTACACAAAGCCAACGGTTTGGGGTGGCGGGGTGGGCACAACCAGCAACAGGACAAAAGCACAATAGTTTACCCCAAAAATTGAAGGGACCTAATTGTCGCGTTTTGAGTTTATTCACAGAATGTTGCCTTTTGGTTTGTTCAGCTGAGATGGTAAAGGCAGAAAGTGTAATTGTATGCTTTACTTGGGGAGATTATTTTTCCTCCTAGTCTGTAAATATCTGGTTCTGGATAAGATACATCGTGGGGGGCTCGGAGGTGCGGGTGGTTCTTATTTAGATGGTTCTGTTACATTTGATTTATGTTGAATGTTGGTCCAAATCCACTGAACTGCACATGTGAAAATTGCACAACATGGTGGTAAATTGCTGTGAGTGTCTTTACACAACAATCTCAATTTGCAGCACCCAACACAGTTTGTACACTGGAGCCCCTTTTCCCGTGTCATTTTCTATCTGGCCTATTCCAGCCCCTGTCAGCCTCTCTCGAAGGGCACATTTTTATAGTCCCACATATGTATTGGCTCTTGGTGAAGAAACTGCACTTGGTGTGCAAAGCATGCTGGTATTGCTAATGGATACAGGGAATGCCCACATAACGTATCTGCGCTTGGTGAAGAAACTGCTCTTCTTTGGTGTGTAAAGCATGCTGGTATTGCTAATGGATACAGGGAATGCCCACATAACGTATCTGCGCTTGGTGAAGAAACTGCTCTTCTTTGGTGTGTAAAGCATGCTGGTATTGCTAATGGATACAGGGAATGCCCACATAACGTATCTGCGCTTGGTGAAGAAACTGCTCTTCTTTGGTGTGTAAAGCATGCTGGTATTGCTAATGGATACAGGGAATGCCTCAAATATTGTATCTGCTCCTGGTGAAGGAACTGCACTTCTTTGGTGTGCAGCACATGCTGGTGTTGCTGACGTTATGATGCGTTAATTTGTCATATACCGCACACCGTTCCCATTGATTGGCATGGTCTCCAGGCACTCATGTAGTTCTGCAAGAAAGTTGGGCCGGTAGATCAGTGAATGAAGAGGGAGTAGCTAGAGGTTGTAGCCTTCTGTTGGTGCTTCTAGAACATGGAGGAACTGGGATCTTGTGTGAGTCTGCTTTCTTGGTGTGTTTGGTTTCTGTGCACTGAGGTTATTGTGTCCGAAAGGGCAACGTCCAGTGGTTGTGATGTTTGTTTGCCGCAGTTAGTTTCATGGTGGATGTGTGGGTTGTGTGTTTTTATGAGATTAGGCTGATCCATGACATTGTGGGAGTTAAAGGTGGGGTGGGGTATGCTGGAGAGGGGCCAGGAGCCGGGAGGGTTAGTACTTGGTGTGTTTTGTTAGTTTTATTGTTGGTTCTGGAATTTATACCGTCATTGGGTTATCCTGGGTGTCTGTTGTTATCGGTGCCGTTTTATGTTAATCATTGTGATGTGAATAGCCAGGTTTTTAGTACTTTTCTGAAGGTGAGGTGGTATTATGTTGTTTTTGTTTCCTTTGGGACTGTGTTCCATAGATTGGTGATTAGACATGAGAATGCAGTTCATACAAATGTTCTTTTTTCATATTGTTTCATTTCAATTTGAAGGTCGTCGCTTGATTTTAGGTTTCTTCCTAGTTGGTAGTGGTTGATCTTGGCCCGGGGGAATTCAGCTCCTTTTGTTTGTGCAATGATTTGAGGGCGATGCAGAGAGCTTTGAAGTTAATGCATTTTTTTTTACCAGGAGCCAGTCTAGACTTCTCAGGGCTGGTGTGATGCGATTGCTTCGGTTTAGTGTCAGGAGTATCTTTGCTGCAGAGTTTTGGATCATTAGTTTTTTTGTGAACAGTTTTGACATTCCATGGTAGAGGCTGTTTGCAGAGTTGGTTTTTGATAATACTATGGAGATGATAGTGAAGGCTCTGTGTGGGAAGGAGTGATGGGGTAGGATTCCTCTAAGTAGTCCCAGGAGGTAAAAGCATTTCTTTGCTATAGTGTTGACTTGTGGTTTCAGAGAAAGTCCATTGTCCATGAATATACCAAGATATTTTACCATGGCCGATGCTTCAAGTTGGGTTTCCATGCCAGGCGGCCAGTCCAGTTGTGTATCTGTTGCATTGACCTCTGGTGGAGAGATCATTAGTTCTGTTTTGGTCCGGTATAGCTTGAGGCTGTTGGTTGTTTTTTAGCTGTATATGTCAGTGAGGCAGTTTTTGAGGTGCTGTTTGGGTCTTGGGCTGTGACTATCTTGACGATGAATTGGGTATCATCTGCATAGTTGTAGGTGGCCAGTCCATGGTTTTGAATGATTTTCATTGCGGGGGATATGTAGATGTTGGTTGAAGAGGAGTCGGGTATGGTTAGAGCCTGTGGCATGCCACAGGAGATGTTTTTGGTATTGGATTGAAATGGCGGTAGGTAGGTTCTTTCGGTTTCGTTGGGGAGGAAAGATTTTAGCCATTGTAGACCGGAGTCTTTTACACCGCATTGCTCCAGTCTCCCGATTAGTGTTGAGTGTCTGATTGTGTCAAATGCGGCTGATATGTCCAGTAGTATGAGTGCACATCGTGTGCTGTTGTCTGCATTTATTTTTAATTCTTCCCATATGGATAGGAGTGCTGATTCTGTTCCTTTAATGGGTCTGAAGCCGACTTGTTGGTCGTTCCATGGTTGTATCTGTGTTTATAGTTGCACGGTTTGCTTCAATGGTCTGTTGGATTGTTTCTATTTTTGTTCTTATGTAGTTTGTTGTCACATAGCGTGTTTGATGGGATGACCCCTTTGTGGCAGGATGTAGGATTTTTGATTTCTTGGATGATTTTGAAGAGTTCTTTTTGTGGACTTGTTGTCGCTTGGATTCTCATGGCGTAGTATGTTTTTTGCTTTGAGGACTGATTATTTGTTTATTCTGAGTTGTCTTTGGTACTTTATTTTGTCAGACTGACTGTAATGATTTCTTCATAGTTTTCCCAGTTGGAAGTTTTGTTTTTCTGCATTCTATCAGCTGTGCTGTGAATCACCTTGTTGCCATTTGAGGCATAGAGGGAATGTGCTCAGAGGGATTATGATAGAGTTGCTATAGAGCATGTAGTGCTGCTAGACAGGCTATCCAATCAGTGAAGATCAGCAGGGGATTCATTGTGGCCAGACAATCACTAGGCCAAAGAAATTATGTATACAAACATAGGTGTCTAGGAGCCTGCCGGCTTGATGTGTCATCCTTCTGGAGTGAATGAACATAATCACACAAGAGTGCTCATCAGCAAACTTGAGAAACTTGAATGCCCGGAAACCTTGCGCTAAAACGAGCACTCTCATCTGAGTCTAACTGTAGATACCATGATGGCCGAAAACTCTGTGGTAAGCCCGAGCTCATATCTGAGTCAACCTGTAGAACCCCTGATGCCACAAACTCCTAATGTCAGAGCGCTCTTCTGAGTCAAACTTCTGGACCTCCGACAATAAAAAACTCTGTGCTAAAACAAAAGTGCTCATCCGAGTCAAACTTCAAAACCCCAGACGCCCAAAAAACCTGTGCTAAAACAAAAGCACTCCTTGGACTCAAACTTCAAAAGCCCAGATGCACAAAAGCCCTGTGCTTAAATGTGAGTGCTCCTCTGAGTCTAACTTTAGGACCCTTGAAACCCCAAACCATGTGTTAAAGCAAGAGGGCTCATCGAAGTCAAACTTCCGAACCGCTAATGATCAAAAATCCTGTGCCTAAACAACATTGCTCATCTGAGTCAAACTCCAGGCCCCTTGACGCCCCAAGAGCTTTCATGGCATGAAGCATGACTACCATTCCCCTAAAAAAGGTTTGACTATATAGTATACATTTCTTTTCAGTGTGACCCTTTTAATATGCTGGGCCTTAGTTTGCTTCAGTTGCCTTCCTTCACCTCTATCTCAACCCTGCAGTGCAAATCGAATGGCTTTTTAGGTGTCGGATACACACTTTCCACCTTAGGGAGGCTTTCAAGTAATTTCGCTCAGACAAGTTTTAGTTCACTCTGGCAAAATATTCTTTTTGTGGCCAGAATTGAGGTCTATGGCATCAGGCACACTATTGTTCGAAGAGAATATGAATGCATTTTAGATAGAAATTCCCACAATTGTCAATAAAAGTAAAAAACGCCTAATTTAATCATGGTAGGCAATATTTAGCTCTTTAGATGTATTCTACAACTCTCATCAGACTTAGTCAACTGGTAGGGCTAATGGTAGTTGTAAGTCAAAATATCTGCACAGTTTTAGGTTGCCTACCATTGATAGAAGAATAGACCATTGTAATTAACAAGCCACACAGTTCACATGGCCACCTCCTATTAACCATCCTAGGAAGTTCACCTTCAGTTTAGAGTTACAAGCAAAGTACTGCGAGTATGCTATTTAATTAATTGCTTGAACTTTTACTTTGTATGAGATCAGTGTTATTGTCTTTTAGGGAAGATAATACGTATGTGAAAGCCTATTCTGTTGACTTTCTCTTACAAAAGGAAAACATCTGGTTAGTTAAAGTGTACATTACTCTTCATTGCTTTCGTCATCTGAGACGTCGATGATCTCGTAGTCCCTCATGAACCTGTGGATCATCCACCGACAGGATTCGGTTAATGTGTCCTTCTTCCCCACCACAAAATGGTTCCTGGAAAAGAGAAGCACATCTTCAAAACAACACTGGATTCTCCAACAGTCCTGGATATCTTGTTGTGTGTGGGAATTTGGGAGCAAACCATACAACACCGACTCAGCAGTGATGTTGAATCTAGGGATCAGCACATCAGCTTTGCGGACACGTCCCTCATCCGGTCAATGGTGTAGGTGCAGTCCTAAAAGAGGCGGTACTCCGTCTTGTCTGCTGTGCATTACCTGAAGTGGTTGAGTCCTATGGCATGCTTGAAGGCTCTCACTGACAGACCTCCATGGACGGCCATTCAGGCAATGTTCTTGTGCTTGTTCATCAGCCTGATGGATGTGATGTTCTTCCTCATGTGCTGTGCTGTTGCCGAGGGTAGGATGCCAATCTGTTTGCCGACGCCCCTCTTAAGAATGTGTTCTAGATTGCCCCCATCTTCTGGTGTCACTGCCTCCAGCTGGAATTCCCTCATAAATCCCTCTGCTTCTAGGTGATAACATGTCACCATCCAGTGGTATGGGATCCTGGTGTTCCACTCAGCCCACCTCAGTCTTGTGGGGTTTATTCAAAGGCCCAAGCAAACAGAACTGAAGGGCCCACTGGAAAAATATCCTGCCAGCCTTAAAAGAAAAACCTTCACACTGAAAATGGGCTTATTAAGGCAGAGTATGTGGGTGTCTTTCTGCAGTTGAAATCCAGAGAAAGCTGAAAAAATGTAATCAGTGTGCAGATTGGAAAGGCACATCATATTGCTGGCTTTCTCAGCCACCACAAGTCGCACCCCATATATGTGTCATTTTAAGACAATTTCAAAGTGATTTAATTGAAATAAAATGTATCCACACATGACTTATGGAAATGTAATAGCAAGCTAAAATGTGTTTCTGGCTGCTCTGAAAATGTCCCAAAATTAAGAATTGGTGAGCTGGTGGTGTGTAAAATTAGGTATTTGGAGAGTAAATTGCATGTTCATAACGATTATGCTTTTTTTATAAATGGCAAAAAATTGCCACACACCTGTGCAACATGGTGCTTACATGGCTGTCATTTTATTAAATACCCTATTAGCTGAAGTGGAATATATATATATATATATATATCAGTTACTAGTAAATTACAAAGTTTTACCAAGTAGCTACTTTCTGGCTAAAGTTGACATAAGAAAAAAAGAGGGGAATTTCAAATGGGAGTTTCAATATTTCTGTTCTAGACTCCTGAAACAATCTTTAGACAGGGGATGGGCTTGGTGGTTATAGAGAAATGTGAAGAACCAATCAAATGTGTGAGAATTCTTGCAGAGCACTTCCCATATTAAAAACCTGAGTGTGTCATCACTAGTATATAAAGTGGATGCACTATGAGAGAAGGGAAGGGGGGACTGCTAAAAATTACCAATAGAAAGAGCTGCAGAAAGATTTCCAAGGGAACAGCAGCCAAAATAAACAAAAGAGATTTGCTGAAGTTTCATCTGGGTGGAAATATTGCTGAGGAGACTAGAAAAACAGAGGCTGTGATTCTTCACTGGAGCCAGAGACAGAAGTGCTGTGGGATCCAATTGCCTGAAGTGCTGCTAGAATCCTGTTTCTTTCCCCTACAAGCAAAGCTGCTCAGTCCCTGAGTGCCAAGCCCAGAGATTACCATAAGTAAGTAGATTGTCCCACAAAAGGTCAGAGGGGATCTATTTAATTAACCCATTTCCTTTCATTGGTGGTTTGTTTTCCATTAGCTGTGAACAGCCTGGCACCTTTGAAACAAAGACTGGTAAAGATGCAACCATATAAATTGCGGTATTCCTTGGATATCCATAAATAAAATCTCTGAAAGATATGGCCTTTAAGTGATGGAGGAAGTCCCTCTGTCTAGAGGACAAGAACTGCTATACCTGTGCGCTTAAAGCTCATAAATTGGCTATTTGTGAGGCAAAGAAGATGTTTTATGATAAAGGAATCAAGGGGGCCTCTTTGAACTCTAGGGAACTGTTTATGATCCTACGAGAGCTGGAGAACCCCTGTCCATCCTCCTCGCTTACGAAAGATGCCAGTTGTTGTTTTGCTATCCAGAACGCTGAGACTCAAGGTTGAGAACATCAAAAGTGACATCTCTGGTAATCTGAACTCCCTGGTGGATAATACCCCTGTACTGTGTTTAGGAAGACCAATTGCTCATATAATAATAATAATAATAATAATAATAATAATAATACCTTGTTTTGCCTTCTCTGAGGTGACTGATGTGGACAAATTACAAAATTGAAGCCGATTAACTGTAAGGGTGACATTTTCCTGCGGCTATTGTAAAATCTTTTGTTTGCCTCCTTGCCCCTTTGATTGCCAAATGTTTTAATTTATCTTTTGCTAAAAGCCATGTTCCTACAACTATCAAATATGCATGGATCTCGCCCTTGCTTAAAAAACTCTCACTGGATCCAAACATGGCTGGTAATTACTGCCCCATAACTAACACGCCGTCCCTTTGAAAATTCTGGACAAGATTGACCACCGACAAATCCAAGATTTTCTCAGCTGCCACAGTATCTTTGGCACAAAATAGCCAGGTGTCAGAATCTATCACAGTACGGAATCCACCTTGTTGGATATAAAAACAAACATCCTGCAGTACCTTGATAAAGGACACACAGTTCTCCTGATGCTTTTGGACATGACTGCAGCATTCAATCTAGTTGATCATGCTACATTGGTGACCAGGCTACAAGATTCTACTGCCTTTTCTTATGAAGCTTCGAGCTGGGTTTGGTCTTTTCTGTCAAATCGAAGAGTCAGGGTTTACTTTGAAGATGTTACCGCAGAGGGCTATGTGCTTCCCTGTGGCGTTCCACAGGGATCACGTATGCCCCACTCGCTCTTTAATATCTTCATGCTGCCTCTTTTTGAGTTGTTAGAATCAGAAGGTGTAATTAACGCAAACTATGCAGATGACACCCAGTGTCTTATTCCCCTTATCAGTAATCATGCAGATGATTCTGTGACAATCAGTACCACCTATTATCCCATACATAGGTGGGTGCACTTAACAACTCCAAAAGTGAAATTATGATTATTGGAACTGCACCCAAGCTTTGTAAGTTGGATCCTACATATCGAACCTTTCAAGTGGCAGAATATTCCCTTAAAACGTTACCTAAAGTCAAAACCCTGGGTGTTTTTTCATTGATCAAGAGCTGAACATGAAAGCTCATGTTAACCATCTTGTTTCGTGCTCCTCTTACTATCTTAAGCTCTTGCTCAACTCTGCTCCTTTCTTGACCCGAGTTGCTGTGCCACTCTGGACATTATTGGATCCTGTCTTGATTATTGTTCAAGCCTTCTGCAAGGCCTGAGGAAGGGGGAACTTAACCGCCTTCAGGTTGTTCAGAACAATGCAGTCTGAGTGGTCTACGGCCTTTCGCAAATCGGATCATGTATCCGTGGCACGGAGGTCCTTGCATTGGCTTCCTATTTGGAAATGAATCATTTTTCGTACCCTTTTTATTGTACACTCTTGCCTCTTTGGGAAGAGTCCTGTTTACCTTTCCTCTCTATTGGTTTGGCTCCCAGCAAGGTGCACCTTGAGGTCTAATAGTTCTGGCCTCTTCCTTATTCTGAAGGCTAAACTCTCTATTGTGTTGGATGGGTGCTTTCCAATAGCAGCCCATTGCCTCTGGAATGCACTGCCTTGAGTCCATTCTCCTTGGCATCCTTTAAGCTCACACTCAAGGCCATCCTGTTTGAATGAATGGTTCTTCTCAGCTAACTCACCTTCTGACTGCTGCATCTTTTTGTGATTTTTGTATGTCTGTCCTGACTGCGTTCCCATGCCCAAGGGCTCTCTTCCAGTGCGTTGTACATAACATAAATAAATAAATTAGTGGGTGGGGGCAAACTGTGTAGATCCTTAGCCTATTTGACTGAATATTAATTCCCCTTCAGCAAAACACTGGGGTGATTTTTGTTAACATTCAAAATTAACAGAGCTCATTCCCAGTGTATGTTGAAAACGATGTAATTGGGAATCCTATTTTTCCTGTTGACCACGACTTCTTTAAGGAAGAGGGGTGTCCTTGTCCCTAAACTAAAATAAATCCCTAAAGCGCCTACTTCCTCAAAATGGGCTTTTAACTGTAGGGGGTCTGAAAATAAAAAAATCCCAAATTATCCTCATTTTACTGTCCAACTTCCCCAACATAGGCCTTTAAGTGGAGGGTGTTTGAAAATCCAAAATTCAGAAATCATACCATTTTTTCAGTCCAACTTCCCCAACACAGGCCCTTGAGTGAGGGAGGGTCTGAAAAACAAACTTCTAAACTGTACCCACTGCGTATACCTGGCCTTAAAGTAGAAGGGTGCTGCATGTAAACAATTGTTGGGTTTTTGTAGCTGGGAAGAGAAGTGCTTGCAAAAGTGAGACCTCATGTATCCAACAGTGTAAATCACACTGCTAGCCTTTTTTAAGCACACAGGGAAATGGAAATTGCACAGCACTGCATATGTACATTGATTTTGTTCATTGACCAGTGTTGATTATTTGTCGATTGAAATCTGTATAAAGTAAAGTACTGTGATTTGTGTTTTGCAAACCAACATGTGTGATTTATTTATGTAAAACGAAATTTAATTGTGAGCAGAGAAGGCGGTCTGTGTAGTTTTAGTGTGATCTCCATTACCAATAATTCAAATAAATATATTTTCTGTACACCGGCCTGGTACTTGGCTCATTGGTGGAGTGATCCAAGCAGCATGATATGAACATGAAATAGGGCTGAATAAAGAATCCACTAGACAGTTTGTTGTGTGTCACCTTGATTGGGGAGGGAAGGAACGCCCCGTGTTAAGGGAGGCCTCTCGAACCATTACAGTCTATGACAGGAGGAACGAGTGAGCCATCGGGAATCCCACGTGACTCTCATTGCTCTTTAGGGTGAACCGTGGGCAGTTGCAGTTGATGAAGCCTCTCAGGATGGTGGGGCTTTCTAGCACTCTTTTCTCCTCACCTTTGTGTGCTCCCTGTACATGATATTCCTCCTCACTCTGTTCATCTTTGAGTTCCAGAGGAAGTAGATAACCATTCGGGTGTTGGTCTTTGTCATCCTCTTCTTCATGGGTCAACCTGGGCTACATCCTTCCTGAGGGCCAGCATCTTCCACTCTATGGTTAGCTTCCACAGAGTACTAGCTTCTGCTTTGCCTTCACCACTTGGTGATCCCACGTCCACCTCACCGCTCTGTCACGTCCGAACCAGACTCCCAGGATCTTCATTTTAACCAGCCGGGTTGGGAAGGGCAGTGGTTCATATGCAGTGTGCCAGTCTCCAAAGAGCATGGCCTCTGACTTTCTGCAGTTGATCCTGGCCCCTGAAGCTTTGACAAAATCCTGGCAGGTCTTCACCAGGGCTCTCAGAGTTTCCATCTGCACAGAAGAATGATACTTCATACATGTAGATGGAGCACTTCACCTCACCTTTGCCGTCGCTTCCTGGCACCTTGATCCCTCTGATGTTGCTGTTCTGTCTGATGTGTTTCACCAAGAGCTATATAACACAAACAGAGTTTGTGAGAGTGAACACTCTTGTTGGACCCCTTACTCAACCAGGAAGGCGGTGGTCTTCCAACTGTTAACCAGAGGCGTACTAAAGATGTCTTTCACCATGTCACAGAAGAAGTCTTCCAGTGGTATATCTTTACCAACAGAAGAAATTTGGCGTTTGCCTTACTGGAGAGCCTATCTGAGCTCAGGCCCAGAGGTGGAGTAGCCCTGATCCTTCCTGAGTGGATCCTTGCTTCCATTATCCCCACTCAGACCTATTTCTCATTTGAATACCTAGTCTGCAGGCTCTCTATCTCTCCCGGCTGCTCCCTGACCTTGGCCGCCATCTACAGGCCACCAAGCCAGGTCAACCTCTTTCTCACTGAATGGGCTGACCTCAACACTCCTCTCCCCTTTCCTCTACCTCTAAGCTTCTCCTCCTTGAGGATCTCAACATCCACCTTGACTCTGCAAACCCCTCCTCTGGGCTCTTCCGCAACCTATGCAACTCTCTTTCCCTTTCCACTTTATGCTCTGGTCCGAAACATTCAGCCGGACACACCTTGGATGTTTCATCTCTTCAGACATCCCTCTCTCTAATCCTCTAATCCTCTTACTACTTATCTCTCCTGGACTGACCACCTCCTTCTTTCTTCTCACTTGAGGCTTCCTGTCCCCTTGGCAAAGCCCCACTCAGCACTGCCACCTTCCTTCGCGGTCATTCCACCTATGAAGTGAGTGTCAGTGGCCACCTTTGCCTCCACTTTCTTTGCCCCACCTACTCCTGCCGCTGACTCCCACTCTGACACAGTACTTTTCAACCTACACCTTTCGATCTCTAACACTCTGGATATCCTTGCCCCTTTCACGTTGATCTGCCTGAAGCCCCCCACCAAGTGCAACTCTTGGTACGACTCCGATCTGGCTGCTCTGAAATGCAAGTGCAGAGTAGCTGAGCGGAATTGGGGGCATCAGGTGCCTCCTCTGACAAACTGGCCTGCCGCCTGCTCCAAAGGCAATACATACCCTCCATCTTCTCTAAGAAGAGGGTCCATATTCAAGCCTGCATCTCTGTGGTCTCTAACAACAAGGTCAACTTTTCAAAATCTGCAAGGAGCTGGCCAATCATACTGCAGTATCTACCTCTTATACACCCAGTGTGAGAAACCAGAAGGCGTCTCACCCGCTAGTCCCCGGGGGTCTCTCTCTCTCAGGTGGCCAGGCCATGCCCATCACCTTTGGATCGAGACCCTGTGGTGGACCATTGCGGGAGGATCACCTGAGTGAGGGGTCTTGAGAGAGTAGGACACCTGATGGCGAGACAGGGTTTCCCCCTCCCTGTAAAACATTTACCACATCCTATCTGGTAGGATATATAGGAACTTTACCGCCACCCCTTTTTAGCTTCACAAACACTTTCACGCAGACAGCCCACTCCGGGAGAAAGCAGACTCACACCCGAGCATTTTACATGACATGCCCCACTACTATGGTCGGGCAAGGTCAGGCAATTACTGATAACTACTCACACTTGACTTCCATTAAGCTTCCCCACACGGATAAAAGGCGGAACATGAGAGAACACTCTGAGCGAGGCAAAGCATCCAAAGGAACAGCATTTTCGAGATGGCAGCTGAACGAGGGAAGAAAGACGGCAAACCAAGAAGGGTGCGCAAGGAGGAAGATACCCTTGACATTTCCGTAGAAAAACGGGTACTTTCCAGAATACTTCAGATTAAAAAGCGTAAGGCCAGGAAACCAAACTGAAGAATCCTGCATTGTGTGTCGGAGATAACCGGGGCCCTCCTGCATGTCTGACCGAGTCGGGGAGGAGCAGTAGCTGCTGTGGTACCGTCCTTAGCTCCAAGATCAAAGCAGCGCCAGAGCGATCAACACAGCCAGTGAGTTGGGAACACCGATGCAAGACCGGTCTGTGTTGAAGTCAAGGTCGCAAGCGGCAACATTGTATAAAATGTGCAAGAACAAAGATTGGTAACGTGTGTGATCAAAGACACGAGGAAAGCCTAATTGCTGATGGATGTTTGAACTTTAACAAAGAAAGATACAAAAACAGTGACAGAGGGCCTCATTACGAGTCCGGCGGTAACCTGCCAGTTTTTCCGACTCGGTTACCGCAGGACTCGTTTTACCATTCCGCCTCCATGATTCCCGGAATTACTGGGGCATTACAACCCCGGTGACCTGGGAATTCCGGAGGCGGAATTCGGTAAATCCCCATTCCCATTGAGTCCAATAGGACTCAATGGGAATGGGGACCATGGAAACACCGGCACCATCTCGTGATGGTGCCAGTGTTTCTACATCCGCCTGCAGGCGGGCGGTGTTAAACCCGCCAGGTCAGACCTGGCGGGAATGACACCTCCGCCTTCAGGACTCCGAATCACTCGGTATGGAAACAACAGTGGCAGCGGGTTTAACGCCACCGTTATAGCCATACCGGGTGACTCATAATGAGGCCCAGAGTGCGAGTGTGCTCAATAGATGGTCTCTGTGAGGTATCCAGCCAAGAAGTGGCAGAAGTAAAAGAAGAGAATGAGAAATTAAATGAATCGAAGTGGTCCTGTGATGGTTTGAGAAAAATCCATATCGCAATCGAAAGTCTTTGATTTTTTATCCAAAGAGGAAAGCTTAGAAAGTAAGATTACATGGACCAAGCCCGAATGAGAGACCAATTGTGAACATTGTGCTAAAGGGGCCTGAGCCCGGACGAGGGAAACCAATTGTGAAGATTTTGCTGAAGGGGTTCGAGCCAGAACGAGGGAGAACAATTGTGAACATTGTACTAAAAGGGTCTGAGCTGAACGAGGGGGACCAATTGCAAACCTCTGAATGTGAAAATCCTGATAAGAAAGGAACTTTTGTGTTTGTTTGTTACTTCAGGCACTCTACAATAAGAGACTGCCATTGGGAGAGAGACTTTGGCAGAAGGTCCTGATATCTATGCTTTGAATTGTATCCTCGTGGCTGAGAAGCCAGAGTGTGTGCAAAGCTCAAGTGTGCCGCCTTGTCCCGTGCTGAAAACACAGGGAAGGGAAGCCAACTGCTCAACTATCCTTACATATCATTTCTTGAATACTTTGCTTTTTGCATACATTGTTGTCCCACACTGTTTGTATTTAGAAGTAAGGATTGGCAATAGGTTTATTAGTATAGGCCCTTTTATTTTGACAGAGACTCCACTAGGACTGTGATACTATTATTTGATGGTCCTAGCTCGCTTCCATCCTTAGATTTAGGGTTAGATAGCCATTCAACCAACCCATAGAAGTTCAGTAAATACCCTTAAACTGTGATCACTTCTGTCTGTCTTCACTTTTTGATACCATGCCTTCCTTACACCACCTAGGCCCTCTGCATGGCTCTGGCTTCTCATTTCACCACTAAAACCCAGGATATTCCTCTTCTTCTCCGCTCTCACCCTCTACCACTCTCAGACCCTCCTTGGACGCCCGCCCTCTCCTCCCTCTCTCCTGTAAAACCAGATGATGTTTCTATACAAGTCGGCCTATGAAAGTCTCATCCAAACAGGTGACCCCCTGCTCCTCCAGAACCATTAAGGACAAAATTGTCTCTCTAGCTCCAGCCTTGACCTATTTCTGTCTTCACTGTTTCGCCACTGGTTCCTTCCTCTCCCTTCTCAAGCACTCCCTTGTGCACCCTCTACTAAAAAAGCCTTCTGCTAACCCCTCCATTTCGGCAAACTATCGCCCAATCTATATCACCTAATTCCTGGGAAAACTCCTGGATAAGTTGGCTATCTCCGAGCTAACCCTCCACACTGAATCTGTTGGTTGTCTCTATGACCATCGTTCTGACTTCAGAGCAGCCAGAAGTATGGCAACTGTCTCCTGAATACCTATGAAGACCTGCTCTCTACTCTTGACTCCAGCTCTCCCTCTGTCCTCATTCTCCTTGACCTTTCCTATGCATTTGACACAGTCAACCACGCCATCCTGATTATACGTCTCTGCAAGACCCTGGGCATCAAGGATCAGGCCCTGGCGTGGCTGACCTCCTTCCTCTTGGACTGACCTTCCTAGGTTCAGCTTGGGTCCTTTCTCTCCACCACCTCTCTCTCGACATGTGGTGTTCCCCAGGGCACTATCATCTCACCCTGTATCTTCAATGTCAATCTGGTCCATTTGGCTGTCCTGATCTCTACCTTTTCCTCTAACTTTATGTGGATGGCACACAGCTCTCTTTCACGCTACCCTCAGCCTCCTCCTCACTCATCCTTGACTGTCTATCCACTATTCAGGCACGGTGTGCCTCTAACGATATCTGCATTAATGCCAGTGAGACTGAGATCCTTTTCATTGGAACCCCTGCTCCCACTTTTCCTCCCTCACTCTGGCCACCCTCCTTGGCCCTCTCCCCTCACCCTCTTGTGAGGCTAAAAACCTTGGGTCATCTTCAATTCCACTCTATCCATCTCTCCCCACATCATGGACCTTGCCAATAAGGCCCAGTTCCAGCTGCACCTCCTCAGAGGTATTCTTCCCTTTCTCACCTTCCCCCAGAAGCTCGCTGTCTCCAGAGCGCTGGTTCACTCTAGGCTGGACTATTGAAACAGCCTCTTTCTCAATTTGCCTAACACTACTCTTTGCCTTCTTCAAATCATCCAGAACAGGACCGCAAGACTTATTTTTGGCCTCAAGCCCACAAACCGCATCTCTTCGGCCCTGAAATTCCTCCACTGGCTGGCTACCTGTGGCTGCAAGGATCAAGTTCAAAACCCTCTGCATCGTCCACAAGGATTTCTGTGGCCTTGGCCCTCACTATCTACAACTCTTCCTAAATACCTTCCTTCTAGAGCCCTCCGCTCTTCTACCTCTAATTCTCTGCGTGTCAGTAATTTCTCCAAGCAGAGAATGGGGGGTAGATCTCTCTCCTCTGCAGGTGCCTCCCTCTGGAATGCCCTCCCTGCCTCTCTCTGCCTTGAGCCGGATCTCCTTAGGTTCCAGAAGCTACTCAAGATCTTCCTTTCCTCCTCCTCTTTCTCGTCCCCTCTCCTCATCTAACCTACCCTTGCTCCTTACTCCATCGGCTGATTGGCTGCTTGGTGGCCTCTGAGTCTTACAAGGCAGCACCCCCTTCTCCCCTGACCAGTCCCCCTGCACTTGCCACATGGCCCACCTTGCACTGCCGCCCCCGGCTTACCTTGCACTACCTGGCTGGGATTCTCCCTGTAGCCCCAGCCTTCCTTGCACTTAACTCAGAACCCTCTGCTCTGGCTGGACGTCCCCCTATAACCTCTGCCCTGCACTTCTTGGTGCGCACTTTCATGATCTAAATGTCACTAGGCCTCGTAAAATAGTTTCTCTTGTCTTCCCCTTGTTCCCCCGTTTCCGGCCTGGCTGCACCTTGAGACACTTTTGTATTGGCGCATAATAAATAACAAATCAATCAATTGCTGCATTAGGGCATGTTTACCAAATTCCATATATCAATTTAATATTAATTATAATATTGTGGTGTATTTAAACAATTCAATGAAAACAACCTTCTGCCATGTAATTTGAGTGTAGAATATGCAATCTCAATTACAAAGTCACATATCCAAGAGCCACCTAGTAGTCATCCCTGCAAGGACACCTTCAGGCCATTGCCACAGAGCAAAGCACCATGCGTGTATATATATATATTCAATGGTTGCATTTTTTCTCCACATGAGATCAATGTCATTGGGCCTCATTACGACCCAGGCGGTAGGGGCTTAATGACACCGGTAGAGCCGGCGCCGTTAACCCCCTAATGCCTCATTACAAGGTCTGCTCGCGGGACCCGCTAAGGACGTCTGGTAAAACCAGGCATCCTTAGCGGGTCCCGCGTGCAGCCCAGTATGCTAACAACGGGCAAGTCATTAACGGGCTCGTTGTTAGCATCCTCCCCATTCCCATTGAGCCCTCTGGGGGCTCAAATGGGAATGGGGATGTACCAGGTCCGGGTTCCTGGAATGGGGAAATACTGTGCCCTCCAAGGTCGGAATGGCCCGGTATTTCCCCATTCAAGGAAGCCGGACCCGGTATGGGTGTAGCCATGCTGCTAAAAGCGGCAGGGCTACCTCCTTACTTGTAATGAGGCCCATTGTCCGCTAGGACAGCGCTATTTTATTCACCTGAATTGCAAAAAATAGTCCAGCAAACATCGATGCATGGATTTCAGCACCCACCTGGAGAATTGGCTCATATGTGTCAATGAGTTACCACCTGCCCGCTAACCTCACACTTTTTCGCCACCGAGGCACTGCTTGGCTCTAGGAGTTCCAATGACACAAATAAATAAAATCTAAACAGAAGCCAGACAGATGGTTCTCGTGTGTTGTATTCCCTTATTGCACAGGTCCTTCCCTTTCATCTCTTTTATTAATATCTTGAACAGGGACGGACTGGCCATTGGCAGACTCTAGGGAGTTTGGCATTTTGGGGGCCGTACAAAGCGCTAGCCAATTAAAATAACAAGTGTTTTACATGAGATCGGCTGGTGGCCCTCGAGGTCTGCAGAATGATGATTGCTAGTGCCCCCCTGGAATAGCGCTGCATTACTGCACATGATCATCGCCCCAACACTTCCTCGTGAACCCAGGGGGTACCTCATCTAAAACAAAGCGCTGCAATAATAGCGCTTTGTTAGCATAACTGAAGCACCCACGAGGACACGTTATGCCTCGCCTCCCTTTGACATGTATTCATGGAAACACGTGGCTGCTCCCTAGCCCGCGCATACATGGCCCATGTTGAAGGTCCGTTCCCCAGAAGAGTCAACTCAATCTTTCAAACTACTGTGGGTCTTTTTAGGTGAGTACCAAACGAATGGGAAATAGTTAATATCTGTGCTACTAACTGTGCCACCCCCACACTACAAAAAACAAATGAAAGGTAGTATACTATTATCAGGTACGTTTTATTGTTTAGCATAGTCCATGCTCAAATCTGCCTTTGCTCTTTGACACTGAGCAGGATGTGTGACACTGAGCAGGATGTGTGACACTGAGCAGGATGTGTGAGAGGGCGCACGAATCTATTACAGGGTAGCATAGGCCTGTTAACCAATGGGCGAGGAAGCATGGCCTTGACTGGGGCTGGGACAGCTGGGCGGGGCCCCAGAAAAATCTTTCTGATACAGGGTGCTCCCTAAAGTCCCCTGCCAGCCCCAACCGCTCAGGCTGCTAGAACCCAGAGGCTTTTTATATAAAGCCTGCAGCTCTCGCTCGTGTGCAGAGCCAGCCTTAGGGTAGGGCACAAGGGCGTAGGACATGGGCGGGACAGGGGGGACAAATCCCCCCCACAATTTTTAGTGGGGGGATGTAATGTCTTTTATCCCCCCCCAGAATATGTGTTTGGTGTGTTGTGCAGGGATCTGTTTTTGAAGTGGGGGGAGGAGCTGCTTACTATGTAAACTGCCTTCTCCCTCCTGGCCCCCAAAGCATGGTGGCAATACCCTGGGGGCAGCTGGGTGATCATCTGCCCCCAGGGAAGGGGGGCAAACTAAAAAGATTTTTTTTAAAACATAGTTTGGGGTGGGGTGGGTGTGGGTGTAACCACTAGTCACTAGGGATTTTTGCAAGGGGGGTTGCCCTCTCCCCCCACCCTAAGTGGATGGGGGCACCTTATGTAGCCCTCCCTGGGGGCAGATTTCTGCCCCTAGGAAGGGGTACATGAGATGCCCTCATCCATTTGGGGTGCGGGGAGGCCACTGCAAATATTGGCAGAGCCACCCCCCAAGCCTGGGGCAGTACGTTCTGACCCCCCCGGGGGCAGATGGCCACACACATGTGCCCATCTGCCGCTAGGAAAGGGGCAAAACAAAAATAAAACAAATTATAACTTGTTTTGGGTGGGTGTGGGGGGCCACTGAACCACAATAGATGTTTTTAGTGGAAAGGGGGGTGGCCCTCTCCCCCCACCCCAAATGGATGGGGGCATCTCATGTAGCTCTCCCTGGGGGCAGATTGATAGCACTAAACCACCATGGATGGTTTTAGTGGAAAGGGGGGTGCCCACGGGGTTCTCTGGGGTTCTCTGTTTTCCTTGGTGGCTCCGACACACTAGGCCCAAATTTGTAGGTTGTCCACATGAGCAAAATCTGCTTTGCCGAAAGGCTTGGGGTTATCAGTGGGTTAGCCTTTTCCCTTTGCGCCGAGGTAGGTGCATCCATACATGTGAGGTACCGTTTTCGTCGGGACACCTGTGGGAATGCGGGAAGGTAGGACATCTGTTGTTGCGGCGTGTTTCGGTGGGTCATCAGAGGGAAATGTCTCTGAAATTTGGTGGAAAAAAACACAATTTTCAGACATTTCCCTCTTGCCACCCACCGAAACACGCTGCCAACTCCACATGTCCTACCTTCCCGCGTTCCCACAGGTGTTCGGACGTAAACGGTACCTTACATGTGTGGGTGCACCTACCTGGGCGCAAAGGGAAAAGGCTAAACCACTGGTAACCCCCAAAGGGTTTGGGGGACAACCTACAGATTTGGGCCTAGGGTGTCGAAGCCATGAAGGAAAACAGGGTACCCCATGCATTTCTGAAAAGAAGACACCTGTGGGAATCCACAGAGGTATGACTTGCGCGAATCGTCCCAGAATTTAATACCCAGAATTTAAGGCAAATGCCTTTCCCCTGCGACAGAAATGCGGAAATAAGAGGCCAATTCAGGACACAGAACAAATGGAAGTGAGACAGACTGCATCTGTCCTTGCTGTGTTAGGGAGAATATGTTGAGTGTTCAAGCTAGGAGGTATGTATTAAGCAAGCAAGCAGTGAGACAAGGGAGAGGCAAAGAAAGGCCAGAGGAGCTCTTTGAATAATGTAGCAGGGCAGAGGACCCATGCTCTGCCGTCCTAGTAACATACAAGAGAATCAAATAGATCAGGCTTTGCAGCAAATGTTAAACGAGAAAGGAACAGAGTCCAGCTCTGCATTCAGAATAACGAAGGCAAAGAAAGGCTAGGCTCTGAAGCCAGCATGAGATGGAATAAGAGGGACCAGATTCATCGTGAGAAGCTGGCCCGGCCCTCGCAGCGACGCTAAAGGGGCAGCCCACATAGCGGGCAGCCCCTCTGGCCACCCCCTTGGTCCACATACACCCCACCTACTAGGCATCCCCCGGGACCGACACATCCGGCTGCGGACCTAGGGAGTGCTTATAAGGGGGTGGGCTGGCGATCGCTCATCCTCCTTGTTTGCTGTATACTCCCCTGGAGGACAGTCAACGCAGCAACATCACACACCTGGTCCCTCTACTCCCATAACCGGGCTTACTCAAACGTACAAACAAGATTTCCTCTTTCTTTGAAACCCCCATCCTTCCATTCCAAGAGACACACACGTCTCCTTGCCCCACACAAAAAAGGTAGCAACTTGCAGTTGGTAGAAAAGGCTGCAACTCCTTTATTTGGCAGGAATCCACTTACAGGTGATCTGCCTCTTAACGAGCTGGTGTCCTAGCTGTGGCCCACTGGAAGTAATTGTTATTTCCTCTCGCTTACCATGAGCTCATAGTCAGATGATGAATCCAGAAATGCAACATACAAAGACATGTTCTTTGTTGCTGCATCCTTTAATTTTCTTCTGTTTTCTTTTCTTCTTTTCTCTTGTTTTATACAGTGATATTTATAATTTAATACGTACTGCTATTTTAAATCTAATTTTGTGAAAAGTCGAGTTCTTTGACTAAAACACAATAAATAAATAAATAAATAAATAAATAAAGCAAAGTCCACAAGATGTCCCCTGCCCCCCCAGATTTTATGTGTCTCCTACGCCCCTGGTAGGGCAGGCCGGGTGACCGCCCGGGGCTCCATAGTCCCCCGGGGCACCATTAGCACCACGGGGCGCCAGCTCGGGGAGCCTTTCAAGGGCTACCCAGAGCTGGCATGGTTGGAGAAGTGTCATTTTGAAATTAAATGCGCTCACGGGAGCGGGCACATTTAACAACAATAGGGTGCTGGCACCCTATTGAGATAAATATCCCCCTGCTCTGGCGCAGGAGTGGGGTGATAATAATCTTAATAGGGTGCCGCAGCACCCTATTGTTGTTAAATGACCCGGCTCCCATGACATTTATCCCACCACAAAAAGAAACATTTGGCGCCTCCATTCTCCCCCCCCCCCCCCAATTGACCAGGGACGTGGCAGGAGGGGCGCCAAATTGTTCTTTTTCTGCCTGGGGCACTGCTGCCACTAAGGCCTTGTCCTGCTTAATGGTGTTGCAGGCCCTCGCCAGACATCCCTTTAACAGGGACATGCCTCAATTACCTGAGGGATGCCTGACGAGAGTCAGAGCCACCACTAGGAGATGCAGTCATTATGTGAGGGCACCACACCTCTTCTTCCTTAATGGTGGCGCTGACCCGCGCCAGGCATCCCTTTAGCTGAGGGATGCAGCAAGGATCATCAGCCTTGCATTGCGGGTGCGAGGGTGATGTTCGCTGCAAAGGGATGAATGGCAGGGGTCAGCGGCACTTGTCTAAACCTCTGGATGCACGTTAAGCCACGCCCAAGACAGCCCCGCCCAATTGATTTCAGATGCCAGTTAAAGCCCTGTATAAAAGTCTTAGCTTGCCCACTCATACTCCCGAGGCTGCTGCTGGAATCCTGTCTGGACTACGAGCGTGGTTCGCAGTAAGCCCCTGGCTTTGCTTGCACAGTACGGAAGCCGGAATACTCCAATTTGGCACTTATTTCTATGCTAAAATATGCAAAGGCAGGTCCTGCCAACATTCCCCGCAGATGAAGCCACCACACCTATAACTGTGCAGACGAAATGCATTGGCGTCAAGCCTGAATTGCACCAAAGGAAACCGCTCACACACAAAGTATAAACTCGCGGTTTATAAAGGCCGCTTTTATTGTCACAGACTCCAGTGTTTCATGTTGTAGTTTGAACGGGACATTGTGTGGAATTGAGAGAAGGGGGAGGAAGGAAGGAAGGAAGGAAGGAAGGAAGGAAGGAAGGAAGGAAGGAAGGAAGGAAGGAAGGAAGGAAGGAAGGAAGGAAGGAAGGAAGGAAGGAAGGAAGGAAGGAAGGAAGGAAGGAAGGAAGGAAGGAAGGAAGGAAGGAAGGAAGGAAGGAAGGAAGGAAGGAAGGAAGGAAGGAAGGAAGGAAGGAAGGAAGGAAGGAAGGAAGGAAGGAAGGAAGGAAGGAAGGAAGGAAGGAAGGAAGGAAGGAAGGAAGGAAGGAAGGAAGGAAGGAAGGAAGGAAGGAAGGAAGGAAGGAAGGAAGGAAGGAAGGAAGGAAGGGAAGGAAGGACACTGCAACGCTGACAGTACAGGGAGAGGGAGAGGGAGTGAAGAACAAAACTGCTACACTGGAGATGTCAAGGGCACCAAACTCCCCAGAGCTGCAATAAGCCGAAACACGTGCCTGGCTGGTGACGTGACCTTCTGCAGAGTTGCTACATTTCCAAGGTCCTCCTCCGCCCACTGACCCCATGCTGTGATGCGTGAAAGAAACCAGCACATTCGCCATCGTGACGTCTTTCATCTGCCATATAGCTCATAGCCCAAAGGAAAATATTTACACAGGAGGCCTCAAGGTCCGTCCCCCAAGAAAAGGACACCCGGTTTTCAGGATAGCCACTATCTATGCTCCCATTCACAGAAAGGACCTTTATTTTTGTGTGATTTGGCTTTTGACGACGACTCCTGCCCTAATCCATCGTCTTTGGTAGGTAGTGACTTGGCCCGTGTTTTCAATTCCGAAGATCCATTGTGAGCGTCTCCTTTAATGGAATGAAGGGGCACGGTCAATTTTTAAAATGATTCTAATCCCAATATCTAGTGCAGTTTTTGTTGATGGAATGTCAAACGGATATTCAGCCCATCTTTTGCACTACAACAGTCAGGGGTACAGTCGGTTGCAGCTGGAGGGGCTCGATTGGCTAGAAAATGTCCTTAAGGCGGATGCTGGTTGATGCTTGTCGGTGCACTCCTAGCTTCTTCGCTGGACTCGTGTCATCCTTTAAGGCGGACGGCCGAAAGCTGAGGAGAGTCTTGCAGGCAGCTGCCTTGTCCTTGGTTTTGTTCAGACGCTCTGGCACGTCTCCCCTCGGAAGATTGCTTGCAGAGCCTAGCAGGGCACGCTGAATGCTGGCTGGGTACCGGTTCTGGAGCTGTTAGAGGGTCCTCTGGATTTAGTATATCCCTCTGTTAACTGGGAGATGTTTAGGGGAGGGATCTTGCCTCCCTCTTGAGTTCCTGGCCTTCCTTCACTGGTGGAAGATGTAAGGCAGACTACCTCCAGCCAGGGTCCCAATGAGTTATTCTTGCGACTCCTTGCAAAGTATTCAGATGATCTGCCAAAGGAGGGTATCAGCCCTCTTTTAAAGCCAAATGGGCCCCAGTGCTTGGTGTAGGCTAAGCCTAGCTTAATGAACCAATCCGGAGTCCCCACCAAAAATCTCCTGTATGCGCAAGTTCATAACCAGAGTGCTTTGCAACGGGAAAGGCAAATGGGTGAAAACATGTACTACTAACTCCCACCCATCTTCCTGTATGTTTTGGATCAAAGGGTCTCTCTGGTTAATTGAGCTCTCTGTGGTTCCCGATTAAAGGCAGGTCTCCCTTGAAGCTGTGCCGAGGACAGATTTTCTGTCTCCATCAAATCACATACTCCTACCCTTTGAATGGGGCCCCCCTGCAGGGGTTGCCTACTGTAAACACATGTACCAGACATGACACTTCACTGCACTAGATACTGAGGGGCGAGAGTTGGCTTCAGGTTGACACAGTGCATATCAAAGGTTGTTAATGGTTTTCCTATATTTTGTTAGCCTCTGCAGCTAGGCCCCAGGTCGGTCTGTTTGAGGTATTCATTGCCCTAGATACTGAGGGGCGAGAGCTGGCTTCAGGTTGACACAGTGCATATCAAAGGTTGTTAATGGTTTTACTATCTTTTGTTAGCCTCTGCAGCTAGGCCCCAGGTGGGCCTGTTTGAAGTATACTCTATTAGTATGCTAATTATGTTTAATGGCTGCCACCATTCTGCAGGGCCAACAAAGGATAGGACAGATCCATGGAGCCTTTGTCATTTAATTAGGCTGTCCATGACAGGGGAAGGTTTTGTCCTCCCCTTTTGAGATGCCTTGATGTACTTGTGGGTGTCACATTCCAACTAAATGTGACAGGGAGGACTGCACCTGTAGGCTGTGTCCACTCAGAGTACCAAGGTCTAAATATATGTCGTGCAGAGAGTATAAGAAAATGTCTCCAGATTAGCCCCACATATTTTCCGGAGGTTGATCTACCATCATTCAATTTCATATAAAATTTCAAAAAAGCCTAGGTCAGTCAGTGCACACGCACCGTGCGGATGGTCGAATTGCTCACATTCATAGAACCCAATCCTGGCAATTTGCATTAAAACAAAGGGCATAAGTATGTCCACAATTTTAAATGTGAAATATGTCATAGTGATGCAGAACATTTTTTGAGTGAATAATGGAAGTTGGGCTCTGCAGTTTTGATTGGGCCTATTACTTACCCTAAGAAAAAAATATCTCCACATTTCAAAATATGCACCAGATTTGGCAGCTGCAACAAGTATGTGAGGCTTTGGCAGTTTCTGTATTCAGTTTCCCATGCCAAGTCTACTGAAAGTGTCTTCTAGTTGAAACGTGGGTTGCTCGTGCCTGTGATAACTTGGCTTCAGGACAGACAGATGTTCTAAAACTGAATTATCACACGCACGAGCCGATGACGATAACGCAGCTTATCCGTGAGTGTCGGGCAAGCCCCTGGGCCTGTGGACAGGGCAGCGCTCCAGCAAGAGGCACTGCCCTGTCTTGTTCCAGCCCCTTTCCTGCACTGCCTAATGTGACACCTTTCAAACATTATCGAGAGAGGGAGAGAGGGAGAGAATAGGGAGCAGTAACTTTTTTTTTTTTTACAGTGCAGAGAAGTGGATTGAGATGGCTCAGTGAGTTAAGTCCTTGCTGCTAGTAACTGTAGTAACTGTATACAACCTACAGCCTTCCACTGGGCTGAATCTCCACGGAGCTAATCAGCCCTTCATCGACCCTTTGTTGATATAATGAGTACCATTAAGCTGGATGAAAGTAAAAGTGTTTATGTACTTTGCTACAAAATTGGAAAATAATGGATCAGACATCAGCTTGGTTTGGCTTGGAATAGCGTGACTGCATTCATGACACATCAAGGTGGCACAGCAGTTAACATAAAGTCGAAAACCAACTGTCACAAACTGGGGTTACAGTCATGGCCAAAAGTCACGTGACTCACGTGATGTCACGGCACTTCTGATGTTGTCATTGGCAGTGCGATGTCGCTTCCGGTGACCCTGCAAGTTAACAAGGGGGGTCCTGGGAGTCCCTCTGCCAGACATTAGTCCTGGTTACGAGAGACTTACCCAGAGTCTTTAGCTCACTATCTTTCACAGAGAAGAAATATCCCAAACATATCAGTCTTTGTCCTGCCCTGGGGCAGTCCAGCACCGAAATACTAGGCAATTCTCCTCTGAACAAGAGTACCAACAGAAACCCCAGACACGTGTTTCAGTCTGGTTGGACCTCATCAGTAGGGTGGATCTGTGCCTCTCTAAGAATAGTGAGCAAGGGGTCCACGTCTGGATTACCCTAGTAACTTAGGGTGAGACCCAAAGTTACTTAAATATGCAAGTTAACAAGGGGGGTCCTGGGACCCTGCCATTTTGGTGAATTTTAGTCCCAGTCATATGTGGGAAGCTGACAATAGGGCAGGGGTCTCAAGTCGTCACGGAATCGCATCTCATCTGCAGTGCTGTCCTGAAAAAAAGGCAAAACAAAAAATCCAACGCACGTAATTCTCTACCCCTGGATAAAGTTATTTCCTATTGACGCCGGACTCCATGACAACACCCTTTTCCCAACAGCTGCACGTCTTTTGCCTTCCCTTAATCACACGTCTAAGGCGCTTCTGTGCGGCCGGTTTCGGGTCGCCATGTTAAGCATGTCCTACCAGCTCCCTTATCCAGGCCTGCCTAAAGAGCTCCATTAAAAAGGATTTGATATTTTCTTATGAGCGACGTGACCGTCCGACTGCTGCAACAAAACCCTGCTCGAGAAACGTGCATTCACAGACAGCGAGAATCAATTCACTCTTCGCATGCATTGATATGTAAATATTCGGCAGGATAATGAGATTCTGCGAAGAGTCACTTCTGTGCGTATTAAATGCAGCCCCGGAGAGCAGGGCGTGTGCGTTTGATCAGTGAAGGCATTTTAGCGGGCCCCTCTCAGCGGAAGGATCTCGGCACTGTCCCGATGAAATCTAGGGGAAATGCTGCCCTCTGTTGGTTTCAGCTCTACATTCCACCGTTAAAATTGCGTTTCACGCTGAGTTCAATCAACTAGGAATTCTTTATGACCGGTCCTAGTTTAGATGTATTCGTTCACAAAAATACCCGTGGAGATAAACCTCGCGTGTAATGGTAATCTCAGCCCGGATACAGGAATGGAATTACTCGCTCCTACTCTTTATGGAGGCTTTTTATACTGGATGGCGAAAGCTAACGAAATCCTTCAACGCTCGAATCCTCGCCAATGCGCCATATTGTAGAATGCTAGGTCGTTCAACGCTGTTTTAACAATGTAAGGAGAGTGTCTTATGGTTAAACCTTCCACCCATTTTACAAAAGAAATACAATCAATATATAAATCGTAGTACAACATATATCATCCATTAATTCCTTTACATATACCATTAACTAGAATGTAATCCTTACAATGAACTTTATTTTATCTAAACTTCTTGGATAGGTATATATAATGTAATGGTCGCTAAAATAAGTGACATTTGACACACCCTTTCATTCATTCAGTTGTCGCATGTTATGTTATGTTAAAGCATATTTATACCGCGCACTGTCACCACCGGAATGGTCCCTTGGCGGATCTGAAAGGTAAGAGGGTAGAGTCGATTAGTAGGGTGTAGAGCGATAAAGGTAGAGTGAGATTTGCTATGTCCTGTTGGCCGCTTCAGTTCGGTTTGCACCTTCGCTGAGCGTGGGTGCCATTTACGGATCTGTGGGATCCCATGTGCTGTTGTGCGAGACTATGTGTGGTTTGTTGTTGCAATGTAGTGAAGTGCTTGCGGTTTGCTGTGCAAGAAGTGGTTGTGTTTGTTTATGGTTTGAGAGGTGTCTGCAGAGAGTTGAAGTTTTACAGATTGGTTAGTGGCGTTAACTCGTTGTTTCGGACATCTGCATTGGGTGTCTTTGGCCTTGCTGTCTGCTGGAGTGTTCCTCTGTGGTTCATTCGCTTGGTTCTATGCGAGGCGGTGGAATATCTCTGGTTGTCAAGTGATCTGTGGGAGGGACCGAGGTGAGATAGCTAAGGTTGTGGGCTGCTCTTTGGTTGTAAGTGGGCTCCACCTGCAATCGCCTCCCTGAGCTCCTTTGCAGCGGTTCCCTCCCTGTGAATTCTAAGCAGTCCCTGTCCTGTCGGGTGCTAGTTAGTGATTAATACTTCTTCGCCTCCAGCTACGATCCCTGTCTGTTGGGCTTTTCCTAGCACAGGAGTTTGGCTTAGGCACGGTCAAAGCTTATTATTTTTTAATATGTAGCTATTTTTTAAGATGATTTTGTTTGGTTCTGAGTTGAACAGCCAGCTTTGAGTCGTTTCCTGAATTTTAGGTGATCCTTTGTATTTCGTATTTCTTTTTGGAGGGTGTTTCTGCATTATTGCTGCCAAGTGAGAGAAAGAGGATCCTCCAATTTGTTTCCTTGTGTATGGTTTTGGTTCCAGGGGGATGTCGTTGCCTGATCTCAGTGTTCTTGTCCGTTGTTAAATGGTTAATTTCTTTTGTAGGAATTCTTCTCCTTGGTCGCTGATTGCGCTGTGCATTATGCACATTGTTTTGAACCTGATTCGTTGTTTGATTGGAAGCCAGTGTATCATTTTTAGCACTGGGGTGATGTGGTCTGCTCGTGATAGTTTAATGAGAAACCTGGGCTCTGCATTTTGGATAAGTTGCAGTTTCTTCAGCAGGAGTTCCGGCATTCCAAGGTAGAGGCTGTTGGCAGAGCCGATTCTTGACATGATGAGGGCAATGATTGTAAGTTTATTATGGGAGAAGGACAGGAATGGTAGGATTCTTTTCATGAAGTGTAGGAGGAAGAAGCATTTCTTGATTGTTGCTCTTACTTGTGGTGCTAATGTTAGCACGTTGTTCATTAGGATTTCAAGGGTTTTGACTACTTTCGATGGTGTGGGCACTGTTCCTAGTTCTGTGGGCCATGGAATATAAATGTTATTTTCCCGGTTTTTGGATATAACCATGATTTATGTCTTTCCTGGGTTGCGTTTTAGGCTGTTTGCGTTCATCCAGCCATAGAGTTCTTTGAGACATTCTCCCAGCATTGTGTTCTCTACTTGTGCATCTTCGATTTTATAGATCATTTGTGTATCGTCTGCGTAGTTGTAGCATGTAAGGTTGTGTTTTTTTATGATTTTGATTAACGCAGCCAGGTAGATGTTGAAGAACAGTTGGGATAGGGATGATCCTTGAGGTACTCCACAGTCGGTGTCCATGAAGCGGATTTGAAGGGTTTTATCCAGACAGTTTCCTTTCTATTTGCTAGTAATGATTTAATCCAGAGTAGGACTAGGTCTATTATTCCTATTTCTTCTATTCTCTTGATGAGAATGTAATGGCTGACTGTGTGGAACGTTGCAGAGAGGTAGAGTATTATCAGGGCAGTGTTTGTGTTGAAGTCTGTGTTTGTCTTTAGGTCATCCCAGATAGATATGAGCGCCTTTTCTGTTCCTCTCTCTGGACTAAAGCCGACTTGTGCCGTGTCCAGTAACTGGTGTTTTTCTACGTGTTCTTGTGTTAGTTTGTAGACATAGGTTTTCTAGCAGTTTTGCTAAGTAGGGAATGTTTGAAATAGGTCTGTGTTAAGATGGATTTGTAAACTGTGACCTGGTGGGCAGATGTTTAGGAGGCCACCCTAGTTTAGTGGAACAGGGGAACCTTCTGGACAAACCAGACCAATCTACGGTAGCTTGGCAGGTGGTCAAGACTAAATATCAGGAGGGGTATACTCTGGTTTCTCTTCAAACCGAATAAATATTTCGCCTTTTACTAAAGATTTCCGTGGAGAGGAACATTAAAGTGTTTCACTCAATTTTTTGAAACCCTGCCACGAGCAGGGTAAAAAAAAAAAAAAAAAATCAGGAGGGGTGAGAGTGATCTGAAGCCCACAGTGAGCAAACACAGTAAAACTCCACAGATTACTCTTAGACAGATATTTCAAAAATACATTTATTATAGGCCTTTATAATTAGAACACAATTAAACCACAGTTATGAAGAAACAATACCACACACGATCATACACTATCTAACATATATACAATAATGAAATTAGCCTAAGGCTGATGACGGGGGAGAAAATAACTACGACCTATAACAGCAAAGGGGTTAGATCAACACAGGTATCCGTTTAGGTTGCCCTTCATACAGAATCCCTAACTTATGTAATCTAACCCTATGAAGAGAGGAGCCTAGTGATCAAAGTACAGTGTGCGTTAACAACGCGTGGCCGTGCGAAAACGAAAATCAGGTTCCCTTCAAGGGGTGTAGCTGCTCAGGAAGGGGCTTGAGGCGGTGAAGAATATGTTCCTATTCCTAGAAGGGGATTGAGCCTTGCAGATAGAGCAACTTTCGGAGTTTGAGAATAGCTGGGAAGCGCAGGCTATCCCAGTCAAGGTGAGTGTCTTTTGAGGGACACGTGTGTAAAAATGAATGGATGTGCCAGGGTGCCATCAGTAAGTTAGGAAAGTACTCACCCACTGTCGATACAGTCTGGATCAAACTTTGGCAGTCCAGCCTAACACTGCAGTTTCAGGATGCTCTGGGTGTCAGCGGCTGCGGGACGGGACGATCGTCCATGGCGAGACATTTGCTTTTTCTCAGCCCTTGAAGTAAGAAGGTTCATTTCGGTGTGGCTCATTTCAGGACACAGTAGGCAAGAACTGCAGGCACCTTCTGCGATGGTCACCACAGCGGGGCGATGCAGGGACTGCAAATGCTAGAGGCGTGATGCACTCTTGTAAAACGCGATCCAGAGGAGCTAGGACAATGAGTTTTGGTGGGAGAGGGCCCAGGATCGTGAGCGTGTGATTCCTAGAGTCTCGAGTCTCAACTCAGGACGGTGGCGTTCTTGTGCGATACCCTGGGTTCAAGCTAGTCAGTTCACTGGGTAGCCCAGGAACACTTACGTAGAAGCTCTTTGCGAGGGTAAGTCAGAGAAGTAGTTGTTCCTACTACTCCAAAGGGGGGGAAGCACCCTTGCAGGCTTTCTTGATACAATGAAGAAACAGGGGTCCGACAGGACAACAGCGGAGTCAGGGTGCCAAACCTTCCAAACACATCACCAGCGGTAACTTGTCTGCTTTCTTCTTAAGGATACTTGGCTCCTTATGAGGTTCGTTATGAGCCTCAGTAGATCGACCTGGAATGGATGCAGAGCCCCTTCTCTTATCCAGGATTCGGTTCATGCTCAAATCTCAGATATCCAATAGAAGATTGGCTCTCTTGCATGCACGCCGGACATGGCCAATCGTAGCCCAGGGTGGTTCCAGTCATTCATTGCTAGCAGACATACTGGCACCAGTAGTGTGGATTGGGACCAGACAGTTCCAACCTTCTTTCTGGGCACTAGCATATGTGACATGCAGGAGCCCGCGAAAGTTGTGGTTTTTGCGGGAGGCTGCATGCCCAAATAAGGAATACCCGGTTCTCCCGACCTGGGGGAAGGCAAAGGAACAACATGGCCAAAGGACAGAACAAAAGACTTCATGGCACAGCAATTTTCAGCACTGATACACAAAGGGGAATCCCCTGGATGAACCACTCTAATTTTGTAATTCAATGTGGCCTAGCTCTAATGAGGTCTCGGCTTATCTAATTGAATTTAGACTAGATCCATAAAATGGCAGACACAATAATAAAAACATTGAATTATTCATTTAATAGGCCCTAAGGTCCTGTAATGAAGCACATGTAAAAAGCAAATCTCAAAACATATTATCTGTAAGAAAATATTATTTGCAGATAAAACACATACTTTTTTGTGTTCTCAATATTACAAACAATAGATCCCCACAGGGGACCTAACCAACAAAACCTAATCTTGCATATTAACAAATTAGCAATGCAAATTAATACATATGTACACATTTATAGACAGAATTCTCAAAATAAAACAAAAGAACATATCTTGTTTGTTGTAAATCAGTCACAGAGGGATTGTAAGAACATGGGAATGGCCTGAAACCAAACTTGGTCTACTTCATCAGTCCATAATCTTAATTCTAAACTGCTGATGCTCTCTGGCTAAGATGTAACAAGATTAATATATGCCAGTATCTCATGTATAGTACACCAAAAAGAAAAAAGAGCTGATTTTTTCTCAAACCAAATAACATCCCACAGTCTTGGGCCAAACGCGGTATGGTCCATAAAAACGAAGTAATACTTTAAAAGTAAACTGCTGCCACCAGCTCATCCTAGGCACACTAGTACAAACACCAACACATCCTTAGAGGGTGGCTAGGGCCATAAAACAAAAGGACCCCTAAGCGCGGTACTGGAAGGTACTTGGCACATAGATAAAAAGTTACCAAGAAATGGCAACAAAGTCGAAGACTAAGGGAAACATAGTTTCGCAGTATTGACAGCCTGAAGGATGTGTCAGTTTCCCCAGCACAAATGATCAAAAGCCCAGATGAGTGCCGCTGAGGGCTGTGCTTCACTGGTACTCCAAACGATTTTATTTTGGGGGGGGTCCACAAATGGAGGGAAAATTGCACCTGAAGGAAATCTTTCCTAACACCCAGTTGATGGAGAGATCTTCCACGTCGCCTCTCATTTCCTTGAGGAGTGGTCGGATGTGCGCCGATTTGAATGATTGTGGTACTTTCCCTGTTGCGAGTGACAGGTTAAAAAGGTTTCTGTAGGATTCCAATGTCGTGCCCTGTGTGAGGATGGATTTGTACATGTCTGGGGGGCAGGGGTCCATAGGGGAGCCTGCTTTGTTGCTATGTCTTACCAGCATGACAAATTATATTTGTGGGAAGCTTTGGAGTTTATGATGTCCAATCACTCCTTCGCCACTGGAGTCTTCCCATCCCCTCTGAAGCAATCTCTTGTGCACCCCCTTCTTAAGAAACCCACTGCCGACCCCTCCTGCCCGGCCAACTACCGCCCAATCACCATCACTTCCTTCCTGGGCAATCTCCTGGAGAAACTGGCCATCTCCCAGCTTAATCTCCACACTGAATCAGTCGGTTTTCTACATGATCATCATTCTGGCTTCAGAGCTGCCAGAAGCACAGAAACTGCTCTCCTGAACATCCGCGAAGACCTGCTCCCCAACCTTGACTCTAACACCCCTTGCGTCCTCATCCTGCTTGATCTCTCGTCTGCCTTTGACACTGTCATCCATGCCATCCTGCTCAACCGTCTCTGTGATAACCTGGGTATCACTGGTCAGGGTCTGGCGTGGCTGACTTCTTTCCTCTGCGACCGACCCTCCAAGGTCCAACTTGGGTCCTTCTTCTCCACTATCTTTTTCTCCACCTGTGTGTCCCCTATGGGTCTAACCTCTCTCTCCCTGGCTGTTCAACCAATACCTGGCACTCCTTGCCAGTGGCGGCTGGTGACTTTGAAAGGTGGTGGGGCGCTAATTTAGCAGGACTAATTTGCCAGCGAGCGAGCAATCCCAGCCAACATAAGGAGGATGCGGCGCGGGGGGGGGGGGAGTTCTCCCCAAGAAAACGTGACACAAATGCCTTCCAAAATGTGCAATTTACTGCCCAAACCCACACAAACATGGCCTAAAAAGCATTCATTTTTTATTCTTACGTGTGCAAGTTTGATGGTGTATTGTACAGCGTTTGTATTCTGAATAGATGTTACTATGCTGTATGCATAAAGAAATTCATTATGTAGATCTCCAGTAATGCTGCAAAAATAACAATTTTCTCATGCAATTACTGGCATTCATGTGCGTTCATCCTCTTACTAAAGGTGGGATTTTAGGCATTATCTGAAAGTAGAGAAACTAGGGTAAGTTTGCTTCTGTTGAGCCAAATGTAGTTTTTTTTAGAAATATACATCTTATGACTTTCCATTTTCACATGCCACCCTCACATGCCACCCTCTTAGTTACCCAGAGATACCATTCTTTAGTCTGTACTGTTCATCTGATTTTCCCCACCAATCTGGCCCACACAAATAAGGGCTTCTTTTCTAATATTTTTAAAGCAAGATATCCTTGTGCCTTCTTTACTAAATAACCGATACAGAGAGAGTCGGATTGCCCTGATCACCCAACCCGCAAAAGACTCATGCCTGCTCACTTTGGAGAATGGTCACTGCACTGAACTCCTTCTCAGGCCCTGGCAAATAAAATATTGAGAAGGTGCATTGTGGAATTTGACATCAGATGTCTTTAGTTTCACAATTATCAACCTGGACTGCAATTTGTTTGTGCATGGTGTTTTTGATAGTCTGTAAAGAGAATGCGAGAGAGAGCGAGACTGATCTGAAAAAGAGGAACATTGGCTCAAAGCAGAGGACCGGGCTTACTTTGCAATCACCCATGCATACAGAGGTGTTTACACATGGTCTTGCAGCTGGTTGATATTTTCACACCGTCCGGGTTTGGGGGACTCAAAGAAGCAATGCAAAGTACTGGTTATAGCAGAAGGACAAATGTGAGAATAAGCACTACCCCTCATACTCCTGATCATTCAGGAAAAGGAAAGTGTGTTTGAACAAAGAGTGGCATCAAACGCTGATTTTCACAGATGTGTGTGTGTATACATACATACACAAATGCATATAAATGATTACAAAAACAACCATCAGCCCCACCCTCGTAACCCAGCACCCAACCTGCCATTCTAGAAGTACCAGGCAGGCCACAATACAGGCAGGAAGGAGAATAGTCTCAGGCACACAGAACAGTGTGAAGAGAAGCCCCCCACCCCCTCACGTCAGATGTGAAGAAATAAAATACAAGCAAGTTACTTTTTTTTGCATTTTTAAAGCGCTCACACAGCCCAGGGGCATAGAGGCGCTGTTACAGAATTCGTTTTTTGTTATTGTCTTAGTTGCATATTTATAACGCGCTTAAATACCCAGAGGTTTCTAAGCGCGGACCTGGGAATCAAACCTGTGTTGCTTTGTGTTGTCTTGCTTCCAAGGGAAGCACGTTGCCACTAAGCTATCCTGCGTCCCTTTTTCATCTTGTTTCTTTTGAGTGTGTAAAACTCATAAAAGTACAGTTGAACACACCAGAGATTATTTTAACACTCATTATTTGGTTTTGATTTTCCATACCTTTAGCT
Organism: Ambystoma mexicanum; assembly: GCF_040938575.1. Lineage (NCBI taxonomy): Eukaryota > Metazoa > Chordata > Amphibia > Caudata > Ambystomatidae > Ambystoma > Ambystoma mexicanum. The sequence continues at coordinate 1,100,348,522 of NC_090930.1, read as the reverse complement.
ATATTGACCTCATGATGAAAAGAAGACTAAAATGTGCTTTGCTTTACATATAAGGACTTATAATGTCAGATTGGTTTATTATGTGATATATTCTCAGGTGTCATTAAAGTGGGTATTATTTTAGCCCTTGAAAGCCAAACATGTACATATTTGTACCAAGTAGCGCTGAAGAGAAGTGATGCTTGGGGGACCCCCCTTTCTTAGAGAAGACGAATACAGTCTAAAGCACCATGGGGTGTATACATTAGAATGGAGAACATTGAACATAGTATACCGAGACGGTCACTAAGCAGGTAGCTGAAACTAAACATCCACTCAAAAGCTATTAATGCTTCTTTGCCAACAAGGGGCGGGTGCAGAGAAACTGGAGTAAAAGGGCAATGCGGTGATAAGCACACTTCTGCATAGCCTGAGTGGGGGAGATAGCTTCAAGGGCTCCAGTAAATGCAGCTTACAACAGGTGCGTTGCAAAGCGCTCATTTAAAGCAATGAATGAAAGAAATATGTTGCCGTATCAGAGGACTGATGACTGCCAACATGGAGGCAGTTGCTTGTGGCCACTCGAGGCCAATTTCAAAAGAAAAGGTTGAAAGGCCCCTGTCCATTCAATCATTGAGTAGTGGGCCCTGCTCATAGCTTTGTGTTCAGTCCACTGCCCATGTCACAAGCAATACAAATTGTTGGACACGCGAAAGGTTGCAGAACTTATTCTGCTTCTAAACACATCACATAGATATGTATCCTGTTCATCAAACGTTTCATGAAAACCGCGTTTCCCCCATCAATGGAAAAAAATCAGCAACATGCCGACTACTGTTCAAATTGACACTGGCCGATGTTCAAGGCGTCATTTTACAGAGAAATTAGATTACACTAATCCCTCCTGTTCTTATCTTTTCCAAGTGGTCCTCTCCTTGCTTGTGCATTAACAGGGCAACAGTTATCAGCATCTGCGGTGTCTGGAGCTGAAGAGATGAGCTGGTGAGTGCAGAATTTGTGTATTTTTGTGTGCATGCATGCATGGAAGAGGCTGTAGGTGTGTGTGTGAGTATGGGCATGTGATTGAGCGCAGCGTGTTTGTGTGCAGTGCAAATGTGTAATGTGCGCACACTGCTGTGCGGGTTGGTCCCTGCCTAGGTAAACAACCTGTGCTGGGTCACTCAGGTGGCATTCAATCTGAGTCTGAGGTCCTACTCCAGTCTACCATTGCCTCTCTCCTCCTCCTATATGCTGCTGCCCTTATGAAGGCGGCGCACTTACAATTAGAAATGGTCCTGTTTCGAATTTGTTGTCTAACATAGATAAAACATTTTGGAACCGGATCATTTGCTGATGTAGGTGCGTGTACATCAATCAGCAAATGATCCTGTGTTAAAATGTTTCATCCATTTGCCACCGTTACCTTCAGGGGAACGACTCAGATGGACAGAGAGGGAGAGACAGACTGCAGAGAGCCGATTCGGCTCTGGGTGTAAAGAACGCTTCTTTACACGCCGTTTTCCATCACGTGCCCCAAGGGCATCTCATCCAATTGAGCTCGGCGCTGACCTGGTGGACTAGGATGAGGGCAAGAAGTATAGATAAGAACCAAGAGCTGAGACGGCTCTTCAGAGCCTGTTCCTCAATCGTATTAGGCCCGGGTGCTGGCTGTCTCTGAGTCCAGTCTCCGCTCTGAGTCCCGGAGCTCGGAATGGCAGGGCCGTGACTCGCAGTGGGGCATCGAGGATAAATGCAAGGACTCGCACCCTCTCTGATGTTATTGCTTTGTAAAGTAATGACAGTAGATTATTCGGCTTCAGTATATATCGTTTCAAGTTCAACTTGGGACGATATACTGTAGCCAACCTATCTACTGTAATTGCTTTTAGCAAATCAATAAAATTGGAGGGTTGGAACAGGAATGGAAGCGCTCAGGGCCCAGGACTCACAGCAGAGGCCGCCTACCTTCTGAGTGGGCGAGAGGGACCAGAGGACTAACCGACAGGGAGAGGAATGACCCAGCCTGGATCATTCTCCCTTGGTCTCGGTGCTCAGCACACAGGGCAGTACTTACCACCGGTTGTTGACCTCTGGCACCCACCATAAAAAGTAAGGCCGCACGGATGGCTTTGCTTCAGCTCAGCTGCAGCCCGCATGAGCTTGACTGCTGACCCATGCCCCATCAGCTCACAAGGAATTGGCTCCACACATGGTGCTGCTCTGAACCCGCCCACACACACAGACTCCTCACATTTCATTGGCTGACAAGCAGCCAATGAAATAAATATATGACCATGTTACTTTGCAAGGCCAGTGAGCCTTGTTGAAGTCGTAACACTGCGCTGTTTGCGCAGAACACACAATACTAGCAGGGCAACACCTCTAACGCCCCGCCAGCATTCTCTATCAGAATGGGTTACGCTATCTGTGTGGAGCCCTGTCTGCTCCATACAGTATTACACAGTGAAAACAGCATGAGAAGGGACGCGCCCCTGCGCTTGCATGTCAGATGGAATGTCAGCCCATCGTGATTCGTTCTCAAGCCAGGCCAGAATACATTATTTATTTAATGCTGCTAGTTCTTCAGCTGCAATCCGCCACGTACTGTGTATGCACAGTGCACACACAAATGATTACACGTCTGAAACTTAGACTTGCCTTCTCCTCTGCATTTTGGGGGGGCAGCGCCCCCCGCACTATACTACGAGCCGCCACTGCGTCCTTGCCCACCGCATTGCCGCTCTCTGCCCCAACTTTCAGTGCTATGCGGATGACACCCAGCTCATCTTCAGGCTACCCTCGGCCTCCGCCTCTACTTCCCTCATCTCCGACTGTCTGCTATCCAGGAGTGGTGTGCCGCCAATGACCTATGCCTTGATGCCAGTAAGACTGAGATTCTTCTCATTGGCACACCCGCTCCCTCCTTTCCTGTAGCTCTCTGGCCAGCTCTCTTGGCCCTCTTCCTGTTCCCACCAGCAAGGCTAAAAACCTTGGGGTCATCTTCGACTCTACACTCTCCTTCTCTCCTCACATCTCTGACGTCTCTAAGAAGTCACACTACCAGCTGCACCTCCTCAGAGGTATTCTTCCTTTCCTCTCCTTCCCCCAGAAGCTCACTGTCTCCAGAGCTTTGGTTCTCTCTAGGCTAGACTATTGCAGCAGCCACTTTCTAAATCTGCCTGCTTCTACGCTCCGCCCTCTAAAACCTATCCAGAACAGGACTGCGAGACTTGTCCTTGGCCTCAAGCATAGGGATCGTATCTCTGCAGGATTGAAATCTCTGCACTGGCTTCCAGTGGCTGCAAGGATCAAATTCAAAACCCTTTGCATCGTCCACAAGGCCTTCTGGAGCCAGGTGCCTCAATACCTTCAACTTTCTCTCCCTAAATACCTTCCCTCTCGAGCTCTTCGCTCATCTACCTCAAACTCCCTCAGGGTCTGTTGCTTCTCCAAGCATCGAGTTGGTGGTAGATCTCTTTCCTCGGCTGGGGCCTCCCTCTGGAATAGCCTCCCTGCCTCCCTGAAACTTGAGGAGAATCATCTTCAGTTCCGGAAGCACCTCAAAACCTTTCTCTTTGCTTCTGCTTTTTCTCCTCTCCCTTGCTGACTTCCTGGCTGCTGACACTGATATTGCACTGGTCACCTGGTCACCCTCAGATATCGGGCCCATGTCCCCTCCCCGCCAGTCACACACCTGCACTGCCTTCCTGGCAACCCCCGTACTTATGGACTGTTTCTCTATCCCTACAGTCCCACAACCAACACTTGACACTTGATGTCTGCACTTAAACTTGCACTTTCCACCTGCTGGCTGTACTTTTATCTACTCTTATTTATTTTTTATATATACATATATATATTGTTTTAAGGTGGAAATCCCCTGAATGTCTTTATCGTCTTCTCTTCAGGTGCAAAGGTTTGATGCTGTCGTGCTGGATGAGGAGGCACGTTTTAAGGTAAGGGAAAACGCGAAACGCCGCGTTCTTTATTGTCTTTTTGAAGCTAACCTGTGTTCTCTTCTTCTTTGCCTCACAGGTTGCTACGAGTGGATGAGAGCATGATGAAAACTGACCCCAGGGATCCGTTAAGGTAAGTTAAGTGCTATGCGGGCATTAAATATTGAAAGCGAACCTAAATATTTTTCCTTTTCTCTCTTGCAGGGTGTTGCCGTGGAGTTCTGGATGGAAGCGCTGCGTAGCGCGAAGGAAATTAGGTAAGAATGATGGAATTCGATGTTTAGGAATCGCGCGCGTCTAATAACGTTTTCCCGTTCTTGCTTTGCAGGTTGCAGTGTTCGAGCGGGAACTGTGGCCATGGGATGCTGGAACTCCTCAAGCTAGTACTCGCAGGTGATGTTTCTTCTTCTCCCGCTTTCCACAGGTTGCGGCCCGGTTCAGATGCTGAGCATAGGAGGGTTGTTCTTAGGTAAGTAATCTTGTTCTTGCAGGATTACAGGAAGATGCTGAAGACCAGGAGCTGGACATAGTGAGCGTCACGCTGCTAGTTGCAGAATAACGCTAAGCGTGTTCTGCAGTCTTGGTGTGGTTTATATAGCCCATGTAAAGTAGTACCAGGTAAAGTAGTTCCAGGCCCAGCCACACCCAAAACACTAGACCGCATGGCTTGCTTCATAGGAACTGAGCTATGCGGTTGCTTCCATGTTGGATTTAAAGACCCATGTACATAAATGAAAGCAAGCCTGATAAGTCTCTCCTTACCACAAAAGGCACCAGGACTGGCTCCAGGAGCCCTTTGCAGAAGTCTTAAGGACCTTAGGGTTCTGGTGGGAGCCTGCTTGTGGCACAGCTTGTGACCTCTAACAGTGGTCATGACAGCAGCTGCCATTCAGACTCACATAGTTTGTATTTTACTTGAGTTTGATAGGCCGATTAGTCTGGGTCCAGAGAACCTGCTTCATAGTCAATCAGAGGTGATGACCTCTGAAGGAAATTGTTCCTCAGTAAACACGGAGCCACAACTATGACCGGGTGTTTTAAATAATATCACCCAATTTCTATCTCTAAATCTGCTGTCCCTTCCAGGGAAGTCTCATTACCATTGAGATTTTGTATTTGTCCGGAAAGAGGTATGAGTGGAATCTTGGGTCCCCGCTCCTCCCAAAATTCAGTTGATTAAAAGCCTTTTTGGAGAGGAGAGTAGCTTGGGATCCAGTATCCACCAGAGCTGATAATTCATATGGACCCTGTACCTTGCCCAGGGCAAAAAATCTGCCCTCTTTTTCCTCAAGAGTACAAAGCAAGTGTGAGTTATTTGCCAGCTCGGTGGTCAGTTTCTTAATATTGAAGTCCATCACTGTGTGATCTTGGGCGATTTTCTGTGTCAGAGATTGGGAATCTCTAGGAATGAAATGACATTTTGAAATCATGTGTTTAGAAGAGTGATCCTCTTTCTCCCCAGATTCTTGGCTGTCTCTGGCTATTTATTTTATTTTTTATTGTATTGTGCATTTGTAAGGCACTTTTACAGCAAGTAAATTGTGTTTCAAAGTGCCCACAGTGCAACTGGGAGGGAACATGGGATTGAAAAACAATTAAAACACTAAAGAATAAAGACAAACCTACTAGGCCTTGTGAGTGGGGAAGAGTGAGTGGGCGTAAGTGCTAGGAGGGCCTGTGCTTGTGAGTGAGCAGCAGATTTAAGTGCCCAGTGGAGGAAGTGCTAAGGAGAGGTCAGCTGCCAATATGTAGGAAAGTACAGGCCTACATTGGCATAGGCCACTGGGTACCAGGGTAAGTGCTGGGAGTGGGCGGGGGCTGATGGTGCACAAATAGGACGCAAATAGGCCCTGGTCACCAATCAAGGCAACTGTGGGATTAGCAGAGGAAGGAGGAAGGGAAAGAGGAGGTGAAGAGGAGAGTCTTGAGGAGCTTTCAGAATTTTAGGAGATCTGGCTCAAGACAAATAAAAAGGGAGCCAGCTGAGGAAAGAGATCGGCCCCCAGCCCTCTCTTTAGCAAAGCTATTTGAAGATAGTTCTCAGAACCTGTTTGTGGGGAGGATATCTCTATGATCTCTGTATGACCTGGCTTGCACGGCTGGATTCTAGGAGCCTCTTAATTTGGGTCGGTGTACATACCACCCTGTCAGACTCAGTATCTCTTGGGACCCCTTTTCCTTTGGGCAGGATCCCCCCATTCCTGAAATAGATTTTTCCTTACTTGAATCCTCCAGGGATTCTTCTCTTTCAAAGGGGATGATCTGGGTTACATACTCGACAAAGTGGGGTTTTCTCTGACTTCTCCTACGATTCACTATTAGGCTGAGAGGTTGCTAGGGATTCTTTTCTGGTAAGAAAGGAAGCTTCCTCTAGGGCTTGGCATCTCCCTCCAACAGGGGCCCCACCCTCAGGGACCTGTTGATTGTCGGGACTTTCCTCCAGTAATTTCCCCTCCGAAGCATCAGACCAAGGTGTTGGGGGGATTCTGGGAAGCATATGTAAGTTGCAGGGTCGCCTGGGCCCTCAACGTGCACCCCAGACCAACAGTTAATTGTTGAAACTGTCGCTCCAGTTGAGTAACTTTCTCTGGGTTTTAGGGAGGTCTCTGATCTTACCTTTGCTGCTCCCTAAAAGAGTAAGAGTCCCTGCAAGATCACAAGAGGTCCTAGACGCAATAAAACACGCTTGTGAAGCTTCAGAGGTAAGAAGCCTGATGTTTAAGGATAATGCACTCAATGCTCCCTCATTATTAAAGCCAGAAATGGCAAATAACCTAGTAGTTGCCTGCTGTGAGCCAGCAACTCCTTCCACACACCTTTCTCTATCTCCTCCCCCACTTCTTGATGCTGCTGGAGAAATTTACAATATAACTCGGTTAACATGCAAAACAGAAAAACTCCTGATTCGTAGTATAAGTAAGGACATTACACCTAGACCATCCTATATGCCCCTATCTGCCCCCCTCCACTTAACCATCTGGCCCCCTTGTGTCCTTCATACATTGGTGACCTCCCGTCCCGTGAGGTAGCTTTCAAGGCCCACGGAACGGGCGAGTCCCCATTAAAGGACAGCAGTGAGAGTCCCAAGCCGGTCAAGGAGGAAATACCACCTCAGGCAAGCAAAGGGAACCTTAAATGTTCTCTACTAAATACTCGCTCCCTTGTAAAGCATGCAGTCGAAATTGTGGACATGATTATGGAGCAAAAACTGGATTTATTATTCCTGACAGAAACTTGGATGACTGAAACATCCTATCAGGCTATGCTTTTGGCTACTCCCGACGGATACTCTGCCCTCCAGATTAATAGGGAGGAACTTAGAGGAGGAGGGGTAGCTATTATCTTCAAGAGCAATCTTAAGCTCCACACAATTAATGGCCCTGAATTGGAAAACTGTGAGGCACATTGTTAACATTTTATATAAATTCTGTGTTCTCAATTGGCATATTGCTATTATATCGCCCTCCTAGTACCACCCCTTTGTTTGTGGAACAATTACTGGCCACTATAGTTAACTTCTCCAGGGACTCTTGAGCTTTTATTGTCCTTGGCGACGTTAACCTATGGTACAACAATTCTATAGATGAAGAAGCCAAGGACTTGAGAATGTCCTTGGAATCAATTGGGTTTCAACAACCGGTCCAAGGTGCAACGCCACGTTCTTCATTGGACTGGATTATGACAAAAAACCAAGAAGTACAAATCTTGTCAATTTTAGAATGTGCCTGGTCAGACGACAACCTTGTAAACTTCATGTGCCTGACACAACCACCACAGATACCTGTGTCAAATAAGATTAAGCCGCTGAATACCTGGCGTAATCAAAAAAATGTGAAACACAAGACCTACAAGGAACTAGTAGTTCCACTCCTTCCCTCCCTACTTGAGCACAACTCCCTTGATAACTTTACCAATCTATTTAGGAAGGCTACTAACTCTGCATTTGATACTCTAGCCCCCCTTAAATCAGTTAAGATGAATAAATCTACGAACCAAAATAAATGGTTCTCAGAAGACATCCTGGTAGCTAGACATATTAAACGAAAAGCGGAATGCTTCTGGAGGAAAGCTCCGTCAGCTGAGACGATGCTTAGCTATAAACAGACCGTAAAACTCTACAAAGATGTGATTTTCAATGCCAAAGCTAAAAAAAATCAATGAAAGGATTCACCAAGCTAAATCCCAGTCTAAAGAAATATTCACCATATTACAGGAACTAAAAAATGCCCCTGTGTATAGTCAAGAACAAGAAAGCAATGCTTGGTGTCAAGCAATCCATGACGCTTCTCCACTAAAACTGAAAAACATCAGCAGACCATCGGAGATCAATTTAAAACCTTTTCTAAGGACATCATTACATCAGAACCTGTAGTCCATCATATTCAAACCAACCACGAAACCTAACCGTTGAAAGGGTATCAGAGCAAGAAGTTCTTGCAATTATTAACAACCTGAAGCTTTCCTCGTGCAAGGGGAATGTCTTCCCGGCCAAGCTCTTCAAGTACTTCACAGAGACGCTGGCACCATGGGTTGTTCACTTTGTGAACCTGTCCTTCACTGAATCCTATGTCCCAAGTACCATCAAAGAGGCGTCAATCAGCCCACTTATTAAAAAGGATAATCTCAACCCCTCAATCCCTGGAAATTTTCGACCCATCACTAATGTTCTGTTTCTGCTAAAGGTAATTGACAAAATTGCATACCAACAGTACCAGAAATTTGTAGAAAAAAAACATTCTTGCAGATGAACAATCACGTTTTCCTGCCAACCATGGCACTGAGACGCCCCTTCTAGATCTCCAAACTAATACTGCTTCAATCATTGAAAAGGGAAACCCAGCTTTACTTCTCCTGCTAGACCTCTTGCGGCGTTTGACTTGATTGACCATGATCTCCTTGTCAAAAGATTAACAACAGTTGGTAGATGTTCTCCCGCTGCAGCAAGTTGGTTCAAATACATACTTCTCTAAAAACTCTGCTGCTTTGTGGTGTCCCAAAAGGGTCATGCTTATCGCCTCTACTCTTTAACATCTTTTCTAAATTATTTTGTGACATGCTACGAACCATGGGTGTTATGCTCACGAACTACGCTGATGACACCCAGTTGGTTTTTACGCTGTCAGGAGTCTATGAAAAGGACGCACAAAAGATAAGCAAGGTATTTCTTGCCATACAGAAATGGATGGCAACTAACTTGCTAGCCCTCAATGAGGCCAAAACAGAACTACTGATAGTTGGCACTCCACAAAGGTTAAAAAAAACTAGAGGCTCTGTAAAGACACTTGGTAATTACATGGACTCTCACCTATCCTTCAAAAGACATGCATCATACTTAAAATCTACATGTGCCTTCTACTCCAACTTGCTATGGCAAATTCGCCCATATTTATCCAAGCCTAACCTTGCAGTGATTTCTGACGCTATAATAAATTCAAAATTGGACTATTGTAATAGTCTATGGATGGGCACTTCAAAATCCAATATAACTAAGATGCAAACTATTCAGAATGGCGCGGTCAGGGCCGTCAATGGGCTCAGCCAACGCTCCAAGATTTCTACTGCCAGGAGGAATCTCCGCTGGTTACCGGTTGGACAAAGAATAAAATTCAAAGGCGCAGTTATGGTCTTCAAATGTCTAGCCGGTACCGCACCAATCTATCTGTCTGCCAAAATAAAGAAAGCTCCCATCAGGAGAAACTTGCGGTCAAATGGTAACCACAACCTACTCCAACCCTGTCAACTTTTAAAAAGAATTGGCAGTACTAACTTCAACTTCTGGGCCCTTATGGTTTGGAACGCTCTCCCTACCTGCCGATCTTCAAGAAAGCAGACTTCAGTGAATGCAGGTAACGCTGTGCCATCGTCAAATAACCAGGTCTCGAGTTGCTTTTTAAATATGTTGAAGACTGTAGCCTTAAAAAAATTTGATTCCATCAACACATTTAAAAAGCAACTCAAGACTTGCTTATTTGACAATGTCACAGCGTAACCTGTGTTCACTCTACTCTGCTTTCTTGAAGATTGGCACCCCGCCATCGTATCTGCTGTATAATTGTTTGTCTGTCCTGTGAGTGCTCTGAGGCCATGGGCGAACGGCGCTATATAAAAACCATCATAGACAGACAGATGGATCAAGCGAGGCAGCTCGGTTATTGGAAATTTCCCCCATAATCTTTAGTCCTGATTCTCTATTCGCCTTCGTCCAGAGATCTATCGTCCTGGAACCCAGGAGAAGGAGGGGTATTGTTTTGGGAGTTAGGATTTTGAGGGTACCTGTTTGAAAAATGTAGGTTGAGGGTGGAGTGGTACTTCTCTCCTGCCGAAAATTGGGAGGGAAGTTTCCTTGGGAGGTACCCACCTTGTTTGCCCCTGCCCATTATGTGCTGGATGAATATACACATACAACAGGATTGGTTTTGTTCCCTTATATCGAGGACTTACATAGGTGGCAGGGCCAGAGCGCTCATTGTGCTGAGCTCATCACCCTGCCTGGCGACCACTCGATTGGGCCTGTGTAGAGGGGCTCCTTTGCCTCTGATTCTGCTTATCAGCTGGTGGAGTATTTTTAGGACCCATGTCTCCAGGTCCAAGTTCCAAAGGAGGGGTAGTTTTCCCATCCAACACCTTCGCAGTGGCAGGTTTGGGAGTTGGCTTTGTTGTTTTAGGGTTGTTTTTGCATCAGTGGGTTTCTGAACCTTATATATCTTGGTGGATTGCTCGATTACCAAATCCAGGGTCCTGCTTTCATGGAAATCGTGAACTAGTTGGGGAATTATGTATTTGAGAGGAGCATGCTATTTGTATTCAGCAGCCTGGAAGTCTCTGCAAATACTTGTTTTATTTCTCGTGCACATTCCCTAGGTGCCTGATCTTCCCCACATTGTAAATTATATGCAGCCTTACATGCCTCTTGTGGTTTCCTATGAGTGGAGAAGTGTTTTAAAATGGCCGCTTTATTGGTGGACTTTCTTCACTGATCCTGGTCTTCCAGTCCCCCAAAGAAACTGGCATACTTCGGGTAAAACGTCCATATCACAAACTCCATGCAGTTTTCATCTTTTTTAATTTCAAATTATGACATCCCTTGTTCATGGAGTTCCAAATGTTCCCACACTGAATACTTGACGTTCTTGTGGTATGGGGTCATGAAGCTCTTTATGGCCTTAATCTGCCTGATTGAGTCTTTAACAACACCCTTTCTTTGTTTGGTATTTCTTTTCTGTCTCTGAACCTACATCCATTAACCCTCAGAATCAGTTCTGCTATTGCCACTCCAGTCCCTGTCTTATAGGCACTCTCTATCCCTATGAGATTGGAAATACCTTGCAGAATCATGGGATCTGGACTCATCCTTTTGCCTTTACCGCTGTGAACTCTCAGGGTCACTTTCCCTGTCGTCACTTTTTAGTGCAAGATAGGACTCAGTGGGCTTGTCACGAGATGGGAGGTATCCCTCTGTAATACCGCCAAACTGTAATAGGGTTAGCGCCCATCAGCCTGGTGGTATTACCTCCGGATCACGGGTTGGGCATTAACAGCAAATCAATTGGTGATGGTGAGTCGGGCTCTCCTAATTTCCAAATCAGTTGTATTAATTCTATTGATGTAATGTTATAAACTTGGGGTGCAAACCCACTGAAAAAGGGGCCTCCGTGATGTGGCGCCTAAAAAACCATACAAAAAACAGACCTTGGCCGTGTGGCCAGCGGTGCGGGCTGCACACCCTTAATCCACTATACAGTGGTATAATTCAAAAATAATAGTAAAGAATATTCTCGAATTGCGTCTTTCTTTTCCGAATGCTTTTTAATTCATCAACCTTCATACGTTTTCTTCAAATCGAATTTTCATGACAGAATTCATCACATAAACGGCCTATGCATTTCGGGTATGAACCCTTCCTCAGGGCCTGTGATTACACCTTTTCCTAAGGTATTCAATTTCAACTATCATAGCATAATCAACATTGCGTCACAAAATCAAACAAAAATATCATCAGTCCCCAAAACATCAATGAAACATTCACATATCAATGTATTCATACATATGTTGACCAGATCATAAAAAGTCAAAAGAAATAAATTAAAACACAATAGCGTTAGTACATTACCCCATTTTCATATTGGTGATGTAGGTTCCATGAATCATGTCGAGATTACCAAGATTGAAACACAATAAAAAACAAATAATGAAAAATAACAAAAGAACAATAATCAGTGTGATGGTCACGGTGTAAACCTCCTTATCCATAACATAACCTTCCTTTCAGACAGGTTTGCCACGCTGAATCCACTAACCTTAAAAAAATGTGAGTGTTCAAAAATGACTTGCATGTCACCCGCAGATTCGTCCATGGGGGGGATATCTATTACACAGTGGTCTCTGTAACGAGATCGACCGCATATTTGTGAGTAAGTCCACACTCCCAACTATTCGGAAAAACAAGCATCTGATTGCATAAATATAAACTTACATCAATCGTAGCAACGCTGCATTTCACTAGACCAGAGATGGTCTGATTGTGTGCCTTCCACTTCCAGCAGCGGTCATATCCGCGGGATACCAACGCATACAACAGCGGTCTCTGCAAAGAGATCGAACGTGTGTCACTAGATACAATTCACTCTGTCTTTCAAAACCTTAATTACTAATATCATGCGCTTACTTACTAGAAATCAAAATCGCCGTTATCCGCCGGAGCTGTACGCTCGCACACGCTCACTCTGCAGTATCTTGTGAAAAAATGTTGTGGCTGCAACCTGTTGCCTAGGCAACCGTAGCTTTATATGTAGTGTCCATATTGGAATGGGATTACTCACTAGCTCAATTCACGCCTGTTTAGCAACCATATTGGAATGGTGCCATGATAAATAGAACCTTATACTTTCACGAACAGAAATCCTCTGTGATGCTAACATTCATCATTACCACTTCAAATTATGCCTAATCATAACCAGGAAAAGTAATGATTAGTATAAAAAAATAGAAATGATAATAATAATAATTAAAAATAATAAAAAAAGTGAAATATATAAAAAAAAAACTAAAATGAACATAACATTGTGAAAATTAGAGAAGCAAAATAAAACAGAAAATTCAAAGTAAATGAAACGTAATAAATAAATAAACTCAAAAACCGGACAAAATTGGTTTAAAATAAAAAAATGGATGCAAATCAAATTCATTATGCATCTAATACGCATCAGATCAAAATATATGTGTTTCAGCACTGCTTAGAAATCTATCATTGGTAACTTATACCCCTACTGCATTCAATACTTATATACCCAAAAATTATTCACATTGTCATGTCGCTCCACATTAAGACACAAATTCACAGAAAACAACTCAGATCCAACTCCTCATTCATTCCATCAGGAGCTATAGACCCCAATTTTTCTATCGATTGTGCCTCTTTTTGGGCTCTCAGTTTCTTCATGTTCATATTTTGACCTTTGGTTTGTATAACTTCCAAAACTGCACATTTCAGTTGAGCGACAGTGTGTCCATTATCATGAAAAAGTCTCGCTACTGATGATGTTCTGTTATTGAGTCTAATACATGATTTGTGTTCATTAAAACGAACTCGTACTTTGCGTGCGGTCTCCCCCACATAATACTGGGCACAAGGACACTTAATAGTATATATGACATTCTCCGACAAGCATGTTGCATGATTTCTCAACTTGATCTGCTCTCCTGTTCGAGGGTGGGATAAAAATGGTCCTTTCATTACGTTGTTGCAGTTCCCACAACTCATGCAAGGGTAGGTGCCCGGATGTTTATCCGGCGTTCTCTGTTTGTCTCTTTGCTTCCCATGTGTGTCTACTAGCAAATTCCTTAGGTTATTGCTTTTCTGGTAGGCGAAAACGGGAGGATTCACAAACAACTCTTTGGTTCTATTATCATTCTGTAACACACTCCATCTTTTAAGGATGCTATCCTTAATTTGTCTACTCTGTGTAGAATACTTTGTGACAAATACCAAGCCTGGACCCTCCACTTTTTGTTTAGTAATAAACAATTGTGCTCAGTCACGTATGTCTGTTTTTTCTTTCGCTCTTTGGAGATCCTCATCTGTATACCCTCTTTCCTTAAGTTTCTCATGTAACTTATTCAGTTCAATTTCACATTCCACTGGATCGCTTACGATTCTTTTAATGTGCAACATTTGCCCTAACGGTAAATTCCACAGGATTCTCGGTGGGTGGAAACTCATCCTGTGAAGCAAATTATTTCTGTCTGTGGGTTTGGTGTATACTGTCGTAGAAATCTTCAAATCTGTGATGATGATCTGTACGTCCAAATAATGGACATTAGGATTGCCTACTTCCATTGTGAACTGCAATCGACTGTCAATGTTGTTCAAAAACATTAGAAAAAGATCAAGCTCTTCCCTGCTCCCTGACCATACTCCAAAAACGTCATCTATGTAACATATCCACTTCTTCAGTTTGTTACTCCATTGTGGGTTACTGATGATGTGAGTAATTTCGAAATCAAACATAAAGCTATTAGTATACACTGGTGTCATGGTAGCTCCCATGGCAGTGCCAGAGAATTGATTGTAATATGTCCCATTGTACTCAAAACATGAATGCGTAGAAATAAAGTCTAATAGTAACATTAGGAATTCTTTATTTGCTCCTATTGTTTTAGTTTGCAACAAAAGTTTCTCTACCGACCTTTGCCCCAAGTCATGTGGAATACTAGTATAGAGACTTGTCACATCTACAGTGAACGAAATGTCTTCAGATGTGAGCGTGATTTGATCCAAAATCTCTAAAAAATGTGAAGTGTCCTTTACATAGGTAGATGTTTGTTGAATCAGTGACTGGAGAAAATAGTCTATATATATCCCTAAAGGTTGTAGTATGCCACCAGTGGCCGCTACAATAGGTCTTCCAGGGGGATTGTCAAGTTGCTTATGTATTTTGGGCAGTGTATACAAATGTGGCATTTTAGGATAAGGTGTGCATAAATAGTCTCTAGACTTATCCATTCATTTTCAACTGCTGTATCTAATAGTTTTTTAAGATCTTCCTTAATGCTCTTTGTGGGGTCTTGCGTTAGCTTTCGATATGTAGTCTCATCAGACAATTGTCTAAGGCACTCTTGTTGGTATTGTTCAGTATTCTGTATAACTAGTGCTCCCCCTTTATCAGCAGATCTTATGGTTATCTTCATCTAAATACAGGGTTTTGATAAGGGACAGTTCTCCTCTACTTAGATTGTACCTCCTTGGTTGATGAAACTGTATTTTTCTGAAATCTTTAAGCACCATATTGTGAAAGATGTCAATTGATGGAACATTAATTGGTGGACAAAATGTACTTCTTGATTTAAATTCCTCATACTCTGTTCCTGATGGTGTCTCCATTTCCTCTCTACCTGTTTCCGCAAAGAACATTTTTAATTTCAATTTCCGCATCAATTTATACAGTTCTACTTTAGTGTTGAAGATATTGCTGCTATATGTTGGGAAAAATCTGAGGCCTTTTTCTAGTGTTCTCACTTCTTTTGTTGATAAAGTCCTCGAAGACAAATTGACTACTAACTTCGATTCGTTTGTAACCTCGTTTTCATTCCTGGCTCTTTTCTTCTTTCCTCTCCTAGTCCTCTTCCTCTTGGGCCAACAAATCTCTGCATTCCCTGATTGTTTAGGCCTTGTGCCACTCGCTGATGTACTTGCTGCGGTGTCTTCCGCTGTACGTTCTTCCGTAGTTTCAGCTTCGGATTCCAAACTGCTCTTATCACTTGTCTGTTTATTGGGTCGTGGCTGATTCATGTACTTATCTGCCCAGGTGTAAACTTCATTATTTAAATAGTCATACGTGTCCCTTTTAAATGTTCGTATCTTCCTTGCTTCGAGATCCTCTTTATAGCTTTCAAGTTTGATGATAATGTCCGTCAATATCTCTGCAAAAGATTCTGCATCTGTCAACTCTGTTATATCTTTAGACAAGATTTTTATCTCTTTCTCAAGTTGTTCAATATTGCTCGATAACTCCCTTATCGTAAGCAATATTAAATCTAGTGAACACTTATTCAAAATGTGTTCCCATTTCTGAACAAACTCTCTGTTCTCTTTACACAGAGTTGGTCGCAAAGGTATCCTAAGACCTCTTGGGATGCGTTGTGCCTTATAGTATCTGCTCAGTCACCGCATGCAATTTACGGTTTATGATCTTCCAGACAGAATATTCCAATTGTTTAATTTTGCTTTGTGGATTCATGTCCGTTGTGCTATGTGTAGTTTCTTTAATTAGACCTAGGATAGCTTCTGCCTCTGCAGCTGAAAAGCCGAGTGTAGCAGCTCTATTTTCAGTAAGGAATTCAATCTCTTCATACGACATATCTGGGTGCTCCCACTCAAAGAATCACGGATGTGAAAACAAACAAATGGTGATGGTGAGTCGGGCTCTCCTAATTTCCAAATCAGTTGTATTAATTCTATTGATGTAATGTTATAAGCTTGGGGTGCAAACCCACGGAAAAAGGTGCCTGAGTGATGAGCCGCCTAAAAAACCATACAAAAAACAGACCGTGACCGTGTGGCCAGCGGTGCGGGCTGCACACCGTTAATCCACTATACAGTGGTATAATTCAAAAATAATAGTAAAGAATATTCTCGAATTGCGTCTTTCTTTCCGAATGCTTTTTAATTCATCAACCTTCATACGTTTTCTTCAAATCGAATTTTCATGGCAGAATTCATCACATAAATGGCCTATGCATTTCGGGTATGAACCCTTCCTCAGGGCCTGTGATTACACCTTTTCCTAAGGTATTCAATTTCAACTATCATAGTATAATCAACATTGCGTCACAAAATCAAACAAAAATATCATCAGTCCCCAAAACATCAATGAAACATTCACATATCAATGTATTCATATATATGTTGACCAGATCATAAAAAGTCTAAAGAAATAAATTAAAACACAATAGCGTTAGTACATTACCCCATTTTCATATTGGTGATGTAGGTTCCATGAATCATGTCGAGATTACCAAGATTGAAACACCATAAAAAACAAATAATGAAAAATAACAAAAGAACAATAATCAGTGTGATGGTCACGGTGTAAACCTCCTTATCCTTAACAGAACCTTCCCTTCAGACAGGTTTGCCACGCCGAATGAACTAACCTTAAAAAAATGCAAGTGTTCAAAAATGACTTGCCCAAATTTCCGGACCGACAAGCTTGTAATGAGGCCCAATGTCTAGTTCTGTCCACCCGCGGATTCGTCCGTGGGGGGGATATCTATTCCGCAGTGGTCTCTGTAACGAGATCAACTGCATATTTGTGAGTAAGTCCACACTCCCAACTATTCGGAAAAACAAGCATCTGATTGCATAAATATAAACTTAAATCAATCGTAGCAACGCTACATTTCACTAGACCAGAGACGGTCTGATTGTGTGCCTTCCACTTCCACCAGCGGTCATATCCGCGGGATACCAACGCATACAACAGCGGTCTCTGCAAAGAGATCGAACGCGTGTCACTAGATACAATTCACTCTGTCTTTCAAAACCTTAATTACTAATATCATGCGCTTACTTACTAGAAATCAAAATCGCCGTTATCCGCCGGAGCTGTACGCTCGCACACGCTCACTCGGCAGTATCTTGTGAGAAAATGTTGTGGCTGCAACCTGTTGCCTAGGCAACCGTAGCTTTATATGTAGCGGCCATAATGGAATCGGATTACTCACTAGCTCAATTCACACCTGTTTAGCAACCATATTGGAATGGTGCCATGATAAATAGAACCTTATACTTTCATGAACAGAAATCCTCTCTGATGCTAACATTCATCATTACCACTTACTTTAAATTATGCCTAATCATAACCAGGAAAAGTAATGATCAGTATAAAAAAATAGAAATGATAATAATAATAATAAAAAATAATAAAAAAAAGTGTAATAATATAAAAAAAATAATAAAAAACTAAAACAAACAACATATCCCCATTTCCCATTGTGTCCATTGGATCCATTCAGGCATTTTCAGTGCTAATACTGCACACTAATACAGCCAGTGGTAATCCCGTCGAAAAACAGGGCCCTTAATGTGCGCCCATTTAGCTCCCAACTCATGATAGGGCCAGCCCTTAAATGCGGCAATAATACCATTACCGGCACATTTAAGGGCTACAGCCCAACTTGTGATGATGCCCAGTCTCTTCTCCAGACTGTTGCCAATGGGTACTATCCCTCCTTCCAGGTAGTCTGGGTAAATCCACCCATTCACCTGAAAACGTGGAGGTTTTTAAAATGCCCTTCTTAGGCTGAAGTTTTGGCTTTTCGTTTTCAGTGAATTGGGGTAGATGTTCTCTTTGCAACAACATTTTCTGTAAATCTCACTCACTGATTTTCTCATCATATAAATTTATACGGTCAGACTTACTCAGAGGACAGTTTTTGGTCCCCCATGTGTGATGAATCTTTTGAGATTATCACGAAGACCCCGGTATGGATCTCCTCTCTTGTGGCCAGGGGAAGGTAGCCACTACCTGATGCTGATACTGACCCTGGGAAAGGTATTGCCCCTCATTACGATACTGGCGCTAAACCATGCCCCTATTAGCACCATGGTTGGTGCCGGTATCGTAACGAGTCCGCCAATGTTCAATGGGGAATTACCACCCCATTCCAAGGTTGGCGGGGCGGTAATTCCCCATGGAACATTGGCCCTTCCCCATTCCCATTTTTGCCCCATAGGGCTCAATGAGACTGGGGAAGGCGCTAAGTACGGTACCGCAAATTGCGGTACCATACTTAGCACCAAGGTCCCTTTGCGGGTCCCTACTTTAATTGCTGGTCTAGACCAGCCGTTCAGGTCGGGGGCCGCAAAGGGACCTCATAGCAAGGCGCTAATGGGTTAACGGCGCCGCAGCCTTTTACGGCGCTGTTAACCCATTAGTGCCAGGGTCGTAATGAGGCCCATTGTGTTTGAGGATCACATGAGGATCACATGGGTGGGGACTCATATCAGGGGAGATGGTGACCCTTTACCTCATGATTCCTGTATTCTTCCTAAAACATTAATGGCTTATTGTAAAATAGAACAAACTAATGTTGTTGCTATACAATCCACTATGGACTTCAGTACCCATAATGCCTATGGTACTGGGACAAGAAACAAGGGCTCAGAGTCCGTAAGGATTGAAGGTGCTGTTAATCTGAAGGTGCAGTCTAGTTGTTACAGGCTCATGCACTTGAGCGGGACATTTAAACTCAGGAATGAGTTATAGCTGGGGGAAGGAGATGTGGAAGGAGGAGCTGAAGCAGAGGCTTCCCAAAGTGCAGGGACTGCCACAAAAAGAAGAACATCAGCTGATGACGTTGGGAAGATTGAAGGCGAGCAGCATTGCAGCGGGAAGTGGCGTGTGGAAAAGGGGTGGAGAGACTTGCTCCAAACTCAGCATCTAGCATTTCGGTAAGCAAGAAGCTGCGCAAGATCAACCAGGGGCAGTCAGAGCTCCAGGGGTGAACAGCGCAGTCCACTGAAGGTACGCAGAAGCTGACAAAAGAGTGGCAGGACGCAGGAGGTCCACCAAAACACCAAACCATGAAGAGAAGATGCCGAAGAAGACCAGTGAGTTGACCAGATGCTAACACTGTCCCCGGTGCTCTACAAGCAGGATAATATTACAAAAACATAATTCTGAATACCGACGAAGTAATGAAACACTACAGAGGTGGCAAGGGTGTAACTCTCCTTATATGGGACACCAATTGGGGGAAACATATAATCTGCATTGGCAACAGCCAAGAGGCTGTGAAAAAACCATATAGAGGTGACAAGGATGCAACTCCCCTTATATGGGATACCAACTGGGAGAAAGTTGTAAACCACGTTGCTAACAGCCAAGAGGCTGCCAAGAAATAGGTAAAAGGCAACCTGTGAACAATTCTTATATAATTCATTTCCAGTGTGGGCAAAAACTGGAACCCACATTGCCATGAGTCAAGAGACTATAAGAAAAGGCAGTCATTGTTCAGCCCTCGTCCCAAGAGAAACTGGTGTAGAGATTCTTGGATCAAATATTGCCACTAAGATTGATTGTAGCTGTAGGAGTTTTCTTCCTGACAGGCGAGTACACCTATAAAGGGATCATAGGAGTTAGTCCTGGCAGGTGAAGTGTGTTTGTGGAAAAAAGGTTTGGTGGAAAAAACTTGTTAACCTTATCATCTGTTTGACAAACTGTTGCATCACCAAAAGTAGTTGCTGTGCTATCCTGACAAAAGTATTTTATTTGAAGAAAGTGTGATATGCTAATAATTGCTGGGCATTCTGAAGAGAACAATTGTCTTGGTTTATGAACTTGTGTTTTGCGAAAAAGACATGTGCCTTACCATGAAGGATACTGTGGAGAACAACGGTTGTTTTGATTTGTGAAAAAGACATTTTCTTTATATGTGGAAGGACGCAGTGGATGGAAAATACTTTTTATGTTACATTGAACAGAACTGTGTTGAATCAGAAGTTTGCTCAGGGTATTCCTGAATTGATAAAGAGGAAGGGGAGCCTAACCCCGGTCACAATTACTCTAAACAACCTTTAATTTTGAACTGGTAAATAGTTTTGTTGAACTGAAGACAACCATATAGTCCTTGTAAAATTGTGTTCTGTGTTTTAGTTTATTTGGCAGGGACATCCTTTTTAGGATAAGGAAAGATAGCTGTTTATCTCACCCCTTTTTATTTAATAAAATAGCATTCCTTGAGAAAACTATGCCTTTGTGGCCGTTTCACATTTCTGACCCTTCACACATGACACACTGTTCCAGCCACTTTCTCTCCTGTTAGGTAGAGGTGAATATTCATCAATGTCAGATAAAGACTGGCCTTCCTGATCAGATTGGCTAGTAATAGGCAAGGCCACCTGCCTCATGTTTCCCTGTTCTATTTAAGTGATATTCAGGAAGTCAGTTCCAATCTGAACATGGGATGTTATAGGTAACTGCTGTGAGAATTTTGATGGGAGGGCCATCTCTCCTTGATTATAGGGCCCTATCCTATACCATGATTGGTCAGGGTGTCTCAATGTCTGTTCATATTTTTGGATTTCAGTATTTAATTTCTCACAGGTGTTTCTCTCTGCCAAGATTTCTCGCTTATATTCTGAGAGTTTAATTTTTAACTCTGACGCCAAGTCCTGCCTGGCTTCAAGCACACTGCTCTGAGCCACCAATCGATCCTTTATTTTCAGTACTTCATCTTGAAGGATTTCATATTCTCTCTGAGAGTCTTGCATTTGCGCGCATGTTCACAACGCTTATCTTTTAAACTGACAAGTTTTCTCTCTTGAGCGTCTCTACTATTCGCTGCTTGTAAAAGGTCAGCTTCTGCTTGCCTCAAATGCTCCATAAGATCTGTATTGTCTTTGCTAATTCTGCCCAGTTCCTGTAAACCCGACTGACCCTTTTCTGCATCCATTTTCAACTGATTCACTTTTTGTAATAGGACACTGTTATCCTGGTTCAAGGGGTATTTTCTCTTAATCAGTTACATTTTCTGTTGTTTCAGAGTATTTACATCTCGGTGCATCTGATCAAAGTCATTTTGGGAGTTGATCCCTTTTTATAATTAACTGACTGTTTTCTTGTTTAAGCTCCTTTATGGACTGTTAAAGGACACAATGGGCCTCATTATGAGTCCAGCGGTAGCCATGCCGGTAGATACTGGCACGGCTGCCACTGGAGTCATTTTATTTCCAGCGCCCAGCAATGGGGACCTACCAGGGCATTACAGCCCTGGCGGTCCAGGTAATTCCCTATTGCCGGGCGCCTGAAAAAATGTCTTCCCATTCGAGTCCCATTGGACTCAATGGGAATGGGGAGGACAGATGCACCGGCACCATTAATAACAGTGCCGGTGCATCCGTCAAGGTCTGCGAGTGGGTGCTGTTCTGCCTGCAAGGTCAGAACCGACAGAAAGGAAAGAAACCTGCTTGCAGACCTTGTAGTTTGTCGGTCCGGTAACAACGGTGCCGGTAGCTTACCGGCACCTTTGTTACCGGACCGGCAAACTTGTAATGAGGCCCAATTTCATTTAACACTCTCTGATGAATTGTCCTGTCATTCAACTGGTGTTGAAAGTGGTTTATGGTTTCTGCACTCTCTTTATATGTATCTTGTAGTGCAGCAAACACAATTTCTCGCTGTGCTCTGGCCTGTAGGTAGGTGTTTACCTCATTTTGAAGTTGTGCAATGAGGATTTCATGTTTTCAATTCTAAAATCTGGCTTTGTTCTACATTATCTTCCAATTGCATGAGTGATTGCCAGGCCTTTTCCAGGTCTGCAGTCTGACTCAGCATACTGGCCCCTTTACTTTGCAATTGCTTTTCAATTAATTGCACCAGCAAAATGGTTCACAGAAGAGCAAAAAATGGAAAAAATGTGGAAAGAACATTACAAACCAACAGGACAAAATAAAATATCAAAGACAGCTCAGACTATACAAATCAACAGTACTCAAAGCAACAACAAAAAAAATACTACCCCACAAGAATTGAATCAGCAAACAATCCAAAGAAAACTCTTCAGAGTTATCAAATAAAAAAAAAAACTCATCCTGTTAGAATGCCGTCATCCCACCACAAGCATTATGTGACAACATCACCAACCCCCTAAGAACAAAAATAGAAACAATCCAAAAGACCATCAACACAACCTCCGCTAATACAATCACAACTGTGAACCACAGACAACAGGCGAAACACCGGCTACAACAAGACTCATCTGCCTAGGACCAATCACTGAAGAAATCTTCTCCACACTGATCAAGGACACAAACCTTGCAGAATATCTTTGGGACGCCTGCCCCTAGATATCTTCAAAGAAATATTCAACCACAGAAACCCAGCAACACACTTCTGGAACCTAATGAACCTGTCTCTAAAAACAGGAATCGTACCAACCGCCTTAAAATCAGCATTCATCAAACCACTGGTAAAAAAGGAATCAGAAAGTGCAGCAGACCCAAGCAACTACAGACCGATATCCAACTTGGCCTACCCAGTGAAGGACCGGGAGAACCATGTTTATAAGATCATATTCAAATACGCTGAAACAAACAGAATACTCAAACAGTCACAAGTCGGCTTCAGACCAATCAGCGGAACAGAATCAGTGCTCCTATCAATATGGGACGACCTGAAAATAAATGCAGACAACACGCCCAATTGGCTGTCATACTATTGGACATATCTGAGGCTTTCGCCACAATTAGCCACACAACAGTAATAAAAAGACTGATGGAATGTGGCATACAGGAATCCGGACAAAGGTAGCTTGCCTCGTTCCTCACAAATTTAACCAAAAAAACCTACTTACCGCTGTTCATCTCAAACACCAAAAACATCTCCTGCAGAGTTCCACAGGGAGCCAGCCTCTCTCCCCTGCTTTTCAAAATCTACTTGTGCCCTCTGATGAAAATAATTTGAACCCTCGGACTAACTGGCTACAACTACACAGACAACACACAACGGATTTTGAAGATGATGACCCAGGAACAAAATAACTTTCTAACAACATCGACAATTGGAAGAAAACAAACAACCTCAAACTGAACCTGGCAAAAAAGGAAATAATGTTCTCACCCACAGTAAACAATGCAACCAACCCATAAATGGACTGGCCGACTGGCATGGCAACACAACCGGAGACTTCCAACATAGTACATAACCTAGGAATACTCCTGGACAACAGACTATCACTGGAACTGCAAGTCAACGCAATGACTAAAAAGTGCTGCTACCTCCTGATTAGACTACTAGGAGGACTTCTTTTATACCTCCCCTTTCCTAACAGAACCCATACAATCATATCCCTGATACTAACAAGAATTGACCATGCAAACAGCCTCTAGCTAGGAATGCATGAAAAAATCACCAAGAAACTCCAAAGGGTCCAAAACACTGCAGCCAGGATTCTACTAAGATTAAACAGAAGAGACAACAGCACACCAGCTCCGAAAAGCCTTCACTGGCTACCAGTAAAACAATGCATTAAATTCAAAGCCCTCTGCATCGCCCACAAAGCCTTACACAGACAAGGAGCCTAATTCCTCCAATCCTAGATCAGCCACTAGCAGCCAAGAAGGAACCTAAGATCTAGCAACGACCTACAAATAGTGACCAAACTGTACGAAAAAAGGAAATTTAGAGGAACAGCATTGTCACGTCTAATTGCTAACCTTTGGTACACCATACCCAAAGAAATTAGAACCACAAAATACCACATCACCTTCAGGAAATGACTCAAAACCTGATTATTCAACAGACAAAGGTCAATCGTCCTAAACCATCATCAGCTTGGTGTCATCTGATATACATGTGATTGAAGCTGGAGTAGGGAGGTGAGGAGGAGCATGCATGCAGGTGTGAGGAGGGCATGGCAGCACGGCCAATGGCGTAGAGGGGTCAAGAGGAAGAGGCACAGATCACAGTAAGGGTAGAAGGCAGACCCAGGAGTCTCTCTAGAGATACACGGAGGGCACAAAGAACCCCCAACCCCTTTTCCATCATCCTGCAGGAACTCTGATTTTTTTAAGGTGCCTGGGGGGTTTTACCAGCCAAAGCTGGAACTGTTGAGTGCCCGTGCTCTAGGTGTTCATCAGGAGCAATATCTCATCCAGCCATTCCCTGGGTACAACAACCCTCTGACCCACGTGTCGTGTATGATGCTGTGCACTCCCAACCTGAAGCAAGCTAGGATAAGGAGGCTGTACTTTTTCAGGGCACTGAAAAACAGCCTGGCTGCCATAAGCAAAATTGTGTCCCTTCTGTGAGTGAGTCCTGTTCCCAAAGTAATGGCGAACTCTACAACATGCACAAATCCCAAACCCATCCCTGGAAGCATCTCATGGTGTGTGGGTTTGAGAGTCCATGTCCCAGAAAGCAGGGACATTGACAACATTGTTCAGCCGCTCCGGACATGCTGCAGAGTGTGTGGGCATATTGTTAGTCATGCAAATTACTGAAGCAGGCAAGACTGAACAGCAAACGTTGGCATTTGTTTTGCATTCAAAATTTGTATTGAGATGTCAAGCTGAGCAACAATACAATGATAACACTTGTGTTATTCATAGACTTGACCTTGAAATTAAAACCTTATATGAGAATCAGTCGCATATTGCTCAAATAAAACATTTCAGCTGAACATCAACGATCATGAAAACAAAAAATAAAAACAAACATGAACATTAAAAAACAAATATAAGTGTGGAAGCATGGTGGGTGGTAATGCATAAAAAACATTGGTAACTGTTACAACAATGAAAAGGAAGTCCTCTCATGGGGCTTGTGATATATCCTAGAGCCACCGTGCTGGCTCACATAGGTAATAAGAGGGGCCCATTCTTGGAGGTATCGTGCAGACCGCCCCCTAGCTGCAGCATTTATTTTATGCATTGCCACTACATACCAGATCCTAGACCACCATTCTTTAATATCTGGGAGAGTGGGGACTTCCAATTCTTTGCGATGACCATCTTTGCTGCAACTAGAAAATGACTATTTTGCCCCCAACTTGTAATACCCTTGTGGATCCTCATCGCCGATTATTGTTTTGATCTGAGCTAAAACATCCTTCCAAAACACCTGCCTGACTGTGCATGTCCACCACAAGTGCAAAAAGGTGCCCGTAACAACGGAGCATCTCCAACATGTATGCAGGGTTCATGTTATTCAAGCGTTCCATGGTAAAAAACTCTCTGGGAGGGAATTCCCAGTTATTTTAGATTCCCGTGAGAGGGGATGGAAAGGTGGTTGTTCCATATCTGCGAGCTGCCTTATCCCAGTAACCAAAAGTTGACTTGGTGGCCGGGAGCCCATTCCCATGGGTTTTCCTGGATCTCGGGGAGCGCCAGCACCATTCGTGCATGGGACCTCCTAAGGCAGATTGTTCT
The DNA here is from genome assembly GCF_040938575.1 of Ambystoma mexicanum. Lineage (NCBI taxonomy): Eukaryota > Metazoa > Chordata > Amphibia > Caudata > Ambystomatidae > Ambystoma > Ambystoma mexicanum. The sequence goes on along the minus strand of NC_090930.1, from coordinate 1,100,322,659 downwards.
ATGGATGCCCAGTGCTTGGTGTTATGTTGTGATGCTTGGCTCTCCAGTAATGGAGCAATGTGTGCTGCGTACAAGTAACTCTCTAGTCAGCCCCTATCCTTTGCTGCCATCAGCGTTCTTCTAGCCACTCTTGGGAGCCTGTGTCCCCAGACAAAGTTAAATATATGTGACTGGAGCTCCTTTAGAACCACTCTGGGGATCCAGATGGGTAATGCTTTGAAAATATATAATAGCCTTGGCAACAGCGTCATCTTGAAGGCTGCCATTCTACCCAACCAAGGAATGCCCATCCTCCCCTATTTTGCCAGGTCTTGCTTGGTTGACGTTAAGAGTGTCAGGATATTAGCCGTGTACAATTGGTCATACCAGGCAGTCAAACAGATATCCAAATACTTCAGGGAGTTTGTTGTCCAGGCAAAATCAAAAGTACCTTTTAACTGATGAACAGCGTTATGTGTTTCTAAGACATAAAGAATGGTGGATTTCGTATAATTGATCTTAAATCCAGAGACCTACTGAAATCTTGCCAATAAGGAAACTACATTAGGAAGTGTTTTTACTGTGTTCACCATATAAAAAAGTGGGTTGTCAGCATATAATTGAATTTTTTGTTGATACCCAGCCACCTCTAGTCCTTGTATACTCTCTGTGGAGAAAGCCACTCTCGCAAGAGGTTCCATGGATAAGGCAAAGAGGAGGTGGGATAACAGGCATCCCTGCAGCGTGCCTCTTCCCAGCATTATTGAGTCAGATTAAACGCCATTTAATTTAATGCGGGTAGATGGAATTGTAAAGTTTGCAAGTACTCTCGTGAGAAACCTAGGCCCAGAGCCAAACCCTATCAACACCCTGGCCAGATAACCTCAGTCCATCCGATCAAATACCTTCTCTATGTCGATCGACAATACTGCCAATGATTTCTTACTCTGTCTGGCTAAAGCTACTACGTCTATAGTTCTCCGGATGTTATCGTGTGTGTGTGCCAACTAGAGACAAACCCTGTCTGGTCTGCGCCAACCACTACTGGGAGCACAGAAGGTAAACGGGTGGCTAAAATCTTGGAATAAATGCGTGCATCATAATTAAGGACTGCAATTGGTCGATCTGAGGGTCATTGTGTAGGGTCTTTGTCCGGTTTGCCAATGAATGTTAGGACCAATTTTCCCATAGTGGAGTTGATGATACCCATGTCCACAAAGGAGTTGAAAAGGGGGGCTAACTGAGCTGCGAGTATATTAACAAACTTCTTGTAGAAGAGGGCAGTGAGGCCATCGGGTCCTGGGGCTTATTAGTGGGGAGGCTACGAATTGCCCTGGTGATTTCCTCAGTTATAATGGGATCCTCTAACCCTCTCATCTCTACCTCTGCAATCTTTGGGAGGCGGGCATCCCTGATAAAATTCTCTTGGGCAGCCCCGTTTACTGTTTCAGCAGTGAAAAATGTTTTATAATATTTCGATATGATTCTCAATTTCTCGGGTTCCTCCACAGATAATTTGCCAGTTACATCTCTTCATCCCTTGATCGTATTTCTATTTTCCTGAGCTTTAAGTTTATATGTCAGGATGCGGGAGGCCTTGTCTTGGGTGTTAAAGTAAAAATGCTTTGTCTTAAACATCTTGTGGGAGATGTCAGCCGCCCAGAAAGATTTTACCTCTGCTCCAACTACTTGTAGTTGTCTGTATACCTTTTGTGTACCCTCCGTTTATATTTAGTTTCCCATTCCTGTACCTTCCTCTCAGTTTGCTGCCTCTCGGCCATCATTGTGTGTTTACGCAGTGAAGCTAAACAAATAATTTCCCCCCATAATATAGGTTTAAACGCATCCCATGCAGTCACTATTGGCACTCCCCCATTCAGGTGTTCCCGAAAATAATGTGTAATCCTTTCGGAGATAGTCTCACAAACCCCTGGGTCTGTTAAAAATCAGTCATTTAGTTTCCATAGGGTAGTTTTCCTAATGTCTGGGGCTAGCGAGTCTAATTCTAGAGTAGTCTGCGAATGCTCCGAGACCAGTGCTACCTCTTTGCTAGCTGAGCTATCTAGCTGGTACTGGGGTCTGGAAACCAACAGGTAATCTGTTCTAGAATAACTCTGGTGTACATGTGAGAAATGTGTATAATCTCGGGAGTGTGGGTGTAAACAGCGCCAAATGTCTAGCATTTGTAAATCGTTCATAGCTTGTTTAAGAGAAACCACCTTTGTGTCATTTGACCCTGATGCCAGACTTGATCTATCCATCACTGAGTCTAGAACTGCGTTGAAGTCCCCTCCAAACACCAAATCTCCTCTCTGTAACTGTGCTATTTGTGGGAATACCCGATTTATAGAAGGCGTCCTGTTGCTGAGTTGGACTATAAATCAAGACCAGGGTCAGGTATTTTCCTCCAAGGTCTTTTCCTCCAACCCTTACATGCACACCTATATAGCGGCCCTGGGGATCTCGTAAGACATACATTTTCTCAAAACATACGGAGCTAGACATTAGAATCGCTACCCCTGCTCTTTTCTGTGTGGCTGAGGCAAACAATTGGTGAGGGAACCATTTGGATCTTAAACTTGGCCAGTCCGTTTTCAACAGGTGAGTCTCTTGCAATAATATGATATTGGCCTTCAGTTCAATCACCCTGGACAATACTCTCTTCCTTTTCCTTTGGGTGTTAAGCCCGTGAGCATTCAAAGATTTTCATACCTTCCTCTCTAGATTCTTGACCAAGTTACGTAACTTACACAGCCCAGGGGATCTTCACCAGCCTTAAATCTCTCCAATTTGGTGTTTTTATATGAGGACAACCCTTTGCATTTACGCATCCGATTCCACAATTCCGCCACCCATGCAACAACAAAAAAGAATGAAAAAATATCCAAAACTAACTTCAGCAACAAAACAAAAACATTCCAGATCTCCCTTTTTGGGGTGATCCACAGGTTAGAGATACCATTACATGGGGAAGGATTGTGCTCCCAATGCCCCTATAAACAACGGCTGCTATTCGATATAATCAGCAATATGTGGCTTTTAGGCATGTGCAGAGCTAGTCACAATGCACAAAAACAGTCAAAAAAAAAAATATTCCCGGACTCAGTTCCTTGATTAAAGTGACCCACCTTCACGAATATTTCAGGAAAGCCTTCAGTTCTGGTCGTCCGGATCCCTACTAGTCTCTCTTCTGTCTGTGGAGGGACGTCTGCAGTCTCTCCGTCTGTTCTTCCTAGGGCGTGACATGGACCGTCCCTTCAGGGGAGCCCCAGTTCTTCCATCTTTTCGGAGTCTCTATTTCTTCAGATGGAATCTTCATATTCTCAACTGCCACTCAGAGCAACACATATTGATGTTGATGTCCATCCATTTGAAAAAGAATGCAGAATGGGTAACTCCAGCGATATTGAATCTTTTTGTCCGAGAGCCATAAGTTGAGCGGGGTCATTGATCTCTGCATTCGAATAGTCCCTTGGGATAGTTCCTGAAACAATTGCAGGGTGTTGACTCTCAATTGAATGGATTTCTGGATTCTCCTTTTTTGTAACATGAGTTCCTTGGTCTTAAAGATATGGACCCTCATGAGCACGCCTAGAATAAGGTTCTGTCATTGTTGGAAATTAGTATAAACTCTGTGCATCCGGTCCAGTGTGAGATCCAATTCCATTTTTCCTAATATCTCCAGAAACAATTCCCGGACATAACTGTCTAGGTCTGGGTTTTTGACCTCTACAGGGATACCTCTAATGTGGACATTATTCTATCGGGAGCAGGTTTCGGACTCCTCTTGTTTCTCATCCACAGAGGCTCTATGTGATTCCAGTGCCACTGCGCGTTGTTCCAGCTGATCAAAAGTGTTTTCTTGATCACAGAAGGCCGACTCTAAATCCCCCCAGTCTGGACTCAGTTTGCTGGACACTCTGCGCTAATTTCAGTTCTTGCAGGGTGAAAGCCATACCTTGAAGTGACAGGAGGATGCAGTTTATGCCGCTTTTCCTAGCCAGTTGTGTATCTGAGTCAGGGGCCAAAGATGGTTCTGAGCAAACAAGGCCCCTTGCTGTGGTTTTTGAATGCTGCAGCATCTCCTTGATTGTGATCACCCCCTTCTCTCTATTCTTCCCAGACTTTTGTGGTGCCACCTATCTGCAACGTTCTCAGCCAGTAGTATGTGGGCTGTACCTTTAATAAGTGCGTTTGAATATCAGGATGTCCTCCTTCCCCGTGGAATGGTACTCATGGTCAATTCTCCACTGTCTGCGTGTGGGTGACCTCACTCAGGCTACTCGGCCAGCCTATCCCTCCTGATCGGGGCCGCTCTGCAGCTTCCACGATTCTGTTGTCCCTCAATCCGGCACCGCCGTCAGGGTGAAGGAGGGTGTTACGAGCGTTCCCCGGCTCCATCTCTGTGGCTGGGCCTCTTAGGACGCGAGCCCTGCTGAGCTCTCCAGCGCTCCTCACAGTTGGCACCGGGTGGCCAGTCATTGCAATCCAATACCGATTCCCGATTTAACTACAGAGGAGCATCCCCTGCTACCATCGACTGGGCTCTCCATATTGTCTCCTCCCCGCCGTCGGCAGCAGGTCGACTTATGATCCATGTTGATTTTACACCAGCTGTATGCATTCAGGGTATACCCAGCAAAACCCCTGATTCCTGAAGGGCTCCGTTCCTGGAATCGGTTATTCCTATCGCTGCTGCTGTATGTCAAGCAGCCACATCTTTGGCAAATGATTCTCAGGCTGCGGAGCTCCCGGGACTAAGCCGCCATCATTCTCCAGTCAGGCCACGCCCCCTTCCGACTATCAGCATTTTTGGAGGCATCAATCAATCACCTTTGAAAATGCTGATGGTGTTGGGACAATAGCAGTAATGGGAACTACCAGTACCTACAATTTTGTTTGGGAAAGGGTGGCTGTTTATGATGTTTTCCTTTTCTCCTTCCACTCCTTCCTAAAAAAAAATAACTAAAATAATCAAAATATAACATTTTAAAAAAGGAAAACCAAAACACCAACGTTGGTCAATGAAATTTGGTTTGATGCTATGTTTTTGGTCTTGAAGAATAATGATTCAAGTGAAGGAAGAACATTCAAAGGTAGGTGTCCTATTTCATTAATAAGGAAGCCTTTTCTTTTGTGTTACAATATATCACCCACTGAAGCTTTTTATAATATCCGTATCCTTTTACATAGGCGACGTACCATTCACATGTCTAGAGAGAGTCTATATAAATAGTGAGTTATCATTCCAACAACAGCAATTACTAATACGTAATACATTTGATTCCTGTTATAGTGGTGGAAAGCAGACAATTGTACAATTCTGAGAAAAGTTGCACTATTTGCCATCCAGGGGTCAAGTCCTAAAAATTAAAGTGGGGGGACAGACACGTCAACAAATGCAATGGGATGTGACGTCACCAAAAATTAGCATATCAAGGTGAAATATGCACATTTCATTACATTTGCTTTGCATAACCACCCAAATTGCACAGGACGAATGTTATTTGCCTTTCATAAAAACAACTCACACAAAGCCCAGAGAGGATTTTTAATTCTAATAGTGTTTGTGAAAACGTTAAAAGATGTGTATGTTTTAAACTCCAAGAACCAATACAAGTGTTTTTCCTGGAAATTGGAGTACGGAACTGAGACATTTTTCCTTTATTTGTTTGTTATTTTTCATCAGGTTATTTAATGAAGTGGGGAAGTGTCCGGCCTACAAACCTGACCACTGTGGTTCGATCCCCGTGGTCATCTTTAATGCATACATTTAAAGAGGACATTTACTGTTTATCATTTTAGCTGGGGGGGGGGGGACTGAGTCCACCCTCTGAAAAAAGTGGGTGGACTCCGTCCCCCCGCGTGTACCCTCGACTTGAACCCTACTGCCATCCATTCACTGGATCGCCCTTCCCTGTCCTCTAGTCCAAAGCCGTGGCAATTTCCATCATGGAGGCCTGGCTCCTATGCGGGATAACGGGGAGCAACATCACCATCATAGGTTGGGTTCCTCATAATGTGCTATATGGCAGCTTCGCTCCTCCTCTCCATTCCATTCCATTTCAAACCTGTCGATGTAAATCTCCATGTCAGTGTCACAGAAAGAAAGGACAGTTACAAATTTGCCCACCATCATCAGCCTTGCAGGGAGTTGTTGAAATGCTGTTGCAGTGCCTGTTGCTGTAACCTCAGGCAACAGTGCAATAGGTCCAGCAGAGATTTTACAATGAGCTTTTGCAATGAGTGCCACCATGCACAGGTACTCGGTTCTGCTTAGCTCACAAGTGGGTTAATCCAGAAACTCCTCTCTCCATTTGGGCTCAGGTCTATTGAGACAGTCCTGAACAAGGTCTATTGAGACAGTCTTCAACATGTTGTGTGTGCACCACTTACCTTGTGGAGCGCAACAAAATTGAGGTTTGTGCCCGTCCCCTGTGGGAGTATGTTAGAATTGTGCGTGCTCCCTTCCCTGCATAAGTGCAGCAAAGCCTAGGTGTGTGTGGCTCTCTTCCTTCTGGCAGTGCTGCAAAAGTTGGGTGTGCCCTCACTTTACTGTGGGAATGCATTAGCAATTCTCTGTCCCCCTTTCGGCGTGGAACTGCAGCAAAAATGATGTGTGATCACCCACTTCCGGGCATGAATTTGGCAAAAATTGTGCGTGTACTTGTTCCATTTTGGAGTATGTTAAAAGTGTGTGTGTGTGTGTGTGCACTCTATTCCATGCGAGAATGTTGCAAAGATTAAATGTGCCCCCTACGCTGCAGAAGTGCATCACAAATTGTGGGTGTGCCCTCTTCCCTGGTCAAGTGTGTTACACATTGTTTGTGCACCTCCTCTGTGGAAGTTCAGCAGAAATTGTGTGTGATTGCTTGACTGCAGTGAAAATTGGGTGTTTGCCCTGTTCCCTGCAGGATAAAGAAAAAAAGAACTGTTTCCCCTTCCCCACTGCAGTGCTGCAAACATGAAATTTGCACTCCCTTCACTTTGGGATTGCATTCGAAATTGCCTGTACCCCCTTTCCTTTGACAGTGATGCACACATTAGGCACGTGGGCCCCTTAATGCAGTAGTAGTGAAGCAACTTGAGGGGTGTGAACTAGTCAGTCAGGACAGTGCTACATCTCATCAGGGTCATTTCTGATATACCCATTTGTTTCATACTTATCTTAGACATACAAAGTGTAATAGGGTTCTTACTCCACATGCATCAATAAACCTCCTAACCACTACATTCACCTTCACTCGCCATCACCAGTACTACAGTGTCATTTAATCTTCATGCCCTGAGCAAGTAGTATCCATGACATTAGCAGCCACCATCTCATCTCCACTGCCCTGGCTGATCTGCCTTCTACTGGGATAGAGGTGGTGCTGACTTTGAAAATACTGTTGTTTTGCTTATAGACTCAGCAGATCCTTGCCATAGTCTTCTGGTCATTCAATTTGATAGATGTCAGCTGTTCGGCATGCAGTACAGAGAAACATCTCCTCTTGTAAGAGACAATGGGCCTCATTACGAGAATGGAGGTAATGAAAAAAGGAAGGCGGAATGGTAATACCGGCATTGTTAACAGGTCCGGGGCATTACGACCCGACAACCCGCCAATACCAGCACCGCCCGTACTGTGCCCCCTCATACCGGCATGGGCGCGTACATGCGCCCTTTCAGGGAGTAAACAGCGGCATGCTGCTCATAGGAGGACATCACAACCCAGGTGGGCATGCAAATACCGGCATCCCGAAGGCGGTAATCAGGGCCTGCAAAATGGTGGCCATACAAGCATTGCGGACCACCCATAAACAGCAATCAGCATTCAACCCAACTGCCACAGGTGCACATAATCACCACAGGTGGACTCAATGGAGCCTGGACCAGTATAAAAGGAGTACACCCACACACCACACCCCTTCCTACACCAAAATGATACCACTAGCTGTTGCAATCATGCCGCTGGACGACATGCCTATACTGCTACAACTACAGCAACAACAGCAACTACAACAAGAACTACCGCAGCAGCAACAGGCAGCAAAGAGGAGACTCAGGAGGAGAAGGAGGGTGAGACAGGCCCAGCAATTACCACTAGTGCAGCCAGTAGTACCTCGTAGGCAGCCACCAATCCCTCGCATCAGACCCAGTCCATTCAATCTAACCCCTGATCAGATCCATACCCAGTACCGGTTGGACTGGGACACCATCACCACCATAGTGGACATGATAGGCAACAACATTGCCAGCCTCATAGAAATACGCACTGCCACCCCCCCGCTACTAAAGGGGGTGTACGTGTTCCACTTCCTGGCCACAGGCACCTACCAGCATACAGTGGGCCAGCTGCATGGCATTTCGCAACCACTATTTCCACGCATGCTGAACCAAGTGCTGGATGCCCTCCTGAAGCACGATAGCACCCACATATCCCTACCATGGACTGCCCAGGAGATAGCCGACACCAAAGTAGGCTTCCATGCACTGGCAGGCATGCCCAATTGTGTTGGTGCCCTTGACAGCACCCATGTGGAATTGGTAGTCCCTCATGCCATAGAGGCGGTGTACCGCAATCGCAAGCAATACCGCTCCATCAATGTGCAGAGGTATGTGACTCCAGCAAGATCATCACACATTGCTGCGCCTGATTTCCCGGATCAACACATGATGCCATGGTGCTGCGCAACTCCACGCTACCCCGTCACATGGAGCGACATGCTGGACCACTAGCCTGGCTGCTTGGTGAATTGCCTAACTGGCCCATGGCAGTGCTTTGGGGTACTGATGTTTTGGGATGCATACTCCACGTGGGTGGCAAAGGGGGGGGGTGCATACTCCACCTGGGTGGGAAAGGAGGGGATGCATACTCCACCTGGGTGGGAAAAGGGGGGGATGCATACTCCACTTGGGCGGGAAAGGGGGGGATGCATACTCCACCTGGGTGGGAATTGACGATGATTGGAGAATGCACGCAGAGCTAAACACTCATGACCTGAACCTCCCAACCCCAACATGACACATCACTGGCACACATTTGACCAATTATGCGTATCAATGACAACATGTAAGACGCACAACCTGGCCACCATTGATATGTCAAGCAATGCATGACTGAACAGGATTGCAACTGTGCCAATGTGGCTAGTGTGACCATGCACAGTGTAGTATACACAGTAGAAATGGGAGGCAAAACAAAGTCCTAAAACCACAGTACATCCGCATCAGCATACATGATTTCACCCTGCATCATCTGTACAACGGCATCCAGACTACCATACCATATTGCAGTATAATCTGCATCTAAACAATATTTGTGCATACCTACAGGGACATGTGCAGGTCGACAGCAAATAGCTGCGGCCATGATTCTGTATCCTGAAGGTGGGGGCTCCGAGTGACTCACATAGACCTATCTGTATTCGCTTGCAGGTGATGGAGGATATCCCTTGAAGCGGTGGCTACTTACCCCTGTGCGGAACCCGCGGAACAGCCATGAGGAGGAGTACAATCGGGTACATACCCGTACCCGTGTAGTGATTGAGCAGACCTTTGGCCTGTTGAAGGCGTGGTTCCGCTGCCTAAGCAGGTCTGGTGGAGCACTCCTCTATGCGCCTGAGAAGGTGGCTAAGATCACCATGGCCTATGTCATGCTGCACAACATGTGCATCCGGTGAAATTTACCACTGCCACCTGACATTGACATGCATGCACCGGGTGAGGATAATGAGGATGAAGATGGAGGGGAAGCAGCACCCCTGCCAGTACGTGATGCACAGGATGGCCGTGCAGTACGCCAATCACTGATTGACGAATACTTCTGACCCACAGGGACGTTGATAGATATGTGTCAGTGACACTTTGTACACTGTGTCCATGTGGACATGCACACAGGGAATGTGTGGAGTTGGGCACTGTACACCGTCATTAATTAAATGGATACACATGAAATGAACAATGTCCAGCCATTTAATGTTTTTTAACACAACAGGTGTATTGATAACAAGTGAAGAAAGTGCAACCCCCAGTAAACTCCCCAAACCCCCCAGTGAACTCCCAAAACCCCCCAGTAAACTCCCAAAACCCCCCAGTGAACTCCCCCTAATACTCCCATTCACCGCCAACACCATCTGGGACTTCTTGCTGAACGGGGGCGGCATTTCAGGGTGCCTCGCACTGCGCCTTGTTTGACGCACAGGGCTGGAGGGTCCAGAGGAAGGGGGGCAGAGGAAGCGGGTGTGGTGGATGGGGAGGAAGCTATGGTCATTTGCACGCCTGGTGCGGGTTGTGGCTGCTGCATGTTCAGCAGGATGGATGTGAGGACCTGCGTGATGGCCCCCAGACAGTCCCTCATCAACAATGCTGAGGTATTGACCGCGGCTGTGTTGGCGGCTATGGCGGCTGTGTTGGCGGCTATGGCGGCTGTGTTGGCCTCTGTGGCGGCTGTGTTGGCCGCTATGGCGGCTGTGTTCCCCTCTATGGCCTGGGCTATCCCATGCCTCGTATCCTCCCCATCTGAGATGTATTGCCGGAGCAGGTCCAAAATTGAGTCCTGTCTGGCCTTCATCCTCGCCAGCCGTGCCTCAAGGTTGATGGTGGGAGCAGCAGTGGTCGAGGGGGCTGTGACGGGGCCTGCAATGGCAGTGCTGTCCTCGTGGAGGCTGCTTAGGTCTGAATCGTGCAGGCAGGGATCCGGACTGCTGCAGGTGGGTGAAGGCTGAATGTGGAGTGGGGGGGTGGACACGGGGCCTGGGGAGTGTGGACATGACACATGCATCAGTCCTTCCTGGTCCACATTCTCCTCCTCTGCATCATCGGTGTTGGTCAGTGGTTCTACGGCCTCGCCTCCACTGGTGTAGGTGTAGGCAGCTCTGTGTCCACGGTTTCAGGCGCACTGGGTGCTGTTGTGGGCTGCGAGGCTGCCCCGGAGGTGGTGTTGACGCTGGCCGTTGTCCTTGGCCGGGACGTGGATGCCCTTGTGTTGGGGACCTGTCTGGCATCTTCTCCATCAGTGCCTGGGGGGTTAGAAGAGATGCAGGGCATCAGTGATGGTGTTACATGTTAGATGAATTATATGGTGCTGAGGAGTATTTCATTTATCATGCATTCATTTCTGACAGGTGTGTTACACAGGGTAGTATGGAGGGGGCATTTTGGAGTTTGCTGAATGCCGTTGTATTGGGGTTTATGTGATGTATTACATGGGCATGGTCCGTGTGTGTTGGCTGTGTGTTGGTAATGGGATTGGCACTTAGCATGCATTTCAGTGTGGCAGGGTTTGGCCCTCCATCTGGACAAGAATATGTTGGTGTGTGTGTTGGGACATGCATTGCCTTGCCTAGACTCTCTTCCACATCACTTGTGCTATGTCATGGTTTCCCCTACAGGGATCTGCAGGGTCACTCACCTCCTTCTGCAGATGTTGCCGCACCCGTCTCCATCTCCCCAAATCCCTCAATTGACTCCATCTGGATAAACGTGCTTGCCGTCTCCTCCCAGCTGGTCAGTTTTGCAGGAGAGTGGGGACCCCCGCCTGTAGCCATAGCCTTCCTCCTGTTGCTTGCCAGGATAATACGAACCCTGAGGCAGAGGTCATCCCACCTCTTTTTGCAATCCTTTACTGTCCGTGGGGTGGTTCCGACAGCAGAGACCTTGCGGGCTACCTCCTCCCAGATCTCCTTTTTGCGCTGCTGCGCCTCACGCTTTAGGTTCTGCTGATTTATCTCGTCAGCATGTGCGGCAAGGGTGTCTGCCAGCATATTAAGTTCTGCGTCTGAGAAACGCTTTTTGCGCAGTTGGAAGGTTGTTTTTCGGGTAGCTTTAGACATGGTGAAGGGTATGCCACTAGTCTCTCCTGGATGCAACTGGTGGTTTGGGAGGATGGCAATGGATTGTGTTTTTAAAGATGGCCTCCGCAGCATTTCCCGTTCCGACGCAATGACGTTACTTCCAGGTCCAGTATTACGAGCCCGGTATTAGCATGTTGTTATTACCGGGTCAGTATTAAGGTGTGCCTCCTAGGCGGAGGCGGTATCGGCGGGTCCTGTGATGGCGCTATCGGGGGGTTGGAGGGCCTTTAGCGGCATGCCGGTATGGCCATTACCGGCATGGGGGTTCGCGCAGGCTCGCACGCTTGTAATCACCTATCATACAAGCACGGACCCGCTAGTACCTCCATGCCGGTAATGACCCCGATTTACTGCGCTCCTCGTAATGAGGCCCAATTTCTCTATCAGAACTGAACACATGTTCTGATTACATTCTAGATGGTAGCAGCTTAGTATCTCAATGGCAACAAGAAAAATACCCCTTGTAGAATCAATACTGCAGTGGGATATCGTCCATTTCAAGCTGACATGTTTCTCAAATATTAACCCACCCTCTATACAGCACTTGGCCCACTACTGCTCGATGTTATACACCCTGCCTGAGACTTATTGAAGAATGCAGAATCAGGGAGTGAGTCACATAGGGGTGTGTGTGTGTGTGTGTATGTAACAGTTGCACACGCTGCATGGGATTCTCCTGTATCTGTTAGAGTTGCACATAGTAAGAGGGGCTAGCAGATGCAAGATCTTTGAATGGCTGTTTGTGATAGTTAGCTGTTTTCTATCTTTCATAACACTACTCTGTAAGCACATGTTCCTGCAAATACCTCACAAGTGCAATCTTGAACATTTCAACTGTGTCTTCTCAATGTGTCATCTTACTCTATAAAAGCTGGAATGCAGTATTTTCACCTTAAAGAGGGTTTCTAGAAAAGATATCCAAAGTTTTTGTGTGGGTCATCATAAAAGATTGTGCACAAAAGAAGGATTATATCGAGGTGGCTATAATGCTGTGTGCTCTGTGGTGAATCCAATGGTATCATCACTTCTTTCTAGTTGGTGACCTCTTCCCATGTGGCCAGGGGACAGGAGCTGCTACCTGATCATGACCCTCAGGGTGGCTATGTGAGGGAGGATCACATGGGGGAGACCACCGTTGGGGTGGTGCTATCATCTGATGAGACATGGTATCCCCCTTTCCTTTGGAAAATACATCTCCAACTGCCTCAAGAAGCAGGAAACCGGAAGAGGAACGGTCGCGATGCAGAAAGAAGCAGGAGGCAGTCACCAACAGACCATAGAAACAATGACAAACGCCATCAAGAACCAGTGAGTTCATGGAGGGACTGTGGGAACACAGCAGCATGTCAGCGACTAACCTAAACTGAACAAAAATGTAATTAGTGAAACCATGAGAGAAAAGTAACGATTTGTGAAACCAGAAAGAGAAAGGTTAGTTTTCAAAAGGGAGAGACTTTCAAGTTTGTCCATGTATGTTATGAATATATGAAAGAGAGACTAAAAAGCCAAACTATAAGAAACCAACTATCTTAGCAATGAAGGCTACATTATAGACCCATCAACAGTGGGAGAGTGCGCAGGAGCTCACACCCGACAAGTCTTGGCAGAAGAATATTTGATATGATAAGTCATTTATAACGTGCCTGTACACAAGTGTTTCTAGGGGTGACGAGACAAGGGAGGGAAGACAGAGGGGGGACAAGACAAATTATATTACTAGGCCTTGTGTCACTCAGATCGTTCAATTGTGACAATGCAAAGTGCAAGGGGAAGGGGAGGAGGAAGTGCCAGGCAGAGGGTGACACAGAGGGTGACACACTTCGCCTCAAATCACAAATGTTTATCCTTTGAAGTCTTGTTGTTCGGAGGTCTTTCATTCTTTCTGGTGGTCCAGGACTTGTACAGATACGGGCGAGCGTCCTCTGTCACCAGTGTGCAGTTAGGGTACCAGTCTCGTAGAGATGCAGGCATTCAGTATTCCCGGGGGATCAGGTGAGTATAGATATAAGGCCAGGAAGGGATTGAGAACCAGGAATGAATCTGGAAGCTCGCACCGTGCCGAAGGCAGATTACGAGTGCAGTGCGGACCCGGGCAAGGCCCGCAAAAAAGGCGGAAGGATAATTCCACAAGCGGTAAGCGGGGCCAGGACCGAAAGTACCAGGAATGAAATGGGAGCCGCTAATTAGGGGGAGCACGGGAGTAGAGGAAAGTTAGACACACACTTGCCGGAACTTCAGAAAGGTAGCGTTGGACCCGCAGAGGAGGAGGTGGGTCTGCTTTCTAGGAAGTGGCAGGTCAGTTGAAACACTAGACAGGGAAGTTCGTCAGCCATGTTGGAAGGACACTAGAAAGGGTTTTGCGGTGTTTGATGGACCATGTAGTCCAGAAGGGGCGGAAACGGTGAATCATGACAGAGGGAAGGGGGTGAGTGCAATCAGGGTAGCATTGCTCTGGGTAAGTATAGCCAGAGCAACATGGCTCTGGGTAGGTGCAAGGAGGCAGGGGACTGTAGAGGATGCAGTTATAAGTGTGTGCATTCAAGTGAAGCCCTGGCAGGAGAGTATACCAGGCAATTCCAAGTACAGGATTACAGAAATCCCTGGTAGGAGAGTACTCGATTACAAGTGTGCATTTTGAAGAAGCCCTGGCAGGAAAGTATACCAGACAATTGTAAGAGAGTGAATCCAGAAAGCCAGACAGGAGAGTATACCAGGTATTTGAAAGTCTGTAAAGGAAGTCCTGGTAGTTGAAAGTGAATATAATACAAGAAATAGCCAGTACATAGACTGGAACACCACAAATCCTAGCAGGAGAGTATACCAGGTATCCCAACCATACTGCGTAAACTGCATAAACAAAATCCTGGTAGGGGAAAGCACCAGGTAAAATGGAAGTAAATAAGATACCGGAAATGGTCAGCCAGCTCTGCTGATTCAAAAGACTGAGGAACCCAAAATCTATGAGAAGAATGTATTAGATATAGTAACTGCTTAAAAGGCCAAAGAGTTCTGTAAAGTACCTACGGTGGGAGGTCGAGTACGGTGAAAGGAAGTCTTGAGGAGGATGCATCAGGACAAGTTAAAGGCACAGTACACAAGAAAGGAAGAACAGAAGTCTGGAAATGGAGGGGAACCAGATACCCTCTGGGACTAAACCCCCTAAAAATCTTCTGTTGAAAATAGAAATTCCTTTCGCATATAGTAAAACTGTTGTCCCATGGGTGAGGGAAACCCAGGAAAAAGAAATCCTTTAAAGCTAAGGCATTTCAGAAATTGCATGCAGAGAACATTTCGCTGCTGATCTAAAAAGGGAAAATCAAGAGTTACCGTTTAGAACCCAAGAAGGTGACAAAGAATCCAGGGGAAGGGGAAGCCCCTCTGGAGCAAGGTATCCTTGAGAAACTTATTTCTGAGGAAATCATAGATCTTTTTGTTTCTTTTGCACATTTACAAAACACTCAAGGCCAAAGACATGGGGCCTCATTCCGAGTACGGCGCTAACCAATGGCGCTATTAACGCCTTGGTTGACGCCGTACCCGGACCGGCAGCGCCTTGGTGGATGGCGGAATCACCGCCCCATTCCAAGGTTGGCGGGGCGGTAATTCCTTATTCACCAAGGCTCTTCCCCATTCCCAAATGAGCCCCCATAGGGCTCAATGGGAATGGGGAAGATGCAAATAACGGTGACCGTTCATTACGGTCACCGTTATTGGCTTGGAGGCCCTTTTGCGCCCTCGACTTTAACACCTGCTCAAAGCAGGCGTTAAGGGCGAGGGCGCAGAGGGAACTCGGAGTATGGCGGTAAGGGATTACCGCCACCGGTCTCGTTACCGGTGGCCGCTATCCCTTACCGCCATACTCGGAATGAGGCCCATGATCTCTTTCACTTTAAAATTCCTTTGTTTAGAATGTGAGAACCACAATAGTACTTTGGACACAGGACGGTTTTGTTTTGAACATTCTGACACTGACAGATCCTTAGTTTTGAGTTTAGGTAGGGAAAATCCGCTAGTGCAGGGATAGCAAGACCTTTCCCCAACTCCTTTTGTGTTTTAATAAATGTATTTAGCCAAAACAATGTCTAAAATGTGTCAGAGTTTCATTTCTGACTCCTTAGAGCTCACAAAATGTCTGCATATGGCTGCAGTACAGGCTAATTATGGCAAATAACTATGCGTATTGAAAGCAAATCAAATGCAACTTTGATCACAATGTCCCGTGTTTTCATCATAAAACCAGCAAACAATTAAAAGGCAGAGGAATACAGAAATGAAAGGACAATGGCCCTCATTAGGACCCTGGCGGTAAGGGGTTTACGCTAGCGTTAGCTGCGCCGACCCCTTACCGCCAATCCCGAGTTCCCAGAGCGCCATGGTCATTTTTCCGCCCGCTTTTTGCGGGCGTAAAAATCCATGGCGCTATGGGACCTTGGTGTTAATTACGCCACCGTAATTTACGGTGGCGTAATTAACTCCTTCCCCACTCCCATTATACCCTATGGGGCCGAAATGGGAATGGGGAAGGGTAAATGGGTCAATGGGGACTTACCGCCCCGCCGACCTCGGAATGGGGCGGTAAGTCCACCATCCGCCATGGCGTAAACGGACTTTACGCCATGGCGGAAAAGTCCGTCGATGGCGGAAAAAATCCGCCAGGGTCCTAATGAGGGCCAATGCCTTTTGGTTCATCCAAAATCCTCCTTCAGGGCCTATCTGCATAGGGCAGAATACAAAAACAGAACTCAAAATCCATGCACCTTAATATGGGGTAAGAAAGACAACCAAACAACCATTTCCCACTAATAGCCAAACCATCTGTGAGCCCATCTACATCTAGAAGCATAGTATCGCATAGGGTAATGGAAGCCCTAAATGGGACTTCATAACCTGAAGAATCAAACCTATTCCCTATACAATAAATTAATTCAAAATGCTAAAAAGAGGTTATAGGCCAGTGATAACAAAGGCATGTGTAGGCATTGTAATGAGAAATAAATAGAAGATAAACAAGCGCTGGGTCCATAAAGAATACCAGTTTCCCAACAAAAAAACAAACTGCTGTATATGATTGTGGACCACACTCTGTAAAATACAAACAAAATCAAAGAGATGAGCATGTAACTGCAAATTTAAACATAATTAATATGTTTATAAGACAACAACTCGTACAGAATTTATCTGCAAAATAACTGATCAAGGACAATCACAAAAACAGGACAACACATACTGGAAAATGAAGACAAAAGGAACCATTAGTTCATTGCAGTGCGAACATTGGCCATCATAAAAAAAGGGATGATTCTGACCTGTCTTACCGGAGGAGGTCAGAGCAGTGAAGTGGTCAAAAGAGCTGTATGGCAATCCCAACAGCACCATAGGACACCAAAGTGAAGAGTGACTTCAAACGGATTGTGCCGGTATAAACTGCTGGTTAGAAAAAGGCAATTTCTAGCATGATGACGTGACAGACGTTTAGAACAGACAGTGGAAAAAACACAAGTATCAACACAGTAGGAAACAGAGAAAAAAAATGGTAAAAAACTTGAGAACTGAACAGTATTGCTGGAGAATCTCAAATAATCATTACTGGTGCTATACGTCAAAAGACATCCATGCATACAAATAAAGAAACGGATGTGTCAACACAGAAGGAAGAAGAGATGAACCTTAAGAACTGTCAAGGCAGGCTAGAAGAATAAGATTAAAACACATCACAGAAAACATTTAAGATCAAGTTCTTCATTGATCCCTCCAGGAGTCGAGTTAATGGGCCTCATTACGAGGTGGGCGGAATGGGTTTACCGAACCAGTAATGGTGCCGGTAAACCCATTCCGCCCTATTACGAGGTTCCCTTGCGGGACCTGCGCAGAACGTCTGGTCAGACCAGACGTCCTTTGCGGGTCCAGCAAGGGGACCAGGGAGCTAATAACGGGCCTGTTGTTAACAGGCCCGTTATTAGCTCCATCCCCATTCCCATACAGGCCCGTTATTAGCTCCATCCCCATTCCCATTGAGCCCAATAGGGGCTCGAATGGGAATGGGGAAGGGTTTTTTGAATGAGGAATTACCGGGTCCTCCAAGGTTGGAATGACCTGGTAATTCTTCATTCACAGAACCCAGACCCGGACACGATTTTGGAGGCAGACATGGCGCTAATAGCACCATGGCTACCTCCAAACTCGTAATGAGGCCCAATGGTTCGATTAAGCTTTTTTCTGGTACAGTCTCTTCGAGATATCTTCATAAGGCTGACCACATACCACTTCCGAGATTTGAAACCCAGATCTGTGGAAGTTGGTGTCAATGTTATGGAAAATGGCGTGGTACCGGAGAATGTTGATTACCAATCCGTACATTGAGCGGTGCTCGCTCCATCTTGATTTCACAGCTCACTTGGATGGGCCCACGTAATATACCCCTCGGGGACATTTAATAAGATAAACAATACAAAACGTGACACAAGTAGCAAAGCCTTTCAAAAGAATCTTCACTCCACTCTTTGGGTGATAGACAGTGTTCCCCTTAATGACGTTATTACAATTAGAGCCTTGTAGGCATGGGAATGTACCTGCTTTTGTATTGTGTGTGCCTTTGTTGGGAAGACTGCTCTTGGTGTTAACCAGTACATTTCTGAGATTTTGGCTACATTTGTATGTAAAAGTAGGTGGGTCAGGAAACATAGACTCTAACCTGGGGTCAGTGTTGATGATGTTCCAGTGTGTGTTGATCATTTATTTGATGCGGTTGCTATGGACTGAAAAAGTGGAAATATATGTGAGGTTGGGACCTACCTGTCTCTGCTGTTTCACTGAGTCTGTTCTCTTGTAAATGCGCCCACCTTTACCTTGAGCGGGGTAACCTTGGTCTCACTGTAACCGTGTTGTTTGTATTCATTTGTTACAAGTTCCAGTTCAGTCTTGAGTTCATTGTTGTTGCTTACTATTCTGCGTACCCTCAAAAGTTGACTGTATGCAAGATTCTTCATGAGGCTCAGGGGGTGGGAGCTGAGTCTACGGATAAGATTGTTTCTGTATTTGGTTTATCTGTAAAGAGCGGTACAGTGTCCACCTGACTCAGCTGTGACTTTAACATCCATCAAATGGAATTCGTTGACTCACCAGCTGCGCAATTTCTGACTTGCCTGTGGTTTCATATTCCATTGCTTTTTTGGGTAAGTCCTTTTCCAAGACGTATATCAATGAAAATGCCTCACTAAGTGACACAGAGGTGTGGCATGATGTGTGGCTCCACAAAGGCCATATCACACAGAACACATTGCACATGACCTGCCACTGAGCTTTAGTCAGATACAGCTTAGCTTTGCTCACACTGTCATTAGAGGACATGCAAGGTTGAATTTCAGCAGATCAGCACAGATATTTTCAGCTGGTGTTGTGGTAGAATATGTTGCACCTTCAACATTTGCAGTGCTTTTCTGGCACAGTTTTAACAGGTGAAATTAGAACAGATCTTATGTGCCATGGCTATCATTGTACAGAGAGTGGAGCAATTGCTCACAAATCATTTTACCACAAGGTGAGAACATGTGTAAAGCATGGAACATTCATTGTGTCCCCATCCCCGGGGCCACAACCTGCTTCACTTTATCCCAGATATCTGCACCTGTGTGGCTCCTGACATCAAAACTTTGCATGTACAAAGTGGATTGTTGGTGGATGGCATGCTGCTGCTGTGATGATCCCCCCTCGCTCATTACCAAGGTCACCAATAGAGGTCAAAGTGACCCGATGCTTAATTACTGCCATGTACTCAGTAGTTTGGTCACTCATCCACATATCCCAACCAATCCAATGTCTTTCTAACCTATTTCATCATACAACTTGGGTATAGCCTTGTGTGCAAATCAAGACTTCATAAGCACTTGCCCTTAGCTACCTATGACCTTTGCTCTCCACAATCATCGATAAATAAAATACAGATTCATATTTAAACCAAAATGAAGAAAACCACAAAAACGGAGGTAGCTAAAAGTTCAAATTCAGCATGGTCAATTAACTTAGGAACTTGTTTCTTTGAGTCCATGGCCCTCATGACAAGTTTGCCGGTCTGGAAAAAAGTGCTGCTAACAACTGTTACTGGCACCTTTTCCAGACCGGCAAACTACAAGTCTGCGGTAGGGGCAGTGAACTACCGGCAGGCCTGACCTGCCAGTAGTTCTGGCCCCTACTGGCAGAGTTTTCACTGAAACACTGGCACCATGCATCAGGGTTCCCATTCCCTTGGAGTCCTATGGGACTCACAAGGGAATCAGATCTTACAGATCCTCTACCGCCTGTAATATCCTAGAATTCCTGGGATTTCAGGCGGTGGAAACAGTAAGGCGAGTCTGCCGGTAACCCGCTGGTGCTGGCGGACTCGTAATGAGGGCTCATGACTTACTTTAATTTGATGGCACTGAGGAAATACTATATTCACAATCTAATGATTTACATAGGGTAAGGGCTTTATTCACAATATTCACAATATTAATATTACATATTTTAAAAAGAGGAATTGTATGCCTTAAGTTATTGGTTATAGGACCCAAAAAAAGAAGTGAATTTCGTTCTCAATAGGATGGTTATACATTGGGTAGTGTGAGAAACCTGAGGGTATTCTCCCAAGTAGACCTCAGGAATCCCTTATTCAGGTGGCCTGGGGAGGGCTGGCACTCTCAGATCCCAATCCTGGGGGTGGATGAGCAAGAGAGGATCACCTGGGTAGGGGAGCCTGGGGTTGTGCTCAGGAAAAAGCCCCAGGTGAGATGCAGTATTATACCAAGAAGAAGGAGAGGAGAATGAGATCCTTGAAACCTTTGTAGATTGTACTACATTCATCTCCCTTCTTCCCAATGAAACTCTCTTATTAAAATCCCACCACCCATACACCTCTGGTAAACCAATTAAAAAACCCAAACCCTGTTACAGTAGGAAACAACCTCTCTCAGAATCACTGTTTTTATGTGGCCCCCAGAACAACCCCAACCATTCTTCTCCACGGCCCTCTGATAATTCATTTCCAAACACCTAATCTACCCTTACAAAACACTACCATTCCCACAATCCCCTCTGTTCAGTTCACTATCCGGGCTATCCCCATTTGCTTCATAAACCAGGGCATAAATTAGTCTTGGAAAATTGATTAGTCGAGACTGCTAAATAAAAATATTTTGATTAGCAATTCAACGTATATGATTAGCAAATTTGTATATCCTTACTTTCAATCAGGGCCAATACAAGACATATTTCACCTGTATGGCAGCAGAGGGCCCAGAACCTCGCAGGCTTTTTTCACCCCTGGTGCTATAATTAGGATGCCTTTTGTTGGACATGTGACCAGACACCGCTACCCTTGCAAATTCAGCAGGTCTTCCCACTAGTGCCTTGCAAATAATTCAACAATAGTCAACAATTCCCAGAGCTGCCTACACCAACCACATCACTCGGCCTAAATTCAAGAGGACCAAAGCTGGAGGCTCTAGTTTCCCAGCCACATCTGCCAAACAGTGGAACCTCCTCCCTCCCACCCTACATGCTGAACTCTCCTACTGGACTTCCCGAAGAACTCTAAAAACCTGACTGTTTGCCTGAATTCTGGACACAGGCCCTTACCTGGTCTGAACTTCCACACTACAGTAACTTTTACTGAATAACTATTACACTGTGCTTATCGCAATGTCTGTACATTGCTGAGTAACTGGTCATGCAACAGTGCCTTGATGCTCTTTGGCTTAGTGTGCTATACAAATGTAAGAAAATGTCATAATAAATAAAATAAACACACACATACTCCATCGGCAGAGCCTTTAAATGGCAGGCTCCTTATTAGTGGTGGTTCATTGATGAACCATTGTTTCTGACAAGTGTTCACTTTCCCATCACATGATATGCAGTAGCAAGCTTAATTCTGTCAAACAATGGCCCTCATTACGACCCTTGCGGAAATCAACCGACCGGACCGCCATAGCGTAAATAGCGTTTCCGCCATTGCACGATGGAGCAAAGTGCGGCTCATTCCGACCCATCGGGCACGAGCACCACGCCATGGCGGAAGTGCAAAGTCCGCGATGGCGGAAATGACCCCAAAACGGCCAACACCGCCGCCGTACGGCGCCCTAGGTGCAATACCGCCACCCATTTTAGCGGACACCGCAGTGAGCGCCAACCGGAAAGTACGGTGACCGTAAATATACGGAAACGGAAGTAAAAGCATGGTCCCGGAACGGGAAACATCACGCCGTACACCTATAAAACCACAAAATCCACACAACCATAAAAAATACTACCCTGAGACACATCCCAACCCGTCATCCACCCTAGTGAAACCAAGAAAAATGGGAAAAGTAGCGAAGAAAGCGTGCGACCGCAAGCGGCAGGTCCACTTCTCCCGTGAGGAACTCACGGTGCTCACGGAGACCCTCCAGGAGAATGCTGCCGTCGTCTTCTCCACGCAAATGACCAGGACGGCACTTGCGAACAAGAAGGCCATATGGGCCCTGGTGGCACAGCGTGTAAGTGCGGTGGGGACCGCACCCCGCAACCCACAGCAATGCAGAAAGCGATGGGACGACTTGCGGATACGCGTCCGTAGCATACTTTCTGCCAACCGCAACATTGCCACAGCTACCGGGGGAGGATCGGAATCACCCATCAAGTTGACCCCCTGGGAAGAAATCTGTGCCTCCACCATTGGAATGGAGAGCATAGAGGGAGTCGGAGGGATGGAGAAAGGAGTGCAGACATCCGAAGAATCAGGTAGGTGTCCCAAATAAAACAATGCCAAAACCACAATGTCCAATCATGTGAAGTACCACGTGCCCACATAGTGCAACAGGAACACATGTCCAGGAGAACGTCCACATACATAGGCCTGATAGCACACTTTAAAACTCACATCAAATACATAAATAATTAAAAATCCTAAAAACACCCTCTACACGTGCAGCAGGCACACCCTAACTGCAGGCTGCCAAACAACTGCACCCTCACTCCACACACAAATGAAACCACCTCCAAGGCCCTGACCCAAATCACCCTCAGGTACCACCCCAATGCATGTGATACATTGCCATTCCAATTCCCACAGACCCATTAATAACGCTCGCCCTCCTTTACTCCACCACAGGGTCCGATCCAAACGACGAGCTCCAGGAAACCCCTACCAGCACACCTGCAAAGAGGGCCAAGACCAACGGCCAAAGACCCTCCACCTCAGCTGCACGGATCAAGACACGGCAGCAGCACAAATCAAGTGACAGCACACAGGAGGGAACTCCAACAGGCACCCCAGCAGCCAGCATGCCCACAACACCACCACCACAGGTCCCCCCAATGGATGTCACAGTAGGCACTGCTTCTGGTGGCAGCAGCACCATAGGTGATACTGCATTAATGGCAGCATGCTCCGACACAGAAAACGGGGATGTCGAAGTTAGATCCATCCATGACCTCTCTCAATCCCCCTGTCTGTTCCATCCCGTACACCATGAGGATACCACGCAGGGGCACCCACAAGACGACGACTGGCCATCCCCCACAAGCCCTGTGGCAAGGCAACATGAGGTGATCAGCCCCTCTGTGACACCACCGCAAATGTCCATGGCCCAGCAGAGGCAACAGTCCCTCGAACAGTTAATCGTGCAACAGCAGCAACTGGCCACGCTCCTCAAGGACCATGCCGATGAATGTGGGGGCACTAAGGCAGACATAGAAACATCAACTGAGACACTGAGGGCAGAAATGGAGAGAAGTACAGAGACACTAAGGGCACAAATGGAGAGTAGCACCGAGAGCCTGAGAGTACAAATGGAGAGTAGCACCGAGAGCCTGAGAGTACAAATGGAGAGAAGCACCGAGAGCCTGAGGGGGGAACTGCATGCGACGTCCAAAGACGTATGTGCCGAACTTGCCGCAGTGCGCCGTGTGCTCACTGAGCTCTCACAAACCCTTAGGGACATGCATGGACGTGAGCAGGCAGAGACATCATCCGTTGCAAGTTCCGTCCAGGGCAGCCCCCAACGTAGATCTGGGAGGAACCTGCGCTCCACAGGCAGGGGTGCCCCTGATACCCGCAGAGGGGGCTTGCAATAGCGACAGCCCACTGACAATGAGCATCTTTGGACACTGGTGTTCGGGGGGGAGGTAGGAGGGTGGAGGGGGTGTGTTGGGGTCACTTGGGTGGCGGGTCGATAGGGTGTTTAACATGATATCACATATGCCATAAACAATGCACGATCATGCAATGAGATGTGTGGACATTGATCTTTGTGTACGAGGCCATTATAGGCGTACAGTCCATATTGTGCATGTCCCAGACACACACAGTGCCACGAGTCCCGTGTCCATGTATCAGCCACCAGGCGTGAGTGCTAGAAGCATGCATCTATGAGATGCTGACGAATGTCACGGCCCTCCTGTGCCTCGCAGACTCCTTGAGGTGCTGCCACATCCCCACCCTCATCATGACCATCATCAGGTGCTTGCAGTTCTGCGTCAGGGGGCATGGGCACATTTCTACGTACGCACATGTTGTGGAGCATGACACATGCCATGACCATCTTTGCAACCTTCACATGGCGGTACAGGAGTGCCCCGCCAGACCTGCTGAAGCAGCGGAAACGAGTCTTCAGTAGGCCGAATGCCTGTTCTATGACTACACGGGTACGTGAGTGGGCATGGTTGTAGTCCTCCTCATGCTGGTCCCGTGGGTTCCGGACTGGTGTGAGGAGCCATCTCTTCAGTGGATACCCGGCATCACCTGTATGTGGACAGGAAAGGAATATTGAGGAATGCCATTGCTACGTACGCACCTCCCCCCCCCTTCCTGCCAGGTCATTGCCGCATCACATACCCCACATCATCATGCATGAAATGAGACTCACCGAGTAGCCAGGATCTGTTCCCTGCGTGTCGCTCCATGTAGCGTGGTATAGTAGAGTTCCTCAAGACCATAGAATCATGGGTTGATCCAGGGAATCTGGCACAACAATGTGTAATGATCCTGTTGGAGTCATACACCATTTGTACATTCAGGGAATGAAATTGTTTTCGGTTGCGGTACTGGGCCTCCATGGCATGTGGGACGACCAATTCCACATGGGTGCAGTCGATGGCACCAATGCAACCCGGTATGCCGGCAAGTGCATGGAATCCCACTTTTGTGTTCGTAATTTCCTGCTCCGAGCGTGGTAGAGAGATGTAGTCGTCTGCGTGCTTCAGGAGGGCATCGAGCACTTGCAATAGTGTCCGTGAGAACAGTGGCTGTGATATGCCATGCAACTGTCCGACTGTGTGCTGGTAGGTGCCTGTGGCCAGGAAGTGTAGTACAGACACCACCTTCAGTAGGGGTGGGATGGCGGTTGGGCTATCTATCATGCTGACAAGGTCAGCCTGTGTCATGTCCACAATGGCGGTTATGGTGTCCCGGTCCAAACGGTAGAGGGTGTGGATCTGCTCATCAGTGAGGTTGACCGGATGTGCTCGGAGGCGTGGGATTGCGGGCTGCCTGCGTGGTGGTAGTGGCTGTGCTGGCGGCCCTTGCTGGCCCTGCCTTGCCCTCCTCCTCCTCCTGCGTCTCCGCCGTGCGGCCAGTAGTAGTTGGTGTTCGTCTTCTTCTTGAAGTTGGAGTACTTGCAGTGCTATCAGGTCCCCCAGGGCCAACATGGCTAGTCCTGCCGGTAGCATTTCGGAGTGGGTGTGGTTGTGGGAGGAGACTGGGTGTGCAATTTATGTGTTTTCAGGCTGTATGGCCTCCACCTGTGGTGATTCATTCCACCTGTGCAAGCTGCACTCCCCTTTGGGCGAGCACGTCCCGCACACAACGCTGCAATTCGACGAATGGCATCTTGCTATTGCAATCATGTATTTGTACCCGATGGCAGTGTAACATTGGTAGATATGTTCATTCGGCTATGGTCCCATTGTTTCACATACTATCTTTGCAGTCGCGAACAGACTTGTGAAGGGTCAGTGGAACGTAGTACTCGAGTAACGGTGGACCCTCATGCAACACTGTACCGAGCTTCACCGACGGGCGGGGCGTTCCATTTGTGAGTGAAGGCAGTTGCCATTTTCACACACAGCCGCACTAGATGGATTAATTTGTGGTTTCAAGCGGCCACAGATGCCTTTTCGACGTGATGTTGCAAATGAGGAATTCGAAGGGCGGCGCTTTCGGTTTTCAGCTAGCGGCGAGGAGATGCCCACAGGTCTGACTGCAAATATAACGTTCTATTGTTCGATGTCCTTGGGACAGGGGCCATGGCGAGGATGCAATGATTGATATGAATAGTATGGGATGCGCAATAGCGACGTGGGCGATGAGGCCGGACGTTCCCAAATACATGTTACTTCACAACACTGGAATAACGGGCTGGGGCACGGTGGATTTTGCAGGCTGCATAACGCACAGACTCAATGGAAATTTCACATGTTATGTGAGTATGGAAACAGGCGTTTTCATTACGGGATGAGGGTATGATGTATGGATGCATGGACAGATGATTTGATACAGAGTTTGCCATGTACAGGGCTTCTTGGAATCTATCCGCCTCCCCTGCGCTATGTGATGCAGGGCTGCCATAGTGGGGCCATCGTCTATCTGGCCTTGTTGAGCCCTCCCTGTCTCGACGCGCCTTCAGACACTTGTGTCTATGCACGTTACCAATCCCATCTGATGGATTCTGTTTTAACAGACGCATGCACAGGTACACTCGTTTGTGATAGTGTTTTCACCTCGATATAGATAGTTATGATTCGCAAGTGGTTTTTGGGTGGTGATGATCCTTTGGAGTGGGCTAGCATGCATATGGCTGTGGATTTGGTGTGATCATTGAAGTGAGTAATTCAAATGTAGTTCTGATGGCCATACTATTCTTTTTCATTTCATTTGGTTGACAGGTATCTCCTCCCCTTTTGCCACTGCCATCTGTATGCCACTCCTGCAGATGGATTTTACTCCCGACACCTGCTGCTTCGTGTTAATCAGTGGAGCAGCATTACGATCTTATGGGACGATCGCCAATGGGCCACATGCCCTTACGCAGTACTAGTGGCTAGGAGCAACATTTCGGCCTTTCAGCTGGACTAGTGCCTCCCTATTGGGACGGCCCTGCGGTTCTAGGCGCTTCCATGTTGCCTTTTCGTACGGGAATGTAGCCCCTGTGTACCATGAAGGAACAGGGCGTCACACAAGAAGTAGCTGGTCATTTATTGCGGATGCAGCCCACGATAATGAAATATATTTTGGAGTTCATGGCCTAATGGCTGTATGGGCTTGGTGAATTTGTTGTGCATTAAATTTCTATTCTGATATGAACCGTGTAGCGTTCTTCTTTGCGAGTGATGTGGCATATTCCTATTTGGGGAGCGATGTATTGTGAGGAGATCTGCATTGGGTTCCAGCTTCGGAGTATAGTTGCGTGGTACTGTGCTGGGCGCGTTTGCCTACGGAGCCCAGTGAGGTCAGGGATAAGGGCTGCCATTATGACTGTTTTGATGATGTCATGCTCAGGGGCGGGGGATTAGCTTTTGTGTAACAGATGCCGGTCAGCCAGTTGGATTGGTGGAATGATGTGATTATCGGAATATTGCTGGTCACAGGTGCCTGTGTTTGCGTGCGTTTCTTGGTGGGAGACTGAGGTCATGTCCATTTGTATAGCTTCTGTATTCGTGCCATCTGTGCCCTGCAGCTCCCATTGGGCACTCTTGAGATTCATTTGTTCGTTGGCAGGCATGGATGACTTGTACATTTCACTGGTTGCATTGTGTGACTTCATTGCACCTACGGGGGGTTGTACAATGTGGCCAGGGAGCGGTGTACGAGCACTCAGTAGGGCCGTTTACGGTTGATTCGCGATGCCGTACTTCTCACCATGGCGGAATGGTACTTTCCGCCGTGCTTGATGGCGTTAGGTGCATGTCCGCTAGGGTCGGAATTCGCGTACCGTTGCGCCATGGTGGTAATTACGGTTTGGCATGGCGCGCGCGCGCGTGCTTGGTGCAGTTAGCGTTGGCGTTCACTACGGTGTCGCTAATGGCATCGTACTTTGCGGTGACGGGTCATGATCGCACCGAGCGCTATTCGATGGCGGTATTGCATTTCCGCCATCGTTTTTCGATTTCCGCCAGGGTCGTAATGAGGCCCAATGACTTCAAGAAGGTGACCTTATCATACAATACCTTTTATTTGTGTCTAAGCCTTAAATGTGCATTTACCAAACTCATAGGATGTTTTTTAGCTTAAAGGTACTTTGCGTTCTTTTAATTTTCCATTCAAAAATTAGTAACTAAAGCTACGACCATAGTGTTTGTTCTCAACATGGATTTATATATTTTTCAGCTTAGATGATGAGTTATTTGTAAGTTTCAAAGCATCTCTACGAAACAGAGTGTTATTTAAAACCAAAGTACTATTTCTACCAACTAATGCTGGGAAGATATTTGGTTAAGGGCCTTATGTTGCAGACAGGTCTCAAATCCCGGCTTCACAATTAACTAACGTGTGTGATCCTTGGCAAATCATTTGATATCACAGAAGTGCCCACAAGCCATTCAGTTGACATGTGTACGCTACACAAAAAAGCTCACGCAAGGTACTGCTTCATATATAATAATGATAATGCCACTTAATCTGCACAGTTATTTGTCTCTTGGCTTACTTATAAAAACGTTTTGTAATGTAATTTACAATCATCACATTTAGTATCCCAGGCTACATATGCACTCATTTTCTGTGGTATCGCTTCCAGCTATGTCAATATATATGCAAATTCGAGGAGGCTTCATGTATTGCACAGCCATTTAAATTATAGACCTGGCAACTTTTGATGGAAAGCAAAGTTCATGTTTGTCATGAGTTTAATGCCAGCATGCATCTCAAGTTCTCATCGCATGGCATGTGCATTCATTAAAAAGACTATTGTATACTTTGCATGCTTGGTTTGAACTATAGAACCTGGTAATAGATGGGTTAGCCGTAATCTTAGCTTTTGGGGCGGTCTTTGAATTAAGATGGTGTCCAAATGATAACATGTACAATACACACAGCAACACATACCATGGAACTGCAGCTTCGCATGAGCAATGCAGACTTCACATGCACACAGACCTCAGCCTTACATGTGCACACCTAGCCTTTCATATGCAGCATAGCTTTTCAGGCACAAACAACTGTGGCCTTTCACATGCATGCACACGAAAAATGCCACTCAGCCATTCACATCCTTTCAGATGCATGACAAAATAGCCTTTTGCATGCGCCCATGAAGGCCCATCATGTTTAAGGCCATTGCAGTCTGAGTGGAACATAGAGCTCAGCAAAGGCGGACAGGGAAGAGAGGGGAATTAGACAAGTGATTTGGGAAGCAAGATGTGTGAGAAAGAAATAGATGCAAGAAGAGCCTCTCAGAAGTGATGAGGGTAGATGGGCAAGAGAGAAAGTTATAGGGTCGGTGGATACATGAGGGCAAAGTGAACATAAAAAAAGGGGTAGACCTTTTAAGGGTGCGAAAGTGAGCAAACAAATTATAAAATAGAAAAAATGCTGGGGTACAGAGGTGGAAGCAATGACAGATCAGAGAGAAAGAGCTAACTTGTTTAGTGACATCCTGCTTCCCTCCCAATATTTACAGTGGAAGACAGACAAGCTCCCACACAATCACCCTTATCTGCAGTTTCAATCAGCCAAAGTGCTAATTAAAAGTGAACTTTGGGGTCCGCCTGCAGCCTGGATTTGCTTCCTCTGTATAGGCCTTCTACTGTCCTGGAGCTTGGTAGAAAGAATAATAAACATGCTCACCTTCTCTCAAATTACATCGCACTAACTGCGACATGATTTATAAAATGAAAAGCAATTCATCATTCTTGTCTAGTGAAATGCGATGCGATATCGGTTATTTTATGCCTTGTAAACCCTACCAATCCTGTCCCTCTGATTGTCATTTTCTGACTTTCCAGTCGAATGTGACTGGCAACTACAGTTCCCACAAACCCTCTTACTCATTCCACAAACCCTACCAGTCTCACTATTCCGAATTTACTCAAACCCCTTGGACAAGAACTATAATCCCATATAACACCCTTTCCTCTCTATATCCCGTAGGATACTCCAACACTCTAACTCCCCCTTACGACACAAACACGTTTCTGCACCAAGGAAAACAACAGACTAATTCCAGAGCCGTTTACCTGACATGTCCCATTACAAGGGTCAGGCAAAGTCAGGCAATTGACCAGAATCACTCTCATCTGATGGCCCTTTCCCTACCCCACAGGGATAAAAGCTGGAGCACGAGAGCACAGGATGAGCAAGGCAGACTGCACAACGTGAGAGCTAACTCAGCACGGCAGTTCAAGAGGAGGCGAAAGACAGCGAATACCGAGAGGGTGACGAGGAGAAAAGTGACCTTACCCTTTCCTATAAAGGCCAGTGAAACCTCTGCAGATGGAAACATTAGACTGCGAACAAAGGCCAGCGTGTGTTGCAGCAAATGTCAATGGTACACGAGACCCTCCTCCACTGAAGCAAGCCGGGGGGGAGACATTTGTCTCAGTGGTACCAACCTTGACTCGAAGGAGAAGAAAACCAAGCGGTTCATCACAGCCGGTGAGTTGAGGGGGAGATGATAAGAAACACAGCTGTGTTGAACGAAAAGTAGCAAATAGATTATTTGAACTTTGGAAAGCTTAACGGAACTATTGAGAAAGTGGGGGGAAAGCTTGCAACAGAGGTGTCCGGCACCACCTGGGTGCTCATGCAGAAAACTCTGGGCGATTACCCGAAGGTAGTGACCGCCATAACCAGAAGAACTTGGGAAGAGGCGAAAAGAGGTCAAAGTGGTCATACAGGGGTTTTGTAAAATCCTCTGTACTGTACAGACAATGACAGCCCTGAATATATTTTCAAACCATGGAAGAACTGTGCTGTGTAATCTTGCACCTAGACTCAACTGCATGACCCTGCAAGCAATGTCCTCCCAGCAATGCTTTCCTTTCCCTCAGTGAGCTAATATATTCAACAAGAAATGTAAATCCTTGTGTCAACTACTGCACTCAAACCAAGTTATGTATTAGTGCAAATAACCACCATGCCCTAAAAACCTTTGCCATACCCACAAAGCGTGCTGATGAATTTGACAAGAAATTCACATGCTCTAATACACTTAAGCAAGTCATGCATGAGTGTGTCTTCCCCAAAGATGTTTGGTCTTTCCTCAAAGTGTGTTAATGTTGATACACTTGAAAATAAATTGGAGTGCTCTTCTTTGTTGGTTACTGTGCTCAACCAAGTTGTGCATGAACATGCATTTAATCAACCAATACTCCCAAAAGATGTATGCTCTTCCCTCAAAGTGTGCTAATGAATTTGACAAGAAATTCAAATGCACTACTGCGACATACTAAGTTATGCGTTACTGCACTTTTAATCAAGCAGCTTTCCTCGAAGAAATTGGCCCTTCACTAACAAATGTAACTAGAAATTCAGCTACCGGGTTCAACCACGTCATATGTGATCATGTATGCATTCACCCAGCAATTCCCAAAGACATTTGTGGTTCCTTCAAAGTGTGATGATAAATCTGGCAAGAAACTAAAGTGCTCATGTCACACTAAATTTTGTGTGAGTGCACGTTTATTCTAACTTTGCTCTCTAGAAGCATTTGCCTTTCCTTCAAATGCTCTACTGTAATCATCCAAGTCTTGAATGTTTTTACTTTCAATCAACCACCTTTCCCCCAATACTTCTGGCCTCCCTCAAAGTGTGCTAATAAATTTGCCAAGAGATTAAAATGCGTGTGTCAGATTCTGCACTAAACCAAGTCAAGTGTGAGCACACAGTCAATCAATCAGCCCCCCAAAGATGAAGCCCTTCCCTCAAAGGGCCTGATCACGAGTTGGGTGGTAGCCCTTAAATGCGGCAGTAACGCAAATAAAAGTTGGGCGGCATCACATTTGGTATACCGCCCAACTTATGATGAGGCCCAAAGTGGGCTAATATGTTTGACAAGAAATTCAATTCGTAGTGTGCATCACCTACTGTTCTTAACTAAGTCATGTTTGAGCATGCAGTAAATCAACTAGCATTCCCCAACGCCTATTACTCGAACTCTGATAATACATTTGAGAAGAAATTCAAGTTCTCCAGCATGGGGTCTGGCATGGATTCACATGCACATGAATATTCCCTGTCGTCAGGCTGGGAATCCTCTGTAAAAGAAAAAACTGTTTCACTTTCACTTTAAAACTGTATTTCTCCTCTAAACCAATCACTGTCCTGTAGGTCATACTGCCCCCATCCAATGAAGTTCTCTCGCTAAGCTCCACCCCTCGTGGCCATCGTCAGATTTGGTAAGCACGTAAAGTGGCAATATGAACCAAGAAGAGCCACAGAGGGGAAGGCGGGAGGTTTCGCATGTGAATCCATGCCAGACATATGCTAGAGAACAATAGTTACAGGTAAGTAACTTAAACCTTCTGCAGAATGGGTTTTGGCATGGATTCACATGCTCATGAATAACAATTACACAGCAGTACATATGCACAACCAAGTGAGGTGGCAAGGCTCAACAGAAGCAATACACACTCACCTCTGGAACAGACTCACCTCAAACAAATAGGTTGCGTAGCACCACTTGGCCGACTCAGGACTCCTCCCTGGAATCCCTGATGATGCAGTAGAACCTTGTGAAGGTATGCGTGGACCTCCTGTAGATGTTGAGCAGGGGCACACCAGAGAAAAGCACTGCTGTAGCTGTGTTGGCTCTGGTGGAGTGGGCTCTCAAATGGCCTGGCGGCAGTATGCTGGCCAATTGATGACAGTGCATGATGCAGCCACAGAGCCACCTGGAGATGGAAGCTTTCGACAAGGCCTTTCCCTGATTTACAAGTCCAAAGTTGACAAACCACTGAAGTTTTCCGAAAATCCTTCGTACTTGCCACTTAGAATTTCAAGGCATGAGCAACGTCCAGTAAATGCAAGGTTCTCTCCACCGGCGATGATGGATTCGGAAAGAAGACAGGCAACATCAAAGGTTTGTTGTGGTGGAATTCCAATGATACCTTTGGCATAAAGGTGGGGTGTGTATGCAGTACCACCCTTCAAGCATAGAAATACAAGTAAGGCTGCTTGCAGGACAGGGCCTGAATTTCTCTGCCTGGCCGAGGTGATAGCCACGAGGAAAGTCGTCTTCCACAAGAGAAACTTGAGCAGAGTCTGATGTATAGGTTCGAAGGGTGCTCCTATGAGCTTAGTTAGTACAACTTTGAGCTTCCACGCTGGGGCAGGAGCCTTCACTGGCAGGAAAGTCTGGAAGAACCCCTTTAAGAACTCCTTGACAAGCCTGTGAGACCACAGTGAAGGTCTGCCTGGAGACCTGGTATACCTGGATTTGGCAGCAAGATGCACCTTGATAGAGGCGTGAGCCAGTCCTGCTTTGGCCAAGGAAAGCTAGTATGGCAGAAGTTGCGGAGCCATTCAGCTCGCTTGAGGTTGAATCTGGGTGTATGCATCTGGAGGAGGAGCGGAGGGAGCGTGTGACTGGTTTTGCTGAAATACTTGGGATGCGATAGGCAGGGGCATGAGGTGGGAGAATCCAGTGAGCCTCACTTATTGTTGCTGAAATGTGAGCTGAAGGTTTTAGGCCCAGGGCGATCATAAGGCCTTATTTTGCAGTTTTGGAAGGTTTTTGGCAGAGATTCCTAAAAACAAAACATTACAATAGTCGAGCTGGCTACGAATAATGGATCGAGCAAGAGTTAGGCAGTTTTGTGGGGAAATTAATTTCCTGCTCAAGGAGATGAGTTTGGCAGTATAGGCAGTAGTAGAGGCTAGCGCACTGATGTGGCGGGCCATGTTGAGGTCCACAACAAGATAGACCCCCCAATGTCTTCACATGCTTGGAAACCTGAATGGTGATTCCGTGGATGGAGAAGGAAGAGTAAGAAGGGTCTTGGGTGCTTAGGAGACAAGCCAAGCCCACAATGAGAAGCTCGGTTTTCTCGTTGTTTAGATAGATTGTGGGCGGCCATCAAGTTCTGGATCACACAGTAGCTCTGGTTGATTGTAGCAACGTTGTGGGCATAGTTCCCTGATATTGGCAGTAGGACTTGCGTGCCATCAGCGAAGTTGGTATATGGAATGCCCAGGGCGTCAAGGTGATTGAATAGCGTCTTGCTGTAGGTGTTGTAAAGAGCAGGGGAGATGCAGGAGCCCTGGGAGACACCACAAGGAACCAGAACGAGGTCACAGTGAAGTTGCCTATGAAGACCCTGGATGTACGTTCACTCAGGGATGACGTAATCCATTGGGAGGCATCGTGGGAGAACTGGAAGTTTGTGAGGAGGTATTGGCACATGATGTCATGATCAATGAGGTCAAACAATGCTGATAGGTCAAGGAGGAGTAGGATGGCTGTGTCTCCCGAGTCGTGCATGCTGTCGAGTTGGAGTTTAAGATCCAAGAGTGCTGTTTCGGTGCTGTATTTCGGTCTGAAACACAATTGTTCGAACCAAGAAGCTGGTGTTCTAGATAGATTTGGATTCAGGAGTAGGCAATGCAGTCTACAATTTTGAGGATGAAGGGGATTGTAGTAACGGGCCAGTAGTTAGTGGGGAGCGTGGGGTCAAGGGAGGGTTTCTTAATGAGGATTGAGACCCAGGCCATTTTGAGGCAGGATGGTATGTTGTTGGAGGCGAAGGAGGCATTAACAAAATTGGCTATCAGAGGTGCTAGGGTAGCTGCACAGAGTTTAACAATGTGGGCAGGACAAGCATCACCTCTTCAGTTAGATGGTTTGAGGTGAAGGATAGTGGTAATAATAACCTCTGGAGTAACCAGGAAGAAATGGAAGGGGGCAGTGGCGAGCAGGCAGGGTGAGGTGCTATAGCTAATCGTTTAGCTTGGAGCTGATGTTTTTCTTGACATTGATTTTGCGTTTTAGTGAATCCATTTTGTTAGAGAGGGCTGCTTGAATTGTTGAGCACCAGGCTTTGCCAGTGTGGACTGGTGAGGATGTGGGAGAGGGGTTTTCCAAATCCTTGAGGATAGTTAAAAGTTATTTTATGCTGTAGATGGTGTCTGTGATCATTGTGTTGAAAGAATTGGCTTTAGTCATAATGAGGGAGTTTTAATTTAGTGGTGCCACAATGGCATGTGTAAGGACCGTGAGAATCAGGGAGACATGAGCTTGGGAGTCACCGGGGGATGGAGAATGTTTGGAGAGGTGATTGCTGAGGGTGGGTGACAGGCTGGCTTTGGTGAGCTTGCAGGTGTTGAGGTGGAAGTTCGGAAGTTGAGTGATAGCTCTGTTAGGGGGATGATGTGCATGAGACAGCTGGAACTCAATTAGAGATTGGTCAGACCAGGGCACAGGCATAATGACTGTGATAGGGACTGATGTGTTGAGTGTGAGAATCCATTTTCAATGTTGTTATTTATTTCTCTTTTTTTCATTTTTCCTTTCTCTCTGATTTTGAGCAGATTTGGCCCAGATGACAGACCTATGTATTGTATTGTATTGTATTTGGTTATTTATATAGCGCTCTTTTCCCATTTGTATGGCCTCAATGTGCTTTGTGAATGGAATGCCTTCGGTGACCGCAGTCAATATGGTGGAGGGTTCGAAGAGTTTAGAATGAGAGATGCTTGTGTGCATTTTTGCCAGTTTAGGACTTAGGTGGCTGGCTAGACTTTCAAGTCTGAAATGCATTGGCATCCATTTTGTTATCTGTGTTTTCCTCGCTTGTGACTGTTTTGTTTTAAATTACTTTTCATCCCCCATAGCGGCATGACTAGTCTTTGTGCTCTTTATATGCTGAATTTAAATGCTATGTAAGAATTCAGTATAAACATATATTGAACAGTCATTTTTGATGTGTTAGTAGAATATGCAGTACTGAGGAAGAACTCCCCAGTTGTTTTTGTCATTGATT
Source organism: Ambystoma mexicanum (assembly GCF_040938575.1). Classification (NCBI taxonomy): domain Eukaryota; kingdom Metazoa; phylum Chordata; class Amphibia; order Caudata; family Ambystomatidae; genus Ambystoma; species Ambystoma mexicanum. Next base: position 1,100,286,915 of record NC_090930.1, on the reverse strand, counting down.
TTGGAAGTGTTCTCAGACCAGGGGCACAACTCTGCAGTACTCCACACTTTTCTGTACCCTTTTGATTTATCTATTTTGCACTAAGGTTTTGTTTAAGTGGTGCTGTTGTTATGCATGGTAGACATATTACCTCTGGACCTGGAACACCGTCTTCACGCAGAACGGGTTATGCTCATAGAACTGCTAAGCCTTTCTATTCTAAATGGAGGTTGTTGGATATCTTGCCTGGAAAACGACGTTTGCATTATAAACGTTGTTGAATTCATGTGATTCAGAATCACGTGTATTACTGCATTACTTTCATAAGCAGCGTGGAGACGTCGCTCACTGCTTCTGATTGAACCAACATGGCGTTTTGGTAGCTGAAACCGTGATCTGCACCCTCGCATCTCTTCAGTTACATCTTTGACTTTCTCCTGCGTGTTTCTTTCACACGCGAACTCCTGGAGCTGCATTCAAGAAGTTACGGCAGCTTTCCCTGTTCACGTGTATTTTTCTACACGCTACCTTCGGCAGTCGTCCATTAGAAGACCAGAGGACGGCTTTTCTTCACACGCGAGTTCTGGCAGTCTTGTCTGCGTGTACTTCAGTCGCATGCATAAACACACGCGGGTTCCTGATATCTGCACGTGCTGCTTTCCTGGCTGTGTGTAAGTTTGGCACGTGTACATCCACACGCGGTTTCCTGAACTCTTCAAGCGCGGCTGTCCTGGCTGCATGGACTTTTGTCGCGTGTAAAACCACACGCGGTTTCTGAATTCTTCAAGTGCGGCTGTCCTGGCTGTGCGTACTTTGGTCTCGTGTAAAAACACACACGGATGTCTGAAATCATCACGTGCTGCAATCCTGGATGTGTGTACATTTCTCACGCGGTTTCCTGAACTCTCTAAGTGCGGCTGTTCTGGCTGCATGTACTTTGGTGCGTGTAAAGACACACGCTGGTTCTTGAACTCTTTAAACGTACAATTCCACACGCATGTTGTGTTTCGCTTTGGATTATCCCTGTCACCTGTGATGAGATAACAGGTGGACTTCAGTTCATCATTTCTGTTCTACGTGGGAAAGTAAGTATTGCCGACAACTGTTTATTTGAAGGTGAATGTGCACAGTCTTTGCACGCTATCCTGTGCTGCATCAACCCGATATCTAGCGTGAGCCTCGTGCCGTTTGGGATAAGTTTCCCTTACTAACCTTCCCTCCTTTTGTCGTTGTTTCAATTCCTGGATTTCTTCAGAGACTTGTTGGCGGAGCCTCCAGTTCTAAGTCTACAGGTTAGTGTTGTACTAGGTGCTATTGCTGTGCTATTAGTGAGAGTTTTAGTTGAGACATTTTCACATTATACCTTATTGTAGCCTAGGCTGACTTCCAATGATATTCCCACACCCTTTCCAGTGATCTCTCTCTCACTGCCTGTTTTACAAGTCAGAGAGTTGTATCATTTGGAAGGTCTATTTTTGACTTCAGTACTATCAAGCCGTATCATTCAAGGATCCGGAAGAGCCCTACAACTGTATCCTTTATCGTTACCTGTATCCTTTTTCATAAGATACTTGGGTGATTTATGACAGGTGTCCACCTCTATATACAGTTTGGTGCATGTGTTCAAACAGGCCACAGCCCCAAAGACGTTTCCCCTTTGGTCAAAGTGTGCTAATTAATTTGACCAGAAATTCAAGAGGATGTGTCAGCTGATGCCTTCAACAAAGATGTTTGTGAGCATGTGTTCAATCAGAAAGCACTCCCCAAATATTCTTGCAATGTGTGCAATATATTCAACAAGAAATTCAAGTGCTTCTGCCAGGTATGGTACTCAACCAAGTTGTGTGTGAGCGTGGATTCAATTAACCAGCTCTATGAAAACACATTTGGCCTTCCCTCAAAGTGAGTTAATAAAGCTGACAAGAAATTAATTTGCTTATGAGTGACTGCTCCTGTGCTCAAACAAGTCGCTCATGAGCACACGTTCAATAAATCAGCGCTCCACAAAGACGTTTGCCGTTCTCTTAAATTGTTCTAATTTATTTTCCAAGAAATGTAAATGCTCAACTGCACTTGGCCTCAACATAGTTGTGCTTGGGCACATGTTCAATTAATCAGCATTCTCCAAAGACATTTGCTGTACACTCAGTGTTCTAATACATTTTTCAAGAAATTCAAATGTTTGTGTCAGATACTGCACTGAACAAAGTCGCGAGTGACCATGCACTCATTTAAGAAGACATTTCCTAAGATATTTGTTCTTCCCTCAAAGAGTACTAATACTTTTTTTTTAAAGAAATGTATGTGCTTATGTGTATTGGCTACTGCACTCAACTAAGTCGTGTGTGAGTGTTAAATAAACTAGCACTCCTGAAAAACTCTTGTTAGCTACTGTGCTCAACCAAGTAGTGTGTAAGCACATGTGTGGTCAAACAGCACTTTGCAAAGACATTTACTCTTCCCCCAAAGTGTGCTAATACATTTGACAAGAAATTTAAATGTTTGTGTCAGATACTGCACTGAACCAAGTCGTGCGTCCACATGCACTCATTTAACTAGCCCTTTCCTAAGATATTTGTTCTTTTCTCAAAGAGTGCTTGTACTGTTTTTAAAGAAATGTATGTGCTTATGTGTATTGGCTACTGTGGCTACTGCACTCATCTAAGTCGCGTGTGAGTGTTAAATCAACTAGCACTCCCGAAAAACATTTGATCTTCCCTCAAAGTATACTTATAACTTATCAATATATTAAGGGGCACCTGGCATATCTATCCAGGTGAAGTGTGTGTGTGTGTGTGTGTGTGTGTGTCCCAGTCCCACTCTTTTATTCAATTTCTCATAAAGTAGACGGTAAGTGTGCCAATACAAAAACCATTACATCCAAAATGTGGCAGAGGAAAATATAAAACATACTTTACATGCATATATACACTAAACAGTATCAAAGGAAATGACACAAAATAACTCATATAAATGTAGAATGACCCCTTTGCATTATCTTGGCCTTATATCTAAATGCAAATGCTGCATCAATCAGCTGTTTACGCAATGGCCCTCATTACAAGTGTGGCAGTCCGGAAATAACAGTGCCGGTAGCACCGTACCGGCACCCTTTGTGGATCGCCACACTACAACTCTGCCACCCTGGGCCGTTGCGCCCGGCAGGTCTGACCTTCAGGGCGCAATGGCCCCGGCATCAGAGTTGTCATGGAAGCACCAGCACCGTTAGCAACAGTGCTTCTGTGTCCCCATTTCCATGGATTGGACTCCATGGGAATGGAGACTTACACGTTCCGTCGCCTGATATCCTGGGCCACCGGGACTTGTAATGTCCCGGTGGCACTGGCATCTCAGATCTCAGGTGGTGGAAACAGTGTTACGAGTCCGGCGGCAACCCGCCGGTAGCACCGGCGGCTGACCACCAGACTCATAATGAGGCCCAGTGTCTTGGTTAAGCACTGTGGTGTTATGAGGTTAACAACACAAATGTGTTTTGACCTGCATAGCAGATGGAGGGTGCTCCGGGTACAGCGGCCTTCTTCAGGACGTGTGATTCTATAGGAGCCTCAGTCAATGGGATATCCTGTGATCAGAATCTAAAATAAAGAACAGATGTGGATCTGTAAGTAGATGGGGTCTATATCCGGGTTACATATTTTTTTTAAAAAGGGGCGTAAATGTTAGTAAATTTCTTCAAGGACCCAACCAATGGAACCTACTGTGCAATGTAGATTCGTGCACGTGACAAAAATATTTTTCATACGACCTGTGTGTGGTATCTGCAACACACATTGGACAGTTTTAGTAGTCATAAGGTCTTATGGGCATATAAATGCATAAAGAGGTAGAAAATTACCTGAGGTGGGTGACTATTGCTGATCGAGTCACAGCGAAAGCTTGCCGTTAGCAAGAAGATCAGGCTCCTAAGAGGTGATAATAAATGTGTATCTCAAAAAACCATCCTGTGTAACCTGTCTCTGAAAGGTAAGGAAAGGAGTAAAGACCAATGACTGGCCATTCATATCCAGGTGCCAGCTCCCTGTAATCAAAGAGGGTGAGGACATCAGACGGTTGTTATCATAATCAAAAAGTGATCAGTGCCCCACAGTACGAACTAGGGTACATTGAGTGTTCGGCAGCCCAGTGGAGGGGAAGTCAGATGATTAAGCATGCAGATATGAACACCGAGTATTGGTGAAGAATAAATGAAAAATTGAAAAAGTGCATTCAGACACAAGTGAAATTCACACTGCAGGCGGAGCGCGCTGTGGGAGCATGCTAGACTACGAGAGGCACAAAGTGACCCGATGTCCCTGACAACCGTGTGTGATGCTGGAAATGCATTGGAGGGACAGGGTCTCTGTATCCTTGTCCTTTACTACTTTTTATCATGTGTTCTGTTGTGTTTTCCATGCAGAAGTTCATGTGGGACTACTGGCGGTGCAGCTGTCTCTTTTGGTTTATTGTACAGACCCATGGGATACCCTTATGGCACCCATGGGTGGGGGTACAACCCTGTGCCCCTAGTGTGTGTTTTTGGGCACCTGTGTGTGACCCACAGAGCAGGGTATGGGTTGGTGGCAGCTCCGTGCTGAACTGACAGGTGCCCTGAGTGTCCTCCATTTTGGGATACCCAGACCCTGTCATTGAAATCAGTTGATTCCTGATGGAAACAAGATGGCCCCCGTAGCCTCTTGCCCTCCATCACCTGTTACCTTGGTTTTACCAAAGTCCCAGGAAGCCCTGACTCTGTCCCTTCCCCCTGACTGGCTGTTGAGTGGAAGTTCCATACATGGTAGTGTGGGGAAATGCTGACCAGACTGGCTGGAGCCTTCCCAATGACTGTATGTTGTGGGTACGCCTGTGGGTGGGACCTGGGTGAATGGAGTATCTGGTGTTTGACACAATGACTGAGACAGCCCTGCCCGAAACTGGTATGAATGCAGTGTATAGTGTTGAATAGCGTGGTACTTGTCTGAATCCATATTCTGTGTTGTGAGTATCTGGATGGAGAAGAATGGCCTGAATGCACCGTGCGCCTGATTGGCTGACTGACTGCTTGAATGCCCTTCTGAGTGATTGGTTGCCTTAGTGTGACCCAGCAGAATGAATGGGAGATCAACAGTATATCTGGGTGCCTCTCACTGCTAGAATTCGTTCAGAAGCTGGAGTTGAAACTGACATTGAAACTGAACTTTAACCTTGAAGCCCTGCTGGAAGAGAAGCATTGCTGTTGCTCTACTGCGTCAATCTGAAAGCTGCTGTGTCTTCAAGAGCAGATCCAGATGGTCCCTCTTCCCGAGCTACGAGGGACCATCCTGCACTGCTAACCTTCGCCGAAGCGCCCTGGAAGTCAGCCTACGAAAGACTGTCAGCCGGAGACGGGGACCGCCGACGAGAAACGAAGAGAAGCATCGGACATTCCATCCACCGTCGTCGACCAGGGTTCGCAGGTTTGCTATAACCGCTGGAGGTCTGTCGAAGTTAGTTGCCCAGAAGTGGGGACTGGTTGACGATGTGCTGTCGATGACTGGAGCCGCAATGTTCCTTTGCCTAGGACTTTTGATTCCCAGGCGCGCTCGTCCTGCACCGCCGACCGCCTTATCTTGCTGGAGAAGGCCAGGCTGTTGAAATGCCGAGGAGCATCCGCCGGTGGGTTTCCCGCCACCAAAATACTGTAGAGATGCTGGACGACTCGACGCCCTTCCTGGGCTACAGTTCTACACCAACTCTTTGCTGTTCTGAACTATCGACATCGAGGTGCCCCGCAGGCCTCTTTCTTGCAGGACGTCTTCGACTCGTCATCCACCCCCGTCGTTCACCTTTTTCTTCGTAGGATCTCAACGATCCATGGCTCCTGCTTTAAAGGGAGCCGCTCAACCGCTCAAGAAGGATCTGTCGACGACCTTTCGTCGAACTCTGCTATGCCAGGTACATTGGAGTGGTAGAAACATTGTAGAAGGAAATAAGGCTAATTGAACAATATATTGACTGGGCTTGTACTATATCTTTATTTTACAGGTTGCCCAGGTCGGGGGATCTCCACACAGAACTGTGTCTAGGTAACAAGGCCAGTATTCTGCCAATTGTTCTAACCAAATGCTTTCCTCCTATGTCTATTGTTGGTTACCTTTATTAATTGATTTGTGTGACATTTGACCAGAGTGCAGTTGATGCACTTTAATGAAATCGGATAATAATTGTGGTACCACTTAGAACTGTATATATTTGCTATTGTAGATTAACTGAGCACAAAGTGAGCTATTGTGATATTGTACATAACCTTGAAACTTAATTATATAAAGACTGTGTTTTAAGTAATATAGTGTGCGGACATTCCTTTGTGGGTGCTTGGGGACTACACTGTACTTCAGAACCAGCCTGCATCACCCCCCGAGAAGCTAGGCCTGCATTGCTCTTCCATTGCTAACAACAAATAGAGAATCTTGGCTGGGGTCCTCTGTGCCTCTCCTCTGCCATATAGAGTGCAGGAACACAGACACCCACCCTCCGGTGCTATACACTGTGAACTAAGGCATGCGCCTTTGTCAAAGCATACAGATGAAAGACAAATGGCTAAAGAACGCTGCAGGTGAAGTGTGTAGGCCGGGGCAATGGCACTCAGCCCCTGGCCCTGTGATAGTGAAACCGCTGGCTGGTGATGTGCGAATGGAGGCCTCAGCATGATTATAAAGATAGGAATGAACATCAATGAAGTACCTGTATTAATCAGTGGTCTATCCACCGGTGCCATGTTCAACTGCAAGTATATATGGAAAGCGTTGTGCCGTGGATCGTGTTTATGTCCTGATCCTGGCAACCATGATCACTGGGTAGCGGCAGTTTTCAGGGCGGCCATCTTGAACTGTATGATGGCCCACTAGTGGCATCTGGGCTTATGTGGTAGTTCAAAGGATATTTTTAGACCAAATGATTATTCTTACGAACACAGCTTCATAATATACAGTGTCTCGCTGGCAAACAGCAGAGCATTCCTAACATATTGGTTAACAAGACATAACATGGCCTGGATTGAATGTAACATTTCAGACCTGCATGATCATATTTTTTCATGTTTCTTCACTGTGTCCAGTGTGGCTGAACCGTAGCTTAGAGTAAATCTGCGGTTTGTAACATGGCATATTGCTCTGAGTGGTACATGGTGGCTTTCACATACCACAGAAATCCAGTGTCCCGAGGTCAATACATGTTGACACTGTGCACAAACATGGTTACTTTCACATATTAAGGAATTCCATTGTCACCAAAATCAATACTAGTTGAATGGTACACAAACGTGGTTGTTGTGATGGAGCTAATGTGTCTGAGATAAATAGGGAGAGTGGTAGTCCACAACTCATAGGGGCCAAAAGAGTGGTAGAACTGTCACCTAGGCCAGATCTTCTAGGACTAGATCCTGTGCCATTCAGATATCTGTTGTGATGGTCAAGTGTCATAGTTCTAGGGAAAAGGAGTCTCGACTCTATTGTGTAATTATGCTATTCCACTCCACAGCAACATTAAGGCCTTTGTTGGTAATCTCTAAACCATATGCCCACCTCTGTTTGAGCTTGCTTAGTTGTTTGTCTCCATGACCCGCTGTCCTGTTGGGGGTAAGCATCTGTAGGACAAGCCATTTAAGATCTTGATCTGTGTGTTTCTTTTGTATGAAGTGTTCCACAGGAAATTCAACTGCTTGTGTGTCAGCACCTGCACTCACCAAGTCTTTTACACTTCACTCAATGTGTGATAATAACATTTCCACAGAATTCAAATGCTCAACTGCACTCAGTGATGTTGTGCGTAAGCACATGTTGAATGAACCAGCATTCTCCAAATAAGTTTGCCCTACCCTCAAAGTGGGCCAATAAATTAGTCGAGAAATTCAAGTACTTGTGTTAGGTACTGTGCTCAACCAAGTCATGCATGCACATCGGTTTGATCAACCAGCACTCCCCAAATAAATGTTCTCTTCCCTCAAAGTGTGCTAATAATTTTGACAAGAACTTCAAATGCTCTACTGTGATCAACCAAGTCATGGTTAAATCAATCGGCATTACCCATAGACGTTTGCCCTTCCCTTAAAGTGTGCTAGTAAATGTGACAAGAAATGTAAATGTTTGGGCCAGCTACCACACACAATCAAGTCGTTTGAGTATACATTCAATTAACCAGCCCTTCCCAAAGACATTTGTCTTTCACTTAAACTGTGCTAATATTTTTTTCAAGAAGTCCAGGAGCTCATGTGTGTTATCTATTCTGCTCAACCAAGTTGTGCATGAGTGCAGGTTCAATCAACCAATGTTCCCCAAAGATGGTTTCCCTTCCCTCATTGTTTGGTAATCCATTTGATAAGAAATTACAATGCTCTACAGTGCTCAACCAAGTCCCCAAAGATCTTTGCCCCACCCTCAAATACTGCTACTAAATTTGACAAGAAATGAATATCCTTTACTGCACTGAACTAGGTCATGATTAGTGCATGTTTAATCAATTAGCATTCCCAGGCGGTTGCCCTTTCCTCTATGTGGGCTTTCATAATTTCACAAGAAATGCAAATGCTTGTGTCAGCTACAAAGCTCAATCAAGTTGGGCGTGAGACAATGTTCATTCAACCAGCACTCCCCCAAAGACATTTGTCCTTCCCCCAATGTTTGCTTATAAATATGTCAAGAATCCACATACCCCAAAGACTTTTTCCCTTCACTCAAAATGTGCTAATACATTTGACAAGAAATTCAAGTCTTCTTGTCAGCAACTAGACACAAACAAGTCATGTACGATTGTGCATTCAACCAGTGCTCCCAAACTATACATGACCTCCACCCAAAGTGTTCTAATACATTTGATGTGAAATTCAATGCAAGCAGAGTCTGGTGGGAACGTTTGAAAGACATTTTGCTTGTGTGGCGCCGTACAAGGACACTATCACGTAAACAACAGAGAGCAAAGCAGTGGGTTAACATATGGCGATACTCAATAACACTCACTACAGGTTCCTTGAGGCAGCCACTTATGATGATATCCTTCCTGCAAACTCTTGTCCTGTGCGCTGACACTAACAACGCCTATTTACATCGATTCTTATTCCTGTTTCCTCTTAGATACCTGGCACCTTATTGCGCATGCCACAGCTTCCACTTTCCAGCAGACGGGTGGTGGACCAAGCATATCAAGATTACCATAAGCAATTTGTTTTCCGCCGTTGTTATCTGGGCTGACCGATATGGTCCTGTTTATCCATTTGCGGTTCCGGCCATACAAACCAACCTGCAAACATTTTGGATAAAAGGAATCACAGAGGCAACAACTGGTACCTTCTTTACCTTGCAAATAAAATGCCTTCTTCCACACAGGCCACCAAGGACCATACATTATTTCTTTTTTCCACTGTGCCTCACAACAACAAAGGACAGAAGTGCACAGACGGATTTGCATACTGGTTTTTGTTGGCAAAATAAAAGAGTGGTGATAGCAGCCACCTTACATGTTCTTGTGATCATTCTGTAGTAAAATGAAGTTCTTGCAACAATTCACAGTGTTGGTCGTGAAGTATGGGAATGTTCTGGAACTGTATGCTCTGTGTGCGCATGAGTGCTTTTGCTTTTGTTTATGTTGCTCCTTTCCGGAGCGAGGTGCTCACATGACAGGGTGCCTTAGGCTTGGCACGCACGTAACAAAAATACCTGGAGTGCACACCGTGAGCAACGAATATCCACAACTGAAGTCATTGATGCCAGTGCCTGTTACGATGGTGTATTGTGCAAACACATATAGGTAATGGAAGCGAAGAACACATTCAAATTGCACACAATAGGAATGCCAACCGCGTTCGTTGGCCATCTCAAGAAGTACGCAAAAGAAAGCTAACAGTCAGACGGCCTGCCGTCTTGTATATAGCAGGACTTATTGGCGTACATGGTTTTGTTCAGTGCAAATGTATGTGAGTCGGCCTATACATTATCCATACTTAAATGTGTGCTGCCTAGTTACGCGTGTCACGTCGCAATGTCTTTCTTCACTCTGAAAGCACTGAGTATTATCAGGGGCCCACCATACCAAACAGAAATGGTGGCTTCTCAGTCCGTGAATGGCAACAAGTCCAATGACGTACACCATATGCAAGTCCAGGCACAGGACGCCACCTCTGTCGGTGTATCAACTGCAAAATGTCCTACACACCCATTCCGTAATGGTGACCACCCACAGCAGAGATACATACTCCCAAGAGTGTACGTTACAGTTACATATCAGTATAGGAACGGACTCAAAGGAGGAAACATTCTGAAATCTAATTCCAACCAGTGGCCAGACTGTTAGTTCCAAGGGCCCTAGCTATGCACACAAGGCAGTAGGGGCTTGCCACTCCCAGCCACTTATAACATAGTACGCCGAATGGAAATACCCAATATCATCTGCAATAGTCTCCCCATCCCCAATGGGCTCTGAAGGTAGTTGCCTTTGCAGGTTCCCGACAATGATTTATGTGTGAGAAGCTGCATAAATGGACCATATGTCAAATGTGTGATGGTAAAACAATCCTTACATGTCCCAATGCATTACACTCCCTGAAGAAAGGTTCTGTTGACGGCCACACCATTCCAAAGGGAAATACTTGCATGTCTCACCACTGCTGCTGTATGAAGGCTAACATGTCCTCCACAATTATTCTACAAACGTGGACACTTACATATTTAAATGTGTGTGGGATGTAAGAATGTATGGTTATAAAAACTTATCCAAATGAGTTAAGGCAAAAGTAATCAACTCTTAAAGTGTGCAATACACATACCTATAGCACTGTGCTCCCATACATGGCCGCATTGTGTTGCGGGGGTTGTGCCCAAGGACTAGCCTCTTGGGTGCATGCGGAGGCCCGCGGCCTCTGCCCATGCACCCAAGCGCCTAGTCTTTGGGCACAACCACTACAAGTCAATAGAGGCATGCATAGGAACATGTGGCCACGTAGCTTTCCTGACTACAGGTACGTATGGGTTTAGTAACGAACCCAAACAAGGCAACATTCTCAAGCCTACTTCCAACCAGTGTCCAGACTGTTACCTCCGAGGGCCTTAGCCATGCACACAATGCAGTAAGGGCATTGCAAGCACAACACAACATAGTACACCGACTGCAAATATCCTCATAGCCTCTCCAAAGCACTGCCTATCCCCAATAGAGTCGGCCTGCACTCACCAAAGAATTATAGTGGCCTGTGCAGATACCCACCAATGAAGTATATGTGAGTAGCTGTGTGAATGGTGCATATTGTCAAACTGTGATGGTAAAAAATCCTTCCATGTGGCAATGTCTTACTAACCTCTCTGAAGCAATGCTGTGCCTGAGCCCTAGCGTCTTGGCTACATGTGTAGGCCTACGGGCTCCACCCATGCACCCAAAAGCCTAGCCCTTGCCCACAACCACTACACGGCAATGGAGGCATGCATGGCAACAATTGGCCACATACCGTACTCGCCAAACTCACCATTGCTACCGACACACCTAACCACCGCTACAACACATTGTAAACCCACAGAGACAACATAAGCACCAACACCCCTAGGCAACAGCATAAAACTTTGTCAATTTCTTCACATCATCTGCAATGCAGTCCCCGTTCCCAATGGAGCGTCCATGCAGTCGCCACAGAAGGTGGTCGCCTGAGGAGCTATCTGCAAATTGCTGCATTGCTCACGTACACCCCTCGCACAACACTGTCTTCTTTGACCTAAACAAATTCATCATATTTTCCACTTTTCACTTCCCCAAACTTTTCATCCCCTCTTTCACCCTCTTGATCCTGCTAACCATGTTTTGCAACCCCTTCCGGCATGGCAAAATTGCTGCATTGCTCATGTACACCACTCGCACACCACCGTGTTCTACGACCCAAACAAATACATCATATTTTCCGCTTTTCTCTCCCCCAAACCTTTCATCCCCTCTTTCACACTCCCAATCCTGCTAACCATGTTTTGCAACCCCTTACAGCACGGCACTGTCCTTGGATACACCATGCCGGTGTTTCCCAAAAACCTTGATGCACAACACGCTTCACTCCAGCCAACCACCAGCGCGACCAAAGTTCATTGACAGCACAGTGTACTGCAAGCCAATGAGCCTTATGTCCGCGGAGCGAACAGGGAAATGGGTCCGTGGACACTCATTTTTTGAGATGTACATTTCAGTTCTTTGCAACAAAAGTACTGATCAGATTTCCACCGAAAAAACAAAAGCACGCTTTCTGATCCAAGCCCCCGCACCTGTTGAAAATTTGGTGCAAATCCATCCACCAGTTCAGCCTCTAGCCAGGCGCAAAATGTTTCCCCATTCAGTCTATGGAAGAAAAAAAATGTGGGTCCCCCCTAAAGTTTTGCCCCCCCTGCATGAAACCTCTCTAAACTTGCCTAAATAATTTAGAGCGGGCCATATGCTTTTTTTGCAAAGTTTGGTGAGGATTCCTCCACGGGGAGTGAAGTTATAAGCCACCAAAAAAGTGGTCTGCCTATGAGTTTAACAGTTTATCATAACTACACGGCCGCTACCGCGGGCCATGTAATATATATATTTTCAAATAAATAGGGCAACTTTGTACAGCATATTAATATGTTGATCTCTGTGCCACCACAAAGAGGTATGCCTACCACCACAGTCCATTAATTCCTTCACCCCAACTCAAAATCAAATTACAAAGTGCTGAGAAAAGCATGGAAAATGTGGTATGACGTCCTTTCACCGCGGAATGTTTTTTGGCGGGGTCTTTTACCACAAATCTTTTGCCAAAAAAAACTCATCTAATTTTTTGGGGGGGGGTTCTAAAAATATATAAATTGGGTGTGGGTGTTTGGGAATATATAAACAATTAAAGGGGATTGGGGTCAGGGAGGTGAACCCCCCAAAATAAAAAAATAAAAATTTCGAGTTTTTTCATAAAGAATTCCATAGTAAAAAACCCTGTGAAAAAACATCCTGCGATGAAATGACATGGAACCAGAAATCTTACCATCTCACACAAATGACCAGAGAAAAATGAAGCCAAGATATAGCAAAGAGTGTCTGGAGTTTGGTTTTAATAGAGGCCAAGGCGGTGGGTGCAGAGGAGTACAGGGAGTGGCGGGAGATGCTGGGGGCCTGGAAAGAAGTCAAGTAATTTGAAAGAGAGATGGGCGCGCCAGCTACAGTTCTTAAACACTAGCTTTGAGACTGTGGCTACAAAGGGCTGTTCTATTTGCCGTAACAGATACATACATGCCATTCACTATACTGTCACTACTGTGGGATGGTGTCCCAGTTTGCTGCCATACTCTTTGGTGAAATTCTGGGAATGCAAATTTTATGCTTAAGAAATAAAGATTTATATTTGAATGTCTAACTGGATTGTAATGGAAATAAGTCTTCAGGGAGTGCAACTCGAAGCCCGGTGTTTCTACACTGGAAGAAAGAACAACACAAAAGGCTATTCTAGTGTACCTCACACGTGCAAGCTGGATTTACAATTCTCCATGTATTTACAGATCCTTAGCCAGAGATAGACGCTCTTTTCATGTGGGCCTCATGACAGCTTGACCTTTAGAGTGCAATACTTTCAGTAGCACAGTTTAAAGAAAAAATAATGCAGATGCCTTGTGTTTTCTTAGTGTGTTATGAGATATTTGAAAGTAAGAGAACACACAGTATCCAGGACTGTGGACTGTCTCCCATCCGTGCATTAACCGGGACCGACCCTTCTTAGCTTCAAAGCAAGAAAGGGGCCGACTCACCTTAACTATAGGGCAGCGGTTGCTGCACTATAGTTACATTGAGTATCAAGTATGCCCAACACTTTGTGCCCAAGTTCTTTGTCATTTGGTCCAAATCTGCCCAGCGGTTTTCATTCTATGGCTGTTCAAAAACTGCACTTTTTCTCTATGGGAAAATTAATGGGATGACAACTGTGGTGTTTTATTTTCTAAACCTATTCATTTTATAACAACAAGCCATGCTCGAAAAAATAGATCTCCTGCAGAAGAAAATTAAAACCCACTTCAACGCATTGCCTTCTGCCAACAGGCCCACGTCACCCAGGAAGAATCTTGACACTGAGGACATAATACCCTTCTCCTTCAGGTCAGTAACTGAGACTGAGGTACTAGACATCATCAAACAAACCAAGCCATCTAACTGCAAGGGTGATATCTGCCCAGATAATCTCATTCAACACTGCACAGTCACATTAGCCCCATTTATGACAGCCTTTATTAATGCGTCATTTCGCGCTGGCATCGTCCCCGCCTGCCTCAAAGAGGCCTGGGTCTGCCCCTTCTGAAAAAACCCAACCTAGAACCATACTCGCCCAATAACTACAGACCCATCACCACTGTCCCCTATCTGCTGAAAATTCTGGACAAAGCCACTTATCTACAACTCCAACACTTCCTCGAAGTGAACAATATCCTTGGCAAAAGGCAATTCGGATTCCGTCCAGGCCATGGTACTGAGTCGGCCCTTTTGGACCTCAAGAACCAACTTGGGGAAATTATTGACGAGGGCAAGCCTATGCTGCTCTTGCACCTTGATCCATCAGCAGCATTTGACCTCGATGATCACAAGACTCTCTGCAATCATCTAAAAAACTCAGCGCACTTCTCCCCTGAGGCCACAAGCTGGGTCCACTCCTTCCTTGAAGGAAGACTCATGAGAGTGTTCTCGGACCAAGCCTGCGCCCCACCAACCACCATTCACTGAGGAGTCCCTCAGGGCTCTTGCACATCACCTACCCTTTACAATATTTTTACTCTACCCCTGTTCAATGACTTGGACAATAGCGGCATAGCATATACAAACTATGCCGATGACACCCAAGTCGTCCTCCCACTGACTAGATCCTATGAACAGGACGCTGCCGCACTCGGTAAAATCTATGCCTCCATACAGGCTTGGATGTCAGCTAATGGACTGTGTCTCTATGGGGACAAAACTGAAATCCTCCTGGTTGGGTCCAAGGAAACCCTCAAAAAACTAGACACTAAATCCAGCTCCTTCAATATTGAGAATACCCATATCTCTGTATCACAAGCTGTGAAAACCCTTGGAGTATACATTGACTCCTCTCTCTCCATGACCCGCCATGTGAGTGCCATTGCCTCCTCAGCAGCATTCACCACCAAAATCATTAACGCTGTCAAACCCTACATATCAACCAAAAACTGCCTCAATATAGCCAGAGCCACTATTGGAGCCAAACTGGACTATTGCAACGTTCTGTTTGTAGGCACGTCTGCCAAAAACCTCAACAGTTTACAAATCACACAAAACAATGCCCTCAGAGCAGCGTTAAGAATTCCAAAAAGGGATCACATCTCACAGGCAAGAAGAGATGCCCACTGGCTCCCAGTTAAAGAGTGCATTCTGTTTAAAACATTAGCAATCACTCACAATTGCCTTGCCCTCATGGCCCCGTCATATCTCTCAGAAAAACTAGTTACAGCCACCGCCACCAGACCAAAGCGGTACCATCTTACCAATATGCTCTCTGTACCTACCTACAAAAGAGCCAAAGCGGGAGGATCCAGCTTCCTCTGTGTAGCTCCAAAAAACTGGAACGCATTACCTGCCTCTCTCAGAAATGTAACATCCCATGCTGCCTTCCACAAGGGTCTGAAAACCAAGCTATTCAACTAAACTCCCGGATCCAGACATACACCTCATGCTTCAACTTGCTCCACTGTAACCACAGAATCTCTAAGTTGGCAGCTTTTCCTCTTTGTCTCTTGCAAATAGTACTTCTAATCTGTAAACTTTGCAATGTTCTGTTTTTTCCTGTCTACTGTCACTCTCATGTAACTAAGCAAGCCCTAATGTAACAGTGCCATGATGCCCCAGGGCCACCTTGTGCGCTTTACAAATGTAATTTATTTTTAAAATAACGTATTGTTCCCAAAATGTGTGTTTTGTGGGGTCCTTGACAAACATTTTTTTAAAAAATGTCATCCATATCCATCCAGCAAGTCAAATGTTATTAGCAATAGAATTTTGGGAACAAATGGCTGCTTTTTCATTTCTGAAAATCCTGTCAGTCTCTCTGCTTAAATGCACCATGGGATATGTGGCTATAACTCTGGAAGAAGGGGGTACGCCCTTCTCCTTCAAATATTTTTAAAACTACTGAACGCAATAACCCGAAACCCCTCCTGGAAATGGAGTCAACGCTTTGTGCTTAAATTATTTTGTACCTGGTTCAATTCCATTCAGCGGTTTTGGCTGTGCACTTTAGCAAAAATGTGACTTTTTCTCTATGGGAAAATGAATAGAGACTACGCCGAAACAGCGTTTTTTTTCTTTCTTAATACATTTTTTCTTTTTTAACAGATCTTTCCCAAAATGTTTTGGGGGGGGGGAGGTTTGTGTCGTGAGTACAATTTTGTTAGCAAAATTTCAGCCAAATCCGTCATACAAGTCAACCGTTATTAGCAATTCATTTTTCTGGTTTCCCATGGAACTCAATACTCAACTTAAATATAGTGCAGCAACATTCAGTGAAAAAACCTTGGTAAAGAGATAGTTAATGGAATCAGATCTAATGCAACAAAACCTTGACATTACGCACTCGCATTTGAAGCAAGTGCACCTTAACTTTGCGCCCCATGCTGCACAGCGTATGACCACAATGATGACATCAGAGATGACATCACCGATGGCATCAATAGTGACATCACTAACTACATCATACATGACATCACAGATATCACTGCTTTGATTCATTACATTTTGAAATAAGACAACTCTCCTTTGTTACATACCATATATGTTGATATTGAATACTTAAACAATACATTGTAGTCTGCCCTTATTTCTTGAAATGTAACATACGGTGTACAATTTTAAGTACATACAGACATTATTACAAAGAAGAATAGTATATATGCATTTCTGTACTTTAGAAGGAAATCTGTTATATTTGAATGAAAATTCATAATTTTATTTTTTAAATGACTAAGAATATTAGCAATACAATTGCTAGGTCTACAATTAAATATGTACTTTCTAATCTTCATTTATTTTCTTTAATTTTAGTATAAGTAACTGACTTGTTTTGTATATTAACCAAACTTCGAATGCATAGATTCTATACTATCACAATGCACACAGGCATGTACTTTCGTTTACATGAGATAATCTTTTTAATAAAAGTTGGCATCTAGAAAAAAAGGTGCCACAAAGCCCCATTATCCCCTGCCTAGTAGATGTGATCCCCGTAGGTGTAAAAGTTCCTTTTTCACTCTCTTCCGATTCCTGCAGGATTCCCCCAATATTCCTCTAATATGGCGACGAACTACACATACAGCGGCAATTAACTACCCTTGCCTGCGGGATTCCCTGAAAATCAAAATCTCTTCCCAGTACCCACAGGCACTCACCAAGTGCCCCCATCCTTTTTCCAAGGCCCCCCAAGGGTCCCCTCAGCTGCTTTTTCCATCACTGAACCTCTCCCATCACTCCCTTTCACCCTTTAGTTGATGTGACAAATTTTCTTTTCCGAGCACATCTTTCGTTATTCCCCTAGTTTCCATAATCTGAAAAGTTTGAACTGTAACCGGCTCCCCAGACCACCTCCAACTTTCTAATTACACGTGGTATCCTCTTTGCCTCTCCCCACCTCTAGCCTGATGCCATTGTATCCCTTTTCCTCCTCTAAATAACTTTTTGATCACTTTTCGTTTTCGCATTCCCCCAGTATTGCCCTGGTAATCGCTTGCAACAAGCAAAAAAAATGCAGATTTTCAAATCTGAAATGCCTCTCTGCTGCACTATAACATCATACCACTAAATTCCATAGTGGTATTTGGAATAAACACAAAACACGTATGCTACTAACCTTCACCAAATATAACTGTGATGTTAACAGAAGCTTTTTACCTGTTTCACCATTATAAGCCAAGTATGGCTTCCATGCGACAGTTTTAAATTACCTTTTTCTTGTTGCTTTGTAAACCAGCTTTTACACATATGTGTCAATTTCGATGAATAAATTGAATTTATGTTCTCAATCAATTTCCTCTTTCCTGTGACCCTCATGAGCTAGTCTTCAACTACTAGCTCACTGTTGTTCTGGACACACCCACCTCACTAATACGCCTTTTTGAGTCAAGCCCCCGTTTACAAAAAAGAAGGCTCCCTAGCCCCGCCTTTCTACCCTACCATAGGAGATATAGCAATTTTTTTGGAGCTGTGGGTACCCCCATGCCTATCAAATATTTAAAAAACTACTAGACAGATTTTCCCCAAACCTGTCCCAGAAATTAAGTCAATGCTTCTTGCCCACGTCCTATTTGGTCCAAATCCACCCAGTAGTTTTTGCGCTTCGACTTTACCAAATTTCAACTTTTTCTCTATGGGAAAAAGAATAGGAGTAGGTTGAAAACAGCATTTTTTTGCTTTCTTAATAACATTTTCATTTTTTATGAATCATTCCCAAATGTTCAGTCTGTGGGACCGGGCCTGACAAACTTTTTGATTGGAAAATATCAGCCAAATCCATTCTGCAAGTCAACAGTTATTAGCAAAAGAAAGTATGGATTTACCGTGGCTCATAGGTATCACCTCAACGATAGGGCATTGACCGCCACCCTATAAACATATAATATAGTGAAAAAACTTTTGTTGAAACACAGTAAAGGTGAATTTATTAAATTCAACAAAACCCCAGAAATTCGGCAGATGTTGGAAGCTACTCCATCTCAATTATGAGCTACCCATTGCGCAGCTCCAAAACACATTGATGACATCACGTATGGCATAACGTATGTCATCATCAATTACATCACTGGAAACTAGAGTGCCTGCTCTCATATGACATCAAATATGAAAATATCTTATGCCATCAATTATGCTCTACTCAATGACATCATTGGTTAGTGCCAGTCATGGTGAAAAATGTTTTACTGTATTTCATGACATAGGGGGCCTCATTACAAGTTTGGCCGTGCGAGGAACCATTTGGAAGAAATTCACTGTATACACCAATAGGGTCACCTCCGATAAGTTTCCACTATCTAGTGGCACATGCCAGGGCTGTGCCCTCTCCCTCATAGTATTTGGATTGGCCATCGAACCCCTGGCCTCGATTCTTCATGAATTCTATGCTGCGAGGGGACTACGATTCTTGAATCAAACAATATTATTATCTCTCTAAGCTGATGACCTCCTGCTATTTGTAACGGACCCGGATTGTAACTTGCTTCCGAATCTATTAGAGGTGTGCATATTTGGACAGTATTTAGGGCTGTAGATAAACTGGAATAAGTCTGAAATCTTTTCCCCTGATGGACGTCCCGGCACCATCTCATTACTGTAAGGATTTCAAATGGTCCCAAAGCCAAGTGATGCTTTTTACTGCAAAAGGTTTGAAAGTGCTCTGAAGTAGCAGAAGGCAGCACAATGACACTTTGTTAAACACCAAAGCAAGCAAACATAGAATGTGGTACACATTAGGCCTCATTACAAGTGTGGCAATGCAGTAAAAATATCCCATTACCCCCACTTTACCGCTATACTCAGAATTCATTGGTCCGGTAAATTCTGGAGGTGAATCCTCCACTTTATATCTAAAGACCGGTGAATTCATCAAGCAGCAATACCGCTGGGGATACATCTGACAAAAATCCCCTTGTAGTGCTATGGAGTCTAAAAATGGGGATTTACACAGCCCTACCACCACTCGTAATCCTGTGGATTGCATGGCAGTAACAGTAAATGAGTTTGGTGCTATGTCCATTTACCACCAATTTACTGCCAAATGCATAACAAGGCCATTTTAATTTTTCATCCTCATTACAGTAATCCTATGGATTAAATTATAATGCCCAATATATTATTAGTGATTATTATTCCAAAACGAAAAAAAAGGTTTGTAAATTAATCATGTTAGCTTCAGGGTGAACACAAACGCCTGCTAGCAGACCACTCTGCTGCAGAAATAAGTAAATACCTCTAGGCTCCAAGAAAATGCATTTCTTTTCTTTAGCACAAATGCTCAACCGAGAACTGTTTGCATTAAAAAAAAAATAATAAGAATGACCTTTTTAAGCCCGCTGCAAAGTCGTCATTATTGGCATTGCTATAAATAGGCGCCATTTTCTTTTTTTGTGTAAACATTCCAATGATCGCCATTTCCCCTCCCCCCCCAGACCCAGAGCTGGGATTATGAACCGGATAATGTGGCCTGCATTCAGATGGTCTGACTGCGTCTCTTTTGAGTGCTGCCTGGATAGCTGCTTCCTCCTGTGCAGAATGGTAGGTAATCTTAAACCCATAAAGAAATAATGCAGCCGAGAACTCAGGCGTTCTGCCGCTCCCCGGGGACTACACGTCTTTGAGATCCCGAGATACGCGCTCCCGCGGGAGTGATTAGAGTCAGCAAAATGAGTGTCCTTGTTCGCTGCTTCATTTTGTTCGCTGCTTCATTTAAGCGCCATGCGCAGGTACTGTTTTTGCTATTTTCCGCTAGGGCATTATGCTGATTAAAGGAAAGGAGCACGCATTTTGCTCCCTTTGCTTTGAACGCTGGCCATGACATACGCTGGTTGGGAGGAGGGTTAAGATCAGCAGGAGAAGAGTGGCATTTTAATGATCATAGATAATATCAAGGCCCTGAAACTACACTTTGTAAATACCCCTCCTTTCATCTTTATGAAAGATCATTATTTAAAAACCAGGGGGCACAGAGTTACTTTCAGACTTAGGGCCTCATTACACGGATGGCGGAGAACCATGGCGCTATTAGCGCCATGGTTCATGCCGGTAAAATACCGGCACCGCCTTGGCGGAAAGGGGAATTACCGCCCCATTCCAAGGTTGGCGGGGCGGTAATTCCCCCTTCCACCATTGCCCTTCCCCATTCCCATTTTTGCCCCAGAGGGCTCAATGGGAATGGGGAAGGCGCTAATCACGGTACCGCAAATTGCGGTACCGTAATTAGCTCCCTGGGTCCCTTTGCGGGTTGGTTTTTAACGCCTGCAAAAAGCAGGCGCTAAATCCCCCAACCCGCAAAGGGACCTCGTAGTAAGGCGGTAAGGATTTACCGGTACCGGTATTTTACCGGTACCGGTAAATCCTTACCGCCATCCGTGTAATGAGGCCCTTAATGTTTAATACTGAAATTTAAAAGAAAATGCAATAAGAAATGGTTATTTTTTAATGTAATACTGGGATGATGGCCTTACCAGCAGGCATGCTGCCCAAAATAATGACAAAGTGAGGGCATTATTGAGGGTTCCATGTGTTAATATCCCTGCAAAAATATCGCCATATTCTTGTGGCGATATTAAGGCATGGAACCTGCGGGGGGACACCCCTGCAGCCCCTGTATTATTTTAAAAGGGACGGGGGACACCCCCGCAACCTCCGCTCCCAAAAAAACCTAATATTATCCCCACTAAAAATAACGCACATGGCCGTTCCCGACGACCATATATACAGCGATATTTTTGGTGGGGATAATATTACCTAGCACTTTATTGAGGACAGCAACCGTTAGCCTAGTGAGGCACTGAAACCAAAGACCTAGGCCAACAGGTCTGCGGCGAGGGCTGCACACCCTACCACGTATAGTGATAAAATGTACTAAATGCTATGACTACAATGGTGAGTCATAAGGTTGGACACAACATCTTCATGTATTTCCGAGTTTCAGAAAAGTGATCAATGTCCTTTATTGACTGCAGACAGATGTCTATTGCCAATTCATTTCGGAACGTTCTGGTCCTTCATCAGGGCACATTCTGCCCATCCAACATCACAAGCGCACAGAGTTATGAACCACCCACAGTGATACGACAACGTTTAGGCAAATGGTAAAACACATTCCAATAACCTCCCACATACAGAGGTAAGAAATGGCCGAAGTGAAGAGAATGAATGTAACCACAGTATTGAGCACATAATCATCCAATGATGAGCAAACGCCAATGGACATGCAAAGTGGATGAAATTAAAATGCACAAAGAGAATGTGAAAAGAATAAAACAGAAAAAGCAAGTTAGTATGTTTATCCTGAGCTGTATCATATAAAGCAACAAAACCAGGTGAACATTGTTTAATAACACAAAAGAGCTCTGCATAGTGTATATATATTAAAGAAACCAGGCATAGACAAATGCAATATATATAGATGGTAAATGTGTCAGACAATGGGAGACTACCCGATGTGGAAACTGGAAAGTATGACCCGAGCGACAGTTTAGACTGTACTGTGTAGAAAGACTGGAGCGTGGCATGGCAAGTAAGGAACCCCATGCAATGAAGTACTACATAGGACCCAGCAGCGACTAGCATGTTGCTAAGTTAAGGGAACACTGGATCACTTGAAGAAGGAGAACCCTTTAACATTAGTATGTTCGTGTGTTAATGCGTCCGACATATGGTCCTTGGAAGCGACGGGATCTGTCATGTAAGACAGTGCTGCAATTACAAAATACACTTTAAACAATGGATTACTATATTAGCTAATGCAAAATGGAGCACTTAAGTGCGAGATTCGTCGCTAGTCAACTTCTGTTGGTAGTGAACCGCGCGACCAAAAGGAGCCTGCAAGAACAGGATTAAAAGAAAAAAGGAGAGCAAAGTACAAATGTGTAGTGGCTGGTATAAAAAACGTGTGTAAACTGTGTGCGTGGATAGTGTGTACTGTATGGAAGGCATGGCATCAACCGTAAAACAGACACAAGTGATCACAGTTCAAGGGAGTTTATTGAACTTTAAAAAAGGGTATGATAAACGCCTATCTAAACCTAAATCTACAGATGGGAGCAAGCTACGAACATCAAATAATAATAATGCAGTCCTAGTCCTGTCTTGTCAAAATAAAAGGGCCTGTACTAAAAAGATCTATGGCCAATCCTTACCTCTAAATACAAATAGTGTGGGGATAATGTTATGAAAAAGAAAGCAGTGTTCATAAATGATATGTCAGGTTTTCGGACCATTGTCCCCCCATTCCTCACGTTTTCAGTTCGGGACAAGGTGGTTCACTCGAGCATAGCACAATCTCTGGCTTCTTTAACATGAGAGGAAACTTCAAGCAATGGCATCAGGGCGTTTGACACACAAGTCTCATTGTTTTCAAAGTCTCCTCCACCTCGAGGGTCTGATGTAACCAAATAAACAACAGTTCCTTTCCTCTTTAGATTCTCACATGTATTCACTTTAGGTGATTCACTATTGACCCCGGATCCCCCTCAGTCGGGCTGAGATCCCTTTAGCACAATGTTCATCACTTTGGATCCCCCTCATCCGTGCTCAGATTCTTCTATTAAATGTTAGTAGGATATTCCTTTTCTGGGTGACTATCGGTTCACCCTGGATCCCCTTTAGCCAGGCTCAGATCCCTTTGACACAATTAGTCTCCCTTAGCGCGGCTCGGGCCAATGTCAATTTTACATCAAGTATAGAAGACTTTCGAATGTGCATGGGGTTTGGCTTGATCCATTGCAGGACCACTTCAATTTCACAATTCCTTTTACTTTCACGTTCGTTAACTTTCAGTTGGATAGCTAACAGAAACTTTCCAATGAGCGCCCTTGTGATGCCTGACTACTCTGTTTACAGTATCGTAACTTAGCTTCAAAGTTCAGTCACTCTTCGGCTGTTTTAATAATCTTCCTTATACAATGTTGCTGCTTGCAACCTTGGTTTCCACACAGACCGGTCTGGTATCAGTCTCCCCAACTCGCCGGCTGTGCTGACTTCACTGGTGCTGCTTTGTCGTAGGAGCCAAGGACAGCACCATGGCGACAAACACCTCTCCCCGTCTTGACAATCGATGCCGGAGAGCCCTCGGTATCTCTGACACACAATCCAGGATTCTTCAGCTTTAATTCTAGGTCTTACATTTCCTATTCTCGAAGGCGCATGAAAGATAGTCTTTCGGTGAAAAGGTCAAGGGCACTTCCCTACTTGCAATCCTCTTCGGTCTCACCATCTTCCACCTCATATTAAACTGTCATCTTGGAACTGCTGTTTCCTCGAGTGCTTTACCTTGCTCAGAGTGTGCTTTCGTGCTCCTCTTTTTATCCATGTGGGGAAGTGTGATGAAAGTAAGGCTTTCCCTCACAGTGAGTTGTCCGTGAGAAAGTGTTTGTGTTGGGAAAGGGGGGGGGGGTTTGAGTCCCTACGTATACTACCTGGTAGGATGGGGTAAAGGTGTTAGAGGGAAGGGGATACCGTGTCTCGCATCTGGTGTCCCACTTCCACTCCCCGAAGACCCCTCATCCAGGTGATCCTCCCACACTGGTCCACCCCCAGGAACTGGATCCAAAAGTGATGGCCGTGTCCTGGCCAACTGGACAACAGATCCCCGGGGACTAGCGGGTGAGACACCTTCAGGTTTCTCACAGTACTTACAGTAGCCTCTAGCGTGGACACACCCAGTCACTGCGGGGCCGGTACAGGACAATAAACTGGAGCGTTCTAGTATATTAAGCCTTTCAAAGGTCGGTCACACGATGAAAAAAGAATAATGACGTCATTTGCATGAGTATACAATGGCACCTCGGACTGCTGAAGGCAGTAGCACAATTTACAGCTACCATAGTGGAGCTTGCGAAAATATGTGACGAAAAGATTGAAACTCAATTAAGCAAATAAAAAATGAATGAGTAAATAGCTGACCTATAAAAAAATCTGTAGAAGAAATGTGTGAAATGACTATGGAGTAAAAGTGGCATGACATTACTAATAATGCGATATGCGTTATGCTTCATATGTATAAGCCCAAAGTGGCCACGTTGAGGACAGAGAATACCTATATGGAAATGTGTCATCTACCTGCGGGGTAAGGTGTTTCCGGCGTGAAAGCGCTGCACGCAAGCATATTGGTCGGTGCGGAAGGTGCAAATGTGCATAGCCATGTCAATGAAAGTCATCGCCAGATTGGTCATTGACGTTGCTATGTGCATTTGCGCCTTCCGCACCGACCAATATGATTGCGTTCAGCGCTTACATACTATGTGATCAACCAATCAAATTGCGTGCTGGGTTAATGCGCAGACACATGACTCATAGCCGCGTCTATGCATCCTGATACCTGTTGGCTGAAACCATACGCGGTGGCACGTGACACACTTTTGTATAGACACAAATACTATCTGCACCACCTGATTGACTGGTGGTATATTCTCCACACCCATGCTCAACTCCATAACCTTCCCTCATTGCTTTTTCTTCTCAGTACTGAGCAGGTTCTCTGTGAGGTATAAGAAGGTTATCAGCAAACACCTCATATTTTGCAATTAATTTTGCCCGCCTTTGTCCATTTCCCTCTTTTCTTTTCCCTGTAATTTGTTCTGTTTGTCTGTTCAATATTTCAGTTAGTTGTTTTCTTTTTTAAATTTGTTTTAATTTTAAGTGGCATAGTCTTTTTTGTCATGTCTTTTTTGATTTTATAACATTTTCCTCCAAGTTCAGACATTATGCAACATGTTTGAACATGTCAGTAGCAGCAGCAATTGTGTAATTTGGGTGCCAAACCCACCCACATCGCAAACAATTATGCTGGTTGAAAAAACGGTAGACAGCTGGAAATACTTTATGGTGGAGCAGCACCACTCCCTTATAGAAACTGAAAACATGCAGTTCAGGATCAGCAAGAAAAACGATGACAGGGACCATCAAATGTGCTGTCACAGAGTTTGGAGACATCCGTCCTCATTCAACACATAGGGCCTCATTATGACCCTGGCGGTAGAGGGTTAACAGCGCCGGTAGAGCTGCTGGCCCCGTTTACCCTCTACCGCCTCATTAACGGGCCCGTTGTTAGCATCCTCCCCATTCCCATTCAGCCATAAGTGGGCTCAAATGGGAATGGGGATGTACCGGGTCCGGGTTCCTTGAATGGGGAAATACCGGGCCCTCTAAGGTCGGAATGGCCCGGTATTTCCTCATTCAAGGAACCCGGACCCGGTATGGGGGTAGCCATGCCACTAAAAGCATCATGGCTACCTCCATACTTGTAATGAGGACCATAGTCAGAGTCCACTGGGACAACATAGACGAGGACTACAGAAAGGCCCATGAGAGACACCAAATACAGACTCATGGACCAAACTCTGTACGGCATTGAACAGCTGCCATGACGTCAACCTCAACACCAGCAACCACCACAGCAACCTCTGTGCCATTCACCTCCACCACTGTACCTACCACGACCTACACCGGGCCCCAACTTCCCCCACTGCTGCCGACACCGGACCTAAATGATTGCAAAGTTTTCCGAAGACGATGTAACAATTGGGTCACAGTGGGAGATGCCACCATAGATGACTGGGCATAGGCCATTTCAGGACACCAGGCCCATTATCACTAGGACTATTTGTTTTTAAGTGGCATTTTTTTTAAAATAAAAACAAAAAACATAAAAAAACAAAACAAAAAAATAATTGTTACCTTTTTTTACACATTGTTCCATGTGTAAACCCTAATGTTCTTCCCTTCCCAGTTACACCCTCCTCCTTCCTTCTCCTCCAAAATAGCCCTATTCATGTCCAACCTCTAATTTATAAAAATACACAAAATAAAACACAAACTGCACTAAAAGATCACAACATCTTAGCTAATCTAATTTATGCAGTTGGTGTTGCTGAAATACATTTTTCACAACTGTTTCCTTATAGCCGTGGCATATGGAGTGCATTCATAGCCCCGAATCCGCCCTACAGTCATTGCTGAGATTAACCGCTCCTCAAAGCTTGCCAACTCGATGGCTGTAGCAGTAGCTGCAGTCATGAATTTATGTTGTAAAAAAACGATTATTTACATATGTATATATGTGTGTATTCAGTAGTCCTTGTAAGTTACATTTTGAGATATATAGACTGCAATAGATGATGGGAGTAGGGTGAAGAAGCATGAATAGTAGGTGGAGTGAAAATAGAGAAGGTGGGATACAGTAGGTACACAGAAGTAGAGACACTTCCATGGCCACAGTAATATGTGCGCATTGATTATATAATGAATATGAACATTGTAAATAGAATAATGTTGTTATATGTCTTACAATTAGGAATAAACATCAAATTAGATATGGAAACTTAGTTAGATATATTGAAATAGGTAAAATATGCACTTTTCTGTCTGTAAAGAAAGAAAATATATTTAGTTACATACACATGTTTAATTTCTTTTTACCCTCATATGTAGTGCATCATATGCACTATGTTTCATACAACATTTGTGCGTACTATACTGTTTTTGTCTTCACATAATAATCATTGGGTAATTGGGAAAAAACCCAAGTTGGATAAAAGAAAACACTGGGCCTCATTACGACCCTGGCAGTTCGGAGTGCATGGCGCCGTAAAGGGTGCCGGCGCCGTTCACTACGTACTGCCGCATTAGGAGTTCCCCTCGCGGGACACGGTAAGCACGCCTGGGAAAACCAGGCGTGCTTACCGGGTCCCGCAAGGGGAAGAGGGAGCAAACAACAGGCCATCTCGTAATGGCCCGTTGTTTGCTCCCTCTCCCATTCCCATTCAGCCCTATGGGGGCTGAAATGGGAATGGGGAAGGACCGTGTCCGGGTCCTTGGAGGGAGGAATTACCGGGCCTTCCGAACTCAGAATGGCCTGGTTATTCCTCATTCTGAGGACCCGGACCTGGATGCCAATAGCGGCATGGTTACCGCCAAACTCGTAATGAGGGCCACTCTGTCTAACACATCGATAAGTTGAATGGGTGGGAGTAGAGTGAGCCGGGATACAGTAAATGGATACAGGTACAAAGAGTGCAGTAGGGTAGGTGAGAGTACAGAGGCTGGAAGTATAGTGGGTGACTAGGGTACAGTGGGTGAGGTTAGATGGGAAGAAGTACAGAGTGTGGAGGTTCCATGCATAGGCAAGGAGAGAGGGGAGGGAGGTGGGTGACTGAACACAGCATGTGGTAGGTAAGTAAGAGAGAGGAGGAGAGAGCATGGGTGAGGGTAAAGAGAGTGTAGATAGCACATGTGGTGTAAGAGAGGATAGTGGTAGGATGGCTGGACAAATCATTTCCAAGGTCTATGAGCAACACTGACCATCTAAGGTACCACCACAGAGCTTTGCTTTCACTTTACTTTACTTTATTATATTTATATAGTGCAACCATGGACCCTTTAGGCGTTGGCGACATCCGTGCTCATACAACACTTAGTGAAAGTCCACTGGGACAACATTGATGAGGACTACCAAAAGGCCCACTTATTTATTTATTTATCTATTTATTTATTTATTTATTTATGCATTTATTTACAGTGCACATAACCCATAGGTATCTAGGTGCTAGTTTCAGTGTGCAAGAGTAGGTTATTTATAATGCGCTTTTGTTTTTGTTTGTTTTTGCAAGCGCGGGTCTGGATTCAAACTTGTTTTTGCTCAGCATGGTCTTGCTTCCAAGACCCGCGCATTGCCACAGAGCTATCCTCCCATCTCATGAAAGGCACAAAGTACAGGCGTGGACCGAACTCTGTATGGCGTTTAACAACTGCCATGGCATCAACCTCTACACCAGCAAAAATCACAGTATTCTCTGCACCATCCACCTCCATCACCGTACCTTCCCCGACCTCCACTGGCACCCAACCTCCCCCACTGCTGCCCACATCGGACCTGAATAAATTCAAAGTTTTGTGCAGATGACATCACAGTTGGGTCACGGTGGGAGATGCCATTTTCCCAAGAAAATTTAGAACAAAATTGCAGAGAGCTGAAGGTAGCTTCATGGTGGAGGTGCTGTGAAATTGTAGGACAAGTGAAAGCAAATAAACCTTTACCTTGAGTAACCTCTGTAGAGAAATGTAAATAGTTAAATATGAATGCTGTTCATTTAAGCAGCATGTTAGTGAAAGTAAAAAAATTCAAAGGGGAATTAGGAGCCTCACCAGTTGTACCTAATTTACGAGTAAGGACAAAACAATTGCAAAACATTTCTACAATACTGGTAAGTAGAACTTGGTAAGAGCAGGTGTACCATGTTGGCACTACATGTAATCTGATAGCAGTGCTTATAAAATAGTGTAGCTTTATATATAGAGAAATATGCTACATTTTAGGGATACCTATTTATAACGGCATCAGAATATAATACAACTAATGCATATCTGTATGAACAGGGATGGTTATATTTAAAAGCAAAACAGTAAAACAATGACAATGCTAAGTGTATGAGCAGCAGTAACATTTCTGTAACTCTGCAAAGTTAACACAAATGCACTTTCTAAACACTTTTATGCTACAATTAACTGCTACTTGATATGAGCAAGTGGAAAATAGTGTCAATATATGCCATTTCATGGGTTGAAATTGAGATTGGATAAGCAGGAGCAAAAAGCAGCTCCTGGATACGCAGCATCAACCAGTGACCAGGAGCTACCACTGGGGAACAAGGAGCTAATTCATAGTGTTCTACTAAATTGAACTTCCACATGAGATGCAAACATATCATTTTGTCCGTTATTTCTGATCCCTTATGCTTTAAGTGTAATATAAATATGTCTTAATGTTTATGTATAGGTTGTCCCAAATGCATAGAATTAAATAAACATGGTTGTATTTGTTCGGCATCAGCTGAACTGGGTAGCCAACAGTAGCTCCTAGTAGCTATTAATTTAAAGCTAACCATGGTCTTCTAGGTTACAAGCAGGAGCTAAATAGCTCAGAGCACCCCTGAATTTCGAACCCTGCATCTGCATCTGATGGCAGTGCTTAATATAGCTGACACACAACACTACAAATAAACCTTTAAATATTTACTGACACTTCCACATCAGCCACACACTCAGCATGTGCACAGTGTGTGCTCTGCAATCAGAACCAAAAACGTGTACAAAATGGTGGCTTTTATACTTTTCAAAATCAATAGCACAAAAAGAGGACTATATAGCAAGCAAAATACTAAAATGGCCAACACATTTTCACTGCAACCTACCACAGGCAAGTACACAATTATAACAGTACCACCAACCAATTGCAAACACCAAAAAACATTAAACACTTTTTTTCCAACTATCCTTTTAAATCAGCGGCCATTCAACCCGCAGCTATAAACAACCTATTGTAGCCGCGGATACACATGTATTTTTTACTAACTCAAACACAGTCCTTGCCAACCTTCAAAAGTTCAAATGAGACAAGGGTAGAGGTGAGGACATGAAATCAGAAACACAAGTAAAAATCTGTGGTCTTACAATGCACAGAATAATATGATTATTGTGAAGAAGTGTATAGATGAATACCTGCAACTATTCACATTGCCGCGTGTATAGCAGCAGCCAATCAACTGACGGGATACGTTAACGCACCTAGGTACACCTGTCTGCATGCTGTATACCCGCATAAAACGGGCAAATTAACTTGTTTGTTTTGCAGCCATGGCTATCTGGAAAAACGACTAAAAGAATAAATGCACCAACCAAGCCCTACCAAGAGCCCTCATCATCTGTGCCACCTCCTTTTAGTCCCCTAATGTCCTTCCCACTTCCCCCTGCCCTCTCCCATTCCCCCTAAAACTCTTGTC
This sequence comes from Ambystoma mexicanum, assembly GCF_040938575.1. Classification (NCBI taxonomy): domain Eukaryota; kingdom Metazoa; phylum Chordata; class Amphibia; order Caudata; family Ambystomatidae; genus Ambystoma; species Ambystoma mexicanum. The sequence continues at coordinate 1,100,256,418 of NC_090930.1, read as the reverse complement.
ATTTCTCTGACGCATTTTTGATCCAAATGTGGGGTTGCCGCGGCCACGCAATCTAGGGAAAAACACAATGTACCATTGGACCTCGATAACACATGGATCCACGAATAGCTATGACTACATACAAACACTCTTGCCGCATCCTGGGCAAATACTCATGACTTACTTGCCCTCTCATCATTTCACATCCTCATCCCCATGTAAGGCATTCAACAATACTCTGCTTTCTAAAAAATAACTTGGAAAGGTACACATACAATAGTGTCACTAAAATAAATCTTTAGAAAACTTTGTTAGGCAAAAAAGTGTACAATTGTGGCGTTATTCCCCCATCTTTACTAAGAGTCTACAAATACTATAATACAGTTCATCAAAAGACAAAAAAAAACTAAAAAGCCTTGCGCTAAGTGGTCTGGTAAGTTGTGCTCATTTATTAGGCAACATTGCCTGAGGCATGTGGCCGCTTCCTCACTATGAAGCTAGGCAGGGTCAGTCCTGGTTACTGCATGGATAGGAGTCCCAGATGCCTACCTTGTCACTGGCCGTAGCCAAAGGTTATAGCCAGTGATTTTTCACCCACAACATCACTATAGCTGGTAAATATCTTTTGAAAAAAAATAATTATAGCTGTTGCTACGGAACTACAGACACCCTCGCCTAGCTGTAGTCTTTTTGTAGCTGCGGCTATCGGCAAAAAAGATCTAAGGAAAAAAATGCTTCCTGGCCCCCAGTCCCTCACCAAGAGTCCCCGTAATATGTGCCTGCTCCCCACATGCCCATGATGGCCTCCTCACCTCCCCTGCCCTCTCCATTCCCCCACATCACACACTGTTTCTGTGATGCAGTTCCCAGGGATCAAAAGTAAAGTGGTCTAAGCAGGAGCTAAAAGCAGTTCCTGGTATCCAGCATTAACCAGGGTCCAGGAGCTACTACTGGGGAACGAGGAGCTAGTACATAGCGTTCGGAAATCTAACTTCCACATAAGATGCACACTTAACCATTCTGTCCACAATATATGACCCCTTCTGCTTTAAATGTCATATACATGTGTCCTAATGTTTACTTATAGTTTGTCCCCAATGCACAGAGTTAAATTCACTTAAGTGTATGTGTGTGGCATCAGTTGACTTGGGGAGCCAAATGTAGCTCCTGGTAGCTGTTGGTATCAAGCCAGCTTCTTCTAGGTTACAACCAGGAGCTAATTAGCTCCCAGCTCCCCTGAATTTCAAACCCTGGTTTCCTCTGAAATGCCGGCTAGTCACGGCCATAGCCAATGCTAGAGACAAGCTTTGTGTTGCAAACTCAGTCCCTAGACCCCCTTCAATTCCCAAATTGCACTTGGTGTCCTCTAGCCACCCCTCCCACCTCTAGCCTCATGGCATTTGCATGTTTTTTGGCCTCAAAATGGCTTTTCTTCTGCATTCCCTTTTCCGATATCCTCAGCTATAGCCGTGGCTATCTCTCGCATCGAGAGAAAAAAAGGATGTCGACTGTTTCATTTATAAAGACAACAGTTTGTGGAAATGTACCCAATATATAGCTATCTCTTTTGGAGAAGGGTCCATCTCCTTCTTCATGAAATATTTAAAAAATGAATGGACGGAATAACCCCATACCACAAAAAGGCCTCAAGTCAATGCTTTGTGCCCAACTTGTTTTGGATCTGCTCCAAATCCGTCCAGTGGTTTGGGCTGTGTGGTCTGGGAAAAATTGACCTTTTATGTCTATTTGAAAATGAATGGGAAGTAGGTCACAGATTTTTTTATTTTTGTTTTCTTAATAACTTTTTGTATTTTTCAACAAATCTTTACCAAGCTTTTCAGTCTGTGGTGGAAGGGGGCCTGTGCTCTCACCTACTAAGCTTTGGGTGCTCCAGGTAAGGGGAGAGGCTTTCTCCTTGAACGAAAAGAACAATGGTTGCTGGAATCCATCACTGGAGTAACCACTGGTGACTTCAAAGCAAAAAAGACCCAGGCACTCGTGAGTAAAGTGCTATTACAAAAATGTTTATTTGAAAATAAAAAACAAGTTTAAAATTCATTGTGAATGGCGTTCATGCACCTTTCTATGGAGGCATGAGGAAAATGTAGCTGCCAAAATATAATGTAGCCACGTGTTCAGTCCGAAAGACATAGGGCCTCATTATGAGGTGGGCGGTAAGGGACCGCCCTACTACGAGTTCCCTTTGTGGGTCCTTCCTTAATGCCTGGTTTTTGCAAGCTTTAAGGACGGGACCCGCAAAGGGACACCGGGGTCAATAACGGTACCACAATTTGCGGTACCATTATTGCCGCCTTCCCCCTTCCCATTTGAGCCCTAATGGGAAATGGTCCTGGCGAATGGGGAATTACCGGTCCCTCCAACCTCGGAATAGACCGGTAATTGCTCCATTCACCAGGCCGGAGTTGGAACGAGTCTGGAGGCAGCCATGCCGCAAATAGCGGCATGGCTACCTCCAACCTCGTAATGAGGCCCATAGACTTCTTCAAGCTGGATTGGAAAAAACGTGATTATCCAAATATAATGACCAGCGTTACATGCTGCATGTGGCATGATGTATCTAAATCATATTTCGCACCAAATGCCATACTAGAAGGGTGTCGAAAATATAGAAGTAAGAAGTATATGCTGAAATCAGAGCCAGGTTGCTTTATAAAATCAGTACATACTGATGCCAATTCAATATACAAATCAAGCCACAAATTGCTGATATAAGTCAGATATTTACATCATTTTTAAAGGTGCAAGAAAATACCAGTATCAAGTAAAACAAATATATATATATATATATAGCGGCGCTATATAGACTTGTTCTAATAGCTCCTGGCTCTAGGATTTTGGAAGCTATTATAGCAGCCGGCAGCTCACATTCCCCTTTTCTATTTGGGCCTGGCCCCTTCCTCACGTTGAAGCTAAGCAGGGTCGGTACCAGCTACTGCATGGATGGGATGCCCTGTGTTTTCTTAGTTTTAAATATCTCATAACACACTAAGAAAACACACGACATCCACATTTCTTTTTTAAAACCATGTAACTGTCTTGAAAGTATTGCACTCACAGACCATTTTTCTGCCTTTTGCTGAATTGCATTCTGGTATTTGTAGTCTCCCAGTCAAAATGGGGGAATAGTTCCACAATTATATGCTTTTTGCCGAAGATAGTCCTATAAGCATTTATATATTTGAGTGACTCTATGGCATGTGTACTTTTCAAGTTATCTTTATAAAGTAGAGTATTGTTGAAAGCCAACATGGGAGCCAGGAGGGGGAATTATGAGAGGGTAAGTAAGTCAACAGCTTTTGCCCATGATGTGGCAAAATAGTTTGCAATCCTGGACACTGATGCAGTTATTTGCCCCTGATTGTGGCTGCTTTTCAGGGCACAAGTTAAGGACACATGTGGGTGGACAGTGTAACTTTTTTCAGAGGGCGGACGCAACCCCTTGGTTTTTTAGGTTGGCAAGCTTGCTTAAGTATTTGGCTACCAGGATTTTACTCAGGTTGTCATGTTACCAGCAGAAAATGCTTACCCACAAGACCACAGGCACTTGTTTCATATTGGGATTTTGTTTTCCAGGGAATATTTTACGTCAGATTGATGGGTTTAAAAGGTGAGCACCTTTTAACTTTACCAGCATATTTATTAGAACATTTCCTCTCTCAGGTTATTTTTCGGGTGTTCATAACTTTTTTTAAAGTCGAATGCTGATTGTCTTGCGCACTTTCTTCTAAGGGGAAGGTCAATTGAGCTGCATTTGTATATTTCACTTTAAGATCTATGTTCACTTACTGTGTGTGTATATTCCTGGGTGATTTTAGCTAAGTGGCAAATGTACCTGGGCATATGTTATTCTTGCAGCCAGTCATTTATTTCCCCTTTCCGCGTTGCTTAAATGCAGTTAGTTGGGGTCATGCAATGTCTCACAAAAGTCACCAAGAGACAGGCCATAAGACAAGGGGCTTGTAGCACACCGCTTAACCAAAATGTGTGATCCTTGGCAAATAATTTAATCTCAATCTCACTGTGCATTGCCTAAAAACATTGTGAGTACTCAAAGCCTGCAATCTTTTATACATAACAATACTACTGTCAAAACAGGTCAAAATCAGTTTGTGATTGATCATTGTCTTTGAGTGATGGGTTACAAGTGTTTAAAAATATAGAGTGGATGTGCCCACTGGCGATAGCCAAAGGCCATGGCTAGCGGTTTGTTAGTGTCTTGAAATGAACAGTGACAACATCACATATGACATCTATGACTTCACTGATGACATCACTAATGATATCACAGGTGACAACGCTTATAACATCATATATGACATCAATGATTATTTAACTAATGGCATCAGACATAAGATCACTATAGGTATTTGCCCATATTTAGACCACCCTTATGTTTCTATACATTGTTATAAAGTATTCTAAAATGCCAATATCACATGAGTACATTGTTGAAAACGGTATAGAGCTATTCATGCGTCATATAACTACTTGTGAAGCTTCCTTTGTATTAAAAGGGTAAATCTGAATCTTTGATATCTGACCTTTCATATCGGAATTATAAATAGTGCAATGCTTAGAATTATCCTGTTTTTGCCAAATATATCTAAGAAATGTTCACTATAATATAATCTGTATATATACATTTATAAAAAAATAGAAATAAATAGAAAGAGACACAAATTGTACCCTAATTATTTATTACATTTTAAAATAAACATATGTAAATACTCGATTGTTTGAAATCAAACACATAGGGCCTGAATCATGGACTTTTTAGCGCAGTGCAAAGTGACTTTGCACTGCCAACAAACACTCTGATTAACAGAGCGGTGCAAAGTGTATTTTTGCAGTGCAAATACACTTTGCACCGCCCTGTGAATGGGGGCGTATGTTGGGCACCGTACTAAAAATTCCCTGAATCAGGCACATAGTGTACAAAGTAAAAGTCATCTTTAAATAGTATCCTGACTTGCCACTGTTCATGTTGCACCAATAGTTTTGTTTGGGGCCCACTAGCCATGGCTTTTGGCCGTGGCCACTGTACATGTAGCACCAATAGGTTTCTTCGTGCCCACTAGCCATGGCCTTTGGCCATGTCCGGTGGCCCAAATGCCCATGCCCCCTTCCTAGTAGATGTGATCACTGCAGGTGTAAAAAATCTTTTTTTTCACTCACTCTTCTCGCGAGATTCCCCTGGTATTCCCCTGATAACAGCAACAGAGTTCTAATTCTTGTGAGATTTCCCCGGTATTCCCCGATAAAGCTTGAAAAATCAAAAACTCTTCCCTCTCCTTGCAGGCACTCACTATGTGCCCATTCCTCCTTCCTTGGTACCCCCATTCTCTTCAATTGATTATTCCCTCCCTGGCCCTCTCCCATGACCCCGATAATTCTTTTATTCGTGTGAAGCAGTTTCTTTTCAGAACGTGTCTTATGTTATTACTGCAACATTCTTGCGCAATTCCTAGTCATTCCATCAAAACGCCAAAACATTCCTAACTGTAACAGGCTCCCCAGAACACCCCCAACTCCCCACCTTCACATGGTGTCCACTTTCCCACACGGCCCCTCTAGCCTGATGCGATTGCATCCTTTTTCCACTTCCAAATAGCTTTTTGAGCACTTTTCATTTTCGACTTTCTTAGGTATTATTGCTCGCATTTCTGAAAAGACTCTCTGTTGCATAGGTCAATGAAATATATATATATATATATATATATATATATATATATATATATATATATATATATATATATATATATATATATATATATTCGAAAAAAGGGGGAAAACCAATTTCCCAGAACCAGAATGGAACCGGGAAAAGCTTAACCAGTGGAGTGCACTCCCAAGAACAGCAGAGAAAGTCGTTGGTGACTCTCTGCACAGAGGCAAAACACAGTCCAAGGTTTTTACCAGACTAACAGTGCTTTATTAAATGTCAGCATGGCAAGGAAAGAATCCAGAAACGACACGTTTCATGGTGCACAGACCGCTTGATCACGTTTAAAAGTGCAAACATAAACAAGGTGACTTTAAAAAGGGTTCTTAGTCTCTATGATCTCTGTATAGGATAGAATGTATCCATTTCACACACGGTGCTTTTACCACATTTCAAAGGCAGACATCTTTAAATGTATAAAAAGCTTTGTAATGACTGCAACATTTGTGCACATTGAAGATGCTTCTTAGTATATAAGTCTCCTTTATCAGCGATATTTACATGCATTTTTAGCACTTGCTCAATCGTTAAACTGAAATAATAAATAGTTTAACAACTCACATATTATAAATAACATAACCTCATGAATAATTAGCGCTTAGTGCGTTTCATGCCAAATGGGAAAGTAAACATATTCAGAGCATGATAAAACTCTTAATGCATATAATGGTTCTCGTTTCGCTTCCGTGACTTTTAGTAGCAGCCTCAAAAATATTTGCACATTGAAAACACCGTGTGTGTGTGACCTTTTCCTGCCGTGACCAAGTGTATTGCTAGATCAAACATGCGCCTGTTTGAATCAGATGCGGAATTCTGATATTCACACAGAACCCATTATTAGATTTAATTATGAGCAGAGAAATAAACAAAGGATGTTGCTAGCATTCCTCAATTAGACATATGCTGTGAGGTTTAATGGAACATAAGAATTAGATGTACTGCTCTGTGCAAAATTACAAGACTGCACCAGCCCAAATACATAGTTCCAAGTGAACTGGTCCTGGTTTCTAAAGTGCTAGTTGCCTTTTTGCTATAAAGTGCCAAGTGCATGTCTTACATAAAGTGCAAAGTGCCTAATATAAAGTGCATGGTGCCTGTAAACATTTGACTTGTGCAAAATGGCAAAGGGATGGTTACAGTATACACGTTACACCAAAAATGTCAGTCTTTAAAAATAGTTCACAAAGACAACATTGTAAAAAACAACATTCTTGCACAGCATAAAATAGTTATGGGTCTAAAATTCAAAAAATCATGTATTGGGTTCGGAAGTAATATATAAAAAGGCAGAAAAAGAAAAGGAATAACAGAGCAGAGACAGGATAACAAATACCCGATTATGTGTGTAACCTTGGCGCACTTTCATGAAACAAAATTAGAAAAAAGTATAATGAAAAACAATATATCACAATTCTAAAAACAGAAATATATCCTCTGCTATGCTAGGGGTAGGGTGAAATAATTCATGCTCAAATGAGCCCTATATATATATATACGTTTTTGTGAGCAGTGGGCACCCCCTTCTCTGTCAAATATTGTAAAAACTACTGGACGGATACTCCTCAAACCAGTCCAGCAAATAAGTCAATGCTTTGTGCCCAAGTTGTTTCTTATTTGGTACAAATCTATCCAGCGGCTTTTGTACTTCGGCTTCCCACAAATTGCATGTTTCCTCTATGGGGAAAATAAATGGAAGTGGGACAAAAACTGTGTTTTTGTTTTCTTATTAGCGTTTTCATTTTTTAACAAATCGTTCCCAAAATTACCAGTTTGGAGGGGTGAGGGGAGAAGCAGCATTTTATAGGGACAATATCATTCAAATCCGTCCAGCGATTCAAAAGTTATCGACAACATTTTGAGAAAAGTCTATGAACAAAGGTTTCACCTCAACTATAGGGTGGCTATTGCTAATATGATATAAATAAATAGGTAGCAGGCGTGTAGTTATGGTTAAGTTGCTAAACTCAGGAAGACCACTTTTTCGGCGGCTTATAACTTCGCTCCCCCTGGAGGAATCCTCACCAAACTTTGCAAAAAAAGTATATGGCCGGCTCAGAATTTTGTTCGCCAAGTTGGGTGAGGTTTTGTGCAGGGGGGCAAAGTTATAGGGGGGTCCCACATGTTTTTTCCCCACAGACTGAATGGGCAAAAACTTTGTGCACGTCTACAGCCTGAATGGCTAGACAGATTTGCACCAAATTTGCGGCAGGGGCTTGGGTCAGAAAGCGTGCTTTTGTGTGCTTGGTGGAAATTGGACCAGTATTTTTGTTGCAAAGAACTTAAATGTATGTCCCTAAAAATAAGTGATATCTGGGTCAGCTCCGCAGACCCATTTTCCTGTTCGCTCTGTGGACCGAAGTCTCATTGGCCAGCGGTATGCCGTGCTGCCGGTGGTTGGCTGGAGGGAAGCATGCTGTTCGTCAAAGTTTTTGGGAAACACTGCCATGGTGTATTGGAGGACAATGTGGCGCTGAAAGGAACTGACATACTTTACGCCATGTGGTGGTGGGACGAAGGTAAGGAGAGGGTGGGGGAATGAGAAGTGGTTCATGTGATATATGTCAGTAGGTGGAATTAGACGATCGTGTGTCTGCAGTATCCACGCGTTTGCGCCAATTCACGGCTGCCTCCACAGGCGACTACCTTGTGTGGGCACTGCAGGCAGTCTGCGTTACAGCATCGTAGCTGGTGAGGTGACCTATTTTCGTGGTCAATGATGGCACATCAATGTATACAATGTTGGTTCCATGGGTGTGGGGATTGGTAGCACATTGTAGAGTGTCTACTACATGCCACGACCTCGTGCAGTGACCTGTCATGTAGTGTGTCCACTGGGTGCAGTGGTGAAGTACTGGGTGCTTAGAAGTGGTATGGTTGCATGATATGTACCTGGCCATTTGTTCAGCTGCATGACTCTGTTGTGATCTGCTGGGTGTGGGCAAGACCTACACTGGTGGGTGCATGGCAAAAGGCCGTAGGCCAGGCACCGAAGAGCCTAGGCCTGGACCGTAGCCACGGCACCATAATGCAGGCATTCAGTTTAAAGTATGCATGTCTCAGAGGGAGGTGACGTTTAAAGAATGGTGGGGCAGGAAATTGTAAACGTGGTAGAGGAGCACAAGTAACTGATATGCATACAGTACCATATGGTGTACATTATTACACGTATTACACAGTAGGTAGCCACATGTCGCCATTTGCCTTTGGTATGGGTTGCCTTTTATACCACCCATCATATGGAACATTTGTGGATTGTGGCACTGGGAAATGTTCCCACTCCTGGCGCCAATATGTTGTGCAGGTTCTGGGAAAGGCCTACACTTTTGGGTACATGGCCAAAGGCCTTAGGCACAGATTAGAGGGTGGGTAGGCAACTAGTGCACAAGCAGTTTTAGGCAGGAAGTGAGCAGGTGAGGGGAGGGGGAGGGGAAAAAGAAGAAGCACATGGAAAGGTTTTGAGGTGCTTCCAGGCCCTACGTTGGTTCTCTGCAAATTCCAGGGAGGCAGAGAGCCTGTTCTAGAGGGAGGCCGCAGCAGAAGAAAGACATCTACCTCCAACTGCTCACGTGCAGAAGCAACTGACCCTGAGGGAGTAGGAGGCGGATGAGGGAAAAGCTTGATCAAGGAGACATTTAGGAAGTGAGAGTGGAAGTTATTGAGGTCCCAGTGACCAGAAGGCGTTGTGCATAATGCACAGCATTTTTTTATTTTATTCTGCACAGCCACTGGGAGCTATTGAAGACATTTTAGTCCAGTACAGCTACGATCCCTGGCCTTCAGACCAACGACAAGTCGTGCAGTCCTCTTATGGATGAGTTGCTGAGGGTGAAAAGTAGAAGCTGGCAGATTTAAAAAGAGTCTGTGGCAATAGTGCAGCGTACAAAGAACCATAGCTGTGCACACACTGACCTTTTGGGAACTGCCTTTTGGTTGGTAAGACACATTCAGTGGTGGTTTTGGTGCCATATTTTTCCGATTTATGTAGGGGATGGGTCAGTGGCGAACACAATTCGTAGCATTGTGGGAAGGAAAGAAGAGAGTTCCTGTTTCGCTAATACACTGTATGATATGGCTAAATGAAAACTTTGCAAGCCGATACCATTGAAGTGCCACTTCATGGTAGCAGAAGGGGGAAAAACCACTAAGCTTTTCAAAAACATAATGGATGCTTTGTGGCAGATATCATGCGCAGAGGCACTTATAACAGAGTTGTAAATATCCTGCCAAAAAAATCTTCATACATTTATTTTGTGGTGATGGGTTCTCATGTGGATGAATGTGCATGCACAAATCCTGCAATGTTTCACTGAACTTTCCACTGGACGTGCTTTACAATAACAGCATATTTGTAACGGTCCATATGACGTCTTGTGGAGAACTGACAGTGTTAGATGCTGATTTTGGGTGGCATTGGTGGATGCTTGTGTGACTACTTAACAATACCTAATGATGGTGTGGTGGGAAGAGGATAGGGGAAGGGAAGAAGGACTGTTTGTGCTTTACTGGGGGGTGGCCCTCACGGTACTTTGGGAAGCGTACATGTCACAATCTGCACTTCTCACAATGGGTGTCCAGACATTTGGTCGACCTAAAACTGGTCGAATGACATTTGGTCGACGCAATTTGGTCGAAAACCAAATGGTCGAATTTTTTTTTAAATTATATATTTATTTTTTGGGTTTTCGTTTTTTACAAAAATGGGTTTTTAGAAAAAAAAGGGGGTTGGGGGGACCCCCCCAAAAAAAAATAAAAAAGGTGAAAATAAAAAAAATAAAAAATTCGACCATTTGGTTTTCGACCAAATTGGTTCGACCATTTGTCTGGTCGACCAATTTTTTTCGACCAAATGTCTGGTAACCCTCACAATGCTGGCCAATGAAAATTGCAGTGTGTGGGTTATCTAATCAGATACTGAGGGTGTAGGTCACAGGAAAGGGCGGTAATACTGGTATTCATTACTGTGCATAGTGACGCTGGCGGACATGGAGAAACGCATTGTGTTCACTTTGGGTGATGCCTTTGTGATAGATCTGTACAAGTATGCCCGGGAACGACACTTTCATGGCAATTTCGGTTTAGAAGCGGTGAACGCATTGTGGTGCTCAGTTTAGCTGATATGCATGCACTTTGCAGAGAACTGGCCAGTTCCGCTACTGTGCATGTTGTCGTCATGTGTTATGGTGGCTTGCATTTGGGTTACGTGTCTTGTTTACGTTTTCTCTGTCGACTCAAGAGGCTGATGAATGCAGTGAAGAGGCTTTTTTTCCCACTGGCCAGGTGGTTTTCTCCACCATAATACCAAGTAGAGTATGGACCACTTATTTTGTCTGTTCTACCCAGCCAGAGGCTGCAAGGTGTCTGAGCAACAGAAGCATGTCTGAATTTGTGTGCGCTCGTGGTATGTTTTTCTGTAACAATGACATCATTAGTTCTGCAAATGCAGAGGTCTTGCTATCAAATGGCATTTCATTGTCGTCCATTGGTAATGGTGTTTTTTTTGCTCATCTCCAAGATGCATTCAAAAGGTTCCTGTAAGAATCTGAGGACAAACAGAAAACACACTACTCTATGAAACCGAAAACAAGCTCTTTGTGTGGAAGCAGATAATAAAAAACATTTTTAAAAAAATCACAATGGCTCTTTTCAGAGCCACCCCTAAAGCCAAAAGCCCTTACCCTGATTGACATTTGTTACCCCATGCATGCACGCAGCACGAAAGCCGCATCCGTGGATTTGCAGAATGGTGGCCATGGAAATGGGACTGTGGAGGCTGAGGGATTGTGCAACAACGTTTTTAGGTGTGGTATGTACGCAGGGGACTGTTGTACAGAACTGCTAGTGTTACACGGAGAGCGCACGTGCCACAATCTGCATTTCTCACCATGTTGACCAATGGAAATGCGACTGTGGAAATTGTCCAATCAGGTGGTCTGGGTGAGTGTCACAGGAAAGGGCAGCCATATTTTGTTTCATTACTCTGTGTAGTGAGGCTGGCAGAGATGGTGAGATGCACTGTTTTCTTAGTGGGTGATTGCTTTGTGCTAGATCTGCTCCACTATGCTGTGGAAAGAGACTTTAATGGCAATTTGAATTTGGAGGAAGTGGACGCTTTGTGGCGCGGTGTCCATGTGCATAGTTTCAGACACTTACTTGCAGAATGTCAACGAGTGGCCACTTGCGCAACTGTACACGTTGTGGTTGTGCACTATGGAGGCTTGCTTTTGGGTTCCATGGCTTGTTCACGTATGTACCGTCAACTCAAAAAGATGATGAAAGCCGTGAAGTGCATGTTTCCCACTGCAAAGGTGCTTTTCTCATGTATACCAACAAGTCCAGTTTACAACTATTTCAATGAATGTTGTTGTCAGCCAGAGGTCAGAAGGCATCTTATCAACAGAAGGATGTGTAACTTCTTGCATGCTGCTGGGATGTACTCTTGTGAGAATGACAACATTAGTCATCTATATGTGCACCTTCTCAATGGAAATGGCATTTCTTTGTCGCCCAGTGGCAATGACATTTTTGTTTTCGAATCTACAGGCTGCACTGAAGACACTATTGTAAGAATGTGAGGTGAAGTACAACAAACGAAAACACGTGTAAAAACCGGGGGAAAAATTGTTTCTATGGAAGCAGGTTAAAAAAATAAAAGTCTCTTTTGAGAGCCACCACTGCAAACCAAATCCCCTACCCTGGTTGACATTTATTACCCCACACCCACGCGCACAGCACGATAAGTCCGCGGACATCACGATAGGTACAAGGTTGCACGTGCTACATCCAGCCCTTTTGCAGATGGCAGCCATAGCAATGGCCGTGTGCATGCTACAGCATTGCTGAATAAGGTTTATGGGTGTGGTGTTTCTGCACAAACTGTGATACATGGTGTATTTGTTGATACAAATGTGAAAGTTGCGGTTATGGCTGTGTGCTTCACACGCCACACAGTGTACGGTTGTTGGGGGAGTTCGGAATACATTGATTGAAAGTGAATGGAACACACTGTACATTGGTTGCTCATTTTGGATTGTACTATGTGGATTGGAACTGGTATGGAGTACCTGCAATGCAGTGACTGCTTTTGGTTTGTGTTTGTGAGACTTTGGTGACGCGCAATCATGCTGCCATTATTGTTCTTCATTGTGGAGGGAAAGTGCACAATATGTTACCGGAGTTTCCATACTGTTTGCGATGAAGGTGGCATTTGCCTAGGTCATACGTATGTTTCCGATCTAATGCATACATTTTTATCGCATTACGCAGACACGGATGTGGCTGTGTTTTTTTCTCATTTCGTCCGGGAATGGAGAAACATGGTACATTGTGAAGACTTCTATTTGTGCCTTTCCAACTCTGAAAGCAGCTTTTTTCATTGAACTTTTTTCCTCTTCCATTTGCTTTCCATTTGTTTTGATCTTGTCACACACCACACAGAAGGAAAGGAAGGCAAGGCCCAGTATGGAAGGGGCACCAGCTACAGGGATAACATAGAGGAAGTGCACAAAGAGAGGGAAATGTTGTTCGCCCTACTTAAATAACCGTCAGTCGTTGTCATGCTCCAGGACTGACCTTTCCCAAGCACTTCCAAGTACTTTCCCTTTGTAGAGTCACGTGTTGCAGTACATGCACAATACAATGCCCTTTGCCAGGTAAGGATCTGCAGCACAGCCTATGGTGTGCAAGGATGTTTTAAGGATCCACTGTCATACATGACTGTTCCTGTTGGTGGCTGGAGAAGCTGTGCAGAATGCTGTACATGAAATTATCCTTGTGCACTGTTGGAAGGGCAGTACTCTGCCCACTGGTGCCTTGTGCTTCGATTTCAGTTCTCGTCACATGCAGTACAGACCCTTCATGGTACGCCATTAGCCATAAGACCAGTATTCACGGACATGAATACATTCTGAAATATAAGAATGCTTACCAGGTGAAACGCAGCTTGATTACGTGGAGCAGGAAGAGAAGTATTCAGCGAGACCCATGCGGCTACACTACTTTTCTAACCACCACTGATATCCTTTGCGCTCTGAGGAATGTGCTGTTTATTTACTTCTCTTTACATGCACTTGTATGTGAGTGACCAAGGCTCACCAGCTTTGCCATTTTGTAGACTCACTACAGACTGTTACACCTACAATTAAATGTTTACTCCAACTGTTCGACCCGCTGGCAAACCCTTGACACTTTCCGTCAGTGCTCACTACAGAGACGGTGTGTCTGTTTCACGGGTCATGAAAAGGCAAGCAGCACATCAATCAAATTAATGCAACATTTAACACGCCCATCGTACAATGGAGGTTGGTATTCCTTATTTTGCAGTGGGCCTCCTAGAGCCAGGCAAGCTGCAGCCATGCATTGGTAGGTCTGCAGAGCAACCCACGCAGTCACCAATACTGCTTGTAATGCCATAGCCTACCGTATGAATCTGTAGGCCTGTGTGTTACCAGCACACAGAGGATGCCCTATGCATGTGAATATCTGTGCAACGGACAGCCATGCGCTCCCCCAACTACTGAAACATGCATTGGAAAATGTGGCCAGTACTGGAGTCCTACGGTAACGTGCATTGTGATTGCACATACACCAGCCAGGTGCGTTCTCCCTAGGAAACCTCCATATTACTCCCCTGCAGCCATCTGATACAGTACTGTGCGCCACAGACTCACCATGCATTGTTAACAGAAAAAGAAAAACCACTCACACACTCCCCAACATTTAACATGTACACCTTCAATTTCTAAAATACACAGACACTGTTAGCAAAGGGAATGGGTAGCACAAATGGATACATACACAGGGGAATTTGCCCTTTCAACAAGTTCGTCATGAGGGCAGCCAAGGATTCCATGCACAAATGTTGTTAACGGCACGTTATGGTTCATTTGCTCTACCACAAACCTTTCACCTTCATTGAAAACACTATGCTAAGATTCACTAACAAAAAACACTGCTAACGGGATATTATGGTTATGTTGCGCTAATAATAACATATCCCCTTCACTGAAAAAACTATGATACAGGAACGTTCTGGATACACTGCCCTACTAAAAACCTATTAAATTAACCGGCAAAAAACATTGTTAAAGGGACGTTATGGTTGGTTGCACTACTAAAAACCTACCACCTTCACTGCAAAATGTATACTGAAGGAATTTTCTGGTTCCATTGCCCTACTAAAAACCTATGAAATGAACCAACAAAAAACATTGTTAAAGGGACCTTATGGTTAAGTTGCACCACTAAAAAACCTATGAAATTCAATGGAAAAACATTGCTACAGGGACGTTATGGTTACAGGTAAAACTGAAAAACCCCAGAAATTTGCCAGTTATGGTAAGCTACGCACCATAACTCGCGCTACCACTGTGCACTGCAAGGACTAACACCCTTGACCTCAAGGATGACATCACAAATGTCATTGATGACATCACTGATGCCATCACATGCGCCTTTAGCTTTAATAACAAGCTTCCACAAGGGATTGTCAATATAATGTTGCCACAAAACTATCCGAGGTCATTTGGAGAACTATCATGAGATACATAATTGAGCACAGAATCCATTGCTATAAACACCATTGCACTACAGACCTCTTTCCAGTATAGCAACCACCTCATGCAGAAATGTAGGCATTGTCTGCAGCATGCACCATAGAGGTACAGTATTCACATTTTTGCCATGCTACATAGTATGATGAATGCATGCACACTGTGAAACATGTAATAAGTAGCTAATACCCCCTCACGTACTACAGATTTGTACTACTACACACAAACCATAAAGAGACCACAACGCACACAAATATGCCCATATACCGGGAAAGTAAAGTGAGCAAAAAAGCAGCAGTATTACCAGAAAGTCTTCATAACCTAAATGATTATCTTCATGTACAGAAATTATTGCTGTGTTTCAGGTCTGCTTCTTCCCCTATGTACATGCATCACATGATGTGACTGAACCCTTAGGAAAAATATGAGAAGGGTAAGGTCTACATATGTAGTACCTTTTGAATGTTCACTTCCTGCCTGTCAGTGAAGAAAACCACCTGCCCTACATATGTCAGTGAACAAGAAAAGAGGGAGCTGGACATGTCATGGCATCAGTGATGTCATCAATGACATTTGTGATGTCATCTTTGAGGTCATGGGTGTTAGTCCTTGCAGTGCACAGTGGTAGCGCAAGTTATGGTTGCGTAGTTTACCATTCTGGCGAATCTCTGAGGTTTTTCGGTTTTACCTGTAACCATAACGTCCCTGTAGCAATGTTTTTCCATTGAATTTCATATTTTTTTTTTAGTAGTGCAACTTAACCATAACGTCCCTTTAACAATGTTTTTTTGTTGGTTTTATATATATATCCATATTGCACAGTTTCGATTTAAGATGAACACATTCTGGTAAACAGTGTCGGTAATGTCATCCTTTCAGAAACCAAACCAAAATGTATCTCTCCCTCAGCAAAATCTTCTCACGTCTCCCATTTTTAACACCCCTTGAAATTCCCTGCTATTTCATCCACCAGCAGAATTTGCATTTGATGACCGCTTCTCATTTTGTTGCTCCAGCGCCGAAGACACTAATTTAATTCCGTGTTTGTTTGATACTTTGCAAATCCTAGCACTGTTTATGCTTCATCCCCTGGTGCTGTTCTATAATCATGAATGCTGAGCTGTGTGGGATTTTAATGTCACTTCATCATGTCAGGAAGCAAGGGCCACCAAAGCCAGCGGAAGTGCACAATATGAATGAGGGCTGTTAGAAGGCAGTTCATTTTCTGCCAAATATAAGCCCAATAGCATTATTCTACGGATAAATCTGAAACGCGGTAAGGTTATTAATGCTGTACCTTACAAAAGAATGAAAACTGGAAATAAAATGTTGAAAGCAGTACATCAATTTGTGTACATTCTGTGGCAAGTGTGATATCTCATCTTTAGGGCCTAGTCCCAATGAATTTGTTTACCTCCAATATTACTTTTGAGCTCTAAATCGTGCAAAATCCAGGTTGTGATACCATTTATGGGACTAACTGATAATATTTGGCTGATATGGAAAAATGCATTAGCTTTCAACATCTCATACTTTTTCATCAGATGATGGTCACATGGTAAAATGAGCAACAACAAAAAACAGCCGTGGCCATTTTTAGATAGAAAAAGGAAGGGAACATTCAGTGTCAACTCCATTGCTTGCAGGAAAGAGTATGCATAGAATTCAGTCCTCAGATGCGCCCCTTATCTACAGGGCAATACATATGGAATAAGAACAGACAGATAATGGAACCTATTGGAAATAAGCTCCCAACTACAGCTCTGCTGAGAAATTATATTTTCAGTAGCACAACATTATTCACTCACCGCTTTCGCATGTAACGTCTCTAGACATTTAAGCACAATTAGTCTGAAAAAAACATCCTTGTTACTAGAGAAATCCGAAAATGCCAGATTGCATAAAAACACAAGGGGAAAATATAGGGCCCGATTCATGGAAGCCTGCAAAAACAAGCATTACCCTCTGACAATGTTTTTAGTTCAAAGACACTGGTGCAATAAATCATTCTTGGGTCCGTTGGCAATTTCCAATCCTTGCAAGTAATTGCATAGGTGTGGATCCCAGCATGATGCAGGCGCACATTGCAGTCACTTTTCAGCAGTGCAAATTCACTTTGAACTGGGCACATATTCCATGAATCGGGTCCATAATGAGTTTTTTCACACCTTTCTCACACAGTCTCTACCTAGGCTGTGTATGCTTAAAGTTCCATTGTTTCAACTAGCTTCCATTTTTTCCAAATATAGGGCCTGATTCATGGAATTGTTTGCACGGTGCAAACTGACTTTGCACGGCAGAAAAGAGACTTAGCACTGCCGACACAAACCCTGATTCATGGAACAGTGCAAAGTGTTTTTTTGCAGTGCAAAGTCACTTTGCACTGCAAAAATACACTTTGCACTGCTCCACTCTGATTCATGGAGCAGTGCAAAGTGTATTTTTGGAATCAGGGTGTTTGTTGGCAGTGCAAAGTCACTTTTCAGCAGTGCAACGTCAGTTTGCACTGTGCAAAGAATTCCATGAATCAGGCCCATAATGTTTTCCTGCATTTTGCTGGGATCCACACCCATGCAATTACCTGTAAGGATTGCAAATTCCCAAAAGGATTGTCTCTATAGACCACAGAACAATCTCATGTCCACTCCAGGATGAATACATTTTACAAACATGTATGTTTTGGGGGTTAATAAGAAAGTGACTAATAGGTACAAATAATAAACATAGAAATGCTTCTAAATACAAAACACTTCTATGACACAGCCAGGTATCTGTACTAATAGCCTCTGATTTAAATTCTTCCTGCTGTCATTTTAAATTGTTAGATTACACTTTGGTGACTTCCTATGGCCAAATGTAACTAGCAAACCTGTGACAACATGATTTCAATGTCACAATTTCGTCTCAAACCCACATTCATGCCCTCAATGCACCGTATCTAACACAAAACCGAACAATGTTGACAGATGTGTGTTTCGGCCTCTAATGAGGTGGTTTTGAGTCTCCGACCCCACATTTGGGTTAGGCTTTCATCAGGACAAACATCAAAATGCTCCCCATGGTGGCACTGCACTTTATAGCACAGATGGATCCTCATGTTTACAATCTTTTCTTGGGACTCGAATTGTAATCCCTTTCAAGGGCTGTATATGCTGTTTCGGTGTGCATTATTCATCTTGTTCAGGCTTCCTTATTGTGGAACTAATCTCATCCCTCTGGCAGATTGCCCGGACACACAAACTCTTCCGAGATATTCTCAAACCAGTCGTGCCTTACTCTGTTGTATCTGGTCTGTAACTGCCTGCCTGCTCCCGCTTTTCTGGGTGCTGGGTCTGATGTTGTCCAAATTTCTCCACTTCAGCTGGCGGCATATAATTCCAGCTAGCCTTTTTGAATAAAAAGGCCCCACTGTTAAACTTGCTATTCCTCAATGTGGAATTGCAGCGTAATCTGTCTGCCTCACTTTGAGACGCGCCGGGTACTAACACTTGTAATGTGGCGGTAATGCCGCCAGACCTAGTGGCCATAACAGTAAGTCTGTTTGGTGGAATCTCAGCAGATTTACCGCTGGGATACCACCAAACCTATAATGAGTCCCTTCATTTTTGCAATTTCAGTTTAACAGAATTCAGTAATTCCACCTAGTTCAGTACAGTCCTGTACTAACTTCGGTTTAAGTCCATTTAGTTTAATCTGAGTGCTTGTATTATTATCACGCTGGGAAAAGGCACCAATCAGGTGGCCAGGAACAAAGTCTTCACTAAATGGTAAGGTCTGCATTGCACAAAATTCACCAGTGCCTCTCTCCCCGGCTGCCATTTATTGTCGCCGGCTAGGACTCGGCACTGTCCCCCACTTACCCATGAGCCTCCACACATGCTCACTTCACCTCACACCCCTCGGGCCACCATCTACAACTCCCTCCTTATGTCGACCCCTGTTTAAATGTTAGTTTGTTTGTTTGTTTGTTTATTTGTCGTGTGCACCAGACCCAAGGGTATAAGGGCACAAAAAGCAAGAATACATTCAGCTTGGTTACATATAAGAATAAGTAAATAACATATATACAAAATATACAAAGCAGAGATATACAGGCACCTTAAGGTATCCAGGCGCAAGAGGTCAGAGTATGTTCCAATTGATTAGGAATAAGAATAAGAACATAGCGAATATACAGAATATACATATGCAGAGATATATAAGCATCAAGAAGGTACAATTAGAGTGTGAAGTGTCTAAGGTGCAAATATACAGCCCAGGGACAAAGCAGGCAAAGGGCAGGTAACTCAGACAGATGTCGAGTCCAGATTACTGTTGTTGTGGACAGAATTGTTGGCGAATGTGTCATTGGACAGGTGTAGTTACTTGTCATTCTCTATGAACCAGTTGGTCAGGTTCTGTCTAAATTTGGTAAATGTTTGACCCACTCTCAATGGAGGTGGCAGAGAGTTCCATAGTTGTGCTGACTTAACTTGGAAACTGGAGCCCCTCGATCGTGGAGAGTTTAAATCGTGGTACAAGGAGACCATTAGAGTTGGCTGATCTTGTGGGTCTATTAGCCATTTGTCTAGTGATACATTCTGTCAAATAGCGAGGTGCTTTATTGTTTAGGCATTTGTGGATAAGAGATGCTGTTTTTAGGCGAATTTTATCGTGCGTGGATAGCCATTTGTGTTGTCTCCTAGTTGCGGAAATGTGTTCTTTCCTTGTTATGCTTAGTGCCGCTCTCAAGGCATTATTTTGGAGTACCTGTATTTTTTTAATGATGTGTTTGTTCGTACCAATGTAGAGGGCGTTACAATAGTCCAGTTTGGATAGTATGAGGGCTCTGGCGAGAATTAGGCAGCTGTTAGAGGAAATAAATGGTTTTCCAGCTCTAATTAATTTGCAAATGTATGCAGTAGAGGAAGCCAGGGAGTTTACCTGTTTAGTAAATGTTAAGGTGGCATCTAAGTAAAAACCTAAAGTTTTCATCTCTTTGGCCACTTTGATGGGGTTTCCGTCAATAGTAAAAGATGAGTAGTCCAGGCTTAATTTGGTCAAGTGGACAGTAGTGCAGAGGATGATGAGCTCTGTTTTACCATCGTTCAGGCAAAGTCCATGGGTGGCCATCCATGCCTGAATGATGCTGTAGATTTCATTCACCAAGGCTGAGTCTTTTCCATAATCTACAGTAAGTGGTAGAAGGATCTGAGTATCGTCTGCATAGTTCGTGATACCCAGATGGTCCAGATATCAAAGAGGGGCTTGGTGAATACATTATACAGGGTTGGCGAGACACATGATCCTTGGGGCACACGGCAGGTGATGGGGATAGGGTCCGCTGCTGCAGAAGGGGAGAAGACCCTCATACTCCGATTGCTAAGGAAGGACTGTATCCATACTATAGCCTCCTTGGAACATTGGGCTGCTGAGTCCGGGTGGCTGCATAGGAACTTGTGATCTACCAGGTCGAATGCAGCCGACTGGTCGAGGAAGAGGAGTAGTGCTAGTTTTCCATTGTCTCTAAAGTCATCTATTTGGGACTTAAGGTCAATTAGTACTGTTTCTGTGCCATGTTGAGGCCGGAAACCGGATTGGCGGGCTCCTAATAGAAGGTTAGATTTGAGAAAGTTCTCAATTTGGATGTATGCTACCTTATCTAAGATTTTTAAAAGGAAAGGCACAGTGTTGATGGGCCTGTAGTTTGTTGGTATGGTTGGGTCTAAGGGTTGCTTCTTGAGAAGGGGTGTACCCAAGATTCTTTCCGGTTACTGGGGATGGTGCCTGATGCAAATGAAGCATTAATAAGTTTAGAAATAAAGGGTGGTAGGTCTCTAGCAGCGTCCTTGATTAGTTGTGCTGGGCATTGGTCCCCCTTGCAGTTGGAAGGTTTGAGTGCAAGTATGACCCTCTCCACCTCGATAATAGAGACTTTAGAGAAGCTAATCTTGTTTGCAGGGTGGCAGCTGAATTTTATTGAGCACAGTCAAGGGTGTTCGTGAAGCTTTCTTTTGCGCAATCTTATTTTGAAGGTTGGAGACTTTGTTAGTTAGGGATCACTTCCTTAGCCAGATGCCAGTAGCAACCAGCTCGCATGCCTGGGATGCTAACAGCTATATGTATTGTTATTGGGGTCTTTAACAGTTGGTAAGGGCCAAAGAACCATGTTAAAGACCTCACTTTGCTCAACACTCTACCTTGGGCCCAAGGGCCGTTATCGACCAGGAAAGCCCCCACCTTGCAACATATTGCTTAATCAATCTTCTGTACTTCTAATCCCAAATGTAAGCATGGAGGGCTTATCAGCTTCCTTCATTTGCTTAACAAGGGGACATGGTAATTCTCCAGTGTGACACTACCTCAAAGGACATGACACAATCCATGTAATGAGCAGAGAGAGAAATATAGTCAATTGTGGATCGTTTTTT
This sequence comes from Ambystoma mexicanum, assembly GCF_040938575.1. Lineage (NCBI taxonomy): Eukaryota > Metazoa > Chordata > Amphibia > Caudata > Ambystomatidae > Ambystoma > Ambystoma mexicanum. The sequence goes on along the minus strand of NC_090930.1, from coordinate 1,100,234,738 downwards.
TTTTATCAATGATATGTGTGAATTTACCTGGAATAGCCCCTTTACTCTTAGAATTAACATTATTATAACCTTCCTGTCAAAAGAATCTTAATGCATTTCTATTTTTTCTTGCTTAACAATAGGTTATTTGATTTTCTAGATTATGTCAGTAATATTTCGATCTGCATCATCCTTACTTATTTCCAGGCAATTATTGTTAAGCACTCCCATAATCATCACAATATCAGTGAGATATTCATATTCAATTGACTATAAACCAAGCAAAGGCTTTGCCATTTCACTGATGATGCTTAAGCCCGGGTAGGGCTCAAATATTCACAATAATAAAACTCTCCCAAACTACACTTTAATAATGTTTTGTACAAATATGACCAACTATCACGTTTTACAAGCCAGCCTGCAGTAAATGTTTACTACATTTAAATGTATGTATTTACTAATTAGAAAACCCAGTTTATTTAGGTCCTCCTTGATTCCATTTTTTGGTTGGTTCTAAGATCAAATGCAGTCCCCCTATAAATACCTCCCCCATTAAACAAACCTTCTGTGGTGCCAATATGTCATGTGTGCTAATAAAATCTAAAACGTCCTAAACTGCCAGCTGTTGTTTGAGCGATTAAACTTCCTACTATCCACTAACCCTTGCAATTATGTTGACTTTTCTCAGCTTTTTGAGCTTTTTTGTTTGGGTTCTATCCTTTCCCTCCCATGAGAACACCCTCTGCTGCCTTCATACCCCCTCAGTCTTGTATTTTTTCAGTACCTGCTTTTTGAAAATATGCATGTACATCTTAGTCATGTCCAATGTCTATACTGAATAGAAATGAACCAATGTGATACTTTTTTCATCAACTACATTAACTTCCAGTCTTTCCATTATATTGATAGTCTTGTTAGCAAGTATTTGCAAACGAGTTATCCCATGCAATAGTTTTATAATATATTGGCAATTTATGTGCTGTTAATTTTCACTATGGAAAACTCGTTAAGAATCCAATATACATGCCACCTCCTCGGGTAATCGATTGTGGTCAATATTTGAATGATTTTGGGCATTCAGATCTTGCACAGCCTGCTCTTCAGTGGTGTTTTCAGCTTTAACCATATTTATTATTGCAACTGTATGACTCCTAGTTTTTCCGTCACTTTCCCTTTACCGGATGGCCTGGTCCTGGGATGTTGTCATTCCATATTCCTTTACTAAATGATCTTCTAAGATATGTACAGTTTCAATTATTTCATCTATCACTACTTTATCTATCTCAGGCACTGTTGTAAAGGCCCACATTGATCCACTATCTTTAGATGTACAATTTATGAATTCAGTCTTGCTCCCATTCTGCCATGATTCACTGTCTATTCTCCGCTTATAAGCTTCAATTTTGCCTTTTTAATCTTTTTTATTATTCTTTAATTCCTTAAGTTTATATGTTTCCATTTTCAGCCAATGCTGCTTGTTCTGCAAATTCGACCCTTATGCCTTTTTTCAGTTTTTTTACGTCCCAGACACAGTTCCCCTAACCACCTCCCTCCCACCCAACATCCATTAATCCTTCTCTAGTTTTCTTTTTGTACTTTTTACAAAATTCCCATTCTCAGGTTGCCCAGTAGTTTCTGTACCACCTTTGTCTTCATCACGACCAGGCTGATACGCGGCCTATATTTTTTGTATAATACTCTTTCCCATGGGTCTATTGAATTCTTCCACCTTATTCAACATGTGGATTGTCCTCTAATGATATTCGTCTTTCTTAAATTTATTTCTCCTGTTTTCCCTGTCACTACCTCGTCTACAACCATCCCATCCAACACACAGCCATTCTTCACTAACTGCAGTCAAGTTCCATAAAACAGGCCTATCATCATTTGATAGGAGTTGAGATTTCCCTCTACAGTACGTCACTCGATTAATTCACGTATTTTATCATTAACAATCCTCTTTGGTTCTTGCTGCTGTCAAATACCCTACAACTATGGATAGAAGCTACCCTTTTATTTTGGTTTTACTGCCCATTATTCTACTCTACAGGCTATCAGGGGTCCATAAGGTTCGCGCAGTTCTCAACTCTTTAAAAACCTCTCCTAACTTTAAAAAGTGCTAACATTGTAATAGTTTTTTTGGTCTTAATAAATGTTGTATTTCGTTTGTACTACATTTGGACTGTGCCTAATAATTATCTGGGCTCTAATTCCTTTGCATTGTCACCAAGGATCAAACAACAACAAAACCAGGTCATCCCCAACATAACAACCTATGACATATCCACCCACTTCCCATTGCAACCCCCTCTTAGGAAACACACAAACCTCAACTATTCACAGCCGACACCATAACCATACACAGGCCACATCACACTAAAATGAGTCTGCAGTTTCAATAACAGCACCAAACCAGGACGTCCTCTTCGCAGGAGGATATTTTATCACACACTTGAAGACTCGCTGGTGGTGGGTGGCATAGGCCTAATAGACAGTATCCATCTCCTGCGAAAAAAAAAGAACCGGAACAACCTCCACTGCTAAATGCCTCGAGACAGAAATTAAGGCATCTTCCTCCAGGACCACGAGAATCAATGTCATTTTCTATCCCCCTAGAGAAAGAAAACTGCATTGACAGCATCATAAACCCGCTGATCAAATCAGTGTAGAACGACCATCTGGGAGTTCTGAACCTACAATCAGGAGAAGATATGCACCAGGCATTGAATACATTTCTAAAATTCTACAGCCTGAATTACTTGGCACAGCATTAGATCACATCTACTTCCAAAAAGGCCAGTTATCAGGGTGGATTGATCAAATGAATTTCAAATACATTCTCAATTATTTTCTATTAGATGAGAAATACAGAGCAAGCATAATCCCACAAGATTTAGGTGCGAAATAAGAAAGGAATGATCCTAGAAAAAGTAAGAATCTAATTTCCAATAACATGCTGAAAAATAAAGAAGAAAATGATACAAGCTCTCCCAGTGACTATCATTTTGATAAAATAGCCCCTCTCAACCTGAAATGCAAGGACCTTTTTTCTGTGTTTATTGCTACTAAAGTGGGGCTGTTTTGTTGAATTTTTTTTAAGATGAAGCAAAGAAATGCAAACATGCAGCTCATTTCATTCAGTAGCAACACATTCAGAAAGATTCACATTTGAAGCTGCATAAGGAAGATAGTGTGGAACCCCAACTGAAGGTCTACCAAGACACATACAAGCTACTAGAAGAATGTACACGGGAAATGCATGCCAAGGTAAAGTATTGCTTCTCGAATCCCAAACAGAAACATTGAGAAGCCATCCCCAAAAATGTTTCAAGTGTTCAGGCTTTCTCCAATTCCACCATCACTCTCCCATGGAATCGGCTCTAAGCATTCTTTTATGGAGAAAATGCATGAATTAAATGACATCTTCTCCCGATGTCGCAAAGAGAAACTTTTCAGCTCAAACATACATTTGTTTCCAATTTCAAAGGAAGTGCTCTGAATACATCCTTGGCCCAATTACAGCCACCTGGTTACAATATCCTTTCGAAGCCTCAGCCATCGCTGGTCATAACTCATAAATATCTTACTGGCCCGAGGAGGATTCTGAGAAGCCTTAAAACAGGATAGGTCATCATTTCCATGAAGCTCTGCAAGATGATTCAATGGAGCTTAATTACTACCTCCTTATCACTGCCCACTCCTTTCTTGGAAAAACAATGGAAAGATGCACATTCTCTTTACGAAATAATTTCACGACAGAAAACAACCTGATAAAAGACACCCAGTCTGTCTTTGGACTAGGTTGTATTACCTAAACATCCATTTGCAAGTTATAAACAATACACTTCAGGCCATGGTGAAAGGTGATGGTTGCCTCTTGGTCCTGCTTGAACTCTCACTTGTGTTTGAAACATTAGAACATGCTATACTCCTCAATACCATGAAATCATGCTTGCGCCTTGGAGGCTGTGTCCTCAACTGGTTCTCTTCATTGCTAGTGAGGGTAGTTGAACATTAGAGACTGTCTAGGAAGGCGTTCCCTTCTCGCCAGATAAGGCTCAATATCATGTGGCAATATACATATTGCTCAGAATCCAACCCTTGCATCCCCCTTTCCAGGCATTTAAATAGTTTCTGTATTTTATGACTCACTATCACTTGGCTGTATTATTGCATTCATACATTGCACTGCTATGTAAGCAACATAGGCCTGGCATGTTGTCTCTGCTCTACCAGTCATACTGCCCACCACCTAATCAATTTTTCTGACATGATTGAGACATAACCACCTTAGTTTACTCATGCTAGTGAGAGGGCGGGGGTCCCTAATTGAAAAACTCCTCAGGAGATCCTTGAAATTACTGTTGTCAAACTTTGGAAGCCAGTTCTACAATCAGACAATTCCAAGCAGCCACTTAGGGTGCCTCCAGAAGGCGTCACCAGGGTCCACAATATTAGCCCTAGTGCCTTAACTCTTATCACACTGCAAAGGAATACTTCAAAATGGCATTTAGCCTGAGAAGGCATGAACACTTACAGTGGCCCTGGTGATCACCGGAAAGGCCTGTAGAACATGTTCTACTGGTGTATGCCCTTGTAATGAAGGACAGATTGAACCCTGATCACTGCCGAATTGAGAGTGCTCCTTTTTTGTGAATTACTTCTTGGGCACCTCTTTAGAACAATATTAGAGAATGATAAATCTTGGCATTTCAATAATTAAATGTATGACAAAATATCGTATTTTAGCAATTCTAACATTAGATGTTAGTTCACTGAATACTTCAGGGGCACATGGGGTCATTTACCAAGGACCAAGGTAGACATGCTCCCAGAGTACAATGAATCAATACCTCCTCTGTGCATGGCACAATCCCCTTAATGACTGAGGACTCACTTCAGAAGTGCACCATGATTTCTGACCTGCAGACTCAAATGTGCCTTGAAAAGTATGCCATTTCTGGGTGTCTTTCATTTGCTGTGATTCTGAAGGTGGCACTGACGTGCCAGGGAAGTGCAGGATGATAGGGTCGTACAGGCAGGAAACAAAAAGTTGATGCGTGCCAAGCAGGTGCAAAGAACAGTGAAGTGTCGTGACGTGATGTGAAACAGCACAGGCCCACCCAATGAGAGCATAAAGGAGTTAGGAATTTGCAGAGTAACATGCGCCTCCCAGGGCTCCATAATAGCTTTATAATACATACCAGTCTGCAATATCTGTATAAAAGCCTGGAAATAATGTTCTTATTACACGCTTGTTGAAACATCACAACTGACCTGTAATAAGTAAAGGACATCACAACAGCTCTTTAATAATGTATTACGTTTCAGTTGTGACATCACAATGCCTGCTGCTGAGCCAACAGAGAGAATTCCAGATGCCACTGCAGTAGATAATCCAGATGCCACTGGAGCAGTTAATGAAGGAAACACCCAAATAATTCGAAATAAAATGGTTGGTTGGACCATTTGGCTGGATTCAGCCAGTACCAAAGAATCAAAGCCCAAAACCAAACATGAGGAGCCGGGGTTGTGGGGGTGTCCCCCACACCCAATGTTTGGTATTATGGGTTTTAGGGGTTGCAGGGGTGTCTCTTGCTTTCTTAACATTGGAAGCGGTGGACCCAAAAAATAAAAACAATCAAAAAAGAAAAGAGGCCCTTCGGTGTCAGATCTGACCTGCGTTAGAGGGACAGAACTGACACCAGAGGGGTACAGGAAAAGCGGCGGCAGCACCCAGCTAAAAGGCCACTGACATTTGGTTTGTTTTGCCAAAGTAAAAACTGATTCGCAGCGAAATAGACTATGGTCAATTTCGCAGCGATTGTTTCTACTTTGGTAAAACAACCGAAATCCGTTAATGAACGCTGTTAAAAGCTTTTCAAATTCTTTGCTTGTAGAATAGTTTTCTGTGCCACTTTACAGCCATTAATTGACAAGGAACTGTTTATGGTAGAATGTTTAATGTGTGTATTGCTGGAATTTAACATATGTATGCAATAATCTGTATGCTATTACTTATATTAAAGAACAGAATGAAAACATGTTTCCATAGATTAAATTAAACTGCTTGAACTACTTCTCTACAACACATTAGGAGCTGTAGTTTTGCTTTTTTAAATACAAAACTATTCTATATTGATTATATGGATCATCAATTGGAAGATCTCTTAAATTATATTATGCAAGAGATGAGGTTTTAAAGGGAATGACAGTGAGTGGTCATGTATAAGGAATAAAATGCCCCCTATCACACCTAAAAAGGATATTGCAAGTCGTATTGGTTGAAGCTATCATGAAGGCTTCCAAACTGACCATGAAGCAATAGCTGCACTCAATCATGTGCTTATTGGAGTACTATGTAAAGTTTGTGGAAGCATTCTCCACCAAAACCGAACCACTCAGACCCATACTAAAAGAAAACGCACTTTATGAGTGGACACAAGCATACCATAATGAATTAGACACAATAAAATAAAGTATTCTCAGAGCTCCCAGCTTGCCCATTTGTACCTGTCAAGCATACAGTCATTATGACGAATGCCAGTGAATATGGCCTAGGAACAACCATAATGGAAAAAGGAAATAATTTGCCATTTAATAGTGGCTTTCGCATCTCGAGCACTCACGGACTCTGAACAAAATGACTCCATCTTTGTGAAGGACTTGCTCGTATGTGCGTGGGCAACAGAGCACTTCAGGAACTTTATATATGGGGAAGGTCGTTCATGCTACGCACGGATAACAAGCCCCTCATCCACATATCGTCGCCCGCAGGAACAAACAAGGTAAGGTCAAGACTAGCCAGGCTTGGGACGAAGCTTCAGGAATTTACATTCACCATCGAAATTGTACATGGCTGGCAAAATTCACAAGTTGACTGTTCAGACATCCACTAACCTACAAGCCGAGTGTCGAATGGGACACAAGCAACTGTGTCATAGCATCCATTCAAGATACGGAATAGCATACCAGTCACAGCTTCTCAGCAAGCCAATGGCTACAGCACACCAAAGGGGACAAAGCCCTTCAACAAGTAGCAGCATTCACAAAATCAGGGTAGCCAACTGAAAGGAATCTTCCATTTCCATTACATCCCTATAGCAAAATCCAGACTGAAATCACTGAGGAAGGAGGTCTCATTTGCAGAGCACACACACTAATACCACCAGCAATGCTAATGAACACCTTAATAGCTTTAGATCTTGAAGGTCACTTAGGTTGCACGCTGTCAAAACATAGACTTAAAGAATGCTACTGGTGGCCAGGCATTGACAGTGAAATGGAGAGTATGCATTGCTGTTGTGTTTTTTAAACTAGCCCTGTTTTCCCTCCTTTTTGGAAAGTAAAATCCGGTGTGTCACAGTGCGCCCCCCCCCATGCTTCCATCCAAACTGCTCCTGCATTCACCTGTGTTTTGTTGCCTGTTTGTCACCCTCTGTTCCTCACTTCTCTGTGAACCCTCCCCGTCTGGTGCTCCCTGTGATGCGCAGCTGTGGGCTGTGCTTCTTCTCCTCCCTCACTCTCCTCTCTTGCCTCCTTGCAACCCCGATGGTGCTCTCAATCTCTCCCATCTTCGCAAACTGCTACTCTATCTCCTATCCTATAACTCTCACTAAGTCTGGAAGGAAAGGACTCAAGAGGGATATCCTGGTCTCCAACCCAGTCCTTCCTAGCGCTGATAGCCACATCAGCACTTCCTCCAGACAGTCTCTCACCGACATACTCTTTGTTGTTCCCTCTCCACACCTATGGACCCCCCATTATGGTCTCTGTTCTCTCTACTTTCTCCTCCTCTCCCATTAATGGTGGCACCTGGTGGGAGGTCCTTCTGGCCCCCTTGCACTCCTCCAACACCATCATCAGTGACTATCTAAATGGTATCATCATGGTCTACAGCTCCCATCCCAATCTCCTCCTTCTTGATAGGCATCTTCCACTGTCAAAAATGAAATTATATTGTGCCTCCAATTGTAATAAATATATGTATATTGGCCTACGCCAAGCTGCTCGAAAGTCGCTTGCGAAAGAATCCGTGTTGCAAGGTCCTGACCTTAAATCAATGTAAGCCGCCATTTTAGGCCAATCCGCCATTTTAGGATTCGGTTTGTAAAAGCCACCCTGTGAGTTAAAATGGTGGACGATGTCATTCCAAAATACAACATGGCCGTCTTGACCTCTGTACATAGCTAATATGTAACTTGCCTGAAGGCCACTTGTTGAGGTCGTGAACTGAGACTTTGTCCTTCGTTGACCTGTGTGTAAAAGGATTACGCGTGCAACGAAACTAATCACGAGCATATGTTGAAACAATGTATTCAATTACTGAATGTAGAACACTTGTTTAACTACATTGTATTAATGTTTGAGAAGGCCTGCATGGAAAATCTTAGAATACACAGTTATTGCATAGGCTTGTTGATACATGTATTAAAGGCAAACCAGTTATATGCGGTTGTTCGAGACTTGGCACGAACCCTAGATCGTGATGTAGTACATAGAATATTAACCCGAAGTGGGGCTGGACATCGTGCCCACCAAGTGTATAAAAAGCTAATGCATTCTAATGTACAACGTCTCTCACTGAACACACTGAACCATGCTGGAGTTCGTTGTGTTGTACTGAGGGCCGATAGCTATCTGATTTTGCTCTATTTTTGTAACTGATTCAGTATAAAATAAAGTACCTTGTATGTTCCTTCGTAACCCGTGTTCGGTGTATTTCCTTTTGGGGTACTCAGCCTCGATATTTTGGATTTTGTTTTCACAGTTGGCGCCTGAATAGGGACCCTCAAGATTGATGCCGGATTGTTGAAGGTTGACGCAGGCTATCGGACCGGGATCGGACGGTGTGACAAAAAGGGGCCCCACTGAACGAGACGCGACACCTCAGCAGCGCTGCACGACCCGATCCTTGGACGATTGGCTTGTGGTCTGAGACGGCATCTTGATGAGGGTCCACTTATCGAGGCGGGCAGATTTGCCAAAATCACCATACACGAGGTAAGATTAGTTAGGTAAGATTCTTTGAAATCCGATCGGACCTCCTTAGTTTTGTTCAGGTGAGTCGTGACCCGACTCTTAATTCAAACCTGAAAATTTGAATTTGGCACATTGTATCTGCAGACACAATTATTGACCAGGTAACACCAATAATTTGATATTCATGGGAAATTGTCTACCTGCTTAAGGGCATTGTTCCGCAGCGATAGACAATCTTTGGAATTTAGCCATCCGGCACCATAGGAGGGGGTCGCCGGCATGTACTATGTACTATAAGCATGGCATTGGAAGTATAGTATTTAATGACATTTGGCACAGACAAACCAGACATGCCTCCGAACTTCCGTGGCCAATCAATGGTAGTTTCAAAATCCCTCGTATTGAGTATTTAGAGTCAATTCTATTAAAGAAAAAGGCTAGACCTGCAGCATTTGATGTTTTGCAGAATTGGAAAAAAGAAGCGTTGCAACAACTTAAAAGTAGGGAGAAGCATGCGCGCCGTCATAAGACGAACGCTGAAAAAGCATTATTGTATGACCAAGATAAACATTCTGAATCAATGAGAAATATGGACAGGGCTTTCTCACTTGGAATTCAAAAAATATATCTGTCCAAAGACCTCCATGCTTCCGATGAATTTATAGATAAATTATTAAATGAACGAAGGCCTGGTGCCTCTGCGCCTCCTCCGTATGTTCCTCTTCCTGCTGCTTTGCCTCTTCCTCCTGTTATTCCTGATGTACCTGCTGTTGTTCCTGTTGTTCTTGCTGCTCTTGCTGCTCCTAATGTTCCCCTTCCTCCAGCTCCTCCACCTCTTCTTATCGCACCAATTACAGTACCTCCATTGAATTTGCCCGCTCCCTCTCTTCCAAGTGGTCCTGAGCCGCTTGTAATCAATCGAGGTGCAGGGTCAAAGGTTGTCACTCGCAATACTGTACCACCGGAGAAGAAACATGAGTTAATTGCATGGGCTAAGCATTGTATGGAGAAGGATGATCAATCTAGTGTTTTTGCCACACTTTGTAATATGGATAAATTTCCTGAGAAAAATGTTTTTATTGAAGGTTTAGGGATTCAGTTATGTATAATGTGGGGGAAATTAAATAATGCGGATCTCCCGCAAGGGTTATGGGATCTAAATACTCTAGCGTTTTCTAGAGACAATGTGGAGAAGGTAAATGAGCATGTCGAGAGGTTATTTGGGTATAGAAAGGAGTTAGAAAAGTTACAGAATGAGGATGAAAAGGAGGAAAGTATGTATGTAGGAAGCACAAATTTGTACGAAGGACGCACTTAGATGGATTTCAGATCTGTCGATAACTCCAGTTGAAGTATATGACACGTATAGTCAGTATACGCCAGAAATACAGAGGTAAGTGATACAGGTAATGATAGAATACCTACAGGATGATTGTATAAAAAGAAAGATTAGTTGTCCCACAGAGTTATTGAGTATTTACAAGAGAGCTTTTTCACTTGACACTTCTTCGACTGCGTTAGCGCTCGATTTAGCTCTGTTGCTTAGTAAGCGTTCGGAGTCACCTACTTCTCAGTTGCCTGAGGTTCCTCCATTTGTCCCGAAGGTTGAGATTGCGGCCGATGCTGCACGGGGTATAGTCGCTGTGGACATTCCTGCACATTATGTATCACAGTTTGTTCACGTCCCGTTCTCAAGACAGGAAGTGAATACTATTAGGCAATCCATTCCTGATATTAGGAAAAATCCGACAGGATTCTATAAAGAAATAGAGTCCGTCTTGCAATCCTCAGTGTTCACCTTAGGTGATATTGATTTATTATTTCCTGTAGTCCTGACCGTAGATTTGTGGAAACAAGTTAGAACTATAGACGACGTGCCAGGTTTGGGAGATACATGGGTGAATATAACTAGACTCGATGGAGAAAGTCCAGCTGGTGAACGACCGCCTCAGGTGATACTAACTTTGCCTGATAGAATTATTGCAAAATTAAAAACTATAATTCCAGAAAAAAGAATTATATAGGACAAATTTAAGGCCTGTGTCCAAGGAAAGTCTGAGGGTGCTACCGAGTTCTTTAATCGGTTCGAACAGATATTCTCGGATTTCAGTGGACAAGACCTAGGCACAAAGTCTGGGAAAAGGTTGTTCGTGGACAAATTTGTGCGTGGATTGCTGCCTGACATCCAGTCACAATTTATGTCTTCTGAGAGCACTTGGCAGGCGAAATCACAATCAGAAGTACTGCACATGGCTCAGTACTACGAGAACCGTGTCAATAATGAAAAAGATAGGGTTGAAAAACGAAAAACGAAAAGGCGATTTGAAAACTAAAGTGCTATTGCAGCAAATTGTTAGAGGCCCCAGAGGGGGTACTTCTCAGGTTAGAGGTCAGTATGTCCCGCAGGGCAATGTGCCCTTGGGTCGTGTGAATATTAACCAGTGCGCTTATTATCGTCGAGAGGGTCATTGGCGGGCACAATGCCCCGTCCTTCAACAAAGGTCAAATAATACATTTGGAAATATGGGCAGGCGATCCAGAGGTCGTCCGGGTGTAGGGGGCCCTGGTAGAGGTCAGTTTGCACAGGACCCTCAGCAACCTTTCTCGCAGGACAATCAGACGTCGAGTGTGGGCACCAGGAACATATTTGATCATCCTTCCGCTGCATATTTATCTGAAGAGCTACCTTTTGATGACATTCTGTTTCGTTAGGATTGCCCGAAGCAGGGTTTGGAACCTACACCTATTCCCGTCAATCAGAAATGTCCCTACGTTGAAATGGTGGTGGGAAATAGGAAACATCCATTTTTGATAGACACTGGAGCACAGAAGTGTTCCATTGATCATTCACGGGTTCCAAACATTCCACTGTTAGGGCAAACCAATATTTCTGTAGGGTTTTCTGGCACACCAGTTGTTTGTCTGGTTTCTATGCCGGTACCTATTTCTTTGGGTCTCTTTATGGACCACTGTCCATTTCTGTTGACTTTGGATTGCGGAGAGAACTTGCTGGGGTTGAATCTGTTAAAAGAATTAAATGCAGTGATTTATTGTTCTTCTGATGCAGTACGCTTGACGATTTCACCACATCTAATTTCTGTCTCACAATTCCTGACTAGACCTTTGCCTCTAGAATTCATTAATGTACCAGAGAGCTTGTGGGCTGTCGACGACAATGATGTCGGTGTTTTACAGATTGAACCTGTCAAGATATTTTGGAAACATGGAATTGAGCTGTCACGCATTCCCTAGTATAAGATTTCAGTTGAGGGCGAGCAAGCTTTGAAATGCATTGTTTCCGATTTTGTGCATCGCGGGGTGACTGAAGAAATTTCAGGAACTTTGTGTAATAGTCTGATTTTACCCGTATACAAGAAACGCGATAATGCAATTCCATTCCGTTTCATAATTGATTTACGTGCCATTAATAAAGTTGTGGCTCCACAATTTCCAATTGTGCCTGATGTAACGACAATCCTAACCATGATTCCAGCTACAGCTACTTACTTTAGTGTGGTGGATCTAAAGAATGCTTTCTTTAGTATTCCGATACACAAGGATAGTAGATACTTGTTCGCGTTCACCTTAGGGGGACGCTTGTTCACATTTACTCGTGCACCTCAAGGGTACACAGAGAGTCCTTGCATTTATAGTAGGGCTTTGAAAGAACAACTTGATACCCTTGAATTGCCCTCTACTTGTACTTTGCTTCAGTACGTTGATGATTTGCTTTTAGCTGCTGACTCTGAGAGTGCCTGTAAGGAGGGCACTGTGTTATTGCTTATCCATCTAGCTAAGCATGGTCACAAAGCTTCACTTAAAAAATGTCAATATTGTTGTCAGGAGGTCGCCTATTTAGGCTATCTCCTGTCAAAGGAGGGAAGAAGATTGACACCTGAAAGAATAAAACACATTTCTGGCATGTCTGTTCCAAATACACAGAAGGAAGTTCAAGCCTTGATAGGTATGGCTTCTTACTGTAGGTTATGGATCCCAAATTTTTCACTAGTGATCAAACCGATGTTGGCTTTGACGAAGAAGGGCATTTCTTCGCCATTGCCATGGAACGCGGAACACCAGCAATCGTTTTACTTGCTTAAGACTGCATTATGCTCTGCACCAGTTTTGGGCACACCAAACTATGAAAAGGCCTTTGTGTTGTTTGTACATGAATGTGATGGATGTGCTTTGGCTGTATTAACGCAGGAACATGGAAGGAAGAATAGGCCATGCGGTTACTTTTCTTCCGCCCTTGATCCTGTAGCATGCGCTTTGCCAAGATGTTTGCGAGCTGTCGCTGCTGCTGCTGTGTCTGTAAAACAGAGTGAGGGAATGGTCCTAGGCCATGATCTAACCCTGATGGTGCCTCACTCTGTAGATGTTCTACTGAACCAAACTCAAACGCAACACCTCACTTCTGCACGGTTGTCAAGATATTAATTGATCTTGTTTGCTCCTCACATTCAAATTAAGAGGTGTTGTGTTCTTAATCCGGCTGAACTCCTACCTTTCCCGCAAGATACTAATTGCGGCGATGAAGTGCCACATGATTGTTTGTATACGACCGAACAAGAGACGAAGGGTAGAATTGATTTGAAAGATACTCCTTTGGATAATCCACAAGGAGAGCTGTTTTGTGATGGCTCCTGCTTCAAACTTCCGGATGGTACATCCACAGCTGCTTATGCGATCACTACATTAAGCACAGTTGTGGAAACTAAGAGAATCACGCATAATTCTGCGCAGGCCGCAGAGATTATAGCATTGACCCGAGCTTGTGAACTTTCCGAAGGGCTTGCAGTAAATATATATACTGATAGTCAGTAAGCCTGATAGTCAGTATGCCTTTGGGGTGGTTCACAACTTTGGGAGAATTTGGTCAGAGAGAGGGTTCCTAACTTCACATGGCACCAAAATCCAACATGGCTCCCTAATAGTACAACTACTCTCAGCGCTTGCGCTCCCTACTCAGTTAGCAGTTATGAAATGTGCAGCACATCGAAAGATTACAGATAATATAGGGAAAGGGAATGCTTTCGCTGATCATATAGCCAGACAAACTGCTACCGATCCCCATACAGAGATGTATGTTTCAAGGGAGACTGTAAATGCTTATACGATGGATGAGGGTGTTGGGTCTGTACGGGATATCCAAGCTGATGCCACGTTAGAAGAATCCAAAAGGTGGGCTGAAGGCTTGGGCAAACTTGATGATGACGGGTGTTGGGTGGATATAGTGGAAGGGAAATGGCTACTCCCTGATGCGTATATAATGATGATGGTCATTATGGCTCATGGTCCTACGCATGTATGTGCCCAGAAGATGACAAAAATGTTAGAGAAAGTTTGGGTAAATGACAAGATTTCGAAAATTGTCCAGCGCTACGTCCAGGATTGCATGATTTGCCTACAACACAATGTGGGAAAAGGGACAGTAACTCCAAGGGGAAGTTTTGGGCCACCGTCTGTCCCCTTCGAAGTGATCCACTTTGACTTTATTGAAATGGAACGATGTGATAATAAGAGATATGTTCTGGTGGTTATCTGCGCCTTTAGTAAATGGGTTGAGACTTTCCCTGTTAAAGATGCTACAGCTATGACTACTGCAAAAGTCATGTTAAGGGAATACTTCCCGCGGTTCGGGCTACCAAGAGTTATCTGGTCAGACAATGGTCCACATTTTGTCGCTGCTGTAATTCTGCAGATATATACGCCATTACGAATTGACAAACGGTTCCATTCGGCCAGACATGCTCAGAGCGCCGGACTAGTAGAAAGACACAACGGTATTATTAAGAACAAGCTCGCTAAGACGTGAGCCGACACCAAACTAAAATGGCCGGATGCCTTACCGATCGTATTGTTATCCATGTGTAAAACCAGTGCTTAAAGTGGGCCGGGGCCTGCTGGGGGCAGGCCCCGGCAGTCTCCAAAAAGTGGGACTGAGCCTGGGCCCTGCCGGGGCCCATTCCTACCGCAACTTTGGTGGGAATCGCGGGATGCATTATCCCGTTGCGGCCGCAGCCGCGACAGGAAATGCGCCTGCAATCAAGTCAGGCAAGCTGACAGAAGTGGAAGCCAGCCACAGCGACGCTGTGACTGGCTGCCACTTCCGTCAGTCATAGTAACTGCCTCTGGTGACCTCTCGCGTGAGGGGTCACCAGAGGCAGTTACTGTCCCTTTGTTTCCCCAGGTCGCCGTGGCGTCTTTAACCCTCGGCGAACCTGGGGACTCCTCGACATATTTCGAGGTTTATAAAAGATGGCTTTGAAAGTACACATTTCAAGCCATCTTTTATAAAACTTTGCCGACAGACAATTTTGTCCGTAGTCAAAGCTTTATAAAAGATGGCTTGAATTGTGTACTTTCAAAGCCATCTTTTATAAACCCGAAATGTTTAAAAAAGATGGCCTGAAAACTAGTCAAACCGTAGGGTATACACACAAATATATATAAATGTTATATATTTGTCTGCGTACCTTACTATGGTTTGTGTACTATGCAAGCCATCTTTTATAAACGTAGAAATATGTTGCATATTTCTATGTTTAGAAAAGATGGCTTGCATAGTACACAAACCATAGTAAGGTACGCACACAAATATATAACATTTATATATATTTGTGTGTATACCCTACGATTTGCGTACTTTTTAGGCCACATCCCTCCCACAAGTCATGCCCCCAAATGAGGGTCCCCCCTCAATTTCTTACCCCACTTAAAGCCCTGTGTACAACCAATCAAACTAAGACTGGGCTCTCTTCATTTGAGGTGGCCATGGGGAGGCCTGCCAATATTTGGAACCTTCCTAAATGCAATTCATTAGGAATGTTGAAAAAGTATTACTTTCAGATTATTGTAGTCAGTTGACTAAAAACCTGTATTTGATTTATCACCAGGTACGAGAAGCTTTACCTGTGCGATACGAGGGCCCGGGCCACAGCATACGGCCTGGAAGCTGGGTGCTTGTCGAATCGTTTGAGCGCTCCTCTTGCCTCGCGCCTCGCGCCTCGCTGGCGTGGGCCATTCCAAGTCCTGTTGGTCACCCAGACAGCGGTGTGGGTCGCTGGGAGAAAGAACTGGATACCCGCGTCCCATGTCAAGAAACTTCCTCACCCTGTGCCACACATTACAGAAGAAACAGAACCCCTCGCTGATACTGCAACCAACGATCCCAAAGCAATAAGTAGCGCTGAGAGTGTGTCGGAGAATCTCTCTGAGCCTGTGTGGCTTGGGGAAGCTGCCATTTTGTCTCCACACTCTCCAAAGGTTTTGCATCTGGAAACTGTTATTTCAAATTCGGCACCTTCACTTGCTTCCAACACGTTGCTTCCAGCAGGAAGTGACGACATATTGTTTCCGGATCAATCAGTACCGAGAAAAGTAAGGTACAATCTACGTCCAAGAAAATAGACCTACGGCACGGTTTTTTCTGTGCATCTGACAGACTTACGGCACGGTTCTGCTGTGCATCTGATAGACTTACGGCATGGTTCGGCTGTGCATTTGAAGAAGAAAAGGATCACCGAGGGCTTGTTTTTGCCCAAATTTGAGAAAGGGGATTCTGTTGGCTAGGGTTGTGGAAGGACTAAGAAGTCGCTCGACCGGGAGGTCGCCAGCAACGAACTTTGGAGTATCCGTTTGAAGACTACAATGCCTGCTACCGCTCCTATGGGACTTGTAAATAAGGGGGTGACCAACCTGGACAATGGACAAAACGCGTGGGCCACAAAATGCATTGCTGTATTTTTATAATGATATTTGGGTTTTTAATAGTCGCTGCCTTATTATTGTGGTACCTCAAGGAAACTCATTCTTTAGAACGTTTGTTGCCTACTGAAAGTACACCTATTGTTCCTACTCCCTTTGTACATTTACATACTCTATGCCCTAGGGATTCTCAGCACAGACAAAGGTACCACAATAACACTCTACTGCTTATCATGAATGCTACGCATGCCATTTTTAATAAATCTAACTGTTGGGTCTGCTCACATTTTCCACAACACGGAGATAAGGGGCTAGGTTGGTATATTCATCCTTTACCTTTGACAACTGCTTGCTATGCTTCTCTTAGAGAACTGGTCTTTGGCCGGTGGAATGATAGCATCTCAGGAAACTTTGATGGCACCAATTTGAATAGTTTTGAGAAACGTGTTTTAACTCCACTGGGATGCTCGCTTTTCGCAAACAGGAGTAAACCGAATGTTGCTTCTATTAGGCCTTCTGATAAATTGTCTCGTCCTTTCCAATCTTTGATTTCCTTTAAAATGGCTCCAATAGGCAATAAGGATGCCATGCCTCCTTCTTACACTGTTAATCATTGCCCCGATTCAGTTTCTTTTTGCATACAAAGGAATGGAACTCAGTCAATGGGAAATTTTCTAGGTTGTGCCAACGTTGCAAATTTTACTGGGGAAAACAGACCTTTGTACATAGGCGAACCTGTCTACTTTGTCTGCGGTAATGTAGCATTCCCATGGTTGCCCAGGGATTGGCAGGGAACCTGTTATTTAGGGATCCTCTTACCTGGGGTGTTTATAGCTAGTACAAGGGAAGTTTCAAAGACTCGTCCACGGCGGGACGAGAATGGTGACACCCCAGCACAAATCTTGGGAGATATAGCAAAATCAGCTGTGCCATTTTGGGGGCAGATAGCGAATTCGGAAGACATTACAAAGCTAGCGAGAGTACTGGAGAGAACCATCAACCGGACCACGGACATACTCTATAATATGACGTTAGAACAAAAGATGATAAGACTAGTAGCGCTTCAAACCCGAACGGCATTAGATGTCATTCTGGCTGAGCGTGGTGGAGTGTGTAAATTAGTGGGGTCCGCTTGCTGTGTTTTCGTACCAGATTCCTCCCCAACTATCTTCAAGGCAATACAGAATCTGCACGTCCTTAGTTCCGAAGTGCATGTTCCCAAGGGAAACTGGGATCTTACCGCTTGGTTCTGGGACTTCTTGCGATCTTGGGGTTGGAAGGTACTTTCGGTCTTGCTAATTATTTTGGGAATCCTGTTGTTTCTTTGTTGCTGTATTCAGTGTCTACCTGGTATGTGTTCGATGCTAGGGGGATGTTGCGCACAAGCGATAGGTTCGATAGGACATAAAGTGTATGCCCCTGATAAAACTTCCAAAGAATATGTGTTGAAAGAAATTTTAGCAAATGACCTAATGGCAGTAGATATTTCTGACAGTGATTCAGGGTGCATGGACGATGATGCATGGAGTTATTTGCAAGGAGATCCAAAGTAGTTTTAGCACTTGGCATAGGCCAAAAGGAGGGTTTGTCAAAAATGAAATTATATCGTGCCTCCAATTGTAATAAATATATGTATATTGGCCTTACGCCAAGCAGCTCGAAAGTCGCTTGCGAAAGAATCCGTGTTGCAAGGTCCTGACCTTAAATCAATGTAAGCCGCCATTTTAGGCCAATCCGCCATTTTAGGATTCGCTTTGTAAAAGTCACCCTGTGAGTTAAAATGGTGGACGATGTCATTCCAAAATACAACATGGCCGTCTCGACCTCTGTACATAGCTAATATGTAACTTGCCTGCAGGCCACTTGTTTAGGTCGTGAACTGAGACCTTGTTCTTCGTTGACCTGTGTGTTAAAGGATTACTCGTGCAACGAAACTAATCCACAAGCATATGTTGAAACAATGTATTCAAATACTGAACGTAGAACACTTGTTTAACTACATTGTATTAATGTTTGAGAAGGCCTGCATGGAAAAATTCTAGAATACACAGTTATTGCATAGGCTTGTTGATACATGTATTAAAGGCAAACCAGTTATATGCGGTTGTTCGAGACTTGGCACGAACCCTAGATCGGTGATCTATTACATGGAATATTAAACCGAAGTGGGGCTGGACATCGTGCCCACCAAGTGTATAAAAAGCGAATACATTCTAATGTACAACGTCTCTCACTGAACACACTAAACCATGCTGGTGTTCGTTGTGTTGTACTGAGGGCCGATAGCTATGTGATTTTGCTCTATTTTTGTAACTGGATTCAGTATAAAATAAAGTACCTTTTATGTTCCTTCGTAACCCGTGTTCAGTGTATTTCCTTTTGGGGTACTCAGCCACGATATTTTTGATTTTGTTTTCACAACACGCCTCATCAATTTCCTCCCTACTCTTGCCACCCCATCCAACACCTCTCTAACCCCTCTGCCACCTCCTTCCTCCTCCGTCGCTTCTGTGGCACCCACCTCCTCCTCCTCTCTAGCCCCTATGTAACCTCTGTCTACTGCCTCTGCCCACTCTCATGCCCTTCTACCCCCTCCGCTGGTGTGCCACACACCTGCACCCCACCCAAATGTGGCAACCTGCTCCACTTATCTAATCTCAACTCTTGCTCTGCTGTCAAACATTCCTCTGACATCTGTCACCTCCTAGAAGACCTTGACCTGGATGTCCTTGCTCTCACCGAGACATGGTTCATGGCCAGCTCTGTCATGAGTTTGGACACTCTCCTCCTCTTTGACCAGACGGACGGACCTGCCTCTGTCATTCCTATACAGTCCTCCTCTTCCTTTGAATACATAGTCTGCAGGCACTCTATCTCACCTGGCCTCTCTCTGACTGTGGCCACCATCTACAGGCCACCTGGCCAAGTCACGTTGCTCCTCTCAGAATGGGCTCTCTTCTTCTCTCCCTGCCTCAACCACTCAATTTCTCCTCAGAGACGTCAACATGCCCAAGGATGCTTCTAATCCCTCCTCTGGATTCTTCTGCAACCTATGCGACTCTCTCTCCCTTTCCATTCTACCTTCTGTCCCGACACAATGTGCAGGACACACCCTGGATGTTCTCATCTCCTCAGACATCTCCCTCTCTAACCCTATCACCACTCCTCTCTCTTGGACTGACCACTGTCTGCTCTCATCTCACCTAAAACGTATTGCCCCTCAAGAAAAGCCTACCCCAGCACTGCCACCTTTCTTCTCAGTCATTTGGCCCATGAAGCGAGTGTCAGTGGACACCTTTTCCTCTACTTTCTCTACTCCTCCTACTCCTGCGGCTGACTCACACCCTGACACAGCCCTCTCTAACCTGAATCTCCAGCACTCTTGACATCATTGCCCCTGTCATGAGAATCCCTCTGAAGCCTACCTCCAAGTGCAACTCTTGGTATGACTCTGACTTTGCCGCCCTGA
The DNA here is from genome assembly GCF_040938575.1 of Ambystoma mexicanum. NCBI lineage: Eukaryota > Metazoa > Chordata > Amphibia > Caudata > Ambystomatidae > Ambystoma > Ambystoma mexicanum. The sequence continues at coordinate 1,100,214,598 of NC_090930.1, read as the reverse complement.
AAAGTAGTGCAGGGTGGCTGAGATAAAATGGAGGGCTTTGGGCGCATCCTCTGACAAACTGCCCTGCCTCCTGCTCCAAAGGCAATACAGACTCTCTGTCCCCTCCAAGAAGAGAGTCCATATCCAAGCCTGCGTCTCTGCAGACTTTAACAACATGGCTGAATTCTTTAAATCTTCAAGGAGCTGGCCAATCCTATTGCACTCTCCATCTCTCCTGTTACCTCCCAGGACCTCTGTTCGGCTAGGACCTCTCATTTCACCACTAAAACGCAGGATATCCTGTCCTTGCTTTCCTCTTGCTCTCCCTCTCTCAGGCCTGAGTTGGCTGCCTCTCCCTCTCCTCTTCCCTTTTCCTCCTTCTGACAACACCTGACGATGTCTCTATTTGTATTTATTTTATTTATAAAGCACACCAGGCCCAGGGGCATCCGGGCGCATCTCATAGGTTACAACATGGTACAGGCAGACAAATCATTACAGATAAATTACAAATATGTTCATATACCTGAAGCAAGGATGAATAGTAACATATTTACATAAGTTGAGGCTGGAGGCTATCGCATGAGTGGAGGCTGGTGGGTGGTCAGGAGCGACACGTTTTGGCCATGTTTTTGAATCTCTGGAAGGATGGTTCCACTCTTAGCGGGTTGGGGAGCGAGTTCCAGAGTTTGGCAGCCATTACTGGGAAGCTTGTCCTGCCAGATCTCAAGGTTGAAGCGGGGCAGTTAGTCTGAGCAATTCTGCAGGGTCTATTAGAGGTGTGGATGGAGAATCTATTGGCCAGGTAGCTGGGTGCTTGGTCCAAAAGGCATTTGTGTGTAAGAGCAAGTGTTTTCAAGGAGATACGTTGTGTTACTAAGATCCAGGGCATACTGCGTCTGGTGTCAGAGATATGCTGGTTCCTAGGGATATGTAGTGCAGCTCTGATGACATTGTTTTGGATGATTTGTAACTTGTTTAAATTTCAAAGGTTAGTGCCAAGATAGAGGGTGTTACAGTAATCGATTTTTCACAACACCAGTGTCCTGGCTAGTGTAGTACAGTTGGCTGGAGATAAGAAAGTGTGACTGGCTGTGATAAGCTTGCAGGTGTAAGCAGCTCGGAAGAGACTGCATTTGTTTGTCTAGTCAAGGATAGAGTGGAATCAATATAGATACCTAATGTTTTGGTATCTTTGGAGACCTTGATGGTGTTGCCATCAATAATGAAGGAGTTGAACAAAGGGTCTAGTCTGGTGAGTGTTTGGTGAGAACCAAGGATGAGGAGCTCTGTCTTTTTGTTGTTCAGACAGAGTCTGTGTTGCGCCATCCAGGCTTGGATGACTTGGTAAATGGAGTTAACAGCCAGAGAGTCAGTAGTATAGTCTCCTGAGATGGGGATGAGTATCTGGGTGTCGTCTGCATAATTAGTGTAGGTGACACCTAGATAGTCCAGAATATCAAAAAGTGGCTTTGTAAACACGTTGTACAAAGTAGGGGAGACACACGATCCTTGTGGTACCCCACAGGTAAAAGGTGAGGGTTTTGCTGCCGCCGAGGGGGAGAAAACCCTCATGGATCTGTTATCCAGAAATTAGCTGATCCAGGCTGTTGATTTATCCGAGAAGTGGGCAGCTCGTTTGAGGTGTGGACACAGTATTTGGTGATTTACAAGATCGAACGCCGCTGAAAGGTCAAGTAGAAGTAGTAGGGCAAATTTAACCTTATCTTTTAGATCTTTGATCTGGGTCTTAAGATCAATGAGGGCAGTTTCAGTAGCGTGCCGCGGACGAAACCCAGATTTCCTCAGTCCCAGGAGTTTGTTAGATTCAAGGTACTCTTGGATCTGTAAATATGCAGCTTGATCGAGGAATGTTTGTAAAAAAGGCACCGTAGTAATGGGCCTGTAGTTGGTTGGTATGTTAGCATCCACTGATGGTTTTTTTAAGATCAGGATAACCCAGGCATCCTTCAAATTGTCTGGTACTATCCCGGTGCTGAAAGAGGAGTTGATGAAAGTAGTAATGAAAGGAGCTAGGTCATGGGAGGCCTCCTTAATGATAGGCGCGGCACATAGGTCCCCCTGGCAGTTGGAGGGTTTAAGGCTGTTGATAATATTTTCAACTTCAGTAACATAGTGGGGTGAAAAACTGAATGGTTTCAGCGAGTCAAGGCTAGGGTTGTTTTTGGTCAAATGGATATTAGGTTGTGGGTTAAATTGCAAACTAGTTTTTTTGTCATTGATTTTGGCTTGTAGAGAAGCTATCTTCCCAAGGAGTGTGTTTTGAATATTAGTGCACCAGATGCTGTCTTTGGTGCATTTGTCTGGTGGGGTGACAAGGTATTCCAACTCATTCAGTATTCTGAACAGCTCTTTGGTATTGGATTTAGCTTATTCAATGCATTTATTGTAGGTGTCTTTTTTCGCCTGGAGTATTGCTTCTTTGTAATTTAGAGTTGCAAGAATAATGCTGGCTTTGTTTGTTTCAGTGGGGTTACTTTTCCAGCACGCTTCAGAGTTTCGTTTTTCTTTACGTAGAGTTCTTAGCTGGGGTGTAAACCATAAGTTAAGGTGAGCTCGAGGTTTAGGTTTTCTCAGTTTAGAGGGGGCAATGTGGTCAAGGGCTTTTAGCATAGTCTGATTGAAGGTGTCGACCAGAACAGTTGGATCAGTGCATGAGAGTGCCTATTCGTTGAGAACCGGGATGATGAGAGGGAGGAGTTTTTCACAGGTTATGTCACGCTTATTTCTAGGGGAGATCGCGGGTGTGGCGCCAGAGGTTGTACTAATAGTTTTGGCTGGGAAGTTAAAGGTGATTAGATGCCGGTCAGTCCAAGCACAGGGCTGGTTGGATTCCACATTAATTTCACAGTTTAAGTCAGCTATCCAATCGAGGGTTCTACCCTTGGAATGTGTAGGTTTATTGATATGCTGAGTAAAGTCTGAGTTAGTGAACAGATTGTTGATAACATGGGCAGCGGTGTCATTGGTGTCTGAGGGGCCCAAGTTGAAATCACCTAGTGCAATGATTTGTGATTTGATTTTAGTGTTGTCTGCAAGAATGTTGGATAAATCTTCAGCGAAGGTGGATGGAGGTCCAGGGGGCCTGTATATTAGGTGTAATGTGATGGTGTGGTTAGGGGTAAGAGCTAATGTGGCTGTCAGCACTTCTGCAGATGAGATTTGATGCAAGGAGGAGATACAGAAGTTTGTGGAGTTTTTATGGATGATGGCAATGTCACCTTCTTTAGATTGGTTTGGTTTGTATTATGGTTGGGTCTTGGCAATTGGCTGTAAGTGGTTATTATGTCGAGTGGGGCTCATGTGGTGGTGAGAAGCATGAGATAGTCTAGCGCCGAGTCTGGAATTCCTCACTGAGATTGTGCATGGTTGGTTCGGAATAGGTCTAGTGGCGAAGTGTTGTAGCCAGAGGGCAGGGTTGTTGAGGTATAGGTGGCTATAATTGTGGTAGTATGATAGAGTAGGTTGGTTGGTGGCGCGGTACTGAGGTTATGAGCAAGTGAGGTAGGGAGTGTGAGGTAAAGAGAGGATGCCACTGCTAATGCGAATAGCTTGAGGACGGATGGCAGAATGGAGTGATTGGCCGCAGGGGAGAGGTTTTCCCAGTACATAGTGATTGTGCGCTCAAATGAGTCCGCAAGTGGGTTAGGTCAAAGTAGCGAGTGCTAAGGTCGGGAGGAGCTGACAAGACACGAGGGGCTGAAATGCAGTTTCAGCTAAATTGCACAGAATACAGTTTCAGCTAAGTATCATTCTGATGCCGTTCCAACAAGGAGGGGCTAAAGTGCAATTTCGCTAGATAGAACAAAAATCCATTTTAACTAGGTAGCATTCTAATACAATTCAAGGAGGTTAGGCTAAAACGCAGTTTCGGTAAATAGCAGAGAATGCAGAAGCAGCTAAGTTGTGTTCTGATACGGTTCCAACAGGGAGGCTAAAATGCAGTTTCACTAAATAGTAGCAAAACGCCATTTTAACTGAGTAGCATTCTAATGCAATTCAAGCAGGGTAGGCTAAGATGCAGTTCTCTAGACAAGTTCAATCTATGAAAGTGTCATCCAAACAGGTGCTCTCCTGTTCCTCCAGAGCCATCAACAACCACATTTCCACCCTCGCTCCAGCCTTGGCTGATTTCTGCAATCACTCTTTTGCCACTGGATCTTTTCTTTCTCTCCTCAAGCACTCCCTTGTGCACCGCCTCCTAAAAAAGCCTTCTACCGATTCTACATATCCGACAAACTATCGCTCGATTTCTATCACTCCTTTCCTGGGCATACTCCTGCAAGAGCTGGCCATCACCAGCTTACCCTCCCCACTAAATATGTTGGCTGCCTCCATGACCATCAGTCTGGCTTCAGAGCAGCCAGATGCACAGAAACCGATCTCCTGAACAACTGTGTGCTCTACCTCTGTTCTAATCCTCCTTGACCTTTCCTCTGCTTTCAACATGGTCAACCACACCACCCTGATCAACTGACTCTTTGTGAACCTGGGCATCACAGATCAGGCCCTGGCATGGCTGACCTTCTTCCTCCTGCATTGTCCCTGCCAGGACCAACTTGGGTCCTTTCTCTCTACCACCTCTCTTTCCACATGTGGTGTTCCCCAGGGCTCTATCATCTCACCCTGACTCTTCAGTATCTATTTAGCCCCTTTGGCCCACCTGATCTCCACCTTCTCTTCTAACATTCTGCGTTATGCAGATGACACTCAGCTCTCTTTCAGACTTCCCTCAGCCTCCTCTCCTCCCTCATTCCTGGCTATCTAGCTGTGATGCAGGATTTGTGTTCCTCCAATGATCTTTGCCTTAATGCCAGTAAGACGGAGATCCTTCTCTTTGGGACCCCTGCTACTGCTTTCCCTCTCTCACTATTGCCGCCCTCCTCGGGCCCCCTACATAGCCTTCCTGAAAGGGAAAAAACCTTGGTGTCAACTTGCCCCTTGAGCCTTTGGTGCTGACTGCCATGGTCCTGTGCAGAAAACAATATGAGCTCAGAAAGTAACAACAAAGTGTACCCTTTCCAATTGATGCGAGCAGAAAAACCCAGCATAAAATTGGATCCAGCTTGGGCACATCCCAGGAGCAATGACTAATGAATAAAACACCACCAATTATGAATAAGGTGAAGAATATTCAACAACAACAAAGGGAATACTTCAACAGACAAGGTGTAAAATCAGGCAGTGAAATTCACCATTGGTGATTTTGGAAAGAAACAAATTCCCCAGAAAGACAAGAACACTTCTTCAAAACATGACAGATTAGTAAGTGTCACTGGGGTAAACAATGACACTATAACCATTTAAGGTTGCAAGAAATGGAACAGGGCCAGGGTAACAATGTATCAGAGGGACAAGAGGATTCAAACAAATAATGAGCACTCACAACCAAGGGACTACAACAAACCTCAACCTGAAGTAACAGAACAAAGGAACACATCAACCGAAGTAGAAGCTGTACATTATCGGGAAGAAGTTCAAGGGAAAGTTTAGACAACAATGGAGGAGAGGGGAGTGAAACCTGCACCTGAATGGTTCAGTCAGTATGAACTTAATTAATGACAATTGGGGATGATGTAGTGTCACACCCATGCAGATTGCACACTCCACTGCACACCATGACATCATTATGTGGCACGGAGCATGGAAGGGCACAGGCTCGGCCCACAAGCACATATTGTAGCAGGTGATTGACAGAGCAACACGTGTATCCCCATGGCTCTGTAACAGATATATCTATTTGCCGGGTGTGGACACAGTTTTACTTACAATGACGTACGTGTTAAATAAAGAGGAAATACATAAATATTTATATATTTTTTTGGCACTAGTTTATTCAAATTTTCCAAAAGCATGTAAAAACACAATAACTTCAACATATACAGCCGAAACATCCTTAAATTCCAATAATAAATAGACCCAGAAACCACCCCGAAAACAATCAAACTAGAATATAATATCCAATCTTACGATCTTGCTGAAAAGAGTTAGAGAGAAGAAAACAAAACAAAAAAAATTATATATATATCTATATATATATATCTATATATATATAGAGATATATATATATATATATATCTATATATATATATATATATATACACATATTTCCTTTTAACCTTATAAATATCATTAATATATATAAATACATATGCATTTTACAAATATACAGAATATCGAAAATGTACTTATCTTATGTGCAAACTTCTTCTTGAGACCAATGCTCAGTCCAATTCCAAGCTGAAGAAGGCCCTCACATTTTCTGAAACAGGGCTTCTTTTTTCTGCATTGTTAGAAGCAACTTTTCAATATTGTAAATTGAATACATTTCTCCCACCCAAGAAAGAGTTCCATGTTAGAAAACCTGTCGGCTTCCAATTTCGCAATATTTGTTTTTTTTGCCACTAAAGCCCCTTTTCAAATCTAGGTTACTTGATGATGACTTAAGTCCCCCAATATCTTATCTTCTCACAGGATCAATATCTCGAAATCAAATCCAGATCTTCCTTCACCACTCTGTTCATCAAACCAGTAATTCCTCTCTAAAAAATCTCTAACCTTGTACATTCCAGAACATATGTTCCAATGTACCACGGGCGTGACCACATCCCCAACAATTATCAGTCATGATCAAACCCTGCTTATGCATTCGAACTGGTGTCCAAACACTCTGTTCAGGATCTTTACTTGACATGCCCTTTCACCTACGTTTAAAGACATCCTCTTGATGTTCCTGTACATAACTTCACATCTACCTTGCGTCATCTCCTCCTTTAGGCATGCCGACCATGTATCCAAGATCTTTTTATTCCCTTCTGAGTTCCTGCTTAACAGGTGGTACATCTTAGATGGCATGTTCTCTTGACTGCCTATTTTCTTAATAGTATTCAATAACTCGGAATTGACCAATTTCGGTATATTCACTGCTCTTTTCAAACTCCTATATTCTCCATAAGTGCATTCAGATAAGTTATATTCTACTTTTAACTCTTGAAATGTTTTCCATCTTTCACCTTCAAATAAATGTTCGATTTTTTTGATTCCTGCTGCAAACCAATTTATCCAAAATATGGTTTTGTTCTTTGTCTTAATTACTGGATTCATCTATATTGAAGAAGTGTTAATTAAACCAGGCCTCATTTTCAATGCCACTTCATACGCCCTCCAGGTAGATCTCAAAAATTCAATCAATGTAGAGTGAGCCACACAATCTGTACTGCAAGTTGAAAGGATTGCCCATGTATTCAACTGTCCCACCATCTTCTACAATGAACAGCATAACATGTCGCAACGTGACGGCTTGATGGTAACGCCCAATGTTTGGAATGTTTAATCCCCCCCTATCATTCTGCAGTTGTAGTTTCCACAACTTCAATCTCTGAACCTTTCTATTCCACATAACATATTTGAGTATGCTATCCACCTTCTTCAATATTGATTTCTTCACCGGAAGAGGGGTCATACTCAGGACATAGGTTATTTTCGGTGTTATCATCATAATAGCTTTTACCCTGCCTCCCAATGAAATATTAAGCGACTCCCATCGCTCTATTTCCAATGATATTTTTTGTGTTATGATGTCCATGTTTAGGCTCATCATTTCCATTAATATTCTTTGTGATCCATATGCCCAAGTATTTCATCTTATATGGGCACCATCTGAAGCCAAAGTTCCTTATCAGTACTCCGCTGGTCGAATGAGTACAAGGTAGAGCCTCTGATTTGGAACATTTTTTCTTATAATTTGACACCAAACCAAATTCCTCAATCAAATTCATCAGGACCAGGATTGATGTTGTAAGATCTTGAATAACCACTAGAAGATCATCGGCATACAACCAAAGCTTTTGACAAACTCCATTAAAGTTAATTCCAATAATCCTGTTATCAGCTCTTATTGCCTCAGCCAGTGGTTTCATTGAAATCACAAAACGTGAAGGGTATAAAGGGCATCCTTGGCGCGTCCCACATTGTAATTCAAATTTGCCAGATATTCTTCAGTTTGTGTCAATGTCTGCTGTAGGGTTTTTATAAAGCACTCTGATCCAACTCAGGTATTCAGTGCCAAAATTCATCATCTCCATCATTCTCAGCAGGAATTCCAATCGAACTCGATCGAAAACTTTTCTGCAACAAAGGACAAGGGCACTGACTCTATTTAAAATGTTCCTTTTGGGATTCTTCCATGGTAAGTAACAACTCCTGCATGTTTGAAGCTGAAACTCTATCCTTTATAAAAACCTGTTTGGTTGGGATATATTAATCTTGGGAGTATCTTCTCCAATCTATTCACCAGGATTTTGAATAATATTTTGCTGTCTGAATTAATCAAACTAATAGGTCTATAACTACTTGGATCCAACTCTGGACGACCTTGCTTAAGTAAAAGGGAAATTGTTGTGTGTCTCAGAGTAGGTGGTAACATTTTCTGGCATTGCCCGATAAAACTCAGCTGGTAGACCATCTTGCCCTAGGCATTTCCCTAGGTTCACGCTCCAAATTGCCTTCTTGACTTCTTCTAAAGTTAATTCCGAGTCTAGACTTTCTTTCTCTTCCTCTGTCATTTTTTAAATCTGCAAACTCAATAGGAATCGGTCCATTCGATCTGGGTCTACTCTCATGGGCTCACTGTACAAATTTGCATAGAAATGTTTAAATACCTCATTTATTTCTCTTGGATCCCGAGTCACCCCTTGATCCCTTTTTATCGCACCAACTGCTCTGTTTCCTTCTCTTACCCTCAAGCAATGAGCTAGCAATCGTCCGCATTTCTCTCCTCCCTCAAATTATATGCATTTTGTCCTGAAGATTGCAAACTCAGACTTCTCACTTGTAATTTTTTTAAATCATATTTTAACTTCATTAACCTCATCTGTTTCCCTTTATCTGATGAACTCATCAGCTCTTTTCCTAAATTCTTAATTGAGATACATAAATATTATCAGCTTCCTCTCATTCATTAACAAGAATCTTCACAGACAGCATGCCAATTTTACCAATTTGTCAGTACCATAGTCATTAAACTATTCCAAATGTTTTTATTTTGGGAAAAAATGTCAACAAGTCAAAAATTCCTGAATATTCTGTTGTGTGCCCAAAAATGAACCAACACACGTGCGCAGAATTCTTTAAAGTCTCCCGAAAGGTTATAGGCAGGGCAACATGACTCCTCTGCTTACACTGCGCTGCATGCAGTGGTAGGACTACGGCAAGTGTTTGTACTGTAAAACACATTGAAGGCAACACGGACTGATATAATCCGACTGTGAAGCACACTAAAGGCACACTGCATGCTGCCTACTTAAGCGTAGCCCACAGCATTGTTTGAATGCACAGGAAAAAGTAACATTTTCAGAATAAGACCTTTGCATACTTGTTGATGAGCTGCTCCTAACAAAGCAAAGATATTTGGGGCACTTGTGCACTGTCCCCAAATTGCATAATGCCAAGCATGAGGGAGGCAACCACATTAAAAGTAAATTCTGTTGCAAGAACTAGAAAGAGTATTGATGAAGCAAAAAGAAGCCTGATATGAAATGACGAATGATCAGAGAAAAATATCTGCGTGCAAAACGGTACTCAAAGGGCAGATAGGGGGGTGGTGGTCATTCAAATGCACCATATTACAGATTAAAAAGACCATCCAGCATATAATGATTTTAGGCTTGCAACAAAAAAGCGTAACATTTACCATTTTTAAATGTGCCTTATTAAAAAGCCGCAAAACTTAGGATTTTAACCATCTGCCACACATAATAGTTAATCTGGTCCACAAATCCACATACATTTCTGATATCCAGGGGCCACGGAAAAAGTGGTCAAGAGCCTCACACATCATTTATATGATGGAGCTTCTTTTATCTGAGATTGTTTTCATTCCAAAGGTACACAAGTCGTACTAGTAATGAGAATCTACAACTTATAGTACCTACCTATGCCTATTTTAATAAAGCATAAATGCCACAAAAATGTACGTATTTGTGCCACAATATTTCCTTTGTATTGCCGCTAAATGTGGCAATTAGGGTCGCAAAATCCTAGGGAGGGTCTGTCGAAAGGAGAAAAAAGTAAGTTGGTGGTGTGGATTCCTGCAAGATGGCAACCATGTCCACAGAAAACTAGTTCAAACATGTACACGGCACACCTTCTCCTGACTGTATCGATCTTTCGTACAGTACACTTACATGAAGTGTGTAAGCACCAGTGATGACACTGTTCACGGAGAAGTGACTGCAGAGTCTGACATATAGCAGATCAGCTATGAGGTGGAGCCACGTTTCTTCAGTTCGTTGATGACAGTGAAACAGATGTGTGACAGAATGCCATCTGGAATGGGAGAAAATGCTCTAGCTTTTAACATTTGTATTAAAGAATACAGTTATTCTGGTAATTCTGTTACTGAAAGGGATATCTACTAATCAAACTGTGGGGTGCATTCATTCAAAGGCCCCACACAGAAGTCCCTTTGACATGAACAGTAGGATTTTAAGCACTGAAACAAAAAAGGCTTGGCCTTTGGGTTTTTTTGTCCAGTAGAATTGAAGAGCCACCTGGGAAATGGGCCTATCTGATATTACCAAAGGAAAAGCAGCATATTAATTTACAAATAAAGGAGGAACCAAAGATCCCTGTCACTGGAAAAAAAGATTTTTAAACAGTGACACAAAACGGGCAAAACGGGCTTGCATTGGTATGTGCAAATAAAAGCAGTTTAAATGTGAAAATGTATGACTGCTAACAGAAAAATGTCAGGGAAATGACATGATGTGCGGCTGTCAAAAAGCAATGTTCCTGCTCAAGAAAACTGGCCAACAACAACATGGAGGCGTACTTAACTTCCCCACACAGGGTCTATGAAGAAGACACATGTCAGAGGATACCCACAGTTTATGTGGATGGGTGCTCCTAACATGTTGATAACAACAGGGAAAGGGAACTGGTGGCTGGCATTGGGCAAGCCTGGGTAAATGATTCCCCAGAACCCTCTGCTGGTTATAAAATAGGACCCCAAAGTAGTCAGGTTGTAGGGTTGATGGCTGTTTATCAAGACATCCTCACTGTAGTGCACCACCAACTCAATTAACTGGTCATGATCGCTGATTATGTCAGGAATGAGTTTGTGGAGCACCTGATTAACTGAAAGTATCAAGGCATGCTTTGTGCCAACAACAAACCCCTAAAGCATGCCAAGCTAATCCAGTCAATCGATGATCTGGTGACCTCCAATGAGATGACCATCTATTGGAAGAAGATAGGAGGTTACTCCAAGATAGAGGGGCCAGATAAGAGTGGGAATTACCTGGCTGTGCAGCTGGATAAAACCACAGCTCTGTAGGGGGGATTTTATAGAAAAGGAATCCCTGCTGGGTGAAATACAAGTTGCTGCTGTCACCAGGTCACAAACTCATTCTAACAGCAAACTCTCGACAGCGCAGTGGAGTAAATATACCCTGGATGCATATTTGATCACTGCAGAGAAAGGGGACCCGATCATTGGGAAATGTTATCGACACATTGAAGACCCTGTAAGCTTTCTTCTAACAGAGTCAGATTATACCGATAAAGAGCATCTCCGGGTGTTGATGTAGTTTTCCAAAATGTTCTAGATCCAAGACAGTTTGTTGGTAAGGAGAGCCCCAGCTGGCTTTGACCAGTGGGTGGTCTACCTCATTCCAAAGTCTGATGTTGAACCACTCCCATGATGCGGCCACCGCGGATCATAGGGGATTTCATATGCCATTGGAAATCTTGGGTGAGGTTGCGTACTACCCATACATGGGCCAGGACCCCAGCATTTACGTAAAGGGGTGTCTTGTGTGTGCTCAATTGCAACCCAGTTCACTCACACAGAGAGCTCCCCCACAATAAAAAGGGGAATGACACTGCCTTGGCCCGATTTGCAAGTCAATTTCATCGGGCCATTGATTCGCTCCTCTAGAGGAAACAAGTACATGTTAACAGTGACATGCTTGTTCACAAAGTGGGTAGAATGTCTTACAGCCCCAAATTGTAAGGGGGAGACAGCTGCTACACTAATGATCAACCACATCTTCTCTCATTTCGGAGAAGGATTGAGTCGGACTGAGGAAGCCATTTTACTAGTGAGGTAATGGCAAAGATGTGGGAGATTCTAGGGGTAAAATGAAAACTCCACATTGCCTACCGCCAGGCCTCAAGCAGGGGGATAAAAAGATCCAACAAAACAATTGTAGCCCTAAACAACTACAAAACAGAGATCATGATCTTGGGCACTGTTCCTAAATTGCGCAACTTGGATCAGGACTACTCTTCCTTTCAAATTGCAGACTGCCTACTTCTCACTCTCAAAAAAGTAAAGACACTGATTGTAATTCTTGAGCTCTCAATGAGGGCACACATCAGTAGCTTAGTGTCAAATTCATCTTATTAAATCAAACTCCTGGCACAGATTAGGCCGCATGTTGAAGCTTCAAGTCTGCCACTTTGGCTAGGGCAATCATAGGCAGCCGTCTGGACTACTGTGCCAGTATCCTACTAGGAATAGGGAAAGGAGAACTAAACCACCTGCAAGTTGTTTAAAACAATGCAGTGAGGGTTGTGGTAGGTCTACACAAAACTGATCATGTATCAGTAGCATGGAAATCACTACAATGGTTGCCTATAGCAAAAAGGGTCATATTTCGTACCCTTTGTATTGCACATTCATGCCTTCATGGGAAATAGTCCATCTTAACTGCAAAACAGTTAACCTGACTACCTGACAGGCTCAGTCTTAGGTCCAAAATCACAGGTCTACTGCAAATCCCTAAGGCAAGATTATCCTGGTAAAAGATGGATGCTTTCCAACCTCTACACCCCGGTTTTGGAATACCCTACACCATGACCTAAGGTTGTACCCTAGCCTCCCTATATTCAAACGCAAACTGAAAACGTTCCTCATCGAATGACATAGAGAACTACCATGTATGTTTGATTTCTGAAGCCCTGCCTGATTTTGTATTTTGCGTGTTGTTTGTCAGTCTCAGCGTTCCCATGCCTCAGGGCTTCTTGTTCAAGCACTTTAGAATTACATTAAATAAATTGTGAGTATCTTAAAAATGTTTGTGGCAGATTCTAGACCCAGTTGGGACATCCGATTGTCATTTGTCCTGATGGCTATTAGGTCTACACCATCTTCTGCAACAAAGATGTCTGCATTTGAGCTCATGATCAGATGAAAAATGGTGTAACCGCAGCATCTGCTCTATAGGACTCAGGAGCAGACACTGATAAATGCATCCACTACTCATGAGTACATTGAAAATTTAAGGAAGCACCTTGAGCATGCTTTTGCTTATGCGCAATGCAATTTAGAAAAGTCGGCTGAAGGAATGAAGACCTACCATGATCTAAAGAGCTCCAAGAAAGCGTATGAAGTAGGGGACAAGGTTTACCTGTACAAAGGAATCAAGTCAAGGAGCTCAGGAGGTTCCACCCATCTTGGAGTGATGCCTTTGAAATTGTAGATAAAATGTCACAAGATCCGCATCCCAAAAGGAGAACAGACAGAAGAAAAATGGGTCCACATCGATCAGTTGAAAAACTGTCATCCCAGACACGCTTTATGACTGATTGATGAGTTAATTGAAAGTCAAGCATAAGAACCATCTGAAAAATTAAAAGGAAGGATGAAGAATTGGGTGGAGCCTAATGCAGATAGATATATAACAGTGAGTAATTTACTTGGTGTTATTGTAAAAAATGAAGAAAATAAATAAAATGTGTTTTGTGAAATGGTGAAAATGTCATGTTATAATTATTGTATGTTGTTGTTGTAAATTCTACGTAAATCTTCCGGGGAAATATGTGTGAAAAAAGTAAAACTCTTTTTCAACCTTTAATTAGAGAACTAACCTCCTTAACTTCCAGGCTGGAGGTGAGAGTGGAGTCCGGTGAGAACCCCAGGGACCTGGAAAGGAAGGAAGAAAGGGGGTTCCGTGCCATACCCTCCAACCCAAAGATGGAAGGGGAGACTGGAGAGCCAACTCCCAAAGGAAGGAAGAAAAGGGGGTGCCGTGTCATACCCACCACCCAGAGATGGAGGGCGAGACTGTAATGCCCACTCCCTAAAGAAAGAAAGTATGCCTAATGAAACCCCACTCTGTCCCGCTCTTCCACAACAAAGAGTTATGGAAGACAGGGGGAGAATGTGGTGTGCATTCAAAGGCCCCAAGCAGAAGTCCCTTTCACATGAACAGCACGATTTTAAACACTGAAACAAAAATGGCTTGGCCTTTATTTTAAGTAAAATTGAAGAGCCATATGGAAAAGGGGCCTACCTGTCATTATCAACTGAAAAGCCACATTTTAATTTACAAAAGAAGGAGGAATCAAAGAACCCTGTAACATAGAAAACAGGATTTTTAAACAGTGACACAAAATGGCTTGCACAGGTGTGTGCAAATAAAAGCAGTTTAAATGTGAAAATGTATCACTGCTAACAGGAAAATGTCAGGGAAAAAACATGATGTGCGGGTTGACAAATAGCAAAGTATATTATGTTTCACATACAAAACTCGAGTGACATTTGAAAAGCCACTTTGTTTTCATAGAAAAATGTCAGCCCAAGACAAACCCTTTTGCTGGCTGTGGGAAACATCACAAGGAAATCTCCCACTGCCCATCTGGATGTTACATCTCCCATCTAATTAACAACTGCAATAAAGTTTCCTGGTATAGGTGTCAAAATTCAGTGTTCTCCAGAACTGCTCGCTCTGAAGGCATTGACTGCAGGAGAAGTTCGCCTTGGCTGGAGCATGGCCAATATGTGTGAAAATGGGGGTAGCAACTTCAAAGAGCGAGCTTCCAACACAAAGAGACTGATACAAAAAAAAACTCTGGGTACAGGCTGACCCAGTGAAAACAAATGGCCAGAAGGCAGGAGAATGGTCATCTGTGCCACATAAAGATTCACAATTAATTTAAAAGGACTATTATCCTTTAGGTCTTTTTCTCAGCAACTTTAAGCCATACGGCTTTCATTTATGTACCATTTTTAATGTAATTTCCAGATGATCTGGAAATATAAAATTCATCCAACTGCGACTCAGGGAACTGTAATGGCCAGTTAAACTAGGTTTCTGGCTGATCTGAACATGTTCCAAATGTGAGAGTTGGTGAGAGGGTGGAGAATAAAATTAGGGATATGGCTAATGACTTACTTATCCATAACTGTTATGCTTTTTATGGAAACAGCAGAAATGTGCCACATGGGCGTGCTACATGGTATGAAGCTGGTGGTCAGCTCATCTATTTCCCCATGATTAGCTGAATCAGAATATATATATATTATGGCAGTTGCTAGAAAAATTATGAAGTTGTGATACATAACTAGTTTTTGCCAAAAATCTAAAAGGAGAACACATGCCGATTACAAATGGGGATTGCCATATGTCAATCCTGACTTGGAGGCTAGGTTTGGGAGGATAGAGAAGGCTAACTGTCCAATGCTAGCTGCGGGAATTATTGCAGAGTACTTCCCCAAGATTGTAAAATTGGCGGTGTCATCGCTGCTATATAAGGGGGACTGCACCAGGAGGAGAGGACACACAAACACACACAGACTGACACACAGAGAGACAGAGAGGACTGCTGAAACTTACCATCTGACAGCTGAAAGGAAACACTAGAGATTGCTGAGAGTGCATCTGAGTGGAGCTTTCTATTTCTAGCAAGGCCTCAAAGCTCACTAGGTCCTTTGGGGGAGAGGTGGAGGCCATCTTTGAGAGTGGAGTGACCAGACCCACAGTGTCCTGAGATGCAGCTGGCTTCCTGAACTTTAAACATAGACTTTCTATGCAAGTAGAACTGAGCCCTGGGAAACCAAAAGGTGGGGCAGTTGGCTTGCCTTAAATCCTTTTGCTTTATAGTGGGTTGGAGGGGGGCAAACTATGTAGATCCTTAGCCTATTTAACTAAACATATTAATTTAATTAGTTCCACATTTGGCAGAACACTATGGGGTGAATTTTGTCAAAATTCAAAATTAACAAAGCTCACTTCCCAGTGTGCGCTGAAAACTATAGCTTATCATTGAATTGGGTAATCCTTTTTGTCCTGCTGACCCCTACTTCTTTAAGGAACAGGGATGTCTTTGTTCTTAAATCAGTCCAACCTTTTTATCCAGATTCCACAACGCAGGCCTTTCAGTGCAGGGGGGGTCTGAAATCCCAAATTCCCCAAATCATTCACATTTTTTTGTCCGATTTTCCAACACCTACCAAAGTAAGGGGGGACTGAAAAACAAACTGCTAAATCATCCTGTGTTTATTTTAAAACAAAAGTGTGGGAGAAATCATAATTGCTATATGTATTTGTACCAATCTTGAAATTCTACTGCAAGTCTTTTAAGCCTGCAGGAAAACCAAAATCGCACATCACTATATGATAATTGCTTTCATTATTGATCAGTGTAATGATTTCTTGATGTGAAATTTGCAGAAAGTGAAGAATTGTGATTGTGTTCTTTCAAACTCACTTTTGCGATTTATTTATGCTGAGAGAAGTTGAATGTGTTGTGCCACAGATAAAGTGGTGTTTGACATTTGCGTGCTAATTTCTATTACTGTTATTTAAATAAATACAAATATATTTCCCGTACACTGTCCTGGTCTAGGCTCATTGTTAGCTCAGGGGAGAGGGAACCAAGGGGCATGATATGCGTCTGAAGCAGGGCTGAAGAAAACAATCTGTTAAATAGTTTGTTGCGTGACACCTTGAGGTGGGAGGGAAGGAACTCCTCGTGTTGAGGGTGGTCTCTCAATAAACTGTTACACATTGGGGTCTCGTGGCTGGAATTTGGCTGCCTATTTCAAGTGCATTGTGACAGACTTTTAATTTTGATGCAATTGCATTAAGGTGTAGGGAAAGTCATCTTTGTTTTGTTAAAGTGACCCCTTGAGTTCCACTGATGTGTATAGGTGAAAACGTATGAGTGTGTAAGAATGTATTTGTGTGAGGAAATCAAGCAGGAACAGGGTGATTTCTGCCCCTGCATAAAGAAAGTTTTACTAAGGTGCAAAAAGCCATGACTACTATACAAATTGGTGAAGCCAGGTGACATCTCCTAACTAAATTATTTTTTAAAGGAGAATGGGTTGAGGGTGATGCAGGAAACTGGCAAACCAGAATTGTGCAGGAGGTTACCTCAGTAAGCAATAATATTTGGCTTGAAAGGGAAATATTGCACAAAGCACTTGATGCATTTTAAATTACCACAACTGCTTGTGATAAACAGATACAAATGGCTCAGCTAACTGCTCAGTTATATTTTCATTTCCTTTTAGTGGAAGAGCGTTGGCAAAATAGTCAGGATACTAGGATGAATCAGGCTGGATACATGTCAGCAAGGGAGTGCAGAGCGTGAATCACAGTTGTGTGTACTGAGAAATGCACAGAAAGAGTGTGTAGAAAATCTGAGCACACTGCAGCACAAGCTAAATGACCAGGCTGCATATAATAGAGTCATTTTGGATGACATTAAGGCCTTCCAATTGCAAATAAAGTAGTTGAAAAATGAAATTTATCAAAGGGGTTGATTCACAAAAGGACTTTGATCAGATACATCAGCAGGTAAGTACACTGAAACAACAGAGGATGCAGCTGGCTCAGGAAAAATAACTCTTGAATCAGGATAACAGCTTCCTATTACAGATGATAAATCATTTGGAAATCATTTGGAAATGGACGTAGAGAAGGGACAGTCGGGTTCTCAGGAACTGACCAGAATTAGAGAAAAAAGAAATGAGCTGAAAAGGCATGTGAGACAAATAGAAGCTGGCCTATCAAAGGCAGCGAATGGTAGGGATGATCAAGAGAAAGAGATTAGTTTCCTGAAGGAAAAGCGCTTTGTACATGCACAGAGCATACAAGGCTCACAGAGGGAGAATGAATCACTTCATCATGAGGTGCAGCAAACAAAAGATTGGTTGGTAGCTCAGAACAGGGTGCATGAGATTAATCAGGCCTTCGTGTCAGAGTTAAACAGCCAGCTCTCTGACTACCAACAGCAAATAAATAAGGAGAGACACAGGTGTCAGAGCCACACCAAGGAAATCAAAAATTATAAACAGGACCTGAGGACAAGGACCACTGATCAGGTGAGGCGCCCTTCCCAACAAGGGCCTCATGCCAGTCATTTACAACCTCTCATGCACAAATGGGAACCAACCTCATGCATGCCACCTATCAAGAACACAGTGACATGAGGCAGTTAGGCTTACCTAGGCCTAGACCAACTGATCAAGAAGGCCAGTCCCTGTCTGATATGGATGAGTATTCATCGCTACCATACAGAAGGGGAAGTGGCCAGACAAGTGTGTCCTGGGAAGTAAGGAATAATACTGTAAGCACTTCAGACTATGAAAACTCTTATGAGGAGAAAGTCATGGAGTTAGATTGGCTGAAGATCCCACTACAAAGAGACCACCTTGCCCACTTCTCTGAAGGAGAAAAGCCCAACCCTCAGCCTAGGAAGGGCATTCTAAAAACCTCCATATAATCAAGGGAAAGGGGGGAATTCCCCAGATGCCCTGGTAGGGCGAATGAGGAAACTGAGTTCTATCCTCTGCTAGAAAGGAAATCCAGGGAGAGTGACCCCGAGGGTTCACTTTGGTCCAGGCGAGAGGAGTCCAGACCCTGTGGTTCTGGGAAATATTCTCAGTTTCATAGAGATATGGAGCACCTAGAAGAAAGGGAAGGGAGTACCAGTAGCAGCAGTGAGTCAGAGGGTGAGTGGGCTCAGGTGCAGGGGAAGAAAAAGACAGTTAAGCAGAGCAAGGGTTTTGTGAAAAACCCAATAAGACAAATCAAGGCCATAAAGAGCTTCCTGACCCCATACCGCAAGAATGCCAAGTATTCGGTATGGGAACACCAGGAATCTTTATTTCCAGATAATTGCATAATTCCAGATCAGGAATGATGTGAATTGTATAGCATATGCGAAATGGCTGTTCTCACCTCAGTACTCCAGTTTCTTTGGAGGACTGGAGGACCAGGGTCATCATAAATGGTCCACTTATAAGGCGGTCCTATTGAAACACTTTTCCACCCATAAGGCTGCATATAACTTGCAATGTGGGGAGGATCAGGCGCCTAGGGAGTTTTTGCAGGTGTTAAAGCGGGTATTTGCTCAGACTTCCTGGTGGGTGAACATCAATAGTAGGGAGTTCATAACTACATATTTACATGCGCTCATCATATACATAATGACTCAGTTGGTGCGTGACTTTCACGAGCACAGGACCCTAGATTGGGTGATTGAACAGGCCACCAGGGTTTACGAGGTCCAAAGCCTGCTGAGAGTAAAAATACTGCCAAAACCCCCAAACCATCTAACACCCATGCTGCTGCAAAGGTGGCAGAGGTAAAAACGACCCCTCCATTGGATCTGGAGATGGGGGGCCTAAAACAAACCCTCCTGCCAACAAGCAGAAGGGACTTGCCAACCCAGCCCAATCGAATGGTAGTCAGGCGGGAGCCCAGAATAATGATTCCTCTGACCCTGCCACCTATATAGGTCTTAGGTACAAAGGTACTAAACCAATCCTTGGGTATGTATACACTCCCCCTGCCCATTGGGGGGAGCTAATATGGTAATTACTGCCCCGGGAAACTTCCCTCAGGAGAGAACTATCACTCCACCACCCAATCTGACCTTTTTCCCCAGATATCCCCAAAACCAGAACTTCCAAAACAATCCTCCTCTCCCTTCCCGGTTCCAGGACAATAGATCCCTGAACACGGGAGAAGGGAGATTAAGGATGGAAAATTATGGGGGAAATTTCCAGTACCCGGGCTACTCCGGGAGAAGGGAGAGTTATCCCTTTCAGGAGCAGCAGTGGTATGACTTGAGACCTCCCTACTACCCAGACAAGGTCTTGCAACTGGAGCGACAGGTCCAGCAACTGACCAATGATCTGGGGTGCATGCTGAGAGCTCAGTCCAACTCTTAACCTAAGCCTGCTTCCCAGAATCCCCCAACACCCAGGTCTGATGCCGCAGGGGGGAAATGATGGGAGGAAACCTCCGACATACCACTGGTTCCTGAGGAGGAGGCCCGGGTGGAGGGGAGATGCCAATCTCTCGAGGAAGCTTCCTTTCTCACCCAAACAGAACCTTTAAAAACCTCTCATCCTGAAAGAGTCACTTCTATCCCTGAAATGTTAGAACCCAAAGAGCAAATGGTAAGTAGGATAGGCCAAAGAAGAACCCACTTTGTGGAGGAACTCCGGATTATCCCCTTTGAAAGAGAAGAATCCCTGGAGGTTTCAGGTAAGCGGACCTTCTCTTTAAAAAAGTGTGGGGATCCCCCAAAGAAAAATGGGTCCCAAGAGACCCTGGGCTTCATTACAAGTTAGCTGGTACCGTAGTTAATGGACCGTCAAACTTCAAGTTCTGCTTGTGGGTGCCTTTTTGCCCACCAGGTCAGACTTGGCAGGCGGACCGGCACCCGCGAGAAGAGCATGTCGAATGCACCGGCACCATTCTGAATGGTGCCGGTGCATCCGACCTCCCCATTCCCATTGTGCCCTATGGGGCTCAAATGGGAATGGCGAGTAATGCATTCCGCTCCTGGCAATGGGAAAATACAGGGTCCGCCAGGGTTGTAATGGCCCTGTATTTCCCCATTGCCAGGCACCAGAAAAACGTGCACGTTCAGCGGCCCCCTGAGTGGGACAGGGTAAATATCGAGACTCAGAACCAGAAACTATTCAACCCCAAACATATGAGCCAGACAGAACTGTTGGCAGGTAACGGGGAACAGCTAAGGAGCCAGGGAAAATGAGGATTCTCCAGCAACTCCCATTGCGGGTTGCAACATTTTTTTTACAGATTCCTGAACTCCGACACAGAAGACTGCCCAAGATCACACAGTGACGGAGTTCAATATTAAGAAAATGACCACCAGGCTGTCAAATAACTCACACTTTCTTTGCACATTGGAGGTGTCACGGATTTAAAGACACGGCACACTCCGGACCAGGACTCTTTCTACTGGCCAGGGATGTTACGCACAATAAAAATGTTTTTAAGTTTATTCAATTCAGATCCTGTTTTGAGAAGGCAGCCAACCCATCTCACACCCCCCTTCATGTACACCCTGTGTCGCAATGGACCATGAACCAGGCCGGTGTGTAATAATGAAATATATACATATATATTTTATTCAAATAAAAATCAAACATATTCAATATAGGGCAGCTATCACCAGCAAGGTGATAATTACACAGAAAAATGATAGGATACACTTAATTTAACTCTCTTACATCAGACATAGCAATGCAAATACAAATGGAAACCAGATTACTTTTGGTAATACTTTTAAATGGGACAACTGTTATGCATTCCCCCTGCAACACTCCCCCAAACCCCTGTTAACCAAGTGTTGTGTGGGTGGAGAGGAGTAGCAAGGAGTCAGATTTAAGAGGCAAAAATCAGATTAAAAATTCGACCTACCACCCCTAAATGGGAGGCCAAAATCAGATTGAAAACCCTTGAAATTGAGCAAAATGGCACTCGGAATTCACTGGACAGTTATTTTACATGTGCAATTGAATGAATAAGACAGGAATATGTGTGGCTGTAATAAAGAAGCAAGAAAAATTACAAGCTACAAGGCAAGGTACTGAACACATGCATACAGGTGAGAAAATCGACTTTGGGAAGGAAAAACAGTGCAGCAGAAATCACACGTGGCAAAATTACAATTTCTTAGTTTTCACAGGTTTAAAACAATCAAACAGCTTAGGAATTGAGCTAAACGGTGAAAATCGGAAATCGGTTTTACTGATGAGGTACAAAGGCACATAACAGGTATGATACTAAAGTGAAAGGGTGACTCTTGATGGGTGACAGTATGGGATTCTTTATAGGAAAATACTGCAACTATATTTTTTTGGCTAGATATTTAAAGAAAGACACGGTACGCAAAGAGGTTAATTTGCAATGTTAACCTGTTCAAACAGCATTCATCTCTATGGGAAATTAATAAATTTATTCAAAATAGTACTAATGATTTACACAACAGACTGAAATGATTTGGGAAGAATTGCATTAAGGCATGGCGACTATCACAGATTCTTCTAAGGGCAGAATACACAGAGGACTCTGACAATTTAAGAATTTACTAGGGTATTTATAGGATTTGTATAGGGTTGGAAAAAATGCAAGGTAACAGAGCGGTGCATGCAGCTTTTTGGTTACTGGGGATGGTAATACTTACAAAAGGCACTCGAATTGGGTAGTTTGGACAGCTAACTGGGTCTCTGGACAGTGGGACAAGGATCTGGTCACTGCGCAGCAGCTGGGCTCTCCTTTAAGGAAACAGCGGGGAAACCAGGGTCTGGTCACAGTGGACAGCGGGGTGCATCAGGTGGGAAAAGATAGGTCTGGTCACTGGATTCTCCCAAAGGGGTCCGCAGCCTTTCCTCCTTTCTCCCTGAATTATTGGGATTTTTGTAGGGTTTAATTCTGGATAAGTGGTTCTGTATAGGAGGTTCTGCCTGGATCTGGATCAGCTACCTCTGGCCTGGCTATGAAGACTTGCAGGGTGAATGTGGAATGTCTGGATGTTGAATGCCCTGAACTTAAAATGTTGGATTTTTGAATGTCCTGACTCTCCCTATGCATCCCCCTTTTATAAGCAGGATGACATCAGAGGATTTTTACTATGTGGGTGGAAATAACCTGGACACACCTCTAAGATGGGATAGGTCAGACTGTGGATGTCGCCATCTCCCTGTAACCAGATTGGACCCAGGGAAGTGACATCAGTTTTAATGTGGGTGTTTCATGATGTGCTTTGTTCCACGAAAGCTACTTTTTTCCAAAATCAGTTATGAAACATAACCCTTATATTTACAATTGTTATCCTCCTGAAAATCCGATGGGCAGACCCCATATTTTACAAGGAATATGCCATTCCACACCTCATGTCTCTGTGATGCTGTTTTGTCCTTCTGGCAATCTTTCGCCATTTCTATGGAAAATATTTCACCAAAAATTCTACAAATGGCTACCCATAAGCCTATCAATGTCAGGCATATTTGCATAAAATTTTACATCTGTGTTATGTACGCTTTTCTCAGCATTGCGTCTTTAATGCCATTTGCGTCCCCCACATGCTAGGAAGACCCAAATAATCTCATCTTGCTGATACAAAAATTACATTAAAACCCATCATAATTTCACATTACTGCTTATTCAGATTACTGAAATAAATGTCTTAATGTAAAAAGTCTTTTAAATGAAATGCGCTGGCTTTGTTCCCAATAGTGGGCAGTCTTTCCAACCCCCCAGCCAAATGTCTTTACACAGAGGTTGCCATGGCTTCTCTTTTGAAGTACTTCAGTTTGAATGCAGGGGATTTCACACTTCTGGGGCAAACACATGGGTTGGAATCCCCCTTTGTTCATGGGAGCATCGCTGCCATGCAGTCTGAGGCACCCTGTAATTATCACAGCTTTTACCCCAAAGCACAGGGTTCCTGCCCTGGCAGCATCAAATCACGGGGAGGTGCGATATTTGGCCTTTATGCCAAACTGGTCTAACATCTAACCGGAATGCCTGCATCAGCTTAGCTGTTGAAGTTCTTTTTGTGAGGAAAAAGAAAATACACAGAGTTAAATATACCTATATTTTTGCAGCTTTTCATCCCCAAATGTACAGTTGTGTTTCTGGGCATTTCACACTATCCTTTCCCATTTAGCTTCCATAATGTTATTTCATTTCTCTGCAAGGCAAAGTAACACAGGTTCATTTTATTTGTATGTCCATGTAACAAAATGCGTTTTTCCTTTCATTTTGCTTTCTGAAAGCTTATATAGCTCTGGTCAATTTCTGCGCACAGGGATATGTAAGAAATGGGTTCTTTGAAACTGACACCAAGCAAAGGGAGAGAGAGCTTCTTTTGAAGGGCTTTGCGTGTGTTAATTTGTTGCAAAAGTGAATGCTGGCCGTGCGGACTGAAATTAATTTCTCTACTCTTCAGAATTTACTTGACACAACAATGTCGTTCAGGGAGGAATGGCCCTCATTTGATGGTGTTCATCCTGAATATAGATGGGCATGGCTGTTTTTTACTGGAATCAAACTGTGTAATGTTTAAAGATGGAAATAGCACCAGTGCAAGGTCACTTTAAATGCAGGTCCTTTCTGGGTGCAGCCTTGAGTTTTCAAGATGACAGCACAGCAGCGCAGAGCCATTCTGCATTTAATTTATTTTCTTTGGATTGACATGAAGAAACAAACTGCAGCCATTCTCGCGGTATCTATGTTGCATCTCACCCCATATGTGCTCAGCAGAGACAACGCAGCCATTACTTCTGTAACTGCTAAAAACGCAGTTTTGTGATGCAGGGGAATATGTGCTCAGCAGACACAGCGCAGTTTTGTGATCCAGGGATTTCTGTTGGGCTGGTAAATGTACCCAACAGAGGAGAAAGAAGGCCATTTTTATGCACTAGTCAAGGTGCAGGGTTATTGTGAATTATCATCTCTGATGGATACTGGATCCCAAGCCACCCTCCTGTCAAAAAGTGCCTTTGACCAAGTAAACTCAGGACAGTGGGAGGGCCAACAAATTCCACCCACACCACTTCCCGGACAACTCTAACATTTCAACGGGAAGTATATTTCCATTGAAGTGACTGCTGATCTGAAAATAAAAATTGGTCTGCACTGGATAAAACATCCGGTGATAGTTGTGACTTCCTAGGGCACCCCTTGTTTACTGGGGAACAAACTCCTGTGGAGGTTATCACCTTGATCGACTGTGTAAACAAGGTCCTCTGGACTCAGACTGACCGCCCTATCAAATTAAAAATGAGTACCAATTATGTAAGCCTGAACGGTCCCTGTCATGTAATTAATCAACGTTCTGAGATGTAGAGTTCCATTTCAAGAATAACCAAGTCTTAGACATTACTGTAACCTCTGTAGGTTAACAAACTGGTGATAGGAACCCTTCTCCAT
The DNA here is from genome assembly GCF_040938575.1 of Ambystoma mexicanum. NCBI lineage: Eukaryota > Metazoa > Chordata > Amphibia > Caudata > Ambystomatidae > Ambystoma > Ambystoma mexicanum. The sequence goes on along the minus strand of NC_090930.1, from coordinate 1,100,189,609 downwards.
TCTTGAAAATCAATCTTCCTCTCAGTTTTAAGTGGCAATCCACACTGGAAGGGAACACCCTAAAGTTTTACACTAGTCCAAAATCAGAAGAAACATTGAGTCCCGTGAAACCAGACAAAGAAGAACCTGCTCAAAGTCTGACAGACATTCAGGAAAAGGGCGAACTGTTGTTTTTCCCCATTCAGTTAAATGAGGGGGAGGAGCCGGTGATCGCCAGAGTATGCCTGAATAATGGAAGGAGCTTCATCAGTGAAGAATTATTCAGGAAACTCCCAAAATATCAGACCATTCTCACATTTAAATTAACTGACAAATGGGAAGTAGGTCTGAAAACCCCAAATTCCAAGCATCTCCAGCCTAGCAGGTGTATGCTGAAACTGTCAATTGGCAACAAATGTATAGACCATAATTCCTATCTACAACAACAAGGTTTGTATTTAAATCTGACACCTCGAGTAGACCCAGAACACAACAACATTTGAATATTGGTGGATAACAGTGACCCTCGAAGTATCACTTTGGGAGCAAACACCTTCGAATGGCAGTTAATGGCCAACATTATTCTATTGATTTAGGTAATGAAATCATGGGACCAAAACCAAACGGCTGTTTCGATATCATCACCGGTAATCCTCCAGAAAAGATTTTTACTAAGCATTGGGGGAATTTCCTGGTGTACTCTTCCTGTCCCTAAAGTGTGGGAGAGGTGACCTGTGGCATCAGCAGCGAGGAGGTAGTGTTCAGAGTCAAGGACCACTACCTTGAATCCCCTGTCCAGGCCAACACCATCAAAAGAGATCTCTCCACCCAACTGGAGGATAACACTGAAATTTCCAAGACTGAGGTCTTTCCAGGTTCCAAGCAGATGGTCGAGGAAAGGATCAATCTTGGTGATGCCTATGAGAGCAAGGAGCAAAGACAAAAGCTAAAAATGGTCTTCCTGGAATTCCGAGATATCTTTTGAGTGGACTCATACAACTGTTGACGCACATCCATTCCTTCAACCACTATTCCCACGGACCTCGAGATGGCGCCAACATTTGTGAAACAATACCGGTTACCTCTCGTATCCATGGAGTCACTCACAGAGATTATTATGGATTTAGAATCCCGTGGGATAATTCATCCGATCCACAGTACCATCAACAACCCGGTACTGGGGATCCTCAAACCAAATGGCCAATGGAGACTATGTGCAGATCTGAGGGAGTTGAACAAACAGGTCCACATGTCAAGATGGCCCCTTCCCTGCATCGATCAGGGACCAGCCCTGATCCAAGGGTCAAAGGTGTACAAGCCATTGACCTGACCAACGGTTTCTGGACAGTACCAGTGAGTTGGGAAGACCAGTACAAGCTTGCCTTTACCTTCGTGGGCAGCAGTACACATGGACCCAAACACCCTTTGGATACATAAACTGGGCAATGAGTTCAACATCTTCCTACATAAGGCCATGCCCGAATTGGGCAAAAGGGGAAACCTGGCCTATGTGGATGATGTTTTCATCAAGAGCTCAACTGTGGAGGAACATTTAGCAGAAATCCTCTATGTTCTAACCCAGTTTAAGAAGCCCAGAGCAAAACTGTTGTTTCAGAAGGTACAGTGAAGTAAGACCTGAGAGAACTTGTTAGGGCACGAGATCACCCCTGAGGGTCTTAATCCCCAGGCAAAGAAGGTGGAAGTCTTATTGAAATTAAAAAACCCTACCACTATATGTGAATTAGGAAGCCTTCTTGGACTAACTAATTATAGTCGGAAGTTCATTGAAGACTACACAGAGGTCACTCGACCCTTGGTCGATTTATGAAAGGTTGGAGTCAAGTCGGAGTGGGGTCCAGATCAATCTGAGGCAGTTAAACAACTGAAAAGAAACCTTTCCTAGGCTCCTTGTTTGGCTTACCCCATAAAGAACAAGGAGTTATTCTTGGAGATGGGGTTCTCAGATACTTTCCTAACAGCGGTATTGTACCAAAAGCATGACAAGGTCAACAAAGTGATCTCATATGCGAGCAAGACTTTGTCCTCTGTGAAGGAAAAATTCAATGACTGCAAGAAGGCATTCCTGGCAACTGTGTGGGCATTGAAAAATTTCTGCCCATTCACACAGGGGGAGCACATAATTGTCGCGACTCCTCAACAACCCTTGCAATATCTACAAAGTGACAGGTGGGGAACATTCGTAATTTCAGAATTACTTCCTGGATTCTGTCCATGCAAGGCTTTCCTCAGGATGTCTGATATGGTGAAAACAAGAAGAGTCCCTTAGCGTAAGAGTTGGCAGGCATGCATGATCCTGCTCAAGAAAACTGTCTAATGGCCAACAACAACATGGAGGCGTATTTACCTTCCCCACACAGGGTCTGTGCAGAAGACACATGTCAGAGGATACCCACACTTAATGTGGATGGGTGCTCCTAACATGTTGATAACAACAAGGAAAAGGAAATGGTGGCTGGCATTGGGCATGCCTGGGTAAATGATTCCCCAGAACCCTCTGCTGGTTATAAAATAGGACCCCAAAGTAGTCAGGTTGCAGAGTTGATGGCTGTTTATCAAGACATCCTCACTGTAGTGCACCACCAACTCAATTAACTGGTCATGATCGCTGATTATGTCAGGAATGAGTTTGAGGAGCACCTGATTAACTGAAAGAATCAAGGCATGCTTTGTGCCAACAACAAACCCCTAAAGCATGCCAAGCTAATCCAGTCAATCGATGATCTGGTGACCTCCAATGAGATGACCATCTATTGGAAGAAGATAGGAGGTTACTGCAAGATAGAGGGGCCAGATAAGAGTGGGAATTACCTGGCTGAGCACCTGAATAAAACCACAGCTCTGTAGGGGGGATTTCATAGAAAAGGAATCCCTGCTGGGTGAAATACAAGTTGCTGCTGTCACCAGGTCACAAACTCATTCTAACAGCGAACTCTCGACAGCGCAGTAGAGTAAATATACCCTGGATGCATATTTGATCACTGCAGAGAAAGAGGACCCGATCATTGGGAAATGTTATCGACACATTGAAGACCCTGTAAGCTTTCCTCTAACAGAGTCAGATTATACCGATAAAGAGAATCTCCGGGTGTTGATGTAGTTTTCCAAAATATTGTAGATCCAAGATGGTTTGTTGGTAAGGAGAGCCCCAGCTGGCTTTGACCAGTGGGTGGTCTACCTCATTCTAAAGTCTGATGTTGAACCACTCCCAAAATGCGGCCACAGCGGGTCATAGGGGGTTTGGTTTCATATGCCATTGGAAATCTTGTGTGAGGTTGCCTACTACCCATACATGGGCCAGGACCCCAGCATTTACCTAAAGGGGTGTCTTGTGTGTGCTCAATTGCAACCCAGTTCACTCACACACAGAGCTCCCCCACAATAAAAAGGGAAATGTCACTGCCTTGGCCCGATTTACAAGTCAATTTCATCGGGCCATTGATTCGCTCCTCTAGAAGAAACAAGTACATGTTAACAGTGACATGCTTGTTCACAAAGTGGGTAGAATGTCTTACAGCCCCAAATTGTAAGGCGGAGACAGCTGCTGCACTAATGATCAACCACATCTTCTCTCATTTCGGAGAAGGATTGAGTCGGACTGAGGAAGCCATTTTACTAGTGAGGTAATGGCAAAGATGTGGGAGATTCTAGGGGCAAAATGAAAACTCCACATTGCCTACCACCAGGCCTCAAGCAGGGGGGGTAAAAAGATCAAACAAAACAATTGTAGCCCTAAACAACTACAAAACAGAGATCATGATCTTGGGCACTGTTCCTAAATTGCGCAACATGGATCAGGCCTACTCTTCCTTTCAAATTGCAGACTGCCTACTTCTCACTCTCAAAAAAGTAAAGACACTGGTTGTAATTCTTGAGCTCTCAATGAGGGCACACATCAGTAGCTTAGTGTCAAATTCATCTTATTAAATCAAACTCCTGGCACAAATTAGGCCGCATGTTGAAGCTTCAAGTGTGCCACTTTGGCTAGGGCAATCATAGGCAGCCGTCTGAACTACTGTGCCAGTATCCTACTAGGCATAGGGAAAGGAGAACTAAACCGCCTGCAAGTTGTTTAAAACAATACAGTGAGGGTTGTGGTAGGTCTACACAAAACTGATCATGTATCAGTAGCACGGAAATCACTACAATGGTTGCCTATAGCAAAAAGGGTCATGTTTTGTACCCTTTGTATTGCACATTCATGCCTTCATGGGAAATAGTCCATCTTAACTGCAGAACAGTTAACCTGACTACCTGACAGGCTCAGTCTTAGGTCCAAAATCACAGGTCTACTGCAAATCCCTAAGGCAAGATTATCCTGGTAAAAGATGGATGCTTTCCAACCTCTACACCCCGGTTTTGGAATACCCTACACCATGACCTAAGGTTGTACCCTAGCCTCCCTATATTCAAACCCAAACTGAAAATGTTCCTCATCGAATGACATAGAGAACTACCATGTATGTTTGATTTCTGATGCCCTGCCTGATTTTGTAATTTGCGTGTTGTTTGTCAGTCTCAGCGTTCCCATGCCTTAGGGCTTCTTGTTCAAGCACTTTAGAAATACATTAAATAAATTGTGAGTATCTTAAAAATGTTTGTGGCAGATTCTGGACCCAGTTGGGACTTCCGATTGTCGTCTGTCCTGATGGCTATTAGGTCTACACCATCTTCTGCAACAAAGATGTCTGCATTTGAGCTCATGATCAGATGAAAAATGGTGTTACCGCAGCATCTGCTCTATAGGACTCAGGAGCAGACACTGATACATGCATCCACTACTCATGAGTACATTGAAAATTTAAGGAAGCACCTTGAGCATGCTTCTGCTTATGCGCAGTGCAATTTAGAAAAGTTGGCTGAAGGTATGAAGACCTACCATGAACTAAAGAGCTCCAAGAAAGCATATGAAGTAGGGGACAAGGTTTACCTGTACAAATGAATCAGGTCAAGGAGCTCAGGAAGTTCCACCCATCTTGGAGTGATGCCTTTGAAATTGTAGATAAAATGTCACCTGTTGCTTACAAGATTCGCATCCCAAAAGGAGAACAGACAGAAGAAAAATCGGTCCATATCGATCAGTTGAAAAACTGTCATCCCAGACACGCTTTATGACTGATTGATGAGTAAATTGAAAGTCAAGCATAAGAACCATCTGAAGAATGAAAAGGACAGATGAAGAATCGGGTGGAGCCTAATGCAGATAGATATATAACAGTGAGTAATTTACTTTGTGTTATTGTAAAAAATGAAGAAAATAAATAAAATGTGTTTTGTGCAATGGTGAAAATGTCATGTTATAATTGTTGTATGTTGTTGTTGTAAATTCTATGTAAATCTTCCGGGGAAATATGTGTGTAAAAGTACTGAAACTCTTTTTCAACCTTTAATTAGAGAACTAACCTCCTTAACTTCCAGGCTGGAGGTGAGAGTGGAGTCCGGTGAGAACCCCAGGGACCTGGAAAGGAAGGAAGAAAGGGGGTGCCGTGCCATACCCTCCAACCCAAAGATGGAAGGGGAGGCTGGAGAGCCAGCTCCCAAAAGAAGGAAGAAAAGGGGGTGCCGTGTCATACCCACCAACCCAGAGATGGAGGGCGAGACTGTAATGCCCACTCCCTAAAGAAAGAAAGTATGCCTAATGAAACCCCACTCTGCCCCGCTCTTCCACAACAAAGAGTCATGGAAGAACAGGGGGGAATGTGGTGTGCATTCAAAGGCCCCAAAGAGAAGTCCCTTTCACATGAACAGCACAATTTTAAACACTGAAACAAAAATGGCTTGGCCTTTATTTTTTTGTTCAAGTAAAATTGAAGAGCCATTTGGAAAATGGGCCTACCTGTCATTATCAACTGAAAAGCCACATTTTAATTTACAAAAGAAGGAGAAATCAAAGAACCCTGTCACATGGAAAACAGGATGTTTAAACAGTGACACAAAATGGCTTGCACAGGTGTGTGCAAATAAAAGCAGTTTAAATGTGAAAATGTATACTGCTAACAGGAAAATGACAGGGAAATGACATGATGTGCGGGCTGTCAAAAAGCAATGTATGTAATGTTTCACATACAAAACTCCAGTGACATTTGAAAAGCCACTTTGTTTTCATGGGAAAATGTCAGCCCACGACAAACCCTTTTGCTGGCTGTAGGAAACTTCACAGGGAAATCTCCCACTGCCAGTCTGGATGTTACATCTCCCATCTAATTACCAACTGCAATAAAGTGCCCTGCTAAAGGTGTCAAAATTCAGTGTTCTCCAGACCTGCTGGCTCTGAAGGCATTGACTTCAGGAGAAGTTCCCCTTGGCTGGAGCATGACCAATATGTGTGAAAATGGGGGTAGCAACTTCAAGGAGCAAGCTTCCAACACAAAGAGACTGATAAAAAAGAATCTGGGTGCAGGCTGACCCAGTGAAAACATATGGCCGGAAGGCAGATAAATTGTCATTTGCACATACGAAGATTCACAATTAATTTAAAAGGACTATTATCCTTTAGGCCTTTTTATCAGCAACCTTAAGCCGTACTGATTTTATTTATGTACCATTTTTAATGTAATTTCTAGACGATTTTGGAGATATATAATTCATCCACCTGTAACACAGAGAACTGTAATCCCCAGTTAAACTAGGTTTCTAGCTGATCTGAACATGTTCCAAATGTGAGAGTTGGGGAGCGGGTGGGGAATACAATTAAAGATATGGGTAATAACTTACATATTAATAACTGTTATGCTTTTTATGGAAATGGCAGAAATGTGGTCAGTTTATCGTATTCCCCATGATTCGCTGAATCAGAAAATGTGTTGCAAGAAAAATTATGAAGTTGTGATACATAACTAGTTTTTTGCCAAAAAGTTAAAAGGAGAACAAATGGTGATTAGAAATTAGAATTGCCATATGTTGCTCCAGACCCCTAAACCAATCCTGACTTTGAGGCTAGGGTTGGGAGTAGAGAGAAGGGTAACTGTCCAATACTAGTTGTGGGAATTATTGCAGGGTACTTCCCCAAGATTGTAAAATTAGTGGTGTCATTGCTGCTTTATAAGGGGGACCACACTAGGAGAGGGGAACAATGCAAGGAGTAGCCTAGAGGCAGTGCAGGAGGGTGGCAGGGTGAGCAGGTACCTGGGCCCAAAGGACAGAGGGTGGCCAGGTGCACGGTGCTGAGAGAGAAAACAGATCAGCAGGGGAGAAGAGGGGCAAAGGCAGAAGCGAAGAGGAAGTTCTTGAGGTGGGATGTTTCTCGCAAGAGTTCAGCTGCAGGTTGCCTCCCGGAATAAGTGGGGGAAAAGCTCTGTTCTAATGCAAACTAATCTACTTATAGGGTAAATGACATCACAAACTTGTCATGATTCCTGCGTAAGGGTTTGGTTGGTTTTCTCTACCCACCTCCCACCTGTGTGGTAATAGGACCAGGAGATGGGGGAGTGACAGTTGTGAGAGGAGAAAGTTTTGCCATCCCAATTTGACAGTGGGCTCGGCATGTTTAAGACCCACAAAATCTATCAACATGGCAAGTACCCTAATTATTCAAATCTTTACATGTATGAATATATTTTTGAGAACTACATTTTAAGGCAAATCAGATGATGCTAATCTGAAGTCAGAGGCACGTACTTCCGATGCAGAGATACCATTTTTCTTCATTTACTCAGGAGCTGTATCAGTGAAAAATATACCCCTTCATAATGTTCATGTTACTTATTTCCTTCATCCTCACACCAACTTTCAAATCTCTCAGAATCAAGGGAGGACCTGAATCAAAATGTTATTAATAACTTTAGTTATGTTTATCACACAAAAGTCATTTTAGCCTAGTTCAAAGGGGCTTACTATCACCTTTAATTTAAAAAAAAAGGAATGACTGTTGTGGCATCTATGCTGCCCCTTTTATGCAATCATATGTATTTTTATATTAATTCAACTGCAACTTCACAGGCCTCCCTCACTCTAGCCCCCACCTTTGTTCATCTAAGTTTTATGTATCCTTACACGTGACTAGGCCGAGGCTGGCTCATGTTTATCTTAACCTATCCCTCTTCAAGGCCTGTCAGGCCCTTATAGCAACCCTAATGAACATTTTATGGGAACTGTGACCTCAAGGTCACTTCTGCTGCAAGAACAAGCATGACCTTATCAGTCCCCACCGTGGTTTAAATCTGAGCACTGTATGTCTTTCTATATTATGAAGTTATGGCCATGATTGATGGTTGACACCCAGGCCTGTGGCTTCAGGGCAGCAGAGGAAAGGTCTTGTAGGTTAATAAATGACCGGCTCATGTACCCTGCCACCAAATGGCTTTCAAACTCACACACAAATGCCTTTTACATGACTTCTCATAAGGCAGCTGTGCCTTATCCATATGTAATATTTTAATTTCACAGTTTCAAAATACATGAGTATCACTTCTGGATTGTGCATTTGTATATGATATGATAGGTTATTTATAACGCAGTTAATACCCAGAGGTTTCTGAGCGCAGACCCGGGGATCGAACCTGTGGTGCTCTGTGTCCTCTTGCTTCCTAGGCAGGCACGTTGCCCCTGAGCTATCCTCCCGAGACTCTATAGGGCAGTTATATGAGAAACCCATGTTCAAACTTTGAAAGTCTAGTAAGCACATCTCTCTGCAATACTGTCATTTGGATGAGGAGAAATAAAAAGTAAATTCATTTATTTCTTGTAAATTGCAATGAGATACGTTTCAATTTGTATGAATGGAGCACAATCTGGTATTACATTGAAGATAATGTACGCATGGCTGTCTCTTTAAGTAAAAGAGCAGCTCTCCATGGATTTAGTAAAACAGCATTGTTAGTCACATGTCTTTCTTTTGTATGCTGAAATGCATTGCGCATATCTTCACACTTTTGAAATTCACCCCCTTTCTTTCCTTACTGTTTTAGGTTCAATAGGCCTCATGTCTGACATCACTATTTCTGTGCTGTCCTTATACTTCAGTGGGCATTAACAAATGACTCTGCCTCTTGATTTCTAGCATTCAGGGGCTATATTTCACCCCACAATAAGGATATTATCACAACAACTAAATCTAACCTCTGGACCATAGTGAACAAATGGTATCACTTGGGCATGTTTTATGATGATGATGAGAGAAGTCTTCTTAAAGTAGAATATAACATGATGCCCACAATTGATTTTGTGCCCAGTGTCCACAAGAACTATCACAGTCCCTCCCTGCCCCCTCCCCCCAGTGGGACCAATAGATAGTGGTAATGGATAGCCCACGGAACCTATATCAGAATACATAGACACATTTCTTCTACTTTTCCTTTTACTGAAGCCGAGCCCTACATAATGCCTTAGTCGACCTTCTGGCTTCTTTCAGAATCAAGGCCTTGTTTCTTGATCAAAATACATCAAGAAAAGAGCTTGGTTTTCTGTCTCAAGGTTCCCTTTCAAGACATAACTGGCCCGAGGGTTGGACTCTGTGATGTGCTTGGTATCCGGCAGACCTGCTCTTAGAGTCTGCCATCAAACAAAATCACATTTTTATTTTACAGAATGCACACTACTATCAATACTTCCTCTTACAAGTAGACATGTGTCATTACTGGTCTTACAATCAAGCACAAACACACAATATTATAGATATTGCGATTGCGGTCTACGATACCATTCAATTCGTTATTGTTAATTATTAATCCATTCATAAGTCAACAGACACTCTCAAATGCACATAAGGGCTATGCTGTTTAACCTGGACTTCAGAAGTTTAGGATGGACTCAAAACCATGCGAATGGGGCTAAGGCAATCAGTAACCGATGCTCTATATGGGTAAACAGGGCCTTGCCCATATAGAGAATACAAATTGTGGGTTGGTAATTACAAAAGTGTAATTACACTGCTAGAGACTAGGGGCTTGATTCATGGAAGTAGTTTATAATGGTGCATTCCCATAGGAAAACGTTCCATGAATCAGGCCCTGAATATCATGTGTAAATTAACAAATATAGTGTCACTAGAAGGTTATAAATCTCACATGGATCCCCATGTTATACTTTTGCGGACAAGAATACAAGACCACATGCTGCGTCAAGAGAAGAATGCTTGTCTTAGATTATTAAGTGAAAGTGGGCAACAGTGCATTAGGGAAATAAATATGTATACCCTCAGGCCTTAGAGAAGGGGCTTTCTTAATTCACTGCATCAAGCGTGTAAAAGACTGTGCGGTATTGTGCACTAAATTGATCTCCAAAAACAATATGGCAGGTTGACACCACTGTGGGTAGTGTGGGATGTATTTACCCATGCATCTGAGCCCTACCTCAAAACTGTGCAGTACTGACATGAAAACATCATGATGGCCAGAGCTTCCCAGAAAATGCACAGGGAAATGCAGGAAGAATAGGCTGCCACCCATTTTTGCCGATGTTATGGGCACAGAAGGACACTGCCTAAAACCACCATTGGACTACCCGCACAGTAGTCTGAAACCATTGGAAATGGCAATGCTGATTGCCAAAAGCAAACCCATAATTGTGAGGAATTCATTTCTTAAATCTCAAAAATGGGTGCAGTACCAGTACTCACCACTATCCAAAAGCCGGCATTTTAAAACCACACCAGATTTTACTTTTTTGTGTAAAACTGAATGAACCCAAAGCAGGCTAAAGAAAGACTTACTGAGAGGTGGATCCAATGTAAAGTTATATTCTGAAGTGACTTGAAGGTTTATAACAAGACTGGCTGCGCTGTGGATTTCAGCAGTTTAAGTTGCACTGGATTGAAAGACACTAAAAAAAAATCTAAATGTTTAAATTGACTGAGTGACCTACTTTTGAGTGTCACATAGGTTGCAATTGTTTAAATGTCATAGTTTTGCACTTAGAATCAGCATTCTAGCTGCATGTGTAAAATTGCAAGTTAATTTAAAAAGCAACAAATAACATGACAGTAACTGAAAGTCTGGCTTAAGGAACTTGATTCTGCCTGGCAACTACCCCCATCAGGAGTGAAACTTGAGTCACCACTGTGTTCCCAGGCCAACCTTCCTTTTGCTGCCCACACTAAGGATATGCCATCTATCTGATAATTGAATTACCTGTGCTCTGCAGGAGAGTGAACAAAGCCCTCTTCACTCAGGCAAAGGTTTTTATTACCGCAGTCGTAAAATGTAGCTTCCTCTTGGCAGGAGCTGGGAGGGGCACTGCCTGTGAGAGCAAGCTGGCTTGGCAGAAACTGGAAAGACTGGTTTCTATACCATGTGACCTGGGAAACCACACCCCTTTGGAGCCAGAACATAACTTTAAAAAGATGAATAACTCATAGAGCGGACATGTGAAAATTTTATAAATGATACCATAATTCTTGTGATTTTTCTGCCCACATTTTAAGAGGTTTTTCGACCCGGTGGCATGTTCATGGGGGTTTTAGCGGAAAAATGGATATTACTCTAACTGTATGCATGTTAAAAATCTGAAACTTCTTCAGTTAATGTCCATACTCCCTGCACACATGTATGTAAAGTTGGGTCAATGTCAGAAATTGAAAAATCAGTTAAAAAGTGAAATATGTGCCATTTCTGAATGCAAGCTCTTAGAAACAGCAGATTTGGACAGAGACATGGCTAAATTCAGCCACACCATGTATATGTAATTTCAAGCAACTGTGTAACTGTGAAATATGTCTTTTATTATCAAATATAGAATATGTGCAATCTGACAGAGGAGTGTCCTATCTGCAAGCCATAAAATGACATCCCTCTGACTCACAGTTCATTCCCCAATCAAATGATAAATGGAAGTTTGACCAATTAGAAGCTGAGAGAGAGGTAGGGTCAGTGATGCTAGAACACACCCACATTCTAAACACATAAAAGCAGACAGACAGGACAGATAGGGACCTTCAATTCCATTTGCTGCAACGCACTCTGCCGGACCATACAACATCCAGAGATCCAGACTTCAAATTCATCAAACCTCCAGAGAGCCAAACTAGAGACTTCAATCTATCCAGAACTAGAGACCCAGACCAGAGAACCAGAGAGAGCTGACCCAGATCACTGTGAAGTGCAGAGACCAGAGGCGAGTCTAAAACCTGACCAGATCCATGGCGAGGCCCATTTCACTCAAGAATATAGTGTGAGTACATAGTAAAACTGTGTAGAACCCATCTCTTAGTTAAAATAATATAATTCAATCCATTTTTTATCTAAGTAGAACTGCAGCTTAGCAATTGTGTTATTCTGCCATCATTTTTAAAGCTGAAAAAGTGTGCGTTTAAAATTTGCAAAACCAAAAACGACCTCTCTTAAATCGGTCATAACTCTGTAACCGTTTGGGCTAGAGACTTGCAGTAACTTTCATTTTGAAGCTGAGATCCTAGGCTTTCCTATGACCCCAAAACGATAGAGATAGTCCTTGTGGTTCCTCTGTTATAGCGCTCGGCGCATCCGCGAATTTTGCCGCGATTTGCAAATTTCTTCACGTGTAAAAAGCTGCTGTTGCTTGCCTTCCATTGCCAGAAATTCGTTTAACCTGCTAACTATCCCTGCATCATTGCTAGTGTGAGCCTGGACTAATATTAACTAGATACCAATCACCCTGAACCTCTGAAAGGGAATTAAAAGTATTTTAGCATACTTTTCAATTCATTGCCAGCACATATCAAAGCAATTTGGGCCTGTGTTTTCAAACTTCTGTAGTCTAAGCTTGCTGGGGTGAACTGAATGACATTTGATTGCATTTCTGAGAACTGTGTGTTTTCCTTCCATTTCCTTGCATTGCATAAAAGGGGGGAGGGGATTGCCAGAGAAAAGTGATTACATTGTTTTGCTGAAATCATATCAAGTTGTTTTCTATACTGCATTTCATTCATTCAACCTTGCATTTCCTTGAACCTTATAAAGCATTCTCTACCACATTATACTTCTGTACCTATTTACCAGTGTGCTACCTTATCCATTTCATGTCAACTCCTTATTGATTATAGAGAAGCGTGTTAGTGCCAGATTCTCCGTTGTTAATCTTTATCATATCAGATTAAGTGTGCTATTCAATTATTAATTTATTATAAGGTGTGATATATACATCTCTTGTTTAAATTATCAAATAAACCTTTTAACTTGCAAAACAGAACTACTTCTTGGCTCAGTGGGGTCAGGGGGATTCCAAGAGAGGGGTGTTATATAGGGGTAGTCATCCAGAACGCATGAACTGGACATAAAGATATATCAATAAGGGTTTCCATTCAGTATCCCAGACTAGGCATTGACTTAGCTGTAGTGTTGAATTGAATCCTCTTACAAATTGGGGGCTCGAGCCGAGACGTTGGGTTAGATTTACCACTTGTGCAGCTTAATACAGTGTGCTAACTGACGGGATACATACATCCGGTCGGATCACCACGCTGCATTACGCTGTGAAGCATTCCTCAAAAGGGACACTCCAAGAAAAGTTCTGTTCTGCAAAAATAAAATACTAACTTCTGTAAGTCAGGACAGAGACCAATCTCTAGAATGACGACCTTAGTAGACATGAAAATAGCCAGAGAGCACCTCTTGCATAAGCTATTTGTGAGAGGTGAATGGACCGAACAGGGCCAGGATGCGTGGTTGCAGGCCATCACACAACAGGTCACTGAAACAGGGTCAGATATATATAGAGATCAGGGTCCCTTACATGTGGCCCTGAGTGAACTATATATGGCTCCTAAAGCCAAAGAGGAACACAATAAGATTGCCAGGATAGCAGCATACCTGTACCTATATATGGGAGACATGCAGGATAGATGTGCTGAAAGCCAAAATCTGGCAAATAGGCAACAGATGGTGTTAGAGAAGGCCCAATCTGACCTGGTCTCTTCTGAGCAGAGGCTGCAGAGGAGCCAGGAGTCAGAAGATGATAGTAGGCAGCACATCATTAAAATAAAGAAGGATATGGATGTGCTGCAACAGGAAAAGGTAGAACAGGATACTAGATTTCTGGCCCTGCAGAAGGAGCACCAAGACAGTTTGGACTCCTTACTGCAGAGCCAGAAAAAGCTGGAGCAACAATTAGACTTTAACAGGGCATGCACGGAGCAGGTAGCCACCCTGCAAAGTCATCTAGATAGAGTGAAGGTAGAGAGCAATAAACTGATTCTGAAAGACCTGGATACCCAGGCAGAGTTTGATGAGGAGCGCCAAAAAGCTGGTGCCCTTCAACGGCAAAGGGACGACCTGGCGGCACAAATGCAGGCTCTTAGTCAGGAAAGAGACGCCATAGGCCAGGAAGTCTGCCACTTAAAAAAGGAAATTGAAGAAAATCACCTGGCCCTCCAGGGGCTGGGTGATCTCCAAAAAGAAAACCAGAACTTGGTAGAGCACACCAGAAGGGTGGAAGATGCTCTAGCAAGAACGGAGCAGGCCAATAGGGACACAGCTCAGGAGGTAACCCTCCTGCAGCAAAGACTGGCCCAGTTCTCCAGGACCAACCAGGAAGCACAGAGGGAAAACGAGGCCCTCTGTGAACACAATGATAGGCTCCAATAACAGGTAGCGATGCAGGAGAGACTGATAGAGTCCAGTAAGGCCTTATCTGAGGAACTGAAGGCACAAATGCAGGCTCTTGCATTGCAACAGGGAGCAGGGGCGGATAGAGATGAGGTTCGCTGGGAAAGGGAAACTCCGGAGCATAACCTCAGGAGCCCTAGTACCAGAGGCCCTCATACCTCTCAGTCCCTGGACTCTGCCACCCCCATGTTCCCTGGCGCACATGAGCACAGGGCCACAGGGATGGCAGATTACTATCCAGCTAAGAGTATGGGGCTCATAGGCCAGAACCACTCAGGAATGGAGGGGTGGGCATCCGGGTATGGGCACCCAAGTACAGTACAGTTCAATGGGGAACCCCAGGAGAGTAGGCCCATTAAGGGCATCCTGAAAACCTCTGCCCAGTTAGGTCAGTGGAGGGGGTACCCATCAAATCCTGGCAGCAAGGAGGAATCTGAAGACTCCTCTGAACTGCGCAGGACACAGGAGACCAGGTCCCCACATTCTGCCAGCCATTCCCAGGCTCGCAGAATCCGGGAAAACCTGGAAGAACAGACGGGAACCTCTGGGAGCAGTGCCTCTGAGTCAGAGGAAGAATGGACAAGGGTCACCCGAACCAAAAAGGCCAATAAGGCAAAAAGGGCCTTGCTTAAGGACCCCTTAAAGCAGATTAAGGCGATCAGGAGCGTCATCACGCCTTACCATAAGAACGCTAAGTATTCTGTTTGGGAGCACTTAGAGTTGTTTGAACAAATGATGGAGACTTTCCATTTGAAGGACAGCCAAAGCTGTATTCAATATGTAAAGTGGACATTCTCCCCGGAATACTCCAGTTTCTTTGCGGGGCTGGAGGACCAAAATCATTTAAGATGGTCCACATATAAGGCGGCCATCCTGAAACATTTTTCTGTTCACAGAAATCCTCAAGAGGCTCGCAAGGCAGCCTACAATTTGCAATGTGGGGAGGATCAGGCCCCACAAGAATTTGTGCAGGAGTTAAAGCGTGCTTTTGCACAGACCACAAGAAGGGTGCGCACGGATAGCAGGGAATTTATAAATACATTTTTCCATGCCTTGCCCAAATATATCATGACCCAGCTCGTGAGGGATTTTCACGAGAAAAGATCTTTAGACTGGGTCATTGAACAGGCTACCCGGATCTATGAGGTGCAGAAACCGATAGATAGCAAAAGTAATGCCCAGAAAAACCCCAAAGCCAACAGCACCCCTGCTGCTGCCAAGGTGGCAGAGGTAAAGGTCACCCCCGTTTTGGATTTGGAAAAGGGGGGGCCTAAAAACCTGCCTGCACCTAATAATGCTAGGCCCAGGAGGTCCTCGGGTCAGTCACAGACAGGGAGCCAAGGAGGCAGCCCCACAAATGGGGTCCCTCGCTCTCCTGATTATGTAAGTCCCCGTTACAAGGGAAATCGACCCATCCTGGGTTATGTGTGGACTCCTCCAGCCCAAGGGGGGGGATCCAGACAAGCACCTAACCCAGGGAACTTCCCTCCAAACTTCCCACAGGAGGGCAGAAATTTACCAAACCCTGGGCAGAACTTTTTCCCCAGATATCCACCCGACTTTCAGCCCCAAAACCATCCATCCTTCTTTCCCCAATTCCCTGAGCCCAGACCACTGAATCCGGGAGAGGGGAGGCCAAGGGTGGAGGGGTACCCAAATCTTCCCAACCCGGAGTATTACCAGAGGAGGGACAGCTACCCTTCCCGGGATCAGCCCAGGGGAGAAAACAGGGCCCCGTATCAGCCTGAGCGGGTTTCCCAGTTAGAGCGCCAGGTTCAAAACATGGCGCGGGACCTGGGTCACATACTGAGGGCTCAGCAGAACCCTCAGATGGGCCTGCCGGCGCAGAACGCACCCAACTCTGGACCTGGTGCTCCAGAACAATGACGGGGGCAGCACCCCGATAACTCACCGGTTCCCAGGGAGGAGGCACAAAGGGAAGGGGGGTGTAAAGCCTTGGAGGAAGCTTCCTTCCTCACTTGTAAACAGCCCCTGGAAACCCAGGAACCGGAAACAAAATCTCTTGCCCCTGAAAGTCTGCCTCCTAAGGAGCAGAGGGGGGGTAGGAGAAACAAAAGACCCAAACAGACTCAGTTTGAGGAGGAGGTACAGATCTTCCAATTTGAGGGAGAGGGATCCTCAGAGGATCCTGGGAAAAGGATCTTCTCCTTCAAAGAGGGGGGAACTCCTCCCAAAGAAAAATGGGTCCCTAGGGATGCAAATCCAGACTGGGGAGATGTGGAGACTGAGCTACCGCCGCCCACCATCTCATCCCAGAACCAACAGCAAGAAAATCCCCTGGTTCGAACCCATCCTGGTGACTGCCTCCAAAAAGGGGGGGCGGCCCAGAACCGGAGCCAGGGGAACCCACAATGGCTCTGATCTCCAGTTGCCAAATTTTTCTTTCAGATTCCCAAGGCTCTCCACAGAATTCTGCCCAAATCTCTTCGCTAGCGATGTCCAAAACCAAAAAATTAGCCCACCAATTGTCCAAAAATGTGCATTATCTGTGCCCCCTTGAGGAGAAGGAGGGAAGATATTATGCCCCGGTACAAGTACAGGGGCAGGGTACAATCTCGGCACTGGTGGACACGGGATCTCAAGCTACCCTTCTGTCCAGAAGGGCCTTTGACGAACTGAATGCAGGAAGGGGAGAGAATTACCAAATTCCTCTCACCTCTCTTCCTGGACAACTACAGAACTTTGACGGGAAGGAAATTCCCGTCGAGGGGACGGCAGATTTGGACATTAAAATTGGGCGACACAAGTTGAAACACCCGGTCATAGTTGTGACCCCAGAGGGCACCCCTTGTTTACTAGGGAATGACCTCCTGAGAAGGTTGTCACCCCTAATAGATTGCGTAAACAGGGTCCTCTGGACCCAGACTAGCCGACCAATAAAATTAAAACAGAGTGTCAACCATGTTAGTTTAAACGGCACCTGCCACATGGTTGAACAAAAATCTGACCAAGTAGAATTTCACTTCCAGAACAACCAGATTCCAGACGTGACAGTAATAGCAGTAGGACAACAGACTAGTGATGGGGGGTCCTCTCTATTTCTGAAAATCAACCTTCCTTCCAGTCTAAAGTGGTACTCCACGCTGGAAGGAAACACTCTGAAATTCTATACCAATCCACAATCTGAAACTCCCACTCCTATAGTCCAGAAAGATGTGAAATCAGCTCAGAGCCTGGCTGATATTCAGCAAATTGGAGAGCAGTTGTTCATCCCTGTTCAGTTAAATGATGGGAAGGACTCTGTTCTCGCTCGAGTGTGTGTGAACAACGGTAAGAGCTTCATCAGCGAAGCCATGTTCCGCCAACTCCCAAAAGATCCAGCCATTCCACCTTCAAACTGATAGACAAATGGGAAATGGACCTGGAAGCACCTAATTCCAAACATCTCCTGCCAAGCAGGTGTATGCTCAAAATCTCCATTGGCAACAAGAGCATAGTCCATAATTGTTGGGTCGTGCGAGACGTCACTGCCGCCTTTTACTTAGGCAGTGACATTCTCAATCGCTTTGCCATTAGTTTGGACCTAATAAACTTCAAAGCTTGGTCCCGATTAGCGGATAATCCCATGGGCTTTGATGATCCAGAAAAAGCATTTAGGTCAGCTCAATTGCTACCTTATGCAGTTGAAATTCAGGTTAAAGAGGAAGTCACCATCCCAGAAAGGACCCGACAATTCTCCCTGGAAGTGAAAGTTAAAAGGGGACAAGAGTTGAAAAACCCTGATGCTTACATACATCTAAATGCTTCTCTCCAACAGCAAGGGTTGGGGGTAAACCCCACTCCATTAGTCAACATAGAACATGACACCATTCTAATAGAGGTGGATAACAGCGACTTAAAGAGTATTACTCTAGCCGCAGGCACCATTATTGGAATGGCGGTTGATGACCGACATTTCTCCATTGATCTTGTAAATGAACTGTTAGGGCCAATCCCCAAGGACTGCGTTGACAGTGACAGTGATGACAATACAACACCAGACAGGATTTTTACCCGGCATGGGGGGAACTTCCTGGTGTACACTTCTTGCCCTTATGGTAAGGAAGATGTGACTTGTGACTTCAGGAGGGATGAGGTGATTTTCCAGGTCCATGAGGGCTGCCTTTCCCACCTGAAGCCTCCAGTCCAAATCAGCACTCTGACCAGGGACTTCTCCACCCAGCTGGAGGAGGCCGCTGAAATAGCCAAACCAGAAGTCTTTCCAGGCTTCAGGCAGATGGTGGAAGAGAGAGTCAACCTAGCTGATGCCTGTGTGACTCTGGAACAAAAGCAAAAGTTGAAACAAGTTTTCTTGGATTTCCAAGATCTCTTTGCGGTAGACTCATATGACTGTGGTTGCACCGACATCCACACCACAACAATCCCCACGGACCCTGGCATGACTCCTGTGTTTGTGAAGCAATATCGCTTGCCTCTCGCATCAATGGAGTCCCTTACTGAAATAATTAAGAACCTTGAGTCCCGGGGAATAATCCGTCCAGTCCACAGCACCTTCAATAATCCGGTGCTGGGAATATTGAAGCCAAACGGCCAGTGGAGACTCTGCGCCGACCTTAGGGAGCTCAACAAACGGGTCCATACTTCCCGATGGCCTCTGCCCTACATTGACCAAGGTCTGGCCCAGATTCAGGGGTCACAGGTATTCACTGCAATAGACCTGACCAATGGATACTGGACTGTGCCTGTCAGTAGGGAGGACCAATACAAGCTGGCTTTTACCTTTGGGGACCAGCAGTACACCTGGACCCGGACTCCCTTCGGATACCTCAACTCCGGCAATGAATTCAACATTTTTCTACACAAGGCCATGCCTGACTTGGGTGCAAGGGGTAACCTGGCTTATGTAGATGATGTCCTCATCAAAAGTTCATCTGTGGAGGAACACATAGCGGAGATCCGTTATGTTCTGACACAGTTGAGGGCTGCCGGAGCAAAACTTTCCTTTCAGAAAGCACAGTGGTGTAGAACCCGTGTTAATTTCTTGGGGCATGAGATTACTCCTCAGGGTCTCTGTCCCCAGGAAAAGAAAGTGGAAGCACTTCAGAAACTGAAAGACCCCACAACTCTGCGGGAACTAAGGAGCCTCCTTGGACTGACTAATTACAGCAGAAGGTTCATTGAGGGCTACGCAGAGATCACCAGACCCCTGATTCATCTCCTGAAGGGGGGGGTCAAGTGGGAATGGGGTCCAGAACAATCCGAGGCAGTAAGACAACTCAAGAGAAGCCTCTCACAAGCGCCTTGCCTAGCTTACCCTGTCAGAAACAAGGAGTTCTTCCTGGAGACAGGGTTCTCTAATACGTGCTTGACGGCAGTATTATACCAAAAGCATGACAAGGTCAATAAAGTAATCTCCTATGCGAGCAAAACTTTATCCTCTGTGGAGGAAAAATTTAACGATTGTGAGAAGGCACTCCTGGCAACGGTGTGGGCATTGAAGAATTACCGCCCGTTTATCCAGGGGGAACACATCATAGTGGAGACTCCACACCAGCCTCTGCAATATCTCCAAAGTGACAGAATCCGGGCCGGGAATGTGAGTAATTCCCGAATTACTTCCTGGATTCTGTCAATGCAAGGCTTTCCTGTGGAGGTCAGATATGGCCAAAACAAGAAGAGTCCCCTCGCGCAAGGTCTGGCTGACTTGCATGATTGTGCCAGAGAAAACTGTCTCGAGGACGAAAGTCTAAAAATAAAGGACAACATGGAGGCATACCTTAATTCCCCCCACAAAGTCTTTGAAGAAGACAAGTGTGAGGGAATGCCCACTGTGTATGTGGATGGATGCTCTTACCATGTTGACAACAACGGGGAGAAAGAACTGGTGGCCGGCGTAGGGAATGCATGGGTGAATGAGTCCCCAGAACCCTCCGCTGGATACAAAATTGGTCCCCGAAGTAGTCAGGTGGCAGAATTGATGGCTGTGCATCAGGCCATCCTCACTGCTGTCCAGCATCAACTCCACGAACTGGTCATAATCACAGATTCAGATTATGTACGGAACGGGTTCGTGGAGCACCTGGTTAATTGGAAAACCAGAGGCATGTTATGTGCTAACAACAAACCCTTGAAACATGGGAAGTTGATCCAAAACATTGATGATCTGGTCACATCGAATGGGATGACCATCTATTGGAAGAAGATTAAGGGTCATTCCAAAGTAGAGGGATCAGACAAAACTGGAAATGACTTAGCTGATCAGCTGGCCAAAACCGGAGCCATCCAAGGGGATCTAATTGAGATTGAGTCCCTGTTGGGGGAAATCCAGGTCACTGCCATCACTAGGTCCCAGACAAATGCTCACAACGACCTTTCAATTGCACAATGGAGCAAGGAGACCCCTGATGCTGATTTGATCACTGCTCAGAAGGGGGATCCAATAATTGGTAAATTTTACCAGCACCTTGAGGACCCTGAGAACTTTCCCCTGACGGATACCGATTACATTGGGAAAGAGGACCTAAGAGTGTTGATGAAATGTCCAAAAATGTTCCGGATCCAAGACGGTTTGTTGGTAAGGAAATCCAAAGCTGGCCACGATCAGTGGGTGGTTCCTACCTCATTCCGAAGCCTGATGTTAAGTCACGCCCATGATGCGGCCACCGCCGGTCATAGGGGGTTTCACACAACATTGGAAATCTTAAGAGAGGTTGCATACTGGCCACACATGGGGCAGGACCTCGACCAATACTTGAAGGGGTGTCTTGTGTGTGCACAGTTTCAGCCATCATCCCTCACGCACCGTGCGCCTCTCCAAAAGAGGGGGATGACACTGCCATGGTCAGATTTACAAATCGACTTTGTAGGCCCTGTGATTCGCTCGGCTAGGGGGAATAGGTACATGTTGACTGTGACATGCTTGTTCACCAAGTGGGTGGAATGTCTCCCAGCCCCAAACTGCAAGGCAGAAACGGCAGCTGCCTTGATGATTAACCACATCTTTTCCCGTTTTGGTCTACCTCAAAGGATTGAGTCAGACAGAGGTAGCCACTTCACCAGTGAAGTAATGACAAAGATGTGGGAGATACTGGGGGTCAAGAGAAAGCTGCATATTGCTTATAGACCAGCTTCTTGTGGGGCAGTAGAGAGATATAACCGGACAATTGTGAGCATATTAAAGAAGTTTGTGGCAGATTCTGGGCCAAGTTGGGATATCCGATTACCTCTGGTCCTAATGGCTATCAGATCTACCCCTTCATCTGCAACCAAAATGTCACCATTTGAGTTGATGACTGGGCGCAAGATGGTGCTTCCTCAGCATTTGCTCTACAGGACCCAAGAGCAGACACTGATAAATGCCTCCACTACTCATGAGTATGTGGAGAATTTAAGGAAACACCTTCAACATGCTTTTGCTTATGCTCAGCGGAATCTAGAAAGATCAGCTGATAGCATGAAGACCCACTATGACCTGAAAACTTCCAGGAAGGAATATCAGGTGGGAGACCGGGTCTATCTATACAACTTCCAAAGGAACCAGGCCAAGCAGCGCAAATTTTTGCCTACATGGAAGGGACCATTTGAGATCATTGACAAGATCTCCCCTGTGGCCTACAAAATCCACATCCCCAAAGGCGGTTCGGCAGCGGGGGAAGACAAGTGGGTCCACATAAACCAGTTGAAATGTTGCCATCCCAGGCACACTCTGCAACAACTGGAGGAATCCTCTGGAATCCTAGCGGGTACTGTCTCAGACTAATTCAGTTCCAATCATAAAACATACCACATCTAGTCTCTAAAATATTGTGATTTGCATGAAACTGTCTCTTAGTTATACTGTTTTTTTTTTCAAAATAAGAATGTAATGTTTCGTGATGATGAAATGCATATGCTGCCCCACTATCTCAACGGTGGTGGAAAAACGTCTATGAATAGGTATTGCCGCTCTTCCTTTGTCGTCCTAGGAGAAAGAAAACCTGAAGAATGACCAAGAAGGACAATCCGGAGACCGGGAACGAAGATCCAATGGGCCCAGTGGACCGCCCAATACTCCCATCAGGACTGGCGAGGAGAACCGATCGATCAGTAACGGATGGAGAAGAAGATGCTGAACTGTGCCATCTATTGGAAGAAGATGAGGAAACATCCCAGGTCTTGCGAGTCCCATTCGTGAAATAGAATGGCCATCGCAAGAGGGGGGCTTGTGGGATGTATTTACCCATGCATCCGAGCCCTACCTCAAAACTGTGCAGTACTGACATGAAAACATCATGATGGCCAGAGCTTCCCAGAAAATGCACAGGGAAATGCAGGAAGAATAGGCTGCCACCCATTTTTGCCGATGTTATGGGCACAGAAGGACACTGCCTAAAACCACCATTGGACTACCCGCACAGTAGTCTGAAACCATTGGAAATGGCAATGCTGATTGCCAAAAGCAAACCCATAATTGTGAGGAATTCATTTCTTAAATCTCAAAAATGGGTGCAGTACCAGTACTCACCACTATCCAAAAGCCGGCATTTTAAAACCACACCAGATTTTACTTTTTTGTGTAAAACTGAATGAACCCAAAGCAGGCTAAAGAAAGACTTACTGAGAGGTGGATCCAATGTAAAGTTATATTCTGAAGTGACTTGAAGGTTTATAACAAGACTGGCTGCGCTGTGGATTTCAGCAGTTTAAGTTGCACTGGATTGAAAGACACTAAAAAAAAATCTAAATGTTTAAATTGACTGAGTGACCTACTTTTGAGTGTCACATAGGTTGCAATTGTTTAAATGTCATAGTTTTGCACTTAGAATCAGCATTCTAGCTGCATGTGTAAAATTGCAAGTTAATTTAAAAAGCAACAAATAACATGACAGTAGCTGAAAGTCTGGCTTAAGGAACTTGATTCTGCCTGGCAACTACCCCCATCAGGAGTGAAACTTGAGTCACCACTGTGTTCCCAGGCCAACCTTCCTTTTGCTGCCCACACTAAGGATATGCCATCTATCTGATAATTGAATTACCTGTGCTCTGCAGGAGAGTGAACAAAGCCCTCTTCACTCAGGCAAAGGTTTTTATTACCGCAGTCGTAAAATGTAGCTTCCTCTTGGCAGGAGCTGGGAGGGGCACTGCCTGTGAGAGCAAGCTGGCTTGGCAGAAACTGGAAACACTGGTTTCTATACCATGTGACCTGGGAAACCACACCCCTTTGGAGCCAGAACATAACTTTAAAAAGATGAATAACTCATAGAGCGGACATGTGAAAATTTTATAAATGATACCATAATTCTTGTGATTTTTCTGCCCACATTTTAAGAGGTTTTTCGACCCGGTGGCATGTTCACGGGGGTTTTAGCGGAAAAATGGATATTACTCTAACTGTATGCATGTTAAAAATCTGAAACTTCTTCAGTTAATGTCCATACTCCCTGCACACATGTATGTAAAGTTGGGTCAATGTCAGAAATTGAAAAATCAGTTAAAAAGTGAAATATGTGCCATTTCTGAATGCAAGCTCTTAGAAACAGCAGATTTGGACAGAGACATGGCTAAATTCAGCCACACCATGTATATGTAATTTCAAGCAACTGTGTAACTGTGAAATATGTCTTTTATTATCAAATATAGAATATGTGCAATCTGACAGAGGAGTGTCCTATCTGCAAGCCATAAAATGACATCCCTCTGACTCACAGTTCATTCCCCAATCAAATGATAAATGGAAGTTTGACCAATTAGAAGCTGAGAGAGAGGTAGGGTCAGTGATGCTAGAACACACCCACATTCTAAACACATAAAAGCAGACAGACAGGACAGATAGGGACCTTCAATTCCATTTGCTGCAACGCACTCTGCCGGACCATACAACATCCAGAGATCCAGACTTCAAATTCATCAAACCTCCAGAGAGCCAAACTAGAGACTTCAATCTATCCAGAACTAGAGACCCAGACCAGAGAACCAGAGAGAGCTGACCCAGATCACTGTGAAGTGCAGAGACCAGAGGCGAGTCTAAAACCTGACCAGATCCATGGCGAGGCCCATTTCACTCAAGAATATAGTGTGAGTACATAGTAAAACTGTGTAGAACCCATCTCTTAGTTAAAATAATATAATT
The DNA here is from genome assembly GCF_040938575.1 of Ambystoma mexicanum. NCBI lineage: Eukaryota > Metazoa > Chordata > Amphibia > Caudata > Ambystomatidae > Ambystoma > Ambystoma mexicanum. The sequence goes on along the minus strand of NC_090930.1, from coordinate 1,100,165,027 downwards.
CAATCCATTTTTATCTAAGTAGAACTGCAGCTTAGCAATTGTGTTATTCTGCCATCATTTTTAAAGCTGAAAAAGTGTGCGTTTAAAATTTGCAAAACCAAAAACGACCTCTCTTAAATCGGTCATAACTCTGTAACCGTTTGGGCTAGAGACTTGCAGTAACTTTCATTTTGAAGCTGAGATCCTAGGCTTTCCTAGGACCCCAAAACGATAGAGATAGTCCTTGTGGTTCCTCTGTTATAGCGCTCGGCGCATCCGCGAATTTTGCCGCGATTTGCAAATTTCTTCACGTGTAAAAAGCTGCTGCTGCTTGCCTTCCATTGCCAGAAATTCGTTTAACCTGCTAACTATCCCTGCATCATTGCTAGTGTGAGCCTGGACTAATATTAACTAGATACCAATCACCCTGAACCTCTGAAAGGGAATTAAAAGTATTTTAGCATACTTTTCAATTCATTGCCAGCACATATCAAAGCAATTTGGGCCTGTGTTTTCAAACTTCTGTAGTCTAAGCTTGCTGGGGTGAACTGAATGACATTTGATTGCATTTCTGAGAACTGTGTGTTTTCCTTCCATTTCCTTGCATTGCATAAAAGGGGGGAGGGGATTGCCAGAGAAAAGTGATTACATTGTTTTGCTGAAATCATATCAAGTTGTTTTCTATACTGCATTTCATTCATTCAACCTTGCATTTCCTTGAACCTTATAAAGCATTCTCTACCACATTATACTTCTGTACCTATTTACCAGTGTGCTACCTTATCCATTTCATGTCAACTCCTTATTGATTATAGAGAAGCGTGTTAGTGCCAGATTCTCCGTTGTTAATCTTTATCATATCAGATTAAGTGTGCTATTCAATTATTAATGTATTGTAAGGTGTGATATATACATCTCTTGTTTAAATTATCAAATAAACATTTTAACTTGCAAAACAGAACTACTTCTTGGCTCAGTGGGGTCAGGGGGATTCCAAGAGAGGGGTGTTATATAGGGGTAGTCATCCAGAACGCATGAACTGGACATAAAGATATATCAATAAGGGTTTCCATTCAGTATCCCAGACTAGGCATTGACTTAGCTGTAGTGTTGAATTGAATCCTCTTACAAATGTGACACAACAAAAAGCTCCTGCAGTTGATGGCTGTATCGCCCGTACATCTGCAAATGAAGCTAACCTCAGTGATGGGGAAAGGGTAGTGTTATCTGACTCCAGTAGTAAAAGGTGCAGTCAGATCTCATGTGGTTCGATTGCAACCAAAGCATTTACTGTGTGGTACTGATTGGGTGGAAAAAGGTTAGTCTGTATGGCGTCAGAAGGGTTTCCATTTTTTTTAAATGTTTTATTGTGTGGTAGTCAATACAAAAATTAAAATTTGACTTTTCAAAAAAGTCAAATAAAAGAATCAGCAAAGATACCATTCAAAGGAAAACATGTGTCCACAATGGTAATACACAGAGTGGGATTAAAACATAATAATAAGCAAGTAGAGAGAAAAACAAAACAAAGCACCCCCAATTAGAATACAATTTAAAAACAGACAATTAAAGTCTATTGGTTAGGCGGTGTCAACAAATTCGACTCCCTCCATAATTTTACGACTTCTGATGTTAAGAAGACTTCATTGCCCAAGACCAGTCTATTCCAGAAACAGTCTGTTTCCAGCCACCAGCCCCGATGAGTAAATCGTTCCAGCCTTAGGGCCCTCATCTCCCAAGTCCCGGGACAGTCGCTCAGCAGATGTCTCAAAGTCTGGGTAACTGTATTTATTTTATTTTATTTATTTATTTGTATAGCGCTGCAGCCCGCAGGCATCAGAGCACTTTCCATGAAAACAGTGACGTAGTGACGGGACAACAATTAGGTGTGTGTGGATCAGTTTAGATGGTGCTCAATAAGAAGTGATTATTTAAATAGGACGGTTTTAAGTTCTTTTTAAAACATTTCAGATTCACTTCGGTTCTTAGAGTCTCAGGTAGTGTGTTCCATTTCGCTATAGCTTTGGTGGGGAAGGGCCTGCCCAAGCAATTTGATTTTTTTGATGGCTTGGTCTGTAAGAGATCTTTGTTCATGGATCTGAGGTTTCGAGTTGGTTCATATCTCTTGATTTGCCTTTGAAGGTATACAGGGCCATTTCCATTTGTGGAGCGGTGAACCAACATCAAGGATTTAAATGTGATTCGTTCCTCGATTGCTAGCCAGTGCAAGTCTCTCCTTTCTCCTGTGATGTGTTCTCTTTTTGTTTTGTCGCTGATGGTTCTGACCGCGTTGTTCTGGATCACCTGGCATTGATTTGTGCATTTTTTACTGGCTCCTAGCATTAGAGCATTTCCATAGTCTAATCTGGAAAGAATAGTGGCTCTAGCTATGGTTGTGCTGTTTTGCTTATTTAATAGAGGTTTGATTTTCTTCAGGAGCTTTTGGTAGTATTGGCAGTTTCTTTTTAGGTATGCTACCTGGGCTTCTGCTCTAAGTGATGCCTGCATATAGATTCCTAGTGTTTTCACTTTTTCTGACACTATAACTGGTGTTTCCTTGATATTAAAATGTAGAGTAAGCATGACTGAGTTTTGTTCTGGCCTGTGTTGAGCCAAAAATCATAAGCTCAGTTTTGGTGCCGTTAAGGCACATCCAGCTTGCCTTCATCCAGGCTTCGATGGTGTTGTAGATGAATATTAGTTTTGTGCTATCTTGGTTGCAGTCTGCACTAAGTTCGAATACCAGCTGTGTGTCGTCAGCAAAGTTCGTAAAGAATATGCCTAGTTGGGTTAGCAACTGTACCCCCACATTTTTGGCAACCCGGTCTGGGAGTCCCTATAGGGTCTCTAATATTCGTCTCCAAGGTTGGTAAGAGATTTAACCTAAATCGCAAGAATTTGCCTCTCATGACTGAATCGGGAAATGTACTCAAATATGTGGGCAGCGTAGACCTATATTTATCCATCAAGGGTTTCCATTTGCTTCCAAACAGACATGACATGTTGATGATTCTGAAAACAATAACCTTTGCACGCAACCGTAAAGGAGCAAATTGTTTTTTTCCACGATCAAATGATTGGCATTTTTCCAAATCCCACAATAAACACAGAGACACATGGAAGTCGAGGGCAGCGCCAATGCCTGGGGGAGGAATCCAGAAGAGCAATCAGACAGCAGGCCAAATGGCAGCATTTAATTAATGACAACATGGGCAGGGATATCTCAATTTCACGCTAATAACATTCTACATCTATTGATCCCCAAATCACCTCAGCCTTCTATGTTCGCTGCAGTAGTTGTGAGGAGAAGTTTACTTTAGTCTGGCAAGCACACTTTCCACGCGCTTCCCAGATACACTGTCCGGCCATCTGCACCAAAATGGCGTCTCCAGATATGAAATCAGAGCCATAACTTCTTGTTTATGTATCAGTAAACAAGACAGAACCATTTCAAAGGGATCCTTCACTGCCGAGCACCGAAACAGAATGTTTGTCCCACGCCACACCATTGCTTAATTGCTCACTAATTGGACAAACGTGACTAAATATTTCGAGATCTGTACTAATTGCCTCTATTTAAAGAAGCTGTTAACTTCGGAATGTGCTTGCCACCAACAAATGTAACGACACTGGTGTCTAGTCCTCAGCCGAAAGCCCAAGAGTTGCTCTTTAAAACGCACCTCGTCAGAATAATTACTGATTGCGGATTGTCTCCAATGTGGCTTAATTGGAAATCCAATCAGTTCTCTGAGTCTAATTAAGCTTGATTTGTAGATTCAGAGTATGATAAATAATGAAGGCAGGCGGCGAGCCGGGCGACGTGCTCGAGACGCAACAATACCAGAAATATTTGTCACGCGCGCCTTCTGAGCATCTCGGCGTCTGGGCAATAATATATGGGATCAAACTGGATGAGGAGCGCGGCGGCGAGATTTACGACGCCGCGCATTCGGAATAAAAACATGGCGCGGGGCCGTTAGGATGCTGCGGCGCCGCCGAGGGGATACAAGTGTGTTTTTTCTTTATTTCATGCACAAGATTTCTGTTGCTTAATTATAGAGGATAAATAGGCCATTAGATCTCCATTTCGTGGGCATAACAGGAAACATAAAGCATGTTCGATTGCCTTTCGCCCGCCATGAGGAGATCTCGGGCCAGAATGAACATCTTGTTGTTGAACGTGTGCTGCACTGCGATATTTCCCAGAGCTTTAGGTGCAGCAACTCTGGCTCAGCAAGGCACTTTGTGTGCTTCACTGTTTATTCTACAATTTCCAATTTGCATACACAAAGAGCTGCTCTCAGTTATTATATTTATGTATTTATTTTGACATTTGCATAGCGCACTGAACCCAGAGGCATCGAGGCGCTTAACGTCATATGTAACGACCGTTTAGCCGCGTTTTCTGGATTGATCGATAGCGGATCAGGTGCATATGATGTTGTTGCAATTCAAAGAGGCATCACATTATTCAGCGCTATTGCATAGAAAGCAATAGCCAATACCGTGCCAATTGGCATTATGCAGTCTGATAATTGCCCGATGCCATCAGAGTCACCTTCACCCAGCCCTGGCATTTAGCCAGCAGCACTATGAGTGCTGAATCTTGCAAGATTGCTTTTTACGTTCTAAGTGTAGGTCTGTAAATCCCAGCATGCAATGCGCTGTTGGCTAAATGTCGAGAGCTGGGTAAAAGGTGGCGTGGATGGATAGCATGGGCCAGTTGAACACTCTTGAGTCGGAAGTGACACGCTACCGTGGTTGGAAATCGGACCAGTACATTTTAAACATGTGACGAAATGAGGAGCTACGACAGTGTTTTAAAGGCCTAAGAGCCACGTGACCTGAACACATATTCTGGGAGAAACTTGGAAATAGACCTGCTCTCAATCTTTCCATTAGCTCGATAGATGAATGAATGGCAAGTACGCCTTGGCCTGGCCTTGCTGCAGTGCCGTGGGCGTTCCGAATGCAGGTGTTCGTGGCTGTGTCTGGGTCCTGCCGATGGTGGGGGTGTGTGCAGGCCGCCATTCCTACTCTATGAACGCCACAGCTCCACAAGTCGCGGCTAGCTTGTTCGTTTTTCCTCCCGTTTACGGTAGATCGCTTCGCTTGATTAATGTGCTAGATGGGAAAATAATGCTAGCGTACGTGACGAAAATAATGATGGCCCGGATTTGGCGCAGCGCGCTTTGATCATAGCACGCGACTGCTGACTATGGCAAAGCTTTTAGCCGCCTCTCACTTGATTTTCATGAGCTCTCCTAAAATATTGCCATTGATGTGTGCATAGAGCAAGGTGTCTGCAACCTTTAGCTCTCCAGATGTTTTGGACTACAATTCCCATATTGACTATGCTAGTTAGAGATGATGGGAGTTGTAGTCCAATCTGGACCAACAATTCCCACAGTCACTATGCAGGTTAGAGATGATGCTGGTTAGAGATGATGGGAGATGTAGTCCAATCTGGACCAACAATTCCCACATTCACTATGCTGGTTAGAGATGATGGGAGTTGTCCAATCTGGACCAACAATTTTCACATTGACTATGCTGGTTAGAGATGATGGGAATTGTAGTCCAATCTGGACCAACAATTCCCACATTTACTACGTTGGTTAGAGATGATGCTGGTTAGAGAAGATGGGAGTTGTAGTCCAATCTGAACAACAATTCCCACATTCACTATGCTGGTTAGAGATGAATGGAGTTGTAGTCCAAAATATCTGGAGCAACCAAAGGTTGCAGACCCCAGGCATAGAGGGATGTTATGGTCACTCACGCGCGTCACATCAAAGCTTGGTAAATGTACTACTGATGACACCCGCGCCCCTGTGCCCTCCTCGCCTGAGAAAGCTGATGGTCAGCGAGCAAGAAATCATGCCCTGTTTTTGCTTTGATTTAAAGAGCACAGACAATGTTCTTTAGCACAAGGAACGTGATAGGCTGTTATCCATGCCCAGGAACAAGAGGGGAGTCAAACTGGAGCCCTCACCTCAGTCATGAACATGAATATTAGAGGATTTCAAAAGGGACATCATAGAAATAAGAGCAAATGCCAAAGTTCACTTATTGGTCCCAACCTTTCTGATGGTTGGGGGGGGGGGTCACAGTCACACTTGACTCTGGGAGGGCTATATACCTCCTCTGGGTCCTCATAATTAGTCTAGCAGGTGTTGCGACCCCTGAAGCCTCCCTTGCTACCCTGTGTTCCCTCACTTCCCGTGATGGCACTTCAGGATGGGGTCAGATGACATCACTTCCTCTGATGTCATCAAAGGTCAAGGGTTGTGTTATGTCACTTCCGCTACCCCTGGCATTTTGGTGAAATGACATCCCTGCATTGCTCACATGACAAATATAGATAATGGCATGAATATTGATAGTGCGTAAGGGCCAATAGGCTGATATAGCCTGGACAAATCCCTGCCCACAGTTACAGTGTAGGCTACTCCTTTTCCAGCTCTCTGACTGCCCTTCTTCTTTGCCATGGGTCTCCAGATGCTTTGGACTACTGCTCCCATCAGCCCCAGCCAGCATAGACAGAGGTGTGGAGTCATGGGAGCCTGTCCCCGCCCTTTTAAATGACACCACTGATTTTGACCACTGCTTCCGCTACAAGTTGGTTCCTGCATTTCCCACCCTTGCTACGAAGAATAGGTTAATTTCCGCCTGCGTTTCCACCACACGTCGTAGTTCGTAGGAGCCTTCGTCAGGTCACCTAGAGGCTGCCCCAGGCTCGGACTGGCCTATAGGGCAATAGGCCCATGGCCGAAACCAAAAACAAAAAATGCTGGTGTAGGACAGTTTTTTGGGTCGAAGTGGACTACTTTTTTGGCCAATGTGGGCCTATTTGATGAGCTACTTCACCATGCTGCTAATAGTTTTGACCAGTGTTGATGAAGAAATATTCTTTAAAATGCTAAATTTGCATCACATTTGATCCAAAAACTTCCCCTTGGGTACTGTTCAAACAGCATCACAAAAGGAACGAATAGCCATTTGCAACCGGGACACTTTTTCATTGGTGGCCGAGACAATCTTAAGGCCCTGTCAAACCCTGAGCCTCCCCATGACCACTTGATCCAAAGCCATACAATAACCTCAGTCACAAGTGAACTGATCACAGGCAATTTGATTGTCACCAACATGGACCTCTCTGCTACAGTTGCATCGGTTGACTTGACAAAGTCGCTAAGAAAATATCACATCTTCAAAAAATATTGTGATTTTAAGCACAGTGCTTGGGCAGGTCTCTTTCACTCACTTTGTGGGAGCGTGCTGAGTGGGGAACCCATTACACGAGCTCCAAAACATCTGCCTCGCATATCACACCACGCCACGTCAGCGCCGAGCTCCTTTTCTGCCGATGAGCAGAAGGATGAAATGTTACATGTTTTGTTTTGTGCATGATTTGCTTGCAAAGGAGAGAAACGAACACTGGGCTGCAGGGCTTGCTCATACGAATAGCAAAGGGAGGCGCCCTGTGCTCTAAAGAACAGTGTCAAAGCTGGCTATATGAACACAAAACATGCACGTGCATTTTAAAGACTAGACAACATGCGTACGCAACTGCAATTGAGCTATGCCACAACATGTCATCATTTAATCTCGTATAAAAACCCGCACGTGTGAAACAAAGAACCAGATAAACAGTGTCACCACGTATTGATACATAATAAAGACTTGATCATACTGAAGATTTGAGCCATTTGTAAAGACTTGTATATTTAGGGTGCACGTGTAGGAATGCTTTGCCCCCGTTACCTGTGCAGGATGCCACGCCTATTGTCTTCTCTCGTTGCTTTACTTTTTTTCTGAATAGAAGTTAAACAGGGAGGCCTCTAGCGCGAGCCTTCTACTTATTTGTTGTTTATTGACTCGCATCTTTAATTATTTTTTGTGTGCTTCATGTTTAGGCACACTGCTGATGTCCCTATAGCTAATCTCATAAAAACGTTCCAAAATCAATTGACTTTCATCGTTTAAAAAGAAGAGAATCTGTGGACCTTTGCGGGTCAAATGAATATTTTTACATTTGTTTACACGTTCATTTATTTCTTTTGTTAAAACCCTTTTCCAGTGCTGAAACTGAACTGGAAAAAAACGGACTGGAAAACATCAGACACACTGAAACGGTTAATCAAATTCAAAACCTAACTCTAATAAATAGTTCACATCAGCAGTGTATTCTGACAGTTCCACACCTCGCCTAGAACACAGCGACATTGGATCTGCTGTCGGTAACATCAGACAGAAACCCACACACATTGCAATGATTTTTTTTAAATTAAAATGTATTTTGGGTTATAATTTAATATAGGTTTTCTCCAGCACAACACATACAGTCTCTGCTGGCCAAATGGTTAAAAATACAGTACAACATTGGCGTTGTTGAACTCGACTCGAATAAAAACCAACCTGAAGTCCGAATGAACACAAATCAGTCGTGTTCCAGGTGGCTAGCAATAAAGCACAACTTTGCCAGCGGACAACCATTGGAGGGGGGGGGGGCGTGATTGAAGGGACCACGGCGATTGGCGGGGCAAACACGCCAAGAAAGAAAGCACGGGCTTTGCCAGGATATGGACGGCATCCGATGAAAACAAGGCCTGCTTCGCTGAGCCTTCCTGCCTCTACTTTCAGCTCGAATCTCAGGCGGCTGTAAGAGGGCCCCCCTGAGAGTTGCCGAATGCAAATGTGGATTTGAATTAGAACCTCCCAATCAAAATTCATAGGACTGCATGTTCCCATTTTCTCCCTCTTGTTCTCACACGCCCAGAGCCCGGGCCTTTTTAACATGCACGCAGGGTCTAATGAGCCGTGCAGGCGCCTGCAATCCCTTCCCTGCAGAAATGATCTGTCACTAATCTGTGCCATTAATGGTAATACAAGGTGGATGGAACCTTATTTGGTGTAATGCAAATGGCCAAGTGCATTACCCGACGATTCCCTGCCTGGTGATTGCAAAGGCTACCTGCCACCCAATGCCACAGTCTTGGGTGTATGCAACACACGGTCCTTTCAAGGAATGAATGCTAGCCTTGATAAGCTTAGTTTATCTGATCAAATTTGTAATGCGCTACATTGCGAGAACTCTGCTTCAAGGCGCCTTTTTAGAAGTTCAGCAGCAGACCTAAAATATGAAGGGAAATTCACTGCTGCACAGAACTCTTTAGATTGAATCACTTATTGGGGATGCGGGGGTGCAGAAAGATCGATGGCCAAGAGCCTTAATGGTATACATGTAGGGTCTGAGAAGCGTGTGAACACAGCTGCTAATATCTTTGCTTTTTGACTTACTCTATTTTTTCCATGTTTTTTTTCTAAACACGGAAAATCCTTTGAGGCAACAAAGAAACACGTGAAATTGATCAAATACATATTAAGAAGTTCAGTATTGGTGAGTGACTTTGAATAGTTACATTTTAAAATGATCAGTTTCACTTTATGTAATAGTATTTCCTAATGAAGAGTTAGACCCAGCACCTGAGGGCTCTAATTTGTGGTAGATGACCGCCTCACGAGATAGTGGTCCTGGGCCACAGCTGAGGTCCTCCCATGAGAGCCGAAAGACACCTCGTGAACAAAAGAGCGGGCTGGTAAGGGTTCGAGCGTTATTAGAGCTGGTGCCAGGGAGGAAGGACTGCCCCACCTGGGCTTCCTCTGACACAGCTTGTCCGTATCCCCTTGCCCAGTGCCCAGTGTGTACGCATCACAAGGGGAGCTTGGAAGGCAGCCTTTGCAGGCAATTTGCGCCCCCATCCCAAGCTTGCCGATTGCCTAGAGAGCTGGAAGCCGTGAGAACAAAAGGGACGCACGCAAGGCTGGCTTCTACTGGTTAGAGCCTGGATTCCACACTTTCTGGCTGTCCAAAGAGAAGAAACCATTCTCTAACGGGCAGTAGAGAGCGCCACACGCCTGTGGTCACCCGTGCTGCACTGTGCTATATCACCCCTCATTCAGCGTATATGTACTTTCTCGTATTGTAGCATGCATTTATTGCTCTGTGTGGTACTACTTTCTTTCTGGTTGCTATGGGGTGTTGTGTGCTTTGGTCAGAGAAGCCTAACTGCTGTTTAGTACTTATTACACCGCCCTCCCCAACCCCGCCCAAACACCCCTGCCCTTTGGTGGGTGTTGTGAACATTTGTCTACACTGGCAACAAGAGACACCCCACGTTTTCTCCTACATTCTTTGATTTGCAGGAAGGGCAAACGCGAGACTCCCTTTTAAGGTGAGAGTCCCCGATTTACAAAACCGTTTTTCAATAGGAAAATCCCATTGAAAACGTTGTGCAAATCAGGCAGAGAGAGGGGTATTCAAAGCGCCCTGCCTTCTGCAGCATTTACTCAAATCGCCACTGGGGCACAGCCCAATGGCTTATGAGTGTGCAGCAACAGTGCCACTACAATCTGTATTCCTGCCTGAGGCAAAGTGACATTTTGCGAGAGTGTACCCAGTGCAAAAAATACTCTTTTAATGCATTTTCGCAGTAGGGAAAACGTTGCACTTGGCACTGGGCGAAGGTTACCCTAGTGCATTAAAAGAATACTTTTTGTCCTGCAGCATTTTTTTAACCTACTGTTTGCATAGTTCAAAATTGCCCTTTCCCTGTAATGAGGCCCCTTGTATTTTAAGTTATCTCCAATTTTTAAAATACCACCCGATTGTGAATAGGGATTTCATGGCATATGTATAGCATTCGGTCCATACAAAGTACTGTTTGAGGTAAATATGCTTTTTATCTATTAAATCATTATTTATTCATGTTCGTTGCGGTTTAATATACATCTTCCACAAATCACAGTGATGATAAAATATAACAATTCATAAAAAACGAATATTAATTTAGCAGATTAAGAATAGAACATGCATTTAAATAGCTTATTTCAGTTCTGAAATATCTGATACAAAATTAATTGTTTCGATTCTTAGTGAAATCAGAATTGCACTCACAAAATGACTCCAAATGCTATTTGATGACATGTTATTAAAAGACTTCTACACATCTTGATAAACAATGCGTTTTTGATTGGCGGTCGGGGCAAACCACCAAGAAGATATTCCAAATATGGCCTATTTGCCCCATGAAGTACTTTCTATGCACTCAAAGCTGTAACTACCCCATGCGACCTCAACTCCCACTTAGATGGGCTTTTGAAGATCTTTAACGTTACAGCTTCACCCATGAGTCCCTCTGTGTGTGACTTGTCATTGCTATTTGTGGCATTGTATATTGTTTTACTTTCTTGAACCGTGTGCCAACCTTTTGAGAAAGTCAGCATGTTCATGTAGTTGTATGTTTCATTGCTTTGCCATAGTATATGCTGCCCTGCCTCTCAGTCTGTATTAAGCTGTATGACAGTTTGGCAGCTGTGGCTGTGGTGCTGTGCATGGCTGTCACTGTGCGCAGCGTTGCTTATCACCACGGCAGTTGATGTTTTTGAACCTGTGTAGAATTGTTCTGTGTGCAGTTGAGCCTCTGCAAATGTTGGTGCTATACAATAAATGCTTTTCCCTTTTAAGATGGAACATACCCTTAACTGCAGACCGGGGTGGACTGGCCTATAGGAAATCCTGGAGCTTTCCCGGTGGGGCTCTGCACCCTGGGCCTCTTTTGTGGTACTTCCAAATGTTCTCATAGGGAAAGGGTTGGGCTTGCCGAAAATGTGTGATATGTGGCCACTTTGAAGATTATTTCCAGGGCCCCTTTTGGTTCCCAGACCACCCCTGACTACAGAGGCTCCAGCACAGCCACTGTAATGTATACCAATATACATAGACTGGGTATCATTAAATTGTCTAATAATAACACTAAAGCGCTTAGAAGCAGGAGGAATCTGACATGAAGTACCACATACAAATGTGATATTATTATCTGATTATGAATATGCCTGTGGCCAAGCGTCTTGAACGGTGCAACGCGCAATTCGGACCGTGGCGCCCTTGCTGAGATTTCGCAATAAAGGATGATGAAATATCCCTGGAATAAAGACTGATCTGTGGGGTGCGGGCTTCATGGGCATCTGACGATGTCCTCTGACTTTCATATGTTAACACTATTATATTTACAAACATACAAAGCCTTTTTCAATGGGATGACGCCATTTTGTAAAACGCTTTTGTAAATCAGGCCTATGCACTCATAGACACACTGACTACCAAACATACGCATGTTTGTGTGTCAGAGAGATGGGTTCAATACAAATGGAAGCACTCGAGGCGAAGAGCCATTAAAAATATTAAAAGGCACCAGAGGGCACGTGGCCGAGCACGTGCGTCGACGGGACGGCCGTTGGACAGCCGTCGCGGCTCATTGCGCCGCAGCGCGCTCTCACGCAGAGGCAAAGGCCCCGGGAACATTTCATTGAAAATGGAAAAGGTTACAGGGCGCGCTCTTGTCCTCTTGCCCGCATCACTCCAAGTGTCACCTCTCATTACACAGTAGACATCACTCTCGCTGGCTGCCGATCCCATTAAAAATGTAATTAATAAATATCCGCGGCGACTGCACGAGGCTGTCAGTAAACACATTACAGCGCTCTATTTAAAACCCCTCAACCCAAAACTGCAACATCAGGGACCCCCATCGGAATACATAATGAAGGCATGAAGGAGCATGCGCACTGGGGTTCAAATCCCAGACATGCCCGCATTAGTCCAGTGAATAGTGTTACATACCATTTTGGTGGTGGAATGGTTAGCCACTGATATGGCTTTACAAAGTAGTGTGCTTGTGCCTTCAGTGCGCCTGACGAGAGCGTGCACGCCCATGCAAAGCAGCCATAGCATAAATGTCACGTGTGTTATGGCCTCAAACGCCAGTCTTCTGTTAGGAACATGAAAACAAGCTGATAGCAAGCAATCACAGCGCTGACGGGGCCAATGTTTCCACCCATTTCTGTGATAGGCGTTGGGTTTACTTAGCTGGCTGGCAGTCCATCCGCCGCAACCTCAAAAGCAAACTCGGGTTCCAGCCTGACAGCGACAAGAATGAGGGAGTAGAATTGTCATTAAACAATGGACACTTTTTCTGTAAAGGTTCTATTGAGGATATTCCGTCAACCACCGCCTTCCCCCTCCATTTGAGCGTAGTGAAGGGTCATGCACGTTGATCAAACTGAAAAATGATAGAAACCTACTGTCTCTTGCAGGACCGTCTCTCCATACCGCTAAACGTTACTTTGGCGAGGCCAGGTAAAATCATTCCGTAGGCCCTGCTGGCTGTGACGTGATGATAGAAGCCTCTATCTCTCGCAGGCCTCTCTCCATACCGCTAAATGTTACTTTGGCTAGGGCAGGCAAAATTATTCCGTAGGACCTGCTGGGATTGACATGTTGATAAAAACCTACTATCTCTTGCAGGCCCCTCTCCCCACACTCCTAAATGTTACTTTTTGCGTATGACAGGCAAAATCATTCTGTAGGCCCTGCTGGCCGTGACATTTTGACAAAAGCCTACTGTCTCCTACAGGCCCTCTCTTCATTCCGCTAAACGTTACTTTGGCTAGGGCAGGCAACATTTATTTTGGCTAGGGTAGGCAAAATCATTCCGTAGGCCCTGCTGGCAGTGACATATTAATAGAAGTCTACTTTCACTTTCAGGCCCCGCTCTCCATACCGCTAAATATTACTTTGGCTGCGGCAGACAAAGTCATTCCTTTGGCCCTGCTGGCGGTGACGTATTGATAGAAACCTGCTATCTCTTAACAGGCCCCTGACTCCATACCGCTAAATGTTACTTTGGCTAGGGCAGGCAAAATCATTCTGTACGCCCGGCTGGCAGTGACGTGTTGATAGAAGCCTAATATCTCTTGCAGGCCTCTCCCCACACTACTAAGTGTTACTATGGCTAGGCCAAACAAAATAGCCATTGCTGGCATTGACATGTTGATAGAAGTCTACTATCTATTGCAGTCCTCTCTCCATTCCGCTAAATGTTACTTTAGCTATGGCTGGCAAAATCATTATGTAGGCCCAGCAGTCAGTGACAACTATCTCTGGCAGGCCCCGCCCCATACCTCTAAATGTTACTTTGGCTAGGGCAGGCAAAATCATTCCATAGGCCCTGCTGGCAGTGACATGTTGTTAGAAGCCTACTATCTCTTGGAGGCCTCTCTCCATACTGCTAAATGTTATTTTGCCTAGGGAGGCACAATCATTCTATGGGCCCTGCTGGGGGTAACATGTGATAGGAGCCTGCTATCTCTCGCAGGCCTCTCTCCATACAGCTAAATGTAATTTTGGCTAGGGCAGGCAAAATCATTCTGTAGGCCCGAATGGCAGTGACATGTTATAAGAAGCCTAATATCTCTTGCAGCTGAACCGGATGGACCCCAGCCGGCCCATAAGACTGGAGTTTTCCAAACGTCCCTTTAAGATGAGCAGCAGCATCCTCGAGATAGATGGGGATGCAGATTTGTACTCTTGCATCAAATAATAATGACAACTCAATAGTTTCGCTAAGGGAGTACGTTTAATGACAAGTACAGAAAACGGGGAGTGCAATGAGCATCAGCAACTGCTCGATCTTCCTTCTCGCTTAAACTCCAACTAATATCAGCAAAAACACAACATTTATACCAAAAACTCGTCTTCATTGACGTGTAATCTTAAAAACCTATCATGCAACTTGATTGGTTATAGGAAGGTAACTTTAACATAGGTACTATATCTGTATATGGTAACGGGGAGAGGGGATTGGATAATACTGTTAGGTGGGGCAACTAAGCCCTTCCTTCAAACTGGCCACTCTACATGTCACTAAAAGTACGACGTCCCATTGGCTCTTCTCTCTATAGGACCCTGGATTACATGGTCCACTATGATTGGATTGGCATCAATCCCACACATACTTTTCCACTTGCGCTCAGCAGCATGCAGAATAATTAGCAAGGTGCAGCTTTCCTCCAATGTATGATACAGCCATTCATCACCGTAGTGGGCATGTGTCAATTACTGCTTTGTAGTTTGGCCTTGAGTCAGCTTCTTGGTCTGAGAAAGTTAAAGAGCATGGGTACGGGGAGGCTCCATGCGTAGGTGTGAAAGTCTCATCCCTTCCAGCCCGCCTTGCCACGTGACTAGGACACCGTGAAATCGGCCTCTTCTTCATGCAATTTTGTGTATTTGATTAAATTCTGTCAGTTGTTTACCATCTGCAGTTTATCTCGACCTTGCTGAACAGGAGACTCTGTTATTTGTTGTCTTTAATTGTGGGCATTGCTAGCCTATTCCAGCCTGATACAACCTTGGCTCATTTGCATGGTTAGCTTCAGCTGGGTTTCTCTCCATCTTTAATTCTTGATTTGTTTGCTGCGACCTTCTCCTCTTGAAACCTTTAGCAACCTCTGCAATTCTGTTCATGTGCGTAGTGGATTTTCACTAATCTATAAAGTGCTTTTGAGGTAGATATATGTAGTTGGCGCTCGCCGCAATCTACTTTCTACTAAGCATAGCAAGCTTCACAATCTCTTTGCTTCTTGCGGTTTCTTGCGTATGTACACATTTAAACTGACTTAATGTCTTCATTGTGCATATGGCATAAGTTTCTTCTTCTTGAAAACAACTGCTTCACCTTAGGCCCAAAATGTCACTTATCCATGGCATTTCATCTCTTTATCAGCATTCTTAGGTTATTATATACTCTATATGTGCGCCAGTGCAATCTCTCATGACGTCACCAGTCGTCTCTTATTATCTTCTTGGCTTCTTCGGGTATCCCATTCTGATAAACGTCATTTTGCCGTGTTTGTAGATATGGATTTCTCAGTGGGTACCTTACTGTCCAGGTTTGCTTGGGTGTCGGTACTTCAATAGGTGATGTTATTCTGATAGGCACTGGGCAGAGCCCTACTGCGGCTCTCTGCTGGTTTATCTGTTCTTCATACGTCACATATTTTGGCACAAACGTTCCAGAAGGGGGTGGCTGGAGTGTGGATGACACTTGGCACTTTCTCTTCACTCCCTCCTCTGGGCGATTCATCAACCACTCTCGCTTCTTTCTTTGCATTCACTTCTCCGTCATCCTCTGGATCTAGGCATCTAGTTCTGCAGAACTGTTCCTTTGGGGGTCCATATCTTTATCACTCCCTTTAAACATCCTGCTGTTCGTACATGCTCGTCTTCGTTCCATGCCATTAGTTGACATTCTCCACTTGGATTGCAATAGATCCATTTTCCCACATACATTTTATGTTTCTTAGGATACCAAAACTTTGTTCCTTCTGGTGCATAAATGCTGGCCTTCACAAAGTCTCTTATTTCTTCATCAGTCAGATTCTTGGGCTTCCATCCTGACTCGACGTCAATCATGATTTTCATCCCAATGGCCTTTTTCGCAGTTTTCTGGCACTGTAAGATTATTATCTTGATAACACAGAATCCAAGTAATATCATCACCAACAGGGCTCCTAGGAACTTGAATGTGTCTGCTGTACTCAGGAGAACCCCGGCCGGCCCATATAGCCGAGGTTTGCTCCGAGAGTACTTTGAGACGAGATAGCTGCACCTTGAGATGGATGGGGGTGCAGAACACCAATCAATAAGGACAACTCAATGGTTTGGCAAAGCGAGTCTGTTTAATGACAAGTACAAAAAACAGAGAGTCATGGCAATCAGCAGTGATGCGATAAACCATCTCGCTTCAACTCCAATGAACTTCATACAACTAGTAACATTTATACTCAAAACTCGTCATAAGTGACATGTAACACTCAAAAGTTAAGCATTTCTATTGGTTCGGAAAAGGTAACTTTAATATAGGTGCTATATCTGTATATGGTAACGGAGTGAGGGGATTGGGTAAGTACTGTCAGGTGGGCGTCTAAGCCCTTCCTTCAAAATGACTACTGTAGACGTCACTAAAAATACAACATCCCATTGGTTCTACTACTATAGGACCCTAGATTATTTGGTCCATTATGTTTGGGTTGGCACCAACCCCATGCATACATTTCCACTTTACTTAGCAGCACACAGAATGGTCAGCCAGGTGCAGGGTGCCCCCTCAGCTACCTGGCCTTCCTCCAATTAAGGTTACACTCAATCATCACTTCAACAACAATATGTCAATTATGTTACTGTGGTTGGCCTGGAAACTGCATCTTCTGTCTGGGAAAGTTCCGATATCTTCTCCTGGGCGGATGTCAAGCGTAGGTGTGAACTTGTGCTTCTCCTCGCTCGGATGGTCATGTGATGCGGACACCGTGAATTTTCCTAGGTTCTCTCCATTTATGCATTTGATTCTTATTCGGCTTGCCACCTGCCTACACTTCCTTATCTTGACCTTTCAGAGACAGGATATTCTGTTCTTAAGTTTCAATTTGATGTAGTTACTGTTCGTTCCTTCTATTGGTATGACCTTGGCTCTTTTGGCATGAGTTGCTTCTGCTGGGTTTCGATTCAGCCGTCTCTTCTCATTTTGCTAGAATATGAATCTTGTCTTGTTTGGCCTCTAGTAACCTGAGTTGATTCTGCTTTTCGTATAAAGTGAAAACACACTTATAATAACGTGCTTCGTTTCGAAGTACATTATGTACAATGGCGCTTGCTGCGCTATTTTTCTACTTAGCTTTCTTGCGGTTTCAAGCATATGTACAGCCGTTAGCTGGTTGAATATCTTCATCCTGCTTACAGCTTAACTCTCTTATGCTTTGATAGTTTTCTATCACTTTAAGCTCCCAATCTCTTTTCTCATGGCGTTTCGTCTCCTTGTGTCATTCTTGGTTCATCATTTGTTATATCTGGAGTCCGTCCGAGCTCTTGTGATGTCAGCATTCGTCTTCCATTAAGAACTTTTTGGTTTCTTCAGGGATGGTACTTGGGCAATCTTCATTTCGTCTCATTTGTTGGTAGGGTTTTCTCAATGGATACCTTACTGTCCATGGTTATCTGGTTATTGGTACTTCAATAAGTGTTGCTCTTCTGATGGGTACTGGGCAGAGTCCTACTGCAGCTCTCTGCTGGTTTATTTGCTCATCATACGTCACATATTTTGGTGTGAATGTTCCTGGTACTTCAAAATTGGTGATGGGAGTGCAGGCTTTATTTGGGACCTCCTCTACACTCCCCCCCTGGGCGATTCATCAACCACTTTCACCTCCTTCTTTGGGTGTAATTCACTTGATTCTTCTATGTTTATCTTCACTCCATTGCCTAGGCCCATTCTTTCTTCATCTTCTCGATCTATACATGATGGTTTGAAAAAGTGTCTCTTTGGAGTCCATATTTTTATTACTCCTTTCAGGCTTCCTGCTGTCCTTGTATGTTCATCTTTATTCCAAGTCATTAGTTGACATTGTCCATTTGGGCTACAGTAAACCCATCTTCCCACATGGTTTCTGTGTGTCCTGGGATAGTGAAACTTTGTACCTTCTGCGCGTGCCTGCTGGCCTTCACAAAGTCTCTTATTTCTTCATCAGTCAGGTCTTTGGGTTTCCATTCTGGCTTGACATCAATCATGATCTTCATCCCTATGGCTTTCTTTGCAGTTTTCTGGCATTGCGAGATTATTATCTTTATAACACAAAAACCAAGTAATATCGATCGCTAGCAGGGCTCCTAGAAACTTGAATATGTCTGCCATCCATTCTAGGACCCAAGAGAATAGTGATACAAACCAGCTGTCATCATCAACTTTGTCAGTTTCGTCGATCATCTGGTTCTGTCGCTTCGTCAGCATACCTATGGCTTCTGTTAAGGTACCATTTTCCTCGTCCTGAGAAGTTATAAATGTGCAACATGATTCTCCTATTTTGGCACAAACTCCTCCATCCATGATTGTGATCATGTCAAGCACATATCTGTTCTGGAGAGTCATCAGTCGGATGGCTCTTAACTCTTCCTTTATTGCATCGAATCATTTTATTGTCGTGTTGATGGTATGCAGTAACTCCCATCTGGTTATCTGTAACCACTTAGTATTTGCTCCAACTTGGAATCTTGGCATGAAGATTTTTGCAAACACTGATGAGGTGAGGCTGAACAGCCTGTGTACATATGGGATTGCATGAAAAGCTTCTTCTGATTCAGCAGAGAAGTAATTCTCTCTCTTCATCCGAGTTATCAGTTCCACAGATCTCTTCTTCCTCAGGTGAGCATCTGCTTTTGGGAAACTGTCAATATTCAGGTCACTTTTCAGGATCACCAATGCTGGAACGTGGACATTCACTATCGTGCATATGCCTCCCCAGTCTCTTGGCAGTCTGATGTATGCTTTTGAAGTGGGAGAATGGAAAAACAGGCTCCCGTCCTTCCCCTCTCGCGCCTGGCCTAAAGGATCACGGCCCAGACACCCGCCACGAGAAGAGTTTGCCCATCTACCAGACGACCAAGTACCCTGGTACAGGAATATACGGATGTGTCCATCTGCCTGCCCAGCAGCCCGCCCTGCCCATGCCGACACCTGCGGCACGGATCAACTAGACTAAAACCTACACGTCGTTAGAGATGCCATGACGACCTAGCCAACGGTCAGCACACCTGTGCCAATATACACACTGGAACCTCCCGCACCAATCTACACGAAGAATATACTCAGTGCTATGACGTAGGCGACAGACATACTCACGGACGTGCATCTTTATTATTTTCCACATAGGCTCTCAAAATGCAGAAACGCAAGACGCATCATGAACTCATCTAAAGAGCTTGCTTACGCTTCTCCTAAACCCAGGTGCCATAATGAGAAATATAACGAAGACACGATACTGGTCATAAGACAATGGGCCTCATTACAACTCAGGCGTTAAGGGTTAACGCCACCGTTAACCCTTAACGCCTGATTCTGATTTTAACGCCTGCTTTTAGCAGGCGTTAAAATCCATGGCGCTAACCTGCCATGGTGCTAATTACGCCGCCGTAATTTCCGGCGGCGTAATTAGCGCCTTCCCCACTCCCATTATGCCCTATGGGGCAAAAATGGGAATGGGGAAGGGAAAATGGGAAATGGGGATTTACCGCCCACTCACCTTGGAATGGGGCGGTAAATCCGCCATCCACCATGGTGTAAACGGAGTTTACACCATGGTGGTAAAGTTGGTGCACTTAGCACCAAGGTTGTAATGAGGCCCAATATGATACTATAACCTAAAGCGCCTGTGCACCAAACGGTTCCACCTATACACCAGGCCTAAGTAGGCCGCAAGCAAGAGCTCCCATGGACGTTAAAGGAACAAGAGTCAGGTTGCTGATCCTGCAGAATGAGCCTGGCGAAAGCAGACAGCCAAGGTCGTAATGTTGCAAACCCACATTCCAAAAGCAGACCATCAAGGGCACGATGTTGCAACCTCGCACGCCGCGCACCAACGTTAAAGTCACACCTGCAAATTAAACCAGGCACACAGTGGAAAAACAATATTAATAGTGCAGAATTCTGCCTCAAACACGGTCCCACCTCACGTGACCAAGCCGAACCTGACAGGATGCCAAGCCCAGGAGAAAGAAGGCATCTGGATCCCTCGTTACAAGACACAGGCAGATACACTTAAAAGGCTCAATGGACATCTGTGACAGTGGGAGTAGTCGGCCTTCCAGCTCATGAATAAGTCCTCACATTGTCTGCATGTACTCATAGTGAAACATTGTTGCAAATGACAGGTACACCGAGAGCTGGGAACAGCGATGGTCCCAGGCTGGGAAGCTCGCGGGCGCACCAATCAGAACATGGGGCTCTTATCACTGACGCCATTAACATTAACCAATCATCAGGAGTCTTCATGTAACAATTCTCATGTATCTAATTGTAGGGACAACCCAGATATATCACCTGACTAACCCTTGTCCACTAATATTGTTCTCTATACGTATGCTATACTAACCCTACCACTCGAGCAACCAATTAAGAGTGGCGATAGGTTTTTTGCTAACTTTCTAAGGTGACGCAAGTAGCGCGTCATACTAAGGTAAAAAGGGCCTGCGAGCCCCACGATTGTGTGTGTGTCAGGACGGACGCGTACGATCCTTCACCCATCCCTGCCTTTTTTGTATAATAAACAGCAGAGTCACCTTGCTTCTTGCGTGTGTCTCATACTCTATCTCTTCTGGGATATACGGGAGGAGTTGGGGCCTCCCTGCCCGGAGGTCTGCGGACGGCCCGGCCGACCCCGGCAGAATTTCCCCCCCGACACTTTGGATCCACATGCCCAATAATGATCCATAATCACTGCGGTCCCATGTACCATTCCTGGAGCGTCAAACTCGTCCACAGTTCTGATTCTCTCCCATCTTCCTTGTCCATTATTTCTGAAACAGAACTTTGGGCTTTCTAGTGGCACTATCTGCAAGGGTCCTCCTCTGTCTTCGACCCATGTGAGTAGTTTTGCAAGTTTTGGCCATAATGGCTTGCATCCGTTTCGCACTATGTTGATGGTTGGCTCGTAGTGACCGAAGACCATCTATGCTCGGCACATCACTACTCCCTTCTCCCATCCTTCTGGTGAAAGCACTGTTCCCCAAAATTTTATTTGACCTTGATTCTTCCATCTCCGAGCTTCTTCTGGAGTTTTTCCTTGGACATTTAGCTTCTGGTTGGCTTCTCTTTTGATCTCTGCTCCTTTAACTCCATCCTTCTCATATCTGATCACAATGTATTTCATCTTTCCATTGTTTCTTGTCTTTATGTCCCAGACATAATCATCTTCATTTGGATCAGTTGCTTCAGTAGCCCATTTCAGTGAGGCACCACTACCCATGAACTGGACTCTGGTCTTGCACATTGCTACGTGCGACATACAGTGTGCTCTCTGGACATCGATTTCTACAGCTATGAAGATCTTGGACTTCCCCATGCTGTACGGTAGGAGTACGCAAACAAAGCATTCCCCTTCTGAACTTTGTCTTCCAACTTTCATGTGCTGGTGCCAAATGTTGTTTCCCAGATGTGCTGTGCTGTCCAGGTAGTCGTTGAGTTCATTGTCATCTCCATGCATACTTCTCTTGATTCTTAATGTTTTCCTGTAGTTGGCTATGACTACATCCCTGAATGCATCGGAATGGCTTTTTCTTGCTGGAGGATTTTCAGGTATCCTGGTCCATGGTGCAGGCCTCCTCATCTGCGCCATTTGAGTGGACAAGAGCCTGGTAACTCGTTCCCTCTCCTCATACATCTTTCTCCTGCTGGTTACAAATGCCCGTGCCAACCAGCCTGACACTGGTCCGGTCTATGGTTGTATTGTAGAACTGGTACTTGTTCCGTGCATTGGAATGTATATGCTTGGTAATACAGTCTCTGCAATTTTGTTCTTCAGTTCCTCTTGTACTTCCCTTGCTCGGGCTATGTGCGGAACTAATGAGTCTACTATCAGTTGTGTCTGTGCAGAGAGTTTCTCAGTGTTGGCTCTTGTTTTTTTAAGAGTTTCTGATATAACCGCTTCTGTTGGATTTTGCTTTAATTCTTGTTTTCTCACAACATCTGCTGTGGAGTTTCTGGGATGCTGTTGGTACTCTTGTTCAGAGTAGAATTGCCTAGCATTTCGGTGCTGGACTGCCCCAGGGCAGGACAAAGACTGATATGTTTGGGATATTTCTTCTCTGTGAAAGATAGTGAGCTAAAGACTCTGGGTAAGTCTCTCGCAACCAGGACTAATGTCTGGCAGAGGGACTCCCAGAACCCCCCTTGTTAATTTGCATATTTGAGTAAGTTTTGGTCTCACCCTAGCTTACTAGGGGAATCCAGACGTGGACCCTTTGCTCACTATTCTTAGAGAGGCAGAGCTCCTCCCTACTGATGAGGTTCAACCAGACCGAAACACGTGTCTGGGGATGCTGTTGGTACTCTTGTTCAGAGTAGAATTGCCTAGCATTTCGGTGCTGGACTGCCCCAGGGCAGGACAAAGACTGATATGTTTGGGATATTTCTTCTCTGTGAAAGATAGTGAGCTAAAGACTATGGGTAAGTCTCTCGCAACCAGGACTAATGTCTGGCAGAGGGACTCCCAGAACCCCCCTTGTTAATTTGCATATTTGAGTAAGTTTTGGTCTCACCCTAGCTTACTAGGGGAATCCAGACATGGACCCCTTGCTCACTATTCTTAGAGAGGCAGAGCTCCTCCCTACTGATGAGGTCCAACCAGACCGAAACACGTGTCTGGGGATGCTGTTGGTACTCTTGTTCAGAGTAGAATTGCCTAGCATTTCGGTGCTGGACTGCCCCAGGGCAGGACAAAGACTGATATGTTTGGGATATTTCTTCTCTGTGAAAGATAGTGAGCTAAAGACTCTGGGTAAGTCTCTCGCAACCAGGACTAATGTCTGGCAGAGGGACTCCCAGAACCCCCCTTGTTAATTTGTGGAGTTTCTTATGGCAGGCAGTCTCTTCTTCTCTGCTGCTTTGTTTTTTGGTTCTGCAGTCATTGACTCTAGACCTGTGTTGTGTGCATTCAGTGTTTGCGTGCGTGTGTTTGTCAGTGATGTCACTTCATTCATGCCTTGCCGACCCTGTCTCTGGCTTTTCTTTTCATTCGTTACCACAAGTGTGTTGCTAATTACATCCATTTCAAGTTCATTCACTCCACTGTCAGATCTACTAGGGACTGGAATGACTATTTAAGGTCTGGGTGCTTTTTTGGGTTTTATGCGTGCATCATTAGGTGGGTGCACTGAAATTGGGATGCTTTGTGCACCAATAAAGAATGTTGTTCTGATAGTTAATGACAGTAAAACAATAATGAATATGATGCATAGGTACATTATGCCCCTGTAGGTCAGGCGACAGCATTTTCTTCCAGAGAAGCAGAGTTGCCTCTCTTCTTGTGGGAGGACCAGATTGCTGCTCTGGACCCCCATCTTGATCATTCAACAAATGTCAGTGTTTATTGTTTCTGTGTTTTAAGAGTGCCTGGTAATCCACAAGTGTCCCCCCTCTCGCGAGTTACAAATTGTCTCTTCTGTCAAGATACAGTTCCTTTGCTAGGTTATGGGAAAAATCAGAAATAAAATAACATTTTAGTGAGTCCCTTTAATGTGCATGTTCAAAATAGTTGACCTCCCAATCCACTCCTCGGATTTGCTTCAGTCCTGAGGACATAGTGTACGTTGATCAGTATGAAGGATTAGGGACAAGAATAACAACAAATATGACACGTTGAGTTCTTGGCACCGCTTCCTTGATCTGTCCCTCGGCGGAAGGCTCTTAGAATCTCCTCAGATAGCTCCACTGATGGTTAGAAAGTTCCACTTGGAGTACGATTCTGTGTAAGAGCATTCCCATCTGCGCAATATTAGCTGGGTCTCTGATGAAAGTGAGGACATCAACATCGATTGGTCTCCCCACTAGCTCTGGAAAGTCAGTGACTAGGCAAAATAGAACATTATGGGCCAACCTGGTGTCTTCTGGTGACAGGGACATCCTTCCTGTCCTGCTGAGGTTGAGGATTATATGTTTTCTCCTAAATGTGAACAATGTCTGCACTGTCCGGTCGCATGGAGTGAAACTAGAATTATGATTTTATTTAAAAGATGGCTTAAATGTTCTATATTTTCTGGGTCTCTGAGGAATGTGAGTGTATCTGTTGTTCTCCCAATAATAGTTGGACAGTCTTTGATTATGCAAAAGAACAGTGTGTTGATGAGCTCATCTATTTCGCCTGTGTTAGGAACATTTGATACTTTCTCACTGTGCTCAGGGAGTAGGGTAAATTGTTCGGCAATGACAGTGAGGAGTTGTCTTATTGTCTTTTCGTTTTCAGGATCTTGTTGAAAGTTAGTGACACTGGTGAGCCTCCCTACCAATTACGGGTATGATCTTAGTACTAGATCAAAATAGGTTATTATGCCATTTGTGATGTCTTTACTGTGGGACACCATAAGTGATTCCGAATAGTGTCTCAGTATTAAACGAATCGGGATACTGGATTTGCTTCCAATGTAAGTGTCCTCGGTCAAAATTTGGCATTTTCTTCTCTCAAAGCTTAAGTGTGCCTCAGTCCAAAGTTCAAAGTCATCAGACTGTGTTGTGGCTTGTGCGTGCAATTGTTTTCTTCACCCTGCAAGTAGGATGCACAGAGTGTCTGTTTATTATGTCCTTATCCCATTTTTTGCTTAGAGGAAGTGTCCAATTTAAGCCACAATTTGCAAAAAGTTCTTTGTCTGGCTGGTCATGCGTCCTTCTTCCGTGTCATGGATCTTGTCTGCACGTGCTGTGGTTCTTTCCCGCCGCTCGTCGATTCCTCTCGTTGGGGTACAGGCAGGGGGCCTTCTCCGATGTAGGGTTTTATATCGCCGATAAAAATCAGAGGTCTCCTGCCTTGTAGTTTCACTACGGACGGAGTGCAGCCCTCCACTGTAAAAGGACTGTTGAACCTTGGCTCGTCCCACTTTTTCCTTGTATGATTCTTCACAAGGACGCCGTCTCCAGGGAAGATGGGTGGAACACGTAGACCTTGAACGTGGTCTGCTGTAGTGTCTCCTTCTGTGTTCTGTGCTGCTCTGCACCCTTTTCATCGTCGCTGCAACTGGTCTGTAATTAAAGTAAGGCAAGATGTCATGCAGTTCAGATAGTTTTGCATTTCAGACCCTAAAACCTCTCCGGTTGACTGGGCATCACATCTAGTTCTATCTCGGGGTGTCAGAGGAGTTCTCATTCTTCTTCCTGTGGCTATCTCGTGTGGTGTAAGATGTTGGTTCCGAACTACATACAGTGGAAGGCAGTGCAACCATCCCTTCTTTAGAGTAAGCTTCAACTTGGCTATCCTTTCCTTTAACAAGCCGTTGAGCTCCTCACAGACTCCATTACCTTGTAGATGATACGCAAACGAGAACTTGTGCTTTATACCAAGCAGCAAGCTAATCTGCTCCAACACTGCATTGACAAAATGAGGGCCATTATCTGACCTCATAACCTCGCACAACCCCCACCTGGGGAACACTTCTCTCACAAAAAAATTGGCCATACAGGTAGAGCCTAGGTGTATACATGGACCTGCCTCAATCCATCTAGAGAATGGACACACCACAACAATTAAGTATCTGTACCCGTTACATACTTGAATCATGTCGACGTAATCGACATGCAAGTGTTGAAAAGGCCCATTTGTCCTTGGAATGATTCCTCTCATTACTTTTAATGTGTGCCCCGCCGTGAATTGCTGACAAATTATACAGTTTACCATAAAGAATGCAACGTGCTCCGCTAAATTCTATATGAGCCAGTCTTCTGCGAGTGTTGCTGCTAGGTTCTCTTTTGTCATGTGCGCTGGGTAATGTAACTGCTCCAGCGCTATTTTTAATAGGGCTACAGGCATTACCGGTTTACCAGTGCTGTCTTATCGCCACAAGCTGTCAGAGTGGTTTAAAGAACACCCTCGACGTTTCCACAGGTTCTTCTCTTCCTGTGGTGCCTCACCTTGGAGTTCCATTAGCTGTGTTTGCCCCAAATTACTGTAACTTTCAGGTGCAGTTCGTGTAACCATCATTCGCTCGTTGGCATGGATAACTTCCACTTCCATGATTGTTTCACTTTTGGATGCCATGCGCTTGGCTTCCGTGTCTGCTGCTTGATTCCCGCGTGATATAAAATGTGTCCCATTCGTGTGGGCGGCGCATTTCACGACTGCTATGCCCACTGGGAGCTGTAGTGCCTTGATCAGCCTGTCCAATAAGGATGGGTGCCGCACTGGCGTGCCATATGCTCGGAGGTAGCCCCTCCTTTTCCAGCGTGCTAAGCCTGCGTGCACTGTTGATGTCACATAGGCAGATTCAATGTACACCGTTACTTCCTGGTCTGCGTGATTCTCAGTGGCGAGTATTAACGGCAATAATTCTGCAACCTGTGCTGAATAATGAGATGTTATTTGTGCACTAAGAAGCACTCGAAACTCTCCATTCATTGTGTGCTTCATCACAGCAACGTCTGTGTATCTTTGCCCATCATTTTGGTCGATCCTCAAAGACCCGTCAATAAAGACAATCTCTGCTTCTGCCAAGGCATTTTCTTTCACCGTGGGGAATTCATCATAGAATTCTTCATAATTTGCACAGTCATGTATGGGCTCTCCTTCAGTGACTGGCTCTGCTATGAGCATAGCTGGGTTCACTATCTTACATCGGACTATTTTAATTGATGGATTTGATATGATCACTTCATAAGCAGAAGCTCTCTGAGATGTCAATGTGCCCTTTGGTTCTCTAGAATGGCAAATAGCTAGTGCTCGACGTACAACGTCATTGAGCATCCCAATACAATGGTTGTAGCTTTCTCTATGGTGAACACTGTGGCTGCTAAACTTTGTTCGCACGGGAAATGACCCCTCATAACTGGGTCCAAGTTCCCACTATAGTACGCCAGAGGCTTGTACCACAACGTGGTTCTCTCTGTGAGTACTGCCGTCATAACGCTGCCATTTGTGTGTTAAAACAGGTAAAATTCCTCTGCATAATTGGGGATCCCTAAAACTGGTGCTGTGCAGATGGCTCTTTTGAGTTCAGCAAACCCTTTCTCCATAGTCTCAGACCATTCGATCTTTTCCTTCATCACTTGGGTCTTTTTTAGGGCCTGAAGTAAAGGCTTGGTGTAAGAGCTGTAGTCGAAGACTCATGCCCTGACATAGTTGCATAGGCCTAAACAGCTATGCATCAGCTTTATTGTATGTGGCTAAGCCGTGTTAAATATGGCTTCAGCCCTTTCTGGGGTCACCTTCTTTCCCTCATGTGAGATCCGCTGGCCTATGTACAGCACTTCCTGTTGACAATATTGTAACTTTTCTTTGTCAACTTTATATCCCTTCTTAGCCAGTATGGTCAATAGCTGAACAGAATCGTGCCTGCATTGCTCTTCTGTGGTGCTGCAAATTAAGATGTCATCCACGTATTGCAGGACGACACTTTCTAGTGCAATATTTCTCAAGTCCATCTGCAGGACTCGTTTGAAAATAGGAGACTCACAATACCCCTGTGGCAGCCTCATGCTTTTCAGACGCATTTATCTGAACGTGAATGACGTCAGAACTTGTGAGTCACGGTGCAACGGGATTGAGAAAAATACATTTTTCAAGTCAATCACTGTGAAATATTTTGCCTCAACGGGTATGTTACATAGAATTGTAGACAGGTTCGGGACTAGAGGGAACTCAGCCTCAACAATATTGTTTATTGGCCTCAGATCTTGAATTAGCCTCCATGACCCCCCTTTACTTTTTTCACAGGGTAAACTGACGTATTACATGACGACTCTGACGTCACTAAGATGCTTTGCTCTATCATAGCAGAAATTGTCTTAAAAATCCCTTCATCTGCCTCTCTGGACTTTGGATATCGTCGGGCTCTTGGTAGAATTGCTCCTGGTTTCTGTTTAATCTTCACTTCTCCAACCCCCTTCAAGAGGCATACGTCATAGGGTCCTGTAGTCCATACTGAGACAGGCACTTTGGCTATGTCGTTATCAAAATATTCAGGATGATTTAGTGCCAACATCATTCTCTGAGGTACTTTTCTTTTAATCATCTTTACCCAAAAGGTGAGACTCACTTCCACCATTGTCTCTTCTATATTCGTTTGCTCTTCAAACAGATCGTCATCGGTGACATCAGTCAATCGATATCCTTCTTCAATGGCGATTACTGCGCACCATGGTCGGCCCTCGTCGTCATAACCATCAATCACGGCCACTCCCCCTTTCACTGCAGCCGTGTGTATCATCAAGGGAAATACTTGTCCCTTCTCCTCATAAATCGGTATTCTGGTTCTGATTAAGAACTCATCAGGGGTTCTCATGATTTTGTCTGCAAGGCCTGGCAATCCTGCCATAAGCACACACATACCATATGCGAAAACCTCTGGATATAATGGTGTGGCCCTCATGGCTATGTGTCCTGAGTATGCTCTAATCTTTTTGCATACATTTGAGTAGTGCATTCCTGGAGAGGAACATACTATGCCCTTCTCCGTGAACGAGATTGTCATGTTTAACTTTGTCATTAAATCTCGACCCAAAATAGTTAGTTGGGTCTGCCGAGAATATAATAAGGGTACATTCATTTCACATTCTCCTATGGAGACTGGAAGTGCATTTGTGAAGGGAACATGACTGGTAGCTCCTGTAAAACTCTGAGTATCTATGGCCTCGCCGGACAAGGAAAACTTGCCTTCACGTATGCACGAGCGTGTTGCACCCGTGTCAACTAAGAAGGAATATTCTTTATCCCCTATAACGACATCCACCCTAGGTTCCCTGTGAGGGTCTGGTGTCACTGATAGGATAGAACACATCAGGGTTCCCAGTGAGCTGTCCTAGTTTATATACAAATTTGGCCCACTGTGTGCTGGTGAATTTCCCTCATTCCCATTGTTACTCCCCATTCCAGGGTTCATGGTCTGCCCTGTGTTCATCCTCTGTTATAGTTGCAGCAGTGCCTGTTGGGATTGTCCTTGTGGAAAATTCCCCATGCTTTGCAGTTGCACACCTTGTTGCGCTCCTGGCGCTTGTTGCACCGTGTGATTCTGTGAACCACCCTGCTGTAAAACTACAAGTGGATTTGCTATGCCTGCTCCTGTTCCTTGGCCGTTCTGCATCATGCCTTGATTTCTGCATGTGCGCACCAAATGCCCTGTCATTCCACACATATTTCTTCTCTGTGAAAGATAGTGAGCTAAAGACTCTGGGTAAGTCTCTCGTAACCAGGACTAATGTCTGGCAGAGGGACTCCCAGGACCCCCCTTGTTAATTTAAACTGTCATTCCACACAGCCAACATACTGGCGGTGGTCGGATCATTTGCCCATTTGACATATCTTGGTTACCATTTTGCACATTTTGAAAACCTCCTTGATTACTCTGGAAACCTCCCTGATTGCGCTGCCATCCTCTTCCCCTTAATCCTCTTCCCTTGGGATAAAACCCTGTATTGCCCTGATTATTTTGCTGTGGACTAGCCACCTGCTGCATGCTTGTTTCAGCTGTGCTAGTTAACCTGGCTCCCTCAAGAGCATAGTTTGACAATTTCTTTTGCACCAGTTTCGCTTCCTCACCCTTTTGAGTTGCTTCCTTTTTGCACTTCTTTTCCTGCAGCAATCTACAATTATGTGTGATGGTCAACTGTATTTCAGGCCAAGGCTTGGCTTCAATTCCCACCAATTTCTTGAGTTGTTTCTGTATCGGCTCTGGCAGCCCTTGGCACAATATATGGTAAAATACAGGTATAGATTTTGTCCAAGATTCATGAGTCTCGAGTACCCATGCGTCTTGAAAATTCTGCATGTAAATTAACGGATCTTCAGACTCCTTCATTCTTCGCGTCATTAAAGCTCCCATATCAGAAGTATCTGGGTATAGTACTCATAGCGCTTTCCATACTGCGGTTCTACAATTGTTGAATGGAGCTCTGTCGTGCGCGGTATTAATTGTGGTTACGCCAGGGTAGCTTGCTCGTGCCCACTCATCATCTACTCTCTCACCAAGTATGGCGATTAGGAGACCTTTGATGTGCACTATGGCTAACGTGTTTCCTCCTGTCATTTTTTCTAACTCTTGTATCCACTTTCTGGCTCCAGATGTCAGCATTGGAAGCTTGTTTTTCAAATTTTCTCGATCCATGTGTGGCCATGGTATATATTGCGGTCTTACTCCCCCCTTCTTGAGCAACGGAAATTGGAATATGTAGCCCTCTTTCTCTTCTTCCATTGTTCTCTTGTCTATTGCAGGGGTAATATTCCAGCATCGCAGTCTACCTGGCAATGCCTTTAGTCTGTCCACATATGGCGGCGAAGACACCCCCCTTTGACCATGAGATACTTCTTCATATCAGTCAGGCTGCGTGGCAGACTCTGATGCTCTTAGTGCAGATTCGCTATTGTCTGACTACCTTATTCCTTTTTCCCTTGGGAGTCGTCTTTTGCTCCTTCCCTCTTCCTCATTTTCCTCGAGCTCCTCCCTTTCGGAGTTGGACATTGTCTGTCCCCAACTAGTGCAACTTCTCGTATCCTCTTTGTTCCTACTTATTTCTAATCTATCCAGGGATAGCTCTCTACTCCCACTACTTCGGGATACATACTGAGTGTCACACAGCTGAGAGCTCTCCAGGCGCTCATCTTCCCCCTCCCCTTGGGGTATTTGTTCTAGCCCCATTTCATCATATAATCTATCAATAGTTTCTCTGATGCTTATGGTGTCAAAGTCATTGTCAATATTTGCCCTAGACGTGCCTGGTACTGAATCGTACTCAGGAAAGAATTCTTCGATGTCTTCCCAGTCTACAACTGGAGCAGGTTTTTTAACCTCTTTCCCTAGACATTCAATATCGCATGCTCTCTGTCTTCGCTTACGTTGTACATCGTCATCAAATTCTTTGCTTTTCTTCGCCTCTTCCTGACCCTATTTCTTCCTTTCTTTTTTCATTTCTATGTTCATCTGCCCTTCGAATTTCCTCATCTCTTCGTCTTTTTATTCTTTTCTCATGTATCCTTTGCTCTTCCTCTAATCTTTGCTATTTCTGTTTGTCTTGGTCATTGGCTGCTCTTGGGTTGCAATCGAGCTGTCTTTCTTCCCTTTCGCGATATGGCTGTTCTCGCCTTTGTCTGTCTTTCTTTCTTATCCTTTCATCTCTTAACTCCTTCTCTTTCCCCTTTCTCCGTGTCTCATCTAACCTCTACTTTTGTTTCGCGTCATCAATGCCTTTGCCATCGAGTTTCAATAAAATTTTTCCTCCCATCCATTCGTCTTTTGCGAATGCTATCTCATCAGTTCTATCTTGGCTTTCCTTCCATCTCTTCCCTTCTCTTTCCTTGTCAAGAGCTGCACTTGTCTATGCCTGATCTCTTCTTTCGTCATCACGTTTCCTTGTCCCTTGGGACTGCATAGGTAATATTCTTGTCCTTATCTTTCCCTTGATTTTCTTCACTACTATGTGACTCATATGCATGGTTGCTATACCCCGTGGCTGCTTTGAGTTCTCTCAGTGGTTATAATCCCTCGTCCTTACTTTCTACAATTTTCATTTCAGGTGGGGCAGGTGGCGCGTTAGGCATCTCACCCTCCCCTGTGCATACATTAAGTAACCAAGCTGTTGGCGGCTCTTCCTCCTTTCCCTGTTCATACATTTTCCATAACTCGAGAACAGCAAGGCGGTTTTCTAACTTTTTGCCTGTATATGTGGCATGCAAATATGTCGTCATATGTTGTAAAACAGCTTTAGATAAAGACCCATTTTGTGGCCATGGCATAAACAACTTGTGGGCGGTACCTTTGACCCACTCAGTACTATATTTCTTTAGCTTGGGTGCGTGTTTTGGCAACTGCTTGCATAAGTGTGCCAAAAGAGTCATATTTTCCATGCTTAAATCTGTTCCCTATCCTCTTATATAACACTTGTCAATGCTTTTTTGTGGCTTAAACAACTTCTAACAATATGAGCGAGCACCAAACACTGCAAGCTCCAATCCAAATTTTCACAAAATGTTATACTTTCTGATTTATTCAAAAAACATCAATTCATATGTGATTTTATCTCAGCTATTAAATCGCATAAAATGTAAATCATTTTCTCTAAGAATTTCTTCTTACATATGATGTCACAACAAAAACATGTAAGACAGACGCTTGACAGACTAGACAGACACCAGCTGGACACAGATATCTCTGCCTCTAATCATTACCCCTTCATGGAGTGTAAACGTACCCCTTTCATGCCGTCTTTAAAAGTTGTGGTAGTCTATTTGTTCCCCATTATGTGGGACTCTAGGTGCACGTTTCTTCTAGCCGCTATATTAAAGCGTAGAAATAAGGCGAATCCTCTCACTTCTCGGGTGTCTGCCCCGGTCACGTCTCTCTTCTCGGGTGTCTGTCCCGGTAACCCTTTGTTTACTTTTATTACTCTCGAGTCATTATCCCCTTATATATATACAGTCTTCTAACTATATTTAGTTTTTTCTCTAGCCTCCCTCCGTTACCTTTTCCTGCTACTTGTTCTAAAGCATGCCCTTTTGCCAGAACATTGGTCTTTTTCACTCACTGTTCGTATGGTTCTTCTCTGGACCCTCGGGATCACTGCCTTTGTTACCGCCTTCTTCGGTTTTTCACCCGTTCAGCTGCCCGTAGAAATGGGAAGGGATGCGCGGTGAACACGGGTCCCTTCAGGCCCTGACCGCAGTCTCTTTGTGCTACCATTGTCTACGGGGAGATTCACGGTCTACTCAGCCGAATGGTAAAGGACTCACGATATTGCCGAAGACCTACAGTTACTTTGTCGACGGTCAATAGGTGTCTTATTCAAATCAATAATCGATCATTGATAACCATCAAATCTCTGCTACCAAGTGTACTCAGGAGACCCCCGGCTAGCCCATATAGCCGAGGTTTGCTCCAAGAGTACTTTAAGATGAGGTAGCTGCACCGTGAAATGGATGGGGTGCAGATGTATTACTCCAACACCAATAAATAAGGACAAGTCAATGGATTGGCAAAGGGAGTCCGTTTAATGACAACCACAAGAAACGGGGAGTCATGGCATTCAGCAGTGATGCGATTGTCCGTCTCGCTTCAACTCCAACGAACTTCATGCAAGTAGTAACATTTATACTCAAAACTCGTCATAAATGACGTGTAACACTCAAACGTTAATAAGCATTTCTATTGGTTCGGAAAAGGTAACTTTAATATAGGTGCTATATCTGTATATGGTAATGGAGTGAGGGGATTGGGTAAGTACTGTCAGGTGGGCATCTAAGCCCTTCCTTCAAAATGACTACTGTAGATGTCACTAAAAATATGACGTCCCATTGGTTCTACTACTATAGGACTCTATATTATTTGTTCCAATGTGATTGGGTTGGCACCAACCCCATGCATACATTTCCACTTTAATTAGCAGCACGCAGAATGGTCAGCCAGGTGCCGAGAGCCCCCTCAGCTACCCGGCCTTCCTCTAATTAAGGTTATACTCGATCATCACTTCAACAACAATGTGTCAATTATGTTACTGTGGTTGGCCTCGAAACTGCATCTTCTGTCTGGGAAAGTTCCGATATCTTCTCCTGGGCGGATGCCAAGCATAGGTATGAACATGTGCTTCTCCTCGCTCGGATGGTCACTTGATGTGGACACCGTGAATTTTCCTAGGTTCTCTCAATTTGTGCATTTGATTCTTATTTGGCTTTCCACCTACCTACGCTTCCTTATCTTGACCTTTCAGAGACAGGATATTCTGTTCTTATGTTTCAATTAAATGTAGCTACTGTTCTTTCATTCTATTGGTATGACCTTGGCTCTTTTGGCATGAGTTGCATCTGCTGAGTTTCGATTCAGCCCTCTCTTCTCATTTTTCTAGAATATGAATCTTGTCTTGTTTGGCCTCTAGTAACCTGAGTTGATTCTGCTTTTCGTGTAAAGTGGAATCGCACTTATAATAATGTGCTTTGTTTTGAGGTAAATTATGTACAATGGCGCTTGCCGCGCTATTTTTCTACTTAGCATAGCAAGCCGCACTGTTTTCTTGGCTTTCTTACGGTTTCAAGCATATGTACAGGCATTAGCTGGTTGAATATCTTCATCCTGCTTACAGCTTAACTCTCTTACGCTTTGATAGTTTTCTATCACTTTAAGCTCACAATCTCTTTTCTCATGGGGTTTCGTCTCCTTGTGTCATTCTTGGCTCGTCATTTGTTCTATCTGTGAGTCAGTCCGGGCTCTCGTGACGTCACCATTCGTCTTCCATTAAGACCTTTTGGTTTCTTCCCGGACGGTACTTAGGCAATCTTCATTTCGTCTCATTTGTTGGTAGCGTTTTCTCAATGGATACCTTACTGTCCATGGTTGTCTGGTTATTGGTACTTCAATAGGTGTTGCTCTTCTGATGGGTACTGGGCAGAGCCCTACTGCGGCTCTCTGCTGGTTTATTTGCTCATCATACGTCACATATGTTGGTGTGAATGTTCCTGGTACTTCAAAATGGTTGATGGGAGTGCAGGCTTTATTTGGGACCTCCTCTACACTACCATCCATTGTGGAAGCCATGAAAACAGTGATCCAAACCAACTGTCATCGTCAACTTTGTCAACTTCATGAATCATCTGAGTCTGTAGTTTAGTCAGCATACCTATGGCTTCTGTTAAGGTTCCATTTTCGTCATCGTGAGATGGTATAAATGTGCAACATGATTCTCCAATTTTTGCACAAACACCTCCATCCATAGCTGTGATCATGTCAAGGACATATCTGTTCTGGAGAGTCATTAGTCGAATCGCTCTTAACTCTTCTTTGATTGCATTGAATCCCTTTATGGTTGTGTTGATGGTCTGCAGTAACTCCCATCTGGTTATCTTCAACCATTTAGTATTTGCTCCAATCTGAACTTTTGGCATCAGGATTGTCGTGAACACTGATGAGGTCAAGCTGAACAACCTGTGTTCATATGGGATTGCATGAAAGGCTTCTTCTGATTTAGCAGAGAAGTAATTCTCTCTCTTCATTCGGCCTATCAGTTCCACTGATCTCTTCTTCCTCATTTGAGCATCTGCTTTCGAGAAACTGCCAATATTCAGGTCGCCTTTCGGAATTACCAATGCTGGAACTTGAACATTCACCAATGTGCATATACCTCTCCAATCCTTAGGCAACCTAATTCATGCTTTGGATCCACAGGCCCAATAATGATCCATGATCACTGCAGTACCATGTGCCATTCCTATAGTATCAAATATTTGACCACAGTTCTGATTTTCTCCCATTGTTCCTGTACCATTGTTTCTGAAGCACAGTTTGGAATTCTCCAATGGCACTATCTGTAGGGGCCCTTCTCTGTCTTCGACCCATGTTAGCAGCCTTGCCAGTTTTTCCATAAGGGTTTGCATACCATCTGTGCATTTTCAATTGTTTCCTTATAATGTCCAATGATCATCCATGCTCTGCAGATCACTACTCCTTTTTCCCACCCATCTGGTGAAAGCACTGTTCCCCAGATTTGCATTTGACCTCTGTTCTTCCATCTTCATGCTTCTTCTGGAGATTTCCCTTTGACGTTCAGTTTTTTATTTGTTTCTCTTCTGATTTCAGCTCCTTTAATTTTCATTTCTTATCACAATGTTCTTTGTTTTGCCATTGTTTCTTGTCTTTATGTCTTGTACATAATCATCTTCATCTGTGTCAGTCGTTTTAGTTGCCCATTTGAGTGAAGCATCACTTCCCATGAACTGACCTCTGGTCTTGCACATTGGTATGTGTGACAGACAGTGTGCTGTCTGCACCTCTACTTCAACAGCTACAAATATTTTTGACTTCCCCCATGCTGTACGGTAAGAGTGCACACACAAAGCATTCTTTCTCTGAAGTTTGTTGTCCAACTTCCTTCATGTGTTGGTACCATATGTTGTTTCCCAAGTGTGCTGTGCTGTCCAAGTAATTGTTCAATTTGTTATTGTCTTCCTGTGTGCTCCTTCTAATTCTTAAGGTCTTACTGCAGTTTGCTATAACCACATCCTTAAACACATCTGTATAGCTTATTTTTGCTGGAGGATTCTCTGATATCTTCATCAAATATCTGAGCGTGTCTGCATGTATTATCCTGATAGGATAAGGTCTGGTAAGTCTTTCCTTGTCCTCCTGTCTCTTTTTGGCCCTGGTTATAAATGTCCATATTGATCCTGCCATTGTCTCTTCACGCAATTGTATTGCAGGGATTAAGCTTGACCTCTTCATCACTGGGTCAGGCATGCTTGTCAGTGCTGTCTCTACTTGTTCATTCTCTAGTGCCTTTTGTTTCTTTAAAAGTTCAGTTTTCTCCATCTGCCTCTCAGCTTCTCTTGGTGTGGAACATCTCATTGTTGTTTGTCCAAGCTTTCCCCATTCTCTGGAATGCAATTCTGAACTTATTGACACTAGACCAGGTGTGTATGTACTCATTATTTGTGTATGTGTACCTTCCCTCAATCCCTTCGCGGGTTTACTTTGCTGACCCTGTCTCCGGCGTTGCAATTCATTTGTTACAACAAGTTTCATGTGTGTGTCATTATTTATCACACCCATCTCAAGTTCAGTCACTCTGTCATTCCTTCTAGGAACTGGAATGACTATGTAAGGTCTGGGTACCTTTGTAGGTTGCATGCGTACATCATTAGGTGTGTGCACGGGGACCTGAATGCTTTGTGCACCAATGAAAAATGCAGTTCTAATCGTCAGTGACAGTAATATGATAATGAATACTATGCATATGTAAGTAATACATTTGTAAGTGAGCTTACAGCATTTGTTCCTCGGCCAATATGTACGTCTATACTCATTAGGTTTCCAATCACGATCATTTAAGGACACAAACTAACTTCTAATACATACTAACATTTGCCATTTTTATCTGGTTTCTACTGTCTCTATTTGCAGGTTACACATGCTAAACTGCTTATCCTCCTCGTCCGAATATTGAACTGTCTCTTGTCTCTGGAAACAGTCCTTTCTCTAAAACCGAAAGTTCAAAATAAGGCAATAAGTTCAGCAAGTCTTTTAATTTGCATGTTCAAAATGGACCGGTGTCTTTTATCCGTTTCGTACCAGATGAAATGTTGTTCCCTTCTGTCAGCATAAACAAAAATGAAGTCCTTGGCAACAGCTTCATGATCTGTCCCTCAGTGGAAAGTTTTATAATCTTCTCTGGTGATTCTGTTGCTGATTATAAAGTTCGACCTGCATATTGATACCATGCAGGAGCACACTCATCTGTACAGAGTTTGCTGGGCCTCTAATGAAAGTGAGGACAACAACACTGGCATGTCTTCCCACAAGTTCTGGAAAGTCTTCAATTAAGCGAAAGAAAACATTACTCGCTATTCTGCTAACTTCTGGTGACAGGGACGTTTGTCTTGTCCTCGCTGTATTCTGGATGCAAAAGAAACTGCTCTGCAATCACTGTGAGCAGCCTCCTTATTGTCTTTTCGTTTTCAGGATCTTGAAGAAACTCTGTTATGCTTGTGATTGTTCCCACCAACGATGGGTATGACCTCAATACTAACTCGAAATAGATCAGGATGTCCTGGGTGTGGTCACTATTGCGTGACACCATGAGTAAGTCCAAATAAGGTTCCTGTATTGAAAAAGTCAGGATTTTGTATTCGCTTCCATATTTTTTTTGTTGCTTATACGTGCAATTGTTCTTCACCCTGCAACTAGGATGCACAGAGTGTCCATGTTTTTATGTCCTTTTACCCTTATTTTGCTCAAAGGAAGTGTCCAAATTAAGCCCCAATTTGCACAAAATGTTCCTTGTCTCTGCTTTGCTGGCCATGCGTCCTTCTTCCTCGTCCACGGGATCTCGTCTGCATGTGCTGTGGTTCTTCCCCATTTTCTGTAGTCTCTACGTGGTGGGGTGTGGGCAGAGGGTCTTCTCCAATGTATTGCTTGATGTCGCCCAAAAAGGTCCAAGCTCTTCTTCCCTGTAACTTGACTGCAGAGGGTGAAACGTCCTGCACTCTAAAGGGGCCGTTGAACCTCAGCTCATCCCACTTTTTTCTTGTGTGGTTTCTCATTAGGACCGTGTCCCCAGGGAATAAGGGAGGAACGTTTAATTTCGGAACTCGGTCTGTTGTAGTATCTCCCTCTGTGTTCTGTGCTGCCCTGCACCCTTCTTGTCGTCGCTGCAGCTGTCCTGAAATGACAGTAAGACAAGATGTCATGCAATTCAAGTAGTTTTGCATTTCCAATCCTAGCACTTCTCCTGTTGGCTGGGCATCACATCTAGCTCTATTTTGCGGTGTTAATGGTGTGTGCATCCTTCTGCCAGTCACAATTCTGCGTGGTGTGAGATGATGGTCAGAACCAGGCTGGTTTCCGAGTGCATACAGTGCCAGTGGAAGACAGTGTAGCCATCCCTTTTTCAGAGTAAGCTTCAACTTGGCTATCCTTTCCTTTAACAAGCCGTTGAGCTTCTCGCATATGCCGTTCCCTTGAGGATGATATGCCGAAGAAAACTTGTGCGTTATACCAAGCAACAAGCTAACTGTTCAAATACTGCATTAACAAAATGAGGACCGTTGTCTGATCTCATGACTTCAAACACTCCCCATCTGGGAAACACCTCCCTCACCAAGAATTGGGCCACACAGGTAGAGTCTGGGTGTGTACATGGACCTGCTTCTATCCATCTAGAGAATGGACACACCGCAACAATTAGATACCTGTACCCGTTACATACTTGAATCATAGCAACGTAATTGATATGCAAGTGCTGAAAAGGCCCATTAGGCCTTGGGATAACTCCTCTAATTAGACGTAGTGTATGCCCAGCCGTGAACTGCTGACAAATTATACAGTTCACCATAAAAAATGCAACGTGTTCTGCCATGTTCGGTATGAACCAGTCTTCAGCAATGGTTGCTGCTAGATTCACCTTTGTCATGTGCGCTGGATAGTGTAACTGTTCCAGTGCTGTCTTTAATAAGGCTATAGGCATCACCAGTTTACCAGTGCTGTCTTGTCGCCACAAGCTCTCAGAGGGGTTTAAAGAACACCCTTGTCGCTTCCATAAGTTCTTTTCTTCCTGTGGTGCCTCCCCTTGGAGCTCCACTAATTGAGTTCTTGCCAAATTGCTATAGCCTTCAGGCTCGCTTCGTGCAACAGTCATTCTCTCATGCACATCAGTTATTTCCACACTCATGATTATTTCATCTTTATTTGCCACACGCTTGGCTTCAGTGTCTGCCGCTTGATTTCCGCTTGAGATAAAATCTGTCCCTTTCATGTGGGCAGCGCATTCCATGACCGCTATGCCCAATGGGAGTTGTAGTGCCTTAATGAGCCTGTCCAATAAGGCTGCGTGCTGCACTGGCATGCCGTCCGCTTGGAGATAGCCCCTCCTTTTCCAGCAGCTAGACCTGCGTGCAATGTTGACGTCACATAGATGGAGTCACTATATACTCTCACTTCCTGGTCTGTGTGATTCTCGAGTGCGAGTATCAACAGCAACAATTCTGCAGCTTGTGCTGAATAATGTGAGGGTAATCGTGCACTAATGAGTACTCAAAATTCCCCATTTGCCGTGTGCTTCATCACAGCGGCGCCTGTATATCTTTGTCCATCATTTTGATCGATCCTCGAAGAACCATCAACGAAGATGATTTCTCCTCCTGCCAATGCATTTTCTTTTACTCTGGGAATCTCATCATAGAACTCTTCATAGTTCGTGCAATCATGTATTGGCTCTCTTTCAGTGACTGGTTCTGCTATAAACATAGCTGGGTTCACTATTTTGCATCAAACTATTTTAATTGTTGGATTTGATATGATCACTTCATAAGCAGAAGCTCTCTGAGATGGCAACGTGCTGGGTTTCTCCAAAATGGCAAATAATTTGTGCTCGACGAATAACATCATCGGGCACCCCATCACAATGGTTGTAGCCTTCTCTATGGCAAACGCTGCGGCAGCTAAACTTTGTCTGCACAGGAAGTGACCCCTCATCACTGGGTCCAAATTCCCGCTGTAGTATGCAAGGGTCTTGCACCCCAACGTGGTTCTCTGTGTGAGTACTGCTGTCATAACACTGCCATTCATGTGTGAAAACAGGTACAATTCCTCTGCATCGTTGGGAATCCCTAAAACGGGTCACGTGCAAATGCCCTTCTTTAACTCAACAAACCCTTCTTCCATAGTCTCGGACCACATAATTTTTTCTTTCGTTGCCTGTACTTTCTTCAAAGCTTGTAACAAGGGTCTGGTGTAGGAACTGTAGTCAAAGATCCATGCCCTGACATAATTGCATAATCCGAGAAAACTTTTTTTTTCCATTTGTTTTATCGTGTCTGGTTTGGCCGTCTTTAAAATGGCCTCAGCTCTTTCAGGAGTAACCTTTTCCCCCTCATGTGAGATCAGCTGGCCTATATGCAGCACTTCTTGTTGACAATATTGTAACTTCTCTTTGTCAACTTTATATCCTTTTTCAGCCAGTATAGTCAATAGCTGGATAGAATCGTGTTTGCACTTTTCCTCTGTCGTGCTGCAAATTAGAATGTCATCTACGTATTCTAAGACAACACTCTCTAATGCGATATTGTTCAGGTCCATCTGCAGGGCTATGTTGAAAATCGAAGGTGACCCACAGTACCCTTGAGGCAGCATTGTGCTTTTCAGACGAACTTGTCTGAACGTAAACAATGTCAAATCTTGTGAATCCTTGTGCAATGGGATTGAGAAAAATGCATTTTTCAAGTCAATCACTGTGAAATACCTTGCTTCAACGGGTATGTTGCATAGGATCATGGATGGGTTAGGGAATAGAGGGAACTCAGCCTTGACTATCTTGTTTATTGGTTGTAAATATTGGATTAAACACCAAAACCCTCCCTTTGATTTCTTAACTGGATAAACTGCAGTATTGCATGATGACTCTGACGTCACTAAGATGCCCTGCTCCATCATGGCAGAAATTGTCTTAAAAATCCCTTCATCTGTTTCCCTAGACATGTAATACTGTCATGCTTTTGGTAGAATTGCTCCTGGTTTCAATTAAATTTTTACTTCTCCGACTCCTTTCAGTAAGCCTATGTCATAGGGGCCTGTAGTCCATACTGAGATAGGCACCTTTGCCATATCGTCATAAAAGTATTCAGGACGTTTTTGTGCCAGCATCATTCTCTGAGGCACTTCGCTTTTCATCATTTTCACCAAATAGATGAGATTAACCTCAACTGTCATCTCATCTTCACCTGTTTGTTCTTCAAACAGATCGTCATCACGTCAATCTGTAACCTTCCCCAATGGCGATTACTGCACACCATTCTCTGCCTTCATCATCACAACCTTCAAGCACAGCCATTTTTCCTCGCACTATGGCAGTTTGTATTGTCAAGGGAAACACGTGTCCCTTTTCCTCATGCATAGGTATTCTTGGCCTGAACAGAAACTCATCTGGGGTTTTCATGGTTTCGTCTGCGAGGCATGGTAGCCTTGTCATTAATATATACACTCCATAAGCAAATACTTCTGGTTCCAATAGCTCTCATATTTTGCATACGTTCAAATAATGCATTCCTGGAGTTGAACATACTATGCCCTTTTCCGTGAACTAGATTGTCATGTTTAGCTTTGTCATTAGGTCTCGTCCCAATATATTCACCGGGGCTTGCCTTGAATATAGCAGTGGCACATTCATGTCACATTCTCCTATGGAGGCTGGAAGTTCTTTTGTAAAAGGAACACGACTTGTTGCTCCTGCGAAGCCCTGAGTATTTATGGCATCGGCAGACAAAGAAAACATGCCTTCATGTATACACGAGCGTGTTGCACCTGTGTCAACTAAGAAAGAATATTTGTAACCACTATACAGACATCTTCCCTTGGTTCCTTGTGAGGGTTCGGTGTCACTGATAGGATAGAACACATCAGGTCTCCCAGTGAGCTGTCCTAGTCTATATATAATCTTGTCCCATTCTGAGTGAGCGGGTTTCCCCCGTCACTTGTGGCATTTCTCATTCCTGAATTCAGTACCTGTCCTGTACCTGTTGTTTGTGACAGTTGCATTGGCGACTGTTGAGACTGTCCCTGTGGAAAATGTGTCACATTCTGGAGTTGCAAACCTTGCTGTACTACCGGTGCTTGCTGTTGTACCGTGTGATTCTGCACAACTCCATTTCCACCCTGCTGCGAGAACGCAGAAGGATTCACCATCCCTCCTCCATGCCTTGACTTCTGCATGTGCGTGCTAGATGCCCTGTCATTCCACACATCCAACATGCCGCTGGTGGTCTGATTATTTGACCATTTTGCATACCCTGGTTTCCATTTTGCATATTTTGGAGACCTCCTTGATTGTTTTGAAAACCTCCCTGATTACTCTGCCATCTGTTCCGCGAAAGCCTCTTCCCCTTGGGTAAAACCCATTATTGCTTTGATCAAACTGCCTTTGGCTATTGGCCAGCTGCATGTTTGATCCGTCTGTATTAATTATCATTGCCCCCTCAACGGCATACTTTGATAATTTTTTCTGCACCAATTTAGCCTCTTCACCTTTTCGGGCATCATCCTTTTTGCGATTCTTTTCTTGCAGCAGCCTGCAATAGTGCCCGATGGTCAACTGTATTTCAGACCATGGCTTTGCCTCAATTCCTACCAATTTCTTGAGCTGCGTCTGTACCTGTTCTGGCAGCCCTTGCCATAAGATATGGTAAAACACGGGTATAGATTTCCCCCAAGATTCATGAGTTTCCAGCACCCAGGCATCTTGGAAATTCTGAATGTAAAGCAAAGGATCATCTGACTCCTTCATCTTGCGTGACATTAAAGCTCCCATATCAGAAGTTTCCGGGTATAGCACTCAGAGTGCTTTCCACACTGTGGTTCTGCAATTGTTAAACAGCACTCCGTCATGCGCGGTATTAACTATAGTCACTCCAGGGTATCCCGCTCGTGCACACACATCATCAGCTCTATCACCAAGTATGGTGATTAAAAGACCCTTCATGTCTCCTATAGCTAATGTGTTTCCTCCTGTCATTTTTTCTAACTCATGTATCCATTTTCCAGATGTCAGCATGGGGAGCTTATTTTTTAGGTACTCTCTATCCATGTGAGGCCAGGGTATATATTATGGCCTCGCTCCTCCTTTTTCTAGGAAAGGGAACTTTGACACCTTTTCATCTCTCATAATTTTCTATCTACCGCAGGGCTAATATTCCTGCATCGCCGTCTACATGGCAATGTCGTTAGTCAGCTCACATCGGGTGGTGGTGTCACCCCCCTCTTACCATATGATACTCCTTGATGCCACTCTGATGGTGTGGCTGACTCTGATGTCTTAGGCGCAGACCCGCTAGAATCTGGCCATCTTACTCCCTTTCCCCAAGAGAAGTGTTTATCGCGTCTTCTCTAGTCTTCTCTTTCTTCACATTCTTCTCTTTCTGCGTCCTATATTGTCTGTGCCCAACCCGTGCAACTTCTCTCATCCTCCTCATTTCTGGTAGGGTCAGTATCGCACAACTGAGTGCTCTCCAGACGCTCATCATCTCCTTCCCCTTGGGGAACCTGCTCTAACTCCATCTCATCCTATATTCTATCCATTGTCTCCCCAATGCTTCTGGTGTCAAAGTCATCTTTGATATTTGCCCTGGAAGTGCCTGGTACTAACTCGTACTCGGGGAAGAATTCTTCTATATCTTCCCATCCTACTACTGGGTCGGGTTTTTTTAACCTCTCTTTGCAGATATTCAAGATGCCATGCTCTCTGTCTTCGCTTACATTCTATGTCATCATCAAACTCTCTGCACTTCCTCGCATGCTCTCTGGCCCTGTCTTCTTCTTGTTTCCTTGCATATCTTCGTTCATTTGCCCTTTGCATTTCCTCATCCCTTTGTCTTTTTATTCTCTTCTCCCATATCTTTTGTTCTTCTTCTTCTATTCTCCTTTGTTCTATTCTATCTTGATCATCAGCTGTTCTCTGCTTATGATTGCGTTTTCTCTGTTCCTCTGCCTTTTCCTGTATTCTGACCTGTTCATCATGATATAGCTGCTCTCGTTTCTGTCTATCCTTTTTCTTAGCCCCTTCGTCTCTTGATCGGTTTTCCTTTTGCCTCCTTTCTAATTCGTCCCGTTCTCCTTTTTGTCTCATCTCCTCAATGCCTTTACCATCGAGTTTCAATAAAATCTGACCTCCCATCCATTCGTTCTGTGCAAATGCCATTTCATCAGACCTATCCTCATCTCCTTTCCATCTCTTTCCCTCTCTTCCCGTATCTAGAGATGTACTTGTTTGTGTTTGGTCTCCTTTTTCCTTTTCGTGCCTCTCCTTGTCCTTTGGGACTTTGGGGGGAATATCTCTGTCTCTGTCTTTCTCTGGGCTTTCGTCACTACTTTGCGTAGGTGACTCATATGCTGGGCTGCTATATCCCGTGGCTGCTTTAAGTTCCCTCAACGGGTATAACCCTTCGTCTTTACTAGCTTTGCTTTTCATTTCAGACA
Organism: Ambystoma mexicanum; assembly: GCF_040938575.1. Taxonomy (NCBI): domain Eukaryota; kingdom Metazoa; phylum Chordata; class Amphibia; order Caudata; family Ambystomatidae; genus Ambystoma; species Ambystoma mexicanum. Next base: position 1,100,120,191 of record NC_090930.1, on the reverse strand, counting down.
GGGTGGGTGGCGCAAAAGGCTCTTTAACCCCCTCTGTGCATATATTCAGTATCCAATCTAACGGCTGCTCCTCCTCCTTTTCTTTTATATACATCTTCCAAAGCTCTAAACTAAATAGGCGTTTGTCTAACCTTTTGCCTGTGTATGTGGGGTACAGATATGTCGTAATGTGCTGCAGGACCGTTTTAGAAAGCGATCCTCCCTGGGGCCATGGCATAAACATTTTGTTTGTGGTCCCTTTAACCCATTCTGCACTGTACTGTTTAAGCTTAGGTGCATGCTTCGGCAGCTGTTTGCACATCTGCGCCAATGGGGTAATTTCTTCAATGCTTAACCTATTTATCTTCTCTTCTATACAACACTCTATTATGCTTTATGTTTCACACCCAAAATCAACAATATGAGCAAGCGCCAATCGTCGCAAAGCTCCAATCCCATTTTTCCAACAAAAATTTCAGTTTTATTTTTGTTAACTACAACCATCAATACATGCCATGCAACATAATTTTATCACAATTGTGCACCTTTCATGCTATTTAAAAAGGTTTTTACCTTCTGAGGTCATAGATAAAAAACATGAAACAAGCAAGACAGACTCTGGCCGGCTACACAAATCTCATGCCATCTGTTTCCTCAGATGCATTCTGCCCCTAATTGTATTCCAACATGGAATTTAAGCCCATTTCTTTCAGATCGTCTTTAATTGATTCTGGTCTTCTACGTCTTCCTATCAATTCAGGAATTTAAATGAAGGCTTCTTCTACCGCTCTTTAAAACCTAGGTACTGGGCGTCTACTCTTATCTTGGCCACTCCCGGTATCTCTCTATATTGCTCACCACCCTCGAGTCAATGTTTTCCCCTCATATATACATTATACTCTTAATCTGTCGTTATTTTTGTCCCTCCTCCCTCTGTTACCTTCCCTTTACTTGTTTTTAAGGCGTGCAACTTTTTGTCAAAGAATTCAGTCTTTTTCACTCACCGTTCACATGTTTTTCCTCTCCGAACACTCAGGATCACTGCCTTCGTTACTGCTTTTCCGTGCCACTCATTCGATCAGCTGCTTGTAGAAGTGGGAAGAGGCTCTTGGGGGGAAGCAAAGGTCTCTTCACACCTAACCTGCAGGGTTTTTAATTAAACTAACAACTATCTACGGGGAGCTTCTCGTTCTTTCAGCCGGATGGCAAAGGATTTGTGATATTGCAGAGGACCCGAAGTTACTTTTGTCGACGGCCAATGGGTATTTTGTCTAATTGAACCATCTAATCTCTTCTACCAAGTGAACTGAATGAACCCCAGCCGGCCCATTTGACTGGGGATCTCCAAACAGCCCTTTAAGATGAGTAGCAGCACTCTCAAGATAGATGGGGATGCAGATTCGTACTCTTGCATCAAATAACTATGACAACTCAATAGTTTGGCAAAGGGAGTCCGTTTAATGACAAGTACAGACAACGGGGAGTTCAATGAACATCAGCAACCACGCGATCTGCCTTCTCGCTTAAACTCCAACTAATATCAGCAAAAACACAACATTTATACCAAAAACTCCTCATCATTGATGTGTAATCTTAAAAACCTAACATGTAACATGATTGCTTATAGGAAGGTAACTTTAACATTGGTACTATATCTGTATATGATTGGGGAGAGGGGATTGGATAATACTGTCATGTGGGGCAACTAAGCCCTTCCTACAAACTGGCCACTGTACACGTCACTAAAGGTAAGACATCCCATTAGCTTTACTCTCTATAGTACCCTATATTACATGGCCAACTACGATTGGATTGGCATCAATCCCACACATACATTTCCACTTGCGCTTAGCAGCCTGCAGAATAATTAGCCAGGTGCAGGGAGTAAGACTGCACCCTAGCTTCCCTCCAATTTATGTTACAACCATTCATCACCGTAGTGGCTGTGTGTCAATTACTGCTTTGTAGTTTGGCCTTGAGTCTGCTTCTTTGTCTGAGAAGGTTAAGGAGCATTGGTACGGTGAGGCTCCATGCGTAGGTGTGAAAATCATATCCCTTTATGCTTGCCTTGCCACGTGACTAGGACACAGTAAAATCGGCCTCTTCTTCATTCAATTTTGTGTATTTGATTCAATTCTGTCAGTTGTTTACCATCTGCAGTTTATCTCGACCTTGCTGAACAGGAGACTCTGTTATTTGTTCTCTTTAATTGTGGGCATTGCTAGCCTATTCCAGCCTGATGCGACCTTGGCTCCTTTGCATGGTTACCTTCAGCTGAGTTTCTCTCCGTCTTTAATTCTTGATTTGTTTGCTGCGGCCTTCTCCTCTTGAAACCTTTAGTAACCTCTATTCAATTGTGCTCATGTGCGTAGTGGATTTTCACTCATCTATATAGTGCTTTTGAGGTAAGCATATGTAGTTGGCGCTTGCCGCAATCTACTGTCTATTAAGCCTAGCAAGCTTCACAATCTCTTTGCTTCTTGCGGTTTCTTGCGTATGTACACGTTTAAACTGACTTAATGTCTTCATCGTGCACATGGCATAAGATTCTTCATCTTGAAATCAACTGTTTCACCTTAGGCCCAGGATGTCACTTATCCATGGCATTTCGTCTCTTTATCAGCATTCTTAGGTCATTATATACCCTATATGTGCATCAATCCGATCTCTCATGATGTCACCAGTCGTCTTCTTTCAGTATCTTCTTGGCTTCTTCGGGTATTCCATTCTGACAAACGTCCTTTTGCCGTGTCTGTAGATATGGATTTCTCAGTGGGTACCTTACTGTCCAGATTTGCTTGGGTGTCGGTACTTCAATAGGTGTTTTTATTCTGATAGGCACTGGGCAGGGCCCTACTGCGGCTCTCTGCTGGTTTATCTGTTCTTCATACATCACATATTTTGGCGTGGATGTTCCTGGTACTACGAAGGGGGTGGCTGGGATGTGGATGACACTTGGCACTTCCTCTTCACAGTCCTCTCCCCACACCGCTAAATGTTACTTTGGCTAGGGCAGACAAATAAGGCCCTGCTGGCATTGACGTGTTGATTAAAGCCTACAGTCTCTTGCAGGCCTCTCTCTTCATACCGCTAAATGTTTCTTTGGCTAATGCAGGCAAAATCATTCCGTATGCCCTGCTGGCAGTGACATGTTGATAGAAGCCTATTATCTCTTGCAGGACCCTCTCTCCCTACGCCAAATGTTACTTTGGCTAGGGCAGGCAAAATCATTCTGTAGGCCCGGCTGGCAGTGATATGTTGCTAGAAGCCTATTATTTCTTGCAGGACCCTCTCTTCATACCGCTAAATGTTGCTTTGACTAGGGCAGGCAAAATCATTCTGTTGGCCCTGTTGGAAGTGACATGTTGATAGAAACCTACTATCTCTTGCAGGCCCCTCTCTCTGAAAGACCAAGAGAAATATCAAGGCTTAGTACCACCAAACATGAAATACGCCAGTCACAAGTTCAGAGGTACATGTACAATTTTAATAAGCAGATAGCTATCAGGCTCCCAAAACCTTGCAGTGTGTACCAGCAGACACCGTGAGGGGAGAGAGTGCTGGACATTACAAAGACATCAACTTATATACTCTTTCCCCAATCCCGGTTACATCTTCCAGCCCCTCTTCAAGTTAACAATTCACTAGGGTTCAGACCCAGTTCTCATAACTAATACAGAATCAAATAGGTACACATTGTTAGATGTTTTCCTTAAACACTAGATATGTTTTCCTGCACACAAAATACAATGGTAACATCTGTTTTTTGAGTTTAAAGTAAGTCCAGTTTCAAGAAACAAACACAAAAGATTTCTGCAAAGGCACACAATTTCAATTGCTCATCATTCTGTTCACTGTTTGCACAAGGATGACACTATTGGTACAGGCAACATCTAAATTACTGTTCAGTTCAACTCTAGTTTAGCTCCAAGGTTTCTTAGTTCAGGGGAAAGAATCCACCCTCAGCAGCTACGACATGTTTATCTGCGTTGACACAGTGCAACGTTAATTTTTTCCTTCTGCATCTGAAAGCACAAAGTTTAACATGAGGCAGAAACAGGAGTTAAACAAAATGGCGGAAGATTCTAAAATGGCGACGTAGTCAGCTTTTATTTAGGTTCCTTCGGATGCGGTTTTTAGTGCAATGCGAATGTGCTTAGGCCAATGTTCATTATCAACCACTACTAGGCGAAATATGGTTTTACAAACCCTCCTTTTGGCCTAAGCCAAGAGCATAACTCAAACATTTGTACTATTCAAAGACCACGTATCATGGCCAGAGCAACCTGAATCACTTTTTTCGAAGACATTAATCGCCAATAACACCTTGATGGTAGTATCCTGCATTACTAAGGCATTAGTAGCTTTTTCAGGTACATGTATCTTAGGTCCTAGTGTACCTATTGCCTGTGCACAACTCTCCCCTATCATAAAACAAATGACAGTCAGACCAGGCAGACATTGTATGCAACAACAGCAGAACATAAAAATGCCAAGGATTACCATTAAGACTGCAAAGATTTTCCAACCCCAGGATCGTAACAAGTCCCAAAACCATGTGCTAATATTCTAATTTCCCTCTGGGGCATGCACTTCAGTACTTAAGACATGTACATTCTTAATTGCCTTAAATATGGCGGGGGACGAATCAGGTGCAAAAACGCAACATGCAGATCCCAACATTTTGTATACCCCACCACACTCAGCTGGAATGATGTCTAACACCATCCTATTTTTGAGAGCCACTAATCTAATTGCCTTCTGTTCTAACGTCATGTTATCCAAAATGTCAGTGGTCCTATTGATGGTTTTCTCCAGTACCCTTGCCAATGTTCTAATATCCTCAGAATTCATTATCTGTCCCCAGAATGGCATGAAGGATTTGGCAACATCACACAAGACTTGTGAAGGCATATCACCAGCCTCATCCCACCTGGGATGAGTTTTAGAGACTTTGGCAGTGGTGGCAACATATACTCCTGGCAACAATATGCTCAAGTAACAAGTACCCTCCCAATCTCTGGATAACCACGGATAGGTCTCATTGCCGCAAATGAAATAAACAGCATCTCCTACGTACAAAGGTCTATCCTCACTAGTTAGTGCTGCAATATTTGTACATCCCCCATATGTACCCATTGGTTGGGAACCTTCCCTTTGTATGCAGAATGGAACAGAGTTTGGACTATGATTTATGGTATAGGAATGAGGCATAACATCCCTATTGCCTACGGGAGTCATCTTAAAGGAAATCAATGATTGAAAGGGTCTAGAGAGTCTGTCAGAAGGCCTAATAGAAGCAACATTTAGCTTGCTCCTATTTGCAAACAAAGAACATCCTAAAGGTGTTAAGACTCGTTTCTCAAATTTGTTAAGATTAGTCTCGTCAAAATTCCCAGTGACACTATAATTCCAACGCCCAAAGAATAATGCCCTGAGTGAGGCATAATAGGCAGTAGTTAAAGGAAGAGGATGTATGTACCACCCCAGTCCCTGGTCCCCATGTTGCAGCAAATGCGAACAGATCCAGCAGTTTGTCTTATTTAGAATGGCATGGGTTGCATACATAATTATATCAAAAGAATGTTATTATGATAACCCTCTCTATGTTGGAGGTCTTGAGGAGGAAGAGTGTGCAAATGAATGTAAGGTGGAGATACAGTGGAGATAGTTGCAGTTGATAACAAAACATCAAGCGAATGTGCGTTTTCTAGATACCAAAACCCAATTGTCAATACAATTACAATAAATACTGGTATTGTAACAAGTAACCATTTCGTCTTCGGGGACCATAACCCTTGATGGGTAGATTCATCATCAAACAAGTGACCAACATCCTTTTTAGTACGAGTGGCTTTCAAAATGGGCATTGGTTCTCAGCGTCCATTAAGAAGCCTCAATGTTAGGCTTTTTTAGTTCATCCTTCGGTGGCCCCTAACCACGTGGCCTATGTTGATTGAAGGTAACTTTGCCGGTCCCTGCCTCTTATTTGATGCAGCAGAGGAATGATGAGGGTCTGGCTCAACAATGGTTTCTTGTGGGTTTCTTGTGGGCACAGCCTAGCTGCACTTTCCTGACCTATTTACATTAACGTAAAAGTCAGCAACTCTAAATCTAAATCCGATTCCGTGGTCGTAGATCGTACCTTCAGACTCCAGGTACGGTGTGATCGGAGAACAAAGTGTTGTTGTTTCCTGAAGACCATGAAGAAACAGAAGCAGGATCGAGCAACGGTGAAGAAGAAATTAAAGATGCAACAATCTCCCCATGCCCCACGGTCTCAGGAAGGATTTTCAAAGAAGAAACAGCAGTCTCCCCAGGACCCATGGGCTCAGGAAGAATTTCCGTGACACCCTCGGTGTCGATTAGAGCAGGCTCGTTGTGAGCGGCAAGATCACCAATTCCCATCTCCTCTCCTTTGTCATAGAGCAGAGGAAAAGGAATCCTCTTCACATGCGTCGCGTGGATCCAGTTCTTTTTCCCTGACACTCGTACGGCAGTCTGCATGTCCAAAAGGATTTGGTGCGGTCCCCTCAAACGCGGTGCAAGATTTTCAGTAAGACGCACTGGCCAGGTCGGAGTCGATGACCTGGACCCTCATATTTTACTGGGAGGGCTACTCGCACCTGTTGATGAATCAAATACAAGTTTGGAGTTAACTGGTCACAGTAGTCAGAAAGGAGCGGATATTCAACATTCTTCAACAGTTTGGGTTTTGGAATGTTCCATATATTGGCTGGCCTCCCCATGACTCGTAGGGGGAGAGCCCTGTCTTTGATTGAGCTGTCATCCCCATTGATAATAAGGCTATTGGTAAGGCATCAGGCCATTTCAAATTACTATGTGCACAAACCTTTGCTATCTTATTCTTTAGTATTCCATTATGGCGTTCTACAAGTCCGGCACTCTGAGCGTGCCTGACCGAAAGGAACCATTTATCGATCTGTAATCCTGCGCATACTTGCAAGATGACAGCAGTGATAAAATGTGGACCATTATATGACCAAATGACTCTCAGCAAACCAAACCTAGGAAAATATTCCTTCAGCATGGTTTTCGCCGTTGACATTGCTGTGGCATCTTTGAAAGGAAAAGCCTCAACCATTTACTGAAGGCACAGTTGACAACTAAAACATATGTATAATTCTGACAATGCTCCATCTCAATAAAATCAAAATGTATAACCTCAAAAGGCATGGAGGGGGGACCAAAACTACCCTTTGGTGTCAGTGTTCCTTTCCCAATATTATGCTGCAAGCATATCATGCAACTTTGGACAAATCGATCAGCAGTTTTTTTAAATATTAGTATTGAACCAGACAGGATCTAATAGTTTGCAAATCTTTTTGGCACATATGTGTTTTGGACCTTGAGCCATTGGCACTATAGCAGTAACAAAGGCATTGGGTAGCATCCATCTTTGCTTTTCACTATCTACCCAACAACCTTCATCATCCAAACCCGCTGAACCCTCAGCCCACTGTTTAATTTCATCTGGAGTAGAATCAGCCTGAATTTCTTTTATACAACCAATTCCTTCATCTATCATACAGGTATCAGTGACCCCTTTTGTTGGATCCAACACGTAAATTTTTTTTGTGTAAATCAGTGGCAGTCTGTTTGGCTATTCTGTCAGCAAAAGCGTTTCCTTTTCCTACGTCGTCCGACACCTTCTGATGTGCCGCACACTTTATTATTGCTAACTGTGTAGGAAGTGCAAGTGCTGAAAGTAACCAAACTATTAAGGTGCCATGCAGAATCTTTGTTCCATGCAAGGTCAAGAAACCTCTCTCAGCCCATAGTCGACCAAAGTTGTGCACTACTCTGAATGCATACTGGCTGTCTATGAATACTTTTACACTAAGCCCTTCAGATATTTCACAAGCTCTAGTCAATGCAATAATCTCTGCGGCCTGCGCAGAGTTATGCAGAATTTGTTTGTTTTCCACAATAGTGCTTAATGTGGTGATTGTGTAAGCAGCAGTGGATGTACCATCTGGGAGTTTATAGCAGGCGCCATCACAAAACAGCTCACCTTGCGGATTCATTAGAGATGTATCAGTTAGATCAATTCTGCCCTTAGTTTCTTTTTCTGTGGTATAGAGGCAGTCATGTGACATTTTGTCACTGCAATCAGTTTCTTGTGGAAGAGGCAATAGTTCGGCCGGATTTAATGAGAAACATCTCTTAATTTGGATATGCGGAGCAAATAGAATCAGCTCATACCTTGTTAGTCGGCTGATGTGAGATGTTGCATCTGCGTTCTGTTGAATAGAACGTCTATGGAGTGGGGTACCATTACAGTTAAAGAATAACCTAAAACCATACCCTCACTTTGTTTTATGGATGCAGCAGCAGCAGCTACAGCTCTCAAACGTCTCGGCAAAGCGCATGCAACAGGGTCTAACGTGGAGGAAAAATAACCGCCCGGTCTATTCTTGCCCCCATGTTCCTGTGTCAAAACAGACAGCCAAAGCGCATCCATCACATTCATCCACATATACCACAAAGATCTTTTCATAATTTGTTGTGCACAAAACTGGTGCTGAACACAACGCAGCCTTGAGCAGATCAAAAGCAATCTGGCAATCCATTTTCCATGGTAAAGGCAAAGAAATGCCCTTCTTTGTCAGTGCCAACATAGGTTTTATCATTAATGAAAAATTCGGGATCCTCTGTCTACAGTATGAAGCCATGCCTATTAAATCTCTGACCTCTTTCTGTGTATCTGTGACAGACATGCTAGAGATGTTTTGTATCCGTTCAGGTGTCAGTCTTCTTCCCTCCTTTGACAGGAGATAGCCTAAATAGGTGACCTTGTGTTGACAATATTGAAACTTCTTCAATAAAACCTTATGTCCATGTTCCACTGAATGAATAAGCAGCAACACGGTGCCTTCTTTGTAAGCAACTTCAGAATCAGAAGCTAGAAGTAGATCGTCAACATATTGCAACAATGTGCAAGTAGAAGGTAACTCAAGCGTATCAAGCTGTTCTTTCAACGCTCTACTATAAATCCTTGGACTCTCAGTGTACCCTTGTGGCACATTAGTGAATTTAAACGAGAATCCCCCTGGGGTTAACGCGAACAAATATCTGCTTTCAACATGTACAGGAATACTGAAAAAAGCGTTTTTCAAATCTACAACACTAAAAAGTGTAGCTGAGGCTGGAATCATGGTCAATATTGTAGCAACATCAGGTACAATCGGAAACTGTGGAGCAACAACCTTGTTAATGGCACGCAAGTCAATAATAAAACAAAAAGGAATCGCATTATCCCCTTTCTTATAAACTGGTAGGATCGGACTATTACACACGCTCCCTGCAATTTCCTCAATCATACCAATGTGTACAAAATCAGAAACAATACTTTTCAAAGCCTGTTCACCTTCAATCGAAATCTTATACTGTGGAATACGTGGCAATTTAACACCTGGCTTCAAAACAATTTTAAATGGTTCAATTTGTAATATGCCAACGTCATTATCATTACCTGCCCATAAACATGTCGGAACCTTATCCAATTCAGTCGGTAAAGGCCTAGTCAAAGATTGTGGAACAGAAGTTTGTTGAGATGAAATCGTTAAGTACACTCCATCCGCAGAACAGTAAATTACAGCATTCAATTTTTCCAATAAATTTAATCCTAACAAATTTTCGCCACAATTTGTCATCAGAAGAAATGGAAATGAATCAGTAAATGGTCCCAGTGAAATCGGTACAGACTGAGAGACCGGACTAACCACTGGCGTACCAGAGAACCCTGCAGAAATGTTGTTCTGCCCTGACAGGGGTATATCTGGAACCTGTGAATGATCAATAGAACACTTCTGTGTTAAAAATAGATGCGCCTGTCAGAATTCCTCTTCACAGACTTGACCCCGTAGTATAGAAGAAGAATTCTTCCCACCAATGTATTCCTTTGAATGTAATAAATACACAATACAAAGGAATCAATTAATTGAAAGAGTGGATATCCCACCGAGACCACATGGCTGTAGAGAGAAAAACACAATTAGTACCAGTGTGACAGACGATTGTAAGCCACAATTATAACCTAATCCCAATTGACACCAACCTGATTTAACAGAATAGGATTGGCTCACGTGGCTGATTTAACAGAATAGGATTGATGAACTACCAGGATCAGGTTATGAAGAGAGCCCAGAGAATTTCTGCAAAAGAATATTTCACTATGAGCAATTATTCACTATGTGCCTAAGTCCCTATGAACGATGGATCAAAAGTGCTTATAACACAAGAAATGGGCTTACCGGGAATATCCACAAGCAATTCAGTGGAAGTAAACAAACGATCCGCTTTCAGAAGTCCATGATAACAAAAGGTCTACCTCATGGCGCGGGAACAGTTCTTCCTCTTTGTATTCCCGCGTTGCAGCGGAGGCTGACCCACGGCTGTCCCACAGCGCAATGGACACTTGTAAGTCACAAACTCAATCCAATAACTACGAATGTCAGAACAAAGTACTTGAAAGTTACCAAAAAAACGCGTATCGAAATCTAAATCCAAGAGAAAGAAAATCCTTCAGACGGTCCGAGTCAAAACACCATGCGGGCAAAAAACAGTAGCAGTCAAGGGTAAGAAAAAGACGTAATCCAGGTACCAGAGCCAGAGATCTACAGCAATGAAAAAATCAGTCGCCAAACAGAAAAGGGAAATCCAATGCCAAAAACGAAGTCCAAAATCCAAGTCAAAACACGAGAAAACAGGAATATGCAAGACAGCAAAACAGACGCCAAAAGTGCTCAATCAGAAGCACTGAACAACTGAGGAGGAGTGGCTAAATACCCAAGATCACCTGGTCAACGTCGTGATCGTACACAAATGTTGCCCCTCCTTAGCAACGAGTCACCTAGCTTCCATGGCAACCTCCAGTCGCCGCCACGAATAGCGTTTCTGGTGAATAAATGCCGTCCTCCCAGAACTTTCATTTGTTTACTTTGTCTTGCTGCTGGAGGCACCGTAAACCCGTTCGCAACTTCCCATCCCTGACAGTACCCTCCCCTAAAGATAGGTCACGTCTCCTTGAGGCGCAAAATTCGGAAATCAAGCGAGGGGCATGAATGTGCTGTACTGGTTCCCAGGTCCTTTCTTCTGGCCCATAACCCTTCTAATCCACATAATACATCCTAATGCCTCTAGAAACCTTGGTATTTAGAATCTTATGAACCTCATACTCTTCTTCCCCTTGCACCGTGATGGGAGGGGGACGCAAAGGGAGAGTGGTTTCAGGATGAAAAGGTTTAATGAGAGACACATGAAAAACAGGATGTACCCTCCACTTGGCTGGAAGAGACAGACGAACCACCATGGGATTGATCACAGCCGGGATCTCATACAGCCCCACATAACGTGGAAGAAGAGCCCTCCTACCAGGAATACGCAGATTCTTAGTAGACAGCCAAACCTTACTGCCCACTCCATATTGAGGAGCTGGAGAACGGTGGACATCAGCAAAAGGCTTAGATTTATCCTGAACAATAACAAAATGCTTTTTCACTTGATCATGAATTGTACACAGGCTCTGGATGCAAGAAGAAGCCACCGGATGGCGTGTGGGCAAAGCAGGAGCAATGGGTAAAGACCGAGGATGACGACCAAACATGGCAAAAAATGGGGAAGAGTGCGTAGAGGAATGTAAAGAATTATTATATGCGATTTCTGACCTAGGGAGTAATGTAAGCCAGGAGTCTTGATATTGATGAATAAGGCACCTTAGTTATTGTTCCATGGTGGATTTGAGGCGTTCAGTTTGTACATCCGTTTGAGGATGATAAGAACTGGAATACCTCTCATCAATTCCAAAAGAGGTAGTAAGTGACTTCCAGAAATGTGACTAAACTGCGAATCCGAGACGATAACACAAGGAAGACCAAAAAGACGAAAAACATTTTTTAGAAACAAATCCGCCAGTCTCGGGGCCAATGGCAGGCCTTGACAAGGCACAAACAACGCCAATTTGGTGAAGTAATCGATGATTACCCAAACTGTGTCATATCCTGAAACCGGAGGTAAATCAACCACAAAATCCATCGAAATCATGTACCAAGGATAATCAGGAACAGGCATGGACTGCAGTAGTCCAACCGGTTTAGTACTAGAAACTTTGCATTGAGCACAGACATAACAATGGGAAATATAGTCAGCAACGTCCTTTATCATCGAATGCCACCAACACCAATGCTGCAAGAGATCAAGGGTTTTCCGATTACCAGGATGTGCAGCTAACCTCGAATCATGGCACCATTGAATAGCCTTCTTCCGAGTACCACTATCCGGAAGAAACAGTAAAGCCTTGATATGAGGCAAACCCTGAATGATTTCAAGATTGAGTTTTGCCGGTTCTGCAGGATTGTCTTTTACCCAATCCTGTAGATCGCTTCTCAGTGTGGGTTGAATTGTACAACCACATATTACTTGGTGTGGTAACAAAAGAGGACCTTCCGATCTGGGAGGAAATGAGTCTCCGTGGATAGGTGAAAGAACATCTGCCTTCGTGTGTAGAGCACCAGGGCAATAAGTAATCGTGAAATCGAACATCTAAAAGAACTCATGCCATTTGGCATGCCGGGCTGTAGAACACTTAACTGACTGTAAGGCTACCAGATTCTTGTGTTCAGTGTATACTTGAACAGGAAAAACCGAACCCAATAAATGATGTCGCCAAGTCATGAACGAATCACGGACTGCTAACAACTCCCTCTCTGTGATAGTGTAGTTTCTTTCATACGAGGTAAGTTTTCTCGAATGAAAAGCCACCGGATGTAACCCCTTAGTTTCCGTACATTCCTGAGACAATATGACACCCGAGGCTATGTCCGATGCATCCGCCTCTACCACAAACGGTAACTTCGGATTCGGATGTTGAAGGACAGGTGCGCTGGTAAAAGCAGATTTAAGGCTCTGGAAGGCTTTGTTACAGTCACTGTTCCAAAGGAAAGGTGTCTTATTGCTTGTCAGTGCGGTCAATGGGGCGACCAAGGATGTAAAATCTTTAATGAACCTTCTATAAAAATTTGCTAACCCCAAGAATGACTGTAAAGCTTTCAGGGATGTGGGGATCAGCCAGTCCAAAACTACTTTAACCTTAGACTGACTCATTTGTACTCCATTACAAGTAATCTCATACCCTAGAAATTGTACTTCAGATGCATGATAAATAGACTTCTCTAATTTCGCATATAAGTGGTTGTCACGAAGTCTCTGTAAAACACTAATAACATGTTTTACATGTAGATCGTAGGATGCAGAATATATTAAGATGTCATCCAAATACACCCCAAGAAACTGGTCCATCATATCATGGAAAACCTCATTAATAAAGTACTGGAACGTAGCAGGGGCATTACAGAGCCCAAATGGCATGACTCTGTATTCGAATAACCCATATTTGGTTTTGAACGCTGTTTGCCACTCATCTCCACTATGGATTCTAACCAAATTATAAGCCCCACGAAGATCTAACTTGGTAAATATGACGGAGGACCCCAGTTGATCCAAGAGTATGGAAATCAGTGATATGGGATACTGATTCCGCACAGTGATGGAACTGAGGGCAGGATAATCAATACATGGACGGAGATCCCCTTCTTTTTTGGGCACAAAAAATAAAGGGGAGGCTGCTGGTGAACAAGATGGAGATATGAAACCTGATTTTAAGGACTGATCAATGTATTCCTTTAGAATGACATCCTCTTTTTGGGTTAAAGAGTAAATTCTCCCTGAAGGAATTTGGGCTTCAGGGACTAAATCAATGGGACAATCGTATGGTCTGTGAGGCGGTAGCACAGTACCCCCACCTTCATCAAACACATCTCTGAAGCCGGAATACACACTAGGTAATTCAGCAGCCATGACCGCCCCAATTGTAGCTGCAGTCTCCAATAAAGGATGACGAGGACTGCAAGTTGGAGCCTTCCCATCCCAACACCTGGACTCGCAGTACTCTGATAAGAATTCAATACTGCCCGCGTGCGAGTCAAATGAAGGATTGTGTAACCTGCCATGGAATACCTAATATAAGCTTGAACTGGGGCACAGAAATCAAATCAAAAAATATCTTTTCTGAATGACCCTGTATTGTTTCCATCACCAAATCCTCTGTCTGTTGGACCACCATACCAGATATCAAAGTGGAACCATCAACAGCATTCACAACAACAGGGTTTTCCTTTTCAACAATAGATACATCTAATTCCTTGGCATACTGAGTACCTATGTAATTTCCGGTCGCACCGGAATCCAGGATAGCTATGGCATGGACGAACTGGTCTTGAGACAACCTAAATTTCACCTGTAAGGAAATAGGTTGGATGAGATTGGAGTCTGTGTAAACATTGGTACTCGACTATCGGACTCCTATTATTGCCGAGCTTTCAAGTTTCCCTGTTTTTTATTAGGCTTCTTGGTACATTCTTTTAACCGATGTTCTGAAGAGCCACAATAAAAACACAAATCGTTCTTCTTTCGATGTTCTCTTTTTTCTTGAGAAAGAGGACTCTGTGTAGCGGCTCCAATTTGCATTGGTTCTGGAGCACCCGCAACAGGTGTGGGATTGACATGGATCCCAGGTGGAATACCACGTTTTTCCCCTTTTCTAGCAGCCTTACGGGCATCGATCTGAAGAACTAGTTCCAATAATTCTGGAAACGTAACTGGAACTACCGGCACCAGAGCAAGAGTATTTTTCAATGAGTCAGATAACCCTTTATAGAATAAGGACGTCTTCCTATCATCAGGCCATCCTGTTTCTGCAGCCATTTGATTAAATTTGGCTAGATATGCCAAAAGAGTCAAATCCCCTTGTTGTAGATTTAACAATTCCAGTTCCATGACTTGAGACTTGTATCGGGTATCAAATACCTTTCCCATCGCTTCAATTAATGCATCACAGTCAAACAATAATGGACTACCCTCTTCCAAGAGAGGGTTAGCTCAAACTGCGGCAGTTCCCCCAAGATGCGACAATAAAAAGGCCTCTTTGGTAGCGGAATCAGGAAAAGAACCAGGTCGGCATAAATGATGCAAACGACATTGATTCAAAAATGTCCTGAACTACTTAGGGTCCCCATGGAACCTTTCTGGAGGAGCCAACGGAAACTGTGAAGTAATGTATACCAGGCTAGCCTCTGCCTTTGCAGGTTCAACGACAGGGGAGTTAGGCATCACTGGTACCACTGGTGGTAATGGCTGAATGGCAGTTTGTAATTTGAGGATTTGTTGTTGAGTAGTAGCGTGAGCATTGGCCATGTCAGTTCTTAAATCAGCCACTAATTGAAGCAAATTTGCCAGGGTCTCGTTGTGGTACATGTTAAAAGGCTTCTGATTCTGTCAGAATTCCTCGTCACAGACTTGACCCCGTAGTGTAGAAGAAGAATTCTTCCCACCAATGTATTCCTTTGAATGTAATAAATACACAATACAAAGGAATCAATTAATTGAAAGAGTGGATATCCCACCGAGACCACGTGGCTGTAGAGAGAAAAACACAATTAGTACCAGTGAGACAGACGATTGTAAGCCACAATTCTAACCTAAACCCAATTAACACCAACCTGACTTAATAGAATAGGATTGGCCCACGTGGCTGTTTTAACAGAATAGGATTGAAGAACTACCAGGATCAGGTTATGAAGAGAGCCCAGAGAATTTCTGCAAAAGAATATTTCACTATGAGCAATTATTCACTATGTGCCTAAGTCCCTATGAGCGATGGATCAAAAGTGCTTATAACACAAGAAATGGATTTACCGGGAATATCCACAAGCGAATCACTGGAAGTAAACAAACGATCTGCTTTCAGAAGTCCATGATAACAAAAGGTCTACCTCACGGCGCAGGAACAGTTCTTCCTCTTCGTATTCCCGCGTTGCAGCGGAGGCTGTGCCACGGCGCAGCGGAGGCTGTCCCACGGCGCAGTGGAGGCTGTCCCACGGTGCAGCGGAGGCTGTCCCACGGCTGTCCCACGGCGCAATGGACATTCATAAGTCACAAACTCAATCCAATAACTATGAATGCCAGAACAAAGTACTTGAAAGTTACAAAAAGACGCATATCGAAATCTAAATCCAAGAGAAAATCCTTTAGACGGTTTGAGTCAAAACACCATGCAGGCAAAAAACAGTAGCAGTCAAGGGTATGAATAAGACGTAATCCAGGTACGAGAGCCAGAGATCTACAGCAAGGAAAAAATCAGTAGCCAAACAGAAAAGGGAAATCCAATGCCAAAACAAAGTCCAAAATCCAAGTTAAAACACGAGAAAACAGGAATATGCAAGACAGCAAAACAGACGGCAAAAGTGCTCAATCAGAAGCACTGAGCAACTGAGGAGGAGTGGCTAAATACCCAAGATCACCTGATCAACGTCGTGATCGTACACAGCCGTTACCCCTCCTTAGCAACGAGTCACCTGGCTTCCATGGTAACCTCTAGTCGCCGCCGCGAATAGCGTTTCTGGTGAATAAATGCCGTCCTCCCAGCACTTTCATTTGTTTACTTTGTCTTGCTGCCGGAGGCACCCGTAAACCCGTTTGCAACTTCCCATGCATGACAGCTCCCTATTCCCCACCTGAATTCAATGTAGGGCCCTATCTGATCAATGGGAATAGGTACTGGTTCCAGACTCTGCTTCGGGCTGTCCTAACAGAACAATATATGGTCAAATGCAAGATCCTCAGAAAAATAGACAGTCGAAGGATTATCGAAAATGTTCCCACTATTAACGCTTTGTTGCTGAATATCTTGTGAAGGTGTCTGGTGATTCTGAGCAAAGTGACTTCTACCAGGACCCCCTATGCCAAGACGGTCTCTGGATCATCAACCCATGGTACCATATGTGCTATTCGATCTCTGCTGAAGGATTGGGCATTGTGCTCACCAATTATCTTCCTGTCTACAATATGCACACTGGTTTATGTGTACAGGACCCATTTGTGCATTACCCTGTGGTGTAAATTAGCCTTTAAACTGTGTATTCCCACCTCTGGCCCCTCTAGCTATCTGCTGCAATAACACTTTAGTTTTCAAGTCTCCCTTCTTCTTTTCTGCCTTCTCCTTCTCCGTATTAACTCTATTTTCATAGTACTGAGCCATATGTAATACTTCAGATTGTGATTTCGCTTGTCAAGCGCTTTCAGAAGTCATAATATGGGATTGGATTACAGGCAACAATCCGTACACAAGCTTGTCTACAAACAGCCCTTTTTCTGACTCTGCACTCAACTCTTGACCACTAAAATCTGAAAATACTTGCTCAAATCTATACAAAAAACTCTGTTGCACCCTCTGACTTCAATTGTATGCAAGCAGTAAATTTGTCTCATATGATTCTTTTCTCAGGAACCAAAGTTTTAAATGTAGCTACCATTCTGTCTGGCAACATCAATATCACTTGTGTGTCGATTTCTCACCAGCATTCATTTCCCCATCTATTTGTACTGTTATCCCATGTATCACCCATCCCTGCCTGATCGTCTACAGTTCTAATCTACTTCTATAAATCAGCAGATAGGATCACGGGAAATAAGAAATGTATATCACCCAGTGTAAAAACTGATGAATGCAAGACAGATTCAATTTCTTTATAAAATCCTGTTGGATTCTTCCTAATATCTGGAATTGTTTGTCTAATGGTATTCACTTCCTGTCTAGAAAACGGGACATGAACAAACTGTGAGACATAATGTGCTTCAATAGTAGTGGCAGTTGTTCCTGCTGGGGCATCGGCTGGAATTTCTACTTTCGGAACAAATGTTGGAGGAACCTCTCTCATCAGCAATTGTAAAGTAGGCAAATCTGACCACTTATTAAGCAACAATGCTAAATCAAGTGTCAAAGTAGTGAAAGCAGTATTGGGCGAACATGCTCTCTTGTAAATGACCATCAAATCTGCAGGACTACAAACCTTTCTCTTCATAAACTCATCTTGTAGATACTCTACCATCACCTGTAACACTTTCCTTTGCATTGCCAGAGCATACTGACTAAACGTGTCATGCACTTCAATGGGAGAAATTGAAACATCCGAAATCCATCGAAGAGCGTCTCTTGTGCAAGTGTGCATTTCCTCACTCATTGGTTTCAATAGAGGAAGAAATTGCTTCTGCACATATCAAGCTTCCCGTCCAATGCCATCCATTTCGTCTTTCTGTAACCAGTCTAGCTCCCTTTTAAACTCAATACCTTCTCAACATGCTGATGTACTTTCTCCGCTGTGTCCCTATAGCGGGCTAGAACATTTAAATCCCTCAACCCCTGTGGGACATTCATGTCCGTCAAATCACTCCATATATCAGCTAATGCATCCCCATCTGCTCTATAAAAATAGACTGTTCAGGAATACTTTCTTGGACAGAAATCGCAACTAAAACAGACGATTCATCGCCCTCCTCTATATATTTTTTAGCCCACGTATGCAATTCTCTTTTTCTAGCTTTAAATACTGTACCACGAGTCACTACTCTTGAATCTGCTCCCGCCCCTTCAACTACTGCAGGTGGAACAGAACCACTTGGTAAGGAATCAATAGGTAACAAAGGCAATACCGCTGGAGGTGCAGACAGAATTATGGGGACGGCAACTGTTGGGAAGGGTGGAGGTGCAGGAGGAGGAACAACAACAGGAAGAGGAACAATAACAGGAAGAGGAGGAACTACAACGGGAGGAGGCACAACAATGGGAGGAGGCACATAAGGAGGAGGCGCAGTGGAAACAGTTCTACATTCATTTAACAATGTATTAATCAACTCATCTGAGATCTGACAATCCTGAGACGGATATATCTTTTGCACATCAAGTGAAAAAGCTCTATCCATACTTCTAATAGATTCTCACTGTTACTGCTAATCATGCAATAGTGCTTTTTCAGAATTTGTTATGTGTCTATGTGCATGTTTATCTTTGCTTCTGAGTTGCTGCATAGCTTCCTTTCTCCAATCTTTAATTGCATCAAATGTTGCAGGCTTACCCTTTTTGTTCAACATATAGATTCAAAATACTCTAGGCTGGCAATTTCAAAACTGCCATAGACTGAAGTTCAGAAACATGTGTAGTCTCTCTGTGCCAAATATCATTAAATACGATAATTCCTAGGCTGTACTTACAGTACATTAAACAACCAGGCGACCCAACGGGTGGCGCCGGCTGGCCTTGTCCCAAAGATTGTCTATCTCTACGGAATAATACCCTGAAACAGGATGACAATTTCACAGGCATGTCAGGTCACTGGTGTTACCTGGTGTCGTTTGTACTTGCAAGTGCAAAACTGAAACCAATATCGTGATTCTTAGGAATCGTGGCACGACTCACCTACTTTCAAATCAAAGGGTCTGATCGGATTTCAAAGGATCATCGAGGCTGGCGATTTCGGAAATAAATGGCCTCGATATGGGGACCCTCGTCAAGATGTCCTCCTGAACTGCTTGCTCACCGTCCAGGGATCAGGTCGTGCAGTACTGCGGAGGAAACGCATCTCGCTTTGCAGGGGCCCCTTTCAGTCTCCGATCCCAGTCCTGTAGCCACGTCTCTGTTCAGCAATGTGACATCAATCTTTAGGGTCCCTATTCGGGTGCCATCTGAAAGACCAAGACAAATATCGAGGCTTAGTGACACCAAAAATGAAATACGCCAGTCACGAGTTCAGAGGTACATGTACAATTTGATTAGGCAGATAGCTATCTGGCTCCCAACACCTTGCAGTGTGTACCGGCAGACACCGTGAAGGGAAAGACTGCTGAACATTACAAAGACATCAACTTATATACTTGTTTCCCCAATCCTGATTACATCGTCCAGCCCCTCTTCAAGTTAACAATTCACTGGGTTCATACCCAGTTCACATGGCTAATACTGAATCAAATAATTATTCATTGTTCGATGTTTTCCTTAAACACTACATATGTTTTCCTGCACACAAAACACAAGGGTAACATTTGTTTTTGTAGCTTAAAATAAGTCCAGTTTCAAGAAACGAACACAAAAGATTTCTGCTAAGGCATACCTTTTCAATTGCTCAGCATTCTGTTCACTGTTTGCACGAGGATGACGCTATTGGTACAGACAACATCTAAATTACTGTTCAGTTAAACTCTAGTTTAGCTCCAAGGTTTCTTAGTTCAGGACAAATAATCCACACTCAGCAGCCACAACATGTTGTCATACACCGCCCTTGGAAGTGCTGGCAGAAATGGAGATACACCTAACATGGCGGTCTATGGTTCCACCTTGATGGTCTAGTCTTCCTCCAAGATGGCCGCATGCTGTTTAACACCAAGGGAAGTGCTACACTCTGTGCGTTGTATCAGTCTATGGTATTCGCTGCCAGTATCTGTTTTCGTACAGACTACTTGCGTTCTCATCTTTCTTTCCCTTTGTTTTCTGCCTTCTGTAGTCGGCTTACATTTTCCACCACTCGGGTGTCATTAGCTTCCTTCAGGTAACTTGGTTCGCTTTTCTTGACTGCATGCGCTGTTGTTGGTGTCCTACTTTTGTTCTATCACTCTTACCTCTTTGGTATCCTGTCTTTCTTTCATGGCAATTGAGGACTTCTGCCTTCGGAGGTTGTGTTTCTCTTTCTGTTTTGTTCCTTTCGGTCTGCGGCTGCCAGCTTTCCTTTCTTCCTCCTCTGGAGCCACAGCTTCTTACTGTCTTCTATGATTCGCTGCGCCATAAGTATTTGTTTTGACTTTCTTACGTGCAGCGTCCGCAAGCGGCATTTCCTTTTTGCCCGTTTCCATATCTTTTTGTAGTTTACATTGTGTTCGTTAGGTTTCCGTATCTTTATCGTTTTTCATTCCGGGTTATTTCTCTCCTCTGGTTCTGTTCTTGTTCTGTGCTCTTCCTTTGGGGGCATATCTTTGAAGAATAGCACTATCTGCAATACTTACTTCCAACTTCAGACTGTTGTGCTCTGCCAGCTGTCATCCTACATCAGACTTGTGTGCTCTGCCAGCTACCATCCTACGTCATACTTTTGTGCCCTGCTGGCTGGCATTCTTCTACTAGAACTATTCTTACCTTTTTACCGGTTCTATTTCTAATTTACAACCGAAGCAATTCCTACTAACTTCTGGAGCTATTCATCACTTCCGGAAGAATTGCAACTTACATGGACCAAGAACCGATCCAGTTCTCCAGTTCCTTCAGAAACCATCTTGGGCCAACTTCAGTCAAGAACTTCAACCAGGGTTTTTTATGCCAGGAGGCTTTTTCCCTGAACTATTGGGGGCTTGCTCCTTGGGGTTCACCTTGCCTGGTTAACATTACCGGTCAAGGTGTCCTTATCTTCACCAGAAGAAGGAGAAGAAGCCTATAGAACAGAAGAAATCATGCAAGAAGAAGGTTACTGAAACACTGGACAGTTCAATTGAGGACACAGGTGAGGAGGAGTGTTGGGATTTCACCCCGGGTCTTGACACATGTTTATCTGGGTTGACACAGTGCAAAGTTAATTTTTTCCTGCCGCAGCTGAAAACACAAAGTTTAACATGAGGCACAAACAGGACTTAAACAAAATGGTATATGATTCTAAAATGGTGACGTAGTCAGCTTTTATTCAGGTCCATTTGGATGCGGTTTTCAGTGCAATGTAAATGTGCTTAGGCCAATGTTCATTATCAAGCAGTATTATGCGAAATATGGTTTTACATCTCCATACGCTAAATGTTGCTTTAGCTAGGGCAGGCAAAATCATTCCGTAGGCCCGGCTGCCAGTGACATTGTCACAGTTTTAGTAAACTGCACACTCCAGTCAGGAACTCCTTCCCCGACACTGAATGTGGCGTACTATAAATCCCTTTTTATTTTTAATAAACCACTGGTTCTTTTATTTGAGTAGGCCCCCAACCCATCTCGCACCCAACCTTCACAAACAAACCGTGTCACAATGGACTAGGAACCAGGCCAGTGTGCATCAATAAGATATTTATTAATTTATTATTTAATGAAAAAGGAAAAGTATTCAAAATACAACAGCCACTAATATGTGGCAACACTAATGCAATGCTTCCTACAGAACAATTGGTTCAGTTATCCTAGCACAGTATACACAGACCTTTAATGGCAAAACAGGAAATATAACAGTTTTGAATCAAGAGATAGCAGCAAGGTTTAGCACTACCTCCTGTAACAAGTGCCCCCAAGCATCAGCTAACTTAACTTAATTCCTTTAATTGGAAGGCAGTGGCAAGGAGTAAGGATAGGGAGAGAAATGTTGGATTTGGAATAAAGCCCACCACCCCAAGATGGAACGTCAGAAAAGAAAATGAAAACCCATTTTTGGAGCAAAACGGCAGAATCGGACTTGGATTATTATTCGCACGGCTACTCACAACTGCGGTGGGACAGAATTAAAAAAAATCATGTTGCTACACTTGAGGAGATAGGGAAGCTAGAGACCACTAATCAGTATACAGAACAACGTGGGAATGAGGTAGGAAAATCGATTTTGGGGAGAAAGAAAATGCAAAAGGAAAAAATACAAACGGCAAATGGAAATTCGTTTTACATGGGTTTTACATTGACAGGTAGCTAAGGAAAGGGTTTAGCTTTCAAAATTGGAAATTGGTTTTCAAAGACAAGGACAGAGGCACATAACAGATAGGATTCTGGGAAAAAGGGATTGCTCTCAATGGGACTAAGGTTTGGGGTTTTCAATAGGACAGAACAAATAGGAATTTCTATTGAATGCACACAATACACGGAAAAATGTGGTTTTCAGTGACAAGTTGCCTAATCCTTTGGAGCAATACTTTAATGACTATAATTAATAAAAACACTCGACAAGATTGTTGATTTCGAATGCCAACAATTTTGAACGTGAATTTCAATGGGGAAATTAATTGATTTATTTCAAAATGATACTAAGGACTTATACAGACAACTGAAAGATTTATCAAAGGAATACGCCAACATACACAAGCTAAGGCGGATTCTCCTTATAGCAAGGTGAATGAATTATACTGTCAGTTTTGGGTTTCTATGGGATTTTCAATGGGATTTTATGCTACTTACAAAGGAAGCCTTGGTTTGGGATTCTGGAATGTCAGCTGGACCTCAGGACACTCTGGACTGCTAGGCAAGGTGTCTGTTCTCTGCACTCTCCTTGGGATGGTTCAGCTGCCTCCTTTCTGTCCTCCTTCTCCTGTCGCCCTGGATTCTTGTGGGTGTGTCAGTTCCTGTGTCTAGTACAGTGCCCCTTTATATATCCGAAATGACATCATTCACTTTAGAATCTAGGGGGAGTATTCTAGAATTACTCCTACCTTGGGATAGGACAATCTACCATTCCTCTCCCCGCCCCCTGGCATCATTGGTTCAAGGGGAGAGAGCACCATCTATAGTTTGGCATTTATTCCAGTTGTTTGTTTCTCAGGTCAACTTTTTAGCAAAGCGGAGTTATGTTTCCTAACTTCATATTTACACTATCCACTGCCACAAAAAATAGATATGCGGTTGCAGTTAGTCATGGGAAAATTAGGTAAGCCAATCGCCAACTCTGTGTGAGGTAGCATGGCGCTTTGGCGCAGTTTTGTCCTTTTCATAAATTATATAACAGTTATAACTCTGCAAATGATTAAGCATGTTCATAATCTCACTTTCCATCGTTCCATCAAAACTCATGATTGTCACATTTTTCAATCAGCCAGAAACTAGTCTTTACTGGCCATTTCAGTACACAAAGTCCTAGGTACATGCACTTAGTCTCTAAACAACCGCCTGGAAATCACATGGAAAAATAGCAGGAAACAAAATTAATTCTTATTCTGAGTGCTGCGAAAAATGCCTAGAATGAATCAATTCTTTAATATCAATTGGGAGGATCTGTCACATATGGGAGGGCGGTGCTTCATCCCCCACAGCCGGTGTTCAAATATTTTTATTACACCCTTTGAAATTTGTCCTTGGTAGTGGCTGCAGGAGGAACTCGCACTTCCTGGTCAAGTCCTAGCCACACTTGCTTTCTTTGTTCTCCCTGCTAGTACTGCCTTCAAGGCTGGTAGAACAGGGAATTATAAGGCCCTCAGTCACATCACAAATCATTGAAGAATAGTTCTCTTATAGATGCGCCTTCCAGGGGGAGGCAAGGCTTTCAATTGAGTTCTGTTCCTGAGCCCAAACATTTTTTTTCAGGTATTCTGAGCCTCTTCCAAGGTGATTGCAGTCTTGTGGGGTAAAACATAATGTACGTGGCTTTAGTCAACACCCCACCCACAACATATTTCACTGACATTTTCTGTGTACGAGCAAAGCTATCCTTTCACAGTGGTTTTTAAAAGTCAATTTTCTTTATTACACAAGTGTGCAAGCCGTTTTTTCATCTACCGTTTGGAATACTGGTCTGTAGGTCATGAAATTCTTCAATTTGTCCTTTTTAAGTGAGTTTGCATCTGCTGTTGGTCCATTGACAGAGTGGGGTAGGCCCCCTGCACAGGGTTCTTTGATTTGACATGGAAGAACAGCAACTTTCAGTGTTTTAGAGCGCTGCTGTTCACATGAAAGGGAATACAAAGCTGTGTCAGGTTGCAATGTTGAAATCCTTGCCCCTCAAGTGATTTAACAGTAATACAATTCTGTTTTGGATGTAGTGCATAACTTTGATGTTCAGGTGCAAGAAAAACAAACTCAGGGCCGTTTTTGATGCAGGACATTACGTCTTAATATTCAGATGAAAGAAAAACAAATGCAGGACCGTTTTGAATGCAGTGCGTTACTTCTTATTATTCAGATGAAAGAAAAGCAAATTCATAGCCGTTCTTAGTGAAATGTTCAAATGCTTGCCACGGGAAAGGAAAGCACAGACGTTTTTGGTGGAAATGTTTAACGCAGCTGTTTTTTTAGGTGACAGGGATTTCCGCTTAGGCCTGTAAATGCACCCCAAAACATGTTGATAGAAGCCTAATATCTCTTGAAGGCCTGTCCCCACACCGCTAAATGTTTCTTTGGCAAGGGAAGACAAAAAAAGCCCTGCAGTCAGTGACATGTTGATAGAAGCCTACTATCTCTTGCAGGCCTTTCTTCATACCAATAAATGTTACTTTGGATTGTGGGGTGAAATAGCCCTGAAAGCATAATGAAAGGCCAGAGTCAGTATGAGGGCTCCCCATAGTAAAAGGCCCACTGTGAATCCACATGGAAATAATGCCCTGCAATGCCTAAAACAAAAAGGGGCGAATTCAGGTGGCAAAGCATGGGGATACCTAAAAATGTTCCTTGCCACACATGAGGGGATGACCTCATGCTACTTCAGCAAAAGGGCTGGAAAAGATGAGACCATATTGGCAGAAATGGTGGCATCCAGCACGTAAATTTGTGTGCAAACTTGCACTGCAGAATGGAGTTCTATGACCAAAATCAATGCCTTCAATGTTTGTTTTCCTTTAAATGAAAGACATGCTCTTCAAAATGTGTGCAACACTTTCAATGTAAGAGTTTGGTTCCTGTCATGTTAGGAGCATGCACTGTGTTAAAATGCTGCAATCAAATGAAGGCATTTTTCCACAGCTGGGACTCTAAAAGACATTTTGATTTTGCCTTAAATAACATTTTGTAAAACCAGAGGTGCATGAACATCTGGAAAAGGGTAATTATGTTGCCCACATGTAACTACTGTATGCAGGGAACAGTGTCGCAGTGATATTTCAATATATTAATGGGTTTCATTTCCAGGATCCATGTTGAATTAAAATGCAAGCTAAAAAGGCAATTTCAGCTGAAGAAAGGCTGAGGGGAATTCATTGGCAGTAAGTTTCAATTCCTAACTGTGAATCCCCCACGAGTGAAACAGGATTTCAAAGCTGTGTTGCCAAAGGAATGAGTTGAGGAATTCTCCCGCTCACCAAAGTTTATGACCAAAAGCACTCAGGCCGTCGTAAACATGGTCAATTAGGCTTTGAAGCTGTAGGCTAACCTAAACAAAAGTGTCCCCCTTTATGTCAGAGCTAAAATCCAGGTCTCTGCTATGAGAGGGGGCAGAGTGAAAGGCAGAGCTTCACACCAATTGCACACAATAGGAGATATGCTATTTTAGAGAGAACTTGGGAAGTATTAATCATACATTATTTAAGTCTGGATTCATGAAAAGCTGTCAGTGAGCTGCTGTTGGTGGGCCAAAAACGATTTTGGTGACACCAACAGATCAAAAGTTATATTATAAAAATGTATTGTGTCCCCTGCATAAATATGACAATCATAAACATTTCAGAAAATGTGTAACAGGTAAGAGGTATTCCGCCCAGCGAATGGCAGATTATTCAGTGATATGTGCAGCCGACCAAAATCTGGTGCTATCTTTTCAGGAGTGGGCCTAGTCTTGGAGTTTTCCTGTGTATTGTGGTAACTCTCCCTAGACAAATCCTTTATTTGGCTGTGCATTGTGGTAACTCTCCCATTGACAAATCCTTTGTTCACCTTTGCATGTAAGTCATTTCTCCTATGGAACAAAATCATCCCTTGTTTAACTGTTGATTATAGTTCTTTTGCCCCTGAAAAGTCCTTTATTTGCCTGCATAATTAAGTTATTTTCCTGTGGAATAATCCATTGTATGTCCGTGCATTTACGCCATTTCGCATTTCCCAGTGTTTGTGTGTGTGTAGATTCTTAGTATATTTGGCTTATTAAATCAAGTAATTCCCTCATTAATTCTCTGTGTCTTGCGAGTCATTATATGTATAAAACATTCCACAGTAAGTCAGTTCATTAAGAGATGGAAACCCATTATTTCCATGTGTTAAAGTGTTTTAAAAACAAATCCCCCATTTGCATATGTCATATTCCACGCAGACCGTGGTTCCCATTGTGAGTAATCCCTTTGCCAAAAGTCTCCCTGTTATGTGCCTCTGTCATTGTAACCGAAAACCGAGTTCCTATGGGAGTTTCCCATTGTTTGAAGCGTTTGTGTCATTTCCAGCCCCAGTAAAGTTAGTGTGATTTGCATTTTCGTTTTTTCCAAAAATTTCTTGTCACCTTTGAAAAAGTGTTTTTCCTAGAGTATTCCCCTTCCCTCATCATACTCTGAGCTCGGATTTTGCATTGCCTTTCCTTCATTTTTCATGGCTTAGAGCTTGCCTGTCATTTCCATTTCTTGCAAAATTAGGGTGATTTCCATTTCTGTTTTTCTAAATATTTCCTTTAACTTTGAAAAATTGTTTTTCCTATTCTATCCTTCTTCCTCTATCATGCCCTGGTCACGGATTTGAATTGTATCCACTTTTATTTGTTTTATTTTTCTTTCTCATGTGTTGCCTGTGTTTAAATCGAATTTGCTATTGGCCTCATTACACGGTAGGCGGTAACCATGGCGCTATTAGCGCCATGGTTGCCGCTGGTATTTTACTGTGTCCGCCTTGGTGGATGGCGGAATTACCGCCCTACTCCAAGGTGAGCGGGAGCGGTAATTCCCCATTCACCAAGGCACTTCCCCATTCCCATTTCTGCCCCCATAGGGCTCAATGGGAATGGGGAAGGAGCTAATTACGGTACCGCAAATTGCGGTACCGTAATTAGCACCAAGGTCCCTTTGCGGGCCCGTTCCTTAACGGCTGGTAAAACCAGCCGTTAAGGTCGGGTCCCGCAAAGGGACCTCGTAGTAAGGCAGTAAGGGTTTACCGGTACCAGTGCCCTTACCGGTACCTGTAAACCCTTACCGCCTACCGTGTAATGAGGCCCTATGTGTGCTAACTAGTCTGTTTTGAAGCCCTAATTGTCCTCTAGTGTAAGCCACCCAAAGTACCCTTGTATCCTTTCCCATAGCAGTAGTATCAAAACATTGAAAACCCATTTACCATTGCCGCAGGGGAGAGCGCTTAACCTTCCTGCAATCATTTGAGTTGAATTGTTTTGTATTGCTTTTCATAAAACAAAATAGGAGTGGCATTACAGTATCTCTTAACCTGGTTACTTTCTAGAAGTCGGTACATTTGTGTTGCTACCACCTTCGTGGCTGCTGTCATCTATTTGTTCTGATTGGACATCAAAATAATACATTTATAAAAGTATTCATTGACAACACACCAGCCTGCTTCCTGGTTTATTGTGACAAAAGGGTGCGGGTGGAGATTGGGTGCGAGACCGGTTGGAGGCCTCCTTAAAAAAGTATTCTGTGTAATAATAAAAAGTGTTTTATTGTGTGCCACCTTCATTTGCAAGGGATGAGATCCCTGACTTGCTGGTGCTGCATAATATATCATGACAACTTGTGGGCTCATCTGGGATTGAGCAGCGTTTCCACCCGTGACAGTCTAGCCCATTGAAGTAGTGTTACATTTAGTGTATGGTAAGCTGTGTTACACTGTGAAGGCGCCAGCCAAACTTGTATCCTAGGTGTCAGAGCTGTGTGTGTCTAAAATAAAATATTGTGAACATAAACTAGGCAGGAGTAGAGGGGTGATTTTGCCCTTGCATAGATAACCCACCAGTAGTATAACACATTTGACAATAAGCACATTGGAAATTAACATGGTTAGACAGCACCTCATATCTAAATTGTTCATTAAAGGTGAATGGACAGAACAAAAACATGAAGAGTGCCAATCTAGTATGATACAACAGGTAACCTCTATCAACATGGATGTGTGGCAGGACAGTGGCCTGTTACATCAAGCCCTGACAGATTTTTACATGATGCAGACCACCAAAGATGAGCAAACTAAAATGGTCAAGCTCACTGCATACATGTACTTCCACATGATAGATAAGGAAGGAAGAAAGGTACCAGGAGAGTGTAGCCTCTGGGCAAAATCAATCTGAGCTTTCAAATCAAACAGAGAGTGAGTTAAGGCATGCAGAGGAGAATATGCTATAGAGTCAAAATGCTAAATTAGAATTTGGTAACATTATTCAGCAGCTTAATGATGAGTTGGCAGCACACCAACAAATGAATTCAGAGCAAGAATCACAAGTCACTACACTGAAAGAGGAGTGGCAAAAAGGGGTTGAGAACCTCAAACAGAGTCAGCTAAAACTGAATCAACAAGTGGCATACAATACAATCTGCTTAGAGGATATGTGTGTTTTGAAAAATCAAATTAAGCAATTGGAAGAGGAAAATAAACAGATGATTATTAAGATTATTAAGGAGGTCCATTCCCATGGGGAATTTGTCCAGGAGCACCAGAAATTGAGCGCTATGAAACAGCAGAGAGATAACCATAGTGAACAGAATGGCACACTGCATCAGGAAAAAGAAGCCCTATGCCAGGAAGTGTGCCAGTTGAAGGCAGACCCGGAGAAAGGTGAGACACGTTTTCAGCAACTGACAGACCTAAAAGTAGAGAATGAAAAATTAATGGGACAAATAGAATGTGACCTAGAGCATACAATACAGACCAAAAATATGCAGAGTGAGGAGATTAGTCTCCTGCAAAAGAAATGATCTGAATATTCCCAGACAATACAAGGCAAAGAGAAAGAAAATGAGGCCCTTTGTGATGAGAACAGGGGTCTCCTAGGCCAAGTAGTAGCAGAAGGTAAGGTCATAGAAACCAGCCAAGCCTTGGTAGCAGAGTACACAGCTCAGACCTCTGCATACTATCAAGAAATAGGGGATGAGAAAGATAAATCAGGGAGATTATAGAAGGAGCGTGCTAGGTTTAATCAGGCATTGAGGAACCCTAAACTGTTGGGGAATGGAAGGGCAAACCCTGATCATGGTGTGGTGTCTTCAGTAGCAGGGGCCTGAAGTTAACTCACCACCATGTATGTGCAAGGCACTGCTAACTTCATACCTATGAGTTCACAAGAACAGGGGGATATGAGGCAACTGGACCCAAGAACGCCTAGCATGACTGAACCGGAAGGCCATCCCCCATTAGAGATTGATGGATGTGCCTCATTGCTTAGGTTTAAAAATATTTTGGCAAATGTATCTGACCAGAAGGACTCCTATGAAGAGAAGATCAGGGAATTAGACTGGCAGAGACATCAGCTACAAAGGGACCATCTGGTCAACTTTGCAGATAAAGAAGAGTCCGAGTTTAGGCCCAAAAGGGCATCCTGAAAACCTCCACCCATTCAGGAAGGTGGAGGGAGTTCTCCACCAACCCCAGAAGAAGGGAGGGGTCAGATGAGTACTCCCCTGTGCGAAGGAGGGAGTCCAAGGGAGGTGACCCAGAGAGCCCACAATACAACAGGGGAGAAGAGACTAGGTCCCATCATTCTGGGAGAGACTCCCAGTCTCAAAGAATCAGGGAGCACCTGGAGGATGGGGACGGAACCACAAATAGTAGTAGCTCTGAGCTTGAAGGCAAATGGACTCAGGTGCAGCAGAAAAAGAAGGCTGCCAAACAAAATACAACTCTGGTAAAAGACCTCATTAGACAAATAAAAGCCATTAGAAACTTCATGACCCTTTACCACAAAAATGGCAAGTACTCTGGGAGCATCTGGAGCTGTATGGCCAGATGATGAAATAATTTGGCATCAAAAATTACCATAACTACATGGAGTTTGCCAAGTGGACATTCTCCCCAGAGTACTCCAGCTTCTTTGCTTTTCTGGAGGATCAAAATCATTCAAGGTGGTCTACCTACAAGGTGGCCATCTTAAAGCACTTCTCAATGCACCGGAACCTCCAGGAGGCTCGCAAGGTAGCCTAAAACCTGCACTGTGGAGAGGATCAGGCCCGAGAGAGTTTGTACAAGAATTGAAGCGGGCATTTGCACAAACCACTAGATGGGTGTGCACAAACAGTAAGGAGTTCATTAATACCTATTTCCATTCCCTCCCTATGTACATAACGACACAACTGGTTAGGGACTTCCACAATGAAAGGACTCTGGATTGGGTAATCAAACAGGCTACCTGGATCTATGAGGTCCAAAAGCCTGTGGAAAATGTGAATTCCCCCAAAAATCCCAAACCAACCAACACCCACGCTGCTGCCAAGGTGGCAGAGGTGAAGTATACCCCCATTTCGGACCTAGAAATGGGGGGCCTAAAATACACCTCCTGGTAATAAACCAACTGAGAGGCAGAGGAGACCCCCTGACCAGTCCAAAATGGGTGGTAGCCAGGCAGGGTACCCCACAAATGTGTTACCTGACTCTGCCACCTACATTAGCCCAAGGTACAAGGGGAACAGACCCATCTTGAAGTAAGTATGGACTCCGCTGGCTCAAGGGGGGATCCAACCGGGTAAGTACGGCCCCAGGAAACTTTCCTCCCAGCTTCCCTCCAAATTTCCCACAAAACCTCCCTCATGAGGGAAGTTATATTCCGCCTTCCAATTTGAGCCTCTTCTCTAGGTACTCTCCAAATCCCAACTTCCAGAATAATCTCCCTCTCTCTCCATGCTTTCAGGATTCTAGACCACCAAATCGGGGAGAATCGAGACCAAGAATGGAGGGCTACTATGGAAACCATCAATAACCAAGCTACTCTGGAAGAAGGGACAGTTACCCTTCCCGAGAGCAGCAAAGATTTGACACTAGACTCCTCTATCAGCCAGATACGGTGTCACAACTGGAGCGCCAGGTCCAGAGCTTGACCCAAGATCTGAGTCACATGTTGAGGGCGCAGTAGAGCCCTCAAATGAACATGGCAGCCCAGAACAGCTCAAACCCAAGGTCTGGCACCCCGGAAAAATGACAGGGAGAAAGCCCCGACAACCAACACGTTCCAGAGGAGGAGGCTCAGGAGGAAGGGGGATGCAAAGCCCTAGAGGAAGCTTCCTTCCTCACCCGTGAAAGGCCCCTAGGAACCTCTTAACCTGAACCCAAATCTCTTACCCCCGAAACACTGCAACCTAGGGAACAGACTATGTAGGAGAAACCAAGGGACAAAGAAGACCCATTTTGTGGAGGAAGTCTGCAACCTCCAGTTTGAAGGGGAAACGGGAAGAATCCCTGGAGGATTCTGGGAAGAAAGTCTTCTCTTTCAAGGATAGGGGGATTCCTGCCAAAGAAAAATGGGTCCCAAAAGACCCTAAGGTAGAATGGGTAAGTATGGGGACTGACCTAGAACCACCTATCCCTAAACCCCAGAAATGTCATCCCGAGAATTCCGAAATGGATGAGGGATCCTCCCCCCCAAACCAGTTCAAGTGAATGTCTCCAGCAAAAGGGGGACAGCACAGAATCAAGGGAAAAGGGGGATTTACAAATCCGCCAAATCTCAGGATGCCAAATTTTCTTCACAGATTCCAAAGCTCCAGAAAATTGCCCATGATCACACAGTGTCGGAGTTCAAAATAAAGAAATGAACTGCCTAGCTGGCCCAAAATACACATTTCCTTTGCCCCCTGGAGGAGAAAGAAGGCAGGTTTTATGTCTGTCAGGGTACAAGGACAGAGTCCATTTTCAATGCTGGTGAATACAGGAACCCAAGCCACCCTTCTGTCCAAAAAGGCATTTGAGCAAATCGATTCAGGAAGGGGGGAGAGCCACCAAATTTCCCCCACTCCTCTTCCTGGACAACTCCAGAACTTCGACGAGAATGACATTCCCGTTGAGGGGACTGCAGATCTGGAGATCAAAATTGGGTGACACAAGGTGAAACACCCGGTTATAGTCGTCACTCCAGAGGGATACCCCTGTCGCCTATGGAATTACCTCCTTCAGAGGTTGTCACTCCTAATAGACTGTGTGAACAAGGTCCTCTGTAAACAGACTAACAGGCCGATAAAATTAAAATGGAGCACTAACTATGTAAGCTTAAATGGCAAATGCCATATGGTTGAGCAGCGGTCTGACAAAATTGAGTTCCACTTTATGAACAATCAAGTCCCCAACATAACTGTAATTGCTGTAGGAGAACAAACTGGTGATAGGAACCCTTCTCCATTCCTGGCAATCAACCTTCCTCCCAGTTTTAAGTGGCATTCCACACTGGAAGGAAATGCCCTGAAATGTTATACTGATCCACAAATTGAGGAAAACCCAAATCCCATGATAAAAAGCGATGAAAAACTAGCGCAAATTTTGGCTAAGATTCAGAAAAAGGTTGAACAGCTGTTCTTCCCCATTCAGGTAAATGAGGGGGGGGCCTGTTCTCATCCGAGTATGCCTGAATAATGGAAAAAACGTCATTAGTGAAGCGTTATTCAGAAACCTCCCAAAAGATCAGACCATTCCCACATTTAAGTTGATTGAGAAGTGGGAAATGGGCCTGAAACTCCCAATTCCAAACATATTCTGCCTAGCAGGTGCATGCTAAAAATTTCCATTGGTGATAAAAGCATAGAGCATAATTGTTGGGTTGTGCAAGATGTCCCCTCTGCCTTCTACTTAGGCAGCAACATTCTCAATCAATTCGCAATTAATTTGGACCTCATTAATTACAAAGTCTGGTCCGGACTGGGGGGGGTAACCCCATTGGATTTGACAATCCTGAAAAGTCATTTTGGTCTCCTTAATTGCTACCGTATACAATGGAAGTTCAAACTGGAGAAGAGGTCACCATCCCAGGACTCGTCCGACAATTCATCATTCCCCTAAAAATTCAGAGAGGACATAAACTCCAAAACCCAAGTGCTTATGTAAACTTAAATCATCATCTCCATCAACAGTGGTTGTATTTGAACCCAACACCATTAGTTGATTTAGAACACGGCACCATTCCAATATTGGTGGATAACAGCAACCCTAGGAGTATCCCTCTGGGCGTAGACACCTTTATTGGAATGGCGGTTGATGCCCAACATTTCTCCATCAATTTAGGGAATGTGATCATGGGACTGATCCCCAATGACTGCTATAACTGTGATGATGACTTGCCTCCAGAAAAGATTTTCACCCGGCAAGGGGGAATTTCTTGGTGTATTCTTCCTGCCCTTACAGAGGGAAAAGGTGACCTGCGACATCAGGAAGGATGAGGTGATATTTCAGGTGAACAATGACTGCCTCTTCTACCTGAAACCTTTTGTCCAGTCCAACACCATAACCCAAGAACTCTCCACGCAGCCGGAGGGTACCGCAGAGATTGCAAAACCCGAGGTCTTTCCAGGCTTCAGGCAGATGGTTGAGGAAAGGATCAATGGCGCTGATGCCTGTGAGACTGAGCGGCAAAAGCAGGAGCTGAAGCAGGTGTTTCTGGATTTTCAAGAAATCTTGGCCGTGGACTCATACGACTGTGGTCGCATTGAGATACATTCTACATCCATACCCACAAACCCTGGCATGACTCCCGTATTCGTGAATCAATATCGGTTGCCTCTCGCGTTTATGGAGTCTCTCACGAAGGTCATAAAGAACTTATTGTCCCGTGGGATCATTCGTCCAGTCCAGTCCATCAATAATCCGGTACTGGGGATCCTAAAACCCAATGACCAATGGAGGCTGTGAGCAGACCTTAGGATGTTGAACAAACAGGTCCACATGCCCCAATGGAATCTTCCCTATATTGACCAGGGACTGGCGCAGATCCAAGGGTCAGAGGTGTATACCGCGATTGACCTGACCAATGGATACTGGACAGTACCTGTGAGTAGGGAAGACTAGTACACGCTGGCCTTTACCTTCGGGGGGCAGCAGTACACGTGGACCCAAACCTCCTTTGGATATATAAACTCCAGCAATTAATTTAACATCTTCCTGCACAAGGCCATGCCCGACTTGTGTGAAAGGGGAAACCTGGCCTATGTGGATAGTGTCCTATTTAAAAGCTCAACCGTGGATCCAGTTGGAGGAAGCCAGAGTGAAACTCTCCTTCCAGAAGGTGCAGTGGTGTAAGACCCGCGTGAACTTCTTAGTGCATGAAATCACACCTGAGGGTCTCTGTCTCCAGGCGAAAAAGGTGGAAGCATTACTAAAACTGAAAGACCCCATGTCTCTGCGTGAACTAAGAAGCCTTCCTGGACTGACTAATTATAGTAGAAAGTTCAAAGGGGACTATGCAGAGGTCACAAAACCACTGGTCTATTTATTAAAGGGCAGGGTCAAGTGGGAGTGGGGTCCTGAGAAAGCAGAGGCAGTGAAACAACTGAAAAGAAGCCTCTCACAAGAGCCTTATCTAGCTTACCTCATCAAAAACAAGGAGTTCTTCTTGGAGCCTGGGTTCTCAAATACTTGCTTGACAGCAGTATTATAACAGAAGCATGACAAGGTCAACAAGGTCATCTCCTATGCAAGCAAGCCTTAATTCTCCATGGAGGAAAAAGTCACCGATTGTGAGAAGGCACTCCTGGCAATGGTGTGGGCATTGAAAAATTACTGCCCGTTTATCCAGGGGGAGAACATCATTGTCGAGACTCCTCACCAGCCTTTGCAATATCTCCAAAGTGACAGAATCCGGATGGGGAATGTGAGTAATTCCAGGATTACCTCCTGGATTCTGTCCATGCAAGGCTTTCCTGTGGAGGTCAGATAAGGCTAAAACAAGAAGAGTCCCCTTACGCAAGTTTTGGCTGACTTGCATAATTGTGCTTGGGAAAACTGTCTCGAGGACGAAAGTCTCAAAACACAAGACAACATGGAGGTGCACCTGACTTCCCAGCACAAAGTCTCTGAGGAAGACACGTGCCAGGGGATGCCCACAGTTTATGTGGACGGGTGTTCCTACCATGTTGATAACAACGGGGAAAATGAACTGGTGGCCGGCATTGGGAATGCAACACCGACTCCACGAACTGGTCATAATCACTGATTCAGATTATGTCCGGAACAGGTTCGTGGAGCACCTGATAAATTGAAAAACCAGAAGCATGCTGTGCGCAAACAATAAACCACTTAAGCAGGGCAAACTAATACAATCCATTGATAATCTGGTCACCTCTAATGAGATGACCATCTACTGGAAGAAGATCAAGGGTTATTCCAGAATAGGGGGACCAGACAAAAACTGGAAATTACCTGGCTGACCAGTTGTCCAAAACCAGAGCCATCCACAGGGATCTCATTGAGATTGAGTCCCTGTTGGGGGGAAATCCAGGTCGCTGCTATTACCAGGTCCCAAACCTTTGCCGAAAATGAACTCTCAACTGCCCAGTGGGGTAAGGAGACCCCAGATGCTGATTTGATCATGGCACAACAAGGAGATCCAATAATTGCGAAATGTTATCAACACATTGAAGACCCATTGAATTTTCCTCTGACCGAAACTGATTACATCGGGAAAGAGGATCTCCAGGTGTTGATGAAGTTTCCCAAAATGTTCCGAATTCAAGGAGGTTTGTTGGTACAGAGATCCATCTCTGGATGTGACCAGTGGGTGGCACCTACCTCATTCCTCATCCTGATGCTAAGTTACACCCATGATGCGGTCACAGATGGTCATCGGGGGTTTCATACTACTTTGAAAATCTTGCGAGAGGTCGCATACTGGCCACACATGGGTCGGTGGAATGTCTCCAGGTTCCAAATTGCAACGCAGAAACTGCAGTTGCCCTGATGATCAACCATATCTTTTTGCATTTTGGCCTTCCCTAAAGGATTGAGTTGGACCGAGGAAGTCACTTCACGAGCGAGGTGATGACAAAGATGTGGGAGATACTTGGGGTAAAGAGAACTCCAGATTGCCTACCGCCAGTCTCTAGTGGGGAAGTTGAGAAATACAAGAAAATGATTGTGGGCATCCTAAAGAAGTTTGTGGCGGACTATGGGCCTAGTTTGGACACCGACTACCGCTTGTCCTGATGGCCATCAGGTCTATACCATCTTCTGCAACCAAAATGTCTTCATTCGAGCTAATGACTGGTGCTATCCCAGCATCTGCTCTACAGAATGCAAGAGCGGATCCTGATCAATGCGTCCACGATACATGAATATATTGAGAATATGAGAAAACACCTTCAGCATGCTTTTGTGTATGCTCAACAAAATCTGGAAAAATCGCCAGAGAGGATGAAAAGCCACTACTATTTAAAGACCACTAAAAAAAGAATATCAAGTAGGACACAGGGTCTACTTGTACAATTTTCAGAGGAACCAGACCAAGGAGCAGAAATTCCTTTCCTGCTAGCCCAGCCCCTTTGAAATTGTAGATCAAATCTCACCTGTCGCCTATAAGATCTGCATCCCTAAAAGAAAACAAATGGAACAGAAATGGGTGCACAATCAGTTGAAGTGCTCTCATCCCAGGCAGAACTTGTGACTGATTGAAGAACCCAGTGAGGATAGAGCCCAGGAATCCTCTGAGGAATAAAGGTAAGGAACTGGACCTGGATGAGGAAAATCATACATTGACAAGGAGTAGAACAATTATTCTTATTTTGAAAATATTATGAAAAGGAAATATGTGTGGAATGACAATGCGTCCTTGTCATGTATACTGTATATGTGTCTCTCCTGCTGTTTTGTTGCCGATTTTCATGTCTGTACCTGGGAAAATGGTATTGTGTAAAATACGTAATCTCTCCATTCTTCTTGGCAGATCTATTAACTTCTTGCCTCTACAGGCCGGAGGAGAGCCGCCGGAGAGGGAGAGGCCCAGTAACCCCAATCTAATGAAAAAATCAAAATCCGGTGAGAGTGGGTGTGAACCAGTGCACCACTCCATCAGGACCAGGAATAGAGCAGACATGCTCTGAAGGTGAATCACTGGGGTGAACCCACACCATCACAAAATGAACACCCGACTCTCTCCTAGCTCTTCTCTCTCAATAAAGTTACCACAGAGCTAAGAGGTGCGACTTGTGGGATGAAATAGCCCTGAATACCACAATGAAAGGCCAGAGTCAGTATGAGGGCTCCAAATAATAAAAGGCCCACTGTGAATCCACATGGAAATAAGGACCTGCAATGCCTAAAATGAAAAGGGGCGAATTCATGCGACAACGCCTGGGGATGCCTGAAAATGTTCCTTGCCACACATGAGGGGAAGACCTCATGCTACTTTAGCAAAAGAGCTGGAAAAGATCAGACCATATTGACAGAATCGGCAGCATTTAGCGCTAACATTTGTGTGTAAATTTGCACTGCAGAACAGAGTTTTTTCACTATGACCAAAATCAATGCCTTCAAAGTCAGTTTTCCTTTATATGAAAGACATGCTCTTCACAATGTGTGCAAAACGTTCAACATAAGAGTTTGGTTCCTGTCATGTTGGGAACCTGCACTGAGTTAAAATGCTGCCGTCAAATGAAGGACTTTTTCCACAGCTGGGACTACAAAAGACATATCGATTTTGCCTTAAATAACATTTTGTAAAGCCAGAGGTGCATCAAAGTCTGGAAAAGGGTAATTATGTTGCCCATATGTAACCACAGTAGGAGGGAACAATGTTGCAGTGGTATTTCAATATATTAATGGGTTGCATTTCCAGAGTTCATGTCAAATTAAAATGCAAGCTAAAAAGGGAATTTCAGCTGAAGAACGACTGAGGGGAATTAATTGCCAGTAGGTTTCAATTCCTGGCTGTGAATCCCCCACAAGTGAAACTGGATTTCAAAGCTGTGTTGCCAAGGGAATGAGTTGAGGAATTCCCCTGCTCACAAAGTTTTATGATCAAAAGCACTCAGGCTGTCATAAACATGGCCAATTAGCCTTTGAAGCTGTAGGCTAACCTAAACAAAAGTGTCCCTCTTGACGTCAGAGCTAAAAAACAGATCTGTGCTATGAGAGGGGGCAGAGTGATGGCAGAGCTTTACATCTATTGCACACAATAGGAGATATGCTATTTTAGATAACTTGGGAAGTATTACTCATACACTATTCATGTTCGGATTTATGAAAAGCTTTTCAGTGAGCTGCTGTTGGTGGGGCAAACACGATTTTGGTGACACCAACAGATCAAAAGTTATACTAAAAAAATGTATTGTGTCCCCTGCATGAATATGATAATCATAAACTTTTGAGAACATGTGCAACAGGTGATAGGTATTCTGCCCAGAGAATGCCAGATCTTTCAGTGATATAGTTAGGGAGTAGAGGAGGAAAAACGGTGACACTGCCATAGAATAGTCTACAAACTTCTAGGTTGGATCATTTGATTTAAAAAAAATGTAGTGTCTGAAAATCCTGACATATGTGGCGTAATCTGATGAGAAAGGGCATTTATCATAATGTGAGAATTCCATGTGCAAAATCCAGATCCAACCACCTGTCTGAGTCAGATGATGAATGGGGTATCCTCCCTGGCTTCTCAAATCAACCCCCTACCCTCTGGACCTACTGGTTTGCAGAGGGGTAGGGAACACCTAACCACTGCCCTATCAGTTGTGCCAGAAGGATGACACATCAGTAATGTCATTTGCCTTATAAATAGGTTACTCCTACTCAAATGAGGATTCTCTCTACAAAATCCGAGGTGTGCAGCTGACCGAAATCTGGGGCTATCCTTACAGGAGTGGGCCTAGTCTTGGAGTGAACCAGGGAGCTGGAGCAGCTGATTGGGAGGACAGAGAGAGGCCTTGACTGACCCGTTTGATGGTCTAGGCAGTGAAGCCCTAGTGCCCCTTGATGACCATAAAGCCCTTTTCTCCTGTAAGTATAGACCCCCAGCCATAGATTAAACAAGTCCTATCTTTTTAAGCACTACACTAGAGAGTCCCCATACGGGAAAATCCTCTATCTTATCTGTTTGTGAGATTTAGTCATTTTTCTATTCAAAAGTATTCTATTTGCCTGTGTATTGTGGTAACTCTCCCATTGATAAATCATTTGTTTACCTGTACATTTAAATGATTTCCCCTATGGAACAAAATCATCATTTGCTTACCTGTTGATTATAGTTCTTTTCCCCCTGAAAAGTCCTTTGTTTGCCTGCATACTTAACTTATTTTCCTGTGGAAGAATCCATTGTATGTCTGTGCATTTTCGCCATTTCCCATTTAAGAATTCCCAGTGAGTGTGTGTAGATCCTTAGTATATTTGGCTTATTAAATCAATTAATTTGCACATTAATTCACAGGGATAGGGACAGGTAGCATTTGAAACTACCTATCTCTTCTCTGTGCCTTGCGAATCATTATATGTATACAACATTCCTCAGTAAGTCAGTTCATTAAGAGCTCGAAACCCATTTTTTTTTTGTTAAAGTGTTTTAAAAACAAATCCCCATTTGCATCTGTCATATTCCACCCAAACCATGGTTCCCATTGTGAGTAATCCCTTTGCCCAAAGTCTCCCTGTTATATGCCTCTGTCATTGTAACTGAAAACCCAGTTCCTATGTGAGTTTCGAATTGTTTGAAGCATGTGTGTCATTTCCAGCCCCAGTAAAGTTAGTGTGATTTGCTTTTCATTTTCCTAAACATTTCTTTTCACCTTTGAAAAAGGGTTTTGCTAGAGTATTCCCCTTTCCCTATCATACTCCGAGCTCGGATTTTGCTTGGCCTTTCCTTTGTTTTTCTTGGCTTAGAGCTTGCCTGTCATTTCCAGCTCCAGCAATATTAGGGTTATTTCCATTTTCGTTTTTTCTAAATATATCTTTTAACTTTTGAAAAATCTTTTTTCCTACTCTATCCTTCTTCCCCGATGATAGGATTTGAATTGTATCCACTTTTAATTTTTTTTATTTTTCTTTCTCATGTGTTGTCTGTGTTTAAATTGAATTTTCTATGTGTTCTAGCTAGTCTGTTTTGAACCCCCAATTGTCCTCTAGTGTAAGCCGCCCAAAGTACCCTTTTGTTCTGTCCCATAGCAGTAGTATCAAATCATTGAAAACCCATTTTTCCATTGTCACAGGGGGGAGAGCCTAACCTTCCCACAATCATTTGAGTGGAATTGTTTTGTATTGCTTTTCATAAAGCAAAATAGGAGTGGCATTACAGTATCTCTTAACCTGGTTACTTTCTAGAAGTCTGTACATGTGTGTTGCCACCATCTTAGTGGCTGTTGTCATCTATTTGTCCTGAATGAACATTAAAATAATACATTAAAA
This sequence comes from Ambystoma mexicanum, assembly GCF_040938575.1. Classification (NCBI taxonomy): domain Eukaryota; kingdom Metazoa; phylum Chordata; class Amphibia; order Caudata; family Ambystomatidae; genus Ambystoma; species Ambystoma mexicanum. The sequence goes on along the minus strand of NC_090930.1, from coordinate 1,100,079,441 downwards.
AAAGTATTCATTAACAACCGGCCTGGTTCCTGGTCTATTGTGACAAAAGGTTGTGGGTGGAGGTTGGGTGTGAGACGGGTTGGAGGCCTCCTTAAAAAAGAATTCTGTGTAATAATAAAAAGCGTTTTTATTGTGTGCCACCTCCATTTGCAAGGGAAGAGATCCCTGACTTGCTGGTGCTGCATAATACATTGTGACAGGCTAGGGCAGGCAAAATCATTCGGTAGGCCCTGCTGGCAGTGACATGTTGATAGAAGCCTACTATCACATGCAGGCTCCTCTCACCATACCGCTAATTGTTACTTTGGCTAGGGCAGGCAAAGTCGTTCCTTAGGCCCTGCCGGCAGTGACATGTTCATAGAAGCCTACTATATCTTGCAGGCCCCTCTATCCATACCGCCAATTGTTACTTTGGCTAGGGCAGGCAAAGTCATTCCATAGGCACTGCTGTCAGTTACATGTTGATAAAAGCCTACTGTCTCTTGCATGCCCCTCTCTCCATTCCAATAAATGTTACTTTGGCTAGGGCAGGCAAAATCATTTCGTAGGCCCTGCTGTCAGTGACATGTTGATAGAAGCCTACTATCTCTTGGAGCCCCCTCTCTTCATACTGCTAAAGGTTGCTTTGGCTAGGGCAGGCAACATCATTCCATAGTCCTTGCTGGCGGGGACATGCTGATAGAAACCAACTATTTCTTTCAGGCCCCTCTCACCATACGCTAAATGTTACTTTAGCTAGGGCAGGCACAATCATTCCATAGGCCCTGCTGGCAGTGACTTGCTGATGGAAGCCTACTATCTCTCGCAGGCCTCTCGCTATACCGCTAAATGTTACTTTGGTTAGGGCAGGCAAAATCATTCTGTATACCCGGCTGTCAGTGACATGTTGGTAGAAGCCTAATATCTCTTGCAGGGCTCTCCCCACACCGCTAAATGTTACTTTGGCTAAGGCAGGCAAAATCATTCCGTAGGCCCTGCTGGCAGTGACATGTTTATAGGAGCCTACTATCTCTTGCAGGCCCCTCTCTTCATACCGCTAAATGTTACTTTGGCTAGGGCAGGCAAAATCATGCCATAGGCCTTGTTGGCAGTGACATGTTGATAGAAGCCTACTATCTCTTGCAGGCACCTCTCTTCATACCGCTGAATGTTACTTTGGCTAGGGCAGGCAAAGTCATTCCTTAGGACCTGCTGGCAGTGACATGTTCATAGAAGCTTACTACCTATTGCAGGCCCCTCTCTTCATACCACTAAATGTTGCTTTGGCTAGGGCAGGCAACATCACTCCGTAGGCCCTGCTGGCGGTGACATGTTGATACAAACCAACTATCTCTTGCAGCCCCCTCTCTCCATATGCTAAATGTTACATTAGCTAGGTCAGCTCCAATCATTCCGTAGGCCCTGCTGCCAGTGACATGTTGATAGAAGCCTACTATCTCTCGCAGGCCTCTCACTATATTGCTAAATGTTACTTTGACTAGGGAAGGCAAAATCATTCTGTATGCCCGGCTAGTGACATGTTGATAGAAGCCTAATATCTCTTGCAGGCCTCTCCGCACCTCGCCAGATATTACTTTGGCTACTGCAGACAAAATAGTGCCTGCTGGCAATGACATGTTGATAGAAGCCTACTATCTCTTGCAGGCCCCTCTCTCCATACCGCTAAATGTTACCTTGCCAATAGAGGTATAATGATTCTGTAGGCCCTGCTGGCAGTCACATGTTGATAGAAGCCTACTATCTCTCGCAGGCCTCTCACTATATTGCTAAATGTTACTTTGGCTAGGACAGGCAAAATCATTCTGTACTCCCGGCTGGCAGTGACACGTGATAGAAGCCCAATATCTCTTGCAGGTCTCTCCCCACATTGCTAAATGTTACTTTGGCTAGGGCAGACAAAATAGACCCTGCTGGCAGCGACATGTTGACAGAAGCCTACTATCTCTTGCAGGCCTCTCTCTTCATAACGATAAATGTTGTTTTGGCTAGAACAGACAAAATCACTCTGTAGGCCCTGCTGGCAGTGACATGTTGATAGAAGCCTACTTTCACTTGCAGGCCCCTCTCTTCATACCGCTAAACGTTACTTTGACTAGGGCAGGCAAAATCATTCCATAGGCCTTGCTGGCAGTGACATGTTGATAGAACCCTATTTATTTATTTATTTATTTATTTTTCTTTTTTTACATTTATAAAGTGCACAGCCGGCTCTAGGGCATCGTGGCGCTGTTACATAGTGCTTGCTTAGAGATAGGATAACAGAAAGATACAAGGCAGTGCATAAATACAATGATACAGTGACATTTACATGCAATGCAGCTCCAATCCTAATGGTAGTGGCTCCGAGCGTTACAGAGGAACCACCTGAAGCTTTTCGTGAGATTATTGGCAGGGGGATTTAGTTGAAGAGCTGGGTTTTTAGTGCTTTGAAGAACGCTGCATGTGAGATTTTGTTCCTGAGTGTGGTGGGCAGGGCATTCCAGTTTTTAGGCTCTAGGAACAGGAAGCTGGAACCCCCAGCTTTGGCTCTTTTGAATTTTGGGATATTGAGCTGATTGGAATGAGAGGACCCCCTTGGTCTGAAAACGGTGTATCAGCCTATTTTTTCAGATAGGTATGTGGGGGCTATGAAGGATAGGCACTTGTGTTTAATTGCAAGGGTTTTGAAGTGCAGGCACTCTTTGACTGGAAGCCAATGGTCATCCCTTTTTGCCTGGGAGATGTGTTCCCTTTTGGGAATACTTAAGGCAGCTCTGAGGGCATTGTGTTGAGTAATTTGTAATCTGCTGAGGTTTTTGGCCGACGTGCCCATAAACGAGACATTACAATAATTCAATTTGGCCCCAATGGTCGCTCTGGCTATGTTGAGGCAGTTTTTTGATGAAAGGTAAGGTTTAACAGCATTGATGATTTTTGTAGTAAGTGCTGCCGAGGAGGCAATGGTGCTGACTTGGCGTGTCAGAGAGAGAGAGAAGAGTCAATAGACCTAGGAGTCATAGACTCCGAGGTTTATGACTGCAGGTGAAACAGCAATAATGGTATTATCTATGTTGAAGGAGCTATATTGAGGGTCAAGTTTATTTTGAATTTCCTTTACTCCTAACAGGAGGATTTCCGTTTTTTCCTATTGAGACACAGTCCATTAGCCGCCATCCACGCCTGGATGGAAGCATATGTTTTACACAGTGTTGCTGCGTCTTGTTCGTAGGAGCCATAGAGGGGGAGGAGGATTTGTGTCATCGGCATAGTTTGTGTAGGCTATGCCGCTGTTATCCAAGTCATTGAAGAGAGGTAGGGTTAAAATATTATACAAGGTGGGTGAGGTGCAGGAGCCATGTGGGACTCCGCAGTGGATGGTGGTTGGAGCAGTGTAGGCCTGGTCAGAGAACACTCTCATGATTCTTCCTTCAAGGAAGGAGATGATTCAAGATGTGGCTTCAGGGGAGAATTGGGCTGCATTCCTGAGTTGTCTGCAAAGGGCCTTGCGATCGACAAGATCAACCGCTGCACACAGATTGAGGAGCAGGAGCAGTGCAGGCTTCCCTTCATCCATTATTTCACCTAGTTGGTTCTTCAAATCCAATAGGGCAGACTCTGTTCCATGGCCTTTGCGGAAGCCTGATTGCTTCTTACCAAGGATATTGTTAACGTTCAGGAAATGTTGGATTTGTAAATACGCAGCTTTACCTAACATTTTTAATAGAAAGGGAACAGTGGTGATGGGTCAGCAATGGGTATGTTGGCTTGAGGCATGGCATTATACGAGGATTTAATTTTGTCCTGAAGGAGATCAATTTCTTTGAGCATGGCTTTTTGGGCACTGGTGCACCAAGCTTCGTCTTTAACTAGTTCTTCAGGGCTAGTGGCTGGTGTTGGCATTTCCTTGAATATGGCAAACAGTTCTTTCGATTCCGATTTAGCATCCAAAATTCTGGAATTGTAGGCTGTGGATTTATCTAGGGTGATGTTTTTTTTTTTATAGCACAGTTATAGAGTTCTATCAATGCCCGGGCGTCGTTGGAGAATGGAGGCTTGAAGGCAGGAATGTCTAGAAATTGAATGATCCTGTCTTTGGTAAGGTGACGTAAGCATCTAACTAATGCTGGTGGAGTGAGCATGTTAGGTTTGGAGGTTTTAGTATTGGTCGGGATGGAGAAATGAATTAAGTGTTGATCTGTCCATGGGCAGGGTGTGTTGGAGATGATGTCAGCTGCGCAGTTGTGATCCACTACCCAATCTAGGATACGTCCTTTGGTGTGGGTGGGGTCTAGGATTCTTTGAAGAAAACTCATGTACTGGTGTGCTTTGGTAAGGGACTTGGCTTGTTTGTCTTTGGGATCATTGAAGCCAAGATTAAAATCCCCTAATAGGGTAGATTTAGTAGTGTTTTTTAGGATCTCCCCTAGTAGATGTAGTAAAGTTCTATGAAAGTCAAGTAGTGGGCCTGGTGGGCAGTAGATGACGTGGATAGCCAAAGTGCAGTTTGGTGTGAGGGAGAGTTTTATAGATAGAGCGTCTGCATTACCAACTAGCAGTGAGTTAATTTGTTTGACCGAGAGGGATTCCTTGACTATGAGGGCTACACCACCTCCTTTTGCATTTGGTCTGTCCTCTCGGAGCAACGTATAACCTGTGGGGAGAGCTATAGAGATGGCTGGTCCAGACGCATCATGGAGCCATGTTTCAGTAACGGCAAGCGCATCCAAGTCTAGGTTGGTGAGCAAGTCATGTATCTCTGTGGCGTGGGCTGAGAGAGAACGAGAATCAATAAGGGCACATTGTAGCGGTGTGGGAGAGGACAATATTTTGTTTTTTGCTTGCAGTAGGCCTATCAGTACTGGTATACCCGTTGGAATTGGGTAGTTCAAGAGGCAAGGAGGGGGGCGGGAGTGGTCCTGCCAGCTTGTGTTTGATGGAAGCTGGGGAATGATAAGAGCGCATGCTTAGAAGTTGATTTCTAATAGTTGTAGGCCTGGGGCACGTGGCATGCTGGGAGGGTTCTGAGCGACACCTCAACCTTGCTAGTTTATTTTCTAAGAGGTTAAGGGAAAGGTTCGGAGCGCAGGGCTTGTGGGTGTGGGGCATGATGGGGTTACTGAAGAGGGAGGGTAGGAATAAAGTAGGGGGAATGTCCTCTGATTTTGGCAGCAAATTATCCATGCTGGGTTGAAATGGGAGCTAGGAGGCATAGTCTATAGTGCGTGTGAAGCACAGAGCTGAAAGTAGGCAGTGAAGATGGTATCTTAGGATAACCAATCAATTGAACAGTAATCTTCATACCGCTAAATGTTACTATAGCTAGGGCAGGCAAAGTCATTCTGTAGGCACTGCTGGCAGTGACATGTTGATAGACACCTACTGTCTCTCGCAGCCCCCTCTCTCTTTGCCGCTAAATGATACTTTGGCTAGGGCAGGCAAAATCCATCAGTAGGCCCTGCTGGCAGTGACACGTTGTTAGAAGCCTGATATCTCTTGCAGGCCTCTCCCCACACCGCTAAATGTTACTTTGGCTAGGGCAGACAAAATAGCCATTGCTGGCAGTGACATGTTTATAGAAGCTTAGTACCTCTTGCAGGCCCCTCTCTCCATACCTCTAATTGTTAGTTTGGCTAGGGCAGGCAAAAACATTCCGTAGGCCCTGCTGGCTGTGACGTGTTGATAGAAGCCTGCTGTCTCTTGCAGGCCCCTCTCTCCATGCCGCTAAATATTACACAGAGATGTCTGGTTATCTCATAGAAGGCAAGACATGTAATACCATAAAGGTGGTGTAATGGTTTTACTTACTCCTTGATTTTGGCAATAAGGGGTCTTTAAAATGAATGTTGAAAACGAGGAAAGGGGTGCTTTAAAAAAAAATGGAGTCGAGCATGGGTACAACTTTAAACTGAGAGTGCCACCAATGGAATGCAATGAAACACAGTGCAAACTAAAATCTTCTATGCTCGCACTGTGCCCTTTCCTCAAATGAGGCGCTTAGAACATCCTTGTCCTCGGACATCATCATTTCTACCTTGATGTTGGTGGCAGATGGACCTCTGCGCTACAAAATGAACCCTCGGCCGTGTGCGCCGCTGTCAACTCTGGCAGAACAATTTTTTTCTCACAAAACTAGATGGCACTTACTAGTCGGGTCACGCTCTAGCTGCCGACCCATGCCCTGGTTCGTTTCATGCACGGGGTGGTGGGACTTGCCTCCTCGGGGGGAGGTGGTCTGCTGCGTACACTACTCCCCCCCCACAGCAGTTTCCAAATGCAGGATTCGTAGATCACTCGTCGCCAATGTTGTGGTCTCATATGGGCTGTACCTTTGGAATACTATAAGTGTCCAGGTCAGGAGCCAAGTAGACACGGTGGTGGCAAAGTTGTAGATTCCACATGTGAGTTTTCTATTGGCTCCAGTCACACAGTCTTCGTTGTCAGGTACAGACTGGGTGCACACCACCCAGGATGGTCACCTCTCTCCTGAAATATGTTTCCAGAAGATGCCACTAAGGTTCCATATGTGACATCAACTGTGATGTCATACTCTCAGTCACTACCCTTTACAATTGTCATATCTTTTGTATTCCTATATTCAAAACAATGATTTGTTAAAATGAAAATATTTCTCTATAAATAATAAACATATGTTTTACTATAATCAGTATACTCTTCAATTGAATTGGGTTAAAAAAAATGGCTATTTACAATAATAGATTTTTAAGTTGTGCATCAAAAGAAATCAGGGACTGCTTTCTCTTGTGATATGTTTTTTCCCCCCAAATGGTCCTCGTATTTATGTGCGTTGGGGCTAATGCGGTTCATGTGTGATGTTTCCATAGTCAGCCACAAAGTTTCTATGCTAACTGGTTCTGCCCAGGAAAGGCTCACACTTGAGTTTCAGTTGTTGGGGTTTTCAAACCCTGAACAACTTGGACCTTGCTGGGGAGAGGCTGAATGTTGCCCCCATCAACCCTGTGAGCAAGGCAGACCACTGTTCTCTGACCTAGCCGGCACTTTGAAGTCTATCAGTTGGGCCTCTGTCAAATCCTACAGCACCTGAATTTGGTGGCTCATGTGCTCCTCACAGGAGTTACTTAAGACTTCTAGGCCATTCAGGTAGGCAACAGAGATGTTCCGAAGCCCACTGAGGACCTTATTGTCCATCGGCTGAACAGAGGAAGGTTCATTCTTTGGTCTAAAAGGCATGACCCTGTACTGGAACAAGCATTCTGGTGTGGAGAAAGTGTTTTCTCCTTCTCAGGTCTGTTAAGGATAGGTGCCAGCAGCCCGAAGAGCGGTCAAGTGTGCTAACAAATGTGGAAGTGCCTATGCTATCTACCAGCTGGTCAGCACTTGGTAGAGGGTGTGCATCAGTCTTTGCAACTACACTGAGAGCTCCTCTATTGTCCACATAGGTCTCAATTTCTTATTTCCTGTTTAAGGTACCAGCACAACAGGACTAGCTCAAGTGCAGTTATAATTTTCCATTAGACCTAAGTCATTTTGGCGATCTCTGCGTGATGTGTTCTCTGACTTTGTCAGACATTCTGTAGCTCCTTTTTTGATAGGAATACTATCCCCAATGTCTATTTCATCTTGGCAAACAGATGTTATACCTGGTTCCATTGATAACAGGAATAATTGTTGGGGAGGCTCATTTTCTCCTGTCTGATGCCAAAAGCAAGGCAGGCACTTGTTCTCTGTGGAAGTATAGCTTTAACCTGTTAATGTAGAAGACTATGGGAATCCCAAAATGAATCAGGTAGTTGACTTCCCCAAGTAGTGAAAGAACCTTTTAGGGACTAGTCCATTTGTCATCCAAAACCTCAGGCTTGATAATGTTTTCTGATCAAACCAGTGTTTTATCAGAGCCTGACTTGTTTTCACATTTTCCTTTTCTTCATCCATCAACCTGGCCATTCTCCTCCTAAGGCTAGGAGATAACCTACAATATTCAAGGCTTGACAAGGTGAAAAGGCTTCCCATTCTTCCCTGACTAAGGTTAAGGGATCTCTCAAAGGTTGTTCAAAGAGCAACTCAAAGGGACTGAGACCAACTCCCTCCTGATGTATGTCTCTGTAAGCAAAGAGGAGACATGGTAAGAGGACATCCCACTTGCTTTTAGAAACTTCTTCATAGCACTGTTCATATTTTTCAAGGTTGTGTTAAATCCTTCAGCTAAACAGTTGGTCTGTGTATGTTAGGTGGTGAAAATATGTAAGACAACCCACAATCATGCCACATAGCTTGCATGTAATGAAACATGAGGTTGCATCCCGTCAGAGACAACCTCTTTGTGGACTCCTACGCTCTTTGTGGAGTCCTAACCTGCCTCGGGATACCTGGCGTCACAGTCCACCACAGCCATAATATATCTGCTGTATGAGAAGGTAGGAGGGTCTATGGGAGCAACTATGCCAATACCCAACTTCTCTAGCCTACCACTGAAAGTAGGCAATGTGGTCCTTGGCACTTGCCAATAACCTTGTCTGAGGTTTGACAGGTGTGACAAGATTTACAGTAGCCCCATTTTAGGGCAAAATCAGTTGTGGTGGGTTGGAAGGAGGTGGACACTTGAGGAACATTTTTACTAGTGTTTATAAAATGAAGGGTAAGACTTATTTTTCCCTATTACTAGAGGGGTATCCCTGCATATGTAAATAACTAAATGTGCCCGTTGGTCATCAGGAAATCCCAATGGAATATGTCCACGGTCCAAGACTAGCTGTAACTGACCCTAACACTATCTTAACTAACTTAAACTAGACCAAGAGAATATCTCCCCTCTCCTCGTTGTCTCTTATGGTAATGTCTCTTTCTTGCTCCAAAGTTCTCTTTAGTATGATATCTTTAAATAGTGTCTTTCCACCTTCTTGATAATTCATATACTTCTTTCACAATACACTTGGGTTGTATCCCTCTTTCGGAACAGGTTTTCAACACTCATTTTTAGCCCTCATTCTTATATTTTAATCTAGTCTTGAATACCTTTCTGACTCTTGTAACCCAGGCATTCTTGGGTTGGGTATATTTTCTTGTAACTTGACCTTCTCTATCTCTTGTGGTTTCTTGGATTATCTCTCCTCTTATCTGGTTTACTTGATTTCACTTCACATTTATATTTATAGAATTCTCTCTCTGGTTTGCTCCACTCTTTACTTTGTAAACCATGGGGTACTTTCCCCTCTTCCAGGGGTATTTGTGCCCAGTTCTCAATGACTTCTCTTTCAGGCTTATTCATTATTCTCTTTCTCGCATTGACACAGTTCCAATTAAATAGCTTTATATTCAGTATCTTGTTCATTTCACACAGACGAGTTTCTCCCATTCCATAACGATGCCCCGGCGGCCTTCACATTCTCACATTCTCCCTGTTACCTCAGTATCTGCAGGGGAATGCTATCAGGCCCGGCGCTCACTTTGATTCTCTTTTGCTTTGGATCTCGTGCTTCTCAAATTTGTCAGTGTCCCACCCTCGGTCTGCTCTCTTATTGTGACCGATTATCATTGAGGGTAGCACAGCATCTCGTTGACTCCCCAGCTGGGTGGTTTTGACGCTGTGTTACAGACACACAGCTCACCACAAAGTCGCCATGGTCACGCCACCGCTGGGATTAAGACTCCCTTCTCCTCTGCTTCTCTCTGCCCTAGGAACCCGGGTCTCTAGTGTTTACCACTGACATTTAGGACTTGTCTCCGAGTGGCGGGTTCCGGGGCTCTCCTTGACTCTGCCTCTTCCAGACGTCATGCATTCAGGGGGATTGCGGGAATCCAGCTCAACTCAAAAGACTCACTCGAAATTAGCTTATCCTCCCAGAAGATGGAACTCTTTAAATGTAGCCCTTTAGACTGAAAATGAACCTGTTATCTCAGGCCTTGTAAAGTAGTGCACTCTTGCTCGTCTTGACAGATTTCTTGCCTAGAGAGTCCTCTTCTGCTAGTAGACATTGCAGGTGTAGGAGATTTGTAAGGTGCAAATACAGGGTCTTCAGTGTCTTCCCATAGGGGAATAAACCCTGCTGCAGGTATTGGCTCAGGCACTGGCTCAACTACAGGGGTTGAAGATCCCTTCTTTCTCCTGGTGGCTTTAGGTTCTCCCCTTACCTTTGTTGACACCTTAGAGAATTAATGCTTCTAATGAGAATTCAGCAATCTGGTCATTGGCCCTACAATATCAAAAGCCATTTATTTTCCATGCACCCTTGGGAGTTTCTGAGACCTGCATAGGAGCCAGTCTCAGGCTAGGTACTCTAAACATTCTTACAAAACTCTCTGCAAATTCTCTCTCACACGCCCCTTAGTTGGTGCTTCCCCATATGTTCTATGTGAGCATTCTTTATCACATGCTGTCTTATTCCTTTAGGGAGAATGAATTATTCACCCCTTCTCTGTAAGCACCACTCTTCTGCTAGTTCCTCTGCCACTACAACATATGAATATAGATGTTCTGGCAGATTTGTAATCAGAGTCCATATGTTTCTGATGAAATGTCTCACTTGCTGCAACCCTTCATGTTCTAATTCAGCCACCTACCCATCTTTCGAAATCATGTGTCACTTCTCATGCACACATCAGCTAAGTCATTGTGTAGTATCAACTCTTTATCACTCTCGGAGAGCCCTCCTGATATTGAAAGTCTATAGAGACAATCAGCCACTTGATTATCCTTAACACTTTTGTGCACTATGATAAACTTATATTCCATGGTTCTCACAACTATTCTGCTTAGCCTCAGAGATATGTGATCCATTCAAGAAACTGTATGAAATGTTCCACGGCCTACTCTCATGTGAGTGCTTCCTTCTCTATGACAGTATAGTTCTTCTCTACTTTGTTTAATGATCTTAATGCAAAGCTAAGCATGACCTCCTTGCATTTTGTGCTTGGGTGGTGTTTCTGTACTATGCCTAAACCTTTTCCACTTGCATTAACTGTCAACATTGTAGTTCTTTCAGTGTCGAAAGCCTTGATTGTTGGATCGTTTAACATGCTCTATTTACCTTTTTCAAATGCTATTTATTGATCATTACCCCCAAATGAATGTGACACCTTTCTTCAGCAAACTTTTGAATGGTTCTACTCTGGCTGCAAAGTTTGGTGCTAATTCTCACGTAATAATCACACATCCTGAAACAAGATACCAGTTCTTCCTTATTCTTTGGATTGGGTGTTGCTTTGATTGCATTTGCCAGGCTCTCCGTTGGTTTAATTCTGTCTGCCATTAGAGTATGTCCTAGGTAATCCACTAAAAACACTTGTATTTCTCACTCCTTAGTGTCATATTATACTCTTTCTGTTTGCTCAATACCCTTCGTAGCATTTCAACAAGCTGGTTCTGATTTTCACTGTACACCAGTATATCATCCTGGAAGAAATCCTTTAACTCCCTGGAATATTTTCTCTATTAACCTTTAGAACACCAAAGCAGATAATGCCAATTCAAAAGGTGTGTGATTGAATCTAAATAAACCAAAGGGATTGTTGAATGCTGTCATGTTCTTGCTATCGTTACCTCCACTTCATGGTACGAATTCCATAAGTCTATAATGAAAAACACTCTAGTGCCACATATCTTGTTCATCATTTCCCCAATGTTGGGCAGCGGATGACAGTCAGCTATCATATGTGAATTGAAGCTTCTCATGTCATCACAAGGACGACTGCCAACACCAATTCTGATGCTCCTATATCTTCAATTATTCCAGCCCGTATCATGCCTCTTAACAAGCACTCAAACGGTGTTACCATTCTGAGAGGTACCTTCTGTACCTTTCCTTTAAAAGGTTTGGCCTCCTCCTTGAGTCTAATTTGATGTTGGAAAATTCTGACTGGTCCTACCCTTGAAAACCTGTGGGAATTCCTGTACCAATTTCTTGGTTTCATCATTTTCCTTCACCATCATCACCTGTTCTTCCGCTCCTGGATTAAGTTCCATGCCTTGCTGCCAGCTCAGTATAGGAGGTTCTTCTGAAACAACATTTATTTTGCCTATGATTTGTATAACCTTGTATTTCATTTAGGCTATTGGCAATTACACCAGTTTATGACCCACCGGCCGAGGCAGGTGGCGATGAGCATCACAAGTTATCACAGGGACAGTTATTTAGAACATTGCCGCCAACCAATCCGGGACCCAGGCAAATAAAGCCTTGGTCCCGGATTGGTTCCAGCCAGGTGTTTGACGTGATGTCTTGTTTCTCCTTTGTAATTTTTTCATGTATTGTTCGTATCTGTTCGACAGCCTCTGTGAGTGTTCTGATGGCGGCATCATTTGTGGGTAGCGCTGTGCAGCATGTGCTGCCGATCTTATGGCACATGCCGCCTTCCATGGCAGTGATGAGTTCCAATATACAGTGATTTTTCAGGGCCATTAAATGCAGCTCGGAGCTCTTCGTGCACTGCATTTAGTCCTTTTCTGGTTGCATTAGCCAATTGGAGCAGCTCGTAATGTGTGATTAGAATCCATTTTGCGTTAGCTACCATTTGCAACCCAGGAAGCAAAACTGAACTAAAAAACGCAGATGCCTTGCCAATGAGTGTTAAATGTGGTGGGATAGCGTCCAAGCTTTGGGTGGATTCTTCTGATATATAGTTACTGGCCCTCATCCTCCTTGTCGTCTTTAGTTCTCCTCGTGTCTCCATGGGCCTTGTTGTGTTTATCCTTCCATTTCTGTGTGGATAGCTTGTTGAATAGTTCAAATCGGCATGGGGCATCACCAATGCGGGGCTCTATAGTGTCACCAGCACACAAACTCCTGCCCAATCTGGTGGCAGCTGGGCATACGCTCTTGTTTCACAGGCCCAGCATAAGTCCATCACTGCTGCGGTCCCTTTCTGCAATGCTCATTGTCCTCCCACAGCCGGTGGTCATCCGCAGTGCTACCTTCCCGTTCGCTCTGAAACACAAAAAATACTGTGAACTGGCCAGTGTTTTTTATCTATCCAGGTTAAGGCATGTGCACTGGTATTCCATATTTTCCTACATCGGGCATCTATTTTCTTCACCACTTTCTCTTCTAACCCCACCAGCCCTTCTGCATGGCAATGTATCATCCCCTTTCCCATTTTCCATTGTTATACACCGACCTCAGTTTCGCATCAGGGGCCTGGTGTGGCACCATGGTATATCCTGTCCTGCTGCATTCGTCCAGAATATTCTCTTGTGGTCAGTTACCACCTGCTTTTCCCTCTGTGCCCCTTATGTGTTATATTCCAGTATCATGTGCTTGGTAGCCCCCCCAAGGGCCATGCTTTCTAATTGCATATAATTATCGGTGTACACCTCCTCCCCCTCATCTATCCATTTTGCTTCTACAGTGTGCCCCTGGAATAGCCCCCTGGTTTTGCACAAAGTCAAATTCATCAGACATCCCCCTTCCTCCACTGTCACTTCTTGTGGCAGGAATGGTTTCAGTGTTCCTGTGTGGTGTGGGATGAGTGAGCACACATACCCGGGGCCACTGGTGCTGCGTCTCCCCATCCTCTTCATCTCCCTGTACCTGACATTTTCAGATGCAAGATCCCCTCCTTCCCCAATTGCACTATAGAACCCTTACAATACTAATTATAATTATAATTGTTCTTTCATATAATGCTACCAGCGTTTCTAAGCACGGGATCAGGATACAAACCTGTGTTGCACTGCGTTGTCTTGCTTCTTTTGCTTACTTCTTTTTCTGCATGTGTCCCTTCCACCATCAGCAGGCGCGCTTATGCTACCCCTTTACAGTGGGAACCAGAAGAGGAGAAAACAGAAACACAGAACAATCCAACCCCTATTATATTTGCATCAACATTGGTTAGTCTCCCATTTCCCCTAGTATTCTCTTGGCAATCTTCCATTTCATCTATGGGCCTTCGATAGCATCTTATTGCAGTACACAAAATCAATGTTAATTGGTTAATACCTCGCATTAGGTGACGCTTTGTCTTTCCGTTGTGCTGCTGTTGTCTTTGCGAATGTCAGACATGTGGATCAATGCATTTATTTCTTTTACCTTCACTGTCATTGGGGTTGCATAGACAACTTCAACATAACATAACAGGTGTATTTGTACAGCGCACGTTCACCCTTGAAGGTGCATCTTGGCGCTTGTAACAGATGTTTATTGTTACCCAATTCAATGGTACTTTGAAGGGACTGCAATACCTTGGTTCCTACCACTTTCTCACCACTTTACAGACAAGAACCCTGGCTCCTGGATAGAGAGGCTGTGCTTGTGGGAAGTCTTCCTCCAGGTGGGTACTTGTGTGCTCTTTAGAGTTGGTCAGCCGACATGTAGGTTGTTAAATCTGGCGGGGGATGTAGCAGACAAAATTTGTCATTTCTGTCAAATATGTTTTCATTTCGTCTCCGAGGATCTCAGAGCTAGGTTTAGCATCTGAAATTTAACAAGTAGGAGGGCCAGGCGCATGCATCCTTCTACACATTACAATTTCATGCAGATTCAAGTGGTGATCTGCAATGGGTGAGTTACGAAGGGCAAAAAGAGCAAGGGGGACAAGAAAGCCAATTTTGGCACAGAGAAGAGGTTAACTTTGCCAAAGGTTCTTTAAGTAAGCCATTGAGCCGTTCAACAATCCTGTTGGCTTGCGGCTGGTACACTGTGCAAAGCTTATTTTCTATCCCTAAGAGACATGCAATCTCATCAAAAAGGTAATTTGGCGAAATGCTGGACATTATCTGGCCTTATCTCACATAATCCCAATCTTGGAAAAACCTCCCTCACCAAGAATTTGGCCGTATAGTTCATGTCATTTTTTGCACAGGTCCCGCCTCAAGCCAATGTGAAAGTGGACAGACAACGACGATAATGTACCTATAGCAGGCACATCTTTCTTGCATGGCAACATAGTCGACATGCAAATGCTGGAAGGGCCATTCCAGCTGAGGTATTGTTCCCAGGATTGTTTTTAAACTATGACCAGACAGAAATTGTTAACATGTCACACAGTTTCCCATGAACACCGCCACTCTCTCATGCATATTTGGCACAGATCACCTTCATTACCTTCTATAGATATACTTTCTTCGGATGCATGGGTGGGGAAGTGCAGCTGTTCTACTGATAAATTTGCAATTTTCTGAGCGCAACAGGCTTCTCTGTGCTATTATTTTGCCAAATTAAGTGAGTGGTTGAGAGTGGGCACCATGCTCTATCCATAAATTATTTTACTCTTTTGGAGCTTCTCCTTGCAGCTCTATAATTTTGACCACAGGTATTGTGTTGAAACTTTCCTCGATCTCTTCCTTCCTGCACACCTTCCTTTCTACTGCCATAAATTATGTTATGTTAAAGAATTTGTAAAGCGCAATATTCACCAACAACGGCATCTAGGCACTAGGCAACAAGAGAGTCCACAGAATGCAGGAAACAAAAGAAAGCACAGATGGATTAATAAACCGGATAGAGTAGAGTCTTCAGCTGGCATCGAAAGGCAAGATGGTCCTGAATCTGACGCAAAGAGAGAGGAAGGAGATTCCACAGCTTAGCAGCACAGACTAAGAATGATCAACCACCGAAATGAGCATGTTGAATACAGGGAACAGAAATACAGCAGGAAGTGGAGGAATGAAGAGAATTGTATGGGGTGTAATGTGGAAATTTGGTTTAATATAAAAGGTCCTTTCTTATCGTATGCACGGTGGACAATATACAAAGACTTAAAATCCATCCTGGTAGCAATGGGTAACCAGTGCAGAGTTTTTAGGGCAACAGAGGCCGAGGAGAGCCAAGGGGCCCCCAGAGACAAACAAGTCACAGAATAGAATTCTGTAGAATCTGGGGACGATGGAGCAAATATTTAGGTTGAGCCAAATACAAGGAATTACAGTAATCCATGGAACCAGAAATGTTAGAAGAAACAACCATAGAATTAAGGGAGACCGGTAGAAAAGGAAGACATTTTCGAAGAACACAGAGTTTGAAGTGAACAGCCTGGCAAACTGCACTCACCTGAGGAATAAGTGAAAGGGAGGAGGAGAGTTTGACCCCCAAATTGTTCACAATGCTGGAGGGTTTTGGTAAAGGACCCAGCTCAGGAGGCCAGACCATAGGGAGGCATCCGGCCTGGGACCAACCAGAAGCACCCCGGTCGTGTCCCCATTGAGACAAATCCAGTTGCAGACCATGTAGGAGTGGATAGCGGATAGCGGACAACCAAGACCAACAGCGGGAGGCAGTATCAGCTGCTGCATGATCCAGCCGCATCAGGATCTGGGTATCATCGGCATAGGAATAACAGCGGAAGCCAAAGGACTGAATTAGCAGAATAAGTGGGCAGATATAGGCATTAAAGAGAAGAGGAGAAAGTGCTGAGCCCTGAGGGACTCCACAAAGAAGAGGTAAAAGGAGACAGACACAGAGACTGAGAGCGGTCAGTGAGAAAAGAAACAAATCATTGCAGGACAGAATCAGAGATGCATAATAGAGAAAGCCTCTGAACAAGGATAGCATGGTTAATGGTGTTGAATGCCGCTGAGAGGTCCAGGAGGAGGGGGGCACCCCTCTCGGTCAGCAATCTCAGCGAGATCGTCCACCACTGACACTAGAACAGATTCAGTACCTTGGCCTGGCCAAAAGTCAGATTGAAAGGGGTCAAGGGCACCCACATTTTCCAGAAAAGAGGAGAGAAGAGGCATAATAAGAGATTCAAGGACTTTCATAGGATAAGATAGAAGTGAGATAGGGCAAAACATTGCATGAAACGCAGGATCCAGACTGGGCTTTTTAGAGAAAAGGAATGACCAGTGCATGTTTGAGAGGGACAGGAACAGGATCGGAGGATATAGAAAGATTAACTGGGGAGGATAAAAGTCTGGCAATCTGGGTAATAATTTCCTTAATGATCCTAAGAGGGATTGGGTCGGCTTGAGAGGCTGATTTAAGACGTAGTGTGGCTGCAATAACATCTGCCTCTGAGAACACAGGGAACTGCGATCAAAGAGTGGGGGGGGATAATCTGAGGAGTGCAAAGAAGCAGAGGAGCCAAGCATTGAGCAGCATGGATCCTCTGATGGATGAGAGATTTCATCCTGAAAAAAAGAAGAAAGAGAACAGCACAGAGCCAATTAAGACCAAATAGAATTGTCAGAAGGAAGAGTGGACAAGGGGTGCATTGTTTTAAACAGAGTTTTCGGGGCATTAGAAGTGGCGCTTAGACTCAAAGATGGCCAGCTGATAGCTGGCTGTGGCACCACGGAAAGCAGACAAGACCAAGATCAAAGTCAGCTAGTGCGGACACAAAGCTCAAACTTAGAAGATTCGAGAGGCCATTAGGATGCAAATTAAAAAGACCAAGAACAATGAGAGATTTAAAATGGAGCCTAAGATCAGATACAATTTCGAGAAAACCCAGAATAAAAGCACCATCACGAGGTAAATGAACATAAAACGGAGAGTGCAAATGGGAGAAATAATCGTGCAGAAGAGTCTCATGCTTCCATAGACAGACTGTGGGAAATTGGTAAGATAGAACACTTAAAAGCAGCTTTAAAAAACATAGCGACCCCACCACTTCGATGGCCGGAGGGACGATCATATCTAAGACCAGCATAATTGGAGGGTAGTGCCTGACTAATAACTGGGTCAGAGGAATCTTTGAACCAGGTTTCTGTAAAAAAAGCAAAATCAGGCAACATGTCTTGAAGCAGGTCGAGACAGTCAGGGGCATGAGAAGAAATGCAGAGAGACCAGTCGGAACGGGTATACATTTAGGCAAAGGGTATAAACACCAATTGGCAGGTAAAATGATATCAACAAGGGAGAGGCACACCAACTCTGCACAGGAGTAACTGAGAGCTGTGGGCAAAGTTTGCAGTGCCCAGAGACCGGATGAGGCACGGATGGGTGCAGATGGGCAGGACTTATGCGGGACTTCGGTGGAGATTAGACACTCAACCTGCGCGCAACCGCTGCCCCCTTGCGAAATTGAGCCAGAAAACATATTCATGTTTTGGCAGGAGCCAATCAGCAGAAAGTCCCTGTGGAAAGAGAGGACAGACTTGCAGGGTGCTTGCAGGCAAGAAAAGAAAGACAGGCGATCAACGTATGTGAATCCAGGCAGCCTCAGACCACAAAGCGGTTACAAGGAAACCAAGAAATAAAATAAAAAACAAAAGTAGTAATTAAAAAAAACAGAGCATAGGCTGAATGCATAAAATAATAATGGGAAAGGTAGCACCGCAGTACTGCATATTCAGGATGAACCTGTCGAGGGAAATCAATATAAATAGAGTGTCATTAAAATAAAACTCAGCAAAAGTAAGAAACCTGGTGTGCATGAGGTGGAAGCAACCTGAGCACTGTCGATGTGGGGCTCTTTCTTTTGCCCCTAGGTACCTTCTTATAATTCCTTCAGGTAAATCGGTTTCTTATTTCGCCGCTCTGTCAGACATTTCTTTTCCTAATCATATTCTGTCTTGTTTACCTGTGTGGGTGGCACATTCTATTATCGCCACTTCTACTAGTACTTTAAGGGCCTCAATTAACTCTTTGAGCAACTCTGCATGTTATACAGGGGACCCGTCACTTCTTCTGAACCCTCTCCTTTCCCACTGTGCTAATCCTGAGGTATTGCTGATGTAACATAGGTCGAATCAGAAGAAAGGTTAGCGGCATGTCCTTGCATCATGTTCAATGCACTGATCATTGCCACTAACTCTGCTGCCTGTGCTGAGTAGTAAGAGGGTAATAATAATAGTTGTATAATGTTGGGTAATAGTTGTTGAATGCTATTCAATTTTCCCCATTATGCTGCACACCACCACCGCTCCAGTAGGTCTCATTCCTATCTTCCGGTCTATACTCAATGACCCGTCAATATAAACCATGTTACCCCCTGCTATTTCTTCTTCCTTTACCTGCATGTTCCATTCCATTCTGTCCATATGCGCTGCACAATCGTGTATGTTGTCTCCTTCCTGTGTAGGCTCTCCTAAGTAGGTAGCTCGGTTAACCATAAATCATCTCACTACCTCCATGGGAGGGTTAGTCAGTATTACCGTGTAGCCTGATGCACATTGTGTGGGTATTGTGCGAGGATGGCAAATAGCAAGTGCTCCAAGTACTGTACTACAGGGCACCTCATGGTGATTGTCTACGGCAAACACTGCAGCTGTGAGCGCTTGTTCTCAGGGGAAAGTCCATGCATTACTGGGTCTAGAATACCACTGTAGTATGCCAGTGGCTTATGTCTCTATGGCTTCTTTTGTGTGAGGACCGCCATCATCACTGAGCAGTCTGAGTGTGAGAACAAATAGAACTTTTCTCGTTCGTTGGCAGTGGCAAACACTAGCTGCTGGGCCAGTGCATCTTTTAATTCTGTGAAACTCTCATTCATTTCTGATGTCCATTTTAGTTCCCTCTTCTCCTTTTGTGCCTCTTTAAGGCCATGTAAAAGGGGTTTTGTGAATGTGGAATAATCGTACCCCCATGCCCTGCAATAGTTGCATAGTCCCAGGAACTTCTTAATTTCCTTCACTGTATGTGGGCGGGCTGTGGAGTGAATGGTCTGTACCCTCACTTGTGTTATTCTGCGCCCCTCAATCGATATTATTTGTCCCAGATGCACAACCTCTTCCTGGCAATATTGCAATTTCACTTTGTCCACCTTGTATCCGTTTTCTGCTAGCAATGTCAGAAGGTGTGCTGAGTCTGCTCTACACTCTTCCTCCGTTTCACTGCATATCAACAAATCGTCAACATACTGGACCAGCGTGCTTTGCATTTGTACATTGCACAGGTCCATCTGGATCACCTTGTTAAAAATGCTAGGTGATTCACAGTACCCTTGTGATTCACAAACAAGTGTGCTCGAATCTTGTCCTGTGATGTGTAAACACAGTCAAGTACCTTGAGTCTGGGTGCAAAAGGATCGAAAAGAAGGTGTTCCTCAAGTCAATGGGGGTCATTACGAGTTGGGCGATAAGGGATACCGGGCACCGGTAAGGAGACCGGTGCCGGTAATCCCTTACCGCCTGATTCTGTGGTCCCTGAGAGGGAACCGTAAGGAACGTGTTGTCTGACCACATGTCCCTTACGGGTCCCGCTAAGGGACCAGGGCGCTAATAACGGGCTTGCCATTCGCAAGCCTGTTATTAGCGCCCTCCCCATTCCCATTGAGCCCTATAAGGGCTCAAATGGGAATGGGAAATGGTTTGTTCAATGGGGACTTACCGGACCCGCCAGGGTCAGAATGCACCGGTAAGTCCCCATTGAACAAGACCGGACTCGGACAAGGTATGGGAGGCAGCCATGGTGCTAATAGCACCATGTCTACCATCCATCTCGTAATGAGGCCCAATGACTGTGAAGTACTTCGCCATTGTCTTATATGTTGCAAACATTTGTGGCAGGGTTATGGACCAAGGGAAATTCTGCTTCAAACACATCATTTAGAGGGCACAGGTCCTGGATGAAACGCTATGACCCACATTTTGATTTCTTTATCGGGTATATTGACGTGTTACATGGCGATGAGGAGGTCTGGATGATGCCCTGTTGCCATAGTGCGTTTAGAGTATATTCACTCATCTGCTTCTCTGGACAATGGGTATTGTTTTGCATGGGATAACCGTGCCCCTTCTTTTAGCTTTATCTTTACTGTGCCCACTCCTTTCAGTACCCATACATGAAGGGGCCCTTTCTTCCATAATTTCTCTGGCACTTTTTTGAGATCCTCTTCTGTGTGTTTGTTCCCTTGTTTCATTAACTACGTTAGTATTGGTACCAGTTTTTCCATTACTTAAACTAGAAATGGTATCTATATCTGAAACACCATCTCTCCCTCCTCTTCCTCATCTGAGGACAATTGTTTATCCAATACTCCTGTTATTGTCAGTGTAGGGTTGATGCACAGTACCATACGCCATTCCATGTTGTCATTGTCCGTCCCACAAAGCATCACCATGTCTTTGCGTATCACTACCTCCTCTAGTTGCAACACCACTGTTGTCCCCATCATATCATCCTTCTGGCACTGTGGTCTAAACAGAAATTCTGAGGCCAATCAGAACACCTTCCCCTGTATCCCCGGGAACCATCCCAGCAGGATCTCGACCCTGTGCAGGAACATGCTTGGGTACAAGGGCTGTGCTCACAGAATGCTCTGTGTGTGCACAACCAAGAGGAGTGTGGACGTGCGTGTGTATTGAATGCCTGGCGTGGTGTACACCATCCCTTTCACCATGAATTATATTGTTGTGTTTATCTTGCTGAGCAAATCTCTCCTTAGTATATTGATTGGAGTGTCATTGGAATACAGTAATGGCACTACAAGGTGTTGCATCCCTATTGTTAGTGGTACATCTTTTTTAACTGGAACCGAGACCACTGCCCCAGAGAAACCCTGTGTATCCATCACCTTGCTTGATAATGGGATTCCCCCTCCCTAATGCAGGATTTGGTTGCTCCTGTGTCTATAAGAAAGAACAATTCTCTTGGTCCTATTTTCACTGCTACCTCAGGTTCTTCTTCAGGGACATCAGTTACTGCTAGGACTGGACACACTCTGTCTTTCTGAGGGCCCCTCTGTTTTTGCATATTACTGGGTGGGAAAATTGAAGGATTTCCCCCTACAACACTGACCCTGGTATAGTAGGGCACCACATTGTGTCCTAGTACCACTGCAGTCCCTGCCGCCACTTCTGAAGGTTGTCACTGCTGGGGCTGCTATCCCACCATCCTGCTGTATGGACATCTGTGTTTAGTGTGATTGTGCTGGAAGAAGCTGAATCTGCTGCCACTGTGGCTGTACTGTACCGAACCCCTGTGGCTATGCCACTTGGATCGCCTGTGCATGGGCTTGCTGCATGAAAGGGCAGGTACACGCCTTTGCCCCATGTTTTGGCATATATAACACAGGCTGAGGACCCTGTAACCTGATCCTCTATATCCCCCTCTTCCTCCTTTTCAGGTACCTTCATCGATAGGAAAAAATCCCTTAATGTAATTACACTGTGATGGGGTTCCCCATTGTTGTGTATTGTGGCTGCACATAATTCCCTTGCTGTGTTATGGCCCCCACGGGAAACCCTCTGTGAGGTGAGGGCACCAATACTGCGGTGTCTTGCGCAAGAATTGCCACTTCCATTGTGTATTTTGCCAATTTCTTTTTCACCAGTTTGTTTTCTGCCTTGGCAGCATTTTCTGCCGCCTGTCTCTCACTTTCTTGTTTTCGTTTGCAATAATGTACCATCGTTACCTGTATTTCTGGCCAGTCCTTAGTGTCAATGCGCACAATCTTATTTAATGAGGCCTGTACTTCTGTCAGCAGTCCCTTCATCAGTATGTGATGGAACAAGGGTATGCATTGATCCCAGGACCTTGATGTCTCTTGCGTTCATAGGTCCTTTACCCATTTTATATAATCTGCTGGATAATCGTCGCTTTTCATTTTATGAGCCATTACCATCACTAGGTAGTAGCTGTCAAGATACATAGTTCTCAGAACCTCCCAAACATGTGCTCGACAATTATTACATAGAGCTTGGTCATGAGCATTTGTGCTTACTTGTACCCTTTTGTATCCTACACGGTTCTATAGTTTGTCTACCTGCTCTCCTATGATGGCTGTGGACAAACTTTACATGTCCCCTATTGCTAGTGTCACCCCTGAAGTCTTCTTCTTGAGTGCCTGTATCCATTTAAGGGCTCCTACAACAAGGGAGGGCAGGCTGCATATTAGATCTTTGCCATGGCACCTAATGCGCGCCCCCTCTCCCTTATTGTAGTAGTGGCATTACTTGTGTCTTTGGACCTAACCTTCCTCCTTTTGTGGCCTGAGTCAATCCTATTTTCACCTTTGCTACCCTGCTGCGGTGGGAGGTTGACCAGTCCCTGTCACTTCTGTCACTTTCGCTCTTTCCTCCCCCTGATCTTTGTTTTACCGGGTGTCCATTCGTCCCTGTTCGCATCACTCCAGTCATCCCCTAGCAGTCCTTTGTCTGAGGCTGCATTGTCTGTGTCTCAACCTTCCGCTTCTTTCTTCTTCACCTCTTTCCATTCTTCGTCTAATTTTAAGTTTATTCCCCCTGATAGCCATTCCTCCTTGTTCCTCTTACTTTTCCTCTGCACCTCCTCCTCTATCATTCCTTCAGCCTCACTGAATAATGAGTCCACTGCTGGCACATATAATTCTCTATGACCGCTATGTATTTTCTCTCTACTCTTGTGTGCATTTCCTCCCTTTGGGCGTCTCTGTCCTTTTCTCCTGTCATTCTTCTGTGGTCCCCTCCCGAGGTTTGTCGCTGGGGATTGGTGTAACCGGCTGTGGGTCGTAATGTTGGATAGACCACATAGGGTGGGGCTGTAAGCTCGGTCTGCTCCCTCCCACACTCTCCTCTTCCTCCTTTTGAACTTTTTCGCCTGTTGCCTCTTCGTATGACTTCCAGAGCCCCAATATGTTGTGTCTGCTTTTCAACTTGGAGCCCTTGTATTTTGTTAACAGATACGAGAAAAAAGTATTTTTTATTATTTTGCTGTCAAAAGTTCTTTCCCCAGGTCATGCATGGAAGCACTGACCTTTAGTCTCCTGGGGCCACTGAAAATTGTACTTTCACAGTTTATCGCAGTACTGGGAAAATTCAGACACATATGATCCAGGGGGCTATCTAAATAGGCCATTATTCCCCTACCTCCTGTTCTTTTTTATCCCAGCTACCCTGTGTTTCTTTTCCCCCCCTTTTCGCGTTACCCACACACTCACTCTTAATCACGCCTAACTTAGCGTTCACTCTGGTCCTCTCCACGGGTCTGATCAAGCACTCCGCTCATCACACTTGCCCTCTTACCAGGCCCAGCCACTCACTCAGTGTTAGTATCCAACAGCCATCTCCACAGGCTCACCGTTCAATGTATTAGAGCAAGTGTGCACCATGCCTCCTCAGCACTGTCTGCACACATCTGCTGCTACAATGCCAAGAGCACCGTTTTACATGAGGTACCTACCTTTGTTGACTATTCCACCACAAGCCCATACCATAAAACAACACTAACTACCACCAGCGTATCCCTCTCTATAGCCCCAGAACAAGAAAAACTTAATAACACAACTCTTACCCCAATTACGCAACTATACAATCGCTGATACTATGCACCTCTCCTGCTCTAATGCATGGGTGCCCACACTGGAGCCCTACTGGGTGGCATGTACTAATTTATAATACTACTACTACGATCATCCTCCCTCCCTGAGAATGCATCCTAGACACCATAAAAACCTATCCCTCCCCTGCCGTTGGCATGCACCAATATGCAGCATGTTCTTGCATATTTATAATCTCGTTCTAGAGACCCTCGTGTCCTCTCGTCACAGAGACTCCAGCATGAGTCACCCCTTCAACTGAGGTAAGGCAGCACTCAGGACCAGGCAGACCTGTGTCTGCAGTGCCTCCTCAGTGATGCGAATTGGTGAGGTCTGAAGTTGCTGGACCCACGCCCCTCGGGAAGGGTGGCCTGGATTACCTCAGCTGACCTGGAGGACTGAGGATCTCATTGGGACCTCCAAAAATGCACTCAGGGGTCCTCCGATCTCACCATATGAAAAGCGTACTAAAAAAAGGAGCACGCACAGGGCAAGAAACAACACTGTTTATTACAGCGGGGCAAGTACAAAGCAAACAGAAGGTTGGACTGGAACTAATTGTTGAGAGCTGACATCTGTGCATACAGTGAACATTAGTTTTAGACTCTGAATACAAACATCAAGGCATTAGACACAGTTACAGCTTGAATATTTGTATATTCTACCATTCCAAAGAAATTCATTGGCTATGCTACGTGATATCCTTAGAGCTAATGGTTGTTAGTAGAACATGATTGGTGCTAATAGATCAACAGTATCCCAACTCATCACCTACCTATGTGGTGCCACATCAATTCTCACCACTCCCAGGAACAGTTTGCAATTAGTAAAATAACATTTGTGCTGACTGCCGTAACTTTATTATACTGCCATTAATCAGCACCATTACGAAAAGAACACGAGACACGCTGCTTCTGGCCGCAAAGGAGACATTTACACAGTACCTACTGGAAATTGGACTATGCAAACCTTGCAGTGGATACTCCGAAGACTGGCCACCTCCCAGGAACAGAGAAATGTGATGTTTGATTGGTCCTTCCAGGTACACCACTCCGTTCAGCTTCCCATTCCCATAACCACCTGCCGAAAGGCACTGGTGGCCCTGTGAATGGTTTGCTTGCTTAGGTTCACTTCCCCTGTACCCCCGAGTGCCCACAGGATTGGCTGGCTGCCCTGCTATTTCATCACCCAGTGTTGTCTTAGCTGCATCAGTCTGCCCATGACGCGCAGATTGGGTTCTGTCTCCTCCCTCCCTGGCCCGTGGAATGTGTGTTGATCATGTGTTCAGAGCGGGTTTCCCGGGCTACACCCATCCTGGGGTCTACTTAACCTATAAGAAGATCAATATTACACCAAAGAAATGTTCTTGGAAGAACAAGGCATATCAACATATTTAACTTAAGAAACTAGCCTTAAACCTAAATCTAGTTTCGTACCTATCCTTTCATCAGAAAATGTGATAGATATTTTTCACAAAGCAGTCAGCAACAATCTAAGAAAGAATTATTTCAGTAACAAACATACAAAATGTACACACAACCTAACAAAGGATGAAAAATTGGGACTAAATTAATTAAGAGAGGACAAAACAGTGGTAACAAAGGCTGCGGACAAAGGAGGAAAAATTGTTCTATTTAACAGAATAGACTATATAACTGAAGGTACTAAACATCTGAACTTACCAGGATGTTATGAAAAAAGTAACCAATAATCCTATACAAGATCTGGAAACAACGTGGAATTTATCACTAAAGTCATGGCATGAACAAGACCTTCTCAGCGACAAGGAATATCACAGTTTAATTTGTAAAATCTCCATCATGGCAACGATTTATTTTTTACCTAAGGTTCACAAAACATATCAGGACTTTCCACCACTTCAACCAATCATAAATGACATAGGTTCTTTGACAGAAAAAACTTCTCAGTATATCAACTCACATCTGCAACCACTGGCAGCAAGTTTAGCCTCATTTGTTAAGGATTCCAAGCACATTATCCAGCAGATTAATCTTATTCCATGGGAACATAACTATCTCTTTGTCACTTTAGACATTGTTCAGCTCTATGTTAGCATACAGCATGATAAAGGTCTGGAAAGTACAATGTTTTTCTTAAAACGAGATCAGTCTCTTTTCTTGAGCAGAACAAAATGATCATTGAAATGCTGCACTTCTGTCTCCACAACAACATTTTTATTTTTGACAATAACACCTACAAACAACTTCAAGGTACTGCCATGGGGTCAAAATTTGCCCCAATTTATGTTAATTTGTTTATGTTTTTTTTTAATAAAACATGCTTGGAAACATCCTCTTTTTCAAAGTAACATCAAATTTTGGGGTCGATTTATTGACGACATTTTGCTTATTTGGGAAGGAAATCTTTTTGATTTAGAAACTTACTTTACCTATCTCAACAACAATGTATACAACTTATCCTTCACCAAAACAGTCAGTGCAACCAATATTGAATTTCTGGACTTGGAACTATTTGTGGAAAATTCTCAAATTCAAACAAAACTGTTTACCAAACCTTCAGCGGGCAATAGTCTCCTTTTTGCCACATCTCATCATCCCACACATACTATCAACACTATTCCATATGGTGAGATCCTCAGAATAAAAAGAAACTGCAGCACATCTCTCACCTTTCAAGATAACCTCAAGCATACCTATTACAAATTAAAACAGAGAGGCTATGGATCAAATATCATCAAAACCGCCATCAACCAAGCAGAGAAAGTTACAAGAGAATTTGTACTCATTGATAAACCAAAAATTGGTACTCCAAAACCAAAAACCCAATGTATTACGACTTACAGTACAAAAGCCAAAAAAATCAAACGCATATTAACAAACCATTGGAACATTCTCCTCACAGACCAAAGTCTGCAACAACACTTGGACAATCATCCGAGTATCTGTTTTAGGAGCACACCAACCATCAGAAATCTTGTTAGTCCAAGTTTTTTTAGTCCAATACCGAATGAAAGAAAATTATTTTTTCAAACCAATATCAAAGGTACCTACAAATGCGGACATTGTCAATTATGCCCATTCATATACCAAGGAAAAAAGGATATCCTTCTCCCAAATGGAAAAACAAAACAAATTGATCATATGATTAACTGCAATTCAACATTTGTTATATATGGAATTGAATGTTTATGTGGAAAACTCTATATTGGGAGCACAATCGAAAATTGAAGGTGAGAACCTTCGAACATATACGAGCCATTTGAAACAAAGACCTCCGATCCCCCATTTCGGTTCACATCATCACGAAACATCGGACATTTGGCTTAACGAAACTAAAGATCTTTGGGTTGGAGAAAGTAATACTATCACCGCGAGGAGGAAATAAGGAAGAATTATTACGGAAACAGGAAAGCAAATGGATCTGTATCATGGACACATGTGTGACAGGATTAAATTATGACACAGATATGTTTAATTGGTTGTAAATTCAAATTTTCATTAAAACTATATGGGGGTCATTTTGTACATTGTGTGCTAAAACTGTTATGTGATTTAATTTGAACCTAGTAGTAACAAGTAATAGCTTGAAGTTAGAAACTGAAAATTAGGAAAATTAAAAATGCAAGATAAGTTAAAACATTGGAATTAAAGCGCAAACATAGTCCTAACATTGCGTAGTATATAATTAAGAGATTGCTAGTATAAATATCTATAATTGAAAAAAGTATAACCATTTTACTTAGCAAAAATCAGCAATCCTTCTCAGAAATTGTGTTTACTAAATCTAACTAAGATATTGATTATTTGTACTATAAACTATCCTTAAATTGCCCTAATTTCATTAATAATAGTAAAACAAGAGAGTTTAAGAACTCACATCTCCATTCATGGCATGTTGTATTGTTATAATATACCACATCATTGATTAAGCTTAGTTATTCCCATAACAGTTAAATAGACCACCATGCAATTTCTTGAGAGAACCATATTGTGACACACTAAAAGAATGTGACTGTAGCACAGGAGAAAACATTCAATACTTACAAATTTGTTTATTTTATCATTTTAAAAGCTAACTAAATTTGTCATAAAACAGGAATAAAATACCAAATTAGCATTTCTTTAACGTAGCGTTTATCAGCTGGCCTCCCCATTTCAAAATGGCTGATAATCGCGTAACTATACGCGATGACGTCATCACGCAGCGCAAAATCACGTGAGACGTGGCGCAATGACATCACTACGCCTTGATTTCTGCATAAATAGCGAGCGTTTTGTCCACAACACGAACCACTCGCTCTGGCTAACCCTGTGCATGCTTACCATGGCAGTGCAGGATTCTTAAAATTAAAAGAGGACTATAAGGTAAGAATTTTCGCTTTATTAGTTAAATAAGTAGTAAGCCTTTCTCCAATTAACCTACTTTCAAGTTTCTGATAAATACCACTTTGTATTTAAAAACATTATTACTTTCAAAAAATTTAAAATAGCATTTCTCCTCTCCCTTTAGCAACTTAGAGAATTGAAATATAAGGAATGACATGAACAAATATTTTACATTAAGGACCATAGGATACCATATATAGTCACCACCAAATATTGGAAAATAAGCAAAATTACAAATCTGGGTGAGTCAAATAATCTTACACCACTAGAATACAGAAATAGTTAAACAATATGAAAATAATCACAAAACTTCAAATGTATGTCATTTTCTTTATTAGACAAGCAAACATACTTCGTTTGTTTATTCTTTTTTGTTTTTGTTTGTTAGAAGAAGTTCCATCTCCTGAAGAACCATTCATAACAACAATGGGGAAACACGTGTTGAGTTAGGAACTGAGCTAGGAACTACAAGGAAATCAAAATTACAACATAAGTTAATATACTGGAATCTAAGTGCAACCAAGAGATCAGGAATATACTGCAACTTTAGAGCAAGGATTTATTTAGCACAAGGTGTCAAACTAACACGGCACTAAATTTGTTTATTTGAATTTACGAATCTGTTTAATGAACTGAATTTAAGTTGGAAAATAAAGAAGATTCAAATTATATATAATCTATGACTCAGACTCATCTGTGAATATTTTACTAAAAAGGTTGGCGCATTTGAGTAAGCAATTCCCATTTTTTTAATTTTTCATCCTGGGGTCATGCATGCTAAATATGTTTATCTGGGTTTGTGTGCCTGTGTCCCCCCTCTAGAAGGTGCCCCACCCCCCTTGTTTACTCTCGTAGGTGTGCCCCCTATCTGGCACTGAATTAGCATCTTTAATACATTTATATCAAATTAGCACATGAAGATCTTTATTGACCTCTTCTCTGCCAATCAGACTGTTTAGAGTGTAGTGAATAACTACTGGTATTGAACATTCTTTCTTCGGGAGTAGACAGGGAAACAACAATGCAATTTCCAGGAAAGATTGTATTCAACAAGACACTTTTGGCTGCAGCATGCTGTTTAACATATGGAAGAGAAAGATTAAATATTTACATTTCTTGAGAAACTGTTTACTTTTACATGACACCTGTGCTCATATTAAACATGTTACAGTCCAACCAAGTTGCAATTAAAATTGTTACTTATTTTAATGAAATACTACAAATTAAAACCATGTTTAAGGTACTCAGTGTTTTAATTTACTCACTTTTAAAGTAATGTTTTGTCTTCACCACCTAAATTCCAAAACATATATTGTACTAACACCATGTGTTAATAGTGTTGTAGACTTCAGAAGGGGTAATTATCGCTTGGGATAAATGACCCCTCCCCAAATGATGGCCCTCTGCTTTGCCTAAGGACATACCTTTGTGGCAGATCATTATTCCACAATAACAACCTCTCCCTCAGTCTATAAGGCTTGATTATTTTTTCCACCTCTTCCATGGGATAGGTGGTTTGCCCGATTTTGGCAAGTATTTGGGTGGATATGGCTGCTGCATTGTGCTCCGTGTCTCTTAAGTCAAGTATCTGTTCTGTGTGCCCTTCCCTCAATTTCTTTATTTATTCATATATATGTATAGTCAATGGAGCTTCTGCCCTTCCATTACTTTATTTGGCATAATTTATTTCAGTGGGCCTCATTACGACCCAGGCGGTAAGTTACCGCCTGGGCCGTGACTTTACCACCATGGCGTAAACTACGTTTACGCCATGGTGGTTGGCGGACTTACCGCCCCATTCCGACCTTGGCGGGGCGGTAAGTCCCCAATCCCCATTTACCCTTCCCCATTCCCATTTTTGCCCCATAGGGCATAATGGGAGTGGGGAAGGCGTTAATTATGCCACCGTAAATTACGGTGGCGTAATTAACTCCATGGTCCCTTAGCGCCATGGATTTTAACACCTGCTAAAAGCAGGTGTTAAGTCCGCCATGGCGCTAAGGGACCTCGTACTCAGGCGGTAAGGGTCGGCGCTGTTAACGCCGCCGTAAAACCCTTACCGCCTGAGTCGTAATGAGGCCAATAATGTCTTTGCCAGTATTCTTGTATACATTCATTCTTAACTTGCTAACGTATCCAGCTTTCTTTAACAGGAACAGGCGTTGTCTTGGTAACAATGTTTATCTTTTGCGTGATCATGTTAGCTGGTGGTTTACTCTAATGTTCGTTTTCCTCGCCCTGATTCTCTAGTTTCAAATGTGCACATTGAAGATTTACGAGTTTTGCTTCTCTGTGGAGTCTCTTTATTTAATAGATACATTGGGCCTCGTTACGAGCATGGTGGTAGTCGTGCCTGTATGGCAGGCACGGCTACCGCCATGCTCGCTACTGGCACCGCCTCCTGCGATTGGGCAATAACCGGGCCATTACGAGATGAATGGGCCGCTAATTTCCCATCCGCAGGTGGTGGTATTGCCGGGCTCCCGATCCCCATTCTGTACTATATGGCAGAATGGGGGTGGGGAGCATGGTTGCACCGGCACAGTTGATAACGGTGCCGGTGCAATCACGAGTTCTGTTTGCGGGTGCCGCACAGCCCACCAGGTAAGACCTGGCAGGCTGTCAGGAACCCGGGAACAGACCTCGTAATGCGGTGGGACGGTATGAACGGTGCCGGTGCCTTACCTGCACCATTCATACCGTCAGCGCCACCCTTATAATGAGGCCCATTGAACTCTTCTTTCTGCTTAATTGTTTGCTGGCCAAAAAGTATGTGCCTTCTTTCAACACCATGGATCGGGGAGGACAATTGGCCGTAATTCCTCTCAAACACTTGATCCATTTGGAAGAAAGTTCCCCCTTGCTACAGCTAACAACCTGGGGCAGCACTGCTTCTCTACACCGATAGCATAGATCAGTCTAGGCATGTATGTTTGACTGATTTATTTAGCATCCTCCAACTTCTGCCACCTCTTTCTGGTACCTCTACTTATCTTACATTCTGACATCACAATACTGCTGAGTTGTGCTTGCATAACTCCATAGACATGCTGATTGCCAATGAAGATCACAACACCATCTTCCCATTTATTTGAATGAATTGAATCCCTGATTGTCAATACAGAGCACAACATACAGTGTCTGGGTCACCTTGTTACGAATAACAGGACAAGGCACAGAGTGTGTTGGATTCCTCCTTCCCTATGTGTTTCATTAGCCAGGACCTCAAAGCAAATCCAGAAAATAAGAGGGTTGCTGGATCTTGTCAGGGTATTGTAACCAGGTTGTATTCCCCAGGTTCAATATTATGTAGGAGGGTTCGATTAATGAAGTGACCATTGGGATGTAAGCAGAGGACCAAGCCAGTATGGGGCTCGTACTAATGTATTTATGTTAAATGAGTACTTACCACATCCACAGCTCCCATGTCCCTCTTAATAATGGTGACAAGTGGGATTGAGTGGTGGCAGAGATAAGGAGCCCCGACCAGCGCAGTTGCCCAGAGCAGAGCCTCCACTATGTCTGTGGTATGGTGAAATGCAGCGACCCAGACAGAGCTAGAGCTGAGCTTCCTTTGAGGCCAAATTCCTTGCAGTGAGTAGCGGGAAGGTCGGAGCACAGTGGTGACACGGGACAGAGCTGGAGCGGAGCCAGAGCCTTCGTTGAGGTCATGTCCTCAGCGTGAAGTGGCCGGGAAGTAGGTGTATCCTACTGCAACCGGAGCATAGCCTCCTTTGAGGCCTTGTAAAATGAAAGAGGAACATAGCGGGTGGTCCAAGTGAAACTGTGCTTGTGAAGGAGGGCTGCAGGGGGTGAATTTACATACAGGAAAGCTCATGCAGAGAAGGGCCTTGGAGGAGTGGCATAGGAGCAGGGTTGCTAGACTATGCGTGGTAACAGCCACATGCAGCCAATGCAAGGAGAGTCACCAGTGGCATATTTTTACCCCAGATAAGTGAACTGCATCAGGCTAAAGGTTAGTCCCTAAGGTGCAGGATAATTGAAAGCACACTGTTGACTGACAGACAAAATGGCCAGCCTTTGACCTTCAATTGCCGAACCCTCAAATATTGTCTGCAGAAAAAGGAAAATAAAAAATGTATTGTACCATGATCCCAACAAGGCTGAAAGAAATAAGGCTTACTTTCCATTACAGGTGACAAATGCCCTAAAGTGCAGATTTGCTTAAACAGAGAGCTGCCATGTAGATGTTTGAGCATTCTGGGATGAAACTATGAACACATGAAAAACAAAGCACCATTGCCAGAGGAATTAAATATATCTTATAATATAAAGACAAACATTGAAGGCATGGTGCAGGAGAAAATGGATGTGATATGATGTCAAATATTAAACCAAGTACCATGTCAAGAAAGAAATTGCGACATTCAAAACCACTGATTTCTGTTGATATGAAATGACTTCAGCCTGGTCTGGAACACCCAAAGAAGCCTTTCCCCACATTAGATAACAAAGGTCAACCCCCCTTCACTTCTCTATCTGGAAACCTCTTTGAAGCCCCAGCATGGCCAGCAAGGGATCAGTGCTTGTGCCTGGTAAGCTGTTTATTGGGGTGAAAGGACCACCATTGAGTAAACAAAGATGCAGCACATGGATTTTGAAGTCTGTAAAATAGTTGAAATTACATTCAGTTTGTGGTGGGGTCCTGGGATAATTGACAATTAACAGGCACCAGAGAATGTCACGAATCAGGTGGTGGAGCTATACCCCTCTGCTTAGGGAAGATAAGGGAACATATCTTCAGACCCTTAGCCTGGAAAGTGTTTTATTGCAGACCAAGTCAACAAAGAACACATACCCAAGCACACATGAAGGTTTTGAGAAGAAATGGTTTTATTAATTAAGAGATTAAAAAATTGTATGTAATTAAAAGTATACCATAGGATATGGAGAATCATTATTTTGCTCATAAATAGCCAAACCGTAGTAGATACAGGCATGTCTCAGGTCTTTCGAAAGCATGTAAGTCTTCTGTTGATAGAAATCCCTGAAAAATGTGACGTTGGGAACCAAAGGTATAATCTAAAATGTGATCAAACCTCGCCAGAATAAACTACAGATCAAAGAGCCAGGTAGCATGCAGCTAATGGAACCAGATAC
This sequence comes from Ambystoma mexicanum, assembly GCF_040938575.1. NCBI lineage: Eukaryota > Metazoa > Chordata > Amphibia > Caudata > Ambystomatidae > Ambystoma > Ambystoma mexicanum. Next base: position 1,100,045,887 of record NC_090930.1, on the reverse strand, counting down.
GTGTCTGTAAAATACTTGTCCGTTAATTCTAATTTGTATCCTTTTTGTGGAAATTACAGAAATCTGTCATTCGCGCATGCAACCACCTGCCGACACTAGACACAGTCCATTGCGACCAGCATGATAAGAACAATTCAGAAATATATGGGGTGTGACACCTACCTGTAATTTGAAGACAAGTGTCATGTTGAAGATTTTTTAGTCCATATTTGAGTTGGTCAGAAATGCCATTTAGATGGGTGGAGCAAGAACTCCCACAAATGTGGGCTGGAAACCTGAGAACAAACAAAGGGAAGGGGCTAGGCCCTTTGAAGGGGGAAGAACAATCAACATCCAGTTATAATCATTAGCTAGTGAGACGTTGCATCATAATGTATAGATTTTGGGGTGCGATTAGGAGTTTTTAAAAGTAGACGCACAATGGGAAAGAAGAGAACCATAATTGCAAGGGAGACAGAAGGAGGTGGATGAGACAAGGAGAAAAGGGGGACTAAAATCTGGAGGGAACCAGTAGAGAAGCAGAGGCAGGGCCATCCATAACCGAGACCAAGAGAGGCAAACAGAGGGATTGATGCTGAAGGCCATCCATAACGGAGTCTGGAGAGACAGTCTAACCAGGCCCCTATGCTTCCTATGAGATGACCCAAGAGGCCTGATGACTTCTCCTGAGCATAAACCCAGAGAGATTTAAAGTAAGTACATAAGACAAACCATTGGTGGGGATCTGTTTGAATTAATATCGTCCCCTCCGTACTGATGGGGTAGTCATACAGAAGTAGATTCCTAGCCTTTTCTAATTAATAATGTAACTAATTACCACATAGTGAAAGGACACTGGAGTGATTTGGGGGAAATTCGAAATCTCCAACATCTATCCAAGTGATGATAAAGATATAGGGCCTCATTATAAGTTGGCCGGTCCAGTAAAAACGGGCCGGTATTCAGGGATACCGGCACTTTACTGCACTGGCAGACTTTGGGTTTGCTGGTGGGGCACCTGTGTTAAGCTAAAAGCTGGAGGTAAGGCAGGTGCCGTACAGGCAAAAAAAGGCATAATTTCAGGCACTGGTATTGCCGGTGCCGCAAATAATGGCAAATCCCCTCATGAATGGAGATTTACGCCATCGATGCGGCACTCGGAATCCAGCGGCAATGCTGCTGGACCGAGTGCCGGAAACGCTAATATCCTTTGCCGGTATCCTGGTGGGTTTACTGCCAGGATACAGGCAGGGTTATAATGAGGCTGTATATAGGCCCTCATTACAAGTCAGGCAGTGGACCATGGTGCTATTAGCACCATGGTCCATGCCGGATTCCGCCATGGTGGATGGCGGAATTACCGCCCCATTCCAAGGTGAGTGGGGCGGTAATTCCCCATTCACCATTTGCCCTTCCCCATTCCCATTTCTGCCCCGTAGGGCATAATGGGGATGGGGAAGGCGCTAATTACGGCACCGTAAATTACAGTGCCGTAATAAGCACCAAGGTCGCTTAGTGCCTTGGACTTTAACGCCTGCAAAAAGCAGGCGTTAAAGTGTGAATCAGGCGTTAAGGGTTAACGGCGCCGACGGTGCCGTTAAACCCTTAACGCCTGACTTGTAATGAGGGCCATAGTCTTTTAAAATATTTGGGTATCGCTACATTATTCTTGCCAACACCTAAAATCCCCTACAGGGAATGGACATTTAAAAACTAACAGAATAGTAAAGACTGAGACAAGGGAAATGCCAGAGTAATGCTGAAGACTCAGCAGAATCAGAAGGAGCAGACTATTGTTTAGAGCGAGCCGTTTGGCTCCAAGCAACTCCCTTCCTGGAAGCAGGAGTTTAAAGATGGAACAGGTGAAGGTAACAGAGTTGCAGTCAGCTAGTTACTGCTGGGGCAGCCAGCCTGAGAAGCCCATAGATGAGCGGGGAGTCAGCGAGAGAAGAAGGACTGCAGGAGCTGGTTTGCCATGCTGGGATCACAGCTGCAAGAGAGGAGGACCCTTCCTGGCAACTGTGGGAACAGAGAAGCAGTGCCTGCGTCGCCTTAACACACAGAAGGGCTCAGAAGCGCAGCAGGAGCCATGAAGGACATGCAAGATGCCAGATGAAGCCAGTAAGCCTGTGGAGAGGAGGAGTGATACAGAGGCGCTTCCTTGTGTTTGCCGCGGGACATCCAAAAGATGCTGGTGAGCCGTGGAAAGGGAAGCTGGGTCACTGGGGGGCGTTTTGGCAGCTCCACCATGTACCAATAAGTGCAAGGTAGATGAGTCGGGTGACCCCGAGCGTGGAGGTTGGCTCACTGGGACATATAGTGAGAAAATTGAACAGAAGAGGGTTTGAGACCCAGTGTTTTGGTGAAAACAATACAGATCATTGGAAATGTCTGATTACGAGAAATACAAGAATAAATAGAGAACCTGGCAGTGGAGTATACCAGGTGTTTGGACATTTAACAAGTAAAGTAAATGAAATGGGGTTTCAGACCCAGTGTTTTGGTGAAAATAATACAGAATATTGGAACTGTTTGAATAAAAGAAATACTGGAATAAGAGAGAGCCTGGCAGGAGAGTATACTAGGTGTTTGGCGAGTCTGGGACTTGCACCCAAATTGCGTAAAGAAGCTACATGAAAGAGCCTGTCAGGAGAGTATACCAAGTGTCTTGGAATCTGGGACTGGCATCTGCATTGTCTAAAGGAGCTACATGAGAGAGCCCGGTAGGAGAGTATACCAGGTGTCTTGTGAGTCTGAGACCGACACCTAAATTTGCTACTTTGAAAAGAGAATCCCAAGGACGAGTCATGCCCTTGGGGTTTAGAGTTACAGTGTTTGTGGAAATGACTTAGGGAAGGGAGTCATTTCCCAAGGAGTGGATTGTAACAAGAGGTGAGAGGCATGTTCTTGGGCATTAAAGAACTTGCTTATTCTTTGGAACTTTTGTTTTGTGAAGAGATACCTGGGGAAAAGAGCCATTCCCACGAGCTGGGAACATTACCCATTTGGAACTTATTTTGGATTAGATCTTTTTTGTTGAACTTGAATATGTGTGCACTTTTCAAGCCAGAGACAATGCCCTTAGTACCTTAAGTTCGTTTTAGAATGCAAGGTTTAGGATAGGATTTCAGACACAGGACATTTTTTGTTTTGGACATCTTGACACAGGACAGACCATTGGTTTTGGTTGAGGTAGGGAAAATACCTCATAGATTAGGGACAGCTAGCCATTTTCCAACCCCTTTATTGTTTAATAAAAGTCTTTAACCAATACCATGAATCCTCTGTGTCCACGTCACATTCTTGGTTCCTCATAACAGGTAAACACCATAAAAAAGTCCTCTCCACACAACTTGAGAATACTTCTGAGATTTTCAAGGTTTTCCCAGGTTTCAGGCAGATGGTCAATCTAACTGATGCCTGTGATACTGAGCAACAAAAACAGCAGCTGAAATAGGTATTCCTGGACTTCCAGGATTTCTTTTCAGTACATTATTATGTTAATGTTAAAGGTATTTGTATCAACTGTGGACATATACTGGTTTGTTCAACCACCATCTCCATGGACCCCGAGATGTCTCCAGTATTCGTCTAACAATACTGGGTACTTGCATTCACAGTGAACTGAATGCACCCCAGCCGGCCCATTTGACAGCCCTTTAAGATGAGTAGCAGCACCCTCGAGATAGATGGGGATGCAAATTCGTACTCCTGCATCAAATAACTATAAAAAATCAATAGTTTGTCAAAGGGAGTCCCTTTAGTGACAAGTACAAAAACCAGGGAGTACAATGAACATCAGCAACTGCTCGATCTTCCTTCTCGCTTCAACTCCACTAATTTCAGAAAAAACACAGCATTTATATCAAAAACTCGTCATCACGGATGCGCAATCTTAAAAACCTAACATGCAACGTGATTGGTTAGGGGAAAGTAACTTCACCATAGGTACTATAACTGTATGTGGTAACGGGGAGACGGGATTGGATAATCAATGTCAGGTGGGGCAACTAAACCCTTCCTTCAAAATGGCCACTATAAACGTCACTAAAATTACGGCATTCCATTGGTTCTACTCACTATAGGACCCTAGATTACACGGTTCACTATGATTGGGTTGGTATCAACCCAATCATACTTCTCCACTTATGTCTAGCAGCTTGCAGAACAACCAGCCAGGTGCAGGGAGTTTAACTGCACCCCAGCTTCCCTCCAATTATGTTGCAATCAATCATCACTCACCTCAGTGGTCATGTGTCAATTACTTCTTTGTAGTTTGGCCTCGAGCCTCCTTCTTGGTCTGAGAAAGTTTAGGGAGTATGGGTATGGCAGGAATCCATGCGTAGGTGTGAAAGTCTTATCCCTTGCTGCCTGCTTTGTCAAGTGATTAGGACACCATAGTATCAACCTCTTATTAGTGTAATTTCATGTATTTGATTTAATTCTGCCAGTCTTCTACCATCTGTGGCTTATCTTGACCTTTCTGAACAGGCTACTCTGTTCTTTTTCTCTTTAATTGTATCCAGTGTTGGCCATTTCCAGCCCGATATGACCTTGGCTTCTTGGCATGGTTACCTTCAGCTGGGTTTCTTTCTGTTTTAATTCTCAATTTATTTGCTGGAACACTCTCCTCTTGAGACCTTTAGCAACCTTTCTTCAATTCTGCTTATGTGTGTAGTGGATTTACACTCATCTATAAAGTGCTTTTGAGGTATATATCTATGTATAGGTTAGCGCTTGCTGCAATCCTTTTGCTACTAAGCATAGGCAAGCTTAACAATTTCTTTGCTTCTTGTGGATTCCTGCATCTGTACACGTTTACACTAACTGAACATCTTCATTGTGCATATGGCATAAGTTTCTGCGTCTTGACATCAACTGCTTCACCTTAGGCTCAAGCTGTCAATTATCCGTGGTATTTCGTCTCTGGTCAGTATTCTTAGGTCATTATATCTTCTATTTGTGCGTCAGTCCGATTTCATATGACATCACCCTCCGTCTTCCTTTATTATCTTCTTGGCTTCTTCAGGTAGTCCATTCTGACAAACGTCATTTTGTCTTGACTGTAGATATGGTTTTCTCAATGGGTACCTTACTGTCCAGGTTTTCTTAGGTGTTGGTACTTCAGTAGGTTCTGTTACTCTGAATGGCACTGGGCAGAGCCCGACTGTGTCTCTCTGCTGGTTTATCTGTTCTTCATACGTCACATATTTTAGCGTGAATGTACCTGGTACTACAAAGGGGGTGGCTGGAGTGTGGATGGTGCTTGGCACTTCGTCTTCACACCCCCCTCTGGGTGATTTATCGACCACTCTCACATCTTTCTTTGCATACACTTTTATTCCATCCTCTGGATCTAGACATCTAGGTCTGAAGCAATGTTTCTTTGGGGTCATATCTTTATGACTCCCTTCAAGCATCCTGCTGTCCTTATGAGCTCATCTTTGTTCCATGTCATTAGTTGACATTCTCCAGTTGGATTGCAATAGATCCATTTCCCCACATATTTTCTATGTTTCCTCGGATACCAGAACTTTGTTCCTTCTGGTGCATAAATGCTGGCCTTCACAAAGTCTCTTATTTCTTCATCAGTCAGGTCCTTAGGCTTTCATCCTGACTCAACATCAATCATGATTTTCATCCCTATAGCCTTTTTAGAAGTTTTCTGGCACTGAGATATTATTAGCTTGATAACACAGAATCCAAGCAATATCATCACCAACAGGGCTCTTAGAAACTTGAATGCATCTACCATCCATTGTGGAACCGATGAAAACAGTGATCCAAACCAACTGTCATCGTCAACTTCGTCAACTTCATCTATCATCTCATTCTGTAATTGTGTCAGCATATCTAGAGCCTCTGTTAAGGTTCCATTTTCGTTATCGTGTGACGGTATAAATGTGCAACATGATTCTCCGATTTTTGCACAAACACCTCCATCCATAGCTGTGATCATGTCTAGAACATATCTGTTCTGGAGCGTCATTATTCAAATCACTCTTAAATCTTCCTTGATTGCATTAAATCCGTTTATGTTTGTGTTGATAGTCTGCAGTAACTCCCATCTGGTTATCTGCAACCATTTAGAAATTTGATCCAACCTGAATTCTTGGCATCAGGATTGTCGTGAACGCTGATGAGGTTAAGCTGAACAACCTATGTTCATATGGGATTGCATCAAAGGCTTCTATCGATTTGGCAGAGAAATAGTTTTCTCTCTTCATCCTGTTTATCAGTTCCTTATATCTCTTCTTCCTCAAGTAAGCATCTGCTTTCGGGAAACTGTCAATATTCAGACCACTCCTTGGGATCACCAATGCTGGAACATGGACATTCACCAATGTACATATACCTCCCCAATTCTTCGGCAATCTAATATATTCTTTGGATCCACACGTCCAATAATGATCCATGATCACTGCTGTTCCATGCATCATTCCTGTAGCATCAAAGATTCGTCCACAGTTCTGACTTTCTCCCATTTTTCTTGTACCATTGTTTCTGAAGCACAGTTGGAATTCTCCAATGGCACTATCTGTGGGGGTCCTCCTCTATCTTCGACCCATGTTAGCAGTCTTGCAAGTCTTGGCCATAATGGTTTGCACATCATTTGTGCATTTTCAATTGTTTCTTTATAGTATCCAATGATCATTCATGCTCTGCAGATCACTACTCCTTTATCCCATCGTTCCGGAGAAAGCACTGTTCCCCAAATTTACATTTGACCTCTGTCCTTCCATCTTCAAGCTTCTTCTGTAGATTTCCCTTTGACGTTCAGCTTTTTATTTGTTTCTCTTCTGATCTCTGCTCCTTTAACTCCAGGCTTCTCATATCTGATCACAATGTTCTTTGTTTGGCCATTGTTTCTCGTATTTATGTATTGGACATAATCATCTTCATCTGGGTCAGTTGCTTCAGTTGCCCATTTGAGTGAAGCATCACTTCCCATGAACTGGCCTCTAGTCGTACACATAGCTAAATGTGATTGGCAGTGTGCTGTCTTGACGTTTATTTCAACAGCTACAAAGATATTTGATTTCCCCATGCTGTAGGGTAGGAGTGCACAAACAAACCATTCTTCCTCTGAAGTTCGTCTTCCCACTTCCTTCATATGTTGGTACAATATGTTGTTTCCCAAGTGTGTAGTGCTGTCCAGGTAATGGTTCAATTCATTATTTACTTCTTGTGTGCTTCTTCTAATTCTTAAGGTCTTTCTGTAGTTTGCTAAAACTACATCTTTGAACACAACCATATAGCTTCTTCTTGCAGGAATTTCTCAGGTATCTCCATCAATGATCCGGGCGTGTCCACATGTATTATTCTTGTAGGATCAAGTCTGGTAAGTCTTTCCTTGTCCCCCTTTCTCTTTTAGGCTCTCTGTATGAATGTCCATATTGATTCTGCTATTATCTCAGCATGTGATTGTATTGCAGGACTTAAGCTTGACCCTTTCATCACTGGATCAGGCGTGCTCGTCAGTGCTGTCTCTGTTTGTTCATTATCTAGAGTCTCCTTCACAGTTCCTTTTCCATGTGTCTTATAACACCCTTTTGTAAAAAGCTTCTTGTTGAGCTCTGTCCAAACTCTCCCCATTTTCTGAAATGTGATTCTGCAGTTATTGACACTAGACCAGGTGTGTATGTACTTATTATTTGTGTATGTGTACTTTCCATCAATCCCTTTTCGGGTTTACTTTGCCAAACCTGTCTCCGACGTTTCAATTAATTTGTTACCTCAAGTGTCATGTGTGTGTCATTGTTTATCACATCCATCTCAAGTTCAGTCACTCTATCATTCTTTCTAGGAACTAGAATGACTATGTAAGTTCTGTGCACCTTTGTAGGTTTCATGCTTACATCATTAGGTGGGTGCACGGGAATCTGAATGCTTTGTGCACCAATGAAAAAGGCAGTTCTAATCGTCAATTAGAGTAATATGATAATGAACACAATGCATGTGTAAATTATACACTTACATGTGGTTATAGGTCAAAGGTTCGACTGAAAAGGATCGAATGACAAAAGGGTCGAATCAAAAGGACCGAAAACAAAAGGGTCGATTTATTTATTTTTTGTAATTTTTTTTGGGGGGTCCCCCCAAAAGCCCTTTTTTGTGGTAAAAAACACTTTTTTTCCTATACGAAAACACCCCAAAAAAATATATATTAAAAAAAATAATTCGACCCTTTTGTTTTAGGTCCTATTGACTCGACCCTATGGCATTCGATTCTTTTGGATTCAAACCTTTGACCAGACACCATTATACGTCAATTTGCAGCATTTGTTCCTGGGCCAATATGAATGTCTTTCCTCATGAGGGAGGGCAACGTTGCTGTTCTGGTTTCCCATCTCGATCATCTAAGGAAGTAAAACTAATTCTTTAATACATGTTAAACATTGCCACTTTATCTGGATTCTGCTGCCTCTGCTTGTAGGTCACGAATGCTGGACGGATTATCCTTTTCGTCCGAATAATAGACTGTTTCTTGTTTCCGGAAAAAGTTATTTTTTCATTAACGAAAGTTCCAAATGAGGCAATAAATTCAGTAAATCTTAATTTGCATGTTCCATGTAAACCAATTCCCAGTCTATGCCTCTAATCTGTTTCACTCCAGATGACATGTGGTTTTCTTGCCAGTCGAACCAAAAGTGAATTCTTTAGCAACACCTTCACGATCTGTCCCTTGAAGGAAAGTTTACACTCCTCGCCTGTGATTCTGATGCTGGTTAGAAAGTTTGCTCTGCATTACGATACCATGCAGGATCATACTCAGATGTGTAGTGTTAGCTGGGTATCTGATAAAATTGAGGACGTCGACATTGGCATGTCTCCCCACAAGTTCTGGAAAGCCTTCAATTATGCGAAAAAATACATTACTGGCTAGTCTGCTATTCTCTTATGACAGGGACATTTGCCTTGTCCTCGCTGTACTGCCGGAGTAAAAGAAACTGTTCTGCAATCAATGTGAGCAGCCTCTTTATTGTATTTTCGTTTTCAAGATCTTGAAGAAACTATGTTATGTTCGTGAGCCTTCCCACCAACGACAGGTATGACCTCAATACTAACTCAAAATAGATCAGAATGTCTTTGGTGAGTTAACTATTACGTGACACCATAAGTAAGTCCAAACAGTGATTCTGTGTCAAAAGACTCAGGATACTGTATTCTCTTCCAATGTATGTATCCTCAATCAAAATTTGGCATATCTTTTCTTATCAAGGCTTCAGTGTACCTCAGTCCAAAGTTCAAAGTCAACAAGATATTTTGTGGCTTATACGTGCAATTCTTCTCCTTCACCCTGCAACTAGGATACACAGAGTGTCTGTGTTGTTATGTCCTTCTTCCCTTATTTTGCTCAAAGGAAGTGTCCAGAACTAAGCCACAACTTTTCAAAAAAGTTCTTTGCCTTTGCTTGGCTGGTTATGCGTCCTTCTTCCTCGTCATGGATCTTGTCTGCACATGCTGTGATTCTTCCCCATCGTCTGTAGTGTTTTTGCGGTGGGGTGAGGGCAGAGGGATTTCTCCGATGTATAGCTTGATGTCGCACCAAGAATATCCAAGCTCTTCTTCCCTGTAACTTGACTTCAGACAGTGTAACATCCTCCACTCTAAATGGGCCGTTGAACCTTGGCTCGTCCCACTTTTTCCTTGTGTGATTTCTCACCAGGACCGTGTCCCAAGGAAATATTGGAGGAACACGTAATTCTGAAACATTGTCTGTTGCAGCCTCTCCTTCTGTGTTCTGTACTGCCCTACACACTTCTTGTCGTCGCTGCAGCTGTCCTGAAATTACAGTAAGACAAGATGTCATGCAATTCAAGTAGTTTTGCCTTTCCGATCCTAACACTTCACCTGTCGGCAGAGCATCACATTTAGCTCTATTTTTTTTTTTTTTTTTACATTTAGCTCTATTTTGAGATGTTAATGGAGTTCACATCCTTCTACCTGTCACAATTCGTGCGGCGTAAGAATGGTGGCCAGAACCAGGCTGGTTTCTGAGTGCATACAGTGCCATTGGAAGACAGTGCAACCATCCCTTCTTCAGAGTGAGCTTCAACTTGGCTATCCTTTCCTTTAATAAGCCATTGAGTTTCTCGCATATCCCATTCCCTTGAGGATGATGCACCAAACAAACTTGTGCTTTCTTCCAAGCAACAAGCTAATCTGTTCAAATACTGCATTGACAAAATGAGGACCATTGTCTGACCTCATCACTTCACACACTCCCCATCTGGGAAACACCTCCCTCACCAGGAATTTGGCTGCACAGGTAGAGTCTCAGTATGTAAATGGACCTGCTTCTATCCATCTGGAGAATGGACACACCACAACAATTAGATACCTGTACCCGTTACATACTTGAATCATATCGATATGCAAGTGATGAAAAGGCCCATTAGGCCTTGGGATAACTCCTCTAATCACACGTAGTGTATGCCCAGCCGGGTAACTGCTGACAGATTATACAGTTTACCATAAAAAATGCAATGTGTTCTGCCAAGTTCGGTATGAACCAGTCTTCAGCAATTGTTGCTGGTAGATTCTCCTTTGTCATGTGCGCTGGATAGTGTCACTGTTCCAGTGTTATTTTCAATAAGGCTATAGGCATCACTGGTTTACCAATGCTGTCTTGTCAACACAAGCTCTTGGAGGGGTTTAAAGAACACCCTTGTCGCTTCCATAGGTTCTTCTCTTCCTGTGGTGCTTCTCCTTGGAGCTCCATTAACTGAGTTTCTGCCATATTGCTATAGCCTTCCGGCTCACTTCATGCAACAATCATTCTTTCATGCACATCAAGTATTTCCACATATATTATTATTTGATCTTTGATTGCCATACGCTTGGCTTCAGTGTCTGCTGCTCAATTTCCACGTGAGATAAAATCTGTCCCTTTCGTGTGGGCTTCGTATTTCACGACTGCTATGCCCACTGGGAGTTGTAGTGCCTTAATGAGTCTATCCAATAAGGCTGCTTGCTGTACTGGCATGCCATCCACTCGGAAGTAGCCCCTCCTTTTCCAGCATGCTAGGCCTGCGTGCATTGTCGACGTCACATAGGCAGAGTCACTGTACACCGTCACTTCCTGGTCTGCGTGATTCTCAAGCGTGAGTATCAACACCAATAATTCTGCAGCCTGTGCTGAATAATGTGAGGGTAATCGTGCACTAATGAGTACTCAAAATTCCCCATTTGCTGTGTGCTTCACCACAGCGGCACCTGTATATCTCTGTACATCATTTTGATCAATCCTCAAAGAACCATCAACAAAGACGATTTCTCCTTTAGCCAATGCATTTTCTTTCACTCTGGGAATCTCATCATAAACTTCTTCATAGTTCGCGCAATCATGTATTGGCTCTCCTTCAGTGACTGGCTCTGCTATAAACATAGCTGGGTTCACTATTTTGCATCGAACTATTTTAATCGTTGGATTTGATATATCCACTTCATAAGCAGAAGCTCTCTGAAATGTCAATGTGCCTTTCGGTTTCTCTAAAATGGCAAATAATGCGTGCTCAACGAATAATGTCATTGGGCACCCCATCACAATGGTTGTAACCTTCTCTATGGCGAACACTGTGGCAGCCAAACTTTGTTAGCACTGGAAGTGATGTCTCATCACTAAATTCCCACTTTAGTATGCAAGGGGCTTGTACCCCAGCATGGTTTTCTGTGCGAGTACTGCTGTCATAACACTGCCATTTGTGTGTGAAATCAGCTAGAATTCATCTGCATAATTGGGGATCCCTAAGACTGATGCCCTGCAAATTGCATTTTTTAGTTCATCAAACCCTACTTCCATGGTGTTAGTCCACACAATTTTTTCTTTTGTTGCCTTTTGCTTTCTTTAAGGCTTGTAACAAGGGCCTGGTATAAGAGCTGTAGTAAAAGACCCATGCCCTGAAATAATTACATAATCCTAGAAAACTCTGCATTTGTTTTATCATGTGTGGCTTGGCTGTTTTTGAATAGGCTTCAGCTCTTTCAGGGGTAACCTTTTACTCGTCATGTGAGATCAGCTGGCCTATGTACAGCACTTCTTGTTGACAATACTGTAACTTCTCTTTGTCAAATGTATATCCTTTCTCAGCCAGTATAGTTAATAGCTGAATGGAATTGTGTCCACACTTTTCCTCTGTTGTGCTTCAAATTAGAATGTCATCCACGTATTGCAAGACAACACTCTCTAATGCAATATTGCTTAAATCCATTTGCAGGACTCTATTGATAATCGAAGGAGACTCACAATATCCTTGAGGTAACCTTGTGCTTTTCAGGCGAACCTGAATGAACGTGAATGATGTCAAATCTTGTGAGTCTTTGTGCAATGGGATTGAGAAAATGCATTATTCAAGTCAATCACTGTGAAATACCTCACTTCAACTGGTATATTACATAGGATCGCGGACAGGTTCGGGAGTAAAGGGAACTCGGCCTCTACTTTCTGGTTTGTCGGCCTTAAATCTTGTATTAAAGGCCAAGACCCTCCCTTTGATTTTTTAATTGGATGAACTGAAGTATTGCATGACGACTCTGACATCACTAAGATGCCATGCTCCATCATGGCAGAAATTGTCTCTAAAATCCCTTCATCTGCCTGCCTAGACATGGGATACTGTTGTGCTTTTGGTAATATTGCTCCTGGTTTCAATTTAGTCTTTGCTTCTCCTTTCAGTAAGCCTATGTCATAAGGGCCTGTAGTCCATACTTAGACAGGCACCTTTGCCATGTCGTCATCAAAATATTCAGGACGTTTTTGTGCTAGCATCATTCTCTGAGGCACCTCTGTCTTGATCATTTTCACCCAATAAATGAGATTAACCTCAACTGTCTCATCTTTATCAATTTTCTCTTCAAATAGATTGTCATCAGTGATGTCAGTCAATCTGTAACCTTCCCCAATGGTGATTACTGCGCACCATTGTCTGCCTTCGTCATCACAATCATCAAGCAAAGTCATCTCTCCTCACACTATGGCTGCTTGTATTGTTAAGGGAAACACTTGTTCCTTTTCCTCTTGCATAGGTATTCTTCGTCTGAACAGAAACTCATATGGGGTTCTCATTGTTTTGTCTGCAAGGCCTGGTAGCCATGACATTAATATACGCACTCCATATGCAAATATTTCGGGTTCTAATTAAATAGCTCTCATAGACATTCATCCTGCGTATTCTCTAATCATTTTTCAGACGTTGAAATAATGCATTCTTCGAGTTGAACATACTATGCGCTTCTCCGTGAACGAGATTGTCATGTTTAACTTTGTCATTGGTCTCGTTCCAATTTATTCACCAGAGTCTGCCTTGAATATAGCAGTGGCACTTTCATGTCACATTCGCCTATGGAAACTGGAAGTTCTTTTGTAAAAGGAACACAACGTGTTGCTCCTGTGAAGCCTTAAGTATTTATGGCATCGCTGGACAAAGAAAACTTGCCTTCACATGTACATGAGCGTGTCGCACCCGTGTCAACTAAGAAAGAATATTCCTTATCCCCTATAAAGACATCTATCCTTGGTTCCACGTGAAGGTTCAGTGTCACTGATAGGATAGAACACATCAGGTCTCCCAGTGAGCTGTCCTAGTCCATATATAATTTGAATTCAGTACCTGTCCTGTGCCTGTTGTTTGGAATAGTTGCATTGGTGACTGCTGAGACTGCCCCTGTGGAAAATTTGTCACCTTCTGCTGTGGTTGCTGCTGTACTGTGTGATTCTGAACAACTCAATTTGCACACTGCTTCGAGAACTCAAATTGATTCACCATCCCTCCTCTTGTGAATTGGTCATTTTGCACCATTCCTTGACTTCTGCACATGCGTGCTAGATACCCTGTCATGGCAAACGTCCAACATGTTGGTGTGGTCTGATTATTTGCTCATTTTGCATATCCTGGTTTCTGCTTTGCATATTTTGAAAACCTCCTTGATTATCTTGAAAACCACCCTGATGACTTCTGCCATCCTCTTCCTCGAAAGCCTCTTCCTCTTGGGTAAAACCTGTTATTGCTTTGATCATCTGTCTTTGGCTATTGGCCTACTGCATGTTTGATCCATCTGTGTTAGTTATCATTGCCCCGTCAATGCCATACTTTGATAATTTTTTCTGCACTAATTTAGCCTCTTCACCTTTTCGTGCAGCATCCTTTTTTTTTTTTTAAGACCTTTATTTTTGGTTTTTTGTAACACAATACAACTTCTCACCCACATTAGGGTGGAATTAACTATGCACCATTCCCATCCCCCCTTTCCCCACCCACCCCCTCTCTCCACCATAGAGTTCAGTATCTTCGCTGATGTATTCTGCACCAAGTCAGTTCTACATCTCAGAGTGATGTGGGATGCCGGGCCAAATTATTTATGAAAGCGGGGTCCTTGTTTATTGAGTGCTATCTGGGGAGACTGGGGCCTCCTTGGCTTCATGCAGCATCCTTTTTGTGATTCTTCTCTTGCAGCAGTCTGCAATAGTGCGCAATGGTCAGCTGTATTTTAAACCATGGCTTAGCCTCAATCCCTACCTATTTCTTGAGCTGCTTGTGTACTTGTTCTGGCAGCCCTTGGCACAATATATGGTAAAACATGGGTATAGATTTTCCCTAAGATTCCCACGTTTCCAGTACCCATGCGTCCTGGAAATTCTGAATATAAATCAAAGGATCATCTCCCTCCTTAATCTTGCGTGTCAATATAGCTCCCATATCAGAAGTGTCTTGGTATAGCACTTGAAGCGCTTTCTATACAGTGGTTCTGCAATTGTTAAACGCTGCTCTATCATGTGCAGTATTAACTGTAGTCACCCCAGGGTAAACTGCATGTGTCCACACTTCGTCAGCTCTATCACCAAGCATAGAGATTAAAAGACCCTTAATATCCCCTATAGCTAAAGTGTTCCCTCCTGTCATTTTTCCTAACTCATGTATCCATTTTCCAGCTGCAGATGTCAACATTGGGAGCTTATTTTTCAGGTTTTCTCTGTCCATTTGTGGCCAAGTTATACATTGTGACCTCATTCCTCCTTTTTCTAGTAAAGGAAACTGACACATGACACTCCTTTTCCTCTCTCATCATTTTTCTGTCTACGGGAGGGGTAATATTCCTGCATCGCTGTCTACCTGGCAATGTCCTTAATCTGCTCACATAGCATGGTGGAGACACCCCCCTCTGACCGTATGATACTCCTTCATGCCGATCTGATTGTATGGCTAACTCCGATACCTTGGGGGCAGACCCACTAGAATCTGACAATCTTATTCCCTTTCCCCTAGAGAAGAATCTTTCGCGACTTCTCTCGTCTTCTCTTTCTTCACATTCTTCTGCGTCCGATATTGTCTGTGCCCAACTTGTGCAACTTTTCTCATCCTCCTCATTTCTATTTAGAGTCAACCTATCTAATGATAGCTCTTTATTTCTGCTACTTCGGGAGCCGAGTGCTCTCAAGACGCTAATCCTCTTTTCCATTGGGGTACCTTTTCTAGCCCCATCTCATCGTATATTCTATTGATCGTCTCTCCGATGCTTCTGGTGTCAAAGTCATCTTCTATATTTGCCCTAGACGTGCCTGATACTGAATCGTACTCAGGAAAGAATTCTTCTATATCCTCCAAATCTACTACTGAATCAGGTTTTTTTTACCTCTCTTTCCAGATATTCGAGATCCCGTGCTCTCTGTCTTTGCTTGTGTTCTATGTCATCAAACTCTCTACGCTTCCTCTCTGACCCTATCGTCTTCTTCTTGCTTCCTCGCATCTCCTCGTTCATTTGCCCTTCGCATTTCCTCATCTCTTCGTCTTTTTATTCTCTTCTCCCGTATTTTTTGTTCTTCTTCTATTCTTCTTTGTTCTATTCTATCCTGATCATCAGCTGTTCTCTGCTTATGATCGTGTTTTCTTTGTTCCTTCACCTTTTCCTTTTTCCTGACCTTCTCATCACAATATAACAGCTCTTGTTTCTGCCTATCTTTTTTCTTAGCCCCTTCGTCTCTTAATCATTTTTCTTTTTCCTTCTCTTTCCTTTCTAATTCATCTTGTTCTCTGCTTTGTGTCATATCCTCAATGCCTTTACCAATCGAGTTTCAATAAGATCTGACCTCCCATCCATTGGTTCTGTGTGAATGCCATCTCATCGGTCCTATCCTCATCTCCTTTCCATCTCTTTCCCTCTCTTCCCGTATCTAGAGATGAACTTGCTTGTGCTTGGTCTCCTTTTTCCTTTTCGCTTCTCTCCTTGTCTTTCGGGACATTGGAGGCAATGGGGGTCAGTACGAGTTTGGAGGTAGCCATGGCGCTATTAGCTATGATCGCAATGGCTGCCTCCAAACCCGGGTTCGGGGTCACTGAATGGGGACTTGCCGGGACATTCCGACCTATGCGGACCCAGTAAATCCCCATTCAGTAAACCATTCCCCATTCCCATTGAGCCCCCATAGGGGAATGGGGAAGGCGCTAATAACAGGCCCGCAAATTGCGGGCCCGTTATTAGCTCCAAGGTCCCTTAATGGGTCCCGCAAAGAACGGCTGGTCAGACCAGCAGTTCCTGCTGGGACCCGCTAAGGGACCTCGGAATATGGCGGTAGGGGCTTAATGGCACTGCCATCCTTAACAGTGCCGTTAAGCCCCTACCGCCATACTCGTAATGACCCCAAATATCTATTTCTCTGTCCTTTTCTCGGCTTTCGTCACTACTTTGCTTAGGCGACTCATATGATGGGTTGCTATATCCCGCGGCTGCTTGAAGTTCCCTCAGTGGGTATAATCCTTCGTCTTTACTAACTACGCTTTTTGTTTCAGCCGGGGCGGGTGGCGCAGAAGGCTCTTCACCCCCCTCTGTGCATATATTCAGTATCCAATCTAACGTTTTAGATAGCGATCCGCCTTGTGACCGTGGCATAAAAATTTTGTTTGCGGCCCCTTTATCCCATTCTGCATTGTACGGTTTAAGCTTGGGTGCATGTTTCAGCAGCTGTTTTCACATGTGTATCAATGGGGTAATGTCTTCCATGCTTAACCTATTTATCATCTCCTTATATAACACTTTATTATGCTTTACGTTTTACAAACAAGATCAACAATATGAGCGAGCACCAATCCTCGCAAGCTCCAATCCCATTTTTTCAACCATAATTACATAAATATAACTACAACCATTGATCCATGCCATGCAACATCTTATCATTACAATCATGCAATTTTCATGCTATTTTTTAAAAGTTTTTTTACCCTATGACATCATAGATCTACCAAAACACATAAAACAGACAGACTCCGGCCGGCCACACAAATGTCATGCCATCTGCTTCCTCAGATGCATCCTTCCCCTAATTTGTATTCCGACATGGAATTTAAGCCCATTTCTTTCAGATCCTCTTTAATCTAGCTGGTCTTCTACGTCATCCTATCAATTCAGGCCCTTAAATGAAGGCTTCTTCTACCGCTCTTTAAAACCTAGGTACTGGGCGTCTACTCTTATCTTGGCCACTCCCGGTATCTCTCTATATTGCTCACCACCCTCGAGTCAATGTTTTCCCCTCATATATACATTATACTCTTAATCTGTCGTTATTTTTGTCCCTCCTCCCTCTGTTACCTTCCCTTTACTTGTTTTTAAGGCGTGCAACTTTTTGTCAAAGAATTCAGTCTTTTTCACTCACCGTTCACATGTTTTTCCTCTCCGGACACTCAGGATCACTGCCTTCGTTACTGCTTTTCCGTGCCACTCATTCGATCAGCTGCTTGTAGAAGTGGGAAGAGGCTCTTGGGGGGAAGCAAAGGTCTCTTCACACCTAACCTGCAGGGTTTTTAATTAAACTAACAACTATCTACGGGGAGCTTCTCGTTCTTTCAGCCGGATGGCAAAGGATTTGTGATATTGCAGAGGACCCGAAGTTACTTTTGTCGACGGCCAATGGGTATTTTGTCTAATTGAACCATCTAATCTCTTCTACCAAGTGAACTGAATGAACCCCAGCCGGCCCATTTGACTGGGGATCTCCAAACAGCCCTTTAAGATGAGTAGCAGCACTCTCAAGATAGATGGGGATGCAGATTCGTACTCTTGCATCAAATAACTATGACAACTCAATAGTTTGGCAAAGGGAGTCCAATTAATGAGAAGTACAAATAACAGGGAGCACAATGAACATCAGCAATCACTCGATCTTCCTTCTCACTTCAAATCCACTTAATTTCAGAAAAAACACAGGATTTATATCAAAAACTCATCATAACTGACGCGCAATCTTAAAAACCAAACATGCAACGTGATTGGTTATAGGAAGGTAACTTTAACATAGGTACTATAACTGTAGTGGTAACGGGGAGAAGGGGATTGGATAATCAATGTCAGGTGGGGAACTAAGCCCTTGCTTCAAAATGGCCACTATAAACTTCACTAAAAGTACAACATCCCATTGGTTCTACTCACTATAGGACCCTAGATTACACAGTCCACTATGATTGGGTTGGCATCAACCCGACTCATACTTCTCCACTTACGTCTAGCAGCATGCAGAACAAAGTAGGTGCAGGGAGTTTGTCTGCACCCCAGCTTCCCTCCAGTTATGTTACAATCAATCATCACCTCAGTGGTCATGTGTCAATTACTTCTTTGTAGTTTGGCCTCGAGTCTGCTTCTTGGTCTGAGAAAGTTTAGGGAGTATGGGTGGGGCAGGGATCCATGCGTAGGTGTGAAAGTCTCATCCCTTCCTGCCTGCGTTGTCACGTGATTAGGACACTGTGAAATCAACCTCTTCTTTGTGTAATTTTGTGTATTTGATTTAATTCTGCCAGTCTTCTTCCATCTGTGGCTTATCTTGACCTTTATCTTGACCTTTATGAACAGGATACTCTATTCTTTTTCTCTTTAATTGTATCCACTGTAGGCCTTTTCCAGCCCGATAGGACCTTGGCATGGTTATCCTTCAGCTGGGTTTCTTTCCGTCTTAATTCCCAATTTGTTTGCTGCAACTCTCTCCTCTTGAGACCTTTAGTAACCTATGTTCAATTCTGCATATGTGCGTAGTGGATTTATACTCATCTATAAAGTGCTTTTGAGGTATATATATATATATGTATTTGTTGCTGCTTGCCCCAATCTATTTGCTACTAAGCATAAGCAAACTTAACAAATTCTTTGCTTCTTGCGGTTTCTTGCATCTGTACATGTTTAAACTAACTGAATATCTTCATCGTGCATATGGCATAAGTTTCTGCGTCTTGACATCAACTGCTTCACCTTAGGCTCAAGATGTCACTTATCCATGGTATTTCGTCTCTTGTCAGTATTCTTAGGTCAATATATCTTCTATATGTGTGTCAGTCCGATTTCTTATGATGTCACCATTCGTCTTCCTTTATTATCTTCTTGGCTTCTTCGGGTATTCCATTCTGACAAACGTCATTTTGTCTTGCCTTTAGATATGGTTTTCTCCATGGGTACCTTACTGTCCAGGTTTTCTTAGGTATCGGTACTTCAATAGGTTCTGTTACTCTGATGGGCACTGGGCAGAGCCTGACTACGGCTCTCTGCTGGTGTATCTGTTCTTCATATGTCACATATTTTAGCGTGAACGTACCAGGTACTTCAAAGAGGGTGGCTGGAGTGTGGATGGTGCTTGGCACTTCCTCTTCAACTGAGCCACTCACTGAGATTAATAAGAACTTGGAATCCTGTCAGATAATTTATCTGATCCACAGGACTTTTAACAACCCGGTACTGGGAATACTGAAACCCAATGGACAATGGAGACTATGCGCAGATCTAAGCAAGTGGAACAAACAGGTCAACAAACCAAGAGGGCCACTTCCCTACATCAATCAAGGTCTGGCGCAGATCTAGGAGTCAAAAGTGTTCTCAGCCATTGATTTGACCAACGATTCCTGGGCTGTACCTCTGCATAGAGAAGGCCAATACAAACTTGCCTTTATCTTTAGGGGACAGCAATACACATAGACCCGAACACCCTCTGGTTATATAAACTCTGGAAATGAGTGCAAAATATTCTTCCAAAAGACCATTCCCGATTTGGATGAAAGAGGAAACCTGGCCTTAGTATATGATGTATTGATCAAGAGCCCAAATGTGGAAGAACACATTGCAGACATTTGCTATGTTCTGGCCCAGTTACAGAAAGCTGGACCAGAACTGTCCTCTCAAAAAGCACAATGGTGTCAGACCAGGGTGAACGAAATCACCCCAGAGGGTCTCAACCACCAGGTGAAGGAAGTGGAACCATTATTTAAATTAAAATACCCTACGGCTCTGCAAAAATTGAGAATGCTTCTAGGACTCACAAATTATTGTAGAAAGTTCATTGAGGACTATGCAGAGGTCACTTGGTCCCTGGTCCATTTGTTAAAGGCCAGAGTCAAGTGGGAGTGGCATTTGGAACAATCCGAGGTAGTTAAACAACTGAAAAGAAGCCTTTCTCAAGCTCCTTGTTTGGCTTACTCCATCAAGGAGTTTTTCTTAGAGACTGGGTTTTCAGATACCTGGCTGACAGTGGTATTGTATCAAAGCATGATAAGGTCAACAAAGTTATCTCTTACGCAAGCAAAACGTTGTCCTATGTGGAGGAAAAATTAAACGATGTGAGAAGGCACTCCTGGCAACGGTAAGGGCATTGAAAAACCACTGCAGGTTTATCCAGAGGAGCACATCATTGTAGAGACTCCTTACCTTCCTTGCAGTATTTACAAAGTGACAGAATATGGGCTCAGAATGTATCGAATTCCACAATGACTTCCTGGATTCTGTCCATGCAAGGCTTTCCTGTGGAGGTCAGATATGGCCAAAATAAGAAGAGACCTCTAGCGCAAGGATTGGCAGATTGCATGATTGTGCTCAAGAAAACTGTCTCAAGGATGAAAATCTAACAACAAAAAGCAACATTTATTTAATGTATTTAATTTTAAAAGCCCCTTAGCCAGGGGCTTGAAGGCACTATTGCCTGACCAGTGAACCATATTGTGGAGACAGGGGAAATACATGCATATACATTTATACATACATGTGGCTCAATGTTCTATTGAAGGCATCAGTGTTAGGTAAGCAGACAAGTTTTCAATGCTTTCCGGAAGGCCCAATACGAGTCCTCTGCTCTTAGGGCAGGTGGGAGAGAGTTCCAGTGATTTGTTGCTACTGTGGGGATGCTGGAGCCTCCTTCTCTAGCCTGCTTCTATTTGAGTTGGGTGAGACGGTGTGAGTGAGCTGACCTTACAGGTCTCGGAGAGTTTAAATCTGGCAATGCGTTGTGATAAGTAGATGGGTGCTGAGTGGAACAGATATCTGTCGGTGATGGAAAGAGTTTTGAAGATTATCCTTTCATGGATAGGGAGCCAGTGGGCCTATTGAGGCATACCTAGCTTCCCCCCACAAGGTCTATGAAGAAGACACTTGTTGGGGGGTACCCAAAGTCTACGTGGAAGGGTACTCCTACCATGTTGTCACTAATGGGAAAAAAGAACTAGTCGATAGCATTGGGAATTCCTGGGTTAATGATACCCCTTAATCCTTTGACGGTTACAAAATAGGACCCTGAAGCAGTCAGGTGCTGGAGTTGATGGCCGTACATCAAGTCATCCTCACTGCGGTACACCACTAACTCAAAGAATTGGTGATAATCACTGACTCTGACTATGTCAAGAACGGTTTGTGGAACAGCTGATCAATTGGAAGAATTGAGGCATGCTTTGTGCTATCAATAAACCATTAAAACATGGATAACTGGTGCAGTCCATTGATGATCTGGTGGCCTCTAATTGGATGACCATCTATTGGAAAAAGATTAGAGGTCATTCAAAAATAGAGGGTCCAGATAAAAATGGGACTGACTTGCCTGACCAGCTAGTTAGACCTGGAGCTCTACAGGGAGGCTTCATTGATAAGGAATCCTTGCTGGGAGAAATTCAAGTCACAGCTGTGACCAGGTCTCAAACTCCTGCCAACAGTGAACTCTCAACTGCTCAGTGGAGTAAGGATTCCCTGAATGCAGATTACATCACTGCACAAAAAGAGGACCCTACTATTGGAAAGTTCTATCAACATATTGAAGACCCAAGGGGCTTATCTCTAACAGAACCGGATCATGCCAGAAAATAGGATCTCTGGGTGTTGATGAAATTTTCCAAGATGTTTTGAATCCAAACCAATTGTTGATAAGGAGATCACTGTCTGGATGTTGCCAATGGTTGGTACCTACATTCCTGAGCCTGATGTTGAGTCACACCCATGACTCAGCTACTGCTGGTCCTAGGGGTTTTCACAGAACATTGGAATTCTTGCGAGAAGTTGCATACTGGTCACATATGGGACAGGGGCTCAACACCTATCTGAAGGGATGTCTTGTGTGTGCTCATTCCCAGACTAGTTCTTCCAGAGAAGAGTGGTTGACCATTAGTGCGGCAGCTGTCTCCGCCTTAAACTTTGGGGCAGGAAGACACTCTATCCCCTTGCTAAAAAAGCATTTTACCATCAACATGTACTTATTTCCTCTAGAGGAGTGAATCACTAGCCTGATGAAATCAACTTGCAAATCTGACCAAGACAGTGTCATTCCCCTTTTTTGTAGTACCCTACAAAAAAGGGGAATGACACTGCCTTGGTCAGATTCATCCAGCGAACTGCTTTTGTATATCTGAGCGGATTGTTTTGTTTATGTTTATTCTTTTTCTTTTTGCCCTTCTTATATGTTTTTTTTTGCTTTTATTTGTGTTTGTTTGTGTAATGCTGAATGATTGTATTTTCATTTATTTGTTTACATTCCTTATGTTTTCGTGTGACTTGCAAATCTAACCAAGGCAGTGTCATTCCACTTTTTTGTAGTCCCCTACAAAAAAGGGGAACCAAACCAAGGAATGCAAGTTCCTTCCGTCTTGGCATGGTAGTTTTGAGTTTGTGGATCAAATCTCAGCTGTTGCCTTTAAGATCTACATCCCGAAAGGAGAAAAGATGGAAGAAGAATGGGTCCATATCAATCGGATAAAAAGCTGTCATCCCAGACTAGCTTTAAGGGATCACCCCACAGAAGTTAGAGCCAAGGAACCATCTGAGGAATGGAAGGTAAAGTTAAAATTCCACGATGGCAGCTAAAAGATATAACCAGTGAGTAATTAATTTAAAAGTTCCTCTAAAATGTGTGCTGGAACAAGAAATAGTGCCTCATTACAGTTGTTTGCTGGTCTGGTAAAACTGTCAGTATAATTGCGGGTAATTCCGGCACCAGCAATTTTACCAGACTGGCAAAACACAAGTTTGCTGGTGGGGGCACTGATTTACCTCCAGCCAAGAGCTGAAGGTAAATCAGGCCCCTACCAGCAAAACCCATGTCAGAATTACCGGCATTAGCATTACTGGTGCCAGTAAATCTGTTGGGACTCCATGGAATGGCGATTTACTGGTCTTTTTGCTTCCTGTAATATCCCAGCGGAAAGGATAGGGGCAGTTTGCCGATATCCCAGGAATTATTGGCGGGAACCCAGGAACCTTGTAATAAGGCCCATAGCGTTTTATTGAGAAATTTAAAAAAGCAAAAAAAGTGTTTCAAATTACATGCAATATTATCCAGGTAAATTATTTTTAAATTTTATTGCAAGGCACAACCAAGCCCATAGACATCAGCACTCTCACATAAAAAACATACAAGTCACATGAATAAATAATGAACAGAAACAAATAAATAAAAATAGAATCATTCAACATTACACAAACAAACCCAAAGAAAAACAAAAAAGCATATAAGAAGGGCAAAAAGAACGGAAAGAAGAAACATAAACAAAATGATACAAAAGCAGAAAAAGCAATATATCCATTCACGGGTCTGCCCACACATTGAAAGTGCCTCCCAAGATGATCAGTTCTGATTCCATCCACATAAAGTGATCCAAGGTCTGTCTGGAAAAGGTTGATTGACTCGAGTTGGGCCAGTAGACTGAGGCCACTACAACTCTCACTCTGCGCCCCCATAAATCCATGCACCCTGAGAAATTGGCCCTCCCTGGATCTAAACCTTACTGGCTCCTGAAGGGCCAACGGTCTATGGAAAATTATCCCTACTCAGCCATTCATGGAGTTCCCTAAGGACCAGAACGATTGCCCCACCAGTCCGCCTGAAATCATGCACTTCCTCTGCCTTCCAATTGGATCTCATACAATAGAAGAATGACTAATCTCATTCTGCAGAATTCCCTAGCCACCAGTGCTCTTAATTGGGGTATTGAGCCCCCTCAGATTGGGTATAACAAACATTAAATGGACTTTATTTACCCTTACCCTCACATCCGCTGCTATCATCTCAATGCATGATTTAAATTTCTCAATGACTTTGGAGTTCCATGGGTAAATGTGTTTATGCACAAACCAGAGTTCTTTCCTACCCCAATCTGTGTATTGCACCACCGCAACCTAGTTCCACACTTCCAAACCTTCCCCTAACTGCCCAACCCACAAGCAAGAGACACCCATTATATAATAGGCCACTAGGGGCAAAGCTCCCTTCCCTGCCAACCAAGCAAACATATTTGTTTGTTTTTTTAAACTTTAATTAACACCTTTGCATTTGCGTTACAGGTAGACAGTAAGATATCACATTTGCATTTACTCATTACATTAACGACATGGTGCACTTTCTAGTCATTCCTCATTTCATCAATATTTGTACATCCTATCATATCAGCCATCGCATTTCATCACATTTATCTTACTACAACATTATAATGATTTTGCTATAGCTTTACTCCTTGTTTATGTATTCCCGAAACAACCCCCAAATAGCCTTGGGTGTGCATGTTGTTGGAACATTGCATACATATCCCTCCTCCCTTTCATTCAGAAAGGTCAGTTCTCTAAACCAATCTTATATTGCTGGTGCTGAGTTTGTTTACCAATTTAATAAAAATACATTTATTAACAATGATGCACCTCATATTAAAGAATCATCGGGTCTTGACCTTTGTTTTCCCTATATCTCTGTATAGGTACCTGAGAGGGAGCATTGTTGGAGGGATGTCCATTATTTGCTGTACCTCCTCAGCCACTTTTCGCCAAAGGTCAGATATTTGTGGACAGTCCCAAAACATATGTATGGTATCAGCTCCCTCTTTCCCGCATTTCATGCATTTATTCTCAGTGTTGGGGGAGAACTTTGCGATTTTCTCAGGTGCATAGTGTAGTCTATTCAACACCTTAAATTTTATGAGTCGAAGCCCAGAGTTCATCGAGACTTCTTTTGTGAGAATGCAGGATTTCTGGCATTTAGTTTCCTCTATAGTGGTTTCAGTGCATCTTTCCCACTTCAATCTAGCTGTGCTATGTTTTCCGCTTCCACTTTGCACTGTAGCGTATATTCTTGACAGTAACCCCCTACGATTTCCCCCCGCACAATCATCTCAATGCATTCACTGGGTTCTGGTGGGAATGATGGCCACTTTTTTTTAAAAGCTGTGCGCTTGCGCTATTACTGCAACACCCTTACCGGGCCGTCCCCCAGTTTGGTTTTGAATTGTACTATGTTGACAAACCTTCCTTCCGGGTAGAGATCCCCTAGCTTCATTTCTTTACCTGGGTCCCATGCTGTCTTTATGCCTGTACGAAATGTAGAAGGCAGCCCGGGGCAGTTCCACAATGGAATACTGTTACAGTATGGGACGGTCGCACCCAATATTCTATATATTGGGTTCCACGCATTCACCGTGGTGTGCACAGGGTCATATGAACACAAGTCTATCTAGCGATTGCTTAGTATTGCTGATTTAAGATCAACCAGGGATGCCCCGTAACATTCCAGTTTCTTGTATGGTGTATCAGTATTTGCCGTATACCAGTTCCCTGGGCAGTGTAAGTAATTAAGTACGAGTAAGTAATAAAGTTCAAAATCAGGGGCTGCAAGGCCGCCTCTGTCATATGGTTCTGTAATGGATTCCCATTTCATGCGTGCAACCCTGACCTCACATGTGAATTCTATAACCAGTGAACACAATCTGTTAAAGAACCTCCGCCCCGTCCCACAGCGGGATTGTATTAAAGAAATACAACAATTAGGGTGCCACAACCATTTTCACGAGTGAGATTCTACCGTATGATGAGATTGGGTACTTCGTCCATAGATTTGATTAAGTTTGAGCACTAGTGTTTAAACATTGTTTGTGATTTTTTTCAAATAATAATTTCTGTGTCCGTGACACCATTACCCCTAAATATTTTACAGTACCCAGAGCCCAGCGTAGCCCGTGGCAGTTTGCCAGTTCTTTTGTATTATCCGTTAATCAGATTTAGCTGTGTTGATTTTATACCCAGAATGTAGTGTGGATACCCCAACTTCGTCCAACAATGGCTTTATGTTTGCATTCAGATTTAGAAGATACAGAAGGGTGTCATCCGCATAGAGGGAAATCACCTGCGGGGAGCCGGATATGTGTATACCTCTGTGGCCATGGAGGACCCTGATTCGGCATGCTAGTGGTTCTACATTCAGAGCAAATAGAAGGGGTGAGAAAGGGCAGCCTTGTCATGTTCCCCTCTCCAGTGCAAAGGTTGTTGAATAATTACGATTGATATGTACTGTGGTTGTTGGGTTTGTGTATAACAGTTTCACATATTTTATAAATCCATCCCCCAAGCCGAATCAGCTCAGTACCCCAAATAAGAAGTTCCAGGAGACCGAGTCAAAAGCTTTCTCGGCATCTAGGATGACGCCGCAGCAGAAGCTTCTGGGTTTATCTGAGACATTGGGCACCTGGCTTTAGGGAATCACCAGGGCATTCCAACCCTGGCGATCCGTGAAGCCAGGCACCAGGAAATGTAACTCCCCATTCCCATTCGAGTCCCATAGGACTGAATGGGAATGGGGAGGATGGAAGCACCGGCACCGCATGCAACAGTGCCAGTGCTTCCGTCAAAGTCTGTGAGCGGCTGCCATCCGGCCCGCCAGGTCTGACCTGGTGGCAGAGACGGCAGCCGCTCACAGAACTCGGAGTGTGCCAGTCCGGTAACAATGGTGCTGGTACGCTTGCCGGCACTATTGTTACCAGACCGGCACACTCATAATGAGGCCCATTGTCCCAAACAGCCGTTGCAGGTTTAATGCGGTCGATCTTCCAGGGATGAAACCTGACTGGTCAGGGTGTACTAGGGTAGGCATGTATGGGAGTAGTATGTTTGCAAGGACTTCCGCAAATATTTTTGTGTCAGCATTTATCAGTGACAATAGTCGATATGAGGACATTTCTGCCGGGGTCTACTGGATTTCAGAAGTACTGTTATCACAGCCTCAGTTAGCGAGGGTGAGAGTTGGCCAAAATGGCATGACTCCTCCCATACCTTCAATAGTCGGGTGGCTAGTATGTCCTTGTAGGTTTTATAGAGTTCAATCTCCAGTCCGTCAGGGCCAGGGGCCTACTCGGAAGCAAGTGACGACATTGCCTCCATAAACTTCTCTATTGTAACTGGGTTATTTAGCTTCTCCACCGCTTCTTGATCCAGACAGGGCAGGGGGGTGTCATTCAAGTATCTCTCTACCTCTATCTTAGTTGTGGCATCAGAATTTGCATATAGCGTTTGATAGTACTTTTTAAATGTCTTGTTTATCTCACTAGCATTGATAATATGACTACCATCCTGGCCGGTAATGCCCGTGACATGCACTGTTTCCCTTTCTCCCTTAACTACTGCCGTGAGGAGACAACCTGGTCTGTCCTCCTCACCATAGTTACGGGCCTGGGTCAGTTTGGCAATGAAAAAGACCTCACGGTCTGGTAATTCTTGGAATTTTAAATAATTTCCCTTTAGTAGACCCAGGAGTTCTCTATCCCCAGTGTCACTGTATTCATTCTCAAATTTCATCAGAGATTCTTCTTCTTTACCCAAGATCTTTCTTCGTGCTTTTAAGGATGCCGGATGTTGAGGCAATCATCATTCCGCTGACCCATTTTTTTTTTAAAGTCTCCCATATACTGGGGTATGTCGCCACTGATCCCTCGTTACTGAAAACATTATTGATTTCTGTCCTAAGGGTTTCTGCCAGAGCAGTGGCTGTGAGTGTGGCTGGAGCCATTCTCTATAATGGGCAGGCCTCATTTCTGGTGTTAGTTCTAACAGAATTAATATCGGGGAATGGTCCGACAGGGTGCGTGGCAGTATCACCGATCCACGCATTCTATCAAGCCAAGCGGCCGATACCAGCCAAAAATTGATTCTGGATAATGCTTCGTGTACTGTGGAATAATCCATGAATTCAACTTTGTTGGGGTGTTCCATTCTTCATGCGTCAACAAGCGAATATTGCGCCATGATCTGCTGGTTGTATCATTTGAGCTGCTCTAGTATTACCCTGCTTTCTAAGATTGGATCTATCTTTGGAAATATCTAGAATGCTATTGAAACCGCCTCCCCCTCCCCCCGCCACAAGACAGGGATATCATGCGTCTTCCCGATCTGGGTTGCCACGTGGGCATAGAAGGCAGGGTCGTCTATGTTCAGACCCTATGTGTTAAATAATGTAACAGCTTCAATATTAATTGTCCCTGTTATGATCACATATCTTGCGTTGGGGTCAATATGGGTGGATTCAGTGTTGAAGTTTATAGATTTATGGATCAGTGTGATCACTCCTCTTGTTTTTGAGGTATACAAAATATAGTTTCTCTGTTTACCCCACTTTGGTGCAATTTTGCTATGTGTCGTGTCAAGGGCATGAGTTTCCTGTGACATTACTACATTAGGTGAATGCTGCTCTAAATAGTCCCAGATCTTTCTGGATTTTATCAGGTTATTTAGTCTGCACACATTCCATGATATCAACTTCAAATAATCAGTCTTGTATATCTAGTGTGAACATCTGTCTGGATTGTATCTTGGAACCCCATGTTTCGGACTCTCTGCAATGTCATCCCGTTCACCCAAATGCAAGTTATCCAGTTTTCATGCACTTGCATAACATGTAGTCCTAGTCGAGCTACACAACTCTCACTCCACCATTTTACATTAACTTGATTAAGTCCCCCCCACCACCTGCACCATCCACCCCAACTCGATGATGAACATTGGATACTACCAAAGGCAGATTGTTGGCTGCCATGACCACCCAATCGAGCTCCGGTGATTCCCACCTGACTTTTAATAACAACGTTTTGCATGCCTATTGCTATGTCTACTAGTTAAGTAGTTGTGTCCCACACGGAACAGACTCAATTTCCCCCATCTTCTCGTTCTCTTAACGGGTTATTCGGTTCCCTATGCGGAAGTAGTGGTGGGGCAGGTATGGAAGCTTCAACATTGCATCTGCAGGGGATTCAAAATAGTGGGCCCTGCCCCCATGTTGTATTCTTAATTTTTCAGGGAAAATCAAAGAGTATGGTACATTACCTGCTCTCAGGAGATGCTTTAAGGGATATATTTTCCTCTGGGCTTGCACGCCTGCGGCAAAGTCTGAGTAAATGTGGATGTTGCTTGACTCATATCGCAGTGTACCAAGTTCTCTGGAAAGCTTCAGGATAGCGTCTTGGTCCCTGTAATTCAGCAGCCTTGCTTTAATGGTACGTGGGGGTGCACCTGGACGCAGCGGTGTGGTGAGATGCGGTGCGCCGTTTTGACAAGGAACTGTGCGGATAGTGTAGAGGTATCAAACAGTGATTTTAGGAGAGGTTCAACAAAGGGTTCCATCGGGCCTCTACTTGCTGATTGGGTACCCCAATAATTTGTATGTTGTTACGCGTAGAGCACGATTCCAGGTTGTCACATTTGTTTCTTATCTTGGTTAATTCCGTCTTGATGGTCGCTATGTCAAGATCATCGCACCTTGAAACACTTGTATATAGGCACGTTATAAATGCCATGTCATATCATATCACGTCAATGAAGCATATCTTCAGTCATACGGACTCTCGTTTCCACCTAATTGATTTGTCCACTTTCATTCTCGAGTTTCGCTTTAAGGGAACCCATTGTAGGGATAATATCGTCCAATTTCACATTTATTGCCATGAATTTGCTCTGCATTGTTTGTAGGAGGTGGTCATCTTGTGCGTTTCCCTCTGCAGTCTCGTCCTGGCTGGCATCGGAGTGAGTGGCCATCTCAGGGGCCAAGGGTCCACAAAGGTGTCCATTGGGCCTTTTTTTCTTTTTGGCGCCTTTGGTCATGATTTCTGAGGGCATTGCGGTGTGATTGATCAGTTTGTCAGTTGCAGATTTCTCTTCCAGATTACAGAGTTCCAATGTCCTGCCCGATCGGGTTGATAGTGTGCAACTTATTGGGGAATGCATTGTAGTTCCGATAACTATTTGGCTTGTCTCAATGTGGCCACCTCGTTTCACCAGAAAGCTTTTTGTACGATCACTGCCCTGGGGTCTACTACACCCCGGTATATTATGGAAATTGATGCCTTCAGTGTAGCCAGTAAGTTGTGGAGATTTCAAGTTTAGGTTGTGAATGCTAGCCGAGAATGGAGCTGTATTCCAGGGAAAAACTCAGTACCGGGCTTGTGTATTAATTGGATTGTTCGGGAGCCTCAGTTTTTCAGGGATAGCGGCAGTGTATCCTGAATCCCTTTCTGTAGACACTTATTGCGCCACACGCGGCTTTGCAGTTTCAGGCTTTGTATTGCGAGGTGACAGGGGTAGGGAGGTCTCAGTCCCCGTTTTGTGCACAGGGTGGTATATGTATCTATGTAAGTGTTCTGCCTGCGCCACTGTGTTAGTCCATCGTCCCAGTCGGTGCTCTTCCAGCCAGTAATAACAATCTGCCTTTTCCCCTTTATTCCTAAATGATCTGAGCACAGATGGAGCACCAGTCAGTCTATCCACTGTTGTGTTCTCCAATAGCCTTCCAGCAGGGTAGCACCGGCATCAGGTATCAAGCCCCAGCTCTGCTTGTCAAGCCTCGCAAGCACTGTGTTCCCGGCTGTTTAGTGGGCTAATGGGGTTCCTAATGGTAAGTGAACTTCCCAATTGTGTCCCAAAGTGCACGCATAAATTAAAGGATTGATGTAATTTGTCCTATAGAAAACGTGGATCAAGAGTGTCAGTACCTGATGGTGATGGTGGACTACACATCAAGATGGTTTGAAATCCAATTTTCCAGCTCGGTGACTACATACGTTGTGGTAGACTTTGTGCTAGAGGTACGTGCTAGGGAGGTTTTCCCTAAGTACATTGTGAGTGACAATTGGGTGCAATTTGTGTCCACAGAAATGAAGGAATTTTTAAGTGCACACGGGATAAAGAACCTTACGACCTCATTATACCACCGACTCAATAACATTCTGGTAAAGAGGGTACACAGGTTGATCAAAGAGGGTTTATTGTGTATCAAAGGGCACACAAGTAAAATAGCACAATATAAGTAACTTAGCTTGTGGCAGGTGAAGAGAAAAGAAATGGACACCATGTCAGTTCAAATCATCTTTGTAGTGTTGTTTATAATGTATGCTAGCATTGGTGCTCATTCTTGTTACCAGGGACAGAGTCTTTTGTTTTTAAAACCTGTACTTGTTTTTGCTGTTGTTCAGTAGTGTTTTACGCAGTTGATCACGTGACAGCAAACCTCCTTTCTTGACATAGAATGTCTTCGCTATGTGTTAGCCTTTGGTTTCAGCATTAAAACTGCATTGAGCACTCTTCTGTTTGAAATGATGTAGAGTGTCCACCATCTTGAAGGCACTTGGTCAACGATGCCAAGTCACCAAAATGCCTGGGGTAGCGGAAGTGACATCACACACCTGATGACATGACAGGACGTGCCATCACATGACTTTTCATCCTGATGACATCATAGGCCCTAGTGACATTGAATATGCAAATATACAAATAATACAAACTTACAATGAGTGTTAGATTAATAAAATAACACAAAGTACTAAAGTGGACAAAAGCTATTTTAGTATCCCACCGTATTTTAATGATTGTGTTGCCTCAATAAGGCCTGGGTTCAGTGGCACACCCAGCAGAACCACTGTAGGCTTCTTTTGCCCGGCCAGTTATTGCCAATTTATGCCAGTTAAAGCCTCATGGGGCAAGCTCAGTCATAATATGCTAACTGCAGCCTCCTCACTTCTATAATAAGCTAAGTGCAGTCTCGTTGACCCGTAGTGCCATATTATGCCAGGAAAATCCTGATATGCCAGATAAATGTACAGTACAGCCTCACATGCCAAGGTGTTTACATGATATGTTAAGTGTATGTTCATTTGTCCAGTCACAGCATTTTGCCACGGGGCCAGCCATGTCCCCCAACAGTGATAGATTTGGAACCCCATATTCAATAATGTCAAAACAGGCCCTGAATTGGCAAGCTGTACAGACAGGAAGGTGAAGGAGTTGGTTTTGGGATGGACAGAGTTTGGGTGATACCGTGGTGCATTTTAGGAATAAATGATTCAGGTTGGTGGTTGGAAATTTGAACTGAATCACGTTTAGGAGATCTCTGAGAATGTAAGGAAGCTGAAAAGTCGATTGCACCATTTGGTCAACATGGAGAATCCACGAGTTTGAGATCAGGTGACTGTTTCACAGGCTTCAATTTACCAAAAAGACCACACCTCCCTGCTTTTTGCAGCTTTAGTTTAACATCAACATACTAAGATCACTGCATTGTTTTCTTTTGGGAGCAGGGCAAGTAGTTTGCGTTGATAAAGTTGCTTAGCAAAGCACTAAACCACATTATAAATCGACCTGAAAATATTTTTTAAAAAATCATTATCAAAAACTGCTGTGTAAAATGAGATGCAGTGTTGTTTTTTATGCTCTGCATGGTAACACAATCATTCCATGATTACTATTCTAAGAACTATCAATATCATCCAAATAACTGTATTTAATGTTGACCAGTGTACGGATGGAAGGCCGATTTGCCACTGCTGAGAATCCAACCTGTGACAGGCAGCAGGATGAAGACAATTGCATGCAGCGGGCACTTAGTTCGCTACCTCCGTCACTTTCTACATAGCATATATAAAGGAGGGTCATTTCAGAAATGTACAAGGAAAGTGCCATGCATAAGAAATAAAAAGTCACACTCCAACAAACGAATGTGGAAAGGATTCCTTTCCTGCGGGAAAACGTCGGGGTTAAGATAAATCACCTGTCGGTTCCAAGGTTTACACAGGGGATTGACGTGGGTAGCAACCACTGCCTCTAAATAACCATAAATTACGTCCTTGCGACTTGACTGCACCCCCTACAACTGCGCTGGTGTCTTTACGTGCCCCTTACACTGAAACCACATGGGCGACGAGTTTGTGTGCACAGCCCCAGGTTCTCAGACCTAAGCCGCTGCATCTGTGCTCAATATTACAAATGCCCCATCAAGTGTGAACTGCTACGACTGAAGTACTCACTGTAGATACAGCCACCCCTGTGAATCTTCCACTCAGACATGACACGTCACCCTCCAAGCGCACCCTCTCCCTACCTTTTTAATTAACCGCCACATCATGTTGTTCCGTATTAGACGTGCTCCGTCATCGCAGCGCGCGCCTCTCAATTCGTATTCCGCTCACGCGCGCGCGCAGCAAAGATAGGGCCGGCACACTTTTTTTTTTATTAGAACTTGAAGCCTGATGCCTTTCAAATTAATAAGTGACAAAGATTACTGGCACCAGGCTTCTACTTTGCTTCCCCATCAGCCGTTTAGGTGACAGCTGCTGTACAGCACATAAAGATGAAGCATTCCTAAAGGAATGATAGGGCCTCCGTAGCGCGATACCGTTGGCACAACGCATTACCCGAGCATGGCCGTGCGCGGGCCCATTGCAGTCTCCTAGGCGCCTATCAGTGCCCTCATTATCTGCATCGCAGAGTGTCTAGGAAGAGCCCTGGCAGGCTTCACAGGTTTGCAGCACATTTGAGCAGCGGAAATTAAACGTCCCGGGAGAAGGAGCAGGCGCATTGTAACGGCACCGGCGCAATATAACAAAAGCATGTCAACTGCTGTAGGACTGACTTCCATCTCATTAATATAATAGGCTGCCGGGGTGAGGACTAGAAGGCGCGGAGTCAGCCTTCACAGCAGAGGAATATATCATGGCGCACGCGCGCACCGCGAGGTCATGCCAGAGCGCGTGCTCCAAGCTAGCGCAGCACTTACGGTATTGGTGCATTTGCTTTCATGGACAATGGAGGCAGTCAATTAATTACTGGCTCTGCATTAGAAAACATTAAATTAAAATATGGAGCACTGTACATTTATCTTTCTTGCCGCAATGTCTCTCTAGAATTCATGAATACATATATCTGAAAATCTTAATTATTTTGTTATCTATATGTCTATCTATGTTTGCAGCAATCTATCGAACTATCTTTCTCTATGTTTCTTTCTTTCGAAACGTCTTGAAACTTGTCAGGGCCAATGGTATTCCTTTGCCCTGCGCTGCAAACCTTGGTATGCCCTCCACCTGTATACCGGGTTGGCTCCAAGACAAACGTGACTGAGACAGCACGTCTATTCAAGTCTCTTTATTTCTTCATATTAACTTTCCTTTTCCTGTCCCCCTTCACTTCCCTTACCCCACCCTGCACCTCAACTGGTCCCTCCCACATGACGAGGCCAACATGTCTCGTAGTATCATGACACATGGCCCCCTTCTTAAACGCGAAGAGGGATGGAGTCAATTTCTTCAGTCTTGTGGGTTTTGTCTTGACCCTCACAGGCCTCCCTGTTGACTGGTATATTGGGCTCATCCTTGTAGTGGGTTGTCAAAAGTCCTCAGTCGTGTCTCACTCTTCTTCCGACGCCTCACTGTCCCCCAAATAGAACTCGTTAGATTTTCCTCGTAACTCTTCATCAGTGCCGCTCTTCCCAAGCGATTGATCGTAGTTCCTTTCTGGTGTGACACAGTGAGGGTCCTGGGAATGAACGTAGAGTCTTCCTTCCTTTGTTTCGCCCTGCTTTACTAGGACGCAGTCCCCAACCTCCACCTCTCCTGATGTCAGCCACTTCTTTAATTGTTTGACAGCTGCATTTTGTGACCCCATCTCGCAGTCGTCGTGGTGTTCCAGGCCTTAGTCTGGGTTATGGGCTAGTCGTGTCCTGATCCGTCGGCTGAACATGAGGTCGTCTGGACACTCACCGTGGAGCAATGTGGGGTGTGTCTGTATTCTCTCAGAAATTGATACAAGATTTGTTCAAACGGCTTGCCGGTGACTTTGGCGATCTGTACGGTTCATTTGATGCTAAACATGAACCGTACTGCCATGCCATTGGCCTGAGGCCAGAGTGGAGTTATTTTGCGATGTTTGAACCCCATGAAGTCCACAAAGTGTGCAAAGTCATGGCTTGTGAATGGTAGTCTATTGTCCGACCTGTTGACCTTCGGGATGCCGTAG
Source organism: Ambystoma mexicanum (assembly GCF_040938575.1). Classification (NCBI taxonomy): domain Eukaryota; kingdom Metazoa; phylum Chordata; class Amphibia; order Caudata; family Ambystomatidae; genus Ambystoma; species Ambystoma mexicanum. Next base: position 1,100,010,601 of record NC_090930.1, on the reverse strand, counting down.
GCTCTGAGTATTCAATCCAACGCAGGATGGCCGCCGTGGGTGGTATGGTCTGGACTTCTGGGAATCGTGAGTATTCATCAATCAATACAAGTACATAGGAGCCATCTCTCATGCCAGACATCCTCTGGCAGGCAGGACATCTGCAGCGGGTGAGGCTTTGGCAGAGGGGGCAACTATCCTGCATATTGCGCAGTTCTGCAGTCTGTTTTCTACCCTGGTATCAAATTGGGGAAATCATACTTTCTGGCAGAGAAGCTTCTTTGTTGACGCTGTGCCTCTATGACCCTCATGAGCGAGGTCAATAACCCTGTGACAGAGTGACCTGGATAGGATGATTTGGCAGCCTTTGAGGATGATGTTGTCTTCCGTGACAATGAGTTCTTGGACTAGGCACAGGCTTTGTATGTCATTTTGGATTTGGTTGATCCAGGTGTTTGCCCATGTCCTTGGCATGTCTCAACCTCCCCCTTTGGATGCATTGAGCCATGAGGTTGAGGGCCTGGTCAGATTCAGATTCATGCTGAAGTGTCATCCGCAGGATCGGGAACGGTTTAATTTGGTGGAGGACATCATTCAGGTACTCTTTGGCAATCAAGGGTACTTGGGAGGCCCACCGCGGGTGATGTGACAAGTAGTCAGCTGGGTTTTTATCCTTTCCATGCCTGTGCTGGATCATGAGTTTATAGTCCTGTAACCGGAGACCCCGGATGGTTATACATGGTGGCATCCAAGCCTTTGGGCTGCCATGCATTGTGAGAAGGGCCTGGTGGTCTGTAATGATGGTAAAAGCCTTGCCATATAAAAAGAAGTGGAAATACTCACATGCCTAGACCACCGCTAGACTCTCTTTCACGGCTTGGGAGTACCTCTTTTCTGTGTCTGTAAGGCTGCGGCTTGCTTAAGCGACCACTTGCTTGACAAGCAGCTTCTTCAGGTCAAATTGCAACATAATGGCTCTGAGCCTCACCGGATTGGCATCTACTGTTACTTCTGTGTCCTTTGCGGAGCTGAAATAGACCATGTCTACCGCAGATGCTATTTTCAAGTCGATGTCTTTGAAACTGACATGGCACTCTGGTGACTTGATGAATGTCTGCCCCTCTCTGGTGAGCTCCCAGAAGGGTGCACTGATGGTGGTGTAATTTTGCAAGTACCCCGCACAGTAGTTGGCTTTAGAGTTCTTTGAATGGATTAACCGACAGAATAGATATTTAAAGTTTACCTGCACCCATAGTTCAGAGAAGATTGACTTCTTGAACATTACGATCTGGGTTGATAGTGTACAGAAAATATTACAAGTGAAACCATTTCACAAAAAAACAGATAAAAATGCCGTGTTGAGTTTTAATAGCTTTCATCCCAGGCATACAAGAGAAAACTTACCATTTGGGCAATTCCTTCGGTTAAAAAGAAATAGCACATTGAATTCAACTTTCCATGAAGAAGCTGAACAATTGAAAATTAAACTGTTAAGAAGGGAGTATCCCAAGAGAATCGTTAAAAGAGCTTATAAAAGATCGATTAATAATCACCGGGATGCACTACTAGAATATCATCCGAAAAGTAATGACAAAAGTGAGATTGTGTTTGTAAGTACTTACAATGAAAGAACTAATGAAGTTATCAAAATCATTAAAAAGAACTGGCACATACTTGCAGGGGGTGAAAGCCCACTAGAAAGGTCTTTAAGTGTATATAACAGAGCGCCTAATTTGAAAGAACTGCTAACTAAAAATGACACTGCCTTGAAATCGAAGGACCAAATCAGCATTACACAATCCTGGGGTTTACCTACATTAGTAGGACATTCCCCGTGTGGCAAATGTGTAAATTGTAAATACACTTGTAGAACAAAAGAGGTGGAATTCCAAAATTGTGGCAGCAGACTAAGTTTACGAATTGTAATTCGACGCATGCAATCTATGCGGTATGGTGTCCATGCCAGAGAATTTATATAGGCATGACAGAACGGAGAGTGACCACAAGAATAGGTGAACATAGGAGTTGCATCCGTAATCAGAACATGCTAGCTCCGATGGTCAGTCACTTCATTATAATGGGTCATTGTGTAGACGAATTGAAATGGACAGTGTTGTGGCAATCTGAAAGAACCAATAATCCTGATGCTAACTTAAGGAAATTGCAGTATAAAGAACAATGGCTGATCTTTTTGACAGACTCAGCCACCACAGGACTTAATGAAATAGGTAATTGGAAATTCTGATCATGGCTGCTTTTACAATAGGGCCTAGCGAAATGTGACCCTGCTATCGCTTAGACCTGCATAGTGACCGGATGACAGTTAATACAGCAGTTGTTTATTCCATCTTTACTCAAAGTGATTATGGCAGCTTTTACAATAGGACATAGTGAGAGGTGACCCTGCTTTTGCTTAGACCTACATAGTGACCAGATCACAGTTTATATAGCAGTGGTTTATTCCATCTTTACTCAAACTGGTGGACTAGTGACAGGAAACCTTAGGATATGGTGAGGTTCTAGTTTGTAGTTCAACACATGTTTAAACGGCCACTGGAGATTGGAACAGGTAATAAGACCACGAATGATCGTACATCCCTTTCCCAATGGAGCCCAGTGCATAAAATACAGGTGCTCTACCATGTTGCAGAGAGGTGAGCACTGAAGACACATTTTTTCTCATGATTGGCAAGATTGTGTTTTCGTGAGGGCAGGAACGAGTTAATGTTCCGCGAAAGGCGAGCAAGATGTGTTGCAACACACGTATAGATACGGAAGCACTCACGTGATGTTTTCGTTTAGGACATATTATGTGTAATGATTCCAGAAGTCGTCATGTGATGCTGCAGCGATAATGGGATAACCTCTCCACCAGTATCGGTAGCGTACACTACGTTCCAAGACAAGATGAAAAAGACGGTGTTTCCACAGTATGAGTAGTAGGTAAGTGAATCCCGTGCGGTTTGGCTAACAGAGAGCAGAAGCATACTGTGCACGGTGACCACAACGCCCGCGTGTGATTTATGGAGGGCGTGTTATTCTTGTTTCACTGTAGAAGTCCACACGGTGAATAATAAGACGCGGCGCTAACGGATTGCCGTAACAGGAGTTAGATGCTTTGTTTACTCGCGCAAGCTAGCAAGAAAGCTGACGTCGGGTTACGTTCGGATGAGCAATGGACTGAACGATCCTCGTGGAGATGAGGTAAAGGATGTTTTCCTTTTGTCACTGCGCAGGGTATGGAACTCAGCCCCACAAAAAAGTGTACCTTGGATGCAACCTTGAATGTGAGATATGGTTGTTTGAATTGAAGAGCGATGGAGGAAGATAACAGCAAGGTTACAGCGCTGATAGCTCAGACAGGTGGGAGTCCACTGTTTGAGAAGACACAATAAATTAAAGAACGATGGTTTGAAATGAGGATAAGGTCCATTAGCGAACATACCCTGACAGTGATGGGATGAAAAGTGGCTTCATACATAGATTGTATACCGCGTGATAGTTTTTTCTGTTTGTGTTTTTCCAGGTATTGAGTGTTCTGACATAGATGTTGGGATCCTCCCCTAATTAACCGTTGTCAAGCGACTTTTGTGGAGATGTGACACGGTAAGCCTTAGTTTAGTAAACACAGGTACTAACTAGGTAGAACAATAGTAAATTATATATTACTGATTATTGTTTCTTGTTATTTTCCCACATTGTGTCTCCCCAGGTCAAGAATTGTGTGAAATATATTTAAAATTTTAGTATTTGAATGTCACCTAAAGTGATGTGTTGAGTAGTGCTGAACCAACTATAGAAGAAGAGAGAAGGTTTAAGGGTACAGATGGTCTCCCTGATGAAGTTCTGGAGTATTATATGGAACCTAAACGAAACATGCTGGGCAAGTGAAGAGTGTTGTAAGTTAGTGACAATACATGAAGAGCATTGTAAATTCAGTTGAGATTAACCCCATGGTAGCACCGAAAGGGGTATGAATGTACTTAGTAAATGGCATGAGGCATCTTTTATGTAAAGGGAACCCGTGAGCTACTGACCATTGTGTTTTCTTTAGGCATAGTGATGTCCTTTAAGGCACTGTACATTATCTAGTTTTGTATAGGCAGGATGTTACAGGGTTGAGCACAACACTGGTTTTTTGTATGGTTTGTAATTGTATTTTATGATAATGGTTGTAAAAGGTTTTTAGGAATGTTTGCAATTTTACATTGTTTTAGACGGTGATATGACGATGTGTGATGCATATGAAATAAATTGTGAATTGTTTTTGGTGTAATGATGGTTATTGTGTGGATACTTAGTACCTATATGTTAAAAGTACTAAGGTGATAGGACCTGGTGAGGACAAGGAGAGGTAACAAGCGGACTTGTTTGATCTTTTGTCTAAGGATTGTCCAGTATTTTTTCTCAAGAGTCTGGTCAACACGTCGGTAAATGGCTCTATGTCTCTGTGTGGTTTTTGTATAGTCCAAGGAATGACCTGAGGTCAGAGACAGTGGTAGGCCTGGATGTTTCAGTCCGAGCTGCCACTTTTTAAGGGTCGGGTCTCATCCCCTGATCTGAAAAGATGTGTCCAAAGAATGTTAACGTGTTTTTCCTGAACTCACATTTGTCCTAGTTCAATGTCACTCTGACGGCATCCAATGCCATACAAATGCGGTGTAGGGTGTCATCATGTGCACTCTGGGATTTACTGAAGACAAGGATTTCGTCACTGTACTTCAAGCAATTTGGTATGTGCTTTATGATCTGGTGTATTTTATCCTGGAAGATTTCCTCCGCAGACGAAATACCAAAATTAAGTCTTTTGTAACGGAATAAGCCTATGTGTGTTGTAGTGGGATTCGGGGGCTAGTTGCAGCTGGTGGTATCCTTTATTATGATCAAGCTTAGAGAAGACTGTGGAGCCGTTGAGAAGGTGGATCATGTCAGGGGTGCCTGGTGTCTTACCGTATACCGGGTCGGCCCAAGACAAACCAGACAAAGCATGTCTATTCAAGTCTCTTTATTTCTTCATACTAACTTTCCTTTTTCTGTCCCTCGTAACTTCCCCTGTCCCGCCTGCGCCCCAACTGGTCCCTCCCACATAACGAGGCCAACTGGTCTTGTAGTATCATGACAAAACTGAACACAAACTAAGGAGATAAAATTGTCATTAATGCATATGAAATTCCTCTTTTATTCTTGTACATGAGAGCTTATATGTTGCTATTTATTTTATATGGTGGATATACAACGGTGAAACCCCAGAAAATCACTGTTGTTTAACAATTCTACAAAATGTGCCAGTAATTCATTCCTGATACATTTTAAATATTGAATTTCTATGCAGCAGACAACCCTTTCGAAGACTGCTGTGGTGATCGCCATCTTTGCCAGGTATCTTGTTTGGGAAAAGCCCTTTTAAACAATTGCTTTACATTATGACATTCTCCACAATTGCGGTTGAAGGTAGGTGTTCAGTTGAGATCATTTTTATCGCCACGTGTGGGCCTGTGCCTTTGTTCTGAGGTAAAAATCCTTCATGAAGAATTGCACTCAGTGCATTTAGAGGGGACAGTAAGGGTGAAATGCCAACCAGTCTGGCAAGAGTGCTAGGGAACCCCAGATTCTAACCTCATAAATATACCCCTCTGCAAATGTACAAAAACACTACAAGATGAAGCCTGGAAAAGGGCTTCTGAATGTGCGACCAGTTGTTTGTTTTCCCTGACTCAATTGCTTAGAAATGGTGTTGAAGATGCTCGTTTCCATGTTTGCGTCAGTCTCTGGCCTGGTGAAGAGGGCAACTGTCACTGAGTTTTGATACAGTTGGCCAAGAAGGCACTAAGGTTATTGGGCAGGGTGCCACTGCTGGATGGAGGGTAGTGCAGCGCTGAAGGCTGTGCGTATTATGATGCATAATATTTCCTTCGTAGTGCATCCTATGTTGGATGTTCTCCCATTCTTTTTACTCACTTCATTTATTCACATTGGTACTGTTTGGGGTTTGGCAGCAATAGATCAGAACCTACATTTATAACCAAAACAAGTGCATTGACCGGCACATATGACTTGGTACCAACTTTCTGTCCTGAGGAAAATCACACCTTTCCTCCAGAAAACAACTTGAGATCTTATGTCCAAGCATTGGGCCTCTCCCACCCGGGTGGTGGCAATGCCCCTTTGAAAGGCCTTCTAGCAACTACCTTGGTACCCCTGAGATGCGTGAGACATGGTGTAGCAAGTCTCATCAAAGGACTCTGCAAATTCGATCACATCACCCCGACCCTCATCGAACTACACTGATTCCTGCTTCAAGCATGTATCATCTTCAAATCCTACTGCATCATCTACAAGGCTGTCACCCCAAAGTCCCCAAGTTCTCTCACTGAGAAGCGCAGCAGCTCTGGAAGGCTACCATCCACCAGAAGTAAGCAGATATGCATACTTGAACTCTTCTGGTGCAGAAAGGAAAGAACCAGAAGATATGACTTTTCTGTCTATAGCCCTAGACTCTGGAACCTCCTCCACATCAACACCAGATTTGCCACCTGAGTTCTACATTTCAGGAAGGAGCTCAAGACCCTTCTCTTCAAGGAATTGCTCGTCCCTAGCACCTATGTCAATGCACCTTCCACTCCCCACCATTCCTGAGATGTATGATCTGGTCCCCAATGTTTCTATAAAACAGCAAGGATTTATAACTTCATTCTGGCACTTCTGCACATTGAAAACCAACTCTGTGAATCGATGCTGTATAAATAACTGAGATACAGGATGAAATGAATCAGAGACACTCTTGATGTGGGACCCAGCGTACTTATCAAGCGACTGCTCCCACACAAACCGATTCAGCTGCTCTATGTTCACACACACCGATGAATAAATGTAAACAATCTCTATTTACAGAACAGGCACAAGAATTTCCTGAAAAGCTTGAAGGGCTTTAATACCCGTATCATCATATGTTGGAAGGTCAGCGCATGAATGATCATGGATCTAAAAAACATTAAACAGAAGTACAATATAGTCTAACTGTCTAATCTGCCTAGTGTTTACACTAAACACTAAAACGGAATTTTGTTTACCTCTAATTTTTAGAATCTAATCAAAACCACAGATATCCTTACCTGAGGAAGGGCGATTGAGTCCCAAATTGCATAGTAACCAACAGGAGACACCAATCTTAGAGATTACATCTCCCAAAGAACTGGAACATCGATTCCTATCTAGATATCTGTATTTCTTCTGGATGTACATTATTTGAATGTTATTCAAGACTACAATATCAATGAATGCTATCATTGTTTGTAAAAAGAGTTCCACAGTATATGTAAAGAATCATTTATGACAGAATATATTATACCTTAATATTGTTGAAATTCACTTTTTGTGTATGTGAAAAGAAATATTATCGATCAAACCTTTGAAATGTTCTATGAAGACCAATAATTGAAAATATACTTTTTATGGTTCTGAATTGAATTTACTTATTTGAGTCTTGTTAGGCACAATCACATGCAGTACCACTTGGGAGCACTACATGCAATTAAGACTACACGTGCAAGTACAATTTCACCTTTGGTACAAGCCTGTACTACACAGTAAAGTGGAAGCGATGGCTGAGTAGCCAGACTTATCTCAAGATTTGAGTGAGCAGTAGAGCAAGTTACACAAAGGACCAACAAATACAGTGGTTCAAACAAACACTTACTCAAGGTTTCTTGGTAAAAGAATGTACATTTATTTACACAGTCAGTTTGAAAACATTACACTAGCAAAAGCAGCTCAATACCACACTCTAATAAACCACAAATACACAACCGGTAAGTAACTGATACTGATACTTTAAAAAGGGGTAAAAAGACAAGGTTATAAGAATCAACAGCACAAATACTTTCATAGTCAGGGCAAAGGGTTTCAGTAAACTACAACCAGCAATTCAGTTCATAGGCCTGGGCCAAAGGCAATGGTTCAGTGTCTTTGTATAGGATAGCACAGTTCTGGTAGTAAACGGTTAAGTCTTTGCCATGGTTTTTAGAAGATTTTGGCTAGGCGAAAAGTTTGACGAATGTTTAGGGTAGGACAAGCCTTTGAAGTCGGGAAAGTTTCACACACTTTCTCTGTGGCTAAAAAGATTTCTGGACCGCGTTTGCACAGTACCTTTAAAGTGAAGAAGAGCTGTAGCTGAGGCAGTTGTTCCTGGCAGTTCGAGCAGATCTCGCTGTTCCTGAGCTTCAGTCGTGGGGACAAGAAGGGGGATGTCGGGAGGTTCCTGCACAGCCCAGGGATGAGGTGACAAGCTTGGTAAAATGTTGTTTGAAGGTGTGAGTGCCTTAAAGTCCACAAGCTGGTTTCCTTCCCTCTGGCTATCCAGTTTTCAACAGCACTCTGAAGAAAATTCAACCAGATTCAACAGCACTCTGAAGAAAATTCAACCAGATGGAGATTGTGTACAGGTGGCTTGCGAGTTGGTTGTTCCCACCAAACACAAGGGAAAAAGTTAACCTTGAAGGGCTTCTCAGTCGATGGAGTTTCAGGCAATTCGGACCTGCAGCAGGGCTTCAGCAGTTGTCACGGAGTTGCAGCAGTCCTCTTCCTTCAGCTCGTCTTTGGTTCTTTCGTTCCAGTGGTCAACTCTGCTTTCCATGTCCCAGAGACCTGCTTTTAAACAGTTTTCCCCCATTCATTCCAGCATGGCAGTCACTCACACAGCAGTGTGGCTGTCCTTGCCGAACAGTCAGCCATCCAATCACGCCAGATTGCATTCAGGTCTCCTAGGAGACTAAGCATAGGGAGTTTCTGGCACCTCCATGACATCCGGTCCACCCCAGACACTAAGGCGCCAGAGGAGGGCTTCAGCACTGAAGCCCGCCAAAGGCCAATGAACAAAGGGACCAAACCTGGTTTGGCGCGCAGAGACAAACACAAGAAGGACTTTTCCTAAAAGAAATGGCAAAAAAATATGACCGGAGTCTGTTTTTACAGATAGGTCTTGGACGCCATATTTAAAAACATGGCTGACCCGATTTTTAGCTACCATTGTTAGCGGTCGGGAAAAAATCATGGTAGTTTGATCTAAACCACTGCCACCAGCCATTTAAAGTAGGAAAAGGTAACATTTGACTGTTACATGAGTGTTTTGACTCAGCAAAGCAGGGCAACCCCTCCAGCACTCTATAGGAGGATAGTGTGTGCTGGATCTGTACATTTAAAGATACTAGTAAAGTCAATTTAACTTTACATGCTCTGGGAGACAGTAGTCAGTCCCAGAGAAGGTATTTAAACCTTGGGAAGTCTGAAAGACATCCCTGTGCCACTGCACTGAAGGTGCTGTGTGACACACAGAAAAAGATGATGCCCATGGAGTTGTTTTAAAACTCCATAACCAATGAACACAAAAGTAAAACACACATTAAAATACATGGAAGAGTCGGAAGAAAAGGCTCACACTCTTCCCAAGTAAAAAAAATAAAATCCTAGAAATCCAGAAAAGTTTCTGGGGGTCTTTATTTTTTTATTTTAGCAAAACTTCAAGTCCCATCATTTCTGTAGTCCTCCAGTCTCTGGCTATGTGACCTAGTCCTTCCTTTTCCTCTGTCCTTCCTCTTCTTTTCCTGCTCTCCACAGATAAGTAGCATATTATCTTAGCTGCGTAGAGTTTGCAAATAGAATGTGTATTTTTCCATAGAATTGACTAAATTCGTTCACCATTTTAAATATTATATGTATGGGGAGTATGATTAGGCCCCCGGGATGCACAACGCGTTAGCGTTAGTAACCTACATTCTTATATTAGAGGGAGTCGGAGGCCCCGTGTCGCACTATACAACACTTCAGGGGCCTGCCGAATTCCCTTTCAGTCAAGCAGCGCGGCCCGTAAACCAAAACTCAGCCCCCACCTTTGGAAGGGTGGGGCGAAGTGCGAGCAGGAGATCAATTCCCCACGCACAGCCGCCGAGGAAAACAACCCCCAACGTCGTGGGGCCAGAGCGGCCAGTCAGCTAGCGAGCCAATACACATTTCGGAGCAAAGAGCACCCACCCTCACGGAGGCGGGGCTTCACACATAATGCTCTGAGGGAGATTCAATCCCTAATTTTCACAGCGTTACGGAGCGAAATACATAAGAGTGTTTTTCCTAACATTAAAATAGATTACTGTCTCAATACAATCCTGCGCAGATACAGCATACAGTGCGGTGAAGGTGCAGCCTCAAGGGAAAGTGAATCTGTGGACATGCCACTACACTTGGAAAGGTATTTGATCAGGCACCTGTCAGCACATAAAAAATGTCAAATTTCGGATGGAGCAAAGAGGAGCAAGAGGCAGTCTATCAAGAAGACTTAGTCTATAGCTTCAAAGAAGTGCTGGGAGATTCACTAACAGAGGCAGTGGCTCAAGGGGTCAAACCCTTACAGGAAAGACTACATTCAATAGAACTATTTCTGAGCCAGAAGGAAGAACGCACCAAGCAGGAAGAAAGCATGTCCACAAGGGCAACTGCAAAAGACCCTAAGGGGTGTAATAAGGCCCGGAAGAGCAAAGACTCTTCTTACCCCACTGGGCCAACTGGAAGGGGCTGGTACAAGAGCCCCAGTGGCTACAGGCGCTTTCCTTAGACTAAAAGAAGCGTTCATGAAGGGTTCACAGGTGCCGAGCCTCGAGACCCCCTACCCAGGGGAAGACAATATGGGTTATCCAGAGGATGGCTCCCCAGAAGTATTCCCACAAGAGGAACCGCTGATATCCCCTACATCCACTCAAGAGGATGCAGATAACAAAGGGGATGAGGGAAGCCAACCCCCGCCTACGAAAAGGCAACGAAAACACATAGAAGAAGAAGAAACATCAGACATGTTTTCAGCCGGAGGAGATCAGAAATCCAAGATCCTCGGAGTGGGTACCTTTGCCGAGAGTCGCAAAGTATATGATGCAAAGAATACGGAAAGCTCTTGAAAAGGAGGTTAGACAAAGACTGAGAGCCGAATGCCCAAGACCAGACCTGCCGAGCAAGGTCGCAGAAGCTCCAGAATTAGACCCCAAAATGTTATCGTTTGTCTTCAAATCCAACAGAGACCCAAGAAATGGCATAGACCGCTCGTGGAAAAGTTGTCAAGAAAAAGTCCTCGACCTGGCCGGACCTCTGGCTAAAATAATGGACCTAGCCGAGCGAGCCAAGGATACAGGCGAGGGGGTAGACCCTGGAGTCCTGGCAAATTGGGCTCAGCGAGCCGTATGCCTGCTAGGCAACGCAAATTGCGCAATTTCATCTGAACGCAGGAGAGCTCTTCTGCTCAAAATTGACCGTAAATTAGGAGATCTGTCATCATACGAAGCTGGAGAGGCAGCTCAGGGCTTTTTGTTCGGGGAAACATTCGGCAAAGAAATGGGGAGGTTTGTAGGGACCTAAACCTCCCTAGAGAAGGCACAGGCCTCGATGAAGAACATTTTCCAGGGAGAGTTTTTGGCGGGACCAGTCGCTACAGAAGTCGCTCAACCTGTCGGTACCAAGCATTTAGAAGGCCTCAGAACAACAGAAATCAATACTGGGAGTGCAGGCAACCCGATACCTTCTTTCCCCCAAGAGGCCGCTTCCCTAGATGAAGGCGGGGCAGAGGACAGGGAAGAGGACAAAACTTCCCCACAGGTGAGAAATTTTACATACCCGCCAGTAGGGGGGAGGACAGCTACATTCTGGGAAAATTGGCGCTCGCTTTCCAGCGACGCCTGGGTCCTGCAGACAGTGAAAGGACTGCGCATAGAATTCACAGAGACCCCTGCCCAGTCGCAAGCGCTGCACCCTTAGTCTCGACACAGACAGAGAAAGAACTGCTAGACGCAGAACTGTAAAACCTAGCAGAAAAACGGGCGATCGAACCATGCATAACACCCCCAAGATTTGTGAGCAATATGTTCCTGGTCCACCGGAAAGACAAGGTGAGACCAGTGATAAATCTGAAACACATGAACAGCTGGGTGGTCTACAACCATTTCAAAATGGAAGGAACCCACCAGCGTTCCACTGGGACGGGCAATTATGGCAGTTCGCAATGATGCCATTCGGGCTGTCCTCAGCGCCATGGGCATTCACGAAGATCATGAAACCAGTGGCAGTGGCGATCAGAGAAAAGGGGATTTGGATGATTATATATCTAGACGACATCCTACTGATGGCCGACAGCAGAGAGAACCTTGCCTACCAGACGGACTGGGTGGTGAAACTCTTGACCTTACTAGGTTTCCTAGTGAACCGAGGGAAATCAGAGATGACACCAGCGAAGAGGATAGACTTCCAGGGTTTTATTATAAACACCAAGTCGGCGACATTGGAACTCCAGAACAGAAAGATCAGAGACATAAAAAGAGAAATAAGAACATGTCTCAGCAAGCCGAGCATATCACTCCGCACCATAGCGCGAGTAGTAGGCTTACTAGCAGCATCAATACAGGTGATATTCCCAGGACCATTACACTATCGAGATCTGCAGAGGCTGAAGATACGACACCTTCATCAAGGCCTACATTACCATCAACTGGTACGCTTAGATCAAGAGTCCAGAACAGAACTGGAATGGTGGTTAGCGAACATGGAAACCTGGAACGGGAGAGCCATTTTCGGCGACTGCCCAGACTTGATAAAAGAATCAGACTCCAGCAGAGCAGGCTGGGGAGCCCGGTGCAGAGATCTCCAGACAGGAGGGAGATGGAGCGCAACGGAACTCCAATTACACATAAACTGTCTGGAGCTACTAGCCGGATCCTTTGCAATCAAGGTGTTTACAAAAGGAAAAGTAAATTCTCGCATTCTGCTGAAAATGGACAACATTTCAGCATTCAAGTACATCAACCATTTAGGAGGAACGAGATCCAAATTACTAGCGGAAATATCCAAGGATTTCTGGCATTCCTGCCTGGAATCGGGGATCTCAGTAGTAGCCGAATACTTACCAGGTTCGTTGAATGTAGTGGCGGACTGGAACTCCAGGCATCTCTCAGACTCCAGCGACTGAATGCTGGACCGGGTAATATTCCAGAAGCTGGAGAAGCTTTGGGGCCCAGTACACATGGACCTGTTTGCATCCAGGCTAAGCACACAGAAAGAGAGGTTCTTCAGCTGGAGATTGGACCCAGCTGCAGCTGGAGTGGATGCCTTCCTGCAAGACTGGAGAGAGCAGACACTTTACGCCTTTCCCCCATTCATAATGATGAGCCGAGTACTAGCAAAAGTACGCAGAGAGGCAGCAAACTTGATAGTAGTGGCTCCGATCAGGAAATCTCAAGTATGGTTCCCAGCGCTCATGGAATTAATAGCAGATTACCCGAGAGTACTGCCTCAAGGAGAGAGCCTCCTCACGGACCCAGTTGGGTCATTTCACCCTCTGAGAGTGAAGGGGACGCTGCTGTTGACGGCGTGCAGGATAGCAGGAGACGCTGGTATCTCCCAGGAATTTCGGCACAAGCTGCAAGCCTCACCGCCGAGTCATGGGCACCTTCAACTAGAAGGAGCTACGACGCAGCTTGGAACAGGTGGTCGACATGGTGCAGAAGGAGAAATATTCATCCCGTTTCTACCCCTCTAGTCGAGATACTGAATTTCTTAACGGAACTTCTCCAAGACGGCAAAGCATACAGAACAATAAGGGTATACAGATCCGCGATTTCAGCAGGTCACCTGCCAGTGGAAGGAGTACAAGTAGGAGAAAACTTAGCAGTGATACGACTCCTAAAAGGAATAAGATTCAGGAAGCCACCTCAGCCAAGATACGAGACTTTATGAGACGTATCGGTGGTATTGAAACTACTAGCAGAATGGCCCGATAACAGATATTTGTCACTAGGACAGCTTTCAGAGAAACTAGCCATGTTATTATGCATGGTGTCATGCAGGAGAGTAACAGACGTGAAAGCTTTAGAAGTGAATAGGAAAATGTACGGCCCAGAAGGCGTAACGTTTAACCTAGCTAGAAGGACAAAAACAGACTCTGCCACGATCACGTACCCCTACAAGAACATCCGAAATGGTGTGTAGCAGCATGTATAAAAGAATACGAAAACAAGACAGCTGAGCTAAAACCGGCAGGGACAACCCAATTGCTAATAGCACGCAGGAAACCACACAGAGGAGTGGCGACAGCCACTATAGCGCGATGGATCAGAGACATCATGAGTCTAGCGGGCATAGACATGACAAAATTTGGCGCGCACTCAATTAGAGGAGCAATGGCCTGTAAAGCGTTAGGACAGGGCGCAATAAGACATTCGGGGCATTTTACTACCGGCCTATTAATACAATAGGAGAATTAGTAGTGAGAAGCTTTGAAGAAGCTTAATGCTCGCCTCCGTCTTGACATAGAATGAAGATTCCCCCTGCCAATAGCGCAGGGAGCTCTTAATTCTATTAAAGACAAGGAGGCAAGCATTCAAATTCCCAGCCCAAATACACAGAAATATGAGACAAGATGTAATGTTGAAATGATGTACTGCACTTAACTGACATGACTTTTCCTTCCAGAATAGGGTGTGTATTCCCCGCCCTGACATGTATAATTGTTTGTTTTGACAATAGGAGATGAGCAAAAGAACAGCTGATCACTAGAGAAAGCAAGTTCCTCGGAACAAGTCTGCAAGTTAAAATGCGGAAGACCGGCTCAGCATGAGGCAGGAAGTTCGGAGCAGAAGATGACCTAGTTGGTTACACAGTTAAGAAATGATTGCAGTTCGAAGCAGTCAAAGAAGAGGAAGGATAGAGGAAAAGGAAGAACTAGGTCACATGGCCAGAGACTTAGGGACTACATAAATGATGGGACTTGAAGTTTTTCTAACAAAAAAAAAGGTTATTTTAAAAGGAAAAGTTTACAAAATTTATATTATTTTTTTAAACTGCTGGAGAGAGAAAATAAAAGAAGAAGAGGCTTAATGCTCGCCTCCTTGCCTTTAATACAATCAAGAGCTCCCTGCGCTATTAGCAGGGGGAATCTTCATTCAATTTGGTATCTTTCTTGTGCTGCTTCCCCTCATTCTTCTTCTTCTGAGCTACTCCAGAATCCTTGTGAGTAGCCCTGTTGGTAACACACAAGTCAGCAGCCTTTACTAACTTCTTTGGATCAATTGCCTTAGAGTCAGCCAAGTGCTGTCTCAGCTCAGGAGAGCAGGCATCATAAATAGATTCCAACATAACCAGATTTCTCATACCTTCATAAGTGGTAACTCTGTAATCCTTAACCCATCCATCTAAGTGTTTCAAACATTCAGTCATCCAGGTAGCCCAAGGGGTACCATCATGCTTTGTGAGGGTTCTAAACCTTTTAAGATACTGAGAAGGGGTCTTCCCAAATCTAGCTATCAAAGCAAGCTTCACACTTTCATACTCCTTTCTGTCTATATCACCCAACTCCATTATCACATCAGTTGCAACAGGGGGTAGCCTAGAAAAATGCCAAGGAATCAGCTGATTCCCTGTAATGTCTTGAATCCCATGGTTATATTCAAAAGCAGCCAACCAATCCAAAATGTCAAGCGTAACCTCATACATACTTACTGCATCTTTGGGCATGCTCGGCCTCTTAGGACTGGAAGACCTAGAAGACTCTGGGAGAGAACCAATTTCAAGAGACGTTTTAATTTCAAATGCATGATTCAACTCCATTTCTCTGGGTTCCATGTGTTAATATCCCCGCAAAAATATTGCAATACAAAAAAATGGACCCTGCGGGGGAAAACCTGCAACCCCTGCATTATTTTTAAATGTGCAGGGGACACACCTGCAACCCCCGCTCCCACAAATGATCCCTCCCAAAAATATTGCCTATGGCAAGACAGACGACCATATGTACGCAATATTTTTGGTGGGGATAATATGTAGGGATACCTTTCTCTGAGTTTAAGTTCTTGATGTTTGCTTTCAGTTTGAGCTTGGATTCTTTTCAATTCCAACTCAAGTCTCATTCTTTCTAAAGAGACAAATTCAGGACTTAGTGTTTGACCTGATGGGGTCACTGTGGTCAAAGATTGAGGCCTATGGGCAGGTAGAGGTAAAATAGGGCCTACATTGTGAGACTCTTCTGCCTCATCTAACTTATCCATAGCATTTGAGCTGGGCTCAGAAACATCATCATCCTCTTCAACATTTTCCACATTTTATGCAGGTGTAGGGGTTTCAGACCCACTCCTCAGTCTTTCGTATTCTAACAGCATTTCTATCAATTCAACCTTTATGCCTTTTACAGTGAGATTCCTAGCTTTGACTAGGGTCTCCTGTCTCTAGCTTTCCATATCAGTCATGATAAAACAATTGCTTCTCTAGTGTTGCTTAGCCTTGTGAGGATTATTTGAACAAAGGTAACAGTAGCACTCTAAATGTAACAAGTATACTTTACCCTCACTACTGAACACCAATATCAGGCAGAATCACATGCAATACCCTGTGGGAACACTACATGCAATTAAGACTACAAGTATAAGTACAATTTCACCTTTGGTACAAACCTGTACTACACAGTAAAGTGGTAGCGATGGCCGAGCAGCCAGACTTATCCCAAGAGTTGAGTGAGCAGTAGAGCAAGTTACACCAAGGACCAACAAATACAGTGGTTCAAACAAACACTTACTGAAGGTTTCTTGGTAAAAGAATATACATTTATTTACACAGTCAGTTTGAAAACAGTACACTAGCAAGTGCAGCTCAATATCGCACACTAATAAACCACAAATACACAACCGGTAAGTAACTGAACAAGTTCAGCTCCCCTGAAGTGGGAGCAAAATGGCACTTCAGATACTTTAAAAAGGGGTAAAAAGACAAGGTTATAAGATCAACAGCACAAATTCTTTCATAGGCAGGGCAAAGGATTTCAGTAAACTACAACCAGCAATTCAGTTAATAGGCCTGGGCCAAAGTCAATGGTTCAGAGTCTTTGTATAGAATAGCACAGTTCGGGTAGTAAACGGTTAAGTCGTTGCCACGGTTTTTAGAAGAATTTGGCTAGGTGAAAAGTTTGAGGAATGTTTAGGGAAGGACAAGCCTTTGAAGTTGGGAAAGTTTCACACAATTTCTCCGTGGCCGTAAAGATTTCCGGACCGAGTTTGCGCAGTACCTTTAAAGTGAAGTAGAGCTGTAGCTGGGGCAGTTGTTCCTGGCAGTTCTAGCAGATCTCGCTCTTCCTGAGCTTCAGTCGTGGGGACAAGAATGAGGACATCAGGAGGTTCCTGCACTGCCCAGGGATGAGGCCACAAGCTTGGCAAAACGTTGTTTTAAGGTGTGAGTTCCTTAAAGTCCACAAGCTGGTTTCCTTCCCTCTGGCTATCCGGTTTTCAACAGCACTCTGAAGAAAATTTGACCAGATGGGGACGGTGTCCAGGTGGCTTGCGAGTTGGTTGTTCCCACCAAACTCAAGGGAAGAAGTTAACCTTGAAGGGCTTCTCTGTCGATGGAGTTTCAGGCAATTCGGACCTGCAGCAAGGCTTCAGCAGTTGTCACGGATTTGCAGCAGTCCTCTTCCTTCAGCTCGTCTTAGGTTCTTTCGTTGCAGTGGTCGACTCTGCTTTCCAAGTCCTAGAGACCGGCTTTTAAACAGTTTTGCCCCATTCATTCCAGCCTGGCTGTCACTAACACAGCACGGTGGCTGTACTTGCCAGTCAGCCGGCCAATCATGCCAGAGCGCATTCAGGTCTCCTAGGAGACTAAGCACAGGGAGTTTCAGGCACCTCCCTCCAGACACTCAGGCACCAGAGGAGGGCTTCAGCACTAAAGCCCGCCAAAGGCCAACAAACAAAGGGACCAAACGTGGTTTGGAGCACAGTGACAAACACAAGAAGGACTTTTCCTAAAAGAAATGACGAAAAAAGATGACCAGAGTCGGTTTTTACAGATAGGACTTGGGCGCCATATTGAAAAACATGCCTGACTCGATTTTTAGCTATCGTTGTTAGCGGTCGGGAAAAATCATGTTAGTTTGATATAAACCACTGCCACCAGCCATTTAAAGTAGGAAAAGGTAACATTTGACTGTTACTTGAGTGTTTTGACTCAGGGGAAGCTAGGCAATCCCTCCAGCATTCTATAGGAGGACAGTGTGTGCTGGGTCTGTAAATTTAAAGAGTCTAGTAAAGTCAATTTAACTTTACATGCTCTGGGTGACAGTAGTCAGTCCCAGAGAAGGTATTTAAACCTTGGGAAGTCTGAAAGACATCCCTGTGCCACTGCACTGAAGGTGCTATGTGACACACAGAAAAATATGATGCTCATGGAGTTGTTTTAAAACTCCATAAGCAAAGAACATAAAAGTAAAACACACATCAAAATACATGGAAGAATGGGAAAAAAGGCGCACACTCTACCAAGCTAAAAAAATCAAATCCTAGAAATACAGCAAAGTTGCTGGGGTTCTCAAAAGGTAAGGAAAATTAGCACATTTTGAGAATTCTCCCTAACAAGTCTCAATTCATGTTTTTGCAATTATATTGTTTGTAGTGTGCCCTGTTTCTGTCCCTCAAAGTTATTCGAAGGACCTACCCTTTACACTATTTACTTTGGTCTGGTAGCACAGATCTGACCAGGAGCACCTGAAAGTTTGAGCTATATTTATTCTATATATTGAAAACTGATTGAAAGCCAGTATAGAGTGCACCTCCACATTCAACAATATCCCCAATGTTTCTTCCCCTGGTTGCTTGTAGATCCCCTGCTGTGAATTGCCCACACTCCCCTTCCCTGTTGTTAGGTCAACACTCCCTTGCATCTCTGCTTCTCTCACTGTGTGCTTCTCGCTATAATTTTTAAAGCGCTGTGTTGCATCCCAAATCTAGGTCCATGCCCATATGACACGGGTAGTATAGATCAATGGCAAAGCGCCTGTCTTGGAAGCAAGAAGACGCAGAGCAACATAGGTTCGAAACTCGGGTCTGCGCTTAGAAACCTCTCGGTATTAAGAGCCTCATAAATAACCAATTACAATAAATACCCACATCAGCCACCAATTCTGTGGCAACACAAAAACAAATATGACTTACGTAATGGCACCACCATAGCTTTCTTTTCAAATCACCACCAATACAGATAAAGAACAATCTCAAGACAAACAATTATTGCTGACTTGGTTATAATACGTTTTCTCCCAGCGACCTCAACCCCCTCCAAACATCAATTAGACTCGAGCCCTCCGAATTGAAGGCCAGTGGCAGAGATTGAGAACGCGATGGGAAAATCATTTTGGGATTCTATTCACAGATGCAATATGAGGGAAAGAAAAGCAATGGGAAATTCGTTTTGCCACACCCAAACAGAATAGGCAGGGCTTTGTGGTTTTGGTCAAAGCACAATGGGAACAAAGGGGCAATTTCGTTTTGCACCCTGCAAATGCAAAGGCACTACCAGGCTTCCAGTTCTGATTTAACTGAAGGGGTCAATGGGGAGTTTTGTTTTGCACCCTGCAACTCATGTGAAAATAGGATTTTGGGATGAATTCTTTTGGCAAATCTTTGTCTATACCAGCTCAAAACACACCGGGAAGAGCTTATTGGTTTTGAATGCCAACAAAACACCACCCGTGATTTCTATAGATGAATCAATTAATTTACTTTAATTAAATATGCTAAGGATCTACACAGACAAACAGGATATGTTGCTATGGGGAAATAACTAAGACAATACTTGAAAATATGGAGGGCCTACACAATCTATGGCTTTGGGGATAGTTTTATTTACAGGAGAGGCCTTGGAATGGGCATCAGGGGACAACAGGGCACCGCTGGACAGCAAGGGTGTCAGTCAAGGATTGTCTCCTTTAAATCCTCCAAGGGGTCCCAGTCAGCTTCCAAGTCTCCTGGTTCCTGTCTCCAATACAAGATTTGGGCCTCTCTGCTGGGATGTTTCTCGCAAGATTTCAGCAGCAGGTTACCTCCTGGAATAAGTGGACAAAGGCCAGTTTTAATGTAAACTGGTCTATTTATAGGGCAAATTACATAACACACTTGTGATGATTCTCGTGAAAGGGATTTGTTGGTTTTCTCTACCCACCTCCCACCTGTGTGCAAATAGGACAAGGAGATCAGGGGTGTGAGGTAGGACAGCTGTGGGAGGAGAAAGCTTTGCCATCCCACTTTGACAGGTGGGCTCGACATGTGTAAAACTCTAAAAATCTATCACTATGGCAAGTACCCTCATTTTTCAAATCTTTACATGTATGAATATATTTTTTAGAACTACATTTTAAGGCAAATCAGATGATGCTAATCTGAAGTCGCCACACCCTTCCTATGCAGAGATATGATTTCCCTTCATTTACTCAGGAGCTGTATCAGTGAAAAATATGTCACTTCATAGTTCTCATGTTAATTATTTCCTTCACCCTCACACCAACTTTCAAATTTCTCAGAATTAAGGGAAGGCCCAAAACAAAAGTTCATTACTACTTTAATTATGTTAATCACACAAAAACCGTTTTAGCATGGTTCAAAGGGGGTTACTGTCACCTTTAATACAAGTCTGGAATGACCGTTGTGGCATCTACACTGCCCCTTTACGCAATAATAAGTATTTTCCTATTAATTCAACTGCAGCCTTTTTTTCTTTGTTCACTTAAATTGCATTTACCCTTAAGCATGTTACCAGTAGAGGCTGGCTCATGTTTATGTTTGCCTCCCCCTTCAAGGCCTGTGAGGCCCTGATAGCAACTCGAATGGACATTTTATGGGAATTGTGACCTCAAGGTCACTTCTGCTAAAAGAGCAGGCATGGCCTTACTGTCTTCACTGTGGTTTACATCTAAGCAGTGTATTTCTTTCTATATATTTAAGTAATGGCCCTGATTGATGGTTGACAACCAGAACACTCTCCCCGGGACATCAGAGGAAAGGTCTTGGAGGTTAGGTTTCACTTTTGGAGAAATGACCGCCTCGTGTAATCCTGCAAGCAATGGCTTTTAAACTCACACATACTGCATTTTACATGACATTTTATACAGCAACTAGGCCTATCCATATGTACTACACTCCTTTAATTGCACAATGTCAAAATACATAAGTATCACTTTTAAGATTCAATCCCACTTTCTTTCCTTGCGGTTTCAGGCCTGTTTTTGGTTAAATAGGCCAAATGTCTGACATCACCATTTATGTGCTGGCCTTATACTTCAATGGGCATTTACAAATCACTCTGGCCTCTTTATTTCTAGCATTCAGGAGCCATATTTCACCCCACACGTATAGGAATACACAAAGGGAGACCATGGCAATACCTATGCCAAGCTTTGATCATGCCCATGGCATCACAGGACCCAGCTACACCACCATGCCAAACTCACCTCTACTTCACTAAGCTGACCCATTCAATAAAAGCATTAGCAGCCAAAAACCACCTTTCTCTGCATGAATTCCCAATACATATCAGAATCTATGACCTTCTCATGGAGGGCAGCACTGTCTTCCGCTTCATCACCAGATCCTGGCTGACAGACCATCACAACCCTTTTCTGTATGAGGAAATATATCCACACAAACATGCTACCAAAGTCATCTTTACCGAACTGCAAATTCCTTCGTATACACTCATACATAACCTACATGGCCATGTTGACCTTCCTGCCTGCTCTTTACTCTACAATACATTGTTCATAGACAGATTCAGTGATGAGGTAATAAAGCTTACTATTGAGAGCAACTACTTGAGTATCCTGGGCAGTTTCAATCTATGGCTGGAGAGGTATACTAGCAGGAAGTCCACAATGGTAGCCCCCCATTGCCTCTCTTGTAGAGAGATTACCTTGCAATATTATCCATGTGTCTCAGCCCAACATCACATGATCGAAGCATATTAACACCAAATCGATGGCTAAAAGACC
The DNA here is from genome assembly GCF_040938575.1 of Ambystoma mexicanum. Classification (NCBI taxonomy): domain Eukaryota; kingdom Metazoa; phylum Chordata; class Amphibia; order Caudata; family Ambystomatidae; genus Ambystoma; species Ambystoma mexicanum. Next base: position 1,099,988,802 of record NC_090930.1, on the reverse strand, counting down.
ATGACAACTTCACTAAGCAGGAAGTTGTACTCATCCCTGGATTCCTCTAAGCCAGGAGAGACCACATGAATTGGGATGAAGGGTTCATACTCCAAGAATGTATGCTGTGCTCTAGCACCTTGAAGCAACTTTTGTGCTAGATGGAATTACCAATTATGATCTCAGACCAAATAACTGGACAGACTCAAGGAATAATGCAAGGTACTACTTTATTCTCAGTTTAATAAAGGTCAACTGGCAAACATCAGATGGATGCTTGCACACTCACCCAAAACTTCATTGTACAGGTGTCTTATACACCAACATGTGTCATCTATAACATCATGCTACGTGGCAAACATAACACCTATTAGTGGGAGGGATTAGTTAGGGGAACGTATCTACTTATAGAATATATATGGGTTAATACTTCTTTGGCTGTTTCTGATCTGTAAGACAACTCTCAAACTACCTCTAAATACATATAATACTGATTATATCGGACAAAATGACAGCAGATTGGTCTATGCAACATTGTATAGCAGGTTGCCCCATACACCCACTGATTGGTTGGCATTCTTACCCAACCTTGGACTTTCGGCTCCGCTAGCCGCACATAAGGAAACCGAAACCCAGGTGCTTGGAGCATGTCAGATTACTCCCTACTTTACAAATTAGTCCATCATCTCTCATCGGACTGGCCATGAGCCATCGTTTACCATCTGTAGTTGACCTTGTAGCCTGTTCTCTGTTCTAGGACATTTAAGGGAGTGAAAGCACATCACTATCTTTACCCGAGGCTTAATGTATAGCCTTGGTTTTCGACTTCTGAGTTGCATGTGAAGTGACCACAAATTTGTCAATTTCAGTCTCGTATTTACTACTATTTCATTTAATTATACTGGGTGTCATTGCTTCTCTTGGCCTCTAGAGACTTGCTCACTCTACCTTTTATAAAGTTTATACACTTCCAATTGTCCACTACTTAACTCTTGCAGATGTTTTTCTTCTTTTTTAATCTAAGAGAAATATGTCCCATCCATGGCTTATCCGGCTGCCTCCGTTTTGTACTTTGCAGCTATTCCTTCACAATAGCATCCTTGATCCCAAGCCAACATTGACTCATCTTTGTTTTGCACACAAAGCTGTTTTTTAGTGTCTCCTGACTGTGCAGCCGTGATCGGCTTCTGAGGTAGTTGAATTGAATATTCATACAATGGCTGTCCTTGCCACATTATATATTCCTCTATAGAAAGTTTCTATGTATCTTTTCTACCTTGTCTTACTGCATATTTATACTTATTGGTCAGCAAGTTACTTTGTCTACTTTTGCATTCATGATTACTTTATCGTTTTGTACATGTTTTGCTTATGACTTCACATGCATCATCACTCTTAAGTATTTTCATATCGTTTCAGCATGGCTTTGTATATCTTCTCAATGACATCACACTGCCCTCATTAGATTTCACTCAGCACTCCATGGTGTCCAATGGTGTGTGCTGACACCCTTCCATATGGCATGCTTCCATACTTTCAGTGGAAGGGTACATTCAATATGGTTGTCTGAGTGCATACCATCTCTCATACACTCTGTGAGGTATAGGTATAACACATGGAGTTTCACACAGGGCCCTTCTCCTGTTGTTCCAGTACGACGGGGGTGAGGGGGCAGGCCTTGGGAAAATGCATCCACCTGCTCCTCTACAATACGCACACCCTCAAAAAGTTGACCTCGAAGATGACTTTCAGGATTACAAAAAACATGTAGCCCGATGGTTGTTACCACAATAACATAACATAACAATGAGTTAAAAAAGATCAGCATTATATTAAAACAACCATACATCTATTAAGCCAACATATAGCAACAAGACGTGCCTCCCTAGTCTGGAACATTTTGTATTGCTTCCAATGAGTGAGGAATCATTGGACAAGCATTAAAATCTTCACATATAGAGACTCTCCTAAAAAAGCCAACTGCTGTCCTCCTCATGTTTCTACCTACTACCTAATTTTCAAATGATCCCTACCTGGCAAAGCTCCTTGAAATATTAATATATCAACAGATACTGCACCATGTAGAATGCATTAAGATATTGCATCAAACCAATGTTAGGATTCAGGGCAATGAGAGTGCCCTTATCAAGAGTATCTACTGTCTGTCTCAATCCATAGTACAATGTGGATGAAGACATTCCAAACACCCTCATCCATCAGGACATCTCTGCCACCTTTAATACATTTTGGCTTTCCTGTTTTCAGTTGAAACCTAAAAACACTGATGAAACACCACTGGAAGAAAATGTTCTTTCTTATTATACGTACTTCTAAAATGGTCTCCAAGCGCTGCAGCAGAACCGTTTCTCTGAACCTTAACATTGTGAAATACATTGGCTCTTGTTGAGATGTCAGATAGAAACTGAGGCAGCTATTGTTTGGCACCATATGATTGGGCCTAATTGCAAGTATGGTGGTGTGGGTAAAGACAGCGGTAAAGTGGCAGTAATTCCATCACCACCACCTTACCACTGCAATACTGCACAACTGCAATACGAGTTTGGCTGTAGAGAGGAAGAGTAACCTCTAGCAAAACAGTGAAGGCGAATCATAATTCTTACTGCCAGAACTGCAGTTTTACCACACGGTAGTAATTCCGCTGGTGCTAAATCTGCCAAAAATCCCCATGTGATTCCATGCACTCCAAAAATGACCACCACTTTTAATCCTGTGCCAATGGTAATCGATTTTCACGGTAGTACAGTGGATTTACTGCCGATTTACTGCCAAACTCGTAATGAGGCACCATGTCATTTATTTCACCTTTGTTGCTGAATTTTTATTGAACAGCACTTTGCATGCTGGGATTTATAGGCCCATATTTCTAATGAGACAAACCTAAGAAATGTCTGGCTCTTAATAAAAATGCTCCAAATGACTTTAGACCAATTTACAACTCAGACACATCGAGATACAGTGTAGTTTGCTGGGTGTGCAATATATTTGCTCTTTATTGATTGAAGGGAAAAGTAATATGTGCGCAAATAAGCCTCTTTCAATGGCCTGCAGTGTTTTGCTTATTATATTTCAATAATTTGCAGGAAAATGGATAATCTGGAATTTTATGTGTTTCCATCCTGGTTGCCATGGCTGTTAGCTTTTTTACTGTTTTTCATTGCTTTCTGGTACTTGCTTTGTTTTTAATTGTTTCAGTTGTAGTGATGGTTCATTAGTGTTTCAAAAGGAAATATGCATGCAGCAATAGCGAATGGAAAAATACTATCGCCCATGATTATTCTAACGGCCGAAAAGCACTAATAAATACAGATTTTAAATGTTTTTCAAAAATACCAGACAACCACCAACAGAATTTACAAAACATAAACACTAAAAACAGGAAATAATAAGTACAACTAGCCATTTAAATCTGATAAAAATACTGATGAAACAAGGTGGAGTCAGCAGCTTTACACTAGATGGCATAATGTCTATACACAGGATGGATATCACAGACATGTCACCCTTCAATTCAACATGCAGGCACGCCATTCACGCCCCACTAGGGCATAACTGAGCTAGTTGTTTTTGAACACATCTCTGAACCAAGGAACGGTCTGAAACTTTACCTTTTTTGACAGTGACCCATTATATCTCAGCCCTGAAAAGGACCTAGTGTTGGTCGAAACATGTGCTGTTTGTAGTGTTGTCTTACACACTTATACAATAAAGAAGACTAATTTACAAAAGTTCTCATTGATTCCTCACCAGCCACCTGGATTTGAAAATTTGATTATACTTAACCCAGTATATGTTCAATTGTGTAGAGCACATGCTTAGGCAGGGCATCTTCTTTGACTACTTTCTCTTTGTGGCATAGTGCATCGCCACACTCTTGTCTAGACCTATGCAATCCTACTTACATTTGCGCTGATATTTGCACAATACATTTTTGATAGAGACGCATGATCCGCTAGGAGCCTAGCCCCCTTTTTTGTTTACCATTCAATTCAACCCTTTACAATATCCCATGTGGTTTCCCATGTGGATCAAGCTTCTGACGATCGTCATCAATATTTACATAGCCTCACTCTTGGACATCATTAGCAGACAACATCCCCATTATGAGGTTGCCGGCAACCCTGTATTACTATTACCGACGCCTGACATCCCGCTGCTGCGGGCATATCACAGGCGGCAGCAGTATGTTAAGTTCCCATTCCCATGGAGTCCCATAGGAATTTTCCTATGCAGCATCCGCTGCACCCTGATAAAAAAAAAAAAACTGAAAATGCCACCTATGACTCAACAGCCACATATGACTCAACAAAAACAGAGGCTGAAAACAAAAACACATCCTTCATTCGGGCCGTGCACCCATGCCAAAGCCCCCTTCTGCAATCCCCAATTACACAGTGGAAACATGCATGCTGTGAACAACTTGTTTACTTGTTTACAAGTCAAACAAGTAAACTTGTTTACTTGTTTACAGAAGACACGCTCTCCCATAGAAGAGCACACCCATGGAGGCAGCCCTAAGAACTTAAACAACACACGCTCACTGAATACCACTAGAAGGTACTCAAAAGCCCCTTAAAGGGCATGAAAGTCGTAACAACAGACTAGACCTCGTGCACACTGGGCGCACGTTGTGACATGTTCCTGGAGTCCTTCTGAAGCACTCCGACCTCTGCTACATTTAACCTTACACTAAAGCAGACATCGGGGAGTGCTTCATACACCAGGAAGGGGGCTGTGCTACGAGGCCTCCCCTGCAACACATAGCTTAGGAGGCCTCAGCAGAGCCACAGGAGAGACAGTGGCCCACAGAGCGCCTCACAGCACCAGCAGGCTCTGTAAGCGCCACGTGGTGGGCAAACACCATCGGCGGCTGGGGGCACCCGGACCAACCTGCAAGACTGTTGAAGGAATTGGAAGAGCCCTCAGACGCAGATGCTGGAAAATCAAGTAAGCCTGAGGGGAGAGGGACAGAGTGGCCTGCTGCGAATCGGGAGTGACCCCAGCACGGATCATACATGGGGCGGCAGCATACAGGGTGGTGGAGGGAGCTAAGACTGATCCACTGAACCCACTCTGGTAACTAGAGACCCGGAGGCGGGGATGCATAAACGGAGCCAACACCTAACAGGCACTGACTTGTGTGCCATAGCCCCAGCACACACAGGCACAGTTAAGCGCACAGGTCCTGGGAACCTACTGAAAATGCAGCGACCCCATCACATCCATTTTAAAGTCCAACGGGAGCATGCAGAGACCTAGAAAGAGCAAACGCACTGTTTAGGACACCATCCCGCGAATGACTTTGCTACCAGCACCACCTCAGGAGGTAGCACTCCGAACATTCTAAACGACCCACGAGTAACTCCCCACAGTGGGATACACTGGGAGCACCGCAGCCGAGGGGTGAAAGTTAACAGAGCCAACACCTAACAGGCACTGACCTGTGTGTCATAGCCACAGCACACACAGATGCTGTTAAGCATACAGGCCTGGGAACCTTCTGAAACGCAGGGACCCCGTCAAATCCATTTTAAAGTCCAACAGGAGCGTGCAGAGACCCAGAAAGAGCTAACGAGCTGCTTAGGACACCATCATGGCCCCAAACCTGTCAACTGGTATACTCATCCCACCATGCTCACAAAGCATTCCTCCGACGTTATTTCTCCCTGCACGCATTATCGGACAGCCATACCATGTCCCCACTAAGATCTCCCCAGCCCAGCCCCCAAACACAGCTGCACCGCTGTCTACACAAATATCCCAGGCCCACTCTATCCCTCCTGCCATTGACCTAAGGAACCAAAGACTCGGATCCCGCTCCCACAAGATCTCCACCGTAATGGAAAAATTCCTGCATACTACTCTGCCAGGGTTCCCCCACACCATCTCCTCCACAACCAGCACTCCTAAACTAACTGCTATACCTGTCACTATTACAACCAAACCCAAATCTAGCCACATTCCAACCCCACAACTTCAATTCGCTCTCATCAATGCTAGATCTATGCAAGCCCACGCCACAGAAATTCATGACCTCATCACTGACCTAGAGCTTGATGCCTTAGCCATCACAGAAACTTGGCTACTTGAAGCCTCCGGACCCACCATTTGCCAATCCCTACCACCGGGATGCACTATCCTCGGCCAGGTTAGACCTACCAACAAAGGAGGGGGGTAGCCCTTATTGTTAAAGAATCACTCAAAGCTAGAAAAATCAAGTCCCCCACCTCAAACCACTTTGATGCACTCTCTGTAAAAATCTCCCTCTCCCCTAACAACACCATCACATTACACCTAGTCTACCGTCCTCCTGGCCCTCTGCTGGACTTCCAAGCTATTCTCCTACACCTGATTGGTAGCAACCTCAAAACCAGCTCCAGATCCATCCTCCTAGGAAATTTCAACCTTGACTTCCGGGATCCCAAAGATAAAAAAGGCAAAGCCTTCGCCAAATCTCTCCTTGACCTGGGCTTCATCCAAAAAGTTGACAGCCCAACCCACATCAAAGGTAGCATACTAGACTGGCTAGCGGATCACAACTGTGGTGCGGACATCAGCTCCAACACCCCTCGCCCCTGGACTGACCACCACCTTCTACACTTCCTCATACCGGCCAAAATACCTATGCAACAAAACCCAATGACTGCCACCTTAGCTAGATCCAATAAAATGCTCACCAAAGATAGAATCCTCCCCCTTCTTGAAGCATCAGCCCTTGCATGACCTCCACCCAATAATCCCACAGAACTGGTTAAACTCTACAACTCAGTCATCAAAAAGGTAGTCGATATCATCGCCCCTCTAGAAAGTAAAAGAGCCAAAAAAAACAAACACTCCAACTCTTGGTACAATCAAGACCTACTTGACTTAAAAGCTCTAAAAAGACAAGCCTTGAAGAATTCCAGCCCCTCCACCCTCACAAGAGAGTCATATCTATCAATCGCTAAACAGTATAAAAATGCTATCGCCACAGCTAAAGCCACTGCCTACAACTCCAGAATTCACAACACAAAATCACAATCCAAGGAATTATTTGCCATTTTCAATGAACTAACTATTTCCCCCATGTCTACACATCAGACAGTAAAGGATGAAAAATGGTGTAACAACATCCAACACGCTATGTTAGACAAGATCAACCTACTCCAAGAGAAAATTAAAACCAACCTCAACAGCCTACCCAAAGCCTCACCCCAAACACAGACTGGCACCAAACCTCAAACCCCCGCCGCAGACTCAAATCACCCCACACCCTTTACCTTCAGAGAAGTAACCATCCCTGAAGTCATACGAATCGTAAAGAACCTTAAACCCTCGCTATGCAAAGGCGATATTTGCCCTGCTAACATCATCAAGGACTGTGCTGCATCCTTAGCACCTTTCTTTACAGCCTTTATTAATGCTTCACTTACCTCGGGCACCGTACCCTCCTCCCTTAAGGAAGCGTAGGTTCGTCCACTACTAAAAAAGCCCACACTTGACCCAGACTCCCCCAACAATTACAGACCGATCACCACTGTGCCATTCCTTCTGAAAATTCTTGATAAAGCGGCTTACCTACAGATACAAGCCTATCTGGAATAGCACAACATCCTGGGCAAGAGGCAATGGGTTTCGCCCACGGCACGGCACAGAATCAGCCTGGCTAGATTTAAAAAATCAGCTCCTAGAAAAAATGGACAATGGTAAAGCTGCGCTTCTTCTGCTCCTAGACCTATCAGCAGTGTTCGACTTGGTCGACCACAAAACGCTAGGAAACCACCTCATTAACTCTGCCCACTTCTCCCACGAAGCCACCACATGGATAATTTCCTTCCTAGAGGGCCGTGCCATGGGGGTCTTCTCAGACCAGGCATCAGCCGCTCCCTCTCCCATTAGCTGTGGAGTGCCTCAAGGATCATGCACCTCGCCAACCCTCTACAACATCTTCACCCTGCCATTATTTAATGACTTGGAATGTCTCGGCATAACGTTCACCAATTATACCGATGACACACAAATCCTCCTCCCTCTATCTGGTGACTACGAGAAAGACCTCAGAACACTACAACAGACCTATGCAATCATCCAGACTTGGATGGCGGCAAACGGCCTATGCCCTAACGGGGATAAAATGGAACTCCTAATTGTAGGCCCCAAGGAAACCTTAAAAAAACTTGACACCAAATACAGCAATTTCAGCATCTAAAACACTGTCATCCCAGTCTCAACTGCAGTAAAAACACTCAGTGTCTTTCTTGACTCCACCCTCTCCATGAATAGACAAGTTAGCTACATCTCCTCATCAGCAGCTCACACCACTAAAGTCATGAATGCGGTAAAACCCTACCTCTCCGCCAAGAACTGTCTCAACATTGCCAGAGCAACCATAGGAGCCAAACTGGACTACTGCAATGTCCTCCTACTAGGTACGTCTGCCAAGAACCTAAACAGGTTACAAATTGTGCAGAATAATGCTCTCCGAGCTGCTCTCAGTATCCCCAGGAGAGAGCATATCTCCCAGGCCAGACAAGATGCCCACTGGCTCCCTATCAAAGAACGCATATTGTTCAAGGCGCTCACAATCACACACAGATGTCTCTCCCAATAGGCGCCCCGGTACCTAGCGGATCAAATACACCCTGCACAATCTCTCAAACCCAAGCGAGAACTCTACTCTGACCAACTCGTGGTTCCTGTCTTTAACAGAGCCAAAGCCGGCGGTACCAGCTTTGAAGTATTGGCACCAAAATCTTGGAACTTACTACCTCCCAAACTCAGGAAAGAAACATCACTCCTAGCCTTTAGAAAGGCTCTGAAAACCATACTATTCAAATAACTGTTTGTTCCACTGTAAGCAAGGAACTTGACTATTGAGTAATCTGTATGACCCTGTACTGAGAACTGTACACTGTTTTTGCCTGCATCCAAGTGAATATACTGTAACAGCGCCACGATGCCCTAGGGCAGCTGCACGCTTTATAAATGGAAATAAATAAATAAATACTCATAAAACCTGAAACATCATGGAAAATGGGAACGATGGTGCCATTTCCAACTAACTATTCGATTAATATATCAAGTAAAGTACATATATTGTCAGATTTTAGCCCATCTCCGCACTAAATTATCCAACAACTTCTCATCCCACAAACCGACCCCTTCCTGTCTCCATTTTCCAATCAAGCCAAGGCCTAGCTCTCCTGCCCCTCCATCGAATCGTCAATGTGTCTCTCTCACAAGGGACCTTCCTCTCTTCTCTCAAAACAGGTTCAATGCACGCAGTTCTAAAACAAGTGACTCTATACTCAGTTGAACTCATAAACTAACACTTGATCACCAACCTTCCATTCCCAGCCAAGGTCATTGAAAAGACTGTGGCCCTGCGCGAGCAAATTGATCCACACAATTAACTGCCGGATGATCAATCTTGGCAAGACACTACAATCGAGTAGGGAAGCTTATGTGACAGTTCCACAGTAAAGCGCGACATACTATGGAGGTGTCTCATTTGTAGGTTTGGACACAAACATCTGGAACCCCATGTCCAAGCACATCCGTACGCTCGCGAACCACGTGACCTAACATGGCTGGTTAGTAAGCCGCTATGTTGATTTATACTGTGCACCTGTGCCATTTGCATGGTCTCCAGGCACTCTCGTGGCTCTGTAAAGCAAAGTGGGAGTGAGTTGGTTAGGGTGGAAAGAGGGATAAGACAGTTGTTGTGCTTAGCTGTTGATGTGTGTAGGATCAGGAGTAACAGTGGTCTGTTCTGGTGTGCTTTCTGGGTGTGTTTTGTTTTGAGCACTGGGGCTTATTGTTTCCAGATGGAGGTCTACAGTGTCTTGATAGTCGTGAGGCATAGTAGGGGCTTTTGAGTTGGTTTCAGAAAGATGTGCGGTTCAGGGCTGTTTGGTGGGAGGTTTTTCTAGTCATGGGAGGGGGTGGTAAGTGTTTGATGAGGTGCGTGTGATTAAGAGAGGAGATGGTTAGTAGGTTTAGGGTATCAGAGTTGTGGATAGTCCCTGGGTACAGAGTTGCTATTTGGTTATTCTTCTTCCTCTCTTATTTTACTTTACTTATTGTACCTACTATTAGAAAACAATGCTAATCGTCATCAATATTTACATAGCCTCACTCTTGGACATCATTAGCAGACAACAGCCCCATTATGAGGTTGCCGGCAACCCTGTATTACTATTACCGACGCCTGACATCCCGCTGCTGCGGGCATATCACAGGCGGCAGCAGTATGTTAAGTTCCCATTCCCATGGAGTCCCATAGGAATTTTCCTATGCAGCATCCGCTGCACCCTGATAAAAAAAAAAAAAACTGAAAATGCCACATATGACTCAACAGCCACATATGACTCAACAAAAACAGAGGCTGAAAACAAAAGCACATCCTTCATTCAGGCCGTGCACCCATGCCAAAGCCCCCTTCTGCAATCCCCAATTACACAGTGGAAACATGCATGCTGTGAACAACTTGTTTACTTGTTTACAAGTCAAACAAGTAAACTTGTTTACTTGTTTACATAAGACACGCTCTCCCATAGAAGAGTACACCCATGGAGGCAGCCCTAAGAACTTAAACAACACACGCTCACTGAATACCACTAGAAGGTACTCAGAAGCCCCTTAAAGGGCATGAAAGTCGTAACAACAGACTAGACCTCATGCACACTGGGCGCACATTGTGACATGTTCCTGGAGTCCTTCTGAAGCCCTCCGACCTCTGCTACATTTAACCTTACACTAAAGCAGACATCGGGGAGTGATTCATACACCAGGAAGGGGGCTGTGCTACGAGGCCCCCCCTGCAACACATAGCTTAGGAGGCCTCAGGAGAGCCATAGGAGAGACAGTGGCCCACAGAGCGCCTCACAGCACCAGCGGGCTCTGTAAGCGCCACGTGGGGGCAAACACCATGGGCGGCTGGGGCACCCGGACCAACCTGCAAGACTGTTGAAGGAGTTGGAAGAGCCCTCAGACGCAGATGCTGGAAAATCAAGTAAGCCTGAGGGGAGAGGGACAGAGTGGCCTGCTGCGAATCGGGAGTGACCCCAGCATGGATCATACATGGGGCGGCAGCATACAGGGTGGTGGAGGGAGCTAAGACTTATCCACTGAACCCACTCTGGTAACAAGAGACCCGGAGGCGGGGAGGCATAAACGGAGCCAACACCTAACAGGCACTGACTTGTGTGCCATAGCCCCAGTACACACAGGCACAGTTAAGCGCACAGGTCCTGGGAACCTACTGAAAATGCAGCGACCCCATCACATCCATTTTAAAGTCCAACGGGAGCATGCAGAGACCTAGAAAGAGCAAACGCACTGCTTAGGACACCCTCCCGCGAATGACTTTGCTACCAGCACCACCTCAGGAGGTAGCACTCCGAACATTCTAAACAACCTACGAGTAACTCCCCACAGTGGGATACACTGGGAGCACCGCAGCCGAGGGGTGAAAGTTAACAGAGCCAACACCTAACAGGCACTGACCTGTGTCGTAGCCACAGCACACACAGATGCTGTTAAGCATACAGGCCCTGGGAACCTTCTGAAATGCAGGGACCCCGTCAAATCCAGTTTAAAGTCCAACAGGAGCGTGCAGAGACCCAGAAAGAGCTAACGCGCTGCTTAGGACACCATCATGGCCCCAAACCTGTCAACTGGTATACTCATCCCACCATGCTCACAAAGCATTCCTCTGACGTTATTTCTCCCTGCACGCATTATCGGACAGCCATACCATATCCCCACTAAGATCTCCCCAGCCCAGCCCCCAAACACAGCTGCACCGCTGTCTACACAAACATCGCAGGCCCACTCTATCCCTCCTGCCATTGACCTAAGGAACCAAAGACTCGGATCCCGCTCCCACAAGATCTCCACCGTAATGGAAAAATGCCTGCATACTACTATGCAGGGTTCCCCCACACCATCTCCTCCACAACCAGCACTCCTAAACTAACTGCTATACCTGTCACTATTACAACCAAACCCAAATCTAGCCACATTCCAACCCCACAACTTCAATTCGCTCTCATCAACGCTAGATCTATGCAAGCCCACGCCACAGAAATTCATGACCTCATCACTGACCTAGAGCTTGATGCCTTAGCCATCACAGAAACTTGGCTACTTGAAGCCTCCGGACCCACCATTTGCCAATCCCTACCACCGGGATGCACTATCCTCCGCCAGGATAGACCTACCAACAAAGGAGGGGGGGTAGCCCTTATTGTTAAAGAATCACTCAAAGCTAGAAAAATCAAGTCCGCCACCTCAAACCACTTTGATGCACTCTCTGTAAAAATCTCCCTCTCCCCTAACAACACCATCACATTACACCTAGTCTACCGTCCTCCTGGCCCTCTGCTGGACTTCCAAGCTATTCTCCTACAGCTGATTGGTAGCAACCTCAAAACTAGCTCCAGATCCATCCTCCTAGGAAATTTCAACCTTGGCTTCCGGGATCCCAAAGATAAAAAAGGCAAAGCCTTCGCCAAATCTCTCCTTGACCTGGGCTTCATCCAAAAAGTTGACAGCCCAACCCACATCAAAGGTAGCATACTAGACTGGCTAGCGGATCACAACTGTGGTGCGGACATCAGCTCCAACACCCCTCGCCCCTGGACTGACCACCACCTTCTACACTTCCTCATACCGGCCAAAATACCTATGCAACAAAACCCAATGCCTGCCACCTTAGCTAGATCCAAAAAAATGCTCACCAAAGATAGAATCCTCCCCCTTCTTGAAGCATCAGCCCTTGCATGACCTCCACCCAATAATCCCACAGAACTGGTTAAACTCTACAACTCAGTCATCAAAGAGGTAGTCGATATCATCGCCCCTCTAGAAAGTAAGAGAGCCAAAAAAAACAAACACTCAAACTCTTGGCACAATCAAGACCTACTTGACTTAAAAGCTCTAAAAAGACAAGCCTTGAAGAGCTGGCAATCCAGCCCCTCCACCCTCACAAGAGAGTCATATCTATCAATCGCTAAACAGTATAAAAATGCTATCGCCACAGCTAAAGCCACTGCCTACAACTCCAGAATTCACAACGCAAAATCACAATCCAAGGAATTATTTGCCATTTTCAATGAACTAACTATTTCCCCCATGTCTACACATCAGACAGTAAAGGATGAAAAATGGTGTAACAACATCCAACACGCTATGTTAGACAAGATCAACCTACTCCAAGAGAAAATTAAAACCAACCTCAACAGCCTACCCAAAGCCTCACCCCAAACACAGACTGGCACCAAACCTCAAACCCCCGCCACAGACTCAAATCACCCCACACCCTTTACCTTCAGAGAAGTAACCATCCCTGAAGTCATACGAATCGTAAAAAACCTTAAACCCTCGCTATGCAAAGGCGATATTTGCCCTGCTAACATCATCAAGGACTGTGCTGCATCCTTAGCACCTTTCTTTACAGCCTTTATTAATGCTTCACTTACCTCGGGCACCGTACCCTCTTCCCTTAAGGAAGCGTAGGTTCGTCCACTACTAAAAAAGCCCACACTTGACCCAGACTCCCCCAACAATTACAGACCGATCACCACTGTGCCATTCCTTCTGAAAATTCTTAATAAAGCGGCTTACCTACAGATACAAGCCTATCTTGGATAGCACAACATCCTGGGCAAGAGGCAATGGGTTTCGCCCATGGCACGGCATAGAATCAGCCTTGCTAGATTTAAAAAATCAGCTCCTAGAAAAAATGGACAATGGTAAAGTTGCGCTTCTCCTGCTCCTAGACCTATCAGCAGTGTTCGACTTGGTCGACCACAAAACGCTAGGAAACCTCATTAACTCTGCCCACTTCTCCCACGAAGCCACCACATGGATAATTTCCTTCCTAGAGGGCCGTACCATGGGGGTCTTCTCAGACCAGGCATCAGCCGCTCCCTCTCCCATCAGCTGTGGAGTGCCTCAAGGATCATGCACCTCGCCAACCCTCTACAACATCTTCACCCTGCCATTATTTAATGACTTGGACTGTCTCGGCATAACGATCACCAATTATACCGATGACACACAAATCCTCCTCCCTCTATCTGGTGACTACGAGAAAGACCTCAGAACACTACAACAGACCTACGCAATCATCCAGACTTGGATGGCGGCAAACGGCCTATGCCTTAACGGGGATAAAACGTAACTCCTAATTGTAGGCCCCAAGGAAACCTTAAAAAAACTTGACACCAAATACAGCAATTTCAGCATCTAAAACACTGTCATCCCAGTCTCAACTGCAGTAAAAACACTCAGTGTCTTTCTTGACTCCACCCTCTCCATGAATAGACAAGTTAGCTACATCTCCTCATCAGCAGCTCACACCACTAAAGTCATAAATGCGGTAAAACCCTACCTCTCCGCCAAGAACTGTCTCAACATTGCCAGAGCCACTATAGGAGCCAAACTGGACTACTGCAATGTCCTCCTACTAGGTACGTCTGCCAAGAACCTAAACAGGTTACAAATTGTGCAGAATAATGTTCTCCGAGCTGCTCTCAGTATCCCCAGGAGAAAGCATGTCTCCCAGGCCAGACAAGATGCCCACTGGCTCCCTATCAAAGAACGTATATTGTTCAAGGTGCTCACAATCACACACATATGTCTCTCCCAATAGGCGCCCCGGTACCTAGCGGATCAAATACACCCTGCACAATCACTCAAACCCAAGCGAGAACTCTACTCTGACCAACTCGTGGTTCCTGTCTTTAACAGAGCAAAAGCCGGCGGTACCAGCTTTGAAGTATTGGCACCAAAATCTTGGAACTTACTACCTCCCAAACTCAGGAAAGAAACATCACTCTTAGCCTTTAGAAAGGCTCTGAAAACCATACTATTCAAATAACTGTTTGTTCCACTGTAAGCAAGGAACTTGACTATTGACTAATCTGTATGACCCTGTACTGAGAACTGTACACTGTTTTTGCCTGCACCCAAGTGAATATACTGTAACAGCGCCACGATGCCCTAGGGCAGCTGCGCGCTTTAAAAATGGAAATAAATAAATAAATACTCATAAAACCTGAAACATCATGGAAAATGGGAAAGATGGTGCCATTTCCAACTAACTATTCTATTAATCTATCAAGTAAAGTACATATATTGTCAGATTTTAGCCCATCTTTGCACTAAACTATGCAACAACCTCTCATCCCACAAACCAACCCCTTCCTGTCTCCATTTTCAAATCAAGCCAAGGCCTAGCGCTCCTGCCCCTCCATCGAATCGTCAATGTGTCTCTCTCACAAGGGACCTTCCTCTCTTCTCTCAAAACAGGTTCAATGCACGCAGTTCTAAAACAAGTGACTCTATACTCAGTTGAACTCATAAACTAACACTTGATCACCAACCTTCCATTCCCAGCCAAGGTCATTGAAAAGACTGTGGCCCTGCGCGAGCAAATTGATCCACACAATTAACTGCCGGATGATCAATCTTGGCAAGACACTACAATCGAGTAGGGAAGCCTATGTGACAGTTCCACAGTAAAGCGCGACATACTATGGAGGTGTCTCATTTGTAGGTTTGGACACAAACATCTGGAACCCCATGTCCAAGCACATCCGTACGCTCGAGAACCACGTGACCTAACATGGCTGGTTAGTAAGCCGCTATGTTGATTTATACTGTGCACCTGTGCCATTTGCATGGTCTCCAGGCACTCTCGTGGCTCTGTAAAGCAAAGTGGGAGTGAGTTGGTTAGGGTGGAAAGAGGGATAAGACAGTTGTTGTGCTTAGCTGTTGATGTGTGTAGGATCAGGAGTAACAGTGGTCTGTTCTGGTGTGCTTTCTGGGTGTTTTTTGTTTTGAGCACTGGGGCTTATTGTTTCCAGATGGAGGTCTACAGTGTCTTGATAGTCGTGAGGCATAGTAGGGGCTTTTGAGTTGGTTTCAGAAAGATGTGCGGTTCAGGGCTGTTTGGTGGGAGGTTTTTCTAGCCATGGGAGGGGGTGGTAAGTGTTTGATGAGGTGCGTGTGATTAAGAGAGGAGATGGTTAGTAGGTTTAGGGTATCAGAGTTGTGGATAGTGCCTGGGTACAGAGTTGCTATGCGGTTATTCTTCTTTCTCTCTCATTTTACTTTACTTATTGTACCTACTATAAGAAAACAATGCTAATACAGACTCCTCGTCCTCTAGTGTTGTACTGGCACTCGTTTGGAGATCAAGCACCCCTCAGCCCAATGACAGCTGGACCAGTGACCGTAAGAAAATCTGGATTCCAAGATGGCTGCACTTCAGCAAAGGACAAGCAGATATGGCCATCCAGTCTATCACACTAGAGCCCACTCCACACAACTAGGCCTGGTGACAGGGCAGAGCATGCTAACAAGATACCAGCCATGGATTCCCTCTGGCAACTCATACCCCACACACCATAATCCAACGTATTTATAATCTCTTTAGCAGGCAGCGACTGGCGCTTCCGATCTTCACATATCAACATCTCACATTTTACATGTTGAACCCCCTCGCTTCCTACTGACGCCAACCCTCCCTTCTCTCTCAGAGGACCGACCACCAAAATGCGGTCCAACTAGCAGAAGTCACGCTGTGCAGGGCCCACTTACATGAAACGATTTGCTAAGATCAAAAACCCAACCCATAATTTAACATAAGCATGGCTCTCTGCCGTTCTAGAGCAGCGTCCATTTCGTAATGCGCAGTTGAAGCCTTTTCAGAAACTATGCATTCCTTACTTCTACATTTTCACACCCCCGACAAATGTTTTTATTAAAAGAGTGCAAATCCACAATTCGAGTAATATCAGGGCTGGCCCCTCCCACGCTACATTTTAGTTTTAATGTGCTACAACTCGCATTGTGTTGGTTTCATTAAGCGCAATCATACATCATTCCGCGGAGCGCTTGCCTTTGTCATTATTATGCTGCACAGACATCCCACTGTAAAGTGCCGCCAAGAGATGAAGATTGAGAAAAGTTATGTG
The DNA here is from genome assembly GCF_040938575.1 of Ambystoma mexicanum. Taxonomy (NCBI): domain Eukaryota; kingdom Metazoa; phylum Chordata; class Amphibia; order Caudata; family Ambystomatidae; genus Ambystoma; species Ambystoma mexicanum. The sequence goes on along the minus strand of NC_090930.1, from coordinate 1,099,971,838 downwards.
TGCGGTGTTCTTGTCACTCGGTTAGCAACAAATTCCCCTCCAACACTTTATTCAAAGCCTGGGAGACAGAAACCCAATCATCTGTAGACTTAAAACATTTTTTAAAAATCTGCAGTCACTGTCATTTGACAGTTTGAAACAAAAGGAAGCTGTTTGTACCACTCAGTGACTGGCTAATGAATAATTAGCTCGCGCAGCTTGAGTGCTAGGGTGGTAATTTGGTTGCACGCCATGATCCAGAGCCATGGAACGGTGCTTCATTACTGCAAAGGCCTGTATAATCAAACAATTAGCAGGCTCTCTTATGCTAAAGCAGCTTTTCATCAGCACATGCATGTCACTGTCAGATGAGCCAGAAAGGAGGGCATGTGACATGCACTGGTCTCCAGCCACAGCAGCACCTCGTGCCATTACAGGGCAGAGCAACAGTTCTGCTTCTTACACCCATCCACTGCTAGTGTCATGGCAGAAGGCCTCATCTGCCTGTTTGCATTGAGGCGGGATGTGTATGGTTCAAGTATATATTGAACAGCTTTGAACACTTCATTATTTCAATTCGCCATCAGGGGAGAATTGGATGTTGTAGTTCACGTACTGCTCGTGTTTTTTATGTGCAAACAGCAGTCACAGGTTCAAATCAAGTATGAGGTGACTCAACCCTTCGTTCTGCCAAGGTAAATGCGTTGCGAACCATTGAGTAGGTCAGTCCTGCCTGTTCTGAACACACGCTCCAAATTTTGCGACGTTTCATCAACGTTTTCATGGCCAAAGCCATTGCTGGAAAACGCATGGTTTTTACAACCCTGTTTCCAATGAGCAAGGCAAGACCTCTTTCGAGACACCTGCTTTAAAAGTGCCTGCTTCATTTTTTTGGAGATTTTTGACAATCCCTTATCCTGACCTTTTGCATGTCGAAAAAAAATCGAACATCAGATCAGCCAAACTCGAGATATTCGCTTGTTCACAAAGAACATAATCTCACTATATTCACACATGCACAGGAAGGCCATAGGGGCAGAAGGAAATAAAATATATACTGTGAAATGCACAAAAACATTTGCAGCCCATATGCATTCATGCGCAGTATATGCTTAGTGGGCTCAGAGGGGCAACACAAAAACATTCACAACCCCAGCGCACATATCACAAACACACACAATACACAAGATGATCTGCTGCTCCCAACACACACACAAAAAGAACTTACAACACAACAGTAAAAAACATCCACAGCCACACACACACACACATCACAATACAAAGCATAATCTGCTGTTCTAGAACACATAGAAACTGAATAAAATAACACGCGTCTCACCACATCAAGCTAAAAGCATACCACATACATAAATTACACCCAAAATCATAGGCCACTATAAAACACAGACATTACTACTACACAAAGTAGCCATACTCACACATCAGCACACCATGCAAACATGAAAACATAACACATACACATCGAGATTTTTTTAAAAAACGATGCCACAATTGTATTTGTATTTATTGAATTTCTTATAGCGCATGACAACAATAAAACGAAAAACACAATTAAAAACCCTGAACACTTTACACCTACTTCAAAAACAGCACATCATCACAACATGCAAACATTATCACATGGAATCAAGCCCATTCCAATGACATCTGCAGAAGAAAACCACATGTGGATCTTAATGAGCACATGAAAACACACCAAACCGGTGCCACGCCACTGTGGCAGACTTCCACACACTTCCAGAGCAAGCCAGCCATCCATCAGCTTACATGCACAGCACTATCACAACAGAAAATATGACTGATCTTCATTGGTTAGACCGTCAGCCAATCGTACGTTATTACATCATTACATTTTAAACCGCTTCGACTGTATGTTTTACAAAATGCACATACGTGGATCATTTGATGAACATTCCACACACACCAACAAAGAAACACGTGAAAATTAAGTGAAACAAATAAGCACGTAATTAAAAAACGAACACTTCAAACAAATACGTCAATATTACTTGCATACAACGTGTACAGTACTCCACTAAAAAACGGTCATTGGGATTATTTTTTTTAAAGTTAATGCTGCTACAAAAAAAGTAATGTTGATTTTATTTTTTGTTTACTCTTTAATAACAGGTTAAACCCTAACATTACCATTTCCAAAATGGATAGACTTGAATTTTTGTTAAATTGTATCCTTAACTATTGTTTAAAAATCGTCCTGCATATTATTGTCATTCCCTTGAAGTAATTGGGTGCTCCAGATATATAAATAGGGAAAAAGGGAAACTGCGCCACATTGTGAGTTTAGCGGTAAATCTACCAATTTACTGCCAAAAACATTCACTGGTACTGCCATTCAGTTCCGTGGCATTACCACGGGATTACGGGTGGTGGTGTGGCGGTGTAAATCCCGATTTCTGGAGTTCATAGGACTCCATGGGGATTTTTGGCAGATTTACTGTGAGCAGTACCTCTGTGCGGTAAATTCACTGATTATTGGAGGTAAAGTGAAGGATTTACCCTAACACTCACTTTAAATATAAGGCAGATTACATCATAAGCATAGTTCAAGTGAGTGCAAGGTTACATTTGGAGTCGCATGGAGTGAGTGTTTATGCTTCAAGTTTCATAGTTGAATTTGTACTGGTATAGAGTGAGCGTTCATACCTTAATGTTGCTATTGCAACCGTTTGTAGACTATGATTGTCACAGAGTAACCTTAAGTATTGTTTTCAAATATATATGTTGCATGTACCTTTTAAGGAAATGCTAATTTTCCAAATAAAGATGTTCATTCACTTTTGCGTCTATATAAATATATATGCACACCAGCAACAGGAGACGGGGCTTATTCTCTTATCGGATCTTCACTCTCATCACCACACTCAAGGCAGGAGACATCTGTACCATTGCATGCGGTTTAGATTGTTCTTTTTCATTTCACTGCCTCCCAACACTGAGGTAAGACATGTTCTACTCACTGTCCTCCATAAACTCCCTGTTTATTTGTAACGGGTGTATGTAGTCTGCGAACATTTGCAAATAGCTGGACTGTGGAGATGGCAGAGCCACAGAGGACCTCATCTGGATGAAGTACCAATTCTGCCCTATATTTTTGTATGTACGTATGAGTTTGGCATTGCACAACTGTTTCTTTCATACACATCCCCTACAGCCAAATGATGGAGGAAATGATTGGCAAATGTTCTTGCAGAGAGAAAAAGCTGCTGCCTCTGAAGTCCCATTAACGCTCCAACCCAGACTCTCAAAAGCATTGAAATTTGGTTTTTAAGGAGTCACACACCACAAGTACACTGAATGCTTAGGTGTTGACTCAATTTATAACATCTGAAATGCCATTATCAATGGCATCACTGTCTACATTTTGTAGACAAACTTACAAAGTCAACCGCACACCACAACACAACTGCAGCATTACCTTCCTGATACGTTAGGTTTAGTCTACTGCATTCTGCCAATTTAGTATGCTCTTCTGCATGCAATATTGTGTCAATGCCCATTTGTAACAGACCAGAGGTTTATAATTCTAAAATGGTCTTACTGAGTGCCATGTATTAAGAAATGGCGGCCCGCATAGATGGTAAGTCTCCCATGAAAACACCCTGTACCACCACTTTGTCACAGTCAATACTAATTACTAACCTTCCAGCCACTCACCCTATCTGACATCACACCCCTTCACGCCCCACAATAGTGAAACAGTACTTGGTATCTCAGCTCTGGACCCATCAACCTGGCCACTTCAACAACCTGCCTGCCCCCTCTAGCTCCTTTTAATCCTGAGGTTCCTGCTGCTCTATCTTTATTCGACCATGATTCTGCTGCCATGTTGAGGAAACTGAACCCATTCGGGAAGTTTGAACATCAAAGAAGCTGCCATAACCCCTCATGAGTGGGGACACTGTAGAAAGGTGGAGAGGTCATTTATAAGGCGACTTTGTTTGGGAGTGAGTGTGCTGCACGACTGCATGGTAGGGCTTTATATTTAGGCATAGGGGGCCTTATGTGTGCATCAGGACTGTTGAAGCAGTAAGGCAAATGAACAGATATTCTGACCTCAACCCTGACCTCCTAATAAGTGCCTGACGCACGCAGTTCTCCACCTGACGCGGGTTGCCATCATAGGCAAAAGACTGACGAGGCCCCACTAGGCAAAGGACATGTGCATGGTTGGGTGAGGCATTAGGCTGCTCTCTGCTGCCCATGCAACGCTAATGGCCTGATCCCAAGATTGGCGGTGAGGGAAAAAGTGGCTGTAATGCTGTTATCACACCTTTTTTTTTAATGGAAGTGGAATGGAATTACTGCCCTATTATAATTTGTCCACATAGTAACCCTGACGACTTTGGGAGGAAAAGTAACTGATTCATCGTCAGCTTGTAAATTCCACTTTACCTCCAGAAAATTGGTAGATTTACCACATGGTAATTCCGCCAGTTTAAATCTCCTAAAAATGCCCATACTGCCCTACCACTACTTGTGGTAAACCCACAGGACCTTGTTGAGATAATGGTAACCAATTTTGGCAGTGTATGTGTTACAATCACCATGAAAAACACCCAGAATACAAATGAAGAAAGTGTAAATAAAGTAAAGATTTCGAAAGTAGCCTTCATTTTTCAATTAAAAAAATACATTTCTGTGCAAAGTATTACGCTTCATAAAAGGGAAAGTATCTATTGCAAATGAGCATGCTAGATCAGTGAGCCATCTGTGCCCCCGCCACTTCCACATTAAGAACTTGACATTAAAGCTGTTTGACCAATGTTTTGAAGTCACACTGGCTGCAGCTTCATTTAAACTGCTCCCTTTCTCTTATCTTAGCCTTTCTAGCCTGAGTCAACAGATGCCTGTGCTCTTTCGTCTGTCTGCAATTCCTGTTACTTAAATCTTTTCAAATGTCAATTTGTAAGTACAAGGATTTATGATGTTTCAATTAGTCTTTTCTCTTCATTAAGGGGCCAGCTTTTTCTCTGTTTTATAGTTTATATTTTAAGTGAACGCCTTCGTCACCTCTCTGTTTATTTATCACTCTATATATCACATTGTTTGCAAAAATGACTCCTTTGACACCACAAATTACTTTACAAAAATACAAAATACAATCTTAGAAACACATTCTCACAAAGCATACATAGCTAATACATCTATACAAAACACCCTATGTATGATAGCATAAAGAAAATGTCCAGATTGCTTTAAGGACCATTTATCTTATCACGCTTTCCTCACAATACCGTATGGTTGTTTGTTTGTTTGTTTTATTATTTATAATGCACGCCAGACCCGGGGAATCAGGGCGCAGTGAGTTACAAGTAAGTTTTCAGCTTCGTTACAGTGCTGTACAAGAATATACAATACCCATACAAATACAAAGCAGAATATACAGAATAGATATAGTCATAGGTATATACAGCAGCGATAGGGTCAATAGGTGCAGAAGGGTCAAGTGAGTGATAGATAAACAGTGAGAAGTTATATACAGGGTGGCAGAGGGTTGCAGCAGACCATTGGGTTAGTGTACAGGGATGCATACTGGTCGGTCTGTTGCAGGGAGTTGACAGTATATACAAGGTGTCAAAGTGGTTTAGCAGTCATTTTCTTTAATCCAGTTAGTGATGTTACGTCTGGTATCCTCTCCCCTACATCAACTCAGAGAGAAACAAAACTAAATTCCAGTTCTCTCACCATGGCCATATTGCAGAATTAATGGTTTCAAGGTATCAACATTAGTTTTGCCCCTACCTAATTTATACCACCCAGATTCAGGGGAACCAGTTTCCAAAGGTACACAGAACTTGATTGGAAGGTAGTAGACAATTTCATAAACATTTTGACAGATTCTATGACCAGCTAACCAGGTTCAATAAGCTTGCACCGATGGAACTAGTTCAAAATACCACACATATGATCAAGGGATATTACAGTCGATAAATGGCCCGGATTATTTTCTTTTTCGAACCTCTCTTTTCTAGAATGTAGAATTTTTCAAAATGTACAAAAGGGTGCATAGTTAAATTCATCAACTTCTAATTTTTCCAACAAATGAAATCCAAATTATACGTAACGTTCTTCGAGGGCACCTGCCCTTTAATAAACATCCCTTTCAACAAAGTCATCAGTGTAGGACCTTCCAAAAACCAATCCTTGCAATATAGGGCAAATAATGGAAGGTTAACATCGTGACCAGATCATTCAATATTTGAAAAGTTGGAGTAGATTGACTCTCCAACCCTCTCTGGCACATCAGGCGAGAGGTGTAACAAAGTTTGGCATTATACAGAATCTGCAGGATCACTTTCGCCCAATATGCCAGAAAGAGAGGTTCCAATGTGTACCTCCCAAACCAATTATTAAAGGCCATGGGCATATCCATGATTGCCCAGGAACAACTAGCATGTTAACCTTGGGCTAAATTCCACTTCAAATGGCAATCGATCATTAATTCCATGTACAGAAATGGGTCCACCACTGCCGTGGAAAGCCTGCCTAACAACCACCATAATTTTACTATGCACTTAGTCCAAAACAAATGATCCGTGATTTAATCTTGTTGATTTTTAAGCTGTTAATAATTGAATCATTGTCTGCCATCTTCAAGGCTTGCTGTATCCAATATGAGTGTAGTTGAGAAAGATACAGTTATCAGTATCAGTCAAACATTGGATGAGGGAGTCATGTAACTTTGACGAAAAGGCCCAATAGAGGTCAACATCTATTTGAAGTCCACTGTGAAGAGATAAAAGTGTGTCAGGGTCAGAATGAACTTCTTTAAGTCCCTTTGATTTCCCAATCTCTTATGACATGATACATTTCTTATTAAAACAAAACCTCTTATTCAAGTCAGTCAAAATAGTACTTTCAAAGATTTTTTGGGGAATATTTAACAATGAAATCAAGCAGTAATTGGCCAGGCAATCCCTTGTCTCCTCGTTCAATCACAGGATAAGCATTCACTTTCACCACAAGTTCAGGATTAATCTGTGTTATCCCTAATAAACTTAAGTAAACCATTAAGCAATCTGGCTGAATACTTGGGCTATTGAATATGGGGTTAATCCCCTATTGCAAGGGCTGGAACAGAGGGAACGGCCCAAGCGAAGCAAGGGTGGATAACGAGGGCTCCAGGCCATTACCTCCCGTTCCAGCCTTTGGAACGAGGGATTACGGCTATTAGGACCCCGAGTTGCCAAAGTGGTCACCCCGGGGTGGTAAAAAAAATAGTATTTTCCTTCTTTCAACGGGACGCGTAATACTTTTCCAAGATGACCGCCATGGAAAGGGAAGGCGAGACTCTGCACGGAGCCCCTCTTCCCTTTCCATGGCAGCCAGCGAGAGTCATGGAGAATGTGCGGCCGCAGAAATAAAGTGAGTGGGGGTGGGAGGGTGAGAAAAAGAAAATCAAAGGGACAGAGGGCGGGGGGAGCCGGCTGTCAGGCAGCATGGAATGCAGGCTTTCACCGGCGGTTCAAGCCTGCATTCCTAACCACCTGATTGGCTGGCTCCCTCCGCCAGGGTGCTAATAACTAATTGCACAAACTCTCTGGACCAGAGACTCATGAAGATTTAAATACCTTGATATAATGTTCAGTCTGAGTGACCGAAGTATTAGACAGCCAAAAACCATGTTGACCAGGTCGATAATAAGAATCAGCACCTTCTGGATGTTGCATTGTATAGAGAAACCTAGCATGGTGTACCTAAACAACTCTAAGACATAATGTTACCACTCATGATAAGTGAGTAGTGTGGAAAAGGTGGCCCAAGAAAATGTGTGGATGCGCAACCTTGAGATATTCACAAATCTCACTAAGATAAGTAAAAAATGGATACAGCTGCAGCCGTGTGGTTAGACTGGTGATTTTCCACTGTCACCTTGAAAAACATGTAACTTAAGAAGTTGCTAGCCTCACAGACTGCGCTTAATCTTGCATTTGTCACACTCTTGTGGCATTAGATAGGTGGATTTGTTCAATTTGTGAAATATATTCATTGATTAGAGACACACCTGGTAAGTGTTGATAAGTAGGGTTCCAAGTTTTAATATCAATAGATAAACAAATCACTTAGAACACGTTACATCAATCTGGCAATGTCAATTGTTCATTGCTAAGTGCACCCTAGTATTCCAGAGTACTTTACGCATTAGAACATATTATGCCAAAAATATATTGAACCTATTATACCAAAAACACATTACGCCAACACGTGTTTCGACCTTGCTAGGTCGTCTTCAGGGCGTCTAAATTACAAACAATTAATCCAACGTATAACTTAAGTAGACAAATCCTGATTTCCAGATGTGGTCAAGGGAGGGAACATATACAACGAAGAGGTCAAATAATTTCCCAAAAGGAGAGCAAATGATAGAATCAGGGAAACAAAAAACAAAAAGACAAAGGAGCATTAGTATAATTAAAATGACATTGCTATTTTCAAAAATAAACTAATAATTTAAAAACTTAATCAAAAGGTTTTCACTTGAAGAAGATTGCAACTTTTCTATGAAACTTATTGCTGTTGATTTGGTGTACCGGCAATATTAGTAATTATTCTGCTTCGACAGAAAATCATGTAGCAAGAGCCGTGACTTAACATAAATATCTCACCTAATGTGAAAGTCTTTTCGGGTGCTGAGGCCGTGTATTTTCCGCTGACATCATTAACAAAGACTTATTGGTGATGAAACGTTACTATTTTAGCAGCAGTCAGATTTCCTGAAAGTGCAAGTAAGTATCTTAGTGCTGGGAGTCACATTAGACCAAATTAATTTGTTTTAAAATATAAGTAACTTTTAGAATGCCTTACTTTTTACCTGAAAATGTGAGCAGAGTTTTGAAGCGAGAAATAGTTTACGTTCGCCTGCTATACGTTTTCTTGCCGCGTTCTGCAACGAGAGAGGTGAGTTTGTTTATGGTGTGCGTGTTGATTGAGCTCCTCTAATGGTATTCAGTTAGTTTAAGGATATTTCTAACGTGTCTACGTTATTCAAACTCACCGGCTTGTGCGCTTCAAAACTCTGCTCACATTTTCAGGTAAAAAGTAAGGCATTCTAAAAGTTACTTATATTTTAAAACAAATTAATTTGGTCTAATGTGACTCCCAGCACTAAGATACTTACTTGCACTTTCAGGAAATCTGACTGCTGCTAAAATAGTAACGTTTCATCACCAATAAGTCTTTGTTAATGTTGTCAGCGGAAAATACACGGCCTCAGCACCCGAAAAGACTTTCACATTAGGTGAGATATTTATGTTAAGTCACGGCACTTGCTACATGATTTTCTGTCGAAGCAGAATAATTACTAATATTGCCGGTACACCAAATCAACAGCAATAAGTTTCATAGAAAAGTTGCAATCTTCTTCAAGTGAAAACCTTTTGATTAAGTTTTTAAATTATTAGTTTATTTTTGAAAATAGCAATGTCATTTTAATTATACTAATGCTCCTTTGTCTTTTTGTTTTTTGTTTCCCTGATTCTATCATTTGCTCTCCTTTTGGGAAATTATTTGACCTCTTCGTTGTATATGTTCCCTCCCTTGACCACCTCTGGAAATCAGGATTTATCTACTTAAGTTATACGTTGGATTAATTGTTTGTAATTTAGACGCCCTGAAGACGACCTAGGAAGGTCGAAACACGTGTTGGCGTAATGTGTTTTTGGTATAATAGGTTCAATATATTTTTGGCATAATATGTTCTAATGCGTAAAGTACTCTGGAATACTAGGGTGCACTTAGCAATGAACAATTGACATTGCCAGATTGATGTAACGTGTTCTAAGTGATTTGTTTATCTATTGATATTAAAACTTGGAACCCTACTTATCAACACTTACCAGGTGTGTCTCTAATCAATGAATATATTTCACAAATTGAACAAATCCACCTATCTAATGCCACAAGAGTGTGACAAATGCAAGATTAAGCGCAGTCTGTGAGGCTAGCAACTTCTTAAGTTACCACTCATGATACTTTGGGCCCAATGAAAGCTGGTTATCATTCTTCCAAAACAAGCTTATTGGGGGAACTAATGACTTGAAACATATTTTACTGTCATGACCCACAGTGCGAAACCCGATCAGAGACCTATACGCAGAGCCTTAACAAACGAGTGATAGTTTAGCATATATCAGACTAAGGTAACTAACGGAAAAGAAAAGAAGCAAGCCAGTTGGCAGGATGATGTAAGAAAAATGGATATTATTTGTGGACTGGACTGAGATGATAAGCAGGCTAGAGAATGTGGTTGGATGACTCTGGAACCTGCAGTGTTAAGAGCACAGGAAGTTGAAACATGCATAAAACGATTACACCTCATTGGCAACTGGAGCCTAAATGGCAATGGGAGCTTAAAGTAAAGGCACAAGGAAAGTAAAAATGGCAAGATGGCAAGAAACCAGGCAGCAGGAGAATAGGCAAAGCCAATAAAACAGGTGAAACGTCAAATTATGTAGAGCATGAAAGAGAAACCACCATGGAAGAAATGAGCTTTGGTTGGCTGTGTGAGTGTGACCAAACCATCAACTTCTTAGAGATCACCAAATCATATCGCAGCCATTGCACTTACTCACATACCCAGCATCTTGATGGGGAAAGAAACTAAGGCTGTCTGTGTGTGTGCAAGTGGCCATAAATCACCTACTTACCAAAGGCAGGTAGCACATTGAAAGAGGTCAAATGAAAAAAAGATTCTGAAAAATGGAGAGCAGGCAATGCAGAAGTTGGAAATAACTTTGTGACGTTATGACTCTGTGGCTCTCTCTTAGATAGGTAACAAGGAAACCCACTAGGGGTTAGTAGGGAACAGCCTTTCTTAGAAGGGTACTGGGCCGAAAAAATTGAACATCTAAATGAAGGAGTGTACCCTTACTGATTCTGTTTCAAACCACAGGGATTTTGTCGTGGACAGATATTTAAGTCTCTAGAGCTGTCCACTAACTTTTAATTTATAGCAGGATTAGGTTTCCTCATTCTAGAAATCCTACTTAGATCGGACACAGTCCCTCTACCAGTTCTCTAGGGAATCCAGGCTCTACATTTAACCTGAACAGCTGAACCAATCACAGGTACGAACTTCAGTGCTACATGATGACATTATGATGAAGGGGGAGGAATGTTCAATACATGTTCAATAAACAGGTGACACACACACCTCCCACCAAAGAGGCAGCAAAAACTAAAACTAAACTCCCAAGAACAGATGAGCATCTCATAGGGTGAAGGATAGGGGAAAGATAGACACAGCAAGGAAGGGAAAGAAAGCCATAATATGAACAAGGTGACAGCAAGTGAAATGTATAAAACGCATATTCCTGAAATCCAACCAGGATTCTTTTCACATAGCTTGTGCGCCGGGTAGGTACTTCCTCTGGGATCCCCGACCCTACCATGGGAGAGTGTTAGCGAGCCCTAAGAGTGCCCCTCACCTCTCTAACTGCAAAGTAAACATCACTTCTAGCTATGGTGTCACCTTCCACTGTATCCACTAGGGCATGCAATGAGAACTTAGTTGGGCATGTGTTGAAGCCATTGAAGGCACTAGCCCTCTTCTCCCAGAATCTCCAATTATTTTTGGGATCAGAGTGGCTGAGATTTCTGTTTGTCACCACTGACTCAACCAACTTGACCACTCTGTTGAAACTCCAAAGGAGCCATAATCTAATCTCAAGACAGTAGGTGACATTTCAAAAACTCTTCTTTGCTCTGAGAACGTGGAAATATCATTATGTGTTGATCCATCCTTTCTTGCTATAACCAACTCCCACAGGCAAAATTCTTCCAGAAACTCCATCACCATATTTCTTATAATGTTTTTGAGCAATGGTAATGCCTTGCTTAATTGCTTGGGGGGAGAACGTTGTTGCCTGCATACATGGAATTGACCAATGTCAGGTTTAACTTGGAACTGAGATCCGTCCCCCACATCAAAGGAAAGCGGGATACCACTCTAATTCTATTTATAGACAACCTAACATTCCAAATCATTGTTTCCATGGCCGTCCTGACATCCAGGTTTTTCCTCCAAGATTGCTCAGTGGTTTCCACCACCGACCTATTGAATCTTTCCACCAAACCATTGGTTTACGAATGTGTTAATTCACAGTGAGCTCTCATTTAATTCCAATTTCTTCGGCATATTTGGCTGCTTCAATGCCCTTAAACTGGGATGTGTTGTCAATAAGGATGTCAGTCACGTAACCTTCTCTCCGAAAGACAAAAGACCTACTACTACTGTGCTTCACTATTTTTATCTCCTGCCATTTAGAGCAAAGATCTACTATGACCATCACAACCGTGAATTTCGGACACGACGTATGCTATGCCCCTAAAATATCAATGGCCACTCATTTCCATGCTTCATCAGGATGGCGAATGGGGCCCAACTCTTGTACGAATAACTTGGTGATCTTGTCCGAATTGCAGCAAAGAAAAAAATCATCTGACTAAATGTTCAATAATTAGATCAACCCCTGGCCACCAATATTTTTCCCTCACTTTTCTCAGCAATAACTGACACCCTTTGTGGGTGGCATGATTCAACCTACCCCTGAAGAACACTGGAAGAACTAATTGTCGTTGAAGGACTCACCCATCACCTTCCTCAGAAGTCATGCCATATAAGCACCAACAAAATAACATTATATAACACCCCAGAAGTGGTCTCTGTCACTTGAACCACAAGTAGAAAGTGTAGAAAACAGACAATTTACTATCAGCACATGCATGCATTCAAAATGAGTTCCCACTCTGGCTATGCATTGATGTCAGCAACCAAGCTGTTGGTGATATCATATGTAATATGGTGGTGATGTCCGTTTTCATGTAATTTGTGGTTTCATCTCTATGATAAGAAATGACATCATCATCGATGCAATCTGTAATGTCATGTGGACTTATCAGCAATGCACTGGGAAGTCAGAAGCAAAGGGCACGGTTCTGTGTATACTTAGATGCCATTTGTGATGTCATCTTTGATGTTCTGGGTCTTAGTCTGAGCAGTGCATTGATGGGACGCGAGTTATAGTTGCATGGCTTGCTATAACTGGTGATTTTCTTTGGTTTTTTTGATTTTGCACTGCAATCATAACGTCCCTTTAAGTAAGTTTTTCTCTAATTTCAAAGGTTTTTATTAGAGAATCTTAACCATAACATCCCTTTAACACATTTTTTTCACTGAACGTCTACTTCTTTTTATAACTAAGGAAGTTTCTTGATGTTCCAGCACTATATGTAAGTTATTAATAATGTCACTTTTAACATATATGGAAGAACTATAATTCTAAGGAAAGTACTGTAAGAACATGTGAGAATAGCAACGTCTACAAATGTAATACCTTTTGAATTTTAAGTTTCTGACTGTCAGTGAATAAACCCAACTGGCCTAGATGTGTCAGTGAACAAAAATAGAAGGTGCTAGACATGTGATGTCATCAGTGATGTCATCAATGATATTTGTTATGTCATCTTTGAAGTCATGGGTGTTATTCTTAGCGGTGCACGGAGGTGGTGCGAGTTATGGTTGCTTAGCTTGCCATAACTGGAGAATTTCAGGGGTTTTTCGGTTTTACTTGTAACCATAAAGTCCCTTTAACAAAGTTTTTTCATTGAATTTGATAGGTTTTTATTAGCGCAACTTAACCATAACGTCCCTTTGACAAAAATGTTTTTGACTGAATATAGATATAAATATCATGAATTTGATAGGTTTTTACTAGGATACCGTTAGTTTATATACATATACCATACTGAACCCCCTTTCCCATGCTAGTGTCAGCAATGTCTGTGGAGCACGCAAATGTCCGTGGATGGATTCGGACAACATCAACGCTGTCCAAAAGCTCAGGCGGTATCTTACATTGTTGTATCATACAACAAACACACTGAACATGTTCAAAGAACAGCATATAAATAAATGACATTAAAACAAATAAGAAGTACAAACTGTATATGTAAGACACCAACAGTCCAATTACATAGAATATGAAACATAATGGAACATACCAAACAAAAATAATACATGCCTCCAACAGAATTACCTCACCGATGCTTTATACAGAAACTGCACAACAAATATCAACAGCACACCTACAAAGCAGTAACAGCAAAACTGAAAAACAAACTGGTAGGTACACTCCATTAATTCATATAGTTATAAACATTCTTTGATAGGATACAACAAAAAATTATTTCTCTCGTTTTTTACATAGAAATGGCTAGAACTCTGGAATGGCTTGAAGAAAATATTCCCCTGGATGAAATGACTGAAAACAGTGATACTAATGGTAGACACTACAGTTTTCAAAGTAAGCCAAGTAATACACATTATTTCACATGTACCTAACACATTTATTTTTCTTGAACAGCACATACAGAAAATAAGAATAATACTCAAACAGTACATCATGTACTAATGGAACAACAAACAGACACTGTGGAAAATCATTTACAGCATTTAGAACAAAAATGGATCAATTAATTACCAATTTCAATATTTTGAAGAACTTTGTAGAAAACCATATCTTGGAAAAAATGTAAATATCACTGTCCTACGTGCACCTGTACCCTTCTCCGTGCCCCAGTCAACCATCCCCAAAAATTCCCCATCATCAAAAATGTTATGATGAGACCTCAATCCCTTCCTCCCCTGCCACCCTACATGTAGAAAACCCTAATTCCCCTGTACATGTCTCCATTTATGCTCCCTCCTCTCTTTCATAATTTCTATGTTTTTGTATATTAAGTATTATGTATACTGTTCCTATATGTGTCTGTGTTTTTTTTTAAAAGGCCGTTTGGGTGTCCGCGGACGGCGCAACTGTCAGGGATGTCTGCAATTAACCATAATGTGGTTGTCCTAGGGACACTATACCTGTTCGAACTGCCCGCAATCAAAATCGGGGTGTCTGTAGAATGCACCACCCGTCCGCATGTCTGCAAAGTTGTGACGCACCTTTAATTAGTTCAGGGACCCGAACCCTATCCGGCGGACACTTGTGCGCATGCGCATCCCACCCTCTGGGTCCTACGAACTTCGAGCCTGTCCGTAACTGTCTTCCGCATGTGTGCCACACTTTTAATTAGTTCGGGGACCCAAACCCTGTCCATAGAACACACATGCACATGCGTACAACCGATTCCGTACAATAGTTGTCCTACGGACAGCCATCCCATTCGTGAATTTGTCTGCAACGTCATCATGTGACCCCACGCACGCTGAGCGTAGGCCCTTGTCTGCAAGCACGGTCCAGGCCCCAGGACACTAAAAAAGTGCTTTTTTGCGCAATCCAAGGTGTTTTAATTTGAAACTTCACCCTGCACATGTCTCAGACCATGTCCCTAGCGATCTGGATACTATTTGGAGCTTTTTGAGCCCTCTTTGGGGATCGAAGTGTTCGTGGACAGCCGCGCTGTCCGCGAAGCGCACTCCAGCACTCCTATACAAGGCCACACCTTAAAGCTGCTCCTCATTCTGTTTTTGGATACCAGAGAGAGCATTGCTCAATATTGAGTTGCTACATTGCATTGGTTGCTGACCTCTGCCTGCTGAGCTGTTTGTGCTGTGTCTGCTGTGCCATTCCTCTGCCTGCTGTGCTACATCCCAGATGGCAACTATGGCTTCCACCTCTGCAGCTGCCTTGGCTTCAGCACCACCCCCTCCACCACCACCACCTTCCCAAGGGCGTGGTGAGGGGAATAGGCGTGGAGATGTAGAGACGGATGAAGAGGAAGACGAGGATGAGGTGGTGGAAGTCCCCACTACTGCCAGCCAGCGTGAGTCTTTGGTGTGGAGGCTCTTTGCTACCGTTGGAAGGGTACTCAAGACACGTGCAGACAAGGTGTGCTGCACTGAGTACTCAGTTGTGGCAAACCGGGGCTCTATAGCTACTGGACCACTTCCATGCAGCGACACCAAAGGTCTTTTCACAAGATGGCAGTTCAAAGGGTTGTCCCCTTCGATCAAAGTAGTAGGTTGAGTTCCTCTACAACATGCTCCGTATCCGCTCCTGCTACCACAAGAGACACTCCTATGGGCAGCGCATCCCTGAACCAGCCTCGTAGGTCATACGCAATGCAGTAGACCCTTACCTTTCGAGGGTCACAGTATTGTGTATGTACTGCGATGCTGTACTCTGCAGGGGGAGACACTTCAAAGTGCTTTCGAGGCTACAGTCCGGGAGCATGAGAAAGTCTTCCACCTACATAAGTGAGGCCCACCCAACATCTTCCTCTATCCACCTGCCCTTTCTTATCCCCGTGGTTGTTGCCCCTTCCTTACCCTCCCTTCCCTTCCTTTCCTTGTGTGTCTTGTTAAAAAAAAAAAAAAAAATACAAAAAAAGGCTCTTTTCAAAGCCAGATTTCACAGTTTAAAAATAGAAGTGCCAATTAAATGCTGCAGGACCCTGTGCATTTTTAGAAATCAGTGGACAGTCCGTGGACATTGAAGTTTTTGGGGTATGGTGTTACTAAAACCATTGCACTCTTCTCCAGGAGTAAGTGGTTGCTCTGAAAAGAGACTTTTTGTGGTGATTTTTTGTGTTTGAAAAAGTTCAAGTGTTCAACAACTACTGGAAAAAAGATTGCTATACTTCCAAAAAGGGTTGCAATGCATTTTGTATATTTCGCACAAAAATCTGATTCCCAGCATGAGTAAGATGTACTCCATCTCTGCGAACAATGTGTGCGCTACGAAACATAATATTTTCATTGTAAAAAGAGGACATACCAACAACTTTCAATAAAGTGCAAACAGCCTTGTTGACATTGCGCCTCGCTTTCTCCATTTGTGGACCAAATGAAGAAGAACACAGCCACATTTGTCTCTGTGCAATACAATAAAAAATTACTCTGGAGTTTGGAAACATGTCGATGACCTTCCCAAGTCCTTCTTTCATTGCAAACTGCAAGGAGATTCCAGATACATGTCCTAAACTGTTCCCTCCACAATGAATAATAATAATGTCTGGGTGACGGTGTGTCATCAAAGTAGCACAAAAAGGAACCAAATCCAGACACTTCATTCCGCACACCAATGCCAGTGCACATGCACATGAGGGAATCCACTCAACAGCGCTCTGTATGCACCTCCAACCAATTTATCCACGAGTCACCCGAAATCCAGACACTCTGCCTTCTGAAAAACACAGTCATAGCTATCTGCTCTCCTCTCAGGAAACAGACTTTCTGCCAAAGTCCCCCCTTACACATCACACCCAGTAAACCTTATTGACCAATCCCTTGGCCTGCACAGTCTCATTTGCATGCCTCTCAGCCTGAACATTCCTGTATGTAACAGGCACGATCCACGGGCAACAGCAGTGTCCGCGGACAGATCGCGAAGTCTGAGAGTGGGGAATGAAAATTTAAATAGTATACTCCACTTCCCCTTTGATGGTGGCTCTGAAAAGAGCCTTTTTTGTGTTTTTGAAAGTGCTTCTAAAAAAACCTTTCATTTTGTTATTTTTTCACTTATTTTCTTCCTGATGTCTTCACATTATCCTCTGTAAAGCATTCCTTATATTTTCAAAATAACATAGCATTTCCCAATATAGATAGAGAAATGGCATTTGCTTTGAAATAGACACCATTAACAAAATCAATATTGTCATTGTTTCAAGACAACATCCCAGCTCTAAACAAGAAAGCAGACATCCCTCTGTTAACCAAACACCTTGCACCATTTTGCTGAGGACAAAAAACATTACAATTTTCCCATACTACCCTAGGCAACATTTCAGAAATAAATCACCTTGGCATTTGGAATAACCACCAACGCTGCTTGAACCATGTTTTCAAGAGCACTCAACAAACTAGGAGCACTGATGTATCCCAAATGGGTACCACCCCAATGCAGTACCACTACATCTCGACTGTTCCACATGGAGAAACTCTTACAAACTCCAACCACTGCCTGCATATTGGAACCAGGCACAGTTGACCACAAAATCTCCACTCATTCAACATTTACAAACAGATCTCCAACTACCAACACCCTCACTTTCTTCACCTCTGCTAGCTTCACTACACACATCCTCTCTTCCTGCAAAGAACAACTTCAACACCTGATTGGCTAATCCCCATAGTCCAATTTCCATGCTAGATATGCTGAGAAACCCCGGATGTGGCAAGCCCTATCCACGAACAGTTGCGCCGTCCGCAGACCCTGCAACACAGGGGCAGCACTTTTCTTTTTCCACATCACTGTCTGCACCACTCTCTCATTGGATACACATAAGCAGTCACACAAACATCCACCAATCACATCCAAGAACTCTACATCTAACTCTGTCATCACAATTCAGCACTTTGAATGAACTGTTCACAGGTATGAATATTTTGTTTACAGTAAATTTCCAACTCTTATATAAATACATATAAACAGGGTACCTGCCATTCACCCTGCATAATCTGCAAAATAGGCATACTCTGATTTCTCCCATCTCCTATAATCAAGTTCTTACAAATCTGTCTGCTTTCCAAATTTGAATTTACCCATATTACTCATTGCAATGTCCAATCTATAATTCTCTTATTTCCTTCTGTCATTGTCACAACCACTTACTCCTTAACACACTATTATAAATTACTAGAATGCACACAAAACAAGAGACCAGCTCGTATCTTACAAAAGCATTGCAAGTACATACAATGCATTTATTTAAACAGAATGACTGACACTTGCCATACTTGCAAGACCAAACAAATACAAGTGTACATTCAGAACAGTGCTAATTGGAATGTGGATAACAAAGTCAAAGAACTGAAAGGTTTCCGGCACTCATGTAGGAAACATCTATGCACAAAAGAAATATTGGAATTACACACACAAAAACATTCTCCTTTTCAATCTGTACATTTTTCCAAGCTTTTTTTCTCGCCCTACTACAACTTCCTCTAATCTATTACCACACTAAAAAGTGCAACAGCAACACATACTTTCAAAAGTGCACCTCATTGGATACACCTATAAATACTCAACTACCCCCCTTACCAATTGAGCTGGTGCTTCAAAATCCCCATTCAGATACAAAGCTTTGCAATTTAACACATACAGCAACTCTTCCTAGAAAGAATGTATTTTGCAAATGTAACTAATCTATTCTTCAAGTGGAATTACTGTGCCATTAACACACATATGTACTAACATCCTTCTTTCACAATTGCAGTGAAGAGCACACTCCTGAAAGCCAGTAGCATCTAAAGTACAAAACAGAACCCAGAAGAAACTCTTTGCATCCAACAAAGTAAGTGCAATACTGTCATAATGTTTTAACTGTTACTCAAACACTGAATTATTCTAGTATTGTAGAACAAACAATTGTATCAACCCTACAGCATTAGAGTCAGTATTACTGATTGCATCTCAGCAGGTGCACACTTTGTATTGTCATCTGAACACCAGTATAGTAACACACAAATACAAGAATAGCCTTCCCAACCTGAAGCCCATTCCACAATCACACACCTCTACATACATGCCTACCCTCATACTCAGACCGTCATGCAGTCATGCACAATGCATTCATACATTCCACAACATCCCAACCCACACTTTCTTTTTTTTAATTTCTCCAACAGACACTAAAGACTGCCTACCAAAAAACCACTCTGTAGAAAGCAACGCAGAAATAGAGCCAATCAAAATAAAAGTGTACAAAATAGGCATCCGCCTCTAGCAAAATGTATACAAAAAACTCAAAGAAAACAGCAAATTCAGTCACTAAGTAAAACTAAAGCAGCTTGCAGCAAAGAAACTGTGACTCCTCTTTCAAAATGTAAAACTAAAGAGAACATTATTAAAAAGATTGCAGCTACCACTAGTGCTAACACTGCACCTATAAATCCTGATGTAGCCAAAAGTAAGCATACCAAAAAAAATATTTTACAAAAACGTTTCTGCCACAGAGTCCATCAGAACCTTAAAAAAACAGGAGAAAAATCATGCTCAACCCTTAAAACTTACCACAGAAAACTAATCCTGGAAGCTCCCATACACAGTGCAATCCTTCTCAAACTGACATTATTTATATTAGTTTTAAAAAGAATGAAATCACTAACAAAACTAATGACTAAACTACAACAAGGACTTCTCAACAAACGGAATATCAACAAATATAGCTTCACAAACATCTGTGCAGGTTAATGGAGTCACACCACCAGCACAGATCCATATTTCAATGAAGAAGCATACAAACAAAAGCAAACAAACCAAATTGCCATACGTAGCAGTGGACGAGGGTATGAAAAGGTTAATAATACCATCATGGAACAAGTAATGCTGCTCACACGAATATCTACAGCAAACTTACAATCGACTCTCCATTCCACTGAACCAGTGCGTCCAGTCTACAAATGGCTGTGCACATCAATGTGTAACATAGGCAAAAACTCTTTCACATATTTATGCCAGTTCCTCAATCAGTATGTGAAAGTCAAAGACAAATTGAAAATAAAACTATTACAAAATATGGACTCCTGTCCAGTGCGAAAATACCCAAGACTACAAGGACATTCATTAGCCTGCATTTCTGGACCTATTTGCAAAAGCACCTTCCACCATATCAATATGATAGGAGCACACCATTCAACTGTAAGAAATATAGTTCATAAACTGTACTATGCCAAAGGTCCTGCTTTAGCACTGGCCAATTTAAATAACATTATTCTACATGTTACAGCCAAATAACTACTCGAAAATAGAGCACATCCAGAGAAAATATTTTGGAAGTGAAAGCCACTTACAAAATTCAATATCTTTAGAACAGAGTAGCAACAACTTTACAAATGGCAACTTTCTACTAAACACATACAACAAAGAAATACTAAAGTTTAAAAGCACCTCTGCTGAAGTACCAAACCATGTGTGTGTGTGTTGCCGCAGGACAGTTTATAAAAATAGCACAAAAACTGGAGACATAATGTACAAAATTCAAGACAATGAAGATTCCAAGTGGTTCCAATTAGCTCTCTATCTTATATCAGAAAACAAATACGGCATTACTAACCCCTCAATACTTTGCAGATACCGCACTGCAAAACATGACAACAACCAAATATCTTCACATGCTATCACTAATAACTTGGAATTATTCCCACTACCAAAACCACTGCAACAACTTAACTTGTATGGGAGCCTTACAATTCAAACAGTGCACCCATTTCAAGCAATAATATGCCTTCAACCAAAAACAGCAAAACTACCTTCCTCTGAATTACTGAAAGGCATTTGTGGCAAAGTAGTTTATTTGCCATTAGATCTCAAAGAAAATGTACACACTCTGGGAGAGCAACGGCCAATAGATCAATATTTGATTATTCTAGTAAATGGCGTACCAAAAGCGCTGTTTGGCAAGGGCTGTCTACGGCTGGACTCGCTGCCCTCTCAAGGATTGCTGCTAGCTGTGCCTTTCTGCTGCCTCTTGCCCGTGACTTCAAAGGAAAAGAAAACGAAAACAAAGAAGGGACTTTGTTTTTTTTCTTCGAGCCACTTGGCCCCGCCCTCCTTTCCCACAATCCATTTAATCCTGGACACCCGCGCTTTTTGCACGCGCGCTTTTTTGTGAAGCGCTGTTTGGCAAGGGCTGTCTACGGCTGGACTCGCTGCCCTCTCAAGGATTGCTGCTAGCTGTGCCTTTCTTCTGCCTCTTCCCCGTGACTTCAAAGGGTATGGGACTTTGCTGCTGACACGATCCGTGCAACCCGGAAATAGACTGATTGACTATTTTTCTGATACTATTTTTCTTTCTCCCTAGAAAAGAAAACAAAAACAAAGAAGGGACTTTGTTTTTTTTCTTCGAGCCCCTTGGCCCCGCCCGCCTTTCCCACAATCCATTTAATCCTGGACACCCGCGCTTTTTGCGCGTGCGCTTTTTTGTGAAGCGCTGTTTGGCAAGGGCTGTCTACGGCTGTCCACGGGTGTTGAGGGCATTGAGGGTGCTCCATTTTGTTTGTTGTTGTTTTTTATATATATTATTATTATTTTTTTTCTCCTTTTTATTTTTCTTTTTTCCAATTTTTTTTGCATAAATTACTATGTTTACCCATCTTCAGTCTCTCAAAGTAGGCATGCCCGAAGATTCTGTAATTGCTGCTAATCTGACAAATTCTGTGATGAATAATTTTTGTGCGTTTCGTAGGTTGCCGTCTCTATCTGCCCCTCCATTGCAATCACAACGGAGACCCACAGATAATTTTCCTCTGTCAACCCATGGCTCAATTATCATGGAAAGCAACCACACTCGCACATCCCTTTATCAACCCATAACTCCAGTGCACGGCACGTTTGGCACCTCTCAACATGTGGTGCATGCTCCGTGCCGTGCTGCTGGTCCCCGTCAATGGACAGGGTCTCCAATAGCCCCAATGTCACAACTTGTTTCTGATTCAACTTTGATTGCTGCCGATAACCATCGCTTCAAAATGCATGTCCTGCCAATAGCTCCTACTTTAGATACCATTCATGAATGTCTTACCCCTGCAAATAAGGAGACCATCTCTTCTTATGCTAATTTACCCCACTCCCCTTTTTCTGTGGCTAGTATCCACGATCTAGCCCAGCCACATGAAATCTCATCCATCAGTAATGCTCCAAGTGATGCTTCTCTTTATGCGCATCCGACTCCGCGTGCGCAGCCTCAACCATCTTCACCGGTTTCTGCGTCTATCACTTTACCCACCATGCTTGAAACCACGCTTGCTGCATTAAATACCATGGTGTTAAGTCTTTATAAACTGTTTGAACGCCTTGACGACAAAATTTCTACTCAATCCTTGCAGATTGACACCATGTATGATTGGATAACCTCCCTAAATCCTGAGCCAACTCAAGTGCCTGTTCATCCAGTCTCTACCCAGTTGGGACCCTTTCCCACTGTTCCCTCATTTGAAGAAATCATTCGCCCCACTGAGGACGATCCCGTCAAGGAAGCCATTGTGGTCAATGATTCCTCTTGGGAGAACATCTCCACGACTCAAGGAAATCTACCTTACGAGATTCCTGCGTTGGTGGTTATTGATTCTATTCAACCAACTCCTTCTACTAGCCACCCTCCTGTTTCTTGTCCTGACATTGTTCAGGAGCCTTTAAAAGGCAAACGTCAAAAGAAAAAGAAATTGCCACTTAGGCAATCACTTATCAAGAAATCTAAAAACATGATTGCCCCGAAGCTCCCGAAGAATTCCATTGCCTCTTTCTTTAAACCTTCATCTGCAAGTTTTCCACAGGCTCCATCTATCAATCAACCCAAGCCAGCGTGTCAAATTGATAAGAGTGGTCCTTGTGGCAGTCCACCTCCTTTTAATAATTCTCATTATTCTCCTCTACATAATTTAATTAATGCTTTGGAAAACTCAGTGCCTCCTGCATGTTCAAAGGCTGCTACTTCTATCACTTCCATTCCAATTTCTGCGCCTGCTTTGATCACTTCCAGCCCCATAATTTGCCCTGATAATTCATCTACTGCAAAAATTGTTCTCATTAAAAATGCCATTGTTGAATATCTTTCCCTGAAAACCCAGGCTATTCTTCCCACCTGTGTTCCCACTCAGTCTACCGATGCTGTCCCCTGATTTCAACCAACAATCCTTTCAGAATGGCACCTACAAGTACAACGCCTCCCCCTCCAGTTTCCATGTTACCCCCTACCACAGTCCAAGATCAAGCTCCTAACAACATGCCGTGTGACAACTCTTTACATAATTCTGATTTGATGACTTCTCAGTTTAAATCTTTGATGGACGCTTTTCTTGAAACCCACGGTGTTCCATATATTGGTTCTTCCAATAAAAATGCGCTGGCTATCACTCAGGTCCAAAGTGGTCCACGCCCTGGTTCTTCAATAGCAGTTCCACATCAATCTCAGGACTCATTACGTAGCCTTCCTACTCACCAGTCCTGGTCTGTCACCACCCCTGCATCGACAAAGTTGAACTACCACCCCCTTCCCCGCCCTGCCACCTTGCAGTCATCTAAAAATATGAACTTTAGTAAAATACCTCCCAAAACTCTCCAATACTCGTGCACCAAATGGCCACTCATTGATCATGAAATGTCGTGGTGCTTCTCATCCTCTGTATGATCTCAATAGACAGTGTGTATTAAACATCCTGAATGATGTTGATACCTTGGAACATATCTCGTCAACAGACATTGACATGGTGGAATTCATTGCGGATGCTGACTTCACCATTGTCCGTCTATGGATTCCTTCAGCTACTGTGGCAAAATTGCTTTGGGATGCTAAGCTGATATTGTTTGAGATGGGATTTCTTATCTCTCAGTACCCCGATCGATCACAATCTCTGTTCACCTCAACAAATTTATCGGCTAATGACTCAGGTAAATCCCTTCAAACCACACGAGTTTACCAATCTACCAAAAATGGCTGTCACAATTTATAACCTCAAGATCCTCCGAAATATTGTTCCATTTCATTAGGTTGTTGGAACACCAGAGGCCATGTCCACTTACAACATTCTATTGATGTGTTCACTCACTCTTATGATATACTGGCTTTTCAAGAAACATGGTTTCTAACTCCTCCTGTTTGGGACAATTATGCAATTGCACTTATTGCGGCTGTAAGAGGTGAGAAAGGTCGTCCAATGTCGGGCCTCTTGGTAGCAGTTAGACAATCTTCTGACCTAGAAATAGTTCCATGGTGCGCCTTCGACATCTATACAATTAGTCCGAGTAATTGGTTGCGGAGGCAATATGGCCATTTTCAATATATACCAGAATCCGGCAAAACTCTCTTTGAATTTATTCCTTAGAGAACTTTCCTATATGTTGTAAATAGTTGCTCAGGCATCTGATGTTACTGCCACTTTTCTTCTTGGCGATCTTAATCTTGATTGTTTTAATCCAACTTCTGAATCTACAGCCCAGGAGGTCCTGACTTGGTCTACCTTCATGTCTCACTATAACTTTATGATGATCAACGGGTCTATGCCTGGTGATCTTCCACCCTCAACTACTTAGCGCCGTGATTTAAGCAGCAGTACAATTGATTACATATATGCGGATTCAAATTTGTTTGATAACATCACTTCACTAAACATCACTTCTCAGATGTATAGTGACCACAAGTTTTTGACAGTACATTTCCTAAGACCCCTGGCGGTAGCGCCTTCTTATACTAAAAGGTCCTCTCAACAACTTGTTATCAATTCCTCTGGTAATCGCCTCTCGGTGTCCTCTAGAATGTTTTGGATGTTAAAACAATCACTTGCCCCTTCTACGGTGCCCAATTCCAATTCCAAGGTCGAATACACACCTTTTACAACAATTTCAGAACAACATTCTTATCTCTAAACAGAGGTCGATTACTCATTTACACTCCTTTGATCATGAATTACATCATAGAAGGTCCAGTTATAGGCAAGAACGGAAATTATTGCTCTCCTCGTCACTAAGCTCTCGGTTTGACCATGCAAGGCAGGCAAAAACCCGCTATACCAACTGGGTCCGTGGACATAAAGCCTTGTTATTTCAACAAGATAGTGAGTTTATGCTTAACATTCTAGCTACAAAAAATTCTGCAAGTGTATGGAAATTACTTAAGCATAAACATTGTAATCATCAACTAGATGCACAAGCCAATGGCGTGCAAGAAGCGCAATGGGTCCAACAAGGCTGAAACACGTGTATGGGGTTGCTGATGGTACTCTTGTTCAGAGAGGAATTGCCATAGCATTTCGGTGCTGGACTGCCCTTGTGGGCGGGACAAAGACTGATATGCAAATGGATATTTCCCATCTGTGAAGGTACAGTGAGCAAAAAGCAATGGCTGCGAACTCTCAATGTGGTTAATAACCACTGAACAGGTTATCATGCCTTGTTCTTTCGAGAGAGGGGCGCCTGCTACCTTTTTTGTATTTTTGAAAGGAACTTGGGGTTGGTCACCCTAGGTTACCTGGGGGCAACCAGACGTGGACTCCCTGCTCACTGTGCTTAGAGAGGCTCAGCTTCACCTCACTGATGATGCCCAACAAGGCTGAAACACGTGTATGGGGTTGCTGATGGTACTCTTGTTCAGAGAGGAATTGCCATAGCATTTCGGTGCTGGACTGCCCTTGTGGGCGGGACAAAGACTGATATGCAAATGGATATTTCCCATCTGTGAAGGTACAGTGAGCAAAAAGCAATGGCTGCAAACTCTCAATGTGGTTAATAACCACTGAACAGGTTATCATGCCTTGCTCTTTCGAGAGAGGGGCGCCTGCTACCTTTTTTGTATTTTTGAAAGGAACTTGGGGTTGGTCACCCTAGGTTACCTGGGGGCAACCAGACGTGGACTCCCTGCTCACTGTGCTTAGAGAGGCTCAGCTTCACCTCACTGATGATGCCCAACAAGGCTGAAACACGTGTATGGGGTTGCTGATGGTACTCTTGTTCAGAGAGGAATTGCCATAGCATTTCCGTGCTGGACTGCCCTTGTGGGCGGGACAAAGACTGATATGCAAATGGATATTTTCCCATCTGTGAAGGTACAGTGAGCAAAAAGCAATGGCTGCGAACTCTCAATGTGGTTAATAACCAATGAACAGGTTATCATGCCTTGTTCTTTCGAGAGAGGGGCGCCTGCTACCTTTTTTGTATTTTTGAAAGGAACTTGGGGTTGGTCAACCAAGGTTACCTGGGGGCAACCAGACGTGGACTCCCTGCTCACTGTGCTTAGAGAGGCTCAGCTTCACCTCACTGATGATGCCCAACAAGGCTGAAACACGTGTATGGGGTTGCTGATGGTACTCTTGTTCAGAGAGGAGTTGCCATAGCATTTCGGTGCTGGACTGCCCTTGTGGGCGGGACAAAGACTGATATGCAAATGGATATTTCCCATCTGTGAAGGTACAGTGAGCAAAAAGCAATGGCTGCGAACTCTCAATGTGGTTAATAACCACTGAACAGGTTATCATGCCTTGTTCTTTCGAGAAAGGGGCGCCTGCTACCTTTTTTGTATTTTTGAAAGGAACTTGGGGTTGGTCACCCTAGGTTACCTGGGGGCAACCAGACGTGGACTCCCTGCTCACTGTGCTTAGAGAGGCTCAGCTTCACCTCACTGATGATGCCCAACAAGGCTGAAACACGTGTATGGGGTTGCTGATGGTACTCTTGTTCAGAGAGGAATTGCCATAGCATTTCGGTGCTGGACTGCCCTTGTGGGCGGGACAAAGACTGATATGCAAATGGATATTTCCCATCTGTGAAGGTACAGTGAGCAAAAAGCAATGGCTGCGAACTCTCAATGTGGTTAATAACCACTGAACAGGTTATCATGCCTTGTTCTTTCGAGAGAGGGGCGCCTGCTACCTTTTTTGTATTTCTCCGAATTATATTCTGATCCGGAGTTCAGTAATTTCAAATACTAAATGCAGTCCACCACGCAATGGTCCCTGAACTGCGAGATGGAAACCATTATTACTTACATAAAATTGGCTAAAAATTCAAGAGCTGCAGGACCCGATGGAATCAACAATTTAATGCTTAAATCCAACATAAACCATTGGGCCCAAATTCTCTTCCTTTTATTTCAAAATATTTTGATCTCTTGAACACTCCCATCTTCATGGCACTCGTCTATTCTCGTGCCCATTTACAAGAAGGGAGATCGTTCGCTCCCCGAGAATTATCGACCCATCGCGCTCCTTGACTCGCCGAGCAAGATTTTTGCAAAGTTTTTATTGCTTGAATTTTCTGCATGGACCTCAATCCATCTACATCGCAATCCGTTCCAAACAGGTTTTGTTGCCGGAATGGGCACAACACTAAACTTGTTCCTTCTAAACTCCATCAAATCTCTGTGTCACATTCAAAAACAGCAGGTCTACTTTGCTTTTGTGGACCTGCACTCTGCATTTGACTCAATTTCTAGAGTCAAACTTATGTCTAAACTTATTCATGACAAATGTCCCCCCTCCATTACTGATCTTATTTATCACTTTCATTCTACTACCACGGTTCAGGTTAGATTGACATTGAATGGCTTACTTTCCCATCCGATTCCGACTACACGCGGCCTTAAACAAGGCTGTCTGTTAGCGGCAGCCATTTTTAATTATTATATCCAAGATATCAAATTTTCCTTTGAACCCATCCAATCAGATTCTCCGAAAATTAATGGTGTCCCAATTAAAGCACTGTTCTATGCCGATGATATCGTTCTCATCTCAAAGACTCCCAATGGTTTACAAAAACTTTTATCTGCCCTAGACCACTATGTCATAGAGAATGATTTAAAAATTAACTCCACAAAGACTCAAGTCTTGATGTACAATCCTCATTTTGGTTTCCATACTCGGAAACATTGGCTGGTTGGTAATAATATTTCTTTGTCCTTGGTTTCATCATATACCTACTTAGGTATTATTTTTGAAGCCTCTCGCCATCCATTGAAACACATGGCTCAGATCGAAGTTAAACTTCTTACAGCGATTTCACAATCACGTATTCTTCTTGCAAAATTTGAAAAATTTTCCATAATCCCGGCCTTAACATTTTGGCAGATGAAAGTCTTTCCCACCGTATTATATGGTTTGGAAACAGGATCTTGATAAATGGGAGGCTACATTTTGGCGGAATGTGTTGCATTTGCCGCAGTGTATTCCCATCTCATGGTTACGATATGAACTAGGCCTCTCTTCTCTGTCAGCACATCTTAACTGGAAACAATGTTCATTTTTTAGGAAATGTCTAATATCATCTCGGATAGACAACCTACTTAAGGTATTGTCGAACTACATCTTTAAGACAGATCACGTTTTTATCCAAAGATGGCTGTCAGCAGTTTACAAGATCTTTGCTGACGCAGATATCTCAATTGAAATCCTTCTGCAAAATCCTGATAAGGCTAAACAAAAAATACATCAGACTTCCTGGATCATGAATCATCAGAAATGTCTCACTTATAAACATGCTTCGAGCTTTCGTTTTCCACCACATAAGGGAGGCACCACGCAATCCTATTTATCAAGAGCCCCTTCACCGAAATATAGAAATGTAATACTCTGTTTCCGGCTACATATATGGGAAACGAGAGATCTGCTCTATATGCGTCACCTTATAGGACCTCTTCAAAATTTTTGTCGGTTTTGTCAAACAACCAAAATCCCACAAACCTTAGCACATTTGATCACTGCATGTCCAAACCTTACTAGTCTGAGGCAATTGCATTTTCATAAATACTGCCCTGGATATGCTATGTATGAACCTGATGCTTATTGGGATCGTATTTTTTGGCTCAACAGACTTGAAAATTCAGATAGCAACGGTCCATTTTCTTCTCTCTTTAAACTTAGATCATGGGAAAATTAATCGAATCTGCGATTGATTACTCTTAGTTGAACCGAGTATGATGAAATTTAAGTCACTGTGTCCTCTTTTTGTTTTTTCGAAGAAACTCTGATCAAATTGTGAATATCAGATTATTAATATCTATCTTGTATTTACTGTTGTCCACCCTGAATGGTCCTTAGAGGAATGATCTTAAATTGCTTTTAATATTATTTTAATCTACCATGTTCAGACTGTGTTGATATGTCATGTTTATTGAAAAGTTGTAACATAAAAATAATGCAACTAAATAAATAAAAAAAAAAAAATGACAAAGAAAATTGGCAGCAACTATTGGACCTATATAAAGTTAGAGAAGCCCTGCAATATCTAAAGGACAACAGTGAATACTACAAAGAAATAGACATTGAAGAACACCTGAGGGAAACCACCAAGATAATTCAAGACGCGTCAGGAACTGGCCAATTTCAACTTCTAGATCCTACAACAGAATCCAATATTTGCACTCTAAAGACACCATAGATGATGCACTGGAAACTTACCAAATGCGGCAAGCCAAAGGATCTCCAATCAGAATATGGGAAAAAAGTGTAGAAGCACAATGATTTCCTATACTCTTTCCTACTCGAAAAGGAGGAAGGTACGATGAAAGACCCACACAAATAACAGCACCAGAACACCGCTCTCTGTGAATGTGTTCTGAAGACACCAGATTCAGTCAAAACGTGGAATACATATTCCACCTTCTCTTTGAAAGTGAACTAGCAATTCTATGCTATGGAGTTGCACACACATTGAAATCATGTACACATTTTCAAAATATGTCTGCTATGCAATTACCACAAAAAGTGCAAGAAAAAGATGAAGTTTTACAGTCAAGCATTACAAATCTTTTAGCAAACATACATGGTACAAAAGAATACTGGTTTCCGACGACACGGAAACGTAAGCTGTATGATAAGAAACCTTGGCCCACCAACATGGTTTGTGACATTAAGTTGTGCAGATTATGCATGGGAAGATTTGCACTATTTCCTACGCATAGCAAACAAAAACAAAACAAATATAGACATAAAAACACCAGGCGAACTCTGCTCTCTAGATCCTGTAACTGTATCAAGATATTTCCATCATCGCTTTATTGCCATTTGTAATAAAACAATGCCCCCCCTCGGAGAAGTGCAACACTTCTTTTGGAGAAAAAAATACCAAGCCAGAGGAGCACCACACATCCACATGCTTTTGTGGATTAAAGATGCTCCTGAATTTGGTCAGGACAGTGATGCCACTGTTTTGCGGTTCATTCAAAAATATGTCACATGTGAAATCCCTTCACAAATTACACATAGGGACCTACATGCACACATTTTACAATTTCAAAGACAGAAGTGTGGGAAGTATTATCGGCACAAATATAAAAAAAGAAAAAAGGAAATACTACACCAAATGCTGCTTTGGTTTCCCTAGACCAGTTTCAACAACAGGTCAAGTGAACAACATCATGTCTTCAGTTAGACGCAGGGCCTCATTACAACCCTGGCGTTGGACTATGGTGCTATTAGCACCATGGTCCATGCCGGATTCCGCCATGGTGGATGGTGGATTTACCGCCCCATTCCAAGGTTGGCAGGGCGGTAAATCCCCATTCACCATGGCCCCTTCCCCATTCCCATTTTTGGCCCATAGGGCTCAATGGGAATGGGGAAGGCGCTAATTACGGCACCGTAAATTACGGTGCCGTAATTAGCACCAAGGTCCCTTAGCGGGTTGGACTTTAACGCCTGCAAAAAGCAGGCGTTAAAGTGTGAATCGGGCGTTAAGGGTTTAACAGCGCTGCAGCCTTTTATGGCGCCGTTAACCCCTTAACGCCAGGGTTGTAATGAGGCCCACAGTGTCAAAGGGTAATCACCTAGGAACACATACTGCATAAAAAGAACAAAAGGATCAAAGTACATCAATGATTACAATTCGACCATTGCCCTCGTATGTAATGCAAATATAGATGTGCAATACATTGCAGACAATTCCACTGCAGTTGTACAATATGTCACAGCCTACTTAACCAAAGCAGAAAAAACAGAGCTCAAAGACCTCTGGGATGACATATCATCTGACAAAACACTCACAGAAATTGTAAAGCTTAGGCATAAAAATGCTCTCCCATAGAGAATGCGGCTGCTACAAAGCCGCAAACTGTTTAACTGGTACTGACTTGTATGGAAAATCTGAAAACATAGTACGGCTAAGCCTCGGTCCTGCAAAATCAAGAAAGAGTTCTCAAATCATATGAAGGCATAGAAACAATAGCAAAAAATGATCCCAACAGCCAAGATATTTTGAAAAACAGCTTACTGGACACATACTACCCAAACAGGAGTATCACTTTGGAAACCATGGGGGTCATTATGAGTAAGGAGGTAAGGGGTTAACGGCGCCGGTAAAGGTGCCGGAGCTGTCAACCCCTTACCACCTCATTACGAATCTGCTCGCGGGAACCCGCAAAGGATGCCTCGTTTTAGCAGGCGCCCTTAGCGGGTCCCGCGAGCAGACCTGGGTGCTAACAACGGGCCCATTATCAATGGGCCCGTTGTTAGCACGCTCCCATTCCCATTGAGCCCTATGGGGGCTCGAATGGGAATGGGGATGTTCAGGGTCTGGGTTCCCTGAATGGGGAATTACCGGGCACTCCAAGGTGGGAATGGCCTGGTAATTTTTCATTCAAGGAACCCGTAGCCAGTACCGGGTAAGGGGGTAGCCATGCCGCAAATGGCGGCATGGTTACCCCCTACCTCATAATGACCCCCATGTGTCTATACTGCGTAGCCCAAAACTTCACATACAAAAAAAAAATATTAAACCAGATCAGAAGAAAGGTAGATACAGAGTCGAAAATTGTGAAGGCAGCCTAGTGAAACTTACCAAACGCAGCTTAATTAATCTTTCGAAATTGTCATTAAAAACTCCTCAACCTAAAGAACTGTATAATATTTCCCTACTAAAACTTATTAAACCATGGAGAAAAGAAGAAGATTTATTAGATACCAATGACTTCTATGAAGATGCTTTCAAAGCAAATGAAAGCACTATAACAGACATAAACTTTACGCAGTACAAAACAATGTTAGACAATGAACAGTAACAAGAAGAAAAACTCCAGGCACAACTAAATATAGACACTCCTGACAGCAGTCAAACTTCTCTATCAGGAAGCCAACAACCACTTGGACAGCCACTCATAGCAAATGAGGCTGAATTAGCCATGACTGAAGTAGAAAACACCATGTACAAGTATGAAGGGTCTACAGAAGACTTTGCTATACTGAAATCACAATTAAACAATGAACAGCGTAGTATTTTCCTAGAAATAACAAAACAAATTGAACATGGTATGCTGCACAAAACCAAAACTTGTACCTGTCAAGACTACAAAGCTATACTACAATATGTGAGTAGTCAAGCTGGTTCAGGGAAAACATTCTTAATAAAAATCATTAGCAAGTCCCTCCAACAATTGACAAAAAACAAACTGTCATCTGCTGTAACTGGCCCCATGGGTTTAGCCGCCTCTAAGGTAGGCGGTGTCACTTTACAGCGATGACTAGTCCTTCCAGTAGAACACCAAAACAATTTAGACTACTACAAACTTTCTCCAGAAGCTTGAACTACGCAGAGTTTTGAAACAAATGAAAATGCTGCTAATAGATGAAGTGAGCATGGTATCCAATGTAATGTTGGCTTTGATTTACCTCAGATTACAAGAGGTCCTCAAAACAGACTACGAAGAACTCTTTGGAGGAAAACACGTTATTTTTATTTTTAGATCTTCTTCAATTAACACCAGTTGAAGGTGAACCTATTTTTAAAACCTTAGGGCACAAACTATGCCGTAAAACTCTTGGCAGCATAGGAAATATCAATCTTTGCCAACATTTCCAGTACAAACAATTTACTGAAAATATGCATCAGTCTGCAGACCTCACCTACGCCATCATTTTGAAAAGTATTAGAGTTGGTGTACTATCTAAGGAAGCACAATCTATATTTAATATGAAGCACATCCATGCACTCTACGGCCATATCTCATGTGCTACTGATGTCATAGAACAATTAGCACACAAATTATAAACTGTATGTCCTTGATGCCAACCCTTGCAAGCTGTGCACAATTCAATAAAACAATGTTGAAAAAAGGAATGCAACCAATAATTCAAATTTGCTCCACAGACAAACTGGATGTGCACAGTATGACACTACCCATGTGTGAACAAGCCACAGCACGACTACATACATTACAACCTCTATCTCTAACACATCTGGTTTAGAGAAAATATTAAAATTATCTTTAAACTGTATAGGAATGCTCAAACGTAACCTTGACGTGGATCAAGGACTAGTTAATGGAGCACTTGGTACAGTTGTTGGCTTTCAAACATACCCACGTAACAACAACATTCAGTTTGTCAATATTCACTTTAACAAACTGTCACACGTTAAAAGGATAGGACACTTAACAGCCCGATTCCTTCTTTTGAAAGACTTGTATGTATGCAGAGAACAATTTTCACTATCTCTAGCATACGCAGTCACCATTCATAAATCACAAGGTCTTACCCTAGATCAAGCATTGATAGATATTGGGAGCACAGTGTTTGAAGAAGGCATGAGCTATTTAGCACTATCACGCCTATGTACACTTGAAGGACTATTTCTAGTCAACGTTGATGCAAGTAGACACTGATATTCCTTGCATTGTAGAATGTAATAGACTACGTGCACTCTACGCATCCCATCTCAAAACCTATCCTGTTCTTCAAAAAGCAAAAGTTTGTAAAAGAAAACAAGTTCAGACTCAAATTATACAGGATCTCACAACAATGCCTCCAAAGAAATTAACCACAACCAAAGAAAGGATCTACTGCACAATCAAAACCAACTACCTCTTCAAAGAAACAACGCACACTTTCAACAAATTACTTAGACACAGAACTGTCTGGTCCATTTACATTTTCAAATGCAACTGGTGTAAATTGCTATGCAAATGTAGCAATCAATATTGCCCCTATTGTTGAAAACATGTACTTAAATGGGACAGACCAATTATGTTTGCAAAGGTTAGTCGTTCACAGACATGCAACCAACAATCCTGACAACATTTACAGTGTTTTTGGTATAACACAGGATTTGGACTACTGTGATGGAATGGTCAGATTCACTATAAACACACAAGAAAATCCACAAGAATGTCTAATGTACTTACTACAAGTACTGGAAAACAGAAACATACCTATAAATGAAATCTTCCAGATTTCATACATGTGGAAAAATACATGCACTCTCTGCAGCCATGTGGCACAGGAACAAGTCCCTAATGAACGCTTCGTGTATGTATCCATACCTAACTGTGAATCCATTCCATTCCAGCAACTTGTACAAAATGCAAACCATGGTAGATTATATACTACTTGCAATTCTGATAATCGTTCCACCTTACAAATACAGTCACGTAGTGAATACGTAATAGTAATTCTTTTGCATTACAATGCAGATGGTACCAAAAACAACTACAAGCTGACTGGATTCACACATGGACAAGTATCACTTGGTAAGAAAACCTTCACAACAGTAGGCATAATCTACCACACAGGAGCCACAACCAATGCAGGTCACTACACTGCATACATTAAAAATAAATGTGGATGGTTCGAATGCAATGATACTTCCATTACTCTAAAACAGAGATTACCAACAAATCTTGTAAACGCTTACTTAATATTCTTAAAACCAAAATGTATTCACTAATCTACAAAATATCCTCAATAACCTTTAAATCCATAAACTAATGGAATAAGGGAACAGCTACCTAACAATGAAAAACTATAAACAGTTAGAATATGCCAACTGGTATAAAACTACAAACAGAAAACTGCAATGTACATATTTCTAAGGAAACCCTGCAACAGTTATTCGGTATAAAAATACCCTCAAAAACGTCATAACTATTAACAGTTAGAATACACCAACAGGTATCTAACTGCCCCAAAATTCTACAACAACCAAAGAGATAAATGAATACTACTAAAATGCAACAAGAAATAAACAGAATACACCAACAGGTATCTAACTGCCCCAAAATTCTACAACAACCAAAGAGATAAATGAATACTGCTAAAATGCAACAAGACATAAACAGAATACACCAACAGGTATCTAACTGCCCCAAAATTCTGCAACAACCAAACAGATAAAGGAATGCTGCTAAAATGCAACAAGAAATAAACCATTAGAATACACCAACTGCTATCTAATTGCAACAATAGTACCACAACTTCCAAACCAAAAACCATACACCTATTCACTTCCTCCTACTGAAATGAACCACCGAAAAATATTGTACCATAACGTAGAAAGTATTTTTTTAATCCTGCATGGATTTCTTTTCCCACAGACCCAATGATTTTACAAACAAACACAGGAACTGAGCAAATTGCACAGTACACTGGTTTGAAGCATAGTGTTTGTAAAGTACTAACTATAAGGGTAGACACAGAAATGTCTGCTATGCAAAGCAATACCACATTACAAACTACCTACACTAACATGTGATCTTTTCTTTTATCACAGAGAATGAAAAAACAATGTCTGCTCCAATTTCCCATACCATGAAACAACTGCTACAGTGGTTGTGGCCAGGGCCTACAGTCTTAGGTGCATGGCCTGGCCAAAACACTGAATACAGCCCCAACAAAGCAAACAATAAGTATACAATGATTGGAGTCACAACTACTGCAACATAACACACTCATGCAAGCTAACACCTGACCACTAACTGCAACCCAAAATGCCTAGAGTCTTAGGTACCAACCTTCTGAACACAATCCAACTACCACACACCATGTCCACTGTCATATAAATACTATTACACTACTGGTAACCAGTACCCAAACCTTTGAAAACATACCCCCTATATAGCCCACATACCACAGTCAAAATATTTGCTTGCATGGGTGTGGTATGTTGCGGTGGTTGTGGCCAGGGCCTATAGTCTTGGCTGCATGGCCATACACACAGGACTCTAGGCCCTGACCACAACCACCGCAGCATAAAACACCCATGCAAGCAAACACCTGCCAACTGACCACAACCCAAAAACATAACACAACCACCACAAGCCCTATCCACTTCACTTGACATACTAAGACAGTACTTGCAGCCAATGCACAAACTCGTCAATGCATGCCCTCTCCACCCAATACTCAACTAACTACCCAAAACCAATACAGCAGAGCACTACTTCTCAGTCTTCCTGGGCTGATGCTTTCCTCCTGTGCCCTAGCTGGAACTCTGCTTGCATTTCTACATGCTCTGGAGAGCAGATCCTACTCTGCAGGGTAAGCCCTGAATTTAGCAGTGTGCATTTTGCGCGCCAAGTGCGATTTCAGAAGAAAAGAAAAAATGTGCCTACATTTATTTTTTGAATCCTCTGTGGACGATGGACCACAGGAAATTGCTTTTTCTTCTATCCTACTACACCCAGCTGTTGATTTAAGGCACTGTGTCTGCTGATTGCCATTGGTTTCACTGCTTTCAAACCCCTCCTAGATGACCTCTCTGTTTTCTTGGATCAAATTGTTTGCCTGCCTTGCCTGACTCCCATCCCATTTGTTGCCTGGGCCTTCATTGCCCAATCGGGCCAACCGGGAGGCGGGAGCCGGCTCCATCTACAAAGGCCCACCTCTAAGGCCCCTGTCAGCTTCCCTGTCCGCTGACAGGTCGCTAAATGAGACTCCTGGTTCTGCCACAGCCCAACTCTCCCTGAGGCTGCTACCCCTGGACTATTGGACTACCATGACTCCCTTACCACATTCTGCATGGGTTAGTTCCCTCCCTCTTATGTACTCATTTGAAGCTGTTTCCATACTCACCTTTACCATCTCATTCCCATTTTAATTTCCTTAACCACTGATCCCTCATTTAACTGGAAAGTCAAACTTGGGTGTGTTTTGCATTTCACTGGAAAGTCAAACTTGGGTGTATTTCGCATTTTACTAGAAAGTCAAACTTGCATGTGCTTCGCATTTAACTGGAAAGTCAAACTTGGGTGTGTTCTCATTTAACTGGAAAGTCAAACTTGAGTGGTTTAGTTTAGTTTAGTTTTTAGTTTTGTTTAGTTTAGTTTCTTTATTTGTACCGTGCACCGAACCCTTGGGTAACAGGGCACTTCAAGCTTATACAGAAGTTACAATATTATGAATGCATGCATTTACAGAAAATACAGGTGAATGTTACAGGAATTACAGATAATACAGGACATTTTACAAGAGAAACAGATGATTTAGGATAATACAGGACATTTTTACAGGAGAAGCAGGTGATTTAGGACACGGTCATTATACATAAGTGCAGGGTGACCAAACAAAACAGCTTGTGGTCGAGGAGGGGAGCCACAAGAAACGGTGTCAGGGGATTACATCGGGCAGGGTAGAATGGCTGTGCCAGGGACTGAGCACCCAGGGAGCTTCCCAAAGAGCCAGCTTTTGACTTTAGCTCTGAAGGTCCAGAATGCAGATTCTGGTCTGAGGCTAAGGGGAAGGGAATTCCATTGTTTGGCAGCTAGCACTGGGAAACTTGCTCCCCCAGCTCTTTTCAGTCAGAATCTAGGCACGGTTAGGCAGTGCGAGTAGATGGTCCTGGTTGGTCTGGCAGGCTGGTGTATGTTGAATTTAACAGCTAGGTATTTGGGGGCGTGGTTTGATAGGCACTTGTGGGTGATGACCAGTGTGTGGAGGGTGATTCTGTCCCGTACTGGGAGCCAGTGGGCGTCCTGTCTGAAACTGGAGATATGCATGATCTTGGTATACTTAGAGCTGCTCTTAGGGCGCTATTTCGAAGGACCTGGAGTTTGTTGAGGTTCCCTTCAGACGTGCCTAGGTAGAGAGTGTTGCAGTAGTCGATCTTGGATAACACTAGAGTTCTGGCTAGTGCAATTACTGGACGAGAAGAATTGCTTGCAGGCGTTACTTAATTTGTTAGTGTAAGCCGTAGAAGACGCAATTGCGTTAACCTGCTTCTTGAGGAACAGTGTGGAGTCTAGGTAGACTCCCAGAGTTTTGATCTCTTTGGCCACTTTGATTGGGTTACCATCGATGTTGATGGAGTCATAGCGGGGGTCTAGTTTTTTTCAGGCGGGTTTGGGATCTGACGATCAAAAGCTCAGTTTTATCGTCGTTGAGGCAAAGGCAGTGTTCTGCCATACACGCCTGGATTTTCAGGTAGATCTCCTTGATTCTTTTACAATTATCTTCAAAGCAGTCAAAGAGGAGCTTGGTGAAGATGTTGTAGAGTGTTGGAGAAACACACAAGCCTTGTGGTATGCCGCAATGGATGGGAATCGGATCTGCAGAAGCCGAGGGTGCAAAGACCCTGGTGATGCGGTTGGACAGGAAAGATTGTATCCAGGTAGAGGTGTTGCTGGAGAAGGCAGCTGCTGAAGACAGATGATCAGTAAGGATTTGATGGTCGACCAGGTCAAAAGCTGCCAACAGGTCTAACAGCAGGAGCATGGCAAGCTTGCCGTTTTCCTTAGCCTCATCCATTTAGATTTTGAGATCCAGGAGGGCTGTTTCTGTACCATGTCTGGGCCTGAAGCCAGATTGTCTGAGTCCTAGTAGGTTGTGGTCCTCCGGGTGTTTCTGGATCTGGAGGTAGGCCACTCTATCTAAGATCTTTAGTGTGTAGGGAACGGTGGTGATGGGCCTATGGTTTGTGGGAATGTTAGGATAAAGGTTTTTTTTTTTTTTAAAGAGGGGCATGACCTAAGCTTCCTTGAGATTGTTGGGTACAGTGTTGGTCTCGAACGAGGAGTTGACTAGCATTGAGATTAATGGGGCTAGCTCCGTAGAACCTTCCTGAATGACTGTAGCTGGGCAGAGATCACCTTGGCATTTGGAAGGTTTGAGACTTTTGATACTTTTTTTTACTTCTTTAGCCGAGACTGGCGAGAAGGAAAAAGGTGGGCAGTCTAGGATGTTAAGCGTTGGGGTGGCGGTGGGGGAGGTGGAGTTGATCATGCTGCTCTTTTTTTTGCTCAATTTTGGATTAGAGTAGAGCAATTTTGTCTGCAAGGGCTTTCTGGATGTTTGCACACCAGATTACGTCTTTAACGCAGGCTTCCGAGGGAGGTGCTGGTGACTGTAGCTCCCTGAGAATGCTAAAGAGCTCTTTAGTTTTGGATTTGGCATTGTGGATGGGGTTGTCATAGGTTTCCTTTTTTGCACTGAGGATGGCGGTTTTACATGATGTTGCTGCTGCGGTGAAGAGGTCCTTATTGTTTGCGTTGGGGGATTTTCTCCAGTGGGTCTCTGCTCCTCCTTTAACATTCCGCAAGATTTTGAGATCAGGCGTAAACCATTTGTTGAGGTGGGCAGTTGGTTTGGCTTTGGCTAATTTAATGGGGGCGATGCTGTTCACAGCTGTCTCAAGAGTATTGTTGTAAAGATCCACTAGCTTGGTTGTATCTAGGTCCTTAAAGAATGTTGGGTCGAGGACGTTCTGGATCAGGGGTCGTAGGTTTTGAAGCGTTAGGTTACGGTTATTCTGGGTGTGGACTTGTGGGACAGTGTGACAGGTGGGGATGGTCGGGCGTTGTTTTGCATTTAACTGGAAAGTCAAACTTGGGTGTATTTCGCATTTAACCGGAAAGTCAAACTTGGGTGTGTTTCGCATTTAACCGGGAAGTCAAACTTGGGCGTGTTTTGCATATAACTGGAAAGTCAAACTTGGGTGTGTTTCGCATTTAACTGGAAAGTTAAACTTGGGTGTGTTTCGCATTTAACTGGAAAGTCAAACTTGGGTGTATTTTGCATTTAACTGGAAAGTCAAACGGGTATATATTGCATTTAACTTTGGCCATTGATTGTATCCTGCTAGCCCAGTGACTGCTCTATACCGCTGTACTTGCTTACTCCTCCCTCTGACTCCTCTCTTCCCACTCATGGTGCTTTCTGTTTCTCCCATCTACTCTAACTGCTTCTCTATCAACTATCCTTCGCTTCTCACTAAGTCTGGAAAGAAGAAGTTTAAAAAGGATATCTTGGCCTCCAGCCCTGGTCTCACTACCGCTGATACCTATACCAGCGCCTCTTCCAGACAGACCCTCACCGACATCCTCTTTGTTGTTCTCGCGGGATCTATGGACCCCCCATATGATCTCTGTGCTGTGTCCTGTCTCCTCCTCTCCTATTAATGGTGGCACTCACTGGGAAGTCCTTATGGCTTCATTCGACTCCTCCAGAGTCATCCTTAATTTCTACCTAAATGGCACTTTCATGGTCCAAGGTCTTCAGGCCAATCGCCTCCTCTTTCATAGGCATTTCCCTCGCCTCATCAACATCCTTTCATCTCCGGCATCTTGCCACTCTAAACTCTCGCTCTGCTGTAAACACTCCTCTGACATCTGCCACCTCCTTGAAGAACTGGACTTTGATGTCCTCGGTCTTACGGAGATATGGTTCACGGCCAGCTCTATCACAAACTTTGACACTCTCCTCCCTGATAGCTACAAGATCCTCTCCACACCCAGATCCACCCGGCCCGGAAGGGGTGTAGCCCTGATCTTTCCTGAGTGGATTCCTGCCCCTTTCATTCCCACTCAGATTTACTCCTCTTTCGAATTCCTTGTTTGCAGGCTCTCAATCTCTCCTAGCCACTCTTACCGTTGGTACTCTCTATCGGCCCCCTGGGCAAATCACCTCTTTTCGTTCTGAGTGGGATGACCTCTCCTCCTTCCTCCTGACCTCTACCACTCAACTCCTCCTCCTTGGTGACCTCGACATCCACCTCGATTCTCCCTGTCCCTCGTCTCTGCTCTTTCGCGACCTTTGCAATTCCCTCTTCCTCTCTATCCTCCCCTTTGGCCCGACACACTCTGCAGGACACACACTTGATATCCTGATCTCCTCTGGCCTCCCCCTCTCTATCCCTCTGACCACTCCTCTCTCCTGGAGTGACCACTGCCTTCTCTCCTCTCATCTCTCACTCTCTTCCTCCCAAGCCAAGCTCACCCCAACACTGCCACTTACCTCGGACATCTGACCTATGAAGCGTGCGTCAGTTGAGGCTTTCGCTGTCACCTTCTCTACCCCCTCCTCCTCTGGCTGACTATCATCTGGACACATCCCTGTCCCCTCTCTACTCTTCCATTTCTGATACTCTTGATGCTCTTGCCCCTGTCATGAAGATCAACTTGAAGTCCAAAGCCAAGTGTAATTCCTGGAATGACTCCGACCTAGCTACACTTAAACGTCACTGTAGGTCAGCTGAGAGGAAATGGAGGGCTTCTTGTTCATCCACTGACAAACTGGCCCGTTGCCTGCTCCAAAGGCAATACCGACTCTCTGTCCGCACCATGAAGAGAGTCCACATTCAAGCCTGTGTCTCTGCGGCATCTAAAACTCGGTCAAACTGTGAAAATCTGCAAGGAGCTTGCCAACCCTGCTGCAGTCTCTACCCCTCCTCTTGCCTCCCAGGCTCTCTGCAATGACCTTGCCTCTCACTTTATCTCAAAACCCAGGACATCTTGCCACCCTCTCCTCCCCTTCCCCTTCCTATTCCCCCTCAGTCTGCACTTGCTAAACCCCCTTTAACCACCCTCCCACCCTCCTTCTCTTCCTTTCCTCTCTTCTCCCCTGATGAGGTCGCTAGACAAGTCTGATCTATGAAAGTCTCATCAAAACAGGTTCATCCCTGTTCCTCTAAAACCATCAAGGACCACATTGACACCATCGTTCCGGTCCTTGTCGATTTTTGCAACCATTCCGTTGCCTCAAGATCCATCCCCTCCCCTCTGAAGCACTCCCTTGTGCATCCTCTTCTCAAGAAACCCACAGTTGATCCTTCCTGTCCGGCTAACTATCGCCCAATCTCCATTACTCCCTTTCTGGGCAAACTCCTGGAAAAGCTGGCCATCTCTCATCTTAACCTTCATTCTGATTCTGTTGCCTGTCTCCGTGACCACCAGTCTGGCTTCATAGTGGCCAGAACTACGGAAACTGCTCTCCTGAACATCCGTGAAGATCTGCTCTTCAATCATGACTCTAACATTCCCTCTGACCTCATCCTACTCGATCTCTCCTCTGCCTTCGACACGGTCAACCATGCCATCCTGCTCAACCGTCTCTTTGAGAACCTGGGTATCACTGATCAGGCTCTGGCCTGGCTGACCTCTTTCCTCTCTGTTCAACCCTCCCAGGTCCAACTAGGGTCCTTCTATCATCTATCTTCCTCTCTACCTGTGGTGTTCCCCAGAGGTCTAACCTCTCACCCTGGCTTTTCAACCAATACATGGCAACTCTTGCCCACTGCATTGCCGTTCTATGCTCAAATTTCCAGTGCTTCGCTGACGACACTGAACTCATTTTCAGGCTGCCCTCGGCCACCTGCTCTCCCTCTCTCATCTCTGATTGCCTAACTGCCATTCAAGATTGGAGTGCCGCCAATGATCTTTGTCTGAATGCCAGCAAGATGGACATCCTCCTCATCGGCACACCTTCACCATCCTTTCACCTCTCTCTGTGGCCAGCCTCTCTTGGCCCTCCTCCTACCCACACCTGCGAAGCTAAGAACCTCGGGTCATCTTTGACTCCACACTTTCCTTCTCCGCCCAGATCTCTGAGGTCTCTAAAAAGTCAAACCTCCTACTGCACCTCCTCAGAGGTACTCTTCCTTTCCTCTCCTTCCCGCAGAAGCTCACTGTCCCCAAGCTCTAGTTCTCTCTAGGTTGGACTATTGTAACAGCCTCTTTCTAAATCTACCTACCTCTACTCTTTGCCCTCTGCAACTAATCCAGAACAGGACTGCAAGACTTGTCCTTGGCCTCAAGCCCTGGGATCGTATCTCTCCAGCTCTGAAATCTCTCCATTGGCTCCCAGTGGATGCAAGGATTCAATTTAAAACCCTCTGTATTGTCCACAAGGCTTTCTGGGTCCTGGGTCCAAAATACCTTCAGCTATCCCTCTGCAAATACCTCCCCTCTCGAGCTCTTCGCTCCTCTACCTCTAACTCCCTCAGGGTCAGTAATCTTTCAAAGAAACAAGCTGTGGGCAGATCTCTGTCTTCAACTGGGGCCTCCCTCTGGAACAGCCTCCCTGCCACTCTAAACCTTGAGGAGAACCATCTCCGGTTCCGGAAGCACCTCAAGACCTTCCTCTTTGCATCTGCCTTTTCTCCCCCTCTCCCCTGCTGATCTGCTCTCTTGGCACTGTGCACCTGGCCACCCTCTTTCTCCTGTGCCCAGGTACCTGCTAACCCTGCCACCCTCCTGCACTGCCTCCTGGCCACCCCTTGCACTGGGGACTGTATCTGTACATATACAGTCCCCCCGACCCACCATTTCCTTATTTTTATGCACTTATCAGACTTACCCAGTTCTGCTGCTGTAAACACAGCACTTGCCACTTGCTGGCTGCACTACCACTGTTTATTGCCTCCATTATCTATTTATTTGTATTTACTATTATTTATCTATTCTCCTCGGCTCCGCATTTTCCACTCTCCCCCTTCCACGCATTTTCCCCCTTTCCCTTTCCCATGCACTTTCGTGTAATCAATGTCACTGAGCCTAGTAAGATCGTTGTTTTGTTCTCCCCTGTTCCCCTCCC
Source organism: Ambystoma mexicanum (assembly GCF_040938575.1). NCBI lineage: Eukaryota > Metazoa > Chordata > Amphibia > Caudata > Ambystomatidae > Ambystoma > Ambystoma mexicanum. The sequence continues at coordinate 1,099,927,875 of NC_090930.1, read as the reverse complement.
TTGCCTTGTCGCGCTCTGAAACACTTGTGTATGGGCGCGATACAAATAAAATATCATATCATAATAAAATACCCAGTAGTGCAGTCAATGGCTGTTATATCCATGGACAACCGCTGTGACCGCGGACACTGCGATCATATCACTGCCTTCTTCCACCTAAAACGAATACAGTATTTGACGCATCTCTCACTCCTCCACCCTCTCCAGCCACTCTTCCACACCAACACACTCCCGAGAATTAGATTTCTGCTCTGTTCCACTACGCGCTGTCCACAGATATCCGTGGATCCAACATGGCGGGCGTACGGGAAAATGTGACGCACCTCATGCTTCACTCCAACCAATCAGCAATCACGTTGCTTGTACGCAGACATGATGTAAGCCCATTGACCAATCGGTGTCCTGTTTGCAGAGCGAACAGGGAAGTGTGTCCGTGGAGGGAAACCAGATATCACACATTTTTTTGGACCAACCTTTTCATCGTTACAAAAAAAACTACCAAATTTACAAAAGCATTTCGAGACCAAGCAACCGCTCCTGCCGCAAATTTGGTGAAAATCCGTCCAGCGGTTTCAGCTGGAGGCATGAGCAAAGTTTTTCTCCATTCAATCTATGGGAAAAAAAGGACATTTTGGGATCCCCCTATTACTTTGCCCCCCCCTTGACCAAACCTCACCAAACTCACCAATGTTATAAGCCACCCAAAAAGTGCTCTGCCTATGGATTTAGCAACTTAACCATATCTACACGGCACTACCGCGGACCATGTAATATATGTATATACTGTGATAACATCCATGTGATGGTTGACATAACCAATGACTGAGGCTTTCTTCCAGTGATTGACAGCACACCAGTGAGTGACCTATGGTCATTTGGCTGTATTTTCATCTCCCAAACCGTGAAGGCACACTGTAGGGGAGATCTTGTTTTAAACGATGATCCAGCCTTTGCCTTCCTGCGAAGTGCATTTGGCTACAATTATTTACATGTTTTCATGTTTCACGGTTTTATTTCAGTTCTCGCGTTGTGCTAACTTTCCACTTTTTCTATATTTAATTTATTGGCGGTCTCTTTGTCAATGTCATTTCATTTGTCTTTTAACATTGATGTATACTTGTTTCTCAAATTCATCACAATTTCACGACAAATTAGTTAATATGTTTATGGATGTGTTAATAAAATAGGCCTATTTCTGAGCTTAGTTCTATCAAAGAAAAATGCAAATTGGATACATTATGAAAATCTAAATATAGGTTGCATCTCATTAAGTAACACGCTGTATGGGCTGTTTGTTTAAAGCAAGTTGCTAATGGCCTTATGTGGGAAAATATTAATGATATCTACTTCCAGCGTGAACGATTGTGCGTTCTTTGTTGTGTGACGGATAAACATCGGTGCCTCTCAACCATTAACATTAAATACAAAAGCCAATGCGCAAATTGGTTTAACCTATTTATTTGCAGCTCTCTGTAAAAATGGCACCCTCTCTGCGAGCCCATTAATGAATGTGGCTCCTCATGTTCAGGTAAAAATATGGATGCTTTGTGAAGACACCATGCTTATGCGCCTTCTTTTACCTTTCATGCATCACCGAGCAGATTCTACATGGCTGTCATCTGGAGGTTGTCAGGGGTCGCAATTGCAAGCTCTATGTTGACTGTCACCATTGTGCAACCAAAAAAGTGATGGGTGGAAGGTTTTGAATAAATCTGAACCACTGCCATTGCTCTGGGCAACCTTCCACATCACCATTTTTTAGCCCGTTTGTACCATTGCAAAAGGGGTCCAGCCATATGAAAATCAGTCAGGTACTGCCGCCATTGATAGCAGCCCAGCCCGAACTGCTTGTCCGGATCCCCTCTGCCCAGAAACACAAGCAACCCCAGACTGATTTGCAGATGGTCTTTCCCCTTATGTAATGGCTTGGCAGGCTGAAAAACGATGGTCTGGATCGTTGCCCAGAGCTGTGCCCATGGCTATGATTAATTCAAAACATTCCAGCTATAACCTTTTTGCTTGGCTTAAGTCACCCAGAGTGGGACGGGTATGCCCAGAGGTGGGTCACGAGCCTGCTGGGCCTAGAGGCCCAAGCTACTCCTCACTGATGACGCCCAACAAGGCCGAAACATGTCTGGGGATGTTTGTGGTCTCGTGCAAAAGGGATGTGACCTAGCAATTCGGCTAGACTGCCCCTTTTGGGGTGGGACCAAGCCTGATTTTCATATGGTCTTTCTCCTTCTGTAATGGCTTGGCAGGCTGAAAAACAATTATCTGGAGGGTTGCCCAGAGCTGTGCCTCTGGTAATTATTAATTCAAAACCTTCCAGCTATAACCTTTTTGTTTTGCTGATGTCATCCACGGTGGACTACTTTGCAACTTTTGGGATTTAGTTTTTCTGACTACGGCATGGATTAAAAGTAAGTAGCACTCAAGCAGTGCAGTGACACCCAAACAGGCTCCTAGGAGCGCAGGCAAAAACTTCTGGCATTCCACCAGAGTTTCACACAAGCTCATCAGAGTTGGAATATCTTAAGGGTTTCCAATGAGGATGGATTAAATAAACATATCATTGATGATCCTCTAGGTCAAATAAATTTGAGGTCACTTCTTGCAGTACCATAGGGGATAAAGATTATGTGGTGTCACTCCGCAATATCCATGATTTTAGTTAAATGATGACAAATTTACTGTAAGGCATCAATATGCTATTTCTTGCCAGTGATCATCATAAAAATGAATTTCCTGCATGAAAGCATCAGGCTCTTAAGTGCTCAACCCCAGACACTGCCCAACCACTGGGTCTCAGAGTTCATATTTGAACTCTAATATAAATTTTAAGTCTGTAGGTCAAAAAGCGACTGCATAGGGATAAAGTGGCAAGATCCACTGATAGGCCAGTATTTAATTTACATAAGATGATATAATCATAGTCAACCCTTTAGATACTGGCCCTGTATATAATGCCAGAATACATTTCTATCAATATCAAGTGATATCTGTGCTGTTCTGGTTACTTTCAACAATATTTAATCATAGAAATACTCTAGGAAGAAATATAGTTTGCGTAGGTCTACATTATTTGATTGACTTGTTGTGAGCCACAGATTGGTACATCACTCACAAAGACATCCTGTGGATAGTCAGTTCCCTGATGAAGTATCAAGACGATCTGAAATGCATTGGATATCATCCCCTGTCTCTGATTATTTTATTTTATATATTTTATTGTTTAAAGTGCTGACCTAGCTCGAGAGCAGCAGGGTGCTGAACACAGTTTGGTTAGACAGTGATTGGTGTGAAGGCATCATGAAGCAAGACACAGACAACAGATTCAAAGTTCAAAAATCAAATGGTTTATTAAATCGTATGTCAGCATGGTTGAAGGCTTAACTTGCCCTATTTTAGGGTGGGATTTCCGTACGTGAACAAAATGAAGGAATGTCTGAATCAACGAGTTCAACTTAACAGTCTGTCTATGTCCAAAACCTATCCTTGCCCTCACAACTAAAGCTCAACAATGTGTAGGGATGTCAATAATTAAATAAATGGTGATAAAAACAGAGTTCTGAGCTTCTTGCAGCTCTTAGCTTCATTTTTAGCTCCCCTACCCCAAGTTCAAAAAAGTTCCACAAATGTCTCAAGATTACCTTTCCCAAGTTCAAAACAGTTCCACAACTCCTTGAGGTTCCCTTCCCTAAGTTCAAGGCAACACAGTTCAAAAGGAAAGGGGCTTGAGGCTCTGCCCTAAAGACAACATTTGCAGTTCATCAAGTTTCAGGGTTCCCTTCCCCAAGACTTTAACGTAGCAACTTGTATTGGTTTCAGTCTCTCAAAGTTCAACACAACTCCAGGTCAACTTGACCCTCCTTCTGGATTTGTTTGCATACATTAACTTTGGGTTTCACCCTAAGTTAACAGGGCAATCCAGACGTGGACCCCTTGCTCACTGTTCTTAGAGAGGCAACAGTTTCACCTCACTGATGATGCCCAACAAGGCTGAAACAGGTGTATGGGGTTACTGATGGTACTCTTGTTCAGAGGAGAATTGCCTAGCATTTCGGTGCTGGACTGCCCCTGGGCAGGACAAAGGCTGATATGCGGGGCAATTTCTTCTCTGTGAAAAGGACAGTGAGCTAAAGACTTGGTAGAGTCTCTCCCAGGGGTTATTCACCCAAGAACAGGTCATTGGGCTGTGTTCGTGCTGGTAGAGAGATTCCCAGACCCCCCTTTGTTTGCATACAAAAACTTTGGGTTTCACCCTAAGTTAACAGGGCAATCCAGACGTGGACCCCTTGCTCACTGTTCTTAGAGAGGCAACAGTTTCACCTCACTGATGATGCCCAACAAGGCTGAAACACGTGTATGGGGTTACTGATGGTACTCTTGTTCAGAGGAGAATTGCCTAGCATTTCGGTGCTGGACTGCCCCTGGGCAGGACAAAGGCTGATATGCGGGGAAATTTCTTCTCTGTGAAAAGGACAGTGAGCTAAAGACTTGGTAGAGTCTCTCCCAGGGGTTATTCACCCAAGAACAGGTCATTGGGCTGTGTTCGTGCTGGTAGAGAGATTCCCAGACCCCCCTTTGTTTGCCTCCTTCTGGATTGCATCAATAGTTCAATTATTTTGCTCCTTCTTGGTTTGTTTCAGAGTGCCTCTGTCTTTCACAATTTTAGGGCTCCCTGGTCTATGCGCAGTTGTCAGACCACAGGTCCACCCAACACAGGTCGCGCAACCGGGAACCATAGGCTCTCAGCCCACACAGGTTCTTCTGTCTATGCCCCTGTGTACAGATTCACACTCACTTAGCTGCTCCTTGTCGGCTTCTTGGCTTTATATGCAGGTCACACTATCCTGGCTTCTCCTGGTTAGCCTCTTGGCCTTGCCATCAGGTGTCACACATCTTATGCCAGTCTTAAGCCTTGCTGCACTGTATCTTTTCGGAAAGTTCACTTCTTTATTCCCCACCTTTCTTGTCATTCTCTTTCATACATGTGCTCTTAGTTCGTAGATTATTTTCAAAAGGCACGCTCCCTTTTAACTTTCATCAGCAAATAGCTTTGCTCGCAAAGTTTTCATTCCGTTCGGTATTCAATATGCATGATTTAATTTTGCTTCAAGTTTTCACTCGGTTTGGTATTCAATATGTGTAATTTAGCTTTGCTTCAAGTTTTATTCAGTTCAGATTTCAATTTGAGACATACAGTACTTTGTTACTTATCTGTAGCCCCAGGAGCGCCCCGTCTTCCAGTGTCATTTTCCTGCACTCACCGGTCCTCAGCGTTCCTTCCCAGTGGCCTTGCTGCTTCCTTTCTGCTTTGCCGGCTAGCGGCCGGTGTCTGCGACACCCGCTTGCACTCTGGGTACTTCCCTCCATACACCCACAGCACGGCTCTTTTTCCACAGACTCAGACAGTGTCCTCTCTTCTTTCATCCTTGTCCGCAGGTCCAGCTGCTCTCTCCCGACCACGGAAGCTCACACATCTGTGGAAGTCTAATGGCCCAACCCGCCTTGGGCTCCACAGGTCCTCTGGGACGTCTGCCGGTGTCCTGGCTTTCACTCAGGTCCCACCATAGCTACTTCCTCACATGCAGGGTCCCATGCTGGTCTCTCTGAAACAGGCCTCCCTGTTGGTCAATCTCTTGCTGCGCTCTGCCTCTCCTCTTATACACCTGAAACGCTTGACAGGTTGCAGGTGTGACTTCTCAATTGGATTTTCCTGACTGTAGTTAGAGGGACATGCCTGACCTTCACAGTACTTTACAAGCATCTTCCTCGTCCCAGTACTAGAGTGGTGAGTGAAGTTACTAGTGTTCATTACTCCTAGTCACCTATTCCTCATCCTAGAACTGTCATAGGTAAAGTGAGGGGAAATGAGGGGAGATGTTTTACAATAGCCCATAAAGGCCAGGAGAGGGTTAGGTTGGTTTCCAATAGGGAAAGGGGGATGGCATGTCCTGCTTGTGGGTATCCCACTGCCAATCCCCAAGGGCCTTCCACCCAGGTGATCCTCCCTCACTTCTCCACCCCCAGGGTCAGGATCCAAAAGTGTTGGCCTTTCCCTGGCCACCAGAGAAGAGGATTCAGGGGGAGTAGGAGTGAGGACACCCTCAGGTTTTTCACATTGGGCTGGCATCTTTTAAGAGAAGCACATCACTGTGAATTGCGTTCTGTGCGTCCACTGGGATTAGTCCATGGTCAGGTGCTTGAAAAAAACATGTTTTGAGAGATTTTGCGAAATTGGAGAATTGTGGGGGCATTCAGAGTTGATACTGGGATCGAATTCCAGACGGTCGGTGTGTGACAAGAGAAGGATTGCTTGTGGGTCCTCTCTTTGGCCTTCTTGTGTTTTTGGAAGGACAGGCTGATGTCAATGGTAAAGCCTAAGAATCTTTCTGAATCCGCGAGTTGCGTATTAAATCCTTCTAGATGCCTATCATTGAACTATTGATGGATATGTTGTGGTTTAGCGCGGGCAACAATGAGGACAAATTTGATTTTGACAGGGTTAAGTTTGAGAAAGGCAGCTGACATTTGCAACTGGATGATGGATATGTAATCGCAGAGACAAGTGATGTCCTGTGGGCTTTTTATTCTCATGTACAACTGAGTATTGTTTGCGTATTGGTGGATGGGTATATCGGGGTCTATGAGGAGTGTACCCAGACACTCCATGTAAAGGTTAAAACGGTTTGGTGAGAGGATGGAGCCTTTGGGGTCTCCATAGGAAACTGGGAGTGGGTTTGAATACAATGTTTTAATCTGGATGGCCTGGTGTCTGCCCAAGAGGTAGGAGGTAAACCAATTCAGGACAATGCCAGAAAATCCCATTTTGTCAGCAAGGAGGGAGTGGAAGACATGGTGGTCGACTGTGTCAAATGCAGCTATGAGGTCAAGGAAGATGCAGAGGCACAAGTCACCCTTATCCATAATTTGAAGGGTATAATCCACCACCTGGATGGTGGCCATCTCAATGCTACACCTGGACACCTGGAATGGAAACCCCACTGATAGCCAGTTAGGAGGAGCAGTTGATTGACTCTGGGGAGGAGCAGTTGATTGACTCTGGCGGATAGTTGTGTAGAGACTACCATTTCCAAGATCTTTTCAATAAAGGGGATGTTCATAATGGGCCGGTAGTTGGCCAGGACGTCTGGATCTACAGTCGCATTTTTCTAGTTTTTAGGGTGTCTGGGAATTACCTTTCTGTGAGGGCGGCCTTAATAATGCTGAGTAGTGCATTGAGCGCCATGACCACCAATTGTTTAATGATGGAGGCCTGGGATGATATCATCCAAGTAGGAAGTAAGTTTGAGAGAGGCAATTGTTTTTAGGCGATCTGGGGGAGAGAGAGGAGAGAATTCAGTCCAGAGCGGCATTGTGCATGCTGGGGTGAAGGGAGGAGGTAATGCTGTTGGAGGTTGATTCAATGAGCTATTGAATTTAGTCTATTTTTCCAATAAAATAGTTGTTGATTGCATTGCATTTTTCCTGAGTTGCTTGCACCTCAGGTGGGGTAAGGGTTTGGTACAATGCTTTAGTACTACAAAGAGGGCTTTTCTCCTGTTAGAGGCTGCCACAATGGTGGTCGAATGCTAAGCAGATTTTGCCTTGGTAATCAGAATCCTAAGACTCTGATTGACTGTTTGCTCAAGGCAAGCCTTGGGTTGTACCAAGAGGCAGATTGCTTGAATTCAGCCCGAGTGGCTTTTAGGGTGTATGAGTGTCCACCAGATGTATAGCTGAATTGTTGAATAATTCTAGGAGGGCAGAGACATTCCCTGTGGTGGGGAAATCTGGGAGGTTTACTTCTAGTCATTGACCGGGAAGGTTTTGAGTGAGCAGCACTGAGTGAAGGGGCATTTAGCCTGACCGTTGTGGCCATGGTCGAGTGGGCAGGCGGTGCAGTCAGTTCAGTTGAGTGGGATAGGTTCTGCGCAGGTGATAAACTGGGATGATGTAAACACTAAGGGCCCGATTCATGGAATTATTTGCGTGGAAAATAGGGTACTTGTGCGCCAAACTGTGCGCAAATCCGCATTCATCGATTTAAGGAATCGAATGTGAGGTACTTTTCCTGGACTTCCGTGGAGTTCACGCAGGCTCAGGACATATCTGCAAGCTGTCGAAGGCCTTGCGTGAGACTCCACGCAGACCATAGGTGTGGCTTGCACAGAGGGCTGGGAAGGGGCGGCATACCAAAAATGGGGAAGAACTTGCTAAAAAGTGGGCGTTCTGAGGGACAGCCTGGAGGCAGTCCCTTGCACGCCTACAATTGCGTGACACAAGAGGTATTCATGAATTCAATCGTGTAACCTCTCGGCCAGGAAATGGCCACACAAGTCCTTCATACTACCCGCCAACCAAAGGCAGGCATAAGTACACTTGCGCATAGGAATCGCAGCATGGAGGTGGGTTTGCATGTCGGATTTCGGGGTGCGTGTACGCAACTGGGGTACCGATCCAACTTAGTAGTGCATATACGCAGTGTAGCGGGGTGTAGGAACAGTTTACGGGAGTTCACACACATATTTTTTGAGATTTCAACCAAGTTAAGATTTTTCATATGCATGTTGTCAGGGTGCCGGATACAGTTATGGGGTTATGGGGGACCCCCCTGCGCAGGGTCCCCGAGATGCAGGCCTGCTTGTGGGGGAACCCATGCACTGTTTGAAGGGTGCGTGTATTTGTGCCTGGCAGGCAGGCAAAGGTAGCTGTTCTGGCTGTTTTTGCTTTGCATGAGGTCGTGTCGTGGGTGGTCCGGACGCGACTTGCGTATACGGTTACTTTGCACAGTAAATTCCATGAATACACAGAGCATGCATTTGTTAACATGTGCACAGGCTCACACAGTGTCTTTCTCTGTGCATGGCCCCTATGGGATTTCTGTGCACATTTCCATGAATCAAGCACTAAATATATAAATATAGGGTGGTGCCTTAGTTGTGCTTAACGTCCATGGATCCGGTAAGTGCAAAAAATGTACTTTGAGTGTGGTTGTCGCCGTGAGGCTCAGGGACGTTAAAATCTCTGAGAAAGACATTATTGGTGTGTGCCAGTTTGCGAGAGTAGAGTACGTTGGAGATTTTAGCTGTCAAAGAGTCACTTCTATGAGATGGTCTGTGTGAGAGGTGAAAGGTGATTTATTCCTTGTGAGAAAAAGGGAACCGGAGGTTAGGGATTTGAAGAAACTTGTTCTGGGAAAGGGGATGATGGAGCATGGTCAAACACTCCTGTGGATGATTGCCAAGCTGCCTGCCCTTCCTGGCTGATCAGCATACTCCCCCCATCAAAAACATGGGGGGAAATATGGGATAAACATGTTTTGGTGACAAAGGTGACATCAAAGTTGTTGTATTACATGAGGATGGTGATCTCATTGGCGTGAGCGACTGCTGAGCGAGCATTTATGAGCATGAGGGCTTGTCCATATGGGTGGAGGGAGTTGGATGAAGGACGATATTGATGAGGTGCACCAGGGTAGCTTGCTGTGGTTACTAAGGGGGATTGGCCATTTAAACCATTGTGAGGGTGGGGATAGACAGTGGAGGGAGGAGACACATAGTGATGGCTTTTGGTGAATAGTAGCAGTAGCGACTACTTTGTAGGTGGAATGCAGGATAGCGGGTCTGAACATTGGCCCTATCAGGCATAAACATGCCTAAACGGGTGAGGTCCTTGTCATTGTCAGTCCCTTGATGAGGACGCTGGCGATGGGCACTCCTAAGGAGGACTGGTTAAATAGATAGTGGGTGGGGCAACTGAATGGCAGAGCCTGGTCATGTGACCAGCAGCATCCTCAATGCTGTCAGCCTGTTTGTTTGAATTGGATGTCATCACTCTATAGTGACGTATATTTAATCAGAAATGTGCTGCAGTGCCAGTTACTAAAGGCTTGCACATCAGCCAAGAAGGATTCTTCTTGGTCAACTTTGAATTTTGAATTATTCCACACAGGGTAAGTGTGGATATGGGTATGCTCTAAATATGTATATTTTTGTTCTGAACAAGGGACAACTAAAGAAATTATTGATATTCAAGGGTGCTGCTCACTCCATTGTATTCATTAATCATAGTCAATACCATCCGCATATCTATAGGCACACCATTGGTAATGTAGAAGCATAAGAATGAATGGAAAGACACCATCTGCTTCATGTGATCCAAATTATAATTATAGCAGAAATGGCATCTACCAGCCCCCAGCCCTTAGTGGCATCACAGGCAGAAGTGGCATCAATTTAGAATGTGTTGATGAGCCATTCTTAACAATCATTATTGTAAACCTCGGGCTTCAAGTGATTGACTGGAGGTGCAAACAGCAATCTAATAAATTTAGCTAAATCCAAAGCTATTTTTCTTTAATTTAATTGTATAGAGCATTTTTGTAAAGGTGCTCTATAGAAGTAAAAACAATAACAGTACACTTTAAGTGTGGTAAGATAGAAGTTCAGGAATTTGTCAGGAATAGCAGTCTGGAGAAAGTAGGCCCCGAGAAAAGATGGGAATGAGGTAAGAGAGGGGTGGTTGAAGGATGCAATCCGCACAATTGAGTTCCCTTTCTTCTTTTATTAAATATGTAAATATCTTCAATAGCCCCGCAGACACCACTCTGCCTTCTCCCTAAGCAGTGCAACTGTTACTCTCTCCTCCAACCTTCTACTTCAGAAACTATAAGCTCCCGGCACTCTAATTCTAATATTACCTCATCACTAGACATCCCCTTCCGCTAATAACAATTTTATGTAGACAACATACCCCTGTAACTTGTTTGGCAGTTTCTGAATCCTCACACCCCTTAAAAAACATAAATAATGTTTTGTGTATGCAACATATCCCTGTAACTTGTTTGGTAGTTTCCACATCTTCGCACTCCTTCTAACACCTTCCTCCATACTTTCCCCATCACATCAATTAACTGCCACATGTCTTCTCTCCACCTGAGGTCTTCTCCTCACTACATCATTGTCATCACCTCCATTATTAGCATTGTCACCACTTCCAATGCCCTTCTCAGTAGCATGATCCCAGTGGTCCCAATTTATCTCTTCAGCTCTTCTTTCCCCCATAATCATGGATGCACATTTGCCAATTCTATTCAAATTCCACACTGTTCCATCTTCCACTCTCACCGCACTCTTAAAGCACTCGAACACTTTCATTGCACCAGAGGATTTTGCTACTCCCTTTCTACATCTTCTTCCCCAATTTACTTTCACAACTTTTCCCATTTGAATCTTGTTCATTCCTCTTTTTATACTTCCCATGTACGTCTTGTCATAGTGCTGTCACGACCCTCGCCCAAAACCCCCTCTTGCAAACCCATTGGCCTGGTGGAGTCAGGACTCGGGCCTCTAGAGCCTGGCATCCTCTTCACAAACCCTCATGGGGCCAGTCCTGGCGCCCATGGCGCCAGGCTCATACACCATGAAAAACAATGTGCTTGGGAACTACTTTATTGTATTGTCAGCCAACATGGATGAATCCACATAGCTTGGTTCCTAAGAACCAAGTTATGCGGTCTAGTGTTTTGGGTGTGGTAGCCTAGGGGCTACTTTCCCTGGACTATTTTGTTGGGGCTATTTAAACCACACCCGAGCAAGACAACACGGTTCACGTTACTTTGCAGCTTGCAACGTGATGCTCACCGTGTCCAGCTGTTCCCTCGAACCTCGGAGAAGCTGAACCTGCAAGGAGACAAAAGGAACATCATTAGCAGCAGCATCTTACCTGCAGTCTTCATCTTTACACACTCGCAGCTACTGAGAACAGCTTCCTCGAATCTGCACGCCTCCCGGACAGACCGACCTGAAAGAGGAAGATAGAGGCAACATTAAAGAAAGCAGTAGAGACATTTACAAATTACGAACAGCTCAAAAGGCTTACCTGGCTAGTCGCCTCTCGGCTGGCACCACTCCGGACATTCCACTCGCGCTGAAGAACACCGCGACCTACAAGGAAGGAAAACACAGGTTAGCAAAGGCAAGACTTCACAGCGCTGCGCATAGCGCTTACCGCATCATAGCGCTCTTAATGCACCATCATTTAACAGCGGGGCTCAACCAAGCCAGTTCACTGCGCTGAAGCTCTGCATACCTAAGAGAGAAAAAAGAGACATTTTAAACAAGAAAGGCATGCAGGATAGCAACAAAACTAAAGAACAGCAATAAGACCTACCTGAACAATATTAAACGGGCCGGCGTCAGTGAAGTAACTGGACCGCACTCACCCATGAAAGACAAAGTGCCCCTGCAAAGAAGGCAGGACGGAGAGCACGCCTAATTCTACCACAAGGTGAGGAGAGGGCGCCAGAGGGACTGAAATCATATGGGGGTGGAGGGAGGATACTTACCCCAGTCGGTCAGTCTTGAACACAGTACTCCTGTATTTTCAGGCAGAACCTTCCCCGCAGACCAGATCAGGGCAAAGCTGAGAAGCATACCAGCGAGTAACCCGGCTTGGTGGCGTCCCTGTGGATACCCATGAGCGTAACAAGTATTCCTTATACCTCTTCTGAGCCTCCACCATTTTACCAGCAACAAATCCTCTGCTTATCTTCCAAATTCCTAACTTTTCATTCATCTACTCTGGGGAAAACTTACTGTTAGGCTCTCTACCTCTCATCAAATGGAAAGGTGAAACCCCTAAAGCACTATGGAGCTTTAGTTTAATGCTCCATATCAACTCACCCAAAGCCCTGTTTCAGTCCATGCCATTTGCTAAAGCTAGTTGCACACAATCCCCAACCACTCTATTCAATCTTTTCACCATGCCATTTGTTTCCGGATGTTATACAGAAGAAAAATTCCATCAAAACCCTGATGTGTCACAATATTCCCTGATTTCTTTCGCTCTGAATTGTGGGCTATTATCACCGAACACCCATTCTGGATTTTCTTCTCTTTAAAAGATCTCATCCAAAAATGCAATAACTTTCCTTTGTCACTTTATCCACAACAGCTACCTCCGGCGAAAGTGAAAACCTATCTACAATTACCAACAAGAATCTGTTCCCTTGTCCCAACCCCTTATAAGGACCCAGAACATCAATTCTTAATTCCATCTACTGCCCCTTTGGCACAGGAAAGGGATTTAACGGTAGTTTGTTGGCTGCCAAATTCTTATCACAGTTAGCACACGGTACACACATATTCAATATCCTCTCCACTTGTGTGTTCATTGCCAGCCGCCAATAACTCTCCCTTACCTTTCTCTTTGTTATATTAACCCTAGGATGACCATCATATGCCAATTGGATAATCTGTCCACCAACTGTCTCTTTCAGAAGCTCTAAGCTCCCAACACTTTAATTCTAATACTACCTCATCACTACAGTGGTAGAGCGAATATACGGCTAAGTGAAAGTGAGAAGTGGAGCAAAGGGAGCCAGCAGGAGTAGAGGAAGAGACACAAAAGCAGAGTAAGGAGTCTAAAGCGCTGTAAGGCCCTTCACGACTTCTGAAAATGGAAATGTCAGGAAAACCAACTTAAAGCATTTGAAAGAGGCTAGATGTGCAGAAAATCATGCTTAAAAGAGTAGGTCATGACTGTTAGTGAAAATGAATTGCAGAGGTGAGTGGGAGCAAGTGAGTAGGATGATTAGAAGAGAGGAAGATTAGCCTAGTTGTGAGAAGTTCAGAGAAACAATTAGAGATTTTTAGCCTGGAAAGTGAGCAAAGATGGGATTATCCATTTGATAAATAGTGTATATTTATGAAGTTGATAATGGTTAAATCCCAGGATTTGCAAAGCAGTTTTGCAGGGTTTCTAAGATGCAACATTAGGGTACTGATAGATCTAAGTGTGTAAGACAACCATCATTATTAGGTTGTCATAGATTTGGTTGGCTCATTTTGAGTGACCTTGGTCGACTCCTTTTCTTTCTGTTTCTGTCATAGCTCCCTAAATAGCCCTAAACCAAAGCATGTATATGTGAATTCATTCGACTCAGTCAAAATGAGTTAACCAAATCTACAATGACTGCTTGGGGGAGTCAGACTGGGACTTTTATGGAGGATATTCGGCAGCAGAATCACTGGCCTCAATTACCCAGGGAGCTGTGGCAGATCCTTGCTGTTAAAAACGTCATGATGAACGAAGCGTGGCAAAGGGCCAAAGGTGTGACCCAGGCAGTCAACCCTGGGAGTTGTATGGAGTAAAGTTCAGCAGATGAATCAGAGGTTTCTTTCGCCTAAGGAGCTGCGGGGTTCCTTTCTTTTAAAAACAAAGCAGGAGGCGGTGAAGGGGCAAAGAGAAGGCTGATGGCATCAAACCAGGAACTTGCTGTAGGAAAAGCTGGCAGCAGCATCAGTGCCCCCCTGAGGCCCAAGGAGCTGTGGGAGGTCTTTGCTTTTAAAATCTTCCCAACAAGCAAAGGATAGAGAAGGGCAAAGGCCAGTCTGAGGTAGTCTGAGGGAATTTGGAGCTCTGTAGCCCAGATATGTGGTTTCCACTGTCAATTGTGGTGAGTGTGTTTCTCATGCTGCACACTATTATTTTGAGTCCGCGAGACCGCTGAATGCTACTTCAATCTGCTGCAATTGCTCTGCTTGTATTTAGTCTGAGTAACACAGAAGGACCTTAATCTAGCACAGCAACCACCTGAGGCCTGAAAGTGTCGGTGCTAATTCCCTTGAAAGCTTTTCATTTGACCAAGCCATTGTCCCGTGCAAGCCTTCTGTGTACAGTTGTTAGTCGACATGAGGCATTTTCATTATTATTCCTTCAACCTGAGTGGTTGCCATTTAATTGGGACTGGGAACATTGCACAAATTTGATTTCGCTGCGTATGGTTGCTTCCCAAAGCTCCACCTAGACTTATTCTGGCATGTGGTGGCTAGTACTGCCTGCTGTTGTCCTGGGGGTGATGTGAACCATCTGCCTGAACCAGAACCTCCAGAGCTGTCATTGAGGGGCTCAACCAACTACTTATGAAGTTGTCTTGTTGACTTTGATATTGACATTATATGGATTCTGGAGCTACTAATTGGTATTTCAATGGATGGGACAATGTCTGATTACAGCTTGTTGCGCCCCTTGTAGGGCATCGAGCTTGGTCACCCGATGTGTATTTTGTGTTCTTCTTCTTCTTGCTGGATAGGTCATCTGCAGTACTTTTGTGAATGAATCCTCAGAGCTCTGATTTGCAAATACATTTTCTGTCCTTAAAGTGCAGATGTTCTCCTTCAGACCCTTATGAGAAGACATGCAAGTTAGTTTGGACATTTATTAATGGATCGAATGAAATCCCTCTTGGCACATGCCCTACATTTATTGAGGACACTTCTTGTGTATATTGCTGCCTTTTATATATCCATAGAAATGTGTAAAGGCTGTTGTGATTGCTTGTTAGAACTCTGGTTACTGTTGATTAACTATTTTGAATGTCTGGGTCAGCCAAGACGGCTGTGTTCCTGTGTGTATTGCACTTTGCACTTTATTTCTATAAATTGGAATTGAAGGCAAAGGATCTAAGGGGTGGCTAAGTGTGAGGCTGAAGATGTATTTATAAGTAATAAACATGTGAAAAAACCTGTTTGTCGCAACTGCTTGTGTAGATCGTGCTATACACAAGAAGAAAATCACCTTTGATTTCTTTGTTAACGATTCAATTGAGCATTCTAGTGAAAGGACTACCATGTGGGCCAAAGACTGCTCCCTAATACGGTGAAGACTTAGAGTACTGTGAGTCATTAGCCATCTACTAGAGAACCAGATTTGTAGTCCCCCCTGTTTCAACTGAGACAGTGTACTGCCAGAATTAGATGTGCACTCTGAGCCGCCAATGTGCACCTTGCGTACGACATTGATACGCTGCTGCCCCTCTGAGTTATCGATCCTCCTTGGGTCAAAGGTGATGGTAAAGATAAGCATTAGGAGAGCATCACTGGGTCGCTGGGTGGGGCACAGAGGAGACCGGAAATGTAGAAGTCTCTCAGAGATGAAGAGAAGAGTTTGAACATGCTAACTATTTAACATGTTATCCCTGTGCTCAGCCAAAATTACCTTTTTAAGATCTGAAGAATCATAGATAGTATCATAGAAGTATCAACATTGGTTGCCAAATGAGAACGGGAGCTGCGCTTGCTCAAACTACCTTGGGGGGAGGGTTGCTTCACATAGTGCCACTTTTGACCATGTTACCCCCCCCCCACCTCCCCATAGACCCTTATGCATTTTGCTATCCTTGACAGTTTAGGAGAGGATGTCTGGTGCCTGAGAAAGGGCTAATGATCAGAACTAGAATAACTAAGGAGCCTCACATATCTCTCTTCAAACTGGCCTGTTGGAATTAATCTCGATTAACTCAAATCTAGGCAGACATTGTAGGGTGCTGTTATTCCCTCCATTAGCCAGCATGATGGGGGAAGGCCAGGATGACTGGGCAGTCGATAGCTACTACTTGCGTGTACCTGGTGATGTTCCCAGTTATAACCTCCCCATGACAATAGATCGATGGGCGTTTCGTAAATAAAATAATTGCTTTTGTTTTGTTAGTGTTTGTAAATCCCTTTTCCGTGAATATATACTGAAGGTATCATGAAATGTCGTGAGAGGGAGAGAAATTCCTGATTTGTTATTTGATGCCAGCTAAGTTGTGTAGTACCTATATGGTTGATTCACTTTTGGTCCTGGAGGTTTGAACTCTACCCGAAATATGTAGTGGTAAAAATATGTAGTGCAAATTTCTTTGTGTAACCCCTAAGTGTTACTCACCCATATATGTCAAGGGGAAAAGCAGTAGGTGGCACCCTTCTTGATTAATTGGAAGATCCTTGTTCCCTGGACTAGGACCACAGCGAGCCCATTGTTCCAAAGAGATGGCTGTGGGCTGTGCAACCATTATAGGTGCCATCACTACCCCAAGTTACACTTGATCTATTAAAGTGAGGGTCATAGATTGTAGGTAAGCCTTGTGATATTGTGGATTCCCTCAATGATATAAATTGATGGCAAATAGAGAATTGGGTGGGGGTTTGTGGGGTTTTTACACGGGTCCCCGAACCGCGTAATAAGGCACACGGGAGCCGGGGATTCGTGCGACCCTTTATTTCTAATCCCAACAAGAACTGCCCTTTCCTGTCCCGCCCCCTCCCTAGCCCAACGTCACTTCCCTACCCGGGAACTGAGACCGCAACGGCGGTCTGCCCACACAACGATGTGGGCGGGCTGCATAGCCCTGCTTAACGATCCGACATCTCCCCCCTTTTTAAACAACCACATGTCTCTTTGTACCTTACTCCATTTCTTCTATGAGTCTCTGGGGCTTGAAGTGACTTCTCTGAGGGCGACCTCTGCTGCCCGGTGTGTGCTCATCCTGACCCTGGGGTGGTGACCTGTCCTCACCTTCTGAGGACTCACTCTCCTCCACGTAATACCTGTCAAGGGCGATGTCATCTTCGCTGTCAGCTTCTTGATGCAAGGTATTATCCGTGTAGCACCTCTTGGGTTTGAAATACGATATGTTTCTTGTAACGGAGGACTGGTCGGTCCTCTGGGCCGTGATCATTGTACCTTTCTTTTGCGTGACCGTCAGCGGTTCCGGTGCAAACGTGGCGTCCTCCTTGCGCTGTTTCGGTTGCCGTAGCCACACTTGGTCTCCCAGTTCCACATTCGACTCCTGTGCTTTTCTTTTGTGATCCGCCGTGTCCTTCATTTTGGCTTTGGCGGTGTCATCCTTGTTTCTGGCCTCTGTTTCCAGGGGCGTGGCTTCGGCTGCACGTGCATCCTCTGGCAGTCGTGTCTGTACTGGCCTGCGGAACATCAGGTCAGCGGGGCAGACGCCCGTTGTGCTGTGGGGAGTGTGGCGATAGTCCCTGAGAAACTGATACAGTGCTTGTTCAAAAGGTTTGTAGAGGATGGTCGCTATTTGCAGAGTTCTCTTGATGTTGGCCATGAACCTCTCAACCATTCCATTGGCCTGAGGCCATCGCGGGGTTATCTTCCTATGGTAGAAGCCCATATACTTCGCGAAGTTTTCGAAGTCTGTGCTCATGAATGGCGCTCCGTTATCAGATTTGATGATCCTGGGTATTCCATATGTGGACAGCATGCGATCTAGTGCCGGGATGACGCTAGTTGCTGCTGTGCTATCCACGATCTGTGCGTCCGGGAATCGTGAGTGTTCATCTATTAGCACTAACACATATGTGCCATTTCTTAGGGGTCCAAAGAAGTCCACCGCCAGTTCTTCCCATACCTTTTTCGGTAGTGGCGACATGTGGAGTGGGTTTGGGTGCGGGGGCGGTGCTACCTGTGCGCACGTTGTGGATTGACCTATGATTTCCTCAACCATCGAGTCCAGTTTGGGGAACCACACTTTTTCCCTCAGTAGTCTCTTGGTGGCCACCACTCCCCGGTGGCTTTCGTGTGCTACTTGGATCGTTCTGGTGCGTAGCGATTTCGGGAGGAGTACTTTGCACCCTTTGAGTATTACTTGATCGTCGACGATGGAAAGTTCGTCCCGGACATGGTCTATTAGTTTGACGTCTGCTCGGACCTCTTCCGACTCGTGCTGCGCCTGTTGACGCATGTGCGCCCTTCTGTCTGCTTGTATGCAGTGTCGCACGATGCGTAGAGCCGGATCTTGTTCCGAGTGTGCAATGATGTCTGCCCAACTGACTGGTAGTGGTTGTAGGTGATGCACTACGTAATTGAGATATTCGTCAGCGATGGATGGGTGTGGTGTGGCCGGGCCGGTCGGGTGACGTGATAGATAGTCCACGGGATTGTCTTCTTTTCCCGGCCTGTGCTTGATAACGAATTTGTAATCCTGCAGTCTTAGGCCCCATCTGGCTATTCTGGGCGGCATCCGTGATTTGGGGTCTCCATATATTGTGATCAGTGCCTGGTGGTCGGTAATGATGGTGAACTCCTTGCCATATACGAACAGATGAAAATACTCGCATGCCCATACCACCGCTAGGCTCTCCTTTTCCGCTTGGGAGTAGGCTTGTTCTGTCGGGGTTAAGCTCCTGCTGGCGTATGCGACCACGAATATGTTTGTCGGTTCCAGCGGGTCAACTTGCGTTAGTATGGCGCCCAGACCCACGGGGCTGGCGTCCACTATCACTTCGGTGTGTCTTTTGGCGTCGTAGTACGCCATGTCCTCTGCTTTGGAGATGGCATCACGGATCGCCTCGAATGCCTTTTGACAATCCGTGGACCAGGTGTATGGTTGATCCTTGCGCGTTAGGAGGCGCAGCGGGTTACTGATGGTTGCGTAGTCCTTTAGGTATCTGGAGCAGTAGCTGGCCAGTCCTAAGAAAGATCGAAGTTCCGTCGTGTTCGTTGGGGGTGTAGCTGAGTTGAGTGCCGCCACTTTCTCCGGGTCTGATCGCATCCCTTTGTCGGAGAATATGTGGCCGAAAAATCGTAGGGAGCCTTTCCCGAACTCGCATTTGGTTTTGTTGAGCGTTAGTCCTGCCTCTTGCAGTGCAGCGCACACTCTGTGGAGAGCAGTGTCGTGCTCTTCCTGTGTCTTTCCAAATACGAGGACGTCGTCGGAGTAGTTTAGGCAGTTGGGCACGTGCCTGATGACTCTGTGTATTTCCTCCTGGAATATTTCTGCGGCGGAGGATATCCCGAAGCTAAGTCTCTTATATTGAAATAAACCCAGGTGTGTAACGAATGTCGTGATGTACCTGGATTCGGGCTCGATCTCTATCTGATGATAGCCTTTGGTGAGGTCCAGTTTCGAGAAGACCTGGGCCCCGTGGAGCAGGTTTATCATGTCCGTGATTCTGGGCGCCTGGTGTCTTTCCCTTTCGATGGCCACATTGGCCCTCCTCATGTCGACACACAGGCGTATGGATCCGTCCGGTGATTTCTTGGGGACGGGGACGATGGGGGACACCCATGGAGTGGGTCCTGAGACAGGTTCAATAACGTTGAGTTTAATCAGTTTGTCCAGCTCCTCCTCGACCTGGTGTTGTATATTTATCGGAATGCCCCTGTAGTGTTGGGCTACGGGCGGTATCTTTGGGTTTATGTGCAACTGTACCTTGCGGTGCTTTAGTTTTCCTAGGCCTTTGAATAGGTTGGGGAATGTTTGCTCGATGGCATCCGGTCTGGCAAAGTATTTATGGGCCATTGACTGATATAGGATATGCACCAAACCCATCTCAACGGCAGTCTTGAAACTGAGAATGCACCCGCTATTGGCTTCCGTCTTCAAGATGTGTAGCGTGATTTTTGCGGCGTGCGATTTGTGCACGCACCATGCTGATATGATTCCTTTGCATGGCAGCGGGGTCGTGGCCCCGTAGGGGTATATGTCCACTGTCGCCTTTCGGATTTTTGGGGGGCTGGGGAGCGAGTTGTACGCCTGTTCACTTATTATATTAACAGTTGCCCCCGTGTCTATGAGGAATTCTAATGGTGTGTTGTTTACTTGAAGCTGGAGCGTTGGGCTGTGCTGGGTGGCTGTGGCGTTGTTGAGAGCCCACACATACCCTTTTTTCCGTTGATCATCCTCTGATGATTGGGATTCACTGCCTGATGGGGATCTCATCTCGATGTACCGGACGAACCGTCTTCTTTGCGATCGCCTCGCTCCGTCCGGGGGCCTTCTGTCGTCTCTGGTGTATGCGCTCCTTCGTGGTTTTTCTTCTCTCCTGGGTCCCGGCTGGTCTTCCTCACCTCTGCCTGCTGGTGGGCTGTGTCGCGAGCTTCTCCTTCTCTCTAGGTGTCTCGTTTTGCTGGGTCCCTGTCCCGGTGGATTTTTGCATACGGCTCTGTAGTGGTCCATTCCGCCACATGCGGCGCACTTTTGTCCAAGTGCAGGGCAGTCTCCCGCGTGCGGATACTCGAAACCGCATCTGTAGCACGTGGCGTCCGTTCCTTTCCCACTCTGTGAGGGGGCCGTGTATAGTTTATTGATGGACTCAGCGGTCGGTGGCGGGTGTTGGATGGTGACCTTGCCTAGACTGTCGAGTTGCGACTCCACTGCTGCTTCCATCCTGGCAAGTGCAAGGATTTCCTCCAGGGACCTTTGTTTCTGGAGAAGCTGTTTCCTGAATGGCTGTGAGATGCAGCCTGCTGTAACTTGAGATCTTAACGCCTCATCATTAGAGTACTTATGGAACTCACAGTACTTTAGCTTGATGCGTAGGCGCATCACGAAATTGTCGAGGGATTCCCCTTTCTCCTGTCGCGTGGTGTGAAAGACGTGGCGCTCGTAGTCAATGTTTGTATGGGGCGTGAAGTATTCTGATAATTTTCCATGTAGTTCCGCATAGGTGACGGTGTCTACGTTCATCAGTTCGCCTGCGATGTCCCTGACAGCGGGGCCTACCGTCATGAAGAGGGTGTTTTTCAGCATTGCGTTGTCTATCAGCCCTATTGCCCCCGTGTAGAATTTGAAATCCCTGAGCCATATGACCCATCTGGGTCCTAGGTTAGAAGTGTCTCTCACATCAAATGGGCCCGGTAGTGGTAGGTTATGGGCAGCCGTACCTGAAGTCGGTGCCTGTTGATTGCCATCGTTCGCTGCTCCCGAACCATCTGACGAGGAGGCTACGGGGCTTGCTGGGCCTGACATGGTCGCTGTGACGGTAGCGCCGTGTGGCAATGTGCCGCCTCTTTTCTGGCTGTAGCTTGCCCTTGTGATCCTCACAGGCTGGTGCGTGCCGGCGGTGCCTTGTGGCGATGAGCAGCCTCTTTGCCGGCTCTGGCGTGGCTGGTGCGTGTGCTGGCCTTGTTGGTATTGTGTTTAAATTTTTTTTTTTTTTTTTGCTTGAGGCCCACCTCTGGGCCTCCCGCCGATCGCGTGTTGAAGTGGGGGAGGGGGGGCGGGACCCTGGCGACTTGCCTCCGGGCCCGCGCGTGCTTTTGCAGGCGCCTCCGCACCCGCTCCCTCGCGGCTCCTAATGCTGCGGCCGCCCGTGACTGCGGCCTCTCAGCTGGCAATGGGAGGTGCGCCGACGCGCCACGCCGCTCGACTGCGGACCTCCGCGGTACTTCTATGGCGTTGCGCCGATGCGCCTCACCCGCTCTCCTGCGGGTTCGTGAGGTACGAGTGGGTACGCGTACCCCTCGTCGCCAGTTGTGGGGTTTTTACGCGGGTCCCCGAACCGCGTAATAAGGCACACGGGAGCCGGGGATTCGTGCGACCCTTTATTTCTAATCCCAACAAGAACTGCCCTTTCCTGTCCCGCCCCCTCCCTAGCCCAACGTCACTTCCCTACCCGGGAACTGAGACCGCAACGGCGGTCTGCCCACACAACGATGTGGGCGGGCTGCATAGCCCTGCTTAACGATCCGACAGGGTTTATCATTGGAATTGTTCACTCTCTTCTTGGAACATCTCTGTTCTAAAGCCAAAGATGGGCGATTGGGAATGGGTTCAGCTTTCTATTTCTTTTTCAAGAAACTAGGGGTTAGTAAAATGTCTATTCCTACCATTAGAGGTCCCCATGAATGACCAAAGGGAGGATTATTACAAAATGTGTCTTTTGGTGATCAGCAGTGCTTTCTTGTTATCTAAGCCAAACAAGGACTAGAGAGTGACCACATTCCCATTGTAGTAGCCACTGCCCTTCCTATTTTCTGTCCAATAAGGCTGATATCCAGCCAGAGTTGTGTCCAGGGATTGGTTTCCTTTTCTAGCCGTTAATCAATCCGTTGATCATCCTGGTTCCCAGGCAGATGTTCTTCAAATGTTTTGTTCCTGACTTTGCCCTCATTAATGACAATTTTATTGTTGCCTTTTTTAGCCGCTTGAGGCATTATTGGAGAATTTGTGCTGCCTTTAGTAAGTATAGCAGTTTATGTTATGACTAGTAAACCACGTAGATTATCTGCATCACTCCCATGTGGTTGGTTTGATGAGGATCTTAAGATATGCAAAGAAGCTCTGGCTAGATCTCTCAACGAATGGTGGCAGAATCACAAGTGACATTGTAATTCAATTGGCCCATTACAAAATATTACTATTAAATGGGATATCCAATTTACAGACCTGGGAGGAGATTGAAAAAGCCATAGCATCCACTGACACAAAGGTTTTTTTTTACACTGGTGGTTTGTTAACCCCTGAGCTAGTTGTACCTTTCCAACTTCCAATGTTAACGCGGACACTTGAAAGAAGGACTTGCGCTCTCCCTATGGTGAATGATCAAAAAAAAAAGTAAGTCTTTGGCCCGGACTGGCTCCCAGCTGACCTTTTCAGGCAGGATTTGGTTGTTTGGATCCCAGTGTTCACTATGATCTATTAGTACCCGGGAACGGGTGTGCAGCCAATCTGGTGTCTCTGAGAGTAGGCTGTATATGCCGATGCAAGCCCTCGTTCTGAGCCTGATGGCTGCTTCCCCCGCCTGCCAATTGCCCCCACATTCTCCCTTCCTTTCTGTATTTTAAACCTCCACACCATTTAGCAGCTTTTAATAATAATAATAATAATAATAATCATAATCATAATTTGGCACTTTTATAGCACTACGAACCCTCAGGTATCTGAGCGCTGCTTATTATTACCCACAGTGTGTGGTGCTCATTTTATCGACCTCGGAAGGATGAAAGGCTGAGTTTGGCCCCGCCGGGATTCGAACCTGCGTTAGCAGACTCTGCACAGATGTCAAAGCGAGCGCTCTTCTCGCTGTGCCACTTGACCGGCTTTTGCAGCGGCAGCACACGCTGCTGCTGCTACTTCCTACCGGTGTCCTCTATGGCTGCCATGGAAATGGAGGAGGGGCTCTGTAAGGCATCCCGTCTTCCAGATCCATGGCGACCATATTTGGCAACCCAGTATGCTAATAGTGTTACTACCATCTGTGGCGTACCGGATCGGGTGGTATTGGCATGGGGACCCTCGTTAAATGTCCTTGCTACGCTCAGGCATTTAACTCCTGCCATGGGTCGATACCACCCGATCCAGCCCCCCGGATCAGGTAATAATGCTTAATAATGAATTCTGTCTACCACCATGATCCAACAGTCCTCAGGATCATCCCACAGAATCCTGACTTACAAAAAGTTGGATAGAGGCAAGCTGGGGAGCTATCCTCTATCTTCCTCCTTCCGAGTGTAGGAAAGATGTTTGTAAAGCTACTAGTGAAATGCATGCTGAGCTGGAAGAGGGACAGTCCTGTAAGTACTTTGGCTTAATCGAAATTTAGAACAGACATTAGGGACGTTGATCAGGGTTGCTGCCACTTTCGGATTATGTACTATCATATTACTCAGATAAGTGCAAAATTAAGTCAGCTTTTATTGACTATAAACCAGTTGTTTATTCAGTCAAATTCACCATTTTATGGGAAGCTGTGAGGTGCATAGGATAAGATGCCATCTAAACAATGTGCACAGTAATAACTATAACAGGGCACAAATGTGCTCTGGCCCAGCAGGGGAGTTTACTGCTGGGTTTCCATTAGAAGCTGGAATATGTCTGGTATGTTTTCTGCCCCTTTTTGTGTAATGCATTTTAAATGACCTGGATAGCCATTTTCAAAAAATGAATGGTGACATCCCAATGATTCAGGGAAAGGAGGGTCCTCTCATAGTACACACTGACAATGAGGTTATTTTAGAAGGGACTGAAGGGTTCCATGTTTTATTAACCCCGCATGAATATCGCCATACAAAAATATCGCCATATTTCTGCGCAGATATAAAGGCATGGAACCTGCGAGGGACACCCCCGCAATCCCTGCATTAGTCTTAAAGGAGTGGGGACATCCCTGCAACCCTGCTCCCAAAAACCCCAAAAATGATCCCCCCCCCAAAAATATTGCCTATGGCCGTTACAGACGACCATATATACGCCAATATTTTTTGGGGGGATAATATGTAGTGATACCGACTGAAGTGGCCCTCATTGTGAACACAATCATCTGATTTTTAATGGCCCAAAATCGAAAGTGATGTTTCTGGGAAAGAGATGTAATCCCATAAAAAAACTATGCTTGAGCATTCACCTCTGGCGATAGTGCCTTTTTAAAAATTATTTCTGTCTTCGATTTTCCCACTTTCTCTTGTTATGGAAAATAATCTTTTACTCCCTCCAGAAAAAAACATTATAATCAGTTAATTGGTCCTCCATTGTAGATCCAACTGCCATAACAAAAAAAAAAAAAATTTAACTGTCTCCCAACACTTACATGGTGACTCTTCGGGCTTCATTACGAGTGTGCCGGGTCCCGGAAAATGCTGCTAATACCGGATCCGGCATATAGATCAGACTGGCACACTCCAAGTTTGCTGGTAGGGGCAGTAAACTACCAGCAGTTCAGGCCCCTACCGGCAAAGAATTGCCCCAATCACTGGTGCCGATGATTGGGACAACCCTTTCCATGGAGGCGTCTCGGACTCCATGGAATGGGAACTTATCGCCGTTGGCGGCATCTGTAATATCCCGGTAACACTGGGAAATCGGCGCTGGTAATGTTAAGGCGAGTTTACCAGTACTACCGGAGGGTTACCGGCAAACTCGTAATGAGGGCCATATGTCTTGCGAAAGGTATACTTCAATTCCCAGGCTCGTTTACTTCAAAACTGGCTTCGCCTGGATTAGCCTGAGAGTGAATTCGAGTTGGCACCTACATTACTCGTGAAAGGGAATCATATTGTTTTGGGAGTTGGGTAGTTTGACTCAAAGAAGCACCAGGCGTTACTGACTATTGTATCTCACGGGACGACAACTACAATCTGCGTAACCTGTTTAAGACTATCTGCCGTATCTCTCACATATTCTATGTCCAAACACCTGCTTTTTCGATGTGAAATTCAGACTGGGGAACATTACCCCTAGCAGCCTTGACGGCACCCTGAAAATGCTCCACAAACCTATGGCGATAACAGAATGAAAAGAATTTGTAGGCACTCATTTATATCCACGTATTAAGCAAAGGAGAAGGAGAGATTGTAGATCTGTTCTATTAATGTGTCAAACAATTCTTATCTGTAGCATGGGTTGTTATTCTGAAAACTCACAATTTTCCCAGGATTTCTATGCCTTTGGAGTGGAATTGAATGTTGTCAACGCTTGACATATTGTAATTTTAGGGCCTGCTTTATTTTCTCATGTACTGATCTCTCTATATGATTGAAATTGTAATTATTTGCTGTATTTTTCAGTTATTTTGGTTGGCAAACAATATAAATCATAAAGAATAGGCCAAGAAGGTTATTGACACTGAATCGCAGAAGCGCTCAAGAGCAAGTAGGACGGTCAATTAGCAGAGAGCAAGAATAGCTAAGTTTGGAGAAGGTCACAAATCGAATTTGCATTTCAGTAGCCTAGAAAGTGAGCAAAGCGCAGATTATCCATCTGCATGACAGAAGTGGAATGCAGGAATCATACTTAGGACCCAGCCAGGGAGCCACAGCAAAAAGCAGGGGGAGGGGCTGTGGGGGGCAGGCGGGGCACCTATAAAGGGCAATGCAACAAGGCACCTGTGTGTTTGTGCTTATACATTTGACATATACAAGACATTTATGGATATAAAAAAGAGATTCGTACATATCTGACGGAAGACAAGGTACTGCTGAAGACATGATTTTTTTACTGGCATCTCTGGACTGGCTAAGGTTATGAGTGTGCTGGCAATCAGGTGATGGAGCCATCACACGGCAGGCTGGGAAACCATATGTAGTAAGGGTTTGTAGATGCAAACAGCCCTGATATCGAGGTCTTTCATAAGGAAAGAGAAGCAGGACTAGCAGAAACCAGGACAGGGTGACAAGTTCAAGCATGGCACAGGGGAACCTGACAGCACTGCAATGTAAGTTGTTCAATTTAATTAAAAAGGAAACTCATAATGTTCATTAAAAAAGAAATTCTCACATTCTGTTGCACTTTGGCCACATAGTGAGCAATCTGTAAAGACTGTTTAAACAAATCACATGTCCTGCTGCTAATATTTGTTTTCAAATTTGCTCATGGCAGTGCAGAAAGAGCTCTTTCTTGTTAGGCAGCACCTCAATATGCAAGCTTTGCTTTTCAAAGGTCTTAGCCAGGACTGGCTGAAGGTGATCCGGTGCCAATTTTCAAAAGGATGTATGAAGGCCCAGTGCCTTAACATGAGATGCCCAGACTACGTGCCTCCGCTGTTCCTTGCATGCCCTCCCAGTGGCCGTCATACTGGTATGCTGGTATGTACACCGACAATAATGCCTGCAAAGAAAAAACAAAAAAGAGTTGCGCTTTCTAATTTTCATTTTTCTCACCTCAACATGAGCAGGATGAGAAATCGAACGACCTGAGATATTTCCATATCTTACAGAATGTGTAAGTCTGGGATCTTTGTATATGAATAAATTGGGCAAATATGTTTGGCATCATGGTGCGATCAAGGGCATTGACTTTTGGGATTATTGTCTCAGTACAAAGAATATCGCACTCCATACTGCACTTCATCGAATATGGAACTACATTACTGCTAAATTGAGGTTGGAAAGATTTTAGCTATTTATGCAGAACAAAATATTTTAGTCGTAGTTATCATATATATATATATATATATATTTACCAGCTGTCTTTGGTAGCAAAATATGAACATTGATTAATGAATTATTGGAATTTTGCAGATTTGATTGTATTTGTGGGTGTGGTGTGTTCTGGAGAAAGCAAAGCGAGAAGAGCAGAGGCTGTTGTTTTGCCTGAGCCGAGTCCTGTGTGGGAGTCTGTTTACTCTCTCCACTCTTGTCAACTCCATGCTGGAGGTGGTGCTTAGAAACTGCTACACACACGGAGCGTGCAGTGTGTGCATTGTGTTCTGGATTAAGCGAAGAGAGAAGAGTAGAGGCTGCTGTTTTGCCAAGCGTAGTCTTGTGTGGGAGTCTGTTTACTCTCTCTTCTCTTGTCAACCCGGTGCTGGAGGTGGTGCTTAAAAACTGCTCGACACGTGGAGCGTGCAGTGTGCGCAGTATGTTCTGGAGGAAGGGAAGAGAGAAGAGCAGAGGCTGCTGTTTGGCTGAGCCAAGTCCTATGTGGGAATTTGTTTACTCTCTCTACTCTTGTCAGCCCAATGCTGGAGATGATGCTTAAGAACTGATACGCACGCAGACTCGCAGAGCGTGTGGTGTGCGCAGTGTGTTCTGGAGGCAGTGAAGAGAGAAGAGCAGAGACTTCTGTTTTGCTAAACCGAGTCCTGTTTGGGAGTCTGTTTGCTCTCTCTACTCCTGTCAACCCAGTGCTGGAAGTGTTACTTAAAAACTGCTGCACACGCGGAACGCGCAGTGTGTGTAGTGTGTTCTGTTGTTCCGGTGGGACGGCGAGACGAAGGCCGCCTTTTAGCGAATGTCTTCTTGGAGATGTGCCTGCCCTGGGTGGTGGCTGTTCAATACAAGAGGATAAGGCACTCTTCTCCTGCTTATCATTGAACAACCAAAGACTGCCAGCCCCTCATTTGATTGAACTTAAAAGTTTGAATGCTCACAGGCGGGTGGGTGGGGGTCAGTGGAGCTTGCCCCCGACCACCTTGAGTGTGCCCCGACGCAAGTTCCAGGAGGAGCCTGCAAAGCAGGCATTGCAATTGGCATCATATTGTTTAACCACTAGGGATAATCCTCCAAAGTCGCCCTAGACGCAACATGCCACACAGTGCTATGAAAGCGTTTGAACCATGCTGAGCAAAGTAACGAATAAGGCTCGGAACTATAACCTGTGCAAGGGAAAGCCATATGCAAAATCAAGGTCTCACAACAGTATTGGAACCCAGGATTCTATGGAAATGACAAGTACTTTCATAAACAGGGTAAAAAGGACCCCAGGCACCAAGAACCATTCTAAAATGTGTGTTTTATTTGTATGTTGTGTGTCTTTTATAGAGTGCCTTAAACCAAAGCGCTGAACATTAAAATTAAAACACGGTACAATAAAATTGAGTAGGCAGTTAAATCCAGATGGCAATCTCTCAGGGTTTTGGAGTAGGCATGTTTTTAGAGAACCAAAGATAAGAGAATAGACAATAATAGAGCAAAGAGAAAGTGGGAGAGCATTTCAATGGAGAGAAGCAAGGAGTTCAAAAGATCAGAAATGAGACTGAGCACAGGGGGAGGCGAGGAACCAGGAGTCTAAAGTAGGAAGAAGACCGAATAGGGCGAGAAGGGATGTAGAAAGATATGAGTACAGTAAGGTAGTTGGGAGTGAGAACATAGAGAGATTTGGAAACAAGGCAAAGAAAGTTAAATTTAATTTGAGAGTGAAAGGGCAGCAAACCAAATGTTGCGAGAGACGAAGAAATTGAGTCCTGATAGGGAAAAAGACACTGTAGATGGATAGAAGAGTTCAAGACTGATTTTAGAGGGACAAGACGAGATCTGGGAAGACCGAACAGAGTGGTAGAACAATAGAAAAGTCGAGAGAAGATCAGAGACTAAATTAAAAGTTTGGATGCTTGAAAAGTGAGATGGGTGAGCTTTACGGATTTTGTGCAGATGAAAAAGACAGGAAGGTGAAGTGAGGGAGACATGATGAGAAAAAGATAGATTTGAGTCAAAGTGGAGACCAAGAGTATGAGCTGTAGTTGAAATTGAGATCTTGGAAGGTGGAAAAGATATAAAAAGAGGGGGAAGAGGAGGAGGAAGAGTGTTTGCGGGGAAGAACAAAACCTCAGTCACCCTGCATTGAGAATGAGAAAGTGAGAGGACATCTAGTATATTATAACAACAAGACAGGCTGAGGGAGTGTGATGAATGACCAGGGAAAAGGAGGAAAAGGATAGAAATAGTTGAGTGTCGTCTGCATTGAAATTATGTGATAGACCAGAGGAGGAGATAATGGCAACAAGATGTCATGTGTATATGGAAAAAACGAAGGGGCCTAGAACTGAAACTTGAGGTACCCCATGATCGAGTGACAAAGATGTAGACGTCTTGCCCACCCAAGAGACAGAGAAAGTTTGATTGGACAGGTAGGAGTTGAACCGGGACAGGACTTTTGATACCAAATGAAGAAAGTGATTCCAAGAGTAAAGAGTGATCCACACAAAATACCCCAAATGTGGAAAATTACCGATTTCTATCCGCCCAAACAAACAGCAAATAATGCGGAAAACCCATTGGCAGAGTGGGAGCCTGGGCAAAGACAAAATACTAGTGGGTCTATTTCCGATTACGGGGACATTGATAATAACTCCATGCTTGAAATGTGCTACACTACTAGGGATATTGTAACAGGTGTGGCCCTGCCTGAGGCTGAAACATTGAGTGAACTAGCTGGCGGTGAGGAGAGCCTGTCCACGAGTGGCCAGGAGCCGGAATGCTGCAGGCACACACGCTGAGGCGCTGCACCTGCCTGCTTCCCCAAACCTATGTCCGGACCTCGGCAAAGGGGAATCTATGAGGAATGGAAACCGGGTCAGCAGTTCAATTAGCAGTATGGCTACAGGCACGTCTGACATTACAAAGGCCACCCGGGGGGTCCTACACTTTGCCATTAAAATCCTACTGAAACTTTGCAGTACCATATTAGAAGAGGTACATAAACGGGGGGGGCCTTGTGACTCTGGATTGTTGGCTGCAGGGCTTGGAGGCCACAGGCCTGGGACTGGCTGTGGTGGCACTTGAGAATCCTGTGCCCTGAGAAAATAGGGAAATGAGCCAACAAAGTATGTCCATTACACCCGACTGTCAACAGGTGGAGGTGTCTAATTCTAACCTCTCGGCTTCATAACTAACAGGGAGAGGCACCTGGCAAAACAAAGCAACTAAAGCGCAGCTTCAGCTCAGAATATCAACCAAGGGGTAGCGGGTATTGCCCCCTCAGTGCCCGAGCCGCTCAACTCCACCATTATCAAAGCACAGCACTCAAAAACAAAGAAAGCCAGAAAGAAAGCGAATTGGTGCCAAAAGCGCCTGTCTAGATCAGAAGGTACCAGCTGGTTTATGAGAGATGATAAGGCAAGAGCCGCGGAAAAAGGATCGGCAACCAAGCTAGATGGGGAAACATGGAGGTAAGAGGGACGAAGGGGCTCGCCACAGAGGAGGGTGCGGCCGGCACTTCCAAAGTAACCCTACCCAAGGCCCTCTGATTTTAAGACCCCAGAAGTTGATGCCCTTGTGTTCACGATTGGACAGGGACCTCTGACTTTCACAGAAAACTGGACTAATAGAACATAACTGATGTCATTGTACCAAAACGTTCTACCCCTGAGAGTACTGTCTTCTAATGACTTTAACTTCATATTGTAAAGCGCCCGAGGTGCCCTGTCTTATCCGTGACCATCAGGTGGATATAGGAAAATTGGGCTACGAGATAGACAGCCTGTCCCATTTAAGCCAGCCAGTTGTAGAAAAGCCGGCACCCCTGGGTCTGCCCCAAAGTGATAAAAGACCTTGCTAAATTAACTGACGCCCCACTTGCGGATGCTCAGGGGTGGGAATGGTTTAAACAATATTTGGTAAAATAAATAATGAATAGTAAATTAATTCCTAAGTTTTCCAGTTGTAATACGAGGGGCCATAGCCACTTCCTGGAGCAAAATGGGTCTTTGAATTTGCTGGGGGAGTATGACATTCTATTTTCGCAAGAGATCTGGCTTACTACACCTGTACAACTGGAGGGGTACCTATTGCTTCAGGAAGTGGCAGATAAAAGTTCAAAATGTAGGCCTTACGGTGGCCTCATCATTGGGATAAAGCAAACCTTGCATGTAATTAGTACAAGATTCGATACCAACAATAAAAATGTCTTGACCACTGAGGTTGGTGTTACTGGGGATGGGCAACCAGTGGTGATGCTGCTAATTATTTGTTATACCCCTGATACACAGAACTAGGACGATATACACAGGTGTTTTGAAGCCCTTCGTGTATCTTGGTTGTCGGTCTTGGGCCATGAATTTGTGTTAATAGGTGGGGATTTGAACGCAGATTGTAGAGATATAGCCCCATGTGCGAATTACAGGAACATACAACCTATGAACACTATGGTTAATAAGCGGGGAAAGCATAAGGGGGCCCTGTGGATGAACTTTACTGCGGATTGGGATTTGATTATGTTCAATGGAAGAAACAATGGTGATTGTCTAGGACAGACCACATGGCACATGGGTAAGAAAAAGTCTACTCTGGATAATTTCTTCAGAAGTAACGCAGAAGCAGAGCTAGTTGAAAGGCATTTTGCCTCATAAACAAGTACTGGGATGAGGTAGAGGGACATGGAGGTAATGCCTGGCTTAGGTACCTGTAATCGTTATTACTCCTAGTCCCACTCTTCCCCATCCCAGTACTTACCTTTGAGGCAAGGAGCCTTGTGCATAAGCAGTGGGACAAGGCAAAGGGACATGGAGGTCATTATGGGCTGAGAAGCTGATTTTGGGGGTTGGGGCAGAAGGTGGGAGGGAAAGGGGATGTGTGGGAGGGCGTGGGGCGGTATTGTGCGATGAATCGTAATGGTCATCTATGTCCAGGCTAAGCAGGCATGATATGTGGTAATAGTGGCTAGAGATGCATTTTGGTGGAGCCAGTCTAGTCATTTCTTAGTTTGGCTTGACTTTTCTTTTTAACTGGGCATCTCTGATAAAGCAGTCCTGCTAAGAGCAATTACCTGGCTAAACTGGCATTTGGGTGCTGCCAGTCTAGCCCTTTCTTACTGCGGCATTGTATATTTTTCTGGTCATCGGCGTTAAAATAACCATGATGAGGGCATTTTGGTGCAACCAGTCTAGGTATGTCTAAATGTGGGCTGGCATGTTTTACTGTAATATGTGATTACGTGCTAAACTGATCTACACTGTGCAGCCAGTTGGACATGTTTTCATTGCGGCATGGCCTTTTTAATATTAAAGCATTATATTAATTAAAGCATTAATGTTCCTGTGGACTGCATTTGTAGTATGTTTGGTGCTACCCTACAAAACAATTGCAAATGCGCTGGCCTTTTAGCCATTTTTTCTCAGAAAGTGTGCTGTATAATGCATTAAAACACATATTTATATCTTTCTTCTGGTGCAGTGGGTGGCGTACCACTGCAGCAGCAGGTTTGTGCATATTGCATATTGCACAAGCGTGGTAATCTAGGCCGGCCCAGAGTGTGGCTTGAGTTGTGGGGGGGAGTGGGCACACAGGGGGGGGGGGGCACCAAATTTTGTGTTACGCCACTGCCTCGATAGCTGCTTTTGCCCATGCTGTGGGCCGCAGCTGCCTTTATAAATGTAAGTCAGTTGTTTGTTCATTCTGGCCCAAAAGAAGCAAACAATATATGGTAAGGATTTGTTTGATGCACATTGTTTGGCTTGCACTGCTGAAACCTGCATGCCTAACACCTGGATTTCCAGGCACTGTCGCCCACTGCTCAGTGGGTCTCGGGTGGGGATTGGGAGGATGTGATGCAAAGGGAGGGCCTGTGGCAAATCAACTTCGGAGGCACCAGTGGTCCAGGGATGAATATCGGTTTCTAAACCATCAATCAACCCCACACCTCTAGTACAGCAGAAGGGATCCGAACAGATTGGAATACAAGTGAATTATAAGTCCTCCTTGTTCGATTTTGGTAATGGGGAAGGAACGGGAAGGAATGGGAGGCTTATCTCTGCAAGGTCATGGATTGTTGCTTAGTTGCAACACAGTGAAAATGAAATTATTACCCAATGATAAAAGGGACTGTCCGGTCAAAGTTTTATAAAAATACTTTTTTTTTTAATATTTAATTTTTATTCTTACTACAACAGACAGTTCTAGCACACTACAAAATACAACACATCCTAAAAAGGAACGCAGAGGACAGGCAGTTTGGCAAGCGAGGCTGGACGGACGTCTGCAGGCCGTCCGGGGCAGCAGCTCGGGGCCAAAAATCGTTGTTTGTGTGCTGGTTGGCTGATCTGGATTTCTGGTTGAGGCAGCTCAGATGGCTCTTGTGACTGTGGCGTCAACAGTCAGTGGTGCCGGATATGGCTCGAGGACTCAACTGTCTCGAAAATGTTCTTAAAAGATGGACACTGGATGATACTTGTGTGGCACTCCTCCTAGCTTCTTCGCAGGGCCTGTGTCCTTTCAAGGAGGATGGCCCAAAGCGCAGGAGAGTGTTGGCAGGCAACGGCCTTGTCCTTAGTTCAGATACTCTCTGACACTTCCTATCTAGGATGCTTGCTGTCATAGCCTAGCACGGCACACTGTGTGCTGGCTGGGTACCGGTTCTGGAGCTGCTGGACGGGTCCTCTCAGTCCGGTATCTCCCTCTGTTCCCTGTGAGAATTTCAGGGGAGGGATCTTGCTTCCCTTTTGGAACTCCTGGCCTTCCTTCATTGGCAGCAGATGTAAGGTTGACTGTACCTTCAGCTCAGGTCCAAAATAATCCTTCTTCTTACTCCTTTTGAAATCTTCAGATGATCTGCTAAGTGAGGAGTTCAGCCCTCTTTTAAAGCCAAATGTGCACCAGTGATTGGTGCAGGCTAGGCCCACCTTTATGAACCAATCCTGGGTCCCCACCAACGATCATCTCTTATGCATGAGGTCAGGACCAGAGTGCTCTGCAACAGGACAGACAAGGGGGTGACAGCATATACCTAAGTCCCACCCATCTCCCTGTCTGTTGTAGATCAAAGTGTCTCTCTGCTTAACTGAGCCCTCTGTGATTCTTGATTAAAGTGCAGGGTTCCCTTGAAGTTTGTGCTGGGAGCAGACTTCCTGTCTCCCTCAAACCATATACTTCTCCCCTCTGAAAGGGGTCAGCTCTGCAGGGGTTTGCCTCCTTTAAATAGTGGACCCAGACATGCACTTTACTGCCTTTCCTACAGAGGGGTGGGAACTAGTTTCAAGTTGACACAACACCAAAGGGGTATTAGTCCTGCCTTCGTGTTGTCTGGCAACCAAGCCCCTCATCTAGACTTGCTTCAATTACCTCTCATTAGTATGCACTGCCACCAGCCAGAGAACAAAAGGAATGCAGATCCATGGAGCCTTTGATATTTAAATTAGGCTTCTCATGGCTGGAGGAAGGTGTATATCCCCCCTTCTTGGAATGCTCTGATGTACCCGGGGCTGTCATAGTCCAGCTGAATATGACAGGGGAAGACAGCGGCTGTAGGCTGTGTCTTCCCAGAGTACATGTGACTATGCATTTTGTGCAGAAAGCAAGTGGACTGTGTGTGGAATTGCCCCACACAGTCCTCAGAGGTTGGGCTCCCATCATTCCTTTTCATTTTTTTTTTAAAAACACTTTTTATTAGCATTTTACCAAAACAGTAACCACAACACCCAAAGGTATCGCACACCACCCTCACCCTCCCTCCCACATATGTGTCATCTGGTTATTCCTTTCAGGGCCTCTTTTTCTGTTCCATGGTTGACTGCTGACAGTCGTTTTTGTTCAATGTTTCCACTGAGCATGGGGCGAATCCCTGGTGACTCCCCTGCTCCATAGAACCCCGTCACCCCACTCCATTCCCATCTCCCTAGTCTGGCGGGTACTCCCTCAAGGCGGTTTTAAACGTTGGCTTTCGACAGGTCATTCAGCAGTTGCGTCCAGTGTATCATCACTCCTTCCCCTTCCGTCTCAGTTTCTGTACACTCTAGTATTGCCAGTTCCACCATCCCCCACCTACGGACATCCGCCCTCCACATAGCGATTGCCGGACCCTGCGGGCGCTTCCATGCTATAGCAACCTGGCGTTTGGCAAGTACCAGCAGAAATCAAACCATCGATTTCCGTACTTTATGTTTTTTTTCCCCTAGGAGCGTTCTCCAGATACATATTCCCGGGTTGCACTCCAGTTTGGTTCCCAACAG
The DNA here is from genome assembly GCF_040938575.1 of Ambystoma mexicanum. NCBI lineage: Eukaryota > Metazoa > Chordata > Amphibia > Caudata > Ambystomatidae > Ambystoma > Ambystoma mexicanum. Next base: position 1,099,892,206 of record NC_090930.1, on the reverse strand, counting down.
TTCATTCACCTCTTTAACCACCTTATCCCAATATTCAGTTATTACTCTGCACTCCAACATCATGTGCCAGATTCCCACCGGGCCTCTTCTGCATCCGGGTCATTCATTCGATAAATCCTTATTCATTGCCCGCAACCTAACTGGGGTTACATATGTCCTGTGTAGGATGTTGAATTGGACCAGCTGAAAGCAGGCAATGCGTGATACCTTCCGAACCAGTTCCCATATCTGTGCCCACTCCTTTTCCAATATCTTGTGCCCTATATCCGCCTCCCATTTTTCCTTCACCTTCAGATCCCTCTCAGGTTCCCCTTCCAGTAGGACTTTGTAGTTCTGTGAGATACGTGCCCTGTCCCCCGTCTGGTCTAACAGTATCCGTAGCAATGGACTGGACTCCGGTTCCTCCGGGATTCACTCCCAGATTTCTGCCAACCTTCAGACCACCGCACCGTATGCCAGAAAGAGGCCCAGTGGAAGGCCGAACTACAGACACCATTCCTCACAGGTAAGCAGCTTCCCTCCCTCAAATAAATCCCCCACTGTCTCACACCCCTTTTCCTGAATCCCTGCCCTTCCGATCACCTGGCGGAGTCTCTGATTTATGCCCCATGGAAGTTTCCCATCATATAGCCCCCCGGTTCCTCCCGTGCCAGCATATTTCCTCCACATCACTCTTACTGCCCCAAACACGATGGACCTCCCCTTACTGCCTATTGGATACCACAGCAGCTCCACGCCTCTGCGATTCAGCGGTAAGTCACCTATCAGACCTTTCAGAGCTTCCCCCCGGGATGAACCCATAGCAGCACCGACTGTAGTTGCTCTGCCACAAAATATTTCCAGTAGTCTGGCAGTCCCAGTCCCCCCTCCTCTCTAGATCTCCGTAATACCCCTAGAGATGGCCTCTTTGTCCCTGTATTCCACAGTAACTCCCGGATCTTGCCATCCAGCATTTTGAAGAAGACTTTTTTCACCACATATGGAATGTTGGAGAAAAAGTAAAGAAGTCGCGGCAGAATCACCATTTGCATAATGCCACTCGACCCATCAGGGAGAGAGGCAAGCCCTTCCAAAATTGAACTGAGTCTCCTACTTTTGACAGCGCACTCCCCATGTTATGTACAAATGTCTCTCCGATGTTATGGAATATCTGTATGCCCAGGTACTTAAATGATTCCCGCTCCCAATTTATCCCCAGCTTTGGTAGGTCCTCCAATTGACTATCCCGTAACCCTCCCAGTGGAAATAGTACTGATGTTTCTGCATTGATACAAAAACGGACATAAACCAGAAGTTCCTCAGTATCTCAAGGAGCTCCGGAGGTATATCTGTGGGCTTGTTACATATAGTATAGGTCATCCGCATATAGTGAGACTCCATGCCTCAGGCCCCCAACCTCAATCCCTGCCTCCATCATTTCCTGCCGCAGAAATGCTGCCAATGGCTCCAGGGCCAGGCAAATAGGTTTGAGGAAGTCGCACACCCCTGCTGTGTCCGTCTGCCCAGTTCTCATGGGCTAGACCCAATTAGTGGTCTGCACCATTGCCATCGGTTTGCTATATAGGAGGCACAACCATCTGCAAATGTTTTCTCCAAACCCAAATTCCCTGACCACTTCCATTCTAGCGAGTCAATCGCTTTCATGGCGTCAAAGGAGGATATCACCATTTCTTGTTTCCGAGTCTTCATCTGATCCATTAAATGGTGGAGGCGGGCAAGGTTATCTGAGGTATTTTTACCCCCAACAAACCCACATTGGTCTGAGTGGACTAATGGCGGCGCCACCTTTGCCAGCCTGGCTGCCAGAATTTTCCCCAAAAATGTTCTGTCAACATTTAGCAAGGATATAGGGCGATACGCCATATTCCTTTTCATTATTAAAAAATCTAAAAAGCCCAGGCGAGCGCACTCTCCCCGTGTGGATGGTCGAAGTCCTCAAAGGACCAGACATTATGAGGAGGGACCAGGGCTACATCTGGTCCCTCCCCAGAGATGAAACTGCATTACAGGGGTAGCAATGCAATTTACAGTGGATTCAGGAAGCCCTAGTGACAGCTACCTCCACCTACCCTCAAGTGATACCCGTTCAGAGATCATACGAAATATGTTCATAAACAGCTACATATAAAGGCTTGTTTTTAAAGACTTAGGGCCTCACTATGAGTTTGTCGGTCTGGCCAAAAACGGTGGTAATTACATTACGGTGGTGTTGCAACACTGCACGGCTGGATTATGGGTTTGGAGGTAAGGTGGAGGAAAAACCTCCAGGAGAATGCTGGAGGTCATTCTTCCGCCTTATCTCGCAAAAATTGCCAAATCGGCAGAATTACAGCCAGCAGTAATTCCACCGAAATCCCATTTGCGTTCTATGGACTCCAATAAATGGGGAGCAACAACACTGCTCACCACCACTTGTAGTCCCGCAGTAATTCCGGAAGACCAAGTGGCGGTAATGGCAAATCCATTTGGTGGTATTTCTGCAGAAATACCACCAAACTTGTAATGAAGCCCTTAATGCCATTTCTTCACCTGATCCAACAAGACGTGCAGTAGATAAAACATTTTCTACCATACATCTCACACAATGCACATGGTGCGGTGGGTGTGTTCTAATCCCAGACAGAATATTTTAGCAAAGTGCAGCAAAAAAATATTAACATCTTTTTCTGACTCCCTCAGTCTAGGTTTGCCATTATCACGCCTGTGTTACTGGTGGGATACCGGCAAACTCCCCTTACCGTCTCTGCACATGATAGCCTGGTATTACAGGCGGCGGAGTGCTGGGAAGTTGTCATTCCAATGGAGTTCCATAAGACTCCATGGGATGGGATTTTCTGAATCACAGGCACTGTTAATAACAGTGCCGGTGATGGGAGATCCATGGCCCCCACCGGCAAATTTGAAGTGTGCCGATCTGGAAAAAATGCCAGCCGGAATTACCAGAATTGTTTCCAGCATCGTTTCCAGACCGGCCGGCACACCGGTAATGATGAGACCCCTTGTCTCCAAAAATCAAGCATGCATTGGGTATAACTTTTTAAGTAGGCTTTTAGATGTGGAATCACACGAGATTCTGCCCAAAACGTATCTTTCATCAAATCAGTCATTCAGGGGTGGACCGAAAACCAAAAGAGGGCCTGGAAATAATGTTCAAAGTGGCCGCATAATACACATTTTCAGCAAGCCCAACCCTTTTCCTATGGGAAAATCTGGAAATACCACAAAAAAGAGGCCCCGGGTGCAGGGACGTGCCAGGAAATTCCGAGAGTTCCCCATAGGCCAGTCCACCCCTGTCAGTCCCTTGTAACTGCTGCACGTCTCAAAGCACAATGTAGAAAAAAGCACTCTGCGATATCTGTCTGCGCCACCATATATCTGAACTAAAGTGCCTCAAATTGTATTTGTAATTCCAAAGTGGCAGTAATGGAAGCTCTCTTGCTCCAGGCACCATTTTAAAATATTGGGAGCATAAAATGCAGTCTGCGTCATTAAGTTTATATGAAACTAGTGAGAATAAAAATCACCAAGTAAGTTCTAATGAGATGTGTTCTTTCATTCCGGTTTAATAACCCAAGAAGATACCCATCTTCCGGCGAAATAAATGCAGCGAATGTATTCTTGGCGGGTTTAAAATTCACGTGGAGCTTTTCAAGAGATGGAGCTTTCTGGGACGCGGAGTGCAGAAAATTCTTTTAATATGGCAGCACACAGTATTATTACCATAAATACTTAATGTTCACAGTAGAAGAAAGCTTACCTTCATTAATAATTCTTATTTTTAGTCGGCTGAAGCCACGGCGGCGGCATCTTCTTTTATCAAATCTTCAATTCCCCGCACCCATCCCCCACCGCCTCTTCTTTTTGTGTGCAGGCGCTGCCTGTTCACTGCGCGGAAAGGGGCGTCGGCCTGTTCACAATTTTGCTTCAAGGCAATGCTCTCGTCTAAAGATGCGCAGTCCTATTAGGAACAAGCACGACACCTTGCATCTCAGCAGGGGGGAGAAGGGGGGATGGGGTGGCATCAGTGTCAGCTCATTTCATCTTCCATTCCACTTTTTGGGTCCAGGAACGAGTTTTCTTTTGATTAGAGCTTTAGGGGAAATATGAAAGGGAAAGAGTCTCTGCTGACATGCGTTGGTGCCTCATCAAACTTTTGCCATCATTGTCTGTGCTTCCTTTCCTATGGAGAAGGGGAGGGAGATAACACGGTCCCTGCGACCCAATATTAGGGTTCCTGTCAAGCACACTGCCAATATCAGTCAACAATCAAGCCAGTCTTCCAAAAAACATGGCCGCCAACGCGATTTACTTACTCCAACATGTGGCTAGGTGCATACTTAGAAATTTATTTTTTTCTGTGCAGCCAGACTAATGAATAACAAAAGCAAAGAGAAAGGGAAGATGTTGGTGACAAAGATTAAACTGAGGCTGGTTTATTTTTCACACGGTATCAGGCTATTGGAATATTTTTTTTTGTTTTCCCTTTTTTTGGATGGATTGACTACACGGTGGCAACCGCCATAGGTCTTTCCTCACTTCCACTGGAACTGCCTACCCTGTAAGTGTGCTACCAGTGTACCAGGCTTCACAATCGCATTTAAGCATAGCGGGGACAGCCCATGGCTGCGCCCCTCTCCTCACAGGCTCAGGCTTCAACCTCCATACAAGTTGTACTGGACCCCAAACGTGTGCTCGCTCTCCTGCCACTTCCTCAAGGTCCCCCTGTGGTTTCCCTGAAATAAAGAGGCAGGACCAGTTGTCTAAGGTGGAAGTCACAAATGCTGCAGCAAGCTTTATTGAACATCAAGCCAGGAGTTAGCTTACAGGTGATCCGTTTCTCCACCACACATCAGGATTCTGCGCTGGGTGTGGCTTCCTAAGTCCCCCTCCCCCATCAGTATCAGGAAGACCCTACCTGGTGGAGCCGTCCCTCCCAACCCCTTCCCTTCCCCACCCCTGACCTTTTTATTTGATTTCATTTTTTTCTTTTCTGCCCTTAGATTTTATTTCTTCACATTCAATCATTCTGTACAAATTTTGTTTTCGTCACATTCTATCCTTCTATTCATTGGTTTTCTTTCATCACATTTCATTCTTCTATTCAAGTTTTCTTTTTTCACATTCTATCCTCCTTTAATCATTTCCTTTCTTCTCATTCTACCCTTCTTTTCATGAGTTATTTCTCATCCTTCCCCTTCTATCCATTAGTTTCCATTTAGCATTCTTTCATTCCTCCCAGTCCGGGCCGCTTCCCCTCTTCTAACCCACCCCCATTTCCACCATTCCCCCCGAATATCTTCACTCCCCCTGTGTTTCATGTTCCCCACATTCCTAGCATTCCCTCCCCAACTCCTTCTATGCCCCCCATCTGAGTGCCCACTGCTTTGTCTGCCCCCACTCGTTCCATCGCTAATCATTTCCATCCAGGACTCTCATTCCCACGAATTTCCAATACCCCAAACCCCAAGTCTATTTAACCACCCAGTATGTTCCAGTCCCAAACTCCTTGCTCCCCCCAATGGCTCTCCATTCCCCAAATCTTTCCCATTCCCCAACATTTCCCATTCCCCAAACCTTTCCCATTGACCGACTCATTGTATTCCCCAACTCTTTCCATCCCCCAGTTCTTTCCTTACCCAATTTCTTCCTTTCCCCAATTCATATCTTTCCCCAACCACATAAATGTCCCTAACCCTTTCCGTCCCCTAATTCTTCACGTTCCTCACTACTTCCTGTTACCCACTACTTCCCGTTCCCCTACTACTTCCTGTTCCCCACTACTTCCCCTCTCCTCCCCATTTTGCTTTCATTCCCCTTCACACAACCTTACCCCCCCACGTTGTTGTTGTTGGAAGGACTTCCAAGCCCCCTACCACTCTCACTTTTCCTGAGCCTCTCTTGATTCTAGTACTCCTCAGCACCGTTCTTTCTAAGCTAACGGCTGTGCAATCCCCTTGTGGTATCTGCCAGCGCTTTCGACTGGGATCGACCCGTGACTCCGCCATGACTCTCTGCTGGTTACCAACGTCAGAGAGTTCCCCCCCATTCACCTGGTCGTGGCTCGCTCTGGCACAAGGGACTTGAAACTAAATTTCACCTAGGACGCACACTCACATTCACCACAAGCATTGATATGATATGATAGTTTATTTATATAGCGTCTATACACAATGTGTTTCATCAGAAGGCCACCTGGACTGTGTCCGGTGACGTGACAAACAATGGATGGGGCCTTAGAACCCGGCCTTCACCCTTGCGTGAAGGCGTCTCTCGTACAGTCTGTAAAGCAACTAGACTCCTTAACCGGAGGGCCCCCACCTGCCGGCAGTGGCATCACAAGTATGTACAAAACTACACCCAATTGGCTCCATGCATGAAGGGCCCCCCTATCGGAGGACGGCAGCATGTTAAAATTAGGAAAATTAAAACCCAGTTCCCATCCCTCTGTTGCAGTTACCCCCTTCTGTCTCACCCAATGCTCCTCCCCGTGCCCTGTTCATTTGCACCCCACCCCAGCCAAGGCGTATCTCAGCTCCATGATCATTAAGGCCACCCCTACATCTGGCAAGTGTGTCCTATCCCCCCTATAGCAGCCCAGCGATTTCAAAGTGATTAGGGGATGCCTGGTCCAACCCATGGCCAAGCAGGATTTGAAGAGGATGTGTTCATGTGCCGAATAACACACAGTCCCCAGCAAGGAAATGATCCTTTTCAAAAGGTCGAAGTGGATGGGCTGCCTGTCATCCCTGTTTGCCAGTGCCCCCCTGTCCCAACCCCTCAGAGCAGTTCTCACGTGAAAACTCTTGGTTGGATCCCCGTTCCCTGCCAGTTGGCTGTGGAAGGCAATTACACTGAGGTGGGCTGCAACCCAGGACTTCGCCTTCTTTGTGTCCCTAGCCCATAACAAAAAACACTGTACTATGAGTCCCCAGTCGTCCGTTCCCGTGTCCTTTGTTGCCTGCAAAAAGGTGTTGAGGTTCCTGCTGTATTTGTCTCTAGTGCGCACCGATAGACTCTGTGATGCTAGTTCCCTCATGCCCTTTCCCAGCTCACTAGATTCAAAAAGGTGATCGTCGAAAGGTGTCATCGTTGCCTGCGCCCCTGTGTAAGCCTTCCAGAACTGCCCCAACTGTGAACGAGAAAGTGCATCGCTGCAATGCTATGCACCCCCGAGATATGCACACTTTTATGGCTGAGTTTATCTTCAAGCTTATTTTTACTAGGTGCCGGGGCAAACTCAGGGTTGTCAGGCAGAGTGCTGAGTGCATGTTGACCACTTTCACCACTAGCAAGTTATCAGACCACGTTACCAAATGCTTGTTGGCCAACTCCTTGGGCCATAAATGTAAGGCCAAAACTATGGGTAACATCTCCAGAAGGTTTATGTTCTTGCTCTACCCCTTTCTGTTCCAAGCATTGGGCCAGTTCCCCCTGCACCATTCCTTACCTAGGATGACCCTCAAACCATGCCTCCTCAACGCGTCTGTGAAGAGCTGAACTTGGGGGCAGGAAACCCCAGGGGCTTGCCATACTTTACCCTGTCCGCAAAGTTCAGCCACCCTACTAATGACTGGATTGCCCTCACTGGTGCCCTGCTGCAGGCTAAGAGTGCGTTGATGTTGGATATGCACTCCAGTATCTTTTCTCTTTTCTTTTGATAGACTGCAAATCCCTTCGGCCATGTTGATCTCAATGCCAGGTAAGTCAGCCTAGTGCAAGGGGCCTGTGTTTTTTCTGCTACTAATGGTACCCCCAAATCACCTGCCAAGATTAGGAACTTGTTGAGGAGTTTGCTGCAGAAGTTATAACCTACCTCCCCGATAAACAAGAAATCGTCCAGGTAATTGCCCCCCCCCTGCTTTCCATTTCGTTTAACGCCCATTCTAAGAACGAGCTGAATGCTTTGAAATAAGCACAGGCTATGCAACTCCCCATATGCATGCACCGGCCAATGTAGATATCCGCCATGAACTGAAAACTCAATAAGAGGAAACTCCCCGGATGTACAGGGAGCAATCTGAAAGCCGCCTCAAAGTCCACGTTTAGCCCACTTTTCCCGCCTTTCTGGCCAGGCTGATTTCTTGGTCGAATGAAGCATAAGATACAGAACAAGCCCCCTCATCTAACCAATCATTCACTGAGTCCCCTTTTATTTATTTATCTAATTTATTTATTTAATTGAATTTGTAAAGCGTGCTACTGCCCAAGGGCATCGAGGCGCTGTTGCAAGAATATGTCTTAGTTAAAGAATTTTAGGCTTAGCTCGTGGTTACAATGAGCGGGAGGCCTAGCTTGGTACAGAACAGTCATGCAAATACAGGAAGTGTGTTACATAAAACGTTCAAACTATGCAGTTAAACAAAAAAGGACGTTTTGACAGCATTCCTAAATGCTGTCTATGAGTCAATGTTTCTTACATGTGGAGGGAATTCCAGAAGGATACTGCAATGACGGGGAAGCTGGATACTGCTGCTCTTACTCTGAGGGTCTTGGGTATGGTGATCCTATTTAGGCGGGCCGTTCTGGTAGGTCTTTCTTATGAGGGTTTGGCAATACTTTGTGAGAGGTATAGGGCAGCGGTGTCATGCAGACATTTGTGGGTAAGTGCGAGGGTTTTGAAGAAAATGCGTTCCCTGACGGGAAGCCTGTGGACACGTTTTCTGATTGCTGAAATGTGGTTACGTTTGGAAATGCCGGTGGCTGCTCTAAGTGCATTGTTTTGGACTGTCTGATGTTTTCTGATATTTTTGGAATAAGTGCCAGCCAGAAGAGCATTGCAATAGTCCAGACCTGATTGCTGCTCTGGCTATGGTAAGGCAATTCTGTTCTATTAGGAATAGTCTAGCTGTCGTGATCAGTTTAGAATGGTAGGCCGCGGCAGATGAGATGGCGTTCACTTGTCTGTTCATTGAGAGGTTCGAGTCAAGATAGACCCCCAAGGTTTCCACAGCATGTGAGACCATAATGGGAGTGTTATCAACTGAAAATGTGTTTTACTTTAAGTCAAGTTTCTTGAGAGTTCCTGGTGAGGCTATAAGTAAAGGCACAACCAATATTTCGCCATTCAGGTTTGGATCTCTGCATACATGGAATTAAGAGGATTGCTGTCGGCTTCGTAGTTGCCCGTTAGGGGGCTGAGGATCTGCGTGTCATCTGCATAGTTGGTATATGTGATGCCACACGCATCCAGGAAGCTAAAGAGAGGCCTCATGAGTAGGTTGTAAGGGGTAGGAGAGATGCAGGATCTTTGAGGGACGCCAGACTTAATGAAATTGGGGTTTACGCATGCATGATCAGAAAAAACTTTCATCACTCTTTCTTGGAGAAATGATGTGACCCAGGCTGTGGCTTCAGGTGAGAAGTTAGCAGCAGAGGAGAGGTGGTGGCATAGAGTATCATGGTTCACAAGGTCAAATGGTGCGGACAAGTCTAGAAGCAGGAGGAGATCCAGTTTTCCTGCATCCCTGAGGTCATCAATCTGGTTTTTAAGTCCAGAAGTGCGGTTTCAGTCCCATGGCCGGCCTGAAGCCGGACTGCCTGAGACCCAGCAAGTTGTTGGACTCTAGGAATTTATGTACCTGCAGGTAAGATCCTTTGTCACAGATTTTGAGTAAAAAGGGGACTGTAGTGATAGGCCGCTAATTTGCTGGGATATTTGGGTCAAGTGCAGATTTTTTAAGAGCGGTCATACCCAAGCTTCTTTAAGGCAGGCAGGGACATGGCAATATGTGAAAGAGGCATTAATGAAGGCCGTGATGAATGGTGTCAGGGTGGTTGTGCTCTCTTTGATCAGCTGGGGTGGGCCAGTATCTCCTTTACAATTCAAGGGTTTGATAGATTTGAGTTCTGCCACTTTTAGCTCAATCATTTCCTTAAAGGAGAAGAGAGGAACGTCAGTGGGGGATTTACAAAGGACAGTTGAGATAAGTTTTCCCATGGCTTGTTGGTGATCAATGATTTTATTTTGTAGCGAATTAAGCTTGTCTAACATGGCTTCCTGGACACTATTGCACCATTCCTTGTCTTTAGAGAGGGTAGGCATGGTGGGAGCTGGCGATTCAAGTTCTCTAAAGATGGCCAATATCTCCTTAGATCCAGACTTGGCGTTTGAGAACCTGGTGTTAAATGAATTTGATTTTGCTTTAATAATGGCATTTTTGTATTATTTTGATAAAGTTTTGAACGTTAGTCAGGTGGAGTCATTAGGTTTGGCTAGGCAGGATGAGAGTGCTTTTCTTTTCTTGGCTCGTAGTTCAAGAATTTAAGGTGAGAACCAAGAATTAGTGTGTTTAGTACGTTTGGCCTTTCTGAGGGTGAGCGGAGCTATGGCGTCTACCACTTGGGAGATGGAAGAGATGTAGTTTGCGGCCAAAGTATCCAGGTTTTTTTAGAAGGGTGGTTGAAGGGCCGGCACAAGTAGGTGAGGGAGGAGTCTCTCCTTGCTAAGAAGGCGGGAGCTTCTAGCATGGGCAGGTGGAAGAGGGGGCAAAAGTGTCATGGGCCCCTTGGTAGGTTTAAATTCAAAGTGGATGGTGTAGTGATAAGACCAAGGAATGGGGTTGATGTTTTAGATGTGACAAATTGTGGATCAGAGGGTATTTCCATTTCTCCTTATTTGGCACCACTCCTAAAGGGGAAATTATTAAGATGTCCAATGGCAGGTCCAGGCATGGGCTTGCCACTCTGCCCAGTGCTCTTTCCTTGTAGATCTTATCCCTCACCACGTCAGGGAAACCCTGGCTGATCTCATATTCTCAGCTGTACGTGTGCCCAGGGGTCCCTTGTAAGGTATAACAAAACCCATTGTGAAACCTCCAATCAGGATGTCCCCCTATTGTGCCAGGGGGTGCCTTACCAGTCACGGAAGTAGCTTCTCAACCTTAATGGGGAGGGGACCTTGGTGGTAAGCACCCTTACCCTCTGCCCCCACCCCTTATGTCTGGTTCCCACCAACCCCCAACACCCAGGCCGTCCTCTGCCCCCTGACGGCCCCTGTTTCTACAACCATTGAATGGTCATTACCATTTTGCAGAGGAACCGTTGACTCAGAGGCAAGGTGAGCCCCTCGTGAATTTCCTTTAGCTGCCCAATGAACGTTGCCATCTTGAAGAAAGTCAACATTTATTTAGTATACAAAACAAGGGGGGTTCTGGTAGTCCCTCTGCCAGCACGAACACAGCCCATTGACCTGTTCTTGAGTGGATGGCACCTGGGAGAGACTCTACCAAGTCTTTAGCTCACTGTCCCTTTCACAGCAGAGAAATCTCCCTGCATATCAGTCTTTGTCCAGCCCAGGGGCAGTAAAGCACCGAAATGCTAGGCAATTCTCCTCTGAACAAGAGAACCAACAATTTCAGACATGTGTTTCGGCCTAGTCGGCCCTCATCAGTGAGGTGGAGCTGTGCCTCTCTAAAAAAAGTGAACAACCCCCCTGCTGCAGATCCTTGCCGGATGGCCAAACATTCCACAAATTGAACAGCTAGGTCGATAGCGGCAATTGGGTCCCCATTGACACTCCCTGTCATTATAATACCTGCATGTGAAGATGAGCCGACCATTGACCTTGTAGTCTGTTCCCCCCCACCCCTGAAACCACCCTGTGCAACTAGATGCGGTGCCCTCAACTCAGTCGTTGCTGTTTTGAGCCCCCGGTTCCCAGCGGAACGTTGGGGTGCTGCCCGTCCCCTGCCCCAATTGGCCACTGGCAACCTGCCCTTGGCCAGAACCATCTTTCTGCACCTGTTTTGACAACGGTGAGGCTGCTGTGCCCCCCAAGAGGGTGTCCCCTGAGAAAGAGACCACACTTATTATGGCCTTACTGAAAAGCTTTTCTGTTGCCCCCATTCTTGGATCTAACCACGCCTCCACCTGCCTCTGGTCCCATTTCATGAGCAGATCATTTTCTAACTGCTTCCCTCAGAAGCCACACAAACCCCCAAACCCTAGCTCCTCCTGTATTACACACTTACACGGCCGCTGGTCAGGTTTGCTCTGAACTATGATTTCAGTCATTATTTTGAAACCCGCCACCCTCTCTCTGGACTTCACCACCTCCCTACCTCCATTCCCCTGCAACGTGTCATGACCCTTGGTCTCATGCTTGATGAGCGAGAATATATCGATAAACCTCCACTTCCAAATGTCGTCTTTTACCCCCCTCTGGAATATGCCAGCTCACTTAGTTATTCTCTGTGATGGTTGGGATTCTGTCATTGGCTCTCTTTGACATACCCAGGGCTGGACTGGCCTACAGGAAAATCTGGAGATTTCCCAGTGGGCCGCTACATCCTGGGCATCTTTTGTATTTTATTTTCACATTTTCTCATAGGAAAAGGGTTGCGCTTGCTCAAAATGTGTAATACGGAGCCACTTTGAACATTATTCCAGGGCCTGTTTTGGTTCCCAGGGCACCTCTGGACATACCCAACGCAAGGCCAGGCTGTTCCCCTTTGGAGGGCCCTGCTGGACATTCAGAGCGCATCTTCCCCAACCCTGTGCTTGCGCCCTTACATGCGTCATTGCCCTTGCCTGCCCAAACCCTGCTTGCACCGGTCGCTTGACTGGCACTGTCCGCCGCCTGTTCTTCCAGAGCGTTACTGGCCTGCGGCCAAGACTGAGGCAATGCATTAAACTCGTGCAGTAAACCCATAATCATGTCCACTTTCTTCATCAGTTCACACTCACCCTCCGAACTCAAGGTATTGTCCGCCGATAAACCCCCCCACTCTACACTTGATTGTGTCATCTGAAATAGCACAATTTGAGTTTGCCTAAGGCGTGCTAGGTGCCAACGCCGCCGTAAATGGCGCTGCTGGTCCGCCGAAACGTGCGGTTACCACGGCCAATTCTTCCTCCAATTCCTTCCTGGTCCTCCATTACCGGGGCCTGTCACTCATTTCTTTTTGTTTTTTGTGGGACTTGTTTAAACAGCTCCCCCCCGATGAAGCCTGTGATTCCCTGCTGGTGTTGGGGGAAGGGAATATCATGGCTTTCGTACTGTTCGACTCCCCCTATGAGAGCCCCCCCATCCTTGCCCTTGCTGCTTCCAAACCTATGCTTCTTGCTAAGGTGGCAAATTTCATCCATGACTCTGCATCCATCGAGCGGCCTGCAGCTGATGTTCCCCCGGCTCCCTCCACTATTAGCCCTTCTTCTATATGTGTGTCGTCCACTATCTCGAGGTCCAGGCTTGCTGGCTAAAACATGGCGATCTGTAGGAAATGCAAAGAGGTCAAGCCCTGCTGTCCATAAAATGTGTCTGACAACCTTCCCGTTCCCATAGCGTACTCACAGCTAAGTGTCCCCACTATACCTTCTTGCACTCGTCGGCCTGTCCTCAAAACTTCTCGGTGCACCAACACCTTTGACGTGATACCAACCTTTGATCCTATACCTTCACGGACACAGATGTTTTCGCTTCGACCAAACTCCTTTCTCGAACCGACTAAGCAAGATTAACTTCTTCCTGTGGGGAGCAGCACCAAAGAGGGCACAACCTTTGCTCCTGATGCCTTATATAGCGCCTCTCTGGCCCTGCTTCCTTTCCGTCGCTCCTCTGTGACATGGCTTCCGCCCCCTCCTCCTCCCCATGGACAGGCGCCACCCAGTCAGTCCGCCCCCTCTTAGGTGGGCATCCCCACTGAGGCTGGCGCCCACCAATCACTGTCTTGACTGCGTGTTTGCCTAGCAGAACCTTCAGTCATTAGAAGGGATCCCAGGAGGCACACAGCATGCATTGCCCATGGGTAGATTTGGGGGCTTCAGAAGGTCAGCAAATCTGCCCAGTGCCGCGGAATGATGGAGGCATGGACCTCAGGGGCACAGATTCTAAGATGGGGGGCAGCAGGCCAAAAGGGGCAACAGTACATGGGTGGGAAGGTCAGAGACAGCCATCTGCCACAACCCCATAGTCGTGCGGTAGGACTCAGAGCGGTACAAGGTGCGAATAGCACCCTTTGGTAAGGGGATGATGGGGATGATGTTCACACCTCTCCCTTCAAAGGGAGAGGATGAGGAAATGCAATGTAAGGTGACCGGGCTGAAGAGAGGGACAGCCAACTGGGTCGGGCCAACAGTAAGAGAGCCGGAGGGCATTTTTGCCCCATAAGTAAAGCACCTGGGGACACAGGAGCAGTCATCCTGCAATTGCGCACCAAATGTAGCACAGTTTCAAAGGTCTTTTTTTTCTGTTTTTTGCTTGCACACCCTGCACGGAGAGTGTAAGTAAAGTTTTGGATTTCTTTGGGACAAGGCACGCTCTGCACGAAATGCGCCAGGTGTTATTTGGTTTTATCAGAGAAAAATCTGGTTGCGTCTGATGTATGCTTGGTGTTGGTCCAAACGTGCCATGGAGGTACAAGGCGAGCGCGAGCTGCCGGCTTGGGCGGTGGCAGCAGAACTAAAATTAGGTCAAGAGGAGTATGCATGCTGACACCGGCGAACGAGAAGAGGCAGGGCCGTGCAGCCGATTATATGAGAGAGGCACCGATGAGTCAGGAGATTGCGCGAGTATCGAATAAGGTCCGTCAAAGAAAAAAGAGTGGCACAGGGTAGAAGAAACATGGTGCTCCAGGTCTACAACGGACAGTGCAGACAGGAAAAAGAGCAAAGAAAGAAAAGAAGGTACTGACAAGGGGGAACTTGTTAAAACATTTTTAAAAGTGTTCGTTGGTAACAGGCTAAAGCAAGATAAGATAATGTTAAAAAAGATTTAGGGCATTGTCAAAAAGGTGGAAAAAAGGATGAAACCACTGATACGGATAGCACAGATAGCAGTGGTGATGAGGAAAGAAAGCACCTAAAAGCATGGGTTATCAAAAAAGGGAAAAGGAAGGACAAAATAGACGGGAATGAGAAAAGGTCAGGCGGAAATAATTATCAAGGCACCATGCGGGAGGTGCTCAGCAGGGAGAGAGGCAAGGAGGAGATGTAGAAGGACCTTGGCAGGGCATATTGAAAATAAAATAAAAACAATGGTTTGGAGATGATTTGGAGCAAGGAATGCTTTAAAATCATCTTATTACTAGAATATCAGAAGAGGGGTTTGGCTATTGTAGAGGAGGTCCCAAGCATGTCCCGCACTCAAAGCGCCCATTTTGGAGTGCCAGGAACGCTCACGCCGAGATACGTGACGTACGATGAGCAAATAAACCAGCAGAGAGCCGCAGCAGGCTCTGCCCGGTACCGATCAGACCAACAGCACCCATTGAAGTACCAAAACCAAAGAAACCGTGGACAGTAAGGTACCCATTGAGAAAACCGTATCGACAAGTGAGACAGAATGATGATTGTCAAAACGTGATGCCTGAAGAAGCCACGAAAGTCCTAAAAGAGGATGAATGGTGACGTTACAAGAACTCGGACGAACTCGGACTGACTCGAACATAAAGAAAACGACGACCTGTGAATAACAAAAGAGACGAAACACCATGGATAAGTGACATCCTGAGTTGAAGTTAAAAGGAAGATGTCAAGTATAAGAAGGTCATGCCATAAGAGCGATGCAGATATGCAACCAGTTTACACGTGTACATATGCTTGGAAACGCAAGAAAGCTGAGGAAATCGTGCGGCTTGCTATGCTTAGTAGGAAATTAGATGCGGCAAGCGCCACATATACATATCTACCTCAAAAGGAGCACTTTATATAACATATGCGTTCACTTTGCAAAAGGGCAGAACCAACCGCAAGTTACCAGAGGCCCCAGGAGCGAAGACCCTCAAACACGAGAATCGAAAGCCAAGGACAGAAACGAAACTCGGAGGCATGAGGCCCATGCAAAGAAACCAAGGTTATCTTAAGCTGACACAGACTAATACAATTTATGAGACCAAGATCTGAGTATCCTGTTCAAAGGAGTTGAGATAAGCAGCAGAAGGCATTTGGTGGACAGAAAGCTAAAATCAAATACATGAATTACATGGAGATGGAGACAATTTCATGGTGCCTAAGACACGTGACCTGTCAAGCAAGAAGAGTTGGGGCCTGCACACCTATGCGCAGCCTTGAGCCATGCGCAGATATCTTAGTTCTCCCAGACAGAGAGGCAGCATTGAGGCCTACAAATTAGAAACGAATTGACACATGGCAAGTGGGTCAGTGATGGATGGTGGTACTGGTTGGTGGGAGGCTAGGGGAACTGACGGGCACCCTGCACCTGGCCGACCATTCTGCATGCTGCTAGGCAAAAGTGGAAAAGTACAAGGTGACGTGGTATCAACCCAATCACAATGCACCAAGTAATGTAGGATCCTATAGTCCATAGAACCAATGAGACGTCGTACTTTGTGTGACGTTTACAGTAGTCATTCTGAAGGAAGGGCTTAGATGCCCCACCTGGCGCTAGTTACCCAATCCCCTCTCCCCGTTACCAAATACAGATATAGTACCTATAGTAAAGATACCTTCCTATTACCAATAGAATTGCATGCAACATTTTTAGCGTTTCACGTCACTGATGACGAGTTTCTAGTATAAAGGATGTCATTTTTGTGAAGTTTGTTGGAGTTGAAGTGAGAAGGAAGATCGCGCCACTGCTGATATTCATAACTGCCTGTTTTTTGTACTTGTCATTAAATGGACTCCCTATGCCAAACCATTGAGTTGTCATTATTGATTTGATGCTTGAGTACGAATCTGCATCCCCATCCATCTCACGGGTGCTGCTATTCCACCTTAAAGTGCTGTTTGGGAAAACCCCAGCCCTATGGGCTGGCTGGGGTACTTCCTGCACACTTGGTAGCAGAGATTGATGGTTATCGATTATCGATTAGTTAAGACACCCATTGACCATCGACATAACGTAACTCTAGGTCCTCGGCAATATCACAAGTCCTTTGCCATCCGGCTAAGTAGACCCTGAAGCTCCCTGTAGATAGTGGTTAGAGTAAAGAGCAAACCTGCAGGTGTAGGCCTGAAAGAACCTGTACTTTCCCCTACAAACCCCTTCCCACTTCTACAGGAAGCTGAGCAGGTGAATGGCAGGAGAGGCGGTGACAAAGGCGGTGATCTCGAGCATCCAGAGAGGAAACATGCGAATAGTGAGTGAAAAAGACTAAATACTTTGGCAAAAGTGCATGCCTTAGAACAAGTAAGGGAAGGTAACGGTGGGAGGTGGGAAAACAAAATTATAGTTAAAAGTTGAGTAGAATGTTTCTATATATATGGGGAAGGAAATAGAGACTCAAGGGGTGACCAAGTAGTGGATAAGAATACCGAGGAGGACACCCGATACGAGGGGGATACCAGGAGGATACCTGAGAAAAGTGGATAAGAATACCCGGGAGGACACCCAGGAAGATGGGAATACCGGGGAGGACACCCGAGAAGAGAAATGATACACCCAAATTCCTACGCTTAATATAACGGTTAGAAGAAGGCTGCATCCATAGTCCTGAATAAAACAGGAATAAATAGGAGACCACAGCGGTTTAAGACACTGTGAAAGTGATGGGCTTACACCCCATGTCGGGGTAAGATTAGGGGCAGAATTCTGTGTAGCCAGCTGTAGTTTGTCTAGTCTGTTAACATCTGCCTTATGTGTTTTGTGTTGTGATGTCATAGGATGAAATTTTTCCTTTAAGGGACGAGCATAAAAAATTGTTCGATTAAGTAACTGAGATACTGTGGAATACGAATTGATATTTGTTGGTTGAAAAAAGAAGCATAATTTTGTGGGAAAAAACGGGATTGGAGCTTGCGATGATTGGTGCTCGCTCATATTGTTGGAGTTGTTTAAGGAAACAGTAGGGCATAACAAGTGTTATATGAAGGAAAGCGGAACAGATTTAAGCATGGAGGATATGACTCCATTAGTACACCTGTGCAAACAGTTGCCAAAACATGCACCCAAGCTGAAAAATTACAGTGCAGAATGGGTTAAAGGAACCGCAAACAAGATGTTTATGCCATGGCCCCAGGGTGGATCGTTGTCTAAAGCAGTCCTACAGCACATGACGACATATTTGCACGCCACATATAAAGGTAAAAAGTAAGATAAACGCCTAGCTAGTTTAGAGCTTTGGAAAATGTATCAAGAAGATAAAGAGGAGGAGCCACCGTTAGATTGGATACTTAACGTATGTACAGCAGGGGGTGAGATGCCTTCCACGCCACCTGCCCCGCCCGATCCAAAAATCGAAGTCAGTAAGGACAAAGGATTATTACCGCTAACAGAGCTTAAAGCAGCCACGGGGTATAGCAACCCGGAATATGAGTCACCTACGCAAAGTAGTGACGAAAGCCCAGACAAAGACAGAGGTAGAGATATCACCTCCAAGGTCCCAAGGGACAAGGAGAGATACGAAAACAAGAGGAAAGACCAGGTACAAACAAGTACATCTCCGATACAGAGAGAGAAGGCAAGAAATGGAAAGGAAATGAGGATAGAACTGATGAGATAGCATTCGCACATAACGAATGGATGAGAGGTCAGATTCTATTGAAACTCGATGGTAAAAGCATTGATGACGCAAATCGAAAAGAAAAGTTAGACAATGTCCAGAGAATGGAGAAGGAACAGGAAAAAGGATTGAGAGACAAAAACATGGGAAAAAAGATAGGCAGAGCCGAGAGCAGTTGTTTCACGCAGAGCAATAAAGACAATGAGATCATAAACAGAGAGCATCTAATGATCAAGACAGACATGAACGAAGGCAAATAGAAGATGAGCAAAAGATACAGGAGATAAGAATAAAGAGACGAACGGATGAGGAAATACGAAGGGCAAATGAACGTAGAAATGCAAAGAAATAGGAAGAGATTAGAGTTAGAGAAGAAGCGAGGAAGTGCAGAGAATTCAGTGACGACATAGAACGTAAGCGAAGACAGAGAGCATGCGACCTTCAATCTCTGGAAAGAGAGGTTCAAAAACCTGATCCAGTAGTAGACTGGGAAGACATTGATGAATTTTTTCCTGAATATGATTCAGTAACAGGCACATCTAGGGCAGATATCAAGGATGACTTCGACACCAGAAGCATCGGAGAGACGATCGATAGAATAAATGATGAGATGGGGCTAGAACAAGCACCCCAAGGGGGAGGGAAGGACGAGTGCCTGGAGAGCACTCAGCTTAATGATGCTGAGGGCGTCTCCCTACATAGTAAGAATAGAGAGCTATCCCTAGATAGGTTGGAAATCAGTAAGAACAAGGCGGATGCGAGAAGTTGCACAAGTTGGGCACAGATAATGTCAGACGCAGAAAGAGAGGAATATGAGGAAAAGGAAAATGAGAGAAGACGCGAAAGACGCTTCTCAAGGGGAAAGGGAATAAGATGGTCAGATTCTAGTGTGTCTGCACAGAGGACATCGGAATCAGCCACACAGTCAGGCCGACGTGAAGAAATATTGTACGGGGGTGTCTCCACCACCCTATGCGAGCAGACTGAGGACATTACCAGGTAGGCGGTGATGCAAGAATATCACTCCTGCAGTAGATAGAAAAACAATGAGAGAAGAGAGAGAGGACCATGCATCCCAATTTCCGTTGCTTGAGAAAAGAGGAGCGAGACCACAATATATTCCATGGCCACACAAGAATCGGGAAAACCTGAAAAACAAGCTTCCAATGCTGACTTTGGGAGCTGGAAAATGGATACATGAGTTAGAGAAAATGACTTGAGGGAACACGTTGGCTACTGGGGATATTAAGGGTCTTTTAATCGCCATACTTGGTGATCAAGCTGATGATGTATGAACACATGCAGGTTACTTTGGCGTGACTATAGTCAATACCGCACATGACGGAGCACCGTTTAACAATTGTAGAGCCGCTGTATGGAGAGCATTACGATCGCTTTATCTGGATACTTCTGACATGGGAGCTATAATGTCACAGAAAATGAAAGAGTCAGAAGACCCTTTGCTTTACATTCAGGATTTCCAAGACGTGTGGGTACTTGAAACGTGCAAATCTTGGGGGAAATCTATACCCGTGTTCTACCATATATTATGCCAAGGGCTGCCAGATCAGGTACAGAAGTAGCTCAAGAAATGTGTAGGAATCGAGGCCAAACCGTGGTCTGAAATACAGTTGACCAAAGCTCACTATTGCAGGCTGCTGCAAGAGAAGAATTGCAAAAGAGAAGCTACACGAAAAGGTGAAGAGGCGAAATTAGTGCAGAAGAAATTGTCCAAGTATGCCATGGAAGGGGCAATGATAACTAACACAGACATATCAAACATGCAGCAGGCCAATAATCAATAGCACGGGAATCAGGGCGATAATGGGTTTTACCCCAGAGGAAGAAGCTTTTGAGGAAGAGGATGGCAGAGCAATCAAAGAGTTTTCCAAAACATGCAACATGGAAGTCTGGATATGTCAAATGGGCAAATGATCAGACAACCGCCAATATGTTGGGTGTGGGGGATGACAGGGCACCTAGGACGCACATGCAGAAGTCAAGGCATGGTGCAAAACGACCAAGGAGCCCACCTGTGTTATTACAACAGGGAGGAAATGGAGTTGCGCAGAATCACACTGTGCAACCTCAAACGACAGGAGCACAGCAAAGCTCGCAAGCTCAGAATTTGATAAGTTGTCCACAGGGACATTCCCAACAGTCACCCATGCAAATGTCACAAACAACAAATATATAGGTCAGGCTGTGAACGAGTGGATGAGAGTTATTACTGGTGATGGGAGAAGACCATTGATGCAAAATGGGACAAGATTGTATATGGACTAGGACAGCTCACTGGGAGACCTGATGTGTTCTATCCGATCAATGACACCTGACCCTCACCAGGAACCAAGGGGTGATGTCGTTATAGGGGGTAAAGAATATTCCTTTTTAGTTGACACGGGTGCGACACGCTTGTGTATATGTGAATGCAAGTTTTCTTTGTCCAACGATGCTATAAACACTTAGGGCTTCACAGGAGCAACAAGTCGTGTTCCTTTTACAGACACACTTC
This sequence comes from Ambystoma mexicanum, assembly GCF_040938575.1. Taxonomy (NCBI): domain Eukaryota; kingdom Metazoa; phylum Chordata; class Amphibia; order Caudata; family Ambystomatidae; genus Ambystoma; species Ambystoma mexicanum. The sequence continues at coordinate 1,099,871,290 of NC_090930.1, read as the reverse complement.
CAGTCTCTATAGGAAAATGTGACATGAATGTGCCACTGTTATATTCAAGACAAACCCCAGTAATTATATTGGAACGAGACTTAATGACAAAGTTAAACATGACAATCTCGTTCACAGAGAAGGGCATAGTATGCTCGACTCCAGGAATCCACTATTTGAGCGTATGCGAGATAATTAGAGCATACGCAGGACACATAGCCATGAGAGCTATCGCATTGGAGCCAGAAATATTTGCATACAGAGTACGGGTGTTGATGGCATGGCTACCAGGCCTTGCAAACAAAATCATGAGGAGCCCAGATGAGTATTTATTTAGACCAAGAATACCTATGCACGAGAAGGGACAAGTATTTCACTTGATACACACAGCCATAGTGCGTGGGAAAATGGCTTTGATCGATGGTTGTGATGATGAAGGCCGACAATGGTGCACAGTGATCACCATTGAAGAAGGGTACAGGCTGACTGACGTCACGGATGACAATCGGTTTGACGAAGAAATGAATGCTGAGGAAATAACAATTGAAGTGAATCTCACTTTTTGGGTGAAGATGATAAAAAGAGAAGTGCCCCAGAGAATGATGTAGGCACAGAACCGGGCTGAATATTTTGAGGTCGATATGGCCGAAGTGCCTGTCTCAGTATGGACCACAGGCCTCTATGACTTAGGCTTATTAAAAGGAGGAGAAGTCAAAATTAAACTGAAACCAGGAGCCATTTTACCAAAGGTACGACAGTATCCCATGTCTAGGGAGGCAGATGAGGGAATTTTCAAGACAATTTCGGCTATGATGGAACAGGACATCTTAGTGACGTCAGAGTCGTCATGCAATACCGCAGTTTACCCTGTCAAGAAATCAAAGGGAGGGTCTTGGAGGCTAATTCAAGATCTATGCCCAATAAATGATATTGTAGAAGCCGAGTTCCCTTTAGTCCCGAACCCGGCCACAATCCTATGTAATATACCTGTTGAGGCAAAATATTTCACAGTGATTGACTTGAAAAATGCATTTTTCTTAATCGCATTGCATCGAGACTCACAAGATCTGACATCATTTACCTTCAGACAGATGCATCTGAAAAGCACAAGGTTACCCCAGGGGTACTGTGAGTCTCGCTCAATTTTCAATAGATTTCTACAGATGGACTTAAGCAATATCACATTAGAGAGTGTTGTCTTGCAATATGTAGATGACATCTTAATTTGCAGCACCACGGGGGAAAAGTGCAGACACGATTCCATTCAGCTATTGACTATATTGGCTGAGAAAGGATGTAAAGTTGACAAAGAAAAGTTACCATATTGTCAGCAAGAAGTGCTGTATATAGGCCAATTGATCTCACATGAGGGGAAAAGAGTTACCCCAGGAAGGGCTGAAGCCATACTGAACACAGCGAAGCCACACACGATAAAGCAGATACAGAGCTTCCTAGGTCTTTGCAATTATGTCAGAGCGTGAGTCTTTGACTACAGCTCATATACCAAGCCCTTGCTACAGGCCCTAAAGAAGGTACAGGTGACAAAAGAATAAATCGTGTGGTCCAAGAACATGGAGGAAGGGTTTACTGAGCTCAAGAAAGCCATTTGCACTGCACCAGTTTTAGGGGTTCCCAACTATGCAGAAGTTTTCTACCTGTTCTCACACATGAATGGCAGCGTCATGACGCCAGTACTCATACAGAGAACCACAATGGGGTACAAGCCCCTGGCATACTACAGTGGGAATTTAGACCCAGTGATGAGAGGCCACTTCCCGTGAGAACGAAGAGTTTAGCTGCCGCAGCGTTCGACATAGATAAAGCGACAACCATTGTGATGGGATGCTCAATGACGTTGTACGTCGAGTACGCACTGTTTACCATTCTAGAGAAGCCAAAGGGCACATTGATATCTCAGAGAGCTTCTGCTTATGAAGTAATCATATCGAATCCATCTATTAGGATCGTTCGATGCAAGATAGTGAACCCAGCTATGTTTATAGCAGAACCAGTCACTGAAGGAGAGCCAATACATGACTGCGCAAACTATGAAGAATTTTATGATGAGATTCTCAGAGTGAAAGAAAATGCATTGGCAGGAGGAGAAATTGTCTTCGTTGACTGTTCCTAGAGGATCGATCAAAGCGATGGGCAAAGATATACAGGAGCCGATGTGATGAAGCACAAAGCAAATTGAGAGTTTTGAGTGCTCCTTAGTGCACGATTACCATCTCATTATTCAGCGCGAGCTGCAGAACTATTGGCATTGATACTCGCGATTGAGACTCGCACAGACCAGGAAGTGACGATGTACAGTGATTCTGCCTATGTGACATCAACTGTGCACGCAGGCCTAGCGCACTGGAAGAGGAGGTGCTACCTCTGAGCTGATGGCATGCCAGTGCATCACGCAGCCTTATTGGACAGGCTGATTAAGGCACTACAGCTCCCAGTGGACACAGCGGTCGTGAAATGCGCCACCCACACAAATGGGACATATTTTATCTCACAAGAAAATCAATCTGCAGATACAGAGGCCAAGCGTATGGCGTCCAAGCGTGAACCTATAATGGACGTAGAAATAACTGATGTAAACGAGAAGATGATTGTTGCACGAAGTGAACCTGAGAGCTTTAATAATATGGGACAGACCCAGTTAATGGAACTCCAAGTGCAGGTACCGCAGGAAGAGAAAAATCTCTGGAAGCGGCTAGGATGTTATTTAAACCCCTCCGAAAGCTTGTGGCAACACGACAGCACTGGTAAACCAGTAATGCCTATAGCCCTGTTAGAATTATCACTGGAGCAGTTACACTATCCAGCACATATGACAAAAGAGAATCTTGCGGCAACCCTTGCTGAAGACTGGTTTATACCGAACTCAGCAGAGCACGTTGCATTTTTTTATGATGAACTGTATGATCTGGCAGCAGTTCACGGCTGGGCACACACTAAAAGTAATTAGAGGAGTCATTCCAAGGCCCAATGGACCTTTTCAGCACTTGCATGTCAATTACGTCAATATGATTTAAGTATGTAACGGGTAGAGGTATCTAATTGTTATGGTGTGTCCATTCTCTAGATGAATAGAAGCAGGTTAATGTACACACCCAGACTCTACCTGTGTGGCCAAATTTCTAGTGAGAGAGGTATTTCCCAGGTGGGGAGTATGTGAAGTCATGAGATTAGATAATGGGGCTCACTTTGTCAGCAAAGTTTTTGAACAAATTAGCTTGTTGCTTGGTATAAAGCACAAGTTCTCGTCGGCGTATCATCCACAAGGTAATGGGATCTGTGAGAAGCTCAACGGCTTGTTAAAGGAAAGGATAGCCAAGTTGAAGCTTACTCTAAAGAAAGGATGGCTGCACTGCCTCCCACTGGCACTGTATGCACTTAGAAATCAACCTGGTTCCGACCACCACCTTACACCGCATGAAATAGCAACAGGAAGAAGGATGCGCACTCCCCTGACACCCCGAAGCAGAGCTAGGTGTGATGCTCAGCCGACAAGTGAAATCTTGGGGTCTGAAATGCAAAATGACTTGAACTACACAACATCTTGTCTAACTGTAATTGCAGGCCAGCTGCAGCGACGACTAAAAGGGTGCAGGGCAGCACAGAGCACAGAAGAAGATGCTACTGCAGACACAGCTCCGAATCTATGTGTTCCTTGAATCTTCCCTGGAGACACCGTCCTGGTGAGGAATCACAGAAGGAAAAAGTGGGACGAGCCAAGGTTCAACAGACTGTTTACAGTTTAAGACGTTACTCCATCTGCAGTCAAGCTACAAGGAAGAAGAGCTTGGATCTTCCTGGGCGATATCAAGCCATACGTCAGAGAAATCCCCCTGTCTGCACCCCACTGTGAAGAGACTACAGACAACGGGATAGTACCATAGCACATGCAGACAAGATCCATGACGAGGAAGAAGGACCCATGACCAACAGCAAAGCAGAGACAAAGAACTTTTGTGCAAATGTGTGGCTTGAAAATAGGCCATTCCTCTGAGCAAAAAGAGAAGAGGATAAGTACATAAAAAATACAGACACTCTGTGCATCCTAGTTGCAGGGTGAAGGAGAGAAGTGCATATGCACGCCACAATGTAGGTTATTGACTTTGAACTTTAGACTGAGTCACGCTGAAGCCCTGATAAGAAAAGAATATGTCAAATTTCAATCGCAGACACACGAGTTGCAAGAAAATACAGTATCCACCCAGACTCATTCAAGACAGGAGCATTGTTTGGACTCACAAATGGCGTCCCACAGTCGCAACATCACTAAAGATGTTTTGAACTACTTTCACCTAGTCTTGAGATCACACCCATCACTAGTGGGAAGGCTCACTAGCAAGATCCTGAAAACAGCAAGATAATAAGAAGGCTGCTCACCGTGATAACTGAGCAGTTCTTCCGACTACCTGAATACAGAGGGGAAAAAACAAAAGTCCCAAGCGGAAGATGAAGCAAATACATTCATCAATGTGATATTTTTTTGTCTAATTGAAGAGCACCCAAACTTTGTCGGAAGACACACTGATGTATTAACATTTCTTCACGATCCGGCAAACACAGAACGCTTCAGGATAATCTTGAACGGCATCATCATCCAGGTCACTCTCCACATCAACCTAGATCGTAGAAGTTACTCACAGTGAGTACCGAACTGTTCGAGAATTCAGCAAAGGATAGGCGAATGTCCCTCTCACCAGAAGATAGCAGATTGGCGAACAATGTCTTCTTTCGCCTAATTGAGGAATTTCCAGAACTTGTAGGGAGACCTGCCGGTGTTGACGTCCTCACGTTCATCAGAGACCCAGCAAAATCCACCCAGCTAAACATGCTCCTGCATGGTATTGTAGTACAAATCAAGCTCTCCAATCTCCACCAGAGTTTCCGGAAGAAACCTTGAAGCTTCCTGCTGAGGGACCGATCGAGAAAGCATTGCCAGAGACCTCACTCTTATTACACCGATAAAGACGCAACATGTTGTCTGGGATGAAGCAAATAAGAGGCATCAACTGGGAACTCTTATAATTTGAACATGCACAGTAAAGAATTGTGTTGGACGCATTACCCGATTTTGACATTTCCTCTTACGTAGAAAGGAAGAACTGTATCCAGAGATAACAGACAATCCAGCATCCAGGCAAGAGGGACAATTGTTTCCATACATGCAATCCGCAAGAGGAACCAGCAGTATCCAGGAATAATAATGTCTAAGATTGTATTAACGCATTAGCCTTGTCCTTAAAATGTTCGAGATGAGAAATCCAAATAGCAGCCATGTTCTCCCCCAGGAGGAAAGACGCCCTTATTTTTCCAGAAGTAAATGTTGCAGGCTAACCTACAAGGGTATCATGTACTTATGCATTATATTCATCATTGTTTTATTGTCACTGACGATTAGAACTTCCTTTTTTATTGGTAGACAAAGCATTCAGAGTCCAGTGCACCCACCTAACGATGCACAAATGAAGCCCACGAAGGCACCCAGACCCTATGTGGTCATTCCAGTCCCTAGAAGATCTGAAAATGGAGTGAGTGAACTTCAGATGGATGTGAGTAGCAATGACCCACACATAGTTGCAGTAACAAGCACATTAACAAGCCTGAGACATGGTCGGCAAAATGTGAGTGAAAACAAGTTTCTCAGAACCACACGCATGCAAACGACAAGTGCACATACACCAGATCTAATTTCAATAACTACAGAACCACAGGCCAAAGAAGGGGAGAAATTAGGGCAACAAACTGTGAGAAGCTACCCCACAAGTGAAAAGAAAAGACAAAGGGGAGAAGCTGAGCCTTTGAAAAGACAAAAAGAGCTGAAGGATGAACCAACAGTGACAGCATTGACAAACACACCTGATCCAATGAAGAGAACAAGCACAAGTCCCGCAAAACTATCACGTGCAGAGATAGTGGCAGAATCAATTTGGCCATGCATAAACAGAACCAAGGAAAGACAGGAGATGAGGGAAAGAATTGCAACACTTTCGCCTACCTCATTGGTACAGATGAAGAGGCCTGAACCATGGCTGGAAGGGCCTGCAAATCCCCCAGTGAGAAGAAGCTACATGGATGTTATTAAAGATGTGATGATAGCAAACTACATGAAAACCTTGAGAATCAAGAGAAGCTTACAAGGAGCTGACAGTGAACTAAACGATTACCTGGACAGCACAGCTCATTTGGGAAACAACATATAGTACCAACATATGAAAGAAGTTGGAAGACGGAGCTCAGAGGGGGAATGCTTTGTTTGCGCACTCTTACCCTACAGCATAGGGAAATCAAAGATCTTTGTAGCCGTAGAAATTGACATCCAGATAGCACACTGCCTATCACACGTAACAATGTGCAAGACAAGAGGTTAATTCATAGGAAGTGATGCTTCCCTTAAATGGGCAACTGAAAGACAGATCCAGATGAAGATGAATACATACAAGATATAAAGAAAAGAAACAGAGCCCATATGAGAAATCATATGATCCGATATGAGAAGCCAGTAGAGAAAGGCGCTGGCATTAGATGGGAAGTGAATAAAACACTTGATGTCAAAGGAAAATCTGCAGAAGAAGCCAGAAAATGGAAGAACAGCAGCCAAATGCAAATATGGGGAACAGTGCTATCACCAGACGGATGTGAGAAAGGAATAGTGATCTGCAACGCTTGGATGGTCACCGGAGCCTGCAAAGAAGCAATTGAAAATGCGCAGAAGATATGCAAGCCACAATGGCCGAAGCTTGCAAAACTATTGACATGGGTCGAAGACAGATAAGGACCCCTACAGTGTCATGAATCGCAGGGTGCGCCCCTTTTGGGCCTCATGGTCCTTGTCACAACGGACTTAAACTAACTAATACCTCCAATATGGCCGTCCAACGCATTCCCTTCTTGCTCCATGCGTTGGACGTAACCTTCTCTATTTCTAGACCACGCCTTCCGTGGCTCCGCGCGTCTCAATGCTATAGCGATTAGCGACCAGACGTGTGCTCCGTAGCTCGCGGTTCTTCTTCTTTCCACTCCGCTATCCCTTCCTCGAACCCCCCCTTTTTCTTCCTCCTAGATTCTAGTTCTAGCGAACTTACCTTGCCTCCTGGATTCCTGGATTCGACCTCCTGGAAAACTGATGCATTCTGGATTCGGCAGAGACACGGCCCGCCTTCTTCAAAACCCGATCCATCCGAAAGAAGGCAGCCTCCAAGAACACCGGTAAAGAACGGATTGAGGTGAGAAGGGGGGAACTCCTTGACAGTTGCGATATCGACATGGAGGCTGCTGTGCAGGACTTGATGCGTCGTATGCAGGAACTATAAACTGAGGTACAGAATCTGAAAGTGGAGAACGCCGCTCTCAAACAATTGGTTATATCCTGGGATTCTCCTACAAAAGAGAGTGTTATACTGGGCGGAGTCGTGGATAAATACGACGGCTCCGCAAAGACCCTTCGTGCATTCCTGGATTCGTGCTTGGTTCATTTTACCTTCAAGCCTTACTATTTTGCGACCCCCAGGGCCAAGGTGGGTTTTATAATCTCTCACCTTTCCGGGAATGCCCTAACTTGGGCCACTCCCCTCGTTAACTCCAGCGATGCCCTCCTGGACGATTATGATGGGTTTATACGTTCCCTAAAAGACATGTTTGACAGCCCTGAGCAGGTCTATAGCGCACAAGAACGCTTGTTAGACTTTCAGCAAGGGGCCCAGGATATGCTCACGTATGTGACCCGATTTAAACAACTGGCAAAGGAAGCCGACTGGTCCACTGAGGCGAGTTTTACCCTGTTCAGGAGAGGATTGAACGAAGAAATTAAGGATGAGCTGGCCAGAGTGGCAAGACCAAGCTCATTCCAGGCACTAATGGATCTTGCCATGCAGATTGACTTCAGTATTCAGGAAAGGAAGTCAGAAAAGAAGAAATCCAGGGAAACTCCTTCCAAGGTATCATTTGAGGGTACCCCCAGACCGGAAATCAACCCAAGCCCAGTTTCAGAATACGAGCCCATGCAGATTGGGGCCTTTCGTGGACCCATATCTCCACAAGAGAAAATGAGGATAATTCATACGGGCTTGTGCATTTACTGCGCCTCAGATAAGCATTTGGTTAGAGAGTGTTCTTTAGCACCCCCTCGGCGTTCGGGAAACACTAGCTCCCGATCCTAGATGGAGCAGAGCTTCGGGAGAGAGATGTTTGCTCCACATCCATTCCATCCTTGAACTCCCCTGGACAAAACAATTTGGTGGTACTGCAGGCCTTTTTATCACCATCCAAGAATACGAACTATTCAATTTTGGCCCTGGTAGACTGCGGAGCTATGGGAATTATCATCGATCATGAGTGGGTTGATAAATATCAGATTCCCTACGAGTCACGAAGCACCATGCAGCCTGTTGAGGCTATCGACGGAAGACCACTCACATCAGGACCCATAAGCTTTCAGACCAAGGAGATCCAGCTTTAAATAAATCACCATCGAAAACTGATCAGGTTTGACATTGTTAAGTCAGCTCATTACCCCTTGGTATTGGGCATGCCCTGGCTACAGAAACACAATCCATATATCAATTGGTCTGCGGGTTCCCTATTACTAGGCTCAGAGTTTTGCATGTCTCATTGTCTATCCCTAGAACCTCCATTAACACACCCAAAGGAACCAACAAAGGAACAACAGACACCACTAATGGTATCAAATGTCATGCAAATTCCTGAAGTCTACCAAACGTATGCTGATGTGTTTTCGACTGCCATTGTCCAGGCCTTACCCCCACACAGACCTGAAGACTGCGCAATAGATACGGAACCCTCTGCAGTGATTCCCTTCGGCAGGATGTTCATTCTTTCCGAACCCGAGAAGAAGGCCCTAAGAGAATACCTGGATACCAACCTTCAAAATGGCACCATAAGACCTTCGAAATCTCCTGCTGGTGCTTCTCTATTCTTTGGTCCCAAGAAGGATACCAAGGAACTCAGACCCTGCCTTGATTATCACGGGCTAAATCAATGTACCCTCAAGGATCGGTACCCGTTACCCCTGATTTCGGATATCCTGGAAGCCGTGAGAGGCGCAGTGATATTCACCAAGTTGGATCTCAGGGGCGCCTATCAATTGATCCGTGTCAGGGAAGGAGACGAATGGAAGACTGCCTTCAGAACACCCTTTGGCCATTTTGAGTACCTAGTCATGCCCTTCGGATTGGCTAACGCCCCGGCAATTTTCCAACGTTTTATGGATAGGGTGTTTTCTGACATGCTGTTTCTCTTTGTTATTGTATATCTGGAGGACATATTGATCTTTTCCAAGGATCCTAAACAACATGAAGAGCACGTGAAGGCAGTGTTGCAGAGACTCCGAGATCATAAAACCCTGGCCAAACCTGAAAATTTTTTGTTTCATGTGACCTCCGTCCACTACATAGGGTTTATTCTTACCCCAGAAGGAATCGGTATGGACCCTTCAAAGGTAAAAGCCATATTGACCTGGCCTGCTCCTACTTCCGTGAAACAAATTCAATCTTTCCTGGGACTCGCCAATTTCTACCGGAAATTCATTTTTTTTTTTTAAATCTGTTTTTATTGTTTACATTGTGCCAATAACGTGGTTACACACCAAAACAAAGTGCAGTTACAACCGCCCCACCCTCCCTCCCCCCAATCCCAACTGTCCGGACCCAAACGTGATGCACCACAAGTTCAGCTTTGCGATTGTTGTGAGTCAATTGTGTCGTTGCCAGAGGAGCTTTCTGCATTGGAGTTGAACAATGTAACAGTTAGCTCCACCCATTGTAGAAGGTTGTCTGAGGTGTCCTGTCTTTGTTGGCGCTGGGCCATCTCCCAAGCCGCAGTTTCGGCATTCGTCCATTTGCGGAGGTCTTCCCACCATGTTAGCAGGCTGGGGGCCTGTGGGCGCTTCCAGTTCATGGCAATGCGCCTCTTTGCCAGCATATACATTAGGTCTTTTAGTTTATTGAGTGGTCTATTCTTCTTACTTCTGGGGTATCTAACAAGGATACATGCTTGTGGCGTGTGGACCTCCAGGGTGATGTTCGCCTCGGCCACCTTAGTTTTGACCTGGGCCCAGAAGGACCGTATGACGGGGCATCCCCAGAACATGTGTGTCATCACTGCGTGGGATTCGTTGCATTTAGGGCATCCCGTACTCACGGCTCCACTAAATCTGGAAATGATGTCTGGCGTGAGATACGCTCTGTTCATAATGTAAAATTGGATGAGTTGGAACCTGGCGTTCCTGGATACCTTCTTGTGGTATACCATTATGGCCTCCCATTCTTTGTCTTCAAACTGCGATCCAAGTTCTTGTTCCCACACTTCCTTGCACTTAAGGCTTTGCTGGGTGACGCTGTCTAGCAATGTGTCATATATTCTGGAGGTCTCGTGGCCTCCCTCCGCCGCCCCAAGCAGGCTCTCTATGTTTTCGTGTCCGGTGTTCAAGTTCTCCATCGTGGGCCAGCGAGCTGTTAGTCTCTTGACCACTGCGTTGTGTAGTAAGAACTGTCCGGTGTGGATTCCAGAGACTTCGTGTAGCTCTGTGAAATTTAAGATTCCTTGGTCGTCCACCAGGTCGCCCAGGGTGGCAATGCCGCAAGGTTCCCAAGTGCCTCTTATTATCCTTTGGCTTCCCGGTCTGTTAGCCATGATGGCAGTTATTGGGATCTGTGGAGAGTAGGGGTCCGGGAGCAATGCGGCCCTGCAGGCCTTTCTCCATATCTGGATACCCAGGAGGATCAGGTACGAGTGAGGTTGTTTGGTTCTGGGTTCAGACCATAGCAGATCCCTGAGGAGCAGTTGCGTGACTCCAGGTTGCAGCAGGCGAGTGTCTGTAGTGGCCTCGTCGGCCATCCATTGTATCACATGCTTCAATTGTCCAGCAAGGTAATACAGTTCGAAGTTAGGTACCCTGAGGCCCCCCTTGTCATACGGTCTCTGCATCGTTTCCAGGGCGACTCTGCGCCTTCCATCTTGCCACAAAAACGTCCTGCACAGCCTATGTAGTTCAGTGAAGAATTGTCGTGGTATGTTATATGGTACGTTGGTGAAGAAGTAGAGGAGTCTGGGCAACGCTACCATTTTTAGTAGGCCCACTCTGCCCGCCACCGACAGTGGTAGCTTGCTCCAGAACTCCATTGATCTTGCCAGTCCTTCCTTTGCCCTTATTGTATTCAGCACGTGCTCTGTCTTGGGGTCTCTGTGCACCCTAATGCCCAAGTACTTAAAAGAGGAGGGTTCCCATTTCAGGGCTAGTTTAGGAAGCTTATCGGTCGCTACTCCGCTCAAGGCGGCTAGGGGGAACAGGCAGGATTTATTCTGATTGATCTGGATCCCCGTATATCTGTGGAACCTGTCTAAGGTTTCTAGTACGTAGGGCAGCATGTGTGCAGGGTTGGTTAAATAGAGGAGCATATCGTCGGCGTACATAGAAATCACATGGTTCACCCCGTCTACCATTATGCCCCCATCTCCATATTCTTGTCTCAGGTATGCTGCCACTGGCTCTATAGCCATAATGTACAGCATGGGTGATAGGGGGCAACCCTGCCTGGTTCCTCGAGAAAGCTCCCATTTGTGTGAGAAGGTGTTGTTGGTGCGTACTCTGGCCTCCGGGTTGGTGTAGAGGAGTGTGACCCACTTAATGTAGCTAGGCCCTAGCCCCAACTTGGACATGGTAGCTAGGAGCCATTTCCAGCGCACTGAGTCGAACGCTTTGGAGGCGTCCAAGGACGCCACTGCGCATTGCGTCCGTCTGCCTTCGGTGCTGTAAATGACATGGTGCAGTCTACGTAGGTTTTCTGTGATGGTTCTGCCGGGCACATATGCCGTCTGGTCTTGGTGGATCAGTGTCGGGATGACTCTACGTAACCTCATGGCCAGAATTGCCGCGAGTACCTTACTATCTGTGTTTAATAAGGACAGGGGCCTATATGAGCCGCACTCTGCGCCATCTTTGTCGGGTTTTAAGAGTGGTATAATGGTCGCCTCCCTCATGGTGCTAGGTAGTTGACCTGTATCGTATGCCTCATTGAAGACTTGAGAGAGCAGCGGGGCTAGTTCGTCTTCATAGGCCTTGTAGAACTCGCCTGGGAGTCCATCCAGGCCCGGTGCCTTCCCAGAGGGAAGCGTCCTAATGACCACTGCAACCTCTTCAGGGGTTATTGGCCCTTCCAGGGATTCAGCCGCATGTTCCTCAAGATGTGGTAATCTAATGATGTCCAGTGCATCCTCTATTTCAGTGTCTGTGGGCGGTGGGGAGTCGGTGTAGAGGGCCTGGTAAAACCCAGCGAATGCATGGTTTATGGCGGCTTGTGTGTGCGCGTCTATGCCGTTATCGTCGCGTATGCGGCAGATGGGTGTTCTGGGGGTTTCCCGCTTGCAAAGCCATGCTAGTATTTTGCCCGGTTTATCACCGAGGGCGTGATTCCTTTCGATGTACTTGGTGTAGCTGAGTTTCCCGAGGGCCTCCCAGTGTTGTAGGCAGGCCTTCTTTAGTTCGATTATTTTGTGTACGTGGGCAGGGTCAGAGGAGGCTATAGATTCTAGGTGCTTCAACTCATCTTCGGCGCTAGCCAACTTAGCTGTGATAGATTTTTGGGCTCCCCCTGTGATGGCTATCATCTCCCCTCTGATCACTACTTTGTAAGCTTCCCATGCCGTGCGGACGTGCTGGACGCTGTCCATGTTCGTCTGCCAATAGTTTACCGTGCATTGTCTGATCTGTTCCTGAAATGCCTTATCCAGCAGTGCTTCGCCTCTGAGTCTCCATGTGGGTATGGGGGGTCGGGGTGCCATTATTGTCCAAGAGGTTACTATGGGGGAGTGATCCGATAGTACTCTGGCAAGGTATTGCGTATCTTCAAATGTGTCTAAGTGTTCTTCGCTCACCAGTAAACTGTCAATTCTGGTGTGTACTGCATGTGGAGGTGAGTAGAAGGAGTAGACTCTGCCTTCCGGGTGCCGAGTCCTCCAGAGGTCTAGTAAGGCGTATTGATGTAAAAGGGCTTTCAATATTTTAGCGGGAGGGGAAGGGCGGGTATGTTTGCTATCCGATCTGTCCATGCGTGGATCAAGGGTGCAATTGTGATCCCCCCCCCATATGAGCGTGCCGTCTCTGTCCGGACTGAGCCGGGTGTATAACGAACGGAAGAAGACCGTCGCATCGTGGTTAGGGGCATAAGTGTTCACTAGGCAGAATTCTCTGCCTTCAATGGTGCCTCTGAGCAAGGCCATCCTTCCTTCGTTGTCGATGTTAGTGTATGTTAGGTTGATGGGAATGGAGGGGGCAATCCATATCAGAACTCCCCGTGCATAGTTGGAGTACGTGGTGCCTATCAGGGTTCCTCTCCAACTCTTAGCCAGTGCTGCTAGCTTCTGTGCATTCAGGTGGGTCTCCTGTAATAGGGCAATTCCTATCTTGTGGCGTTTAAGGAAGGTGTGGACCCTGTGCTGTTTAATGTAGCTGTTAAGGCCCCTCACGTTCCATGACATGACTTTGACTATGTTATTCATGGATGTGGCGTATATGTGGGTATGTGGGTGGGCTGCATTGTGGCGACGCCCTCTGGCCTGTCTGTATGTGGTTCAGTGGCTTGTTCTGGCAGGAGCACCTGCTGACTCTAGGTCAGAGTGGTGCTGTGTGGTGATCAAGGTGGTCCTGGACTTCCCTTTTAACTAACTGGGACGGGATTCCAACAGGCGGGCTCCCGTCCTTTCGAACAGTGAACTTGGCGTTAGCCGTTAACAGAACTAGTCTAGCGGGGTTCCCCCCGTTCTGACATCCCCGTTTCCGCTCCATTAGACCTACGGTCTCTTGGTGCCCTACGGGCGGGTTAGTCACCCAAAGAGATTCGGGGGTGCGGGTCAATCCCTTGGTAGTGTCCGACACCACGCGGTGCCATTCGGTCAGCTCCTAGACACTCATTAGTGCCACAATCTGCAAGGTGAGGATGCTGCGCATGCTTCCCAATAAGGAGGTTTCGTTAGGCTTCCCTGGGGGTGCCGTTTTCTCGTGTTTTCCGTTGCCTTCCATCTATGTCAGGGATCTGCTCCCTGTCCATCCATTCATTTATTTCTGCCGGCGATTCGAAGAGGTGCGTTCTATTGTTGTGGATGATCTTCAGTCTGGCCGGGTACAGTAGCATGTATCGCAAGCCCGCATTTTTCAATCTGGCCTTAATGTGGGCGTATTGAGCTCTACTTCTCTGAACCTGGAGGGTATAGTCCGGGTAGATTGCGATTTTGGCAGAGCCAAATTCTATGCAGCCCCCGTTCCGTGAGTGAGCCAGGATAGTCTCTCTGTCTTTATAATTGAGGACTTTAGCAATTATCGGCCTCGGCGGATTCCCCGGTGGTGGGCGTTTAGTGAGGGATCTGTGCGCCCTCTCGATGGTGAAGCCCTGAGACAGTTTGCCAGCTCCGACCCCTTGCAGCAGCAGATTTTCGACGAAGTTCGTGGGTCGTTTCCTTCTGTTCCCTCCGGCAGTCCAATGATCCTGATGTTATTGCGGCGCGCCCGCCCTTCTGCCTCGTCCGCCCTGTCTTCGAGGTTCTTAACTTTTTGGGCTAGGACATCTACCTCACTCAAGAGGCGGGTTTTGGCTTCGGTGTTTTCCTTTACCTGGGACTCCAACGCTTCAGTTCTGCCTGCAATGGAGCGCACATCCTGTCTAAGTAGATTTAAATCGATGGCAACGGCATCTATTTTGCCCTCCATGGTTTTTTGGAGCGCCATGATGGCTTCCAGTAGTTGCGAGTTCGTGGGTTCGGGGGGCCCTTCCTCCGAGGCCGCCGAGGTTGTGGCGGCGGCACCTGGTTTGGGGGTGCCTGTGGCTGCGAATGCCTCCATCGTTGTCTGCTTGTGCTTGTTCCTGGCGCCTTTTACGGACATCTCTTGCGCGGGCGGGCTTGGGGGTGGTAGTCGAGGTCTGGAGTGTGTGCTGTGGCGCCCCCCCTAGAGCGCGTGGTCCCACAGTTCAATTCAGTACGGATGTGTGCTCCGTGGCGCCCGCCGCGGTGGTCTAAGAAGGGGCCCCGGCAGTGGGGTGCAGCCCGTCTCCGGGGTGATGCAGTGGGCTCGATCAGTTGAGCCGAGTGTCCCCCCCAGCCCCACTTCCACTCCGTACCTCACAGTGTGGTGTCGCCTCCGGGCGCGGCCGATCCTCGGGTCCCGGCCTTTCGATGTGTGCCCCTGCCGCAGGCGCTGCGGGCCACGCGCCAGGGAGGCGCACGGAGGCGGGTGCAGTCCTCGGCCAACGGACGACAGGGTCAGCAGTCCCCCGGGCCGCCGGAGCCTGGGGCGATCCTCCTCCTCCGCACTGTTCTTCGGCGCGGTGCGGCGCTCGTCTCTTCCGTCGTCAGCAGGCAGCCGCCATTTTGGGCCATGCACTCTCCACCTACACCACGGCGTATCTCCTCTTTGGAGCTGCGCCCAGGTCTCGGACCACCGTCGGAAGGACAGCAGGCTGTACTGAGGCGAACTCCGGGTAGCAGGTATATTTTAATTCAAGTTAGATGCAGATTGTGGGCAGAATGATGGGCGCATCGGCGGAGCTGCAACGAAGCGCGGCTTTCTCACATGGCGGTTGGCCACGCCCCCCCTTCTACCGGAAATTCATATCTAATTTCTCCGAGATTTTTCAACCGATTGTTGCTCTCCTGAAGAAAGACACTCCCTTCCTCTGGTCAACACCAGAAGATATGGCGTTCCAGCGTTTAAAGACAGAGTTTACACAAGCTCCTATCTTGGCTCAACCCGATACTAGCCGTCCTTTTCTGGTAGAAACAGACGCTTCAAATTATGCCATTGGCGCAGTCCTGAAACAAGAATTAGGAGATAAACTGGAACAACCAATTGCTTACCTCTCACGAACTCTGACTCCTAGTGAAACACATTATTCAGTCCTGGAAAAAGAATTGTTAGCCATCCGCCAAGCCTTCACTGAATGGCGACATTTACTTTTGGGAGCTAAACATCCAGTTCAGGTCCGTACTGACCACCAAAACCTTCAGATTCTACAGTCTTTGGAGTGTAGGAACAGTCGTCAGGCACGTTGGGCATACTTCTTTGCCCAGTACCAGTTCCATATAACTCACGTTCCTGGATCACAAAACCTGATCGCCGACGCCTTATCTCGAAGACCTGACTACGAGCCCACTGAAGACAAGGCATATCCTCAGATGTTTTCCCCCAAGATCTTTGTGGCCCAGACAGTCAACCTCCTCGAAGAAATCCAAGCCCAAACCCAATCCTCTGATCTGTGGAAGTACAAATCCAAAATAAATCCTTGGAATGTAAAGGTCCGGGA
This sequence comes from Ambystoma mexicanum, assembly GCF_040938575.1. Classification (NCBI taxonomy): domain Eukaryota; kingdom Metazoa; phylum Chordata; class Amphibia; order Caudata; family Ambystomatidae; genus Ambystoma; species Ambystoma mexicanum. Next base: position 1,099,854,992 of record NC_090930.1, on the reverse strand, counting down.
AGGTTATTTGTTCAAAGACAATCTCTTGGTCATCCCTACAAAAAGACTACAACAAAGAATAATGAATCTCTGCCCCGATACCCTACACTCCGGACATCGTGGTGTCACCAATACCCTCCGTCTGATACAAAGGCAATTCTGGTGGCCTAGGATGGGACCCGATGTACGGCAGTACATTCAATCCTGTGTTGTCTGCAGTCAAAATAAACACAATAACAAGAAACCCAGCGGGCCTTCTACTACAACCTACATTGCCAACTAGGCCTTGGGAGATCATCGCTACGGACTTCATTGTGGAACTGCCATCATCCCGTGGGTATACCACCATCATGGTTACCATAGACCTGTTCACTCATATGGCTCATTTTACGCCCCTGCGTAAATGACCATCCTCTTCTGAGCTAGCAGGAATCTTCCTGGAACACATATTCCGTTTGCATGGACTTCCTTCCAAGATAATTTCGGATCGCGGACCTCAATACATCTCACAATTCTGGAAACATCTATGTCAATGCTTAGGGATCCAACGTGCCCTTTCGTCAAGTTACCACCCTCAAACCAACGGAATCACAGAACGTGTCAACCAAACCCTGGAACAGTATCTTCGATGCTTCGCCACCAAGGTCCAGGAAGAATGGTCACTCCTGATACCCGTGGCTGAATTTGCTTACAATAATTCTGACCATTCGGCACTTAAGATCAGCCCCTTTTATTGCAGTCAAGGATTTCATCCGTCGGTCCTACCTTCTGTTCTTCCCCAATCTACACCAGTACCTACAGTTGACTCGTGGATCGAAACCCTTGTCAACATACATAAAGAAGCCAAGGAATTTTTGGAGAATGCCAGGAAACAGACCAAGAAATATGCAGATTCCAGAAGAAGACCTGGCCCTTCTTATGCAGTCGGTGATCAGATCTGGTTGTCCTCCAAATTACTACCCCGACATCTACGGCCTAGTAAACTGGCCCCTCGGTATTATGGTCCATTTTCCATTAAAGAAATTATAAATCCTGTTTCTTATCGGATCGAGTTGCCTGAATCCTGGAAGAAGACACACCCAGTGTTTCACACATCCTTATTGAAACTCTACTATCCATCCTCCCAAAAACCCTCCAGACTTCCTCCTGTACTGGTCGATGACCAATTGGAATATGAGGTATCTCGGATTTTTGACTCCAGGTATAGAAGGGGCCAGCTTCAATACCTGGTTGAATGGAAAGGATATCCTCCTAGCGAAAGAACCTGGGAACCTCTCTCAAACATCAAGGCCCCACGGCTGCTCAGAAGGTTCCACCTCATCCACCCGGGCAAACCAGGAGGGAAGGGTCTTAGGAGGAGGCATGCTGTCATGAATCGCCGGGTGCGCCCCTTTTGGGCCTCATGGTCCTTGTCTCAACGGACTTAAACTAACTAATACCTCCAATATGGCCGTCCAACTCGCTCCACCTTCTCGCTCCATGCGTTGGACGTAACCTTCTCTATTTCTAGACCACGCCTTCCGCGGCTCCGCGCGTCTCAATGCTATAGCGATTAGCGACCAGACGTGTGCTCCGTAGCTCGCGGTTCTTCTTCTTTCCACTCCGCTATCCCTTCCTCGACACCCCCCCCCCTTCTTCTTCCTCCTAGATTCTAGTTCTAGTGAACTTACCTTGCCTCCTGGATTCCTGGATTCGACCTCCTGGAAAACTGAACGCATTCTGGATTCGGCAGAGACACGGCCGCCTTCTTCAAAACCCGATCCATCCGAAAGAAGACAGTCTCCAAGAACACCGGTAAACAACGGATTCAGAAGGGGGGAACTCCTTGACATACAGATAGTGCCATTGGAGAATCTGAAACTGTGCTTCAGAAACAATGGTACAAGAAAAATGGGAGAAAATCAGAGCTGTGGACGAATCTTTGATGCTCCAGGAATGGTACACGGACTGCAGTGACCATGGATCATTATTGGGCACGTGGATCCAAAGCATATATCAGACTGCCGAAAAACTGTGGAGGTATATGCACATTAGTAAATGTCCATGTTCCAGAGCTGGTGATTCCAAAAGGTGATTTGAATATTGACAGTTTTCCGAAAGCAAATGCTCACCTGAGGAAGAAGAGATCTGTGGAAGTAAGAAGCATAATGAAAAGAGAAAATTATTTTGCTGCCAAATAAATAGAAGCATTTGACGCGATTCCATATGAACACAGGCTGTTTAATCAGACCTGATCAGTGTTCACGACAATCTTCATGTCGAGAATTCAAGTTGGAACAAACACTAAATGGTTACAAATAGCCAGATGGGAGTTACTGGAGACAATCAATACAACCATAAAGGTATTCAATGCGATCAAGGAAGAATTAAGGGTAATTCGATTAATGACTCTTCAGAACCGATACGTCCTTGACATGATCACAGCCATGGATGGAGGTGTTTGTGCAAAAATCGGAGAATCATGTTGCACACTTATACCTTCTCATGATGAAGAAAACGGAACTCTAACAGAAGCCATAGGTATGCTGACAAAACTACAGAATCAAATGATTGATGAAACCGATGAAGTAGACAATGACAGTTGGTTTGGATCTCTGTTCTCATGGGTTCCACAATGGATGGCAGACGCATTCAAATTCCTAGGAGTCCTGCTAATGATGACATTGCTCGGATTTTGTGTTATCAAGATAATCATTTCTCAATGCCAGAAAACTGCGAAAAGAGCCATAGGGATGAAGATCATGATTGATGTCGAGTCAGAACAGAAACCCAAAGACCTGACTGATGAAGAAATAAGAGACTTTGTAAAAGCTAGCATTCACGCACCAGAAGGAACAAAGTTTCACTATCCAAGGAGACATAGAAATTATGTGGGGAAATGGATTTATTGCAGCCCAAATGGACAATGTCAACATATGACATGGAACAAAGATGAACACGTGAGAACAGCAGGAAGCTTGAAGGGAGTGATAAAAATATGGACCCCAAAGGGACATTTCTTCAGGCTGTCATGTATAGACCCAGACGATGAAGTGAAATTGAATGCAGAAGATGCAGAAAAGGTGGATGCCAAGGGAAAAGTGAAAATGGTCGATGAACCGCCCAGAGGGGGGAGTGTAAAGGAGGTCCCAAACATGACCCGCACTCAAAGCACCCATTTTGGAGTGCCAGGAAGCTCATGCCGAGATACGTGATGTACGATGAGCAAATAAACCAGCAGAGAGCCGCAGTAGGACTCTGCCCGGTACTGATCAGACTGACAGCACCCACTGAAGTACCAACACCAAAGAAACCATGGACAATAAGGTACCCATTGAGAAAACCGTATTGACAAGTGAGACAGAATGACGACTGTCAAAACGTGATGCCTAAAGAAGCCACAAAAGTCCCAAAAGAGGACGAATGGTGACGTCACAGGAACTCGGACTGACTCGCAGATAAAGAAAACGACGACCTGTGAATAACAAAACAGACGAAACACCATGGATAAGTGACATCCTGAGTTGAAGTTAAAAGGAAGATGTCAAGTATAAGAAGCTTATGCCATAAGAGCGATGCAGATATGCAACCAGTTTAAACGTGTACATATGCTTGGAAACGCAAGAAAGCTGAGAAAATCGTGCGGCTTGCTGTGCTTAGTAGCATAGTAGAGGCATGAGGCCCATGCAAAGAAACAAAGGTCATCTTAAGATGACACAGGCTAATACAATTTATGATACCAAGAGCGGAGTATCCTGTTCAAAGGAGTCGAGATAAGCAGCAAAAGGCATTTGGTCGACAGAAAGCTAAAATCAAATACACAAATTACATGGAGACGGAAACTATTTCACGGTGCCTAAGACACGTGACCTGTTAAGCAAGAAGAGCTGGGGCCTTCACACCTACACGCAGCCTTGAGTTCTCCCAGACAGAGAGGCAGCATTGAGGCCTACAAATTAGAAGTTAATTGACACATGGCCAGTGGGTCAGTGATGGATGGTGGTACTGGTTGGTGGGAGGCTAGGGGAACTGACGGGCACCCTGCACCTGGCTGACCATTCTGCATGCTGCTAGGCAAAGTGGAAAAGTACAAGGTGACGTGGTATCAACCCAATCACAATGCACCAAGTAATCTAGGATCCTATAGTTCATAGAACCAATGAGACGTTGTACTTTGTGTGACGTTTACAGTAGTCATTCTGAAGGAAGGGTTTAGATGCCCCACCTGATGCTAGTTACCCAATCCCCACTCCCTGTTACCATATACAGATATAGTACCTATAGTAAAGTTACCTTCCTATAACCAATAGAATTGCATGCAACATTTTTAGCGTTTCACGTTAGTGATGACGAGTTTTTAGTATAAAGGATGTAATTTTTGTGAAGTTCGTTGGAGTTGAAGCGAGAAGGAAGATCGTGCCACTGCTGATATTAATAAATCCCCATTTTTTGTACTTTTCATTAAACGGACCTCCTTTGCCAAACCATTTTTTTGTCATTATTGATTTGATGCTTGAGTATGAATCTGCATCCCCATCCATCTCACGGGTGCTGCTATTCCATCTTAAAGTGCTGTTTGGGAAAGCCCCATTCCTATGGACCAGCTGGGGTCCCTCCTGCACACTATCAACAAAAGAAACAAGAAAGAAGATGAGAGAAACACAATAAAACACACATTCCAGAATTCGCTAACCACATTCCAGATTTTAAGAACAATAATTATGGAAACATTCCCAGAGGAATGTACAGCACTATTGCTGCATCAGCACATGGTGCAGAAAGCTTATCCGTCACAGGGGGGTAGGGGGGGTGGAAAAGAAGAGGAAAGTCTTGAGGAGTTTCCAGAACTTAAGGTTTTCTGGCTCAAGATGGAGTGAGGAAGGGAGCCTGTTCCAGAGGGAGGCACCTGCATGGGATAGAGATCTACCCCCAAATCTTTGTTTGTGAAAGTGGCTCACCCGCAGAGAGTTGGAGGAGGACGAGCAGAGGACTCTAGAGGAAGAGTACTTAGGAAGAGAGCGTTGTAGATAGTGCGGGCCCAGGCCCCAGAAAGCCTTGTGGATTATGCAGAGGTTCTTGAACTTGATGCTCGCAGCAGTGTGGAGGCAACGGAGGGATTTCAGTGCCTGAGCGATGCGGTCCCTGGGCTTGAGGCCAAGCATAAGTCTTGCGGTTCTGTTCTGGATAAGTTGTAGAGGACGGAGAGTAGAAGTAGGATATTGAGAAAGAGGCTCTCATAATAGTCCAGCCTAGAGAGAACCAGGGCTCTCGAAGTGGTGAGCCTCTGAGGGAAAGTGAGAAAAGGTAGAATACCTCTGAGGAAGTGCAGTTGGTAGTGGGACTTTTTGGAGATATATGAGATGTCAGAAGAGAAGGAGAATGTGGAGTCGAAGATGACTCCAAGATTTTGTGCCTCATTGGTAGGTGAGGGTGCAGGGCCAAGGGAGGCCGGTCAGTGTGAAAGTTGGAAAGTGGGAGCAGAGGTCCCAATGAGGTCAATCTCTGTTTTACTGGCATTCAGGCAGAGATCGTTAGCAGCACACCAGGACTGAATTGCAGATAGACAGTCAGGAATGAGCGAGGTGGAGGCTGAGGGTAGCTTGAAAGAGAGCTGTGTGTCATCCGCATAACATTCAAATTTAGAGGTAAAGGTTGAAATCCTGTGGGCCAAGGAGCCACGTAGATATTGAAGAACCAGGTGGACAGGATAGATCCCTGGGGGGCAACACGTGTAGAGAGTGATAGAGGAGAGAAAGGACCAAAGTTCCACCTGGGAGGGCCGGTCAGATAGAAAGGAGGCGAGCCATGCCAGGGCCTGATCTGTGATGCCCACGGTATCATGGAGATGGGTGATCAGGATGTTGTGGTTAACCATATCGAAAGCAGAAGAGAGGTCAAGGAGAAGGAGGGCAGAGGGAGAGTTAGAGTCAAGATTTGAAAGCAGATCTTCATGGGTTTTCAGATGAGCAGTTTCCGACAACCAACAGTTTCAGTGTGGAGGGTAAGTTGGGCGATAGTTTCTCCAGGAGTTTTCCCAAGAAGGGGTGATAGAGATCGGGTGATAGTTTGCCGAAATAGGTGTGTTTGCAGAAGGTTTTTTGAGCAGAGGGTGCACAAGACAGTGTTTGAGGGGAGAGGGGAAAACTCCAGTGGTGAAAGAGAGGTTGCAGATGTTGGACAAGGCTTCAGTGAGGGTGTCAATGTTTTCCTTGATGTTTTCGGAGGTTAGGGGGTCCACCTGTTCGGAGGAGGCTTTCATAGACCGGACTAGTCTAGAGATCTCATCAGGTGTGACGGTGGAGAGGGAGGAGATAGGAGGGGTAGGGGTGAGGAAGGCCTAAAGGGGCCCAAGAGATGTTGGTGCAGGAGGGGGAGCGGAAGAGAGAGAGGACAGGATGTCCTGTGTTTTGGTGGTGAAATGTGCGTCCAGGGCCGAGCAAAGAGCCTGGGTAGGTGCAGTAGAGGATGCAGCTGCAGTAGGGTTGGCCAGCTCCTGGCAGACTTGAAAAAGTTGAAAAAGTTTGGCCATGCTGTTTGATGCCATGGTGATGCGGGCTTGAATGTAGGCTCTTTCCTTGGAGCAGATGCAGAGTCTATATTGCCTTTGAAGAAGGTGGCAGGCCAACTTATCAGAGGGTGCACCTGAACATCCCCATTTCTGTTCTGCTGCTCTGTACTTGCGCTTAAGGGCAGCCAGATCAGAGTCAAACCAGGAGTTGCACTTTTTGGCAGGCTTAAGTCAGACCCTCCTGACAGGGGCAAGAATGTCAAGAGTGATGGAGATGGAACGTTGAAAGTTAGCGAGGACTGTGTCAGGGGGGGAATCAGCCACAGGAGTAGAAGTAGGAGAGTAGGTGGAGGTAAAGGCAGCCAATGACACTCTTTTCACGGGTCGGATGACCTTGAAGGCGGGAGGTGGTGTAGGGTGTGCCAATGTTAAAGGAGAAGAGAGATTCAAGTGAGACGAGAGGGGAGAATGCTCAGTCCATGAGAGTGAGGTAGTGAGAGGATTAGAGAGTGGGAGTCTGGAGAGTCCAGATAGATGTTAAGATCCCCCAGCAGGAGGAGTTGGGAAGAGGAGGAGAGGAGAGAAGAGGCCATGTCAGTCCATTTTGAGAGGGAATGGGTGGACTGGCCCGGAGGCCGATAGAAGGTAGCCAGAGTAAGAGAGGCGACAGGTGAGAGAGAGAGCCTGCAGACCAGGCATTCAAAAGAGGAGTAGACCTGAGTGGGAATAATGGAAACAGGGATCCACTCAGGAAAGATCAAGGCTACTCCACCTGCTGGCCTGTTGGGCCTGGGCACAGAGAGGGTCTTGTAGCCTCCAGTGAGAAGTGTGTCAAAACTCATGACAAAGGTGTCCTTAAACCATGTCTCAGTAAGAGCAAGAGCATCAAGGTCCAGGAGTTCAAGTAAGTGGGAGATGTCAGAGGAGTGCTTGACAGCAAAGAGAGAGTTTAGTGTGGCAACATGGAGCCGGTTGCCACTTTCGAAAGACTTACAGGGGGGGTGCAGGGGACAGAGGTCCCCCCTGTAAGTGGTAGGAGTGCCTGAGAGAGAGAGTTTGGGGAATACAGAATAGGCAAGGATGACAAGGGTGTCAGTTAAGAGGGTGCAGGCAAGGGAGCCCGGATAGTGTGAGATGGCAAGGGGGCCAGTGTGGGAGGGGCCACAGTAGGTAAGGTAGCTCCAGATGCAGCGGCAGTGGGTGGCCAGGGTGGGAACGTGGAAGTGGCTGATGAAGTTTTCAGTGTGGTGGGAGTTGGCAAGGAAGCCTGTATAGTTGAAAGCGACAAGGGGGAGGTCAACGTTGCCCTTCACAGAATACATCTGTTCACCACTGGGCCTGGTCCCTAAAAAAGGAAAAGTGGAATACGGGTTGATTCATCATTTATCATAACAACCAGGAGGATCAGTAAATGATGGCATTTCCAGCATTGAGGCAGCGGTGTCATACACCACTTTCCAAGATGCAATTGAAGTGGTCAGCAAAGTGGGGAAATGAGCCTATATGTTACTGCAGCATTTGACCTTGTTGATCATACCATCCTAGCCACTGGACTACAAGACGCTGCCCATTTCTCTAGCGAGGCGGCTAGCTGGGTACTCTCCTTTCGCTCCAAGGGTATGGCAAGAGTCTTCATTGAAGACTCTATGGCAGAAGAATATGTCCTGGACTGTGGGGTGCCCCAAGGGTTTGTCTGTCCCCAACGCTCTTTAACATCTTTATTCTCCCTCTCTTCAGCTGCATGGATGCGGAAGGTGTCAGGTATGCAAACTATGTGATGACACTCAGGGCCTCATTACACGGATGGCGGTAGGGATTTACCGGTACCGGTAAAATACCGGTACCGGTAAATCCCTACCGCCTTACTACGAGGTCCCTTTGCTGGTTGGGGGATTTAACGCCTGCTTTTTGCAGGCGTTAAAATCCAACCCGCTAAGGGACCTCGGAGCTAATTACGGCACCGCAAAATTGCGGTGCCGTAATTAACGCCTTCCCCATTCCCATACAGCCTTATGGGGCAGAAATGGGAATGGGGAAGGGCAATGGCGGAAGGGGGATTTACCGCCCCTCCAACCTTGGAATGGGGCGGTAAATCCCCTTTCCGCCAAGGCGGTGCCGGTATTCTACCGGCATGAGCCATGGCGCTAATAGCGCCATGGCTCACCGCCTACCGTGTAATGAGGCCATCAGTGTCTCTTTCCTCTTTCTGGTAACCATGAGCTTGATTCACAGGCCATTAATAATACCTACAATTGCATTCATCATTGGATGACTATTTATGGCTTGGTACTTAACAATGGGAAGACAGAGATTATGCAGGTGGGCACAGCCTCCAACCTGCGTAAACTGGATCCTAAGTATGTCTCCTTTCAAATCTCAGTCTGACTTCTAACAACACCCTGAAGGTTAAAATATTGGGTCTGATATTGGCCTATGCGTTTACTATGAAGGTGCATGTCAGCAGCCTTGTATTGCAAGCTTCCTACTATGTCAAGTTACTGGTACAGGCAAGACCATTTCTTGACAGGGCAGACAGTGCAACATTGGCCCGTACAATCATTGGCTCACGCCTGGACTACTGTGCCACTCTTCTTCAGGGTATTGGAAAGACAGAGATTAATCGGCTACAGGTGGTCCAGCATAATGCAGTCAGGGCAGTGACTGGTATTCGCAGAACAGAGCATGTGTCTGCAGCAAGGTCACTCCACTGGCTGCCAATACAGAATCGCATCCTATTCAGGACACTGTGCATTACGCATGCTTGTCTCTATGGAAAAAGTCCAGCATATCTAACCAAAAGGATTAGGTGGTTGCTGGTTAAGAGAGCACAACACACCAACAATACAGGTTTGGTGCAACCTCCTGCTGCCAAGCTCTCACATGTTCAGAATAGATGCTTCTCAGTGGCCGCTGCTCGGCTATGGAATGTCCTCCCACTGGATCTCAGATTGTGTGGGGCAGTTTCAATCATTAGGGGTAGGCTGAAGACCCTTCTCTTTGAATAAACATAGCCATCTTGGTTTATTCACAGCACCCTGGACTCTCTGGCATGTTTGACTGAAATGTTCTCTTATTTGTTTTGTTTATTGTTGTCAGTCTTGTCCCCGCGATTCGATGCCAATGGGCGTCGTCCCAGCGCGTTATAAATAAATCAAATAAATAAATAATAAGCAGATCTACAATCTGCCTGCAGTTTACTACCAGTTCATAGAAACTCACTCCCTTGGCTGTGTTTTCAGTTCGAGGATACATTTTACGTGGATAAATGTCTAGATGTGTTGTGCTATATCATGCGCTTTCTTTGAGAAAGTCAGCTGTTTTCTGCAATGGGTTTGTCAGAAAGCCATGCCGGAAATGTTGGTCATCCACTATTGAGATTACTTTTTGTTTATAGGGACAGAAGGGTCTGAAATATGCAAAACGACTTTAGAGAAATGTAAAGAAATAACAGAGGAATGGGGCATACCTCTTGCACATGATTTCATACCTAGAGGTGGAAATTGTTGATCATAGGAGAATGCTGCATTACTAAAGAAACGGTGGAGGACTCATTGGCAAAAATAACTGCATTGTCAGGCAGGGGCAAAGCAACAATGAAAGAACTACAGTCACTGGCAGGCAAGCTGAATTTTGCAGCTAGAATAGTGCCTCAAGGACAAGCATTTTCAAGGAGCTTTGAGTTAAAAACTAAGGGAGCGCTAAAAGATCACTACCATATAATGTTAGGACAGAATGTCAAGAAAGACCTGGCTATGTGGGAAGGTTTTTTAAGGAATTTCAATGGGTTAGTGATATGGCGCACGCCTTTAAATCAGGAAGACAAGATAGTATTATTCATGTATGTAGCAGGCAGCAAAGGTTTCAGGGCAATCCTGGGACAGAAGTGGTGTGCGGGCCCCTGGTCCCAGGCAGGGTAAACAAATGGGTGGATCAGAAACATTACATTGCTGGAAATCTTTCAAATCTAGATTTCAATATGACTCTGGGGCAGAGAATTAATAGATATAGAACTGGCAGTATGATCAGACAATATGGCAGAGGTGCACATTATTAATAGGCGATCCACATCATGCCAGATGGTGCTGGAAGTACTCAGGGCAATGTCAAAAAAGGCATTGGAATATAATATTGAGGTGAAAGCTAAACACATTTCTGGCAAGGAAAATGGCATCGCTGATGCTTTGTCTCATTTACAGTGGGAAACATTCAGGTGTCTCATACTGGACAGAGAGCCCCAGATAACAACAATGCCAGGAGAGGCCTGGGGCTTCTGAGGGCCCAAAAGGAGCATGAACCATGCCACACTGTTCACCAAGGGTCACGGGAAAAGAAAGCCCAACAGAATGCACTCAGTGGAGGGAGGCCCCAAATGATGGTGATAATTTGAATTTGGCAGGGGCACCAAAAGGGGTGCTAATGGAGCTGGCCAACAATGCTTTAACCTCAAAAACAACCTGGAAATACAGTAGGTGTATCATTACATTTAAAGAGATAACTAAGATGGGCAAAACCAAAGAAATAAAGGAAAAAGATGTATGTTGTTTTTTGGAATGTGCTTTCAAGCAACACAAGAAGAAATCTTGGGTGGTTTCACATCTTGCAGCAGAAGCATATTTTGTGAAACCAACAGGGGGCAGACCCAATGCACAGCGCAATAACAAGGTATGTGATGAAAGGTTGGGCCAGGTTCAAAGGTAACAAAAGAGAGATGAGGCACCCGTTGAATTTTAAAAAACTCAAGAGTAGTGATAGGTACATTAGATGGCATATGTAGCACCAAGTATGAGAAAAAGTTGTTTAAAGCAGCATTTGCACTGGCATGTTTTTTTTTTTTTTACGGTTAGTGAACTGATTGCTAGAAATACCAGAGCAGAGGATGGGCTAGCCATGGTAGATGTCCACATGTGCAAGACAAATTTGTCAATTTTGATAAGAAAATCGAACACAGACCAACAAGGCAAAGATAGGATCATCAATTTATGTTGCATAGATGACGAAAATAGCTGGCCAATATGCATCACAGGGCAGCTTCTCAAAGTCTGCTTGGCAGTGGCAGAGCCAGGTTTTGGGGGGGCTGAATGCCGCTCAGGGGGGGAGCAGCCCCGCCGCTCCCGCCACTGCGCATCTGTCTGGTCCGAGAGGGGTTGGGGTTGGGCGGGAGCTCACTACCATTTCCTTAATTTTGTAGGTATAATTAGGAACTGTTTACGCTTAATGTTCAAGGAAAAACGGGCAGAGTTTTTTTACCCGATATATATTGCATTTATAAAACCTTAAACTTCTACAAGCCACATCTATTATCAGTTACACACCACACATTTGTTATGGAGGAAACATCCAATTAACATTTCATTTCAATTTTCAATGAAATCTAGATGAATTGGATCCATCCATAGGCAAGGCAAAAAGCAACAATTCAATAAACATTTGCAAGCAAACAATACATTATGCTATGCTGGTGGTAACCGGGCCAAACAATACAAAACCACAGACTGCATTGGGAAAATGTTTTAATAATTGTCCTAGATTCTCTGACACATCACACAAGGTTGTCTGCCTGGCACAAACAAGCCACCTGTCCAGACATTTGAGTTTAAAATAAAATACTGAGATAATATAAATACCAACATAATACCAGATTGGGCGTGGCACCAAAAATAAGCTTTTGTCCCAGCAACAGACATATGGACCCTCCTGAAACAAAGCTAAACATTAGTAGTACAATTGCACACATCTTGCAATGTAATTGTCATTATTCCCTGAGTTTATCAGTGCAATGTCATTTGTAAAATTTCTTAGTACCAAAAAGCCAACATGTGGGCAAACATTTGAGCTGAAAATAAATATCCCTAATTTCAAATGCTTGCTGCATTTTGTACATTCCCACTGCATTCCCCAATGTACTCAGTATCCATGTCTTGTACTACGTGTGTGCCAACATTGGTATCTTCAAGAATTTTCGTGCAATTAGCAGTTGTGCGACCAATGATAACTTCAGGCTCGGTAACATTGTCTGTTGAGTGATCAGGAGTCAGACCGTCTGTAGACTCACTAGAGCATTTTGGATTCTCAGGCATGTCAGTGCATGATGGGTGATCTGTGGAATGTATTGTGATAGGAGGATAATCAGTAGCAGATGTTCATCACCAGAGGCGTCAGGGACAGAATGAAGGGGGTTTTCCTGTTGAGTTCTGAAAGCATGGAATGAAAGAATCTTGTAACTGCAATAACATCATTCAGCGGTTAAGATCGTTGGCATTACGTGAATGGGTAATAACTTACCTTTGCTCCTGCTTGTCCGTGGAACCTTTGGGTTGGATCTTGAAAGCAGAGAAAATATCTTGGGACGATTTTGCTGCTTCAGCAAGGTTCTCTTTGCTGACCTAATTTCGTCTTGTGGCACCAGACATGTTTGGTTTAGCTGATTATGCTGGATTCATGATGTTGCTCTATTCCCTACTTCTGCAGAAAGAGAAGAAAAGCAACACGGATTAGTGCATGTTTTAATTAAGTTTACACAGCTAACTTACCATTTATTCTCTTGTCTCTCTCAAATAAAGTCACAATGTTACATTCATTATTGAGCCATTGCCCGTGGGGGACAGACAGATGACTTTTTATGTTTCATGCTAATCATTTTATGGATTTCAATTCAATTTAAATGGTTAATAAGGAAAACAACAAACTGTAGGCAATGTTGGTTTGTTGTGGATGGGCCTGACTGGACCATGGGGCATTAGGGCAATAGGGCAATGCCTGAACCAAAAATGCAAAAAGCCAGTGTGAGACAGTTTTTTGGGTCAAAGTCAATGTGGGGCACTTATTTGTTGGCCAGCTTGATAAGTTACTTCGCCATGCTGTGGCTAGTACTTTTGACCAGTATTACTGAATACAAATTCTTTTAAATGCACGAATTGCATCACATTTTATCAAAAACCTCCCCCTTGGGTACTACTCAAACAGTCTTTCACAAAAGGAATGAATTGCCATTATTCCCAACAGATTCCGAGCATGTCCACCTAGAAGGTACTATTTTGTTTTCATAGCATGTTTGGTCCGAGCTTACCCACAACTTGAAGAAGGAAACCCTTCAGTTCTTGCCATACCAAGAGACCCTGGAATTAGAAATGTGTGGGCACAGCTATTCATATTTGCCATGAGCGATTACTTGATCCACAGGTCTTAAAACTACTCTAACATTAACTAAGTAACGCTCACTTTTGCACATTTCAGGAGGGCAACTGATATCTTCAAGCTGCTCGTGGCTCCAGCAGCACAGGTAAAAATGAGTGAAATAGTAAAAAATGTGCTTATTTTGTTATGTCTTGTATTACCAAGTGGGGTCTTTCTATTGATATTATAGTAAATATCACTTTTATCTAGTGAAATCGCAGTACTGAAAGCACGGTAAAGAGAGGTAAGTGCAGTGCTGACAGACTTGAGGGGGGTGGATCTCTATCTCACTGACACTACTCGAGTGTCTAATAACATGTGGTGCAAGCACATGACCAAAGTAGGCGAGGAAACCACTGGGAAGAGCTGTTATGTTTGCTCATTAAAACCCTATACCATGAGTGCCTCCAAAACATTTATGGCAACTGAGATATCAGCAGCAAGAGCCCAATGCCTTATGTAACTGTCCATGGTAACAACTAGAGGAAGATTTCCAGGGAAAACAGCTACACTGAGATGATGTCTCGAGCGACATGCCCATATGAAGGTGGTTACATAAGGACACTTGACATGATGAACAATTATTGGCAGTTAGACCAAGCTATGCAATATATAACTGATGGGCCACAGAAAGCCGACACGAAAACGATTACACTGAAAGAACTGCCCTGCCCGAAGAGGGGGGTGAAGGAAATAGGTGGAGAACCAGGATGCTGGGAGAGACCACAGATACTTGTGTATGGCCAAGTGTACAGAGAAGGAGGATGGAAAGATGGAGTAGTGGGAAGCAAAGCACACACCCTAGTACAAGCACCAGTGAATACAGTGCAAGGAGAAAATGACAAGTGCCTGAAGGAATGGGATGCAAGCACCAAACTAGTAGAGAATGAAGCTGGTCGTCTGCCTATTATACCTCTGAATAAACCAGCATTGTGCCAACGATGGAGCAGTAAGAGTTGGCGATAACACAGAATGTCGGTACACAGAAAAGCATCCAGCAATGAAGATAGGCACAGCAGTACTGATGGATCATTTTTGGGCATGCAGATCCAAGGCATATGAGATGCTGCCACCCGACTGGGGAGGAGTTTGCTCATTGGTACACATCAACATGCCATCACTGGTAGTGCTCCAGAAAGATATAAAGCTCGATGACTTCCCAAAGAAAGACACTAACACAAGAAAGAAAAGATCAGTGGAGTAATTCTGTAATGTATGTTTAAAATGCAAATTGCTCTGCAAAATCAGAGGACAGTCCTCTAGAAACCCAGATAAGTAGAGGCATAGAACTCTCAGACAACCTCCACTATTACAGAAACCCAGATAAGTGGAAGGATAGCACTCTGAGACAAACTCCACTAGGACACCAATAATAGTGTCAATTGTTATGAATATATCTGTATGCACTAATGATTGGCCTGCAGTTTTACTCCATCAGACAAACACCTCCCTACCTTAGACACTTACACCGTAGCGCAGAGCAGAAACCTATGGAATTCCAACACTACTAGGCCACACGCACATCCAGAAAACAGAGGTAGCAATTAGACACTGTGGGATATTTTGACCCACTCATATGTGCTATGCTACATCACTTTACTGCATTGGTGCAAGAAATAGCACAAAATGGCCACACTGACTCCTGTGTATGCCAAGATCTCTAAACTGCATTTTGTAACAACCAGAAAATGGCTGCACCTCCCTGCCAACATACATTTCAGGTGGGGTGGAACAGAGTACTCACTGCAGGAGTATGTCAGTGTGCTCTGAAACATTAATCATGGAGTGAAGTGAGCAGCATTATTTTGCTAAAAACCCAAAATGCCTCTTTAAAAATGTCACTTTCCCAACCTTAAAAGTACTGTTTTGGCGATAAATCCATAATTTCTCATGAACCTCTGTGATCAAAAAAGCCCTGCAATGCCCAGGATAATTCCTTGTGTCTCAGAGGAACCGGGCCTCATTTGAATGACAGCTCCTGTCAAAAGTATCTTGGAAAAGCAACCAGGGACTTTGCTTTTCATTTTCCATGGGAATTGCGGCTAAAACTTTGCAAGTGTATCTAAAGAATCAGCTGTAAGAGAAAGACTCTAAACAGATACCTGATACATGTATCCATGCTGCAAACAACTCCAGCACTCGAGGAAAGAACTAGAGCTGTGCAAAGTGTGTATTTGCTGCAGATGAAAACCGAATTTAAAGAAATAAGTTAAAGGTGCTTTTTCCTGAATGAAGAGCAAAATCGCGTATTTAAAAGAATATTGTTGTGTAAAGTCATGCTCCTTTAGAAATATAAAAATATTTCTTGCTGGTAAAAGTACTCCTATAAGCTGTTTTGATTCCATAGGTTTCAGGCAAGATTTAAAATGAGAAAATAAAAGCTAAACCTAGGATAAGTTGGTGAACTATATACAAAAAGTAAAACCTGCTCTGCCAGGGCTAGCCCTGAGAAAGGGTGACACCTCATAAACTGCTGGTGCAGGAAAGGCTAATTGCTTGCTTGGAGGCTTTGAATACCCAGGACAATGGGACCTCCCAAGTCATCATCAGACATTCGTCTTTGCTCCAGGCTTAGACAATCGCAGGCTAAGACTCTCACCTTTCAAGTTGGAGGGGCAGTAAACTTCAGTCCAGAGAGAGGCCCCTCATCCTGCTTCAAAGGAATTGACATTTGCTTACAGTTGGGGAATAGAAAAAAAAAACTGATAAGTGACATTAAACTTCCTTTTGGTTTTGAAAAGCCTATTTTGTAACTGAACTTTCAAGAAATTTAATTTTGCAGCAAGAATGAGGAAAAATATGAAAGTTGGTAGTTTTATATCTAATTTTATGCTTTTTCTGTGAAGACTTGGTAGAACTCACTACTGCATAAGGAACATAAGTTGTAAAGAATGACAGATTGTGGGGAAAGTATTGATATTGCACACATAGCATTTTGTACACACATGTCAAGGGTAAATGCACTTCTATGTACACAATTGGGAAATTTTAGGCCAAATCTTTCATGGTTAAAATTGCCAAAATGTATCAGAAAGGCTAAACCAGGTCCCACAGACTTGGGATTTGGATTGAAATATGACCCACAACATATGTAACCTGTGTACCTGGTTTTCCCAGAGGGCATCACTGTATAAATATGTATTTGTGGTAAAATTAGATATTGGTTCTAGGAGCTGTGGGAGGTTTCTAGACATTGTAAAAGTAACACCATAAACATGACATCCTTTTCTGTGATCCAATCAGCGAAGAGCAAGGCGGAAACTATGCTCCTGCCCAATCCTAGCATTATGGGTGTGGACAGTAAGCCTGCCCCTGCAATATACTTTAGTGATGTCATTTGGCATGATAAATAAGGGAACCTGACAGCACACAGGGGGCTCTGATTCCTGACTTTCTTCTTGATTTCCTACATGGCGTCCTGTTCCTAATTTCTTCATCCTGCTTGATCCTGATTCCAAATTTAATTGCAAAGCCAAGGCCTGTGCATTGCTGAACCCCTTTTCAGATAGGTCTCAAATTCTAAAAATACCAAAGAGCCAAGGGAAGCATCTTGATCCAACCTGGCTTGCTACTACTACTAGATGCATGCCTGCAAACTTACCATCCCACTGATCTCCAGTCTCCAGTAACCAGAAGGGCCAGTCCAGTGCAGTCCAGTGCAGTCCAATGACCAGAACGGCCCAGATTATCCTATTCTGCCCGAGTTGCCCAGCTGTCCTTGGTTAGACCCGATCCGTGTGATGACCAGAACCCTTGATGGTCCAAAATCATAAATTAAAGTGGACTGTAAGTATTAATAGGAAGCATAGAAAATCATAGCATACCTTGCCTTGCCTTGTCTCATCCCAATCTTTAAACCATCCTTTAAATCTTTGATTTATCTTGCTAAGCGCCATATCTTTAGTCATTTTTATCTTGTGTAAATCTTAAACTATCCATCCTACTTCGAGTGATCTGACTGGTTCTGCTGGGGCAAGCACTGGGGATTTGGTGTTGAAGTCATGAATCAACTCCAGAGCTTACTTTGTTCCTCCTTGGTATTCTAGCCAGAATGCTCTAGTCATAGAGTAAAACTATAGTAAATATTTTCTTGTCGAAACTGAGTTTCTTTTCTGTTTTCGCTACCCGATTTTTCTAAAAACACCTCTCATTCAACCTTGCATATCTTCACAAGTTTAATAGCTAGAGACTTCATTTCAACTCCAGAGTGTACCTAAAACCTATAGTTACACCCCAACCCAAAAACTGCACTCCAAATCAGTATTTCACCTGTTTTTCTTAAAAACCGTTTAGTTAATTTTAGGCGAAAATCCGCTTTTTTGCAAAGTTTTACATGTGTGATTTTTGTTCAAAATTATTTTCAACCTTCCATTCAGATTCATTCATTCATTCAGATTCAAAGTATTTACCTTTGCTCATACTATAGCTCATGATTATTAGTATCTTTCCCATGTTGCTCCCATAGAGATGTGTACTAATTTAAGGATTTTTGCATACATTCATTGTTTTACCTAGCCATTTCCGAAATGTAATTTTAAAGTGTAAGATTTCAAATCTGTTTTTCTCTCTTGTTTGGGAAGGGAAGGTTGTATTCAAATTCTGTTTGCCATTCCTTATTCCTGATTACCTGCTGCCTCCTTGTATCTATTTAGAATTGTTTATTTGTGGTTTGAGGAATATTGCAGGGGGAATCCCTTAAGTGCTATCTTTCCAAACAAGCCGAAAGTGTTCTTTTCTCTGCTGTTTTCCTTGTGTGTTGCTAAAGAGTGAATTTAAGTGCACTACATACCTTTTTATCTGTTATTGTCGCCACATTGGTGATTGCTGCTCCCTATTAAAAGTATATGTTTGATTTGAATTTTAAATAAATATTACCTTTACCAACCAGCCTGATTCCTGGTTCATCGTGACCTGGGGTATTTGAGAAGGGGTGTGATATGAGTACTATATCATTCAAAATATTGAACCTATAGACATAATAAAATAAGCATTTCAGCTGTGCACTGCATACTAGGCTGAGACCAGGGTGTGTCGCCTGATTGAAATACTTAACACCAACACCACCCAACCATGCACATTGCAACCTGCAACAATACTGCACTGACGGATTCAGAGGGACAGACCGCTTTGCTTCTGCTATGTTACGTAACCATGCACATTTCAACATTCGGCAATACCGCACTGACGGATTCAAAAGGGACAGACCGCTGTGCTTCTGCAATGTTAGGCAACCATGCACATTGCAACCTGCAGAAATACTGCACTGATGGATTCAAAAGGTGCTGACCGCTGTGCTTCTGCTATGTTAGGCAACCATGCACATTGCAACCTGCGACAATACCGCACTGATGGATTCAAAAGAGACAGACTGCTGTGCTTCTGCTATGTCAGTAAAAACATCAGATTTATTTTCACAGATTTATTTACCGCATTTTCTTACTGCAAACGAGGTTGGGGTTAGGTTATAAAAAGGCGGTGAAGGGCAGGTGAGTGGGTGTCAGGAGGTCTTTCCCCTCGCATCTCGCGGTAAACAAAAGTTTGCAAAAATGTATTTTGACCCACGATAAAAATAAAAAATAAATCGATGTTCTAAGATAGATCATGAGATGTCTTGTAATGCCCGCATACTGCAAAGCAGGCATGGCATTCTTGAATTGCTTATCAGTCTGCAACCTGGGGGTGAATTGTCATTTGTTTTGCAATGTCTGGCCAGTGTGCTCTGTAAACCCAGGCCAGGGATGAGCCCTACAATTGCCAGATGAGGGCTTTCCAAATGACCCGTCACAGTAACATGGGGGCGCCACTGCTGTACATTTTCATATTGCACTCGGTTGGTGTCTTCCTGTAAGAACTTGCATATTCACAAGTTACTTGGCCCTCTATTCGTTGCTTAACACTTGTGATAAAAGATGGCTGAGCGGTCAGCTCGGCTATAATTACTCATTTGTCTACTGAATAATGCAAAATGAAATTAAACCTATTAACTGTTACTTTGGTTCAAGCTATTGTCCCACCAAAAAAAAGCATAACATAGAATTACAAAAAAAGCTCTGAAAGTCTTTCACAAAATGCTCCACACCCTGTTTGAGGAAACTTAAGAGAACACGTTTTCATGAAGCCTTTCAGTGTCTTTGTTGAACGTGAAAAAACAACAGTTCAGTTTCTTATAGCAAGAAATGTGAACTGTTTCCTGGTGCAAAGGCGATATTCCAGTTTTGACGTTGACGTATTGTACACACTCAAAAGAATGCTGAGCCCCACACATTGTGCCTCCATCCGTTCTACTGTAATCCCCAAAATGACAAGGTAAGTGATAGCTTTGACACAGACCCACACGAACACTTTCACCTTGTTTCTCTTTTTCCTCTGCTGCCCCGTCACTTTTATTTCCTGGCCATAGTGTACACACAACCTACATCTGAAAGCTCAGTGTACAAAGGAAAGAAACTTCTTGGGTGCTGCTTTCTAGATAATGTGTTAACTCTTATCCCGCGTGTTTTCCTGCACCTGTCCAAAGACAGTTTCCTTGCCAGTACTCCTCCCTTTGCAGATGGTAATCTAGCAAAGAAAACACCATTTTCACATAGCTTGCTAGGCCTGCCATGTTTGCCAATTCATTTTTTAATAATGAAAAAAATAGGGCTGAAAAAAAGTTGGGAGTTTCTGAAAACTCCCTATTGTCAAAGGGAAAAGTCGGGCTTGTAAAGAGACCGTGGGACGGGACCTAAGCAAATCTAATTACGAACTAAACCCCACAATACCATTCTTTGGTAAAGTCAAAAGTGTATTGGGAATCTGTGTGTGGGTGTGTGTGCACGTGAGAGAGTCAGTGGGTGGGCTAGATGTGTGTTGTTGGGTTTAATGAATAGATATGTGAGTCTGTTTTTATGTGGTTGCACTGGTGGACCTTTGAAGAAACTCATCGCTGACCCATTATTCCAGATACGGACCTGTCTCACTCCTTCCACACTATTCCAAAGTTCTGGAAAAATGTAGTCTTAAAATGCGGCTCTGGCCACTTGGACACCAAGAGGCTTCTCCAATCGGGGATCTGCCGCAGACACTCCACGAAGGCAGCATTTACTCACATTTGTGACCCCCTCACTTTGGCTCTCCGCTGACATCTATTATCTGCGATGATTTTATCTCTCAGCCGCACCTGATGTTGTTGACCATCCCCCCTTCTTTAAGATTCTCTCAAATCTTGACTATCAGGACACATCCTTGCTTGGGAGGACTCTTACCACCACAGCCACCTACCTCTCAGTAGGGGTGCCGTACCTGGTCCCGTCCTCACACTAGGTCTTCTGCTCAGCCTGCCGCGCACCTAGAAGATCACCTAATGAGGCAATCACTGCACAGAGCCAAATAGCACATTTAGGGGGGATTTTGTGCACTTTTAGGCTTCTGCCTCAGCATCCGTGGGCATTCTCCCCAGCTTTCCCTTTGTTCTGCCCTCCCCCATTCCCAATCGACTGCTTGGTGGGGGTTACATGACCTGAAAGGCATCCAAACTTGAGTGTATCAGGCAAGCCTGCCCAGGCAGCCGGCGAAGGACCAAGGCAAAGGGCAACACTTTTTGCCTGTTCGGCGTTACGGCTAAGCCATACACATACACCCCAAAGACCAATGTCAGGTAAGCATTGATAATGCACTGTTTCTTTTTCCTTGGACAACCTGGAATGGACTCTAGATGGTGTGTAATATAGCTACTTTAATTGTGCATACATCTATATTAACTGTTTCATAGCCAGATGCCCTTTTCATAGCTCTAGATTGAGTTTTGTATAACCAGATTTCTTGTTGCATACCCAGACTAATTTTGCATAGACACATGCTTTTTTCATACCACTGGATTAACTGTTGCCTAGCCAATGTAATTGTTGCATCACCAGATAATTTTGCATGGCGAGATTCATTTATATGTATATATAACAACGAGGACCGTTTTGGGATTGCCTACTGTGGGTTACCCAGTTCAATGTTCACACTTAAGAAACACACAGTTTTTTTGTTAGAGTAAAAGTTTTGAAAGAGCAACGTGTCTCTAAATAAACTTACAAGCGTATGTGAATGCACTGTGCCGTGCTAAAAAACATAAAAAACACATGTTGGACCACAATGGATCATGTGTTTGCCGCTTTCTAGATGAACAGAAACAGAATTTTAATGGATTTTCTCTATTAAGCAGGTGCAGAATGTTAAAACAAGGAAAAAGAAGAATTGTGGAATATTCTTCAATAAATTTCTCAATTTTTCTCTCTCAATATTTTCGTTAAAAAACAGGGAATCCACAGAGTTGTTGTATTGGGGATTCAAAAACCAAATGCAGGTAGTCTTGTTTCAGTGGTGAAGAGTGGTTGAACCACATTCATCAGGGCTTAAAATATGGGCCGGTGAGTAAAATCCCTCTTCATTACTGTTGCAGCGTTGTCTGCATTAATAATGTTCCTCTACCTGTGGGGGTGACAGGAGGGGAGGGGGAGAAGAGAAACAGGGCCCATATTTTAAGCCCTGATGAATGTGGTTCAACCACTCTTCACCACAGAAACCGGTCGGTTATAAAATGACCTGACCCAAGAGTACAACAAGACTACCTGGAGTCAGTGCATTTGGTTTTTGAATCCCCAATACAACAACTCTGTGGATTCCCTGTTTTTTAACAAAAATATTGAGAGAGAAAAATTGAGAAATTGATTGAAGAATATTCCACCATTCTTCTTTTTCCTTGTTTTAACATTCTGCACCCGCTTAATAGAGAAAATCCATTAAAATTCTGTTTCTGTTCATCTATAAAGCGGCAAACACATGATCCATTGAGATTCATTTATAACCAATATAGTTATAGCTTGTCTCCCTTTGTGAGAGAGTGTCTGCCCAGATATGGGTCCCTTGCTCTCTGCGCCATAGGGAACCAAGCTGCACTTCATTGGTGAAGCCCAACAAGGCCGAAACATGTCTGGTATTGCTTGTGTTTCTGTGCAGAGGGGACCTGGCCTAGCAGTTCAAGGTGTCAGTACCTGACTGATTTGCATATGGCTGGATCCCTTTTGCAATGGCTCAGGCGGGCTTAAAAAGGGTGGTGTGGAACGTTGCCCAGACCAGTCCCAGTGGTTTAGATTTATTCAAACTTTCCGCCCATCATGTTTTTGATTATGGCCAGATTAATTTAGCATATCTCTTGATTAACTGTCGTAACTGTTGCATAGCCAGATTCTTTTTTTAATACCTCTAGATTAAGTATTGCATATCCAGATCTACTATTGGATAACCAGATTTATATTTTAGATACTAACCGATTAATTTTGTATAGCTAGATTTTTTTTGCATGCCTCTTGATTGCTGCATAGCCAGTCTTGACTTTTCATAACACTAGTTTTTATTGAATAGCCAGATTCTTTTATTTTTGTATGACTAGATGCATTGCGCCACAGCAAAAGGAATATTTCTTATAGCACTACATTGTTTCAAAGCCAGATTCAATGTAACATAGACAGATTTATTTTGGCATACTTCTAGGTTAATCATTACTTAGCCAGTTTTAGCTTTTCATACCACCAGATTTATTGTTGAATATCCAGGTTTATCTTTCCATGCAGTTGCGCCGACACCAGCATATCACACATGCAGGCACCCACTCTCCTGGCAGTTCTATCCCCTCTGGGGACAGTGGCCAATCCTCTCACTGGGAATTAGGACTGCATGGAGGGGTGGCCGTCTGGATGGACGCACCCTGCTGGGACCGCCAGGATGACGGAGGGTCCAGAGCCAGCATTCCACGCATGTGCGGTGTCCCGCACTCCACACGTCCCCATAGGAATGAAGGCCTAAATAAGCCAGATATGGCGTAACATTGCAAAAGTTACTTGAACATAGCTTCATGGAATGTAAATGGGGAAAACTGTGCAAACAAATGGAAAAGAGTATTAAACAGGTTAAATGAATACGGGGCAGATATTGGCCTCTTACAAGAAACTCATGTGCTGGATTCAGAAGCAAAGAAACTGCAACGGTGTTGGGTGGGGAGGTTTTTTGCTCTGCATATACATCCAGCTCAAGAGGAGTTTATACTTTGATAAGGAAAAACTTGCCAATCTCGCTGACAGATTGTGAAAGGGAAAGTGAGAAAGAATAGTTTCATAATGATTTATGAAAGTGCAAAATGTTTCATATGGTATTTGCAATGTTTATGCACCAAAGGAGGGGGATGGCCAATTTTACGTTTCTCTCACACAGTTTATACAGAATATAAGGCATGATAACGTTGTTGTGGCTGGGGATTTAAATTTTGCCCTTGATGTTATGTTATGTTATTTTGCTTTTATATAGCGCCTTATGTACCATTGGTATGTTCTCAAGGCGCTGGTAGGTTGAACGCCCTTGTGAACCGAAGTTCTAGTCAGTAGAGAGAGAGAGGGAGGGTTGTAATGTGCATGTGAGCACCAGATATGTGTGCTTAAGGTGTGGTATTCGTGCGATAGCTGCTTTTTAGCGGTAGGTGTGGTGATTGGGAGATCTGGAATATGTATTCGTTCTGGCAGGTTGTTATCCAGACCGATTCTAGCTGCGTTAGGCCTGAGGAGAACGCCTAGGCTGGAGGGTGTGTAACCAGCTGTGTTTTAGTTAGGATGATGTGGAGTAAGAGGCAAGTGATGGTACGAGAACAGCTATACCAAATGGTGTCACAGTATCGCTGTGTTCTAGTTGAGTGGTGGTGTAAAGAACAGAGTAAGCGTGAAGATGTGATATGGTGGTTTACCTTAGATGCTTGAGATTGAGCACATTCCAATAGTTCTATGCACTCAACCGTTCCCTGTACCTCGTCCATTCCAGGCACTCCAAACTGTTCCATGCACTCCAAGCCGATCCATGCACTGAAGCTGTTCCATTCACTCTACAGTGATCTATTCACTGTACAGCGTTCTATTCACTCCATTTTATGCATTCCAATCATTCTATGGACTCCAACCATTCTTTGCATACACATACTTCACCCGTTCCATCCACATACTTCACCCGTTCCATCTACATACTTCACCCGTTCTATCCACATACTTCACCCGTATCATCCACATACTTCACCCGTTCCATCCACATGCTTCACCCGTTCCATCCACATATTTCACCTTTTCCATCTACATACTTCAGGTGTCCTTCCACATACTTCAGCCGTCCTTCCACATACTTCAGTCGTCCTTCCACATACTTTAGCAGTCCTTCTACATACTTCAGTCTTTCCATCCATCTACATCACCCGTTCCATCCATCCACATTACCCGTTCCAACTACATACTTCACTCATTCCGTTCACATATGTGATCCGTTCCATCCACATAAATGACCCGTTCCATCCACCAGCTTCACCCATTCCACCCTCCCACCTTCTCTGTTCCATCCACATATTTCACCCGTTCCTGCCACATAATTCATCCATTCCATCCATCTACCAACTTCACCCTTTCCATCTACATACTTCACCCCTTCCATCTACGTACTTCATCCGTTCCATCCACATACTTCATCGGTTCCATCCACATACTTCACCCATTCCATCCACATACTTCACCCGTTCCATCTGCATGCTTCACCTGTTCCATCCACGTACTTCACCCGTTCCATCCACATACTTCTCCCATTCTATCCACATACTTCTCCCGTTCCATCCACATACTTCTCCTGTTCCATCCAAATACATCCCCATTCCATCCATATACTTCACCCGTTCCATCCACATACTTCACTCGTTCCATCTATCTATTTCTCCCATTCCATCTACATATTTCACCTGTCCATTATGAGCCAAAAGTGTAAACTCTGTGAGTATGGGAAATATAAGGAAGCAAAGAGCTATGTCAGACTTCATGAAAGAATGTAATTTGCAATATGTTTGGAGACTTCAACACCCATTGGCCAGACAATATACATTCCACTCTGGTCATCATAAAATGTTCTCTAGAATAGATATGATACTGACCTCCGCCTTATGCACCCAGAAGTACAGAGAAGGAGAAATAAAGACAATTTTGATTTCTGATCATGCCCCAGTTTCACTTGAAATGACTTTAATATTCCTGCTACCAAAGACAAGCTCATGGAAAATGAATATCACACTACATGATGCTAATGAGATGGTGGACAAGATTGTGAAAGAGGCATATTTTTTTGTGGAGAAGAACTGGACGAATGCGCTGGCGGTGGAATGTGTACAGGAAGCTTTCAAATGCTAAATGAGAGGCATGTTAATTGGCCTTTCCAGCAAAAAGAAAAGAGACAGGGAACAAGAAGTAAAACATTTGAGAGTGGAGATTGAAGAGATGGAGAGTCACATTATGAATAATTATTCTATAGAAAAGTACGACGTGCTTGAACTAAAAAAAAGAAGTTGGAGAAGGTCATTACAGAAAAGGCAGATGTATTACTCTTCAAAACACGGTGCAATTACTATGAGGGAGGAGAAAAGTGTCACCGTCTACTTGCACACCATCTAAAGTTAATGGAAAGTGAAAAATCTATAAATGCAATTGAGGGCTTGTCAGGAGTTATAACTATTGAGCCAACTCAAATCAACAAGGAATTCAGAGAATATTATACCAGTTTATACACTTCAGAGGTACAGTTAAACACGGAATTTATCGAAGCATATAAAGAGAGTTGCAACCTAAAAAGAGTGAAGTTACAAGAAAAATTGAATTTGGAGAAGGAATTGAATATAAATGAACTCAGGAAGGTTGCAAGTCACCTGAACTCAGGGAAGAGTCCAGGGCCGGATGGTTTACCTGCAGAGTTATACAAAATCATGCCAGATGAAGTATTTGCCCTGATGTTAGCCATGTTGCAGTCCTCACAGAGGAAAGGTGTTCTTCCACAAACCACTCGGTACGCCAACGTCTCGTAATTTTTTAAGCAAGGGAAATCTTCGGTGAAATTGAGCAGTTACAGGCCGATAAGTCTGATTAATACTGATAATAAAATCCTTGCGAAGGCAATAGCAATGAGACTGGAGGAAGTATTGCCAGAGGTCTTTGGTCAAGAGCAAGCTGGCTTTATTAAAGGGAGACATGCTTCTGAAAACATGCACAGGCTGATCCTAACCCTATGTGAATGTAGAAAATTAGAAACAGAAGTAGCAGTATTGTCACTGAATGCTAAAAAAGCGTTTTATCGCATTGAATGGGAATACCAAAAGCAACTTTAGTCGGTGCTAGAATGGGAGAAAATATGCTTGGATGGATTGAACCGACAGCAAGCATAAATACAAACAGTCTTACATCAGACAGCTTTGAATTGGGCAGAGGAACAAGACATGGTTGCCCACTCTCGCCACTACTGTTTGTCCAAGCAATAGAGCCTTTGGCAGCAAAGCTTAGAGGAGATACAAGAATTTGAGGAGTTCAATTTGGAGAGGCCATGCAAAAACTCTGTATGCTGACGATATGCCAATGTTGTTGGAAGGAATAGACACATCAGTGCAGGTGACTATGGACCAAGTCAACGTTTTCAATGGGTACTCCGGATACAAGATAAACTGGGTGAAATCTGAAGCAATGCTGGCTTCAAGAGCTTGTACAAACCAACAGCTAAATAATTATGGTTTCAGCTGGTATCCAGAAAAAATGTGTCACCTGGGGATCTTGCTGACAAAGGATGTGGAACACATGATGGACGTTAATTTGCATTTTGCCATGGAAAATTTGAAACTTGATTTGTGTAGATGGAATGAACTGAGGTTGAGCTTATGTGGGAGAGTGAATGCAATCAAGATGACTTCAGCACCACGTATTAATTATATTTTGAGTATGATTCCGTTGGTGGCAAAAAAGAAGGTAATAAGGAGAATGGAGAACTTGATACAGTCATTCTTATGGGAATAGAAGCAACCTCGGCTTAAGTTGTGGAAATTATAAACATCAACAGAAAATGGTGGCCTAGCAGTTCCCGATTTTGTGAACTATGATCTAGACTTTGGGGCAAGCCATCTGCTCCCATTCATTGAGAATTCAACAGATATTTCGACACAAACAGAAACTAGCAGGTGTACTCCACTGACACCAAGGGCTTTACTGATTAGAGAGGATGCACATGGTTGCAAATCACATGCACCTTCGAAATTCCTAAAAGAATGCTGGAAAGGTCTCTTGAAGGTAAGCAAGAAAGAAGACGCCTGCTCCAAGAATTCTTCACTGTGGCAAAATCCAGAGTTTAAGTTAGAAGGGAACATTTTCTTTTGGACAAATTGTTTTTTGAGTGGGATTCAATGGCTGGGTGACCTTTTTGAAGGGAACAAATTAATTGCATTTAGCAGATTGACTACCGAAAGGGGATTGAAAGATTACACTTTCAGGGAATATAGAAAATTGAAGAAAGTTGTTGCAGACATTATTCCAGAGGAAGACAAAGATTAGATGGATTGGTTGCAAGAATTCAAGATCAAAGTTCATATCACATCAAAAGTAAATAAACTATAAGCACATTATAAGGTTGCTGGTGGGAAATTATTGGGCTAATGGTCAGATGTTTTGGGCACTGAAATGAGTATGGGCAGATGGAACAGCATCTGTAGGAATGTAAGTCTAAAATCATTAAATCTAGGAGAAAGAGCGAGCCAGATTAAGATATTGAACAAAGTGTATTGGACTCCCAAAAACGATTTGATAGGGGCCTATTGGATTCGGAAGCACACTGAGGTGCAAACACAGAGTGGGGTCATTTGAGCATATGGTGTGGGAATGTGACATTCTGAAGGTATTCTGGGATGGTGTGGTCATGACAATGAATAAAGTGTTAATGGTTGATGTGGAATATGATTTTGCAAGTATTGTCTTGGGGGAGGAGGAGTTGATAGCAGACTTGTCATTTCCGCAAAGATGTTGGTTCTTCAGAGCTTCACTTACGGCTAAATCCCTACATCGCACAATGCCTCAGGAGGGCATGAGTGGAGAGACCATCATCGACACCCGCATTGTATCAGGAAAGCAGAGCAAGCGAGACGAACTGACACATACCACTTGATTGATTAATACATAGCCAGATTGTTGCATAGCCAAATGTATTGTTGCATATGCAGTTTAATATTTTCCATACCACTAGATTCTTTCAAAGTCGGATTCATTTTTCATACCTCTAGATTTATTGTTGCATAGCCATAGTCATATTATTTATAGTTGTATAGAGATATTATTTGTTCCATATACTGACTATATTTTTTCACACCTATGGATTTATTGTATGTAAAGCCAGATTCATAATTGTTCCTGCCACTACATTAATTGTTGCCTAGCTAGTACATGTTTTTACTTTCCAAAGTAGATGTTTGCACTGCCATAGTAATCATTGCAGGGCTAGAGTGATTTACACTATACTTTGCTCCGTAACTGCCCATTATTATTTGTGTTACATTGATAGATTGACCCTTACAGTGGTAGATAGACTACTTATTGCCCAAAGGTATTGCACTCCTTGAATTCACATCAGGTGTTTTGATACACATATGCTTCTTTTACCAGTGGTCTACAATTTAAGCAAAAGTATACACAGAGTTACCTAAACATTATCAAACCTGAATAATGGACAAGCACTCTATTCCTAAATCCTTAGTCAATAGTGGAGAATACTGTTATGCAGTTTTTATACTCACTATTGTGAATTATAAAATATGAATTCCATAGCATAGCGAGGCTGAAACTGCCAGTTTCCGCCTGCATTCCAACAGTCACCCATGCCCCTTCCCCGGGTGCTGGTATTTTCTTTGTGACGCCACAGCCTGCACCTCTCCCCACTCCGCAGGCCAATGCATCAGACCCAAACAGTCCCTTTCCTTGCCACCAACTTACCTGCTGCTGCAGGGTCTCCGGCCACGACGATCCTTTCTCTCTCTGAATTGGGATAAAACATAGAAATAGAAAGGGGATTTAAGGCCTTTTCTATTTGCTGTTGCGGTGGCATTCTTCCTTTGCTAGTACTCTGTCCTTTGCTCACCTACACATATGTTGCACCTTGGACACCTTATTAATTGTCTCCCCACATGTCAATCTTGTCCCACTACACTCTTTTTGCCCCAGTAGTTGATCTTAATACACTAGATTAACTGTCAAACCAGAACAGTAATTTGCTCCATTCATAAATCAACCCAATTAGATGGCCCATAGCTCATCCTTCCCCAGCTTTGTGTCTCCAACTGTGAGTTCAAGCTCACCAATCAGGATGCTAAGTGTAAGTCCTTTAATCAGGGAACCACACAGCAGTTTGTCTTGCACAACATGTGTATCCACAGCAAACCACCACAAAGCAAGACCGCATCATGGGCACAAGATCGAAAGATAGCAGAATCTGAGCAGACGGAACAGCCATAAAAGCAAAGGAGTCTGCTTTCAGAATGGCAACATATCCTTTACACAACAGACATTAGAGGTAGTCCTATCCTCACCCTTTGAAACACCCCTGATGGCCTCCATTTCTAGATACCTCATCAAACAACTTCCTTCACCAGAAACAGATGACCAAGTGTCACCTCAAGCCTTCAACTCAATACAACTACTTAAAAACCCAAAAAGCCACAACAGTTTTCAAACAACCTCATCATCAACCGATAGTTCTACACAATCAAACATACCTAGTTTATTAAGATGAACTAGTAGGGCAACAAGAGCATAGTGGGAAAAGATTGATGTGTTGTGAGACAATGAATAAGGTGTCCAAGGTGCGACGTATGTTTAGGTGACGAAAGGATAGAGTTCTATCAAACGAAACAATATAGTTAAACAGACCAACTCACACTCCATGAGCCAACATTGTTTACACCTTTCATCATGAAACAGCATCTTGCCACCATCCTACTTAACTTCCCACAATCCCTGCCTACCACATGAGGTGCTTTCACCAAGAAGGGTAAGCGCGCTGCTCTTATCTTCCATACAGCCCTCCCTGCAGCCGGGGCTCTGAACCTTCATCTAACCACCATTGTACTCTATGCTTCTACTTTACCACTAAACTTTGCCACCAGCTACAGCTCAGACACGGTCTGCAGCACACCAACACTGACGCTTACTCCTCATAATGAACTTTTACACTGCTTATCTGTCACATGCTTTACCTATGCTTTGCCATGCCTGAAATGTACATTGCATTTTAGCTAAATGTACTATTCTGAATCTAGGCGCTGCCCCATTGCTTTGTAGCCTGTGCATCATCTGATTCTAGGTGCTGCCCCATTATCTTAAATCTAGGTGTTATCTGCACATCTCTGCCACATTGTCTGATGTCAAATCTAGGTGTTACTCATTGCCTCTAGCCATATTGCTTTACACTGTCTGATGTCTAATCTAGGTGTCACTCATTGCCTCTAGCCATATTGCTTTACACTGTTTGATGTCAAATCTAGGTGTTACTCATTGCCTCTAGCCTTACTGCTTTACACTGTCTGATGTCAAATCTAGGTGTCACTCATTGCCTCTAGCCATATTGCTTTACACTGTTTGATGTCAAATCTAGGTGTCACTCATCGCCTCAAGCCTTACTGCTTTACATTGTCTGATGTCAAATCTAGGTGTTACTCATTGCCTCTAGCCATATTGCTTTACACTGTTTGATGTCAAATCTAGGTGTTACTCTTTGCCTCTAGCCATATTGCTTTACACTGTTTGATGTCAAATCTAGGTGTTACTCTTTGCCTCTAGCCATACTGTTCTATCTCAAATCTAGGTGTTACCAGTTAGCAACATTATAGGTGCTTCTCAATGCCTCGTAGCTAAGTCGTTCAGCTCTACTCAGGTGTTACCTTAATGTATCTTAGCTTATTGTGTTATTCCAACCGAGGTGTCATACCAACGTACATCGGTCTAACCGGTGTTAACCAAGCCAACTCGCTGGTCACCTAACACTTTTGCCACTACCACCGAGCATGTGTCCATTAATTACCAATTTGCTTACCTGCATCTTGATCCTTTTCAACACTGTATTACGGCTTAGCATGGCTCCTCAGCTACCTCAGTTACGTAACATGCTATATTCAGCTATGCCTAATACCAAGACCTCATACCCAGATATAAATGACCATCAACCACTACAATTTACCAGTCTCCCACGTTCTACTATTGACAGGAACCTAGGACTTAGAGCCAGATTAGCCAAAATCTATGAGCCCATCGCCCGCTCATTGCCTACCTCACATAGCTCCAAAACTCTACCTAGTTCTTCTACTAAAAAATCCAACCTGCCCCAAAACTCCAACCCTAGACCTTCACTCAGCTCCCCTACCCAGGCTACCCCTGTTTCAACACAGGACATGTGCCACACTACTACCGTTAAAAATACAACCAGCCCCAAAATAAAGGGAGCCTTGATCAACGCCATATCATTAGTAGCTCACGCTACAGAAATCGCCGACTTGATCCTCAAAGAAGACCTTGACCTCCTTGCCATTACTGAGACCTGGCTACACCCAGCAGCAGGTCCCATGCTTATGTTGGCAGTCCCAGATAATTACTCTATCCTGAGACAAGACCGTCCCAATTCCAGAGGAGGAGGTGTTGCCATCATTCACAAATGTAGTCTCATCATGAGACTAGCAACACCTACCAATGTCCTATCATGCGAAACACTCTCTGTTAAAGTCCCACTTACCAACACCCAAACTCTCAACATCCATTTGATCTACCGCCCGCCAGGCCCCATTGGCACCTTTGATGAAGATATTAACACGATCCTCTCCAACAACCTTACAAGCTCTACCCAAGTTCTCACCTTGGGCGACTTTAACATGGGTTACAATGATCCTGAAGACCATTCCACCAGCACTATAGTCAACACTCTCTCGGAACTAGGTTTTGCGCAAAGAAGTATGTCACCTACACACTCCAAAGGTAGGACACTCGATTGGGTGGCCGATTACAACTGTCTAGCGAACATTACAAATATCTCACCACTAGCCTGGACTGACCACCACCTGGTCTCATTCCTGCTCTCTACTGACAGACCCCCACCCATTATCAGGGCCCCGCCCACCCTCACAAGAAACAAGAAGAATATGACAGCTGAAAGACTCATCCCGAACCTACTCCCGACACTCAACACACTCCCAGACAACCTGGACCCAGAGACCCTGGTTGAAGAGTATAATAAGATCATGGCCACTTCACTGGACCTAATTGCCCCCCTTAAACTGAGACCAAGCAAACCGAATACGCACCTAAACAAATGGTACACCCCATTCCTCAAAAATTTAAGGCAGCAAAAAAGGAACTGTGAGACCACTTGGAAAAAATCCCCCTCAGCCGCAAATAAACTCAAACTCTCCAAACTAGCTACACTTTACAAAAAAGAAATCTACCTGGCTCAACAAACCTCCTATGACTCTCGCATATCCCATGCGAAATCAAACATGAAGGAATTATTCTCCATCCTTAAAGAAGTAGAAACCCCCATAGTACCTCCTGACACCTGTACCAAAGACAAAAACTGATGCTCAGAAATCCAAAGCGCCCTAGCAAACAAAATTGTGACCCTCCAAAGTAAAATCGCCCGTAAAAAAGTATCCCTCAATGACACTCTCCCCTCAAAAACACCAGATAAGTCCATGCTTACAGATCTCACTCGCTTCAACTTCTCTAAAGTCACGATTCTTGAAGTAGAAAAAATCATCCTGTCTCTGAAACCCTCCTACTGTCAGGGAGACCTGTGCCCAGCACAGCTCATTAAGGATGCCGCCCGTGACCTCTCCCCCTTCATCACAAAACTGATTAATGCCTCCTACACCTCTGGCTCCATCCCCACCAATCTGAAACAATCCTGGTTACTTCCACTATTAAAAAAACCCACACTTGACCCAGCCACGCCCACAAATTACAGACCCATAACGACCGTTCCCTTTCTACTAAAAATCCTGGACAAGGTCACCTATGTACAAATTCAGAAGTACCTGGAAGAACACCATCTACTAGGTTCCAGACAATCAGGGTTCCGCCGTCAACATGGGACCGAAACTGCTCTCATTGACTTGAAAGCTCAGAGCGATACACTCAGAGACAACGGCCAAGTTGCCCTACTCCTCCTCCTCGATCTGTCTGCAGCTTTCGACCTGGTCGATCACTCTGTCCTATGCACACATCTCCACACATCAGCTCATTTCTCTGCTGAGGTCATCACCTGGATTACCTCTTTTCTCAACGGTAGAACCATGAGGGTCTTCTCACCTACTGCGGCAGCAGACCCCATACCCATCACTTGTGGTGTCCCACAGGGCTCCTGTGTCTCCCCCACATTGTACAACATATTTACCAAGCCCCTTTTCGATGATTTGGATCATCTCGGTATCACCTATACTAACTATGCAGATGATACCCAGATCCTCCTTCCACTTTCTGGAGATTATGGAAAGGATTTGGCCTTGCTAAACAGGGTGTACATCATCATCCAGGCATGGATGGCCATACATGGACTATACCTGAATGATGATAAAACGGAACTTATCATCCTAGGCACTACGTCCAGTTTAAAGAAACTTGGCCCTGTCTACAACTCGTTCATGATTGATGGTAACAACATCAAGGTTGGACTAGAGGTCAAAACTTTGGGCTTTTACCTGAACTCTAATTTCTCCTTCAGAAGACAGGTGAGCGCCCTGGCTTCCTCCACGGCTTATACGTGTAAATTAATCCGCACAGCTAAACCATTTCTGTCTGACACTAGTTGCCTTACCCTCGCTAGAGCCCTTATACTGTCCCGCCTGGACTATTGTAACGCCCTCTATCTGGGATCCTCCAAGGCCACCACTAGCAAACTACAAACTCTTCAGAATAATGCTCTCAGAGCGGCCTTGGGCATCTCCAGAAGAGAGCACATCTCAGTCAACAGAACAACTGGCTCTCCATCAACGACAAAATTCTCTTAAAAACTGCATCGCTCACTCACAAATCCCTCAATAACGCTGCCCCTACTTACCTGATCAATAGATTCCATAGACAGTCCTCCCTGAGACCCACCAGAACTGCCTACAAAGACTGCCTCTCTGTCCCTAACTTTAAACGTGCCACCATAGGGGGCAACAGCTTCCCAGTGAAAGTGCCAAACTGTGGAACTCCTTACCACCCAATCACAGAGAGGACTTGCCCTACCAGAACTTCCGATCCAAGGTAGTTTCATGGCTGAAAACGTAGGCCGTCAAAGATACTCCAGTGCCAGGCTGTCCCCTTTTCATGCTACCCGCACACAATGTAACCACGTGTGCCCACTTGTTTATATGTATATAATATCCATGTACCTCATTGTTGATATGTATATAATATCGGTGTACCTTGCTGTCTCTTTGTATACCCTATGACTTCTGTAACCAAGCTTCGCAAATCCTTGTAAAGGCTGCGCCCTGATACCCTCGGGTACGCTCGTGCATTATAAATAATAGACAAACAAACAAAGAAACAAACAAACAAACAAACTTCTGTGAAGGATTGCCATCTGGCAAGGGTTTAGAAACCTTATCCTTTTTTTTAATTGATAGTGAAATGATGCAGGTCATTCTATCTCAGAAAGGGTTGCTTGCTGACTAGGCTCCCCTTTCAGCCGGCTAAATGCCAAAAATATAGTGTACACCAGTGTCCTGCTGAATCTGTATCCTGAATTGCAGCACCTGCTTTCCCATGGCATAGAGCAGTATCAGGTCACAGGTGCTCTCTTGACAGCTGCCATAACAGCCATGTCCCTGAAGCATAGGGATTGCATTTAAGATATGCACCTGTGATACCAAACCACATAACTATGAGATCTACTATCCTGGTGGCAGTTGAACATTTCAAATATAAGCCATACCTGAATGAGGGTATTGGGGCTAGCGTTCCTCATACTTATTACAGCCTCATCAATTTGATATCATACACGTGTCGGCATTGTGAGCCTAGCTTAGCTGTGGAAGTGCTACATGTATTCTGGTCAGACAGCTTGGCCTGCCAACTGGCAGGGCAGGAGACTGATTGGCTATGCTACTCCTTGGATCCTTTGTGAGGTTGGGTAACACCTTTCCCCCGCAAGACCGTCTACTAGCAGGAGCTGTCATTGGAAACAGGAATCAAAGGGCACATCCACCCCAAAATGATTAGCCTCACACCAGGGTGCTGAATACAAAAATGGCCTTTGATGCTATTGACAAGAGAAGGGGGTGGATTTAGTATTATCAGGGAGCTCAGCATAGTTGGAGGAGGATTCCACCATCTTGTTTCTTTCTGTAGCTCTCTTTCCCTCCTGTCTCCTCCACTTCCTTTAGCACAAAGCACTTTGGGTATGATGTCAGATGGCAAAGACCACTTGTTTCAAGGACAGAAATTGGACCCGTTAAAGTAGGCTTACTTTAGTTCAATCACCTGGAATAAGTCCACCCCTGTAAGAGAGAACACAAAATATGCAAAGATACAAAGATGCAATAAGGAAAGAAGTGAAAAGGCAATAAGCAAACAAGGAGTTCAAAAGGGTATGTAGTTCAGTAGAAGATCAGTAGTGCAAAAGTGACTTATCTAATATGTTGGGTCCATAGATGGACCAGGGGGGCAGTTATGGGCCAATAGTACCTTTCTGCTGTTCATTTGACAGCATTGAGCTGGGGTTTGAGCTATGCTATGGTGCTGGTCGAACCAGATTCAGGTGTGGCACATCATGCTGCGTCAAGTGGTGAGCTGGCATCTAGTCACTTGAAATTGGGTTCTTGGTGCGGTTCGAATGCGGACTAAAAGAGGTAGTCTCCCACTCCTTCTTTAGTTCACTCTTGGACAAACACCTGAGGAAGAATTTATTTGGACCTATTTTGGAAGAGTTGATCTTTCCAATGCCCTCAACCATGAGGTGAAGAAGGAATAGTCCAAGGCAGGGCCAAGCTCTGCCCACTTCCCACAGCCAGGGCAAATTGGGGCACTCTTTCTAAGGCCAGGACCTGCCACTCTGCACCAATCCCCTCTAGGCTGGGAGAGCGGAACCTGAAAGGGCCATTGCTGTTCTAGAGCACCTGCTGTGGGTCTCACAGCATCTGGAGGACCAGATCAGCCACAGTTCTCTGTTCTGCCACATTTAACTGGTTGAACTTCATTCGAGCTCTGTTCTTCGCATCCGAACCAGAGGCACTCGCCGTTGCTGCTTTTGGCAATCCATCAAACTTGAACTACCACTGCATCACACCTGCTGGACCAGCTTGCCACTTCATCATGCTAAGTAGAGCCCATCACTTGTACGGCTTCCTTCTCATTTAAGACCACCCGCTTACAGGCCTTTTTTCTCAGACAACCTGGTTGAAGCAGTCACTGAGATTTCGGTAGATCATCTAAACCTTCCCATAGTGGCAGTCTTCAACATCTGACTATAAAAGGAGAACAACAAACCCACAAAGTCACTCTCTACAAACCATGATGTACTATACCTTGAGGAACTGGCTGAAGGACTCACTGCTGAACACACATTAGATGGTGTTTCTTCCAATGAGAACTTCATATCTCTTTCTCTTCAAATCCACTTACAGGGAGACCAACTACCATTGCCATTTACTATCTTCACTGAGGCACAAGCATATACAAAATTATCCAAACCACCCTCAAATTTAACAGACCAAGGAAAGTAGTCGAACTGGATCTCCTCACAGAAAAACATGACATTTCAAACACTCACCATACAACTGAAATCCAGATGAGAACACTGGACAGCTCATTTAATGGTTTACTCAAAGGGATAATCAAGCCAACAAGAGAGACATAACCCATCCTATGATTGATTGATATGAATCATCCTAAAAATCAAAGTGGACAACAAGTGCACTAACCCTGCTGACCCAGGCATGGGCAGGATGTCAAGTTAAATCATTATGCTACTTGTACTAGTAAACATTTTGTTTACTTAATAGAGTGCCCCTGTGTGCAAATCTACGTGGTGGGGGCTAGCAGATGGCAGACGATATGAATGATAGATGAATGATAGAGAATACTTCCTTTATATGCCCCTTCTTGGTTATTTATCGTCCCCCTGATGCACATACTGGATTTCGTGAGCCCTTGTTGGATACTGTAGCCGATTTACATACCCAATTCCCACACCTTGTTGTGTTGGGAGATTTTAACCTGAAATTTAACAAACCACAAACTCCTTCACTTAGTCTTTTTTTGATAGTATGGCGGATTTAGGTCTTGTTCAACTAGTCCTAGGACCTACAAACAAGCTGGGGTAACACTCTCGACCTGGTTCTGGCCAACAAAGTTTTATTGACCACTTTTTCCGCTGAGCCAGTACTTTGGTCTGACCATTATTTGGTGTCTTGTTGGCTTAAGGGGATTCAAATGCAACAAAAGATAGTACCGCGGAAAAAATGGCAATGGTTCTGGCGCTCAGTTGATCTATAAAACCTTATTACTATGGTCAAAGGTAAAGGTTGTGAGGTTTCTGCAACCAGGTAATCAGGGTTCTCCCAATCATTGCTTGAAGCAGCAGACATAGTAGCCCCTTTACGGGTTATCCAGCCACTGAGACTTCCCTCGGAACCTTGGTTCTCCGATAATCTTAAGTCACTTTGTCTTGCTATGAGGCAAGCAGAATGCAAGTGGCGGATAGCCTATGATTCTAACCTTAGATTACGCTACAAATGATGTACGGCAGCCTACTGTGCAGCTAATTTGGCAGCTAAAAAGACCTTCTATGCCCACAAAATGGAATCATCGATATGCCAACCCAAATCGCTTTTTTCTGTGGTGAAGTCCCTTTCCTCTGCAGCTAGACTGTCCCCTTCCATCTGTCCCACTCAAGATATTTGTGATTCAATGGCACCAATTTTTACTTACTAAAATCAAGACGACACGTGCCAATATTGCGAGGGCTAAATGTCTAATCCTGTGATTGAAGTACAGGCTCCTATGAGTCGGACAGGTCCAGAGGGCTGGTCCTCTTTCCCGCTTTTTACAGAGTCAGATATACTCACCGCTATTCAGGGTATTAAGTCTGGGGCTCCTTCTCATATTATTCCTCTTGCCGTGATGAAGGATGTCTCAGTTGAGCTGCTGGGTGAAGTTACGGGTGCAGTTAACAATCTGTGTCATACAGGTAACATCCTGTCTGAACTTAAGGGACCACTGTGATTTCTCTACTTAAGAAGGTTACACTTGACCCCCTGTTGCCTTCAAACTATCGCCCTATATCACTTTTACTGTTTCTTATGAAACTTCTCGAGTCACTGGTCTCTCCCATGTTGTCATCGTGCATGGAATCAACAAGGGTTTTTGACCCTGCTCAATCAGGCTTTAGGCCTGGTCTGGGAAAAAAGAGTGTCCTAGTTTTGGTTCACGACGACATGGCCAGGCCGATGGGTGCAGGTGGGGTTGGGTCCCTGACCTTATTAGATCTTTCGCTGCATTCGTAGACCACCCCATCCTGCTTGCCCACCTGACTCAGGTTGGAATTGCGGGTTAGGTGCTTACATGGTTCACCTCGTTCCTGACCGAGAGAAACAGGACTCATTCACACCCTCCTTTTCTGTCAACTTCTTTTTCTCTTCTCTGTGGTGTTCCACAAGGCTATGCCTTGTCTCCTACTCTCTTCAATATTTACATCTGGCCTCTTGTGTGTCTCATCCGCTCCTTCAGCATCAGGTGCTATTCATACGCCAATGACACTCAGATCCTGATATGCATAGATCTTGATCAGGCTGAGTTGTCGCCGTGCCTGCAGCTGTGCCTGGCAGCCGTTGGGGATTGTATGAACCTCAATTGGCTGACGTTGAATGGAGACAAGACGGAGGTGCTGGTGGTGGGTTCCCCTCCTGATCCTTCACTTTGCGTTTCTTTTGGCCTTCTTCACTGGGTCCTCCCCCAGTCTGGGCCGATAAGGTAAGGAATCTGGGTGTGATAGTCTCTGCCTCACTTTTTATGGTGTCACAAGTGGCTGCTGTCTGCAAAGCGAGGCATTTCTATCTTAGAATTTTGAGGAAGGTACTCCTGCTAATACCTCCTCATTTACATCCTTTCGTAGTTGCAGCTTTGGTGTTTAGTCGCTTAGACTATTGCAACTCATTATATCTGTCTCAACCAAAGGCCTAGTACAGCGACTCCAGCGCCTTCAGAATATGGCAGTCCGGGTTGCCACTGGCTCCCTTATGGGGCCGACATATCACCTGTGTTGCCCTCTTTGCATTGTCTGCCGGTTACTAAGCGTATTGTCTTCAAGGCCCTTTGCTTAGTACACCGTGCCCTGCATGACCAAGGGGCTGAATACCTCTGCAACAAGTTTAATTGCTTCCTTCCGACGCGGACATTATGCTCTGGTTCTGTGGGTCTACTTGCTGTTCCTTCTTTTCGGCGTTCCCGCATTGGTGGGCGAGCATTTTCTGTTGCCTCTGCTCGACTATGGAATAGCCTTCCGATGACCCTGAAAAATTCTTCAAATCACTTTACATTCAGGAAGCCATTGAAAACATTTCTGTTTTAGCATTAGTATCTGTAGTTGAATTGGCTCTCTCCTCCAGCGGCATGATACCCTCGGGTGAACGAGCACTTAACATAACAATACATCATACACTTAAAATCATTCTCCAATATCTCTAAT
This sequence comes from Ambystoma mexicanum, assembly GCF_040938575.1. Lineage (NCBI taxonomy): Eukaryota > Metazoa > Chordata > Amphibia > Caudata > Ambystomatidae > Ambystoma > Ambystoma mexicanum. The sequence continues at coordinate 1,099,814,803 of NC_090930.1, read as the reverse complement.
CCTGGATTATTTTAACACTCAGAACTGTTCAATTGCAGAATTCAATGCAAAGTATCGGAAATCATCTCTCGGATCCAGGGGTGATGGTAATACAAAAGAGATAAAAGCAAGGGAAACATGTTGGATTTGGTTTTTAAAATCTGATGGTAATGAGGGGATGAATGTAACTACTGTTTGGCAAGTCTGTTTGTAACCAATGAAAGAATGTGCTAGCCTTTGAATTGGTTTCATGGACCCTAAATCTTTGCAGAACAGGTTCATTGGACATTGGGCGTGGTATGCATTTGCCAGGTGAAATGCCTTTTAGATAAATTGTGGCAATGCAGTAACATAGAGAACAAATATTGCTCTGTTTCTCACATTGCAGAGGGATCTCTCTGGTATTAACTAAGGATGAAAAGGATTCTTTTTGATTTAATTACATTTTTTTATTACATTTTTTAAAACAACAGTAACAAGTTCCAACAATAAAGTATTATGAGCATTTAAGGCCAACCTGCTGTGATTTGAAGGAAAGCGTGTGTGGTTGATAGGAGCAAGAGTGAGCGAAATTACCTCTAGCAAAACGAAATTGGCCAAATTCACTACTAATTCCATTTTGTGGGTTGGCTGGCCGTTTGTCCCTGTTCCGCCACATTTTTTGGCAGATTTCTTTTTGCATGGAAATTTAGTTATTACAGACATTTTGTTTTTTGCGATCCGAAGGACTTAAAAAATAAAATGTAGGGGATAGAAGGGAGTTGAATTTCAGGAGAGAAAACATCCAACATTTTGCTTTTATTTATGAACAAAAATGAAATTTCAGAAAATCGAAATTTAAGGTGGGAAAAGCCCTTAAACTCCCAATTTCGCTCCACAGACCATGAATTGTTTACCCTGTTCATGTTGGTGCACTCATCCTTTGGGACATTTTGTCCACCTTTGCCATTACGAATCATAAGCTCTTACTAAAAAGACAGGATATTGACCTAACGGGAATTGACATAGGCTGATGCTACATTTCTGTGATCAGAAGTGTATCCTCCCTGATTGCGAGGACTGAAACAACCTGTGTGGCCCCACTCATGTTATGTCCTCGCAACTTTACTTGCAGAGTAACGCAGGGATCTAGTCTCTCACCTTAACTCTTCAACATTTACATGATACCGCTAAGGAAGCATATTGACACCTCAGGTCTCACTTCATTCAACTATACAAATGACAGGCAAGTAATTTACAAGCTCACAAATAGCTCAGTAATAAACACACCGGACATCAACCAGTGGCGCCCCAGACATTTTTCATAGTGATGGCTATAATAGAAATCTTGGGGTGGCACACCAAAACACACACACACATATCTGAATGGGCTGGTGGGGGGGGCAGCATTTTTATAAGGGGGCACCCCTGACATCAGCACGTGCCTTGCACGTGTGACGTCTTCGATGACAGAATTAAGCTCAACACAACCAAAACAGAGCTTATGATCTGCGATGCAGTATAGCCAAGACCCACACCAATCAATCAACTGGTTGGACAAGACGTGCCCCCACTGCCCAATCCAACTGTCAGGAATCATGGAATCATGATAGGCAGTGAGATTACACTAGAACCCACTGTCACAAGCTGCTTCTTCCGACTTCCATACTATCCAACGCATCATGTCCTTCTTGGTCTACATGCACAGGACCATGGCATGTATACCACTTGTACTATCAAGACTGGACTATTCCAACAGTCTCGCCCATAGACTGCTGGAATACCTAAACAGCAGACTTTGAAGAGTCCAAAATGCAGCAGCTCTTGAGACTAAAAAGATAGAAGCACATCACCACAGTATTCTGCAACCTCCACCGGCACCCAATCAAGTGAAGGATACACTTTAAAACTATGCGCATCGCCTACCACAGTGAATACCATTGAGAGCACTGCAATCCTGCAAGTAAGCACTAGTAACAGTGCCACATTTTACCTGTAAATGGTATGGAGGATCTTTTTTATCGCTTCTCTATTCAGACACTAGAACCTTCTGCCCAAACACCTGCACACTGAAGAAGACCCCTTGATCTTCTTGCTACAACAAAAAACCTGGCTCTGCAACTAACACGAGCACAAGAAGGGCTTTGAAATATAAGCAATTAACACTAGCAGATACCTGAACAACCCGTACACCTATTTGCAGCAATTTGAGCCCAATGGAGGGCCATCCCTAATAGCATCTGAACATACCTAGAAACTACACACATCTCACTGACAGAGACTATCAGAAAAAAACTCAACCGGGTCTGACGCCACAAAACCAAAAGGGGATAGCTTGAACATTACCACGAACATCCAATACACTGGCATACCTCAGCTCCCCACAAATTACTAATAACCTTGCTTCCAGATGATGCTCAACACTTGTCTCCCTCAACATCTACCCTGGGTGTGTCTAGCCACGCTTCTCCTTGCCTAACCATCTCCACTCTAAAAGTGTCTACTATCTAACACTTCACAAACATATCCCTTACAAAAGGTTACAAAAAGCCTATGAGTTGCCACATCAACATTAATGGAGCTATGACAAAGGCCACTGCTATAGTTTATTGCACACACCCATGCATTAACAGCAAGCCCAGACTCGCCACTCTCGAGATAAACATATTTCCCAAGTGTCTCCACCAAATCCATAGAAGCAGAATGGCACTCAAGACTCTACTTCTTCCGACCTGCGCCTGTCAAGACCACAGTTTCACATCTGCCTCTTCCACGATCCCACTAGCAGCCTTCACTACGTTTCTTACAAGGCACGCTCAGGGAGACCAACACACATTAAAGAATGACGCTTTGTAAGTCCACTTTGTATTATATTACATTACACCACTCTTTTAGAAAAGTAATCTCTTCCTTTGGATTCTCCTATCATATATTTTTAGATGATACTCAAATCTTCTTATACTTTCCCTACTTCTCCTCAGAGCGGTCCACTGGCATCACAGTTTTTCTATTATCCATCACTGGATGGTGCCGGGTTGCTTGATGCCAACTCCTCCAAATCTGTAGTGATCTCTCTCCCAGCCTTCAATGCCTCACTCCTTATCCCTTCTGATATATCCTTTCCCCCTAACGTCCTTACCATACACCCAAGGCCAGCAATGAGGGTGTTCTCTTTGACAGCGACCTGAAACTTCATCACTTCATCAACTCCAATGCCATTCTACCAGGCTTAACGTCATGACCATTAAAAGAATCCATCCAAAGCTCACCTTTCTCTCCACCAAAATGCTTATTTTCAGTACGGTCCCAACAGGCTGAAATACAGCCCCTGGCTCCTCTTAGGGGTGCTCCTCTACTCATTGATTCCTCTCAACAAAGTATTGAACTTTGTACTTGTATCCTCCACAAACTCCCATGAACTGTGCTTACCTATGCATGCTGTCTTTACGCAGGGGGTGGGCTATCCATGAAAAATCTACCCTATTCAAATTTGGACTTCTTGTGTATAAACCCCTGCGTGGCCTAGTTCTACTCTACCTGGGTGTATCTTGCCACCTCCACGCTTTGAAGCACTCTTCAACCTAACTTAACCCATCTGGTGTCTCACACTCTTTCTCCTTCACCCTTCTGCCTCCCCATCACTAAATATCCATGCCCCCTGAGAGTCAGGACATTCCAAGGTAATGTACATTGCATTTGTCCTAGAGAACCATCTTCTACCTTAGACAGGTTCTCCAGGGTCGTAGAGTGGTGTCACCTCACAATTTCATACCTGTACATATATCTATAAATATTGTAATTACTGAAGATTCATTTATATTCTGTCTTCTGCTAAATAAGTTAAGTTTCTGATTGTGTGAATGAATGAATGAATGAATGAATGGAGAGTGTGTGGGTGCCTGGAAGGTTGGGTCGATCGATGGACGATGGACTATGACTGGATGGAGATTTTGTAAATAGGTGGATGAGGAGTACAGTTGTATAGTGGAAGGTGACTTTGAGTGGATCTGTGTGTGTGTGTGTGTGTGTGTGAGAGAGAGAGAGAGTCAGAGAGAGAGCAGGCTTGGGAGCTGCTGATTTGACTCTATCTGGGCTCATTCAGGGGAATTTGTTTACGTGAGCGACAGGGAGCCAGGCGAATTGGTCTCTGGGTGGAAATAAAGGCCAGGAAGTGGAAAGACAGTTGAGCTAGAGACAAGGAGAGATGCAAAACTGAAGGAGGTGTGTCACTAGGAGTAGGAGCAGAAAATAGGTATAACCCTGTTTTACAGCATTTAGCAGTTATCTGCAGTTTAAGAACAGGAAAAGTATTACGGGTCATGCCCAAATGAGTGATTGACATCCCTGTTTTCCGCCTATGCACCTGTTCATTGTGTATCGTTTTTAGAAGGTGATGTCTTTTGGTTTTCTAAGCACTACATATCATCCACTTGTCTCTTAAGGTAGACAAGAACCCTCTAAGAGTTACAAAGGCTTCTAGCCAACTCTTCATCAATTAATTAATCGCATGGTGGAATAAAGCAAACACATTTTTTTAATTACACTCACCTACATGAATGAGAGCGCAAAGCTTTTGTTTTCTTCTGACTGCTAAAATATTATTGTATTATAGTCCTAAGTATAAAGCTTAATTCTCCAGAAGGCATGGCATTCCTATATCCCTGTTCGCACCCACTGGGCAGAGAGTCTTGCCAAACAAGAGGCCTGGAAATCTAGCAGAATCCAACAGTAATTGCCTGTACTCTCTCAGCCCCACTTGAGTGCCTCCCCCAGGTGTCTGCCATTATTTGTTTACTAGGCCACCAGCACACCACCCCTTCTCTTCCAGGCCCTAACAGAATCCCAAACCCTTGCCAACACCTTCCACACCTCCCAACACATACCTGCTCACCTCTGATCCCTCATCCTCCTGGCTGCCCGCCTTCGACCATAGAAGAAGAAAAGGGACTTATTTTTCTATTTTGCATGGCGGCTGTCATCTTTGTTTCAGCTTAATTTTTTAGGAACTTGGGCACAAGCAATACACACAGTGCGCATGTTCTGTAAAAAATATTAAAGGTAGTTTCACTGCTGAGAGAGCCCAAATGTGCGAATGCCAACCACCGCTGCATTTGAGGCATACAGGGCCAGTAACTGCCCTGAGCGCTCACTGGGATTTGCCTTGTCGGCTGTTACAGGCCCTGTATGCCCCCAAATGAGGCGATGAATGTAATAGTTATGCATAGACTTTGCAGGCACTGCTGAGATTATTTGTGTCCCCACTCTGGTCCCCAGTGTTTGACATCAGACAGAGCTGCACCTCATATGTTTTGTAAGGTCTGTAAACGCTATTATATTCCAGCTCTGGGAACGTACCTATAATCAATCAGGTAAATAACAAGTGAGGGGAAATGCGGAGAATCACCTTCAGATGACTTGCTATTCTAGTTCAAGATGGCAGGATAAAAGGCAGCATATGGACCTCCTAGACTAGCTGAACCTAAGGCTATGAATTGGGGGGCAAGGAAGGACGTCTGTGAAAGATTAGGATAATAACAAAAATAAAAGAAAATAACTGCTAAATTAAGTTTGTGATGTTCAAATCCAGGGAGCGTCACCTTGCATGATGGATTTTATGTTTACATTATAGACATTTATGTTAACAGTCATACATTTTGAAGATTTGCACAGTGAATAGCTTTCTGGGCTGCTTTCCAATCACAAGAGTATTCTCCAATGTAGTTTCTCTGTTTTCTTAAAGCTACCAACCAAAAATCGTTTGGCAGCAAATGGTAGCATATGCACACTGTGTCATGGAACCCAATGACACGGTGTGGAATGGAGGAGAGAACGAGGTGCGTGGCATAGAAGGAAGGGCGACAGTTTAAAGGGAAGAAATGGAGAGGCAGAGCTCGCATTACCTACTTGCATTACTTAAACGCATCAATAAATAGTTGTATGTTTTATATACTTCAGCGTTCATGTCCTCTATAGACACTATACACGTGACGACCAGGATTGTACTCACCCCAGCGAGCTCTGCCTAGCGTCACTATACCGACAGAGGCACGACCGCAGTATCAATTACCGCAGGTGAGAGTGCAGCAGCAGCGCCACTTATGGGCATGCGCCACCGACGCACAAACTAAAAAAAACAAAAAAAGCAATGATTGCCCGTTTCAATTGAAAGACTTAGAGAACATTAGAAAAAAGAACCTGCTGACGTGATGCGTATGACGTCACGTGTAGGGTGGCCATTTTAGGAAGTCAGCCACTTCCACAGCAATATACTCCTACTTGTCCCAGTAGAAAAAAAGCCCATTGGCTTAACAATCCGACCTGTCCTGCTCTCAGAATAATATGCAGAATCTGCAATGGAAAAGGGCACCTAGCCAAATGTTGCAGGAATAAGAGTGCGAGCATGACTGGATTGATGATGGAGCAAGTGATGATGGAGAAGAGTGCATGTATGCAGTGAGAGTGAAGAAGGAGAGGAAGACCAACCCAAGGCTGTTGTGCATGTTAATGGTACCCCAATAGTGATGATGGCTGACTCTGGGGCCAAATTCACGCTTATTCCAGAAGTGGTGTGGAAAGAAATTGGACCCGTATTTACATGAGGTAGATATAAATCCAAGAGCCTATGGAGGGGTAAAAATTTACCTAATTGTTTGGTTTAGGGTTACCCTCAACTTCAAGGGAAAAATAGCAGAAGGGCGCGTATATATGTATCAAAGAAAGGCGCTTCTCCCTCCTGAGTTGGACATATCAGAAGCATGTAAAAGTGAGGCTAGATCCAAATGTAGAAGGATCAGTGCTCACAGTTCTAGGATCAGAGAAGGGTACTAAAAGGATACCGGAAGAGGTATTCAGGGATGAAATAGGTTTCTTGAGCGGCTTCACACATCGTATATTACTGAGAGAAGGCAGCAAACCAGTTGCCCAGAAGCTCAGCAATGTTCCATTGTCAATTGTCAATGAGAGATGAAGTGAAGAAGGAACTGCAGAGGTAAGAGGAACAAGGAATTATAGAGAGCATTGATGCGTCTGAATGGGTGTCACCTATAGTAGTAGTGAGAAAAAGCACTGAGAAGGTCAGAATTTGTGTAGCACTCTGGCACCTCAACAAATGTATGATGATACCAGAGAAACATCCACTACATAACATACATGAGCTAATACAAACGATGGGACCAGCGAAAGTGTTTTCAACACTTGATCTCACTGCAGAGTATCATCAGACTAAACTGCATAAGGCATCGAGACATCTAACAATGTACATAACACCAGAGGGCCTGTTTCAATATAGAAGAATGGGATTTAGTCTCATATCTGCAGCCTCACTATTTCAAAAGTTAATGTACAGATTATTTCAAGGGGAAGAGTGGTTAATTTATTTTCAAGACAATGGGCCTCATTCCGAGGTTGGGGGTAAGGGGTTAATGGCACCGGTAAGGGTGCCGGTGCCGTTAACCCCTTACCGACGCATTACGAGCACATTTAGCGGGTCCCGGTAAGGGCGGCTGGTTTTACCAGGCGCCCTTAGTGGGAGCCACTAAAGGACCAGCATGCTAACAACAGGCCTGTTATTAACGGGCCCGTTGTTAGCATGGTCCCCATTCCCATTGAGCCCTATGGGGGATCGAATGGGAATGGGGATGGGTTCCCTGAATGAGGAAATACCGGATCCTCCAAGGTTGGAATGGTACGGTAATTCCCCATTCAGTGAACTCGGACCTGGTATGCTGTAAGGGGGTAGCCATGGCGCTAATAGCACCATGGCTACCTCCAACCTTGTAATGACCCCCAATGTGTTAGTAAATTCTGAGAATAAGGAGGAACATAGCAAAAGACTGGAGAGAGTTCTCAAGAAACTAAATGATGTTGGAGTGATTCTCAGCAAAGAAAAGTCAAAGATAAACAGGAAAGAAATTGAATACTTAGCACACGTAATTTCTGAAGGAAGGATCTTTCCCAAGAAAGATTTAATTGACACAATAGAACACATGAATACCCCAAATTGTAATGAACATATAAGGACATGTTTAGGAATGGCAAAATATTATTCCAAATTTATTAGAGGATTTGCTGATCATGCAAGCACTCTGAGAACTATATTAAAGGCAAATGTAAAATTTTAGTGGATTGACCAATGTGAAGATGATTTTCAATACATATAGAAAGCTCTAGCAACAGCAATGGCATTACATAAATATCAAAGAGGACGACACACAATAATTACCACTGATGCAAGTAATGTGGGATTAGATGCTGTTCTCACACAACCTAAAGAAGGGAAGGAGGTTGTGGCAGCATTTGCCTCCCGACTGTTGAAAGGATCAGAGAAGGCTTATGCAACTATAGAAAAATAAGCCCAAGCCATAAAGTGGGCTATGGACAAATTTGGAAGCTTCGTATGGGGTACCACTTTTGAAGTACATACAGATCACAAATGCTTGGTTGAGGTATTTTCCATGAAAGGTATGGACAAAGTATCGGGAAGGATAAGAAGATGGGTATCCAGGCTGCAGGAGTTTGATTTTACAATTCAATACATTCCGGGAGTAAGAAATGATGTCCCAGATTGTTTTTCACAGATGACTACTAGAGTAGAATACAAGAAGGAAGAGGAGGAAGAAGATGACATTTGTGAAATAATGGAAGCCTTGATATCAAAACAAGAGTGGTTCTAGGCAGGTGAAAGAAATGTCAAATTGGAACTCGTAATTAATGAATTGATGGAAGGAAGACTAAACAAAGAATTTGCGCAAAAGTCAGTACTGAAGGATTTTGGAATATCAAGGACGAACTATGTGTTTTAGATGGCATTGTTATGAGAGGAGACAAGCTGGTTCCAGCTGAGGAACTAAGAAAAAAGATTGTATAAGTAGGACATGAGGGACATCAATGAATAGTATAGAGCTAGCGAAGAATAAGGAACAACTACTGGTGGCCTGCATGGGACAATCAGATAGAGAAGATTTTCAGAGACAGTATCCTTTGCAAACAGTGATAAAGTATGTGTGGGGGAGAAGTGTCCCATGCTCTCACAGACTTCCAGGGAGACCATGGGAGAAAATAGCTATTGATGTGATTTGCCTGGTGTGGAGTGAAGGATGTCTAATGTATTGGTTGGTTTTAGTAGATGTTTTGACGAGATGGGTAGGAGTAAAGATGACACCACATGCGACTACTGAAAGAGTAAATGGGTTCTTGGAAGATTTGTGTGAAGTTATCCAGGAGAGATTCTCACTGACAATGGGCTGCAATTTAAATCAAGAGAGATGGAAAGGTACAGTGAGGAAAGGGCCATCCTACACAACACCACTGTCATATACCACCCAGAGACCAATGGAATTGTGGAAAGGTATAACAGGATCATTAAAGAAGATATTAGGTGGGCATGGTCAAATGGCAGAGATTGGAAGAGTGTAGTAAGAAAGACGATGGTTGCTCGTAGGTTTACTCCACACAGTACCACCGGAGTCTCGCCATTTGAGCATAGCAGAGGAAGGAAAGGAATTACAAAGCTATTTCCAGGTTGGATGGGTGAGGTAGCTGGCATTGATGTAAGTTTGGATGACGTGAAAGAAAACATCAGACATTCTCCTGTGAAAATAGGGAGTTGGGCAGGATCAGAGTACCATCAGTGTTGAGTAGTGATGGTTGTAAATGGTTGAAACCCATCGAGGTAGTAGAGGTATTCAGGCATGCCATAAGGATGAAAGATAGGAGAGTGTGGAACTTGGAAAGAGTTATGAGGGTAGGATCTGATGAGAGGAAGGAGAGAGTTTTCTATGGTGGAGATTCCTTGTCTGATACAGCAGATATGGCTTCTTCTGCATCAAGGTATGGAAGAAGTTATCAAAGACCAAGTTACTTTAATGAGTACACTCAATAGAGTGGAAGGAGTACTCTTGTGAAAGAAGCAGAATGTGTAGCATACACACATTGTGTCATGGAACCCAATGACATGGCGTGGCGGAGAAAGAAGGGCGATGGTTGACAGGGAAGAGCTGGAGAGGCAGAGCTTGCATTACCTAATTGCATTACTTCATTACTTAAATGCATCAATAGATAGTTATATGTTTTATATACTTCAGCGTTGGTGTCCTCTCTAGACACTACACAAATCTCTAGTTTTTGGGCATGGCTACCTAAGAAATATCTCTCTGCATTCACAAATTGTACTAAAACAATGCGATTTGTTGTTTCTTCCTTTATATGTCTGTCATTATGAAGGGTCCTCTGGATTTTCCCGAAGCCAGATCCCTGCCAGATTCTGTGACAGAACTTTTGCCAGCAGTGTCTCTCGGGGGCGGGAGGGCTTCAAAGAGCCATGCTCCTGGTGCCTTGCTTGCATGAATGTGGGAACCCCTGCCTGAACTAGCAAAGAGGGACCCTTGGTCAGCAACAGCACTTAATTAGTACAAAAAAATAAGTGCCAGGGCCCAAATATTTTCAAGCACTCCTGTGGCAATGCGGGTGGTCAGTTCCTCACCATTGCTGCCACCATCCATAGCTGCTCCCTACAGTGTCAACGTATTGGGGGTTACACTACAGCTTGCACCTGCTTATTGAAGTTGATGCATGCACTGACTATCACCACTTGTCTGAGTCAATCCTTTCCGGGGCTCAAAAATAAGAGCCTGGGCTGAGCCCTGGCAAACACCCCAGCAAATGAAGCACTGGTCAGCAGCCGGTCAGTATGACCTTCACCTTGCAGATCTGGCTTTCACTCAACAAGATCCAGGAATTGCGAGAAAGAGAGAATGATCGCCAGTGGAATCGCGCTTACATGGTGGGAGGATAACTCAGGGGCAATACGTTGGAAGCAATACAATGCATAGCAACACAGGTTCAAATCACGGTCTTGTGCTTAGAATATTGTCTCTAGATTTAAGTGCGTTATAAAATAACAATTATATGTTATATGGTGTGGCTCAATTGCATGCCAACCGTCTGTCTGAAGAGGAGACAATTGTTTCTGCTGTTGCTAGGGGAATGATGTCACTGTCATGATATGAGGCAGAAAGCATAGGACAAAGCAGTGTTTACCTTGAGGCATCATTCGGCCTTGAACATTCTTCTCTTCAGAGACTCTCAAAGCATTTTACATGATGTAGTCATACACATTAAACATAGCATTATCTCAATGATCCACTCCCTGAGGGGGAGATTTGAAGGGTAAGGTGGCAAACCCCATAGCCATTCACTTCATGTGAATCCATGGACATTATCTACCAAACATCCAAGAAGCCTTATATACCTCTGATTGGGGCCATCATACTCATGTACCCACATGGCCCCTAAATAACACTCTGTGCAAGGCCTTCTCACCCTTCATTCCATTAAACTGTTACTGTTGCTACACCTCCAAGCTCATCTGCTTGAGCAGACATTTTCTCTCTCCAAGCAACTGCCTCACACTCGCCAGAGCCATCATTAATTGTAAACTTTACTACTGTAATGTACTCCTCACTGGTACTTCTGCAATCAACCTGGCCAAGCTCCAACTTCTTCAAAATAAAGCCCTGCATGTGGCCCTCGGCCTTTGTTGCTCTGACCACATCTCTGCAATCAGGGATGGTGTCCACTGCTTACCCATCAAAGCCTGCATTGCATTTGCAATGCTGTCCATCGCACACCATTGTATTTACAATAAAGTCAGCCAATATCTCAACAGCAGTATTGCCCAGAAACAAAATGTGCTCTCTCTGTGATCATCCAACAGATACAAAAGTAACAGAGCAGGAGATGTAAGCTTCTGTAAGCACCCTCTCTTTGGAACTCACTGCCCCCTAACATCAGAAACGAACGCTCCTACCCTACCTTCAAAAAACCTGTGAAAAGCTAGCTGTTCAACAAATATGATTAATGTCTACTACTTTAATGTACATTCTAATTTCTGCACTCGCTGTATTTAACGGTACAAACACTGTGGCACCTCCGAGTTTGGGGGTTACACAAATGTGATTAATAAATAAATACATTATGTAGTCCACACCTCCTCGTTACCAGAGGGCATGCAAGTTGTTTTTTACAATCCCTGTGGTCTTGACGAGCCTCAATGACAGCTCAGTAAAGGACTCTAGCCCCAGTGAGGGTGAATCCTAGATAAGCGAATATGCCCCTCGGACACTCAATAGCCATCCTAGGCGGATCTTCCCTCCACGCAACATGCACTTGAGATGCTTATGAAATGGGGTGGCCTTCTCTGGGTTACTTCTCACTTTTGTTCCTAATGCCAGCAATTTAAAATCAGTTGTGTGATTTCTGGATCCAAATGTCCGGATATGCGTTTTGAGAATTGAGAGCAGGATCTTTAGAGCTGTCTTAATGCATCAGGATTTAATTCCATACATAAATATGGCCTCTATTTTGTTCTCCATTTGAAACTTGTTGGCCAAAGATTTACAACCACTCAAAGGGGATGGAGGATCAGGTGTTACGCACATACAACGGGGGTCCTGGGAGTTTCTCTACTACCGGCCTATATCCCAGGTTAGAGTCTCAATCAGAGTCTTTAGCTCACCACCCTTTCACAGAAGAGAAATATTCACTACGTATCAGTCTGTGTCCTGCCCATGGGCAGTCCAGCACCGAAATGCCTGGAAATTCTCTTCTGAACAAGAGTACCAACAGCAACCCCAGACACGTGTTTCGGCCTGGTTGGGTCTCGTCCGTGAGGTGGAGCTGTGCCTCTCTAAGAACAGTTAGCAAGGGTTTCACGTCTGGATTGCCCTTGTAACTTAGGGAGCAGGTGTTACACCTCCTAGATTACTTAAGGCCACGCTCCAAACATTTTAGTTTCCGCTATTAGGTAAGGCTGCTGTGCCACCTTCAAGCATGAACTATTGCACTGGAGTGCAGAAAAGCGGGAGACGGGAATGTGGGGAGGGATGCACAGCCTGTGGCCATTGTTTGGTTATTTACATACCCATTATCCACCCATGGCCATGCTAATCTATACATCCGTTCCCACCCAATACTAGAATCTCCCCACCCTAAACACATTCTTTGAGCTAGCTCTGTCACACAACCACATCAAACATGGTGGTGTATAGGACCTTGCAGAGTGATTTCTAAGCAGTCTTCTCATAATGGCTTTGATTCCCACCGTAAATGAGCCCCTGTTGTAATAAAGTCTCTTTACCCAAGTGTCCCTTCCGCCACTTGTATTTTGCATCTGTTGCCTGTAACATACTCCTGCTGTAAAGAAGCACTGGCAAAGCCAACAGATTTGGTTTGTTAGTGGGTATTAGATGCAAGTAGCAATGAAAAGTAAGTTCATGTGCGAAATACAAGTGGTCTAGGGGCTTGTGTAGTCTTGTAATAAAAAATATAACCCTCCAAGCGGAGCCACTTTACTGGTCCTATCTGGAAGACAAAATGGATGTTTGCGGTGCTTGTATGATATAAAAGGCCTAATTTTGTAAGCAAAATAAACATTATTGTAAATCCGCTACCTTGAATGTTACAGCTAACTTCTTAGCGTGTTGGGGGATGCAAAAAAGGATTCGAAAAAGCGCGCCGATTCTATTGTCTTTGTTATGTTTGTATCAGCTTGATGTGATGAAAGTACGCGGTCATGGATAGAGCCGCCTGTCAAGTGGAGAGATGTGACTCTCAGGAATATCACAACTACATTGCTAGCCGATAGAAGATCAACGGGCGGAAACTTCTTTATAATATTAACTTACCTAATGGCTAATGGAACTAACGAAGACGCTGCTGTCTTGCTCCGGCCGCGGACAGCTCAGGAACAGCGCGAGCGTAGTCATGGAAACGTAATTAAGGTAGACGCTACGTGATTACGTTGCTGCTCGTGTGTGTAGATGGTTACCATGGCAACTGATCTCAGTTAGCCATTGTTACAGCGTTACTGAAAATGGCAGCAATGTGCTCCTTGTGCATAATAACGGCTGGTGAGTGTACAGAACCAAATAATATAAGCAATGTTCATGCTAATACGGAAATGCTGAAAATATAAAGTGTAAATGCATCTTTACTGTAAAATAACCTTTCAAACTGAAAATCAACTGGTAGAATGGTCTGCATATGTTGTTATATACGTCATCACTGTCTGCTAGAAAACGAGGGTTTCCATTGAATTCTTTTAGATGCACGCTACGAAAATATAAAAAATTGCATTTGTACAAATCACGAAAGCATTGACATAAAATTAGCAGTGCGTGTTGATACCGAAGAACAATATTACAATCAATGAGATAAGCAGTGAATTCAACTTCCATATTTCCCTTAAATGAAGATAATTGAATGTACTTAACTAATTATCTGAATGCAGGTAGTGAAAGAAGAAAAAACTTACATGAAAAAGAAATGGCAATATACATCTTACCAGTCTTGTCTTAATCGATCTAATGTCTTGATAGTTCTTCTTCTGAGTCACATAATTCTCATGGCTATACAACATATGTAGCATGCCAACAGGCATCGCATCTGACTTAGGGTGCAACCAATTCGATTACTTTGTGAATTTTCAAATCAATAAACTAGGAAAAAAAGAGGAAAATGTGCTCTGATTGAATTTAAGAGGTGTTACTTAAATAGTATCTTTTTCATATAAAGCAATGCAAATTCAACTCTTCATTGAGGCCGCGAGGCGATACAGTGTCCAATCTTTCAATCCAATATGCTTCACGTTGCTTAAGTCTTTTTGTAGCACTTGTTCTAATGTTCGACATTTGTACTACTTCCAGGATTTGAAATCGCATTTGTGATATCTGATGTTTTGCTTGATTGAAATGTCTGGCAACTGGAGAATGTAGATTATTGGTTCTGACATTTGATTTATGTTCATTCCATCTTACCCGTGCTTTTCTGCCAGTTTGACCTACATATACTAATCCGCAAGGGCACTTGATGCAGTATATGACGCCTTCTGACATGCAAGTAGAATAGTCCTTGATTTTTATCTTCTCTCCTGTTCTGGGATGTATAATTGTGTCACCTTTTATGATGTTATTGCAATTACTGCATGACATACATGGAAATGTCCCTTGTTTTTTTGATGATTTTAGGTTTGGTGTTGACCAGTAAATCTCTAAAGTTGCTTCTGCGTTGATTCGCAAAAACCCGTCTTTCTTGAAAAAGATTCTGAAACTTGTCATCACAGGTTAGCATCGGCCAATGTTTGAGAATTCTTTTTTTGATTTTGAGTGACTGTACACTGTATTTGCTGACAAAGACCATCGGATTCATTTTGTTTTTTGGTCCTTTTGTTTCCAATAAGTGGGTTCTTTCTTGTATCTCAGCTTTTTCCCTAGCACGGTTAAGTTCTTCCTCTTTGAAGCCCCTTGCTTTGAATTTTTGAAACAATTTCTCCTTTTCTTGTGAATATTGAGATTCTATGTTGGTAATTCTTTTTATACGTAGTAGTTGACTGTAAGGCAGGCTACGTATTGTGGCTGCCGGATGGAAACTCATCCTGTGAAGAAGATTATTTCTGTCGGTTGGTTTATGGTACACTTCTGTGTTCCCACCGTAAATGAGCCCCTGTTTTATAAAGTCTCTTTACTCAAGTGTCCCTTCAGCCACTTGTATTTTGCATCTGTTGCCTATAACATACTCCTGCTGTAAACAAGCACTGGAAAAGCCAACAGATTTGGTTTGTTAGTGGGTATTAGATGCAAGTAGCAATGAAAAGTAAGTTCATGTGCGAAATACAAGTGGTCTAGGGGCTTGTGTAGTCTTGTAAAAAAAAATATAACCCTCCAAGCAGAGCCACTTTACTGGTCCTATCTGGAAGACAAAATGGATGTTTGCGGTGCTTGTATGATATAAAAGGCCTAATTTTGTAAGCAAAATAAACATTATTGTAAATCCGCTACCTTGAATGTTACAGCTAACTTCTTAGCGTGTTGGGGGATGCAAAAAAGGATTCGAAAAAGCGCGCTGATTCTATTGTCTTTGTTATGTTTGTATCAGCTTGATGTGATGAAAGTACGCGGTCATGGATAGAGCCGCCTGTCAAGTGGAGAGATGTAAATGAGCCCCTGTTTTATAAAGTCTCTTTACTCAAGTGTCCCTTCAGCCACCTGTATTTTGCATCTGTTGCCTATAACATACTCCTGCTGTAAACAAGCACTGGCAAAGCCAACAGATTTGGCTTGTTAGTGGGTATTAAATAAGCATTTGTCAGGCATTGACATCATATGTCCAGGCACTCATGCCATTTTCAAGCTTTTGCCATCTTATGGCCAGGTAGGGCCTTTATGCCAGTGCCTGGCAAAAGCAAATGCCATGCCTACACAAATGCCAAGACAGTTGGCTTGTCCGATGCTTGATTGCTTTGCAGTAAGCCTTCACCACCCTGGCTCTCAGAGTAGCATGTGAAGTCTATTTTTACCATTCACAGAGCATGGTTGATAACTTTGACCCCCGACCCCCTTCACTTTGCCCTATCTCATGTCTTCATGAATTAAATCAAAAACAAGGTTACGACATTGACAGTGACTTGGCAAATGCTCTCAAATGTGAAGCCACACCTCTATCTTCTGCAAGACCTGCCTCAGTATAACTCATCCTATGTGGAAGACAGCTTTCCAGTTCCACCATCAGTTATGTAGCAGTAACATTATTTCACAAATATTCAAAGGCAGAGGATCATAAGAGCAAGTGACCATTTTCAAAGAAGGTATTTTTTACAAGAAATCATAATTGTATGCAGGTGACAACCAACGTTAGCAGGCACAAGCTGTGGGGTTCCATGTATGCAATCTTACAGGTCCACAAGGCGGAGTGGACAAGGAAAGAGTAATAGCGGAGGAACCTCGGTCGTTGTCATCTGCCATAGGAATCCATTTGTGGTACGCCTGTATGAAGATCTCATGTCGGCGTACAACAAGTCGCGCTGACGAGGTGGAGGAGGACTGCACGGCCGAGAATGTATCTCCATCCCGTACTCTGCCTCTGTCTCGTCGGTGCACCAAAATGAGGCGGGTGTTAAATGGGGGTCTAAAAGCATCGCACCTCTGTAGTATTCAGCATGGGGACAGGAATCAGGAACCATGCAGCAGAGGGTAAGTACAAAACAGGAAATGTACTTTATTACTTCAGTTACAGATGAAGGACAAGATAGGAACAGGAGGAGGACATATCTCTCCAGCTCACAGACCCATGCTGAAGTCCCAACCACCACTTCTGGAACCTTCAGCCCCTTTCATTCCACATTCCATCGGGCATTCCAGCAGCATCTCCCAACACACATGCATGCAGGATATCACAGCCTCGCGTTTAGACCTCCATGCAACACACCGCCTTATGTAAAACGAGGCTGTCAATGTTGACAGATTGGAAGGAATTTGAAAATTAAATGGTTTGAATGAAATTGAAGAAGAGGCTCAAAAACAATGTTAAACACTTATCTCGGCATGAAGCTTTTCCGGGTAAAATTACATTTACCAATCACATTGGAGGGGGATTACAGCCCCTCCTGAGTCACTAGATTCAGCTCCATAGCATTTATTAGGCATTGAAAGCAAAAAAAGCTATCACCGTATGCGATCGTCGGTAGTCATTTTGTCTAGAGTATTTGATAAGCTTTGTCTCAGGATGAGGGGGTCCTGAGCCTCATGCAACCCCTTACTCTTTCTTTTATCTGGATACCAATCGGCAAAGAAAGGTGTAATCCAATGAGGGGCTCGAGCACCCCCGCCTGTGAGGTATCAGTTTAGAGGGCAATAGGATGACATGAAATAACTAAACAGTGCACACATGGTGCCTTAACGTGCAGACACTGGCCATTACACTGAGGCATAATACACAGACCGCGTGTGTTCACCCACCTGCCATTAGAGACGGCCAGGTACCTCATTTGCATATATGCCGCGCAGAGACTTGTACCATTGGACACTCATCTCAGAGATGAAAAATGCCACCACTTTAACACAGTGGCACATCAAATACCACAATATTTATTTACCAATAATTAGGACCTCTGCAAAGGAGAATAACACGGGGCACCACAGAAATAGGAAAATGGATGATTAAATAGTGATCAAATGATTAACCGCCCTTCCATGAATTCATGAATTCATCAAGAGCAGAGCCGGCCTAGGGGGGGGCGAGCCGAGCGACCGCCCGGGGCGCCACGCCCCCAAGGCTGCCTTTTGCCCCTGCCACGCCAGCTCGGGGGAGTCTTTCAAGGGCTCCCCCGAGCTGGCGTTGTGGGACAAGGCACAGCAGGTGGCCTTTTACTGTAAAATGTGCCCGCGGCGGGGGGGTGCATTTAAATGCGCCCCTCCATCGTGGGCACTTTTCACAAGAAAAGGTGCCATTAACACCCCACCACGCCATCTCCGGGGAGTCTTTCAATAGCTCCCCCGAGCTGGCGTGGTGGCAGAAGGCGTGGCAGGCGCCTCATTGCCATTGAATGAACCCGCGGCGGCGGGCTCATTCAATGGCAATGGGGGGCTAACGTGCCCTATTTAACCTCCTCGCTGCTGCGAGGAGGTTAAAATTTTTTTTAAAAAAATTTAACAAAAGTGATCCCTCCTGGCCCCGCCCCCTTCCGCCCACCCCCTGTTAACAGGGGGGCACGGTGGGCGAGGGGGGGCGCCAATTCGCCCAGGGCGCTGCTGCCCTTAAGGCTGGCTCTGATCAAGAGGGTGCTCTTTCCGTTGTTTTACAGCAACCGGATGAACTAAACAGAGCTAGTCTGAAATGCCTACTGGATAGGTAGCAAGAGAGCCTCCTCTAACTGAGGTGCTATAGAGCACTGGGTCATTACACCTTTAAGTTAACTCAGGACCGCAGATGGCCTCCTATGCTCCTTTAGAAATTAACATAATACGGTATATGATAAAGGTCCTCAGCAAAGGTGTTCTTAGAAGAAACCCTAAAGGTGAGCATCAATTCGAAGTCATCACTACTGCCCCAGAGCACCAGTGGGGGGCTCGAATTTGACACATCATCACCACTCATAAATACCTCTGCTAGCATAATGCCTGAAGGGGCAGCTCAAGGTCACACCCATATGAGCTTCAACCTCTGACCTAGAACACATATGGATGCCACTGAGGAGACATCCAAGAGAGAAAACTTGGGGGGCATGGGGGAGCACCAATAACCAACACCTGCTAAAGCATTTAGATACATCAGGGCCCAATGTGGCAAGCCACTCGTCACCCAACCCGAGTGCTTTTGAATGAACGCCCAACTGCCATGGGAATGGAAGCCTGCTGGGACATCCCTGCAGATGGCCACTGACCTAAATATCAATCTAAATGCATTTTGTGGATAATGGGAAGGGCCTCTTTCCACACAGACACCCATACACTACACATTAAATCTGAATCCCCAGGCAGTCATCTGTCCGTCAGTACGTTCTGTTTAAAAATCAGCACCCACATTTCAAAAGTGGCTCTGCCCAGGCGTATCCTTGTGGCATTCTCCCTCTTGAAGGATCACCCTGGCAACCAATAAACCACACAATTTCAGCTTTTGAAAATGGCTGCAGTTGTATGCTAAGGGGCTCCTACACCAGGGCTAAGGAGGAGCGAGCCCCATGAGTCTAGGAAAGAAAGCTCCTAGTGCTGGACATTTGGATTGATCCCCTTACCAAAATATCAGCTGGTCTCAGCGATGTGCCAGCATGCTGTCGGCAACCCCCCTTAGACTATCAGGAGGATTGCTCTTCTCCTAAAGAAGAAAATAAGAAACAGAAACAGAGGGAAATAACACAGATGATGCAACTAGCCCCAATTTAAGGAGGGGGACTAGACTCATCTCACTGCTTGCAATCATGTTGTATGGGGTATATGGGTTTTGTCTTTACAGCTTGAACTCCACAAACATGTCTTCTGCAAAGACAGCTTGCTCTCCTTGGCATTTGGGGAGCTTGGGGGTGATTTGGGATATGTCCGTGCAGTATAATGGAATTGTGTACACTGGGAGTTTACTGAGAATGTCAAACTGGAAACTTATTAGGAATGCCAAAACGGGCCTACAACATGACCTATGACATATTAGAACATGATATATTACGTGGCATCATGAAATAAGATATGATGACATGATATATCATGACATCTGTTGACATATCCTGACATGAAATGACATATATCATGATATATATCATGACATATCATTGCATGACATACTTCTTTTGACATGTGATGGCATGCTTAATCTGCTTGTAGGCTGGCTGGGGCAAGCTTTGCCTGGCAGTTCATCACACGCCAGCAAGCGTACAAGCCAATAGCATATACTTTCTTGTGGTCAGTGTCGTTTGCTGGTTGCAGCCTCACTACCCATTGCAGCCCTAAACCTCGATGGGAAGCATTTGCCTCCCTTCTTTTCGGCACCGATGACAGGTGCTAAAACGTACTGGGAGAGCCTAGATATGGCCAGGCAATGAGGAATTGAGAGTGCGTGATGGAAACTAGACATGATATGGGGACTAACGGAAACTGGACATTATGTGGATAGTGGGCATAATGTAAACTCGCTAAGATATGTTGAATGGGTTTAGTGGCAACTGGTAATGATCTGCTAAGTAGTTTTGCAATAATTTGATAACCAAAGATATTTTAAACTGGAACGATATACTTGGTGGGTTTGTTGGGAACTGGCAATAATGTGGCAACTAGGTACAATGCAAGCTGGTAATGATCTGATATCTAAATTGAAATACACATATATGAAGCAGAGAGAATACGATTTATCAAACTGGTAGCATTGCCACGTTGGTTCAATTTAGAATCGGTGCATGCTAAAAGGATAAATGGTGTTTCTCAACATATATAGCAATAGTCACATGCAGAAAATCAACTCAATTTGGGATTCGTAATTTCAAACCACTGCTTAAAATAAATGTCAACGTATGTCATCATCATAGTTTATTTCGGAGTAAAAGTCCATAAAACTAGCTAAGCAATTTCACATCACATTTCATCCATCACAGAGGTTAAACACATACATAACACATAACAATTCATTTTGAAATAAAAATGGGCAGAAAATCCTGCATGTTAATAACAAAACGTGCCTATCAAGTTTATCCAGGCATCTCTTCACGTGTAGCAAAATAAAAATGCAACATGAACCCAGTTATAATAAGGGACTTCGATTTACCAAAATGCCAGGGGTAGTGGACGTGACATCACTAAGCTGATGAAATCACAGGACGTGATGTTACATGACCTTTGCCACGGATGGCATCAGTTCCTTTTTGACCCTGATGACATCACCAGAAGTGGCTTGCAGGCATAAAAAAGCACATAAATGGGCAATTTTTAAAATACCAAAAACGTACTCAAACAGACTAGAATATTTTACATACCAACCACATTTCAACAAGGGTGCTGGCTTCCTATGCAATGGATGGGGTCATGATATGCTAGGGTTAAACCCAATAGTATCGGCACAGGCCGAGGCACTCTTATGGATATTCCACTTCAACATTGTATGGCCATTTACTTCTGTATTATGGCAATTATAGCTGCATTTCATGTCTTGTTGTTATATGATAAGTAGAGCCCCTACATTGCTAGTTGCTGTGATATTCCAGTAGCCAGCAATCCAATAGATGGAGTCACCAACAGTGCACAGGAGCATTAATGCTTTGATTCATGATAATGATTTGTTATTTATATAGTGCTTTCACCAAAGCTCTATAAATATCAGATATTTACATACAATTATCATCCCAACCGAAGTTGGTACTCATTTGTCAATCTCATAAATCTTAAAGGCTAAGTTGGCCTTGCCAGGATTCGACGGTATCTTACGACTTTGCTATTAAAAATGCAATGCCACAATAAGAAACCATGTCAAAACTGGCTGCACAATGTAGGAAGACATGTAAATTATACTTATCATGTTTGCCGTAGCCTTGATGATGTACAGTAAAAACTGCCAGGCCACAGTAAGTCATATCTATATAGGCTGCACCAAAATGCCAATCTAATCACCTAATAACAGGTATAGTGCTTGCTTTATCATGGATGCCCAGAAAAATATACCATACCACACTAAAGAAAGGCAAAACTGGTGCACCCAAAGGCAAGTCTAGCCAGGTAATTACACTTATCATGATTGCTTTATCAGAGATGCCCAGCACAAAATGTCAAGCCACAGTAAGAAAGGGCAGACTAGCTGCACCAAAATGCTAGTCTTGCCACGTAACTTCACTTATTATGCTTACATCATTACATATGTCCCTAAAATATGCCATGACACAGTAAGAAATGGATATACTGCTGCTTCCTCTACTAAAGATGCCCAGTACAAATGTCATTCCACAGTAAGAAATGACTAGACTGGCTGTGCCAAAATGCCAGTCTAGCCACTAAAACATATCATGCCTGCCTTCTCACTCAAGACCATTATGTATGAGCGCACCCCTCTCCTGCCCCACCCTTCCCAGACGTCTCCACTCCCTCACATTCTTCTCCTCCAAACCCCAAAATCAGCTCCTCAGCCCAACATTATCTCCACGTTCCTCTTCCTCGTCCAGTACTCATGTATGAGGCAAGGTGCTTCATAGGCAAGTACTTGGACAGGGAAGATTGGGGCTAGTAATAATGAAGATTGCTGGTAAGGAATCCAGGCATTTAACACAAGCACACACATTCAACTACTCATTTGCACATGCTCCCATTCACCAATCACTCACACATCATGCACACCCATACATCATGCACTAATTCACACACATTACATAATATAAACACGCACGCACACACGCACATACTTTTACACTTAAAAAATAAACGTCCATACCTTCCTAAAATCTGTTGCTCCTCCTCTGCAGTCATGCCTCTGGCTCCCAGCTCTGGTTCTTGTCATGCGCAGCAGAGCATAGGAGCCGGAGGGTTTCATAACCTGGTAGGGGAGTTCAGATTTCAAAATGAAATTATTTCTCTTTGAAGTCACTCTGACTGATTTCAAAAGGAAATCATTTCCATTACGGTAAACTCAAAAAGAAATCATTTATTCATGAAGTTTGAGCACCCCCCCCCATAGCCATGGGTCGCAAAGGCAATTCCAGTGGTCACACAGGAGTTGCCAGGGGTCACAATTGCGACCCGCAAATGACATTGCTGCTTATAGTAAACATATGTGAGTGTTTCTTAATCTCAAAACCCCTTAGATCAGATAATGAAGTCCATGCCACCAAAAGTGTACCAGCCATCATTAAATAACAAAAGGCCGTTCTGCATTAGGAACATCTAGCTTCACATAGCAGTCATATGATTGTATTCTTTCAAATAGAATGCTAAAATGAATGTGATTCACATTGCAGCATTGCAAGGTTTGTTATTATTCCAGTTTTCAGTTACAAATCTCAAAGGTAATAGGTTGAATCCGTCTCTTGTTATCAACATTATTTAATGTTTCAGTTTCCTCCACAGCAAGAACTCCTGTAAATTATCCATAACTAGGGCTTGATGTGCCAGATTCAATGTCTTCATGAGTTCCCTATACTCTCTTTCAAGAGCTAAGGGCTCCAGCAAAAGTGCTTTGATTGACACAAAACTCTACCTGCATTGTCAAAGCATTTCAACAAAACATTTTTAGTCAGACGTTGTTATATAAGACCCATCTATGGAATATACTGAACTTTTGTAATAGAGAGTAAACCTTTTAGAATAGACTGAGTGAGACTAGCTTTCTTATTTCTCCACAATCCTAACCAAATTAATACTGGGTCAACAATCAATGCATGCTCTAAAAATGGCTTCCTAATTACTCTAAGGAGCTATGGAGCTTGCCAATATCCCTGCTCCATATCTAGTTACTGCTTTCACCTAGCAGAATAAACTCTGAACCCCGAACATCGTATCAATAGGGGACGCCTTATGCATCAGAGAGAATAATATTTATCAACATATTTGGCACTTGTGGAGCGGCTTTGGTTCAATTTAGAAGTACAACATGCTAAAGGGATACATTATATTGCCTCCAACTATATAACAATTGTCACATACCAGGCGATTACTGCACTTTTTGCGAAACAGGTTATATATTGTTTTTATTATTCTGTCAAATTTGAGCCGATTACATCAATGAGCAAAATCATTCATATGATTGGGTAAAGGAGAAGACCCTAGGATGAGACTGCGCCCAATTTTCCAAAGAGTGGTTTAATATATAGATATTTCACAAAGTGCCCTTTCAGATGACACGTGTTTCGGTCCCCTTTGAGACCTTTTTCAAATCAGGGCTATTTGAGTATATCACAAAAATTATATTTCCAACATATTTGAACATCAACATAAAATGGTGTGTTAAGTCACATGTTTTTACCAATTTCCCAAATGGGTGGGAAAATAGGCACACATTTATGTGCATAGTTACCAATTCAAAACAAAGATGAGAGATACAAATAATGCAAATTAAAATGATTTTAACAATAAAAAATAAAAAAAGCCAGACAAAAATAGGGTTGGAGATTGGGAGGGATGTGGAGGGTCAAGAAATAGACAGAGATACCTTAATTAGTAAGTGCCTAGTGTAGGGTCACATAATCATTTAAAAAATGTAATAAATGTTTTAGTTTTACCTTGTTTTCTCTAGTGCCCCTATTAGGTTTAGCAGAAAATATCCGCTCTTCAAATTTCGGGTTAGATCCCTTTAAAAACATAAATGGATCATAGCATCACCTTTAGAATCAATATGGGTTCACGTATGAGCCTAGTATTCGTTTAATTCAAAACGTTCCATCCTCAGCAAAAATTGCATTTATTAATTACAAATGTAATGCTGTCTCTGATGCGCGTTGTTATCAGGTTGCATATTATCCTACCTAGGCAGTGGTATCAGGTCTACAGTGCTCGAAACAACATCTCCATACCAAATCCACATGCATATAAACAGTGACCCTACGCCCCAACTTCTTACTTGCCCAAATACCCTGAGACTTGGGCGCATCTGCTGGCAAAATGAACACTAAGGAACCCTAAAACCCCAAACATTCACCTTTTGCTCCCCACATCGTCCTTGCTCTCCCCCGGAGTACCAACCCGGCGGCACGACGTGCTCATTCTGTGTTTCAGCCATAACGTTTAGATCCTCCTGTATGTCAGTGGCAAACTCCTCTGCTGCCACGCTGCCCTCAGGAGCACAGTCAGGAGGTCTCGTTAAATGTCTCTTGAGACCAGTCTTTCATCATGGCTCTCATCGTTCATGTTTCCACGCGGCTCTGTTCTCCAGTTTGTTCTGCTACACTTTTCTTTACACAATCACAAGCAACCTGGGCCATATCTAGAAATCACGGCCTGTTTCAAGCCTTACTTCGAGTTCAGCAGGGAAGACGAGCACATATGTGAATTGCATGTACCTCACTGCTGAGCCGCCTTTTGACTTCATTAGACCTGCAAACCTTTTCCATCACTTGGGTATGATATACTCTGTCATCTATTGTTATACAGTAGTCTTCCCATGGTAGCATGGTACTAGTGGATTGAGGGTTTGACCGATGCGCACCCTAATCATGAGCCTAAAATCAGGGTGCGAACATAGGGTGGCTATATACCTATGTGCTTAAAAGTGCTTCCACATCAGATGCTTCAACATCTCAGGTGTTAAATGTACTGTAAACTGAATGCATTCACTGCAGTCCTGTGCTTACTGTATATGCTAATATGTTGCAAAGATAGTTTGACATGACACTTCATATGTGTAGGACTACTGCATTAACCCACAATAAAGCAGGGAATAAATAAAAACAATAAATAATACCTGAATAAATAATAATACCTTCTAATCACATTTAAAGACATTGGGCCTCATTACGACCCAGGCGGAAAACCATGGTGCTATTAGCACCATGGTCCATGCCGGTAACTTACCGACTCCGACATGGAGAAAGGGGGAATTACCACCCCATTACAAGGTTGGCGGGGCGGTAATTCCCCCTTCCTCCATGGCCCTTCCCCATTCTCATTTTTGCCCCATAGGGCTCAATGGGACTGGGGAAGGCGCTAAGTACGGTACCGCAAATTGCGGTACCGTACTTAGCACCATGGTCCCTTTGCGGGTCCCTACTTTAACGGCTGGTGTAGACCAGCCGTTAAGGTCGGGTCCCGCAAAGGGACCTCGTAATCAGGCACTAATGGGTTAACGGCGCCGCAGCCTTTTACGGCACCGTTAACCCATTAGCGCCAGGGTCGTAATGAGGCCCATCCTGTTTTATATCCTATTCGGCTGGCAGAGTTTCACTCAGCAAAAATGCATTACATTTATATTAGAATAACCACACAATAAAGCACACTCAGTGGTGTCCACTGTCTTGAGCAAGGTAGCATCGGTGGAGCGGATCCCAATCTGACTTCCAGGTGATTAAGGGTTCACCCATTTCATTGAAGGGATCTCCAGCAACCAACCCTGGTTCCTAAATGATTGCGGGTATGCCAGGAAGGCGCACAACCTCGTATCCACAAATATTACACAGAACAAGGGGCACCTTAAGGCATATGTGCTTGAAAGGATTTCTAGGTAACACATGCTTCCCCCTCCTCACAGCATGTCCGTGAGTTGTGATAGGGCACGGAGCTGCAGGTGTTTTGACGCCCAGGAGCCAACTTGTGGCGGAATGATAAACAGCATCTTGGAAGGCCGTGTCCAGTTAAGTGACAAATTGGGACAATACAGTGGCAAAATGTGTCAGTGAATTGGCCGACCTGATCGATAAGAAAGATACATATTTACAAATGCCAATGTAAAATACAGAACGTTTCTTTATCCATACAGTTTAATGCCAGTAGTAGAATATTCTACTGGTAAAGGTTTGATTGAACTGGGGAGAAGATGGATACAAGAAAGCAACAGGAAGTGTGGGTTATTCGGGTGAGGTCAAAGGAGGAGCAGGTGAAACATCAAGAGCCCAGTAGGACAAGGGAAGGAGCAGCAAAGTGGCTTTTGAAGAAGGTGATGTATTGGCTAGGGAATGAAAGTGATACTGCAGTGTGAGTGTCAGTGTTAGTGTGGCAAGTGTGACTAAAATGTTAGTGTAAGAAGTGATTGTGAAGTCTATGATACTGGGTGAAAGGTGGGTGTCTGAATAGTAGTTGGAGGGTGACCATTTGTAGTGTGAAGGAGGCAGTAGTAGGGTGGAGGAGGGAGTTTTAATATAGAGGAGGGAGTAGTAGTGTGGAGGAGGGATTAGTACAGCAGTGGAAGGAGGCGTAACATTAATGTGTGGAGGCGAGGCATGGAGGGAGTGAGAGCCATTGGAAGGATAGAAGACTGGAGGAAGGAGGGGGTGAAGTGGGTAGAGTGGAGGAAGGTGGAGGGGAAGATCGAGTAGGAGAGAGAGAAGTGAGAGTGAACATGCCAGAAGGAAGACTGAATCCAACACACATTGGGCCTCATTACGAGGTTGGAGGCAGCCATGGAGCTATTAGCTCCATGGCTGCCTCCAAAACCCTTCCGACTCCGCCCTGGAGAATGGAGCAATTACTGGTCCATTCCGAGGTCAGAGGGACCAGTAATTCCCCATTCCCCATTCACCAGGGTCATAGCTCTAGAGTCCCTTTGTGGGTCCCGTCCTTAACGCCTGCAAAAACCAGGCGTTAAGGAAGGACCCGCAAAGGGAACTCGTAGTAGGGAGGTAAGTGATTACCGGCACCAGTGCCCTTACCGGTGCCGGTAATCCCTTACCTCCCACCTCGTAATGAGGCCCAGTGTCTGTAAGGCACAATTCCCAAATCCAAATAGAACATTTACAAATGGATAGAGAAGGGAAAGTTAGGAAGTTCATGAGGGAGGTTAGTGTGATAAGGTTTTCTGCCTTCAGGTCCTCACAACTAGATGAAGTCAGAATTAGACAGTAGGGGGTCAACCTGTATCTACTAACCTGGGGGTCCTGTGTTAAGGAGGAGGTTCAAAGCAAGACGATAGAGAGAGGAACAGCTCTAGTTCCCAGAAAAAAAGTCAAGAAAAACCCTTGAACCACCTCTGACATTTGGAGTGATTCTTGTGCTACCTGTTACAGTAGGTAGAGGTTGAGTTTTTTTCTTTAAAAAAAAAGATGAGCAATGGGAGTTTAAGCAAGCTAAGATGATGACTAAATCGTGAATTTGTAATGGAATAAACAAACATGATTTGTATAAGCATGAACGTACAGTGTAACATATTACATATAAGATATTGGAACCATTTTTAAAAAATGCACAATGATTCAGAAAATATCGTTTGTAAACATGCACTGATGTGCAAATTGGCATTATAACTTTACATAAGATCAGTGCTTTTTATTCTGTTGTATTTTTACATTTCAAAAGTTGATCCCCCTTCCAAATATTAAGTAGTCTAATGTCTTTTCATTCTGCTCCTTGCAGTCATGGGTTCATAATGAAAAATGCAAAACTACAAGTACCATAATACAAAGGGAAAACAACTGGAGTGGGCAAGCCGTACCCCCCGACATGGAGCCGTTCAAGAGCAATGGTTACTAATGTAATGGCACCACTAAGTACATTCGATCTGTTTTTTTAAATAGTTTTTAGCTTTCTACCTAAGTGTCCTTCTAGCCATATAGTTATTATTGAATTTTAAAATAGGATGTCTAATTACGAAGCACATTATCCTCCCCATATCTTCCCTTTGGACAGTCAAAGGCCTTTACAAAATGTGTAAGAAAATGGTGCTTACCAAGCAGAACTGAGTGCTGATTACATTATCATTGGAACATTGAAAGGCTAAATCGGGCCCACTGGGAGGCCAACATGTAACACATAGGTCGTAGACAGATCTGTGCAACCAGCACATTAACCCACAGAGCTATTTTACCAGATTGGTCCGCTCTTCTCCATACAGAGACTCGCACCCTCCTGTTGCCTTTGCTCGTGGCCTAACCTGTTTTAACAAAAACAAAGCTACATCTGTAATCTGGCTCAGTGGATTCATGCAAATTAGGCATTTATCTGCCAATAATCTGCATCTCCCCCACTTTTGTTTGTTTGTTTGTTTTATTATTTATAATGCGCTCCAGACCCAAGGCTATCAGGGTGCAGGTACATGAATATTTTTGGCTTAGTGTTACATAGTTACTTAATAGCAGGTTACACAATTAAGATACAGTTTGATACAATTAGATATTACATTGCAGTTTAGAGATTACATTACAATAACAGGGTATATTTTTTTTTTTTATTGCTTTTAATCAATAAGATTTTTACAATAGAAGACTTTTCATTTTCAGTGCGAAGCTGTAGTGTCATCGGTGATGATTAAAACGGGAGAAGTATTGTATTGTATTATGTTGAATTGTGTTGAGGCCGGAACTCATCGAAGGTCGTTGGACGGACCGCTCAACCTGAGCGCGGTCGGCTGAGAAGTTCAGTGTTTATATAGACCAACATTTTGTAGGTGGCCAGCCGCCACGAGGGTCTATCTCCGGCCATCAGTCTGGACCAACAAACGTCCTGGTCGCTTAAAGTGTGCTCCGAAAAGATCTTCGACAGGTAGACTGTTCGGATCCTGGCTGTGCGAGGACATGCTAAGAGCAAATGCCTAATCGATTCTATTGTTCCTGGCGTTTTGCAGAATCGGCACTCGTTCGATAGGGAAAGCCCTCTGATTGCTAAAATTTTGTTAGTTAACAGGAGGTTTAGCCGCGCTCTCATTATTAAATCGCGAGCATGTCTAGAAGGGAACTTTTTGATGTACGGTTGTAAATCGTTGAATCTTCTGCTGTTTGGCGGGAGGTGCTGTGTCAGTTTGTTCTTTAGAGCTGCCTCGTTGGTATGGATCCAGTCGATTTCTTTCAGCTTGTTATGAATTTTTGTAGGGTTTCTGACAAGTGTCTCTTCGTCGCACTCTGTCATAGCCAGCAGAGCCTGGTTTATTTTTGTCCAACGGTTTAGCAATTTACTTTGGCCGTTTTCACATTCTTTCTTGATTAGATTGTAAATTGATGGGTCAGGCGAAATTCTGGTTTTGCGGTAAAGCATAAGCATGCTGGATTTCACTGTTCCCTCGAGTGATAGTAGGCTGAGTTCCTTCCTTATGACGGTCACCGAGGTGGAATTAGGGAGACCCAGTGTCCCTCTCCAAAACATCGCTTCCAGTCTCGGCCACACAACAGTGGGTAAATTCGGAAGGGCGTTGACGCCGTAGGTCAAGGTGGGAATAACCTTTTTCTTGTAGAAGTCTACAACAGGAATTAGGGAGAAGCGACCAAATTTTCTGTTAATTGCTTTGGCTTGTGCGATCAGCTTTTTCGTTGTTCTTTTGAGGTGGGCTTGCATTGCTAATTCATTTCTTGAGCCATCGAGTGTCACTCCAAGGTATCTAAATTCGGCGACTTTTTCGACCCGCTGCTTTCCCAAGAACAGAGCGGTTTTTTCCACCTTCTTTGGTTTTGTAGACAGGATCATAAATTTTGTCTTTTTTTCGTTTATCTCCAATTTGTTGTCAGCCATGTATTCCGAGAGTTTCTTTAGTTGCCGCTGTAGGCCCACGACAGTGTGGTCTAGGAGGACCAGGTCGTCTGCGTATAGAATTCTATTCACGTGTGTATCGCCCAACTTTGGTGGGAAGCAGTGGACTTCTTCGAACGTTGTTTGCAGGTCCCCCAGGAAGGAGATAAATAGGGCCGGGGCCAAAGGGCACCCCTGTTTCACCCCTCTGGCGGTTGGAATCGCTGGGGACAGGAGGCCGTGTTGGTTTAATCTTACTCGCATGGTGGTGCCGGTGTACAGTGCTTTGATCGGCTCCAGGATCGGGGTAGGGCAGCCCCAGGTTTTGAGTTTCTGCCAGAGCCGCGGGCGCTCCACCTTGTCAAACGCCTGGGTGAGGTCGATGAAGATTAGGTAAAGTCGCGGTCCACCCTCCAACACTTTCCCTTTGAACACGCTGAGCATCAGTATGTTGGCTGCTGTGCCCAGTCCTTTTTTAAAACCTGTTTGTAGGTAGTCATGGCAACCCGCCGTTTTGGCCCAGTTGTTGAATTCTCTCAGAACGAGAGAACCAAACACTTTACCAATACAGTCGAGAAGGGCGATCGGCCTGTAGTTTTTTGGATCTTCTTTATCTCCCTTCTTGTAAATTGGAACGACTGTGGCCGTTTTCCATGATGGAGGAATAGATTGTAGTTGGGCACATCTTTGAAAGATTTTACTGAGAAGGGGGGCCCAATTTTCCTCGAAGGACTTAAGGTCAACGTTCGAGATGCCGTCAGGGCCTGGGGCTCGGGAGTTTTTCAGTCTCTTAATTTGTGTTGTGATGTCCTCGATGTCATCCACTCTGATCCATGGTAATGGTGTCTTTGCCAGCTTCTCTGTTTGCTCTTCTTCGGACTTCCTAAACAATGCGCTGAAGAATTCTACCCAGGTAGCTTCGCCGATGTTTGAAATAAAAGCAGTTTTTCCGTCAGAGTGTGTTGAATTCAGGAGGCTCCAGAACTCTCTGCTGTTGTTGGATACTATTGTTTTCAGAATAGCTTCTGAGTCCTGTTGATATAGGGTCAGGCGATAGTTTTTGAGCCAGTTTTTGTACTGTCGGCACCCCTCTGCTGCCTCGGTTATTGCTGCCGCAGTTCCTCTCACTTTAGCTTGTCGTTTTAGCCTTCTCATCTCCTTGCGTTTTAGCACCACGATGTTGTCAAATCTGTGGTGCGAGCAGTTGTGATTGGCTCTGTTGGTGGCCTTGACTTTGTATGCGACCAATAAAGGTAAGTAGTCGATCTGCTCGCTTGTCCCCCGTTCTGCCTGTGCCTGGTATTTGTGTCCTAGTTCTTTTATTGCTTTAGCCGATATTTTCACTCTTGTTCGCTGGTTATTCGTGGAGAGCTGTGGCAACGCGTAGTCTCTTTCCACCTGTGTTGTTGACCAAACTGTCACCAGCAAGTTGTGGTCACTAGCCGGCGCATTGATCACGTCAAAAGAACTTATCACTGCCAACAACGGCGTGGACACAAATATGTGGTCTATTGTGGCGTTCGCTTCTCGCCTTGCCCAAGTCGGCAGCCGTTTTGGGTCTGGAAAGGCTGCGTCCAGGTTATGGAGTTCATAAGAGTTCATCAAATTCGTCCACTGGACTCCTCTCTTCGCACCCGGGCTGTTCTTGTCCAAACGGGAAGTGAATTTGTCTGAGGACTGGCATGTGGCATTGATGTCTCCACAGATCACGAGGTTAGGGGTTAACTGGGCCGACAGTGCATCATCGATCGCTCTTTCCATTTGTTCCAGAAAGGATGTGTCACTAATTCCAGCTGGATTCCAATACGTATTTATGATGATCAGTGGCTCCCGTAGCTGGTTGGCTGGGTGTTCTTCGCGATCAGTCTGAACTGCTTTGGTCATCAGAATGGAGGGACTGCTAAATAGCGTGGCGTCGAGTGAAAAGCCACAGCCTTGACGACATGCTGTCAATATTCCAGAGGATGGACGTCCTGTTTGTCCTTTTGTGGCCGGTGAGAGGATGATTTCGTATCCCTCAAGTGTCGGGACCTCTGTGAGCCAGGTTTCCTGTAGACATAGAAAGTCATAATCTCGTAGTTCAATGACTCCTGGTCGCGTTAGATGCGAGTGTCCCCTGGTGTTCCATGAGCCTAGTCGGATGCAGGATCTCTCAGCTTTCTTGACGGTCGTGAAGGCTGAACCGGACTCATGGTACTTGGATTGCTATTTCCTTGGTGCACCAGTCGGTGCTTTGGATAACCACGACTCTGGACCCAGGACTAGGTTGAGTCTCGAGTTGTGCCTCAGCGAAGGTTGTATTTGGTCTGCCAAGATCGTTTTTGTAATCGTGAGGTCCATTTTTCTGTTATTTTGTTCTTGGCTTATTCTTGCCGGCGCTTTCCCGCCTCCCTGGTCCTTGTAGGCCTTCTCCTTAGTAGTAGTTTGTGGCTCGTATCTATGATTTGATTTTTCCCCTCTTGTCTCGTGCCGATGGTTTTTTGTGTACTGACAATGTTTTGATGAGGGGCTTCTCGTTTCCAGAGCAGCTGAATGATCGCGTTTTGGGCTTGGTCGGTTGAACCGTGTTGATCTAGTTGATTCTATGATGTCGTATCCAAGTTTCAGCAAAGCTTTCGTTTCTGAGATTAGGCACGAAGCTCAGTGGTTCTAGCACCGCGCCTCTGTTTAGTACTACCTCGTCATCGTTTCCAGGGATCTGCTCCAGCTTCAGTATCCATTTCTTCCTTTCTGTGTTTTTTTCATCCTTGTGGTATTTTTCCGTCTTGGAGGTGAAGTGCGGCGCTTTCTGTTTCCAAGAATCTGTGCTAGGTCGGAGGCTTGTTTTGCTTGTGTAGTGCGGCTCTGCATAGACAGAAGTATGACTTTGGGGCTTGGACACGTGTCGGTTTTCTTTCTCGTGTGGATGGTTTGTAGACTCCTGGTTGCCCTTGCTCGCTGATCCCCTCGGGCTCTTTGCTCTCCACTGCGCCCTTTTATTCAATTTCTTACAGCGATCCTCGAGTGTTAGGAATTCTGAGCTAAATGCTTCATCCTCAAAGTTGAACCCTGTGCCCGTGTGTGTCTCCCTATGGATGTCTCTTGTTGCCATGAGCGGAGCACACTCGTTTTGTACTTGGGTTGGCTCTTCGTCCAGGTGTTGGCTCATGTTCATCATTGAGTCATCTTCAAGGAAGTCTTCAGCAGATTTGGGCGAGCTCACCGCTGTTCCGGGTTTAGGGCTCCCACTTGTGGTGGACGGTTGTTGGGCTGGGGTCTTCTGTCTCGTTTCGGCCCCCTGCTGTTTTTTATTTTGCTTAGTGGGAGGCCTGGCTTTCATCGCTGTTGTTGATGAGGGGGGTTCTTTCTCGATCAGGTAACTGAGCACAGTTGAGCCTTTTGCTTTTCCGGTTGACTGTTTAAAAAATTGAGTTTGCTTCTTATGGGGTTTGCTTGGGGCTTCTTGGGCTTGACTATTCTCTTTGGAGGTTTCACCGCCCAGCCCCTGCACCTGCTTGTCGAGGCCTGTCTGAGGTCTCTTTAAGTGCGGTTCTTTCTCTTGGTCCTGACCGATGTCACTGGTTAGATCTATAGTTATGTCTGTTTGCGTCGCGGTGGATACTGCATGCCTCTTTGAGACTGTTGTAGTTATGTTCTGCTCCGTTGTCAGGATTGGTATACTTGTCTCGGTAGGTGGATTGGGAGAGCCTTTATCTCTGGCCATGGTATAAGCCTCTAGAAATATCAGTTTGCTATACATCATGGCTTGTGTTGTGCTGAGATCTTTTAAGTTGTCACTCATGGCCTCGTAAAGCTTCATAAAGGGCGCCAAAGCAATTGTTGTTGATGACATAATTGCCAGAATGTCTGCTTTTTTCGAAGGGGTTTCAGCGCCTGTATGATTTGACGAAGTCGATGTTCTTGTTTTTGCAGGGGTTTCTAGCACTTTGTGCTGCTTTTTGTACCCTGGCCCGGACTCTGAGCAAGAAGAGTCCGTTGGCCTTCTTTGATTTTCGTTCACTGCAGAGGCTCTTGCCGATCCCGTGTACCTTGGGATGTTGCTAGTTGAGGGTCCTGTTATTGGACTATTCCATGTTTCCCTGCTCCCCTGATCAGTTATGTCGCCGCCCGGGTGCAATTGGGCCCCCTCAGATGGAGGGGCAGACGGCCACGGGCTCCTCGGGGTTAAGAGACCCTCCCCCTTACAAGGGCTTTTTTCACCAATGGATACTGTGGCTGTCCGTCTAAGTTCTGCTTGTTGGAGTGTGGGTTCACCTTTCTCTCGTTCTGCATCCGTGCTCACGTCTGTTGACTCTGATGCGGGATCGATTACGTGTGACCCGTAGATGTTAGGTGTGGGTTCCACCGCTTCCCCATCTTTATGTGTGTCTTCCACCACTGGGCTCGGGTACTCTCCATTTCGTGTCTCTTCGGAAGTCTCTTCAGGGTCTAATACGATCGCCTCTAAAGAGGAGACCTTTCCTAGGCCTTCCTCTTCGTTAGCTTGTGTCGCCCAGGCCCTTTCTTTTCTATGGTTGTCTTCCTGCGTTGTCTCGGGGCCGCCGGGCTGCCCTGTCCTTCCTGCAGTCCCTTCTGAGGGAGGGCTCATATATGCGACAGGCTGCGCCTTGGTGGGCAATCTTGATGTATCGTCTATTCTCCGGCATTTCGCCTGCGGCCAGCAATCCTGTAATGCTTGGAGGATTTCCGTGTCTGACAGTTCCACAGTGTTTCTACTTCTATGTGCTGAAGATGGCTTAAAGTAGTATTTTAGACTATGAGTTACTGGTGGTTTTCTTGTAGTTTTAATCTCTGGTGTCATTTGTGGAGATTGATCCCCCTCCGCTGCCTCTTGATTTTTATATGGCTTCGCTCGAGGCCGTCTGCGGTGACCTGTGCCTTCCTTCGTCCTTATTTTGGAGGCCCAAGAGCGTGCATTCTCATTTCTTTTTCTCTTGGCTTTGACTCTGGATGGATTAGATGTGCCCAATCTCAGTTCTGTGGAATCAGCTGTCCCCTCTCCTCCTTCCTGGGAGCCAGGCAGAAAGTCACTGTTAGTCCCTTGGGCAGGGGCGTGCACCATCGCCAGCACCGACAGTGCTGGCCGCCTGCTCTCTTCGCTGCCTGCCGCTGGCGCTCCCTGCGTGTCGCTCGGGCGCTCCTCAGCTGCCGGCAAGCCGACCGCTTTGAAGTCTCTCCCCTCTCCTTCTCCCTCTCCCACCCTCACCCTTGTTCGAACTTCAAGCCCAGGCCCGACGCCGTCTTCGGCTGGCGTGCTCGGCCCTCCTGGCAGATCTTCCTCACATTCCCGGCCCTCTGCTGGGCTACCGACAGTTTCTTCGTCCGTGCTCGGTCTCTCTGACGGCCAGGCGTCTGCTTCCCCACTCCCCGCTAGCTCCTCCCCGGGCGACCTCCGCGCCGCCACGGCCTCCACGAGGATCCGGGTCGGCGACTTAGGACCCCGAGCGGTGATATGCGGGCAGGTGGTCGTAAGGCAGGTTGGTGGCTGCGAGTTCAGGCTGCTTAGTGGAATGTTAACTGCTACACCCAAAACTGGCTCATGGCTGGTACTGGCGGCTGGGGCAGTTTTGGGAGTTTTTGGTTTGGGACACAGAGTGATTTCCTCCCCACTCGGTGGCCCTACGCCTCGCTCCTCGGCCCCTCCATGTATAACTAAGGGGCTAGGAGTAACTTTGCTGTCTGTGTAGGGGATTCCTTTACGCTCACCTTTTTTTGCTGTAGCAGCTTTGAGGGCGAACGGCTGTCCAGTTGTGGCACTCTCTGTGCCCGCTCGTGATCTCAGACTTTTCAGCCGGCCGCCGCAGTCCTCACCTTCTTCTTCCTGGCTGTGGCGTGGTGGCGACGATGTTTCGCTCCTGGCGAGCCTGGCCGCCCTGGCAGCCATGACTGCAGGACTGCACCTACTATAACAGGGTATATAAAATTTACAGGTTACACAATTATGATACAGTTTGCGTTTGTTACAGTTGGATATTACATTGCAGTTTAGAAATTACATTACAATAACAGGGTGTATACATTACCATAGCAGGGTATCTACGTATATAGGGCAGGGTAAGTGGCTACTTACATAGAGAGGGGTTTGGTTGAGGTGGTATATTTGCAGTCTAGCATGAGTGGTCGATCTACAGTGCAGGAGAGAGGGGGGGGGGTTCGTGCAGTGGCTGGCCTGTAATTAAAGGTCTTTGTCTTTGAGCCAGTTGATAATGTTGTGTCTGAAGATGGAGTAAGTTTGGTTCGCCCTTAGAAAGGGAGGGAGGGAGTTCTAGAACTGTGTGGCTTTGACTGGGAACCTGCTACCTCCAGCTTTCGACAGTTTGAATCTTAGGACTAGGAGGCAGTTAGAGTTGGCAGTTCTGGTGGTTCGGTTGGAGGATTTTCTGTTAAGTCTATCTATAAATTAGCAGGGTGCCATTTTGTTGAGGCACTAGTGAGTGAGTGAAGCCGTAGACCAAGCAAGAAATAAAGATGTATTTGGTTATTTAAGTTCAGTTTGCTAGGTGTGCTACTATTAATATTTATATTTGGCCGAACAAGTTTAATTTTGGCTTTGTAATTTTGAGATCCAGTAATGCCTCAGAGCTGTTTAAAAGTGCAGATGATCACAGGTGTCCTTCACAAGTATTTAGTAAAATTCAGTGCGATAGCTTAAAGTGGAAACCTAGGAGGCCACACACAATAGGCTTCATTACGAATTTGGTGTTTATTTTGCGGTAATTGCCGCCAAATCTGATTATCGTTACAACCACTTGGTTCCACGGGGTTACCACGGAATATCAAGTGGTGGTAACTCCCCATGCTTGCAGTCCATAGGACTGCATGGGGACTTTTGGCGGGTTTAGTGCCGGCGGAATTACAGCATGGTAAATCCAATGATTTTTGGAGGTAAGGTGGAGGATTTAGCTCCAGCAACAGGCTGCAGGTAAATCAGCCACTTTTCCTCTGACAATCAGCAGATTTACTGTGTGGTAATTCT
Organism: Ambystoma mexicanum; assembly: GCF_040938575.1. NCBI lineage: Eukaryota > Metazoa > Chordata > Amphibia > Caudata > Ambystomatidae > Ambystoma > Ambystoma mexicanum. The sequence continues at coordinate 1,099,777,498 of NC_090930.1, read as the reverse complement.
GCTAGCAGTAAAGCCACCAAAAACTATAATTTGGCATTGTGGGAAAAGTGGCGTGACGGATTTACCAACACTTTTTTCCTGCACCGCCAAGCTTGTAATGGGGCCTAATATGCCCTATTCCATTTGGAAGGTTCCTGTCCAGTCCTGTTTCTTTTGCCTTCTTGAGTTTTTAGTTATGTTTTTCCCATTATAAACATGATTATTAGCCCCAGAATTCAAATAAGACAACCTGACTGGATGGACACCTCCTGAGTGGAATTGGGCATTTTGATATGTAGTTGGTCTGTGTGGTCTCCAGCAGTCGGCCAGTGGGCTACAGGGGATGAGACAAGCAGCCTCTTATGTAAGGGGAAGGAAAGTGAGATGAATGTCCGCAGACGCAGAAATAAAACACTTCAAACCAAGAGAATGCCCATCTGCTTTTGCAATTTAATGTGATGTGCGAGATATGCACAATGTAGCAGGTCAAAATATAAGAAGCTGAATTCTGGAATTCGACCAAGCTAGCAAGGGTGTAGCAATAGAAGTAGATAGGAATACATGAACGCTGGTTTACACCCTTTGCTGTGATTGTTCTGTGCAGTCTCCAGCTCAGTCTTGGCTGTGGTAATCCCTTTGGATGGGCCGCTCTTTCACATTCTTCTTTGTACTGGAGACCCCTAGAATATTGATTTAGTCTGGGCATTGGGCTGTGGTCGCTCCTCTGCAGCGCAGGATGCAGCTGCAAGAATCAGGGTGTCAGCTGACTGGCAGAACCTGCACGATCCTCCAAAGCTGGGGTGTCTGGCAGAACCTGCACAATTCTCCAAAGCTGGGGTCTCTGGTAGAACCGGGACGATCCTCCAAAGTTGAGATATCTGGCAGAAACTGCACAATCCTCCCAAGCTGGGGCCTCTGGCAGGACTTGCACGATCCTCCAAAGCTGGGGTCTCTGGCAGAACCTGCACAATCCTCCAAAGCTGGAGTCTCTGGCAGAACCTGCACAATCCTCGAAAGCAGAGGTCTCTGGCAGAACCTGTATGATCATGCAAAGCTGGGGTCTCTGGCAGAACCTGCACGATCCTCCAAAGCTGGGGTCTCTGGCAGAACCAGCATGATCCTCCAAACATGAGGCCTCTGGCGGAACCTGCACAATCCTCCAAAGCTGAGGTCTCTGGCAGAACCTGCATGATCCTGCAAAGCTGGGGTCTCTGGCAGAACCTGCACGATCCTCCAAAGCGGGTGTCTGTGGCGGAACCTGCACGATCCTCCAAAGCTGGGGTTTCTGGCAGAACCCGCACAATCCACCGAAGCTGATGTCTCTGGCAGAACCTGCACGATGCTCCAAAACTGGGTCTCTGGCAGAACCTGCACGATGCTCCAAAGCTGGGGTCTCTGGCAGAACCTGCACGATGCTCCAAAGCTGGGGTCTCTGGCAGAACCTGCACGATCCTCCAAACATGAGGCCTCTGGCAGAACCTGCACGATCCTCCAAAGCTGAGGTCTCTGGCAGAACCTGCATGATCCTGCAAAGCTGGGGTATCTGGCAGAACCTGCACGATCCTCCAAAGCGGGTGTCTGTGGCGGAAACTGCACGATCCTCCAAAGCAGAGGTCTCTGGCAGAACCTGTATGATCGTGCAAAGCGGGGGTCTCTGGCAGAACCTGCACGATCCTCCAAAGCTGGGGTCTCTGGCAGAACCAGCACGATCCTCCAAACACGAGGCCTGTGGCAGAACCTGCACGATCCTCCAAAGCTGAGGTCTCTGGCAGAACCTGCATGATCCTGCAAAGCTGGGGTCTCTTCCTCCCGCGATTGGGCAATAACCGGCCCATTACGAGTTGAATGGGCCAGTAATTGCCCTTTCGCGGGTGGCGGTATTGCCAGACTCCCAATCCCCATTCTGCCCCATAGGGGTGGGGAGCATGGATGCGCCGGCACCGTTGATAACAGTGCCAGCACAATTACGTGTTATGCTCGCGGGTGGCACACAGCCCGCCAGGTAAGACCTGGCGGCTGTCAGGCACCCGCGAGCATAACTTGGAATTCGGCGGGACGGTATGAACGGTGCCGGTGCCTTACCGGCACTGTTCATACCATCACCGCCAGGGTCCTAATGAGGCCCATGCTCTTTCTTTAGATGAGCATAACATATAGCAGCAGCAAAGCACACATACACTACTCCCCTCACCTTTTAGTTTTGACATTGTATATCTCTATTCCCATGTGTTGACTCCTTCAGGCCTGCTACAGCGACTTGTGTAGAATGCAAGTAGATGAAAACTACTTGACAAGTTGTTTGAGTTCTTGGAAAGCGTCTAAGAATGTGTTTCTTCTAAGTTTATCGTGTGATGTGGGTAGTGGGAGGCAGGTGAGCTCCTCTTCATAAATACATACCTGGTTTCACCCTTATTAGGGATCATCAGTGGAGTACATGGCCAAATGCTCCAACCACAAGCCTGTCAGGACTATACAAACTCCACTGATGATCCCTAATAAGGTGAAAGCAGGTATGTATTTGTCCTGACAGCCTTGCAAAATGTCTGCCTTGGGTTGATTAAGCTATGTATAAAGTAGCCCTACCCTCTTAAACAAAGACAATTTCCTGGAGAAAAGGTTTGCATTTGGGCTCATTTGCATACCCATAATGCCTTGCTGGTGTGACTCAGAAGTGGAGGTGAACTTCCAGCCACTCAAATGGATTTTCCTACGTTGATGAAACAACAGTACAGTACACGCTAGGAGGCCCCCAATGCATTGATTTGATCATGAGATTTTGACAAAGGAGTCAAGAAATGTGCTTCATTGTAACAAGATTGGCAGGGCTTTCAGTGAGGAGTGCTATGTTCTTTTTTTAATTTTTAATTTTATGTATTGCTCTCCACTACAGTTTTTCCCATACAGTGACAGTTGTCATTGGGGCCGGGCTGCTAGAGCCACCAAACAGTTAAATTGAGTCTGATTTTTAAGAAATTCCACAAGGAATATGAATGCAAGTTCATAAATGTATGTATTTCAGTGAAGATTATTTGCATATACTTTTGGAATTCTGAAAACCCACCTGGATTTTGCTGTTGGACAGGGTGATAAGCTCAGCTTTACTCCTCAGCCATTTGTGGCGTACACAACAGGTCATATTGCCAGTTGGGTGTTGACAAAGTGTTCATTCGTTTACAAACCTTTCTTTGAAGCCTCAGAGGCCTGTATGGAAAAGGGATTCTCAGGTAACCAGGTAATGAGCTCAACCCTTTTCGAAAGTGTGTCCTCCAAACACAGATTACCCCTCTGAGCACTGGTCGAAGTGTACGAAAAGAAGTAGTGGAGCTAACTATGTTCCCTACTTTTCTGCACGGCTCCTCACAAACCCCATCACCCCACCCCCTCCCATGCACAATACAAACCCCACAACACATGTGCCTGCTGTTTAAGGGAACGTCCAGTGCAGTGCACAGAAAGTGCAAGTTTCAACTTCTTCCTACACTTTTATTTTAAAAAGAAACGTTCCTGAACGGTTTCTTTTTAGTATAGGAATGGTAAAACTTAATTAAAAGAAGTAGCGGAGAAACGCCCCCGAATGCTCCCGCCCACTTCGACCACTGCCTCTGAGAGACAAGCAGTGGCCCATGGACCTCTGGGCATAGCTGTCCACGCTACCGTGTCTTCTTAAGAGATGACGGCAGCGCAACTGTACTACGGAATACAGTGCTTCTGTAGGGGAGCTGCCTTTGCTGTTACTCTGTCTAATAGTATTTGTATTTGTATTTTGTTTATTTGTAGTGCGCACCTTGCCCCGGGGCATCTGGGCGCATGTTTAAAAGGCAGTTACAGGTTCCAGAAAATAGATACAATGTATATTTAACACATATTTACATAGAGTTCAGAGTATCGAATAGAGAGGCGCATCGGGCGCATGTTTAAGAGGAAGTTACTGGTTACAGCAGATAGAAACAATAGACATTTAACACATATTTACATAACGTTCAGAGCAACGAATATAGAGGAAGAAACAAGTCGGAATATACAGCCGAAGCGTTCTAAGTACAGTGAGCAAACAGTAATGGGATTGGCAAGGTGTAGAGATTATGATGAGGAGGCTAGGGCATCCCGTTCTTGTAACCACAATTTAGTTTTAGCTTTAAAGGAGTGGATGTGCGGAACATTTCTGAGAGCATTAGGTAGGGTGTTCCAAAGCTTAGCCGCGAGGACTGGGAAGCTCGAGCCTCCGGCTGCCTGAAGCTTGAAGCTAGGAATAGTCAGCGTTTGGGCCTGAGAAGATCTTAGAGGTCTAGTTGCTGTGTGTTGTGTGAAGCGCGTGGAAAGGTAAGCCGGAGCTGCGTTGTTCTGGGCCTTGTGTGTTAGTACAAGTGCTTTGAGCGATATGCGGTGAGTGATGGGTAGCCAGTGCAAATTGCGTCTCATGTTAGATATGTGTGAGCGCCTGGGAATATTAAGAGCTGCCCTTATGGCGTTGTTCTGTGTGACCTGGAGTTTGTCGATGTTTTTTTGACTAGTCCCAAAGTAGTGAGGCGTGGCAAAGGACTAACACCATATTCCCTCTACTCGTTGCTATGGAGCGGAGGGAAACAGACAAACACATGGTCTGCTCTCGAGCTGTGACCGGGAGCATATGCCTGTGTTTGCTCTGTAGGAGGACACATATGGGCCTGATTCACAGAACATTTTCCTATGGGATTGCGCCATTATAAAACACTTTTCAGAATCAGACCCTATAGAGTAGACCTAGAGCAAGCCATGAGCGCACAGCCATCTAATTAATCTGAGTTACTTATTCTTCTCTGCTCCTCTGCTTTACGAGTCTTTCCTGAGTTCCTGCAGTACACATATTGAGCTGCTTAATGACTTTCGAACTTGAGGGCTCAATATTAATGCACTCTCAGTGTGCTGTAAAGTACACAATATTTCTCTTCCTTGACAACCCGATACAGTGCCTCGGGCTACCTGCTGCTTGACAGATTTCTATATTTAGGCTCTCACTGGTTTGAAAAAAGGAATTCTTTCATTTTGGCGGAAATGCCAACCTCTAGCAAATGCAAAGTTAATAAAGAAATACCACCTGCACGTAAGGGAGATTAACCGATTCATCCCGACCATGAGACATACATTGTTGTGACTTGTGCAATGCAAGAATTTAATGAATACCATTATATGCATGCGACTCAAAGACGAAAGCCCTGTCTCGTGTGAAAATGTACGAACGTGATGATGTCATCGAGGGGATCTTTACAGCAAAAATGCAAGATTTGCTGTGATCGTTCTCCTACAGCGCAAACACCCAGTGAATTTGAATACCATTGAGTTGAGTAATACTAACACTTACTAATAACAGCACTGCAAAACTGTTTTAGGAGGCAATACATATTAAAAGCTATTATTATTATTATTATTACTATTATTAATGGGAATATTTTAATCATTATTACTACTTTTACCTCATAATACAAGTCAAGAACACATGTAAATGCAGGTAACTCTCAGGCAACATACCAGTATGATGTTAAAATCTTTTTAAAGACATCTGTGTTCTGAAGCAGTCTCACAATCTACATTCCTTTTCAATTCCCAAAAAGCAGCCTGTTGAGGGGTTTAGTGGTGAGGTTGGAAGTAACTGCATTACCGCCAGTTTTACCACGCCGACATTGGAGGGGAAGGGGGGGATTTACCTCCAGCATACAGCTGGAGACACATTCTCTCCGAACTCTCCAAAAATTGCTGGATTTACTGTGTCAGAATAAACACATATGGTAAATCTGACAAAATCCCCCTAGAGTCCTATGGACTGCAAACATGGTGATTTCTACCTCTTTACCCCCACTCGTAAACCCACAGTAAATAAGCGGGATGAGGGGCGATAACAGCAAATGAGTTGACCGTACTGCCAAACTCTTGAAGAGGCCCTTGATTCGCAGGGAAGAAAGGTTCTCACAATCCTGCATCAACATTTTCAATCCTACCCGTAATTTATGGTTCACCTGATTCACAAAAGTGGCATCCTGTTACTTCCAACAATGAGGAGCTTAAGAAAGATCCACTTTCTGCATGAAGTACAGAAATGAGAACTGCACAGTAGAATTTGAAATGTTCTGTGATCAACTCCTGCTAATTGGTTCACCTGCAACCCTCAAAAAGTTGGACAACCAATATAACTCCTTCAGGATCGACAACATGCCAATCCCTGTATCTCATGTTGTCAAGACTTTGGGTATTTGGACTCCAACCTCTCTATGAGCAGGGAGGTCAATGTCATTGCATCTACAGCGGCCTACCACTCCAAACTACTCAACGCAGCCAGACCATTTCTATCGGAACAGAAGTGCCTCACTGTAGCAAGAGCAATCATTCGATCTAGGCTGGATTATTACAACGCCCTCTTTGTAGGGATGTCCGCTAAAAACATTAGCAAACTCCAAACTGTCTGAAATAATGCCCTCAGGGCTGCCATCGGGATTTCCAAGAGGGACCATTTTTCAGAGACAAGGAAGCATGTGCACTGGCTGCCCATCAAAGAGCGGATCATCTTTAAAACTCTCACCCTTATGCATAAATGCATTCACAACATCTACCTGTCTCAAACAATAGCCAAACCTCTCACAATCAGACCCAAAGGAACAGCCTACACCAACCGAATCACCACTCCTAAAACCAAGAGGGTCCGCGCAGGAGGTTCCAGTTTCCCGTCATGGCCGCAACCCACTGGAACAATCTACCACCTCACATTAGAGGTGTTGAGTCGCATATTGCCTTCAAGAAGGCGATACAAACTCTGCTGTTTGTATAACTGGGCCCACTGCTCCCATTGGTGCTACTCATGCTGCTTGTTTTCAACTCTCTATGTGATGTAATCTTCATTGCCACTGTACTTTCACCTAATCTGTAACCACCTATGTACGTATCTTATAAAAAAAATGATTGCACAGTTATGCCACACGTTCACTGTAACCATCAACTAAGCATCTACCTGTAACTAAGACACTCTAATGCAACAGCACCTCGATGATCATGGGCTGCTAGTGCGCTTTACAAATCTAAAAAATAAATATATAAAATAAATCAATGAACTATGATCCCTTCCAGGCAATGTCGTCCTTATAGATGTTCAAATCTCTCAGGGATGTGGTAAGATTGTATGCACGCAGAATGGCAATTCAAGTTAGCGCGTTGACTGTCTGGCTGGTAATTCTCTAATTCGCACTGCCAGGTTTACAGTCCAATTATGGTAATCCAGTGCTGCCACTTAGAGCCCCCTCATCTGCTGGCCCTTGTCACAGCAGCCCCCAGTTCAGGGGCCCTCAGCAGTAGAAGCATAATGGTAATTAAAGTTAGCTCATTGACTGTCTGGCAGGTCATTCTCTAATTCGCTGCCAGGTTTAGAGTCATATTATGGTAATCCACTGCTGCCGCTTAGCGCCCCCTCAACTGGGGGCCCCAGTCACCTCTTAATCACCCTCTAAAGTCTAAACAAACCAAATGCTTCCCATATATCTCGCTGAAATGACCCTTCACGTATCGATCACTTTTTCTTCCCCATAGTGTTCAATGCGATCCTTTAAAAACACATTGCAAGGGACCCTCCTTGACCACCCAAGGAGTTTGCAGGTATGCCTGCTACTATTAAGAGCTTGTTTAGAGAAAGCACAGTTTACGTAAAGCATACTGCTTGCAGTGAATCTGTTTCTAGGTCCTCACCAGTTTTCACAACCAGGGCAGATCATGCAAAGCCTTTTCTCTCTTTCCAATCTGATAACTTATTCTCTACTGAGGGACTGCGTGCCGGCCAATGAGAGGCCACTCTGCTAGTTGCTCCAATTGTAGCTCCTGGGGATAGAACTATTAGCCGATCAGACAATCACCATGGCTATCTGACCAGAGTACCAACACCCATCTCTACCACATCCTCCCACCTGGTGGGCAGGCACTCTGAAATGGCCGCAAGAGGACGTGAACCACTCAACAAAATACATGTATTGAGGTTAGTACTTCCATTGTATTTTAATTTTTTTGACAATAACAAAGGCTATTTGACAACAAATACTATACATAGGGCACCCCATGAAACCAGCATGACCAATTCTGGGTGTTTTACCACTGGAAGGAGATTAGCAACAACAAGCAACAACAATCTTTGGATAAAGACCCTTATGGTAAGTGATCAGACTTACACAAAGGTATGGGTGGGAGTCAGAGGGAGCACATAACTATTCCCAGGGCTGAGGGGGAAACGAATGCGGGCCCAGAATCAGTAGGGGGATCGGCTGAGTAAGAGTGAGCCCAGAAATAGCACTGGCGTACCCTAGATGGAAATCGTCCTGTCTGGCCATTATAAAGAGTGAAATAGGAGACAAAGATACTTCTCAATACAACATATAAGGGAAAGGAGCTCATTTTAAATCACTCAAGAACATCCCAGCTGTATTGGCTGATAAGCACCAGTGGGAAGGAGCATGACTGAATGCACAGTGCAGCCGAGGGGGCTAGCACACTAAAAGCTGTGGCCCGTCAGCATATCAGAGTCGCAAACCCAGGCCAACCACAGGCTCTCCGTGGAGGTTAACAGTGCCCTCAGGTTTGGCATCAATGAAGACAAGGAGTCCAATAGTGATATCCTTACCTCATTCCTCTTTGTCCCAAATTCCCAGCAGTACTCCATGTTTCTGCAGGGAGTCTTTATAGAGCACGACTGAAGCAGGAAGCAGGTAGATGCAAATAAAGACTTTTAAGAATATATTTTATCCATGGAAAATGTACCCATCGTTTTTTTAAATAGTTCTGTGAGGGGTCAAGGGTACTCGTCTGTATTTTTATTTGGACTATTATTCTTGGTGGCTTCTTCACCCTCCCGCCACCCCCTGAAAATAACCTTTCTTCATATAAACCACTCTGCCCCTCACCACTCACATCCGCTTATTTGTGTGATACATACAGCCCATGGGGTCACTTGTCCTGCTAGAAGAAATAGGCCAGTCTTTTGCCACTGAACATGCTTGTAAGTGTGTTGATGTTGGCCTCATAATATGAGGTTTCCTCGATTGAGATGGTATATCCTGTAGTGGTGGTACCAGTTATAGACTCCCACCTCAGTCAAAGTGGAATTTCTTTGAGCTTGCCAAGACTGCATGACAGTGTACCCATTGCTTTCAAGAGTAAGACTTCATTTTCTGCATTTCAGAAAATGTCTCCAAACAAAACCTTTCACCAACCCCCTTGCCTGACTCTTCATCCTGGTTGACTACATTTGTGTCTGCAAACCTCCAATTTTATCCAACCCCCCTTGCATTCTAGCCCCTTTTTCAATCACATCCTAGTGTTGTATCTGATCCAGAATATTCTTATTGAAATGGACCTGCAACCTCCAGTATTGTCCGTGTTACAAACAAATAAAAAAGAACAGTAGATGAAATAAATGTGATTTATAGCCTGTTCTTCATAAAATTATCTTCTGCCCCTTTATTTAAGTAATATTAGACTATAATCATAATATATTTTAAATGTAGCTCTCATGCCAGATTGCTACTGCTTCTAACAAAGGTAATTAAAGGTATTATTATTACCCAATTGTATTATATCCAGTTTATCCAGCTCCAGCGGGATCGCACTTATGAAGACCAGGTTGGTCGCATATCTAAGAGAGCACTGAACTAGTGAGCCAGTCTCCTGGACAGGAGAAAAGTTATGGCTGCGGTAAATCTTGAAGTGTACCATTGTTAAAGAATTGGAAGTGTTGCCACATAATTATGTCTTGCTCAAGTTGCTAGAGCTGATTACTTGAAGTCAAAGGTTTGTTCAATTACACTGGTCACAATTACAATAATACCACAGTAGCACGGATATATGAATTACTTAAAGCAGTTCTAGAGGCACAAGCCTTGTATGTGGATGATTGTGCCACCACTGAACTTGCAAAAGGAGCATCCAGACATGCCGCGTTTCAACTGGACTGGAACAACCGTGACTGACACTACAACATCCCCTCCTGCCTATCAGGGAGCCCTCTAACTAGGTGGGAAGTGGATTTTTGTGTTCCAATAGTCTCCTTTCTTTGCCTTCTCTTCAGTTCCACTGAGCCCCGCCCCACTTAACACAGTGAGCCATTCCGATCTAGAAGGCTGCAATGTGTGGGAGGGGTTCACCACCTAATGAATGCCTCTCTGAGCAAAACTTCAAAGCAGGTACACAGACAGGCCTAGCTAAAGAAAAACGGGATGTCAGGATGGGTTATATAAGCCGTAATGCTGTCGTGTTTTTCCCACTTCTCATTTCATCTCTGCCTGAGGAAGTGGGGAACACCATGGAAGCTTTCAAATGAACAAATAAATGACTTTATTAGCCTACTTAAGGTATTGGCTTGTTGTTTCCTTTTGGATCAACACTATATATATCTTTAAAGTTTAGCTACTATGAATGGACTGTAAACATGACTCTTAGAACCCGATTCTGGGACCCATGGCCCTCTTTAATTTCAATCAGTGTTTTGGATAGAAAAAAGGTCAAATGTTTGGTGCACTTTTACTGTGTTGCTTTGCCCAGTTACAATATTGGGTAAAGCTAGTAGCCATGGTGCCAACAAGAAAACTAAAGATCAGTAATCCCAATGGTAAGGGCGCCAGAGTGATTATTGGCAAGTGGCTTTATTGTGTCTATTTGTTTTTGCGTTGCTCTATCTAGATGTTACTTTATATTGGGTTTTTCTCCATTGCATTGGGGGACTGGTGGGCCTCCCTTTCTTGTTTTACCCTCCTGATTCCCCCTTTTCCCGCACATACCTTACCCTACAAGCACAGGGGTTGAGCCACATCCTCAAGTCCTGCTGGGCCCAGGAACGATAGCTAAGAGGCATGGCAAGTAAAAGGAAACATATATTGTGCGTTAACCAGTGCTATAGTGTGACTTGCTGGAATACCCCTCTCCCTGTCCTTCATGTGTGTTCAGCCACGCCATCGCTATCCCTGTTACAGATTGCTGAAAGCATTGTCACTCACCTACCTACTGGTGAGGGAAAGTGAATATCTTGGGTGCTGGGTTAAACAGGAGTGGAGTGCATGAACAAGAATCATGGGCTTCACGTTGTATGGAAGTGTAGTGGCATTAACGGCAATGTGTTTACCATGAAAGCCTTATCATCGCTCTTGCCATACTTTCCAGCAACAATCACTAATCACGTGATTCTTCCACTGATTTTACTAATTCCATATGCAGATACTCAATATTTTACCCTCACTTCCTAACTATGTCCTCATGACACAATAGGTAACCACCTACACACAGCTCGCCCTTGTTCAATGGGGACTTACTGGTCCATTCCGACCCTGGAGGGACCGGTAAGTCCCCACTGAAAAAATCCATCCCTCATTCCCATTGAGCCCCTATAGGGCTCAATGGGAATGGGGAAGTAGCTAATTACAGTACCGCAATTTGCGGTACCGTTATTAGCTCTCTGGTCCCTTAGCAGCTCCCGCTAAGGGCGCCTGGTAAAACCAGGCGCCCATTTGCGGGACCCTCTGAGGGACCTCGGAATAGGGCGCAAAGGGATTACCGGCACCGATGTCCGTAACGGTGCCCGGTATCCCTTTGCACCCACCTCGGAATGAAGCCCAAAGTGTCTTGCCTGCAATAACTCAACTGCCAAGTCACAGTTTTAGGCTGTTTTTTTTTATAACAAAATTGCAGTCTCTTTTCTACGTTGAATTTGTAACAATACGGTCCTAACGCCTAACCTGAATTCACTTGAGTCCTTCATAATTGTACTCTTGCAATTCACAATTTACCTTCTATTGGCCACCCTGGTTTTCTCACATCCAGTCTGCTGACTAGGTGAGTTGTCTGCTTCTTTCCTAAAGCCTGTAAGTTCGCCGCCATGACCGCAGAGATCTTAAAAAGACTTGGGGTAGAACCCTTTTTTAGGTTTTCAAACTTCTGTGAGGGTTTTGCTGAGGTCTTGCTTCAATTTAACTGCTTTCTTTGACAGCTGGTTTCTTCAGTCCTAAATTGTCACATTCTTTTCCTAAACAGACCGTGCCCCCCTCCGGAAGCTCATGGCCAATCTGAACTTGCTTTTGTCTTTTTCCGTAGCATAGTCTTATGATACCTTCTTGTAAACCAAAAAAATCTTCTTTTCAATACTTATTAGTTTCAGTATGTGAATAACGGCATCTGTCTGCAGCAGCCCAAATTGCATCCCCAGAGACCCGCAAGAGGCTCCAACTTCATTACCTAACTGTGGAGGACATGGTCCCCCACCCTCTGATGGACAAAGCCTGCGTTGCAAGCGGTACATGGACTTCCAAGTCCTAATGGCGCACAATGCCGGCCCAGCACATCAGTGTTTTATTAAACCACAGATATGTGGTAGATCAGGTGGTAGGCAGACAATATCCTACTGATGGTTGGAAACATGTTTGCCTCCCCTGAAAGAGTGGCAATCTCTTTTGGGTTAGGGGGTGGGTGTCTCTCCATTAGCTCCCATCTTTTGAGACCCTGGAGGACCACACATAAGCTTAACTAATGTTGACGTTTTCAGGCAACAAGCAGTGGTGCCAACTATTCTGTGACCTCAACTATGCATGATCCCTTCTGCTGTGGCCACCTAGGTAAGCAAACACACTGTTTCAAGACATTCTCCTATGTAATGGTTAGATGACTATCAAAATTCAATAAGGGTTCCAAACACCACACTTCACATGCATGCAGTATTCATACCAATCAGGCATGATAAAAGAGACTTGCAACTCCATACGTTGTGCTCATGTTCTTTCCCCAAATATTCACTCAACTCATAGTATAGTCTGCACTGGAATATGCCTGCATTTCAGTGTCCTACTATTTGACCCTCCACCATGGCAGACGGTGTGTCTTTTCTTTTTTCGCACCTCAACCTCTGGCCACAAGTACCTCTTTCACCTCTGAGAACTCTGAAATATCTCAAACACCCCTTTCCTGGGAACAATTACATTTTCTACAAGTATGAGCATAGCGCCCATTTTTGTAAAAAGATCAAAATTGCACTCAATGTCCATGGTTTTTGTTTAGTTTTACTAAATGTGAGGTACTCTCACATCGGAAATGCTTCCTCACGTCGTTTCTTGCTGTGTTTTCCTATGCTTGCAGTAACAATTCACCCTTAGCAAATTGGCTATTACTTCTACCAATCTCCCTCCAACGCATGACGTCAAAGTGTGCAGAATCACAGACAAACATTATCACATCAGAGAGGTTACCATGCCCTCGGCTCGGACAAAAACATGTGCATGACTACTGCAGTTTCCATATACTGACACACTGTCGAGAGGTGCAGTTAGTTTCTTTTTAGGCTTATCGGTGATGGGGTTGTAGGGGCCGGTGAGGAAATAAATCGACCACAGGGCACTCACCAAGAAAAAGGATCTCATATCAGAGTAAAGGTGCATCTTTTTATTTATTTATTTATTTATTTATTTATTTTTTGATTGGAACAAGAAACTCAACCTTTATAAAACTTACAGTAGAAACATGAAATATGAAACGTTAAAAATCAACTTAATTTCAGTGTATATGTAAAAAATATATTAAAACAGCATTATACAACATTTCATTTAATTCTTTATATTGTTAAAACTTCAGTCAGCTAGAATCTCGTCTAAATTCAACGCTTTAATAAAGGATGTGATTCCAATTACAAGTGACTTTGTTGGTGTCCAGTCAATTCGTCGAAAAAAAACTGGTCGACTGCAATTTGGTCGACGCAATTTGGTCGAAAACCAAATGGTCGAATTTTTTTTTATTTATATATTTATTTTTCGGGTTTTCGTTTAGTTAAAAAAGGGGTTTTTAGAGAAAAAAAGGGGGTTGGGGGGGACCCCCCCGGGGGGGAACCCCCCAAAAAAATAAAAAAAAAGGGTTAAAATAAAAAATAAAAAAATTTCGACCATTTGGTTTTCGACCAAATTGGTTCGACCATTTGTCTGGTCGACCAATTTTTTTCGACCAAATGTCTGGCAACCACTTTGTTCTACCAGCCAGACATTTTGTCCAAATAAATTTTACGAAGTGTACTTAACTCCGGACAATTCCTTACCCAGTGTTCAGAAGTTTCAACAATGTCTGCTGTCTCACAAAGTCTGCATAGTGCTGAGTCTGCAGAGTTCCTATTATGTTTTAACATGATTTCTTTAGAGTTAAGCAGGTTCCTTTGGAAGCGGGTAAAGCTCTCTCGGGTCACTTTGTCTGGGTAGATACTAAGGAAAGGGGCCAAAGCACCCCTCCTTTTTATAGTCTTCACTCAAATGGACCAATGAAGGATATGAATGCAGTTGTGCCTTTGTCAAAATCCAGTCATATTGGTATAATAGTAACCTTACCCTATTTGGGTATTTTACCAAGTCCTGTACAGAGCAGCCAATTCTGTCAAGAATTGAGTTACCCAGAGCTTTCATAGCTCCATTCTAATGCAGAATTGTGCCCCAAAAAAGGTCCTGAAGTCTATCTATAGAGTGCCCTCTACCGGGATTAAATCTTTTCTCAATAGGGACAAGTCTTTCCAGTGGGAACATGCTTTAAGGGACACTAGACCCATATCATAATGAATAGCTGCTACAGGAAACCTCAATGGGGAATTTAAAATATGTTTCCAGATCCTGCCCTCCAATACCAGAAGGTATTCCAGAAGAGCATAAAGAAGTTTTGGTATGAGTTTTGCTTCATAGTATCTAATCACGGTTTTGAGGGAGAATCTGCCAAACATTGTGTCTATCATTTTAATTTGACTAATCAATTTTCCTGTGATTTCATTTAGCAAGAGTATTCTGCTCCTCAATGAAGACCTCCCGAATACTGGGAATCCCAGATAGACCAATGAGTCAATGCATGAGATGGTGGCATCACCCAAACTCCATTTCAATGAGCATTTTTTTATGCTATTAGAAAATCGACTTACTTTTTATTCGGAGGGGTTGATTTTGAGAGAATGTTTTCCCATGTATTCTACAAAAGAGGTAATTAGTCGTTGAGGGATGACTTTACTTGCATCGAATAGAAAAAAGCCATCTGCATAGGCAAGCCATTGAAAATGAAGATTTTGCAATTTCAGGGTAATCAATGAGGCTTCCGCAAGGGCTTCCATTATGCCAGCCAGATATAAGTTGAAAATACAGGGATCAACAGCACATCCCTGTCTGACCCCCCTCATAGTTGGAACTTCTCTGGATAGATCTCCATTTTTATTAAGTCAAATTTGTATGACAGTATTGGAATGTAGATGAAAAAGTAGTTTAGGAAGACCAGCCAGTATACCCCAGCCGGTGAGTTCTTCCACAGTAACCCTCGATCGAGGGCATAAAAGGGGGTTGTATATAAATTGTTCAAACTACAATTGTTCGAATTAAGGTCACTATATATATATATATATGTATATATATATACAAAAAAAACTTTGTTGAGGGGACGTTATGGTGAAGCTGCCCTAACAAAAACCTGTGCACTTCACTAAAAAAAACTTTTCACCTCCCCTTTATGCTTCAAAGTAAAACCGAAAAACCCCTGAAATTTGCCAGTTATGGTAAACTAAGCCCCCGACCCTGCCACCACCCCTGTGCACTGCTACCACTAACACCCAGACCATGAAAGATGTAATCTGAAATGTCAATGCTGACATCAATGACGACATCACTTGTTTAGCCCCTTTCTTTTCCTTCCCTGCCATACATATATATGTACAATCAGTAAACAAATCTCACTAAAGGAATGTTATACTTCACAGTGCAACAAAACACCACTGCACATTCCCCCATTATAGTAAGCTAAGCAACCATAACTCACACCATCTATGTACATTGCTAAGACTAACACCAAGGACATCAAAGATGACATCACAAATATCATTGATGACAACACTGATGACATCACATGTTTGCCTCACTTATTTTGGTGCATTGAAAAATGTAGGCTAGGTAGTTTTATTCACTGACCAGCGCAATACGAAAATTGAAAAGGTGCTGTATAGCAAAACGTTACCCTTGTCGTGTGTTCTTAAAGTACTTTCCGTAGGGTCTGGTGGCAACTCATGATGCACATGCATGGGGCAATAGCAGGCCTCAAACACACAATTAATTTGTATACAGGAAGATAAACTGTCGGATGCTGCTAGATCCTTCTACCCTACTTCAGTTTCCCTGTATGTGCCGCTCAGTTATATGCATTGGGTCATCATATGTATTGTTTGTTGTAGCACAAGTGTGTATTAAGTCTAGAATTGTGAGCTAGTTATTACTTGTGTAACATTACACAATCACCCCTGACATCTTGCTACCAACATAACAGAAAGAACCCCTTGTAGGTAGGGCCTTTTTAGGAATATTATTTTCACATGTGATGTCATCAGTGATGTCATCAATGATATTTGTGATGTCATCTTTGATGTCCTGGGTGTTAGTCTTAGCAATGCACGTAGATGGTGCGAGTTATGGTTGCTTAGCTTACTATAACGGGGGAATGTGCAGTGGTGTTTGGTTGCACTGTGAAGTATAACATTCCTTTAGTGACATTTTTTCACTGATTGTACATATATATGTATGGCAGGGAAGGAAAGGAAAGGGGCTAAACAAGTGATGTCGTCATTGATGTCAGCATTGACATTTGAGATGACATCTTTCATGGTCTGGGTGTTAGTGGTAGCAGTGCACAGGGGTGGTGGCAGGGTTGGGGGCTTAGTTTACCATAACTGGCGAATTTCAGGGGGTTTTCGGTTTTAATTTGAAGCATAAAGGGGAGGTGGAAAGTTTTCTTTAGTGAAGTGTACAGGTTTTTGTTAGGGCAACTTAACCATAACGTCCCCTCAACAAAGTTTTTTTGTAGTGAATTTCACTGGTTTTTGGGAGGGCAATTTAACCATAAGATCCCCTAAACAACGTTTTTTTTGTAGTGAATTTAACTGGTTTTTGGGAGGGCAACTTAACCATAACGTCCTCGTAACAAAGTTTTTTTGTAGGGAATTGCATAGGCTTTTGGAAGGTGGAACTTAAGCATGAAATTGTGGCAATGAAGTCGTTCAGCAGAATATACACTGTAATCATATGATTTTGAAAGATATGTAGTATATTGTATGTACTTGACATAGATTTAACATAGAACATACAGAACCCCCTCCTTAATGATATTGGAAAGGGACGGACTGAGCGCCTGTTTGCGGACGGGGTTGGACAGCATCAACATTACCCCAAGAGGCGGGGGATAGCTGAAAATGTACCATTGTCTTACAGAAAAAATGTGCAACATAGAAGAAGGACATAAAGATATTATAAGTAGAAATAAGTAAATATGGAAACCTGAAGGTAGGAAAAGAAAACCACACATTTAATAACCATGTAGAATAAAGTGGATGGTACCATAAAAAAGAAAGGATGCCTCCAGCGTAATCACCTAATCACCTCACAGAAACTCGGCAGCCTGGAACGACAGTGGACGGATGCAGTAGGACGAAGGGACATTACAGCAAAAGAGTGAGTACAGGTCATGTTTTTATATGGGTGTTTTTTTTGTGGTATGTAGTGCAAAAATAGTAATTTCTTTCTGTTGTTTTGATTCAGAAATGGCAAGTACTTTGGAGTGGCTGGAGGAGCATTTCCCACATGACGAAATGTCTGAAGAAAGCAGCAATAATGGTACAGAGTGCTCTGCATATGCAAAATAGTGACCAGTATTTTAGAGGAATTCAACCTATGTATTGTTTTTTTTAACAGACCAGGAAAGAAAAGAAGAAAGGGCAACAAACGAGACAGAAGAAGACAAGATAAAAAGGATAGAGCAGAAAATGGACACATTGAACAACAATTTTCAAAGTTTACGGGAGTATGTGGAGGACTGTGTGAGAGGAAAAGTTTGTTATCATTGCCCCACCTGCACCTGCCCTGCTTCTCCATTCCCTAGTGAACCATCCCCAAACCTTGAACAGGAAAATAGACGTTTTGACGAAATACGCATCCCTTCTTCCCCTCACAAATCTCCTCATAACCAGCCCGTGTTGAATCCTAATTCCCCCATATTTGTTTCCGTGTCCGCTTCTCCTGCTATTTCTGTAGATTGATGTGTGTGTTGTGTTTGAAATGTTTTTTTGCAGTAGTTCTAGAGAAAGAGTGTGTCTGTAGATTTTGTTTTTTTTAAAGACGTAAAATGTTTGTGAACAGCGCGCCTGTTCGACCTATCCGCAAGCAATGGAATGTGAGTGCTGTCTAATGCGAAGTAAGACGGATGTGATGTGTGACTGCACCATCTTTTCAAAATGTGCGTACATAAACAGAAAGGGGTGTCCAAAGGATATACTATGTCGGCGTATTGCTTGGAAACGAGATAATACATGGTCGTAGAACACACAAGATGTCCGGAATGTGTGTAAATGAGTAAAAAGGGAGTGTGTGAAGGACAGTATAGAGGTCCGTATTGGGTGCAGTCAAAATGGTGCCGTCCGTAGAACAGGCACGGTGGCCGGGAAGTTCGTAGGCAAACAAAATGGAGTTGTCCTAAGGACACTGGAACTGTCCGTACAGTGAACATAGCATGCATGCACATGCGCAGTACAAACGTAAGGATTGCGAACATTGCTCCAGTTCCTAACGGTCCATCTCCTTTGTGTCACACTTTGAAGTAGTTTGAGAACCCGAACACTGTCCGTAGGACACTTGTGCGCATGCACATGTTTCATTCTTTGCATTTGCTGTCCAGGGGACTTTCATTACGGGGGCGGATATGTTGAGGAGGTCATCTTGTGACCGCACCTACGCTGAGCGTGGGGACTAATTTCCCCGGTTTGTGTGCTTCCGCAACAATAAAAATGAACTTGTAGACATAAGGCAAAGTATTGTGGAGTGTAAAAATGTAATTTCACAACTCCCAAACAATAGGCCACCTCAGGAGTTGCTGTGTAAAATCTGTGTACCGCTTTGTAGGGATGAAGACGGTCACAAGGCACACCTTTGCACCCCTACAAAAGGCCACACCATGGCGCATCTTCATTGTCCTTCTAGCTATAGCAGATTGAGGTGCGTTGCCTTTACTGCTGTAGTGACCAAAAGGAAACTAATCGGTATGGCTTCCATGGCTTCTGTTGGGTTATTAGCATCTGCACCACCCCCAACCTGCCACCATCACCACCTTACCAAGGGCCTGCAGAGAGATATATGGGTGAGGATGTAGAGATTGAGGAAGAAGAGGAGGAAGAGAATGAAGTGGAGGAACTCCGCACTAGGAGCACTCGGCGGGAGTCGTGGGTGTGGCGGTTGTTTTCCATTTATGGGAACATACCAAAAGCACGTGCAAACCTGGTAAAGTGTAACCAGTGCGATGTGGTGTTGAGTCACGGGAGATTTGGAGCGTACATTTTTGGTACGACAACCATGAAGCGACACCTCACTTCATTCCACACTGCGGACATTCGCAAGATGGTGCCATGTGAAGAGCGTAGTTGTTTGAGTTCCTCCACAGCATGCTCGGAATCAGATCCTCCCACCACAAGAGACCCTCCTCTGGGGGAGCACCTCCCTCCAGCTGCTTCACAAGCCATTCGCAATGCTGTGGACCCTTACCTTTCAAAGGTGACAGTAGTGTGCACGTATTGTGACGCAGTACTCTGCAGGGGGGAGAGTTTTCGAAGTGCTTTTGAGGCTGCAGTCACCGAGCACCAGAAGATTTGCTCCTTAACTAAATAAAGATCATCCTTAATATTTCTTTGTTCAGTTGCCCTTTCTTATCCCCATGGCTGGTGTCCCTTCCTTACCTTCCTCTCGCTTCTTCTCCTAGTGTGTCGAGTGCTGTTAATCAATAAATGTAAAAACAACAAAAATGACAGAAAATACACTTTTCAGAGCCGTGTTTCTCAGTGTAACAATAGAACTATGAAGTGAAGGCCGTAGACCCCTGCAGAGTTCAGCAAAAGTTTGCGGACAGTCGTAGAGGGGAAAAAGGGAGGGTGCAAGCTGAGCAAACGCAATAAAGTGTACGTTGGGAGTAAGTGGCGGCTCTGAAAGAGCCTTTTGGTGGTGTGTTGTGTGGGTCAAAAACAGTGGATTGGGGAAAAACGGATTGTCAGATAGGTTAGTGTGATTGCAAAAGAGGGCGCAATGCATTTTGTAAATTGTGAAGAAACATCTGATTGCCAGCATATGTGAAATGGACTCCATCTCTGCGGAAAATGAAACTGCTACGAAACTAAATGATTTCATAGTGGAAAGAGGACATACCAACATCTCTTAAAAAGGCACACACAGCCTTATTCACATTGTGTCTCGCTTTCTCCAGTTGTGGACCAAATGCAGAAGAACGCAACCATATTTGTCTTTGGGCAATACAGGAAAAAAGTATTTGACAATTTGGAAACATATCCATGAGCTTCGCGAGTCCTTCCTTCATGGGGCAAATTGTAAAGAAATTCCAGATACATGGCCTAAACTGTTTCCTCCACAATGAATGATGAATATATCTGGAGGACGCTCCATCTGTAAAGTAACTCAAAGAGGTACCAAGTCCAGCCATCTCATGCCACACACGCCATGCCAGTGCACTTCCGCATTTGGAAATCCGAGATTTGTAGATAAACTGCAGCTTTCTGCATGCACCTTCAACCAATGTATCCATGAGTCTCCCATAATCCAGATGATCTGTTTTCGAGCATGCAAAGCCATGGCTGTGTGGTGTCCTGTGAGGGAGAAGATGGTCTTACTAAAGTACGTTGGTCAGAACACACCTACTGAACTTTATGGACCAATCCCTAGCTCTGCTCATTCTCATTTACATGCGGCTCCACCCTTCAATCCCCGGTGGTGATATGTGCTGGCTGCTAACTACCGCCATGTTTGCGGACATGTACAGGATCAGAGCCTGACGACGGTACATTAAAGTACTATTCCCCTTTTTCCCCTTTAAGGTAGGCTCTGAAAAGAGCCGTTTTTTTTTTGCCCACATATCGTACAGACATGTGGTATTTTATGTATTTTTTTGTATTTATTGTCCTTGCTTTACTCTTGCAAACATTACAGAACCTTCTCTAAAGCAAGCTTTATGTTCCAAAAGAACATCGCATTTACCAAAGAGGATAGGGCAACACCATCTCCTTCAAAGTAATGCGCATTGCTTGGAGCAATGTTATCGTGGCTACAAAAACACATACCAACTCGTAGCATGAATGCACGCATGCCGCGATTGATGATTCACCTCCCGATGCTTTGATCTGGACAGAAAACAGAAGTGTTGTTCCATTGTAGTCTCGGGAGTAAAGCAGAAAAAATAACTTTCGATGTTGGGAAGATGGTCATAAGTGCTTCAACCAACTGTGCCAAATCTGCCAACAAAGTACGTGAAGTCAGGTATCCCAAGTGGCAAGCACCGTAGTGCAAAATTACCACATGAGGAGTGGTCATTCTACGCATGTCTCTGCAAACTTGCAGAATTGCCGCAGCATAGTCATCAGTGTCAGCGCTCCACACCACCTCCACTCCTCGCACATCGAAATGGTGTGCCACATGCCTACTCTCGGCATAGTGTTGTAAGCTTTGCACAAAAATGTCTCCAAGCAGCAAAACCCTGACCCTCTGCACCTCTGCCATTTTTAGTGTGCGCACCGTCTTTCGTCACAAAAGAGTAATGTGAACATCTGATTGGCTGATGCCTACAGTCGTCTTTCCATGCAGGATTTGCTGGAGAAACCTGTATGTGACATGCCCTACCAGCCGACAAGCGTTGCCTACGTGCGGCATGTAACTCTTACCCAGTCCTTCCACCCTTTCTACAGCGGTACCAAAGCAAGTCCCTCATTGGACACAACTAAGCAGGCGCACAATCATCCACCAATCACATAGAACATCGCTAATTTTAACTCTGTCATCAACACTGCACACTTCAAAATTACTGTCGATGATTCTTAACGGAAATCGCATACCATTGCAAAGCACCTACTTCACAAGCTACTGTGCAAGGATTGCGAATTTCTACGTACAGCTCCATGCATGTCCACATGCATCAGTATAGAGTACAGGTATGTACATTTTAATCAGAGTACATGTGGAAGCCTTATGATTTAAAATAGACAAAATAATGCCGGTAAATTTCCATAGGGAACAGATAACAACGCTCCCCCTTTTAAAGTGCAAGATTGCCAATTTATCATTAATAAATTGCACGACTGCGTCTTCTGCATAACCTGTACATACGTTGCAAGCATGCCTATTTAGGCATAGCTCTCAACCATTTTTGTCTGAAAGGTGGGTGAAATCAGCCGATTTTGTTTTTGGCGGGTGAGACGCCCATTGGAATGAATGGCCATGCAGGAGGCTTGGCGGGTGAGTCTGCCCTTTACAAGGGGGGTGGTACCCGCCAAAAGCGCGTGAGTTGAGAAGTATAATTTAGGGCAGACCTCAATTTTGTATGTGAAAATGTCGGAGTTCTGTACTCTGTACTGCCAACAGTAATTCTACTTGCAATCTGATCTTATGAGAATAGTAATCGCTCCCGATTGTGGTGCTGACATGTCCTTCAGAGAGTCTCCCGATCTTTGGACATCGTGCTTTTCATTAAGAAATACAAAATGTTTGCCCATCTACTACTTTGCCCTATTGCTTACAAACCTCTCTCCTATGCATACTACACTTTGTAACGAACAAGGCATTTGCAAACCCTTAAAAAATGTAGTTATTTTGAAGGCCTTTCAAGTACCATATTGAAAGTAGTATGCAAAGACTGCACAGAGAGAAGTGAAATGTGCACGTGGACTGGGTTGAAATATGAAAGTTGAATCCTCTGATGAAAGATGTACAAGTAAAGTCTGCTGTATCATGACGTCTGCAAACACACAAAGTAATTGATATTGTTTTTTTAATTCACAGTGAAGACTACTCTCCTGAGAATCAACAGCATCTACACTGAAGACGACATATCTGAAGAAACCTGGTCATCTTGCACAAAAAAGTAAGTACAGTACAACCTTCATATTGTAACTACTCTTTAAAGAGGCTGTGTGGGTTATTTGTTTGTTTTGGGCACCAAAGGAAGCATTCTTTTGTAAACCATTCTACCTACAAATATCCATTTATTGAACAAAGAATAACAGGTGGAATTGCTGACAAATCCCTGTGTGTTTGGTACTGAAATAGCATAGGAAATCCTTAGAAGGTTAGATTGTGAAAATAAGTTGTGGTAGCAAGTTTTTGGCATTTCAGTTATTAATAATGGTTCTCGACACAAGTAGGGCACTTTGTACTCTCATCTAAAGCACATTGTACTAGTATACAAACAGTAAAGTAGCCTTACCAAATGATAGTTAGAGGTCACTGTGCGTTGACACACCATGCCAAAGCGCTTCCCCATCACACTTATGAATACATGCACACAGCACACATACATTGGACAACAGACCAAAGTATACTTTTTTTTCTCAACAGACACCAAAGAATGCCTACCAAAAAGCAGCCCTGTAGAAAGGAACGCAGAATTAGAGCAAATAAAGATAAAGGTGCCCAATGAAAGCATCCACCTGTTGTAGAGTTAGTGGAGAATCTTGGTACAAACCGCCTAATGCAGTTGGGTAACATAATAAAAGAAGTCTCAACTACCGAAACTGTACCTCCTCCATCAAAAAGTGTCACAAAACACAGAAATGTTGTCAAGAAAACGGCTGCCAGTACAGCTAACAATGTTCCTAATAATCCTGATAGTGTAAAAAGAACCCATAGTAAAAAAAGTATTTTAGCAAAAATGTTTTGTCACAGAGTCCTTCAGAATCTACTAAGAAGAGGACCAAAATCATCCTCACCCCTTAAAACGTACTGTAGAAAGTTAATTCTACAAGCACTCGTGGACAGTGCAATCCTTCTCACAAGGAAGTTGTTCATATTAGGGTTAAAAAGGATGAAAGCACTAACAAAACTAAGTACCAAACTACAAACGAAACTCAGCAATAAACGAAATGTGAACAAAAATAATATTTTGCATGTTTGTGTTGGTGAATGGAGTCACACAACAACCACAGAGCCATATTTTAATGAAGAAGCATACAAACAAAATCAAACAAACACAATTGCCATCTATAGCAGTGAACGAGGGTATAAGAAAATCAATACTACCATCATGGAACAAGAAACACTGCTTACAAAACTATCTTCTGAAAACTCAGAATTACCTCTCGATTCAGCAGAACCACAACGTCCTGTATACAAATGGCCGTGCACATCAATGTGTGCCATTCCAAACAAAGCTTTCAAATCTTTACGTCTGTTCCTCAATCAATATGTAAAAGGTAAAGACAAAATTAAAATGAAAGTGCTGCAAAATATGGATATTTGTGTATTGCGGAAACACACAGGACTAAAAGGACATTCATTAGCCTGCATTTCTGGGCTTATTTGCAAAAGTACCTTCCATGATATCAAAAGAATATCAGTACATTATTCCAAAGTAAGAGATTTAGTGTATAAAATATACTGTGCAAAAAGTCCAGCTTCAGAATTAGGCAATTTAAATACCACTCTTCTGTATGGTACACCCAAATTCTTGCAAGAAGAAATGGACCGTATTCAGAAAAAGTATTTTGGAAGTGAGAGCCACGTAGAAAATGCAACAGTTTTAGAGCATAGTAGCGACAATTCTGCACATAGCAACCTTTTATTACACACATACAGAAAAGAAATACTAAAATTTAAAAGGTCATCGGCTGAAGTACCAAACCATGTGTGTGATATTGCCGCAGAACGTTTTACAAAAGGAACACAAAAAATGTGGACAGAGCATACAAAATAGAAAACAATGAAGACTCTAAATGGTTTGAATTAGCTTTATACATTTTAGCTGAAAGCAAATATGAAATAACTGAACGCCTAATATGTTGCAGTTACTGTACTGCAAAATTAGACAACAACCACACTCCTTCACGTGCAATTACAAATAATTTGGAATTGTTTCCATTACCAAAAATCCTGCAACAGCTCAATTTGTATGAGAGCATAATAATTCAAACAGTTCACCCATTTCAAGCAATTATGCAACTTCATCCAAAAACAGCAAATGTATCTTCCTCTGAATTGGTGAAAGGCATTCGTGGCAAAGTAGTTTACTTGCCATTAGATCTAACGGAAAATGTGCACACTCTAGGAGTGGAGCGTTCAATAGAGCATTCATTTATAGTCTTGGTAAATGGAGTACCAACGAAGGACAAAAAAATTTGGGAACAATTAGTAGACTTACACAAAGTTACACAAGCATTGCAATATCTAAAAGACAACAATGAGTACTACAAGGAAATAAATATTGATGAAAGCTTAAGGCAAACAACTGAAATAATTCAAGAGCCATCAGAAACTGGACAATTCGAACTTCTGGATCCAGCTACAGTATTCACTCTTTTGGACCATTACACAATTCATCCATTGCATTCCAATGAAAGTATAGATGATGCACTAGAAATTTACCAAATGCGACAAACCAAAGGATCACCAATGAGTATTTGGGAAAAAAGTATAGAAGCACGTGCTTTTCCACTGAATTTCCTACTGGCAAAGGTGGGAGATACGATGATAGACCCACTCAGATTGGGGCATCAGAATACCGCTCATTACGAATGTAATCGCAAGATCCCAGATTTAGACAAAATGTGGAATACATATTCCACCTACTCTATGAAAGTGAATTATCAACACTATATTATGGAGTTGCACACATTCTTAAATCTGGAACACACTTTCAAAATATGTCAGCTATGCAGTTAATACAAAAAGTACAAGAAAAAGATGAGGTTTTACAATCAAGTATAACAAATTTGTTTGCAAACATGCGTGGTACAAAGGAATACTGGTTTAGACGGCATGGAGACGTGCGTTGCATGATCAGAAACCTTGGACCACCAACTTGGTTTGTTACGCTAAGTTGTGCAGAATATGCATGGGAAGATTTACATGAGTTCCTACGCATAGCAAACAGCAACAAAAACAACATAGATATATGAACTTTGCTCTCCAGATCCATTTAATATCTCAAGATATTTCCATCATCGTTTCATTCCAATGCTACACTTTATTTGCAATAAAACTGTTCCTCTCCTTGGAGAAGTGGAACACTTCTTTTGGAGAAAAGAATATCAAGTGAGAGGAGCACCACATATTCACATGTTGTTATGGATCAAAGGTGCACCAAAATTTGGGCACAACAGTGATAGCACTGTTTTGCAGTTTATCCAAAAATATGTCACATGTCAAATCCCTTCGCAACAGACACATAGGGGGTCATTCCAAGTTAGGAGGTAAGGGGAAAACGATGCCGGAAAAGGATTACCGGCATCGTTTCCCGTTACGGGCTATTCTGACCTACCAGACCGTTATTTGCGGCGCCGTAAAGAGGTCGTAAATAGCGGTCTAGTGGCGCGCGCCCGACACTCCATGCCGAAATTAGCAGCATGGCGTAAACCGGAGCTGATCCCAAGTAATGCAGACATGCAAAAAACGGCCTCTACAAGGCCGCAAAGTACCTTACCGGCATGGAGTAAATAACGGCATCGCCGAGAAGGTGTTAAGAACCATGAGCAGTGTTTCCAAGAGGCACAGGTGCACTCAATCAGCACAGGTGGAGGCAATGGAGTCTGGCACAGCACAAAAGGAGCACACCCACACACCACACCCACTCCCACACCAAGATGATACCAATTGTAGCAGCATTCCTGGAGCTGGAGGCCCTGCTTGCAAGGCAGCAACTACAACAACAGCAACAACAACAACCACAGCCCCCACCACAGAGGATACACAGGAGGAGAAGGAGGGTGAGACAGGCCCAGCATGCCCTACCGGTGCAGCCAACATTACCACGCCGGCAGCCCCCAAACCCCCGCATCAGAGCCACCACCTTCAACCTCACACCAGAGCAGATCCACACCCTGTACCGGCTTGACTGGGACACCATTACTACCATAGTGGACCTGATACATGACGATATAG
Source organism: Ambystoma mexicanum (assembly GCF_040938575.1). NCBI lineage: Eukaryota > Metazoa > Chordata > Amphibia > Caudata > Ambystomatidae > Ambystoma > Ambystoma mexicanum. Next base: position 1,099,750,574 of record NC_090930.1, on the reverse strand, counting down.
TGAGCCTCATAGAAATCAGCACTGCCATCCCCCCGCTACTGAAGGTAGTGTCTTTGCTCCACTTCCATGCCACAGGCACCTACCAGCATACAGTGGGACACATGCATGGCATTTCACAGCCCATATCTTCCAGGATACTCAACCAAGTGCTGGAAGCCCTCCTCAACCACACAAGGGACTACATATCCCTACCCCGGACTCCCCAGGAGATATATGATACAAAAGTTGCCTTCCATGCACTGGCAGGCATGCCAAGTTGCATAGGTGCTCTCGACTGCACCCACGTTGAATTGGTGGTCCCGCTTGCCATGGAGGTGCCGTATTGAAACCGCAAGCAATACCACTCCATCAACATCCATATGGTGTGTAATGCCAGTAAAGCCATCACACATTGCAATGCCCGATACCCCGGATCAACTCATGACTCCTTGGTCCTGCGGAACTCCACACTACCACGCTACATGGAGCGACATGCCGGACGACGTGCCTGGCTGCTTGGTGAGTAACATGAATGGGCCATGGCAGTGCATTGGGGCTGTGAGTATGTTGGCTGCCTACTTCACCTGGGTGGGAAAAGGGGGGGGAGATGCCTACTTCACCTGGGTGGGAAAGGGGGGGGGGCGCCTACTTCACCTGGGTGGGAAGGGGGGGAGATGCCTACTTCACCTGTGCGGGAATGTTCACGCCAGTGCACGATGTGCACCTCACAGAACACTGTGCCCCAAGGCAAGTGACAAGGCACATGACTACCTAACCACACAGTGAAGAATTAGAGCCGACACCTAACACAACATGACTAACAGGAAACCTGGACAAATACCACAACACATGCACCACTCATCGGTGGCCCTTACACACCGTAAGGGCATCCTGCACCATGCAGTGCAATAGCACCATGTCGCAGGCTCCTGCATCTGACCACACAGGACAGTCATCCCTGGGAGTGCATAGAAGTGAGTCTAACAGGGATCCCACAGCGTGTCACTGGTCCTGCACACCCATAGGATTGCTGCAAGTCACCATGGCACAGATCAGTGCAGAATGATGAGTATGCTACCAACTACAGCCAACTCCCCCTGTCACCAAAACTCGCACAACACATCAATGATTGCAACAACACTGCTGCATGCATATACGATGCACATGCAACAAGACGTGAGTGCACACCATAACCCATCATGAAGAAGCTACCCCCTCCATCATTCCATTGCACAGGACACATAGCCGGGCCAGTAATGGGGTGAATGCATCCTGGGACATGTGTGTATGGCCAGTAATCACCTGCTGCCATGTAAGACTAGTACAGTTCTCCACCATGAATTTACAAACACTTACCTTCATTCCACTCTCATGCAGGTGATGCTGGCTACCCTTTGAAGCCATGGCTCATGACCCCGGTCCGCAACCCACAGAACAGGCATGAGGAGGACTACAATAGATCCCATACCCGTACACGGGTGGTGATAGAGCAGACCTTCGGCCTGTTGAAGGCACGATTTCGTTGCCTCAGCCGGTCGGGTGGGCCACTCATCTACAGCCACGAGAAGGTGTCCAAGATCACCATGTCATGTGTAATGCTGCACAACATGTGCATCCGTCGGAACGTGCCACTGCCCCCTGACGTGGAACTGCTACCACCAGATGATGATGAGGGGGAGGAGGAAGGAATGGCAGGACAGCATCACGGTGCCGATGCACAGGAGGGACGTGCCGTGCGGCAATCATTGATCGGACAATATTTCTGACTCACTAGTCAGCTGAGGGTGTTAGGATGACAGGACATCAGGCACTGGGTGTGAGGATACATGTACACCATGCACTGTGGAACATTAAAAGACACATGCACAATGATCAATGTCCACTCTGTTTTTTTTGGATGATCAACCGGTGTATTGAATAATAATGTTCTAAGGTGTACAACAAAACCTCCACCACCACCCCCCTCCCCTTCCCCCCCAACTCCCACACACACCCTCACCCCCCTCCCTCTCCCCCCCAACTCCCACACACATCCTCACCCCCTCCCCCTCCCCCCCAACTCCCACACACACCCTCACCCCCTTCCCTCCCCCCAACTCCCACACACACCCTCACCCCCTCCACCTCCCCCCACAACAACCCCACAATAGTTCCATTAGGACAACATAGGCCACATGTGTGTGCCGGCATGGTCAATGTGCACTCCCAGAGCCAGGGGGATCCATGTCGTGGCGGCGCAATGTAAGCAGTGAACGACGGACCGGGCTGGTCTGGGTGGAGGAGCTTTGTGAAGGTGGGTCCTCCCGCTGGGGCTGTGGTGTGGGGTGTGCTGCTTCCAGGGCATCTGCGATCCGGCCAAGGACGTCGCAGAGCCGGTTTGTGCTCGCTGTGATCACCTCGCCCAGAGCCTGAAGGTCATTGCGCCACTCCACCCTTGAATCGCGATTGTCCCTGATGAACTCCTCAATGAGGCCTGTGAGATGCTGGGAGCGCACTACATCCATGGCCGATGTAGCCGATGTACTTGGCAGGCTTGGTATTGGGCCTGCAGGCCTTTCCAGAGATTCTGCAGGGGAAGTGGATACAGGACAGGCAGGTTGTACTCCTTGCCCTGTGAGCCCTGGGGTATCACTCTCCCCGGAGTCACTGTGTGCCACCTGGCTGTATGATGGTGTGTCAGTGGTATGGCCAATGTCATTGGTGTCCTCCTTGTTGACTCCCGATATTGATGGGGGGCTGTCTGGCACATCGAGGAGGCACATGGCTGCATTCTCACCAGCCACACTGGACTCCTCAGAGTGCACCGTGGGACATGTGTCCAGCGGCACTGCAGGCATGGGTAGGGGTGCGGGTGGGGGTTGTGCACCCTCCATGGGGGTTGCTGGAGCAGGTGGTGTTGCTTGTGTTGTCTTCCTGCTTGCAGGTATGCGGCGGCCCCTGACTCTGCCCGTGGAGGTACTGGCCCGGGTGCTTTCCTGGTCCTCGCTGTCATGCTCGCTGCCTGTGGGGGGGGAGAGAGAGACGGCATGAGCAATGATTTGGGGGTCAGCATTTCTACATGCCTATGGTATCACAATGGGATTGCAGCGGTTTGTTGACATTTGGGTGGTGAGTGGGACAGTGATCTGGGCTTGGATGGTAAATGCATGCAGATGTCTGGGTCACTCATGTTGGTGGAGTACTGTGATGACTCACATTCACAATGTTTACAATCACTGCCCCGTGTGCCTCACAGATTCGGCCTCTTTGTGTGGTATGGCCCATATGGGTTACAGCCTTGCACCTGACATCAGCCTGGGTCCCACTTGTTAAAGCATGATTTCATTGGGGTGGGGGTGGTTTGCCCAACCATGACGTGACACCTTGCCCAGCCCTTGGCAGTGACTTACGTTAGGAATGCATGTTCTGTCTTGACTCATGACACTCACCTCCATCAGCGGATGACGCTGCACCGCACTCCATTTCTCCAACCCCTTCTATGGCTTCTGTGCCCATCATGGCCGCACACGTTTCCTCCCACGGCATAATTTTGATGGGGGAACCTGGCCTTCCTCCTGTCTCCAGCGCCTGACTTCTGTTTGCCGAGAGGATGGCCCGCACCCTGAGATGGAGGTCATCCCACCGTTTCTTGCAGTCCTTGGTGGTGCGGGGGGTGTTTCCCACGGCGCTCACCCTCTGTGCCACCAAGGCCCAGATCTCTTTATTCCTGATGACGGTGGGCCTCCGCATATCACTGCTGAATACAGTGTCTGCATGTTCGTGCAGAGTGTCGACCAGTACCTGGAGCTCATCCTGGGTAAAGCGCTCCTTCCTTATGCGTGCAGCACCCTTTTTTAATGCTTTGGGCATGATGCTGGTCTCGAATGCCTATTTCTCTGATCACTATATGGCTCCGGGTCCTGTATGGAGAGGATGGCAATGGATTGTGATTTTAAAGATGGCCGCCGTGCTCCTTCCCGTTCCTGTGCGATGATGTTTCTTCCGGTTCCGTTTTTTAACAGTGACCGTAAATAGCGGGGACCGCTATTTACAGTTACCGCTAATTTCTCTATGTCGGTAGTGTTATGTACGGTGCGCTGGTTGCCAGTAAGGGCTTTTGGGGCCCTTTTACGGCATGGCGCTGAGGTACATTACCGGCATGGCGCAAAGCGCGTGCACGCAAAGTCGGAATAGGCCGATTTTTACGGTCTTGTGCCAGCACGGAAACGCTCTTTACGCAATGCCGGTAATCGCCTATACTTACCGCTCTACTCGGAATGAGGCCCATAGTGAGCTGCATGGGCAGAGTTTACAATTTCAAAGACACAAATGTGGCAAATATCGTCGGCGTAAATACAAAAACAAAGATAAATACTACACCAAATGCCGCTTTGGTTTCCCTAGACCAGTTACAGAAACAGGTGAAGTAAACAACTTCATGTCTTCGGTTCGACATAGTGTTAAAGGTAAATCACTTAAAAACACGTATTACATAAAAAGAAGGGAAGAATCAAGATATATCAATGATTACAAAGCAATCATTGCCCTATTATGGAATGCAAACATAGATGTGCAGTACATTGCAGACAATTCAACTGCTGTTGCACGATATTTTACAGCCTACTTCACAAAAGCAGAAAAAACAGAGCTTCAAGACCTCTGGGATGACCTAGCATCAGACAAAACATTATCACAGAAATTGTACAGCCTAGGCATAAAAATGTTCTCTCATAGAGAATGTGGGGCCTATGAAGCATCAGATCATTTAACCGGCACTGCTTTGTATGAAAAATCAGACAACATAGTATGGCTCAGTCTTGGTCCTGTAAAATCTAGAAAAAGAGTGCTAAAATCATATGAGGACATAGAAACAATTGCCCGAAATGATCCCAACAGCCAAGACATTCTAAAAAACAATTTACTGGACACATACTATCCGAACAGGAGTACCACTCTGGAAAGCACGTGTCTATACCACATAGCTCAAAACTTTGCATACAAAAATAATGTAAAACCCGATGAAAGCAAACGTAGATATAGAGTGACTGATTGTGAAGGGAGCTTAGTGAAACTTAACAAACGAAGCTTAATTAATCATGTGAAATTGTCATTAAAAACTCCTCAACAGAAAGAAATATATTACATGTCTCTGTTACAACTTTTCAAACCATGGAGAAAAGAGGAAGTCATACTAGATAATTATGAGTGCTATGAAGATGCTTTCAAAGCAAATGAAAGCATTATCACTGATGTTAACTTTACGTAGTACAAAAGAATGTTACACAATGAGCAGCAACAGGAAGAAGAAATTCAGGCCCAACTAGCTAAAGAATCTTCCAACAGTAGTCAACCTTCTGTAACAGGAAGTCAAGAGCCATTAGGACAACCACTAATAGCAAATGAGGCTGACGTTGCTATGGCAGAAGTAGAAAACACCATGTATCAGTATCAAGAAGATACAGAGGACTTAACTGTACAACAAGGAAAACTTAACAACGATCAGCGCACCATTTTTGAAGAGGTAACAAAACAAAATGTGCATGGCGTACAACACGAAAATAAAGAATGCACCTGCCAAAATTACAAACCTATACTGCTGTACGTCAGTGGTGAAGCAGGATCAGGGAAAACATTCTTAATCAAAATTATCAGCAAGTTCCTTCAACAATTGACAAACAACACACTGTCAGCTGTTGTAGCAGCCCCCACAGGTTTAGCTGCCTACAACATAGGCGGTGTGACTTTACACCGATTACTACTGCTTCCAGTAGAGCATCAAAATAAATTAGACTACTACAAACTTTCTGCAGAAGCTGCAATGGAATTATGTAGAGTATTGAAACAAATTAAAATGCTACTAATAGATGATGTGAGCATGGTCTCCAATCTAATGTTGGCTTTGATTCATCTCAGATTGCAAGAAGTACTTAAAATGAATAACGAAGAAATCTTTGCAGGGAAACACATTATCGTTTTCGGAGATCTTCTACAATTGACACCAGTAAAAGGTGAACCGATTTTTAAAACCATAGGCCACAAACTATGCCGTAAAACTGTTGGTAGCATAGGTAATGTTAACCTTTGGCAACATTTCCAATACAGAGAATTAACTGAGAACATGCAACAATCTGCAGATCTCACTTATGCCAACATCTTAGAAAGTATTAGAGTTGGTGTATTATCGCAAGAAGCACAAGCTGTATTGTAAAAGCGGCATATACATGCACTTTATGCCGATAATGCATGTGCAACGGATGTTATGGAACAAATAGCGCACAAAAATGTCAATAGTATGGCCTTAATGCCAACTCTTGCAAGCTGTTTCAAATTCAATGAAACAATGTTAATGAAAGAAATACAAGCAATAATAGAAATTAGCGCCACAGACAAACTAGACGTACATGGTTTGACAGAACCCATGTGTGAGCAAGCCAAAACAAGACTCAATAGTTTAGAAAATTCAATCTCGAACACAGCTGGGTTGGAAAAAGTATTGAAATTATCATTAAATTGTAGAGTAATGCTTAAACGTAACCTTGACGTAGAGCAAGGGCTAGTTAATGGAGCACTGGGCACAGTTGTTGGCTTTCAATCATATCCACGTGATAGCAGCATTCGCTTTGATAAAGTTTCAGAAGTGAAAAGGATAGGGCGCTCAATGGCTTGATTTCTTCTCTTCAAAGACATGTATGTACGTAGAGAGCAATTTTCTCTAACTCTTGCATATGCAGTTACCATTCATAAATCCCAAGGTCTTACCCTAGAGAAAGCATTGATAGATATAGGAAAGACAGTGTTTAAGGAAGGCATGAGCTACGTAACATTATCACGCTTACATAAACTTGACGGTCTATTGCTAATAAACTTTGATTCAATTAAAGTCGAAGCTGATATTCCTTGCATTCTAGAATACAATAGAGTGTGTTCACTGTACACCCCTCATCTGAAACAATACCCTGTTCCAGATAAAGTGAAACGTGGTAAAAGAAAAGTAAATGCAACAGAAATGCAACAGAATGCAACAGGAAATTCTGCAAAAAATAGAAAAGAAGCTAAAGTTTCATCAATTGCTGCAAACATAGAAGAACCTATTAGGGAATGTAAACCAGGCACGTCGGCAAAGAAGCAACAGAAAAACCAAAAAATGCACTCAGATACAGAACTTGCTGGCCCATTCAAATTTACAAATGAAAGTGGGGTAAGTTGCTATGCAAATGTAGCAATGAATATTCTATTTCAATTGCCACCAATTGTTAACAATATTTACCTGCACAGCACAGACCAATTGTGTTTGCAAATGTTAGTGCTGCATAGAAATGCAACAAGCAATCCTGACAACACATACAGTGTTCATGGAGCAAGGCAACAATTGGACGACTGTGCTGGAATGGTGAGATTCACTATGAACTCACAAGAAGATCCACAAGAATTTCTAATGTACATACTATTAGTATTGGGAAACAAAAGCATACCTCTAAATGAAATCTTTCAAATTTCGTACATGTGGAAACATACATGCACTCTCTGTAACAAAGTGATACAGGAAGAAATCCCAAATGAGCAATTTGTGTATATTTCCATACCAAATTGTGAGAGCATTCCATTTCATCAACTTGTACAAAATGCAAACCATGGCAGATTATGTAGTATTTGCAATTCAGACAATCGCTCTACCTTACTGATACAATCACATAGTGCCTATATAATACTTATGCTTCTACGTTATAATGCAGATGACACCAAAAACAACTGCAAACTAACTGGATTTACACACGGTCAAGTATCACTTGGAAAGAAAAGCTTTACAACAGTAGGAATAATCTACCATGCAGGAGCTACAACCAATGCAGGTCACTACATTGCATACATTTAAAAGAATTGTGGATGGTTTGAATGTAATTATAGCACCATTACTCTAAAGCAGAGGTTGCCAGCTAACCTAACAAATGGTATTTAATGTTCTTGAAGCCAAAATTTACGAAATAATGTGTACTTCAAAATTGTCAACAAAGTAAGTGAAAGACTACAAACAGTTAGAATACGCCCACAGGTATCTAACTACCCAACAGGATGGAAGAATGACACAAATACATTATTATCACAGATCGTTGGAAACAAATGCACAGGCAGAATATGCCTATATGTATCTAACTGTTGTTAAAAATCGGCAAGAAGGCAACAAAGAAAACATTAATGGGAAAGATACAGAAAACAGGATATGTCAACGACACAAATGAATGAGTATCACAAATCTGTAGGAACAAATGCACAGTTAGAATACGCCTACAGGTATCTAACTACCCAACAGGATGGAAGATGACACAAATAAATGATTATCACAGATCGTTGGAAACAAATGAACAGGTGGAATATGCCTATAGGTATCTAAGTGTTGTTAAAAATGGGCAGGAAGGCAACAAACATAACATTGATCAGAAAAATGAAGAAAACACTGAACGGAAAATATGAAGTACTTAGTTGCATAAGAAATTAAGATTTTTTTTTAATATGACAAAGATTTTTTTCCCCAGACCCAATGATTAGAAAAGCAAACACAGAAACTGAGCGCAATGCACCGTGCACTGGTTTGTAAACTAAATATGAGGGTCTAAAAAAAAAGTTAACTGTCTATTATGCAATGTGGTAAATGTGGAAAAACTGCAAACATTAACACACCTTTTTCTTTCATCACAGAAATGGAAAAAGTGATACTTCCGCCAAGTACGAAAACCAATTTTAAAAAAGTTTTTGGATTCTGAACAAAGTAAGGAGTAAGTATATTGGCAGACATTTTCTACACATGGGAATCTACTCATCTAATATATGGTAGTAATATGCTGCAGTGCCTGTAGGCTGGCCTTTCGTCTGCGGTGAGTAACCTACCACCTACGCCTTACAACGTAATTTCAAGGAGTACAGTTCCTATCCACAACCTTTGCTGCCTATGTAAAACATGGTCCTTGTAAATTAGCTGCTTATGAATCTACTTTTCGGGCCATCGTCTGCAGCCATGAAGTGAAGAAACTAGGGCATCAAAACAACGACCACAATCCACCACACCCATATTAACTTGTAACTCCACTGCTTATGACTTCAGTCTTGCATGCATGGGCTTTAGACTGCAGGGTCTCCCCACAACCACTTCGGTGATGTGTGGTAGTGGGGGTTATTTTATAGGTGTGTTATCCTTCAGTACCTCTGCCCAGAGGCTTCCCTCCTGGGTGTATGTCTGTAGATCTTACATGGGATGGGTGTGCAGTGTCTTCCAAGTCGAGTACTTACCACTTTCTTCTTGGTTGCATGGCCTTCGGCCATGCACCCAAGACTGCACGCACTCCCCACAACTTGCCAATCAAAACGCAACACTATGGGTGTGTGCATGGTTGGCACATGTGGCGGTGGTTGTGGCCAGGGCCTACAGTCTTGTAAGTAAGGCCTTCGGTCTTTGGCCAACGGCCATGCATCCAAGACTCTAGGCCCTGGCCACAACCACCGTTGCATGTGCCACCCATAGCGGCGTACTAATGAATATAATGATAACCATCAGAAAAAATAATGCATTCATGGCGTGTTGTCAATTTCAATGTTCCCTAACACCATACGTGTCCTTACAAATCTAACAACTCCCCTGTGCACTGCACGGGCTGAAATACTGGCCTTATTGGACCCCTCATTTTCTGTGTGTACAAGGAGGCCACAGGACATACGTCATAAAGTAGGTATAAGCATGGCCTTCGACCCTGCACCCAAAAGTGCGGAATCTCCCCACAACCACCTCCAACACTGCTGTCAGATCCTCACTCCTCTTGACAGGCGCAGAGGCAGCACAAACTCCTCCCTCCCCATTGGGTCTTGGCACCTGGGAAATGAAAACCGCAGGCCACCGCAACCCTCTGGGGAAAGAGGGTTAGGGTTCGTTGAATGGATGGGTAGAGGGAGTTCAGGATAACCGGAGAGAGGTTTAGGGTATCACAATGGATGGGAAAGGGGGTTTCAGGGAAACATGCTCCTCGGCTCCAAGGCTCCTCTTGCGGATGGTTGTAGGCGTTGACTTCGCACACACACTTTCTCACTAACATCACTCTCACAGAAATTCTCCTTGGAGGCCTTTGTACTGGAGCCTCTGACCAGCTTGCACCTAGAACAGTGTTCTCTAGTATTGACTGATTTTCACACTGCCTTCTCAAACATGAACTATGCCCTCATTACTTCATGAAGGCAAACCCTACCAACCTCACATCATATCGTGGTTACCTCCCCACCAATATGCAGATTACGTGTTCCCCACCACACCCTGTGCAAAAGTAGCAACAAACAAATAACATGCACACGAGGTGCTAACGCACTTAGCTCAATGTTCTGTGGAGTTCTAGGTCCTTCGGCCTTTTCGGGTTGATAGGCGTGATATGTCTCACCGATCCGATCAAACAAATGAGCTGAAAATAGCAAAACAAAGTCAGTGCACGTGCGTGCGAAATTGCCGTTCCAACGGAACGTTCCCTAAAGGGTTAAAGATCTGTTAACGGTGCGGTTGCTTCACCGCCAAGCTAACTCCAACTCTGGGTTAGTATCATGCTTTGCATGCAATAATGTCGTGCTTCCGAAAACGTCAACAGTATAATTCCTCAGCGTGCAACACGTTCACTCCCCACGGGAGAAATCAGCTGTCTAAGTAAAAGACTTGTACTTAGCTCTTTCATGTACGCGGGGCCGGGGGTAGAGCTGGCGGGCGGTGCCCCGCATAGGCGTGCCTGCAGGAGCTCGAGGGAAACACGTCCTCTCTCGCCGATGGCCAGGATTGCGAGCGCTGCTGGGTAATGTAGTCCCTGGGCGGTTCTCCTTCCCGAAAAGGCCTTTGTCCTGCAAAACGGAAGGAGAACACGCCTGGACAAGGTGATGGGACTCCCCAGGGCTCTTTTACCTCCTCCCAAAACCCCCAAAACACTGCCAATTGTCCCAGCCCTGACAGTACTCCCCCTCCCTCCAGCAGGTCCTGGTTTAGTGGGATGTAACAAATGGAATTGGCGGAGGAGCCGAGGAGCATGGATATTACATGCTGGCTCCCATGAGCGGTCTTCTGGGCCATACCCCTTCCAGTCCACCAAATACCAGAGTGATCCCTGTTTACGGCGTGAGTCTAGGATTTTGTGGACTTCATATTCAAGGATGCCATCTTTTAAGACCGGTGGGGGTTTCTTGGATGTTATGGAAACTGGGGCTGGTTTGAGTAATGAGATGTGAAACACCGGGTGTATTTTCATGGATGGGGGTAAGAGTAACTTTGCTGCTACAGGACCAACCAGACCTTTAATTGGAAATGGGCCAATGTATCGAGGGCTAAATTTGCGGGAGCCCTGTAGCTGAAGATTTCGTGTCGAAAGCCACACTTGATCCCCCACCTGGTATGGAGGACTTGGTCTCCTCTTCTTGTCAGCATGGTGTTTGTAAGCTGCTTTAGCGAGGTTTAGACTGTATTGCGCAGCTCGCCAGATGCTCTCCAAATGTTTCTGTCTCTCCCTGACTGCCGGGACTTCGGGCACTGGTTCATGTGCCACAGGCTGGAATCGTGGGTGATAGCCATAAGCACAATAAAATGGGGTGACCTTAGTTGATGCATGTACGGCGTTGTTGTAAGCCAGTTCGGCCAGCCAAATCACTTCTGCCCATTCGTGTTCTTTTCCTTGAGTCAGACAACGCAAATATTGTTCCAAGGTCTGATTAAGTCTCTCGGTTTGACCATCTGTTGCAGGATGGTAACTGGTGGACAACCGAATCTCAATCCCTGCTGTTTTGCAAAAAGCCTGCCAGAATCGCGAAGTAAATTGAGGCCCTCGATCTGAAACTATCCCATACGGTATTCCATGAAGCCGTACTACATTTTGTAAAAACAAGTTTGCTAGCATGCTGGCTGTTGGTGTGCCTTTGCACGGTACAAAATGAGCCATAATAGTTAAGTAGTCCACAACTACCAGTATAGCTGAAAACCCCTGACTTGGTGGTAGTTCGACAATTAAGTCCAATGATACCGTGTGCCATGGTGCCGGAGGAGTTGGAAGGGGTTGCAACAGACCTGCAGGTTTTCTGTGCTCTGTTTTGTTCCTTAAACAGGTTTCACAGTTTGAGATATATTGCTTCACATCTTTTTGTACACTAGGCCACCAAAAATGACGCATGATTAGCTCCTTGGCTTTCAGTGTTCCAGGATGACCCACGAAAGGGGAGTCGTGGCACCACCTGATGGCTTGTTGTCGAAGCGGTATAGTAGGTAAGTATAGCGCTGATTTGTGAAATGGTAACCCTTCCTTGATAGTTTGCTCTTGATTCCTGCTAGCCCATTGCACCAGATCTTGCGCTGACATGGCTTTTCGGATTTTTTCAAATATGGCGTCTACCACCACACTTCCAATTATTCGTGCCGGGTCCACAATTGGTTTCGGTTCTTCTATGGTCTTTGATAGAGCCGAATTTGCCTCCGGATACCTAGAGAGTATATCTGCTTTTCGATTTTCTACTCCAGGTCGATATGTGACGACGAAGTCGTATTCTGAGAACTGCATGGCCCACCTGAGTTGTCTTGGACTAAGCGCCCTGGCGGATTTCAAGAATTGTAAATTACGATGGTCGGTATAGATGGTAATGGGATGATGGGCTCCCATGAGGTGATGACGCCACTCATCGAAGGCCACCTTAATAGCCAACAATTCCTTGTCCGCAATAACATAATTTTGTTCTGCCGGTAACAATGTTCGCGAATAGTAAGCGACTGGGTGTAATTGCCCATTGTTGTCACGCTGTGACAAAATAGCACCCACCGCATAACTAGATGCATCGGTCTCTATGACGTAAGGCTTAGCAGGGTCCGGATGCTGCAACACTGGTGCTGTCACGAACGCTTCTTTCAAAGTGCGAAAACTTGCTTCAGCCTTTTCGTTCCATTGAAACGGAACTCCTTTTCGTAGTAGTTGTGTAATGGGTTGGACCTTCTTGGCAAAACTGTCAATAAACCGGCGGTAGAAATTAGCAAATCCTAACACCGTTTGAATGTCCTTCACTGAACTCGGAGAGGGCCAGTTGGCAATGGCCTGCACTTTCTTTTGATCCATTGTGATGCCTTGAGGAGACAGGATAAATCCTAGGAATTCAACTGTGGTTTGATGAAATTGGCACTTCTCAAGCTTGGCATACAATTTATGTTCCCGTAGCCTCTGTAAAACAGCCTTCACATGGCCCTGATGTTCAGCAGCGTTGCGAGAATAGATTAAGATATCATCGATGTACACAATGGCAAAGACATCTAAGTAACCACGTAACACCTCGTCTAAAAAGTGCTGGAATGCTGCTGGGGCGTTACACAGCCCGAAGGGCATGACCTGATATTCGTACAGACCAAACTTGGTCCGAAAGGCCGTTTTCCATTCGTCGCCCTCTCTGACGCGCACCAGATGATACGCGCCTCGCAGATCTAACTTCGTGTATACGGTGGATCCTCGTACTTGGTCCAACAACACTGGGATTAAGGGCAACGGGTAACAGTTTTTGATGGTAATGCGATTTATCGCTCTATAATCGATGCACGTCCTCAGGTCTCCCGTCTTTTTTGGTATGAAAAACAAAGGGGAGGATACCGGGGACGTAGAATGTCGTATGAAGCCGTTTGCTAAATTGGTTTCGATGTATTCCTTCAGATGTTCATTCTCGGCTTCTGTGAGTGCGTATATTCTACTACAAGGTAGCACAGCGCCCGCATCTAGGTCTATGCGACAGTCAAATGGCCTGTGTTGTGGTAAAGTCTCGGCGGCCACCTTACTGAAGACATCCCGATACTCTACATACTCTTCAGGTAAAAACACTTCTGTGCTGCCTCCTACGTAGTGGGGACGACACTTCCCCACAGTGCAATCAGCCTGGCAATGCATTGACGAGAACTGCAGAGTTCCTGCGGCCCAAACCACGGCTGGATTGTGGAGTCTTAGCCAAGTTAGGCCCAAAATGAATCCAAATTGTGGTGCAGAAATCACATCAAACTCAATACTTTCTTGATGTCCCTTCCCACACTTTAATTGCATGGGCTGTATATGCTGAGTGATTGGGCCTGAAACCAACGGTGATCCATCCACTGATTTCACTTGTTCTGGCTGTTCTTTAGTTACCAATGAAAGTCCTAGTTTTTTAGCTACTTGATCGTCTACAAAATTACCAGTGGCCCCTGAGTCGACCATCAGTGACACTGGTATGCGCCTTCCTTGTACTTCCAGATGGCCAGCCAGCATAATGTGAGCTGACGGAGTGTGATGAACATTTGCTAGCATCTTTAGGGTATCTTCAGATTCGCTCGCCCTCACCCCCCTCACGGACGAGCTGGGGCGTTTCCCAACTGGGTTCCTTTGGTGGATGGTTTATTGGTGCATTCTCGGACGAAGTGGCCCGACTTTCCGCAGTAAAGACATCATTTTTCTCTCCTTCTTCTCTCTTTCTCCTCCTTAGTTAAGGGGCCTCGTATGGTTCCAATCTGCATCGGTTCCTCGGTTCCCTTCTCGGATAACTTGGAGTTTTTCTGTTGGTCTAGCCGAACCATAGGCTTACTGTCCCATTTACGACGGTCTTGGCGACGTTCACTTTGTCTCTGATCTAATCGTAATGCCAGATCAATCATGGTGGAACAGTCTTCTGGTTGGGGGCCTACTTGTGCGATTAAATCCTTCAGGTCCTCCCTTAGACCCTGATAGAACAGGGCCATTCTCTTTTCCTGGGGCCAATCAGTTTCCACAGCCAATCGATTGAAAGCCGTGACATACGAAACCAGGTCTCTGCTTCCTTGCCTCAGTGTCAGCAATTCTCGATCTTTAATCAATGTTGCAGCCCTACGGTTGAATATTTTACCGAATTCATCTACAAAGGTATCCCAGTTGTACAATAAGGCATCGTCTTTGCGAACCAGTGGTGTTGCCCAAGAAGCTGCATCCCCCGTGAGATAGGATATTACGAATGCTGTGCGGGCTTGTGCGGTTCTAAAAATTCCTGGCTTGGTCAAAAAATGCAACTGACACTGCATGATGAACTGGCTAAATTTCTGTGGGTCCCCATGGTATCTTTCGGGTGCAGCAAGGGGCGGGGATGGTTCCGTGGCTACCTGCACTTGTACTGGCACTGGTGGGGGTTGTCTGGGCAAGGGCGTTGCTTTGGCCTGAGTCTGGATAGTCAGGGCATGGACTTGACCTGCTAAGTTCTTATAGTCCTGCCTGGTTGCTGCCAATTCAGCCTTGAGGTCCTGGAGAAGGGCTACTACATCTGCCATGATTGTGCTGCCTAGGCGCCGAAAGAATACGTGGGCTCGCAATTCTGTCAGATCCTCACTCCTCTTGACAGGCGCAGAGGCAGCACAAACTCCTCCCTCCCCATTGGGTCTTGGCACCTGGGAAATGAAAACCGCAGGCCACCGCAACCCTCTGGGGAAAGAGGGTTAGGGTTCGTTGAGTGGATGGGTAGAGGGAGTTCAGGATAACCGGAGAGAGGTTTAGGGTATCACAATGGATGGGAAAGGGGGTTTCAGGGAAACATGCTCCTCGGCTCCAAGGCTCCTCTTGCGGATGGTTGTAGGCGTTGACTTCGCACACACACTTTCTCACTAACATCACTCTCACAGAAATTCTCCTTGGAGGCCTTTGTACTGGAGCCTCTGACCAGCTTGCACCTAGAACAGTGTTCTCTAGTATTGACTGATTTTCACACTGCCTTCTCAAACATGAACTATGCCCTCATTACTTCATGAAGGCAAACCCTACCAACCTCACATCATATCGTGGTTACCTCCCCACCAATATGCAGATTACGTGTTCCCCACCACACCCTGTGCAAAAGTAGCAACAAACAAATAACATGCACACGAGGTGCTAAAGCACTTAGCTCAATGTTCTGTGGAGTTCTAGGTCCTTCGGCCTTTTCGGGTTGATAGGCGTGATATGTCTCACCGATCCGATCAAACAAATGAGCTGAAAATAGCCAAACAAAGTCAGTGCACGTGCGTGCGAAATTGCTGTTCCAACGGAACGTTCCCTAAAGGGTTAAAGATCTGTTAACGGTGCGGTTGCTTCACCGCCAAGCTAACTCCAACTCTGGGTTAGTATCATGCTTTGCATGCAATAATGTCGTGCTTCCGAAAACGTCAACAGTATAATTCCTCAGCGTGCAACACGTTCACTCCCCACGGGAGAAATCAGCTGTCTAAGTAAAAGACTTGTACTTAGCTCTTTCATGTACGCGGGGCCGGGGGTAGAGCTGGCGGGCGGTGCCCCGCGTAGGCGTGCCTGCAGGAGCTCGAGGGAAACACGTCCTCTCTCGCCGATGGCCAGGATTGCGAGCGCTGCTCCCTGGGCGCGGCTCGCGCATGCGCATTAGCGCGCGTGTGATCCTTTTCCTCCCAGCAGGCCCGTGATGTGCTCGGCCTGCTGGGTAATGTAGTCCCTGGGCGGTTCTCCTTCCCGAAAAGGCCTTTGTCCTGCAAAACGGAAGGAGAACACGCCTGGACAAGGTGATGGGACTCCCCAGGGCTCTTTTACCTCCTCCCAAAACCCCCAAAACACTGCCAATTGTCCCAGCCCTGACAGTACTCCCCCTCCCTCCAGCAGGTCCTGGTTTAGTGGGATGTAACACATGGAATTGGCGGAGGAGCCGAGGAGCATGGATATTACATGCTGGCTCCCATGAGCGGTCTTCTGGGCCATACCCCTTCCAGTCCACCAAATACCAGAGTGATCCCTGTTCACGGCGTGAGTCTAGGATTTTGTGGACTTCATATTCAAGGATGCCATCTTTTAAGACCGGTGGGGGTTTCTTGGATGTTATGGAAACTGGGGCTGGTTTGAGTAATGAGATGTGAAACACCGGGTGTATTTTCATGGATGGGGGTAAGAGTAACTTTGCTGCTACAGGACCAACCAGACCTTTAATTGGAAATGGGCCAATGTATCGAGGGCTAAATTTGCGGGAGCCCTGTAGCTGAAGATTTCGTGTCGAAAGCCACACTTGATCCCCCACCTGGTATGGAGGACTTGGTCTCCTCTTCTTGTCAGCATGGTGTTTGTAAGCTGCTTTAGCGAGGTTTAGACTGTATTGCGCAGCTCGCCAGATGCTCTCCAAATGTTTCTGTCTCTCCCTGACTGCCGGGACTTCGGGCACTGGTTCATGTGCCACAGGCTGGAATCGTGGGTGATAGCCATAAGCACAATAAAATGGGGTGACCTTAGTTGATGCATGTACGGCGTTGTTGTAAGCCAGTTCGGCCAGCCAAATCACTTCTGCCCATTCGTGTTCTTTTCCTTGAGTCAGACAACGCAAATATTGTTCCAAGGTCTGATTAAGTCTCTCGGTTTGACCATCTGTTGCAGGATGGTAACTGGTGGACAACCGAATCTCAATCCCTGCTGTTTTGCAAAAAGCCTGCCAGAATCGCGAAGTAGATTGAGGCCCTCAATCTGAAACTATCCCATACGGTATTCCATGAAGCCGTACTACATTTTGTAAAAACAAGTTTGCTAGCATGCTGGCTGTTGGTGTGCCTTTGCACGGTACAAAATGAGCCATAATAGTTAAGTAGTCCACAACTACCAGTATAGCTGAAAACCCCTGACTTGGTGGTAGTTCGACAATTAAGTCCAATGATACCGTGTGCCATGGTGCCGGAGGAGTTGGAAGGGGTTGCAACAGACCTGCAGGTTTTCTGTGCTCTGTTTTGTTCCTTAAACAGGTTTCACAGTTTGAGATATATTGCTTCACATCTTTTTGTACACTAGGCCACCAAAAATGACGCATGATTAGCTCCTTGGTTTTCAGTGTTCCAGGATGACCCACGAAAGGGGAGTCGTGGCACCACCTGATGGCTTGTTGTCGAAGCGGTATAGTAGGTAAGTATAGCGCTGATTTGTGAAATGGTAACCCTTCCTTGATAGTTTGCTCTTGATTCCTGCTAGCCCATTGCACCAGATCTTGCGCTGACATGGCTTTTCGGATTTTTTCAAATATGGCGTCTACCACCACACTTCCAATTATTCGTGCCGGGTCCACAATTGGTTTGGGTTCTTCTATGGTCTTTGATAGAGCCGAATTTGCCTTCGGATACCTAGAGAGTATATCTGCTTTTCGATTTTCTACTCCAGGTCGATATGTGACGACAAAGTCGTATTCTGAGAACTGCATGGCCCACCTGAGTTGTCTTGGACTAAGCGCCCTGGCGGATTTCAAGAATTGTAAATTACGATGGTCGGTATAGATGGTAATGGGATGATGGGCTCCCATGAGGTGATGACGCCACTCATCGAAGGCCACCTTACTAGCCAACAATTCCTTGTCCGCAATAACATAATTTTGTTCTGCCGGTAACAATGTTCGCGAATAGTAAGCGACTGGGTGTAATTGCCCATTGTTGTCACGCTGTGACAAAATAGCACCCACCGCATAACTAGATGCATCGGTCTCTATGACGTAAGGCTTAGCAGGGTCCGGATGCTGCAACACTGGTGCTGTCACGAACGCTTCTTTCAAAGTGCGAAAACTTGCTTCAGCCTTTTCGTTCCATTGAAACGGAACTCCTTTTCGTAGTAGTTGTGTAATGGGTTGGACCTTCTTGGCAAAACTGTCAATAAACCGGCGGTAGAAATTAGCAAATCCTAACACCGTTTGAATGTCCTTCACTGAACTCGGAGAGGGCCAGTTGGCAATGGCCTGCACTTTCTTTTGATCCATTGTGATGCCTTGAGGTGACAGGATAAATCCTAGGAATTCAACTGTGGTTTGATGAAATTGGCACTTCTCAAGCTTGGCATACAATTTATGTTCCCGTAGCCTCTGTAAGACAGCCTTCACATGGCCCTGATGTTCAGCAGCGTTGCGAGAATAAATTAAGATATCATCGATGTACACAATGGCAAAGACATCTAAGTAACCACGTAACACCTCGTCTAAAAAGTGCTGGAATGCTGCTGAGGCGTTACACAGCCCGAAGGGCATGACCTGATATTCGTACAGACCAAACTTGGTCCGAAAGGCCGTTTTCCATTCGTCGCCCTCTCTGACGCGCACCAGATGATACGCGCCTCGCAGATCTAACTTCGTGTATACGGTGGATCCTCGTACTTGGTCCAACAACACTGGGATTAAGGGCAACGGGTAACAGTTTTTGATGGTAATGCGATTTATCGCTCTATAATCGATGCACGTCCTCAGGTCTCCCGTCTTTTTTGGTATGAAAAACAAAGGGGAGGATACCGGGGACGTAGAATGTCGTATGAAGCCGTTTGCTAAATTGGTTTCGATGTATTCCTTCAGATGTTCATTCTCGGCTTCTGTGAGTGCGTATATTCTGCTACAAGGTAGCACAGCGCCCGCTTCTAGGTCTATGCGACAGTCAAATGGCCTGTGTTGTGGTAAAGTCTCGGCGGCCACCTTACTGAAGACATCCCGATACTCTACATACTCTTCAGGTAAAAACACTTCTGTGCTGCCTCCTACGTAGTGGGGACGACACTTCCCCACACTGCAATTAGCCTGGCAATGCATTGACGAGAACTGCAGAGTTCCTGCGGCCCAATCCACGGCTGGATTGTGGAGTCTTAGCCAAGTTAGGCCCAAAATGAATCCAAATTGTGGTGCAGAAATCACATCAAACTCAATACTTTCTTGATGTCCCTTCCCACACTTTAATTGCATGGGCTGTATATGCTGAGTGATTGGGCCTGAAACCAACGGTGATCCATCCACTGATTTCACTTGTTCTGGCTGTTCTTTAGTTACCAATGAAAGTCCTAGTTTTTTAGCTACTTGATCGTCTACAAAATTACCAGTGGCCCCTGAGTCGACCATCAGTGACACTGGTATGCGCCTTCCTTGTACTTCCAGATGGCCAGCCAGCATAATGTGAGCTGACGGAGTGTGATGAACATTTGCTAGCATCTTTGGGGTATCTTCAGATTCGCTCGCCCTCACCCCCCTCACAGACGAGCTGGGGCGTTTCCCAACTGGGTTCCTTTGGTGGACGGTTTATTGGTGCATTCTCGGACGAAGTGGCCCGACTTTCCGCAGTAAAGACATCATTTTTCTCTCCTTCTTCTCTCTTTCTCCTCCTTAGTTAAGGGGCCTCGTATGGTTCCAATCTGCATCGGTTCCTCGGTTCCCTTCTCGGATAACTTGGAGTTTTTCTGTTGGTCTAGCCGAACCATAGGCTTACTGTCCCATTTACGACGGTCTTGGCGACGTTCACTTTGTCTCTGATCTAATCGTAATGCCAGATCAATCATGGTGGAACAGTCTTCTGGTTGGGGGTCTACTTGTGCGATTAAATCCTTCAGGTCCTCCCTTAGACCCTGATAGAACAGGGCCATTCTCTTTTCCTGGGGCCAATCAGTTTCCACAGCCAATCGATTGAAAGCCGTGACATACGAAACCAGGTCTCTGCTTCCTTGCCTCAGTGTCAGCAATTCTCGATCTTTAATCAATGTTGCAGCCCTACGGTTGAATATTTTACCGAATTCATCTACAAAGGTATCCCAGTTGTACAATAAGGCATCGTCTTTGCGAACCAGTGGTGTTGCCCAAGAAGCTGCATCCCCCGTGAGATAGGATATTACGAATGCTGTGCGGGCTTGTGCGGTTCTAAAAATTCCTGGCTTGGTCAAAAAATGCAACTGACACTGCATGATGAACTGGCTAAATTTCTGTGGGTCCCCATGGTATCTTTCGGGTGCAGCAAGGGGCAGGGATGGTTCCGTGGCTACCTGCACTTGTACTGGCACTGGTGGGGGTTGTCTGGGCAAGGGCGTTGCTTTGGCCTGAGTCTGGATAGTCAGGGTATGGACTTGACCTGCTAAGTTCTGATAGTCCTGCCTGGTTGCTGCCAATTCAGCCTTGAGGTCCTGGAGAAGGGCTACTACATCTGCCATGATTGTGCTGCCTAGGCGCCGAAAGAATACGTGGGCTCGCAATTCTGTCAGATCCTCACTCCTCTTGACAGGCACAGAGGCAGCACAAACTCCTCCCTCCCCATTGGGTCTTGGCACCTGGGAAATGAAAACCGCAGGCCACCGCAACCCTCTGGGGAAAGAGGGTTAGGGTTCGTTGAATGGATGGGTAGAGGGAGTTCAGGATAACCGGAGAGAGGTTTAGGGTATCACAATGGATGGGAAAGGGGGTTTCAGGGAAACATGCTCCTCGGCTCCAAGGCTCCTCTTGCGGATGGTTGTAGGCGTTGACTTCGCACACACACTTTCTCACTAACATCACTCTCACAGAAATTCTCCTTGGAGGCCTTTGTACTGGAGCCTCTGACCAGCTTGCACCTAGAACAGTGTTCTCTAGTATTGACTGATTTTCACACTGCCTTCTCAAACATGAACTATGCCCTCATTACTTCATGAAGGCAAACCCTACCAACCTCACATCATATCGTGGTTACCTCCCCACCAATATGCAGATTACGTGTTCCCCACCACACCCTGTGCAAAAGTAGCAACAAACAAATAACATGCACACGAGGTGCTAAAGCACTTAGCTCAATGTTCTGTGGAGTTCTAGGTCCTTCGGCCTTTTCGGGTTGATAGGCGTGATATGTCTCACCGATCCGATCAAACAAATGAGCTGAAAATAGCAAAACAAAGTCAGTGCACGTGCGTGCGAAATTGCCGTTCCAACGGAACGTTCCCTAAAGGGTTAAAGATCTGTTAACGGTGCGGTTGCTTCACCGCCAAGCTAACTCCAACTCTGGGTTAGTATCATGCTTTGCATGCAATAATGTCGTGCTTCCGAAAACGTCAACAGTATAATTCCTCAGCGTGCAACACGTTCACTCCCCACGGGAGAAATCAGCTGTCTAAGTAAAAGACTTGTACTTAGCTCTTTCATGTACGCGGGGCCGGGGGTAGAGCTGGCAGGCGGTGCCCCGCGTAGGCGTGCCTGCAGGAGCTCGAGGGAAACACGTCCTCTCTCGCCGATGGCCAGGATTGCGAGCGCTGCTCCCTGGGCGCGGCTCGCGCATGCGCATTAGCGCGCGTGTGATCCTTTTCCTCCCAGCAGGCCCGTGATGTGCTCGGCCTGCTGGGTAATGTAGTCCCTGGGCGGTTCTCCTTCCCGAAAAGGCCTTTGTCCTGCAAAACGGAAGGAGAACACGCCTGGACAAGGTGATGGGACTCCCCAGGGCTCTTTTACCTCCTCCCAAAACCCCTAAAACACTGCCAATTGTCCCAGCCCTGACAACTGCACGCACTCCCCACAACTGGCCAATGAAAATGCAACGCAAGGGGTGTTATGCATGGGTGCCACATGCGGCAGTGGTTGTGGCCATGGCCTAGAGTCTTGGAAGTAAGGCCTTCGGCCTTCGGCCGACGGCCATGCATCCAAGACTCTAGGCCCTGGCCACAACCACCGTAGCATGTGCCAACCATGGCAGCGTACTAATGAATATAGTAATAGGCATTGGAAACAGTGATGTATTCACAGCATGTAGGCAATTTCAATGTTCCCTAACACCACACGTATCCTTACAAATGTAACAACTCACCCATGCAGTGCACGGCCTCAAATACTGGCTTTATTGGTACTTCTCCTTATCTGTCCGTACAAGGAGGCCATAGAACATATGCCATTAAGTAGGTATAAGTGTACTGTGCGTACAGGATGTCCATACACATTATATCATGACGACCGACCCCCAGAACAAGTGCAATAATCACCCATATGTTAAGACTGTAGCCCCTACCCACTACCACCGTAGCATGTGCCACCCATGGCGGCGTACTAATAAATATAATAATAGACATTGGGAAAAAGAATTTGTTCACGGCATGTTGTCAATTTCAATGTTGCCTACCTATACCCGTGTGCTTTCAAGAGTTACAAATTTCCTGTTCACTACATGGACTGAAGTGTTACAAATTTCCTGCCCACTATATGGTCTGAAGTCCTATCGTTATTACCCCCCGCATTTACTGTACGTACAAGGTGTCCATAGAAATTACATCATGACGGCCGAAGAACAAATGCATAGATCACCCATTTCTTATTGTGTGAACCTTTCCCAATGCTCTGTGACACAGCAAAATAGGGTAATGAAAAAAAACATGTGTACGCTGGTTGTTGCTCCGCTTTCCGCGGATCCAATATGTCGGGTACATCCAAACCATCTGACGCAGAACACGTCTCGCAGCAGCCAATGGGCAGGGACGTTGCATGTACGCGGTCATGACGGCAGTCCCTTAGTCAATCAGTTTCTTGTTCGTCGACCGAACAGGGAAGTGTGACCGTGGAGCGAACATAGATATCACTAATTATTTCAGACCTACTTTTTCATAATTATAAATAAACGTACTGCATGAATGGTGACAAAATTTACAAAAGCACGCTTTCTGGACCAAGCCCCTGTACCTGCCGCAGATTTCGTCAAAATCCGTCCAGCGGTTTAACCTGTAGACATGCGCAAAGTTTTTCCCCCATTCAGTCTATGGGGAAAAAAGACGTTTTGGGACCCCCCCTATAACTCCGCTCCCCCTGGACGATTTCTCACCAAACTTTCCAAAAGAAATCAGAGTGGCCCATATACATTTTTTGTAAAGTTTGGTGAGGATTCGTCCAGGGAGGAGTGGAGTTATAAGCCGCCCAAAAAGTGCTCTTCCTATGGAAACAGCAACTTAACCATAACTACATGGCCACTAGGGTGGCCATGTAATATATATATATATATATATATATGGTCAATTCAGACCCTTGACTTTCGGTCAATTCGGTCATTCGAACAATTGTGTTCAAACAATTTGGGTAATACCTCAAAGGGAGCTGTTAAGTCAATGGAAGCTCCATATACTGCATCGTATCTACCACTCCATGCCAGCTGCTGAATTGTGTTAATTACCAACCCATTGAGCGAGGTCCCCATTTGTCTCCTAAAACCTACCTGCCACTTAGACAGTCTACCAGTTCCAGAGGCGCAGGCTTCTAGGTGATGTAACATAATTGAGGCAAGGATCTTGCTATCCGCATCGATGAGCGCAATTGGTCGATAGTTAGAAGGATTACATCTGTCACCTCTTTTAAATATTGGAAAGATATGAGCACTGGACCAAGTGGGCGGGAAGACTCCAGTAGCAAATATATTAGCAAACAATATGGAGAGAGTGTTAGCCCACGCCTCCCTATCTGATTTCAAAACCTGATTTGTCAGACCATTAGGACCTGGTGGCCTACAGGAGCTGATAGAATTCAATACCCTAAAAATTCCATCTTTACCAAAGTCCATCTGTAAGATCAAATTGCTATCCCACTCGGGAATCGCCACCACTCTACTCAGCCCTGAAGTTTTTGCAAAAACTCGTTCAGCATACAGAACCCAGTCTGACTCCGATACTCTGTTGAATTGTAATAGCGATTGGGGAGGCTGTTGTTGACTATTTGCCAAAAGGCCATAGAATTCTTATCCCTTAAGCATAATAGCATTCCTTCCCCATCCCTCTGTAGTCTGATTTCCTTCGTTTGTCTGACCCAATTTCGATGTGCCAGTCAGATTTTTCTCATTAATTCATATGTTTCAATAGGAGAGCCCTGTCCATGTTTTTTTAAGTCGGCTATCCTACGGAGCAGTTCTCTTTGTTATACACATGCTTATGGTTCACCCTATGAGCAGTCCCTCCCCTCATAAGACTACCCCACTCACTTTTAAGAGATGGCCTATACAATTTCCAAATTCATTGGATAAGAGGGATTTGTACTTCCAGGACTGGTCCATTAAATTCAAGTAGGTGCCAAGAGTGGAGTTCCCCCTTAGCACCTTAACAGAGTTCCCACAAACCTGGGTACCTGAACCCCTGACTATCAGGTCTGAGGCACATATCGCTTTAGGAGACAATTTACGAGCTCTCACTGATGTACTACACAAGAGGTTAAAGTCGGCTTCTACAATGGCATGGTTGCTAAATGGGGTGAAGTTAGCACTACATTTTGTAAAATAGGTTCCTAACCCGTCATCCACAAAAATGCAATCAAGTGTTGAACTTGCAGCACCATTTGTCCATGTGGGGTGAGGATGGGCTGTATAACAAAAAGCTTCATTCAGAGACCAGAGACCCAAATATCCCATGGTTGAGAGCTACCTTTCACCATCCTTACTCTTGGGGGTGGTCATGGCATCCAAAACTCTTATTTCTGATTTGTATTCAGAATGCATACAGTCGGAATTAAGATCCCCCACCAGTGTCCTGGAGACACGTTGCGCAATTGTTGCATTCAGTGCATTATTTTGGTGAGACATGTTACCAAGTTGCCAATCCCTTTGTGCCAATAGACATTCACCATCAACATGTCCAGTGGAGTGTTTTGTCCTAAAATGATATGGGTGGCTGGTTCCATGTGATAATATCCCCGCCAAAATGTTGCCATACAAGAATGGTGCCTTTTTTTGTGGTGATATTACTCCATGGAACTTGTGGGGGACAGCCCCCAACCGCCATATTTTTGTAAAGGGAGCGGGGACACCCCTGCAACCCCCGCTCCCATTTACCCCATAAATTATCTCTATAAATATTGTTGCCTATGCTGTTTCCCAGTGACTATATGTATGGCAACAAAATTTTTGGGGACAATATTACCTGATACCGGGTGGTTAACTCTCCCCTAGTGACATTGAAAGTATCCTTTACTGTGACCTCTGCTGAAGATTGGGTAAGTGTCAGTAATCCCCCAGAAGGGCAACCCTTGTACTTCCAGTTGGCTTGTAACTACAAAGCCATCTAGTATAGGTGGGTGTATCAGCCAGGTTTCTTGTAGATTAATTATATGGGCTAGCTGTAATTTAGCCCCTAGGGCAGATTCTGAAAATAAGCAGCTGTGACCCCCGAGCATTCATTGTTATTAAGGTCAATTGGTTGGCCCTACTATACACAGCTGTCTGTACAACCTCATTACTTAGTTGGTGCAGTAAGTAGCCACGGTCAATTATTAGTGGCTTCAGAATGCTGGATTTTATATTTCAGAAATGCTATCTCAGCCACTGGAATAGGATTATCCCCTTTCTTGTCTTCAGTTTATAAATGGTAAAATCAAAACCCAAGATTAATAAATTATCGCTTTCCTTTAGGATTGAGTCGTAGATAAATCTAGAATTATATTCTACGATTGCTCTCTCCATACTGCCGTGTTCAGCAAAGTCAACCCTTTTTAAGTCACTCGAAGAAATGCCCATCAAATTTGGGATTTCTGCAAATAATTGCAGAATCGTTGTGCGCCTCAAAATAATTTCCTTATTCTCTGGAAAGATGCACTCAAGGGGGATAGTCATGGGCAGGTCAGTTCTTTCAAGCAAGGGCTTCTTGGTTCTTTTCGATATCTGTGTTTGGTCTTGATTGATGAAACAATTTCACCCCAACCCTGAAAGAACAGACCCTTTGGGAATTTATCTGGTTGATCCTTGGCTAACACACCCCAGTAATCCTTTAATTGGGGAGCAGTCGGGGGGATCTGCGTTGGAGCCCTCCACTGACACGCACCACAGCCATTTATTCCCCCTCTATTCTGCCCCAATATAGATTGTGCATCCCTGCTATGGTGATCACTTGAATTTACACCCCTTCTTAGCTGGTTGCTTGCATTCTTAAGGGGAGGACTCTCCTTCATTGAGAATGATTTCGATTCAGAAGAAATGGTATTCGTCCTCAGATCTCTTCGGAGGATTTCAACGAATTTTTCAGGGCCAGTTTGCATCACACAATCCACTTGTGAGTAATTGTCCACCGACTTTTGGTCATGTGTTTTTGTTTTGTTCCTAATGGTCCTGAAAGCAGGTTTCTAACAAAGGACTGCTTAAAGAATGTAGATAAGAACTGTTAAGATAGCTTTTTTTTTTTTTGCCCCCAGCCATTTTTTATTCCCACCAGGTTGATCTTTGTGGTCGTCTATCACTTCTTGTTTTACCTATTTTGTTGTCATGGAGGAAACTATTGTTGGGAGTCCTCTCTTCCCTTTTTTGTTCGTGGTTTTTGTTGTAATGTGGGTAGGCAACTGAGGCACCAGGGTGGGGGCTAGTTCTTTTACAAAAATTACATCATCCTCACACTTCCTTTCTGCTACCCCCAGTGTTACACACATCTTTTCCTCAAGCTTAGGTCCAGGGCTTGAAGTGGTAGACTCCGTATCTAACTCTCCCTTAGTAATAGTACTATACAAAGATGTTAAATTATCCAATTTCCCCAATACCACATTCAAGAGCATTGTAATTGATGACATCTGTTTTCAAACCTTCATATAATTTCACCATAATACATATGACTTGGTTAATCTCTATCAATGTTTCATCTGAGGGGGACTTCTAACGTAGGTTGGTTCCAGGTGTAGATAGAGAAGGTTTAGAAAGATATTCTAGAGTAGGGAATGAAGCACAAAATAATGAACAATCTAAATCCCGATTCTTTGAGTCATTATAATCGGAAGTAAGATCATGTGTGGTTAAATTGAACAAATACGAGGATTCACACAGGGAGATTTGTGTGTCTTGTTCCGAAAAGGAGGAGGTATTCAGCTGTTTGTAGTGCTGTATCTTGTTTGATATTTCTGCCACATTTGAGTAATTTTTCTGTTGGTTTAGAGATTAAATCTTTAGAGAAAAAAGTTGTTATTAGAGTGATTCCTGGATCTTTGCTTTTGTTAGGACCTTTTGAGGTTCTTCGTGACATAGTCTACGCCTTGCTCGTTTTTGCACTTGTTGTCTGTGACACTTTAGGAGACGGAGGTAAGGGTAAGTTGGCTGCCTTCAACATTTTCTTATCTTTTATATACGTGAAAGGATGGCTCGTGTTCACAGTAGGTTTCCCACTCCGTAAATGCATCCGCAGAGTGAGGAATAGAGCTGAAGAATCACAAGTCTGACAAACAGCACATTGGTAAAAGAATCAGGGTGCGGCACATGTGAGGTGTATGAGTCCCAATTGTTAGACAGCTGGTCAGCTCAAAAGCAGCAGATAACTCAGGTTAATCAAATGTCTCCAAGACACCTGGCCCGCAGTCGCCGTTCGTTTATGTTTAAACTCTGACAGTAAAAGTTCACATTCTGTTATGAGTTAGATGCAGAGCTGTAACTCCTCAGGTTATCCGGCCTTCACTCGACCTCCAAAACTCTGAGTGCAGTGTCAGATGTCAACAAAGTAAGATCAAAGAATACCCCCACCCAGCGCAAACGCTCCCAAGACCCTTGGATGTATAAGAGTTGTAAGAAGGCCAGGAGGTTCCAGATCAACGGGGCCAACCGTGCAGTCTCCAGGCAACTAACTTACACCAGCCCTCAGTTAGCAAATAAGTTCTGGGGTGCCTTTATATCCTTTATAGCACCAAGCTGCACCTCACTGAGGAGGCCCAACAAGGCCGAAACATGTCTGGGGTTGCTTGTGTTTCCGTTCACAGGGACCTGGCCTAGCAGTTCAGGCTGGCCTGCTACCATTGGTGGCAGTACCTGACTGATTTGCATATGGCTCCACCCCTTTTGCAATGGCACAGACGGGCTAAAAAACAGTGGTGTGGAAGGTTGCCCAGAGCAATGCCAGCGGTTCAGATTCATTCAAAACCTTCCACCCATCACTTTTGTGCTTACTATTTGTCTCACTATGTGAGAGAGGGTATGCCCAGACGTGGGTCCCTTGCTCGCTGCGCCATAGGGAACCAAGCTGCACCTCACTGAGGAGGCCCAACAAGGCCAAAACGTGTCTGGGGTTGCTTGTGTTTCTGTTCAGAGGGGACCTGGCCTAGCAGTTCGGGCTGGGCTGCTACCATTGGTGGCAGTACCTGACTGATTTGCATATGGCTGGACCCCTTTTGCAATGGCGCAGATGGGCTAAAAAACGGTGGTGTGGAAGGTTGCCCAGAGCAATGCCAGTGGTTCAGATTCATTCAAAACCTTCCACCCATCACTTTTGTGCTTACGGTTTGTCTCACTATGTGAGAGAGGGTATGCCCCGACGTGGGTCCCTTGCTCGCTGCGCCATAGGGAACCAAGCTGCACCTCACTGAGGAGGCCCAACAAGGCCAAAACATGTCTGGGGTTGCTTGTGTTTCCGTTCAGAGGGGACCTGGCCTAGCAGTTTGGGCTGGGCTGCTACCATTGGTGGCAGTACCTGACTGATTTGCATATGGCTGGACCCCTTTTGCAATGGCGCAGATGGGCTAAAAAACGATGGTGTGGAAGGTTGCCCAGAGCAATGCCAGTGGTTCAAATTCATTCAAAACCTTCCACCCATCACTTCTGTGCTTACGGATCAGTAAAATGCAGCAGTAATGCTATTACCACTGCATTTTCCACTCCACCCAATCCCCTGTTCTAGGGCATTCACCTACAGCCCTGAGCTGGAGGAGAATGTGCTGGCGTCGAGGACACTTTCGGTGCTATTACCGCCAGCGCTATCACCGCCGGTGGTAATAGCACCCCTAACCCCATTGGGTCCAAAGGGAACCAATGGGAATGGGGCGTACCACCCTGCTGGAACTCGGGATCCGGAGCAAATTGCATCAGACCCAGTTGCGGTAGTGCTAATTGCATTGGGCGGTATCCCGGCGCAATTAGTGCCGGGATACCTCCCAACTCATGATGAGGCCCCAATTCTGGAATTTCCAAATACATGACATAAGAAAAAATCCCTTTGATAATGTCGTTTTTTCATTTGTATGTTTCATTACACATATGGAACTCCTTAAAAAAACTCTCCTGGCCTTATAGATTAAACTCTAGGAATGGAAGACATGTTTGCAAGAGTGTTTGTGGAAATCACAAAGGCCATTTGCAGAGGAAAGAGTAAAAGAGCAAAAGATGACTAAGGGTAAAGACACACTTCAAACCCATTCAATGCCTCATTACTATCTACTTATTCGTTCAACTCAGGCCAATTCTCTGGGTCTTGCTAGGAGTCCATGTCCCTCAAATCATAACCAATGTTCTGGTAGTGCTTTCTTTGATTCCAAGTTGTGATTGGACCACATGCTGCTGAGGGATAGTTAAGAAAATAATGGTTCAACTGGTCTAAGTCCACTGTAGGTTGACACGGTGCTGGCAAATATATTGATTTTCCGTGTACATTTTAGATAGTGTATTACACACTCAATTACTCAACGGCTAATAAACAAAGGCTGTAATTTTCCTTCTGGCAACTGACCTGATGCCCAAACAATGCACAACAACCCTTGGTCTGGTGCCGGAACTGTTCCTAGCCGGCATGCAACACTTCTGCCTCACGCATGCTACTGGTACTCAACCCAGCAGAAGTGCTATCCTCTTTTACTCGACCCAGTAGCAAACCTTTTTACTCTTATTCAAGCATCAGCCTGTTGCGTCCCAAAACTCTGAGAACCAAAGTGGTGTCCGAGAAAAATCAGACACGTCCCCTGCACACCTTTTTGCTGTTTAACATCCAATATAATGTTAGACAAATGTTAATAGATAGTATATATACATCATTAAATGAAAATAATATGTCCACAGGAAAGTTTCTTTTGTCCAGTTCTTCTTTATAAAAATTAAAAGCACAACGCGTTTCGGGATCCAAGATTCCCTTCATCAGGTGCAGTCCTGAAATAAGTCAGCCTTGAAACAACAAATTGGCGAACACTCTTTGATCAATAGCAGTATTGATTTTCTGAAATTCTTGTTAAAGATTATTTAGAACTTTCTTTGATGTAAAGCTGCTGCACTGGGTTCGTTCTGAGGCTGAGCAGAAAAGGAATCCAACTAGTAGAATAGATGCATGAACCTTTGTTAGCGTGCGCTATATTATATAATGTATTTCTGCCTTCAGGCTTTAGAATTCTCTTTCATTTGTGATCTACAAAATCATGACACCATGTGTGATTTTTGTATCGAGCTTGATTTTAATAAACGATTCACTGAACAAAGTAACAGACCCTCTACACGTGTTTCACTGCCTTACAGTTCCATGGCAGATCATCAGGAGGCATAACCTTGCTTTGGGTTTTATAAATACACCACTAATTTGGTGATCTGTTTTTGGAAGTAGATGTGAGATTTAACCAAGTGTCGATTGGTTCCAATCCACTGAACCTTTTTGTTACAGCGCTCCCTTTTGCTGAGCGAGCGGCATGCTAACCGTCTGCTTGTTTTTTCCGAATGTGGTTTCCTGATTCTGATTCTTCATCAGGTGCAGTTCGACCAATCTGCAGAACAATAAATATGTTCAAATTACTAGTTCAAACAGTTCCGGAATAAAGCACAGCATTTTATACAGATTAATTTTTAGTGTGCAAAGTAAGCCCACCAAGGTTGCTAAGGACATTCGAACCTGCAAATGGTGAGTCAGCCAAAGTAGGACCCAAGTGGAGGAATGCCTAAAGGATCATCCATATCAATGAGCAAATCAAGACGTGGTCAGACAGAAGCCGGTGAGAAAAACACCATCAGAAAATCCAAAATTGTGTCATGCAGCTCCAGTGAATATCAAAAGAACAACCTCCCATTGGTGTTGAGAAAAATAAGTATAAAAAGTAAACAAAAGTACCAGGAAAGTATGATAAACAAGCCAGAAGAACGTACCTGGTTCATTATGTCAGCGCTGCAGGTGTCTAAACTTAGAGGCACTGATGCGTACATTGAGTAAAGTGGACAATTGGAGGGAAACTGGAGAGGAAAGATTAAGGAAAGTGAAGAGAGACGGAGACTATTACCTTTCAGTGCAAGTGTCAATGTTGTGATAGTGTTCTGACATAACGTATGGACTCTCCAAGAAAGAGAACGTTTGTAATGGTAGCAACTTCTATCTCTAGGTCCATCTAGCATTGGAGTCAACAGTTGACGATCGGAAGCTACAAAGAAGGTAATCGGAGTTGGATGTGGAACGCAATAAAGATGTTGAGACATAACTGCCCAAGTGAACGTGTTAAACAAGGGCAGAATAGCCAACCTGTACTCTAAACAGGAAGATCTCATGCCTTAATAGAAGACGCAAAGCGCTCACGGTCAGGTCTGTTGTTTATATGGTGGCCATGGCAACATGGTATAAAGATAAAAGATGGACTGCGTAAATGTGTATAGTGCTGAGCGTGTGCACTTATAGACATAGGACTAAGTGGAAACGAGTGTCACAGGAATAATTTAGCAAGCTAAACCAGCAAGGTGGTAGGGAATTGTGTACAGAAGAGAATGGATTTGATTAATAATATGCATAAATCCAAACGTCATTACTCATCTATTACATGGTTTATAAATCCCCAATATGATATTAATGAAACAAGGGGGGTCAACATTACGGTGGGCTGGATCAAAATAATTCCACATATACAATTTCAGAAAAATTACAATATTGTGTTACAGTTTTCACAAACTCTGAACAGGTCATGTTGTTATAAATATCTAGTCGAAGGACTCTTACTCTTCCAATTGTCACAAAAGGAGAACCGAACTAGTTCACTAATTAACAAAGCTGTGGATATCTTGAAAGAAACTCGAATGTGAATACTAGAGAATGTATTGATAACCTTTTGTGTAATCTGATGAGGGTAAAGAGAGCACTGGAGCGAACTGATTGGATCCACACAATCAATGACATACGTAAGCTCTCTTTAGCCAGATCGCTCTCGCCGTTTGCAAGGAAATTGGCTTCCTTCCAAGGTACATGAGGTATTCTCCTGGCTGGAAAGGGAGCCAGACCTTCCTAAGGGTCTGATTAAATCTGATCCATACTGGAGAGGTGTTGCCCTGTTGAGGCCGGAGTGGAGAAGCAACACAATTCTGTTTAATTTGTGCGGTCGCTAGCCTGCAGACCATTAAACATATTCTGATGGAGTGCAGGGGTACCTGGGATGTGAGGTTGAGGTATCTCCTGCGGTTTGTTGAGAGAGAAGATAGACTGTCATCAGATATGTTTTGGGACAGGCTCACAGCAGGCCACGAGACATCACTGACTATAAATGTCATTCAGGTACTGCAGACTTGTGGTCTGACACATGGCTAACATAATTTGTGGTAAAGAAATACTCCTGGGAAGAGACTAGCCAAAAGAAGAGATTGGTTTAATGTGTATTATGGAAAAATATGTTTTTTTTAAAGATTTTATGTGATTATGTTTTTATATGTCTCTTCTTTTTGTATATGTGAAAAGCCGTTTTCCGGTTAAAGCATAAATAAAAAATTAATAATGGAAGTTGATGAAGCAAAAAACGTGTGCAGGCACAGCCCATTGCAAGTACAGAGAAAGGCAACCTTCACTGTAAAGCATGAGTAAAGGACACAAAACCAAGAATGAGAAAAACAAACAGCAGGTATACAAATAACTAAATGAGCAGTAAGTACGGCCAGGAGAAAGCATATCACCTGCCGAGTGATGCTCATTCCTGGTTAAACTCAGAGATTGGGACATAATATCCTCAACAGTGCCTTATCTAGATTTTCCATAGGAAAAGCTGCATTATATGGCAAGACAGGAGACACACGCTATATGCATGACCAATGTCCGCCAGCCCAGCTGGAGGAGTCATGTTTGACTGGCTTGTTGTTGACCGGCTTGAAACTCGAAGAAGCTCAACCATCTGCAGCTCTAGGGATGACCTCAAGTTTAGCGTGAGTGGACAAGGCCATCTCCCTGTTGGGGCATTGTGGCGTGATCGGCTTAATTTATGAGTGTTCCTTAGGTCCATATACTGCTTATGGCAATATGAGACCACAGTATTAGTGCATGGAGTTACCTCCTAAGTGTGTCCAACTGGCTTATTATATTTTTTGATGAAAACTGGCTAAGCGCTGGGGGTGCTCCCTTTGATTATTGATGTATCGAGTGCTGATGTCATAAGGTGGATCGTGCTCCCGGAGAGTAGTATATTAAAAATATATTGCATGTAACATCTGCATCTTTGTGAGAAAAAAACCTAGCTATTCAGTAAGAAATAAATAGGAAAATCCTTGTTTAATTAAACAATCTAATCTCTGTTCGATTCTCAGAGATAACATGTTATTAACCATTCTTATAATTGACTTGGTGTTCAACTGCTCTCATATAATCATAAGTGTTTTGCATATAAGAATATCGCCATTGGCACCTTTGTTGAGTTTAATTGTCTAATAATGGATGGAACGCATTGGAGTTTGTTATTATGCTATCTTTAGGTGTAGGTAGAGGTAAACCTGTAGCTCTCTGGCCTAGCTAGTGTAGCTCCATCTTAAAATCATGTAGCTGCTCTCTGCTTCCCACTGGAGCATAGAGTACTTCTAATCAGGGACACCTGGCCCACTGTGGATAACCTCTAATTGACAGTCTCTCTGGTGCCAGCACACTGCAGCTCCCATTGCATTCGAGGGTGGAGGTCCACCTGTCACTGCCTCTCCACTAGGGTGCAGTGTACAGTCCTCCAATTGCAAGGAATCTGCATCCAAATATTGTCCTTTCAGGTGCCAGGACGGTGGACTGCCTGACACTATGCACTGCGCTGTTCATGGGTCAGGCATATAGGACACACTTCAGTGCGGTCGCGCCAGGGGCGCGTGCACACCATAGGGAATAATGTCAAAAAAGCCTAAACAGGATGAGGTGACCAATGCCATGGGACGCCCTTGGTACCGGATACGGTTCCCAGATCAGGGAGAGGCCCTCTATCATCCCGCCCGGTCCTTTACTGGGTGGGCAGTGATGTCAGCCTGCTGATCTCTCCCACACCCGCCAATCCTGAGGAGCAAGCAGGAACAGAGTGATGGATGTGAGACACTCACTGCTGCTAGACTCCCCTCATGAGCAGGCTGGAGTGTGGATTTAAGGTGTGGATTAAAAGCACAGTAACAAATACGACCTCTAAAAATCCCTACTCCCACAGCCACCCAACGGGTGCTGTGCAGAATATTTCAAATGCGATATTTACTAACTCTTTAACGCACCTGTTCAATGACAGCAAGCGCAATAACAAAAAAAATCCCTGTCAAAACTAGGACACAATGGCAGTGATGATGACGGTATGTTATTTTTTTTTGTTTTTAATCCACCGTTTCCTATTAAAAGAACAAAAAGTACCGTGCTCCGTCCGCCGAGAATGCGGCTGCTGCTGCAACACAGCACTAATTATTCCCATAATAACCTAATTAACTTTCACTCCGATTCCCGCGAGCCCAGGCTTATTTCTTCCAACACCTTCAGAACGTGCTTTTAACATATTTCTGCCATCTCCAGTTCCTACTGTGTATGCTATTAATCCATTCGAGGCCTTCAATGGCAACGCCTGCTCCTTTCTTAGCTATGCCATACAGCAGAGAGGGAGCAGCCTTCGGCAGGTGGCCAGTGGCAGCATCGCCCCCATTAATGATGACGCACTATTGTTAAGTGGCGCTCTTTCTTTCTTCTTGCTGACAGATTTTCTATCCATCTACAGTGATTATTGGATCTCGAGGTTTGAACCTCATTACTCCATCTTCTCGGTTTAGTGTGTAGTTTTGGGTTGGGTTTCTTCATGTTCTGTGTGGACTTGTCACAGTAGGGCTGGTTTCACAGGGTCTTCGCCGTGATGGGCCGCGGGTAGCAGCCAAAAGGGTTTGCACTGGTGGGAGTGAGTCTCCTGATCAGTAGGTATTAAGTTTTGATGCAAAGGGCCGTGCTAGACAGAAAAAAACACTTCAAAGATGCAGCAAATTTGGCATGAAAAAAAGAAAATGATTGTGCGCTCATCATCCCCCATGAGGAAGGAGAGCTGGCAGACCCCCGTTCCTCTCAAAGTACTAGGTGGCGCTCTAACTCGGAAATCATGTAAAAATGCAGCTCCCCTGACAGTTTTGCCTTTAAAAAGAAAGGCAAATGAAAAAAGGCCAATGGCCGTTTTCTAAGCACACATTAGACCTTCTGTGGTTTGTATGGCTTGTACAACTGTACGGCCAATATCACCTCCATTACTTCCTATCCCTGGAGAGACGATTTTCTCTAACCACCAGACCGCTCACGTCAACCATACCTATTGCTCCTCCCTGTCCTACAAGAAACAAAAAAAATATAACAAGGGATAAAGTGATCCCAGCTATCCTTCCTACCCTCAATTTTCTTGAAGACAATCTTGACCCAGGCACACTGGTCAAGGAATATAAAAAAATGATGCTAACCACACTTGATACCATTGCACCCCTCAAACTCAGACCTAGCAAGCCTAAAGCACATCTGACGAAATGGTTCACGCCTCAACTCAAAGACCTTAGACACCTAAAAAGGAGTTGTGAAACTACATGGAGACTTCTCCCATCCACAGCTAACAAAACTAAACTTACCAAAATCTCATCCCATTACAAAAAGGAAATTTTCCTAGCCAAACGTATTTCCACCAACAAACGCATCTCTAGTGCTAACTCTAGCACTAAAGAATTGTTCTCCATCCGTAAGGAACTTGAATCCCCTATCACCACCCCTGAAAACTGTACCAAGGATAAAACTTGGTGCTCTGACATACAACAGGCCCTCTCTAATAAAGTGACCACCCTTCAAAACAAAATAACAAAAAAAAACAATACCTTAACGTCCCACCTAACCACATAGCTGTGAATGTCCCCTTGAAGGAAATG
Source organism: Ambystoma mexicanum (assembly GCF_040938575.1). Taxonomy (NCBI): domain Eukaryota; kingdom Metazoa; phylum Chordata; class Amphibia; order Caudata; family Ambystomatidae; genus Ambystoma; species Ambystoma mexicanum. Next base: position 1,099,714,078 of record NC_090930.1, on the reverse strand, counting down.
CTGGCTAACCCGACCCCCCGATTCAATTTCACCAAAATTTCTATCCTCGAGGCAGAGAAAGTAATTCTTTCACTAAAGCCCTCTAACTGCCAGGGAGACCTTTGTCCTACCCAGCTCATAAAAGACGCCGCAAGAGATCTTGCCCCCTTCATAGCCAAACTTATTAATGCTTCATTTGCTTCTGGCACTGTCCCATCTAATCTCAAACAATCATGGGTGCTCCCCTTACTAAAAAAAACAAACATTAGTTCCACTCATACCCACTAACTACTGCCCCATTACAACTGTACCTTTCCTGCTCAAGATCCTAAAGTTGCATATCTCCAAATTCAAAAATATCTGGAACACCATAAACTCCTAGGAGCTCGTCAATTAGGCTTCCACCCCCAACACGGAACTGAGACGGCCCTTATCGATTTGAAGGCACAGGTTGACGAGCTGAGAGTCAAGGGGAAAACAGCCCTCCTCCTACTTCTCGACCTCTCAGCTGCATTCGACCTTTTGGATCAAAAGGTCCTATGCAGACAGCTGCATTCAGCTGCCAACTTTTCGAAAGATGCTATAATATGGATTGAGTCCTTTTTAAGCGACAGAACAATAAGGGGTTTTTTCTCCCTCAGCAGCAGCAGACCCCATTCCTATCACTTGTGGTGTCCCCCAAGGGTCCTGTGTCTCCCCCACTCTATAAAACATATTTACCAAGCCCCCACTTCGATGATCTGGACCTTCTTGGTATCACCTACACTAATTATGCAGATGATACCCAGATTCTCCTCCCACTTTCCGGGGATTACGAAGAGGATTTGGCTTTGGTGAGTAAGGTGTATCTCATCATCCAGGCATGGATGGCTATTCATGGTCTATGCCTGAATGATGACAAAACGGAACTTATCATTCTAGGTACCCACACTAACCTGACAAAACTAGGACAGGATTACTCATCTCTCATCATTGATGGCAATCTTCGAAGAATCACAAGAAGTACGTGGGACAATGTATCTATTGAAACCCGAATGGACGGTGCAGTTACATGACCTGGAGTGTTAACGAACATGTTAAATCAGCCGGTTCCCTAAAAGGAGTGGTGAAGATCTGGACTCAAAAGAAGTACTTCTTTAAGAAAGGGTACCAATATCTGGAGATTAATGAAGGTGTGGTCAATGAATCAACCAGAGGGGGCAGTGTAGAGGGGCAGCCGAATGACTATGCAGGACGTCCCGCCCCCTACTGCCTATATGTTAGATGCTTGAACCTTTACCTTGTTTGACACCAGTAGTTGTGACGATACCGCGACGAGTGTTCGAAAAAAGGTGTCCATTAAGAGAACTATATCAGATGTATGGGATGCTAGTCTCTTGGAAGAGGTCACAAAAAGTGAGAGTGACAGACTAAGAAGATAAGAAGAAAAAGATGTATGGACCTTATAGAAGCTGATGATGAAAAATAAGGGATTGAGTGATCATTCCTATGCAAAGAGAAGATTGCATGTGCGTGTGTGATGCAAGCCGTTCAATGAATGTACAGACGCAGCAACGTAAGTAGAGCAAGTGATTATAGAAGCTGGCTATATGTAGTAAATACATTGAAGGTAAAGCCGCCATTATATATGTTGAAAGTGGACATCGGTGTCACAATTCTAGTAAGTTCAAATCCATGGAGAAAGAAGGACCGAGATGTGTGCGTGTCGCAGCAAAGAATTAGCTGATGATCACAGACTTGAAGCGAGAAAGGCTGCCTGTCCTGATGTCAAGACTGAAAGCAGCCAAGAACTGGTTATCTGTTTTCAAGGGCAGAAAACACGAGAAGCCGGATCATCCCTTGATTAAGGCACAAGGAAGGAACACCATGAGTGCCAAGTTTAATAATTCAAGAAGTATTAAATGTTATAAAATGGGACGAATTGTGGTCTACAATCACGTGAACCAAGGATGAAAATAGGAGTTGGGCATGCCGACCAGAACTGTGATAAGCGTGTACCCATACTCCCTTTTATTCCCAGGAGAAGAGAAACTACTGCAAGGCCAAGTTCAAACACAGTTTGCATGGCAGAAGGCATGGGTGATGAGAGCTGTGGGGCTAAATGGGTGGAAAGTAAAAGTCATGTCCACCCCCTGGCACCTGGGTCTGAGCCTACGTGCTGCTAGTGAGCCGAATGTTCCAGACAACGCACGAGCATGCCAACCAATTGTAGGGGGCCATATAACCCTTGGTCGGAGAGGTGGCAACCAAGAGATTGCACTTCGACAAACAAAGGCAAGATTAATTTGTAAATTTAGGAATCCTGAATATGGTCTCAACAAAGACAATTAAATGTATCCTTTTGTAGATCATCTTGGGTTTAAACATTAGGCAGACCTATAATGTTAGCAGTAACTTTTCTTCAAATATCTTACATATGCCACAGAACAAATGCTGCACTTGTGACAAAGCTAACCATTTAGGCCACTAACCAAAGTGACACAAGTCAGGTGCAAGCAAAGTCTTGTCATGAACTAGAGCACTTGTGTATTTGTTGCAACAGGCTTCTAAGAAATATTGTATTAATATATGAGCCATGTGAACTAAATTTATAATGAATGGCAATTAGGGCAAGATGAGCTATCTCGAAATATAAAGATTGAGCAGCTTGGTAATGTTTTTAACACCAAAAAGCAATTATATTTGCACTGACAACGAGACATGCTCTTCCACACAGTGTTTTTCAAGTTTGCGCTGTCACACTCACCTGTGTCTCTGCAGGAGTGATGGATGAGCATCCCTTGACCCCGAGTCTTCACTTCCCCTGTTTCACCCGGAGGAATACCTGTCAAATACAAGGTGTATACTCAGACCTGAATTCACCCGATTCCCCTGGGCCCTTCCCTTCTCTTTACTGTGTGCTGTGATGTCCCCCTATGGGCTTACCTTGATCTTTAGTAGGGTGTGCACTCCATCCTGCATTAGCACTGGTGCGATTCACTCATGTGATTGGCGCCAATTTCTGTAGGCTGAGTTCAGATGCCAAACGCTGTTTTATGCCTTGACAGCGAGGCCGAGAGTTCAAGGCGCCAGTTTCTTCACTGGCTAGAAAGTCCTTCCCACAAGTGAACGTTTTGTGGAGAATGTTGGAGTGTCCAAAATTGCCTGTATTGTCTTTGTTTGCCGGTATTTTGTGGGTGAGTAGTGCTGCATATGGAAGCTAGCTGCTGGTAGGTTTGCACAGCGCCTTCAATTAGAGCGTGCCAGGTAATGTCTCTCCCTTTCCCTTGCAGGAGAAATTATGTGGTATTAGTGCCTCAAGTCCGGGTTCAGTGCTACTGGAGACTTGGTGGTTAGGTAAATTTGCACGGAGGCTTTTGGTAAGTATGCACCACGTAGAGAGAGAGCGCATTGAAATAAGTGTCCGCGTTATTGGAGTGAGTGCAATGAATAATGTCTCTTCTTTTTTACTGGGGTTTGTGCGCTCGCGCAACTAACCTGGATTCCAGCATCGTGGAAAGATTCGGTGAGTATGCGCAGCGTTACTGATGTGCGTGTGTTAACGCTGTTCATCTATGTTCTTACAGGTGCCGGTGTAAAAGTCCCCTCTTGACTGGAGATAGCTGCGGCATGGAGTAAGAACCAGGTAAGCTGAAGCTGAATGATCCAGAGTGGGTAAGCAGAAGCAGGATGATCCAGAGCAGGTAAGCAGAAGCAGGATGATCCAGAGCAGGTAAGCAGAAACAGGATGATCCGGAGCAGATAAGCAGATGCTGGCTGATCCAGAGCACGGCAAGTGTGTTGCTGATACAGCTCACAGTAAGCAACACGAAGCACTGGAAGAATCTTCGGTGTGGCTTATTTAGCCAGCCACACCCAAACTCTAGAGAGCTCATAAGTTATCATGCACTTCCTGTTTGGCAACAGGAAGTGGTAACCAGGAAGTTACTACAAACACTAGGAAGGAATGAAAGGAGGGATTTGTTATGGGTTCTTTGGGTGCCAATGCCAGGCCTGCCAAGCCTCCACCCAGCTTGCGCCAACTACCGGCCTGATACCCATGACAGCGGCAGTACAGTTCAGCTTTAAGCATGGATCTAGTACAGGCAATCATTTGTACTCATATCGAGATTTAAACATCGGGTTCAAGTTTACATGAACAATATTCCTTAGCATTATCCATGAGCTATGCTCTGAACTGCCCTTTTTTCTCCTAAGAGTGGGAGGCGTGCTTTTACAAATACGAATAGGAACCTAGCGTGTAACTGTGCCAACGCTTATCAACTCAAATGATGTAGCATCGTATTCACATATCCTGGGAGGAGTTGCCAAATGCAGGACAAATAAGTAAGAGAGGATGGTCTCATAATGTAAGTTTTGGATGGCTTTAATATTTTTCACGTAGGAATATAAATTGACACATGGTCTTGTTTCAATTTTATAGTTTGATTCGAGAAATTAGATCTTATGACGAGGCTTTTGTAACCCCTAAACATACAAAGGGAACTTTTACTTTCCAAAAATATGGCAGCTGGAGATCGCACAGGTTAGAAACTGAAGACGGTTTGACCATGTAACTATGGCAACCTATAACAACACTTGCGGATGTGGCACTCCGACTGTACTCCGGAGAGCCGACGCCACGTGGAGACAGATCAGCAACTAGGTATGTGCTAATCTCAATGTATCCACCTAATATAGTTTTGTAACTCACGCAGACGATTTCATCTGTTGCATTACATTAGGTTCGTAACTGAACGCACGCGGTTGTCTAGTAACACCGCCCAACAAAAGGATCTTTCAACACGTTATAAATGCATGTATAACGTAGCCAGCCAATGTAGCTCACACAGCAATTTCTATATCCGTAATATATTACTTGTTAAAAGCAGAAATCTGCACGCATGCGGTTGCTGCGCAACACTACATAATCAGAAGGACCATTCAAATAACATGTAAGGAACAGAACTGATGGTCAAATGACATAAAGAACTACGTTTGAATTGCAATTTAACGGTAAGGAGGTCCGTTGCACTAGCAATCGATAACATTTTGAAAAGGCGGTCATACTTATATTTTTCGGATCCCCATACAATGCGACAGTGCCCTTACACATCATAAATGCTATAATAAATAACAAGCCAATCTTTATTTCAGGTGGGATTTAACCCGTAATACACTTTATCTTAAACCACATGAGAATGGCAAACATATACATATTTGGTAAGATATGGAACAACTTATTTTCTATTTTAAATGCAACGGTTTGAAACTGGGTATGACTGCATTAAAAGAGGTAGCATTTGACTTAAGAAGATATACGAGGTATAATATTGTAGCTCATGGAAACTCAATACGGTGTAACGCTCACCTGACTCCCACGGGGACGCTGGCCTGGTTCGCGCTGCTGGAGACCTCGTCTAAGGTGATGCGCAGGGTTCGGAAGACGGACTGGACCGGGCCCCAGATCTGGCTTGTCTGACTCGCAGAAGTATCCTTCTGTAGGTGAGAATAGGGGGTTAACTGTCTGCGGGGTAATGCAATCGGCCTCCCCCTTACCCCTCTCACCCTCCTCAAAACCCTTCTGTGCTTCCCCGTAGCGTCTCACCTTAGGGTCTTGAAGGACGAGCTCTCCATCCAGCTTCTGATGCAGGGGCGCGTTGGTATCCAGTTACGTCACTGGATTTTCGGATGGGTGAGAACCAAACTTGCTTGGCTTCCAGGTAAGTTTTTCTATAAGTGGTTCCCCCTGTGTCCATGCATTAATGTTCTAATGCTAGTGTCTTTTTCCCCATAGGGGCCGGGGTACGGAATGCCGGGGAACAGGCACCGACCCGAGGTGAGCGGTGAAATCCTTGTGGAAATCAGGTAAGTCTTTAATGAGTGTTTTGGTAATGTCTTTTCATTCACTCATTAACGCTGATGTCTTTTTCCCCTTAGGGGCCGGGGTCCGAAAATGCCTGGATGCAGCGCGGACCCGAAATGAAAAGGGAATGACCCAACAGGTAAGTCTTGACATGGAGTTTTAGCTTCCCTTTTCCCTTCTTTCTCTCACCTTTGTTCTTGTCTTTTTCTCCCTAGGCACGGGGGCGCGACTGCGAATCGGGATGGTTGCTGCTGAACATGGAGGCGCCCTGTAAAGGTGAGTAGAATGCGGCGCTGCAGCGATCGATGCGATGTGCTTTTAAAAATAAATGTCTTCCTTTTCAGGATTGTCGGCGAAATGTCTCTGGGATGCAGATTTAGCAGGTGAGGACTTTTCCTTCTTCTGTTCTCTTGTTCCCTTCCTTTGCAGGTGATTCAGGATGCTGGCAGGTGTGGCAGAAGTCAAGATGCAGGAGCAGACACGGTGAGCGTCCAGCTGCTAGATGCAGAACAACGCGAAGCACGTGTGGCTGATCGGGTGTGATTTAAATAGCCTTGGAAGAAGTTCCTAGAATGTGTCCTTCCTCCAATCAGGTATGTATCCTTCCCCGACCACGCCCGGGTGGTAAATGAGTCCCACAGGTAAAGTAGTTCCTTTCAGGCCTCAAGGAGGCGGGGGTTCTGCAGCATGGTCTGCATCAGGTAAGTGCACCCAAACACTTTCATAATGAGCCTGGCGCCTATGGCGCCAGGACTGACGTTTTCTATGAGCCTGGCGCCATAGGCGCCAGGACGCTGTCCAAAGGGCCCCTATAAGGGGTTGCTGGGACCTTCCCCGGGGACTTGATGTCCGCTTTCGGGGACGCAGGGCCTGAGCCGGCTCCCCGGGAGCGGGCATCGTGACATACGGTTGATAACTATTCAGTTACATGTAACTGCAGGGACAATGTCTCAATTAGAAAACAAAGGTTGCATATTTTTAGTAATCGTAAGAATATAGATATATGGGTATCAGAAGACAACTATAATGGTTGTAATTAATATGACATAGCATACACGAGAGACTGAAGACTACCAAACTGTGATCTAATGTTTGCTTTCATATATTATATTTATTCTTGTTTCTCCTTTTTTTGTTTTTCTCTCAATACATTTTCCTGACCCTAAACACTCCTCCCCTTCACCACTCCTTTTCCTCTGTCTACCTGTGATGATGCATTAATTGTACGTCAATTCCAGGTAACTTTATTATTTGTGTTAAGAATTAGACCTGATTTGAGAAAGGCACTAGGCGTGCCGAAACACGTGTAATCATAGGGCATCTCTAATGAGATTTTCAACCCATGTTTTTGCTAAAATTAATCAATTAACATCAGAAAGCTTTAAGTGTGGTGCAGATTATGGTAGAGGACAACAACACAGACTACTTTCTGGAGGTGGGGTCTTGGCCTCCATTCCTCACAGTTGCAACACCACCCTTAGAAAGGACAACGGAATTAGGTTGCTTAGCAAAATAAGTTGATGGAGAAAAAAAAACTCAGCAAACTCAACATATAACGAAGGGCCTTATAGTTTAAGAACCTTACTATTAGATCAAGGGCATTTCTCGCCCGGCACCCTAAGCGAAGGGCAGACGAAGAAAAGGGGAATTCCTGTTTGGACCTGTTCGGACCAGGAGGACCCAGGGCCCGACCCCCTGCTCAGACAGCAGGTAGGTATGCACCAACATGTGTTACTCCCTCTGGTCCCCCCGTGATGTTCCCTTGTGCCCCCCCATTCTCGCACACAGGTGTTGCCTGTTTTGCTTGATTCTTCTACCCTGCTCCCCCCTCACCCCACTCAAGCCTACTTCTGCAGGAGTCTGTCCTGATACATTCTGGTTTCACCATCACCGTCTTGTGGACAATGCTGGATTTGCCTTTTATGGACTTCATTCATTCATGGTGTGTCACCCTTTCTCAACTCTCATGCTGAACTTCTTTTGCATCATGTACTCATGGTGGCCCTGAATCATGCTGTTCCCATCTTCATCTTGTATCCTGGCTTGGAACATTATGTGTTACTACTGACTTCTGCAATTGTATTCACTCTCCCCTCTTGCTTCGCCACTCTTTTGACTGCTAACTCTCTGTTCTCTCCTCCTTTCCCTTCTCCCTTTTCCTATCTCCTCCCCTTCCTTTCTTCTATGCACTTACTCTATCAGAATTGTCCCTGGATATAGTATGATAGCAACCTCGTCTGTCTCCTCCTCCCTCCCCTTACTGGTTTTTCCTCCCCAAACCCCCTCCAGCACTATCTGAAATGTCGTCAGGCCTAATATGATAGTCGCTTGTTTTGTTCCTCCCCTACCTTTCTGCACCCCTCTCCCTCACCTCTTGTTTTTTTTCCCAGCTCTACCAGAAATGTCGTCAGGCCTAGTACGGTAGTCGCCTGTCTGTTTCCATTTCCTGCCCACTCTCCCCCTCCCTTCCTTATCTATGTTTTAGCTCTTGCACTATCTGAAATGTCGTCAGGCCGAGTACGATAGTTAATTTCACATCCTTACTGTTCATGACCTGTAAGAATGTCATTGTTTTTTCCCTTGTTCCCTCCCTTGCCTTGAAGCGCTTTGAAACACATTGTGTATAGGCGCTATATAAATAAACTATCATATCATATCATAACCCTTAGTATGCTGTGTACGTAATAGGTGTTGAGGATGACTTGCAATAGAGGCAGACTTAAGTTGTCCACCTGATAGTAAATGTCCTATCACAACCAGTCCTGGTATAGAAAGTATACTTAGATGTTCCCCTTGAACCAACCACAACTCGCCATAGGTTTTTCTTAATTGCCACATAGTATGATGCCACTTATGAAAAATTGTTTGTACTTAAGTATTATGTTGTATGAAATGCGTTGAGAATGCAATCGGAAGCCCGTTGATGTCTGTTGTAACTCCCTGTTTTAGACAATTGATATATAAAACAGTCGAATGAGATTTTGACAACTTCCTGAGTCGGTCTGATTATTTGATGAAAGAGTTATTCTGCATCCCATACATTGCATGACATGTTACTGATTAAGGACCATAAATTCATTAAGTTTCTCTGACATTGGTAACATAATCTTATCTGCTCATGCCTAAGAAGACCTTCAATTAACTTGACCTCTTACGGGGAACATACAAAAAGGTAGAGGTTAAACCTGTTCTTACTAAATGGCACATGATTACTCTCAAAATTGAAAGACCATATAAAGTATTTTGCTGATACCAACTATAATAATATAGATACTGTGTACAAAGTACTGGATTGTTTAAAAGCTTATGCTGGGAATCTATTCATGATAGAAGGTCCACAGAAGAGAAAAGGAAGATAAAAAAGGACAGATAACTGTCACAAATGGAAAAAGGCATGTAGATAAAATCACATTTTGCATTTGTTCACACAATATAATGTTGAAATATATCTTAAAAAGACACTACTATAGAACAAATGCAACGTAGTCATCAGATGGTGAACATGCTGGAAAACCGGCAGGCTAAAGGAAAAGGAGCAGCACAATCCACGCCATCAATATAAATCAAAGCTAGATCATGACACATATCTAATGACAAGGAAATAAACAAATCTTTTGGGAAATTGAATGGCCGTGTATGTGCAGAAACAACAGAAAAACAAAATGATACTGAATTATTTCTAGAGAACATGGAGATCCCGTCCGTGGGTTCAGTGCATGACACACTTTGGGATTAATGGAAAGTGAGTAAGGATCTTGGAAAGAGCACTAGTTGGAGAACAAGAGGCAGCACAGAGGGCTGTGGACAAGATCAAGGAAGGGAGGGATTTTAAGGAAACTTAGGAAGTTTAGGGAATTCCAAACTACAATAAAACAGTTCCAGGGTAAGATAAGGGACTATGATGATTGCGCCCCAATGCCCCTCCCTTAGGTAGAAACATAGGAATCAGTAAAAAGAAAATACGTATTCATAAATATTTACCTAAAGCAGAGGTGCAATGAGCTGTTGACATATTTACACAACACATATAGAACATAGATGGGGCGAATTTAGGAGAAGATGCGACTCAAAAGACGTAATCACTGGCTCTGAACCTTGTTTATACGTTCTATCAAGGCAATCAAGCTATGTTACCAATAGAGGACAGGTGCAAAGGAGCTGGAGGGGCGAGGGGGAGGATAACATTGCGAGGGCTAAGGACATTCTGTAAAGCCAGGTATAAAACGTTGCCTTATCAGGAAGGAGACACAGAAGTGTTGCCAAGAGCGTTTGGAAAGGCCCATGAATGCAGTCAGCGGATGCCAGATAGGTGGTTGGGATCTAATCACATCACCAAAGTGAGAGAAGCTGGATAAACCATCCAGCCAAGACTGGTGCTCACGCTTCTGTTCTGAGAACTGAGCAATATAGTTAATTTCTTTGTAGAGTCAATCAAAATTCCCTTGGTAAATTGTTACTTCACAATTTAATTTATATTCAGATATAACTGACTTCTTCATTAATCAATGTGCATAGTAAATTAAACACCATCCAAGTTGACTGCCAAAAACGTATGGTTAACAGTGCCTATGCATTTCGGAGTCTAGCTCCTTCCTCAGGGCTAAAACCATAGCGTAATATGCATTTTCTAATAGTCAAAAAACAGTTTCATAATGTAATACACAGAAAACAATGTCACAGTATATCACACACAGTAATATCAAAGGTAATGTACATAGCAAATACATACCACATCACACGGGCACACGGGACGTAATAAAACAGGAATGCAAATATGAAAATGAAAAATAAAAAGAATGCAAAGGAATAAGTGTGCTTAATACTCAATTGAACCAACATTCATGTCCAATCAGGATTCAAAGAGTAAATGTACCTGTAGTTCAACTTGAATATAAAATTCGTCTTATTTCCAGATCGAGTGAGGGGAGTGTATCTGTCTCCCTTGATTGCTGAATAGAAAGATAAATATAAATGGAATGTACGCGTAACTTAAAAAACCTAGTCATTATGGAAAAATGTTCGCTGAGATTATACTTCTAATTGCCATGCATTCATATATAGTTACCTGATCACTCGAATGTGTGTCGGAGCACGAGATGTACGTGGATCCAAGGCGGTGAATGGCGTTCACTTCCTTGTTTTATTCATTACCATGGTTTCCCCGGCGCGGCACTGTGCAACGTCAACGTACGTGTTGACGTAGCAGTGCCTCGCGTCCCGTATCTCCATGGTGACTGGAGTACGGGAATGAGGAATGACCATTAGGATAAACATCTTCAACCTGCAGTTCCTACAACATTCACTGGTATATATACTTAATGCGCAGCAGAAGGTAAAAGCGCATAGATATATAAAAGAAAACCGCAGTAATAACGGTGTGAATAAAAATTAACGTACAAGAAACGTGACGAAGTGGAAAAAATGAGCTGAGGTGTATTCAAACATGCATGCACTGTATCAGATCGTATGTACGAGCGTTGCTACAACACCTTGTTGTAAATCATAAGGATAAGTAGAAAAAATACTGTTAGACCTGTAGTGAATAGGCCCCTAAGTAAAAAAGAGGGAAAATGTTAACTAGGGTGGGAACCACCCGGTGAGCGTGTTGGATATGCTATGTTTCAAAATGACGAAACCTCGCTCGATACAATGCTTAAGGATGTACAGTGTCCGCAGTTCGCGTCTGACCATGCTGCTGCATTCATGAAGGACATGTAAATAAATGCTATGGGAAAAAAGTATAGAATGTCCGTATCTGATTGGTCGAATGTGAAGGTAAAAATTCCTATGCTGCAAACTAAGTGTGGAAAACAAGTGTGGCTGTTAATAGCTAAACAAAGCTAATGTCAAGGTCAAATGTCTGTGATGCGGACTCAGGAAGGGAAACATGTGTGTGTGAATAACTGAACAACGAAAAAACAAACTTAGGAAAAAAAGGGAATAAATATAGTCAAATGAATATACCAAGTGTGGACCTAATCCAGGATTGCTAGGTAAAAAATTACCATAGTCAAAAAAAGAGCAGTGTAAACAAGGAGTGAAACTGAGAATAGAGAGATAAAACTGAAATAACAGAAAATTAAACAATGAAAGTAAATACATATAACTTGTCCACAATGTCAATGGGTATGTAGGTCGCCATATACTGTCTGTGCCCTACAGGTAACAAGACCAGTTAGTTTCCTCATTAAGCCATCTAGGGGCAAGTGCTCCAACCCTGTCTATCCAGAAACACTCTCTCCTGTCCAGTCTGTGTTGGAGATTCTCATGAGGTTCATATCGGTGTATGACCTCAAGTATCTGGAAGTGTATCTGTGCCAAATTGTGACCTTTCTCTGCCCAATGTTTGGCCATTGATGAAGTCATATTCCGGTTGCGGATACATGATCGGTGTTCATTCCACCGCAGTTTAGCCTTTCTCTTAGATTGTCCCACATAGTACAACCCACATGGGCATTTGATGGCATAAATTATGTTGGCTGTTTCACATGTCGCAAAGTCCTTGATGGGCAATTTCTCACCGGTATGTGGATGGTTTATACTTTGTCCTTTCAATATGTACCCACAGTTACTGCATTGCAAACATGGGAATGTTCCTTTGCGTTTTGTCTCGAATTTCTTCTGAGGCGGCTGAGGCAGGCGTGTCTGTACCAGATGATCTCTAAAATTCTTGCTGCGTTGGTATGCAAAAGTAGGTAAATCCTTAAACAGATGTTCAGTTTTCTGATCGCATGATAAAATGTGCCAATGTTTCTTAATAATAGATTTGATTTGGTTGCTTTGTGTGGAATATTTCGTCACAAAAACCAGTGGTGGTTCAGATTTAATTCTTCTAGGTTGGGTCAATAGGTCATCCCTGTTGATGGTTTCAATTCTGGTTTTAGCATCCGTAATTTCACATTCTCTGTAGCCTCTCTTGATGAATTTCTTGCCCATTCTTTGTAATTCGATATAATCGGTGGGGTCACTGATAATCCGTTTAACGCGTAACATCTGACTATATGGGAGATTATGTATAAGGCTTGGCTGGTGAAAGCTCAACCTGTGATACAAATTGTTGCGATCGGTAGGTTTGGTATATATGTTCGTCTTATATCCTTCTTCAGTGGCTTTGATTTCAACATCCAAAAAATTGATGTTTTCTTTTGAATACTCGTGCGTAAATTGTCTTCTAACATCGATGGTGTTAAGATCTCTGAAAAATGCTAACAAGCTTTCTTCGCTCTGAGTCCAAATCCCAAAAATATCATCAATGTACCTAATCCAAATCGATAGGTGTGATTTCCATATAGGGTGGTTCAAAATATGGTCCGTCTCAAATTTGTACATAAAAGTATTTGCATATGTGGGTGCCATGGTGGCACCCATCGATGTTCCAGCAATTAGTTGATAATGTTGTTTCTGGTACTTAAAATATGAGTTCTTGGAAATAAACTCCAACAGGATGATCAAAAATTCTTTGTTTGCTTCCAATTTGCCAGTGTTCAATAGTAGCCAATCAACTGGTTGTATTCCTAAATCGTGCGGGATGGATGTGTATAAATTCTTAACATCCAGAGTGAACAAAAGATTTGTTGAGACATATGGTATAGCCTTTAGTTGTTGCAAAAAGTGGGAAGTGTCCTTGATATAGGTGGGAGTGTTCTGGATAAGCGGCTGGAGGAAGAAGTCAATATACTTCCCAATCTGTTGTAATACACTGTTGATACCCGCTACAATGGGTCTGCCAGGAGGTTCTAGAGGATCTTTGTGGATCTTGGGCAAAGTGTAGAAATTAGGTACCCGTGGGTTGGTATTCTGTAAAAATGTGTGTGTATGGTGACTGATCCAAGAATTTTCTTCAGCATCCTCCAAGATCTTCTCAAGATCCTGCATAATCCTTGTGGTAGGGTCATTTTCCAATTTTTTGTAAGCATTAGTGACTGCCAGTTGTCTCAAGCACTCTTTGTTGTAGTCTATTGTATTCTGTATAACTAATGCTCCTCCCTTATCCGCCGATCTGATGGTTATAGATTCATCCCCATAAAGGTCTTTGAGTAATTTAAGTTCATGAGGTTTAAGATTTTTGTGTTTGGTATTTGAGAATTTAATCTTATTTAAGTCTCTGAGTACTTGTTTCTCAAAAATCTCCACTTCGGGGGTACTACAGGGTGGTACGAATGTACTCTTAGATTTGAATTCTTTATATGGTGAACCATCTCTTTTGACTCCTTGATCTCCTATTTCGTCAAAGAAGATTTTAAGTTTCATTTTCCTTACCAGTTTAAGTACTTCCACTTTGGTATCAAATAGAGAACTATCATATGTGGGTACAAAATTTAGACCTCTTTGTAGAGTGTTTGTCTCAGATTGTGTTAAAACTCTACTGGAGAGATTGATCACTAAGTTTTCCTCTGTTGGTATCTTGTCTGTGGACCCTCTCGTCCTTTTTCTTTTCCCCCTCCTTGTTCTCTTTGGCCCCTTCCTAAAAAAGAGACTCCTGAAGCACCTGCTCTTGCTTGTGATGGTCTTGAAGTTTCTGGTTCTTGTGTATCTCTTTCAAGTGATGTTTCTGTGTTGCTGGAGGTATTGAGTTGAGGTTTCCTCATTGGTGGTCCATACTTCTCCATCCAGGTGTACACCTCTTCGTTCAGATAATCATATGTGTCTCTTTTGAATTTCCTAATTTTCTTCGTTTCAAGTTCTGATTTATAGTCCGCAAGTTTGCTGTTAATGTCTGATAATATTTCTTCTAGATCTTCCTTTTTCAATTTAAGAGTAGTGGTAAGTTCTTGTTGGATTTCTTTGATCTCAGCATCAATTGTATTGAGATTAGCTGTTAATTCTTGAATGGTAAGTAGAATCAAATCCAAAGAGCATCTGTTCAATATGGCGTCCCATTTCCTAACAAATTCTTTGCTTTCCTTGCAGAGGGTGGGCTGCAGTTGTATTCTTAATCCCCTGGGGATCCTTTGATTCTTATAGTATCTTCCTAAGCTGATAGCATGGAGCTTACGATTAATTTCCTACCTAATGAGGTACTCTAGTTGTTTGATCTTTTTTGTAGGGTCTTGAGTAGTTGTGCTTTCTTTGGTGAAACCACTGTCACTGATCAGTCCGAGGATGGTGTTGGCTTCTTCAGAAGAGAAGCCAAGCGTTTCTGCTCTTTTCGTGGTCAATGCCTCTATGTCTTCAAATGACATATTGTAGTGATATCTTTGTTACAATATACTGTATTCTGTTTGTAGTGTGCCTCCACCTTGGCGGTGTCTTAGTGAAAACAGGAACTGCCAAAAAGCCAAATGGAAGGTGGGCACCACCGGTTATCAAAGTATCCTTACTTTTTCTGATGAATGTAAAACTTAATTCCGAGCAACCAGTCTGAGTAGGTCCTAACGACACCAGGACCATGTGAGACTAAACGAAAGTGAGAGAAGCTGGATAAACCATCCAGCCAAGACTGGTGCTCACACTTCTGTTCTGAGAACTGAGCAATATAGTTAATTTCTTTGTAGAGTCAATCAAAATTCCCTTGGTAAATTGTTACTTCACATCAATTGTTACTTCTAATCACATCACGCCACGATGACTGTATTAGTGGATAGCACGGGTAATACAGAACATGTAGCACCGTCAGAACTTCCAAACGCAAAGTTGCACAGAGCAGTTGAGCTATTTTAGCCAATCCCACTCCAGGGGAACCGATAATACCGGGAGTGAAGAAGACAGGAGTGGCTTGTGAATGTGTGATTGCACTATGTGCCACTATACATCCTATGTCTACAAACTGTCCATAGGACAAAGTAATAAATGTCTCATTACATAGCACACCAAAGGCAGCTCACACCTTGTCGAAAGTGTTTCTATAAAAAGGGTATTATTGTTGGCAGAATTGCCTACGGGGCACCTCATGGGTATATGAAATGTTTGTGTAGGTGAAGAACAGATCTGCAGAATATGCTAAATTGTTGGCACTAGTCCTGGGCTTGAGGCATGCATGGGACGTGCCAGACACCCATAGACGTAACAATGTGATTAAGGATTCAGACTTTGGGCCTGATTACAACTTTGGCAGTGCAGGTAAAAAAACTGGAAGTCATTCTTCTATCTCCACTTTTTTGGTGGTGACGGAATAAGCGCTGTGCTCATCGCACTGCTGAACTACAAGCTTGGCCTTAATGTAGAGGATTTTCCTAGAGCGTAATGCTGCAGGTACATCTGACACTTTAAGGTAAAGAAATTGGTGGAATTAGCTCTCGCTGTAATTTCACCAAAATCCCATTGGAGTCCAAAGGATTCCAAAAATGGGGCTTAACACCACCCTTCCACCACTTGCAATCCCGTGTTAAGGCCACAGGACCAAGTGGCGGAAATGGTAAATGATGAACTGCCGAATTACCACCAAAGTCGTAAAGAGGCCCTTTCTGTCCTGCATGCCTTATTTAACATGATATGATATTTTATTTATTACACGCTCGTACACACGTGTTCAAGAGCCCGATAAGGCAAGGGAGGGGAGCAGGGAAGAAGAAAAACAACAATCTTACTAGGCCCAGTGACATTGAGAATGCGCAACTGCAAGGGAGAGGGGGAGGGAAGAAGTGCAAGGGAGAGGGGGAGGGGAGAAGTGCAAGGAATGGGGAGAAGTGGTATGTGCATAGCAAAGGAGAGGCAGAATAAATAATAATAAGTAAATAAATAATGAAAGCAACAAACAATGGTAGTGTTGCCCGCAAGTGGCAAGTGCTGGGTTTAAGGCAGCAGACAGGGTAGGTCTGATGCGTGCAGGAAGAAAAATGGGGTGGGGAGGGAGTGTGTGGGTACAGATACAGGCCTCAGTGCAAGGGAGAGGCCCAGAGGCAGTGCATGAGGGTGAGAGGGTGAGCAGGTACCTGGGCGCGGAGGACAGAGGGTGGCCAGGTGCACGATGTCGAGCAAGCTGTTGGCATGCTTACAGATTCTGGGCTACAGAATCAAATGTAACAGTTGTGGAGGAATGTGGATGTATTGGTCAGTAAATATGGCAGGATTAATGTTCCGAAAATCTGAGCACACTGGAAAAAAGTGCTGTTTGTGAAGGGCAACACCAGAGTAGAGGTGGAAGTGGGCAGGAGCGCTCTGGAGCGCTGCTCCTATACTTTTTATTTTTAAGTTTCACTGTTCCTATACTTTTATTTTAAAAAGAAAGCGTTCCGGAATGGTTTCGTTTTAAAATGAAAGTGTAGGAAGAAGTTGAAGCTTGCACTTCAGTGCACTGCACTGCACATTCCCATAAATAGCAGGGGTGTTTGTTTGGGGGTTTGGATTGTGTGTGGGAGGGGGCACGGGGATGGGCGTTTGTGGGGAATGGGGCAGACCAGCAGGGAAGATAATTCCACTACTTCTTTTCGTAGACTTCGACCACTGCACCAGAGCAGATGAGGGTCGAGGGTCGGTGCAAATGTGCACTTGCTGCTAAAGAAGCAAAGAACATGTCAGCATTGTCTCGCCCTAGGAAAGATACAAAGGAACCATCCCATAAAACACATGTGCAGGAGTTGAGAAGATGCCAGAAGGGGAGACAAGCAAGCAATCCATTTATCATGGTGGAGGCGAGGGGCACAATAAATGCTGGGCTTTAAACTAGAGGGTATAAGGCAGATTCAGAAGCTGGCCTGAGGCGTCGCCTACCAGAAGCAACACTACATCCACAACATTTAAGGTATCCACCAGGGATATATTTGTCTAGATTGATATGACACAGTTGATTATGTCTGAAAATACCGCCATTTTATCATATCAGCACATCCCCAAACCCGTTCACCAGCATTACTGACCCTTCATGGTGGCTGGCCTGCTGTCCTTACTGCTGATCACTTGACAACTAGTCATGATTGGGAATTCTGCTCTGTGTCCTTTAGTCCTAATCCCGTTGGGTGCTGCTTCTTGCTCATTCTGTTATATGACATTATTACCCTACAAGAGGCAGTTATGTGGATCTTTCTAGGCAACACATCTTAGAACAACGTACTTGAAATTTAGCATTTGGGGCGTAACCTCACATTAATCTTGGTGGAGAAACCTCTCAAACGGATTTATGCATGGCTATGCACGCATGCTTCGCAGCCCCATACTTTCTCTGAGAGAAAGTGGGAAATATTTCACAGTGGTTTGTGGGATTTACTTTGTTAGGTGGGAGTTTTTTTTCCAAGCGTATCAAGTAATTAAAGTTTCAGTAATTTGTCCTATCATTTGTCACCTGTCTACCCTGGGTGGCAAATTCCTTCCAAAGACTCAGTCTGAACTAAGTAGTGACGGTTCAATGTCATTTCACCAACCCCCTTCTTTCTGACGGGTGTTTTGCCACGGATGTTTTGCCGAAAAACTTTATTGACATTTTTGTACATTTTTTTTTGTGGGGGGGTTCACCGCAAACCCCCCTTAATTTAATGTTTTTGTATTCACCTTCCCCCAACGCTTTATTTACCCTTGCCCACCCAACAAACCAAAATATTTCGATGGGAATTTTCAGCAAAACTCCCACAGCAAAACACCCGTTGGAAAAAAGGGTGTTGGTAAAAGGACGCAATACCATAGTGACTGCCTCTCTCTTGGGTGGCTGCCTAAATGAGGCAGAGTTATGCTTTCCAGTTATGGTATGGAAGCATAGAGCGTGGAGGATGGTCCTCCCTGCTTCAAAGGGAAGGTTCCTGGAGCTGTCCTAGAGCTGTCAATCGTTGTGCATGGTCCTGTAACTGGAAAGCCACAGAAGCAGTCTGATGTGTCCTCTTGCTCTCACTTTCCCACAGCTCGCAGGAACCAGAGAACCCGCCCACACTTTCTCTTCTCTCATAAATGAGTCCCTCGCTATAGGACGCTCTCCAGGGCTGGGCCGCCACACACAGCTTCTGGAACTGTCAAGGTTGTACTGCCAGCTTTATTTCTAAAGGGACCAGTGCACTCGCTAGGCTGGCACCAGGGGAATGATGCCATACATGTTACTGTGGGGAGAAACCCCATGGGGAAACACTGCTTGTATGGAGCCATGACCCTCCTTTTCTGAGTCCCAGCCTTTGGCAATGGATTTCACATGTTAAAGTGGAATATTGACATACTTGGTTCCTCCCAAAGGGTGTGTATACCCTGAGGATAACAATGGAATGTGGACTGTCATACTACCCCCATCACAAAGAGTACAGACAATAAATCACTACCACACACAATATTTGGTCTTTAACACATGATAATGTCATTGCGCTGTCACAGCAACTCACGCGCAGCGTGGCATCCCCACTGAGGAGGAGGCAGCCTCTGATCTGTCTCTGAAGGCACAAACTCTCCATCATTCTACAGTACAGATGCCGAGGCTGCCGGGGTGGCTGAAGGGACAGCCGGAAAGGGTTGTTGCCAAGGGTGGACTGGCTATAGGGAACTCTGGAGATTTCCTGTTAGGCTTCTGCAACCGGAGCCTCTTTTGTGTGGTAACCTATTACATTTCTAAATTTTCTCATAGGAAAAGGGTTGGACTTGCTGAACATGCGCAATATGGGTCCCACTTTGAAAATTATTTCCAGGGCCTCTTTTGGTTCTCAGTCCACCCCTGGTTGTGAGTTGCGGGTGAAGCATAGGAGTAACCTCCTTAGAAATAATCGGCTACAGTACAGGTACACTATGATCAGGAACCTAACGTATGTGTGCTCCACATAGCTAAAGGGTTTTAGAGCCAAGTCTATCATATCCATCTATGCCTTGATGTCCAAAGTGGTCAGTCGAGTTTCAGAGTTGGTCAATATCTCGTCTGCCTATCATCTTGCAGAGTTCTGTGTGTTCGCCTTCATAGCAATCCTTTGCATTGGGCAAACATAGCTCTGGAAACTGACTTAGTAGCAAGATCAATTTCCATCACTTGCTGTAGCATATATGTGTTTTAGAACCTCTTATTTGTGAAATCTAATCTACGCTCTTTTAGTCCAGAAGTATATGTAGTCCTCTAAAGCTACACACATGATATCACATGTTTCTAATGTGTACTTCTGGTGGAGATGCTTGGGGAGCATTCTGTACTTTAGTCTTTTGTCCTGGTCAACTCTTCTTGAAAGAGTTGATTTTCAGATAGCTGTAATTGCTAAACCGGCCCTTCTTTCTCCGAGTGTCTCCCGAGCCATCATTCTTTCTCTCGCCCCTTTGTCTCTCCCGACCCATTCTCTCTGTCTCTGGGACATCACCATTATTCAGATCCGCCCGATGAAAGCGGTGCAGGAAGAGGCGAGTAAATTGTCGCGCGGCGGCTTCGGCGGTGCAGGGGTATCCATCACCGAGGGCTGAAGCCTCGCTGATTGGAGGCAAGATTGAAACTCTCTGGCTATCAACGGCAAAAGCAGTGGCAGGGGAGGCTTTCGAATGGTGAAAACGCAGGCCAAATAGCTTTTTCTACTTCTGCTCTGCGGCTAATGATGTGAGCGCTCCATCTCAGCCGCAACAGGGAGAAAAACAACCGTTTTTTCCCAGCACAGCCACATGTGACAAACAGCTGATGTTATAAAAAGGAATAAAAGCGTTGACCGGGTAATTATCTCTTAAACCATTTGACATCCTGGGTGCGTTGGAGACGCGCACGTCATTGCTGCAGCGACCGCCCGACCTGGCATTGCGTCATTTGTACATTGCTGTTTCTTTTGCAGCCATCGGTGTACCTGATTTGCCTCACAAGGCCCCCATCTGAAGACAGAGAAAATGAAAGGGCATGGTGGCTATCACGAGGACTTGACATGTGGGGGGTGGGAGGGTGGGAGGGAGGCGCACATTTTCCCGAACGGGTGAGCGAAAACAATGGCAGAAAGGCCCAAAAAGCTATAGGTGCATATGATTGCACACACCACGGCGTGAAGTGCTTAAATGGGCGGAGCTGTATGGCACACGTGTGAGTATTGGAACATTCCTACCACCGGACAAAAACAGTCCATCACAAACATGAATGCATGCCAAGATGCCCATTCCATTCGGGAGAAACTGGTCGAGTCCTGGTTTAAACTTTACATTCTGAAACTTATACTCCTGGTTTTAAATGGGGAAACCAAGGTCTACAGGATGCCAAGTTAAAACCAGGAGTGTACTAGCATCTCCCGAATAGAAAGGGGGCATTGTGGCATGCATGCATTACTCCCACATCCCTTTTCCTTGTCCCAGAACTTAACTTTGACATGTCGTCACTTCCCCCAGATGAAGTCTTTCCACTATTTTCTATTATGAATCCTTTGCCTCGTTTATTTGTTCAGTCCACCTGCTGGAGTACTCTGAACCTGCTGGGTCTCTGTTCATCAGGAGATGTTGTTGGGTTACCGTGGGGGTGTCTTACCCGCTGGGCAAGGTCATGGGCACATCCTGGGGACACTACAGTATTCACGCATCCTGATGTCCCCCTGGACAAGAGCTTCAGGTAGACATCTGCACTCTACTCCCTGGCAGCTGTTCACAGGGACGCCATGCCTTACATGATCCTGTTCTGGACGGGTTCCGGAATCAATCTTCTTGTGAGAGTGGTAGGACGCAGATCATGGCAGCAGATCATGGCAGCAGAGTTTGATGGCTTTCTAGAGGTGGCTGAGTGCACCTGCGCGTGCTGATCTATTGGACCAGGTATTAGCATTATTGACCAAAAAATGTGACCTAAAACATTTGATCGAATTTCTTTTACCAGATTAGGTTGATGGGAAATGGGGGAGGGCGTTCGGGGGGCGGAGGGGGTGGGTCTCCTCCCGAATTTTAGGCGTGCTCATCTATTGGACCATATGGGCATATGCCCAGGCATTCAGGTACATTTAGGCACAGTTTTTTCTGTGTTTCGCTGTGTTACTTTTTCGCACCACATTCGACGGTCCCATATCTGCTGTTATGAAAGGCGGGCTGCAGACAAGAAATAGAAATGTGCTGAGAGAATAACCTTTATTTTCTCCATTTTCAATTTCTCCTGCCTGCAAACATAAAACACTGAAGTGGAACTGTGCTAAAGATCTGAAACATTGCAATTAGGACCATTAAAGTGATAGAGGGGGACAGAAAGAAAGAGAAAAAGTCTAGTTCTTAGGTAGATAGTTCTTCATTGTTTTCCTCTCAGTGTTATTCAGCAACAGGGAAGTACAGTAGTTGGACAAGGAGTTTTTTTCTAGGGTTCTCTGCTATCTGTATGAAAGTGTGGGTTTCCTACCTCATCCGAGTCCAAGGACTTCAGTCGAACCTCATATTGAGCAATTCAACCAGACTTCTAGGCATGGGTTTACCTTGATTTGGTCTGTAAAAAATAACATCTTTGAAATATGGAATGACCGAGAGAAGATTTATATTCTGAGCATGTGAAGGAGCAAGTATGGCAGACGTCGACAAGAGGAAAGAGAGCGTGGCAGACATTGATGGGGTGAAGGCAGCACAGAGCACCACAGCGATGAAAGGGTGGGAAGCTGGCTGGAGAAGGAGGGCCCAAGGAGAGTGACTGATGGCTGGTGCAGGGAATCAGAAAGGATACAGGGGCTGATGGGTCCTTTTCTTTTCTTTTTTTTTGGCAGGAAGAAACAGGGAATTTCGCTTGGGCTTGTTTCTGCCATTGCGCCGAGACGCCACTGGTGACAGGCCCACGTTGGGGCCAAGAAGACATTGAAAAGGAAAGAGACGTTTTCGTTGCAGTGCCGGAGTGCTTTTAAGGATCAGCCCGCATTCAGGGCTGAGGGACAGACACGAGAGGTGTCGTTGAATTACTTTGCATGGCACCAACAAGCGTAATACTGAAGGGGGAGACTGGTGATTGATAGCGGAGTTCTAAGAAGCCCACCGGCACCCCTCTGTGACACTAAGACGGTATCAAGAAGAAGGAGAAAAGAGGGATATTGGGAGTGGCTAGGTTGAACTCCTCATTCCTCCTGCCTTTATTCCCAGAACTGACAAGAGCAACCTTATATCAATAAGAGAATCAGTAGTGGTCACGATTGTTCCATTAGTAAAATGGCGTCCTAATCCAGGGGCCTCTACAACACCCTCCCTCTCTGGAGTTCCACTGTGTTTTGATTAAATAAAGAATTGAATGTTATAAACCCGGGAGAGACTGTCCTTATTCCCACATCACACGTATGACAGAGCATCGTGGTAACATTTTACCCATTGAGAGAATAAGATGGAATACAAAAAATGTGGATACCCCTGTCCCATGCACACCTTTGTGCTGGTAAAAAAAACTGAATTTATATTTAACAATTGTGTAAAAGCCTTCAAATTCCAATTTATAGAATAAATCAAAGTAGAAAAATTCAAAGAACAACTGGATTGATTAAAACGTCTTTTATGTTTTGAAGTCAATATTGTTTTTAATATGTCTAGTAAGCAGTTGCACTTTCTTTTGATAATGTTTACTTTGGTTTAATGTAATTTAGCAAGTTTTGGCCATAATGGGTTACACAACATTTGTGCATTCTCGATTGTTGGTTGGTAGTGACCCATAATTACCCAGTCTCTGCTGATCACTTCTCCTTCCTCCCAGCCATCTGGTGATAGTAGAGTTCCCCAAATCTGCATCTGGCCTCTGTTTTTCCATCTATGAATTTCTGCTGCAGATTTTCCTGGTTAGCGTCCCATTCAGTGTGAAGGGTAGGGATAGCGTCCCATTTAAAGTGTAAGGATAGCGTCCCAGTAGTGTGAGGGGATAGTGTCCCAATAAAGCGAAGAGTAGGTATAGGGTCCCATTTAAGTGAAGTGTAGGGATAGCGTCCCATTTAAGTGAAGTGTAGGGATAGCATCCCAGTTAAGTGATGTGTAGGGATAGCGTCCCAGTAAAGTGGAGTGTAGGGATAGCGTCCCAGTAAAGCGAAGAGTAGGGATAACGTCCCAGTAAAGCGAAGAGTAGGGATAGTGTCCCATTTAGTGTGAAGTTTAGGGATAGCGTCCCATTTAAAGTATAGGGATAGCGTCCCATTAAGGTATAGGTATAGCATTCCATTTAAAGTGTAGTGATAGTGTCCCATTTAAAGTGAAGTAAAGAGATAACGTCCCATTTAATGTGGAGTGTAGCGATAGTGTCCCAATAGAGGAAGATAGCGCCTTCCCGAGTGCATTAAGTCTGAACTCATTTCAGGGATTCCGTCCCAATAGAGGGAGGTAGCACCTTCCCACTGCATTAAGTCTGAAGTCAGTGTAGGGATTCCGTCCCAGAAATATTTGAGTTTCATCTCTCAATAAAAAGATGCGTAGTGTGGATGTTTTGTGTGAGTTTCCTGTTTCTGTGTTTCCCGTGTTAGTGTTGTCTTCGGAAAGGAGGGGGATGTGTTCTGATGCACGTCTCGTGTTTGTGTGGTATTGGAAAGGAATGAGATGTGTTGTGAAGTG
The DNA here is from genome assembly GCF_040938575.1 of Ambystoma mexicanum. Classification (NCBI taxonomy): domain Eukaryota; kingdom Metazoa; phylum Chordata; class Amphibia; order Caudata; family Ambystomatidae; genus Ambystoma; species Ambystoma mexicanum. Next base: position 1,099,689,930 of record NC_090930.1, on the reverse strand, counting down.
CTTGTCCCTGTATGTAAGAGCTGGTGATGTCATGTAGAATGTCTGGTGATGAATGATGTGTGAAGGTTCTGGCTAATGTCAGTTAAGCCAGGTTGATGGGACCCAGTGGTTATGTTCTAGCTATCTTGCTGTAACCTGTAATAAAGATGTGTTAAGAAGCTTAAGAAGACTACAGAGTTACCATTATTACAGAAACTTTTATTAAGAAAATGTAAATATATGGTTTTTGCTATGGTCAATATTTTTAGATAATACCATTTTTAAGAGAACTTTCCCTTTAAGACTCTACTAGTACACTGGCCGATATTCCTAGGTCCCAGGTTTGATATGCGCCCATGTGTTGGTTTGAACATATTGAACATGAATCGCTGCTGAGAGAGAGTGGACCCTGTTAATACCTTGCTAGTGCAATGGCCAACAATCCATGCTCTCCACTGTTCCTTCAGTCCCCAGGTGAACCTGCGATAAAGTGGCCAGAGTGGAAGTAAGTGTTTTTGAGATTGATTCATGGGGTGTATAGATCGATGTTTCCTGCAGACAGAAAGGATTCATTGCTATATCATTGTCTTGGTCATGAGGAGCAAATTGCATATAAAAGGCTCCTTTAACCTCCAGTTACAGAAGGTGCAAATTTTAGTTTGCTTGAAGTGAGTTTTCTGAAGCTGGACACGCATTTTGTAGTCAAAGAGAATAAGATACTGGCCCAATACCACCTTGCCACCTGTGAACAGAAAACAATGGATCATAGAGAAGTTGGTATCACTACAAAGTACAGAATCACATTAGTGTGAGGTAGAAAACCCTGCATGCAAAACGATTTGCCACCAAAAAATATATGGGGGCTTGGGTAGGGGTATTTAATACTGTAGGGGTTCTCCCAAAATTAAAAATACCAAACATTTGCTGTTTTACATACAAGGTTTCTGACCTTGCAGTAAAAAATGCATCATTTTAACATAGATTCGACAACTTCATGACGATATTGCGTTGGTTGGCTAGCAAATGTATTTTTGAATATTTCAAAGAGGAACATCTTAGAGAGCATTTAATGATTCAGTGTTGCAATTGTAAGATTCAAGAGGCCCTCTGGAGGGAAGGGATATATTGCTAGAGAGAGCCATTGAAATGGCAAAGATTTTGGACCACACAGAGACGTGTATAAAGGAACGTAGTCACGATTCAGCGAATGGTGTGGACCAATGTAGTAAGAGTGTAAAACGTCTTACAGAAGGTTGAAAAGGGCAGGTCTAAGAAAGATAACACCAAATTGCTGATAAGATGGAAATCAGAACAACAGCCAAAACAGGATGTGCATCACAGCAACATGAAGAGGTGTTGCCGTCGTGAAAGTACAGACCACTTAGCTAGTGAAAAGGAGTGCTTTGCATTTCATGTAGTATGTTGGGACTGTAAAAAGAAGGGACTCTTAGCCGGTTGAAAGCATACTTGACAACCCTCACAATTTAGGTGCGAGACTCCCAATTTTTCAATTAAAAGTATTGCTATTTTTCCCTTTCTCCGACTTAAAATAATTTTAACGCCAAAACAAGTCTATGGGGAAATATATTTCTCCTGCTTTCTATGATGAAATCTCCCTTCGAGGTGCTTCAGAATGTTGGCATGTATGTGAACACATTGGTATGGGTATAACACAGTGCAGGAAATCACATCATCATTTTATGGGTTAAGTGCAGGACACTATGACGACTGAGAGGAAATTAATGTTATTGATGCTCTTCCTAAAAGGGTTAAACCACATGCAACAATTGAGGTCAATGAGTTGGTGTAAACATGTAGATAGACAGCAGGGCTGATTATACTTTGATGATTGTGGACACATTGAGGGTGAGGTTGAACTGTTGCATCCTCCAGGAATCCAAGACTGCAGCTCATGCTTATGGTGAATCACCCATTGCGATTCTATGTATATTTAAAGCTAAGTTGTGTTTCAAGGACAGAAAGGCCAAAGGGTGTGTGCACATCACAAGGAAACGTGGGGAACTATTATCCTGGGATGCACAGGCTGATCTGGGCATAAAGTTAGACCCTGAGCATCCCCAAAAGGTATGGGCAGTGGGATGAGAAGATGTGAACAATGCTGAGTTACAAAACGTGAAAGGATATTATCCTGGTGCTTTTAAAGAGGAGGTGGGATGTCTTAGAGGATTTGCTCATGAAATCAAGTTTAAAGTTGGGGCTTTGCTGGTTAGAGCAAAGGCTTTTCTTGTACTGGTAGCTTTGATGGCAGAAGTAAAAAATGAAATTAGGAGGTTGGAGTGTGAGGGAATTATAGATGAAACTGAGTGGGTGAGTCCCATAGTAGTGGTGAGAAAGAGTAATGGTGTTGTGAGATTGTGTGTAGATTAGAGGGATCTCAACAGAAATGAGGCACCTGCACTTCCCAAGATAAATGAGTTAATTGCAGAAGTGTCAGAAGCGGTGTTGTTCTCCATATTAGACCTAAAGTTGGTTACATGCTCATTCAATTGACTAACCACTTTCAGCACGCCTTTTGGATTGTATCAATTCAAAAGAATGGCATTTGGTCTTATTGCATTTTTTTATTTGGCATTATGCATTTTCCAGACAGTCATGGATAGAATTGTAGGAGGAATGGGGGGTTAAATGCTATCAAGAAGACATATTAATATGGGGAAGGACCAAGAGGGACATGACAATCGATTGAAAGATGTTATGAGGTTGTTGAATGAATCTGGTTTAACTATGTTGAATAGTTAGGTCCTTTTTTAAATGAGGAAGCACGTCATTACATGGATGGGGGTGCAGAATAACTCTCATACCAATAATCAGACCGACTGAGGAAGTTGGCAAACAAAAGCTGTTTTATTATCAATTGTCTAAAACAGGGAGTACAATGGACATCAACAGACATCTCACAGCATAATCTCAAAGTATCACATGAAAAAACATCCTCATATAGCAAAAACCTGTCACTCGTGACATCATACTACATGGCAAACTAAGAAAACCTACTTGGTTTGTGATAGGTCTACAGGAAACATCTAGATATACTTTCTGTAGGGGATTGGATTGTGATTGGACTCTATACTCAGGCGGACAATTTATGCCCACCCCTTGTGCAAGTCATCCTCAATATTTGTTAGATACATGACACACCATTGACTCTCAAACTATAGGGCTCTTCAATACATGGCCCTCTATAATTGATTGGCATGCTTGTACCCATCTGGAATATTCGACTCGCTAGCAGCATGCAAGCTGGTACCCCAGGTGCTTGTGGGTGGACTTGACCATGCCACTCTACCCAATTAGCCCATCATCCATCATCACTCATGCTGTCTGCCATTCAAATTGTCTTTGAACTTGGCCTTGCAAAGTATCCTTTGCTCCTGAGAATAGAAGGGAGTGTGAGCAAATTCTTATCTGCAAGTCTTGATGCAGCTTGCCTATTTTCTATTTCCATCCATCCCACGTGACAGGAGACCGCATTTGAGCTCCTTCCTTCATATTTAATGACATTAAATGAATAAAACTTGGCACTCATAGTGTTTCCGTCGCACCTTAACAGCAGCTTGCCTCGTTTATCATGTTCTTTGCATCTCCTTGAATAGATAACCAGTTCTTGGCTGCCCCAACCCTTGACACTGAGCCAGACAGCCGTCTTGATCCTTCCTTGAGTTTCAGCTGTTTTTCTGGACTGCACCACACCTTCAGCCCTTCTCTTTCACGGGTTATGGCTTACTAAAGTTGCAACATTGAACATCCAGACTCTATACATATAAATATATATATATATATATATATATATATATATATATATATATATATATATAGGTGGCAGTACCTGCAGTCGATTCACTACGTATAGCCAACCTTCATGACTACTTAGTCTACTTGCGTTGCAGAATCTGTACAGTTATAAAGCAACTTATATTTTCTACAGTGTTCTTCGCACATGCAATCTTCATTTCGCACATGAAGGTTACTCCATTCCTTATTTTGTCATCAGTTTCCATAAGGTCTATGCATTCTCTTCTCTGATCAACCTTCTCAGTGCGTCACTCTCATTTATTGTGACTTCACCAACCTCTTGTGTTCACTGCTTCGCACTTCTTCAGGGATCTCCCCTAAGAGGCTGTCATCTCTCTGCGGGTGCATCTTAATGGGGTTTCTCAATGGATACCTTGTTTCGAAGATCTTTCATGGTACTGGGATCATTATCGGCGTTGTGCATGTCGCAATGTTCGTCTTCCAACATGTAGGCAGACTAGGGGCAGGGCTCCTGGTAGAGGCATTTGGCTCCTCCTCTACACTTCCCCTCTGGTTGATTCATCAACCACTCTCCCATCATACTTCACATCTAGACATCCTTATTTGAAAAAGTGCTTATTTCGAGTCCATAACTTCATTACTCCTTTCAGAGATCGTGCTGACTTTACATGGTCATCAACACACCAGGTCATGTGGCTGCATTGTCCATTCGGACTGCAGTAAAACCTTCCTCCCATATACTTCTTGTGGTTTCTCGGATACAGGAACTTCGTACGTTCGGGTGCTAGAATGTTTGCTTCTAAATATTTGCTGCTCTCTTCGTCTATCAGCTCCTTGGGTCCAAACCCAGACTCAACATCGATCATGACCTTCATTCCTACTGTTTTCTTTGCTGTCTTCTTACACTGATTAGACAGAATCCGAACATGATCATTCACAATAGTGCTCCAAGAAACTTAAAAATATTCGCCATCCATTGTGGAACCCATGAGAAGATCGATGCAAACCAGCTGTCATCTGCAATATCTTCTGTCTCATCTTCCATCTTGATGTGCAAGTTCGGTAGCAACGTTACAGCCTCTGTCAAGGTCCCATTCTCGTCATCGTTAGAAGGTATGAATGTGCAACATGATTCCCCGATTTTGGCACAAACACCTCCATCCATTGCCGTAATCATGTCCAGGACATACCTATTCTGGAGAGTCATTAGTCTTATGGCTCTCAATTCTTCCTTGATCGTGTTGAATCCCTTTATGATAGTGTTGATCATCTGCAGGAGCTGCCAGTGAGGGATTTGAAACCACTTCACATTTGCCACAGTCTGTATCCCTGCCATAAAGATAGTCGTGAATACTGCAGCAGTCTGACTGAACAACCTATGTTCATATGGAATAGAATCGAAGGATTCTATCGATTTAGCTGAAAAGTGATTCTCCCTTTTTCTCTGATAGAGAAATCCAAATGATCTCCTCTTCTTCATATGAGCATCTGCTTTTGGAAACTCTCCAATGTTCAGGTCACTCTTTGGAATCACCAATGCTGGAACATGAATATGTACTATGGAACACAGACCTCCCCAATCTTTGGGCAACTTCATATATGCTCTGGATCCACAGGCCCAGTAGTGGTCCATTTACACTACTGTTCCGTCCTTCATTCCTGGTACATCGAAAATTCGACCACGTTGCTGTTTGATTCCAACCTTTCTTGTGCCATTGTTTCTGAAACACAGTGATGTGTTCGCTAGAGGTACTATCTGCAAAGGTCCTCCTTTATCATTGACCCACGTCAGCAATTTCATGATTTTCAGCCAATGATGCTAGCATTCATTCTCTGCATCACATACAATAGCTTCAGGTCATCCGATTAGTGCTAGCGCCTTGCACACAATCAGGCCTTCCGCCCATCCTTCCGGAGTCAGCACTGTTCCCTTGATTTGCAGTTGTCCTCTCTCCTTGCATCTTCATATTTCTTTGTGATTCTTTCCTTGACAATTGAGCATTTTGTTTTCTTCTCTTCTGATTCCTGCTTCATTTATTCCAGGCTGTTCATATCTTATCACTTGATTCCTTGTCTCTGATTTCCCTCTTGTCTTTAAATCTTGCCCATAGTCATATTCTCTTGGAGACATCTTCTCAGTCACCCATACTAAGGATGCTGTTCGACCATGGAACTGACCTCTCGTCTGGCAGAGTGCAAGTTGCATGTGGCAATGAGCTGTCTGGACTGCTACTTCTATAGCTATGAATATCTTAGAAGTCCCCATAGCATGAGGTATGAGAGCACAAACATAGCAACTCTCTTTGGATGTTCTCTCTCCTACCTTTTTCATGTGTTGATACCACATTTTATTACCCAAGTGCGCTGTACTGTCTAGATAATTATTTCATTCATTATCATCTTCCCTTGTGCTTCTCTTGTGTCTCCCTTACGCAAAGTAAGTGCTTGCATAATACTCAAGAAGCATATCAGTAATAGTCCTCCCTACAGGGGGAACCATGGGAACAGTAGTTTAAGCAATAGGCCGCCCTGTACGAGCTACTGGAGTGGGAAAAATCACAAAAGGTCTTGGCCTTTCAGTAACAGCTAATTCTACGTGAGTCACTGGAGTGAGAAGAATCACAGCAGTCTCTATTTCAACAGGAGTATCAAGATAATAAGGAAGGCTAAACAGGAGAAACAGAAAGACACAAAGTATGGTGGCACATATATGTATCACAAACCAACATGCTAATCCCAGCCATTTATGCCATTTTGTACTTTGTTGGGTTTGCTCACTTTCCAAAACTGTACCATTTTCAAAATTCCTCATTGTGCCTGTGTACTACTTTAAGGAAGGAAAAAACATTTTTTATCAGGCAATTTTGGTAAATCAGGTAGCTGCAGGATCTGTTCAACTATCGCCACAAGTAGCCTCCTTATCGCAGAGCCATTTTTAGGATCTTGCAGAAAAGTAGGTATGTTGACACTACACCCAACAAGAGTAGGATAAACTCTAAGAATAAATATGAAAACAGTGATAAGGATCCTATAGGCATCGTTGTTTGTCAATACCATTGATTCAACCAAACAATTGCGTTCTATGAAAAGAATAAGCTCATTGTTCACGCTTTCAATCTCTTATCAGATGTTGTCGCTCAAACATATTAACAATATGTCAAAACTTTTCTAAAGTTAATTTTTCAAAACATTTCTGTGGCTCAAGAACTGAGTTTGCACTCCTGCTATAATATCTATAAAGTGTGCCTGGGGCAAGCCACAGTCTAAATGCACACTTGCATTTATTTAATCAGCATCCTTGGCATCCTTCTTCCTCGTCATTGATCGGGTCTGCACGCGATGAACTTCTTCTCCTTGTTTTGCTTCCGAATCGATCATTAGGGGTGCGTCGGCCTCACCAGTCTATAGCTTTACGTAATTCAAATGGATCCAAGCCTGTCTTCCTGGGGCTTTCACTGCTGAGGGAGTAACGTACTCCAATAGGTATGGTCCACTAAATCGAGGCTCGTGCCACTTTCTGGTAAAGTTCCAAATTAGTATTGCGTCTCCAATAAAAAGTCTAGGTACAGGTAGTAATTCAGAAATTCTGGTTACTGAATAGTCTTCATCTGTGTTCTGAGACCGACCCCCCTGGTGCTTGAGTTGATCTGAAATGACAGAGATACTACCGATCATACCTGTCAAATACGCACATAGCTAATTCCTTAACATTTCTGCAGTCTTCTGGGCATCACTTCTGCTCCTCGATGGAGGAGACAAAGGTGTTCTCATTTGCCTCCCTGTCACTCACTTGTGGGGTGTGAGCTGGTTGTCTGACCCAGGCTAATTCCTTAATGCATATAAGGGTAGGCGTAGGCAATATAGCCATCCCTTCTTCAGTGTCAATTTAAGCTTTGTGATCCTCTTTTTAAGGAGACCGTTGAGTCTCTCACATGTTCCGTACTCTTGCAGGTGATAAACAGAAGAAAACTTGTGCTTAAGATTCAATAATAGACTAATCTGTTCATATACTTCATTAACAAAAATGGGGCCCATTTTCGCATCTCAGCACCTAACACATTCCCCATCTTGGAAAGACTTTACGTACTAAATACTTTGCTGCGCAAGTGGCATCAGGGTGTGAATAAGGACCTGCTTTGATCCACCTGGAGAAGGGACACACCACAACTATAATATACCTGTATCCACTACATACTTGCAGCATATAAACATAGTCAATATGTAAATGCTGAAAAGGACCATCCAGTCAAGGAATCACTCCTCTAATTGTTTGCAGTGTATGCCCAGCTGTAAACTTTTGACATACGATGCAATTTACTACATAAAATGCAATGTGTTGTAACAGGTTTGGTATGAACCAGTCCTCCACAATAGTTGCTGCAAGGCTCTCCCTAGTTACATGCACAGGGTATTGCAGCTGTTCAAGCGCTACCTTTAATAATGTTACTGGCATCACCGGTTTTCCAGTGCTGTTTTGCCACCATATGCTTCCGAGGGAGATAAAGAACGCCCCCTTTGTTTCCTTAATTCTTGCTCTTCCTGTGGTGCACTGCCCTGAATTTCCATCAACTGTGTTCTCTGTAAATGAGTAAACCCTTCATTTACTACCATACTCATTTACATCGGGAGTAACGGAATTTGAAATATCGGGCAAATATGCATCCCTTTTGGCTTCTACATCTGTGGCTTCATTCCTGCGAGAAATAAAGTCAGTTTGCTTAGTATGTACGGCACATTTAACTATTGCTATGGCTACTGGGAGTTGTAGTGCCTTAATAAGTCTGTTCAATAATGCTGTGTGCTGAACTGGAGTGCCACGCAGTTTGGAGGTAGCCCCTCCTTTTCCAACGTGCTAATCCTGCATGCACTGTTGACGTCATGTAGGCGGATACACTGTACAATGTCACTTCCTGCCCTGCATGATTTTTGAGCATGACAATAAGCGCCACCAATTCTGCTGCTTGTGCTGAAAAGTGAGACGGTAGTCTTGCACTTGCTACAACCTCAAATTCGCCATTTGCTCTTTGTCTTACCACAGCTGCACCAGAATGCCTTTCCCCACTAGTTTGATCAGTTTTTGAAGAACCATCAATAAAGAGAATCTCCCCCCTGCTAAGTCATTTTCCTTTACACGTGGGATGTCATCATAGAATTCCTCGTAGTTTGCGCAATCATGCACATGCTCGCCCTCTGCCACAGGCTCAGCTAAAAACGTGGCAGGGTTCTCTATTTTGCATCTGACTATTTTAATTTCTTGATTTGATATGATCACCTCATATGCTGAAGCTCTCTGAGATGTCAATGTACCTTTGGTTTATCCAAAATGGCAAACAAAGCATGTTCCACAAAGAGTGTCATAGAACACCCCATCACAATACTGGTAGACTTCTTCATTGTGAACGCGGCTGCTGCCAGCGACTGTTCACAAGGAAAGTGCCCCTTCATAACTGGATCCAGAATCACACTGTAATATGCCAAAGGTTTATAACCTAGTGTAGTCCTCGGTGTAAGTACTGCTGTCATAACGGTCCCATTCGTGTGAGAAAATAAAAAGAAATCCTCATCATAATTGGGAATTTCTAAAACTGGAGCTGTACAAAGTGCTGTCTTCAATTCTTCAAACCATCCATTTCCTTGGACCGTTTTATTTTCTCATTCTTTACCTGTGCTTCCTTTAGAGCTTGCAAAAGAGGTCTTGTGTATGAACTATAATCAAACACCCATGCTCTAACTTAATTGTATAGTCCCAAAAACTACTGAATTTGCTTCATCGTGTGCGGTTTTGCTGTTTTCATGATTGCCTCAGCTCTCTCAGGTGTGACACTCTTTCACTCAGGTGAGATCAATTGGCCTATGTACAACACCTCTTCTTGACAATAATGTAACTTTTCTTTGTCTACCTTTGATCCCTTGTCTGCTAAGATAGTCATCAACTGGATCGAGTTTCGCCAGCACTCATCTTCTGTAGTGCTACAAATCAAAATGTCATCTACGTACTTTATCACAACGCTCTTCAAATCAATATTGCCAATGTCCATTTGCAGGACCCTATTAAAGATCAATGGAGACTCACAGTACCCTTGGGGCATCCTAGTATGTTTCAGACAAGCCTGGCAGAACGAAAAGGAAGTCAAGTCTTGTGAGACCTTGTGCAACGGGATTGAAAAAAATGCATTTTTCAAGTCAATCACTGTAAAATATTGCGCCTCTACTGGGATACTGCATAGTCTCATTGCTGGATTAGGAACTAAAGGAAACTCTGCCTCTACAATCTGGTTAATCAGTCTCATGTATTGTATGAATCTCCACGACCCCACCTTTGGTTTCTTGATAGGATACACTGCAGTATTGCACAATGATTCTGACGGTACCAGAAAACCTTGTTCCATCAGTGCTGAAATAGTCTTAAAAATCCCTTCATCTGCCTCTCGAGACATGGGGTACTGCCTTGCTCGTGGTAAAAATTCCTCAGGTATTCTCATACTCTTTCCCACTAAGCTGGGTAGCCATGTCAACAGAATACCCCATAAAGGAAAACCTCGGGCTCTAGTGGCATTCCTCACAGAGCTAATTGCCCTGTAAATTCCAATATAAATTTGCCCACGTTCATATAATGTATCCCTGGAGTAGAGCACACTATGGGCCTCATCACGAGTTGGGCTGTATTCCCGGCTGTAATACCGCCGACTGTAATAGCCCTAGCACCGACCGGTCCGGCTGTATTACCGCCGGATCACGAGTTGGGTGTTAACGGTAAATCCCCATTCCCCATTTGGTCCATTGGATTCAATAGGGAATTTTCAGCACTAATTATGCGGGCTTATACAGCCGGCGGTAATACAGCCGAAAACAGGAGATTTTCACCTCCAGCGAAAGGCTGGAGGTAAAACAGCCTATTTAGCGCCCAACTCGTGATAGGGCCAGCCCTTAAATGCGGCTGTAATACCGTTACCACCTCATTTAAGGGCTACAGCCCAACTCGTGGTGAGGCCCATATTCATCAGTGAAAGAAATCATCATGTTAAGCTTCGTCATTAAATCTCATCCTAGGATATTAACTGATGTCTGCCTTGAATACAATAATGCAACAGACAATTCACACTCTCCTATGGAGACTAGTAATTTGTCAGTAAAAGGAACTCAACTCACAGCTCCAGAGAATCCCTGAGCATTCATGGCAATCCACGATATTGGGTATTTTCCCTCTTGTATACGTAAATGAGTAGCCCCAGTGTTTACTAGAAAATAAAAAGATTTGCCTTCTATCGTCACATCAACTCTTGGTTCCTCTTGGGGGGTCTGGTGTCACTGATAGTACTGAACACATCAAGTCGCCCTGTGAGCTGTCCTATTGTGGATACATGCATACCCCTGTACCTGTGAAAGGACTCCCTCCCACCACAGTGACACCCCCTATTCTAGGTGTCAGTAATTATCCCATGTTTGCGTTCTGCTCTATCTGCATGGGTACATACTGTGACTGCCCTTGCAGTGGGTTCAATGGTGCTTGCTGTGGCTACAATGTTTTCTGTATTTGTATCGCTTGTGCCTGATACACTGTCTGATCTTGGGCGAACCCATTCCTAGCTTGTGAGTTATAAGCCCCCCTCTTGAGAACTGCTCTTTCTGTACATACCCTTGGCTTCCGCATGCGCATGCAATGTACCCTGTCATTCCACAAGTCCACCATACAGGAGGAGCCCTACTGACCAGCCCCCTTGGTTGAATCCTCCTTGCGCATTCTGATTATCATTCTGCATATTCTGTAAACCGCCTTGGTTATTCTGAAAAGTAATCCTTCCTCTGTAGCCCATTCCTCTGCCTCGCGGCACAAATCCATTCCCTCCTTGGCCCATTTGCCGCTGATCATTCGCCTGTGATGTGCCCACTGCTTGCTGTATTCCCAGTCCCTCTCCACTTGTCAATAATGCCCCTTCTATGGCATACTTTGACAACTTCTTTTGTACTAACTTGGCTTCCTCACATTTCTAGCATCTTCCTTCTTCCTATTCTTCTCCTGTAACAACCGACAGTGATGCACTATGGTCAACTGTATCTCTGCCCATGGCTTCGCTTCCATTCCCATTAGTTTCTTGAGTTGCCCTGTACTTAATCGGGCAACTGTTGACATAAAATGTGGTAAAATACTGCCACTGTTTTTCCCCACAGCTCTCGAGTTTCAAGAGTCCAACGTTCCTGAATGTCCTGAAAGTAAGTAAGCGGATAATCATCTTCTTTCATCTTATGTGTCTTAATTGCACTCATATCTAACGTGTCAGGATACTGCAATCTGAGAGCTCTCCAGACATTTCCTTTACAATTATTAAATGGCACTCCATTGTGCGCTGTGTTCTGTGCCATGACACTTGAGAAGCCTGCCTTCGTCCAAATGTCATCAGCTCTTTCCCCAAGGATGGCTGCTAGGAAACCCTTAATGTCCCGTATGGCCAGAGTATTTCCCCCTGACATTTTCTCTTATTCATAAATCCATTTTCCCACACCCGCTGTCAAACTAGGAAGTTTGAATCCTTATCCATTTGTGGCCATGGAATATACTGCGGTCTGGCCCCTCCTCTCTCCAATAAAGGGAACTTTGTGAATCCCAACCCACAATCAGCTCCCATCATCTGCCTATCCGTAGTGAGGCTAATGGTTCCTGATCACCTTCTACCTGGCAATAACCTCAGCCTGCTCTCATATGGTGGTGACTCTCCTTTCTCGCTATACGATCGTCCTCTAGGACGCTCTGGATATGCTATGGGGTCTGGCGTCCTATCCTTAGGATGCTCTAAATCAGACAATCTTACTTCCTTGTCTGTCTGCATGTACTTCCTCCCTCCTCCCCACGGAAGGTTTCTCTCTCTTCGTCTGGCATATCTAGCCCCCAGCTAGTAAGGCTCTCAACCCCTTCACCCTTGCATAAAGGCAGCCTGTCTAAGGACAAGGCTCTATGTTGGAGACTAAACGGGTCTCTTTCTTTGCTTCGTGATTGGAAGACCAGGATTTGATCTCTCTTCCCTCTGCTTCTCGATTTGCTAACTTCTCTCAAGTCTTGAAAGGCCTTATCGATCCTATATCTGATGCTCCCTACATCAAAATTCTCTTCTAGAGCTACTCTAGATGGCCCTGGCATTGCCTCCTTTAATGGAAGAAATTCCTTTATATTACCCCATGATATTACTGGACTCGGTTCCATGAACTCGTTCTGAATGCAATCAATATCGCACTCCCGCTGTACCCTTTTTCGTTCCAATTCTTCATCTAATTCTCTTCGCTTTCTCGCTTCCCACCCGACTCTTTCCTCTTCCTGTCTTTTCTCCTCTCTTCTTTCGTTCGCTCTGCATTCTTCTTCTTCCCTTTGTCTCTGTAGCCTTTTATTCCTTAATTTCTGCACTTCTTCCTCTTCTCTTTTCCTTTCTTGCTCATTCTTCGATTGCTCTCTGCCTGTTGGCTTACTTTCTTTGCTCCTCTGCCCTTTCTTCCTTCCTTTACTACTCTTCCTGATACATCTGTTCTCACCTCTGCCTACTCTTTTTTATGTTTATCCTCTTTCAATCTTTTTTCTCGTTCCCTGTCTTTCTTGTCCTGTTCTTCCTCAATACTTTTCCCATCGAACTTGAGCAATATCTGTCCTCCCATCCATTTGTTCTGTATGAGCGTTAGCTCATCAGCTTTATCCTTCTCTCCTTTCCACCTCTTGATCTCTCATTCTATGTCTGTTGTCATATTCAATCACTTGCTTTTCTCCTCCTTGTTTTGATTGATCTTAAGGATCTCCTCCTTTCTTTTGGTCTCTTCTGGACTATCGTCACTGCTATAAGCAGGCGGTTCATATATCGGATTACTATACCCTGTCGCCACCTTTAGTTCCTTCAATGGATACAATCCTATGTTTTCTGTATTTTCGCCATTCACTTCAGGCGAGGTAAGGGGAGCAGAAGGCTCAACACCTTCCTCCCTACAGTGAGGAAGCATCCACTCCTCAGGCGGTGGATCTTCTCTCCCCTCTTGGTACATCTTCCAGAACTCTACAATAGCAAAACTCTTTTCCAATTGTTTCCCAGTGTACGTAGCATGCAAGTATGTGGTCATGTGCTGCAATACCTCTTTCGACAGTGATCCCCGTTTGCGGCCACGGCATGAACATTTTATTTGCTGTGCCCTAAAACGCTCTTTATTTACACTTATAATCAACCTCATTACTTTTCTAACTACCCGTTTCTTTTCTAGACTACCACAGTCCCATCCCCACAATTTGCCATTCCCCCTAGTCTACTCATCATTTGCTCATTCTGCTCGAGGCCTTCGGAATCAGCTCCCATCTCCAATTGACCACTTTCACCCTCCGTCCACGAAGGGCCTGTAGAAACCAGGGTGATTTCGTCAAAGGTAGGCCCGTCCCACTTGTATCAATTATTTTTGCAAGAATTCTATATTGGCCGCTCTCCACAGGAAACCCTGTGATCTTCCGGCTGGATGGTGATGGGTGCTCTATCGTCTCTAACTCTTAAGCTTTGCTTAATATGTGGGTCTGGAACCATCCAACATGCTACCTCCTGAACCGCTAAATCCTTTTTAAATGAGGAAGCGCATCATTACATGGATGGGGGTGCAGAATAACTCTCACACCAATAATCAGACTGACTCAGGAAGTTAGCAAACAGAAGCTGTTTTGTTGTCAATTATCTAAAACAGGGAGTACAACGGACATCAGCGGATGTCTCACAGCATAATCTCAAAGCATCACATGAAAAAACAAAACCTTGTCACTCGTGACATCATACTACCTGGCATACTAAGAAAACCTACTTGGGATTCTGATAGGTCTACGGGGAACATCTGGGTATACTTTCTGTAGGGGATTGGTTTGTGATTGGACTCTATAGTAAGGTGGACAACTTATGCCCACCCCTTGTGAAAGTCATCTTCAATATTTGTTAGATACACGACACACCATTGGCTCTCAAACTATAGGGCTCTTCAATACATGGCCCACTATAATTGTTTGGCACGCTTGTACCCTTCTGGAATATTCGATTCACTAGCAGCATGCAAGCTGGTGAAAGACCAAAGAAATATCGAGGCTCAGTACCACAAAATGAAATACCTCCAATCACGGGTCGAAAGATACAAGTATCTTTATTTCTGTACACAATTCAAAGCAAAACAGATAGCTATCTGGCTCCCAACACCTCGCAGTGTGTACCAGCAGACACAGTGAGGGGTGAGAGTGCTGGACATCTTAATGCGAGCTGTTTTATACATTTTTCCAATCATTGTCCAGCCCCTCTCCAAACTAATAATTTATATGCTAGGGTTCGTGCCCAGTTCACATGACAAATGTTACAATATTGTTCAACAGATTTATCAAGTTTGCTTGACCATGAAAATAGAATGGTAATATTGGGTCTCCGGCTCATAGTAAGCCTAGTTTCAAGAAAGAACACAATGGGCCTCATTACGACCCAGGCGTTAAGGGTTAACGCTGTCGTTAACCCTTAACGCCTATTCTGATTTTAACGGCTGCTCTTAGCAGCCGTTAAAATCCATGGCGCTAACCTGCCATGATGCTAATTACGCCACCGTGATTTACGGTGCCGTAATTAGCGCCTTCCCCACTCCCATTATGCCCTATGGGGCAAAAATGGGAATGGGGAAGGGAAAATGGGAAATGGGGATTTACCGCCCCACTCACCTTGGAATGGGGCGGTAAATCCGCCATCCACCATGGTGTAAACGTAGTTTACACCATGGTGGTAAAGTTGGCGCAATTAGCGCCTGGGTTGTAATGACCCCCAATATATTACAACCAAAGCACACGGTTTGAGTTTGCTCTACATAGTTCTGCTGTTTATATGATGATGAGGCTTGTGAGAGCAGACAACACTTGGATTGCAGTTCATAGAAGTCACAAGGTTTCTTTGCACAGAACAAACAGTCTGCTCTCAGTCAGCCTAACAGCCTGATTCATGGAATTATTTGCGTGAAAAACCCAGATTTGTGCGCCTTTCTGCCCGAAAATCCCTGTTTCAAGTATGGGGATTTCCAGGCATGAAAGGCACGCAAATCTGCTTTTTTCACACAAATGATTCCATGAATCAGACGGTAAATGTTGACGTAACTCAAAGGTTGTTCGGCTCGGCTGTAGTTGAAAACCACGTGCACCATTTTAGGACACAAAGCACGAGTTAAATTCAAAATGGTGAATAGTTCTTAAAATGGCAGCAAAGTTTGATCAGAAATCGGAGCATTTCAACCACAGTTTTCTGTGCAACGCGAATGGGCTTAGGCCAATATTCATAACAAAGCGGTATTATACAAGTACAGTTTAACAAACCCTTCTTTTAGCCTAAGCCAAGAGCATTACTCAAATATTCTCTTTATTCAAAACCCCACTCACCAATGTCCGTACATCCTGAATCACATTCAACAGAAATATCAATCGCCATAAGTTCCTTGATAGTAATATCCTTCATTACTAAAACATTAGTAGTTTCCTTGGGCGCATGTACCTTTGGTCCTAGTGTACCTGTCGTTTGTGCACAACATCCTCCTAACATCGAATATATGGCAGGGAGACATTGTACACAACAACAACAAAACATAGAACACCAACAACTATCATTAAGACTGCAGAGAGCTTACAACCCCATGATCGTAACAAGCCCCAGAACCAAGCACTAAGATTCCAGCTCCCCTCTGGGACATGTACTTCAGTATTCAAGGTATGTAGATTTTGTATCACCTTAAATATAGTAGGGGAGGAGTCAGGTGCAAAAACACAGCACGTGGATCCCACCAATTGACATACCCCACCACGCTCAGCTAGGATGACGTCTAACACCATCCTATTTTGGAGGGCCACTAATCTAATTGCCTTTTGCTCCAGCATCATGCTGTACAGAATATCAGTGGTTCTATTGATGGTTTTTTCCAGTACCCTTGCTAGTATTCTGATATCCTCGGAATTCATTATCTGTCCCCAAAATGGCACAAAGGATTTTTTCTACATCACCCATGACTTGTGAAGGAGTATCACCATTCTCATCCCGCCTTGGACGAGCTCTAAAGACTTCAGAGGTGGTAGCCAAATATACCCCCTGGTAACAAGATACCCAAGTAAAAAGTACCCTGCCAATCCCTGTGTAACCAAGGATAAGCTTCATTGTCACAAACAAAGTAAACGGGATCTCCTACATACAGAGGTCTGTCCTCATTGGTTAGATTCGCAATGTTAGTACACCCCTCGAATGTACCCATTGGCTGAGAACCTTCCCTTTGTATACAGAAGGAAACAGAGTTGGGGCTATGATTGTGGGATGTATTTACCCATGCATCCGAGCCCTACCTCAAAACTGTGCAGTACTGACATGGAAAACATCATGATGGCCAGAGCTTCCCAGAAAATGCACAGGGAAATGCATGAAGAATAGGCTGCCACTCATTTTTGCCGATGTTATGGGCACAGAAGGACACTGCCTAAAACCACCATTGGACTACCCACACAGTAGTCTGAAACCATTGGGAATGGCAATGCTGATTGCCAAAAGCAAACCCATAACTGTGGAGAATTCATTTTCTTATATCCCAAAAAGGGGTGCAGTACCAGTACTCACCACTATCCAAAAGCCGGCATTTTAAAACCACCAGATTTTACTTTTTTGTAGAAAACTGAATAAATTAACCCAAAACATGCCAAAGAAAGACTTACTGAGAGGTGGATCCAATGTAAAGTTATATTCTGAAGTGACTTGAAGGTGTATAACAAGACTGGCTGAGCTGTGGATTTCAGCAGTTTAAGTAAATTTGGACTGAAAGACACTACAAATCTAAATGTTCAAATTGACTGAGTGACCTACTTTTGAGTGTCACATAGGTTGAAATTGTTTAAATGTCATAGTTTTAAACTTAGAATCAGCATTCTAGCTGCATATGTAAAAATGTTTAGTTTTATTTGAATGCAGAAACTGGGGAACAAAAAGTGACATTTTATCTGAAACTTGGCTTAAGGAACTGGCTTAAAGAGATTCCAATTTGCCTGGCAACTACCCCCATCAGGAGTGAAACTTGAGTCACAGCTGTGTTCCCAGGCCTAGCTGCCCTTTTGCTGCTCACACCAAAAGGGATATGACACTTCCCTGATTGAATTACCTGGGCTCTGCAGGAAATTGAACAAAGCCCTGTCCTGACTCAGGCAAATGTTTTATTGCAGATGTCGTAAAACAGCTTCCTCTTGGCAGAAGCTGGGAGTGGCAGGGTCTCTGAGCTTGGCAGAAACTGGAAAGACTGGTTTCTGTACCATGTGACCTGAAAAGACACACCTCTATAGCCAGAATATGGTTTTAGAAAAAGATGAATAACTCATAGTACGGACTTGTGAAAATTATTTAAATGATACCATAATTCTTGTGATTTTTCTGCCCACATTTTAAGAGGTTTTTCGAACCGGTGGCATGTTCAGGGGGGTTTTAGCGGAAAAGAGGATATACTCAAAATGTGTGCATGTGAAAAATCGGACACTTCATCAATTAATGTTCATACTCCTTGCGCACATGTGTGTAAATTTGGGGTAATGTCCGGAATTGCAAACCAGTTAAAAAGTGCAAAATATTGCCATTTCTGAATGCAAGCTCCCAGGAAGAGCAGAGTTTGGACAGGAGATACCTCCTGTGATATGTGAGGGGTGTGTGTAATTTTAAAACAATATGTACCTCTGCAAATATGTATTTGGTTCAAATCTAGATTTGTGTGCAAGTTGACAGGAGGAGTGGACTTTCTGCAGGCTGTAAAATGACATCGCTCTGACTCACAGTTCCTTCCCCAATCAGGGGAGAAATGAAAGCTTGGCCAATGATAAGTGGAGAGGGGCTGGATAGCGATGCTGCTCACACACACCCATTTTCAAAACACATAAAAGCAGAGAGACAGGACAGATAGGGACCTTCAAATCCATTTGCAGCTGGAAGCTCTGCCGGGAAAATCCATACTTTACCTCCATCAACCTTCAGAGACCCAGACCAGACCAGCAGAGTAGAGCTGACCTGTTAGCAGAACCAGAGAGAGCTGACCCAGATCACTGTGAAGTGCAGAGACCAGAGGCGAGTCTAAAACCTGACCAGATCCGTGGCGTGGCCCATCTCACTCAAGAATATAGTGTGAGTACCTAGAAAACTGTGCAGAACCAATCTCTTAGTTAAAATAATATAATTCAATCCTATTTTAATCTAAGTAGAACTGTCTCCTAACTGTCAACTGTCATGTGTAAAGCTGTCACTTGTCATTTTCTAGTTGCAAGCTGCACTTGTCTTTTTGAACTTTAAAATTTCAAATCTGAAAAACGACCTTTATTTAATCGCTCATATCTCCGTGACCGTTTGTGCTAGAGACTTGCAGTAACTTTCCTCTGAAAGCTGAGAATCGTGGCTTTCTTACGAACCTAGAACGCATTCCTACCCCCTATAGTTTTGCCGTAATCGTGAAAAACGCACTCGCGAATTTTGCCGCGATTTGACATTTTGCCGCGATTTGAAAATTTCTCCACTTGCAAAAGATAGCTGCTTTTGCTTTCCTTTGAAAAAAATCGTTTGCCTCATAAAAACTATCCCTGCATCATTGCTAAAGTGAGCCTGGACTAATATTAACTAGATACCACTCACCTGAACCTCTAGAGGGAATTAAAAGCATTTTAGCATATTTTTTTCTTCATTTCCAGCACATTTAAAAGCATTTGGGCCTGTGTTTTCAACTTCTGTAGTCTAAGTTGCTGGGGTGAACTGAATTACATTTAATTGCATTTCTGAGAACTGTGTGCCTTCCTTCCATTTCCTTGCATTGCATAAAAGGGGGGGGGGTGAATTGTCCAAGAAAGTGATTACATTGGCCCTCATTACGACCCTGGCGGAAAGTGACTGACCGGACCGCCACAGCGTAAATAGCGTTTCCGCCATTGCACGAAGGAGCAAAGTGCGGCCCATTCCGACCCATCGGGCACGAGCACCACGGCATGGCGGAAGTGCAAAGTCCGCGATGGCGGAAATGACCCCAAAACGGCCCACACCGCCGCCGTACGGCGCCCTAGGTGCAATACCGCCACCCATCACAGCGGACACCGCAGTGTGCGCCTACCGGAAAGTACGGTGACCGGAAATATACGGAAACGGAAGTAAAAACATGGGCCCGGAACGGGAAACATCCCGCCGTACACCTATAAAACCACAAAAACCACACAACCACTAAAAACACTACCCTGAGACACACCCCAACCCGTCATCCACCCTAGCGAAACCAAGAAAAATGGGAAAAGTAGCGAAGAAAGCGTGCGACCGCAAGCGGCAGGTCCACTTCTCCCGTGAGGAACTCACCGTGCTAACAGAGACCCTCCAGGAGAATGCTGCCGTCGTCTTCTCCACGCAAATGACCAGGACGGCACTTGCGAACAAGAAGGCCATATGGGCTCTGGTGGCACAGCGGGTAAGTGCGGTGGGGACCGCACCCCGCAACCCACAGCAATGCAGAAAGCGATGGGACGACCTGCGGATACGCGTCCGCAGCATACTCTCTGCCAACCACAACATTGCCACAGCCACCGGGGGAGGTCCTGAATCACCCATCAAGTTGACCCCCTGGGAAGAAATCTGTGCCTCCACCATCGGAATGGAGAGCATAAAGGGAGTCGGAGGGATGGAGAAAGGAGTGCAGACATCCGAAGATTCAGGTAGGTGGGCCAGATAAAACAATGCTAAATCCACAATGTCCAATCATGTGAAGTACCATGTGTCCACATAGTGCAACAGAAACACATGTCCAGGAGAACGTCCACACACATCGGCCTGATAGCGCACTTCAAAACTCACAATAAATACATAAATAATTTAAAACCCCTAAAACACGCACTACACGTGCAGCAGGCACACCCTAACTGCAGGCTGCCAAACAACTGCACCCTCACTCCACACACAAATGAAAGCACCTCCAAGGCCCCGACCCAAATCACCCTCAGGTACCACCCCAATGCATGTGATACAATGCCATTCCAATTCCCACAGACCCATTAATAACCCTCGCCCTCCTTTACTCCACCACAGGGTCCGATCCAAACGACGAGCATCAGGACACCCCTACCAGCACACCTGCAAAGAGGGCCAAGACCAACAGCCAAAGACCCTCCACCTCAGCTGCACGCATCAAGACACGGCAGCAGCACAAATCAGGTGGCAGCACAGAGGAGGGAACATCAACAGGCACCCCAGCAGCCAGCATGCCCACAACACCACCACCACAGGTCCCCCCAACGGATGCCACAGAAGGCACTGCCTCTGGTGGCAGCAGCACCATAGGTGACACCCCATTGATGGCAGCATGCTCCGACACAGAAGACGGGGATGTCGAAGTCAGATCCATCCATGACCTGTCCCAATCCCCCTGTCTGTCCCATCCCGTACAACATGAGGATACCACGCAGGGGCACCCACAAGACGACGACTGGCCATCCCCCACAAGCCCTGTGGCAAGGCAACATGAGGTCAACAGCCCCTCTGTGACACCCCCGCAAATGGCCATGGCCCAGCAGAGGCAACAGTCCCTCGACCAGTTAATCGTGCAACAGCAGCAACTGGCCACGCTCCTCAAGGACCATGCCGATGAATGTGGGGGCACTAAGGCAGACATAGAAACATCAACTGAGACACTTAGGGCAGAAATGGAGAGAAGTACAGAGACACTAAGGGCACAAATGGAGAGTAGCACCGAGAGCCTGAGAGTCCAAATGGAGAGTAGCACCGAGAGCCTGAGAGTCCAAATGGAGAGAAGCACCGAGAGCCTGAGGGGGGAACTGCATGCGACGTCCAAAGACGTATGTGCCGAACTTGCCGCAGTGCGCCATGTGCTCACTGAGCTCTCGCAAACCCTTAGGGACATGCATGGACGTGAGCACGCAGAGACATCATCCGTTGCAAGTTCCGTCCAGGGCAGCCCCCAACGTAGATCTGGGAGGAACCTGCGCTCCACAGGCAGGGGTGCCCCTGATACCCGCAGAGGGGGCTTGCAATAGCGACAGCCCACTGACAATGAGCATCTTTGGACACTGGTGTTCGGGGGGGAGGTAGGAGGGTGGAGGGGGTGTGTTGGGCTCACTTGGGTGGCGGGTCGATAGGGTGTTCAACATGATATCACATATGCCATAAACAGTGCACGATCAACCAATGAGATGTGTGGACAATGATCTTTGTGTACTAGGCCATCATAGGCGTACAGTCCATATTGTGCATGTACCAGACACACACAGTGCCACGAGTCCCGTGTCCATGTATCAGCCACCAGGCGTGAGTGCTAGAAGCATGCATCAATGAGATGCTGATGAATGTCACGGCCCTCCGGTGCCTCGCAGACTCCTTGAGGTGCTGCCACATCCCCACCCTCATCATGACCATCATCAGGTGCTTGCAGTTCTGCGTCAGGGGGCATGGGCACATTTCTACGTACGCACATGTTGTGGAGCATGACACATGCCATGACCATCTTTGCAACCTTCTCATGGCGGTACAGGAGTGCCCCGCCAGACCTGCTGAGGCAGCGGAAACGAGTCTTCAGTAGGCCGAATGCATGTTCAATGACTACACGGGTACGTGAGTGGGCATGGTTGTAGTCCTCCTCATGCTGGTCCCGTGGGTTCCGGACTGGTGTGAGGAGCCATCTCTTCAGTGGATACCCAGCATCACCTGTATGTGGACGAGAAACGTATGATGTGGAATGCCATTGCTACGTACACACCCCCCCCCTTCCTGCCAGGTCATTGCCGCATCACATACCCCACATCATCATGCATGAAATGAGACTCACCGAGTAGCCAGGATCTGTACCCTGCGTGTCGCTCCATGTAGCGTGGTATAGTAGAGTTCCTCAAGACCATAGAATCATGGGTTGATCCAGGGAATCTGGCACAACAATGTGTAATGATCCTGTTGGAGTCACACACCATTTGTACATTCAGGGAATGAAATTGTTTTCGGTTGCGGTACTGGGCCTCCATGGCATGTGGGACGACCAATTCCACATGGGTGCAGTCGATGGCACCAATGCAACCCGGTATGCCGGCAAGTGCATGGAATCCCACTTTTGTGTTCGTAATTTCCTGCTCCGAGCGTGGTAGAGAGATGTAGTCGTCTGCGTGCTGCAGGAGGGCATCGAGCACTTGCAATAGTGTCCGTGAGAACAGTGGCTGAGAAATGCCATGCAACTGTCCGACTGTGTGCTGGTAGGTGCCTGTGGCCAGGAAGTGGAGTACAGACACCACCTTCAGTAGGGGTGGGATGGCGGTTGGGCTATCTATCATGCTGACAAGGTCAGCCTGTGTCATGTCCACAATGGCGGCTATGGTGTCCCGGTCCAAACGGTAGAGGGTGTGGATCTGCTCATCAGTGAGGTTGAACGGATGTGCTCGGAGGCGTGGGATTGCGGGCTGCCTGCGTGGTGGTAGTGGCTGTGCTGGCGGCCCGTGCTGGCCCTGCCTTGCCCTCCTCCTCCTCCTGCGTCTCCTCCATGCGGCCGGTTGTAGTTGGTGTTCGTCTTCTTCCTGGAGTTGGAGTACTTGCAGTGCTATCAGGTCCCCCAGGGCCAACATCGCGAGTCCTGCCGGTAGCATTTCGGAGTGGGTGTGGTTGTGGGAGGAGACTGGGTGTGCAATTTATGTGTTTTCAGGCTGTATGGCCTCCACCTGTGGTGATTCATTCCACCTGTGCAAACTGCTCTCCCCTTTGGCCGAGCACGTCCCACACACAACGCTGCAATTCGAGGAATGGCATCTTGCTATTGCAATCATGTATTTGTACCCGATGGCCGTGTAACATTGGTTGATATGTTCATTCTGCTATGGTCCCATTGTTTCACATACTATCTGTGCAGTCGCGAACAGACTTGTGAAGGGTCAGTGGAACGTAGTACTCGAGTAACGGTGGGCCCTCATGCATCACTGTACCGAGTTGCACCGACGGGCGGGGCGTCCCATTCGTGGGTGAAGGCAGTTGCCATTTTCACACACAGCCGCACTAGATGGATTAATTTGTGATTTCAAACGGCCACAGATGCCTTTTCGACGTGATGTTGCAAATGAGGAATTCGAAGGGCGGCGCTTTCGGTTTTCAGCTAGCGGAGAGGAGATGCCCACAGGTCTGACTGCAAATATAACGTTCTATTGTTCAATGTCCTTGAGACAGGGGCCATGGCGAGGATGCAATGATTGATATGAATAGTTTGGGATGCGCAATAGCGACGTGGGCGATGAGGCCGGACGTTCCCAAATACATGTTACTTCACAACACTGGAATTACGGGCTGGGGCACTGTGGATTTTGCAGGCTGCATAACGCACAGACTCAATGGATATTTCTAATGTTATGTGAGTAAATATTCAGGCGTTTTTATACCGGGATGAGGGAATGATGAATGGATGCATGGGCAGGTGATTTGATACAGAGTTTGCCATGTACAGGGCTTCTTGGAATCTATCCGCCTCCCCTGCGCTATGTGATGCAGGGCTGCCATAGTGGGACCATCGTCTAGCTGGCCTTGTTGAGCCCTCCCTGTCTCGACGCGCCCTCAGACACTTGTGTCCATGCACGTTACCAATCCCATCTGATGGATTCTGTTTTGACAGACGCATGCACAGGTACACTCGTTTGTGATGGTGTTTACACCTCGATATAGATGGTTATGAGTCGCAAGTGGTTTTGGGGTGGTGATGATCCTTTGGAGTGGGCTAGCATGCATATGGCTGTGGATTTAGTGTGATCATTGATGTGAGTTGTTCGAATGTAGTTCTGATGGCCATTCTGTTCTTTTTCTTTTCTTTTGGTTGACAGGTATCTCCTCCCCTTTTGCCACTTCCATCTGTATACCACTCCTGCAGATGGCTTTTACTCCCGACACCTGCTGCTTCGTGTTAATCAGTGGAGCAGCATTACGATCTTATGGGACGATCGCCAATGGGCCACATGCCCTTACGCAGTACTAGTGGCTCGGAGCAACATTTCGGCCTTTCAGCTGGACTAGTGCCTCCCCATTGGGACGGCCCTGCGGTTCTGTGCGCTTCCATGTTGCCTTTTCGTACGTGAATGTGGCTCTGTGTACCATGATGGAACAGGGCGTCACACAAGTAGTGGCTGGTCATTTCTTGCGGATGCAGCCCACAATGGTGAAATGTGTTTTGGAGTTCATGGCCTAATGGCTGTATGGGCTTGGTGATTTTGTTGTGCATTAAATTTCTATTCTGATTTGGCCCGTGTAGCGTTCTTCTTTGCAAGTGATGTGGCATATTCCTATTTGGGGAGCGATGTATTGGGAGGAGATCTGCATTGGGTTCCAGCTTCGGAGTTTAGTTGCGTGGTACTATACTGGGCGCGGTTGCCTACGAAGCCCAGTGAGGTCAGGGATGGGGGCTGCCAATATGACTGTTTGAATGTTGTCATGCTCAGGGGCGGGGGATTGGGTTTTGTGTAACAGATGCCGGTCAGCCAGGTGGACTGGTGGAATGATGTGTTTTCCGAATATTGCTGGTCACAGGTGCCTGTGTTTGCGTGCGTTTCGGGGGGGGGGACTGTGGTCATGTCCATTGGAATGGCTTCTGTATTCGTGCCATCTGTGCCCTGCAGCTCCCATTGGCCCCTCTTGTGATTCTTTTGTTCGTTGGCATGCATGGGTGACTTGTACATTTCACTGGTTGCATTGTGACTTCATTGCACCTACGGGGAGTTGTACTTTGTGGGCAGGGAGCGGTGTACAGGCACTCAGTGGGGCCGTTTACGGTTGATTCGCGATGCCGTACTTCTCACCATGGCGGAATGGTACATTCCGCCATGCTTGATGGCGTTAGGTACATGTCCGCTAGGGTCGGAATTCGCGTACCCTTGCGCCATGGTGGTATTTACGGTTTGGCATGGCGCGCGCGCGCGTACTTGGTGCAGTTAGCGTTGGCGTTCACTACGGTGTCGCTAATGGCTTCGTACTTTGCGGTGACGGGTCATAGTCGCACCGAGCACTATTCGATGGCGGTATTGCATTTCCGCCATCGTTTTCCGATTTCCGCCAGGGTCGTGATGAGGCCCATTGTCTTTTGCTGAAATCCTATCAAGTTATTTTCTTTACTGCATTTCATTTCACATTGCATCCATTTGAAACTATAGAAGTATTGTTGCTATCTTATCCATTTCATGTCAACTCCTTAGTGATTATCAAGAAGTGTGCTAGTGCCAGATTCTCCGTTGTTAATCTTTATCATCTCAGATTAAGTGTGATATTCAATTATTAATTTATTATAAAGCGTGATATAATATATATTGTTTAAGTTATCAATTAAACCTTTTAACTTGCAAAACAGAACTGCTTCTTGGCTCAGTGGGGTCAGGGGGATTCCAAGGGAGGGGTGTTATATAGGGGTAGTCACCCAGAACGCATGAACTGGACATAAAGATATATCAATAAGGGTTTTCATTCAGTATTCTAGACTAGGCGTTGACTTGGCTGTAGTGCTGAATTGAATCCTCTTACATGATTAATAGTATAGGAAGGAGGCATGGCAACCCGGTTGCCTAAGGGAGCCATCTTGAAGGAAATCAAGGACTGTAAAGGTCTAGAGAGTCTATCAGAAGGCCTAACAGAAGCAACATTGAGTTTGCTTCTATTCGCAAAGAGAGAACATCCCAAAAGGTGTTAGGACTCATTTTTCAAATTCATTTAGATTCGTCCCAGCGATGTTGACAGAAATACTATTGTTTCAACAACTAAAGCATAGTGCCCTGAGCGAGGCATAACATGCAGTAGTTAAAGGAAGAGGATGATTATACCAGCCCAGTCCCTTT
Organism: Ambystoma mexicanum; assembly: GCF_040938575.1. NCBI lineage: Eukaryota > Metazoa > Chordata > Amphibia > Caudata > Ambystomatidae > Ambystoma > Ambystoma mexicanum. Next base: position 1,099,663,328 of record NC_090930.1, on the reverse strand, counting down.
TCCCCGTGTTGTGGCAAGTGTGAGCACACCCAGCAATTCATTCTGTTCAGAATCGCATGGGTCGCATTCATGATCATTAGGAGGGTATTATTATGATAACCCTGTCTATGTTGGGAGTCTCGAGGAGGAAGAGTGTGCAGATGCACGATAAGTGGAGACACAGTGGAGATAATTTCAGTGGGTAACAACGTCTCAATTGGACGCACTCTTTCCATGTACCAGAACCCAAGCACAAATATAACTATTAAGCAGACCAGTACTGTGATTAAAAAATAGTGGGTCCTCAGGGACCATGATCTTTGATGAACAGATTCTTTGTCAGCCACAAGACCAATAGCTTGCTCCGCACAAGTGGATTTAGGAAAGGACATTGTTTCTCAGAGTCCGTTTAGAAACCTCTCCGTTAGGCTCTTTTAGTTCATCTGTCGGTGGCTCATGACCATATGGCCTATCTTGCTTGAAGGTAACTTTGCTGGTCCCTGTCTCTTATTTATTTTTCAGCGAAAGAGTGACAAAGGACTGGTTCAACGATGATTCCTTGTGGGCACAGCCGATGCTGTGCTGTATGTCCGGTGTCTCGGACGTAGATCGTACCTCAAGACTCCAGGTACGGCGTGATCTGCGAACAGCGTGTCAGGCGCTTCCTGAAGGAAGTGGTGAAGCAGAAGCAAGATTGCTCAATGGTGCAGGATGATCCGAAGAAGAACTTGAAGGCAAAACAGCAGTTTCCCCAAGCCCCACGAGCTCAGGAAGGATTTCCATAGACAAAAGAGGCTTGTGATGAGTATCAAAGTGAACAATTTGCTTCTCTTCCCCTTTGTCATGGGGCAGAGGAAAAGGAATCTTTTTGATGTGCGTTGCGTGGATCCAGTGTCGTTTCCCTTCCACTCGTACAGCGGTCTGTGTGGCCAAGAGGACTTGGCATGGTCTGCTCCAGCGAGGTGCGAGACAGGAGGCTTTTTCAAACGATTTACGAGCACCCAATCGCCAGGTCGGAGTCGATGACCTGGCCCCTCATATTTTACTGGGAGGGATAAATCAGATACAAGTTTTGAGTTAACTGGTCACAGTACTCAGAAAGGAGCAAATGCTCTACATCTTTTAGTACTTTGGGTTTAGGTACATTCCAAATATTGGCTGGTCTCCCCATGATTATCTCATAGGGCGAGAGCTCTGTCCTCAACTGTACTGTCATCTGCATGGACAATAGAGCTATTGGTGAGTTATCTGGCCATTTCAAATTGCTATTCACACAGATTTTTACCATCTTATTCTTAAATATATCGTTGTGCCGTTCTACAAGTCCGGCACCCTGAGCGTGTCTGTCCGAATGGAACCGTTTATCGATCTGCAATCCCGTGCATACTTGCAGAATAACAGCAGCGATAAAATGTGAACCATTGTCCAACCAAATGACTCTCGGCAAACCAAACCTAGGAAAATATTCCTTCAGCATGGTTTTCCCCATCGTCATTGCTGTGGCATCTTTTAAAGGAAAAGCTTCGACCCATTTACTGAAAGCACAAATAACTACTAGAACATACTTATAATTCTGACAACGCTCCATTTCAATAAAATCAAAGTGTATAACTTCAAAAGGCATAGAGGGGGGACCAAAACTACCCCTCTGTGTCGTTGTACCTTTCCCAGCATTTTGTTGTAAGCATACCATGCAATTTTTGACAAAACGCTCAGCAGTTTTTGAGATATTTACATTAACTCAGACAGGTTCTAACAGTTTACAAATCTTTTTAGCACATATGTGTCATGATGCCTACCTCCAAGGAGCCAGGTCCGACCCAGCAACCCCAGAGGCAGGCATCATTTCCCCCAGGGGAGAGCCAGCGGGCCCAAGCTGGGGCCCTTTGGACCCCTGTCCTGGCACCTTAGGCGCCAGGCTCATAAAGCTAGACATGTGTTCAAGTGTTTTAATGTGCACTTACCTGATGCAGACCAAGCTGCTACATCCAGGCCCTCTTGAGGCCTGAATGGAACTACTTTACCTGTGGGACTACTTTCCACCCGGGTGTGGTCGGGTAAGGATACATACCTAATCAGTGGAAGGATACACACTTGGAACTACTACCAAAGCTATTTAAACCACACCCGATCAGCAACTCACGCTTTGCGTTGTTCTGCTCCTCGCAGCTGGACGCTCACTGTGTCAGCTCCTGCATCGGGACCTCAGCCACGCCTGTCAGTATCCTGGGTCACCTGCAAAGGGAGACAAAAGACCTTACCTGCTAAATCAGCACCACGGCGACATCACACCGACGATCCTGAAAAGGAAGACATCATTTTTAAAAGCATTTCGCTACGATCGCTGCAGCGCTGCATTTCACTCACCTATCCTGGACGCCTCCATCTTCAGCAGCGATCATCCGGATCCACAGCCACTTCCCAGAGCCTAGAGAGAAAAGACAAGAACAAGGTGAGAGAAGGAAAGGAATAGGAAAAGCTCAGTTTCCTTCTAAGACTTACCTGTTGGGTCATTCCCATTTCATTTCGGGTCTTGCCGCTTCCAGGCATTTTCCGGACCCCGGCCCCTATGGGGAAAAAAGACAAAGACATTGAATGAGCGAATGCAAAGACATTACCCGAGCGCTCATCCAGAACTTACCTGTCATTTACTGGAACTGCACGTTTCACTTCGGGTCGGCGCCATATCTCCGGCATTCCGAACCCCGGCCCCTAAGGGGAAAAAGACATAAGCATTAGCGCTTGCTGCAACAAGACTATGAACTCCCATCAATCCTCAATCCAGTGAAGTAACTGGGTTTCAACGCGCCCCTGCATCAGAAGCAGGATGGAGAGCCCATCCTTCATGACCGTAAGGTGAGACTTCACGGGGAATCGTGGAAGGGTATCGTGGAGGGTTGGAAGAGAGTGGGAGGCTTGAGCATAACTCAGTCAGTAGGTAATACTCCCTTCTCACGGACAGGGGAATATTCCTGCGAGCCAGAGAAGCCAGAGTAGAGGGGCCCTTCTTGTCCATCTTCAGAGTCCTGCGCTTCACCATTGAAGAAGCACCAGCACTCGAAGCCAGACCTGCGCCTCCGTGGGAATCAGGTGAGCGTTACAGAATGCGAAGCCCACCCCAGGTCTGCGCAGACTACATAGACTTGGTGGTTCAACTTGATCACAGACTTCAAAACAGAAAAGCAGATCGGTTCAAGTACAAAACCCGAATACCGATCAAAACCCACGCTAACTCCAAGAGTACCGACGTATCCGAACCTATGCAAATCGGTGGAGTTAAAGCACCATTAATGCAGAAAGAACGAGAGAGAAGGCGGCAAATGCAACTTTGTCTGTATTGCGGGACTTCCGGTCACTTTCTTCGGAATTGTACAGTTAAACCACCTAAGAAGGTGGTTGGAGCTACTGATAACGAATTATTGACACCTGATTCGGGAAACGACCTAGCCCGACAAGCGAATGGGTCTGCTTGCCGAGCTTGAAAACTAACTCTTTGACCTCGCATTTTGTCATGCCAATGGTGCTCGTGGACCCAAAAGAGCCTCAGCAGTTGCATGCTATAAAAGCATACATCGACAGTGGAGCTATTGGAAATTACATAGACCGTGAATTGGCTTCCAGGATTAAGCTTCCTCTCCGCCCGAAAGTAACCCAAGATGTCATTACTACAGTAGATGGAACCGAAATAGCCTCTGGGCCTGTAACACATTCCACTGTTGAAGTGACACTGGTAGGTCAGGACGGACATCGGGAAGCAATCGTGTTTGATGTGATCAAGGCCCCACAATTTGAAGTAATTCTTGGAATTCCTTGGTTAGAAACACATAATCCCAGAATTGACTGGCGAGCAAAGAAGATAAGTTTTCCTGATTGTGAACCAACTTGTTATCCAAGAAATCCAGCTATGGGTCTAGCCTCAGCAACTTCCACCCCTGTACAGTTACCATCAGAATACCAAGAATTCCAAGACGTTTTTCAGAAAGAACAGGCTAACACGTTACCTCCCCATCGGTTTTATGATTGCCAAATCGATCTGGTACCCAATGCTCAACTACCTTGTAGTAGGATTTATGCTCTTACGGAACCTGAGAAACTGCATTTGCGTCAGTACTTAGATCAGTACCTAGCCAATGGTTTTATTCGCCTGTCCAAGTCTCCTGTCTCTTCAGCTCTGTTCTTCGTGCCGAAAAAAGAGGGCGACCTTAGAACGTGTATAGACTATTGCGCCCTAAATCAAATAACGATTAAGAATCGTTATCCTCTGCCCTTGATCCCTGAGCTTATCGACCAGGTGAAAGACACTTGTGTGTACACCAAGTTAGATCTCTGAGGAGCTTATCACCTGTTGCGTATAAAAGAAGGCGACGAATGGAAGACTGCATTCCGCACCAAGTTTGGGCTTTTCAAATATCAGGTGATGCCCTTCGGTTTGTGCAATGCACCTGCCGCCTTTCAGTACTTTATGAATTATGTTCTTCGGGAACTTATCGATGTCTGTGTCATTGTTTACATTGATGACATCCTGGTGTACTCTTCTTCAGAATCTGATCACAGAAAACATGTTAGGGCAGTTCTTGAGAAATTGCGCCAGCACAGACTATTTGCAAAACTCGAAAAATGCGTTTTTCATACCACAGAAGTTGAGTTTCTCGGATTCATCCTGACACGTCAAGGAGTCCGAATGGACTCGCGAAAGGTGGATGCCATCCTCAAATGGCCATCACCTAGCTCGGTGAAGGGAGTTCAGAGCATGCTCGGCTTTGCCAATTTCTATCGAAGATTCATCCCGGAATTTTCCCGAACAGTCCAACCCATCACAGCTCTCCTAAAGAAAAACAAACGCTTCGAATGGACTCTTGAGGCCGAACAAGCCTTTCAGGACCTGAAAACCAAATTCACCTCTGCACCTGTATTGAAGCACCCGCACCCAGATCTCCTGTACATTGTGGAAACCGACGCATTCAGTTCGGCCATGGGAGCTGTCCTGTCGCAAAGAGACCCAAAAACTAACCAACTACACCCAGTGGCCTTTTGGTCCAGAAAATTTTCTCCTCCTGAAATCAACTACGCAATTACCGATAAAGAGTTGCTGGCCATCAAATCTGCTTTCAAGGCTTGGCGTCACTACCTTCTCGGGGCAAGACACACCATCACCGTAATTACGGACCACAGAAACTTACAGTATTTGAAGACGGCCAAGGCTCAATCTTCACGACAAATCCGCTGGGCTCTATTCTTTGCAGAATTTGATTTTGTAATTACCTATCGCCCTGGCTGCAAGAATGGAAAAGCGGACGCCTTATCCCGGATTGGCATGGAAGAACCTAATTCGAGCTTAGAACCTGTGCCCATAATACCTGAGCAAAGAATCTTAGGCTTAACTTAATTGCAAACTATTGAGGACATCCAAACGCAAGTAAAACAACTTCTAGACTCTTCAACCTTACTGGAATGGAGTCAAAAGGGTCCTCATTACACCATTAAGGATGACTTACCCTACTTCCAGGAGCGGTTGTTTCTGCCAAGTAAAGAATTGCAAGAACTTGTTATTGCCCATCATCATGAATCTTTAATGGAAGGACACCCTGGTATCGCTAAAACGGAGGAAAAAATCAAACGCCACTTCTGGTGGCCTTCTTGGAGAAAATATATAAAGTCTTTTGTTCTGTCTTGCGGAATTTGCGCCCAAAACAAAGCTCAAAAGAAAAGGCCAGCCGGCCTACTTCAACCCTTGGATATTCCACCGGCACCATGGCACACCCTGTCAATGGACTTTATAACCGACCTGCCTCCTTGTGCGGGTTACAACACAATCCTTGTAGTTGTGGACCTATTCTCCAAAATGGCCCACTTTATCCCTTTAAAAGGTTTGCCTTCAGCTTCCACCTTGGCCAAGGAATTCCTGGAGAATATAGTTCGCATACATGGTTTCCCTTCCGTATTAGTCTCGGATCGTGGATGTCAATTTATCTCCCATTTTTGGAAGAAGTGTTGCCGATTAGCACAAATAGATGTGCGGCTATCCACCAGCCACCACCCCCAGACCGACGGACAAACCGAGAGAACCAATCAGACTCTCAAGCAATATCTTCGGTGCATGTTACACCAATCTGAGTTGCATTGGAAAGACATTCTTTGGATCGCAGAATATGCATACAACAACTCAGTGCATTCTGGAACCGGACAAACCCCTTTTTATACTTTGTATGGTCACCATCCTCGGACCTCTGACCTAGATCCACCTCTGACCCTGGAAATGCCCGCAGTAAATCATCTGCATTCCACAATAACCCGAGCCTTCAAAGAAGCTGCATGTCATTTACAGCAAGCCAAGAAAAAGTATAAAGAAAACGCTGATTTGCACCGAAGTAAAACTCCTCCTTACCAAGTAGGAGACCAGGTATGGCTAGCAACTAAACATTTACCCCTCAAGGGCCCGCAAACCTTCAATCCCAGATTCATAGGACTTTACCCCATCAAGGCTATAATCAACCCAGTGGCCTTTAAACTGGATCTACTGTCCAACATGCGTATTCATCCAGTTTTTCATGCATCACTTTTGAAGCCAGTACAACCAGGAACCCGATTGTCCAAGCCTCCAGATCCAGTTCAAATTGAAGGGGAATTAGAATTCGAAGTTAGAGACATTTTAGACTCCAAGGTGGTAAAGTCGAAACTCTTCTATCTAGTTGACTGGAAGGGATATGGACCTCAGGAGAGATCGTGGCAGCCTAGTAACCATGTCCACGCACCTCGATTAGTACAAAGGTTTCACCGGAGATTTCCGAACAAGCCAAAACCCCCGGAGGAAAGAACCTTGGGAGGGGCCTTGAGGGGGGGTACTGTCATGATGCCTACCTCCAAGGAGCCAGGTCCGACCCAGCAACCCCAGAGGCAGGCATCATTTCCCCCAGGGGAGTGCCAGCGGGCCCAAGCTGGGGCCCTTTGGACGCAGTCCTGGCGCCTTAGGCGCCAGGCTCATGTTGGACCCCTGTCCTGGCACCTTAGGCGCCAGGCTCATTAAGCTAGACATGTGTTCAAGTGTTTTAATGTGCACTTACCTGAGGCAGACCATGCTGCTACATCCAGGCCCTCTTGAGGCCTGAATGGAACTACTTTACCTGTGGGACTACTTTCCACCCGGGTTTGGTCGGGGAAGGATACATACCTGATCAGTGGAAGGATACACACTTGGAACTTCTTCCAAAGCTATTTAAACCACACCCGATCAGCAACGAGACAAAAGACCTTACCTGCTAAATCAGCACCACGGAGACATCACACCGACGATCCTGAAAAGGAAGACATCATTTCGCTACGATTGCTGCAGCGCTGCATTTCACTCACCTATCCTGGACACCTCCATCTTCAGCAGCGATCATCCGGATCCACAGCCACTTCCCAGAGCCTAGAGAGAAAAGACAAGAACAAGGTGAGAGAAGGAAAGGAATAGGAAAAGCTCAGTTTCCTTCTAAGACTTACCTGTTGGGTCATTCCCATTTCATTTCGGGTCTTGCCGCTTCCAGGCATTTTCCGGACCCCAGCCCCTATGGGGAAAAAAGACAAAGACATTGAATGAGCGAATGCAAAGACATTACCCGAGCGCTCATCCAGAACTTACCTGTCATTTACTGGAACTGCACGTTTCACTTCGGGTCGGCGCCATATCTCCGGCATTCCGAACCCCGGCCCCTAAGGGGAAAAAGACATAAGCATTAGCGCTTGCTGCAACAAGACTATGAACATTATTATAAAGCTTGGACTTTTGAACTTGCAGCAGAACTTTTACAGCGCCTTACCTGAATAGTCAAGCTTACCTGAACTCCCATCAATCCTCAATCCAGTGAAGTAACTGGGTTTCAACGCGCCCCTGCATCAGAAGCAGGATGGAGAGCCCATCCTTCATGACCGTAAGGTGAGACTTCACGGGGAATCGTGGAAGGGTATCGTGGAGGGTTGGAAGAGAGTGGGAGGCTTGAGCATAACTCAGTCAGTAGGTAATACTCCCTTTTCACGCACAGGGGAATATTCCTGCGAGCCAGAGAAGCCAGAGTAGAGGGGCTCCTCTTGTCCATCTTCAGAGTCCTGCGCTTCACCATTGAAGAAGCACCAGCACTCGAAGCCAGACCTGCGCCTCCGTGGGAATCAGGTGAGCGTTACAATATGTGAGTTGGACCATGAGCCATCATAACCATAGTGGTGAAATAAGCATCGGGCAGCATCCATTTTTGTTTTTCATAATCTACCCAACAACCTTCATCGTCTAAACTTGCTGAACCCTCAGCCCACTGTTTAAGTTCGTCTGGAGCGGCATCAGCCTAAATTTCTTTTATGCAACCAATTCCTACGTCTATCACACAAGTGTTAGTGCCCTCTTTCGTTACATACATTTTGGAATGCAAATCGGTGGCAGTCTGTTTGGCTATTCTGTCAGCAAAAGCATTTCCTTTCCTTACATCATCTGTTACTTTCTGATGTGCTGCGCACTTCATTATTGCTAACTGGGTAGGAAGCGCAAGTGCTGAAAGTAGCCGAACTATCAAAGTGCCATGTTGAATCTTAGTTCCATGCGAGGTCAAGAAACCTCTCTCTGCCCATAATAGACCAACGTTGTGAACACCGCAAAGGCATACTGACTGTCTGTAAATATATTCACACTAAGCACTTCGGAAAGTTCACAAGCTCGAGTCAATGCAATCATCTCTGTGGCCTGCACAGAGTTATGCAGAATCATTTTGGTTTCCATAATAGTGCTTAATGTAGTGATTGGGTAAGCAGCAGTGGATGTACCATCCAGAGGTTTGAAGCAGGAGCCACCGCAAACAGCTCCCCTTGTGGATCTTTTAACAGTATTTGTATTTGTATTTATTTATTTGTAATGCGCACCTAACCCAAGGGTAGCCAGGCGCAAAGGCAGCAAGAGGGTTGCAAAGCTTGGTTACATACAGTATGGTGAAGGTCAGCTAGGGTTACATTGCCGAACGTATCACGCCAAATAGGAGGGTAGAACATGTACATTAAAGGCAAAACTATAAACATATTTACAATCAATGGGTAGAGCATGTACATTAAGGGCAATACTGTAAACATATTTACATTCAATGAGGAGCCACAAGGTAGTGGCGAATCTGGATCTCTAAGAGTCGTTAAGAGTCGAGAGATTTGAGCCAGTGGACGGTCCTGGCTCTGAACTGGTGGTAGGGTAGGTCCTCCCTGCAAGTAGGGGGGAGGGAGTTCCAGAATTGCGCTGCTTTTACTGGAAAGCTATTACCACCCGATGTAGTACGTTTGAACCTGGGCACCAGAAGAAGGTTAGCGTTGGCCGTTCTCGAGGGGCGGGAGAGGATAGGTCTAGTAAATCTGGCGATGAGGTATTGGGGGGCTGCTTGGTGGAGGCATTTGTGAATCAGAGACACCGATTTAAGGAATATCTTGTCCTTGGTGGATAGCCAATTAACAGATCTTCTGGATTCTGAAATATGGGCTTTCTTCGGAATACTAAGGGCCGCTCTGAGGGCATTATTTTGGAGGATTTGGATTTTGTTAGAGATATATTTGTTGCAGCCTACATATAAGGCATTGCAATAGTCCAACTTGGACAGGATCAGCGCCCTGGCCAAGGTGGTGCAGTTGGTGGGGGTGAGAAAGGGTTTGGCTGCCCTGATGAGTTTGCAAGTGTAGGAGGTGGCGGAGGCCATTGCATTCACTTGTTTGTTGAAGGTAAGGGTGGAATCTAGATAGAATCTGAGGGTTTTAACCTCCTTAGCTACCATGATTTTGTTATCGTCAATTATGAATGATGAGTATATGTGGCCCAGTTTTTTGAGGTAGTGTGTGGAGCCTAGAATGAGAAGTTCCGTCTTGTCATCATTCAGGCATAGACCATGTGAGGCCATCCATGCCTGGATGATGAGGTACACTTTATTAACAAAGGCCAAATCCTTGTCATAATCCGCAGACAACGGGATGAGGATCTGGGTACCATCGGCGTAATTAGTGTAGGTGATACCCAGATCGTCTAGATCATCAAAAAGGGGCTTCGTGAAAATGTTATAAAGTGTAGGGGAGACGCAAGATCCTTGCGGCACGCCGCACGTGATAGGGATAGGGTCGGCTGCTGCTGATAATGAGAAGACTCTCATCGTACAGTTATTAAGGAAGGATTGGATCCAGTTAGTTGCTTCTTGAGAGAAGTGGGCAGCTATTTGTAGGTGGTTGCACAAGATCTTATGGTCGACCAGATCGAAGGCCGCAGAGAGATCAAGGAGAAGCAATAATGCTGTCTTTCCCTGGTCTCTCAACTCGTCTATCTGTGCCTTGAGATCTATGAGTGCGGTTTCTGTTCCGTGTTGTGGCCTGAAGCCTGATTGACGGACGCCTAAGAGCTGGAAGTGCTCAAGGTAGTGTTGGATCTGTTGGTATGCTATTTTGTCGATGATTTTAAGGAGGAAAGGTACTGTGGTAATAGGGCGGTAGTTAGTTGGGGTGGAAGGGTATCAATTTGTTTTTTTAAGCAGAGGGATCACCCAGGACTGTTTTAAATTATTAGGTACGGTGCTTGGTGTGAAAGACGCATTTATTAGTTTGGTAATAAATGATGCGAGATCACGGGCAGCATCCTTAATCAGTTGAGCGGGGCATAGGTCTCCGTGGCAGTTTGAGGGTTTGAGGGTGAGAATGGTATTTTCTACCTCTTTGGTGGATACTTTGTGGAAGTTGAAGGAGGGGTAGTGCGCTGGGGGGGAGGATTGAGTCGGGTGAACCTTTTTGTGGGAGACGGTACTCTGCTTGGTGGAGGAGAGTAGAGATTCTTTTTTATTGCTTATCTTAGTCTTAATGGAGGAGATTTTGTTCGCTAGGGCATTTTGAATGCCTGTGCACCAATTTTTATCTTTGATGCACGAATCAGGTACTAAGATCGGGGATTCAACCTCTTTAAGTATTGTGAAAAGCTCTCTAGTGTTGGATTTAGCTTGTGAGATTCGCGAGCTGAATGACGATTGTTTAGCCAGAATAATTACTTTTTTATATTGGGAGGCTAGACTACTCCATTTTTTTTTGTTTTTTTCTGAGGGTGGCTCGCCAGATTTTTTCACAGCGTCGCTTTTCCTGTCTGAGGGCTTTGAGATGAAGCGAAAACCAGGAGTTAATGTGTTTCCGGGGCTTGCTCTTTTTTAACTTCAAAGGGGCTATAGCGTCAAGGGATGAGAGCATGATTTTATTGTAGATGTCCACCATCGTGAGTGGATAAGTGTGATCCAGGATGGCATTAAAGGTAGGTGTGATGAGCTGGATCAGGTTTTCCGGGGTGATATTTTTTTTATTTCGGGATTGGACAGCTGGAGCTATGCTGTTAGCTTGAGCTGGGGTTGCCATTAGGGTAAACGAGATCAAATAGTGGTCTGTCCAGGGCTGCGGGAGAATGGCAGAGAGCAGGACTGGGCAGTTGTGCACAGCTAACCAGTCCAGAGTTCTCCCTTTGATATGGGTAGGCTCGGTAATCTTCTGGGTGAAGCCCAGTTCCTCTAGTGTATTGTTGATTGTACTGGCATTGGCGTCTGCACGGTTGCTGAAACCCAGGTTAAAGTCTCCGAGTAGGATGCGTTGTGAGGAGTATTTAAGATTGTTTGATAAGATATGTGTGCAGTCTTCTTCGAATGATCCTAGGGGGCCCGGTGGTCAGTAGATAAGGTGAATGGAGATGGATTGAGTCCTAGATAGTGTTAAATTGACTGTTAGGGATTCACAGGAGCTAACATTGGTGGGAGATTCAATAGTGATAGTAAATTTAGTTTTGGCTATGATAGCAAGACCTCCACCTCTCGAGGTAGTGTGATCAAGTCTTAATAGCGTGTAGTCATCTGGAACTGCTAGCATGATTGCAGGGCCTGCCGTGGGGTGAAGCTAAGATTCGGTAACTGCTAAGAAGTCCAGGTCTTCATTATGTAGCAGGTCAGCAATGTCTGATGCATGGGCTACCATGGAGCGCGCATTTATTAGTGCGCCCTTGGTCCCTACTGGGTTTAGGGGAGGTGGCATAGATTTGTGCGTACTTTTCTGGTCACGGATGGGCTCACGGTGAAGTCTACTGTTCAGTTGAAGAGGGTGTAGGGAAGGATTCCTGGTCACCTTGTTGTGGGCTTGTTTAGATAAGGGGTCATGGAGTCTTGCGAGCCTGGCACGTAATCTAAGGTTTCTTGTGAGAACAGGGCAGGGTGTGGAGTTCATTTCAGTTAATATGTATGGGTTATGTGCTGGCTCAAGTGCTGATAGGTTGGGTAGCATGATTACGTATTGACTGTTCAAGATGTACAATATTGATCTCAGTAACATTGTATAAAGCGCATGGAGATACATTGTAATGTTGGGCAAGGTAGACTGGTGCGGTGTATTTAGTGTCTGGTAGCGTGGGTCTAGTCTAAGGAGGCACCTAAAGTCGATTCGAGCAATCCAGGCACGAAAGCAAGGTCCCTAGCATAGTGCAAAGGCAATGGGTCATTTAGGTTCAATTTTTAGCAATCAAGGCTTAAAGCATAGTTCACTAGCAGGGTGCGAAGGCAGAGGGTTATCTAGATTCAATTTGAACAATCAAGGCACAAGAGCATTTTGACAATCAAGGCACAGGGGGGCTGAGTAGTCAGAGATATGGTTCGATGAGCTATGTATGCACATGGGCTGGGTATAATAGTCCAGCGCAGGCAGATAACGCCTGTGTCGCTAGTGGGGTGCATAGGCAATGGGGCACCTAGGTTCGATTTTAGCAATCAGGCACAAAAAGCATAGGTCACTATCAGGGTGCATAGGCAATGGGGCACCTAAATTCGATTTTAGCAGTCAGGCACAAGAAAGCATAGGTCACTAGCAGGGTGCATAGGAAATGGGGCACCTAAATTCGATTTTAGCAATCAGGTACAAAAAGCACAAAAAACATAGGTCATTATCAGGGTGCATAGAGTATCACTTAAATCAATTCTGCCCTTAGTCTCTTGTTCTGTGGTATAGAGGCAGTCATGTGACATCTTGTCACTTCAAGCAATTTCTTGCGTAAGAGGCAATAGTTCAGCTGGATTTAATGAGCAACATCGCTTAATTTGGATATGCGGTGCAAATAGAATCAGCTCGTACCCTGTTAGTCGTGCTGATGTGAGATGTTGCGTCTGCGTTCTGTTTAATAGAATGTCTACAGAGTGAGGTGCCATCACGGTTAAGGAGTGACCCAGAACCAGGGGGGGGCGTGGAAAGGCAGCCATGGCGTAAGACACGCTTTTGACCATCTCCTGCCGATCCGAAATGATCCTTGAATGCATCGGCACCTTAACCCTGAACATTCGCTACCAGAGACAGACCGGAGTCGGTGGGAACGATAGCTGCATCGAATGATGGCACTCCACTCAAAATTCATCAAGTGTTAGAGTGGCTACCGAGGAAATTGTGCTGACGGCAGAGGACGGCGCTCGGAATCAAAGATGGCGGCCGTGCGCGCTCGCCGTACAAAGGAATGGAAGGACTAAGGAGGAGGGCCTGCTGTGCACCTCGAGAGGAAGCGTCCCTGGTCGGCCAGGACAGCGGCCCAGATGAAAACGTGAAGAGCCCGAGATGTGCTGCTGCGGAACTTGCCTTAGTTGCTGACACAGGCATCCAGCGAAGACGGGAGTGCACGTGCGCTCCACTGATCGGGCGGCGCACAAGCGCTTTGTGGACCTGTCGCAGTAGATACTGGACACTCCCGAGGGGCCCTGAAGGTGGTTGTACATAAGATGGCAGCATCCACCTGGGACTGGAGGGCAGCAGGGGCCAACAGCGGGCCCCCAATATACAGCTAGCGCGTCGGCTGGCCGATGAGATTGCGGGCCTTTGTGATCTACGGCATCGTGGCCAGGGGCCAGTAGGCCTTACTTAAAACCGGGGGAATGCCAGACGGCAGGACGGCATCCTAACTTCTCAAATCCAAGGTGAAGCAGCCTACAATGGAGGACTTCACCAAGACCCTGCAACAGGCAGAGGGGGCGAGGCCTAAGGACAAGATTCCACCTGCAGACATCACCCCTGCACGCGTCGACCAGCAGATCCTAGAAGCAATTGCAGACCTTACGGCAACGTGGGGAAGCAAGCTGGAGGCAGCCACTGCCGAATTTAAGGCAGTGCTGGAGCTCAAAATCGGTGCAGTGCAAGAGGAGGTCTACTTGCTTAGATTGGACGTGCGGAAAATGGCGGAATGCTCAGATGAGCTGGAGAAAGAAGTGACCATAAACACAACTGCCCGAACCTCTCACACTTCAGAGATCCACATCCTGAAGCAGCAGGTGATCAACCTGGAGAACAGAGCAGAGGAGGCCGAAGGGCGCGCTAGAAGGAACAACGTGCGCATAGTGGGCCTCCCCGAGGGGGAAGAAGGCCCTAACCTGACGGACTACGTCGAAAACATGTTGTTGCAGGAAATAGGAGCTGGGATCTTCACGCAAGGCTTCGCTGTGGAGCGAGCACATAGAGCGCTCACAAGGAAACCCCCCCCCTGGTACCCCTTTGAGGCTGATCATTGCCAAGATTCTGAACTATCGGGACAGGGAGAAGATACTGGAATATTTCAGGAAGGGGGGCACCATACAAAGGGCTTCTGCGACCATCTCAGCATATCCTGACTATACACTTCAAGTGCAGAGGCGGAGGCTGAACTATGGGACGGTGAAGAGGAGATTGCGAACGGCGGGGATGCGATACATGCTGATGTACCCAACTAAGCTGAAAGTGATCCACAAAGCCAAAACTTTGTTTTTTGAGATGCGATGGAATGGTTGGATGGCCAAAATTTCCCAGAGGGAGCGGACGGCCGGAAGAAGGACGATGCGGACAAGTGAGGCCCGTTTATGGGACCGAGGTGCTGTACATATTGTGACTCTGGGACTTTATTATAATACAGTGTAGAGATGTGTTGACTCTCAGGGGCATCGCATTTTATTGTAATATGAAGGATGCACAATGTACCATAGTAACTAACAGGAGACAAGTAGGAAGCACTCTTAACCCCAACAGTTAGGACATTAGTTAGGTCACCAAATATTGGTGACACCCTGCCGGGTTCCCGACCTCGGCGGTTCGAGGTGGGACCAAACGTGGGGGAGCCTGAGATCCAGGGATAGAGCTGGGCATTAGTTTGGGTGTGGTTGAGGGGCGGGAGGGAATGGGAAGTGTGCTGTGGGGAATAGTTGAGTGGGGGGAGGGGGGCAGGCTAGTTGAAGAGCCCAAGTGGGGGGAGGGAGGGGAACAAGCCCAATTTCATGCTGGCCAGGACTGGGGTGGTGACCCGGGGAGGGGGGAGGTGGTACATACTTCACACGGCTATGGATAGTCTCCGGATTGTAACTTGGAATGTGAGAGGTCTCAACAGCTACCTAAAAAGGAATAAAGTAATGATGTATCTGAGAAGACTGAAAGTCGATATAGCATTACTACAGGAGACTCACCTTACTAGGGAAAAATTAGAGCTGGTCAAGAGGAAGTGGAGGGGAACCACCACAGGAGCTACATACTCAGCATATGCAAGGGGGGTGCTCACGTGGGTAGCACCTCATGTACCATTCCAGCTACTTCAGTCCACGCCAGACCCGAATGGGAGAATGTTATTGGTGCGAGGGATGTTGGAGAATAGGGAGTTCAGCATTGTTAACACAAACGCTCCCAATCAAGACACAGCGGCATACTACAGGGCCCTATATGATAAAATTAGCCCCCTAATAGACAGCGCTACCATCTGGGGAGGCGACTTCAACTGTACAATAGACCCCAGGATGGACAGGTCTGATAAGAAACTTGAGAGACCCAACCCTGCGGCGAAGGCACTAACGGCCCTCCTGCGGGATTTTGATCTGGATGACATATGGAGGCTGCTTCACCAGGGGGACAGGCAGTACTCACACTATTCAACCCCCCACAACTTATATACTAGACTGGACTACATGTCCGTGTCCTCGGGAATAGCCGGGGAGATGACGTGTTCGGAGTATAAGGCCAGAGTGCTTTCGGACCACTCCCCCTTGGTGGTGGAGTGGATGCATCGGCCCCCCAGGGCGAGAATCCCGATGTGGAAACTCAGAGCTGAGGCCTTGCTGGACTCGGGATTCCGAGAAGACCTAAGGGAGGACATTACCAAATTATTTGACATCAACAATGGCAGTGTGCAGTCGAAAGGTATCCTATGGGAGGCGTTCAAAGTGGTGGTACGGGGCGTGGCCATATCCAAGTCTAGAGGGCTCCAAGGGGGTATAGAGCGGGAGCTACAGGGGACAGAGAGGGAGCTCGAAGAAATAATACAGTCGGGGGGTACCTCACAGGAAGATACGGCGAGGGCGGCCCTACACCAGCAGGTTAGCAGCGGGCTCTGGGACAGGCTCTGCAAGTTAAACTATAAAAAGTACATCGAGAGGCAACATGCAGGGGGAGATACACCTGGCAGGCTTCTGGCCTGGCTATATAAGAACGAAACGCTGCGCTCAGTGATCAGGGAGATAAAGGATGAAGATGGCCAGACCTGGGATACCCAAGAAGGAGTCAATGAGGGATTTCTTAGATTTTACAGGCGCTTATATGAGGACACGGAGGAGGAGACGGGGCAAGAGACTCAGGAAACCCTGGAGGACATAGGACTGCCCAAGCTTAGTGACCAGGAGCAGGAGGACCTAGACGCCCCAATCACTCTTGAAGAACTAGAGATGGTAGTACAGCACCTACCTACATGTAAGGCCCCGGGGACAGATGGGCTCCCGAGCAGATTTTACAAGACATACAAGCAGGAGGTGGACGCCATAAAGGAGTTTGACTCTGTGAGGTAGCCGTGGCTGCTGGCAGCTCTGAGGGAATATGGCATGGGGCCAGGGTACCTGAGGTGGATAAGAATGATTTACAGCTCCCCAATCGCCAGGGTTAAAACCGGTGCCATGATGTCGGACAAATGGCAACTTAGCAGGGGCACGAGACAGGGCTGTCCCTGGTCGCCCATGTTGCACATAATTGCTCTGGAACCGCTGGCAATCTGTCTCAGACAACAGTATGGGGAGATTGGCATCCCCACAAAGGGAGGGACTCACCTCACTTCGCTGTATGCGGACGACATCCTGTTATACCTGCGCTTCCCAGAGGAAAACTTGCAATTTGTCCTGGAGGTGATGGAACATTATGCCACCCTTTCGGGCATAGCGGTGAACCCCAGGAAACCGAGCATGTTCCCCTTGGGGAGATACAGAAGGGTCCCAGTGGAACACTTGCCGGTCTTGCCAATACCTTTGCAGACCAGGACTTTTAGGTATCTGGGCATCGATATATACCACTTGGTTGAGGACAAACACAAATACAACACAGAGCGGGCAGTGGCAGGCATTAAGAACAGCATGGGGTTTTGGTCTAGGCTCCCTTTGGCCATGATGGGTAGGGCGGCGCTTTTCAAGATGGTGGTCCTGCCGAGACTGTTGCACTTCTCTGTGAATATTCCACATATGCTCCCTAGACGTTTTTTTGGGAAGCTCCACAGCCTATGTGGAGGCTTCATCTGGCACAATACCAGAAACAGGGTGGCTTTATGGAAGTTACAAAACCCGAGTGACAAAGGATGCATACATTTACCGAACTTTGAGCTACACTATCTGGCAGGACAGCTGCAGTATGTGACCAGGTGGCTGTCCGAGGAAGAGTCAGCTGAGACCAGGCTTTTGTACAAGGACCCTGCCCCTTATAACCTGAGGGAGGTGGTGTGGCTGCCAAAAACTAAGGTGCAGGGAAGGGCAAGGCTCCTAACACTGGGCTGGGAAATCTGGAACAAAACGTGGCAGCTGGTGGGAATCCCAGCCCCATCCTCCCCACAGGTGCCGTTGGTAGCGATATGCGGTGATGGACCCGCAATTGATAATAGCGATCCGTAAATATTGGGAATCAACGGGACTTGTGACCCTCGGGGATGTATGGCAAGAGGGGGAGGCACTAGACTTCAGTAGGCTGATGGAAGACACCGGGGTGCATGTAGGTCAGCACATTACTCACACTAGAGTCATTAAACGGGTGTTGGACAGATGGTCTGCAGAAGTGCTATCAGAGCAACCTGACATGGTCATCGAGACAATGTATGATATCTCGGAGGGTGGGCATGAAGTGTCCTGTATATACGAGTTACTGATGTCTAGGGTGGGTAAGGAGGTTCTGCAATTGAGACGGGATTGGGAGGAGGAGGTGGGAGAACCCCTGTCAGATGAACAATGGGACAGAGTTCAGAGGTACCACAAGAAGGTGTCTCGCAACGCAAGACTTCAGCAGATACAGCTGTATGTCACCCATAGGGCATATATGACCCCCAGCAGGATTGCCAAGTTTGGGAACCCAGCAGTGCCAAAGTGCCCACGGTGCGGAGAGGTGGAAGCAGGGCTGATACACATGTTCTGGGCTTGCCCGGAGGTGGGCAAATTCTGGACAGAGATCAGGCTACGCCTGGCAGATAAAGGGATTACATTGGAGGTAGAATCAGTATGGGCATGTTTGCTGGGGGTGTTCGCCCGGCCGAGTAATCTGAAGCATGTTAGTAAACTGAGGGACCTGGCCTACATTCCGGCTAAGCGGAGAATCGCAATGTGCTGGAAGGCCGCCCGGCACCCCAGGATAGAGGTGTGGTGGGCGGACCTCCTAAAATGGGCGGATGCATAATCGACAGTTTGGTACGAAGCAATCAGTAGGGGAGGAAGAAGTGGGACCCTTGATAGAATGGAGGCAACTGGTGACCACACTAGCAGCACCCCCAAGGTGGGTCCCAATGAGGTCACTGAGCAGGAAACGTGAGTGCATAACGAGATACTTTGGCGGGTGGCATGGGAATAGGGGCTTGAGATAAAGGGGTGGGGGGATGACCGCAATGTTTGATGTATGACTATATCGCAGTACACTTGAAAGTACATGTCCTCTAATTTGTAATGTTTTGTGTGTTGATATTAAAAAAGAAAAAATATTTTAAAAAAAGAAAAAGGGGTGACCCAGAACCATACCCTCACTTTGCTTTACAGATGCAGCGGCAGCAGCAACAGCTCTCAAACATCTCGGCAAAGCGCATGCAACAGGGTCAAGCATGGAGGAAAAATAACCGCACAGTCTATTCTTTCCTCCATGCTCCTGCGTTAACACAGCCAAAGCGCATCCATCACATTCGTGCATATACCAAATAAAGGCCTTGTCTTAATTTGGTGTGCCCAAAACCTGTGCTGAACACAACGCAGCCTTGAGCAGATCAAAAGCTTTCCCACAATCCATGTTCCATGGTAAAGGGAAAGAAATGCCCTTCTTTGGCAATGCCAACATTGGTTTTATCATTAATGAAAAGTTAGGGATCCACTGTCTACAGTATGAAGCAATGCCTATCAAGGATCTGACCTCTTTCTGTGTATTTGGGACAGACATGCTAGAGATGCTTTGTATCCATTCAGGTGTCAGTCTTCTCCCCTCCTTTGACAGGAGATAGCCTAAAAGGCGACCTCCTGTCGACAATATTGATTTTTTTTAATGAAGCCTTATGCCCATGTTCGGCTAAATGAAGAAGCAGCAACACGGTGCCCTCCTTGCAAGCAACATCTGAATCTGCAGCTAAAACAAGATCAACATACTGCAACAACGTGCAAGTGGAAAGCAACTCAAGTGTATCAAGCTGTTCCTTCAAAGATCTACTATAAATGCTCTGACTCTCAGTGTACCCTTGTGGCACACGAGTAAATGTAAACGAGCGTCCCCCTAAGGTGAACGCAAACAAATATCTACTGTCAACATGTACAGGAATACTAAAGAAAGCATTTTTTAGATCCACAACACTGAAATGAGTCGCTGAAGCTGGAATCATTGCCAATATAGTAGTCACATCAGGCAAAATCGGGAAATTGTGGAGCAACAATCTTATTAATAGCACGTAAATCAATAATAAAACGGAAAGGAATTTCATTATTCTCTTTCTTCTATACCGGTAGAATTGAACTATTACACAAACTACCTGCAATTTCCTCGATCACTCCTCGATGTACAAAATCAGAAACTATACTCTTTAAAGCTTGTTCACCGTCAACTGAAATCTTATACTGTGGAATACGTGGTAGTTTAACACCTGGTTTCAACACAATGTTAACAGGCTCAATTTGTAAAATACCAGCGTCATTATCATCAACCGCCCCTAAACATGCCGGAACCTTATCCAATTCAGTCGGTAAAGGCCTAGTCAAGAATTGTGAAACAGAAGTTTGTTGAGATGAAATCGTTAAATGCACTCCATCCAGAGAACAGTAAATTACAGCATTTAATTCTTTCAAAAGATTCAACCCCAACAAGTTCTTGTCACAATTCGTCATCAAAAGAAATGGACATGAATCAGTAAATAGCCCCAGTGAAATCGGTATGGGCTGAGAGACTGGACTAACCACTGGCGTACCAGAGAACCCTACAGAAATGTTGTTCTGCCCTGACAGTGGAATACCTGGAACCCTTGAATAATCAACGGAACACTTCTGTGCTCCTGTATCTATCAAAAATAGATGCTTCCTATTGCCCACCTTCATCTCAACGTAGTGCCCTTTCTGATCGACGGGAATAGGTACTGGTTCCAGACTCTGCTTCGGGCTGTCCTAACGGAACAGTACATCATCAAATGCAAGATCCTCAGAAAAATAAACAGTGGAAGGATTATCAAAAATGTTCCCATTATTAACACTATGCTTCTGTCTATCCTGTGAAAATGACTGTTGATTCTGAGTGAACGGACTTCTACCAGGACCCCCTATCCCAGGACGGCCCCTGGATCGTCTACCCATGGTACCATACGTGTTATTCGATCACTGCTGAAGGATCGGCATTGTGCTTGCCAATGACCTTCTTGTCTGCAAAAAGCACATTAGTTCATGTGCACAGGACCCATTTGCGCATTACTCTGTGGGGCAAACTGACCTCTAAACTGTATACTCCCACATCTGGTTCATCTAACTATTTGCTGCAACAATACTTTTGTCTTCAAGTCTCCCTTCTTCTTTTCTATCCTCTCTTTTTCAGTATTAACCCTATTCTCATAATACTGAGCCATATGCAATACTTTGCGATTTAGCTTGCCAGGCACTTTCAGAAGTCATAATTTGTGATTTGGATATCAGGCAACAATCCACGCACAAATTTGTCTACAAACAGTCTTATTCCTGACCGCTGAAATCTGAATACACTTGTTCGAACTGATTAAAAAATTCGGTAGCACCTTCTGATTTCCCCTGGATACAAGCTGAAAGCTTGTCCCAAACTATTTTTCTCTCTGGAACCAAAGTTTTCAATTTAGTTACTATTCTGTCTGGCAGCGTCAATATCAACTGTGGCAGTTTATCACCAGCATTCCTTTCTCCATTTATCCGTACCAAGTTAACCCATGTGTCACCCAGTCCTGCCTGATCATCTACCGTTCCTATCTGTTTCCATAAATCAGCAGGTAGGATCACAGGGAACAACAAGTTTATATCACCCAGCGTGAAAAAGGACAAATGTAAGACAGATTCAATTTTTTTAATAAAATCCTGTTGGATTTATCCTGATATCTGGAATCGTTTGTATAATGGCATTCACCTCCTGTCTAGAAAATGGGACATGCACAAACGGTGAGACATAATGAGCCTCAATAGCAGTGGCTGCTGCGCCTGTTACGGCATTAGCTGGAATTTATACTTTAGGAACAAATGTCGGAGGAACCTCCCTCATTGGCGATTGAGAAGTAGGCAATTCTGAACGTTCATTAAGCAACAAAGCTAAATCAAGTGACAAAGTAGTCAAAGCAGTATTGGGTGAAAATGCTCTCTTATAAATGACCATCAAATCTGCGGGATAACAAACCTTTTTCTTCATAAACTCATCCTGTAGGCACTCTACCATCAGCTGTAACACTTTCCTTTGCATAGCCGAACCGTACTGACTAAACGTGTCATATACTTCAATGGGAGAAATTGAAAAATCCGAAATCCATCTAAGCGTGTCTCTTCATTCATTGGTTTACATGAAGGAAGAAATAGTTTCTGCACATATGAGGCTTCCAATCTATTACCATATATTTCATCATTGTGTAACCAATCTAACTCCCTCTTAAACTCAAATACCTTCTCAACATGCTCATGTACATTCTCCACATTGTACCTGAGTGAGCTAGGACATTCAAATCCCTCAACCCCTGTGGGGCATTCATGTCCGTAAAATCACTCCAAATATCAGCCAAATGCATTCCCATCCCCTCTATCAAAATATTCTGTTCGGGAATACTTTCTTGGTCAGAAATGGCAGTTACGACAGCTGATCTCACCTTCCTCTATATATTTCTTAGCCCATGCATACAATTCTCTTTTTCTAGCTTTAGATACTGTACCACGACAACAATGGGAGGAGGTGCAACAGCGGGAAGAGATAAAACAACAGGGAGAGTCACATAAGGAGGTGGTGCAGTCGCAACAGTCCTATGCTCATTCAATAGCTTATCGATCAGTTCATCTGAGGTATAAAAATCCTGAGACGGATATATTCTCTGTACTCCAAGTTGAAAAGCCCTATCCATACTTCTAATAGATTCTGACTGTTTCTGTTGATCATATAATAATGCTTTTTCAGTGTTAGACATATGTCGACGTGTGTGTTTCTCTTTAATCTTAAATTGCTGCATAGCTTCCTTTCTCCAATCCTTAATTACATCAAATGCTGCAGGCCTTGCCTTTTTCTTCAATAATATAGACTCTAAATATTCTATACCGGCATTTTCAAAACTACCATGAACTGGCCACTGAAATTCGGAAGCATGTCTAGTTTGTCTGTGCCAAATAACGTTAAATACGATACTATTGAGGACGTACTTACAGTACATTAAACAAGCCGGTACGCCTACAGGTGGTGCTGGTTGACCTTGTCCCAAAGATTGTCTGTCTCTGCGGAATAAACCCCTGAAACAGGCAGGCAATTTCCCAGCATGTCAGATTACTGGTGTTTCCTGGCATCGTTTGTACTCGTGAGTGCAAAACTGCAACCAATATCAGGATTCTTAGGAATCGGGGCACGACTCACCTGATTTCAAAGACTGAGGCGGTCTGATCGGATTACAAAGGATCCTCGTGGTTGGCGATTTTGGCAAAGAGCCCGCCTCGATATGGGGACCCTCGTCAAGATGCCCTCTCGAACCGCATGCTCACCGTTCAGGTATCGGATCGTGCAGTACTGTCGAGGTGTCGCGTCTCATACAAAGGGGCCCTCTTTTTCTCACTCTCCGATCCCGCGTCTTCTTTTCAGCGAGATGACATCAATCTTGAGGGTCCCTATTCGGGCGCCATCTGAAAGACCAAAGAAATATCGAGGCTAGGTACCACAAAGTGAAATACATCAATCATGGGTCGAAAGATACAAGTATCTTTATTTCTGTATAGAATTCAAAGCAAAACATATAGCTATCTGGCTCCCAACACCTCGCAGTGTGTACCAGCAGACACAGTGAGGGGTGAGAGTGCTGGACATCTTAATGCAAGCTATTTTATACATTTTTCCAATAATTGTCCAGCCCCACTCCAAACTAATAATTTATATGCTAGGTTTCGTTCCCAGTTCACATGACAAATGTTACAACATTGTTCAACAGATTTAACAAGTTTGCTTGTCCATGAAGATACAATGATAATATTGGGTCTCCAGCTCATAGTAAGCTTAGTTTCAAGAAAGAACACAATATATTACAACCAAAGCACATGGTTTGAGTTTGCTCTACATTGTTCTTGTGTTTATATGAGGATGAGGCTTGTGAGTGCAGACAACACTTGGTTTGCAGTTCATACGAGTCACAATGTTTCTTTGCACCGAACAAACAGTCTGCTCTCGGTCAGCTTAAGTGTTGACGTAACTCAAAGGTCGTTCGGCTCAGCTGTAGTTGAAAACACGGTCCACCATTTTAGGACACAAAGCATGAGTTAAAATCAAAATGGCGAATAGTTCTTATAATGGCAGTGAAGTTTGATCAGAAATCAGAGCATTTCAATTGTGGTTTTCTATGCAACACGAATGGGCTTAGGCCATTATTCATAACAAAGCGGTATTATACGAATACAGTTTAACACTGGTACCCAAATTGCTTGTGGGTGGACTTGACCGTGCCTCCCCATCCAATTAGCCCATCATCCATAATCATTCATGCCGTCTGCCATTCGAATTGTCTTTGAACTTGGCCTTGCAAAGTATCACTTTCTCCTGACGATAGAAGGGAGTGTGAGCACATTCTTATCTTCAAGTCTCAATACAGCTTGCCCATTTTCTATTTCCATACATCCCATATGACAGGACACTGCGTTTGAGCTCCTTCCTTTGTATTTAATGATATTAAATTAATAAAACTTCGCACTCATAGTGTTTCTGTTGCACCTTACCAGAAGCTCACCTCGTTTCTCATGGTTTTTGCATCTCCTTGAATAGATAACCAATTCTTGGCTACCCCAATCCTTGACACTGGGCCAGACAGCCTTCTCGGTCCTTCCAGTTGAAGGGGAGAGAAGGAAGAGAGAGGACACAGAGGCCGGAGCTGCTAATAAAGGAATGTATCCACCTACGGTGTGCAGTGTCACTTCGTAATGCATATTTATCACATTCTACATGTCTGCCCTTTGTCCTAGCCAAGGAATAAATCAATACAATATGAAGGTTTCTAGAGTAGGATTGGGATATTAATTTAGGTATGCAGCAAGTTGCGTATGTTGTCCTATTTAAAAATACATTCAGTGATTTACATGTACTAACACTGAAAGTTCCCTTCTTGATAACAGCAAACATCAGCATTTTCCACTGTGCAGTGGTGGTAAATCTCACCTTTTAGCAACTGTTCTCATCTTGTCTTGTGATTGCAATCTTTAATGTTGTATTGTACATGCATGGATAAAAGGTACTGCAGCAACTCAGGAAAAACAAAACTATTGTCTGTAATTAATCTATAACCGATCAACCTGTAATAGGTGCAGTTTCGACCACCCCATCTCTAATTCTAAATCTACACCATCCATAACCACAAATAGTATCTGAAAGCAGCCACAAAACTTTCATGAGCCAGTTGATTGGAATCCACTTGTAACTATTGGCAAATGGAATGTCTTTACATTACTAAAGTGGTATGGATTAAAGCAGATCAGGTGTAACTGTTATGCTTTTCTTTAAGAGCAACGAGATGAAAAGGAGAGTGCGTTTAAGTACAGTAAGGTGCACGAGCAGCAGTGGAGTGAGATGACAATAGACAAAGGATAAACATGTGTATCACCTCCCCAGCTGTGCTGTAAGTAAGAAATAACTATCAAGAACTGTGACCTACCTCTATTTTGTGGTCTCCTGAATAAAAGGCATGTGTGTTTTCAATTTTATGAGTACCTACACATTTGAGAAGCGGATGTGAATCCCTGATGATTCTGTCAATAGTGTGAATACCTTGTCTTTTTATGTCATGGCTGATAAGTGATGATACCTCACATATGAAGTGAATAATAGAGCAAATTATGGTGAATAACTAGTATATGGAGAATGCCTGGCAAATGGCAATGCAAAGTCACTTTGCAAAAGCTTGTTTATCATAGTGTTATAACAGTTTTAGTGGAAACAGAACAGACATCATGGTAGGGGTAATCAGCCTTGCATACGTTGGTACTTGTCACTTTGCAGAAGAATCCATTGTGACTTGTGGGAATCAGTTGAAGCTCTTCTACGTTTCTCCAGGCTCCAGTCTCACAATGTTGGTTGTGAAGTGGTGAGAGCATATGCCTCAGGTGGCAAGAAGTCATCAGAGCGGAGTTCAGCTCTCACCATGCCAACAATTTAATTGCCCTTTTTAAATATATTTTGATGGTTTTGTTATGATGTCTTAAAGATATTAAATTGTAAACAAAACAATTAAAAATACAGAACACAAATACTAATGACAGCTAACGGAACTGTATGTTCAGGTATGTACACTTGGAGCAGCATTTAACATTATGTTTAGTTGACTGACGGGTTTGCTGCACTGACAGGTCAGCTGAAGGTAGTCTCCCAAGATAGCAAAATCCCCAGAATTGGTAAAAAGTATCTATTTTAGGGAATCAAATAGCTAGGGTTTTAAACTGCTTGAGAACCAACATTGCTTTTGGCGTCTGGGTAAAACAACAATAGATACAATGGTAACGATTGTGAAATATTTATTGAAATGTGTGCTAGACTCTTGGTCGCCTTTTATCATGGCTCTCATTACGATACTGGCGCTGAACCATGGCACAACATGGTTGGTGCCGGTATCGTAACGAGTCCGCCAATGTTCAATGGGGAATTACCACCCCATTCCAAGGTTGGCGGGGCGGTAATTCCCCATTGAACATTGGCCCTTCCCCATTCCCATTTTTGCCCCATAGGGCTCAATGGGACTGGGGAAGGCGCTAAGTATGGTACCGCAAATTGCGGTGCCGTACTTAGCACCAAGGTCCCTTTGCGGGTCCCTACTTTAACGGCTGGTCTAGACCCGCCATTCAGGTCGGGTCCCGCAAAGGGACCTCGTAGTAAGGCGCTAATGGGTTAACGGCGCTGCAGCCTTTTACGGCGCCGTTAACCCATTAGCGCCAGGGTCGTAATGAGGCCCCATGTCTTGGTTTTCTAGCATTGCCTTTGTCTTTTTGGTGTTGATGTCTGTGAATTTAGGGTCCACAACTCTTACAGAGTTCTTAAGCTCCTGTAGAATGCTTCATAACATATTGGCCGCTTGCAAGATGCCTGCATCCAGCACCTTTTTACACAGCATCCATTTCCTGTCAAGTGTCAATGGCTGGAGGAATAGAGCTGAGTCAGGTGAAGGCAGGTTAAGATTAAGCTGAACAACACATTAGAACATAGGGGTGAAGTGGGGGTTCATCGAGAATTGTGCTGTAGATTGTTTCTGTTTGTGTTGTACTGTATGTAAAACATAGCAATATAGTATGCTCGGGGCATTCGATATGTACTGTAAAAGCAGGAGTTGGTAAATAAAAATAAAATGTCATTAAAAAGGCAGCACAGCACACATTCGCCAGAGATTATTTCTTGTATTTGTTTCTCACATCCAAAAATGTCAATGTATTTAAACAAACACATAAAATCATGGATTAAACCAAAAGCAAAATAATAAATGCATACTAAATAAATGCCATATATGTCAAATGTATGATTTACTAAATGCATTAAAAGTAACATTAATGGGTCTCATCGAATACTGGGTCCTAGATGATTTTGTGGTCACTCAGTCGTTTATCCATTTGATGAGGCTCACACCAGGATCGAACACCGGTCTCAATGAATCCTGGGTGAATAAGGCAGCTTTCAATCCTGTAGACACCACAGTTACAAAGAGCCCTGGGCTCTCTCTCTCTCTCTCTCTCTCTCTCTCTCTGAATGCCTATGTACTTGAAAAGATACCTACACCAAACTCTCCAGTGCAAATGTGACCAGGGATAGCTCATAAATGTTTTTTTTTTTATTTATTTATTTACAAGTATATACAAAAATAATATCAAAGTACAGAGGAACAACAAGGAATAGAAAAAAAAACGGATCAAATAAAATCATTGAACATGTTCCAAATCTTTTCATATGAGGACAACTTACATTTCAATCTGTAGATCATTTTTTCTGTTCTAGACAGGCTATGCATTTCTTGAACCCATTCCTCAAATGACGGACGGATCTGACCTTTCCATCCTCGAAGGATCAACCTTTTAGCAACTATGGTTGCTCTGAAAAGCCATTTCTTGAGGGAAGAGCTGACTTCAGCCAGCTCAGAATCTTCCCCTAGGATCATTGTCTTAAAGTCCAGGACACACCCTTCACCCAAAATTCTGACACACACGTCACAAATGTCTACCCAGAAAGACCTGACCCTCTCGCAGGCCCACAGCATGTGTTCCAATGATCCCACTTCCTGAGCACAACCCCAACAATCAGCGTTGTCAGTCATACCCCTTCTATGTAACATTTCCGGACACCAATACACACGGTTCAGGATCTTAATTTGTCTAGACCTTTCGCCCAGATTCAGTGAACATAATGAGACATTTCCGCATATATTCTGCCAGGCCTCAAGATCAATATCAGACCCAATTCTCTCACTCCAGACTTCCCGTAAATTGTCATTGTTCCGAAAATATAACATGAAAAGTTTGTATAACCTACTGGCTAAACCACCTCCCTGTCCATTAGAATCCGTCAGAAAAATAGTCATGTCAAAGGAGTCAGACCAGTCCACCTCACCGATAGACCTCTTGAGTCGTCTATAAGCCGAGTCCGACAAGTCCTCAAAACTCCATCTCTCTCTCAGCTCAGCAGCAGTCAGCCACCGATCATCATTCCCCAAGTCAGAGACCTTTTTAACATTCATTAGGAACCATTCGGGCCAAAAAATTGTCCTGGAATTATCTCTAATCCTAGGATTCAGCCATATAGAGGCATTCTTACACCTAAAAGCGTCCCTCCCAATCAAAGTCAAGACCTCAATCCAAGAGTTGCGCAAAAAGGACGTGGTTAACAGACTTCCCCCCGTGATCTTTGTGTTAGTGGTCAACAGTGCTTCCGGACCCAATGGCCCATATGCATTCGACTCCGCCACGCCCATCTGTCCAGCTTACCATCTAAAAACGGAACAAAAGACTGAGCAGAAAATGCTAAATGGTAGGTCTTAAAGTTCGGAACTCCTAGACCACCCAAATAAATTGGACACTGCAATTTCCATAGACTAAGTCTGGGCGATTTCCTGTCCCATAAAAATTCTTGCATAAGGCGGTCTAGATCTTTCCAGTAACTACACTTTATTCTCAGTGGAAGCATGCTGGTTATAAAGTTAATCCTGGGAGCCAAATTCATTTTCAGGGCATTGACTTTACCCCATAGTGAAAGTTTAAGTAAAGACCACCTTTCCAAAACCAATTTGCAATCTCGTACTACCACACTCATGTTTTCATCAACCATACGGGAGACTGGAACTGTCAACAATACCCCTAAGTAGCGTAAGCGCCTATCACACCAAGTAAACCCTAGCCCCTCAACCAGGGATTTATCACATCTATTGGACAGAGGCAACACTTCTGACTTCAGGTGGTTAACCTTGTATCCAGAACAATCATGAAAATTCGACAAAATCCTCATCAGACATGGCAGGGATATGTCCAAACTCTGCAACACCAACAAGAGGTCATCAGCATAAAGCCATGCCTTTTGCACCACACCCCAACATTCAATGCCCTGTAAATTCGGTTCATTCTTTATGTAAATAGCGAGGGGTTCAATCGCTAAAATGAATAACAGAGGAGAAAAAGGGCAACCCTGCCTCGTGCCCCGCTTCAAACAAAACGGTTCCGACACCACTCCATTAGTCTTAACGTCAGCCGTCGGACTGGCATATAAAAGAGCTACCCAGGAAATAAAATCCTCCCCCAGATTCATTTCCCTCAATACCGAGTATAAATAATTCCAATTAACTCTGTCAAAAGCTTTTTCAGCATCTAAGGACAGGATGGCTGCATCACCTACCAATCTGTCTGCCATTTCCATGGTTAATAACAATTTCCTGATATTGCTGGACGTACGCCGACTCTTCATGAAACCAGATTGTTCCTCCCCTATCAAGACCGGCATGAACTGTCCTAAGCGTAAAGCAAGAACCTTGGCCAAGATCTTGTTATCTGTATTGATAAGGCTGATTGGACGATAACTAGCTGGCTGATTGCAATCCTTATCCTTTTTTAAAAAGACCGAAATCGACGCATGATTGGTACTCTTAGGTAACAACCCAACTAATCTACTTGACACAAACATATCTCTCAGGAGTTCCAAAGCCGAGTTCGGGAGGACCCTATAAAATTCACATGGAAGGCCATCCGGCCCCGGAGATTTACCTACATTCAGCCCGGAAATTGCGCCTTTAATCTCCTCAATTGTTATCATTTCACCAAGCATATCACGCTCAGCATTCTGGATCCTAGGCAAATTCACATTACCAAAAAAGCTCTCTCCCCTACCTGTAATACCAGCTTCATCGCCATACAGATTCTCATAAAAATCGCGGAAGATTGAGTTAATTCTAATTGGATCAAAAGTGATCCTACCCTCCTTGTCAATCATAGAAGCAATAGTCGACTCTGAGATCCTTTTTCGCAACCGGTATGCCAGCCATCTGTCACAACGCTCCCCTTTCTCAAAATATGTACACCTAGAGTAGAACAAACTACCCTCGGACCTCATTGTCAAAAAATCTTCCATTTCTCTTTTGAGCTTTTTCAGTTCAGCAAGCTTCACTGAATCTGTTGGATCGAGCATCAGATCCCGAGAAATTTCACCAATACGTAAGTCAAGCTCACGCCTCGTACCTTCTTCTCTCTTCCGTTTACCACTAGACAGCCCTATACACACACCACGCATACAGCATTTAAAGGCCTCCCATGTATTTGCCACACTGATCTCTTCTGAGCGATTCTCCCTAACAAAATAATCAGCTTCAGTAACTATCCGATCCAAAATATCATCATCTAATAGAATAGAGGTATTCATTTTCCATGAGAAGCTTCTTTTACACTGAAATTTAAGTCTCAATTGCAACACAACAGGGGCATGATCACTCAGTATAATGTTACCAATATCGGAAGAGACCCAACTGTCTGAAACTGTCCCACCAGTGAAAAACATGTCCAGTCTAGAAAACACTGCATGTGCACTGGAATAAAAACTGTATTGCCTCTTGTCCAGATGCTCTAGACGCCATATGTCCTTCAAATTATGTTCCTCTAAAAGTGACCTAAGTGCCCGGTGATGATAATCGCAACGAAGAACACGGCCGTTCTGACTCTTATCCATTTTCGGATCAATCACAGTATTAAAATCACCACCAAGCAGAACATTAGTATTATTCAACTCTAAAATAGTCTGTGCTACCATTCTGAAAAAGGATCCATCATCCACCGTAGGAGCATACACATTGCAGAGAGTTAATAATTCTCCCTGAATCTCGATCAACAACGCAATCATTCGACCTTCTTTGTCTGCAATTTTGCGTATAACTTTCATAGGCAATTTCTTTCGAAACAAAATGACCACCCCCCTTGATCTGGAAGTAAAGGAAGAGCCAACAGCTACACCAACCCATTCCCTCTCCAACCCGGATATTTCATCCTCCAATATGTGAGTCTCCTGTAAAAAACAGATGTCTGCATGCATGTCCTGCATCATTTGAAACACTTTCTTTTTCTTGAGCAGGTTATTGATCCCGTTCACATTCCAGGAGATGATACGTAGGTCATCCAAAGTCCCACCTGAGTGGGAAGTCATCATTACACTACGAATATAAAAAAAAAATCAAAAATAAAAGGAACACAAAAAAAAGACAAACAATAAGCGGAAAATAAAAAGAACGGACAAGACAGTAAAGTCTATTCGGCCCAAAAAGAAAATTGAAAAACATTGAGAACCATCCCCAGGGCCCCTCCCTATGATGCAATAAAAGACATCTATGTGGTCAGAAAACCCTGCCAATAAAGAAAACTATATTTGGTAATGAATGAACAACCTGAACCCCCAGTCATCCCCCCAAGAAGAAACCCCACCATCGAAAGTCACATTGAAAATCACAAAATAGCTATAGCAAACAATCACTACTTTTAAAACATACAGTCAGACCCCACCCCATACCAAATTGCACCTATCCACTAACATCGAAAGAACCGTGCAAAAACCAGTAAGGCTAGAAAAGGTAACTTCAAATGTATAAATGTATATACTATGTAAGAACACTGAGATCATACCATTCATGAATATCTAAATAGTGTCATGGAACATCAATATCAGCACATCAGGCTACTCCATCACTATGATGCAAACATCGAATAAATGGCATCTTCTCAATAAAAGTTAAAGGGTGAAGGTTAAAGGAACATTTGGATATCACATACAATACGTGAAGGATAGCACAGAAAGAGAGTGCCTCCTGGTGGTTAGTCTAGCCAAAGTAATTGAGCGCATGTACTAAAATCAGCTAGACTTGACCGGAAGCCTGTTCCATAGTTCCCATTGGGAAACCAGATCCTTTGTGGTCACAAGGCTAGCGATGGAATGAAGATTGCCGGAATTGAAATAAAACTGACATTTTAACTTTCCAACTTCATAGGCAGTGAAGGCGTGCCAATGTGACCGCAGCGGAGTGAAAGGAAAAACTGCATCCTGGGCGCCGCTGTAGTCTCAGCCATGAAGTAAAATATCTCAACACATATTAAGTGAGGAGCGGATGTCTGCATGCTTGTAAGATGACTGCACTGAAGAAAGACCGGGCCGGCAATATGGCAGTCAAACAGTCCCCTCAGAAGCCTTCCGAAAAGGGGCTAGTTTGCAATTGATGGCTTGTGAGTACCATATGCCCCAGTGGCGCAGAGCTGTAAGGGAATCCTGCGCAGCCCAGAGTGCCCCCAGGACATCCATAGCCCCTGACACAAGGGAGACAGTCCCGACAACACCGAGCCCCACATGGACAGCACATACCTTGAGCTGAAGGCGATGATGCCGCTCTCCATGTCCGGGGTTCTCAGCCATTCCTGGGCGCGAGCGCCACTGGAGAGTCCGGACACGGCCATCCAAGGGGAATCGGGAGAATCCTTCCAGCACCTACCAAAAGCTTCTGGGGGGACTGTTATAGCTCATAAATGTGTGAATGCTTCCTCCTCATTGAATGGCAATGAGCTAATTGGTCATGAAATAATAAACAGCATGTTGAAAGCCTTTGCACCACACCACTACCAAAGATATATTTAAGCCAATTCAGTGCTGAGATCTGTGGATGGTGTGGTCGATTAATTCAATTAAAAATAAATATGTACAGATTTCACACATAGACACTGGGCCTCATTACGAGCTTGGCGATAGCTGTGCCCGTTTTACAGGCACGGCTACCGCCAAACTCGCTACCAGCACCCGCGATTGGTCAATAACCACCCGTTACGAGTTGAATGGGCCGGTAATTGCCCATTCGCGGGTGGCGGTATTGCCGGGCTCCCGATCCTCATTCTGCTCATGGTTGCACCAGCACCGTTGACAACGGTGCCGGTGCAATCACGAGTTTTGCTCCCGGGTGCCGCACAGCCCGCCAGGTCAGACCTGGCAGGCTGTCAGACACCCGCAAGCAGAATTTGTGATG
This sequence comes from Ambystoma mexicanum, assembly GCF_040938575.1. Lineage (NCBI taxonomy): Eukaryota > Metazoa > Chordata > Amphibia > Caudata > Ambystomatidae > Ambystoma > Ambystoma mexicanum. The sequence goes on along the minus strand of NC_090930.1, from coordinate 1,099,630,147 downwards.
CAGCGGTACGGTATGAACGTTCCGCTGCCTTGCGGGCACCGTTCATACCGTTACCGCCAACATTATAATGAGGCCCACTATATTTAGTATCAACACAGCAAAGAAGAAAAGATGACTGTTCGATCACCTACATAGTTTTGAAGGCCACTAGAGAATACATTTTGATACTGGACAAATGTGTCAAAAAATAGACCCAACAGTAAAATTGCACCCCTGCCCCCCTCTATCCAAACATAGAGCTTCAAGTTCCTATCCAAAGATATTATCAATGTTTTCTCAGGTTTGCTCTGGGAAACAATTATTTCCAAATCACAGTCTGATCCATTTGTTAAAGGCATCTCTGAGATTCTTTGTGAAGGTGGGAGTCCTATTCATGGCACTACTTCATCAACAGCTGATCACCACATATCCATACCTTGATGACTGATTGGTCCATGCTCCACCAATGAGCTAAGCGGCACTCTTTCAGACAGGGCGATATGGTGCTTTGGCATCACAGGTTCCTGATCAATTGGACCGAGCCCTAGCTAATGACAGATCATGATCTTCAGATCATTGTGGAAAGGTTATCGACTTCACAGGGATTGGATTTCCTTCAGGAAAAACTGGCGCTTCAACTCAAAAGGGAAGGGATCAAACTGATAGTGTCCATATGCCTCATTACCCACGTTCTGAGGGTTCAGGACCACATGGTTGCGTATGTCCTCATTGTTGCCAGACTTCACTTGAAGCTGCTGTTGTGGCATCTTCACAAATGCTGGAATCCAGTTCCTCAAAGTTTAGATGAGAACATTCCTATGCAATGTTAACTAAAGGAAGAACCGCAAAGGTGGATGAGAGATGCTAATATCCAGAAGGGGGTTCTCCCTAACAGCTCCACCCCTACCCATGCCACTTCTGGTGCAGTCCATGGGACTAGGGCACCTTAGTGGGAAACATTCTGGCACGTGGGAAGTGGTCAATGGCACAGCAGGCATAGCCAGCAAGCTGAAGGGAGTTGGCAGCATTGAAATCCATCTAACCACCAGTCCAGGCAGCTCATATACAGACAGACAACAGTACAGCATGGCTCATATCAACAGTCACGGAAGGATCCAGCTCCCTCTTGGAATTGACACTGGCTTATCAGTGGGATAAGGGGGCAGAGGCTCATCTCTATAATCTGACAGCATCTCAAATTGCAGGATCAGACAGACCATTTAAGTCACATTTCCTCTATCACAGGACCCCTCTCCGGAACCCTCAAACATTATCTTTGATTTCCTAGAGGTTTGTCACCGCCAACTGTGAACTTGTTAATATCTCCAAAGAATATTGTGCTATTTCTGGCCTGGAGAGTAGACGCTCTTCCCCTGAAATGGGGCATGGACACCCTCTATGCCATTCCCCTAATTCCCCTGATCTCCAGTGTAATACTAATGATCAGGAACAGCAAGGCAGAGGTGATCGTTGGAGTGCATGTTATTTTCAGTGGTGTTGGTTCCCTGTGGTAATACAGTTGGCAGTTTCTCAATCTTGCATCCTCTGGTCAGTGCCCTGTTCAGTGAGCGTGTGACGAATCAACTTCTGGGCACCACAGATGGTACCTTCAGCCAAGGTCCAATGATGAGTTTTTCTTGCGACTCCTTGCAAAGTCTTCAAATGATCTGCCAAAAGAGGCGCTCATCCCTCTTTTAAAGCCAAAAGGAAGACAGGGATTGGTGTAAGCTAAGCCTATCGTAACGAGACAATCCTGGGGTCCCCACCAACAATCTCTTGAGCTGCGGATGCTCATGGTCAAATTCGTCACAGAGCGATCACCAGGCAGATTGGGGAGATTTCAATGTTGCTTTGTAAGGGTCCATGTTTTTAAAAAAAATCTACAATGAGGCACTGATTTCACATTTAGATCCTTTATTTAGGAGGAAAGTTGTTTTGAAATGTCTTCAATCTTAAGTAGTCTCTGGTTTCTGAGGAAGGATCAGGTGGATTTCTCTCTCGATGATAATGACTATGTTCTTATGTATTTGGACAGGGCTTCTGTGTTTATTTCTTCAGACACACTACTAGTGTCATAGGGTGTGGCAGAAAGACTTTCCCAGTGACTTTTAGTCGTTGGATCTAAGCAACTATTGTTGGCATGTTCCTTTGCCAAAATCCTTCTACCTACAAGTGTGTGGGCGTAATTTACCTAGTGTGTGGCAGACTTGCAGGCACATCAGTGTTTTATTGTCAGGGATATCTAGAGCGGTGTCCAGGCAAAGTTTCGAATCAATAGTTTAGAATAACAAAAGTTCAGAAACAAAAGTACCGGAAAAAAAAGTTTCAAATATTTTTTTTAATATTAAAGGGTTTATTTTAATTTAGTATAGTTAAATAAGTGTTTTTAAAAAAACAGGGGTTTTGGGGGGGGCCCTCCAATAAAAAAAAATGAATTAAAAAAAGCAAAACATTTTTTTCTGACACTTTTTGTCAGAACGTTTGTCAGTCGAAACTTTGACTGGCGAAACAGTCACTATGAACCATGTAGAGCACATACTCAGGCCAACCCAACATATACTCTTAGGCATTGCAGTGTGAACATGGAGTCTTCCTCAGCACATATGTTTGTAGCACAGTTTCTGAAATATGCTGTTCACATGCTATGGTGAATCCTCATATGATGACTGTATGTTTTTCTTTTTGCAGCAGCAGATTTTGCAGCCTACTTGGCTCCTGTGTGTTGTCTTTTGAGTTGTCAGTCATGCAAGGGACCTGGGACAAAGTCAGTTGCTTTGGTATTCCTTAAAGACAAGGACTGGGTCAATGAAGAGGAATGTGGGGGTAATGCCGAGATGTCTTACCAATGATATCCTTTATTTCTATTCATCCGTTTCCTCGTCAGAGTCCGACAGCCCGACCACCCTTACTGATGTTCAATTGTCTTCCTGATTTCAGCCCATTTAAAAAATGGAGAACTCTAGCAGGGAGTGTGAGGTTTCTAGGGGGAAAAAAAGAAAAATGGTGTGCCTGTAGGTAAGGTGACAACACCTCAAAGTTAAGGACTCGGATGAGGAAGTGTAGGTCTGGGCATGACGCATATTACCAGTAATTAATTCAGGCAACACTCGCCACTGGGCACAGTCACACCATCAGGCATTACCGTGGAAATAATGCCCATACCTTCAACTTAAGCAGGTAGTGTCACTGGAGGTTGGTGCACTTTGGATGGAAGTACCAATCCCCACTGCCCTCCCAATTTACATTTTTGTTTGGAACTAAGACCGGACACATTGCAAATCAAGTTGCATTACAGACTGAATGTTTAGTGTTCTGTCTTAAGATGTGTGAAGGATGTACAAACATGCTTATTCTTTGTAAATGGAAAGACTCACAGACTGAATCCCTGAGCTCTGAAATGCATGGGTTAGGGGTGGGGCACACTGAAGTGCGCCCCAACCTTTGAGGCATGTGCAGTGAGGAGCAGGGTGTCAGGGAGCCCAGGGGGTGGCAGAAAATGCTAGGAGCACCAGTCTCTCCCAGGGGCATCTTATGTGCTGCCTATGGGAGAGAAGAACAGCGTTTTCTTCAACACTCTCTGTTCCTGCACGTCACAGATTGGGGCTGGAGACAGCTTACTGACCCGACCTCCAGCCTGCTGCACAAGTGGCGGCATTGCTGTGTGAATAGAAGTAACCAGCGCAATGCCAACCATGTGATTCACACAGAGAACTGTGTGACCCCGCTCACCGAAGTGCATGCATGCCATTGGATACCAATATAGGCCTCCGAGGGATGAACTTGGAAGAGCTGTAAGATATAGACAACGCGTTTCTGGGGTGGGCGGGGTGGTGGGGTGTGGTGTGTATGTGTGTGTATATATATATATATATTCCGTGGAAAAAACTTTGTTAAAGGGACGTTATGGTTCCAAGTAAAACCGAAAAACCCTTGAAATTTGCCAGTTATGGTAAGCTAAGCAACCATAACTCGCGCCACCACCGTGCACTGCTAAGACTAACACCCAGGACATCAAAGATGACATCACAAATGTCATTGAAAAGTTTTTTCACTGAATTTCATAGGTTTTTAGTAGCGCAACTTAACCATAACATCCCTTTAACAAAGTTTTTTTCACTCAATTTCATAGGTTTTTAGTAGCGCAACTTAACCATAACGTCCCCTTAACAAAGTTTTTTCACTGAATTTCATAGTTTTTTAGTAGCACAACTTAACAATAATGACTTTGACTTTATATACATGTCATATGGAACTGACTAGATCTCTTCTTATGAACTTGATGTCCGTGAACTTATTTAATGTTCGCTGACATGTTCGGAGAACAGTACCACTATCTAAAAACTGTGGGGGGGGTGGTGGGGTATGTTTGATTGTTATATCATAATATAGGAACATTTAACAAATTCAAAAAGCAGCACACAAACACATTATATATAGTAATACATAAGAAATGTAACCCATATATGTAACACACTAACCATTCATTTAAATACAATATGTTCTGAAATGGAATATACCACAAGAAGATAAATTGGCTTCCAACATAATTACCTCACAGACACACCAGAACTGAGAACAAGACCAGACCCACTGAATACATAGGACTTATCTTACCAGAAATAGTAAGTGTACTTCATTTTACTCATATATTTATAAACTTTCTGTATTAGATTAAAAAATATATTATCTTTTTTCTCTTTCTCACAGAAATGTCTAGTACTCTGGAATGGCTAGAGGACAAATTCCCACATGAAGAAATGTCACAAGATAGTGAAACTAATGGTAAACACTTTATAATATAAACCATTTATTTATTATTTTTTTTATATACATTTAACATATATATTATTTTTTTGTACAGAGCATACCAAAATAGAAAAAACTTCTGAAAACCCTGTTATGGATAAGAGTCTTCACAATATAGAAGAAAAAATGGATGCATTGTTGGCTAATTTTAATAATTTAAAAACTTTTGTAGAAAATCATTTCAAACCAAAAACCTTGTACCATTGCCCCACATGTACTTGTCCCTCCTCACCATATCCCAGTCAATTATCCCCAAACCCTCTCCATAATCCAAAACGTTTTGATGAGACTTCCATCCCTTCTTCACCTAACACCAATCATGTTGAAACCCCAAATTCTCCTGTTTTTTTTTCTGTTTCTGCCTCACCTTCTCTGTCATAAATTATTAATATATGTTAAATAAAGTTTAATTTTTATATTGTATTGTGAATAGTTTCCATTTTTTTTTAAAAAAAACAATAAAAGTGTCCGTGGACAGTGCGAGTGTTCTGAAATGTTCGTACATAAACGAAAATGGAGGTGTCCTGAAGAACACCACACCTGTTCGTACTGTTCGCTAGCAACATGAAACTGTACCAAGAACACACGCGGTGTCCTGAATTGTTCGTAAACAAACAAAAATTAAAGTGTCCTAAAGAACACTATACCTGTCCGGTACTGTTCGCTAGCAAGTTCAAACTGTTCTAAGAACGCTATTGGTGTCCTGAAATGTTCGTACGTAAACAAAAATGTCCGCGAACAATGTGAGTGTTCTCAGAACACTTTGAACTTGCCAGCGAACAATACGGACACCATTTTCAGGACACCCCCTACGAACATTTCAGAACAACGCGATAGTTCTTAGAACACTTTCAACTTAACAACGAACAATACGGACAGCGTCCTAAGGACACCCCCTACGAACATTCCAGGACACTGGGAGTGTTCTCAAAAACGTCTTCAGAACACCCCCATTTTGTTTATTTGCGAACATTTCAGGACACCGCGAGTGTTCTTAGGACACATTCAACTTGACAGAGAACAATACGGACAGCGTCCTCAGGACACCCCCTACGAACACTCCCCGGACACCGGGAGTGTTCTTAGAAGCTTCTTCAGAACACCACCATCTTGTTTATTTGCGAACATTTCAGGACACCGCGAGTGTTCTTAGGACACATTCAACTTGACAGAGAACAATACGGACAGCGTCCTCAGGACACCCCCTACGAACACTCCCCGGACACCGCGAGTGTTCTTAGAAGCGTCTTCAGAACACCACCATCTTGTTTATTTGCGAACATTTCAGGACACCGCGAGTGTTCTTAGGACACATTCAACTTGACAGAGAACCATACATTTGTTTTTCACCCAAAGTTATAAGCAAATATGAATGTGATATGCTGCGGTGGTTGTTGCCAGGGCATACCGTCTTGGGTGCATGGCCAAATGGCCATGCACCCAAGACTCTATGCCCTGGCAACAACCACTGCAGCATATCACATCCATAGAGTCAAACATTTCAACTATGATCTATGGGACACTTTTAATGTCCGCGAACAATGTGAGTGTTCTTAGAACACTTTGAACTTGCCAGCGAACAATGCGGACACCGTTTTCAGGACACCCCCTACGAACATTTCAGAACAACGCGATAGTTCTTAGAACACTTTCAACTTAACAATGAACAATACGGACAGCGTCCTAAGGACACCCCCTACGAACATTCGAGGACACCGGGAGTGTTCTCAAAAACGTCTTCAGAACACCCCCATTTTGTTTATTTGCGAACATTTCAGGACACCGCGGGTGTTCTTAGAACACATTCAACTTGACAGAGAACAATACGGACAGCGTCCTCAGGACACCTCCTACGAACACTCCCCGGACACCGCGAGTGTTCTTAGAAGCGTCTTCAGAACACCACCATCTTGTTTATTTGCAAACATTTCAGGACACCATGAGTATTCTTAGGACACATTCAACTTGGCAGAGAACAATATGGACAGCGTCCTCAGGACACCCCCTACGAACACTCCCCGGACACCGCGAGTGTTCTTAGAAGCGTCTTCAGAACACCACCATCTTGTTTATTTGCGAACATTTCAGGACACCGCGAGTGTTCTTAAGACACATTCAACTTGACAGAGAACAATACGGACAGCGTCCTCAGGACACCCCCTACGAACACTCCCCGGACACCGCGAGTGTTCTTAGAAGCGTCTTCAGAACACCACCATCTTGTTTATTTGCGAACATTTCAGGACACCGCGAGTGTTCTTAGGACACATTCAACTTGACAGAGAACAATACGGACAGCGTCCTCAGGACACCCCCTACGAACACTCCCCGGACACCGCTGGTGTTCTTAGAAGCGTCTTCAGAACACCACCATCTTGTTTATTTGCGAACATTTCAGGACACCGCGAGTGTTCTTAGGACACATTCAACTTGACAGAGAACAATACGGACAGCGTCCTAAGGACACCCCCTACGAACATTCCAGGACACCGGGAGTGTTCTCAAAAACGTCTTCAGAACACCCCCATTTTGTTTATTTGCGAACATTTCAGGACACCGCGGGTGTTCTTAGAACACATTCAACTTGACAGAGAACAATACGGACAGCGTCCTCATGACACCCCCTACGAACACTCCCCGGACACCGCGAGTGTTCTTAGAACAGTTTCACTTTGCTTGCGAACAAAATGGACACATATTGAGTCCTTAGAACACCCCCCAGTCAGTTTATTTAGAACATTTCAGAACACCTGTGATGTCCGCAAACATATCGAACACAAAAAGAACGTCTAACACATAAAAAACACAAGTTTCATCCTATCTCATACACTCCCACCCTCCCCAAACACTCCTACACACCAACACACTCTACTAAATACACATTTTGAACAAGATTTCACTGCACTGTCCGCGGACGTCCGCGAATCCAAGATGGCGGGCGCTACGAAAAATCTGATGCGCTCCACGCTCCACGCCGTCCAATCAGCGAACACGTTGCATTTCCGCGAACATCACGCAAGACGATTGGCCAATCAGGACACTGTCCGCGGAGCGAACAGGGAAGTGTGTCCGCAAACTGAACACAGATATCACTAATTAATTTGTACCTACTTTTTGGTCATTTTAAAAAAAACTACTGGACGGATTTTCACCAAATTTGTAAAAGCACGCTTTCGGGACCAAGCCGCTGCTCCTGGTCCAAATTTGGTGGAAATCCGTCCAGCGGTTTGGGCTGTAGGCGCGAGCAAATTTTTCTTCCAATTCAGTCTATGGGAAAAAAAAAACTTTTGGGACCCCCCTATAACTTTGCCCCCCCTTGACAAATCCTCACCAAACTTTGCAGAAAAATTCAGAGTGACCCAAATACTTTTTTTGCAAAGTTTGGTGAGGATCCGTCCAGGGAGAGCGAAGTTATAAGCCACCCTAAAAGTGCTCTTCCTATGGAAACAGCAACTTAACCATAACTACATGGCCACTACCTTGGCCATGTAATATCACATGGCCTGCGGTAGCGGCCATGTAGTTATGGTTAAGTTGCTAATCCCATAGAAAGAGCACATTTTGGGTGGCTTATAACTTCCCTCCCCCTGCACGAATCCTCACCAAAAAAAGTATATGGCCCACTCTGAATTTATTTGCAAAGTTTGGTGAGGTTTGGTCGGGGGGGGGGGCAAAGTTATAGGGGGGTCCCAAAATTTATTTTTTTCCCATAGACATAATGGGAAAAAACTTTGCTCATGCCTACAGCCCAAACCGCTGGACGGATTTTCACCAAATTTGCGGCAAGAGCGGGAGATTGGTCCCGAAAGTGTGCTTTTGTTAATTTGGTGAAAATCCATCCAGTAGTATATTTTAAAATAACCAAAATGTAAGTCCAAAAAATGAGTGATATCTATGTCCGCTCCGCAGGCACACCTCCCTGTTCGCTCCACGGACAGGACACTGATTGGCTAATAGACTTGCGCCATGTCTGTGGACACACAACGTGTTCGCTGATTGGTTGGTGTGAAGCGTGAGGTGCATCAGACTTTTGGAAACGCCCGCCATCTTGGATTTACGGACATCGGCCAGTGTCCTTGGACATCGCAGTAAAAAATATAAAAAACACATTGCACTTGTCAAACTTATCAAATAATCTCTGGGGAGGTGAGGGGTGATGAGGATGGGATGGGATATGGCTGCAAGAAGCAAGAAAATTGGTGTTTTTTGCTGCGAAAGTCTGCAAACAGTTTGGATGTTCGCGAACAGTCCTGAGAAGTTCGGGTACACTTCAGATGTTTGGGGGCAGTTTTTGGATGGCATATAACTTTGCCACCACTCAATGAAACCGCATGAGATTTTGCAATTATATTCCCGTCCTGATTCTGAATGTGTTTGCAAAGTTTGGTGGGATTCTGTGAAGAGGGACAAATATTAGAGGGGGGTCTCAAAATAATGTAAAGGCTTATAAATTAGGTGCCATTTGACAAATCTACACTTATTTTGGCAAACTGATAATAGATCTAGATATAAATATTTTTGCGAAGTTTGGTGGGATTTTGTCAAGAGGGGGCAAAATTAGAGGGGGGTCCCAAAATATTGTAAAGGCTTATGAATGAGGTGCAATTTGACAAATCTACACTTATTTTGGCAAACTGATAATAGATCTAGATATAAATATTTTTGCGAAGTTTGGTGGGATTTTGTCAAGAGGGGGCAAAATTAGAGGGGGGTCCCAAAATATTGTAAAGGCTTATGAATGTGGTGCCATTTGACAAATATATACAAAGGTTTGCAAAAAGATTATAGATCTAGATATAAATGTTTTTGTAAAGTCTGAATGAATTTTGTTTTTTGACAAGTGTCATATTGTAGGTACAAGAAATAGTGAGTTACCTTTGGTGACTTAAGTGAAGCCTGTGGCCATGGGCAGTGGCCAGATTGTACGGGTCTTGGAATAAGGTCATGATCCCGACAATCACCTGGTGCCTTCCTGCTTGCTGCTCTGTTTCCCTACCTAAGGAGCCCTCCAGCCTCTTTTCCTTTGCAGATGGGGAGCAGGTGCAAGTGGATCTAGGTCACCTGGCCTAAGCCCCGCCCACCTTGTGCCTTCCTGCCTACCGCTCTTTTTCACCACTTAGAACCCCCGCCCACCTGGTGCCTTCCTGCTTGCCACTCTTTTCCACCACTTAGCAAGCACCGCCCACCTGCTGCCTTCCTGCTTCCCGCTCTGTTTCCCTACCTAAGGAGACCTCCAGCCTCTTTTCCTTTGCAGATGGGGAGCAGGTGCAAGTGGATCTAGGTCACCTGGCCTAAGCCCAGCCCACCTGGTGCCTTCCTGCTTCACGCTTTTTCACCACTTAGCAAGCCACGCCCATCTGGTGCCTTCCTGCTTGCCACTCTGTTTCCCTACTCAAGGAGCCGTCCAGCCTCTTTTCCTTTGCAGATGGGGAGCAGGTGCAAGTGGATTTAGGTCACCTGGCCTAAGCCCCGCCCACCTGGTGCCTTCCTGCCTGCCGCTCTTTTTCACCACTTAGCAAGCACCGCCCACCTGGTGCCTTCCTGCCTGCTGCTCTTTTTCACCACTTAGCAAGCCCCGCCCACCTGGTGCCTTCCTTCACCATCACCGTCTTGTGGCCAATGCTGGATTTTACTTTTATGGACTTCATTCATTCACGGTGCGTCACTCTTTCTCAACTCTCATGCTGGACTTCCTTTGCATCTTGTACTCATGGTGGCCCTGAATCATTCTACTCCCATCTTCATCTTGTATCCTGGCTTGCAACATTGTGTTACTACTGACTTCTGCAATTGTATTCGCTCTCCACTCTTGCTTCTCCACTCTTTTTGACTGCTTACTCTCTGTTCTCTCCTCATTTCCTTTCCCCCTTTTCCTATCTCCTCTCCTTACTTTCTTCTATGCACTAACTGTATCAGAATTGTCCCTGGACCTAATATGATAACAACCTCGTATTTTTCCGCCACCCTCCCATTACTGTTTTTTTCCTCCCCACCACCCCTCCAGCACTATCTGAAATGTCGTCAGGCCTAGTATGATAGTCGCTTGTTTTGTTCCTCCCCTCCCTTTCTGCGTCCCCTCTCCCTCACCTTTTGTTTTTCTCCGGCTCTACCAGAAATGTCGTCAGGCCTAGTACGGTAGTTGCCTGTTTGTTTCCATTTCCTTCCCACTCGACCCCCACCCTTCCTTATCTATGTCTTAGCTCTTGCACTGAAAATGTCGTCAGGCCGAGTATGATAGATAATTTCACATCCTTACTGTTCATGGCCTGTAAGAATGTGGTTGTATTTTCCCTTGTTCCCTCCCTTGCCTTGAAGCGCTTTGAAACACATTGTGTATAGGCGCTATATAAATAAACAATCATATCATATCATATCATAATCAGACTACTGGCCATGACCACGAGGGACAACACATGGGGTTAAGGTGGCCATGTCCACCTGGGACTGGCTTTGTGGTAAAGTTATTTGAAATTGGGATAGGTTTGAAAGGGAGGAAAGATTTGCTTGTGGTAATATGGTCATAAGGTTCTCTTTTTGCCTTCTGGAGGCTGCCATGGAAAGCGAAGCGGGGCCCTGTACAGAACCCCGCCTTCCCTTTCCATGGTGGCCATCTTGGAAAAGATTTTCCTTCCTACAGGCGTCGCGGTGTAGGAAGAAAAATCCTTGTTTTAGCACCCCGGTTTCCCACTTTGGGAACGTAGGGTGCTAATGGCTTTCATCCCCCATTACAGGGGCTGGAATGGGGGATAATGGTCCGGAGACCTCGTTATCCACCCTCGCTACGCTTGGGCTGATAACTTGGGTTGCCAGGTCGGTATCCACCGTTCCATCCGTGGAACGGGGGATAAACACCACAATATCGCTGTTAGCATAACACAAAATGCAAATGGAAATGTTGGGAAATCTTATTAGTCTACGTACTTTACTGAGAAATATAAAGTAGATGGAGTCTATACGTTTTTTTTTAGTTCTAATTTTTAACTGTGAAAGATGGTTCCTAAAGGAACATTTCTTTTATTGTTTTTGGATGCATTTTATTTTTTGGCAGGATAGCTTAGAACGAAAGGTGGAGAGGGACATTTGGGAAGAGGCACCAAACACTAATATGGAGGGGCAGATGGACAGGGGAAAATGTTGTGCATTTTTTATTTTTAAGGTAGGGGCAGTGTTTCTCATGCTCCTTGATTACAGCAGTGGTGGTGTCTTTTGGGGAGGAGGGATGGCATTAGCTGATTCCATTTTAAGATAAATAGTAGTTTTGCTAAAATTATGTACTGTGTACTAGATTGTTAATGGATGAGTAGGAATAGGTGTTGGAGCTGTGCAAGGGAAATTTTGAAGTTGAAAGTTCCTAGACCAGTAGAAAATGCAGTCTGAACTGTCTGCGAAGCACGGATCATATCATGAAGTGCGGATGGGTTCTCGGACACGTCATCATGCCGAGCGCCAGCATATGGTCATGTAGCACTGTCTGGAAGGTCCTCAATGAAGTCAGATGTTCGTAAACGTTATGGTTTAAGTTGCACTAATAAAAATCTATGAAATTCAATGAAAAAACTTTGTCAAGGGGACGTTATGGTTAAGTTGCACTAATAAAAACCTATGAAATTCAATGAAAAAACATTGTGAAGCGGTCGTTATGGTTAAGTTGCACTAATAAAAACCTATGAAAATCAATGAAAAAACTTTGTTAAGGCAGCGTTATGGTTAAGTTGCACTAATAAAAACCCATGAAATTCAATGAAAAAACTTTGTTAAGGGGACGTTATTGTTAAGTTGCACTAATAAAAACCTATGAAATTGAATGCAAAAACTTTGTTAAAGGGACGTTATGGTTAAGTTGCGTGACTAAAAACCTAGCAAATTCATTGAAAAACCTTTGTTAAAGGGACGTTATGGTTACAAGTAAAACTGAAAAACCCCTGAAATTCGCCAGTTATGGTAAGCTAAGCAACCTTAACTCACGCCACCACCGTGCACTGCTAAGAATAACACCCATGAAGTCAAAGATTACATCACTAATATGATATATGACATCACTGATGATATCAAATGTCTAGCCCTTTATTTTTTTGTTCACTGATATATCTAGGCCAGGTGAGTTTATTCACTGACAGTCAAAAACCTAAAATTCAAAAGGTATTACATTTGTAGACGTTGCTATTCTCACATGTTCTTACAGTACTTTCCTTAGAATTCGATCGCTTCTTATGATGCACATACATAGGGGAAGAAGCAGGCCTGAAACACAGCAATCATTTCTATGCATGAAGATAATCATGTTGGTTATACACAGTACCTCATGATACTGCCTCTTGTTTACTTAGTTTACTCTCCCTGTATAAACCCCATATTCGTATACATTGTGGTCTCTTAATGTTTTGTATGTAGTAGTAAAAGTATGTAGTAAGTGATGCATTATTGCCTACTTAGTATATGTTTCACAGTATGCAAAAGTGTGATACAGAAGCATTCACCGTTTTACCATCCAACATTGGAAAATTAGAAATATTACATCTCTATGGTGTATGCTGCAGCCAATGCCTATGTTTCTGTATAAGCAGGTTCCTGTACTAGAAACAACACTGCAATGGAATGTTCTTTGGAGCAATACATTGCATAATGAAGTATGTAGTTCATCACACATCTCCAGATGACCCCTGAGACTTTTTTGCCAACATCACATTCACAACCCCTTGTAGGGACTTCCTATGAAAATTAAATGGACAAGTGATGTCATCAGTGATGTCATCAATCATATTTGTGATGTCATCTTTGATGTCATGGGTCTTATTGTTAGCAGTGCACGGCGGTGGTGCAAGTTATGGTTGCTTAGCTTACCATAACTGGCAAACTTCAGGGGTTTTTCGGTTTTACTTGTAACCATAACGTCCCTTTAACAAAGTTTTTTCACTGAATTTGATAGGTTTTTAGTAGTGCAACTTAACCATAATGTCCCTTTAACAAAGTTTCAAAGTTTTTTCATTGAATTTCATAGGTTTTTATTAGTGCAACTTAATCACAACGTCCCCTTAGCAAAGTTTTTTCTTTAAATTTCATAGGTTTTTATGAGTACAACTTAACCATAACGTCCCTTTAACAAAGTTTTTTCAGTGAATATATATATATATATATTTTTTTTTTCCTGGCTATGTGCATGGGGAGCAATGTGCGGCATGGGCAGGTCTCGGGGCAAAGAAGATGCCATGGATCATCAGTTCTGGAGACACTGTGAGTGACAATGAACAGTTCAGGACATTCTGGGTGCAGTGAGAAGTGGCATAAGTATTTGTGGTGGCAAGTGACTAGCATGAAGCAGTTCTAGGGGCATAGTGATCCACATAGCAATGTGAGTGACATGGTGTGAATCAGAGGTATTGAGAAATGAAATGTGTAGTAGTAGTTCTGGACCGAATCCGTACAAACAACCTAATACAAAATAAACAAATTAGAAATGACCTAATTTATTTCAGAAAATAATAGGTATTTTGGTATATGTAAGGTAAATAATAGGCAGGGCTGGGATAAGGGTATAAGTTAGGGTAGGGTGCTGAGGGAGGGTGCAGGGTGACTCCCCCATATTATATTAAAAAAAGGAGTTGAAAAAACAAAAAGTAATTTTCATTTGCCAGCAAAAAAAAGTGGTCAGTTCTCAATTCGTTTTTTTTTCGAAAACATCACGGATATCCGTTCTGGACATGTCATATATTGTGTTTGCCAGCAGGAAATTGTGGCGCAAGTTTGAAAGGTAGCATGTGAGTGTAGCCTTAGTAAAGCCCATTGACACTTTTGCTTTGTTGTGATAGGCATTGCTATTTCTTGGAGACAATGTAGATGCCAACATATTTATTGGAGAAACACAGTGGAGTCACAATTTTCTGCTGGTATTTTTCTACCTTGCCCATAACATTTTGAAATGCCAGCCTTAGCATAATTTGTAACATGAGGGATAGCCTATTGTCGGGCAGGACATGAAGGCTGGATAGATATTTTGTACAGGGGGGTTCTCCTGTCCTCGAGCATTTGTACTACATTGAATTATTGTAGTGATAGTTTGAGCACATCTCCATATTAAAGTTTTAATACATCTATATAAGTATGTACCATTGGAGGAAAGTACAAATCCAAGTCCTGGAGAGAAAACTGTTTCGGTGACCTTTATTAATTAGGTCGCAAGTTACAAACATTGGTGACTCAATTTAAATACCAAAAATAAAACATGGAAAGAATTTTTAAACATGAGACAAAAATAGAATAAACCTAGTCACCCACTTGGTAAGTTATCTAGAACAAGGGTACATGTATTTCAAATATTAAGTACATATTTTAAATAACAAGACATGTCCAGTGGTGACAGGTAGTCACTCAATTTAGCCTGTTTAGTCCATACAGTGCAGCATTTCAAAGGTGACTTTTTAGAAATGTACCAACAGTTCATAAGAGCAGTACATTTGCAAGATGAGTATAGTGTGTTAACTCCACACGACTATACTAGTACTGTGTTGTATTATCGAGTTGCCAAGTATTGCATCATATTGGTCAACCTATTGGGATATTATCCTAGTTACCCACAACATTTACACAGCACTCTGCGTTAAATGAACCTAAAAATAGGGTCTGCTTGTGAGGCATTAACTTGTTTTACTGCAGCAATAATAGCCTGCATCTATCATTTGAAATTGACCTGACATTGATCATCTTTGATTAAGTGGGGTGCTTTCCAACTAGCCGAGCAATGCAGAAATTGGCATGCCGGTGTATAAACGGACAGACTGGGGCTATTGAGCCGGACACTGGACTATTTTGTAACCTGCCATCTAGAGGCAGCACCTTTGCAGCTAGTCCTGATAATGTTTTTTGCTCTGACAGTTCAGGTTGTATTTTATTAGCCAGCCCTGGAACAATGGTGTCATATGATTTGTGAGTGCCATTGCTCCCACTGTGGTAGGGGCACAATGTGTCCATCCCTGCTTCAGTAATGCTGCACACATACATATTGAACTCTTCCCCATCTTCATGTAGATAGGACGCACACTTTTCTGATGGACACTTGCATAGGTGCCTGCAGCTAAGAGCTCCTGTGTAGAGTTAGTAACCTTGCATCTGAACACCTGGTATTGGCATATTTCCTATGATCTCTTTCACCACTGCCTTCCAATCCTATGGCTTTTTACCCAATTTCTCCCGGAAACTGTAGTGCAAAATGCACTGTTTCATCCCATGTTGTAAATAAAAGTATTTGGGGAAACACACAACAACCCAGCAAGACCCTTCTGTATCTAGTCTCTTACATGCCTCCTATGCGCTCACGAAGTCAGAGAGACTATTTATGCCTGATCACTTGGAATAATTCACCAGCTACCACCACTAATTAACATAATCAGGTCCAACAGGTATATTCTGCCCATCAGCCACAGTCCCCACTATCAAGCATAGTTACCCCTCCACCCTCGTCAAATTAGCCCCAGGGAGACCTACATCTCTCTATTGCGTCCCGGGAGGATAGTTTAGTGGCAACGTGCTCGCCTTGGAAGCAAGGCAACACGAAGCAACACAGGTTCGATCCCCAGGTCCGCGCTTGGAAACCTCTGGGTATTTAAGCACGTTATAAATATGCAACTAAGACAAACAACTATGCAACTAAAAACAAAGAATTCCTGTAACAGCACCTCGATGCCCGCGGGCTGTGGGAGC
Organism: Ambystoma mexicanum; assembly: GCF_040938575.1. NCBI lineage: Eukaryota > Metazoa > Chordata > Amphibia > Caudata > Ambystomatidae > Ambystoma > Ambystoma mexicanum. Next base: position 1,099,613,668 of record NC_090930.1, on the reverse strand, counting down.
GCTTTAAAAATGCAAATAAATAAAAATAAATTAAATAATAAGGACTAGTCACCTCGCATGGCCTACAACCACAGCCCCGAGAGAAAAGACAAGATTGTGAAGGAAATGGCGAGAAGGTCAAAGGTAAAGGGTAAAGGAAAGCAAAACGGAACCAAAGAAAGCCATTTTAAGCTGCGTTCTGATGCCCACACCCAAATGGCTTCAATGATGTGATCCAGGATAAAACGCTCCTGAAGCCTACGGCACATTACCTTTATCGGACAGAGGTAGGTGCACTTGGAAAGAGGTAACACATGACTATGAAACTTGATACATGCATATCATTGAATCTTAGAGGTAATTCTGCTCAGAGGGCCGGATTCGTCAATGTTCCTTACTCAGTCACTGATATTAGCTGGAGTGCAGGCAATTACACCACAACAGATCTAATAAAACGCATGTACTACATTAATGAGTCAGAAGCTTCCCTCCTCTACTTAAATGTCTTTTCTTGGAAAACATAGCAGACACTGTAACTTTGTTTATGTATAAGGTTGGCCATGAAGGAAAAATCTACATGACGACCACCACTACACTTTTTGCAGAACGTCTAGCATTTACGGGAGGAAAATATTGGAAAGCCCTCTGGAAAGATACAATTCATTTGAAATATCCATTTGACTAAAGAGAACAGAATGAATAAACAATCCAGGAGGGGCCCTGACATTTGCCCATCCTTCTCAATATCAACCCGTTAACGCATGCGTTTCTCAGCGCTCCTGGTTTCCAAACCCCGCGTGTCACCACTCCACTACTCATTTAATTTCATGTCTGTCTCTTATCCTAGTAGGACATGGAAGATGCAAATGGATGTTCTCCGCTGTGGTTGAATCTGGCATGGCTTCCATTGAATCTCCTAAATCCTGCTTTAATCAGTCCCAACTTCTGTGTGTATGGTATACTTCCATGCTGAAGTGCAAAATATACCCAAGTGGTTCACACTGGTAACTTTTCTCATAGCACCACTCGGAAATCACTGAAGAGGGATGATAGCTCAGCCAGTTTACTTTCTGCTGCAGGCTGCATTGAGCCTAGATGAGCATCGCCAACGCAAGTATCTACGGAGGCAAGCATTCCAACCATGTTATGTTAAAGGTATTTCTACCGTGCACCATCACGAACAGAATTGGTCCGCAGGCCCTCTGCCGGATTTGAAAACCAAGAGGAAGGGTGAGGGTTAGTAGGGTGCAGAGGGAGTAGGAAACTGAGAAAGGTGGTGTTCTGTTGGCAGCTTCAGTTCGGTTTTCACCATGCGCTGAGCTTAGGTGTGATTATCGGATTGATGTGGGTCCTCATGTGCTGTTGGTGTGGGTTATGTGTTGTTTGTTTGTTGTTGCGGTGTAGTGAAGTATGTGCGGTTTGCTGCACAGAGAAGTGGTTGTGTGGGCTTTTGTGTGAGAGACGTGGAAAGTTTCAGCTTTTGGGTTAGTGGTTTTTTTTGTCTCTTAATCTTTGCATCTCTTGTTCCACGACTATGGAATTCGTGTTTTACTTTATCCCTCCAGTTGTTGGGTGTGATGGGGTGGCAGGTTTCCATCTGAGCAGGAGAGTTGCACGTCATCCTTTTGCAGTGAGGGAATGACGTGACTTTCACTTAAGGTCGATGGAGCTGTGGTCTTACAGAAAGAAGGGACGAGACAGGGACAGCAGAGCAAGAAAGTCATCAAAAAAAGAGAATGGGTGATAAAAGAAGAAGGAAGAAAGAAATTGAAAGAACAATGAGAGAGCCAAGGGCAAAGGCAGCAGGGAAGGGCAGCAGGGAGTGCCAAAGAGGAGGAGCAGTCAGGCAATGGAGAGTTATAGGGGCTAGAGCATCCAGTTAAGGTGGGTGAGAGACCCCTTGGGAAAAAGATGTGAAGCAAGGATAAAACGAATCTGGGCTTATGTGTATTCCTTTGCAGAGGGGACATGGCCTAGCATTTCATCTGTGCTGCCCCCGCTTGAAGCAGGAACAATAACGATTTCCATAGGGCTGGCCCGCTTCTGGAATGGTCCAGACAGGCTAAACACTGATATGATGAAGGCTGCCCAGTGCATTGCCAGTGGCTATAACTAATTCAACATTTTCCATCCATCACTTTTTGGTGTCTGGTAAGAACTATGTGGTCATGGTAGGAAAACCAGGAGCGGGTTCATGCATTTTTAATTTTGATCCCCAGGTGGTGTTTTAGGGCCACTAATTAAGAGTCCAAAATTAATATTGTCAGGGAGTTTGGCGAGTGCGGGCGGTCGAGATTCGTGGATGGATTCTCATTGAAAGAGCTTTGGCCATTCTTCCCCTTTCCACAATAACGCTATTGTTTGCCGCGTCATTCAAGCAGCGTTCTTTTCCCCAACGACAAGATATTTTAAGCAAAGGACCTTAGCAGCAGCAATCACATGATCAACGTAATGTGAATTTTTCTTGAATACAGCAACTTCTGCCATTTTGGCTAGGAGTAGGTTCTGAAAGAGGGATGGAGGATTTAGTATCAAATTGAACACGCTTCAGATGTAGATGAGCGCAGATCGAAAGCATTGGTTCCCCGTTTTCTAGTAACGTTCTGTGTGAGTTGGGTAAGTGCACGTGGGATTTGTGTTGCCAAAAGAGCCCCAGCGGTTGCTAGTCTGCTCAGCTCCGTGCTAACGAGTTATGCTCCTCAAGCACATGTGGTTGTGCGGAGAGCTGCACTCTGGTGGGATCACCATTGAGGTGAAGAGACTGGTGGATGTGAGATAATAGGGCGCAGTTCATGTGCCTTGGTCACTACTGCTTTATATGAATATGCTGGTTGGTGTATGTGGGCACGCGCGTGTATGTGTGTGTGTGTGTGATAGGGAAAGATGGGGGATGAATGGGTTAGTGAGAGGAGATTAGTTCTTGGTTGCTTGCTCACACATATCCATTTTGAATACACAGAACAAAAAGGCGTTCTTTTGCATCTTGTTTACTTTGATAAGATAAGGGATCTCTTTTAATAGTTTTTAATTAAGAGTACAGAAAAGGTATTACTTTGCTTATATCTTGATGATTTAAATTTCAGTTCATTTTGCCCATGAGTCAAAGTGGCCAATCAGTCTCCGGGTTAAGGGATGTTGTTCTGAAACCATGGCAATGTTATTCTCACTGGTCCACTTGAATAAGCAGTACCAAAAAGGCATTCTCGCACATTTTTCAATGATTGATGTTCTTGTTCATTTTGAAGCTGGTTTGCAGTTGGATCAGAGAGGCAGTCAGGGCACCGGTCCTTTTGCTAACCTGTTGAGATGAGGTACGTCATCCTGGGCACATTCTGGTGTCTGTTGTTCGCTTGTCTGGTTATTGTAGGTCCATGAGTGTGCTGCATAGGAAAGCTCATCAGAGTCAATGCCGAGGGCTTTATGTTGGACCCTCCACCGGATTGGAAGCCTGTGAAGGATCCAGAGGGCCGGGGTGTTATGTTCCCAGCTTTTCAGACTCAACTGAAGTCGGGCTGCTCCTCTTTGCGCAATCTGGATGCATGACGATCTGGGATGCTTATTCAGGGGCTACTAGTAAAATACAATCTTGCATGCAGAAGTGTGACGACCACGAGGGTTCTTTGTGGGATTGACAAGTAGGGCATGATTTGTTAGATTGATTTTAGGGTGATGAAGCATACTGTCACCTATGCTTTTACTTTTAATTTCAGGGTAAGTCAGTTGCCCATAATGGTTCCAATGTTTTGACAATTTCATCGAGCTGAGGCCAATTTACCAATCTCTTGTGGCCACAGGGCTGTTGCGTGGAGTGTTGTCTTAGTTTGGAAGATCATCATTGTTGTTGTCACAGCGGTTAATCAAGTATATGCTTCTGGCTGTTTCGGGTGGTGCTTCTGTTTGAAGTAGATTTTTGGACTATTTGGGTGTCATCTGGGCAGTTGTTTCAGGTAAATCCTGGTTTGCTGATGGTGTTCATGAGTGGGGCTATGTAAATGTTGAAGAGGAAGTGTGAGATGCTGGTTACCTGTGAGACACCGGATGCAATGCCTGTGATGTTGAATGGTGGCATATGCATAGACCCCATCACGTTGGAGAGAAATTACATTTACCAGCAAAATGCTGGTGACTCCAGCATTGATTTAGTCAGTGTTTCTCACAAGTTCATTGATAATTGCACCATAGATCACTCAGATGCATTTTAGAGAAGATGGACACAATAAAAGTGTCACATTGTAATCAGGCTCTCCTGGACCTGATTCCCAGAGGTATGTCTCAATCCAGGAGTCGGCAACCTTTGACTCTCTAGATGTTTTTGACTACAACTCTCCTTAGCCCTAGCTAACACAGTCAATGGTGAGGGATCATGGAAATATTAGTCTAAAGCACATGGAGGACAGTAGGTTGCAAACCGCTGTAGTCCCTAACTCAAACATACTTACATGTTAAAATATCCTTCAGACAAGAACATTACATAGACTAGATTGAACAATTTTAGTTATAAAAACAGCTTTATTTGAAAATCCAGGTAGGAATGTTTCCATTAGCCTGAGACATGGCCTCCTGGTTACATGCAAATACAAATCTCTGTCCAATGTCCAAAGCGTTAGAAAAATCCGAGTTACATTCCTGATTCTTTTTCCTGCTCTATTAAGATGTGAGAGGCAGATGGTTAAGATCAGTGTTACATAGCAGTGGAATTAAACAGGTGAGAGTTGCTTAAAAAATCAGACTTAGCTCACATATTTTTGTAGTAGCCAAGCTTTGGGGGAAAAAACGATTGGAAAATTGAAATATCATCTGCATGTCTGTGTTATGGTTCCTGGACTGTTGTTGTTGATGGACAGATTTATTGAGCAGGAGGACACATTTGAAAGCGGAACTGTTGTGCGTGGACAGCCATCCTGCATGGAGGCGATAAGAAGAGAAAATATAGTGGAAGGTTGCAGACAGAAAGTGTGAGTAGAAAAGCTCAGTACTTCATTAAGAAAAGCAAAGGAGTAAAGTGGACAGCCTGGTTAAAGGCTGGAGCAGTAGTCACGTTGGCAAGGAGCATGGGTAGAAATTGAAGCTTTTGGTGGCATGATGGGAAAGGTGTGGCAGACTGTCGATGTATTCAGGAGGATAAACCCGGCAGCTGTGGCAGTGGAGAGGTGAATTGCTGAGACTGGCGGTTTCTTTTGAAAAGGCCCCAGAGGTTGCAAAGCTTGGGGTATGGTGTGTGGACGTCAGTGGCTAAGCAGAAAAGGATCATAAGGTGGTATAGGGCAGGTGAAGCAGGGAAGTAGAAAAGTTCTGCTTTAGAGGTATTAGGAAATACGAAGAGCCGCCTAGTGGTAGATGGCAGGGAGGTTGTTAGATATATCAGATGATAGTTCATGGGTGAACGAGCGAAAGAAACGAGATGTCGATGCTGTCAGCAAAAAGGTGGTAGGAGAAGCCAAATGCAGATGCATGTTTGCCAAGTGAGGTGTTTAAGGTGAAAGAAGCAGACCAAGGGCAGAACTGTGGGCAATCTGCCTGGCAGGGGGCATGAGGGAAGGTATAATATCTCTTAATAGGAGCACACCTAATACATATTCAATTAAATAAAGTAGTAAGCCCTATGTAAATTGAACACTTTGGGTGCTGGGGAGGAATATAGACCCTGACACTGGGTCCGAAAAGTACATGAAAAGAGAAAAAGTGTCTAACTCTAAACTCTAACTCATTGACATTTAGAAGAAAATCGGTGGTGTCTTTCAGGTAGGTTTGGATCGACTGAACCAAAGGTTGTAGAATCTTGTCCACATATGTTGCTAGCGGGTCCAGGATACTGTCCGTGCCAGCAACAATAGGTCTTAAGGGAGGATGATGTTTATCCTTGTGAATTTTGGGCAGTCCAAAAAAGACCTTCTTTTACTCTTTCAGCACTCCATGGTCTGTGCTCTGTATTGATAATACTTTGCACATTATAGGGGTGCATCCATATTTGCAGGTTTTGAACTTGTCTGACGTTGACACCGAGCTGTCTTGTCTCCTAACTAAAGCACACACGTATGTTTACAGCGTAGTCTCTGTTTCCTACTGGATGTGGTATTGTTGCATTACCTCACCTAACAGGCACAACATTTGTGGCTTGTACTATTTGCTTGAGAGATTTGGTAAGCACAATCTACTCAATTTACTGACATTTAGTGAGGATATCGTTGGTAACAGCAATTTAACTATACATCCCTATATTTGTAGAATATACACGGAATTAGTTGTACACAACCATCATCTTCTGCAATCATTACTCTGCGGCTTGATCCCTGTTTCTCTGTGAGGATTACGGGTTTACACATGAGTGTGGATCCTCGGCAATCCTCAACAGTTGACCTCTCTTTACTTGGTGCATTGTACTACAGGTACACTTCGTTTTGTTACCCTTCCTAATTTACTTTGGTGCATACATTTGCAGTTGCATTTTTTGAGCCACACTACTATAATTTGCATATGGATATGGTGGAGAGATTGCTAATATAGAAGGCAGGGGTCTCTTGGAGAAAAGGTGATGTTTTGAGAATATATTGGGGGCATCACTTAACATTTTTTATGGAGTTTACTGTTTAGGTTTTGTTTTTGGATCAAGTGACATAATATACATGTCCTCTATCAGTAATTCGAGAATCATACCTCTATGATACATATATTGATGGACTTACTTGTATATATGTTATTTCAGATTGTTTTGTTCCTGAAGAAGGGGTTGGCACCCCGAAACGCGTTGAGCTTGCAATCTCGCCTCATCATACTACAATTTGCTTTTTTTCAGGACGGCCATTTTGTTTAAGATACTTTTGTCTTTTTCTTTCAATATAATGTGTATTATTCATTGTCATTCTTTGTTGGTGTTATTATCTTTGAATGCAGAATTATAAATATATATTGTGGAATGTATTTATATTACTTTGACAGATTTGTTCAGCTTGAATGGTGTGCGGGGGACGGGAGTGTCTTTAGAGTTAGATACGTTTTCTCTTTTCAGGCATGAGTGAAGGTGACAGTGTTTGACAAGATGTTAAAAAAGGACCAATCAACTGTCAAACCTACCTCTGTTGGAGAGGGTGGGAGCCTGTTGCTGCAGGTCAATGGGTTCCTAACCTCCTGAATGTGTTGGAACATTCCCTTTTGTGGGCAGAGTGCCAATTCTATTTGGTTCACAGCATGGACTTTCTTTTCATTTCATGGTTTCGCCCTGTAGATGAAGAGTAGACTGTAGTAGGTATGTTTGTCTATTTTGCACTAGTTTTATCTCTTGATTTGTTGCATCCTGGTGTTCTTTCTTTTGAGGTAGCTTATTTATTCATATATTTATATGCAGGAGGAACAATGTTCTTTTGATCACAAAAAATGTACAATAGATAAGAAATCAGATTTGACGGGAAGCAGTGAGCTTCTTACGATGGAGTCAGTTTGAGGAACATTCTGACCAGGTTGTGGAGTAAATGAAAGAGGTTACCTGGGACAATACATAAGTGGACACACACATAGATTAAGGACAACCAACAGTGGACATGTTTAATTGCAGATAGGCGGTATGGCCAGCTATGTGCGGGGATGTGACCATGATAGGTGAAATACTAGAGTGAAGGCAGAGGAAGCAAGGGACAGAGGCAGGTTAGAGGTGAGGGGAAGATGTTAGCTAGAAGGCAAATGAAAGGTAGGTTAAAAGGGTAAATCAGAGGCGAGGTAGTAGGCTTTTTGAAAGGTTTTGAACAAATCCGTGTGGACTGTTTTTTGGATGTCTGGGGAAGAGAATTCCATGCAAGTGGAGCAAGAAGAGCGAAAGAGTAGAAGCGAGAGGAAGAACAGGGAGAGCGAGGAGCCGCAAGGGTAGTTGAGGAGGCAGAGCAGAGATTTGTGAACCAGAAGAAATTTAAATTGGGCCCTGTTTTGCATCGTCAGAGATCCAGCCTGGTGACGGTATGAGAAGTGAGGGAGTTCAAAGAGAGTCCTGGTAGCAAAGTTAATGATCTCGTTAAGAGGACAGAAAACATAGTTTTTGAGACCAAAGAGGATGCTGGCACAGTAGTCCAGTTTAGAGAAGACACGAGTGGTTTAGAGATGCTTGGCGGTGTTGAAAGGAAGGAGGTGCCTGATTTTCAACTATTTAGGAGGTTGAGGCGAGCTGGTGTTCAAGTTTTGGAGATGAAAGAAGAGAAGGTGTGAGAAAGGTCATAGATGACACTAAGGTTTCCAGCTGAAGAAGAGTAGGGGAGAGTGTCAGGTGGGAACTGGATATGCAGAGGAAGAGATGAGAGAGGTTTTGGCAGGTAACAGAGGCACCTCTGTTTTGATATACTTTAACATCAGAGAGTACAAAATCATCCAATAATTAATGGAAGAAAGACATTTCCTTTTGTGGGTAGAGTGCCAATTCTATTTGGTTCACAGCATGAACTTTCTGGTTAGCTCATCTGCTTTTGTTTGTTGGAAGGAGGTGAAAGAGAGATAGAGTAGTGGGAGTTTTGAGTTGTGAGTTTTATGAAAGGAGGACGTTATAGCGTCATTGCATACAGCATAGGGAAAGGTGAGTAGGAGCAGCAGGAGGAGCAGGAGTGAATGCATTAAAGGTTATTAGCACCGTGCAGAGAGACAGTACAGTAATTATGGAGCTTCGAGTACTCGCAGGTACAACAGGGAGAGAGGCAAAAGCATTTTGCTCATAGGCTAAGAGGCAAAGAGGCTGGTCAATAGCTGGTCTTCGCCCTTCACTGTTCTGTCCTTCACAGGGACGCCCCTAGCCGGATGCCCCTAGGAAATTCAGAAGGGTTGGTCTCTCTGATATTGTCCCTGGGGTTCCTGGGATGAGGTGATTTCTTCCTGATTGCTGGTGAATGGACAAAGAACATGCAGGAATGGGTGAACCAGGTCGAAATATCATATCTTTAAGGGCCAATTGTCAGGATATGGGTCTGTGATATTCTTCAGGAACCAACAATGGCGCCACAGACCCCCTTGAGCGTCTAGTGTGGAACGGAGCTCTTACTCTGTTTCAGTCTTCACTACTGGGAGAAAGGGGACTGGGATCAGATAAAAAATAAACTCAGACACTCCTCTACTGAATGAGATATCTTCGCAGGGCTTGGAACCAGCCGGAGGGAGAGGGGGACGCCGACTCCATGGCTAGGCCGGCTACTTCCACTCTGCCGTTGCAGAAAGGGCTACTGCTGTACCACCTCACTCTGTGTTTTTACTCTGAGTGTTTGAAAGGGTTCTTCGGGGAAAGCTTGCCAAGGGTGTGGGTTATCATTCATGGTGTCCATTCAGTCTTCATCCAGGTTTGTAGGACATGGCATGGACTAGTTTAGCTTGAAGACTACAATGGCTGTGAGCATATTTTCCAGCTTCATGCATTTCCGTGCTGATTAAGCTACAGGTGACGGATTATAGAGGAAAAGATCGATGCAATCACGTCAAGTCAATCACCTTTACTCGGGGAAAAAATAATTTCCATTAACGTTCAATACAAACATACAATCCACGTGTGGGGAAGGGTTCTACTTGCACTGGGTGGGAGACAGGTGTAGGCGGGCACCGTAATATACTTTTTCTAGTTTATATGTACGTAACCCCACCTCTTACCTGTCTCTGCCGTTCTCTGCTTGTCTGAGTCCCTGGATTACCCCGGGATGTGCCACCTTACGATAAGGATTGCGTCAGGAAAGGCAATAGGTGTGGGATTACACCAAAGCCCCATGAAGAAAGACTAGGTTAGATTAAACGTGCAACACAATGAATGGCGGACAAAGGAATGCTGGTGTAGGGTCTTTCAGAGATGGTATCTATATGCAGCTTGAATCAGTCCTCAATACCCCAGGCATTTTATATTTTTATATAAAAAGGGGGGAGGAAACACACTGCACACGATAAACGATTCTTAATCCCGAAGCAGCTGCACCTAAACAATCGAAAACGAGTCTTTCAAAATAGAGAAAGTCCTTATAAAGTGCACTTTATAATATAAAAAATATGTACAAGAATTCTTACTTGAAAGACAGCCTTGCCAGGGCTGTCTCAAGGTCCATTTGGCTGCAGATGTGATTTCAGGTCAGCAGCAGCAGGGAGGGGGCCCGTTCCTCTTAGCTGGGCCACTATACCAGATGGGGCCTGGCACTTTAGCTGCATTGCCAGGTTGCATATGGCAGCTGATTTCAGCAACGGGGGGAAAAACCCAGGCTGCTTCTGGCATAAGCAGCCCGAGATTCAATTTGGGCCCGCCTGTGAAGGGGCGCGCCCAGCAACAGTCGCACAGCGCTCCCCTTAAGTGTGATAAGGAAGCCCGTGAGGCAGAGATGAAGAAGGGGTGTTCCTCATCCCCACAGGGAGTCCTAAGTAGTAAGATGGTTGGGCCTTGGCGGTGATTTCAAGTACAGCGCCTGTCCTCCTAACGGGGCGCTGCATCGATGATGAGCCGGGGCCGCGCAGTGATTGAAAATGTGGCCCTTTTTGTGTTTTCAAGGGCAGCGCCCCTTCTGGCAAAGGAGTCCCCCATCAGAAGAAGGTGGGATTGACCAGGTGATCTTCTTTAGCTGGCGCTCAGCAGAGTTTCCCTCGACCCGCTTAGGTGAGGGTCCAACTAACTCCAATTAGCCAATCAGAACTCTGCTTGCGCCATTCAGCACTCAGTCTAAACGTATTTTTGAAGGGTCCCACGCATGGCACATGCACATGAGGAACCTTCTATAAGAAAAAAGCCCCCCTAATAACGTGTTATCTCCCAATAAAGCCGATAACTCAAACAATTCATATAATAATACATACTGCTAGATACTGCTGGATGAAATCGCCTATAAAAGATGTCCTTCCATCCTGGTCAATCAAAACAGCTGTTACTTGATTAAAGATTTCCTAGCACTTAGTGCACTTAGCGCCTTTCTGCTTTAAAGAACATGCAGAACGTTGCAATGATGCACTTAAAATAAATACAGAGCTTGTTGACAGTATCGTATGTTAGTATCACTTAAAAGAGATTTCACGTAAAGCAATCTTGGTTCTTTGTATAACGGACAAGAAAAGTAGAAATTAATCAGCGTCTCCACTTGGTTTAAGCAGCTAGTGGTTGACTGGGGACCAAAAGAGTCCCTGGAAATAGTTTTCAAAGTGCCACCATATTCCACATTTTCAGCAAGCCCAACCCTTTTCCTATGGGATCATTTGGAAATACCACATAATGAGGCCCAGGGTGCAGAGGCCTACGGGAAATCTCTAGAGTTCCCTATTGTCCAGTCCACCCCTGGACAAAACGTATCCACATCCTTACCTTTCCAAGGTCTCGTTGATGAGTTCAAGTTCAAAAGGTCAAACCGGGCCCTAGCGATGATAGCTCATGTTTAAACAATGGGACCATGTCAATTACGTCCAGACTGAGTTGCAATACAAGCATAGAATGTTAACCTTTTCATAATGTTCTGATGCATTCCATGAGCAAGAGGAATCAGTGTGTCTGATTCAATGAGGGCATAGGCCTAAGGCGTCACTAGGGAGGCTAGAGGGGGCTCTAGCCCCGGGTCTTTTGGTTGTAGCCCCGGATAGAAGCTCAGGGGTTACACCCAAAATGCTAGCTAGCCCCCAGTCTCGACAGTCCCGACATTAGCTTAGCCCCGGGTCTTTTCTAGACCTAGCAAAACCCATGGCATGGGCCGCATAGACCTTAAATAGCTCTTTTTTTTCACACAGCAATTCAAGATATGTCCCTAAACCTGTCACTTCTTACAACATCCTATAGGATCATTTCGGTTGGAAATGCGATTTGGAAACAAAGTGTTAAGTTAAAATAACAACAAAATCCAACCGCGGTTCGTCACGGTAGACCCAATTAGAAGAATCTGATAAACCCAAAAGTCTGTTACCGAAGTCATTCTCCACGCGTGGAATTAAGTCTCCTTTCCAAAATCCTCATTCATTAGCTCCGAATAGACTACTGCTTTGGTTTGAGCTGGGGACATTTTTAACATCATACTAATCGGGTGTGCTTTACATTTCTGTGTGAAGTTAAAAATAGCTCCAATGCTTTGCTGCTTGTGCACGCCTGTTTCGTAATATGATGAGTGCCACTTAAGACAGGGGAAAGAGGAACCCCAAAGTAACCATATTCTGTTACTAAGGCTAATGTACTTTTGAGGATTTTAAAATGTGGGCTGTTAGGCTTAAAACTCCTCCAAAATATCTTCACTGTTGATCTGGTAGCATTGTCCTGAAGGCCCCTTGCTATCATATAATCAAAGTAACCAACCGAGAGGTTCTGTGGTGAATGTGGGGTTCTAGTCAACACAATACTGTCACCAGTGCATGACGAGAATGGAATCTGATCACCATTGGTGGTAGGAGCGTCTGCTTTCACATGACTCTAATGTTCCAATTGTGAGAATGCAAAAAGATTGAACCGTAAGGGAGCCATGACGCAGCCCTGAGGTTGAAATAAAAAAAAGAATCCGAAATGGAACCATTTGCTTCATACCAAACCCTTGCCGAATTACCATCATGAAGAGAAACTCAAATATTTACTAAGGCATTGGGAAACCCTTATCTAAGAAAAGATGACCACAGTAGAGGTCTGCCGATGGAGTCAAATGCAGCAGCTCGGTCCATATGCGGCTTGTATAGTGGCTCCCTCTCGATGACCAGGGACTTCGCAGCCAATAAATACAGGTTTAAGGCTGGATGAGAGGCACCCGCGCTTTCTTGAAACCCCTGCCGAATCAACGATAAGCGGCTATTCAAGGAAACCCGTTCTTCAATCTTCCTCAAGTTGATCTTTCCAAATCATTTAAAGGAGTTATCTAAGAGTGAGTTTAGGTGATAGCAACATTGAGCCGTGCCACGCTCTTTCTTCAAGATAGGGGATATGATTGCGTTTTTCCAGGACTGTGGGTGCCATGCCATTAAAGATATTACTGATGGATGCTTAAACAGGTTGGAGGGAATCACAGCTTTAGCTGGGTTGTGGCCTTCAAGGAGATGAATAAATCTGTGATACTTGGCGTGGGGGGTGCAAGAAATCCCTGCTAGGTACTAGGCCTGGAGACTCATCCGTGCATGCGTGACTGTCACAGAAATATGTCTTCCTTTCATCAGCAGGGATATTACACTCTACCTCTTTCGATTTCATGCGTGAAGTGGCACGATTTCCAGGGGTTAATTGAGCATGCCGCTATCACCAGCTGAGCCCAAACATCCTCAATTAATTTTGTATTCCTCCACGCTAGACCTCGCTTGTAAATGGACCTTATGGCATATCAGATGCATAAACATGTCAGTGTTACATGCTAAGGACATTCTAAAGAGATTAAGGAGGATGATGGGATGAACGCCTGCATGTTTTTTTGTTTACAACATCCCTACATACTACATGACATTTTCCAATACCAATAAAAAATCATTTTATTTTTAAACAATATATTACAGTTGTCAAAATCCAACAAATTGGAAGGGCTCTCGTTAAGGGATATTTCATTAAGAGAAGTGCATTTCACCTTGAGAAGAGATCATGAACCTGACACCAGAGTTTGAGCAGTTAGGTATCAAGCCACCTCACGGCCCGCATGTTAGCAGTATCAGAAAGAGGAAAGGACCTCAACAAAGGCATGTGCACAATGTTACAAGACGCCGGCCTGTGGAAACACCAGCAATGCTGCATTGGCTGACTCACACGCTGACACAGCCCGTTCCATGCTTCACTCTGCTATATCTGATACTCTCATTGTTCTTGCCCCTGTAATGAGGATCCGCTTGAAGCGCAAAGCGTAGTGCGACTACTGGTACAACTCAGACCTCGTCACCCTTAAACACAAGTGCTGGGTGGCTGAGAGGAAATGGCATGCTTCCGGTACATCCTCTGACAAACTAGCCTGCTGCCTGCTCCAAAGGTAATACCGGCTCTCTGTCCGCACCAAGAAGAGAGCCCACATCCAAGCCCACGTCTCTGCGGCATCAAACAACTCGGCAAAACTCTTTAAAATCTGAAAGGAGCTGGCCAATCCTGATGCAGTCTCTACCTCTCCTGCCCCCTCCCAGGCCCTCTGCACGGCCCTGGCTTCTCATTTCATCTCTAAAACCCAGGACATCCTGTCCTCTCGCTCTTCCTCTCCCCCTCCTCCCTCTACTCCCTGCTCTTCTTCTGGCCCTTCTTCGGCCACCTCTCCTCCCTCCTTCTCTGCCTTTCCCCTGTTCTCCCCAGGCAAGGTTTCTAGACAGGTCCGATCTGTGAAAGTCTCATCAAAACAGGTTCACCCCTGTTCCGCCAAAACCATCAGGGACCAAATTGACACCATGGATCCTCCTCTGGCTGACTTCTGCAACCAATCCTTCACCACTGGAGTCTTCCTTTCCACCCTGAAGCACTCCCTTGTGCACCCTCTTCTTAAGAAACCCTCTGCCGACCTGTTCTGCCCGGCTAACTATCACCCGACCTCCATCACTCCTTTCCTGGGAAAACTCCTTGAAAAGCATGACCATCATTCTGGCTTCAGAGCTGCCGGAAGCATGGAAACTGCTCTCCTGAACACCTGTGAAGACCTGCTCTCCAACCTCGATTCCAACACCCCCTGTGTCCTCATCTTACTTGATCTCTCTTCTGCCTTTGACACAGTCAACCATGCCATCCTGCTGAACCTTCTCCATGATAACCTCGGTATCACCGATAAGGCCCTGGCTTGGCTGACTTCTTTCCATTCCGATCGACCCTCCTAGGTCCAACTAGGTCCTTCCTCTCCTCTATCTCTATCTCTACCTGTGGTGTTCCCCAGGGGTCTAACCTCTTTCCCTGGCTGTTCAACCAATTCCTGGCACTTCTTGCCCACCACATTACAGCTCTCTGCCCCAACTTTCAGTGCTATGCGCATGCCACTCAAATCATTTTCAGGCTCCCTTCCGCCACCTCTTCTCCTTCTCTCATCTCTGACTGTCTATCTGCTATCCAGGAGTGGTGTGCCACCAATGATCTCTGCCTTCATGTCAGTAAGACTGAGATTCTCCTCATCAGCACACCTGCTCCCTGCTTTCCTGTCACTCTATGGCCGGCCTCTCTTGTCACTCGTACTGCTCCCACCTGGGAGGCTAAAAACCTTGCGGTCATCTTTGATAACACACTCTCCTTCTCTCCTCACATTTCTGACGTCTCTAAGAAATCACACTTCAGTTGCACCTCCTCAGAGGTATTATTCCTTTCCTCTACTTCCCCCAGAAGCTCACTGTCTCAAGAGCTCTGGCTCTCTCTAGGCTGGACTACTGCAACTGCCTCTTTCTAAATCTGCCAGCCTCTACTCTCCGCCCTCTGCAACTCATCCAAAACAGGACTTCAAGACTTGTCCTCAAACCCACAGATCGTATCCTACCAGGACTGAAATATCTGCACTGGCTCCAAGTGGCAGCGAGAATTAAGTTCAAAACCCTCTGGATTGTTCATAAAGCCTTCTAGGGCTTGGGGCCTCAATACCTTAAACTCTCTCTTCCTAAATATCTTCCTTCTCGAGCTCTTTGCTCATCCGACTCCAACTCCTCAGGTTCAGTCGCTTCTCCAAGCAACAAGTTGGTGATAGAGCTCTTTCTTCTGCTGGGACCACCCTCTGGAACAGCCTCCCTTCCTCTCTGAAACTTGAGGAGAACCATATCCGGTTCTGGAAGCACCTCAACACCTTCCTCTTTACTTCTGCTTTCTCTCCTCTTCTCCCCTGCTGATCTCCTGGCTGAAAATGAAACTGCACTGGTTACCTGGCTACCCTCGGATCTCAGGCCCAGGTCCCCACCCCGGCAGTTGCACACCTGCACTGCCCCCTGTCACCATTGCCTCTGTCTCTGGGGCTGTTTCTGTATCCCTACAGCCCCCTACGAGCACTTGACAGCTGATGTCTGCACTTACCCATGCACTTGCCACCAGCTGGCCGCAATATTTATTTATTGTTTGGCTTATTTCACTGTTTATCCTATATACTGCACTGCCCCCTCTCCCTATCCCCCATGCACTTTTCCCCTTCCCGCTCCTCCACACTTGCGCAATCTCAATTTCACCTGGCCTAGTAAGATTGTTGTCTCTGTCTTCCCTCTGTTCCTCCTTTCTTGCCTCATCGCTCCTTGAAACACCTGTGTATAGGCGCGTTACAAATGCCATATCATATAATTGTCCTTCTGCTCGTGTGGCACAGGAGGGGAGCATCTCTGCTCTCTCCTCTGGCTTCACTGTTCATATAGCAAGAATAAATGTGACTTTGACAATGTTTTTTTAGATTGTGAAGAGGTAAAAGGGGGTGAAGAAGATTACCCAACACATGGAGAAGGAGGAAAGGACTGCATAATAAGAGGGAAATTCCACAAGGGGATGAGAAGCAGGGGCAAAAATGGCAGAGAAATTGGGCGCCACACGGAGAAAGACAGAAGGAAAGTAGAAGTGAAGTTGAAAGAGCAGTGGGATGAAAGAGGAAGGCAGAAAGAAATCACAAGGGGTGCAGGAAGACAGAAAGAAAGAAAGAGAGAGTGATTATGAATATAAGAGAGAAAATATTAGAGACAAAAAGAGAGAGAAAGGTAAAAAAAGAGGCAAGGTAATTATTCAGCATGGGGAATGAGGAGGCCGGCAGACCCTGCCATGCTACAGAGAGCAGCTACGTTAACAGGGCTCGCCTTAGCTCATGCAGTGCGCGGGGCAGGCAAATAAAAATGGGCACTCCTCTCCCTCCAGTCGAAAGGCAGGGAGGGAGGGTGGCACCTAGCAACAGGGCTTTATTTAAGTGCTTAACTCCCCGCTCCCGTGCTGGAACAGGGAGTACATCAATTCAATGGGGCACTGATGCTGGTTTAGCATGAGCGCCCCATTGAAGGGAAATACACCCCGCTCTCGTCCTGGTGCTGGCGAGAGCAGGACGCATTTCCTTTCAATACTATGGCTTTACCCAGCCTGCCAGCTCGGAGGAGCCCTTGAAAGACTCCCCCAAGCTGGCATGGCATGGGAGGGTTGATTTTGCGCCCGAGGGACCGCCCAGTTCGTACGTTACAGCAGATGGGCACCTCTCCCTTTCATCGCTGGGTGCTATGAGAAGCTTCCCTGAAGAATCCCCTCTTCTAGTGTCAGCAGACTGTCAGAAGTTCTGATCCTCATGAGTACTTGAAAGATGGATTGTACCAGCCCACTTAAAGCTCTATATGTGACTCAAAAATCAACGTGATACACAACCACAGGTGCCAAGAGGCCCCATTTCCGGTGGGCTACCTTGAGAATGTCATGACCTTTCAGCCAAAGACACTGCATGTTGAGACTTGTAGCTTTGTTTCCCCATTAAATGTATGGGACTACAGTACATGTTCTGACATGCAAAGTGCTACTGTCTAAATAGGACTGGCCCAATGAAGCACACCTGAGAAATATGGGGACACTTAGCTTGATACAACTTGTGAAAGAGGAGGCCTAACAGCAAGTGTCTGATGGATAAGTTCAAATAGATTACAGACACCACATGTAAATACTGATGCTTAGGCCCGATGTGTTCAATTGTAGTTAACCAAGACTACAACTCCCAGACCACCAAGACCTGTAAAAGTCATGTTGTCAAACTGGATATTAAATTATGCCTCCTAGTGCAAACAATTGTATGTATATTGGCCTACGCCAAGTCGCATAAAACTGTACGCGAATAACTCTCTACGGCAAGGTCTTGACCTTAAATTGATGTAAGTCACCATCTTGAATCAAACCGCCATTTTAGGTTCTCTTGCTGTGTAAAAGTCACCCTGAACATCAAAATGGTGGACGATGCCATTCCGAACAGAACCTGGTCGGCATGACCTCCGTACAGCTAATGTATAACTTTCCTGCAGGCCACTTGTTAGGGTCGTGAACTGAGACCTTGTCCTTCTGTTGACCTGCATGTAAATGGATTACCTGTATCAACGGAAATTGATCTATGCGCATACTAATGAATACATTACAGTTGACCTGGCAGAGACCCTAGACCTATTCCACACATTCATGGAATGGTTAACCCGTGAAGGGGTTGGACAACAGGCTGGAGAAATATATAAAAGCCTGAATGTCCCAATGTACAGTCTCTCACTGAATACATCGAACCCCGTTGAAGTTTGTTGTGTGGCACTGCAGGCCGATAGCTATCTGACCTGTCATTTGACTTTGTTATTGCTTGACCTTAAAATAAAGTACTTTGTATGTTCCTTTGTAACCAGTGTTTGGTGTGTTTCCTTTGGGTTCCCCGGCCTCATATTATTTTTCTCTTTTCGCAATGTGATCACATCTTTTGCAAACAGCACAAGGGAGCCAACCGGCGGGCCAAACCAAGCTATGTAGGCCTGTCTTCCGAAGGGACAGAAGGCTGCTCCCTCGTGCACCTTCCACATCCACCATCAGCCTCCTCAGTGCACCCCCCACACCTGCCTTTCAACCCTCACATGTGCCTCTTGGCCGTTCCCACTCAACCCATGCTGCCACTTACATGTTCCATGCCAACATCCTCTGCCAACCTCCCTCCTAGTCTGCCGCAATCCCACCAAGGAAAGTAGAACAAGGGCCTGCTCTCAAGTAACCACCCTGCGTTTCCAAGCTAATGCTCTTTACTTGAACCTCGCTTCCCTTTCATGGAAGGATGCACAGCTGGGCATGCCCATTTATGAATGGGAATCACTTTTATGATCAAAATCTATATGAACCTCCCAGAAACGATTCCTGGGTGCTAATAGCATTATTAATGGCCACCGGAGGAAGGCTTACCTATCCTAATATGACTCCAAGCTTTTGATGAACCGGCTTGCTCTGATGTAGAATTATCACGTGAGGCTAGCTGGCCATTAATGACTGTGTAAAACCCACACCCGCCGGCAGCCATTCATTCTAAATGAACACCCAGTGTGAAGTACCCAGCCAATCAGCTCCCTTGGATGGAAGGCCAAATCTGGCATTGAAGGCGTATGTCCCCAGGGAGCTGATAACTGCTCCATGTGCTCCTGAGTCCTCCTAGTATCAGCACCACCCCCCTTAACACACCTGTGTACCACTGCCTCTCCCCCCCCGCCCTACACACTCACTTTGTGGCACTCCCAATGAGCCCACACAGTCACGTCTTTGGCTGTTCCAAAGACGTCATCAGTAGAGATCAAAAGGGACTCGTGCCCTGAGCTTCCTGCTACAAAAAAGTCGGTGACCATTTTGTAGAAAACACAGAGTATGTCAGCATATTTTATAGTGCACTGTTAAGTCTCTCACCTACCACCTGCCTGTTGTTGGCGATACATTTGGCAAGCACATGTACATGAATGTAACCTGTAATGCGTCATGTGTTCACTATTGCACAACGTCTGCAGCCTTTTATTCTTTCTGTTTGGAACATATTGACTACGTGCAAAACCAACGTGGAAATGTATGTTTATACATTTGAGTGCTGCAATGCTTCAGAAGTTAGCTCCACGTGAAAAGCACTTGTTAGAGAGATCTGTGCTCATATGCCAGTGCACAGTATCGAATTTCAGTACTGTGTAGTAATGGCCCACGGCTCCATAATAGCTCATGCATTGTGCCACTGAAATGGTTAAAGCACAAGGGGTGGGTGTTCATGGTGATGTCACATGCAGACATAGCGACACGATAGACGGGGCGGAGGAAGGAGGACAAATGCAGTGGGAGTTGTTGCTGGAAGGCCGGCAGAGGAAAGAGCGGACTAAGACTTTGGGGGTGGGGCGAGCAGGGCAGAGAGATGAGGCATGGGGGGGCTTGCACAGGCAACTGAAGAGAGGGGGGTCTGAGACTGCAAATGGCAAACGGGAGGCAGCACCCATAGAGCACGTGGGAAATCAGGCTTATCCTGGCCGATAACACCCTCGTTCCCTGGGTTGTGATTGGCTGCTCTACATACTAAGGGTGCTAATTTGGTTACTCTTCTACAAAACAGCCTATCGGCAGTAGAGAGTGCTAGCTATAAAAGAATTGGGCACCCACCCCCCAATGGAGAACATAAAGTGTTAGTTGGGAGAGGTGATAAGGTATCTAAATTCAACACTGTGGAACCAAAGTATTGAGGCTCATATCTCTGCTCTGCCACAGAACAATACAATAATGAGAGACAAATCATCTTTTCTCACCGTATAGTACTATGCTGTCTTCTGTGAAACGTTTTATCCGTCTCACACTCCGGTGGCCGATTCAAGTCCATGTGCTGCCCTTTCATTTTATGTAGACTATTTGAGTGGAAGGGGTTCTGTACAGAAAAGGGACAACCTAATTTCAGAGACCCTAGGCAAGGTTATTCTCAGGTCTGCTGATATGAACAAAAATCTTTTCTTTTTAATAAACATTCAAATGTTCTTTTGTGCATCATGAATAACAATCTATACCTTTGTGCCCTGGCTATATTTAAAGTTTTTTAATAGAGTAGAAAATCCCAGATGAGCTTTTTTTTAGGCTCACAACAATTAGTATTCTGGTACGTGGATTCTTCTCTTGATGACAGAAAATAAAAATCAAATCTAACTCCTTTTGCCTAACGGGCTTACATAAAGGTTCTTTCTTAAAAATATTGTTGTCTTGCGCTATTGTTATATTGATGTTTGTACTTATTTGTTTGAATTTGGTTTTGATTTTTTAACATTTATAATGTACCAAGGTGCAGCTGATATTGAACCACAAGGAAGAAGCAAGGACACCCAAAATGCCTAGACCCTCCCTAAACAGCCCAAATTTAGCTTGAACAGGAAGGTTTTAAGCGCCTTACAGAACTGAAACAATATCTGGCAAGCCCTAATCTCCAAGGGTAGCCCATTCCACAGTCTGGGCCCATAGACCGCAAACCTACCACCTCTGGAGACACACGTTGTGCGCGGAACGCTCAGCAGTACCTGGTCCCCTGAGTGCAGCAACCTTGCCGGGTTGTAGCGGCACATTTTAGAACAGATTTGTTTATGTTTACCTTTGAAGTTGTCTATTTACATTCAGCTTAGCTGGGTGTGCTGGTGCGTGGTTTGTTGTACATTCCATGCATCTTTTGTATCTGTTTATGTGCAAGCACGGGATCCTTTAGAGAACCCCCTCACTATGTATATAAATAAATGGGGGGTTTGGTGGGTGGAGGCTGTTGGTGCTGCAGAGCTAGTGGTGAGGGAAGACCTTGTAATTGTGGACTCTGAATAAAGGTGCATCCGTTAAGCTGGCCGCTGTACGCCTGGATCCTTACTTTACAGTTATTGTGTGCTTCGTGTACTTTTCAAGCCAGGGCTACAAAACAGGGTAGTATTTTAGTGAATGAAAGTGAAATATTCGCCAATATTTTACCTTTACTGTACGATAAGAACTGGGAAACAATGTGGTCAAGTACAAATATTGCAGGCTGAGCAAATAATTTAATCTTGTAGTCCCTAACCTGTCGAAATGTCCAGTCCCTAAATACTTGAAAATTGTCTGCCCCTAAGTAGAACTCACTGTTCTTAGAGAGGCACAGCTTCACCTCACTGATGATGCCCAACAAGGCTGAAACACGTGTCTGGGGTTGCTGTTGGTACTCTTGTTCAGAGGAGAATTGCCTAGCATTATGGTGCTGGACTGCCTCTGGGCAGGGCAAAGACCTGATATGCAGGGATATTTCTTCTCTGTGAAAGGTACAGTGAGCTAAAGACTTTGTAGAGTCTCTCCCAGGGGTTATTCACCCAAGAACAGGTCATTGCGCTGTGTTTGTCCTGGCAGAGAGATTCCCAGTCCCGCCTTTTTTTTGCCCCTAGGTATGGTCTTCAAAAAAGCACTACTTCTGGTTTAACACATTATAGTGTTGCTTCAAATATAATAATAGACACTATTGAAATATTGAACACCGCAGTCATTTGCTTCCTTGCTCAATAGTGGCAACATCACTTGAAAACCATAGCCCTCATCTAATCTCAGTCTATATCTGGATGCGTGCATCTTCCTGTTGGCTTCTAACCCATGTTATGGTATGTGTACCTTCCTTGTTGCTTCCCGTCAGTCTCCACCTCCAGTGAGGCTGCCACTCTGAATTCTCTGCCTATGCCGGGTCCATGTTGCCTTTTTCATATGGCTACTGATGTGTGTCCTGCACCTACACAAGAGCGGTATACCTTCCTCATGGCTGGTGTAGTTAAAAAGTGTCCTGTACCTATGCTCAGAGGCACAACCAAGGGGCGACCAAGGGGCCACGGCCACCCTTATAAAAACCTTAGCCCCTTCCACCGGCAGAGGTGCCACCAAGGGTTGGCCAAGGGAGGCCACGGCAGTGACCTCATCAGGCCACCCCTATCAAAAATATCTGGAGGCCCCATTGCCTATGCTATAACACAATTGCCCTTGTCATGGACTGCTAATGTTTTCTTTGAAATGTCACTTGTTTACTGTTCTTTTTTCAGCAAGGCTGAAGGTTCGTAAGCGTGCTTGAAGGGAAGATCAAGCTATGGGTTGTGATCGTGATGCGTGGGGCGTAACCAAAGATCCTGGATCCCTTAATTTCTTGGGTGCGAGGGGAGGGCAAAGATGTTTGTGTCCCAGGCCCCAAAATTCCATAAGGTTGCCCTGGCATGTTCCTGTCAAAGGCCTCCATCCTGAACCACTGCCAGGCCCCCTCACAGTCTACAGAAAAACCTGCTGGGTAATGTGAAAAGGGGCTGGCTCTCGAGCACCCATCTCACGTCACCAAGATGGTGGCTGTATTTGCTGGGGCCTCTCTCATCTTTTATGAAAGGACACACACACTGAATAACCTTTCATGAAAGGGAACAGTTTTTTTGTTTGTTAAAGTTACTATTACCACCACTGACGGGGAGTTTACAGCATCAGTAGCTTCCGGGACCTGGTGTGGATAACTCTGCTGGTAATCTGCGTGACCCTTGGTGAAGGCCCTTGCTTCACTCTGACCTATCTCTATCTCTATTCCCTCAACTAGTGGGCCATTACCCTCCACCCCACCACCGTCCTGTTGCGGCCATTAATGCTTTAGCATTAATACCCATGGAGACCTGCAGAGCGGCCGCAACTTTTGCGGCATCGTAAAGAAGGTTATATATTCAAGGCACAAGTCGAGGGAACACCAGGGTGGATGACACCGCCCACTTTTTTCAGAGGGCAGATTCCATTCCCTCTGTGTGTTTTCAAGGAATTAGAAAATATACAAACGTTGCTGCGTCCACAAGACCTAAACCGTGAAGCCACAAGACTGCACAAATCTCTTATCATGAAGCTGTAAAATATCTCGACCGGATATCCGGCTATTCTTGACATGTTTTGTTGCAGAATCTTCGGTATACAAGGTGAACACTTTGTATACTTAGCCGGCAATATTAAAGATCTGTTCTCTTAGCATATGCCTATTTGTCATGTGTACTTTCTTCAGCTAGGAAAGATAAATTGGATGAAATTTGCATATTTCAATCCAGGGCATATTCTCTTCCGGTGATGTCACTTCCCATTGAGCCCTGATATAGTTAGCAACAATAGTCCTAAAATGGTGTAAATCGGCATCAGCGTCCATTAAACATGTGTCACTTGATCACCACGAGTCAGTGGTATTGATGGACCCGCTCTGCATGTGTAAATGCTGTGCGTGTACGCTAGATTGGCAGCTGCTCTAATTTTCTCCTGCGCCGTCCCCAAGGTCTCAGGTGTGGGATGCATAAGCCAGTGTGTCACAGCTAGAACAGGTGTCTATCAATGTGTACGCAGCAATTAGGCCCAAATTTCAGGCTCCTTTTCTCTTTTTTTCCCTCCAAATCCCTGTCTGACGAAAGGGCCAGAAATAAATGGCTGCTTGCAACAGCCAAGGGTATTGTGTGGTATTATAGCCTCCAGCTGGGCTGTTGCATAGACGGGTGAAGAATACACGCACCTGACAGATGTGCTCTGTTAGCTTCATTAGGGAAGAAACAAAGAAAAGACTCAATTAATAGTGGCGCAGCCCAAGGGGCGGGGGGGGGGGGGCGTTAGGCAGAATGCAGCCTGTTATCTAAAGAGAGTCGGAAAGCCTTTAAAAGGAGGCGATGAACCCATACACAAATCAGCCCCCGTCCTCTTTAACACTGTGAAAAGATACATCTGCAAAAGCCGCGGGAAAGGACAGCCACTGTGTGAATATTATTGTGCGTCAGATGACAGTCATTGTGCCCGCGTTTGGGCACAAAGAGAGAAAGGGCAAGACGTGCACACGCGCCACTGAGACGAGTTGTGATCAGGGCCTTACAGACTACGTGAGAGGTGGCAGTGAAGGGCCGCCAAAAAGACAGCGAAGGGCCGCCAGAAAGACCTAAAATGGCCCCACGGAGCGTAATCCTGTGGGAAATGTTTCATAAAGGAAACACTGCATGCTGCTCTACCTGTCCTGACTCGCTTCAACAATATATGATTTACCCGAAAATTCAGCCCCTTGTGGCCTACCACAAATACGGTCAGCCCCCTAAAGCTAATCTCTCGAAACAGGCTTTTAAAGCCAAATAGGTCAAGTGCAACGGCGTCCCGGGGTACAGACAGCAAAGGGGAGAGAGATAGACTAGGAAACGTTTCTTTAAAGTTTTTTTTTTTTTGTTAACAAACAGTACAAGAAAAGCGCAGGGATAAAGGAAAGGTGGAAATTAATTCTGGTGGCTAGCCTGAACATTTCCTAATCTGGTTAAAAAAATCCCTTTTCAAAAACAATCTGACAATCTCTGGTTTTTGGAAATGGTGTGACTGGGAATCGCAAAAACATTTTTAAAAAGTAACATCTGTGCAGAGCCGGCCTTAGCGGTGGCAGCGGCCTAGGTGGTGAAACAAAAATGTGGCGACCCCCTCCGCCTTGCGCGTCCAAGGTCAATGCGGTTGACGCCCACATTATGGAGGTTCCATCACCGCTATATTGCTAATGCTATCGATTGACTTTTTGATTCACGTTGGTTCAAACCTCAAACCTCCCCCGCCCCCCAGAATCTTGACATTCTCACGCTGGACCTTTTGATAACTACACAATCATTGTGTTCCTGAATCATATTGTCCACATCAATTACTTTGCATCATGGCATGCACATTCTGGACTCTTGTATCAAGATTTGATCAGTTTTGATTTTGAATCATGGCGGAGGTCATTCCACCTTGGTTGGTTTTGACCCTTATCACTGAATTTCACCTGCTTAGCCTGTTCACCTGCTCACTGTTACTCAGTCCTTTCTTCTTCTCTTTTGTCTTACCTTCTCCCCTCTCCCCCTTTCAATCTCCATAACCTATGCACTTGCACACCAGAATTGCCCCTAGGCCTAGTATGATAGTCACAGTTGTTGCTCCTTCCCCTTCTCCCCCTCACTCCCCATTTCCCCCCATTGTCAATTTCCATGCACTAGCAGAAATGTCTTCAGGCCTAGTACGATAAGACTTTGTTTGCCCCTTTCCTCCTCCCCACCCCCTCCCTCACCTACTGTCTTATTCCTTGCACTATTACAAATGACGTCAGGCTTAGTATGATAAGTCTTTGTTTGCCCATTATCTTCCCCCCCCTCACCTATTGTCTTAACCCTTGCACTATCAGAAATGTTGTCAGGCCTAATATGATAAGTCTTTGTTTGCCCATAATCTTTCTCCCCCCTCCCTCCCTCACTTATTGTCAATGCTCTTGCACTATCTGAAATGTCCTCAGGCCTAGTATGATAGTAAATTACCCATTCTTGGTGTCTCAATCCCAGTAAGAATGTTATTGTGTTTTTCCCTTGCTTCCTCCCCTGCCATGAAGCGCTTTGAAACACACTGGGCCTCATTACGAGGCGGGCGGAATGGGTTTAACGGCACCGTTAAGGGTGCTGGCGCTATTAAACCCATTCCGCCCTATTACGAGGTTCCATTGTGGGACCCACTCTGGACGTCTGGTTTTCTCTCATACTTATTTTAGCCACATCAAACGTGAGCCGGACCACCTGAAGTTCCGGAAGCTGCTCAAGACTTTCATTTTCTCCTCTGCTTTCTTTCTCTCTCTCCCCTGCTCACCTACCTGTCTGCTACGCCGGCTGGTTGCTTGGCTAGCCCCAGTGTCTCACTGGGTACCAGGCTCCTCCATGGTCAGTCTCCCCTGCACTGCCTATGGGCCTATCACGCACTTAGGGGCTGTAACTATAATTTCAACAGCCCCCTGCCACGTTGCACATATCCAGATCTGTGCTGCCCTGGCTGCACTCACTCAGAGCAATGCTGCCCTTGCACTTACCCTTCCCTCTCCCTGACACTTCCCGCTCCCTTCACTTTGTGCTTTTGCGCTGTCGCACTTGCACAATCTGAATGACACAAGGCCTAGTAAGATCATTTGTCTTATCCTCACTTTGTCTTTCCCCCTTGTCTTGTCACGCCTATAAACACAGGCGCATTATAAATGACATATCATATCATATAATATCAATTTGGTATCATACATGTGTCAGCACTGTGAGCCCAGCTCAGCTGTGGAAGGTTTACTTGTATTCCGGTCAGACAGCCGCGCCTTGTCAAGTGACAGGGCAGAAGACTGGAAAGCTATACCACTCCTTTTATGCTTTGTGAGGTCGGGTAACACCTCTCTCCCACAAGCCAGCCTCTTAGCAGGACCTACACTGGCAAACAGGAATCAAAGGGCACACCCATCCCAAAAGGACTAGCCTCACACCAGGTTGCTGCATACCAAAAGGACCTTTTATGCTGTTTACAAGGGAAGGGGTAGAGTTAGTGTAGACAGAGAGCTCAGCACAGCTGGAGGAGGGTTCTCCATCTTGTTTATTTCTGTACCTCTCTTTCCTGTGTGTCCCCTACACTTCCTTTAGCCCACAGCACTTTGGGTATGAAGTCAGAGGGCAAAGACCACTTGTCTCAAGAACAGGGATTAGACCCCAAAATGCTGGCTTGTTTTAGTCCAAACACATTTGGACGTTTTCCTATAAAAGAAGGGGTCTCTAACGTCTTCTTTGATTTCGCCCTGTGACTTCATACCCAAAGTGCTGTGTGGAGGATAGCTCAGTAGCAACGTGCTTGCCTTGAAAGCAAAACGACACGGATCACCACAGGTTCGATCCCCGGATCCGCGCTTAGAAACCTCTGGGTATCAAACGCGTTATAAATGACATATCATATCACTTTCGGACAAACACTTAAAGAATAATTCATTGGACCTCTGTTGGCAGAATTGAATTCCCAATGCCTTCTGCCAGTGAGGTGTAGTCTGAGTGCCCATGTCCAAGGCAAGTTCTGATCCATAACCATCCCCAAGGCACATTGGGGGTTACCTACTGCTGGAGCAAGACCTACCTCACTGCCAGCCACACTGGTACCCATGACCTCACCCTGCTGAAGGACACTTGCAGGTGTGTGCTAGCCTCTCCCATTTTGGGAGCCGGAGAACAAGGACACATCTTATCTTTGAGTCTCTGAATTATAATTCCCAGCAATCTGAGAGTCAAGACAGCCAGGATCCTTGTGTTTTCACCATCACACCTCTGAGAGCTATGATGCAAGCCCGTTCAACCCTGTTAGAACCAATAGGACCATCTGGAGATGCCTCAGGCACTCAACCAATCTTCGAGCCTGTTGCTCGCGCACTCGAACCAGTTCACAGCCCCATCGCATCCGCTGAGCGTGTCATTGCCTCAGCTCGAACTTTAAGCTCATTGTCGCACCTGACACCTTTGTACCCCTTTAATTTAACCACTAGCATCTTCGTTGCCAATCTTCATCAACAGTCGATCAGACCCTGGGGGCCCATTGAACTACAACCTCTTCAATCACCACACTGGACCACCCTACTTGAACTGGGCATCTAATTAGCAGCATCTTTGCCATCAAACCAACTGTAGAACTGAGCTGGGTGACCGTCACGAAATGCATTTTGCTGAACACAGGCTTCAAACAGCTTTCTGAACCACCAGCATCTTTTCTGTGGATCTTTATTGGTGTCAAACTGACCCTGGTGGCTTCATTGAGCCCTGACCCTTGAACGCCATATCAGACTGCCCGCCTTGAACTGCCCATCCATTCACCAGCATCTTGTCAAACCGACCCTGGTGGCCCTCACAATCTGCACTTCTTCAAACCACAATAAACTTCAGCTCGACCCAAGCTCGAAATCTGCATCTCATCTGGAACAGTGTGACCACTGAATTTAAATCAGTTTGCTATGGCGGACACAGTACCGACAAGGCTGGTTCTATGCTGTCGAACTGCCAAGAACAGTGAAAGCTATTATTGACTGATAACTGCCCCCTTGGTCCATCTGTGGCATAGAGACTGGTTAAGTTAGCTTAATCCCTTTTGCGCACAAGAACATATCAATTTTAAGAGCGCTGTGGTATTTTCTTGCCTTTCACCGCTGATTCACTATGGAGTGCTGCATCTTTCTAACATTGATTATTCTGTGTTCTTTCCTCTGGGGTGAGCTTTGCATTGTGTTTTTCTATTTAGAGTTATTATTACAGGTGGTGTTTTTAATTAAAATATATACATATTTATAGATCCTTGATTGCACATTCTCTTTATTTTGGACTACTATACTTTGCTGCTTTGGTTGCTACTGGATCACATTCAAACCCCTCTTGAGAGCTCATGAGAGTATAGCCTTCCCTTGGCCCACGTTATCACAAAAGGCGAAGGAGGTGTGTCTCATGGTTGTGCCTGTTTTACACATGTGATTGGGCCCATTCATATTTTGTAAAAGTGTGGGGGCTGAGTAGGAGGTGTACCCTCATCCTTGCACTCTTGCAGGACAGAAGTCAGTTGGTCACAGCAGCACATATCACCTTTTAGGCCCTGGACCATTGTTAGAGCCCCGGCTCAATCTCACATCCCTCTTAAAGCACGGGCCATAATCAAGCATGTTTGTACCAGTGACAGAGCCAGACGAAGGCAGGGGGCAGTTTCCCCATTGGGCCCCGCCTCCACACATAGTATGCCCTCCTTACATGCCTCCTGCTGAACTGATCTGGTAGAAAAACGCAGCCTTGTTTTAAAGGCACATAGGCTGGAGTTGTGTGCCACGCCTACCCTACAGCATGCAGGCAGTGCATACTGCTTCCCACTAGTTGCTAGGTAACCAAGCTGGAGACTACCTGGGCACCCATCTTTTTCTGGAATGCTGTATATATATATATTGTTAATTTTTAGACTGAGAGGAGACCATCAGAACAGCTATGTATGAACTTAAAGGTAAGTTAAAACCAAAAAAGTGTATGTTTGAATGTATTTCAGTGTGTGTTTGTGTGTGCGTGTGTGTGAGAGTGATGGATACATGTGTTTGTCGGAGTGGGTAGCATCATGAACGTTATTTATAGTGAAAATACTGGCTCATTTTGGTGTGCAA
This sequence comes from Ambystoma mexicanum, assembly GCF_040938575.1. NCBI lineage: Eukaryota > Metazoa > Chordata > Amphibia > Caudata > Ambystomatidae > Ambystoma > Ambystoma mexicanum. Next base: position 1,099,584,407 of record NC_090930.1, on the reverse strand, counting down.
CATCATCAAGAATGCTGTATTGGGAATTCTGATATAGGTTGTGGCCCCAGCTTCATGAAAGGGATTTTAAGTGGCTGCACTAGTATAGATAAAGGTCCCAACATAAAAGTGATTTACAAAGGGAATGTTGGCATACATTATGGGGCAGCTTCATAAAGTGATTTACATTGGCTATGTAGGCATATATCATGGGAAGAAAAAAGATCACAGAGCACACCAGTCGTCTAAAGATAAAATAGTAAAGATTGATTGATGTAATAAGCAAATCAAAGTAAAACGCTTAAGATTCAGGAGAGAGAACTGCAATCCTGGCACATACATTGTACATACATAGGAAAAACACAGTTCCAAAGCAGGGAACTCCCATACCTTGCGCTCTAATATGGAAAAAAAGTCAAACATTTAGTAAAGTTTATTCTGAAAAGATTGAGAAACATTCAAGGTAGGTTTTCCAAAGATTTTTTACAGATTCTTCTTGTGAGAACATATATAATTTTTAATATTCATCTCTCATAGAACAGCTATACATTCAACACGTTTCGGGACAATGTCCCTTCATCGGGAGAAAGATAATTGTGATCAGTGACTTCTGCAAAACAATATATTAAATACTGTCAGTAATTCTGAATTCAAATAGAAGTGCTGAGTTCACCATTCACCTCACCTCATATACAATCACCAGAAAATGTTCTTGGTTAAAGGAGGACCTATAAGGTCAAAAGATATAAATAGACAGAGCCCCTATTGGTAAATTGGGAATTCTATGAAAAACATAAAATCTGAAGGAGCCATGAAAGCAGGGAAAACTACTGGACAAAGAATAAGGAGTCAGAATCCTCCATTTGGTGGGTTGTTCCAACCACTGAAGTTGTTTATGCATGAGGCTTTGTCCACTTTTGGTAGTTTACATAGAGAACATTGTTCTATCCCTTACTTAGATCCCACTGGGTCGTTAAATTAGAGGGTCATCCTCAAGGAATAACTTGGAAAGCATGCAATTTCTAGCACTCTACCACTCATTGAATATTCCATCGTCCCTACTTATAAGTATAACATATCCGTTTTTTACTTCACTTCATCTGATTGTGATGACCTGTCCATGTATAGGGTTGAGATTTAGGAACCCTTTTATTTATTTATTTTTTGATCCAACAGGACAGCTGTTTTGATCAACATCCATCAAACGGAGGATTCTCACTCCTTATTCTTTGTCCAGAATTTGTCTACAAAATGCAGGGAAATAGTTTTCCCTGTTTTCATGCCTCCTTCAGATTGTATGTTTTTACATAGAATTAACAATTTACCAATAAGAAGTCTCTCTATTTCTATATTTTGACCCAATGGGACCGCCCTTAGCCAAGAAAGTGTTTGGGATCTATTGAGATGACCAATGAAATTATGAAACTGTTCTATTGAAGAACGTTATCTGGTGATTTTTATATGAGGTGAATAGTGAAGCTTAGCGCTTCTATTTGAGTACCTGTATATAATACATACAGAATTACTGACAGTAATTGACCTAATGTTTTTGCAGAAGTCACATATAACAGTTATTTTGCTCCTGATGAAGGGGCATTGTCCTGAAACTCGTTGAGTGTACAGCTGTTCTATGAGTGAATGAATATTGAAAATGATATATTTTCTCACAAGAAGAATCTGTAAATTCTTTGTAAAACCTACCTTGAATGTTTCTCAGCCTTTTCAGAATATACTTTGCTAAATGTTTTTTTTAGTTTGTTGCAATAATAGAGAGCAGGGGATGGGAGTTCCCTACCTTGGGAATTGTGTTTCACCTAGACAAATATCATGGGCACAGCTCCATTAAAGGGACTTAAAATTACAATGCTGGCCTATGTTGTGGAAACAAGCATCATGAAAGTGTTGGAGAATTCTCCTGTGTACTGTTGGTGACATGGATCCCATGGGTTTTTTCACGTGGTAACTAAGAAAACCATTTTTAAATTGAATGGCTTTTCACTCCATTTTCCACAAAAACTGTGTTATAAAGTGCACCACTTGAAGATGTTATTTTAAAAATTTTCTCCAGGGGAAAGTCCCCAAAACCTCACTACATAACTTAAGACTCCCACACTATGCTTGGTTGCTTATGCTAATTCATGGTAGATGTTAATTCCTCTGCTCTATTAATATTAAACTGCTGCCACTGTCCTTGAATTGTTTAGAATAGCAGTGCCCCCTCGGGAGGTGCTGACACTGCGGGCACCTAAAGCTGCCACTGCCACTAACATTGGCATAATGTTCCTACTGGCCACACACAGTGGTGCCGCCCCCCTCAGTGGCGCTGCCCACTCCCTCGTGTTTCAATACAAGGCGAAGGAAGTAAAGTTTGTTTTAAAAATGTCCTTACATGTTTCACATAGTGCAGTGAGTGGGGCATTCTGCGGCAGCATGCTCATCATGTGCATTGTGCATGCTTGGTGACCCAGACTGGACTAGGAGTATGTGGTGTGGCATGTGTTTAATCAAGAACTCTGGGGGGCGGGGGTCAGCAGGGCTTGCAGGTGGACCCCACGGCCCCATTCTGTGTAATGCCATTGGTCGGACCACATTGTAAGATTTGTATTATCTTACAGAAATACTTCTATTTCCATCCTTTGATTAGATTCATCAAGTAATGTCTGGGCAAGCCTTGTCAACTAGCCCTGCATCTTTAGTCAAGTAATGGTTCCTAACCTGCTTTCCCTCAATCTTCAACTGAGGTGATACCTCCTAATTGGCGACAGGGCAGCACCTAGTTCTCCTTAATGCCTGAAGCTGTACCAAGTCCCCAGTCTAGTTTAACATGCCAAGAGAACAGAACTCGAGACTGCCTGCGCTGGTGTTCAGTTATTGAAACTGTTTTTCAGTGTGAGATATTTTATTCTGAAAATCTGCCAACACGTGTTTCGACACTCCTGGGTCTTTTTTAAGGCAATTGATGATGGGGTCTTAAACATGACGCATGTTGTCAAAAATTTTGGAAAAATAAGGATTCTCTATAGGATGGATGTTAGAGATCCATCTGCAATATGGGGTGATTTTTCTCCAAGGAAGAGATATCTGGAGGTGAATAAAATACATCCACCGCTCTGCCTTTCAGGATCTCTGTGGCATCCCTCTAAGATAGGACATATTTTAGTTTAACATACCATCGCCCTCCTATCAGAGTCAGACATAAAGACTCATAAGCCCCATGATTGACATGCGAAACAAACAGAAATATGTCCTGTGATTCCGTACCAAACCTAAGTAACACTGAGGTCCAAGTCATACAGTAAGCCCATAATAATATATGATCTGTCTGCTACCTTGTCTTTCCTGTCAAGTAAGTCATGCATTTTTACAGCCTCTTCCATCCTCACTCTATTTCTGCTTATCCCGAGTTTGCCTGCAGAGGCTCAAGGCTTCCTAGGTAAACTAATTCTCTCTTCTGGAGATGCAGCTCCAGAATACAAGATTAAGGTCTGGGTTTCCGAACTCTGACCAGGATCCCGTTCAGCTATCACTTCGAGGACAGGCGGCAACTCTCACCCCACACCTCCATTCTATAGCAGGTCAAGATAATGTGTACCGGCTTCATCTTCTTTTTGTAATTCCTTGGACATGCTAAGTACTGCCAGAAGGTAGCACATTACCATCACTGCCTTCCTGTGTGTATGCTGCCCTGTTCTCTGCTCCAGCTGAAGCAATGGGGGATGAAGCAACTGCCAGAGAACATATTGCTTGATGATGTGCCCTCGCCATCTTTTTGTAGGGAGGTGCAAACAACCAGTGGTACTGGGTTGCCAATTAAGACCCTATCTTAACTGAATACTTAAACACATTACAAATTGGGCACATTACGAGTTTGTGGTATCTGGGTGGTAAATCTGCTGAGATACCACCAAACTGTAATACTGTTACCACCACTTGCTCCGGCAGTATTACCACCAGATTACAAGTGGTGGTGGCGGTGTTAGTCCCCATTAGATTTCGGTGGAATAATCACGGTGGTAATTCTGCCAAAATGTGGTGCAAAGTTGGCGGATTTACCTCCTGCTCTGAGCAGCAGGTGTATCCTCCAACTTTCCAGCAAACTCATAGTTGGGCGGTGCGACAATGCGGTGGTAACGATAGTCCTGCCACTTTTTTCTTGCACCGCCCAACTCGTAATGAGGCCATACAAATCAATAGCAGGTCACCCTCACATTGCACCAAAGTAAAGACATTCCTCTGAAAGCCCTAAGGCTAACCAAGCCCATTACCCATACTTCAAGTCACAACGTCTGTGAGCATTAATGGAAACCTTTAAAACCAGACACCTCGCCATCCCTCCATGCACTGTGTATGTGAATAGTGAAGCTGTATACTGTACTGTGTTTGCTTGGCATCACAGTTCACATTAATCAAGTAAAATTATTTTCTGCAAAAACAAAACGATCCCTTATGCAACAAGTTGCTTTCACACTCCATTATTGTGACAGGGTTGCCATTTAATGTTGCCTGCCAGGAGAGCTATGTGCATTTTATTTAATTTTTCCCAGGTTGTTGTCCCTTAGTATAATTTTGACCTGGTGCAGTAGGTGAACACTTTCACACACAGCTCCCTTTGCTTTGGATGGTTCTATGTTCTTACATCGGCATGCATTGTTTTGCTGAGTTTTTTGGATCTATGGTTATATTTTTCACACTGCATATTGGGGGAACACCCCCCACATTGTTTCCACTTGCTCCAGCTGCTTTGTTTAAGGCTAGGGTGGAAATTAACCGTCTGGGAGAGTTTCCTTGTGCCCTACGTGGGCTACCTGAAGAGACGGTCTCCTCCTATTTTTATGGTACAAGTCCCCGTTTTCTGAATGAGGGATATCCCTGGCTGGACCCCTAACAGTTTATCTTGGCTACCAAATCCATTTCCAATTCACTTACAAAAGAAGTCACGTTCTTGAAAGCCTCTCTTTAAAAGGATGGCATCTACAGCTGTAAGTCCTACCCTGGAATCTTGAGGAGCACATCTCCTCGGCAGACGAGATTTCTTCTTTGCCCAAACCAAACCAGAACTAGTCATCCAGAGTAACCTGCTGGCCCTTTTGTTTGCCTGGTTCTGGAAATATCCCACAAAGATTCATCCATCTGCATAGATGTCCAATATCCCAGGCTGCTGTGCATCAATTCCTGAAGCTTAAAACCAGGAAGCAGCTTTGATCTTTATGGGGGTGCTTTGGGCTATGTGGCGTGGCCTTGTCCTGGAATACTTTGAGAACATACTTAAATGAATCATTATTTTACTTGAGGCAACCTAGTTGTGCAGAGAATGGAGCCTCAGCAGACCGGTCTGGGCATGCATGCAACTGAAAGGGATACACCAAGCAATTTAAGTATCTCAGAGAAACGAGAAACAGATCTCACAAAATCATTCTCGGATAGTAGCAAAGACGAAGACAGCTTTATTGTCTTGCAAGACAATCAACACTGAAACTGAAACCTACCAAGGAAATTTCGAGAACGGAAAATCACTGTCCAATCCCGAAGAGGAGGCCTTCCTCCTCCTTTCAGTCAATTCTGGAAGGTGCACAAGTACATCATTGACTCAGATGTCTCTTACTCATTTAATCACCTGTCTGTTAAACCGGAAATCATATTGTGCCTCCTTTCTAATATATATTGGCCTAAGCCCAGTAGCTCTGCGAAGAAAACCACGTTGCAAAGTTCCGATTTTAGATCGACTTCGCCGCCATTTAAGGATCATCTGCCATTTTGATTTCTGTTCATATGTAATTCTGTGTTCTAAAATGGTGGACTATGTTTCCAACTTGTAACCGAGCCTTCCCAACCTTTGTCCCTAGTTAATGGTTAGACTGTCCGTGGGCCGAATGTTTAGACTGAGTAATGAGACCTTGTCCCATATATGACTTGTGGTCCTAGGATTGTCTGCACCAATAAGCCTCATCCACGAACATACATTGAGGACAATGTAATGCAAATGTCAAGCGTGGACACTGGCTGAACTGCATTGTGAAGGGATATGTGCTAAGGCTTACTGCTAAATCCTGGAATACACTTTTGCCATTGTGACTTGTTTGAAATGTAAACCAAAGTAATCCGTGTGCATATTGTTGTATGAGCCATAAGTGAACTCGGCACAAACTCTAGACCACAGATTATTAACTTGCAGAGGGGCTGGACATTATTACTGAAGTGTATAAAAATGCGAATGTCCAAATGTCGAGTCCTCACACTGAAGGGCTGGTACTCACTGTGATGTATTGAGGGCCAATAGCTATCTGTATCATATCTGAATTTGTTTCTTTGCAACTGCGCAGTAGAATAAAGATCTGTTAATCTTTATAAGCCCGTGTTTGGTGTATTTCCTTTTGTGGTACTCAGCCTTGATATTTCCTTTTGCTTTTACATGTCCTGGATCCTTCTGGAAATCTCCCGCCGTAGATAACACGTGCTAGTATATTTCTATAACTTCATGCTCAAGTATGCAGTTATAGCTGGTTCACATCATGTGACCCGAGCAGGGTCCTTAGCACAAACTTTTTCACAGCAGCTCTAAAGTGGAAAGAAAGTGAACAGCCATACAGAAACATGATATATGCCATATAATCACTTAATATGAATTATGTCATGTATATTAGCTGAAAGGGAACGCTTATCAAAACCATATACGCACAAGATGTTGTACGTACATTATTAGAGAAAATAATCACCCGAAAAGGACCAAAGCTTCATGATAGCAAATCTGCTCCCACGGGTGAAAGGTTGGTGTTGTTACATAGGGCAGATGCCCTCATTTGCTCTTTGCATGTAGTCATGAGCAAAGAAGACAGGTTTTGGGAGAGAGCTGTGCCAAACTGTAATTGCAACAAATGTAACAAATAAAGCCCTGCCTGTAAGCAAAACCACAGTGCAACAACTTATTATGCAGTTTTATGATTCAGCCTGGGCAACACTATTCAATAAAAAAAAACTTAATGCCTCAATATTACCCATTCGGTCCGATAGCACAGCGAGTAGAATGCTTGCGTTGACATCTGTGCAGAGCCTACTGACCCAGGTTTGAATCCCGGCAAGGCCAAACTCAGCCTTTCATCCTTCCGAGGTCGATAAAACACTGTGGGTAATAATAAGCAGCGCTCAGATACCTGAGGGTTCGTAGCGCTATATAAATGCTAAATAATAATAATAATAATAATTATTATTATTATTATTATTATCACAGTGCATGCCTAGGGATACTAGCCGAAGGCACAGCCACCCACCTGCATGCTTCTGCTACCATGCACTACTTTAAAACTCATTGCACAATGCCTCTGCCACAAGAATGCAGCTATTATGCATGATAAAACTGTGGCCCAGCTGCACACATAATGATTCTCCTGCACTTGCATACTCGCCATACTACCTCTCTGCACATAACACATGCCTGCTTCGGATTGGCTAAAATGCACACATGCATTCTATAATTCTCTAATGAATTTCCCATGCCTGGACTTCTGTCCCCCAAGGGCGTTCAACCTATAGCGTGTTGGGACCATACTAATGGTGAAAGGTGCTCTACAAATGACAATTACATTACATTACAATAATGACAAATCAAGTTGTTCCAAACAATATCATTGGTTTAGACAAATTGTTTCAAGTGGTTCATGCTTTTATAGTATCAATAGGGCATATGTGGTTCAATTTCTGGATCAGTCCTACTCAGCAGAGGAGTGTGGTTGCTTGATCTGTCGAGAGCATAGGCTTTAGTTGAGAGAGAGGTAGAAAATGAAAGTAGGATTTAGTTGAGGGACAGGTAGTAAATTGAAATAGGCTAGAAATCTTTTTAGGACTACCTCTGACTCCACTACATCCCATTGACCACCTTGCATGACATAAACACGTGACTTTTCAAGTCTGTGATACGAACACAACAGAATTGCTTAGAGCCAAACAGGAGATTATAATACATTCAGTGGTTATAAATCAGTGCACAAAATTCAATTGGCCAGACCAAATACTAATTGTTTCTAAAGTTGTAAACAACAAACCTTAGAATAGTTTTTAGTCAAGTGAGTGCAATCAGTGTCTGTAACTGAGTCGGTCATTTTTTAGTAGCCAAGACAAATACTAGTTGATGGGAAACCATGTTACAATTCTTGGTATGCAGGAATTTATATTCAGCGGCTGTAAGTGAGTGGCCCATCCTTTAGTTACTAGCTTAAATAGTAGTTGCAGAGGAAAGGGCTCACATTTCTTGATTGGTGCAGTAAGAGGAGATTTTATTCAGTGGCTCTTAGAGACATAGGACCTCATTACGAGGCTTGCACTCCCGTAATAAAAGGGATGCGCAATTACGAGGGTCCCGCGAGGGGAATGGGAGGTAATAACGGGCCAGTTGTAATGTGCCTGTTATTACCTCTCTCCCCATTCCCATCGAGCCCAATGGGGGCTCAAATGGGAATGGGGATGGGTTCCTGCAAGGAGGAATTACCGGGTCCTCCTATGTCGGAATGACCTGGTAAGTCCTCATTGCAGGAACCCGGTATTGGAGCCCGGTATGGAGGCAGCCATGGCGCTAATAGCACCATGGCTACCTCCATACTCGTAATGAGGCCCATAGTCATCCTTTTAATTGACCAGACTAAATATTAGATGCTGAGAAAATGTCTTATATTAGGTTGGGTACAATAAAGAGATATTTCATTCAGTGGCTGCAAGCAACCATATTATATTTTATTAGCTGGACTAAATACTAGTTGCAGAGAAAAAGTGTGATTTATGGCAATACCCTTTACTAGATGCATGGCAAAATGGTTATATTTCTTTGTGTGCAATGGGAGATTATATTAAGTAAGTGGGGCTGTAAGTGAATATGCCATTGTTCAGTGGCAAGACCAAATACTAGTTGCAAAGAAAGAAAAAATATTACTATTCTTGGTAGGGGGTGTGGCCAAGCAGCAGATCAATGATGTTGCAAGTGCCATGACTGCCGTAGCATGGAGCCGTTTGCCCCTTTTCCCTGCCCAACCACCCCAGATACCCCAAAGAGTCCCCATGAAGGGGTAAGCCTCCCGGAGCACCTCAGCAATAAAACCAGCACTGAATTTGGGGTGCAGTGATGCGGAGGCAGCGGCACACACTGAGCGAGGCCCTGAGATGACGGAAGGTGGGCGCCATATCGGCAAGGCTACCGACGGTAGCCACATTAGGGCTGGAGGCCTTCCTTCTCTGGAGGGTTAGCCTGCGGCACCAAGTGTCGACATCAGAGATTGGGCCAGGTGGGCGGCGGCGAGCAAGTCATGGAATGATGAAAAGTGAAGAAGTTCGGGACGGCATCGGGAGGTGGCAGCTGCAAGGTGGCGCAAAGCCAGCATAGGGAGCGGACCTGCCCAGGAGCCCGCCCGCACCTGCGTAGAGTTTCCAGCTACCCGTGAGATGGTTGGAGTGTGCTCATGTGGGGCGTTCTCTACTTTCACCTGCCTGCAGCTGAAGTGCTCACACTGGTCTCTGGAATGTAGCAACAGAGAGAGAGGAGCCACTGGAGTACCGGTGGCACAGTGGGCCCTCGAAGCAGAGTCGAGCTGGGCATCGGAGCTGGAGCAACGCACAGCATTTACGAGCATAGCCACCATCTGCAGACGGCTGACATGCTCTTAGAAGAGCTGGAGGGTAGGCAATGTGAGCAAGCCTTTGAGCAGGATGTCCTGGAGAAGAGGGTCACAGAGCTGGAGACCACTGTGCAACAGATTCTGGACAGACAGGAGGATGCAGAGAACAGATCCCACTGCAATAATATCAGAGTAAGGGGAATTCTCACAACGGCCCATGATAAGGAGACTTAGAAACCTTTGTCCAATAACTCTTCAACTCTATCCTAGGAGAAACTGCCGGCATTGATAGGCATCTTGATCATACCCACAGAACATTCAATGCATTTCAACAAAGCAGGAATCTCGACCAAAGCGTCTTGAAAAGAGTTCACTTCTACTGCATGAACAAAAGCTGTTGATGGCAGCAAGAAGGATACCTCAGGTCGGCTTAAGAGGGGCTCAGATATCTTTGTTCCAGGACTTGTCCCAACTGATGCTTCGGAAAAGCCTGAAGAGGGTGATCAGCTGGCTGAGAAAAATAAACATTCGAATAGATGGGGTTTCCCTTGCAGACTTCACTTTGAACTAGACAGTTACCAGAGAGCATTGCCAAGCCAGAGGAAGCACTTGGTCCCCGGGTCAGGCTCCTGCTGTTCCTCCACCTGATCCTCACCCCATAGGTGACTACCTGTGGGGTGAGGATCAGGTGGAGGAACAGCAGGAGCCTGACCCGGGGACCAAGAGCGATCTGACTTCCCAGGACACAAGGAGATGCTAAACAAGAAAACTCACCTGAAGAGATTCCAGATAGCAGAGGGTCGGCTGGATTCTTTGATCAAGGGACCACTTTGGAGAATATTAGGTCTTCCGGAAGAGCAGTGCATTGGGTCATCCCTGAGGTGTACATACTGAGACTCAATGGACTGAGGGTGGTGCGGGGGTAACCTCTATTTCTTCTTCTCTTTATTTTCCTCTCTTCCTTCTTTCTGCCTACTTTCCCTTTTCATTTCTTTCCTCTCTCATCCTTATTCCTTCCCTGTGAGGGTTGGGGAGGAGCGACGGGGCATCCATGCTGGGATTATCACCCATTTTCAGGAGTAGTATCTTCGGGGTATGGCAGGTCGAAATAGTTTCATGTTTCAAACATTTCGAACAGTTTCTGTTAGCTGTGGAGTTCAATGTGGAAGTTGTCATTATATATATATATATATATATATATATATATATATATATATATATATATATATATATATATACATACACAGGCTGGCCTTACTGGAAGAATTACATAATTTGAACACAACAGTTTATTGAAGAATCCCTGAACATCCATTGGTTAAATTACCCATCAAGAGGAAATCTATAGAGAGGTGCCTTAGGGAGCTAGACGCTGCAGTAGTGTTCCTTCAGGAGACACACTTGCTTAAACAGGATACCCAGCATCTGGTCAGTAGGCAATGCAACCTGAAGATTTTCACCTCTGGAGATTCCAAAAAAAGGGGGGTGGCAATCCTCATCAAAAAGATTTACGCTTCAATAAAGAGGCAATTATAAGGTATCCAGAGGGCCGATATCTATTGGTTAAGGGCAGGTTATTTGGACACGTGTTTGGTAACCATTTACGCCCCTAGTGAAGAGCAGGACTCCTTCTTTGATTTGTTTCTCCCAATCCTTTGTGCATTTTGTGAAGGGGAGGTAGTGATAGGCCGAGAGATTTTAATTGTGTGCTTGAGCTGAACCTAGATAAGACATTTCAGCCCTCTCATGCAGACAGATTAAAACCTCCAGGTCCAGGCTAGGATCCTGAGGGAGTGGGGGGGGGCGCTGTTGAGCAGCCAGCAAGATGGCCGCTTAGCTTTAACGCTGCGTGGCCCGAGTGCTGCATATCCACCTCAATCAGCGGTTTTATGGACATACTGAGGCCGAGACCCTGTGCATCCTGCTGCCCATTGCCTCCACTTCATCCTGCCCTGTGTTGGGGCGAATCCGGACTTTGGGGAGGCCACCTTGCCGGCTGAGGCCTCTGGGCCGCGCGGCTCCTCGGTGGCCCGTCCCCCCCATCGCCCTCCGGTACATCGCTGTGTGGAGACGGACGGCCGCCTGCCCTCTGGGATTGCTGTCGGGGCGTGCGGCCGCCTGAGGCACGGAGACTCTCCCCTCTCCGCCTGCTCGCCCCGGACTTCGCAGCGGGGCACCACTGGGAGACGCGGCCATCCGCCCCCGCGCTTCCCTTGGGGGTGTGCCTAGGCCCACGGCCTGTTGGTTTCTCTTGCCGGCCCGCTCCGTCTCTTGTGCTGCGGCGACGGCGCCGGCCCCCTGACGGGAGGCATCACTCCTAATACGGCGGGGGCTGCTGGAGCGGTCCCCACACTGATATCAGCCCAGCACTCCTCCCTCTGCACTGCGGCGTCGGCGCCGGCCCCCGGTCGGGAGGCATCACTCAGGAATACGGCAGGGGCTGCTGGAGCGGCCCCCGCACGGACATCAGCCCTGCACTCCTTCCCTGCGCTGCGGTGACGGCACCGCCCCCTGACGGGAGGCATCACACTGGAACTCGGCGGGGGCTGCTGGAACGGCCCCCACACTGACATCAGCCCGGCACCTTTCCCTCGCGGCTCCGCCGCTGATTTCGCCGGTCCCGTGGGACAGCCATAACTGGCGGCCGTGCTGTGGCATCCTGGCTACGGGATCCTGCTGTTGCTTTGAGCCCCGCTCCTGCCCGGATCCGCTGCTGCAGATTGGAGGCCTGCTACTACCCGAACTGCTACACACACTTCGTTCTGCGGAGTCCCGAGGTGAGGAGGTTGGGGGAGCTGGTCGCTACACAATCAGCCTATCTTGTTTGCCACATCCTCGGGCTGTCCCTGCTCCACTCTACACAGGATAGCGACCCCCACGCACACCGGGCTTCCCCCTGGACCACTCACCCGGTGCTGGTGCCTCCCTGGGCGTCTACTACTCTCCTCTCCCCAGCCAGCGCACCTACTTGCTATGCCCCGTGAGCATCATGCGCCCCTGACAGCGCTGCCCATCATCACTGGCCACCTCTGCCTAGACCCTCCTGGCTCAGAGGCGGGCACTGCAAGATACTGTCCCCCCAGATTACACTACCCCTGGGACTCCCCGCCTGTTGGTGGTGTTCCTGCCTCCTCCCTACTAGGCAGATGCCGCCCCATCGTTGATTTGGACCTAGTTCCTCCATAAACCCCTGGTCCCTACTTCTGTCCTTCAACGATAGACCCTCTACTGTTCTCAAAGCCCCCCAAAATGTCCGGGAAAGCACGTGGGGCCAACAAGGCTGGAGCAATGGACAAGTTTGCCAAATCGCTTGCCAAGCAAGACCAGCCTGGGGCTGCCCTTCTTCAAGACGACCCTGATGTATCCTCATGTTCTCCTCAGCCGAATCTTACGTCAATCATGGAGTCTATGGCCAAAAACTTTGCGTCATTTCATGAAAAATTAGATGACATAAATGCAAATGTTGCCTCACTACGCACCAAATTGGATCAGCATGGCACTAGGCTGGTGGAGGCCGAGACCAGAATTGGGGCCACTGAGGACGAGGTACACACGCTCCAGAATACAGTCTCTGAATTGGTGCGAGATATGAAGCAGGTCAACGCGAAGTGCGATGATTTGGAGTCCAGATCCCGTAGGAATAATATCCGCATAGTGGGGGTTCCTGAGACAGCCCTCAAAGGCAAAATGGAACTGGCAGTCGAGACCCTTCTTAGAGACCTCCTAGGTGATCCTCAACTCTCCCCTTTCTTTACTATTGAGCGCGCCCATCGTTCACTGGCCCCACGCCCCAGCCGGGCGACTTCCCAAGACCAATTATAGCTATGGTTCTTAACTTCAGAGATAGAGACCACATTCTACGGCTTGCCCGGGAGAAAGGGGAACTGAGACTTGAGTCCCAGACTATCCACATTTTTCCTGACTTATCTGTCAAAGTCCAAATGGAGCGCAGACAATTCAATGGTGTGAAAACAATGCTCCGAGAGAGGAAGGTGGAATATGCCATGTTGTTCCCTGCAAGGCTGAAGCTCACCCATAGTAATAAACTGTACTTTTTCACTGTCCCAGAGGAAGCGGTGAAATTCATTGAGTCCCATATTCCTGTCCCAGGCCCTGAGGGAGACCCCGTAGATGAGGGTTGAGCCGGCTTGCCATGCACCCGCTACTCGAATTATTGTGGTGCCAATACCACACCTGTCATTTGCATTTTCCCTGTAATCTCATGTATTCTTTCCCTTATGCTCTCTCTTATTGTCGTAACTCATTGAAATTTCATGAATCGTAACATGGGTCACAGCTGTATGGTTGATGGTATATTGCACTTATACTGGGATCCTCTATTCCTATAGCCCATGCTCACTGTGCCCTACTGTGTTGTCTCCTCTAAAGTTTAACTATGCCGCCGCTGTACGGTATTTGGTGTATTTCACCGTTCTATAATCTTAATCGGGCTCACGGCAACAGCTCCCCCGCTGCAGTTGCAACGCCAAGTTTGGCTTGTTTAGTTCATTGGTTGCTCTCATGTTTGGTTTTGGGGCTGGTCCAGCCCCGTTGGGCTCGGCACAACAGACATGAGACCTTGGGTGGGTTTTTGGGCACTGCTGGGTTGGGGGTGGCAGTGAGGGAGGGGGGTGGTGTTGTTGGGGGATGTTTTAACAATAAAAACGGTGAGACAGTGGTAGCTTTTGGTATGACACATCTGGCAGCTGTACAAGTTGCCGGCACCAGTTCGACAAAATATGACACACATTACTCGGATCCCTCCTAAATTGCTACTGAATGGCTATTAGGCTGATGTCTTGGAATATCAGAGGGCTCAGCAACTTCACAAAGGCACGCAGGATCACGGCCTACGCCCAGAGGCACAGGGTCAAAATACTTCTCTTACAGGAAACTCACGCCCTCGCACAATTATCGGCTTCTCTTGCCCCGTCATGGGGCCCCAGCAGACATTATACTGTGTTCTCTTCACAATCCAGAGGGGTCCGCACCTTGATTCACAAATCCTTGCAGTTCTCCCTTTCCACCAGCCATATAGATGTCCAGGGTAGATATGTGATCCTCCACTGTTTCCTCGCTAATACAGAATGCCTCCTGGTCAACACATATGCCCCATGCATAGATGCACCCGAGTTTTTTGACTACATCCTTCACATCCTACTTGGCTATGTTGGGGTTCCCATCATCTGGGGGGGGGGCATGAATCTCATCCTCGACTGTGACTTGGACAGATCCGGTGTTGCACCTAGAACACTCTCTAGGGCCGCTCGCCGCCTCCATGCACACATGCTCACTACCGGTCTGGTGGATGCCTGGAGAGCACTCCACCCAAAGTCGAAACAGTTTACATTTTACTCCTCCGTCCATGACAGTCATTCCAGGATCGATATTTTCCTTCTCTCCGCGGGGCTCATGGGCAAAATACGTACCACACAGATCCTGCCTCGCACACTCTCCGATCACTCCCCGATCACGTTAGACATTGCCTTGGGCCCGACCCTCCCTCCGCACTCTCACTGGCAGTTTAAGTCAGACGCACTACACGATATAGTATTCAAGGCTGACATCCTTGCAGATATCACCTCGTTTTTTGATAATAACAAACGCCACAATACAACGGATGGGGTGAGGTGGGAGGCTTTTAAGGTTTTCATCAGGGGCATGTGTATCTCCAGGGAGGCTGGGGTCGTGAAGTACATCAGAAACTCTCTGCGCCGTTCTGAGTCCAGACTCGGGGAGCTAGAGCGCGAGTATGCGGCCACCCCCTCTCCGCCCAAACTGGCACAGATTAGAAATGAACTAGACACGTTTGAGTCCTTCGCCCACAGCAAAATAAGATACCTCGCCCGTCCCATTGCCACCCGGAAGTATGGTGAAGGAGAGAGGCCAGGCCATACTCTTGCCCGCCTCACCCGGGCCGAGGGAGGCAGAGCTCGAATTGATAGTATCATCGATAGTGGTGGAGTGCGACAATGGTCTGACCGGGCCATTCTTGAGACCTTTGCAGATTTCTATACAACCCTTTATGCCCAGCAACCAGAGCACAGCCCGTGAGATCTTGATGACCTCCTAGACCGCATCCCAATGTCCCTTATATCTCTAGCCACCAAAGAACAATTAGATGCTCCCTTCACCCTTGAGGAGATCACCGCTGTCATTTCGGCCCTACCTAAGGGTAACGCCCCTGGTCCAGATGACCTGACTGCCGAGTTCTATCAGGAACATGTCGTCCTTCTTGCTCCGCGCCTGCACGAGGTCTGGGAGGAGTCGTTGCGTCTTACTACCCTCCCCTGTTCCTTGCGCGAGGCTGTTATTACGGTGCTTCCCAAACCGGGTAAGCCTCTGGATGAATGTGGCTCTTATAGACCCATTTCCCTCATAAATACCGATACCAAAATCTTCGCCAAAATCATAGCAAATAGGTTCCTCCCCATCATGAAATATCTGATTCACCCAGACCAGAGCGGTTTTGTCCCTGCCCGTTCCACTGCCTTAAACATTTGGTGACTATTTAACGTAATCTCTAGAATCGACCCCCGAACCAATGCGGTGGCCGTGACGCTGGACGCCCAAAAAGCGTTCGACATGGTCTCGTGGCAATATTTGTGGGCGGTACTGGAGAAGATGAGGATTGGCCCGTACATGATGTCCTGCATTAAATTGTTATACGCTAACCCTGTGGCCAGAGTCGTAGTCAACACTCACCTGTCGGCTCCCTGCTCCCTCCATAGAGGGACGCGACAGGGCTGCCCATTCTCTCCCTTGTTGTTCGCGATGGCCATCGAGCCCATGGCTGACAGTGTATGTAACAACCACATGCGCAAGGGGATTCATTTGCGGGATACTCCCGAAATCATTTCACTTTACGCCGATGACGTGCTGTTATATATTAGAGACCCTTCAATCCACCTCGACCCGATCATACGTGAAATTATCAAAATTGGCACATTCTCGGGCTTCAATATTAATTACTCTAAATCAAAAATCTTTCCCCTCACCCTTGCAACCTCCCAACCTGCATGCAAATTCCCTCTCAAATGGGCACCTGATGGCATCAAATACTTAGGGGTCCAAGTGTCCCACTCAAAATCCTCTTTATTTTCTGAGAACTATGGGGCTGCCGCACATTATGCTCATACCAAGATGGAAAGATGGCGGAACCTCCCCCTTTCACTCTCAGGAAGACTGTCTCTAATAAAAATGATAATAGTCTCAAAACTTCTGTACATATTTGCTAACGTTCCTCTTTGGCCTGGAAAACAGTACTTTGCGGACTTGCATGCGGGGTGCGCCCGCTTTCTCTGGCACTCAGGGGCCGTGCGCAGAAAGTGGCAGCATATGACCCTGCCTTATGAGAGGGGTGGCTTCAGTGCACCTGATCTCACCAAGTACTGAATAGCCGCCCAGGCCCAATATGCTACGTACTGGTACCAGCACCAGGAACCCCCCCCCCCCGCATGTTAAGCTCGAAATCCTGGCTGCCGAGGAGGTAAACGTCATGTCATTGATCCTCATTCACTGGTATCGATCGCAGGCCCCTGCTGACCCGGTGGCCTCCACTATAAGGGCGTGGCGGCAGATTCTGACGCCTGATTCCGGCTCACCCCCGTATTACAAATGGCTTCCTCTCTGGTCTTTCCCTGGCCTCACCCCCACACAGGATAAGCTTCTCATGCGTCACTGGTCAGACCTGGGATACAGATCATTCTCTGACCTGTTCCCTGATGGGAAATTCATCACCCCAGATATGTGGAAGCCCGGGCACTCCAGGTCCCCACTGGAGCTGCTGCAATACTTCCGTATCAGGGCGGCAGTCCAAGACATGTGGCCTTCGTACCCGGACGAACCCCTCAACTCCCCCGAGGTCAGCTATATAGCCAATTCTGCTGGTGGTAGGGGCATCGTATCCTCCTTGTATAAAATGTTGATGGCGCGTGCTGCCGAGCCCCCCCACTCGGTTCGGGATGCCTGGAGCCGGGATCTGGGATTAGACATCACTGATGATATGTGGACCAAAATGTGTATGCATACTCGCAAGGTTTCTCTTAATTCCAGAGTTAGATGTATTCAATACAAACTGCTCAATCGTCTATACTACACTCCTTACGCGATTGGGAAATTTGCCCTGGATCAATCCCACCCCTGTCCAAGATGTAGATCTACTGAAGCGGACCACGCACACATGTTCTGGTTTTGTGGGGCACTGGCCCCGTTCTGGAATGCTGTGCTTGAAACCCTCTCTGAGGTAGTGGGGTTCTGTGTAGGCCCGGAACCTCTGTCTCTTCTGTTTGGGCTTTGGGGGGGGGGGGGCAGAAGCGAAACGGGAAGCTAGGTTTCTGAATGTGGCGGCAATTGTGGCCAAGAAATGCATTCTGCAATGCTGGAAGCGCAGATCCCCCCCTTCCCTAGAAATGTGGCTGAAGGCCCTCACCTGGACACAATCCTGTGAAGATGACTATATTAACTTGCTGCCTAGCAATGCTCGCCCTAAAAACATATGGACTGAGTTCTGTAGTTACTTGAACCGCAAGGTGGACCTTGAGCTCTTGTCATCCCCTCCCTCTCCTGATCAGGGGGTGGACCGCTCTACATGATACATGCCTCTATTGTAATTAACTGTTGTTGGATTGCATGTGACCTTCTGTAGAATCTGTAGAATTTTGTCATTCACGCCTCAACATGAATTGTGTGTCATTCGTGCAAATTGTGCTATACCAGTTGCTACTTCTTGCCAAGAAAGAAAAGTTTTTAAAAAAAAGGATCCTGAGGGAGTGCCCATAAGTGTCCTCTAGAATTGATATGATGCTGGCATCCTTGAGTCTGGTACCATATGTACATAGCATAACAATAGGGCAACAATACTTTTTGGAGCAAGCTCCAGTGCAAGCGATTATTTTGAGAACACCGCAGCATGATCTGCTATGAAGCCCGAGGAGATTTAATTATATGCTTTTGTGGAACTCTGTGATTAAGGCAGCGACTCAAGAAACACTGACCCGATACTTTGAGGACAACACCACGGGGGACATTAGGTGGGATGTGATCTGGGATGCCTCCAAGGCAGTGATGAGAGGGCACATAATCAGTAGGACAGCCACTTTTATAAAAGTGAGAAGATCCCAGAGGGAACTCCTAGAGAAACAAGTAGCAGTTTGGGAAGATGGGGCTAGGCGGTCGGACTTTCATAAGGCACTCAGAGCCCTAAAAGCAGCCTGCAGCCAGTTGGAATCTCTGAGTGATGATTGCTATGCCCATGACCTTCTTAGGGCTAAACACATTCACATTACTCAAGGGGTAACATAGCCAATTGGTTTCTCGCAGCCAAACTAAGAAGGCAAACCATCTGCAATCTCATCCGCTGCCTTCAGAATGAAAATGGACAGGATCATTATGAGGAAAGAACAAACTAGGTGTGGTAGAAACGGATTATGGATTAATGGTCCAAAATATCCCCAGACATGAGGATGTTCATATTTTGAACCAGAGGAATTGGGGATTCACAATAACAATGTCCCACGTTAGCAGAGAATCTTGGGCCCCTCACTGACTCCCCAATGCAAAAACAGAAGGCCCAGCCATGGGACCAATACAGAGAGGGATCATACAGGAAAACAAATCTCCAGCAATCTCAGCTCCTGAACCTGTGTCACACAGTTTTATTCACAAGTAACATCACAAAAAATGGGTCCACCCCAAAAACCCACAGGGTGTTCTCCTTGATCAAATTAGACTAACTACCTATAGGACCTATATGGGACAGTAGTTCTACTTGCTTTCGGTATCAGGTGGCTCCGCCTGAGACTTCCCCCAATTTGTTGCAAACTACACCATTGCAGGGTCACAGGAAGACCATTGGCCCGTGCAACATTTTACACACCTCACAAATTGAGCTTTTGGATTGGCTAGTGCGGGATCTTCCAGGCCTGGGACCCCTCCTGGCCACAGAGCTCGATGTACCTTTTCAAGGTGATAGGAAGGAACATGGAGGACTGTGTGTTCCCTATTGTTGCTACTGGTCTCATCACCTATCGTGGGAGAGTGCCTGCAGGTTGCAGTTTTGGTGGGCAACACTTGTATCATTTCACTCCGTCTCTCTGGGGACAGCTTCTCTTCCCACCATGAGTAAATGGCAATTGTCCTGTCCTGCTGGGTCACGTGTGAGTGGGCCGCAAAACAACAAGCCCTTCTGTCTACAATTATGCAGGTTTGTTGCTGCCTCTGGAACCAGGAATTTTCCACCTGCCCTTGCCCGTCCTTGGCTGTGAACACCAGCTCTGCACTTCATACTGCAGGGATCATCTCTCCCCTTCCATGTACTTGAGGAGAGGCTTGTCCTACTCTGAGAAACCTGAAGGTGTCTCAACCGCTAGTCCCCGGGGATTTGTCATCCAGGTGGTCAGGACATGGCCATTGGTTTTTGGATCCAGTTCCTGGAGGTGGACCAATGCGGGAGGATCACCTGTGTGAGAGGTTTTCGGGGAGTGGGAGTGGGACACC
The DNA here is from genome assembly GCF_040938575.1 of Ambystoma mexicanum. Taxonomy (NCBI): domain Eukaryota; kingdom Metazoa; phylum Chordata; class Amphibia; order Caudata; family Ambystomatidae; genus Ambystoma; species Ambystoma mexicanum. The sequence continues at coordinate 1,099,564,335 of NC_090930.1, read as the reverse complement.
GGATGGTGAATTGCAGTATCCTCGTGCCTGTAACACCTTTAACCCATCCTACCAGGTACAATACTTAGGAACTTAACACCCCCCACCCCTTTCACAACACAAACACTTTCTCACGGACAGCTCGCTATGAGAGAAAACAGACTAACACCGGAACCGTATACCTGAAATGTCCCAATACAATGGTCAGGCAGGGTCAGGCAATTACTGACCATCACGCACACCTGACTTCCATTTGACCTCCCCACTTGGATAAAAGGTGGACAACGAGAGCCCACTCTGAGCAAGGCAAAGCACACAAGGAAAAAGCAGTTTTACCAACGCAAGTAAAATTGATCAACAGATGTGTGATTGAACTTTGAAACCAAGATACTATACCTTTGAGAGAGTGGTCCGGCAACGCGTGCACGCTCATTTGAAGGTCTGTGTAAGGTATCCAACTGAGAGTTGACAAAGGTGAAAGAGTGGCAAAGAACTGTGCATTGAAGTGGACCTGCAACATGTCAAGTAAAATCCTGCACACAATCGAAAGTCTTCAATGCTGAAACTTCAGAGAAAGTTGAAGACAAAGTAGATAAAGTTGGTCCAAAAGTCAGAGATCAATTGAAGGCTTTGGGTTGAAGCAAGTTTGTGGTATAGTGAATTTAATTGGTCTGAGCACAGCGGCAGGAGAGAGATTGAACATTGTGTAAAAACAGATCCGCGCCCGCTGAGGGGGATCCGGGGTGAACTGTGAAACACCTGAGAAATTGGATATATGAAAATCCTATGAGCTGTGTTGAAGGGGTTCTGAGCCCGGCTGCGAGGGATCCGAGATGAAAAGTGAATCACCTGAGAAAATGAGTATGCGTGAAATCCTGAGAGGTAAATAAATGATTGTTTGTGGCATCAGGCCCTCTGAAAGAAGAGACAGCAAAGAGACTTGGGAACGGAAGGCCCTGATGCTAATATTTGAATTGCACCCTCATGCTAGAGAAGCCAGAGACTATGCTAAGCTTGAGTGTGCCGCCTTGTCCCATGTTGAAAACGTGGGGAAGGGAAGCCAACAGCTTCAATATCCTAACATATCAGTGCTTGAACACTTGTTTCTTTTACCTAACATTGTTTCCAACACTATTTTTATTTAGAGGTAAGGATTGGCAATAGTTTTTTTTTTAGTATAGGCCCTTTTGTTTTGACAAGACACCACTAGGACGGTGATACTATTATTTGATGGTCGTAGCTTGCTCCCATCTTTAGATTTAGGATTAGATAGGCATTTTTCAAATCCTTTTTGAAGTTCAGTAAACACCCTTGAACTGTGGTCACTTGTGTCTGTCTAACTGTTGATACCATACATTCCATACATGTGGTGTCAGGAGTGTAATGTGACTCAATTGAGACAAATTGGGAAACCCTAAAATTCCCGAAGCTAAGTCATAGAGACTCAGAACCCTCTGTTGCCATGAGAAAATCCATAGGATTTGATATCTGTAGCAGCAGAGACGCTACTATCCCTCCAGGGAAAAGAGGAATGATTCCCTCAGACTTCGTTTTGATGCACCCTCATGGGTGTTATATAAGATAGGCTACAAAACCTAGCCTGGCCTGGGCCTGGAAGTTCATTCTAGATATCCTAGGGGATACATAAAGGTTTGCCTGCAGAACCATGGCAACATTTCATTTGAAGTACATTGTGGGAACAGAATTGCACAAGGATTCTTGAAAGGGCTCTATATCCTCATTTTAGAGAAAGTGAACTGCAAAATACTGAGAGAGGTACCTTAGGCTCTTGTGAAGCTGATGAACCATCTACCACTGAAGCCAAAATGGAAGAAGAACCTACCATCCTTCCCGACCTAGCCTTCGCCCAGCGAAATGAACGAGAACTCGCAGATGCTTTCTTGCAGGTGATTCCTGAAGGGGAAGGATTAGAGAAGGGAAGTCCCTTTTTCTTCCTAAAACAGGGATTACTGTACAGAAAGGAAACATCTACAGAAGGCCTACGTACAACTCATTAATACCCAAAACCCATGGGAATATCGTACTAGAGGGACATTTAGGACAATCTAAAGACCCAGGCGCACATCAGTGGGAAGTCTTACTGGCCAGGTATCCATGCTGACATAAAGAACTTCATTCAGACATGTGAAATATGCCAGAAAACCAGTACTCATATTCCCTTGCCTGCCCCTCTGAATCCTTTACCAATAATAGAAGTCCCTTTCTCAAGAACTGGGATGGATATCATTGGACTGTTGGAAACCTCTAGACTGGGTAACAAAAATGTCCTCGTAATCGTCGATTACGCTACCAGATACATTGAGGTGATCCCTATGCAGAACAACACAACCCAGCAGATTCTAAAACATCTATTACCATATTTTGCTAGGGTTGGTTTTCCTAAGGAAATTCTAATGGATCAAGGGTCCAATTTTACAAGCAAACTCATGGGTGAAGTCAAGGAATTGCTCCATATCGCCACCCTAAGTACCTCAGTTTAACACCCCCAAACAGTCGGATTGGTAGAAAGATTCAATAAAACACTCAAAATGATCCTAAGAAAGTTGGTAGATAAGGACGGGAAGGACTGGGACCGCATGATCCCCTGGGGCCTATTTACAGTAAGAAAAACCTCTCAGGCTTCCACTGAAGCCCGTAGACAGATAGTGTTTGAGGAAGTGAACAAAATGTTAAAGGCGAATATCATCGAACCCTCTTCAAACCCATGAGCCTAACCTATAGTATTGGTCACAAAACCTAACCATTCCTGGAGGTTTTGCATAGACTTCCAAAAGGTCAGCGCCATCTCCGACTTCGATGCCTATCCCATGCTGCGCATTGATGAATTGATTGATAAACTCAGAAATTCCACCTTCCTATCAGCCCTAGACTTAACCAAGGGTACAGATAGGTACCAGTACATAGACCTAATAAGGAAAAGACAGCTTTCTCAACGCCCCTGGGACTATTCTAGTTCAAAGTCCTCGCTTTTGGCTTATGCGGGGCCCCGCCACTTTCCACTGACATATGGACAACATATTACAGTTTACTCCAGTTTCTATGGGGCGTATATTGACGATATATACATTTATAGTAAAACATGTGAAGACCATCTTTTCTATCTCATTACTATTATGAGAGCCCTCAGAGAAGCCGGCCTAACTGCCAATCCATCCAAATGCAAGCTGCCTCAATCAACCGTAAAATACCTTGGCTCCTTTGTAGGGAATGGTAGTGGCCAATCTCAATGCGAAAAAGTGAAAGCCGTCATAGATACCCCGACACCTAAAACTAAGAGAGACCTCAGAGCATTCTTAGGGTTAATCGGATATTACTGTAGGTTTATCCCTAAGTTCTCAGACAGGGCAGCTAGGCTAACAGACAAATTAAAGAATTCCGAACCCCAGAAAATTAATTGAACTGACAAGGACGATATATGTTACAACAACCGAAAATAAACCCTGTGACAGAACCTAATCCTAAAGGTAGTATATTTCTCGAAGGAATTTGTGTTGCAAACAGACACGTCCCTAACAGGGCTCGGAGGAGTCTTGTCACAAGTTTGTGATGGGTTGGAATGCCCTGTCTTAGTCACTAGATGCAAACTCTTTCCACGTGATAGAAATTACTCTGTGCTGGAATTAGAGGCCCTTGCCATCAAATGGGCCATTACCCACCTTAGATACTACCTCCTAGGAAGAAAGTTCACACTTGTCATGGATCATTCTCCATTAGTATGAACTATCCAGAGAAAAGATTCTAACCCTTGAGTCATGCGATGGTTCTTAGACCTTGCAACCCTACTGTTTCACTGTGGAGCACCGAAAACGCAAAGACTAAGGAAGCATAGATTTCCTTTCTCTGTTTTCTTGTGAAACAGATACAGCTACATCGCATGGTGGAAGGGCATGCGAGAAACCTGAAGGTGTCTAACCCACTAGTCCCTGGGGATCTGTCATGTAGGAGGCCAGGACACGGGCATCGCATTTGGATCCAGTTCCTGGGGGTGGACCAGTGTGGGAGGATCACCTGGGTGAGGGGTCTTCGGGTAGTGGGAGTGGGAGTAGAACACTGGATGGCGAGATGCAGTATCCCCTTCGCTATCACACCTTTACCCCATCCTACCAGGTAGGATACTTAGGAACTCAAACCCCCCTTACACAACACAAACACTTTCTCACAGACAGCTTGCTATGAGTGAAAATGAACTAACACCCGAACCGTATACCTGACATGTCTGAATACAAAGGTCAGACACGGTCAGGCAATTACTGACCATCACGCACACCTGACTTCCATTTCACATCCCCACACGGATAAAAGACAGAGCATGAGAGCACCCTGTGAGTGAAGCAAATCACACAACGAAACAGCAGTTCCAAGATGGCAGTTTAACACGAGGTGAAAGACAGCGAAACAGAAGCAGATCGCAAGGAGGGAAGTGGGTTTGACCTTTTCGACAAGGAACCGTTAGTTTCACAAAACCTCGAGAATAGAAAGTGTAAGACCAGGTAACTAGGCTGAAGAATCCTGAAATGTGTGTCAGAGGTACCCGTGGTCCTGCTGCATCGATAATCAAGGCGGTGAGAATCGCCTGCTGTTGTAGTACTGTCCTTGGCTCCTTCAACAAAGCAGCGCCAGTGAAATCAACACAACCAGTGAATTGGGGAGACCATTACCAGACCGGTCTGTGTTGAAGCCAAGGTTGCAAGTGGCAACATTGTATGGTGAGCGCTGAAATGAACAGTGTCTGAAACGCATGTGATAACCAACACGAGTATAATTGAACAACAAATGAGTGATTGAACTTTGAAACCAAGATACAATACCTTTGACAGAGTGGTCCAAAACCGTGTGCGTGCTCATTCGAAGGTCTCTGTAAGGTATCCAACTGAGAGTTAACAACGGTGTAAGAGTGGCAAAAAAGTGTGCATCAAAGTGGTCTTGAGGCGGATCAAGTATAATCAAATGAAAGTCTTTGATGTTGATACTACCAAGAGAGTTGACGACAAAATAAATCAAGTTGATCCGAGCCTGAATGAGGGAGATAAATTTAAAAATTTGAGTTAAAGCAAGTTTGTGTTAGAGTGAATTGAATTGGTGCCAACCCGGCAGAGGGAGACTGGTTGAACATTGTGTTAAAATGGATCCGTGCCCGGCTGTGGGGGATCTGTGATGAACCGTGAATCACCCGAGAAATTGGATATATGAAAATCCTACAAGCATTGTGTTAAAGGGGATCTGAGCCTGGCTGAGGGGGATCCGAGCTGAATCGCGCACCTGAGAAATTTAGCACGTGTGAAATCCTGAGTGGAAAAGAACGTATTGTTTGTTTGGCGCATCACGCCTTCAGAGAGAAGAGACTTTGAAAGGCCCTGATGCTAATGTTTGAATTGCACCCTCGTGCTAGAGAAGCCAGAGACTGTGCTAAGCTCGAGTGTGCCGCCTTGTCCCATTCTGAAAATGTGGGGGAGGGAGGCCAACGGCCTGAATAACCTGACATATTTCTTGAACACTTCTTTATTTTACATAGCATTGTTTCCCACACTATTTGTATTTAGAGGTGAGGATTGGCAATAGTTGTATTTTAGTATAGTCCCTTTTGTTTTGACAAGACACCACTAGGACTGCGTTACTATGATTTGATGGTCATAGCTTGCTCCCATCATTAGATTTAGGATTAGATATGTGTTTTTCATTCCCCTTTATGAAATTCAATAAATACCTTTGAACAGTGGTCACTTGTGTCTGTTTTACTGTTGATACCATACCTTCCTTACACTACCTAACTCATTTCAGTCACTCTATAGGTTCCCTATGTGTTTTAATGGCTTCTTGTAGTCAGTTCCAAAAAGACATATGCAAGCTTGGCCCACGTATATTCTGCAACTTGTGTTTCGCTTTGGTGAATGAAATATATAAAGAAAAGGTTCTTAGCCTCATGTAAATGCATACATCCTCTATCTACAGGAGTTTTAAGCATCGTTTTCATGTCAGTCTGGTGTATGCCTGTCGGCCATCCAATTTGGTATCCATGAGAAGATATATGACAGCCATCCTTCATCTTTTCCTGCAGCATCCGTCTCTGCCTCCATTTTGGCATGCATCTCTGATAATCTCGTAACCGCCTCAGTGAGTGTGCCGCTGTCTGTGTCATTTGCTGGAATGAATGTACAGCAAGAAGACCGAATCTTGGTGCAAACTCCTCCTTCCATGGCTGTTAGTAAGTCTAGAACATATCTATACTGTAACGCCATTAACCTCACTGCTCGGAGCTCTTCTTTGATTGCGTTGAACCCCTTGACAGTCGAATGTGTTATCTGCTTCAGCTCCCACCTCGTGATCTGGAGCCATTTTGTGTTTGTGCTGGCCTGTACTGCTGGAATGATGGATGCAAAGAATATTTCTGTTCTGTTAAACGGTCTATGCTCTGGTGGTATTGCATCTAGGGAGTCCTCCATTGATGATATACATAGTTTCCCCTCTTTACTCTGGTCAGCTCTACAGATCTCTTCCTTCTCTTGTTGGAGTCCATTTTGGGGAATCTGTCTACTTTGATATCCTTCTGGGGTACTACCAGTGCTGGTATGTTCAGGTGCACCAGTGAGCCTGCCCCCCAAGTTAGGTAGCAGTTTCAAGTATGCTTTCGATCTGCAGGCCACATAGTGGTCCATCAATACTGTCGTTCTGATCTTCATGCCTGGAACTTTCACTGTCTGCTTACACTCCTTATTTTCTCCAAACTTTACTGGACCATCATTCTGGATGCATAATGCTGCTCCTTTTACAAATATTATAGGCACTGGTCCAGCCACATTCTCCACCCATGTTAGCAACTTCACAATTGCTTCCCATTCTTTCAGTCATTTGTCATTTCCTTTTGTACTATTTGAAATGGAACTGTTAGGACGCATGTGCCTTGCTCCCCACCACTCCTTCTTTCCATCCGTCTGGGAAAGACCACAAGCATTTGTGGTCTTTCCCAGCCTCCTAGTTCTCCTCCTGTCTCTACTGGTCCCCTTTAGGTACATGGCAACTGCTTTTGAGTCACCACCCTTGTTTCTCCTTTCTGAGGACCCTCTGGTATGTATTCAATTGCCTGGTTTTTGTTCCAGTAATCATCCATCATTGCTTGAGTCTTTATATAGTTATCTTCATATAGAAAAGTATTTTTGGACATCCATCTCAAGGTAACTCTCTTTCCTTAAAACCTTCCTCTTGTGGTGTACAACGATAAGTGCATAAGGCATTGTGCTCTTGCTACTAGATATTTCAGTTGCCACAAATGTTCTGGAGGCACTCGAGGCATAGGGGATGAGAGAGCAGACATGACATCTCTCTCCAGTGGTTTGTTTACCTACTTTGGTCATGTGTTTATAGCACATGTTATTAGATACCTGGGCTAATTCAGTTAGATATGAATCAACCAGACTTAAATCTAAGTCTTCACTGCGCCTACTTCTCCTTACTGGTTTGGCAGTGCTCATTGCCTTACCTGATATGGTGGCCATACCTGCTTGGGATCATGTTAGTAGGGGTCACAGCTTGTGCATCTACAAAGAATAATCTTCATGTGAGGATGAGGGTGAAGAGGTAGAGACAACAGAAGGCACAAAATATCACAATCACACTTTTAATAATGGTACCTATTACTTGCTCCTCTTCAGAACCATGTTTTGCTCCAAGTGTAATGAAGAAAACCCACCTGAAATGCCTTATTAAGTCGTGATTATGGTGTTAATACATGTTAGATCAAGCTCTATGGGTCTAGTATTGTGCAAGTGCGAGGAAAAACAGTCGCTCCCACACAATACAGATTCTGGTGTCACAGAGCACTTCAATGACAGATGGGTTTCCGCGATTAAGTTGTGGATATGCTTGGGCTAAATAGAGCAGAAAGGCATGAAAGAATAGATGAGGAGGCACCCTTCTTTCTGATTCTGACTGTATAAAATGTTGAATGAAATAATCCTGGAAAGTTAGCGACCTTTGGGAACTCAAAAATAACAGTCACTACTTTCCCGGCTAATTTCCGCCCTATTTCTCTACTTCCGTTTCTGTCCAAACTGCTAGCCATCAAAGTAGCAACATATTCATGCATTTCTGACCGAAAACACTTGACACAGAATTTGCATCTGTTAGTGCCCCAGTTGGAGGAGCCAGGGGGAGTCGCATGCACCATTCGGTTACCACCTCATGTGGTGTTAAATGGTAGTCAGAACCAGGCTGGTTGTGCAATGCGAACAGGGCCACGGGCAGGCAGTGTAACTAACTCTTATTTAGAATGGCCTTTATCTTTGCTATCTTTTCCTTCAGTAGGCCATTAAGGTGTTCACACATCCTGTTTGTTTGTGGGTGATAAGCACAGATAAATGCATGCTGTATTCCCAGTAAAGTCGTTATGTGCGGAAATACTTCATTAGCAAAGTGAGGGCTGTTGTCAGACCGCAGGACCTCACACACGCCCAAGCATGGGAAAACATCTCTAACCTTGAATCGGGGGTGTGAACAGGGACCAGCCTCGATCCATCGGGAGAATGGGCACACAACTACTATCATGTAACTGTAGCCTTTACATACTTGGAGCATATCTACATAATCTACATAATCTACGTGAAGATGGTGAAAAGGACCCAGTGGAGGAGGTATGGCTCCTCTCACTAGTCTCAGGGCATGCCCAGCTGTAAAACACTTACAGGTAACATGATTATTTACAAATGCAACAACATGTTCCACTAAATTGGGACAAAACCACTCTTCCCCAATGTGAGCAGCAAGTACATCTTTCCCCATGTGGGTCGGATGGTGGTTGTGTGAGTGAAGTGCATAATAACACCAATGGCATTACCTGCTTGCTTGTGCTTTCCTGTCACCTTAGGGTATCCGATGGTGATACAGAGCATCCCCTTTTTACCCATAATACTTTTTCTTCCTTTGGTGCACTTCCCTGTAAGTCCATTATCTGTGTCACTGGTAATGAGTTATACCCTTCCTGTAACACCAGTGCATGCACAAAAATACGTGTGTGAGTTGAAGTATCAAAATCTGAAATGTCAACAAAATACACTGCAAGCTTCGCTTCTGCGTCTGCTTCTTCATTGCCCCTGGAGACTGGATCCTACCCCCTCGTGTGGGCTTGACACTTCACGGCTGCTATGTCTGCTGGGAGTTGAAGTGTCTCTATGAGTCTGCCCAATAGGGACGCATGCTGCACTGGCGTGCTGTCAGCACTTCGGAAGCCCCTCCTCTGCCATCGTGACACCCCTGAATGTTCTTTAGACTTCACATTGGTGGAGTCCAAATAGACTGTCTCTTCCTGGTTCTTGCTCTGGACTAATGCCAATATAAAGCCATTCATTCTGCTGCCTGCACTGACAAAATTTGACGGTAATCGTGCACTTGCTAGTACTTCAGCTGTCCCGTCCGTATTTATTTTCACTACCGCCATCCCTGTGTGTCTCTCCCCTGTGTTCTGGTCTATAGTCAAAGAACCATCAATGTAAAGCACTTCTCCCCCTCAAGTTGCTTTTCTATTACGTTTGCAAATTCATCATACAGCTCCATGTAGTGGGTTCAGTTCTCCATGTAGCCCCCTGCTCTATGGGTACTGCTACAAATGTCACCAGATTTACAGTCCTGCATCTTACTACCATAAAGCCTGGATTTAATAGTATTATCTCATACCCTGAAGCCCTCTGTGTGGACAAAGTACTCTTGGGTCATTCGAGTATTGCAAAGAGAGCATGCTTCACGAATAGGATGCTACTGCACCCCATTGTAATACTCGCTGACTTCTCCACTGCAAACGCAGCCGCAACCAATGCTGGCTCACAAGGGTAATGTCCTCTCATTACTGGTTCTAATTTCCCACTATAGCATGCCAATGGTTTGTGTCCTAAAGTAGTCTTCTGTGTCATTACCGCAGTCATCACTACTCCATTGGAGTGTGAGAACAAACAAAATGTGTCCTGATAATCTGGGATCCCTAACACAGGAGCTGTGCATATTGCTTTCTTCAGCTCCTCAAATGCATCTGTCATTTCTTCTGTTCATTGTAATGTACCCTCCCCTCCTTGTGCTCCTGGAGTGCACTTAACAGAGGTCTTGTGTATGTGCTCTGATCAAATACACAAGCTCTGCAATAGTTACAGAGACCTACAAACTGCGACATCTATCTCACTGTCGTAGGTTTCGGCCTCCTACGGATTGCCTCCGCCCTTTATGGTGTCACTCTTCACCCCTCCTGCAAGATTATCTCTCTAATGTACATCACCTCCTTTTGACAATACTGTAATTTCGCCTTTTCTACCTTTTATCCTTTCTCTGTTAATACTGTCAACATATGTACTGAGTAATTTCTGCTCTGTATTTCTGACTTGCTGCAGATCAAAATGTCGTCAACATACTGTATGATGGTGATCTCCAATTGTACATTGTCTAGATCCATCTGGAGGACCCTATTGAATATGGAAGGTGACTTGCAGTACCATTGTGGGAGCGGAGTGTGTTTCCACTTCCGGTTGCCATAGATAAAGGAAGTCAGGTCCTGTGACTCTATATAAAATGGTATAGAGAAGAAGGAATTCTTCAAATCTATTACCGTGAAGTCGGTAGCTTCTGTGGTAATGCTACACAAGATTGTCACTGGATTTGGAATTAAAGGGAATTCTGCCTCTACAATCTGGATCAAAGGGCGCAAATCCTGTATAAATGCCACGACCCCCATGTTGCCTTTTTCGCAGGGTACACTGCAGTGTTGCACTGTGATTCTGATGATACCAGAATGCCTTGCTACACTAATACTGCAATGGTCTCTTAGATGCCTTCATCTGCCTCTCTTGATAAGGTGTACTGTTTTGCTCTTGGTAATATTAGTCCTGGTTTCAGCTTTATCTTCACTGCTATCCCTTTCAGTAGCCCCATGTCCTAGGGGCTAATGGTCCATAAGAGACTGTGTAGCCTCTCCAAGTCTTCCTCGAGAAATGGAGGTGGTGTTTTCAGCTTTTTAGGCTGAACATATACTTGTGGGTAATCGCCATAGCTTTCCCTGAATCCCTGGAAGCCATGCTATCAATACCTCTACCCTGTATTGAAACACTTCAATATCTACTGGCACCCCTCTCTGTACTGTGTGCCCACAATAGGCCTGAATAATCTCTCTTACATTCATGTAATGAATTCCTGGTGTCAAGCACACTATCCCTTCATTTGTAAATGATATGATCATCTTGAGCTTACTTATTATGTCTCTTCCCATTATGTTCACTGGTGTCCCCAGGGAATACAATAGTGGCAAAGCTAAGTCATGCCCCCCTATAGAAAGGGAGAATGTGTCTGTAAAAGAAACCAAGTCCATCGCCCCTGAGAATCCTTGCACATTCATGGCATTGCCTGCGTTGGATATCTCCCTTCCCTGATACACTATCTAGTTACCTCATGTCCACTAAAAAAGGAAAACATCTTGTCACCTATCGTCACCCCTATACATGGTTCCTCAGCCGGTTGGGTGTAACAGATAGGATTGAACACATCAGGTCAGTCTGTGGGCTGTCCTATTGTGGGTATAATGACATCCCTGTCCCTGTGAATGGGATTCCCCCCACAAAAGTCACCCTCCCCAACTTCTCAATGGGAGCCAATCCCATGGAGTCTGTGAGTGTCGGAATTCCAACACACTGCTGTGCTGCTGGTGGTGGCTGCATGTGTCCCTGCAACTGCAGTGCAGGTTGTGCCTGTGGGTATGCATGTACGGGCCCCTGTATTTGTGGTGCCTGTTTCATAGACTGATATGCTTGCATGTAGGTGTCTTTGCCTGTGTTTGGTCCTGGGCATAATAGTCAGTCTGTTTCACCTGATATGTGGGTTGATGTGGCATTCCCCCATTCTGTGACATCCCACCTCTGCTTCTGAACACTCGAGAGATGTGCCCTATCTATCCACAGACCCAGCACTGTGGTGGCCTCCCATTAGTCTCTGATAGCCCCCATGGGGTCCCTCTGCTCCTTGCTGCATTTGATGTCCATATCCTCTTCGCCTGGGTGCTCCACCTATCCCTCTGAACCCTACCCATCCTGCAAAGCCTCCCACTGTGGGAGAATTGCAAATCTAAGTGATTTTGCCGAACCCAAAGGTTCGACTTCCCAAATGTTTGACTTTTTTTTATTTCCCGCAAATAAATATGTGGGGGGGAGACCCTCCACATCCCCCCACCTTACCCCTATCCTTTTTTATATACCTTACCCCCCCACATATATATATGCGGGAAATTGGGGGTCAAACTTTTGGGAGTCGAACTTTTGGGGTTAGGTAAAATTGTTCTAAACCAGAATTGCTGAGAGTAAGTGTCATGATGCCTACCTCCAAGGAGCCAAGTCCGACCCAGCAACCCCAGAGGCAGGCATCATTCCCCCCAGGGAAGTGCCAGCGGGCCCAAGCTGGGGCCCTTTGGACACAGTCCTGGCGCCTTAGGCGCCAGGCTCATGTTGGACCCCTGTCCTGGTGCCTTAGGCGCCAGGCTCATAAAGCTAGACATGTGTTCAAGTGTTTCAATGTGCACTTACCTGATGCAGACCATGCTGCTACATCCAGGCCCTCTTGAGGCCTGAATGGAACTACTTTACCTGTGGGACTACTTTCCACCTGGGTATGGTTGGGGAAGGATACATACCTGATCGGTGGAAGGATACATACCTGGAACTTCTTCCAAAGCTATTTAAACCACACCCGATCAGCAACTCTTGCTTCGCGTTGTTCTGCTCCTGGCAGCTGGACGCTCACCGTGTCAGCTCCTGCATCTGGACTTCAGCCACGCCTGTCAGCATCCTGGGTCACCTGCAAAGGGAGATAAGAGAGAATTGGAGAGAAAGAAGACCTTACCTGCTAAAGCTGTACCACGGAGACATTACACCGACGATCCTGAAAGGGAAGACATCATTTTTAAAAGCATTTTGTTTCGATCGCTGCAGCGCTGCATTTCACTCACCTTTCCTGGGCACCTCCATCTTCAGCAGCGCTCATCCGGATCCGCAGCCACTTCCCAGTGCCTAGAGAGAAAAAGGCAAGAACACAAGGTGAGAGAAGGAAGGGAATAGGAAAAGCTCAGTTTCCTTCTAAGACTTACCAGTTGGGTCATTCCCATTTCATTTCGGGTCCTGCCGCTTCCAGGCATTCCGGACCCCGGCCCCTAAGGGGAAAAAGACATAAGCGTTAGCGCTTGCTGCAATAAGACTATGAACATTATTATTAAGCTTGAACTTTTGAACTTGCAACAGAACTCTTACAGCGCCTTACCTGAATAGTCAAGCTTATTTGAACTTCCATCAAACCTCAATCCAGTGAAGTAACTGGGTTTCAACGCGCCCCTGCATCAGAAGCAGGATGGAGAACTCATCCTTCCAGACCCTAAGGTGAGACTTCACGGGGAATCGTGGAAGGGTATCATGGAGTGTTGGAAGGAAGTGGGAGGCTTGAGCATTATTCCGTCAGTAGGTAATACTCCCTTTTCACGCACAGGGGAATATTCCTACGAGCCAGAGAAGCCAGAGTAGAGGGGCCCTTCCTGTCCATCTTCAGAGTCCTGCGCTTCACCATTGAAGAAGCATCAGCACTCGAAGCCAGACCTGCGTCTCCGTGGGAATCAGGTGAGCGCTACGGAGACTTCCGAGACAGATCAGCTGGCCCAGCTTTTGGGAGAATTACGGGCAGAAGTGCACTCAGCCCGCCAGGAGACTAACGCTCTCAAAAGAGAACTGATCCCATCCAAGGAAAGAACAGATGACCTGGCCAAAAGGTTATTGCAGGCCCAGGCAGGGCACACTCCTTTACCTAATTCCGGAGGTACTTCCACATCAATGGGTTTGAATACAAATTTGAGTACAAATCAATCTACCTGGACACATGCCTTTGGCCCCGCCTGAATGTTTTGCGGGGGATCCCAAGAAATATGCCGTCTTTATGAACCAATGTCGTTTACACTTTCTATGCAGACCTGGGGCCTTCCCTAACGACCAGACCAAGGTAGCCTTTATACTATCTTACCTCAGTGGCAGTGCTGCCGATTGGTCTATTCCATTGGTAAATCAGGATGATCCCATTCTCCAGAATTTTCAGGGTTTCCAGGCCAGCATGGAAAGATTGTTTGCTCGACACTCTCAAGGACAGGCCCTTGATAACAAACTGCTATCCTTACGACAAGGTAATCAGGATCTCCTGTCCTACGTTGCCACCTTTAATAGACTGGTTGTGGAAACTGGATGACCAGAAAACAAAAGGATCACATTGTTTCATCGAGGCCTGCGCGGAGAGCTTAAGGATGTTCTAGCTCAGATAGTAGATCCACCCCAGGTCTGCACAGACTACATAGACTTGGTGATTCAACTTGATCACAGACTTCAAAATAGAAAAGCAGATCGGTTCAAGTACGAAACCCGAGTACCGATCAAAACCCACGCCAACTTCAAGAGTACCGACCTATCCGAACCTATGCAAATCGGCGGTGTTAAAGGACCATTAACGCAGAAGGAACGAGAGAGAAGACGGCAAATGCAACTTTGTCTGTATTGCGGGACTTCCGGTCACTTTCTTCGAAATTGTCCGGTTAAACCACCTAAGAAGGTGGTTGGAGCCACTGATAACGATTTATTGACACCTGATTCGGGAAACGACCTAGCCCGACAAGCGTAGGGGTCCGCTTGCCGAGCTTGAAAACAGATTCTTTGACCTCGCATTTTGTCATGCCAATGGTGCTCGTGGACCCAAAACAGCCTCAGCAGTTGCATGCTATAAAAGCATACATCGACAGTGGAGCTATTGGAAATTACATAGACCGTGAATTGGCTTCCAGGATTAAGCTCCCTCTCCGCCCGAAAGTAACCCAAGATGTCATTACTACAGTAGATGGAACCGAAATAGCCTCAGGGCCTGTAACGCATTCCACTGTTGAAATGACACTGGTGGGTCAGGATGGACATAGGGAAACAATCGTGTTTGATGTGATCAAGGCCCCACAATTTCAACTAATTCTTGGAATTCCTTGGTTAGAAACACATAATCCCAGAATTGACTGGCGAGCAAAGAAGATAGGTTTTCCTGATTGTGAACCAACTTGTTATCCAAGAAATCCAGTTATGGGTCTAGCCTCAGCAACTTCCACCCCTGTACAGCTACCGTCAGAATACCAAGAATTCCAAGACGTTTTTCAGAAGGAACAGGATAACACGTTACCTCCCCATCGGTCTTATGATTGCCAAATCGATCTGGTACCCAATGCTCAACTACCTTGTAGTAGGATTTATGCTCTTACGGAACCTGAGAACCTGCATTTGCGTCAGTATTTAGATCAGTACCTAGCCAATGGTTTTATTCGCCCGTCCAAGTCTCCTGTCTCCTCAGCTTTGTTCTTCGTGCCGAAAAAAGAGGGTGACCTTAGAACATGTATAGACTATCGCGCCCTAAATCAAATAATGATTAAGAATCGTTATCCTCTGCCCCTGATCCCTGAGCTTATCGACCAGGTGAAAGACGCTTGTGTGTACACTAAGTTAGATCTTCGAGGAGCTTATAACCTGGTACGTATAAAAGAAGGCTACGAATGGAAGATTGCATTCCGCACCAAATTTGGGCACTTCGAATATCAGGTGATGCCCTTCGGTTTGTGCAATGCACCTGCCGCCTTTCAGTACTTTATGAATGATGTTCTTCGGGAACTTATCGATGTCTGTGTCATTGTTTATATTGACGACATCCTGGTGTACTCTTCTTCAGAATCCGATCACAGAAAACATGTTAGGGCAGTTCTTGAGAAATTGCGCCAGCACAGACTATTTGCAAAGCTCGAAAAATGCGTTTTTCATACCACAGAAGTTGAGTTTCTCGGATTCATCCTGACACCACAATGAGTTTGAATGGACTCGCGAAAGGTGGACGCCATCCTCAAATGGCCATCTCCTAGCTCGGTGAAGGGAGTTCAGAGCATGCTCGGCTTCGCCAATTTCTATCAAAGATTCATACCAGAATTTTCCCGAACAGTCCGAACCCATCACAGCTCTCCTAAAAAAAAACAAACGCTTTGAATGGACTCTTGAGGCCGAACAAGCCTTTTAGGACCTGAAAACCAAATTCACCTCTGCACCTGTATTAAAGCACCCGCACCCAGATCTCCCTTATATTGTGGAAACCGACGCATCCAGTTCGGCCATGGGAGCTGTCCTGTTGCAAAGAGACCCAGAAACTAACCAACTACACCAGTGGCTTTTTGGTCCAGGAAATTTTCTCCTCCTGAAATCAACTACGCAATTACCGACAAAGAGTTACTGGCTATTAAATCTGCTTTCAAGGCTTGGCGTCACTACCTTCTCGGGGCAAGACACACCATCATCGTAATTACGGACCACAGAAATTTACAGTATTTAAAGACGGCCAAAGCTCAATCTCCACGACAACTCTGATGGGCTCTATTCTTTGCGGAATTTGATTTTGTAATTACCTATCGCCCTGGCTGCAAGAATGGTAAAGCCGACGCCTTATCCCGGATTGGCATGGAAGAACCCAATTCGAGTTTAGAACCTGTGCCAATCATACCTGAACAAAGAATCTTAGGCCTAACTTCATTGCAAACTATTGCGGACATCCAAACGCAAGTAAAACAACTTCTAGACTCTTCAGCCTTACTGGAATGGAGTCAAAAAGGTCCTCATTACACCGTTAAGGATGATTTACCCTACTTCCAGGAGCGGTTGTTTCTGCCAAGTAAAGAATTGCAAGAACTTGTTATTGCCCATCATCATGAATCATTAATGGAAGGACACCCTGGTATCGCTAAAACGGAGGAAAAAATCAAACGCCACTTCTGGTGGCCTTCTTGGAGAAAAGACATAAAGTCTTTTGTATTGTCTTGCGGAATTTGCGCCCAAAACAAGGGTCAAAAGAAAAGGCCAGCCGGCCTACTTCAACCCTTGGATATTCCACCGGCACCATGGCACACCTTGTCAATGGACTTTATAACTGACCTGCCTCCTTGTGCTGGTTACAACACTATTCTTGTAATTGTGGATCTATTCTCCAAAATGGCCCACTTTATCCCTTTATAAGGTTTGCCTTCAGCTTCCACCTTGGCCAAGGAATTTCTGGAGAATATAGTTCGCATACATGGTTTCCCTTCCATATTAGTCTCGGATCGTGGAAGTCAATTTATCTCCCATTTTTGGAAGAAGTGTTGCCAACTAGCACAAATAGATGTGCGGTTATCCACCAGCCACCACCCCCAGACCGACGGACAAACCGAGAGAACCAATCAGACTCTCGAGCAATATCTTCGGTGCATGTTACACCAATCCGAGTTAAATTGGAAAGACATCCTTTGGATCGCAGAATATGCATACAACAATTCAGTGCATTCTGGAACCGGACAAACTCCTTTTTATACTTTGTATGGTCACCATCCTCGGACCTCTGACCTAGATCCACCTCTGACCCTGGAAATGCCCGCAGTAAATCATTTGCATTCCACAATAACCCGAGCCTTCAAAGAAGCTGCAACTCATTTACAGCAAGCCAAGAAAAAGTATAAAGAAAACGCTGATTTGCACCGAAGTAAAACTCCTCCTTACCAAGTAGGAGACCAGGTATGGCAAGCAACGAAACATTTACCCCTCAAGGGCCCGCGAACCTTCAATCCCAGATTCATAGGACCTTATCCCATCAAGGCTATAATCAATCCCGTGGCCTTTAAACTGGATTTACCGTCCAACATGCGTATTCATCCAGTTTTTCATGCATCACTTTTGAAGCCAGTTCAACCAGGGACCCGACTGTCCAAGCCTCCAGACCCAGTTCAAATTGGAGGGGAATTAGAATTCGAAGTTAAAGATATTTTAGACTCCAAGGTATTAAAGTCAAAACTCTTCTATCTTGTTGACTGGAAGGGATATGGACCTCAGGAGAGATCGTGGGAGCCTAGTAACCATGTTCACGCACCTCGATTAATACAAAGGTTCCACCGGAGATTTCCGAACAAGCCAAGACCCCCGGAGGGAACAACCTTGGGAGGGGCCTTGAGGGGGGTACTGTCATGATGCCTACCTCCAAGGAGACGAGTCCGACCCAGCAACCCCAGAGGCAGGCATCATTCCCCCCAGGGAAGTGCCAGCGGGCCCAAGCTGGGGCCCTTTGGACACAGTCCTGGTGCCTTAGGTGTCAGGCTCATGTTGGACCCCTGTCCTGGCGCCTTAGGCACCAGGCTCATAAAGCTAGACATGTGTTCAAGTGTTTCAATGTGCACTTTCCTGATGCAGACCATGCTGCTACATCCAGGCCCTCTTGAGGCCTGAATGGAACTACTTTACCTGTGGGACTACTTTCCACCTTGGTGTGGTCGGGGAAGGATACATACCTGATCGGTGGAAGGATACATACCTGGAACTTCCTCCAAAGCTATTTAAACCACACCCGATCAGCAACTCTTGCTTCGCGTTGTTCTGCTCCTCGCAGCTGGACGCTCACCGTGTCAGCTCCTGCATCTGGACTTCAGCCACGCCTGTCAGCATCCTGGGTCACCTGCAAAGGGAGATAAGAGAGAATTGGGGAGAAAGAAGACCTTACCTGCTAAAGATGTACCACGGAGACATTACACCGACAATCCTGAAAGGGAAGACATCATTTTTAAAAGCATTTCATTTCGATCGCTGCAGCGCTGCATTTCACTCACCTTTCCTGGGCACCTCCATCTTCAGCAGCGATCATCCGGATCCGCAGCCACTTCCAGTGCCTAAAGAGAAAAAGACAAGAACACAAGGTGAGAGAAGGAAGGGAATAGGAAAAGCTCAGTTTCCTTCTAAGACTTACCAGTTGGGTCATTCCCATTTCATTTCGGGTCCTGCCGCTTCCAGGCATTCCGGACCCCGGCCCTTAAGGGGAAAAAGACATAAGCGTTAGCGCTTGCTGCAATAAGACTATGAACATTATTATTAAGCTTGAACTTTTGAACTTGCAACAGAACTCTTACAGCGCCTTACCTGAATAGTCAAGCTTATTTGAACTTCCATCAAACCTCAATCCAGTGAAGTAACTGGGTTTCAACGCGCCCCTGCATCAGAAGCAGGATGGAGAACTCATCCTTCCAGACCCTAAGGTGAGACTTCACAGGGAATCGTGGAAGGGTATAGTGGAGGGTTGGAAGGAAGTGGGAGGCTTGAGCATTATTCCGTCAGTAGGTAATACTCCCTTTTAACTCACAGGGGAATATTCCTACGAGCCAGAGAAGCCAGAGTAGAGGGGCCCTTCCTGTCCATCTTCAGAGTCCTGCGCTTCACCATTGAAGAAGCATCAGCACTCAAAGCCAGACCTGCGCCTCCGTGGGAATCAGGTGAGCGTGACAGTAAGCTCCTCATGTCACCCACCGCTGATATCATCCCTTCTGTCAGTCTCTCTAGCTCAAATATCCACTTCCCAGCCCTTCAGTCAATGATGGTAACTTACATCTTAAATTTTCTTTGTCCATCTTCTGCCATGGTATATATTGAGGTCGCCCCCTCCGTTTTCTAGTAGTGGACACTGTGTCAGCCCTATGCCTCCGCCTTGTATCGCCGTGTCTTTGGTGGAGGTAGACACGCTGGTCATCTCTCCTTTCGTCCACCCTGGCATATCCCAAACCTTATGTGCATATGGGATTATGTCGCCTGTGCTCTGCAATATACCTTTTGGACGCTGCAGCCGTCCCCCTTCATCTTCCCTTGGGCAGTTCATGTCTTTGCCGTCCCTCCATACTGAGCCTCTATGTGGACTATCTGCACTTCCTTGGTTGCCTGCTCTGCATCACCTTGCCCCCTCCTTCCCACTATATGCTGGAGGTGCAAATGTGGGATTGGTGTAACCTGCCGCTGCTTTTGATTCTCTTGCAGGGTATAATCCCTGGGGTCCCATTGCTGCTCCTAGGCTTTCTGTTTGAGGAGTAGGAGGGGGAGCCGAGGATGATTCGATCTGTGCCTCCTGCTAGCTCAGCATCCATTGTTGCCATGTCAGGTCTCCTTCCTTGTCCTGAAACATTTTCCATAACTCTAGTATGGCCATCCATTTGCTTAACTTGTTCCCCTTGTAATCCTCATGTATGTACGTGTGTAATTGTAGCTGCAGACATTTGGAGAACTTCCCCTCTTTTGGCCAGGGCTTTGCCAATTTGCCCTCTGTGCTGCAAGTCCATTCTATGCTATATCTACAGATTTTGTCCTTATATCGTGGGAGGGACTTGCACATATGCTGTAGGGGTGTGTCCCTCATTATTTTACCTGAATATATTATATTTCAATACTTAATTGACCTCAAATTGGGATTTCAACAGATTCACCTTTTTTGGAATACTCTTAGTTTCTTTCACCTCAATATCAGGTAACAAATACTAAATCACCACATCGACTTCAGCATCTCCGGCTCTCAACCAATACCATGGGTGTGCTCGGCGCACCGCCCTTCTGCAGCTCTCCACCTAAAATGGCTCAATTAACAATTCTACTCATGCGCCGCCCACGCTTTTCCCCAAAGGTGCAATCACTGTTTCAAAACTCGATTATAGCTTGCAGCCCAAAAAAACTGTGCACCTTTCATACTCCTTCAGTCCCACAAAACAACCTGATTGGTGATGTCACCCCTTTACAATAAGGAAGAAATCGCTGACACCCGCACCTTCAATATGTCTGCTTACACAGTCCCCAAACACAATGACAAATCTGACAGAACACAAGTAACCTATATGTGGCCACCTTTCCACAGTGAAAACCAATAACTCACATGATCTGCCTGTACCTTCAGCATCGCCTTGTAGACAAAAAGCCTCTGCAAGACTAAACCATGAGAACACCTTCCACGATACAAGCTATGGTATGAGCTACAATGCTCAACCCAGAGGACATCCAATATTTACATATATTCTGTCATCCGTAGCCTGAAGTCAATCGTCTAAGCTGACTACCCAAACTGAACTTACCACGCTCAAATGTTCCCTAACCAAGAACAAAAGTTACACAGCAACGCTCCTTAATAGACCAAAACTCCTACACAACCATCGAGCGAAATCTGTTCACTCCCTCCCCTGCTTGCCAAATTGCTGAGTCTATACTTACACTCAGTGATCTGCTGACGTCGCTCAGACACTGACTCTCCCCAACCTGCCCCTCTGCCTTTCCGGTCTGTTAGGCGTCCCACAGAATGCGGGTAGGAATTTCTCCAAGGCCGTTCCTGAGGACCTCTTCATGGTGTGTACTCTCTGTGTAGCTCTCGACTTCCTTGGGTCACCTCACAGCCCTCCAGGCATGTGGTGGGACGAGACGGCCTCGCTGATCGAATTTATTGAACCTCCTCTGCCAAAAGCTGTTGTTTACCAGGGGAATTGGGGATTAGCAATAACAATGTCCCATGTTAGCAGAGAATGTTGGGCACATCAAAGACTCCCCAATGCAAAAACGGAAGACTCAGCCATGGGGAAAAGTATGCTGTCTTTTATTATCCAATACAGACTGGGGTCATGCAGGAAAACAAATCTCCAGCAATCTCAGCTCCTGAACCTGTGCCACACGTTTCTATTTACCAGTGATGTCACAAAAAACAGGTCCCCCAAAAACCTATGGGGTGTTCTTGTTGGTCAGCTTAGACTAACTACCTATAGGACCTATATGGGTAAGTGGCTCTACTGGCTTTCAGTATCAGGTGGCTCCACCTGAGACTTCCCCCAGTTTTTTGCAAACTACACTGCTGCAGGGTGCCGGAAGACCATTGGCCCATGCAACATTTTACACCACCTCACAGATCGAGCTCCTGGATTGCCCAGGGTGGGTCCTCCCAGGCCTGGGACGCTTTCTGGTCAAAGAGCTTGGTGTACCTTTTCAAGGTGATGGTAGGGGACATTGAGGGCTGTGTGTTCCCTATGGTTGCTACTTGTCTGATCACCTAGCCTGGTAGAGTGACTGCTGATTGCAGTTTGAGTGGGCAACACTTGTATCATTTTACTCCCTCATTCTGGAACAGCTTCTCTTCCCACCAAGAGCAAATGGTCACTGTCCTGTCCTGCTGGGTCACATGTGAGTGGACCGCAAAACAAAGCCCTTCTGTCAGCCATTATGAGGGTTTTATTCCAAATTCCTGTAGATGGTTTGCTTGCTCTGGAACATGGAATTTTCCACTAGCCCTTCACCTTGGCTCTGAACACCAGCTCTGCGCCTTGTGCTGCATGGATTATCTCTCCCCTTTCATGTACATGAGGCCTGGCTATACCACCTAACTCACTTCAATCACTCTATAGGTTTCCTATGTGTTATCATTGCGTCTTGTAGTTAATTTCAATAAAGCACTTGCAAGCTTGGTCCACATATATTCTGCAACTTGCGTTTCACTTTGGAGAAAGAAAGAAAGAAAGAAAGAAAGAAAGAAAGAAAGAAAGAAAGAAAGAAAGAAAGAAAGAAAGAAAGAAAGAAAGAAAGAAAGAAAGAAAGAAAGAAAGAAAGAAAGAAAGAAAGAAAGAAAGAAAGAAAGAAAGAAAGAAAGAAAAAAAAAGGTTCTCAGCATTATGTAAATGTATCCATTCTCTACCTACAGGAGTTATAAGCATGTTTTTCATGTCAGTCTGGTGTATGTCTGTGTAGCTTCATAAATTGATGCATATTTGCTTCATGGCTAACGCAGCTATGTCGTGATGTCACTAATGGCATCATCGATACCTGGCTTTATTGTCAGTCGATCTGATCCATTGATGAGCCCTCTGTCTCCTAGAAACCATCAACTGGATATGGTTTGAATGGCTGTGTGAGATAATATCTCTTGTCATATTTTTGATACATTGATCTAGTCTGTGACAAGCCAAACAGCGAGTTACACCTTTCATTCTTCATCCAGCGAGTTGACATTCACATGGGGGTCATCAGGGCCATTCCAGGGACCCTCTCTTCACTCAGATTGTATACCTGTCCACGGCATGACTCCCAAAAATCACGGAACAAGACAGAGAAGAGTTGGCAGCTCCAGTCTCACAGGAAGAGGTTGAAAGGACAATATGGTTGCTCTCGGCAAACAAGGCCTCAGCCCAGATAGCTTTACCAATGCTTACTGTAAGTCGTTTGGGGCCACTCCCACCCCTCACATGTCTAAGCTATTTAACTCATTCCTGGAGTTGGAGAGGGTCGCTGAGTCAATGGTATAGTCAGCCACAACACTGCTGCTGACGCTAGGCAAGGATCCCGAAAAACTGCCCTTGTATCAGCCGATAGCCCTGCTTAATGGCGATGTGAAAGTATGTGCCAAGATTCTAGCAGAACGGTTCTCCTCAGTATTGTGGGACCGGACCAGACAGGGTTCATCAGGCACCGAGACATGAACGATAACATTCAGAGTTTGATTGATTTGCTAGATTGGGGAGATAGAACTAAAGACCTGTTTGGAATTGCAGTGCTTGATGCCCATGTGACGTTGGATTCAATGGATTGGAAGTACATTAGGAAGGTGCTGAGGGCCTTTGGTTTTAGAGAAAAGTTCAGGCGGCTGCTACTGGCAGGTTACTAAATTCTGATCATAAGAATTAGACAGAACAGATAGTTATCATCCCAGAGAGCCATTAAGAAAGGAACGTGATAGGGTTGCCCACTGTCCCCACTCATTTTCATGCTCGAGGTTGAACCACTGCTAAGTGCTACGAGGGTTGACAGGGTTATTAAGGGGGTAGTTTGTGGCACAACCCAGCATACAATTACACTGTATGCAGATGATGCCTCGCTAATCTTGAGTAATATCGCAACTTCTCTTCCGGCAGCCCTGGAGGCTCTCAGAGTATTCAAGGGAGTCCCGGGTTTTGCTATCAACTGAGACAAATTTCAGGGCTTAAATGTTTCACTCTCCTCGGCGGGCCTACATGTCCTAGGTAGGATCCATGTTTCAATGGATGAAGGACCTCATCGACTATTTTGGCACCCAGATAGCCCCCATCACTCAATCCATCTATGAGTCAAATATCCCTGCCATGTGGAAGGCATGTAAGGAGGATTCAAAATGTTATTAACAGCAAGAGTCTCTTGAATGGGGAGGATAACAGCACTGAAAATGATTTGAGTTCCTAGGTTGCTGCTTGCATTCCAGACACTGCCCTTGAAAATTCCTGTTCTTAGGTTTCATACGCTTCAGGGTAGAATGTTAGCATATGTATAGGGGAAGAAGAAACTGCACATTTAGAGGAAACTAAGGTTGCAAAACCCAAATGTGGGGGTCCTAGGAGTCCCCGATAATAAAAAAATATTTTCTGTCAGCTCACATTGCACAGCTGTTTGACTGGGGAGCTGAACAGGGGCATACACGCTGGTGGGACTTTGAACAACCAACCACAACCCAACCGCTGAAGCAACTGACGTTTCTGGGTAATAAAGGAAGGGAGGTGCATGGGGATCTCCTATATGCAACAAAAATAACACTTGAAAACTAGGATAGGAGCTTGAGATTGATGGGGGTGCCTCAGGGTCTGGGCCCATTATCCCTGGTTTTACACAATGCCGACTTTTTCCCCAAGTATGCACTGTAAATGATTTGAGGCCTGGGAGAAACAAGGGCTGTCTCTAGGGGGGTTGTATTCGGGAACCAGACCACTAATAGTCGATGAATGCAAAACAAATTTTGGGGTGGGGGAGCAAGAATGTTTGTACTATATTCTGTTGCGGCTTTGGGCATCACACAAGGGAACTATAGAGGCGGGCAGCCGCGCTCCTATGGGGTTAGAATTAACTCTTAAGGAGGGTCTGCAGGAGAAACGGGTCACCAATTTCTACCAGATCCTACAAGGGAACCTACCGTCGGGTACATTTGCATGCATGCGGAAGTGGAGTGAGGAATTGGGAGTGCCCATAGAGCAGGAGGATAGGAGGAAACATATGTGGAGGAGGGCGAAGAATTCATCGAGGTGTGCCTCAATCAAGGGAAACGTTTGTAAAATATGATTCAGATGGTACCTGATGCTCCAAAATCTAAGCAACATAGGCCCTGGGATCTCACCGATGTGCTGGAGCGGCTGTGGGTTGGACAGAGATCTGGGTCATATGTGGTGGGGATGCCCGGTGTTAACCCCATTTTGGAAAGAGATCCGATCCAATAGCAAGAAAATTACCGGATGGTCCCGCCCCCTGGACCGGTTAATATTTGTGCTGGGCATTGTGGACCCTGAGAGGGGATACCCCATGCCGGGTTAAGATCATCCCATATTACCCATCTATGTAAGGTCTGTGGATAAAATACAGCATTTCTTTGAGAAGGTAATCGGGCATGTAACTAGTGGCAGACTGTTAGTTGGGACATATTCTTGTTACTTCCATGTGGACTTTCTAGAAATTTAGAGAATCAGTGCCAGCCTGGGATAAAGAGAGGTAGGCAAACTGCATCATTATGTCTCTCCTGATGTCTTGCTCACCTGATGTCTTGCAAGGGCATCTGGATCCCTCGTGGACTGTCCCATGCCTCTTCCTACTGCAATCAAGTGTGGCGCTTCTGCAATGGCGCACAGATGTGTTGCACAGATGTGTTTGGAATAAAAGGGGTAGAGTTTGGATGTGAAGATGGCTGTCTCCCGGGGTGGCTTGATGGCAGCAATGTCCCCAAGACGGATTGAGGATTACTATAGACCCAGGACTCCCCACCCCAAACACCAAGTCATAACCCCATGGAGGCTGAACTCACCTTAAGACTTTTAGGCTTGCAGTTACAGCTGCTGACCAGTTACTTCACTGGTCCTGGTCTGCTGTGACCAGTTGAGGGTCTTCACAACTGTGGATATGGTTGTGTCTCTAGCCTTGCCTTCTTCCATGTCCAGGAACGCTATTCGGGCTTTGTTTAACGTCTCACTCCCTCTTATCTAGATGCAGGTGCGGTATTGCTTCCTAGGCCATCTGGGGCGGAAGAGAATCCCTGATGGGTAAGTAGGCGTGTGTGGGGCTCAGGTGGTTGGAAAGGCTTCCTCTTGCAGGTACAACACTGGCTATGCTGTTGGCACTTACTGTTATCCTTTGACTTCCAGGAGCTTCAAGGTGACTGTAGCGGTTTTCAAGTAGTTAGAGAGCAGAGGCAGCAGTTTTCATGGGAGTAGAAAGTAAAGGCAGTGGTTATCAGGGAGCTGCCAGAGATCTGCTGATCTGGGTAAGTGTTGCTTGTGTCTGTCAGGAGTCTTTGGAGGTCAGAGCGGATGCGCACAGAGAGCTCTTGCTGCAGATGCAGGCAGGAATCCGGAATGCAAAGCATAGGAGTGGTCCCAAGGCATGAATTATATAGCCCTGGGTTCACATTCTCCTGCTGGCTACAGCATTCACAAGGGCTTAGGAACTTCAGGACTACCGACGGCCCATTTGGGGGAACAGGTAGTTTGGTTCTTGGTGGTGGCCATCTTGGAATGGACTATTTGGAGCCAGTCCAGCCTCCTTTCACCTGTGGTGTTAGTGGGGTCTTGTGCCCTGTGATCATGACACCTGATGTTTTTGTTATTGTTTTATTTTGTTTTCTCTTTTGTTCTGGTTTAACTGCTTATTTATACCATCACTGATAAGTTGAAACTGCTTAATGAAACTTTGTTCTAAATCTTGTTAGTCAGGAAGAAAATATATACAGTGTCTGTAACTAAGTGTGTAATCTTTTGGTGGCCATACCAAATACCAACTTCATGTAAAATGTCTTAAATTTCTCAGTTGACAGGAAGAGGCCATATTCATTCAGCGTCTGTAACTAGCTGTGTCATCTTTAATGGTCATATCAAATACTAGATGCAGAGAAAAAGTCTCACATTACTTGGATGACAGACATTTGTTTTAATTCAGTGGCTGCAAGTGACTGAACCATCCTTTAGTGGCCATAACAAATACATGTTGCAGAGAACATTTATTTTTCTTGATAGGCAGGGGGAGATTATATTTACTGGCTGTAAGCGACTGTGTTATCAGTTTTAATGGCGGCCAGACCAAATACTAGATGCAGAGAAGCATGTGTATGTTTGTTCATAGATACAGTATGAGGAGTTTTGATTCAGTGACTGAATATGACTGGACCATCTCGTGGAGGCCAGACCAAATACTAGTGGTAGAGAAAAGGTCTTATATTTCTTGGTTGGCAGCAGGAGATTATATTCAGTGTCATTAACTGACTGTATCATATTTTAGTGGTCATACTGAATACTGGTTATCATTGAAGCATTTTCACAAATTGTTCTCTTAAATGAATCCTACAGGATGCACTGTTTTTGATTGATACTTTCCCATGATCCTTGAAGAGCAGTAAAGGGATATGCCTTTCGTTAATGGCCAGATTAAATAGAAGTCGAGAGAAAAAGTGGCAGATTGTCAAAACATTTTTGACACAAGTGACAAGATGTGCTCGCAACCTCATGTCTTGTGCAAATACAAACTGTGCCCTATTTTTAAAGGGCAACTGAAAGTGTGCAACATATGCACAACCTGTGGGCATTTTTTATTTGTGCTAGCTTTTGAGCATCTGTTCCAAAAGTTTTCTTTCTTGGTAGGCTGGCGTAGAAAATATTCAGTGGTAGCACCATAATCTAGATGTCATAGCAATGAGTAGTTGCAGATCAAAAGACTTATTTTTCTTGGTAGGCAGGCGATTAGATTTTATTCAGTCTAGGCCCACAGCTAGGAGTTCATTTCGGGTTTAGGGTAGGGCCCCTGTTAAAATAAAAGAAAATGGGAGATGTGGGTCCGGTGATAGAAAAGTATTCAATATTGTGAAACTGTACACCACAAAATACATTTGTTGAAATCTCCAGGGTATTAGTATTATTTTCCTTATAAGAATAGCTGATAATTTAAAGGTAAATAATTTATTTTAGAGCACATTGATACAGTAGAATAGCTAGTAAAACAAAAGGGCACATGTCGGAATATTATTCAGTACAATTATTTAGAAAGAATTCATGAACAGAGATACATTAGTAAATGCTGGCAATCAATTCCGTAGTATGAAGAAGGCTATCTGATGGGGTTAGAATCAATCAAATCATATATGCATAGTCTTATTTCTGTGCAACGAATGCACTCAGTTTAGGAGGCAACACATTTTGGAAAAAAGAACATTTTATTAAAACATTTTATGTAAGTGATGTATAGCTGTTAGCTGTAGAGAACACATACATTGACATAACAGAAGAACATGTTACAATAAATTACAACAAAGTCTGATATAGGGAGGATGCTTGTTTACAAACTTGTTGTAACATAAATGTTTAAACTCAATTAGGAATCCAATTCTTCAACATTAGTTTTGAATTACATTTTTAAACAGTGTGTTCATGGGATTTGTATAGGCTCGACGTAACACTAAGTTTCGGCGTAATACAGATCTATCCCCTTTCTCAGGACCATTCATCTCAATGGGCCCTGTATTTAATAAGATAAATGGGTGTAAGTATTATAAAAAAACAGGGCAAACTGAGCTAGATTGCCAGTCGAGAATATAAGAAGGTATTCAAGCCCACCAGTGATTTAGTTCAGCGTACTAGGGGGATTATTGAAATGGCAGGCTTCTATGATGTTTCACTTTCTTTTGGAGCTATAGTCATCCCAAAGGGTCTGGGATCTACACATAGACAAATATAAAATTAGGTTCAATTGGTAAGCACAAATTTTGCAAAAAGTGAGAGGTTATTAATGATCCACATACCTGATGTATATTGTGCAGGTCTCAAGTATGTAAAGCGAGGGGTTGGGTCCTAACAAGTCTCAAGACTGGAGATCTAGATGTAAATATATGGAACGATTACCAGTTAGTGGCCCCTCAAGAAGAATGGATCAAAAATTATAGAAATCTTTTAATTTGACATAACTGATATGTATGGATTCTACCATTATTCATGTGAGAAGAGGATGTGTCTCTTGGACACATCTTCCCAAATTTATCAGAGGTCTTTGCGGGGGACACGAGTGAAAACATACTCT
The DNA here is from genome assembly GCF_040938575.1 of Ambystoma mexicanum. Lineage (NCBI taxonomy): Eukaryota > Metazoa > Chordata > Amphibia > Caudata > Ambystomatidae > Ambystoma > Ambystoma mexicanum. Next base: position 1,099,535,413 of record NC_090930.1, on the reverse strand, counting down.
TAATCTATTAACTCCAGATCTTGACCATGAAATTTACAATTTGAGTCTAAGAAAGGTATTAGGGGCACAGGGCTAAGAATCAACATAGTTTGACCTACCCGAATAGAATCAGTTACGTGACTCTTCCACTACAAATAGATGTGTCTCGGGAACGTTTGGCAAAATAATTGTGGGTATTTGTAGCACGTCTTTGTCGTGACATTATGGCACAAAAGCGCGGCACAATGACATTCCCCAATAGGTCATGGATGTATAGGTAGGTGTATGTATGCCTGTGTGGTAACACCTACAGTATCTAGGTTTCCTTTGAACTTATAAGTAGTAAAACACCCGCTGGTAGCAGAGGATAAGAATCACTCCTGAATGTTATTCTACATTGGCTGTGGCTAATAGTGCTCTAAATTATACAGTGTTTTAAAGTGGTTAGTATACTTAATGTTGAATGACAAATTGCTCATTCAGGTGATGTGCATTTGCATCCTATGAATCCTCTGTGCTTCTTTCAGTAGAAGTTGCTGTTCCACATTAGTGAAGGTTTTTACATTGTCAACTATAAGCCAAGTTAGACTGTCAGCAAAATGTTTGAATTCCAGGAAGTGTGAGATCAGTGGGGCTCCTGCATTCTTGTAAAAGAAGTGGATTCTTTGGGGAATTTACACACAGAGCAGAATCCACATGGAAAGTGGCCAAGTATATGGTGCAGATCCCGTAGTGTGGATTCCCTTGGTGTCTTGATGAATTGAGAATGTACAAGATATATGGCATCATTACGAGTCTGGCGGTAACTGAGCCGGAAGAACCGGCAGGTTACCGCTGGACTCGTATTACCATTCCGCCTCTGTGATTCCCGGAATTACCGGGGCATTACGACCCCGGTGACCCGGGAATTCCGGAGGCGGAATTGTGTAAGTCCCCATTCCCATGGAGTCCGATAGGACTCCATGGGGATGGGGAAAATGGAAACACTGGTTCCGTCTATGACGGAGCCGGTGTTGCCATTTCCGCCTGCAGGCGGGTGGTGTTAAACCCGCCAGGTCAGACCTGGCGGGAGCGACACCTCCCGCCTGCAGGACTCGGAATCAGCAGGTCCGGAAAGAACGGTGGTGGCGGTTTTACTACCACCGTTCTTTCCGGACCGGCTGACTCATAATGAGGCCCATAGTCTTCAAAGTGTTTTGCTCGTTTGAGGGCAAACATAGGGATGTCCCCATTGGAAAGGCTAGGTTTCGCTATTGGCCAATATTTCTTAATGACCTTTTTAAGATTCAAAGTGTGAGACCAATGTGTGGTGACACAGGTTATTCTGGGTTGTTAGATCGTTTTTTTCAAGTAGCACAACTACACAATAAATGACATATGCAATTTATGGGAGGTGAATAATAACTTACAGTTCAGTGTGCAAGTTAAACTGGTCATATTGCATTTAAACAAATATTTAGAGGGATTTAGTGATTTTCCCCCAAAAAATTATTTTCAGAAAATTTAACATGAAAGAGTGCATTCAACAAACAAAGCGTTACAGTCACTGATAATGCTACAAGCATTTGGGGTTGAAACCCATGCATTTTTTCAGGAAAGGTGTTCCATATCACGCAATTTGAGCACATTTAAAATTAATATAGTTGAAAATTAGATAGATTTTCATGATAACTTCTTATGACAACGGTATATCTTTTGGTTGTCCTCCAGAAATAGCTAAGAAATGAATGGCAGTGGTTAGCATTTAGACCACATTTTATCTGTAATAGTGATCATGATTGAATTGGATTATAAGGCAAATGTATAGGTTTTTTAGAGATTTACCTCAATTTTAAAATGCCAATGCAGAAAAGTGCATTTTATAGAACATGATGCAAGTACCTTGGAAAATAGATTTGAAGCAACACCTTACAGTGTATTGGGGCATACACCACCAAGAAATTTCCTGGACTTTTAGTGTGAAATTCCACATTTAAAAGTGCATTTGTATAGTAACATGTGTAATAACCAGGTATGTCTTCTCGGCCCTCGAGACTCTATTTCTTCCTCTCTCACTCAACTTGACTGGCTTCCCTTCCTCTCACAACTGAAATTTCAATTCCTCTGTCTTGTCTATAAATCTCTCCATGACCTGCCCCCCTACCTTTATTCCCTCCTCTCATTCTACTCCCCAACCCACTCTTTCCACTCAGCAGACCTCTACCTACTCACGGTACCCCCTGCCCCATGTGCCTCTTCACGCTTCCGCTCCTTCCAACTCTTGGCCCCCCTACACTGGAACTCCCTACCGCTCTCCATCCACTCCACCCCTACCTACCCATCCTTCCGCTCCTCCCTGAAATCCCTTTTTCTTCACTCCCCCCCCTGACTTCCCTTACCCACCTCTCTCCCCTTCCCCTCCCCCCTTCTCCCTTCCCCAATGACCTCAAACATGTCACTGATACCAATTAGGGGCATTGATGACACCAGACCACTCCCCCTTCCCTTCCCCTCCCCCTTCCCCCACCTTCCTGACCTCAAAACAGACATTGTAACCCCATCACCTAACCCCTCTCTCCTCCCCTTCCCCCACTCACCCCCCTCCTTTAGTAAATTGATATACTTATTGTTCTAATGACTTGTTTCATATTGTAATTATGCTTCTCTCACTTTTGTACCTGTTGTTAAATATGTAAAGCGCTTTGGCTTAAAGCACTATATAAATTCAATAAACATAAACATAAACATAGAATTTAAAATCAGTCTAGAAGAGTGCTTTTCAACTGAGAATTTTGAAAACGTTTTAACGAAAACCTCAATAAAAACTGGATGAGGTTTAAAGGCAATTCTAAATATCCTAATTAAAAAATGTTTTTCATTGATACATTGAACAACTTTATCCCCATAGCATGCCTATCGCCACAGCTAGTAGAGACCAATGATGACCATCAGTACCTCTTTCTAAACACCATGCTAACTAACCATTGTCCATTAATCAGTAGCCCAAATAATCAGTGCCTACACCAGGGACACACATTGATCTATTCCAGTACTGACATATAACAGGTAAGGATCAAGGGACTAGGCATGAGACCAGATTTAATTCTACACTGATTTACTGCTTGGATCTGTACAAAGTTGGGCCAAAATAGGAAACAGTCCTAGAGGTAACAAAAGTGTCTGCTAAGTGTTTAAGGCAAAACCTAAAAGGCTAATTCAACTAAAAGTTTCAAAGGCCATCTCTGTAGTCACAACTCATCTCAGAACTTTGTTCCCCATTCACGATCTTTAGCAAAGTTCCTACCAGTAATCTCTGATGGCAGCTCCCTTCTTCTAATTCTAAATTCCAGGTTTAAAGTGGTCCCTACACTCTTCTTTACGTCCACTGTGCTATCAAAGTTCTCTGATTTGCAGCATCTAGTTTTTAGCTCCTTCCAGACCCTTTTTGTGACACCACATGGAATCCAGATCTAACTGCAGCACACAATTTCATATTTCAGGAGACCCATCACTTTCTGAAAGAAATCCAGGGAATTCATATTTTATTGTATCTGTAGATATAAAGGTCCCCCTTGACAGGATAAAACTGCTACAGGATTAATCATTTAATAAACAATGGGGCATGAGATCACTTACAATATAGCTGTTGAATAAAATCTTGTCAGAGGTTGTGGCAATTCACAGGCGTCTTGGCACAAGATAGGGGAGATTGGCAGTATAAGGTATAGCCCCTGTCCTTCCAATCTGAAAGCCATGCCCTTGGACCTCCCCCTCTGTTTGACTTCACCACTTCATGAAAATCCATGCTGACGTTAATGCACTTGCATTTTCTATGGTAGGGCAGAAAAAAGAGGCAGACACACTATACCCATCCTGCTACCCAACACCACCATACAAATGCACCGAAATGAGGTACATCATAAACAATGTTTGTCATTACATTTACCACCATTTGTCCTGTCTGCTTCAGAACAAAAAGGACCTACTGGGAGAATAGGAATAGAAACTGTGACTAGAATGTTTGGTGGTGTTTCCTGAAGATCATGCACAGCTAATGTTGCTCAATTCAGCATACATGTTAACAATCAAAAAGAATCCAATACATAAAAGGTATAATTTTTAGTCACGGATTCCTCTGTCCTTTTTAGTTGCTTATTACAGAAATAGTGTGTGTGTCTTCTCAAACTGTCCCATAAATAGATTTGCCAATGAAGGGGCATAGTTGGCACCCATCGCCACACACTTTGTCTGTTTATACAGTATTCCATCAATAAAAAGATGTTATTATTCAATGTGAATTCCAACAACTCCTTGATCATTTACAGATGAACGAAAAATGTTGCTTTAGTGTCCATGTAAGTATAATCCAATGTGTTTAGAGCAAAATCATTTCTAATGGAGGTGTGCAATGCCTTAACATCTAAGAGCACTGATATGTGTTGGTCTTTCCAGGTCATTTGGCCTAAAATTTGGAATATATTTATTGAGTGCCTCACATATGATTTGAGTTTGTATACTTTGGGTCTAAAAGCAATATCTGAGTATTTTGAAATGTTTTCAGTTGTCTGACCTATTCCACTAACTATGGCTTTTATGCCTAGGAGTGTGTCATAAGGTTTGTGCACCTTGTACAAAAAATATATTGTCGGGATGGTTGGTTTCTTTTTAATCAATAATTACTTTTCAGTATCTAAGGAGTCCCTTTCTATGCCATTTCATTATGAGTGAATTGGCCGCAGTTGTAATTGTTTTAGTAAGTTTATCCTTGTGTTGTTGATGACACCTTGGCATTTGCAAATGCATTTGAGCCATCTTAATATAATCATGTCAGTTCATGATCACAGCATTGCCTTCCTTATCAGCCTCTTTCATAAGGATGCTGCTGTTGTTGACCAAGCTCACCAGTGTCTCTCTTTTTTGTTTAGACAAACTATTTTGTCCAGAATTATGTTTACTTAATTGTGTATTTTCATGTTTATGAATATCCATAGTTACTACTCCCTGGAGTATGTCTATTATGTTATCCTGTGGCATTAAAGGAACACATTTGGATTTGTTTCTAATTTCTTGTATTTATAGGTTGTACTGTAAGGTGTTGGGTTCCACTACGAACTTGAGGTTAGTAAGATCTGTATCCTCTTGTAATGATCCAAGAAGTTGGGTATTCCTGACGTCCTCTATGGATGAATCCCTAATTCCCTAATAAGAATGGTGGCATGCCTTGTACTGTATTCTACTTCTTTATGAAGAAAAAACGTCTTTAGTTGAAGCTTTCCAACATATTTAAAGAGGGAAATGTGTACATGAATAGAATTGCTGTTGTTAGAAGTTGCAAATGACATTCCCTTGTGCAATAATGTTAGTTCCAGTAAACCTAATGGTCTGTCTGAAAGATTAAGCATGCAGTTTGGTTTCCTTTCATTTTCTGCTAGTGTTAGGACCCTGATCTTGTCTTTACACATGTTTCTTCTGTTGTTTCTTCTTGGTCTCCTTCTTCCTCCTCTTCTCCCTCTCGTTCTTCTATTTTGGTTTGTGTATCTTGCCTCTCTAGTTCCTGGAAGCATACATGTTTGACACCTCCTCTACGATTTACCTGTTTCTCCCTTTTTATCTGCCCTAAAAAAATCTTATTGTGTGTGCTGTCCATAATAACGTTGCAAGTTGTGCTAGTATTGGCTTCTCCTTCTTGTTCATCCTCTCCTGACCACTGTCTACGTCTGAGCTTGCAGGAGAGGAGACTGGAGTATTGTCATGTGAGTTAGTCTTGTTTGGTTCATCATACTTAGGCTGAAATGTATATACCCTGTAATCCCTATAATCACAAAAGAATGTTCTCGATTTTATAAACTTAACTTCATCCTGATGTATATTTAATATTTCGTACATAGTTTTATAGTTATTTTGTTTTGTACTTCTTGGGGTTTCAATGTCCCTGTTTAATGAATCAATTGGTGCTTCTACTCTGGCATGTTCCCGTTCTGCATGTTCAATGGAAAGTTCAATCATTAATTTTGAACTCTGGTTTAAATTCTATTTTATGGGCTAAATCTGCATACTCCGAGTTGTTAAAATCAGGGAAGATGAGAAAGCTTAGACCTCATGGCATTTTGCCTTGCTCAAGATTGTTTTGCACTGTACCTTGCTCCCAATTTGTATTTCTTTCATAGACAGTCTTTTTCTAATATTGGGAATTTCTGTCTTAAAGTTTCTTGTGTGTGTATCGTATTCCTAAATGGGTTATTGGTGCTTCCTCTAGGAGTGGAAAGTGCCCTAATATCTTCAGCGCTATTCATCTTATAGTCAGCCATGTTCTTATGGCCGTAGTGAAGCACTGCTATGAATATCAAGGCAGGGGAATGCAAGCAGGCAAACTAGGACAGGCATGTGTCCCTGGCTCCCTCCTATGGAACAGACTCCCCCTCCCTCTGTGCCTTGAGCAGGACCTTCTTAAGTTCCGAAAGCATCTCAAGACCTTCCTATTTTAATGCTCCTTCCCTTCTCCCCTCCTCTGCTAATGTCACAGTTGCTGTGATTGGTGTCTTGGACCCTTATGCATCCACAGGACCCCTGAGCACTCATGCCCAATCTCCTCAGCTTCTGTCTATCTTCAGCACTTGCCTCTGCACACCCTCCACAGTGGAGACTCACACTTTTCCACCCAACGTGACTCTTGGCCGCTTTGCACTTATCATACCTTGCACTTCATCTGTGGCTCACCCACGAGCACGGACACCCCAGCACCTACCCCACCGCCCTCTTCCTTGCTGCACTTGCACGTTCTGAATTCCCACACGGCATAGAAGGTTTGTACGTTCTTTCCACCACTGTATTTATTTTGTATATTCTAATTTGAACTACAATCCCATGCTCCCACCCTGTGGCTGTGTGGGTGCTTTGAAACAGAATGTATTTGCTGCATAAGCGCCTAAAAGCAAACAATAAAATAAATAAAAATAAAACGCTCACCAGCCACAAATGGAAACTTAAATGGTCAGAAATGCCTGCCCTCATCCCTTATTCTGGAATGCAAGTCAAATGGGACGTGAGATAATGGAAACTTGCCATGTGATGCCAACTAGAGTGAGTGTTTGGGAAAAGGAAAGGCTTGGAAAACATTACCCAACTGGCCCAATCCAGTTGGTTCAAAAGGCCAACATGTAACTGAACAAAGTCCTTCTCAACAACATTTTCTAAATGTGGTTGCTTCTTTGGAATCTATGTCTGTACTTCAGTCAGGGTTTCCTCTTCTTTCTGATTTTCGATTATGCATTTTCCACATGCCCCCAATCCACTTGCATATATGGGGCGGGTCCCCATCATACTTTCTCTGGACACTCCCCAACTATCCTTTCCCTGCCCCCATGTATTGTATTTGCTTTACTCGAAATTGGATGTTTTAATACATTTTCAGACTCAAAGTGTAGCTAATTTTTTAAAGAGTATTTTCAAAGAAAGAGCACACTGTTTTAACGTCATTTTACCCCGTTGACCTTTTTAGGGGTCACTTTTCCCCACCATTACAGTTTTACCTGCTGCCCTTCACTGAATTTTTTTAACCTATTTTCCGGTTGTTCGGTATCTTTTTGCTTTGACATTATTCAGAAAGATTTTATTGAGAAGGATGTTTTTTCAGGAGATGTGTTCACGGTATACCAGTGTGAGGCAACTCCTTATTGAAGATGTGAGGACCGTTGGCCGCCACATCCAGGATTTCCCGTCATTGCCGCGGACGATAGCTGCAGTTTTAATTTATATGTTCGGTTTCACAGACAAAAGACACTGAACCCCATCTCTTTCTGTCGTGGTGTAACTGCTCGCCTCGCCGTTATGGTGCCTCCGTGTGGGTAGCGGGCATCTGCTGTGGCACGGGCTGTGTGCGTTTCAGTCAATGCGGGTTTAGCAGCCTTCTGCACAGGTGCAGTTTTCAGTGCAATTGTTTGCCCCCAATTAACAAATCCCATTAGACCCTCCAATTTGGCATGTGCCCGTTTAATGAGGCTCATTTGTGTTTGTAATGAGATGTTGATTGGCGCTTTTCTTGTTCGTGTGTCATTTTCCTCTTCTCTGCATTTACACACCATTTTGTATGCATTTGTACATTTGAAGCCAATGTGAATAAACAACATTTCTGTGTTTACGGTTCCACATTTGGCTATTTCGTCAGGACTTGAATGTAAAAATGGTAGATTCCGTCGTGAATCATTTGACTGTTTTCACCAAGCTGAAATGTAGTATGCCCCAACGCCCTGCCTTTGGAAAACAATGTTAGATGTGACAGCGCACAGCCAAGCCCTTGTCGAGTTCTGCCTCACATTATATAACAGCACTGAAACTTCGAAAACGTCACCGTTGAAATGTATTGGTGAAAAATGTTGAAGTATGAACCGTATTTGTTTTAATAATTTTGTAAAGACTTCCGAGTCATAAACAAATAAAAAAATCCCCATTTTTGTGACACAAAAACATGTCAATACCTTCCATGACCTTTCAGCTCTATATAGATGGAAAGATGTTACAAATTGACGCAGTTTTGTCGTCAAGCTAACAGTTTGAAATGTAGCTTTTCGACGCGTTGGCTACGTTAGCGTGAGCTGTTGGGGTGCTATTTTCACAAGCGTTGCCAGCATTTTTTAAAAATAAAATTAAGGTACACATTTACCGCAAAAGTCATGCCTTTGTTGCATTAAGTTCAACAGGAAATGCAAGATATAATTTGTATTTTGTATTTTATTTGGTTTTATATAGCGCCTTACACCAAAGTGCTGAACGTAAGAACAAGCACAGTACAAATAATGAATTAACATTTAAAACACAGAATATAAAGAAGCAAGCGAGCTCAGCCATCTGAGGCCGTTTTGGTACTTCTGTGCAAATTAATTGGATTTTAAGTCATTCTGAATTCCTGTCAGCGCAGCCCGGGTTGCCGTTCCTTATGAATTCAGGACGTCTTCCTGCTTTAAAAGAAATATATTAATGTACATTCACACTTGAGCAATGACCTGACCACCAGAGCAGAAACACCCTTCTACTGCCTGAGAAATTTCAAACAAACATAGTTCCAGGCAAACAACTGGAATTCCAGACCAAAAACAATTCCAAATGAACATTAAAACACAAAGGAAAGTCAATACTCGCAAACACTCAGTTATATTTAAATGTAGTTCATTTTTAGTTTTGGCAATCAGGTGGTACTTATGTGCCACCAGGGCAGAAAACGGATTACATTTAGTCTGGGTCCCCGGTCCTCTTTTTGTGGGAGCGTGAAGGGGTTGTTCAGAGTGATGTGTGTGGGGCTGAGTGGACCGAGCTCTTGCCCAGATCAAGCACTACCTGCTCTTCTCAAGGAACCGAATGAAATGCAGCTGGAGGGACTGAGTAAGGAGGACAATGAGGATCACTCAGCATGGCCTCAGATGGTATTGTTTGAATCCACTCTGCTTGTGTAAACATATTTCTCAGGGTTTGTAAATTGATCACTCTCTCATTCAGTATATAAATCCAATCGGTGAGTAAATCACCCTCATTCTGTAGATAAATCACATATGAAAAAGGAGAGGATGGAAAATAGCACTAATGTGGTTTCCTGACAATTTGCATAAAAGTGAAGAACATTTTGGGAACATAAGAATGACCACAACATATTTGAATTAGGTATGTGAAAGTGATTCAAGCATAAAACCCTTCTAAGCAAGTACCTCAAACTGAGATCTCAGTTTATATAATTTGTCTCAAAACTCACCCTTACTGTAACATGTCTATAAACCACAAGTTATATATACTCATTTGGACAGTGCCTGTTTATAGTTGTGAGGCTTGGGATGCTCTACGTGAGTGGAGGATGTCGCCACTCAATTCCCTAAATGTGTTACAGACCTTGTAAGTCAATCGCAAAGTCTCCCTTGTTTACCATAAATCTCCTGAAGGGCAAATCCAGATGCACAGGAGCAATTGCACAGGGAGCTTACTGATGACATAGGAATCCCTCCATGAGAGCACCCCTCACGCAACATGAGAGGTTTGGGTACGAGGCCTTAATGAAAAGGGCCCTTTGGCAAAAGAAGTATGTTTTCAGTCACAAACTGTACTGAGCACAGTTTTTAAGCCAAGAATATTGCATTGGGAAGGCACACATATCTTGTTAGTGTTGTTTTTGTTTTACCCACCCACTTACTGCCCATGGCCATTCCAATTTGTACAGCAGTCCTACCTCTCCATGGTTACAACACATCCTGCTGGGACCTCTTTGAGCTAGCTCTTAAGCAGTAAGATCAGATACTGTGCTATATGGGGTCTGCCAGTGTTATTTCTAAAACATTATCTGAGAGCTAACACATTCTTTCCAGATCTAAATACTCTACTGCTGTAATAAGTAAGTCTGAAGCAAGATTGCCCTAAGGCACTTGATTTATAAGCAGTATGTGTCCTCTCATATTTTCTTTGGGCTAAAGTCCCGGTAAAAAAACAAGCATTAGCAAAGCCAACTGTTTTGGTTCTTCTATAGGCATTAGATCGGCATTGCCAGTCACTGATATCATATGCTCAGGTACTAAAAACATTTTTCAGCTGTTGACATCTTGTGGCCAGGTAGCAGCATCATGGCAGCCCCTGGCAAATGCATAGCCCAGGCCTACAAAATGGAAACGCTGTTGGGTGTTGCCATTGCTTGGTTTAAAAGAATTGTGCCAGAATTCAATGTTTGAGTCAAAAATAGAACTCTGTCACCTTTCGACATAGTGAAGTTTCACTTGTCCGGTTGAACATTGTTTCTTCTGGATTCATTTGCTGCCATCTCCCAAACTGCTAAAGAGATAATTCCAGTTGATTCCAGTTGCATCGCAGGGATAGCTATGTACATGCCTAGTGGGTTTTTATTAGTTTCACTTTGTATTTTTTGTTCAACCAGTAGAATTGACCCTGTGTTTTTTTCTGGTGAACACACACAGATTCCGATATGCCCAAAATGGATCAAGCAGGGACTATTATCACCCTGGCAGGGGGAGCCAGCCAATCAGGAGGCTAGGAACGCGGGTTTAACGCCACATTACTATCTGGTTCTGGAATTTACACCACGTGAGGGGCAAGGAAAACAATGAGATGTTTGAATACAAGATATTGCTTACAGCTTAAATGAGAAACTAAAGAAGTATGGAGCGCAAAAGCGGGTACTCAATACACTATATTACATCAGGTTTGCAAAACTCACCTCAGCCACTTGGATGACTTCGTAGTGATGATGGCAATCCCCTGTGATGTGTGATGTATTTCTCTGTCATGGCCCATACAGGTGTGAGTGGGGTGTGAGCTACATGGTGGGGGGAGGGGCAGATACGTACATGCCCTCCTTATCGCCCTATCTGTTTGCTGCTGTCAATCAGGGGGTGGGGTACCTTTAGGCCTTCCCCTTCATCTGCCTATTCAAACGTAGTGGCGATGTATGTCAGTGAGTAGGTGTGTGTATACAAACACGACTCATGCTACCTCAAACACATGCAGCACACACCGCAATACCAACAGTGTTATTGTGCTTGTAACATCCAAATAGTCCATTGTTGGCACATGGTGTAAATAGAAGCTGCGTCATGGAGGTGCCCACACTGAAAGCCCAGAAAACCAACGATTCTTGTCCACCACACAAGGGAAAATTGCGAACACGATTGAATGACAAAAATACCATCACAATCAAACAAAAAATAACACAGAAAGAAATGCTATTGCATTGTGATACAATCAGTAAGTACAATCTTGCTGCTGTTATGCTTCCAGACTAACAAAAATACACAACAACGAATTGAAGGAGAGAGACCCATGTTTAAGGATCATGTACCCTGATCTCCATCCACCCGCAAGTACCCTCGGCTTGAGCCCTGATGTAAGCTTTCTTGACCTTGCTTTTCTCTCTTTCCCCCTCAGCTTTGCTGCCCTCTCTACTGTAACTCCTCCTCTGACCACCCCCTCTATTATTCTTCCTCTCTGTTACCCCTCTCATCAACACCACACCTTCCCAGTCACTAAATACAAATGTAAGGCAGACTCTCCAGCTCACTATTTTGCCTAAGACAAGATCTTTCTTCAGCACAATCTAGCTCCAATTAAAAGGCCATGTAGACTGACACTCAGTACTAACCTCTCCTTTTGAACACTACTATCCTGTTTTCTGCTTAATTCCTTCTTACCCCCTGCCCCAACCTTTGATCACCCCCACTATTCTGACAGGTGAAGATGACTTTGCACCTTCAATAGAGTCGCTGGTAGATGTCCCGCTGCCCTTCCCGTTATTGGCTCCAGGAAGGAATCTGTTGCCCTTTCCACTGTTCTGTAGTCTGGTAAATCCTGCTGTTACACTTCATCATGTCTCTTCACTGTCATCCTTGCAAGCTTTCCGACACCTCCTTATTGCCGCCACATCCCCTCATCTCATCCATGCATTCTTTATTCCTCCCCGAATATCACTACCCCTCCTTTGCTCCTCATGCATTCTAATCTCACCACACCAGCTGAATTTGCACCTCCTCTCCAGTCAGCCAAAACCTTCTGGGCTCCTGTTGACTCTCCAACATCCCACACAATCTAGGTTCTGACAGCCCTGACATGCTTCCTGTCACCTCTCTTCAACTTATCTCTTGCCTCTGGGAACTTCACAACTTTCTTCAATGTGACTACTGTCCAGTCCACCCTGAAGGAACCATAGCTCACCCTGACCGTCTAGTCAACAATTAGCCCCCCTCTACTCCAAAGTACTTCAACATGGGATGTTCAACTGCATTCCAGCCTACATGGAAGAAAGGCAAACCTGGAACCACTCTAATCTTGGTTCTGCAGTGGCCACTCCATGGAAACAGTACTTCTTCATGCCTTCAATGTCCTAACCAGTGCTCACCACTGTTAAATCTTATCCTCTTTATCAATATGTTTGCTGCCGTTGACACTGTCACCCATCCCTTTCACCTCTGTACATTTACCATGGCTTCCAGGAAGCTGCCCTTGATTGGATGGCATCCTACTTGCCCTAACGATCCTTCTAAATCTTGTGTTACACTGGCCCCACCTCTGCCAATCTCCTTCCAATAGAGGTTCCCCCAGCACTAGACCCCTAGCCTCCCCCTTTTCACACTATAGACCCCCTCCCTCAGACAATTCACCTACCTTTTCTTTTTATTTGACTCCATAATCCCAGAACTGTCTTCTCGCATATCCAACTCTCCTTCTGACATCTATCATTGGCATGCACTATGCTCCCTCATAGTCAATGTTTCCAAAACAGAAGTCATCTTAAGCCATGCTTCAAAAAGTATCTTCTCTTCTTTCCACTTCTATATTCCCCCAATCCCCAACCTTCTCAAACTATCCCCCATGGTTCACAACCTTGATGTTCCCTTAGTGGGTTTAAACTACAACTATACAGTACCTTCACTGCCACACGAGGCAGGCTAAGACTGCTAAACATCTGCAAAATACATCCCCACCTCAGCTATTACTCCATGAAAACCTTGATTTCAACTCTTGCCATCGGCAGGTTGGTCAAGAGTTCAGCCTACTCCCCAGACATACCATTTTCTCCTTATCTTTCCTAAGCAAAGTACCAAACTTTGGCACCCATACTCTTTTCAACCTCACACATTTTTCAAACACCTTTGCAGGTAGCCTCAGTGCGGACTGACTTTCCATACAATGTTGCTTTCTCACGAAATTCCTCTTCCCCAGTCTATAAATGAGTCCCTTGACTCGCCACGCCCAATTTAGCTAACTCTATCTCTGGATATTCTCCTCCTCATACTCTGCTTTGTCAATCTTTCTATTTCAGAGCCACCCTCTGCTAACCACCAGAACTTCCCATTTATCTTCCTTGAGTTGTTTCATGCTTTTTATTTACAATTTCAGATGCATACTCAGTTGTTCTAGTCACTTTACATTGTGGGGTAAAAAGACAGCCCCAGAGTCACAGAGAATGAGAGGCCATGCTAGGCCCCTAATGTGAGAGTGAAGCTGGCTAATGTGGAGTTCTACTGAAATATAAAAGCCAGTACAAAACATTGTTTTCCGGTATAAGGCCTGGTGAATGAACAAAAATAGGCCTATTGCAATTTCAGTAAAATACAAAGACATTGGGTTGAAGGAGAGTTCACCTTAGAACTGTGATTGTAACTGTGTCCAACGGGGGCCAACAAAAAGACACAGGTGCTGCAGATGCTGACTTTGTGTAAACTGGAAAAAGGCACCTTTTTGCAGATTCAAAACTGCTGCAGTACACATGTGAAAATATACTTGGGAAGGATAGGCATGTGAAAAATACAAAGGAGGAATGATGCCTGAAATGTAAGAAATAAAGTCAAGTGACAGAATGCGTTTATCAGGAATAAAGAGACTTAATTTTCATCATATAAAATGACAGTCTGTAAACAGAAAGGCCTATTTTGTTTTTGTAGAAGTGAACACTGGTTTCTTATGTAACTATTGCCTATCTGTGTTAATAATACAAAGAGTTGACTTATTTCTGTTCAAACATTATTTAAAGAAAGAGTTTATTTCTTGCCAGCAAGCCTGGATGCAATACAAAATGTCATGTGTAAATATGTTTCTTAAATTTAAATGCTATTTCTCAGAATTGTGCATGCAACTGAACCAGTTGTATCTGGAACTGTGACTTCCCCCGCCCCCAAACCTATGGGTTGGGTTATCAAGGAAACATGCTTGGAACTTCAGTTAAAAATATAAAGAAATGTTGCAAGAGAGATCTGCAATGCAGTAATGCAGATAACACAGCCAGCAGAAATGACCTTTAAGGCCAGGTCCCCAATTAACTGTGCATTAGCTTCTAACAAAAACCTTTGAAGCCCAGGAGGGGAGGGCATGATCACATGGGCCAGCCAGATGTCCTGATCAGGTCATAGATGGGAAATAAACCTGGTGGGGGGATATCTTGAAACTGAGGGACCCATGTGAAACCTTCACATTGATTAACATTGGGCAACCTTTTTTTATTAAAAGAGAATCGTATGTCCCAGTGAGCTCATCCCACATTCAGAATAAAGGGGATAAGGAGCCCCTTGGAACCATGTAAAAAACACATTTTGTGTGAAGGATACAACTGGAGTTAGGAGAAACATTATGATTCCAGCCTTCCCATAATTCCAATGGAATAGAAAGTTGGGCGGATGATAGATTATGGAAGTAAGGTTTGAATCAGGAAGGAGCAGATGTGTGACTATTTTGTCTCAGCAGAAAATCGCGAAAAACAATACCTCCACCCAGGAAGGGCGTACTGAAATACAATTAATATTGTCCGACTCTCCATAAAATGCAGAATCCAAAAACATACATGTTCATGCAATTATTTTAAAAATCAGGGTAGCTGCCACATTGTGAGATTTTTCAACACAAAAAGGTCAACCCCACCTGTCATTTTTGGATGATGTATTTTTCCTGCTCCCTCAGCTTCCATAAACCATACCTCGCAACTTCTGGTCCTATTAGCAGCCAGTGGACGTCTTGGTGGGAGGTTAGGGGAGAAAACGGGCCAATCCATAGTGTGGGAAATATGATCATAATGGAGTGCCACCAACCCTATAAGAGGTCAGTTTTATATCTGAGAGGGACTGACTGACTTGCTGATCTTTCTTTAACTTTTCAACTCTTGGGACCTTTCTTTGGACTTTAGATTTTTCCCTTGACTTTCCCACTCTATTCCTGGGCCTTAAACATTCAGTGGTAGACAGAGACTGGGAAATGTAGAAGCTAGCTGGGCTTGCCATTTGAGGAACCACAGGATGTCTGGGTGCTGGGGACTACCCTTGGCCGAAGCCTTTGATCAGATCTGTGCTGTCCTCAGGGGAGCCCTACTATTTCCATGGATGCCCCATAACTAAAGCCTCCCATGTAAGTAAATATATCGCAAAGTTATCAAAAGTGTGGGGGGAATCTGACAGCCTTAATCTCCATCTCGCATAGGGGGAGGGTGGTGGTACTTGGGAGACCCATGGCAAATTTTATTAAATCTAATTCAAATTAATTCCACTATAGAAAATGACCCTATAAATTTAAATGGAATTGTGTTGGGAACGGTCTGCCGTATTCCTTTTCATTCAATTGTGGGGCGGGGGAAGCTGTGTAGATCCATAGTGCATCGAATTGAAGTTAAATCAATTAATTCCCATACAGAAAACCATGGGATGAGTGTTGTTAGAGTTCGAAACTAACAAAGTTCATGCCCAGTGTGTTAGAGCCGATATAGACACTAAAGTACTTGGGTGACTCTACCTTTCTGAAACCCCTGTCTTCTGTACCAAAAGGGGTGTCCATAACCCCAAAATAAGTAACCCTAAAATGCTGCTATTCAAGTGAATGTAAAGGGTGCAAAATGAAATTTCCCATTTATATACTTGCTTCCCAAAACGATGTTCCCAAAGCCCTGCATTTCATGCAAATAAAAAGCCCAAAACTATTTTCCCATTGAGTTCCTTTCCTGTCTTTGCCTTTCGTGCTAATATAAACCCCAAAACTATTTTCCCATTGAGTTCCTTTCTTGACTTTGCCTTTCAAATTAAAAAAAAACGATTTTGCTACTTTATTTCCACTCGCTCTACCTTGCCTTCACATCAGAGTGGTCATAGCTAATTGATGCCTGGAGGGTGGAGTTGCAGGGAGAAATGAGTATTGCGCCAAACTAAACAATTACTGTGTGTTTTGTATGTTTCCTATTTGTTAATTTGCAAGAAATCTGATGTAAATTGTGACTGCCAACTTCAAAATGTGACCTGTGTGTCATAGTATCTGTAAATTCATTAGAAATATAAGTTAGTCAATTGGTGCAAGAAATTTGAATTTGAGATATTGTGTAGTGCCACAGCATTGGTGGCTCAGGTTTTGGTTGCTATTACATTTTGTCAAACCTTAAATAAATATATATTCTTACTATACACCGGCCTGGTTCCTAGCTCAGTGGTGGTACATAGGATATTTGTTGGAGTGTTGCGAAATAAGTGGGAGGCCTCACTAAAGTTGAATCTGCATAAGCGCTTTGGGGGTGCCACCTTGCTTGGGGGGTGGAGAAACTCCCTCAGCTGAGAGTGACCACCTAATATAATGTGACAAAGCTGGGGGCACATGGCCAGGGTTTGGTTTAGAATCTTCACCTGTGACAGTGCAGTAGCAGCGGATTATTTAGTTGTGTGTAATTGCATTACAGTGGATGGAAAGTGTTGTTGCAGTGTAAAGGTGCCATTCAGACCTCTACCCTGTGTTCCAGGGCAGTGTATAAATAAAACAGTGTTGAATGTGATTGCGAGTGGAAACTAATGTGCAAAACACATTTCAGAATGAGCACCTCACATCCAAATTGTTTATTAAAGTTGAATGGGCAGAACAAGACCATGAAATGTGGCAATCCAGAATGATGCAGGAGGTTACCTCTACAGATGTTGACATGTGGAAGGGTAATGGGCTGCTACATCAGGCCCTGACAAACTTTACATCACACAGACCAGCACAGACCAGCAAAGATGAGCAAATTAAAATGTCTCAGCTCACAGCATACATGTATTTCCATATGCTGATCATGGAAGAAAGACACCAGAATAGTGTGCAAAAACCAAGCTGAGCTTTTGAATCAAGCCCAGAACGAGCTGAAACATTTAGAAGCAGAAGAGCACAGAGCCAAAACATAGAAAATATTATGGAACATCTAAAAGAGGAGTTGAAAACACAGCAGCAAGAAAATGGAAAGCGGGGGAAGAATTTTCTGTGCTGCAAGGGGATTATAAACAATGTGTTGAAAATCTGAGCGCAAGTCAACACAAATTAAATGAGCAGGTTGTTCATAATAGAGCCTGCTTACAGGACATTTGCACATTTGAAGCACAGGTTAAACAGCTGAAAGCGGAAAACAGCCAGTTAATTATTAAGGAGGTTGATTCTCAGGGTGAATTCGATCAGATGCACCAAGATCTGAACACCTTGAAACAGCAGAGAGAGCAGTTGACCGAAAAAAAATACAAATTAAGTCAAGAGAATGGTGCCCTGTTTCAGGAAGTGCATAAGTTAAGGATGGACATGGAGAAAAGTGAGTCACGTTCTCAGGAACTGGCTGACAGTAAGTTACAAAATGCACAATTAACTGAACGTGTGAGGCAAGAAGAGATTGACCTAGAGTAGGCAACACAGGCCAAAATTGCACAAGGGGAGGAGATTAGTCTTCAGAGAAAGAAGCATTCTGAATATGCACAGACGATGCAAGCCTCAAAGAAGGAAAATGAGTCCGATTGTGACGAGAACAAGGGACTAAGAGACCAATTAATGGCACAAAATAAATTGCTTGAAACCACTCAAGCACTGGTATCAGAATTGAAAACTCAGACCTCTGCATATCAGCAGGAGATAGGGACTGAGAAAAACAAATGCAAGGGATTGGAAAGTGTAATAGCCAAATATAAATAGGCTTTGAGGCACCCTGACCAGTCAGGGTATGGAAAAGTGCCCTCCGATTACGGAGTGATGACCTCCTTACCAGATACCTCAAGCCAACTCATCACCTCATATGTACAGAGTGCAGCTGACTTCATACCTGCCAGTTGTCAGGAAAAGAGAAACATGAGGCAGCTGAACTCAACCAGGCCTAGTCCAACTGATCCAGAAGGCCAGTCCTTATCCAACATCAATGAGGGTTCTGCTTACCAAGTAGAAGGGAAGGTGGCCGAACCAGTGGTCTCTGGGAATTTAGAAATACCCTGGCATGTACCTCTGACCAGGAGGGCTCCTATGATGAAAAGATCAGGAAGTTGGACTGGCAGAAAATGAAATTACAAAGGGACCATTTGGTCTGTTTTGCAGAAAGAGAAGAGTTTAGGCCTCAAAAGAGTATTTTAAAAACCTCCACACATTCAGGGAGGTGGGGGAATTCCCCACCATCCCTGGAAGGAGGGATGAGGAGGATGAGTACTCTCCAGTGTGAAAAGGGGGCACAAGGAAAATGACCCTGAGAGTCCACAGCACCACAGGAGAGAAGAGTCCATACCCAAGAATTCTGGGAGATATTCTCACTCTCATAGAGTTAGGGAGCGCCTAGAGGACTAGAAATGGACCCCCAATAGTAGCAGCTCTGAGTCAGAGGGTGGGTGGACTCAGGTGCAGTGGAAAAGAAAGTCTGCCAAACAGAAGAGAGATCTTGTGAAAGACCCAATTCGGCAGATAAAGGCCATAAAGATCTTGATGACTCCCTACCATACGAAAGCCATATATTCAGAATGGGAGCATTAAAGCTTAATGACGAAATGATGACATCGTTTTGTATTAAGAATGATAGAAATTCCATAGAGTTTGTCAAATGGACATTTTCCCCTGAATACTCCAGCTTCTTTGCAGGGCTGGAGGACCAAGATCACCAAACATGGTCCATCTACAAAGTGGACATTCTAAAACATTTCTTCATTCATAGAAATCTTAAGGAGGCAGCAAGGCGGCATACAACCCGCAGTGTGGGGAAAATCAAGCACCTAGAGAGTTTGTTTAGGAGGTGAAACAAGCATTTGCACAGACTTCTAGGGAGGTCAACACCAATAGCCGGGAGTTCATTAACACCTATTTTCATGTGCTTCCAAAATACATAATGACCTAATAAGTAAGGGATTTCCATGAGCATAGGACTCTGCATTGGGTAATATAACAGGCCACCAGATACCTGAGGTCCAAAAGCCATATCAAATCAAAAACAACCCTAAAAACTGCAAACCATCAAACACACCTGCCGCTGCCAAGTTAGTGGAGGTGAAACATATTCCCCATTTGGACTTGGAGATGAGGGGGCTAAAAATACTCCTCTCAATAATCAGCAGAACGAGAGACAGAGGAGACCCTCGGATCCAATCCAATCGGGTGGTAGCAGGCAGGATACAAGACCAACACTCCATCTGACCCTGCCACCTACAGCAGTCCAAGATACAAAGGTAACAGACCCATCCTGGGGTACATCTACACTCCCCAGGGCACAAAGGAGGGGCTGACCAGATAGGTACTGCCTGGGGAACTTCCCTCAAAACTTCCCTCAAAACTTCTGTCAGGCGGGAAGAAACCTAAGCTTCTTTCCCAGGTACCCTTCAAACCCTAATTTCCAGAATAATTCACCTCTCTCTCCCCGGTTCAGGACAATAGATTCCTGAATCCGGGAGAAGGGAGACCTAGGATGGAAGGTTATCAGGGAAACTCCCAATACCCAAGTTACTTTGGGAGAAGGGACAGCTACCCTTTCCGGGAGCAGCAAATGTAGGAATCTAGACCTCCCAACCAACCTGAAAAAATGTCACAAATGGAGCGACAAGTCCAACAATTAACCCATGACCTGGGTCACATGTTGTGGGCTCAGAAGAACCCTCAACTGGAAATTGCTACCTAGAACTCGACACCTGGGTCTTATGCCCCGCAGCAATGACGGGAAGAAAACTCTAACAACTAACAGGTTCCAGAGGAGGGGGCCAGGGTGGAGGGGAGATGCAAAGCCTTAGAGGATGCATCCTTTCCCACTGGAACAAAACCCCTGGAAACATCTGATCCTGAAGACAAATCTTCTACCCCGAAAAGCTGGAAACTAAAGAACAGAGGGAAAGTAGGAGGAATCAAAATGCAAAGAAAACCCACTTTGTGGAGGAAGTCCGCATAATCCCTTTTAATGGAGAAGAATCCCTGGAGGATTCAGGGAAAACAATCTTCTCTTTCAGGGATGGAGGGATCCCTCACAAGGAAAAATTGATCCCAAAAGACACTGATTTAGACCGGGTAAGTATGGAGACCAACCCAGAGCAACATATTATTAAACCCCAACAAGGTCACCCAGATATCCCTGAATGCACTGAGGTGTCCTGTCCCCAAACAGTTTGGGTAACTGTCTCCAGGAAAAGGGGGACAGCAAAGAATCAGGGGGAAAAGGGGACTTCCCAAAACCATCTGTTTCTGGGTGCAGAATCTTTTTTAAAGATTCCCGGACTCCGACACAGAAAACTGTCCAAGATCACAGTGTCGGAGTTCAATATAAAAAATGTTAACTGCCAGGCTGGCACAGAGTGCACATTTTCTTTGCCCTCTTGAGGAGAGAGAAGGAAGATTTTATGCTTCGGTCAAGCTACAGAGTCAGTGTGCATTATCAGCGCTGGTGAACACTGGATGCCAATCCACCCTCCTGTCCAATAATTCCTTTGACCAACTATATTCAGGAAGAGGGAGACTGAATTCCCCTCAAACTTCTTCCTGGACAACTCCAAAACTTCGATGGGAATGATATTTCAGTCGAAAGGACTGTAGATCAGGAGATCAAAATTGGGCGACATAGGGTGAAACACCCGGTGATAGTCGTCACTCCAGAGGCCACCCTTTTCTATTGGGGTAAAAACTCCTTTGGAGGTTGACACCCCTGATTGACTGTGTGAACACTAACCAGCCAATTAAATTAAACAAAGCCCAAATTATGTGAGTTTGAATGGCACATGTGACATGATTGAACAAAATAGAATTCCATTTTAGGAAAAATCAAGGCACAGACATCACCGTCACCTCTGTAGGAGAACAAACGAGTGATGGGAACCCTTCAAAACTTTTGAAAATCAAACTCCTTCCCAGTTTTAAGTTGTATTCCACACTGGGGGGAAATACTCTGAAGTTTTACACCAATCCATAATCAGAGGAAAACCGAAATTCCATGACAAAATATGATGAAAAACCAGCTCAATGTTTGACCGACATACAGATAAAGGTTGAAAAGCTTTTTCCCCATTCAGATAATGAGGGGGAGGAGTCTGTTCTTGCAAGAGTATGCCTGAATAACAGAAGAAGCTTCAACAGCATTATTCAGAAAACTCCCAAAAGATCAGACCATGCCCACATTTAAATTGATTGATAAGTGGGAAATGGGCCAGGAAACTCCAACTTCCAAACATCTCCCGCCTAGCAGGTGTATGCTAAAAATGTCTATTGGCAAAACAAAGCATAGAACATTATTGTTGGGTTGTGAGAGATGTCCCATTCACCTTTTACTAAGGCAGTGACATTCTCAATCAATTCGAAATTCATTTAGATCTAATTAATAACAAAGCCTGGTCCCGACTGGGGGGTAACCCCATGGCCTTTGACAACACTGAGAAAGCATTTTGGTCAGCCTAATTGCTGCCATATGCGGTGGAAGCTCAAGTGAGAGAAGAGGTTATCATCCCAGGACAGGTGTGACAATTTACAATTCCCTTAAAATTAAGCAAAGACAGAACCTCAAAAACAAGGACATTTATATAAATTTGAATTATCATCTCCAACAACAAGGTTTGTATTTACATCCGACACCCCTAATTGACCTAGAACACAACACCATTCAAATATTGGTGGATAACAGCGACCCCCATAGTATAACTTTGGGTGCAGACACCATTATTGGAATGGCATTTGATGATCAACACTGTTCTATTGATTTAGGTAATGAGATCATTGGGCCAAATCCAAATGACTGCTACAATTTTAACGACGGTAGCCCTCCGGAAAAAGATTTTCACCAGGTCAGGGGGGAATTTCTTGGTGTACTCTTCCTGCCCTTATGTTGTGGAAGAGGTGAACTGTGACTTCAGGAAGGATGAGGTGGTATTCCGGGCCAACAGTGACTACCTCCCAACCTTGGAACCTCCCATCCAGGCCAACACCATCACAAGAGATCTCTCCACCTAACTAGAGGAAACCGCTGAAATTGCCCAGCCTGAGGTCTTTCCAGGCTTTAAGCAGATGGTCGAAGAATGAATCAATCTCACTGATGCCTGTGAGACCGAGTAGCAAAAACAGAAGCTGAAACAGGTGTTTCTGGATTTTCAGGATATCTTTGCAGTGGATTCATATGATTGTGGACAAACAGAAATACATTCAACCACCATAACCACGACCCTGAGATGCTCCAGTATTTATGAAGCATTACCGGTTACCTCTTGGGTCTATGGAGTCACTCACAGAGACTATTAAAAATGTAGAATCCTGTGGGATAATTAATCCAATCTACATTGCCTTTAACAACCCAATACTGGGGATAGTTAAACCCATTGGCCAATGGAGACTTTGCACAGACCTAAGGGAGATAAATAAACGGGTCCACATGTCAAGATGGCCCCTTCCCTACATCGATCAGGGACTGGCCCCCATCCAAGGGTCAAATGTGTATATTGTCATTGACCTGAGCAACCGTTACAGGACAGTACCCGTGAGTAGGGAAGACTAGTACAAGCTTGCCTTTACCTTCGGGGGGCAGCAATACACATGGACCCAAACCCCCTTTGGATACATAAACTCTGACAATTAATTTAATATCTTGCTACATAGGGCCATGCCCGATAAGGGTGAAAGGAGAAACCCGGCCTAGTTAGATAATGCCTTAATCAAGAGCTCAACTGTGGGACTCAATGGGAATGGGGAATCCCATTTTTCTGGTGCATGACTTCCCGGTCCGGCGAGGTTAGAATCCTCCGCTGTTACCAGCAAGCCAGGTGCCGGAAAAATGTGCAAATCCGGTGGCAGCCTGCCGGTTTTACCGGCACGGCTACAGCTGGACTTAGAATGAGGCCCTCAGTCCACAGGCGAAAAAGGTGGAAGCATTATTGAAATTGAAAGACCCTACTACTCTGCGAGAACTAAGAAGCCTTCTTGGACTCACTAATTATAGTAGAAATTTCATTGTAGACTATGCAGAGGAAGAGAAGCATTCCCAAGCCCCTTGTTTGGCTTCCCCATAAAGGACGAGGAGTTCTTCTTGAAGACAGTGTTCTCATATTCTTGATTAACAGCAGTATTATACCAAAAGCATGACAAGGTCATAAAAGTAATCTCGTATGCGAGCAAGACTTTGTCCTCTGTGGAGGAAAACATCAATGATTCTAAAAAGGCACTCCTGGCAATGGTGTGGGCGTTGAAGAATTACGGCTGATTCATCCTGGTGGAGCACATCATTGTTGAGACTCATCACCAACCCTTGCAATATCTCCAGAGTGACCGAATTCGAACAGGGAACGTGAGAAATTCCAGAATTAATTCCTGGATTCTGTCCATGCAAGTCTTTCCTCTGGAGGTCAGATATGGCAAAAACAAGAAGAGTCCTATAGCGCAAGGATTGGCTGATTTATATGACTGTGCTCAAGAAAACTGTCTTGAGGATGAAGGTCTAAGGACCAACGACAATATGGAGGCATACCTTACTTCCGTGCACAAAGTCTAGGAGGAAGACACGTGTCAGGGGATACCCAAAGTTTATGTGGATGGGTGCTACTACCATGTTGACAATCATGGGGAAAAAGAACTAGTGGCTGGCATTGGGAATGCCTGGGTGAATGATACCCCAGAGCCTTCTGCTCATTACAAAATAGGCCCCGGAAGTAGTCAGGTGGCAGAGTTGATGGCGGTACATCAAGTCATCCTCACTGCAGCACACCACCAACTAAAAGAACTGGTGATAATCACTGATAATGTCAGGAATCGGTTTGTGGAACACCAGATAAATTGGAATAATAGAGGCATGCTGTGGGCAAACAACAAACCGCAAAAGCATGGGAAATTAGTTCAATCAATTGATGATCTGGTAACCTCTAATGAGATGACCATCTATTGGAAAAAGATCAGCGGTCACTCCAAAATAGAGGAACCAGACAAAACTGGAAATGTCCTGGCTGACCAGTTGACCAAAACCAGAGCCATTCACAGGATCTCATAGAAACCGAATCCCTGTTGGGGAAATCCAGGTTGCTGCTGTTACCAGGTCCCAAAACCATACCAATAATGAATTCTCAACTGCCCAGTGGAGTAAAGAAACCCCCAATGCAGATTTGATTGCTGTACAAAGAGAGGACCCGATTATTGAGACATGTTATCAACATATTGAGGACCCCGTGAATTTTCCTGTGACACAATCCGATTATATCGGGAAGGAGGTACTGATGATGTTTTCCAAAATGTTCCGAATCCAAGACGATTTGTTGGTTCGGAGATCCAATATCTGGATTTGACCAGTGGATAGTACCTACCTCATGCCTGATGTTAAGTCACGCCCATGGCGCGGCCACTGGCCATCATAGGGGGTTTCATATTATTATTTATTTATTTTATTGTTTTTTATAACGCGTCTAATACCGTACCTGAGTTCGATTTCTAAGCACAGATCCGGGGATCAAACCTCTGTTGCTCTGTGTGGTCTTGCTTCCAAGGTCCAGGTCGCGTTGTAGAAGAACATGTTGGTAGATTTACCAAACATGGTATTGAAAAATAACTATGGGAGTATATATCAACACATATCTGGAGTAGGCATGGGCTCTAAATGTTTTCCATCAATTGCAAATGTATTTATGGGCTTTTTGGAAGAAATGTATATCTATACAAAGCAAACTGTGAATTTTGTAAAATGGTGGTGGTATATCAATGACATCCTGATGATATGGGCAGGCACAGAAGTAGATATTAACCAATACATCCATTTTTTATATGAATACTAAAGGTATCAGATTCACTGCAACATATAATCAAGACAAAATCCATTTTCTAGGCTAAGAAATATTGATTAAAACCAATTGTATTGAAACACAAACTTATCAAAAAACCAACAGAGGCAAATACAACCTTGCGGGCAGACAGTTGCCATCACAAAAGCATTACACACAATCTCCCATATGGAGAATTTAGAAGAACAAAAAGAAATTGCAGTACAATTGATTCTTTTCGACAACAAACTCATATTCTGGTTAACCGTTTCCAAGAAAGAGGCTGCTCAGACATGGTGATCATACAAGCTCTAAATAAAGCCAAAAACAAACCAAGACAAGATTTGCTAGTTCCTAAAGTTCGAATAACAAAGAGTCAAAATAGGTGTATATTTATAACAACTTATTCCCCACACAGCCATATGATATATCAATTAGTGAAAAGCATGGGAACATATTAATGTTAGACAAAGATATTAAAAACATTTTAGATCCCATTCCACAAATACCATTTTGAAAAGTACTCACGATAGGCAGAATTATTGCCCCATATTTTTTAGGTGTCTTTACTAACCAAAATCAAGGTTAAATTGGCTGACGACCAAACCAACAGGGTTTTACCAATGTGGAAATTGCAATTATTGCCAATTTACTGAAAACTGTAAAAATTTCTCATGAGTAAAAAATAACACATGTAGAATTAAAGAGTTCATAAACTGCAACAGTAATTATGTGATCTATGTAATTAAGTGCATATGTGACAAAATGCATATTGGTAGTATGAAACGACAGCTGAGAATAAGAATTTATGAACGTTTAAGGGCTATCAAAATACAAGACGAGAAATATCCTCTGGCTCCGCACTGGAATTCAGAACACAAAAAAAGGATGTAGGTAATATCAAATGATATGCATTAAAGCGGCTAGTCCAACATTTAAGAAGTGGAAATTTGACAAAACAGTTAAGACAAGAAGTGGCCTGTCTAATTTTTCAATTTAGAGCAGCTAATACTGGTCTCAATTCGGACCACAAACTGAATTCATTTTCAGGGTAAAATGTAACGTGACAATCCAAAAAAGATCATATAAAAAAGAATACTGTGAATGAAATGACTATACCTTGAGCATAAAGGCACTAGGGTTTAGAGAATAAACATAGAAGAAATTTGGTTTAGGGAAATAAAATAAAACAAATGCAAATTCAGATTGCAATAAACCACAAGAATTAAGGAGGCAATCGCCTTTGTGTAATTTTGAAATATGGGCTGTGAAAGGAAATAAGATCCTAACAAGGATACTAAGTGATGGTAGGCGCATGATAAAGAAAAATGTTTAAAATGGCAGCTAGCGCCAACATTAGGCTCTTTAACACAGATTGAACTAAGATCAGTGTTCGAGTTGAAATTAATTGGAATTGTGTACCCACATTTACAGAGAAACAATATTAAAATAATTTCTGAAATAGTAGAGGAGTCGTACAACACCAAAACATCAAGGTGTATAGGGAGTTAGATGAAGTTACTTCATTCCAAACAGGCCAATATAGGAATAAAAAGTATAGTGGATTTCCAGTAGCGTTCTTACCAGATGAAAAGACTGATTTGCGAAAGGATTTCAGTCGAAAACAGGGAACAACCCGGATGATGGTAGGTGTTGTTTGTGTCCTAGAGTTAGCAAATTTGGGGATGGAAAAAAATAAACAAAACAGCTGAACAGTTGGCATATATGATGTATGCTTGTAGATGTTTGAATTTGAGTTGCCATGCGACTGAAAATGACTCATATTGATGAAGTTCTGAACATGCCAAATGTGCATTTAGAGCAAAATAAGACCAGCAGAAGTGAAAAATAACTTAAGTGAGGAGGATTAATCTAATTGAGTATTTAATATTGCCTGTATAGTGCAATAATAGTAATAATGTGCCTATATTGAAAAGGTTTGGTGTTACCCAACGTGTCAAGAAATATGGGATTAACATAGGATTCGAATAATGTGGAATAATTGTATAACATAAGGATATTATATTTGGATTGGCATGTTACAAGTCACAAATAGATGTGGTAAATGATCTAGTGACATGAGGGTGAATAATTGTTTACACATTGCATTGTATATTGTATATCTTTTGTAGATACAAGATTGTGAAGTAGACATGAAGAAGTTCCTTAGCCTCCACTGAAAAAATTGCGAAACACGTGTTGACGTTTGGATGAACAACTTTTGGATGAACTTGCCATTTGACTTTTCAATGAATATTGTTTTCTATCAGCAAGTGTTTGGTTGAACAACTTTTGGATGAACTTGTAATCTGGATTTTGAATGAACATTGTATTCAATTAGCATACAAGTTTTATTTGTTGAGAATAAACTCAAAACTCAGAAAATCATTAATTTGACAACAGTGGTGGTTATGAGTATGTGTTTTACAGTAGAAATGTCATGCATGTTAAACATGTTTATTTAATAGTTGTGGCACAAAAACGGTGTTAGTGATATTTATTGCATCTCTTTTTAGTTTGGGCTATTAGGTGGCACTTTAGCATCACCATTAGCCAAAACGATTGAATTACAAATAGGCGGAAATGGCATATGAGGAGGGACACAAAGATTGTAGGTGTTCTTTAGTAATTTACCCACCCATTGACTGCCCAAGGCCATTCTAATCCCTATGGCCATTCCCACCGAGTTCCTGCCCCTCCCCGCCCATAACTCCTCCTCATGGGAACTCTTTGACCTTGCCTTAAACACAGTCTTGCCATCTAGTTTTGCACTCGAAGTGCCTGCCAGTGTTTTTTCAAATCAGTCTTCTGAAAGTTAACTGCCTAATTGCAGCTGTAAATACGCTACTGGTGTAACAAAAATGTGTTAACCAGGTCTGCCTTCAGCCACTCAATTTATAATCACTATACGTGTCCTTCACCAAAGTCCTGTTAAATATGCCACCATCTGGCATAAAAGAAATATGTCCTCAGGTGCACGACAGTGTTGGGAGCTGAAAACAGCTCATCGATGAGGCAGGTCTCTGTAGCAGATCAGAGGACTTCTTTATGTGTTTACAGGGATAGGTTGCTGGTAGAACTAACATATAATACAGACAATCTTACAGAGGAACATCTTACAGCTCCCCAGGCCTCCACTACTGCAACCCTGCATTCTATCAACATCACACACTCATATCAAGACACTACACATCATCCCTCTTACACCTAACATAAAAAGAGCACAACAGCTATATTGAAGAAGAAATATGTGTATGTGTTTTTGTATGTAATGTTATCAATCGGATATATTACAATTGCATATCATTCATTCTAGAGGCTATTTCTGCATTAGTGTCAATGTTATCTATTTTATTTATCCCATGGTGCATGCTGTATATATTGCTTATTGTATGAGCTAGCAAAGATAAATCAAATAGCCCCATCCTTCCTTGAGATATCTCCACTTCCTTCACAGGACAAGAGCCAGTGTCTTCGACATACCATATTGAGTTGTGATCGCCCAGCAAAAGAAGTGCAGCATAGAAATATTATTCACATAATTGCTTGCTTTTGATTTGATCAAACGTAGGATTTTATAATCATGTTACCAAGCAAGATATTCTTTTTTTCTAATGTCTGGCAAGGAAACACCAAATAAAAAAAAAATCTTAAGCTGCCCTCTAGACTCTTCGGTGGAAGCAGCCAATCGAATTGGCACGTTTCAGGTTCAACGTGCAATGTCACAAAGGAATGAATTAGTGTCTTTAATGATGGCTGCCCGTGTCACGGGACAGGGTATGGCGGCGCATTACAGGCAGGAGGTGAAGTTCTCCACACAGGCTGTCTGCCACCGAGATAGGGCCCTTTGAACTACCGAAACAAAGGCTGCATTAAACATTTTCCAGGTCATGCGGAAAATTAAAAATTCAACGTCCCATATTGTAATGTTCATCTCATTATTTGATCAAAACGGCGTTCGCTCCGCGCATTAGGGTGTCGAGTGACGGCAGAAAAGGCACGCAGGGGACCTTGAAGCGCGCTAAGATGGCGGAAGTGGGAAGCAGATTGTTGAGATATAAATATTACCTGACCCAGATGCTCCTCGTTGTTCAGAAGCCTGGCTAAATTTACATGCCTGGGTGTTTCAAGAGCAAATATAGCGCGAGGTCAAATTCAGCACGTGCTGGTGAATTTTCTTGACAGCACGTGCTAGGCGGTGGCGGTGTCCTCGCCCTTTTTCTCCCTCCCCCTCCTCAGAGCGATCCGACTCATGAATATGGAAATTGGCCAAAACAGATGTCTGAGCAGAGGATGGGGGAGCGTGCATGGCTTTGTGGGGACATTGTGAGCTGCCGCCGTGTTTGTACAGTAGTCGGCATGCCATCTTTTAAGGGATGAGCCATGTCAGATCGATGCAATGTCCTTCTTTTCTTTTTAGCAGAGGAGCAGACAATGACATTGGGGTAGTATGTTTTTTTTGTTTTCTCGAACAGAATGCTGGAAAATAAATCAAGCACCAAAGGTGGATATTTAAGTGCAACCTTGTTCAGGACCATTAGACTCAGAGCTTAAAAGAGGGACAGGTTTTACATGATTGTGTTTGTGTGCTGAAGAAATGCCACATAACAGTGATTTGTATAACGCATTAAGCTTTCAGAAATGTAACTGTTCAAAAAGGGACTGAAAAAATGACCCTATCCATTCCGAATCTGCTCCTGTACGTTCACAGCCTTGGAAAGACGCAGAAGGACCCATCACAGTAAATAAAAAAATGTTTACCCAACATCTACTACTACCTTTGAGCTTGAAACACATGCATTTAATGAAGTTTCATTGCTACCACATAGCTAACGTCATAGGTTTGCACTTACAAAATCGGAATGACAGCATCAAAAGGCAAATTGCAGATGATGCTTATTTCCTGTTGCGTGGCATATGTGTGGAGCAGTGGTCGAAGTGAGTGGGAGCGGTCGGGAGCGGTGCTCCTCTACTTTTTTAAATGATCTTTTATAGCTCCTATACTTTTATTTTAAAAAGGAACCGTTCCGGAATGGTTTCTTTTTAAATTAAAAGTGTAGGAAGATGTTGAAACTTGTAGAGACCTGAGGAACTGACTTAGTGGTATGTGTCCTGACGATGCGAGCTTCACTTTATGTAGTTTTTACATTGTTATTTTTCCACAGAATTGATGCAATATTAAGGGGTAGTTTGGGGAACCAATCTCACTGTGAAATCAAGTTCCCTGCCCTGATGAAGGCCTTTCTATATAACAGAGGAGAACTCTATGGGATAGGTGTATCTCAGAAAAAGGGCCGAAACGGTGTGTCGACAAGCCTTTTGAAGAATTACATCCTATGGATGCAGGAAATGTGCTTAAAACCTTGAAGGCAGAACTTTGTTAAATCGCTCCTCTTCAATATGAATTGACGTTCAGTTCACTGTTTGCACTTGTTGAGCATTTTTTGCACACTGTCTTCTTTTAGATGTGTTAATATATGAAGCAATTAAGCGTTACTGATGATTTTTTTTAATGTTTATGAATAATAATAAAATGTGGTTTTAACTGTCAGCGAGTATATGTGGTGAGGAAAGTATGCAGTGATACAATGTACCTGCATCGTTTCCTCAGATAACTGAATGTTACACAAAGAAGGAGGGTTAGCCTTCCACTCTTGTATGCTGTAATTTTGACTGTTTCTTCTGAAAGGCAGCACCCTGGGCAGGGATGGACTGGTCTATAGGGAATCTGGAGATTTCCCAGTAGGCCTCTGCACCCTGGGCCTCTTTTGTGTGGCAACCTATTTTGTTTCGGAATTTCCTCAAAGGAAAAGGGTTGTGCTTGCTGAAAATGTGTAACATGGGGCCACTTTGAAAAGTATCTCCAGTGCTTCTTTTGGTTCCCAGTCCACCCCTGGCCCTGAATGCCGTGGGATTTCTTGCATTCTATTAACAATGGCGTAGCCGAGAGGCACCATGTTGACCCCGAGGTCCCCTTACGTTACCCATTGGCATCGTCAGCCCCTAGCTTTGAGGCAGAAGGCATCCCTCTGTTGTGATGCCCAGCCC
Organism: Ambystoma mexicanum; assembly: GCF_040938575.1. Classification (NCBI taxonomy): domain Eukaryota; kingdom Metazoa; phylum Chordata; class Amphibia; order Caudata; family Ambystomatidae; genus Ambystoma; species Ambystoma mexicanum. The sequence continues at coordinate 1,099,503,941 of NC_090930.1, read as the reverse complement.
CATGCCGCGATACCAAAGGGTGCGAATGCGAGACCCTATCAAATTTCTCACATTGGAGAGCAGTGTTAAACATAACCGTGATCCCAGCTCCGAACGTACAATGACAGAGGACAAAAGCCTGTGAAGGCAAAATCATCGACCCCCTATGATGACTGCAAAGACTTAACTGCACTGATCAGCTTTTAGATGGCCCATGCTTCCAATGATTTGCATCTTTGTGAAACTAAATAGACCATGAATAGGGTTGAAAGATGCACCTAATGTGTAAGAGGAAGGCATAATAGCTATTCAGCCTCCTAGGTACAGAGGAAAGTGGGGAGTGGACAGGGCCATGGTTTAATGGCCCCACATAGGACTAGGTTTAAAAACCTTTATAAGACATTTAAATCTTAGGCATTCTTCAGTCTGTCAAAATGTTAACAAATGTGTAGAGTCCGAACTATCTGGCCCTCCTAACAACTAAACTAAACCCTCACGTATTTCTACACCTAGGCAGCGCTGTTGGTCTGCTTATCTAGGGTGAGGGGCTAGACAGAGAAGCTTGCCCTATCACTTATCTAGACATCACTATATAAAATATGCATTATGAATCACATATCTAATTGACTATAGTATGTGGCTTCTGCTGTGCAAATGAAAGATTCCACTTTTATTCGTTTTCTATGCAGAGCAGGGATGAGAGAAGCAGGGGTGTTGATAGGTCCGGAAAAGACCAGGGGCTACACTGATGTCGGAACTGTCGGATTGGGGGCTACCCAGCTTTTTGGTTGTAGCTCCTGAGATTCTATACGGGGCTACAACCAAAAGACCAGGGGCTATAGCCCCCTTAGCACCCCCCCTATCAACGCCCCTGGAGAGAAGTCTGTTAAAAAGGAGTTACCTCTCTCTGTGTATATGCTAAAGAATTATTAAAACACTGGACCGAGTGTTCTTGGTATTGAAAAACCCCATCCACTAATGTAGACTACTTATCAATTTAGGACTCATAGTATAGTGCGGAGTGTGTCATTCAACCTCAACTGATGTTTTCCAGAGGGTGAATTTGCGACCTTATACCATATTGTGGGTTATTCCTTTCTCATAGGTTGGTTACGGCCTACCGGTTTCAGTGGTATTCAAGCAGTGTTCCACTTTCTTCAGGGCCAATGCAGCACAGCACTAAATGGTGTGCTGTGTCATAGTAATGCGCAGCATGAATGTCTGTGATGGTTTGAACAAAACCCCACCCTAATAACTTTAGTCCCCAATCTGTCGGTCCATCTGGACAGGACAGCTTCAAATTTAAAAGATTGCTTCTGGGTTGTTTCTGAAGGGACGCCTCAGCTGGTGCGTTCCAAAACCTCATTGTTAGGGATGATGGCATTTGACCTGCTTGCTTTCAAAAGCTGGTCTGCTATGTGAAAAAAAACGCCATCCAGCCGCCCCCAACGCAAAAGGTGAGGATGGCTTCGCCCATGGTGTTACCAAAGACCTTCTGGACTGTTTGCTCCCTGGGCCCAGTTCGTTTGTGTCATTACCTCAGGGACAATTGCAAGCCCAGGGCCCACAAAGCTCTGCTGTCAATCCATATGGGGTTGGGTGTGCGCTCCCACAGTTGTGCATCGGTTCCATGTGCCTATGAGGGACTTTCCCATTGAAAAACGCTTTATAAATCAGGCCCTACATCTTTTTGCAGTATATTCTCAGAGTGAGTCTTGTAATCGTGTGTTCCATATTTGTGTATTTTGGGAGGTATGCTCATCTCTCACTGTGGTCGCTGCAACTCCATTAAAGATACTGAGACGACAGTATAGCCCGTGTGTCTTAGAGGGGTGCTGCCCACCCAACAGGACATATAGAGGCACTATAGTGCATTGAAGAGCGTGAGAGTCACATAAAAGGGCATGTGCTCTAGTCTGGATTAGCGAACAGTAAGACATGCTAGAGAAACTGAGGGGGGCATTAATCCCACAATCTGCCCCCTGTCACGCAGCACGGTTAGCGCCAAGCCACCTGAAAACTTGTGTTGCAGCTGTGCTGGGCTATTGTCATGTTAATGCCGAGTTCCCACCACAGATTATAGCAGCTGAGTGGCTAAGTTGTGAAAGAAAGAGGTAGCTGAGTAATGTTCCAAAATGATAACCCGGCCTGCTCATTGAGCAAGCAGAAAGACTACGAGTCAGGCATTAAGGGGTTAACGGCGCCGTAAACGGCGCCGACCCTTAACGCCTGATTCCGAGGTCCCTTTGCGCCATGGTGAGTTTAACGCCTGCTTTTTGCAGGCGTTAAAATCCATGGCGCTAAGGGACCATGGTGCTAATTACGCCACCGTAATTTACGGTGGCGTAATTAGCGCCTTCCCCACTCCCATTATGCCCTATGGGGCAAAAATGGGAATGGGGAAGGGTTAATGGGAAATGGCGATTTACCGCCCCACTCACCTTGGAATGGGGCGGTAAATCCGCCATCCACCATGGTGTAAACGTAGTTTACACCATGGTGGTAAGGGTACGACCCAGGCGGTAACTTGCCGCCTGGGTCGTAATGAGGCCCATATTTTACAATGAAACTGCACATTTTATGCACATAATGCATATCAAACCACCTGTAATGCCTGTTTCAAAGAACAACAACAATTTGGGGATCTGTATTGATGATACAATTAGCCGACAGGATACTATATCGATATCCGAACGTGTTCCACTGTCACGCGTAAAAAGCGCCTCCAAAGCAAAACTAGGAGCAAACTAACAGCAGTGAATGCCTCCCTCGCGATGGGCAGGGACATCCCCCCACCTCTTCATTTAGTTCTGCGGGCGATCTGTTGCCATGGCTGCATGTAACGCCTTACAAATCAAATCAAATATTCGCTGTGCATATCATGATGTGCAAATACTGCAGGCACCTCGAGTTGTCCTATGTCACATGTGAGCCTTACAGATCTTCTTTATAATGGAATAAACACACCGTGGCCCTCATTACAACCCAGGCGGTAAGTATCCAGTAAACTACGCCATGGCGTAAATGACCCCAAAACGGCCCTTACCGGCATCGTACGCCGCGCAAGGTGCACTACCGCCACCCATCATTGCGGTGACCGTAATTAGCGGTCACCGTAATTAGCGGTCACCGTAAATAAGCGGAACCGGAAGTAGCGTCATCGCGGCGGAACGGGAAAGAGCACGGCGGCCAACTTTGAAATCACAATCCATTGCCATCCTACCCAACCACACCACATTTGACCCACAGACCTTGTAAAACCCATCACCCACCCATTTCCCCACCTAAACATGCCCAAAGTTCTGAAGAAAGCCTGCGATCGGCAGCGGCAGGACCGCTTCAGTCAGGAAGAACTAACGATGTTGGCAGAAACGCTGCAGGAAAAGACGGACATCGTCTTCTCGCCAGAAATGACAAGAGCAGCCATAGCCCGCAAAAAGGAAATATGGGAACTTGTGGCACAACGGGTCAGTGCCGTAGGTACCACCCCACGCACCTCCAAACAGTGCCGCAAAAGGTGGGATGACCTCCGGCTCCGAGTAAGGAGCATACTGTCAGCCAATCGAAACCTGGCCCTGGCAACTGGCGGGGGAGCAGACTCCCCAATCAAGATGCAGCCATGGGAGGAGATTTGTGCCTCGACGATTGGCATAGAGTGCATGAGGGCGTTGGTGGAATGGAGAGAGGAGCCCCAACATCAGGAGACACAGGTAGGTGCCTCCAATTCAGCCATGCAAAACACCCTGAATTACACTTACATGGGAATCACAATGTCGCCCCATATGGGAAACAGAACACATCAGCAGGAGACCCACACCCTGCACACATGCAGCATGCACACTCCACAGCAGACACACACATTTCTGCATGCTCAACCCACCCAAAAGGGAGACAACCTGTATGTCACAGCCTACAAAGTCCACCATCTATCCTTCAAAACCATGGCAATCTTCATGCCTGCTCAATGTTCGCTGACCCATCAATAACACATTCCCTCCTCTGCTCCACCACAGGCTCACAATCGGACACTGGCAGGGACGAGAGTGGCACCACCCCAGCCAAGAAGCCCAGGACAGAGGGAAGAGCACAACAACCCACCACCTCTGCTGGACCCATGCCCAAACCACACCAGGCCAAAATCCCTGTCGAAAGACAGCCCAGCGCAGCAATGACCCCCGACGAAAGTGCCATGATAGCACCCACGGAAGACACGCAACAACTGCTGCCCACTGAGGGCAATGTGTCTGTGGGGAGCAGTACCATTGGGGAGACTGCTGCCGTCGCTGCATGCTCCGACAGCGACATGGGGAATATGGAGGATGACACTGAAGGTTCCCCCAACGCCCAACTTCACTCCCCACACCTGTCCCCATGTAGCCTGCGCGGAGACGACACACAGGGGCTAGCCCTTGGAGAGACATGGCCAGCCACTCCCAGCACAGTGTGAGTCGGGGAGGAGGGGAGTAGTCCAATTGGGCCGCCAATTGCAACCTCCATTGCCCCTGATTTCCAGCAATCGCTGGACGAAATATCAACGAGGCAACAAGAATTGTCCTCACTACTGACACAGCATGTTGCTAATTGTGGAGGCGCAAGTGCAGGCATGGAGAGATGTGCTGAGAACGTCAAGGCAGCCATCCAATCAGCAAGCAAGGACATTTGTGCAGAACTAGCCGCGGTGCGCAACATGATAAGTGAACTCATACAGACAATCATGGACACACGGCGTAGCGAGCAGGCCAGTACCTCCTCCGCAGCAAGTTCTGCCCCAGCCAGCCCAGTCCGCAGGTCATCCAGGAACCTGATGAGCACAGGCAGGGGGACCCCAGGTGCCAGGAGAGGGGGCTGCCAATAGTGGCCATCTAGTGCACCAATGGAACATTACCCAGCCCTTCACCACGGTCACCGTCACACCTTTGCAGGGATTTCAGGGGGGAGGGGGAGGGGGGATTGGGTGTGTTGGGGAGTTCAGGGGGGAGGGGAAGGGGGGATAGGGTGTGTTGGGGAGTTCAGGGGGGGGGATAGGGTGTGTTGGGGAGTTCATGGGGGGAGGGGATAGGGTGTGTTGGGGAGTTCAGGGGGGAGGGGGAGGGAGGATAGGGTGTGTTGGGGAGTTCAGGGGGGAGGGGGAGGGGGGATAGGGTGTTTCTGACCTATGCACATTGATAATACACTTTTTTGATTTGCACAAATCAAATGTGTGGACATTGCTCATTGCGTATGTGTGCTTTATTGGTGTACAGTCCACAGTGTGCATGTCCCAAACACACACAGTGCCCCAAGTGCCGTCTCCATGTTACAAACACCAGCCGTGTGTGCTAGAAGCATTGGTCAATGATATTCTGACGCATTTCACGGCCCTCCTGTGCATCGCTGCCTCCTTGAGGTGCTGCCCCATCCCCACCCTCATCATCCTCATCATCAGGTGGTTGCAGTTCTGCGTCAGGGGGCAGTGGAACATTCCGTCTGACACACATATTGTGTAGCATCACACATGCCATGACAATCTTTGCAACCTTCTCATGGCAGTACAGGAGTGCCCGCCAGACCTGCTGAGGCAGCGAAACCGTGCCTTCAGTAGGCCAAATGCCTGCTCAATCACCACACGGGTACGTGCATGGGCACGGTTGAAGTCCGCTTCATGCTGGTTCTGTGGGTTCCGGACTGGTGTAAGAAGCCACCTCTTCAGGGGATAGCCAGTATCACCTGTATGTAGGAAACAATGTATGTGTCAGTCATCACATCTAATTCCCAACATGACGTGCCAACATGCACATTGAACTGTTACTTTGGACCACTTTCAGTTGCGCTGATGGATTCACGCTATGCAAACGGTATATGTCCATGGCTCTCATGGACAGTTTTGCATGCCAACAAAACATGTATGCAGGGTGGTCGAGTGACTTGTGAGTGCCCATCCACTGTGTCCGTCCATGCCGTATGTTCAGGTGACCTGGCATGTGTCCTGTGATGTCAATGCTCACATGATTGCTACATTGCTGTCTGCATCATTATGACACCAGTGAACTATCCGGATGTTGATAGGGACATTTAGTGGGCCTTGCTGTCTGTGCTGTGGCGTTGTGGTGTTTCTGTCCGTCATGTGCCTCCTTTGTGCGCTGTCATGTGGGACACACCTTTCAGTAGATGGTGTATAGTGACGTGCATGTAGGTGCATTTCGTTGGAGTCAATGGTCCAAATTGGTACAATGCACTTGCAGATGGTTGTGTCATGGTTGGAACACACCTTCTTTGACATGGTGGGGCTGCTTCGGTCAGGCATAATGTCTACAGGTGTGAGATTACGTTAGTGCTGCTTTAGGGTATGATCGTCTCTGCTAGTCACAGCCAGGTGGAGTATGCATCATCCCCCCCCTTTCTGCCAGGTGGAGTATGCATCATCCCCCCCCTTTCTGCCAGGTGGAGTATGCATCATCCCCCCCCCTTTCTGCCAGGTGGAGTATGCATCAACCCCCCTCTTTCTGCCAGGTGGAGTATGCATCACCCCCCCCTTTCTGCCAGGTGGAGTATGCATCATCCCCCCCTTTCTGCCAGGTGGAGTATGCATCACCCCCCCCCCTTTCTGCCAGGTGGAGTATGCATCATCCCCCCGCCCTTTCTGCCAGGTGGAGTATGCATCATCCCCCCCTTTCTGCCAGGTGGAGTATGCATCACCACACCCCTTTCTGCCAGGTGGAGTATGCATCATCCCCCCCTTTCTGCCAGGTGGCATATGCATCATTCCCCCCCCCTTTCTGCCATACCAAGTTCATGACGTGAGACTCACCGAGTAGCCAGGATCTTGGGCCTGCATGTCGCTCCATGTAGCGTGGTATTGTGGAGTTCCTCAGGACCATTGAATCATGGGATGATCCGGGGAATCGGGCACAACAATGTGTGAGGATCCTGTTGGAGTCACAGACCATCTGCACGTTGATTGAGTGAAATTGTTTACGGTTGCGGTACGGTACCTCCATGGCATGTGGGACCACCAATTCCACATGGGTGCAGTCGATGGCACCAATGCAACCAGGTATGCCGACTAGTGCATGGAAACCCACTTTGGTGTTTGCAATCTCCTGGGCAGACCGTGGGTATGAGATGTGGTCATCTGTGTGCTTGAGGAGGGCATCGAGCACTTGGATCAGTGTACGTGAGAATAATGGTTGTGAAATACCATGCAAGTGCCCTACTGTGTGCTGGTAGGTGCCTGTGGCCAGGAAGTGGAGTACAGACAATACCTTCAGTAGGGGTGGGATGGCAGTTGGTGTTTCTATCTTGCTGACAATGTCATTGTGCGTCATGTCCACGATGGCGGTGATGGTGTCCCGGTCCAAACGGTACAGGGTGTGGATCTGCTCAGCAGTGAGGTTGAATGGACTGGCTCTGATGCGTGGGATTGTGGGCTGCCTGCGTGGTGGTACTGGCTGTGCTGGTTGGCCTTGCTGGGCCTGCCTTGCCCTCCTTCTCCTCCTGCGTCTTCTCTGTGCAGCCTGTTGTTGTTGTTGTTGTTGTTGTTGTTGTTGTAGTTGTAGTTGTAGCACTTGCATTGCTATCAGGTCCTCCAGCCCCAACATTGCTAGTCCTATTGGTATCATTGTGGAGTGTGACTGGGTCTGGGAAGGGGTTGGGTGTGCTCTTTTTGTACTTCCTGAGTCTGTATTGCCTCCACCTGTGCTGATTCTGTTCACCTGTGGCAGCTGGATTCACTGCACAAGGCCCTTTACGGTTGGTTCGCGACGGCGTAATTACCGGCATGGCGGTAAGGTACTTAACGGGCTGGGTGATGGCGTTAGGTGCATGTCCGCTTGGGTCGGCATTTGCGTACCTTTCCGCCATGCCGGTAATTACTGTGTGGGGGGTCGCGTGTGCGCGTCCTTGGTGCAGTTAGTGGCAGCGTTAACTACGATGCCGCTAATGGCATCGTAGTTAACGGTCATGGGTCTTAATCGGACCTAGCGGAAAACGATGGCGGTAATCCTTTACCGCCATCGTTTTTCGCTTTGCGCCTGGGTTGTAATGAGGGCCTGTATGTGCACAAAAGTCTAAAGAAACAGACTAAGCAGGGAGAACCACTCATGACTGAGAGTATATATTTCTTCTTCACAACTGCCAAACAAAGTGAGTAGGTAGTGGCGTGGAAGTAGGCGACTAGTGGACGTGCTTTTATTTTAGCTAACACCCCTTTGCATTTGATGATTTGTAGACCCACATGGAAGGGAACGTGAAAACTGCACCTCCCAGAATGCAAACTGCTGTTGACTGAAAGGTCAGAGTTGGATGGAGGTGTCTGGCATGTCATGGAACCACTCAACAATACTTGGAGCACTGTTGGGATGTGTTACCCTATTTGTAGATTCACCAGGCTGTCCACTGTCAAGTTTGAGATACTCCTCGAGTCCAGGCCCCTAGGACTAACTCACTGTGCTGTGTATAGTTCTGTAGTTATAAAGGGAACATTTCACTTCACTACTGTGTAAAAGAGGAAAGTAGCACCAGCTAAAAGACCAGGGCTGACAGAAGAACTCAAAGTTGACTTTGGATAACATAGGTGCCCACTTAGTGATATTCTTCAGATATTAGTGTAAAAGAAGGTGTGGTGGTACATGACATTGAGTAGCAGATAGTCAACATACTGGCCTTCAAGAGGTTATTTCCCAGAAGTTACTTTGAAGTTATTATTCCGTTAAACAATCCACACTAACATGGTAATGATTCATAGTTAATGCCGCTTTCTAAATCCAGATTTCGCCACGTTGCTACCATGCCACTGCTTGTACTTTGGTGCAGAGTGTCCAAAAAGTAGCTTTTGCTGTCTTGCCATCACACCACGATTAGTGCAATGCCTCTACCAGAAAAATTCCAGTGAATTTTTCGAAAACATATTTTCCAAATGCCATTTTGTCCCAAAAAAATGGTGAAATATTTTTTTCTGAATGTATTTTTTTTATTTTATGTTTTATTTTAGTTTTATTAGTAAAAAAACTGTCAATAAAAAAACGGGGGGTTGCGGGGAACCCCCCATTTCAAAAATAAAAGGAAAAAAAAACATTCCCCCCAAAAAAATGTCACCAATTTTGTGTCAACAAAATGGCATTTCGAAAATGTGGCGTTCGAAAATGTCACTATAAACCCCTCTACTTGCATATAGCCCCTAGAGTGTCCCAAAAGTAGACGCCACTGGGGGTAGCAACACATTGTCCTATCACTGACAAGAAAAGAAAGCAACCCAGCAGGGTACACACCCCTGGAATATATCACAAACCTGAACCTAGGACTAAGGTGGGAAAACAAGACATCACAACTCTACAACCACAGTGAGGCAGACGCCACTGTGTGTTCCAGCACATCAACCTATTCACTAATACCAGGAAAGCAAGCAACCCAGAAGGTTATTCGGCCCCTGGAATATTTTACTAAACCCAAACCTAAGACAGAGGTGGAAAATGGAGCCATCAGAACCATACAACCACAATGAAAGCAACCAAGGAAGGCCCTGCCCCTGGAATCATACCACAAACCCGAATCCAAAACCAATGTGAAAAAGCAACCTACCACATTCCGACATCCACAGTGAGGCAGATGCCTCTGTGGGTTACAGCACACTGATCCATCACTGACCTCAGGAAAAAAAGAAACCCATGAGGGCATCCACCTCTAGAAAATACCACACACCGGAACTCGTGAACGAGGCAAAAAGTAAGCTATCACAATCTCATAAGCACAGTGATGCAGACGGCGCTGTGTGTTACAGCACATTGAACCATCACTGATCTCAGGAAAGAAAACAACCCAGTTGGGCACCCGCCCATGGAATACATCCCAAACCTGAATCCAAAACTGACACATCAAGACCGCAAACATGCAAAGATAGAAGAAGAACAAAGAAATGAGAATGAAAAACAGATTAAGGAAGAGGAATGAAATCACAGCCCTGACAAACAGGAACCACCTACCAGAATTAGTAATACCTAAATGTCCCCACCGACCACCCTAAGCGGACTAAAGATTCGGACCAGGGAAAGAGGAAAAATAGCATAGCTCTCCTGCTACCTCTCCATCTACAATACTACCACAACGGAAAACAAACAACAAACAACTAAGAACCAAAATAATCCTAATGTGGACCCCACCTGGCCACCAAACCGCACACCATAACATACAGAACCTAGCTACTCCAAAGACAGTTTGAAAAAGAAAATGACAAGAATCAGAGCTAAGCAAGAATCTCTAACCATCGATTCCAAAAGACCACACGGGCAACCAAACGCCCAACTACTTTGAATATGAACAAAGAAAACCCTCCACTTAACTTAATTGAACTCTTAAATGAAGGGACAGAGACCCCCAACTACACAACCAGCAAACAGCTTCACCCAAGAGAGAACCGAAAACCCGACAGGCATCACCCCGACCAAGATGCGAGAAAGGTTACGGAACAAAGAACAAGGAAAAACGCACCCTCTACAGTGCAGTCTAATCAACATAAGATACATGTTTAAGCACAAAATAAAATGTACGACCTCCTAAGTTAGGGTGGCACCAACGCCCTAATCTTCACAGAAACATGGCTATCGGACAACTACAAAACAATCGACCATAAAGCCGTACCAGAGAACTTCAAACTAATACATTCTAACAGAGAAAACTGAAGAGGAGGGGGAATCGCAATAGTGCACAAAGATCACATCTGCTCCACACCACTCCCCTCAATCGACAAAGAAGATTACGAATGACTCCTAATCAACATCAAGCTCAATGAGTAATCCAGCCTAAAGTTCCTCCTGATTTACAGACCGATATTTTACAACCCCAACTTTGCCAGAAATTCTACAGACGCCATGGCCAACCTCTCCCCTTATCATGATAACATAATTGCTCCAGGGGATTTCGACATCTGGTTAGAAAGAGAAAAAATGAAACCACAGCAAACTCCCTCAGCTCTCTAATGGAAACCCTAAACTTAAAACAAATAGTGAATGGCCCCACCACAATGCTGGACGCATCTAGACGCAATATTCTGCAGAGATGGACTCTCGACCATCGCTCCACAGGTAACAATAAGGTAACAATCATATGGAGCAATCACCATATGGTCCCATTCACTGTCAAAATCCTAAACTGTATGATGGCCAACAAATAAAAAAACTGGTAGAGTCTTGGGCTGGAAACGATAATGGAACTACTGGAATCAACCAAACAAAACACCAACTTTATAGAATGGCTCCAGACTCAGCGGAAGAGAAGCTGGACACCTGGATTACAGATGCTACAGACCGACTAGCACTGGCAAAACTCTTCAAATCAATCCCAAAGAAAATTGCAGCAAGATGGTTCACAGATGAACTGAGGAACTAAAGAACAAAAACAAATCGTAAACTGGAAAACAAATTGAGAATTCACTAAAACCAATCGGGCAGAAAACAAATACTGATTGACAAATCTGAATCCATAAATCAGCAGTCTTGAAAGCAAAAAAAAGCATATTACACTGCAAGAATCCAATTGGCAACAAACCCACAAAAATAACGATTCAAAACCCTACCTTGTGCAACAAATGCGTAATACTACCACAATCCCTATGTGACAACATCACAAACCACCTAACAACAAAAATAGAAGCAATATAACAGACCATCAAGGCAAGCCGCCCTACAAAAAACACACCCCAGAACCGCCAGAAAGCAGTGCACCACCAACTACCACAACACTCAACTGTTTCAAACCCATAAGCGAAGAATATTTCAACAATCTAATGAAAGACACCAACCTTGCCGGATCCCCCAGTGAGCAATTCCCACCGGGCATCCTAAAACTCCTCAACCACAGAACACCAGCCTCATACTTATGACTACTAATGAACCTATACATAAACATGGGAATAGTACCCAAATCTTTCAAATCATAATATTTCAAGCCTCTCCTGAAAAACAAAACAGAAAATGCGGAAGGCCCTACCAACTACGGACCCAAATCAAATCTACCTGACCCAGTGAAAATCCTTGAGAACTACATCTACAAAGTACTACTCAACCATGTGGAAAGCAACAGAATACTCAGCCACTCCCAAGAACGTTTCAGTCCTGTGAAAGGAACTAAATCAACACTTCTCTCGATATGGGATGATCTAAAAATAAAAGCAGACAACAGCACCCAATCGGGCCTCATACTACTAGACATATCAGCTGCCTTTGACACAATCAGACACACAACGTTAATCCAGCGTCTATAGGAATGCAGCATAAAAAACTTTGCACTACAATGGCTGAAATCTTTCCTAACCGACTGAACAGAAAAAACCACTTAGCACCATTTGCATCATACACCAAAAACATTACTTGGGTCGTATCACAAGGATCAAGCCTCTCCTGGCTCCTCTTCAACACCTACATGTCCCCCCTAATGAAACTCATTCAAACCCATGGGATGATGGCTTACAACTATGCAGATGACACCCGACTCATGTTGAAGATAACCTGCACCCAAGACCGAAGCAACACCCTCAACAAATGCCTCACAGACATAAACACTTGGAATGCCTCAAAGCCTCACAAAAAAAATGACATTGCATCCAAAATACTGTAGCAAGACTACTCCTGAGACTAAATAGAAGAGACCACATCACACCAGCCCTGAGAAGTCTGCAATGTCTACCAGTAAAAAAATGCACCAACTTTAACGCCCTTTGCATCGCCCACAAATCCTTATAAGGACAAGGGGCCAAATTTCTCCAAACTAAAATCAACCGCTACCAACCAGGAAGAAACCTAAGATCGAGCAACAACGTCCAAAATAAAAACAAAACATTAGGAGGAAAGGGAATTCAGAGGAACCACATTCTCCCATTTGATAGCAGCTGTGCAACTTGATACCGAAGGAAATAAGAACGACAGAAGATCACTTAACTTTCAGAAAATGACTAAAAACTTGGTTATTCAACTCAATGAGACAAGTATAAAAATGTGCACCTCCACAAACCATACTCTATATCAAAAGGAAACACGGGACAATATGGATCGAAGGACCAACAATATAATAACCACACAGCCTAAGACAAACAGAAACCAACTAACCAGCCCCCTCTTCTTTCCACTCCCCCATACCTACCATGTACTACACATGCCCGAACGGACCAGCAAAACTATTCACACAACACACAAACCCACCACTAACCACAACACAAGACCCAACAATTGCAAAAAACAACGAACAACCCACAAAACTGGACGATACCCCTCCAGACACACCATGCCCAGTGGCAACAACAAAGAACACCTAAAAAGATTACATGTACAGGCACCAGTTCCTCCTGATTTTGCAAGCATCAACTAGCCCTCTGCCCTCAACCAACCCCACCCACTTTTTTACAGAGCCTCATGAGCACCTCGAGACCATGTAAATGGCAGCGGTGCCCGGTATATATCATCATAGCCTAACATTATAAGCTCAACCAACTTTCTACTTGTGAAACCTCATGATAACTACACCCTGAAACTTTGCAGCTAAAATATAATACATAAGCTAATAGCATGGGATCTGTGTTTCTTTGGTGCCGCCTCAACATAGGTGATTGGATTTTGTCTATTGAAGTTTCTGGTAATGAAGCCTTTTGCAGATGTATACTGACAGGATGCACTGCCATTAAAGACATGTCTTTACTAGGTGTTATGATCACTTGACAAAATGATGATTGTTTTATGGACATTAGAAGTGCGAAACACCATACAACCCCACCAAAATAAAATCTTCTGATTTAGAGGTCGCAGTCATCTGTGCAGCAGACCCTCAACCCACTGAACTATATTGCCACCTTTGTCTTACATGTTAAGGTATCTGCAATTGTGTATATCTCTACACAACTCACTAATCATTCACTAAAAGATATATACACTTATGCTTTGTTCACTAATTTTGACAACTTCTTAAGCAGGTACTTACTGCTAAGCATTGGAATTCCCTGATTTTAACTATACACTGTTTTTCCATTACTTGATTTTGACCTTATTGTGCGAAGAATGAAACAGATGTATATGTAATCAACAAACCTTGCTGGGCTGTAGGATATGGGTTGTTTGCCGGAATTCAAACAATTCACGGTGGAATGGATCTTTAATCGATTCCGCCACAACTCTATTTAACCTTCAGTCAAACAATCCCAATACCCTGCCGCCGAAGCAGCACTATATTAATCCCCGCTCCCCTACCTTCCTTCCACCCGGTCACCGGTACTCGTTCCACTACCCCACAGCATCAGTTCTGTTCTCAAACTTGGGCTGTAGCTGACGCTGCAGGTTCCCCTTTTCTTTTTTTTTCTGAGTCCCCCGCTTCCCATGTCAAGGAAGCTGGGAATATGTACTGAAAGGAAGATCCAGAGGACAAAATGTGTAAGAAAGTATCACAAATATTTATTTGGAATCATACAAAATTGTTTATGAAGAAAATTATGAATAAATCAAAATAAGCAACAGTTCAATGCAGGTAAAATCACAATTATAAAAATACATAGAGAGTGACAAAACATATCATTCACATCCAATCAGACATGATCTAACCTAATTCAATCATCCAATAGCAACTCGCCAATCATATTTATATAAAGAAATGAGTACAATTTCATCTCATTTAATTTCAACTCCAATACATACAATATTCAACATCATGTGTGTCTTTTCTTTTTCTAACTTGGAGTTGATCTTAGTAGTTATCAAAATAGTACCCAAGCATATTTCCAAGACTGCAACAAGACCCCTGCAACCCCAAAAGCCTAATATATCGAACATAGGGAGCAGGGGATTCCTCATGTTCAGTACATTAGGCTGCGAACAAACGGTATTGCCCAAGTTCGAACAAAACGTTCATATGGAAAGTTTTATTCGAACAAACAGGTAATGCTGCCTTGTACTAATGTAGCAGAGCCACATTCTGCTTTTTTCGGTGGCAAATCACGGTTCAAATTTTTGAACTAATATATCTTTATTAATAATTCTCACATATATGTTGTCAGGTTTCATTACGTGCTTTGGTGCTTTGCATGTCAGCTTTATTGAACACATAATACTAGTTTAGCATTGAAAGAAAACTATGCAGAAAGCATGGTCCATTGGTGCAAAGGTAAAGTTGGGTTGGGATGAGATGCACTCTCTCTACCACCTACATTACAAACTGCAGATATAATACACGTATGTTAGAATCCTTGCCTCTCCACCTGGCTAAACTCTGTAATCATTGGCAAACCACTTTACAGCACTGTGCCTTTATTTTCCATTGCTGAAATAATGTGCATCACCTAGAAGTAGTTATTTCAGGTTTGCACTTGACAAAGAGACTCATACATGCAGGGATTAGCAGACAAAAGTGTTAAAGTCTATTTAATAACAATACGGTTGATTAATACTGTGCATGCGACAGGATCCATTGTCTTTTATCTCACTCATGGCAACATTGATTGGGAGCCATGGGTCTCATTGCATAGACTGAATAGAACCAAATGGTCCCACAATGTGTGCAAGGTCGGTGAATGGTGGTCAAAGGGCGCTTGGGAAGTACCAAGCAGAATTCTGTGTAGAAGGAAGAAAAGGGTGTGATTATGTATGAGCTACTTCCTGTAAAGGTAGAGCCAGTGGTGCTGGAACAATTTCGACAGTGGGGTTGCTGGACAGGACCCTCCATACGAAAACCTGTATGGTTTCCTAGTGCTAATGAACCTGGTGTTACTGAACAAGTGAGGCTATCAAATGAAGTAATGCCTTCAAAGGAAACGTGGGTCGGAGGGGTCCCACTGAAAACATTTCTGAAACTTAGGGTTCAAGGGTTCATTTTAAAAGAAGTCTTTCCATAAACATATAGATAAAGTGAGACATTGCTCAGTATTCTAAATTTTAGAAAGCATATTCTGTACCAAAATTGATTCTTAGCTCCAAATGAATTTATCAAAGAAGGATTGACAGCCAACTCCAATTTGTACAGATGGAGAGCTGTAACAACTTTCAGTGATTTACAATGGATTTTCTCTCATGGGAGACATGTTAGAGACCTCACTAATTCACTTAAATGTGGCCATGTCCCGCATTGGCAGGGCATTTTAGTCCCTTGTAGCTTAAACAGTTTAGAATCCAATTTGAGCATATTTGGTATACTTTGAGTGTGTATAATAGCCTTAATACTGTCCACTACAAACATTGCCCCAGTAGTAGTAACTCCCATCATACATATTTTGCCCCAAAAATATTATTTAGTAGTAATACTGTCAGCGTTAAGGAAAGTGGCATATCAGATATTTTTTCAGGGTAAACATTACAACCAGGAATATAGTGAATTTAGCAGAAATAATGCCTGACGGTAGAACTGTGAAATCAAAAGATGTCCCTTAGAATACTGTGCCATGTAACTAAACAAACATGAAAGATGGGCTAGACCATGCCTACTGAACATGGTCCATGGAATTGGGTTTCAGACTATTGTGCAGTAGAATTATGCAATATTCATAGTTATCTGTTGATATAAAGACATTGTTTATCCTAGTACTTGCCACATGAATCACAGCATTTCAGTGAAGGGAAGTACAAACCATTAATCATGTTAGAAGAAAATGTCAATATAGCGTAATCAGTGTTCTTCCCCAATTACTTCTGGTTGGTGGTGGCATGAAGCATCTGTGAGAGGCAAAGTAATGTCAGGGAGAACCATCGAGCCATTGTCCTTGCTCTCTATTTTAGTAATATTGATGTGTAAAGCAAAAAGAAAAATCAGGTTGAAATGTTTATCCAGCATGGAATAGAACCCATATACCTCTCCTGCTGAGCACAGATCCAAGATAACATAACAAAAAGAAAATGTTTGCCTTGTGCTTTGTTAAACCAAATATTTTTGAATGACAAATGTTGATGGGAAAGTGGTGGTTAGATGTCTGACAGGGGAGGAGGAGAAATTGTTAACAGTGCTATGTGTGCACCATATTAGTTTGCACAATACCTTCTTGAGAGCACCAGCAGGGAGTCTAGACACAATGCACCTTCAATCGGTCTCTCTTCTAATAATAAAAGACAACATTTGGTCCTGAAATACTGAAAGTACAGCAACTCTTCGGAGAAGTTCAGGTACATGTAAGTTTAAAGTCTAGTATAGTATAGTATAGTGTAGTGTAGCTTAATGAGAGATAGAGGTTACACATGCTGTTAAACTAAAACCACCACTTGTTCTATTACTTACACATTCTTATTCAATCTTGTTCATAGGTGTTCTGTTATGTTATATCCTTTTTTGCTTTAGCTTGTTTAGTATAAATAAGGACCCTCAGAAGATAGGGGCGTCATATTAAATGCATTAACATGATAACTCCTGTGTCATGTGTATAATTCAGAGCAATGCATCAGAGTGGTCTCTCTTTGAGTCTAAGAACTGTACAATTCCTGACTGTATATGTTTAATCATGTTGATGAGCACATGAACCTAGGCATGCCTGTCTTTTATCGCTGAGACACAGCCTAGTGTGAGTTTTGACATGAGTGATGGATGACCAGGATTCTGTTTTCACAGTCTCAAACGAGTTGGAGATAAGAGGCTTGTGGTCAGGCCTAATCATAGGCAATCAGGATGGTGACACCCAGATAGATGAGACTTCTTAGAGATGACTGTAGCATTGCTAATCATAACCTCATGCCCAGTCACGATAAATGGACAGAGCAAAAACATTTTTCTAAAAAGCTTTGTAATCAAAAGAGGTTAGGTGGGGGCAGAAGATGGCCCATCAGGAAAGCAATATTCCCATCCATTGCAGAACGGTGCTCTTCTAAAACTGAGGGGATGGACGTGAAAGTTGAGGAAAAACACACTGCAGCCCTGCAAGTTTTACAGAATGCAGAGTCCACGCACTCATCGAATCATTCCTAAGACTAAGCAACACACTGACTGGCTAGATGTTCTGTTAGACTCTCGGTCTGATATTTCCATATTTGAATGCAGCCACAAGGCACTGTTGGAGCATAAAAAGGCACACAGAAATGCACAAATAGCTACACCCACTGGGAAGACATTAGCAAAAAATGAAGTGTATTTTGTAACCATTCAGATGAAAGTTGAACATCCCAAAGAGATTGAATCACAGTTTCGGTCTCAGTTGCATATCCAATATAAAGGACTCTTAGCATTTCAAGATTGGCACCATTGTATGTGAGACAAGCACCAAGATTTAAAGAAGTAATTATGCCTGCCTTTTCAAAAGAATTGAGTGGGGAACTAGTACACAAATATGCACAAGACTGGGCAGCGCTGGCAGCAGTGCAGCTGTTTAAAAACCATGAAGGGCATGATCTGGAATGTCCAGCACACAATTGCCCACATGCAAACTATAGTGGGCCACTAATGGATCGCAGGGTAATTATAAAGCAAGCAAGCCCACATGACAGTCTGGTGCTGCCCGTTTTAAAACCGGATGGTACTTATGGTTTTATTGTGGACTTCATAATTTTAAATGCACATTGTAAGACAGAGGCAGTCCAAAACCAGCAGTCCAGTAGCCAATTTACACAGATGCAAATATAAAACAAACCTTGATCTAGGCAATGGGTATTTCACACAACCTTTAAGCATAGAAAGCCAAAAAACACACTGCATTCACTTTTAAGGAAACACATTTCCAATTCACTTGAATAATGCAGGGGTATAAGAATTTGCCCAGCACATTCTCAAGTAGAATACACAGTTTGCTGGCATACATTCCTAACTGTTGGCAATATGTAGATGACATTTACATCACCCATGAGAATCTCAATCATTCACACATTGGCTGCAAAGGGGTACCTGATTAACTTCAAGAAATCAAGACAGATGGGAATGCGGTCCAAATATGCTGCTGCATGTTCAGCAGTGGTAGGATATTTTACACATAAAGAAGCATTTATACATACTGATATTGCAACATACCATCTGAGAGACATGTCTGCCCAGACTGCTGAATTGCATGGATTGCTGCTTGCATTGTGCCAAGCAGACTCAGAGAAGCCAACACTAGTAGACTCCGATTCAAATTATATTGTCAGGGCTTATAACACTGATTTGCATCGGTGGATTCAAAATGACTTTAGAAACATTAGGCATGCGTCTATTGCTTCCAGGCAACTCTGGAAACAAGTTTGGGACCTTGAACAGACTTACCCCTTTGCTATCGGTGATGCACACAAGAGCACACACTAAAAGGCACATGCATAGCACTGGCAGTGCATTAGCAGATAAATAAGCTCAAAGAACACACAGTGAGAAAAAAACGATAGCAGCAATAACTCGCTCAGCAATTGCAATGGATGAGGAAATAAAAGAAGCTTGTTTGGGTATTATACCCAGGCCAAAAGGTTTACCAAGTCATTATATTTATGACCTTGACAATAATAAAGCACAAGCCACAGTTCCTATGAAAAAGGGGATCCTATTCAAAGATGAATCCCTGATAGAGCAGACAGGGAAAAGCTAATAGCAGCCACACATGCTGGACTTGCATCTACCCATTTTGGGGTTACTGCAACTGCACAACTGCTCCTTGACTAGTATTGGTGGCCAGGATTAAGGCAACAGGTTAAAGTATACATAGCAAACTGTGGCACATGCCTGAAGACGTAAATTAACAAGGGGGATCCTGGGAGTCCCTCTGGCAGACATTAGTCCTGGTTACGAAAGCCTTACCCAGATTCTTTAGCTCGCTATCTTTCACAGAGGAGAAATTTCCAAAACATATCAGTCTTTGTCCTGCACTGGGGCAGTCCAGCACTGAAATGCTAGGCAATTCTCCTCTGAACAAGAGTACCAACAGTAACCCCAGACACGTGTTTCGGTCTGGTTGGACCTCCTCAATAGGGTGGAGCTATGCCTCTCTAAGAATAGCGAGCAAGGGGTTCACGTCTGGATTCCCCTAGTAACTTAGGGTGACTTACAGTTACTTAAATTATGTAAATTAACAAGAGGGGTCCTGGGAGTCCCTCTGCCAGACATTAGTCCTGGTTACGAGAGCCTTACCCAGATTCTGTGTGGACCACAGCAAACAACCTAAAGTGGCTCCTTTAAGAAAGGCAAACTTGCCTTTTGAGATTCAATATGTGGATCATATAGGCCCACTACCAGCATTAAATAAGTACAAATATATTCGAGTAATAGTGGATTCTTGTACTAGGTTCACCTGGATGATTCCTCAAAAGAAAGCAGACTGCAAATCAGTCAGACAGGCATACGGCACTCCGTGGGGTTTGAGGGGGGGTAGCCATGACACCAACTCAAAAGTTTCATGCCGATAATGGTCCAGCTTTTGCAGGGTGGGCTCTGGGAAAGGCATTAGAGGCTCGGGGATCAGAGCTGCACTTTTCTAAACTCGTCTCATACAGAGGTGAAATGGGCTTATAGGAAGGGTAAACTACTTTTAATGTTGTGCCTGATTAAATTCATCTTTTCAGTGGGGGGTAACTGGGAAGACCACGTGCATCTAGTTAGCAAAGTGTGCAATGGTAAGACTCCATTTGAACTCTTGTTTGGGAGAAAAATGTTTATGCCTGCTCTGCACACTCTCCCGAGCTCCCTCTCTAGGCAAGACCAACTGCAGGTGACAACACTGCTGAGGGAATCCCTCCAGGTGGAAGCTGCTGAGTCCAGTCCTGAGACCACTCTCAAAGCAGGAGATTGTGCCCTGGAGAAGATCAATGATGCGTCTCTGTTTGGCCCGTCCTACAGGCCACCAGCACAAGTAATCAGATTGAAAGGTTCCAGAACTGCTGTCCTGCCCACAATACCACCCACAAGAGGCACCAGACAAGTCTCTGTGGATCACCTGAAACTGGTTCTAGATGGTTACCACAATCTTTCCATACAATCATACTCTTCCAGTTGAGGAACCCACAGTAGAAGAGATTGAGATCCGACAAATGATGATGATTGGCATGCAAGATGCGGAAGAATATGCCACAATTCAGGAAAGTACTGCAGGTATGCCAATTTGGAAACAGAAAGTCTTTCTGGTTGCTAAACTAATGAATTCTTTTGGACAGACATTCTGAAAGGGTGTTAAATAATACTGGCAGTATACGCCCTTCTACTGTAGCTGAGCCTCACTGTGTTTCTCATCTCACTAACTTCAGGGAATTTTCTGAGCAAGGTTTCCACTCAACCTGCAAGCAAAGAAGTTATTCCAAAGCCTTTAAGTTCTTCACACATGTTAGAGAAAAGACAGCTTCAAGAGCCAGGATCTCCAGCCT
This sequence comes from Ambystoma mexicanum, assembly GCF_040938575.1. Taxonomy (NCBI): domain Eukaryota; kingdom Metazoa; phylum Chordata; class Amphibia; order Caudata; family Ambystomatidae; genus Ambystoma; species Ambystoma mexicanum. The sequence continues at coordinate 1,099,482,732 of NC_090930.1, read as the reverse complement.
CAATACACATTTTTTCATTTTACCATGAGCCATGTGTGGATATCATAATTTAAGAGGTATAATGGCCCAGCCAAGCAGTGGCAAGTTCACACTTTTTCTGTGATTGATGAATCCAGACTGTTTGCACCCAGTAATCCTGTGTCCAGAACATATAGGGAACTGTTAAGAATAAGGCTCCAGACATTTGCGCAAAATGTTTGATGCTTTTGATTTTGGTGAGGATCTCCATGAGATGGGGTCCCGTGTGTGTTATGTGCAATATTACAATGCCTTTTTACTTGCAAACATGAGGCCATCCTGTGGCCAAAATACACTTTCAGGGAACACTGTGCAGTGCCTTTCCAAACCGATAGTCCTGAATTCCAAGCACAGTTCCGATATATTTCACTGAGATCATACCAAGCAGGGGATTGCCTGTTTCAAAATCAGTATGAGTTCCCTCCAGAGCCAAATGATGCACAGCACATGTATGTTGCAGAGTCAGTCGTTTTTGACAGAGAATACTTTTCAAACATGACTGAACAAATATGGCAGGAAACTGTCCCACTATGGTCTACTTGGGGTCAACAGATATGACAAATCAAAGGTGTTCACATGTTAGACATGGCATGTAGATTCCCACATTTGATGCCTTTTTTAACTATACGCAGTTCCAGACCACTTGCAGTAATAGGAATTTGTACTTCTACCCTGACTGCAAGAGGGAAGAAGGTGAGTTCTGGAGTGTGTCCTATACAGAAGAAAAAGAACTTAATGGCACCAAGCAAATTACCTATGCATCAGGGAGCCCTGTATTATGGGAAGTTAAAGCAAATTAATGCAATAAAAGAAAAGCAGGAACCAGTGTGCGCCCATATAGGGTTTACAATTCCGATTACACTTCCCTGACACAAGCTATGTCCATAGGTAAGCTGTGCCAAAAAATGCTTTCACAGTATCACCTCAGTGAGGTGATACAATCTCTAGATAACTTCATAAAAGAAGAGAATAGGACAGCTATCATGCAGTCAGCTACTGTTCTGAGGTGCACACAGAGTAGGCGTGTCAGGAGATCAGCTACCTGCACCACCTCTGACCCTAGAATACCTTGTGAGATGGGACAAGTGTGAATAACAGGTAAAACTTAAACTTGGTCAAAAACAATAATGCAAATACTGCAAGCTGAAAGTGAGGCACTGCGACTAGGATTTTATGCATCAGATTCTAATGATCAAGCGCTAGAGCAGGGGTTCCATGCGCTAAGGGATGTCATTACAGATGTAGTGGGATTGGTTCACAGTGACCTGTCTATAATTAGAAGTGACGAAGAAGCCGCAGTAAGTGTTTCTGAAGTAACATATTTTCTGGACACTCCTAGCAAAGCAGTCCCAGATTGGAATGCAATTTCATGGCCAGAACAAATAAATGCACTTAACTTGTCCAAGGTGGAAATATGCCAGGCAGTGACAGGCTCTATGTTCTTGTTGCTTAGCATACTTATTAAATGTTTTGCAGCATCTTCTGCCTGGGTACCAGGCTTGACTAATTGTATTTTGCACAGTGTGTTAAATATTCCCCTTCAAACGACACCTTCCATGGTATGTCAAGAACTGCATTCCTGGGGTAATGTGTACTTGGTTAATGACACTTTGATCTGGGAAAACTATGTAGTGCCTTATTCACATGCATGTGTGTCACCTTCAAGTCCTGAAATAAAACTGTACTCAGTGTACCCTTGTGACAGTAACACTAAATGCACACTTCATGTTAAACCAATTGCATTTTTTCACAGTCAAGTACACTGCTTATTTAATGGCTCATATATGATGCAATTCAATGAGTCCTGTTGTCATGCTGCAATTGTGTTTCCAACCCTGGTTACTGTGAGTACACAAGTAAAGTGCTGTGGGTTTATTCTGAATCCACCCAGGCCATCACAATTCAAATTTCTACACTGGCCAAGTCTCAAGTTAAGACCGTTAGAATTTCCAAAATGGATCTTGCATATGGCACGCCTGCAAAACATGTGTCTAAGAGTGCACAGCAATGAAGAGTCTTATCTTTAAGCTGTATAGGAGCAGCTGCATGCCTCTGCAGGAGATCCCGCCCCCTGCCTCCTATAGGTTGGAAATCAGAGACTGCACCATGTTTGACACTAGCAGTTGTGCCAATTCTGCAGCAAGTGTTTGAGAAAAGGTATCCTCTGAGAAAACACTATCAACTGTATCCCTGAGGAGAAGAAAATCTGAGGGAGGAACTCCCTGAAGGAATATGAAAAAGAGTGAAAGAGAAGCCAGTGGCGTCACAAGAGATGGGTGTGACACACTGAGAATACTGGCTGAAGAGAATGCATGGATCTTGCGGAAATTGATGACGAAATTAAGAATCGGGTAAATTTAATATGCAGAAAAGAAGATTGCATGCATGTGAAATGCTATAGAAATGTGACCATTCAATGATTTTACAGACTCTGAAATGCAAGTAGACTAAGTTATCATAGAAGCTGGCTATACGTAGTGAATAGACTGCAGGTGAACCCGCTATTGTATAGAAGCTGGACATCAGTGCCTTGAATTTTAGCACACTGTAATCCATGAAGAAGAAAGGCAGAGAATTGTGTTGCAACACGAATTAGCTGAAATCCTGGAAGAGCCTGGCAGGGCTGTCTGGCCTGGCATCAAAACAGAAGTAGCCAAGGTCGGTTATCTATTCTCGAAAGTAAGAAACATTAGAAGGATGAATCATCCCTAATCGAGGTGCAAAGAAAGAACACCAAAACTGCCAAGTTTTATTCAATTAAGACATTTAAATCCTGCCGAATAGACCAGAATCACGGTCTCTTGTCACGTGATCTGAGGATGGAAATAGAGTTGAGCTTGGAGTCCTAGAACAGCAATAGTGAACGCCTGTCCTCCCATATATTCCCACAGACAAGAATACTTTGCAAGGCCAAGTTCAAAGACAATCTGCATGGCAGAAGGCATGGGTGATGAGGGATGTTGGGCTAATTGGGCAGAGAGGTAAAGTCAAGTCCACCTCCTGGTGCCTGGGTATGAGCTTACATGCTGAACTGAATGTTCCAAACATGGCACGAGCATGCCAACCAATTGTAGAAGGCTGTATAATGAAGGGCCTTGCAGTTCGAGAGCCAATGATAACCTGTGTACTTAACAGTGTTGAAGATGACATGTTTTAGAGGTAGGCATAAGTTGTCCACCTGACAGTAGATAGCCAATCACAATCCAAGCCCTTATAGAAAGTATAGATATTCACCTTGAATGTATCACAATCCCTCGTAGGTTTTTCTTATTTGCCACTTAGTATGACATCACTGCTGATGACTTTTTTGCATATAAGGATGTTTTTATGTGAAATTTGTCGAGAACTGAACAAACGTCTGTTGATGTCTGTTGTAACCCCCCTGTTTTAGATAATTGTCAATAAAACGGCAACCTTTGCCATCTTCCTGAGTTGATTCGATTTGGACCCCATCCATTGCATGCACAATACTAAAGAACCATAAGTTCACGTGGTAGTGGTGCGGATGGTTGGAAAAGATCCAAACCAGTTTGTCCCCAGTCTTTCGGGTGATCAAGTATCCTCCGCCATTAGCTGGAAGATCGAGGGGTTTCCTGTGGAGAGCAGCTGATAGAAATAAACTTGCAAGAAGAACCAAGACGGTGGGCAGGTCCCCCTTTGATGAAATCCCTGCCCAGTTTCCACGGGCACTCTGTGGATGGAAGGCAAAGTGGTTGGATTGGAGGAGGAGTTGATACCAAAGGCCTCGAGTCGATTAACGAACGAATGGTGAGTAGATGAAGGGGATGGGATTGTGATAATTCTTTAAGTAATGGGAAATATTGTGTGAAGAAAAGGTAGTGCCTATAGGTCCTGGCTCAAGGGAGTTTCAGAAGGAGATGTTTTAAATCCCAATGGGGTAGAGTAGAAACATATAACGCATAAACAGGTTTATGTAAGGTGACGTCTCAAACCCTGTATAGGGTATAAAGTAAAGGCGAGAGAGAAAAAGGTGATCACTGTGTTTTTTAATGTGTAATGTTGACTAGTCTGCATGTTGTTTGATGAGTAAAAATATCAAAGAGCGATAAAAGTTGTGAAGTAATTGAAAAAGTTGAGGAGTAATAGTGATTAAGCATAGCAAAGTGATTGGTGCCAATCAAAAGATAGAGATAGCTAATCATGAAATTAGAGGCTTGAGCAGCGATTGATGGTGCATGCTCATATTTGTTATTTTAAAAACATTGAAAAAGTGGTGATTTAAGCAAAAGTACAAAGGCTATTTCATAAGTCCACATGCCTTTTTGAGCAAAACTACAAATCATGTACAGACAGGCACAGATAAATGGGTATCTGCAGGTGGGGCTGTGAAGGCTGTAAGGCTGTGATGTTTTCCAAATACTTAACTTTTGCCTGAGCAAGTGGAGACATTCCACAAAAGCTCACAAATATGCAGAATAAATGACTTTGTTAGCCTAATTAAGGCATTGACTTGTTTTCTTCTAGATCAACATTCTATTCAACCCTTGGCTAACACGGTACAAAGAAACTGAACTATATGTATATTCAGTGAAAAAATGTTGTTAAAGGGACCTTATGGTTAAGTTGCGCTACTAAAAACCTATCAAATTCAGTGAAAAAACTTTGTTAAAGGGACGTTATGGTTAGGTTGTCCTACTAAAAGCCTATATGTGTGCAGCTGGTGTGGTTGTTGCATGAGAGCTGCTTCTTAGCGGTAGGTGTGGTGCTGAGGAAACCAGTTGTATGTGTTCATTCTGGAGGGTGGACACCCAGACTGAGTTCTAGCTGGGTTAGGCCTGAGGAACGCCTATGCTAACCAGAATGTGCTCAGCTAGCTGTGTTTTATTAGGGTGATGAGGTGTTCGTGGGGTCATGGTAGTATGTGAACAGCTAGGCCGAATTTATCATGGCATAGCTGTGTTCTAGTTGAATGATGGTGTATAGGGGAGAGTAAGTGTGGTAGTGTGATATGGTGATTATCAGTAAAGCACCTGAGATCAGGCACGAGAGCAGGACAATGGGGGCGTACATAGCGTCAAACATATATTCAGCGACAGGATAGATACAGATAAACATGGGGATAGAGATACATAGCATATGTAGGAGATACAGATATGTTCCATCTGCCACAGCATCCGTATCGTCTGCAGCATCCGCATCATCTGCGGTATCCTCACTATCCGCACTAGCCACACTATCCACACCGTCCGCACCATCCATATCATCTGCACCATCCATAGCATCCGCACCATCCATAGCATCCACAGCATCCGCAGCATCCGCACCGTCCACACTATCCGTAGCGTCCGCACAATTCGTAGCATCCGCACAATCCGTAGCGTCTGCACCATCCGTAGTGTCCACACCATCCGTAGCGTCCACACCATCCATAGCGTCCACACCGTCCATAGCATCCACAGCGTCCACAGCGTCCACACCATCCGTGACATCGAGGGTATAGGCATCATCTACACCATCCTTAACATGGGTGCAAACCACGCTGTCTGTGTCATCCGCACCATCACGCCATCCAAGACATTCGATTGGTCTGTTCAATTCACTCCATCCGCTCCATCCACTCCATATGTCCCGTTTACTCCAATCCGTTCTGTCTGTTCCATGCACTCCATCCGTTCCATGCACTCCATCCGCGGGAAACACACCGGACGCATTGGAGTTACCCGCAAAGTGGTCGGCAACATAACGGAAAACCATGGTGCTATCCGTAGTAATGCTGCAAGATGGTACAAAAGTTTCATCCGATAGAGGAGTTATGACTGGGATTATTGAGTAACGGCAACGACCCAGGCCGCACTTCATACAAATTGGGAGAATAAGCCTCACACAGTTGATGTGCGATTTGCGTGACCACACCGATTTACATCTCGACAGCTTGCAGACAGGGGATTGATGCCCTGTTTACACCGACGGCGGCCGCAGTTGATGCAGTCATAAGGGTGTTAGACTCTGATGTTGTCTATACCTCTGTGCTTCTATATACCTTTCCTTGAAGGATCCAGACCTACTTACCCCTGGTGAATTTCCAACTAATGAACTATGTACGGAAAGAAACATGTTGGGTTGGGGAATATGTTGAATAATGAATAATGCAACTAACAGTGAAATACTTTGATTTGACTGTAAAATTTGCTTTTGTTCTGTTGCATTTTTATGTTTATCGTTTTAAAAACAATAGGGCATTTGATTGCACTTTAGAATTTTGTCTCTTTTTTAGACTGTGATGTTAGTAGTATGTTAAAGAATAGTGAAGTGAGAATGTTCAGTTGTTTTTGTATGAGTGAGGTATGTTTGGAGTGCGTCTTGAGGGAATATTATATGGTTATGTGTATGTATTGATGGTATCATAATCCATCTAAGCACTTTATAGGATTTGTGTAATGTACTGCAATATTGCTATACACTGATGATTTTTAGAATTGTACTGGTGATTTCCGAATATGTATGAATTAATAATATTTTATTATGAATTGTGAATCGGGAGTGAAGTGAATTTAATTGTTTCACATCACATATTATGTGTCTCTGTATCCTAACCAACAATACCTTTTAGTATGTTTTGGTGAGGTATCGGTTGTACTGAGGTGTGCGCATATTCAGAGCTTGCCAATAGAAACACTAGTGTTGTGATCTTTTTTCATTTGAGTATGTATACCGGTTCGTTCCAGGACATATCACAACACAGAGATATACCTGGCAACCCCTGTTACTCTTGTTTGTTACTCCATCCGTTCCATGCACTTCACTCGTTTCATGTACTCCATCCGTTCCATGTACTCCACCTGTTCCATGTACTCCATCCGTTCCATCCATTCCATCCGCTCCACCTATTTAATCTGCTCCACCCATTCCATGGATCCGTTCCATCCCCTTATCCGTTCCACCCGCTCAACCGTTCCATCCCCTCCTCCATTCCATCCACTCAGTTCGGTCGTTCCACTCCATTCGGTTCATCCATTCCATCCGTTCCATCTGCTCCATCCTTTCCATGTGTTCCATCCGATCCATCTAATCTATCCATTCCATGTGTTCCATCCATTCCATCCACTCTATCCGTTCTATCCACTCTGTCCATTCTATCTACTCCGTCCGTTCCATCCACTCTGTGTGTTCCATCTGTTCTATCCTATCTGTCCGTTCATTCTGTTCCATCCACTCCATCCGTTCCATCCACTCCATCCGCTCCATCCACTCCTCCTTTCCATCTACTCATCTGTTCTATCTACTCCATCCATTCCATCCTCTCCATCCGTTCCATGCACTTTGTCCATTCCATCGACTCCAGCCTTTCCATCCACTCTGTCCATTCCATCCATTCCACCCGTACCATCTGTTCCAAACATTCCATCCACTCCATCCGTTCCCTCCACTCCATCCATTCCATCTACTCCATCCGTTCCATTCACTTCATCCATTCCATCCACTTCATCTGTTGCATCCCCTCATCCGTTCCATCCACTCTATCCGTTCTATCCACTCGATCCGTTCCATCTACTGTATCTGTTCCATCCATTCCATCCGTTTCATTCACTCAATCCGTTTCACTCACTCTATCCATTTTAGTTGTTCTATCCATTCCATCGACTCCCTCTGTTCTTTTATTTTCTTTGTTCGTGCAACCCTGGATTTCTGTTTATTGTGACTATTCATTCCATTTGCTCTAAACGTCGACTCTTTATGGGAAGAGCCACATTTTCAGTAATTTGCAGAAAGACAGGTAGTCTTTGGTGTGTCGAATGTGGGGTGGAAGCAAGTTCCATATAGTGGGGGCCAAGGCTGAGAATGAGAATACTCCTAACCTGAATGAGTTGGTGATTGGTATAATTAAAAGGAGGGAAGAGCTTGATCTTAGAGTGCACAGTGGGTGGTAGGGTTTAAGTTTGTCCTGTAGGTATAAAGGGCCGGTTTTGTGCACTGCTCGGTGGGTGCTGCATAGGGTTTTGAAAGTCACCCTTTGTCCAACCGGGAGCCAGTGGAGAGTTCTGAGAGCTGGAGAGGTGTGGTCTCTAGGGCCAAGTGCTAGAAGCATTTTGGCTGCACCGTTTTGTGCTCTTTGTAATTTAATGAGATGGTATGCTTGGACCCCGATGTAGAGGGAGTTGGCGTAGTCCAGTCTCGACATTACAATAGATTGGACAGCCGCAAGTCTGTTCGGAAAGGAGAGGTACGGAAAAATGTGTCTAAGAATTTTGATATGGTAATGGCAGGACTTAGAGACGTTGATTTGGCGAGAGAGGGTTATGTCGGAGTCGAGAGTGCATCCAAGGTTTTTTACTGTGGTCGAGGTGGTGGGTGGATTGCCCATGGATGTGGGCCAAGGTAGCGGGTGGGGGAGAAGCTTGGTGTTGCCGCACAGCATGATTTCGGTTTTAGTGGGGTTTAGGAGAAGGCAGTTTGTAGTCATCCAGCGATCAATGTCAAGGAGGCAGGCTGCTGTAGTTCAGGCTTACAGTTGGAGTTTGAGTTGAGGAGTTTTACGATTATTTTGGTGTCATCAGCGTAGTTATAGCACAGGATATTGTGCGTGCGGATTATTCCCGCAAGGGTGGACATATAAAGGTTGAACAGGAGGGCTGATAGGCATGCTCCTTGTGGAACTCTGGTATTGACTGGTCGGGCGGCGGAAGCAAAGGTGGAGAGGACTGTAATTTATTTCCTATTGTTGAGGAAGGATGCTATCCATTTGAGAGAGTTTCAACGGATTCCTAAGGAGTGGAGGTGGTCAAGGAGGATTGAGTGGTTGATTGTGTCAAAGGCGGCAGAGAGGTCTAGAAGGATTAGTGCAGCGCATCCAGCAGAGTCCGTGGTGGTCTTGAGATCGTCCCAGATTGAGGTCAGAGTGGTTTCAGTTCTGTGTCATGGTCGGAAGCCTGATTGTGCAGGGTCTAGGAGGTTGTTGGATTCGACAAAGGCATTTAGTTGGCAGTATGCAGTTCGATCGATGAGTTTGGCAAGAAACCTGGTGTTTGAGATGGGGTGGTAGTTTTTGGGGTCGAGGGAGTTTTTTTTTTAAAGAAGTTTGACATGTGCAGTTTTGAAGGCGCTGGAGAAGATTCCCGAGTTGAGGGAGTCATTTAGGAGGGTTCTTGCGTACTCTCCTGCGCAGGTGGATGAGAATATTTCTTTGAGGATTGAGGTGGGGCAGGGGTCAAGGGGGGAGCCAGATGGTTTCCGAGCAGAGAAAAGGTTGAGAAATTCGTCTCTCGATATTGGTGTGAATGAGTCAAAGGTGGGTTGGGTTGTTGTTGCCGTGGCAGGAGGGGTGACTGGTAGGGCAGATGGATTACTTGGCAGGGACAGGTGGGCCAGTTTGCTGTTAAGAGAAGTTGTTCTGTCGAGAGCAGTGGTGTAGAAGTGGAGAGAGAGTGAGTCGCAGAGTGACTGAGATGGGGTGGATTGGGTGGAGGTACAGGTTGGTTTTGTCAATTCAGAAATGATTTTGTGGAGTTCCGTGCTGGGGTTTTCACAGTTGAGAAGTCGAAAATCGTAGTGGACTTTTTTTGCTTTTTGGATTTCGGCTTTGTAGTGGCGATGGTGCTGGGCCAGGGTGGATTAACTCAAGTTGTTTTTATCATTCCGCCATTTGCGTTTGAGGTATTTATACAAGTGTTTTGTAGTGTTCAATTCTGGTGTAAACCATCTGGGATAAGGGCCACGGCGAGCAGAGGATTGGCAAGTGGGGGTGAGCGGGATTAGTGAGATATTGAGCCAAGAGTCAAAGGAGTCGATGATTAAGGGTTCATTACGTGAGATGGTTGAGGGAGGAGTTTGAAGCAGGGTTTCAGCTAGGTGAGGGAGGATATGAAACATAATGGAACACACCAAAACCAAAAATAACATATTCCTCCAGCAGAATTACCTCAATGATACTTTATACAGAAACTGCAAACCAACTATCAACAGCATACCTACAAAGCACTAACAGGAAAACTTAAAAACAAACTGGTAAGTACATTACATTAATTCCTTTGTTATACACTTTCTTTAGTAGGACACACTAAAAAATTGTTTATCCTTTTTTACACAGCAATGTCGAGCACACTGGAGTGGCTTGAAGAAGACTTTTCCCGGGGTGAAATGAGTGAAGACAGTGATACTACTGGTACACACTGCAGTTTTCAAATTAAGCCAAGTAATGCACATTATTTCACATGTACCTAACACATTATTTTCTTTAATAGTACATACAGAAAATAAGGATAATACTCCAAAAACAGTACACCATGTAGTACTCTGACAACATATGGAACAACAAACAAACACTGTGGAAAATCATCTAGTGCACTTAGAAGAAAAAAATTATCAATTATTGACCAATTCCCTTGATTTGAAAAACTTTGTAGAAAAACATATCATGAAGAAAATTAAATATCACTGCCCCACGCACGCCTGTACCCATTCTCCCTGTCCCAGTCAACCCTCCCCAAAAATTCCCCTTCTCCAAAAACGTTATGATCAGACCTCAATCCCTTCCTCCCCTAACACCCTACCTGTAGAAAACCCTAATTCCCCTGTACATGTCTCCATTTCTGCTTCCCCCTCTCTTTCATAATTTCTCTATTTTTGTACATAAATAAAGATATATCTATACTGTTCCTGTATGTTTCTGCGTTTTTTTTAAAAAGACCGTTTACGAGTCCGTGGAAAGTGCGACTGTCCGGAATGTCCGCAATCAACCAAAATGGGGTGTCCTACGGACGCTTAACCTGTTTGTACTGTCCGCAATCAAAATGGAGGAGTCCACAGAACACGTAACCTGTCTGCATGTCCACAAAGTTGTGATACACCTTTAATTAGTTCGGGACCCTAGCCCTGTCCGGCGGACACTTGCCCGAATGCACATCCCACCCTCGGGGTCCTACGGACATTCCGCATGTCTGGAACTGTCTGCTGCTTGTGTGTCGCACTTTAAATTAGTTTGGGGACGTAAAGCCTGTTCATAGAACACCCCGATGCATACAGCCATCCCATTCGCAAACGTGTCCGCGATGTTATCATGTGACCGCACCCATGCTCAGCGTGCGCCCGTGACCGCGGACACTATCCGGGCCCCCGGACACCGAAAAAGCACTTTTCTGAGCAATCCAAGATGTTTTTCAATGAAACCTCACCCTTGACTATGCCCCTACCGATCTGGATACTTTTTGGAACTTTTTGAGCCCTTTTTGGTGTTTGAATTGTCAGCGGACATCGCGGCTGTTCGCAAAGTGCTCCCCAGAACCCCTTTAAAAGGCCACACCCCAGAGCTGCTCCTCATTCTGCTTTTGGATTTCCAAGACAGAGCACTCATTCTTTTTGGGCATTTGCTGGCATTGGATGCAATTGCTGTCATTTCTCCTGCATTACTTCACAGCTATTGCTAATAGCTCATCAGGACGGTTGGTGCAGGTTGCTGTTGTGTTCCTGCTGTTCCTGTTTCCTGGTTCTTGAAAACGTTCCTGATGGCATCCCAGACTGCTCCTGCTGCTGCTACCTCTACCTCAGCAGCACCCCCACCCCACCCACCACCACCACCTTTCCAAGAGTCTGGAGTGGGTAACGGGCCTGGAGATGTAGAGAGGGATAGAGAGGATGACGAGGATGAGGTAGTGGAAGTCCTTACTACTGCCAGCCAGTGTGAGACTTGGGTGTGGAGGCTGTTTCCCACCAGTGGAAGGGTACCCAAGGCATGTACAGACAAGGTGCACTGCACTGAGTGCAACATTGTGCTCAGTAATGGCAAACCAGGTCTGCACAGCTACGGGACCACTTCCATGCAGTGACACCTAAGGTCAATCCACAGGGCGGTAGTTCAGAGGTTTGTCCCCTTTGATCAAAGTAGTAGGTTGAGTTCCTCTACAACATCCTCCATATCTGCTCCTGCCACCGCAAGAGACACTCCTGTTGGGCAGCGCATCTCTGAACCAGCCTCTCAGGCCATACGCAATGCAGTAGACCCTTCCTTTCGAGGGTCACTTTATTGTGCATGTACTGCAACGAGGTACCATGCAGGGAGAAGACACTACGAAGTGCTTTCAAAGCTAAGGTCCGGGAGCATGAGAAAGTCTGACACCTACCTAAGGGAGGCCCACCCAACATCTTCCTCTCTACACCTGCCCTTTCTTATCCCTGTGGTTGGTGCCCCTTCCTTACCCTCCCTTCCCTTCCTTTCATTGTGTGTCATGTTAAAAAACACCAAAATGAACACAAAATAACAAAAAACAAAAAAAGGCTCTTTTCTGTGCCACCTTCAAAGTTTAAAAATAGAAGTGCCAATGAAATGCTGCAAGGCCCTGGGTATTTTTAGAAGTCCGCGGAGAGTCTGCAGACTTTAACACTTTGTGGGGTATTGCGCTATCAAAACCATTGCACTCTTCTCCGGGAGGAAGTGGTGGCTCTGAAAAGAGCCTTTTTGTGGTGTTTTTATGTGTTTCAAAAAGTTCAAGTGGTCAACACCTACTGGAAAAAGGATTGCTATACTTCCAAAAAGGGTTGCAATGCATTTTGTATATTTCGCAGAAAAATCTGACTCCCAGCATCAGTAAGAAGGACTCCATCTCTGCGAAGATTTGTGGAACGAAACATAATATTTTCATTGTGAAAAGAGGACATGCCAACATCTCTCAAAAAAGCGCAAACAGCCTCGTTGACATTGCGCCTCGCTTTCTACATTTGCGGACCAAATGAAGAAGAACGCAGCCACATTTGTCTCTGCACAATCCGAGAAAAAACTACTCTGGAGTTTGGAAGCATGTCTTTTACTTTCCCAAGTCCTTCTTTCATTGCAAACTGTAAGGAGATTCCAGAGACATGTCCTAAACTGTTCCCTCCACATTGAATAATAATAATGTCTGAATGACAGTATGTCATCAAAGGGGCACAAAGAGGAACCAAATCCAGCCACTTCATTCCACACACTCCATGTCAGTGCACATGCACATTAGGGAATCCAAGATGTGCAGCCACTCCAGAGCGCTCTGCGTGCGCCTCCAACCAATTTATCCAGGATTCACCCAAAATCCAGACACTCCGCCTTCTGAAATACACAGTCATAGCTATCTGCTCTCCTCTCAGGAAACAGACTTTCTGCCAAAGTATCTCCTTACACATCACACCCAGTAAACCTTATTGACCAAGCCCTTGGCCTGCACAGTCTAATTTGCATGCCTGCTAGCCTCAAAATCCCTGTATGTAACACGCGCATTTCGCAGACTGCCACGGTGTCCGCAGACATATTGTGAAATCTGTGAGAGTGGGAAAGAAAATATAAGCAGGGTACTCCATTTCTCCTTGACGGTGGCTCTGAAAGAGCCTTTTTCCTTTTTTTTGCAAGGTGCTGCTAAAGAAACTGACCACAAAAGTGATGGGTGGAAGGTTTCGAATGAATCTAAACCACTGGCAATTGCTCTGGGCAACCTTCCACACCACCGTTTTTTAGCCCGTCTGCACCATTGCAAAAGGGGACTAGCCATGTGCAAATCAGTCAGAAGCTGCCGCCACCGAAGGTAGCAGCCCAGCCCGAACTGCTAGGCCAGGTCCCCTCTGCACAGAAAACCAAGCAACCCCAGACATGTTTCGGCCTTGTTGGACCTCCTCAGTGAGGTGCAGCCTGGTTCCCTGTGGCGCAGCGAGCAAGGGACCCACGTCTGGGCATACCCTCTCTCACAAGGAGAAACAAACTGACCACAAAAGTGATGGGTGGAAGGTTTCGAATGAATCTAAACCACTGGCAATTGCTCTGGGCAACCTTCCACACCACCGTTTTTTAGCCCGTCTGCGCCATTGCAAAAGGGGACTAGCCATGTGCAAATCAGTCAGCAGCTGCCGCCACCGAAGGTAGCAGCCCAGCCCGAACTGCTAGGCCAGGTCCCCTCTGCACAGAAAACCAAGCAACCCCAGACATGTTTCAGCCTTGTTGGACCTCCTCAGTGAGGTGCAGCCTGGTTCCCTGTGGCGCTAAACCTTCCAGCCATCACCTCTTTGTTTTTGCTTTGTCACCCCGAGTGGGACGGGTATGCCCAGACGTGGGTCCTGTGCCTGCTGGGCCTAGAGACCCAAGCTACTCCTCACTGATGAGGCCCAACAAGGCCGAAACATGTTTGGGGATGCTTGTGGTCTCGTGCAGAAGGGATGTGACCTAGCAGTTCGGGCTGGACTGCCCCGTTTAGGGGTGGGACGAAGCCTGATTCGCATATGGTCTTTCCCTTTCTGTAATGGCTTGGCAGGCGAAGAATGATGGTCTGGAGGGTTGCCCAGAGCAATGCCAATGGTTAAGATTCATTCTAAACCTTCCAGCCATCACCTCTTTGTTTTTGCTTCTAAAGAAACACCTTTCATTTTGTTTTTTTTTTTTGTTTTTTCACTTATTTTCCTCCAAATGTGTTCACATTATCCTCTGTAAAGCATTCCTTATATTTTCAAATAACATGGCCTTTCCCAGTATGGATAAAGAAATGCCATCTGCTTTGAAATAATGACCATTAACAGAATCAATATTGTCATTATTACAAGACAACATCCCAGCTCTAAACAAGAAAACAGACATGCCTTTGTTAACCAAACACCTTGCACCATTTTGCTGGGGACAGAAAACATTACAATTGTTCCATACTACCCCAGGTAACATTTCAGAAAAAATAACCTTGGCAAATGGAAGAACCACCATCACTGCCTGAATCAAGTTTTCAAGAGCACTCAACAAACTAGGAGCACTGATGTATCCCAAATGGACAGCACCCCAATGCAGTATCACTACATCTGGATTGTTCCACATTGAGAAACTCTTACACACTCCAACAACTGCCTGCATATTGGAACCAGGCACAGTTGCCCACAGAACCTCCACTCCTTCAAAACCAAAACTGGCAGCCATATCTTTAGACATAGCATACCTCTCTAAAACATTTACAAACAGATCTCCAACTACCAATACCCTCACTTTCTTCACCTCTGCCATCTTCACTACACACAGCCTCTCTTCCTGCAAAGAAAAACTTCAACACCTGATTGGCTAATCCCCACAAACCGCTTTCCATGCTAGAAATGCTGAGAAGCCCCAGATGTGGCACGCCCTGTCCACGAACTACCACGGAGTCCGCGGACCCCGCAACAAAGGGGCAGTCCTTTTTCCCTTTCCACATCACTGTCTGCGCCACTATCTCATTGGTTACACATAAGCAGTCACACAACCATTCACCAATCACATCCACGAACTCTACATCTAACTCTGTCATCACAATTGAGCACTTTAGATGAACTGTTCATCACTCTGAGTACAAGTCTCCTGTGATTGCAAAGCACCTACATCTAAAACTACTGTAAAACTCTCGAAGATTTCTTCTTCTAGATTCATCCACATCTACATACATCAATACAAACTACAGGTATGAATATTTTGTTTACAGTACATTTGCAACTCTTTTATAAATGCATTTGAACAGGGTACCTGCCATTGACCCTGCATAATCTGCAAAAAAGCATACTGTCATTTCTCCCATCTCCTATAATCAAGTTCACTTACAAATCTCTCTGCTTTCCAAGTTTTAATTTACCCATATTGCTCATTACAATGTCCAAACTGTTATTCTCTTATTTCCTTCTGTCATTTTCACAACCACTTACCCCTTAACACACTATTGTGAAATTCCTAGAATGCATACAAAACAGGAAACCAGCTTGTATCTTACCAAAGCATTGCAAGTACATAAGATGCATTATGCCTGCCACTTGCCATTCTTGCAAAACAACCAAACAAATGCATGTGTACATTCAGAAGAGAGCTAATAGAAATGTGGATAAATAAGTCAAACAGCTGAAAGGTTTCCTGCACTCATGTAGCAAGCATCTATGCACAGAAAAATCAATGAAATTCCACACACAGAAACATTCTCCTTTTCAATCTGTACATCTTTTTAAGCTTTTTTTCTCGCCCTACTACAACTTCCACTTATCCATTTCCTCACTAAACAGTGCAACAGGAACACACACTTTCAAAAGTGCTCCTCATAGAACACACCTATAAATACTCCACTAACCCCTTAGCAATTATGCTGATGCTCCAGAATCCCCATTCATATACCAAGCTATGCAATTTAACACACACGGTACCTCTTCCTGGAAGGAAATCCTTCTGCAAATGTAACTAATCGATTCTTCAAGTGCAATTACTGTGCCATTAACACACATATGTACTAACTTCCTTCTTTCACAATTGCAGTAAAGACCACACTCCTGAAAGCCAGAAGCATCTGAAGTACAAGACAGAACCCAGACACTTTGCATCCAACAAAGTAAGTGCAATACTGTCGTAGTGTTCTAACTGTTACTCAAACACTGTAGTATTTTTGTATTGTAGAACAAACAATTGTGTCAACCCTACAGCATTAGATTCAGTATTACTGATTGCACCTCAGCAGGTGCACGCTTTGTATTGTTATCTGAACACCAGTATAGTAACACACAAATAGAAGAATAGCCTTCCAACCTGATGTAACAGCCCATTCCACAATCACACAACTCCACATACATGCCTACCATCATACTCAGACAGTCATGCACAATGGACACATGCATTGCACAACGTCCTAACCCACACTTTCTTTTTTCTCCAACAGACACAAAAGAATGCCTACCAAAAAGCAACTCCGTACAAAGCAACGCAGAAATAGAGCAAATCAAAATAAAAGTGTGCAAAATAAGCATCCACCTGTAGCAGAATGTATACAAAAAGTTCAAATAAAACAGCTAATACAGTTACTAAGTGAAACTAAAGCAGCTTTCAGGAAAGAAACTTTGACTCCTCTTTCAAAATGGAAAACTAAACAGAAAGGTATTGAAAAGACTGCAGTTACCACTAGTGCTAACACTTGACCTATAAATCTTGATGTAGCCCCAAGTAAGCATACCAAACAAATTATTTAACAAAAAATGTTCCGCCACAGAGTCCTTCAGAACCTTATAAAAACAGGGGAAAAATCATGCTCAACCCTTAAAACCTACAGCAGAAAACTATTCCTGGAAGCTCTCATAGACAGTGCAATCCTTCTCAAAAGGAAATTATTTATATAAGTTTTGAACAGAATTAAACCATTAACAAAACGAATTACTAAACTACAACAAAGACTTCTCAACAAACGGAATGTCAACAAAGATAGCTTTGCAAACATCTGTGCATGTGAGTGGAGTCACACCACCAGCACAGAACCATATTTCAATGAATAAGCATACAAACAAAAGCAAACAAACCCAATTGCTATACATAGCAGTGGACAAGGGTATGAAAAGGTTAATAATGCCATCATGGAACAAGAAACGTTGCTCACAAAAATCTCCCCATCAAACTTAGCATCAGCTCTCCATTCCACTGAACCAATACATCCAGTCTAGAAATGGCCGTGCACATCAATGTGTAACGTACGCAAAACATCTTTCACATCTTTACGCCAGTTCCTCAATCAGTATGTGAAAGTCAAAGACAAATTAAAAATAAAACTATTAGAAACTATGGACTCTTGTCCACTGCACAAATACACAGGACTATGAGGACATTCATTAGCCTGCATTTCTGGACCCACTTGCAAAAGCACCTTCCATCATATCAAAATGTTATGAACACACCATTCAACTGTAAGAAATCTCGTTCATAAACTGTACTATGCCAAAAGTCCTGTTTTATGACTTGCCAATTTAAATAACATTCTTCTACATGGTACAACCAGAGAACTACTGGAGGAATGGAGCACATCCCCAAAAAATATTTTAGAAGTGAAACCTTACTTGCAAAATTCAATATCTTTAGAACAGAGTAGCAACCACTTTACAGATGGCAACCTTCTACTACACACATACAAAAAAGAAATACTAAAGTTTAAAAGCACATCTGCTGAAGTACCAACCCATGTGTGTGTGTGTGTTGCTGCAGGACCTTTTATAAAAATAGCACAAAAACTGTAGACATAATGTACAAAATAGAAGGCAATGACAAATCCAAGTGGTTCGAATTAGCTGTCTATCTTATAGCAGAAAACAAATATGACATTACTAACCCCTCAATACTTTGCAGATACTGCACTGCAAAACTTGACAAAAACCAAATACCTTCACATGTTATAACTAATAACTTGGAAATATCCCCACTAACTTGTATGAGAGCATTATAATTCTAACAGTGTACCCCTTTCAAGCAATAATACGCCTTCAATTAAAAACAGCAAAACTACCTCCCTCTGAATTACTGAAAGGCATTTGTGGCAAAGTAGTTTATTTGCCATTAGATCTCAAAGAAAATGTACACAATCTGGGAGTGCAACGTCCAAAAGATCAATCTTTGATTTTCCTAGTAAATGGCGTGCCTACAAAAGACAAAAAAATGTGGCAGCAACTAGTGGACTTACATAAAGTTAGAGAAGCCCTGCAATATCTAAAAGACAACAATGAATACTACAAAGAAATAAACATTGAAGAAAATCTGAGGGAAACCACCAAAATAATTCAAGACTCATCAGGAACTGGCCAATTTCAACTTCTAGATCCTACTACATAATCTAATATTTTAGACCATTATACAATTCACCCATTGCACTCTAAAGACACCATAGATGATGCACTGGAAACTTACCAAATGCGGCAAGCCAAAGGATCTCCAATCAGCATATGGGAGAAAAGTGTAGAAGCACAAGCCTTTCCTCTACTCTTTCCTACTGGAAAAGGAGGAAGGTACGATGTAAGACCCACACAAATAACAGCATCAGAATATTGCTCTTTACGAATGTTTTCTGGAGACCCCAGATTCAGACAAAACGTGAAATACATATCCCACCTTCTCTTTGAATGTGAACTAGCAACTCTATGCTACAGAGTTACACACACATTAAAATCAGGTACCAATTTTCAAAATATGTCTGCTACGCAATTACTACAAAAGGTGCAAGAAAAAGATGAAGTTTTACAGTCAAGCATTACAAATCTTTTAGCAAATATGCGTGATACAAAAGAATACTGATTCCGATGACAAATGGCGTCTGGAAAATCCAGACAAAAGGCAATACAGTTTTTATTCCAGTGCACATGTGGTGTTTTCTAGACTGGACATGATTTTCACTGGTGGGAATGTGTCAGATAGTGTGGTCTCTACCGATATTGGTAATATTGTATTGAGTGATCATGCCCCTGTTGTGATGCAATTGAGACTTAAATTTCAGTGTAAAAGAAGCTTCTCATGGAAAATGAATACCTCTATTCTGTTGGATGATGATATTTTGGACCGGATTGTTTCTGACGCTGATTATTTTGTTAGGGAGAATCTCTCAGAAGAGATCAGTGTGGCAAATACATGGGAGGCCTTTAAATGCTGTATGTGTGGTGTGTGTTTAGGGCTGTCTAGTGGTAAACGGAAGCGAGAAGAGGGTAAGAGGCGTGAGCTTGATTTACGTATTGGTGAAATTTCTCAGGATCTGATACTCGATCCAACAGACTCAGTGTAACTGGCTGCATTGAAAAAACTCAAAAAAGAAATGGAAGATTTTTTGTCGCTGAGGTCCGAGCGTAGTTTGTTCTATTCTGGGTGTACATATTTTGAGAAAGGGGAGCGTTGTGACAGATGGCTGGCATACCGGTTGCAAAAAAGGATCTCAGAGTCGGCAATTGCTTCTATGATTGACAAGGAGGGTAGAATCACTTTTGATCCGATTAAAATTAACTCAATCTTTCGCGACTTTTATGAGAATCTGCATGGCGATGATGCTGGTATTACAGGTAGGGGTGAGAACTTTTTTGGTAATTTGAATTTGCCTAAGATTCAGGATGCTGAGCGTGATCAATTGATGAGATT
Organism: Ambystoma mexicanum; assembly: GCF_040938575.1. Lineage (NCBI taxonomy): Eukaryota > Metazoa > Chordata > Amphibia > Caudata > Ambystomatidae > Ambystoma > Ambystoma mexicanum. The sequence goes on along the minus strand of NC_090930.1, from coordinate 1,099,462,889 downwards.
AAAGGTGCAATTTCAGGGCTGAATGTGGGTAAATCACCGGGGCCGGATGGCCTCCATGTGAATTTTACAGGGTCCTCCCGAACTCGGCTTTGGAACTCATGAGAGATATGTTTGTGTCGAACAAACTGGTGGGGTCGTTACCTAAGAGTACTAACCATGCGTCGATTTCGGTCTTTTTAAAAAAGGATAAGGATTGCAATCAGCCAGCTAGTTATCGTTCAATCAGCCTTATCAATACAGATAACAAGATCTTAGCCAAGGTTCTTGCTATACGCTTAGGACAGTTCATGCCGGTTTTGATTGGGGAGGAACAATCTGGTTTCATGAAGAATCAGCGTACGTCCAGTAATATCAGGAAATTGTTGTTAATCATGGAAATGGCAGACAGATTGGTCGGTGATGCAGCTGTCCTGTCCTTAGATGCGGAAAAAGCTTTTGACAGAGTCAGTTGGGATTATTTATACACGGTGCTGAGGAAGATGAATCTGGGGGAGGATTTTATTTCCTGGGTTGCTCTTTTATATGCCAGTCCAGAGACAGGGTTGTCCTTTTTCTCCTCTGTTATTCATTTTAGCAATTGAACCCCTTGCTATCTACATAAAGAATGAACCGAATTTACAAGGCATTGAATGTTGGGGTGTGGTGCAAAAGGCGTGGCTTTATGCTGATGACCTCTTGTTGGTGTTGCAGAATTTGGATATGTCCCTGCCATGTCTGATGAGGATTTTGTTGAATTTTCATGATTGTTCAGGATACAAGGTTAACCACCTGAAGTCAGAAGTATTGCCTCTGTCCAACAGATGTGATAGGTCTCTGGTTGAGGGGCTGGGGTTTACTTGGTGTGATAGGCGCTTACGCTACTTGGGGGTATGGTTGACATTTCCGGTCTCCCGTATGGTTGATGAAAACATGGGTGTCGTTGTACGAGATTGCAAATTGGTTTTGGAAAGGTGGTCTTTACTTAATCTTTCACTATGGGGTAAAGTCAATGCCCTGAAAATGAATTTGGCTCCCAGGATTAACTTTATAACTAGCAAGCTTGCTCTGAGAATAAAGTGTAGTTATTGGAAAGATCTAGACCGCCTTGTTCAGGATTTTTTATGGGACAGAAAACCGCCCAGACTTAGTCTGTGGAAATTGCAGCGTCCGATTTATTTGGGTGGTCTAGGAGTTCCGAATTTTAAGGCCTACCATTTAGCATTTTCTGATCATTCTTTTGTTCTGTTTTTGGATGGTAAACTGGACAGATGGGCTGTGGCGGAGTCGAATGCATATGGGCCACTGGGCCCGGAAGCACTGTTGACCACTAACACAAAGATTCCGGGAGGTAGTTTGTTAACCACATGCTTTTTGCGCAACTCTTGGATTAAGGTCTTGACATTGCTAGGAAGGGACGCTTTTAAGTGTAAGAATGCCTGTATCTGGCTGAATCCTAGGATTAGAGATAACTCCAGGGCGAATTTTTGGCCCGAATGGTTCCTAATGAATGTTAAAAAGGTTTCTGATTTGGGGAATGATGTTCGGTGGCTGACTGCTGCTGAGCTGAGAGAAAGATGGAGTTTTGAGGATTTGTCGGACTCGGCTTATAGATGACTCAAGAGGTCTGTCGGTGAGGTGGACTGGTCTGACTCTTTTGACATAACTATTTTTCTGACGGATTCTAATGGACAGGGAGGTGGCTTAGCCAGTAGGTTATACAAACTTTTTGTGTCGTATTTTCGGAGCCATGACAATTTACGGGAAGTGTGGAGCGAGAGAATTGGGTCTGATATTGATCTTGAGGCCTGGCAGAATATATGCAGAAATGTCTCCTTATGTTCGCTGAATCTGGGCGAAAGGTCTAGACAAATTAAGATCCTGAACCGTGTGCATTGGTGTCCGGAAACATTACATAAAAGGGGCATGACTGACAATGCTGATTGTTGGGGTTGTACTCAGGAAGTTGGATCATTGGAACACATGTTATGGAGCTGCGTGCGGGTCAGGGATTTTTGGATTGACATTTGTGATGTGTGTGTCAGAATTTTGGGTGAAGGGTTTGTCCTGGACTTTAAGACAATGATCCTAGGGGATGATTCTGAGCTGGCTGATGTCAGCTCTCCCCTCAAGAAATGGCTTTTTAGAGCAACCATTGTTGCGAAAAGGTTGATCCTTCGAGGATGCAAAGGTTGGATCCCTCCGTCATTTGAGGAATGGGTTCAAGAAATGCATGGTCTGTCTAGAACAGAAAAATTGATCTACAAATTGAAATGTAAGTTGTCTTCATATGAAAAGATTTGGAACATGTTCAATGACTTTGTTTGATTCAGTTTTTTTTTCTTTTTCCTGTTATTCCTATGTACAATGATGTTGTTTTTGTATATACTTGTAAATAACTAAATAAAAAAATAAAATAAAATAAAAAAAAAGATGTACACTGAATGATAAGAAACCTTGGCCCACCCACATGGTTTGTGACATTACGTTGTGCAGAGTATGCATGGGAAGATTTACATCTCAAAACCTACACTGTTCCTCAAAAAGCAAAACTTTGTAAAAGAAAACTAGTTCAGACTCAAATTATAAAGGATCTCACAACAATACCTCCAAATAAATTAAAAGCAGCTGATACTTCATCAATTACCACAACCAAAGAAGGATCTACTGCACAAACAAAAGCAACTACCTCTTCAAAGAAACACTGTGCACTTCCATCAAATGACTCAGACACAGAACTGTCTGGTCCATTCAAATTTTCCAATACTACTGGTGTAAATTGCTATGCAAATGTAGCAATCAATATTCTAATCGAATTGCCACCAATTATTGAAAACATTTACTTAAACAGGACAGACCAATTATGTTTTCAAATGTTAGTCCTTCACAGAAATGCAACCAACAATCCTGATAACACTTGCAGTGTTTCTGGAATAAGGCAGGATTTGGACTACTGTGCTGAAATGGTGGCATTCACTATTAACGCACAAGAAGATCCACAAGAATGTCTAATGTACTTACTACAAGTACTGGAAAACAAAAACATACTTATAAATTATTTCATACATGTGGAAACATACATGCACTCTCTGCAGCCATGTGCCACAGGAGCAAGTCCCTAATGAACGCTTCCTGTATGTAGCCATACCTAACTGTGAATCCATTCCATTTCAGCAGCTTGTACAAAATGCAAACCATGGCATATTATGTACTACTTGCAATTCCGATATGTGTTCCTCCTTACAAATATAGTCGCATAGTGAAACATAATAGTAATGCTTTTGCGTTACGATGCAGATGGTAGGAAAAACAACTGCAAGCTGACTGGATTCCCACATGGACAAGTATCACTTGGCAAGAAAACCTTCACAACAGTAGGCATAATCTACCACGCAGGAGCCACAACCAATGCAGGTCACTACACTGCATAAACAAGAAATGTGGATGGTTTGAATGTAATGATACGTCCATTACTCTAAAACAGAGATTACCAGCAAATCTTGTAAACGCTTCCTTAATATTCTTAAAACCAAAATGTATTCACTAATCTGAGTATGAGCATCTACAAAATGTCCTCAATAACCTTTCAATCCATAAATTAATAGAATAAGGCAACAGCTATCTAACAGTAAAGTATACATTCATCAACAAGAGAAAACATGCTTGAAAACATACCCTTCAGAAGTAAAAAACTATAAACAGTTAGAATACGCCAACTGGTATCTAACTACAACCAGAATACTGCACTATACATTTTTCTAAGGAAACCCTGCAACACTTATTACGTATAAAAATACCCTCAACAACTTCAAAATTATCAACAGTTAGAATACGCCAACAGGTATCTAACTGCCCCAAAATTCTGCAACAACCAAACAGATAAATGAATACTGCTAAAATGCAACAAGAAATAAACAATTAGAATACGCCAACTGGTATCTAACTGCAACAAGTACCACCACTTCCAAACCAAAAACCATACACCTATTCAATTCCTCCTACTGAAATCAACCACTGAAAAAGATTGTACCATAACGTAGAAAGTTTTTTTTTTAAAATCCTGCATGGATTTTCTTTCCCACAGACCCAATGATTATATACGAACAAACACAGGAAGTGAGCAAATTGCACAGTGCACTGGTTTGAAGCATAGTACTTGTAAAGTACTAACTATGATGGCCGACAAAGTACAGAAATGTCTGCTATGCAATGCTATAACTCATTACAAACTTCCTACCCTAACATGTGATCTTTTCTTTTATCAAATAGAATGAAAAACCATTGTCTGCTACATTTTCCCATAACATGCAAAAAACTGCTTACAGCCTCAACAAAGCAAACAGTAAGTATACAATGATTGGAGTCACAATCCCCGCAACATAACACACCCATGCAAGCAAACACCTGACCACTGACCACAACCCAAAATGTTTGCTTGCATGGGTGTGTTATGCTGCGGTGGTTGTGACCAGGGCCTAGAGTCTTGGGTGCATGGCCTGGCCAAAAAACTGCATACAGCCTCAACAAAGCAAACAGTAAGTATACAATGATTGGAGTAACAACCACCGCAACATAACACACCGATGCAAGCAAACACCTGCCCACTGACCACAACCCAAAATATTTGCTTGCATGGGTGTGTAATGTTGCGGTGGTTGCCTAGAGTCTTGGGTGCATGGCCTCTGGCATACGGCCTTCAGCCATGCACCCAAGACTCTAGGCCCTGGCCACAACCACTGCAGCATAACACACCCATGCAAGCAAACACCTGCCCACTGACCACAACCCAAAAACATAACACAACCACCTCAAGACCTATCCACTTCAATTACCATGCTAAAACTGTCATTACAGCCAATGCACAAACTCTTCAATACATACCCTCTTCACCCAATACTCTACTAATTACCCAAAACCCATACATCAGAGCATAGTAAAATGCCCAACAGTGTGGCCAGTGTTTGGTATGTCTGCAGACTACAGTGGTGACCGCGGACACCACGATCAATCACAGCCTTCTTTCACCTAAACAAATACAGCATTTGACCCATATCTCACTCCCCCACCCCCTCCAGCCACACTTCCACACCAACACATTCCCCAAAATTAGATTTCTGCTAATGGTCCACGCCACGGATCAAACACGAAAATAAGACGCACCTCATGCTTCACTCCAACCAATCAGCGAACACGTTGTATGTCCATGGACATGACGGCATCCCGCTAGCCAATCGGGTTCCTGTCGTAGCGGACCCAGAAATCACACATTTTTTTAGACCTACTGTTTGGTCGTTTGAAAAAAAAAACTACTGGACAGATTGCCACCAAATTTACAAAAGCACGCTTTCAGGACCAAGCCGCCACTTCTGCCACAAATTTGGTGAAAATCCGTCCAGCGGTTTGAGCTGTAGGCATGAGCAAAGATTTTCTCCATTAAGTCTATGGGAAAAAAGAATTGGGACCCCCTATAACTTTGCCCCCCTGAAAGAACCTCACCAAACATTGCAAGAAAATTCAGAGCGGGCCATATACTTTATTTGCAAAGTTTGGTAAGGATTCGTCAAGTGGGAGCGAAGTTATAAGCCGCCAAACAGTGCTCTTCCTATGGGTTTAGCAACTTAACCATAAGTACACAGCCGCTAATGCAGGCTGTGTAATGTATTACATGGCCTGCGGTAGCGGCCATGTAGCTATGGTTAAGTTGCTAAACCCATGCTATGATGTTGGTTTTGGGTCGTTAGAAGAGCATTGGATGAAGAGGGTATGAATTGAAAAGTTTCTACGTTGGTTGTAATTATTTTTTAGAATGTTAATTGAATTGGGTAGGTTTTGAGGTGGATGTATTATGTTTTTGAGTTGTGGTTATTTGGTAGGTGTTTGTTTCTATGGGTGTGTTATGCTGCAGTGGTTGTGGCCAGGCCTAGAGTCTTGGGTGCATGGCTGAAGTGTTGTAGGCCTTCAGCCATGCACCCTGGCTACAACCACCGCAGCATAACACACCCATGTTACCAAAGATTTTGACTATGGGACAAAATAAACACTGGGCACGCTACTGGCTATTTTACATTATTATGATGTTGGTTTTGGGTCCTTAGAAGAGCATTGGGTGAAGAGTGTACGTATTGAAGAGTTTCTACGTTGGTTGTAATTATTTTTTAGAATGTTAATTGAAGTGTGTAGGTTTTGAGGTGGATGTATTAAGTTTTTGGGTTGTGGTTATTTGGTAGGTGTTTGTTTCTATGGGTGTGTTATGCTGCAGTGGTTGTGGCCAGGGCCTAGAGTTTTGGGTGCATGGCCGAAGTGCCATAGGCCTTTGGCCATGCACCCAAGATTTTAGGCCCTGGCTACAACCACTGCAGCATAACAGACCCATGTTACCAAAGATTTTGACTTTCGTATGTGAGCTGCTTAGGGGATATGTTTTTAAAAATGTGTGTACTGATTGGTAGTAGTGTAATAGTGTTTAACGGACAGTGAGATTATGTGTCTTAGTTTGTTTGTTGGATTGTGTTCAGAATGTTGGTATTGAAGACTCTAGGCATTTTGGGTTGTTTTTATTGGTCAGGTGTTTGCTTGAATGGGTGTGTTATGCTGTGGTGTTTATGAGTCCAATTATTATACACATACTGTTTGACTGTTTGTGCTTGTATGCAGTTTCTTTCATGCAAATTACCAAGAGGGGTCCTGGGAGTTCCTAAGCTACACATTAGTCCTGGTTACGAGAGACTTACCCAGAGTCTTCATCTCACTATCTTCCACACAGAAGAAATATCCCAAACATATCAGTCTTTGTCCTGCCCTGGGGCAGTCCAGCACCAAAATCCTAGGCAATTTTTCTCTGAAGAAGAGTACCAATAGCAATCCCAGGACATCCCTTGTTTTTTGCATATTTAAGTAACTTTGGGTCTCACCCTAGGTTACTAGGGGAATCCAGATGTTGACCCCTTGGTCAATATTCTTAGAGAGGCACAGATCCACCCTACTGATGAGGTGCAAACAGACTGAAACACATGTCTGGGGTTGCTGTTGGTACTCTTGTTCAGAATACAATTTGGGTCCTACCCTAAATTACTAGGGGAAACTAGACATTACTATTACGTATTTACTATGTGTCTGTATTTGTAAGGGGCAAGACCCCCCACACCGTTCACCTCACTAGTGACCCAAAGTGGGATAGTACAAACACACATGTGCACATTATATATATAACTGCGGTCATGGGGTCAGGGGACCACCGTCTGGCCAGAGGGGGTTGTAGCAGGGCTGGCTCGGACATTCTCGTACAAACACATTTTGTTAGGGCTCGAGATTTGCTCCTTGCGAAAAATGTTCACTTGGCAAGAAAACCTTCACAACAGTAGGCATAATCTACCACGCAGGAGCCACAACCAATGCAGGTCACTACACTGCATAAACAAGAAATGTGGATGGTTTGAATGTAATGATACGTCCATTACTCTAAAACAGAGATTACCAGCAAATCTTGTAAACGCTTCCTTAATATTCTTAAAACCAAAATGTATTCACTAATCTGAGTATGAGCATCTACAAAATGTCCTCAATAACCTTTCAATCCATAAATTAATAGAATAAGGCAACAGCTATCTAACAGTAAAGTATACATTCATCAACAAGAGAAAACATGCTTGAAAACATACCCTTCAGAAGTAAAAAACTATAAACAGTTAGAATACGCCAACTGGTATCTAACTACAACCAGAATACTGCACTATACATTTTTCTAAGGAAACCCCGCAACACTTATTACGTATAAAAATACCCTCAACAACTTCAAAATTATCAACAGTTAGAATACGCCAACAGGTATCTAACTGCCCCAAAATTCTGCAACAACCAAACAGATAAATGAATACTGCTAAAATGCAACAAGAAATAAACAATTAGAATACGCCAACTGGTATCTAACTGCAACAATAGTACCACCACTTCCAAACCAAAAACCATACACCTATTCAATTCCTCCTACTGAAATCAACCACTGAAAAAGATTGTACCATAACGTAGAAAGTTTTTTTTTAAAATCCTGCATGGATTTTCTTTCCCACAGACCCAATGATTATATACGAACAAACACAGGAAGTGAGCAAATTGCACAGTGCACTGGTTTGAAGCATAGTACTTGTAAAGTACTAACTATGATGGCCGACAAAGTACAGAAATGTCTGCTATGCAATGCTATAACTCATTACAAACTTCCTACCCTAACATGTGATCTTTCCTTTTATCAAATAGAATGAAAAACCATTGTCTGCTACATTTTCCCATAACATGCAAAAAACTGCTTACAGCCTCAACAAAGCAAACAGTAAGTATACAATGATTGGAGTCACAATCCCCGCAACATAACACACCCATGCAAGCAAACACCTGACCACTGACCACAACCCAAAATGTTTGCTTGCATAGGTGTGTTATGCTGCGGTGGTTGTGACCAGGGCCTAGAGTCTTGGGTGCATGGCCTGGCCAAAAAACTGCATACAGCCTCAACAAAGCAAACAGTAAGTATACAATGATTGGAGTAACAACCACCGCAACATAACACACCGATGCAAGCAAACACCTGCCCACTGACCACAACCCAAAATATTTGCTTGCATGGGTGTGTAATGTTGCAGTGGTTGCCTAGAGTCTTGGGTGCATGGCCTCTGGCATACGGCCTTCAGCCATGCACCCAAGACTCTAGGCCCTGGCCACAACCACCGCAGCATAACACACCCATGCAAGCAAACACCTGCCCACTGACCACAACCCAAAAACATAACACAACCACCTCAAGACCTATCCACTTCAATTACCATGCTAAAACTGTCATTACAGCCAATGCACAAACTCTTCAATACATACCCTCTTCACCCAATACTCTACTAACTACCCAAAACCCATACATCAGAGCATAGTAAAATGCCCAACAGTGTGGCCAGTGTTTGGTATGTCCGCAGACTACAGTGGTGACCGCGGACACCACGATCAATCACAGCCTTCTTTCACCTAAACAAATACAGCATTTGACCCATATCTCACTCCCCCACCCCCTCCAGCCACACTTCCACACCAACACATTCCCCAAAATTAGATTTCTGCTAATGGTCCACGCCACGGATCAAACACGAAAATAAGACGCACCTCATGCTTCACTCCAACCAATCAGCGAACACGTTGTATGTCCATTGACATGACGGCATCCCGCTAGCCAATCGGGTTCCTGTCGTAGCGGACCCAGAAATCACACATTTTTTTAGACCTACTGTTTGGTCGTTTGAAAAAAAAACTACTGGACAGATTGCCACCAAATTTACAAAAGCACGCTTTCAGGAGCAAGCCGCCACTTCTGCCACAAATTTGGTGAAAATCCGTCCAGCGGTTTGAGCTGTAGGCATGAGCAAAGATTTTCTCCATTAAGTCTATGGGAAAAAAGAATAGGGACCCCCTATAACTTTGCCCCCCTGAAAGAACCTCACCAAACATTGCAAGAAAATTCAGAGCGGGCCATATACTTTATTTGCAAAGTTTGGTAAGGATTCGTCAAGTGGGAGCGAAGTTATAAGCCGCCAAACAGTGCTCTTCCTATGGGTTTAGCAACTTAACCATAAGTACACAGCCGCTAATGCAGGCTGTGTAATGTATTACATGGCCTGCGGTAGCGGCCATGTAGCTATGGTTAAGTTGCTAAACCCATGCTATGATGTTGGTTTTGGGTCGTTAGAAGAGCATTGGATGAAGAGGGTATGAATTGAAAAGTTTCTACGTTGGTTGTAATTATTTTTTAGAATGTTAATTGAATTGGGTAGGTTTTGAGGTGGATGTATTATGTTTTTGAGTTGTGGTTATTTGGTAGGTGTTTGTTTCTATGGGTGTGTTATGCTGCAGTGGTTGTGGCCAGGCCTAGAGTCTTGGGTGCATGGCTGAAGTGTTGTAGGCCTTCAGCCATGCACCCAAGACTCAAAGCCCTGGCTACAACCACCGCAGCATAACACACCCATGTTACCAAAGATTTTGACTATGGGACAAAATAAACACTGGGCACGCTACTGGCTATTTTACATTATTATGATGTTGGTTTTGGGTCCTTAGAAGAGCATTGGGTGAAGAGTGTACGTATTGAAGAGTTTCTACGTTGGTTGTAATTATTTTTTAGAATGTTAATTGAAGTGTGTAGGTTTTGAGGTGGATGTATTAAGTTTTTGGGTTGTGGTTATTTGGTAGGTGTTTGTTTCTATGGGTGTGTTATGCTGCAGTGGTTGTGGCCAGGGCCTAGAGTTTTGGGTGCATGGCCGAAGTGCCGTAGGCCTTTGGCCATGCACCCAAGATTTTAGGCCCTGGCTACAACCACTGCAGCATAACAGACCCATGTTACCAAAGATTTTGACTTTCGTATGTGAGCTGCTTAGGGGATATGTTTTTAAAAATGTGTGTACTGATTGGTAGTAGTGTAATAGTGTTTAACGGACAGTGAGATTATGTGTCTTAGTTTGTTTGTTGGATTGTGTTCAGAATGTTGGTATTGAAGACTCTAGGCATTTTGGGTTGTTTTTATTGGTCAGGTGTTTGCTTGAATGGGTGTGTTATGCTGTGGTGTTTATGAGTCCAATTATTATATACATACTGTTTGACTTTTTGTGCTTGTATGCAGTTTCTTTCAGGCAAATTACCAAGAGGGGTCCTGGGAGTCCCTAAGCTACACATTAGTCCTGGTTACGAGAGACTTACCCAGAGTCTTCATCTCACTATCTTCCACACAGAAGAAATATCCCAAACATATCAGTCTTTGTCCTGCCCTGGGGCAGTCCAGCACCAAAATCCTAGGCAATTTTTCTCTGAAGAAGAGTACCAATAGCAATCCCAGGACATCCCTTGTTTTTTGCATATTTAAGTAACTTTGGGTCTCACCCTAGGTTACTAGGGGAATCCAGATGTTGACCCCTTGGTCAATATTCTTAGAGAGGCACAGATCCACCCTACTGATGAGGTGCAAACAGACTGAAACACATGTCTGGGGTTGCTGTTGGTACTCTTGTTCAGAATACAATTTGGGTCCTACCCTAAATTACTAGGGGAAACTAGACATTACTATTACGTATTTACTATGTGTCTGTATTTGTAAGGGGCAAGACCCCCCACACCGTTCACCTCACTAGTGACCCAAAGTGGGATAGTACAAACACACATGTGCACATTATATATATAACTGCGGTCATGGGGTCAGGGGACCACCGTCTGGCCAGAGGGGGTTGTAGCAGGGCTGGCTCGGACATTCTCGTACAAACACATTTTGTTAGGGCTCGAGATTTGCTCCTTACGAAAAATGTTCACATGATTTGCCGTGTGAAGAGGAGATGGGCTGAGCTGACAGGTGGTGTGGCCTGCCTGTGGGAGGTGCTGGGAGAGTGCGAAGTTCTCCAGAGGAACAAAGTAAATCCATAGAAAGGTTGCCCGCATTGGTGAATGCTAGCAAAAAAATCATATCTTTAAAAAGAATATTTCTAATACATTACAGTCTGAAGGACTATTGGCTCCCATTGTGAGTGAAAGTCAGCGCTGTTGAATTTTTGCTTCCGAGCTGAGGAATCACAAGCATCGTACACAGTATAAGGTTCAATTGTTTTTTTTACCTTGAACCAAAGCGAAAATGTCAAAAGGAATGCATGAAGGAAGGGATGTAACACTGTCAAATATGATAAGGTTCACCATTCCAAAACTAGACAAAGGAACATGTAATTTCACTTTATAAAAATGTGTTGCACTGAACGGAGTGTCAGCGTTACGCCGAGAGAATGCAAATGCCAAATATCATGTACGTTTTACTTTCGACGATTTGATAGACCAACGAGTCAACTTATCATTCGCCGACCGTTATTGCTGCCTTCCATTGTACTCAGTTGTTGTTTGTGTCATATTGCAATGACACGCAAATACAACCTGTGTGTGTAGTTGCCTTTGTCCCGCAGTTCAGCATCGAGATGCATGTAGTCCACTAGTGGGTTCCCCCAGTTTCCACAAACGCGTAATTCAATACTAATATTTAATTAAATTTCTGTCTATGTGTTCTTCTTGCCCTTAGCTCGCTCCCTGATTGTAGCGTCAGCGTCCGCATCCCATTTCGAGTTGAAAATACTGCACACCACTAACCTCTGAAGCATATTGTAGACTACTTTCCACGTTGTTTTCTCTGTGTTCCCATTGTTTCACGTCCGTGTTCAGTATTGGTTTTAACACGGGGCGAATTAATGGGTATAATGATAAACTGTACTAAAGATCGGCTACTGAGACACATTTCAGTTCTCGTTTTTAAACAGGTACATCCTGCCTTTCTGCGATTGTCATCGATTCTACATACCAACTGACGGGTTTTTCAACCAGCAGCTGCAGATACACCTGAATGACACTTTTTTGGGATGATCGCCACGGGCCAATATGCCCTTACACGGTACCAGTGATAAGGAGCAACCTGACATCGTTTATGGAGGCCTACCACCAAGCTGATGCCAAAGCCCTGCGATTCACACTGCGTCCAATGTGCTTTTTATACTCAAAAGGAACACCGTGTGACTCATGATAAACATTTGTGGATCGAGAACGAAGAATAAAATTACGTATTTGCTTGAATATGGCAATCGCCGGATGTCCTTGGAACGTTTATTGTAAAATAAAAGTACTTTAAAAATTGTACAGTTTTGCTATTTCCTTTAAACGTATGGTTTTATATTCAGAATTGGGACATGCTGTGCTGTGAGATGATGTGTGTTGATATTCAGGGTTCTGCATCAACTAACGTTATCACATAGGTGATGACTGGGTGCGTTTGGCTACGCTGCCCAGTAACGTCCTGGAGATAGAAAGATAATATCACTAGGTTTGGTGATGTCAGCCTCAGGGGCGCGGCATATGAATTATTGCTGCCAGGGCAGTCCACATTGGGCGATGCAGCAACGGATAAGATTATCACAAGATGGCCGCGCCCTGCTGCCTGATTTCGCATGTGTAAAAAAGAGGCAATCTACGGTAAGGTGCATAGGAAATGTTTGTACGCTCGATCAATGTATGTTTAGAAACACATGCCCGACCTCTCGGGACAATAACATTTCTGAGCGCACTATTCGTTTAATAGATCCATTTTTTGCTCCATTCGCTGCAGATGATTTTCTAAGGTCTCTGTTTCTGTATTACTTTTAATCTCTGTATGGTGTGTTTAAATAAAAAAATGGTAAGTACACATAAAGCAATGGGTAATAATTTGTTTATATAGAGAAGTGTAGTGTCTACCATTAGTATCACTGTTTTCACTCATGTCACGTTATGGTTAAGTTGCGCTACTAAAAACCTTTGAAATTCAGTGAAAAAAACCTTGTTAAAGGGATTATGATTCCAAGTAAAACTGAAAAAGCCCCTGAAATTCACCAGTTATGGTAAGCTAAGCAACCATAACTCGTGCAACCACCGTGCACTGCTAAGACTAACACCCAGGACATCAAAGATGACATCACACATGTCATTGATGTCATCACTGATGACATTACATGTGCATTTACTTTTCATGAAAAGTCTGTACAAGGGGTTATTATTGTAATGTTGATAAAAAAGTGTCAAGGATCATTGGAAGAAATATCATGAAGTACGTAGTGCATTAAGCAATGCATTGATACAAATAGCATTATGAAGTTCTTTCCAGTATACTAAGCTACTCATGTAGAAACATAGGCATTCTGTGCAGCATACACGATGGAAGTGCAATATTAATAATCTTGCCATGTTGAATAGTAAAATGATAAATGCCTTCTTATTACAGGTTTGCGTACTGTGAAACATTTAATAAGTAGCTAATAAAACCCACTTACTACATAATTGCATTATTGCAAACAAAACACAAACAGACAACAACACATACAAATATGAGCATTTACAGGGAAAATGAAATAAACAAAAGGCACTCAAAAGCTTAGATCTGTAATCCAAAATGTGCCTTGATCTTGAGGCCTGCCTGGATATTGCCTAGACAACTGTCTGGGGTACTATGTGCTAATGTCACCTGGGAAAAAGTCCCCAGGTAGGCAACTTTTTTTCCTGCACTGCTAAAAGCCTTCCCCCACATATTCTAGGATGGGTATGCTTTACTATTATATACTCCAGTCTGATTTTGTTGATAGTCAAATTTTGGGAAATGTCACCCGTGGCAACCATTTCCCAGGCGACCTTATAACTTGGTAAAGAGCACCCGTAGCTGAATCCTGCTTCTCTACTGAAATATTATTTTCGATTTCAAAGGGAATATTGCATGGTAACTCCTGAAAATATGACCATGAGAGGGCACAGCTGAGCACTGGTTATTGAGCCTCAGTTTGTTATATAGCTAACTTGTGTTTAATGATATGTTGATGAGCATCGGAGGCTGCCAGCACAAACAGGATAGGTGATAATGTATCTGAGCCAGTGATGACATGGAGCAGGAACCTGGCTGACTCAGGTAAGTATCAAACAGAAGATTACTTTATTGTTCTTTGTTACAGAGATGCAGATCATGAAAAGGTAGGAGAGAAGGTCACAAACATCTGTCCTGGTTCCCAGCCATACTCCAAGTCCCAACCGTCACTCCCAGGAATCCCCAAGCCTCCAACACTCCAAGCACCACTTCACCATTCTATGAGGCCCTGCATTCACATAGGCAGTCACACTAAACATACAAGGATACAACAGAAAACTTCTTTGTAGAACCTGTTTTCTTTCCTGACTGATGAAGATAAAGTGTGTGGCTTGTGTGGGAGTGGGTATCTCCCTGTGGGTTTAGCATTCACTAGACTAAGTGGTGGGCTCTAATCCACGTGCCCCTTAGTTGGCCTTACCTCCGGACGGCTACAGTGTGCACAGCTGATCCAAATGCAATTGGGTGCCTGATGATTTATGTACTTGCCATGCAGTGCCAGCCAGGACTACTCAACAGTGCCAGCCAGGACTAGTCCTGCGTGCCAGCCAGGACTGCTCAGCAGTGACAGCCAGGACTACTTATCAGTGCTAGCCAGTAGTACTCAGCAGTACCAGCCAGGGCTACTCTGCAGTGCCAGCCAGGTCTACTCTGCAGTGCCAGCCAGGACTACTCTGCAGTGCCAGCCAGGTCTACTCTCCAGTGCCAGCTAGGACTACTCTGCAGTGCCAGCCAGGACTACTCATCAGTGCCAGCCAGGACTACTCTGCAGTGCCAGCCAGGACTACTCATTAGTACAAGCCAGGAATACTCTCCAGTGCAAGCTAGGACTACTCATCAGTGCCAGCCAGGACTACTCATCAGTTCCAGTCAGGACTACTCTGCAGTGCCAGCCAGGACTACTCATTAGTACAAGCCAGGACTACTCATCAGTGCCAGCCAGGACTACTCATCAGTGCCAGCCAGGTCTACTCATCGGTGCCAGTCAGAACGACTCTGCAGTGCCAGTCAGGCTTAGATAGTGTTGTTTTTCTTTCTATTTCATCAATCAAGACTTTTGGCATTTTTCGAAATTCATTCTACAGTGCATTTAAATGTAATTATTGAAACGAGAACATTACAGCTACAATTATACAATTAACACCGTTTCTTTCTCTTTTTTTCTAGCCGTATATGCTAATATGCAAATGGCCACATTGGTTAATCGGGAGGTAAGCAAGCTGTACAAAGCGCTTTCATTAAATCAGCTGCGGGATCCGACTGACACCACAAGGATTTTTTTTATTTGTTCCCAGAGCTTCCAGAAACGAAATTGGACGATCACATAGTTTCACAACCACGTGTGTTTCATAAATACGGTAGATGGTATGCATGTTATGTAATCTTGATCTATAACATGTCATATCATTTATGTTGATTGTATTATGTATTTTACACATGTCTGACAGCAGGACCAATGGGCAAAATAATCATGACTTTACTCATGGTAAGCAAGCTTGAGTGCGCAAGGAAGCACACGCAGAGATCTGCTGTGAGGCATTGGTGCAATAAATAGGAGAGTAAGAACCTGCCACTACTTACAGGCAGTTGTCATTTTTTCTTTCATAACGTTCATTCGGTCACAAAATGTATAATAAAATAAATATAACTAAACAGAATTAGAATAGTATTTTTTGTGGTACTGGTATAATTAATTGGCATGTCACACAGCATTCATTTAGCCCCCAATGTGGAACCTTATTTAGATGTAAAATATTTTGAACACCCTAAAATAATGAGAATTTTTTTACAAAGTCTTTTCATTAAGAAATTACGTCATCAGATCAGCTTTTCCAATCATTGATAACATGTTATTTTATGCGATGCAGGGCTGGAAAAGGGAGTTTTAAGTGGTAGGCATTTTGTGAATATTTATGGCATTTAACATATGCCAACCGTTATGCTTAACATTGGCATCCAGTTACAGCAACACTAGAAGCACTTCTGTGATCAAAACAAGGTCCCTGTGCACAGGGGATGGTCTTTTAAGCAGGGAACAGTCCCTTCGGTGGGCCTGACTTACACCCTATGCCCAGGTGGCTTGGCAGGGCGCATTCAGAGCCAGTTAATGATCAGAGGCATACAATTATTACTTGTGTTACATTTATGGGTCAACGCTTGTGCAAACCTAGGGGATGATGATCAGAGAAACACATTTGAATATCCCTGTCTGCTACTCTTCCCTCCTTTATCTTGTCCCTTGTAATCCATGGCAATGTATTCCATCTTCATATCTCCTGTGTGTTAGGCCAGCATGTTGCCAAGGCTCTGCTTTCAGTGGAGGTTAGCAGCAAAGCTCTTGGCCAAGTTTATTTCCTTTGTGTTGTCTTTCGAGGCAATGTCTTGAAAGCTGTTTTCTGGCCACGTTTCAGCTTGTGCGATAAAAGTGCCCCCCATGTCCCCCGCAGCAGTGAACATCTTTCACTTCTCCCTGCATTGTTGCTTTTCAGGATTGGATACCCGAATGCAAATGCAATTTTATGAAAGGGCACTTCCTAGCAGATAGAAAGAAAGGCATTTGAAATGTTTTAATGTAAGCACGGCTTCTGGCGAACATCTGAACTTTGAAAATGTACATATATTTAAAAAAATTGAAAGGTTGTGGATTCGATCTCAAAGTGCTGAGCGCTCTTGACCACTTTTCTATTAAGTAATAAGAAATAATTATAACTGGCAGTGTTGTCTCCCAACCCTCCAGCCCATCCACATGAGCTGAAAATTCAGACAAACAAAAATTATGTTGGGTTGGACCACATGCTCAGAGTCACACGATTAATCAAAGCAGCGAATAAATGTTACATTTGTCATAAATTGGAAATTTCCACAAGTGATTACGTTTATAGAATTAGCTGAATTTATTCATGGATTGGACAGCCGACACGTGTTTCGACCTACGTCGTGCTCAAGGCTGCATTGGTCCCACATTAACATAATAGTATCATAATTAGTATTGCATAGTAAAATACAGATGCTCACATTACAATAATTGGTTCATATGTAGCACCATAAAATAGTCACATTGTATTAGCATTGTAGACAACATATATTGGCAAAAGAAGTGCACCAAGTAGATTACATATCCATAGAGAAACACGTACCACATTCCAGTTCTAGAGAGGAGGGTTCAAGCGTTTGATGATCATATGCAAAAAGATTTGGAAAGAAATATAAAATGAGGCCAAAAAGGGCACAAATTTTAAATTCTTGAATTTGACTATCATTAAAAGTACCAAATTGTGCAAAACATAAAAATGTGTCCCATCACTACTGTAAAATATGCCCAAAAGGATTTGCCACCTCGCGTGCCCTGCTCACTTGTCCCTTTCGAGGTACCTCATATTTGTAAGTGCGGTAAAGATTGAATTGTGTTTATTGGGGGGTCACAGCACAATTAAAAAAACATGTAAACAATGTATTCATTCTCTAATTCCAGCAACATTTTGAGGTAGATGTATATCCTATTGTTTTGTAGAATGTCCCGTTCCTTTGGTAAAAATTCGGCAGGATGAAAAAGTAGATTGGCAGAGGTAAACAATCCCGACTCCCTCCCCTCCGAAGCCACGATTGGTTAATTCGCTCAGTTCATCCACCCTCATTGCCAGTCCACAAGCTACAAAAACAATGCCTTTGAGCCACCACTGTCAGCAAAGCAAACTCACTCTCAAACAAAGTCATCCCACCAGACACCCGCCCAAGCCAGCACTACACAGAGAGCCCAATGCTCTAACCATGACCATCACATAAACTGCCAACTGCCAGAAATCCATTTGCTGTAATGACCCTTTTGGCCACCCTATAACCCAGTCACCTCAGATTTCTAGCCACCCTGAACCCATTCCGCCCTGCTACCATCTGTGTCACATGATCCTCAATGTGTGCTGAGAAACAGCAGGTTTTAGAAAATGGACCGACCACGCCATATTTGATGGCTAATTCTGCCTTGAAATAATCTCCTTGAATTGCTTCACAAGACCAATATTCTCACCCTGAACCTGCCGCCAAGGGGATGTTTGGAACCAGAAACCAAATATGTTTATGGCTGCTTCTGTTCCGCATAAATTCCTCACATTAATCCAGCAGAACGAGATTTTCCCTGCAGAATTCTCTCGGTAGCAGAAAAACCTAATTTCACCATACTGCAGGTGGAAATGTACTACCTGAGATTATATGGAATCACAGCAGCTGTTTCAGTGCCGGCGCTCAACAAAGGCAGTGAACTAAAAAGGTTTTCTGAAAGAATGCACTAGAGATTCATGATAGATGTCTCAGACTTAAAGTAAATCAATAGAGTAAATCTGTAGATCATTAGCACCCTGTAGGGCAGTGGGGGCGCAGCCAATCAGGAAGGTACCAACAAGGGTTGTATTCATTGGTATAAGCCTGCATTCCAAGCAGCCTGTTGTGTGCTCGGCCTTCACCCTCACCACTTGCTGGCTCCCACAACCCACTTAGCACCCACATAGCCTACCCACCGCCGCTAAGGGTGCTTTAACATAAAAAAGAAAACAAACCTTGCACAGAGCAGTTCCACAAAGCTGCTGTATTTTTAATGAGTTGCTTGTCACGTGGGGTAGTTTCAGCCTCAAGACAAAAGGAAACGGTGTCTGGCTGACTGGAGCCTAAAAATGCAGAAATACTTTCCTGTCATTTGAAAACACACTGTTGACTGGCAGACTAGAAGGCCAGCATGGAAATTTCAGCACTGCCACATGCCCTAACAGTGGTGTCTGAAAAAAGAATATCATTTAAGAGTGCCCAGTGTGTGAATGACAAGGCTGAAAGAAAATTAGGCCTATCTTCAATTACAGGCTATTGAGACACTTAAATGCATTGTCCCAAAGACAAAGCTATCATAGAAATGTGTGCCTGAAGAAAAGCTGTACTTAGCTCCAAAAGACATTTTTCTCATGAGATGCGAAAGGCCCAGAACTGCTCACCTTTCCCCATCAGAGTCAAGGATCAATGTCTGCTATTCTCTTTATCTAAGAATCTCTTTGAAGCACACAGAGCCAAGAGAGGGAAGGAGCCAAAGTTGTATAAGGTTAACAAATGTCCACTTAGAGAACATGTGACCCAGCTAGTAGGGTTGAGCTCTTAAAAATACAGAGAATTAAAATGTGATTCCTGGTGAAGTCCAGGGTATGGCTGGCAATTGACATGTTACAGAGACTGCCACATGAGTAGGGGGCAGAGTTACACCCTCTGCCCAAGGAAGATAAGGATCCAAATGGGCATTAGCCCTGGGAAAAGTAAATGACTTTAGGGCTGGCAGAATAAACAGAGAAGCAGACCGATGTCTAAGTTTGAAGAACATTTTTTTATGCGCAATTGAAATTAAAATCATGTGTGTCATTTTTTCTACGTAGGACTGGATGGAGGATCATATTTTGGCCAATATCTCGGGAACTGTAACTCTCACAGAAATCATTAAAATATCTATGACAATATCATGGAACGCTGCATCCAATGATTAATCTCTCATAATATTTTGACCGTGGGAACTGAAGTTATAAGCTGAAATGTGATGATAGCTTCCAAGAAAATGTCACAATGTGGAGTGTCAGGAAGATGATAGCTTATTGAATTAATATCTGTATAGAAAATCTCATGTTGATAACTGTTTTATTTGTTGAATAAATTACAGAAATCTGCCATTCGAACCTCCCAAATCGTGCCAATGCCAGACACATGGTCAGACAAATGCAGACATATATATTTTATGATTCTTATTTGTAAATTGAAGAAAATCACCAAAATCATTTGCAACTGTAAAATTGTTCAGAAAGCTAATTCAAGGGGGTGGAGTCATAAACTCCCATGAATGGAGCCCAGTAACTAAAAGGGACAAATCAGAGAAAAGAGGAGGACAGTAAATGTCCAATCCAGATCAAGAGCCAACAAGCTGACACCTGATATGTTGGATATTTTGGGGGCGTGATTAAAGATTTATAAAGAGATGCACAATTGGAAAATGGGGAGCTGTCTGAAATGAGCGGGAACTGCTAAAAAATATTGCTGGAGAACAAACATTGGCTGGGAGGTGGAGAACCAGGGAAATACAGAAGCTGGGATCCCTACAAAGAGTGGCAAATCAAGCAGGATTGATGCTGGAGGCTATCCATGACTGAGGATAGAGTCTGACCAGATTCCTGTCCTTTCTCCATGAGATGATCCAGGAGATGGTGTTGTTTCCTGAGTACAAAATCCAGAGATATTCTATGTACATAACTTGTCCAACCAAAACAAGTCTTTTGGGGGTTTTTTGATTTCATATCTTCCCCACCATGATTAGTTGGGCCGACCAAGTAGATCCTTAGCATTTTTGCTATGCAATAATTTAATGAACTCCCAATAGTCAATAACTATTCCTCATTCCCCAGACTCTGGCTGAAAGCAGAGTGGTTTCTACATTAAACTGATTATCTGGGTTTGTGCTGGGACAGGCAGTTGTCTTGCCAAATTTAAATAGAGCAAAGTACCTGATTAAAAGCATACCTTCTACAGAGAGTCAACAAGTGACTCCTGGTAGAAGAGAGATTCTTTATTGCATTGTGGTGAAGGAAGAAGGGATATATATATATATATATATATATATATATATATATATATGAAGTAGAAAAGCAAACACGGACCGCAACGTCGGGTTTCTTTAAGAGCTGCACTCCCTCCAATTAATGAAATCCATTAGTGTCCATCAGCAAGTGCTCACCGAAAATGCCCAGTAAATAGGAAAGCAGACCACTGCACAGCAAGAAAAATTTGCTTAAGAAGATTTCAAACTTTAATTCAAAAATTTATTTGCAGTAAAAAAGACGGCTTCCCAGTAGCAAGAGGAGGCTACCTGACCCGTTTCGCCACACTCCTGTGGCTTGTTCACAGTAGCTCCACCCTGTAATGGGAGCTCTTTTAACCCATGGCATAACAAATGAACACAGAAAAGGTGACTTTAAAAAATATTGGTTTTACATTCGGCCATCTTTTACAGTGCAAAAATGCAAAATGTAATTCTAGCCCCATGTCTGCATGTAGACAATACTTTACAACACTAAATAGATTTCACCAGATGGTACATGTAAAAATCTACGTTCATTCTCAATTTTAAAATAATTTAGAAAGTCAAAGTGTTTCTCTAGTTTTTGTACGCCTAGTCAGATTCGAGCAATAAACATCAAATAAGCATCATAGTGACGCTAATCATAACACATATTTAGATCTAATATTATATGCGGAGTTCTTTAACAACAAAAACCCAGAAGTAAAATGTTGTTATACACGGTAATGGTGTGGCTTTATGTAGTTTCTGATACTAAAAAGAAGATTTTTAATCAAAGTGCAAGTGCATAGCAGCTTTTAGCGATAAAGTGCTGGTGCATAGTGCAATATTTTAGCAGCATGATTCGATGACCAGATCATCATCTTACAGCCATCAATTAAAGTGCAAGTGCTTTACTTAAAATCAATACTCCTACATAGCACGACATTACTCTTGATTTAAAAATGCTCGAGAAACCTTTTATGACTAGAAAAGACTGTTTAGCAGTCATATGATGGTATATACTATAATTTGAAAAAAGATGCACCTCAATTAGATATTTCATTATAGACTGTGTTCATGGGTGACATGTGGAAAAAGAAAAGATTAAAAAGTCTGTCCATACAAAGCCATAGGGGAAGACAAGAAAGGCAGGAAAACGGAAAAAAAATGTATGAACATAATCAGGGACACTGAATCATTATCTAAATATGCAAGGGAGGGACAACGAATTTGCTATAAATGTGATAAATACAATTAGTACGGTCTACAAGATGTATGGCCTATTAGACCCAGACACATTGAGCGATATTATATACAAAAAACTTTAGAATAATGTGATGACTAGCTGGCACATTTTAAGTTCCCAAAAAAGTATACAGCTCTTCATCCACATTGTGGCCCATCGGGGTTTTGCTCTCAAAGTCTATGATATGTCTGGTCTCCTCTTGTTGTAGCAGTTTCTCATTGTCTCCTCCTCTCGGGCTCAAATTACTTTATGGACACCAAAAAACCTCAGAGTACTTGGATCTCCATTGTGGTACACTGAAAAATGTTTGGCCATGGGATATGCGTGATCTTTGTTAACAATGGCTCTGATATGTTGTAAGATGCGTATCTTTAATTTGCACTTGGTGCTGCCAACATACCATTTGGAGCATGGACACTTCAGAACATATACTACCATTTCAGACTCACAGGTAATTCTACTGGCTATTTGTATTTCACTCTGGAGGATTGGATGTGTATAGCTTCTGCAATTAAGCGCATATTTGCATGCTTTGCATTTGCTACACTTAAAAAAACCTTTTTGTCCCCCTGTGAGCCAATTGGTTCCTGTGGATGCATCTTCGGAGACCATGTAGCTTTGAACCACCAAATCTTTGATAGCCAGACTTTTCTGAAAGGTAATATCTGGCCGTGCATTTAGCATGCTTCCTAGATCTTTATCCACCTTTAGGACTTTCCAATACTTGGTGATTATATTTCTTATGATGGTAGAATTGCTCCCGAAGGTTAGTATTAGCCTGGTAGTGTCTTTTTCTGTGGATTTCCGAAGATCAGTTTGTGATGTTGTTGGCAAAGTTTGTCAATTCATATCTCTGACCTTCAGGTAAGATCTTTCAATTACTTGTTTGGGATATCGCTGTTGAAGGAAATTATGAGCTGTGATTTTACTTGCTGAATCGAAGTCTTTCACATCACTGCAATTCCTTCTAATTCGAATGAATTCTCCGTATGGGATGCTCCATAAAATACTTTTAGGGTGTGCACTATTGGCATGCAATGGGATATTAGCTCCAGTTGTCTTCCGATTCAATTCACACCCAATTTTTTTATCAGTAATTTTTACCTTCACATCCAGAAAGACGACAGATTGTTCACTATGTTGTTCAGTGAATTGTAGGTTCAGTTCATTAACATTGAGGAGTTTAACAAACTCTTTCCAAGTTTCGGCTGTACCATTCCATACAATGAATAAGTCGTCTATGTAGCGTAGCCACAAAATGATTTTATCAGTGAAGTGCTCATTTCCTTCGGCCCATACGACAATTTTCTCCCATTTCCCCATCAAAAGATTTGCATATGATGGGGCAAAGGTGGTGCCCATTGCGGTTCCCTGAATTTGCCAAAATAGTTCATCATTGAAAAGAAAGATGTTATTTTCTAAGCAAAGTCTTATCATTTCTAGAATCATTATAGAATGGTTGAGGTAGTTAAGAGAGCGAGTTTTCAAAAAAGTTTCACATGCTTTGATGCCATCTTCATGTTGTATGGATGTGTATAAAGATACCACATCCATAGTGGCAAGCAGATACGTTGGTTCCCACGGCAAGTCATCAATTTTGCAAAGGAAATCAGTAGTGTCCTTTATGAACGAGGGCAGAGTTGAAACAAATGGGCACAACGTCTCATCCACAAATTTAGACATGTTTTCAAATAGCGAGCCACATAATGTGACTATTGGCCTCCCAGGAGGTTTAGAAGAATTTAGAAGGATTTTTATGAATCTTGGGGAGAAAGTATATCGTGGGGGTCGTAGAGTGGCGGGTGAACAAAAATTTCACCATGTCCTCATCCAATATCCCAGCATATATAGTGTTTTGTTTTTAAAAGTATGCTGTGCTCCAACACTGTTTGCATTGCCAAGTGCGCAGGTAGATTAAAAGTACTGCATGTTATATAAATTAAACTTCATGAAAAGTATTACCAAACGTATTATCCGGTCAGGTTTCAAGATGCAACATGTTACAAAGTAAACCCCATGAAAAGTATATTGTGGAGTTAAATTGTTCCATCATGTCGAGGGTGCTGCATAATGTTGTACATTAAGAGTATTTGGTGACTGCCCCAGTTATCTGAAGTAGTCTATAGACCTGTGTTTCTATGTAACCAGGGTGGAAAAACCCAAAAAGGAAAACTGAACGTGTGGTGGGGTTAAAGGGTCTGTTATGTGTGTTATCCTAAACCAACTGATGTTTCCAAATTGTGTAAAAAGTGAATTGTCAGGAAAGAAAAGCATTTGGGCCACGGATTGAGCTGGCGTGTCGTGTGATTTTGTGTTAATATACATTTTACATATTAATTAATAAATATATCTTTCTACCCACTGGCTTGGCTCTTGGCTTATGGAGAGGTATCTATGTGTTATGTTGTGGTTCAAAGGCAGCGCTGGATTGAATGATATAAATAGATATGCTGGTGTGGCGCTTTTGATTGGGGGGCAAACTCCCCTCATTAATTGTTGTCCCATTTATATCTCCACAGTATTTAAGAGGAACCATGTTACCTCTCCCTTTCACACTGACACAGTTAAAAGTTGCACATAATACTAGCTAGATGCTTCACAGGTCATCAGCATTGACATCAGAGCATTTTTCCTTATCAAAAATACATTTATTCTTTTTCATAAGAAATCTTTAGCAAAATATGACATCCGATGTTCCTATAGATAACATATTTAAACATGCATTCTACAAACATCGACACCAAAGAGTTTTTTGTGCCATGGAGTTAATACAATGTGATGTGTTTTTATATTGCTGAAAACCACCATCTCTTAAGAGATGATGTTACACATTTTATAATAGTCAAATCCACACATGACACACTCAGTACATAAGGTCCAGGATTTTAAAAGATTGTACAACCTACTCAGACCCTCCACATTGGTTTCCAATTAATCTATAATGTACAGGTGTGAAATTGTGAGAAGGAAAATGTATTGTCATGTGTCCATTTGACTATTATAACATGTGTTCAATTATCTCTCAATAGTTCATGGAATCAGACTGGACACCTGGAAAAGGTCTAGCAACCACTCATTCAATTGGATGATAAATTACAACAAATCCAGATTTTAGAGTTCAAATATGAAAACCTCATTGAGCAACTCAAAACTGAAGGAAAAAACACATCAGTGAGAGAGTGTTGAGCAAGAAATGCAGTTCTCTAAACCCCAGGACACACATAAAGAGTGTGTAGAAACCTTGCAAAAACTCCAACACAAGTTGAATGATGAGACTACATACAATAGTGCATTGTTGGAAGAAAATGTGTCCACCAAACAGTCCATGAAGCAGCTTAAGCATGAAAACGGTAAGTTAATTATGAAAGGAATTGACTCCCAAAACAAATTTGATCAGATGCACCAGGATTTAAATAATCTGACATAACGTACAATGCAACTAATTAAGGAAAAATACATATTACACCACTATAACAGTGTTCTGTTACAAAAAGTGAATTAGGTGAAAATGGATGTAGAAAAGGGTCAGCGTGCTGATCAGGAATGGACCAGAATCAGGGAAGAAAATATAGATTTTAGGATGTGTTTGCGACTAGCAGAAGCTGACCTAGTTGAGGCAGCACATAGTAGAGATGCTCAGGAGACAGAGCTTGCTTGACATTTTAAAAGAAAAGCACCATGAACATGAGAGCATAACGCAAGACTCTCAGAGGGAATATGAAATCCTTCCAAATGAAGCAGAGAAAATAAAGGATCAATTAGCAGCTTAGAGCAATGTGCTTGAAGCCAGCCAAACTTCAGCGTCAGAGTTAAAAGTTGAACTCTCTGAATGTAAGCAGGAAATCCTGGCGGAGAGAAGAAAGTGTGAGAATTCAAATAATGAAATCCAAAAATATAAACAGGCATTGAGACACTGAGACCAATAAGGGTATGGGGTAGGGCCCTATGACCATGGAGAGATGCCCCACCTATAAAGGACCTTATGCAAAATACCTAAAAACTCCCAGGCACAGACTGGAACTGAACTAATGCGTACCGCTTATAGAGAACAGGGAAACATGATGCAGGTGGGCTCGTCTATGCTTAACCAGCCTGTTCAGGAAGACCAGTCCTTATCTCACAATGATTAATGTTTACCTCTAACAAACAGAAGAGAAGGTGGCCAGACCAGTATGCCATGGGAGACCGAAAATAGTCCTGTTAGTACTTCTGACCCTGAAAACTCATATGATGAGAAAATAAGAGAGTTAGATTTAAGGAAAAAAGTTATTGCAAAGGGAAAACCTAGCCCGCTTACCTGCAAGAGAAAGGTGAAAGCTTCAGCCTTCAAAGGGAAATTTAAAAACCTCCACAGATTCAGGGGAATGCGCCAATTTCCCGAGACTACCTGAAAGGAGGAACAGTACCCATTGGCAACAGTCTGAAGAAGAAACTGTGTTCTATCCTGCACCAAAATATGAAAATATGACGACAGGGAAAGTGACCCTGAGAGCTCACGGAAGCATAGGCAAAAGGAGGAGTCCAGATCCCAAGATTCTGGGAGGTATTCCAAATCTCATAGAGATAGGGAGCACTTAAGAAACAGGGACTGGAGTGCAAATATCAGCACTGATTCCGAGGGTGAATGGTTCACAGGTGAAAAAGAAATACCAAACAGTGTAAGGATTTTATAAAGAACCAATCAAGCAAATTGAAGCCATAAAGAGTTTCATGACCCTGTGCCACAAGAAAACTGAGTATTCGGTGTGGGAACATTCAGAACTTTATGAACAAATGATGTCATAATTTGAAATAAAAATATGTCAATTGCATGGAGTTTGTGAAATGGACGTTTTTCCCAGAGTATGCCATTTTCTTTGCAGGACTGGAAGACCAGGATCATTATAAATGGTCCACCTATATGGCAGCCATTTCGAAACATTTCATTCCCCACAGGAACCCACAAGAGGCCCGCAAGGCTGCATTTAATTTACAATGTGGGGAAGATCACACACCTTGGGAGTTTACACAGGAATTAAAA
Organism: Ambystoma mexicanum; assembly: GCF_040938575.1. Taxonomy (NCBI): domain Eukaryota; kingdom Metazoa; phylum Chordata; class Amphibia; order Caudata; family Ambystomatidae; genus Ambystoma; species Ambystoma mexicanum. Next base: position 1,099,435,639 of record NC_090930.1, on the reverse strand, counting down.
CATGCATTTGCACAGACTTCTAGGTGGGTGAATACGAATAACAAGGAATTTGTGACCACATACTGCCATGTTCTTCCCAAATCTATAATTACCCAATTAGTTTGCAATTTTCACAAGCACAGGACACTGGATTGGGTAATAGAGCAAGACACCAGGCTATATAAGGTTCAGAAACCCACTGACAATAAAAACAACCCAAAAATAACAAAGTCAACTACCACACAAAGCCAACTTGGCCCCTTTGACACACCTGATCTCCACCTTCTCCTCCAACCTCCAGTGTTACGTGGATGACACACGTTCTCTTCCAGGCTTCCCTCAGCCTCCTCTCCTTCCTCGCTCATTCCTGACTGTCTATCCGCAATTCAGAAATGATGCGCCTTCAATGATCTCTGCCTCAACGCCAATAAGACTGAGATTCACTCATTAGAATCCCTGCTCTCACTTTCCTTCTTGCACTACGGCCACCGTCCTTGGGCCTTCTACCCTCACCCTCCTCAGAGGCAAAAAACCTTGGGGTCATCTTTGACTCAGCTCTCTCCTACTCTCCTCATATCACAGACTTTGCCAAAAAGGCTCACTTCCAGCTGCACCTTCTCAGAGGTATTCTACCTTTTCTCACTTTCCCCCAGAAGCTCACTGTCTCCAGAGCTCTGGTTCTCTCCAGGCTGGACTACTACAACAGACCCCCTTCAACTAATCCAGAACAGGACTGCAAGACTTATCCTTGGCCTGAAGCCTCCCTCTAGCCCCGAAATCTCAGCACTGGCTCCCAGTGGCTGCAAGGTTCAAGTTCAAGACCTTTTGCATTGTCCACAAGGCTTTCTGGGGCTGGGACTCACACTATATCCAACTCTCTCTGCCTAGAATACCTTCCTTCTAGAGCCCTTCGCTCAGCTATCTCGAACTCCTTGAGGGTCAGGTGTTTCTTCAAGCTGAGTGTGGGGGTATATCTCTCTCCTCTGCAGGGGCTACCCTCTGGAACGACCTCCCTGACCCTCTCAAACTTGAGCCAGACCATATGAAGTTCTGGAGGCTGCTCAAGACCTTTCTTTTCTCCTCTGCCTTCTCTCTGAGTCTTCCTTGCTAACCTTCCTGTCTGCCTGCTCTGACTGGTCTCTGGGTACCCTCAGAGTCTCACAGGGTAACAGGCCCCTCCATTACCAGTCCTCCTGCAGTGCCTCTGGGCCTATTGTGCACTTAGGGCTGTACATGTAACTCCCACTACCCCCTACCCTCCATGCACTTACCCGGAGCCGCGTTGCCCTGGCTGCACTCACTCACAGCATTGGTGCCCTGACTGCACTTTTCCCCTTCCCTCTAATCTGCACTTCCCCCTGCCCCTTCGACCTTTGTACTTTTAGTTGTTGCACTTGCGCAATCCAGATGACATAAGTTCTAGTAGGATCATTGGGCCTCATTCCGAGTTGCCCAATTCCGAGGTCCCTTAGTGGGACCCGCTAAGGCTGTGTGGTCTGACCACACGTCCTTTGCGGGTCCCACTAAGGGACCAGGGCGCTAATAACGGGCCCATAATTAGCGCCTTCCCCATTCCCATTGAGCCCTATTGGGGCTCAAATGGGAATGGTTGGTTGAATGGGGACTTACCTTGGTCCGCACAGGGCGGAATGTCCCGGTATGTCCCCATTCACCCAGACAGGACACGGACCCGGGTTTGGAGGCAGCCATGGCGCAAATAGAGCCATGGCTACCCCCAAACTTGGATCTGTCCTCCCCCCTTTGTATTGTGGCACCTCGAAACACTTGTGTACAGGCACACTATAAATACCAAATCATCATCATCACCACACCTGCCGCTGTGAAGATGGCAGAGGTGAAAACTACCCCTCCTTTGGGCCTGGAGATGGGGGGACCTAAAATACTCTTCCAGTGGATAAGCAGAATGAGAGTCAGAGGAGACCGTCCGCCCAGGCTAAATCGATTGGTAGCCATGCAGGGTATCAGAACAATGACCCCCCTGACCCTGCTACCTAACTGCTCCCGGGGTATGTGTACACTTCCCAGCACAAGGGGGGAGAGCGGTTAAATCAGGTAGGTACAACCATGGTAACATTGCTTCCAAACTTACCGCAGGAAAGAAGTACCACGCCACCTCCAAACCTGAATTGTTTCAACAGGTACCCTAAATATCCTAACTTCCAAAACAATGCTCCTTCTTCTCTCCGGTTCCGGGAAAACATTTGATCACTGAAACAAGGAGAAGAGAGAATCAGGACTGAAAATTATGGTGATCATTTCCAATACCCGAGCTACTTTGCTAGACGGGAGAATTACCCTTTTAGGGAGAAGCAGAGGCTTGAGCAGAGACCTCTCTACAAACCAGAAACCAAGGAAAGGGTTACACAGCTGGAGCGACAAGTCCAACAATTGACCAATGACCTGGGGCACATGCTATGGGCTCAGTCAAAACCCCACCCTAACCAGAACACCCCAAAACCTGGGTCTGATGGTCCGGGGAGGAAATGACTGAAGGAGTGCCCCTACAATCAACAGATTCCTGAGGATGAGACCCTGGTAGAAGAGGGATGCCAAACCTTTGAGGAAGCTTCCTTTCCTAAGAGAAGCAAATCCCATAAAACCTCTTAACCTGATAGTGAATCTTCAACCCTCAGGAAGCCAGAACCCAAAAAACAGAGGGTGAGTAGAAGAGGTCAAAGAAAGACTCACTTTGTGGAAAAAGAAAACAAGATCATTCCCTTGGAAAGAGAAGAAACCCTGGAGGAATCAGAATCAGGTAAGGAAATCTTCTCTTTCAGGGCAGGGGGAGATCCCTCCCAAAGACAAATGGGTCACAAGAGAACCTTAATCTGACAGGGTAGGCCTGCAGAACGACGCAAGTTGAGAGTTGCTAGACCCCAACTATGCAAGCCATATCACACAGAGACTGTAGAGGTAGCCTCCTCACAAACAGGTTCTGAGAATTGTCTCCAGACAAAGGGAGACAGCAAAGGATCAGGGAACAAAGAGGATCTCCCAACTACACACATTGCATAATATAAAATCCTTCCTACAGGTTCCTGATCTCCGACACGAAATATCACCCAAGATCACGCAGTGACAGAACTCAATATTAAGAAAGTGACTGCCAAGCTGGCAAATAACTCACACTTTCTTTGTACACCTGAGGAAAAAGATGAGGGCAGATTGTATGCCCTAGTCAAGGTACAGGGTCAGTGTGAATTATCAGCTCTGGTGGATGCTGGATCCCAAGTTACTGTCCTATCCAAAAAGCCTTTTGACCAACTGAATTTAGGAAGGGGGAGAGTCACCAGAATCCCCTCATACCTCTTCCGGACAATTCCAACATTTTGATGGGAATGATATTTACATTGGACGGACTGCAGATCTAGAAATCAAAATTGGGTGACGTTGTTTTAAAATACCCATTGAAAGTCGTGACTCCAAATGGCACTCCTGGTTTATTGGGGAACAATTTCCTTCAGAGGATAACACCTCTGCTCGACTTCGTGAACCAGGTCCTCTGGATCCATCTTACTAAAGAGAAGAACACATTTTGTGAATCTAAATGGCTCCTGCCATCTTATTGAGTGCATACCGATCAATTGGAATTTCATTTCCAGAAAAACCAAGTCCCAGAAATCACCATCATCTCGGTATGAGAACAAATTGGGGATGAGAACTCTTCTCAACTATTGAAAATCAACCTTCCTTCCTGTTGCAAGAGGCATTCCATACTTGAAGGGGACACTCTGAAATGTTATACCGCTCAGAAATTAGAAGAAACACTGAATCCCATGAAAGAGGAAGGTGAAAAACTATCTCAAAGTCTGACAGACATTCAGGAAAAGGGCAACACTTATGTGTCCCCATCCAGGTAAATGTTGGTGCAACGTGGGTAGTGGTACCCATGTGGAAGATGAAGCCTGGTTAACTCATTTTGGGAGCTTGTTTGGGTCAACAAGTATACAGGTGTACCATGACTATACTGGGCCATGCCTGAAATTCGAGGTGGAGGAGACTGAAAAGGCCATTAGGCTTCAAGCGCATAATAGAGCCCCGGGCCCCGATATGATCCCCTCTGACCTATTTCAAGATCCTGTTGACTTATGGGCCCCACTTTTAACGGTGGTGTTTAATGCGTGCCTTCCCCTTCCTGGAAAAAGGCGATAATTTTCCCAATTTTCAAGAAGGGGGACATGTCAAGTCCTGGTGCGTATAGGCCAATATCATTGTTGGATTCCTCCTTTAAAATCTTTGGAAGAATCCTGTTGGCCCGAATTGAAACCTGGATATGTGAACAGTCTATCCTTTCTGACATCCAATTTGGGTTTCGCCCTGGTGTGGGCACAATGGAACAAAGCCTCAACTTATACCTCTTAGTGGCCAACTCAGTATTTAGCCGGGGTGAGGCAGTTTACCTGGCCTTTATGGACCTGAGCACAGCCTTTGATAAAGTGGACAGAGTTAAACTCTGGGCTGTGCTTGGGTCCTTGGGTTGCCCTGGGGATATTTTGAAGGCGCTGGTGGATCTGCATACAGACAACCAGGCATGTGTTCGCAGTGGTCCAGGGGGACATTGCACAGCCTGCTTTGAGGTGGGGTGTGGAGTTAGACAAGGCTGTGTATTGGCCCCCATTTGTTTTTGTCTTTATATTAACGGCCTTTCCCATGACCTTATTGATACTCTGGCAGACTTCCTGGTTCTGGGGGGTAGGGGCTACCCGGTACTGGCTTATGCTGACGATACAGTCCTTTTAGCAAGAACACCTAGGGCTCTACAGGCTCTGATCAATGCTTATGCAACATTTATGAACAACCTAGGTTTAAAAATAAACACAAAGAAATCAGCAGTCATGGCTTGTGTGGGCAGAAAACGTTCTGCCCCCATGAAGCCAATGCTTTGTGTTGGGGAAACCATACCTAGAGTTAAGGTTTTTGATTATCTGGGAATTAGATTCTCAGAAGCATTAACCGGTGTAGCCCATGTGGCTAAACAATCAGCCAAGCTGAGCCAACAACTAGGGGGCATATTTAGATTTATGACCAAGTGTAAGGGACAACCACTAGATGTGATTACCAAGATCTACGGAGTACAAACCGTAGCCACCACTATGTATGGTGCGTCCATTTGGGGATTCCAGAATGCAGCCGAGATACAAAGGAAGGAGACAAAATTTTTCAAAAACCTGCTGGGACTCCCGCCCAGTGTCTCTGGAATAGCTGTACACAGAGAACTGGGCGTGGAGTTCTGGGAGGATCAGTGGGCAATGGCTCCACTTTTTTTTTGGGTCCGGTTATGGGCCAATGAACATGCCTCTCTCTGCCATTCCATTATTCATGCTGTGCTGGGCAGAGATGGTTGGAAAAAAATCCCATGGCTTGCATATGTCTGGAAAACTCTGGGGGCAGCTAACTTAAGATCCCTCTTCCCACCCACCACATTAATTACAAAGAGCGAGGGGGTGCAATTTAAAATAGCATTGGGGGAGATTAATGTGAGGAAAAGAACCCCGGAGGAGCATGGCCGCAGATCTGGTCAATTCCACACCAGTATTAGCAGGCTCACAGGAATTCAACCCTATCTGACTTGGAGCCCTCATAAAAAGGATAGGTGGCTGATTACGAGGGCACGGTTTGATTCTCTAAGGCTACTTGGGAACACCTACAAATGGAAAGGCTTCCCTGATTCTGCAGGCTGCCCAATCTGTGGTCATCATCTCGAGGATCTAGCCCATTTGTTGTTTTTTTGTACTGGTTATGTCGGCATTCGTAGAGCGACCTTGATTCCTGCCCTTAAGAAGTCAGCGATACGTTCGCACAGGGCAGCTCTCGTGTTTCTATTGAGTGCCGACACGTCCTACACAGCGTGGGCACTGCTTATGTTCTTGAAGAGAGCGATGTTCTTTAGAAAGGGTCTATTATCAATGCAGGGAGATGCTAGTTAGCACCTTGGGATTTAAAGTTCAACTTTTTTTTTCCCTAACTGATACTGTCAGTGTTCTCATGGGTTTTAATCATTCATGTAATTATTTGATCAATGTATATGGCAGGTTTTCATGGTTACGAATGCCTATGATTTTACTATTAGGATGAGTTTTATGAATTGTAACTATATTTGTGATCAATTGTGTTCTTGTTTGTCGTTTAATGGATTTTTTATAATCCGAATAAACTTGTTTGACTGACTGTAAATGAGGGGGAGGAGCCAGTGCTCATCAGCATGTGTCTGAATAATAGAAAAAGCTTAGTCAGTGAAGGATTATTCAGGTGACTCAAAAAAGACCAGACCATTCCCATATTTAAGTTGACTGAAAAATGGGAAGGGGGTCTGGAAACACCAGATTCCAAACATTTCCTGCCTAACAGGTGTACACTAAAAATGTCCATTAGCTATAAAACTATAGAACACAATTGTTGGGTCGTTAAAGATGTCCTTTCTGATGTTCATTTGGGTAGTGACATTCTCCATAGATTAATAATTAGTCTAGATGTGATCAATAATAAAGTATGATCATGATTGGAATGTAACCCTGTGGCTTTGACAATGCCGAAAGAGCATTTTGGTTAGCTCAATTGCTGTTTTATGCAGTTGAAGTGGCAGAAGATGTTACCATACCAGGACAAGTGTGACAATTCACAATTACCCTCTAAACTAAGCATGGACAGAACCTCAAACTGAAACACAAGGACACCTAAATAAATATGAATTCGCCCCTCCAATAACAAGTTTAATATTTATATCCAACACTTTTAGTGGATGAAACCATTCGAACATTTGTGGATAACAGCGACCCTCAAAGTATCACTTTGGGCTTGACCACCTCTATTGGAATGGCATTGGATTCCCAATACTATTCTATGAATTTAGGTAAAGAAATAATTGGACCAATTCCTCACCACTGTTTCGACATCAGTTACAGTATTACTCCAGAAAAGATTTTTACCCTTAATCGAAGGAATTTCTTGGTGTCGTCCCCTTCATGTCCTTATGGGGTGGAAGAGGTGACCTGTGACATCGGGAAGGAGGAGATGGTATTTAGAGTCAACAACAGCTACCTCGAATTCAGAGAACCCCATTCCCAGGTAAACACCATCAGAAGAGATCACACAACTTGAGGATACTGCTGAAATGTCCAAGTCCACAGTCTTTCCAGGTTTCAGGCAGATGGTCGAGGAATGGATCCATTCGCTGATGCCTGAGAGACTGAGGAGCAAAGACAGAAGCTGAAACAGGTGTTCCTGTACTTCCAGTAGGCCAAAGCAAAACTACAAAGCTGTCCATTTTGTGGGCAGAAAAGAATTCCAGCAACATGTTAAGTAGGCATGAAGTTTGTAGGAGGAGAGTATTCCAAAGCAGTTTTAGGAATATGTGAACTTTTAAACAGAGTAGAATGACTAAGCAGTTTTAGGGACACATGCATTTTGCAGATGGGGAGTATACAGAAGAAATCTTGGACACATTCATTTTGTGGCAGTAGGGAAATGCCAAAGTAGTCTTAGGTGGACATGAATTTTGTAGGTGCAGGAGAACACAGAAGCATTCCTAGGCATATATGAATTTTGTAGGTAAACAAAAACAGTCTTACGTACATATGACCTTTGTAGTTGCAAGAGTATGTGGAAACAGTCTTAGATACTCATGAATTATGTAGCCCTGAGTGTGTTTCAAAGAAGTCTTAGGCACACATGAATTGTGCAGGTGTGAGAGTACCCCAAAGCTATCTTAGGCAGATGTAGATTTTGTAAGCAGGGGCATATGCCAACTCTATCTTAAGCATACATGAATTTTGTGAGTGGAGGAAAAGCACCACAGCAATCTTAGGCAGATGTGCATTTTATGTGGGTGTATGAAAAAGCGGTTTGACACAGATTTGAATTTTGTAGGGGTGGGAGTATGCCAAAGTGGTCTTAATCACATGTGAATTTTCTAGGCAGAAAAGCACACCAAAGCAGTGTTAGGTGCATGTGAATTCTGTAGAAAGGGTATGCAAAAGTAATTTTAAGCAAATGTGCTTTTTACAGATGGGGAATACGGCAAAACTACCTTAAGGACAAATGAATTTTGTAGGCAGATGAGAACCACAAACAATACTAGGCAGATGGGCATTTTGTAGGTGTGGAAGAATACCAAAGCAGTCTTTGGCATACGTTCAATATTTTTATTTTATTTATAAAGCAGATATAACAGCACAACTTCAACTCGCTGGGACAAATACATTCACATTCATGTATTAACAACACAAAACAAATTATCAATACATACTTAAAACAGTATCATAAAGTCAATGTTAAATTCCATCTGACAATAAAATGAGTGCTTAAGCTTGCAGAAAATACAAATCTTTAAATTTCTTTTTAAATGATTAAGAGACCAGAAAAAGCAGATATTGCAGATAGCTTTGCAAGTAATTCCACAACATTACATTAGGGATCTGCAAGGATTTCCCACTTAAACTTAAATTCTAAAATAGGGTCACTTTCATCATGCGGGCAGCCTATCATCATAGATTTCTAGAGGGTGGGAAATACCTCACAATATCAGGTAAGTACAACAGAGCAGAAACATGAACTGCCTATGCCTAGATTGCAGTATTTTCAATAGAATGAGGTAAATTGTGGATCAAAAACCTAATCCCGATAAAGAAAATGGCTAGATCAAGTATTTTCCTATGGTCCACGCTCAACAAATGACAGATTTTGGATAGACTAAGGAGGAGAGAGTTAAAACCTCCACCACTGCATTCCCTCAAAGTACGAACTGAGTTAGCAGGAGTCAGGGATGCACCCACCTCTTCAGGCCAGACAAAAGTCAGGGATCCATTCTTGGGACCAGCCAATACACAGTGATCTGTGATTTACTTCCATTGAGGTGGAGCCAGGTAGCATTTGTCCAATTCTGTGCATGTCTCAAAAATCCTCTAATGGTATTACTAACATTGGCCTTATCATGAAGATCAAACAAAATCTGAGTGTCATCAGAGTCCGTTTGACACTACAAACCACAATGCTGGATTAGTTTAGCCAAAGAGTTCATATAGCTATTATAAAGGAGAGGGGCAGTGCTGAGCCTTGAGGCATCACACATCTCAAACAAAAGGAAGAACAGGTGAAGCCTCCAGTCTGACCTGTTGGCCCGTGTCTACGAGAAAGGAGTGGGACCAGGCCTTTTACTGGCCCCCAATCTCCCCAATCTCAGGAGAATGTGGGCATCCGCAATGTCAAAAAGTGCAGATATATTGAGCAATATCAGAGCAGCTGCGTGGCCTATACCCTTTTCCTGATGACTATAACCTTTACCCAACAACCATATTAACGGTCTCCACAACTCTACAGCATGTAAAATACCTCCAACCTTCTTTTGATCTGTTTAACAAAGGTAGCGGGCGCCCCTCTCTCGCAAGAACAGACATGATAACCTGTTCAGTGGTTATTAACCACTTGAGAGTTCGCAGCCACTGCTTTTACTCACTGTGCCTTTCACAGATGGGAAATATCCATTTGCATATCAGTCTTTGTCCTGCCCAGGGGCAGTCCAGCACCGAAATACAATGGCAATTCCAATCTGAACGAGAGTACCACCAGCAACCCCATACACGTGTTTCACCCTTGTTGGGGATCATCAGTGAGGTGAAGCTGATGCCTCTCTAAGCACAGTGAGAGGGAGACCACGTCTGGTTGCCCCCAGGAGACCTAGGGTTACCAATCCCAGGTTCCTTAACAAATAGTTTAACAAAGGTAGCGGGCGCCCCTCTCTCGCAAGAACAGACATGATAACCTGTTCAGTGGTTATTAACCACTTGAGAGTTCGCAGCCACTGCTTTTACTCACTGTGCCTTTCACAGATGGGAAATATCCATTTGCATATCAGTCTTTGTCCTGCCCAGGGGCAGTCCAGCACCGAAATACAATGGCAATTCCAATCTGAACGAGAGTACCACCAGCAACCCCATACACGTGTTTCACCCTTGTTGGGGATCATCAGTGAGGTGAAGCTGATGCCTCTCTAAGCACAGTGAGAGGGAGACCACGTCTGGTTGCCCTCAGGAGACCTAGGGTTACCAATCCCAGGTTCCTTAACAAATAGTTTAACAAAGGTAGCGGGCGCCCCTCTCTCGCAAGAACAGACATGATAACCTGTTCAGTGGTTATTAACCACTTGAGAGTTTGCAGCCACTGCTTTTACTCACTGTGCCTTTCACAGATGGGAAATATCCATTTGCATATCAGTCTTTGTCCTGCCCAGGGGCAGTCCAACAACGAAATACAATGGCAATTCCAATCTGAACGAGAGTACCACCAGCAACCCCATACACGTGTTTCACCCTTGTTGGGGATCATCAGTGAGGTGAAGCTGATGCCTCTCTAAGCACAGTGAGAGGGAGACCACGTCTGGTTGCCCCCAGGAGACCTAGGGTTACCAATCCCAGGTTCCTTAACAAATAGTTTAACAAAGGTAGCGGGCGCCCCTCTCTCGCAAGAACAGACATGATAACCTGTTCAGTGGTTATTAACCACTTGAGAGTTCGCGATCTGTCTTGTTGTGAGGTTCTGAAACGGGCCCCACAAGTTTTTGCGCTTGGTTGCCGGTCTTCTGAGCTGTACCCTTGTTGGTCATATTGTCCACGCCCTCCTTCCCTCTGTCGCCCCTAACCTCGACCTGACAACCTCTTGGATTACCTGAACTAGCTCAGGTCCCTCTCTTTGTCTGGATATATTTAGGAGAGGAGTCTGCACCCATGCGAGGGGAGCCAAGCCTTCAGGCTGTGTAGGACCACTGCTCCTCGATTTACTTAAAGGGCCAGGAGCATCTAAAATTGCAATGTGTTGATCCCTTGCCGTCTGCCTGTGTCACAGTGAGGTAGCTAAAGGGTAGTGCGTGCCAAAAGATCAGACTCAGCACCACATTCTCTCCAATTTTGTAGATGTCGGCATATGCCAAAGCATCTTAGACCCATATGAATTTTGAAGGTGAAGGCGCATACCAAAGAAGTCTAAGGCCGACATTCATAGTCCTAGGCATAGAGACCTGCTAATAACATTCACCATTTGAAAAATTGCTTCATTAATTGTATGAACTATATATATTTGAAGAAATCAATTTATCTTTCCAAAATACTTTTCTTAAAACTTTGTTTATTGTTTTAGGTTATGTGTTGAAACTATTTTCAGTTTTTTCATTTGTTTGCAATATTTTAATTTATATGTAACATTATTATTGCCAGGTTGTTTTTTGGCCATTTGAATATATTGTTTATGATTTTGAGTCTATTGTACGTTGAATGTTAGCACATTATTATAAAAATATTAATTAAAATACAATTTTATTCTAAAATAGATGTACTGGTCTATACGAGGAAGGTGAAGGTGTACATTTCATCATATTTTTTATTTAAGAACATGTATTTTTCCTCTGTTTGGGATCCAATTGCCAAGTACAAGGGACCACAATACACACATGCAATAAAGCACCACTATGTTCATAAATTGCACGTCCATATGTTGAGAACCCATTTATGTATGTAGTGTGAGTGCACTAAAGCAGTCTTAGACACATGTGAATTTTGAAAGTGTTGAGTACACCAAAGGAGTTTTTTTTTCTTTTTTATGCGTATGTGGTTTAAACATGAACCATTAAAAAACATACATACTCAATTTAATCAGTTCGACGTTACAGTAGTTCTAAAAATGTATTACAATTTGTTAAAAGACATAAAAACATAATATATATATTTGTTACAAAACATTTTTTCATAAAACATCTAGACAGTGCATTTTAGATTTGTTTAAAATTTTCATTTTTTTTCTTTTTCTCTTTGTTCAAAAATTGCTAACGTGCAGAGTGCAAAGTGACCGCTGATGCATAAACTAACACAATTCAAAGACTTAAAAGCTAAGTGAGAGCTAATGTTAGTTTTGTACAAGCAGTTTTAGCGACATATGTAGCACTATGCCAAATAAATCTTAGGCACAAATGAATTTTGCATGTGTACGTGATAGAAGTCTTGGGCAAAAGTGATTTTTGAAGGCAGTGAAATTGGCAAAGCAGTTTAAGCACATGTAAAGTTTGGAGACAGGGTGTATATCACTGCAGTCTTAAGCACACATGAAGTGTGTAGGCGGAAGAGAATATCATTGCAGTATTAGGTAGACGTGAATTTCGTAGGAGTGGTAGTACTCCAAAGCAATCTTAGGCAGATAGGCATTTTGTGAGCAAGGAGGTACCCTAAAGCTATTTTAGGCCCACATGAATATTCACTTTTGACTTTTGGATGTGAATTGTCTGCGCTGCTTTTTATTTTCCTCCTGTTCTTTTTGTATCCATTTTGACTTTTGTTGGTTAATATCTTTTTATATTTTTCATCCTGTGAATTTTTCCAATTTTGCTTTTGCGCTGCTGAATTTCCTCTGTATTTTTTATGTTTTCCCCCTGTTCTAGTTTAACCTTTCAAGATGAATTTCCTCTGATGCTTTTCATATTTCTGTTTGTGGTCTTTCCTCTGTTATGACATTTGTAGGTGAATTCTCTCTGCAGCTTTTCCTTTTCCCCTACTGTTCTTTTTTATGTTTTGACTTGTTTTGTTAATTTTCTCAGATATTTTTATATTTCTCCTCCTTTTCTTTCTTCAGTTTTGACTTTTGTACGTGGACTTTATATGGAGATTTCTTATGTGCTTCTCCACTTGTTTTCTATTTTGACTATTATAAGTGTATTTTCTCTGTAGATTTTTTCTGCTTCTCATCTTGTTCACTTTAAAAATGTTCCTTTTGCAGGTGAATGTTCTGACTTTTGTGGGAGAGTTTTCTCTGCAACTTATTGTTTCACCTCTTTTACTTTTTTACTTGTGTAGATGAAATTTCCCTGCAGCTTTGTATGTTTCCCCTTATTCGTTTTCGTTGCTTTGGTTTTTGTGGGTGAATTTTACAGTTCAGCGTGTTCTGAAAGGGCATTGCATCAAAACAAAACTCAATCTTTTATGTGCTTTGCTCTGGCACATGGCAATATGGTGACCTGTCTAAGCCTCTTAACCATTCAATGACAAAATCATGAGAGCATTGACATTCCAACAGCTCAGCTAAATCTGACCACATTGTGCGCTATTGGTATGGACAGCTATACTCACTCTCAAGAGATCAATTGGAATTCCCAAAATATGTAGTGTTTCCTAGAGTTTCTCACGAATGACTAAGTCAAATGCAGTAGCAAAGTTCATATGTGTATCATAAAATGCTCCTTTCTTGATGACAAGTGGGGTAGATGATATTATGTATAAATAGAGACGCTGGTGTGAAGTTCCAAGACATTTGTGAAAGCTTAGTGGACTGGAGAAAGCATGTAATTTTGCTCCACCCAATCTGGTTGTCTTGTGTGGATCACCTTGACTAACCACTTAAAAGAGGCTTCTAGCAAGGAGATCAGCCTATAGCTAGCAGAAGCAGCTGTCTCCATTCATATAAATTGGATAAATAATTATTCTCCTCCAGGATTCCAGATAGCTATTTATTTTGTCATGCATTAAAAATGTTACAAAGGAGTGGACCCAGCACTTCCAAATTGTGCTTAAGTAAATCCAATGGTATGCAATCTGAGCCCGGGCCTTTGTTACATTTAAGAGAAGAAAGAGCACCCTTCACTTCTTTCATTGTATTATGCTCAAGGGACCCGCGGGGTCAGATGGGGCAAAGGTCATGACTATCCGATCACTGACCTAGGCCTTCTTCAAACCTTCCTCCCCACTGTAGAGTCTAGAAAAATTAGCCACTCATCAAATTGGCAGGAATTTAATTTAGACGCCTGAGTCTCTTATTGACGTAGGGCCATTCGCTACAAGCCCACAGAATCTTTGTGAATCTCAAGAGGCTGCCACATGTACTAATTTCTTCCAGGTGGTTTCAGCTACCTCAAATCTCCTGCGGGTTAAACCGTTTTTATAGTGTTTCCTCTTTTGGGCAATAATGACTCTGCTAGTGCTGGGTGATTTTACTGCCCAGTGCAAATACTGCCCACTGCCAATTCAAGTTTCAATTCAAGTTTGGCTATTTTGCATAAGTTATCAAGCCAACTGTTGCAGTATCTGGCTCCTGCTGGTCTTTGCTCTTTCAGCAAATATTCCCCAATATCCAACACCATAATCTTGTGGAGAGCATTAAGGAATAATAAACAGTAGTTATTAGGTGACATTGTCGTAAAAGACCCTGGTTTTGGCTTCGTCCTGTTAAATCGTTCTGCGATTGCCAGTCTTCTTGATCTCTGTTCCACTTGGGCTCACCTCAACAACACTTTATAATGGTAGCAAATTAAGTGTACGTGAGAGGGCAAAGCATCACTATGCAGTCCCGTGATGATTTGGAAATCTACGATGAGCTTCCAGTAGGCAATAGTAAATCCAAAATAATCAATGGCCGGGATGCCTCGGAGCCCATTGAAAGCAAAACTGCCTGGTGTGTGCAAAGGGAAATTGCCATTAGTGGAGCAACCCTTGCTCGGACAGATAGTATGCAATATCAACCACGGATAATCTACATGACCATAAATGGTGGGTTGTGGGATCTCCAAGGGCACGTCTTTGTGACAATCAAATAGATTCTCAGGTGGACTTCTAACTTTAAATTAATATCCCATTTAACAAACGGTGTGCAGACCCCTTGTTTTTCTGGTGGTGATGGTTAAAACCGAGGATCACAAGTAGAAGGTTACCATTGGGTGGAGTGACATTGATTATTTGTTTATGATCTGGGTTTTGGCTATCGTCTTCAGAAAGCAACAGTTCATGAGCGATGAACATAGAGAGGCCTCGGGAGTTCCATTCTCATGTGCTCTTGCTCGCTGCCCCAAATGTAGTCGGTTAGCTATCAAGACACAAAAGGGTCATTGCCCAGGTTTACTGTAGCAAGATATTCCTAAACAAATTAAAAAAGATTCCAGTTACAGGTTTATTTAATTTATTCACGAATATTCCATGATAAAAGAAAAGAAGGGCTGGTGCTCCAATATTTGCATTTGATCCCCTCCCGGTACCTGATTGAACCCTGAAAAGCAGAGCTATGATATTGATCATCATAGCAGGGCTTTGCCCGCTAATTTCAGTATCAGAAAACATTCCTGCAAGGATATTCAAATATCAAGCAAACCCTATAGGTCAAGAAAAATAACCTGCAGGAATAAAGGGCACCCGTTGATGTTGTTTACTAATAGGGGGCTAAGAAAGTTTCATCTCTGAAATAACAAATGTGCTCACCTGGGGTAGAGTAAAAATAATAGAGAAGAAGTGACCTTTAAAAGAACATGCTACGTTTCAATTAAGCAAAGAGGTGACCACTATAGGCTTAATAAATGTATCCTCAGTACAATCCCAGCACAGTCACCTACTATTGTGCCAACTTAAGCCACCCTTCGTACCATCAAAGAATCCCAAGGATTGATTGGATCGCCTCTCAAACTGGTGTTAATCCAATGTGTACTCCTTTTTAGTAGGGCATCAGTATTTTGCTGGAAACCATATCTCTGTGGTCTGCCATATAACAATCACTCAAGGACCAAACCCAGGAGGAAGATCAAAATAATCAGGGTCAAATGGATGGTGGCTGCCATAGGCTAACCCTAAAGGCAGGGTTTTATTCATGTCATGTTGACTAAACTCTACCCTATCATCAGACACACTGTGTTAGTAACTACATTGAATGTAAGAGGACTTGAGAGGATCAGGTGGGCAAAAATGCTCCTATGTTTATCCTGGGCTAGGGTAGTTGTGGGCTCATTATTGGAGCATCGGTTCTCCCTTTCACCGTAGCTTGGTCAGTCAAAAGAACTCTATTGTTAACCATGTCCAGAATAAGTCTTCCAGCTACGTTTTAATGGCCCTGCTCCCTAATTTCTACTGCACACTTTATAGAATCGAAGCTGTCGGGGAAGGACATCTAAAGGAGCCCAACTAGTTCTAAAGGTTTTCCCATTGTGGATTAGCTGGCCCGCCCTCAGAATATCTGTAGGGATAGAATTCAAATGGTCTCTTTTATTCTGTTCTTCGTAAGCACTGATACAGGGTTTAAAGCCTTCAATTTCCACAGGCAGAGGAATATCTCGACATCCCCTGGATTCTTCTATTGGTATTTAAATTGCTCTCTATGGGGAGGGTGGAGATGGGTTATAGATGTTCTCCTTTTAGATGTGGAGCCAATACTAACAGTATTTCTGTGACAGGTGTGTAGAAGGCTGGGGGGTTCTTCCTTTCGTAATCTCCCTTTGGGATCTACTTGCAGAATTGGGGAGGTCAAATTAGATGCCTTGAAAGGTTGGGACCCCCTTCTTTAGAAGGATACCCAGTGGCTGACCCATCCTCAGCAGAGATGAGACTCGGCCACTACTATTTGAGACACTATCCCTTCCGCTGCATGTTTGAGGAA
This sequence comes from Ambystoma mexicanum, assembly GCF_040938575.1. NCBI lineage: Eukaryota > Metazoa > Chordata > Amphibia > Caudata > Ambystomatidae > Ambystoma > Ambystoma mexicanum. The sequence continues at coordinate 1,099,419,256 of NC_090930.1, read as the reverse complement.
CATATCCTTCTTGCAGTCCTTTTGCTTGTGATTTTGTTTGGATGGGAATAATGTGCTTTGCTCTAAGCCATTATGAAAAGGTAGGGAATTCAGGAAGCTATTCAAAAAGGATAATACTACACAGGTCATTGAGTACAAATAGTTAAAAGAAACTAAATTAGGTAGCCTAAGGAAGGTCAAATCTGCTCAAGCGGACACCCTAGGGCAACAGATAACATGCAGCAAATACAGAATAAAACGCACTAAATTGAAAATACGCAAATGTTGTTATTCAAACAGCCTGATTCCCAGTATAAACTGTTGACTCTACCTATTGCGCACACCAACTAGGCCTAAATAAAAGTCACAGTACTTCGGAGTCAAAAACACCCAGTAGTAATGTTCCCAAACAGTTACAAGTTGAAACTAGTTCCACACTCTATGCACATCCTAAGCAGTCAATGGCCTTAGAGCAATAGTTTATCAATTTGCCAAATTTACCAAAGACGCCACTCTCACAAAGTGGATGTTAGAAGATTAAAGTTAGCATAGCACATACTGCAGACTGCGAGATCCAAGCCCCGTGAACCTCCCACGACCTCCCCTGTCTACCACAGTAGAAGTGCTGAGAGAAATGCGTGAGGAATTTGTGAAGAGCTTGTAAGGCATTTGGAGTCCAAGTATATCCAAGATAATTCTCTCACAAGTCCAACAGATCTCAGGACCAATCTTGCATACTCCGCTGTACATTTTTGGTAATACTGATCAGCAGCGACTTTATGCAGGCACTGAAATCAGTTGTGCGATGTTCCAGATTGGGAGCATATGATGACTAGTAGAAAAAACACAGGAATACATGTATTATAAAATGGAATTACGACAGTAATGTCGATACTGTTTCCCACAATAATTAGCAAAATGTGAATAATATCACCTTGACAGATCGAGTAGACCGCCAGGAAACAACCAAGTGCCGTCGTGAAAGCTACCCTAGAACAGCCCTGTCCTCTCCGACCCAGAGTGGGATTAACCAGGGGAGAAAACAGGGTAGCCAGGGAAACCCTCGATGGGGAAGAAAACCCTGGTAGAATCTGGAAGTGTTGTGGATCCGGATGGTTGATGAATGTTTTCTACGAGTGGCTGTGGGCAGGAAGGCTTCGTCTGGATGAACAAAAGGAAAATGATCAGAGTAGTAGTGTAAAGAAGGGAATGGGAAGTGGAAATTAAATGGCACAGTAAAAGGGTTCTCACCAGCGGAGTGAAGGAGAGGATGATTGATTTAGGGCTTCGAAGGAGAAGAGATCGGGAGATGAGAGCTCTAAAAGAAATAATACTTGGGTCAGAATCTGAATCGGGAGAGACGGAACGAAATTCCGAGTTTATGTCACTTACAGCTATTGGGTGTTTCAGCAAGGATGAAAGCAGGCTTGGCGTAATCGTGACGCCGATGGATATCTGGGCGTGATGAGAAATCCTGAGAGATAGCGAGACCGGAGTGGGAGCGAGAGTCTGGAGATGAGAGCTTGAGAGACAAAAAGGTTACAGGGTTAGTCGAAAGTCAAATGGTAGAGGCAGAGATATTGAACTCCCTAGAGGCGAACTCACGGAGAGTCTGTAGAAACAGAAGCGACGCAAGGAGTAGCCGGCTTCCGTGTTTGATAAAGGATCACGTGAGCAGGCCGGAACGTCTCGGAGAAACGTGAAGAGTCTAGACCGCTTCTTTCAGAACGGAAGTCATCTTGAGAAGGATTCTCGGGAGTCGCGTAGAGAAGGGTATTACACAACCGATTGCGAGCCCATAGTGACCACCTCCCACAATGTGTAACAACATGTGCTTCGAGAAGCAGGATCACCTGGCAACCTTGAGCGTCAAGCAGTCACTAAGTTCCACTCCAGAATTTCACAAGGTAGCAGGACCAGTCCTCAGGTGCAACCATCAAACTGGGTATTCAGAATGTTTAGGCATCCCCCACTGGCGGCCAGGGGTGGATTGGCCTATAGGCAACTCTGGTGATTTCCTGGTAGGCTTCTGTATCCTGTGCCTCTTATGTGTGGCAATCTATTTTATTTCCACATTTTCTCATAGGAAATGCTTGCTGAAAATGTATAATATGGGGCCACTTTGAACATTATTTACAGTTCTTCGTTTAGCTTCCAGTCCATCCCTACAGGCAGCCACAGGTTAAATCACTGTGCAAATATGAGCCAACCCTGACTTCTGTCTCAGCAAACCTGCACAACAGCCAGCTATGCTGCTGAAGAAATATGGGAGCTGTAACTTCCGCCCCTCCAAGTCCTCCTGGACCACACTTCCCAGCTCCCATTTCCTTGGGGCTCTCGAGAATCTGTCTTCTTTGCTGCTACGAGATGGAGATAAAACTTGCCCCCTGCAGCTCCTCTCCTTGAAGTTCCACGGCACTGCCTACTAGACAGCCCCTTACTCTTAGTCACTGTTTGATACAGTGAAATGTGTTCTTTTTATGCACGATATGAATGCAAATGGCAGTCCAACAAAAAACAAAAATGAATACAAGATATGAAAAAAACAGTCTGGGTTTAAAAAGAAAAAAGATTCAAATTGTAACTGAGTAGATTGCTGTAAAAAGCATGTTAGCAGTCAGTCTGAGCAAATAACCGTGTGACACATTCAGCAGGTGTGAATTTCATGTTTGTGGTGTAAATAGGCCTCATCCCATTGTGAACGCTCCAAGCATTCCCTGATGTGTCTGCTTTAACCCTTAACAAGCATTGGCAAGGCAACAGTTTTGGCTTTTAAGAGGCATGGGACAGGCATTTGGTAAGCACTGCAAAGGCTTGGCCATAAGATGACAACAGCTGGGAAAGGGTGTTAGTAGCTGGGCACATGATCGCAGTCCCCATCAAATGCCTATCTAGCACCTACATGCAAAATCATTGCCTTTGACAATGCATATTTTTAACAGACTTCAGCAAAAGGATCAGATGTGAGGACACACGTCATGTTTATAAATCAAGTGGTGGAAAACACCCTTGGTTAAGATATTTCTATTGCACCAGGAACTCATTTAGAGATGCAATGAAGGCATTAACTCTCAGAGGATTGCTTAGAAATAACACTGGCAGGCCCTACACAGCATAGTGGTTGATGTTGCTGCTTGTTACAGCTAGCTCACAAGATCCCAGCAGGGTGGGGAGTGGTCTGAGAGGGGAAAGTAGTGGACGGGAATGGCCATAGTGATAAGAATGTAGTGGTCGATAGTGAATTGAGTAATTGAAGTTGTGTAAATGTTTCCCATGAATATGTAGGAGCGACTGAGCGTGGTAACCCAAACTAACTAAGTAGTGTTTACGGGGTGCTCCCACCTAAAAACAATTTTAAAATAATGGGTTAAAACGTAAATTGTATAGCACGCTTTCAGTGAAAGAAATTAGACAAAAAGCACACAGTTTGCAATTGGTTTTGTAGAGGTATACATGGACGTATCCAATAAATGTAAGTCACCAACAGTGCATAGGAGCATTTTCCAAAACATATGCATGATGCCTTTGCTCACAATGCTTCTACCTCCTGCAATCAATAAGAGGGGGTACTCCCCTACCTCATTTTCAAATGCAGAACCGTTGAAATCATCTCCTGGTACTATCAAGACTAAACTGTGCAAACAGCCTCTAACTTGGTATGCCAGAACACCTCACAAAAAAACTGCAACACATCCAAAATACTGCAGCAAGACTACCCCTGAAACTAAATAGAAGAGACCACATCACACCAGCCCACGAGAAGTCTGCACTGGCTACCAGTAAAAAAATGCATGAACTTTAGAGCCCTCTGCATCGCCCCCAAATCACTACATGGACAAGGAGCCGAATTTCTCCAAGCTAAAATCAACCGCTACCAACCAGGAAGAAACCTAAGATCGAGCAATGACATCCAAATAGAAAGGAAACACTACGAGAAAAGGAAATTCGGAGGAACCACATTCTCCTGCTTGATAGACAAATTATGGAACTCGGTACCGAAGGAAATAAGAACAACAGAAGACCACTGACTGACAGTCTGGCTATTCACTCACTGAGACAAGCATAAAAACACACCCACCCCACAAACCATACTATGGGACCAAAGCAAACATGGGACAGTATGGATTGAAGAACCAACAATAAAACCACCACACACCCAGAGTCAAACCGAAACGAACTAACCACCCCCTCTATTTTTCCACACCCACATACCTCTCACGTATTACACACGCCCAAAAAGGCCAGCAAACCTGCACACAAATAAACACACATACCCAAACCCACTGCTAACCAAGCCACAAAACAAAACAGTTGCAAACGACAAACAAACTAAACACTGGACACTACCCCTCTGGCCACAACTAGCCCAGTGCAAACAACAAACCAGACCCAGAAAGCTTGCATGCACAGACACCAGTTCCTCCTGGTTCTTCCCTCACTAACCAACTCCACCCACATATTTTACAGAGTCACGTGAGTGCCTGCAGACCAGGCAAATGGCATTGGTTCGCAGTATACATCATTATAATATAACAATATATGACAGTATAAAAACATTTTCAGGCTGGCTGTGACAATACATGTTCATGCTGGCTGTGCCAATAAATGCCAGCATTCCCATATAAGAACATATTAATGTTTACTTTGCCCACAATGCCACTAATGACACAATACGAAAACATACCCATGTTCGAAAACATACCCATGTTAACTCTGCCAATATTTTCCAGTATCCCCACATAAGAACATACTCCTGTTGGAGTTGCCAGTAAAAATTGCCATGCCACAGTAAGAAAACATAAGCAAGTATGGCCACATAAGAACACTCATCATGTTGGATTAACCTTCGATCCCAGTAAAAAAAACACCATGCCAGAGTAAGAAAATATGTCCAAACTGGCTGCACCATGTCGACCAATATGGCCGTGTAAGAACACACATGCTGGCTTTACCCTTAATGTCAGTAAAAAATGTCATGCCACAGTAAAAAAATATATTCAGGTTGGCTGCATCAATGTAGGCCAGTCTAGACACGTAAAAACACTTATGTTTGCTTTACCCTTGACACCAAGCAAAAAACACCATGCTACAGTAAAAAAGTATATCCATACTGGCTGCACCCATGGAGGTCCGTCTAGACATCTGATAACACATAATGTTTGGGCAGTACGAAATGCCATGCCACAATAAGAAAATATATTCAGACTGGCTGCACCAACGTAGGCCATTCTAGCCATGTAATAATTCTTAATATGTTTGATTTAGCCTTGGTGCCTAGTTGCCAAGAGTCTGGCAGAATAGCAGAGGGCAGAAACCATACCTCAGAGTATACAAAGTAAATTAGGGGAGATTACTGAGGCAAGGCTAGCATATAACAGAAACAGGGTACATACCAAGCTGATCTGAGTTGAAACAGGTGTTCATAGGAACTGCAATTAAAGAGTCACAGAGAAAGCAACGACAAACAAACAGGCATGCCCACTTGGATTGATCAGAATAAAGGATGTACTGGAATATGATAAGGAGTCTCCAGGGATTAGGGAAAGCCCTTGGGATCGGTATCAGCAGATTACTGTTAACAACTGTCATACAGAAGCATCACGATTTTGGCATCCCGAAGAGACTGTTGTACTCAGTGTAAGGGTAAAACTGGAGAACATATACTGAAGCAGGTAAGACTCCAATGGACTTGACAAAGGCAACAGAAGTATTTCCCTTATCTGATCTGAATGGAGCCAACCCAGGAGTCACACTATACATGGATACAGAGTGGAGACACAACAGTGGACCAAGCTGTAATACAGGTGGAAAGCAGCAGTGAAAGAAATAAAAGGACAAGTAGAGAAACAAAGTACAACGCCGAGATTGGAATAACAGGACACACACAGCAATAGACTCAGACAAGACAGGTTGCTTCCAACCCAGCAAATATGAGGGGTTCAGGAAACTCAGTGTACTTATGAGCAAGCCCTTAACTATGGACTGATGTTTAGTAATTAGGCAAGCAAGAAACAAACAGGGAAGCAGCTTTATACTGGAGGTTGCTGCTAACTCAGCAAAGACAAGGCATTGAATAACAGGAACAAATGACAGTAAAGCAAGAGATTGGGATTGCAGAGAGAAAGAGAGAAAACAGCATAGGCAGAAACAGGATGAGTCTGTGAAACGTAAATGTTCACAGAAAACAGGGTGATAGCAGAAAGTCAGAAAGGCTGCAACAATACTGGTATAGAACTGGATGTCCTTAACAGCAAAACAGGACAGGTGTTGTAACACAGCAGCTATGGCAGGCAGAGTCCAGAAGTCAAAAGCAGGATTTCAAGAAAAATGTTAAAAACAGGCAGACTGTAACAGTAGACTGGATAAGACGCTGCAGTGCAGCTACAACAAACAGGATTCAGAAGCCAAATTCAGGATATACAGAAAAGGTTCAAAAACTGGTCACAGAGGCACACACGCACAAAACCCCAGTAGAAGCAGTTGACAGAACACTTGCTTCTGTTCAAAGTGAGCTCATGAAAGCCCTCCAAGCCCACAGTCCAACATGGTGGAGCTGATTGCAGTCTCAGACAGTTGTGTTCAATCAAGCCCAGTACCGGCTTCAACAGCCTGCAGCAGTGGATTGTAATTAAGGTGTTTCCAACTCTCGGCAGCCTAGCCTGCAGTAGCTTGCTGCAAACAAATGTATGTAGTATGCCTCCTCCAGCCCTCTGCCCCTTGTACATCATAGATATACCAGAATGTATGTGCTGGTTTAACCCAAAACCCGGAATGGAACTTGAAATTAGATTGGTCCAAAACTGCAGCAGTAAAACAAGTTACTGAATGCAGAAGCAGTTTGTAGGTTTTAACTTGGCAACTATGCCGTAAAAATAGTCTCTGAATGTGCGCATGTAGCAGCGCTGGGTGGCAGGAGGGTTGGACACTGACACTAGTAAAAAATTCCATGCAACAGTAAAAACATTATAAACAGACTGGTTACATCAATGTAGGTTGGTCTAGCTGCTGCAACAATAATAACATGTATCATGTTTGCTTACCATGATGCTCAGTAACACATGCCATGCCACAGTAAGAAAATATTCCAGGTTGGCTGCATAATTGTAGACCTGCCTACCCATGAAAAAACACTTATCATGTTCGCTTTACCCTTGATGCCCAATAAAAAAATGCCATGGCACAGTAAGAAAATATGTCTGTACTGGCTGTCGCTGCACAAATGAATACCCTTGCCCCCAAATCAGAGGCCGACTGGCACACGGACACGCACATGCACATTTCATTAATTTAATTCACTCTCTCATTCACCCTAGGCACACTCATTCAGCATTGATACACTCTCTTTCACCCGAAAACCCATTCAACAAACTCTCTCCTTCACATGTAAACTCTCACCCATACACAACATTCCCACTGCACTCTCATTCATATGCGCACTTACACAGACTCTCCCTCGCATGCATACATACACATCCTCTCCATGCACACAAACATACATAAATAGAAATATACATAGATGGTTACTTGTTCTCGGTGCCTCAGCTCCGCACCGCCATGCAGCCCTGCTTGGCCTGCCCCGCATCTTCTCTTATCAAGTGCAGAAAGATGCAGAGAATGTTGGTTGTCAATTATAAACTTACATCGGATACTGTTTTAAGTTTATAATTGGAATCTAAACTTACATCGTTTTTGTAGATGAAAGATCATCTTTCAATCTCAAAAAGGGGGCAGTGCTCTTCCCCCCAATACAGCAGCCTCCACTGTTAGAATGGTCATGGGCAGTCGATGGGTAAATCACCAAACCACACCCACATGCTGTGTGATATGATGTGATATTTTAGTTATATCATGTGTGCACTTCCTCACATCTCACCTCTCTCTTGTCTGCACTTCAATGCAATATTTTCAGCTTACGAGTGGCGCCGTAGCCAAAACTGATAAAGGACCGGACAAGGCAAACCAAGAATAGGTGAAAAAAGATATTGCCCATGTCCCTTCACATGTTCATTCCTGTACAATGCTCTCCCAAGAGATTTCCTGTAGAAATGTTACTGTAGCCCAGAGTATCACTTCCACTGCCTGTCTCCCAGAGCACAAATATCCACCCCACGAGTATCCCAAAAGTATGTTCTGTTAACTGAGGAATGAACAGGGTGTCAGACTGGGGCATACAATTGTCTAGGGCATAAATGAAAAAGTGGCCCACTGTTGCAAATGGCAATTCATTCCATTTGTGAGAGACTGTTTGAGTAGTACCCGCCCAAGAAGCGGGTGGAGGGGTGCGTGGGGTCAATAAAATGTGATGCAAATTGTGCATTTTAAAGAATATGTATTCAGTAACACTAGTCAACTACTAGTCACCTGGTGAAGTAATCTATCAATCTGGCCCACATGGGCCAAAAAAGTGGCCCTCTTGACACATTCTGGCCCACGCTAGCATTTTGCGTTTTTGGTTCGGGTGTTGCCCTTTTGCCTTATAGGCCAGTTCGGGCCTGGGAAAGAACCGCCATTGACTGCTCCCAGTCCCGATAACCTTGCCGAATAGTGTATTCTTTAATAGAATGCGCGCCTCGTGCACAGTGTGTAGGGCTGTCTAAATATGAAGGAGCCTTTTCTGCCGCCTCCAGATAGCGCTCAGCTTCTCAAGTACACATTTTCAAATGATCCACAGCACAAGGTCAAACACCTGATGGGCAGGTTTGAATGTTTGTAGTCGAAGGCATTGGACGTGTTGACGTTGCAGAAGAAGCGGAAAGCCAGGCTTTTTTGCATTTGACTGCATGGAGCAGTTGCAGACTCTGTCTGTTACCTGCTGAGGACTTGACGGGCAGCGAGCATCTGCGATTGGTGTTGAATGGAAAACATCAATCAAAGAAATGCAACACTTCACATTGGGCCTCCTTACGAGTACAGCGGAACAGGAGAAAATGGTGGCAAAATGGCGATAACGGAATTACTGTGCCTTTCCCGATGCTTTGCTTCAGCTCTGTACCATGAGTCATATACCTGGCGGTAAATCCTGCACTTCACCTCGAAGAATCACAGTTCAGGCTAAATCGCCAAAAATCCCTGTGAGTTCTGTGCACGCCAAAACTGGAAATGTACTGTCTTGCCACCACTCTTAATACCTTGGTAAATCGACAGGACCAAATGACGGTAACAGTAAATGATTTTTGTAGTAATTTCAGCCATTGTCTAGAGAATTACAGCCAAACTCATAATGAGTCCAATGTCTTTTGATAATTAGGACCAACATCAAAGATCCTGTTAACATGCAATTGTAGCGTCTCACCAGAGCAACCTCAGTAAGACCCAAAAGATCACACCATGCCAACCAGTTAAAAGTCCCCACCTTCGAAAGGGCCAAAGCAGGAGGGGCCTGCTTCATGTTCCTTGCTCCTAAGTATTGGAATGGCCTACCCACAACACTTCGAAACGAGACATCCTATCTAGCATTCCACAAATCGCTCAAAATTGAACTCTTCAACTAGCTCACTCAGTACTCTCTGCTTAGCGCCCCTGTACTCTCTGCCCTCACCTGAGGAACTGGAAGCGGTGAATGTTGTTCTGTTCCTTGTAGTTTAGTCACGCGCCCTCTTCCACTAGGAGGTCTCCTTCCCTCTCTAGCTCTCTGTCTATTACTTAATGTACTTTGCCACTTCTCGCCGAACATGGTCATTTTTTACCGTCTTGTGTCATTGTTTTTCTCGCCTGTCCGGCAAAGGGTTCAATGTAACCAAGAACTACAGACCGGTCTTCCTGTCGTTGTTCTGTGGAAATAAGTAAGCACTGCTGTAACAGCACCACAATGCCCCTGGGTGGCTTTGTGCGCTTTATACATTCTAATAAATAAATAAATATTGGTACATGTTGCACCCAAGCTTCCTTTGGTGCTGTAACATGATGGCATTACTTTATGGGCTGGTTACCTTAACCTGCTGAGCTATCTTCCTGGCTGAGCCATTGTGAGACTTTGGCACTGAATCCTTTGGAAGCTTCCCAGATATTCGTGAAGATGAGCGAGTTCCATGTTAGCCAGGCGAAAAGTGTGGCTTAAAAAAATAAACATGCAGTACACAATATGGTCCTGCTTTAGTGCTGATGAAACAATCACCCACTGTGCTAGTCGCATTAGTAACTCATTCCACGGTGCCCTCGTTAAAAGCTAAAAGATAGGCAATAGCTAGGGGTAGTGGGACGTTACCCCCGGTATAGTCCGTGGAACAGGTTACTAATGCCATATTATATTGGATGTGTCTTTTCAGATTTGTATCTATTTTATTTTTTCATGGCGAAATGTGCTTTGGTAATTTGATGTGCTTTTATGGGAATTTTCACGGAAATATGGCAAAGCGGTTTGATTCAGTAGTGCAATCATGATTCGTGGATTGGCTGATCCCTTCTCTGTTGTGCAGGATTTCAGCACACTGCCCACCCATTCTTCAGAGAGTAGTCCTGAAGAAGGTATTTGTATTACGACGAAACATTAGGAAACAAAATATGTACTGGCCTCTCAAAACTGCTTGTTGCTTGCTACTTGTGAAAATCAAACGGCACAGATTCTTAAAAGGCAAGAATGATGCCTTGTTTGAATGAAGAGACTGTGCCTCCATTGTTTGGGGACTTGCATCCCATAGCCAGACTCCATTCGATGTCCTATGCAGTGAGAGCGGCTTCAATAGTGTAATGTTCTGTTTTGCTCCCTGACTGCCATAATAAAGGTTATATTTACCTATGACTAGTCTGTTAGACTGTTTGGCTAGTAGAATAAGATAGGCACAAGAGAAACAGTCAGCCCACTGTGGCGGTCATTAAGGCAATTAGCACCGAAGTGGAGCTGGGTGCATGGCAGCTTGAGAGGCACAAGTGAAAAGGGGCCGCTGGAAAAAGCCTGTTGGTAGGCCAGAGGGCGAGCTTTCCAGGGAAGATGGCGGTGGACCTACGTGGGGAGCAGTAGAGCTTGAAAAGGAGGGATGCGGCAGAGAGAGAATGACAGTACTGGAAAAAGAAGTCTGCAAGTCACTCCTCAAGAAGGAAGGGCCAGAGCCAAGCAAAGACACCGGGAGGAGGATGGGGGCGTGGCAAGAACAATAGCACCTGCCAGATTCCGCCTGTGCTCCCTCATACCTGATTGGTCAGCAGGAATTACAAGGGGGCTATTAGTTTGTACTGGAAATGTTTCGCTAAACAATGTGATGAACTCCATTTATGGCAGTCCTTTTTTTTATTTTTTATTGAAAACACTTTAATGGTAACTTCACCACAAAGATCAACATAGTTAGTGTGGAACCAACCGGATCACCACTAAGAAACGACCTCTTGCGCAGCAACATCCGTGTTTAAAACCAGTACAGTGCTGGACAAGACCGACGCAGCCCATGGTGTATGCCTTCATAGAGCATCAGAAGCAGACCGAAGATACACCAACCGACCACCACTTGGTTGTATGGCACAGCACCCACGGCTCCTGACACCTCCGCCATCTTCAACACACTACCTGCAGCACCATTTATGGCATTCCAATATTACTTGGCCTTTTCTACAACTATACACTTGTATAGGTGCCTGCAACCTTTGGCTTTGCAATAGACTATTGATCATTAAAGTTGTGCTATGCAATATTATCCCAAAGCAAGACGTGCTTAAAATATTGCATTACATATAGTTATGTGCAAAGCAAACATTAGTAAATACAAAGAAGACTATATATATTGTTGGCCACTTTTTTGTAGTGATTAGAACATGGGTGTGCATGTGACCGTGCAAATTCACAATAGGCAAACAAAAGACTGACAGAGGTGTCAATTAAGCAAAACCTTGATGGAGCAGAAGTAATATACCATGCCTTTTTTCGATTGCCCGATAGCGTCACAGGAAGTGCCACCACACACCATTTGGCACTGTTGGCACCGTAGGAAGTGGTATCACAAGCACATTTGTGGAGGGGCCATCACATAACATTTCATCCCAATGACATCACATGAAGTGTCATTTCATGGCCTTGACTCCCAAAGATTCTCCCAAAGATGGTGACGGAGGCATAATAGCAAAGGGAAAGACCCAGCTAGTCTCTATGTACGCAGACGATATGCTCCTCTACCTAAAAGACCCCGAGCACATTCTACCCTACATACTTGAAACTCTCGAAGGGTTTTCTAGATGCACGGGGATTCAAATAAATCATGATAAATCCTGCCTATACCCCTTAGCAGCACTAAGTAAAACCAGGAAAGAAAACCTCCCCTCACTGGCGCTCCGGTGGGAACCCACCACGTTCAAATACCTGGGCATCAATATCCACCGAGACCCTAGAACTGAGCACACAATAAACACAGTAAGGGCTAAGGAGGGCCTGGCCAAATCATTTGACTTCTGGAGCAAACTGCCCCTTTCGGTGGCTGGCAGAGCGGGCCTGCTCAAAATGGTGGCGCTACCTCGACTACTATACTTCTTTACCAATGTCCCGTTCTACATCCCGCTACAATTCTTCAAAGAACTAAACAAACTCTGCCGGAAATTCCTATGGCACGATGGACGATGCAGAGTAGCCCTTGAAACTACTCAGAGGCCGTATGACAAAGGTGGCCTCAAAATCCCTAACTTCGAACTCTATTACCTGGCGGGCCAACTGAAGCATGTGATTCAGTGGATGGCGGATGACGCCTCCATCGACACTCGCCTACTACAGCCCACAAACTCCTCGTGGCTGCTCAGAGACTTACTTTGGATCGAGTCGGAGCAGAGTCACTGTGATTCATACTTAATCCACCTGGGTATCCGTACCTGGAGGCGGGCCTGCAAAATCGCCAACCTGGCTGACCCCTACTCCCCCCAGATCCCAATAGCTGCAATGATGTCACACAGACCAAAAGACCTGAAAGTGATCAGGAACGTGTGGGAACCCTCTGGCATAGCCACCTTGGGAGACCTGGTAGATGACCAAGGTATTCACAGATTTACCGAACTGCAGGAATCCACGGGAATACCACCTGGGCAATTCCTCCTACACGGGGCAATAGTGAACAGACTCACAAAACGATGGCCAGAGATAGAGTCCCTTGACACCGGGCACGACACCATCGAGAACCTGCTAAGTGTGGTGGATGGAGGCCATGAAACCTCAAGGCTCTATGAGACCCTGCTAAGCTGTGCCACGCAACATGAACTCAAGAGTAGGGATAAATGGGAACTTGAACTTGGTGAGAGGTTCGAAGACAATGAGTGGGATGCAGTGACACAATACCACAAAAAAGTAACCCGGAACTCTCGTTTCCAGCTCATACAATTTTACATTATTCATAGGGCATACCTCACCCCAGACATTATCTCCAGATTCAGCAGTATGGGTGCCGCAACAAGCCCTAAATGCCACAAACCCTCCGTGGGAATGTTTCACATGTTCTGGGGATGCCCGGCAATTCAAACCTTCTGGTTACAAATCCAAGCCAAAGCGGCCAACGCGGACATAACACTAGACGTGCAATCCCCCAGAGCTTGTATTTTGGGCCGATACCCCAGAAACAAAAAGAATGGGCCACTGAACAGACTTAAGGACCTAATGTACATCTTGGCAAAAAGAAGAATTGCCATGGCTTGGAAATGCCCCAAGGCACCCAATGTTGCAACGTGGTGGGAGGATCTCCGCAGATGGACTACCGCCGAGACGGGGGCATGGGAACTGGTGCAAAGACACCAAAAAATTGCCACCTCCGACGATCTATTACAGTGGGTGGCCCTCACGGCGTCCTTGTTCCGCCCTGAGGAAGACAGCTCAACTGATGAAGACCCAGACAGCCAACACTAACCTGGGGTTACAGAGACTACAGCACGCTGTTATATATTTGGTCTGAGGGGGGAGGAGGGAGGGAGGGGGGTGTTATTACTAATCCACAATTGGCTTGAAAAAGAAACGTTGTTTGCATATTCTTGTTGGTATTGAAAATAAATAATAAAGAAATTAAAAAAAAAAAGTTCTTTTATTCTCCGTACATTGTAAAATGCTAAACGTAAGACAGCAATTGCCATGGTCGCTTCTGAATCTCTGTAGTTGGAGGCCGCATAACAATATGAAAAAGCCATTGTTTCTTTTAACAGAGGGGGAATTGAATATGGAAGACCACATTTCATGGGACAAGGAAACACTTAGCAATCCGTGCCATGCCTATATAGGTACTGCAGGCATGACAGTTGATCTTATCTTCATGCTGTTTAATTGTCCTGGAGAATACTGTTCATTGTGAGATGTCTGAAACTGGTGGACATCTTGCAGGACACAACCATATTTAGGGGTTTGAAGCAGTGTGCTGGGGTGGCATAGAAGCAGCAAAATGAATAGAGGCCATTTCAGCTGAACAGCATCTTTCCCCGCAAACAATTCTCTTAATCTTTCTATATTAGCACACCTAATATCAATCGCTCTCCCTTTGTAACCAGCATGCAGCCCTGGCCCAGCATCACAGCTCACAGTTTACTCAATCTGAAGCTCAATTTGCTTATGCTTTAAAGGCTGTAGAGAAACCACCCATCCACAGTGCCTAACACACGACATGACTTCAAGCGTTGTAATGAATAATCCGGCATATGATGGCACCCCCAGACCCGCAGAACAATGCTTCACAATTAAGAACTGTAGTGTCTACCATCACATCCTGTAGCACTGGCTGGGGGTTCAATACCACTACCTAAAGCGTTCCATGATTGGTGCCTTGATAACAATGCTGCCCCAGATGTTTACCTCCTTGCCATAACAAAGCAGTGAGATATGTCACGGTTCCATGGGCTTGCGGATAGCTGCTTTGTGAAGAAGCTCCCTCCTGCTTGCCGATGCATTCCCAAGATACTGAGGGCTGAGGCCCATTGAAGAACCAAAGAAAGCACTTTCCATTGTCAGGGTGCCCCTTTCATTTGCCCTTTCTGAGGCATCCCAAAAGCCATTCTGCTACTACGTTGGACCCCCAAAACAGCCGGGAGTTAATGACTGAGATGCACTAAATTCCATAAATCCAGCATTTGACAGCTGCCAGGTGGCACATTCCACGTCCAGAGTGTCTTCTGGTTTTGCAGTCTCACTGTTACAGTACATGGTATGTCTAAAAATACAAAGAGAATATAGAATTATAATATGACATCTTTTCCACAGCACCAATCTTCAAATTGTGATATTCAAATATTTGTTTTAATTAGTTTTATTTTCAAACAGTAATGGACGTTGTGCTACGTTTTCCATTGACCATTGGTAAACAGAGTAAATTCAGTTTTCAAAAAATGCAACATTTCAATCAGTTTGTGTGAAATAATCCCAGCTACAAAGCTTAACCAAAATGTGTGATCTTTGACAAATGCTGGAATCCCACTGTGCAAGGCCTACCAAAATTGAGAGTTCAGAAAGCCCTGCATCTTGGGGTGTGTCAGTATTGTGTTAGACACAGTGGAAGTTAAAACTGTATTTTAAATCACTATCATGCTGTATCTGACGTTTAGCTCACAATTAACAGATAATTTGCTGTGTGCATTAGTGCCAAGCACACTCTTCCAGATGTAAAAATGAGTCCTAACACTCTGAGCTTCCCTTTCATGCAGAAAATAGGTCTGAAATCAGTCTAAAGTTTTTATTACTTTGCTCACACAGAACAAAACATGTACATTGTAATGCATAATTGAAAATACAAAATGAGTCCAACAGACCCCATTAGACACTAGCTAAAACATTAATTTGCACAGTAATTGGAACTTGAAACAAGCCAGCTTTTACACAGTGCCAATCACCCTTTGAATATTCAAATACTATTTTTCCATCCACAGCAATACACAACATATTGCGAAGTAATCGTCCAATCTAACACCCTAGCGCTTCATCCTGTGATAATATATTGTGCCTGAGTCACAAAGCATTTTTAAAGGTGAAATAAACCTACCACATGTCACATTTATCCTTCCGAATTTCTTCACCAAATCTGGCCACCCAAAAGTAGCTGCTGCATTAAATATTTGCACACTAAAAATAGTTTACAGTAATTAGCACCACGAGAGTTAGAAGAAGCATATATACAAGAATATGTTGTGTGTGTGCATTTGTGAATAAGGAATTTTGCACATTTGCACGTTTGTGCTTGTGTCTGTGTGTTTGTGCATTTCCTTATGTGTATGTGTGTGTCCGATGCAGGATCTTTCAAAGTAGGATTAAATAATTGCCCAATATCATACATGTTGGATGAATAGTGAAGACAGAATTTTAACCCACTCCGTATATTTGACCTCATACTTTACAAGTCTTAATCTTTAGGTTCTGGATTTCAGATTGAGGGTGTGCTCAGTTCAGATTTCTCTCAATTAAAGAGCAAGCATGTATGTAGAGGCTTGTCCATTTATACAACACATTACTCTTAAGTCAATTACATCATTTAGAATGCACATTGAACCGGTCTTGAAAATCAGAGCTAGTTGTTTTCTATTTACAGTGCTTGTCTTGCTATTTTAGAATTGCATATGTGCGATTTTAATTGTTTTAAATCCTACAGTGATTGGCCATCTTTTAAGGGCAGTCTTTTAACACGTTAAGTAAAATTTGATTGATTGTGTGACCAGCCCATAAGCACTTACACATCCCGCTACACAATTCCAACCTGTTCCCAAGAGCTGTAGTCAAATTCACAAAACAGGTCTAGAACATCAGCGCTGCACTTCTGTGATCTCACACACTACAATAAAAAGATGCAGTCTCTGACACTGATGCCTTTTGCAGACCCATTTTTGTCTGTACCTGTTCAACACCTCTGAGTTATCCTAGCTGACATAAAAACCCACCGGCTGAAAACAGGGTAGAACTTGTGACCGACCTCTAAACACAATAAACATATTTAACCAGACTGCCTCAAAAAGGGTATGGAAAAATGTCTGTCTGACAACCCTTTGCAGTATCACATGTGTCGTTGCTCTTTACAATAAATGCATTCTAAATATTTCACAAGTCAAAACACATTTTAAACAAATGCCCCACATTTAATGCAAACCCCAGAGGTAATAGTTAACGACCAACAGCCCCATGGTGCTTCAAATGTTGCACCCCAGAGACAGCCCCCTCCACAATTCCCATAACTGCATATTTTTAAAAATACAAACCCCAATACAGGGAAATACAGGTCTTGAAATACCACACAATTATATACATGTTTAGTTTGGAAATAAAAAGCAGCTCACCTTTAATGTTCTTGAAGTCAGCTGATAATCCTGTTAGTACCCAGTGCTGCCCTGCAATCATAGCCCAGCAGAGCTCCACAGGGAGAAGTCTTCTGCATGGTGGCCCTGAGCTACAACATATCCAATTAGCTCCTCTAAGTTTCCTCCCTGGCCAGCAGTTCCAATCAATCAACTCTGATCAGTCATTTAGCCGCACAGCAGGAGACTCCAAATGCCAACGGCATCCATGGTTCTAATTCCTAAAAATGCAGCCCGCAACTCCAGGTAAAACTTTACATGGGTCACTGGCAGACCCACCGGTTTTTAAGGGGTAAATGCCAGCATCCCATCCCCTGCTGCTTACTAGGCACAGAGGCACTAGACCTGTACAATAATCAACAAAACACATGTATCCTGCCCCTGTGTATTTCCTGATGATGCCACAAAAATACATGAGTGGAAACATAGATTATAAAATAGCTGGCTTCCTGAGTCATTGTATCAGAAGATATAAATAGCCTAGTCAACCCCGGATGACTATAGATAAGCAGCCCCATGTATGTTTCCCTGGTGGCCGGTGTTTACACAGCTGGCGCTGCACATTGCAGAAGTCGAAGTCTTGTCATGCAGAGCTAACACAACAAAATTAAGCCCTTCTTATCAGCCAACCCCAGGCATCCTGTTGCTGATGTTGCTGATGCAGCCAAAAGGCACATTATATCACAGATTATGAAATATCTGGCTTCATGAGTCACTGTATTGTGTCAGCAGCTGCAAATAACCGGTTAAAAATAAATAACAGTGTATTTCCTAGACAAGGCAGAGCAAAACCCATCCACTCCCCACAGTAATCCAGTCCTCTGACATCTTCACAAGAAAGAAGCAAACACTTCTTGTGCTGCAACAACAGCTGAGATCAGTTATTTGTATTTGTATCTGTCTGCTGAAGGGCCCTAGGAAAACATTGTGGGGTGCATCTGAAACATGCCTCCGAAACATTGAAACACCAGTCAGCCACAGTGACAATCTATAACACACTGCTACAAAATGCACACTTCGGCAGCCCTCTCCTTCAAGGACAAGCATTGCCAAAGTCAATAGACATTTTTTGCTATAGTGTAGGTGTGGTGAAGGCAAGGTTTTGTGGTGCGAGTTGTTTTAATTATTTAAAAAAAATATGTGTTCTCAAAGCCAATTGTTTTTTATGTCAAAGTTTCATGGCGCAAGTTGTTTAGATTATGTTAAAGAAACATCTATTGCCAAAGCCAATAGCTCTGACTTTTGTGTGTAATCGGCCAAAATGACCCAGTTGAAAAGCCTCAATGTGTGATTTGCCTGAATTTCGGCCGTTAGAAAAATTGAGAGCGAGGGTTGCGGGAATGTCCCCCTCAGCCATCCCAAAAAAAGAAGAAAAAGAAAAAAGGAAAGGACCCTGCAGCGCTGGTTCCTGATCAAGGAAGTGAAAGGGAACAGGTGATGCAGGGACACAGTGAGTTGGCAGCAAGGTAAGTAGGGAGGTGAGGTGGTGGTGGGGGTGTTGTAGGGGTGTTGTGGGGGTGTGGGTAGGGGTGTAGGTATGGGTGTGGGTAGGGGTGTGGGTAGGAGTGTGAGCCAAGTCGGAAATGTTCAGGGTAGAAAAGACAGAAGGTTATTTCGGAAAAATAATCTTTGGTCTTTTCTCCCTTGAACATTTCTACCTCAGTCTTTCAACTCCGATCCCTTTTGTGTAGGGCTGGTGAAGACTGTTTACATATATAGCAAACTCAAATGACTAGTTGGTGTTAAAATGCTGGTGCATTCCTACAAGGATAAGCATTGTGAAAGCCAATAACTCAGGCTTTTGTGTAGCACTGGGAAACACACTTTGTGTATAAAGCAAATTCAAAATCATGGGGTTATTTTTGGGCACCATTAAATGTCTAGGGCGGTCTTCGCAGTATCTATTTATACTATATATCAAATGTATATTACATGTACATCAAAGTTTGATGTTACTGCTTGATAAAGTGATCTCAACTGTATAGGGTTATTTTTGGATGCCATCAAACGTCTGCAGTGTCATGACATCACCCATACTATATACAGAATGTCTATCCAATTTTATATATAATGTATATAAAATGGATATAAAAATTATATTATAAAATGTGGGGTTCATTACATTGATATCAAAATTATTCGGGTTCTTACAAAATTTATATAAAAAATGCTGGGGGTCAATCAGACATTTTGGGACGCAATCAAATTTATATCAAAGGGGCGATACTAAGACTGGAAATGGTGGGTGTGGCCACATGCTATAATTTAACATTGTACCCCTTTGTACTACTATTGTGGCCCAATTCTGTTTTGCGTGGAAATGTACACAATGCTCGGAGACGGCTCTGTCATGCACTGTGTTGGCCAATGCACAGCTCATTGTAATCTATCCAACACAACGTGAAGCCTTAATGCAGTGAGCTTGTGCCATCCAAAGGAAGTTGCAATTTTGCATGCTTTTGCAAAATAAGAATAATTCACTGACATGATTAGGATAATATTTTTCGTCCACCACTGCTTCCATGCTGCAAGAAGAACGGTCTGCATTTGCTGCATGAGTCTTTGAAATTGCCTTTAGCATAGTTCACTGGTAAGGCTGGGTAGGCTTGTTCAAGGAATAACTGTTTGCAGGCCTTGTTCAAATGCAACTACGAGTTCACTAATAAATTGCCATTAGTGCCAATGTGTCTGTCACATGTTACATGCATGTATTAGGATCCCCTGGCTGTGTACGTATCGTCCTGATGGTAACATTTATTCCATCTGGTGCAATTGCTGCAAAATAACCTTACTGTGTGCTAAACCATCAATCTGTGTACGTTCACCCATGTATTGTCCCAAGTGAACAATCTATTTATTCCCCTCCCCCCACAACCTGGCCAGAATGTCACTGAACTCATACCATTATAAGACATTCATCTGATTTATTATCTATTGTGTGTTCTTTTGTGATCAAAATAGCACTGTTCCTCCCTGTATAAATAAAAATATACATTAAAATAAATAAATATATAAAATGTGCCTTTTTTGTAGATTTGCCACTAGCATCACGTATTTGGATAATTCTTTCCAATATTGGTACAATTACAACTAGGTGAAAATGGCATCCTGGCTGAAATTGAAAGCTAAGCAGTGGCCATTTTGAAAAAACTCAATCCATTCAAAATCTCCCATTTCCTGGTGCCATCCAATGGTGAAGGAAGGCTACGTCATGATTGCTGAAAAATAAAAAGCCAAAATGACGGAATTTACGTTGCAAAAAGCCTACATTTATAGAGGCAGAGCTCACTTTCCTTACTTCCTCTCACCTTAGAACAACTAGGCAAAGATAAGGGGAATGTAGATGGCTGTGGAGAAGGTGTGCTGTGACTGTGAGGACCTCACAAAATGGTGTAAGGTCCTAAAGGCAAGGGTTGCCAGCATTATTGCCCATCACCTGTAAATTAAACCTCGGAGGGAGGTAGTTAGCAGCATACTGCATATGATTCGCCCAGATGGTGCTAGAGCATCAGAAGTTGGAGGAGGCGTTCAGGAAAACCCCAATGAGTAGTTAGTTCTCTGGCCCTTAGCCAATGATAAAAACTGAATTTGGTGGCAAGCCATACACTTGTAGTTATCCTGCAGAGTCTGGGGCAGGCAATGTGCATGCACAATTAATACAACCAATGCAATACATTGCGATGAATAATGATGTACCAAGGAGGGGACTCCATGTGAAGAGGCCTTGCTGTTAGAATCAGCATGTCGTCAATGAAGCAATCCTGCCCAGGACATGTAGATGAATGTATCATGGAGGTTCACGTGGTTTCTATTTAATTGCCAACCACCATGGAAACCTCTGCAGTGCCAATGCATGCTGGCCAATGAGCACTAAACCTGCAGGTCCAATAGGTCAAACAGCCATATGCAGGACAAATGCTATCGGCCCACGCCCATCCGCATGGCCATCAAACAGAAAGAATGCTGGAAGCAAGGAGCATTGCCAACATGTGCTGTGCACACTCAATGAAAGGGCCCCAGCACATTTTACGGTTGAGAAAAACACCTCACATCCCCAACAACTTCATTGTAGGCCATGTATAAACAGCCAAGACTGAGGAGGATAGAGCTGAAATGTCCAGGAGACCACTTGGCAAAAAACAAACATTGGTTTCATGTGTTTAAAGGGACGTTTCCCGCAAAAATATCAACATACAAGAATGGTGCCATATTTCTGCGGCACTATTAATCCATTAAACTTGCGGGGGACAACCATGCAACCCCCATATTGTTTTAAAGGGAGCAGGGGACACCCCTGCAACCCCCACTCCCATTTACCTCAAAAATTATCCCCACTAATAATATTGCCTATGGCCGTTCCCGACGATCATATTTATGGCGATATTATTGGGGGGATAAAATAACCTGATACCATGCCATTCCCAAGAAACATCAAATTCATAACCTTGTGCATGTAAGGCCTGGATGTCATTTCAAGACGCCCGATGCATCACGTCCAGACACTTCTCTTCATGAATTGACTATAGATGCCACAAAATTGTTTAAATGTAATGCACACAGAACGCCATGTCAACAATTAAATGTACAGTGTGTCGTACCGATCCTAACAGGCACACAAGCCAGCCAGGGAGAGGAGGAAGGTGCCAGAAAATCAGGCATTAATATCGCTTCAAGCACTGCCACAGACACCATTGGATTCCCCAGGGATTCAGGACACAGAACGGCCAGTAGCCACACCAAAAATGGGTAGAAACCATCTGGCACCTCAATGTCTGTGACCACCACCTCAAGCACCACAGAGTCGAAAGGCGGCACATCTACCGGAGTTGGCACCAACAACACTGGCTCAGGGGAGTCAGTTTCCCCACAAAGCACCAAGACACCCCCTTCCTCGGGCTGCCGGGACTCTGCGGCACAAACCACCACTGTCACCGCACCCTCCTCTTGCTCAAGGGAACCTGTTGCCCAGACTGCCAATGTGAATACCTCTAACTCACCTTCCTGCTTGCCTGCGTCCTATTAAGCACCTTACCACACACTCCGCAGCTACTTGGGTACACATTGTAATGATTGACTCCTCTATGCTTCCTGCTCGTTCTCCCATGCCTACCACTCCTTCCCCGTTGTCTCTGGCCGCGCATATCTGTAGCTCCATCTGCAGGACACTGATTCAAATGCTGCCGATGAAGACGCTGCAGATGCACAGGCACGTGAATTTTGGGAAATTAAAACCTGTGACCCACTATTCCATGGCCCATGGATCACCATGGATGCCATCTGAGGTAGACTGACACAGACTGAGCAGCAACAAGAAAGAACGCATCGCATTGCCAAGGATGAACTGGGCCACTACCAGAAAATGTGAGATGCTATGCAGGGGCCATCTACGAGGATTGCAAATGCCATGCACAAGCAGTGCTGGCATTTAGTGGACGGCACTGCTGCCATTACAGTGATGTGCAGAGGGTGTGGTAGATAGTGGAATGCATGTTCGCATACAATGAGAATTTGATACAAGTAGGTGTTGGGGTTGAGGGAGGGCCTGGATGTGTATCTATGAATTAGCATGTTTGTGTTGTGTTGTATATATATATTCAGTGAAAAAACTTTGTTAAAAGGGACGTTATGGTTAAGTTGCGCTACTAAAAACCTATGAAATTCAGTGAAAAAACTTTGTTAAAAGGGACGTTATGGTTAAGTTGCGCTACTAAAAACCTATCAAATTCAGTAAAAAAACTTTGTTAAAGGGACGTTATGGTTCAAAGTAAAACCGAAAAACCCCTGAAATTCGGCAGTTATGGTAAGATAAGCAACCATAACTCGCGCCACCGTGCACTGCTAACACTAACTCCCAGGACATCAAAAATGACATCACAAATATCATTGATGACATCACTGATGACATCACATGGCTGGCTCTCCCTTTTTTTCCTTTACTGACATATCTAAGCCACATAGTTTTCTTTAGTAACAGTTAGGAAGTAAAAATTGAAAAGGTACTATATTTGTAGACTTAGGGTCAAGTCATATCATATGAAACATATATATAGCGGAAGACACAGGCTTGAAAGAGAGCAATCCTTTCTGTGCATGAAGATTATCATTAGAGTTATCAGCACTTTCTCATAGTTTTATTTTTATTACTATACCTTCCCTGTATATGCTCATATTTGTATACATTGTACTCACACTCCTTTCCTTAGGGTTCACTGACATCATTTGATACACATACATACAGTAAGTAGCACCTTTGAAACAGAGCAATCATTTCTCTGCATAAAGATAATCAGTTAGGTTGTGAACTCTTTCTGCTACTACTTCTGCTTTTTTGCTTACTTCTCTGTCCCTGTATATACTCATATTTGTATGTGGTGTTGTCTCTTTGTGTTTTGTCTGTATTAAGTGTAATTATGTATTAAGTGGTTTTTATTAGCTACTTATTACATGTTAGATTATGAATATTGCACCTTCATCATGTATACTGCACACACTGCCTAAGTTTCTGCATGAGTTGTTTAGTATACTGGATAGAACTTCATAATAGAATGCTATTTATATCAGTGCATTGCTTAATGCACTAATTAGCTCATGATATTTATTCAAATGATCCTTCACACTTTTTGGTCAACATTATAAGAATCCCTCCTACAGAGTTTTCATGAAAAGTAAATGCACATGTGATGTCATCAGTGATGTCATCAATGACATTTGTGATGTCATCTTTGATGTCCTGGGTGTTAGTGTTAGCAGTGCACGGTGGCGCGAGTTATGGTTGCTTATCTTACCATAACTGCCGAATTTCAGGGGGTTTTCGATTTTACTTTGAACCATAACTGAATTTGATAGGTTTTTAGTAGCGCAACTTAACCATAACGTCCCTTTTAACAACGTTTTTTCACTAAATTTCATAGGTTTTTAGTAGCGCAACTTAACCATAACGTCCCTTTTAACAAACTTTTTTCACTGAATTTCATAGGTTTTTAGTAGCGCAACTTAACCATAACGTCCCTTGTTTTTTTACTGAATTTCATGTTTTTAGTAGCACAACTTAACCATAATATCCCTGACTTTATATACATGTAACATAGAACATACTGAACCCCTAGTTAGTGATTTCGATGTCCGCGGACTACTGCCATGTCCGCGGACATATCGAAAATCTGAGCGTGGTGAATGTAAATTTAAATAGTGTGCCCCATTTCTCCTTTGAGGTTGGCTCTGAAAAGAGCCGTTTTTTTGCGGGGTTTTTGCAGATGCTTGACAGACACCTGTTATTTTGTATTTTTATTTTCTTACTTTACTCCTAAAATCTTTACATAACCTTCTCCAAAGCAACCCTTACATTCCAAAACAGAATGGCATTTCCCATAAAAGATAAGGAAATGCCATCTTCTTTAAAATAAACAGCATTACTGGAATCAATATTCTCATTATTACAGAAGAATATACCAGCTCGAAGCATGAAGGCACGCATGCCTCGGTTGATTACACACCTAGCATTGTTTTGCTGAGGACAAAAAACTGAACTATTGTCCCATATTGCCCTAGGTACTAATCCAGAAAACATTACTTTGGCATTTGGAAGGATGTTCATTACTGCTTGAAACAAGTGTTCCAAATCTGCCAACAAAGTAGGGGCACTGACAGAGCCAAAATGGAAAGCACCATAGTGCAAAACTACCACATGGGGACTGTTGATCCTGCCCATATTTTCACAAACTTATACAATTCCCTGAACATTGCAATCAGGCACAGTGCTCCACACCAACTCCACTCCTTTAACATCAAAATTATTTGCAACATGCCTGCATTGAGCATACTGTTGTAAACCATGCACAAACATATCTCCGAGCACCAACACCCTGACTTTCTCCACTTCTGCCATCTTCACTACACACAGTCTCTTTGAACACAAATCCACAACCTCAACATCTGATTGGCTGAGCCCTACAGTCTACTTTCCATGCTGGATTTGCTGTAAAACCCCGGATGTAGCACGCCCTGTCCGCAGGCCGCATAACTCTTAGACAGCCCTTCTACCATTTCCACTTCATTCTCTGTGCCATTCCCTCATTGGATACAGCTAAGCAGGCACACAATACAGAAAACGTCCTCAGAACACCCCCATTTTGTTTATTTTTGAACATTTCAGGACACAGCGAGTGTTCTTAGAACACATTCAACTTGCCAGCAAACAATACGGACAACGTCCTCAGAACACCCCCATTTTCTTTATGTACGAACATTTCAGGACACCGCGAGTGTTCTAAGAACACTTTCAGCTTGACAATGAACAATACAGACAGCGTCTTCAGGACACCCCCTGCGAACATTCCAGGACCCCATGAGTCTTCTTAGAACACTTTCAACTTGACACCGAATCCATTCTGCTTATTTACGAACATTTCAGAACAGCCGTGTTGCCCGCAGACAAATCGAACACAACAAAAGCGTCTAGCACATAAAAAAAATACAACTTTGCACCTATCTCATACTCCCCCACCCTCCCCAAACACTCTTACACACCAACACACTCCACTAAATACAATTTTTAAACCAAGTTTCACCTCACTGTCCGCGGTCGTCCGCGAATGCAAGATGTCGGGCGCCACCAAAAATCTGACGCGCTCCACGCTCCACGCCGTCCAATCAGCGAACACGTCGGATGTCCGCGGCCATCGCGCAAGCCGCTCGGCCAATCAGGGCACTGTCCGCGGAGCAAACCGGGAAGTCCGTCCGCGAAGCGAACAGAGATATCACTAATTTTTTTGCCTTACATTTTGGTCATTTTTAAAAGAACTACTGGACATATTTACACCAAATTTGCAAAATCACGCTTTTGGGACCAAGCCCCCGCTCCTGCCGCAAATTTGGTGTGAATCCGTCCAGCGGTCTGGGCTGTAGGCGTGTGCAAAGTTTTTTCCCATTATGTCTATGGGAAAAAACAAAAGTTTTGGGACCCCCCTATAACTTTGGCCCCCATGGACCAAACCTCTCCGAACTTTGCAGAACAATTCGGAGTGGGCCATATACTTTTTTTGCAAAGTTTGGTGAGGATTCGTCCAGAGGGAGCGAAGTTATAAGCCGCCCAAAAAATGCTCTTCCTATGGAGACACCAACTTAACCATAACTACATGGACGCTACTACGTCCATATAATATACATATATATATATATATATATATATATATATATATATATATATATATATATATTGAGACAAAAAGAGGAAATAATGAACCGCACTCTCCACGGTCAATTGAAAGACCATGGTCAAAGAAAAAATAGCACGGCTCACAACACAGTATGGGTCTGAAGGTATTTAATGTTACCAGAAAAACAAAAGTACAAAATACGGCTGAAAAGCAGTGGCAAAAACAGAGGCAGGACGCCCGTGAGCACGACCCACACACAACGCGTTTCGCACTCGACTATATATAGTTTTCTCATTACAATCATCTATTATTCTAGGCTCAGAACACTGTAATGCTGTTAGTTCAGATGTTATGTTACAAAAAGTGAGAAGCAGTTATTGAAGGAGAAGCGGGTTGGGGCTGCTTACACTGTATCTTGACTGGAACCAAATAAGAGTAGTAAATGCCTTACAATTACTCTTCTGTGTGCAGAGTGTCCTTGATAATACCGGTGACGAGGATTTGAAATGCAGCTCCAGCCTGCAAGCTGTGCCATGAGGAGAGAAGCCTCAGGGTGAAACAGATTCGGCAAATGACCATAAGCGGAGCATCTGTGACCACATTGAAATCTTGCCGGGACTGTGAAATGGAACCAGTGACTGCACACCAGCCAGCCAGGAAATGCCTTCTCCCTGACACATAAGGTACTGGCCAATGGGGGCTGGGCCGTGCGGACTGCAGAATGTGAAGGGTGCCGCATGGCAACAGGGTGCCGGGAGTCCCGAAAATTGAGGGACGGCACGTACGGCAGCAGCCATGAAAGCAGCAACAGGCCAACAGTCCTTAAACAGTGTCATACACATATGGCAACGTGAGGAGATGGGGCAGCCGTCTTGAGGTCAGGTGACCTTGAAGGAGCAAGACACTCCATGTCCATCGCTCCATCTACTCACCGAACTAGAAACAAATGAACTCTGTGTGTGTCGACATTTTTTTATGTACTGCCGCAACACTAGCAGTACATGCAATTACAGTCACTATTGATGTACTAACCCACCCATATGCACAACCATTGCATAACCTTGTGTAAAAAATGTTTTTCTGTGCCAAGGATGGCATATTTCATCTTTTAAATATTTACTTTTGAAAAATCTAATAAATCTCAACCTTTTATGTTTGAAAAAAGAATCTAACTTCTTTGTGTTCATGTTAAGAGCTAATAGATATGTGCCAATTTAGAGCCATTGCCTCCCAAAAAGAATCCTACCAAAGCGTCAATGACCAGGGTAGCTGCTGACTCCACTCCTTTCTCAAAAAAGAAATTGAAGGGGGAAAGGTGTTTTCAACGCTAGATCTGAAGGCGGCGTACCACCAGGTGGAGTTGTATCCTTCTTTGTTGGAGCTAAAGGCATTTATAACACCTTTTGGTTTCTATAGGTGCAGGAGGATGCCGTTTGGTTTGATCTCTGCATCCAGCGTATTTCAGAGAGTAATGAACAGGCTCATCAGGGGGATAGAAGGGGTGCGTTGTTATCAAGATGATATTCTAGTATGGGGAAGAGACATAGAGGAACATGATGTACATTTGAAAAGTGCGTTGGGGAAAATGGACAAAGCTAATTCGACTGTATTCATGGAGAAATAAAGTTTAGTGTAAAAAATCTTCAACATTTGGGACATGAGTTGCCTGCTGAGGGAAGAAAGCCCAAGGTGAAAACGGAAGAGGCCATCAAAATGATGAGGGCTCCTAAAGGCAGGAAAGAGTTATCTTCATATTTAGGCCTCGTGGAGTATTATAGTAAATTTGTTAAAAACCTGGCAGAAAGGGTGAAAACAATGAGAATGTTTGTAAAGAAAGGGGTACGGTATGTTTGGTGTGAGGGGTGTGAAAGAGAGTTTGAGGACGTAAGAAATTGTTTAATGCAAGTGCCCATTTTAAAAGGTTTTGAAGAGGATTGGGTTGTGAAGTTGTTTACAGATGCCAGTGAGAATGGTTTGGGGTGTGTACTAATGCAGCAAAACAGGAAATAAATGGAAACTGTAGCATTTGCGCCAAGAGATTTGAAGGATGCGGAGCAGAGGTACCTTGTTGTAGAACGGGAGGCATTAGTTTGTGTGTGGGGAGTGGAAAAATTCAGTTTTTGTGGGGGGGGGGAAATAAATGTGTACTAGTGAGGGATCATAAGCCTATCACTGGTATCTTGAATAGGAAAGGCTTTGATGGCATCTCTAGGAGGATCACCAGATGGATCAGTGGGATGCAGAGTCTGGATATGGAAGTGTGGCATGTGAAGGTTGAACTGAATGTGATAGAAGATGTGTTGTCCCGAAATGCCATTGAGGATGAGGAATGGAAGGGGTGTGAGGAGTATGGAGAAGTGTTTAAAAATGTCAGAGTGGCGGATGAAAAGGAACAGAGAGAACAGTGTGGGAGGGATGCGTTGGGGTATACAGTGTTAATAATGCAAAATAAATAACGATAAACATTTTCAGTGACACTGAAATAATGAAAATCAATTCACATTTTTTAATAAAAGTATATGGGGGTGGTAAGGGATTAAAAAAGGGCAAGCGTCTTAAGGGGGGGCTCGTAAAGTGGAGGATACTTTTTTGTTGTTATTTAGGGGTCACTAAAAATGTATGTTGTTATTTATGGTGTTGTTATTAACACATGGAACCATGAATTGTATGGAATGGTTGTAAGGTATGTGCAGGAGGGGTGGCCGAAGGAAGAGGTGGAGGAGGAATTGAAAGGCTATAGGAGAGTAAAAAATAACTTAAGAGTGGAGAAAGAGATTTTGACTCGAGGAGATAGAATGGTGGTGCCGGAAGTAGTGAGAGGAGCAGTTCTTGGCATAGCCGATGAGGGACATCTGAGTGTGTGTGTAAGATGAATGAATTGATTCGGAAAGACTTCTGGTGGCCTGGATTGTATGTGGAGGTGGAGAATTTTTTAAAAGAATGTAAGGATTTTAAAAGTAGTGACAAGATTCTTGTTGCTAGGACGCTACCCATGAACGTGATTGAGCAGCCCAACTCTGTTTGGAATGTGGCTGTAGACATTTTGGGTCTGATTTCGCTAAAAGGACAACAGAGTGCGTATATAATTGTGGTTGTGGACTTGTTGTCCAAATGGCTGGATGTGTGTGTGTGGTAAAGCACATATGTGAGTGCAAGGTTGAGAGTTTTCTCGAGGAGTGTTTTGGAGGGAGGGTTTGCCCAGGAAGTTGGTGTCAGATAATGGCCCGCAATTCGTGTGTAGAAAAGTCGAAGAATTTCTGGAAGAGAATGGGGTGGAGCATACCACAACAGCATTGTATACTCCTAAGGGAAATGTGGCAGTGTAGAGATTCAACAGGACATTGATGGAAGTGATATGAAATGCAGTAGGGACAGGTGGGGATTGGTCACGGGCCATGATGGAGAGGGTCATGCAATATAGGATTGCACCCCATCAGGTTACAGGGGTTTCACTGTTTGAGGTATGAGGAGGAGATTGCCGAATATGAGGTTGAAGCCAGGTTGGATGGGCAAGTTTGGTTGTGACCTCAATGTGGTGTCTCAAGAGATTAGATGAAAAAGGGTGATAAGTGATCAAATAAAATCAAAAGAGAGGTATGATGAGAAAAACTCAGTGAGAGAATGTTTGATGCGAGAGGGTGAAGTGGTGAAGGTGAAGAGCGGGAGGAGAGCGCAGAAAGGATACATGAAGTATTCAATTTCTCTGCGGGTGGTGAAAGACCTTCGAAATACGGTGCTTTTGAGCAATGGTGAGAAGTGAAGCAAGGCAAGAGTGCCGACATGTACGATATAGTGGAAGCATTCTAGCGGAAGATTTTTCTGCATGTCATTCTCATAGAGGGAAGGAGGTGTGTTGTAACAGGCAAAAGTACTTATGTATATATATTTATATATATTTGGGGGCCTGTCATGTTTTCAAAACGATTGTCTGGGGCATCCACTCAAGCTAATCCTTGAAGTCTACAGAGCGCAAACTAAATACGCCACAAACCGCCAAAAACAGTCATAAACAAATTGCAAATACTCTAGAACAATGCACTGAGAGCAGCCCTGGACATACCCCGCAGAGCCCATATTTCCAACATTAGGAAAGACCACCAGTGGTTAAAAATCAGCGAAAGAGTCCTTTTCAAGGCGCTATCCCTCACCTACAAAGGCCTGAATAACACCGCACCCCCTTACATTGCGGCTAGACTGACCAGAAAAACGACTACTTACCATAATAGAGCTTCTAACCACTTACTAATTGAAACACCCAGATTTAGACTATCCAAAGCGGGTGGAGTAAGCTTCCCTGTTAAAGGTGGCCATGCCTGGAACGCATTACCTCTGCACTGAGAGCTAATCTACCTTACACCAGATTCAGACGCAATGTGAAAAGTTGGCTTTGGACTGATGACGACTCACACTCAGCGCTGAGGCGCTAAGTCAGGAGCTACTACCACCTTTCTGCCCTGTTACCCGATAACAGTCCTTCTTACACCTTGTATTCTTGTATCGCTGTTTATGTTCTGTATGTTTCCTATGCATGTAACTCAAGCTTAAGTATTCTTGTATCTGCCGCACCCAGCTACCCCTGGGTTTGGAGCACATTATCAAATAATAAAATAAACTAAACTAAACTACTGTGCCGCAATGTGGGGCATGAAAAAGATTCCAAGTATTCAAAATGCAGAGAACACTTTCCTTAAAAAACTACTTGGGCTACCACAGTCTGCGCCAAATTATGGCACCTGTTAGGAAAGATTTCTTAATTGTGGGTAATTTTCCTTCCATGTGGCAACCCCTAAACTTTTTGCTGTTGTTTTCACCATGATCTAGACTTTGCCAGAGAAGTGCAGCCTTCTGCTGCACTGCTCTGGGCTTTCGCTCCATTCTTACAGGGAAACTAACATGCCCTTAAGACAGTCAGTACCGGGAAACGTTGTTTTCCGTAGTTTCTTTATCATGTTGCAGCTTTCGCGCAACATGGCACAAGAGGGCAATGTAAGCTAAGTTACTTCTCTCTTGGGTCTCTAGTCTTCTACAGGCCCTAGATACTCTCTTTGGATTGTAAACGAACGGTGCAAGTGAATCACGGACGGGATGGGTGGCAGCAATTGTTTCTTGTGTTTTTGAGCTCCTTTTGGCGTTTAAGCGCGTTTCTCACGCTTAGCCCAAAATGGTGGCCTGGCTTCCAAAATGGCCAGACCACGAGGCTCTTTGTCCTGTCCGCTGACCGTCTTGCCCCCTTCACCACCCCCAGGTCGAGCCGACCCGAGGCCTTCCTTATTTGGGCATGTACTTTCCCGCGAAACACAGATGCTTTTGTGGGCTTCTACAGGCCTTGTGTGTGCCTCCAGGATGGGGGCTGGGATGTCTGGTCCCAATACACATCCTGGGCGCCAGAGAGTCTAGGGTGGTGTGAATGCCTGGGACCCCTGTGGTCCATGATAGGTCCACATATGGTGTGAGTGTTTTATGAGCGGATCTCCCATTGGGTCCCCTCCGTTTTGGCGCGAAGGGAACCGTGGATAAGAGGGGGCTGGAAACACCACTACCAGGTCGATCTCCTGGGTTCTCACGAACAAAGGAATACAGGAGCCAAGTATCCTGCAACCACGAGGCTGAACCAAGGAATCGCTGGTGACCCACTGAAGGACTGCTCCTCTGCACTGCTGTCGCCTTGTGAAACCCTTTCTACCCCGGATCGAACGAGAAGGCCTGTACTGGTACTTCGACCCTTGGAATAGTGGGAACAACTATTCTCGGCATCTTCACCATCTCCTGCACGTAAGCCTTCGGAAGTGTCTCTGGGCCATCCAGCAGACTGACCAGCCTACCCAGGAGTCTTGCTCTGTAACCGCCGTCAGGTTGTGTTGTATTACGAGTCCTTGTCACTCTCACACGATTCGTACACTTAGCATTCCCAGGTCTGAAGTGAGTAGTGTACCTTGGGCTGAAATACACACGGCCGCGCCGTTGCCTTGCTGTGGTAACAAACTGTGTAGGTTCACTGCGTTTGGGACATCCTCAACTCAACTTCTGCTGATGCGGAATCTACATGACACCGAGACGTCCCCTGCTCGTATCGGAGCCTGCCAGCACTGAAGCTGACACGGAGAAGCCTGGGTCTGCCTGCATCGGGGACCGGTGAGTAGCATCGCTTTTCCCTGCTGTGTCTAACAGCACGCCTTTCCGTACTCGCGCTCTGCTTCTGCCCCCAGTGGAGGCTGCGCTTGAGTCGCGGAGCTCTGTTCATCTTCATTTGTTCATCGAACTAAACTGCCTGATTCCCTCGAAGAGACTCCCCTTTAACCCGTTGGCACCAGCGTGTGCAGGTACTTTTGAGCACCAGGCTCCACTATTCGTAGGGCTTGAACTTCCTTTTAGTTAGGTGCCTCTGAAGGCGGACTGGGTCTAATTATTATTCACACTGCCTGTTTTCCTCCCCATCTAGGTGGTCTACACATTTCGTGCGTCTAACTCGTTAGACTCGTTTGTATTTGTATATATATTGTATTGGTTTGGTATGTGTTGGTTTACTTGAGTTTTATTGTGATTTCTCGCTACGGTCAATGTTACAAAGGCCTTGTAATAAATGTGTATATATTTTTAATATAACACCTGGTTGGAGTAATTTGTAAGTGTCCTTGCTTTGTGTGCTCATAGCGGGCTTTCAGTCACCCTCACCCCTCTTGAGACCTAGTCTTGACTGCCGCGATCGCTACCCTGATTGGTCTGGCTTGTCCAGAGGTTACCCTGTTCCAAGAAACTAGGCTGGCCTTCTGAACCTCTGCCCCTCCAGGACAGAGTTCAGAAATCCGTCTTAACAAATTGGTGGCAGCGATGGGATACGACTGAAGATATCCAGTGTTGCGCACGAGCGAAGACATTTAAAGTTATTCCTACCAGGACACGTAGTGAATTGTCGTAATATAACTTTTAAAAGGCCATAGTCCTATCTATCAGTATGGAAACAAATACCTTGTTAACTTTAAATGCTTCTAAATCCAAAACATTGAAAAAGATGTGTGCGGAGAGAGGTGTCTCCTCTCAAGGCACCAAATTGGATATGATCCAAAGAATTGTGGCGTGGCAAGAAGCGCAGCTTGACGCTATAACTTCTGAGGACAGTGCGGAAGGAGGTGGGGCTGCTCTCACTGGTAGAACCGACGGTTCTGCCGCTGCACTGGTCCACCGCGACCACGAGGACAGGGAGGATGAGATGTCTAATGTTTCCTCTGCCAGTGTCGATGGGGAGGCCATGCTTGAATTCAAGAAGCAAGAGCTGCTGTTTAGGCAGAAGGAGCTTGAGTTCAATATGGCCAAACTACAGGAAGAGCTTGTGTTCAATAGGGTCAAGCTAAAAATCGAACAGGCAGAAAAACAGAAAGACAGGGATCACCAGTTGGAACTGGCCAAGCTTCAGGTTGCAAATGGATCCAAGAGTCCTGGACAAGGGTCTGGGGCCTCCTCTCATCCACGGTTTCCAAAAGATCTGCTCAGTGTGTATTAGGAAAAGAATGACATTATGGACTGGCTGAATACATTTGAGTATGCATGTGAAGTTCAACAAGTTGACAATGCTGATAAGATTGCCTGGTTACTCAGCAGACTGCCCCATTCTGGCTGTAGTGCCATTATGGAAATGTCAAAGGCTGAGCGAGCGGATTTCGCAATGTTAAAGCAAACTCTCATTTTAAAGTTTGGAAAGACTCCTGCCCAATATTTAAAACGATTCAGAGAGTATAAGAAAAAAGAAGGTGGCACTAGGGTATCTTATGTAACCGAATCCTTAAAAAAATTGACTGGCTGGGTCGAAGGTTATAAGGTTTCTACCTTTGAAGGCATGATAAGTCTTGTCATGCTGGAACGTATTTTTGCATCTTCTTCCCCGGAGCTTAAGCAGCATTTGGCCGATTCGAAGGAGATAGATCCTAAGAAGCTTGCCATTGCCGCAGATTTATGGGTGTCACATCGAG
Source organism: Ambystoma mexicanum (assembly GCF_040938575.1). Lineage (NCBI taxonomy): Eukaryota > Metazoa > Chordata > Amphibia > Caudata > Ambystomatidae > Ambystoma > Ambystoma mexicanum. The sequence goes on along the minus strand of NC_090930.1, from coordinate 1,099,384,944 downwards.
TGTCCCATAAGGACAAAACTCATCCTGGTAAGCAGGAGGAAGGGAAAAAGTCCAAAGATAAGGAGGGTGGAGAATCTGATAAATCTTCTTCTCAGTCGGGCCACAAAAAGAAAAATAAGGGTAAGACACAAGAGAACTCACAGGGTAGTGGAGGTCATCCTCCGAAACAGAACTCTGGTTACAGTAAGCCTCCCTATGTAAACAGACCCAATGGAGCTTGTTCTGCTTGTGGAGCAACTGACCACGTGAAGGGGGATCCCCGGTGTAAGGTTAAACCTTTGGGGGTCCACTCCGCTAATCTGGCTTTCTCCTCCTACGAGGAAGAAGAGATTACAGGAGCATCCTTCTCCTCAGACTCCTTCCCCAGCGGGATAGAAGCTGAGGTAGTTTTAGTTTCCCTGGGTTCCTGGGAGCCTAAAGTCGCAGAGGCTTATGCTAGGATTCCAGATAATACCAAGCACTACTTTAAAGACAGTGTGCTGATCAATGGAGTGGATACTCCAGCTCTTAGGGATAGTGGGTTCAGTCGAACTGCAGTGGATTCTACTTTGGTAGACTCAGAGGAAGTTGCCAGAGCTACTCTGATGCCCACTAAGTTGGCTGACGGCCCACCTCGCATGTTTCCAGTAATACCTGTAAATCTTACTTTAAATGGTACAGCAGTCAGGATTCCAGTGAGCATTCAGAGAAACGTCCCAGGAAAGGTCTGTTAGGCAACGATCTCAGAGATTTAGGGCTCGTAGGAGACACGGCCGACAGACCCTGCACACGGTCTCAAACACGGGCAGCATTGGCCAAGACCAATTCGCCGCCCTAGCCAAAGGGGAAACCCAAGGCGAAAGGAGTAAGCAAGTCTAGACAAGGGAAAGAAAGCATTCCCCCGAACTCACCTACCACTGCGGTGGAGGAAGTTGGTCAATCGCCCGGGCCTGACGAAGAGGTGGCGATGCCTGAAGTATTTGACCCCAACGACCATCCGGAACTAAAAGACTTGTTAGTAGAAGGTGGTCCTGACAGGGAAGAATTCAGTAAAGGCCAACGTGAGTGCCCATCTCTGGAAGGCCTAAGGAGACAGGCCTGCTCCCAGCTTGAGGCTGAACCTCCTGGGACGCATCGGATTTATTGGGAAGGTGAACTCCTGTATAGTGAGCCCACAGAGTCTACAGAAGGAGACCATAGGTGGTTGGTCGTTCCCCTTGCTATAAGACCCTTCCTCCTGCAGTTAGCGTATGAAGTGCCCCTTGCTGGTCACCTTGGTATTAAGAGGACCAAGCAAAGGTTATCCATGCACTTCTACTGGCCCAAGATGGGGGTGCAAGTAGAAAGTCACTGCAGGAGTTGTGCCTCCTGCCAGTTATCTGGTAAGAGTGGCTCAACAATCCAAGCTCCATTGGTACCACTCCCAGTTGTGGGAATACCATTCGAAAGGGTAGGGATCGACATCGTTGGTCCCCTTGACCCGCAGACATCCTCAGGCAATAGGTTTATCTTAGTGCTAGTCGACTATGCAACTAGATATCCTGAAGCCATCCCATTGAAAACTGTAACTGCCAAGTCAGTTGCAAAAGCGTTACTTGGCATCTTTACTAGGGTTGGCTTCCCTAAATAATTTGTGTCTGACAGAGGCAGCAACGTTATGTCAAAGTATATGCAGGCTATGTGGAAAGAATGTGGGGTCACCTACAAGTTCTCTTCTGCATACCATCCCCAGACCAATTGTCTGGTGGAACGTTTCAACAGAACGTTAAAGAGCATGATTGGGGCTCTGTAAGAACCTCAGAGAAGAAAATGGGATCTTCTTTTACCATGCTTACTGTTTGCCAACCGAGAGGTACCACAGGAGGGTGTTGGCTTCAGCCCCTTCGAACTTCTGTTCGATCATCCTGTACGTGGACCCTTAGCCATAGTCAAAGAGGGATGGGAGATGCCCACTCCCCCTGTTACTACCAACGTAGTAGATTATGTGCTGGGGCTCAGAAAATGGATGGTACTTCTGATGGGCTTGGCTAGTGATAGATTGAAGGCAGGACAAGCGCTGGTGAAACATTGGTACGGCCAGAAAGCTTCCCTCATCAACTTTACACCTGGTCAGCAAGTCCTGATCATGAATCCCATAAGGCCTTGAGCTTTACAGGACAAGTGGTCAGGCCCTTACACAGTGGTGGAGCCCCTGGGTGAGGTTAACTATTTAGTGGACCTTGGAAGGCCTGGACAGGCTCCAAAAGTGTTCCACGTAAATAGGCTGAAGGCTTTCGTCCCAAGAGTCGAAATCGCAGCACTGCTACTGGCTTCAGATGTTGAGGAAGAGGAGTCTGAACCTCTCCCCGACCTGTTCCAAAGCGGTCCTTCAGATAGCTCCTTTGAGGGTGTCCGAGTGGCCCCTCACCTGACTTCTAATCAGCAGGCGGGGTGAAAAGTTTGCTTCGGCAGTTTTCCCCCCTGTTTTCACAGTCGCCTGGTTTGACACCTTGGTGCAAACATAACATAGACACAGGAGACAGTGTACCTACCAAAAGTAGGGGATACAGGATGTCAGACAAAGTACGGTCTTACATTAAGACCGAGGTCAACAAGATGTTAGACCTTGGGGTGATTGAACCCTCTAGTAGTCCTTGGTCCAGCCCTGTGGTTTTGGTTCCAAAGGCAGGCACTTCTGAATTGAGGTTCTGCGTGGATTACAGGGCTCTGAATGCTGTCACCAAGACAGATGCGCACCCCTTGCCTCGAACAGATGAGCTGGTGGATACCTTGGATGCCTCCAAGTACCTCAGCACGTTTGACCTCACTGCTGGCTATTGGCAAATAGCTTTAGCAGAACATGCCAAGGAGAAGACAGCGTTTTCTACTCCAGACGGCCTTTACCAATTCAGGGTGATGCCGTTCGGGTTGAAGAATGCGCCTGCCACATTCCAGAGGCTTGTGAATCATGTGTTGAATGGGTGGGGCGAATTCTGTCTTGCATATCTGGATGATATAGCAGTTTTCAGTGCCACCTGGGAAGACCATGTGAAACACCTTGGGATTGTGCTCCAGGCTCTTCAGAAAGCACACTTGACCATAAAGGCTAGTAAATGCCAGATTGGACAAGGCTCAGTGGTTTACCTTGGATATGAAGTAGGTGGAGGGAGGATACAGCCTCTTCCCAGTAAAGTACATGCAGTACAAGACTGGCCTACCCCCACTACACAGACCCAAGTGAGAGCCTTCTTAGGACTCATGGGGTATTACCGCAATTTCATGGCAGACTATGGCACCATAGCTGCCCCTCTGACTGGCTTCACTACTCCGAAGAAACCCAAGAAGGTAACCTGGACCGACGAGTGTGAGAAGGCCTTCAACGGCTTAAAAGACTCCTTGTGCCAGGCCCCTGTCCTCAGGGCCCCTGATTATCAAAGACCTTTTATTGTGCAGACGCACGCCTCTGACACTGTGATAGGAGCTGTACTATCGCAAGTAGATTAGCAGGGTAAGGAACACCCTATTGGTTTTATTAGTCGCCAGCTTAAGGACAGAGAGCTCAGATGGTCCACAGTGGAGAAAGAATGTTTCTCTGTTGTGTGGGCCCTACGGAAGCTGAGGCCCTACCTCTATGGGACCCACTTCACTGTGCAAACTGACCATAAGCCCTTAAAGTGGCTAATGAACATGAAGGGAGAGAATCCAAAGTTGCTTAGGTGGTCCATAAGTCTACAAGGCCTCGACTTCACTATTGAGCATAGGCCAGGTGTCCAACATAGCAATGCTGATGGGTTGTCCAGAATGTTTAACCGACCTGAACACGAGACTCATCCATGGGTGGATTAGATCCCCCTGTCCATAGTCTGGGACGGGCGAATGTTAGGAAAGATTACTTAATTGTGGGTAATTTTCCTTCCATGTGGCAACCCCTAAACTTTTTGCTGTTGTTTTCACCATGATCTAGACTTTGCCAGAGAAGTGCAGCCTTCTGCCGCACTCCTCTGGGCTTTCGCTCCATTCTTACGGGGAAACTGACATGACCTTAAGACAGTCAGTACCGGGAAACGTTGTTTGCCGTAGTTTCTTTATCATGTTGCAGCTTTCGTGCAACATGGCACAAGAGGGCACTGTGAGCTAAGTTACTGCTCTCTTGGGTCTCTAGTCTTCTACAGGCCCTAGATACTCTCTTTGGATTGTAAATGAACGGTGCAAGTGAATCACGGACGGGATTGGTGGCAGCGATCGTTTCTTGTGTTTTTGAGCTCCTTTTGGCGTTTAAGCGTGTTTCTCGGGCTTATCCTAAAATGGTGGCCTGGCTTCCAAAATGGCCAGACCACGAGGCTCTTTGTCCTGTCCGCTGACCGTCTTGCCCCATTCACCTCCCCCAGGTCGAGCCGACCCAGGGCCTTCCTTATTTGGGCATGTACTTTTCCGCGAAACATAGATGCTTTCGCGGGCTTCTACAGGCCTTGTGTGTGCCTCCAGGATGGGGGCTGGGATGTCTGGTCCCAATACACATCCTGGGCGCCAGAGAGTCTAGGGTGGTGTGAATGCCTGGGACCCCCGTGGTCCGTGATAGGTCCACATATGGTGTGAGTGTTTTATGAGCGGATCTCCCATTGGGTCCCCTCCGTTTTGGGAACCGTGGATAAGAGGGGGCTGGAAACACCACTACCAGGTCGATCTCCTGAATTTTCACAAACAAAGGAATACAGGAGCCAAGTATCCTGCAACCACGAGGCTGAACCGAGGAATCGCTGGTGACCCGCTGAAGGACTGTTCCTCTGCACTGCTGTCGCCTTGTGAAACTCTTTCTACCCCGGATCGAACGAGAAGGCCTGTACTGGTACTTCGACCCTTGGAATAGTGGGAACAACTATTCTCGGCATCTTCACCATCTCCTGCACGTAAGCCTTCGGAAGTGTCTCTGGGCCATCCAGCAGACTGACCAGCATACCCAGGAGTCTTGCTCTGTAACCACCGTCAGGTTGTGTTGTATTACGAGTCCTTGTCACGCTCACACGATTCGTACACTTAGCATTCCCAGGTCTGAAGTGAGTAGTGTACCTTGGGCTGAAATACACACGGCCGCTCCGTTGTCTTGCTGTGGTAACAAACTGTGTGGGTTCACTGCGTTTGGGACATCCTCAACTCAACTTCTGCTGCTGCGGAATCTACACGACGCCGAGATGTCCCCTGCTCGTGTCGGAACCTGCCAGCACTGAAGCTGACGCAGAGAAGCCTGGGTCTGCCTGCATCGGGGACCGGTGAGTAGCATCGCTAGGAACTGGTCGCCCTCCTGCAGTAGCCCATCGCTTTTCCCCGCTGTGTCTAACAGCACGCCTTTCCGTACTCGCGCTCTGCTTCTGCCCCGAGTGGAGGCTGTGCTTGAGTCGTTGAGCTCTGTTCATCTTCATTTGTTCATCGAACTAAACTGCCTGATTCCCTCAAAGAGACTCCCCTTTTTCCCGTTGGCACCAGCGTGTGCAGGTACTTTTGAGCACCAGGCTCCACTCTTCGTAGGGCTTGGACTTCCTTTTAGTTAGGTGCCTCTGAAGGCGGACTGGGTCTAATTATTATTCGCATTGCCTGTTTTCCTCCCCATCTAGGTGGTCTACACATTTCGTGCGTCTAACTTGTTAGACTCGTTTGGATTTGTATATATATTGTATTGGTTTGGTATGTGTTGGTTTACTTGAGTTTTATTGTGATTTCTCGCTACGGTCAATGTTTCAAAGGCCTTGTAATAACTGTGTATATATTTTTAATATAACACCTGCTTGGAGTAATTTGTAAGTGTCCTTGCTTTGTGTGCTCATTGCGGGCTTTCAGTCACCCTCACCCCTCTTGAGACCTAGTCTTGACCGCCGTGATCGCTACCCTGATGGGTCTGGCTTGTCCAGAGGTTTCCCTGTTCCAAGAAACTAGGCTGGCCTTCTGAACCTCTGCCCCTCCAGGACAGAGTTCAGAAATCCGTCTTAACAGCACCCACTTGGAACTTGGGTGCCCCCACATTGCTGACGAGTGGTTATTGGCCCCTGTTGCGCACTGGGTGGCATTATGGTCCAACCAAAAAGCCATTCTCTCACATAAAATCATAACAACATTGGTGAGAAGTCCGGCTACAAAAAAAATACTGTGGCTCATTTACATCCAGAAATGTATCAATCAGTTAAACTCTGCTAGCCTCATTTGTCCTCCAACTTTTTTGACCCCATATGCTGTAAGGGCCCATAAGCAACTTTTCAATTCCATCCTTGAGTCAAATAGAGTGTCCTCAGCCTTAGGCACTCCTGCAAACAGAAGACACATTGTTGTAACATGCAGACACTATTCAGCCGTATTTGTTGCACAGTGGTAAACCCTATGACCGTTGGGCCCTCACACAAGCCCGATTTGACTGTTTATGGCTTGGGGCCCGCACAAAAAACTGGTCTCACAATGTACAATCTTTGGCTTGCCCCTGCTGTGAGTGCCCTGTGGAGGACCTTTTGCATTTTGTGCTGTTCGGTCCAACATATATGGACTTAAGTAGGAAAACACTCTTGCCTTTATTGAGGTCTGCTGGAATGTCTCAAGCTAGGCCTGCCTTATGCTATCTATGCTATCTACTCTCAGCTGCCACGCTGCCTGTGGCCTGGGGTTCGGTGGACTATTTGAGAAAGGCCTGGCACCGGAGAAATTAAATTATTTCTCAAAACTTTACTGAAAATTGATAATCCAATGACTATTCTGGTCCCCTTTCGGTGGATATTAATTAGCATACACACATGCACTTTTTAACTTTTTACCCTCCAATGTCTTTTTTGTGTTATGCATTTTTGTACTGTTGTATTTTATCTTGTATCTGTTGTTTATGGAAAATCGGTTTCCGAATAAACGTATTGATTGATTGATATATATATTGTTTCCTCATTACAATCCTGTATTAGCCTAGGCTCAAGGATTGGACAGCACAATCCATTCTTTTCTGGAATAGAACACTGTAATGGTGTTAGTTCAGATGTTATGTTAGAAAAAGTGAGAAGCAGTTATTGAAGGAGAGGTAGGTATCTTTACTGGAACCAAATAAGAGTAATAAATAGACTGCCTTTCATTTTTGTGTTGGGAAAGACTGTGCAATGTCTGACTTATATTGGGTTACTCTCTGTATGCTGGATGGTGCGCTGCTTGGTATTGAATTGTTATTAGCAGTGTTTTTCCATCTTACTCAGCAAACTTGTATCACGCTGCATGTGAGGTGCCCCTTACTCACTTTTAAAGCAGCCTTTTGGTTACATTGTAGCAGCATCATACATCTTTTGCCAGGGAACTACACTTCCCAGCATTCCTAGGCTCCTATTAATCTGGTGACCAGGCGCCCCTGCGCCAGCGCAACTGGGTCAAGTCCAGTCTTCTCCAGTACATATTTCCCTATTCTGGATGAACTCTCATAAACTGCCTTTCATGTGTGTGTTGGGAAAGACTGTGCATGTGTGACTTGTATTGGGTTACTCCCTGTATGCTGCACGGCATTCTGCTTGGAATTGAATTGTTATTAGCAGTGTTTTTCCATCCAATTCAGCAAACTTGTATCACGCTGCATGTGAGTTGCTGCTAACTCACTTTTAAAGCACAGCTTTTTTGGTTAAATCGTAGCAGCATCATACAGCTTTTGCCATGGAACTACACTTCCTAGCATTCCTAGGCTCCTATTAATCTGGTGACAAGGTGCACCTATGCCGGCGTTTCCTCTCTGCCTGAACTCTCCATTTTCAGGGAATCTCAGGTCTTTGTCCTACTACGGACACTATTGTTACTGCAAACTATGGGATTTCTGCCCAAAAAAAACCCATCTCTTGCTCTCCTGTGCTCAAACCCACCTGCACTAATTAATACGTTTAAGTATTCCAAGTTTGATGAGACAGACTACCATCAGCCTGCCTCTTGTACTAGCCCCGAACCTATATTGGCTTCTCTTCTGACTAAGGACACAAATGAGGGTTCCACCTCCCCCTTACATTTCAATAATGTATCAGTTGTCCCGCCATCAGACTACGCCAGGGAGTCAGCCTCATTAAATCAGTGTCAAACTATCCAGTTTAGTCAGCAGGAAAGTAGCATCATGGACTCTGAGCAAGACTGGTGCTACTTGTACCGAGGACCCTCTGATTTTACCACAAGCAACTGCGCAAAATTATATTCCAGCTATCATAGGGTGTACTGGGACTAAATTTAAAGTGCCCTGCTGAACACCAGATCCCTAATTAGTCATGTACAGAATATACATGATCTGATCCAGGACAGCCAACTGGATATTTTATTTCTACCGAAACCTGGATTCGAGACACCATTGGACCAGCTATTAATTTGGCTGTTTCTCCTGGCTACTCTATATTCTGTAAAAACAGATAAATTACATGATGTGATTTGATAGGTTATTTATAACGCGCTCTATACCCAGAGGTTTCTAAGCGCGGACCCAGTGATCGAACCTGTGTTGCTCCATGTCGTCTTGTTTCCAAGGCGAGCAAATTGCCTCTGAGCTTTCCTCCCGAGATGATGGATAGTTTGTATACTAATTGACCTTTTCACAGTTGACCTCGGGAGAATTGACCTAGGGAAAATTGACCTAATTTAGAAGGTCAATTAGGACATATAGGCGAGGGGAAACCCCCTGCAGCCCCCACCCAATCCAAAACCCCCAGCAATCCCCCACCCAATCCCCTTATATTATTTATAATAGAAAACCAACCCAATGCATATATAAAATAACTAAAATAATATAAAGGTCAATTGTGCAGAAGGTCAATTGTAAAAGGTCAATTTGGGTAATACCGATGGATAGGCTATGGGGGAGGAGTGGCAATTATAGCAAAATCTGAAAAGGCCCTCTTTGCCTATCCCATCTCTTGCCAGGTCTTGAGCTCCTCCATGTAAAAAGTAGCCCCACCCCAAGCATTTGCGTGAATTTTATTCTCCTCTATTCCCCACCTCCAGCGTTGCCAGACTTCATTGAAGAGGTCTCTTAGATATTGGGCCCCTTTGAGGGCCCAAATTGAGCTTTTGTCCTTTTAGGGGATTTCAACTATTGCAAAGGGGAAGAAATTGATAAAACAGCTAAGAACTGGAAAGAACTCAAAATTTACATGCTCTCAGTATTGACCCCAATACAGACAAGAATCTTATATTAGATTGGGTAGTTACCAAAAATATTTCCACCTCCATTATTGAAACTCTACCCTGTGTTTGATCAGACCATCATATTGTGAGCTTTGATTTTCACCTGCCTGAGGCTGTGACCTAACTCCCTAATCCCCCTAAAGTAATTATTAACCATCATTTCAATAGGATTAAGGTTCAGGACCTCTCTGCATGCTTAACAACAGTTATGAATGAAACTAACAGTGGAGACTCTGTTGAACAACTGGTCTCTTCCTTCTCAAATACCATTCTGAAGATGCTCAATGAAAAAAGCCCTGCTGCGGTCTAAAGTTGTGCGAGTCAACCCCGGCCACCAAAAATGGTTTACCCCCCAATTTAAAACCATGAAAAAAGAGAAACGTAAATTGGAACTCCTGTGGTTAAAACACCAAATCGAAGGAAATAAATTAGCATGGAAGGAACTAAACAAAACCTATAAATATAAAATTGTTGCATTGAAAAAAGAGTATTATAACCTTGAAATTACCCAGACCTCCAACTGTCCTAGAAGACTCTTTGAGATTCTGAGATGCCTAGAGAAGCCTAAAGCCCTTCTAACAGCATTCATGCCGACACTCCAGCACACTATTGCTGTTCAACTAGCCTTTGAGGCTAAAATAACCAAGTCTAGAGAACTAGAGAAAAAAATGAAAGAGTCCTTGCCTGATTCCGAACCTCTAGAGAGAAAGATGGCACGGAACATGCTGGAGAGAGCCTTGTTACTTTTGCTTTCACTGGCATAACTATTTCAGATATGCAGAAGCTACTGTCCTCTATGCACCCCACTTCATGTTCTGAAAAAAAATCCTTCCTCCGAAGATGATTCTAGAACATCGAGATCTTTTTGCCCCTTTCCTGACCAGATTCGTCAATGCCTCCTTTAGAGATGGCATGATCCCTGGGTCACTTAAATCTGTGGTGGTCACACCTCTGTTAAAAAAAACGGACTTGGATCCTAGGGACCCTGGAAACCTTCTACATTATAGACAATCAGGCTTTCGATCTTGGTATAGCACTGAGACAGCCTTGCTAGATCTTCAGTCACACATGTTGGGTTTGATGGAAAGGGGTAAAGTAGATCTATTGGTCCTTTTGGATCTATCCGCAGCGTACGACTTGGTGGACCACCAACGCCTCCTGCACTGCCTAAGTCAACTGTGTTTATGTTCAGATGAGTCAGTTGTTTGGTTCCACTCCTTCTTATCCAGACGTGAATATAAAATCCAGTGGGGAACTTGTGCTTCTCCATCAATCCCTATCTGGTGTGGTTTCCCCAGGGGGCTAGCCTCTCCACCATTGTGTACCATATTTAAATAGGTGTGTTTTTTACTAACTAAGCTGATGACACCGAGCTCATTTTCGAGTCTTCTGGGGATCATTTACTTGACAACACTTTCCTTGTTAATATCTACCAACAGATTGAATTCCAGATGTCATCCAACTAGCTCTGTTTGAACGGCAACAAAACTGAGATGCTTATCTTTGGCACCAGAGAGGCCCAAACAAAGTTAAGTCCATCCAGTGTTTCTCAATCTGTGTTAACACCATTCATGTTCAAACCAAGGTAAAGACTCTGGGCATCCAGTTAGAGGCCAGCTTGAACTCTGAGGCCCATGTCAATCTGTTCAGCAAAAACTGTAATTACCATTTTTGTCTCATGAGAAATATTTGCCCTTCCATCTCTGAAGAAAATAGTGCCACCATAGCTCGAGCTAACATCATTGCTCGGCTCGACTATTGTAATGCCGTGCTGATTGGTGCGTCTAGAGCTAGTATTAAAAAATGCCAGATTCCGTAAAATGACAGAATCTTCACTAGCTCCCAATCAAATAGAGAATCCTGTTCAAGACAGGAACCTTGGTGCACAAATGCTACTTTGGTCAAGCCCCCACCTACTTGAAGACTTCTATTCCACAGTACTGTCCTAGTAGAACCCTTCACTCTTCTAACAAAAGGTAGATTATCTGCCCGGAGCATAAACACGCAAACGAACTGGGAAGATCTTTCTGTGTGTGGAGAAGGTCCAAAATAAAGCCTGTACTCCAGTCGCACATTTTGAAGTACCAGGAATGTTCACACAGTACCTATCAGAAAAGCAACACCTATTGATGTACCAATACCAACAAAACCATGGACAGTAAGGTATCCATTAAGGAAACCTTACCAGAAAATGAGACAAAATGAAGATTTCCTAAGTACAGTCCCAGAAGAAACCAAAAAGGTCTTAATGGAAGACGAATGGTGACATCACAAGGACCCGGACTGATGTACAGGTAGAAGAAATGACAACCCAAGAATAACAGCCAGAGACGAAATGCCATGAATAAGGATATCATGAACCTAAAAGGGGAGAACAATGTTGAAATACAAAGAAGTTTAAGCTGTAAATAGGATGAAGATATTCAATCAGCTAACACTGGTACATATGCTTGGAACCGCAAGAAAGCTAAGAAACCGATGCGGCTTGCAATGCTAAGTAGAAGAATAGTGCAGCAAGCACCATTATACATAATCTACCTCAAAATGAAGCATAGTATTATAAGTGTAATTCTACTTTGCAAACGAAGCAGAATCAACCCAGGTTACTAAAGGCGGAATGAGCAGAGATTCATAGTCTAGCAAAACGAGAAGAGACGGCTCCGTCGAAACTCGGCAGATGCAACTCGTGCCAAGAGAGCCAAGTTCATACTAATAAAAGGAACGAACAGTAGCTACATATAATTGAAACTTAAGAACAGAATATACTGTCTGTGAAAGGTCAAGATAAGGAGACGTAGGCAAGTGGCAAGCTGAATAAGAATCAAATGCACAAATTAGAGAAACTAGACAAATTCACGGTGTGGGAAACACGTGACCATCCGAGCGAGGAGATGCACAAGTTCACACCTATGCTTGGCATCCGCCCAGGCAGAGATATCGGAACTTTCCCAGACAGAAGATGCAGTTTCGAGGCCAACCACAGTAACATAATTGACACATAGTTGTTGAAGTGATGATTGATTGTAACCTTAATTGGAGAAAGGCCGGGTAACTAGGGGGCACCCTGCACCTCGCTGACCATTCTGCGTGCTGCTAAGCAAAGTGGAAATGTGTGCATGGTGTTGGTGCCAACCCAATCACAATGGATCACGGGAAGATAGCTCAGTGACAACGTGCTTGCCTTGGAAGCCAGATGACAGGGAGCAACACGGGTTCGATCCCCAGGTCCACGCTTAGAAACCTCTGGGTATTAAGCGGGTTATAAATAACCTAACCTATCATATCAATCTAGGGTCCTATAGTTAGTAGAACCAATGGGACAACATACTTTTAGTGACGTCTGCAGTGTTCACCCAATCCCCTCACTCCGTTACCATATACAGATATAGTACCTATGTTAAAGTTACCTTTTTCTAACCAATAGAATTGCATATTAACTTCTGAGTGTTATACGTCCATTATAATGAGTTTTCAGTATAAATGCTATGTTTTTTATGAAGTTCATTGGAGTTGCAGCGAGAAGGACGATTGCATCACTGCTGATTTCCGTGACTCCCCGTTTTTTGTACTTGTAATTAAACTGACTCCCTTTGCCAAACCATTCAGTTGTCCTTATTGATTGGTGTTGGAGTAATAAATCTGCACCCCCATCCATCTCAAGCATGCAGCTATCTCGTCTTAAAGTACTTTCGGAGAAAACCTCAGCTCTATGGGCCGGCCGGGGGTCTCCAGAGTACACTTGGTAGCAGAGGATGGTTTATCGATTACTGATTATTGATTACAATAAAACACCCATTGACCGTCGACATAAAGTAACTCTAGGTCTTGGGCAATATCACGAGTTCTTTGCCATTTGGCTGAGTAGACCGTGAAGCTCCCCGTAGACTGTGGTAGTGTAAGAAAAACTGCAGACCAGGGCCTGAAGGGACCTTTGTTCCCCACGCAACCCCTTCTCATTACTACAGGCAGCTGAGCGGGTGAAAAGCCGAAGAAGGCGGTAACAAAGGCAGTGATCCCGAGGGTCCAGAGAGGAACCATGCGAACAGTGAGTGAAAAAGATTGAATGTTTTGGCAAATGTGCATGCCTTAGAACAAGTAAAGGGAAAAGGTAATGGAGGGAAGTGGGAAAAAACAAAATATAGTTAGAAGTAGAGAAGAATGTATATATATATATATATATATATAGGGATAATGACTCAAGAATAATTGAGTAAATAAAGGTTACCGGGGCGGACACCCCAGAAGAGTGAGGTTACTGGGGAAGACACCCGAGAAGTGAGAGGATTCGCCTTATTCCTATGCTTTTAATACAAGCGGCTAGAAGAAACTTGTACCCAGAGTCCCCAAAGATTAGACTACCACGACAGTTAAACACATCATGAAAGGAGTACGTTTAGACTCCTTGAAGGGGTAATGATTAGAGGCAGAGATATCTGTGACCAGCTGGTGTTCGTCGAGTCTGTTAAGCGTCTGTCTTACATGTTTTTGTTGTGACGTCATACATTGAAAAATTGTCCTTGAGAAAACTGATTTCAATTTTAAGTGATTGCACAGCTCAGATAATATCGCATATGAATTGATGTTTTTCGAGTAAATTAGAAGGTATAACATTTTGTGAAAAATTTTGATTGGAGCTTTCAGTGTTTAGTGCTTGCTCATAATGTTGGAACTGTTTAAGCCACGCAGAAGTGTTGACAAGGGTTATCTAAGATGAAAGGGAACAGATTTGAGCATGGAGGATATAGCTCCATTGACACACTTGTGCAAACAGTTGCCGAAACACGCACCCAAACCGAAGAAATACAGTACAGAGTGGGTTAAAGGAACCTCCCACAAGATGTTTATGCCATGGCCACAGAGTGGATCCTTATCTAAAGATGTTTTGCTACACATGATGACATATTTGCATGCCACATATAAGGGCAAAAAGTTAGACAAACGCCTCGCTGTTCTAGAACTTTGGAAAATGTATGAACATGGAAAGGAAGAGGAGCCACCAATAGATTGGATACTTAATGTATGCACAGAGGGGGGGGGAGACACCTACCACGCCATCTGCCCCATCTGAAACAAAGGGTGAAGAAGTAAAGATGAGGGATTATACCCACTGAGAGAGCTTAAAGCCGCCACAGGGTATAGCAACCCTGCATATGAGTCACCTAGACATAGAAGTGACGAAAATCAAGGGAAAGAAAAGGATAAGGATATTACCTCCACAGTCCCACTGAGGCGATGACGAAAGAAGGGATCAAGCACAGACAAGCGCATCTCTCTACAAAGAGAGAGAAGGGAAGAGATGGAAGGGAAAGGAAGATAAAAAAAACGATCATGACAGACAGGAACAGCAAAGGTCAGAGGAAAGGAAGATAAAAAAAACGATCATGACAGACAGGAACAGCAAAGGTCAGAGAACAAATAATACTAGAGAAAAGAATAAAGAGATGAAGAAATGAGGAAATTCGAAGGGCAGATTAATGTAGAAATGAAAAGAAAAAGGAAGAAGAAAGAGTAAGAGAAAGGCGAGGAAGCACAGAGAATTCGATGAGGACATAGAAAGTAAGCAGAGACCGAGAGCACGCAATCTTGAATATCTGGGGAGAGAGGTTAGGAAACCCGCTCCAGTAGTAGATTGGGAGGACATGGAAGATTTTTTTTTTCCTGCGTATGATTCAGTACCAGGCACATCTAGGGCAAATATGGAAGATGACTTTGACACCAGAAGCATCAGAGAAACGATCGATAGAATATATGATGAAATGGGGTTAGAACAAACACCCCAAGGAGAGGGGGAAGACAAGCGCATGGAGAGCACTCTGCTTTACGACACTGAGGATGTCTCCCGAAGTAGTGGGAATAGAGACCTATCCTTGGATAGACTAGAAATAAGTAAGAACAAAGAAGACACGAGAAGTGGCACTAGTTGGGCATAGACACTGTCCGACTCAGAAAGGGAGGAGCATGAGGAAAATGAGGAAGAGAGACAGAGCAAAAGATGACTCCCAAGAGAGAAAGGAGTAAGATGGTCAGGCACTAGCGAGTCTGCACCAAGGGCATCAGAGTCAGCCACGCAGTCACACCGACATGAAGAAGTATCACATGGTCAGAGGGGGGGTGTCTTCACCGCCCTACGTGGACAGGCTCAGGACATTGCCAGGCAGATGGCGATGCAGGAATATTACCCCTGCAATAGACAGGAGAACAATGAGAGAAGAGAGAGAGGGCTATGCATCCCAATTTCCGTTACTCGAGAAAGGGGGAGTGAGACCACAATATATTCCATGACCACACATGGATCGATCTAAATTTGAAAAACAAGCTTCCATTACTGACACCAGGAGCTGGAAAGTGGATACATGAGTTAGAAAAAATGACAGGAGGGAACACGTTAGCTATAGGAGATATCAAAGGTCTCCTAATGGCCATACTTGGTGAGAGAGCAGACGATGTGTGGGCACGAGCAGGCTACCCTGGTGTAACCACAATTAATACCTCGCATGACAGAGCTCCATTTAACAATTGTAGAGCCACAGTATGGAAAGCGCTATGAGTGCTATACCCCAACACTTCCGATATGGGAGCTATAATGACACGAAAAATGAAGAAGTCTGAGGATCCATTAATTTATATACACAATTTTCAAGACGCATGGGTACTCGAGACTCATGAAAGTTCTACCATATATTGTGCCAAGGGCTGCCAGAGCCGGTATAGAAACAACTCAAGAAATTGGTAGGAATTGAGGCAAAGCCTTAGGCTGAAATACAACTGACCATCGCACACTATTGCAGATTGCTGCAAGAAAAGAATCGCAAAAAGGAACCTGCATGTAAGGTTGAGGAAGTGAAATTGGTGCAGAAGAAATTGTCAAAGTATGCTCTTGAAGGAGCCATGATAACTTGCACAGCTGAATCGAGCATACAGCAGGTGACTAATCCACAGCAGAATAATCAGGGCAATACAGGGTTTTACCGCAGGGGAAGAGGATTTAGAGGAAGAGGATGGCAGAGCAATCAGAGAAGTATCCAAAATAATCAAGGAGGTTTTCAAAATAATCAAAATGTTAATCAAGATAGGTCAAATGATCTGACCACCGCCAGTATGTTGGTTGTGTGGAATGACAGGGCACTTAGCACGCACATGCAGAAACCAAGGCATGATGCAGAATGGCCAAGGAACAGGAGAAGGCATGACGAATCCACCTGCAGTTTTACAGCAGGGTAGTGCACAGACTCACACGGTGCAACACCAAGTGCCAGGAGCACAAGGCATGCAACCTCAGAGCATGGGGAATTTTCCACAAGGACAATCCCAACAGGCACAGTTGCAACTATCACAGATGATGAGCACAGGGTAGACCACGAACCCTGGAATTAGAAGTAACAATGGGAATGGGGAAATCCACCAGCACACAGTGGGTCAAAATTGTATATGGATTAGGACAGCTCACTGGGAACCCTGATATGTTCTATCCTATCAGTGACTCCAGACCCTCACAGGGAACCAAGGGTGGATGTTGTTATAGGGGATAAAGAATATTCTTTCCTAGTTGACACCGGTGCAACAGGCTTGTGCATACGTGAATGCAAGTTTTCCTTGTCCGGCGAGGCCATAATTTACAGGTGCTACAAGTCGTGTTCCTTTCACAAATGCACTTCCAGTCTCTATAGGAGAATGTGAAATGAATGTGCCTTTACTATATTCACGTCAGACCCCAGTAAACATTTTGGGTCGAGATTTAATGACAAAGTTAAACATAACAATCTCATTCACGGAGGAGGGCATAGTATGTTCAACTCCAGGAATGCACTATTCAAATGTATGCGAGATAATCAGAGCATACGCGGGACACACAGCCATGAGGGCTATACCATTAGAGACAGAAATATTTGCATATGGTATGCGTGTTCTTATGACAGGATTGCCAGGCCTTGCAGACAGAAACAGGAGAACGCCTGATGAATTCCTATTCAGGCCAAGAATACCGATGTACGAGGAAAAGGGACAAGTATTTTCCTTGATGATATACACAGCTGCAGCACGAGGGAGAATGGCCTTCATTGATGGTTATGATGACGAGGGCTGAGAATGGTATGCAGTGATTGCCATTGAAGAAGGATATCGATTGACTGACGTCACTGATGACGATCTGTTTGAAGAACAAGCAGATTTGGGCAAGACAATGGGGGCAGTGAGTCTCACCTTTTGGATAAAAATTATCAAAAGAGAAGTACCTCAAAAAATGATGTTGGCACGAAACCGTCCTGAATATTTTGATGACAACATGGCTGAGGTGCCTGTCTCAGTATGGACTAGAGGACCCTATGACGTAGGCCTTTTAAAGGGGGTTGGAGAAGTGAAGATTCAATTGAAACCAGTAGCAATTCTACCAAAAGCCCAACAATATCCCATGTCCAGAGAGGCAGATGAGGGGATTTTTAAGACAATTTCTGCAATGATAAAACAGGGCATCTTAGTGGCATCAGAGTCGTCATGCAATACTTCAGTTTATCCAATCAAAAAATCAAAGGAGGGGTCTTGGAGGCTAATCCAGGATTTACGCCCAATAAATGATAGTGTTGAGGCCGAGTTCCCTTTAGTCCCTAAACCGGCTACAATTCTATGTAATATACCTGTTGAGGCAAAATATTTCATGGTGATTGACTTGAAAAATGCCTTTTTCTCAATCCCGTTGCACCGTGACTCACAAGATGAGACGTCATTCACATTTAGACAGACGCGTCTGAAAGCACAAGACTACCCCAGGGGTATTGTGAGTCTCCATCTATTTTCAACAGAGTTCTGCAGATGGACCAAAGCAATATTGCACTAAAAAGTGTTGTCCTGCAATACGTAGATGACATCTTAATTTGGAGCACAACAAAAGTGCAATGCAGGTATGATTCAGTTCAGCTGTTGACTATACTGGCTGAGAAAGGTTATAAGGTTGACAAGGAAAAGTTACAATATTGTCAACAAGAAGTGCTGTACATAGGCTAGCTAATCTCACATGAAGGAAAGAGAGTGACCCCAGCAAGGGCTGAAGCCATATTGAATACGGCTAAGTCACACACGATAAAACAGATGCAGAGCTTTCTAGACCTATGCAACTATGTTAGGGCATAGGTATTCGACTATAGCTCTTGCACTAAGCATTTACTTCAGGCCCTAAAAAATGCCCAAGTGATGAAAGAAAAGATTGAATGGTCTGAGACCATGGAGAAAGGATTTGCTGAACTCAAAAGAGCCATTTGCACAGCAGCAGTTGTATGGATCTCCAATTATGCAGAGGAATTTTACCTGTTTTCACACATGAATGGTAGCGTCATGACGGCAGTGCCCACACAGAGAACCACACTGGGGTACAAGCCCCTGGCATACTACAGTGGGAATTTGGACCCAGTAATGAGAGGTCCTTTTCCTTGTGAACAAAGTTTAGCTGCCGCAGCGTTCACCCTAGAGAAGGCTACAACCATTGTGATGCGATGCTCCATGACGTTGTACGTCGAGCACTCACTATTTGTCATTCTAGAGAAACCAAAGGGCACATTGACATCTCAGAGAGCTTCTGCCTATGAAGTGATCATATCAAATCCATTGATTGCATCCGATGCAAGATAGTGAACCCAGCTATGTTTATAGCAGAGCCAGTCACTGAAAGAGAGCCAACGCATTACTGTGCAAATTATGAAGAATTTTATAATGAAATCCCCAGGGTGAAAGAAAATGCCTTGGCAGAAGGAGAGATCATCTTCATTGACGGGTCTTTGAGGATCGATCAAAGTGATGGACAAAGATATACTGGCATTGCTGTGATGAAACACACAACACATGGAGAATTTCGAGTACTTATTAATGTGCGAATACCATCTCATTATTCAGCATAGGCTGCAGAATTATTGGCATTGATACTCGCCATCGAGAATCACACAGACCAGGAAGTAATGGTGTACAGTGACTCCGCCTATGTGACATCAACATTGCACGCAGGCTTACCACCCTGGAAAAGGAGTGGCTACCTCCGAGCAGATGGCATGCCAGTGCAGCACGCTGCCTTATTGGGCAGGCTGATCAAGGCACTACAGCTCCCAGTGGGCATAGCGGTCATGAAATGCGCTGCTCACACGAAGGGGACATATTTTATCTCACGCGGAAATCAAGCAGCAGACACGGAAGCCAAGCGTATGGCATCCAAAAGTGAAACAATCATGGAAGTGGAAGTTATAAATGCCAACAGGCAAATAATGGTTACACGAACTGCACCTGAAAGTTACAGTAATTTGGGGCAAACACAGCTAATGGAACTCGAAGGGGAGGCACCACAGGAAGAAAAGAACCTTTGGAAACATCGTGGGTGTTCTTTAAACTCCTCTGACAGCTTGTGGCGACAAGACACCACTGGTAAACCAGTAATGCCTGTAACCCTATTAAAAATAGTCTTGGAGCAGTTACATTATCCGGCGCACATGACAAAAGAAAATTTAGCAGAAGACTGGTTCATACTGAATTTAACTTAGCAAGTTGCATTCTTTATAGTGAACTGTATAATCTGCCAGCAATTCACGGCTGGGCACACATTAAAAGTAATGAGAGGAGTCATCCCAAGGCAAAATGGGCCTTTTCAGCACTTGCATGTCAGTTATGTCGACATGATTCAAGTATGTAACGGGTACAGATACTTAATTGCTGTGGTGTGTCCATTCTCTAGATGGATTGAGGCAGGTCAATGTACAGACCCAGACTCTACCTGTGTGGCCACATTTTTTGTGAGAGAGGTGTTTCCCCGGTGAGGGGTGTGCGAGGTCATGAGATCAGATAATGGCCCTCACTTTGTTAATGCAGCATTCAAACAGATTGGCTTGCTGCTTGGTATAAAGCACAAGCTCTCATTTGCGTATCATCCGCAAGGTAATGGGCTCTGTGAGAAGCTCAACGGCTTGGTAAAGGAAAGGATACCCAAGTTGAAGCTGACTGTAAGAAAGGGATGGTTGCACTGCCTTCCTTTGGCACTGTATGCACTTCGGAACCAACCTGGTTCTGACCATCATCTTTCGCCACACGAGACAGCCACAGGAAGAAGAATGAGAACTCCCTTGACACCCCGAGATAGAGCGAGGTGTGATGCCCAGTCAACAGGAGAAATTTTAGGTCTGAAATGCAAAACTATCTGAACTGCATGCCATCTTGCCTTACTGTAATTTCAGATCAGCTGCAGCGATGATGAAAAGGGTGCAGGGCAGCACAGAACACAGAAGGAGATACTACTACAGACACAGCTCAAGGACTTTGTGTTCAATCTGTCTTCTCTGGAAACACCGTCCTTGTGAGGGATCATACAAGGAAAAAGTGGGACAAGCCAAGATTTAACGGTCCTTTCATGGTGGAGGACTGTACCCCATCTGCAGTGAAAGTACAAGGCAGGAGAGCTTGGAATTTTCTCCGCAATATCAAACCCTACATCGCAGAAGGCCCCCTGCCCTGTGTGCACCCCAACAAGAGGAGTCGGCGAGCGATGGGGAATAACCACATCAAGTGCAGACGAGATCCATGACGAGGAAAAAGGACTCATGACAAGCCAAACAAAGACAAAGAACTTTTTGCAAATTGTGCCTCAAATTGGACACTTTCTCTAAGAAAAAAAAGTGGATAAGGACATAAACAACGGACACTCTGTGCATCCCAGTTGCAGGGTGAAGAAGAAAATTACACGGATAAGCCACAACATAGACTGTGAACTTTGGACTGAGGAACACTTGAGCCTTGATGAGAAAAGAATATGCCAAATTTTGATCGAGGACACTTACATTGGAAGCAACTACAGTATCCCAACTCATTTCACACCAAGACCCTATTCGGAATCACTTATGGTGACCCGCAGTAGCAACATCGCAAAGGGTGTGTTCACCTGTTTTGATCTAGTGCTAAGATCATACCCGTCATTGGTAGGGAGACTCACCAATGTCACTGACTTTCTTCAAGATCCTGAGAATGAAAAGACAATAAGTACACTGCTTACTGTCACTGCCGAACAATTTCTCTTACTTCCTGAGTACAGAGAGAAAGAACCAAATGTCCCAAACACAGATGGAAATAAATGAGCTTATAAACACATTGTTCTTTCGTATAATCAAAGACTGTCCAACTCTTGTAGGAAGAACAACAGACACACTCATGTTTCTTTGAGACCCAGCAAATACAGAACATTTAAGCCAACTTTTAAATAAAATCATCATACTAGTCGCACTTAACGCAACCGGACAGTGCAGACATTGTTTACATCAAGGAAAGAACATATAATCCTGAACCTCAGCAAGACAGGACGGATGTCCCTGTCACCAGAGGACAACAGGTTGGCTCACAATGTCCTATTTTGCCTAGTCACTGACTTTCCAGAACTAGTGGGGAGACCGATCGATGTTGACGTCCTCACATTCATCAGAGATCCAGCTAATGTTGCACAGATGGGAATGCTCTTGTATGGAATTGTGCTCCAATTAGAACTCTCTAACTATCAGCAGAACTATCTGAGGAGATTCTAAAATCCTTCCGCGGAGGGACAGATCGAGGAGGCAGTGTAAAGGACTTCACCTATTGCATTTGTTGTTATTTTTCCTTATTTCTTCATACTGATCAGTATATAATATGTCCTCAGGACTGAAGCAAATCCGAGAAGTGGACTGGGAGCTTACCTACTTTGAACATGCACAGTAAAAGGACTTACTGAAGTATTATTTAATTGATGTTTTTCATAGTTTAGCAAAGGAACTCTATCCTGAAATAAGAGACAACTCGTCACCCGCAAGAGGAGGGACACTTGTGGAACACCTGAGACCCTTAACCACAGAGTCCTAAAGACAATATTGTGTAAAGGAATACAATAAAACATTGACATTTGGCGAATGATCAAGATGGGGGTCCAGAGCAGCAATCTGGTCCTACCGCAGGAGGAGAGACAACCACGCTTCTCTGGAAGTAAATGCTGCCGCCTGACGAACAGGGGCATAATGTATTTGTGTATCATATTCATCATTGTTTTACTGTCATTAATGATCAGAACTGCATTTTTTATTGGTGCACAAAGCGTTCCAATTCTAGTGCACCCACCTAATGATGCACGCATGAAACCCACAAAAGCACCCAGAGCTTACATAGTCATTCCAGTCCCTAGAAGATCTGATGGTGGAGTAAATGAACTTGAAATGGATGTGATTAGCAATGATACACACACACACAAACTTGTGGTAACAAACAAACAGAAAAGCTGGAGACAGGGTCGGCAAAGAATGAATGAAGAAAGGTTATTGACAACCACACGCATGAAAACACTGAAGTCACACAAAACAAGCCTAGTGTCAATGACTGCAGAACCACAAGCCAAAACAGTAGAAAAGAAGAGACTGCTTGCCACGAGAAACTCCACAACAGACATTGTGGAAAGACAAAAGGAATCAGAAAAGAAACCAACAGAAATGATAATGATAAACACCCCTGAGACAACACTGAGGGGGACAAAGACAAACTCAAAGAAGATCTCACAAGCACAACTAATAGTAGACACAGTATGGCTATCATTAGCCAGAGAAAGAAAAAGACTAGAGGAATTGAATAATAAAACCCCAGAGACAGTAGTAACAAACATATATGTTCCAACACAGGGGACAAGTACCAGTTCCACAGTACAACCATATATTAGACCAAAGCCAGAATGGATACAAACATTTCTAGCCCGACAGAAAAAGATGTATGAAGAGAGGGCAAGAGCTGCCAAACGTTTGTCCACTGAAATGGTGCAGATGAGGAAGCCTGCACCATGGACCAGGATACCTGAGAATCCTCCAGCAAGAAAGAGCCATACAGATGCATTTAGGGATGTAGTTATAGCAAACTACAGGAGAACACTAAGAATCAAAAGAAGCATGCATGGAGATGAAAATGAACTAAATGATTACCTAGGCAGCACAGCACATTTGGGAAACAACATTTGGTACCAGCATATGAAAGAAGTTGGAAAACGAAATTCAGAAGGGGAATGCTTTGTTTATGCACTCCTACCATACAGCATGGGGAAATCCAAGATCCTCGTAGCTGTAGAAATCGATGTCACACGTAGCAATGTGCAAGGCCAGAGGCCAGTTCATGGGTAGTGATGCCTCATTAATATGGGCAACTGAAACAGCCTATCCCAACGAAGATGATTATGTTCAAGACATTAAAGAAACAGAGCTCATACTAGGAATCATGTGATCAGGTACGAGAAGCCTGGAGTTAAAGGAGCAGGAATAAGATGGGAAGTGAACCCGAGACTAAGGCCCTCATTACGACCCTGGCGCTAAGTAATCGAAATTACCGCCATGGCGTAATGAGCGTTAACGCCATGGTCCGATGGCGATAAGAGTGCCATATTACGACCCATCGCGCACGAGCATTATGCCATGGCGGTAATGTAAACTGTGCCATGGCGTTAATGCCCCCAAAACGGCACCTACCGGCATCGTATGCCGCGCAAGGTGCACCACCGCCACCCCGACCACCGTTCATAGCGGTGACCGTAGTTAGCGGTCACCGCAATTAGCGGTGACCGTAGATAAGCGGAACCGGAAGTAGCGTCACCGCGGCGGAACGGGAAAGAGCACGGCGGCCATCTTTAAAAACACAATCCATTGCCATCCTCCGCAACCACTGGACATCCGAGCCTGGGACCCGGCAAATACCGTCATCAACCTTCTTCCTGCTTGAAAATGCCTAAAGTGGTTAAGAAAGCCTGTGACCGCCAGCGGCAAGACCGCTTCATCAGAGAGGAGCTCACCATGCTTGCGGAGACCCTCCAGGAGAACGCCGCAGTGGTATTCTCCAACCAAATGACCAGACCGGCCATAGCCAAGAAGAAGGCCATATGGGCACTGGTAGCTCAGCGGGTTAGTGCCGTGGGAACAACACCCCGCAATGTGAGACAGTGCCGCAAGCGGTGGGACGATCTCCGGCTCAGAGTCAGGAGCATACTATCGGCGAACAGAAACCTGGCCATGGAAACCGGTGGAGGATCGCAGTCCCCTATCAAATTGCAGCCATGGGAGGAAATCTGTGCCTCCACCATCGGAATGGAGAGCATAGAAGGAGTAGGAGGAATGGAGAGAGGAGCCCCGACATCAGGCGATGCAGGTAGGTGGCTCAAATCAAGCCATGCAAAAATCACCAAAGTCCATTCATGTGAAGTACAATGTTGCCCCATAGTGTAAATGCAACACATCAGCAGGAGACTGCCCACAGATACATCCGATCTCCACCCTGTACACATGCAGTATGCACACCCTAACTGCAGGCACCCACATACCTCCATGCTACTTCCACACAAAAGGGAGACAACCTGTTTTCCCCTGCCTCAAATGTGCCGCATGTACTAACTGATAAAATGTCAGTCGTCACAATGCCCAATGTCCACAGACCCATCAATAACACTTTCCCTCCTTTGCTCCACCACAGGCTCAAATTCCGACCTTGAGGATGAGGACACCACTGCCTCCACACCCACCAAGAGGGCCAGGACAACTGTGCCAACACCACAACCCTCCACCTCTGCCGTCCCGAGGAAAACCCCACAGCAGCCAAAATCCAAGCCAGGAAAACAGGACAGGGCACTGACAGCCACCCCAGCAGGCAGCACAGAAGCAGCAGCAGCCATCACCCAAATCGTGCCCACAGAAGGGACAGGCTCTGCTGCAAGCAGCACTATTGGGGAAACTGCTGCCATCGCAGCCTCCTCCGATAGCGAAGGAGGGATCATTGAGGAGTCTGATGTTGGAAGCCCCACTGCCCACCCTCATTCCCCCTACCTGTCCCTAAGCAGCCCGCATGCGGGTGCTACACAGGGGCAGTCAGAGGATGACGATTGGCCAGGCTCTCCATCCCCGCTGCAGGAGGTGAGCAGCCCAATGGGAATACCACAGCCATTAGCCATGGCCCAGAAAGAACAACTAAGCCTGGAGGAGATCGTCACCCGGCAGCAGCAACTATCCTCGCTCCTCAATGAGCATGTTGCAGAATGTGGGGGGTCAACGGCAGCAATGGAGAAATGTGCAGAGACAGTGAAGGCTGCTATAGAATCCTCCACAAAGGACATCTGCGCAGAACTCTCCGCTGTGCGGCACGCCATCACTGAACTTGTGCAGACAATTCGGGACATGCGTCCAAATGAGCAGGCAGGAACCTCCTCGGCTGCCAGCTCGACACCAAGCAGCCCCATCCGCCGATCGGGGAGGAACCTGCGCAGCACAGGCAGGGGTGCCCCGGGGGCCAGGGGAGGGGGCTGCCAATAGTGGCCGGACAGTGGAGAAATCCTGCATCAGACACTGCTGCACAGACTTACTCACACATTTGTAGGGATTCCAGGGGGGAGGGTGGAGGGGGGAGTGGGTGTGTTGGGGAGTTCAGGGGAGAGGGGGGAGTGGGTGTGTTGGGGAGTTCAGGGGGGAGGGGGGAGTGGGTGTGTTGGGGAGTTCAGGGGGGAGGGGGGAGTGGGTGTGTTGGGGAGTTCAGGGGGGAGGGGGAGTGGGTGTGTTGGGGAGTTCAGGGGGGAGGGGGGAGTGGGTGTGTTCAACAAAATCACTTTCACAATACACTTTTCATATTTGCACAAATCAGATGTGTGGACATTGCTCATTGCGTATGTGTGATGTATTGGTAAACAGTCCCCAGTGTCCATATAACAGACGCACACAGTGCCACAATCGTCATCTCCAGGTGACACCCCCCATTCGCGTGTGCTAGAATAATTGGTTGATCAGAGTACTATGCATTTCACGCCCCTCCTGTGCATCGCCGCCTCCATGAGGTGCTGCCGAATCCCCACCTTCATCATCCTCATCGACAGGTGGTTGCAGTCCAGCATCAGGGGGCAGGGGCACATTGCGTCTGACGCACATATTGTGTAGCATGAAACATGCCATGACGATCTTTGCCATCTTCTCATGGCGGTACAGGAGTGCCCCACCAGACCTGCTGAGGCAGCGAAACCGTGCCTTCAATAGGCCAAAAGCCTGCTCAATCACCGCACGGGTACGTGTATGTGCACGGTTGGAGTCCTCCTCGTGCTGGTTCTGTGGGTTCCGGACTGGTGTAAGTAGCCACCTCTTCAGGGGATAGCCTGCATCACCTGTATGTGGGCGAGAATGTATGTGTCAGTCATGACGTCTATTTCAAAACAAACATGACGTGCCACCATGGCTTACCATGGCTTGCATCCAACTGTTACTTCGGACCTCTTTTGAATGCACTAATTGATTTACACTATGCGACCAGTATATGCTCATGGCTCCTATGGAATGTGGTGCATGCCATCAACCAATGTATGCAGGGGGGTCAAGTGCCTTGTGAGTGTCCATCCACTGTGTTCGTTCATACCGTTTGTTTTGGTGGCCTGGCACGTGTCGTGTGAGGTCAACGCTCACATCATTGCAACATTGCTGTCAGCATCATCATGACCCCAGTGAGCAATACTGATGTTGATAGGGACATTTCGTGGCCCTTGCTGTCTGTGTGATGGTGTGTTGATGTTTCTGTCCGTCATGTGCCTCATTCGTGCGCAGTTATGGGGACAGGCCTTTCAGTGGATGGTGTCTGGTGACGTGCATATAGGTGCATTTTGTTGAGGTCAATGTGGTGTGAATTGGTACAATGCACTTGCAGATGGTTGTGTCAATGTTGGGGCACACCTTCATTCACGTGGTGGGGCTGCATACATCGGGCATTAGGTTTAGTGGTGTCAGCTGAGGTTTGTGCTGCTTTAGGGTATGATCTGGCTCCGTTGTCTCTGCTACTCACAGCCAGGTGGGGTATTCAGTAGGGGTGGGATGGCGGTTGGTGTTTCTATCATGCTGTTTGTGTATCATGTATACGATGGTGTTGATGGTGTCCCGGTCCAAACGGTACAGGGTGTGGATCTACTCAGCGGTGGGGTTGAATGGACTGGCTCTGATGCGTGGGATTGTGGGCTGCCTGCGTGGTGCCACTGGCTGTGCTGGTGGGGCTTGCTGGCCCTGCCTTGCCCTCCTTCTCCTCCTGTGTCTCCTCTGTGCAGCCTATTGTTGTTGTTGTTGTAGTTGAAGTTGTAGCACTTGCATTGCTATCAGGTCCTCCAGCCCCAACATTGCTAGTCCTATTGGAATCATTGTGGAGTGTGACTGGGTCTGGGAAGGGGTTGGGTGTGCTCTTTTTGTACTTCCTGACTCTCTGTATTGCCTCCACCTGTGCTGATTCTGTGCGCCTGTGGCAGCTGGATTCACTGCACAAGGCCCTTTACGGTTGGTTCGCGATGGCGTAATTTGCACCATGGCGGTAAGGTACTTAACGGGCTGGGTGATCGGCATTCGCGTACCTTTACGCCATGGCGCTAAGTACGGTGTGGGAGGTCGCGTGCGCGCGCCATTGGCGCAGTTAGCGGCAGCGTTAACTACGATGCCGCTAATGGCATCGTAGTTAACGGTCACGGGTCATGATCGGACCTAGCGGAAAACGATGGCGGTAACCATTTACCGCCATCGTTTTTCACTTAGCGCCAGGGTCGTAATGAGGGCCTAAATGTCCAAAGAAAAACTCCAGAGGAAGCTGGAAAGTGGAAGAATAGAGCCCAAATGCAGATTTGGGGAACAGTGCTTTCACCAGATGGGTGGGAAAAAAGGAGTGGTGATTTGCGGAACCTGGGTGATCACTGGACTCTACAAAGAAACTGGTGACATTGTGCAGAATAGCTGTAAGCCATTGTAGCCGAAACTTGCTAAACTATTGACATGGGTCAAAGAGAGAGGGGGACCCTTGCAGATAGTGCCACTAGAAAGCCCAAACTTCTGCTTCAGGAATAATGGCAATAGAAATATGGGAGAGAATAAGAACTTTGGATGAGTTTTTGACGCTCCAGGAATGGTGCAGGAATGGTGCATGGAACTACAGTAATTATGGATCATTATTGGGCATGCGGTTCCAAGGCATACATCAGACTGCCAAGGGACTGGGGAGGTATATGCACAAGAGTGAATGTCCACGTTCCAGATTTGGTGATCCCGAAAAGTTACCTGAATATTGACAGTTTCCCGAAAGCAGATGCTCACCTGAGGAAGAACAGATCTGTGGAACTGATAACTCGGATGAAGAAAGAGAATTACTTCTCTGCTAAATCAGAAGAAGCATTTCATGCAATCCCATATGAACACAGGCTGTTCAGCCTTACCTCATCAGTGTTCACAACGGTTTTTATGCCAAGAATCTAAATTGGAGTAAATACTAAATGGTTGCAGATAACCAGATGGGAGTTACTACAGATGATAAACATGACCATAAAAGGATTCAATGTGATCAAGGAAGAGCTGACAGACATCCGACTGATGACTCTTCAAAACAGCTATGTCCTTGACATGATCACAGCCATGGATGGAGGAGTTTGTGCAAAAATCGGAGAATCATGTTGCACATTTATACCATCTCACGATGAGGAGAATGGAACCTTAACAGAGGCCATAGGTATGCTGACAAACCTGCAGAACCAGATGATTTATGAAACTGATGAAGTTGATGATGACAGCTGGTTTGGATCGCTGTTTTCATGGGTTCCACAATGGATGGCAGACACATTCAAGTTCTTGGGACCCCTGCGAGTGATGATATTGCTAGGATTTTGTGTTATCAAGATAATAATCTCTCAGTGCCAGAAAACTGCAAAGAAAGCCATAGGGATGAAGATCATGATTGATGTCAAGCCAGGATGGAAGCCCAAAGACCTGACTGATGAAGAAATAAGAGACTTTGTGAAGGCCAGCATTCACACACCAGACGGAACAAAGGGTCTCTATCCCAGGAAGCACAGAAACTATGTGGGAAGATGGGTTTACTGTAGCCCAAATGGACAATGTCAACTAATGACATGGAATAAAGACGAACATGTAAGGACAGCAGGAAGCCTTGAAGGAAAAATAAAAATATGGACTCCAAAGAGACACTTCTTCAAACCATCATGTACAGACCCAGAAGATGAAGAAAGAATGAACCCAGCCGATGGAGTGAAGAAAAATACAGAAGAATCGAGTAAGTTGAATCCAAAGATGGAGATGAAAGTGGTCGATGAATTGCCCAGAGGGGGGAGTGTAGAGGAGTTCCCAAATAAAGCCTGCACTCCAGTCTCCCATTTTGAAGTACCAGGAACGTTCACACCCAAATATGTGACGTATGATGAGCAGATAAATCAGCAGAGAACCGCAGTGGGCTCTGCCCAGTACCGATCAGAAAAGCAACACCTATTGAAGTACCAATACCAAGAAAACCATGGACAGTAAGGTATCCATTAAGGAAACCTTACCAGCAAATGAGACGAAATGAAGATTGCCTAAGTACAGTCCCGGAAGAAACCAAAAAGGTCTTAATGGAAGACGAATAGTAACGTCACAAGGACCCGGACTGACGTACAAGTAGAAGAAATGACAACCCGAGAATGACACCCAGAGACAAAATGCCATGAATAAGGATATTGTCAACCTAAAAGAAGAGAACAATGTTGAAATACAAAGAAGTTTAAGCTGTAAACAGGATGAAGATATTCAACCAGCTAACACCTGTACATATCCTTGGAACTGCAAGAAAGCTAAGAAAACAATGCAGCTTGCAATGCTAAGTAGAAGAATAGTGTGGCAAGCGCCATTATACATAATCTACCTCAAAATGAAGCACAGTATTATAAGTGTAATTCCACTTTGCAAACGAAGCAGAATCAACCCAGGTTACTAAAGGTCGAATGAGCAGAGATTCATATTCTAGCAAAACGAGAAGAGACGGCTGAGTCGAAACCCGGCAGATGCAACTCATGCCAGGAGAGCCAAGGTCATACTAATAAAAGGAACAAACAGTAGCTACATATAATTGAAACTTAAGAACAGAATATCCTGTCTCTGAAAGCTCAAGATAAGGAGTCATAGGCAGGTGGCAAGCTGAATAAGAATCAAATGCACAAATTAAGAGAAACTAGACAAATTCACAGTGTGGGAAGCACGTGGCCATCCGAGCGAGGAGAAGCATGAGTTCACACCTACGCTTGGCATCCACCCAGGCAGAGATATCGGAACTTTCCCAGACAGAAGATGCAGTTTTGAGGCCAATCACAGTAACATAATTGACACATAGTTGTTGTAGTGATGATTGATTGTAACCTTAATTGGAGAAAGGTCGGGTAACTAGGAGGCACCCAGCACCTGGCTGACCATTCTGCGTGCTGCTAAGCAAAGTGGAAATGTATGCATGGGGTTGGTGCCAACCCAATCACAATGGACCAAATAATCTAGGGTCCTATATTTAGTAGAACCAATGGGACGTCGTACTCTTAGTAACGGCTACAGTAGTCATCTTTGAAGGAAGGGCTTAGACGCCCACCTGACAGTGTTCACCCAATCCCCTCACTCCGTTACCATATACAGATATAGTACCTATATTAAAGTTACCTTTTCCTAACCAATAGAATTGAATATTAACTTTTGAGTGTTGAACGTCAATTATGATGAGTTTTCAGTATAAATGCTATGTTTTTATGAAGTTCATTGGAGTTGTAGCGAGAAGGACGATCGCATCACTGCTGATTTCCATTTCCCCGTTTTTTGTATTTCTCATTAAACAGACTCCCTTTGCCAAACCATTGAGTTGTCCTTATTGATTGGTGTTGGAGTAATAAATCTGCACCCCCATCCATCTCAAGGGTGAAGCTATCTCATCTTAAAGTACTTTCGGAGCAAACCTCAGCTCTATGTGCCGGCCAGGGGTCTCCAGAGTACACTTGTTAAGGCAGTAACTTTTTGGAACTCACTTCCTATCACCCTGCGGCCTGAAGCCATCCTGGCTACATTCAGGAATTCTCTGAAAACTCATCTGTTCCAATGAATTCTTCCAGCCTGATCTAGTTGTTCTAGTGTTCCGTTTTCTAGATGGCTGTCATTCTGTGTTTATGTTATGGTGCCCTGATGCCAGCAAGCTTTCGGCACCTAATAAATAAACAAATAAATAATAAATGCCTTATCATTGCTCTTCTGTGTGCAGAGTGTCATTGGTAATAGTTAGCGTTTCAGCAAATGTACCCAGTGGTTATTTAGTGTCTGGCATAGATGTACTTTTAATGACAGTACAATGACAGGGAGACAGGTGCATACCAATACGTTTAGAAATAGTTCCTACCGAGTTCCTGGCGATTGATGCATCCTTTTGTTACTTCATCACGTCCATTTTGAGCTGTCTCTGGTGACCTGCATACTCTTTGGAGTCTTGTCAGAGGAGTGTGTCCTCTGGATGCATGGGGACATTCTTCAGAACACGCATGTTAATGAGACAGCAACAATCTTTCCCACTTTCTTACAGCTATTCATATGTGCCGCACCTATCTGCTGGAGGCAACTGAAAGTTGCAAACTGGCCTTAAGCAATCCAAATGTGCACTCAATACACACCCTGGGCTGGATGTGTGCCATCTTTAAAGGCCAGCTGCTGTGGAGTCGCGGGGTTCCTTATGCATGTCATCCACAAAGGCAGCTGCAGATAGCCAGCATCACCTGCAACAAGTAAGAAAAACATCTGATGTATTTGATGATGCGGGCGTTGACTGTTTAAATGCTAACCATTCTAAGTACTGTGCCGTTGGACCTTGTGTTTCATCTTGCAAATATGGAGGTTCTCACCCTACAACACTTGGGGTGTCTGTGCCATGGAATGGGGAATGGCCAAAGAAGATTTCTCACCCTGCTCAATGAGAAATTAGTTCACCCCTGTTTTCACTTCACTCCCCCAGCCCCATCCACACAACCCATACCTTCCCTACTGCCCAATTGGTGGCCTGTTTCAGAGAATCTGTTCTACTTGCACTGTGCATTGTTGAGGCGTCTTGCCATTAAATGCCTTTTCAGGACATAACAGGGACCTTGCAAAATACCAGGAATGGGTACCTACTTTCCTGCATACCTCTGTGGCCAACTATAGTGTCAATTTAGTGCACACTGTGACCGAGGAAGGAGAGGTGTTGGGTTTGGCCTGTTTCAGCCATCTTAAACTATGCATTATGGGACCTGTAGTTCCATAAAGAAGTTTGTGCGAATGGGCCTACAAAGTGCTTCAGCTATGCCAATGCTTGTGGGTTAAGGAGTTGAAAGTTGCGGGCCATTTAATGTGTGGTTCTTGCAGGCATGTTTGTCACACAGAGCGCACGGTGTGAGTATGCATGGATGACGTGTGTATTTCACTGTCCCTGTACCATCTACCCTTTTTCATATCATTCTCCTTTTTAACACCCAGTGCACACTGTTTCATCAGTTTGGCAATTTACACAAAACACAAGTACGATGTCCCATCTAGGTGTCCATGTAACCTGGCGGGGTGATGTTTCATAGGAACATTGCAGAATGGGTGGAACCTTGAAAATAGACACAGCAGTGCCGCACTGCCAGGTCTGTGCTACACATCTTTATGCTCATGGAATGGTACTGTTTACCAATGCCACGCGCTTACAGTCCAAGACAGCAATCACATTAGGGAAGTAGGCGGTGGCATTGAAATGGGATTTTCTGCCATGTGTATGGTCATGTATCTGTGGCACAAGTAGAGCAATTCCCCTGATACTCTTAGCAAGCAAGAAACCATAGAGCCTGCAAACCCAAGATTGCAGCCTTATTGGAAAGTCCATCATATACCCCACCCACAAAAGCCCTGTGTGTCACTGCCAAAACACTGCTCCTCAACATCCTGATGTTGTCTCACCTCCTTCTGCCCCTTTTTAGGCCAAGGTGTTGCACATTTTATTTTTAGGAACCCACTCACCACCTTCCATCTTTTCTGCTCCATGTTTCATCATGTAGAATCCCCTGCAGGTTTGCAGCATCACTCTGATACCGAAGTCCTGGTGCTGCATCAACACCTGGTGAGTTGTGGCTGTTGGTAGCGGGAGAGGTGTTACTATTTTGGACTGTGTAAAAAGAGCCTGGGGCTGGTGGGAGACACCAGGTTAGCCCTCTGGGCAAAATGGTCTGGGATTCTGGCACCTACACCGACTGACCACCTGACAAACGCTCAAGTTTCTGGCACTTGCCCTCGACATGCCTTCGACATGCAAAGGTTACAGCAGGCCACTGAGCACTGCACCATGTTAGAGTAAGGTTTGAGACATCTCTCTGCCAGCTAAACTACATACTTAGAAGGTGAAATGCATGATTGTGGTATGCACATTTTAAGCTTCAGTTTCCACCGAAACTTAAGTTCTTGCCACTCATAAACCTTAGCAGGTTATGGTAATGTCTGTGTTTCCACAACAACCCTCTCCCTGCTCTGCAAACTCGCCGATGCTTGTTCTGTTCCTCATTTGGTACAATGTATCTAATTGTGAGAGAGCGAGAGAGAGAGAGAGAGAGAGAGAGAGAGAGAGAAAAAGAGGGAGTAAGAGAGAGAGAGAGGGAGATGGCATTGGGATCTAAAGAAATAGGACCTGTCTGCAAATGGCTGGGTGTAGGAATACAGGGTTGCAGGCTGTTTTGCCTTGTAATGCCTACTCCCGCCTTCCCCCGACTAACCAACTGCCCTTTATGATCTCCTACCAAGTTACACTACATGCCCAAACTACCAACAGAAGGCCACCTCAGGCCTCACCACTGTTAGCACATCAACACTAAGTGAGCAATGACAAAGCTCTCCTGTTTAGCCATGTCACAATCTCCCACATCAGCGGCTAACCAGATCCAAATCTCTGTAGTCTATCAAATCTTGGGCTCTTCTCTATGGATAACATACACACAAGTCTTCCGCCAAACCCACTGAAAGCAGATTAGCACTCAGGATGAGGTACTTTTGGCCTGAACCCATCAACACCACTGGTTTCACATTTGCCTTTCCCACTGTCCCACTAACCAACCCCCACCCTTCTTTTCTCTTACAGAGGATATGTGGGATATGCCATGCATCTTTTTAACGGTGTGCTGTAATGTGCCTGTGGCAAAGATGTGTAACAATATATGTATCATTTTGTGTCTGTTTTACTGGGAACTGCTCCTCTTCTCACCACAAGAAAATGGGCATTGTTCGGTTTGGCTGCACCACATGGGTGAAGACTGCAAAATTGAGCTTTCTGGTCTGCAATTAGTGAGGATTTATTCTGCTGTTTTGCATGTGGCGCCTTGTCTCTGAGCTAAGAAATGTGCTGCTCGTCGCTGACCTTGGCTACGAGCCCTGACCAGGTTCTACGCCTAGCCCAATTCTGCTTCGCTTCGTCTCTTGTCCCAAGGCCTGTGGCTTCATGTAATTCTACTATAGTTATGCTATAATTTCTATATATCTATATTGTGCTATTCTTCTTACATATTAGGAGTATTTGGTCCTTCAGGGTCTCTTATACGATTCTGCAGTTCCATATCGTTAGTTGCAATAAGCTGCTGCTGTTAAACGGGATATCATATTGTGCCTCCTTTTTTGTATATATTGGCCTAAGCCCAGTCGCTCTGCGAAGAAAACCGCATTGCAAATTTCCGATCTTAGATCGACTTAGCCACCATTTTAGGTATGTCCGCCTTTTTGATTTCTATTCTAAAGTGATTCTGTGTTCTAAAATGGTGGACAGTGATTCCCGCATGTAACTGAGCCGTCCTGAACCTTATACAAAAGTTAATGTCTAAACTGTCCGTTGGCCGAATGTTTGGGTTGAGTAAAGAGACCTTGTCCTGACTTGTAGACAGAGGATTATCTACGCCAACAAGTCCGATCCACGGACATACATCAACTAAAATGGTATACCAATACTGAACGTGGACACTAGCTGAACTGCATTGTATAGGACATGTGTTAAGGCTTATTGTTAAATCCGAGAATAACTTGTTGATATGCAAACTGAGGATGATCCATGAGTAAATTGTCGGACAAGCCAGAAGAGAACTCAGCACAAACTCTAGACCGTGCATCATTAACCTGTCGAGGGGCTGGACGTTATGATTAGAAATGTATAAAATGTGCAACTGTTTAGACGGCCAGTACCTCTCACTTCTCACACCGAAAGGGCTAGTATTCGCTGTGATGTACTGAGGGCCAGATAGCTATCTGATACTTTGTTTCTTTGGAACTGTACAGTTTTAGAATAAAGATCTGTGAATCTTTATAAGCCTATGTTTGGTGCATTTCCTTTTGGGGTACTCAGCCTCGATATTTCCTTTTGCTTTTACAGATGGCACCCGAATAGGGACCCTCAAGAATAATGCCATCTCATTGAAGGTTGACGTGGCTATCGGACCGAAATTGGACGGTGACAAAGGGGGCCCCTTTCTTGGATGAGACGCGATACCTCAGCAGCGCTGCACGACCTGATCCCTGGACGGTGAGCAGGCGGTCCGAGGCGGCATTTTGACGAGGGTCCATATATAGAGGCGGGCAGATTTGCCGAAATCACCAACCACGTAGGACATTTGTTAGTTCTTTGAAATCCGATCGTACCTCCTTAGGATTTGATCAGGTGAGTCGTGACCCGATTCTTAAGTATCGTGATAATTAGTTTTGGCGCATTTCACTCACGAGTACAATTATTGACCAGGTAACACCAGTATTCTGATATGCCTGGGAAATTGTGTGCCTGCTTCAGGGCGTTATTCTGCAGTGACAGACAATCTTTGGAATTTGCCGTGCTTACAGTACATAGTACATGCCGGCACCAATCGAGGGGTCGCCGGCATGTACTATGTACTGTAAGCACGGCATTGGTAGTATAGTGTTTAATGATATTTGGCACAGACAAACTAGACATGCTTCCGAACTTCAGTTGCCAATCAATCGTAGTTTTGAAATTCCTCGAATACTTAGAATCCATATTATTAAAGAAAAAGGCTAGACCTGCAGCATTTGATGTATTACAGAATTGGAAGAAAGAAGCTATGCAGCAATTTAAGAGCAGGGAAAAACATGCGCGCTGTCATATGACGAATGCCAAAAAAGCGTTGTTATATGACCAGAATAAACAGTCTGAGTCAGTTAGGAATATGGATAGGGCTTTTTCATTTGGTATCCAGAATATTTACCCTTCTAAAGACTTTCATGTATCTGATGAGCTGATTGACAAACTTCTGAATGAGCGAAGGCCTGGTGCCACTGCGCAACCTCCGTTTATACCTCTTCCAGTTGTTATTCCTCCTCCCGTAGCTCCTCCTGCTCGTGCTGCTCCTCTTAATGTTCCTCTTCCTCCAGTTGTTGTTCCTCCTCTTGTCGTTGCTCCTCCACCTGCTCCTCCACTTTTGCCTGCTGTTACAGGTCCGGTGGGTTTGCCTGCTGCACCAGTGATAGCACCTTTATTTCCGAATGTACAAGATTTGCCTACTCTCCCTCTTTCAAGTGGTTCTGCACCACTTGTAGTTGATCGGGGAGCAGGATCAAGAATCGTAACTCGTAATACTGTGTCTCCAGAGAGAAAGCATGAATTGAAATGGGCTAGACACTCCATGGAGGGGGTGAACAAGCTGATATTTTTGCCACACTCTATAACTCAGACAATTTTCCTGAGAAAAACGTTTTTATTGAAGGATTGGGAGTTCATTTATGTATAATGTGGAAGAGGATACATGATATAGATCTCCCACAATGGTTAAGGGATTTGAATACTTTTGCATTTTCTAGAGATACTGTGGAGAAAGTACATGAGCATGTCGAGAGGGTCTTTGAGTATAGAAGGGAGTTGGAGAGGTTGCGGAATGAAGATGTAGATGGTGATAGTTTGGACGCTATGTTAGTACAGAAAAGGTTCTTTCCTTGTCGTAAATCGATAAATGAGGAAACGCGAATTTGTACAAAAGATGCGACTAGATGGATTTCAGAGACGTCCATAACTCCCGTTGAAGTATATGACACGAATAGTCAGTATACGCCAGAAATGCAGAGGAAAGTGATACAGGTAATGGTAGAGTACCTGCAGGATGAATGTGTAAAAAGAAAGATTTGTTGTCCCCCAGAATTATTAAATATTTATAAGAGGGCTTTTTCGTTTGACACTTCTTCAGCTGCTTTAGCGCTCGATCTAGCTCTGTTGCTTAGTAAGCGTTCGGAGTTGCCTACTTCTCAGTTGCCTATGAGGGAGGTTCCTCCGACATTTGTCCCAAAAGTAGAGATTCCCGCTAATGTTGCAACGGGTGCACCTGCTCAGGATATTCCTGCAAATTATGTGTCGCAGTTCGTTCACGTCCCGTTTTCGAGACAGGAAGTGAACACCATTAAACAATCTATTCCCGATATTAGGAATAATCCGACAGGGTTCTACAAAGCGATAGAGTCTGTTTTGCAATCATCAGTATTTACCTTAAGCGATATTGACTTGTTATTTCCTGTACTCCTGCCTATTGACTTGTGGAAGCAGATTAGGACTGTAGATGATGTACCAGGGTTCGGAGATACATGGGATAACATGGATAGACTAGATAGAGACAGGCCAGCTGGCGAGAGACCACCACAGGTAATACTGACTTTGCCTGATAGAATAGTTACGAACTTGAAAGCTATAATTCCTGAAAGAAGGATTATTTGGGACAAGCTTACTGCCTGTGTGCAAGGAAAGTCTGAGGGTGCTACTGAGTTTTTCAATCGGTTCGAACAAGTATTTTCAGATTTCAGTGGACAAGATTTGAGCACAGAGTCTGGGAAACAACTATTCGTGGACAAATTTGTGCGTGGATTGCTGCCTGACATCCAGTTGCAAATTATGTCCTCCGAGAGCGAATGGCAAGCGAGGTCTCAGTCAGAAGTATTGCACATGGCTCAGTACTATGAGAATCGTGTCAATAACGAAAAAGAAAGAGTTGAAAAGAGAAAAGGAGACTTAAAAACAAACGTTCTACTGCAGCAAATTGTTAGAAGCCCTAAAGGGGGTAATTCACAATTTAGGGGTCAGTATGCACAGGGAAATGCGCCATTGGGTCCTGTAAACATAAACCAGTGTTCTTATTGCAGACAAGAGGGTCATTGGCGTGTGCAATGCCCGATCATCCAGCAGAGGTCGAATAACGCATTTGGTAATATGGGTAGACGGTCCAGAGGTCGCCCTGGGACAGGGGGTCCTGGTAGAAATCAGTTTTCACAGGATTCACAGCAACCTTTTTCACAGGACAATCCGGCACCAAGTGTGGATAATAGAAACATTTTTTATCATCCTTCTGCTGCTTACCTCTCTGAAGAACTTCCTTTTGATGACATTCTTTTTCACTAGGATTGCCCGAAGAAGGGTTTGGAACCAACGCCTATTCCCGTTAATCAAAAGTTCCCTACGTTGAGATGATAGTGGGAAATAGGAAACATCTATTCTTGATAGATACAGGGGCACAGAATTGTTCCATTGACCATTCATGGGTTCCAACAATTCCACTGTCAGGACAATGTTTCTGTAGGGTTTTCTGGCACACCAGTAGTCTGTCCGGTTTCTTCACTGGTACCAATTACCTTGGGTCCATTTACGGACCACTGTCCATTCCTCTTGACTACAAATTGCAGAGAGAATTTGTTGGGGTTAAATCTGTTGAAAGAATTAAATGCGGTAATTCATTGTTCTTCTGATGGAGTGTGTTTGACGATTTCACCACAGCAACTTTCTGTCTCTCAATTCTTGACCAGACCTTTGCCGCCGGAATTCAGTGACGTTCCGGAGTGTTTGTGGGCAATTGATGATAATGATGTCGGTGTTTTACAAATTGAGCCTGTTAAGATTATTTTGAAACATGGAGTAAAGTTGCCACGTATTCCCCAGTATAAGATCTCGGTTGATGATGAGCAAGCTTTGAAATGCATATTCTCTGATTTTTTGCATTGTGGGGTGATTGAGGAAATTGCAGGTAGTTTGTGCAATAGTCCGATTTTGCCCGTGTACAAAAAGGTGATAATGCAATTTCTTTCACTTTCATTATTGATTTACGTGCCATCAATAAGATCGTTGCTCCACAATTTCCCATTTTACCCGATGTGACGACAATACTAACTATGATTCCGGCTTCAGTCACTCACTTTAGTGTTGTGGATCTAAAGAACGCTTTCTTTCACATTCCTATACACAAACACAGTAGATACTTGTTTGCGTTCACATTAGAGGGACGCTCGTTTACCTTTACCCGTGCACCGCAAGGATACACAGAGAGTCCTAGCATTTACAGTAGGGCTTTGAAAGAGCAGCTCGACACACGCAAGTTGCCTACCACTTGTACACTGCTTCATTATGTAGATGATCTACTCTTAGCTGCTGATTCAGAGAGCGCCTGTAAGGATGGCATCATGTTGTTGCTTATCCACCTAGCACGACATGTACACAAAGATTCACTTAAAAAGTTTCAGTATTGTTGACAGGACGTCACCTATTTAGGCTATCTCCTGTCAAAGGAGGGAAGAAGGTTGACGCCGGAGCGGATAAAAATAATTTCTAGCATGTCTGTCCCAAATACACAGAAGGAAGTCCGAGCCTTGATAGTAATGGCTTGTTACTGTAGGCAGTGGATCCGTAGTGATTAAACCAATGTTGGCTTTGACGAAGAAGGGCATTTCTTCGCCATTGCCGTGGAACTTGGAACACCAGCGAGCATTTGATCTGCTCAAGACTGCGTTGTGCTCGGCACCAGTTTTGGCCACACCAAACTATGACAAGGCCTTTATGTTGTATGTGCATGAACGTGATGGATGTGCTTTGGCTGTATTAACGCAGGAACACGGAGGGAAGAATAGGCCGTGCAGCTACTTTTCTTCTGCCCTTGATCCTGTTGCATGTGCTTTGCCAAGATGTTTGAGAGCTGTCGCTGCTGCTGCTGCGTCCGTGAAACAGAGCGAGGGAATGGTCCTAGGCCATGCTTTAACCCTGATGGTACCTCACTCTGTAGATGTTCTATTAAACAGAACACAAACGCAACATCTCACCTCCGCACGATTAACGAGATATGAATTGATCTTGTTTTCACCGCATATTCAAATAAAGAGATGTTGTGTCCTTAATCTGGCAGAACTTTTACCTTTCCCGCAAGGTACTGCTTGTAGTGACGAAGAGTCACATGACTGCCTTTACACTACAGAACAAGACAAGAGGCAGAATCGATTTAAAAGATACTCCTTTGAATAATCCACAAGGGGAGCTGTTTTGTGATGGCTCCTGTTTCAAACTCCCGGATGGTACATCCACAGCTGCTTTTGCAATCACCACATTGAGCACGGTCGTGGAGACCAAAAGAATCACGCATAGGCCGTAGAGATTATAGCATTGACCCGAGCTTGTGAACTTTCCGAAGGGCTTACCATATATATATATATATATATATATATATATATATATATATACTGCCAGCCAGTATGCTTTTGGGGTGGTTCACAACTTTGACAGACTTTGGGCAGAACGAGGGTTCTTGACCTCACATGGCACTAAAATCCAGTATGGCTCCTTGATAGTATGGTTACTCACAGCGCTTGCGCTCCCTATTCAGCTAGCAATTATGAGATGTGCAGCACATCAGAAGATCATAGATAATGTAAGAAAAGGGAACGCGTTCGCTGACCAGATAGCCACTGATCTCTCTTCAGAAATGTATACTTCAAGGGAAGCCACAAATGCCTGTACTTTGGATGAGGGTATTGAATCCGTGAAAAAACATTCAAGCTGTTGCCACTTTAGAGGAATCTA
Organism: Ambystoma mexicanum; assembly: GCF_040938575.1. Lineage (NCBI taxonomy): Eukaryota > Metazoa > Chordata > Amphibia > Caudata > Ambystomatidae > Ambystoma > Ambystoma mexicanum. Next base: position 1,099,344,165 of record NC_090930.1, on the reverse strand, counting down.
AGAAATGGGCTGAGGGTTTGGCAAAATTGGATGATGATGGGTGTTGGGTGGACAAAGTGGAGGGGAAATGGTTACTGCCTGATGCATACGTTACAATGATGGTTGTTATGGCTCATGGTCCCACCCATATTTGTGCACGAAAAGTCACCAAAATGTTGCCAAATGTGTGGGTAAATGACATCTCTAAAGTAGCCAAGCGCTTTGTCCAAGAGTGTATGATTTATCTGCAGCATAATGTGGGGAAGGGCACATCGACTCCTAGGGGTAGTTTTGGTCCACCTTCTGTCCCCTACGAGGTTATACACTTCGATTTCATTGAAATGGAGCATTGCAATAACTATAAATACGTACTAGTGGTTATCTGTGCTTTTAGTAAATGGGCTGAAGCCTTTCCTGTTAAAGATGCGACAGCTATGACAACGACGAAGACCATGCTGAACGAATATTTTCCTAGGTTTGGTTTGCCAAGAGTCATGTGGTCAGACAATGGTCCACATTTTATCGCTGCTGTAATTCTGCAGATATGCGCGGGATTACAGATCGATAAACGGTTCCATTAGGCTAGGCACGCTCAGAGCGCTGGTTTAGTAGAAAGACACCACGGCATCATCAAGAACAAGCTCGCTAAAACGTGTGCCGGCACCAAACTGAAATGGCCGGACGCCTTACCGATCATGTTATTATCTATGAGAACGACCCCTAAAAATAAGACTGGGCTCTCTCCATTTGAGGTGGTCATGGGTAGGCCAGCTAACATTTGGAATTTGCCAAGGCCCCGTTCACTAGGCGAAGTTGAAAATGTACTTCTTTCTGACTACTATGGACAGCTAACTAAAAATCTGTATTTGGTTTATAACCAGGTGCGAGAGGCTTTACCTGTCAGGTACGAGGGCCCGGGCCACAGCATACGGACGGGAGACTGAACGATCTTCTTGCCTCGCACCTCGTTGGCGGGACCCCCACCAAGTTCTTCAGGTCACACAGACAGCGGTGCGAGTGGAGAGCAGGAAGCACTGGATCCACGCGTCTCACATCAAGAGGATTCCGTTCCCTTTGCCACATGCTACAGAAGACACAGAACCCCTCACCAATACCGTAACCAACGATCACGAAGCATCAAACAGTATCGAGAGTGCGTCGGAGACTCTCCCTGAGCCCGTGGGGCCTAGGGAAACTGCCACTTCATCTCCGTGCTCTCCAACAGTTCCGTTTTCGAAATCCACCTCGAATCTTGTGTCAGATCCTGCTTTAAATTCACTACTTCCATCAGGAAGTAACGACACAGTGTTTACAGATCATTCAGTACCAGGGATCACAAGGTACTATCTGCGTCAGAGGAAGTAGACTTACTGCACAGTTCGGCTGTGCCATCAAGGAACATCATTGAAGGGCTTGTCTCTTTGGCCCGATCTTTTGCACATAAGGGGATTCTATTGGCTAGGGTTTGTGAAAGGACTAAGAAGACGCTCGATCTGGAGATCGCCAGCGAATTCACTTTGGTGTAATCGTTTGAAGAAACAATGCCTGCAACCGCTCCCACTCGTATGGAACGGATAAGAGACTGTGTGACTGACTGTAAAGATGAACAATCGAATGCGTCGGCCCCGAAAACGTATTGTTGTCTTGTGATTGTGTTAACTGGTTTTACAATAGTCATTGCCTTAGGATTTTGGTATCTGGAAGAAGTACATCCGCTTGAAAATGTGTTACCTACTGAAAATGTACCCACTGTTTCTGCGCCTTTCGTGCATCTGCACACTCTATCTCCTAGAGACTCTCAGCACAGACAGAGTTACCATAACAATACTCTATTACTCATTATGAATGCTACACGTGCCATTTTTAATAAGTCCAATTGTTGAGTCTGTTCGCATTTACCGCAACACGGGGATAAGCGGCTGGGTTGGTATATTCATCCTTTACCTTTGACGACTGCATGCTATGCTTCTCTAAGGGCACTATTCTTTGGCTGATGGAATGATAGCATCTCGGGGAACTTTGATGGAACTAACTTGAACAATTTTGAGAAACGTGTTCTAACGCCCCTGGGATGCTCACTCTTTGCGAATAGGAGCAAGCCCAATGTTGCTTCTATTTGGCCTTCTGATAGACTGTCCCATCCTTTTCAATCTTTGATCTCTTTCAAGATGGCTCCTATAGGCAATAGGGATGCCATGCCACCTTCCTACACTGTTAACCACAGCCCTGATTCAGTTTCTTTCTGCATACAGAGGAATGGTACTCAATCAATGGGTGATTTCAAGGGTTGCACCAACGTTGCGAATTTGACTAGTGAGGACAGACCTTTGTATGTAGGCGAACCTGTCCACTTTGTTTGCTGTAATGTATCATTTCCATGGCTACCTAGGGATTGGCAGGGAACCTGTTATTTGGGGATTCTCTTACCCCTGGTATTCATTGCTAGCACTGTAGTAATTTCAAAGATTCGTCCACGGTGGGACGAGAATGGTGATACTTCAGCACAAGTTCTGGGTGATGTAGTTAAATCCTTTATGCCATTTTGGGGGCAAATACTGAATTCTGAGGATATCAGAAGACTAGCGAGAGTACTGGAGAGGACATCAACCGGACCACTGATATACTCTATAACATGACTTTAGAACAAAAAGCAATAAGGTTAGTGGCACTTCAGAACCGGATGGCATTAGACGTCATCCTGGCTGAGTGTGGTGGGGTATGTAAATTAGTGGGGTCCGCTTGCTGTGTTTTCGTGCCAGGTTTCTCCCCAACTATCTTTAGGGCAATACACAATCTGCATGTTCTCAGTTCAGAAGTGCATGTTCCCGAGGGAAACTTGGATCTTAGTGCTTGGTTCTGGGACTTCTTGCAATCTTGAGGATGGAAGCTACTCTCGGTCTTGCTGATTATTTTAGGTATTCTGTTATTTCTCTGTTGTTGTATACAATGTCTTCCTGGTATGTGTTTTATGTTAGGAGAATGTTGTGCACAAGCGATGGGTACATTAGGACACAAGGTATGCGCCCCAGAGAAAATATCTAATTAATTTGTGCTGAAGGAAATCTCAGTATCCGACCTCATGGCAATTGATATCTCTGATGGTGATTCAAGATGTATGGACATTGAGACGTGGAGTTACTCGTAAAACGACTAGAAGTAGTTTAGCGTTTGACTTAGGCCAAAAGGAGGGTTTGTTAAACGGGATATCATATGGTGCCTCCTTTTTTGTATATATTGGCCTAAGCCCAGTTGCTCTTCGAAGAAAACCGTGTTGCAAAGTTCCGATCTTAGATTGACTTAGCTGCCATTTTAGGTCTGTCTGCCATCTTGATTTCTATTCTAAAGTGATTCTGTGTTCTAAAATGGTGGACAGTGTTTCCCGCTTGTAACTGAGCCGTCCTGAAACTTGTACAAAAGTTAATGTCTAAACAGTCCGTTGGCCGAATGTTTGGGTTGAGTAAAGAGACCTTGTCCCATGCCTGACTTGTAGACAGAGGATTATCTGCACCAACAAGTCCGATCCACGGACATACATCAACTACAATGTTACACCAATACTGAACATGGACACTAGCTGAACTGCATTGTATAGGACATGTGTTAAGGCTTATTGTTAAATCCGAGAATACACTGTTGCCATTGTAACTTGTTGATATGCAAACTGAGGATGATCCATGAGTAAATTGTCGGACAAGCCAGAAGTGAACTCGGCACGAACTCAAGACCGTGTATCATTAACCTGTTGAGAGGCTGGACATTATGATTGGAAATGTATAAAATGTGCAACTGTTTAGACGTCCAGTACCTCTCACTTCTCACACAGGGCTGGTATTCGCTGTGATGTACTGAGGGCCAGATAACTATCTGATACTTTGTTTCTTTGTAACTGTACAGTTTTAGAATAAAGATCTGTGAATCTTTATAAGCCTGTGTTTGGTGTATTTCCTTTTGGGGTACTCAGTCTCGATATTTCCTTTTGCTTTAACACTGCAAGCTTGCTCTGCATCTCTTCTTGCCTTGCATTTCTGCATTTCTGCATTTGGCTAATGAAAAAATAATAAATGCTTTTGACAAGTGTACATATGTATCTGTCCTCTATCTACAGAACTATTTAAGCATGTTCTTTGTGTGTGCACGTGTGTGTCAGTGTAACTTTGTGCATGGAGGCAAGTGCGGTTAATGGCTTATGTTACTTAGTCGTGGTGTCTCTAATGACATCAGCACAGCAGGATATTTGTCATTAGTCGATCATATCCTTTGAGGCGTCTGGATCCATGATGAGTGTTGGTGCCCCTGTATCCATGATGACGTAAGGTTTGAATGGCTGTCTGAGAGAATATCTGTTTGCATGTGTATGTCAGATCCTCACTCCTCTTGACAGGCGCAGAGGCAGCACAAACTCCTCCCTCCCCATTGGGTCTTGGCACCTGGGAAATGAACACCACAGGCCACCGCAACCCTCTGGGGAAAGAGGGTTAGGGTTCGTTGATGGATGGGTAGAGGGAGTTCAGGATCACCGGAAAGAGGTTTAGGGAATCACAATGGATGGGAAAGGGGGTTTTGGGAAAACATGCTCCTCGGCTCCAATACTCCTCTTGCTGATGGTCGTTGGAATTGACCTTGTTCACATACACTTTCTCACTACCATCACTCTCACAGAATTTCTCCTTGAAGGCCTTTGTATTGGAGCCTCGAACCAACTTACACCTAGATCAGGGTTCTCTAGTGCTGGCTTGGTTTCACACTGCCTTTTCAGACATGAATATGCAGTCAAACATAAATATGCAGATTACATGTTCCCCACCTCACCCTGTGCAACAGTAACATCAAACATATACATGCACACGAGGTGCTAAAACACTTAGCTCAGTGTTCTGTAGGATCCTAGGTCTTTCGCCCCTTTTCGTGTTGATGGGCGTGATATGTCTCACCAATCCGATCGAACTATGAACTGAAAATAGCAAAACAAAGTCAGTGCACGTGCGTGCGAAATTGCCGTTCCAAAGGAACGTTCCCTAAAGGGTTAAACATTCGTTAAAGGTGCGGTTGCTTCACCGCCAAGCTAACTCCAACTCGGGTTAGTATCATGCTCTGCATGCACACATGCGTAACTCGTCTTTTCGTGCTTCCGAAAAGTCAACAGAACAATTTCCTCCGCGCGTAATGCGTTTCCCTCCCACGGGATAAATCAGCTGTTTATGAAAGAGTTGTGTACTTAGCTTTTTCGTGTACGCGGGGCCGGGGTTTGGGCTGGCGGGCGGTGCCCCGCGTAGGCGTGCCTGCAGGAGCTCGAGGCGAACACGTCCTCTCTCGCCGATGGCCAGGATTACGAGCGTTGCTTTCAGGGCGCGGCTCGCGCATGCGCAGTGGCGTGCGTGTGCTTCTTTTCCTTCCAGCAGGCCCGTGATGCGCACGGCCTGCTGGGTGATGTAGTCTCTTGGCGGTTCTCCTTCCTGGGGCCTTTATTCTGCAACAGGGAAGGAGAACATGCCTGTACAAAGTGGCTGGGCTTCCCTGGGCCCTCCCAACACCCCCAACAAGCCCCAAAACACTGCCAATCGTCCCAGCCCTGACAGTGTAGTTGTCACTGGCCCTCCTGGGGGATGTCCAAACAGTGACTGGCATCATGCACCTCTACTATTTGGGCTGTCATGCTTATAGGGGACAGGAGGGGCATTCCAGGGACCATATCTTCAGTCCGCCCCCTCTAGTCGACTTGTCGACCAAACCATCAGACTTTGTCACTGTTGCCTTTGGTAGCCATATCTTCATTATTCCTCCAAGATGTCTATAGTAATTTGCATGGGCATCGAAACTCCATGTCATGTAACTGCAATATCGTTCTGGGTTACACCATACCCATATCGACCAGTATCTCTTGTTGTCCACTGGATCATCGAATGTAATCATCTCAGTCAGGAATCTGTGTCCTTATTTTATTTCTTTCATCTACAATCTTATCCTCTTCACCATTTGTATTTATGTCAACTGTCACCTTCATCCCTATTGTTTTTTCTGTCATCTTTCAGCATTGTGTGATGCAGGTCTTTATCACACATAGTCCTACTAGTACTAATATTAGTGCTCCTAGTAGTACTTTTATTCCATCAGCCATCATGTTGGCTTCCATGCGAATATATACAACAGTCAGCTGTTCCTTTGGGGTCCTCTTCCATTTTGGCATGCTTTTTTCGACAATCTTGTCACTGCTTTTGTCAGTGTGCCATTTGCTTCATCGTTTGCGGGCACGAATGTACAACAGGAACTCCCGATCTTGGCGCAAACTCCTCCTTCCATTGCTGTGAGGAGATCTAGGACATATCTGTTCTGGAGTGCCATCAACCGTACTGCTCTGAGTATTCTATCATGTTGAAGCCATTTACAGTTGAGTTTATTGACTGCATCAGCTCTCATCTCATAATCTGGAGCCATTTTGTGTTTGTGTATGTCTGTACACCTGGAACTACTGATGCAAAGGGCATCTCTGTCCTACTGAACAATCGACATTCAGGTGGCACATCGTCCAGTGATGCTTCTGATACTGATGAGAAGTAGTTCTCTCTTTTCACTCTACCTCCACCTCATGTGGGGTTGAATGGAGGTCAGACTCTGGTTTATTACACAACGCAAATACTGCTAATGGAAGAAAGTGAAGCCAACTCTTATTGAGGGTCTTTTTAATTTTTGCTATGCCTTCTTTGAGCAGACCATTGAGGCGCTCACACACTCTGTTTGTTTCTGGGTGATAGGCACAAGAGAATGTGTGTTGTATTCCTAACAGGTTGTGATGTGCTGAAACATATCATTGGCAAAGTGAGGGCCATTGTCAGACCGCATGACCTCACACACGCCCCAGTGTGGGAATATTTCCCGGACGAGGAATTTCACATCTCTAAGATGGAAACAAGGACTGCCTTTGATCCATCAGGAAAACAGGAATACAACCACTATCATGTAGCGGTACCCTTGGCATACTTGGATCATGTCGATATAGTCAATGTGCAGGTGCTGGAATTGACCCATTGGGCGAGGTATGGCTCATCTCACTACCTTTAATGTATGACCTGCTGTAAATTGTTCACACACTAGATAATTAGTCATAAATTCAGCCACGTGTTCTGCCAATTTGGGACAGTACCAGTCCTCTCCAATAAGAGCAGCAAACACATCCTTCCCTATATGGGTAGGATAGTGTAATTGTGTCAGTGCAGTGTGCAGTTATGAAAATGGCATTAACACTTTTCCTATGTTATTTTGACACCGTAGGGCACTTGTCAGAGACACTGTACATCCCCTCTTAATCCATACCTCTTTTACTTTCCTGGGTGCAGCTCCCTTCAATTCCATAATCTTTGTCACTGGTAATATGTTATATCCTTCCTTTAGTGTTATTGTTCGCGCATAATTGTGCTCCGGGGACAAAGTATCAATTTCTAAAATGTTCCCTAAATAGGCAGTGCTTTTTCTTTCTGCATCTGCTGCCTCATTACCCCTGGAGATGGGGTCTTCCCCCCTCATGTGTGCTTGGCACTTTGCCACTGCTATGCGCTGTGGGTACTGGCGTGCCTCTATTAACCTGCCCAATAGGAGTGCATGCTGCGCAGGTGACCCATCAGCACATCTGAAGCACCTCCTCAGTCAACATGATAGCCCAGAATGCACTGTGAATATCACGTAGGCTGAATCCGAATGCACTGTCGCTTCCTGTCATTTGCTGTGCACCAATGACAATATTAAAGCTACTCATTCTGCTGCTTGTGCTGATAAATGTGATGGTAGACATGCGCTTGTCACCACCTCGCCTGTCCCGTCCTCTCTCAATCTCATTACTGCTGTCCCAGTATGTCTTTCCCCAGTCGTTTGGTCAATTGTTGATGACCCGTCAATATAGAGTACGTCTCCCCCCTCAAGTGTGTTCTCCTGTACTTTTCTAGTGTCACTGAATTGTTCTATGTTTGTAGTGCAGTTGTGCACATAGTTGCCCTCCTTTACAGGATCGGCGCTGAAAGTCGCTAGGTTGACAAGTCTGCATTTCACTATCTTGAGAGCTGGGTTGTACCCCGAAGCTCTCTGTGTTGTCAATGTACTTTTCGGTCTCTCCAGTATTGCAAAGCGGCGATGCTCCACGTAAAGAGTGGTGCTGCATTCCATGGTAATACTCGGTGATTTGTCTGCTGCGAATGGGGTGGCAGCCAATACCTGTTGGCATGCATAGTGTCCTCTCATTACTGGGTCTACTTTTCCACTGTAATATGCTAAATGTTTGTGCCCCATGCTTGTCTTTTTGTGTCATTACTGCAGTCATGACCACTCCATTTGAGTGTGAGAATAAGAAAAATGTGCTTTGATAGTCTGGGATCCCTACCACAGGAGTTATGCATATTGCTTCTTCCAGCTCGTCAAATGCCTCAGTCATCTCTGTTGTCCATTGTAGAACACCCTCCCCTCTTTGTGATTCTTTCAATACAGGGCCTAGTGTAAGTGTTGTAGTCGAATACCGATGCCCTGCAGTAGTTACATAGTCCTAGAAACTGCTGTATATGTCTTATGGTTGTGGGTGGGGCAGTCCTGGGTATTGCTTCTGCTATTTCTGGTGTCACTTTTCGCTCATCTTGGGATATCATCTGTCCAATGTATGATATTATATTGGAATTTGGCATTGGCCCTCATTACGACCCTGGCGGAGAGGGGTTTACGCCAGCGTAAACTTCGCCGACCCTCTCCGCCTGAGTACGAGTTCCCTTAGCGCCATGGTGAGTTTAACGCCTGCTTTTTGCAGGCGTTAAAATCCATGGCGCTAAGGGACCTTGATGTTAATTACGCCACCGTAATTTACGGTGGCGTAATTAACGCCTTCCCCACTCCCATTATGCCCTATGGGGCAAGAATGGGAATGGGGAAGGGCAAAATGGGGATTGGGGACTTACCGCCCCGCTAAGGTCGGGATGGGGCGGTAAGTCCGCCAACCACCATGGCGGAATTGCACCCTTACCGCCATGGACCATGGTGCTAATTGCACCATGGTCCTCTGCCAAGGTCGTAATGAGGGCCATTGTCTACCTTGTACACCTTGTCTGTCAGCAGTCTCAACAAATGCACAGAGTCATCTCTACACTGTGTCTCTTTCTGGCTGCAAATCAATATGTCGTCTACGTACTGTATAACCGTGTTCTCTGATTTTACATTGCCTAAGTCCATTTGGAGTAATCTGTTGAATATTGAAGGTGATTTGCAGTACTCTTGAGGACATCTTGCATGTTTCTACTTCTTATTTCTATATAGAACTGATGTTATGTCTTGTGAGTCTGGGTGTAATGGTATAGAGAAGAACGCATTCTTCAAATCTATCACTGTGAAGTAGATAACTTCTGTGGGAATGCTACACAAAATTGTCACTGTATTCGGAACTAAAGGGAACTCTGCTTCTACAATGTGGTTCAGAGGGTGCAAGTCCTGTATAAAACACCCCGACCCCCCTATCACTCTTTTGTTAGGGTACACTGAAGTATTGCACAGTGATTCTGATTGTACTAGGAGGCCCTGCTTCACTAGTGCTGCATTGGTCTCATAGATACCCTTGTCTGCCTCCCTCGATAGGGGATATTGCCTAGCCCATGGTAAAATGGCTCCTGGCTTCAGCTTTATTTTAACTGCTCCTATCCCTTGCAGAAGCCCCACATCATAGGGACTTGTGGTCCTTAAGATTCTGGGGACCATTCCAAATCTTCCTCGAGACATGTCGGCGGTGCTTGAAACATCATCGCCATTCTCTGTGGTACCTCTCTGTAATGTATTTTCACCCATTATGTACGGCTGATTTCAAATACTATCTCGTGATCCGATCGGTTGTCTTTGAACAGTTCTTCATCTGTAATAGTAGTCAATCTGTACCCTTCTGCCGCAGCAATTATTGATCGCTATGGTCGTACAGTGTCATCTGTCCAATGTACTGCTATCCAGTCATCCCTCACTATTACTACTTCTAATTCTAGTGTCACTATCATCCCTGCCTTCTCATCTAATGGTATTTCTGGTCTGAACAAGTACTCATTTGGAATGTGATTCATGTTTCCCTGCATCCCTGGGAGCCATGCTATTATTATTTCAGTTCCATATCGAAATAGCTCCTCTGCTGCTGGCAACCCCCGCTGTACCTTGCGTCCACAGTAAGCTTCAATAATTTCCCACACATTTAGGTGTATCCCAGGTGTGTAACACAACTATCCCCTTGTCGGTGAATGAGATGGTCATGTTGAGTTTGCTCATAATATCCCTCCACCATTATGTTTACTGGTGGCTGTCGGGAATACAGTAAGGGTAGAGCTGAGTCCTATAGAAAGTGCAATATCCTTGAGCATTCATCATATCGCCTGACATACTATATTTTGCCTCCCGGATATAGGATCTAGTCGCCCCTGTGTCTACAAGAAAGGACGTTTTGTCACCTATCGTCACCCCTATGCGTGGTTCCTCTGCTGGGTTGGGTGTTATCGATAGGATGGAACACATTAAGTCCATCTATGGGCTGTCCTTTTGAGGGTATAATGACATTAACACCATTAGAACCCCGGGTTACCTCTTTAGTAAACCGGGGTGCTAAAAAAAAGTCTTTTCATTCATTAAACGGGACGCTGCTTATCCAAATGGCCTGGTTGTAGAAGGCAGGGATCCATATAGAGCCTCTCTTCTAGAATCATGGCGGCCGAGAAAAGGGAGGCTGCAAGCTGCTGCGTACAATAAGGTAAGTTGGGCAGGGGATGGGGACTGGGAAATGAAACAAAAACAGGGTTTGGGGGAAGATGGCGGCCTGTGGCAGGGTATGCTGCCTGTTGGTTCTGCGGAGCACGGGCTGAGATCAGAAATTCCAGCCTGCAATATGCGGAACCAGATTGGCTGGGCCCCCTCCCCGGGTGCTGATTATTACATAAACCTTGTGATTGCATCAAATAGTGGAAGAAATCATCATTAAACTGAAGGAGAGAGGGAACGTGGGTGTGTGCGTGGGTGTGTGGACTGCTGGGTGGTATTAGGCGTGCAACGCAAACAGCAGAAACCTGAGGGTTTTTAATTTTCAAATATAGGCAGGTATGTCCCCAGCCCACTTCGTTTTTGCTCTTTTGCATTATGGGACTTGTAGTCAGGGACGTCATTTAGGGGTCGCCAGAGGTCGCAACTGCGACCTCTGAAGTCTCCCTTGCGACCTCTAGAAAAAAAGAAAGAAATATGTTTTTTTGGGGGGGGGGGTTGTAATGCAAGCGCGTGGGCTGTGTGGCCAGCACCCTGTGGCTCTTTAGTTCTGGAATGGCTGGCTTTCTTGTTAAAGCCCCTTAAAAAAAGAAGAAAAGGAGTGACACAAGTCTAACACTTTCAGCACTGACTCCATATAAGAAAGATTGGGAATACCAAATAATGTGTCTTTCTGGAATTCTATACAATAATTGCTAGACTCATTAAAGGTTTATTTCAGGCACACTTCAGGGGGTTAGTCACTGATTTAGTCTGTTCTTAAATGCCTCAACCCCACCTTTCATCCTTCTGAGGTCGAGAAATGAGTACCAACACAGGTTGGGTGATATTGAGTGTATACTTTTTCCATATAAAGCGCTTAAGCGTAAGTGCTATATAATAACACATCATCATCATTTGGTCATGGACGTCTGCTTGCATTCCCAGTAATATGGGCCTATACACACTGATCTTAACGATACATATGGTGATCCATTCTTGTATGAAATGTACATCACATTATAGTGATATCGTAACCATATTTTTTGTAGTGTACAATGCTATGTGATAGCACTTCCTGTTTTGTCAAAGGGTGAAAGGTTGCGTTCCATTGCATCCCGCGATATCACTACGGGGTGGGGTTAAATGACATCACTTCCTGTGATGTCACCAGGGGTAAAGGGTTGTGTGATGTCACTTCCGCTACCCCTGGCATTTTGGTGAAATGACGTCCCTGCTTGTAGTTCTGTTTCCCACTTTAAAGCCAAGTTTACAAATACTAGAATGAAAAGAAACTTAAGTGGCCAGTCGTGGCAACTCTGGATTGCGATGGGCCGTGTCAGTGCAGGCGTCTCCTATTTATAAAACGAGATAACATCTGGTTCATAGTTACTTTAAAGCTAGATTCATACAACGTGTAAATAAAAGTGACAGGTCCCTTGTTTATGGCCTTTTTCTCACTTTCCCCGCTCATGGCTTTAGCACGGACCCGCTGGAATGAATAACCATGGCCAGCCGTTGCAGGCACAACACCCCACAGAGAGGTCAGCCGCCAGCGTCCCTTTAAAACCCACGCTAATCTAAATGAAACAGACGTGGCACTGCGGGGAGGAAAAATTGAGTCTTTGGCAGTTCATTTTTTTTTATTTGCAGGTCATCTGTAATCAGGGGGCGCAAGTCAAAAGGAACAAAAGCCCATCCATTCTCCATTTGCTGCTCCCACACTAAGGCCTATCAGAGCCCACGACTGCAGGAGGCAGATTACAGCGCGGGGGACCACAGGCAAGGTGATAGCAGGAGATCATGAAAAGGCAATAAGCGGTAATAAAGCGCGCGAGCACAATGGCTAACCTCTCCTACAAAGGGAACAGAAAGCCGTGCTTTCTCCGGGTATCAGTAACGACACAATTCGGTGCCGGTGCCCCCCCTTTCTTGTCCTCCCCTCCCCGTGGCTGTGAATCCCTGTTTTTTTTCCGCCTCCTGATAAAAGAATGGCTTCGACGGAAGCAGCGGCCCGAGGGGTGGGATGATGAATACAGAAATGCGGTATCAGCGTCCAGATTAGAGCCGTCAGCCTCCAGAGCACTTCCCTGCACGAGGACAGATAAGAGGGAAAAGGTGAATGGGAACACTTGTCACGGCAGATGGTGGCTTTGATTGGAAGGGAAAGAATGAAAGGTATAGGGAGTGCGCGAAGGGAGGGGTGGTGGGGGTTTGAGAAGGGTGGGGAGCAGTACAGACTCAGGGTGGGAATGCGCCACAGGGCGCTTGAGGCCTTGTCCTTGGCAGTGAACAGGAACGCTTGCTACTATTACCTGAGAGAGTGCGATGGTTTTGAGGGTGTTTGGAAAAGGACGGCCGCCGTACTAACACCGGAAGTTCCTGGAACACTGCACAGACTGCAAGACTTTGGATGGTAGCTGCTGAGGTATAGTGGGGTATACGTGTAGGCCAGTCGTTTCATTCAGCAGCCCGAATTCTGAGAGAACTGCAGTACTGGACGTAATGCACTGAAAATATGTTCTTAAATTAGGTAGTTTGTAGTCAGTGGTGGACTGGGAGCTAAAAGAGGCCCTGGCAATAATTTTCAAAATGGCCCCATATTACACATTTTCAGCAAACCAAATTCTTTTCCTTTGGGACAATTTGGAAATATCACTCAAAACAGCCCCGGGGTGCAGAGGTCTACTGGGAAATCTTCAGAGTTCCCTATAGGCCAGTCCACCCCTATTTGTAATAAAGCTTGTCCAGTTATGAAACGCAGTAGCAGCCCAGCAAGTGAAGCAGTGAATCTAGCGACTGAACAACATGCAATGGAGAACAAAAGGTGCACAGGGACTGCATTGAGGGGAAAACAGCGAGTGGCAGCTAAAACAGCATTTGCCTTAGCGAGGCTAGCCCCCACTATGACCCCCCCTCTTTGGGATAGTACACATTAAAGAATTTGCACACAGTCATTTTTTTTGTTTGGAATAAAATTAGGCCGCTTTATTAAACATGTAATTTACAGACGATTGCATATTCCCAGGGTGGCTTCCTGCCATCCTGAGCTTCCCAACTGGTGAACCCATCACTTCGATTTAACATTCCTTCTGGGTGAACTACGTCACTTCCCGTTAAGTCCTTCTGGGTCAAAACCCGCCTCTGGTAGCCTTTCCTACCAGGAACAGCCTGTTTACTCCAATACCCCTGTATGGAGAAAAGCGGGCACTCTGCAGTTGTTGAGGAGTCCAACTGTCCTTAAGGGTGAAAGTGCCCGTCGCACCCGCCCTGGCTCCTAGCAGTCAACGGGTAAAGCTCGTGGATAGAACTGTCCCGGCTGCCAAAGAAGAGGTGTGCTGCTCTGCGGCAGCGGAATTTAAAGCCCCCAGTGCTGGAAGCTGATTTCCTCCACCTCACCCGCCCTAAGCTCTGTCCTTCAGTTTCCGGCCTCCTCTCTGGAGTGGAGGCAGAAACGTGAAGGCCAGATGGGAAGCCTACTATGCCAGTTACCCCTCTATCGTCCCCTTCGAGGGCTGGTGCGCTGCTTTCTGTGAATACTACCACATGATACATATAGCAAGAAAGGTGAACTCTTTCTTCATCCATTCAGTGTGTCTTTAATCATTCGTTGTGAGAGAGGCTTTACTCAAGGGAAATTTCACTATTCTCATTGCATTAAGCTCCATCTTGACTCACCACGGTGGTAACGAGGCCAGTACATAATTCACCCACAGCAGGGTGTTCATACCTTTTCACTTCACCGACTAATTGCAGCATCCATCTGGCGTCTCCCCTAGGGACGTCACTTTACCAAAATGCCTGGGGTACCGGAAGTGACATCACACACCACTTGACCTCCGATGACATCACATGAAGTGATGTCATTTCACCCTGCCCCAAGTGACATCACAGGAAGTGATGGCACAGAACCTACAGATGCATCTAACACCTGTGTTTCGAGGCGCTCTCATTTCAGCCAGATATAGGAACCCAGGCACAGAGGGAGGGGAGATTTGTCCACAATCACACATTTGGGGAATGTCATTTTCCAGATTCAACGTGGAGCCTATATGTAAAACATACATTATGATGTACTTGTAACAGGTTAACTGAAATCTCGAATGCAGGCTACAGCTAGCGTATGAAACATCTACGCATCAATGGACACAGAAGTACTCCTTATCTGTGGCATTGATGCCAAAAAAGCACTAAACTGGGAGGCGTGCGCTGTCTATTTAACCAGGAGAAAAATGCTGCACAAGCAAAGCCTGAAAATTAAATCATTGACCAGGATTTAGTATCAACAAAAATCCCTGTTTATAAAATGTATCCATGAGTCAGCTACCACTACAATAGAAGAAACCTATTGTGTGGGCGTAAACTGGGCCATCTGTCAGTGTGTGCATTTATTTTTAAGTTATGTGACAAGCAACCACATGTTGTCCCCCACAAACCAGAGCCGAACATAACACCTTAATGTCCTAGGCTTTGATACATGACTCTTCTTCAAACTTTTTAATGGGGTGAGGTGTGGGGCGGCTGCACTTCCCTCAAGAGTGGGGCTCAATGCATCTATGATTTTCAGAGCTCTATGTGCAAGGTGCGTTATTCAATGACCCCTCCACCCCAGGACCTGCCCACAAATGAAGCTTCTACAAAGCCCTTTCCAAGAAGGAGTTTGAGTGGGGAGGGGTGGGCCACTCCAGGGCTCTCTGATCTCTGAAACTCTGTGTCCAATTTTGTTGTTGTTTAAACAGTGCTGCACCAGAGCAGTGTCCTGGTCGAGTTTGCGGCCCCACTCAACCATCCACATCACACTTGAATGCGTTCGAGCAGAACCCAATCAGTGGCATAGCACTAAATGTGGCAGCCCCCTGCAACCAAAAAAGTAATGGGTGGAAGGTTTTGAATTAATCTGAACCACTGGCATTGCTCTGGGCAACCTTCCACACCACTGTTTTTTAACCTGTCTGCGCCATTGCTAAAGGGGTCCAGCCATATCCAAATCTGCCTGGTACTGCTACATGAAGCCCAACCCCCACAAGCTCCTTAACAAAGCACATGGCACGCCACACCCCAGACCACCACATGTGCACAATGTCCATGATGATTATGCCGCTGCAGGGTCATGCACTACTCCAAGTAAAATAAGTAAATATGTATTTTATTCAAAGCTTAAATGTTTCACCTAGCGTAGAAAGAAGGGGACAGTGCCTGGATCGCATCTCAAGCTCCTGTAGGCTTTCCCATCGGATCTAACCAGGTAGGCCTCCCCTTTTGGCCCCCCACAAACCTAATATACTGTTAGCCCCCTGTCTGGACAACATATGATACTCTGTCAATATGAGGATATCTGCTGAAACTAGGATCACCCTGTCCCTCTTTTTACAGCAGCATTTTCTCTCTTGTAACATATGAGAATGCTGAACCCCATTCCTGGTCCTGACTAAACTGTGATTGAGCACACCTATTTGGAAGTAGGGCTGTACCGAATAGCATATTTAGTGTTCGGCCGAATACCGAATAGTTTGTCAACTATTCGGCCGAAGCCGAATATGAAGCCGAATAGTTGCTTTACTTAATAAATCATGTTCAAAACTTCAAAAAACACACTTATTAAAAAAACATATAAAGTACCATTTTAAATGTGTTCTGTACTTTTATTTCTCGTCAGTGTAATTAATGTAGCATCTTTATTTAAAGTATAGAAGCCAGAAATAAAGCAGATGTAACCAAAATGAAGGGACCAAATGTACAGATGATTATTGAATATTCATTAGCAGTTAAAGTAGGAGGCTTCACAAATGCAAAAGGACTGCCTTTGTGAATCAGATGCATTGCATTCTCTATCCAGTTGCAAATTCAATGTGGTCGAGTTTCGAAACTTCTTTGTAGCTCACATAGAAATGTATAAAATGGTTCATGCCGGCTCATGCAGGATACAAGTCAAGAGGAAATCAGAAATGTGTGAACTCTATCTCACAACTATTCATCCCACCCAAACAAATGCTGCTCAATTTTCACTTATCCTAGCCACTCTTTGTCACCAATACACAAACATATGCAACTTATAATTTCTGGATAAAATATACAGATAATGTTAAACTCAGGACTCCAGTTCTTAAAAAAAGAAAAGCGGGGACCATGACGTAGGCAATGGGAAGTGACATGACAGGAACTGAAAGTATCAATGAACATTTCTTTCAGTTTGTTTTTTCCAGCTGAAGAAAGTGCACATTGCATATAAACATTCACCAAAAGAAAAGATGTTCTGTATTGTTGCAGGCTAAGTATAAAAAATTAGGACCTTTTTTGTCTAGGAATCTGTAACAAAGCATGCCCTAAAGAGCAGATTGCAATATAAGATATTTTTCAGCTGTGTGATAGCAATTTGTCTGGTCTAATTCTATTCAGTTTTGCAAGCTGAAGTCTATATTTGCCTTTCTGAGTTCATGTTGCATTGTATTCAAATGAGAATGTCAAAGTATTCAGCCAAAGCTGAATAGCAAGAAACTATTCGGCCGGAGCCAAATAGCTTTTTTACAACCGGAATTCGGCTGAATACTTACTCGAAGCCGAAGTTCGGTACACACCTATTTGGAAGGTAGGTGATTGAGCATAATGGTGGGGGGCCTGTGGCCCCCTGTGTGTATTATTGCCATTAAGTAAGACTATTTAAAACAATGATTACTCTGTGCACAAAGGTACTTCTTACTGACCCCTTTAACAATCACTGGTACATATGTCCCCCTTTTTCAATAGGACACGGGATGGTCCCAAGATCTACACCATTGAGGAATTAGATCGCACTTTAAATACATGTCTGTGAAATTCTTGGTCCTGAAGAAGATGACAAATTTATCAATGTCATTGAAACTGGCCAACCCCTTGTTCACTGATATCCTTTGATCTGTATAGGCTACAACATTTTACACAAGCACTCCCCTTTGGGGTTGTGTGCACTGAGCGATTCAAGCATTCTTTTCCACTCATTGTCTTAGAATTTGTATTTTTAGTGTTATATTGTAGACACACCTGGTCCGTGTCACTGGTCTTAAACACACTGCATAGTGGGTGAATACAGCCATCTACAGGATAGAAACTCCCCTGTGGAATGTTGTGACTTTGCTAAGAATTTGCAGTTTATTTGTTTCTTGTTGCGGACCAGCCAGTGCATTTTAACAGTTCAACATATATTGTGTTGTTGTAGTAGAGGCATAGTTTTGTCTTCCTGTTCTTTTAGATAGGTGGCACGACGCCGTGAACCTAGGGACAAGGCACCTCCGATAGGGACAGGGTGTGCTTCTTTTTAGGGTCAGCATTAGCAACCTCTAAGTGTATTTACACAGCGTTTTAAAATATATTAATTTTTCTCTCCTCCATATCTCCCTTGTGTGTTATCACTTTATCGGTTTATTATGATGGAGAAGTAAACTGCTCTACTAATAGCAATTTCGCTGTCTGTTGTTTTTGCCCAAAATATACCAGCCACCAGTGGTGGGTGGTCAGTTGTTTTATTGGAGGGTGTAAATATTTGCCACAAATATACAATTGTGACCAGGCATAGTGAGGGGGGTCTGAACTAACGAAACCGTGTTTGGGGGAGGTCAGGGGGAGTCTTACCCCTCCCATGAGAAAATGTTTTGGGATAATGCGTTAAAATGGTGCATTACACAGCACACTTTCTGTGAAAATTTGGGTAGAAGGCCATACAGTTTGAAAACGTTTTTGTCGGGTGTAGGGTAACTGATGGAAGAAAAGTACAATAGATCCAAGTCACCAAAAGTGCACAAGCGCATTTTCCAATGCATTTTCCTTTCAATATATGTCAGTATAAAAAACATTTTCATTCCGGCTGTTCCCATACATTTCCATGCTGGCTCCACCAACATATGCTAGTTTTCCCATATAAGAACATACTCCTGTAAGATGTTTTTTTTATAGTATCATTACTGGCACTAGGCACAGAGCTGGCTCTGCCAATATATGCCAGTTCTCCTATGCAAGAAAATACTCCTGTTGGATTAAAAGTGGCACGTCACAATAAGAAAACATGTCCAACCTGCTTCCAATGTACCAGACCAGGTGTGGCAGGGCCCACACACCGCAGAAGCAGCGTGGGACCATGCTACTCCAGGAGCTTCAGTTTAAAAAAATCAAATACATTTTCTTTTTTTACAGGGATAGCAAGGGAAATTGCAAGGGTAGTAAGGAAGAACACCGTGGTCATGGCTGTGACCCCTGGTGACCACCAAATGATGTCCCTGCCCCATCCAGCTCAGAAAACTACTCCTCTACCTTTCAGAATTTGGCTATGCCCCTGCTTTTCCTGCAGTCAGCATGTATGCCCCCTAAACCTTCCTCTCAATGGAGTTTGACATTTGAGACGTGTATAGAAGCCATGGATGAAAATGAGTTCACTGCAGACCACAAGAGGGCTGGCCCTTCAATGTCCTGGGCATGGGACGCGAGAGACAGCCAAAGCCAAACATCCTGATGGGTCAGCCATTGATGAACGCATAGAAGCACAATCCAGGATTGAATAGATATGATACAAAAGTGAACCTTGTCCTGGAATGACAGAAACTCGTAACCAGGTTGCAAACCTCTCACAACTCCATCCAAGACTTCATCGCAAGTATCCCAGAACTTGCAAGTATGTATCTGTTCAGGCCGATGGCTGATCAATTGATGGTTAAGCGAAGTCTCAAATTTAGAACAAGTCATATCAATTGCAAAAAGCACTGAGAAATGCATGCATTGCGTGAAGGAAGTAAAAGTCAGGGGGGAAACAAAAAAAGAAGTGTGTGTAGTAATCAAGTCATCAACACTGCAAGAGAAAACCAGAGAAGAACCATACAGTAGATGCAAATTGAAACAAAAACAGAACGTTGTGCAGTGAAATGCAGTCTGCCTGTTTTAGGAAAGATTTCCCTTTGGGTAACTTTCCCTCATTATTCTCCATATAACATTTTGCTTTTGTTTTTTCACCTGTCCTGACTTTTTACAGGGAAGTGAAGCCTTCAGCCTGCCCTTTTGCTCATTTTGTCATGGGGGTACTGATCAGTCTTTCACACTATTAGTACTGGGAAACTAGGTTTCCCTTTTGTCTTTTACTTTTTACCTGTTTGGCTAACTTTTTAATAGCGCAGACAGCATCTTAAAATGCAGTGCAGTGGGGATAACTCTGTATCACCCGAGTCTTTTACACTTGGTGTTTTTGGTTCCTTTTATATGTGCCTAAAGACAAGCTGGTGGCAGCAGATCCATTTTTATGATTTTTGCCTTCTTTTTATTGTGCCCATTCACATTTACTGCATCTGCTTACTAAATGTGGCTAGTTCCCTACAATGTCCTTTGGCTATATTGTTGTTTGGCCTTCTTCCTGCCGTTGCATGTCAGGAAATCCCATATATGGTCAGGCATTCACTCAGAAAAGCTGCTGCTTTCACATGCTACTGCATGCTATTTATGTGTGGAACCAGGAAGTGAGTGAGACTGCCTGGTCCCTTTCCACAACTGAGGCGCCAGAGAGTCTAGGTGTGAGGCATCACATTGGTCGCTGATTTGGCCATTGTTGGCTGTCTGAATTCTGCAGATCATTACCATTGGTGGGCTTGTACTTCCATCCAGGGAGGATTTAGGATAAGAAGAGGGCTTCCGCAGCCATTTCGTCAGATCAGCATTGGAGCCAAGTGTCCTATGTAGAAGAACACCTGTCTGAAGATCTGTGATTACTGTCGAAGAGGCCTGGCATCCCTTCCTGCATTTGGCCCGGAGAAGCCCTGCTGTACTACCTGATTTGCAAAGGCCAACTGTGGTGCTTCAACCCTTGGACTGGTGTGACCAACCAGTCTCAACTCCTTCTTGATCCAGCCATCCAGAGCCTTTGGAAGTGTCCCTGGACCACCTGGTGGACTGATCAGCTCTCCTGTGGGCTACCTCACCAGAAGTGTTTCTGTTCCACATTTTTGCCCGGAATTTAGGAGGTCGTCCAGCTCGCGCGAGAAGTTGCTTTCCTGACAAGTATCAGTTTACCAATATCAAAGCATCCTGTCCTGGAAGATCTTCTTCAACTGCGACTGGAGAGATGCCTGTGCGGTGACCATCATTGGAAGTCACTTCCCTGTGTCCTGTGAGGTGTCCAGATGAGTCCTGCATCATTATGATATGATAAGGCATTTGTAACGCGCCTATACTATACACAAGTATTTCAAGGCGCAACGAGGCAGGGAGGGGGGAACAAGGGGAAGACAGACAACGATCCTACTAGGCCAGGTGTCATTCAGATCGCGCAGCGCAAGTGCAGCGGTAGGGGGAAGGGAGAGGTGCATGGGGAAGGGGAGGGGGGAAGTGCAGTACAAGGTAAGTAGAATAAATAAATAAAAGGGCCAGCTGGTGGCAAGTGCAAGTTAAGTGCAGAACAAGTGCTGGGAAGGGGGGGCTGTAGGGATACAGAGACAGTCCCGCAGTGCAGGGGTTGCCAGGGAGGCAGTGCAAGTGGAGAGTGGCTGGGCCCAGGACCGAGGTCGGTGAGAGTGGCCCAGTTGCAGATTCAGTGCAGTTTCATCGAAGAATTAGCAGGGGAGAGGGAGAGAGAAAGCAGAAGCAAAGAGGAAGGTTTTGAGGTGCTTCCGGCACCGGAGATGGTTCTCCTCAAGTTTCAGGGGGGCAGGAAGGCTGTTCCAGAGGCAGGCCCCTGCCGCAGAGAGAGATCTAACCCCAGCTCGTTGCTTCGAGAAGCGGCTGACCCTGAGGGAGTTGGAGACGGATGAGCGAAGGGCTCGGAAGGAAGATATTTAGGAAGAGAGAGTTGAAGGTATTTAGGCCCCAGGCCCCAGAAGGCCTTGTGGACAATGCAGGCTTGTTGAATCCTGCATGCCTTCTATGCCAGGGGTTGCATGCTGCACCAGCAGCCGACCAGAGAAATCCTCAGAACTGCAACCGGTGGACCTCCTGCACCGAAACAAATGGCGGGAAAACCGACAGACAGTCGACCCCCAGGCGACCCACCAAGTCAACTGGAAAACTCTGAGTCAGGGGTGTGGGGTACTCACAAACCATTAATCCGCCCTGTTTTTCCTATAATAAACCTTAGAATAAACGTTGGCATTTTCCATCGCTTTTTGATCGTTTGATCCAAAAGCTGTCTCTAAAGATACGAAAATAATTTGACTGAGCTGTAACATTGTTGACGTATCTTCTGGAAAATATTCACCACCATACTAACTCTTCCTACATCTGTCCCTTCTCCTAAGTGGAAGCTTTGTGACTTTTGTGCACAGAGCCCCAAGCATCATAGGGATTGGACTTATCAAGTTAGGGTATCATTCTTGTGAATTGGTTTCATTCGACTGCATCACTACTTACCTTCTTTTGTGTTGACTAAATTACTGTAAGCATTCCTACAAACCGAAAGGTGACTTTATATATATTTTATAATTGAGTGTTGTGTGATAGCGCTACCTGCTTATTTCATTTCTTCTTAGTGTGTGGGCCTCATTACGAGGTATGCCGGTAAGGGAAAAATGATGCCGGTATGTAAATACCGGCATCATTTAACGTTCCGTAGCATTCTGACCCACAAACCCGGTATTAACGGCACCGTTATTTACTGTGCCGCAAATAGCGGCATAGGCGCGTACACGCGCCTCTTCGGGCAGGAAATACGGGCATGCCGGTAATAGGTGCCAATTACAACCCACGCAAACATGCAAATACCGACATCGCGAACCCGGTAATAACGGGCTGCATGATGCCGGCAAAACAGGCATCGCGGACCACCCGCAAACAGCAACCAAGATACAAGGCAGCTGCCACAGGTGCACACAATCCCCACCGGTGGAGTCAAAGGAGGCTGTGCCAGTATGAACTGAGCACACCCACACACCACAACCCCCCCCCCACAGGTGTAGGCAATGTAGAGTGGCCCAGTACAAAAGGAGCACACCTACACACCACACCCCCTCCTACACCAAAATGCTGCCACTAGCATTTGCAATCATGGCGCATGAGGACATGCCTATACTGCTACAACTACAGCAACAACAGAAACAACAACAACTACAGCAGCAAGAACAGGCAGCACAGAGGAGACGCAGGAGGAGAAGGAGGGTGAGACAGGGCCAGCAATTACCACCAGCGCAGCCACCAGCGCCTCGTAGGCAGCCACTAATCCCTCGCACCAGACCCAGCCCATTCAACCTAACCCCTGAGCAGATCCACACCCTGTACCGGTTGGACCGTGACACCATCACCACCATAGTGGACATGATACAGAACGACATTGCCAGCCACATACAAATACGCACTGCCATCCCGCCACTACTAAAGGTGGTGTCTGTGCTACACTTCCTGGCCACAGGCACCTACCAACACACACAGTGGGCCAGCTGCATGGCATTTCACAACCACTATTCTCACGCATGCTGAACCAAGTGCTGGATGCCCTCCTGAAGCACGCAAGCACCCACATATCCCTACCACGGACTGCCCAGGAGAAAGCCGAAACCAAAGTAGGCTTCCATGCACTGGCAGGCATGCCCAATTGTGTTGGTGCCATCGACTGCACCCATGTGGAATTGATAGTCCCCCATGCCATAGAGGCGGTGTACCACAATCGCAAGCAATATCACTCCATCAATGTGCAAATGGTATGTGACTCCAGTAAGATCATCACCCATTGCTGCGCCCGATTTCCTGGATCCACACATGATGCCATGGTACTGCGCACCTCCACGCTACCCCGTCACATGGAGCGACATGCCGGACCATGTGCCTGGCTGCTCGGTGAGTTGCACTACAGGCCCATGGCCATGCTGTGGGGTACTCATGTGTGCGGATGCAGAAGGAGGGGGCTACTGCACCCGGGTGGGAAAGGGGGGGGGCTACTGCACCCAGGTGGGAAAGGGGGGGGATACTTCACCAGGGTGGGAAGGGGGGGTTAATAGTACACCCGGGTGGCAATAGCCAGTGAGTGGAGAAAGAATGCAGGGTTAAACACTCCTCACCTGACCCAGCCAAACGGTACATGACACTTCACTGGGCCACATATCACAAATAATGCATATCGATGAGAACAAGTAAGAGGCACAACCAGGCCACCCTGGTGATGGCAAGCAATGCATGAATGAACAGGATGGCAAGTGTGGCAATGTGGGCAGTGTGACCATGCATAGTAAATAATGAACAGCATGAATTGGAGTCAAAACATTGTTGCACTACCACAGCATATCTGCCTCAGCATGCATGATTACACCCTGCATCATCTATTGAACGCCATCCAGACTACCACACCTCATGACAGTATAGATTGCACCAAGATAACATTTTTTCATGCTTACAGGGACATGTGCATGGCCACACCAAATAGCTGCCGCCATGACTGTGCTCCCTGAATGTGGCAGTTCAGAGTGACACACACCTATTTGAATCTGCTTGCAGGTGATGGAGGATATCCCTTGAGGCCGTGGCTACTCACCCCTGTGCGTAACCCGCAGAACATCCCTGAGGAGGAGTACAATCGTGTGCACACCCGTACCCGTGTTATGATTGAGCAGACCTTTGGCCTGTTGAAGGGGCGGTTCCGCTACCTCAGCAAGTCTGGTGGGGCACTCCTATATAGGCCTGAGAAGGTGGCAAAGATCACCATGGCCTGTGTCATGCTGCACAACATGTGCATCTGGAGAAATGTACCACTGCCACCTGACATGCATGGGCCGGGTGAGGATGATGAGGATGGAGACGGAGGTGAAGTAGCCCCCCTGCCAGTACGTGATGCACGGGATGGCTATGCTGTACACCAAACACTAATTCACGAATACTTCTGAAATACAGGTACTATGAAAGACTTGTGTCAGTCAGACACTGGGCCAATGTGGAAATGCACACAGGGAATGTTGGGAGTTGGGCACTGAACACCGTACCACATTAAATGGATGCACACAAAAATAACAATGTCCAGCCATGGATTTTTCTTATCATAAGGTGTGTATTATTTACAACAGCAAAAATGTGCCCACTCCCCCCTCTCACACTCCCCCAACAAACTCCCTGACCCCCCAACAAACTCCCAGTCCCCCAACAAACTCCCTGACCCCCCCAACAAACACCAACACCCCCAATAGACTCCACAAGATGCACCCCTTCACCCCCAACCTTGTGTCCAACTACCATTGTCCCCCCACACTACTTCCGGGACTTCTTCCTATCCAGAGGTGGCATTTCAGTATGCCTTGCACTCCTACGTGTGTGGCGCACTGGGCTGGTGGGGACAGATGAAGCTGGTGTAGAGGTAGTAGGTGATTCGCTGGCAGGTTCCACACCTCCTGCAAGCTGTGGCCGCTGCATATGAAGCAGCATTGAGGTCAGCACCTGTGTCACCGCCCCCAGGCAGTCCCTCATTAGCCGAGCCGATGCATTGACAGCGGCTGTGTTTGCTCCGATGGCCGCTGTGGTCCCTGCAATTGCTGTGGCAATACCCCGCCTGGTTTCCTTCCCGTCTGCTATGTACTGGCGGAGTAGGTCTAACATGGCCTCCTGTTGGGCCTCCACCATCGATAATCGTGTCTCCAGGGTTCTGGAGGGGGCTGGAGTGGTGGGTTGTGCAGTCACGTGGATGACATTTTCGGGACTGGACTCCTCAGAGGTGGGTAGGTCACAGTCATGGAGGCAGGGATCAACTTCACTGCAGGTGGGTGACTGCAGGTGTTGGGGCGAGGGGGTGGGCACGGGGCGCGGGGTGGCCGGGCATATCACCTCAGTGTCTCCCTCAGGCTCCACACTGGCATCAAGTTCTTCCCCAGTGGAGGCGGGTGCTTCCAGGGACTCCCCTTGGAGAGGTGTGGGTGTGGCCTGCTTGTCTCCAGCGGAGGTGGTGGTGGTGGTTGCCCTCTTCTTACGGTGTGAGGTGGATGCCCTCGCAGTTGTCTCCTGGGTTGCTTCTTCCTCATCAGTGCCTGGGGGGGTAGAAGAGATGCAGGGCATCAGTGATGGTGTGACATGGCAGTGGCGGTGCTGTTCATTATTCATCTGATCATGCTTTAATGTCTTACAGGTGTGTCACGCATGGTATTCAGAGGGGGCATGTAAGCATTCACTGCATGGCAGGTGGCATGCCATTGATTTTGGGTTTGTGTGAAGTATCACATGGGCAAGCTCCAGGTGTGTTGGCTGTGTGTTGGTTAAGGGATGGGCACTCAGCATGCATTTCAGTGTGGCAGCGTTTGGCCCGCCATCTGTATTTGGGTATGGTCATGTGGGTGTTGGGACATGCATTGCCTTGCCTAGACTCTCTACCACTTCAATTGTGCTACTTCATGGTCTCCCCTACAGGGATCTGCAGGGTCACTGACCTCCTTCCGCGGTTGATGCCGCACCCGTCTCCATCTCGCATGATCCCTCGATGGACTCAGGACTGATGAACTGCTGGCCGTCTCCTCCCAGGGAATCAATTTGGCAGGGGGGTGGGCATCCCCGCCTGTGGCCATGGCCTCCCTCCGATTGGTGGCCATGATATTGCGTACCCTCAACCGGAGGTCATCCCACTGCTTCCTGCAGTCCCTCACACTGCGCGGGGTGGGACCTACGGCTGATACCTTGCGGGCTACCTCCTGCCAGATTTGCCACTTTTGTTGCTGCACCTCCCACTTCTTGTCGTGGGATTGTATTGTCTCTGCATGTGCAGCTAGAGTGTCCACTAATATGGTGAGCTCTGCGTCTGAGTAACGCTGTTTATGCAGCCGGGGGGTGGTCTTCCTGCTAGCCTTTGACATCCTCTATGGATTTCCACTGTGCTCTCCGAGTATCGGCTGGTGGTTATGGAGGATGGCAATAGATTGTGTTTTTAAAGATGGCCGGCAGCCCATTTCCTGTTCCTGCGCGATGACGTAATTTCCTGGTCAGTTTTTTTTGCGAACACGGTATTACCATGCCGGTATTACCATGCCGGTATTTAGGGGTTGGTATGAGGCGGTACCGCTATGGCCGGGTCCCGCGATGCCGGTATAGGGGAGTTGGAGGCCCTTTAGCGGCATGGCGGTATTGCCACTACCGGCATGGGGGGAGGTGCGTGCTCGCGCACCCGTAATCACC
The DNA here is from genome assembly GCF_040938575.1 of Ambystoma mexicanum. Classification (NCBI taxonomy): domain Eukaryota; kingdom Metazoa; phylum Chordata; class Amphibia; order Caudata; family Ambystomatidae; genus Ambystoma; species Ambystoma mexicanum. The sequence goes on along the minus strand of NC_090930.1, from coordinate 1,099,317,387 downwards.
CGCTATTAGCGGGTTCATACGAGCACAGACCCGCTCATTCCGGCATGCCGGTAATGAACCCGGTTTTACCGGGCAACTCGTAATGAGGCCCTGGGTGTTTTTGGCCTATAATAAATAGAGTATTGTTTTACAGCCCAAACAATTAAACAAATAATGAGACAGCATGAACTGGTTGACGTATGGAGTGAAGAATACTTAAATGCTACCGAATACACGTAATACTCCACGGTGCATGATGCGTTGTCCCGAATAGACTTTTGGTTGATATCAGCGATGATGTCATATAACCTACATCAGAGTACATTTTTGCCACTCACCCTATCAGTCTACTCCCGAGTGACGATATCTCTATTACTGATCACTAAAGCTAGACCTCGACCATTATGGAGGATGGCACCAGCTGCACTATCGGAGACTACATTGGCGTCAACCCAATGCGAAGGAATACAAGAGTTTTTCACAATAAATGAAAAATCAGTATCATGCTATGCAACGGTGTGGGAGACATTTAAGGTATGTCTGTGGGGTACAATGATATCGTCCACTTCTGGAATACTCAAAAACACTAGACGGGATCTAACCAAAATAGAGCAGGGGTTGAGGAAACTCAAAAATGAATATGGGTCGACCAGAGACAGGGCACTCCTAGGCATTATTAAGGGAACCCTGTTGAGATTCCGTGAGCTAGCAGACCAGGAGGTACGATATATGGTTAAACAAGTTCAGGGCCAAAGATATGGTGGGGAGGACAGACCAGGACACCTATTGGTGGAAATAGCTAGAGGCGAGAGGGGGACGCAACACATCACAGGCATAGAGAGACCAGAGGGGCAATTCATAACTGAGACAGAAGCGATAAACGTGGTATTTCTGAAGTATTACCAAGAACTATATGCAAATACAGATACTAGTACAGCGGAGGAAGTAGATCAGTACCTAAGTGGGATTGCCCTCCCCAATTTAGATGGCGAAGCCAGAGAGGTACTCCGCAGACCAATAACATTAGAGGAATCGGTTGAAGCTATCTCCTCATTGGCCTCAGGCAAAGCGCCAGGTCCGCTGGACTGGAAATAGAACTCTACAAGACATATAGGGATATTCTGGTGCCTCGCCTACTAAAGGTTTGGGAAGAATCCTGTTCCAATGGGCTTCTCCCACCATCACTATCAGATGCGGTAATAACAGTGTTGTTGAAGCCAAGCATGCCCCAGTGAAATATCCTCCTATCTCCCGCACTCACTAATAAACACTGATGCGAAAGTGTTCACAAAAGTACTGACGAACAGGCTTCTCTCATGCATGCCCAGTCTTGTTCATCCTGACCAGTCAGGCTTTATACCGGGTAGATCAATGGCCCTAAATCTGCGACGCCTCTTTGGGATTATTTCGCAGATAGAGCCTGGAGCCTCCACTGTTGCCACCTCATTAGACGCCAAGAAGGCATTCGATTCAGATCATGGAACTGCCTATTTGGCGCACTGAGACAATTTGGGCTGGGAAAACGATTTATAAGGTATGCGGGGCTATTATATACTAATCCAACAGCTAGTGTCCGCACAAACAGGACCCTATCACAACCATTTACTTTGGCTAGGGGAACACGACAGGGCTGCCCCTTCTCCCTCGTCCTGTTTGCTATCACAATAGAACCACTTGCACGACAGATGGGAGAACACCATAGACACAGAGGGATACACATAGCGGGACCCCCACAGATAATTTCATTATAAGCCGATGACACTTTATTATATCTATGAAACCCCAGAATAAACATCAAGCCAGTAATGGAAGAAGTAGCCAGGTTTAAAAAACACCCAGGATACAAGATCAACACAGCCAAATGTGAATTATTCCCACTCACGGAGAACATTGACAAACCAGAGGACCTCCATGCGTTTCGCTGGGCGCAGTCTATCTTCAAATACTTAGGGGTTGTAATATCACAAACACAGAAACTGTTATATGAAAATAACCATGAAGTATATCGTAATACTTTAGAAGTTAAGCTAAATCTTTGGTGTAAATACCCCATGTCGCTTTTTGGCAGAATTTCATTGTTGAATATGATAGTGGTACCCAAACTACTATACTATTTTAATACCATCCCAATATGGCCAGGCTGTAAATTCTTTGCTAAACTCCGGACACTAGAGGTGCGGTTTGTGTGCGGAGGAGGAGTGGACTGTATGAACTGGGAATCCCTAACAGAACCCTGTGATATGGGAGGCCTAGCGGCTCTGTACTACCTGGCAGCACAGGTTCATTACGCAGGATTTTGGTATAGACAGGACCAGAGATCGCCACACCAGGCACTGGAGCACTATGGGGCATCCCCAGCCGATCTTAAATCTGTTGTTCTAAATCACCACTATGTAGACACATGCACATTGGACCCAGTGCTCACAACGGTGAATGCTTGGACGCCCCCTACTGCAACAAAATCCCACTGTGGAATTGCCCTGGGGCTTCCCACATGTTTGGCAGTGATATACAAATAGCATGGGGCACAGGGAATGTCATGAAACTAGGAGATCTATACCCTCACGGCAGAATTTTAATGGAGGAAGAATTCAAATCTAAACTAGGAGACAACTCTGTTAGGATGCTACAATATTATCGCATACGAGCAGCGGTTAGGAAGAGATGGCCATCATTTCCCCAGAAACCAGCACTGTGTGACAGCATTGAAATGGTGCGGCAGGGTGATAGCCAGAAAGGACTGCTGTCTAGAATATATGGAAAAATACAGAACGGGAGAGAACAACACAACATAGCAAAGAGGAAGTGGGAGGGAGACATAAGAACAAATACAGACGAGACTAAATGGCAAAGGTATTGTCTCCTAACAAAAGAGGTCTCATTAAATGCACGACTCCGGCTCATACAAATCAGTGTTGAATAGACTATGCTACACACCAGCGAAAGTAGCACAATTCACTCCTAATACAGCAGATAAAAGCCCGAAATGTAAACAAGAGGGAGCAACCACAATACATATGTCGTGGTGCTGCCCGAAGGTGGCGGAATTCTGGCAGGAGATAGCCGAAGTGTTGCATGCAATAACCAAGATCCCTCCTACACCCCCCCTCAAATATCTATTCGGGGACAATGGCATGGTCAATACTAAAATCTGTAGACTGTTCAAAATGGGTTGTATAATAGGAAAGAAATGTATTCTGCTAAAAATGGAGATCTAATTCAGCACCGACAATGCATGAATGGCTCAGAGAACTGACATACGCAAATGAAAGGGAGGAGGGATATGTTGAAAAAGTGACAGCAACAAGCAGGCCTAAAGACATATGGGGACCGTTCCGGGATATCTGAGAGATGGACAATGACACAAAGCTGGGGCATATACATTAGATACTAGAGCAACAAAATGTAATATTTGTTCTGTGTAAAGATGTTACAATGTAAATGCACGAACGCTGATCTTCCCTTGACCTGACTGCAAGCAACCTAAATAAAGTTTATTAAAAAACATAATGTTAATAAACAAAAGGACTCTCACAAAATCAGAATTTACAGTGCCAAGTAAATGCTCAGCAACTGCATCAGGAAAACGTAGCCACCCCAGTGGGAAGTGCCAACAATGGTTCCATCAAAAAAAATATCAAAGAAAGTCCCACAACGATTCAATGACCTGAACCTCTGTTAATTTTCTCCTTTACAAATGGAGATGGGTAGTATCCTTGCTGTTTCCGCCCTTCTGGGCCCTTTGCGTATCCCGCGTTTCTCTGAAGAAGCCTGATCCTTATCACTGCATATTTAATATGCATATATAATATATAACTGCACATGTATTTAAATATTGTATTTTCTTGTATATTATTGAGGCCTTTGTATGTATATAATATGGTAATTTTGTAATTTCTTGTATATCCTGCTGCAACCATTGTAACTCATGCCTAAAGTATACCTTGTAACCTCCTGATGTTGCGCCCAGATACCCTTGGGTTTGGTGCGCCTTACAAATTAATAAACAAACCCATGTAGCGCTCCAGAAGGCACTCCATGCTGCAACCGAACGCTGACAATTGTGTCTGTCTCCTATCATTCCTCACGAAGAGTTTCTTTATTGAAGTAAGTTTCCCTCGATCTCCGTGGAGGAACACCACTTCACCATATCTTGGCTTGATTTATTGGTTTTACGAGGGCTGCACACACAAAATAGCGACACGCTGGAACCGGTGTTGAAGGAGCTGCTTATATTTGTACACGACCTGCAACTCACTCATGTGCTTCAATCCTGGCCTCAGCGTCTTTTCCTCCCCAGGTTGATGTGTTGCACTGAGGTGGACCATACCAACACATGTTCTTTGCAGTGCCAGGAAATTGAAAGACGACGGCAGCAAGCTGCATATACAGACTGTCATTGCAAGTAATTTCCAAATCCTGTTTGTCAACCCGTATATATGCGCTTATGGTTAAAGCAACCTCAGGAAGCCCCCGTAAACATAGTCAGTCGCCTTGACCGTGCTGCCCCATTATTGGCGCCTTCCTTTCCAGACTGTTCCAGACTGAAAACTATTGATTGCTCTTTTTATAATGTACTTGATCTGCTTAATAAGACAAAGTAAGCGAGCTCTGGTGCGCCGCAGACATCATTATGCATTTTCCCTTAACATTATGCAAATTGACTGGAAAGCTACGCATTGATTTTCTTGAAAGGATCCAAGGATCAAATATTCACAAATGGAGCTGGCAAAAAATAAAAAAAATAATCTGCTAATGGATTTAACTAATAAAAGAACATAAACTGAAAGAGGAATGCGATTTAGAAAAAAAGAATAAGAACGCCTGGTCCCTCTGCTTCTTATTGTTTGAACCTTTTTGCACAAATGTTCATATGTCGGAGAAGGGAACTGGGCTATGCATTCCCTCTTTTGAATATATTTATGTGCAATGTCACGCGGTGTGCTTTTTAATGCCTTTTGCATTTCTTCTGTCTGCTTATTGATGGGAGCAGGCCTGGGGATCAGAATTCTGCAGAATAGGCAACAACAAAGTTGAAGGATGAAACTGTGAATTATAACAAAGGCCACAACCGCCCTGTGCACAGAGCGGGCCGCCTTGCGAAAGGGATGTGAGGGTAGAATTTGTGGGGCAAAACGCCGCTCACAGTCTGCTCTCGCATCTGTTTGTACGCAAGTGCCTCATTTATAACAAGGATTTGCCCAGAGGTGTTTCTGGGTGGGGGGGCTAAGAGGGCTATAGCCTGTGGTCTTTTGTTTGTAGCTCTGGATAGAATCTCAGGAGCTACAGCCAAAAGACTAGCTAGCCCCCAGTCCCAACAGTTCCGACATTAGCGTAGCCCCGGGTCTTTTCCAGACCTAGCAACGCCCCTGGATTTGCCTACAGGAGGCTGGATGGGCTGCAGGCTCAAGTGACCCGCAGCTCTCTATCTGTCAGTCATATTCCTGGCACCTAATTATGTCTTGGGATAGCCACCTACTCGGGATTTGCGGTATTTTTAGTGATGGTATTCCGATGGCCTGTCACTGTTAATGCTTTTTTTTTTCACCGTTGTTTCACAGGTGGAAATGCGGAAAAAAAGAAAACGCCTATGCCAAGGTATTACCCACCTTTGCCAGCTGACACTTTTGCCGAATTGCTTTTTTACCGAATTTGTTGCCCCTTATATTTTGCTGAAAAATGCAGTGCTTTAAGTGTAATGTCGCATTGGAATCTCACATGGGAGTCACGTGTGTAGGGAGGGGGTCTGCGGGCACGGGGTGTGGGTAGGAGGAAAGGGTGGGGCAAAGGAAGTGATGGCAGTTCAAGGAGGATGTATGAGGAATAAAGTTGGGGGTTAAGTAGCTCCGTCCCCATCCCTGATTCAACGTTAGATTGGGTACCATGTGGGAAGACACTAAACTGGTGACCGTGTGGGAAGACACTAAACTGGTGACCAGGTTGTTCAGCCTGATGACCAGGGTGTTCAGCCTGCTCATGCCGTATTGCCCGTGTTGTGTGGTCCGTCACGTGCCTTCACTGTGATGAGTGCCGCCAGCGTGAAGGATGCCTCCATTAATGTGGCTGCTGGGAAGCCTGCTAGGGGAGAGGAAAGTGCAGGATGGCCCTCGCGAACGCAGTGGGGAAGATGCGCTGCTCTGCTGCGGGAGCTGGACATCGTTGTGGCGCCACTTGCTCCAGGCAGGAGGAGAAGGGAGCGAGAGCTGCAACGCTCCTCAAGAAAGAAAGGCGCGCAGAGGTCCTGAGGCCTCGGGTAAGTCGAGTGCACATTCCCGGGTGAAAGCCCTATTTTGCACAGTAAAGACACACGAACATTGGAGACAGTGTTGTGCCTCAAAGGAGGAAAAAAAAATATAATAATAATAATTCAAAGCCACCATTAGCAAGTCACACTGGCCAGGGTGTGTATGGCATTGGAAGCAGCCAATCCCACACTCAACAGGGAAAAATGCGAATTCAGAAAAAGCGCCCTTCAATTTTTTGGACACGTGTTCTCGGCCTTAGGAATGATCGTACACCCAAAGAAAGTAGCTGTGCTCAACAGTGCAAAACCTCCGGCCAACGTGTCAGACCTACAATAATTTGTGGGGCTCGCCAGCTACTGCACCTGCTATATTCAAGACTTTGCATCAGTGAATGAACCACTGAGAGCCATCATACCCTCATACCCTTTGAGTGGTCCGGACATTGCCAGCAAGCCTTCAAAACAATTTGCCAGTGCATTTCATCTGCTGAAAACATGGCCTACTTCAACACCGCGAGAGAGACAGAACTTGTTGATGCCAGTCCCGTGGGACTGGGTGCCATACTTACGCAAGTTGATTCAGCCGATGACGGAAAATGCCACATTGTCTTCTATGCCAGTAGGAGCCTTGGAAGAACAGAACAAGCTTACTGGCAGGCTGAGAAAGATGGACTGGCCGTAGCATGGGCCTGCGAACATTTCCCCTTGTTTCTTTATGGCAAGCCATTCACATTGGTCATGGACCACCAGGCACTGTCCTTTATCTACGGAAACCCCCATGCAAAAGAGCCTCCCAGAATTGCAAGATGGGGTTTGAGACTTCAAGACTATAGCTTCTGGATCGTCCATCGCCCAGGGAAAGACAGGCCCCTGCAGATTTTCTATCCCGACACCCATTGCATCAGCTGCCTTGAAACCTTCAGTGGCAGATCAATACATACACTATCCCACCCAGGCGGCTGTATCAAAGGACATTGACCTGTTGCATATCGCACAGGAGACAGAAAGTGACCAAGCTATCCTTGTCATCTGCAGGTGCATTGAGTCGGGACGGCAGAAACAGGGCAAGCTGGTGGGGGAAGGCTCCAGGCCAGAAATACTGCAAGACATTGGAAGTCTGGCGTTCAAAAAGAGGAGCTAACCAGGCCAGAAGATGGCATATTACTAAAAGGTACCAAGATTGCCATCCCCCGGACCCTACAAAGAAGAATACAGTTGGCACATGAGGGCAACCGAGGAATAGTGTCCACAAAAACTATTATGTTGCAGAAGATATGGGTTCTCCAAATGGATTCACACGTGGAAGTGCTCCTCAAGCAGTACCCCACCTGTGCGGTCATCAGCCCTCACACTCGACCTGAACTGCTATGCATGACAGACTTGCCCGGGAAACATGGGATAAGATAGCTATTGACTTCTTTGGACACATTGATGGAGGGAATACGTATTACTAGCAATGGATGAGTATTGCCCCTTCCCGGACATTCAACTGGTGAGCTTGACAGCTCTGTATCACACCATACCGGCAATTGACAGGATGTTCACGGCTTAAGAGATACAGAGAGTAGTCAAATTGGATAATGGACCCACTTTCAGAGGGCAAGACTTTAAATCATTTGCTGAATACATGGTGTTCAAACCCAGGTGGATCAAACCGTTGCATGAGCAACATCAAGCGAAACGTTCAGATTGCCCATCTGACTGGAGAGCCAATTGAGAAGGTATTATACCAACTACTGAGAGACTATCAGAACACCGCTCACAGCGCAACAGGGAAAGCACCTTCAGAGGTCATGTTTGGTCGCAATATCAGAGCAAGGCTGCCCCATGCCACAGTCCCGGAAGAAGCCTACGCGGGGGACAGACAAATGCCTGAGCAAGATACGTGGGCCAAAGAGAACATGAAGCGATGCGTAGATACCACACGCAAAGCCTGTGAAAATAGCTTAGTGCCAGAAGACATTGTGATGGTGGGACAATCCCAGAACTACAAACATACGGCCACGTTTTACAGCGCTCCAATGGCTGTTAGTAAAGTAAAGGGGTACCTTGTCACTGGAGAAGGAGAAAGAAAACACATCACCCGAATCTCTTCACATTTCAGAAGGATGCCAGGGATCATCATGTGAAGAGCCCAAGGAGATGACTCTGATCCAGAGAGGTAGGACGCCCCATATGAAGGAGATGGAGAAGACTATGGTGAAGAACGGGCTGCCCTCCTGACTGACGGGGTCCTCTCCGAGGCCAGGTGAGTGGCTCTGGCCAGCCTCAGATGGCAAGCAATAGACCACATAGACAAATTGAGGAAATCGACTGAGAGCTGACATGTTGTTTAAAAAAGGGGGAGGTTTTGATGTCACAATGGAAGCTCAAATGGGAGTCACGTGTGTAGGGAGGGAGCCTGTGGGCACAGGGTGTGGGGTGGGAGGAAAGAAAGGGGCAAGGGAAGTGACGGCAGTTCAAGGGGGATGTATGAGGAATAAAGTTGGGAGTTAAGCAGCTCCATGTCCATGCCTGATTCAACGTTAGATTGGATACTGCGTGGGACAACACTAAATTGAGGTATATGTTATGTCATATTAATGGACATTTGTATATCGCTTTTTCCCCATTTGTATGGTCTGAACGCACTGTAGGTTGAACGCCCTCGGGAACCGCAGTCTAGGTTAGTGGAGGTAGTCAGAGCAGTAAATAGTGTGTGTGTGTGCACTCTGTATGTGTGCAGCTAGAAGAGGGACACAAACGGTAGTGCAGGGATCTCTGCCCACATTTTCTGATAAAAATGTGGTACATTCAGTAAAAAAAAAACGCAAAAATGTAGGTCGCTAAAAAAAGTCTAAAAACATTCATAGATCATGTGCCAAGCTTGGGCATTGGCATTTGGAGTTGAGAATTGCTGGCAGCATCTGTATAGAAATGACCTGTTAGCATTGCGCTTTCCCCTGCACCTGAATTACAAAAGAGGGGGCCAGGTTCCGTGGAAACCACAAAAAATAAAGCCACTGAGCAAAATGCATTCCCAATGTCAGTAAGGAATGAATTTATGATTGTGTTAGCCACAACATATCCCCTGCCCACATATTCCACTTGCAACCCAGGTATTGGGGTACAACGTCCTTTCATCACACAATGTTTTTTCGTGTTTTTTTTACCGCGTATTTTTCTAACAAAAAAAACCATCATATTTTGGGGGGGGGTTAGAAAAATATATATATGGTATGTGGGTGTTTGGGAATAGATTAAAACTGAAAAGGGATGGGGGTTGAGTGGGGGATCCCCCCAAAAATATTTTTTTCAAAAAATTCGATGGATTTTTCCATAAAATAAATTTGCGGTAAAAACCCCGCAAAAAAAATCCTGTGATGAAATGACATGGAACCGGTGTTGGGTGCTACCTCTGTGGTGTACCAGGTGACAGGTAGCGAGACGAATATCCTTCTGAGTTTATTTAACATGCTTGAGTGTGCCCGTATCTCCACCTCAGTGTAGCTTTCTTCCATAGTGCCACACAGGATTGACTAAGCACTATAGTGTCCCCACCTTTCCGCTTGGGTGGGCAGGGCCTGTTATAGGAATAGAATATGTGCACTTAATATATGCTCCTATGTACATTGACACAGTTGTGTCTGTATATTTAGGAAAGTAAACTGAGTCACTAATGAAGAGATCACAGATACTCATTGATAGATTATTTATCCCTTCCCGCCTGATCTCAGGGTATGTAGCCATGTAATGCAGCCATGTCACATGGTCCACCCCCCGACGACCCCCGTTCCCAGATATAGCAGTATGGCATTGGCCATTAGAATAGTGCCAGAGACCTGGATTGATTGTTTTCATAATGTGCTGAACACGTCAATGTAGGCCAAGCACAGATGTGTGGACGAGCTGAACGAACGCCATGTTTTTGTGATAATTTGAAAAGGGCCTTTGCAAAGGTGCTGACACTGGCAGTCTGCAAGAGGTGATGGCCTCTATCACTTACATTGGCTTCTGGGCCCTGTGCCAAACACAAAGAAGGTTCACAGGAGAGTTGGGGATGGTCAACCCTGGGAAAGGAGGTGGTATACATGCCAACATTCAAAAGCACCTAGGTGGGAGATTTAGCCACAGAAAGTTCAAGAGAAATTAATATTCCCATAGGAATGCATTGTTGTTAGAATTGTTTTAGGTGTGAGAAAGTGAAACATAGCAATATTTTTAATTAAAAAACCAAAAGTCTCCTGCCTAAATTGGAGGGTTGGCATGTATGAGATTACCAGCAATAACATATTTGCCCTATGTCCTTTCAAACAAGGGTGTTGGCAAATGACAAGAACTTCCAAGTTCCCCCAACAACTCATTTTGTAATGTTCCCCTTCCTTCCATGTTCTACAATACCACAGAAAATCCATCATTGTACATCCCTCCAACGCATGTTAGAAAGTGTCTCCATAAAGAAACCTTCACTTGTAGCAGAGTAGCAGGTGTTTCCACTACCCAATGGTGTGAATCTGAAACCGTGCTGAGGAGCAGTCGGCCTGCCCGTTGGAATTGGGAGGCCTAGCTATGGCCAAAAGAGCTGCACAATCATGGGCCAAGGTATTCCCACCCTGCCACCAAAGACTGTATTGAGAATGAGTTGTGATTGGTTTGTCATGCCGCCACGCCTCGGGAGTAGGAGGCTTCTGTTAGACTTGTGAGAAACATTTCAACTGAACACCCCATACAAAGATTTTAAATGAGCGTTCACCAAACATTCATTCAAGGCAAGTTGAGCACCACCATTAGTCCCATTGAAATTGTCAAACAAGTTGAGTGCTCAGAGTGGAGCACTTCACTAAACCAATGCTCAACAAACTCTCATTTTGTTAATTTGAGGACTAATTGAAGCGTAGTTGAGCTTTGATTGAGCAATTACAAGGACTGCATGGAGTTTTGCAATCTAATTTGCGTGTGAAAATCTCAATCAGTGCTCAGTTTCAGTTCAGCTGCGCAGTAGTTCAAAGCTCCTAGTTGAGCGCTATGTTGATTTTTTGGTAGGGGATTCAATGGACTCTTAGTGGACTGCAATCTCATTGGCTGTAAATTGTAGATGATGGTGCTCAGCTTGTCTTGAATGAATGGTTGGTGAACGGTCTCGGCAGTACAGCTCAGGGGCAACGTGCTCGCCTTGGAAGCAAGACAACACAGAGTACCACAGGTTCGATCCCAGGTCAGCGCTTAGAAACCTCTGGATATTAAGGGCATTATAAATAATCATATCATATCATAGACAAGTAAGGGGGCCAATGAGGATGGCTCTAGGGATTGGGTGAGCTTAGGGGAGTGACTAGTTTAACTGGAGTGTACGAGAGGTGGTGCAGATGAACAGGATTGAGCATCACTAAGGCATCTTATGAAAAATTCATATAATCTTTTAGTATTTTCTTTATGAAGCTTATGGCTGTTGGGTGGTCTGACACTGACCCTCTGGTTCTTCACCTTGTCCATTGGATCTGACCTCTCTGTGTCTGCTCTGGTCCCGTCCACTGGAGATACGTTGCCTAACACCGTCCCTTTGTCCCCTCACATGTTTCTGTGGACCTAATTCTTCACTTCTAAACACTGTTCCTGGGGTTCAGGATTTGCTGGAAGGTTGGCTGACTGGAAGTAGCCCCCTGATCCGAGCAACTCCTCACTCGCAATCAATCATTTCCTGGAACACCACAAGTGATGCCTTGCCAAGTGAAGCCCCATTTCTAACATATGGTGGCAGCAGTGACATTTGAGTGAAGAGGAGACACACAATTCGAGCTAGGATAACACCCATTAGATAGTGGAAACCTACCTGCCTTAGACGATCCTGGGCAGGAACGGCTAAAGGAGTTCCTGGAGCCAGAGGGCGGGCCGGGTTTGGCAGAGGGGAGCAACTGGTGCTGGAAGAATATTGAGGAAACAGTATGAGAATTGGCCCGCTTAAGAGTAGCCCAGCCCAGCCCTCGGTATTACCAGTAAAATCCCTCTGAGGAGTCTGCATGCTGACCAGCCCCCACCCTGCTGTGAGGGAGAGGTATGACAAAGAAAATAAGGTGAGCTTGTTTTATCGCATTCTTATTGACTCAGTAAGATGAGACTGGGCTTCAGGTGTCAACGTCCATCGGTGAGTCACTGGTCTTGAAACGCTGAGGCGACATAGCTCCACAGGAGTTGCAGATGCTGTCACTAGTTCATCCATTGATGAAGATGAGCAGAATTTGGGGGAGATTATCTGTAAGTGAATCACCAAAATGGGTGGCCCTGCCCCCAGGAGGGATGTTATGTTATGTTACTTTGCATTTATATAGTGCCTTATGTACCATTGGTAGGGTCTGAAGTCGCTGGTAGGTTGAACGCCCTTGGGAACTGAAGTTCAAGTCAGTAGAGAGAGTAGAGAGAGTCAAAGGTGCGTGTGAGCACTGGATATGTGTGCAGCTGGTGTGACATGTGTGAAATAGCTGCTTCTTAGCGGTAGGTGTGGTGGTTGAGAGGTCAATAGTATGTGTTCGTTTTGGCAGGATTTATCCAGACCAAATTGTGGCTGCATTGGGCCTGAGGAGAACGCCTAGCTGGGGGGGGGGGGCAAGGGTGAAACCAGCAGTGTTTAGTTAGAGTGATGGGGAGTTTGAGGTAGATGTTGGTATGAGAACAGCTATACCGAATGGTGTCATAGTATCGCTGTGTTCTATTTGAGTGGTGGTGTAAAGAAGAGAGTAAGCGTGGAGATGTGAATATGGTGGTTTACTGTAGGTGCTTGAGATCGCACCCACTCCAATAGTTCCATGAACTTCATCCGTTCCATGTACTCCGACTGGTCCGTGCATTACGACCGTTTCAAGCACTCAGACCATTCCTTTCAAAGCTCTTTCAGATGTTCCATGCCCTCAAACCATTCCATTCCAACGTCGCGCCATTCTGTGCACTCCAACCGGTTCTATGTACTCCATGCACTCCCATACGTTCCATGCACTCCCATCCGTTCTATGCACTCCCATCCGTTCCATGCCCTCCCATCCGTTCCATGCCCTCCCATCTGCTCCATGCCCTCCCATCCGCTCCATGCCCTCCCATCCGTTCCATGCCCTCCCATCCGTTCCATGCCCTCCCATCCGTTCCATGCACTCCCATCCGCTCCATGCACTCCCATCCATTCCATGCACTCCCATCCGTTCCATGCACTCCACCATTTTATGCACTACTCCTTTCATTCGTTCTACCCACGTTATCCTTTCTCATGCATCAGCCATACACAAACCATTCACACTGCTCGTTTCATTCGTTCTACCCATCTTATCCTTTCTCCAAGCATCATCTATCCGCATACGTCATCTTCACACGTTCCATTCACTAAACTAATTGCACCCATTTCACTCGTTCATGCGCTTCATTAATACCGCCCACATCGCTAGTTTCAAGCACATCACCCGTTCATTCACCTACTTCATCCGTTCTACCATTTCACCCGTTCCACCCACTTCACGCATTCTACATCAGTTCATCCGTTCCATCCTCATACTTCACCCGTTCCGTCCACACACTTCACCCGTTCCGTCCACCCACTTCACCCTTTCCATCCACATACTTCACCTGTTCCATCCACATACTTCACCCGTTTCATCCACATACTTTGCGCGATATAGGGTATCTACTTCACCCGCTCACCCGATATAGGGCAGACTTACAAGACTTTGTCATAGTGACGTTATTGGGGACACTGTCAAATCCCGCTATGCCACAGTGGTGTTGTTATATACACTTCTAGAATCAACTTTGTACCAAGAGGATATTGGGCACACTTCTAACATCAGCCAAGGCATGCTAAAAGGCACACTTCTAAGTACAACCAGGGCACGCTATTAGGCACACTTCTAAATTCAACTAAGGCACGCTATTAGGCACACTTCTAAAGTCAACTAATGCACGCTATTAGGCACACTTCTAACTTCAACTTTGCACAAAGAGGATAATTGGCACACTTCTATATTCAGCTTTGCAGAAAGAGGATAATAGGCAGCCAAAACAATTTGCAATGGGGATTATATTAGGCAACCAAATTAAAATTTGCACAGTGAGGATATTCAACTAAGGCGCGCTAATGGGCACACTTCTAAGGTAAACCAAGGGCACGCCATCAGGCACAGTTCTAGATTCATCCAGGGCACGTTATTAGGCACCCTTCTAAAATTCAGCTTTGCACAGAGAGGATATTAAGCGCACTTCTAAATTCAACCAAGGCGCGCTAATAGGTACACTCCTAAATTCAACTTTGCACAGAGAGGATATTAGGGACCCCAATGCAACTCTGCACAGAGAAGATATCAGGCACACTTCTAAATTCAACCAGGGCGTGTTATTTGGCACCCTTCTAGTCAACTTTGCACAGGGAAGATATTAGGCATACATCTAATTTCAGCCAAGGCACGCTAAGAGGAATACTTCTAAATTCAACTTTGCACAGAGAGGATAATAGGCACACTTCTAGATTCAGCTTTGCGCAGAGAGGGTATTAGGCACATTTCAAGGTTCAGCGAGGGCACGCTATTAGGCACACTTCTAGAGTCAACTTTGCACAGAAAGGAAAATAGGCACACTTCTAGATTCAACTTTGCACAGAGAGGATAATAGGGACACTTCAAAATTCAGCCTTGCACGGAGAGGATAATAGGCACACTTCTAAATTCAACCAGGGCGTGTTATTTGGCACCCTTCTAGTCAACTTTGCACAGGGAAGATATTAGGCATACTTCTAATTTCAGCCAAGGCACGCTAACAGGAATACTTCTAAATTCAACTTTGCACAGAGAGGATAATAGGCACACTTCTAGATTCAGCTTTGCGCAGAGAGGGTATTAGGCACATTTCAAGGTTCAGCGAGGGCACGCTATTAGGCACACTTCTAGAGTCAACTTTGCACAGAAAGGATAATAGGCACACTTCTAGATTCAACTTGCACAGAGAGGATAATAGGGACACTTCAAAATTCAGCCTTGCACAGAGAGGATAATAGGCACACTTCTAAATTCAACCAGGGCGTGTTATTTGGCACCCTTCTAGTCAACTTTGCACAGGGAAGATATTAGGCATACTTCTAATTTCAGCCAAGGCACGCTAACAGGAATACTTCTAAATTCAACTTTTCACAGAGAGGATAATAGGCACACTTCTAGATTCAGCTTTGCGCAGAGAGGGTATTAGGCACATTTCAAGGTTTAGCGAGGGCACGCTATTAGGCACACTTCTAGAGTCAACTTTGCACAGAAAGGATAATAGGCACACTTCTAGATTCAACTTTGCACAGAGAGGATAATAGGGACACTTCAAAATTCAGCCTTGCACAGAGAGGATAATAGGCACATTTCTAGATTCAACTTTGCACAGTGACGGTATTAGGCATATTTCAAGATTCAACGAGGGCACGCTATTTGGCACACTTCTGGAGTCAACCAGGGCATGTTAATATGCACACTTCTAAATTCAAATTTGCACAGAGAGGATATTAGGCGCACTTCTAAATTCAACTTTGCACAGAGAGGATATTAGGCGCTCTTCTAAATTCAACTTTGCACAGAGAGGATATTAGGCACACTTCTAGATTCAACCAGGGCACGTTAATAGGCGCATTTCTATCCAGATGTGGTGCAAGTTAAAGTTCAGTTTCCTACATGTGTGGCACTAGCTAAAATGGCAGGTAAGTTAATATGCATCACAAGGCAACATTTACTATCCATTTATAGTGGTCACAAGTCTTCCTAAGTATGTATTGTTTAAGTATATGGCAGTCTACGTTATGGAAGGTAAGGTAGAATGACAGGGGCTTTGTGGAGTAGAGTAATTGCTCTACACCCCGCCCATGCCACACTCACGGTTTTGTTAGTGTCTGTTGGCTTCCTTGGCTTCCCCTTATGACACCTGCAGACACATCTTGGAGCCGTCAATGTTGGAGCCACCCTTTGCCTTGGGGCCCTTAGTCGTGGGGGCTGCACGGGCAGAGGGCTGCCCTGGGAAGGTCGTGAAGGTCAGGGTGAGACGGCCTACTGGCCAATCGGGGCACGGTGGGCGGGTCGGGAGGCGGGAGGTGGGACACCAGGAAGCAGGGAGCTGGAGGGGTTGCGGGAGGGAAATCAGGCGGCAGTGGGGTTAAGGGAAGGTGGGTGGAGGCGAGTTGGGCAAGATGGCAGGGAGCAATACAGAAAACATTCACCAGGAGAAACACACAAGTCAAATGGGGCCTTCGCGGTGGAGCGGGCTGCTAGTTCCCAAAGCACATTGCCTACTGGCCAATCAGGGCACGGTGGGCGGGTCGGGAGGCGGGAGGTGGGACACCAGGAAGCAGGGAGCTGGAGGGGTTGCGGGAGGGAAATCAGGCGGCAGTGGGGTTAAGGGAAGGTGGGTGGAGGCGAGTTGGGCAAGATGGCAGGGAGCAATACAGAAAACATTCGCCAGGAGAAACACACAAGTCAAATGGGGCCTTCGCGCTGGAGCGGGCCGCTAGTTCCCAAAGCACATGGCCTACTGGCCAATCAGGACACGGTGGGCGGGACGGGGGGCAGGAGGTGGGACACCAGGAAGCGGGGAGCTGGAGGGGTTGCGGCAGGTAAATCAGGCAGCGTTGGGGTTAAGGGAAGGTGGGTGGAGGCGAGTTGGGCAAGATGGCAGGGAGCAATACAGAAAACACTCACCAGGAGAAACACACGAGTCAAATGGGGCCTTCGCGGTGGAGCGGGCTGCTAGTTCCCAAAGCACATGGCCTACTGGCCAATCAGGACACGGTGGGCGGGACGGGGGGCAGGAGGTGGGACACCAGGAAGCGGGGAGCTGGAGGGGTTGCGGCAGGTAAATCAGGCAGCGTTGGGGTTAAGGGAAGGTGGGTGGAGGCGAGTTGGGCAAGATGGCAGGGAGCAATACAGAAAACACTCACCAGGAGAAACACACGAGTCAAGTGGGGCCTTTGCGGTGGAGCGGGCCACTAGTTCCCAAAGCACACGGCCTACTGGCCAATCAGGGCACGGTGGGCGGGTCAGGAGGCGGGAGGTGGGACACCAGGAAGCAGGGAGCTGGAGCGGTTGCGGGAGGGAAATCAGGCGGCGGTGGGGTTAAGGGAAGGTTGGTGGTGGCGAGTTGGGCAAGATGGCAGGGAGCAATACAGAAAACACTCAGCAGGAGAAACACACGAGTGAAATGCAGAGATAGTACTAGAGAAATATGGGAGAATATGTGTTGACATTTTGTTAACAAAAAGTCTCAAGTATAACAAGAACTTCGAGGGCCTCTAATAATTGCCATGTTCTGGAATGGCGTGAATCTATTTAGTCATGTATTACTGACCATTAAAACTATCATGCACATGTGCATATGCACATGTGTCAGAAGATATTTATTAAGTGAAAAGACTGAGGGACCATTAAATACCAAATTTCATACAACATTGCTAATCAGCACACTAATGGATATTCGTGAGTTGTGTGAGGAAGTTGAGGAGAAAATAAGGCGAATGAAGGAGAAACTTGAAAAACCATTTGCTCAATATGTGAAGTGTTATCCTGATAAGAAGTATTGTGTTGGCCAGGAAAGAAATGCCATGTACAATTTAAGGAATAGAGCTGCAAAAACTGAAAGACACCCAACTGTGACAAACACCACACCTATGAACTCTGTGTATACAACTGCCAGGCACACGAATCTACCATCCTATCAGCTGCAGCACCTCACATACATGGGTCCCATTCTCATAGCCACAATAATCCCTCAGACAAGAGGACAGGATGCCACCCTTAGGTATTCAGACGAGTGGTAAAGACATACTAAGAGCATCCATATTGAAAGAAGTGGAATGGTGGATATGGAGAAGACAGAGTTACAGTTAGAGAATAGCCAATTATTAGTCGAACACTGGACCGAGAGGATGACTTAGGGCCTCATTCCGAGTGGGGTGGTAAGGGATACTGGGCACCGGTAAGGAGACCGGTGCCGGTAATCCCTTACCGCCCTACTACAAGGTCCCTTAGCGGGTCCCTTCCTTAACGCCTGGTCTGACTAGGTGTTAAGGACGGGACCCGTTAAGGGACTTCAGAGCTAATAACGGTACCGCAAATTGCGGTACCATTATTAGCTACTTCCCCATTCCCATTGAGCCCTATGGGGGCTCAAATGGGAATGGGGAATGTTTTTTTCAATGGGGACTTACCGGTCCTGCAAAGGTCGGACTACACCGGTAAGTCCACATTGAACAAGACCGGTGCCGGTACCGTTATTGGAGGTAGTCATGGCGCAAATAGCGCCATGACTACCTCCAATCTCGGAATGAGGCCCTTAGTCTACTCTAGGAATTGGAAATAAGAATGGATGTAAAGAGCACAGAAGTTGGTGTAGAATCAGTTAGACATTGCGGCTCGGGTTGACAACCTTTCATAGAAGCACCAGGTTGGAACCCAAAGGCACTGCTCCCTCTACTCTTCTGAGCACACCAGATCCTCGACCTATGATGCCAACCCCTTGATATCTGCCCTCCAATTCTGGAGCATAGCACCCCGATTCTCAGCAGTGGAGGATCAGGTACCCTTGGCCAATGTGGGAGGATTATATCCCCAGGTTCTCAGGGTGGATGGGTTTTGGGACTTGTTGGAAAACAGGAAATTAGTAGTGATATTGCCCAAATAATGGTATAACACATTCAGTGGACTTAGGGATACATTTGATGAAGACATACACGCTTAGGGCCTCACTACCACAACATGAGGATAGACGTTTACTTAAGCCATGAACATGGACAACAAATACTATTGAGTAAGAGGAGAAGGGACAGAGGTAGAAGACAGGAGCGAGGGACCGAGTGGCACCAAGTGTGTGCATGACAGCAGAGAATTTGCAAACATATTGCAGAGGGTTGCATGTCTTTGCTCCGAAGTATTTACTCAGCTGATCTTGACCATGCATCAAATTCCCCAGAACACTTTCCCTCACTGTGTGCCCATGTCCCCACCTGCTAGACACTTTGGAACGGCAGTGCCCTCTGTGCCCTCACAAATGTCTCTTGCTCTCACAAAAGGGGAGGCCACCCTTCATCCCTTTCCCCTCCCCAGTATGAATCTCTACCCTTACCTTAAAGCGGTTTTTGTGGTATTCCATCTGGGTTTATCATGTCGTGCCCCCCCCAAACCCCCTATTCATGCCTCCCTAGCTCCCCCCTCAATGCCTGCCCCCGTCCAATCCAAGCCCACATCCAAAGCCCAGTCTTTCTTGCCACCTTTGTGGTGCAGTGAAAACCCTCAAAGCAAGTACTTTGAGGTAAATATCTGTGCCGCAAAGGTGGTGTAATAAGAACATGAAACCATTGCAAAAGTAAATAATGGACTTTGGCAGCATTGGACAGATTTAATCAGATCTTCCAAGTGAAGTACGAATGTCCCAGTGAGGTCAATGCTAGAGTTGGGGGATACATGGGCTTCTCTGAATGAGGGATGGGGCCAACAACCGGAAAGTGATAGGCGATTACAAATGTATTCAAAGATGATGCAGTAAGTAAAAGAACACATGGCAATTACGAAAGACCCAGAAAAAGAAGCAGAGAGGATAGGGACTGCTGGTGCGAATGTTTGCAAAAGACCAATGAATAATGAAGAAGGACTATTGATTCTATCCCAGAAAACGAATTGAGAACTAGAGGATAGCAACAATGAAGTGAGAGTGGATGGCAGGAGCAGTCAGGTGAAGGTCAAGGGCAAGCAATGGCTTGTCAGATGGAAGTAGAAAAAGACGTAGTCCGGTAACCAATATGAGATGAGAAGATTTCAAGAGATTGGAGGATGAGAAGATGGTCAGTCAGTTTTGGGACCTTCTTGCAGAAAAGTTTGTTTCAGGAAATAAACACTGTTTATGGGCAATGTTCCCTCTAATTATTTTTCTCTTTGTGCAGAACCGGTTGGCTGTTGTGCGCACATTATTTTCCATGTGCTCAACAGACTAATGTGGTAAGCCAGTTCACAGAAGAGAGTTTGGAAAGGAATTTCCTCTTCCCAGCCACTGCAATTCTTTAAAAATCTTACAACACTTTTTCCACACACATAGGCTAAAATATAATATGTCATTTGTGATTATACAGACAACTCATCAACCAGTGCAAGACTTCAACATCTGCCAGAGTACCAAAATGTCGGCCTCATTACGAGTTTGGTGTTAAATTGTAAAGTTGGCAGTAACTCCGTTACCGCCAATGTTACCACTACTCCAAATTACGATTTCGGACCTGGAGAGGAGGATTTGCCACCAGGAAAATCCTCAAAGTAAATCCTCCAACTCAACACCAAAATAGTTGGAATATTCGCTGCGGTAGTTCCACCAAAAAAGCCACATTGAGTCCAATGGACTCAATATGAATGGGGAATTACACCGCCACCACCAGTTGTAATCCGATGGAAATTCCTATGGCCCAGTAATTCATTTGGGTGGTATTCTGGCAAATTTACACCAGGATACCGCCCCAAGTCATAATGAGGCCCTATATGTTTTAGGTCACTGGAAAATCACTCATTTGAATTACAAAACACAAATATCTCTTGTGCTAACTGATGTGGCTGTCAAGAAACTAGGACAGAATACATTTGCTGATGGATTAATGGCAAATAAAAGCAATGTGTCAAAAACTTGCTGAAAGGAGTTCAAGTGCCACTTAAATGACGTAATTCAAGGGCCAGGAGAACATGCAAATATTTGTTTAAGGATAATAATTCCATCAGAATAACTGCACCTGAGAATATGATGATCCAAAATTCCTGTGCCTCTGCTTACTATCCACATTACCTTCTCCTGTGGGTAGTGATAACACCAGCCTTAGAGCTAAGAGACATATGCATCATGCATTTTTTACTCCCTAAAAAAGGAAAATGTGCCTAACAAAAACAAGAAACAATGAACATAGCATTGCTTCAACCCACAACGCCCCACTGATATTCTTTCGAATTAGTGACCAGTAGAGCAGTAGCATAGGAAGGAAGGAACTCTAATAATAATAATGCCGATCTCAAAAGGAATATTATGGGGAAATAACATAGTTAAATAAACAGAACGTACCCCTACTGGCAAAGCTAATTACTTTTTTACTCCGTGAAAATTCATTTGGCTCCAAGTAGAGGACAAATTCTGATTAGAGCCGTGCTTGGACCTGTGGCATAGGGAGTGAAATGACAGGGCACAAAATAAAGTCCATAGTTTTGCCCACCCTTCCGCAGCACAGCCTAGATAAAATTAAACAAGAGCCTTACTGAGGTTTATTATGGAGCCCTGTTGAAGAAAATCACATATATATGCTTTTTAAGTTAATTGCATCAATTCATCAGAGATACAAGTGATTGAATGCCTTCTCCTGTAACTATGGTACCCTCTTCTGTAATTTTTTTGTGATCAGTTAAATAAGATGCAGGGAGATGCTTGAGACTGCACGCACAGAACACATGGTTATTTTGAACAGCCCTCAGCAGTTGAGCATAGAAAGAAAAAGAAGGTGCTGTTGTCTCGATGGGAACTAGAATTTCCTATCCTTTAGCAAACATCCAACACATTTCCTTCAGTGTACTGCCGAAACGTCTGACTTGGTCTTTGAAATTTGTTGCTTCGTTCATCACCCACACGGAGTGATGATTCCACCCATACCCTTCCCCGGCCCCTGCGCTTGCCTCCAATACTAGTTGATAGAGCACTGTAAAAAGTGAGGGATTGTAGCAGTAAACACTCACTGAGATATTTGTAGACCTACAATACTTTGCAAAAAAGGCATATTGAAATGCCTAAACACATGATGTGAATTTTAAGGTGGTCATGACTCTGCATGTACACAATTCTTTTGCAGTGCATACAAGATTGTTTGCAACATACTCCCCCCTTATATCATTGTGTAGGATTACACAAGTGCTCAATGAAACTGTTTTTGTATCGAATCGAGTTATTGTATAATGTTGATGGTCTATGCCCAAAGGAACTCTGAACACTTGGAAATGATTCAGATTGTGTGAAAAGCATTTTCCTGTCTGAATATTCGGTGCCCTGATACTATGGACGAGTAATCCCAGGCATAGTCCATACCCATTATACCTTGTAGGCTAAATAAATGATATTGCAATGTCGCTCTCTACTTATAGGGTAATGTTGGTAATGCTAAAGTAGGAGACACTGAGCATCACATTTGTCTTTTCTAAATCTTTACAGGCCAAATTAATATTTGAGTTCTATAATGCGTTAACTTACAAAGGTGCCGCTTCAAAGTACTCCCGTAACATATGTACAAAGAAGAGGAAGTATGGAATTTGGTTACACATCCAAGTAGCCTGATTACTAATATCTGATATTTGAGCTCATAATTTGATTAAGTAGTGTGGGTGACGCTTTTGGTAAGGCACAATGAGTAACAGAAATACTGGCGCATGTACGTTATTCATGTTACAACAAATAAAAAACAAGTGAATGTAGGTACACGTCTGCTAACCTTTTGCAGAGCCAAGAGAGGTAGAGTCAAGGTTGTCTGGTAGTATCTTAATGTACTCTGAGGCCGAGGTTAGAGTCATAAGGTAAAAGAGTGGTAGAGTCAGGTTTAGGAGTCATGGGTGGGGAGAGAAGATTTTTGATTAAAGTGTGCAGGCATATCTTGGTGAGATTCTTCTGTTCATGGAGCCAGTTTTTCATATTAGTTTTTAACCTCTCGTGTTGTATTTTGCTTTTAGGGATTTTAGGTGCATAGTAGTGTAATGCAAATTAGCAGAATATCAAGACTAGTTGCTTATTTTAAGAGAGAACATTTCAGGTCATTGCTGTGGCTTGTGCTTTTTTACATCTTTATGAATAGGTGAGAATTGTCTGTGCACGCTGCTAAAAATCTTCTGAGCGGCACCCAGGAGGAAGCTGGGCAAGCGCACATTCGCACAGCTTAGCCTTACAGGGAACATTGTTTACGAGAATGGGTGAAGAATATGCAGGCATAAGCAGACATGCAAATAGGCAGCGACCAAACAGAAAGACCAGTTGGTGCGAGAAGGTATCTCCCTAGTAGCCCTATTGAAAAAAGCCCTAGTGGAGGTACCAGACAACAATAACAGTAATGTGATAGCTTGGACTGGACAAGGGCAACCGCTCAAGAGGCACTACAGGTTTGAGAACTATGAAAAAGATTGCTCAGATTAACTCTGACTGATGTTGGAGATCAACCGTTAAGGCAAAGGCGGGGCTAGCTAGCAGTAATGTTGATGATTATTTGTTAGGTACTGAAAGCACTCTATCAATGACAATATATACAATTATTTTATTTTTTTGTTTATTTCTAACATGTTTAACCAGCGAGTGGTTTCTTAGCGTGGGATTGGGATTCGAACCTGTATTGGGATTGGGATTCGGACCTGCGTTGCGTCGCGTTGTCTTGCTTCCAAGACAAACGCATTGCCCCTGAGCTATCGCTCATCACTTTAGAGAAGAACAATTTGCCTACTGTATTTCCATCGCCACTGAGCATAAAGTGTGGGCCTGTGTAGCTTCCTGGGGACCAGACAACATTTTAGGGATTAAGCTGGTAACGGAAAGGCAACTTCCGTTACCTGACTAAGCTAGAAACGAATTATAGACTCAGTGGATGTGTCTCACCACTTGATCTGTCACGGGACGACTGAAAAGGGAAACCCGATGTGGGTAGAAAATGATTAGTATGCTAAAAATTTCATTTCTGAACAAATACAAATTCAGAATGACACACATTTGTTGTTAAAATTCAGCTAATGGATATTATAAGTAAACATATTTGTTCTTCAAATAAAGTTTTAAAATTCAGCCAATTGGTATTTTAAATGACAAACACATTTATAATTGAACTTCTGCTGGCAATGCGCCCATGTTTCACACTTATTGCGCTATGTCAAAGCTGCACAGTCCAATGTTATCCATTATAAAATGCAGTCTCCTTGGTTCACACTAAGTTGTGTTAGCTATTTCAACATCATAAAAAATAACACAAAACACAACTTTGAACATAAAGTAAACAGAAATGTGTGTCTTACAACTGCATCAATTATCTCAAAGAAAGCATAAATGGGTTGTCAAACCAAGTAGAACAATAATGTTGCCATGCAACTAACCACTAGCAAATTAGCGTATGCCATACATTGGAACAAATTATCCATTTTGGATAAAACTATTTGTGTACAATGTATCCTGATAATGAACAGATAACAATAACGTACTTATTTAATATAGTTCAATGATATGCCTACACAGTGCCAGTTGGCTAATTGTAAATATTCTGCATTTTGTCATCCTAATTGTTTTCTGAGATATAAGAGAAATGCTAAATTTGTAATCATGTTATACATGGGTTTCTTTCATTTGTCAATAGTTAAACACAATTAGAGGACTTTGTAGTTTATAGAAACCCAACTATGCACGTTCTCAATTCTTCTGAGGCGTAATCCCTAAACTTGAATACAATTTAAGAAATTGAATTCCTGGCTTTGGTAACCTATGTTGAATGCATGTAGGAATTATGTACATGTCTATATTAGTATGATGTGAGCTGCATATATTTATTATAGATGTATTTATTTGCATATCAAAAACATTTTAACTTTAAATTAATTTTTGTTGCCCCAGTACATTTTCATAATCTGTGTCGACTTGTTTATTTCATGATTCCATTTTCTTTCTTAAAATGGCTTCAATTAGGTGAAAAGATGGTTATAAAAGAGTATTATTTTGTTTATGATTTAAAGCATTTTAAAGCACATATTGAAATCTATTTATCAAGCTCTACTTACCCTGATAGGAAGGAAGGTGCCAGTGTTTCCGCCTGTTAAAAATGAGTGAGTGCTGATCCGCGTTGTTTTGTATGTTTACATTGACCCCCTAACTAAAAAAGAAAAGGGACTATGGGGATATGCTCGAGTTCGATTTGTCTTTCTAATGATTTGAAAAGGGGTTTGTTGTTATGACAAATAAAAGAGACAGAATATAAGAGCACTGTTTTGGATTTAAATGTTTAGCAGTGTTGGGGAATTTACTGGATGATCAATTAATAGCATATCTGTCTTGTTTTAGTTTTGTAGTTACTCATTCGAAGCCTGTATATTACCCACCAATGGCAGCCGTCTTGCTATATTGAGTGAATTTACCAACCAGTCAACTGACAGTGTAACTTTGTTCTGTTTTAGTCACCAAGTTACACATTTAGAATACATATGTTATCACCAATGGGAGCAAGATATAATTGTTAGTAATCCCTGTAACATTTCTGGTGATATAATTTCTAAGTTTTTATTCACTTAAATTGTTTAAAGTCACAATGATCTTGACATTGTGTAAGGTTTGTAACCCCATTTTTAAAATGTTGGCGATTTTTATTGTTTTACAAAGGAAATAAGAGCGAGATCTGGGAGCCTATGGACAAGAAATGCACAATGAGTTGGAAGCATTTCTCTACCTGGTACTAATGTTTTCCATTCTTGTGGGATAGTTCATAATAATGACAAATTGGTGAATTGCTGCACTTATATGTAATCGATTTATCCTTTCATCCACCAGACTGAACTGAGGTTAAAGTAATGTTATTAAAGGAAATCAACCAATGCATTGCTAATGTGCAATCCATGTTCTGTTGTTCATAGTTGAAAAATCAATGTTGCTTCTTTCCATCTAAATGATTTTCTATGGCCTCCTCTATATTGTGCCTTTACATGTTGTAATGCAAAATATGTGTATTCTCATTTTTCTGTCCTGGATGCTTTTCTATCCAATGTGCAACCAAGGATTTTTTGTAATCCTTCCTGTAGTCTTTGAGATGGTCTGATATCCTGATATTGGTGGTTCTTTTGGTGGACTCCACATATTTCTTTTGCATGCAATAACATCTCCACAGTAAGTGCCCTACAATTGATGACATCTTTAATTATGTATTTTTGATAGCATGCATTACAATTCCCACAGTTGGAGAAACCTTTTGGTTTTGATTGTAAGCATATCTAGGATTGTGTATTTGGTTTATAAATGACTAGGGGCCTCATTATGAGGTTGCCGGTCCGGTAACAACTGTACCAGTAAGCTTGCTGGTACCGTTGTTACCGGACCGGCAAACTACAAGGTCTGCTCGCAGGTGCCTTTTTGCCTGCCAGGTCTGACCTGGCGGGTGCGCAGGCACCCATGAGCAGAACATCTTGGATGCACCTGCACCATTCACAAATGGCGCCGGTGCATTCAGCCTCACCATTCCCATTGAGCCCTATTGGGCTCAAATGGGAATGGGGAGAATTTATTCCTGGTGCCCGGGAATGGGAAATTACCGGGTCCACCAGGGCTATAATGCCCCAGTAATTTCCCCTTTCCCGGGCGCCGAAAAAATTACTCCGGCAACAGCCGTGCTAGTTTTACCAGCACAGCTACCGCCGCAGTCATAATGAGGCCCTAGGACTTACTCTTTGTTTTATATGTTTTGGCTTTGTAAATACTATGTTTGGTTGCTGATCCAAGATCGTACATAGGTGTTGATCAAATAATAGCAAGTCCCAGTGTTTGTACAATAATCTTTGAATTATATAGTTATGTGTTGTTTATTGTGTGATATATCTGTGTTTTTTTCATGTTTATTGTCTGTTTTGATTTTGGCACAAATAAATCTTATCTAAGGCTTTTTTGTTAGATCCCATAGAGCACTATGCAATATGTTTATTTTACTGTAGCCTCTTTGTTTTATTTTCCTGTCATACCTGATGTTTCCAGTTCACAGTCAACTATTGCTCTGCAAGTTCTTTTGGGCCACAGAAATTCTCCATTTGGTATATGATTAACCATCACAATAGCCTTTATTCAATTTGAATTTTTAACCACAAAATACAGAATTCAATAACACATTAATAAACATTAAAACAACAACTATAATTGTTCAAGTGAATAAATATACAAGTTAAAACATGAACAGATAAATGTTAAAACATCATAAAGAGTACACGTCATGATGCAATTCAATTAGAATAATAAAACCACAAGCCAACATACACAGACAAATGAAGATGATCCCAAAAGACATGACATGCACAGATAACATGGAATAGCTTGCCGATGACATCCTCATAGCCACCACAAATACAGACAAACACATTCAACAGGTTGCAGAGGTCTTCCAAGCACTCCAAAAAGAGGGACTCAAAATAAAAAATTCCAGAATTGAGGCAGGATAGGGTGCAGTCTTCTACCTGGGATTGGATATTTATTTCAGTGGAAGCGAAAAGGATACAGGGCAGGCTGAAAGACATTGGAGAACTGCCCATCCCTGCTAATGTTCAGCAAAAATAATCACAGACTACAAAAGATTAACATGAACGGTAGCAGTGTAATGTGCTTTAGTAAATTCTTCTCCATTGAGGACACATCTGTGTGCTGAACATGCTTCATGCTGAGAAACACATCACCTTTCATGATGTTCTGGCTAGCGAAACTGTACACTTGGACTTTTAAGTCTTTGGTCTCCTGATAAAGATGCTATAAATTCTGTGCATGTCGAGACTGGTTGGGCTATTGAGTCGTAGAACTTTGGGTAGAAGACAGCTATGTGAAGAAACAACATTTTTCCATCGTTTTGCTCATATGGAAAGTATGTTTCAACCACACCACTTACTGCGCCACATAAACAATCTTGTTTACAAGAGTAGCAAGAATATTTGTGAAATGAATTTGTCCGATGTTCTAGTTTTGTAATGGTGGCCACCATTACCCAACACGAGATGCAGGAAACTTGAATTTTAAGGTGGGATTTAACCCGGGACTTTCTTTTGCAGAGCAACAAGACAGAATACACATAGATACATAAGGATATGCCCTGATTTGAGAAAGGCACGGTCAAGTGCTGAAACACATGTAATCACATAGGGCCGACAATAAATATTCTTTGACATTACAAAACTAGAACATCGGACAAATCCAATTCACAAATATTCTTGCTACTCTTGTAAACAGGATTGTTTATGTGGCGCAGTAAGTGGTGTGGTTGAAACATACTTTCTCTAAAATAGAACATTGTTACACTATCAGTTAACTGGTTGGTAAATTCACTCAATATAGCAAAACTGCTGCCATTGGTGGGTAATATACAGGCTTCAAACGAGTAACTTCAAAACTAAAACAAGACAGGTATGCTGTAAATTGATCATCCAGTGAATTCCCCCAACACAGCTAAACATTTAAATCCAAAATAGTGCTCTTATATTCTGTCTCTTTTATTTTTCATAACCACAAACACCATTTCAAATCATTAGAAAGACAAATCAAAGTGGAGCATATGCCCATAGTCCTTTTTCTGTTTTTAGCTAGAGAGTCAATATAAACATACAAAACAACGCTGATCAGCACTCACTCATTTTTAACACATGGAAACACTGACACCTTCCTTCCCATCAGGGTAAGTAGAGGTTGATAAATAGATTTCAATATGTGCTTTAAAATGCTTTAAATTATTTAAGCAATATGACCCTCGCGGCGGGGGAATTACCGACTCAGGTAATGCCCCGGGGCCCGAACGAAGGCCCCGGGCTTTACCTGAGTCGGTAATGCCTCCGCTGCAAGGGTCATACTGCTTTTAGTACCCTGGTCCGCAAGATTTGCGTGTCCGGCGCACTAAAAGCATTTTTTTCTGTCCAGAAACGTTTCGGGACAGGAAAACATTTTTTTTAAAAATGGCGGCCATCGGGAGTGGATGCGCTGGAAACAGAAGTGTTCCCAGCATGTCTGCTCCCGAAAAAAAGGAGAAAAAGGTAAGTTGGGTTGGGAGTGAGGAAGGGAGGAAAAAAAAAAAAAACATACCTGCATCCCGGCAGGGGACGATGGAAGCCTCCAGCCGTGTGGAGGCTGCCATCGTTCCCCACTGGGGACAAAGGAGCAAGAAGGTAAGTGGGGTGGAGAGGGCAGGGAGGAAAGAGGAATGAAAAGAATAAAAAACCTTACCTGAGTCCCAGGCGGGAGTCGGGCGAAGGCAGCCTCTCAGCTGTGGGAAGGCTCAGAGTGGGGATGGCCCCACTTCGAGCCTCCTCATTGGCTGAGGGACTGCCACGCCCCCCGCCGGGTACAATGGCCTTGGAATCCCGGCTGAGGGATTCCCGGCCGAGAAAAGCCTTGTCAAAGGCCGATCTGAATGGTTGTTTCATTCTGATTGTGCCCTCGCCGGGTACTAATGATGTATAATGTGCACACAACAGGCTGCAGTACACCTTAACTTGCTCATTGCTCTGTCACTATTGAGCTATGTTTCTCTCCTGACGAAATGTGACTTAGATGATGTACTAAACTGTTTAGTGGGCAATAGGGGTTGCCTGGGGCATTTAAATTTACTGTATAAGGAGCCTGCC
Source organism: Ambystoma mexicanum (assembly GCF_040938575.1). Classification (NCBI taxonomy): domain Eukaryota; kingdom Metazoa; phylum Chordata; class Amphibia; order Caudata; family Ambystomatidae; genus Ambystoma; species Ambystoma mexicanum. Next base: position 1,099,287,813 of record NC_090930.1, on the reverse strand, counting down.
TGGAGAATCTCCCCCCCCCTCCCCATGATATATGCATGAGTTATGAACAATGGCCATGGGGTCTCCACGTACTACCCAGTTTTCAAATGAGGCGGTTGGAGAACACATTGGTCTTGGGCAGCGGGGATGCTTGCCTAAACCTGAGGCTTTCCATCTGCCATACAGCACTTTAGTATTTGTTATCAATCTCCCACCTTTCACGACATGTGAGTGCTACACATTTCTATCACTTGTTCCTGTTGAAAGAATGAGGATAGCTCCCCTAGAGTTTAAGCCCGCTGTAAGCTGTTTACAATAAACAGTTCCAAGTCTGGGAAACAATGTCTACAAGTAGCTGACCTTTTAGCACAGTTTTGTTTTTTAATAATTGGGGCAACATGGTGGCCATGGCCAAGTTTATGGGCAGTGGGCACTGGAGAAGAAATAGCATATCAAACCCTTGTCATTCAGTGAAAAATCTTTACATAGTAAAGAGTTAAAATTATACGATTTATTTCACCAAACCCATAAAATTCAGTAGGTGTAGCAAGTGATGACAATCTTACATTGGAGTCCCCTCCTTCTCAGCCCAAGAGCACATATGTAAGAAAAAGCTGAAAGTTGAATCTGGAACAATCAATTGGGACCAAAACGTGGATATTGAATCAAAAGATAACAACATTTATTTACAATTCATGTAAAAAACACAATTGAATAGTACATACAACAACAACACAATATTAGTACAAATTAAATGGGATAGTCATTGGACACACACATCACAGCCAGACATACCATATGCACATGAACCACTCAACAACATACTGCACATATAGACTAACTCACACAACCAGGGCGTTGTTTGGAGAATCACAACCACAATTCCCTAACTGAAGCAAATAACACAATAATATGAATACATGTAGCCAATAGGAGAACAAATTGAATAAATTGTTGTGACTGGGGGTCATTACGACCCTGGCTTTAAGGGTTTAACGGCACCGTAAAAGGTGTTGGCGCCGTTAAACCCTTAATGCCTGATTACGAGGTCCCTTTGCGGGACCCGACCTTAACGGCTGGTGTTACCAGCCGTTAAAGTAGGGTGCCGCAAAGGGACCTCGGTGCTAATTACGGTACCGCAATTTGCGGTACCGTACTTAGCACCTTCCCCAGTCCCATTGAGCCCTATGGGGCGAAAATGGGAATGGGGAAGGGCCATGGTGAAATGGGGAAATACCGCCCTGCCAACATTGGAATGGGGCGGTATTTCCCCATTCCACCATGGCGGACTCGTTACAACACCGGCACCAACCATGGTGCTAATAGCGCCATGGTTTAGCGCTGGGGTTGTAATGAGGGCCACTGTCTTCCGGCTACTTCCAAAGCACCGATTGGTTTCGACATAATAAGATTAGTTATAAACGTCTACATCAGGGGGAAAAAAGAAATCCTGAAAAAACATATTGGGAATCTATAAATTAAAAATCTCAAATTTGCGTTGCAGTACTCCATAATAATTAAAACCATACTTACAGATCAATTGGGGCCAAACAATTCAAATAGGCCAAGAAAATGATCAAGAGACCAAAATTAGTTGGGAAACCTGATAAAAATGGGATCATAAAACACTATTGCACTCATCAGTGGAACACCTGCTGCCCCAATTGAATGGGAAAAGGCAGAAAGGCACCCACAATAACCACCAAAACACCCAGTGGCAATGAGTAGGAAGCTGACAAACAGTTAAAACCACCACAGTAGCACACCTATAGTGTGCATGCCCAGCCAGTAGCGCCATAAAAAGAAAAGGAAGAATGTGAACCAGAAAAGTGAATGGTGAGATAATATGTATAAGAATCAGGACACATCTGGATACCTGAAAAGACCGGCCAGCTGTCTCAGGGAACATTCAATCAATTCCCAAAGCGCATTATGTCACATCACAGCAGGGATTAACAATCAGATAAAAAAATAACATCAAAGGCAGGGTAGACTCTGAGTTAAGATGGCCGCCACTTCCCTCACCCTATACATTTCATGGGTTATGTTATGATAAATCAGATCATCTTAACCTGTATTAAGTAAGGTTTTTTCACTGACCATATATACAATATATAGGGAAAATCTTTACTTAATACAGAGCAAAGATGATATATGGGATCCATGATAAATGGCTGCAGACCAGGTTGAGCAAGTCTCCTTGTTTTCGTGGATCATTTTTCCATTGCAACCATTTACCATGGTTGTTCCCTGCTCAACCAATCCCTCCTCTGTGTGGGGGACACCTCCACAACCTCTATAGGCTGCCTCTCCGCACCCCCTCTCAGGTCCCTTCTCCTGTGCAGGGGACACCCCCACAAACCCGGGGCATAATCCTCTGCTAGCCCACCACCTTCCTCTGCCCTCTACCTACGCGGCCTCCACATTCATGCACCCAATTGATCCTCTGCCCCAAACTCCTTTCGGACTGGGCTCATGTCAGGAAAATACATTTTATTAAATTGGACATATGTATATATGAATGTGGATTATCCAACCTAAGGAACTCCTGTGCAGGATTACAGGCGCCACAGGACTGGCGTGGGACTTGTTGAGAAGTGAGCTTTAGTAGAAGCTTTCTCCAGGATGAAATGGGCTCTGGGGTTCATAGTTCAGGATCCCCCGTGAAAGGAAGATCACGCTGTGAAGCAAACTTTCGGAGAAGTCTTGCCTTATTGGGGCTCGCCTAAGTAAGGAGCTTCCCCTTTATTGATGATACATTTATTATATAAATCTTCATGCGTTTTTTCCAAGGCATCAGTACTGAATTATTAATGTTAAGTGCATTGTGCCTTTGCACAATAGTTCTCTCGAAATGAGTTTTCATGTCATGCATATTTATATTGTGCTAAAATACTGGTTATTCTCGTTGGTCTCTATTTTGTCTCGCAACCAGTACCATCTCTTGCAAATCAGATGCCAGACTTATGGAAAAAGTTATATTTTCAGACTTAACCTTTTTGAACTATCTTTACATACCTGGAACAACAGGCCAGTATCTGGGACAAAAACGGACATAATTATGATCAAATTCAACATCACGATTCAAGGCTTAGGTTAAACATTTGCCACCTGCCACATGCCCGTGCAACAACACTGCACGTGACCGAGACGCCGAAGGGGGCCATACCATTCATAGGGTACACAGCACAATTTCACCATTTGCCACTTGCAACACATGCAACCAACACCACAGTGCAAAAGCAGCCCAGAAGCTCCCGGGTCCTGCAGGCCGTGCATGGATTGGGTCCTGGCTGGTCACGTGACTTGAGGCCTTCCTTTAAAGTTTACACCCCACCCCCCCACAAGGTGTTCAGCCCATGATGCGGCCATTCTACCCACCCTCTTTCAAGCTGAATAACATAGTACCTAGTTACCGAATGCAGCTTTTGCCCACTGTAAAAACTCACAGCTCATCCACTTACACTTTATCCCTTTGCTATTGTACAAAATGTCATCCAGGTTTTACATAGCAGTAAAATACCAGTGTACATATATTTCATCACAGTGTTAGGGTTTGAAATTCAAATTCGATGAGCAGGAGATAAAACAAGCTCCTGGGTGTCTGGCATCACCCAGTAGGTAGGAGCTATCACAGGGGAACCAGGAAAAGCTACTTTTACTTTCTGTCCCTTATGTTTGCCGGTCTGGTAGTAACGGGCCGGTAAGCTACCGACGCTGTTACTGGCAAACTACGAGTTGTGCTCGCGGGTGCCTTTCTGCCCACCAGGTCTGACCTGCTGGGCAGAGTGGCACCCGCAAACATCACTCGTTGGATGCACCGGCGCCATTCATGAATGGCGCCGGTGCATCTGACCTCCCCATTCCCATTGAGTCCTATGGGGATCAATGGGAATGGGGAGTAATGAATACCGGCATCCGGCAATGGGGACGGAGCGGGTCCGCCGGGGTCAGAATGCCCCTTGTTTCAAAACTCGTGAAATTACCGGGTGCCTGTAATTTCACGAGTTTTACCGGCACGGCTACCGCCAAACTCGCAATTAGGCCATTGTTTTTAAATCTGTATTAGACGAAATACTCATGTTTGTAAGGTGCCAGTTGGCCTTTCGAAGACAGAAGTAGCACCTGGGAGCTGTTGGTTTCAGACTAACTAGCCTCCACTAGGCTAGGAGGAGGAGCTAAATAGCTCCCAGCAATTTCACACCCTTGAAAGTCTTTTGTGGCACTTGAATCCTGAATTATTAGCATGAAGCAACATCAATATTTGGAGTAGGTGATCAGGGACACCTAGATCATTTAAAATTGCCCACAGCTGTGCACAATTTACAGTCAGCCCCTGCAGACAGTCTATGAATGCTAGATAAAGTGGCTCCTGCTTTATAAAAAAAAGTGATTTGGCCACTAATAAATACAGCTTGAGCACCTTGCGTTGTCCCTTTTAAAAAGCCTAGCTGCACAGGTGACAAGGTGTCAAGCGATCTAACAACGATATGGGGCAGTAACTCGAGGCGCATGATCTATCACTTCTTTTGTAACTGGGTAAAATAATGGATTTCCCCCAGGAGCAGAAACATTTCCAATCCTTAACATTATGCTAAATATGTTACAGAACAGTGGGCCCCAAAAGCCAATCAATATTTTATATAAGTCAGCAGGAACAGAATTTGGCCTTGGTCTTGATAATTTTCATGATCGTAATTGCCTCATTAATGTCATTTAAATTAAAGCACCCAATGTGTTCCTTGTCGGCAAGAGTAGGTGCCTTAATGGAATACGAAGCACCTAATACAAGTGTAAAGCTTTTGCTTCCAGCATATAGCGTAACAAAATGTGCCAACCATCCATCCAGGGATGTATTATCCTCTGGTCTCTGTTTTAATTCCCTTCTAGAGCCATTGGTGACCAGGTCCCAACAATGCCGGCTATTGCGGTCTACCACCATTGTCAGTAGATCTGCCCATCAAGCCCTCTGAATCAATATCTGTTTCTGTTTCTCCAGTTGCGCTTCATATCTTACATTTATCTCTTCTCAGGACCCTCAGGGATTTCAGTAAGTCCTGCCTTGCCAATTTACAAGATTGATCTTTCCAGGAAGACTTGAATCCCCAGTTGGGTATTTGGCCACTGTGGTTATTTAGTTAAAATGGAATAAGCCGTCAAAACAGTTCAATGTAATGTTAGGGTCCTTTCCCCATTGTCTACAGAATTTAGATTAAGCAAATGTAAGTAGGCCTTTTCTATATACCTGTGTAGAGTTTTCTTAAGAACTTGTTCCCATGGGAGGCACCTTCCCTGTCCCGAGAGTGAGTCTTGACTGCTAGTCTTGAGCCCACGATGGTCTTGGAAGGCATAGCGAAGGTTTCAACATAGCGTGGTCACTATCCGTATTAATGGCCACCTCCATGTCACGTACCCTATGCCATTCAGACACAGAAATGTAGATATAGCAGATAGTGGAAGATTCTCTTGACCCCAGAAAGGTAATGTGTCCCATGGTGTTGGATTTAACACTACCATTAACACACTCAGTTTGCATTCCTTGGTAAGTTTCAGCAGGAATAAACCATTCTTATCATAAAGTGTATCTTTAAATGTAGCCAATGGGACACTGTAAGCGGCGTCCTCCTCAGGATCATCGGCTACATTACTAACGGCATATCCTATCTTAGCATTAAAGTCAACACACATGATCAAAGATAAAGGGCCTCATCACGAGTCTGGCGGTAACCCTTAAATGCGGCAGTAGCGCTATTACCGCCACATTTAAGGGTCTGCCAGATCATGGGCTTGGCGGATTTGCCCCCAGCTCTTAGCTCTTAGCTGGTTTTTGGTGCTATTACCGCCAGTGGGGAATCTGCCAGCAGTAATAGCATGAAAATTCCCCAATGGGGAATGAGGAATTCCCGAATGGGCCCAATGGGGAATGGGAACCAACCATTCCACCAAACCCATGATCCAGAGCTAATAGTGCTGGGGGGTTTGGTGGTATCGCTAATAGCCCCGGCGGTAATAGCACTGGGGTTACCGCAAAACTCGTGATGAGGCGCAAAGTTTGTGGTTCAAACAGGACTCATGTTTCTGTTAATTCCCAGGACAGTTGTTTAAAAATGGAGCCATCTTCAATAGATGTTGGCGATTTGTAACAGTTCAATAGATAGGCAGTGATGCCCACGCTAAATTCTACCCTAACCAACAACACTTCCTGAGAGTGAAGCTAATACACAGTTACAGGACACTAAACGTTCTGGGCTAGAAAAATTGCCAGTCCACCTGAATTTCAGCCTCTAGAGCTAGACTTAGCCAGTACAAAGATGGAACCAAAAACAACGCAAATTAAAGGGTATGCTTTTATTACAGTTATGATAGCCTCATTCACCAGCTTATGACCCAAACCTGCTACACTTCAAAACAATGGCCCTCATTACAAGCATGCAGATCTGGAAAAAAGTGTCAGTAACAATGGTAAGCCGAAGTGTTCGGTAGGCCGCCAATATAACTAGAGGTCCTGCGCACTGGCTCGTGGTTCTGCACAAGCGATACACAGTCACCACCAGAGGGAAGCAAACAGAATGAGGAGCCTGAGCACCTAGATGGCTGTTGCCTATGCTGCACACCACACATCAGCTGCAGTCCACCTGTTAAGTAGACTGGTGCAGCTCCCCTAGACCACCAGGGACAAAGGACAAAATGCCACCTGAGAGAGACTGCACTGACCTTAGGGGCGGCCATACCAGACAGACCCCTAACACAAACTTGAATATTATACACAAACCACCACTTTTGTTCCGCAGGAAAAGGAAGCGGGCTTAGTGCATCACATGAAAGCTAAGTTGTATGGAACACCACCTGGATGGCAAAACTAGGGCCAGATTTGGGGTCTAGCCAAAATTTGTCAATCTACAGTTTTACTGAATTCATTTTTGCTGCTTTTTTCTCTCCACGTTTTCTGCCGCAAAATGCATCTCGTCAGTGGGGGTAATGTGTATGTAGGGGTTGGGTTGGCGCTAGTAAGGTGGGCTGTAGGGGTGAAAATTGGAAAAAATTCAGTAAAAATAAATTTGGCAAAGTGTAGGTCGTCAACATTTTTTTGCCAAACCTTTGAGGAACCAGATTTGTCATGGACAACAGACCACCGAGAGGATAAGGAGGAGATTGAAGGAAACCCCAGGAAACAGTAAGTTGTGTGTTTGTTTGAGTGAGGTCAGAGGAGTAGGAGGAGGTGGCAGACCAAGAGACCAGCAGGAGGAAGGATGATGACATGGACTCTGGAGTAGATGAGGCAACATGTGGTGTCCCTCAGGGATCATGTTTCTCCCCGACACTGTTCAACATTTACACCAGGCCCCTGCTTAGCTTATTGGATGACCAGAGTGTATGGTATACTAATTATGCCAATGACACCCAGGTCATGCTTCAACCTAGTGGAAACTATATATAGGACTCATCTGCCATAAACAAAATCTACGATGCAGTTCAGATCTGGATGGCTGACAACTCATTATCCTTAAATAGTGACAAGACTGAGCTCCTTTTTGTAGCGTCTGGCCCATGCCTTAAGAAGCTTGATCCAGATTTTCGTAGCTTTTGTATCACTGGTAATAAAATCAGTCTCTCTAAGAAGATGAACACGCTGGGTGTATTTATCGATGCTGAACTTACTATGAAGGCTCATGTTGCTCACATTTGATCCTCCTGTGCCTTATTCCCAAGCTATTGAATCACATTTGCCCATTCATTTCAGATAACAATTGCTCTTTGCTAGCCAAAGCACTAGTTAATTCCAGGTTGGACTATTGCATCCGTCTGCTGGCTGGCACAACACTTGCCAACCTGCATTCCTTACAGGTTGAACAAAATGGCGCAGTTTGTGCTATTCATGGTCTGTCAGGATGGACTCATGTCTCTGATGCTCGAAGGAAACTGCACTGGCCTCCCATCAGACATTGGATTGCCCATCAGATCCTTACTTTATCCTTTAAATGCCAGACCAATGTAAGCCCTAAATGTCTCAGGGATCACCTAAAGTCCTACACATCGGGAAGACCGCTCCGGTCCTTAGACCATCCCACTTTACACCAGCCCAGATACAATCTTGCTCGGTTTGGAGGGACTCTCTTTGATGTCCAAGCTCTACTGTTATGGAATGCCTTACCTGGACCAATAAGATCGGCAGATACCCATGGCCTCTTTAAAAACGAGTAAAATACAATTTTATCAATCTCAATCCTGAATAAATACTCTGTTTTATACGGTCTCTTCCTGGCTCTGAACTTTGTCTTGTTATGTCTTTTCTGTTTTTGGTGTGCCCTGAGGCCTATGGACATGCGACGCGCTACAAGAATGAAATAATAATAATAATAATAATAATAATAGCTAGTGAGTACAAGTGGTACTGTGTTGTGAGTGTTAATGAAAGGGTGGCGAGTTTACTGAAGAGGGAGAGAGTGCAGGGAGTGCACGTGAAGCGCTTGTGTGAATGAAAGATGGATGTTGAGTAGAAAGTAGTGTGGAGTAGGGAGCAGTAGTGTGGAAGAGGGAGTAGTAGAGTAGCGGAGGGAGTAGTAGCATCAGAGAGAGAGAGTGGGAGAGATTGACCTACCAACCGACCGACCGACAGCCATGAAAGATCAAATAAAACCCTCAAAACATCTCTGAGACTCAGAGTATTCCTTGGGCCGAATGTGACAAGAAGTAAATGAGATCTCTTTGATTTTGAAGTGTTCAGTTCTGTGTGACCCGGGCATTGTAGGCATTTAAGCACCATTGGGGGTTTTAGTGACGGCAGATTGTGGTATTATTAGAAACACATTGTTTTATTGCGTCCGGGAGCTGTTGTAACCAAGTGAACAGTGTGGATAACTATTATGGTCTTTTTAGAATGTATTCCATGTGAGGCAGAATGTAGCGTGTGGGGACTGTTCAGTGCAGAGAAGTGTGGGATAACGAATACAGGAATGTGCATCTATGTACATTTTTGAGTTGTGGGACTTTTGCAGACATTAAACAGGCATTGTCAACCATTACACCTACTCTTTATAGGCAGGTGTATATGATTTCACTACTCCCTTTTGAATCACGTCTCCTCTCTGCGGTCTTCAAACGTGCCTATGGTCGGGCTCCTGCTCATCTCTCTTCTTTACTCTTGTTCCATGTCCCATCTCGCTCTCTCAGATCACAGAATGTATTTCTTCAAACTGTTCCTAAACCCCTTGTGCTTCTTCTCGTTTCTGCTCCTTTGCTCTTGTAACGTTAAAAGTCATCTTTTACCTTTTCTTCTCTACTCCTTGCCCCCCGTTCAGCGCCTTTGGCGAAAAGTGCTTTATAAATTAAATCAAATTAAATGAAAGGAAATATGATTAGGTATAGGGTAGGGCAAGTGGATAGGATAGAGACAATTAAAGGTTGTAGCTGCTAGTACAGAAAAGGTTGTAGGTAGAGGAGGGGGTTGTTTTGGCTATGCCAACTCTTTTGCTTACGCTGAGTGCTTTTACAATAATGTTTCTCTTTCACTTCGAGGTATTTACTTGTCAAGTGCCCTGTTTGGATGTAGGTGGCTATTGCGACCTACACATTCTCAACCTGCAAATTCCCGAATGAAGGTGCATGCTCTTTATCCCTCCCGACATTGCCTTGCTGGCTTCCCCCACAATCCGTTACCACTTTTTCTAACTACTCCTTAAGTTTCTTTGTTTTTTAAAAATGTGTTGATGGTACCGATGTGCATTTTACAGTAACATGCACCTTGTAATGCAAACCAGTAACATACATTTGGGATAAAGCCTGCATACCCACTGTCATATATTCAGGCACGCCCAGTACAGCCGGTAAGATAGCTCAGCGGGTTGAGCGCTTGTTGCTATCATCTGCAGGTTGCAAGTTCGAACCCCGTCAAGGCCAACTCAGGCTTCCGAGGTCGATAAATGAGTACTAACCTCGGTGGGATGATGCATGTAAATATGTTCTATGTACAGTGCTTAGGCGTAAGCGCTATATAAATAAATAAACAAATCATTGTAGCAAGTAGTATATTCATCCCCCGCTGTCAGGCACTTCCCAGTGGTACAGGTGTAGACTGCGCATGCTGTGATGGCATATGCGCACAGAAGTGGGAGGTGCTGGATTCATAGAAACATTAAAACAGGATTTACTCTCATGCATGTTAAAGGAAATGACAGCTCGGTCAATACCAATCCTAAGTGGACACAAAAGTAATGCTGTGGGGGACCTTTCCAAACTGTGATAAGCTTGCCAAAATCTCACAGAATGAGGAAATATCATGTTACCCTGTCAAGGCATATAGAAGCAATACAGGCTTTAAACGTATGTGTTACTGATGTCTGCAATCCTACATCTGGTTCCTCCCTTTTTACGGGAAAGAAAGATCAGATTGGTGATCCAAGGAGACGCTTTGGGCAATTCCCTAGAATAGCCAAAGTGGCCAGTGATAACTGGCCGAACTTCCTTGAGCAAACCGAGGAACCAGGTGGTGCTGGGGTGGGGACTGCGTCAGGACCAATCACAACAACGTATAGGGATCTCTAGGTAAACAGGAAGCAACCACAAGTGTGGGTTAAGAGGTTCTATGTTCATTCATCGATGGTCATTTATTTTTTCGATGGATTTTTTGCTGAATTTCTTTTCTTTGAAACAAACTAATTGACATTTGTTCTTTGTCCCGGATCCCCCATTCCCCTCCGTCCCTGTTAATTGAACACTATTCCCTACCCCAAACCCCTTATATACCCTTCCCCCCTAGTCCCCTACGTTTTTCGATTAGTTTTTTCAAGTAAAATAATTTTGGCAAAAACCCATTAAAAAAATGACTGTCGTTAGATGAACGTAGTACCGGTTAAGGAGTGGTGGGAGGTTGTTATAGTGGTCCGACGGCGGTGAAAGTAGGAATGCGCACAATACAACATTATATATAGGGCGCATCCAACACCTTTAACACAATTATATTGTATAGGGTTATAGAATTACAGATGGATTGTTAACACTGAGGAGTTCAGAATGACTTTTGATAGGCAATGATTTGTCTATGATGTCACTCGGAAGTTAGAGCTGAAATGCACCCCATTGTTGAAAGCTACCCACCTTTGATTTTATTGGGTGTCCCACCACGCCCATTGCGTTTCTCTTTCAAACCATTCACTGTCCCCATAATATAACATTTCAGGTGCTAGGGCACTGGGATTTATATGCTTCCCTCGAGTTTTAGTCGGAGAAGATCGCAGCAGTTGATTTTGAATTCCATAAGCCGCTGCTCTGACGTCACAGCTAGAGAATCGGTTGTTTGCTAAAAAGAAATAGTTGCTGGTGGTTTCCTAAGGGAGTCATGCACAACAGGAGGAGTATTGCAAGGTCAAGAGCCTGTCATAGTTGTTGTTACCAGCAGGCATCTTCTGACCCCGCAATACTGAAACACCCACCAGTGGCGGGCTACTGCAGGACAAGGATCCTTGCATTGGAGCGGGTCACCAGTAAAATGAACTTGGGGATGCCTGTGCTTTATCGGTTGAGCACGCCTGCAGGGTCAACATGGATAACCAGTGTTGGTTTTTGTAAATATGGGATTTCATGCAGATAAACCCATGATTGCAATGACATGTAGGAGTGGAAAGTGGGTCAGTCACTGTAGTGGGGAGTGTCACTCAAAGACTTGCTTTTCCCTGGCTGCGTGCACCTACACGACCAGTGCAAATCCTTTGAAGACCAGAGCAAATCCTCTGAAGAGCAAAATGGGTCGAAGGAGCGGGAGACTAGAAGTGGGGTATCTGGGGACACCTCATGGATAGACTACATTTGGGAAATATGCTTTGCTGTTACCCCACACACATAACTATTGCCTGCTATGTAATGCAAAGCAAAGGGAAGCAATATTTTATTCAATTAAACCACAAAATACATATGTCTATATATAAACATTAAAACATTAGAAAACAATACTCTAATCTTTCACAACTCAGGCACCCAAAAACTCTCAATCCTTCATTTATACTTCTATACATAAAACCATAATGGCCAATTCAACAATGTGTTGTTACAATCTGGTCCTACACAAATCTTTACAATTAATGATTCCACTTCTATTCGCTCTGACCCTGTCCTTATTGAGAGTGTCATTTACAGTTTGTTTTATAATTTACAAACAGTTTGTGTGGTCGTCGACACGTGTTTCGGTCTCCGTGGACATACAATCTCGTCCTTTTTCTTTCTAAGACCTTCCTCAGGATGTGAGGCTCAGTCGAGTTGTCCTGCCTCTCTCATGGACTGGAGTAAGCCATATCGTAATCCCCGGATATAGACTTGGGGGATGCGGATGGATAAATTGGAGTGGATCCTTTCACAGGATTCTAGTATTCAATTATGCTAGATCACAGGCAAACCCTTGTCAAATGTATTCTTGGTGTGGTTACACTTCTTAGCTGTCCATAACAGACATGCAACTTCCAAATCAGGATCCAAGGGGCTCAAAATCGCCCCTTCCGGGTGACCCACAAATGGACAATGCCAAAATGATAAGACTCTTCCGTCCAATGTGGTAGATACACTAACTCAATTTAGATTTAAGGGGTCTTCGTGTGCACTCCTCAAGTACGTCGTGTTTAATATCCAAACAAATGGAGAAACATGAAGTGTGTCATTCCGATCCACTGGTCCACCATTTCTTTGTGATTTGTACTATACCTGAAGGACCAGGGTTTAGATTGCAGGTATCCCCTTTATTTAAAGAATGCAAAGCAAAGGGGCCCTGATGCTGAGTGGTTGTGTTGTTAGTGTATCTGTTTTTTGTAATTCTCAATAAAAAATAGAAAATGGGCTTAAATAGCATGCTTGTTCATCATATCTGTCTCTTCAGGGAGCAAGTTTAGCACAGATGGGATTCTGAGAGAAACTGCACAAGACTTCTGCAAACTTTGCGCACATTCCTCTCAGCAAAGGTGGCTAATAGCTTGGTTCTGCTTTGCATGTCAATTTCACGCCAGTCCCAGTGACTGTGTTTTTCATACTCTTAATAGAGACCCTTCCACCCTTCATCAATTATTCAAATGGCCAATTAAATTCAATGTGAACTCAATTAAATCAAGTGGGTAATCACAATTCATATGCTGTATAATTACAATTAATCTGTTTTTAATTACTTGTATTCTGCTAATACGGCAGTCATCAATAGGTGGGTTTGTTTACCTCCAAATTGGTACAGATTTCAACCATATTTCAAGGCTCCCAACCTGCCCCAGATGCCAGTCCGCATCTATTGCCAATCTGCAAATTGCACCCGAGGATGCGGACATCATTAGTTGCCCTGCATCAACATGTTTTATGGAAAACAGAACCTCAGTGGCTAACATCATAATTGAACCAAATTTGCTTGCATGTAAGAATGAACATTTTGTTTAAATTTAGAATTTCCTTTAGCAGCGAAATGCTGTATTTCAATTTGAAATGATTAAAACGAAGGCTGTGTCTACGCACTTACTCCATGTAAAGCAATTACTGTTGTCAATGACAGAGTATACGTTACATTTGTGTCTTACTTTTTTAAATATGCACTGAAAGGCGTCTGAATGAAAGCCACTTGATTTTGCAAATGGAAGTGAATTTAATTTCATATTTAAATTCCTGATGAATGCTGCAAGGGTATACATTAAGATTTTAAACGACACCACATCAGAGGCAGAGGTTTCCTTTTAAAGACATGATGCGGGGCCTTAGACTCGCTAGTGTGAATAAGGGGAGGAAAGCTCGTGTGCTTGTTTAGTTGCAACGGGTTCATTTTTTCTATTCAACCCTAGTTCACTGAACCTCCTCCATCAATTGTACGAGTTTGAAATCCAATCAGGTTTTCCGGATATCCATAATGAATATGTATGAGAAATATTTGCATAAAATGAATTTCAGTGGCCCCTATTTGCCGATGTACCTAAAGACCCGCGCTGACTTTTACTAATTCCAGTGTTACCTTTAATTAGCAAACAGGCATTGTCACAGCCAATAGATTGGTCTACTGTGTAGGCATTTCCAGGTACAGTTCTCTGGTGTGGCCTGCTGTATGCTAAGGCATGTAAGGTACGTTTGAGATCCACCAGGAATAGTAGAGATGCATTAGTCAGCATTCCGCATATGTATTGTTGTTCTTTCCAAGACTAAGTTGAAAGCAGATTTCTTTCTTAGATATATAATTTGAGCGATCTGCCAGTTGGGGGCATGAACAATGCTTGATATAAGCCAACCATTTCAGTGTTGTTGCAGTGTTTGGGTGTACATTTCAGCTAACGGTTTGGCATATAGTAAGTAATTGATATGTAAGCTTAAATGGGTAGTTAGTACAGTTTTATTATTAATGTATTTAAATGACTAATGGTGGAACGGAATATTTAGAATTGGAAAAGCACTTACAAAATTATATGAATATCCCATGCAATAATGTGTGTTGAACCCAAAAGTAAGACGGATGATCTAACCTCTGATGATTACGTTGAACACGGATATTGGAGGTGGGGGCTGAAATCGCCAATCTATTTTACAGTAGCTCAATGAAAAGCAGTCAATCTCACCCAGGGTTGTCCAACTCCAGGCCTTGAGGGCCGGATCCGTGTCGGATTTTCAGGATGACTCTCATTAATATTCATGAGGTGAATTTGCATACAATGATTCTAAATGTATGCACATTTTTCCTCGTGAATATTATTGACGTGTATCCTGAAAACCTGTCAGGATCCCCGCCCTCGAGGCCTGGAGTTAGACAACCCTGAATTAACACATTGACTACTTTTCAGGGCGATGGGTGATGTGTTGGGCCAATGTGAATGTTTGTGTGATATGTGGCTGTGGATTATCACATGTGTGACTACAAAGGGTGAAGTGGTATGTGACTGTGGAGGATAACGTAATGTGTGGCAGTGAGTGGTGATCTATGGCTGTGGGGTGTTTGTTGCTGTGGAGTGGTGTGTGGTAGTTAAGGGTAATGTGTGTGGGTGGGTGCAGATGTGTGATTGGGAGGCATATGTGAATGGTGCTGTGGGACTGTGTGCCCCCTGTGCTGTGTGGCTGGATGGTAGGAAAGCGATGTAGGTAGGATGAGGGGAAAGGTAGGTTATAGGTGGGTCAGGTGCAGGTATGGTGGTGGAGTCAGAGAGTGAGGCTGGGGTACATCAAAAGTAGGGAGAACAGGGCAGGGAATTTGAGGGTCTGGAAGAATGGTGAAGATATGGCTAGGGTAAGGGGCAAAGAACTGCAGATATGCAGGGGTAGGATGAGAGGGAGTGTTAGTATTAGGTTGGGAGAAAATGCAAATTGGAATTAATAAACGAGTTAAGTGGATGTTGGTGTAAGGGTGTAAGGCAATTTCACAACATTTAAAGAATAGTGGTAATTTTCCTGCTGTATTCTTAAGGGTCTTTCACCAAAACATGCATCCATGCCTTGTGTCTAGCATTCCTCTCACCTACCAAAACACCCCCATACCTTGTGGCTTGCCGCTCTCTACCCTCGAAAACAATTGCCGTATCTAGAGACTTGACTCCCACTCATCCTCCAAAAAAACGCACCTGGCAACCCTTTTACATCAAATCGGGACCCATTTTCCAAACCCCCCACCCTGTTCCTCTTCAAATTTGCCTCATTCCACATGAATCATGGGCTCTTCATAATCAACCCTTGTCACAGACTATCAAACCATGGTCCATTCAGCATTATCATTGCCACCCACACCATCAGAAGTGCCTGTTCTCCATCACCCCCTGCCCGCTTTGTCAATAAACTGGGTGCCCACTGAATGCAGGTGTCATGGTGGCAAACAAGCCAACTCCTTTCATAATTTTCTCCCCTTTTGATCTCACCCCCTCATTCCAGATGATACAATGGGCCTCATTATAAGTGTGCCATTCAGGAATAAATGTTGGTAATTCTGGCTCTGTATTTTTTTCCAAACAGGCACTCTTCAAGTTTGCCGGTGGGGATCAGGGATGACCTGACCTACCAGGTGTTCAGGCCTCTACCGGCAAATAAATTCCTGAATCACCGGCACCATTACGAATGGTGCTGGGGATTCATGCAATCCCACCGCATGGAGTCCTATGGAACTCCATTGAAAAGAGAACTTACCGGCTCTCCCCCACCCCGTAATATCCCATAATACCGGGCTATCGGGCAGCCGAGACAGTAAGGCAGATTTGCTTGTATCCTGCCGGAATTGCTGGTGGGAGACCGGCGAGGAGCCTATAATGAGGGCCCACGTCTGCACTGTTTTTGCTCCACCCAAAGTGATGCCCGGATTTGCTAGTATGTAAAATTCAGATAGACACCCGAATCCTGGACACCAAAACTGAACACCACCTCTGCAAATCAGCAGAGGGGTGGCATATTTCCTTCATTTACTTCATGCTGTTGATGGGCACGCCGCACGGCACACAGCTGATCTGCACCACAGAGCGTCCATCCCAAATTGTGATCCTCCTCAGAAATCCAGATGCTGTGTTTGGAAAATATTAGCACCCCGAATATCGAGACACGGTACCCAAAGGTTGACCATTATTCCCACCAGACAAGAAGACAGCTGTCAGCTGTGACATATATGGGGACGGAGGGTGTTGTATAATTACAAAACAATACATCCAAAACATAAACTCAATGCAAACACCCTGCCTTATAGCTTTCTAACCATCACAGAGCTTTCTAACCATCACAGGTGAAAATGCCTCTTCAGTGAGATCTTCTATCGAAATGCCCTTTGACATCCTGCATTACAAAGCCAAATGTTGTACCAGCTTGGTATCGCCTGAAAAAAACAAAAACAACTAGAACAAAAACAACGAATTTCTTCAATGGAAATAAAACGATTTTCTTTTCGGTATTTCAACGTAGAACCGTAAAGCTTCACACCAGAGATCAAGGTCTGTGATTGAAACCACGTTTGGGTTATCATGCAAAATTACATGCAGGGCAGTGGTATGTTCTTGTATGACAAAGGTGCCTGCTGCAGAGCTGTATATGGCACAGCTTTGCCATGAACAGGGCAGTGCTTAATTTCTCAACAAGTAAGTGCCAGGGCCCAAATATGTTCTAGCGGTTCCCGTGAAACTGCGGGCGGCCAGTTGCCCACCACTGCTGCCACCACCGTAGCTGCTCCCCACAGTGTCGAGATATTTGGGGTTACACTACAGATCACACCTGCTCATTGTGGTTGTTGGATGCACTTCATAATTAAAGTGAGTCTGAGACAATAAGTGCTGGGGCTAAAAAATAAGTGCCAAGCCTGAGCCCTGGCAAACACCCCCACAAACCAAGCATTGGAACGAGGGCCAGCCCACAAACACATTGCAGGATATGATAGGTTATTGATAACCCGCTGAATACCCAGAGGTTTCTAAGCGTGGACCCGGGAATCAAATCTGTGGTGATCCAGTGTCATCTTGCTTCCAAGGCGAGCACATTGCCCCTGAGCTATCCTCCAGGAGAGCAGAGAATGTGAGGAGGGTGAAGAGGGTACAGAACACGCAATAGCCCAAGACAAATAAGAGGCTGTTGTCTGTTTATGTGTGTGTGTAGGGGGTGGGGAGGCAATGAGACATGGGAAAATAAAAAGGCAAAAACAGCAAACGTGGGCACCGGGGGAAAGCAGGCAGTCGGAGGATAACCAGGTAGATGAAGGAACAAAGCAAGGCAAGGAGGGGCAGAGAAGCACACACAGGAGGAGAGGTTGAGGAAACAGGAAAACAACCATGTGCTATTTTTCATGCCGAGTTATGTGAGCTGGAGCTCACATCGCGCTGCTGGAGCAGCACCATCTTCAACCCTGCCTTGCACTGCAGGTAAGGGCAAGGGTGTCCAGCTCATTTAGATTGCCAATACAAGGCCTACACCCACACATTGTTCACACTGAAAGAATATTGCACAAGCCGTACGCGAGGTACAGGATGAAAAGAGGTCCTTATAATTCCTGAAATCAGAGGCAGTTACGAAAGGAAAGTCTCTGCAGCTACACGCTGCCATTTAGAACCACGAGGGTTCTACATCTTACAAGATGGCCGCCGCTTTCATTGCAAGCCTCATCATCTGCCTGCAGCCCGCCCCACATGCTGATTGGGCATTCATTGATTCAAAAGCCAATCATGCATCGCCTGAAGCCGAACCGTGCCCCAGATCGAAGACACGGGAACCAAGGCACAACGCCTGTCCATGCCTGTCCCTTGCCGGAGTCTGCCGTCTGCAAGGAACGCTGTTCCTACTTTCCTAAAGGTACTGTTCATGAAATGCCCATAACCTTTCCATCACTCTTAAATCCCTGCATTGCCTTAACTCCTGCAGTGCCGTTATCTGGCCTCCACCGCTGCAACCTATGTTATTAGCTTAGCCCCAATGAGCGCTCTGCACTTCTACTAACAGTGCACAGAAGCCACTGTATGAATAACCCTCACCCAGTCACCTTTGCAACTTAAAACTATGTTGGCCACCCACCTTAACTAGCTGCTATAAGGGTCACACCCGAGCCTGCTAGTATGCTAGCGCTATCACTGTTTGCTAATTGCCGGTTGCCTCGACAATCATTGGATTCAGACTAAAACTTACAGCGACTCACCCATACCTTCTGCATGGTCTAACTGGGGTCCTGGAACTCCCTGCAATCTTATCTGCCATGGTAGGCCTATCTCAAATGCGTATCTGACTGGAGGCAAACTTATGGACTCATGCGTACACTAGTGCCTGTACACTATATTTTAGTTTGAATGCTAACAATTGTATGCTATGTGTGCGACTACTACTCTATAATTACCATTGCAATGAATAGACACAACCTATTCCCAATGCTTGTGCTAAAATTCGGATTTAGGTGCACTTACATCTAACTAACTGTGTGCTCTGTGCTCTGCACTCTGTAGTACACTTACACTCTGCTCCATCCTCACCGTAAAGTTTGATTCTAGATGCGATACTGTTTGTGCATTCTGAATTGCCGACTGTCTGGCCCTTTGCAAAATCGAATTTAGGTGTTCCACTGTTTGTGCATTTTGAACCGTTGCCTTTCTGGCTCTCAATACAATCGCCCACCTTATCTTGCATGGTATTTGAATTGTTGCCTCTCTCTGGACCCTCTGTAAAATCGAATCTAGGTGTTCCACTGCTTGTGCATTTCGAATTGCTGCCTCTCTCTGGCCCCTCTGTAAAATCGAATCTAGGTGTTCCACTGCTTGTGCATTTCGAATTGCTGCCTCTCTCTGGCCCCTCTGTAAAATCGAATCTAGGTGTTCCACTGCTTGTGCATTTTGAATTGCTGCCTCTCTAGCCCCATTGCAAAAATCAAATCTAGTGTTCCACTGTTTGTGCATTTTGAACTGCTGCCTTTCTGTCCCTCAATGCAATCAGCCTCCTTATCTTGTGTGAAACTGCTTAGCCCTCACCGTTTAACAATAGGTTCTCATGTATCCTACTGCGTCAGAACTGCGAGATCTAGCTATTGCATATGCTAACTGCCAGTAGCCTCATTGCATAATTCCCTACTAGCTCCACATACATAATGTTTCTCCCACTGCTTTACACTGTCTTACTAAGATCACTATTATATATTATTAGTTCATAATATCCCACCATGCTACTAAACTCACTTCCATCCGTGCCAACGCCTAACTTCCTCAAACAGATTGACATGATCACTTTACCCTGCACGGTTCTACAGAGGAACCTCAAATTAAGCACCAGTCTCCCAAGGCTCTACGCCCCCCATCCAAATCAGCGCAAAGCAATGCCTCTAATAGGCCCTGCAATACCAGCCACTCCCAGCATCCTCTTCAACTCAACAGCAGACTCTCCCAAGAGCCTATCCTCACCCCGAAAGGTACTCATAAAATTCAGCCATCTCTCTTGAAACCAGTACAGTCTGGGACTAAGGGCGCACTTATAAATGCACGCTCTATGGTAGCCCATTCAACAGACATAGCTGACCTACTACATAATGAAGATTTAGATTTCCTAGCTATCACCGAATCTTGGCTCCACCCAGCAGCTGGCCCCGCAATCATGCTAGCCTTACCTGAAGACAATACCCTACTAAGACTTGATCGCACCACCTCTCGAGGTGGTGGTCTTGCCATAATAGCCAAAACTAAACTAACAATGAAAATCTCTCCACCCCTCAACTCATGAACATGTGAATCCCTAACTGTGAAGTTAACCCTTTCTAATACACAGTCTATATCTATTCACATTATTTATCATCCTCCTGACCCTATAGGATCCTTTGAAGAAGACCTTACAAACATCCTATCAAACAATCTCAAGAACTCCTCCCAAAGCATCCTACTAGGAGACTTCAACCTTGGTCTCAACGACCCCTCAGATGCTAATGCTACTCTAATCAATAACACTTTAGAGAAACTCGTTAGACACGCCTACAAATGTCAGTGTTCAACAGATGACACAATGGGCCTGATTCAAGGAAGCATTTTATAATGGTGATATCCCATAGGAAAACGCTCTGTGAATCAGTCGAAATGGGTCCACAAGGTGCTTAATTACTGCAACTATTTCCTCTCTGCCTTCCGGCCGGTAATAGCAAATATTGTTCTGAGTCTCCCTAATACATGATCCTATTTTCCCATAGAGCCACTGCCATTATTAATCTCCTTTGCTCAATTTACATTAATCTCCTTTGCTCAATTTACTGGGGGATGAGGGCATGAGCACACAGGTAAGCCTCTAAAGAATTGTCCTCCAGCTCCACCGGCTTGCCACCACACTCCAATGCATGCAATGTGTGCCTGCGTGCCAGACAGCCACCCTTCCCACCCCAGCGGCCCCCGGGAGCCAACACAGGCCTGATCGCGGCACCAGTGCCACCACCAAAAGTGGTTGTGCTTTGCAGTCATGCACACTGCTCACACGTCTTACTCCATCGTACATGCTGTTGCAGAACCTGCACCTAACAATGTAGTCTTCTGCTTGGGTCTTCCACAAGTGGAGGTGGAAGTGCCGCCGCACCCAGCATGAGCACACTGGCGACCTTGATGGGCGATTTCATCATTCCATCCTTTGGCATGTCTTACACCCCACACCATAGAAAGGGAGCCACCACAGGCATCAGCAAAGTAAGCCCTTTTCTCCTCCTCCTCCTCCTCCTGCTAGGACTACTACTCTTCCTCCCCCCAATACCCTCATTTTCCTACTCCACACGAGATTCCTCGCCCTTCTGCTCCTGCCTTGCATCAACCTGCTCTTGTTCAACCTCCTGCTCCTTCCCCTCATCCGCCACCCTGCATTCCACCTGCCGCCCGCCTCCTCCTGTCCCTCATTCACCTCCTCATGTTCCACCATTATCCCTTTCTCTCGCCCTGCATCTGCCTCTTTGTCTTCCTTCTTCTGCTGCCCCTCACCCTTTTCCTCCAGCCACACCAGCTCCTCAATTGTTTTCGCATCCTCCTGCTGCACACACACACACCCACCATCCCCCACCTAAGACATGGAGACACTGTTGCCAACTCCTCCCACATCAGTTGAGGGTGCTCCCCCAATGAACACAGGCTATTAAATGCCCGAACCCCTCCCACGCCCTCCTTGCACTGTTGTTGGCCATTGCACGGCAGCTTTACACCATGTCCTGCAATAACATCAGCACCATTCTCAATCCCACAGGCATCGCATCCTCATCCTTACAAGAAATGTCACCCACTATCATATAGATATTTATACAACTGCTCAGGCACCAAAGCGATTCTAGGGCTCTGATTGGCTCGCCGACACACTCAAAATGGTTTGCCAGTCCTGACTGGTCTGCCGAACCCGAGCCCAAATGCCGAACCTGGAGTGCGGCAAATCTCATGCAAATGTGCAAATATGTTGAACCCCGAATACAGAAACTGTTAGAAGGATTCGAAAATGAACAAGTTCGCCCAGAATGAGTGATAATGAGTGCTAGATGATAAAGACTCAAAGCAGTTTGCAACAGTGCAGATACAACTTTCACACCAGAAAAGAATAGGGCACAGTTCGATACTTATCAATGATTATTAGAAGACATGTTCCCTTGCGCCACACCCAGGTATGCCCATATGCCGATTTTATATGTATTACTGAAAATACATAAGCACATAGTGGGTTTGTAATCAATGGAATTGGATTATTCTCGGACATCAGAATATGTATATTTTATTCTTGCCTCTTGGTATGGAACTCCCCCCATGACCCCCTTCCCCATCGTGTAGCAAAGAAACAATGGATGTCATATTGCAAGTAGACACAATTCTGTGGCAGAAAGAATAACACTTTAGCAGCTTCAGGAAAAGTCTCAAAATGGCCACTGCATGTTTTTGACGCTTGAACTAGTTGTAGGAAGGCAGTTCTTATCAATCAAGTGGCGGAAGGCACACCTGGTCAAGACTTTTGTATTACACCAGAAGATGATCAACTGCTGCAATCAACCCATTGCTGTTGAGTCTTGTAATGCAGGGACAGCTCTAAACTGTACGATTGTTAAGTAGTTTGTCCCCAGCTCATTGTGATGTTGCACCTTAAGTTGTTGTTGCTTTATGGAATTTGACAAGAGGATGGGAGATGCCAAAGGTCACAGTTGCTGGGAAGATGGCAGCACTGGTGATGCAAGGGCTCTTCAGCACTTTCTAAGCTTTGGCAACAGTACATTTGAATTCAACTACGCTTTGGTGTGACTGCTTCACTACAACAATGAACTTCCATTTAACTGTGAATGGAGACCCTTGCAGGAGAGGTCTGGCCAGAGATGGGCTGCAAGTGGGCAGAAAAAGCTTTTGCCTTTGGAATGCACGTGGCCATGCACTGGGTGGGAACATAGCCAATGAACAGCCGAGGCTGTGTGGCCCACTTTTCATGCATTCTTCCTCGTAGCTTTGCTTCCCATTCCAAGAGCTTTTGCCTATGGGTGGTGCTGAAGCCAAAACTAAGAATGATTCCTTGTGGGCAATTCATGTAGTTTACCACCGAGCCAACTCTCTTTCACACATCGCCATACTGGGCTTGGCATCCCTCCCCCTCCTTTTCAGATGTCGCATTTGCGTAATACGATACTTATATTTGAATCCACACATCTGGACATTTTGTCATGGATTTTTTTTTTTTTGTTGGTATTTACATATTTACAAAACAGCAGATGCAAGTAACAAATGGCATTGTACATACAGAAACCCCCACACGTACCCACCCACCCTCAAGATATCATGCATATTGGGACACTTTATGTTCCATGGATTTTAAATCTTTGTTTGTGTTAAAAATTGTGCTTCCTTTATGTTCTGTTCCTCCAGCTCTACAGGAGGGAAGCCGTTTGCACTAGCCCAGGTTTCCATGGAGGTTTCCATGGACGTGCGCTGCTTTTGGTACGTTTAAGGCAGTGCCACATTATCCATTAGACCAAGTAGGCACCGGCCTATGGGCCCCACTCCTTTTAGGGGCCCGAGACAACGGATCAAAATAAAGAGGTGCGGAACATTAAAAACATATTAGGAGATAATTTGCGAGGGGGGTGGGGGGGCAACATTTCGACTGCCTAGAGGCCTCTACAGGGTTTAATCCGGCACTGGTTTAAGGGAGATTTTGTAAAATTCTGAAGCTAATGGGACCTGGGAGCTGTATGAATTTTCCCACACTTGTATGCCACTCCTCTGCTCCTCTGACTAGTGCGTGTCGCTAAATTTGGAAAGCCTCGAACTGTGTGAAGAGGTTCCTTCATTTAGTTGATCTTTGCCATTCGTGAAACTCTGCCTCCATCTCCTTATAAGTGTTTGCCACCACTTTCCACTGTCTGGCCCATGTCTGCCTCTGACATCTACATGCAGTCACTTCGGTTTAGCAATCCTGGTAAATATGCATTTATATTTCATAATTAACCTCTTTACCTGCACAATATGAAAGGAAAAGGGGACAAAGGTCACATGGGGGGTTACTTGAAAATATGTCTTCCCCACTCTCCCACTCCTGCACATGATTGCGAATTTGACCCCAGCCTAATGGCACCTCCAGCCCCCAGCTGCACTGGAAAGCCCGACAAATTGACGACACAAATATTTTGACTATAAATATCCGTAGATATGTTTTTGAAGGCAAGTATATTCTTGACATCTTTTACAGGTCACCCCTTTTTTTAAGGAACCCTCAATTTACCACATGAGTTTCCTATCTATAATTTTCGAACCCCCTTAATAGGGCAGATTAGTCATTCAACAGATTGGACAACTCTGCGGTTGGTCAATGACAATCAAATGTGCCCTACATTGGCCCATTGGTGCATTCCACTCATGGGGCATGTCACGATGACTGGGTGAGTATCCCTCCCTGGTTGGTGATTTGGGATCAATATGTAAACCTGTGTCCATCTTTGTTTCTCAGTCTCTAGCCTCACTTTCCACACCTGCAAAGTAATTTGATGTAGAGTAACGTGCCTACAAGAACATGACCTATGCGTGGGTGTCAGGGTGACATGTACCTGCTGAACTAAAACAGACCTGAGTTTTATGATCTGTGTGTTCCCTGTTTGGGGAGAGAGTTGATGGCCGGAATGAGCTACTTCCTGCCTGGTGACAGTTTTGGTCAGTCATCAGGACCATTTTCACCGAAACATGGCACATGGGGGCCAGTTCAAAGCTGCCCTTTTGAAGGTTCTGTAACCACTAGCAAGCATGTCATGATTAGGTGTCACAAAAAGAGGCTTTGAGGTTGGGGAGACTGCCTCCTCCGAATGTGAGGCAATTTGGAGTAGTTTCATGACCTGGTCCCCGCTCACGTTAATACAAGAGGATGAAGAATGACATTACCACCATGGAGGGGCAATCGAGAGCAGGCCAGAAGCTTAAAGGTTCAGAACTAATTAAAGTATGGTATTAGGAGTATGTATAACACTCAAGCCTATAATTGTGAAAAGGAATGAAATCTTCAGACCAGGGCAGTAAACATAGATGAATTTACATCTATATGGCTTTGTGAACATTACAAGATGGCTGCCACAGTAGCAGATTGATTTGACATAGGGGTGCTCCTTCTGGTCACAGGGTTGAATCCTGATCGCCTTCTTAAACAGCAGTGAATAAGGTGCCTGACTGGTTTGCCAGTTTGGTGCCTCATTCCCCATGTTGGAGACTTGGTAAGTGGATTAAAATTGTAGCACAAGAATAAATGGTTGTCCTGTGCAGGATAGATTAGATGACATGAGGTTGACTGAAGTATTTTGTGATTACAGATGGTTGGAGTGCAGATTACCCAAGGTGAATCTGGGCAAGGACTATGTCATAATTGTCTAGGTGAGCTGGAAACGCCAAACATAAAGGTGAGCTATTTTTTAACACTGTTTTTGACATAAGTCTGTTAATGCAAGTAGGGGATAATTACTCCTTTATGGGAGCACTGAAGTTGATGTTGTGGTTTACTTTTCTGGGAAGCTGTGTAGTTTGGTTAGGATCTATGCACATGGATGCCGCCTACATAGGTGAGTATTATTTTTTTTAAAGATTATATGAGCCTAGTTCGGTATTGAGAGAATTGTATCTGATTGTATTGTGTTTTACATTTTCAGAGATTTTGAATTAACACTTACAGTGAACATATGTCTACCAACATGGGAACAAACTACACATAACTACTGGAGTAGTTATGGAAGATTGAATATGTTTGCAAAGAATGTTTGTGGATTATGTGATATTGCCTATCTGGGCTACTGAATGATATGGCAGGAGCTCCCTTGAAAAAGGATAGATGCCTTTCCGAAACACGTCAGGTATCCCAAAATTACAAATGATAATGGATTTTTCTAAAGCAATACATAGTTCAACATAAGTACAGGAAGGAAGTGGAGTAAACTGTCAGTATCACTTTTCTAGGTACCTTCTTTTGTGTATTTTGAAAAGAGAATCAACATGTACCTGTGGAATAAAAAATGCTAAATGTTACATTGAAGATAACAACAATTGTTTGTTGAATGTAATTTGTTTGATCTTGTGGGGTAAAATATAGTCCCTGAATGTCAGAAATAAAGAGACCAGGGTGATTTGAAGGAAACTGTCTAAGGTGGAGTCCCATTGAAGTCTAAAACCAGCACAGAAATGGTGATGTCAGACATGGGCCTTATTAAACCAAAAACAGGCCTAAATCTCAATTAAAGGAAAGTGTGCTTGGAAGTTCGAAATTGCAAAAATATGCACAATGCATTTCAGCAAGTAAAAAAAAACAAGACACTTGGCTGAAAAGAGGGTTTCATAGACTGTGAAAAGCCACCATTTGAAATGGAATTCAGAGAAATGGCAGCATGTGGCATCAAAGATACATAATACTAGATTGTGATCCAGAAATCTCAAGTGAAGCCAAGCTTATTGCATTAATAAGAATTTAAAGAACCTCCCTTTCCTCATCTCAAATGACAGTATGCAAAGAGAAGGGCCCACTTGGTTTCAAGGTGAACATGGTTTTCTCATACAACTGGCCTGTGTATGGACAATCCAGAAGTGATACTCATGTCTTTTGTAGCTGTGAGATTAAATAAATACATTACACATGGACAGAATGCCGGATGCCTTATAAAATGCTTCATGTAAAATGCATTGTGTGTGAGTTAAAAACCATTTCTTGCAGAATTGTACATGCAGCTGGGCATTTCTACTGAACTGGAACTTTAATCTCAAAGACCTTGTCTCTGCTTGTCCCGGAGAGGGGGGTCTGGTTGTCAACAATCAATCAGGTTCATTGCTTAAAAATACAAAGAAATATGTAGCCCGAGATGTGAAGCACGATGGAAATAGCTAAAGCCCTGCATGTTTTTTCAGCAGAAGCAACCTTGAGGTCACAACTCCCATAAAATGTGCATTAAACTATAGCCAGGACACTTGGGAAGCCAATGAGGGATAGGCTAAGATAAACATGAGCCAGCATGTGGCTGCTCACATGTTTAAGGATAAACAAAACCTAAAAGAAAGGTGGGGGGGTAGGAGAGTGAGTGAGGCCTGTTAGGCAGGGGTTTAATTAATAGAAAAAATACATTGTATTGCATGAAGAACGCATTGTATATGCCTCAACACTCATTCCAGACTTTTATTAAAGGTGACAAAAATCTCCTTTGAACCATGCCCAAAATATTTTTGTGTGATAAACATAACAGAAATTATTAAGAAAAATTTGATTTGGGCCTTCCTATGACTCTGAGCGATTTGAAAGTTGGGGTGAGGGTAGAGGACGAAATTAACATTGTTATAATGAAGTGTTGTAAACAAAGAAAAACGATATCTCTGCATAGGAAGGGTGTGCCGACTTCGGATTAGCTCCATCTGATTTGCCTTAAAATGTAGTTCTTAATAATATATCCATACATGTAAAGATTTGAAAAATCAGGGTACTTACTATGCTGATAGATTTTCAGAGTTTAAACATGCAAAACCAACATGTCAGTTTGGGATGACAAAACATTCTTCTCCCGTAGCTTTCCTAACCCAAACCACTCAACTCCTTGATCTATTAGCACACAGGTGGGAGGTGGGTGGAAAGAACCAACCAATCCCTTTCGTGGGAACCATGACACGTTTGTGATGTCATTTGCCCTATAAGAGGACCAGTTTGCATCAGAACTGGGTTTTTTCCACTTTATTCTGGGAGGTAACCTGCTGCTAAACTCTTGCGAGAAACACCCAAGCAGAGAGGCCCCAAATCTTAAATTGAGACAGTGACAAGGAGACATAGAAGCTGAATGGGGCCCTTTGGAGGAGCCAGAGGGGACTGTCTTTGACTGACACCCTTGCTGTCCCAGAGGTGCCCTGCTGTTCCTTGATGCCTGCTACAAGGCCTCTCCTGTAAGTAAAACTATCCCAAAACCATAGACTGTGTAGGCCCTGCTTTATTCCCAAGTATTGCTCTAGTTATTTCCACATAGCAAAATACCCTGTTTGTCTGTGTAGATCCTTAGCATATTTAATTAAAGTAAATCAATTAATTCCCCCTATAGAAATCACAGGATGTGCTTTATTAGCATTCAAAACTAACAAGCTTCTGCCAGTGTATTTTTCGAGCCGGTATAGACATAAAGATTTGATTGACTATTTGTAAGAAAACCCCTGACTTCGGTACAGAAAGGGGGGGTGCTAAATCCCAAAAAATGAACCCCCAAAACCCTGTTTCCAAGTGAGTGTGAAGGGTTCAAAATGAAATTCCCCCTTGATCCCCCTTCATTTTAAGTCAGAAGTGTGAAGCCTTGTATTTCCTTTGCATGTGTGGTGGAAAAAACAAATTTGCCCCTTTGTCCCCATTGTGCTCTGGTCCAAACCACAAGGCGCTGCCTGTTTTCTTTTATGTGTGGCAAAATGGTTTTTCCCATTGCTTTTCTTTCCCTCAAATTGCATCTGTAGTAATAAGTGCAAAATGTTTTTTCCCATTGCTTTTCTTTCCCTCATATAGCATCTGTAGTAATAAGTGCAAAACAATTTTCCCATTGAATCCCTTGTCCAAAGAGTGCATTTGTTCTATCAGAACCCAACACAATTTTCCCATAGTGTCCTCACTCCCTGCATCTTGCCTTTCAATCGAAGGGGTCATGTTAAATTAAGGCCTGGAGGGTGGGGATTGCTGGGAGAAAAATATTGATTCAAATTAAGTCAGTTCTGTGCATTTTATTTTGTATTGCGAATGTTTTTCATTGGTTAAATCAAAATTCAATGTGGTGTAAGTAGTCATTGCATGTTTCAAAGTTTCACCTGTGTTGTTTTATATAAACGAGTCATACGTTGTGATTTTAGCTATTGCCACAGAATTGTGGCTGATGTTAGTCTGTTTGTCAAATCTTGAGTTAATAAATTAAGAAATATATTTTCTTACTACACACCGGCCTGGTTCCTAGTCCATTGTGACACCGGGTATTTGTTGGGGTTGGGTGCGAAAAGGGTTGAAGGCCTTACCAAACTGAACTAAAATAACAGTGATTTGTTGTGTGCCATCTTACTTGGACCAGGGGGGAGAAACTTTGTGGGTTGAGTGTGACTGCATAATAAACCAGGACAACCATGAATATTTTTATAAAAAGAATCCTTATGAAATGATAAAGTGTAAAAGGCATTAATTCATTCAAATCTGGTAAAGGGGTTTATCCCTACAGGAGTGCAATTAGGAGACTCGTTTTTCTCAACAAGTCCTTGTTTCCACTATCCGCCATGCCCCAGCTGCAATTGGAAAGCAGGGAGTCACTTTTTTCAGAGATGTGCTCCACCCAGATGTGTTGGAGAATCAGCAACTGCCGAGCAAAGAAGTTGATTTCAGACATTCTGCACAAGTTATCTCCAGAGTGCAGTAGAGGCTACCATGACTCCAATTACAGAAGCAAGTCGCCCAGCTTTGCTGATGGCCACCTGCTGGGTCTGAGATGTGAGAGAGCTAGAGAATTGGGGACTGTGCAGAAGGGAAAGGTGCTTAAGGACATTGAAAAGGAGAGGTGCAGGTATTGTAAGAGGGGTGACAGGTCTGTAGCCAGGTGATGGTCTCCATTGGGAGATGGGGGAAAGGTGTCCACCTTTCTGGCAGCAAGGTAAACATATCAAGTTACCCTAACCTTGGGGGGAGTATAAGAAGACTAGGCAGTTGCCTGTGAGTAGGACAGCCTCAGCAGCGATGTGGACCTATGAATCCCCACCTTGAGAGATGTAGGGAAAAGTGATTCTGACAGAACAGTGAGCAGTGGGGATGGGGTTGCCCACATGAGTAGCAAAGGAAGAATATGGGTAAAAGGAACAGTAGGGTTCAAGGGTGCTAGGATGGTCAGTGAGGGCACTGAACCGGCAGCAGGGCTTTGGGGTGGCCTATAATGCAAGGAAGGAGCAGAGCATGGGTGGGATGTAATTGTAA
Organism: Ambystoma mexicanum; assembly: GCF_040938575.1. Lineage (NCBI taxonomy): Eukaryota > Metazoa > Chordata > Amphibia > Caudata > Ambystomatidae > Ambystoma > Ambystoma mexicanum. The sequence continues at coordinate 1,099,258,005 of NC_090930.1, read as the reverse complement.
TGTGTATTTATAGCGTGAGACATGCAGAATAAACTGAACAAGTGCAAGTACACACCATAACAGGGGCGTTGATAGGGGGGGGGGCTAAGGGGGCTATAGCCCCTGATCTTTTGGTTGTAGCCCCGGGTAGAATCTCAGGAGCTACAGCCAAAAGACTAGCTAGCCCCCAGTCCCAACAGTTCCGACATCAGCTTAGCCCCAGGTCTTTTCCAGATCTAGCAACTCCCCTGCACCATAATAAACAATGCTGACAGAAAGCCCCTGGATAACAAACAAGAAAAGAACTAACACGATAACTAGGATATGATTGCCTTTCAGAATTGTAGAAAGCAGACAAATTCACCTACCTTCTGAGATAGGGTGTTCCATAATTTAGGAGCTACAACTGAGAATCTACAATCTCCTCTCTGAGAAAAAGTAGATGAAGGAATAGCAAGCAGCATCTTATCTTGGGAACGTAATGCTCACGATGGAATGTATCTATGGATAGTATTCTGTAGCTCTAATGGGGCAATGTTGTGCAGGCATTTGAATGTTAGACATAGTATTTTAAAATCAAGTCTTCTTTTCAGCGGCAACTAATGAAGAGAGCGATGTGAGTTAGAGATGTAGTCACGACAAGACAGACTGAAAATCAAACAGGTGGCCACATTTTGAATCTTTTGCCGCTGCAAAAGCTGCTGAGATGGAATACCCAAATACAGCGCATTGTAATAATCAGGTTTTGAATTGATGAAGGAACCAACTGCAATCAGCAAATGTTGAATATCAATAAAGGGAGTTGCTATTTTGAGCAATTGTAATTTGAAGAAAGCAGCTTTTACCGCTTGACTTATTTGAGCATCATGGAATTGTCACACCACGAATAGGAAGTGGGACCACAGCCATCACACCGGCAGGAAGATTGGTTGAGTTTAGGGAGACTTGGTCAGTGGGGTGAGAAGAATGGCAAGAGACAGGTAGTAGAAAGGAGGCGTTAGGAGCATGAGGACAGCCAGTACAGCGGCAGTGACCTTGACTTTGGGGATGTGAGGCTCTAGGCCTCTGGGAATAGGCGCAGTGGCAAGGGACTACCAGGGGAGGATTTGTGCTGGAACAAGATGGAGCACTTCTCCAGAAGAAAATGTCTTGCCGGAGGGGTGTTCCATGTAGGCCCGTGGTTCAAACTACCCCTGTGCCACTTGGCTGTTTGCTTTGTGCATCAAAATGCTCTGCAGTCCCTGCCAAGAATCCTGATGGCAAAGGGAAATCTCTGAGCGCTGGGAGACACTGGGTTGGGACTAAGTACTGCCTGGCGGGTCCAACTGAAAACAACGATTGGCTGTTTGCTCCTAATCTTTATGATTGGCCAGAAGCTGAGAAGCAGCTTCAGCTTCCAATCATAAGGACGAAAAAAGCAGACAATCATGGTGTTTGTGAAAAAGCAGTGTGTCATACTTACATTCCTTCAGACGATCCTCTTCTGCCCCGTCACCATCTATTTCTCACCACATCGAGATTCAAGTTCCTGCTAAGTCTGCGTGGCTGGAGGAGCACACTTAGGGAGGGGTGGGAAGCACCACAAAGATCAGGGGAGGTAGAACGCAGTCAACACACGATCTGAGGAAGAGAGAGTAAGAGGAGCAAAACCCTGAATACATCCCCCATTGATTCCAACATGGGGTAACATGGTGAAACAGGCCCAAGCAGACGGCAAGGACCACTGCACCGGAGCCTATAACTCAACATTTGAGTATGAGTAGGCTGTGCATGAAGCATGGAAAGGCACAGGGTTGAGAACCTAGTATAGTTGAAGTGAAGGAGGGAAGAAGAGAGGAATTAGGGAAGCCTGGGATTTGGGCAGGACTTTCAGCAAAGGGCTCAGAATTAGGGATATCAACCGCCTTCCCCCAAACCCAGATCTTTTCCTACCCTAGATAAACAGGGTGAGCGTGCAGTAAGACACAGGCAGACATGACTGACCAAGATATGGCAGTGATTCCAGAGCAGGTAGACCCCAGAACACGTTTTCAGAGAAGCAAGGAAGGGGAGAGGGAAGGCCCCCAGTGATTTCCCTATCAGCATAACAAAGGCACTGGGGTCACATTTCAAAGTCAGCACAAAAGAAAAGATTTGGGTGAGTAATGGAGTCATTGAGTTGAGTGCAAAAGAAGGGTCAGATGAAGAGTAGAAGTTGCTGGTGTGGCCTTCCAGAATTTCCATGTGCATCGAGCCTGTACATCTGCATTCCAAATGAGCGCCTAGAGACCATGCAAATGGCAGCAGTCTGCAGTATAAATCATCATAACATATCACTACACCAAAGAATGCTCTGCAAGCGGTTCCCAGAGAGTAGTGTGGAATACGATGGTCACAGATAGGCTTTTTGGAGGGTTGCCTGGCTTTGGGACAATGAGTTTAGGTCCAGGATAACAGGTTACTAATCATCATAAAGGGCACAATTGGACATGGATCTGTAGTTGTAATGGATTGCACCAACAAGTCCAACCATGGCAGTGCTACCAGCTGGCCCAAATGTGCCCTTTCAGAGTGAGCCTCCCACACAGGTGTCGGATTCCCCATAGGTGAGTGCCTAAGTGTGCAGGAAGACACCCATTGCTAGATTGTTACAGTAAAGGACACGGGAATGGAGGGGGCAGCCAAGGACAGGGAAAGGGTGCAGGCATTCCCCCCCATGAGAAATGGCTACAAGTCCAGATAGGTTCAAAAGAATGGTGGAAATGCAGGTTATGAAACTGGACATGGTGGGTACAGCAATGTTATATTATGTTGTGATGATTTATACCAGGCACCAGTGCCATTTGCATGGTCTCCAAGTACTCACATGGCTCTGTAGGAAAGGTGGGTGGGGTTGGTTAGTGAGGCAAGAGGGATATGAGAAAGGTTGTGCTATTTTGTTGAAGCTTGCAGAATCAGGAGAAACTGGCATCTGTGCATGGGAGTTTTCTGGGTGTGCTTTGTTGTGTGCACTGGTCTTGTTTTGTCCAGAGCGGTGGTATTCAGTGTCTGGATTGTTTGTTGTTTACAACTGTTTGGTTTTGTGGCGTGTTTGACAGTGGATGTGTGGTGTGCGTATTTTTGGTGTGTAGTTTTGTTGGCCCTTTTGGGTGTGTGTAGTATGTGAGAGGTATGTGGGTGTGGAAAAAAGGAGGGGGTGGTTTGTTGGTTTCTGTTTGGCTCTGGGTGTGTGGTGGTTTCATTGTTGGTTCTTCAATCCATATTCCCCGTGTTTGCTTTGGTCCCAGAGTATGGTTTGTGGGGATGCATGATTTATACTTGTCTGGGTGAGTCGAAATAACCAGGTTTTCAGTCATTTTCTGAAAGTTAGGCAGCCTTCCTTCGTTATTATTTCCCTTGGTACCGAGTTCCATAGTTTGGCTATCAAATAGTAGAATGTGGTTCCTCCAAATGTCCTTTTCTGGTAGTGTCGTATTTATATTTGACGTTGTTGCTCGATCTTAGGGTCTTCCTAGTTGGTAGCAGTTGATTTTAGCTTGGAGAAATTTGGCTCCTTGTCCGTGTGGGCAATGCAAAGGGCTTTTAAGTTAATGCATATTTTTATTGGCAGCCAGTGTAGACTTCTCAGGGCCAATCTGATGTGGTCTCTTCTATTTAGTCTCAGGAGTAGTCTTGCTCTGGTATTTTGAATGTGTTTTAGTTATTTTCTTTTTGGCGTTCTGGCATTCCAAGTTAGAGGCTGCTTTTGTAGTCTAGTCTCAATAGTACCAAAGATATGATTGCAAGGGTTCTGTGTGGAAAGCTGAGGTAGGAGAGTATCCATCTTAATAGTCGCAGGAGGTAGAAGCATTTTTGTGGTTATTTTGTTGACTTGTGGATCTAGAGAAAGTCTGTTGTCTATGAGGATTCCCAAGTTTTTTTATCACTAACGTTGTCTCTGGTTGGGTTTCCATGCACAGTGGCCAGTTCAGGTATGTCTGTGTTGCAATGTCTTCTGTTGGTGAGATCATTGTTTCTGTTTTGGTCGGATTGAGCTTGAGATTTTTGTTTGTCATCCAGGTGTACATGTTGTTGAGGCATCTGTTGAGAGTATTGTTCGGAGCTTGGGCGGAGGTTATCTTGAAGATAAGTTTGTAGTCATCTGTGTGGTTGTAGGCGGCCAGCCCATGGGTTTGAATGAGTTTCATTAGGGTCAACATGTATATGTTGAAGAGGAGCAGGGAGAGGCTTAATCCTTGTGATATGCCGCAGATTAAGTTTTAGTGTTAGATGTAAATGGCGGTGTGGTGTGCTCTTTCTGTTTGGTTGGTGAGGAATGATTTCATCCATTGTAGTGCAGAGTATTTTATGACGCATTTCTCCACTCTCTTTATTAGTGTTGCATGTCTGTGTCGTAGGCGGCAGATATGTCTATTAGCATGAGGGGCGATTGGGTGTTGTTCTGCATTTATTTTTAGGTAGTCACATATGGATAGCCGTGCTCATTCAGTTCCTCTCATGGATCTGAAGCCAACTTGGGATTGGTTGAGTATTCTGTTGTGTTCTACATGGTTGAGAAGTTCTTTGTAGATGTGGTTCTCAATGATTTTTGCTGGGTAAGGTAGATCCAATACAGGTCTGTAGTTGGTGTGGTCTTCCGCATTTCCTCTTTTGTTTTTTTTTGGAGGGGCTTAATGTATACTTATTTGAAGCTTTTTGGTACTCTTCCGTGATTATGGATAGGTTTGTTACTAGTCAAAAGTGTGAGGCTGGTGTTCTGTCCTTAAGGAGTTTTTTTAAGATGCCCCATAGGTTACTAGGGGTTCCTGTGAGGTTGGAGTCTTTTATTAGTTTGTTGAAAGTTTCTTTGCTTATAGGTTTGAAATGATTCAGCGTTGTGGTGGTTTGTGGCACGCTGGTTTCTGGCAGTTCTTGAGGGGTGTTTTTGGTAGGGCGGTTTGCATCATTGGTCCTTTGTATTGCTTCTATTTTTGCTCTTAGATGGGTTGTGATGTCATCAAATAGGGATTGTGATGGTACGTTGCATTTGTTGCACAAGGTTGGGTTTTTAATTTGCTTGATTTTGAACATTTCTTTTGTGGGTTTATTTGTCGATTGGATTGGATTTTTGCAGCGAAATTATATTTGTGCTTTCAGGACTGCTGATTTGTAAATTTGGAGTTGTTGCCGATGTTTGCTTTTGTCCATTTGGTTGTATTGTTTTCTCCATTGTTTTTCCAGTTTGTGATTTTCTTTCTAATTCCCTGTGTTCCTCTTTGAACCATCATGCTGCATTTTTCTTTGGGGTGGGTTTGAAGAGTTTTGTAGGTGCTAATTGGTATAGGGCATCTGTGATCTAGGAGTCAAGTTTCACTTCTGCTGAGTCTGGTGTCATTCTATTTAGCTGGGAGGTGTTTGGTAGATTCCAGTAGATTGGTTAGTGTTTCCAGGTTAAGACTCTTCCAGTTTCTTTTGTATGTCACAGGGAGTTTTACGTTTGTGGGCATCAAGCGGCATGGGATTTTGATGGTGAATGGGATCAAAGGTGATTGCTCCATATGATTGGTACCAGTGGGGTGGCAGTCAATAGTCCACCTCTGCAGAAGATTGCGTCTACAGTGTGTCCTGCACTGTGGGTAGGACCGTTTACTATTTGTTTGAAGTGGAGAGTTTCCAGTAGGGTGCTGAGGGTCTTTGCTGTGGTTTTGCTTTCTCTTTTGAACCAGATGTTGAAGTCCCCCAAGATGACTATGTTGTCATGATAAGTGAAGAGGTTGTCAATGGCATCATTGAGATTTGTGGCAAAGTTGAGGTTGTAGGATGGTGGTCTGTAGATCAGGAGGAACAGTAGATTGGATTGGTCATTGAGCATGATCTTGATTAGGAGTAATTCACAATCTTCTATGTCTGTTGTGCGGAGTGAAGCACATGTGGTTTTTCTGTGCTAGTGCGATTCCTCCTCTTCTTCAGTTTTCTCTGTTAGAGTGTATTAGTTTGAAGTTATCTGGTATGGCTTTGTGGGCAATTGTTTCGAAATTGTCTGATAGCCATGTTTCTGTGGGGAAGAGCATGTCAGTGCCCCATTCGCTTAAGAGGTCATACATTTTTGTTTTGTGCTTAGCCCTGGATCGTACATTGAGTAGACTGCAGTGTAGAGTGTGTGTTTTTCTGTATATCATTTGTCGCGTCTCATTTGGGATGGTGCCTATCAGATTTTCGGTTCTCTCTTAAGTGGGGCTGTTATTTGCTGGTTGTGTAGTTGTGGCATTTACCCCTTCGTTGAGGAGTTCTATTAAGTTGAGTGATGATTTTCTTTGTTCAGATTCGAAGTAGTCAGGTGTCTAGTTGTCCGTGTGGTCTTTTTTCCATTTTCTGGTTATGTATATTACCCATGATTGACAACCTGGCCAACCTTCATCAGGCTGAAGAACTGTCCTCTGTTTACCACAGGTCATTGGAAATGGCTGTTGAAAGCTTGGCACCAGTTAAATCACGCCTTCAAAAAAAGCAACCAGACAAAAAATGGTATTCAGGAGACATCAATGAGCTTAAGAAAATTAAACAGATTGCGCTTAAACAATGCGAAAGCTCTAAAACTGCTGAGGATAAACTCCTCTATACATAGACAGCTAAGGTACACAAAGCAACCATTTCATTAGCAAAAAAAACTTCCATGAGCATCACATCAACAAGGCAGCTTCTAGCTGCAGGGGGCTCTTTAGAGGCCTTAGGGAGCTCGAGGCTCCCTGTCCACCATCCTCTCTGTCACCAAAGACATAGAGTAGTGTAATGGCATTCAAAAAGCACTCCTGGATACATTTTAAAAAATTCAAATGAATATTACTGATAAAAATGAGATAAGGAATAAAGAGCATAATAATGCAGCAGCTCCTGTCACACTTAGGACCTTTCCAGAATTCGCCTTTCAGGCAATATCAAAACAGGACCTTGCTGACATCCTCAGCAAACTTAAACCCACTAACTGTAAAGGTGACATATGCCCTGCCATTAGGGTAAAAGCTTGTGTCTCCCAATTGGTTCCCCTGATAACTAAATTTGTCAATGCATCTTTCAGGGAACATTTTCCCAAAGCATGGATCTCTTCCCTGCTGAAGAAACCTTCCCATGATCCGGGCATACCTGGAAACTATCGCCCTATTACTAATGTGCCATACTTACTTAAAGTTCTGCAAAAAGTGGCACATTTTCAGATAGAGTCAGTTTTATCCAAACATGACATTCTGGAGCCCAAACAATCGGCCTTTAGAAGAGCCCATAGTACGGAAACCACATTACCCGAATTAAAAACTAATATTATCCAGACTAGGGAGAAAAGCCACACTGTCATGCTAATGTTACTGGATCTCTCTGCCGCCTTTGATCTGGTAGATCACACCATTCTGGGGGAGAGACTACGTAATACTGGCCATTTCTCCATTTCAGCAACCGAGTGGGTAAAATAATTTCTGGTAGGATGCAGAGAAAGAGTCCTCTTTGAAGATGTCCGGGCTGAGGATTTTATTGTCACCTGTGGGGTACCACAGGGTTCATGCGTATCACCAACCCTTTTTAACAACTTCATGCTTCCTCTGTTGTAACAACTTGACAAATTGGGTGTCATATATTCAAATTACGCAGATGATATGGAGTGCCTTGTTCCCCTCTCAGGTGACTACCTTCTTGACTCAGCTACTCTCAGCTCCACCCATGAGCACTTTCGGATATGGATGCAAAACAACGGGCTTGCTCTGAACGGTGCTAAAATGGAGCTCATGGTGTTGGGCACTGCTATGCAGCTGCAGAAACTTAGCTCAGAGTACCTATCACAGACTACGATGTTTTCACCCAGACCAAAGTTAAAACACTTGGGGTCATTCTAGACCAAGAACTCACCATGAAGGGACAGGTAATTAGCTTGGTGTCCAGCTCCTGCTATTATATCAAATTACTGGCCCAACTACAATCTTTTTTGTCACCACCTAATTGCGCCAGGATTGTCCAGGCAATCGTAGGTGCTAAGTTGGATTACTGTTCCAGTCTCCTGCTGGGCATCCCCAAACATGATTTTACCCACCTACAGGTGGTACAGAACAATGTGGTTTGCATTGTCACAGGGTTGCACAGGAAAGATCATGTCACAGAAGCAAGGAGAGCATTACATTGGCTCTCTGTCTGCAGCAGAATCACTTTTCGTGTGACATGTATTACACACAAATGCCTCTGTGGGCAGGTACCCAAGTATATATTACCTCTTGTTTCATGTTTCTCAACTAGTAGAATGTTGAGATCAAACAACACCGGCCTTCTTGAGACTCCACAAACCAGACTCTCGTACATGGAATGGAGATCCTTTCCCCATGCAGCACCCTGGATCTGGAATGCCCTTCCTCCAGACCTCAGGGCATAGCAACGTTTCATACACTTCAAGCGCAAGCTGAAAACTTTACTTTTCAACAAAACCCGCCCTTTTGATCTGCTTCCCGTCATACCTCCTATTTTGCTCTGATGTTTGTAGTTCGTCTGTCTGGCGCTTCTATTCTTTCGGGCTTATTGTCTATGTGCGGCATAAATTAAATAAATAAATAAAAGTGGTGTAGTTGGTTTGGGATTCTAGCTTAGCTCTGATTCCTGTTGGGGTTTTTCCAAAGATGTTGTTGGAGTTGCTCGGTTCTGTGCTTTGATATGATAGTTTATTTATAACGCGCTTAATACCCAGAGGTTTCTAAGCGCGGACCCGGGGATCGAACCTGTGTCACCCCGTGTCGTCTTGCTTCCAAGGCAAGTGCCCTGCCCTTGAGCTATCCTCCCGAGACATTGTGGTGTACTGTTTGGTAGTCTGGTGGGGTCCACATTGGATCCTTAGTTGTGTTTTGTTTGTTTTCTGTTGTGTGTTGTGGTTGGATTGTAGTTGGAGAGGTAGCAGGAGATGTATGCTGTTTTTGTTCTTGTCTTAATCCCGATCATTAGTCCTCTTAGTGGTGGTTGGTGAGAATTTTGAGGTGTTGTGAACTTTGGTGTATTATTCCAGTTCAGTGGGTGGGGGGGGATCTTTCATTTCTCTGTTTTGCTCTGTTTTCCATTCTTGTTGCTTCGTGTCTTCTTGTGTCGTGGCATGTTTGTGGTTTGGATGTGGCAGGCTGCTTTCACTGGTGTTGCATGGCGGGTTTGGTTGTGTGATAACTTTGTTTTTTGTGCTAGGTTTCCTGTTTATGCAGCTCTCTGATGTTGTTGGTTCTCTGTTGGTTTTGATCTGACTAGATGAGTTGAGGTGTTAAGTGTGCTTTAGCTGGGCAGATTGATGGGGGGTTTAAGTGCAATGGTGGGTGCCTCCCTGTAGTTCTAGGTTTGTGATGCCTTGCTTTGTCCCAGAAGTTGTGCATTTGTGATTTGTTCCGAGTGTGGGCCCTCCTGGGATGATTGAGTGATTTCTTTGTCTCGGTGGTAGGTCGATGTATTGTAACCTACAGTGGTGTGTGCCTCGCTGTGGTTGTATAATTGTGGTGACTTGCTTGTTCAATTCTGGAGGAGGATCATTCATGGGGGTTTAGGATTTCATAATCTGGCACGTTGGGTTGCGGCAAACTGAAAACCTGACATTATCAGAAATGGTATGGGACAAACAGCAAATATGGTGTTCTTTGATAGGATTGTGGGCCCTTTCCCAGTCCCTCCAATGGAGCGCTCAATTATTTTCCTACTGTGGGTGGTCCCATAGACGAAATTGGGAGCATTCAGGATTATGCATCATCTGCAGTGGTCAGTAGGGGGAATTTAGGACTGACTTCAATGACCTGTAGGGCAGCAGCATAGTGTATTCAATAGTAGACAAGGCACTTGATTTGATGAGACGCTTTAGACAAGGGATGGAAATGGCAAAACATCACATTAAGTCATCCTTCAGCCTACTGTCAGCACACCTAGACAATTTCTACATCTTGGGTTTGCAAATCAAAGGCCAATACACATTGAAAGGTTGATGGCAATGGAGTGCTCTATTTCATATACCTTCTTTGAGACCTTCAGAAAATGTTTATAACAGTCTTTCTTGAAGAGAGCAGGGCCAGAGCAAGTGCGGCACTACTTGGACCATTTTAGTCTGGAGCAGAATGCAGAATTAGGGGGAGAGTGCAGAAGTACCCTGGATGAATTTCGGACTGTGGCTGTAGAATTTAGACCGCTGTTATCTCCAGAAGATTAGGAGGGACAAAGAATATCCTTAACATTTCTGTGAATAGAAATTGGTAAATTTGAGGGAATTAGTAAAGGAGGTTGGCAATGTAATGTTATGTAATTTGTCATTTGTATAGCACATTTCCCATCAGTATGGCCTAAAAGTGCTGCTGGTTGAACACCCTCGGGGGACCGAAGTCCAAGTTATGGGACATTTGTCACAGGAGTTTAGAATATGTATGTGAATTTTAGCCAACACAAAGGTAGGGGTAGCTCGGTCCATGTTAGCTACCCATTTCAAGCTGGCATGGTGATGGGTGCTGTAGTCTGGAGATTGTGAGAGTGCATGAATAGTTGCATTCTTATGGCAGAGGTTTTGTTTGATGTGTCTTAAAGTAGTTTATGATAGGAGATGCGTGTGGTTGGGTGGCTCTGCCTTCGGCTATCGTCCATAAGCATGGAATGTGAAAATCCACACAATGGCTACACTCAAAAATGCAGTTAGATTTAAATTGGGGGAATTCAAAACACAGCTAAATTCAACACAGTGGTTATATTAAAAAATCAGCTAAAATCAACACAGTGGCAACACTAAAACATGCAGCTTGGGGGAATTCAAAGGTCAGCTAAATTCAACACAGTGTATTCTCAAAAAGCAGCTCAAATCAACACAGTTGCTATGCTACAAAATGCAGCTAGATTTAAATGGGGCGGATCAAAGCAGAGCTAAATTCAACACAGTGGCTATACTAAAAAAGCAGCTAAAATGAACACAGTGGGTATACTCAAAAATGCAGATAGATTTAAATTAGGGGTGAGATCAAAGCTAAGCTAAATTCAACACAGTTGCTATATTAAAAAATGCAGCTAAAATCAACACAATGGCCCTCATTACGACCCTGGCGGAAAGGGGTTTACGCCGGCGTAAAGCATGGCGTACCTTTCCGCCTGACTACGAGTTCCCGTAGCGCCATGGTGCTTTTTTCGCCTGCTTTTTCCATGCGGAAAAATCCATGGCGCTACGGGACTTGTTGTTAATTACGCCACCGTAATTTACGGTGGCGTAATTAACGCCTTCCCCACTCCCATTATACCCTATGGGGCAAAAATGGGAATGGGGAAGGGTAAATGGGGATTGGGGACTTACCGCCCCGCCAAGGTCGGAATGGGGCGGTAAGTCCGCCAACCACCATGGCGGAGTTGGCAGCTTAGCGCCATGGACCATGGTGCAAATTGCACCATGGTCCTCCGCCAGGGTCGTAATGAGGGCCAATGACTATACTAAGAAATGCAGCCAGAATGAAATTGGGGGCGAGTTCGAAACACAGCTAAATTCAACAACGAGGCGATACTCAATATGCAGCTAAATTTAACACAGTGGCTATGCTAAAAAATGCAGCCAGAATTAAATTGGGGGTGAGTTCAAAGCGCAGCTAAATTCAACACAAAGGCTATAATCAAAATGCAGTTAAATTCAACACAGCACAGTGACTATACTAATAAATGCAGCTAGATTTAACTTGGGGGGAATTCAAAGCTCAGCTAAATTCAACACATTGGCTATACAAAAATTGCAGGTAGATGAAAATTGGGGGTGAGTTCAAAGCGCAGCTAAATTCAACACAGGAGCTATACTAAAAAATGCAGTTACATTTAAATTGGGGATCTCAAAGCATGCTAAATTCAACACAGCGGCTATGTTAAAAAGGGCAGCTAAAATCAGTACACTGGCTATACTGCTATACTACAAAATGCAGCTAGATTCAAACTGGGATGAGTTGAAAGGGGTTAGGACGAAATTACCTAAGTAGAAAAGTCCTACCACCAAAAGTCCGACCCCATTCATTCGCATATGTATATGTGGGGGGTAAAGTTAATAAAAAAATATTGATGTAAGGTGGGGGCGGGGTGGTGGAGGGGACTTTTGGTGGTCAGACTTTTCAACTCAGTAATTTCACACAGTTCCAGTTGAAAGCACAGCTACATTCAACACAAAGTCTATACTCAAAATGCAGCTGAATTCAACAAAGTGGCTGTACTCAAAATGCAGCTGAATTCAACACAGTGGCTATACTTAAAATGCAGAGCTACAATCAACACAGTGGCTATACTCAAAATGCAGCTAAATTCAAAACAGAGGCTATACAAAAAAATGCAGCTAGATTTAAATTGGGGAAATTCAAAGTGCAGCTAAATTCAATAGAGTGGGTAAACTCAAAAATGGCTAAAACCAACACATAAAGCCATGGTAAGACTACATTTCAGGTAGATAAAAAATACAGTCAAGGGAAATCACAAACATAGCACTGGCTATGAAACCAAATAGTCGCCGCTTGCCTGGAAGTTGCTGCAGACAGCTTTGGAGGCCTGGCAGGGGCACACAGGTGACGAACAGGCAAACAGGCATTGGAGGTTGTCTAGGGAGGTGCCCTTTACCATTTCAGAATCTATCTAAAAATGAACAAACAGCCCTTGACTCCCTATCAACAAACCCTTCAACTGTCATCAGAAGGGCCGATAAAGGCGGAGGGATTGTCTTTCTCAATCGGACAGATTACATCAAATAATGCGACAAACAACTGAGCAACACCCATTACTACCGCCCACTCGCAGAAGACCCTACTAGAGAACTCCAACGACTGATCTCTGATAACATTTCCAAAGCTAAAGACCGCAAATGGATCTCTAAGCAAGAAGCAGATTTTCTGCACAACAAAAAACCCAGTATAACTACGTTTTATACTTTACCCAAAGTACATAAAACCCTTAACAACCCTCCAGGATGACCAATAGTGGCTGGCATAAACTCTGTACTAGAACCTCTCTCTACATTTGCCGACCATTATCTTAAAACCTACGTACAGAAGATGCAATCCTATCTAAATGATTTGAGAGACGTCATCAACAACTACGAGAACTTTGAATTCGACCCCTCCACCTCCTTACTATTGGGATTTGATATAATCTCACTCTATACCAACATACCCCAACAAGCCTCTCTCGACACCATAGAAGAAATACTACTCACACGGGAAGACCATGATCCAGTAGCCACCTCCTTCATCCTTTGGTGCGTCGAGTTGGCGCTCAAACGTAACTACTTTGAATTCAATGGAAATTTTTTCCAACAAATAGAAGGTACCGCTATGGGCGCCACCATAGCCCCCAGTGTAGGAAACCTCTATGTCGAAACCTTTGAAAAGTCACACATCTACAATAACAACAACCCGTTTGCAAAAAATATCAGAAAATGGAGCCGATAAATCGACGACATTTTAGTGCTATGGGAAGGTACTCATACCGAAGCCTCATATTTCTTTACCTGGCTGAACACCCTTAATCCCCACTTACAGTTTACTATGACAGCAAGCAATGAATCTACCAATTTCCTAGACCTTACCATCTTCCCTCATAATGGTGTTCTTAAAATCAAACCTTATCACAACTCCCTATTAGATTACTCCAGTCACCATATTAAACATTTACGGGACAAACTTCCTCTCAGCCGATTTCTACGCCTTAAAAGGAATAGCTCAAATAAAGACACATATGAAGCAGAAGCTGCCACCCTAAGCAAAAAACTAAGACAAAGAGGCTACCCAAAAAAACTAGTGAAAAAATCAGCCAAAAGGGCATTCAATAATAACCGAGGAGCCCTATTAGAACAGAAACCTATGAAAACTAAAGAGGATCGTATTGTTTGTGTAAACACCTTTTCGGACCAGAGTTTTAAAATCACCAATATCATCAGAAAACATTGGAGAATTTTCAACACAGCCACTCAATCTAAACCAATGCCAATATTTGCCGATAAAAGAAGTACTACTATAGGCAATCGAGTTAGCAATAGTAAATTGAAAAGCTTCAACACTTCCGACCCCAAACTAACTACCCTATGGGGCCTTCCGGACGCCACTGGACACTATCCTTGTGGTTCCTGTGGAGTCTGTAAACTTACCTCCAAAAGCAAAGATGTAGATATTGGTCTTTCAAAACGCTGGGTCCAAAAAAACCTTACCAACTGTAATACAGAGTTTGTTGTTTACCTAATTACATGCAAATGTGGACTACACTACGTGTGAAAGACTATACAGAAAGTGAAGACTCGCATCATGGAACACCGGAGTTGCATAAGAAACAAGACTGAGAACGCACCTCTAGTCAAGCACTTTACTCGTTAGCAACATAGCCATGAAGATTGTACATGGACAGTACTGATGTCTTTAAAAGGAGTCTTTCATGAAAACCGAGAAAAGAAACTTTTGAAAATGTAACAGAAAATGATTTATACACTGCATAGTGACGTTATAGGCCTGAATGAATTGGCTGAATGGCATAACATCTAGCCCCTCTCTTCCTATATCTCTATAGGGACTGTTGCTCCTCCTCTCAATGATCTGCTCCTAATTATATAGCGATATGCCCCTAGTCTCCCCTTTATTCCCCAATGGGTATCCATATATACCTACAGTTATTCTTGGCTAACCATCTTCCTTATACTTTAGGTACCATGCTGAGCTCTTCAGTACGGCCCTACCAGCTCAGTGACACCTGTAATTTCTACCCGAGGCACTACCACCATTTTCTAGTATACTTTCACCATTCCTTTAATTTGTACCTTTGAGTATAATATTACATATGATAGTTTACCCATTTTCTATTCTGTTCTTTGTCAGCCGATTTCACACAGATTATTGACTAATTACTGTCTAATTCGAGGATTTCTATAATCTACACTTTACACTCTACATTATTCTACTACTCGTCCGCCAAAGAACCTAGTCAATTTATTATAGTGTAATTTACCTATCTATTCCTACCCAGGTGTATACATTACGCTACATTCATTTCATCTCTTTTCATTGTATTGTCATTCAAACATGGCCGCCATATTCACCTACTCGTCTTTGCTAAGCTACTAGGAAGTCTATATGGAGAAAGGACTTTCCTGTCTCCTTGACTACACAGAAGCCATCGGCACCTTCGTGCTGTCAGTCGCCACCGCGGAACTATCCCTATCAGCGCCAGGCACCTCTAGCCTTCACTCAAGCAACATTAGGTAAGCGTAATTTCGTCATAGCTTGCCCTTCACGCTTCTCAGTCCAACGAGACCCTCTATCTATTTTATTACAGCGTTGCCTTCGGGGATCGTATTCGTCTACCTCCGACCTTAGCATCATTAATTCTGACTACACGGACGCTCTACTTGTTTATAATAAAAGGTATGTTTCACGCATTTTAAATTAAAGTACTAACATCGTGCACATGTTGCATTAACCACTAATATACTGCATAGTACCCTGTTTACTAACTACTGCTTTAGCGGTACCTACCTTTAGCGCCTGAACCCCAGCTCGCTACTTACACCACTTGACCTCTCTAATTACACCGCATGTAACCACCACGGTGCAAGCCGATTTTCGACCTCCGGTTTATTTTTCGTTTACAGATTAGCAGTAGAGCACTCTACACCCTCTACTTTTAACTCTTCATCATCTAGCAGACATTTGTAGTCTACAACCTTACAAAGAGGTCCTCATAGAGACCCTTGCCCAATCACGTATTTTCGAACTGCTGTCTATTATTTCCCTCAATTATGACACTTTCCTATAGGTGACTTACCGCAATACCTGTCATCGCAGGACCCTCATTCAGCATAAGGGTCTTCACGCGCTCTCTCTCTCTCTAAAGAACGGTCTAAATATTCTTATTGTGTTTAGTGAACACGTATATATAGCTCTGACTCATAAGCAAACTATGATGCTTATTAAATATTATATGTTTTGTAGGACTGAAACTACCTCCTACACCGACTTACTATTCGAAGTAAAAAGCCCCCACAAGCACCAATTAAAGTAATTAATCCCTGTGATTTGATGCTCCAGTTCATTTATTTGAACCTCTCAAAGTATTTATGCTAGCCTGCAGCTTACCTTTTGTTTTATGTGTTTTTAACCCTACAGGTGCTATGAGACAGACATTTATTCAACCCCTGATCCAATAGGAATTAGGTTTTCTCGTACTAACCAACTCCTCCTGATGTAAGTTATATACTTATGTTGAAAGAACTGAAACATGTCGAGACAGTTCTCTGGACTAAAAACAGAGACATACATTTATGATATACCAATCCTAATTGAATCTGGTACACCACTATTTGTTCTATATGTACCGGATATATGTATATTTTTCTTGTGAATTTGTTTTAGCTTACACTTATAGCCTGTTACAAATTCCTTGTTTTATATTGGATGTGAAGTACTGTATTGTGGACCATTGAATTTAATTATATGTTTTAACTTTCTGGACTTATTATTAAAAATTATGTTGATCATTTAATAGCGACTGGTCCCCCTTTCCTAGTCTAAGTTCTACTCTAGCACCTATACCAGCTTTGTCTTCCATTTTTACAATGCCCCTTAGCCGGCAGCCCTGGGAGGACCCCTAAAGTTGGGATGCTCTGGTCACGAGGGGGTGCACTGACCTAACAGGGTCAGTCTGGACAGGCAGTGGGGAGTGGGGAGACGACGGCCTGGAAGTAGGCTGGCATGGCTGGATGCAATGCCAAGAAGTTGCAGTTAAAGGTAACAGAGAAGCTGTTGTGGCATTTGAGCATTATCTGTAAACTGGTGGCCATGGGAATAGCATTAGGGACATGGGTACCTGGAGAGGATGTGGTGTGCAAATTATTGACAATGTTTGTTCTCAGGCGTTTGCTGTCTAACATCTGCCAGCATCTCTGATTCACCCAAAAATGACTGCCGTATTCCCTACTGCAACAATGAATGGCCCGCCTGCCCAGCATCGACCCGACCAGGAGCTGAAGCCTAAATGGATGCCTGCTGCATCGTAGACAAGGAGCTGAAGCCTGAATGGATGCTTGCCGCATCGTATACAATGCAGCCTACAAGCCGGATGGCGAAGCCGGCTCTCATACATGGCTCGCATCTAACGCTCAGCACTCTTATCTTTGCCTGTCCTTTCGTCACAGGCCTCCTGTGACCTCTTCACTCCAACCAGAACATTCAAGCCCACCGTATATGATCTGCCTATAATGGGCATGCATCTCATCCCCATTCATGACAACCCAGTCGTGAGCACACCCATCTCTGAAGGTAAGAGGAGTAAAACCCCTTTGACTCCCACTATGAATCATTTTACTTTAACTACTTGTGATCAGTCCGCATCTCCCGGCCCCACATCTTTCCCTCCTGCATTGAATCATGTTACTCATGTTATGGGTGATCAGTCCAGATCTCCCGCCCCCATGACTTTCCTTGCTGCATTCAATCATGTTACTCATGTTACTGGTAAACAATCTGCATCTCCCGCCCCTCGCCTTTCCTTCCTGCATTGAATCATGTTACTCATTTTACCTGTGATCAGTTTGCATCTTCTGCAGGTATGTTGTTTCTTCCTCCATTATGGACTAGCGCTTACATAGCTACTTCAGCACAGTATGCGCCCACCCCTCACCACACCTTTCTAACCAAATATCCAGTATCATTCAATGCTGCCGCTAAATACAGCTACTCCAGGACACCCCTCCCCCTTCGCTGTTTACACCTTCACCGCAAAGTATAAGCGAGTGTCCAAAAGCCTCTTGTCACATCATTGACCAACTCCCACACAGCTGCATTCTCAATGCCAACTCAGGGAGCCCACACTATCTCTCCCACCACTCATATTCTTCCTGACACCACTCAACATAGCCAGCACACCTGTCATAAACATCACATCACCACCATGTGGGCACCCCCCCCAACATGCCTGCACCCTCAAGTAACAGTGCCCAGGGGAACACCAACACTATTGATGCCACCATGTATATGCCTAAAACCCATACAGTCACCACACCTCTGCCTAAAAAAAACATTACCACCAAATGTGCTCCTAGGAGCTGTACTGCCCTCACTTGTATGCCCAAGAGCCACACGCCCACCACACATGTGCTAGATTTGAGGGGGAGGCTCAGTTTATCGCGTTGGGGGTTCCGGTGCCGTCTCCATGTTGGGGATGCCCCAGGGATGGAGGAAAGGGGTCTATGGACTATGAGTAGTCTAGTAACTACAGTGAGTAACTTTAATGTATACATTAACCACAGATGTGTCGAGAATTCCCCTGGCCACCCGCCTTGGACCATAATGTAGGGCTATAACCAAGGACCCTGCAAATGGGCCCTCTGACACCTACTCTGAGCCTCTTGAAGAGGGGCCAACCAGGTAACACAACATACTCCGCACCAACCAGAGAATCTATCCCATAGACCCACTATCGTGAACCACCAGGACAGACATGGTCAGCTCATTGGGTTCCAAAAAGTGCTCAGGAACAGTAGCCCCCTTCCAGTAAGCACAGACACTCACTCCTACCAATATGCTCATTCTCCACTTTACACCAACAAACAATAGAATGCAGCTATACCCCTTGATCATTTTTGGCCTAGCTGCACACGTACCTACACTAGTCCTTGTACACCTCGACAGTCTGCTAGAACACAACTACACCCCACAAAACAAAATCGGCCTAGCTGCACACATAATCTCTCACACAGGCCCCACAGCAGCTAAAATGCATACTCGGAGCTCACCCACCTTGCTGCGCACATTCCACTGATCTCTCTCACAACCACTGCATCGCACCTAACATTAGAATGCAGCCACCTCCACACAACCACAATGGCTGCACACATATCAAGTGCACCCTAGCACTATATGCTACTCTTCTCTCTCCACTGACCTGGACTACGGTCCCCAAGGGCGTTCAACCCACAGTGCTTTGAGATTGGGTTCATACCAATGTTATATAAGGCACTATACAAATACACAACACAACATAACATGCGCATAATGGCCATGTTGCCACCATATGTGCACCTAATTGTTTTACTGCCACCACATGTGCGCCCACGAGACACACTGCCACGACATATGCACCCAATATCTAGCATGCCTGCAATGCAACTATGGCCACTATGCCATGTCTAAATCCGGAACGCATCTGCCACCTCAGAGCCCGGACAATATCACCAGATATCCCAACAAGATACCCCTCACCCCCCCTCAGAATAGGCATACGTAACTCACTCTTGCTTCACCAAGCCCAAGCATGCAGTTTTCCTTTAGAACCTGTGATAACCACCAAGGTGCCTGCCACAGCATATAAGACGGAACAGAAGACCCCTTCGCCATCCCCTCCCCTGATATGTACACTGATCAATGTTATATCTGTCACTGCCAACACAATCGACATCCACAATCCTATATCTTCCAACAATATTGACATTTTAGCCATTACTGAAACCTGGCTCAACCCCTCTGCAGGCCCAGCCTTATCTATCGCCATCCCCACTGGTTACACCATATTTAGAGAAGAAAGGATAGGGAGCAAAGGAGGCGATGTAGCCTTTATCTATAAAGACTGGATCCCATTTCGACGGATCACGATAGCACCTTTCTCCCAATGCGAAATCTTAGCGACTAAGCTCAATTGCTCACCCAAATGATCTTTATCGCTCTAGGTTCTCTACTGACCTCCAGGCCCCATGCCAACTTTGAAGATGACCTTCTCCAAGCCATAGCTACTAACCTCAAGCCTAATACCCAGATCGTAGTCCTTGGAGATTTGAATCTTGGCTTCAATGACCCCTTGTATATCCAGCCTCAGCCTTGGCCAAAGCTAGTTCCGCCCCTTGGATGCACTCAATGGATCTTAGACCCAACACACACCCAAGCCGCACACTAGACTGGCTACTTGACCATAACTGCAACACATCAATAGTCTCCAATGTTGCATGCCTTTGGACAGACCACCACTGTGTAACAAATTCCCTCCCTATGCCACAGAAACACAGCAAACCAACTTCCCTTCTACCTCCCACATTAGCACACAGCAACCATACCTCACTAGTGACCGGCTACTACCACAGCTCATCACCGAACTTTGAAAGCACAACATGATATGATATGATATGATATGGCATTTGTAACGCGCCTATACACAAGTGTTTCATCACATCAACATCAACTCCCTAGTGGAACAATAGAACTCCCTAAACCCAAGGCAGTGGAGTCCCTTGCTCCCCTCAAGCTACCCAAAGAAAAGAACACCAACCATAAAAATACCTGGTTCACCACGAAACTCCACTACCTACATGCAGAAAAACAAGCTGCTGAAGACGTTTGACAGAAAGATCCTAATATAACTAATAAGGCAATATTCTCAGACCTGTCCAGAAAATATAAACAAGCTATCCTCACAATCAAGGCAGCCTCCTATAATAGAAGGCTATCGGAAGCAGTCTCAAGCTCGCACAAATTCTTTATCATTCTCAGAGAACTTGAAACCCCTACCGCACCCTCATCGACCATCACCAAAGATAATACTTGATGCAGCAGCATCCAAGATGCCCTGATCAGCAAAATCATGCAATTACAATGCAAAATTGAAGCCAAATCAGCCATTGTTTTCTGCCCACCACATATCCTGCCTAATGTATCTCTTACCCACACACATCTCTTTCACTTTACTCCCATCTCTGAACCGACCTGCCCAACATGGTGAAGAGCATCAAGCCTTCCCAGTGTAGCATACATACCTGCCCTGCCACTTTGGTCAAACAATGCTTAGAGCCTCTCACCCCCTTAATCACTGCCATCATCAATGCCTCCTTTGCTACAAACACCATCCCTTTTAGCCCCAAAGTATCCTGGATCACCCCTTTGCTACTGAATAAACTCACTTGATCCGAAAATACACAATAACTATGGGCCCATTACCACTGTGCCATTCCTATTGAAAATCCTAGATAGAATTGACTACACCCAAATTCAGGCATTCCTGGAAGAACACTTCATCCTCATTACCCCCCAATCTGGCTTTTGCCCTGGTCATGGAACAGAAACTGCCCTCCTTCACCTGAAGAATCAATTGGACAACACCAATGACACAGGAAAGCTCTCCCTCCTGATGCTACTTGATCTCTCAGCTGCATTTGATCTTGTGGACCACAAAACTTTGTGCCACCTGACATTTCTAGCATACTTCACACCAGAAGTGGCCAGTTGGGTTGCCTTCTTACCTGACAATAGAACATCACAAGTCTTGTCAGGGGTTTATAGTCATAATCTCGAATACAAATATGTCGAAAGTCATAGTGTCGAAAAAATAAAGTCGAAAACAAAAATGTCGAATTTCTTTTTTTTGTTGATTTTTATTCGAAATGGGGGGGTTCCCCCCAACCCCCCTTTTTTAATTTTTTTTTATGTGTTACCCCTTTTTTTTACCACCGGAACCCCAAAAAAACATGTAAATTAAAAAAAAAACAATTCGACATTTTTGTTTTCGACATTATTGTTTCGACATTATTGTAATTCGACATTTTGTTTTCGAGATAATGACTGGACACCCTTGTCAGGCGAGGCTGTCGCCCAGACTATGCCGTCACCTTGTGGGGTGCTGCAAGGATATTGTGTCTCCACCAACCCATTACAGCTTGTATACAAAAGCACTTTTGGGCCACCTTGACTCCCTGGAAGTCTCCTTCACCAACTACACAGACAATAGACAAATACTCATCCCTTGACAGGTACCTATGATCATGACTGCACCACTGTCAAGGCCACCTATGAGACAATCCAAACATGGATGGGCCAACACAGTATTTGTCTGAATGACGAGAAGACGAGGCTTCTTCTAGTCGGCCCCCAACCATTCTCGCAAACCTTGACCCTGTGTACTGTCTCTTCACCATAGATGGTCACAAGATTCCTGCCTCCACCTCAGTAAAAACACTGGGCATTTACTTGGATGCCTCACTTAATATGACTCACCAAATTAACAATATCACCTTCGCAACAACCTACACTACGAAACTTATTAGAGCAAGTGGACCCGTCCTCTCTACTGCCAACCAACTCACAGCTGTCAGCGCCCTTATATCTAAGTTGGATTACTGCAATGCCTTATTCTGTGGGATCTCAGATAAGAACTTGAACAGGCTTCAAGTCATTCAAAACAATGCTCTGTGAGCAGCTGTGGACCTGAGCAAAACCGACCGCATCTAGGAAGCCAGGAGGTCAGTCCACTGACTCCCCATCCGGGAAAGAGTTACATTTAAAATCCGCTCTATGGCGCATCGCTGCCTGGCTAACAAAGCTCCCGCTTACCTCGTCCAGAGGATCAAAAAATACTCACCAGCCAGACCACTCAGAACTTCCAACAGTCAGGGACTCCTTAGCGTCAGATTGAGACAGAAACAAACAGGTCGCTCCAGCTTCCCAACTGTTGTGGCCGACTTCTGGAACAATCTGCCACTTCACCTCCGATCTGAGACGTCCTACCAGTGATTAAAAAAAAATCTAAACACTCACTTGTTCGCCTAACTTCAGTCATGTTCCCTACTGTTATCAATGTGTTCCGTACCTGTTTATGCAACTAGCGCGAGATGCCCAGGGCCTTGGTGCACTGCTATAGATGTAAAAATATAAATAAACATCGGTTTTGGTGTTCTACGCATTGCTGCCATTGACAACAGCATTGCTGATGCGCTGTCTCTTTCACAGTGGTCGAGATTCCACGGTGGTACCTGAAACAGAATAAACGGCAGAACAACGAGTCGTGGTTGGCAGGGATGCACAGGCATTACGCCATTTAGGGGTTCTTTGGCTTTGTCCAGCAATGCAAACGTACAAAAACAAAATGGTTGGAATTTTTAGAATGGCCGCCTGTTATGGAGGTTTATCAAGTTCAAGGGCACAAAAAAGGAGGGATGATGTGATGAGTTATGGGAAGCCGTGTCTGGCAACAGTAGAGGCAAAATTGGCAAGAGTGGCTTTTTATGGTATGTGGTTCTGGACTTATGAATCGCCGGGAGAAGAAATGGGTGAAAGAATGGCTGATGATTTCGACAGAGCATAGGGTGGTAGAAAGGATAGGGGGAAAAGGGATTCCTGGGCAAGGAATAAGAGTGGTGCTGGAAGGGCCGCCTGATGTTTTCCTCATGGTAAAAAGCAGTGTTGCTAGATGGGGCTAACGCAAGGCTGTATTATAAACATTTAAGGGGAAATGAACACAGTAAGGGAAACAGGCTTACCCGTGACCTTATGTGGAGTGGGTAGAAGCGGCAGAGAGGGAGCGGGGAGAGGGGCTCTAGGTTCCAGATAGGACGTCAGACAGAAGTTCATAAGGTGTCCCCCAATCCTGACAGGGGCTCTGGTGATAAGAAAAGAATGGGGCCTGAGGCACAGACAGGGGATTAGAGGGTCAAGATAGCAGTGAAGGACCAACAAAATGAGCAGAAGCGATGAAGGAATAGGAAATGGAGCTGGTTGGCCGGTGACTGTGGGTTATTTTTTTACTTATAGAGAATGGGCAGTGTATATACAACTCAACATATGAGAGGGTTGTGCAGCGTATTCTATCTTATAAGGAAAAGGGGGAGGCAATGCAGATTTGGAGGATATACATCTTTCTTTATGAAAATGCAACATACGAGGAGTGTGTGGGGCGCCTGCCTGTGTCACACCGGTCGCTCGCAAAGAACGTTGTGTCTGGTACCAATGAGTAGGAGCCGTTCTATAATGTAAAAGTGACCTGTCCATTGTGCTAATGAAGAGAAGAACATTTTTAAAAGTAGGAATATGGGTGATTAAATACTCCCCCCCAACCCCCGACAGACGACGAGTTTGCCAGGTGACTGGCATGCACTATTTGGACTGTTGGTGGGGGGGGGGCTTAAGTTTCCACATTGTTCCCCCACAAGCTTGTTTTCGAACCAGGCTGCAATCGCCACACACGAGCAGCGCGCCAAATACCACAGGTAAGCAACTTCTGGCAGGTTGGAGATTGTCTGACCTCATTGTAAGCCTTTGTTCCTCCCCCTTTCCTCTTTGTTCTATACAAATGAAAGCTTTCTTTTTTTAATAAACCGAAAGGTCCCTCGCCAGAGCCTGATGATAGCATGAAAGGAGCCAGTGAGGTATGGCACAACGTGGCGGCAAAAGGAGGGGGGAAAAAACACACAGAAGAAGCTCATCAGAAAATAACAAAGGTGCAAGTTGAAGATAAGGCGGCTGTCAGAGATTAATCCTGCTGGCCTGATTGTTTCTTTAATACCAAGGCCTGCAAAAGCAAGCGATAAGTTTGCTGAGTAATTTGGTTTTTGGTGAGGGAAATGCAATTCAGGTAGTCTTCGTAATTGATTTCTTCGTTTTTCTCAGTGTCCCAAATATCAAATGCTTGCATGCACATTCTAAAAGGAAGCCCATGCTTCAAAAGAACTCCCCGCCCTTTTAAACAAAATTCCTGCTCTGCGCATGTCTCTGACGTTCAGTTTAAGAATGTTCTAGAAGAAGGAAGTGGTGAGAAAGGCCCACACCCGAAGCCCAGCACGCAAAACTACTTCTAATACTCGGTTATAAACTGGGGTGAAAATAGGGCGTTTAAGAAGCACGATAAATAGGCATCGTTGTTCTGTGTGGCCAACGCATGGTAAAATTAGAGCATTTTAAAATGCTCTTTGCGTGAAGCAGCCGTTGCAGACTACTGTGCCCTATGTGAAAATGGCCTCTCCCAGAATGTAATTCTGCTGGCAAATTTGTCATCCCAATTATTGAATAAACGGCACTTGAAAGCAAATATTCTTACTTTTCACTGTATAGCACGCACCAAAAAATAACGCTAATGATCAGTCCAAGATACAACAGGAGTTTTCATCGTACCAGGGACCTCTGGATGTCCACAAACCGCATCCAGTAGAAACCATTTGTTGTGTTATGTTAATCGGTATTTGCCAAGCGCCACAGTCGCCATTTCCATGGCTTCTGGATACTTTCTTCTACAGGAATTTCGACCAGGGGAGACCAGTGGCTTCCGTAGCATGAGTCAAGGAAACCTGTGTTCTACAATGTTTGAATTAGCAACAAAAAGAGGCAATGGGGCAAACCTCTGGAAGATTCCGCTCTCCCTACTGAAAAATGTGCTGTAGCCAGTATTGTCTATTGAACAGCTCCTCAAATACCCATGTCAAATATATATATGTTGCATACGCCTTACAGAGGAATCCATTCAGAACTATTTCCGTTTCTGAATGCTGTATCATCCTGCTAAGACACCATAGCAGAGAAATATGGATGTTATGTTGTACTGATATGATGTCAAGTGTTCTGGAACTCCGGTTCTAGAACTCTTGAGAAAGCGGTTGAGGTACTGGACGTGGGTGGGCTGCGTACGTGTGGTGCCCCAGGGGTCTCCTTTGTATGAATAAACACACTTGTTCCACCTCACAAGGTGTGTATCGATTTATAACAATGGGCGTCATAATCAACTGCTATCACACCAGATCCCGGGAGATACAGCATTTTCCCTGTTAGGTATTTTTTTCCTTATGCAGCTGCTGTTGTGTGAGAGGGAGAGGGAGCCTGGGTCCTCATGTTTCGTTTGGCAGTTTTTCCTGTGGAAATGCTTCCAAAATTGTTTTCGGTTTTCACCACTCGCAATCTCCCCAAATCCTATGATAATGACTGCCAGAATGGCAGCACTGATACCCCACTCCTGGAGTACAAAGGACTCCATGGGGGGTGTTGTGATTAAGCACCAAATGAGTCACTTTCAATTACTGAGTGCATTTCACCTCGGCGTTCGAGCCATTGTGGACAACTCGAGCTTCACTCTCGTTGTCTATCTGATATCAATCAATACCCCTCAATGGAATATGTCCCCTTAGGTGATAGCAACCCATCTATGATTCTATATGACATTCTGACGTTACTAGAAGAACATGATTGCCCCCCGTATTTACACAAGGACATAATGTTATTACTATTTTCGAGTCCGTAACCGCTAACAAAGAAAGAAAAGGTTGAACAAGGAATTGGTTCACTCTTAGGGAAGAATGCTGGTGTTTCCGCTAACATAACAAATGTGGAAATTGGATTATGCTTTAACACACATGACATCCTACTTATTCAAGAAATTTGCGCCAGTAATATTTCCCCATTAGATAGGCACACAGTCTGATATAAGCCGTGTCAACAGAACAGAGTGGGAGGGAACTCACGTGGCTTATGTATTTTCCTCTCAACTTCTCCGCAGTATTTTTTAGTGGAAGTAAAAATAAATCATGATGACATTCAGTTTCTGCTAATATGAATTGACAATATTAGAAGTTTACATATTAAATGCTATATATTGTGCTGGGAAAAGAGCCCACATCTATGTCTACAACAGAGGCTCAAGTAAGGCTCCCCATGTTTCTTATTGAAGGGGATCTCAATCTGGAATTAGGTTGTGGACTTGAAGAAGGCCTTTGAGGTTATACCGAGGATGATTCATTAGGTATTCCCAGCCCGGAGATGGTTGGCAATAGAGTTGATGGGGAAGAAGTAACATTTTTCACCCTCTTGCTCCAATGGTGCTTGCATCCAATACATGGAAAAACGTATTGTAATTGTATTTGGTTATTTATTACGCACTTAATACCCAGAGGTTTCTAAGTGCGGACCAGGGGATCGAAACTGTGCTGCACCGCGTCGTCTTGCTTCCAAGGCGAGCTCGTTGGTCCCGAATTATCCTCCTGAGACAATTTTCTGACCAACCAGGGAAAATAACATTTTTAAATAGTCGAGGGACTTCTTTAATAGGGTATTTTTGCCAACAACTGGAATAAGGTGAATGATATGGCTATTTTTCTTGGATTAAATAACAATAATTTCCCCTCGAGCTTAGATATCAGAGTAATGAATAAGGAGAACAATTCTGACGTGGTTAGGTTCATAAACCCAAGCAAGATGGTAGTGGCAAATGTGACAAGGTCAGCAATCTGACCTTGTCAAGAGGAAATGGGGGACCTTATCAGCCTGGGTTGGGAGGCTTACCAGGGAGCAACCCAGAGCCATTCCTACTGCAGAGGGGGAAGGTGGCAGTTGGACTGCAGAGGGGGAAGGTGGCAGTTGGACTGCAGAGGGGGAAGATGGCAGTTGGACTGCAGAGGGGGAAGGTGGCAGTTGGACTTCAGAGGGGGAAGGTGGCAGTTGGGTGGGCCCCAGTTCCTGCCCCCTTCCTAAGTGCATGTGTGTATCTCAAGAGTGCTACTGTGGACCAACATATACCTACTGACAATAATGCTGGCCAGTTTGTTTAATTTCCCTTTTAGACAATATCAAGAGGCAGCCAAAGTCTGGGCATACTGCCCACAAGACAGCAACCCACCAGAGCCTTCCATCAGACTCATGTCATCAGACTGCTGCAGCCAGAAGGAAGCAAGAAAAGTACAGAATAAAATCCTACGCAGCCACCTGGGACACAGCGCACCGCTCTCAACACTGGCCTATGCCAGTCTCTAACAGCTGCACCAGAGCTGCCTAAGAGAAACCGAGTCTGCTGTTCACTTACTATGGCTTTTGCCGCAACACGACCCCTGTATATTAAGCAAAGCACTATCTAACAAGGGCTGTCAGTATTCCAGCACGGCAGCCCGTGAAGAAGAAAGGGGCAGTGCTTAACCCCCTTTTTATGTGTTTTGATATTTGTGACACCTCCCGTGCAGGGAAAGAGGACAAGATTGGCTAGGGCAAGAAGTCCAATGGGAGAAGTAGGGGGGACGATGAGAAGGGGGACGGGTAACAGGAAGGTATGGGTTGCTTGGATGTGGTCAAAGGAGGAGGAGGTGGCAGATCAAGAGACCAGAAGGAGGAAGGATGGTGGGCTGGAATGTGGAGTTGTTTTGGAGAAAATGTGAGGTGTTGGTTGGGGAGAGTAGGTGGTACTGTGTTGTGAGTGTTCATGTAAATTGGGGGAGTGAAAATGTTAAAAGAAAGTTAATAGTATGAGTGAAAGGTGACTAAGGGTGTGAAATGGTGTGAAGGAGTAGAGGGAGGGTCGGAGTATTAGTGTAATGGAGAGGGGAAGTAGTAGTGTAGTGGTGTAGTGGAGAGGGGAGGGGAAGGGCGTAGTGGAGAAGGGAAAGTAGTGGTGGACCAGAGAAGAGAGACTAGTAGTAATAGAGTGGAGAGGGGAGAAATGAAAGGGGGAGAAAATGAGAATAACATCGGACTGAGGAGGTACAGAATAAAAGGAGAACGAGAGAGACACAAGAGGGTCAGAAGGAGAGAAGAAAGATTGGAGTTGGAAGCAGGAGCTTTGTAGGAGAAGGGTAGAAAAGCAGTGAGAGATAGGGAGAGGAACATCAACCATGAGAGGACGAAGACAGAGTGAGGCTTGAGTGTCTGCAAGATACAACTCTACAACCCCTTTAGAACTAACATCAATTATAGTGTATGTCCATCCCAGGAAGTCCCAGAGGTGGTTACGGTGATTGCCTTTAGTCCCTCCATGTCACAGAGACAGAACTTAGACAGCAGGGGTCAATAAACTCAAAGTACTAATCCAGTGGGACAATACTGAAAAATTAAATATGATGGAAGGAATTATATTGGTTTGGCATCAAGATAATGAAAGTCACCTAACACAGCAGACCAAGTCGGAAAAGATCATAGATGCATTCGATAGATTGATGGGGAACATCTGTTTGAGGCTATATCTCAGAGTCTCATCAGGTTAAAGTTGGATCACTCTAGTGTAGGGAAATCTCATTCAAATAAAATATGCAGATCAGCATATTGTAAAAAAAACAAGTCCCCTTACATCAAAATATAGTGCCAAAGCACGAGATAAACATTTAAAGTACAAGAAAATATCTTGTAAATTTCGTCAAAATGGAGAACAATTAAATCCGAGGAAATAAAAATAATAGCAACTAAAAGTGACAGCAAAAGCAGATTTGGGCTTGTATTTTCTGCTAGTGTGTGTGTTTATTTCCCCTTGTAGAAATAAAGGGCCATGCTTATGAAACATGCAGATGTTGAAAATGTGGACCTTTGATAGGACTGTGACAAGCCAATACAATGGATAAACTGCCATATGGGGTGACAAGGGAAAATCAAGGGGAACAGGAACCTTTAAAAGTGGCATTTGTGAAGGAGATCAAGTTCAAATGAAGCCAGGAATGAACTGACATATGATATTCTGCTCACTTCTCCAGCCCTCCAGTAATACAACACCATAACTGATCTGCCTGGGTGTTAGAATATCTCTGAAACTCAGCAATAAAGATAATAATGGTCTCTGGGACTAGTGTACAGCGAGGCCAAATTTGCAATTAGTTTTAAGGGGCATCTGTATGGGCTGCATCTGTTTGTACTCGACTTAACCTCTTAAAATAAAGAATAGGGATTCAGCTTGGCAAGTGGATATGTTTTCTCATATCTGCTATTTCAATCTCCCAGGCTCTCGTGAAGGAAGGAAAAAAAAGATACCTGAAAAACAAAGTTTATCTAGAATCTGCAATACTCAGGACCGGTTCAAGAGGGTCAGGAATTTGAGCCATAAAGCCCTGAGAACATCAAACTTCAAAAGACCTTATCACCATCAGGCCTGTGCGTCATAAATCCTATACTTCGAGCTCTGGATCAACAGCAAAAGTACCAAAAATACCAGATGTTCTGTATGGGCAGAAAAATGAATGGCTGCAAGTAATATGTGTAAAGTGTAAAAAGAAACATTTCTTTTAAATGGTACATTAGGATTTGCTATTTTGCTCATACTTCTTACAGGGAATGATGAAGAAAGTTATTTTTTACTTTTAAATGTTCAGCTTCCGATACTCTCGTTAGAAGTAGAAGCACAATTTTTCTAATGTGATTTTTAATTATGCAAATTAGTTGAATTTGTATTTGTATGTGCAGAAATGGCACATGCCAGTGAGTCATATGTCCTAGTGTCCGCAGTGACGAGCCAGTTACTTTGAGATGAGAAAATAATTTGTATATAAATGTAGAAGTGAGTTAAATGAAGAAATCTGTAAGTCAATCCCCATTGTGCTATCACAATGAAAATTGCATTGTTTGATTTGTGCCAGAGAGAGAGTGGTAATGTGTGTGGAATTTACTATTTCAGAATGTTAAAATATTTAATGCAAGAAATCTCTGAGATGACATCACATCAAATATGAGGGGAACTGGGTTTAGAAGTTACTCCCACCAGACTGCCCCCTTCAGTAATATGCCCAATGACTGCAGAGGGGTATGTTTACTCTGATGTCACTTTTGGAACACCGTCCGGTCACATAAATTGTCCACCTAAATTGGGGAAATTATACACTCCTCAAAATGGGTGGGGTTACTGTTCTATAAAAGATCAAAAACACACTCAAAGGATGTGGACTCACTCGCTCAATCACTGACTGATGGTGAAGGAGGAGTGAAAGAAGAATTGATAACAACAAGGCGAAGGAATACATTGCTCTTCTTGTGAATCCATTTTGGAGTATCATCAGAGCCCTGTAAGTGAGGCCGAGTAGGAGTTTAAGTCCCAGGCCTTCTTCAGATGTAGAGATGGCAGACAGGCTGTGGAGGAAAACTGATCCCATCTAGCTGACTGATCCCACCTGTTCCTAGAGGGGGAGAATTGAGAATTGAACCAGCCCATAGGAGGGTGCCCACCTATTTGTGGGACAGCCAAAATAAATTAATATGTGAGTATAATATAAAGGGGAAATAATCCTGAGGGGAGCGAGGCTAAAAAGGGAATTATATTAAATATATTTTTCAGTACTGAGGGGTGGGAATATATAATTTGATTGTGCATCCCTGGAAGTTAGGAAATATTTCAGAAGTGTATGTGCTTTTGTGAAAAGGATATATTTTATAGATGAGATACCCTCACTCTTTCTCTGTGTGAAGAGGAACAATTCTCTGGGAGTTAAATCGACAACTCACTGTGTGCATACATCGGAAAAGTAATTTGTGGTTATACCATCAGGCAGAATGATGTGAATAATGCTGAGTTGGTCAAGATAAAAGGGAGAGGCTGATTATTCACTACCTATTTTTCTGTTTTTAGTTTGCCCATTGAAAGTCAGAAAGGTACACTTTTGCATGGTACTTAAATAGAAACATCACTGAAGGGAATCTAGCCTACATATATGTTGTACCTACATTTTCGTTTCTATAAGCATGAAGGTCAAGTGGTTGTTGCAACTGTGTTTTATAGAATGCTGCTGAAATTCTGACATGTTTATTGTGTAAGGCAGTGGTATCGATTTGCAATAAAGGGAAAGCAGAGACAACTGGATAGGTAGGGATACTTTAAACAAATATGTTGTTTTTCATAAACTAAACATTCCTCCTTGACTTGCATGCATTCAGTCCATTGTACATGAGCGCTTCGGGTGAATTAAATGTATTGATACCTATGGTGATGTGCGTGTTACAAAAGTCTCTATTTCTATAACTGCAGCTTTGAAAACTGAGTTGACTTGTGTGTTGATAATTTTTCATCATAAGCAGTTCATGGATTATCATTAAATTGATTCAATTATTTCTATTTAGTTAATAAATATACCTTCTGTGCAACCTTGTGAGTTTCTTGTCCAGAAAGAGAATGGAAGCTGCAAGAACTCAATGAATGTTATTAAATTGGGAGTCCCAGATTCATAAAAATAACTTTATTTAATAGAGAAAAATTGTGAGCGTCTGGTTTGGGATGGGTCAAAAGTTTCTCTGAATTAGATGTCACCCGATTAAAACATTCTACGCAAGCATGGCAAACACTAAAGCAAGAATAGCTGAGAGCTTTAAGAGGCCCAACAAGTAATCTCTCAGAGATCATGTCTTTAGGGTATGATCATCAAACATCAATGTAAAATTACCAAATCTGAAATCTACAGGAGGGCCTGGGAAGATTGAAAATAAAAAAATTACATTGGGATTTTATATCATGCTTCATGCTGGAGTCTAGGCTCTAAGCGCGGGACCGGTTATTGAACCCATACTGCTCAGTGTTGTATCGCTTCCAAGACAAACACATTGTCCCTGAGCTACCCTCCCAGCCCATAAATCCTATGCCTCCAATAATAGGCATGAATTTTGTGAGTTGATCACAAGTGGCTCTTTCTGTCAGAAGCCAACTGATAATGGCGAGATGCATGCAAGATACAGGTAAGAGCAGATGACTGGTATACATTTTTTATTAGTTTAATAGACCACTAGCGCCATCAACCCCACATTTAGGGGTATAATGGTGCAGTAACGGCCAACTAACCCAGGCTTTAGATAGGCCTCTGTGGGAATGATAGCTATGAGCTATCCCGGATGCTAATAGTTTTTTGGGCTTTGTATGAGAAATGGGCAACATGCTTGGTGCACATGTTGAATAACCATAACATAAACTACAAAACATAAAAGAGCCCGGGAAAATTAAAAAAAATGTTTTCCCTTTTCTATTTCCACCATGAGCAGTCTGGAAGTGGAGCCTGAGAATGTGGCGCCTGGAGGCAGCTAAGATGGTTAAGAGGTTGGGTGGGGTGGGGTGAAGCGAATCATGGGGCCCAGAGTCTATGGCAAAAATAAATATGGCAGAAGAGGGAGATGTGACAGCTGGGTATGGAAGAATGCTGAGGAGAACCATGGATTCATACTCGCAATCTTGGCCACCTGTTTGGATGGCGCCTCTACCAGTGTGCCAATTTTTTGTTTTATACATACTTTGCACACCTCATAAGAATCATGTTAGATTATTCAAATTAAGGAGATGTTTACACTTGTTGAAGGTATCAGTAAGATAGACTAGACAAGAACTGAGGTCCCAGGGCTCACCTAAATACCCAGAAGTAGGCAAAGTTCCATAGCCTCTATTCAAAACGTTTGATGATTTTTGGGTACCTCGACTTTACACGTTTTTTAATTCAGCTGGGAGATATGGGTGAATATCACAAAGTTTGAATTGTGCCGTGATTGTCACAATCTGTAAGAAAGGTGACAAGTCCCTACCAAATCCTTTTAGATCTATCTATCTATCTATCTATCTATCTATCTATCTATCTATCTATCTATCTATCTATCTATCTATTGTGTTTTTTATATAGCGCCCATTTCTTATATTGTGGATCTAATTTTCCTATTTTCTGAGGTGTGCCAAGTATTATAAGCTCAGTTCTTTCTTCTTTGAGCACAAGAGAATTATTAGCCATCCATTCCTGGATAGCATTTTACACTTAATTGATTCTTAGCACATCCTGTTCATAGGAACCTGACAATTCAAATACCAGCTGGGTATCATCAGCATA
The DNA here is from genome assembly GCF_040938575.1 of Ambystoma mexicanum. Taxonomy (NCBI): domain Eukaryota; kingdom Metazoa; phylum Chordata; class Amphibia; order Caudata; family Ambystomatidae; genus Ambystoma; species Ambystoma mexicanum. Next base: position 1,099,224,776 of record NC_090930.1, on the reverse strand, counting down.
GTTCGTAAATTGGACACCCATCTTTTGAAGCATGTCACACAGTAATTTTGAAAAAATATTAAAGAGCAAAGGTGACAAACATGATCCCTGTGGAGCACCACAGGTCAGCAGTGTCTTTAAGGAGCTAAAATTACCCTTTACAACTGCAGCCATTCTTGGACCCAAAAACGATTTGAACCAGTTAATTGCTGAGTGAGAGCATCTACCAGTTGTTCTTAGTCTCTCAGCCATGAGATCATGATCAATAAGATCAAATGTCGAGGAGAGATCAAGCAGCATAAGCAGTGCAGTATTTCCTTGTTCAATGATGCTGGCGATGTTTGCCTGGAGATCCAAGAGAGCGATTTCGGTTCCATGCTTAGCCCTAAATCCGGACTGCTCATTAGCCAATAGATCATTTGTATCTATAAAAAGTTGATACTGCAGATAAGCAATCTTGTCGATGATCTTCAGCAAGAAAGGAACATTTGTTATAGGCCTAAAGTTACCAGGAATTGAGGGATCAAGGTTTTCCTTTTTTAAAAGTGACGTAATCCATGTCTCTGTCAAATCTACTGGAACATATGCCTCTTCAAATGACTGATTAACAAATTGTGCTACCCAAGGTGCTAGTGTATCCGCAAGATCGATTTCACTTATTGATAGCTTGGCAAAACCATATGGAAAAATAAAACACAATCAGATTTTATCATGGTTAGGACCTACTAGTCAAGCCATAATATAGTTTTGGGGGAAAATGGGAATTAAAGAGAAAACTGTTAAACTGTATCTCTTGCTTATGAAGTATATCATGAAAACAGAGTTGAAAATATACATTTTATAATTATGGATCTAGTATAAGTAAACAATTTGACAGCTTATTGTCTGAAAATGTATGGAATTTTATGGAGATGAAGGGCATTCAGGCTGACCTACGGATAATGTTTTATGATCATCATGAGCGCAACTCTGTGACAGTTAGATTTGGGGGGCTGGTGGCTGTCCAAAATATTTTGGGGTGAAAAGAGGAGTGCACCAGAGGTGTGTATTGATTCCTCTCCCTTTTAATATATACACAAATGATTTATTCACTTCCTTGCTAAAGATGTCAACAGACGGGACAGGGCAGCGTATTACAGCATTGGTGTGTCCTGGCAATAAGGTCTTCATTGCTTGTAGACCAACACGACTATTCATTGATAGATTTGTGATCAATATGACCGCCAAGGATTTGACCGTAAATGTGGAGGTGTACAAATATAGTTGCTGTGAGAGAGGCAGAAAGAGATACACTTTTTCCTAAATGGAATTCGGCCAGAGCTGGTGAAACAATGCAGCTATTTAAGTATGTGCTTTACAGAGAATTTAACGGCAAGCTATTCTTTGAAAAATCAAGCAATAAATCATGAAGATGAGACAAGCTTTGAACGGTATCCATAATTAAGGCAAAGACATGGGGAAACTGTCAGTGATGTGCATGTGGACTATTTACAAAGCAAAAGTGGCAGCAACGGCACTTTCTGTCTCTTTATGATGGGGTCCATCGTCCAAGTTGAACATGTTATTTAATGGCCTATAAACTGCTTAGTAACCCCCAATCCTGTTTAGCTCCCTGCACCCCACCACCAGAGAATAAGAACGTACATACCAGTCTGGTCCTGCACATGAAGACTGTGCAGCTTAAAATGCCAGACCCTTAAACTCTGATCAAGAATAACAAGAGGACCATAAGAGGTGTGTCTGCCTCTCTAGGCATCATCAATTGAGCAACCTTTCTCCCAGGCTCTTTAACACCTATCTTGCTCCACTTGCACACCTCATTTCCACCTTCTTCCCCAACTTCCAGTGTTATGCAGGTGACACATAACTCTTCTTCAAACTTCCCTCTGATCCTTTCCTTATGTACTCCATCATTCCTGAGTATATATCTGCCATCCAGTCCTGGTGTACCACAAATGTCCTCTGCATCAACGCCAGCAAGACTGAGATCATTCCTATTGGGAATCCTGCTCCCTCTTTCTTCCCCTCACTCTGGCCATCGTCTATGGGCTCTCCCCCTTCTCCTTCATCTGAAGCCAGAAACCTTGGAGTCATCTTCGTCTCCTCTCTTTCCTTCCTCCCTTACATTCAAGACCGTGCCAAGAAGGACCACTTTCAACTCCACCTCCTCAAAGGAATTCTTCCTTTCCTCGCTTTCCCCCAGAAGCTCAATGTCTCTAGAGCTCTGGTTCTCTTTAGGCTACACTACTGCAGTAGCCCCTTCCTTAATCTACCATCTTCTTCTCAACAACCCCTCCAGCTAATTCAGAATAGGGCTGTGAGATTTATCCTTAGCCTTATGCCTGGGGGCCACATCTCTTCAGCCCTAAAATCACTCCACTGGCTACCAGTTGCTGCAAGGATTAAATTCAAATCCCTCATTCATAAGGCTATCTGGGGCCAGAGACCATGCTATCTACAACTGGCTCTCAATATATACTCTCCGTCCAGATCTTTGCAATCCACCGGCAGCAACTCTGTGTGTCAAGCGCTTTGCCAAACGATCGGCTGGTGGCCGATCTCTTTCTTCGGCATGCTCCCTCCTATTGAACAGCCTCCCCCTGCCTCTTCATCTTGATCCAGATCTCCTTAAATTCCAGAAGCTCCTCAAGACCTTCCTTTTCAACTCCTTCCCTTCCTCTCTTCCCTGCTAAACCCCACAGTTGCTGAGATTGGTGACCAGGGCCCTTACGTGTCCTCCTGGGTCATGGCCTCCCACACCCAATCGCCTTCAGCCTCCGCCTGCTCCCAGCACTTGCCTTGGCCCCCACTGGCATATGCAACCACACGCCTGCACTTACTTAAATAATAGATAGCACAGCGAATTGAGCGCTCGCTTTGACATCTGTGTGCAGAGCCTGCCGACGCAGGTTCGAATCCTGGCAGGGTCAAGCTCAGCCTTTCATCCTTCCAAGGTCTATAAATGAGCACCACACACCGTGGGTAATAATAAGCAGTGCTCAGATGCCTGAGGGTTTGTAGCGCTATATAAATGCTAAATGATTATTATTATTAAGACTGGTATACACCACTCATTTATGGTGAAACACCAAGTGGCTCAGGATTGGCTAATAATGTGAGAAATGTTCTACCGAGAACAAACAAGACCAAACAGCCTATTCCACGAGATGGTACCCACTCATGAGGGTCTACAATCCCATTTGACCTCTCTGTGCCATATCTGGGGAAAACATTTATTTCTATAACAGTCTTTTCTCACCACTTAGGCAAACTGAGCCAGAAATAACTGCAATGTGGCTTTATGTGTTCTCTGTAGTGGATTTGTCATATTGTTGGCTATCTATCGGTATATCAAGCTACCTATTTACCTACCTATTTATCTGCCTCTGTGTGTCCATCTACCTGTCTATCTATCAACCTATCTGTGTCTACCTATCTATCTATTTATCTGTCTATCTCTATTTGGGTGTTTATCTGTCTGTCTACCTATCTATCTGTATGTCTGTGTGTGTGTGTGTGTCTATCTGTCTATCGAAAAAAAATAGGGGTTCCTGGGAGTCCCTCTGCCGGACATTAGTCCTGCTTACGAGAGCCTTGCCCTGATTCTTTAGCTCACTATCTTTCACAGAGGAGAAATATCCAAAAGATATCAGTCTTTGTCCTGCCCTGGGGCAGTCCAGCACGGAAATGCTAGGCAATTCTCCTTTGAACAAGAGTACCAACAGTAACACCAGGCACGTGTTTCGGTCTGGTTGCAACTCATCAGTAAGGTGGAGTTGTGCCTCTCTAAAAATAGTGATCAAGGGGTCCACGTCTGGATTCCCCTAGTAACTTAGGGTGAGACCCAAAGTTAAATTATGCATAAAACAAGGGGCGCTCCTGGGAGTTCCTCTGATGCACATTAGTCCCGGTTACGAAAGCCTTACCCAGATTCTTCAGCTCACTGACTTTGACAGAGGAGAAATATCCAAAACATATCAGTCTTTGTCCTACCCTGGGGCTGTCCAGCACCAAAATGCTAAACAATTCTCCTCTGAGCAAGAGTACCAACAGCAACCCCAGACACGTGTTTCGGTCCGGTTGGACCTCATCAGTAGGGTGGAGCTGTGCCTCTCTAAGAATAGTGAGCAAGGGGTCCACGTCTGGATTCCCCATGTAACTTAGGGTGAGACCCAAAGTTCATTAAATAATGCAGAAAACAAGGGGGGGGGGTCCTGGTGTCCCTCTGCCGGACATTAGTCCCGGTTACAAGAGTCTTAGCCAGACTCTTTAGCTCACTATCTTTCACAGAGGAGACATATCCAAAACATGTCAGTCTTTGACCTGCCCTGGAGCAGTCCAGCACCAAAATGCTAGGCAATTCTCCTGTGAACAAGAGTACCAACAGCAACCCCAGACACGTGTTTCGGTGCGGTGGACCTCATCAGTAGGGTGGAGCTGTGCCTCTCTAAGAATAGTGAGCAAGGGGCCCATGTCTCGATTCCTCTAGTAACTTAGGGTGAGACCCAAAGTTACTTAAATTATGGGTTGCAGTTGGTACTCTTGTTCAGAGGAGAATTGCCTAGCATTTCGGTATTTGTGCCCATTTCACTCCAGTAGCGCTATCTTTAATGTACACTGAAATCTTCAGGCTTGACATGCAATCTACATTTACCAACTGTATTATATCATTTAATATGTAATGTTTACCATATACGCATGGAATGTAAAGTACTATCCAACGTGCAATTGCTTCGCTCTCTATTATAACGTGAGAAAGATAATTGCGCATATGCACACTGCCCGCTCTGCCTTTTAGTGCAGTAGCCCCATATTAGTTGGCTGTATCGCGCCAAATTGGGTCCATTGCAGCAACCACATGTTCATTGACACAGTCATTTACACAGCAACCCGCAGCCATCACAGAAAACTGCTAAATCGAATGTAACAGTACTAGTCATTTCAATCAGAAATTGTCATTTGCCGTCAATCCTAATGTACAGTATCATGTAATGTCCTTCTCCCCTAATAAAATGGTCCTCATCATGAGTTGGGCAGCAATTACATAGACATTACCGGCAAACTCGTTTACCATTATCTTCACTTGGTCTGACTGAATTACTGCCAGACTGCAAGTGGGGTAAGGTTGAGTTAGTCCACATTTTGGGAGTTCATAGGACTCTGTGGGGATTTGAAAGGATTTACTGTGAACTATATGCTGGATGTAAATCCTACACTTCACCTCCAAAGATGAAATTCGGTGGAACAGGATGCTGGCAGTAATGTGGCACAAACTCCTTTACCACTATTTTACCATCATTGTTTTACACACCCCTAAACTCATAATGACGCCCAATGTACTGTTTACCATGTATGCTCAGACTATGGTCTGCCGATTTACCAGACAACTACAACAATCTGAGGGATTGACAATGGATGGTAGGCGCTACACAAATGCCAAATAACCTAACGTCTCTACACCTACCTATGCATTCCTCTGTCCCTCTATCTTCAAACCTGCCGAGGATGTCTGTCTGTTCATATAATTCACGGATCTCACTATGTATCCATCTGCATATCTTATACGGACATGTGCAAAAATGCACCAGTGCAAGTGCAATTGTGCATGCTTTTTTAGCACTAGTGCAAAAATTGCCATGCTACAAATATGTGTCCTCGCAATGCATTTTGGAATAGCAGGGCACACAGTTAAACAGAGACAACTATGTGGCACGCGAGGGCAAGATCAGGAACAAAGCCATCAATCTAGTACTTATATCACAATACTTATTTGGATATGATATTTGAAATAAAAGTTGGCGCTTGATCACCGCCCTACAACTCACCAGTCACACCAGAAGCAATGGGCTATTAAAGAGGTGTTTTCCAAGTTTAGGTTTTCGTAAAATTCTTGATGTCAACAGATTTGAAGATGAAAAGCGAGTCATGAAGAATTGTTTGCAAAACCGTGGAAAGGCAGAAAGCAGTACTTGGTCATGCAGCCCTACACAGGAACAATGCAAGTGTTTGCTAGGTCAGGCGAACCTGCAGCATGTCGTGCAAGCCTGTGCAGGTTAAGTAAACCCGTTGCAGGATGTCCACATCATGCAAGTCAAGCTCATTAAGAGAAGCACAATGGGAACAGCCCAGGTCAAGTGAATGAACAGGCTTCTGAACGTGTGCACACTGCAAAGCGTGAGAGCGGTGTGAAATCCACGGAAGTGCTTCTCTTAAAGAGCTTTCGTCCCAAGACTGTGGGCCAGGGGTGCGTGTATGGAAATTAACACGGCCTTACAAGAGGAGGGAACAGCATGGGATACGAAGGAAGGAAAGGTCGGGAAAAGTATGAGGAGAAAGGCCAGCTTGGTAAAGTTAATAAAAAATGATAGTGTATATTCGGAGGTACCCGCTTTCATGCATACATTTCCTCGATGGTCCGCCTCCACAGAACGACGGCCCGTCAGCAAATATCGCATGCACTTACTGTGCACGCGGTGATGGATGAGGAAGCGGCGGCCGGAGAGGTAAGGCGCGGTAGCAGAGGTGTCACCTGCTAGGCCAAGGGGGGAGGATGGCATGGGGGCTAGTGGCCTCCACATTAGAAGAGGCCAGGTAACCAGAGGCTTTGCTAGAGGGGACCAAAGGGGGTTATGGCCCCAGTTCTTTTGGTTGTAGTCCCAGATAGAAGCTCAGGGGCTACAACCAAAAGGCTAGCTAGCCCTGAGTCCTGACAGTCATTTCATTAGCATAGCCCTGGATCTTTCCCAGACCTAGCAACACCCCTGCTGGTAACTGGGTGCAGCAAGGGAATGACGTCTCCCTGCAGGGCCGAATCCGGGCTCGGGAAACCGGGTTTCATTGAAAACGGCCTGCCGGGAAACATCATTGATCCCTATGTTCACACAGGCATGTTTACAAAGACATTGTGCCTCATTACAAGGTTGCCTGTCTGGTAACAAGAGTACAGGTAAGCTTACTGGTACTGTTGTTACCAGACTGGCAAACTACGAGGTCTGCTCGTGGGTGCCTGTCAGCCCGGCAGGTCCAACCTGCTGGGCGGAACGCCACCCGCGAGCAGACCTACACGGTAGCGCCGGCACCGGTGCTGGCACTACCGGCCTCCCCATTCCCATTGAGTCCTATGCAACCCAAAGGGCAATAGGGAGTAATTTTTACCGCACCCAGCGAAGGGGAATTACCGGGTCTGGTGGGGCCGGAATGCCCCGGTACATCCCCATTGCTGGGTGCCGGTAATAAACGGACTCCGGTGGCAGTATTTACCGGCACGGCTACCACCACCCTTGTAATGAGGCCCATTATAAAAGTGCTTGATGACATATTGTTACACAAGGAAATGCACATGTGAGGGTGTTCGTTTGTGGTGGGTTAATATGAAAAGAGCTTTTGCTTTCACAAACTAGTGCAAAGATGTTCCCACAGATGTCGAATGGAGAGTTTGAAGACTGCCCGTTACAGGGGAGTGACACAAGGAGATGCCCGAAGTGCCAACACTAAGGAGGGTGTTCCTTGGAGATGGAGAACATCAGTGGTTGTTTGCTGTGAAGCGCTGTGGGGACGTAGAGATCGATCAAGGCCCACAGAGGTAGCACCCTTAACCAGAAGAAATTTGAGTAGCACTGTTGTCCAAGGAGGATGGGAAGTTTGTTGGTTCATTTGCACCCTTGGATATAAGAATCCTCATTGTGCCAGCATAATCTGTCCAATTGCTCTCTTGCCAGGGACACTGATATAGTTTACAGGTCAACTCCCAACCTTTGCTGAAGCATGGAATCTTTTCAGTGATTTCCAGGGCCGTTTTCAGCCTCGTGGAAGCACCAAGTCAGTAGTGGTTTCTACGGTGGATGATCTGAGAGAGTTGGTGGAAGGGGTGGTGTTGAGGCCCTCATACTTTTAGACCTCTCGCCGGCCTTTGACACTGTCAACCAATCAACACTTCTGGGTTTTCTATTTCAATTTGGCATCAGAGTCAAAGCCCTGGCAGAGGCAATTTCCTGTTTGAAGTCCCTCAGGGCTCTCCTCTCACTCCCTTTCTGTTCAATGTTTGGACCACTGGCGTTTTTGATTCACTCCTTTGGTCTCACCTTCAGTATTTATGCTGGTGATAGTCAGAATATCTTCTGAATGGAAGACAACATGGGGGCTAGTTCCAATGGTTTTATTGGTTGCATGGAGAAGGTGGGATACTGGATGTATCAAATCTGTTTGAAGTACACTCCCTTCAAAACAGAGGTGCCTCTTTGTGGTAATCTTAATTAAAATCTGTTTCAGATGATTGGCTGTAAATGTTGCTGGTCACATTCTTAATTCCCCCCTCTTAGTACTCCTCCCTCTATGGTCACCCCAGTATAGCTTGAGAATGCTGAATGATTCTGGGCTAGCTTTCAATCCACAGGTTAGCCATGTTTCTTGCACCAGTTTTTTTCATTTAAGACCTTTGCAATGGTTTTCTGATTTGTGTTCCTACCCCACACAAATTCCAGTTAGTGGATGTATCAATCATGCCCACAGAGCGGGGGCGTACATAGCCAGTAATGGCCCACCAGCCCAAACCTAGGTAGGCCCGAGTGAAGCGAGGGACTCAACGAGGGTGGAGGGCCTTTACCGGTCATGTACGCACCTCCGACAAGGGGTTAATTGCTTTTTGCACCTCAGAGTCCCATCCCAGAAGGAATTTGCTTTATTTTTTATTTTCTACTGGAGACGGACTCTGCATATATTGTCTAAGCCCAATCTCAAGCGAAAAGAAAGATGGCCAACGCCATAGTAAAATCGAAAAGGGACTAAGTACCTTTTCTATTTACTATGGCTGGTTACATTGTTCTTATTCCACTGGAGATTGTACTTGCTCAATTTACGCAGAGCATTCTCCATTAAAAATAAATAAATAAAACTATTCACAGCCCTAGTGGGACCCCTGGGTGCGAATAGGTTTGTTTTGATTTTTTCTGTAGCTTGGCTCTGCTCATATTGCATGAGTTCAATCTGCAAAGTTCCCTCTAAGCTATGTGCTTGTGCACTTGCCCAGCTTCCTTCTGGGTGGTGCTCAGAAGAATTTTAGCAGCGCACACAGACAATTCCAACCTTCTCAAGAATTAATATGGAACAAGCCACAGCAGTTACCTGACATTTGCTTTCTCTCAAAATTGAGCTTAATTGTACTAACTAGTCTTGATATTCTGGTCTAGCATATTTACATTACCCTACTATGCAAGCGTGACCTTAAAATTCGAATACACCCTCAAACACGTATGTGAAAAAGTGGCTCCTTGAACATATGACCTTTCTGAGAAATGCCTGCACACATTAAACAAAAAACTTTCCTCCCCACCCACGACTCCTATACTTGACTCTGCCACACTGGTACCATATGACTCTAACTTCCACCCATGTCCAAATTGATATTTTACCAGAAAACCTTGAATCTGCCTACCATGGCTCTGCGAAAGGTTGCCAGACATGTCCCTACATCCATCTGTCTTATGTTTGTTGTAATATGAATAACGTTCAAGCACCAGAACTTCTGTTACTCATTGTCCCTAGCAAAACCATCATCCACACTATGTAACCGAACTGTCAGCTCAAATATCGGATACTGACTGTAAGTAAGCAGGCTACTTGGATGTGTAACCTCATCCAATGCTTCCTATTCTTTTGTACATATGTCACACAAGCGCTTTGAAGCAGTAACTTTGCAACGCAATATAAAACTCTAATACTAATTTGCCTTTTAAGGATTTTGAGTAGGCAAATGTCATGCTCAATCTCCCCTACTTTAGCATTGCAAACATTACCCTATAGGCGGCGAGCAAGATTGCAATATCATTTACTTTGTATGCAAGGGATAATGGGCATCGAATAGATCTGGCATTACTAGTACATAATCTTAGAACAATGGATATTGAGACAGCTCCAATGCTTTTCACACAGTCTGAATCCTTTGCATGCTTTCAGAATTGCATGGGGCATAGACCATAACAAATGATATGGTAAATCCCTGCTATACCAAAACAGTTGCACTGAGTACTTATATAATCCTACCCAACAATATTAGGCTAGGGTACATTGTAACCAAACTTATTGGCACTGCAACATAATTGTGTACATGCAGAATTGTGATTTTTGTATGTAACTGCACATAATATCATGGTGAGGCTTCAAATGTGTTTTGCTTGCAAAGTGTTGTGGGAATGCAAATATCCCAGTGAGTGCTACAATTGCTCACTTTTTACAGAGCCTGGTCAACCAGTATTGGAGGCTAACCCAGGAGCCAGGGTAATGTACGGGAGGAGGGTGGTGAGGGGGTTTGGTATGATGGCACAGGAGGATGAAGAAGAAATCAGCAACTTTCAAAAACCAATACGGATATTTCGGCAGTAAAGAACAGGGAAGGAAATGTGTTTGTTTGCTAAAGAAAAGAAAAGAAATTCTAGTAACTATCTAGGAAACTGCACCATGTGTTTCGTTCTGTGTTCAGCTGTTGAGGGCTTTCCAATATAATAATGTGTTCTGCGTTTATTGACTCTAGCATCCCCGTGCATCTTGTTTAACTTATAACAGTGAATTGCAGAAGAGGGGTCCCTAGTTACAGAAGAAGGCATTCAATCTGTTGTGCCTCTGAGCATTCCTGCTTTTAATTTCAACTGCAAACATATGTGACTTTCCCCAACAGGGCCCCATAAGAAATCTCAGTATGGTTCTTGTTGAATTTTCTGTAGGCTTTGGTAAGGAAGAGTGGGCAAAACTATAGGCTGTATTATGTTCTCTGTCATTTCACTTCCTTCAGGGTTACAAACAGGGCTCTTTGGAGATTGTACTCCCTACTTGGAATCAAATGATTCTTCAGGGAGTACATTAATTAGCTTTGACAATATGGATACTGTATGCTTCTTAAAAGATGTTCTTCTCCCTTAAAATGCCTCTTGAGATTGGTCACTAATATTATTAGAGTTCCTTCCGATGCCACTAGTATGCTGGTCACAGATTAGAAAGATATCAGCGGAGCTTTGTGGAAAGAAGGAGGTGGTAGACTCCTTTATGTTCATTGTTTTCCGTCTTTGTTGGGCACATTTTCCTGTTTATGGAGCAAACATGGCTGGTGTGTATGCCTCTTAGTTGCAAGGATGGTTTTGAGAGAGTGTTGTTCACAGGACAATATAATGTTGATGGTTAACAGAGGAACAAGGAATTATGATCCTAATATTCTCTGGTGCAATTATTCTGATTTAGTTATCATCCTTACACTAATTATGAGAGGCATGTTCTCCTGTCCCTTGAATTAGTAGTAGTGCATGAACTCCTATTGGCACGTTTTCTGACACCTTTGTTTTAGGCGCTGTTATTCCTTCTGTAAATATTTTATCAAGTAGGAGTTTTTTGACAGCCACACAAGTTACAAGAGATATGTGGGCTATGTAATACATATGAGTGTTTTTCCCAATGACATAAAAACATTCTGCATTGTCTCTGAGCCTTGTCGACAAATGAATAGCCACAACTGAACCTATTGTTTATAGGGAGCATACAATGCTTTTTTGTACATACACCTATTTTTTTCTGCAGAGGACTACTTTTGCTAGGTACTGTGGCTTATCTGGAAGCCTTGGATTGGTTGATGAGCTCTCTTTATATTCACATGTAAAATGTTTGTTTTTGGGAAGCTTATATGTTTGGAAAAAGTGCTGTAACATGCACATTTTTTACAATTCTTTGTAAAGAATTACAGTGTTGGGTGGGGAAATTCCATCCAAACTCTCTTCAGTGATGATAGCTCACTAACTATGCATTCTCACAAAGTGGCTTACTTCGATAGCCAGTTGCACACATGGAAATAATGTTTGTATGAAAGCCAACCATTTCCGACATTACAGAAAAATAGAGGGACCATTGATCTCCAGTGGTAAAAAATGAAGATGGGCGCTGCCATGGAAATAGAAAGAGGACTGAGTCCCTTTTTTAATTCTATGGTGGCCAAAGATGGCACAGAGGGCCACGACCAGAGAAGAAAGCTCCAGTCCAGCAGGTAAGTGGGCCGGGGTGGGGGAAGGATGATGGATGTCTTAGGGACTGGGGAAAGGTAGTAACATGAGGAGGCAACAGGGAGGTGTTCCCTGTTGCATCCCCCACAATCGGGATGGCTGCACCTGTGGAAGCCTCAGGTGGCTTGGAAAATGCAGGCGTACACTGGCAGTTCAGGCCCGTGTTTCCAGCCGCCTGACTGGCTGAGCATCCTTTGCTGGGTGTGAATGCCTTTGCATCTAGACATTTGGATTTCTCCAACTCAATCTGTCTCTTGCCTTTCAGCATCTTATCTGCACAAATTGCAGATGAACAAAGTGCAGCTGCTCAACTTTTGTCGATAAATTGGGCAAAGGCGACATATTACTACAGTTTTACAACCTCTCCACTGGTAACTGGTAAAGAGTCTTTGCTTAGTCCATTAGGCCTTGTGCCAGCATGGCTATCTGTTCCTCCATGATAAATGTGTGTTCTATGTCCCGAGAAGATCGTCTAGATCTGATATTGGTGGTCAGATCTAAGTGCCCGCTTTTCGTTATGCTATTGGGGTGGCAAACATTGCTCTGTTTTAGCTGTCAAGCTTTGGAACTCTGTGACATCAAAACTTCGATTCAATTCTGAACATGCAGAACTCAAAGCTATTTGTTTGCCCTCTTAAGGGCTAGCTCTTGCTATGTACACACCAGTCACTCTGTTTAGCTTCAGTGTCTCTACCGCTAAGATACCCCTTGGGATCACTGTTGCACTGTATATATTTCTTACAATGCCATGTGAGCCCTTGTGCATCAGGTGTCGATGTCTGCATGGCACAGCTCATAGTGCTCCTTGTTCTACAGTATCTGAAATTCTCTGATAAATTTGACAGAAGCCTTAGTGGTCCTACACAGTACATTGTGGCTTTTGAAAAAGGATGCATAATTTACCGACTGCAACATTTCCTCCAACCATCTCTTTCTCTATTGATCCTGAGGTTGACAGCCCATCCAGACATGTGAAATTGTATTTTTGATGTTGAGTTTGTGTAAGGATCATAAACATTCCTTTTTTTTGGATCCCTGGTAGTTGTCCTGACACCACTGATGGGGTACTAATGCGCAGTTATGTAAAAAATCAATGTCTGAACTTCCTAGCTATGGGGGAGTCTCAAATATGGTGGAGCTTTGGTGCTGGGTTGCTTCCTGCTAGTTGGCTTTTCACTCTGAGGCTCTTGTAAGTGGCATATTACACAATTCTCAAAATAAACAAATATTAAATTTTCATGCTCCTGCAATGTTTTGTTTTCATTTATTATTTTTCAATAGATAATCCATTCTTTTCTAATATGCAATTAAGGTTATGTGGAGGCAACAAGAAAGGTATATACCAAATGTAAAACCTCATAAGGCATTTAAGAAGTTGGGGTATTTCCACTTCCATTCTTAGTCACTTCTTGCATACATAGTTTTTGCTTGTCGAATCGTACTCTCTGTGCGTGCAGAACACAGAATAGAGGGCTTGCATTTCTAGTTTGGTACAGGCAATACCTAGCAGAGATGAGAGATTGTATGTGGTTGACTGGGGGACTGTTTCCAAAGAAAATGTTGTACAATTCCCAGGTTTTTCAGTGAGGGCAGAGTATCCCCAGATCTCAGCACCAACTGTTAAAACCCCCTCAAAATGTTCTCCAAGCAGATTGTTCCAATAATGAAAAGAAAACCAGCAGGTTGATTTTGCTGCAAGATCATCTTTCCTTTTGACCTGTGTGAGAAACCTGAGGGTATCCTCACACCTACTCCACTCGGAAAGGCCTTTGCTTTTGGGTTCTGACTCTAGGGGTGGAGAAATGAGGGAGGATCACTTAGGTGGAGGGTCCTTGGGGATTGGGAAGAGGATAGCCACAGGTGAGAAATGGTATCTCCCTTCCCCTTATGAAAACCAGCCCAACCCTCTCTGGCCTTTATGGGCTGTTGTAACACATCTCCCAGCATTTTCCATCATTCAACCCACTATGGTACTGGGACGAGGAAGAGGACTGCAGAGTATTGTAAAGGTAAGGCATGTCCCTTTAACTATGGTCAGGCATGTCCCTTTAACTATGGACAGGCAATTGGACTAAATGACCACCACCTGTGGTCACTTAGTAAGCCTGAACAGATATAAAATGTGGACTGTTAATGGAGAAGTGGGAACGCACAGCAGGCTGGAGCGTGGAGCTGGAAGCTGGCGAACCGGAGAGGCAGAAGCGTGAGACACAAGTGCGAGAAGCTGTGTTGGGCAAAGACCAGAGACACTACAGTGAGGCAGTGCCAGAAAAGTTTGGGAATTCCTATGGCCCCTCCGTGTCGGGCGCAAGCAGGAACTGTATGGCGCCGGGGCACTCCGATCATCGCGGACCTGAGGGAGAATGAGCAGCACTCTCCCTAACCTCTGCACGACAGGAGCGGAGACCATGGAAGCAAGAAAGGAACAGCGAGGGAACAAACAAAGCCAACCGGAGCAGCGGCCTAAAGCCGGTGAGTGCAGATGGAAAACACTCATACCGGGGCGCTCCAAAAACCTGTAATAAGCCTTTCTTGAATGTCGAACATTTTGAAAAATGTCATAAACGCTTTTGAATATGGAAGTGAGTGGTTATGATGTTAAACTGAATTAAAGCAACATGGAAGTATAATTGAATAAGCATTTCTGAATGCCGTACAGAGACAAAGAAATTAATGGGCATGTCTTAAGTGGAAAAAAAGGAATGTTGTGCAAGCGGCAAATACCATATAGTGAATTGAATGAAATACAAATGTTGGCAAAGTAAGCAAAATCCAAAGAAGGGTGTAAGAAGAGAAACAAGTATTGACGCAAGCCAGGTGGTCAGGGAACTACAAGTTAGGAAGAAACCTGTATTGGCAGGAGCCATAGAAGTGTCAAAAGTGTAAACAAGTGAATTTTGACCAAGCTAGCCACGATAAGGTGTTGGAAGAAAGTCATCTTGATACAAGAAATACTTTTCACTGTCAAGGGAAAGCAGTGGACAATTGTTGCTAAAGCAGATGGAAAAGGGGTGTCAGTTGCGTGAACTGTGATGGGTGGACCGTGTGGTCTGTTAACTGCACTTAGACTGAGACTTAGAACCCCTGCATGGAAGTAGTTTTAAAGAACAAGAGCAAAGAAATCAGTATCGGTTATGTGACCTGTGATGGGTGGACCGTATGGTCCGAGAACAGCGCCTAGAGCGAGTACCAGGCATGAAAAGCAAATGAAAGGAGGAAACAAGAGTGTTAATATCAAAAGGAGCAAGTCAATGAAATATACATGGAAAGACTTGCGTTGTAACAGTTGCGTGTTGGTGAACCAGGTGAAAAATACCCATGGTCGGAGGGTTGTAGAGGGTCCCAATCCTTTGAGAACCGTTTTTGTTAAAACTTTGTACCTTCTGTCTTTAACTTGGGGAAGTGAACACTGAGACTTTATGGAACTGTCTTGAACGTGGTGAAGGGAACCCCAGGACTTTGTGGAACTGTCTGTCAAGACTGTCACCGGTATCGGAAAGGTTTCCAAGCTCCTCACCTGTTCCTTCCTGACTCGGAGAAGGGGACCCTTTCTTTGATCCTTTCTTATCCTTTTTTTCTTGTTTTTAATTGCATTTCTTTCCTTGAATAGGTGAGGCCTGTCTCAGAGGGAAGCCACTATGTCTGCCTGAGGGACAGGGGGACTAGCAGCCCCTTCCACCGGAACAGCCAGACAGGGGAAAAGCCTATACATGCTGAAAAAAACCTGCACGGTTGCGGAATGGTGAGGATCCAAAAGGCAGTTCCAGAAAAATATCCGGACCAACAAGATAATCGTGAGCCAGGGATGAGATCCTTGAGACAGAGAAAGCAAGAGACAGGAATCCCAGAAAAGGAGAACCCAATGAACTGAAGGAGGGCACAGGAGCAATGGAGAAGGAGGGCTGAGAACCAAACGAAACAACGGGAAAACACAAGGAAAAAAACACATACAAAAGAGGGAAGGAATGCAGGCAAGCAATGAAGGCAGTAAGCAGGTATGGGGAATCACAAAGGAAAAACCCTACACTAGCGTCTTATCCATGGCTAGTACAAAAGGGTTGCAACTTGCCGCGCCAAAGGTTCTGAATGAAGTTATTCATTCTGGTGACAGCCATACTGGAAAACAACTAGTGCGCTGCTGCACTTTCCGGCGACAGCCTAATGTCCCGTTAATGGCTGAGTGTCCATCAGTTCCAGAGGCGCTACGGGCTAACAGGCATGACAGTATGCCCCCTTCAATACATGGTGGTCCAGGTTTCCCTGGGTGAAGCCTGTGAAACCTTTGAAGCAATCGAAGAGCTTGGATATAGATACGGGGCTCCCAAGAATTCTCAGAAGGAGGATAACCCTTCCACTGCACCAGATATTCAAGCCTTCCCTTAAGGTATCGTAAGTCACATATCTGTGTCCCTTCATATTCCTGGGTTTTGACGTGACTTGAACTCAATCTTTTGTTTGGTAACATGAGAAGAGATCTGGTACCCAAGGACGAAGAAGCGAAGCGTGAAACACTGGGTTTAAACGACTGAGGGATCTTGGCAACTTGAGTTTGAAAGCTACTGGGTTGATCTTGGCTGCAATTTCATAAGGTGCAATGTAATGGGCAGACAGCTTAGACGGGCAAACCCATCTCGGCAGATATTTAGTGGACAACCAGACTTTGGACACTACATCCCAACCAGGTACCTCTCTGCAATGTTCATCCGACTGTTGTTTCTTTTCTTGCTCTGCTCCAGGCTCTGGTAGGCGATCTTATGGGCGTCAGCGATCTCAGACAGCAAAGAGTCGATGGACGGGATCTTTGAAGAGGGAGATACCGAGGTTGGTAGACTGCAGGTATGTAAGCCATATGTGCAGTAGAAGAGGCTTAGTTTGGTAGTAGAGTTCATAGAATATTTGTAGGAGAATTCGGCCGTTGGCAATGGATCCACCCAATTGTCTTCTTTATGAAGCACCATAAGTACTGTTCTAAGGTACTATTGAGCCTTTATGTCTGCCCGTTGGTTTGTGGGTGGTAGCCAGATGACAATGCTCTCTGTATGCCCAAAATCCTGCATAGGGTGCCCCAAAATACCAAAGTGTACTGGGATCCTCGATCCGAGACAATGCATTCCGGTAGACCGTGAAGGCAGAAGATTTCCTTGAGAAATACCCTGGCCATCTCAGAGGCCGTGGGTAATCCCAGGAGTGGAGTGAAGTGAGCCATTTTAGTGAAGGAGTCGACAGTTACCATTATGGTTGTGGTTATGGTTCTGACCCCAAAAAATGTATCACGCCACATACACCTTTTACCTAAAACTAAAAATGCTATAATTCGAATTTTTTGCAACACTGGAACCATTGATCAGCCCATTATATTATCTGTATTCAGTTTGGGGGGGTTGGGGTCTAGTACCTCTTATAGACTCCCCCGTCTGGTCTGTATTTAGACAACTACGCAATACATGACCACTACACCCAGTGTCCACCTTCCCACATATTCAGTGTACCTATATATCCCTGTCCCAGTCACCCCCTTCAATGTGGTGCTTTACCTCAACATGGGAGGTTTCATAAAAGAACATTTCTATACAATCATCAGTGACTTCAATCATTTTGTACTCTCTTAATCTAAAACATATATGTATCTCCTTTTGATAAAAAATCATTGCTATGTTTTTATACTTTTATATACTTGTATCCTCAAAGGATAATTTTATTTGTTCCTATCTGGATCCCACAGCCATTACCCAATTAAATGTAAATATAACATACACATCAGGCGATTTCCTTTTTGGCCACCACGAGAATCGAGAGAAATCATTCCTTAAGGAAAACCAACTAGCCCATTTATTTTCTGTTCCGTCCATGTGCAACTTTTACTGTACACTTTTTCCTTCCTCCCCCTGTCCCCCATGACGTTTTCTTGTTTCCCGCTCTCTCCCCATGCACATTTTGATTTCGCCCTTTGTCTTCTGTTGACACATCTTCCACCTGATTCATCTTGTTTTAGCTTATTCTGCATCCACTGAACTTCTTTAAGCTCAGTTCATTTGTTCTTGTGTCCTTTGGGCTGCTTTGCAGAAAGTTTTAGAGCCCATTAGCTCTTAGGTCCGTCCTTTTGGGTTAATTGTTCATTTCATCATAAACTACTCAAATTCTCAATCTTCTGATTCGAAGTCAGAAAAGGGGGGCATTCGATTGTTCCTGGGGAACGCAAGGATGGGGGAGTCTCGTAACAACAAACTTTCACAAACAAAGTTACAGTAACTGGGCATATGGTTGGGTCCCTCGATCTTTTCTTCCTGCTCACAAGATCAGTTGCCATCAATCACATGGTGTGTAGGTATCTCTTGTCCATTTGTAATATAAAACTGAATGGGTCGCTTTTGAAAAATAAGTATGTCTTTATCGTCAGTACTGCCTCCTCAAACCCAAACCTTAAAATACCGATATGTTTCTTTTAAATACTCATGCCTCCTAAACAATTTCTACTGCATTTTCTCCTTGTATAATAGGATGGCTGCTGCTTTCTCTCTTTTCGCACATTTTGTTTTTACTTTATACTAAATACATACTGGCTGATACCAGGACTTGGCTATGATCTGAGGTCACAAAAGATATTAATGTATTCCTTTTTCTGCATTGCCCTATTTTTCATGGGCTGCTTTCTTTTTCCACAACTGCATAGTGCACTAAAAGAAACATTTCCTCTGTGGTTGACATTCTCAAACCAAAGAGCCATGCAGTCTCCTTCTTTATGATAAAATAATAAACAACAAGACAGACAACATAACAAATTCTAAAAACATTTTTTTGAAAAAGGATGTGTTTCCTTCAATCGCTCCCCTTCTTTCTTCTTGGTGCTGAAAAAGAAGACGCTGGTGTGGGTTCCTGCTCTCTGTAGAAAACCGAAATAGAAGCACCGTCATGTTTACTGAGGTCATGTCTTGACCCTCTCAACCCACTGAAATGTAGGCCTACTTTTCTGTCCCCAAAGATACGTTGGTGCACATTTAAATTACTTCGACCTTTCCATACGTGTCCTGTGTCTTAATCTTTCCTGCTATGCTGAACATTTTCTCTGTACTTTTGAAGTCCTCCTGCTGATGGCGTAGAACTGCGGTCTCTTCGTTCTTTGCTGTGTTTATTTTGTTCAGAAATAATTGACATTTTTCGTCACCCTACTTACCCTAACCTTCCCTACCCATGTTATTTGGAACCCAACACTGTTCCTATTAAATGCATGTGAGTGTAACATATAGGCATACATCGTTTTTCCTATCCTCAAAGCCTTAAGCATTTGCCAAATATACCTATTTGGCACTTCTCTTTTACCAGAATTACAAAAAGGTTACTCCACCTTCTATCCAAAGTCTTCTCCATTCTCGTTGTTAGATATGGCCATACTTGTATATATTGTACTTATTCTATGCTCACAATTATTAGCACCTTTCTTGGAAAAATTCTATCTTTTTGAAAGACTGTATCTTTTACTTCCTTTCTTCTATACTCACCTGGGTCCTCTTCTTACTCCTAATAAAGATCAATAATTTGTTTACACACTTGCTCTGTCAACTGGTACTCACCTTTTCCTTCTTAACTTGTCCACTTAATACTTAACTTCATCATAATATAATGTTTCCTCCCATTATATTGCTATACTCTGTAAAGGCCATGTAGACATTCCTCCCGTGCTCAAAAATGACAATATTTTTCCTCTGTAAAACATAAATCGACATCATCACACACATACAAAGAATGTTTTTGTTACTTACTCTCATATGTTCTTTCGTGCAGTTCCACTAAAGGTTTTTCTCATATTTGTTAGATCAATCTTGGCCATTCAAACTCCTTTGGCCTTTCATTAATCACATTTATTTTTTATTGAAATACACTACACTATTCAATTGTAGCCAGCACCATCCATTGTGCTCATTGTTTACAAATCTGGATATCTAATCCACTTGTGCTTTTCGCTGCTTTAATATCAATTCATTTATTCATTTTTATTTATTTATTTATTTCACCCCCCTGAACTGTCATCAATTCGTACTTCTGCGCTTTTATCCTTCTCTATTTATGATTATCTTACATTAATTAACCTAATTACAATGCAAAACCTCATATGTTTCATATTATAATCCCTTTCATGTGTGTACTTTTTTATTGTGTTCCCCTATTTGTTTCAATAGACCCATGTCATAAGGGCCTGTGGTCCAAAGGACATTTGGCACTCTCTCCAAATCTTCTTGAAAATATACTGAGCGCTGCTGCACCTTTTGCCATATGCTGTGAGACTTCCCTTTCCTCTTTCATGTGTGATGCTCCTAAAAAACCACCACTTCATCATTTGTTTAGTCTTCTTTAAATGTGTCGGCATCAGTGACGTCAATCAACCTAGACCCTCCTTCAAGAGCTATTACTGTCCTCCATGGTCTACTCTTATCATCCATTCCTTCGAGCATTGCCATTTCCTCTCATACTATGGTTGCTTTTAATTCTATAGGGATGGTCAGTCCCCCCTCTTTGTCCATAGGTACCTGTGGTCTAAACAAGAATTCATCAGGTATTCTCACCATTTTTCTCCACTATGCCAGACAGCCATGTTAATAGACTGTTCACCCCAAAAATAGAAAAACCTCCAACTCAACTGGAACATCTCACAGAGCCACTTGCCCTGTGAGTGGCAGTATACATTTGCTGTATTTGAATAGTGTATTCCAAAAGCGGAACACACCATCCCTTGGTCAATAAATAACATCATCATGTTAAGTTTTGTCATTAAATCCCATCCGAAAGTATTAACTGGTGTCTATTGCAAATATGTCAAAGGATCAGTTATGTCACACTCTCCCACAAAGACTGATAATTCATCAACAAAAGGAACTCAAACCATAGCTAAAATAAAAAACCCTGATCAACCATGGCAATTCCCACCATTGGATATTTTTCCTCCCGTGTACATGAACGTGCTGTCCCAGTGGCTACCAATAGAACAAAGGTTTTGCCTTTACCATCACATTAGCCCTTGGCTCCTCTTGGGGGCCTAATATCACTGAAATTTCTGGACACATCAAGTCATCCTGTGACCTGTCCTATTGTGGGTGCATGCATACCCCTGTCCATGTGAGAGGATTTCCTCCTACCAAAGTGGCACCTCCTATCCTGGGTGTCAATACATGTGCTGTGTTTTCATATTACTGAATCTGCATGGGTGCTTGATATAAATTCCCCCTGTAGTGAATTCATTTTGCACTTGCTCTAGCTGCTTTACCTGTTGCACTCTCAGCGCTTGTATCTGATGCGATGTTTGATGCTGGGCAAACCCTTCCCTAACTTGTGAGCTACATGTTGGAGGATAAGCTGTCCCCCCTCTTGAGAATTGGCCATTTTGTACATATTCTTGACTCTCGCATGTGCGCGCAATGTGTCCTGTCATCCCACATATCCAATACACAGGAGGAGCCCGTATAACTAGTCCCCCTTGATTACCTTGTCCTTGCGCATTCTGATTATCGTTCTGCATTTTCAGGAAAACCACATTGGTTAGTCTGAAACACACCTCTTTGTCTATTTCCCATTCCTCTGCCTTGTGACACAAATCCATTCCCTCCTTGGCCCATCTGGCACTGATTATTCGCCTGTGATGTTCCCATTGCTTGCTATATTGCTAGTCCTCTCCACTTGTCAATAACGCCCCTGCTATGGCATACTTTAACAATTTCTTCTGAACTAACTTGGCTTCCTCAATTTTTCCTAACATCATTTTTCTTTTTTATTCTTCTCCTGTAACAGCCGACAGTAATGTACTTTAGTCAACTGTATCTCAGGTTACGGTTTTGCTTCCATTCCTACTTGCTTCCCAAGAGCTGCCTTACCTGCCCAGGCAATCCCTGACATAAAATGTGGTAGAATACTGCCACTGTTTTCACCTCTGCTCGAGCTCTTCAAGAGTTCACTGCTCTTGAATATAATCAAGTGGATCATCATCCTCTTTAAAAAGAACATAATATTCCTCACTGGTGTTCCCAATATAATCAAAAGCATCCTGCATGTGTGTGTGTGTGTGTGTGTGTGTGTGTGTGTGTGTGTGTGTGTGTGTGTGTTCTTATTGCAATATTGAATTCATTTTTGTGACTACCTGTGTGTGTTTTTTGTGCATTGAGCCCGCAATCCATTTATTACCTGTACTTCCACAAGATCATGTGTGCATCTGTTTATGCATGCCTTCTCATGTGCATGTGTGCATGTGGGTGTATGTGTGTGCTTGTGTGCATGCATGTGTGTATGCATGCACGTGTGTGTGTGTGTTTATGTGTGTGTGAATGTGCGTGTCACTCCCTCTCTTCTTGTAGCATATCATGACAGAGATTCTAACCTTAATCATCTCTGTTTCTTTCCCCAATAAATCAATTCATCACATATAATAATTATCCATGTCGTGCTTCAATAATTGTGCCAAGCGTCCCTCATTCTTTTTTATCATTGTTCAGCCTGCTTGTGCTTACCCATAAATACATCTTCATTTATCAAACCCTGCCAAACTCCTAATTAGTGGACTCATTATTCTTAGAAGTCAGGCCACTCAGGGTGTGTGCTTCTATAAAAATACTTTTTGACCTCATATTTTCTCAATACAATTGTTTAAATATATAATGCCCCTTGTCCATATTGTGTGACCTCAGTCCTACTGCGCATTGCAAGCGCTTCCCCTCATTAACCACTGCTTCCTCATTCTAAATACAAATTGTTCATTAATACATGCCTTCCCAAGATTTTTCCCCAAAAATGTGGTGTTGTTTCATTTATTCTTACTTTTCCCCATAAATATTCGCTGTGCTCAGCTTAACATCATTCATTACTGCATTAATATACTTTGTACTGTAATTTGCACTCACAATTGCATTTTTACTCTCAGCGCCTTGCTTTACAATTTGTGTGATCTTGGACATATGTTTTCCTTTTCTTTTCTAAATGTCCCTATATCATGTAGTTTATATTATATAGTGGGGGAAACACTGTCCCCCCTCTTGAAGCCTGTCCAATCTGCTCTAGCCCTGGTGTTCATGCTTAAATATACATGTGTAATATTTCCATGGCTGCATTATTTATGGTGCATGCCTTCTTCTCTGTCCCAAATTTTCCAATAATCTCATAATTCTGGTCACCCACAGCACTCTCCTGTGCTTTCATTTCCAATCTGTCTTTCTTTTCATAGCGCACTGAAAACCACTTAGTGAAACATTTTCCCTCTTTTTCTCATCTGTGCAATTGGCCCATGCATGCCTTATGAACTATACTCTTTCAAAAATGTCCCATCAATCACCAACAAAAAACTGCTAACTTGCCCAACATAAAATCAACAAATCAAGGGTGATCCAGTGTGTGCCCAACAAAGACGGCATCCAACACCTACCCCCAAAAAATTAGAAGTGACTTATATGACCCTAAACAGTGACTCAATGGGGTCTCCCCAGCTCACACACATACAATAACTGTAGAGCAGCCTCCCATTCTAAACAATACATTCAAAAATAAAGTTCAACCTCAGATCATTTTCCTGTCAAAAAATCAGCAATTTCTTTAAAATATACATCCTCGCTTAACTAAACAACCAGGGGTTTAATTACACCACAAGATATCAATCCAATCCAGCGCTTCTCTTTGCATCTGGTTTTAATAACCACACATAAATGCCATGAAAAAAATGCTGTTTTTTTTCAAATCTTACTCATTTGTCAATTACTCAGCAGATGTCAATCATGTCAATCCCTAATTGAACGTCCCTACTCCAGAACACATACATCATATATATATATTTATATGTCATAAAAATCTCAAAAAGGAACAAATTAATTTAATGATTTCTGGTTGAACTCCACATTTCCATAAGAGTCAGGATCAGCCATGGCTCAGTAATACTAAAAAACACAAATCTTTTCAAAACTGCACAAATAAATCACTAAACATTTTCCTTGCATTCTTAAACATATATTAGCTTCATCCCTGTGTGTTCAATCCATTGTGTGTGCTTGAAAAGGATTCTACTTTGATCACTTGGGGTAACGCTATTTTTTCATAACGTGCATTTTTGAAACATCTTTGTGAATTGTGAAATCCATTGTGTGTTTGAAAAGGATTCTAAACTATTGCAACGAGCAAGCACTCATACTTCTTTTACTTTTCTGCATTACCATTAGGAACTACAGTTCCCAGGAACTACAGTTCCCAGGAGCACTTGCCGCCTAGTTCCTGATACGTCAGGCGCTTTCAGCGCCGGCACTTTCAGGGGCAAGCCGATCTGTGCCGGTCCCGCCAGCCTCCCTTTATCAACCCCTATGGCATACGCTGCCTAGGAGAAAGGCCATTTGTATTGTGGTGGGAGGGAAAGAACTACGTCCCAATTTGAAAACCTGTCTGCCATCTACTTTGATCGCTTGGGGTAACGCTATTTTTTCATAAAATGCATTTTTGAAACATCTTTGTGAATTGTGAAATCCATTGTGTGTGTTTGAAAAGGATTCTACTTTGATCACTTGGGGTAATGCTATTTTTTCATAACATGCATTTTTGAAACATCTTTGTGAATTGTGAAATCCATTGTGTGTTTGAAAAGGATTCTAAACTATTGCAACAAGCAAGCACTCGTACTTCTTCTATTTTTCTGCATTACCATTAGGAACTACAGTTCCCAGGAGCATTTGCCGCCGATTTCCTGATACGTCAGGCGCTTTCAGTGCCAGCGCTTTCAGGGGCAAGCCGATCTGCGCCAGTCCTCGCCGTCCACGGCGTCCAGGGCAGAAACCGCTGCTCGATTCTTTAAAGACCGCAGCAACATCCTCACAGGTAATCATGGGGCTGCTCCCTATTGATAAGCTTATGTTAGATCTCAGTAAGCACGCACGCATTAATATGGTCCAAAAAGCTGTGGACACAGTCCTAGACCGCACTAGCCAGGATATGTCCCCAACTAGGGAAATACTCGCTACCAAAAGGCCCCCTAACAAAGAGAAACTGATCGCTCCCCCTCGGAACAGTCCCGAGCATCACTCCACAAATAAACTCAACCTAAAACTATGCCTACTAAACACTTGCTCTCTTAATAAACACGCACAATGTGTTCACAACAGGATTGTTGATGAACAAATAGGCGTCTTTTGTATAACCGAAACCTGGCTTAAGGACCCCATCGGCCCTACCTGCGACACTGCAGTGCCATCTTCTACTCAAACAGAGCAGAGGGTCAGGGGGATGGTGTTGCAGTTATTGCAAGAGACTCCATTCACATGTTCCCCAGCAGCATAGTATGTACGGGCTGTGAAATCATGCATCTCAAGCATACCCCTACGGCTAGCAGCAGCCTAAACTTGATCGTCCTTTGCAGGCCCCCTATGTCTACCCCAGACTTTAACGGCGAAATAACACACCAGCTAAACATGCTCAAAGGACCCAACACAGCCATACTAATTATGGATGACTTCAATCGTTGGTATGGCGATACTAAAGATAAAGGAACCTGGCAAACTACAAAGATCCCTAAACAACATTGATTTTAAGATCAATAACCAAGAACCCACAATGGACAACGGTCATCTTCTTGACTGGGTCGTCATTAATAACCTCAAAACTCGAGAGTTCAAGACGGAACCTTGCATATGGTCAGATCACCACAGCATATCTTTCCAAATCATCCTGCCACTTCCCAAACCTAAAACCCCCAACTGCCCCATCCTTTCAACATACCGAAACTACAAAAACATCGATAGGAACCATCTCATACAATGCCTGGCTAAGGTTGAAAATAACCAAGCTGAGAACGACTCTTGTGATACTTTACTATCAAATTTATTTAGCCATCTTCAAAAAGTTACGGATCAAGTAGTGTCCCTTCAGTCCAAGTCAACTAGACCCATTAAAAAAAAACAACAATGGTTCTCCAAAGAACTAGCAGAACAAAAAAGGGACAAACGAATCAGAGAAAATGTTTGGCAAAAAAACCCTTCACCTGCCAATAAAGCTCTATGGCAGGAAAGTGAAGTAAAATATAAACACATGATAACTTCTATAATGATCAGATTTCTATAGCCGCTAATTCCACCAGCAAACTGTTCAACATTCTAAAATCTATAGAAAAACCCAGAGCCATCACCCCTCCTCACAACCCTCACAAGAAGAATGCGATTCAACCCAGATCACCGTCTTCAATAAAATCTCCAAAGCTAGGGACTCTATCACAAACTCCCTGACCAACAAAAATGCGACAGTCACTCTGCCAGATGAGACCGCAACATCATATATTGAAACTTTCAAATTCACAGAAATTACCAGCAGTGAAATGACTAAGGTACTTGCCTCCATGAAACCTACGACATATGCAGAGAATATCATCCCGCCCAAAATAATACTGGACAACATTGACATATTCGCCCCTATATTAACAAAGATCATCAATGCCTCCTTCAGAGATCAGAAAGTGCCTAATGTCATCAAAAAGGTCACAGTGACTTCTCCGGTTAAGAAACCTAATCTTGACCAACGAGACCCGAATAACCTCAGACCTATAACCAACTGCAACTTTATCCTTAAAATCATGGATAAGATCGCCACCATGCAGCTCCAGGCACATGTGGAGGCTTCGAACTCCCTTCACCCACAACAGTCGGGCATCCGCCCTGCCCACAGGACTGAGACGGCCATGCTAGACCTACAGACCAAAATGCTCAGCATTATTGACAAAGGTAGGACAGGTCTCCTCATTCTCCTTGACCTCAGCGCAGCGTTTGACCTCCTCGACCATAACCTACTCCAGAATGCGCTAAAAAAGACCACCAACTGCTCTGATGAAACCATCGGCTGGATAATGTCTTTCCTAAAAAATAGGTTATCTAGGGTGCACTGGGGGGACAAGTTCTCATTGGAAAAGGAAATCCTCTGCAGAGTTCCCCAAGGGGCTAGCATGTCACCACTGTTATTCAACCTCTACCTGAGGTACCTATGCTTTGTCCTCGATCGTATCAACACCTATTTTACAAACTATGCTGACGACACGCAGCTGGTGTTTGAATTAAGTGGCAACTATCAGAAAGATAGTGAGCAACTTACCATGATCTACAACAATGTGGAGCAATGGATGGACTCCAATTGGATGTGCCTCAACGGGAAAAAAACAGAGCTCATGATATTCGGCTCATCTTCAGCCCGAGCAAAACTATCTTCTTCCTACACGTCCTTCCAGATTAAAGATACACCCATACCGGTCCTGGGTAAGGTTAAAACCCTTGGTATGATGCTAGAAGCATCACTCAGGGCAGATGCCCAAGTACAGTACATCAAAAAAAACTGTGCTTACCACCTCAGACTAATAAACGCTATTAGACCCTTCATATTAGAGGACAACTGCGCGACTATAGCAAGAGCCACCATCATGTCGCGCCTTGACTATGGCAATGCTCTAGTCCTGGGTGCCTCTAAGCAGTTTCTGCAAAGCTTCCAAGTTGTCCAGAACAATGCGGTAAGAATTGTTAAGCACAAAACTAGATCAGAGCAAATCAGCAACTCCAGAAGGGAGCTTCATTGGCTGAAAATCGAAGATAGGGTGCATTTCAAGACCTTAACCATCGTTCACTGATGTACTTACGGAAAAGCTATGGCTTACCTAAAAACCAGGATTAAACCATATGTTCCAAGTAGAACATTGAGATCGTCCCAACTTGGTAAAATCTCAGCAGCCCCACACAAACTTAAAAGCGGCCTAGGCAGATCCTTTACGACCCTCGCAGCAGTCTTTGGAACAATCTTCCGGACCACCTAAGACTGGAAACCAACTACATCCGTTTCCGCAAACTGGTGAAAACCCACATCTTCAAATAAATGACATCCCCAGCCCATGCCTATTTCAGAGTAAATTTATATGGTTGTCCCGTCCTCCCTGTCTAGTGACTTTTTGTCTGTTTTTGTGTCCTTGTATCTGCGCCCCGAGGCTTGCGAGCTACCGGCGGATTATAAATATTAAATAAATAAATAAAAATAAATAAAATAAATCCTTACTTATTTTGGTCACATTTCCAGAAATTTTCATTCATTTTTCTGTTTTAATCACACACACACTTTTTGTTCCTGCCAACACAAGCTGCAAACTGCTCTTTCTATGTATAAAGCTGCTTGAAGTGTCCCAAAAGTATAAGAAGGTGCACCAATGGGATCAAATGACAAAGTGACTGCATTGTGCAATATCACACTGAGTGTCCCTAGCCAGCACAATCAATGTCAACATTCTATTATATTTTTTAAAAGTATTTCTGTTGTTACCCTGTGAAATATACAGCAGTCCAAGCATCAAAACAGTGTAGCAAGTAGTTACATTTGACATGTCTTCATTATATGCAGCTAACCATCTAAATACAAAACCATCATACAAAATGTGCTCAATTTTAGGATCATTACCTCTTTTTATCCCCCTTGTAACGCACAGCATTTCCTGCAGGGAATAGGCTCAAGGGCATTCAACAAGGGGAAATTATGATAAGGTAAGACCCCTTCTCTTCAATTGCCCCTTTCCCTGTTTATTTCTGTACTAGCATTGAAACGCGTTACCATCCCTTGATATAATTTTGTAACTGGGTTCATAGAAGTCCTCCTACTCCTGAAATTCCTAACTATCCTTCCCATACTGATTTCTAGTGAATAAAGCTGCTACAGCACCCCAGAACAAGTAGTAGCATAGGAGAAGAGCCTGAACTAGACACAGACATGAGCATCATTATTCTGTCAGGCTGTTTGTTTCTTATCGCAAAGCATCCTCTGGTATCTACGCACTATATCATCCTGGAAGGGTCCAAACATCCCAGATGGTGTGATTAGCTGCCAAACACACTATAAAATGTTCCTTCAGTGCTGTGTCAGTTTCTAGATCAGGTACACCCAACGACTATCCACTTGCTATACAACACTATGCCTGCATACTGGGCCAAATTGGCAAATTGCAAAACAACTCTGTAATACATCTCAACGTCTTTTATTGACTTATAATGAATTAAGAATCAATATCATTGCAGCAAGATTCCAGTAAGACACATTTCTTACTTCATTCAGTAGATATTCCAAACAATAGTGCACACAAATATTTTTGACATAAATAAAACAATGTCTAATAAATGTTTCACATAATTGTGTCAAAATCATCACCTCACATCTATATTACTCATACAACATCCTTCCAACATGTTTCTTTCCTTTCATACTCAATAAATGTTTTTCTGGAAATTCTTCAGGGGAAACTATCAGAATATCCACTAATTCCTATTTAACAAAAAGAAAGTCTTCATTCCTTGCTGTATGTCCAAATGGTGTCTTCTTGGACAAATGTGTTGTCTAAAACGACCACTTGTTAGTCGTATTTTTTAATCGCTTTGTCAGTTTATGCATGTCTTTGGGTGTACCCTACAGAAATGACACATGTGAAGGTATAAGTTACCTGATTAGCTGCCAAGCATGCATAGGATCATTGGTAGCTTTTTACAGGAGAAGAGGGGACTACTTGCGGATCAGCTCAACAAGATGCTGGGGAAGTAAATATGGGAGTAAACACACTCCTCCTGGCTTATGTTTAGGCTGCACCCCCTACAAGCCTACATAGGTCTCTAGGGGGTGCGTCTTGAAGACTGCCAACAGAATATACTCTTTTAGAAAAAGACTACCAGTAAATTAAATAATTAATCACTAAATGTGGATTTCGTTTTTTTATAAATACAAAGTGAAGAGTCCTCTTTATCTAAAAGGAGACTGTGCCTACTTTTTGCTTGGGCAGAAAAAGCAGGCATGGTCCTCAGCAATCCAGCCTTTACCAGGGTTCAGAATGCAGTTCCCTGCGAACCGGCTTGTGGATTCTCTGCCTGGTATGGGTCAGTGCACGAATTCTGGATTGAAGTCCTTGAATGTGGCTACCTCTCTCTACAGGCAATCCCCACTGTCCATATCCTTGTTCTTTTTTCCATGTCTACCCTATGTCTACCCCCTGGTGCCGGTCAAGTGGCACAGCGAGTTGAGCGCTCGCTTTGGCATCTGTGCAGAGCTTGCTTACGCAGGTTCAAATCCCGGCGAGGCCAAACTCAGCCTTTCATCTTTCCGAGGTCGATAAATGAGCCCCACACACCGTGGTTAATAATAAGCAGTGCTCAGTGTTGCCGGGGTCGCGGCACATAAAAGGACGCACACACGGAGGTGGAACAGAAACCTCTTTATTATCTCTTCTCTTCCTCGTAACTGGCGCCCTACGCGCCTTTCCCATAAAACCCCGCTTCCCCGCTCCCACATCACGCTGGCGCTCCGCCTCCCCAACGGAGGGGGCCAAGTGCCCTTAACCCATGGAGTGCTGGGTAACACTACCCCCGAACATTATATCCTAACATCAACTTAACATTCCTCAACAAGTCTTATCGGTTTCTTGATCACCCGTCGGGGCCTCTCATCTTGAGCTGTCGCCTCTTGGACAAGTGGATTGTTCCCTCCCTGTCTCGTCCCTCCCGGATCCCCGACCGGAGGGGTCCACAGGTCATCTCTCTGCATGCGAGGTTCTGGGGAGACAGACCTCCTCTGCTCTTCCGAGCCTTCTCTCTTGATATAGTGTCTAAATTGTTGACAGTTCCTGGTGACGGCTCTATTTTGATCTTCAGCCGTCACCATCGTACCTTTTACTGCTACTACCTTCATGGGACTTGGGGCAAATCGTGGATCTGTCTTCCTGGTTATCGGTTGTTGCACAAGGACGTCGTCCCCTACCTGAAAATCTTTTGTTTCAGCATGACGCCTCGCATCAGTGTCACGTCTCGCCTTCTCCTTTGCTTCCGCATCACGTTGGAGAGTGTCAGTGTCAAGCGGTTCTTCACTTGACGGGTTGCGTGGGATGCGGGTTCGCACCTCGTAGCGAAACATTAGTTCAGCAGGGGTTTTGTTCGTCACTTCATGCGGTGTATTCCTGTAAGCTCTCAGGAGGCGGCACAGTGCTTGATGCGGGTGGACTGCCTCCACCTTGGCTCTTTGTATCGCTTTCTTGATGGAGGCCATGAAGCGTTCTGCCATCCCATTCGCTTGCGGGTGTCGAGGGGTTATCTTCATGTGCTTGAAACCCAAATGCATCGCTAGTTCTCCAAACTCGTGCCCGCAGAATGGTGGTCCATTGTCAGACTTGATGGTTTTGGGAACCCCCCACTCGCTGAATACTTCCTCTAGCACCTCTGCCACCTGGGGAAACGCTGTGGTGGAGACCGATTTGACTATGGGGAACCTTGAATGTTCATCTATTAGCAGCAGAAGGTAGTCACCAGTTTCGGTCGGTCCGTAGAAGTCCACTGCCACTCGTTCCCAGGGGCGATCTGGTATCTGTGTGTGTTGCAGCGGGGGTGGACGCTCCATTGAGGCGGTGCACTGGCACGCATGGCAGTTTTTCACCCATTCATCGACCGCCACATCTAGGAAGGGAAACCAGACGTAGCATCTCAACTGTTTCTTGGTGTTCTCCGCCCCTCGGTGACCTTCGTGGGCCGTGCGGACCACCTCGTTTCGTAGTGTGGCAGGGATAACAATCCTGCAGCCTCGTAGAAGGATGTTGTTGTCCTTCACAGCCAGTTCGCCCTGCACTCTGGCCAATCTCGCAATTTCCTGTTTGTTGACGCCCGGGTGGGCTAGCATTGCCCTGTGGTGGTCCTTCCATTTGCTGGTTAGAGTCAAACTGATTGCAAGGGCTGTCGTCGGGTCGGCGGCAGATGCGGCGGCCACCCTTTCGAGGGACAACGCTGGTGGTAGCGATCGATCTGCTATATATTGCACATAGGCCACATCTCCTTTCCGCGTCAGCGGGGGCCCCACAGGGTGTCGTGACAGATAGTCGGCTGGGTTCAGCTCACCTCCGGGGCGATGGATGATGTCGTAGTTGTACTCTTGGAGCCGGATGCCCCACCGCTCAATCCTTGGTGGCATCTTGGTGTGCGGGTTCCCGAACAGGGATAGGAGTGCCTGGTGGTCCGTAATCAGCGTGAACTTCTTCCCGATGAGGAAATTGTGGAAGTGTTCACATGCCCATACTGCGGCTAAGCTCTCCTTCTCGGCCTGCGAATAAGCCAGCTCTGGCGTGGATAGCGCTCTGCTCGCATAAGCGACCACATGTCTCGGGTTGATGTCCGCCCCACTGGTTTGAGCTAGTATGGCCCCAAGGCCGACTGGGCTTGCATCCACCACTACCTCGGTGTGCCAAGCGGGGTTAAAGTAGGCCAGTCGGTGGGCCTCCGTGAGGGCCTGCTTGATGGCAGTGAATGCCTGCTGGCATGCGGGAGTCCACTCGAACACTGCTTCCTTCTGCAGGAGCCTCCTCAACGGGTCGGTGAGGGAGGCAAAGTGGGGGATGTATCTCGCACAGTACCCCGCCATGCCAAGGAAAGAGCGGACGTCCGCAACCTGCAGCGGTTCGCCAAGGCCAGTGATTGTGGCAACTTTGTCGGGATCCGGCATCATCCCTTCCCCGGAGAAGATGTGGCCGAAGAATTTAAGTTTTGACTTGCTGAATCTGCACTTGGAGATGTTGAGCGTGAGACCAGCAGCTTGA
Organism: Ambystoma mexicanum; assembly: GCF_040938575.1. Classification (NCBI taxonomy): domain Eukaryota; kingdom Metazoa; phylum Chordata; class Amphibia; order Caudata; family Ambystomatidae; genus Ambystoma; species Ambystoma mexicanum. Next base: position 1,099,192,184 of record NC_090930.1, on the reverse strand, counting down.
AGGGCTTCACACGTGGCGTGCAGCGCTGTGTCGTGGGACTCCTTGGAGGCGCCGAACACAAGTATGTCGTCGCTGTAATTCAGAGCACCCTTAACGGGTCTGATAATTTGACGTATGGCTTCCTGAAAAATCTCCGCAGCAGACGAGATCCCGAAATTCAGTCTGCGGTACCGGAATAGGTCATCGTGTGTCGCAAAAGTTGTGATGACACGAGAGTCCGGGTGAAGCTCCAGTTGATGATAACCCTGCACCAGGTCTAGCTTGGAAAACATCTGGGCATTGTTCAACTGCACAATCATGTCTTCTATGCATGGACCCGGGTGTCTCTCCCTCTGGATAGCTGTGTTGGCCACCCTCATGTCCACACATAGACGGATTTTCCCACCTTCTTTCGGTACGACCACCAAGGGGGAAACCCACGGGGTTGGGCCCGTTGCTGGCTCAATAATGCCGTCGGAGAGTAATTGCTGGAGAGCCTCGGACACTGCCTCTTGGAGGTGAAACCCGACCCGTCTGGGGTGTTGCGGCACTGGGCGTACCAGCGGGTCGATGTGTAGCTTGATGGGAGGGGCTCTGAGTTTTCCCAACCCAGTACACAGCTTTGGGAATCTTTCCATTATGTAGTCTTGTGTGATTAGGTTCTGGTTTCGAACGCATGCTATTGTGCTAATTGAGTCCTTCGGCTTGCTTGAGGTTGCGTTGATGGTATCACCTGCTTTCACGTGTATCTCGATCAGACCCAGGCGGGATGCTGTATGGTAGCTAATAAGGCATCTACTCCTGGCGAGCGAACGAATGACGTGGATGGTGGTGTCCACCTGTCGTCCATTCAGGAGAAACCGTTGAGCGAATTGTCCCACCGTCTGCAGAGGGGTAGCAGCGGCCCACTGGAAGATTCTTGAATGTGACGGGGTAAGCTGTGGTGGGTCTGACATCCTGCCGTAGTCCTGCTCGCCCATGATGTTCACAGTGGCGCCAGAGTCGATCATGAACTGGAATTGGTAATTTCCCATCTTGATCGGGATTTTTGGGGCTTCGCGCGCCTCTTCGTTGTCAAGAATGAGATTGACGAACTCGTCCTGGTCATATGGATCGTGCGGCGCGTTGTAGGCTGCCTCTTGATCTTCATGATAGAATGCCTCCGGTCTTTGTTCCATGGGGGGGTTTTCGTATTCATCCATGAACTGTCTGTGCTGGTCCACCTGGTCTGGTTGCACGTAGTATCCTTGCATTTGGTATTCATCGATTGCTCTGACGTATCGTCTCTGGTTTTGCCCTTGTTGGTACTGCCTCGGTTGATTGTATTGTGAGGGTGGCGGTCGAAACGGCGTTCTGGCGGGCGTTTGTGGACGCATCAGGGGAAATGGTATGCCTTCCCTGCATACAGAGTGGAAATGCCCCTCTCTTCCGCAGTTCGTGCACCGTGAATGCCACTGCGATTGGGGGGGGGCGTGTGTCAGTGCGCGTGCGTACGCGTGCACAATGGAGAGTAGGCAGGAGAGAGAGATAGCATGGGCAGATGTTTATTTTGTTTTCGTTTTTTTGTCAGTAAATTGAGGGGAATAAACGACTCCTCGTTTTTCTTGTGCAGTCTACCCGAATGTTGGCAGGTGCCTTGTTTCCCTCATTTTGCCAAAGGACAAATGAAATGCGTGAGCTTCGGAAACCTGTAGCTTAGGTTCATGGCTCAGCAATGCAAGGCAGGCTGTTGTCAATACAAAAAAACATATCTTTAGATTACCTGGGCGTTTTCCTCGCCACCTTGGGCAAACATTAAAAGGTTTCTAGAACAGAAATGTAGTCTTGTAGGTTTAGATTCCAAGAGACGATGCATTTTGAATTGTGGGCTATGCTAAGGAAGCTAGAAGACGTAGCTCTCAACTCACACGCTTTTGGCGGGTGTCACCCGACTTGTAAACAGCTGACTCGCCCTCCAAGCCTCCTGCACGCCCATTCCTTTCAATGGGCCACTCAACCGCCAAAAATAAAATCGGGTGTTTTCACCCGCCTTTGCGACGCAAATGGTCGAGAGCTATGAGAAGACGTGATACATTTCAGAGAACTAAGATGCGATTCACTCCACAGCGTGTGCCATGCGGGCATCCTCTGCGGTTACTCCCACACCACTCCCCCATTAACATGCGATTCACTGTCACGGGGAGGCATGCACTTTCCCCATGAGGCACTGCACAAGCAGATAACCCCCTTGGCCATGTGTGTTAATCAAGCTATTGTATTATAGAGCTGGCCTGTGGGCTTTCAGTGCTCTTCCCCCAAAGCATCTCCTGTGCAACAAATACGGTTCGTAAGTGGTACTTTTTGTGCAAGAGGCAATTGGGTACATCTTTACTATAACCTTGTAACTCCATAACAGCGCAAGACATAGGTTCCCAATGCTGAGCATGCAGTAAAACCATCAAAGGAGTTTTCAGAAGAGTGTGTCACATACAGGTGGGTGGAATTTTGGAATATTTGACTATTGATCACTGTGTAGGATAATGCACTATGTATCCCATGAAAGCCTAAAATTGACTACTTCGACTTTAGCGATGTTTGGCACACAGCTAGAACCTAGGCTGAAGTAGTGTGCGGCAGAAATGTGAAACTTGTATCAGCCAAGCCTGAGATGGTAACTTTTTGAGTCTTAAAAATATATATATTTCCAGACAGTAGGCGTGGAGGGCCAAATTAAATGACGTTTGTACCACCAAACACATGGATACAGTCTCAAAATCAACACCCAGCTAAGAACATGTGCGCTGTAAGGTCGAAGGAATACATTAAACACTTATTTTAACGACGAACAAACATCTGGAATGCCCTCACCCAACATGAAATGCAGATGCCATAAGATTGGAGGCAGGAATGCATTTCTGGAACTTACTGCACAACCCATGAAAGCCATCTACACCACCCAACATACACACACACAAATATACACACACACAAATACACACACAAGAAAGTAAACACCATCCAACAAGACAACCACACACACACACATACGTAGATTGTTGCCACAAGCAAAGTATGGTAATGAGAAACTCATTTTCACATGCAAAAGTACTTCATAGCAAGTTTAAATACCACTGCATTATGACAAATCACATATTCACACTTCTCTGCAAACCCACCCCTACGTCACCATGCTGCTGCCAAACCGAGCCCCTGTGATATTGCCTATCGATCGGTAAAGGGGTGGACAACCCACAGTGGCACATATGGAGCAACTGAAGCACCAAATCCAAGATGTGTTTGCTATCCAGTGGCGCCTAAACATATGCATGCACACGCTCACCCTTTATACCTGCAACACTCACAAACTGAACCTTCACGTTTACTGTTTTACCTCTTTGTTTGATAAGACATCTAGCAGATGGTGCACAAGCGGTGACTCTGGTAAGTCAAACTCATATGCCTGGCCAGGGCTACAACTCGATTGCCTACCACACCGATCACACTCCTGCATAAACACATTCATCCTCTTTACATTCTTGCATCTTCGCCATCAGCAATACAGAGGCTGGCAATGTCACGCATGCACCACCTTACAAATACATAGAAGGAATATGCTTTGTTTCACAGTACGTAGGTTACAGGGTGACAGGGAATCGTCACAGTCGCCCCTTCCAGCACTAAACCACACCACACCAATTGCATTTTGTTTATTGTACGGGTTTATTAAAACCTTATACAAACATCTCTAAATCTCATTACAATCACATTATATCATTAACATGAAAAATAGCACAATTTCATACAATTATCACATCAATACATTTATCCTATGTACATAAAGAGAATAATTAATAAAACTATAACAAAGGAATTAGCTAGTTGGTCTCAATTTAAAAATTATCAATTCATTTCAAAGAAGGTAAAAAAGCAACAGCTGAAGATAGCAATGATATAGACCGACCACTACAAATCCTATACCAGAAGGAACGTTCATTCAAGTAAACAGATTCAGACAAATTTAGCAAAAAACGTTTCTCTTTGAGCTTTTAAAATAGGACATTGAATAAAAATGGGTTTTAATGTTTCTGTAGCATGATGACAAATCCTACAGTTGTTATCCGTACTGAGACTCCTATAAAATAAAATGTCTCGTGTGTGAATGAGAGTGTCAATCTCAAAAAGGTTCTCATTCTCATTGAAGAACCAATTTTATCACAAGTGTGCATCCAGTCCCACTCATAAAATGTCCTTTTTACTTTGCAATACAAAATTTAATTGACTAATATGCACTTTTAAAAGACATAAATCACAAATGCATAGTGTATGAAACAACACACTGACACATCCCACATACGATCCCTAAAGTGCAAATTCAAAAGACGCATGGAACAGAGTCACAATGGATTAAAATATACACCAAAACATCATTAACACTAACCAACCTTTCACATCAAAACACACACCAAAACATTCATCATCTGTTACATGATCACAGGGAATCCTCAGAGACCCCTCCCCAACACCCACTCACACACCACCAAACACAATATGACAATGCCAAATGTGATTGACACGTGAAATTTCAAAAGGCATGTGCCACACTTGCATGTATCAAAGGAGACACCCTAACACTGCACATTTACCAGATTTATATTGCTGTGTGCTATTTTACAACACATTAATAGCTTATCAAGGAACATACAATAACATCTTGGATTTGCATCAGACGGTATTTAGAAGCCATGGAGGTTCCAGTGAGCCAGCATGCCGCTCCACAGGCCACATGATCATCTGATAAAATGTGTAAGAACAAATAATGTTTTCAATAAAAAGCACACAAAAACATACAACCCAAAAATGAAACCCAAACCTCCATATCTTCTAGATATATATGCACTCACAAGAATCCTTGGCAAAGGGCTGGCTCACCAAACTTTGACCTATCCATCACATAGATCATAAACACAGACCCCATGCCACAAACAGCAAGCACATATTCTATGCCACTGACAATAGCAGCAAGGGGACCCAAAAACACACACCCCTAAAGAAATCTCTCTGCCTCCTAACAGCCGAACAAAACACACTCATCCAACTCAGCCAACTCATGTATATAAAGTAGGGCAAGGAAAAGCATATTACAACACACATCATAATGGCCACAAACACAAAGGAACACCGACAAACATTTTTCAAATCCTGCATTGGTGGACCATCCATTCAAATTGAAGAAGAACATAAAGAAAGCATCTATTTCAAAAGGTGCAATAAAAGCATTGTTATGGTTGAGTTGGACAATGACAAATGGAAAAAGGCAAATAAAGCTAGATCAACTCAAATGGAAACCAAAAACCAATCAAACTTAATTTTGATTTCACATTTATAAAGATTAAACATGCATCCGATGAACACATAACAATGTTTTTTGTGGCTTTTCTCAACCAATTACCATTATAAAGAAAGATGGCAACACTAACAACATTTTTGGACCTGAAATCTAATATCGCCAGTATTGTAGATTGTGGTAGGCCAGAATTACTTATGTTGCTGGACTTATCTGCCACGTTCGACTTAGTTGACCACTCTCATCTCATCACCAGATTGGTATAACAGGTTCGCTGCTCTCTTGCTGCATCCAAATGGGTCCCCTCTTTCTTAGGACCCAGAAATGCTAGAGGGGCCATGGAGGATGCAAGCTCCTCTCCCACACTAGTTCAGGGGTCTTGTATTTCACCTGCATTGTTTAATATATACATAATGCTCCTCCATCCACACCTCATGACCTGGGTGTCCAATATACCAACTATGCAGATGGCACCCAAGTCATAATTGAGTTGTCGGGCTGTCATGCCTAAGACACTTCATCCATTAATTCTATCTATCAAGCCATTCATGAGTGGATGGTGATTAATTCTCTCGCATTGAATTCAACTAACACAGAACTCTTGATCATAGCATCAGGCAACAAAATCAAAAAATGTGGCCCTGATTATGAACGTTTTACCATTGACCGTAACATGATAAAAGTATCTAAGTCCGTAGAGACACTAGGCATCACTTTTGATGCTGAGTTGTCTATGAAGCCACACGTGGCCCAAGTAAGAGCATCCAGCGGATATACCACCAAATAGTTAAATTACATTCACCCTTATATTTAGCTAAAAAACAGAGTTATCTTGGCCACAGCCCTGATTGACTCCTGCCTTGATTACGGCAACAGCCTTCTAGCAGGACCTCCAAAGCCAATCTCAACATGCTCCAAGGCGGACAAAATCGCGCAGTTAGATCTGTCTTTGGTCTTTTTAAAAGAGATCATGTTACTGAGGCCAGACAGGAGCTACATTGGCTCCCTGTCAAACATCGGGTCACTCATAAGATCCTGTTGTTGACCTACAAATGTTGCAATAAGAACTCCAACGCAATATTTACGTGATCAGCTAACTCCCTCTATTTCTAGTCGCTCTCTCCACTCATATGATCCAACAAAACTTGCACAGCCAAGATGTAAGCTCACTAGATTTGGCTGTTCAACGTTCAATGTTCAAGCACCAGGGGCCTGAAACAAGTTACCCCTTTATCTCAGGCAGGCAAACACACTTGCCACCTTTAAGAAGGGTGTTATGACTCTTTTCTTCAACCTTGCTCCTGATTAAGTCATACATTAGTCTAGTTCTCCCCGTCTCATCTAACTTTGTCTGTGTTTCGTCTTGTTTGTTGCATTGTGCGCTTTGAGGCCTATGGGTGATTTAGCACATTACAAAAATGATAAATAAAATAAAACAATAGAATAATGGTGGGCATCAACTGCTGTTCCAATAAAGGTGTCTGGGCCCAAAGTTATACTTCGAGAGCCGTTGTTATCCATCAATATTCGAATGCTGTTGTCTACTAGGTCTACTAGATGTGTCAGATTTAAATAAAAATCTTGTTGTTGGAGATGGGAATTTAAATTTATATAGGTGCCCTGATGTTTGGGGTTCTGTCCCCGCTTCATTTTAGGGGAATTGTAAACTGTCGCACTGGTCCTGGGATGGTAACCTCTTCTCACACTTGAATTCCAACCGCATAAGGCAGCAATTGAGCTGACGGGAATGCTTTTTTGGTGTTGTCAAAGCCCATGGGATTACCCCCCCACCAGTCATGACCAAGCTTTATTATTAATTCATTTCAAACTGATTGCGAACCAGTTGAGAATATCACTGCCCAAATAAAGGGTGGAAGGAACATCTCTCACGACCAACAATTATGTTCTGTGCTTTTATCACCAATAGACATTTTTAGCATACACCTGCTAGGCAGGAGATGTTTAGAATTTGGGGCTTCCAGACTACTTCCCATTTGTCATTCAATTTAAATGTGGGAATGGGCTGATCTTTTGGGAGTTTCCTGAATACTCCTTCGCTGATGAAGCTCCTTCTATTATTCAGGCATACTCTGGTGAGCACCGGCTACTCCCCCTAATTTAACTGAATGGGGGAAAACAACTGTTCACCCTTTTTCTTAATGTCCATCAGACTTTGAGCAGGTTCTTCCTTGTCTGGTTTCACAGGACTCAATGGTTCTTCTGATTTTGGACTTGTGGAAAATGTTAGGGTGTTCCCTTCCAGTGTGAATTGCCACTTAAAACTGGGATAAAGGTTGATTTTCAAGAATGGAGAAGGGTTCCCATCAACAGTTTGTTCTCCTACAGAGATGACAGTGATGTCTGGGACTTGGTTATTCATGAAATGGAATTCGGCTTTCTCAGAAAGTTGATCAATTAAATGACAGGTACCATTCCTGCTTACATAATTGGTACTAATTTTTAATGTTATAGGCCAGCAAGTCTGGGTCCAGAGGACCTTGTTTACACAGTCGATCAGTGGGGATAACCTCCTCAGGAGATTGTTCCCCAGTAAACAAGGTATGCCCTCTGGAGACACGACTATCACCGGATGTTTCAGCTGATGCCGTCCAATTTTCATTTCCAGATCCGTAGTCCCTTCAACCGAAATATCATTAACGTTGCAATTCTGGAGTTGTCCGGAAAGTGGTGGGAGGGGAATTTGGTGGTCCTCATCCCGTCCTGCTAGTCAAAGTCCTTTTTGGACAGGAGGGTGGCTTCAGATCCAGTGTCCACCAGAGTGCCACTGACCCTGCACTCTGACCGATTCATAGAATTGGTCTTCTTTCTCCTCCAGGGTGCAAAGAAAGTGTGAGTTATTTGCCAGCCCAGTGGTAATTTTCTTAATATTGAACGCTGACACTGTGTGATCTTGGGCAATTTTCTGTGTCAGAGATCGGGAATCTGCCAATGAAATGTTGAAACTAACAATGGGTGGCTTTGGGGAATCCTCTTTCTCCCCAGATTCTTTGCTGTTCCCCCCTTAGTTTCCATTCTTTCTGGCTTGCCTTTTTGAGGTTGAATAGTTTCTGGTTCTGGGTTGCTCTCCATACTTACCCTGTCCCACTCAGAGCCTTTTGGGACTCATTTGTCTTTGTGAGGGATACCCCAATTTCTGAAAGAGAAGATCTGTTTACCTGAGTCCTCCCGGAAATCTTCTCTTTCAAAGGGGATAATCCAGAGTTCCTCCACAAAGTGGGTTCTTCTTTTGCCTCTTCTACTTACCCTTTGAGCTTTGGGTTCTAACATATCAGGGGGAGAAGAGTCACTTTCAGGATGAGAGGTTTTTAGTGGTTCTGTCTGGAAGAGAAAGGAAGTTTCCTCTAGAGCTTTGCATATCCCCTCCACAAAGGGCTCCTCCACTGGAAGCTGTGGTTTGTCGGATATTTCCTACCATCATTTCTCCCCTGGGGCATTAGACCTGGGTGTTGGGGAATGCTGGGACCTAGGGTTAAGTTGAGGGGTGGACTGAGCCCTCAGCAACCGCCCCAGATCATCGGTCAGTTGCTGGACCTGTCGCTCCAGCTGTGAGACCTTGTCTGCGTGGTAGGGAGGTCGCAAATCATACGTCTGCTGCTCCTGAAAAGAGTAACTGCCCCCTCTCCTGGAGTAGCTCGGGTACTGGAAATTTCCCCCAAAATGTTCCATCCTGACTCTCCCTTCTCCCGAGTTCAGGGATCTATTGTTCTGGGACCAGGGAGAGAGAGGAGGATTGTTTTGGAAGTTCAGATTCGGGGGATATCTGGGGAAAAAGTTCAGATTGGGAGGTGAAGTGAGGAACGTTAGGAGGGAAGTTTCCTGGGGCAGTACTTACCTGATTGGTTCCCCCTTGGGCCGGGGAAGTGTATACATACCCCAGAATTGGTTTGGTACCCTTGTACCTAGGGCTTACATAGTTGGCACGGTCTGAGGGATAATTGTTCTGGACCCCTGCCTGACTACCATTCGATTGGGCCAGGTTGGGGGTCCCTTCACAGTTCAATTTTTCTTGTTGGCAGGATGGTTACTTTTAGGACCCCCATCTCCAGATCCAATGGAAGGGTTGTTTTTACCTCTGCCACCTTCACAGCAGCAGCAGGGGTGTTAGATGGTTTGATGGTTTGGGGTTTTTCGTGGTGCTTTTAATATCAGGGCGCTTTTGGACCTCACCCAATCCAGGGTCCTGTGCTCATGAAAATCAAGCACCAACTGATTCATTATGTATTTGGGGAGCACAAGGAAATATCTAGTTATGATTCCCTACTATGTGTGTTCACCCGCCGGGAAGTCTGAGAAAATTCCTGCTTCAACTCCTGCTCAAACTCCCATTATTGGTGACTGATATTCCCATTATTGGAAATTATATGCAGCCTTAGGGATCTCAGGAGAAATGTGGACCATATAGGTGGAACATTTATAATGATCCTGGTCCTACAGTCCTGCAAGGAAACTGGAGTACTCAGGTGAGAAAATCTATTTAGCAAATTCTATACAATTCCCATCACTTCTAATCTGGAATGATGCCATCATCTACTCATAAAGCTCCATGTGCTCCCATACCGAATATTTGGAATTCTTCTGGTATGGGGTCAGGAAGCTCTTTATGACCTTGATTTGTCTGATTGGGTCTTTCACAAAACCCTTGCTCTGTTTCCCTGCCCTTTTCTTTTTCTGCACCGGAGTCCATTCACCTTCTGTCTCAGAACTGCTACTAGTACTCCCTTCCCTATCTTCTAGGTACTCCCTACGTCCATGAGACTGGGAATATATCCCATAACCACGGGGTCTGGACTCCTCTTGCCTGGGCAAAAGTGAACTCTCAGGGTCACTCTCCCTGTAGTTACTTTTAGGCCCAGGATAGAACCCAGTCTCCTCATCCCTTCTTCCAGCGGGTCTGATGAATTACTCCCTTCCCCAGAATGTACAGACGTTTTTAAAATGCCCCTTCTGGGCTGAAGCTTTGAATGTTCTTCTCCAGCAAAGCGAGTTAGGTGGTCTCTCTGCAATATCATTTTTTGTAAATCAGACTCCCTCATTTTTTCATCAAGGGAGTTTTCATGGTCTGAGGTACTCACTGGATTATTCCTTACTTCCCAGGACACACTGGTCCAGACACTTTCCCTTCTTGTGTGGTAGAGGTGAGTACCCCTCAATCTCAGATAAGGACTGGCCTTCTGGATCAGTTTGGCTATGTCTGGGTAAGTCTTGGTGCCCCATGTTTCCTTAGGCTTGGTAGGTGGAAAGCTTAGGGTCAGTCAAAGTCAGCATATAGAAAGTTGTGGTTAACTGGCATGATGTTCCTGATGGGGAGGGCATCACCCCTGGATCAGAGGGACTTTCCCCATATGCTGATTGTTCAGAATACCTCCATGCTTGTTTGCAATTTTCAATTTCATTTGCCAAACTCTCACACCTTCTTCTCTCTGTCCTTATTTCCTTATGGTGGTCAGAGAGAGGGCTTTTTAACTCTGAGGCCAGGGCCCGATTGGCCATTAATCAATCTTTTAATTCCCTGATTTCATTCTGACTTGACTCATTGTCATTTTGTGCGGCCTACATTGTGCATCCATATTCAAAGTGGTTTGCTTTCAAAATACCAATCTCTTTCTCTTGCACGTTTCTACACTGCGCTGCCTGAAACAGATCAACTTCCACTTGCATCACTCCCTCCATGAGTTCTACATTTTCTTACCTATTTCCAGTCATTTCCTGTGAATCTGACTGACTCTTTTCTGCATCCATTTTCAACTGATGCACCTCCTGTGCAAGGACTCTATTCTCCTGGCAGATCTCTTGCCTTCACCAGTTGAATTTTCTGTTGTTTTAAAGTATGTTCCTGCTGATATATCTGATTGAAGTCATTTTGGGAATCCACCCCTTTTATAATTAACTGACTGTTTTCATTTTTCACCTCCCTTATTTGTCATTGAAAGGTCACAATGTCGTCCAACAGCCCTCTATTATAACTAGTCTGATCATTGACCTTATGTTGCAGTGTTCCTCAAATTTTCCACACACTCTTTATGTGCATCTTGCAGTGCAGAAAACTGTGTTTCACGCTGTGCACTGTCTTGCTGCTTGGTTTATAACTCATTCTTTAGTTATTCTATGAGGCTTTCTTGTTTTACCTTGAAAATATGGCTCTGCTGTGCTTGATCTTTTAACTGTTTAAGTTATTTTTGAGCCTCATTCAGATTCTCAGTCTGACTCCGCGCACAGGCTTCACTCTTCTGCACTCTCTCTTCCACTAACTGGAGGTGGAAGTATCGATACACTGTGTGCTGAGATGAGCATTAGACTCAGTTCTTCTTGAACATTTTGGGTCAAATAAGATGCTTCTAATGCTTTATACCATAACCCACCCTGACACCAGATATCAATTCGTTCTGATGTAACATTTTGCATCATTTTAGCTTGCCAGCTCCCTTCATCCGCCTCTGTCCACTCACCACGAATGAACAGCTTAGTAAGGGAAATGTCTACAGTCATCATCTAATTCAATTGTATTCATTTTTAAGAGATGCCTTTTGGGCAAAAATCACCATGTTCCCGCTTAATTTCCACTCCCATTGGCAAATCAAAGTCAATTCTTGCTCAATCTTAATTTATTACCTATACACCTCCCTGGAACTCAGGGTTCAACACTTCACAGCACTTTAACTAAACAAAAATGATTTCCCTCCACTGTAAGGCACTTACTTCTAAATGAATGGTCTGTCACAATGCACTTGTCATGAGTCAGAAATAGCCAGCCAAATCCCGGACAAGCCCTCAATTTGTAACATTTTATTGAGAGGCCAACCTTAACACAGGGAGTTCCTTCCCTCCCTAAGCTAAGTGTCACACAATAAACAGTTAATATGTCAGTTATTTTATTCAGCCCCATCTCCAATTCATCTAATACCCCTTGGATCCCACCCCTGAGCTACCAATGAGCCAAGAAGCAGGCCGGTGTACAGGAAATATGTTTAGATTTATTTGAATTAGATGTTAAGAAAAGTGCACTAAAATGTCAAACACCACTGTATCAGTGGGACAACAAAATAAAATTATCTCTACATAAATAAATCAAGTAGGGTGAAAAGAACACAAATCACAATTCTCTACTTTCTACACATTTCACTTCAAGACATTATTAAACTGATCAATAAACCAAACAATTATGTATACAATGCAGTGTAATTTCGATTTTCATGCACACTAAAAAGGCTAGCAGTTTGGTTACAGATTTGTACCAATGCATATAACAATTATTGTTTCTCCCAAACCTTTGCTTTAATTATACACAGGGTGGTTTAGCATTGGGGGTTTCAGACCCCACTTACTTTGGTCTATGTTGGGGATGTCTGACAGAATAATTGGGATGATTGGAGAATTTTGGATTTCAGACCTCCCTCCACTTAAATGCATGTGTTGGGGAAGCTGGTTAGCACAAATTGGGATGATTGGAGAATTCTGGATTTCAGTACACCGCCATACCCCCAACCCCCCACCCCACACTTAAAGGCCTGTGTTGGGGAAGCTGTATAGCAAAACATTGGATGATTTGAGAATTTTGGATTTCGGAACTCCGGCCGCTTAAAGTCCTGTGTTGGGGAAGCTGGATAGCGAAAATGTGAATGATTTGAGAATTTTGGATTTCAGACCCTAACTTCACTTAAAGGCCTGTGTTGGAGAAGCTGGACCCATGGTATTACCCAATGAAATTGTAGTCTATAGTTTTCAGCACACACCGGGAATGAGCTTTGTCAATTTCAAATGTTAACAAAAATTACTGTGTGTTGTTCTGCCAAGGGCAATAAAATGAATATTTGTTTAGTTAAATAGGCTAAGGATTTACACAGTTTTGCCATGCCCCCATGCCCGCTATAAAGGGAAAGTATTTAAGGCCAGCAGATAACCCCAACCTTTTGGTTGCAAAGGGTTAAATTCTACTTACATAGAATTCCTCTGTTTAAAGTTCAGGAAAGCCAGCTGCATGTCAGGACCCTCTGGAAGAACAGGGGAGGGGTCTGGTCACTCCACTTCCAAGGATGGTCCCCAGCTCTACACCATAGAGTCCAGTCATATTTTTTAAGCCTCCCTAGCAATAGACAGCGCCACCCATATGCAATCTCTTTTGGTGATATGTTGTGGCTGTCAGATGGTACATTCCAGCAGCGTTGTCTCTTGCTCATAGTGCCTCTACTTTATATAGCAGCAATGACACCATCAAATTTACAATTTTGTGGAGTACCCGGCAAGAGTTGTTGCAAATAGGATTGGACAGTTACCCTTCTCTCTCCTCCCAAATCCACTGCCTCTGTCCGTCTAAGGTTTGGCTTAGGAGTCTGGAGCAGACAAATGGCAGCTTCCATTTGCAATCCTCACTTGTTCTCATGTCAAATGTTTGGCAAAAACTAGGTATATGTCGAAAACCTTGTGATTTACAAGTAACTGGCATAATATATATATTTTTCCATTCAGCTAATCAAGGGAAATGTAATAAAACAACAGCCGTGTCCGCACCATGTTGCATGGTCGTTTGGAAATTTTCTGCCAAATTTACAAAAAGTATAATTGTTAGGAACATGCAATTTATTTCACACATTCCTAATTTTACCCTTCACCAACACACTGACTCTCACATTCGGGACATGTTAAAAGCAGCCAGGAACACATGTTAGCTTGGCATTACAATTCTCTAAGTCGCAGGTGGATGAATTGTATATCAACAAAATCGGAAATGATCAAAACAATGACACATCAATCCAGAAACTAAGACTTATGGCTGCTGAGAAAAAGGCCTAAATGATAATAGTCATTTTAAATTAATAGCAAATCTTTGTAATATGCAAATTGGAGGTCTCCAGACCCCAGCTCCATATGCTTCTCTGGGCCATCCTGTGACCAGAGTTTTTTTTTTTTTCTTTTATTATCCTCTTTGTTGTTTGAAGTTGGTAGCTGCCAGTCATAAAACCGTGGGCCTTGGCAACAGAGCCATTTGCTCTGCATAGAACTGCCTTCAGAGACAGCAAATCTGGGGGATACTTGTTTTTGGACACCCTTAGCAGGACACACTTTGTTGCAGTTGTAAAATGCTTGGGGGATGCAAAAGCCAGACGTGCACTGGGGGAGTTCTTTGCGAAGTTTGCCCAAAGAAACACCATTTGTCCTTGGCTGAAAAGAACCAACATATTGCATTTTCTAACATCAGCCTTGATTCCGTGGCATACAGTGTTTTTTCATAGTCCACTTTGCTTTTGCACTGAAAGTACAGGGCTGTTTCTTTCAGTAATTATTAAAATACACTTTTAATTATCTGCTGTTTGTTTTTCTGCTAAAAAGTGAGTCTGAAATGCCACAATGCACCACCTTTTGATAGTTGGCAGTTTCAGTGAAAATTGCTGAATTTATTTCTAAGCCCACAATGTGATGTGCTTTTGCAATCTGCAATTGGATTACATTTTTGTTTTAGCCTTCTCTAGATTTCCCTTCCAGAAAATCACCTGTATAGTCTGCCTAAAGCCTACAGAAACTTTTCATGGCAACCAAGTAGGCTTTCTCTTTTAAAATGTTTCCAGTATTTTGCATGTGAAACATAATCTACATTATTTTTTGTCAACACTCACACCACGTCTTTTCCCTGACATCTTTATGCTGGCAAGGTGAAATTTTTCTCCTGTCTTGCTTTAACTTGCAAACACACATGCAAAGCCGTTTTGGTGTCAGTGTTTAAAAATCCTGTGTTTCATGTTTGTTTATTGTTTATTGTCCATTTGTAAGGTCCTTATACATGAAGTAAATTGTGTTTCAAAGTGCCCACAGGGAAACAGGGAGGGAACATGGGAATGAAAATCAGAATATAACAGTGAAAGATAGAGGCGGACCTACTAGGCCTTGTGAGCATTTGGAACGTGCAAGTGCAGAGAGAGAGAGAAGGGATGAGGGGGTGGGGGAGTAAATGCTAGGTGTCCCAAGAGGGCAGTGCTAGAGAGTAAGCAGCTGTAAGTGCCTAGGTGAGAGTGGTCAGTTGCCAATAAATAAGTGCAGGCCTGTGGTGGCAAAGGCCAGTGGATGCCCAGGCAAGTGCTGGGAGCGGACGGAGGCTGAAGGGTGTGGAAGGCCAGGGCCCAAGAGGACACATAAGAGACCAGGGAACCAATCAAAGCAGCTGTGAGGTTAAGCAGAGAAGGGATGAAGGGAAGGAGGAGGTGAAAAGCAAAGTCTTTAGGGACTTCCATAATTTGAGGAGGTCTGGCTCAAAATGAAGAGGAAGGGGGAGGCTGTTCCATATGAGGGGGCCTGCTGAGGAAACAGATCGGCCACCAGTTTGCTGTTTAGCAAAGCACTTGACACACAGAGTTGGTGGCGGAGGAGCGCA
Source organism: Ambystoma mexicanum (assembly GCF_040938575.1). Lineage (NCBI taxonomy): Eukaryota > Metazoa > Chordata > Amphibia > Caudata > Ambystomatidae > Ambystoma > Ambystoma mexicanum. Next base: position 1,099,176,501 of record NC_090930.1, on the reverse strand, counting down.
AAGATCTGGAGAGAGAGTATTTAGTGAGAGCAAGTTGCAGATAGAGCAGTCCCCAGCCCCAGACAGCCTTATGGATGATGCAGATGGGTTTGAATTGGATCATTGAAGCAACCAGGAGCCAGTAGATAATTTTTAGTCCTGGGGAGAGGAAGTCCCTGCGTTTGAGGCCAAGGATAAGTCTCCCAGCCCTATTCTGGATTAGCTGGAGGGGCCATAGAGAAGAGGAGGGTAGATTAAGGAAAATGCTATTGCATTAGTCTCGCCTAAAAAGAACCAGAGTTCTAGAGACATTGAGTTTCTGGGGGTAAGTGAGGAAAGTAAGAATTCCTTTGAGGAGGTGGAGTAGAAATTGGGCCTTCTTGGCGAGTTCCTGAATGTGAGGGAGGAATGAAAGAGAGGAGTCGAAGATGACTCCAAGGTTTCTGGCTTCAGATGAAGGAGAGGATGGCCAGAGTGAGGAGAAGAAAGATGGAGCTTGACTCCCAATAGGAAGGATATCAGTCTTGCTGGCATTGAAGGCAGAGACCCTTGGAAGTACACCAGTACTGGATGGCAGATAGGCAGTCAGGAATGGTGGAAAAAGTAAGGAGAGGGTAAGAGGGAAGTTTAAAGAAGAGTTGTGTGTCATTTGCATAACACTGGAAGTTGGGGAAGAAGGTGGAAATGAGGTGTGCAAGCAGAGCGAGATAGGTGTTAAGGAGCCACAGAGAAATATTGGAGCACTGGGGGACACCGCAGGTGGAGATAGAGGTGGGGGATGAGAAAGAGCCCAGAATAACCTGGGACGGATACTCATTGAGGAAGGAGGTCAGTCAGTCCAGTGCCCGCTCCGAGAAACCTAGGGTATCGTGGAGCAGTTTTATGAGGATGGAATGGTTGACCATATCAAATGCAGAGGAGAGATCAAGTAGAATGAGAGCAGCTGGAGAGTTGGAATCAAGAGATGCAAGCAGTTCCTCACGAGTGTTCAAAAAGAGCCGTTTCCGTGCCTCTGGATGCTCAGAATCCAGGTTGACGGTCGTGGAGGTCACTGACAAGTTGAGTGTGCTGGGGCAGTTGTAGGAGGACCAGCTTCTCCAAGTGTTTCCCAAGGAACTGGGTGATAGATAAAGTGGCGGTAGTTGGCTGGACAAGATGGGTCTGCAGAAGATTTTTTCAGGAGGTCGCACACAAGGGAGTGTTTGAGGCTGGAAGGGAAGATCCAGTAGCAAAAGAGTGGTTGCAGAAATCAATAAGTGCAGGGACGAGAGAGCCAATATTGTCCTTAATGGTTCTGGAGGAGCAGGGGGAAACCTGTTTAGAAGAGACCTTCATGGAGCGGACAACTCTAGTGACCTCGTCAGGTGTGATGGGAGAGAAGGAGGAGAGAAAGGTAGAGGGAGGATGGGAAGCCATAGGAGGCAGTTGGGTGAGGGGAGGCAGAGGGGGACGCAAGGGTGGTAAGGATGTCGTGAGTTTTTGAAGTGAAGTTTGTGGCCAGTGCGTTGCAGAGGGCCTGGGAAGGAAGAGGTGAGGAGAAAACTGCAAAAGGGTTGGCTAGTTCTCTGCAGATTTTAAAGAGATCAGCCGTGTTGTTGGATACACCTGAGATGCGAGCCTCGATGTGGGCCCTTTACTTGGCATGGCTGGATAGTCGGTATTGTCTTTGAAGCAGGCAACATGCCAATTTGTCAGAGGGTGAGTCTGAAGTCTGCCACCTCTGTTCTGCAGCTCTGCACTTGCATTTCGCAAGACACCAAGAGAAGGGCCGGACGGGCCTGCGCAGCCAGCTAAAAAAGTGGCGGAACGCATAGAATGAGGACGAGCAAGCAAAAATGTGGGTGTTATGAGGCACATTCCACCGTCAAATAATCGCACCGCCCATATGCGTGCAAAACAAATGTATTCATGGAATTGAACAGGAAGCGCCGGGGTGAGAAAAAGCACGCACAAATCCAGAAACACCTCCGCCATGCGATAGCAGGCGTTAACATCAACGTGCACACAAACAAATGCATAAAAAGCATGCAAACTCCACAAACGTACGGATACAGCCACGATGAATGCACCATTTGTTTCAGCAATCATCCAGGGACACAGCAGGAGGAGGAAGACGGGCAGGGCCCCGATCTTCCACCCAAGAAACAGCCTTTTTGGGATACGTGATGTCCAGGTCTATGGCAGGTATAGGTCCCCCACAGCCCCCATATCATCCTAGTCCTGTAAACAGAGTGGGAAGATGACCTTACAACACCCATCATGTGCTCCCAAGCACTGAGCCACTTGCAAAAGGTGCTCACTGCTCTGCATTCTTTGGCCACTGGCTCATTCCAGCAGACCACCGCCATAGTAGGAGGCATCTTCCAGGCCACGCAGTCTCGCTGCTTACACCAGGTGTTGACAATCATAACTGCACGGCCTTCTGTCCGCCGGCATATCTATATGCCCAGAACACAGGCAGAAAGGCACATATTGACACAATCTGGCAACATGACTACATTAAACCCCATCCCAAAAGTACTAATTACCAAGAGGTAATTTACAATTGTGACACACCAGAATGGCCACATCCAGACATGCAGCAACTAATGTAGCCATTCCATAACGATCAAGATAAATGCACATCTTACCTGTCCCCTTGGCAAAGCAGTCATTTTATCCCATTCCCTGATGGAAGGATCTGCAGGCAATGAACAAAATGAAACAGAGTGCAGCCAACACATCCATGTACCCAAAAACTCAAGACCCACGGGCCCCCCTCAGTGGCATACAACACATGCAAACAACAACTCACAAGACAACCATCAACATGTGTCCCAGCACACATGCAGCAACACCTGCACACTGCATGCAAATCAAACACACAAAACACACACACTGACAAACAACAACCCCCACACTGCCTGTCCCCCTGAATTACATGCAGCAAATGTGCATGTCAGATATCCCCATTCCCAAGGCGATGGCACATATACAATGCACGCATCAGTCAGCATGCTGCATGAAAATGCAAAGACCTCACATATGCAGATAAATGAGCCCCTATAAAAGCAGGGACACCCCTGGAAGACTATCAATGACATGACAAGGCATGCCATCACCTGTGCAGTATTGGGACAGTGCAGTGAACACAGTCATGGGAGCCCATGATGCAAAGCACAAGAAGGCCAGTACACAAATACTCACCTCTTGCACTCCAGGCAGGATCATGCTCAAGGCAGCAATTCACAGAGGCCGATGTCAGACTGGAAGGCTGGCCACTTAGGCAACTGCCATGGAAGACATAAGCAGACAAGACAAACCTATGTGATACTGCAAGCAAGGTAAATGCATGTTAAGCGTAGGTTGCAAAGTAAAAGTGCAAGGTCAATGCAGACTTTATTGTGACAGCATACAATTGGTACAATTGTGCATTCAGTTGAATGCAGCAGTACCATGCACCCAGCTGCGGTCAACTTGAAGCTGCAAACACCATGGTGATAAAAAATACAAAAACAAAAAACATATAAGCCTGGAAAGGGCAACTCAAAAATAACATGCCAACATCCGGGCCTGGGCTCTACAAAAGGGACGACATTTTTTTTTTAAATGTCCATCAAGGTTTGGGGGAGGGGGGGCAGGTTCGATGTCAATGTCCACATGGGTGGACGTCCCAAAAAAAAAAAAAAGAAAGAATCCCCTCCATGGGCTCACGAACCACACAGCTACAGTGGACTGGCAGTCATATCTCTGCTGGCATCACCATCCTGCGTTGAATCTGAAGGTGGAGTGGTGCTGGAGGCTCACCAGGCATTGCCCTGGCCTGGTCCTCAGTGGTAGCTGCCATGCGTGACACTGATGAATGCACCAGCAGTCTGAGGGCTTGTAGGTCACTATGTACAGCCTCATGGGATGCACAGTGTTCCCCTGAGATTGTCTGCCTCATTGCTAACATCTCCTGGCGGAACAGTCTTCTGCTGGCTGCATGTTCCTCACGGATTGCAGCCCTGTGGGCCAACAACTCACACCTCAGGGCTTCCCTGTGTGCCCGACCCTCTGCAAGCAGGGATGCCTGCAGACACTGAAGATCTGCCAGTCTGCCCCCGATGTTGGCCTCCATGTGCAGCTTGTGGGAACGGCATGTGGACCGCATAACCTGCAGCTGTTGCTCCACCTGTGTTGCTGGGGGGGATCATGGAAGTGGCCACCCTATCCATGTCCTCAGCCAAACTCTCAAAGGCAGCACCCTGTCGGTGTGCGAAGCACAACATCTGATGCTCCCACTCTGTCTGTCCAGCCTGCACACATCCCTCACGTGTGCAGGGCCCCACGCCTGCCTGATCCAAGGGAGCATAGCCCTTGCTTTGATGCCCCTGTCCTTGGCTGCAGGACTGCAACACTCCCTTGGACATCTGTCCCAGGACCAGAAACCAATACATGGGAGCGTGGCCTTGCAGCCGTAACCACCACAGACAGGCGTGCCACCACTGACTGGCCTTGTGAAGGCACCTGACCCCCTGCAGACTCACAGGCCCCAACAGCTCCACCCATTGGTCCACTCACCTCTACTAGCATTGAAGACTGCACATCTAGTTCAACATCAGAGCCAGTTGAATCTAAAGAGTCAGAAGTGTCTGCAGCATGGCTCAGGATGGTCTGTAGCACCAGTGGGTTCTCACAGCATGCTGCACCACGTCCTCCACTGGTAGTCTGAAGCACCACAGACTCTTCTTTATCCTCTTCCTCCTCCTCTGCATCTGGTGCCTCCTTACCTGCACATGGATAGACACGTGGAGTCATGTGCAACGTGCCTACAATAAACATGTGTATCACATTGCTGTCATGCAACAAAATGCATGCCATGTCGCCATAAGAAATACAGCATCCACACACTATGGACAATAAGCTATCTGAGCATGGCATATGCAGACTGGCAACACAATACCCTGCCCAGGGCCATGCTGCCAGTGGACAAATTGCCAACCAACAGGGTCGTTAAGAAGCACATTATGGCCCATGGCACTTCAAACTGTTGAATAATACCAGTGAAATGGGCATGGACATGTTATGTTATGTTTTGTTACTTTGCATTTATATAGCGCCTTATGTACCATTGGTATGGTCTGAAGGCACTGGTAAGTTGAACGTCCTTGGGAACCGAAGTTCAAGTCAGTAGAGAGAGTCGAGAGAGTCAAAGGTGCGTGTGAGCACCGGATATGTGTGCAGCTGGTGTGCCATTCGTGAGATAGCTGCTTCTTAATGGTAGGTGTGGTGGTTGAGTGGTCAATAGTATGTGTTCATTCTAGCAGGATTTATCCAGACCGATTGTGACTGCGTTGGGCCTGAGGAGAACGCCTGGCTGGGGGGGTTGTAACCAGCAGTGTTTAGATAGAGTGATGGGGAGTTTGAGGCAGATGTTGGTATGAGGACAGCTATACAGAATGGTGTCATAGTTCATAGTATCGCTGTGTTCTATTTGAGTGGTGATGTAAAGAAGAGAGTAAGCGTGGAGATGTGAAAATGGTGGTTTACTGTAGGTGCTTGAGATCGCGCCCACTCCAATAGTTCCATGAATTTCACCCGTTCCTTGTACTCCGACTGTTCTGTGCATTACGACCGTTTCAAGCACTCAGACCGTTCCTTTCAAAGCTCTTTAGACGTTCCATGCCCTCCAAACCATTTTATGTATGTCACGCTATTCTGTGCACTCCAACCCATTCCATGCACTCCCATCCGTTCCATGCACACCCATCCATTCCATGCACATCCAGCCATTCCATGCACACCCATCCATTCCATGCACAGCCATCCATTCCATGCACTCCCATCCTTTCCATGCACACCCATCCGTTCCATGCACTCCCATCCGTTCCATGTACTCCTCTCCGTTCCATGCACTCCCATCCATTCCATGCACTCCCATCCATTCCATGCACTCCCATCCGTTCCATGCACTCACATCTGTTCTATGCACTCCCCTCCATTCCATACACTCTCGTCCGTTCCATGCACTCCCATCCGTTCCATGCACTCCCATCCGTTCAATGCACTCCCATCCGTTCCATGCGCTCTCATCCGTTCCATGCGCTCCCATCCGTTCCATGCGCTCCCATCCGTTCCATGCACTCCTATCTGTTCCATGCACTCCCATCCGTTCCATGCACTCCCATCCGTTCCATGCACTCCCATCCATTCCATGCACTCCCATCCGTTCCATGCACTCACATCTGTTCTATGCACTCCCCTCCATTCCATGCACTCTCGTACGTTCCATGCACTCCCATCCGTTCCATGCACTCCCATCCGTTCAATGCACTCCCATCCGTTCCATGCGCTCTCATCCGTTCCATGCGCTCCCATCCGTTCCATGCGCTCCCATCCGTTCCATGCACTCCCATCTGTTCCATGCACTCCCATCCGCTCCACGCACTCCCATCCATTCCACGCACTCCCATCCGCTCCACACACTCCCATCTGCTCCATGCACTCCCATCCGTTCCACGCATTCTAATCCGTTCCACGCACTCAAATCCGTTTCATGCATTCGAATCTGTTCTATTTACTCCGATCTGTTCCGTGTAATCTAAGTTGTTTTATGTACTTGATCCACATATTTCATCTGTATCATCTTCATACGTCATCCATTTCATCCACATATTTCATACGTTCCGTCCACATATGTCACCTGTTTCATCCACATACGTTGCCTGTTCCATCCACATACGTCGCCCGTTCCATCCACATACGTCACCCGTTCATCCACATACGTCCCTGTTCCCTCCACATATGTCATCCATTCGGATACGTCACCCGTTTCATCCACATATGTTGCCTGTTCCATCGACATACATCCGCTCTAGGGACTCGTCCGCTTTATGTTCTCACACGGTCTACTCACTCACCTGTTCTATTCACTCACCCGCTCTCCGCACTCACCCGCTCCCCGCACTCACCCGCACTCCGCATGCATCCGCTCTATGTACTCACTCGCTCTACACACTCACTCGCTCTTACGCACCCCTCCTTTCTTACGCATTCATTTGCTCATAAATACTCGTCTGCTCTATACACTCGTCGGCTCTACCCATTAGTCTTTTCTACGCAATCATCCGCTCTACACATTCCTCCATTCTTACACACTCTTCCGCTATGCGTGCTCTTCGGCTCTGCGTGCTCTGCCGCTCTGCGCGCTCTACCTCTCTGCGCGCTCTACCGCTCTGCACGCTCTTCCGCTATGCTCACTCTTCACGCTCTGCTCACCCAACCGCTTTGCTCACCCATCCGCTCCACGCCTCATACGGTCCACGCACTTATCCACACCATGCACTCATCCGCTCCACGCGCTCTATGCACTCATCCGCTCCCCAAACTCATCCGCTTCCCGCAATCATCCGCTTCCTGCACCCATCCGCTCTATGCACTCGTTCTTTCAACGCATTCATCTGTTATATGCACTCATCAGCTCTACAAAGTTGTTCGCTCATACGCACTCATCCGCACTCATCCGCTCTATACACTCATCCTCTCTATACACTCATCCGCTCAATACACTCATACGCTTGATACACTCATCCGCTCTATACACTCAGCCGGTCTCCATATTCATCTGCTCAAGCGTTCTACACACTCTTCCACACTTGTGCACGCATCCGTTCTACACCCTCATCCGTTCTACGCACTCATCCACTCTACACACTCATCCGCTCTACACACTCATCCGCTTTGCGCAATCATCTGCTCTAATGCACTAGACGTTCTACACACTTCTCTGTACTTACGCACTCATCCACTCTACACAATCATCCGGTCTACACACCCAGCTGCTCTACACACTCATCCGCTCAACATACTCATCCGTTCTATACACTTCTCCAATCTACACATTCATCCGATCTACACACTCATCTGCTCAGCACGTTCATCCACTCGGCACATTAATCCGTTGCACACGCTTCATCCATTCTAGCAATTTCGTCCACGCCTTTTCACTTCGTTCATTCATCATGCATTACATCCGTTTCATTAATTTAAATCTCGTTACTGTTTTCTTACGATTTATTCTTATTAACCACTTCACTGCTTCGATCTACTTGACTCGTCCTTTTCTGTTTGTCTTTTTAGTTTATATTAGCGGTTATTAGATGTCGATTTCTCACATCTAATAGTTTGTTGGATTGGTGTCATTGAGATGGTGTTATTCTGTTTGGGTTAGTTTGCGCACGGGTTGGTTTTAGGGGAAGAGCCAGGTTTTCAGTAGTTTGCGGGAAGACATTAGATCCTCAGTTAGGCGGATGTGGGGTGGGAGTGCGTTCCACAGCGTGGGGGCCAAGGCTGAGAATGATGATCCGCCTAACCTGACTGAGTTTGTCTTAGGTATGACTAGGAGGCCAGCTGAGCTTGATCTTAGAGTGAGTTGAGGGTGATAAGGTTTTAGCTTGTCTTGAAGATATTGAGGCCCTGTTTTATTCAGTGCTCAATGGGAGATGCACAAGGTTTTGAAAGTCACCCTTCGGGCCACTGGAAGCCAGTGCAGAGTCTTAAGGGCTGGGGAGATGTGGTCTCTTGGGCCGAGCGCAAGTAGCAGTTTGGCTGCAGCGTTTTGTGCCCTTTGAAGTTTATTCAGTTGGTAAGCGAGGACTCTGAGTTAGAGGGGATTTGCGTAGTCCAGTCTTGATATAACAATTCATTGAACCGCAGAGGGTCTGTTTGGAAAGGAGAGATATGGAAAGATGCTCCTAAGGGTTTTAAGGCGGTATTGGCAGGACTTTGAGACGTTGTTGACTTGGCGCGAGAGTGTTAGTTCAGAGTCAAGGGTGCATGCATCCAAGGTTTTTCACTGAGTTAGAGGGGGTCAGTGAGTTGCCCATGGCGGATGGCCAGGGTAGTGAGTGTGGAAGAAGTTCAGAGTTGCCACATACCATGATTTCAGTTTTGGAGGGGTTTAACAAGAGGTGGCTTTGGGTCATCCAGAGCTCTATGTCAAGGAGGCAGGAGGCGAGGTCAGGTTGGCAGTTGGGTTTTGAGTTCAGGAGTTTTAGAATTAGTTGAGCGTCATCAGCATATTATTGGTGGGAGGGTGATCAAGTAAAGATTGAACAGGAGAGCAGATAGGCATGCTCCCTGTGGGACTCCCGTGTCGACTGGTCGGGCTTGGGAGGAATAGTTGGAGAGTATCGTTATTTGGTACCTATCTTTGAGGAATTAAGCTATCCATTTAAGAGCGTTTCCATGATTTCCTAGGGAGGGGAGGCGGTCAAGGAGGATTGAGTGATTGATCGTGTCAAAGGCAGCGGATAGGTCAAGAAGGAATAATGTGGCGCATCCCGCAGAGTCTGCCGTTATTTTAAGGTCATCCCAGATTGAGGTAAGGGTGATTTTGGTTCCGAAACGGGCTCTGAAACCTGATTGTGCGGGGTCTAGGAGATTATTGGCTTCGACAAAGGCATTTAGTTGGGAGTAGGTGGTTCGGTCAATGAGTTTGGCAAGGAACCTGGTGTTTGAGATGGGGCGGTAGTTCTTGGGCTCGAGAGGGTTGAGGGAAGGTTTTTTTATTAGAGGTTTGACATGAACCGTTTTGAATGCGTCAGGAAAGATACCCGAGGAAAGGGAGTCATTTATGATGGATCTTGCGTGTTCTCCTGCGTAGGTCGAAGCGAAAATTTCTTTGAGAGTTGTGGCCGGGCAAGGTCTAGGGGAGAGCCGGATGGTTTGCGGGCAGATAGAGGTTTGAGAAATTGGTCTGGTGATATTGGGCTAAAGGATCGAACATTGGTTGCATAGTGGTCGCGTGCGGTGGGTTGGCCGGTATGGGGGGAGGGTTGCCTGGTGGATGTAAGAGAGCCAGTTTGGTGGTTAGAGCATTTGTTCTTTCGAGAGCCGTGGCATAAAAGTGGAGAGAGAGTGAGTCGCACAGTGATTGAGAGGGGGTCGGGACGGTCGTAGTGCATGCCGGTTTGGTGAATTCGGAGATGATTTTGTGAAGTTCTTTGCTGGGGTTTTCGCAGTTTAGGATTCGGGAGTTGTAGTGGGCTTTTTTTGCTTTCCGAATTTCGGCCTTGTACTGGTGAAGGTGTCGGGTCAAGGTGGCTCTGCTCTCTTGGGTTTTGTCTTTCTGCCATTTGTATTCTGGGTATTTATATAGTTGTTTAGTGGACTTCAGCTCAGGTGTGAACCATCTAGGGAACAGGCCACGGCGGGCTGATGGTTTGCAAGAGGGTGTGAGCCGCATTAGTGAGGAGTTGAGCCATGAGTCAAAGGCGTCAGGGGTTAGTTGTTTATTCGGTCGGCAGGTAGGTGGTGGAGACTGGAGGAGTGCGTCGGCTAGGTCAGGAATGATTATTAGTTTTTTCCAGCATTTGCGTAGCTTCAGAGGTTCAGCTTTGAGTACGGGAAGGGGTCGGGTGAGAGAATGGTGAAAGAAACAATGAAGTGATCAGACCAGATGATAGAGGTGGGGGGGTTTAGATATATCCGGTTGTGGGAGCTAAAGATTGCATCAAGAGAGTGTCCTTTATAGTGAGTCAGGCCGTTTATGTGGCGTTGGAGGTTAATTGCGTCTAGACCGTCAACCAGAGAGTGTGTCATAGGGTTGGTGGGGATGTCGAGCCATATGTTGAAGTCTCCAAGAAGGGTGAGGTTGGGATGGTTTAGTTGAAGGGTGGCAATAGAGTCGCAGAGGTTGTTTGAGAATTTTCTATCGTAGCCAGGGGGTCTGTAGATTGTTAGGAAGCTGTGTGAGAGCGACGGGGAGAGGGATAGTTTAACAAGGAGTGATTTGCAGGAAGGAATGCTAGGTTGGTTGTCGATGATTGAGGTGCGGAAGTGAGATTTGAAGACAAATGCTATTCCTCCACCTCTGGATGGATGGTTCAGTGGGATGAGGGAGTAGTCAGGGGGGAAGGCTTCATTGGCGATTGGGGCGAAGTCATCAGAGAACCAATTTGCGGTGATGAAAGCCAGGTCTGGTTTGTCAGAGGCGAGGAGGTCAAAGATGCAGTGTCTGTTTTTAGCTACGGATAGGGCATTAAATAGGATGCAGTTCACTTTGGTAGGTGAGGTTAGTGTTGGAGCTGGAGCGCAAAGGGGTTGGGGTGGAGAGAGTGGCAACTGGAGAGGGAGAGGGGTAGGGTGATTGATGATCAAGGGAAAAAGCGGGCGAGCAGAAAGGTTGGCGGGTTTCGGGTGGGAGTGGGTGGATGCGTGTGTTAGGGTGATTGGGTTTAGCCCAGGGGATTTGAAGGTTGGGTGTGGGCGATTAGGAGTTTCAGTTGCAGCTGGTGAGAAATCAAGGGAGAGGGGATTCAGGAAGGGTGAGGCAAGGGGGGAAGGTGGTGATTGGGGGAAAGAGGTGGTGGGTAGAGACAGGGGGGGCAAAAAGTGCTGAGAGATTGAGGGGGACTGGGTACGATTCCTCTTTAGTGTCTTTGTTGTGATTGGTGTGTGAGAAAGTGTAGGGGGTCCGAGGGGGAGAGGGATGAGGCTTCTGTTCTTGCTAGGGATAGGTGTGCAGTTTTTAGGGAGGGGAAAGGGTTTGGTTGGGGGGGGGAGATGGTGGGGGTTGGTGCGAAAGGCGGGGGGTGGATGATTACAGGGCGGGGTGTGCCCGGTACGATAGTGAGGGGAGCGGGCATGATCAACGTAGGCTGGTCGGTGGTGGGGTTCGGGGGAGCAGTGGTGTTTGGAAAGGGGGAGGGTCGGGGATGTGAAGGAGGGTGGGATGATTTGGGAAGGGGGGGCGGTGGCCAAGGCAGACTGGAGAGTGGAGGTGTTCCACGGTGGTCGTTTCCGGCAAACCCTGGTGGAGCGGGTGCACTCATGGTTAACACGAGCTATGAGGTGTAGTTTCAGGTGCACTTTATCAGACTTTATAAGCTCGGCAATATCACTGGGTGACATTAGTCTTGGTTTTGGGTTCCACTAAGCAGGTGGTTTTATTCACTTATTCTAGGTATAAGTGTACTAGTTTGTACTAGACTGCAGGTATTAGGCCATTTTTGAAGTGTAGGTAGCCCTTAGGATATGCTGGTTAGGTGGCCAATTTAGTTGCAACTACAGCGCAGTTGCGCTGTTGGATAGGCTTTCTTTTAGTAAGCTGGAATACAGGTAAGCTATTAGCTTGTGATATTAGGCACACTTCCAAGTTCAGTTTGCACAGAGAGGGTATTAGGTGTACTTTGGAATTCAGCTAGGGCAAGTTAATAGGCACACTTCTAAATTCGGGCAAGGTGCGCTATTAGGTCTACTTTTAACTTTAGCTTTGCACAGAGAGTATATTTAGGGATACTTCTAAATTCAAGTTTTGCAAAGAGACACTTTTAGGTACACTTCTAAATTCAACTGTACACAGAGATGATGTTAGGCTATTAGGCATACTTCTAAATTCTTTATTACATAGAGATGATATTGGGCATACTTCTAAGTTGAACTTTGCATGGAAGGGATATTTAGGCACACTTCTAACTTTTCACAGAGAGGATATTGGGCACACTTCTAAATTCAACTTTCTACAGAGAGGCTATTGGGCACGCTTCTAAATTCAACTTTCACAGAGGCTATTGGGCATGCTTCTAAATTCAACTTTCACAGAGGCTATTGGGCACACTTCTAAATTCCACTTTCATAGAGGCTATTGGGCACACTTCTAAATGCAACTTTCACAGAGGCTTTTGGGCACACTTCTAAATTCAACTTTCTGCAGAGAGGCTATTGGGCACACTTCTGAATTCAACTTTCACAGAGGCTATTGGGCACGCTTCTAAATTCAATTTTCGCAGAGAGGCTATTGGGCACACTTCTAAATTCAACTTTCAACAGAGAAGCTATTGGGCACACTTCTAAATTCAACTTTCTGCAGAGAGGCTACTGGGCACACTTCTGAATTCAACTTTCACAGAGGCTATTGGGCACGCTTCTAAATTCAATTTTCGCAGAGAGGCTATTGGGCACACTTCTAAATTCAACTTTCAACAGAGAAGCTATTGGGCACACTTCTAAATTCAACTTTCTACAGAGAGGCTATTGGGCACACTTCTAAATTCAACTTTCACAGAGGCTATTGGGCATGCTTCTAAATTCAACTTTCTACAGAGAGGCTATTGGGCACGCTTCTAAATGTAACTTTCACAGAGGCTATTGGGCACGCTTCTAAATTCAACTTTCACAGAGGCTATTGGGCACGCTTCTAGATTCAACTTTCACAGAGGCTATTGGGCACGCTTCTAAATTCAACTTTCTACAGAGAGGCTATTGGGCACGCTTTGTTTTGCAAAGAGACACTTTTAGGTACACTTCTAAATTCAACTGTACACAGAGATGATGTTAGGCTATTAGGCATACTTCTAAATTCTTTATTACATAGAGATGATATTGGGCATACTTCTAAGTTGAACTTTGCATGGAAGGGATATTTAGGCACACTTCTAACTTTTCACAGAGAGGATATTGGGCACACTTCTAAATTCAACTTTCTACAGAGAGGCTATTGGGCACGCTTCTAAATTCAACTTTCACAGAGGCTATTGGGCATGCTTCTAAATTCAACTTTCACAGAGGCTATTGGGCACACTTCTAAATTCCACTTTCATAGAGGCTATTGGGCACACTTCTAAATTCAATTTTCGCAGAGAGGCTATTGGGCACACTTCTAAATTCAACTTTCAACAGAGAAGCTATTGGGCACACTTCTAAATTCAACTTTCTACAGAGAGGCTATTGGGCACACTTCTAAATTCAACTTTCACAGAGGCTATTGGGCATGCTTCTAAATTCAACTTTCTACAGAGAGGCTATTGGGCACGCTTCTAAATGTAACTTTCACAGAGGCTATTGGGCACGCTTCTAAATTCAACTTTCACAGAGGCTATTGGGCACGCTTCTAGATTCAACTTTCACAGAGGCTATTGGGCACGCTTCTAAATTCAACTTTCTACAGAGAGGCTATTGGGCACGCTTCTAAATTCAACTTTCACAGAGGCTATTGGGCAGGCTTCTAAATTCAACTTTCACAGAGGCTATTGGGCACGCTTCTAAATTTAACTTTCACAGAGGCTATTGGGCACACTTCTAAATGCAACTTTCTACAGAGAGGCTATTGGGCACGCTTCTAAATTCAACTTTCTACAGAGAGGCTATTGGGCACACTTCTAAATTCAACTTTGACAGAGGCTATTGGGCACGCTTTTAAATTCAACTTTCACAGAGGCTATTGGGCATGCTTCTAAATTCAACTTTCTACAGAGAGGCTATTGAGCACGCTTCTAAATTCAACTTTCAGAGGCTATTGGGCATGCTTCTAAATTCAACTTTCACAGAGGCTATTGGGCACACTTCTAAATGCAACTTTCACAGAGGCTATTGGGCATGCTTCTAAATTCAACTGTCTACAGAGAGGCTATTGAGCACGCTTCTAAATTCAACTTTCACAGAGGCTATTGGGCATGCTTCTAAATTCAACTTTCACAGAGACTATTGGGCACACTTCTAAATGCAACTTTCACAGAGGCTATTGGGCACACTTCTAAATTCAACTTTCTACAGAGAAGCTATTGGGCACACTTCTAAATTCACCCTACACAGAGGCTATTGGGCATGCTTCTAAATTCAACTTTCTACAGAGAGGCTATTGAGCACGCTTCTAAATTCAACTTTCACAGAGGCTATTGGGCATGCTTCTAAATTCAACTTTCACAGAGGCTATTGGGCACACTTCTAAATTCAACTTTCTACAGAGAAGCTATTGGGCACACTTCTCTTCTAAATTCAACTTTCTACAGAGAAGCTATTGGGCACGCTTCTAAATTCAATTTTGCAGATAGGCTATTGGGCACACTTCTAAATTCAACTTTCTACAGAGAGGCTATTGGGCACACTTCTAAATTCAACTTTCTACAGAGAGGTTATTGGGCACGCTTCTAAATTCAACTTTCACAGAGGCTATTGGGCATGCTTCTAAATTCAACTTTCACAGAGGCTATTGGGCACACTTCTAAATGCAACTTTCACAGAGGCTATTGTAACGCTCACCTGGTATCCACGGGGACGTCACTCAGCCTGTTCTGACCTCTTATGACCTTGAACCCTTCCCTGGAGGCTATTCGACTGGAGACTGGGCCTTGTTTTCTTGGATAGTGTGCTCTCCGCCCTGCTTTCAGCGCAGGGACGCATTGATTGATGCGGGCTCGTTGCTGCCTAGTTATTTCACTGGCAAGAGTCCGACAGGTAAGTATAATGAACAGTTATTTTGAACAGTTCTCTAACTTTGTTCCTTTCCTTCCTTAGATGATGGCTGACGTCCGGGGATGGCGGCGTGCTCCTGAGATGAGTAGCGCTGAAGGTGAGTGAGCGCGTGATGCGTGATGCACCCCTTTCGTATTTGCATTGAACTGAGTTCTTTTTCTGTGTTTTTTAGGTGCCGCAACGTTTTCAGCATGGATGCCGGTTATGAAGAACAAATGCGGTGGGTAAGCACGGTATGCGGCGCCTCTAGATGTTTCCACGCTAACCTGGAGTGTCTTTTCCCTCTTGCAGATCGATGAGAAGTTCTAGAGACAGAGTTCCCCCAGAGTGGCTGGGATTCAGGTAAGCGTTTGAAGGTTGTAAAGTATTTAAAAATAAGCGAAGATTTTCAGAATGCTTGCTAATGCCTTTTTTCTGTTCGTTTCCCTTTTCCTTAGGAAGTGGCCTGCCGGGATGGGAATGACACCACCGAAGATGCCCACAGAACAGAAGGAGCGATGAATGATGGCAGAAGCGCCGCAAGGTAAGGCTGTTCCTAACGGTGTTCTTGTTCTTGCAGGAGCTGAGCGCAGAAGAAAGATGCAGGCCTAGTGGAGACTGATCCGAACACGGTGAGTGTCACGCTGCAGGTGCAGAAAACGCAAAGCATGTTTCTCAGCCTGAGTGTGGCTTAAATAGTCTCTGGGTATCCCAGGTGTCTCTGGGCTGAACCACACCCAAAAGACTAGACCGCAAATGCAGTTCTGGGAACCGAAATACGTGGGGGCATCCATCTTGTCCCCATCAATGCACTACAAGTCCAATCCCCAATGTTATCCTATGGGAGTGAGTGAGTCTGGTGCCACAAGCGCCAAGTCTGACTCCAAGTGGGTCTTTGCAGGGATGGAGAGGCCCTTGAGGGCCATGTAGGTTGTCGCGGCCTGGCTCTAGCCTGACATCTTGGAGGGCTGGGGACATGAGGGGCAGGAATCATGACAGCACTCCCCCCAAGGCCCCTCTCAAGGTGGCTCTTCGTCTGGTCCTGGTTTGGTTGGATGGTTTTGATGAAATCATCTAAGCAAGCGAGGTGCATGGATGTACCCACAAGGCTCCCATGTCCTGTCTTGTGGACCATACCCCTTCCAGTCTACGAAGTAGTATAATTTGGATCTGACGTACTTTGAATCTAGGATGTCCTTGACTTCGAATTCTGGCTCCCCAGCGACTACTACTGGCTGCTGTGGCGTTGCTACCCGGGTCCCAGGTTGAACAGGTTTAAGGAGAGACACGTGGAACACAGGATGAATCTGCATGTTTGACGACAAAGCTAGTCTGACCGCCACAGGATTTATCACAGAGGTGACGGTAAATGGACTCAGGTATCTTGGACGGAAAGTTCGGGCTCCTTTAATGGACATGTGTTTCGACGCCAGCCAGACTTTGTCTCCCACTTGGTAGTTGGGGGCCTTTGCTCAGTGTTGATCAGCAAACTTCTTTTGGCGATTCTTAGCTTGAAGTAGGTGTTCAGCTGCCCTTTTAAAAGTTTGAGAAATGGTTGTGTGCAAGGTTTTGACTGCTGGCATTTCCAGGGTTGTAGGAACGTCCAACTCAGAAGTACGTGGGTGCCTGCCATACATGGTATAAAAGGGTGTCTGCCCAGTGCTGGTGTGTAGGGAATTATTATAAGCATATTCAGCTATCCATAATAGGTTGAACCAGCTTCCTTCAGCTTGGTGTAACATGCAACGCAGATACTGCTCTAGCGTCTGATTTGTCCTCTCAGTTTGACCATCCATTTGGGGATGGTGACTGGTGGATAGCCGGATGTCGATCTGGGCCATAGAGCAGCATTTTCTCCAGAAGTTAGATACGAATTGAGTAACTCGGTCTGAGACCAAAACTGAAGGAAACCCATGGAGCCGTACGATGCCTTCAAGAAATACCTTTGCCAGAGTGGAAGCATTTGGAAGCCCCTTAAGAGGAATGAAATGTGCCATTTTTTAAAATAGGTCCACAACCACAAGAATAGTGTTAAACCCTTGACTGGGTCGTAAGTCAGTAATAAAATCGAGGGACAACGTGTGCCAGGGTGCTGGTGGGATTTCCAATGGTTGTAATAGCCCAGCCGGTTTCTGCTTGGATGACTTGTTTTGAGCACACACTCCACAAGATAGGATGAATTGGATAATGTCTTTATGCCACGTGGGCCACCAATAATTTCGTTTTACCTTGGCTAGGGATTTAGCGATTCCGGGGTGGCCCTCAATCAAGGAATCATGATAACCGGACATGACTTGTTCTCGTAGTTCTTGGTTTGGTAAGTATAAACGATTCCTGAAGTAGGGCAACTGATCTTTCATCATGTAATGTTCTTCTTGTGCACTCCACGCTTGTAATTGCTCCGGACTCATCAGGTTTTGGATTTCTTCATGTAATTCTTTCTGAGTTATGGTTGCTGTGATTCCTAGGAGCTTGTCACTCAGGATGATTGCTATTGGGTCAGGGGTCTGATACTCTTGCTCTTACACCCCCATATGGGAAAGGGCATCGGCCTTCCCATTTTTCACCCCTGGTCGGAATGTGATCACATAGTCATATTCAGCAAAAAAAAGAGCCCAACGTAGTTGTCGCAAGGATGGGGCCTTTGCCGTTTTTAGGTACTGGAGGTTCCGGTGGTCAGTTATTACAGTGATTGTGTGTCTGGCGCCCAAGAGGTAGTGCCACCATGCCTTAAAGGCTGACTTAATGGCCAGGAGTTCTTTGTCTGTGATAGCGTAATTAAGTTCCGTTGGTGTGAATTTACGCGACCAGAAGGCAACAGGGTGTAACTGGCCCGTTTCGGGGCCCTTTTGTGAGAGGACAGCTCCCATAGCCATGCTTGAGGCTTCCGTTTCCACCAGGTATGGGAGATCAGGGGAAGGATGGCGTAAGATTGGGGAAGATGTGAATCTTGCTTTGAGTTCCTGGAAAGACTCCTCGGCTTCTGTTGGCCACTGGAACTTTTTGTTGCTTTTCCTTAGTAATGACGTGATGGGATGCACGATTTGCGAAAATCCTGGGATGAACCAGCGGTAGAAGTTTGCAAAACCCAGCATACTTTGAACCCCCTTGAATGAATTTGGGGATGGCCAGTTAAGGATGGCATCTACCTTGTGTGCATCCATTCGGATTCCATTCGGGCTGAGAATAAAGCCCAGGAATTCCACCTCGAAGACATAGAATGAGCACTTTTCGAGCTTGGCGTAGAGCTGGTGTTGACTGAGTTTCTCCAATACGGATCGGACATGTTTAACGTGGTCCTGCTTTGATGTGGAATATACTAGGATATCGTCGATGTACACTAGAGCACAGACATCAGTCAATTCCCGTAGGACATCGTTCATGAAGTATTGAAATGCAGCAGGTGCGTTGCAAAGGCCAAAGGGCATTACTTTATATTCGTACAAGCCGTATTTGGTGCGAAAAGCGGTTTTCCATTCGTCCCCCTATTTTACGCAAACAAGGTGATATGCTCCCCTCAGTTCTAGTTTTGTGTAGATTTGGGCATCTTTGACTTGATCAAGCAATTCAGGGATCAGTGGCAGGGGGTAGCGATTTTTTATGGTAATCTGGTTCAGTGCGCGATAGTAGATGCACGTTCTCAAATCCCCCTCCTTTTTCGGTACGAAGAATAGAGGACTCGCTGCTGGAGACTTCGAGGGACGGATGAACCCGTTGGCCAGGTATTGGTCAAGATAGGCCTTCAGGTGCTGGTTTTCTGATTTCGTGTGTATGTTAATTCGCCCACAAGGGATTTGTGCGCCGGGTCTCAGGTCGATTTGGCAATCGTATGGTCTATGCGGTGGCAGGGTATTAGCCTGTTCTTTCTGAAAGACATCTTGAAAGTCCTGGTATACGCTTGGTAGGGTGCCGATTGCCACAGTCACAAGCGTGGAGGTTCTGGTGTCTATTGGTTGTTTCTCTTGGCGATAACATGTGTGGGCGCAAGTCTCGGGAAAGGCCAATTCTTTTGACCGCCAATCGATTCGAGGATTGTGAGCTACCAACCATGGCATTCCCAAAATCAACCGGAACTGTGGTGCCTTAATGAGGTCCAAAACGATACATTCTTGGTGTCCATCCTGGCACAGAAGGGTTAAAGCTGCAGTGCATTGGGATAATGGACCAGAAGCTATTTCCGTGCTGTCGATAGTGGTAACAGTGTCGGTGGTTGATTTAGGGCGTAACGGAAGCCACATCTTTGCCGCAAGATCCTGCTGGATCTAATTCCCAATGGCTCCAGTGTCTATGTACGCTCTGTACGCTCTTACTGCGTGCATCCGAGATGGTTGTTGGTGATTGATCAAGACCACAGTGCAAAATGGGAGGTCTGTAGTTCACTTTCTTCGCCCGACAAGTGGACCCCTACACTTGCCGGGCTGGGGAGTTTTCCGATTCCTTGATGGTATCTTCCTTGTCCGTGGCCCCTACCGTCCTCCTCGGTGGCTTCACAGGGCACTCTTTAAGGAAATGACCTGACCTTCCACAGTACAGACATAACTGCTGCTGTCTCATTTTATCCCTTTCCGCTCTAGTCAAGGGGGATCTGACCCCCCCGATTTGCATTGCTTCTCCTGAACCTTCCGTTTTTCGGGTAGTATTGTCCTTTGAATGCACATACATAGGGCGAGGGTCCGGTCTGGTTTGATCTGCTCTTCGGTCCTGCAACCTATGATCCAGTTGAACAACAACGTCAATGAATTCTGAGCAGCATTTCGGGGGGTTCAATACTTGTGCGAGAACATCCTTGAGCTCCCCCCGCAACCCTCGATGAAATAACGTGGTTCTCTTCTCCACTGGCCATTCTGCTTCAACTACGAGTCTATTGAACGTGGCTATGTATGTTAATAGGTCTTGATTCCCTTGGCGTAGGGACAGAAGTTCATTGTCTAATGCCTGCCCATGAGTACGACGGGCGAACAGCTTTTCCATCTCCTGCTGAAAGACCCTGAAGTCATGCAGCAAAGGATCGTCTTGGGCCACAAAGGGTACAGACCAGTCCGCGGCGCTACCACTCAGGTAGGATAGCATAAAAGCGACCCGTGATTGGTCATTCAGAAAGGCCCCTGGCCTACAAAGGAAGTGCAGGCGGCACTGGTTCATGAACGTTGCAAACCTCTTGGGATCCCCCATAAATCGTTCGGGCAGGGCCAAGGGAACTGCCCCAGGAAGGGTTATCTGAACGGGATTGGCTGATGGTGCTGGCATTGAGGGCACGCTTCCCGGCAATGGTGCATGCCCTGCTTGTGACTGGAGAAGTTGCCGGCTTAAATCGTCAGTGCATTCTTTGGCTACTATCAGCTCTCTCCTCAGGGTGTTGGTCTCCTGCCTGGCTGCATGTACTTCGGAACGTAGCTGCCCCAACATGTGGGCTAACTGGTCGGTTTCTGACGTTTCCATGACGCCCAGGTGGATTTTGATGTGAGGCTTTGCGTTCTGTAACGCTCACCTGGTATCCACGGGGACGTCATTCAACCTGTCTGAACCCTTCCCTGGAGGCTATTCGACTGGAGACTGGGCCTTGTTTTCTTGGATAGTGTGCTCTCCGTCCTATTTTCAGTGCAGGAGCGCGTTGATTGATGCGAGCTCATTGCTTCCTAGTTACTTCACTGGCAAGAGTCCGACAGGTAAGTATAATGAGTCTTTTGAACAGTTCTCTAACTTCGTTCCTTTCCTTCCTTAGATGATGGCCGGCATCCGGGGATGGCGGCGTGCTCCTGAGATGAGTAGCGCTGAAGGTGAGTAAGAGCGCGATGCACCCCTTTCGTATTTGCATTGAACTGAGTTCTTTTTCTGTGTCTTTTAGGTGCCGCGACGTTTTCAGCATGGATGCCGGTTATGAAGAACAAATGCGGTGGGTAAGCGCGGTATGCGGCACCTCTAGATGTTTCCACGCTAACCTGGAGTGTCTTTTCCCTCTTGCAGATGGATGAGAAGTTCCGGAGACAGAGTTCCCCCAGAGCGGCTGGGATTCAGGTAAGCGTTTGAAGCCCGTACAGTATTTAAAAATAAGAGAAGATTTGCAGAATGCTTACTAATGCCTTTTTTCTGTTCTTTTCCCTTTTCCTTAGGAAGCGGCGTGCCGGGATGGGAATGACACCGCCGAAGATGCCCGCAGAACAGAAGGAGCGATGAATGATGGGCAGAAGCGCCACCAGGTAAGGCTGTTCCTAACGGTGTTCTTGTTCTTGCAGGAGCTGAGCGCAGAAGAAAGATGCAGGCCTACTGGAGACCGATCCGAACACAGTGAGTGTCACGCTGCAGGTGCAGAAAACACCAAGCATGTTTCTCAGCCTGGGTGTGGCTTAAATAGTCTCTGGGTATCCCAGGTGGCTCTGGGCTGAACCACACCCAAAAGACTAGACCGCACATGCAGTTCTGGGAACCGAAATATGTGGGGGCATCCATCTTGTCCCCATCAATGCACTACAAGTCCAATCCCCAATGGTATCCTATGGGAGTGAGTGAGTCTGGTGCCACAAGCGCCAAGTCTGACTCCAAGTGGGTTTTTGGGGGGATGGAGAGGCTCTTGAGGGCCATGTAGGTGATCGTGGCCTGGCTCCAGCCTGACATCTTGGAGGGCTGGGGACATGAGGGGCAGGAATCATGACAGCTATTGGGCACACTTCTAAATTCAACTTTCTACAGAGAGGCTATTGGGCACACTTCTAAATTCAACTTTCACAGAGGCTATTGGGCACACTTCTAAATTCAATTTTCACAGGGAGGCTATTGGGCACACTTCTAAATTCAACTTCCTACAGAGGGGCTATTGGGCACGCTTCTAAATTCAATTTTCACAGAGAGGCTATTGGGCACACTTCTAAATTCAACTTTCTACAGAGAGGCTTTTGGGGACACTTCTAAATTCAACTTTCTACAGAGACACTATTGGGCACGCTTCTAAATTCAACTTTCACAGAGGCTATTGGGCACGCTTCTAAATTCAACTTTCTACAGAGAGGCTATTGGGCATGCTTCTAAATTCAACTTTCACAGGGGCTATTGGGCACGCTTCTAAATTTAACTTTCACAGAGGCTATTGGGCACGCTTCTAAATTCAACTTTCTACAGAGAGGCTATTGGGCACGCTTCTAAATTTAACTTTCACAGAGGCTATTGGGCAGGCTTCTAAATTCAACTTTCACAGAGACTATTGGGCACGCTTCTAAATTCAACTTTCTACAGAGGCTTGGGCACGCTTCTAAATTCAACTTTCACAGATGCTATTGGGCACGCTTCTAAATTCAACTTTCACAAAGGCTATTGGGCACGCTTCTAAATTCAACTTTCACAGAGACTATTGGGCACGCTTCTAAATTTAACTTTCACAGAGGATATTGGGCATGCTTCTAAATTCAACTTTCTACAGAGTGGCTATTGGGCACGCTTCTAAATTCAACTTTCACAGTGGCTATCGGGCACGCTTCTAAATTCAACTTTCACAGAGGCTATTGAGCACGCTTCTAAATTCAACTGTCACAGATGCTATTGGGCACGCTTCTAAATTCAACTTTCACAGAGGCTATTAGGCACGCTTCTAAATTCAACTTTCTACAGAGAGACGATTGGGCACACTTCTAAATTGAACTTTCACAGAGGCTTTTAGGGACGCTTCTGAATTCAACTTTCACAGAGGCTATTGGGCACGCTTCTAAATTCAACTATCTACAGAGAGGCTTCTTGCTTCTCCTGCTGATACCTGCAGATACAATCTGGAGCCATATCTTTAGGAGCCGTCCTTTGCCTTGGGTTCTTAGCCGTAGGGGCTGCACGAGCAGAGGGCTGCCCTGGAAAGGCAGTAATGGCCTGTGTGACACAGACAGTTGACCAATCGGGTGGGGTGGGAGCGTCTGGGGGCGGGAAGCAGCAACCGGGAAGAAGGATTGGGTACGGTGGGAAGAGGGCGGACAAAGGGACAGGGGCTTAAGTTCCAAATTAAATTTACGCGGATGCAGGGCCCAGGTGGTTTACAAGTTGGAATGCACTCACCTCCTCGGCTTTAACTACAAGAAGTGAGCGGGGTGCAGTGCAGGCTGCTAGGCCAACAGGCACATGGACAGTTGACCAATCGAGTGGGGTGGGACGGTCCAGGGGCGGGAATCAGCAACCAGGAAGAAGGATCGGGTACGGTGGGAAGAGGGTGGACAAAGGGACAGGGGCTTAAGTTCCAAATTAAATTTACGCGGATGGAGGGCCCAGGTGGGTTACAAGTTGGAATGCACTCACCTCCTCGGCTTCAACTACAAGAAGCGAGCGGGGTGCAGTGCAGGCTGCTAGGCCAACAGGCAAACGGACAGTTGACCAATCGGGTGGGGTGGGAGGGTCCGGGGGCGGTAGGCAGCAACCAGGAAGAAGGATCAGGTACAGTGGGAAGAGGGCGGACAAAGGGACAGGGGCTTAAGTTCCAAATTAAATGTACGTGGATACAGGGCCCAGGTGGGTTACAAGTTGGAATGCACTCACCTCTTCGGCTTCAACTACAAGAAGCGAGCGGGGTGCAGTGCAGGATGCTAGGCCCACAGGCACATGGACAGTTGACCAATCGGGTGGGGTGGGAGGGTCTGGGGTTGGGAAGCAGCAACCAGGAAGAAGGATCGGGTACGGTGGGAAGAGGGCAGACAAAGGGACGGGGGCTTAAGATCCAAATTAAATTTACGCGGATGCAGGGCACAGGTGGGTTACAAGTCGGAATGCACTCACCTCCCCGGCTTCAACTAAAAGAAGAGAGTGCGGGATGAAGTGCAGGCTGCTAGTCCAACAGGCACATGGACAGTTGACCAATCGGGTGGGGTGGGAGGGTCCGGGGGTGGGAAGCAACAACCAGGAAGAAGGATCGGGTACGGTGGGAAGAGGGCGGACAAAGGGACAGGGGCTTAAGTTCCAAATTAAATTTACGCGGATGCAGGGCCCAGGTGGGTTACAAGTTGGAATGCACTCACCTCCTCGGCTTCAACTACAAGAAGCGAGCGGAGTGCAGTGCAGGCTGCTAGGCCAACAGGCACACGGACAGTTGACCAATCGGGTGGGGTGGGAGGGTCCGGGGGCTGGAAGCAGCAACCAGGAAGAAGGATCGGGTACGGTGGGAAGAGGGCAGACAAAGGGACGGGGGCTTAAGTTCCAAATAAAATGCACGCGAATGCAGGGCCCAGGTGGGTTACAAGTTGGAATGCACTCACCTCCTTGGCTTCAACTACAAGAAGCGAGCGGGGTGCAGTGCAGGCTGCTAGGCCAACAGGCCAACGGACAGTTGACCAATCGGGTGGGGTGGGATGGTCCGGGGGCCGGAGGCAGCAACCAGGAAGAAGGATCGGGTACGGTGGGAAGAGGGCGGACAAAGGGACGGGGGCTTAAGTTCCAAATTAAATTTACGCGGATGCAGGGCCCAGGTGGGTTACAAGTTGGAATGCACTCACCTCCTCGGCTTCAACTACAAAAGCGAGCAGGGTGCAGTGCAGGCTGCTAGGCCAACAGGCACACGAACAGTTGACCAATCGGGTGGGGTGGGAGGGTCCGGGGTGGGAAGCAGCAACCAGGAAGAAGGATCGGGTACGGTGGGAAGAGGGCGGACAAAGGGACGGGGGCTTAAGTTCCAAATAAAATGTATGCGGATGCAGGGCCCAGGTGGGTGACAAGTTGGAATGCACTCACCTCCCCGGCTTCAACTACAAGAAGAGAGTGTGGGATGAAGTGCAGGCTGCTAGTCCAACAGGCACACGGACAGTTGACCAATCGGGTGGGGTGGGAGGGTCCGGGGGTGGGAAGCAACAACCAGGAAGAAGGATCGGGTATGGTGGGAAGAGGGCAGACAAAGGGACAGGGGCTTAAGTTCCAAATTAAATTTACGCGGATGCAGGGCCCCGGTGGGTTATAAGTTGGAATGCACTCACCTCCTCGGCTTCAACTACAAGAAGCGAGCAGAGTGCAGTGCAGGCTGCTAGGCCAACAGGCACACGGACAGTTGACCAATCGGGTGGGTTGGGAGGGCCCGGGGGCTGGAAGCAGCAACCAGGAAGAAGGATCGGGTACGGTGGGAAGAGGGCAGACAAAGGGACGGGGGCTTAAGTTCCAAATAAAATGCACGCGGATGCAGGGCCCAGGTGGGTTACAAGTTGGAATGCACTCACCTCCTTGGCTTCAACTACAAGAAGCGAGCGGGGTGCAGTGCAGGCTGCTAGGCCAACAGGCCAACGGACAGTTGACCAATCGGGTGGGGTGGGATGGTCCGGGGGCCGGAGGCAGCAACCAGGAAGAAGGATCGGGTACGGTGGGAAGAGGGCGGACAAAGGGACGGGGGCTTAAGTTCCAAATTAAATTTACGCGGATGCAGGGCCCAGGTGGGTTACAAGTTGGAATGCACTCACCTCCTCGGCTTCAACTACAAAAGCGAGCAGGGTGCAGTGCAGGCTGCTAGGCCAACAGGCACACGGACAGTTGACCAATCGGGTGGGGTGGGAGGGTCCGGGGTGGGAAGCAGCAACCAGGAAGAAGGATCGGGTACGGTGGGAAGAGGGCGGACAAAGGGACGGGGGCTTAAGTTCCAAATAAAATGTATGCGGATGCAGGGCCCAGGTGGGTTACAAGTTGGAATGCACTCACCTCCCCGGCTTCAACTACAAGAAGAGAGTGTGGGATGAAGTGCAGGCTGCTAGTCCAACAGGCACACGGACAGTTGACCAATCGGGTGGGGTGGGAGGGTCCGGGGGTGGGAAGCAACAACCAGGAAGAAGGATCGGGTATGGTGGGAAGAGGGCAGACAAAGGGACAGGGGCTTAAGTTCCAAATTAAATTTACGCGGATGCAGGGCCCCGGTGGGTTACAAGTTGGAATGCACTCACCTCCTCGGCTTCAACTACAAGAAGCGAGCAGAGTGCAGTGCAGGCTGCTAGGCCAACAGGCACACGGACAGTTGACCAATCGGGTGGGTTGGGAGGGCCCGGGGGCTGGAAGCAGCAACCAGGAAGAAGGATCGGGTACGGTGGGAAGAGGGCAGACAAAGGGACGGGGGCTTAAGTTCCAAATAAAATGCACGCGGATGCAGGGCCCAGGTGGGTTACAAGTTGGAATACACTCACCTCCTTGGCTTCAACTACAAGAAGCGAGCGGGGTGCAGTGCAGGCTGCTAGGCCAACAGGCCAACGGACAGTTGACCAATCGGGTGGGGTGGGAGGGTCCGGGGGCCAGAGGCAGCAACCAGGAAGAAGGATCGGGTACAGTGGGAAGAGGGCGGACAAAGGGACGGGGGCTTAAGTTCCAAATAAATTTACGCGGATGCAGGGCCCAGGTGGGTTACAAGTTGGAATGCACTCACCTCCTCGGCTTCAACTACAAAAGCGAGCAGGGTGCAGTGCAGGCTGCTAGGCCAACAGGCACACGGACAGTTGACCAATCGGGTGGGGTGGGAGGGTCCGGGGGCGGGAAGCAGCAACCAGGAAGAAGGATCGGGTACGGTGGGAAGAGGGCGGACAAAGGGACGGGGGCTTAAGTACCAAATAAAATGTATGCGGATGCAGGGCCCAGGTGGGTTACAAGTTGGAATGCACTCACCTCCCCGGCTTCAACTACAAGAAGAGAGTGTGGGATGAAGTGCAGGCTGCTAGTCCAACAGGCACACGGACAGTTGACCAATCGGATGGGGTGAGAGGGTCCGGGGGCGGGAAGCAACAACCAGGAAGAAGGATCGGGTACGATGGGAAGAGGGCGGACAAAGCGACAGGGGCTTAACTTCCAAATTAAATTTACGCGGATGCAGGGCCCAGGTGGGTTACAAGTTGGAATGCACTCACCTCCTCGGCTTCAACTACAAGAAGCGAGCGGAGTGCAGTGCAGGCTGCTAGGTCAACAGGCACATGGACAGTTGACCAATCGGGTGGGGTGGGATGGTCCGGGGGCTGGAAGCAGCAACCAGGAAGAAGGATCGGGTACGGTGGGAAGAGGGCAGACAAAGGGACGGGGGCTTAAGTTCCAAATAAAATTTACACGGATGCAGGGCCCAGGTGGGTTACAAGTTGGAATGCACTCACCTCCTCGGCTTCAACTACAAGAAGCGAGCAGGGTGCAGTGCAGGCTGCTAGGCCAACAGGCACACAGACAGTTGACCAATCGGGTGGGGTGGGAGGGTCCGGGGGCAGGAAGCAGCAACCAGGAAGAAGGATCGGGTACGGTGGGAAGAGGGCAGACAAAGGGACGGGGGCTTAAGTTCCAAATAAAATTTACGCGGATGCAGGGCCCAGGTGGGTTACAAGTTGGAATGCACTCACCTCATCAGCTTCAACGACAAAAAGTGACTCTGTGCCATGCAATTACATCACATGGCAACAGGCACACACACATATCCACATCCAAGTCTGCATCCATCACATGCCACACCAGTGTTGTCCTGGTACAAGGACTGTACACAATGGGAACATGCCGTAAGTCTGGGAGAAAG
This sequence comes from Ambystoma mexicanum, assembly GCF_040938575.1. NCBI lineage: Eukaryota > Metazoa > Chordata > Amphibia > Caudata > Ambystomatidae > Ambystoma > Ambystoma mexicanum. The sequence continues at coordinate 1,099,148,861 of NC_090930.1, read as the reverse complement.
GAAACAGTCCTAGTTGATGTATGGCTGTAAGAGTCCCACCTAGAAGTGGAGAGAGTAAGTCAATGGATTTGTAGATAGGAACAAGGTACAGTGACCCACAAGAGGGTGAGGGGCATGGGCCCATGGAGTATGGTCTGAATGTGGGAGCATAACAGGGAGCAGGCCTCACAACGATTTTCCTCAGGAGTCATTGCCATTGGGGCAACACCGATGTGCACAGTCTAGACATATGCACACTCACTCAGGGCATGCCATAAGGCGAGTTGGTTGTCATCTTGGATGTTCTATGTAGCATTGAAGCACATACGTACATGTGTGAAAAGAGATTCTATACCCTGCAGGGCATGAAGTGTAACTCGTATTTCGGACACATGCACATTTCTAGCAGAACAGAGTCACTGACATCAAGGATGCAGCAAACAACTGTGCACGTTGTGGTATCATGTTTCAGATGTTGGGGGTATGCTAGTGGGGCATGAGTACTGTCACACAGACATTTTCTACTGATGTACAACACATGTTTTGTATCCACTCTTGTGTATACTGGACAGGAGTCAGTATACCACATTACATGGTTCTCCGGGGGGGGAGTCATTCCAATGCAGCTAGATGTGCACCCCAATTATACATCTTGGCGATGCTTTACTTTACGTACTGAGGATGCACAATGTTGGGCACTCACCAGATGTATCCTCCTAATTTTCCAGGCCTCCCAATACTTGCACCAGCTCCAGTAAAATGAAGTGGCTCATGTGACCCCCCTCCAGTTGCCAGAGCAGAGGCTAGGTTGGCACCCAGCTTGGACTTGGTGCGACGAGTAAGATCACTCCAGCGCTTCACCACCTGTGCAGCAATGTACTTCTCAAACCCTAAGGCATTGATCTCATCCGTGACATGCTGCGAATGCAACATACGCCGAACTGTTGTATGTTGGCTCCCCGGTTGCTGGCACATATCACAGTGGTGAATGGTCACGTAGTCCATGAGGATCTCGAGTTCTTCATCATGGAAGTTCTTCTTCCTCAACATGCCAGTGTCCTGTGACGTGTCATTGTGTTGAGCCTGTTCCTGCTGTGCAGGTTCTGCCTTCTTGCCATGAGGTGATGGTGCCACCTCTGTGTGGCTAGGACCACTCTGGGGTCCAGGTGCTGGACCACAAGTGGGCTGGAGCATGGGATTACCCCCTGGGGTTGGGGCAGCTGCCTCCACAGCACATCCCTTAGCCTTTCGAGCTGGGGCAGCTGCTTCCATAGCACATCCCGTAGCCTTTCAGGCTGGGACAGTTGCTTCCACAGCATGTCCTGGAACCCCTGGGGCTCGGACAGCTGCTTCCACAGCACGTCCCTGACCTCAGCCCCCTTTCCCTCTTAGTCCTTTCCACTCATGTTGCAGGTGTAATGAAAATATGGAGGGCACACCAAGTAATTGTCCTGGGCAATTTGAGTGAGGGGGCAGTCTATGTGATGGAAGACATAGTTCTGTGGTCCAGCAAGGCTCAATTGTACCACAGGTGTGGAAAATACAGTATGCGTAATGCACAGGCACCCCGAAATAAAAATAAATGCGTATGCGACACCAGGATAGCTTCCGGAAAAAAAAGCCGTACGCGATATGCAGTGGCACCCAGAAACACAAAAAATGTGTATGCGAACCCCAGAAAGCAACCAGAATGGTAAGAATGGTGGTACGCGATACACAGCGGCACCCAGAGTTGAAGAAAATGTGTAGGCGACTCACCATTTGCCTCTCAAAAATCAAAAGTAGATACGTGTATGCGTAGAGGCAAATCCCCCACCAAAATAAGAAGTTTGTACGGTCCCTGAAGTGAACAGATTGTGTGGGACTCCAAAATACGCAGTACTCCACTCGTCTGTCTCCTCCCCTTCGCACACACATACTTATGTATCCCCAAACATGGCATGCTCAATACCTGCGTGCAGTGTGTTTCACATAAGTTACGCACTGAGGGCCTTTCCTCTGATTTCACGTATCCACACATTTCACATTTTTTACATGCAGAGTCCCTTCACTCTGGTCACAGCTGCCATCATTGCGAGACACAGATGACCCACGCTCCTGCCTCCATGTCATTTTACCTGCCTCCACCTTTCCTGTGCTGCTTCCAACTTTGCCATCTTCTGCTGTCTGTACAGTGTGTGTGCCTGCTGCCCACCTGCACTGCGTTTGAAGCACCTGCTGTTCACCCATTGCCTTTGCTCGTGTCTCTGGTCCTGTGACCACCTCAGCTGCTTTGTTGGACTCCCACCATGCCATTCCACCACCACGAATCCACAGCCCAGCTCCAGGACGACCTTGCCCACCCAGACCTGCCTCAGGGGTTGCCATGTCTACACCATCATCCTCAGGCCAGAGCGGAAACCCCTTGGCAGCGAGGCAGAGGGCCATAGCTCTCAACTCACCCGCTTTTGGCGGGTGTCACCCGCCTTGCAAAGGGCTGACTCACCCGCCAAGCCTCCTGAACGCCCATTCATTCCAATGGGCGTCTCACCCGCCAGAAACAAAATCGGGTGATTTCACCCGCCTTTGCAAGACAAATGGTTGAGAGCTATGAGAGGGCTGTCAGCTTCAGCACCAGGAAAGTTGACATCCTGGTGGCAAAGGTCCTGGAGAATTATGTTGCCCTCTTCCACCCTGTGATGCAATGCGGCAAGGAAGGACATCAGCAGATCTGGGACGAATCACAGATGCCATCAATGCAGAGGGGGTGGCAGTCCGCTCCTTCAAGACTGTGCACAAGCACTGGGAGGATCTTAAATCCAGGACCCATGGCACAGCCATGCGATTAATCCAGGGCAGTGCTACCACAAAGGTGCACCGTGCGCACAGTTGTCGGATGTCGGGGAACAACATAGAGGTCCTGAAGAGGTTTTACCCGGCGCTGCACACCCAGGTCTGCGAATTACGGCAACGCTTGGAGTCGAATGGTGAGTACCTATGTGGTGCACTGCTGTACGGTGCATGTGTTTTGTGCATCTGCCAGCATGTTGGCAGTGGCCCCCTTATGCTAGCAGCAAGTATACTTCTGGGACGGATGTCTCCATGCATGCCCCAGACATTTGTTACGCTCACCTGGTATCCACGGGGACGCCACCCAGCCAGTTGGTCGTTGGTGCCCTGCGTCAGCTTTCCCATCTTGACCCGTGGTCGAAAGGTGATCACGTAGTCATATTCGGCGAAGAAGAGGGCCCACCGTAACTGGCGTGAAGACTGGGCTTTGGCTGTTTTGAGATATTGCAGGTCCCGGTGGTCTGTGATCTCTGTAATGGTGTGTCTAGCTCCCAAAAGATAGTGTCGCCATGCCTTGAAAGCGGACTTGATGGCTAGGAGTTCTTTGTCCGTGATAGCGTAATTAATTTCCGGGGGTGAGAATTATTTTTTACCAGAAGGCCACAGGATGCAGCTGGCCAGTTTCTGGGTCCCTCTGTGAAAGGACCGCTCCCATTGCCATACTGGAATCATCAGTTTCTACGACATAAGGGAGGTCTGGACGCGGGTGCCGCAGGATGGAGCAGAGGTGAACCTTTGTTTCAGTTCCTGAAAGGCTCTTTCTGGTTCCTCAGTCCAAGCGAACCTTTTATTGCTTTTTCTTAGCAGTATGATATGATATGATATGATATGATATGATATGATATGATATGATTTGATTTGATATGGCATTTCTAAGGCGCCTATACACAAGTGTTTCAAGGTGCGACGAGGCAGTGGGGGAACAAGGGGAGAACAGACAACGATCCTACTAGGCCAGGTGTCATTCAGATTGCGCAAGTGCAAGGAATTGGGTGCACAACCTGAGAGAAGACTGGGATAAACCAGCGGTAAAAGTTTGCAAAGCCTAGCATGCTCTGTATCCCCTTCAGAGATGTTTGTGATGGCCATTTTAGAATAGTGTCAACCTTATGTATGTCCATTCTGATGCCTTTCGGCGAAAGGATGAAACCAAGGAATTCTACTTCGGTGACGTGAAAAAAACATTTCTCCAGCTTTTCATACAAACGATGTTGGCGGAGCTTGGTGAGGACTGAACGAACATGCCTGAAATGATCTTGTTTTGAGGCTGAGTAGACCAAGATGTCATCAATGTACACTAAGGTGCAAACGTCAATCAGTTCTCTCAAGACATCATTCATGAAATATTGAAACACTGCAGTACATAAGCCAAAAGGCATGACTTGATATTCAAACAAGCCATATTTGGTACGGAAGGCGTTTTCCACTCATCTCCGCTTCTGACCCGGACCAGGTGGTATGCTCCCTGAAGGTCTAATTTGGTATAGATCTGGGCATCTTTGACTTGGTCTAGCATTTCCGGGATAAGAGACAAGGGGTAGCAGTTCTTCACAGTTATCTGGTTTATTGCACGGTAAATCAATACAGGTTCTCAAGTCCCCTTCCTTTTTCGGTACGTAGAACAAAGGACTGGCTGCTGGGGACTTAGATGGGCAGATAAATCCGTTTGCAAGGTACTGGTCCAAATAGGATTTCAGGTGAAGGTTTTCTGGTTCAGTAAGAGCGTAGATCCGGCCGCAAGGGATTTGTGCCCCAGGAATAAAGTCAATTTGACAATCATAAGGCCTATGCGGCGGCAATGTGTTACCCTGGTCTTTTTAGAATACGTCCTGAAAGTCACGATATTTATCTGGCAAAGTATTAGTTACTCCCAGAGTAGAGGCTCTAGTATTGGAAGTCTTGGAGACACAGGGGTCGGGTTCCGGGTCAGGAGAGTAGCAAGTTAGGGAGCAGTTGCTGGAGAAGGTTAATTTCTGTGGCCGCCAGTCTATCAAACGGTTGTGAGCAACTAACCATGACATCCCTAGTATCAACCGGAACTGAGGTGCCTTTATAAGATCGAACGAAATACACTCCTGATGTCCATCCTGGCACAGCAAGGTTACTACTACTGTGCACTGGGTTACTGGTCCGGAGGCGATTTCTGTCCCATCCACGGTATTCACCTTGTCCCTGGTAGACTTAGAACACAAAGGGAGCCCCATCCCTGCTGCCAACTCTTGATCTATATAGTTCCCAACTGCTCCGCTGTCAATGTACGCTTCCTACAGCATGCATCTTTGACGATTGTTGGTGATTTATTAAGATCACTGGTGTCGCAAAGTGTGAGGTCAGTGGCTCTTTCTCATCACTCAACAAACTGACCTCTACGGTTGCCGAGCTTGGTAGTTTTCCGATTCCTTAACTTCATCCTTTTCTGTGGCCCCGATTGTCCTCCTTGGGGGTTTTATTGGGCAGTCTTTCAGAAAATGTCCTGGATTTCCACAATACAAACAAAGTTGCTGTTGTCTTCTTTTATCCCGCTCTTGTTTTGTTAATGGAGGTCATATCCCTCCGATCTGCATGGGTTCTACGGCGTTGTCTGGCCCCCGTGGCGCATTGTCTTTAGGCCTAACATAAACTACTCGAGAGTCTGCTTTGGGCCGGTCTGCTTTTTGGTCCTGCAACCGATGGTCTAGCTGCACGACCAGATTTATGAATTCGGTACAGTCTCTGGGGGGTTCAACTACCTGGGCCAAGACGTCCTTTATTTCGCCTCGTAAGCCTCAATGGAATAACGTGGTTTGTTTGTTTTCTGGCCACCTGGCTTCAGCAACCAGTCTATTGAAAGTCGCAATGTATGTTAACAAGTCTTGGTTCCCCTGCCGGAGAGATAAAAGTTTGTTATCCACTGCTTGTTCCCGACCAATCCGCTGCACTTCCACTCAAGTATGATAGGATGAAAGCTACCCGAGCTTGGTCATTTGGAAATGCCCCTGGGCGACAAAGAAAGTGAAGGCCACACTGATTTATGAATGCTGCATACTTCCGTGGGTCGCCCGAAAACCTTTCTGGTGGTGCCAGGGGAACTGTTCCAGGCAGCGTGATCTGTACTGGTGTGGGGGTATAAAATGGTGAGATAGGGTTTTGTATCGGTGGATTTCTTCCAGGCAGAGGAGTCTGCCCTGCCTGCGATTGCAAGAATTGTCTGCTGATTTCGTCGGTGTGCTCTTTGGTCACTATTAGGTCTCTCCGGAGTGCAATAGTCTCTTGTCGGGCTGAATGAACTTCAGCACGAAGGTCCCCCAACAATTGGGCCAATTGGTCGATTTCTGATGTTTCCATGGCGCCCAGGTGGATTATTTATGTGAGGCTTCGCGTTCTGTTACGCTCACCTGGTATCCACGGGCACGCCACCCAGCCAATTGGTCGTTGGTGCCCTTCCCAATGATTCCCTGGTGAGGTCTCGGTGTCGATGGGATTCCGCCTGGAAATGAAGACTGTATTAGGACTGGGCAACCATGGTAAATTTTCCCCCCACCTCCCTTGTGTTTCCAGCCCTTCCCGGTTGTCTTCTCACCTGGTTGTCGGAATCGCTGGGCTCTCCGTCCTGCTCTCTGGGCAGGGGCGTGTTGTCTTTTGTGGGTGAGGGCGGTCCAGTTACTTCACTGACTGCTGCCCTTGTAGTGTCTTTCAGGTAGGTCTTATTGCGATTGATGCCGTCATAATTTTTGCATGCCTTTTCTCTGTTCTAAATGTTTCTTTCTTTTATCTCCCTAGGAGCGCAGAGTGTCCGCTTCGAGAACTGGATATGCTTGTTCTCACCGGGAGATGATGGCGCGCTAAAGCGCTATGATGCGGTAAGGAGGCGCTTTGCATAGCGCAGCGATGTCTTGTCCTCACTGACCTGTGCTTTTCTCTTTTCGTAGGTCGCAGTGAGTTCCCAGCGCAGATGGAGTTCCGGAGCTAAGCCGGCCGAAAAGCAACCAACCAGGTAAGTCTTTAAGCGCTTTGTGGTTGTAATGTCTCCACTACCTTCTTTAATGATGTCTTTCTCCTTTTCTCAGGTCCTTCGATACGGGCAGTGAACTCCACCAACAGAGCTGCCCAGGAGCTGCGAGCAGTGAAGGATGATGAATGCAGGTAAGATTCTGCTGCTAACGATGTTCTTGGTTTTTCTGCAGGTCCGGAATTCACCAGGCTTGTGAGAAAGCTGGACACAGTGAGCGTCACGTTGCTAGGAGCAAAGTAACGCGAAGTGTGTTGTCTTGTTCGGGTGTGGTTTAAATAGCCACTGTAAAGTAGTCCGGGTAAAGTAGTCCCTAGGCCACCACACCCAAAACACTAGACTGCATAGCTTGGTTCTAGGAATCAAGCTATGTGGATGCCTCCATGTTGGCTGAAAGCCTAAATAAAGTAGTCCCTCAAGCAGATGTCTTTCCTTACTGATGAGCCTGGCGCCAAAGATGCCAGGACTGGCCCCAAGAGGGCCTGAGAAGTGGATGCCAGGCCTTATTAGTGATCCGAGCCCTGATTCCACCTGGCCAATGGGCTTGCCAGTGGGGATCAAGGCTGAGGGTCGTGACACATTGCTCTCAATGTGTGCAGTGAGACATCTTTGGATTTTAAATATGCTCTTACTTGCATTGTGTGTTGTAGTGCTGTCTTGCAGACTGTTAGGGAGAATTCTCATTTCATGGCTAATTTCCCTTACCTAGTGAGTCCCTCAGCAGCTTTGCTGGATCTGTGGAGTTATTTCTTTCCACTTGGTAAGAGTGTGAGCTTTTCCCCCACTCTTACCCATGTTTTGCTATGTGTCTTTTACCTGTTTGTATGATTGTGGGCTCTGGAGTACACCACTTCAGCGGCCCCCTTCTTTTGTGTGTTACACAGCACATTCAGTGCAGTGACACAGGGATGTCGTTCAGACTTCTCACTGACTCCATTTCTGAAGATGACTACTGTCCCCCAGAAAAGGGTAAAGTTGCCATTAACATTCGATGCTGGTTTGATCATGGCACCCAGTGAGGTGCCGATCTTGGGAAATATCTTGGCTGAGGCAGCCCAGAATGTTGAGAACTGCATCAAGCCACACAGCAAGCAGTCTACAAAACTTCTCACTCTGAAAGACTTATCGCTTGTTTCATATAGATCCCCTTCGCCAGCTACGGAAAATAAAGAGACGTCCTTACTTACCCCTGAAACTGCTGATGTTTTCTTCTCACCCTTTGACTGTACTGATGCCGAATTAATGGAGGCTTCACAAGACAAGGACGTTATTTTGCATCACACCGGGCTGCAGCCTGGGCCTAACGTTTCTGCTTTGCATGCAAATGGTGTAAAATCACCAGAGAGCTCTTCTTCTGCGGCTTGTCCGAAAACAAGGCATGCGACTACCGCAACGCCGTCGGAGCCCTCCTCTGGGGCAACCGGTGCTACTGAACATGAGCCTCGGGTGAAGAATCAGGCCACGAGTCAGGTGGTCTTAGACAAGTACAATCTACTCCAAAGACCAGACATAACCTTGCTAAATAAAAAAAAAACATTTCAAATGCAATTCAGCAACCGGCTAATACTGTGATGACGGAAAAGTCACTTCCTTTTTTGCTTGATCGTTGGGCGGCACCGCCATCCATCCACAAGTCCTGTTCTTTGGAGCCACCTCTGAATTTCAGCACGCACCGTGGTGCTCAGAGTAATGAAATACGGCCTAAAGGAACCCAGAATATACCCTTATCACATGGGTCTCAGATGAGAACGCCAAGCATTGAGGCTGCCAAGAAAAATGCCATCGAGGACGCCTCTCAGCAAGCCGTACACACAAAATCACACGGATCACGAAACGCAAACGCCTCTTCAAGTACACCACGAACTATATGCGCATGTTCACCTTCAACTATTTCATTGAGAGACTCACAAGGGATCCCAGTGGTAAATACATCCTTAACAAGTGATTCTCACTCTGACACAGTAAATAGCACGCATTCAAACACAGACGAGAATACCGGCACGAGTTCTAAACCCAGTCTCTCGTCGGCAGCAGCTATGCAGATTTATAACAACGTTCTTGCAGCCTCATCAACTGCGTTGCTGCCATTACTGAAGATGTATGAATCCCTTTTTGAAGCTTTTAAAGATCAGTCTTCACTTATATCATCATTAAAAGAAAAAATGGATCATTTTGAAGCCGTGAACCTATTTCTTCAGAATCAGTTACTACGTGAAGCAGACCAAACAACTCGCTGGCAAGAAAGATTGAGTGATTTAGCCGCTCGACATCATTGTCAGAATGACACTTTGTCTGAAGGTCTACTCGAAGCTGTCAAATGGATGCAACACTCAACTGTCTCCTCGACTTATAATGAATGACATGTCAACTAATCCACAACAACTTGCTTCTCAATCTAGTAAGATGAATGTGAATCAAAAAGCAATGGTCAAAAACGACAAAAAAAATGACACGCAAATGGTTACCCTAGACAAAGCTGTTGGCGGTCTTGTTCCACAAGAAGTTATACATTCAAACGAAAATGAACTGAACTCTGACATTCTGCAAAATAACCCTGAAAATGCTCCACAAATTGTAAATGACCCTACAAATGAGCTTCCTGATCAAGACACTCAGGCAAACAAACAAAGGCCTGGTCAAAACACAAGCCTTTTCCCAGCTACTCCCTTGGTCTCGTTTGGAATTTTTGAGTTAACTGCGAAAACAATAGCTCCAAACCTGAAGCCTGCCTCAAAAATGCAGGCAAGGAAAAAAAAACACAGAGTCGACATCAACAAAAGGAAGTCTAAGCATTAAAGGAGCCCAAGATCCTACAAAACAAAGGAAATATATGAGAAACATGGTGCCTGTGACAAAACCTGGGCTTCTTAGTAGAAAGGAGAGCTCCAATTCCCAGATTCCCACAGGAAAAGAAATTGATGATCTCTCATCTCAAACACATCGTCGTTTACCTGCACCTCCAAGAAAACGAGGAAGAATTGAATCAGAAATTGAAGAGTCCATGGCTGGGTCTCCTGGGTCTATTACCGATCTATGTGACCTATCTACCTATTCTGATGACTTTCCTGAGCAAGCAGAGCTCCACGATCAGGCGACTAATGATGATGCAAGAGGAAACCAAAAACAGGCAAAATCCACAAAAAGGGACGTGACGAGCGACTAAGAAGTGGAAGGATTCAAAGGTTTACCCGCTCGTAATTCGACAGTGATCTCAAAAATGAACCCAAAACAAACCACTGTTCAAACAAACAAAAAAATACACTATACATCTCGTGTCCATCGAGCTGAAGGTTCAAGCTCTGCGAATTGTAAATTGCGATTACAAAATCTCCATTCAGATGATGGAGAATTAAATCAGAACCGTCGCAACGTGATGAAACTTTTCAACTGTATTCCTCTAATTCGTACCATCACGTCCGATGATATAAAAATAGTCGAGTATGCAACTGAGAAATGCTTTGACCAGGTTCTTCTTCACATTGTTTCTGCCTCGGTCCGTAACACAATTTTGAAGGCCTCCAACGAACTGCTCATATTCGGCTTTGACATAACCCTTGAACCATCTTCTACTCACTTAAGCCCAGAAAAGACGAGATCGAGATCTGAGGACCATGAGTATCAGAACGATAGACGTGCTGAGATACGCAAAGCTATGAAATCGCCTGCTAAATTACGCCAAGGCAACATTAATTCTCAAAGGCGATTCACTCAGGCCTACGACAACCCATCGAATTCAGTGAAAAATAATTAGCCACGACCGGTTGTAAGTGCCCAACTGTGTGAATTTTTATCCTGGAATACCAGAGGATACTCTCATTTATTTAACAGCTTTGATGTTTCTTTGGAAAAAGTCTTCGTAATCTGTCTCCAGGAAACTTGGCTAAGTGAAGCTCCATCAAGGGATGGCTATGTCTCCCTACTAAAACCAGCCATTAAAAGTTCAAAAGGGAGACCTTCCTCAGGTCTCCTGACACTTATAAAAATCAATCCCTGGTGGTCAATTGTGACTACCTGCTGTCCTAACCCTTTTGTTCAAGGTGCTCTGTTGCGGACCGGAGACGACAACACAGCTTCAAGGAATCATCTGCTAATCTTAAACGGATATTGGAATCCTGACAAAATTAGTACAAAGACTTTCATAATCTCTATCACACAGTTGATCGATGAAGCTTTGACGACCTACACGAATATCTCTATAATTTGCTGTGGCGATCTGAACTGTGCATGGTTCAAAATTGATCCTTCAACTCAGTGCTGTATGCCACTATGAACAGAAGAGGTAACTGCAAGAGGTCAATCATGGAGTCTTGCACTGCATAATCAAAACTGCAAAATGGTCAACGGTAATATGAATGGAGATCAACCTCCCTGCACAACTTGGTCAAACTTAAAATCACGGTCGATAATTGACTATTTTTGGGTATCCGAAAACCTTTTCTGCCAGGACTTGAATCTGGTAGTATGTAAGATGATAAACAGTGACCATGACCTCTTGCGTTTCTCCTGTACGCTCGAATGGACACGTTATACAACGACTTACATAACCTCCCTACTGGTCAACGCAGGGGGCAATCGACTGCGGATCAATGGCTCTCAAATCCACACTATGAGCCAACAATTATTCAATCAAAACGCAGTCCCGTCTGTTGATTACGCTCCACTTCTTGTCGACTTTATCACCATAAAAGTGTCCGACAGGGTGATGGGCATCTCACACAGGCATCTTTCGTCAACACTGATAACAACTGAAAAGAGATTAATGCGACGAGACATAAAAGCCTTGAAAAAGTCTTCATTTATAAAGATGAGTGGCTCCGATCTCAATGCTGCAATTCGATTATGGCGACAAAACTACAGGAATTGGTTGAAATCCCAAAAAATTATAATTGAACAGGACAAAGCTGAATCAATAAAGAAACAACTGATTCAAAAGAATACACGGGAAATATGGGCATTCTTGAATGCAGGATACTCACGACACGCTGCGTCTTTGTCAAATGAAATTGAAGCAGTCAAATGGGAGGCACACTTTAGGAACATATTTAGCGCTCCCTGGAACAAACCAACCTCTGATCCACAAAGCAATCAAATTTCGTGGGACATGCAAATCCCTGTGGATGACATCATGACTGCAATACAAGCAGTGAAAAGCTCCCACGCTGCAGGCCTTGATATGATCTCAAACATGATGTTAAAACAAAACATCGGTCAATGGTCAGTTTTCATCGAAGCTCTGTTCTCTTTATTGTCTTCTTCAATGTTGGTTCCCGAGTCCTGGCGAGAAGCAATCATCGTTCCTATATACAAGAAGGGCAGTCGGGCTGATCCTAACAACTATCGCCCGACTGCCCTCCTGGATACCATCGGAAAGATCTTTGCTTCTTTCCTACGCCAAAGATTGGTCCGATGGTCTATGCAAGAACAGATCTATGACGTCCGTCAAACTGGATTCAGGGAGTCGGAGTAGAAGTTAATTTACTGATACTAAACTCACTGAAACTTGAAACCTTGAAGGCAAAAAGAAAACTATACTTGGCATTCATCGACCTACGGGGGGCCTTTAACAGCGTCAACCGAGGTAATCTGTGGCAGAAAATGTCAAACTGGAACTGCCCTCAAAATCTGTTGCAACCAATAAAAGCCCTACACTCCAACACTGCCATACGGATACGCCTAAACAATCAGGGTGACCTATCAGAGAAAATACCCACGGAAAAAGGAGTGAAGCAGGGCTGCCCCTTGGCTGCTGAACTTTTCAAACTGTTAATTTTTGATTTCCCGATACAATTACAATCCGTTAGTTGCTTTCCGCCAAAAATCAACAACACGGAAATTCATTGTATAACCTACGCCGATGATCTCGTCTTGATGGACCTTACGCAGATTGGCCTTCAACGGCTCTTAACCAAGCTACATGAGTACCTTAGCATGAATGATCTTGAATTAAATATAGAAAAGACTAAGATCATGACCATTGGGGCTGCAGGAATCAAAAAGATATCTAGAGATTAAGTTCAACACATCTCTCAGAGAACACCATTGGAAGCTTGACCTTGTCAATCGAATGACGCAATTTAGTATCCAAGGCCTAAAAATAAACAAGTCTTATGGAAAATTCACGCTCACCCCAGTTCTAATTTTTTATGCCCAAAAGGTTCTCCCGGCAATCACCTTTGGGTCTGACTCGGGTTGGAACATCGAGCCCCAGTTTTGGCAGAAGTTAGAAGGCATATTCTGGTGCCGGGAACTGAGGCTGCCACTTTACATCTCGATGAGCTCACTCCGCTATGAACTTTCATTAAACTCCATCCATACCTGTGTTATGTGGAAATCACTGATGGTGATGCGAAAGATGAAATTGAATCCCTTGACCCCGTCGTATCGAATCTTTGAACAAATTCCAGGTCGTGGGAGTCCAAGTCTCCTAGACGATTGGCGATCATCGTTAGATGCAGTCCTAGCCAATGCTAATTTAAATCTAGCTGATCTGATTTCACAACCCCAATATGTTAAAAAGAAGTTTGAGTCCTGGGGCTGGATTCAGAATTGCGACTTGCGACAGATGATGCCATCTACATTGAAATCGGGCATAAGTGAACACAAGCTCAATGTCCATTGTCACTATTTAACAAATTGTCCATCGCGACATCATCGCGACCAATTTTTGAGGCTACCCCTAAACGTTTTGAAGACTAGGGAGATGCAATTTCGCCGGCATTTCAAGGAAGTAAACGACGATCTCTGTCGCTTCTGCAACATCGAAATTGAAACCTTAGAACACTTAATAACTGGATGTCCTGCGATAACCTCACGGCGAATGCGCCATCTAGGCGGCTTCCGATCCATGGAACTTGACGATCAGAGTTGGTGGTTATATGCCATTGCGGGCCACAATGTCAAACTAACCTGTGCAATAGTGGACTTCCTGGATTCTTTACATCTAAATGAGAATGCTGTCTCAAAACGAATACTAACGTGAACCTTTGCAGATTCCCTAGAACCAGAACGAGATTGTTGGTTGTAACAAATTTTCTTACTTAGATTTTTGCAATGGTTATGGAGTGTTTTTTTTTCTAGCCTCATAAATGAGGCCGATGTTTTTTTTTACGACTTGCTGACCAACCTGTTTGTAAAAGAGGAATAAGGTCGGGAGAATCTGTCATAACAAAAGTTCGGTGTCCTGTAAGCTTGCTTTCAGGGTTCGCTGAGCTGGTGTTTTAATAAAATTAAAAAAATTAAAAATTAACTTTACTTAGTCAAATTAACCACAGATCCAGTACACCCCATCTTACATGGAGTAATGGAAGGGTTAACTCTTAGCCCTTTTTATCTGTACCTCTTAGAGCATTGTTTCGCTCGTTTAACATTTAGAATTGGCTGGTGGCAGTGGTATCTACCCTAAACTTTTCTACCGCGGTTATCTTATATAAACGTGGTAGTATTGTAGGCTATTGTATTACCCTCGAACTTAAACTCGCTTGACCAAAAACTTTTTCTTTTGGCTCCGGTGCAGTTTATTCACCATTTCTTTTTTTAAACTCCTTCTTGTGTTTTACTTTCCGCGGAAAACCAGGTTTGCTTTCTTTGTTCACTGTCTTTTGGCAGGCTTCTGCCAAGAAGCCTTCCTCTAAGCGCCTTGGTGTCTAGATGGGCTGAATGTGAGGGAGGGGTGTAGTCACCCCCTGCACAGGGTATCCTAGGAAACCCAAGTCGCACTTTTTCATGATTGGCTGAGGTGGTTGTCCGGGCTGGACAAACCCCCTGCTGTGTGATTGACAGCCAGGCTGTTTGACTGGGGGATTTTCGCATAAAAGGCAGGTCTCTTGGGCTGGAAGTTAGAGAGTCGCCACTGGAACTACTAGGAACCGAGGAGAAGCAGAGGAGAGGTCGACTGCTGCAACTATCCCATACCAGTGAAGCCCTGCTGCAGTCCTGAGCTATCTAACCTTCAACGAAAAGCCACCTGAAGAGCCTCTCCTGTTTTTAAAGGAACGCACCTTTTATTCATTGTCACTGCTGCCGGCCTCATCCCTGTGTGGTGCAGACCCCCCTCATCGTCCTTTTTCGTGCCGAAGCTCCAGGAATTGTGGGTCTGCAGGAAACTACCAGGAACAACTGCCGTGGCACCAGCTTCATCATTTGAGAAAGGTACTGTGTCCTGCTTGAGGAATTTGGGTGAATCCCTATTTCTCTACTTTAAGGCTTGTCCTTACTTATCCCTCCTTCTCATAACTTTTTCTTCCAAACATTGACAATATCAAAGCACTCTTGGCTACGTAGAATCATGAACTGTCCGACTGTGTGATCCTCGACAACAGGCACCCAGTGTCACATGACTTTGGTTCCAGCCCTTTGACTCTTGAATTCCTGTCTATAAGTGTTCTTCGATTCTGTCTGCCTAACAAAAATATCGCCTATGATTTTTACCCCCAACTCCCTCTGGGTATCTCAGGTGCTAAGTGTGTTTTTGCCCCAGTAACATTTCTTGCCGCGGATACGCGTTTATTTAGTAGACCGAACTGTCAAAAAGTGATTGCAATCGTATTCACGGTAACGTGTCTTGTTTCATAATACCGGTCCATTTAAACACAGGATGCTTACCTTGATTAATACCGTACAAACTGAATTGGTTAGTTGTTTTGTATTTTACGTGTGGTTTTGAATTTAATAGAAGTGGTGTGTTTATAACAAATGGTTTAAAAATAAATGTACTTATATTTTTTACCTGAAACCTTGAGTCAGTGTTTGCTTGAGTCACAGTAATTGTGGTCCCTTTGTGTAATCTCTGCTACTGCTCATATACTCTTGAGATAAGCCTGGCTGCTCCGCTACTGCTACCATGCAGAGGAGCAGGCCACAGCCACGCACCCGTGACAGCTCATCTTCGGGGAGTGATGTGGCAACACCAGTGACACTGGGCGTGGCCACTGGTGGTAAGTACAAGAAGGTGAAGGTGGGACTGGACTCCTCAGCAGCTGTGGGGCAAGGTGATGCCACACAGGGGCCATCCATGGCAGAAGATGCCACAGAGTCATCCAGGATGACGGAGGGGGAGGTGGAGGAGGTCACTGTTGGAACCCATCCCATGGGGTCAAGTGTGGGTGTTGAGGTGCGCGTGCATACTGCAGTCCTGTCCCAAGGGTATGAGGCTGTGCAGGCCACCGTAGACGTGCCTGTGCGAGATGCTGTCCCTGGGCCATCTAATGCAGCAGTGTGCGCCTGCCGGGAGGGCTTCCACCCAGACCAACACCCCCTTACCATATGATGTGTACATCCAGGATTATGTGCTGCCCCTGCTGGCCGGGTTGACGAGGCGGAGAGGTGTCATTTGTGATGATCTGCACGCTACTCGTAGTCTGCTTGCACATCATTACAGGAAGCTACCCCGCCTTGTGTCCTGGCTTTGCAACATGCCTGTTCAATGTTGTACTCCATGGGATATTCCCTGCTGCGACCACCTCCTCATCTTCCTCCTCTGTGTGCCAGTCATCCTCCAGGGTGCCTTCTGGCCCTGATATCAGCAGGGTCCCTGTGCACCAGTTCCACCCACAATGCCCCGTCTGGTGGAGATCACATCCCTGCCCAGCAGCTGAGGTGGCCACCGGGCCTACCCAAGCACCGACAGGGGCGCTGGCAATGGAGGGACAGCAGGCACCTATGAACAGTTCAGGTGCCATATGCCCCCGGGGATTGTTATCAGCTCAGAGGGCATACCAACTTAGCAGGCACTGTGCACTGTCACAGCAGGTGGCAATGAGGAGGAGGTGAGTTTTCGTGGGGCAGACCAACCAAAGGAGGCAGGTGGCAAGAGTGAGGCAGGGGGGATGCATTAGGCACTGATTGTCTTCTGTGTTCTGGTGTTACGAAGGGCAGATTGTGGCAGAGAGGCAGTGGGCACAGGAAGCATGAATAGTGATGGCCAGGACTGGGATTGTGCTGCGTCGTGAAAGAAGGCGGGCTGCCATCCTGGAGGCCACTTGCAGAGAGGTGCAAGTGATAGAGACACGGATGCTGGATGACCTGCAAGACCTCCAGGCAACAACGGAGGCCCGTCTGAGGGGGGTATATGTGGCGTGGGACCCAGCCCTGAGGGAAAGTCTGATTGAGATCTGTGAGAAGTATTAGCCAGCTGCCTTTGTAAATAGTTATTTAGATGTAGATTTCCTTTTTATTTTATTATTTTCCCCAGACTTGGCAGACTTTCCTTCCCAGTTTTTCATGTATATGTTATGTTATGTTAATTTGCACTTATATAGCGCCTTATATACCATTGGTATTGTCTGAAGGTGCAGGTAGGTTGAACGCCCTTGGGAACCGAAGTTCAGATCAGTAGAGAGAGTAGGGAGAGTCAAAAGGTGTGTGTGAGCACCGGGTATGTGTGCAGCTCGTGCGGTATTCGTCTAATAGCGGCTTCTTAGCGGTAGGTGTGGCGGTTGAGAGCTCAGGAGAATGTGTTCGTTCTGGCGGGATTTATCCAGAACGGATGTGGCTGCGTTAGGCCTGAGGAGAACGCCTAGCTGGGGGTGTGAAACCAGCAGTGTTTACTTAGAATGATGTGGAGTAAGCGGCGGATGTTGCTATGAGAACAGTTATACCGAATGGTGTCATAGTATCTCTGTGTTCTAGTTGAGTGGTGATGTAAAGGAGAGAGTAAGCGTGGTGGTGTGATATGATGGGTTATATGCTCTTCAAACGTTCTCTGCATTCCAAACCGGACTAAATACTTCATGCAATTCTATGCGCTCCAGTCTATTCCGTGCGCTCCTATTCACTCCATGCATCCCAGTCTGGTCTGTACACTCTGATCTGCTCCATGCACTCACGAATTCCAGCCCGCCTCGCACGCTCCATTCTGCCCCGCGCGTTCCAGTCCGCCCCTCACGTTCCAGTCCGCCCCTCGCATTCTCGTCTGTCCCACGAATGCCCTCTTGTCCGCCCCGCGCATGCACTATTGTCTGACACGCGCATGCACTATTGTCTGCCCTACGCATGCACTCTTTTCTGCACCATGCTCTACACATTCAGCAGCTCTACGTACTCATCCTGTCTACGCACTCATCAGTACTGGATGCAATCTGCGCACGTTCGTTCTACGTACTTGTCTGCTCTATGCAACACATCTGTTCACTCTGGGCACTCGTTCACTCCAGGCACTCATCTGCTTTATGCCCACACGCGTACTATGCATTCACCCGTTTTACGCACTCACCCCCTCTACGCACTCACCCCCTCTGCGCACTCACCCCCTCTGCGCACTCACCCCCTCTGCGCACTCACCCGCTCTGTGCTCTCACCCCCTCTGCACACTCACCCCCTCGGCGCACTCACCCCCTCTGCGCACTCATCCCCTCTATGCACTCATCCCCTCTACCACTCATCCCTTCTATGCACTCATCCCCTCTACACACTCATCCCCTCTACGCACTCATCCCCTCTACGCACTCATCCCCCGCCACGCACTCATCCTCCTCTACGCACTCATCCCCCTCTATTTACTCGTCACCCTCTACGCACTCATCCCCTCTACGCACTCATCCCCTCTACGCACTCATCCCCTCTACGCACTCATCCGCACCACGCACTCATCCGCTCCACGCACTCAACCGCTCTTCGCACTCATCCGCTTTAAGCACTCGTGCATTCACGCAATCAACGGCAATATCGAGTTCTATATATTCATCTCTACGCTCATCTGTTCTATACCTTCATCTGTTCTGTACATTCATTATCTTCATATACTCAAACGCTCCATACACTCATCTGCTCCATACACTCATCTGCTACATACACTCATCCGCTCCATACACTCATCCGCTCCATACACTCACCCAGTACATACATTCACCCGCTCCATAGACTCACCCGCTCCATACACTCACATGCTCCATACATTCATCTGCTCCTTACACTCACCCGCTCCATACACTCATCTGCTTCATACACTCATCCGTTCTATACACTCATCCGCTCTATACATTCGTCAGGTCTGTATATGCATCTGCTCCGGCGATCTACACATTCACCACACTTCCGTATTCATTCGCTAGCCACACTCATGCGCTCTACATACTCATCCGCTCCACATACTAGTCTGTTCTACATACTCATCCGGTTTACGCTCATCCGTTCTGCACATTCATCTGGTTTACACAGTCCTGTGTGATACTCGCTTCTCCGTATTTATGCACTCATTCGCACTACACGCTCGTCCGCTCTATACACCAGCTGCACTACACACTCATCCGCTTGACTTGTTTGTCCATTCTATACACTCGTCCGATCTAGATATTTATTTGATTTCCACACTCATTCAAACTATATAGTTATCTGTTCTTCCACTCATTCATTCTTCCACTCAGCGCATTCCACTCAGCGCATTCATCTGTTCCATCTGCTTCATTCATTCTAACTATTTGGTCCACACCTTTCCCCCTCTACGCACTCACCACCTCTGCGCACTCATCCCCTATGCGCACTCATCCCCTCTGTGCACTCATCCCCTCTGCGCACTCACTCCCTCTGCACACTCGGCCCCTCTGCGCACTCGGCCCCTCTGCGCACTCGCCCCCTCTACGCACTCATCCCCTCTACGCATTCATCCCCTCTATGCACTCATCCCCTCTCCGCACTCATCACCTCTACGCACTCATCCCCCTCTATGCACTCATCCCCCTCTACTCACTCATCCCCCTCTATGCACTCATCCTCCACTACGCACTCACCCCTCTCTACACACTCATCCCCCTCTGCGTACTCGTCTCCCTCTACCCACTCATCCCCTCTACACACTCATCCCCTCTACGCACTCATCCGCACCACGCACTCATCCACTCCACGCACTCAACCGCTCCATGCACTCATCCCCTCTTTGCACTCATCCGCTTTAAGCACTCGTGCGTTCACGCAATCAACGGCAATATCATGTTCTATATATTCATCTCTACGCGCATCAGTTCTATGCCTTCATCTGTTCTGTACATTAATTATCTCCATATACTCAAACGCTCCATACACTCATCCGCTCCATACACTCATCCGCTCCATACACTTCATTATCTCCATATACTCAAAAGCTCCATGCACTCGTCTGCTCCATACACTCACCCGCTCCATACACTCACCTGCTCCATACACTCACCCGCTCCAAACACTCACCCACTCCATACACTCACCCGGTCCATACACTCACCCGCTCCATACATTCACCCGCTCCATACACTCACCTGCTCCATACACTCACCCGCTCCATACACTCACCCGCTCCATACACTCATCCGCTCTATACACTCATCCACTCTATACATTCGCCAGGTCTGTACATTCATCTGCTCTGGCGATCTACACATTCACCGCACTTCCGCATTCATTCGATAGCCACACTCATGCGCTCTGCATACTCATCCGCTCCACCTACTAGTCTGTTCTACACACTCATTTGGTTTATGCTCATCCGTTCTGCACATTCATCTGGTTTACGCAGTCCTGTGTTCTCCTCGCTTCTCCGTATGTATGCACTCATTCGCGCTACACGCTCGTCCGCTCTATACACCGGCCGCTCTACACACTCATCTGCTTGACATGTTCGTCCATTCTATACACTCATCCAATCTAGATATTCATTCGATTTCCACACTCATTCGAACTATATAGTTATCTGTTCTTCCACTCATTCATTCTTCCACTCAGCACATTCATCTGTTCCATCTGCTTCATTCATTCTAACTATTTGGTCCACGCCATTCACTTTGTTCATTCCTCATGCATTCTGTCCATTTCAGGAGTTTAAATCTCGCTACTGTTTCCGTATAATATACTTCTCATTAACCATTTTTATTGCTTTGATCTAGTTTGTTTGTTTAATTCGCTTTGTCCTTCTAGTTTATATTGGGAGTTATTAGGTGTCAATTTCTTGCATCAGGTAGTTTGTTGGATTGGTGTCATTGAGTTGCTGTTAGTCTGTTTGGGTTAGTTTGGGATGGGTTGGTTTTAGGGGAAGAGCCAGGTTTTCAGCAGTTTGCGGAAAGACGTTAAGTCCTCAGTTAGGCGGATGTGGGGTGGGAGTGAGTTCCATAGCGTGGGGGCCAAGGCGGAGAATGATGATCCGCCTAACCTGACTGCGTTTGTCTTCGGTATGACTAGGAGGCCGGCTGAGCTTGATTTTAGGGTGCGTGGGGGGTGAAAGGGTTTTAGCTTGTCTTGAAGATATTGAGGTCCAGTTTTATCCAGTGCTCGATGTGAGATGCATAAAGTTTTGAAGGTCACCCTTCAGGCTACTGGAAGCCAGTGCAGCGTCTTAAGGGCCGGGGAGATGTGGTCTCTTGGGCCAAGCACAAGTAGTAATTTGGCTGCCGCGTTTTGTGCCCTTTGGAGTTTATTCAGTTGGTACTCGTGGATTCCGAGGTATAGGTGGTTTACGTAGTCGAGTCTTGATATAACGATTGATTGGACCGCGGAGAGTCTGTTGAGAAAGGAGAGATATGGAAAGATGCGCCTAAGGGTTTTAAGGTGGTAGTGACAGGACTTTGAGGCGTTGTTGACTTGGCGCGAGAGTGTTAGGTCAGAGTCAAGGATGCATCCAAGATTCTTCACCGAGTTGGAGGGGGTCGATGAGTTGCCCATGGCGGATGGCCAGGGAAGCGGGTGCGGAAGAAGTTCTGAGTTGCCACATATCATGATTTCCGTTTTGGAGGGGTTTAACAAGAGGTGGCTTTGGTACATCCAGAGTTCAATGTCAAGGAGGCAGGATGCCAGGTCAGGTCGAGAGTTGGGTTTTGCGTTCTGGAGTTTTAGAATTAGTTGAGTGTCGTCGGCGTAGTTGTAGCACAGGATGTTGTGTGAACGAATTATTGGTGGGAGGGTGATCAAGTAGAGATTGAATAGGAGGGCGGATAGGCATGCTCCTTGTGGGACTCCTGTGTCGACTGGTCGGGCTTGGGAGGAATAGGTGGAGAGTATGGTTATTTGGTACCTATTTTTGAGAAATGAGGCTATCCATTTCATAGCAGTTCCACAAATTCCTAGGGAGTGGAGGCGGTCTAGGAGGATTGAGTGATTGATTGTGTCAAAGTTGGTGGATAGGTCAAGAAGGATTAGAGCGGCGCATCCCGCGGAGTCTGCTGTCATTTTAAGGTCATCCCAGATTGAGGTTAGGGTGGTTTCAGTTCCGTGACAGGCTCTGAAACCTTATTGTGCGGGATCAAGGAGGTTGTTGGCTCCGACAAAGGCATTTAGTTGGGGGTAGGCGGTTTGGTCAATGAGTTTGGCAAGGAATCTGGAGTTTGAGATGGGGTGGTAGTTTTTGGGCTCGAGAGGGTCGAGCAAAGGTTTTTTAATTAGGGGTTTGACGTGAACCATTTTGAATGCGTCGGGAAAGATGCCAGAGGATAGGGAGGTATTCATGATGGATCTTGCGTGTTCTCCTGCGCAGGTGGAGGCGAAAATTCCTTTGAGGGTTGTGGCTGGGCAAGGGTCTAGCGGAGAGCCTGATGGTTTGCAGTCAGATAGAAGTTTGAGAAATTACTCTGGAGATATTGGACTAAAGGATTCGAGCGTTTGTTGTGTATTGGTCGCAGCCGATGGACTGGACGGTAAGGTGGGAGTATTGTCTGGTGGATGTAAGAGAGCTAGTTTGGTGGCTAGAGTATTAGTTCTTTCGAGAGCCGTGGTGTAAAAGTGGAGGGAGAGTGAGTCGCACAGTGATTGTGATGGGGTCGGGATGGTCGTGGTGCAAGCCGGTTTGGTGAATTCGGCAATGATTTTGTGGAGTTCTTTGCTTGGATTTTTGCAGTTTAGGATTCGGGTGTTGTAGTGGGCTTTTTTTGCTTTCCGGATTTCGGCCTTGTATTGATAGAGGTGTCGGGCCAAGGTGGCCCTGCTCTCCTCGGTTTTGTCTTTCTGCCATTTGCGTTCAAGGTATTTATATAGTTGTTTAGTGGTCTTCAACTTCGGAGTGAACCATCTGGGGAAAGGGCCACTGCGGATTGATGGTTTGCAAGGGGGTGTGAGCCGCATTAGAGATGCGTTGAGCCACGAGTCAAAGGCGTCAGGGGTTAGTTGTTTATTGATTTGGCAGGCAGGTGGTGGAGACTGGAGGAGTGCGTCGGCTAGGTCTGGCACGATTATTAGTTTTCTCCAGCATTTGCATAGATTCGGAGGTTGAGTTTCGAGTACGGGAAGGGAGTCGGGTGAGCGAATGGTGAAAGAGAGAATGAAGTGATCAGCCCAGATGATAGGGGTGGGTGGGTTTAAATGAATCCAGGTGTTGGAGCTAAAGACGGCATCAAGAGTGTGTCATTTATAGTGCGTCGGGCCATTTATGTGGGGTTGGAGGTTAATCGCGTCTAAACCGTCAACCAGAGGGTGTGTCATAGGATTGGTGGGGATGTCGAGCCATATGTTGAAGTCTCCAAGAAGGGTGAGGTTGGGATGGATTAGTTGAAGGGTGGCAATAGAGTCGCAGAGGTTGTTTGTGAATTGTCTATCGTAGCCAGGGGGTCTGTAGATTATTAGGAAGCTATGTGAGAGCGACGGGGAGAGGGATAGTTTAACGAGGATAGATTCGCAGGAATAATGGAATGTTGGTTGTCAATGATTGAGGCGCAGGAGAGAGACTTGAAGACGAATGCTACTCCCCCTCCTCTAGATGGACGGTTCATTGGGATGAGGGAGTACTCAGGGGGAAAGGCTTCATTGGCGATTGGGGCGAAGTCATCAGAGAACCAAGTTTCGGTGATGAAGACCAGGTCTGGTTTGTCAGAGGCGAGGAGGTCAAAGATGCAGTGTTTGTTTTTTGCTACGGATCGGGCATTAAATAGGATGCAGTTCACATCAGCAGGCGAGGTTGGCCTCGGAGCTGGAGTGGAAGGGGGTGGTGGCAGAGAGAGCGGAAGCTGGAGAGGGAGCGTGGTAGTGTGAGGGATGGTTGTTGGGAATAGTGAGCACGCCGAGAAAATTGGAGCGCTTCGGGCAGGATTGGGTGGTTGCGTGCGTTAGGATGATCGGGTTTGGCTCGGCGGATTTGAAGGTGGGTTGTTGGCGGTTAGGAGATTCAGATGCAGTTGATGAGAAGTCGAGGGAGAGGGGTTTGAAGAAGGGAGAAAGAGGTGATTTGGGAAAATCGGAGGTGGGTCGAGACAGGGGAGGCGAAGAGAGTCGAGAGGTTTCCTCTTTAGTTTCTTTGTTGCGATTGGAGTGTGAGAGAGGGTAGGGGGGTCTGAGGGGGAGAGGGATGCGGCTTCAGTTCTTGCTAGGGTTGGGCGTGCAGTTTTTAGGGAGGGGAAGGGGTGTGGTCAGTGGTGGAAGGAGGCAGGGGTTTGTGGGTAAGGCGGGGGTGGATGGTTGCAGGGCAGGATGTCCCTGGTATGATGTTAGGAAAGATTTCGTAATTGTAGGTAATTTTCCTTCCATGTGGCAACCCCTAAACTTTTTGCTGTTGTTTTACACCTTGTTCTCGACTTTGCCAGAGAAGTGCAGCCTTCTGCCGCACTCCTCTGGGCTTTCGCTCCTTTCTTACGGGGAAACTGACATGCCCTTAAGACAGTCAGTACCGGGGAACGCTGTTTCCAGTAGTTTCTTTTATCATGTTGCGGCTTTCGTGCAACATGACACAAGAGGGCACTGTAAGCTAAGTTACAGCTCTCTTGGGTCTCTAGCCTTCTACAGGCCCTAGATACTCGTTTAGGATTGTAACTGATCGGTGCAAGTGATTCACGGACGGGAATGGTGGTAGCGATCGTTTCTTGTGTTTTGAGCTCCTTTTGGCGTTCTAAGCACGTTTTCCGCGCTTAACCCAAAATGGTGGCCTGGCTCCCAAAATGGCCAGACCACGAGGCTCCTTTGTCCTGTCCGCTGACCGTCTTGCTCCCTTCACCTTCCCCAGGTCGAGCCGACCCGGGGCCTTCCTTATTTGGGCATGTACTTTCCCGCGAAACACGGATGCTTTTGCGGGCTTCTACATGTCTTGTGTGTGCCTCCAGGATGTGGGCTGGGATGTCTCGTCCCAATACACATCCTGGGTGCCAGAGAGTCTAGGGTGGTGTGAATGCCTGGGACCACCGTGGTCCGTGATTGGTCCACGAATGGTGTGAGTGTTGATGAGCGGATCTCCCATTGGGTCCCCTCCGTTTTGGCGCGAAGGGAACCGTGGATAAGAGGGGGCTGGAAACGCCACTACCATGTCGATCTCCTGAGTTCTCACGAACGAAGGAATACAGGAGCCAAGTATCCTGCAACCAAGAGGCTGGACCGAGGAATCGCTGGTGACCCGCTGAAGGACTTCTCCTCTGCACTGCTGTCGCCTTGTGAAACCCTTTTCACCTTTGATCGAACCAGAAGGCCTGTACTGGTACTTCGACCCTTGGAATAGCGGGAACAGCTATTCTCGGCATCCTCACCATCTCCTGCCAGTTAGCCTTCGGAAGCGTCTCTGGGCCATCCAGCTGACTGACCAGCTTACACAGGAGTCTTGCTCTGTAACCGCCGCCAGGTTGTGTAGTATTTCGAGTCCTTGTCACTCTCACACGCTTCGTACACTTGGCGTTCCCAGGTCTGAAGTGAGTAGTGTACATTTGGCTCAGATACACACGGCCGCTCCGTTGCCCTGCGGTGGTAACAAACTGTGCGGGTTTCTTCGATTGGGACGTCTTTTTACTCAACACGACGACGAGGCGTTCCCTGCTCTTCTGAACCTGCCAGTTGCTGAAACTGACGCGGAGAAGCCTGGGTCTGCTTGCATCGGGGACCGGTGAGTAGCATAGCTAGGATCTGGTCGCCCTCCTGCAGGAGCCCATTGCTTTTCCCCGCTGTGTCAAACAGCACCCTTTTCCGTACTCACACTCTGCTTCTGCCCACTGTGGAGGCTGCGCTTGAGTCGCGGAACTTGTTCTTCTTCTTTTGTGCACTAAACTGAACTGCCTGATTTCCCTCGAAGAGCTTCTCCTTTTGCCCGTTGGCACCAGCGCGTGCAGGTACTTTTGAGCACAAGGCTCCACTCTTCGCAGGGCTCGGACTTCCATCTAGTTAGGTGCCTCTGAAGGCGAACTGGGTCTAAGCATTATTGCGCACTGCCTGTTTTCCCTCCCTTTTAGGTGGACTACACATTTCGTGCATATAACGCTTGAGACTTGTTGTATTTGTATATATATTGTGTTGATATGGTATGTGTTGGTTTACTATCGTTATATTGTGATTTTCTCGCTACGGTCATTGTTTTAAAGGCCTTGAAATAAATGTGTATATATTTTTAATATAACAACTGTTTGGAGTAGTTTGTAAGTGTTCTTGCTTTGTGTGCTCATTGCGGGCTTTCAGTCACCCTCACCCCTCTTGAGACCTAGTCTTGACCGCCGCGATCGCTACCTTGATTGGTCTGGCTCGTCCAGAGGTTACCCTGTTCCAAGTAATTAGGTTGGCCTTCTGAACTTCTGCGCCACCAGGACAGAGTTCAGAAATCCGTCTTAACAAATTCAGATGCAGTTGATGAGAAGTCGAGGGAGAGGGGTTTGAAGAAGGGAGAAAGAGGTGATTTGGGAAAAGCGAAGGTGGGTCGAGACAGGGGAGGCGAAGAGAGTCGAGAGGTTTCCTCTTTAGTTTCTTTGTTGCGATTGGAGTGTGAGAGAGGGTAGGGGGCTCTGAGGGGGAGAGGGATGCGGCTTCAGTTCTTGCTAGGGTTGGGAGTGCAGTTTTTAGGGAGGGGAAGGGGTGTGGTCGGTGGTGGAAGGAGGCGGGGGTTTGTGGGTAAGGCGGGGGTGGATGGTTGCAGGGCAGGATGTCCCTGGTATGATAGTGAGGGGAGCGGGCATGGTTATCCTTGGCTGGTCGGTGGTGGGGTTCAGGGGAGGAGTGGTCTTAGGGTGGTTGGCTCGCCATCATGCCCCTCTGGCTTGCTGTTTGGAGAGGAGAATGGTAGGGAATGCGAAGGAGGGAGGGCGGGACGGGAGGGAAGGCAGATCAGGGAGTGGGGGCGGTCTGTGGTGGTCATTTCCAACAAACTCTGGTGGAGAGGGTGCACTCATGCTTAGTAGGTGTTAGTTAGTTTTGGGTTAGTTTCAAGTGTGACTTATAGTTTATTGGACTTTCACAGGGAGGCTATTGGTCACACTTCAAAATTCAACTGTCACAGGAGGGCTATTGGGCACACCTCCGATTGCAACTTTCCAGAGGTGCAATTGTGCACACTTCTGAATGCAACTTTAACAGGGAGGCTATTGTGCACACTTCTAAATGCAACTTTCACCGGGAGGCTATTGGGCACACTTCTAAATGCAATTTTCACCGGGAGACTATTGGGCACACTTCTATAGTCAATTTTCACAGAGTCTATTGGACACGCTTCTATAGTAAACTTTCGCAGAGGATATTGGGCACACTTCTAAATGCAACTTTCACAGAGAGTTTATTGGGCACACTTCTAAATGCAGCTTTCACAGGGGATATTGGGCACACTTCTAAATGCAACTTTCACAGTGAGGCTATTGGGCACGCTTCTAAATTCAATTTTCCACAGAGCGGCTACTGGGCGCACTTCTAAAATCAATTTTCCAGAGAGGCTATTGGGAACACTTCTAAATTCAATTTACCAGAGAGGCTATTGGGCACACTTCTAAATGCAACTTTCACAAAGGCTATGGGGTACACTTCTAAATGCAATGTTCACAGAGCGTCTATTTGGATACACTTCTATAATCAACTTTCACAGAGGATATTGGGCACACTTCTAAATGCAACTTTCACAACGAGGCTATTGGGCACATTTCTGAATTCAATTTTCCACAGAAAGGCTACTGGGTGCACTTCTAAGATCAATTTTCCAGAGAGGCTATTGGGAACACTTCTAAATTCAATTTACCAGAGAGGCTATTGGGCACACTTCTAAAGTTAGTTAGGCGTAGGGGTTTTATTTCTTTTCTTATTTTCCCCTGGACTGCTTTCACCTTCATTCCCTGTTTTAACTGTAAATATGTATATGCAATGCATATTTGATTTTGTCACATTCCATGCTTCATGCAGTTCATTTGTATGTCAGCAACTTTGATAGTTCACTTTTCAGCCAGTGCATCTCTCCATTGCAAGTGATGTGTCTTGTGGCGTGCATGCATGTGTCTTGTTGCTGTGATGGTTTCGGCTGGAAGCATGCACATGGGTCTGACTTGTGGGGGTGGGTTCATCAGATGGCTGGGTCTGCACTGTATGTTTTCATTTTCTTATAGCTCTGCAGCATCACTGTGTGTTTGCCATCAGTGTGGTTGGGGAGGAGGTAGGTGAGCTCACTGTGGAGGTGTTCCATGGTCCAGTTAACGGCACTTTTGTTTGTCATTGCTGTGTTAAACCCATGTCATGCAGGCACGCCCACCAGCATGTGCAATCACACACTACCTTCTCTCATGTGTTGCTCCACCTCAGACACTGGAATGCAGTAGTGAGCCATGTTTGCTCTTTCTGGATGGCAGCAAAATTCTCCGGTGTCTGTGACTCATGCACTCTCTGACTGCCCTCCCATGACCCATGCTTGGCCCTGTCATGTTATTGTTCCCTGTTGGGAAATTTGCCACCCCTTCCACCCAGGTCACTGATGCTCAGATGGTGACGCACCTGGTCATTGTGTGTGTATGTTTCATATTTATTAGTAGGTTTACTCCTGTTGTGGGCACACATTCAGTTAGTGTGCTTTGATGCCTTGGCAATGTGCCATGGCCAACATGCACATGCCACTTGCCATTGCATTCACTTGACACGTGTATCGGGTGGGCTGGTTAAAGTCTTGAGGGGTGTGTCAGCAGATGCTCCAGTCCTGGATGGATCTCTAATGCTTCCTGTTGATCATGTTTGTGGTTGACATATTGGTGTTCTACTTAATTGAGTAGGCAGACCATGGAGGTTCTGGTAAGCTGCAGACAGGCATTGCACTGGTATTGTGGGGGACTGTCAGGGGGCTGCTTGTGGCGGTGGTGTCCAGCCTGCAGGGGGCTGCCTGGGGGTGGGTGGTCCAGTCTGGAGTGGGCTGCCTGGGGGGGGTGTCCAGTCTGGAGGGGGCTGCTTGGGGGAGGTGTCCAGTCTGGAGTGGTTTGCCTGAGGGCGGTGTCCAGTCTGGAGGAGGCGGCCTGGTGGTGGTGTCCAGTCTGGAGGGGGCTGCCTGGGGGGTGCTGTCCAGTCTGGAGGGGGCTGCAGGGGGCAGTCTGGAAGGGGCTGACACAGATGAGAGGGGCTCTGGGTGGTGTGCGGTCTGAAGGGGGCTGCATGGGGGGTGCCCAGTTTGGAGGGGGCTCCCTAGGAGGGTCCAGTCTGGAGGGGGCTGCCTGGGGGGTGTCCAGTCTGGAGGGGGCTGCCTGGGGGCGTCCAGTCTGGAGGGGGCTGCCTGGGGGGTGTCCAGTCTTGAGGGGGCTGCCTGGGGGCGTCCAGTCTGGAGAGGGAAGCCTGGCGGTGGTGTCCAGTCCGGAGGGGGCTACCTGGGGGGGTGTCACAGGTGAGGGGGGCAGGGTGGTGTCCAGTCTAGAAAGGGCTGCCTGGGGGGGTGTCCAGTCTGGAGTGGGCTTCCTGGGGGGGGCGTACAGTCTGGAGGGGCCTGCTTGGGAGGCATCCAGTGTGCAGGGGGCTGAGGGGGGTTCACAGATAAGGGGGCTCAGGGGTGGCGTCCAGTCTGGAGGGGGCAGCCTGGGAGGTGGTGTCCAGTCTGCAGGGTGCTGCCTGGGGGATGTCCAGTCTGGAGGGGGTTTCCTGGGGGGGTCCAGTCTGGAGTGGATTGCCTGGGGGGGTCCAGTCTGGAGGGGGCTTCCTGGGAGGGTGTCCAGTCTGGAGGGGGCTGCCTGTGGGGGTGTCACAGGTAAGGGGGGTGGAGGGTGGTCTCCAGTCTCGAGGGGGCTGCCTGGGGGGCCCAGTCTGGAGGGGGCTGCCTGGGGGGGTCACACGTGAGGGGGGCTGAGGGGCAGTGTCCAGTCTCGAGGGGACTGCCTGGGGTGTTTGTCACAGGTGAGGGGGGCTGGAAGGCAGTGTCCAGTCTGTGGGGGCTGCCTGGGGGTGGTGTCCAGTCTAGAGGGGGCTGCCTCACGGGGTCCAGTATGGAGGGGGCTGTCTGGTGGGGGTGTCCAGTCAGGAGGGGCAGCCTGGGGAGGGTGTCACAGGTGAGGGGGCTTTGGGGTGGTGTCCAGTCTGGAGAGGGCTGACTGGGGTGGGTGTCACAGGTGAGGGGGCTGGAAGACCGTGTCCAGTCTGTAGGGGGCTGCCTGGGGGTGGTGTCCAGTCTGGAGGGGGCTGCCTGGGGGGTGTCCAGTGAGGAGGGGGCAGCCTGGGGTGGTGTCTAGTCTGGAAGGGGGCTGCCTGGAGGGGGTGTCCAGTCTAAAGTGGGCTGCCTGAGGGGTGTCCAGTCTGGAGGTCGCTACCTGGGGGGGTGTCCAGTCTGAAGGGGGTTGAGGCGGGGTTTCACAGGTGAGGGGGGCTCAGGGGTGGTGTCCAGTCTGGAGGGGGCTGCCTGGGGGGGGGCGGTCCAGTCTGGAGAGGACTGCCTGCGGGGTGTCCAGTCTGGAGGGGGCTGCCTGGGGGATCCAGTCTGGAGTGGGATGCCTGGGAGGGAGGTTCCAGTCTGGAGGGGGATGCCTGGGAGCTGTCACAGGTAAAGGCGGCTGGAGGGTGGTGTCCAGTCTGAAGGGGGCTGCCTGGAGGATGTCCAGTCTGGGGGGGGGGCTGCCTGGGGGGATCACAGGTGAGGGGGACTGGTGGGGGTGTCCAGTCTGGAGTGGGCTGCCTCGGGGTGTCCAGTCTGCAGTGGGCTTCCTGGGGGTGGTGTCCAGTCAGGAGGGGGCTGGCTGGGGGGGTGTCCAGTCTGGAGTGGGCTGCCTGGGGGGTGTCCAGTCTGGATGGGGCTGCATGGGGGGTGTCACAGGTAAGGAGGATGGGGGTGGTGTCCAGTCTGGATGGGGCTGCCTGGGGGGGTGTCACAGGTGAGGGGGATGGGGGGCTGCCTTGGGAGTGTCACCTCTGGAGGGGGCTGCCTAGGAGGCCAGTGTGAAGAGGGCTGCCTGGGGGTGTCCAGTCTGGAGGGGGCTGCCTGGGGGGGTGTCACAGGTGAGGGAGGGTGGTGTCCAGTCTGGAGGGGGCTGCCTGGGGGGAGTCCAGCCTGGGGGGGGCTGCCTGGGGGCTCACAGGTGAGGGGGTTAGGGGTGGTGTCCAGTCCAGTGGGGGCTGCCTGGGGAGTGCTGTCCAGTCTGGAGGGGTCTACCTGTGGGGGTGTCCAGTCTGGAGGGGGCTGCATGGGGGGGTCACAGGTGAGGGGGGCAGGTGAGGGTGTCCAGTCTTGAGTGGGCTGCCTGGGCGAGTCCAGTCTGGAGGGGGCTGCCTGGGGGGGGGTGTCACATGTGAGGGGGCTGAGGGGCAGTGTCCAGTCGGGAGGGAACTGCCTGGGGGATGTCACGGGCGAGGGGGCCTGGGGGGCAGTGTCCAGTCTGTAGGGGGCTGCCTGGGGGTGGTATCCAGTCTGGGGGCCTGCCTTGCGGGGTCCGGTCTGGAGGAGGCTGCCTGGGGGGGTGTCAAGTCAAGAGGGGCAGCCTAGGGGTGGGGTCAGTCTGGAGGGGGCTGTCTGGGGGGGTGCAGTCTGGAGGGGGCTGCCTGGGGAGGGTGTCACAGGTGAGGGGGTTGGGGTGGTGTCTAGTCTGGAGAGGGCTGCCTGGCGAGTGTCCAGTCTGGAGGGGGCTGCCTGAAGTGGTTGTCCAGTCTGGAGTGGGCTGCCTGGGGGTGGTCCAGTCTGGAGGGGGCTGCCTGGGGGGGGGTCCAGTCTGGAGGGGGCTGTCTGGGGGGGGCAGTCTGGAAGGGGCTGCCTTGGGGGTGTCACAGGTGAGGGGGTGGGGGTGGTGTCCAGTCTGGAGAGGGCTGCCTGGGGGGTGTCCAGTCTGAGGGGGCTGCCTGGAGGGTCCAGTCTGAAGTGGGCTGCCTGGGGGTGTCCAGTCTGGAGGGGGCTCCCTGACGGGTGTCACAGGTGAGGGGGGCTGGAGGGTGGTGTCCAGTCTGGAGGGGGCTGCCTGGATGGGTCTGAAGGAGGTTGAGGGGGGGTTTCACAGGTGAGGGGGGCTCAGGAGTGGTGTCCAGTCTGTAGGGGGCTGCCTGGGGGGTATCAAGTCTTGAGGGGACTGCCTGGGGGGTCTAGTCTGGACTGGGCTGCCTGGGGGGGTTCCTGTCTGGAGGGGGCTGCCTGGGGGGAGTCTAGTCTGGAGGGGGCTGCCTAGGGGAGTACAGGTGAGGGGGGCTGGTGGGGGTGTCCAGTCTGGAGGGGGCTGCCTGGGGGGGGAGGGCAGTCTGAAGTGGGCTGCCTGGAGGTGTCCAGTCTGGAGGGGGCTCCCTGACGGGTGTCACAGGTGAGGGGGGCTGGAGGGTGGTGTCCAGTCTGGAGGGGGCTGCCTGGGTGGGTCTGAAGGAGGTTGAGGGGGGTTTCACAGGTGAGGGGGCTCAGGAGTGGTGTCCAGTCTGGAGGGGGTTGCCTGGGGGGTGTCAAGTCTGGAAGGGGCTGCCTGGGGGGGTCTAGTCTGGACTGGGCTGCCTGGGGGGGAGTCTAGTCTGGAGGGGACTGCCTAGGGGGGTACAGGTGAGGGGGGCTGGTGGGGGTGTCCAGTCTGGATTGGGCTGCCTGGGGGGTGTCCAGTCAGCAGTGGGCTGCCTGGGTGTGGTGTCCAGTCTGGAGGGGGTTGCCTGGGGGTGGGGTCCAGTCTGGAGTGGGCTGCCTGGGGGGTGTCCAGTCTGAGGGGGCTGCCTGGAGGGTTCAGTCTGAAGTGGGCTGCCTGGGGGTGTCCAGTCTGGAGGGGGCTGCCTGGGGGGTATCAAGTCTTGAGGGCACTGCCTGGGGGGTCTAGTCTGGACTGGGCTGCCTGGGGGGTTTCCAGTCTGGAGGGGGCTGCCTGGGGGGGGGAGTCTAGTCTGGAGGGGGCTGCCTAGGGGGATACAGGTGAGGGGGGCTGGTGGGGGTGTCCAGTCTGGATTGGGCTGCCTGGGGGGTGTCCAGTCAGCAGTGGGCTGCCTGGGTGTGGTGTGCAGTCTGGAGGGGGCTGCCTTGGGGGGAGTCTAGTCTGGAGGGGGCTGCCTATGGGAGTACAGGTGAGGGGGGCTGGTGGGGGTGTCCAGTCTGGAGGGGGCTGCCTGGGGGGGAGGGCAGTCTGAAGTGGGCTGCCTGGAGGTGTCCAGTCTGGAGGGGGCTCCCTGACGGGTGTCACAGGTGAGGGGGGCTGGAGGGTGGTGTCCAGTCTGGAGGGGGCTGCCTGGATGGGTCTGAAGGAGGTTGAGGGGTGGGTTTCACAGGTGAGGGGGCTCAGGAGTGGTGTCCAGTCTGGAGGGGGTTGCCTGGGGGGTGTCAAGTCTGGAAGGGGCTGCCTGGGGGGGTCTAGTCTGGAATGGGCTGCCTGGGGGGGGGGGGGAGTCTAGTCTGGAGGGGGCTGCCTAGGGGGGTACAGGTGAGGGGGGCTGGTGGGGTCCAGTCTAGAAAGGGCTGCCTGGGGGGGTGTCCAGTCTGGAGTGGGCTTCCTGGGGGGGGCGTACAGTCTGGAGGGGCCTGCTTGGGAGGCATCCAGTGTGCAGGGGGCTGAGGGGGGTTCACAGATAAGGGGGCTCAGGGGTGGCGTCCAGTCTGGAGGGGGCAGCCTGGGAGGTGGTGTCCAGTCTGCAGGGTGCTGCCTGGGGGATGTCCAGTCTGGAGGGGGTTTCCTGGGGGGGTCCAGTCTGGAGTGGATTGCCTGGGGGGGTCCAGTCTGGAGGGGGCTTCCTGGGAGGGTGTCCAGTCTGGAGGGGGCTGCCTGTGGGGGTGTCACAGGTAAGGGGGGTGGAGGGTGGTCTCCAGTCTCGAGGGGGCTGCCTGGGGGGCCCAGTCTGGAGGGGGCTGCCTGGGGGGGTCACACGTGAGGGGGGCTGAGGGGCAGTGTCCAGTCTCGAGGGGACTGCCTGGGGTGTTTGTCACAGGTGAGGGGGGCTGGAAGGCAGTGTCCAGTCTGTGGGGGCTGCCTGGGGGTGGTGTCCAGTCTAGAGGGGGCTGCCTCACGGGGTCCAGTATGGAGGGGGCTGTCTGGTGGGGGTGTCCAGTCAGGAGGGGCAGCCTGGGGAGGGTGTCACAGGTGAGGGGGCTTTGGGGTGGTGTCCAGTCTGGAGAGGGCTGACTGGGGTGGGTGTCACAGGTGAGGGGGCTGGAAGACCGTGTCCAGTCTGTAGGGGGCTGCCTGGGGGTGGTGTCCAGTCTGGAGGGGGCTGCCTGGGGGGTGTCCAGTGAGGAGGGGGCAGCCTGGGGTGGTGTCTAGTCTGGAAGGGGGCTGCCTGGAGGGGGTGTCCAGTCTAAAGTGGGCTGCCTGAGGGGTGTCCAGTCTGGAGGTCGCTACCTGGGGGGGTGTCCAGTCTGAAGGGGGTTGAGGCGGGGTTTCACAGGTGAGGGGGGCTCAGGGGTGGTGTCCAGTCTGGAGGGGGCTGCCTGGGGGGGGGCGGTCCAGTCTGGAGAGGACTGCCTGCGGGGTGTCCAGTCTGGAGGGGGCTGCCTGGGGGATCCAGTCTGGAGTGGGATGCCTGGGAGGGAGGTTCCAGTCTGGAGGGGGATGCCTGGGAGCTGTCACAGGTAAAGGCGGCTGGAGGGTGGTGTCCAGTCTGAAGGGGGCTGCCTGGAGGATGTCCAGTCTGGGGGGGGGGGGCTGCCTGGGGGGATCACAGGTGAGGGGGACTGGTGGGGGTGTCCAGTCTGGAGTGGGCTGCCTCGGGGTGTCCAGTCTGCAGTGGGCTTCCTGGGGGTGGTGTCCAGTCAGGAGGGGGCTGGCTGGGGGGGTGTCCAGTCTGGAGTGGGCTGCCTGGGGGGTGTCCAGTCTGGATGGGGCTGCATGGGGGGTGTCACAGGTAAGGAGGATGGGGGTGGTGTCCAGTCTGGATGGGGCTGCCTGGGGGGGTGTCACAGGTGAGGGGGATGGGGGGCTGCCTTGGGAGTGTCACCTCTGGAGGGGGCTGCCTAGGAGGCCAGTGTGAAGAGGGCTGCCTGGGGGTGTCCAGTCTGGAGGGGGCTGCCTGGGGGGGTGTCACAGGTGAGGGAGGGTGGTGTCCAGTCTGGAGGGGGCTGCCTGGGGGGAGTCCAGCCTGGGGGGGGCTGCCTGGGGGGTCACAGGTGAGGGGGTTAGGGGTGGTGTCCAGTCCAGTGGGGGCTGCCTGGGGAGTGCTGTCCAGTCTGGAGGGGTCTACCTGTGGGGGTGTCCAGTCTGGAGGGGGCTGCATGGGGGGGTCACAGGTGAGGGGGGCAGGTGAGGGTGTCCAGTCTTGAGTGGGCTGCCTGGGCGAGTCCAGTCTGGAGGGGGCTGCCTGGGGGGGGGTGTCACATGTGAGGGGGCTGAGGGGCAGTGTCCAGTCGGGAGGGAACTGCCTGGGGGATGTCACGGGCGAGGGGGCCTGGGGGGCAGTGTCCAGTCTGTAGGGGGCTGCCTGGGGGTGGTATCCAGTCTGGGGGGGCTGCCTTGCGGGGTCCGGTCTGGAGGAGGCTGCCTGGGGGGGTGTCAAGTCAAGAGGGGCAGCCTAGGGGTGGGGTCAGTCTGGAGGGGGCTGTCTGGGGGGGTGCAGTCTGGAGGGGGCTGCCTGGGGAGGGTGTCACAGGTGAGGGGGTTGGGGTGGTGTCTAGTCTGGAGAGGGCTGCCTGGCGAGTGTCCAGTCTGGAGGGGGCTGCCTGAAGTGGTTGTCCAGTCTGGAGTGGGCTGCCTGGGGGTGGTCCAGTCTGGAGGGGGCTGCCTGGGGGGGGGTCCAGTCTGGAGGGGGCTGTCTGGGGGGGGCAGTCTGGAAGGGGCTGCCTTGGGGGTGTCACAGGTGAGGGGGTGGGGGTGGTGTCCAGTCTGGAGAGGGCTGCCTGGGGGGTGTCCAGTCTGAGGGGGCTGCCTGGAGGGTCCAGTCTGAAGTGGGCTGCCTGGGGGTGTCCAGTCTGGAGGGGGCTCCCTGACGGGTGTCACAGGTGAGGGGGGCTGGAGGGTGGTGTCCAGTCTGGAGGGGGCTGCCTGGATGGGTCTGAAGGAGGTTGAGGGGGGGTTTCACAGGTGAGGGGGGCTCAGGAGTGGTGTCCAGTCTGTAGGGGGCTGCCTGGGGGGTATCAAGTCTTGAGGGGACTGCCTGGGGGGTCTAGTCTGGACTGGGCTGCCTGGGGGGGTTCCTGTCTGGAGGGGGCTGCCTGGGGGGAGTCTAGTCTGGAGGGGGCTGCCTAGGGGAGTACAGGTGAGGGGGGCTGGTGGGGGTGTCCAGTCTGGAGGGGGCTGCCTGGGGGGGAGGGCAGTCTGAAGTGGGCTGCCTGGAGGTGTCCAGTCTGGAGGGGGCTCCCTGACGGGTGTCACAGGTGAGGGGGGCTGGAGGGTGGTGTCCAGTCTGGAGGGGGCTGCCTGGGTGGGTCTGAAGGAGGTTGAGGGGGGTTTCACAGGTGAGGGGGCTCAGGAGTGGTGTCCAGTCTGGAGGGGGTTGCCTGGGGGGTGTCAAGTCTGGAAGGGGCTGCCTGGGGGGGTCTAGTCTGGACTGGGCTGCCTGGGGGGGAGTCTAGTCTGGAGGGGACTGCCTAGGGGGGTACAGGTGAGGGGGGCTGGTGGGGGTGTCCAGTCTGGATTGGGCTGCCTGGGGGGTGTCCAGTCAGCAGTGGGCTGCCTGGGTGTGGTGTCCAGTCTGGAGGGGGTTGCCTGGGGGTGGGGTCCAGTCTGGAGTGGGCTGCCTGGGGGGTGTCCAGTCTGAGGGGGCTGCCTGGAGGGTTCAGTCTGAAGTGGGCTGCCTGGGGGTGTCCAGTCTGGAGGGGGCTGCCTGGGGGGTATCAAGTCTTGAGGGCACTGCCTGGGGGGTCTAGTCTGGACTGGGCTGCCTGGGGGGTTTCCAGTCTGGAGGGGGCTGCCTGGGGGGGGGAGTCTAGTCTGGAGGGGGCTGCCTAGGGGGATACAGGTGAGGGGGGCTGGTGGGGGTGTCCAGTCTGGATTGGGCTGCCTGGGGGGTGTCCAGTCAGCAGTGGGCTGCCTGGGTGTGGTGTGCAGTCTGGAGGGGGCTGCCTTGGGGGGAGTCTAGTCTGGAGGGGGCTGCCTATGGGAGTACAGGTGAGGGGGGCTGGTGGGGGTGTCCAGTCTGGAGGGGGCTGCCTGGGGGGGAGGGCAGTCTGAAGTGGGCTGCCTGGAGGTGTCCAGTCTGGAGGGGGCTCCCTGACGGGTGTCACAGGTGAGGGGGGCTGGAGGGTGGTGTCCAGTCTGGAGGGGGCTGCCTGGATGGGTCTGAAGGAGGTTGAGGGGTGGGTTTCACAGGTGAGGGGGCTCAGGAGTGGTGTCCAGTCTGGAGGGGGTTGCCTGGGGGGTGTCAAGTCTGGAAGGGGCTGCCTGGGGGGGTCTAGTCTGGAATGGGCTGCCTGGGGGGGGGGGGAGTCTAGTCTGGAGGGGGCTGCCTAGGGGGGTACAGGTGAGGGGGGCTGGTGGGGTGTCCAGTCTGGATTGGGCTGCCTGGGGGGTGTCCAGTCAGCAGTGGGCTGCCTGGGTGTGGTGTCCAGTCTGGAGGGGGCTGCCTGGGGGTGGGGTCCAGTCTGGAGTGGGCTGCCTGGGGGGTGTCCAGTCTGAGGGGGCTGCCTGGAGGGTCCAGTCTGAAGTGGGCTGCCTGGGGGTGTCCAGTCTGGAGGGGGCTGCCTGGGGGGTATCAAGTCTTGAGGGCACTGCCTGGGGGGTCTAGTCTGGACTGGGCTGCCTGGGGGGTTTCCAGTCTGGAGGGGGCTTCCTGGGGGGGGAGTCTAGTCTGGAGGGGGCTGCCTAGGGGGATACAGGTGAGGGGGGCTGGTGGGGGGGTGTCCAGTATTGGGCTGCCTGGCCGTGGTGTCCAGTCTGGAGGGGGCTCCCTGGGGGGGGGCAGTCTGGAGGGGGCTCCCTGACGGGTGTCACAGGTGAGGGGGGCTGGAGGGTGGTGACCAGTCTGGAGGGGGCTGCCTGGATGGGTCTGAAGGAGGTTGAGGGGGGGGTTTCACAGGCGAGGGGGGGCTTAGAAGTGGTGTCCAGTCTGGACTGGGCTGCCTGGGGGGGTTCCAGTCTGGAGGGGGCTGCCTGGGGAGAGTCTAGTCTGTAGGGGGCTGTCTAGGGGGGTACAGGTGAGGGGATCTGGTGGGGTGTCCAGTCAGGATTGGGCTGTCTGGGGTGTGTCCAGTCAGCAGTGGGCTGCCTGGGCGTGGTGTCCAGTCTGGAGGGGGCTGCCTGGGGGTGGGGTCCAGTCTGGGGTGGGCTGTCTGGGGGTGTCCAGTCTGAGGGGGCTGCCTGGAGGGTCCAGTCTGAAGTGGGCTGCCTGGGGGTTTCCAGTCTGGAGGGGGCTGCCTGAGGGGTGTCACAGGTGAGGGGGGCTCGATGGTGGTGTCCAGACTGGAGGGGGCTGCCTGGGGGGGTCACAGGTGAGGGTATTGGGGTGGTGTCCAGTTCGGTGGGGGCTGCCTGGGGTTACTGTGCAGTCTGGAGGGTTCTGCCTGTGGGGGTGTCCAGTCTGGAGGGGGCTGCCTGGGGGTAGGGGGGCTGTCATGGGTGAGGGGGGCTGGTGAGGGGATCCAGTCTGGAGTGGGCTGTCTGGGGGGTGTCCAGTCTGGAGTCGGTTTCCTGGGGCGGTCCAGTCTGGAGGGGGCTGCCTGGGGTAGGAGGAGTGTTCAGTCTGGAGTGAGCTGCATGGGCGGGGGGTCACAGGTGAGGGGGGTTGGGGGTAGTGTCCAGTCTGGTGGTGGCTGCCTGGGGGGTGCTGTCCAGTCTGGAGGGGTCTTCCTGAGGGGGGTCACAGGTAAGGGGGCTGGTGAGGGTGTCCAGTCTGGAGTCGGCTTCCTGAGGGGGTCCAGTCTGGAGGGGGCTGCCTGGGGGGAGGGTCACAGGTGAGGGGGCTGGTGAGGGTGTCCAGTCTGGAGTGGGCTGTCTGGGAGGGTGTCCAGTTTGGAGTCGGCTTCTTGGGGGGGTCCAGTCTGGAGGGGGCTGCCTGGGGGGGAGTGTCCAGTCTGGAGGGTGCTGTGTGGGGGGCTGTCACAGGTGAGGGGGCTGGGGGAAGTGTCCCGTCTGGAGGGGACTGCCTGGGGGTGGGGTCACAGGTGAGCGGGGCTGTGGGGTGGTGTCCAGTCTGGAGCGGGCTGCCCGGGGGGGGTGTTCAGTGTAGAGGGGGCTGCCAGGTATTGGTGTCTAGTTTGGAGGGGGCTGCCTCGCGGGGTCTAGTCTGGAGGGGGCTGTCTGGGTGGGTGTCCAGTCAGGAGGGGGCAACCTGGGGGTGTCCTGTCTGGAGGGGGATGCCTGGGGATGGTGTCACAGGTGAGGGGGCAGCGGGTGGTGTCCAGACTGGAAGGGGCTGCCTGGGGGTTGTCCAGTCTGGAGGGGGCTGCCTGGGGGGATGCCACAGGTCAGTGAGGGTGGAGGGGGTCCAGTCTGGAGTGGGCTGCCTGGGGGGTGTCCAGTCTGAGGGGCCTGCCTGGAGGGTCCAGTCTGAAGTGGGCTGCCTGGGGGTGTCCAGTCTGGAGGGGGCTCCCTGAGGGGTGTCACAGGTGAGGGGGGCTTGAGGGTGGTGTCCAGTCTGGAGGGGGCTGCCTGGATGGGTCTGAAGGTGGGTTGAGGGGGGGTTTCACAGGTGAGGGGGGTTGGGGGTAGTGTCCAGTCTGGTGGTGGCTGCCTGGGGGGTGATGTCCAGTATGGAGGGGTCTTCCTGAGGGGGGTCACAGGTAAGGGGGCTGGTGGAGTGGGCTGCCTGGGGGGTGTCCAGTCTGAGGGGGCTGCCTGGAGGGTCCAGTCTGAAGTGGGCTGCCTGGGGGTGTCCAGTCTGGAGGGGGCTCCCTGAGGGGTGTCACGGGTGAGGGGGGCTGGAGGGTGGTGTCCAGTCTGGAGGGGGCTGCCTGGATGGGTCTGAAGGGAGCAGAGGGGGGGTTTCACAGGTGAGGGGGGCTCAGGAGTGGTGTCCAGTCTGGAAGGGGTTGGCTGGAGGGTGTCAAGTCTGGAGGGGGCTGCCTGGGGGGTCTAGTCTGGACTGGGCTGCCTGGGGGGTTCCAGTCTGGAGGGGGCTGCCTGGGGGGAGTCTAGTCTGGAGGGGGCTGCCTAGGGGGGTACAGGTGAGGGGGGCTGGTGGGGGTGTCCAGTCTGGATTGGGCTGCCTGGGGGTGTACAGTCAGCAGTGGGCTACCTGGGGGTGGTGCCCAGTCTGGAGGGGGCTGCCTGGGGGTGGGGTCCAGTCTGGAGTGGGCTGCCTGGGGGGTGTCCAGTCTGAAGGGACTGCCTGGAGGGTCCAGTCTGAAGTGGGCTGCCTGGGGGTGTCCAGTCTGGAGGGGCCTGCCTGAGGGGTGTCACAGGTGAGGGGGGCTGGAGGGTGGTGTCCAGTCTGAAGGGGGCTGACTGGGGGGGTCACATGTGAGGGTATTGGGGTGGTCTCCAGTTCGGTGGAGGCTGCCTGGGGTTACTGTGCAGTCTGGAGGGTTCTGCCTGTGGGGGCGTCCAGTCTGGAGGTGGATGCCTGGGGGGTGGGGGGCTGTCATGGGTGAGGGGGGCTGGTGAGGGGGTCCAGTCTGGAGTGGGCTGCCTGGGGGGTGTCCAGTCTGGAGTCGGCTTCCTGGGACGGTCCAGTCGGAGGGGGCTGCCTGGGGTAGGGGGAGTGTCCAGTCTGGAGTGAGCTGCCTGGGCGGGGGGTCACAGTGAGGGGGCTTGGGGGTAGTGTCCAGTCTGGTGGTGGTTGCCTGGGGGGTGCTGTCCAGTCTGCAGGGGTCTTCCTGTGGGGGGTCACAGGTAAGGGGGCTGGTGAGGGTGTCCAGTCTGGAGTCAGCTTCCTGGGGGTGGGGTCCAGTCTGGAGGGGGCTGCCTGGGGGGGAGGGTCACAGGTGAGGGGGCTGGTGAGGGTGTCCAGTCTGGAGTGGGCTGCCTGGGAGGGTGTCCAGTTTGGAGTCAGCTCCCTGGGGGGGTCCAGTCTGGAGGGGGATGCCTGGGTGGAGTGTCCAGTCTGGAGGGTGCTGTGTGGGGGGCTGTCATAGGTGAGGGGGCTGGGGGCAGTGTCCCGTCTGGATGGGACTACCTGGGGGTGGGGGTCACAGGTGAGCGGGGCTGTGGGGTGGTGTCCAGTCTGGAGCGGGCTGCCTGGGGGGGGTGTTCAGTGTGGAGGGGGCTGCAAGGTGGTGGTGTCCAGTCTGGAGGGGGCTGCCTCGCGGGGTCCATTCTGGAGGGGGCTGCCTGGGGGGGTGTCCAGTCAGGAGGGGGAAGCCTGGGGGTGTCCTGTCTGAAGGGGGATGCCTGGGGATGGTGTCACAGGTGAGGGGGCAGGGGGAGGTGTTCAGACTGGAAGGGGCTGCCTGGGGGTTGTCCAGTCTGGAGGGGGCTGCCTGGGGGGATGCCACAGGTGGGTGGGGGTGGGGGGCAGTGTCCAGTCTGGAGGGGCTGTCAAGGGGTGGTGTCCAGTCTGGAGGGGGCTGCATGGGGGGTGTCCAGTCTGGAGGGGGCTGCCTGGGGTGGTGTCACCGGTGAGAGGGGCTGTGGGTGGTGTCCAGTATGGAGGGTGCAGCCTGGGGGGTGTACAGTCTGGAGGGGGCTGCCTGGGGTGGTATCCCAGGTGAGGGGGGATGGGGGTGGTGTCCAGTATGGAGGGTGCAGCCTGGGCTTGCAAGGGAGGGCTCGCGATTTCGCTGGTGTGAAATCTGGCTTTGCGAGAGAGGGATTGCGTTTTCGCTGGGATGCAGCCTTGGCTTGTGAGGTGAGGCGCGAGATTTCGCTGGGGTGCAGTCTGGCTTTGCAAGGGAGGAACCGCGTTTTCACAAGGGTGCAGTCTGGGCTTGCGAGGTGAGGCACATGGTTTCCCTGGGGTGCAGTCTGGCTTTGCAAGGGAGGGCTTGTGTTTTCGCATGGGGTGCAGCCTGGGCTTTTGAGGTGAGGCTCGAGATTTTGCTGTGGTGCAGTCTGGCTTTGCGAGGGAGGGCCTGTGTTTTCACTGGCGTGCAGCCTGGGCTTGCGAGGTGAGGCACGCAATTTTGCTGAGGGTGCAGCCTGGGCTTGTGAGGTGAGGTGCGCGATTTCGCTGGGGTGCAGCCTGGGCTTGCGGGATGAGGCACGCGATTTCACTGGGGTACTGGATGGTGTTTCAGGGGTAGAGCGGAGGCTTGTGCCTAGTTTGGCCTTTGGCTTGCTTTTTGGTGTACATGGGGGCGTGTTGTGGGCATTCCTCACGCAGCTTGTTTTTACTTGCGCAACGGCTAGTAATGCGCCTTTAGCCCTAATTGACCCGGCAGTGCCATTAAGCAGCATTTGATAAAATGAGGTCCGTGACTTAACCTGTTGCAAGCATCACACAGCACCCTTATCTGTCCCACATGCAGAATGTAGCAATGAGGGCAATGGGCCCATAGCCAACCTCTAACCAAGGAAACCAGCTCACAAGTGCCCTCAGCTGATAGCGACTGCCCCACAAACGGCCTCCAGTGGAATGCACAGGCTCATTGGTGTTTGTACAGACCCACCGGTAGCCTGCTATTGAAGACATAGGCCTACATGTGGACGTACATGGCTAGAATCCCTCCCAGAGCAAAGACTCTAAGGGCCTCATTCACCTTTGCCAGTGCAAAGTCACTTTGCACTGCCAACAAACACCCTGATTGACAGAGCAGTACAAAGTGTGTTTTTGCAGTGCAAAGTCACTTTGAACTGCAAAAGTACTCTTTGCACCGTGATTTAGGACCATTTAGCACAGTCCAAGGATTATGTTTGCAGTACAAAGTGACTTTGCTCTGCAAAAACACACTTTGCACCGCTCTGTGAATCAGGGAGTTTGTTAGCAGTAACACCAGTGACCATGCTACTAGTTCCATGAATTAGGCCCTGAGAGTCAACACCACTATCCGCATCACCATACTCGGGCTCTTCAACAAGGTGTGGGGGGAACCAGGCCTGGCAATAACCGGCAAAGAATTACAACCTTTGGACGAAGTCCTGCAGGGGAGTAACACTCTGGCCGGGTGCCCCGCTCTCACTATAGGTCACCATGTGAGTATAGAAATGAAATATAAGGCTTAGTGGTACAGCTGGTCTATTGGGCGACTCATTCAGCATTAGTTACAGACAAAGATAACTTAAGCCAAATCCAAAAAATGGGGACAGGAATACCCCCTTATTTCCACAAATGTATTGTGTATCGTCGCAAGTCACTGGATCGACGGTAAGCCAGAGGGAACCGTCATAAATAGTAACAAAAATATGCAAAAGCATCCAAAAAGATCCACAACATTGCACCTTTTAGAGTTTGAAAAAGATACATTTTATTATCATCTATAGTCATAAATTTGCCCTTATAATAACACGTGTTTCGGCCTCAGCCGGCCTTTTTCAAATCAGGGCTGGTGCAATCAAACCACACCGGGGTTCAATAGCCGCACATTCAATGAGTAATGTATTGGGTCAAATCCCATTATAATGTAATTTGCCAAGAACTGAAGTCACTCGCGTTGGCTTCGAAGATTACACCAGCCCTGATTTGAAAAAGGCCAGCTGAGGCCGAAACACGTGTTATTATAAGGGCAAATTTATGACTATAGATGATAATAAAATGTATCTTTTTCAAACTCTAAAAGGCGCAATGTTCTGGATCTTTTTGGATGCTTTTGCATATTTTTGTCACCATGTGAGTATGTCTGGGCCTAGATATAAGTTGTCGGAGTGGTTATCTAAATGTACATTTGCACTCGATTGCATTCCAGTAATAAGAACTCATTTAAAAGATAGAATCGAAGTGTGTGTATTATGCACGGGTTTTGCATGGCAGTCATTGCTAATAGATAACACATGAAGGGAGAAAAGTTACTAGTCAGCGGTCTGTCTTTTATGCATCCTAAGTCTGTTCTTTAAAAAATTAAAAAAGCCTAGTTACAGACATTAGGACTCGTGAGCTTTTTTTATAATTATTAAACGTAGCCCACATTTTTGAATTCTGAGACTTTTTGCATTTATAATAGTATACATTAGGATAAAGCAGCCGGATGAAGCCAGAAGGACGCATTCGAAACAGCTTAATAATAATGCTAATAATCAGAGGTGTTGCTGGGGGGGAGGGGCAGAGGGGGCTATAGCCCTGGTTCTTTTGGTTGTAGCCCTGGATAGAAGCTCAGGGGTTACAACCAAAAAGGCTAGCTAGCCCCGAGTCCTGACAGTCCCAAAATTAGCGAAGCCCCAGATCTTTTCCAGACCTAGCAACACCCCTGCAAATAGTTCTCGTCCACGCAAACCCCATAGCAGTCAGCTTGTATGTCAGTCGTCACTTTCTCTCTTCAGTGCAGCGCACACTTGATCACGTCATTTTCACCCGGAAAAGCAAGGTACAAAATTGCTACTCTTTCTCAAAATACATAAATACTGAGCGACGGAACCACGCACGGCAATTGCAGCAATAGAGGATGTCTGGCTGGACACAACTGCGACAGCCGAGAGTGAATTTTCCTCCAGACACA
This sequence comes from Ambystoma mexicanum, assembly GCF_040938575.1. Taxonomy (NCBI): domain Eukaryota; kingdom Metazoa; phylum Chordata; class Amphibia; order Caudata; family Ambystomatidae; genus Ambystoma; species Ambystoma mexicanum. The sequence goes on along the minus strand of NC_090930.1, from coordinate 1,099,104,675 downwards.
ACCCCTTGCAAACAGTTTTTATGCCAGTCCTTGAACATCTCGCTCGCTTCACGTGAGCGGACACGCTCTTTCGAAGTCGACGAGAAGGATATTGAATCCACTGTCGGCCTGTCGCAGTTGTAAACAGAGCGCATTACTGTACCGCTGTCGTTGCTGCGCCTAGTCGGTATCTCTGCTGAGTGTCACCTCCTAGCTTTGTTTTGTACATTTTTAAAATGTATTTATTTCGAGAAAGTGCATTTCAGAAAACCTACAACTTAACCGAATTCAATGAAAATAAGGACCGATTTGGTAACACGACTTAGGGCTAAAAGCACCGCACACTGTATACTGCACGTGTAGGTCTCCTGTCCTTGTTCCAGAAACGACCAGGGCCGTAAACCCCTGCAATAATTTAGAAACACTTATCTTCTCGTAAATGGATTCTTAAGCGGTGACCCTGCATTTCCCCCCAATAAACAACGTGATTTACTCCATTTCGTGAAAGGAGTCATAATTTTGAGTGGCGTGATTTTTTTAATTTTTATATTCGACCGTTCTAGAAAATCCATAGGCCAGTAAAAGGCTTTCTTTCTTTTCTTTTTTTTTTAAAGAAACAATATTTTCCTTATCTTCTTTTGTGTCAAAATTAAGAATGTACGTGTTTTTTGGCCTCAAATGATTCTTTAGCGTCAGTGTGTCCTCTTTATTGTTTGTACAATACTGCCACCTTCTGACGAATACTGTAAACAGCATTCTTTGGGCGAGTAGTCTTTGTCTGCATGAACATTTGATAACAGTACTGTTTATGATTTTACGTTCCTGCCTCGACGAAAAGGCATTCAATCTGTCAAGAAAAGTCCTCATATCATGAAAAATACATTTTTTTAAAGAAATATCCGTGCAGTAAAACCACGTTTGTTATTTCCACAACAAAGCACTCGTTTCTCGGCTTCAGAATTTCTTATGGGTGGGGAAAATGCATATGCTTTTTATCATAAAATGCATCCCTGCGTCATTTAAACATAATAGTCCTGTACTATACGTACAGTGACACATCTTTACAATGCTCCATGGGGCAGATAGAATATATTGCGGTGTGCGGGGCAATTTTACACGGTGGTATGCAATTTTGAACTATTCCAGTAAAGTTATACCACAAACGTAGCACTTTACAAACAGCGTGACATTTGCACCAAATTACCGGTTCAAATATGACATTTTGGAGCCGAGGGGGATGCTAGAGAGCCCAGTCAAAATGGCCATAGGCCCGTGAGCTCCCGCCTGACCCTAACTTATCTGGGCTATATCCTGTCTCATTTAAACTGACAAAAGTCGTGGATGCCGTAGAATTGGTGCTGTGGTAAATGCTTATTTTAGTTCCTGGAAGGCTTTCTCTGCCTCTGTGGACCAATTAAATTGTTTATTTTTCCGTAGTAAAGAGGTGTTTGGGTGGACGATCTGGGAGAACCCAGGAATGAACCGGCGATAAAAGTTGGCGAACCGGAGTACACTCTGTACTCCCTTTATGGATGTCGGTGAGGGCCAGTTAAGGATAGCGCCTACCTTGCACGTGTCCATGCGTGTGCCCCGTGGTGTGAGAATAAAGCCGATGAATTCTACCTCTGTCACATGAAAGAAGCATTTCTCCATTTTGGCATGTAGCCGGTGTTGCTGCAGTTTCTCTAAAACCCCCCGGACATGGTTGACGTGGTCCTCCTTGGTGGTGGAATAGATAAGAATGTCATCAATATAGACAAGAGCGCAGACGTCCAACAGTTCGCGCAGCACGTCATTCATGAAAAATGGGAACGCCGCCGGGTCATTACATAGTCCAAAGTGCAAAACCTCATATTCATAAAGGCCATATTTGGTGCAAAAGGCTGTCTTCCACTCGTCTCCTTTTTTGACTCTTGCTAGATGATAGGCCCATCGTAAGTCTAGTTTTTTTTATATATATGAGTGTTTTTGACTTGATCCAAGAACTCAGGGATAAGTGGTAAAGGTTACTGTTTTTTTTACCGTGATCTGGTTAAGTGCTCTGTAGTCAATGCAAGTTCCAAGTCTCCCTCCTTTTTAGGCACAAAAAGAGGGACGGGGATGCAAGGGACTTTGTCGAACGATGAAGCCATTTGCCAGATACTGATCAAGGTAGGTTTTTAGATGCTGGTTTTCCTGTTCTGTTAGGGCGTAAATCCAGCTGCAGGGAACTTGAGCTCCAGGTACCAGATCAATTTGACAGTCATATAGTCTGTGCGGAGGTAGGATGTTCGCTTGCTCTTTTTGAAAGACATCTTGGTAATCCAGGTATTCAGGTGGTGGTGAACTGGTGAGGCCCAGTATGGTTTCTTTCTTCGACGAACCTGGGTTGGTAAGACCTTTCAATGAGAATCCCTTGCTATAAAAGGTGTCGGCACAGTCCTAGGGAAAGGTCAGAACTCATTTACGCCAGTCAATCCTGGGATTGAAGGGTCTCCAGCCAGGGCATTCCCAATATCATCTGGAACTGAGGAGCGCCGATGAGATCGAAGGTGATGTCCTCTTGGTGACCGTCCTGACACAGAAGCGTGACCTTCTCGGTGTAATGCGTCACTGGGCCAGATGATAGCTGAGATCCATCAACTGCTGTGACGTTTTCCAAAACCTACTTCTGTCAGAGAGGAAGGCCTATCAGGGTAGCCAGATCTTGGTCCATGTAATTTCCCACAGCCCCACTGTCAATGTATGCCTCCAAGGCATGTATTTTCGACGGTTGCTTGTGGTTTACCAGGAGCACAGGGATGACTAGATGTGAGGTCTTTATAAGTTCCTTTTCACCGCTGGACAAGTGGACCCCTACGCTTTCCGGGCTTTGGAATTTCCTGAGTTCTGTTCTTCTTCTTCACCTTTGTCAGTTGCTCCAACTGCTTTCCTTGGTGGTTTCACCGGGCACTCTCGGAGATAGTGACCTGCCTTACCACAGTACAAACAAAGCTGCTGCTGTCTCCTTTTCTCCCTTTCTGCCTTGGTGCGTGGGCTGCGCAAGCCTCCGATTTGCATTGGCTCAGACTGATCGTGTGATTTGGTTTGATTCTTACGGGGTCGCACGTAGACCGACCGCCCTTCGACCTTGGCCCGATCCTTCCGATTCTGCAATTTGTGATTGAGCTGCACTGTCAGGTCGATGTATTCAGCACATCTTTCCGGGGGGATTTACTACTTGGGCTAATACGTCCTTAAGATCCCCTCGCAAGCCTCGGTAAAAGAGCATAGTTCTTTTCTCCTCTGGCCAGTTAGTTTGTGCTATCAGACGATTGAAGGAAGCCATATATGTTAGTAGGTCTTGATTACCCTGCCTTAGTGATAACAGTTCATTGTCCAGAGCTGGCCTTTGAGTATGCCGTGCAAATAGTTTCTCCATTTCACGCTGGAAACCTCTGAAGTCTCGAAGCAAAGGATCATCCTGGTTTACCAAGGGTATTGACCAGTCCGCTGCACTACCTCCCAAATATGAGAGTACAAATGCCACTCTCGCTTGATCGTTGGGGAATGCCCCAGGTCTGCACAAGAAATGTAGGTGACATTGATTCATAAAGATAGCGTACTTATTTGGATCACCTATGAAGCGTTCTGGTGGGGCCAGGGGAATCCCCCCTGGAAGAGCCACCTGTACTGGCGTGGGCTGTGGAGGCACGGTAGGAGGGGCATACCCCGGCCGTGGGACCTGGTCTGCCTGTGCCTGGAGCATTTGCCTTGCTAGTTCATCTGTCCGCTCCCTGTTCACAATTAGATCCCTCCTTAAGGCATTGGTTTCCTGTCTTGAGGCATGAACCTCAGCATGTAAGTCTCCCAGTAACCAGGCCAACTGGTCAATTTCAGAAGTTTCCATAACGCCCAGGTAGAGATTCGAAGAGGCTTCGCATTCTGTTACGCTCACCTGGTCTCTGCGGAGGAGTTGGGGCATGGTTGCAGCCCTCCCGGGGTTGAGGTCGCTCGGGTCTGACTTCGCAATCTGGGGTTATGTGGTGACTGATGGTAATAGGTGATGCTGCTCGGGACTGCTCCTGTGTGGAGAATAGGGGGCGTGAGTATGCCAGCTTGTGCGCCTGATCTCCTTCCAGACCCCTTCTCCTACACCGTGGTACCCGTGGGAGGAGCTGCCCCTGGAAAGCTCACCTGTTGATAAGATTTGGCAAGCACTCCGTCCTGCTGTTTCTAGCAGGGGCACTTGTATGATCTGGACCAAATTCCTTCACTGGTCCCTTGCACGTGGTAGTCCAGTCCTGCTGCGACTAAGCCACTATACTTCAGGTAAGTGTTCCTGTTTGCCTTTGTCTTTCCTCATCTGTTTTTGTTGTATTGTAAAGTTTGTTGTCTTGTATTGCTGTCCGTTCCACTTTTGATGTTTGCTCTTTTGCTTTCTTCTCTTGCAGGTGATGTTGTCGGCCCAGCAGAAGCTGCGGAGCTCGAGGCAACAGCCGGAGGGAATGAGGAACGAAGCTGCAGCACTACAGTAGCTGGTAAGTTGTTATTTAGGGGGCGCACAGGGTTCAAATGTGGCGCAGCCCTAGGACGGATGTTCTAACCTTGTCTTTCTTCTTCACAGGGTCCGAGTTCGTGGATGTGGAGTGCGGTGCTGCGGTGTCAGGATCAAGATCACTGGATGTCAGGAGATGAGTCTGCAGATGAAGCGATGAAGCGCCGGTTTCCTGGAGGTGAGTATGCAGGAGAACGCCGTTTGTTCAAAGGTAAGTAAACTGGTCCAAGCGGCAGTGAGTGTCCCGTTGCACACGAGTGCACAGTAACGCGAAGCACCGGCCTTAAGGATGGAGCAGCTTATATAGCTGTACTTCTGAAGCCACGCCCACCAGGTTCAGCCTGCCTGCCACACCCTGCCAAACCCGATGAGTCAGCACATGAGGATGTTCTCTGGAATAAAGGCTTTCAGCTCCAGGAAAGTTCTTGTAAAATAAAAGCACGCCTCTGCTGAAATAAAATAAAAGCACTCCTACACTGAAATAAAGTGTTCCTGCTCACATCTTTAGATGAGCCTGGCGCCAAAGGTGCCAGGACTGAGTCCAGCCAGGGCCCCTGTGTTTATAGGTCCCAAAGGGACATAAGTGAGTCAAGTGACCAATTGCCTGCATCACCAGATGGTGTGTTTTTTTTGTTCTGGGGCCTGTGGCCATGACACCGACCGAAAGGTTAGTCGAAAGATAAAAAGCAGAAGATGAGAGAAGGTCAACTTTCTCGATGGGTAATACTGATGTAAAAGGACTGGAAGGGTATTCGACAACCAGAATAGAAGATAGGTTGAGAAGGGAAATTAAAAACCAGAGGCGAGGAGATTGGGATGAAACAGAGTCACGAAGAGCAGAGGTGGAGGTACTGGGACTACAACAGCAAGGTAAGGAAGAAGGAGATAGACAGAAAGGAGAGGTTGGATTGGAGAAATGGAGGTACGGACAAGTACTTTTAAGACTTGATAAATCTTCCATCAAGTATGTTCAGGTAGACCTTGATGAGAATAGTGCTGCTTTATGTCAAGGATTTGAACAAGAAGGAATAGATATGGATGCAGCAATAGAGGAATAAGATGAGGATTGAGAAGATGTCACTGGAGAGGGAGCTCAAGGCGGAACAGCCCCGGCATTCCCTATAGCAGCGGTCACAGAATCCACATCATGGGGTCTTAGGAAATGCTGTGGTTGCTGCACTGCAGTTGTAAGTAAAAGTGGAAGAACAGGAAAAATAAGAACAACTCAATTTCCATTGCATCAGAAAGGACATGGAAAAGCTTATTATGTCCACTGGTTGCATATGGACCAGAAAAATGTAATGAAGACACTGCCCTCTATCCACCGCAGGAGCAGGAAAGTGGATTTATGCTTTAGAAAACCATACTGCTGGAGTCGTGTTAGCTATAAGGGGCATGCAAAGTTTATTCAGACAATTCAGCAAATGTGGAGGGCAGAAACAGGAGAACCATGGGATAAGAACATAGCAATGTATTATCATATGTTGAAAAGGGGATTTCCTAAAGAGGTTCAGCATGATTTGGACAAGGTTGTAAGGATAGAGGACAAGGGGTGGGCAGAGATACAGGCACATATTATACATTTTTGTAAAACAAGATTGGAAAAAGAAATAGAGGATGCTGAACAGGTACAAAAAGCAGAGGAATGCGTGTCCAGAAGAAATTAGCTAAAATTAATCTGGAAGAAGCAGTGATTACCAGCTCCAGGGAGAGACAGTTGGGACACTTTTAATCAGGGTGTACTGATGGGAGTGCTGCTGATTTACGGCAGACGGGAGGATTCATGGGGGAAGAGGGTCATTGCAGATGTGAGGAGGGGCATTTAGTGGCACACGGTACAAATTTACTTTTACTTTACTTTAGTTGATTTATAATGCACAGCCATAAACCCTTAGGTGTGAGGGTGCGGACAAGACAATACTCATGACACAAATGACAAATAGGTCCAGGCAGGGTGGAATATCAAAGTCTACTCAGACAGAGGACTGAGCAAGGGGGGGCACCAGAGTCTGATTATTTAATGGAACAACCAGGTTTTCAACTCTTTTTTAAACAAACACAAGGATCGATGGTTTCGATAGTGACAGGTAGTGCGTTCCATAAGGAGGATGCTATGCTCCTCCCTGCACCTTCTTAGTATTACATCTAGGCAGAAATAAGAGATTTTGATTGCTAGATCTCAAGTTTCTATAACATTTATAATATAACATTTGGCTTGTTTGGTGGGATGAGGCCCTGGTTGATTGGGCTGATGGGAGGACAGTATAAAAGGAGGTCTGGAGTGCTATGCTGGACTTGTGGCAAAATGAGACATGTGTCAAGATATTGTCGGAGTACACCTCTGTATTTTTCGATACATGTGCTAATCCAGGGGAACTTGCAGGTGGGTTTCCATGCAGTCCTTCACAATAGATGCAGCCCCCAACCATGCCACATGCCCCAGGATCTGTGCAACCACAGCAGGCTCAGGTTTGTCAGAACGTGATTACTGTAGGTGCATCCAACTATAAACCTCAGAGGTCATGCCAGCAGAGGCATCAGTGCAGACATGGGATAGTAATCACTTACCTCTGAGGCAGTCCTGCGGTTCTATGCACAGAGTATTGGTGTATCAAGGTGGATAATCAAAATGTATCTGGTCCCTTGTTATATTGTTTGGATACACCAGTGAATCTTTTGGATAGAGACATTCTCAGCAAACTAAATATGACCATCCATTAACCAAGAAAGGTATTGTATGCTCAACTCCATGGTTGTAACCAGTAAGAACAACAGCACTTCTGCATGCACATGGCTGTGATAGTGCAATAAGGGGGGGGGGATGTCTGTGCATGCAGCTCTGTTCTTTTATCGGGTCAATGTTGTGCTAGGATGGGTCCCTGGGATTGGAGACAGGACTTGGCGAATACCACTTGAATTTTTGTTTTGACCTGCAAATTCACAAGAGATAACACCAGGTACCATTGTTACTATAACTTTAGAAGCAGTGATTATAAAAAAAGACAGGGTGGTTCTCTCAGGCTTCGATGAGAAAGGTGAAGAATGGTGCACAGTTCTGTGCATTGATTATCACAGGGCATAGGATGAGTACACCACTTACCCCGTACATACTGCAACAGATGACCAAAAATCTGTAGAGATTCTGGGCAATGAGTTTAGGGAGCACCAATAGATCTGAAGAGTTCAAGCATCAGCCATTGCTCCCAATGGATTGCATTTTCATTTGAACTTTTGTGCGATGGTGGAGCAAGAGGAGGTTTCACGGCCCCTGCAAGGTGATTTTTGCCACTTCGCCACTGGAATCCATCCACCCACACAGGAAAAGGATACAAATTTCAGTTAAGTATGACCTAAGAAAATTCCTTTCACTCCAGTCAACCAGTACGAGAGGAATGAACATTCTGTTAAGAGAAATTCCAAGTTTAAAATGTATACTAGGATGTTTTGTTGTGTAGGTTTTCTGTTTTTCTTTAGTTTTCTGTTCTAATGGATCAGGAAGTACAAATGTAAATATGAATGAGTTGCCTAGGGGTATAGAATTTGATGAAGCTGTTACGGTCACCAAGAGACCTGGAAACAGAATCTATGAAATTATATGATGAACCAAATTTTGATAAGATTGTAAACATGCATGGTTTCGCTGCAGAGGATGTTTGGTATGGGAATATGAAGGAGTTAAGGAGAGAGAAATCTGCAGGATCTTGTTTTATCTGCTCACTCATTCTCCACGCTTCTGGCATACGTAGGTTATTTATTCAAGCTGAAAGAGAATCTAGAGTTGGACTGTGTTTGCTTCCCCTAGCCATACGTCGGATTAGAGGGCAATTTCAAGGACAGTCTGTTACAACTTGAGTAATTCCTGTTGATGAAGATGAATATATAAGAAAAGATGTCAAGGAGCAGGAAAATGTTATATGTTGTACCAGAAGGGTACAACTGAATATTAAAGTCTCGATTGTCATAGATAACTGATGGAAGCAAGGTGTGGAGAGTTGTAAAGCTGGTGGAATGAGGGGATTTACTGATGAAATGGTAGCACACATTAATGAAGTTTGTGGAAATATCTGGAACCATCATCTAAGATATCTGACATGGCTCAAGGAGCCAGAGAAACCTGTTAAGAATCAATCAGCTACTTACACATTTGCTGACCTGGCTGGAGGAACATCTGCATAGTGCATTGTTAGACACAACGTGGGCTTGTGGAGCAAATTCCTGTTGGCAAAAACCTCCAGTCTGGCAGGTTGTGTAGAGTTTGACTACACTTCAAGTGCCCATCTATGTAAATCCGGTAAAACACTTGATGTTTGGAAGTACGATATCAAAAACTGTATGTGTGCCTACCCTGCCCCCTGTGACCCTTGCATCTTTTGAATTTCTGGATGAGAACAGTACATCAATATTTTCAGAGCCTATGAAGATGGAACTTCCTAGTACGCTCAAACGCTCAAATTATGTTTCAATAGCATCTACAAAATCATTTAGCAGGATTCCTGAGCAGTACAGAATTTCTAGCATAGCTGAGATGGCTTTGCCTCATTCCTGGCCCCAGATGTTCAAGCCATGGCAAATGTGAATTGGCTCCAGATTACCCGATTCAAATTGCTTTTGTCGGTAAACTCTACAGAGTGATCATTTAGTGTCATCAAGACAGAAATGCGTGCTTTGATGCTTATGGCATTACAGCGTTGTTACGTCCTCAAACTCCTCACTGCTATGAAGGGCAGGGTTTTTAGCAAAATTGGTAGTTCGTGTTGCACCTTCACACCTGCGTACGATGGGAGAATAAGACACTTGCACAGACTATTACCACACTGCATAAACTGAAACAGGCCATGGAAAGTGAGGCTGGTATTAAATCAGATTCATGGATTGACTCTTGGTTCATGTAGATTCCGTCAGGGATGAGCCTTGCAATTAAGATCCTGATGGCAATCATCATTTTTGTATTGTGTATTTTTTGCCTCCGTCAAGTTTTTCTAGAGGCTGATCGTTTAACATGACAAGAACTGCTCTTATAATGTCAGCCAACCCGTCCAAGCCTAGTTCCACCACCATTTCATACCATGCACACACTCAAACTGTAAATTTGGAATTAATTGGGGTTCAGATTTGGGTCCAGGATATTTAGTAGTTAATTAAATAAAGGAGGGAATGTTGAAGTAGATGGATTTGATCTGAATGGTAAGGAGAGATTCACGTTGCGTGCCCCATATTAATGTTAAGAATGGATGTGATATTGTTACAATGTTGCAGTTTTGCATGTATCTACAATAGTTAATTGAGGTTTGTTAAAGGTTGCTTTTATTGTTATTTTGTGTCTAGTGTGATACATATTAGATTTGCATACATGAAGCAACATATTGAAGATTGTGTGAACATGTCAGAGAGCACCACAGTATTAACTGAAAAGGATACGGTACTCAAAAGGATACAGGTGGTAGGGTCTTCCGGATCCCTGTTCACTCGTTTTGATAGTTGTGAAGTCAAGTTAAGACCTTCCAAATGATACAACTCTCTGACTGGTAAAACAGGCAGAGTGATGGATCACTGGAAAGGGCGTGGGTAAGGTATAGGAAGTCAGCCTAGAACAAAATAAAGTATCATGAATAACTGCCCCAACCTGGGTATGATGGAATAGAAAATGTCATGAATGCACACACTGACCTTGAGTCTAGGGCAGATGAATCCAGCAGAGTCTCTTGAGGAATCCAAGGTAGAACAAACGACAAGGAAGGGAAGATTAGTAAGGGAGACTTATCCCGAACGGAACGAGGCTCACGCTAGATACCAGGTTGATGCACCACAGGATAGCGTCCAAAGTACTGTTCACTGTCACCTTCCAATTATCCTTGCAAAGCTTCCTTCCCACGTAGAGTAAAGTATAAAAATGAATCAATCCCCCTGTTAATATCACAGGTGCAGGAGTTGGAAATAGCGCTCCTTTTAAGGTATAAACAAAGTACACGCGGTTCTGTACAGCCGCGAAGAAAAGAGCGTGTGCGTGTGGATTTACACGCGATTAGGATTCACGCAGTCCAGGCCAGCAGCGTTTGAAGACAATATATATGCGTGTGGAATTTACACGCGAGCAGGATTCACGCAGTCCAGGCCAGCCGTACTTGAAGATAGCGTGCGCGTGTGGATTTACACGCGAGCAGGATTCACGCAGTCCAGGCCAGCAGCACTTGAAGATAGCGTGCGCGTGTGGATTTACACGCGAGCAGGATTCACGCAGTCCAGGCCAGCAGCGCTTGAAGATAGTGTGCGCGTGTGGATTTACACGCGAACAGGATTCACGCAGCCCAGACCAGCAGCGCTTGAAGATAGCGTGCGCGTGTGGATTTACACGCGAACAGGATTCACGCAGCCCAGGCCAGCCGCGTTTGAAGACAACGTGCGCGTGTGGATTTACACGCGAACAGGATTCACGCAGCCCAGGCCAGCCGCGTTTGAAGACAACGTGCGCGTGTGGATTTACACGCAAACAGGATTCACGCAGCCCAGGCCAGCCGCGTTTGAAGACAACGTGCGCGTGTGGATTTACACGCAACCAAACAGCTCCAGGAATCAGCGTGTGGCGGAAAACACGCTATAGAAGGCCCAAAAAGTAGCTGTAGTAACCTGCAAGGATGCAGACAGGAGGTTCAGCTACACAACGCCAAATGATTCGATCAGAAGCAGCGAGTGAAGTTTCCACGCTGCTTAAATACGTAATGCCGTAGTTCACGTGACGAAGCAGAATACACGTGAAGTTAGCGACGTGAAAAGTGCAAACGTCGTTTTCCCGGCAACGTATCGAACAACCGCCATTTGGAATAGAACTGTCTATCTGTTCTACGAGCGTAGGAGGTAGGACCACGTCCAGCATGCATGACAGAACATAATATGGGAGCACATTCTGCAATTTAGCAATTTAAATTGGAAAACACTTCTTGAATTGGAAACCCATTATGAGGGATTGAAGAAGTTTTGAACACACATACATAAAAATAAACATGCACACATGCTTGTTCCAGAGACTAGCTGGCCAAGGAGGAAAGTATCAATTGGCAGAGGAACAGCTGCATCAACACAGAATCATCTATGTGGATCTGAAATAGAATGAATAGCATGGGCCCAAGGTTTGGGCTTAGAAATTTGGGCTTTTTGGGACATTCAGGCAACAAATGATCAGCTGCCCCACAATACATACAAAGATTGTGGGATCGGCGTTGTTCACGTTGAGCCGGAGTTAATGGGCTTCTCACCGCGCCGATCTGCATAGGCTCAGGGATCGCAGTTCTGCGGGGGTATCAGAGGCTACCGACATCTTCCACCTGGCAGCGTCAATTTGGTTTTAGTGGCTAAAATTGTAAAAGGGTGACTGGAAGCGAAAATGGCTGCAGGCCTATGGTGCTCACCACACCAAGAATGGGAAGATTGGAACCGGACCTCGAAGACAGAAGTGGTGGAATTCTCGGAGCAACCAGTCTCAACCTCAGCTACCCTGATTTCAGTGAATCAGGCTTCCTCAAGAAGAGGGCCTCTTTTCTATGATGTATCCCTCTGCTGTGTAGATAAGACAGACAGAGGTATCAATCAAATAAAAGAGCGGGGTAAACACACACCGCTAGACCAACAGCTGAAAAGAAACCACAGAAAGGGTAATGCGCGGTACAGATAAGAATAGCAATTGTAAGACAATCAACAATTCATGAATACCTGAATAACAAGTTGGTTGGAGTAGCAGAGTATGTACAGAGCCTAGAAAGACAATGCAAAAGACAATAAGGAACTAGCTTAACTGATTTAAGGACTCCCCTTGAACCCTAGAGAATGCACAACTAACCTGGAAGGAGATGGTTAAGGAGCAAAAAGGGAAATCCTGCTGGAAAGGACACAACGACAGGATAAAATAATAAACAGGGAAGTTAGTGAGGGAGGATACACCCGAACGGCGTGAGGGATGCACTAGGTACGGGTTGGAGCAAGTAGCTGGAAAACGTCCTGAACTGCACTTGTAAGATAAGAATACAAATCCAGCACAATGTCCAAGGTAACGTGTAGTTTTCTTCACAGCGAGGGTAGGCAGTGTTTATCCAAGAACAAACAATCACAGGAAGCAATGAGCACAGTTTGAAATGAAGGAACACTTACTGAAGGCAGTTATTGCCAGGGCTGACTGCTCCGATACAGCCCTTGTGGAAGGAACCAAAAAGCTACAGAGCGTAGGAAAATGACTTCTGACAGGAAGCCGCCAACAATCCAGGAAACGTTCTGAGTCGTAACAGCGTGTAGAACCAAAGACAACAGGACAATCCGTAAGCAGTCCGAGTGGAACGCAAAGTCGAAAACCAGGGAAAGTTGAAGAAGGAAATTAGCTCGGTGGCTAAACACGAGAGGGTACGCGTAGACTACAATTAGCAGCAGCGAGCCCCGAGAGGAACCGGGTTAAGAAGGCAAGGGGCGGAGCATCGGTGTACGTGTTGTGCACGCGTTGTGCGTAATGAGCGTGTCAGCTGACATGGCCAATACCGATGCCGGCATCCATACAGTCTCAATGGAAACCTATAACGCTGCCACACCGATGTCTTTCCCCAGACTGTGTGAGCCAGTGTAAATGCTGAGGGAGATTGGCGAGAGCAGCGCTGCCAAAGCGTAACAGCATCCGCCCCCAAAGACGCCGGCAACCCCCGGAAGGCATGGAACTCCCTAAGAAGATCAGGACAGTGCAAATTGTCAAGGGGTTCCCAAGTCCGATCCTCGGGACCAAAACCCTTCCAGTCAACCAGATAAAAAGCAGTACCTCTAGTTATTCTACAATCCAGGATGTGTGACACCTCATACTCCTCCTCGCCATCCACCAACACAGGAGGTGGACGGGCCGATAAACGCGTGGAAGGAGGACAGGGTTTGAGTAAGGACACATGGAAGACAGGATGGATACGCCATGACTTCGGCAAAGCCAACTTACCAGCGACAGGGTTGATCATAGAGATGATGAGAAAAGGACCCACAAATCGTGGCAGCAAAGATCTTTTACCTGCTATTCGCAGGTTCCGTGAAGACAACCAAACTCTCATACCGACCCGATAGTCGGGGCCAGGCACACGGCGAGCATCCGCAGTCCTCTTGGCATGCTCTTGGGCCCGGAGCAGATAGCAACGGACGTCCTGGTGCAACTGGTCCAGATCACGAACACAATCCGAAGCAGCTGGATTAGTTGTATGATATGAAATGAACCTGTGTGGCTCCATGTCGCCTTGCTTCCAAGGTGAGCACGTTGCGGCTGAGCTATCCTCCCGAGTCAGGCAAGGACGGGTCAAGAGGCAAGGAGCGTGGATGACACCCATATAGGACAAAAAATGGTGACACTCCTGTGGCTGAATGCATCGAGTTGTTATAAGCGAATTCCGCTTGGGGTAAGGCAGTAAACCAAGATTGCTGAAACTGAAGGCACAGACAACGCAAATATTGTTCTATAGTAGCATTTTCGCTTTCAGTCTGACCGTCCGTCTGAGGATGATACGACGAGGAGTATCTGTTGTTGATGCCAAAAGAATTAGTGAGTGCCCTCCAGAAACGGGATGTGAACTGCGTCCCCCGATCAGACACGATGATGGACAGCAATCCGAAATACCTGAAAACGTTAGCCATAAACAACCTGGCCAACTGAGGAGCAGAGGCAAACCTGCACAGGGCACAAAAATGGCGTATTTGGTAAAGTAGTCAATCAGTACCCAAATGGTATCATGTCCACTCACTTCAGGTAGATCGACTATAAAATCCATTGAGACCATGTGCCAAGGTTTGTAAGGGACCGGTAGTGGACGTAATAAGCCTACGGGTTTAGATCTGGAAGTTTTGCATTGTGCACATATTGCACAAGAGGAAACATAGTCTTTGACATCCCTAGACATGTTAGACCACCAGGCCCAGTGACGAAAGGCCTCTACCGTCTTCTTGTGGCCGGGATGTGCCGCGATGACAGAGTCATGAGACCACTGTAAGGCCAAGGTACGGGAATGACCTGGTGGTATGAAAATGCATCCTTATATGAATGGGAGACCCTGAACCATGTCTAGGTTTAGATCAATGACTTCCGTAGAATGAGTAGAAACCCAATTCTCAATGACAGAACGTAGTGAGGCTTGCACAGATAACCTTGTTAGGTAGCAGTGGAAGGGGTTCCGTCTTTGACGGCCGCTCCCCAGCATGAAGGCGAGATGGAGCATCAGCAGACACCTGAGCCCTGGTAGGACGATAGGTAATAAGAAAATCGTACTGCGAAAAGAACAGATGCCAACGGGCCTGCCTGGCAGTTAGGCATTTCATGGTCTTACAAGCGAGTAGGCTCCTGTGATCAGAATAAACCGTGACAGGATGGCGAGCCCCTAATAAATGATGCCTCCACTCAGAAAAAGCGTCCCGGATGGCCAAGAGTTCACGTCCAGTGATTGAATAGTTCTTTTCATAGGTCGTAAGTTTACGAGAAAAGAAAGCAGTGGGGTGTATTTCACCAGTAAGGGGACACTCCTGCGACAGGACCGCGCCAATAGCAAAACCAGAAGCGTCGGCTTCCACATAAAATGGTAACTCCGGATTGGGATGTTTTAGAACAGGAGCTGATGTGAACGCCAATTTTAGTTGTTCAAATGAATCTTGAGCCGCCTTGGACCAGACATATGGAACATTAGCACTGGTCAAGGAGGTGAGAGGTGCAGAAAGCCCCGAAAACCCATGTATGAAACGCCGATAAAAATTGGCGAATCCCAAAAATGATTGGAGTGATTTCACTGTTTTCGGGGTAGGCCATTCCAAAATAGCCCTCACTTTGGATTTGCTCATGCGAACTCCCTGATTAGTCAGATCATATCCCAAGAACTCAACCTCCGGGGTGTGAAAAATACATTTCTCAATTTTCACATAGCAGTGATTGTCCCGCAAATGTTGAAGTACAGTTCTGACATGTTGGATATGTTCTGGAAGTGTCCTAGAATAGATCAGAATGTCATCTAAATAGACAACGACATACTGGTCCAATACATCATGAAAAAGATCATTCATAAAAGCCTGAAAGGTGTCTGGGGCATTGCAGAGACCAAACGGCATCACCATGTATTCATAGAGACCGTAGCGTGTCTTAAATGCGGTTTTCCACTCATCTCCTGCTCGCATGCGTACCAAATTGTACGCTCCTCGGAGATACAGTTTCGTAAATATTTGGGAAGAACCTAATTGGTCGAGAAGGACCGATATTAACGGGAGTGGATACTGATTTTTAATGGTCACAGCATTCAAGGCACGATAGTCTATGCAAGGGCGAAGATCTCCTTTTTTGGGGACAAAAAAAAGTAGAGATGCCGCTGGTGATTTTGATGGACGGATGAAACCCATCGCAAGTGCTTTGTCGATGTACTCCTTTAACACTTGGTCTTCTTTGAGCGTTAGCGAATACACCCTGCCGGTAGGTGTCTTATCCCCTGGTATCAGATCTATTGGACAATCATAGATCCGATGAGGCGGAAGGGTCTCTGCCATACCCTTGTCGAAAACATCCGAATAATCCATATATTCAGCCGGAACCGAGGGTAGCGCAGTGGCAGAGACAGCTCCTATATGCAAAGAGGACACAAGCGCTTGAGTTGGACTATTCTGATTGATAGTATGCAAGGAAGTGCATGACGTATTGCATACAGAGGACGGAAACTGCACCAGTTGGGAGGACCAGACGATGGCGGGATTGTGGTATTGAAGCCACGGAATGCCCAAAATCACTTTGTAAGCAGGCGCCTTGATAACGTCAAAGAATATCTCTTCGGTATGACCTTCTTTAGTGGACATGAGCAGCGTTATTGTCCGGTGGGTAACCATTCTGGAAACGAAGGGAGATCCGTCGACGGCATTCACAATTTCAGGTTGCTTTTTGGGGATTAACAGAACCCTTAATACAGATGCAAAACACTGGTCAATGTAATTGCCTGTGGCTCCGGAATCAATAATGGCATTTGCCTCAAATGTTTCTTCATGGGCTACCGAAAAGGTAACAGGAAGATGAACCAACTGGAATTGGCCAAGTTTACAAGGGCCCTTGTTTGAATCTCCCGACGTAGAGACTCCTTCTACTGTCGGGATTTGGCATTACCTGCCTTTCCTTTGGGCTTTTTGGGACATTCAGGCAACAAATGATCAGCTGCCCCACAATACATACAAAGATTGTGGGATCGGCGTTGTTCACGTTGAGCCGGAGTTAATGGGCTTCTCATCGCGCCGATCTGCATAGGCTCAGGGATCGGCAGTTCTGCGGGGGTATCAGAGGCTACCGACATGAGACGAGGCGACCTCTTTTCCCCACGACGTTCGGCCTTTCGAGCGTCTATTTGGAGGACTAAGTCGAGGAGTTCACTGAAAGTGGTAGGAACCACAGGAACTATGGATAGTATGTCTTTCAGTTCCTCATAAAGGCCCTGGCAAAATACTGCGGCTTTCTTCTCTTCTGGCCTGTCCGTCTCTGCTGCCAGCTGATTGAATCTTGCTAAATAAGCCAATAGGGAGGTGTTCCCCTACCTATGTTTAAGGAGCTCAAGATCTGTGGCTTGGGTGGTATATCTAGTGTCAACCACCTTGCTCATCATTGAAAGGAGAGAGTCACAATTGTATAACACATGGCTGTTGGATTTCAGCAATGGATTACCCCATGCTGCGGCAGTACCCCCTAAGTGGGATAAGACAAAAGCTGCCTTAGTGGTGGAGGTAGGAAAGGACATAGGGCGGCATAGAAAATGCAGCTTACACTGATTTATAAATGTCCTATACTGTTTTGGATCGCCTAGAAAGCGTTCTGGAGGGGCCAAAGGAAACTGAGTAGTAAGCATCACAGGAGCTGGTTCTGAATTGGGCACAGGAAACCCAGATCCCGAAGCCATAGCTCCAGCTCCTGCCTGAGATGCTGATGAGGTCACTAGAGACTGAATTGCATCCATGCGTTGACGCAATGCCTCCTGAGCTGTGGTTAATTCAGAACGTAGCTCAGTGACCATTTGCACTATTTGTGCTAATGCGTCTGTTGTCTCTGTAGACATTTCTAAGGCTGCTAATTCTGTTACTCACCACACCAAGGATCGGAAGATTGGAACCGGACCTCGAAGACAGAAGTGGTGGAATTCTCAGAGCAACTAGTCTCAACCTCAGCTACCCTGATTTCAATGAATCAGGCTTCCTCAAGAAGAGGGGCTCTTTTCTATGATGTATCCCTCTGCTGTGTTGATAAGACAGATAGAGGTATCAATCAAATAAAAGAACGGGGTAAACACACACCGCTAGGCCAACAGCTGAAAAGAAACCACAGAAAGGGTTATACGCGGTACAGGTAAGAATAGCAATTGTAGGACAATCAACAATTCATAAATACCTGAATAACAAGTTGGTTGGAATAGCAGAGTATGTACAGAGCCTAGAAGGACAATGCAAAAGACAATAAGGAACTAGCTTAACTGACTTAAGGATTCCCCTTGAACCCTAGAGAATGCACAACTAACCTGGAAGGAGATGGTTAAGGAGCAAAAAGGGAAATCCTGCTGGAAAGGACACAACGAGAGGAGAAAATAATAAACAGGGAAGTTAGTGAGGGAGGATACACCCGAACGGCACGAGGGATGCACTAGGTACGGGTTGGTGCAAGTAACTGGAAAGCGTCCTAAACTGCACTTGTAAAATAAGAGTACAAATACAGCACAATGTCCAAGGTAACGTGTAGTTTTCTTCACAGCGAGGGTAGGCAGTGTTTATACAAGAACAAATAATCACAGGAAGCAATGAACACAGTTTGAAATGAAGGAACACTTACTGAAGGCAGTTATTGCCAGGGGTGACCTCTCCGATACAGCCCTTGCGGAAGGAACCAAAAAGCTATAGTGCATAGGAAAACGACTTCTGACAGGAAGCCGCCAACAATCTGAGTCGTAACAGCGTGTAGAACCAAAGAAAACAGGGCAATCCGTAAGCAGTCCGAGTGGAAGGCAAAGTCGAAAACCAGGGAAAACACGTTGGAAGGTTGAAGAAGGAAATTAGCTCGGGGGCTAAACACGTAAGGGTACGTGTAGACTACAATTAGCAGCACCGAGCCCCGAGAGGAACCGGGTTAAGAAGGCAAGGGGCGGAGCATCGGTGTACACGTTGTGCGTAATGAGCGTATAAGCTGACACGGCCGATACTGATGCCGGCGTCCATACAGTCTCCATGTAAACCGATAACGCTGCCACACCGATGTCTTTCCCCGGACTGTGTGAGCCGGTGTAAATGCTGAGGGAGATTGGCGAGAGCAGCGCTGCTGAAGCGTAACAGCCTATGAGAAGGTCAAATATATTAGCAAGAACAAGAGTATAATGGGAGGAGGCCAGATGAATTGAAATGGTGGTCAAATAATGAAACGGTGTGAGAGGATGCTTTTTGAAAAATGAGTTAGTGCCCGATCAAAGGAGCCTTTTGTTAGCTCTCTAGAGCCTCATAAAGTGAAGTGTCCATACATAAACCATGCATGTCAAATTTAGCGTTGCAGATCTGTGACCAAGTGGAATCTTATGTTACAGTTGTGTGTCTTGCAGAAAGAAACCTACAAAAAGCAGAGGGTTGGGCATGTATTTGCAATGTCATGAAAATTGAATGTCTAAGGGGATGGTGCCACAGTGAAGGCAGCCAACCAGATTGCTGGGATTAGATTTCCTTGTATAGAGCCAACCCATTTGTGTTTTTGGGTGATGACTTTGTAAGGGAATATGAGGGAGATGTGGGAGGGTGTTAACTGTTCTGTAAATGTGTATATATACTGTATCTTTTCCGTGGTTCAGGGAGACTCAGGATAGTTCAATCACCAAAGATTTGTCTAGTGTCTCTCCCAGCGCCTGCTGTGAAATAAAGTTGGTTTAATGACAACATGCATTGACTTCTTGAGAGGTGGACTATTTTAATATGCAGAGATCTGAGGTCAGCCCTTACAAGCTGCACCCAATTGTGGATGGGGAGCAGAGCGTCCCTAAAGAGTGGATCTACTTGGGGTTGCTCATTAACTAAATGGCATCAGTATAGTTGTATGCCATGACACTGAAGGAGTTGTTCCAATTAATTAATGAGCTAAAATAGATATTAAGCTATGAAGACAAGAGTGTGAAACATTTTGGGACACAGCACTCTAAATCCCAGATATTCGAAAGCAAAGGGTGGTCCGTTCTCACCCAGTCAAGAAGGAGGAGGGCCATTTTAGGACAGTGACTCCATGGATTAAACCTTGCAGATATTGCTAAGAGCTCACTGTGGGATACTGTATCGCAGACAGCGGACAGATCCAGGAGTTCTAAACTCAGACGTTGTTCTGCTCTGCTTGTCTCCTCGCCTCATCCAGAATTGATGCGATGACAGAATCGATCCCACGAAGATGTTTAAGGCCAGACTACGGTGGATCAAAGCAGTCATTATGTTTGACATAGTTCTGCAATGGATGCAGAACCTCTCTTTCGATGAGCTTAGCCAAGTACAGAAGATTGGAAATTAGCTGCAGCTTGAAAGGATCCGAAGGATGACACATAGGTTTCTTTAAGAGTGCGATGACCAGGGACGTTTATTGGCTATTAAACTAGTCCCTGAAGAGAGTGTTTGATTTTGACTCTTGTGCATAGGTTTTACAGCAGGGATGCCAAGAGCAAGGTCTATGGATAATCTCTGTCTGCAAGGCTCTTTCGGAGATGGACCAGAGAACAAGCTATTTTAGCTTTTTTATTTTCTCAGTAAAGGGCTTCTCACATCGTTGACTAATTCTGAATCATTTGGGGTCTCATCCTAAACTAGCAGTGTAATCCAGATGGTGACCCCTTGCTCTCTGTGCCTGCAGAGGCGATTGCACCTCACGGATGACACCAACAGAGGCAGAAACACATGGATGGGATTGTTGTAAAACTCCTTCTTGGAGGAGATTTGCCAGGTATTTCCTGTTTGATTGAATTTATGGGTGCGATCAAACAGATGTTCTCCTCTGGTATTTCACAGAGATTTGAAACACGTATGATGGCCTTTTGGGGCTTTAGAGCCCATACAACAAGCTATTTAGTGAATCTATGTTGCATACGGAATCCCCTCTCCCTGAATCCACATCCCATCGAATCCCTCCCACTGGATCCCACTCGAACGGCATGTTTTGCCGAATCCATATATTGGGCCTCATTACAGAAGGTGGCAGTCTGGAAATAAGCGTGCCGGTCGCACTGTACCGGCATGTTTTCTGGACCGCATAGTATAACTCTTTGCGGGTAGGAGATGTTTCGCCCAGCATGTCTGACCTGCTGGGCGCAACCGCACCCACCCACAGAGTTTTCACGGAATCACCGGCACCGTTAGGAATGGTATCAGTTCTTCTGTGCCCCCACTCCCATGGAGTCCCATGGTGTTCCGTGGGAATGGGGAATAACATTTTCCGTCGCCTGACTTCTCGATCACCCGGGACTTGTAATGTTCCGGTGGCACTGGGAAGTCAGGCCACGGTTAAGTGTTATGAGTCCGGCGGCAACCTGGCGGTAACACGGGCAGGTTACCAGCGGACTGGTAATGAACCCCGTTATCCCTCCACACACTCGCCTCATCCATCTATGTTCATTAATGGGGTTTTACCTCCGTACCAATGTTCTCCACAACACTTCCCTCAATCGCGATCCCCCCTCCATATCCCTGCCACAATCGCCGGCTTCACCCCACTCTACTCATCTCTTTCACACTTAATGGGCTGCTCTTCCCCCATGCCCTCTACCCACTAACACTGTCCATCCCATGTGCCCTAACCCAACACCCTCACCTTACCATCATGCTCTCTTCACTGCCTCATAGTTGCCACACCCCGATCCTCTTCCTCCCTCTGCACAGGCGAACACTGGTCATAGAAATTGGACCACGCTTTCTACAATCCAGTGTTCGCTGTGCAGAAGACTCAGCGGCATGTCCCATTAGGCAGGGATGGATTCATGGTACATCCACTTTAGTTTCTATTCATTTTCAGTGGAGGACATCTCAGATTGTTGGTTAATTTTGAATCTGTTGGCGTTTCATCCTAAATGAGTGTGGTAATCCAGACATAGATCCCCTGCTCTCCATGCCTTGAGAGGCTGCTCCACCTTCAATGGCAACCAGCATGGCAGACATGCATGTCTGGGGTTGGTGTTAGAACTTTTGCTTAAAAGGAGTTTAGCCTTTACTGGTGAGACCAATATTCTCCTATTCTCCTCTGGTATTTTTCCGTGAGCTAAAATGCAATGGGGGAATTCCAGACCAAGCTATGTTAGCTTTTGTTCATGTCCAGTAGAGGATTGCCCACATTGTTGGCTGATAGGTATTGAGGTCTACATATTTCAGGGAGGTGGGCATGGGACCAAACGTCAACAGCAACATTAGTGGTCCACCCACTCAGTATCTTTCCCAACACAGATTAAAACACAGAAAAAAAGCATCTAAAAACGCCTTTGTGGCCTTTTTCCTGGTGAATGTACTGCGATGCAAATGCTGTTTTGAAACATAACCAAATGCATTATACGTATCCTAAGAACCGGTAGTACCCCGGCAATCATTTGAGAGAGAGATCCAAAAGGCATGTCATAGATTTATAAAAGCCTGGAGACGTGGATCCAGAAACAGATGGAAACGGCATTTACCAGGATTCAAACCAAAGTTACGTAAATAGTATAAATCCCAATGTAAAAACAGGGTGTTCTAATACCATATTCACAAATGACTGTCATTCCAAGGGCTGCAGAAACACATAATTTCAGGCCTACAGTTTGGATTTCCAAGAATGACTAATAACAAAGTTAACTTTGTTAAGCAGGACTCACAACTACCACATGCAAGTAAGGCCCGTCCTAACCCCTGAAATTTATCACACTAAAAAGGCCCAAAACGACACATAGGGCCTCATTACGCCTTTGAAGGTAGCCATGCCCTTAATGCTGCCTCGAAAATCGGGTCCGGGTCCGGGTTCTCTGAATGGGGAAATACCGGACCATTCCGACTTTGGAGGGCCCGGTATTTCCTCCGTCAGGGAACCCGGACCCGATCCTTCCCCATTCCCATTTGAGCCCCCATAGGGCTCAATGGGAATGGAGAGGGAGCTAACAACGGGCCCGTTAATAACTGGCCCGTTGTTAGCTCCCTGGTCCCCTCGCGGGACCCGCTCTGGACGTCTGGAAAAACCAGACGTCCAGAGCGGGTCCCGCGAGGGAACCTCGTAATAGGGCGGAATGGGATTAACGCCACCGGCACCATTACTGGCGCCGTTAATCTCATTCCGCCCACCTCGTAATGAGGCCCATAGTCATTTTTCTCGAAAATGTTCTACCACAATAAACTGTAATAGTGTTCTAAAATAAACTTTTGTTATAGTACTATAAACCAAAAAGTTACTTGATTCAAAACATGTATATTGCAGTCTGGGTCGTTTTTCTTATTTTTCTTCCTCAAATATGTTAGTTATTTGTTTTTTAGGACTCTTACTTGTCTGGAAATTCACTTTTTGAAATTCGGTTCTTTGGGCCATATTTTGAAAATAGGCACTATAGGCCACCCACTGGTGATCTGGGCCACCACCAGGCAGGTCATAGCACCCACGATATCCCAAGAGGGGCAGGAGTTTGGGGGATACAAGAGAGTACATACTCAAAAAAGTGTCTGTGATGAGGCCTTTATATCCTAAAGGAAATTTAAAATACTTTCAATGGATACTTAGAAATGAGAAAGTAACATAACAGATAGATTTATTGAAGTAGTAGGTTGCAGTAGTAAATTTCTGAATTCCAAGAATATTACCACTGGAGATAATTCAAGTGTAGAGGAAGTAGACAGTGGTTAAGTCTGGCTCTTGGGCTTGACACTGAGCAGTTTGTTGTCTCAGAGCACCATGACCACCAATGTTGTAAGGTATATTTTAATTAATATGTTAATATTTGGGTTGCTCATTAAGTGGACAGCTCGATCTCTTACCCTCTGTTATGCAGCACCAAACTCATATTTATTTAAACATTGGAATTAAAGGTGGTCCCTAGACTTTACTCAGGGCAATTCACCAGAATATTACACAATAACAGGCAGCTTGTCTACAGAAAATTAAATTAACCTGCTTGCATGACTCTGACTATTTCTCACACACGTACATTCATTTCCATTATCAACTCTATACACATCTTAAGTTCTAAATAACACTACATATTCGAGTTGCACTTCTTTTGCTTGTCGGTCAGTATCTCAAAGTCCTTGACTTCACAAGAACATCTCCAAATTACACATAAGTCACATTTACCAATGAATCAAAGAACTTTACTTTCCCCAATAACACCAGCAATTAATAGAATCAGAGAACTGCTGGATTTCACATCCCCAAGTGTATCCAGTTGTCAGGCTCCAACGGTGTAGTAGTGCTACACCACAAGCTGAATTCCGCACTCACTGGAGGTTCACATGGCATCTGGGCTAATGAGGCTATTGCAGACTCCATTTCCCAGGAGGCCAGGAGGCAGGCCGACTTTTGACGTCACCGTGTCACGGGCCAGCAATGTGGAAGAACAGCCCTGTGCACTATTTCAGACCCAGCTGCAGGAGAGACAATGCTTATCAACTGTTCCATAACGTGAGTAGTTGTTGTGTATTTCTTGTCTCCTTCGAAGATTTTTTACCCAGATTGTTTTATGGATTTTTGATTTTTTACTGTTTTGGGAGGAATTATTTACCCGGATTGTTTCACACATTGCCTCTGAATCTCCCTTGGATTTTGCTGCTATTTTGAAGACTTTTTTGTGAAATTTGACCTGGATTGTTTCCAGGATTGTTTGTGGTATTTTCCTTGGATTGACTTTGTTTATTTGGAACCTTGGTCGTGTTTCTTCAGACCCCTTTGCCAGGCAATCCTAGATTGTTTCCTCGTGCTGCCTGGGTAAGGTGATACCTTTTACCCAAGTTCTTTTGGAGTTCACTGTCCAGCTGCCACATCAGAGTCCATTGCTGTTGGGAAGGTTGGCAGGGGACCACTGGGAAGAAAGGGGAGTGGAGCTTGATATCATCACATATTGATGCACCTTTTTCTCCTTTCTTTCTAGCCTCTGGCGTGATTCCCTGGTCATTACCCTGCTTTTTTACTCAATATTCCTGCACTTGAGTGTCTTAATCCCTCGATTGGCAGCCACATCAAAAGAAAAGTCCTCCCCTTGTGGGGGCCTGGGGACCCAGAACCTGGGGTGCTTCTGGTATTTGACCTGATATTAACATGGCATGACACCAGTGCTGTGCATTGCTAGTATGTATGCAGTTTAAATACAACTACAATAACTTTCATTAGCTTTTTGCAGGTTTTCGTTTCAGGAAGCTGTGTTATCAATTCAGAATGCACATCATTTCCGTTCCCCCCACTCAAACTGGAAGAATGATTTTAGAATTGTATTACATATACACAGGTGTCCCTTTCCTCATACCTCATTGACAGAGTCCCACTGTACAGTTTTAAGAATGAGGGGTATATGGGAATAACATTTGCATAGTTTGTATGGGAGCAGTAATGACTTAATTAAACTGGCTCTGATCTTCCCTTCCTTGTTAAATACCTATTACCTTTACAGAATATAGACCATCAAACATATTTTCATTATGCTCTGTTATGAATGTCATCATATCACAGCACAATTTTAACTATTTCTGTGAAAACAATTTGGGTACAATTTAACGAGATTATGATTTTTAAGGAAGGGCACGCTGACTACACAAAAGTGCTATTTAATAATTGTGCACATAATTCAGATGTTCTTTTAGTTGGGTTGAATTAACATCTGACTTATATTTTCAATGCAGAAAGATTGTGCTGTTTATTTCTCATTTAATGCAATGTATTTGGATAATACCTTCCCAAACCACCCTCTTTTCGGGACATAGCAGGTAACAAAAAGTTGGAGCGAGCATATATCACTTCTTTTGGGGAATTCTCATACTCACGTTTGATTAGTGTTTAGAGACAGGAAGCCAGGAGAAACCCTCATGTATTCCTAGGGGAGTCTAAGTCATCATCAAGTTCCCTCTGCAGGTTCTCTTGTGGACAGGAATCATCCTCTTGGACAGTAACCTTCCCTTCTGCAGCCCTTAAGTTGGTCTCTTTCTTTAAGCCATCCAAGATCTTTCCAGTGTCAGAATGCTCTCTTCTGTGCTTCCACTACATTTAAAGTGTCCAGAATTCCACCTTATGTGATAATTATGTCACACTATGAAATTGGCCAAGTTTTTCCATTGACCTACTTCTTAGCTAGACACTCCTATTCAATACACATGAAAATAATGCATATACTTGTGATCAAAACAATGTTGGGGCCAAACTACTCCTAGATACTTTACATGCAAAATAGTTTTTCTAATATAATTCAGGGTAGCAACATGCAAACTCAATGGGCCTCATCACGAGAATCGCGGTAATGAGAAAACGAGGCCAGTAAGGGAATACCGGCACTGCATACCGCTCCGGCCTATTATGAGTCAACAACCCAGTATCAGCCCCACTGCTGAGACCGTGCACCCCCATACCGGCATGCGCGTGGGCACGCGGCTCTTCATGCCGGCAATACCGGGATGGCGCTAACAGGAGGACATCACAAGTCATGCAGACATGCAAATACCAGCATCACGAAGGTGGTAATAAGGGATACCGGGATGCCGGCATTACCAGCATCGCGAATCCCCCGCTAACAGCAATGTGCAGTGTTCCCAACTGCCAAATGTGCACACAATCAGCACAGGTGGAGGCAATGGAGTTTGGCCCAGCACAAAAGGAACACACCCACACACCACACCCCTTTCCACACCAAAATGATTCCACTTGCAGTTGCAATATTGGGGCTGGAGGACATGCTTGCATTGCTACACCAGCAACAACAACAACAGGCACCACAGAGGAGACGCAGGAGGAGGAGGGTGAGACAGGCCCAGCAAGCCCCACCAGTGCAGCCAATGCTACCACAGAGGCCACCCCCAATCCCTCGCATCAGAGCCAGTCCATTCAACCGAAGCCCTGAGCAGATCCACACCCTGTACCGCCTGGACTGGGACACCATCACCACCATTGTGGACATGATACACGACGACATTGTCAGCCTGATTGAAATCGCACAGCCCTCTCTCCTCTACTGAAGGTAGTGTCTGTGCTCCACTTCTTGGCCAAAGGCACCTACCAGCACACAGTGGGGCAGATGCATGGCATATGTTATGTTATGTTACTTTGCATTTATATAGCGCCTTATGTATCATTGGTATGATCTCAAGGCACTGGTAGGTTGAACGCCCTCGGGAACCGTAGTTCAAGTCAGTAGAGAGAGAGGGAGAGAGTCATAAGGTGCGTGGGAGCATCGGATATGTGTGCAGCTGGTGTGGCACTCGTATGATAGCTGCTTCTTAGCGGTAGGTGTGGTGGTTGGGAGATCAGGAGTATGTTTTCATTCTGGCGGGGTGATACCCAGACTGATTTCTGGCTGCGTTAGGCTGAGGAGACCCATAGGCTAGCGGGTGTGCTGAGCCAGCTGTGTTTAATTAGGGTGATGAGGAGTATGTGGCGGGTGTTAGTATGAGAACAGCCATACCGAATGTGTCATAGTATCACTGTGTTCTAGTTGAGTGGTGGTGTATAGGAGAGAGTAAGCATGGTGATGTGATAAGGTGGTTTTCAGTAAGGTGCTTGATATCGAGCGCACATCTGAAGCATTTATTCTATCCGTTTTATTCACTCTGTCCGTTCAATCGGCTTTGTCTGTTCATACATTTTGCCTAGTTCGTCATTTGGTTTACTAGTCATTCCATTCATTTCATCATTCAATCGTTCATCTACATAAAATGTTCCGCCATCTCCATCCGAATCTGCCTACTCCATCCGTTCTGCCCACTCCGTCCGTTCCATCCACTCCATCCGTTCTGCCATCTCGATTCGTTCCATCCGCTCCATCTGTTCCTTCCACTCCATCCGTTCTTCCACTCCATCCATTCCATCCACTCCATCCTTTCCATCTTCTCCATCCGTTCCATCTACTCCATCCGTCCCATGCACTCCATCCGTCCCATGCACTCCATCGGTTCTATGCACTCCATCAGTTGCATGAACTTTATCCGTTCCATGCACTCCATCTGTTCCATGTACTCCCTCCATTTTATGCACTCCATCCGTTCTATCCGTAACATCTACTCCATCCGATTCCATCCACTCCATCCGTTTCATCCACTCCATTCGTTCCTATCATTCCATGCACTCCATATCACAACCCTTATTTGCACGCATGCTGAACCAAGTGCTGGATGCCCTCCTGAAGCACTCAAGCGACTACATATCCCTACCATGGACTGACCAGGAGATCTTTGACATGAAAGTTGGCTTCCATGCACTGGCAGGCATGCCAAATTGTATTGGTACCCTTGACTGCACCCATGTGGAATTTGTAGTCCTGCATGCCACGGAGGTGGTGTACCGCAATCGTAAGCTATATCACTCCATCAATGTAAAGATGGTATGAGACTCCAGCAAGATCATCACACATTGGTGTGCCCGATTTCCCGGATCAACTCATGACTCAATGGTCCTGCGGAACTCCACGCTACAACGCTACATGGAGCGACATGCAGGACGACTTGCCTGGCTGCTTGGTAAATTGCATGACAGGCACAAGGCATTGTAATGGGGGTACAGATGCACACACCACCCTGGTGTCATTGGTGTGGTGACTGTACAATGTCCATACTGCAAAACACTGTGCCCCAAAGCATCCCAAACTGAACATGACAACCAAACCCCATAGTAGTGATGGAAGCTGCACACCAATGACAATATGCCTGACTTTCAACAAGCCCACATCCCACAACAGGTCCAGTGCCCATCATCAGACTTCACCCTCTGTAACACAATCCAGCAACATGCTGTGAGTATGCACAATGTAAATGTCCACAGCAAAACACAACACAGGACAAGCATCCATGAGTGCGCACAAATCAATCCCACCAAGGGAATACACTACTTGTCACTGGGCCACCACCACAGTAGCGCTGCATGTCACCATGGGAATAATAAGCGCTGAATGAGAAATCATGCTGAGACTTGTGTCAATGCTGCTAGTAATAAAATCATACTAATCACTACACATCACATTATTATACTAAACACAGCAGTATGCATTGACAGTGCATGAACACCAGCAAGGGAGTGGACACCCTGTATCATCTGGACGATGCAACCCACACCATTAGACCATGGGACAGCACACATTGTGGCAAGGTAAAATGTGTGCATGCATCCAGGGACATGTGCATGTGAACAACAAATATCTGATTTTGCACTCATGCAGGTGATAGTGGCTATCCCTTGAAGCCATGGCTCATCACCCCTGTCCGAAATCCGCAGAAGAGGCATGAAGAGGACTACAATCGCGCCCATACACGTACCGTGTGGTGATCGAGCAGACCTTTGGCCTGTTGAAGGCACGTTTTCGCTGCCTTAGCAGGTCGGGTGGAGCACTAATGTACAGGTATGAGAAGGTGGCCAAGATCATCATGGCATGCGTCATGCTGCACAACATGTGCATCTGACGGAATGTGCCTCTGTCCCCTGACATTGAAAAGCAACCACCAGGTGAGGATGAAGAAGATGAAGAAGATGGGGTTGCACATCATCCAGGTGGAGATGCACAGGAGGGACGTGCTGTGCGCCAGTCTGTGATAGGCCACATGGATGCAGAGGGTGCCATGAATGCGGGACTCAGGGCACTGGGTGTAGGGGTACATGGACACTATGCACTGTAAACCAATAAAACACACATACACAATAAGGAATGTCCAGTCATGTGATTTTTTAGTACACAACGGGTGTATTGAACAGGAAATAAGTAACAAGTGCTCAGACCCTCCACCTCACACACACCCCCCCTCCACCCACAACTCTCCCACACACCTCCTCCACCCTCCCCCACAACTCCCGCCCACAACCCCTTCCTCCTCCCTCTCCCCCCACAACTCCCCAACACATGGCCTGAAAGTTATGCCACTCGAGTCTGCATAAGTCTGCACATGCAAGCTGACCCTGCTACTAATGTACTGGGTCTGACTCCGGGGGCGACATGTTGGGGCGCCGCATGGTGCGCACAGACCTGCGGAGGGAGCCCGTCTGTATGGAGCTTGATGAGGACCCTGTGGGCACATACTCTAATGTCGGTGCTGCACGCTGAGCCTCCAAGGCATCCGCAATCCTGGCAAGGACCTGCCTCACTGCCGACAGCTCCTCACAGATCTTTAATGTGCTTGTCTCTATGGCCCCTTTCATGGCCGCAGTGTATTCTCGGGCCTCCTTCCTCGTCACATCACCATAATATTGTTTTACCAGCCCGGTCCGATCCTGTTTCCGCGCCTCCATTTGTGCCATCCTCAACTCCCCATCCCGGACCCCTGTGGAGGTGGATGGTACATCTGGCAAGGGGCCCAATTCAGGTGGGTCCTGTGTGGGGCTCCAGGCCTCTGGTTCTGCCTCTCCTCCAGACTGGTCGTGCGAGGTGCCATCGGGTGTGCTAATTGGTGTGTACTGGGGTGTTTGGGAGGGGCTGGGTGTGCCACCAGCTTCCATGGAGCGGTTGTCCTCCTCAGGGACACATACCTCGCCTTGGGATTGTTCATTGTCGCCACTCTGTGGCGCTGTGGCAGCTGCTTCCCCTACCGAGCTGCTAGCTGCAGACAGGGTCCTATCTGCCACTGGCTCGACTGCAGTGGATTCCACAGGTGTTGGCACTGTTGGTGTAGTGGCTGTCCTTTGACGCCCCTGTTCCCTGCCATCCTGTGTTGCCTTTGCCCTCGGTGGCTGATGTGCCTTGCCTGTGCCCTAGGACGTGGAAGGCCTGTTAGTGTCTTCCTTGGACCTGGCCCTCTTCGATAGAGTGGTGGCCTGTGCTGCAGAGTCCTGTGCATTGCTGTCGGTATCATGGCCCGAAAGAGGGACTGCATCAGTGATGGTTGTACATGCATCATGCATTCAGTGGTATTAGTGCAGTTGTGCACATTTGATGACTTGCTGTCTTACAGTTGTGGCATACAGGTTGCTTGCCATATGGTGGGGTTATTCAGGCATACGTTAAGTTCACACATGTGTGAGGTGGTGTATGCTGTGTGAGATGCCTTTGTGTTGTGGACTGTGTGCAGTGTGACACATGCCATTTCCCTGTTTGTGGTGTGTGTCTCGGGTATGGCATTGGCATGCTGCATGCATGTGAATGTGACGGTGCTCGGGACAGCATCTAGGCAGGGATTTGTCCATGTGTCTGTGATGGCCCATGCATTGCCTCATGGCACGGTCACATTGGTGGACCATCATCATATTTTGCATTACATTGTTTTCTTTGGACACTCACCTCCATCTGCCGAAGACGACGCTCCACGTTCCATATCTCCCACTCCTTCTATGGACTCCATTCCAATGGTGCTGGTGCAGGTTTCTTCCCAGCGGGTGAGTTTAATGGGTGAGTTGGACCCACCGCCAGTATCCAGACCCTGGCTACAATTAGCAGACAAGATATTGCGCACTTGGAGGCGCAGGTCGTCCCAGCATTTTTTAATGTCCTTTACAGTGCGGGGTGGTGCCAACCGCACTGACTTTCTGGGCCACTAGCTCCTATACCTCTTTCTTTTTGAGCTGTGCAGCTCTCTTGAGGTCTGAGGCAAAGACCACGTCTGCATTCTCTGCCAGAGTGTCGGCCAGCATGTTGAGTTCATCTTCAGAGAACCGCTCCTTCCGCTGCCGGGATGCCCCTTTCTTTATGGCCTTTGGCATAGTGCTGGTGGTGTAGATGCTGATTTGCTTGGTGGTGTGAGGCTCCAGGTCCTGTATCTCAAGGATGCCAATGGATTGTGTTTTTCAAGATGGCCACCGTGCCATTTCCCATTCCGGCGTGATGACGTTACTTCTGGTTCCGGTATTAGCGGGCCTAGTAATGCCAGGCCCGGTAATGCCAGACTCTTTATTTAGGGGTGGACGGAGGCGGAAGAGGTGTCAGCGCTTTCCATGATGCCGCTAAGGGATGTTTTGGGGTCTTTTGCGCCATGCCGGTAATGTCCATACCGGTATGCCACTACGTGCGAGCACGCATACGCGTAATCGGCCGCTGTTAGCAGCGTTATTGCTACCCGGACCTGGGATTGCCTCCATGCCGGTAAATACTGATTTTGACCACAAATCTCGTAATGACCCCCCAATGAAGCCAAGATTATTGGAATCTGCTTTCGGATGCATGGTTGGATATGCGACAAGACTATTTGGCATATGGTTCATAAAGTTATGAATTGTTCTCATTTCAATCATTTCTGATAATAAAATATGAACTTGCTGTTAAATTAACAAGGAGTTTCTGATCTTCCAAATGCACTTTTTCCTGTTCCTAGGTATTATAGTTCCAGAATGATACATCATATTTGATTTTGCATACAGAGTTAATGGTAAATGACAAGTGATGTTTAAACCAAAGGAAATGTGCATGCCTAGAATTGTCCTGCAATTCAACTTGGAGTCTCATGACTAGCACGTGAGTTAAATAAACAGCTCTTTGGCCCTCATTACGACCCTGGCGGATTTTTTCCGCCATCGACGGACTTTTCCGCCATGGCGTAAAGTCCGTTTACGCCATGGCGGATGGCGGACTTACCGCCCCATTCCGAGGTTGGCGGGGCGGTAAGTCCCCATTGACCCATTTACCCTTCCCCATTCCCATTTCGGCCCCATAGGGCTCAATGGGAGTGGGGAAGGCGTTAATTACGCCACCGTACATTACGGTGGCGTAATTAACACCAAGGTCCCATAGCGCCATGGATTTTTACGCCCGCAAAAAGCGGGCGTAGAAGTGACCATGGCGCTTTGGGAACTCGTAGTTGGCGGTAAGGGGTCGGCGCAGCTAACGCTGGCGTAAACCCCTTACCGCCAGGGTCCTAATGAGGGCCTTTGTGAGGCCTTGAGTAATGGTTAATGTGAGTCAGTTGGCAGGGCTCTTTAGTTCTGCTTTCATCAGACTAATGCACTTGTTGGCTTTTATGGTGATGGGTGCTTCACTATGTCATGTTAAGTGCAATGAAAGTGTTTGAAGCGGGTTATAAAAATGAACATAGTTTTTACCAGCAGATGTTCATCTCTACATAGACTGCAAAATGTATTTTCCTGGAATGTTAAGAGTATTTTTCTAACACTCTCCCCTGGAAGACTCCGAAAGATGGGAGGGATATTTGGCTCTGAATTTAAAATCCAGGTCAACTTGAAATCAGCATACTATCAGGGTGAATCAATCACCAATGTTATTCAAACAATCACTGTTATTCTACATATTTATACTGCAGATTATTATATAAATCCCCTATATTATTATAAGCATTGTACCATAATCTTACAGTTGTCAGAGAAATTAAAAATTAGATTAAAAGGCACTGAATGAATGATGATTCATTTCCATAACTTGATGTGCAGTAAGAAAAACACAAACTCATCATTCAGAACACTTGACAACATCCTACAAGTGTAACTGTATAATTTTAAAATGTCTGTATCATAATCTATGTTGTAAGGTTAACTGAATTATATTTTTGAAAGATTTGTGCTTCTTCAACTGGTGCATTATGCATCTCCAGTTTTCACTTGACATTGGTAAGAACCCGGTCTTTGGGTGTAATGTACTCAAAGGCCCAATGTGTCAAGTCTAAGCTCTCAGGTGCGCAGAATACCTGCATCCTGCAGGTCCACCTGTTACGCTCACCTGGTATCCACGGGGATGCCACCCAGCCCTGGTTGGATGATTTGCACTCTTGAACCCTCTCCCAGTCCCTTGGTAAGGCGTCTGGTTAAATATGGGTCTGCAATATGGGAGAGCTGGATTCAATAACAGATTGCCTTTATGTTTTCCCACCTCCCTTGGCCTCAACGCCTTCCTCCCCCTTGGGCCTTCTCCTCACCTTAAAATTGTAAAAGGTGGATTCTCCATCCTGCTCCTTGTGGCAGGGGCGCGTAGATGTGGGGGGCGAGCAGCGACCAAGTTACTTCACTGGGGCAAGCCCCCCTGTGGGAATCCAGGCCTGCTGCGACTCCATAGGTTTGCTGCTTTACAGTCTTTATATGCAGTTTTTATGTTCCTCTTAGTTCGAATAATAATGTCTTGCTTCTTTCCTTTTAGGTATGGAAAGGTATTTTGGTGTTGTCATGCAGTTTAAAGATGAGCATGGGCCGGTAGGCGAAAGCGCGGTGTGCCCGATGCTGTCCGGTGAGTAATGCGCGATGGGCGGCGCTGTTTCGCCTTTTATATTGCTAACCTGTGTCTTTTCTCTCCTTGCAGTTACGATGTTCCTCACTGAGCACCGTAATGTCCCAGCAATGATACTGACCAGTAAATGACTACCCAGGTAAGAATTGTGTGGCTTTCTTCATTCGGGAGGAAACGTGAGTAAACGCTTACTAATGCTGTCTATCTTTCTCCTCTTTCCAGGTTATGGTATTCCAGGATGCCTGCAGTGCCGGATGATGGAGTTTGTACCTTCATGTGAGTGGAACTGAAGTCAGCGATGGATTGAAGACAGGATACTGTTCCAGGTAAGTTTCATAGTGTTCTTTCTCTCTCTGCAGGTCCTTGGTTTCAGGTAAACTGGCATCAAAGAACTGGACACGGTGAGCGTTACGCTGCCCACAGCAGAATAACGCAAAGCATGTTCTGCTGTTTGGGTGCGGTTTAAATAGTCTCAGGTAAAGTAGTCCAGGTAAAATAGTCCCAGGCCTGCCACACCCAAAGTAGTCCAGGTAAAGTAGTCCCAGGCCTGCCACACCCAAAAGACTAGACCACATAGCTCAGTTCCCTGTAACTGAGCTATGTGTGTGCCTCCATGTAGGCTGAACCCCCCCAAGTAAATAGTCCCATTCTTATGTTGATCTTCATGATGGTTATGAGCCTGCCGCCAGGGGCGCCAGGACTGACTGCAAGAGAGTCTTGGATGAGGTTTTAAGGCCTTTGACCTGGCCCTAACTGGAAGGCTGACGTGCCAGTGAGGGCCAGGGGCAAGGGTCATGACAGCACCCTGGCCGTGGTAGTAAGAGGCAGAAATCATAACTAACATGATGCATTTTTATGGTGCCTCTTTCACTTAAACTTGCAAAAGTCTTCATTGTACTTTTATTTCCCTACACTGAGCCATCTGCCTCATACTTAAAAGGAGCTGCACAGTTGGCAGTTTTCTGGTTCAGTTTCCTTTAGGGAAACAGTCCTGGGTTTCATTTACATTGACAATGTCAACTTCTTTTGTCACATTTGAATTGCTGGAATTTATCTCTGTTATCTGCTATTTTAAGATGTTTGGGTATAGACTGTTGCTAAAATAGTGAAATGGTATCTGAGTGAGTTGCAAAGTACAGCAACAGTTAGGGTATACTAATTTAATATCAAGGGTTTCCTATGAGGAACATTATATTATAGATGCTAGCCAAATGAACACATATAAATTTGTATAAGATATAGGAATTTATTTTCAAAAACTTAAAAACTCATGAACAAACTTGTTACCAATTTGTCCAAATGTGGGTTAAATATGCACACTTTGTGTTTAAAATGCATGTCAACATGCATATCTTTCAGCAGCAAACTCAGAGAGCATATTGAATCCAATCCTTCTTTTTCAAGATGGGTTAATTGTAATGCCCAGGTTAGGTGAAAGTGTATCTTTACCCTTCCAAATAGACAGAGAAACATTTATCAGCATAATGCAAAGACAGTCTGCTTGTCTTACAACAATCTTCTTCCTGAACCACATGTTTATCCCAAAGTCAAGGAAAGATTAAACAAGTGAACATTTAAAGAAATGTTTTTTAAAAATCATCTCCAAGTGGCGAGACTACAGATAACGGCCCACTGGGGCTTTTCTGCCCCCCGTAATTGCTTTGGTTTGAGAAAAAAAAGGAAATAAAATCAGACTAATTGAAAAAGGGTGAAACAACGTGTGGTTATACTATGAATGTTATTCATTATACCCACATTGCAAAAAGTATCTCCAAAGCAACCCTTCTGGATATCACCCATGCTAATTTTTAATTCCAACACCAAACATCAGATCAGTTGATCATTTTGTTTGTTGCTAATCACCGGCTGGTCATTGGCTTTGTTGGATCGACAGTGTCCAAATTTCAGAACATTTATGTGGTAAGTGGATTTTCTCAGGACTACATACATAGAAGTACATATTATTGAAGAAGACTTGATGTTTGAACAATCCTATAATGATTGAATTCTTCTTTTATACATTAACCTGTATTCGCACCCGGGGAAGGGCGCTCAGCCAGTTAGGTTGCTGGGACAGCGGGCGAGAATACACAATCCCCGCCCGCTGTCCAATTCACCCGAGACCCTTCCCCTGGTGGTATTCGTGTTCATCTTTTGTTTATCATTGAGGGGAGACCCCCTCCATTTACCTGTGGGAGCGGAGCATTGCGCTCCAGACCCGAACTCCTCTCGTTAGACCATCATCATAGACATGGAAAAGGGACACATGGAAAGGGTACATAGTCCCTTTTCCATATTGCTGCAGGCATCTGTTTTTTTCATTTTTCATCAGGAGATCGGCTGCGGGAGCAGTGCGGATCTCCCGAGGAAACATTTTGAATGCTATTCACACCCCGGACCAACCCCGGAATGTGAATGGCTTTCATGCCCTGCCAGGAGGACAGACATGGCCTTTAACGGGCCACAGCCCGAGCTGAGGCCCTCGCTTCACTCGGCCATGCCTTAGCTCGGGCTGACGAGCCGTTAAAGGCCATGTCTGCTCTCTGGCAGGGCATGAAAGCCATATTTTATAAGGCAGTGTATATAAGAAGTGATCAGTATCAATTTCAGTTTTCCAAATCGCTGATGAACTGCTTTCAAGCCTTGTAGGTGTTCCCTCCCGCGTCTCAACATGGGAAAAGGGAAAAACAAGAACAATACAAGATAAACAGTGCATTAATAAGTATGAGCCCTGCCTGCTTTGTTCTTTAATTATTCAGTGAGTCCTCAATGAATTGACTGGTGTTGAGCTGAGTCTGTTCACTGGAATCCTTGATTGCTGTCATACTTTCACTGATCAGCAGTTACATTTGTCGCCACCAATGTTTCCTCCCTAGAATCTAAAAAGGAAAGGAAACAGAACTGTGTCATAGTATTGTTTACATTTGTTAGAAAACAAAAACAATATCCAATCCAGAATTAGTTTTACTAACATTACACTTTGTCTGGAAGGGGGGCCATATACTAGCTGGAGTGCTCACCTAGGGAATTTTGGTTTTCACATTGAAAGCATGGATCCGACCATGAGGGAACATTTCATGCATCAGAGTCCAGCCTGCATATAGACCGTATGGGTTGTTTCTGCTTATAGCAGTATTGAAAAAAGAGGAGGAAACGACATCAGGCGTTGCTGTTGTGTCCATTGGGGTTAGTCCTTGGTCAGTTGTTGTTGAAAAAGCCACATTTCCACATCTCACACCCACTGAATTTCCTGGTTTTCTTTGGCATGAATCGGATCATATTAACCCCGTCTTAACTAATTCTTTTTCACTGAATATATATATTTGTACAAGTCAGCAATAACCCATGGAAATAATGTTGTCTTTCTAGTGTTAACAGAAAAACATATGCATCACCAAAATAGGGGGGAACTTAAGAGACACAAGTATATTTATCGTGAAACTTCAATTAAATTGAGATTCATGTGAAGAAGGCAGTCTAACTAATTTCAGAAAATGTAAATGGGTACCAATAAAAGGATATCATATATCAGCACACCAAAATTGTATTACTCTGAGGGTTATCTAGGGTTCAAGGTTTTTCCCTTCCTCTATCCTGGACAGTCCCTTACTTAGCAGGGACAGAAGAAGAAATTCACAGAATATTAGCCAGCCTTCCAACACCTAATAGTAAAATAATGTGAAATTGTGCATTCTTTCTTTTTGCTCTCTCGATCATGTATTCCCTCCTCCTGTATCCAGAGGCATTCACTCTAGATGAAGATCCTCAACCCATCAGAGGACTGAATCATGTTGGGATCAGACATTAATGTACATAACATGTGATGGGATTCAAATGAGTTACTGGGAGTTTAAGACCCATCTGTTCCTTTTTTTGTTTAGAAGAACCAAATGTCACTGTGATATATTTTTATGAATTTTTGTTTTAAGCTTGTAATCATTTAAGTTTTGTATTATGCAAGATAGTCCTCCGGGACAATGGGAATTTGGTCAATCAATTTGCACCACAAATGAGCCTACAGAGTCGAAATACATGTATAAACATCAGTATTCTAGAAACTGCAGATGCGCTAGTATAGTGTTCATTATTTTTTTCATTATTATTGAGAAATCAAGTTGGCAACTATGTACATTTCATATGTCTCCATTGCAAAAAATATTCATATCTCTCTTCCAACAGTATATAGAATACCCTCTGGTTACAACTCTAGTTTTAATACATTTCTGTCAAATGAACATGACCTACTCATGTTTCATTTCAATGCTTTGTGTAGTAATATGAGAAAAGCACTTTTTCAGGACCATAAAATGAATTATTGAATAGTTTTAACATTTCCAGATAACTGTGGTTTGCATAACTAAAAAAGGAGGAAACAGATAAAAAGTAAGAGAGAAAATAAAGACAAAGAAATTTACTTCATTCTCTGTATCGTGAAATGTGATTATCTTAAATCTATTGTAATTGATAGATTTGTCAGTGAAAGATATACTGTTATTAGTTAATAGTAATGATCTTGCTTTCTTTCATGTGCACCGGGTATAATTATTATGATATTGCTATTTTGAAGAGTAAAAAGATTGTAAATAATTAAATCCATGTGATAACTGAAGCTTCCCTATATATATAGGTTTTTTATTGTGTTATGGCCAAATACAAGAATATTCTTCTACATGTTTCCATACCTTTTTTCAAAGTGTTGATCCAATATTTCAAACATATAATAGTCCTTATTTTTATGTCTAACATGAATCTAAAAATAAATTTAAGAAAGGGAGTTAAAGACATTAATTGTATGTGTTTATTATTTTTATTAATTTAACATTTCTAAA
The DNA here is from genome assembly GCF_040938575.1 of Ambystoma mexicanum. Taxonomy (NCBI): domain Eukaryota; kingdom Metazoa; phylum Chordata; class Amphibia; order Caudata; family Ambystomatidae; genus Ambystoma; species Ambystoma mexicanum. The sequence continues at coordinate 1,099,066,060 of NC_090930.1, read as the reverse complement.
ATGTCTTATTTAATGTATAGGTGATTCACTCTCATAATTCTTTCAATAAAACATACTCAGGTTTTGTATCTCTCCTGTTAATTTCGCATATAACCAAGAGCATGTACACTTGTAAGCTATGTGTGGTCCGTCAACCGCATGGTAATGGCGTTCCCGAGTGTTGGGAGCCATCCTGATTTTTTTATACGAGAATTTGGTTTTCAATTGAAGTAAAAAAGGACTCTATTTGTAACATTCTGTATGCTGGAGAGTGCCATGCTTATTCGAGATAAAAAATGAACTCTTTTGTAATACTCCATATACGAAATAAGGCCATGTTGCAGTGTATTTCTCTTGGGAGAATGATTCATAATAATGGTGCATCTTCTTTAAGCATTGCAAACCATAATCACTTTTATGTATCACATTTGTAAATTAATGATAGAATATAAAACAGCCATTCTCAAAAATACAGTTAAACAGTAAGAGATATTGATTAGAAAAATGAATGTAGTCCATAATCTAAGTTATGGCAATGTTCTACTCGCAAGAAAAATATTGCTTTTGCTTTTTTTTGCCTGAGCTTTTCCTCATCTCTCCATTCTCCAAGCTGAATTTATCTGATGCCTGCATAGCTAAGCGTTCTTATAGCATCTTCTCCATGTTCAGTATGCCAGTGGAGTGACAGTGGATTACTTGAGTCTTTAACAGCAACAGTTCTTATTTGTTCATGAATTCTGGTCCAAAATTGTCTCTTCATGCTGCACATTTTATAATTTGATACCATTACAACATATTACGTAGATCACAACCATACCTTTGCATGTAATGCATTGTTTAATCTCCACTTGTTTCCCATAACTATCTGTGAGTTCTGTAACCTTATTAATTGCATAAATACACATATCACACTGACCAGATGTATGAAAGCCTGCTGGGGGCTCTGCGACCAGTTCCTATTTGTTGTTCACTATTTTATTCGGTGACTTGGATAAAGTTCATTTTGTTACATTTCTGCTTTTTTGTAAACAATCTGCGACCCCTCTAATTAGTGTACCAATTTCCTGGTCTGATCTTAAGATCCTCCAATACTTTTTAAAGGTTGTATGTATAATATAGCTATTGCAGGGGTTTGCGACCTTTGGCTCTCCAGATGTTTTGGACTACATCTCCCCTGAGGCTTAGCCAGGATAGTCAGTGGTTGGGTATCATAGGAGACGGAGTCCGAAACATCTGGACAGCCACAGGTTGCAGACCTCTGAGCTACTGGAGCTGTACTTCGTGAGCAAAAGCACTTTGTGTAGCATTGGACTGGTTTTCTTTCTTGGGAATAAGTGTGTCTCTAGCTCTCAAGCTGGCTTTTTCTAAGGCTGCATTAATGATCCTATGTATATATCTTCCTTGTAAGAATCTCTAAAAAAATCACATTCTTTTTCATAATCTTCTGTATTACTGAAAGTACGCCTGGTACGTCAGAATTCTCCCAATAGTGTGTGTATATATATATATATATATATATATAAAATTTATTTTTTATTTTTTTATTCTGTTTATTACACACTTTTTAAAAGAGTACAAGAGAAAACTTCTTCCACAGAAAAATAAATTATCACAGAAAGCGAAAAAGCACAACAAAGAGAAAAAAAGAAGAAAAGAGAGGATTAATAAACATAAAAAGAGCTAACTGCGCTGAGGTATGAAAGAAAAGAAGGTAGTATTTTTATTATGGTATATTGTTTATGGCAGCTACTACCAAATAGTTTAGAATTTGCTTCCGTCTTTATGTAATGTATTGGTATTGATTTTTCAATTTTTTATTAATATATTGAGCTCTATAAGGCGTGGCTTGGCGGCCATGCAGTAGGAGGCACGACTGAGAAGCTCCTTCGAGATCCTGAAGAAGATCCGATCAAACTGGTACCAAAACGTTGGTGATTTATGTGAAAGTGACAGAATAGACGTCGGAATATCTGCATTCGCTGAGTCTCCCGAAGGAAATTGGAGGTCGGATCGCAGAGAAAAGGCAGAAAAAAGAAGAAGCTGACTGCGCGAAACAAAATGGCGGGCGCGAGGAGCTGAACAGCCGGGGAGAATGCCAGAGCCTTGAGAGCGAGGAAATCACAGGCACAAAGCTGCGGGCCAGAGATAAACAACATCCAGCTTGATCAGGGGTCTGCCGGAGAGGGGATCGACGATCGGCACAGGCGACACAGCAACGAGCCCGACCCGGCCACTCATAAAGACATGGCAGCGGTGAAAGCGGAGAGAGTACGCTGGGGGCCCCACCCTGATGCAGCGTGACGGCGCGCGGACTGTCTCGCCCTCCCGCAAGCATCACAGCCGCAAGGCGGGAAGAGGCGGCAGTAGGGAGGGGACCCGCATAGACCAGTAATTTGCGGCAGACAGCAGGCGCACATACGGCCGGGAGAGCGGACTCTAACTCGGCAGACAAAACGCCGGAACATCCGCACAACAAGCGAGGAGATCCCCGGAACAAATCGGCGCTCGGAGCCCGGGAAGGAGGGGAGCGGCCGGCCCGAAAAACAGGCAACACCCGTAGCAGCGGCTGGAGACCCAGGAAGGGAAACTGTGCGCACAGAGGGGGACATCCAGGAATCGACGACCCCGGGCATGGTCGGATCCGGACCAACTGAGGGCCGGACTGCACCAAAGTGAGCACCGACCATATAATGCCAAGTCGAAAGACGGAGGGGAAGGCAAAGCAAACCAGCATAGAAATGTTCACTATACCACCTGGAAATAAACAACCTGCCCAGCCTACTACGGCAATGGCCTCTTCAGCTACTGGACAACAAGCAGGAAACACTATGGAAGGACCGATCCTGGAAGCTACAGCCACTCTGCAAACATCCCTTGAAGCCAAAATGGATACGGCGATAGGGGCCCTCAAGGCATCCTTAGAGAACAAACTGGACACTGTCATGGTTGACGTGGGCCTTCTTCGGCAGGACGCCAGAAACTTGACAGAAAGAGTAACAATGGCAGAACAGCAAGTGCAGCAAAACACCACGGACGTTGCGGCCACACAAACACAAATGTCGGAGGAAGTACGGAAGATCAAGATCCTGGAACAGAGGGCCGAGGACGCAGAAGGAAGGGCACGAAGGAATAATTTTCGTATAATCGGGCTTCCGGAGGGCGGAGAAGGCAGAGATCCCACAGAATATGTTGAATCTATGCTGCTCCAAGAGATTGGTGCCGGATCATTGTCCCAGGGCTTTGCGGTTGAGAGGGCACACAGGGCATTGACCAAAAGACCACGGCCGGGTGCCCCCCCAAGAGCGATGATTGCCAAGATCATGAACTTTAGGGACAGGGAGAAGATACTAACATTCTCAAGAGAAGGGGGAGAGATTATAAGGAACTCCTCTAAGATCACTATTTACCCCGACTGTACGGTCATGGTCCAGAAACAGAGAGCAAGATTTGGTCCAACCAAAGAGCGTCTCAGGTTGGCAGGAGTGCGATACATGCTCTTATATCCTGCCAAACTTAAGGTACTACACCAAGGGAAATCATGGTTCTTTGACTCAACGGAAGAAGCCCACATATGGATGGACCAGCAGGGCCTCCCCCAGCAGAGACGGAGAAACTTGAACAATAATGAGAATCAGCCCCGGTGAAAAGGAGCACCGACCCCCAGGAACAAGACGTCAAGGTGATTCGACCAGGCCAGATGTATAGGACGAAGGAGCGACTCGCTCTAACCCAGCTGGGATGGCACAGGAAACCCACCCCCCAATAAAGAAAGTTCTACAAGTTGGGATGCCAGTTTGGAGGCATCACGCTGCGGCGAGCCAGTCCCTCTTCCAGGGACAGAGCAAGAGAAGCGGCGAGGCCCGAGCAGGGGGAGGGTGGCTGGGCGTTAATTTGAAAGTTATGGTTTATGTGTTGGTTGGCTGTAGGCAGGGCCGGCTGGCCCACGGCATCAAGGGTGGAAGGAACAATGTATATGTACATGGAACAGCTCGAGTGAGCGGGTGCCAGGTCGACAGGCCGCAATGCAATGAAGGAAATCACCCCAAGCGCAGAGGCAAAAAGGACATGGGGGAAAGAGGCACGCCCCGAGGACCAGACAGAAAAAGAAGAAACGTGGGAAAACACGAATGGAAGGCTATGGGTTAACGGAGCCAGAGTAAACAATACAAATATGGGCCCTGACGAGATAACTATAGCAACCTGGAATGTGCGAGGACTCAATGCTTATCTCAAAAGACTCAGGGTGTACGCCTGGCTGAACAGAATGAAAGTCAAGATAGCAATGCTACAAGAGACCCATCTGACAGTGGATAAACAGGCCAGGGTGAACAAGAAATGGGTAGGCCAAGTATACAGCACAACATACTCGAACTATGCAAGGGGAGCATTAATATGGATTGCATCGGGAGTACCGTTCCAGCGAATAAAGCAGGAAAGTGACCAGGAGGGGAGAATGGTGCTGGTGCACGGGATGCTTGAAAGCAGGTAAATATGTTTGATCAACACCTACGCCCCAAACCACGACGCCACCATTTTCTTCAGGAATCTAGCGCCCAAACTGGCTCAGTACAGGGGAGCCACGTTCATCTGGGCCGGAGACTTTAACTGCACCTTGAACCCGCTTCTCAACAGGTCGGATGACAAGCACAGGAAGCCAGCACCCCCTGCCAGGGAGCTTCACAAGACCCTCACACGATTGCAGTTGATGGACGTCTGGAGGCAGGTAAATGGAGACGGGAGAGGGTACACACATTATAGCGCACCGCACGGGGTATTTACATGAATAGATTACCTATTCACTGGCAGTGACTCTCTGATAGAATTCACGGGAATCGACATTAAAGCACGTACACTTTCAGATCACGCCCCGATACTGGCAACATGGGCGCACACCTACAGAAAAACCCCAATACCAACATGGCGCCTCCGAGCAAAAGCACTAGGACAGGGCGAATTTGAGGCATATCTGCAGGAGGTGATAGAAGATTATTTTGAACAAAATGAGGGGAGCGTGGAGAGCAATGCCACGCTCTGGGACGCTTTCAAAGTAGTGATAAGAGGGGCGGCAATTGGGAAAACGGCAGGGTTGAAGGGTGCAATCGTGGCTGAGCTGGACGAAATAGAAAGGGAGGTTAAAACAGAGGAACGAAGAGCGGAAAGGGCAGGCCGGGAACCCAGGGAACTACTGGAGCTAAGAACGAGATGCATAGTACTCTGGGAGAAACTGGGGAAGCTGAATTATGGGAAATACTTACAGAGATTGCACGCAGAAGGGGATAAACTCAGTAGACTACTAGCGTGGTTTACCAAACAGGAAAACAAGAGGGACCCCATAGCAGTATTAAATGAAGATACAGGAACAGAGGTTAGGAATCAGGAAGATATAAATAACCTATTCGCTGGCTTCTATGAGCGCTTTATGCTCCTAATCCGGAAGTGGAGCCGGAAGACATCCCAGACGCCCTAGCAGAGATTAGGTTACTGAAGCTAACAGCAGACCAGGCCCAACTATTGGATGCCCCGATTACCGTAGAGGAAATTGAAATGGTGATCTCTGAGCTCCCCTCGGGTAAAACCCCGGGCCCGGATGGGCTCCCGGGGGAGTTCTATAAGACATATAAAAGTACCATTGCCCCAAAACTGCTAGAAACATATTAGGAGGCATACGAGGAAGCACAATTGCAAAATAGCATGTCGGAAACGATAATAGTCCCGATCCTAAAGCCAGGGAAATCCCCAGTAGAATGCACGTCATATAGGCCGATCTCCCTCATCAACCAGGACATCAAAATACTTACAACGGTTCTAGCGAACTGTCTGAAATCGGTTATATCCACGTTGATCCACTCAGACCAAACGGGCTACGTCCCAGGGCGAAACACGTCATGGAACCTCCGCAGATTACACTATGTTATAGAACAGACGAATCAGAGACGAGGGGAATGCGCAGTAGTGTCATTAGACGCCGTTAAGGCCTTTGATTCTGTGAGCTGGAATTGGTTGCTGAGCGTCCTTGCCCACTTTGGTTTGGGGGAGGGATTTGTCAGATGGATTAGACTGCTGTACAGGGATCCTAGAGCGAGAGTAAAAACGGGAAGGCATATTTCAAAAGCTTGGAGGATATACAGGGGAACCAAACAAGGCTGCCCACTGTCACCGATGTTGTACATTCTGGCTTTGGAGCCGTGGGCGGTCTTCCTCCGGGCAGAGTATGGGGACACAGGGATAGACATAGACGGGGTGGTCCATCTGATCTCTCTGTACGCGGATGACATCCTTCTTTTCGTCGAAAATCCACGCGCCAACCTAGCCTGCCTATTGGAAGCGGCGGACGCATACGCCAGACTCTCAGGGATAGCCATCAATAGAGAGAAAACAGGTCCCCCGATTCAGACTCCCAGATATGGGGCTAGCTTGGGCTCAGGGCTCCTTCCGATATCTGCGAATAGAGATACACCACAACACTGCAGAGACACACGAATATAACACACAGGCAGCCCTAGATAGAATACAAAAGGCCATGGGTTTCTGGGAGACACTCCCATTGGGGATGATAGGGAGAGCGGCCATCCTGAAAATGGTAGTACTCCCATGGCTATTATACTATTTCATGAACATTCCCCACGCCATACCCAGAGCTTTCTTCATGAAGTTGAACACAATGACACAGAGGTTCCTATGGGGTGGGGGAAGGTGTAAAATTGTCATGACAACATTGCAGAGGGACCACGAGGAGGGGGGCATTAGAGTACCGGACTTCGAAAGATACTACCTGGCAGGGCAACTGCAATACGTAGTTAAATGGCTGGGAGAAGAAATGATGAGAAGAAAATCAATAGACAAAATACTCTTCCAACCAGCACTGAGATCCTTTTACCTACGGGAAATCCCATGGATAGACAAACCTCTGCTCAAGACCCTACCCAACATGCTTAGGTTAGCAACAGAGCTCTGGTCGAGGGCGTGGAGACTCCAGGGGACCAAAGACCCTTGCTCGCCGCAGATTCCACTAGCGGGAATAATAGGCAAGGACACAAATATACTTGCAATATATAGATCCAACTGGGAAGCCAAAGGAGTAGCGCAAATAGGAAATTTGAGGAGGGAAGAACAATGGGCGGAGTTCCGAGATATGGTGGAAGAATATGACATACACGAAGGCCAATTCCTCCTATATAGTAGAATGATGCTGTCAATCAAGAAGAGGTGGCCAGAGTGGCCAGAACAAGAGGACACAGGAGGAGAACTAGATGCATGGTACGTTATGTCGGAAGGGGGACACACAACCTCCAGGCTATACGAACAGTTGCTAAAATCCAAGAATTCATAAGTCCTACAAACAAGAAGGAGATCAAGAGGACGAACTAGGAAGACCCCTCAGTGATCATGAATGCTCTAGGGTGCTAAAATACCCCAAAAAAGTATCAAGGAACGCAAGGTTCAAGCAAGCACAATTATATACTACACATGGGGCGCTCCTCACACCTAAGAGAATGAGTAGGATGAAGCTGGGAGATCCCCGCACATGCTCCCGCTGCCCGGAAGAGGACGCGGACATGATACACATGTTCTGGACCTGCCCAGTGATACAGGTCTTTTGGGATCGAATCAGAAGCAAAGTGGCGGGAAGTGGACTCCAAATACAAACGGGAAATCCTGAAATGTACCTGCTGGCCCTCTTCCCAAGAAGAGGCAAGAATAGGTCACACCTTGCAAAAATGAAAGTCTTGATATGCATACTAGCCAAACAGCGGATAGCAATGGCATGGAAATCGAGAGAGGGCTCAAGAATAGACTCATGGTGGGCAGATTTTCAGAAATGGGCGATGACTGAAACGGCGGTGTGGATGAGGGCGGTACAGAAAGGTGAAGGGGAAACAGGACAAAAAATAATGGCATGGAACTCACTGATGCAGAGCTTATTCGAAAACAGGGAGGAGAGGAAGAGCCGGGAGGGGAGGAGGAGCAGTAAAGGGAAAAACACAGGTCAGACCTCCACGCATGGGTGGCCATGAACTAAGACATTTTCAAAACCACTGCAGGGAAAGAGACAGCTTAAAGCGAAGAGATTTCTTGCTTACTCGAAGACGGAACAGGCGGAGGAATACCCGCGCTTGGGGCCGACAGCCAGCTTTGTTTTGTTTATGATGTGTTAGTTTGTTTGTTTGTAATGTCATCTAAAAACCCAATAAAGAATTTTAAAAATAAAAATATTGAGCTCCATAAATTTGATTGCTTGGTCACTGTACGCCAACGTAAATTTTACGTATTATTGTTTAATCTACAGAAGAATTTAAACAAGTTTTCTTTGCTCCCATTCTAGATAATTAGGATGTCATCTACAAACCTTGCCTGCAGTATGATGTACATTTTCTGATTTGGTAAAATATAGGTTTCCTCAATCCAGCCCATGGAAATATTAGCCACTGATGGGGTATATTTTGAATGAACAACAACACGGAATTGTTGTTTATATAATGTGCCATTAAACAAAAACACATTGGTATCGAGTATGAGACCAAGTAGATACTTAATCATTGTCAGTTCCTTAAGGTAATTTGCTGAGTTTTTGTAATAAGTGTTCTATTGCTTTGATTGCTGTTGTATTGATGCATATAATGATACCACACCATACGTAATCAATACATAACGTGTATCCCAGTTGATGTCATTGAGTATATTTGTAATATGCATGCCATCTCAAATGCATGAGGCTAGGTTCTGTCCGAGAGGGTTAAAAAGTCCATCTAGATAGCTTCTGCAGTTGATCCGGTACCATACATAAGTGGTAGCGAGGGTGACAGGACACCAGGTATTGGATGTCGGGGGTTGGGAAAAGGAGGAGAGTGAGCAAAAGGGTTGTGGGCGGGGTTGGTTGATGGCAGGTATAAATATGATATTTTGGAGTCCTAGAGGGTCAAGAGGTGGCATTAAGGCGGAGGGTGGTTGGCAAGATGAAAGGTTTGTATTTTCCTGTTGGGTACTGGGGAGGGAGAGGGAAGTACACAAGACAGGAGGGGGAATGGTGGAAGCAAGTCAGGCATTGTTTTTGTTTGAGGTAAGGAGGGAGAGCTTTATGATGCATGGAGCCCCTTCTGCCTCCCCTCTCTACGATCTGCATTGCTAGTCCATGGGGACAGTGCAGGGGGAGGGGGAAAGGCCCACTTGTGGGCAATAGCACAACATAAAATCACAGATAGGCAGGGGTGTTGCTAGGTCTGGAAAAGACCTGGGGCTACGCTAATGTCGGAACTGTAGGGACTGGGGGCTACCTAGCCATTTGGTTGTAGCTCCTGAGATCCTATCCGGGGCTACAACCAAAAGACCAGGGGCTATAGCCCCCCTATCCCCATCCCTAGCAACGCCTCTTAGGTACCTTTCAACTCAAAGTTATATTTCACCTGGGGGCTCTGAGTGACACCACAGACTACTCGAACTCCACTCTCGCTGTCCTTATCCCCTCTATGCTTTTTATTAATGAGTCCATTTATTCACATTCCCGTCATGGGTTGTAAGCACATATAGGTTTCAGTCAACAGGCCCTTAATTCTAGCTGTTTTAGATATAGGCACTCTGTCTCCTTCATGCTGTACTGTTTAGCATTGTTTCCCATTATTTAAAACAGCTGCGTTTACACAAAGCTACAGCAAACTCGTATGTAAATTACTAAAAGACAAAGATGCACATGGAGCTAGTAATGCTATAAGCAAAGAACTCTTTTAAAATCTAAAATCTTATCACTAAGCACTTCCAGCCTAATACTTAAACCCGAAAATACACAAATAGCCTTGAAAAAGTGACCTTCATGCGAAACACGTGTCAGGTGTTTTTACATGAGTTCAATAAATATCACTGCCGGCTACAGCAATGGATGGATTTCATACATGTTGCATTATGAAAAAGTATATTACTGAGAAAAGATGCTGAACATACATCATTAAGGATGTAGAGCGCTTAGTTATCACATAGCCAGAATTGACCTCATATTGATTTGTAAGTGGTGCGATCCCAGCAGACGTCTGAAATCTGGCTCTAAAAACTAAGTACACTGTTTTTAATCAACACTGCATGTTAACAAAGTGACACGATAGCTCTTCTTCCGTCTAGTTTCCTGTACATCTCATATATACTAATCAGCTGTGACTTCCCAATTGAGCGACAGAGATGCAGTCAGTATATTATCTGAAGCTCTTCTCATCATAGAATTTACCTCTGGGGAAACAGCTCTTGTGGTGCAACATAGAAACCACGCTGCATACTGGATTGGCTGAAGAAGGCTGGTAAGAATTACCAAGAGAGAGCTGAGTGCCCAATGCATATGTCAACAGCAATAACATGACCATGAGCTGATCCAATAGGATTGCTATGACTCTAACCGCTTACATCTGATTTTAACGAATAGAAAATAACGAACAACTTTTATGTCTAAACATTTTTAACGAAAAAAATACAGATGTTTTTTGTTTATTTGGGAGGTCCCCTCTCAAGCCCCCTGTTTTCCTTAGTTCATAATCCAAACCCCAACCCCCTCCCAAACCATTTTAACCCCTTACCCCACCCCCCATATATACTTAAAATAATTCAGCATTTTCTTTCCGTTATAAATGTTTAGATGTAATTGGTGTTCATTATTTTCCATTTGTTTAATTCACTGCATACACTGCATACCCCTCCAACCCTGTGCCATCGTCTATCTACATGGATCTACGTTAAAATAACGAATCTCAAAAGCTTGAGTTTTAAAATTACAAAGCCCACTTGTTCACATTTTGTAACTCCAGCTTTTGGGATTTTGTTAATTTATTCCCCGTTTTGCATTTAATGTATGCAGGGGACACCCCTGAAACCCCTGAAGCCCATAATGCTGAACTAAGGGAGCAGGGGCACCCCCGCGATCCCTGCTCACCTAGTTTGGCATTTTGGTATTCAACATTTTCTACTATGCCGAAAGCGCAGAAAAAGCACATTTAGCATTCTTTTTTTCGTTATTTTAGTGCAATACCATCTACATTACTGTGCTATTTTTGGTGTCAGAATGTTTCCACTTTAAACTGAATACCACATGTAGGTCTATTATCAAGCAATAATCACCCGTTCCACAGGACTTTAGCAAGGGACCCCGGCCGGCGGCCGTTACCCCCGTTCCAGCCCGTGGAATGGGTGACTATTGCTATTAGCACCCTGGGTTGCCAATCTGGTAACCCGGGGTGGTGATGGCCATGTCTTTTGTATGAATAAACAGGATGCCTCGCGTCGTCCCGTTCATTCATGCAAAAGACAGTTTTTTCAAGATGGCCATCACGTAGCTGACATACAGAGCACCAAGCGGAGCCCCTCTTACATTTCCATGGCGACCAGAAGGAAGACGGAGTGGCAGTAGGGCTGCCACTGCCGCTGAATCCATCAGGGAAGTAGGGGCGGGTAAGACGGGGAAATGAAGAAGAAAGGAAGGGAGATTGGAGGGAAGATGTGAGATGGGGGTAGCAGCCCTCAGGTTGCTCGGAATGCGGCCTTGGATCGTGGGTTGCAGCCCGCGAATCGATCAACCTGATTGGTTGCTCACCACGTGCTGGCCGCTAATAAAAGGTCCAGCTTCCTTCAACACTCAAAACAGAATATATATCAGTCAGTCAAACAACTTTATTCGGCCACAAAAGGCCATCAAAGTACATCCTACAAATACAATTCTGAAAATAAAGATACAATTGGTACATAATTTCAAAAGACACAACAAAAAGGAGAACAACAGAACAGTGCAAAAAGGCCACCCCCTCCGTGGGAGTCCCTGAACAAGTCTTTGTGCCAATAATCAGGTCCTGCCAGCCCCTGGCCTCTGCCAATTCCTGTAGTGCCTCGGACCGAAGGCTGTCAGATTTGCCCCTGAAAGGGGACTGTTGCTTGAGGGGTCCCCAGAGTGACACACAAGGGAGTGAGTGGGGAATGCACTGGCTGTAATACCACTATTCCTTGACAGCTCATGGCCATTGCACTTTTCCAGGATGGTCCTTGCCATGAGGGTGTCCCCAAAGACCAATTTAACAGTGTCCGTTTTGGCTAAAGGATTAGACAGTCTGATACACTCCAACAGAGAGCCCCTGGACACAAACCCACAATCCCCCACCTCCCACAACCAGTGGAGACATGTGTTCCGAAGGGCAGCCCTTGGTTCTCTTGAGTCAATGGAGAGTTTAGGGACACCATGGAGAAACACCCCGGGGCTGCAACCGCCTTCAGGTAGATGGTGTCCAGACAGAGGCCTACACAGACCAGAGGTTGAGGCCCCAACCACCCTCCCCAGTGACCGCATATTGCTCCGGGCTCTCCCTAAGGGGTTCCGCAATGGTAAGGGCTCGACCACTGAGTCCAAAGACCTGGTGGTCTCCCTCCGAACAGATGACACTGGTGGGTGGACCACCTCTGGTCGACTCCACAAAAAAGAGGTAGGTCGATCCACCTGGGCAGTTTATAGTCCAGGGTCTGAGGTATATGTACCTTTAACATAAACTGGGTTCAATCCCCCCGACCCCTTGTGGACTCATTCCACCCCTTCCCATATCTCCTTCACCCTTGTCCCCCAACACCCCCTCGTTCAAGACATATAGGAGATTTTTGATCTCGGCCAGTTCAGGGAGCAGGAGGTGACAGGGGCAACCTGACAGATTGGTAGAAGCCATGGAAGGTGGAGCTGATGAACAACGTTCTCCATTTGTGGGGGGGTGGAGGCCCAAAGAGGGCTAAGATGAAGGAATGAACTAGCCCCAAGGGGGCATCAGACAGGGGCTGACTCCCAATGCTGGATGGGGGGCTCGACTTCTCTCCCAAGGCCGAGCCTAAGCCAACTTTGCCCAAACCCCCCTGGAGCTGGAAAGATGGGCACGGGCAGCGGGAGTAAGTGTACTTCAGGATAGCCCAATGTCGACTGCAGAGCATTGATTGTTGAAGTTTGAGCCCGAGGTTGGATAAGGGGGGTCCAAGTCCAAATTGGGGGCACAGGGTGGAGAGAAGGGTGGGACCGGCTAAACAAGACCGTCAGTCAGCTTCGAGATGCCCATTGATATCCTCTCACAGTCATTAGCCAGATTGTTCAGAAGATCGGTCGTAGTCACACAGTCAAAGCCCCCACCAGGGGTGAGCAGGTTAGCAGAGGGTGCGAGTCCTTCCAGGGTGGGGCTAACCAGACTATTTGTAGGGCAAGGAAACAGCACAGTACCGCAGGACCAGGTGGACCATAGTAAGGGAGTGCACAGGTGTGGGCTCCCCAGGGACTCCCACTTTGTCTCTCACTTTATTGCAGGCAGTGGTCGAAGGTGCCCCATTCCCACAGGGGATTCATGCTCCATTTCCCTGCATGGCCCCCGAAGGCAAGCACATCAAGTGCCTCCTCAATCTTCTTCCTTGAATAGGTTTGAGATGTTCCAAAGGGACAGGGAGATCTTGAATGTTCGACAGGAGGGAGGATTGCAGAAGGTGGTGGGGGGAGAAAGGGGAGGGGATGTCTCCTTCTTCCGGGGCTGCAGAGGTGGCACCACAAGGAGGACCAACCATCATGTAGTTGGTGACTGGATAGTGGGGGACACTGGGAGACTATTCAGAGGTACTAAAAGGGGACAAGAGTTTCCTAAAACCAAAACCCAAGAGTTCCAAGCTCCAGGGGAGACAAGGAGCCTCACCACACCCCCACAGAGCCCTTAAGTTGCAGTGGAGAAATATCCCCCCCCCCCCAAAGCTGAAGGCGCACAACAGTGGCTGGCTCTCCTCTCACTCTAGTTCTAACAGTTCCAACAGACCCCAAGCAGCTGTAATCCAGTCTGACCCTACCTTGCTTAAAGCCTTGCAGCCTTTAGTGCTTCAGGATCCCCACTTATTTTCCTTCCTTCCACTAATAATAATAATAATTTTTAATAATGATAATAAAACACTAGCTTGCGCCGACCACCTGCGATGCACAGGGACCTCACTCCATTGGACTGGACTAACTTTGTGCCTCTCCCTCCAGGCGCCGAACGCCCTACGGGCGCGTAACACCCGCGCCCTTGCACCCAGCGGGCTTCCGGCCAGGCGGGTAGATGCTGATGGTTTTGTTGGGGGGGGGCTGGCTTCCCTTCCACTGATACGGTGGCCCTCCTAGGTTTGTGAAAATGCCAAAAAACGGACCGCAACACCTGCGCACTTGCATCCCCGTTATTTTGGTGCAATACCATCTACATTACTGTGCTATTTTGGGTGTCAGAATATTTCCACTTTGAACTTAATACCACTTGGAGGTCTATTATCAAGCAGTAATCACTCATTCCACAGGACTTTAGCCAGGGTACCCGGCCATTACCACCGGTTCCAACCCGTGGAATGGGTGATGATTGCTATTAGCACCCTGTGTTCCCAATCTCGTAACCCGGGGTGCTGATAGCCATGTCTTTTGAATGAATGAGCAGCATGCCTTGCGTCATCCCGTTCATTCATGCTAAAGAAAGTTTTTTCAAGATGGCCACCACGGAGCTGACATAGAGAGCACCAAGTGGAGCCCTTCTTACATTTCCATGGCGACCAGAAGGAAGACGGAGTGGCAGAATGGCTGCCACCGCTGCTGAATCCATCAGGGAAGTAGGGGCGTTTGGGACAGGGAAATGAAGAAGAAGGGAAGGGAGAGTGGTGGGAGGATGGGTCCGGGGGTAGCAGCCTTCAGGTTGCTCGGAATGCGGCCTTGGATCGTGGGTTACAGCCCGCGATTCGAGCAACCTGATTGGTTGCTCACCACGTGCTGGGTGCTAATAAAAGTTCCAGCCCTGTGCAAGACTCAAAAGAGAATATATGTACTGACTGTAGACTTCACAGTTATCATTATATGACAACACAATACCTCTCGTTTCGTCAGCTTTATGTGAAGCGCTGATGCAGCCCCTATCTAGATGTGAACCTGTCCCATGCAAGCTACACACATATGTTGCAGTAGACACTAAAAACGTACCAGAGATATGTTCAGCATGGTGCAGTCTAGTTTAAAGAGCTGCAATCTCAGAACAATGGAAGAATGCCGGAGCCAGTACGGTTGTGTTCATTAATGCCCTGTTCGTCGTGCACCCAGACTTTTTTTTCTGCCAGTTGCATACTGTAGTCTGCAGATGCGGTTGGGCATTTTCTCCTTTTCATGTTCTCATGCACTGGAACACTGTACTTTCTTTCACTGTCAATGCCTACTCACCACCACTAGACCTCCCTTTGGAGTCTATGTTCAGATGCATTCTTGGACATGTAGTTTCATACCCGAAATAGGAACTGAGTTCAGACAATCAGAGGGTGGGACTGAAGTGAGAGCGGGGGACGCTGAGATCAGTGGCAAGAGATGTGTGTATATCCTTTGGCAAGGTTCTGAGTAGTTAAATAAGGTGTGTTACCATCTATATTCAGGCTTGCGGTGTTGGTTACATTTTACTTACTCTGGCATATGAAGGCTGAATTGCATCATATTTGTGAACGCGAGCACGGATTAATGTATGCATAGGGGTTGCCCGCGCCCACTTTCCCCATGACACTAAGGGGTGTGGGAACGCTATTTCATTTCATTACAGATTACCTGTTCCAAAGCCTCTGGCATCAGGTGGTATGCCCTTCCTAAATAGTACGACCGCACTCCTGTTACTCCTTCTCCAACTGAAGAACTACTATTCTCTCTGAAGCAAGGGGGTTGGAATGAGAAGAGCAGCTTATTTTGTTTGGGTTTAAACGTAATGGAAACATTAAAACGTATATTACCTTCTTGTCCTGCCCTATCTCCTGTGAGAACATCATACTTGAGGACATTTGTTGAGAAGGTTAGCACACTCTCTGTGGATGAATGGTGGGGTCTATTTCTTTTGGATGAAAACCCTTCTTTAGTGTTTGTGGGAATAACATTTTTAGATAGAGTTTTTAACGTGTAAGGAGAGAGGCTGGGGATACTGCATGATGTTATAGGATGAATGTTTTATTGTTAATCACCTTTTTTAGTTGCTGATGACCTCAAAGGTTGCTTCTCTTCTTAATCATTTCTGATATGTGAAAGGTTTGTAATAAACTGAACACATTAAAATAAAAAAAATAAAAGAAATAAGGGCGTAACTACAAACATGCAGGCCCATACACAATACACATGCACTGTAGAGCAGTGTGCCACATGGCTGCTCTCACACTGTTTAGCCCATTTATGTTCTTTGAGAAACGCTAGTGTTTGTTTTTCCTAACGTCTGTCCGATTATGAAGTCTGTGTATCTGTAGACCGTGGATGTTTAGTCCACGCATTTCCCTCTGACACACGTGGAGCGTAACGGTGCATTTTTTCTTTGCAGCCGTTTAAGAAGAGCTAATTGAGCTACTTCTGGTCTCAGTGTTAATCGGAAGAATCAACACAATGGGAGGTCCCATTCACAGGATCAAGTGAAACCAGCCATCTACCATCAAGACTGGACCTTTTTTCTTTGATGTAAGTAATGTCTTTAAAAGGTCTGTTGTCCTTAGTACCGCAGCGCATACGATTTTGTTGTGCTACTGGTGGGCATGGAGTACAGCTTGGGCCTTATTTTAAACGTTGGTAAGCAGCACACTGGAGGGGGGACATGCACCATGGAAGAAGGCGGAAGGTCTGTAGAAGTCACGTCTCGGTTGAGCATATGTCCCAATGTCAGGTTGGGCATAAGATTGGCCGTCAGCCACACATTGAGGAGTTACATCAAAAGCGGTTTTTTACTGCTAAGACCACCGAAATGATAAAATACAAAATGGGCACTATATAATGTCTTGATAGTGAATGAAGAGCAGTACTTGAGGCTTGGATTTTTCCAGAGCTGCTTTAAGACTGTGGCATCAGTGTACGGGGTGTTGACTGCAATGGTGGGTCGTTTTACTTTGGGAACGCGCCTACTACACCGTGGACAGCATAACTGATTTGAGCTACCACGGTAAGTCAACTTTAGGAGACTAGGCGCTCTAATGTTGGTATTTTATATGATTAAGTAACAGCACAACTTATCGCTGTTTTTTATGCTGTCCCCCATAGGGTCACAGAATAACATTATCACACAAAATTTGAGAAGACCATGAAAGCCTGTTTGTCGAATTTCCCCAGAAGAAGTTCTGTTGTTTGTCTAACATTGTTAAAAGAACAAAACATGTCGGGCATTGAGGTTGCTTTATTAGTAGGCAACATTGTTTGAAGATTAATTAAATTAATGAGAACATTTGAATAGGATTCGCTAAATAAGGGCACAACCGGTCTGGAGGGAGCAATTCAGAATCCAAGAGCTCTCTGTTTTGTGTATTCGACAGGTGTCTGTACAATATTGTATGGTGAAGTGAATGTGGACTAACATCTGTATGTGAGGTGTGGTAGTAGAAAGAAAGCATGTTAGCACTTTGTGAGCTTCTTGCTGTGTGGTATGAATTTTAGGTAACCATTTGTCTATGTAAAGTGTTTTTATTATTATGGAATGTTTATATGGATTGTTTAATACATTTTTTAAATCTATTATCTTAATAAAATTATGTTTTGTAATATGCAATTTCTCGAGTGGTCGAATGTAATTGGTCAATAAGTGTAGGTATTGTGATTCAATAGTGTTCCTTATCCCGCCAGTGGGGCACAGCATTAAGGCAACGCGATTCCTTAGTTTGGAAGCTTGCGCAAGCCCTTTTCAGGGGGGACGGATCCAGGTGCCATTAAATAATTTCCCCTCAATCTTTCGATTGTACATGTGTGTACTCTCCAGTAGCCACCAGACGACATTTCCAATCGCAGATCTGTGTATACAGTTTTGGGTAGAACCTCGCCAGGACCCGCGTGTTGGTGTTGGAAACCTAGGATCTGTCTGCACGGTGCACCTCCACGCTTGCACCAGCTTCAGGGCGTGCAATGCCTTTGTGTGGGTCATGGATTTGAGGTCCTCCCATCGCTTATGGGTGAGATTGGGCAACGGACTGCCACCCCCTGCAAATTGATGGCAGCTGTAATGTCAACCCAGATCTGCTTACGTCCTTCTTTCGCCCGTTGCTTTGCTGAGTTAAAGAGGGCATCATACTTCTTCAGGACCTGATCCACCAGGATGCCAACTTCCCTGGAGCTGAAGTTGGCAGCCCTCTGCCTCGCTGCTGTGGGGTTGCCGCTCTGTTCAGAGGATGTTGGTGCAGACATGTCAACCCCAGAGGCAGATGTGGTTTGGTAAGTGGTCCTAGAGAAGGGCTGTAGAACAGTGGTGGTGCAATCAAGAGATGGGAGTCGGACACTGCATATGAGGTGGTCACAGGGCCAGACATAGGAGCACAGGCAATGGCAAGTCAGCAGGCACTGCCAAAACAGTGCAGGTGGGCAGCAGGCACTCACACTGGACAGGCAGCAGCAGATGGCAATGTGGGAGACAGCACAGGGCAGGAGGAGGCAGTGAAACTGGCTCAGAGGCAGGGGAGGGGTTTCTTCTGTCTTTAAATAGGAAGGCAGCTGAAAACAGAGTAAAGGCCCTTAGCGTGTAAGTTACGTGACACACTCCGTTTTGATGTGCGACACTGGCTGTGTGCACGAAGGAACGAAGATGGTTGAGTATCGTTTACACGTATTTGGGGGTGTTACGCAATCCTTTCCTTTAGGCAATGTGGGCCGTCTTTTTCTTTTGGGGGGTTGCCTCTGCGCATACGTGCATGTATTTTTGCCCTTTTGAGACCAACTGTGTGCCGCATATGCAGTTTTTGGTTTTGGGGTGCCTCTGCATATTGCATACCTCTGTTTCCACCTTTCAGAAGCTTTCTGGGAATCACGCATGCAATTTTGGAGTTTAAGGGTGCCTCTGCATATGGCGTACCGCTTTTTCCACCTTTTGGAATCTTTCTGGGTATTGTGTATGCAATTGTTTAGTTTTAGGGTACCCCTGCATATCACGTAACGCATATTGTTGCTTTTGGGGTACATTGGAGCCTTGCTGGACCACACACCTATGTCGCACATCATATAGACTGTTCCCTTCCTCATATTTTCCCAGAACAATATCTTGGTGTGCCTTTCATTTCACGTTAACATCTGCAACATGAAGGAAAAGGCCCCAAGGAGGAAAAGACGTAGATAGGGTCAGGGACGTGGTGAGGACACATCAGCCCCAGCCTCAGGAGAAAACTGTAGGTCTCAGCCCACAGGTGACCCAGCACCTGGACTTTGACGTTGTCACAGCCAGACAGATGAAGCAGCACCACCTAGGGCCACTAGGGCCAATTAAGGGCGCCTTGCAGAGCAAGAAGAGGCTCCAACCCAAGACACGGCACAGGAGATGAGTCTGCAGAGGAAGAGGTGCTTCACTAAGGGGGCGCTCCAGATCCTTGTTGACTATGTGACTGAACAACATTGTGAGATGTTCCCATATACAGGTAGCACGTTCACACCCGCACATCGATAGTTGCATTGACGGCATGTCACTGACCACATCAACACCTTTAGATCTGGAGATGTACAATTTTGAACCAGTGCAGAAGCAATGGAATTATCTCACGTGGAGGATCAAGCACAAGCTGAGTGTCAACCTGGCCTCTGCACTGGCCACTGAGGGGGGCCACCAGAATAGGAGGAGCTGACTCCAATCGAAGAGGCCATGAGTCAACTCATCAGCATTTGCAGGTGCAAGGTGTAGGAGGCATGGAGATCCTCGAGAACACATCTGGGGAGTGGCATTTTTGTATATAGTTTGTGTGGACGGTCATGGTTAACCTACCCATATTTGAGTTGCTGTACAGCTGGCTGCAGTTGTCAGCCATCCTTGGCAATGCATGTTTGCTAATATGTACACTTCTATCAAGTGGCCTGCATTAATTTATTTTCCTGTGTGTTCCACATGTGTTGCACATGTCAGCTTGACTTTTCACATCACTGTCTGGTGACCCATATAGCCATGCCAGTATTTGCATGCAGGATTTACATGTCTGACACGTGCAAATTGCAATACCCCCTGGCGTGCAACCCTGACAGTCACACATTAACCACAGGGCACACCTCTGTGTCACGCCAAACAATGCCACATCCACATGTATCGCTCATTGCCACAATTGTGGTGCCTGTCGCATTGCATTGTACATCAAGTACATGTGATTTACGTCGACCACACACATCCTTTGCTGCAGTGTTTAATGTATGTATTGTCACCTGCCCTTACGGTAAGCCTCGTAGGATGCATATCCGAACATCCTGCCATGACACTGTGTGGTGTGACCAGCCTGCCGGGGAATCAGTGTCCACAGACCACTGCCCTGTGTAGCAGGCTTTGTGAATATGCAACTTCACTTGTGTAATGCAAGTGGCAACACTAGACATGACATGGTGAATAATAGCTGATGGTTGGTTTTTATGGCGAGGTGGCCAGTCAGGTATACTGCAATTGAAATGACTGTACATATTCCATGCAAAAAGGGGCATGAGTGTGCCTGTCTGCATTGCATGTCATGTAGGTGCATGGTCGATTTATGAATTTGTGCATATGGTTAAACATAGTACCACCTGTCTCACATGATAGGCCTGTATGTGTCCATCAGACGATGCATCACAGACACATGCCTCATCACTTTCATCATTGGGTCCACCACTTTAGTGTGTCTGTGTGTCCACTAACACCCTGGACTGGACATGGGGTGGGGTGGTGCTGCATGTCAGCAAATGCCATATATCCATGGTTAGCAGCACACAGTGTTCCAAGTCACAATGTCAGATGCATAAGTGTCCTGCCATTTTGTGTGTGACTGCCGTTTGATGCACATGTACATGTTTGTTAAGACACACATGACTCCAAATGACAATCTCTATCCATGTGCAGGTGATGATGCAGCAGATTCAGAGGAGGAGGAGGAGGAGGAAGAAGAGGAAGTGGTACGTCAGGCGTGCTGTCATGATTCCTGCCCCTCATGTCCCCAGCCCTCCAAGATGTCAGGCTGGAGCCAGGCCACGATCACCTACATGGCCCTGAAGGGCCTCTCCATCCCTCCAAAGACCCACTTGGAGTCAGACTTGGCGCTTGTGGCACCAGACTCACTCACTCCCATAGGATAACATTGGGGATTGGACTTGTAGTGCATTGATGGGGACAAGATGGATTCCGCCACATATTTCGTTTCCCAGAACTGCATGTGCGGTCTAGTCTTTTGGGTGTGGTTCAGCCCAGAGGCATTTAAGCCACACCCAGGCTGAGAAACATGCTTTGCGTTTTCTGCACCTGCAGTGTGTGAAACTCACCGTGTTCAGATCGGTCTCCAGTAGGCCTGTATCTTTCTTCTGCGCTCAGCTCCTGCAAGAACAAGAACACTGTTAGGAACAGCCTTACATTGCGGCGCTTCTGCCCATCAGTCATCGCTCCTTCTGTTCTGCAGGCATCTTTGGCGGTGTCATTCCCATCCCAGCACGCCGCTTCCTAAGGAAAAGGGAAAAGAACAGAAAAAAGGCATTAGTAAGCATTCTGCAAATCTTCGTTTATTTTTAAATACTGTACAAGCTTCAAACGCTTACCTGAATCCCAGCCACTCTGGGGGAACTCTGTCTCCGGAACTTCTCATCCATCTGCAAGAGGGAAAAGACACTCCAGGTTAGCATGGAAACATCTAGAGGTGCCGCATACCGTGCTTACCCACCGCATTTGTTCTTCATAACGGGCATCCACGCTGAAAACGTTGCGGCACCTAAAAGACACTGAAAAATAACTAATTTCAATGCAAATACGAAAGGGGTCCATCGCGCATTGCGCTCTCACTCAAGGAAGGAAAGGAACAAAGTTAGAGAGCTGTTCAAAAGACTCATTATACTTACCTGTCGGACTCTTGGCAGTGAAGTAACTAGGCAGCAACGAGCCTGCATCAATCAACGCGCCCCTGCGCTGAAGGCAGGACGGAGAGCACACTATCCAAGAAAACAAGGTGAGCTGTGGATCAAAGGGAAGGGTTGGACCCCGGGGAAGAAGGGGTTCAAGCACACAGAGACAAAAGGAGTTAAACTCTACCAATCTTGTGTTTCAGGCCCAGTCTCCCGTTGAATAGCCTCCAGGGAAGGGTTCGAGGTCGTAAGAGGTCAGAATAGGCTGAGTGATGTCCCCGTGGATACCACGTGAGCGTTACACCAACAGTCGAGGCCATAGTGTACTGCACTGTGGAACTCCAGATGTGCTACAGGCCATTATCAGCTGTGCCCCGGCTTCTTCAGATTCTGCTGATTCAGATGCAGAACCAGGCATGGAGGGATCGTTGAGGGAGAAGGTGAGTGCCCCAACAGGCAGGTTAGATGGGGCCGTTGGTTCTGTGGCGATGCAGCTGGCTTCACAAGGCCACTCAGTGGAGGGCCCCACGTCTGCAGTGGTTATGGCTGCAAGGCCACCCTCCCATGAGTTGGTGTCAGGTTCTGGGGCTGATGTTCAATGTGGGTTGCAGACCTGCAGCCAATGATGGAGGCACCACAGCAACGGGCCTGGTCCCTTGCATCACACTGCTGTGGGCCCTGCACACGTGGTGGATGTGTGCTGGCTGGAGAGACAGTGTGGGAGCAGCAAATGTTGCATAACGCCATCCGGCAAAGCAATTTGTTGGCTAGAATTGCAGAGGGCATTGATCAACCGACCATGAATGTGACCCCACCAGCGAACGGCTGCAGATCATGCGGTCCTCCAGCCGCTCCTACAGACTGGGTGCAGAGGGCAACAACAAGGGCCAACGGGCTGATCTGAGGTGTATGCAGGAGTCCCTGCATACAGATGCTAGAGCACAGCTCCCCTGCCAGTGGTTACTGCACTGTCCTAATGACACGTTAATCAGGGGATGCCATTTTGTGGCATTGGGAGTGCTTCCAAGGGGATCCTGGATTTCCAATCACTTTGTGATCTCTTTTTGGGAGTCCTCTCTGTGTCCTTCCGAGTCAAGCCAGATCCGTGCATTCACAATGTCCCCTCACCAGAACAAGGGGTAAGTGGTACCTGCTCCGTCAGTGCATGGCACTCTGGGGGGCAGGTTGCCAAAGGTGTGTGGATCTGACTGCATGGGTGCGGGGACACCTGGTGATGGGTGGCTGGGGAGTTCTTGTTTGCATTTGTTGCATGGCACTCGGTGGTGTACAGTTTAGTGGTCAGGATTTTGTTGCTTGCATCGTAGACTTTGCTGTGGACCCTGTAGGGTAACTTCTTAACAGCGAGACATTGAAATGATAGCCCGCTAGGGAAAAGGGCTTGGTGCCCCCTTTTTTTTCGGGAATTACAAGAGCTTTGTTTTGTGTATGAAATATGGAAATGAGAACAGGGTATTATTAGTCCACTGTCACAGAGCTCTCTGTCTTTATTTTAGCAAGCAGCACATTATGACCATGTTGTTCATCATGTGTGACGCATCTCATGTGCAGTGTTCATCCACCACCTTCATTGTCTACTGCTTATTTACATGCTTATATTCACATAATGTCCAGTCTCACATTGGCCATCTCATCTTATCCTCCAGCTTATTCACACATGGGTAACAGCCTCTTCACCTTGTGTAACTGTGAAATGATTGGTTAGGCTTTCAATTACTCCTCCCTATTTTGGGTTCTAACCACGTGATGTGCACATGTCCATCAACATGAGATCAGTAGACTACTTCGGGGTCAGCCTGATCCTTGCAAACAAGGTGACTGTTTTCTCATTCCAGAGACACAGGCGTCCTCATGAAGACTCCCCACCGCTACTGGGGTCTGTATCTGTACCCATACAGTCCCCCCCTTCTTCTTCCTGCACTTAACAGACATACCCTGTCTGCTGCCTTAAACCCAGCACTTGCCACTTGCTGGCTGCACTACCACTGTCTTGTTGCCTTTATTATTTATTTATTATTATTTATCTGTTTCTCCTTTGCTCCACACATTCCACTTCTCCTCCCTTCCATGCACTCTTCCCCTCTCCCTTTCCCATTCTCAATTTAACTGGGCCTAGTAAGATCGTTGTTTTGTTCTCCCCTGTTTCCCTCCCTTGCCTTGAAACACTTGTATACGAGACTGATAGAAATAAAATATCAATAGAAATATTTTTGATGTTGGCATTGCCCTTTGCTCTCCCTGGTACAAATGATGGACCTTGTTCTTTGTTGCCCCTTTTGTCTGGTAGGCCTGGGATTCCTGCATGTCCCAATGATCCATCTGATTCAAGATGGATTTATGATCTTTCTCCTTGACTTCTAGTGATTCTTATACTATGACCACTATCCTGGAGGGGCAACAGTGTCCTATATCTCCGCTCATGTTTTGGCAGCTCAGGACCTATGCCCTGGCTCCCATGGGTAGGACCTTCACAATCAGCAACAGCCCTACTCCCATTTGACATCTTGCATTATTTTCTTATTGTACAAATTTGTTACTTCATATATTTGTCTATGTGTGTACATGCGTGCTCCCAGTCTTGCCTGTGGGTTGTGATGTGATAGTGAAGCAAGAGAAGAGGTCTTGTTATTCTGTGTTTCAAACATAGCCTGCGAGGATTCAGGCCTACTGTCGGACACAGTGTTAGTTCATGTTCTCTATTTCATCCACATGCAATGTATTGTATGTGACACTTCTGCATAGTAAGCAGTTATTTTCACCTAAATATGTATGTGCTTCTACAATCCACATGTCTCCCGCCAGTCACCTCTACCCACATGATTCTCCCTCCCCTTATGCCCACCCATGTGCATTCTCAATGTGGTAGTATTCATTCTACGATGTGATTAATTTGGGTGGGGCTGGGATCTGAACATGCTTTCCAACAACAAAATGTATTCTGTTGTTTCCATTTTGCAATAACTGTGTTGGTGTTTGGTGCATGTTATATTATGTCTCATGGACACACATAATTTGCCTCTCCCAGACACACATTATCAGGGTATTGTTAGGGGCACAGAGGATATGCCCCAATTCATCATTGAATGGCACCATGGCTGTGGCCTCACTGTATGTGCTCCACAGGGACAGGTTTTCAGGTAAACTATGATTGCAGCAGCTGGTTGCGTGCAGCCTCTCCCTGTTCCTTTTGGCCAACCAAGGGCAAGGATGGTGCCTGTGACTGAGGGTGATGTCCCACCTGCATATCGACTGGTACATTACGCCGTATGGCTACATTGTACAGTACACATGCTGCGACATTGATTGTACAGACTACTGGTGGTGCATATAGCAATACCCACAAGAGTGGTCTAGGGAGCGGAAACATGACTTAAGCACCCCAAATGTTCACTCCACTATAACCACTGTGGCCACATGTGTTGCATTGTATCTTACCTCAGCTGGTGTGGCAGGATTCTTGTATGGCGTCATCATGAATGCTAATAGTGGCTAGGCACTGTCCCCTAAACCTTTTTACATGATTTCTATTAGCAAATTTTTTCATGGTCTGTTGTTCAGTGTATGACGTGCATACATGCATATGCGTGCCAGTTCATACTCACCAATGAACCAGGTGTTGCCATATATCTTCCTGATGGCAAGGCACAGTGAGTTGTTGATTGGCAGTAAATTTAGCTGTCATGTGTTCTTCCAGGGAAATTGGCATTTACTTGCATGATCACTCCATTTGCATCACACACAATCTGCTCATTAATAGAATGCCCGTGCTTGTGATTATGGTATATGTGCTCTGTCATTCGGGGGGGGGGGCGCATAGCGTAACATGTGTGCAGTCTATAGCTCCAAATACATGTGTAAATTGTGCAACCGCATAGAAATTCTGGCACACACTGTGCCTTTCCTCCAGTGTTCTTGGCATATACACGTACCTACGCAGACATGCACGTGATGTGATGCAGGCCAATACCTGGGGATTGGGTGGTCTGTGATATGCCATTAACTATGGCAGTGGTATGCTGGAAGGAGCCAGTGGCAAGGATATGTGGCGCTGTCAGCACCTTTTCAAGAGGGTTAAGGCCCTGGGAGCAGATGGTGGTTTATGCTAGGTTCCTACTCTCTGACAAGGTCTAGGATGATATGGGGTGAGAACTGGTACCTGGCATACACCTGGTCATCCGGCATCCCAAACAGAATGGTGCGTGTAGCAGAAATTTGGGGCCTGGTCATCCTCCTCCTCCTTCTGTGTCCGTTGACGATATCTTCCACTATTGCAGCGTTCATCGTGGCTGTGCTATGTTCATAGAGTGTGCATTGCATGCTTTATACGCAGTGTATCCCCTGCACATTGGACTTTACACCTGCTATCATGTGGCGGTGGGACCACAGGGTTTGCGTGTGACTTTTCCCGACATAAGGTTGGAATCCAAGAATTAGTTTGGGTTTGCAGTGGATTGGGTGTGCCATTTCTTTGTGTATCCTGTCCCTCAACACGCCCACATAATTCCTCACTCTACGTCCATAATGGGGTGTATGCATATTCCGCCCCCTATTTTTGACTCTGTGCGGCCTCCACCCACGCTCTATGAGTCTCACGCAATGTGCTCGACTGCACACAGAGACATGCCAGACCAGCGCAGAGTCCATGCAAGTTCCTGGAAAGTCCAGCAAAGTCAATTCCATAAATTGACGAAGGGTGGATTTGCGTGCAGAATGGCCCGCAAAGTCCTTATTTTCCCTGCAAAGTATTCCATGAATCAGACCCTAAATCTATGCATCCACATTTTCAGTGGTGGACTGGCCTACAGAGATTTCCAAGAGGCCCTATTTATAGGTGTACCCTAGTTTTCTGATCCCCTTGCCCTCTCTCCCATGCACACTACTCCTTTTCCTTTCACCTCTCCTCTTCTCCCACATTGCTTTTTTGTGTTTAACTACTTTGAACCCCTGCATAAAACTGTGCTTTATAGTTCACTGTTTGGACCCATTTTCCCAAATGTTCTTGCAAGAGAACTCCGCAAACCCTTTCATGGTGCCAAATTGGACCACTTTTCAAAATATTTCCAGGGCTAATTTTGGTTCCCAGTTCACCCGTTCATGTTACACACATTCAGATGCCAAGAATGTATAGGTCAAAATGCTTCTCACACAACTGTACCATTTGTTTACATAAAGTGTTGAGAATGGGTCCAAATAGTATGTTGAAACCCCTCACGTCACAACTGGACCCAGTCGAAAGCGTATGTGACCGGTCAACTGGAATTTCCTTCAGCAAATTCGCACATAAAAGACATTAAAATGTATGTTTTACGAAATGTCAACATTAAATAATATAAATGAAAAATGTCAGGGACGAATAGGGCACCTTTCAACGGGCACATATTAGGATGTTTTAGTGACTGCTTTCGGTCGCCTTGCTGGCGGCCATTGTGACGCTTTGTGCCGTGGTTGGTCGCGAGACTGCAACGATGAAGCGACCACCACGCGAGGAAGGGGCACGCATACGCCTCCGGAAAGCCAAGGCTAGGAAGAGGCCTGCTTGGCCCACTGTCATTACAAATGGAACTTCACATATACAATAAACAGACAACGGGAAGAAAAGCTTTCAGGGAGAAGCCGAAATTGATGTTGAGCAATTACTGTCCGCAGCTGCGCTAGCTCCAAAAGGCGCGCGCTACACACAGGTGCAGCCATTATAACAATGAATAGCACACATTAAAGGTGACATCCGCAGGGGTAATAATACCAGGGCTAAAAAGGTATGGTATTTATACTCTGCTTGGTATTATTAACAAAAAAAATCATAATTGTAAAAGCTTTTCAAAGCAACGGCAAATGCTTGCTTTAGATGCAGCTTTTTGTGCCAGGCAGGAGTCAGGTGGAAAATATGACAGGTTGACTCGGAATTTCTGAATGCTGCAGGGGTGTTTGCATTTAAAATCTAAACTCCCAAAACAGCTTATTTGGAGCACATAAGGATATCTGTATTTTCAAAATGAGGATGCACCCTCATTTATTATGCTAACATTAAGCTTTCCCATTGACTTGATAAAAGTGCTCTACTTTTTCAGCATTTGATTTATTGTACCAAGATGTATTTATTTTGGTGGTTTTTGTTTTTCCTAGCACCTAAACAGCCATACTACCACCCCTTCTCTCCTTTGTCTATCCCAATCTTCCTATCCTTTCCTGAAAACATTGGAACTTGTTTTTCACATCTTTTGGGCATTCAAGGCGCCTTGAGGCCATATGGATTGGGCCAGCGCTCTATAAAAGTTTCAATAACAAATCAAATTGAACAGTGCCAACATGCAAAGAAACGCTGATTCCTGGCGCTGGGGAGGCAGAGTAGGAAATAGGGCAAGAATTAGTGTGGAGAGAGAGAGAGGAGGGTTTGAGGTCTCGGGAGTCTCGAGAGGATAGCTCAGCGGCAACATGCTCACCTTGGAGGCAAGACGACACGGAACCACACAGGTTCGATCCCTGGGTCCGCGCTTAGAAACCTCTGGGTATTACGCACGCTATAAATAACCTATCATATCATATCAAAGGTGAAGATAGGGACCATTTTATTCAATGCGAGCCCTAGGGCTCATGTCCTGGAAGTGCAAAAGGGATGGGGGAAAGGGCTATAGTGTTGGGTTACAGCATGCAGAAAGGGGAAAGCTGTTAGAAGTGGATGTGAATAGAGAGAGAGAGAGAGAGAGAGCAGTGTGGTTTGATGGCGGGAGGTTCTTTTTCTCTAGCCCTGCTACATACGGGGGCCTTTTGGTCCATTTGTGCATGCCTCTTGTGACCCTGTGCTCAGCGAAACCTGACATTCAGAGCCTTTTAGCTTTTGGAGTCAAGGAGGCTGTGGTGAGCGAGAGACCCAGTAGCCTCTTCTGTAAGACTGGATAATGAGGCGTTAAAAGGTAGTTGGAGCCGGTGGGTGTGGGAGGTACATGGGCCTTTGATTAACATGCCTGTGCTTTTGGCAGTGCAATTTGGCTTTGTGGGTTCACTAGTGGGGCACCTAAGGGCCCACAGGGTCCCCCATTCATGGCACCACCAGCGTCTGACTGGAGTTCCACCAGGCTTATCTTACACTACTGCCTAGGGGGAAGTTTTCATTATTGTATATATATATGAATTGGGTGCAAGTGTGTTTTGTGGTAGATTGACCACTTCTTCCTAAGGGACAACGTACGCTGTGACACTAGTCGTTTGCTGACTGGCTGTCCTCACTCCTCACCTTCTGGTCTTTCTACATGGCCCACCTTCGGTATATTAACTATAGTTTGAGGAGCCCTACTAGTCAACCGCTCTACTTATGGCATACAATTTATGAAGTAAGGGCCACTCGGACTCCGCTGGTGTGCTAGACATTGAAATACCACAGGGGATCCTTTCCATGTCTATGGGCCTCATTACACGGTAGGCGGTGGACCAAGGTGCTATTAGCACCTTGGTCCATGCCGGTAAAATACCGGCACCGCCTTGGCGGAAAGGGGATTTACCGCCCCATTCCAAGGTTGGAGGGGCGGTAAATCCCCTTTCCGCCATTGCCCTTCCCCATTCCCATTTCTGCCCCATAGGGCTCTACGGGAATGGGGAAGGCGCTAATTACGGCACCGCAATTTTGCGGTGCCGTAATTAGCTCCGAGGTCCCTTAGCGGGTTGGATATTAACGCCTGCAAGAAGCAGGCGTTAAATCCTCCAACCCGCAAAGGGACCTCGTAGTACGGCGGTAAGGGTTAACGGTCACCGTTGCCATTAACGGTGACCGTTAACCCTTACCGCTGTCCGTGTAATGAGGCCCTATGCCTAACTCCCATGACCTTTCCTGCAAACTGAAAGAGACGATCACAGACTATTTTATGCAACAAGGAATGATGCCCCCCACAACGTAGTGAGGCTACGGGATCAGTGACCTCCATGACTTCACCCAAGAGGTCAGCATAGATAATAATTTGGTTGAAGCGACCACCATGACTTCACCCAAAAAGACAGCCGTTGATAATAATTCCCTCCTGAATTTATGTTGCAGCCTAAAGACCAATGGGAAAAGGAAGTCTGCCTCTGTTGGACACTTGCAAAGTGAGGTTAGCAGTACAGATACAATTGCATCCCTCGATGATACCAATATTAGTGCAACCCCAAGACTATTCGAGGCAGAATCTGATGCCAGTAGTTTTGACACAATCTCTCAGGATTCAAGAGGGTGGAGCATGGGAAGACCCCTGAAATGTTACAAGAGGCATTGGGGTGCTTAATTAACATATGTAAGTCCATCTGTAAAAATCAAAATGCTCAGCATACCAAGTTGCAAAAAATAGATCTTTTGACAGACTATATGCATTGCCCTGCTAACCACGAACAGGGGTCGAATCCACTCCATGTGAACTACTGCATAGAGCTGCTGCTACCTCTGCACAGTCTCGCCATGAATTTACACCACCTACACTGATCGCATCCTCACCTAAAAGTTTAGGCTGAGCTGCCTCACTAAATCATAATAACACACTCAGACCAAGCAAGACGAATATAACTCTGAGAGCAAGGACGCTATCAGGGGCCGGAAGTCCCATTACTGCACTGGTGGAGGTCATCAACAGACTGCCTATTCAGGAGAATGTCAAATTACAAACCCGGGCGTCCAATGAGAAACAGATGGAAAAGAAGCAACCTAACAGAAAGGGAAAAAAGAGAAAGAAGATGAAACCAATGGGATCTGCCAACCATCAACAAGTAGAATTAAAGGATACCTCTGCTGAATATATTCAGTTGGATAACCCCAAACAAAAGAGAAAGCGAATAAAGAAGAAGTTCAATAGAGGAAAGAAGAAACAGGGACAAAAATCCAATGGTAACATGGATGACGGGATTATTAAGGATCAAATAATACCTCCTGGTAATCATGTAGAAGACCAACATCCGACTTTTGATGCCCCTCCTACAATTGAGCAGCCAATGTCGATCAGTGATCTGGAGGAAATAAATATTAGTCTACATCACACCTTCGAAGCAGCGAGGCATCGAGGAACTCTAAAAAGAATGATACAAGTAGAGATAGCAGTGTACAGGACATAGATACTAATAATGGTTTATAGCGAAAAAACCGAATTACAAAATATCGAAAACAAAAATCTCGAATCCAAAATATCGAAAAACAAAAATCTCGAATTTTTTTTTAATACGTTTTTATTTCGAAATGGGGGGGTTCTCCCCCAACCCCCCTTTTTTATTTTTTTTTTTATTTTACCCTTTTTTTATACTTACCTGAACCCACAAATACATATAAATAAATAAATAAATAATTCGAGATTTTTTTTTTTCGAGATTTTGGATTCGATATTTTTGTGATTCGATATTTTGTTTTCGGTTTTTTGACCGACCACCACTAATAATACATCTACCACGCAGACTAAAACTGAAACATCTGTCACTTCTAAATGCATTTTGGTTCAAGATATGTTTGGCGCAAAAATATGATCATCCAATGATCAGATGCTTTATTCTATCTGCTGCATATGATCCCATGGCCGAGAGCAATAATTTCAGTGAACATTCATTATGTAGAACAGCTGAACCCAGACCTTTAGCAGTTTCTTTATAGATTGTAGAACAGCCCATATTAGTTCATACATTCTTTCTCATGGCACAGATTTTCGCAAAATGGGTTACAATTTTTCAATCGCAGCAGGTATACCTAACCATTATAAGTCAAGGAGACAAATTAAGATAACCTGTGAACAATCAGGCAGAAGGATCCTAAAAGACAATTGGATGTCCCAGTACGAGGTTTCGGAGTATTAAAGGAGGGAATGATGAGAGGGCGGGGCAAATACCTACACGATTAGAGCATAGCATAGAGCAAATTCTTAAGACACTTGGGCATGACTGAAGATCAGTTACAAACGAATCAGAATTCACTAAAGACCAAACTGTGGACACAGGACTGGATCTGGACCCAAGAAAAAGCAAATAGGCGGAAATTCTGCCATCAGGAAATCGCTGTTGTAGGCCCTATAAGTTCCTACCAAAATATTTGATAAAATGCCTGAGCATCTGGATTAGATCTAAATTCATGACATTTTGTCTAAATCTATATCCCACCATGGAAATATTAGCCATACGAGGAAAGAACAGCACAATAAATGCTGTCTGCAGATTATACAGGGTAAAGAACGAAAAAGAAACACATAAACACCTAGTATTATTCCTCAGGGTGTGAACTGTGCACAGAACGGTGATCATGGGAGAGTTTCTCGAGGATTACAGAACATGTGACAGCAATGACTGGTGGCAGCTCTGCATGCAGGGGGAAAGGACGCCACATATAATTGCTCTGGTCACTTACTTGGACAAAGTTTTTAAATGTATCATTGAAAATGAGGAAGCACGTCTGAGACAAAAGGACAAATTAAATGGGACTTAATAAGAGAATCATTTGGGATATGATTGTTCGAAAAATGTGTATATCAGTTTCGTAAAGGTTAAAGATTTATGAAAAAGTCATAATACCTTTTTAAATAAATATTATTTTTTTTAAAAGACAATTGTTTAGTGATATATTTATAGACAGATAAGGCAATTGATAATTGGTAATTGTTACCTGGTGCCCTTCAACCATGACTAGTTAAGCGGCCTAAACAAAGAGACCTCTGAATTGAGAATGTGTTCCTGTAATACCCCGAGTTTTAGACACTTAGTGAGTCATGGGGAAGGGAGTACAGTATTGGCAAATCATGACATCTTTTTAATTCAGGAATGTTGACTTAGAGATCTGGTAACGTTGGATGGGGATATTTCTCCAAAATGCTACTATATGTGATAAAGGTAGACCCATGGGAGGTCTGTTAACAGGTATTACTAACATTTTAAACTCTAAAAAGAGTAAAACTGAGAGAAACGATCCAAATGTGCTGTCCATCGAGATAGAAATCTGCCCGGAAACTAGATTAGTTATCATTTATCTTTATGATCAACCAGGAAGAGTGCACACTAAAGGTACACAGAAACGTATTGAAGAGGTGTATGGCATCATTGATCATAGTAATAGTAATACCATTTGTATTTTGGCTGGTTACTTGACTGCCTGTTGTGGAGAATTGGCGGATACAGATAAAGACTTAGGATCACCTCCCACACCTATCCCATGGGTAGCTTTCAGTGGAAAGATATCCAACAGGCAATGGATAAGATGGATACAATTTATGACCAGAAATAATCTATGTATGTTAAATGGCCGCACTCTGGGGGACATAACAGGACAACACAGTTGATCCATGAAAAAAGAAACATATCTGCTTTACTCTATTGCGTTATTGGTTGGGAAAATTATTTCATGGTCAAAGAACTAAGCATGACATTTTACAAGCTAACAATCATGCTCTGGTGTCTTTAACACTTTAAACCAAGGTTAAATCTTGGATTAACGGCGAAGTGGGTATATCATTATCAAAGGTAATCGCATCCAATAGGGGAAACATAATGTAGAAAGAATAAATCACTTTATCAATAGTTTAAGTGCTGATTCATTGCCAACACATGCATATTATAATGTAGAAGACCTAACTATCTGGATATAACAACGCACAGGATATTATGCCTATGGGAAAAAATCTCCCTGTTTTAATTTTGAAAGAAAGTGGGTTGCCTATGATGGAGCCATAGCTTCAAATAAAAGAATGATGAGACAGGAGATTTGTGAAATAGGTGTGGTTTCCCCAGTCTCCAGACTGGGAAAAGCGGCCTCAATTAAAGCTAGAAAGAATAAACATTGTAACTAGCTCAATATGAACAGATACTCCATCAATAGTGCTAATTGGGATTGTATGCTATGAACCTCAGCTTCACAAATCAGCAGGAAGTCAAATAGTAAATTGCGTAGACGAAGAAACCAGGTGTAGCTTATTAGGGCCCACTTTTATTTTTATCTTAATCACGTTTTGGATCCAACTAGGGACAATTTTGATATCTCACGGGACACACAAGATGTCATTGCCTCTTATGTTAAAAAATGTAAGGCTTTGAGAGCACCCTGGGCCTGATGGCCTAGCAAAGGCTATATTAAAGAGCAATGCTGAAACCTGGGAGCACATTTTACTGAGCTATTTCAAAGAAACAGTGGTGACAAATAGGATGCCAATCTCCTGGAGAGAGTCATCACTGTGCCTGTCAACAAAAAGAAAGATCGCTTGGACTGCACTAACTATCGTCTTTTGATCCTGTTGGATGTCCCAGTAAAAGTGTTTGCCAAGGTTTGGTTAAGAGAACTTACCGTGTGGGCAGAGAATAGCCAGTTATTGCATAATTTCCAAGCAGGCTCTAGGAAGGGAAATGGATCAGCACAAACCATCTTTATGCAGAGGCTTTTAACTAAACAACCTACATCAATTTGCCTTCCATTATATGTTGCGTTTGTAGACTATACAGAAGTATTTCATTCAATAAGCCAACCTCTATTGAGGTCCAAGCTTGTTGAATGGGCATCCCCATGGGTCCTCTGATTATGGTACTACAAATTTACACAGACACCACTGTCACAGTTAAGCTAGATAATGAGAACATATATCTCTAGAAAGAAGAATACAAATTGTGTATTGAAAATAAGAATTACTGCCCGCGCTGTTGCTGTTTAATTTATACATAGAAGATCTATCTCATCATCTAGGAAAACTAAATACTTTTCCTCCCAAGATTGGACGTACTCATGTAGATTGGCTCCGCTATTTATTTATTTATTTATTTATTACATTTGTATAGAGCACAAACAGCCCTCAGGCATCGAGGTGGTGTTATTTGAGGGGAGCTTAGTAACAGGGTACAAGTGGGTTGTGCATTTACATGTTGTACATTAATACATTTGAGTACATGTGATAAATGCATTTTGCAGGTTAACAGGAGATGCATTAGGCAATCATAAGCGGTGAGTGTGGTGTACACCAAGCGAAGAGCGTGGTTTTCATGGCTTTACTGGAAGCCATGAGTGATTCCTCACCTCGAAGAGTAGGAGCTAGGGCATTCCAGTGTAAGGATGCAAGGTAGGAGAAGCAAGCACCACCTGCTCTCGCTCTTTTACCATGGGCACACTAAGCATGTTAGTGTAAGGTGTTCTAGTTGGCCTTGTGGAGCTACGCCAATGATATCGTGCTGTTGGATCACACGCCGATTGGACTAAAGAGATCACTAAATGCACTTTTAGTCTATTACACACAGCATGATTTAACAATGAACATGTAAAAAACAAAAATCATTCACCTTGGGAGGAAAAAGAAATGCTCCTGCACCAGTGAGCTAAGTGAACAAATATAATGCTGGAAGGCGTGGATTCCTTTGTCTCTTTGGGCACATATTTTCATAGTACCCACAGCAACAAGGCCACATAGGATTTTTTTCTATATAACAAAACCTTGAGTAAGCTTTCGGTTATCAAAAGCATCACTGGCCAATTTGAGGGACAACACAAGTATGTAATAGGAGCATGGTCCCCACCTTATTATATGGCAAGGATACAAGAATAGAGCAGGCTAGGATAACATTTGATCGTATAGAGGGGAAAATATGGAAGAAACTCCTTGGACTGCCTAAATCTATCCCTGTGGAACCTATAAGACTAGAGATGGAATATCACTCCTTATTTAGCCATGCAATGGTTAGGGAAGTTACATTATATCTTAAGATACAGAAATGTTCTAACCATCCTGTTTGGTCCTTAATAGAGCAAGTTGTAAACGCAAACAGATATACATGTCTGGACACAATATTAACGTGGGTCCTGACATTTTTCAGGACCAATGACTGGAACATAGATTGGCACAACATCTATGAGCACCTTGTCATGCAATTAAAAATCAGGACAAACAGATGGGACTACATACACAACCAGGAATTGATTCAAACAAAAAACAGACCCAAGAATCGTTTTTTCTAACTTACGTAGTGGGCCAATCACAGCCATATCTCATCAAATTCCTGAGTCCAACTAATAAGTCGACTCTTCCTGAGATTTGTCTCAACTTATTGCTGTGCCTCACAGTTATAGGACTCAGATAGGGAATTCTGTATGAAAAAAGAATGTGTAGTCTCTGTAGTAGGAAGGATATGTCTGAAATTAGCAGGCACCTGGTAACGAAATGCAACACAATGAATAAGGTAAGAGAAATCTATATATATATTACACGGCCCGAGGCAGTGGCCGTTTAGTTATGGTTAAGTTGCTAAACTCATAGGAAGAGCACTTTTTCAGTGGCTTATAACTTTGCTCCCCCTTGAGGAATCCTCACCAATCTTTGCAAAAAAAGTATATGGCCCGCTCTGAATTTTTTCGCCAAGTTAGGTGGGGTTTCGTGAAGGGGGGGCAAAGTTATAGAGGGGTCCCCACATTTTTGTTTTTTCCATTGACTGAATGGGGAAAAACGTTGCACTCGGCTACAGGCCGAATGGCTGGATGGATTTTTACCAAATTTGCGGCAGGAGTGGGGGCTTGGGTCGGAAAGCGTGCTTTTGTGTGTTTGGTGGAAATCTGACCAGAACCTTTGTTGCAAAGAACTGAAATGTACGTCTCAAAAAATTAGTGATATCTGGGTCCGCTGCGTGGACCTATTTCCCTGTTCGCTCCACGGACCGAAGTCTCATTGGCCTGTGGTACGCCGTGATGTGGGCGAACATTGGACGCGGCCGGTGGTTGGCTGGAGGGAACCGTTCTGTGTGTCAATGTTTTTGGGAAATGCCACCATGGTATATCAGAGGACAGTGTTGTTGTGTATGTGCCAAGCCCCTAATGCATTGTGTTCATGGCTGGGCCTCTTCGATGTAACAGTGTGGCCACTAAAAGTAGTCATATCTGCCTTCGCTCCGGCGTCCCTTTTCCCTTTTCACCGCACTGTCAAAAATGTGATTGCACTGCAGTGTACGGTGACGTGTTGTGCGTGAATAGTTTTCGATAACGCCGGCATGTTGTTTCCAAGGGCAGTCCGGCGGCGAAAGGGCCTGGAAATATAGTTTACGGCATCTGGTGATGGGAAGAAGGGATGGAAAGTGTGGGGGAATGAGAAGTGCTGCAAGTGATACAACTCATTAGATGAAGACAGTGGTGTGCCAGCGGTATCTGTGCATACTACACCAATTTGTGGTTACCTCAACAGGCAGCAATCTTGTGTGGTCATTGCAGGCAGCCTTCGTTATGGCATGCCAGCTGCAGCAGGCAATGTCTTTCTGTGATGAGTGGTGGCAGGCACATTTGCAGAAGGGGAATGCATTCCACAAGACATGCACATTTACAGATAGGGTGTACTATGGTGTGCTAAATCCGTAGTCCCTTTAATGCATGGCTGCAACCCTTTCACAGAAAAGTATGTCCACTTGTTGAAAAGGTATGTCCACTGGTTGAAAGTCAGTGCCACATTGTTGTTTTGTGTGTGTGGTTTGACTGCATTGCACACATTGTTGGTTGCATGGGTGTGGTGATTGGTAGAACATTGTACAGTTGTCAGTGTATGGGTGGAGATGCTGCAGTGACCAGTCGTGTATTGTGTCCACTGGGAGCACTAATGGAATAGTGTAAACATAGAAGAGGTTACGGGACAACTGGTTCTTACATGTGCTTGCTTAGTGTGCATTGTGCAGATTAGTAAGTGTTGCAGTGCACTATGCAGTACTGCTTGTATGCACCCAGTACAGTGTGGAGAGCAGGACCAATGTTGTGACAATTGTGTTGTTTGGTTGGCATTATCACAATGGTTTCTGAATGGAAGTGGGTAGTGGTGCCAATCCCTGTGGTATGTTTGTGTATTACGGTAAGTGGAACACGTGTGCTTGCATTCCTGCTTTAGGGTGCAGAGGTTGGGTAGAAGTTCTGGTGCCTATGTTGCCTTTCTGAATTGTGGCACATGCCTACATGTTCGCCTGCATGGCTTTGTTATGTTGTAGTGGGTGTGGTCAAGGCCTAGACTGTTGGGTGCATGGCCGATGGCCGTAGGCTGTGGGCCATGCACCCAACAGGCTAGGCCCTCATCACAGCCACCACAATGTAATGCATTCATGCACTTGTCAGTCTGCATGCATGTCAGGTTGGTGACTTGTATGCAATGGTTGTGGAGGACATTGTAGACTTGGTAGAGCAGCAGAAGTGACCTGCTATGCGTACATTAGCATACAGTGCACATCATTGCCCCTGTTGCACAATAGGGAGCCACATGTTACCATTTGCATTTGCTGTGGTTAGGCCCTTAGAAGACACTTGCTTTAGGAGGTGCTGTAAGATATGGCAGCATGAAAGGACGTGCTCAGCAGCACACATGTAAAACAATGCACACAGCCCCTACATACCGTTCACCACACCTGCACCCAACGGCCTAGGCCTTCATCATAGCCACCACGACATAATGCAGCCATGCAGTTGTCACTCTGCATACATTTGAAGTTGGTGACTTTTACACAATGGTTGTGGAGGACATTGTACACTTGGTAGACCAGCGGAAGAGAGCTGCTATGTGTAAATTAGCATATGGTGTACATCATTGCCCCTGTTGCACAATAGGGTGCCACATGACACCATGTGCATTTCATATGGTTTGCCCCTTATAAGCCCCTTGCTTTACGGAGTGCTTTAAGATATTGCAGTATGAAAGGACATGCTCAGCAGCACACATGTAAACTATGGCTAATGTACACGGCCTCCTACATACTGTTCAGCACACCCAACGGAACGTTATGCAGCCATGCATGCAAATATGTGCCCAGGGTGAAAGCTGGCAGGCTCAATTGAAGATGGGGAGTGCAGTGCACATGACATGAGCATTTAACCATAGCCTGTACTATGGTGTCTGCGTGCATTTGAAGTTGGTGACTTTTACACAATGGTTGTGGAGGACATTGTAGACTTGGTACAGCAGCAGAAGTGAGCTGGTATGCGTACATTAGCATACAGTGTACATCACTGCCCCTGCTGAACAATAGGGAGCCACATGCCACCATGTGCATTTCCTATGGTTTGGCCATTATAATCCCCTTGCTTTTGGGAGTGCTGTAAAATATTGCAGCATGAAAGGCCGTGCTCAGCAGCACACATGTAAATTATTGCTAACATACACAGGCTCCTACATACTGTTCAGGACAAACAACGCAACGTTATGCAGCCATGCATGCAAATATGTGCCCAGGGTGAAAGCTGTCAGGCTCAATTGCAGATGGGGAGTGCAGTGCACATGACATGAGCATTTAACCATAGCCTGTACTATGGTGTGTTTTCTGTGGGGAGGGCCTAGCACCTTGCATGCATGGCTGGAGTGAAAAGGGAAAAAGGAGTCCTCCTGCTTTACTGGGGCGCGGCCCTCCCGGTACTTGGGGAAGCGTAGGTGCCACATTCTGCATTTCTCAGCATGCTGGCCAATGAAAATGTGACTATGGCCTTTGTCCAATCAGGTGCTCAGGGTGCACGTCACAGGCAAGAGCACCAAAAAGGAGAAGGACTCTTCCTGCTTCACTGGGGTGTGGCCCTCACAGTACTTGGGGAAAGGCACGTGCCACATTCTGCTCTTCTCACCATGGCGGCCAATGGTAATGGGACTGTGGGGAATGTCCAATCAGGTGCTCAGGGTGTGCGTCACGTGAAAGGGCGGGAATCATTTTTTCCATTACTTTGTGTAGTGCGGCTGGCAAACATGGCAAGACGCACAGTTTTTGTCGTGGGTGATGTCTTTGTGGAAGATCTGTTTGTGTATGTCCTCCAAGAAGGCTTTTGTGGCAATTTCGGTTTGGAGGGAGTGGAGGCTTTGTGGTGCAGTGTTGAAGCGTAATGTTTCGGTGGAGTGCTTGTAGAATGTCAATGCATGGCCACTTCCGCAACTGTACATGTTGTGGTCGTGCACTTTGGAGCCTTCTTTTTGGGTTCCATGCGTTGTTCCCGTGTGTACTGTTAACTGAAGAAGATGATGAAAGCAGTGCAGCGCATTTTTCCCACTGCCCAGGTGCTTTTCTCATGTATACCACAGAGAATAGTGTGGGACTATTCCAATGATTCCTGCAGCCAGCCAGAGGTTGGAAGGGGTCTCATTAACAGAAGCATGTGTGACTTCTCGAGTGCTGCTGGGATGTTCTCCTGTGAGAATGACAACATTTGTTCTCGATTTATATACCTTTTTGAAGGAAATGACATGTTTTGTCAACCAGTGGCAATGACATTTTGTTTCACAATCTACAGGCTGCACTGCAGACCCTATTGTAAGAATGTGAGCTGACATACAAAACACAAAAAAACATATTAAAACCGCAAAAAAAGCTGTTTCTATGGAAGCACCTTTAAAAAAAGACACAAAAAAGGCTCTTTTCAGAGCAGTTACAACTAACGACGTCCCCTACCCTGTTTGAAAGTTATTACCCCATTCCTGCACGTGCACAGCATGAAAAGTCTGCGAATATCGGACTAGTTGCAGGGTGGCATGTGTTAGATACTCCGCTTTTGCAGATGACGGCCATAGAAATGGGCCTGTAGAGACTACAGGATTGGTCAATAAGGTTTGTGGGTGTGGTGTGTACGCACAGGCTGGAACATGGTGTATTTGTCGACAGAAATGCAGAGGGTGTGGTTATGGCTGTGTGTTTCACAAGCCAAAGCGTGCAGGTTTTGGGAGAGTTTGAAATACATTGATTGAAAGTGAATGGAAAACACTGCAGTGGCTGCTCATTTTGGAATCTACCATGTGGATGTGTAGTGCTATAGATTACCTAAAATGAAGTGACTGAGTTTGGTTTGTCTGTATGACACTTTGGTGATGCGCAATCATGGCGACATTATTGTTGTTCATTGTGGAGGAAAATTGAACAACATGTTACACGAGTTTCAGTGCCGTTTGAGATGAAGGAGGCACTTGCCGACGTCATGCGTCTGTTTCCGATCTCCTGCATAACTTTCTATCACATTGTGCAGACACCAATGTGGCTGTGTCATTTTTCATTTGGTCTGCAAATGGAGAAAGCGCAGCACATTGCGAAGAAGTGTATTTGTTCCTTCCTACAACATGTGCCAATGGCGTACTTCACACATAGGAATATGACGTTTCACAGCAAAACAGCTTTCCCCAGCAATAACGTTCATCTTACTATGCCTCTGATCCCGATTTCTGCACACCCCATCCAAATTGCCTTGGTGCCCTTCTTGAAATTAGTGGAAGAATTTTTGTAGTAAGTGTTTCGCATTGAAACTCTTCAAAACGCTCTGCAACACGTAAAGGAACCTCTTTCTGCAGCTAACCCCTTTCCAACCGATTCAACTACAGGGTTTTGCACAGTGCCACGCCTCCCGCCCTGCATCCGTTCATTGGCAATTCCATTGTTCATCTCTGAAAGGTGCTTTCTTTATTTCCCTTTTTGCTTTCCCAGTTAATTTCCATTTATCTTGGGCTTCTAACACACGCCACAGAAGGAACGGCAGGAAAGGCCCGGTACGGAAGGGGCGTCACCTGCATAGATACCATAGGAGACATGCACAGAGACGGAATTATTGGGTAACCCTCACCTACATAGGTGCCAGTCATTATCACGATTCCAGACAGACTTTTCCCACACTCTTCCATGTACCTTCCCTCTGTAGAGTAGCGCATTGCAGTACATGCACAATACAATGCCCTTTGCCGGGTAAAGGTCTGTAGTGTGGCATATGGTCTTCAAGGATGTTTTAGAGCTCCGCTGCCCTACAGGAGTGCCCCTGTTTTTGGCAGCAGCAGATGTGGAAAATGCTGTTCATGAAATTACCCTACTTCATTGTGGGAAGGGCGGTAGACTGCCCACTGGTCCCCTGTGCTTCCATTTAAGTTGTCGTCACATGCAGTACAAACACTTCATGCTACGCCATTAGCCTTAGGAGTAGCATTCACGGAGATGCATACATTCTGGAATACAAGAATGTTTACAACAACACGAAACACAGCTTCATTAGGTGGAGCAGGAAGACTTTTATTCAGTGCGATCCATGCAGCTACAGTACTTTTCTAACCACCACTGACATTGTTTGCGCTCTGAACATTCTGCTGTTTGCTTACTTGCCTTTACGGAAAGAATGTTTTACAAGCCCTAAGTTGCGCTAGTTCCAAAAGAATTCTTGTGTTAGTCGATGTTGAATTACTGTGTATCTTTATTTTGTCAAACATGGATTGAAAGTTTCAATTTTTGTCATTGAGTAAAAGAAAAAAGAAATTTAGATTGCATGAACTAAACTTGCAGTTACTTCACTGTTATACTTCACTGTTACTTCACTGTAATTCCTGTTAGAATACTTGAGTCAAAAACGAGCATCATTGTACATAGCCATTGCTTCTTGAATAAAGTTTCAAAGTTCCAATGTTGTGTAGCAGAGGGTGTAAAGTTACTGTACTGATGGACTTATACACTTGTGGTTAGTTGAATCACCTTGGCCTTTAATTGTAATGCATTTGCTATTATTACTGATGTTAACTTGGTTACAAATACAGACCAATTGTGCTGTTAGTTTGTGGCAGATGGTTCTCTTGAGATGTTGCTTAAAGTGAATTTGAAATCCTGCTAATCAATAGCAGAGCTGGTGCCTCTGAGTGCCTCGGGTGCCTCGACACGTGTTTCCCCACCCGGGATTAGGGGTGGTTCTTCAGGAGGCATGGCAATATATCTGAAAATCAGGCTCCCTTCCTAACATAATGGATGATGTCCCTGTTGGTCAAGAACAAAAATGAAAATATTTTCTAAGTGGAATTTAGGGACCTTGTGCTAAGTATACTTAAAAGACATGCGTATAGTTGAATAAAAAATGTGTACTTACAATGTTGATGTGTTCTATGTTTAAAGATATGAGAACCCAGCCTGAGTTGCTGGGACTGACAGGTTTTTAGTATGAGGTACGTCCTGAAAAGTATCAAAGTAAATTCTAATGTGCCATATGGTACTAACGTCATCTAGAGAATTAATAATACCATAGTTGAGTACTTATTTTAGACTAGGTAGCCTAAAGTAGAGGATTCTTTGGTGGGCTTACTTGAGTAATAACTGTTGTATAGAGACGCTGTTGCAGTGGATGGTGAGGTCGCCATAATTGTTTCCTCACGATTGAGTCAGATATATCTTATGCAATGATGTCATCGTGTATACATGCTGGATGATGTCATTGCGCTGGCATAAAACCGCCATTTTGGGTCAGGATTCGGGCACTGCATGTCGTTTGTGCTTATGGATTATATTGGACGATATAAGTGTGATGTATGTGTATAAATCTAGGTTATCTAAAAGGAGTGCGCCTGTTGTTGGCCGCAGCAGATGTGGAAAATGCTGTACATGAAATTACCCTACTTCATTGTTGGAAGGGTGGTAGACTGCCCACTGGTCCCATGTGCTTCCATTTCAGTTGTCGTCACATGCAGTACAAACACTTCATGCTACATCATTAGCCTTAGGAGTAGCATTCATGGAGATGCATACAATCTGCAAAATAAGAATGTTTACAACAATGCGAAACACAGCTTCATTACGTGGAGCAGGAAGACCTTTATTCCCTGCGACCCTTACAGCTACAGTACTTTTCTAACCACCACTGACACTGTTTG
This sequence comes from Ambystoma mexicanum, assembly GCF_040938575.1. Lineage (NCBI taxonomy): Eukaryota > Metazoa > Chordata > Amphibia > Caudata > Ambystomatidae > Ambystoma > Ambystoma mexicanum. The sequence goes on along the minus strand of NC_090930.1, from coordinate 1,099,022,716 downwards.
CGCTCTGAACCTTCTGATGTTTGCTTACTTGCCTTTATATGCACTAGTATGTGCGTGACCAAGCCGCACTAGCCTTGACATTTTGCAGACTCACTATAAACTGTCCCACCTGCAGTTACATGTTTTCTTGAAGTGTACGACCCACAGGGGACCTCTTGACACTTTCTGTCACAGTGCTCAGTGCAGATACGGTGTGTCTGTTTCACGGGTAATGGAAAGGCAAGCAGCACATCAATCAAACTAATGTGACTTTTAGCACGCCCACGTTACACTGCAGGTTGCTGTTGCTTGTTTACCAGTGGGCCACATACAGCCAGGCGTGCTGCAGCCATACATTGTTCTGTTTGCAGAGCCGCCCACATAGTCAGCAGAAGTACTTGAAATGCGGTAGCCTACCAGATGAATCCGTATGGCTGGCGACAGGGGCGGTCTTACCAGCACACAGAGGATGCCCTACGCATGGGTATAGCTGGGCAACGGATACACGTGCACTCCCACAACTATTTAAAAGTGCATTAGAAGATGCAGACATGAGCCCACTAATGGAGTCCTACGGATACTTACCGTGTGATTGCACATACGCCGGCCATGTGCAGTCTCCCTAGGAAACATCCATATTGCTCACCTGCAGTCATCTCGGCCAGCACAGTGCAGCACAGACTCACCATGCAATGTTAACACAAAAAGAGAAAGCACTCAAACTCTCAACAAAATTTAACATGTACATCTGTAATTGCTAAGATACACCAACACTATTAGGAAAAGGAAGGGGTAGCGCAAACGGATACATACACCAGAGAATTTGGCTTTTCCACACGTTCATCATGAGGGCAGACAAGGAATCCGTGACAACCCGTTGTTAACGGGATGTTATCGTTCCATAGCAGTACCAAACAGCTATCATCTTTACAGAGAACACTATGCCAAAGCAATGTTCCAGTTACAATGCCCTACTAAAAACCTATGAAATTCACCAAAAAAAACATTGTTAAAGGGACGTTATGGTTAAGTTGCACTACTAAAAACCTATCACCTTTACAGAAGAAACAATGCTAAAGGAACGTTCTGGTTACAGTGCCCTACTAAAAACCTATGCAATTCACTGACAAAAAACATTGTTAAAGGGATGTTATGGTTAAGTTGCACTAGTAAAACCCTTTGCAATTCAATGGCGAAACGTTGTCAAAGGGAAGTTATGGTTACAGGTAAAACCGAAAACCCCCAGAAATTCACCAGTTATGGTAAGCTAAGCAACCATAACTCGCGCTACCTCTGTGCACTGCAAGGACTAACACCCATGACATCAAAGATGACATCATTGATGGCTTGCAGTCACAGTAATTTGGTAATATGGTCCTATACACACTTATCTTAACGATGCATATGGTATCCATTCTGGTATGAAATGAATATCACATAATAGTGATTTTGTAACCATATTTTTCGTAGTGTACTTAGGAAAAATGGTATGTGATGCCACTTTCTGTTTTGTGAAGGGCTTAAAGGTCGTGTTCCAGCACTTTCAGTGATCTCCCTTCAGGGAGGGGTCAAAAAGGCATCACTTCCTTTGATGTCATCGACGGTAAAGGGTTGTGTGATGTCACTTCCGCTACCCCTGGCATTTTGGTAAAATGACGTCTCTGCGTATGCCAGCGGCAGCCTTGTGTTAATTGCAGCTTGGGGGGCCCAAAGTATCAACACGGGTCTTGTATATCAGTGCATCTTGGGCCGTGTGGGCCAGATGGCAGGAGGCAGGCCTTTCACAATTGACACAGTGCTCCTCTCCCTCTCATGGAGAGAGCTGCGAATGCCAACTTGAGCCCATGAGGCCTTGGTGATGTTGGCTGCTCCTTGTCCTCACTGGGTGCTAGGAGGCAGAGGTGAGTCCACGGATTGACATTCTATTAGCCCGGCCAGCGCGAGTGAGGCTGGCAGGGGGGCTGAGCGGAGTGCAGCTCCCACCTTTCTCTGTGATGGTTGGGATTTCTTCTGATTAATGGCCGTCCACCCACGCAGCATCACGAAATGGAGGTCCTTCACTGTTTTCTTCTTTCATTTCTCTTCCTCCTGCAGGGGCTTACAAATTGAAGGCTTTTCACGCCCAGGGAGATGCAAGCACCTCTTATTAAACCCATGACAACAGAGAATGCCCTATTCAGAACTACCTGCATGTTGTTTTCTATCCATTTGAGTAGGCCCATGGTTAGGCTGTTGCTGTAATCCTGACTGGGTAGGAGGAGGCCCTGAATGACCTCTATTTTGTGGCAAAACTTCAATAATGGGAGGATATTGCTGAACCCCACTAGTCGAAGGTGTGCACAACTACCGCTTTGATTTGTGAGACCAAGGACAGCTCTAATCCTAGTGTCACTCCTACATTTCTTATCACTGCCACCATTGTATGGGATGCCAATGTTGGCAGGATATTATAAGGATGCAGAAGAAGGTAACTGACCAGGTGGTGTCATGTTTTGGGTAAATACATTTATTATTCAAAACCCTGTGTCACCCTGCCTCAAACTTAAAACTAAAGGAACTGTCAGAATGTCCATTAAGAGTCTCAAGGAAAGTACAAGTTCTCTCACCAGGCGCAATGACTCCCTTCCCCTGGCCTTGAGTTCAAATGTCCCCAGGGGGACTAACTCTCTTCCCATGGTTTTAGTTTCTCCTCAATGTTCCAAAAAGGGGCCAGAAGGAATGCTCTCAAGAGGCCTTCTGAGCTTGTTGGGAATTTTAAAAACCTCAAAGGACTTTTTATTGTCCTCACTGATACTGTTCTGGAAGTGTTCCTTTTTTTGCATGATATTGCTTTCTCATAACCACATGGCTCTCATTTAGAGTTGAGCGCATGGTGGAAAAGTGGTGCCGAATCTGGCACTCCACTTTCCACCTAATTTAGGGGCCCGATTCATGGAGCAAATGTGCGCCGAAAATCTTGGCGCAAGCCAGCGCAAGAATGAAAAAGCAAGCGCATGCGCACATGTGCGATTCATGGAAGGGCCTGTGCGTGTTCACTGTGGGATGTGTGCCAAATCCGAGCGTGGCGCGCACGGGTGCACACGTCACAGCAACATCCCAAATGCCATGCGCGCACAGGCGTCAACACGTCCGCCACACGAAGGCAGGCGGAAGCGTCCCCGTATATACAGCTATGATGAATGCCCCATTTGTCGCAGCACTGATCGTGGGACACCGCTGGAGGAGGAGAATAGCCAGACCCCACATTTTTTATCCCCAGACCAGCCTTTTTCGAATGCCTAACGACCAGGTCTAGGGCAGGTATAGGTTTCCACCTCATATCATCCTAGACCTGGTCAGGGAGTGGGAAGATTACCTTACATCCCCCACCCTGTGCTCCCAAGCATTGAGCCCCTTGGAGAAGGTGCTTAGTGTCCTGCATTTTTTGCCCACTGGGTCATTTCAGCGGACAACTGCATAGTGGGGGGTTCTCACAGGCCACACAGTCACGCTGCCTACACCAGGTGTTGGCAATCATGACTGCGCGTCCCTCAGTCCGCAGGCACATATACATGCCCAGAACACCCACAGAAAGGCAGACCGTGGTCCAGGACTTTTATAGGGTGGCACACTTCCCCAAAGTGCTGGGTGCCAAACATTGCACCCATGTGGCCCTATGTCCACCTAGGGCCGCTGAGCACATCTATCGAAACCGCAAGCACTGGCATTCCATCAACGTGCAGGTTGTATGCGATGCCAAGGGAATCATCACCTCTGTCTATGCAAACTACCCTGGCTCTACTCATGACAGTTTCATATACAGAATGTCCGCCCTGAGCCGGGCCCTGGAAGCTGGGAAGCATGGCGACACATGGCTCCTAGGTGAGAACAAATGCCTGTGCACATGCATGCATGTCACACACAGACAAATACACAAACCCAACTAATCACAACCATTATCACCTCCCCAGGGGACAGTGCCTCCCCTCTGAGCAACCACATGATGACGCCAATCCGGTACCCCACCACACCACCCCAGGTAAGATACAACGCTGCCCATATTGCAACCAGGGGCATAGTGGAGCGCACATTCGGAGTGCTCAAGTCACGCTTCCTCTCCCTTGACCGCTCTGGCGGCCAGCTACTATATACACCCCCAGTAGTGTGCAGGATCATTGTGGCAGCATGTGTCCTGCACAATGTTGCAACATGGCAGGGTGTATCGGTGGACATGGTGGTGCCCCCACATCCCCAACCACAGGCACAGGTGCTGCCCATGGGAGGGGAAAGGGCACGTGGCGGGACATCATTTTTCACCGAAACTCCCAACCCTGCGGAGTGCACACAGGCCTGGCACATACCAGGTGACAATCGATGATGACAAAGGGACAGTCAACTGTCACAACCTCATCACCCTGAGAATGTTGCCACGGATGTGCTACATTGTGTGCATCCCTAGCTACTTAAACATAACCAATCCCATGTGACCAAAAGGAACACATGCAGGTGTGTATCACCTCCCCCCCTCCCGCAAAACAGGCCATGACAATCCCTGGTATGTCACCCAAACCCTCCCAACCCACATCACCCTTGTCTGCCACACCATGACATGGCATGCAACAGCAAAAGCCCTACACACGACCAATGAGATACGACGTGACATGTGATAAATGGAAAGTGGGCCGAGACAATGACGCCTGACATGGAATCAGATGAAATGACTGACCAACAACCTCCCACACATACCAAGTCATACACAAATGCTTTCCACCAGTGGTAGCATGAACACAACACTGAATGCCTGTTCACCTGCACATTGGACAAGCCAAAATTGCCACTCCCGAACCCGTGTGCTGTGTGTGTCTCCTGCAACACACTGCTCAGCACACAGCACAGTGAGCAGTCATTGTGTTGGGGCTACACCTTTAGCATCACATGAAAAGGACAAACAAAATAAATAACCTATTGACGCATGTACAGGATCCCCAAATGGTAATTGATCATGTGATGCAGGGACACAGCGTGCACGAGAAGGAAATCTGTGTGCACCTATGGGCATGGAAGGGTGGTTGCACGTGTGGTGGAGCATTGTGCAATTGTGTGTGTCAGTAGGGACATGCACTCAATATATGCATGTGAAATCAAGTGACCCTCAGTGTCCTTTACACATCACATGTGAACATTGCCCATGTGTACACCCCAGCATGTCAAACCACACCAATCCCCTGACACCTGAAAGGTACACACAACACAGGAACTGGCATTGAGCAGCAGAACACATCATGTACATAGTACCCCACAATTACAATGTCAGAGTGCCCAAACACTGTAGCCCAAGCCAACTGTCCAACCACAAAAGGCCCTCCCTCATTTACACATCACCATGACCTTCTGAACAACTGTGTCTGGGGTATGTAGCCTTCTTCCTTCAAGTCTACCTGGCTACTGGATCACCCTACCCCTTGGTTTCCATGATCCACCTTGCATGTATGTAGGGTCCAGCCCCCTCAGAGGCCACCTTGACTGATAAAAATACCAAATCACAGAATACTACAAGGAGCCAAACCCCCAAACCAGGGAAAAAGCCTGTAGACACCAAAAAACCCTGGAAGAGTCTCATGTAGATGACTTGCAGTAGCAGAAAATGTCCAAGCACGAGTCCAAGCAGAATGATAGAACAACCAAGGTAGCACAGTTCAACAATGGTTCAACAGGATGGGTACCATTTTCAGTACATAATATACAATGAGGATGCCACAACTGATGGGTAGCTCCGGTCTCCAGGCGCAGGAGTGGCACGAACCAACCACCCCCTCCGTGGTCTGGGCGCCTGCAAGGTAAAACTTACACAGGCCTCCGAGACCCCAGCGGGAAAAGAGGGTCAGGGATCTGTTGTTTGGACAGGCACTGGTAATCAGGATAACTGGAAAGAGGGGCAGGAGAGGGGAGTTGGATTGGCAAGGGAAAGTAGGCAAAATACAAAATACAACTATTGACAATAACACATACTCAATCAGAGAAAACATGTTCATCATGCACATTGTACCAAATGAGTCAAATGCAAGCCAAATAGAGATTTATCTCTGGGGTGAGTGCTGGCCTCCTGCATGCGCACTCTCAGGTCCGGTAACAGGAGCAGTTCAATGCTGCAAAGAGAGCATGAGTTACTTATCTGTGTGTGTTTACAACACACACACACAACACCATTAATGCCCCAAAGTAAGTGACTTCTCCACAAACAAACACTCTTGTCTGCTGCTTTGTACGTGTACGTTAGCTTGCCCCCATGATGGTTCATACACTGTCAATGCAGTAAGGCAGGCACACGTGGGTGCGCGGCAAATGGAAGTCCAATGCATCAAGAATCACACATGATAGAATGGTCCCTGGGTGAGCTGCTAGACGCGTATAGCGAGATGTGACTTCAGTACAAGTCGTGTTCTGGCAGCCGCGGATTTCAATAGGTAGTGCACGTGGCAAATTGCACATGCAAACCTCTGGGTGTTTAAGCGCGTTATAAATACGGAACTAAGACAAAAAAAAAAAAAACAATTATGCAACAAAAAAAATGAACAATTCCTGTAACAGCGCCTCGATGCCCGCGGGCTCTGTGAGCGCTTTAAAAATGCAAAATAAATAAATAAATAAATATGCACTGCACACCTGTCTGTGCCTCACTGGATGTCCCTGTGCACTGTTTTAGTATCTGGCTAGGAACGCTACTGCGCTAATAACTCAGCTTCTATGGAGCAGGGGGGACTCGAGGATATGTTTGACGGCCCCTGCGTGTGCGCCTGACAACTTGTAAAGCTTCTTGGCATTTGTCCCTCAACGCATCTTAGCTGTACTGTGCGCTTCTACAACAAAGCCTGGCCAAGCTCCCCAGCACTGGCGCTGCTTAGCATGCATGTGCAAGTGGCCTGGTGGAAGGTTGGCTGCGGTGTGGCCCCTTGTGCTGCTCACCTTGCTTGGAGCTCCTGGAAACACGTCTGCTTCTGTCGGACTTCTGAGCATAAGCCCTGTGCTTCTGCTTGCGCACACATGCGTACGTCTGCACCACCGAACGTGTGAGGTTTCAGTAGAAATTGGCCCTGTGCCTGCTGGTAAAGGTAGTCTTGAGGCTCATTTTCCTGCAGAAAGGGCATAAAAGATATTAATAAGGCTGGAAAGTTCACTGTGTGTGTGTCTTCATGCTGGCTGTCACTGGGCCATGTTAAAGACCTTCATCCGAACTCCTCCCACCATCGGTGTGACTTTGACAGGCAAAGAGCGCAGACTACTGTCTGCAGCATGAAGTGCATCAAGCACATATACAGGCAAGAAAATAACATACATCACAATCCACATCAATTAATGGAGATATCAATCATGTACTCACCCAAATTGATTACAGACATGCCGTGGATAAAACCCACTCAATCCCCACTAGGTGTGTTAACACAAGTAGTACAGCAGCAGACAGGCCACAGATATGACAAAAGTCCAAAGCCCTTGTGTAAATGGTTGTTACACCAAACCATCCTTGCGAGCCCATGGATAAGGGAAGCAGGAGTGGCCTATGTGAGTCAGGACCCCAAGCTGCAAACAGATACATGAGAGAAGCTTGAAGGGCCCAGTTGGAACAGACAGTGGATGCTTTCAAAATCCACAAAGCACCACACTGTCACATGAATGCACAATAGACAAGCAATTTGAAACTATATTAACTAACTAAACTAACTATAAAAAAACAATTTTCCTAATTAAACTAACTATCAAAAACCATATTAACTAACTAAACTAACAATACAAATCACAAATGGCCACATACGACCCGGGGGGCACCCAGGAGGGGGTAGGTACAGGGTGCCCCTGCAAACCCACATGCGATGAGTTTGAGACAAAAAAAAAAAACATGGGCTCAAGGCCTGCACAGCCTGACCTGTGTGGGAGATAACTTGTCGTCCTCATCAACCTCTGGCTGAAAAAGTTGACGTGGCACAGTACCCTGACCATGCCTAGGCGCAGCTTGCCCTTGTCGGCAGCAAGTCTGCGGGACAGGTGAGCCTGGTTCTGTGCGGCGATGACACGTAGGTCAGCATGTAGAACCTTGCATGATACGCGTGCTTCCTTTTGCAAGGTAACACGTGTAACACAGAGTTCTTCCTGCATGGCCTGGCTGGACAACTGATACACCTCCCGGCAAGCACGTAGCTCAGCCGAGATGGTATTCTCTAGCTGCTCCAAACTCTCCTCTGACCGTGTCCTCTGGGACATCATGAGCACAGCCAGAGTAGATTTGAGGGATTCATAGTCAATCCTCATGGCCTCCATGTGTGCCTCTGCGTGAGCAGCAATTGCTTGATGCAAAGACACCATTTCAGCCCGGCGTACCCTGTCTGAGGCCGCCCGCCGAGCCTGAGCGAGCGGGCCGTGGAATGTGCCGCCCGCTGCTGGAGTTCTACCTGCCTAGCAGGGAGTAGCACGGATTGGGCCACACGTTCCATACTCTCAGCAATGTTATCAATTGCTGCCCCCTGGTGTTCTGAATTGGCAACCATGGCTTGCTCCCACTCAGTATACCCCAGTGGCGTGTGGCCACCGCGTTGCTGGGCTTGACACCTGCGGGGCCCAAGGAGCCGATGTCCTTGTTACGTTGGCACTGCCCGCGACTGCAGGACTACATTCCTCCGTTGACCTGTTGCCCCAGACACATCAGCAACTGGAGTGAAGGGTGACCCTGTATCCCGATCCACCACAGGCAGAGGTCCCACCACCGTCTGGCCCCTCAGTGCAGGTGTCACGGACAGAGGAGCGTCCACATCAGAATCACTCACCCCTGACGAATGGACCCGATGCGTATCCAACTCGACATTGTCGTCAGAGTGATCATCCGGGCTAGACTCATTGCCAGCCGTAGGCAAGATAGTCTGTAACACAAGTGGGTTCTCGTGGTCTACCACCCCACGACCCCCACTTGTGCTGGGTTGCTGGTGTGATAGCAACCGGTGCCTGGCATGACAACACCATCCTCTGGCTCCATTGCGTCATCATCTAAAAAGTGGAGAAAAATGAAGATTAGTACACATGTCAGAAGCACATAACAAGCACACACATAAACATCACATAGACAGCCAACACATGAAGCAGACATGTCACACACAAATGAGAACCTGGCATGCATCCAGTGGACTTGATATGCAAACACATCCCAAAAGCAGAAATGGATGTGTCTAAATAGCAAAGCCTACACAAGTACAAAATGTAGTATATGAACTCCATCAGAGACCACCTCTGTCAGGCACATGTCACAGGCAGAATAGACAGATGGCAACTAAGAGATGCAACACACCCTAAGCATTTCTGAACTGCAAATTGACCACTGCTGCAAGTGAATCCAAACACACAATGACACAGGTAACATGCATGTAGACATGCATAACGAAAGCATCATCATCAATATAGCTACATCCATCTGCAGCTCGGCCCGTACCGGTTGGCATGGGCCATTTAGAAATGTCCCAAGCAAAGCAAGGGCCTGCAACCAGGCATGAGGGACCATAACGCCCAGTACCATCCGAGCTGCAAGACATGAGGCCTCCACAACACCCCTTAAGGCCTGATTGAGCACATTGGGCTATGAATGTGCCCTATTACATCATTCCTTGTGGAAATCTCCACGCCCAGGACCCACCATAGTAGTTAAGTGGGCCTGGACATACACATACTGCACAACAGTGAACCTTTGGGATCATGCCAGTTCCACTTAATGTGCGCAATGCAGAAATCTCACCAGCATAAACGTCTATCAACTACATATTATTCAACAAAAAAGCTGCGGAAGACAAATGTGTAAATGGACACTTTCACAAACACATAAGTGAGTACTCGCAATGTTGCACCACACAACGTTGAAGCTGCTTGCCTATGTACATGTGAAAGTGTACAAAAACACCCATTTCCGCATACACCTGTATTGTGAACATGACCAGCATCCAATACACCAAAGGAAGCAGCTATAATGCTGCTTGCTTTGATGTATGTGGAAGTGCACTATGATGTCTATCAATAAACGTGAAGGCAGTGCAAGGGCAAGTTAAGGCATCACGTGCAATGTGCATGCAATGGGTTGCATGGCTACAAGCAAACCCCCCACGCCCCCTAAGTGAAAATGCAGGGAGGCATTGCATGTCAGCGAAAGGGTGACCAGAGACCTGTGTATTGGCAGACAGTGTTGACTAACGTCAATTGCATCATCTGAGTCGCCGGACAACACAGCAGATGATGATGGGACAGTAAGCAGGACACATGATGAACCCTCAGTAGTACACCCATGTGTGCAGAAGCCACTACACCAGTTGAACAGAGTCAGTGGGCCTGAAACAGGGGGAGGCCTGCACCCCACAAAGACTGTAAAACCCTAAACCTGTGTGTGATGCTGGACTGAGCCAGAGTGGGCATGGAATGGATGATCAAATGTCATGAAATGTAGGTCATCCTGGACACGTACTACAATCCTGTCAAGGAGACATAGGGTCATGCATGGAATGCACATGGAGCATGAATGGGCACTCATGTCCCTGCGAGCATCTGCCATCTGCACAGTCCAAGTGAGACACCCTGCATGAAGGACAGAGGATGTACCCCACTGTATGTGTCTGGCAGGTTGGCTGGTGGAAGTTTGCATGTACACAGGAGCCTTGAACAGGCCATTGCAGTACGCCAACATGATGCACACCAGTGCCATGGTGAAATTGGGGTGCAGGTGAGGTGGAGGGGCAAGGGAGCATGCCTACGTGGAGTACCCGCATGCAGGCAGAAGACACATGCACGTCAGTCATGCAATGACATAGTCCCAGTGCTGAGAGGAAAGACACCCCAGGCTGCATGTAGAAGGGCCAATGAACTGGAACATGGACCGGAGGGGCAGCCGGGTGAGTAGCATGTGAGTAGGGTGCAAGTGTGACGATGAGGATAGTCCCCGTCTGCTCTACATGTCCAGCATCCTGCACAGCAGGCACGCATCAGTGAAGCATTGCATGACTTGCACATGAGAACCATGTACACATGACATGTAGTGGCAGTCAAGCACAACACATCACACAAGCAAACCATACATGGCCTCGACAAACACGTAACAACACTCACTGGACGGGGCATCAAAGTCCAGCATCTCTCCCACTCCTTCGACCATTCCTGTCGGTATGAACTCCGCAGCGTCTGACTCATGTGAAGTGAAGTGAGGTCACCTCCTCAGGTGGTGGCCCACTGCCAGTCACCAGAGTCATGTTGTAATAAGAGGTACGCTTCACCTTAGTACTGCGTTTGAGTTCATCCCAATGCTTTTTGCACTCTTGAGCTGTGCGCACCACATGGCAGAATGCACTCACACAATCCGCAACTTGCTTCCAGTGGGACATACAATGGGCAGCCGTAGTTTGACAATTCGGCCCCACTAGCATATCACGGTTGTGGTCCCGCACGTAGTCCACAAGGAAGTCTAGTTCCTGCTTGCAGAAAGGCTTCTTCCTCAACGTGCCGGAGGCCGGAGCTGTGTCTGGGGTCGCAGCCTCTGCTGCAGGTGCAACCTTTCTCCTCTTGGACAGTTGTCCAGACCCTGGCTTGCAAATGCCGCCATGATCAGTATGGGCTATGACGGTGGTGGATTGGACCGAGGGAGGGGCAGGTTGTACAAGGACGTAAGCCTTGACTTGCGTCAGTGGCTGCTGGGTGCCCTGGAATGGACCCTGCGCAGCAACATCCGCTCTGCCCGGGTCATTGACCGAGACTGTCCTGGATGGTAGACTCACAACTGGGGTGGTGTCGGCTGCATCTGCCCATCACTTGCCAACACCCGGCTGGTCGGGGCAGCAGATGACATTACTGCCCCAGGGAAACGAGCCTCAGTCAGGGCAGCCCTGTGTGCACTTACGGTGTGCCTCCTGACCTCCTGGAAATCTTCCAGGGACTCCTCAGGTGCCAACGCAGCCTGCGCTGGCAGACCCTGAGCCTGGGTGGTGGTGTCCACAGCTACACCTGCAGCTACCAGTGGCAGTCGATGAAACGGACTGCCGGGTCACATGGGCGCCAGTGCCAGATGCAAGAACTGCATCTCCTGGAGCCACAGGGGGTGGTGGCATGACTGCACCAACACGTGGCACAACATTGTGCCGAAGTGGCGCACCCCTGCCTCTTCCCCCTCTGCAGCAACCCTGGACACCCTGGAGTCTCCTACTCCCTGGTCACCCCGGCCACATCCCTGACCACACCCGCCACCTGGAGTACGCCCAGCTGAGGTGCCCCTCATGTTTCGTGGCCTCCCAGCCATGGCACAGATGTAGTAGTGCGGGCACAGATGTAGTAGTGTCAATGGGAGGTGTACACGACAATTGTCCTGGGAAATTGGGTTGAAGGGGGTGGGATACAAGATCTTAACAGCACCCCTGTGCACCTGCAAGGCTGTATGTGACCCCGGTGATAAAGTGACGGGTCACGCAATGCTTAGGCACCCCAAAACTGCAGTAAAACCGTGCACGCAACCCCGGTAGCCCACATGTGTGGAAATAACCTCCCGCAGTACGTGGTGGCACCCAGGGACACGAAAAACACATACGCGTGGGACACGCAGGCTACTATGACCTCGAAACCGGGTACGCAATACACAGGGGCACCTGCAGTGGGAAAAATAGCATGCGCGACTCACCGTCAGACTAGCGTGATAATGAAAAACACGCATAGCCCATGCCCGCAGGCAAAAGAAGAGATACGTCCTTGATCCACTGTGAAGTTGTGATGGCGTGCAAAACAACACGAAGTAGCAACACACACGTCGGTCTCCATGAAAGACACGTACAGCGAACTGCTGGCCCCGCTCACCTTTAACCCGTGCTGAGGGAAACGCCTGTGTGCGTCTCTTCTCTTACACGCTTAGGCCTTTTCCTCAGATTACACGCATTAACACGCGTACTTGTTTTTTGTGCACGTGCGGATGCACCCCTTCTGAGGGAAACGCCCACGCGTATCACGTCACATACACGCTTACGAGCTAAGAGCCTTTCCTCGAATTACACGCTTACGTGCACTTTTTTCATGTGCCAAATCACTCAGTATCAAGCTGGCCACGCAACAACACACGGAAGACCACGCTCCTGCCCAGAAGGCCATTTTCCTGCCCCCCAGAGCCCTGAACACACTCCCACCTGCCATCTGCTGCTGCCTGCTGGCCATGTGCCCTGCTATTTGGTGCCTGCACGTCAGCTATCTGCAGGGGTCCAGTTGCTGTGACCACCCCTGCTGGAACAGAAGACTCCCGACTGGTTTTCCATCGCTCCACAGCCCAGCCCCAGGACCCAGTTGCCCACCCACACCTGCCTCGGGGGTTGTCACGTCCGACACAACACCATCTGGCACCAGTGACAACCCCCCAGCAGAGAGGCAGAGGGCTGCCAGCTTCAGTGCCAATGAAGTTGGCATCCTGGTGGAGCAAGTCCTGGGGCATTATGATGCCCTCTTTGGAAGTTCAAGCGCCAACAATGAAGGACGGAAGAGGATCTGGAAGGAGATCATCGCTGCCATCAACGTGGAGGGGGTGGCAGCCCGCGACATGCAACACATCCGGAAGTGCTGGGAGAACTTCAGTTCCAGGACCCTCAGCAAGGCTCGGCGCCTCTTGAAGGCAGCGGATGCTGAGGGGTGCCAGGTCCACCTTACCGACGACCAGATGAGGGTCCTGGAAAACGTATACGCCCAGTGCTCCACCTCCAGGTCCTTCAGAGGCAGACCCTTCCGGAGTCGAGCGGTAAGTCTACATGTGCACTGATTGGATGCTGTGCATGTTGAGGTGTGGCAGGAGTGTGCAGGTTGGACATATGTCTTGGAAGGCCCCTGTATGGATGTGTATGTACATGGACATGAGCCTGCCACATGTGAGTCTAGTCATGTGTGAGGCACATCAATGGTGTATGTGTTGAAATGCATGGTGCCCAAATGTATGTGTCGGTACACACATGTTTAGATTTCTGTGTATGTACTGTGGCATGGTTGTGGTGTGACACATGGAGGCTGGTTCCACCTTCACGTATGTGCACAATGTACATGTGCGTGTGTGTGTATTTGACATGTGTGCCACTGTGATGCACCATGGATGCATGTGACACCGACATGTAGGAAGTTGATTGGCAGATGTGACATGGATGCCGATGATTTCACTGCAACAGGTGGTGGAGATGTACAGATGCATGTATGTCTGGTGGCGTGTGTGCATGTGTTTGGCACTCCCCGTGTTGCATGTGACGTCAGGCTAACCTTCGGATGCTCATGCTGTTGCATGTGTATGGATGGTGCTGCCTGCTGTAACATTCCTGTGAATTTGCGCATGTGTGTGGGTTCAAATGATATGTGTGTTGGGGAGTGTGATGCCATGTGTGAAGTTTGACACTGCCACTCATGGGCAACTGTCATGTGTGTATCAGACCATTGTACAGTGCCCTGATGCCCGTGTTCTGTCTCTTCCTGTCTGCAGCGTCAACTGATGGAGAGGGCAGGGACGGTGCTGTGAAGCACAGCGGCAGGGATCTCACCGACAGCCGGAGACGCAAGGCCCAGCTCCCCTCCCAGGTTGTCATCTTGTCGGGGAGTGAGGAGTCTGGTGCCGCATCCGTGACCGCAGCTGCCGAGGGTAGGTCCAAGAGGCAGAGGTCGGAGGTGGACTCCTCGGCAGCAGAAGGGGCAGCTGAGACCCCACAGGGGCCTATGGAGGAAGATGGCATGGAGTCATCCAGGTCGGTGGGGGGTTTGGTTGAGGGGGGATTCATCTGGTGCTAGTGGTGCAGTCCAGGGGCAGGGACAGGAGGCAGCACAGGCAGCCGCGGAGGTACCTGTGTGTAATCCTGTCCCTGATCCTGTGACTGCATCATCCCGCACCAGCAGGGATGCCTTCATCCAGACCTGTTTTCAGGGAGGGGATCAGCTAACAACAACTGGCCTTCCTCTCCCTGCAGAAGTGGCAATCCGGAACCGTGTTGAGCCTGTCCTGGCTGGGGTGGCGTTGCGTCAACGTGGCATCCAGGATGATGTGCAGGGTTCTCGTGAGGACTCTGCATGTTATTTCGGATGCCTCATTGACCGCGTCAACCTACTAGGATGGGTCACCAGTGCTCCTCCATCTGCTGGACCTTCTAGCGACCCCCTCTTTTTAACTGAACCCCCTATGCGCCAGTCGTCCTCTGTGACATCTTCCTGGCCATGTTTCACCTGGCCACCCTGTGGAGCTGCCCCTGACCCAGCGGCCAGGCTGGTGGAGGACACATCCCTGCCACAGTCGGGTGTTAGAGGTCCAGCAGGGGTGGCCACCCCACTAACTGGACCCCAGCAGGAGGAGGACGTGCAGGCATCAACAGGCAGGGCACATGCACGGCAGCGGCAGGCTCAAGGTGGGAGCGATGACGGCTCGGGGCCATCAACATCAGAGGGGCAGGCATCGGCCGGAGGGCAGGAGGACCCTGGATTGGGAGTGTCTTCTGTGTGGCAGCGGTTGGGCCAGCAAATAGATGCGGAGCGGTGGCGGGCGGAAGAGGGCACGACTCACTATGGTCAGGGCAGAGAACTCCATACACAGGGTGTTGAGGTGGGCTGAGTGCCTCGAGGAAATTTGCAGGGAGTTGGAGGTCGGCATGGCTTTATCCCTGCGAGACCTCAGGGCCAGGGAACAGGCCCACCTCCAGGACGTTGAACAGGAGTTCGGTGATGCCCTGGCCCAGGAAATCAACAAGTGAGCTGTAGGACTTGCCCGCCGCCATTGTATATAGTGCATTAGTGTTAGGTTTCCTTTCTAATTTTCTTTCATTTGGGGCGCATGGACTATGCTCCACCTTTTTGTATATAGTTATTTATTAGGTAGGGATTTTTGTAGGTTTCCTTTGGATTGTTGGGCTCATGGACCCTTGGATGTTCTTTTGTAAACAGTTTTCGATGTGGATTTCATTTTCTTGGACCCATGGTGGAATACTTTGCTTTTTTTGAACTGTGATTTCTTTTTATGGACAGACCAATAGGAGCCATTTTACTTTGGATTTTATTGGTTGCAGCATTTTTTTTTGGATCAATTTTGGAGTTCCGGACTTGGATTATTTCTTTTCATTATTGTGTGATTTGGTTTTATTCATTTTGTTGATTCTTCAATACACTTTTTTTCTTTACTTTACTTATGTGGTCTTCTATCATTTGTTTTGTGCATGTCACAATGTTCTTTTTCACAATCATGTGTCACCATTGTGTGGGTCTGAGGGACATATATTCATGGGCATGCTGGTTATGTATTTTCTATCATGACTTTGGGAATTCAATGTGGGGTGTTTGGACTGGGGTGGCCTGGGGTGGGATTTGGGTGGCCATAAGGCCCATGGGTCTGGAGTGTGATGACGTGTCAGGTGAGGGGACACGAGTCGGCCTGCTGGCAGGTGCCCGTCACTGCTGGGTGGGTGAGTGGGTGGGGGGACATGAGTCGGGGCTTGCTGGCAGGTGCCTGTCACTGCTGGGTGGGTGGGGGTGCAGGGGGACATGAGTTGGGGCCTTCTGGCAGGTTCCTGTCACTGCTGGGTGGGTGGGGGTGTAGGGGGACATGATTCGGGGCCTGCTGGCAGGTGCCCGTCACTGCTGGGTGGGTGGCGGTGCAGGGGGACATGAGTCGGGGCCTGCTGGCAGGTGGCCGTCAATGGTGGGTGGATGAGTGGGTGGGGGGACATGAGTCGGGGCCTGCTGGCAGGTGCCCGTCAATGATGGGTGGGTGAGTGGGTGGGGGGACATGAGTCGGGGCTTGCTGGCAGGTGCCCGTCAATGGTGGGTGGTGGGGGTGCAGGGGGACATGAGTTGGGGCCTGCTGGCAGGTGCCCGTCACTGCTGGGTGGGTGCGGGTGCAGGGGGACATGAGTCAGAGCCTGCTGGCAGGTGCCCATCACTGGCGGTGGGTGGATGAGTGGGGGACATGAGTCGGGGCTCACAAGTGTGCTCACAAGTGCATGGTGCTATGTGGGCTGCCTGCAGGGCATGGTGAGGGTTGTAGGGTAGTCCCCTGTGGTGTGGGCTGCCTGCAGGGCATGGGGAGGGGGGAAACCGCACACCCAGGATGGCCCACGATGCCAAATAGCGTGTGAAACTCCCCATGTACACCCAAAATACACGTACCCCGCTCTCACCTGCAGTATCGTGTGTGAACTTCCCACGCACCCCCCAAATACATGTACCCCTCTCGCACAGGGCCTATCGTGTGTGAAACTCCCTGCGTACCCCCCAAATACACGTACCCCGTTCGCACAGAGGCTATCGCGTGTGAAACTCCCCGCATACCCCCCAAATACACGTACCCCGCTCGCACAGGGCCTATCGTGTGTGAAACTCCCCGCATACCCCCCAAATACATGTACCCCACTCGCACAGGGCCTATCGTGTGTGAAACTCCCTGCGTTCCCCCCAAATACACGTACCCCACTCGCACAGGGCCTATCGCGTGTGAAACTCCCCACGTACCCCCAAATACACGTACCCCGCTTGCACAGGGCCTATCATGTGTGCAAATCCCTCCGTACCCCCCAAATACACGTACCCCACTCGCGCCAGGTCCATTGCATGTAAAACTCCCTGCGCACCCCTCGGAATACACGTACCCCGCTCGCACCAGGCCTATCGCATGTAAAACTCCCCGCGTACCCCCGAAATTCACGCAGGCTTCCCATCCACCCTCCCCATCCCCCACAGGCAGCCCATCCACCCTGGGCATGCCCCACAGGTAGCCCACACCACAGGGGGGACTTTTTCCACACAATTTAACTGGCGCGAGTGGGGTACGTGTATTCCGAGGGGTGCGCAGGGAGTTTTACATGCGATAGGCCTGGTGCAAGGAGGGTACGTGTGTTCCGAGGGGTGCGCGGGAAGTTTTACACGCGATGGGCCTGGCGTGAGTGGGGTACGTGTATTCTGGGGCGTGCGCGGGGAGTTTTACCCGCGTTTTCGTGGTTGGGGGGCTGTATGCTGGTCAACTGGCATTTGAGCCATATACTTGATTTGTGCAATGTTCTTGGTGCACGGGGTGGGGTTGGGGGCGTAACTGGCGCTGTTGCAGGGTCACTGCACCGAATTCTATGAATTACCCCCTTAACCACTTAAATGCAGAAGTGGGCCATAGAGTGCCATTCACGCTGTGGAAAGTACCGGTTCCAACCATGCCAGGGCATTACAGCAACTGACACTTCTGTGATTCCCTCACGAAAACGAGTATTACACTCGATTTTCAGTGAGGATTGTGTTCGAATTTTGGCCGATTTTGTCACATTGCTAATCTAGCAGTCCATTTGGGGGAACAGGTGGTGTTGGGAATGGAGCCCTTCTCCAAACTTCACTGCACAGCTTCAGTGAAACTGTAATTTCATTTTATTTTGTGAGAATTTCTGCAAAGTGAACATAACAAAGATTTAAAATAAAATGTGTATTTTTATGGAACGATCAAAATACAAAGAAACAAGTATTTATTTTAGGTCTCTTTTATGTTCACTTTACAGATCACTCCAAATATAATTGTACTACAGTTTAAATGAAACTATACATTAACCCTGCAGCGCCCTGCCACAGAGCTGGCCACAGTCATAGCCGTCCAGTGTGTGGCCCTTGGTATGAGTGGGGCAGCAGACCAGAAGGTGTTAGCACATGCTTGAAATGTTTCCTAACTGTTCCTGGGCTGGTTTGCCTGTGGGTCATCAATGTAGAGTTTTACGTCCACTGCTATGACCATTCTTCTTGATGACGTGGTGATGTTGTTAAGGAAGTCCAAGAGTAACTGGAGGGATAGACCAAAACAAACACAGGACTATGGTTTGTGATTAGATATATACTAGAAAGGGAGTTCGTCCTGGCTCTGGTAGTCAGAAATTGCAATTTATTTCAATGCAAATTAAATCTACTGTGTAATAACAATCTATTGAAAACGCTACATTTTGCCTATTCATGGATAGGTGTACATCAAAAACACAACATGCGCTTTCTTTTTGGTGAGGTTTGGTACAGCTTCTAATATATTGCTGACCTACTAACTCTTTTTACATATTCATGAAGTAACACAGCTATTTCAATCTGTGCAGAAGTGCAATTATTATACACAACAATCATGGACAATGAGTACAAAAAAGGCAATAGTCCAGTATACTACAAGCATAAACCAAGTTAAACAAATTGATACAAGGATATAGTTCATATTCAAATAAAAAGAACATGGAAACACATACATGAAAGTTCTTCTAATACATGTTGGTGTTCTAGTAGTACATCATGGTTTTTTAACAAGGTTTAACAAGTTTGACCAACCAGATAGAGCATACATTTTGGGTTGGTCTGTCATAGCCAGGCTAAAGGGTGACCAAATGGTAGGGACATCACTGAAATTAATCAACATACATATTTTAACAAATAGGACCATGGGGCACCATTGGGTGCACTAGTCCTTGGACGTTTCGGCTTTCTGGGGGTCACAGCCTTCTTCTGGAGCCAAGGCGTGGTCTCCCCTTGCACAGGGCTAGGTCCTGGGTAGAAGCCCAATGGCTGGTGATATGAGAGGGGTAGAACCAAAAAAGGGGTAACTTGGATTCACAAGTGTTCTCAATGGAGGGCTTTAAGCCGTGGTATGCAGTACACTGAGGGACAGTTTTCTTGACTGTAAGGCACTTGTGCTGAGCATACTGGAAGCTCGACTTAGCTGGCCGGATGCATGGTGTATAGGCTGTAAGTGAGGGGTGGATCTTGGTCTTGAATAGACCGTGAGCAAAGCGTCTGGCATGTTTCCAGGAGCTCAGAGATGCACAGAATGGTGCTGTGTGTGTTAAGGAAGTCCAGTCATTCTTGCAGGAATCGCTCATTGTAGTAGTGTGATCAGTGGGAAAGCAAGAGTGTGATGTTTGGGTTTGTTGTTCACCCCATCTGCAGATGTTTGAAAGAGTCATTCAATTTGGTGGATATCTCTCACAGCCACATTGCATAACATGTCCCAAGCATCCAGACCGCGTCACCAAGCACAGAAGACAACAGTGTGGCAAGGAGGGGATTAGCCACGGGGCGCAATGTAGGACAGGGAATGGCCCAATACCCCCATCGTAGGGATTGGAATAGCTTGTTCAGGCACTGAAGATAAACAAGGGACATGGAGATACATTACCCAGAATGAGCCTAACAACCTCATCTTGCCAGCATATTTTACAAGAACACCAAATATCACAGGATCCAGAAATCCTGGTGGCCATCTTTATTCTGCACTTATGAAAGGCTTTGCCCCATTTAGAAATGTGCTTGCCATTCAGGGTACATCTTACCTGTATTGGCTCCAGAAGTTCCTGCAGTCATTTAAGACCTGTTAGAAGTCATCACCAGCAGAATACTTCCAAGAAAGACATAGGAGAATAAGCAGAGACATGCACCAGCTTTAATATTATGCTGGGCATGGTATCCTGGACATCATTTAAATTCTAACAAAGACATGATGCAGTGCATGTTATCTTGGGTAATAATCAAACATTATCATACGTAGATGCTGCATATGTTACGCTGGGTAATATTTGAACATTAACTTGAATTTGAAGCTGCATGTATGATCCTAAGCAATATTTGAGCACTATTCATAGCAACACAAGATACTAATAAAAAGAGTAACTGGTATAATAGCATTGAACATTGCAACAAACCTTTCCACTGTAACAGGTCACATAAATACAACTTGTTCTAAGCACTACTGCAGAAATGTAGTGACCTTAGCTGCTACATTACCAAGTCTTAGGAAATTAGACTCCAGCAACTAGCCCCAAGAGAGAAGGGCATTTGGGTACATAGGAACTACTGGAGAGTGGGAGGAAGTGGACTCTCCCAATAATTTGACACTTGCACTTCACATGCTCTCATTAGAGGGAAAACATACACTGGAAATAATGAAGCAACACACAAGTTTTTCTGCAGCAATATATAGAGAGTCCCAATCATTTAGGGAACTTCTTTTGGCATCTCTTATTAAGGCCCCTGTGAGAGTCTTTGGAAGCAGACAAGTATGGAGAAGAGAGAAGTTTTTGTCAGCAAGGCATCAGTTTCAGTTCGCCCCAGGAAGCCAAGTAAGATGTTGCAGTATCATTGTGCAGCCGAAGGGCTTCAAGAAGATAAATGGCACTCCTCTTGTTTGATAATTTGTGTTCTGTGGGGTAAATACAGCCCCAAGACCAATGAACTGCCCTGGCCATGTTAGGCCCAAAAGCTGCAGAAATATGTAAGGCGGGATGTGACTGTCAAACAAAAAGGGCATCATTTCATTCTCAACTGCCACACATCAGAATGTTGTTTACAGAGAAACAAACATGAAATGGGCCCTGTATTCGAATGACAAAGCCCCAAAACCAGAGGACTACCTTTCATTACACTATAAAAAAAAATGAAAGCACTTTACACAAAAATAAAGCTGCCATGCAAAAATAGAAATAGACACATTCTGTAGCCTGGAAGTAAAGGAACACATGGGAAATGAAACTTGAGTTGCTAGAAGTAAATGTAAAGGCACAGATTAAGGAAACTGGTGGCTTGTCAAAGCTGTTTTAAAAAAGAATGTGAGAGAATGAAGATGACAATAAATATGTTGTAGTTCAAGACATTGGTGCAAGTCCCATGTAGAAAAGTCAAAATGTAAAAGCAGCATTTATTTGCGGTTCATAGAAACTGAACAAAGAGCTGTGCTGAGCGCAATGATTTTTCCACAGCAAGCCAAAAGGTCAAGCACTGCCTTATCTCTCTATCTAAAAATCTCTTTGAAGCTCACAGAGGTGAACAAATGACCACTGTGAAAAACATGAGACCCAGTTAATGGAGGTGTACTCTTAAAAATACATAGAATTAAAATTCAATTCCTGGTGAGGTCCAATATCTAATAGAAAATGTACATGTACCATAGAATGCCCCATGAGAGAGTGGGTGGAGTTGTCGTCCTCTATTCAGATAAGAGAAGCAGACCCATGTCCCATCTATTAACTTTGAAAGGAGCTAATTACTTAATAGCAGGCTCTGTCAAAGGAGCAGATGGCCTAAACTACATGTTAAGTTTCTTGAGAAGAAGAAATGTGAAGATCATAAAGTAAAATCGTGCATGTTATCAGGGATGGCCATAGGTTTATGAAGGATCATATTCTGCTGAGTATGTTGGGAACCATAATGCACACAGAAATAACTCAAAAATGCTTGAAACGCTTAATGGAAGACCTATCTTATGAGATGATAATAATTCGATCTTGAGAACTAAAGTTATAAGCTGAAATGTGATGATAGCTTCCCAGACAATGCCACAAAGCAGAGATTCAGGGAGATGATAGCTTGTTGAATTAGATGTCTGTATATAACATCATGTGTTGATAACTTTTATATTTTATGAATAGATCATAAAAGTCTGCCATTCAAGCCTGCAACATTGTGCCGATGCCAGACACATTACATTAAGTCTGGCATGGTTAGTGCAATTCAGATATCTATATTTTATGATGCTTGTTTATACATTGAAAAAAAATGTCATGTTTTAGATTTTAGCTGCAACTGTAAAATTGGTCAGATCGATAATTCAAGAGGGTGGAGTCATAAACTCCCATAAATGCAGCCTAGTAACTAAAAGGGACTAAAGAGAGAAAAGGGGAGAACAGCAGAGGTCCAATACAAATCAAATTTCGATATTTTGTGTGTGGTTTAGATTTTATAAGGGAACGCACAATGGGAAAAGAGAGAGCGGTCTGAAATCATCTGAGTTGGAACTGCTGGAAAAATTGCTGGAGAAACAGCATTGCCTCGAGGTGGAGGAAACCAGGGAGAGAGACAAAGGCTGGTATCCATACAAGGAGAGGCAAATAAAGGGATGGAATCTGGACGTCTCCATGACTGAACCTGGAGAGGCCGTCTGTAAAAGTTATGTAAGTAAGGACTGACCTGTTGGTTAGGCGGTAGAAGCAGTCAATCTGTCCCTTGATTTGGATTCTCCGGAGGGCTCATTATGCACAGTACGGGACGGTGCCTCTCTGAGCATTCGACCGCCTGAAGGCAGAGCCCAAGGGAAAACCCACATGGGTAAAACCCAATAATGCAGATCTGAGTTCACAGCTCTCCAGCTCGAGCGGGTAAATGAAGCATGACCAAGGTTGTCCAGCTATCAGAAAGATCTTCTATAGAGCGGAACAGAGTGGGCAATCAATACAGAAAGGTAAATAGACTCAGGCTCATGAAGGAACAGTAGTAGAAGCCAAGAATAGAGAGAAGGATGAAAACTAAGTAGAGTCCGTGCTTGAAAGATAAGAAGCGATGCAAGGATCTTACAGGAGTTCCGATTCTTATGCCTACTGTGTTGCCGACAAGCCAGAGGTGCCGTCCTGATTTCTGCTCACCATCTTGGAATTGTCTAGACTGCTACCTGATCCTTTGATGAGAGGGAAAATGTGTCACCATATTGAAGGGGTATATCTCCCATAGGGATGCATTTTCCTCCTTTTCTGCCAGAGTGACCAGGTGTTCGAAAGATTCCTAACACTGTCTAACCAAGTTCCCATGTTTCCCCTGAGTATCCAGAGCTGTTCAACGTATGTAAATTTGTCCAACAGAACCAAGTCTTGTGGGGATCTATTTGATTTAATACTTCCCCTTATTGATTGGGTGGGCAGACCAAGTAGATCCCTTTTTACTAAATAATAATTTAATTAACCCCATATAGTGAAAGAACACTGGATGAGTTCACAACCTCTGATCTCTCTTCTAGCGCTTATTAAATATATAGTCATTTAAAATAAGTGGGTATTTCTTACCTTATTGTGGCCAACTGCAAAATTTCCTGAAGTGGAGGGGTGTATAAAAAATCAAAATTCCTTGCTGCTCCCCATTCCCCAGTCACTGCCTTAAAGCAGAGGGGTTTCCATAGTACACTTAATATCTGGGTTTTTGCTAGGGCAGAAATGTGTCTTGCAAACTTAAATAGAGTGAAGTCCCTGATTTAAAAGCAAACTTTCTATCAAGAGTGGGAAAGTGACTCCTGGTAGAAGAGAGATTCTCCGTTGCATAATGGTGAAGGAAAAGGGTTAAATACCACTACAAGACTGTTCAGGTTTTTCTACCTATTGGTTACACTAATACTTTTTCACACAACAAAATCACAAGTCACTTATTTCTACAAGTTTACATGCACCAACATGTGTTGCCCTAGTCTTTCTTGCCCTTCAACCATGCTCCGCTAAGCTGTTGTGTCTTCCTATCCCTAGAACATGCTGATTGCTCTGCCTCTATAGGGCGAGGAGATAGTGGAAGGAAACATGCCCTATCGCTAACCTATATACAATCTCCAGTGTCTATAGAGAATTTTTGGTAAAAGGCACATGCCGGAAAAGATCAGGCATATGTCCTCTGATTTTCAAATAAATGTCTTTTACATTTTATTCGTATTCTTTGTCTAGCAGAGAGAGTTTAAAACAAAAAGAAGAAAAAGAAAGAAAAACTTTTCTAAAAAAGTGCTCTTCTAGTGTGCCTTGTTCATTCTCTAGGCGCAACACTCCAGAGGACTCACTGCTGCAATAATTGCTCACAGATTTTGATTTTCTTCATCAAAAATAACCCCAGATACCTTTCAGAGATAACTCTTATTCATTGGGTCTCTCTGTATTATGTCTGCAAAAGAGAGATTATTACGACCTTTCATATGACATTGTTTTGGAGTCACTGTACAAGGTCGTGTTTAAGCCGACCGGTTTCAGTGGACTGGTGTCAATATGCCACTTTCTTCGGGGCTAGGAAAACAGCACCAATCTGTGTGCTGTGTCTTAATCAGTCTCAGTTTGTTGGTTTTGACCCACCTGTAAGGATACGAGGAAAGGGGTAGGGGTGCGAAAAGATACATAACCCAATTATATTATCATTAAGAACTACAAGTAATTCTGTTGTATCAAGGAAAGTGAACAGTGGTTGATTGCTTCCCCTGTTTCTTTAATTACTAGTCTCTTTGATTTCTCTAGAGGTAGGAGCAGGCATGTTTGCAGGATGCCACAATTCTTGGCATTCCTTGGTACCTAAGATGGCCAAATGTCAATGATCAGCCAATCTGGTTGTACCCACCTTCCCCAACCTCCCTACTAAAACACTCAACACTAATTTTAGGGTAATGAGTGGAGTCACCAGTCGGTCACTCCCCTCATCTGCCAATTCCCAGATACCTGTTGCAAACAGAGAACAATGGGCCTCATTACGACCTTGCCGGTCCGGAAACAAGGGTGCAGTTATGCTTACCAGCACCATTGTTTCCGGACTTGCATATTACAGGTTTGAAAGCCGGAGCCGCTGCGCCTGACGGGTCTGACCCTGCCGGTCACAGTGTCCATGGTAGGCAGACCGGTCAGGGAAGCACCTCCACCATTATCAATGATGCCGGTACTTCCGTGTCCCCACTCCCATAGAGTTCTATGGGACTTTATGGGAATGGGGACTTACATTTTACCAACACGTGACTTTCCAGGCTGCCGGGGTTGTAATCTCCCAGTGGCACTGGGAAGTCAGGGGCTAGTAAATATTTACGGGTCCGGCACCAACCGGCCGGGTTACCGCCAGACTCATAAGTAGTCACAATGTATCTATTTGAGATAGAAAGGGCAGAGAAAGAGAGAGAGCAAGAGACAAAGGGAGAGAGAGAGCGAGAGGAAATGTGAAACATGGTCCAACAGTGGCAAATTGAGATAGTGAAAAGAGAGATGTCTGCAGAAGCCAATGGTAAGAGTGTGCTTTGTACGACTACCATGCCTTTTGCATACCATGCTATGCTATATTTGCCTTGCTACATGTTGCTCCCTTTATTCTTTCTGCATCTCATTAACCTGCTCATCATTCCACTTTTTCCACTTTTTCTAGCTTCACAATACTGTCCTTGGACTTGTATCATTGTGCTATTGATTGGCACCACGCTCCCCTACATCATACCACTGAAAAAGATCTGGCAGAGAGCTAAATCTTTTTCTAGCTAGAAGTAAAAAAGGCACGTGTTGAGAAGAACGTAAAAATAATTAGCCAGGTCTTCTTACAAATTAATGTGTGTGTTTCTCCAAACATCGGTCACGCACAATGAGTCTTCATTTTAGACTCTTTAAGTTCAAAACGCATAACACTGTTCAGGGTACAGTAGCGCAACCTTGGAATGCAAGTTTTAAACACATATAAATTAAAAGCAACATATTCTGCATTGATTTCAGAAGTAAAGGTCAAGTGCATACATTTTTGTAGCTGACCTGTCATCCCAAGCAAAATATTAGTATGCAGCTACCTGGCATCTTCATAAATTGCCTACATTGATTTCAACAACTAATGAAGTTTAAAAAATAGCACGTTGCATAACTTTGTGAAGTAAAATAGCTTAACATCTACAAAGGAGTTGTGTATTTTCACCCCACAGCCACCAAAACCCGAAATTCAAAAGGTACTGTGAGAAAAGAAACCCCTAATGCACATTTCAATACAGATGGTACATCCTCTGACAAACTGGCCTACCAGCTCTCTGTCCACACCAAGAAGAGAGCTCACATCCAAGCCTGCGTCTCTGCGGCATCTAACAACTCCGCCCAACTCTTTATAATCTGCAAGGAACTGGCCAATCTTGCTGCAGTCTCTACCTCTCCTGTCCAGTCCCAGGCCCTCTGCACGGCTCTGGCTTCTCATTTCATCTCTAAAACTCAGTACATCCTGTCCTCTCTCTCTTCCTCTCCCCATCTCCCCTCTACTCCCTACTCTACCTGTGGCCCTTTTTTCAGCAACCACTCCTCCCTCTATCTCTGCCTTTCTGCAGTTCTCCCCTGACAAGGTTTCTAGACAAGTCTGACCTATGAAAGTCTCATCAAAACATGTTTATCCCTGCTCATCCAAAACCATCAAGGACCACATCAACTCCCTGGCTCCTGCTTCTGTAACCTCTCCTTCACCACTGGAGGCTTCCCATCCCCCCTGAAGCACTCGCTTGTGCACCCTCTTCATAAGAAACCCTCTGCCGACCCGTCCTGACCAGCTAACTATCGCCCAATCTCCATCACTCCTTTTCTGGGCAAACTCCTGGAAAAGCTGGCCATCTCCCAACTTAATCTTCACACTGAATTTGGTGGTTGTCTTCATGACCATCAGTCTGGCTTCAGAACAGCCAGAAGCAAGGAAACTGCTCGCCTGAACATCTGTGAACACCTGCTCTCCAACCTCGATTCCAACACCTGTGTCCTCATATTACTTGATCTCTCTTCTGCCTTTGACACAGTCAACCATGCCATCCTGCTCAACCATCTCTGTGATAACCTGGGTATCACCAGTCAGGCCCTCACGTGGCAGTCTTCTTTCCTCTCTTATTGACCCTCCCAGGTCCAATTTGGTGTTCCCCAAGGGTCTAACCTCTCTCCCTGGCTGTTCAACCAATACCTGGCACTTCTTGCCAACTGCATTTTCCCGCTCTCAGCCCCAACTTTCAGTGCTATGCGGATGACACTCAGCTCATTTTTAGGCTACCTTCAGCCACCTCTTCTCCTTCTCTCATCTCTGACTGTCTGTCTGCTATCCAGGAGTGGTGTGCCACCAGTAATCTCTGCCTTAATGCCAGTAAGACTGAGATTCTCCTCATCAGCAGACCCGCTCCCTCCTTTCCTGTCACTCTCTGGCCGGCCTCTCTTGGCCCTCTTCCTGCTCCCACCTGCAAGGCTAAAAGCCTCGGGGTCATCTTCGACTCCACTCTCTCCTTCTCTCCTCACATCTCTGACGTCTCTAAGATGTCACACTACCAGCTGCACCTTCTCAGAGGTATTCTTCCTTTTCTCTCTGTCCCCCAGAAGCTCACTGTCTTCAGAGCTCTGGTTCTCTCTAGGCTGGACTATTGCAACAGCCTCTTTCTAAATCTGCCTGCTTCTACTCTCTGCCCTCTGCAACTCATCCAGAACAGGACTGCGAGACTTGTCATTGGCTTCAAGTCCAGGGATCGTATCTCTCCAGGACTGAAATCTCTGCACTGACTCCCAGTGGCTGTGATGATTAAGTTCAAAATCATCTGCATTACCCACAAGGCCTTCTGGGGCCTGGGGCCTCAATACCTTCAACTCTCTCTTCCTAAATATCTTCCTTCTCAAACTCTTCTCTCTTCCACCTCCAACTCCCTCAGGGTCAGTCGCTTCTCCAAGCAATGAGTTGGTGGTAGATCTCTTTCATCAGCTGGGGCCTCCCTCTGGAACAGACTCCCTGAAACTTGAGGAGACCCATCTCTGGTTCCGGAAGCACCTCAAACCCTTCCTCTTTGCTTCTGCTTTCTCTCCTCCTCTCCCCTGCTGAACTTCTGGCTGACACTGCACTAGATACCTGGTCACCCTCTGATCTCGGGACCAGGTCCCCTCCCCTGCCAGTTGCATACCAGCACTGCCTCCCTGGCAACCCCAGCACTTGGGGACTGTATTCTGTATCCCTACAGTCCCCCATCAGCACTTGACACATGATGTCTGCACCTACCCTTTGCACTTGCCACCAGCTGGCTGCACTCTCTTATTGTTTTATTTATTCTATTTACCCCATGTAATGCACTGTCCCCACCACACCCACCCCACACTTTCGCCCTTCCCCCTTCCCTTGCACTTGCGCGATCTGAATGACACCTGGCCTAGTAGGATTGTTATCTCAATCTTCCCTCTGTTCCCCCTCCCTTGCCACGTCACGCCTTAAAACACTTGCGTATAGACACGTTATAAATGTCATATCATATCATATCATACAGATGTTATTTCATTAAATACTTTGTGATTGTTATTATTTTACCCTAAAAACACAAACCTGTTTGTCAAGTGGTTGTGAACCAGTGGTTTTGATCCCTGTACAGATTATTTTACCCTATCTGGGCATTTGGCTATCTGGTGGGACTATCTTCGGCTTGAAAGTCAGTGCACAGAATCCCTTTGCTAAACAACCGGCCACCGTAGTTGCTACTCTAAGTGTACATAAGGATTCAAGAGATCAACCAATCCCCATATCTCACAATGCAATATGATTTAAAGTGAAAATGAAATTGCTCAGTATTACAGTACGCAAAACGTATTTCCGCTCTAAGCACAGTGTTTCTGTTTGCATTTATACCTTTACCAAACCAATGAAATCAAGCATTGGCAAAGATATTTTGCCCGGAATGCGCTATATACCAGTTATTGCATTCATTTGCTCTAAAATTCCCATCATGTAAGTAGTAGTATTATTACATAAGAGCTATTACCATAAAACCACCCGCTATTTACACTATTGCCAGTTTTTAACACAAAATGTCCAGGTACTTGTCATGCCCAAAGTTCCTTGCCCATCTCGGGATCTCAAGGCCCAGGATAGCCACGTGAATGACTTTGGTTGGGAATTGGCAAGCCAGGGGGAAGGAACTACATCACCCAGCGTGCACTGGGATCACGCATGTAGCACAGGGCCATTTTGGGAGCAAGGCCATTTAAGCCACACCCATCGACACTCCCATACTTAGCATTCTGGTTAACTAATGCGCTCACCTGCTCTGAGCCGAATTCGCAGCATTTAGCATGAGCCATACCTGCACCTGGATCCTCATCAGTACTTGCACCAAAAAGAAGAATTAAGTAAGAAACAAACCCATTTATTCCTCCATGGGCTGTTAGTAGCTCAGTTCTGCTCCGCCATCGTGGCACCTCTTGTGCTCCATTCTGCTCAACCCGTAAAGGAGAAAAAGCAAATTGCCATCAACCATGCCACAGAAAGGATCAATTTCTACTCACGCAACAACTACCTGATTTCATATCGTGTGGTCCCTTGATCTATTGTGTACATTGCTTGCTCTGCTCGTTTACCTTCAAGGAAAGAAAGGCATTTCAAGATAACAAGGTAAGACATATATTGTAAGATAACAGGAACAAACCACCCAGTGATGTAACTGGGAACAGTCAAGAGAAGGGGAATGCCTGAAGAAGCTAGTCTCTTTAGCCCAGGAGTGAAGCTAGATTGCCACACACCCCAGCTCTCCTGGCTTCCTGGTACGAAGGATTTAAAAAGAGTTGTGGAAAAAGAGAGAGAGGGGCACACCACAATATCAGAGTTCATTCCTGTTTCTCTTTCATAGGGCTGCCTGCGCCATCTGGCGACAGGGTCAGTATCAAACGAAGGATAGCTTGGGAGTCCCTTCTATTAGCAATTCCACCCCCTCCATTGGGCTGCTCCCTCCGTTATCCACCAGAGCATGTAGTCCAGTAGATGTATTGAGGGATTCACGAGGTTCCAGCCAAGTCACACAGGTAAGGTGTGTGGAGTATTTTTATCCACGCCACTGCGCCACACTGCACCCCTTTGCCAATGGGGAAAGAAAACTGCCAAAAATGGAGGCAATAACCCCTTTGCGCACTAAATCTGCTAAATTATGCAGAGTTCATGAACCACCAAAAGAGCTGCACGCTCTGCCACACACACAGGCAAAGTTGATGTAAAAACAGGAATCACTGCTGTCATCTGTCATCTGTAATCTGTCACCTGTCACTTGCAACAAGGCCACAGAAGGGCAAAATCCAAAAATGCCCTTAAAAATTCAGTCATTTTCCCAGAGAATTATGGAGAGGAGAGTGTGCAGAAATCATGGATTCTCCAGGCAGTCAGAGGAATCCAGGTCTCCCTGCCTGACAGCTGCCTAAGGAAATTGGCTGTCAAACCCAGTTAAATGTACTTTCTTTTTCCTGAAAAATTGCAAAATCCACTATTTCAAGCATTTTTGTAAAGGTCTAATTCTTTTCAAATGTTTAAATCCTTTATAAACTGTGCTCATATTTTATATGAGAAATGAAAAGACTTTAATGTCAAAGAGACCCGTCTGGGGCCAATCCACTAATTCTGATCTGACAGCCTGGCCTGGGAAATCTGACATCTCGCTTGACACTCCCTTGAAAACAGGAGGGCTAATGGCTGTTAATGGTTCCCGCATAATGCCAACAAAACAAGCCACACAATGGGCTTCAGCTGCTGCCTAAAAAGTGGAGATCACACAGGAGGACTTTGATGTGAAATCCTTATTTTTTATTAAAGTTTAAAACTCTTTAACTGAGCAACCTAAAGAGGGATACATCTAAAACTTGGTAGACATTAAACTAATTTCAACCTTGTGATTTGAAGACATTGAGGAAACTCGTACCATTTAAGGAACCAAAGTTATGAAAAATGTCTGATTGTGGCAAAACTATGAATTTTGCAAGCTTACAATTGTATGTACACGATCCAATGATAAGTGCCCAGAGATGTATCAAATTAGAAATGATTAATCCAAAGTGTTATGGGAAGAATTGATAAAAATCCATAGAATGACCAATACAGCTCTCACAAAGATGGGAAGTGAATGTAAATGTAGACAATCAAACAAAGTATATGTGTCCAATTTTATGAGGGTACATAATGATAGAAATGTAAATTTGTGCAAAAGTATGTTTTGGGTAAAAATCCAAGCGGGAGTCCTAAATCCTGTCATAAGATGACCGCTCTGTTCAGACTGCCAACCAAAACAAAGCACATGCCTGTAGCCACTCACAACCATGGGGGTGTGTTTTGAAGTTCTGCCCATGCCATACACTTTGTAATGGATAAATATAGGAGTTTCACTACACATAGGAACACACTGCTCCAGAAGACTGCTTCCAGAACCCATCCAGATGTCCGCGCAGCACCTTATTGCAGAACTTTTCATCTTGTAGTTGACTCCAGAATTCTTTGAACGATCCAGATTTCTTTGCAGAATCCAGACTCCAGCATTGCAAAATTATTGCTAGCCTGACCCAATTGCTAACATCCCAAACTTGAAGGGATTAAATTCTGATTCATCTTGGCTTGCTACCATTAAGGCTTGCCCGCTGAAAACTTGCATTCTGCTATCAACCGTGTCCAGTAACCAGAAAGGGCCCATCCAAATCCAGTCTGAGGTGCAGTCCAAATCGACCAGAACCGCCTTGCTGATCCAACCCTGCTAGAGGTGCCCTGCTGCCGGTAGACCAGATACAATTAATTGACCAGAGCTGATGGTCCAATTTAATAACTTCTTCTGTAAGTATTAACAGGAAGAACAGTGACCCATAGTATATCTGCATTGTATTATCCCGATCTCAACCCATTCCATCTTTAATTCAGAACTCCAGTATCCTTAGAATCCTTCTTGCGCTGATTGTCTCACCTGTGTTCCAAAACCATAAATCCCTAGTGATTTTGAATAACTAAAGTAAATCCCAGGATGAAGTAGAGTATCCACAATGTGACGGATTACGCTGATCACGTGACTGTAAGATCCATATGTGGTATTCCGTTTTTCATAGTCATAATATAGTGTAATCAAACCCATTTGTCATTTTCAAAAGCGCATTTCTGTTTTCATTTTCGTGCCTATTTAGCAAAAACGGTTCTCACTAAAACCTCTGTAACTCCTTCAGTTTTAAAGATAGAAACGAAATTTCAACTCTAACTGATACCTAACATCCTTAGCTATCACCACAACTAAATCGCATCATATACAGTGTAATTGACCTGTTTTTCCCCAATATCGCATAGTAAAAGTTTGCCACGAATTTGCAAAGTTCAAAAGTTTACATGTGTCATTTGGCCATTTTAAAGTATTTTTCCATCCCATCCTGATCTGAAGTGTATATTGTTGTTTATATTATAGCTCATGTATGTTAGGACCTGATTAGTGTTGGTTTCTTTAGAACTTGCCTCCATTTAAGCATTTTTGCACCCTGTGCAGTATTTCACAAAGCCATTTTTCACCTGTCATTTTTAAAAGAGTCCATTTCCAAAACGGTTTTATCTCTTGTTTGGGAGGGAGGATTGTCCATAAACTTTAGACCTTGTCTTTTACTCCTGAATTCCTGCTGATTACTCACATTGGTGTAGGATTGCTCCTTTGTATTTAAACAAAATTTTGCAGGGGGAAATAGTAACCTAAACGCTATCTGTGCACAAAACAAACTGTTCTCTTTCCTGTGTTTCTATTATGCATTAGTATAAGTGAATTCAATTGCTTTGCTTATTTTTGATTTGTATTGTCACCCTTTGGGTGGGTGATTGCTGCCCTATATATATATATATCATCGATGTCATCAGTGATGTTATCAATGAACATTTGTGATGTCATCTTTGATGTCCTGGGTGTTAGTCTTAGCAGTGCACGGTGGTGGTGCGAGTTATGGTTGCTTAGCTTACCATAACTGGTGAATTTCAGGGGTTTTTCGGTTTTACTTGGAACCATAACGTCCGTTTAACAAAGTTTTTCTTTGAACTTCATAGGTTTTTATTAGTCCAACTTAACCATAACGTCCCCTTAACAACGGTTTTTCAATGAATATATATATATATATATATATATATATATATATATATATATATATAGTAAACCTATGTGTGATTTGAATATTAAAATAAATAAATAAATAAATATTTACCTTTACAAACTAGTCTGATTCCTGGTTCAGTGCGACCTGGGGGTATTTTGAAAAGGGTGTAATATGAGTGGTACATCATTCAGAATATTGAACTTATAGAAAAAAAAATAAGGGTTTCATTGCGCACTACATTGCTAGGCGAGACCTCTGTGTGTGCCTGATTGAAATCCCTTACAGCTTGGGGGCTTGTGCCGTGATTCTGAATTGAAATACCACCCGTGACAGTCTAGCACAGCATACTAGCCTGCAGGGTACAGATACCTTGCTGGGTTGGCGTACTGTACTACACTGTACAAGCACCCTTCAAAAGAAATACTCAAAAAAAAAAATCAGGCCTGTTTGCAAAAGCAAATTAACCCTGAAATATGACATAAGGATATTGATATTTCTGAGATGGCGACCCCAATGGAAATTAATATTGCTAGGGAACACTTCCTGCACAAACTGTCAGGGGTGAGTGGCCAAAGCAGGATGAACAGGTATGGCGGCAGGAAATAAAAGAACAAGTTACTGCAATAGACCTGAATATATGGCAGGACAAGGGTCCATTACCTCAAGCGCTTAGCGAACTGTACATGGCCCAAAAATGGAACAGTGTAAAATTGCCAAAATAGCGGCCTACCTGTACCTCCACATGGGAATCATACAGGAAAATCATGCAGACAACATAGATCTGGCAAAGAGGCAAGGGGAAACCCTGCAGAAAAAATCCAGACTGCTCTGAACTCTGCAGAACAAAGACTCCAGAAGAGCCAAGAAAGAGAAACAGAGGCTAGGCAGTATATTACCAAATTAAAGGAAGATCTGTCTCTCTTACAGCAAAAGAATGCAGAACAATATACCAGATTACAGACACTGCAAGATGAGCATCATGAAAGGGTTGACTCTTTAAAACAGAATCACCAGAAGCTGGAGCAACAGTTAAATTACAACAGAGCATGTGCAGAACAGACAGTCACCTTACAAAACTGCCTAGAATCCTTGAAAGAGGAAAATAATAAATTAATTATTAAGGACATTCACTCTCAATAGGAATTTGATGAGGAGCGCCAGAAATCTAGTGCATTTAAAAAACAGAGGGATGACCTGGCTGAACAGAGGGGCACTCTAGGTCAGGAGAGGGATGCCTTAGGCCAGGAAGTCAGCCAATTAAAAACTAAGTTAGAGGAAAGAAAGCTGGCCCTTCAGGAGTTTAGTGAAGTTAAAACTGAATATGAGAAGCTACTAGAGCACACCAGGCGGGTGGAGGATGCTCTGGCAAAGAACACTCAGACCAATAATGACAAAACTCAGGAGGTGAGTCTCCTGCAGCAAAAATTGGTCCAGTATTTCCAATCCAGGCAGGAAGCACAGAGAGACAATGAAGCTCTCTGTGAAAAGAATGGCAGGCTCCACAAACAGATAGCCATGCAAGAGCAAATCATTGAGACCAGTAAGGCCTTAATAGAGGAGCAAATGAGTCAGATTTTGGCATGTCACCACGGAATAGGGGCTGAAAGAGATGAGGTAGGAAGGGACAGAGAAACCTCTGAGCATAACCTCAGGACCCCTGTCATCAGGGACTTTATCCCCATCGGTACCATGGACTCTGCTGCCTTCATGTCCACTGGCTCATATGAACGAAGGGCCACGGGGACGGTAGACTTCAGTAGAATGGGAAACATGGGACTGACAGATCAGCGCCTCCCAGAAATGGATGGGCGGGCATCTCTGTACAGAATCCCAAATGTTAGGGCTAGCCTCTCTGATCAGGAATACTCCAGTGCGGGGAGAAACAGAGAATTGGATCCTCAAAAATACCACCTACCAAGGGATCAGTCTGTCAAATTTGGTGGGGAACTCCATGAAACTAGGCCCACAAAGAGTATCTTAAAGACCTCTTTCCAGCTAGGGCAGTGGGGGGGTACTCAGCCAATCCTGGGAGCAAGGGAGAGTCAGAAGACCCTTCTGAGCACCATAGGTCTCAAGACACTAGGCCCCCACATTCTGCAAGCCATTCCCAAGCTTGCAGAATCAAGGAGAGCCTAGAGGATCAGATAACCACCTCCTGTAGAAGTGCCTCTGAGTCAGAGGATGAGTGGACAAGGATGACTAAGACTAAAAAAGCCAACAAAATGAAGAGGGCCCTACTGAAAGATTCCATGAAATAAATCAAGGCCATAGGAGTGGCATTACTCCTTATCATAAAAATGCCAAGTATTCAGTTTGGGAGCACCTCGAGTTATATGAGCAAATGATGGATACTTACCATTTGAAAGATAGCCAGAGTTGCATTCAATATGTCAAGTGGACATTTTCCCCTGAATACTCCAGCTTCTTTGCGGGGCTGGAGGATCAGAACCACTCAAGATGGTCCACCTATAGGGCGGCCACTTAAAACATTTTTCCATGCATAGGAACCCTCAAGAGGCCCGCAAGGCGGCCTACAACCTGCAATGTGGGGAAGACCAGGCCCCATAAAAATGTGTACAAGAGTTAAAACGTGCCTTTGCGCAGACCACCAGTAGGGTGCGCACAGGCAGTAGGGAGTTCATTAATACCTTCTTTCATGCACTCCCTAAATACATCATGAACCAGCTGGTGAGGGTCTTTCATGAGAAGAGATCACTAGAATGGGTCATTGAACAGGCAGCTCGCATTTATGAAGTGCAGAAACTGGTAGAGAATAAAAATACCAATAAAAACCCCAAACCAGCTAACACCCATGCTGCTGCTAAGGTGGCAGAGGTGAAGGTTGCCACCATTTTAGATCTAGAGATGGGGGGGCCTAAAAATATTCCTGTGCAAAATCCTTCTCACCAAAGACCCAGAAGGACCTCGGGCCAATCCCAAACAGGTAGTCAGGGAGGTAACCCCACAAATGGGACCCCTAACTCCCCTGATTATATAAGCCCCCGTTACAAGGGCAACATACCCATCCTGGGCTATGTGTGGACTCCCCCAGCCCAAGGGCGGGGGGGGTCAAACCAAGTAGCTGCCAACCCAGGAAACTTCCCTCCTAACTTTCCCCAGGAGGACAGTAATCCCCCAAATGCCGGGTTGAGCTTCTTTCCCCAGTACACACCAAACATCAACCCCCAAAACAACCCTTCTTTCTTTCCCCACTTTCCTGAGTCCAGAAAGCCCAATCCGGGAGAAGGGAGGCCAAGGGTGGAGGGGTACCAGAACTATCCCAACCAAGGGAATTATGGGAGAAGGGACAGTTATCCTTCCTGTGATCAACCTAGGATGGACCAGAGACCCCTGTACCAGCCAGAGCGGGTGTCCCAACTGCAGCGCCAGGTCCAGAACTTGTCACAGGATCTGGGTCGCATGTTGAGGGCCCAGCAGAACCCTCAGATGAACATGGCGGCCCAGAACCCCTCAAACAAGGGTCTGGTACTCCAGAGCAATGACGGGAGAGCACCCCGACAATCTACTGGTTCCAAAGAAGGAGGCACAAGGGGAAGGGGGTGTAAAGCCTTAGAGGAAGCTTCCTTCCCCACTTGTGCAAAGCACCTGGAAACCCAGGAACCAGAACAAGAATCTCCTGCCCCCGAAAGCCTGCAACCTAAGGACGGGTAGGAGAAATAAAGGGCCTAAAAAGACCCATTTTGTGGATGAGGTTAGAGTCTTCCAATTTGAAGGAGAGGGGTCCTCAGAGGATTCTGGGAAACAATCTTCTCCTTCAGGTATGGAGGAACTCCTCCCAAAGAAAAGTGGGTCCCAAGACATCCTAATCAAGACTGGGTAGATGTGGGGACTGAGTTAAAACCACCCATCATTGAACCCCAGAATGACCAGCCAGAAAATCACCTTGCCCAAACCAATTCTGGTGACTGCCTCCAAAAGGGGGGGAGGGATGGCAGCCCAGAATCAGAACAAGGGGAGCTCAAAACATCCCCAAATATCTCCAACTGTCACCTTTTTCTTGCAGGTTCCCAAGCTCCCAAACAGAATTCTGCCCAAACTACCCCTCTGTCAGTATCAAGAGTAAATAAATTAACCCACCAATTGGCCCAAAATGTGCATTATCTTTGCCTCCTTGAGTAGGAGGAGGGAAGATTTTATGCACCGGTCCAAATACAGGGGCAATGTACATTTTTGGCACTGGTGGACACTGGATCCCAAGCCACCCTTCTGTCAAAGAGGGCCTTTGATCATCTGAATTCAGGAAGGGGGGAGAGATACTAGATCCCTCTCTCCCCTCTTCCTGGACAACTTCCGAACTTTGATGGGAATGAAATTCCTGTGATTCAGAAATTAAAATTGGGCAATACAAAGTGAAACACCCAGTCATAGTTGTGACTCCAGAGGGCACACCATGTTTACTAGGGAATGACATCCTGCGTAGATTGTCTCCCCCAATAGATTGTGTGAACAAGGTCCTCTGGACCCAGACTAACCGACCAATAAAATTAAAACATAGTGTCAACCATGTTAGTTTAAATGGCACATGCCACATGGTTAAACAAAAACCTGACCAAATTGAATTCCATTTTCAAAAGAACTAATTCCTTGACGTGACAGTAATTGCAGTAGGACAACAAACTTGTGATGGGAAGTCCTCTCTATTTCTGAAAATCAACGTTCCTTCCAGTCTGAAGTGGCATTCCACACTGAAACGAAATACTCTGAAATTCTATACCAATTCACAATCAGAAAATCCCACTTCTATAGTCCAAAATTATGAGAAATCAGCTCAAAGCTTGGCTGACATTCAGAAGATTGGAGAACAGTTGTTCATCCCTACTCAGTTAAATGGGGGGAAGGACTCTGTTATCGCCTGAGTGTGTGTGGACAACAGTAAGAGCTTTATCAGCGAAGCCATGTTCCCGAAAACTCCCAAAAGATCCAGCCATTCCCACCTTTAAATTGATAGACAAATGGGAAATGGACCTGGAAACACGCAATTCCAAACAACTCCTGCCTAGCAAGTGTATGCTCAAAATTTCAATAGGCAACAAGAGCATAGTCCATAATTGTTGGGTCGTTCCAGATGTCCCTGCTGCATTTTATTTAGGCAGTGTCATTCTCTATCGCTTTGCCATTAGTTTGGACCTAATAAACTTCAAAGCTTGGTCCCGATTAGCTTGTAATCCCATGGACTTTGGTGATCCAGAGAAAGCATTTCAGTCAGCTCAACTGCTGCCATATGCAGTTGAAGTTCAGATTGGAGAGGAAGTCACCATCCCAGAACAGACCCAAAAATTCACACTTAAAGTAAAAATTAAAAGAGGACAGAAACTGCAAAATCCTGATGCATATGTTCACCTCAATGCCCATTTCCAACAGCAAGGGTTGGGGTTAAACCCAACACCACTAGTCAATACAGAACACAACACCATTCCAATAGTGGTGGATAACAGCAACCTTAGGAGTATCACTCTGCGCGCAAGCACCATTATTGGACTGGCGGTTGATGACTGACATTTTTCCATAGATTTAGGTAATGAACTGGTAGGACCAATCCCCAATGACTGTTTTGACAGTGATAGCGACAATGACAAAGCACCAGACAGGATCTTCACCCAGCATGCAGGAAACTTCCTGGTTTACTCTTCCTGCCCTTATGGTAAGGAAGAGGTGACCTGTGACTTCAGGAGGGAAGAGATAATCTTTCAAGTCCACCAGCACTGCCTTCCCCACCTGAAGCCATCAGTCCAAGTCAGTACTTTAACCAGGGACTTCTCCACCCAGCTGGAGGAGGGCGCTGACATAGCCAAACCAGAAGCCTTTCCAGGCTTCTGGCAAATGGTTGAAGAGAGAGTCAACCTAGCTGATGCCTGTGAGACTCTGGAGCAGAAGCAATAATTGAAACAAGTTTTCTTAGATTTTCAAGATCTCTTTGCGGTGGACTCATATGACTGTGGTCGCACCGAAATCCATACAACAACAATTCCCACGGACCCTGGCATGACTCCAGTGTTTGTGAAGCAATATCGCTTGCCTCTCGCATCCATGGAGTCCCTTACAAAAATAATTAAGAACCTTGAGTCCCATGGGATAATTAGTCCAGTCCACAGCACCTACAATAATCCAGATCTGGGGATTTTGAAACCAAACGGCCAGTGGAGACTCTCTGCTGACCTAAGGGAGCTCAACAAACCGATCCACACTTCCCGATGGCCTCTTCCCTACATTGACCAATTGCTGGCTTAGATACAGAGGTCAAAGGTATACACTGCCATTGACCTGACCAATGGGTACTGGACTGCAGCTGTCAGTGGGGAGGACCAATACAAGCTGGCCTTTACCTTCGGGGGCAACAGTACACTTGGACCCGGACTCCCTTTGGATACATCAACTCCGGCAATGAATTTAATATCTTTTTGCATAAGGCCATGCCCGACTTGGGTGAAAGGGGTAACCTGGCCTCTGTAGATGATGTCCTAATCAAAAGCTCAACTGTGGAGGAACGCATAGCGGATATACATTATGTTCTGACACAGTTGAGGGCTGCCGGAGCAACACTATCCTTCCAAAAGGCACAGTGGTTTAGGACCTGTGTCAACTTCTTGGGACATGAGATAACTCCTGAGGGCCTCTGTCCCCTGGAAATGAAAGTAGAAGCACTACAGAAACTTAAAGACCCCACAACTCTGCAGGAGCTAAGGAGCCTCCTAGGACTGACTAATTACAGCAGAAAGTTCATTGAAGATTACGCAAAGATCACAAGACCTCTGATCCATCTGTTGAAGGGGGGGTCAAGTGGGAGTGGGGTCCAGAACAAGCAGAGGCAGTAAGACAACTCAAAAGAAGCCTCTCACAAGTGCCTTGCCTAGCTTATCCTGTCAAAAACAAGGAGTTCTCTTTGGAGACAGAGTTCTCAAATACATGCTTGACTGCAGTATTATACCAAAAGCATGACAAGGTCAATAAAGTAATCTCCTATGCAAGTAAGACTTTATCCTCTGTGGAGGAAAAATTGAACGATTGTGAGAAGGCACTCCTGGCAACGGTGTGGGCATTGAAGAATTACAGCCCGTTCATCCAGGGGGAACACATCATAGTGGAGACTCCACACCAGCCTCTGCAATATCTTCAAAGTGACAGAATCCAGGCCGGAAATGTGAGTAATTCCTGAATTAATTCCTGGATTCTATCAATGCAAGGCTTTCCTGTAGAGGTCAGATATGGCCAAAACAAGAAGAGTCCACTCACGCAAGGTCTGGCTGACTTGCATGATTGTGCCAGAGAAAACAGTCTCAAGGACGAAAGTCTTAAAATCAAAGACAACATGGAGGCATACCATAATTCCCCACACAAGGTCTATGAAGAAGACAAGTGTGAGGGAATGCCCACTGTCTATGTGGATGGGTGCTCCCACCATGTTGACAACAACAGGGAAAAGGAACTTGTGGCCGGTGTGGGGAATGCATGGGTGAATGAATCCCCAGAACCCTCTGCTGGGTACAAAATCGGTCCCCGTAGTAGTTAAGTGGCAGAGCTGATGGCTGCACATCAAGCCATCCTCACTGCTGTCCAACACCAACTCCACAAACTGGTCATAATCACTGATTCAGATTATGTCCAGAACGGGTTCGTGGGGCACCTGGTTAATTGGAAAACCAGAGGCATGCTATGTGCTAACAATAAACCACTAAAATATGGAAAATGAATACAGAATATTGATGATCTGGTCAGCTGAAATGGGATCACCATCTATTGGAAAAAGATCAAGGGTCATTCTAAAGTAGAGGGACCAGACAAAACCGGAAATGACCTAGCTGATCAGCTGACCAAAACCGGAGACATCAAGGGGATCTACTTGAGATCGAGTCCCTGTTGGGGGAAATCCAGGTCACTGCTATCACTAGGTCCCAGACAAATGCTCACAATGAACTCTCAACTGCCCAGTGAAGTAAGGAGATACCAGATGCTGATTTGATTACGGCTCAAAAAGGGGATCCAATAATTGGTACGTTTTATCAACACATTGAGGACCCTGAGAACTTTCCCCTGACGGATACCGATTGCATTGGGAAAGAGGACCTCAGAGTGTTGATGAAATGTCCAAACATTTTCCGAATCCAAGACGGTTTGTTGGTGAGGAGATCCATATCTGGCCATGACCATTGGGTGGTCCCTACCTTATTCCGGAGCCTGATGCTAAGTCACACCCATGATGCGGCCACAGCCGGTCATCGGGGTTTCATACGACATTAGAAATCTTACGAGAGGTTGCATACTGACCACACATGGGGCAGGACCTCGACCAATACTTGAAGGGGTGTCTTGTGTGTGCACAATTTCAGCCAACATCACTCACACACCGTGCTCCCCTCCCAAAGAGGGGGATGACACTGCCTTGGTCAGATTTGCAAGTCGATTTCATCGGGCCCTTGATTCGCTCCTCTAGGCGGAACAAGTACGTATTAACCGTAACATGCTTGTTTACTAAATGGGTGGAATGTCTCCCGGCCCCAAATTGCAAGGCAGAAACAGCAGCTGCCCTGATGATCAATCACATCTTCTCGCATTTTGGACTACCCCAAAGGATTGAGTCAAACTGAGGTAGTCACTTCTCTAGCGAAGTGATGACAAAGGCCCTCATTACGACCCTGGCGGAAAGTGACTGACCGGACCGCCACAGCGTAAATAGCGTTTCCGCCATTGCACGAAGGAGCAAAGTGCGGCCCATTCCGACCCATCGGGCACGAGCACCACAGCATGGCGGAAGTGCAAAGTCCGCGATGGCGGAAATGACCCCAAAACGGCCCACACCGCCGCCGTACGGCGCCCTAGGTGCAATACCGCCACCCATCACAGCGGACACCGCAGTGTGCGCCTACCGGAAAGTACGGTGACCGTAAATATACAGAAACGGAAGTAAAAACATGGGCCCGGAACGGGAAACATCCCGCCGTACACCTATAAAACCACTAAAACCACACAACCACCAAAAACACTACCCTGAGACACACCCCAACCCGTCATCCACCCTAGCGAAACCAAGAAAAATGGGAAAAGTAGCGAAGAAAGCGTGTGACCGCAAGCGGCAGGTCCACTTCTCCCGTGAGGAACTCACCGTGCTAACAGAGACCCTCCAGGAGAATGCTGCCGTCGTCTTCTCCACGCAAATGACCAGGACGGCACTTGCAAACAAGAAGGCCATATGGGCTCTGGTGGCACAGCGGGTAAGTGCGGTGGGGACCGCACCCCGCAACCCACAGCAATGCCGAAAGCGATGGGACGACCTGCGGATACGCGTCCGCAGCATACTCTCTGCCAACCGCAACATTGCCACAGCCACCGGGGGAGGTCCTGAATCACCCATCAAGTTGACCCCCTGGGAAGAAATCTGTGCCTCCACCATCGGAATGGAGAGCATAGAGGGAGTCGGAGGGATGGAGAAAGGAGTGCAGACATCCGAAGATTCAGGTAGGTGGGCCAGATAAAACAATGCCAAATCCACATAGTCCATCCATGTGAAGTACCATGTGTCCACATAGTGCAACAGAAACACATGGCCAGGAGAACGTCACACACATCGGCCTGATAGCGCACGTTAAAACCCACAATAAATACATAAATAATTAAAAACCCCTAAAACACGCACTACACGTGCAGCAGGCACACCCTAACTGCAGGCTGCCAAACAACTGCACCCTCACTCCACACACAAATGAAAGCACCTCCAAGGCCCCGACCCAAATCACCCTCAGGTACCACCCCAATGCATGTGATACAATGCCATTCCAATTCCCACAGACCCATCAATAACCCTCGCCCTCCTTTACTCCACCACAGGGTCCGATCCAAACGACGAGCATCAGGACACCCCTACCAGCACACCTGCAAAGAGGGCCAAGACCAACGGCCAAAGACCCTCCACCTCAGCTGCACGCATCAAGACACGGCAGCAGCACAAATCAGGTGGCAGCACAGAGGAGGGAACATCAACAGGCACCCCAGCAGCCAGCATGCCCACAACACCACCACCACAGGTCCCCCCAACGGATGCCACAGAAGGCACTGCCTCTGGTGGCAGCAGCACCATAGGTGACACCCCATTGATGGCAGCATGCTCCGACACAGAAGACGGGGATGTCGAAGTCAGATCCATCCATGACCTGTCCCAATCCCCCTGTCTGTCCCATCCCGTACAACATGAGAATGCCACGCAGGGGCACCCACAAGACGACGACTGGCCATCCCCCACAAGCCCTGTGGCAAGGCAACATGAGGTCCACAGCCCCTTTGTGACACCCCCGCAAATGGCCATGGCCCAGCAGAGGCAACAGTCCCTCGACCAGTTAATCGTGCAACAGCAGCAACTGGCCACGCTCCTCAAGGACCATGCCGATGAATGTGGGGGCACTAAGGCAGACATAGAAACATCAACTGAGACACTTAGGGCAGAAATGGAGAGAGGTACAGAGACACTAAGGGCACAAATGGAGAGTAGCACCGAGAGCCTGAGAGTCCAAATGGAGAGAAGCACCGAGAGCCTGAGGGGGGAACTGCATGCGACGTCCAAGGACGTATGTGCCGAACTTGCCGCAGTGCGCCGTGTGCTCACTGAGCTCTCGCAAACCCTTAGGGACATGCATGGACGTGAGCAGGCAGAGACATCATCCGTTGCAAGTTCCGTCCAGGGCAGCCCCCAACGTAGA
The DNA here is from genome assembly GCF_040938575.1 of Ambystoma mexicanum. Lineage (NCBI taxonomy): Eukaryota > Metazoa > Chordata > Amphibia > Caudata > Ambystomatidae > Ambystoma > Ambystoma mexicanum. The sequence goes on along the minus strand of NC_090930.1, from coordinate 1,098,978,684 downwards.
TCTGGGAGGAACCTGCGCTCCACAGGCAGGGGTGCCCCTGATACCCGCAGAGGGGGCTTGCAATAGCGACTGCCCACTGACAATGAGCAACTTTGGACACTGGTGTTCGGGGGGGAGGTAGGAGGGTGGAGGGGGTGTGTTGGGCTCACTTGGGTGGCGGGTCGATAGGGTGTACAACATGATATCACATATGCCATAAACAGTGCACGATCAACCAATGAGATGTGTGGACATTGATCTTTGTGTACTAGGCCATCATAGGCGTACAGTCCATATTGTGCATGTCCCAGACACACACAGTGCCACGAGTCCCGTGTCCATGTATCAGCCACCAGGCGTGAGTGCTAGAAGCATACATCAATGAGATGCTGACGAATGTCACGGCCCTCCGGTGCCTCGCAGACTCCTTGAGGTGCTGCCACATCCCCACCCTCATCATGACCATCATCAGGTGCTTGCAGTTCTGCGTCAGGGGGCATGGGCACATTTCTACGTACGCACATGTTGTGGAGCATGACACATGCCATCACCATCTTTGCAACCTTCTCATGGCGGTACAGGAGTGCCCCGCCAGACCTGCTGAGGCAGCGGAAACGACCCTTCAGTAGGCCGAATGCCTGTTCAATGACTACACGGGTACGTGAGTGGGCATGGTTGTAGTCCTCCTCATGCTGGTCCCGTGGGTTCCGGACTGGTGTGAGGAGCCATCTCTTCAGTGGATATCCAGCATCACCTGTATGTGGACGAGAAACGTATGATGTGGAATGCCATTGCTACGTACGCACACCCCCCCCCCTTCCTGCCAGGTCATTGCCGAATCACATACCCCACATTATCATGCATGTAATGAGACTCACCGAGTAGCCAGGATCTGTTCCCTGCGTGTCGCTCCATGTAGCGTGGTATTGTAGAGTTCCTCAAGACCATAGAATCATGGGTTGATCCAGGGAATCGGGCACAACAATGTGTAATGATCCTGTTGGAGTCACACACCATTTGTACATTCAGGGAATGAAATTGTTTTCAGTTGCGGTACTGGGCCTCCATGGCATGTGGGATGACCAATTCCACATGGGTGCAGTCGATGGCACCAATGCAACCCGGTATGCCGGCAAGTGCATGGAATCCCACTTTTGTGTTGGTAATTTCCTGCTCCGAGCGTGGTAGAGAGATGTAGTCGTCTGCGTGCTGCAGGAGGGCATCGAGCACTTGCAATAGTGTCCGTGAGAACAGTGGCTGAGAAATGCCATGCAACTGTCCGACTGTGTGCTGGTAGGTGCCTGTGGCCAGGAAGTGTAGTACAGACACCACCTTCAGTAGGGGTGGGATGGCGGTTGGGCTATCTATCATGCTGACAAGGTCAGCCTGTGTCATGTCCACAATGGCGGCTATGGTGTCCCGGTCCAGACGGTAGAGGGTGTGGATCTGCTCATCAGTGAGGTTGAACGGATGTGCTCGGAGGCGTGGGATTGCGGGCTGCCTGCGTGGTGGTGGTGGCTGTGCTGGCGGCCCTTGCTGGCCCTGCCTTGGCCTCCTCCTCCTCCTGCGTCTCCTCCGTGCGGCCGGTTGTAGTTGGTGTTCGTCTTCTTCTTGGAGTTGGAGTACTTGCAGTGCTATCAGGTCCCCCAGGGCCAACATCGCGAGTCCTGCCGGTAGCATTTCGGAGTGGGTGTGGTTGTGGGAGGAGACTGGGTGTGCAATTTATGTGTTTTCAGGCTGTATGGCCTCCACCTGTGGTGATTCATTCCACCTGTGCAAACTGCTCTCCCCTTTGGCCGAGCACGTCCCGCACACAACGCTGCAATTCGAGGAATGGCATCTTGCTATTGCAATCATGTATTTGTACCCGATGGCCGTGTAACATTGGTTGATATGTTCATTCTGCTGTGGTCCCATTGTTTCACGTACTATCTGTGCAGTCGCGAACAGACTTGTGAAGGGTCAGTGGTACGTAGTACTCGAGTAACGGTGGGCCCTCATGCATCACTGTACCGAGTTGCAACGACGGGCGGGGCGTCCCATTTGTGGGTGAAGGCAGTTGCCATTTTCACACACAGCCGCACTAGATGGATTAATTAGTGATTTCAAACGGCCACAGATGCCTCTTCGACGTGATGTTGCAAATGAGGAATTCGAAGGGCGGCGCTTTCGGTTTTCAGCTAGCGGCGAGGAAATGCCCACAGGTCTGACTGCAAATATAACGTTCTATTGTTCAATGTCCTTGAGACAGGGGCCATGGCGAGGATGCAATGATTGATATGAATGGTTTGGGATGCGCAATAGCGACGTGGGCGATGAGGCCGGACGTTCCCAAATACATGTTACTTCACTACACTGGAATTACGGGCTGGGGCACTGTGGATTTTGCAGGCTGCATAACGCACAGACTCAATGGATATTTCTAATGTTATGTGAGTAAATATTCAGGCGTTTTAATCCCGGGATGAGGGAATGATGAATGGATGCATGGGCAGGTGATTTGATACAGAGTTTGCCATGTACAGGGCTTCTTGGAATCTATCCGCCTCCCCTGCGCTATGTGATGCAGGACTGCCATAGTGGGACCATCGTCTATCTGGCCTTGTTGAGCCCTCCCTGTCTCGACGCGCCCTCAGACACTTGTGTCCATGCACGTTACCAATCCCATCTGATGGATTCTGTTTTGACAGACGCATGCACAGGTACACTCGTTTGTGATGGTGTTTACACCTCGATATAGATAGTTATGAGTCGCAAGTGGTTTTTGGGTGGTGATGATCCTTTGGAGTGGGCTAGCATGCATATGGCTGTGGATTTAGTGTGATCATTGGAGTGAGTTGTTGGAATGTAGTTCTGATGGACATTCTGTTCTTTTTCTTTTCTTTTGGTTGACAGGTATCTCCTCCCCTTTTGCCACTGCCATCTGTATGCCACTCCTGCAGATGGCTTTTACTCCCGACACCTGCTGCTTCGTGTTAATCAGTGGAGCAGCATTACGATCTTATGGGACGATCGCCAATGGGCCACATGCCCTTACGCAGTACTAGTGGCTCGGAGCAACATTTCGGCCTTTCAGCTGGACTAGTGCCTCCCCATTGGGACGGCCCTGCGGTTCTGTGCGCTTCCATGTTGCCTTTTCGTACGTGAGTGTGGCTCTGTGTACCATGATGGAACAGGGCGTCACACAAGTAGTGGCTGGTCATTTCTTGCGGATGCAGCCCACGATGGTGAAATGTGTTTTGGAGTTCATGGCCTAATGGCTGTATGGGCTTGGTGATTTTGTTGTGCATTAAATTTCTATTCTGATTTGGCCCGTGTAGCGTTCTTCTTTGCAAGTGATGTGGCATATTCCTATTTGGGGAGCGATGTATTGTGAGGAGATCTGCATTGGGTTCCAGCTTCGGAGTTTAGTTGCGTGGTACTGTACTGGACGCGTTTGCCTACGAAGCCCAGTGAGGTCTGGGATGGGGGCTGCCAATATGACTGTTTGATTGTTGTCATGCTCAGGGGCGGGGGATTGGGTTTTGTGTAACAGATGCCGGTCAGCCAGGTGGACTGGTGGAATGATGTGATTTTCGGAATGTTGCTGGTCACAGGTGCCTGTGTTTGCGTGCGTTTCGGGGGGGGGGGGGACTGTGGTCATGTCCATTGGATTGGCTTCTGTATTCGTGCCATCTGTGCCCTGCAGCTCCCATTGGCCCCTCTTGTGTTTCTTTTGTTCGTTGGCATGCATGGGTGACTTGTACATTTCACTGGTTGCATTGTGACTTCATTGCACCTACGGGGAGTTGTACTTTGTGGGCAGGGAGCGGTGTACAGGCACTCAGTGGGGCCGTTTACGGTTGATTCGCGATGCCGTACTTCTCACCATGGCGGAATGGTACATTCCGCCATGCTTGATGGCGTTAGGTACATGTCCGCTAGGGTCGGAATTGGCGTACCCTTGCGCCATGGTGGTGTTTACGGTTTGGCATGGCGCGCGCGCGCGTGCTTGGTGCAGTTAGCGTTGGCGTTCACTACGGTGTCGCTAATGGCTTCGTACTTTGCGGTGACGGGTCATAGTCGCACCGAGCGCTATTCGATGGCGGTATTGCATTTCCGCCATCGTTTTCCGAATTCCGCCAGGGTCGTAATGAGGGCCAAAGATGTGGGAGATACCTGGGGTAAAAAGGAAATTACACATTGCATACCGCTGTCCTCTAGTGGTGGAGTTGAGAAGTACAATTAAACTATTGTGAGCATATTAAAAAAGTTTCTGGCAGACTCTGGGCCAAGTTGGGACATTCGATTACCCCTTGTCCTGAGGCCATCAGATCTACCTCTTCTTCTGCAACAAAAATGTTTCAATTTGAGCTGATGACTGGACGAAGGATGGTGCTACCCCAGCATCTGCTCTACAGAACCCAAGAGCAGACCTTGATAAATGCCTCCACAACTCATGAGTATGTTGAGAATCTGAGAAAACACCTTCAACATGCTTTTGCATATGGTCAGCGGAATCTAGAAAGATCTGCAGACAGTATGAAGACCCACTATGACCTTAAGACAACTAAAAAGGAATATCAAGTAGGAGACCGGGTCTACTTGTACAATTTCCAAAGGAACCAAGCCAAAGAGCACAAATTCCTCCCAATTTGATGGGGTCCTTTTGAAATTGTCGACAGAATCTCACCAGTCGCCTACAGAATCTGCATCCCTGAGTGCAATTTGACAGAGGGGAAAGACAAGTGGGTCCACATAAACCAGCTAAACCAGAAACCCAGAAGGGAACAATCTGGAGACATAAAAGAATTATTAAATGTTCATTGAATACATACAAGGAAAAAGGGTCAAGACCAGCATTCAATATAGGCAGGGAATATTGTAAATTGTATTCAATGCATGCATCTGCCCCACTACACCCTTGGGGAATAGTACTGGGGAAATTTCTATAACCATGCTATGTTCTGTTTTCTAGCATTGGAACTAAGAATCATCTAACCACCAAGGAGGACTCCTCATGGACCGGAAAAAGAACCAAGAGCCTGGAGTGTCGCTCCACACTCCCAACCAGAACCAGCAAGGAGAGCGTGTCGCATCTATCGCTGATGGGAGAAGCAACCAGATTTTTTCACATGGACCGAAAGAAAAATAATCCCACTTGCCCAACTCCCCCATGACTGGATGTCACGATGGAGTCGGGGGGGGTCCATGGAGTATTTTTATCCACGCCACTGCGCCACACTGCACCCCTTTGCCAATGGGGAAAGAAAATAGCCAAAAATGGAGGAAATAACCCCTGTGCGCACTAAATCTTCAAAATTGTCCAGAGTTCATAAACCACCAAAAGAGCTGCACGCCCTGCCAAACACACAAAGAAAGTTGGTGTAAAAACAGGAATCTCTTCTGTCATCTGTCATCTGTCACCTGTCACTTGAAACAAGGCCACAGAAGGGCAGAATCCAAAAACGCCCTTAACAATTCTGTCATTTTCCGAGAGAATTATGGAAAGGAGAGTGTGCTGAAATCATGAATTTTCCAGACAGTGAGAGGAATCCAGGTCTCCCTGCCTGACAGCTGCCTAAGGAAATTGGCTGTCAAACCCAGTTTAAATGTATTTTCTTTTTCCTGAAAAATTGCAAAATCCACTATTTCAAGCATTTTTGCGAAGGTCTAATTGTTTTAAAATGTTTAAATCCTCTATAAACTGTGCTTATATAATGAAAACACTTTAATGTCAAAGAGCCCAGTCTGGGGCCAATCCACTATTTAATTCTGATCTGACAGCCTGGCCTAGGAAATCTGACATCTCTGATTGACACTCCCTTGAGAACAGGAAGGCTAATGGCTATTAATGGTTCCCGCATAATGCCAAAAAGCCACACAAAGGGGCTGCATTAGACATTAGTCTGCTGGCTGACCAAAGACCAAAGGACAGGCTGAGCATTGGCCTCTGCAAGGAGGGGCAGGATGTGGAGGAGGTTTCTCAGTGAACTTCAAAGGACTGGACAGCTGCTTCCTGAGAAAGGGAGGTTACACAGGAGGACTTTGAATTGAAATCCTTATTTTTGATTAAAGTTTAAAACTCTTTAACTGAGCAACCTAAAGAGGGATAAATCTGAAACTTGGTAGACATGAAACTAATTTCAACCTTGTGATTTGAAGACATTGAGGAAACTCGTACCATTTAAGGAACCAAAGCTATGAAAAATGTCTGATTGTGACAAAACTATCAATGTTGCAAACTTACAATTGTATGTACACGATCCACTGATAAGCGCCCAGAGATGTATCAAATTAGAAATGATTAATCCAAAGTGTTACGGGTAAAATTGATAAAAATCCATAGAATGACCAATACAGCTCTCACAAAGATGGGAAGTGAATGTAAATGTAGACAATCAAATATAAAGTGTATGTGTCTAATTTTATGAGGGTACATAATGGTAGAAATGTATATTTGTGCAAAAGTATGTTTTGGGTAAAAATCCAAGTGGGAGTCCTAAATCCTGTCATAAGATGACCGCTCTGTTCAGACTGCCAACCAAAACAAAGCACATGCCTGTAGCCACCCACAACCATAGGGGTGTGTTTTGAAGTTCTGCCCATGCCATAAACTTTGTAATGGATAAATATAGGAGTTTCACTACACATAGGAACACTGCTTCCAGAACCCATCCAGATGTCCGCGCAGCACCGTATTGCAGAACTTTTCATCTTGTAGCATGCTCCAGAATTCTTTAAAAGATCCAGATTTATTTGCAGAATCCAGACTCTATCATTGTAAAATTATTGCTAGCCTGACCCAATTGCAACCCAATTGCAAACATCCCAAACTTGAAGGGATTCAATTCTGATTCAGCTTGGCTTGCTACCATTAAGTCTTGCCCACTGAAAACTTGCATCCTGCTATCTACCGTGTCTAGTAACCCGAAAGGGCCCATCGAAATCCAGTCTGAGGTGCAGTCCAAATTGACCAGAACCGCCTTGCTGATCCAATCTCGCTAGAGGTGCCCTGCTGCCAGTAGACCAGATACAATTCATTGACCAGAGCTGACGATCCAAATTAATAACTTCTTCTGTAAGTATTAACAGGCAGAACAATGACCCATAGTATATCTGCATTGTATTATCCCTATCTCAACCCATCCCATCTTTAATTCAGAACTCCAGTATTGTTAGAATCCTTCTTGCACTGATTGTCTCACCTGTGTTCCAAAACCATAACTCCCTAGTGGTTTTGAATAACTAAAGTAAATCCCAGGAAGAAGTAGAGTATCCACAACGTGACGGGTTATGCTGATCACGTGACTGTAAGATCCATATGTGGCATTCTCTTTTTCATAGTCATAATATAGTGTAATCAAACCCATTTGTCATTTTCAAAAGCGCATTTCTGCTTTCATTTTTGCGCCTATTTTACAAAAACGCCTCTCACTAAAACCTCTATAACTCCTTCAGTTTTAAAGATAGAAACGAAATTTCAACTCTCACTGATACCTAACATCCTTTGCTGTCTCCACAACTAATCGTATACAGTGTATTTGACCCGTATTTCTCCAATATCGCATAGTAAAAGTTTGCCACGAATTTGCAAAGTTCAAAAGTTTCCATGTGTCTTTTGCCCATTTTAAAGTGTTTTTTACATCCCATCCTGCTCTTAAGTGTGTATTGTTGTTTATATTATAGCTCATGTATGTTAGGACCTGATTAGTGTTGCTTTCTTTAGAACTTGCCTCCATTTAAGCATTTTTGCACACTTTTTGCAGTATTTCAAAAGCCATTTTTCACCTGTCACTTTTAAAAGTGTCCGTTTCCAAATACGTTTTTCTCTCTTCAATGTCATCAATGACATTTGTGATGTCATCTTTGATGTCCTGGGTGTTAGTCTTAGCAGTGCACGGTGGTGGCGCGAGTTATGGTGGCTTAGCTTACCGTAACTGGTGAATTTCAGGGGTTTTTCAGTTTTACTTGGAACCATAACGTCCCTTTAACAAAGTTTTTTCATTGAATTTCATAGGTTTTTATTAGTGCAACTTAACCATAAAGTCCCTTCAACAAAGTTTTTTCAATGAATTTCATAGGTTTTTACCAGTGCATGCTATTTTCCTACAACTTACTAATATCATACTTACCCAATATAGCAATGTTTGTGTCCAATTTCCAAAGTTTCACCTTAAAACTCTGCCATTTCATACCATCTGGAATAATTTTTAACACTTCTATGCACTTCTTGCAACTTTTTCAACTAGTTTTGCATCCGTAGACGTCTACGAACATCTGACTTCATAGCGGACCTTCCGGACAGTGCCACATGACCATACGCTGGCGCGCGGCATGATGACGTGTCTGAGAACCCGTCCGCACTTCACGATAAGATCTCTGCTTGGCGAACAGTTCGGAACTGCATTTTCTACTGATCTAGGAACTTCCAACTTCAAAATTTCACTTGCACAGCTCCAACACCTATTCCTACTCATTATACATTAGCAAGCTAGTACACAGTACATACTTTTAGCAAAACTGCTATTTCTCTTAAGCTAATGCCATCCCTCCTCCCCAAGAGCCACCACCACTGCTGTAATCAAGGAGCATGAGAAACAGTGCCCCCTAACTTAGAAATAACACACACGCAACATTTTCCCTTGTCCACCTACCCCTCCATATTAGTGTTTGGTTGCTCTTCCCTCATTTCCCTCTCCACCTTTCGGTCTCAGCTCTCCTGCCAAAATAAATACATCCAAAAACAACAAACGACATATTCCTTTAGGAACCACCTTTCACAGTTAAAAAATAGAACTAAAAAAAAAATGTATAGACTCCATCTACTTTATATTTCTCAGTAAAGTACATAGACTAAATAAGATTTTCCAACATTTGCATTTGCTTTTTGTGCTATGCTGATGGGAATATTGTGGCGTTCATCCTCTGTTCCAGGGACTGGAACGGTGGATACCGGCCCAGCAGCCCAAGTTATCAGCCCAAGCGAGGGTGGATAACGAGTTCTCTGGACCATTAACCCCCATTCCAGCCCCTGAAATTGGGGATGAAGGCCATTAGCACCCTAGGTTCCCAAAGCGGGAACCCGGGGTGCTAAAAAATAGGATTTTTCTTCCAACACCGGGACGCCTGCCCAAATTAAGTGATGATTCGGCAAATGGCACCTCATTTATGAGCCTTTACATTATTTTGAGGCCCCCTCTAATTTTGCCCCCTCCTGACAGAATACCACCAAACTTTGCATCCCCACTCAGACTCAGCCCAGGAATATACATGCAAAGTGATAAGCCATAAAAGAACAGCATTTCACCAACCCTGTAATGCTGAGGTGTTCGTGAACTTTTCAGGATTGTTCGCGAACATCCGAACTGTTCGCGGACTTTCGCTGTAAAAAACACCCATTTTTTTGCTTCTTGCAGCCATATTCCATCCCATCCACATCACCCCTCACCTCCCCACAGATTATTTGATAAGTTTGACAAGTGCAATGTTGTGTTTTTTAATATGTTTTTACCGCGATGTCCGCGGACACCGGCCGATGTCCCAAGATGGCGGGCGTTTCCAAAAATCTGACTCACCTCACGCTTCACACCAACCAATCAGCGAACACGTTGGGTGTCCACGGACATGACGCAAGTCAATTAGCCAATCGGTGTCCTGTCCGCGGAGCGTACAGGGAAGTGTGTCCCCGGAGCGGACATAGATATCACTAATTTCTTTGCTTTATGTTTTGCTCATTTTAAAAGAAAATACTGGACGGATTTACACCAAATTAACAAAAGCACGCTTTCGGGACCAAGCCACCGCTCCTGCCACAAATTTGGTGAAAATCCGTCCAGCGGTTTGGGATGTAGGCGTGAGCACATTTTTTTCCCAATATGTCTATGGGAAAAAAAGACGTTTTGGAACCCCCCCTATAACTTTTCCCCCCCTGGACCAAACCTCACCAAACCTTGCAGAGTGGGCCATATACTTCTTTTCTTCTTTTGCAAAGTTTGGTGAGGAATCGTCCAGGGGGAGCGAAGTTATACTCTTCCTATGGAAACAGCAACTTAACCATAACTACACGGCCACTACCGTGGCCGTGTCATATATATATATATATATATATATATATATATATATATATATATATGTATATATATAACTTATAGACAAAAATAAATAAGGTTTTCATTGCGCACTACATTGCTAGGCGAGACCTGGGTGTGTGCCTGATTGAAATCCCTTACAGCTGTTGCAATAGTCACACTATTACCCTGGATTACCCTGAAATGTGCATGTACACATGTAATATATAATAAAAAAACCCTTCTTTCCACGCGTCTAGAGGCCATCAACGGGAGGTCAGTGTCTGTTCTTGTGTATTATTGCTTACATTATGACTGCAGATACAGCCAATACTTTCTGTATCTTAACTATTGCCAACCCACTCTCACTGCAGCCCATGCATCCTACTGTAGACTTAAATCCGCTCTCCTCTCCACCTCTGATTGCTGCTCCAGCAAGCAGTGACTCACATCTGACCCACTTTCATCCATCCCCCTCTAATAATGTAAAGAGATTGCAGTTGCCATTGCTTGCCCATGGTGTGTTTGATTCAGTGTCAGATTACGCCGACAAGGCACTTATTGTGCAGAAACAGAAGGCAGGCAGTGAGGCAGTCTCTAGGGCAGAAGCGGGAGACAAGAAACCAGAAAGGAGTTTTGGACGGTTAAAGTAGGATGGAGAAGTGAGGGAAGTGGGAACAGGCAGACAAGGGCTTGTAAGGCAAAAGGGAGCTGTGAGAGTTGGGGGCAGGGAGTTAGCAGCAGGCGGGATTGGGTGAAGGCAGGATCCCCTTTGTGGCGAGGTAGAGAAATTGACAAACTGGCCCTTCCAGGCATGGGTATGGGAGAGAAAGGGCAGGTAGGCAAGCTTTGTTGAGGCTAAAATTAGGTGTAGGTATGGGAGAAGGGCTCTACCATTGAAAAGGCTAAGTTTGGGGCATGGACTAAACCAATGCAAAGGCCCTGTTGCAAATGGGATGAGGGAAATACTGAGATGGGTAAGAATGGCGCAGTGAAGACATGGAGCCAATGGAACATTCAGTGATAGTACAGGTACTTCACTGTCGGCATTTTTAAGTGGGGCAACATTGGCACTTTGTTGGTACACTTAGAAATGAATAGCCTAATGCTACTGGGTAGGGACTTTCCTTTGTATTGCATTGTTTCTTTTTCTAGATAGGTTAAAGGGGAGAAATGTAGACTATACCAAACATATACAGAGTAAAAAGGTGGATCGTGTGAGGGTTCAACTAACCAACATCCTCGCTGCCCCATGAAAGGTGGTATCAAACACGCAGAGCAGAGGCAGGCTTTTGGATGCAGTGAAGGAGCTGGATGGGGTTTAATAAATATTCACCAAATTAAGGTTGCAGTAAATCTGGGACACTCTATTATACTCATCATGTATAGAATAATGTTGTTTTTTACAGCCATTAGCCCTTAAAGTCAGGGACAAGTCACATGAGTGTTCCTCCTTAAAACGCTGCCCCAAGACTCCTCTATCCTTATAAGGTTCTAAGTCACGAAGCTCATTCAGTGATCCCAGTTTTGGTGCAGCACCCAACCCCACCCCCCAACCCCTGCAAAAAAAGTTCAGTAAGCTAGTGACAACAATGGGTATTTACATAAAACAGTTTACAGTGCAGGGTTAGCAAGAAGAACATTGGGCCTCATTACAACTTTGCCGGTCTGGAATCAGCAGTGCTGGTAACCTTAGCGCCGCCGTTGTTTCCATACAGGCAAAGTTCAAGTCTGTGGGCAGGTTGCCTTTTCGCCCGCCAGGTCTGCCCTGGCAGACGGAACGGCACCCACCCGCATGCTTTCAAGGAAGCACTGGCGCCGCTATTGACGGTGCTGGTGCTTCCAAGGTCCCCATTCCCATTGAGTCCTGTGAGATAAATTGGGCCTCATTACACGTTGTGCGCTAAAAACTGCAAATTAGCGGCATGGCGCTATTAACGTGTCCGCCCTCGCAAGAGGGCGCTAATGGCGTACCATTACGAGTACGCGGACACGAGCATAGCGCCATGCCGTTAATGACCCTACCGCCATGCTGCTAAAGTCCCCAAAAAGTCATTTACCGCCTTCCGCGAAAGAGCAGATAGCACCTCCGCCCTCGCGCCATTAGCGGTCACCGCTATTAACGGTGACTGTTAAATTGCGGAACGGGAAATACCATCATCGCACAGGAACGGGAAAGAGCACGGCGGCCATCTTTAAAAACACAATCCATTGCTATCCTATGCACCCTGGACCTGTTTTGAGTTGGGAGCTGTGCAAATTCATCTGGGACACCTGCATCATGCCCAAGGCTTTGAAGAAAACCAGTGACAGACAGCGCAAGGAAAAATATACCAATGAGGAATTGGTCATGTTAACACAGACCCTTGCAGAGCATGCGGAGGTAGTCTTTGCAAATGACATGCGCCGGCCAACCTTGCAGAAGAAAAAAGCCATCTGGGAGGAGGTAGCTCTCAAAGTCAGTGCTGTGGGCATCAGCACGCGCACCGTGCGCGAATGCAAGAAGAGGTGGGATGACCTCAGGCTGAGGGTGAGGAGCATCCTGGCTGAGAACCACCGCATTGCCAGTGCCGGTGGAGATGGCTCACCAATCCGGATGAAGGAATGGGAGGAGACATGCGCAAACATGATTGGCGTTGAATCCATTGAGGGAGTGGGCATGGAGATCGGCGTGGCTACCACTTCAGATGGAGGTGAGTGTACACATGACAGGATGCGGTGTGAATGTACTGTTACCCTCACATGTGAGCACAGACTCCTCTCATGCATGGACACACGTCCACACATGCATCCATCCCTCACCATGTCAGTGTCAGACCCAAACACACACACACATGCACACATCACCAGAGACAAGTCCCAAACACAACCATGCATGGATGAGGCACTGAACTGGCACATCACCTGCATCCACAACCACTGAGTCCCAATGGCCACAACTGCATCATTCATGTAATCTTCATTAAGTAAATTGAATCGCAACCAATGATATCCCCCTTCTCGTCCCTCACAGGCTCACATACAGATGGGGATGATGCCGCTGATGCATCAAAGGCACCAGCTACATGCAAAAGGCCAAGGGCAAAGGAGCCGGAGGATAGCTCCGTGAGGCAGCCGCCACTGCCCCCCTATCCGATCCGGAGGACACCCTAGGCCAGCACATGGAGATGCACACCCCAAGCCCCCCTGGAACCGCAGCGCCTGTGCCATTCCAGACCCCTGGGTCTGATGGGACTGTTGAGGACACCAACCCTGCAATCATGTCCCCCATGTTACCATCACCTGCTGCAGTGGATGCATCGGAGGGCACAGTATCCAGTGCACGGTCACCCAGCACTGCCCCACAACTCACCACCATCCTGCAGTGCCAAAACGAGCTGACTGTGCTGGTCGGCCAGCATGTTGAGGAGGCTGCCAATCTCAGAGAGAACATTGTCGAGGCGGAGAGGCACTGCACTGAGCGGATGGACGCCAACACCGACAGGCTATGCAATGAGATAGCGAGGCTCAGGGAGGTCCTTGTCCGCACGGCTGACACTATGGACTGCCACTTTTCCCAACAAGGCCAGTCTGCCCTGTCCTCATCTTGCGGGTCGAGACAAACAAGCCCCCTCCGGCGCTCATCGCGCACCACCAGGCGCACGTCTGGCAACCCTCAAGATCCTTTCAAGGACAATGGAAAATAGGGGGTTGATGGAGATTCCTCTGTATGCATTGTCCAGGGAATACATGGCAGACACATGAGGGACTGTTGTGGGGGGGGGGGGTGGGAAGGGTGTTATGGGTCTGTTGTGGGGGGTGGTGGGAAGGGTGTTATGGGTCTGTTGTGGGGGGGGTGGGAAGGGTGGTGGGATGTTTTGGGGCTTGCACTTCTACACCTTTATGTCACTCAATACACTGGTTTCTGATCAAAACACAGGCTTGGACATCTTCATTGTGTGTGTGTACTTTATTGGCGACAGGGTCGGTTGCGTGCTTCAAAACATACACCAGTGCATTACCCCCCATATCCATGTGACAGTACGGAAACATGTTCCTCAGAATATTTGGTTGATCAGATGCTGTCTCACAGCACGTCCCTCCTGGCCATCCCCTCTTGCAACACCTGCATCCCCTTCACCTCCGTCGTCATCACCATCATCATCCTCATCAGGTGCTTCTATTTCAACATCAGGGGGCAGTGGCACATTCCGTCTGATACACATATTGTGCAGCATGACACATGCCATGGTGATCTTGCCCACCTTCTCATGTCCATACAGGAGAGCACCACCAGACCTGCTAATGCACCTAAAACGTGACTTCAAAAGTCCAAAAGCCTGCTCGATCACGATGCGGGTACGGGTATGTGCACGATTGTATTCCTCCTCGTGCCTGTTCTGTGGGTTCCGTACAGGTGTGAGGAGCCAGGTCTTCAGGGGATAGCCCGCATCACCTGTATGGGGAAATGAACAGGGTCCTGTTACTGTTCACCTCAAGATCGGCCTGTTCACATCACACAAATTGACATTGCATTGTGATTCAAGTACTGAATTGACAGCATACATGCAGATGGTCTGTGTGACAGCAACGTGCAAGGGGGAGGTCGACCCTGCAAGTAGAAATGCCACATCAATGCCTCCAACAGTAATTGACATGTCCTGGGTGAGGCCAGGTCTTAGGTGTCCCTGGCCCATCCAAATTTGGTACCACACTGCTAGTGTACTGACATCCTGACACCGATGTTGCCATGCTGTGAAGCATCACTTCAGTGGTGCCATAGGTGTGTGGTTCAGTGCTATGTCTAGGGGTGATCCCTTTGCATACATTCAAGGGCGCGTTGCTGGATTGATGTTGTGCTGCACTGATTCTGTATTACTGTCTTGACGCCATGTTGCTGATTTGTGTAATATGTGGCGTGGCATGATGTGCAATGTGGATGGATGTGTAATATTTTGCAACCTGCATTGTTCTCAATGTTGTGCACCTTCGGATTGCATGTGGGTTCTTCTCAAGTACATCGTGGCCTTCCCTGAAGGACATTGGCGTACATCTGTATGTCCATTTTCCCTACGGACGCCAGTCAACACCCAGTTGGAGTATGTATCTCTCCCCCCCCATTCACACCCAGTTGGAGTATGTATCTCTCCCCCCCATTCACACCCAGTTGGAGTATGTATCTCCCCCCCCATTCACACCCAGTTGGAGTATGTATGTCCCCCCCCCCATTCACACCCAGTTGGAGTATGTATCTCTCCCCCCCCAAATCACGCTGCCATGTGCTTGCCCTGCTACTCACCAAGTAGCCACGAACGTTGTCCGGTGTGTAGCTCCATGTAGCGTGGGATAGTTGAGTTCCGCAGAACCATGGAATCATGTGTTGATCCTGGGAATCTGGCACAGCAATGTGTGATTATCTTGTTGGCGTCACATACCATTTGGACATTGATAGAGTGGAATTGCTTCCTGTTTCGGTACACTACTTCATTGTGATGTGGGACCACCAATTCCACATGGGTACAGTCGATGGCCCCGATGCAACTTGGAATGCCTGCCAATGAATATAAGCCAACTTTTGTGTTTGCAATCTCCTGGGCAGTCTGTGGCATGGATATGTGTTCAGGTGCATGCTTCAGGAGTGCATCGAGTACCTGGTTCAGCGTGCGTGAGAATACTGGTTCTGAGATGCCATGCATCTGTCCCACTGTATGCTGATAGGTGCCTGTGGCCAGGAAGTGGAGCACACTCACCACCTTCAACAGCGGGGGGATGGCAGTTCTGATGTCTATGAGGCTCACAATGTCGTCGTGGATCATGTCCACGATGCTGGTGATGGTAGCCCTGTCCAGACGGTACAGGGTGCGTATCTGCTCAGGGGTCAGGTTGAATGGACTGGCTCTGATCCTGGGTATTGGTGGGTGCCTCTGTGGTATGATTAGGTGCCGTTGTGGTGCTTGCTGTGCGTCTTGCCCTCCTCCTCCTCCTCCTCCTGCGTCTCCTTTGTGCTGCCTGTTGTTGAAGCAGCTGCGCTGCAATGAGGTCCTCCAGGCCATGTAATGCTGCCAGTATTGGAACCATCTTGGTGTGGGAAGGGGTGTGGGAAGGGGTGTGGTGTGCTCCTTTTTAGCTGCCACAGTCTCCATTGCCTCCACCTGTGCTGATTTGGTCCACCTGTGGCAGGTGGGAACACTGCTCATTTCCCTTAACGGGTGGTCCGCGATGCCGGTATTAGCACCATGGCGGTAAGGGGTTTGGGGGGATTTACCATGCCGCTATTAGCATGTGCACTGGCCTTGTGATGCTGTGCTAATAGCGGCATGGCGTAATTAACGGGATGGAGGGTCGCGCGCACGTGGTCTGCCCGCTATTAGTGGCACCGTAATTAGCGGTGCCGCTAATAGCGGTGTGCCGGGTTGTGATCCACATGGGGATTTAACGTTACCAGTAATACGTTAACGGTAACGTTAAATCCCTACCGCCATCCGTGTAATGAGGCCCATTGTTTTGTTCATATGGAGAGTTGTACAGCCTAGGCAGCCACCTGCAATGATGAGCACAAAGTGTTAGTCTGGAGAGGTAATTAGGTATCCAAATTCAAGAATGTGGAACCAATGCATTCATGCTTGTATCCTGGATTTGCTAGTAGATGATATAGTGATCCTGGACAAATCATCATATCACTGACATTTCTGTGCTCACTTCTATGAAAATGTTTGCCTTCTCACATACTTGTGGCATTGTTCAGCCCATTACCTGATCATTCTTTGTATGTTGGCCTTTTTTAAGTGGAAGGTGTTCCATACTGATGAAAGCAGACCAGATATTGCAGGCTTCTTCCAAGCCTATTTTAAGGTCTGCTTATTGACACAAAAGCAGTTTGCTTTTTTATGCAATTCAGATTTTTTTCTGCAATAACAATTTCACAAACATGTGTTTTGGACGTATTCAGAGTTTTAAAATACAAAAGAGAAATCCAGATAAAATCTTTTACTATCACATCAATTATTGTGCGGGCACTTATGTGCTTCCCTTGATGATGGAAACAATTAAGCTATAATCATTCTGTTCATTCATTTTGTTTTTAAAGATTGCCATGTTGGGTTATGTTATCTGTGTACTTTCCAAGTCAGTTCAATAAAATGGGTTTATTTGAGTTCATGGTATAAACTGGAAATGAAAGCAGTAAAGTGCAGAAATAGCATAGTGAGTGGCATCCCAGCATCACCTCTTAACCAATATGTGATACTGGGTATATCATTTAATCTCGATTTGCCTAACTTGTCAAAATGGCTAGTCCCTAATCCTTTCAAAATTGTCACAATTCACATTGATATCGTTCTCAGGGCAAGATCTTCAAAAAAGCTTCACTCGTGGTTTCACTGGCTATAGTGTTTCTTCCACTATATTAATAGTATCCATTGATATATTGCACACCACAGCCACGTGTCCCTTTGCTCTCCAGTGGCAACACTACTTGAAAACCATGTCCCTCTTCTAATCTCACTCTGTCTGAATACGGACACCTTTCTAGCAGCTTTTAATCATCATCCAGTATCTATGCTATGTGTAGCTTTATCCTTGGTTCCAATTGGTCCTGTGTATCCATGCTAAAGCACGTTTGCATTATGTGAGGCAGATAATCTGATTTATCTGTCTATTCTGATTTATGTGCACATTTTCAAACAATCTGTGTCTTGCATTTATATTATGGTCGACATACCCTCCTCGTGGCTGCTATTGATGAAACATGTCCTGTACCTATGCTAGAACACAAGTACCCTTCTCCTGGACTGCAAATGTTGCCCTTGAAATGCTACTTTTTCATCATTCTGATTACATCAAGAATGGAAGGGGAAGGAGTCTGAAAGGAAGTATCCATGCTTACTTTGATTGCTTCGAGGTAGCATATCAAACTATGTGTTGTGATCGCAACAAGGGGGTCATGACCAGATATTCTGTTCCCTAAATTCATTTGGTTTTGTGGAGCGGCGGCTCCAAAGGTGTCTGTGGCTCAGGCCCCAAAAGTGCTTAAAATGGCCCTGCTAAATCAGCAAACTAGAAACTGCAATTACTATACTCTCTCGGCATGCTTGCGGCCACGGTGCAGAAAAGCAGAAACATACATCCCTCAAACAGCAGACATTGCTGTAATCTGGCAATATGTGAATAGTTTGAGACACTGTTGCTTGAACAGTGGAAGGGCTTGCTGTTAATTTGAAAGAGCAAATCAAGATGCTCCTACAAGAGGCTTGACTCCGAGCCTGCCTAAGTGAAAAGGAAGGTCAGGTAAAAGCATGCAAAACACTGCTCCATGCCTGAAAGCTTTGCCAAGCCTTGCAAACAGACTCCTGAAAATAATGAATGCATCATCCTTGGTAGCATTCAAGCTATATGCAACCATGCAAAGACGAAAGGAGCAAAGACAACCGCTACACCAAAGCTTCTCCCAACATATTACCACTGAAGCTATAGCCTAGGATATACATGATCCGAAGATCACGTGAGTGAAAACAATTCTCAGAAAACTAACAATGCAAGCATTGTGACTGTAGCCTAACACCCCCGTGTCGTGGGGACATAGATGGGAGGTAACACCCTGCCAACCCAAGTCTAGGCAGGCCCGAGCAAAAAGAGGGCCTTGCGAGAGCGGTAGAACCTTTCCACCCATGGATGCCCCCAACAAATGGGTGAGTGTTATTCGCACCCCGGGATTCACCCAGGGTGCAAATTGTTTTATTGCTTTTATTTTTTCATGGCAACGGGCTCCGTGCATATTGCACAAGCCCAATCTCCCATTAGAAAACAAGATGGCCACCCACATAGCAAATAGAAAAGAGACTTAGTCCCTTTCTATTTCTATGGAGTTCGCACTTGTTAAGGAGCGCTGTGACCATGAGCAAATTTCTCCGGTCTGGAAGATAAGGGGGGAGGATGGGAGGGAGTGTGGGAAGGGTGCAGGATTCCTTTGGGTGTGGGGAGGAAGGTGAGGCTCCCTGTGGCCACCCCAAAATCAGGATGGCGCCAGCCGGGTAAGGGCCTCAGGTGCCTGGAAAACGCAGGCAGTACACAGTGTTCTCACTCTACTTTTCCAGCCACCTGACTGGCTGAACACCCTTTCCCAGTTGTGAATCATATATTTTATTAAGAAAGCCAACAATAACAAGCATTGTCAGTGAGGTGATCATTAATTCTATGACACTAAGCTTTTATTTTCATTTTTGGCCCCTTTGGGGCTTTTACCCCAATCCTGCAAAGAGCCCAAGGCAACAACAGCCATTATTGCTTTCGCTCAAGAAGGGTCTAACTCAGGAGTCTGCAACCTGCAACTCTCCAAATGTTTTGGACTACGTCTCCCATGATCCCACAACATTGGCAATGCTGACTAGACTTGAATGGGGATGTAGTCCAAAACATCTGGAGAGCCAAAGGTTGCATATCCCTGATCTAACTATTCCCTTAAGAGCCAAAACTACAATCTGCCAACTTTTGGCAGACTGGTGATTTATCTGCTAACATACCTTAAAAAGGTTGAAAAGACAGACTGGAGCGTGTCTTCATAAGGACAATTTATTTTCTGAAAAACAAACTCCAAACAAGCTTTATCTCTGTCACAAAATCATCATTAATTGTACGGCCCCTTGGGTATTTCTTAATTCCTTACAGTATCAGCTATAAAGAAAACGTCGGACAGTGAGGTATCAAGCATGTGCCCGGTCACAGGACACCAGCCAGGCAGGCAAACCGTGCCAGAACAGAGGTATCCTAGACCGACCATTGGAGACAGAAGCATGTGTCTATTTGTCCCAGAGAAATGATGAAATCATGAACATATATTTTTCTTTAACATCAAATCACAGTTGAAGACTGGTTTGAAGCAGTTCTTGCTTAACTGGCATGAGCAGGAGGTGCACAGCACTGATGTCACTTGGCTGGTGACTTTGTAGCATCACGATCTTTGTTATTGTACAGATCTAAAACACAGCACTTACAACATATTAAAACTTATATTCATACGATAATAATTCATTTGTGCTCAATGTATCCTCCTGGAAGCAGATGCTGATTTAGCACTCGGATGACGGACAAATGGCCAGCAGGCCATGCAGTGACCTGGTCCCACACCTTCCCATTCTCTTCACACTAGCCACAACACACACGCCCTCATCCCTCCTTGCTGGCAGTCTTGCACATTGGAATAACAAAGAGCAGTTGTCGCACTCATGCACAGGGCCCGGCAAAACATTTGTCAGGGATCGTAGGGGCTCATTTCAATATGATTTGGCCCCCCCTTTGCCTACAGTTAGGGGGGCGGTGAACACCATTGGTTTGCTTAAATAAGAATGGATGGGTACAAAGGAATGCTCTTTAATCTCATGGGGCAGGCAATCTGAGGGGGGCTGAAACACTAAACTGCCACTGAAAAGTTAGCAATTGCTTTGTCAGCAAAGAGCTAACGCAGACGAAACCAGCGTAATGGCAACGAGTTGGTAACACTGCTGAATGCTATCAAAGCCAGTCTATAATCTGCTGCAAAGCACACATTTAAAGTCTTCAGTTAAGGTGACAGCAGCCAGCAAAGGACAGCATGTAACATGCACACAAGTCAAAGTGCACATTTAATGCCATAAAAGAAACAAGTTGCTGTGTAGCAGCCCAAATAAGGACAGCTGGATGCACCCCCCTTCCCAAAGGCTCTTGAACACAAACATAGAACAAAATCACAACACTGTGGAACAGTTAGGCATGCAACGCGCTGATATGTTCTAATTTGTCTTCTGGACCTGTCCAGCAAAAGATATGCAGAACCCTAATTTGCACAATATGGATTGACATGATCAGAAGCAACATCACAGTAAATAACATTACAAGCAGTGGCATCAGTCTTCAGTACTCTAGAACACCATTGGTAAAGACATTAAAAGAAGTTTATACATGTAAAACTAGAGAATAATGTGCTGTGCAATATATAAATATTCACTATTATTAATCAACCCAATAGTTTAGTAAACCACAAGGGTTTTTCTTCATAGGAAAAATGTAAAACTAAATCACTTCTAGCGACACCTATTGTCAGCTGATCAGGCACAGTGAGATTAACGGGGTAATTCATAGATTTCAGCTTAGAGGCAGCGCATGCGTGTAGCGCAGAGAGGTAGCGTGCACCAGCGTGCGCCAGCCGTGTGCGCTAAACAGCATTCTGGCGCATCGCGTATTCATGGAATTTCAAAGCCATTTTGAGCGCTGGTGCAGAGAACATCCCGCAGGGCCAGTTACGCCCCCAAGAATGCCCCTTGCGCAAGAATAAGGCATTGAAATCCCCAATGCAGTGCAACGGGCCGCGCTAACCCTGCACCAGTTCACAGGGCCGGTACAGTGTATTTGGGGGGTGCGCGGGAAGTTCAACACGCGAAAGGGCTTGTGCGAGTGGGGTATGTGTATCTTGGGGGTGCGCAGGAAGTTTCACACGCGATAGGCCTTGTGCGAGTGAGGTACGTGTATTCTGAGGGGTGCGCGGGGAGTATCACACGGAATAGGCCTTGTGCGAGCGGGGTACGTGTATCTTGGGGGTGCCCGGGAAGTTCAACATGCGATAGGCCTTGGACGAGCGGGGTACGTGTATCTTGGGGGTGCGTGGGAAGTTCAACACGCGATAGGCCCTGTGCGAGCGGGGTACGTGTATCTTGGGGGTGTGCGGGAAGTTTCACACGCGATAGGCCTTGTGCAAGCGGGGTACATGTATTCTGAGGGGTGCACAGGGAGTATCACACGCGA
This sequence comes from Ambystoma mexicanum, assembly GCF_040938575.1. NCBI lineage: Eukaryota > Metazoa > Chordata > Amphibia > Caudata > Ambystomatidae > Ambystoma > Ambystoma mexicanum. The sequence continues at coordinate 1,098,956,905 of NC_090930.1, read as the reverse complement.
TAGGCCTTGTGCAAGCGGGGGACGTGTATCTTGGTGGTGTGTGCAAAGTTTCACACCTGATAGGCGTTGTGCAAGCAGGGTACGTGTATTCTGAGGGGTGCGCGTGGAGTATCACACGCGATAGGCCTTGTGCGAGCGGGGTATGTGTATCTTGGGGGTGCGTGGGAAGTTCAACACGCGATAGGCCTTGGGCAAGTGTGGTATGTGTATCCTGGGGGTGCGCAGGAAGTTTCACACATGATAGGCCTTGTGCGAACAAGGTCTCTGTATCTTGGGGTTGCGCAGGAAGTTCAACACGCAATAGGCCTTGTGCGAGTGCGGTACGTGTATCTTGGGGGTGTGCAGGAAGTTTCACACACGATGGGACTTGTGTGAGCGGGGTACGTGTATTCTGAGAGGTGCGCGGGGAGTATCACACGCGATAGGCCTTGTGCGAGCGGGTTACATGTATCTTGGGGGTGTGCAGGAAGTTTCACACGCGATAGGCCTTGTGCGAGCGGGGTAGTGTATTCTGAGGGGTGCGCGGGGAGTATCACACGCGATAGGCCTTGTGCGAGTGAGGTACGTGTATCTTGGGGGTGCACAGGAAGATTCACACTCGATAGGCCTTTGCGAGCGGGGTACGTGTATTCTGAGTGGTGAGCTAGGAGTATCACACGCGATAGGCCTTGTGTGAGCGGGGTACGTGTATCTTCGGGGTGCGCTGGAAGTTTCACACGCGATAGGCCTTTACGAGCGGGGTACATGTATTCTGAGGGGTGTGCGGGGAGTATCACATGCGATAGGCCTTGTGTGAGTGGGGTACGTGTATCTTGGGGGTGCGCGGGAAGTTCAACACGTAATAGGCCTTGGGCGAGCAGGGTACGTATATTTTGGGGGTGCGCGGGAACTTCAACACGTGATATGCCCTGTGCGAGCGGGGTACGTGTATCTTGAGGGTGCACAGGAAGTTCAACACCCGCTAGGCCTTGGGAGAGTGGGGTACGTGTATACTGAGGGGTGTGCGGGGAGTTTCACACGTGATTTCATTGGGCGAGCGGGGTACGTGTATTCCTGGGGTGCGCCAACGTGAATTGGCAGTGTGTGTCCTCCCAGGTGTGCCCTCTCCCCCCTCCCCAGGCCCTGCAGGCAGCCCACAACACAGGGGACTACCCTGCACCCATGGCCATGCCCCCCAGCCAGCCCACATGTCACCATGGCCCCGACTCATGTCCCCCCACCCACACACCCACCCAGCAGTGATGGGCACCTGCCAGCAGGCCCCGACTCATGTCCCCCCACCCACTCACCCACCCAGCAGTGATGAGCACCTGCCAGCAGGCCCCGACTCATGTCCCCCCACCCACTCACCCACCCAGCAGTGATGGGCACCTGCCAGCAGGCCTCGACTCATGTCCCCCCACCCACTCACCCACCCAGCAGTGATGGGCACCTGCCAGCAGGCCCCGACTCATGTCCCCCCCAACATGTCATCATGATCCACACTCATGGCCCTCAAGGCCACCCAAATCCCACCCCAGTCCAAACACCCAAACAAGTCTTCCATCCACTCCACATTGAAATCACCATGTCATGATAGATCCCAAATAAGAAGTAAGCACATCAATACATGTCCGTCAAACACACATAATGGGGGCAAGTGAATGTGAAAACCCACATCGGGACATGCACAAAACAAATGAGAGAATACCACACAAATGAAGTATGAAATCAAAATGTATTAAATATAAAATCAACGGAATGAAAGAAAATCACACAAGAAAAAAATTAAATAAAAAAAGGCTGGATGTCCAAAATGAATAAAAAAATGTGAATGCAGAATCCAAATAAATCCAAATGAAAATGGCTCCAAAGGGTACGTCCATCAAACCAAATCCAAAGGTAATTTTTTTTTTTTAAAAACCATTGCTCCATGGGTAAAAAAAATGCAAACAATTCAAATCCTTTCCGGAACTATGTACAATTAAAAGATCCAGGGTCCATGAGCCCAACAATCCAAAGGAAACCTACAAAAAAACCCTACCTAATAAATAACTATATACAAAAATGTGGGGCATAGTCCATGCGCCCCAAATGAAAGAAAAATAGAAAGGAAACTTAACACTAATTAACTATATACAATGGCGGCAGACAAGTCCAACGGCTCACTTGTTGATGTCCCAGGCCAGGGCATCATCAAACTCCTCTTCAATGTCCTGGAGGCGGGCCTGTTTACTGGCCCTGAGATCTCGCAGGGATAATGTCATGTTCACCTCCAAATCCCTGCGAATTCCCTCGAGGCACTCAGCCCGCCTCAGCGCCCTGCGCATGGAGTTCTCCGCACTGACCATAGTGAGCCGTGCCTCTTCGGCCCATCGCCGCTCCGCATCTATTGCCTGGGCCAACCGCTGCCTCATGGAAGACACTCCCAATCCAGGGTCCTCCTGCCCTTGGGCCGATGCCTGCCCCTCTAATGTTGATGGCCCGAGCCATCATCGCTCCCACCTTGAGCCTGCTGCTGCTTTGCATGTGCCTGCCTTGTGATGCCTGCACGTCCTCTTCCTGCTGGTGTCCAGTTGTTGGGGTGGCCACCCCTGCTGGACCTCTGACTCCCGACTGTGGCAGGGATGTGTCCTCCACCAGCCTGGCCGCTGGCTCAGGGGCAGCTCCACAGGGTTGCCCAGTGACATTTGGGCAGGTAGATGGCACAGAGGACGACTGGTGCATAAGGGGTTCAGATGAGGAGGGGGTCGGGTGAAGACCCAGCACATGGAGGAGCCCAGTGCTGGTGACCTGTCCCAGTAGGTTGACGTGGTCAATGAGGATTTCGAAATTACTTGCATTCTCCTCACGAGAAGCCTGCAAGTCATCCCGTAATCCACGTTGACGCAAAGCCACCCCAGCTAAGATAGGCTCAACCCGGTCACGGATTTCCACGTCCGCAGGGAGAGGAAGGCCAGTTGTTGTTTGCGGATCCCCTCCCTGGGAACGGGTCTGAACGTAGGCATCCCTGATGGTGCAGGATGATGCAGTCACAGGATCGGGGACAGGATTACACACAGGCACCTCTGCAGTGGCCTGTGCTGCCTCCTGTCCCTGCCCCTGGACGGCACCACTAGCACCACTGGAATCCCCACCTCCAGGCCCCGTGCCTGGGCCTTCCATGGCCTCCTCCTCAACCAAACCCTCCACCAACATGGATGACTCTGTGCCATCTACCTCCATAGCCCCCTGTGGGGGCTCAGCTGCCGCTTCTGCTGCCGAGGAGTCCACCTCCGACCTCCCCCTCTTGGACCTCCCCTCAGCAGCACGTGTGGAAGTGTCAAACTACACAGATGGCATCACACTCACCAACACACATCATTTCAACCCACACACATGCGCAAGTTAACAGGACTGTTGCATCTGGCAGCAGCATCCATACACATACAACAGTGTGAGCATCCAAAGGTTAGCCTGACGTCACATGCAACACGGGGAGTGCCAAACACATGTACACACGCCATCAGACATACATGCATATGTACATCTCCATCACCTGTCACAGTGAAATCATTGCCATCCATGTCACATCTGCCAATCAGCCTCCTACATGTCGGTGTCACATGCATCCATGGTGTATCACAGTGGCACACATGTCAAATACACACACACGCACATGTACATTGTGCACATACATGAAGGTGGAACCAGCTTCCATGTGTCACACGACAACCATGCCACAGTACATACACATAATTCAAAGCATGTGTGTACCGACACATGTATTTGGCCACCATGAATTTCAACACATACACCATTAATGTGCATCACACATGACTGGACTCACATGCGGCAGGCACATGTCCCTGTACATACACATCCATACATGGCCCTTCCAAGAAATATGTCCAACCTGCACACTCCTGCCACACCTCAACATGCACTGCGTCCAATCAGTACGCATGTACACTTACCGCTCGACACGGGACGGGTCTGCTTCTGAAGGATCTGGCAGTGGAGCGTTGGGTTTGTGCGATCCAGGGCCCTCATCTAGATGTTGCTCAGGCGGATCCGGCACCCCTCTGTTTTCAAGAGGCATCGGGCCTTGCTGAGGGTCCTAGACCTGAAATCCTCCCAGCGCTTCCGGACGTGTTGCATGTCGCGGGCTGCCACCCCCTCCACGTTGATGGCAGCTACGATGTCCTTCCAGATCCCCTTCCGTCCTTCATTGTCGGCGCGTGAACTTCCAAAGAGGGCATCATAATGCCCCAGGACTTGCTCCACCAGGATGCCAACTTCTTTGGCACTGAAGCTGGCAGCCCTCTGCCTCTCTGCTGGGGGGTTGCCACTGACGCCAGATGGTGTTGTGTCAGACATGGCAACCCCCGAGGCAGGTGTAACTGGGTCCTGGGGCTGGGCTGTGGTGTGATGGTATACCAGTCGGGAGACTTCTGTTCCAGCAGGGGTGGTCACAGCAACTGGACCCCTGCAGATGGCTGACGTGCAGGCACCAGATAGCAGGGCACGTGGCCAGCAGGCAGGCAGGCAGCAGCAGATGGCAGGTGGGAGCGTGCTCGGGGCTCTGGGGGGCAGGAAAATGGCCTTCAGGGCAGGAGTGTGGTCTTCCGTGTGTTGTCGCGTGGCCAGCTTGATACGGAGTGACTTGGCACGTGAAAAGAGTGCATGTCAGCGTGTTTTTCGAGGAAAGGCCCTTAGCGCGTAAGCGCATCTGTGACGTTATGCGCGTGGGTGTTTCCCTCGTGACGGGTGCAAAGTGAATCAGCACATGGAGAAACAGCATGTACGCATCTTAATGCTTGTAAATGAAGGAAAGGCCCTTAGCGTGTACAAGCGTAAGTGAGGTTGCACGTGTGGGCTGTTTTAAAAGGTACGCGTAGGATGCCATTTTCTTGTATGTGCTTTTTGTGGAGAGCAAGCGGGTGTTTCTTGTACTTCTTGTCAGTTCACACGCGATTACTTCACAACGGTTCCAGTTCGTACTCCTTGTATACTCAGACAGAGTTCTATTCTTCTTTTGGCGGGGGTGTTGCCAACGCGCACATATGCATATTTTTCACGTTCTTTTTCCAGGCAGACGGTGAGTCGCGCTCGTATTTTCCAACTGTGGTTGCCCCCGTGTGTCGCGTACCCCTTCAGAGGTCATTATAGCCTATGTGTACCATGCGTATGCTTATTTTTGTGTTTCTGGGTGCCACAGCGTAGTGCGGGTTCTTTATTCCATGCACGTGGTCTACCAGGGGTCACGTGCACGTTAAATTTTATTTTCGGGGTACCTGTGCGTTACGTGACCTGTCATCTTCCCCCAGGGGTCACAGCAGCCTTGCTAGAGCACTAGGGTATGTATTCCATCTAGTACCCTACCCCTTTCACCCCAATTGCCCAGGACAATTGTTTACTGCAACTCCCATTCGCATAACAACTTCAGTGCCATGGTTGGGAGGCGACCAAGCGGTAAGGGAGGCAAAGGTGGCCAACCTGCAAGAGGTGCGCGCGGTGGGGGATGTGGCCAGGATGTGCAGGGTGGCCCAAGAGGCCAGTGTTTGGAGGACCAATTAGGGACACCTATGCCCCCCCCAATGGGTCAGGGAGATGCAGCTGACACCATCCCAGCTCAGGCCTTGTTACCACCCCCCATATTGTCAACTGAACCGGCACAGGATAACTCCCAGGCTGACTTCCGTGTCACGAAGTCAAAGCCACGTGTGATGGTGAAAGTTGCTGTCACCAGGCCCGTGGATCTGGGGCAGCAATGTCATCTGCTGCCCCAAGTAGGCAGGGTGAGGAGGCTGCAGAGGCAGCTGCAGCTCAATCCACTCCAGCTCCAAGTCTCCCAGCCGGGACAGTGTACCTCCAAGTCCATCACACCGAGGTTGGTCCTGCCAACATCACCCAGCAGCCAATGCCTGTGAAAGTGAGACCTTTGGTCATCGTGCCTTTGGCTACTTCCAGTGCCCAGTCCACCTGCGCTTCAGCCCCTACCAACCAGAGCGGCGTAAGCCACTCAGGGTCCGCACCACCTTCCAAGCGGAAGAAGGGTGCTCTTGCGGTACAGGCCTGGACCCCAGACATTGCTACCCACTCCGGCACATCAAGGAAGCCTAGTTTCAATGATGCAGAACTAGACACACTTGTGGGCTATGTGTCGGCCAATGGCCGCGAAATGGTGGTGACTGCAGGGTGCAAGACTATGCCTGCTCAACGTATGGCCCACTGGCAGACCATCGCAGGCCACATTAGTTCCCTTGGATTTCAGAGGCGCACAGCTGATGATTGCTCTAAGCGGTGGAATGACCTGAAACGCAGAGCAAAGAACAAGCTGGCTTACAATCATGCCTCTACTGTTCTACTGTGGTGACGGGCGGTGGGTCTCCACCAGAGGAGGAACAACTCACTGAACATGAGTCTATCTCTGGAGCCTTCATCACAGAGGATCAGATCCAAGGCGTGGTAGACCTACCAGATCTTGAAGCAATGTCCGGTGAGTGCCCATGCATGTGTGTGCAATCCATGTGTATGTTGCTTGGGTGATGTGTTCTGATTGAGTGCCAGGTGAGGCTGTGTAGTCATGACTGCTATGGGTCACCCATGTGGTCCCTCCAAACCATTTCCCGGCCTTCAGTTTGGGTTTCAACATATCCCTTCTGACCCCAGTTGACAATTTGCACCTGATTATTGCACTTGCCCTTCGACTGTCATCTTGCCACAACAATGTTCATACTGTTTTCCTGTTCATTCTGCCTGATTGATTAAATCCTTAGCATTTTTACCACACATTTTTGTGCCGTACTGCCCCAAATGTAACATACTTCAGTCATAGATTACACCCCACAATGGCCCACATTTATTACCTTGTTATGGGAATGATTTCCCCATTCAGGCTGATTGAGTAATGTGCACCTACACATGGCCTGCACACAATCTTTTTGGGGCCCTGTTTGAATGTTGATCATGACAATTGTCTTCTTTCATGTCGAAGTGAACAACCATTGATGTATCCATGTGCCTGACATCACTGCATCAGTGAACACTTGCTTTGTTGCAGCGTGTGGCACATGCATGTTTGTCACACTATTTTGCATGTTTTATTTCATGATGTTCATCTCACATGGATGGGTGGCAGTACTGATTTGCTACCATCAGGGTGTCCTTGTGAAATCTGCCATGGCTATGCTACGTGCCATCTGTCTGCTGGCATGTGTCATGTATGTGTATTGGCCATGCCACTCACAGGCTAATGTGTGATGCCAGTGCTATCCAGCATGCAGCACATGTGTTGGTTTTCCGCCTTGGAGTCCTCAGCGTCTGCTTTTTGCCTCCCCTTCCAACTCAATGACAGTGCATGCATGACAGACTTATTGTCATGTGTGACATGTGTCATTTATGTACTGGATGTCTGTCTCGTCATGCCTATGTGTGTGTGCTATGGTGCTCATGCATGTTACCATTAGTTATGTTTCATGTTTTTGCAGGTGATGAGGCACTTGATGCTGTTGAGGAGGAGGAGATGGCGCAGAGCCAGGAGTACTCACAGCCACAACCAGCCACCAGTGGAGGATGTGGGGTGGAGGTGGGTGAAAACCCAATCCTTCTACAGACCATACTTTCCACCGGTGTCTCTGGGTACACCTCCGGAGACCTCTATGAATCAGGTGCTGAATCAGACATTGATACATATGTTCTGTCGCAGGTGAGTGTTTCTGACAGGGATCCTGTTCTGTCCAACCCACCTGCACCGGGGGTAGACCCCTCTATGGGGATTTCAGTGTTGGAAAGTCCGCCTGTGGCGGTTACGGATGCAGGGTCACACTCCACAATATTTGCTCCTGTTCCTGGGCCAGAAGATCAAAGGAGGAATGCATTCCTGCAGCCTCAGGCAGTGCCAGCACAGCAAGGTGCACATCACCTTGCCCCAAACAGGTGTGGTGCACGCCAACGCGGTGGCCGTGCACCACCAGGCAATACTGTGTGGGAGAACTCCATCTACACTATAGCAGCACAACAGGGGGCATCATGCGAAATGATGGCTCAGGCAATGCATAGGGTGGCCACTTCCATTCTCCCCCCCATGAAAGGCAGATGGAGCTCCAGCAGCAGGCAACAAAGTCCATTTGCCACTCACACAGGGAGGACATGTTGGCATCTGACAGGGAGCGACGGGCTGGACTGGAGACTCTGCGCACAGCCATATCTGTAGAGTCACAGGCCCACAGGAAGCCCTGAGTTTGGAACACAGCTCCCTCAGAGATACTCTGTGTGAACTTGAGGTGTCCCGGAGTACAAGGGCAGAACAGCAGCTGGAGCAGCTGACACGCACACTGTCAGCTGAGCTCCAGGCAACCCGTCAGGAGATCCGGGCATCACGTGAGGCCATGCAGGCAGAAATACGTGCTACCCTTGAGGTGCTGCATGGGGATCTCCGTACCATCATCCTGCAAAACCAAACCTTTCAGACCTGCATGCTTGCTGCCATGGAGGAGCATGCCAGACCTTTGTGTGGTCTGCCTCCCATATCATGCCCACCTTCTAATGTACCACCAGAGGGTGATGACAGCGATGGCAGTTCTCCCACTGTAGCGTAGCCGTGCAGGCTATGAGCCCATGGAGGGTTTTTTTTCTCAACATCCACGCATGTGGGTGTTGGGGTGCACCCTGTACCTCGTCCCTCCTGGGTGCCCCTACCCCCCATGGTCCACACATGGCCACTTTTTTTTTTATTATTATTTGTTTTACAGTGTGTTGCTTTGTGTGGCTCCCGTAGGCATCCACTGTGTATTCCAGCTGGGCACATGCAGGCTTGTCCTGTCTTTGGGTTAGATACTTGGGTTCCTGACACACACACCCCTCCTGCTTCCCCTTTCCATGGGCTTGCAAAGGGTGTGACCAAGTGACAGTAACTTACACAGTGACATTGGGCTCCCATAAGTTGTGTGAACAGTCTGTAGTCAAAACTGTGTATGCATCCCTATTGGGTATTGTTGTAGACATCTCCACTGCATGGTGGATTTCTGTATGGTTCTACATCCATGACTTTTTCCTTATATACATGTACCTTCTTCATGTCTTAACAAGCCCGTCTACTTTGCAGATGCAGTTCATGTTGTATGCAGTACACTGATACATTTGCCTTCCAGCAACACTCTGCAGTTGGAAGGGGTCGATGTGCTGCCTTAGTCAGGTTGTGACACTTGCACTACTTGAATTTCTTTTCCATATATTGCCACTGTTTGATCATGTACTGATGTTTTCTCTTGGTGGTAAGTATTTGTTCATGTGTGTTGTTTTTTTGTTCATTATTGAGAGCAAATTGTCTGTGGCCCGTTTCCATTTGGGACAGTGCACTTTGTGACACTTGTGTCATGTGTTATGCATTCATTTGGTTGCTTTCACATTGCATGCCATGCCGTCGTGTGTTGGGTAGGTGAGATGGGGAGGGGTTGGGTGACATGCCACTATTTTGATGTGGTATTTTGCAAGGGGGTAGTCCTTCATGCGGCATGAATGTTTGCCTTTTTCTGACACAGCATTGGGTGTCTTTGAGTAGATAGGGATGCACACAATGTAGCACTTCCAGGTGAACAATCTCAGGCTGGTATGGTTGTGACAGTTGACTGTCCCTTTTGTCATCATCATTGATTGTGAGCTGGTATGTACCAGGTCTGTGTGCACTCAACAGGGGTGGGATTTTAGGTGAAGTAATTTGTCACAAGCTGGGTACGGGCTGCCTCACCACGTGCCCTTTCACCTCCCATGCGCAGTGGCCGTGCGGGTTGCAACGTTGTGCAGGACACATGCTGCCACTATGATCCTGCACACTACTGGGGGCGTATATAGCAGCTGCCCGCCAGAGCGGTCAAGGGAGCGAAAGCGTGACTTGAGCACTCCGAATGTGCGCTCCACTATGCCCCGAGTTGCAATATGGGCTGTGTTGTATCTTACCTTGGGTGGTGTGGTGGGGTTCCGAATTGACATCGTCATGTAGGTGCTCAGAGGGTAGGCACTGTCCCCTGGGGAGGTGATAATGGTTGTCATTAGTGGGGTTTTCACATTTCTCTGTCTCTGACATGCATGCATGTGCAGAGGCATTTATACTCACTAATTAGCCATGTGTTGCCATGCCGGCCAGCTTCCAGGTCCTGGTTTAGGGGTGACATTCTGAATATGAAACTATCATGGCTGGACCCTGGATAGTTGGCATATACTGAGGTGATGATTCCCTTGGCATCACATACAACCTGCACGTTGATGGAATGCCAGTGCTTGCGGTTTTGATAGATATGCTCAGTGGCCCTGGGAGGACGTAGAGCCACATGGGTGCAATCAATGGCACCTAGCACTTTGGGGAAGTGTGCCACCCCATAAAATTGCTGGACAACAGCCTGCCTTTCTGCAGGTGTTCTGGGCATGTATATGTGCCTGCGGACTGAGGGGCGTGCAGTCATGATGGCCAACACCTGGTGTAGGCAGTGTGACTGTGTGGCCTGTGACACACCCCCCACTATGGCACTTGTCCGCTGAAATGAACCAGTAGCCAAGAAGTACATTGAGCACTTTTTCCAAGGGGCTCAGTGCTTGCGAGCACAGGGTGAGTGATGTCAGGTCATCCTCCCACTCCCTGACCAGTTCTAGGATTATGTGTGGTGGAAACCTGTACCTCCCATACACCTGGTCATCAGGCATCCCAAAAAGGATGGTCCTGGGTAAAAAAATGCGGGGCCTGGCTATCCTCCTCCTCCTGTGGTGTCCCACAACCACTACTGCGAGGAACGGTATATTCATCGTAGCGTCTGAGCTTGTTTGTTGTTTGTGCACACTTTTATGCTGCGTCGGCATGCTTACGCCTGCTTCCTGTTGGCGTACTTGTTTCTGGATTAGCTCGTCTTTTTTGGCGCACGGATTTCCCCTGTTTGATTTCATGCATACGTGTTGTTAGCGTGCGTGTGGGCGTTGCGAGCATTTACCTCCTGTACTTCCCCCGTAACGCCCACATTTTCATGCGTTGTTCCACATTCCGCGTGTTCCGCCCCGTGTTCTTGTGTGCGCTACATAATGTGCGCTTTCCCTGTGCGCATAGCACACGCCGTTTAGTGACGTGTGCGCCCGCATGCGCCACCCACGGATTTGGCGCACATACCAGGCTTTACTAGCGCAGCGTATTCCATGAATCGAAGAACGGCGGCGTGCGCGGCTTTGGCACGCGTGCGTTGCGATTTTCACGCTTGCGCTCCCCTTTTCGGCGCACATTTATTCCATGAATTACCCTGTAAATGATTTGCCCACGATCACACATTTTGTTAAAGTGGTGAAATCAGTATTTGGACCCGGGCTGTAATTTAAGCACTTGTCTACATACTTCTCAGTGATAAGTCACAAATATTTGTTAAGGTTGGGTTTACAAAAATGAAATAATTCGTTTTTCTATCAATGCCTTGAAAAGTACACAAATCACACGAGACACCAAACAGACATTATATTCATTGTTATAGAAATAGGTCAAGCAAAAAGACATCTATAACTTTTGCCACCCTGAATGCACGAATAATGCAGTAGCAGCAAAGGAATGTCGACCCAAAAACAATATCATTTGGTTTGTAAAAAGGTATTCACAGTGACAGAGAATTCAATATAAGGTCATCTTCTTGAGCTAGTACTTTACACAACATGCAGCGCTATACTCCCTCCCCATTTTTTATCACCCACCAATTGCACCTTCTATGGGCCAACAGTCCTTACCCAGGCGCCGATGTGTCTGGGTCATCAACCTCTGATCGGTTTGTAGATTTGAGGCTGACACAAAGCTGAACCTGTTGATGCTGGGGGAGCAGTGGGAAACGCAATGTGCTTCCCTGCTCTTTTAACTGTCACACGAAAACTGTGAGCTGGGAAGACTTTGGGCAGCTGATCCTTCTTCAGAGGAGAAAAGTCAGGGCTTATTCTTGTCCCGACCTGACTGTGTGCGAGACAGGGACTATGAAATTGGGACAGTGAAACAACATACAGGATTGTTGGCCACCCTACAGACACACCCATCCCTGTTCCCAGACCTTGAGTTTCATCTGGGCTTGTTAAGCTGCCAAATTGGTATAAGGCGAACACAGAGAACTTGCACAAAGGGGATTTTCGTCATCCATGTTGATCTTTTTGGCCCATTTCAATACAACCTTCTCTAAGTGGCTATTTGTTTCCTTGTTTATGTATCTATTGCAGCTGTGACTGTGTATAGGTGGGCAGCTGGGGCAAGCACCTGCTCGCCTCACATCACAAATATGCTCCCCTTTTACTCCTTTCCCTCTTTCTTCCTTTTTCTTCAATACAACATTCTTTTTGCCCCCTCTTTCTTCCTTACCAGCAATCTCCCCTCTACTATTCTACTCTTTCCTGCTAATTTAGAACACTATATCATCCCCTGTTCTTGCATCATTCCCTTAATCCTCCTGCCTTTTTCTTTCTCCATTTTTGCCAAAGGTTCTTTGTTATAATATAAAGATCCTGCTCTCTTCCTCATTTTGTTGCTATTCGGATACTCATCTGCATCCTTCACTCAACCTTTCCCTCCCTTGTTTACTGATGTCACACAGCATTTGCCTTTAGATTGCTCCGCCTCCACTCCCTGTTCCTCACTCACTTGCCTCCCTTCTCTCACTTTCTCCTGCCCTCCCTCACTCTTCATTTCTCCCTGACTCTTTAGACCTCCAGTATTCGGTTCAATGTGATAATGTCCCTGCAAAAATGTCGTCTGACAAAAATGACGCAAAATAATGGCTGTCATTTGCAGGGACATTTATCGCATTGAACATACGGGAAAAACCCTGCAACCCCCAAAACCTTTTTTCTTTTCAAGGGAGACAGGGTACACCCCGGCAACCCCTGCTCTCCTTCACCCCATGTACATGGTCACCATATAAAAAGTCGCCACAGCCCTTTCCCGGTGACCATATGTATGGCGACCGTATATATGGGGATAATACTACCGGATACCCAGTATTCCCCATTCTCCTTAGACTCCTGAACCCCCGCTCTCTATTTCTGCTCCCTTTAATCCTCTTTACCTTGCATGTCCTCTTACTCTTGTGCCTCATTAACTATTTCCCAATTCTCCTGCCCTTGTTTATTCTCTTCACCCATTGACCTTTTTACCCTCTCCTGGCTCTCTTCAAGCACCTCATCTCCTGCCTTCCCTCACTCTCAGTCGCTCCCTCATGCTTCTGTACTACTTCACTCTCCACTCTCCTGTCCCATCAGTGTTCATCTTACCTGCTCCTTCTCTACTTTTCTTCCTCACTATGCCCTTATTCCCTCTCAATTCCCATTCACTGCCCTGCAGCAGGGCCCTCTGGAGCTGGAGGAAACATGGAGGTCGTGGGTTGGAGTTAAGGCGTCTTTCAAGTGCCACAAACAAAACCCACAAAAAAAGGTAACAGCCTGCTATGTTTTGAGATCAAAAGGTGAACTCCTTTAAGTCTGTGATGTTCAAAGACATTTCAAGTGTGAGGGGTAAGAACACTGGCGACATGCACAAAATGGTTCTACATGCTGTAGGAATTATCCTGTGATGCCACCTACTGGAATGTCCCTCCCCATTGCCCATGTTATTGCCCATTGCCTTGAACCTTATCATTTCCAACATTAAGTTCAGGCTTGATCATTCAATATTACCACCATTGACAGCAAAACCAGATGAGGAGGCCAAGTGTCGCCAGCTAGAGTCAAATCCCCAAACCGAAAACTGTGCAAAACGACAATTCAAAAAAGAAATGAAGCATTTGTCCCTAAAGTTCATCATTGCACAACTCCGCCCACTCTAGGCTCCTCCTCCATGACCCGCCCACCTGGGCCCCTCTGTCATTTTTATCCACGGGGCCCTTTGCCGTAAATCTGCCACTGCCTAGAAGGCTAGAGTCAGTGGTGAGGATTGAATTGGCTACCTGCAAGTTTAAACAAAGATTTCTCTAACACATGCTCAACCCTCTCTGCCAAAGTAACTGCAGTATGTTTGACCATCCTGTCAGTTCACAAACCTTCAAAATGATTCCTGTGCTACTGCACATTGTGAGGTGCAAGACAGCAGCAAAACGATGATTTTTATATAGGAAATTAAATATAATTGATAAGGAATTACTGAAAAAGTGTTCACTGAAAATCACATTCATATTAAATACCCACAAGTGCACTAAATATTTAAGTTTTTCAAATGTATTTTGAATTTTTTTCAAGTTTGCAGCAGACATGATTTGTTTGGAGCCATACACATTTTGGTAAAACGAATTGGAAGTGGAGGAAGCAAGACTGTTCAAACCCTCGCCTATATCCAATGCCACTGGGCAAACTCTACAAGATCCTACACGGGTAACAGATTAACACCAGCTGCTGCAGTTTCAAAGGTAGCATCATAAGCAGAGGGAAGCTCATTCCAATTAAGAGGATGACTATGGCCGCATAAACGCAAAGCCCAGCATTCTGTCATGAGCGGGAGATCAACAGGAAACTCAAACTCCAATATGGCTTACAATCTAGTCCTATTTCTATGACAAATCTAACAGAGAATAGGTTCTGACCGGGGTCACCTGTGATGCATGTAAGGGTGACACAAAACTGTGCAGGTTTTCAGCAGGCCAGAGGTTCTCAGCCCTTTCATCACTCACACCCTCTGGATGGGTCCGCCTCCCTGTCAGAAGCAGTCCCTCACAGTGCTGGGAATTGAAAGTGGCCAGCACTTCTTTTGTTTTTGTTCCTTTCTCGGCAGTGGTCGTCATTGTCAAGACTGCTGGTGGCCGTCCTTGGCTTGTAGATCACCTGGAACCTCCACTCATGATGTCTTGGGTCGTCTGGACAGGGTCAGGGCTTCGGCGTTTCTCAGAATGCTGGATCACCGGTCTTTTGGCTCGCCCTCCTGTGGACAAGGGCAGGTATTATCGGTGGGCGCTCTTGATTCTGTCTTTCGACACTAGGTCTTTCCATCACTGTGTTATCGTTTTTAGGTTAAGGGTTATATAGCAGTTCCTCCCCCTTGACCCTTTCATTAATTCTCCTGTCCTTCCTTCTGCTTTCTCTCTGTTCCTCCTTGCTGCCTTCTTATGCTCCACCACATTCTCCCCCTTCCGTTCGTCCCCCTTTGTATCTCTCTCGGTTTTCTGCCATTTCTCTCTATGGCCCTCCTTCTCTGAGTCACTATTCTTCGTATCCTCCTGCTCTGTATATCTGTCCACCTCCTTGGCCTCCATTTCTCGCTTCATCCTCTTTTTATGCTCCTATCTCCCCTCCATCTCCTTGGCATTTACTTGCTTTATCTCTTCCTCACCTACAGTCTTTTTCACCTTCTCTGCCTCTCCCGAACACTCTCCCTCTCTCTCTCTCTCTCTCTCTCTCTCATCCTTCCACTTAGTACTCTCTCTCCTTTCCCCTTCCCCCCTTCTTCTCCGCTCTACTCTCTTGCCTCTTCCAACACCTCCTCCGCTCTGCTCCAATCGATCTGCCACTGGACATCTTCCACCAATCCCTTCCCATCTTCCACCAATCCCCTCCCATCTTCCACCAATCCCCTCCCATCTTGCACCAATCCACTTGGTCGCGGAATAAAGGGTTTCAGTGGCAGTGACTCTTATTCATGGGCTCTTCATGTTGTTTCCCCACAGGTGTGGCACTACACCATTGGTCTCTCAGTCCCCGTGGTGGAGGTGACCTGCCACTCTCTCCTACACCATCACTGGAATGTGAGGGCAATGGCCTTTGAGCCATCCATGGATTGTCACCCTGTGTGGATTTGGGCCTTTCTCCTTTCTGGGAAGTTTTTTTTTTTGGAAAGAGTTTCAGACTTACTGGTCATGACTGCTAATTTTGCTTGGGTCTGATGGCACTATGAGGAGCATTTTCTAATGAAGAGCGCTTCCGCGGCCATGTTGCACCCTGAAGATATGGTGATAGAAATATGCTTGTTAGGCAGAATCACATGCAGTACCCTTTGGGAACACTACACACAATTAAGACTACAGGTGTAAGTACAATTTCACCTTTGGTACAAGCCCGTACTACAAGTTATGGGGTAGCAGTAGCTGAGGGAGGGAAGTGAGCAGTACGCAATGTTACACAAAGGGCTTGCAATTACAGTGGTTCAAACAAACACTTACTCAAGGTTTCTTGGTAAAAAAGGATATACATTTATATACACATTTGGTTAGAAAACATTCCAAATATCACACTATAATACACTACAATACTAAACCAATAAGTTTCTGAACAAGTTAAGCTCCCCTGAAGTGGGAGCAAAATGGCACTTCCGTTACTTTCAAGAGGGATAGAAAAACAATGGTTATAAGGATCAACACACAGTAAGTTTCTTAGGCAGGGCAAATAGTTAGAGTTCACTAAAAGAGGCAGTTCAAATCAATAGGCCTAGGCCAAAGTCAATGGTTCAGTGTCTTGGATAGGATAGCACAGTTCTGATAGTAAACGGTTAAGTCTTTGCCACTGTTCTTAGAAGTAGTTTGCCAGAAGAAAAGTTTAGGGAAGGACAAGCCTCCAAAGTTGGGAAAGTTTCACAAACTTTAACCACGGCAGAAAGGATTTCTTGACCGCACTTGCCCAGTACCTTTTAAATGAAGAAAAGCTGTAGCTGAGGCAGTTGTTTCTGGCAGTTCCTGCAGATCTCGCTGTTCCTGAGCTTCAGTCGTGGGGACAAGAAGGAGGACGTCGGAAGGTTCCTGCACTACCCAGGGAAGAGGCCACAAGCTTGGAAAAATGTCGGTTTAAGGTGTGAGTGCCTTAAAGTCCACGAATTGGTATCCTTCTCACTGGCTATCCGGTTTTCAACAGCACTCTGAGGAAAATATTACCAGTATGGAGACGGTGTCCAGGTGGTTTGTGAGTTGGTTGTTCCCACCAAACTCAAGGGAAGAAGTTAACCTTGAAGGGCTTCTCTGTCAATGGAGTTTCAGGCAATTCGGACCTGCAGCAGGGCTTCACCGGTGGACCAGGAGTTGCAGCAGTCGTCTTCCTTCAGCTCGTCTTCGGTTCTTTCGTTCGATTGGTCGACTCTGCTTTCCAAGTCCCAGAGACCTGCTTTTAAACAGTCTTCCACCATTCATTCCAGCCTAGCTGTCACTCGCCCAGCAGGGTGGCTGTCCTTGCCGGACAGTCAGCCAGCCAATCACACCAGAGTGCCTTCATGTCTCCTAGGAGACTAAGCTTAGGGAGTTTCGGGCACCTCCCTCACATCCTGTCCACCCCAGACACTCAGGCACCAGAGGAGGGCTTCAGCACTGAAGCCCACAAAAGGCCAATGAACAAAGGGACCAAACCTGGTTTGGCGCGCAGAGACAAACACTAGAAGGACCTTTCCTAAAAGAAATGGCAAAAAATGTTGACCGGAGTCTGTTTTTACAGATAGGTCTTGGGCGCCATATTGAAAAACATGGCTGACCCAATTTTTAGCTACCGGTGTTCGCGGTCCGGAAAAATCATGGTAGTTTGTTCTAAAACCACTGCCACCAGCCATTTCAAGAGGAAAGGGTAACATTTGACTGTTACATGAGTGTTTAGACTTAGGGGATGCTAGGCAAGCCCTCCAGCACTCCATAGGAAGATAGTGCTGGGTCTGTATATTTAAAAAGACTAGTAAAGTCAATTTAACTTTACATGCTCTGGGAGACAGTAGTCAGTCCCAGAGAAGGTATTTAAACCTTGGGGAGTCTGAAAGACACCCCTGTGCCACTGCACTGAAGGTGCTGTGTGACACATAAAAAAAAGATGATGCCTCTGGAGTTCTTTAAAACTCCATATCCAAAGAACAAATAAGTAAAAAACACACCAAAATACATGAAAGAATGGGAAAAAAGGCTCACACTCTTTCCAGGTAAAATTTAAAATCCTAGAAATCCAGTAAAGGTGCTGGAGGTCTCAAAAGGTAAGGGAAATTAGCCCATTCTTGAGAATTCTCCCTAACAGTGCTGTGTCATGAATGAGCGGCACATCCAGTCACAATTGCATGCTTTGCATTCTGGTGTTTGTGCTTTTATCATTAGAACACAAATGACTACAAATGCAATGAGAAACTCATGACTGGCAGGACTATACATTCTCTCTCTCTCTTGCACCCATAGGACTCTGGTACTGGTTTGTTTCTACACCGGACACAGATGAGCCTGTACTACCCCCTGTCCTGTAACATTGTAGTTGGAACGTTTCACCTTAAGGTCACCAAAGGGCCTCTTCAGCAGGCACATTATCCTGGCGGGCTATCTTTCTGGGATTCGTAGGAATAATACCGAAGGAGATGGTATGGGTGGAATGTCAAGTTTTTATATTATTTCAGGGGAAGTTTTACATTTCACCTGCGTCAAAGCTTAAACAGGGAGAAACATGACTCAGATGAATGAACATCTTTGAGCTATGGCTTCTACCCTCATGGGAATGAATGGCTGTGCTCATGAAACTGTTTCCACAAAGGAAGATTACCAATAACCGGAAACAATACCTTTCCTAGCCTCCCTGAACAAGGCCAGGCAGCCACTGGCGTGTGTGTGTGTGTTTTTTCTAATAGTTAAACCACATGGAACTATCCTATATGCTACTTGGGCCCATGGCATGAGTGCCAGCCTCAGCCAGTCCTGGATTTATAGCATATTGGATTCTGGAACTTGTAGTTTTTTTTAACAGCCATAGATATGAAACAACCAATCCATGCATACAGAGTGAAATTGCTGTAAAAACGACTGGCTAAAGGTGACCCAGACAGGGTGGACTGGCCTCTGGGGAACTCTGGAGATTTCCTCGTAGGCCTCTGCACCCCGGGCCTCTTTTGTGTGGTATCCTAGTTTATCTCCAAATTGTTTCATAGGAAAAGTGTGCGGCTTGCTAGAAATGTGTTATATGGGGCAGCTTTGAACATTATTTCCAGGTCCGCCTTTGGTTCCCAGTCCACCCCTGGACCCACATGAAATGACAGCGCAGTTCGCAGCTATGAACTTTCACTCAACTTCCTTTAATTGCACAAGTAAACAAAAACCAGAACAAGCAGATGGCTAGCTATACACATAGAATATCTTCCATCAGCTCGCTAAAGTGTTACCCTACCTCGGATAAAACGCTTGCGTGGAAAGGGGCGAATCGTAATGCATTCCAACAATCAGCGTGGGCCTCGTTAGCGAGAAAAAATGCTCCTGAGCCGCTTTCATTTCAGCTACGACAAGAGCGTGTATTTAGCGCCTAATTCATTTTTAATCGTTCGCGTTCCCCCTCCTTCACCAATCAACCAATTAACTGATTGTCCAAATAATCAATCGACTAATTAAACTGATTTACTCCAGCATGAATACATTCCATGAAATGAATAATTACGCTGATTGTACTAATTACTCCTTCTGCTTAACTACAAACTATGCGCTACTAGCAACTTCTGCTTCTGCAAATTACCCAGGCTGATTAATTAAGCAGATTTGGAATTTGTTTTGGGGAAAGCGTCTCCACCTTGCAGATGAACGTGGAGAGATGCGTATTTGAATCCTTTTTTTGTGAATGTGTTGTGGCATATCAGCTATCAGTACCCCAAAGAAAATGTGCCACTTTGCATAACTTACGAGTGGCCTCTTTTTTGTGACGCCATCCTCTATTTATGCATTTAAATCAGCACTATGGGACTTGTAGTTGTATTATTTGTACTA
The DNA here is from genome assembly GCF_040938575.1 of Ambystoma mexicanum. Taxonomy (NCBI): domain Eukaryota; kingdom Metazoa; phylum Chordata; class Amphibia; order Caudata; family Ambystomatidae; genus Ambystoma; species Ambystoma mexicanum. Next base: position 1,098,937,271 of record NC_090930.1, on the reverse strand, counting down.
TTAGTACCCGGCCAGGGGGATGTGGCAGCATTCCAGTATTCCAGCCATTGAGGAAGCTCAGAACGGGGTCTTTAGCACCCCGGGAAGGACCACCCTCCGCGCCTCCTCAGAGCGGGAGGCCGCCATCTTCCCTCCACGGGAATCAGGTAAGTGCATTCCCCGTGCCCCGGCTCCTCCTGCGTCCCCATCCCCCACCAACCTTTTCTGCATATTTAAGACCCCCACCCAGTCCCCACTTACCTTATGCTGTATTGTCCCACGCTGGCATCAGGTGTTCCTGGTACATCGTTGACTCCCGAATGGTTGCCATGGTCGCCATGGAAAGGGAGATGGGACTATTAGTAGTTCCCTTCGCTGTGATCCATGACGGCCATCTTTTTTTATAGTTTTATTGTTAGCTGAGAAACGGCAAACACGCCATTTCACAACCCTCACCACAGTCTCTAAGTGGCCCAGTAATTGTTCCAGCTGTTAATGAGTTAGCAGCTAAAAAGCTCCTGGAAAGGAGACTAGCGCTACAGGAACAAAAACAGCGGGGCAAGGTCACTGTAGAGCAGGACAGGACTGCCATAGAGATGTGCAAGCTAGCACTTGAAGAGAAGAAGGAGGCCAACAGATCCACCTCTAGGGAAAGCAGCAGTAGTGGCTCAAACCAGAGTGCCCAGGAAAATCCTCGGCGGCACATCCCCAAAGACTTAGTGCAGGCTTACGAAGTGAGGAAGGACATTTGTGACTGGTTTGAAGTGCTCAAGCTTGCCTTTCAGCTACAGGAGGTGGATGAGGAACTGTGGGGTGCAGCCCTGGTGAGTCGCTTACCGACACCAGGGACTGATGCAATTTTTCAGTTAACTCCTGGGGAAAGGCCTGTTTATGAAAGCATGAAGGCAGCCCTCCTCAGGAAGATCTGTAAAACCCCAAAACAGTATCTCAAGAGCTTCAAAGAGCTCGGAAAGAAAAGTGGGCAGATATTTGAAGCATTCACACAGTTGTCGTTGAAATATCTGAGCGGGTGTTGACACATTTAAAGGGATGTGCAATTTCATTGCATGTGAGCATGAATTAAAGAATTGTGAGGTTGACCTACACCAGCATCTTGTGGACAAGACTATCACAGACCCTAGGGAGCTTGTAAAGTCTGCAAACGGGGTTGTGAGGACTCAAGTCCAGATAAAGGCTAAGGCGAGCACTCCCAAACCAGAAGAGAAATCTTCAGACAAAAAAGTAAACAAGGATGGGAAGGACAAAGAATCCTCTTCGAATTCAGGTCCCCAAAAGTATGAAGGGAAATCTCAAAACTTTAGTTCAGCTGTACACACTGAAAAGAAGCGTGCAGGCACCCCTAACACTGGGACACCTGCGTTCTCACAACCCAAAGGTTAGTGTGGGCCTCCTAGAGAAGGACTTCCCACTAGGCCATGGAGTGGCCTAATGTGGATTGGTTACACTGAGTGGGAATGGTACCGGGTCTCCAGAAGCGATCCCAGTTCCCAATAATACTGAACTCTATTTAGAACATGTGTATATCAATGGACACAAAACTCCTATGGTCCAAGACACACCGGTTTACCTCACGGCTGTCACCCGGCAGTGGGTACAGCCCGGCTAGTATATTGATGGGCCTGATGGTAAATAACAGAAGACATTATTATCCCACAGAGTGGTACTCAATGTATCGACCTCGGAAGGATGAAAGGCTGAGTTGACCAAGCGGGGTTTCGAACCTGTGACAACAGGCTGCGCACAGATATCAGGGTCTGATCGGCTATAGTGACGCCTGTAGATGGAAGGCAAACTTCTGTTTTTTTGGGAGGAAATCCGCCATTTTCATTCTCTCAATGGCCTCCCCAGATCATTTCCCAACAGCAGTGCCTGACTACTCTGGCCATTTGAAAGGTGATGGCATAACTATAGGCCGGTGTCATCATCTCCAACACGCGCAAGCAAAAATTGAATCGAGACTTGGCTCTCAAGAGTACCAACGTAAAGCTGTTGCCAAAACACCACTGTGCCAACACAACATAACTGTATTGCCCTGCCTCAAAACATTTTGCTTGCTTGCAAGCACATCCGTTGCCAACCTTTCTTTCATCTAATGCATGTGTGTATAAAAGAAGTGGGATCTGCATGAACGAGGCCTCCGGAACCAGAAGGGTTAAATATTCTCATACCGTTCAGAGGCTTATTGAGTTAATTGGATTTTAATTCAGAATTACAGAGAGAGCATAAGACTGAGTCACCAGACATGCTAATGAGGCGCAGTTCCGCGGACACAGCGAATATAAATACAGGGCAGGGTTATACATATTTCATAGGAAAATAATTGAAATTTGCCCACTCGCTCATGATACTGAGGCGATGCCGTGAATGTCAATCACAGAAAAAAAAAATATTGGCTTTGAGATATGATTTAAAACTTTTAAAAAACGAGAGATAGAAAGAACCACGCCTGCTGCGGAGTGCGGTGAGGCCGGCACTGAAATAGGAAAGGTTGGTCTTCAATAGCGACAGACCTGGTTTGGACTGGCCTATATGGAACTCTGGAGATTTCCTGGTAGGCCTTTGCACCCTGGGCCTCTTTTGTGTGGTATTTCCAAATGTTCCCATAGGAAAAGGGTTGGGTTTGCTGAAAATGTGTAGTATGGGGTCACTTTGAATATTATTTCCAGGGCCTCTTTTGACTCCCAGTCCACCCCTAAGACAGACAAAGGTACTATACAGCCAGATTTAAGTCTTAGATATCTAGTATTCAAAGGTGAGAGGCTACGAGGGTGCCGGTGCTGGGACTCACATGAGGTATTGATGTGGCATAGCATATTAGCCACATACATTCATTCAAACAAAAGTGTAAGTCATTTCTCCAAATGTCCAGGATGACAGACTCCACCGGCCCATAGAGAAAGAAAACAATGCCCAAAGGACTGGCCTGGCAGGTCAGTGTGGGCAACTTTTCACCACCACTGTGGGTTACTTTAATGACTTCGTGCACTCTGCAGCGGGCAGACTTAAACCATGGCACCAGACCAAGGTTCTGTAAAATGAACAATTGGCCGCAAATATTTGCAAAAACACTACTCCAAAAACAACTGAAACAGTTTGTGATAAAAAATCAGGAATCGTGAATGTGGCCCACTTTAATTTTGCTTCCATGGGCTATTTTTCATTCAAATCCGACGGTGTTGGGCGACCACTCTTTCTGTGATGGAAACATTGCACATGTGTGCAGTATGTGCCTTCCCAAATGCCACAGGTGCGATCCTGGGTAATTCCTGTCCTTAGGTTGAAGACTCGCCCATGACCAGCCCCATCAGACCTGTCCGGTCAAAGCCAGCCCGGAAAATCACTGGCAAAGAGAGTGCAACAAGGTTATGAGTCCGGGATCCAAGGAAGCCTACGATGCACCCACCCCAAGAGTGGCATGTGCCTACCGCATAGTGCCGCTCCACCTACAGGCACACACAACCATTCCTAAACTGGGAAGGACATCATCAAGTGCACTGCCAGTTTCCTGGCCGAACACAAAATGGACCTCATTACAAGTTCGGCGGTAGCCTTGCTGGTAAAACCGGCAGGCTGCCGCCAAACTTGCGACTTATTCAGGTGCCTGGCATTGGGGAAATACAGGGGCATTATAGCCCTGATGAACCCTGTATTTCCCCATTGCCGGGTACCGGTAATAATTAATCCCCATTCCCATTGGGCTCAATGGGAATGGGGAGGCTGGATGCACCGGTTCATGAATGGTGCTGGTGTATCCGACTAGGTCTGCTCGTGGGTGCCGGTGCACCCGCCAGGTCAGTCCTGGCGGGCGGGAAGGCCCCCACGAGCAGAACTTGTAGTTAGCCGGTTCGGTAGCAATGGTACCGGCAAGCTTACCGGTACCGTTGTTACCGGACCAGCAAACCTGTAATGAGGCCCAATGTCATCATAGCATTAGTGTCATGACACTGGGGACCAGGCTGGGACTGGCCGATAGGGCAATAGGGCAATGCCAGACCAAAAACAGAAAATGCTGGTGTGAGCCAGTTTTTTGGGTCAAAGTGGACTACTTGTTTGGCCAATATGGACCAGTTTGATGAGTTACTTCACTATGCGGCTAGTAGTTTTGACCATTGCCGCTGAATAAATATTATTTAAATTGTACAATTTGCCTCACATTTTATCAAAAAGCTCCCCCTGGGGTGTGATATTCAAAACAGTCTGTCACAAAGGGAGTGAATTGCCATTTGCAACTGTGGGCCACTTGTATTGGTGCCCGGTCGGAATTGAAACAATATTATGACTCCTATCGCAGCAATTGTATGTGTATTGACCTACGCCAAGTTGTCTAAAACATCATATGGGAACAATCTCCGCGGCAAGGTCTTGACCTTAGAGAAAGTAATGTAAGTCGCCATCTTGGATTAAGCCGCCATCTTAGGTTCTCTTGTAATATGGAAGTCACCCTGAACATCAAAATGGAGGCCGAATGACATTCTGAGTAAGATTCTGGCCGTTGTGACCTCCGTACACACGAATAATTAATATGCCTGCAGGCCACTTGTCGGGGTCGCGAACTGAGACCTTGTCCTATTGCTGACCTATGTGTAAATGTACAACTATATCAGCGAAACTAATCAAAATGCATATATTATAGGATTGATCTGGCTAGGAACCCATAGGCCCGATCCCTAGAATGGTTAACCCGCGAGGGGGTTGGCCAAGGGCTGGATAAATAATATAAAAAGCCCAAGTATTCCAATGTACGGTCTCTCTTACTAATGCATCGAACCTTTGTTGGAGTTCGTTACGTTACTCTGAGAGCCGAATAGCTATCCGTTTGTCAATTGACTTTGGTAACTGTTGTAGCTTTTAAATAAAGCACTTGTATGTTCTTTGTAACCTGTGTTGATGTGTTTCTTTTTGGGCTTCCTGGCCTCATATTGATTTATGATTTCACAGTTGGCGCCCGAACAGGGACCCTCAAGATTGATGCCGGATCATTGAAGGTTGACACAGACTATCGAACCGGGATCGGACGGTGTGATACTGCGGGCCCGACCGAACGAGACGCGATACCTCTGCAGCGCTGCACGATCCGATCCTTGGACGATAGTCGTCTGGTCTGACACGGCATTTTGACGAGGGTCCATTTTTTGAGGCGGGCAGATTTGTCGAAACCACCAAACACAAGGTAAAATTCGTTAGGTAAGTTCTTTGGTAAACCGTACTGTCCTCCTTAGGTTTGGTCAGGTGCAGTCGTGACCCGGCTCTTAATTTAACCCTGACAATTTGAATTTGGCGTATTGTATCTGCAGACACAATTATTGACCGGGTAACACCAATTTTTTGTGAAATGCCTGGGAAATTGTCTAGCTGCTTTAGGGCTCTGTTCCGCAGCGATCGACAATCTTTGGAATTTAGCCACCCGGCACCACAGGAGGGGTCGCCGGCATGTACTATGTACTGTAAGTATGGCATTGGAAGTATAGTATTTAATATTTGGCACAGACAAACCAGACATGCCTCCGAATTTCAGTGGCCAATCAATGGTAGTTTCGAGATCCCCCGTATTGAATACCTAGAATCGGTCTTGCTAAAAAAGAAGGCCAGACCTGCAGCATTTGATGTTTTGCAGAATTGGAAAAAAGAAGCGTTGCAGCAGCTTAAAAGTAGGGATAAACATGCACGCCGTCATAAAAGAAATGCCGAAAAAGCGTTGTTATATGATAAAGAAAAACATTCAGAGTCAGTCAAAAATATGGATAGGGCTTTCTCACTAGGTATCCAGAAAATGTATCCGTCTAAAGATTTCCATGTTTCCGAAGAATTTATTGAAAAATTGTTAAACGAACGCAGGCCTGGTGCCTCTGCGCCACCTCCGTATGATCCTCTCCCGGGTGCTCTGCCCATTCCTGCTGTTGTCCCTGCTGTTATTCCTGTTCCCCCTGTACAACCTATTGTTCCTATTCCTCTAGTTGTTGTTCCTCCACCTATCGCACCACCCCTTTCTCCTACGCCAATCGTTGCACCCCCATTGAATTTGCCCGCACCTTCGCTCCCGAGTGGTTCTGTATGGTTCTGTATGGACTGAAGTTGATCAGGGTGCGGGGTCAAAGATTGTTACTCGAAATACTGTTTCTGCAGACAAGAAACGGGAATTATTTGCATGGGCTAAGCACTGTATGGAGAAAGGTGATCAAGTTAACGTTTTTTCCACATTATCAAATTTGAACAATTTTCCCGAGAAAAATGTTTTTATCGAAGGTTTGGGGACTCATTTATGTGTGATGTGGGGTAGATTACAAAATTCGGATCTCCCACAAGGGGTGAGGGATCTGAATGCTTTAGCACTTTCGAGGGACACAAAGGAGAAAGTACATGGTCATGTTGAAAGATTGTTTGAGTATAGGAGGGACTTTGAGAAATCACGAGATGAGGATGATGAAGACGACAGTATGTATGTACAGAAACGGTTCCTTTCGTGTCGTAGATCGGCACCTGAGGAAGTACGAATTTGTACCAAAGATGCGATTCGATGGATCTCGGATTCATCGGTACCGCCAGATGAAGTATATGACACATATAGTCAGTATACAGTAGACATGCAGAAGAAGGTGATTCAGGTAATGGTACAGTACCTGCAGGATGAATGTGTAAGGAAAAAGGTTAGTTGTCCTATAGAGTTATTGGGTATTTGTAAGAGGGCTTTTTCGCCCAACACTTCTTCAGCTGCCTTAGCGCTCGACCTGGCTCTGTTGCTTAGTAAGCGGTCAGAGTTACCTATATCTCAGTTGCCTATGAGAGAGGGTTCTCTGACATTTGTCCCAAAGGTTGAGATTCCCGCTAACGCTGGGACTGGTGCACCCGCTGTGGACATCCCTGCACATTATGTATCGCAATTTGTTCACGTCCCGTTTTCACGACAGGAAGTGAACACTATTAGACAATCAATTCCCGATATCAGGAAAAACCCGACAGGATTCTACAAAGAGATAGAGTCCGTTTTGCAGTCCTCTGTGTTTACCTTAAGTGATATTGACTTGCTATTCCCTGTACTCCTGCCCGTAGATTTATGGAAGCAGGTTCGAACAATAGACGATGTGCCAGGGTTAGGAGATACGTGGGCTAACATGATTAGGTTTGATGGGGAAAGACCAGCTGGTGAAAAACCACCTCAGGTAATACTTACTTTGCCTGATAGAATTGTCGCAAAATTGAAAACCATAATTCCTGAGAAAAGAATTATTTGGGACAAGCGTACGGCCTGTGTTCAAGGAAAAACTGAAGGTGCCACCGAATTTTTTAATAGATTCGAATAGGTATTCTCTGACTTCAGTGGACAGGACTTGGGCACAGAGTCTGGGAAAAGGTTGTTTGTGGACAAATTTGTACGTGGGTTGTTGCCCGACATGCAGTCACAGATTATGTCCTCTGAGAGCGCTTGGCAGGCGAAGTCCCAATCTGAAGTTTTGCACATGGCTCAGTATTATGAGAACCGTGTGAATAATGATAAAGAGAAAATAGAGAAGAGGAAAGGAGATTTGAAGACTAAAGTATTGTTACAACAAATTGTTAGAAATCCCAGAGGAGGTACGTCACAGACCAGAGGTCAGTGTGTCCCAAAAGGAAACGCTCCTTTGGGTTCTGTGAATATTAATCAATGTGCCTATTGCCGCCAAGAAGGTCATTGGCGAGCACAGTGCCCCGTCCTTCGACAAAGGTCAATCAATGCGTTTGGGAGTATGGGTAGACGACCTAGAGGTCGCCCTGGAGCAGGGGGCCCCGATCAGTTTTCACAAGATCCTCAGCAACCTTTTTCACGGGAAAATCAGACTTCGAGTGTGGACGCAAGAAACATATTTGATCACCCTTCTGCTGCCTACCTTTCTGAAGAGCTTCCTTCCGATGACATTTTGTTTTGTTAGGACTGCCCGAAGCAGGGTTTGGAACCTTCACCTATTCCCGTTAATCAGAAAGGTCCCTACGTCGAATTGTTAGTGGGGAATAGGAAACATCAGTTTTTGATAGATACTGGAGCACAGAAGTGCTCCATTGATCATTCCCGGGTTCCAAACATTCCACTGTCAGGGCAAACAAATGTTTCTGTAGGGTTTTCTGGTATACCAATTGTCTGTCCGGTTTCTTCGCAGGTACCTGTTTCGTTGGGTCCCTTCACGGACCATTGTCCCTTCCTCCTGACTTCGAACTGTGGAGAGAATTTGCTGGGGTTAAATTTGTTGAAGAAATTGAATGCAGTAATTCATTGTTCCTCTGACGGAGTGCGACTGACGGTTTCACCACAGCAACATCCCAATTCTCAGTTTCTGACTCGACCATTGCCTCCTGAGTTTAGTGTTGTTCCGGAATGTTTGTGGGCAGTTGACGACAATGATGTCGGGGTGCTACAGATTGAGCCCGTTAAAATAGTTTTGAAACATGGAGTTAAACTACCACGCATTCCGCAATATAATATATCAGTTGAGGGCGAGCGTGCTTTGAAGTGCATTGTCTCCGATTTTGTGCACCAAGGGGTGATTGAGGAAATTGCAGGTAGTTTATGTAACAGCCCGATTTTACCTGTATACAAGAAAGGCGACAATGCAATCCCATACCGTTTTTTAATTGATCTTCGTGCTATTACCAAAGTTGTCGCCCCGCAATTTCCAATTGTGCCTGATGTAACAACGATACTAACAATGATCCCTGCTACAGCTACGTATTTTAGTGTTATGGATTTAAAGAATGCTTTCTTTAGCATTCCTATACACAAGGAGAGTAGATATTTGTTCGCGTTCACCTTGGGAGGACGTTCATTCACATTTACTCGGGCACCTCAAGGGTATAGTGAAAGTCCAAGCATTTATAGTAGAGCTTTGAAAGAGCAGCTTGACACCCTTGAATTGCCATCTACTTGTACACTACTTCAGTATGTCGATGATTTGCTTTTGGCTGCAGATTCTGAAAGTGCTTGTAAAGAAGGCACTGTATTGTTACTTATTCATCTGGCCGAAAACGGTCATAAAGCTTCGCTCAAGAAATTATTGTTGCCAGGAGGTCGCCTATTTAGGTTACCTCCTGTCAAAGGAGGGGAGAATATTGACATCTGAAAGAATAAAACACATTTCTGGCATGTCTGTTCCAAATACGCAGAAGGAAGTCAGAGCCTTAATAGGTATGGCTTCTTACTGTAGGTTGTGGATCCCGAACTTTTCACTAGTGATAAAACCAATGTTGGCTTTGACGAAGAAGGGCATTTCTCTGCCACTGCCATGGAAATCGAAACATCAACGATCATTTGAGCTTCTCAAAACCGCGTTATGCTCTGCACCGGTTCTGGGTACTCCAAATTATGACAAGGCCTTTGCGTTGTTTGTGCATGAATGTGATGGATGTGCTTTGGCTGTGTTAACACAGGAACACGGAGGGAAGAATAGGCCGTGCGGCTACTACTCCTCTGCCCTTGATCCTGTCGCATGCGCTTTGCCAAGATGTTTTCGAGCTGTCGCTGCTGCTGCCGCATATGTGAAACAGAGTGAGGGAATGGTCCTAGGCCATAATTTAATTTTGATGGTACCTCACTCTGTAGATGTTCTATTGAATAAGACTCAGACACAACACCTCACCTCTGCACGACTGACAAGGTATGAATTAATTCTGTTTGCCCCTCATATTCAAATTAAGAGGTGTTGTGTTCTTAATCCGGCTGAACTTCTACCTTTCCCGCAAAATACTGTCTGCGGTGACGAAGAATTACATGACGGCCTGTATACCACTGAACAGGAAACGAAGGGCAGGATAGACCTTATAGATACTCCTTTGGACAATGCAGAAGGGGAGCTGTTTTGTGATGGCTCCTGCTTCAAACTTCCAGATGGTACATCTACAGCTGCTTACGCAGTTACTACGTTGAGTACGGTTGTTGAAACTAAGAGAATTCCGCATAACTCTGTGCAGGCCGCAGAGATTATAGCGTTGACCTGAGCTTGTGAACTCTCCGAAGGGCGTATAGTGAACATATATACTGATAGCCAGTACGCCTTTGGGGTGGCTCACAACTTCGGGAGGCTCTGGTCGGAAAGAGGGTTCCTAACTAACATGGGACCAAGATTCAGCACGGTCCCCTGATAGTGCAATTGCTCTCGGCACTCTCACTCCCTAGGCAGTTAGCAATCATGAAATGTGCAGCACATCGTAAGGTCATAGATGATGTGGGAAAAGGGAACGCTTTTGCTGACCAGATAGCCAGGCAAACGGCCACAGACCTTAGCGCAGACATGTATGCTCTAAGGGAAACAAAAGATGCCTATGTAATGGATGAGGGTATTGGGTCTGTGCGAGATATTCAAACTGATGCCACAATAGAAGAGTCCAAAAGGTGGGCCAAAGGAATGGGGAAACTGGATGATGATGGGTGTTGGGTGGATACATCTGAAGGAAAATGGTTGCTCCCTGATTCATATGTGCCGGCAATGGTTACGATGGCACACGGTCCTACGCATGTGTGTGCTCAGCAGATCACGAAAATGTTAGAACAAATATGAGTGAATGATAAAATTTCGAAGATTGCACAGCGCCATGTTCAGAATTGTATGATTTGCTTACAGCACAATGTGGGGAAAGGGACAGTAACTCCAAAGGGTAGCTTTGGGCCCCCTTCTGTTCCCTTCGAGGTCATCCACTTTGATTTCATTGAGATGGAACGGTGCAACAATCTAAAATATGTTCTTGTGATTATTTGTGCTTTTAGTAAATGGGTCGAGGCTTTCCCCGTTAAAGATGCTACTGCCATGACCACTGCAAAGACTATGGTAAAATAATTCTTTCCACGATTTGGGCTTCCGAGGGTAATTTGGTCAGACAATGGTCCCCATTTTGTTGCAGCAGTCATTTTGCAGATATGCGCAGCGTTACACATTGAAAAGCGATTTCACTCGGCTAGACACCCTCAAAGTGCTGGGTTGGTAGAGAGACATAACGGTATCTTAAAGAATAAGCTTGCAAAAACATGTGCCGATACCAAATTGAAATGGCCAGATGCCTTACCTCTTGTTTTGTTAGCTATGCGCACCACACCTCAAACTAAGACTGGGCTTTCTCCATTTGAGGTAGTGATGGGGAGACCTGCTAACATTTGGGGTCTTCCAAAGCCTAAAGCATTGAGGGAGGTAGAAAATGTATTGCTTGTAGACTACTGTAACCAGTTGACTAAAAATCTGTATCTCATTTATCATCAGGTCCAATCAGCTTTACCTGTACGGTTTATGGGCCCAGGACACAATATTCAGCCTGGAAGTTGGGTCCTAGTGAAGGCCTACGAAAGGTCTTCCTGTCTCACTCCTTGCTGGAGGGGACCCTACCAGGTGCTGTTGGTCACTCAGACAGCAGTGCGGGTGGCTGGGAAAAAACATTGGATCCACCCGACGCCACACGTTACAGAAGAAGCAGAACCCCTCGCTGATGCTACAATCTCTGATCCTGGAGTAGCAAACAGCACTGTGAGTGTGTCGGAGAATTTCTCTGAGCCCGTGGAGCTTGGGGAACAGTCCATTTCGTCTCTGCACTCTTTGGAAAAGTCACTTCCGGAAAACATTGTTTGAAGTTCTGCGACTTCCGTCGCCTCCGATACATTGCTTCCCTCAGGAAGTGACGTCGCCTTGTTTCCGGATCAAACAGTTCTGGGTACCACCAGGTACAACCTTCGACGAAGAAAATAGAACTACGGCACGGGTCTCTTCCGTGCATTTGGAAAGAAGAAGTGATTGAAAGTTTTCTCTTGTAAAAGAAAGTTCCTTTCGAACAAAAGGAAAAAAAAAGGGGATTCTGCTGGCTAGGGTTGGGAAGGACTAAGAAGTCGCGCGACCGTAGTGTCGCCAGCAACGAACATTGGGGTCGTCGATTGAGAAACTACGATGCCTGCCACCTCCACCGCTGCTTCCCGCACTGGACTTGTAAATAAGGGGGTGACCAACTCGGACAACGAACAATGTGCCTGGGCCCCGAAAACGTATTGCTGTGTTGTGTTAATAATAATCGGAATTTGTGTAATTACTGCTGTGGGACTTTGGTACTTCGAAGAAATGTACCCTCTAAAACCTCTACTGCCAATTGAGATTGTACCTACTGCTTTGACTCCCTCTGTACACCTGCACACCTTGTCACCTAGAGACTCCCAGCATAGACGAAAGTATCATAATAACACTTAAATGATAGTAATGAATGCAACGCATGCCATTTTTAATAAGAGTAATTGCTGGATTTGCACCCATTTACCGCAACATGGGAACAAGGGGCTAGGATGGTATATTCACCCTTTACCTTTAACGACTGCTTGCTATGCTTCTCTTAGAGCACTATTCTTTGGCCGTTGGAATGATAGCGTCTCAGGGAACTTTGATGGAACTAATTTAAATGATTTTGAGAAACGTGAATTGACTCCCCTGGGATGCTCGCTTTTTGCAAATAGAAGTAGACCTAATGTTGCTTCTATTAGGCCATCTGATAAACTATCTCTTCCTTTTCAAACTCTAATTTCCTTTAAAATGGCTCCGATAGGCAATAAGGACGCCGTGCCTCCTTCCTACTCTATTAATCATAGCCCTGATTCAGTCCCCTTTTGTGTACAAAGAAATGGCACTCGGCCAATGGGAGATTTTGAAGGTTGTGTAAACATTGTAAATTTGACTGGGGAGAACAGGCCTCTGTATGTAGGGGGGCCTGTTTATTTCGTTTGTGGTAGTTCAGCATTTCCCTGGTTGCCCAAGGATTGGCAGGGAACCTGTTATTTAGGAATCCTGTTACCTGGGGTATTTATAGCTAGTACATTGGAAGTTTCTAAGGCTCGCCCATGGCGGGACGAGGATGGGGATACCCCTGGGCAAGTATTGGGAGATATAGCGAAATCAGTTGTGCCATTTTGGGGACAGATAGCAAACTCCGAAAATATTAGGGGACTAGCAAGGGTACTGGAGAGAACCATCAACCGGACCACGGATATACTCTACAATATGACACTAGAACAAAAGGCAATAAGATTGGTGGCACTCCAAAATCGGATGGCATTAGATGTCATTCTGGCAGAACGTGGTGGAGTATGCAAATTAGTGGGGTCCGCTTGCTGTGTTTTCGTACCGGATTCCTCTCTGACAATTTTCAAAGCAATACAGAACTTGCACATCCTTAGTTCTGAAGTGCATGTTCCTGTGGGAGATTGGAATATTAGCGCCTGGTTCTGGGATTCTCTATGATCCTGGGGTTGGAAGGTGCTCTCTGTTATCTTGGTTATTTTGGGAATCCTGCTATTCCTTTGTTGCTGTTTCCAATGTCTACCTAGTATATGTGCAATGCTAGGGGGGTGTTGTGCTCAAGCGGTGACTACAGTAGGGCACAAAATGTACGCCCCAGATACAGCATCTAAAGAGTTTGTGTTACAAGAGGTTCTGATGAACGACCTAATGGCTATAGACATTACAGATAATGATTCAGGATGTATAGACGACAATGCATGGAGTTATTTACGAGAGTATTAGAAGTGATATTAGCACTTGGCATAGGCCAAAAGGAGGGTTTGTCGGAATTGAAACAATATTATGCCTCCTATCGCAGCAATTGTATGTGTATTGCCCTACGCCAAGTTGTCTAAAACATCATATGCGAACAAACTCCGCAGCAAGGTCTTGACCTTAGAGGAAGGAATGTAAGTCGCCATCTTGGATTAAGCCGCCATCTTAGGTTCTCTTGTAATATGGAAGTCACCCTGAACATCAAAACGGAGGCTGAATGACATTCTGAGTAAGATTCTGGCCGTTGTGACCTCCGTACACACGAATAATTAATATGCCTGCAGGCCACTTGTCGGGGTCGCGAACTGAGACCTTGTCCTATTGCTGACCTATGTGTAAATGTACAACTATATCAGCGAAACTAATCAAAATGCATATATTATAGGATTGATCTGGCTAGGAACCCATAGGCCCGATCCCTAGAATGGTTAACCCGCGAGGGGGTTGGCCAAGGGCTGGATAAAGAATATAAAAAGCCCAAGTATTCCAATGTACGGTCTCTCTTACTAATGCATCGAACCTTCATTGGAGTTCGTTACGTTACTCTGAGAGCCGAATAGCTATCCGTTTGTCAATTGACTTTGGTAACTGTTGTAGCTTTTAAATAAAGCACTTGTATGTTCTTTGTAACCTGTGTTGGTGTGTTTCTTTTTGGGCTTCCCGGCCTCATATTGTTTTTATGATTTCACAGCCCGAGACAGTTTTATGCCCCAGCCTGAACCTGCTGGGGACACAGTGTTATGAAATGTCCACAACTCGACAAGTCCACTGTTTAATTCATAAATAAATAAGGGCATGGGGCCCAAATATTTCCTACGAAGCCAATGCCGCGCCAGGAGCAGCTGCTTGCACCCATTGCTGCCCCCACCCACTGTTGCACCCCACAGAGTCAACATATTCGGGGTTGACGCAGCAATTCCCACTGGCTCTTTGAGGGTGGAGGGGTGACATGTGCATCACCCATGGTATTCAAACCATAATCAAAATAAAGGAATGTAAAAGTATGTCTTGAAATGGGGCACAAAATGTTTAACTGTTTCTTTGAACACATCATCCTCATTATCAGTTCTCTCCGAGCCTATAAGGAGCACGCGGAACATTTTGGCCGCCTATCCACACAAAAAAGAGCAAATGTGCTTTCTTAATATAATAACGTGATCAATGAATGCAGACAAAATCCTTACTGAACTGATTGTCCGGCCTGCAAAACACCTAAGCCACGTCTTCTACAAGTCGGCCCTCAGCACAGATCCTCCTCTTTGGCAGCAGCCTTTTTCTTGGCCTTGCCTCTCTGGTGGTGCTGTTGAATGGTGACTCTCTTGTTGTCTATTTGCCAGGTACCGCTGCCTCACTAATCACATTGGCGCTTGTGTGGGTCCGAACACAGTCACCTGCCAGTGTGTGTTTAAGACACAGGGAGTTTGCGGCCTGCCGCATGCCTGCGTATTGGTGCCCCCAATGCTAGCTACATGCCAGTAGAGAAAGGGAAAGTACCCAGTTTAACAGGACCCCGCTCATGCCAGCTGAGTGCCACTGCCTGTAGAGGCTCAGCAAAGTCAGCATTATACGGATGCAAGTACATGTGTGCGCCTGTCTGACCGCTGCACTAGGGAGCTGCAACTTTGCTGTCATTAAATTATAGTAGCCGAGGGCCACCAGTGTCATATAGGCTGACCACTGCATCATGCTGGTATGAGCAGCACAAGCACACAGAAATGTCACCATGATGCTCAATGTTATTCAAGAAACTTGATAACTAGGAAAGCAGCACCTGGGTGGCTTACAGTGTTGTTGCATGTTGTGTGACTAAGAATGACTCTCAGTTGAAAAATGAAAATTCCAAAACATAACATAATAATTAAACTGAGTATGGACAATAAATGCTCAGAGATAGGTTACTGTGTATCCTACCCATCTTGCCCCTAGTAACTGTAATTGTTTATTTATACATTGTATAAAGCACTGGTACACAGGTGAAGTGCTTCAAAGCGCTTCAAGGCGGGAAGGGAACAGGGGAATACAGAGTCATTCTCAGGCCTTGAAATTTCTGAATGATCTTGCAAAAATGACTAGCAAACTTTGCCTGACGGTCTTACTACAAGTGCAGGTATAAGACAAAAAAGAAGGAGCGAAGGGGGAGGAAAGGGAGAAGAACATACAGTCCTTAAGCTACCGTACTCGGCCAACAACGTTTCAAATAGTGCAAGTGCGTGACAGTTGGTAAGGCGATAAGGCGGGGGGGAATACAGAAACAAAAAACTACCGTACTAAGCCTAGTAGACCCGGCCCAGTACACTCTAGGTAACTTAAGTGCCAGGCATGGAATGAAAGGGCGGTGGGGGGACAAGTGCACCCAGTCCAAGTCCCTGGGTTAAGTGCTGAGATGTTACCATTCTCAGGAATGAGTAAAGAAGTACAGAAGTGGTGGGTGGGGTGCAGAGGCCTGAGGCCAAGTGTGAGGACTAGTGGGGGGTGTCTGAGACCTGTGTGGCTCTGGAGGTGCAGCAGGTAACCAGTCAGCAAACAGAGCTGAGTTAGGGAGAGAGGGACGAGGGCAGTAGGCAAGAATAGAGAGGGAGAGGGAGAGAGAAGGAGGAAGAGAAGAGGAAGGTCTTGAGGAGTTTCCGGAACTTAAGGTGATCAGGTTCAAGATGGAAATATATGTACCCCCAAATCTCTGTTTTGAAAATGGGCTCACCCGAAGAGAGTTGGAGGAGGACGAGCGGAAGGCTCTCGAAGGAGAGTATTTAGGGAGAGAGAGTTGTAGATGGTCCGGCCCCAGAAAGCCTTGTGGACTATGCAGCGAGGTCTTGAACTTGATCCTTGCAGCCAGAGGGAGCCAGTGGAGGGATTTCAGTGCCAGGGAGATGCAGTCCCTGGCCTTGAGGGCAAGGATAAGTCTTGCGGTTCTGTTCTGTATGAGTTGTAGAAGTCAGAGAGTACAAGTAGGAAGATTGAGAAAGAGACTGTTGCAATAGTCCAGTTTAGAAAGAACCAGGGCTCTGGAGATGGTAAGCCTCTGGGGGAAGCTGGGAAAAGGTGAATACCTCTGAGGAGGTGCAGCTAGTAGTGAGATTTTTTAGTGTTGTCTGAGATATGAGAGGGGAAGGAGAGAGTGGAATCGAAGATGACCCCTAGATTTTTTGCATCACTAGTGGGTGATGGCGCAGGGCCAAGGGAGGCCCAGCCATAGTGACAGTGGGAAAGCGGGAGCAGGGGTCCTAATGAGGACAATCTCTGTCTTGCTGGCATTGAGGCAGAGATCGTTCGCAGCACACCAGGACTGAATTGCGGACAGTCAGAGATGAGCGAAGAGGAGGAGGCCGAGAGTAGCCTGAAAGAGAGCTGTGTGTCATCCGCATGACACTGAAAATTGGAGGTGAAGGCAGAGATCATGCGGGCCAGAGGGGCCATGTAGACATTGAAGAACCAGGAGGATAGGTTAGATCCCTGGGGGACACCACAAGTAGAGAGAGTGATAACGGAGAGAAAAGATCCCATTTCCACCTGGGAAGGACGGTCAGAGAGAAAGGAGGCAAGCCATGCCAGGGCCTGATCTGTGATCCCCAGGGTGTCACAGAGAAAAGATATCAGGATGTTGTGGTCTACTGTGTCGAAAGCAGAGGAGAGATTGAGAAGAATGAGGACAGAGGGAGAGTTAGAGTCAAGATTTCAGAGCAGGTTTTTACCAGTGTTCAGAAGAGCAGTTTCCATGCCTCTGGATTCTTTGAAGCCAGACTCATGGTCATGGAGACAACCAGAAGATTCTGTGTGGAGGGTAAGCTGAGAGATAGCCAACTTCTCGCAGAGTTTTTCCAGGAAGGGAGTGATAGAGATTGGTCGGGAGTTTGTTAGAATGGAAGTGTCGATGAAAGGTTTTTTTGAGCGAGCAGAGGGTGCACAAGAGAGTGCTTGAGAGAAGTGGGGAAAACTCTGGTGGCGAAGGAGAGGTTACAGAGGTCTGCCAGGGCTGGAGTGATAGTGTCAATGTTGGCCTTGATTGTTTTGGAAGGGCACGGGGCCACCTGCTTGGAAGAGGCTTTCATAGACCGGACTTGTCTAGAGACCTCCTCAGGTGTGCCTGGGGAGAGGGTGGAGAGAAGAGTGGGAGGGGAGAGAGTGGCCGAGGTTAGCCCAAGAGATGTTGTTGCAAGAATGGGTGCAGAGGCGACAGTGGTCAGAATGTCCTGTGTTTTGGCAGTGAAGTGAGCAGCCAGGACGAAGCAAAGGGCCTGCGTGGATGCAGTAGAGTGATGCTTAAAAAGAAAGATGCCGTCGATTTGCGTCAATGACTTGACTGTTGTAGAGGCAAAGCACTGTACATAGAGTGTTGTAACAAAAATGTATATGCCACACTGCAGCGGGCCTGTTCTGCTCCCTGTCACTACACAACCACCAATGCTAAAAACCAGATTGATGTGGCAGCACGGCAGGCCCAATGATAAATAGATTGGGTGCTTTGTCACCAGATCATGCTCAACCTTGCCCACCAGATCACGTGCTTTGTAACTGCCGGATTCAGGACTGGTGACTTGAATGACATGCTGGACATATGGCACAATCACTGCTCTAAAGAGAAGATAGAGAACTCTTGGCAATGTGGGCCAGAGTCTCAGAAATGTTTTGGTGCAAGTGATGAGATGCCCTCCACCCGGGCTCCCAAAAAAATGACCACAAAAGTGATGGGTGGAAAGTTTCGAATTAATCTAAACCACTGGCAATTGCTCTGGGCAAACTTCCACACCACCGTTTTTTAGCCCGTCTGCGCCATTGCAAAAGGGGACCAGCCATGTGCAAATCAGTCAGCAGCTGCCGCCACCGAAGGTAGCAGCCCAGCCCGAACTGCTAGACCCGGTCCCCTCTGCACAGAAAACCAAGCAACCCCAGACATGTTTCGGCCTTGTTGGACCTCCTCAGTGAGGTGCAGCCTGGTTCCCTGTGGCGCAGCGAGCAAGGGACCCACGTCTGGGCATACCCTCTCTCCCAAAAAAATGAGCCACAAAAAGAATGCCATATTCAGATGCCCTTTTCCACTTCCTTTGCACACATAAGGAGACATTCATGCGCATTTCAATGAGCCTCCTAAATTCTCTCACAGGATGCACACTGAAATGCGGAGGAACAAAAGCATTCTGGTCCACCTGTTTGGAAAGGATCAGGTTGAAGGGCAATAGATGACAGGCCATTCCTGGTCCTGTCATATATTTTCTTTTTCTTGTACCGGCATCGATTTTATCCCCCAGACGGTGAAAGAAATTCTTTTATTAATTTCACTTTCCACAATAGTGGACCTTTTAGTTTAGTTTAGTTTATTTATTTATAAAGCGCGTCCAAACCCTCGGGTAACTGGCCGCATTGTGCTTAAACAAGAGCATAGGTTACAACAAAGTTGCGCATATGTGATACAAGCAGGGCCATGTAATGGATAATTAAGGACCGGGTTACAATATGGTCCTTGTCAAGGTACAAGCTGAAAGGTTACATTCAAAATACAAGGTTCAGTGTGATGGGGCATGCAAATAGCGCACTCTTACTGAGTAGTGAGCCAAGTTTTCCAGGGCCTGTTACTGTGAAACGCGCTCCCAACACCCAGGTGGGTCCTCAAAACCTGTCATACATTAGTGTCGGTAGCGAGCTCCCAAAACTAATTCATGCAAGGGGGCTGGACAATGCATCATTTGCTCTGCAGAGCACACCCCCTGTAATTGCGCCTGCCACCGTTGAGAATAAGTGACCTGTGCATTTCTGAAACTAGCGCAAATAAAAAAAAAGCATTCTCTGTGCTTTCATTTGCACTTGTGGTTGAGAAATAAATAGGAAACATTACCCAGAGTCTGCCTTTCTCAGCAAATTACGATGCTACCTGTCACCTGTTAGCACCATCATTGCTGGTAAAATACTAAAAAGAGGATAAAATACAAGGCCATAAATAACAGATATGTTTGTCTCACTGCTGGAAACTACATCTCCCAAAGGAGAAAGCATTGAATCGTAAAATGGAATTACCACCAATTTTGCTGCACCGCTGATTTACGAGTTGGACCTTGAAGTGGAGGATTTACTTCCACCTGGAGGTAAATCCTCCACTCTGAGGCCAAAAATCGTGGTAATTACCACACGAAATGACAGCTTGCAGTAAATCCGACAAAATGACCAATTAAGTCATATGGAATCCAAAAATTAGTATTTACAACGCTAAACCACCCTTCTTTCACTCACTTTATTTCTGTCTGACGAGAAGGGCAGTACTGGGAGAACCCGATACCCATATTCATGAAGTTGCAGAAACTCATTACGACTGCTGCAGATGTAGATGCTCCTCAGACCTACATTGCAGAATACCAAAATAAAATGAAATAGTCGTAGTAACCCCACACTTCCCTAAGAACATTTGTCATTTTGACAGAATGCCACCTGGCGAGGGTATGAATTTTGTATTGTTATTAATATAAAATGAAGACAGTAATTCTGTTTCTGAAAGGACATCAGCTAATCAGATGCCCCCTTCATGCAGGCCAAGAACAGAGTGCATGCATGTACCATTGTTACACCAGTCTCCTGACAACTGCCGCACATGCTATTCAGTGGCCCAGGACTGGTACAGAGGTCACTTGTGCCTCCCTGACAGCTGCTGCGACCCATGGTCACTTCAGCCAAAGGAGGCAGATTAACTTCTGTGCCTCTGATCTAAACAACATTTAATAATTGTTGCCTTATCAGTCTGGTGGCAGGATAATCTCTGAGAATAAGCCATATCTGGTTATGGTATGGTGACTGATAAGTACCAATTACTAAGGATACAACAATTTGTATCATTGACATCGTCGGCCCACAGGGTGTCGACCCTGTTGGCCCAGGTTAGTGATGTCAAGTTCATTTGTATTCCTGGTTAGCCTGGCTGTCTGTGCTGCTCCCAGTGAGACCACAGTCAGGAAGCTGCCTTTATTGGCTTGCCCCAGTAGGAAGAGTAACACATCCTCTCAGGCCACAGGAACACTCACCAGGATAATAACTATGCACAAAAGGGCACTCACATAACAAAGGCCATTCTCACTACAGTGGACCACACTACAGTGGACCTTTCCGATAGCACAGCAAGTAGAGCGCTCGCTTTGACATCGTGCAGAGCCTGCTGAGGCAGGTTAGAATCCCGGCAGGGCCGAACCAGCCTTTCATCCTTCCGAGATCAAAAAATGAGCATCCCACACCGTGGGTAATAATAAGCAGCGCTCAGATACCTGAGGGTTAGCAGCGCTATATAAATGCTAAATTATTATTATTTTATTATTTAAGTGAACAACAGGCATGGGGAATGGGGTCGATTTGAGTAGACAAAGAGGGAAAGGTGGACATAAGAAGGGGTTCCACCATCTTGCTTTTCTGCTGGGACTCGTTCCCTTCCTCTCCCCTCTATTTCCTTCAAGACCAGGCACTCAGGGTATAGTGTAATTGGCAAAGGTGACTTTTTACAGTTACAGGGATTGGACCCCTTACAACAGGCTTGCTTTTGTTAAATCCCTAGTGACAATTTGCCTATGTAAAGAAGAGGGCTCCCACTCCTTCCTTGTCATCTGTGGATTTTCAACTAGACAAGAAAAAGTCAATGAACCTCTATTGGGAGAGCAGTCCATTCCAAAGTCCTCCAACAGTGAGGAGAGCTCCGTTCATTAGCCATCCCATGGAACACTGGGGTGGGGGACCAGAGGCATAGCCAGGACTGTCTAAAAAGTGAGGCCTTAAGCTAATGTAGCTGGGCCCATCGCAGTGACATTAACATCTGTAAATGCCCACAAAGCATTGCTGAGTGGGTATTTACAGATGTCGGGTGGGTCTTGCCCACTCAGGTCCTACCCTGTCTACGCCTCTGGGGGAGGGGGGAACTGCTGTTTAGACCAAGGTCTGCCTTCTACCCACTGCACTGGAATAAGCTACTCAGTCCAGGTGAAGGATCCCCTGCAGGTGCTAGCCATGCTCCCTGCAGTGCGAGTGCAGACCAAAAGCGCTTTCCCAGTCTTGGAACCCCTGGACTGTGACTCTCAGCAACCAGAAAACCCAAGAGCAACTGGAATGCTGCTTGCACAGCTTCAAACCACATTTGAACTGCGTTCAATGCCCTTCAAACGGACACATTCGAACCGCTGGAAGCCATCGGGTCACATATTGACCCAATCCAATGGTCACATCGTCTCGAACCAACTCAACCGCTGATTCCAGCCTGCTGCACTCTTTGAACGGCACTGCATCGAATGATGACTCGAACCACACAGAAGCCAATCTCATCAGCCACTCAGTGCCCACTCGCCACCTAGATCAACACGACTTGCTGCATCTCGACCCCAGTTCAGCCACATGGAAAGCACAGAGAAGTCTAGGTCAATGATGTCGAACAACCTAAATTCAAGAACAAGCGACTGTTAAGAGGCCCTGTTCCCTGGTCCACTTTTAGGACTGTAGTGACTGATACGCCCTCCTTTCAATCCTTTTCTTGAAAAACATATCTTTCTTGAGCATTGACACTGCCGCAGTTCCTTGCCTGAGCACCCCTGCTCTGCTATGCCGTATTTGCAAAGGTGTTTAAAATTGTGACTACAAATTCAATACATACTATTGTGAACGATGAGTTCGTTTTTTAAAGGACATATTTTATTACTGAGACAATTTCACCATCTAGTGGCAAATGTACACATTACAGCTGCATGCCCCATTTAGGTTAGAAGGTGCATTTCGAAACGAGAGGGACACAGTTCAAAGTTGCTTGATGCCAAACTTTCCGTTTGAAAATGTGCATTGCAACACAATAAATAAACGAAAACAGACATACATTTAAATCTTTACCGTTTTCTGCTTTTTTCTTAATTGTTTAAATTTGTTCACGTTACGTAATCTAATCGTGCCAATCAACTAAAAAGGATTTGATGTAAATCTGAGTCCGATTTGGTAATTTGATACATATTTAGTGCTGGGATTACTATGAAAAGAAATAAATCAGTTACGACTGTCATCCCCAGTAGCAGTTATGCCAGTTCAAACGGTGTATATTTAATCCGCCAACCCTTACTAGCGCCCCTCCTCATTTTAACAAATACAGCAGCTTGCGTCGAAAGAATTTTTTTTTAATTTGGAATCTTTGCAACACATACTTAAGGCTTTTTTTTTTACTCTTTCCACTTACAATTAAACAAATCGTGGCCTTTAAAATAAGCATATAATCATAATAAATAACCCGGAACTTGACAAGCCAGGGTTTTGACACAGACGTGGCCAAACTTCACATTATCAGGCCGATTCATGTAATTCCTCTCAAGTGTCGCACGCGGCTGGCGCACAGCGTGCCCGTGCGAATGTCTGCGCCAGCCGCGTGCGATAAAATCAATTTCCGCGCACAGCGTATTCATGCATTCCCACCTCCAAAAGCAGACGTGGCGCAGCGACCCTGCAGCAGCGCCAGTTACGCCCCCAAGAACGCCCTCGCGCAAGGAAAAGCCATCAAGATCGCAAAACCATCGCAAAGGGCTGCGCCAACCCTGTACCAGTTTACCGGACTGGCAAACAGCAAACGCAAAGCGGGGAACGCGTATTACGGGTGTGGAGAACATGCTTGCGCGAGAAGTTTCACACGTGACCTGGCCTGGGGAGCGTGTGCGTGTATTTCAGGGGTGCGCGAGAAGTATTACACGTGAATGGCCTGGGTGCGTGTATTTCAGGGGTGCGCGAGAAGTTCCACACGCGATTGGCCTGGGCGCGTGTATTTCAGGGGCTCGCGGGTGGTTTCACACGCGATCGGGCCTGGGGGCGCGTGTGCTTGTATTTCAGGGGTGCGCGAGAAGTATTACACGCAAATGGCCTGGGTGCGTGTATTTCAGGGGTGCGCGAGAAGTTCCACACGCGATTGGCCTGGGTGCGTGTATTTCAGGGGCTCGCGGGTGGTTTCACACGCGATCGGGCCTGGGGGAGCGTGTGCGTGTATTTCAGGGGTGCGCGAGAAGTTCCACACGCGATTGGCCTGGGCGCGTGTATTTCAGGGGCTCGCGGGTGGTTTCACACGCGATCGGGCCTGGGGGAGCGTGTACGTGTATTTCAGGGGTGCGCGAGAAGTATTACACGCGAATGGCCTGGGTGCGTGTACTTCAGGGGTGCGCGAGAAGTTCCACATGTCATTGGCCTGGGCTCGTGTATTTCAGGGGCTTGCGGGTGGTTTCACACGCGATCGGGCCTGGGGGAGCGTGTGCGTGTATTTCAGGGGTGCGCGAGAAGTTCCACACGCGATTGGCCTGGGCGTGTGTATTTCAGGGGCTCGCACGTGGTTTCACACGCGATCGGGCCTGGGGGAGCGTGTGCGTGTATTTCAGGGGTGCGCGAGAAGTATGACACGCGAATGGCCTGGGTGCGTGTATTTCAGGGGTGCGCGAGAAGTTCCACACGCGATTGGCCTGGGCGCGTGTATTTCAGGGGCTCGCGGGTGGTTTCACACGCGATTGGGCCTGGGGGAGCGTGTGCGTGTATTTCAGGGGTGCGCGAGAAGTTCCACACGCGATTGGCCTGGGTGCGTGTATTTCAGGGGCTTGCGGGTGGTTTCACACACGATCAGGCCTGGGGGAGCGTGTGCGTGTATTTCAGGGGTGCGCGAGAAGTTCCACACGTGATTGGCCTGGGCACGTGTATTTCAGGGGCTCGCGGGTGGTTTCACACGCGATCGGGCCTGGGGGAGCGGGGTACGTGTATTTCCGGGGCTCGCGGGTGGTTTTACACGCGATCGGGCCTGGGGGAGCGGGGTATGTGTATTTCAGGGGTGCGTGAGAAGTACCACACGCGATTGGGCTGGGTGCGGGTATTCCAGGGCTGCGCGGGAAGTTTTACACGCTCGCCTACAACACGTATTCATGGAAACGAACGTGGCCAATCCGGAAACACGTACGCCAGCAGGAAGTAGTTGTACGTCCACCCGCACAGCATAAAAGTGCACGCAAACAACAAACAAGCTCAGACGCCAGGATGAACATACCGTTCCTAGCAGCAGTGGCCGTGGGATACCGCAGGAGGAGGAGGAGGATAGTCCGGGCCAGAATTTTTACACCCAGAACCAGCCTTTTTGGGATGCCTGATGACCATGTGTATGGGAGGTACAGGTTTCCACCTCACATAATACTCGACCTGGTCAGTGAGTGGGAGGATGACCTCACATCAACCACCCTGTGCTCCCAAGCACTCAGCCCCCTGGAGAAGGTCCTCAATGTACTGCACTTCCTGGCCACTGGATCATTGCAGCGGACAAGTGCCATAGTGGGGGGGGGGGTGTCACAGGCCACGCAGTCACGCTGCCTACACCAGGTCTTGGCCATCATCACTGCACGCCCATCAGTCCGCAGGCACATATACCTGCCCAGAACACCTGCAGAAAGGCAAGCTGTTGCCCAGGACTTCTACAGGGTGGCACAATTCCCCAAAGTGCTAGGTGCCATTGATTGCACCCATGTGGCTCTACATCCCCCCAGGGCAACTGAGCACATCTATAGACACCGCGAGCACTGGCATTCCATCAACGCCCAGGAAGTATGTGATGCCAAGGGAATCATCACCTCAGTATACGCCAACTATCCAGGCTCCACCCACGACAGTTTCATCTACAGAATGTCTACCCTAAACCGGGACATAGAAGCTGGGCGGCATGGCGATACATGGCTGCTCGGTGAGTATAAATGCCACTGCGCATGCATGCATGTCAGATACTGAGTAATGTCACAACCCCACTGATGATACCCATCACCACCTCCCCAGGGGACAGTGCCTACCCTCTCAGCACCCACATGATGACGCCAATTCGGAACCCCACCACGCCACCCCAGGTAAGATACAACACAGCCCACATTGCAACCCGGGGCATCGTGGAGCGCACATTCGGAGTGCTCAAGTCACGCTTCCGCTCCCTTGACCGTTCTGGCGGGCAGCTGTTATACGCTCCCCCAGTAGTGTGCAGGATCATAGTGGCAGCATGTGTCCTGCACAACGTTGCAACACGCCGGGGCCTGGCCGTGGACATGGTGGTGCCCCCACATCCCGTACCACATGTATGCCCACTGCGCATGGGAGGGGAAAGGGCACGGGGTGAGGCAGCCCGTACGCAGCTCGTGGCTAATTACTTCACATAAAATCACACCCCTGTGAAGTGCACACAGCCCTGGCACATACCAGCTGACAATCAATGATGATTGTTACTGACAATTATGATGTGTCAATGGACAGTCAACTGTCACAACCATACCAGCCTGAGATTGTACATCTGGAAGTGTTCCATTGTGTGGTTCCCAACCTACACAAACAGCACCAATGCTGTGTTCAAAAGAAACACTTCTATGCTGCTAAAATCATTACCCCCTTGCAAGACACAACATGACAAAAGTGCCATGTCACCCAAACCCTCCCCAGCACCGCCACCCAACACACCATGGCATGACATGCCATGTGAGAGCAAACAAAGTCATCCCCCAAACATGACACGTGTCACAAAGTACAGTGTCCCTAATGGAAACCGGCCACACACAATATGCCCACATGAATGTAGAAACAACAACACACATGACCAAATACTTACCACAATACAATCGACATAGCATAAACATGACAGTACTAAGGCAAAGGATACGTAGTCTTACAACATGAGAATGCCAGCACATCCACCACCCCCAACTGTACAGTGTTGTTGCCACGCACATCTGGAAGTCCACTGCTCACAACATGAGCTCCATCTCCAAAGTGGACGGCCTTGTGAAGACATGAGGAATGAACCTGCAAATCAGGAGGGAGACATGGATGCACAAGCACACATCAATACACCATGCAGCGCACAATACAACAACAATATGCACTAGGAATGTATACACAATATTGGGCCTCATCACGACCCAGGCGGTAAGTTACCGCCTGGGCCGTGACTTTACCACCATGGCGTAAACTATGTTTACGCCATGGTGGTTGGCGGACTTACCGCCCCATTCCGACCTTGGCGGGGCGGTAAGTCCCCAATCCCCATTTACCCTTCCCCATTCCCATTTTTGCCCCATAGGGCATAATGGGAGTGGGGAAGGCGTTAATTACGCCACCGTAAATTACGGTGGCGTAATTAACTCCATGGTCCCTTAGCGCCATGGATTTTAACACCTGCTAAAAGCAGGTGTTAAATTCGCCATGGCGCTAAGGGACCTCGTACTCAGGCGGTAAGGGTCGGCGCTGTTTACGGTGCCGTAAACCCCTTACCGCCTGGGTCGTAATGAGGCCCATTGACTACAGACTGCCCACACAGCTCATGGGAGTCCAACGTCACTGTGTAATTCACTGTCACTTGGGCACACCCTTTGCAAGCCCATGGAAACGGGAAGCAGGAGGGGTGTGTGTCTCACTGACCCAAGCATCTAACCCAAACTCAGGACAAGCCTGCATGTGCCCAGCCGGAATACAGTGGATGCCCACGGGAGCCACACAAGGCAACACACTGCAACAAAAAATCAAAAATCAAAAATCAAAAATGGCCATGTGTGGGCCAGGCGGGGGTGGGGGAGGCCACCCAGGAGGTCCGAGGACAGGGTGCCCACCAACAGCCACCTGCGTGAATGTTGCGAAAAAAAAACACCTTCATGGGCTCATGGCCTGCACGGCTACTAAATAGTGGGAGATTCACTGCTGGATTCGCTCTCACCTCAACCTCTGCTGCTGCTGCCACAGGAGGTGGTGGTGCCATGGGAGGCAGCCCACGTAATGCCCTAGTTTGGTCCTCCATGGCAGCAAGCATGCGGGCCTGGAAGGCCTCGTTCTGGAGGGATATGGTGCGGAGATCCCCATGCAACACCCGACGTGTTGCCCGGACCTCCGCCCGAGTTGCCTGCATCTCTGCTGAGAGCATACGGGTGACGCTCTCCAGCAGCTGTTCTGTCCTGGTGACAGTGGAAGCCTCAAGGTCCACAAGAGTCTGTCTGAGGTGCCGGACCTCTCCCCTCAGGGCTTCCCTCTGTTCCTGGGCATCTATAGAAATTGATTCCCTCAGATTGTCCAGGGCCGCCTGTCTGTCCCTGTTGGACGCCAACATGTCCTCCCTGACTGATTGGCAAATGGAGTCTGTTGCCTGCTGTAGTAGCTCCATCTGCCTTTCTGGGGGGACAATGGAAGTGGCCACCCTCTCCATGGCTTGAGCAATCATTTCGGATGATGCTGCCTGTTGGTTGGCCATACCATAAATGGATTGCTCCCATGCGGTATTGGCTGGTGGCGGACGGCCACCGCGTTGGCGGGCACCAGACCTGTCTGGGGCAAGGCAAACTGCGCCTTGCTGTGTCGGCACTGCCTGAGGCTGCAGGACTGCATTTCCCCTCTGAACTGCTGGCCCAGGAACAGGATCAGATGTTGCGGAGTGTGGCCCTGCATCCGTAACCACCACAGGCGCACCTACCGACACTGATATCCCCATAGTGTGCTCTACCCCTGGTGCAGGTGGGTCGGACAGAACCGTATCCCTTCCATGAACACATACCTGCGAATCCACATAGGCCTCATCCGAATCAACACCTGAAAAGAGTTTTGGGGAGGTGCAGCCAGGGACACCCCGGGACAGTATGGCCTGCAGCAAGAGAGGGTTCTCCCCCACCACCAAACCACATCCCCCACTGGTGCCTGGTCGTGCTTCAGATCCCTCCTGGGCCTGCACCATCTCCTCTCCCTCAACAGCATCAGGTGCGTCATCCTCTGCAAAAACAAGAAAGACAAAAAATGGAAACAGGCATTAGCACCATGGCACGCTATTAGGCCAGACAAGCTACAGTACCAGTACTTGATTTACACATGTCCCACATGACTATAACCCTCCCATGCATGCACTGTCCATGAGTTGGAAGGGGAGGAAAATGTCAGACACTGATGACACCAAGATGGGAGAGCAACACATCAGCTGCATGCTGGCTAGCAGTGCCATCACACATTGGCCTGTGAGTGGCATGTCCAATACACATACATGACACATGCCATCACACAGATGGCATGTACCATGGGCATGTCATATATGTGACAATAGGGCAGAGTGATGCGCAGTAGAACCAGGTGAATTCCTACAATCAGCCTGAATGAACACAGCTAAATACGGAACAATGTGGTAGCAAGATGCCACTTCAAGGGCAACTGGCGCAATGTAGTGCAAAACGCCTACTGTGGCCAGAAGGGATACTGTAATACCCAAATCCAGGGGCGCAGTATGCATTGGATGAAGCACATGGGTGGGACAAAACACTCAGGCACACACACCCTGACCTGGCACTCAACCAGAACCCGTCCCACAACTACATACACATGGATCACACACACATGCATGTGCACTCACCGGACAATGCCTCGTAATCTGGCAGTTCTCCCACACCTTGGATCTGCTCCTTTGTGACGTAGGTCCCAGCAACATGCTCATGTAGAGTGAGTTCTATGTCCTCTTGTGGAGACCCACCTCCAGTCACCAGAGTTGCGGCATGACTTGAGGCCAGCTTTTTCTTTGCCCTACGCTTAAGGTCGTTCCAGCGCTTGTAGCACTCAACAGCTGTGCGCCTCATAAACCCAAGGGCACTTATGCTGTCCGCGATGGACTGCCAGTGTGCCTGACGTCGAGCAGGTGTAATCCTACACCCTGAAGTGACCAACATTTCAGCGTCATGTTCGGACACATACTGCACAAGTGCATCCAGTTCGGCATCATTGAAGCTAGGCTTCCTTGGCGTGCCGGACCGTGTAGCTGTGTCGGGGTCATCAGCCTGTACTGGACGAGCACTCTTCCTCTTTTTTTTTGTGGGTGGTGGGGATCCGGAGTGCCCTACGCCGCTCTGGACACTAGAGGCAGGAGCACCGGTGGACTGTGTAGTAGTAGTGTGCGATGGCACACTGACCACATGACTTTCTGCAGGCATTAGCTGAAGTGTGATGATGGCAGGGGGAACCTCAGTCTGATGTACCGGGACCAACACTGTCCTTGCTGGGGGAGTCAGAGCTGGGGTGGACGGAGCTGCAGCTGCCCCTGCAGCCTCCCCACCCCGCCTACTCGGGGCAGCAGATGACATGGCTGCCCCTGTACCACGTGGCCTGGTGACACTGGCTTGCGCCGCCACCCGTGGCCTAGACTTGGCGACCTGGAAGTCAGCCTGGGAGTCACCCTGTGCTAGGTCAGGTGCCACAACGGGCCGGTCCAACAAGGGCTGAGCAGGGATGGTGTCAGCCACGTTTCCCTCAACCATGGGCGGGGATGTGTGTCCCTGACTGGTCCTCCACACGTGGGGGGCTTGGGGGAGTCTGCAAATCCTGGCCACGTCCCCTACCGCGCCCACCACGCCCACCTCTTGAGGCTCGGCCACCTTTGCCACCCTTACCACTTGCTCGCCTCCCAGCCATGGCACTGTTGGAGTTGTGCGTATGGGAGTTGCAGTGGACAATTGTCCTGGGCGATTGGGGGTCAAAGGGGTAGGGTACTAGATGGAATTCGTACCCAAGTGCTCTAGCAAGGCTGTATGTAACCCCTGGGGAAAGATGACGGGTCACGCAATGCAGAGGCACCCCTAAAACAGAAAATTACGTGCACGCGACCCCTCGTAGACCACGTGCGTGGGAAAAGGAACCTGCACTACGCTGTGGCACCCAGAAACACAAAAATGAACGTACGCGTGTCACACGCAGCCTACAATGACCTCTGAAGGGGTACGCTACACACGGGGCTAGCACAGTTGGTAAATACGTGCGCGACTCACCGTCTGCCTGGGAAAAGAGCGTGAAAAATACGCGCGTGTGCGCGTTGGCAACACCCCCGCCAAAAGAAGAATTGTACACTGTCTGAGGAGACAGGACAAAAGGAGAAGTCAACGCTGTTTGAGGAAACAGGTCGAAGAGAAAATCAGAAAAATACTGACAGAGGTAACAGGGAGTACGAACTAGAAACGCTGTGAAGTAAATCGCGTGTGAACCGACAAGAAGTACAGATTTCACCCACTCGCTCTCCACGGGAAGCACGTACAAGGAAATGACGTACTACATGCACCTTTTAAACCGCACCACACGTCCAACGTCACTTCCGCGTATACGCACTGAGGCACTATTCTCCAATCACGCGGGCTGACACTCGGACGTGCAGTTTTTGGTCTTGTAACATTCCCCCGGGTACAGGGACACGCCCGCGCGTGTCACGTCACAGACGCGCCTGTGCTGTCAGGGCCTTTGGTCCAATGGAATCGCGTACACAGGCCAATCGCGTGTGGAACTTCTCGCGCACCCCTGAAATACACGCGCCCATGACAATCGCGTGTGAAAACACCCGCGAGCCCCTGAAATACACGCACCCAGGCCAATCGCGTGTGAAACTTCTCGCGCACCCCTGAAATACACGCACACGCTCCCCCAGGCCCAATCGCGTGTGGAACTTCTCGCGCACCCCTGAAATACACGCGCCCAGGACAATCGCGTGTGAAAACACCCGCGAGCCCCTGAAATACACGCACCCAGGCCAATCGCGTGTGGAACTTCTCGTGCACCCCTGAAATACACGCGCCCAGGACAATCGCATGTGAAAACACCCACGAGCCCCTGAAATACACGCACCCAGGCCAATCGCGTGTGAGACTTCTCGCGCACCCCTGAAATACACGCACTCGCTCCCCCAGGCCCGATCGCGTGTGTCACTTCTCGTGCACCCCTGAAATACACGCACACGCTCCCCCAGGCCCGATCGCGTGTGGAACTTCTCGCGCACCCCTGAAATACACGCGCCCAGGACAATCGCGTGTGAAAACACCCGCGAGCCCCTGAAATACACACACCCAGGCCAATCGCGTGTGGGACTTCTCGCGCACCCCTGAAATACACATACACGCTCCCCCAGGCCTGATCGCGTGTGGAACTTCTCGCGCACCCCTGGAATACACGCACACACTCCCCCAGGCCCAATCGTGTGTGGTACTTCTCGCGCGTGTAGAACTTTGGCGCACATTTTTTTCCTGCGCAGGGACGCTACCGCCTGCTTTCACGTGGCGGACATGTATGGGCCTGTGCGCGTCTTTGGCCGTGCACTGTTTTTCCCTATTTGATTCCATGAATACGTGTTGGAGGGGAGCGTGTGGGCGTTCTGCGCACTTGCCTCCTGTACTTCCCCCATGACGCCCACATTTTCACGAGTTGTTCCCCATTCTGCGTGTAACGCCCCGTGTTATACCTACTTTTGTTATGTGCGCCGCGCTATGTGCGAATTCGCTGTGGCCTTATCGCACGGCGTTCGATGACCTGTGCGCCAGCGTGCGCCGCGCACTTTTTCAGCGCACATCCCACATTTTGCGCGTGCACGGACTTCCATGAATAGATGTGCGATGTTTTCTGTGCGATAATCGCACTTGCACTGCGATAATCGCACTTGCACTGCGATTTTCATTATTTCACTGCGAATCGCACGTTTTCACACGCGTGCGCCTTGTTTTCGGCGCACGTTGATTCCATGAATCGGCCTGTATATCTACATGTCATGGAGCAGGCCTAGAGAAAATATACCAAAAGCAACACATCGAAAGGTTGAGTCCCCCTAAACAATCTCTATATGAAGATTTTGCACTCATGTTAGCGGATGGGTGTGTGCCATCGATTCTGAAATTTAGGAATAAAACAGAAGCAATTTTAGAGGCGTCATTGACAAGCAAAGAAGATCTTATTGCTGCGCTCCCTTCTTGTAAGAGAAAATTCCAAACGTATTATTGGTGTATGATGTTAGACCAAATTGGCAAGAGTAAGGCATATTATGAATATGCAAAATATCGCAGATAAGGGGGTGAGAGGGCTACTTATCTGGAGATCTTACCGTGTAATAAGGCACGCAAAATGTAAATGCGTTACAAGCTCAATCAATTGTTGACGAATGAAAGGATGCTACACTGGAATCACGGTGTGGGGAATACAACACCTGGAAGATGTCGCTTTGGTGTACAAAACACTGTACTCGAATCCCTAAATCAACTCATTATATACTGTGAGTTCTTTGAATTATCTAGATCTAGGATATGTGGATCCTTCTTATCTTCGTCATCTTGGTTGAGCAGAGAAAGCTTATGAGAAAGTTGTATGTGGGGCTATAATCAAAAGCTAGTGCACAGATTAATTACATTCTTGAATGTTATTGAAGAGAACTTGTCACAAAGGAAAATGATTCTCCCATAAAAATGGTTGCAGCAGTGAGTCGAAATTTTAAAGGAAAAGTTAACTGATAAAATTGTTTATTTTATGGAAGGATAAATTGTTCTATAAACTGTGATGTTTCATGTTATTGTGTGATGAAATTGTTTTGGAAAATGATATTGGGAATTTATTATTCGATGATGAAATGTTAAATTGATGACTTAGTTTATGATATTTGTTTTACTTTTGGTAAAGTGTGTCATCGATTCATTTATCTGTTATATCGCAATATGAAATTGGAAATGAATTCTTTTTTATTGTTTCTAATGTTTCGTTTTTGTAAAGGTTTTTATAACCAAATACAATAAAAAAAGTTCTATAGGACTCAATGGGAATGGGGATTTACCGAATTCCGCCTCCGGAATTCCCAGGACACCAGGGCTGTAATGCCCTGGTAATTCCGGGAGTCACAGAGGCGGAATGGTAATACGAGTGCGGCGATAACCAGGCGGTTTTACCGCCTCGGTTACCGCCGGACTCGTAATGAGGCCCATTGTGTGTCTGGCACCAATAAGGTCTCTCAGGGTCACTAGGACAAGAGATCGTTTTTCTTTCTGCCCACTTTTAGATAGGCGGCACATCACCATTTATTAGGGGAATACACTCAAACCCAAAGGAAAGCTTAGTTCTTCAAAAGGGACATGCTCCGAAGGAAGATTTCACTAACATGTGGTTCTGTCGTTTTTTTGGTGTGGAATGCTATGGTGCTTTACACCGCAAGTGCCAGAGGAGACACAATTCGTCACAAAATACATGTATGGGAGGGGGACCAATTGGCACATGAGAAGTCACAACAAATTAGTGCCAGCCCCTTTAAGTATTTCAGGATGTACCTGACCCCCCTTTGGGATATTTTATTTTTTATTTGAATTGTTGTTCAGTGCTGGCCCTACCAAGAGGTCCAGCAAGGTTTAAAAGTTCAAAAAGTTGGAGGTGAAACAAGTTACAAAGGGCCACATCACGAGTTTCCCAGTATCCCGGCAGTGTTACCGCCGGATACCACCCAGGCTAATAGCGTTACCGCCACCCAGCACTATTAGCCCCGGATAAGGGCTGGGTGGTAATGGGTATTCCTCATTGGGACCCTTGGAACCAATGGGGCATTTTCGGTGCAAATAGTACCGCGCTAATTGCACCCAAAAATGGGCGTTAAGTTGGTGCATTTACCCCCAGCTTACTGCTGGGAGTAAATGCTGCCAGGCTCGTGATTGGGCGGACCCTTAAATGCGGCGATAAATGCGTTACCACTGCATTTAAGGGCAGCCACCCGACTCGTGATGAGGCTCAAAATGTTTTCAGGATACGATCGGAAGATTATGATAGACATGCGGCAACAGGGGAGGTGGAGGGGCTGGATTATATCTGGGGTTCATTCTCTTGATGGGCAGGAAATAATTTTTTGGTCAGTCACAAAAGAGTATGAAACAAAATGTGTACCATTACTGTGTTCTAGTAACCACTAGAGATTTGTAAAAAGGCAGGCCAGTCAAAAGGTTGGGCCTGTCTACTTAATTTAAATTATGAAAGCAGAAAATGTGTTGCCTAATCTTTGGCAATCACAGAATAGATCTGCACGTGGGTATAGATTATTTCAATCTCAAAAACACAAAAATGAAAGTACAAACAATACATAAAAAGAGTTTTACTATTTTGTAATGAACATATCAAAAGAAGGTATAGATATCTGGTCGTTAGCCGATAGTTATTTGGTCATTGTCCAAAAGCAATAAACAAGTTTGGGAATACAGTTTTGGAACAATTACTATGTACAAAACATTAAGACAAATGAAATATATACATTCAAATAAGTATAATTATATACTAAACTTGAAGACAATTGAAATATGTACATTCAAATAAGTATAGAGTATTTAGAGCCTAGTATTTCTAGGCGGGAGAGATTACAAATTCCAAGGGTCTGTTCATATTAGATATCTGGTTGTTAGCCAGTCACACAAGAGTACCTACATGGAGAGTAAATTTGGAATTCCTATACATATAATATTAACATACTTCTGCACTTTTCTCATATAACGTTGCTTATTTTATTATTCACATTTGTTTTTTAAAGAAAAATATATGTAGAGTCAAAAATGACTTTCTGCACATCCTGGCATTTATTTGTATAATTTATATTCCTGTAATGTATGTATAGTGTTATTTTCCCTTTATAAATGAAAGATTACAAGCACAGGAATGCAAAGGGTTTTATGTGAAAATGTCCACTGGGAAAAAGTCGCCAGGTAGGCAATTTGTTTTCCCTGCAACTCTAAAAGCCTTCCCCCACATATCCTAGGATGGTTATTATTTACTATTCTAACTCCACTCCTAGAATATTTGTGGAAAGTGCCTGATTTTCTTGGGAGTGCAAATTTGGGGAAACGTCACCCCCAGTGACCTTTTCCCAGGCGACTTTATCACTAGATACCATGCAAAGTGGTTTGGATGTAACACCCAGCACTGTCTAAATAGTCCACACCTGACAAGTGGCAATTTGAGATCTCTGTATATTCTCGAAGGCGTTAATATACACACCAAAAGAGCCTGTGATAAAATGTCTGGCTTAAGTCCTTCCTGGACATAGGCGCGCAGCTTGCTGTTCTACCTGATGACGTTAAAGCTGCAGTTCAACATAGCCAATACGTTTGTTCAGTCATCGTGTCAAATGTGCATACAGGTAAATATTGTGCAGCCAATTGGGGGCTGTGTCCAGTTCTGTCGTTGGGATGCATAAATGCAAATTACCCCTCTCAGAAGAAATGGTGATAGGATCCTAAGTAACTGCAGCGCATAATGCTAACCTGTGGAAGTGCTCAACTCCACAGGCTCACACTTAAACGGGACACTGTCCCCTACTCACTCAGCTGGTGTAAAGTACTCCATTCACTTGAGTGTGCTCTTGACATTTGCCCTGATATTAATTTGCAAACTTGCACACACTTCCTGCCCTGTACACAGAGTCAGTGAGAAGGCTTTTGCTGCTCTCTGCTCTTGGCCTTAATGCCAGTAAGACCAAGATTCTCCTCCTCGGCAGACCTACTCCCTCCTTTCCTGTCCCTCTCTGGTCGACCTCACTTGGCCCTCTTCCTGCACTCTCCAAGCAGCAAGTTGGTGGTAAATCTCTTTCCTCTCCTGGGGCCTCCCTCTGGAACAGCCTCCCTGCCTCTCTGAAACTTGAGGAGAACCATCTCCGTTCCAGAAGCACCTCAAGATCTTCCTCTTTGCTTCTGCTTTCTCTCCTCCTCTCCCCTGCTGATCTCCTGGCTAATTGTGAAATTGCACTGGTTACCTGGCTACCCTCTGATCTCGAGCCCGGTCCCCTCCCCACCAGTTGCACACATGCACTGACCCCCTGGCAACTCTTGCACTCGGGGACTGTTTCTGTATCCCTACAGCCCCTACTAGCATGTGACACCTGATGTCTGCACTTACTCTTGCACTTGCCACCAGCTGGCCGCACTTTTATTTATTGTCTTTATTCAGTGTTATCCTATGCACTGCCTCCTCCCCTTTGCCCCAGCACTTTTCCCCTTCCCCCTCCCCAGCATTTACACAATCTCAATGTCACCTGGCCTGGTAGGAACGCTGTCTCTGTCTTCCCTCTGTTTCCCCTCCCTTGCCTCGTCACGCCTTGAAACATTTGTGTATAGGCGCGTTATAAATGCATATCATATAATATCATATATGTTGGTTTGGCAGTTCCTTCATTTATTTGCTGCTGCACAACAGCCCCATATAGATATCTTACAGGCACTTGAACACATGCTGTATTATGCAACAAAAGCGACACATGCTCCAAAATACCCAGCACTTTTACGTGATAATATAAAATAACATCATGAAGCAGCAGCAGCAGCAAAACCGAAACACAACCCCCCAATGTCCCACCATCCCCAGAGAGGGTGTAAGGAGCAAATACTGAGGTTAAGAAATGGATGTTATTTGCATGTTTGATCTTGTGTTAAGGTTATGCAAGGGGGTGCTTCACAAATAAGCTCCCTTGATTTGAGAACTTCCCTCCTCAGCTTCCCTTTGGTCTAGTGGAAATGGTGTATCTGCCCTGTGAGCCACATGCCTTGTGTGTCGGGCCTAATTCATGGAACATTTAGCGCCGTGCCAGAGACGTCTTTATGGGAGAGCAAAAGGGGCACTTGCCCAGGGCCCCCACCTTGGAGGGGGCCCCACAAGGCTGCCTGAACTAAAGAAGTAAGATTCCTTTGTTCACCAGACTTAAATAACATACATCATGATATTGTATTGCATGGTGCTGAGGCTCTAAACCTATTGCCTGTCTGCTTTGGAAAGTACATTCTGCCTCGATCAATTCCTCATGTAATGCTTTTTGTATTCACTGTGGTATGTATAGTTTGTGTGTCACTTGCGGCACACTTCCTGTAGTACCATTCTTTCCTTCCTGTGGGAATGATGTTTATCATGTGCAATAGCCAAATTTGAAATGCATATTGGTAAATTGAGTGCCACAATGGTTCAGAGGTTAGCTCAGTGTGTTAAGCACACAATGCAGAGATGTGTGCTCCTATGCAAATTTGAATAGCACATTCCTGTAAGGCTGGCTTAGCCTTTCCTATGTCTGAAGTTTATAAACCTGCCTGCATATGTACTTTGCCTTGCAGCACAACAGGTGCTATTATCAGCAATGCAGCTGTACCAGATAGGGGTTGCAATAAAAACAAATATGTCATCCTTATGGTGAAGATCTAGAAATTGGTTTCGTCAGATGGGGTGTTGTAAAACCTAGACAATCACCTCCAACGATGAGCATAAACTGTAAGTCCAAGAGATGAATAAGTATCCAAATTTGGAAACAACGCATTCATGTTTGTAGTCTGATTTTCCAGCAGAAAATACAGTGATCCTGGTCAAATCATCTAATATCTCGTACATTACTGTACTGTCTTCTGTGAAGTTTGCCTTCTCGCTTGCTCGTGGCATCGTTTAGCCCATTACTTGATCTTTCTTCTTGTGTAGGCCATTTGAGTGGAAGGGGTGGCAGACAGAAGGGAGCTGACCAGATGGTGCAAGACTCAGGCAAGCATATTTTAAAGTCTGCTCATTTGACACGAAAAACACTTTGCATGTTTGTAAAAGTCAAAGTTTTTTCTGCACATTTATACATGGCAATTTTACAGGCCAGCGTTTTTGAAGTATGTAAAGCTTTCATATATAAAAGACAAACCCAGATTAAATCTGTTAAATCATACTGATTGGCATGCTGGTACTTATATAATCTGATGGAGAGAGTGAAGCTAGAATCATTCTGTGTTACACCCTTCTATACTATTTTGTTTTTAAAAATGGTCATGTTTGATAATGTGATTGGTGTACTTTCCAAGTCAGTTTTATAAAATTAGATTATTTTAGTTCATGGTAAGATTTGGTAATGGAAGTGTTCAAATGCAAAAATTGCAGTGTTGGCACAAATCCCAGATTCACCCCTTAACCAGTGTGTGCAATACTGGACATCTAATTTCATCTTGTATTGCCTAGACTCACTAAATTGCCAGTCCCTAAACCATTCAAAATTGTCAGCCCTTCAGAGAGATTTCCTTCACAGGGTATGGTCTTCAAAACAGCCTCACTCATGGTTCCACTGGCTATAGTGTTCCATCCACTATAATAGTGAACATTGATAAATTGCACACCACAGGCACCTACTCTTCTAAAGCTAAGAGGAAACACTACGACAAACGAATCTTTGAGGCGCCAAACACCCAAAAAGAACTCTTCAAAATCATAAATGAAATCAAAAATCCCCCAGGATGCAACAACACACCATCTGCGTCTACAAAACTATGCAATAACCTTGCAGCCCACTTCAAAAACAAAATCACCACCAACCAGCAAACCATACAAAACAGACCAGCTGATCTGACTACGATCCCCACCTACACCCAGGAGCAACACCCGAACAAACTACGAAGCTTCCCATAAATATCAGTGGAGACATTCGTCAAACTGGTGAATGAAAGCAATAGCTTTGGGTCTCCCGAAGACCCCTGCCCGCCAGACATATACAAATGGATTCTTAAACAAGGAACGCCCGTGGAATATCACAGGAACGTACTCAACCTTTCAATCACAACAGGGAAAGTGCCACACGCCTTCAAAGCTGCATACATCAAGCCACTACTCAAAGACACAGCGGGAACTGTAGAGGACCTTTCCAACTACAGACCCATCTCTAACATCCCGTACTCAGCCACGCTGCTTGAAACGTACATATACAAAACGACCCAAGAATTCATAGAAGAGCACGGCCTACTAGACCAGGCACAAGTTGGCTTCAGACCAATGAGAGGAACGGAATCAGCCCTCCTCTCAATATGGGACGACCTAAAAATGAACGCTGACTCGGACACCAGCACTGCCTTGCTACTCCTAGACCTATCAGCAGCATTCGACACAGTTAATCACGACACACTCATAACGAGGTGAGAAGGACTTGGAATAACAGACACCGCCCTACTAAGGATCAAATCCTTCCTAACAAACAGAACGGAAACCGTATGGATGAAACCCTTCAAATCCAGCCCGAGAGACTCCACCTGTGGAGTACCACAGGGATCATCCTTCTCCCTCCTACTATTCAACATCTACCTATATCTACTTATCAGAATCATCAAAAGCCACAACCTCACCTGCTACAACTACGTCGACGATACACAAATAATCTTCAAAATCCAAGACAACCTGGAAATAAACTCAACGCTAGAAAACTGCCTCTGCAAAGTATTCACCTGGATGAACTCCAACTGCCTCAAAAGCAACCCAGGCAAAACAGAAATAATGATTGTGTCAAAAAAAGGAGGAGAAAACCACCTCACCCCTTGGCCAAGGGAACTCGGGACAACCCCAGCACCCTCGCCGATTGTAAAACACATAGGGGTCCTGATGGACAACAATCTGACGCTAGAGACACAAGTAAATGCTGTTCTCAATAAATGCTTCTTCCTCCTGCAAGCGGCAGAGAGGATCCTACCCTTCCTATCATTCGCCAATATAGTAACCACCATCATCGTCCTTGTCATGTTCAGAGTAGACTACGCCAACAGCATATACCTAGGTATGCCTGAACGACTATTAAAAAAACTACAACACATACGAAATGCAACAGCCAGACTGCTTCTGAAACTAACCCGGAGAGAGCACACCACGCCAGCACTGAAAACACTACATTGGCTACCAATTAAACAACGAATAAAATTCAAAACAATATGTATCACGCATAGAACAGTACACAACCAAGGCGCAGAGTTCCTGAGAAACAAACTATGTCTACACCAACCAACAAGAACGCTCAAATCAAGCATTGACATCCGCCTGGAACCGAAACCATACAACAAAAGAAAACTCGGAGGATCTTCCTTCTCTCACCAAGTGCCGAAAACCAGGAACGACCTTCCAAAGCACATACGTAACACAGGAAACCACCTACTATTCATTAAACTACTCAAAACATGGCTCTTCACATCATAACTGGAAAGATCACCCACAAGGGCACACTCACAACTAAATCATCATTGAACAAAGAGATAGACAATAACCGACACCTAGCAATCTACAGAAAAACCTTAAGAAAAATCCCAGGACATACCTAACGACTAACCAAGAGACAGCAGTACTAGGCCCAAAGACGTAATACTTACCAATACGAAGACAGTAACATCAGGACAACCCGTCAATAGGACCCTTAACCTAAACTTTAGTAATTCCCAACAGACCTAATTACAGCAAACAGCTAGGGAACAGGAAACCCCTCACCACTAACCCAACCCAGAGGTGAGAAACAGAATAAGCACCCACTTGCGGAACGGAACCAGAAGTAGCTGAACCGGGATACAGACCCCACTAACCCAACCCTCAATTTTCCCCATACTTAACTCACACAAAACTGACACATCCATTTCTCTCACAGCAATCCGCACGCACTTTACCACGCTGCACCAACACATAGACAGCACCCACAGCACACAAGGCCTCACCCGATCCGATACTTGCACCAAAGCCCAGCACCCGGTGTATACCGAGCTGAAGCCGCCAACAGCACACCACCTCTCCCACTCTCCTACTCCCCTCCTCCCGACTAACCCTACCCGCCTTCCTTTTGTTTAAAGATCCACCAGAGCGCCTGGGGACCAATTCCATTGGTGACGGTGCGCTATATAAGTACCTTTAACATAACATGACATCTCTAATGGCAACGCTATTTGAAAACCATGTCCCATTTATAATCTCAGTCTGTCTAGATACAGACACCTTCCTGGTAGCTTCTAATCTGCATCCACTATCCATGCTATGATATGTGTAGCTTTCTCCTTCCTCCCGATTGGTCTGCTCTATCCATGCTTGAGCACGTTTGCGTTCTGTGAGGCAGCAAATGTGAGTTCCTTGTCTATTCTGGGTTACATGTACCTTTTAAATACAGTCCTGCATTAATATTACAGGCTGCACACACCTTCCTGGATGCTATTGATAAATATTCTCCTGTATGTAAGAACAGAAGTAACCTCTTCATAGACTGATAATGTTGGCCTTCAAATGGTACTTGTTTATCAGTCTGATTAGAACATGAATGAAGGGGGTAAGGAGACATAAAGGGGTAAACATGATTATTTTTAAGCTGTGAGGCAGCACATCAACCTATGGGTTGTGATCGCGGCAGGGGGTCGGGGCAGATATTTTTGATCACTTAATTCCATTGGTTTGGTGGAGGGGGGCCCCAAAGATGTCTGTGCCCAGGGCCCCAAAATTGCTTAAGATGGCCCTGCGCCGTGCAAAGTGACTTTGTACTGCCAAAAATCACGTTGAACCGAGCCTAATTCACAGAGTGCTACAAAATGTATGCTTGCAGAGAAAAGACACTTTGCTCTGCAAAATTACTCTTGTCGCTGTGCTAAATGGGCCTAATTAAAACAAAAGCACTAGGTAACGTGGATATAGTGCTTTTTGTGTGTGAAAAAAGTCACCTGGCAAAGTCACCATCTGTGGCAGTCAGCAGATCACGATAAATCAGGGCCTGACCAGTCGAAAGCAGGAGAAACGCAAAAGAGACCAGGAAACAAGCATTCTCTATATATGCTCCAAGGCTTTGGAATCTTACACATATCAACACCCGAATCGTACTATCCGCGTGCAATTTAGAAAGAAATAAACAGCCTCTTCTCTACAGAGCGCCTCATCCAGTCCTGGTAAAATACCCGCCCATACAAATCCACTGAGCCCAGTATCAATCCCAATGACCCCTCTGCAGCAAACCCCCACCGTTCCAAACCCCCCTCCGCTTCCGGCCCTGTTCCATGTTCCTACTGACTGTCAATGTTGACTGTTCTCTGCTCATCCCAGTTGTAATGCTGGTAATGAAAGATATGTTGTGAGTTTGACACCCCATGTAACCATCTAATGAATGCCTCCAACCCCTGCAGATGTGCACTGCTCCGCTGCGTCCCAGAATTATGTTGCACGCACAATAAATACCCCAAATAGAATAAAATAAATCACACACAGAGAAAATCAGGCCATGGGGATGCTCCCTGAACTCCAGCCATCCGAGAGGGGGCGCACATGCAGCGGCCACACCAATGGTCCAGTTTACAAGGGGCAAAGAGGAGTACTAAGCACCTTGTAATAGGGGGTTCCAGATTTCGACATTGTGGGGCCCTCGGCACCCTTCCAATCAGACGTTGGGTGAACCTGTGCTTGTATCAGTATTAGCCTGTGCATGCCCCCATGAATGTGTCCTGCCCCAATGGCATATTTAACATAAGCCCTCTCAGAAATGTTCTGCACTTGTGAATGAATGGGCCTCATCACAAGTCCAGACTTGCAAATTTTACCGGCGCATGACTTCCCGGTAACAACAGGGTATTCTGAACCCGGCGGCCTGAAACTCAGACGCCGGTAATTCTGTAAGTCCCCATTCCCATGGAAGAATCCATGGGAATGGGGACTATGGAAGCACTGGCACCATTTATAACGGTGCCGGTGCTTCCGTGAAACTTTGCAGGCAGGTGCCATTCCGCCCGCCATGTCAGAGTCGTAGTGTGCCGGTCCGGAAAACAACACTGCCAGTAGGCCTACCGGCACCGTTGTTTCCAGACCGGCACACTCATAATGAGGCACAATGTCTTTTTTGGCCAGGAGGATTACCGCCATCTTTGTGCACGGTCTCAGAGAGTTTGTGCTACATTTGAGAGCACACGAATTGTAGTGAGGTCCTTGGAAGTCAACCATACCCTTTGTTAGCTGCTGAGGCTAAGCCTATTGCAGTCATGATGCCCGTGCACTAAGCGTGATGGTTTGCTGCACAAAACCCTTGAAATTCATCAAGTATTGGAAGCTGCACCGCCTTAACTCTAAGACTCCTCACTGCGCAACCCATGAGCACACTGATGACATCACAGATGGAACCACTTATGACAAAGAGTTAAACCATCACCCTGACGCCACTTGAATTCAAGTTGCTTCACTGAATTTAAAGGTTTCTGTTGTATTGAACTATTTCCACTTAACTCTCCCTTAGTTACAGTTTTTTCACTGAATATTTATTTTCTCCAAGGTGCTACATTGCATGAAGATCTCTTCAAAGTGTGGGCACACATGGAGGGACAGAAAATGCTATGGTTCTTCAGAGCAAGTTCCTAAACTGCATTGCAACACTTGATATGGGGTGGGAGAAAGGAAAGAGAGAAAGAGAAGGGAGGGCCAGAGCTGTACACAGCTATGGTATGGCATGGCATGGTATGGTCCAACACTAATTAAGTGCAAAAACATATCACCTCTAAATGGCAGTATCATGGTGCTGAAATAATTGGGTTTAAGGGACCCGAGCAGGAAGACAAATGAGAGACCCACGCTCCCCTGCCCACCATCCACCAACTCACAGAGGGCTCTGCCCTGAGGCTCCCTTCCAGATGCTGACATAGAAGGGAACAAAATGGTGGAACCGAGGAGGAAGGTAAAGGTGGGAAAGTGGGGCTAAGGCAACAACAAACACTACATTACTTTTCTTGTAAACAAAAGGACCAAGTGCATATATGTTAGAAAAGCCTTAGGGAGGTACAAGTTCTGGCTAGGCTCAGAAAAATCCAGACACTGCCTAGGGTGCGCGGTGCAAGCACTTGGTGGCTTGCTATCCTGCTGGAAGCCCACTATTCGACGATCTGAAATTAATCAGCAGTCTGTGGTGGTCCGAGACTGGTACATACTCATGGAAAAGTGAGGTCAAGACCAAAAAGTGATTCACTAGCGTGCCTGAGAGACTGGCGTGGTGAGCACGGGTTCGTCCCAATGCAAAGGCAACATGAAAGGAGTGGATTTGGGGGTTCCATGTCATTTCATCGTCAGGCATTTCAAAGCCTGCAATTTAAATGTGTTCGACAGGTCATGGAATATTAATTTTTTGGGGGGGTCCCCCCAAAAGCCCCCATCCTGCTCCTATTTTTACCTATACCCAACCCCCCTGCCCTTTCCCATCCCTTCAAAAAATTTGATGAACTGTGAAACACGTTTAAACTGCAGCCTTTGAAATGCCTGACGATGAAAGAACGTACGGATTCAGCTGCTCGTCCTCTCAGACTCACAATAGGATCCATGGGTTCCTTGAGAAGATACACACAACTCAAGGAAATTGAGTATTTACAGTGATTTGCAGTGTCAGGCACACACAGTCATGATTATATGCATGTTTAGGGATATGCAGAGGGAGGGAGAATGGTAGTGGAACCATTGCACAGGTGAAAAGGAGGTATCCTTAGCCATCTCCACTTGTCAGACACCCGGGTGCGGCTCCCTTGGCCCGGTTGTACAAGAGTAGAGTGAGAGTTGTCCACAGGCCAATATCTTGCAA
The DNA here is from genome assembly GCF_040938575.1 of Ambystoma mexicanum. Lineage (NCBI taxonomy): Eukaryota > Metazoa > Chordata > Amphibia > Caudata > Ambystomatidae > Ambystoma > Ambystoma mexicanum. The sequence continues at coordinate 1,098,892,646 of NC_090930.1, read as the reverse complement.
TGAGGTGTGTCGCGGTAACTTTGGTCAAACGAATATTGTTGGTTGGGATGATACATACAGAGATGATGGAAGGGCCTGTATTGGTGCTGACTGCATCACAGGTATGATGAAAAGGCGGTCACTCAGCACAATCCGGACTTGATATCTTCACAACTTCTGGTTGAACACTCTACGCATTCATGTGGGTCCACTTCCTCCAACAGCAGGCCTTTCTGGTACGGTGGATGTTTGGGCAATTTTGGGCAACCAAATACTCGTAGTTGGGGGCTGCACGCAGGGCAGATAGAAGCATCTGGTTCTGATGTGTTGCCTTTGCAGCTATGGTGAATGCCCACAGAACATATGCAAGGGGTGTGGAGGGGAGTCAATATCCCAAGATCACAAGAGAAACATAGAGACAAGAGAGCATCAAGGTCAGCCAGAGAATGAGACTTCTGATAACAATGCTATAATCGGTCTCAAAAGGAAAGAATGGTGACTAGGGTCAGCGATGAATTACGATTTATTTCATGGAATGTGAATGGTATTAATAGTCTGTTAAAAAGGAAACAAATAAAGGTGAGTAGATTGAAGAAAGGATGGGTGGGGTGTTTATTTGGCACATCCTATAACTCAAGTTCACGAGGAGTGGTGATTTTAATCCGCCAAAAATTTTCAGTTCAGGTAATGAAACATCATTCGGACAAAGAAGGCAGAATGATTGCATTATTATTGACCATACAGGGAGAAGTTGTTGCATTATGTAACATATATGCACCGACAGTGGAGGATGGCTCATTTTATAGACATATATGGCCCAGGCATTACTACATATGAATACCTCAAATATAATTCTCAGAGGAGATTTCAATGAGGTGCTAGACCCGTTGATGGACAAAAGTAGAAGTGCTGTAACTCGGTTAAGGAATAACCATTTTGTATCCTTGCAGGCCATGATTAATGAGCATAATTTGGTGGACCCTTGGAGACTGGAACACCCATGTACTATGGAATACAGTTTCTTTTCCAATGCTCACAATGCATACTCTAGATTAGACATGATACTACTGTCAGGCAAAGCAGCTGAAAATTACACAAGTGGTGTGATTTGGAATAAACACTTATCTGATCACGCACCAGTGGAAATGTGCCTAGTATTACGTTTGAATATAACTAGAACATCGTGAGCTCAGGGCCCTTTAGGAATGTGCATGTAATGGATGGTATCACACAGAATAACTGTGAGTCCAAATAACCGAACCAACTCAGGAAGATGGCAAAGTACTGTTTTATTAACAATGATCTAAAACAGGGAGTTTACAATGAACATCTACGGACGTTCTCGCAGAAATCTTTTCATAAAACACAGTTTATATATCAAAAATATGTCAGCGGTGACATCATATTATGTGGCATACTATCCATATATCCTCTTCAGCCAGTATCTCGGGATGTCGTATATGTCTCTTTTGACATCACTAGCTCCTTTCTTTTCTCTTTTTCAAATTCCGTCAGGTAGTTCCTCCCTTAGGTTGTCATCGCTTTGGGCATACATCCGGTAAGGTTGTCTCACTGGGTATCTTCTTTCGAACACCCGCTGCAGTATTGCCACAAGTGCTGGTGTCAAGCACAAAACGATCTCAGGTCTCCAACATATGGGAGGTAGGGGGAAAGGTTTCCTCCAGAGGCATGCAGCTGCTCCTCAACGATCCTCATGGAAGATGAATACATTATTACTGAACAATGATGAATTGGTTGAGAAGATCATGAAGGAAGCTAATAGTTTCATTGAAGAGAACCACACAGGAGAACTAGATAAAAGATTAGTCTGGGAAGCCTCCAAATGCTTGATGAGGGGCTTATTGATCAGTTTATCAAGCAGTCGGAGGAAGAAACATAAAACAGAGTTGTTGGCCCTGGACAAAATGATTGAAGTCTTGACAGGGGAAGTGTTACCTAATCGGATTGATGAGAAGGTTAAGGAGCTACGCCATATAAAAGTGATTATAACAAAAAAAAGTTGGAGAAGGCTGAAAAAACATTATTCCATATCATGTGCACATATTTTGAATGTGGTGAAAAATGTGACCGGGAGTTAGCACATTGTTTAAGAAGTCAGGAGGCAGACAGGGCTATTCCGTCTATCACTAAATTAGACGGGTCAATCACTTTCAACCCTAAAGTGATTAATGAGGTATTTAAGGACTAATATGAACAGCTGTACTCATATGAGAATAATAGATCTGGTAATTTAAGGAGTTTTAAAACTGAACTGAAGATGCCGAAATTAACAATGGAAGAGAGAAACAATTTGGATGCCGAAGTGACTGAGGACAAACTGCAGAAAACGGCTGCTTCTTTGAATTCTGGAAAATCACCTGGACCAGATGGTCTATCTGCTGAGTTCTATAAGATTATGTTAGATTTGATATTTGAACTCTTACGTGACGACTTCTCGGTCTGCTGGGATGTGAAGTCGAGCGTCCCCAGATAGCACGATCCTCCCCACAATGAGAGACAAAAATGGACTCTCCCAAGATGGGAATGAGGCTAAGACAAAGTGCGGGTGAGCTTAATGGGAGTTTATAAGTCGAAATAGGGCATGCAAAGGACTCTGCAAACTCCGAGAGCGCTCTGTCTGACAATAGCAAAGACAGGCGTATATATTTACAAAATGTGTCATGAGAACCTACACACTATAGGGGGCACAAGTTTGTGGGGATTGGGTGGCGACGACTAACTATAGGTGCAGCTGTGATGTGGTTTGCCGTGGTTGGTGGACGTCACTGGTTACCCACGTGGGCCGGGCCGGGCCGGGCAGGTCAGCTGGGCTCATCCGGGTGGTGGTGTTGTGCCAGCCGTGACCAGTGTCAGTGATGAACGTCTTTCTTGGCTTTCTGCCCTAAGGCCACGCACACCGCATTCATTCAATATTGCAATATTATCTTCCCCGGTAAATCTTCCAATAGGTTATTCTACAGGTTAATGCAACACAGGAGGAATGCACCTAGAGTGGGGTCTTTTGGTGATACATCAATACATGGTTACCATCGTCCTGTTGACCGGGTATCATAGGTCGCGAGGGTAGGTCTCGGGGCAAGGGGCGAGCAGTCCAAGTTATCATGTCTCGTTAGAAGTCATTATGAATGTGTTCCGACGGTGTTGCTATAATATTGGGTGTCCTAATTTTACAGGGGCCATTAACCTGGGATGAGCTGGTGGGTCGTGGAGCCTAAGAAAGGGCGCCTTTGGGCCTACGTTTATGGCCGGGGTTTACTGCTGGGTTGTAAATAATTCAGGTGGCTGGCCGCGGCCCTGGGAGCTGCGGGGGAACGTGAATGTTTGAAGCGGCTCCAGCCGAATTGGGGGAGGTGAAGCAGAGCAGCACAGGCGTCTGCTTTCCGTCTGGCAGGCTTCAATGAGGAGGAAGGGGGAATGGCCTTGGATATGCCCACAATGGTATTTTCCTCGTGAGTTGCAGATTATGTGGAAGAGGCATAAACATTCATATAATGTACAATACTCATTGAGTCTTTTCAAAGCTTATGTTTTCTACATTGTTAGTGCCTTTACATGGCCATTTCAAATGCGTTACCGATACCCATTTTGCAATTGATACTTATATGTTAAGTATTTAACAACCACAACATTTTGTTACATTTCTATACATGCACGGTAAGCGAGGTAGTAATAAGGTTGGTGGAGCACGCAGGGACAACTGGCCAATGAGACTGATGGCACTGACACATGGTGAGCTTGGACATTCAAATACATATTGTGCATTTTCGTGCACCATTTACATGAGCTCCCAATTGGGTTGAATTTGTCTTCCTTTGCACTCTAGCAGCATTAGTTCAGTTAAGGCATGGGACCTTGGGGTGCATTCTTCTCGACGAAACATATAACATGAAAACCCCGGGACACTTTTACCATTTGCGCATAGCTACAGAGATGTGGGTACTTCAACCAAAATGCCATATAAACACACATTCTGTCATCTTCATGGAGGTTACATGTTTTAGTCAAAACGGTCATGGAGAGAAGAGTTTCATCATAGGTAGTTTGCTCATTAGTATTTGGGGGCTCTGCTTTTGTTGGGGGACCATTTTACAGTTCTTTTCCACCCCGGCCCTGCTGGCCGGGTCATACTGAGAACAGTGATACACTGCGGAAGGTGAATGTTACAGTGTTTGCATCTAGCACTAGCTCATGTCCGTCTGTTCGTGGGAACGAGCTCTCAGCGGATCTGCCAGGGAGCTGCGGCCGCGGGGACATGTGAGACTCTCCAAGGGTGGGGGCCTCGCTGCGGCGCACAGGGCTCATGCCATTTTGATTTCACAAAATGGTTTCCAGGGCCTAGCTTAATACAGCATGTTTGGTCAATGTCTTCAGCCAGTGGTCCACCCGCCACCTGGGCCCTGGTGGTAGGGGGAACCCCCGACGAGCCATGGACTTCACAAGGGGGAGGGCCTGTAGGGGAGGGGGGTCTCTTGGACTTCTCGGTCTGCTGGGATGTTACCACAAACAACCCGCCACGCTACTATTTCTTTGATCAAAAAGAAAGATAAGGACCTGACTTAACCTTTGAACTATCGCCCAATCATTCTATTGAATACATACAATAACATTCTGTCAAAATCTTTGGAAAGAAGACTGGAGTTGCTGTTACCGAAATTAATTAATGAAAACCAATCTGACTTGATTAAAGGTAGACATACTGCTAATAATATGAGAAGACACTTACAAACCCTATCTCAGACTACAGACATGTGTGATGATGCTACAGTTGTTTCATTAGACGCTGAGAAAGCATTTTACTGGGTTAATTGGAACTACTTGTATGATGTACTCAAAGGAATGGGTCTTGGAGAATTCTTTGTAGATTGGGTAAAGTTGTTATACTCTGGCCCGACGGCAGACATTGGAACCAATGGTATGCGATCTTAGTGCTTTGAGTTGGAACGTGGTACTAAACAGGGGTGTCCCTTGTCCCCGCTCTTATTTGTGACTGCAATTGAACATCTAGCAGCTGGAATTTGAGAAGAAGGAAGTATACAGGAAATAAGTTATGGTGGATTTGGTCAGAAATTGTGGCTTTATGCAGACGATCTATTACTAGTGCTGAGGCACCTGGAAAATTTGCTGCCAATACTTATGAGACTCCAGCCTCTTTTCCTTTGCAGATGGGGAGCAGGTGCAAGTGGATCTAGGTCACCTGGCCTAAGGCAAGCCCACCTTGTGGCTTCCAGGTTGCCGTTCTTTTTCCCCACATAGCAAGCCTCGCCCACCTGGTGCCTTCCTGGTTGCTGCTCTTTTTCCCTACTTAAGGAGCCCTCCAGCCTCTTTTCCTTTGCAGATGGGGAGCAGGTGCAAGTGGATCTAGTTCACCAGGCCTAAGCCCCACCCACCTGATGGCTTCCAGGTTGCTGCTCTTTTTCCCCACTTAGCAAGCCCCGCTCACCTGTTGCCTTCCTGGTTGCCGCTCTTTTTCCCTACTTAAGGAGCCCTCCAGCCTCTTTTCCTTTGCAGATGGTGAGCAGGTGCAAGTGGATCTAGGTCACCTGCCTAAGCCCCACCCACCTGGTGGCTTCCAGGTTGCTGCTCTTTCTCCCCACTTATCAAGCCCCGCCCACCTGGTGCCTTCCTCGTTGCCGCTCTTTTTCCCTACTTAAGAAGCCCTCCAGCCTCTTTTCCTTTGCAGATAGGGTGCAGGTGGAAGTGGATCTAGGTCACCTGGCCTAAGCACCACCCACCTTCTTAGCCCTGCCTCTTCCTTCCTGCTCTTAACTCTTAGATCAAGGGCATCTCTCACCCGGGTATCCGAAACAAAGGGCAGACAAAGAAAAGGGTGATTCCTGTTTGGACCTGTTCGGACCAGGAGGGCCCAGGGCCCAACCCCCTGCTCAGACAGCAGGTAAGCATGCACCAACATCTGTTTACTCCTTCAGTCCCAACAGGCTATCCCGACCCCCTCTGGTCCCCCTGTGATGTTTTCTTGTGCCCCCCTCCCTTCTCGCACACAGGTGTTGCCTGTTTTGCTTGATTCTTCTACCCTGCTCCCCGTGCCCCCGTCCAGCCTACTTCTGCAGGAGTCTGTCCAGATACATTCTGGTTTCACCATCACTGTCTTGTGGCCAATGCTGGATTTTACTTTTATGGACTTCATTGATTCATGGTTCATTGATTCATGGTTCTTTCTGAACTCTCATGCTGGACTTCCTTTGAATATTGTACTCATGGTGGCCCTGAATCATGCTGTTCCCATCTTCATCTTGTATCCTGGCTTGCACATTATGTGTTACTACTGACTTCTGCAATTGTATTTGCTCTCCCCTCTTGCTTCTCTACTCTTTTTGACTGCTTACTCTCTGTTCTCTCCTCCTCTCCCTTTGTCCCTTTTCCTATCTCCTCCCCTTACTTTCTTCTATGCACTTACTTTATCAGAATTGTCCCTGGACCTAGTATGATAGCAACCTTGTCTGTCTGCTCCCTCCTCCCCTTACTTGTTTCCCCCCCCACCGCCTCCAGCACTATCTGAAATGTTGTCAGGCCTAGTACAATAGTCGCTTGTTTTGTTCCCCCCCTCCTTTTCTGCACCCCCCTCCCTCACATTTTGTTTTTCTCTGGCTCTACCAGAAATGTTATCACAGGATTTGAACTAGTAGACCAAATGCAAAGGTGACGGAGTACACAAGTGGTTTTAGATTGGTTTACAATTCCCAAGTTTATTTTCTTTAATTATGCACAAGATGCTATATCAAAAAATATATATATTCAACATTTCATATAATTCTGTGGCCCATACTCTTAATTCATTCATTCACATTCATACTTTCTTCATCAGTCTCTCATTCTACACTTCATACTTTGGAAAAATGGTCTGTATATAAAAAACAGTAAAAACATCTGTTATCTCTACATATGTTTACAATTCATTGTGAAACACATCCCCACCAATTAGGGGTATTACACAAGTCTGTGTTCTGTTATTCCCACAGTTCTCACGTCGACACGTGTTTCAGTTGCTCTCAGCGAGCATCCACATTAATGCTCTCTTTGTATGGCAACCTTCTTCAGGACAAAACAACCCATTTTTCAGGCACATGTATTGACATGGGCCACACCATCTAGAAAAATACATAAAACACTATGAATATTGTGTATCCCCGTCACTCCTTTTCAAGTTATTTGATTGCATATTAATATGCTGTGTTCTATAATCACTAGAACAACAAACCAACTCACCTCCTATCCTGATGGGGTCAGGAGGAACAGTGGAATCTGGAGGCCAATAGTCCTCTCGTCTATGGGGTAAAAGATTGTATCCATTACCAAAAAGCTGTCTCCGTTTCACTTGATCGCAAAAGCCAATATTTTATTTATAACTTTACAGATCACTACGGGTGGAAGAGACCCAAGTTGAAGGCTAAGTCACTCACTCAAGGTAGCAACAGCCACAGCTTCCCAGGTGGGTTCATCCAAGACGGGGTGTTCTATGGATGAAATGTCTGAGGCGGAGGCTTATAATTCCAAAGCTATCCGTCTGTCAACGCCTTTTCTTCTGGTTCATAAATCTAAAAATAATATATAAACAATAATATATAAACACCATTGGTTGGTTTTATATATTGCACTTAAGCTAGATATTATTAGATGTGGAGTTATATTACTCCATGCTCATACACTTTTCTTATCTCTTTTGAATTGTCAACACAGAGGGAGTAGAATCAATATTTGTCCGCTTTTTTAATAAGACATTAATCTAAACTCATTTGTTCGGGTGACCAATGACTAGTACTAATCCTAACACATATAAGTCTCTTATGGTTAGAGAGACATGGATCGATCTAACGAGAACACGCGTTTTTGCCCATGTTAGTTATTTACAAAGCAGCTGCCTCCCATTTATACTTATGCCAGCGGCATCATCTCGTATGTCACAGGGGATTCATTTATACTGTCACTCTGATGGGGTATACTTACCCGATTCTCGCCGTCACAGATTTTCTTTCCTGCCTGCACCACAATGACGCATACAGCAGCCAGCGGGGTCGTGAGTGCCATCCACACGAATCCTCGTGTTCATGTTCATAGAAAGCGGACTTGAAAAGTTTACGCGTGCACCGAGGGACGTCTCCTCAATTTGCGCGCTCTTATGTCATGTCTTGATTTTTTATTTTGTCTTTTTTATTTTGTTTTGTGTGTGATCTCATCATCACATTTGGTTAAACTTCTAAAGGCAATATTTCTGTATCGATAGAAATAAAAGACAGACTAATCCAAAGTCTGTTACTAAAGGATTTACATTACCCCATTTGTTGTAAGGACGCAGAGTAAAACTCCTATTCAGGAGAATATACATTATCGCACGTCTTTTTTTCTTTTTGTGTAAATACCGCATACACTACTATACCATGCGTTGGTAGGCGTATTCATTAAAAAAATGATGGATGTTATCAGTTGTTTTGGTAACGTCTCTGGGTGTAAAATTCTAATTCCCTGCAGAGTAAAATGTTGCAGGGAACAAAGCTAATTTTACATATGGGCAATCAGATGATTCCATTCCACTGACAGGTTTAGGCCTCGTTTCACTGTATCTAAAGTGTATATCCAACGTTGTTCCTTCTGATGTAGGAGAGTGCCCATATCGCCACCTCTTCTTGAGGGTTTTATTACTTGTAAGACAAACCACGTTAGGTCTGTATCTTTGTGACCGTATCTCCCAAAATGTTCCACAAGCGGCTTATCCGCCACTTTATTCCTTATACAGGATCTGTGTTCTGAGATGCGTTGCCGTACTTCCCTAGTGGTCTTTCCTATATACAAAAGATCGCACGGGCATCTTATTACATAGATTGCATTCTTGGTTTTGCAATTAGTATGCATTTTTAGTTGCCATTTAATTTGTCTGTACTCGAAGTCGGTTCTCACCTCTGCCAGTGGGCAGGCTACGCATCCTCCGCATTTGTGGTGACCGATCACGGGGGGCAACCCCCATTGACTGAGTATCGTGTGATTGTGTTTTGGTTCCACATATGTATGTACTAGTTTCTGCCTCAGATTTTGATTTCTTTTAAAGGCAAACATTGGTCTCTGATGTAGAGACCCATCCTGTTTCACAAGGTCCCAATTGTGGTTGACTATCTTTTTAATCTGATTACTTATTGGGCTATAGGTGGTAACACAGACCAGTCGTTCTTTTTTTACCTTAGGCTGATGGGTTAAACATATATCCCTATTGGTATTTTTTGCCCTTTTCAGATTGTTTCTGACCAGTCGTGTGGGATAGCCCCTCTCCACCAGTCTGGCTTGTAGCTGTTTGGAATGTTCCATGAATTCTTGACTGGTGCTGCAGTTGCGCCGTATTCTTAAAAATTGCCCATATGGTAAATTATATCGCTGGCTTGCAGGATGAAAGCTGGTGTAATGAAGCAAGGTATTGCGGTCTGTTGGCTTTCTATAAAGTGTTGTCTCCAATTTTGCTCCTGCTTTTCTGATAATTAGATCAAGAAAACTTACCTCTACAGTACTTGATTCCATAGTAAACCTGATATGGGTATCTTGCCTATTTAACCATTGATGAAATAGTTCTAGGGATTCTGCATTACCTGTCCATGTTAGAAAAATGTCATCGATATATCTATACCACCCTTTCAGGTGTTGGCATAGATCTGGGATAGTTTGCAGTGCATTTAAATGTCCTGATATAAACTTGTCCTCAAAATCTGCCATATACAGATTCGCCACATCTGGGGCAAAAGTGGCCCCCATGCTGACGCCCTTGCATTGTTTGTACAACTGTTGCTTGTGTAAAAAGAAATTTTCGGTCATCGCTAATCTAGCGCATTCAAGTATAAAAGGTGTAGGTGGTTCCTGAGGTATTGTGCGGGTGTTCAAAAATTTACCCAAGACCTCCAGGCATTCAAGTTGCGGAATAGATGTATACAACGATTCTACATCCATTGTTGCGAGGATCAATCCCGGGGAGCACTCAATTTCTTGTATGATTTTAATCATGCTCGTGGAGTCCTTGACATAGCTAGGCATCTTTTCGACAAATGGCTTAAGAAAAACTTCCACGTACACTGACAGTGGCTCCAGTAGTGAATTTATGGCAGAAACAATAGGTCTTCCAGGGGGATTCATTTTATCCTTATGGATTTTCGGCAGTATGTAAAAGGCTGCCGTTTTCGGGTGACTTTTATTCAGAAAACCTCTTTCTCCCTCACTGATCCATTCTTCTCTCATAGCATGGTCGGTGAGGCTTTTTATTTCTTCTTTCAATCTCGAGGTGGGATCTTGTCCGAGGGTTTTATAAGAGTCTATGTCTCCCAGGAGTCTTAGGCATTCTTTTTCGTAATTGCTGGTTTCCATAATCACTATCCCGCCTCCCTTATCTGCGGGCTTGATGGTAATGCCATCTGTGTCACAAAGTTTTTTCAAGCTGTTTCTTTCAGCTCTAGTCAGATTGTCCGGTTGAAAGTTTTTCTTTTTTATGGCTTCCTTCACTTCTTTTATAACCTTATGTTCAAACGCCAAAATCTCGGGCGGGCATGCATAAGGGGGAGGATTAAAGGTGGACTTATTCTTGAGACCCGTTCTATTAGGTGTGTCTTCGTTCTCTCCAGACACTCCTGATCGGGTCCGGTCTGAATTCGGTAAGAAAATCTCGAAATAATGCTTAAGTCGTATATTCCGGAAAAAACGATGAAGCTCTAATTCAGTAGTAAAAAGGTCAGCCTTTGTGGTAGGAACAAAAGATAAACCTTTTGACAGAATTTTCAATTCGTTGGCATTCAGAACAATCGTGGATAAGTTTATGATAGGTATTTTGTCTTGATTCTCTAGTGGTTCTGATACCATTGCCGGGTTCTCATCCCTGGTCCCTGATTGTATCGTCCCTGACTCTGTCTGGGGCGTCCTCTCTGATTGCCTCGGTAAAAACCCCTCTGTTGTTGACCTCTTCCTCCTATATTCGTGGATTCTTGATGATTCAGTGACGGATCTGAGCCACTTGATGAACCAGACGTATTGGAGAAGGAAACAAATTTATTATTTCTCCTATAGCTGGCTGTTCCCACCTGAGTAGTGAAGAAACCTTCCTTCAAATACGGATATGTTTTTTCTTCCGAATAGCTAGCCACATCTTTTTGAAATTTAAAGATTTTGCGATCAAGATTGATTTTCTTAAATTTGACAATTTCTATTTCCAGATCTTCCAATTGTTTTTTCGCATCTTTGATTGTTTTACTTTCTAAAAAGGCTTTTTCCAGAGCGGCTAATTCATCTCCCTGTTTTTTAGTTTCTTCCTCTGCTGTTTCAATTATGAGGATAATCCAATCCCGAGAACATTTGTTGCCAACCCCACTGAAGTTCTTCTGGAACTTGGGGTTGTCAACAAATATTCTCGGGACGTTTCTTACTTGGAGTCCCTCGGGGATAATCCCCGCTTGTAGATATTGCAACATAAATTTCCCATGTAGTTCGGTTCTGGTCAATTTTTTCATTTTTTGTGTAATTTTTTCAATGTCATCTATTCCTTCTACTGCGGGCACTGCCGCAATCACATCAGCCCCTAGTGCTGGTGTTCCCATGAGCCTTCGGAAGTGCTCCTCGGTAAACGAAATAACATGTACGTTTTCCATTATTATAGGGCTCGATAATCACCCACCAGTAATAGTTGCCCCTACAGCCGCGGGCTGCACTAACAATGCAATAAAGAGAAGGGGTACCTGTTTTAAAGTCCCTAGTTCTACAGGTCAATCTAACAAAAATATCACAGGATTTGAACTAGTAGACCAAATGCAAAGGTGACGGAGTACACAAGTGGTTTTAGATTGGTTTACAATTCCCAAGTTTATTTTCTTTAATTATGCACAAGATGCTATATCAAAAAATATATATATTCAACATTTCATATAATTCTGTGGCCCATACTCTTAATTCATTCATTCACATTCATACTTTCTTCATCAGTCTCTCATTCTACACTTCATACTTTGGAAAAATGGTCTGTATATAAAAAACAGTAAAAACATCTGTTATCTCTACATATGTTTACAATTCATTGTGAAACACATCCCCACCAATTAGGGGTATTACACAAGTCTGTGTTCTGTTATTCCCACAGTTCTCACGTCGACACGTGTTTCAGTTGCTCTCAGCGAGCATCCACATTAATGCTCTCTTTGTATGGCAACCTTCTTCAGGACAAAACAACCCATTTTTCAGGCACATGTATTGACATGGGCCACACCATCTAGAAAAATACATAAAACACTATGAATATTGTGTATCCCCGTCACTCCTTTTCAAGTTATTTGATTGCATATTAATATGGTGATGATATATGATTAATATGATTAAAGGTGGACTTATTCTTGAGACCCGTTCTATTAGGTGTGTCTTCGTTCTCTCCAGACACTCCTGATCGGGTCCGGTCTGAATTCGGTAAGAAAATCTCGAAATAATGCTTAAGTCGTATATTCCGGAAAAAACGATGAAGCTCTAATTCAGTAGTAAAAAGGTCAGCCTTTGTGGTAGGAACAAAAGATAAACCTTTTGACAGAATTTTCAATTCGTTGGCATTCAGAACAATCGTGGATAAGTTTATGATAGGTATTTTGTCTTGATTCTCTAGTGGTTCTGATACCATTGCCGGGTTCTCATCCCTGGTCCCTGATTGTATCGTCCCTGACTCTGTCTGGGGCGTCCTCTCTGATTGCCTCGGTAAAAACCCCTCTGTTGTTGACCTCTTCCTCCTATATTCGTGGATTCTTGATGATTCAGTGACGGATCTGAGCCACTTGATGAACCAGACGTATTGGAGAAGGAAACAAATTTATTATTTCTCCTATAGCTGGCTGTTCCCACCTGAGTAGTGAAGAAACCTTCCTTCAAATACGGATATGTTTTTTCTTCCGAATAGCTAGCCACATCTTTTTGAAATTTAAAGATTTTGCGATCAAGATTGATTTTCTTTATAAGCCTCCGCCTCAGACATTTCATCCATAGAACACCCCGTCTTGGATGAACCCACCTGGGAAGCTGTGGCTGTTGCTACCTTGAGTGAGTGACTTAGCCTTCAACTTGGGTCTCTTCCACCCGTAGTGATCTGTAAAGTTATAAATAAAATATTGGCTTTTGCGATCAAGTGAAACGGAGACAGCTTTTTGGTAATGGATACAATCTTTTACCCCATAGACGAGAGGACTATTGGCCTCCAGATTCCACTGTTCCTCCTGACCCCATCAGGATAGGAGGTGAGTTGGTTTGTTGTTCTAGTGATTATAGAACACAGCATATTAATATGCAATCAAATAACTTGAAAAGGAGTGACGGGGATACACAATATTCATAGTGTTTTATGTATTTTTCTAGATGGTGTGGCCCATGTCAATACATGTGCCTGAAAAATGGGTTGTTTTGTCCTGAAGAAGGTTGCCATACAAAGAGAGCATTAATGTGGATGCTCGCTGAGAGCAACTGAAACACGTGTCGACGTGAGAACTGTGGGAATAACAGAACACAGACTTGTGTAATACCCCTAATTGGTGGGGATGTGTTTCACAATGAATTGTAAACATATGTAGAGATAACAGATGTTTTTACTGTTTTTTATATACAGACCATTTTTCCAAAGTATGAAGTGTAGAATGAGAGACTGATGAAGAAAGTATGAATGTGAATGAATGAATTAAGAGTATGGGCCACAGAATTATATGAAATGTTGAATATATATATTTTTTGATATAGCATCTTGTGCATAATTAAAGAAAATAAACTTGGGAATTGTAAACCAATCTAAAACCACTTGTGTACTCCGTCACCTTTGCATTTGGTCTACTAGTTCAAATCCTGTGATATTTTTGTTAGATTGACCTGTAGAACTAGGGACTTTAAAACAGGTACCCCTTCTCTTTATCTACCAGAAATGTTGTCAGGCCTAGTACGGTAGTCGCCTGTCTGTTTCAATTTCTTCCCCACTCTCCCCTCCCTTCCTTATCTATGTCTTAGCTCTTGCACAATCTGAAATGTCGTCAGGCCAAGTACGATAGTTAATTTCACATCCTTACTGTTCATGGCCTGTAAGAATGTCATTGTATTTTCCCTTGTTCCCTCCCTTGCCTTGAAGCGCTTTGAAACGCATTGTGTATAGGCACTATATAAATATCATATCATATCAGATTTTAATGCCTGCTCAGGTTATAAGATCAACTGGGCTAAATCTGAGACAATGCCTCTAACCATGATTCCCAATAAACTTGTGATTACAAATCTGGGATTCAAATGGTGCCCAGAGAAACTTTAATGCTTGGGCGTTTGGGTGACTATTACATTAGAAGGAATGGTACAGGAGAATAATAAGGTTCTGAGTGCTGGTCTGAGGCAGGACCAGGAGAGATGGAAACTGCAGAATTTATCCTTGTGGAGTAAAGTCAAAGCACTTCAAATGATCTCGACACCAAAAATAACTTGCGTATTGAGCATGCTACCATTGCATGTTGGGAAGACATTTTGGAAAGACTTTGATGTTCTCATTTAGACATTTTTATGGGATGACAAACCTCTTGGTTAAAACTATGGAAATTGCAATTACCTCAGGAGAGAGGTGGATTGGGGGTCCCTAATTGTTATGCCTATCATCTGACATTTATGGCCAGATACTTTGTACCATTATTGGAAAAGGAGCCAGATGATTGGACCAAAGAGCAAGCAAGTCTGTTAGGGCCTCTGGCCCCGTTGGCTAGCCTGACAACCATACCGGGATGAGCGATTAAAGTGGAGCCTACGATGCAATTTTTCAGAGGTTCTTGGAAGGAGTTTGTGAATCTACTGAGGGAAAATGCTTTTAAGAGACTCGACACATCCATAGGTACAACCCTGAAATAAGAGGAAATGGTAAAACACTTTTTTGCCCAGAATGGTTCCTGGCAGGTGTACACCGGATTAGGGACCTGAGAAGTAATGGAAAATGGTTGACCCTAAATCAGGTGAAGGAGACTCGGCAAATACCAAATTGCTCACAACAGGATTACCAAAAATTTACAAAGGCAATGGGGGACATTGTATTTGAGGAGGGTACAGATTTCAAGACCCTGAATGCTAGTGGAAAGATGGAAGGAGGACTAGCGAGTAAATACTATAAATTGATTGTGTCTAGGTCAATGGACAATAGCACCATACTGGAAGAAACGACTAGGAAAAAGTCATGTGAGATGACTTGGGAGCGGTGGGAGATGGTTTGTAAAAATGTTTGCCTGTGTTCTGTAAGCCTGGGCGAGAGATAGCATCAGATTAAGATCCTGAATAAGGTGTATTGGACGCCTAAGGGATTACATAAGAGAGGTCTCTCAGATACAAGTGACCTTTGGGACTGCGTTCTCAAAGTAGGCACCTTGGAACACATGCTTTGGGAGTGTTTGAGAGTTGGTGATTTCTGGAGGAGACTCTGCATTATTGTTAACAATGTTTTAGGGTTAACCTTAGATAACGATTTTAATACAGTAATTCTTGGCGATGATGAATCACTGAATGATTTATGCACTTCTCAACGAAAATGGTTATTTAGAGGCGCTTCTATGGCTAAAAAGGTGATACTAAGAGGATTGATGTCAAGATTGTCTCCAGAAGTGAATGTTTGGATGGATGAAATGCTAAAATTGGCTGACATGGAAAGATTGATTTATTGTTGGAAAAAATCTCTTGGTTTTTTGAGAAGATATGGGGTAGGTTTTGGACATCTCCTAGCTCTAGCTATGCTTACTTTAGGTTATTTTATCTTCTTTTTTTGGAGAGGGGGTAAGTTTATTATTACATTGTTGACCATACATTGTATCTGTTGAATATTGTAAATGCATACATTGTTTTAGAAAAAAATCAAAAGAAGATTACAAGCAGTCGGCAATTGAGGAGTTAAACTTGGTTGAGGATGTCTATGTGGGAGAAACAAAGAGGATAACAAGAATCAAGAGAAGAAAGCTAGAAGAAGAGGTATCGGTGAGCCGGAGAAGAGAATGGTGGACACTCTCAATAAAAGTGAGATATCAAAGCATTAGAGGAAGGGGGAAGTGGGAGGAGTAGGACGGGAGGGACAGGAAAACCATAGAAAAAAGGACACATGGAAATCATCAGCAGTGAGGATATCGAGCATAAGGAGCCTTCAAAAGACCAATCAACAACAGATCCAGAAACATGAGGGTGAGAGAAGTGGGAAAATGTGTTAAGTGAAAGGAATAATGACTGCAGTCTTGCTTCCTCTGGGGGGATTAATACAACATGACAAGATGCAATAGTTATCTTTCAACTGTGGCAACCCTCAAAGAAAGAATGGTTCAATGCATTACTTTTTCCCTGGCTGTATAGCTCTGATTAGTTAGACCGGTTTTCCGCAAATGTTTTGCTGCATACCATCTACAGCTGCAGAATTAAGTCAGCAAAAGAATGTAGAAATAAGAAAATAATCCAGTTACGTGATAACTCCATTACACGCGGTTATCTGCGCTCTCCTAGATAAATGTACCACACTCCCCAAATGCCAGTTCCTGACGTTCTGCCTAGTTGTTATATTGGAGAAATGCTCTCATCTTTACCTATTCTTTTGGATTCCTTTTAGTGATATTTTTAAAAAACTTCATTTTGTTTTCCTTTCCGTAGGGGCTATGTCTCTTGTTCTATTATTTGTTTGCTTGTTTCTTGGCTTTAAAAAAGGTATTTTATTGGCTTTTTCAATTATTTTAATTAAAACCTTCTACCATATAACATTTTTCATATTCCTTGTTTGGACATGGGTCACCTACCATAAGAAAGACAGCACTTGGTGTGGAGTTGGATGGTGGGGGCAGGTGCAGAGTGGTGGTGTATCTTGTATAGTGTCTGGGTGTGGATATGTTGAGTAGTGATGTAGAGCGAAGGTGTGGAGTGGCAATGTGGATAGGTAGTGGGGTGTCATGAAGTGGTGTGGTGGTGTGTAGTGGGAAGTGGGACAAAGTGTTGCTGTGAAGTGATAGATGGAGGCGTGGAGTGGTGTGGGGTGTGAGACTGGAGTGGGGTAGAGTGGTGGGCTGGGGTGGTCTGTGGAGTGGTGTGTGGTGTTTTGGGGCATGGTGGTGCACTTTAGGTAGAATTTCCCCTTTGGGTGTAATTCTCCCCACTTGTGAGTCCCCTAGCACTTTTGGATTTTTTACCAGCTCTCCTGGGTGACTGGGAACCTTTTTCCCACACTCACTCAGTCATTTACCCTACCTTTGGGAACCTTTTTCAGCGCTTTTAGTTGTATCTTTTTGAAGTCATGCTTTCCTTCAACTTTTAAGGCATCTGCAATTTATTATTGCCGCACACAGCACTTTCTTTGCAGTGTTGCTTGAAGCTCCTTGAGCTGCCCTGTTTATTTTCCTTGTGATAACAAACAGTACCAATGACAGGGGGTACATTTTATCCTACCTGACTTTTATATTGTGGAATCAGCACACCCCCCCTTATGTGGAGTGCTGAGGGGACACACTGCATCCCTTATTCCACTCCTCCTATAACATTTTAGTTACAGTGTCAAGTTAATCTGAGTGGCTGGTGGCAGTGAATGATTTCTACTGACTTTTTGTGAACTTTACACACAGGCTGCTATCGCAGCTGCGGTAAGGTACACATGGGTCATCATTGACCTAAAATGGTGGTTGTCACTTTTTTTGCCAACTCTTGATGACATGTTCTTTTTTGAGGCTTCTCCTACCTACTTGGTTGGGGAGGTACTGCTGGGTCTTTTGTCTTTGGTGGGCTTCCTTGCAAAAGCCTGCCAAGGCTCTCTGCATACTTGAAAGGATAGGAAGTGGGGGAGGTGACTGAAACTCCCCTGATCTTTGTCTTGCAGTGTGTCTGTGTGGATCCAGTTCATACTGGGAGGATGGCTATCCTTTTGGACAAGCCAGCCCCCAGATTTGCATGAATGCTTGAATGGCGATTGGTGAATCAGACAGTTTCCCTGCATGAAAGGCGAGGGTCCTGGAACAGAAAGGCAGAGTCGAACAATGGATAGGAGAATTCAACGAAGAAGAAGGACGTCTCCAGCCACCTCCAGCGATCACCAGTGACTGCAAAGTAACCGCTGCTTCGCCAACCTCCTCTTTTGCTTAACAGGGAAGATCCAGACTGCATGACTTTCTCCCTTGGACTGTTATGCCTAACCAGTCTCAAGACCACCTGCATTTTGAGCCATCTCTTTGAAGAGCTACAACCGTTCTAAGCTGCAATCTCCCAATACCCTGGAACCTGGACCATTTTGCGATGCATCGCATCATGAAGTGCGGTTTTGACTGGACCTTGTGGGCATCCTTCTGGGTCTACAGTGACTCTCTCCCGCTCAGAGATGTCTCTTCTTCCAACTCGAGGACCGAGAAATGGAGGGAAGTCAGCCGCGTGACAACCATTTCTGCTACGAAGCCTATGCTAAATCCCAACATGCCAGTATTGTGAGGATCTTCTGCTGGACATCCCATCCGAAGAAGCTGACCATCTGATCCCACCAAAAGCTCTTTCTTCAGCCTCCAGGCCAAGAATCCAAACAGGATCTGCTGTCGCCTCACCTTGGGGACCCGCCAGTGACATTGTTGTACTCTCTGTACTAGGTGCTTACCTAGGTGCCTGTTGTGTTGATCTGTACTCCTCCTGAGCTTCTTGAGACACTTTGGGGTTGACAACTCGATGGTAGTCTCCCAAGCCTAGGGGCATCAGTCCTTTGAGCTACAATTCATCAGAGGTTCTATCCGGCCTCCCTGAATCCTCTTTGTACTAACCATTTTAGCTACCTTCAACACTAAAGAATCCTGCTAAACCTGTAACTTTGACAGTGTCTACCTTCCTTTGTTCTTCCCTGGTCACCGAGTGTCCCACCTGACATTGAGACTCTCATCCAAAGATAGGGCTGGACTTTCTTAAGTGTAGGCTGCCTAGAAGTTACTTACCAGTATACTTGTTGCATCTTTTGGGAAGGAGCTACACCTATCCCACCCCCCTAGGCGCTTTAGAGTAAGTTGAATCCCATAAATACACGTGTGATGTGCCACAGGCAGGGGGGGCATATTAAGGCACATTGCATAAACACAATAATATGCAAAATGTAGATGCTTAGACTTAGTGCATGCATCTAAATAGGTGCCATTTTGTAGTTATGGTAGAAACATTAGGCCCTGCATGGCTGCACGCTAGACACAGACCACAAACCTAACAAAGAAACCTGAATAGGCCCCATCGCTGATGATAGAGAGTCCCAGGCTGTTGGCCTCCATAGAAACTCTCCTTTGTTCCACAACTGTTGCCAATACGTGTTACCCCAAGAAGGAATGTGCCCTGCAAGACCATGAGACAGTACCAGCCACCTCACAGTGCACGTTCATCACATCCAAGCCAAAGCAGGCCTCCAACCCCAACCCAGCCAACCATGAGTTATGGCACCCACTACTGTCCCAGTCCAAGACCTCAGACCACCAACCATAAACCCACTTTCCATGAAAGATCTAAAAGAACATGACCATTCCACCCTATTTCATAATGATAAGATTTGTAATGCAAGGTACAGGGTGGAATAAATTATAGTCCAAAGCGAGGGTGGAAGGCTTGGGTGCAGATAGTGCGATACCGATTGAATGAAGAATGTGTGTGTCTGCTTGATCTTAACCCTTCCCCTGTTCCAGTCCCCGAGCCTCCCAGGTGCATGCCATAATGATAGAGTAGCAATGTCTTACATAGTAACTAATTGCAAACTCGACCTTGGTTCCCTGGAGATGATGAGCCCAGCAGACTCCACGTGATGGAAGACAACAGACGCGGCTGAGGCCAATGGCCTGGAATCTCCTATAGAGCAGGCTGGCCATGTATAAGGTCTCACCAACCAGCCACAAACGTGTTTACTGTATATGTTTACATCACAGATGGCAATTTCTCTCCTTGTGCTTGTACCATTTTTCGGCAGAGCGTTCTTGAGCAGCAGAGTTCTTTGCTGACATACCTATTTTTTGTGTGATTAAAACGTATTATCCTTGCAAGAATCTCTTGGCCTTTTTTCCCTAGAGGGTTGTATTTTTTCTGGTGTGAGCGCTTGTGGGCGTGCCTTCATTTGGTGACCCTGACATGATTCCCGCGTCCTCCGTACCTGCAGAGAAGCCCAGGCAGACTCTCCGAAGGGGCCACACACACCTACAGCACCCAGTCCCAAAAACACTTATTTCCCAGTGACCGTATAGGAGCCGTCTTTGCAGAATTCCTGTCTGCTCTTTGGAGCGGGACGCGGCTCCAAGGAGAAGTTCAGGCTGTTGTTGCTGGAACCCCATGACGGAGGAGTTTGGGTGAACATGCACACGTGGGTATAGCCTTGCAAGTGATAACTAGTAGGCGATAAATGTATAGGAGAGTGTGAACAGTGTGACCATGCGGATATTGAAATTGTGAGTGTGACCCGTATGTGGTTTGTCTTGTTTCTTGGTATTATACATTTTATTAGCAGAATATTAAGGAAAGGAAAATTGAATGGTAGAGAGCCTCCCCGAGTGAGAGGAGAAGGTGGTGCCACTCATAATGTGTAAGGGAGGAAAAGGAAATACATAGGACACTTGTATAATTAGAGGGCTCAGGAACATTAGATGTAGTTATTTTAGCTTGTTATTTTAGCTTGTTTTATTGGTGTTTTTATTGTATAGGGTGGAGATTCAGGAGGAGCACTTTCAGTTGTAGTATGGTATGCAAGTGTGGATTGTGCAAGTGGCAGCGTGGAAGAAGAGACGAGGGAAAGGGAAAGAAAAGAACATTGTTTTAATTTTTTGACAGAAGGGAGGGGGTGAAAATTGATTTACTAACTGTAACAATGTTTGCAGCGCGTTAGTACAAGCATAAGGAGAGAAAGGGAGCGACCACCACCACGATGAGAGGAGAAACCCCAATAGAGTATATGTGCAAAGGCCCTACCGCTGTACCGAGACAGACTTGAGAAGCACTATAAGCAGTGGATGAGAGAAACAAGAGGGGCCGGAGCAGGGCTCCCATAATAAGGGTATGCTAGAGCACATGTCCATGTTCCTAATAGCCAAATATAAGGGAAAACAATTACAAAGAAGGAAGGAAATATTAGACCTTTGGAAAATGTTCCAAGACACTAAAGAGAGTAAGGAAGAGAACGGACAGGACGGCAGCAAGGGCGATGCAGTGACAGAGTGCAGAAGGTTTTACCCACTGATGGCCCAACCCACTGTAGACTATACTAACTCAAAACATGTGTCCACAGCAGCAACAGCCCCACTGCCCCATATGTGCTCCTCCCGATGCCCCAGGAGATGCCAATGTCAATAAGAGAGATTTCGAGGTGGCACTGGCCTCAGCAAGAGCAGAATTGAATAGACCGCGGGCAGTGCAAAATGAAGTGAAAGCTGACAGACAGGTAGAGCAGACACCAGATGAATGGAAATCAGGAGATATCCTATTCAAGACAGATAGTACACCCATAAAAAAATGCATGTGGAAAAGGAGGGAGAAGGAAGTGAATGGGCAGACAGCCTAGCATATGACAATGCTGACGGGTGGAGTGCATTCAATGAGTTTGAGGATGGCGAGGAAGAGGAGACAGAACAGGCACCTAAATGAACTCCTAGGGTGGAAGGTTTATGGGATGGGAGGTTAAGGAGCAGGTTTGGCCGGATGGCGGTAGCAAGAAAAAAAGAAGTGGGAAGAGGGGACCAAATTGTGAATGCAGATGCCTCTCATACATAAGGGGACTGGTAGGCCTCAATTTGTGCAATGAGCACAGGTGGACAAAACATCTAATAAAAGCGCTCCTGGCCCTTACAGCAGGCTCAGGGAAGTGGATCTGTGCATTTGAAAAACAGACGGCGGGAGTCTCCCTAGGACACATCAAAAGCCCATTGGTTGCTACTATCGGTATTTCAGACTGCCAATGTGTGGATAAAAGGAGGTACCCAGGAGTAACTCTGGGAAACTATGCACATGATGGGGCATCCTTTAATAAGATTCAAACGAAAAATGGGATGGGCTGCAGCGAGCATTCCCTGACACATGCGACTTACAGTCGATCATGCAATGTACTATTGGCGATAATGAAGACGACGCTCAAGTCCTTCTTAAAGTTCAGGAGATGTGGAGAGCAGAAACGAGTAACACATGAGATCAGTCAATACCCTTTTTCTACTTCATTGTCAAACCGGGCCTGCCCTAAGAAGTGCAGAAGACACTAGACAACATTGTGCTTCAGCTATCCCACTGCAAATACCTCCCCTCTCGAGCTCTCCGCTCCTCTACCTCTAATTCCCTTATGGTCAGTCGTTTTTCTAAGAAACAAGCTGGGGGCTGATCTCTTTCTTCAGATGCGGCCTCCCTCTGGAACAGCCTCCCTACAGCCCTAAAACTTGAGGAGAACCACCTCCGGAAGCACCTTAAGACCATCCTCTTTGCTTCTGCTTTCGCCCCCCCTCTCCTCCGCTGATTCTGGTCTCTCTTGGTACTGTGCACCTGGCCACCCTCGGTCCACCGGACCCAGGCTCCTGCTTATCTTTTCCACCCTCCTGCACTGCCTTCTGGCCACCCTTTGCACTGGGGTCTGTATCTGTACCCACACAGGCCCCCCTCCTCGTCCCTTGCACTTACCAGACCTACCCTGTCTGCTTCCCTCAATTTAGCACTTGCTGGATGCACTAATATTACCGTGTTTGCTGTTCTTATCATGTATTTATCAGTATTTATTTCTGCTCTCCCCTTGCTCTGCATTTTCCACTTCTCCCCCCTCCCTTGCACTTTTTCCCTGCACCCTCTCCCAAGCACTTGCGCGTTCTCAGTGTCACTGGGCCTAGTAAGATTGTTGTTTTGTTTTCTCCCCTGTTCCCCTCCCTTGCCTTGTCACGCTCTGAAACACATGTGTATGAGCGTGTTATAAATAAAATATCAATATCAATAACAATTGTGGGGGTTGAGGCGAAGGGGTGGCCTGAAATACAGAGTATAATAGTAAACCATTGCAGGAGAATACAGGAGCATGAAAAGGAAATGACTCAGAGGTGACAAGCAGAGGAAGCAAAATTATTACAAAATAAACTAGCTTGGTTGTTGTGGAGGCATCAGTTTCAATGCCAGCAAAGCCAGAAGTGACCCCTAATTTTGCAAACGCCAGAATAGCCACAGTGTGGTCAGAAGGAGGACAAGGACAGTGGGGAGGGAACACACAGTACTCTGGACCACAGTGGCAAGGAGGTCAGCAGCGAGGAAGAGGTGGGTTCCGAATATCAAGGGGAGGCGGATTTGGAGGACTGGTACCCAGAGGAGGAGGAATAGGGCCATCACAAGGTTGGAACTGTGGAAAATGGAGGTATTTTTCAAGAGAGTGTAGCAGTGGACAGGGGACAATTACAGTCAACAAAATTATGGTGAAGCCCGAGTGGAGTCAAGGGCGAGCTGTTGTCTGCTGTGCGGCTGTTCTACTGTTCTACTCGAACTACTGACCTCTTGCCTACGAGGATCTCTGCTTGAAAAAATCTGCACCCGCATCCGCTCCGAATCGAGTAATCCTCACTGGCCAGCTGTGAGCAGTTGAAGCGAGCGGTATCTTGTTGCTACACGTGACTTGCATCACGTGATTTGTGGAAGCCACGCCCCCTGCTGCAAGCCTCAAAAGCAGTTCAGCTCGACCCTTGTGGCGTGAAGCCCGAGTGGAGTCAAGGGCGAGCTGTTGTCTGCTGTGCGGCTGTTCTACTGTTCTACTCGAACTACTGACCTCTTGCCTACGAGGAGCTCCGCTTGAAAAAATCTGCACCCGCATCCGCTCCGAATCGCGTAAGCCTCACCGGCGAGCTGTGAGCAGTTGAAGCGAGCGGGATCTTGTTGCTACACGTGACTTGCATCACGTTATTTGTGGAAGCCACGCCCCCTGCTGCAAGCCTCAAAAGTAGTTCAGCTCGACCCTTGTGGCGTGAAGCCCGAGTGGAGTCAAGGGCGAGCTGTTGTCTGCTGTGCGGCTGTTCTACTGTTCTACTCGAACTACTGACCTTTTGCCTACGAGGAGCTCCGCTTGAAAAAATCTGCACCCGCATCCGCTCCGAATCGCGTAAGCCTCACCGGCCAGCTGTGAGCAGTTGAAGCGAGCGGGATCTTGTTGCTACACGTGACTTGCATCACGTGATTTGTGGAAGCCACGCCCCCTGCTGCAAGCCTCATAAGCAGTTCAGCTCGACCCTTGTGGCGTGAAGCCCGAGTGGAGTCAAGGGCGAGCTGTTGTCTGCTGTGCGACTGTTCTACTCGAACTACTGACCTTTTGCCTACGAGGAGCTCCACTTGAAAAAATCTGCACCCGCATCCGCTCCGAATCGCGTAAGCCTCACCGGCCAGCTGTGAGCAGTTGAAGCGAGCGGTATCTTGTTGCTACACGTGACTTGCATCACGTGATTTGTGGAAGCCACGCCCCCTGCTGCAAGCCTCAAAAGCAGTTCAGCTCGACCCTTGTGGCGTGAAGCCCGAGTGGAGTCAAGGGCGAGCTGTTGTCTGCTGTGCGACTGTTCTACTGTTCTACTCGAACTACTGACCTTTTGCCTACGAGGAGCTCCACTTGAAAAAATCTGCACCCGCATCCGCTCCGAATCACGTAAGCCTCACCGGCCAGCTGTGAGCAGTTGAAGCGAGCGGTATCTTGTTGCTACACGTGACTTGCATCACGTGATTTGTGGAAGCCACGCCCCCTGCTGCAAGCCTCAAAAGCAGTTCAGCTCGACCCTTGTGGCGTGAAGCCCGAGTGGAGTCAAGGGCGAGCTGTTGTCTGCTGTGCGACTGTTCTACTGTTCTACTGGAACTACTGACCTTTTGCCTACGAGGAGCTCCACTTGAAAAAATCTGCACCCGCATCCGCTCCGAATCGCGTAAGCCTCACCAGCCAGCTGTGAGCAGTTGAAGCGAGCGGTATCTTGTTGCTACACGTGACTTGCATCACGTGATTTGTGGAAGCCACGCCCCCTGCTGCAAGCCTCAAAAGCAGTTCAGCTCGACCCTTGTGGCGTGAAGCCCGAGTGGAGTCAAGGGCGAGCTGTTGTCTGCTGTTTGCGGCTGGTTACGGCAGGAAGTACTG
Source organism: Ambystoma mexicanum (assembly GCF_040938575.1). Lineage (NCBI taxonomy): Eukaryota > Metazoa > Chordata > Amphibia > Caudata > Ambystomatidae > Ambystoma > Ambystoma mexicanum. The sequence continues at coordinate 1,098,867,565 of NC_090930.1, read as the reverse complement.
ATCAAACCAGGTAATTAATCCACTCAGTGACCCTAGGTTGCTTTCGGTGAAGACTCTTAGCAATGGAACCTCAAAAACCAAGAACTAGGCTACAAGGTAAGTTAGAGGAATCCCTTGCACACTTACCCATAAACCCCGTTACCCAGATGACAATGGAGGTAAACACGCCACCTGATGATAGCACGGCAGACCAATCACTTAGAGCAAGAAACATTGAAACACAGAAATTAAATACAAAACCACTATTGACAGAAGGAAATGTCCCACAGTCGTTAAAAGGGCAGTTGCCGTTGAATGATATGATACCTGCAAAACTAGCAACTAGCACTCATATTGCACAAAAAACGATTTCATTGAAAAGTCAAGAAAAGGCCTCCTGGGTCCCGATAGAGCCAATGAGCCTAAAAACAGAAGAAGTAAGGAAATCGATACAAGGTGAGAGATGTATGTCCCAGATGACGCCAATTCATGGTACATCACAACCTGATCACTCAACAGGGAAAAATCGGACAAAAGAAGATGACGAAAATAACTCCTTTAGCCCGTCCTTACAAGACAGAGCCAAAGTGGCCAGGTTACATTGGCAGAAAACATACACATCATCACGCTCTAAGAGCATCGATCACAATAAACATAATGCACTTAGATGCGCCCGACTATCTCTGGGCATCACTGAAATTGATGCCATTATGGAGTCACAGGAAAAAAGAAATGAAGTCTTTGACGGAGCAATTACGCCAATACATCTCAAAAATATCCAGACATCTACCCCAATTGTACGACCAAGATCCATCTCACCTGGTGACAAAAACACAACCTCATTGTCCAAAGAGTCACACAATCCTAAATTGGAAGATTATGACCCCGCTGCCTCACAGCTACCACGGAATCAGCAATCCCGTGTACCAGAAGTCCAACAAAGGATACCAACAACTATGCTAGATTTACAAAATACATTGGTAGCCGTGCTGTCGACAGCAATGATTCCGTTTTTAAAGATACAGGAATACATGGTTGACGCTACAAAAGATCAGGCAACACTCCTGGCAATGATAATGACGAAACAAACATATATGGAAACATTCATAAATACTATGCAGGAACGGCTAAAACAAGAAGCCGAAACATCGAGAATTTGGCAAACATGATTAGCGGATGTAGCTAGAGCCGACCGGGCAGACAAACTGAATCTCCTTGAGACGGTGTCAATCATTACTAAAAAAATGATGGATGACAAAACGAAAAAACAGGGACTCATGATGGAACTAAAACAATATGCAACAATCCAGACACAAACTGAAGTTTGTAACAATAACAAAGAACTCAAAGTAGATCAAAACTGCCAATATGAAAGACAAACTCTCTCGACTGTCCCAGTAAATTTCCCATTACTGACAAATCCACGCTCCATCGAACCATCAGTTTGCACCCCCTTTGATATATTTGATCTCTCAAAGCGTGGAATGGTGGGTCAAGATTTAATAACAAATCCAAAGTCTAAGAAAAAAACGGCAAAAAAAATCCAAAATGGATCTCGTGCATTTCTGAGGAAAATGAAGACAATACAGAAAACTTTACCTGATGAAGCAAAGAATATTAATAACCATTCTATGCTAAAACAAAAAGGTACTCAACAAAAAGCGAGTGAAATGGAAAGAGCGGTAATTCAAAAAGAGCAGACCAATTCAGATACCACCGCTACATCGGAACCATTGGATGCCCTGCTGGAAATAATAAATTTAAAAAAAACACCCAGGCAGGTGGAAAAACCTATTCCAATAATAGACTTATGAACTGCTGATGAGATGAGTGCCTATATCTCTATGTCAATCAATTCACAAGATCTAACGCTGATAGTAGTCGATGAATATAAAGACTCGACAAGAGAACAAACCCTGTCTGAAGCGGAGGAGGAAGAAGTACCGAGTATGGACCTAGAATACTCAATAATATCTAATGATGAACCAGAAACAGAAAGTGAAGAGCTCAGCCAAAATACCCCGATCCCGCAAAAAAGTCCCACATTAGTGAGACCAAAATTTATAAACCCACAGAAGCTAACTGCTGCCTATAGAACAGCTCTATTTCCATCAACACCTATTACAGACGATACGGTAATAATGAATAGAGTCAATATTCTATGATTATTCAAAGCAATCCCACAAGTGGAGAAATTAAAATCGGATGATCTAGATCTAGTTCTCTTTCCAAATAAGCAACATATGGAAGAGGTGCAAATTGATTTTTGCAAGCAAGAATTAATGCAAATGGTTCTAGCAAATAAACATCAGTTTGAGAAACTAGGATTTGGAACAAAGGAAATCTTTGTCTCACGGGCCTTAGCTGGAAAAAAAACAAAACATCTAGCCCCATTTAACAATCTGAAATCAAACTTTAATGAGGACCGGATTAGACGGATCAAACCCGCTACAAAGCAGAACAACCATAGTCCAAGGTTACTTCCTCATGAAGATTCGCACTCACAACCGATATGGCGTGATTTCCGCGACTCTCCACAAAGTGAATCAATCTTGAAGAAAACCTATCTATAACAACAAAATAATAATGAAGCACAGAAATGTACCATCTCCCTAGGAACATGGAATACAAGGGGGAATAAACATCTCCTACAAAAACAGTCAGAATTTCTAGAGAATCTGGATATCATTTGTTTACAAGAAACATGGCTAATGGAAGAGGTGATCTGTGAGGGGTACATTACATTAATGAATCCGGCGATATCAAGCCAACAGGGTAGACCCGCAACAGGAATGCTGTTACTTTCAAAAATATATCCAAATTGGTCAATTATTGCTAGTAAAAACATTCATCCATGGGCTCAATATCTAACTATTAAAATGACAATACCCAACAAAGAGGAAACATTGACCGCCTTGGATGATTTGTTGATATCCATAGTTAATATATATTGGAACCCTAATGCAATGTCAGAGAAGAAATTTATTGACGTGATATTTGAAGAATTGGACAACATGGCAATTGCGAATAGTGACATGGAATTTATCATAGTAGGAGATTTTAACTTTCACCTATTTGATAAAGAAGGCCAGTCATTGGACCCCAGTTCATGGTCGAGCAGAGCAAAAAAGTGGATGAGAGAAGTGGCTCAAAGAAAGATATATCTAAGTATCCAGCCAACAGATACCGAAGGTAAACCTCTACCAACATGGACAGGTGAAACATCGAAATCAATCATTGACTATATATTCACATCGGAAAGAATCAGAAGCTTAACGACAGCGATAAGAAACTCGAGACAACAGGACAGTGATCATCATTTAATCCAGATCGAATGGTCTACCAAACCAGCCACTGACCGATGCCTAACTATACCGGTCCTTGAGCTAACAAATGGGTTGAATAGACTCAGGATTAAACACAAGCAAATGGCGGAAATAGCTTCAACCTTTGAAGGTGCACCAATTCAAGATTTCATCAAAATGGGGTATGGCTGGATCCTTGAAAAATATAAACAGAAGACTACAAAGATTAACCAAAAACCAGCACACCCTCATTATTTCAATATCGAAGTCCAAACAAAAAAAAAACTGCACTACAAAGCGCTACGGAAATTGAGAAAATCCAAAACACCTAATCTTGAAATAGAAATAAAAAAAGAAAAGACCAAATATTCCAATGCAATTAAAGGTATCAAAGCTTCAATAAAGCAGAATGATGCAGAAGCGATTTTGACAGCACTTAAAGAAAAAAATACGAGACAGCTATGGTCATTGTTGAATGTATCAGCGACAAGTCAAAAGATGATTCAAAAAGTGGATGCAAAGAGATGGATGAACCCTTATTCAGCATTATACCAAAAGTCGGTTCAAACAGAAACATTCTCTTACAGAATGTAAGAGAAGCAAACGAAGACATCATTAAGACCATAAACTCACTCAAATCATCGAGAGCCCCAGGACCTGATGGTTTATCAAATACCGATTTAAAAGCCGCCCCGGACCAGTGGGCCAACTTTATGAGTCATCTATTATGCTTAATTAAAAAGACCCAACAGATACCTCAGACTTGGACTACAGCAGTTTTGATTCCAATTTTCAAAGAGGGAGATAGAAAAGATCCGGCCAATTACAGACCGATAGCTTTAATAGATCCCTTGGGGAAATTATTTGCTGGTTTCCTGCAAACAAAGTTGAATCAATGGGCAAAAGATAACAACAAAAAAGCCAAAAGACAAACAGGATTTGTCAAACATATAGGTACTAATGTCAACCTCCTACTGTTGAATATGTTGAAACATGAAGCAATGGCTAAATCGGAACAACTCTATGGCACCTTTATAGACCTAAAAACTGCCTTCGATTCAGTGAATAGACAACTGTTATGGGTTAAATTAAGAAATTGGGGCTGCCCCACAAATATTCTGAACCCAATTAAAGAGCTTTATTCGAATACCTCAATACGTGTTCGATTGACCAAAGAAGGAAGACTGACTGATGCGATCTCAGTAGACAACGGCCTAAAGCAAGGCTGTCCATTGGCTGCGTGTCTTTATAATCTTTTTACTTATGATTTCGGCGAAAAAATTCTAAACACTGTAGCGAACCCTCCAAAAATCAATAGCGAAACTATACAAACGCTAATTTACGCAGATGATATTATCATTTTAGACAAAGATTAACTTGAAAACCAAAAGGCAACCAAACGTAAAAATTCAGATGGGAAACCAACAAATTGCGACAACCAAGACAATCAAATACTTAGGAGTTATAATTAATCCTTCAGAAAACGAAACAGAATGGCAAGAACAGATTGAAGCAAAAGCAAGAACTTTGGCAAGCCAAGGTCGTTTCTTCCATTTAAAATACGGGACTTATTCAGTAAAACCAACAATTCTTCTGTACAAACAAAAAGTAATCCCAATCTTAACATATGCAAGCGAGACGCTAATTAATTAAAAAATAATGAGATGGCCCTATTATGAGGCACTGTTCTCGAGGAAGACACTTGCCTTGCCCAAAACATTTCCAATGAACAGATTAAGATTTGAGTTAGCCTTACAATCGGTACAGTCAATAGTGCTATGGAAACAACTGGACTTGTTAAGAAAAATTATGTCTGATGATGAAATACCAGCTTTGGAAATCCTAAAAGAAAAAAAGGACGCTTTCCGATCGAACGCATTACAGAAATGGGTTAACGAAATTAAGGCAAAAATGAAAATAGAAGACATCTCAGACGAATTGCTACTTAATAGACCACAATATGCAAAACGGAAAATACAAACGAACGATTGGCTAAGAACACTGGAATTTCAGAAAAAGTACAAACGGCATCTTCATGCAGAAACAGAGGTGAGGGCACTTAATCAATTACCTAAATATCTGGTACAGTTTCCCAGCTGTAAGTTTCGCGATTTATTTCTGCAATTTAGATTAAATATATTGCCTACTCGCGAATACCAAGCTTTGATAGCCAAACCTCTTAAGAAATCTGAGGCCTGTCGATTCTGTAATTTAGTGAGACCAGAAACTCTATTTCATCTGATCATGGTACGCCCAGCCTTGAAATCGAAAAGAGATTTATACAAAGACTTCTTTAAAATTTCCGAAAAGCCATCAACAACAGAAGAAAGATGGGCGGAACTCCTCGAAGGAAGTAACCAACGATTAATATTTACTGTGATTAAATTCTGGAATGATCTTATTACCGAAAATCTAGAGGAGCAATGTGAACAACGTGAACCTGTGGCCGATAATTTCCTTTTTACTTAGATTTATGAACAAATGGAAAGTTTGTTAAATCAAACAAAACATTTTATTAAAAAAAATTAAAAAAATGTAAAAAAATTGTGGTACACCGCCTCAAGGACTGACTCCCAGAATGACCTCCGTATCCTATGAAATACACCAAGCCTACACGCAGTTGCCTCCGCAGATACCAGGCCCTCCCTCACAGCAGCAGCCACAGCAAACGATTCAACAATATATGGCCGAGAACACTTTCCAGCAGACAGGTAACATCTACCCCTTTAACAGAGCGCCTAATTGCATGGTTGCCCCATTCCAAGGCACAACCGTGGTGGGGGAAACCCCTTCTCATTTCCGGGGACAAATACAATTAGGACAGCCCACAAAGAGCACTTGCACTTGGATTCTAGATTATGCAGCGTACATGAGGCCACTTCTACAGGGTCTCAGAGAAGCACAGAAAGGCAACCACAAACTTAAATGGACAGCAGACATAATACAAATTTCAATGATTTGAAACAAGTAATATCCACAGCCACAATTCTTGCCACCCCAGGCTATACACAAGAATTCTACATATTTTCCCATTCTAACGGCACATTTATGACCGCCGTACTGACCTGAAAAAGCACAATAGGTCAAAACCAATTGGCCTACTACAGCGGTACGATTGACTCAGTTATACAAGGGCAAATCGAATGCGAACAAGCACTTGCTGCAGCTACCTTTGCAATTGAAAAACTCCACAATTGTCATGGGATGCTCAGTAACTCTATACGTGGAACATTCAGTATTCTCCATTTTAGAAAGATCGAAGTCCATTCTGACCACACAGAGAGCATCGGCACACAAGATTATCATCTCAGGCCCAAACATTTATGTTGTGCGATGCAAACCAGTAAATCAAGCCATGTTCCTAACAGAAGTCTGTCAGACGAAGACTTGCAATGACACGACTGTGCCACATATGAAGAGGAAAAGGATGACATCCCCAAAGCAAAAGATTAGAGGAGGGGAAAGTACTCTGTGTTGACGGTTCAGCAACAATTGACCAGGACACAGGACAAAGACATACGGGTGCGGCAGTGGTGTGCCTCGAGGAAGGAGACTATGAAATGTTAGTAATGAAAATATTACCCATGCACTCAGCACAAGTTGCCGTGCTCGTGGCACTTATCAAGGTGCTACATGCATCACAAGGGTGCCACATGACCATTTATTCTGACTCAGTATACATCACTACAACAGTGCAGGTGGTGTTGTTACGGTGGAAAAGAAGAGGTTTCTGCAAGTAGACGGTTCCCTAGTACAACACATTGCACTACTACATACATGATTTCCGCATTGTCACAGCCCTCTGTGGTGGCGGTCGTTAAATGCACCGCCGCACCAATAACACTGATGAAATGTCATTATGGAATGCTGCAGCGGAGGTTGCAGCTAAAATGGCAGCTGAAATGGCAGCCTAATTTCAGAGTATGTCATAACGACACTAACACACGATCAACAAGTCACACCATACACAGTGCTGCCTATTACCCAGCTCAACGAGCTGCAGGGCAAGGCACCAAATGAAGAGAAGGAACTATGGTCAGGGAGAGGTTGTACACAATCCGCTACTGATCTACTATGGAGACAACAATGCACTAGCAAGGCAATAATGGCATTAGCGCTCTTGGCAGTTGCATTTGATCAGCTACATCACCCATCCCAAAGCTCCAAGTAGCACATTGCAGCAGACATACAAGAAGATTGGTTTATATCAAACCTTCAGGAACATCTCACAAACATGATTGTACACTGCACCACCTTTCAGCATTGGCATGACGCTGCGGACATTAAGAGTTACTCTGCCCAACCCCATTAAGCCATTCTATGAGCTACACATAGACTATGCAGACATGGGGGAAAGATGCAATGGTTCCCGATATCTGATCATTGTAGTATGCCCTTTTCTCGATGGGTTGAGGCTGGACCTTGCACACATCCGAATGACAAATGCGCTGCCAAATGTTTGGTTTGTGAAGTGTTTCCTCCATGGGGCATGTGCAATGCACTGAAGCCCGACAACGGCACCCATTTCTTTTCAATTAGCTCCTCAAAGAGATCACAGCGCTACTTGGCATTAAACAACGGATGTGCTCAATTTACCACCCCCAAGCAAATTAAATTGTTGAGAGAATCAACAGCCTCCTTAAAAGCAAGCTCTCCAAGTGCTGCACCACATTAAAGAAAAACTGGGTGCACTGCTTACCCTTGGCCCTCCTCAGTTTATGCACACAGCCAAGTAAAGACCACCACCTGTCACCCCACGAGATAGTAACTGGTAGATGCATGAATATGCCCATCTACCCAGTTAGAAGAGCAGCAGGTGCCCATGGTACTGCAGCAGTGCTAGGGGAAGAATTCAAAGATTATTTGACAAACCTAACACGTTCAATTAAACATGTCTCCTAACAGATTGCACCACACCGGCTAGAAGACACACTGAGCACTGCAGAGCCACCAACCGCAGATCCCACACCCACCCAACTGCTGCTGCCAGGAGAATTAATATACGTCAAAAGCTTTGTGCGTAAGTGGAAAAACCCCAGATTCCATGGCCCCTACAAAGTTGTGTTTTCTACCCCACTCACTGTAAAAGTAAAGGGGCTTCGGTATTGGATTCACCTCTCTGATGTTCCTGGAGCACCCCCAAGTACCTCACAATTGCACTAAACATGCTACCCATCTACCTCAAAATGACTACCTCAGAACTAATAACCTAACTTGACTACATGTCCCAGATAATAACCATGTATAGATGCTAAAAGCATAAGTACTTTATAAAAAGAAAAACCTCTCTCCCTCTCTTTCTCTCTCTCTCTCTTTCTCTCTCTTTCTCTCTCTCTCTCTCTTTTTCTCTCTCTTTCTCTCTCTCTCTCTGCCCCTCTCTATCTCTCTGCCTCTTCCTCACCCCCACCCCTGTTTTAGTTTCCTCTACAGGAGCAAAGAAAATGGAACACCCAGTGTCAAATGATTCATTGTATAATTTTAGAAAACGGACTACGTATAATGTTAATTCGAGATGGTTATATTGTTACACTTGTGGATTACACTTTAGCACCTTCATATTTTCCATATTGATGTTTATGTTAGGATTTATTGGGGTATATCTTTTATCTGGGCATGCCATCTAAAAGGGAGGGGGGAACATAAAGGGAATTATACTACTAAACAGAACCAGCAACACCGCTGTACATATGTATAACCTTTCCCATGAGAGCAATGCAAGTGTTAACACACAAGCAAATGTATCTGGACATGTAAGTGTGAGTAAAATATTAGAACATTTATTTCCTACCATTTTCAGAAACATTTTTTGCAATGCAAAAACCAGTAGCAATGTTAGCAGTAGTACATTAACAAAAAAATGTATATGATGGAATGAGAAGGCAACCGCGTAGGCCCAAATATGATGCACACCACGACCTAGACATGGATGCTATTGAAGGTATTAGACACACTGAGCTATCCAACTATTGGTATACTGAGGCAAACAACCAATGGCAGCTGCTATGTATGCTCATTAATACCGCACACATCGGGGGCACAAAAGATTTTAGTACCACAGGAAGTTCCAATTATAGAGGCACAATGCCTGGTTCATCTTGTACTTTGTAGAATAAAAGGCACCTTACAGGTACACAGCGTGCAACTAGAGCTTGAGCTTGTGGATCCAGACCTCCTGCAATGCAACGACAACGCAAGCAACCTCCACTGCCTACAGCAACCATATTTAGTAATTAACAGACTCAAGTAAATAAGCAACAAATGGCAGGAAACAACAGTCAGTTGCCTGCAGAAGGCCTTTTCGGATAGGAGGAACAAGTACTGGCTTCAGTGGAAATAATCTGTGCACAAATAGGACAGAACCCATTACAAAACTGACATGGAAGGTGGAAATGGAAAAGCTAGACTTATGAACTATGTTTCCACAGTGAGGGAACTGTCTTCATCGGCTCTAACGAACGATGTAACAGAACATTGTTGACTCCAGGCTTAAAAAGGGGCACAGCAGCAGTGATGGACTATTACTGTGTCTGTGGCCAACAAGTGTACATGCATCTCCCATCATCATAGACGGGGTATTGTTTGTTGGCCATGTTTCACTCAGCGCTACTAGTAGTCCCAGAAGAACACCTGAAAGGGGACTGATCCCAAATACTGCTCCAACTAATCCACTAACATTCTAAGAACAAAACCCACTACCATCACCCGAGTTCTGCATCTTACCTCTTCTTTTTTGAGTAACAAAAAAGAAGAGGTCAAGCTACTTATTCAAAGACTCATCTGCACTGCTCACTGAGATCCCAGTTTAATACCGACTTTTCAGCTTGGCGAAAACCTTCTTTGCCTGAATTCTGCTACCTGGCGTACAAGCAGCAACCAACACCAAGTGGCTGCAAATTGTACTCTGGGAACTGGACCAGCTGGCAAATATAATAAAAATGAAACTGAACACGGATTCAACGTCATTAAGGTCGAACTGAGAGCACTAAGACTGATGACGATGCAGAATAGGTATGTGCTCAACATGCTAATGGCAATGGAAGGAGGTGTTTGCAGCAAGATTGGTGATTCCTGCTGCACGTTAGTGCCTCCAGAAGACGCAGAGAATGGGTCATTATCTCATACAATTGCAGCAGTACATGGACTAGGTGCATGATGAAAGAAGGAGGACTACAAGGGGGGAACTGGTTTAATCAGGCCTTCGATGGGGCTCTGTCCTGGTTACGAGCCCTTGTGAAGATGTCGGTGCCTATTATCATGTTCATCCTGGTCATCTTCTGCACCTGCCATATGGGACTCGCTGTTGTGCCAAATCAGTACCTAGTAGCGCAATGATGATGGTATCACTTGGTGTTTCAAAAGTACCTTGCAATACAATAGATACTGAACTACAAACTGACCATGACACTCCCCAAATGCTCCCTATTTACTATGCAGATGAAATAGACTGCTTATAACAAAACGCTAACCAAACTCAGCCCCGATTATTCGCACATGAACATCGACAGTATTAGCATACCTGTCTCCTCTGCCGTCAAGACCTTAGGAGTCTACATTGACGCGACACTCTCAATGACAAGACAAACCAGCGCCATTGCCTCAGCTTCTGCTCTGACTACCAAACTCATCTACGCCATAAAACCCTACCTCACCACGCCCAACTGCCTCTCCATAGCCAGAGCTACGATAGGAGCCAGATTAGACTACTGTAACGCCCTCCTGGCAGGCACTTCGTCGAAAAACCTAAACAGGCTCCAAATAGTGCAAAACAATGCCCTCCGTGCTGCACTACACATTCCCAAAACTGACCATATCTCACAGGCCAGAAGACGCGTCCACTGGCTCCCAGTCAAGGAAAGGATCAACTTTAAAATCCTCACCCTCACACACAAATGCATCAATCACACAGCACCCCCCTACCTATCTGAAACTATAACCAAGAACTCCTCCATCCGCCCCAGAAGAAGTCATCACGCCAACCAACTCCAAGTACCCACTGTAAAAAGAGCCAAAGCCGGCGGCATTGGCTTCCCTCACATAGCACCTAAGCTCTGGAATGCCCTCCCCAACTCGCTCAGAGCAGAACCATCGCTGTATCTCTTTCGCAAATCCCTCAAAACCACGCTATTCAACTAACTCCTCCTTCCCTACACCCACTTCAGCTCGCACGCATCTGATACGAAAAGTTTTCGACACGAAATGCTTGCTGTAATGAAAATTGCTTTGTAACCATCTTCCTTCCATTGTAACCAGACTATGTATGTATTCATGTAACAGCGCCACGATGCCCCCGGGCTGACGTGCGCTTTAAATAAATCCGAATAAATAAATAAATAAATAAATAAATAAATAAATAAATAAATACCACACCATCATTGCTCCCAACCCCTGATCCAGAAAATTATAAGGAAGTTTGGGTAGATCTAACTGGAGATAGTGGATGTATTTATATGACATGCACACCCGAATATGCAGGAGAATGTTTGCGGTCAGTATGTAGAGCTTGGACGCCAATAAAGGGAACCCCATTGTATAGGGCTGCAGTGAGAAAGGAAAATGAATGCATGTATGCAGAGGAATTTGTTACTGTAGAAGAAACGAAAGGGGGGAATGTTGGGAAGGAGTTGAACCTATACCCTAGGTGCTTTAGAGTAAGGCAAATCCCATAAATAAACATGTGAAGTGCCAGAGGAAAGGGGGCATATTAAGGACCCTGCATAAACACAATACTATACAGAATGTAGATGCTTAGACTTAGTGTGTGCATATAAACAGGCGCCTTTTGGAAGTTATGGTACAAATATCTGGGCGTGCATGGCTGCCTGATAGACACAGACCACAAACATAACGAAGAATCCTGAATAGGCCCAAGTACTGATGATAGAGAGTCCCAGGCTGTTGGCCTCCATAAAAACTCTCCCTTGTTCCACAACTGTTGTCAATATGTGTTATCCTGAGACAGAATTTGCCCTGCAAGGCCACGAGACAGCACCAGACACCTTACAGTGCACGTTCATCACAGCCAGGCCAAAGCAGGCCTCTGACCCCCACCCATCCAACCATGAGCTATGGCACCCACAACTGCCCCAGTCCAAGACCCCACAATTCCATGGTAGTAAGTGACCCCAGACGAGCAACCATAAACCCACTGGGCATCAAAGATCTAGAAGAACACAAATATTTCACCTTATTTCATAATGACAAGATTTTTAATGCGAGGTACAGGGTGGAATAAATTATGGTCCAAAGCGAGGGTGGAAGTTTTGGGTGTGGATGGTGCAATACCAAATGAGTGAAGAATGTGTGGTTCAGCTTGATCTTAAGCCTCCCCCTGTGCCAGTCCCAGAGCCTCCCAGGTGTACACCATAATGATAGAGCAGCATTGTCTTACATAGTAACTAATTGTGAACCTGACCATGTGCCCCGGGAGATGATGAGCCCAGCAGACTCCACGTGATGGAAGACAGACGGACGGGGCTGGGGCCAATGCTTGGCATCTCCTATAGAGCAGGCTGACCATGTATAAGGTCGCACCAACCAGCCATGCAAGTTTTTACGGTATATGTTTACATCACTGATGACCATTTTTTTCCTTATAACTTTTTGCTTGTACCATTTTTCAGCAGAACACTCTTGATCAGCAGAGTTCTTTGCTGGCATACCTATTTTTTGTGTGATTAAAACTTGTTATCCTTGCAAGAATCTCTTGGCTTTTTTACTTAGCGGGTTGTATTTTTTCAGTGTGAGCATTTGTGGCCGTGCCGTCACATCATATGGAATGTTGGTTAAAGAAATGATTTGCTAACTTGAATTCTACTCTGACTTCTTACCTGTTTATAATCTGAAGTCTACAAGTGAACTGAGTAATGCTCAACCAACCTCTTACTGTATATATGTGAATACCTTTACTTACCTGACATCCTAGTAATGTGTTAGTTGCCTTAGTGTTTACAATAAATACCCATATGTTTATAAACCGACAGTGTTTAAGTGCATTCCTGACTATAACTGTGCTCTAGGGGTCTTTGTACTTACCTACAGTCCTTCTCCCTCCTAGACTAAGCCTGCCTGCTCGACCATAGCTACCAAACCTTTGGGTAGTTCAGGTCAAACCTAAGAGTTGGAACCCTGTACATCTAAGAGTGAGTCTTCTACAGTCCTACCACTGGTGGACTTTAGTAAAACTCCCTAACAGTGCACCATCAAAAAGTCCAAAATAACCTGCTTTCAATGCACTTCACACAATGGTAGAAACTATTTATAAACCAAACCATATAAATATGAAGCAGGCATCATTAATTAAAAGAAAATGCTCACATTACTATTGCAAATTACATAGGCTAATAAAGGGAAGCCAAAACATTCAGGTCATATGTCTGCACTAATTTGCTAAATTGTATAGACTAACTGGGAAATAGTCTTCCTTGCACTGTGTGAGTTTCTCTAGTCATGTAATGGCTATACTATATGAGCAAATTAGTTGTTTTCCTGTACTATAGTGGCATGTTACTGACAAGTTATTTCTTATGAGGGCATCAGTATGTTGTCAGTGGTACTGCACCCTTTCTTCTCCATGCTATCAAACCTCTGTTATGGCAGAAAGTCCAGTTTTCTTAATGGCTAACATATGTCTTCATAAGAAATCACATGAATTCACAATTAGGAAATTATATTTCCCCGATTAAACTGTGATAGGAAAAGTTTCATTGGCAGAGTGGTTTTATAGCTGTCTATGATCACATGTTTCCGTTCTGTGAGTAGAGTGGAAATGAACAGTGATCTGCTGAGGGAGAGGCTCACTGCACTGTTTTTGTAGTCGAAGTGGGAGAGGAATGAACATCTATGAGATAGGTACAATACTTAGTATGTAAACAATTCAATTGTTCAGTAAATAAATCATCCTCATTCTGTACATAAATCACCTAAGACAAAGGGGAGGAGGACAAATAGCACAATGTGGTTTGGTAGTGATTTGCATGAAATCAAAAAGGAGTTTAGTTTGCACATCAGTCTTGCTCACTGTGCCTTATGTTGCTCATGGTACTCTTGTTCCGATGGAGAACTGCCTAGCATTTCGGTGCTGGACTGCACTTGTGGGTGGGACCAGACTGATATACAAATGGATATTTCTCCCCTGTAAAGGGTCCGTGGGCTAAAGCGTAGCTGTAGACCCTCCTGAGTGGAAGACATTCCATAGAACAGGGTATTTAAACCATATTTGTTCTTTGTAGAGGGTTTTCCACATCCCTAATCATTTTGTAATATTTGGTGTTTCACCCTGAGTCACCGGGGGTAATCAGACGTGGAGCCCTTGCTCACTGTACCTTAGAAAGGCACAGCTTCACCTCACTGAGGAGGCCCAACAAGGTAAAAACATTTGTCTGGGGTTGTGGTGGTACTCTTGTTCAGAGGAGAATTTTCTAGCATTTCGGTGCTGAACCGCCCTTTTGGGTGGGACCAGACTGATATGCATATGGATATTTCTCCTCTGTGAAGGGTGCAGTGAGTTAAACATCGATGTAGACCCTCCTCATTGGAAGAAATTCCATAGAACAGGGTATTTGAAGCATGTTCATTCTAAGTAGAGGGGCTCCCATATCCTTGTTAATGTCTGTGGGCATGACACTCTGTCTTAACTGCAACAGCCCAGTCTCTGCTCCAGGGTTGGCAACTCCCGGTTCCTTAACGCGGAACCCACCTGCGTGCACAATGAACCCTCAATCATTCACTTATTTGCTTTGGCGTTCCACATCCCATCTGACAGACTCCCCTTACTGGCTGCTGTTGGAACAGATAACGATGTACTGTCCCCCAGTACTCCATCATGATATGATATGATAGGTTATTTATAACCCACTTAATACCCAGAGGTTTTTAAGCACAGACCCTGGATCGAACCTGTGTTGCTCCGTGTCGTCTTGCTTCCAATGTGAGCATGTGGCCCCCGAGCTATCCTTCCGAGATATCTTCTAGGATGCTTTCTAGCATGCTCCTCCAACCATACTCAGTGAGGCCCCGGGTCATCTACTGCACCTCCCCCTGCACCTCGAACAAACCTGCGTCTTGTTCTCTTCATAAGAAAATGCACCTACTCAAAAGTGGAATAAATAGAAATTATTTCAAGAATCCTAGGTGATATATTACAGCAGTAAAAATTAAGTAATAACAAAGTGATTAGAAGCCATCCAAAATATGGGTGTGACCTTGTCGTGAAGTGCAGGTGTGCTTTCTGGAAGATGTAATTAGGGAATGTTATCATAACCTACACAATCGTTTTTTTTGTTTAATACTTTCACCCTGATTAAAAATAATGATGTATTTCAGGTTCTGGTTTCCCTGGGAAAGGTTGTGAGCATTGTGGCGGTGTACGACCCCACAAGGGATGCCCCATGGAACGACAGGAAAGGAAGGACAGCACTAGAGAGAGACCCGGTTTCTAGAGGTAGGAACGTTCCAAGAGGTTAAACCAGTGCTAGTGATGTGAAACAATGTCTCCAGCAAATGATGTGATTATGGTGTGTGTTTCGATGAAGCAACATTACGTTCTGGAAACAGATACAGTAGCCCTGAGGAAGTTCCCTAAGGCAAAGTGGGTGAGAAACATGGTCATGGGCTCAGTTCATTGCAAAATGTTCACAGCATGAAACCAGTAATATCAATTATAGGGCAGATAGTATTTATACATTGGCAAGAACGTTCTCTCTTATCTATCTGCCTCTCACGTGAAGGAAACAAAGTTATTTCTGTAAGATTAGGTGAGTATAACTATCAATTTCAATGTACACGCGCAGAGGTGTTGCTGGGGGGGCTATGCGGGCTGTAGCCCCTGGTCTTTTGGTTGTAGCCCTGGATAGGATCTCAGGAGCTACAACCAAAAGGCTAGCTAGCCCCCTGTCCCGACAGTTCTGACATTAGCATAGCCCCGGGTCTTTTCCAGACCTAGCAACACCCCTGTACACGCGTTTTTTAAAGATAAAAAACATTTGTTTTCGAAAATAAATGTAATTGGGCCTCATTACGACCCTGGCGGTAAGGGGTTAACGCCAGCGTTAGCTGCGCCGACCCCTTACCGCCAACTACGAGGTCCCTTAGCGCCATGGCGCTTTTAACACCTGCTTTTAGCAGGTGTTAAAATCCATGGCGCTAAGGGACCATGGAGTTAATTACGCCACCGTAATTTACGGTGGCGTAATTAACGCCTTCCCCACTCCCATTATGCCCTATGGGGCAAAAATGGGAATGGGGAAGGGTAAATGGGGATTGGGGACTTACCGCCCCGCCGACCTCGGAATGGGGCGGTAAGTCCGCCAACCACCATGGCGTAAACGTAGTTTACGCCATGGTGGTAAAGTCACGGCCCAGGCGGTAACTTACCGCCTGGGTCGTAATGAGGCCCACTGTGTTGAATACCCAAAATCTACATACCTATAATTGATTCCTAAAACATATCCAAAAGCAAAGTATAATTTATTTTCATAACTCTACCACGTGATATGTCCCTTAGTTGTTACACGTCACTGCTACTGGCACCTCTTGTGTCTTAAAAGTCAAACGCCTGTATCCCAGCTGCAGGATCTTGAACAAACAACTGCCATGCAGGAAGTCAGCTAAAGGAGTCGGAGGCAAAACGGGCAGGCCTCGTGGACTGTTATTGATTCTGTTGTATTTGAGCGCAAGCTCGGGTGAGGTAGCCATTGCGATCGGTCTGTCCTTGTCGCCTCTGATGTGACATTCATACTGTTGTACAGCAATGCCAGGCGTTTTCAATTTATACAAATCCAAGGGTACTGAAAACTAGTGGATTCATGACCTCTATTTCCCCCAAAAAAATGATATTCCGTTTACTAGGGAAAGCCCTGACTTCTCAATGTAGCACACCAGTTTTGCTCAAATCTACTCCTCCTCATCGGTACAGGCTCTGGGCATTGCTCGTGGAGATGCTCACAATGACCCCAGATTGGCCAGGCAGAAGTTGTATTTGAATGAAAGATAAATGTTCACACCATGGAGTCAGCAAAAATATAAATTGGGCCCACAACAGCAGACGGACTGAAAGATCTAAGAAATTATCTATTTGTGTTATGCAACAGGGTGCGGCTTTGGCTTTTAAGGAGACAATAGAAGCACCCCCGTTTATACATGCTTCCAGAAATATGGATCTGCAAGCAGAGCAAGCTCCCCCCTGCAGCCCCTCCACAGCCCCTTAGGGTCTTCAAAGCACAATTTAGCAATGTCTTACACATTGGTTTCCTGCCCCCACCTCAACGGGAGTCCAGGTGAAGGGATTTGCTGCAAGCAGCCTATCAAGTAAAATGAAAAGCATGGCTTTAACATTAAAAGGATAATTTAGGAATGATGAACCATAACAGTGACATTACAAGTGGAAAGAAAAATCCTAAATGCACACATTTCCTGCTAATGGTGCAGTCGTTCCTCAGTACTCTAGCCACAAACGAGGTGGCTACTTCAACTGTTGTACGCAGAGGGTACAAAAATATATATGAGTGCATTCTAGACTTCTCGCCATACCGTCAGTAGTGACAAACTGGCCGTGGTTGTTTAGGAGCTTTAAATCCTGTATAAGAGTTGTTGGGGTGTCACAAAGTGCTGCCATCCTAGATGCAGAAGTTTCTGCCTCTAGTATTTTAGATCATGGCCATGGTTTTCTAAGCTTTCTTGCTACAGATCATTGTAAGGGGTGTAACCATCAGGATTGAGAATCTGGCAAGCAGCCTGGAATACCTCTGTCAGCCTTACCCAACCTTACCCAAATACCCCTGTCAACCTTACCCAACCTTACCCAAGCCTCCTTTCCCAATGCTCCTTCTGTTACTTTGCAATCACGGCCACTCATTGAAAGTTCGGAAAGAAGGCTCCCATATATTCTCCGTCAGAATATTTTGATAAGATGGTTGGCGATTGTGTCAACCAAGGACATTTGGGTAAGTAGATGAGCGAGGTCTTACAGTGGGCTGGTCTTCTCAACTAGCTCCTAGACCCCAACAACCTGCTTTAGCAGTAGGGAGTGGGTTGAATGTTCGTCTAGAGAGAAAGGGATGCTTAACCCAATGGAGTTGCCAAGTTTATGACCGATAAAACAGTTTTCTCTGTCTTCTCTGTTTTAGTTTGGTGACATCTAGTTCTTCAGCTCTAGCTGGCGTGAAGTGTGCCTCCTCACAGTCAGAGGAAAATGATAGTTTGGTAGAAGGCCAATGGGAAGCGAGAGACACCTGGGTGATTTGAGAGTGAATACGTTTATGGGTCCTTCCTTCTCTAGAGAATCTTTCTTTTCTCCAGAAGAGAGATATACAAAGAAGGGACGTTTTAACTTATATGTCAGTGCTCTACACAGATGCTTGGTTGCTGGGTTAGACCCTGCTGCCTCAAGGTATGTGATCCCACTCCTGACACAAGATGTAACAACTGAGGTATCAACAGACAACTCAAAACAAATTAAGAATTTACTTAGTTCTTTTCTTCTTTTACAGTGGTCAAGGGCAAGGCGTAATGCCTATGGTGGGGGTTTCCTGTGGAAGAAACTAAAAGAGGTATTGCTAATACAAACACTGGCTTGGTTGGTGTCTACATAAAAAGTGATGGAGGCTTAATTCTTAGGACTCTAGTCCTGAGTCTGCCTCTTTCTTCCTAGGTCATAGCTGCTGTTTTAAATAGAAGAAAACATTCATGACAAGTGTCTGGGATTTTATAGCATTCCTAAGCACTACTTGATTTCTGAGGATATTACTTTGGACTTTCTTGAATTCTGCTACCAGGCAGCACCACTCTGGCACCTTTAGTTTATCTAGTAGGGGCCAGGATCAGACTCTTAAGGAACAGGTATACTGAAGGGTTCTCTGACTACTCATCCTTGTAAGACCTTGATGGCACTTTCTGTTCTCACTGTTTTACTAGTCTGTGCCTCCAATAGTTTCTCAGTACCAAATATCTCTGGCACTTTGACTGTCATCTTCACCACCAGCTTCAGGGCCCTTCTTCCACTACTTTCGACTCACATTCTTCCTACTAATGTTCACATTCCTCCTCCCCTCTCTCTTGCACTCTCCTTCCACTCCCCGATATTCATCCTCCTCCTCATCTCTGCCTTTCCCGAGCTCCACTCTGACGTTTCCCTCTGCTCCTATTCGGCTGTATCTGTGTTCCTCCTCCTCCTCCTCCTCTCCTTTATCTCTAGCTTGGTGCTCCAGCTTGGTTTCTCCTCTGCTCCTCAGCCATAAACCTATTCTTGTTACTTTGTAAACTTTGCTGACGAATGGCAGAGATTAATACTAAAAAGACTACCCATAGCTCCTCAAAGACCCACCAGCATAGACACAACCTCAACACCTACTCAAGATCTCTGCAAACAATTGATGTGCATTTCAGAATAAATATCATATAAATCCAAGGGCACCTGCACAGTAAAGGATTACCAAGACTCCATCCAACCAAGGAGTCCAACACACCACTGCACCAAGAAGACCTAGTGCCTCATTCTAATAATGCCGGTCCGGTAACAACGGTGCCAGTAAGCCTACCGGCACCGTTGTTACCGGACCAGCACAGTACCACTCTGTGGGCCGGTGCTGTCCTGCCCGCCAGGGTCAGACCTGGTGGGCGGAACGGTACCCGCCCGCAGAGTTTCACCGAAGCACTTGCACTGTTATTAACAGTGCCGGTGCTTCCGTGGTCCCCATTCCCATTGGGAATGGGGATTTACAATTACCAGCACCTGACTTCCTGGAATGCCGGGGTTGTAATCTCCCTGTGTTTCCAGCAAACCAGGTGCCGGTAAAATTCGCAAATCCGGCGGCAACCTGCTGGTTTTACCGGCACGGTTGGGCTTGTGTTGAGGCCCCTAGTGTCTACTATCAACTCATAGAACTCAATGGGATCTGCAGAAATGTCAGTGCCCCCCAATTTATACAAAATGAACATAGAACAGCTAGAGTGGAATCCTGTCTCCACAACTTCTACAGGTTTCCCATCATCTTTAAAATCAGCTTCTGTCAGGTCACCTCTCAAAAGAACCCACAGCTGACCCAAATGATCCAGCAAAGTAAGATCCCAGCTCCTTTTGTTTGGAAAGTTGTGGGAAAATCATATCCTGCTAGTTCCTGAAAACCATAGCAACAAACGACCTACTTAACGAGGTCAAGCATGGTTGCAGGTCAATGAGGGGAAGAGAATCGTCCCTCTGCTCGATCTGGGATGCACTAAAGAAGAACGCGGACAGCAACTACAAAAGAGCTCTCCCCATACCGGTCATTTTGTCAGCCTTTGAACTAATCAGCCATGAAATGCTTTTAAGGAAACTAGAAGACACTGGCATAAAAGGAGTTGCAAAAGCTGGATCTTATTTTTTCTCACGGAAAGAACTGAAACCACCATCACGGTTACCTTCACATTCCAGCCACTCTTAGTAAAACTGGAGTACCCCCAAGGATCCACCATTCCACCTCTCTTGTTCAACACTTACATGATTCCGCTAGGGAATCACATCAGCCTGGTTGTGTCACCTGATGAATTACACAGAAGACACACAGATCTAAAAACTCAAAATCAACCTCTCAGCAGTGTCACCAGATCTTAAAACATACATTACACAGGTGGTGGATGGTTGGATGAGAACAGAGAGACTAAAGCATAGCCCCACCAAAGCAAGGCTCATGATCTGCAGTGCTGCGGCATTAAGCACCACCTCAATCCATTGGCCCTACGGTGTGGGCCCATGTACCGCATCAACCTCCTCAGTAAAGAACCTCAAAACCACAACAGACAGCGGCCTGACGCTTAAACCATAGTTGAGAACCATATTAGGAAGTTGTGGTTTCCAACTTTTCAGACTACAATGCATCACGTTTTACCGATCCTTCACCCACAGGACCATGGCTGTGATGTCACAATCTCGGTCAAGATTGGACTGCGCAAACCACATCTATCTTGGCCTCCCAGAATACTGCATGGAAAAACGTCAGTGAGTCTAAAGGTCAGCAACTAGACTACTCCTTGAATGAAAAGATTTCAACACATTTTACTGGTGCAGACCATTCTCATTGGCTCCCAATCAAGAAAAGAACACTCTTCTCCATCACCTACCACACCTAGCATGCAAGTGGCACAGTGTCCTCCATAAGGATATTTCAGCACCAGTCATCATGTGTTGTAGTTCCTAACTTCAGCATGAAAAGGTCAGGAGGATCCTCTTTCTTGCTACTCGCCAACAACCTCTGGAAGTGACTCCCTGAGAAGTATTGCATGAAAGAGGACAACTGAACTTTCAGGAAACAGCAGAGGAAAAGGCTCTTCACTGCTATAACCAAGAATCCACTGCAAGTGCCAGTCTACGATACATCCTATTGACAGACCACAACGTGCATACCCTTTGCCTGAAAATATATCCCTCTCCACAATATTCTAACCAGACAACATCTGCAATGAAGCAAGGTCCCAACCTTGCTTCCGAGGACGTTTTTTCCTGGGCCCTCGCTACATTTCCTCCTCTTTCCTATGCTTCTGACGTCATTAAAATCCTTGCTGCTAAAATCGTGCACATTTTACATCTCACTCCCTATCAAGCAGCCCACAGAGGCCTGCCCCACAATCTTAACTCATACTCTCCCCATCTCCCATCAACACTCACCGCTCCCCAAAAGCTGAGGTCCCCAGTATGGTTAGTCCATCTAGCGTCCTTTCTCCCCTTGAACCGAGAGAATCTCTACCGTCTCACATATAATAGGTGCTTGTGACCTGCCCTCATCAACATGAGCGTCTCCTGATTCTGCCTCTCCCTCTAGCCCAGGGGTGCACAACTAATTTTGGCAGAGGGCCGAAAGTACCTTACATGAGGGCTATAGTGGGCCGAAAAGTAAATGTGGGCAGGGCGGTAGGCGGGGCATGGCAGGAGGCTTTTTCAACCCCCAAATTGTATTAAACACCTGGAAAAAGAATATGTTTTTGAGGGGTAACGATTTTTATTGCATTTCAAACTTACATTTTGTACTACACATTTTCCATTGTTATAATTTATTTCGATTCAGTTATTGTATATCTTCAGTTTAATTAAATTATATATATTTTATTGACCTATGATTGCACATTCCGTTAATTTGGACTGCTATAGTTTGCTGTTTGGGTTGCCCAAGAGGAGTATGGCCTTCGTTGAGTCAGGTTTCCTCAAAGAAGCAAAGGATGTACATCTCCTAACTGTGCCTGTTTTAGCTTTATTATTGGGGTCACTCTTGGAGTGCAACACTATGCCCCATGGGTCCCACCCCCAACCAAACACTATGCCCCATGGCCCACTCACCCCCAACCAAACACTATGCCCCATGTCCCTCACCCCCAACCAAACACTATGCCCCATGCCCATGTCCCCCACCCCCAACCAAACACTATTCCCCATGGCCCCCTCACCACCAACCAAACACTATGCCCCATGGTTCCCACCCCCAACCAAACACTATGCCCCATGTCCCTCACCCCCAACCAAACACTATGCCCCAAACACACTTTCAAGCATGCACCCATACAGACCCGAACCCCCCGCCCCCCAACTCAGCACACACACTCTCAAGCATGCACCCATACAGACCCAAACCCCCCACCCCCTAACTCAGCACACACACTCTCAAGCATGCACCCATACAGACCCGAACCCCCCTGCCCCCAACTCAGCACACACATTCTCAAGCATGCACCCATACAGACCCAAACCCCCCACCCCCATCTCAACATACACAACACACACACTCAAAAACAAACATTCATACACATCCGACACCCCCCCACCCCCATCTCAACATACACAACACAAACACTCAAAAACAAACATTCATACACATCAGACACCCCCCACCCCCAATCTCAACATACACAACACAAACACTCAAAAACAAACATTCATACACATCCGACACCCTCCCACCCCCCAACTCAACATACACAACACAAACACTCAAAAACAGACATTCATACACATCCGACACCCCCCAACCCCCCCATATCAACATACACAACACAAACATTCAACAACAAACATTCATGCACATCCGACACCTCCCACACCCCCATCTAAACATACACAACACACTCAAAAACAAACATGCATACACATCCGACACCCCTCCACCACCCCATCTCAACATACACAACACAAACATTCAAAAACAAACATTCATGCACATCCGACGCCCCTCCACCCCCATCTCAACATGCACAACACAAACACTCAAAAACAAACATTCATACACATCCGACACCCCCCCACCCCCACAAATCAACATACACAACACACTCAAAAACAAACATTCATACACATCCGACACCCCCCGTCCCCCAACTCAACATACACAACACAAACACTCAAAAACAAACATTCATACACATCCGACAACCCCCATCTCAACATACACAACACAAACATTCAAAAACAAACATTCATGCACATCCGACACCCCCATCTAAACATACACAACACACTCAAAAACAAACATTCATACAAATCCGACACCCCTCCAACCCCCATCTAAACATACACAACACAAACATTCAAAAACAAACATTCATGCACATCCGACGCCCCCCCACCCCCCATCTCAACATGCACAACACAAACACTCAAAAACAAACATTCATGCACATCCGACACCCTCCCAGCCCCCCATGCCCCCATCTCAACATACACAACACAAACATACAGCAGAACAGACTCGACACACAAACACAAACAAACAGACCACTTACCGGACGTGCTGGAAGGCAGGTAAACTGGAACGCTGGCGAGGTAAGTGGAGTGGTACTATGGCTGGCACGGCCAGCAAGGCTGAAATGCCTTCCGGCATCAAGCCTTACTGGCCACGCCAGCCGTAGTGCTGGCCCTCCATTGGTGCAGCACACACGCACTACGTGGCTCCTATGAGCGACGTGGTGCGTGTGTGCTGAGCCAATGACGGGCAGTGTTTTGTCCGGCCCGGAAGACAACAAAGACTTTCCTAATGGAGGGCGGCCGATGCTGCTTGCGGCCGCCCTCCATTAGGAAAGTGTTTGTGCCTCGCGGGCCGGACCAAACAGCATGGCGGGCCGCAACTGGCCCGCGGGCCGTATGTTTTACACCCATGCTCTAGCCCATTAACAGCCCCACCCACCCATCTTGTTTACAGATCCTCTCTCAGCGAGCCCAACGTTATTGGCAGAATGGCTCTTTCCAAGACCACTTACCCACACAACTCCATATGAGGGCTTATTTTGGGGGAAAATGTGCACATTCATATATAGTCCACTGCATTTCTCCAATTTCCCACTGATGAGTACTTCAATGTTTTGGGAAAAAATAATGCATGGTACCACACCTTTAACAATTGTCCTAGTAATTTCCAAGGGGAGGGACGTATAGAGAGCCTTTGCGCCAGACTCACGACCCGCCTACTCCTCTGCGCCACACCCTCCCTATTCTTTCACCCATGTCCAACTCCTCCCCCGCCCCAACCCCGCCCGCGTCACATGGTCGTAATGAGAATGGGTGAGAATAAATGCAGTGGTTCATTCATATTTACCAAGCACAAGTCTTTGGTGGCTGGGGGTTATGGTCGGTACGAGATTTCTGCTATTATAAAACGATTTCCACTTAGTCGACTCACCCACAGCATCACGGCACGTCCCACAACGAAAGTTCAAGCAGACACATTCACTTAGTTTAGTTTAGTTTAGTTTAGTTTAGTTTAGTTTAGTTTTACTTAGATGGTAGGGTAAGAGGAGACCCCTACTTCTGCACCGAAAAGGGAAAAATAGACCCTGCCACCTCACTATACATAATTCACTAGACTACAATAGTAGACATAGCTCATTAGAACATAACAGGGAATGCGTTGAGCCTAAACCAAATCTCTGTCAGGTGTGGGCATCTCTCTCTCCCCTTGCGGGACTCTCGATTCTAGCTGTGTTTTAGGACAGAACTATTCAATTGTTTCTCAAACCCAGCGAGGTAAGTTACTATATTCATTTGCTCAGTTAGGCGTAGGCCTCTCCCCCACTGTGCGTTTCTCACAAGTCTAGCCGTTTCCACACCAGGCAGGAATGCCGAATCCCAGGCATTCAGCCATACTGTTATTAGCTGCAAAACAGTTACACCACTAACAAAAAAAGCTCTAAACGTTCTGCAGACTTATCTCACTCAAACGAATACAACCACCTCTCGCACCACAATCCGCACGCACTTCACTGCACTGCTACAACACATAATCCACACCAACGGCACACGGGGACTGACATCGCCCCGATACTCATACCAAAAGCTCAGCACCCGGTGTATACCGAGCTGAAGCTGCCAACAGAACATCACTCCTCTCACTATCCTACTCTCTCTTCACCCTACTAACCCATCCCACCTTCTCGTTTGCAGATGCCCAAGAGCGCCTGGGGACCAACGCCATTGGTGACGGTGCGCGGTACAAATATCTTTAAAATTTAACATTTTACATTTAACCATAAAGCAAGTCCCATTTTGCTTGTAAAAGTGTAAGAGAGGCGATGCTCTCCTCGCGCAGAGTGAGGCAAAACATGCCAGCAACAGTAAAGGGAAAAAAAAAACAGGAAAAAGGTACGAGTCTCCGCTTGGAATTCATTTTGTTTTGAATGGTTTCGACAGTGCCGCTGGGAGGCATGTACACTGTGTAACTCCCACTGGCGCCTTTGTTACTATGCCTTTGTTTATGAACGTGACTAATTAGCACACTAATCTCGCATTCAGAAAGGAGCACTGGAAGCCTAGTTCAAAATAAAAAGAATCAGTGATCTAAAAAAAATAAACTTGAATTCATTCCAGAGAACAAAGGGAGTTGCCACCTGCGCACTCTCATGCGCCAAGAGCAAATATGAACGCATACAGGTGAGATGGCAGATTGCGTAGTTGGTGCAGTGGAAACGTCGTTTAAGTCTAATTGTCTATTAATTGCTCCCCTGGGCCTGCAAATGCTCAGCCTGTCGAAAGTGCGATGCTTCTTAAACAGGATTTGGAAAATCAAATATGTTTTGTCAGTCGTAAACGAAGGCCGCAAATGCTCCAGCAATGCCATCATATGCTTTGTGTAGTGACCATATGCTAACGTATAGCCCCACATATGCATGTGCTGACATTATAGGATGAGTTCAGTCTCGAACGTCACCGCAATACATTAATATGACTGATATAGGTAGCACATATAAGGCAGGGGCCCATAGATGCTACCAAAATATCAACTGCAGCCTCACAAGCACCAAAAATGCCATCATGGTAAGTCATTTGATGTAAAGGTATGATATGATATATGATATTTTATTTGTATTGCGCTCATACACGTGTTTCAGAGCGCGACAAGGCAAGGGAGGGGAAACAAGGGAGAAACAGTACAACGATCTTACTAGGCCCAGTGACATTGAGAACGCGCAAGTGCATGGGAGAAGGGAAAAGTGCATGGCGGGGGAATTGGTAACTGCGGAGCAAAGGAGAAACAGATCATTATAAATAAATAAATAAATAAATAAATAAATAGTGGGGTAACAAACAATGGTAGTGCAGCCAACAAGTGGCAAGTGCTGGGTTTAGGCAGCAGACTGGTTATGTCAGATAAGTGCATGAGGAAGGGGATAGGGAGGGGATGTATGGGTACAGATACAAACCCCAGTGCAAGAAGTGGCCAAATAGGCAGTGCGGGCGAGTGGCAGGGTGAGCAGGTATCTGGCCAGGAACACAGAGGGTAGGCCAGGTGCACGGTGCGAAAGAGAGAAAACAGATCAGCAGGGGAGGGGATGGCAGAAGCAAAGAGGAAGGTCTTGAGGAGCTTCCGGAACCGGAGATGGTTCTCCCAAGTTTCAGAGTGTCAGGCAGGCTTTTCCAGAGGGAGACCCCAGCCGAAGACAGAGATCTAACCCCAGCGTGTTTCTTTGAAAAACGACTGACCCTGAGGGAGTTAGAGGGAGAGGAGCAAAGAGCTCTAGAAGGGAGGTATTTGCAGAGGGATAGATTAAGGTATTTTGGACCAAGGCCCCAGAAAGCCTTGTGGACAATGCAGAGGTTTTTGAATGTAATCCTTACATCCACTGGGAGCCAATGGAGGGATTTCAGAGCTGGAGAGATACGAGCCGAAGGCTTGAGGCCAAGGACCAGTCTTGCCGTCTTCTTTTTATTATTTTTTTATTGTTTTTAGCTGATATCATCAACTTTTACATTGTCATTTATATCAAAGTAAATATAAAACAGATACATTAATTGAATCATAACATACAATTTGACAGAGAGCTTTACATTCTATTTAAAAATTAAGTTTTAAAACTTAAAACATCATGTAATCTTTACATTCATAAAAAAGGAAAAAACTAAATTTTCATAGATTTACAAAGAAATCTTACTTCATTTCGCATGAATGCTTTGTTTCTTCCAATTTTAATATTTTAAGGAAATTGATTGTGGTGATGCTAACTGTAACCAGATGGCCTGAAAAAATAATTTGCATAGATGCTCTGGAGATAACTCTCTATACATGCCTACAGTTTGCTTGAAGCTTTGCAAGCGTAGTGCTGTCAATTTTGTACAGGTTGTCAATAAATGTTGTAAGGACTCTTTCTCGACAGCATCCCCACAAAAGCCGCATGCAGAATCTCTAACTGCAGTTAATTTACGCCTAATCTGTATTTCTTGAGTTGGTCAGAGATTAAATCTGACCCTCATAAAATCTGATCTGTGTTCAGGAGAGGGGGATTGTTTCAAATACAATTCAGGTTGGCTAGGTCTTTTGTGACCAAACGGTTGATTCCGAAAATCTTGATAATTCATACATCTCTTTCGGGTCTTTATCCAACCAGTTGGAATAATATTGTTTTCGCCCTGGTCGGATGTATATTAACACGTCCAGAGGTATAGTCGCCTCAGAAGGAGCTTGCACTACAGTCAATCTCCATCTCCTGACAAACAGATCTTGCGATTCAAACGTATGCCTTGAAATAATCCCTATCAACATGGTTGACTTAATAAACAACAGACATTTCCTAAAGAGTGCAATTATTGGCCAGAGGTAACGAGCGTGAAGGGAAATGATCCCCAACTCATACCTAATCATAACCCTCGGTACGCATCCTGGCAGTTTGAGCAAGCGTTTCCAAAATCTAAATTCAAGCCTACTCCACAGTATCTCATTTAATGGATTCGGCACCGTATAGAACAATGGGAGCCCTCTTCTGTAAAAAGAAAGTTAAAAGAGGTAGAATTGAAAACGTCCCATATTTGCCTTCCACTATAGTTGCTTGCAAGATAGATCTAGACAACTTGGACTCCAAACATGAAAAATTAGCCTTGTCATCTGACTGATCTGATAATGTCACAAATAAGTACATGTAGTGATGTACATGTTCTAACACTTCATTTTGAAGTGTCCATCTAAATTTGCGTTGAGCTTTATGATATTTTTTGTGACATACCAAGATTTTCGTTTCCTTCAAATTAATTGAAAGAACATTTCTTTGTACATAGGTGGACATTGCGTCCAGCAGTCTCTGTAAGCCCTGGGGTGTTTTCAAGATCAAAACTAGATCATCAGCGTACAGAATTGCCGAGATCGGACGAGAAGCTAATTTGGGCGGGTCAGCAAGAATGTCCCAAAAGGATTCCTGGATTTCCGATATAAAGAAATTGAAGAAGGCCGAGGCAAAAATACATCCCTGCCTCAGCCCCCTTCGTGTCTCAATGTATGAGTAAAGGATCCCTGTAAGTCAACACTAACCTGAATTTGCGTGTTGGTATGCAAATCCCTCACTAATTGAGTCAAATGAGCAGGACATTCAGCTCTAATCAGCTTTTCTATTAGAATTTCCCTAGAAACCGAGTCGAATGCTGCTCTTAGATCTACAAAAGTGAAATACAGTGATTGATTTAGAAGGATGCAATGAGAAATGATGGCTTTGAAGGTTACTAGGTTGATCGCCGTCCCCATTCCAGGTATGAAACCGGTTTGAAGCAAATCGCGTTTAGCGTGCTCCTCAGTCCATTGTCTAAACTCCTTCAAAATAAATCTTGAAAAGAGTTTCCCCGGTGCATCAAGAAGGGCGATCAGTCTATAGTTAGTTTCACAAGACTGATCGCCCTTTCTGTAAATTGGCACCACCACAGAGCTTCTCCAGGACTCTGGCAAGCTATTAGTCTGTTTAATCTGACTAAACAGGATATACACCATTTTAGCCCATATTTGTGGATGTTGTTTGAAGGTCCAGTTGCTCAGCCTGTAAGGAGCTGGGGCCCTCGAATTACTGGACTTGTTTATATAAACTAAAATATCATCTTCTGAGATCTGCAAATTCACATAATTGTCAAGGGGGTTCACCTCATCCTGTGCACAACCATCCGGACGTTCGTACATCTTCAAGAAGTACGCCATCCATTGCTGTTGCACTACACCATTGATCTGCACTGCTACTTGTCTAGGTTGCAAAGCGGTTTTAATCAATGCCCAGGTCTCAGATGTGTTTTTGGAATGGGTGGCTTTTAGCATATTCTCTCCATCACGTTGGTATAAGATAGTTCTATGCATACGCATCCAATTCCTATGTTTGCATTTTAATGATCGCAATGCTTGATGACGCAATGAGAGCTGTAAATAAAGTGCCACCTTTCTGTCCTTGCGTAATTGCATTTTCTGTGCCTGAACCTCAAGATCAAAACTATGGTTTGGTTTATGTAAATTATGTCGACTTCTGCTGTTTTGATTTTGATATAGTTGTAAAGTATCAATGTAGTGTTTAGTTCTCCATCCATTAAGATGCAGAGAGTGTAATGGTGACTCATTTAATCGAAATCGATTACCAGAGTTATTAATGTTAACTGTGTATCTATATAGATTAGGAGGAGTGAAGCATACAGAAGAATCCAAGGACCACTTGGCTACCAGCACTTCATGATCACTGGCAACTTCTGGAATGATTTAAAAATTATGGATCTGATTGAAGGTGCCCTTGTCCATATAAATATAATCAATAATTGATTCACTTTTATTCCGCCACCAGGTAGACTTAGGTGGTATATCTCTTGCTATTATTTATTAAAGTACGCCACCTATCAACACTACGATTTTGTTTCAAAGACTTTTGTACAAAACATTGCAAATTCAAATCACCAACAAGAATCACATTAGTGTCTAAAAGCGATCACCCAAAAAAACGTTGTCTGGAATTGCCATGGGATTGCGATAGACGTTGAATAAGGCGATATTGTGCTTGCAATATGTAATTCTGACAAGTTGGATGTAATAATTAGGGGCCGTCCAAGAGAACAATTCCAAGCCATGGTTATTTGCCACTGCCACCACAAGGCCAGAAGACGCATGACCCTTACTATTGGGTTTGGCTCCGTGTGATATGATATCATAACCATTCCACATGGGAGAGGTGCACAGCCAAGTCTCCTGTAATGCAAGAATTTGTATTGAAGACAAAATATTGGCACTAGAATCAGTCAGGTGAGAGAAACCAAAAGTGTTCCATCTAGCTAGTGCAAGGGTCTTGAGATGATTCTGATTGCTTAGTTACAGAGTTGATTGTGTATGGCGTGACATTGATCCCTGGATTTCTCTATATAGCTGAGGATCATAACTCTGTATAGCTTTTCGATCAGATTCTGTGTCTTGCCTCTTGAGTGAGTCACCCATGGTTGTTCTTTTTACGACTGTAGGATCAAAAGCCAATACAAAACCCAGGGCAAATAACTCTAACTTTTCCTTCCAAATCACATTTCTGACCACACTAGACGGAAGCCATATTCGCACTATTGGCAAATGCAACTCATTTAAGAACTCTACTTGTGAAATGTCCGTTGATTTAATGTCTTGCAGGCTTTGAATATCTTCAACTATCGCCAGCACAGAAGCTCTGTTCAGATCATATAGAGGAAAGGCAGCAGGTCGAAACTTCAAAATAAAACAGTGATCCTTGCAAGAAGATTTTTTGGGGTAAAAAGTCTCGTTTGTCAAAATTGTATGGTTTCACAGCTTGAAGATTATTAGATGGATCATTATGTGTGTTAGGTTTGTTATTTTGAATACATGAGTCCTCTCCTGAGGACAGTTTTATATTATGAGACTCTTCCTCTTTGTTTGACTTGATTTTGTAATATTATAAGGTCTCTAAAGGTGGTCTGAATTAAATCTTTAATCTGAGGCAGTATATCACTAGTGATACCAGGATCACCAGGCAATTCATTTGCACACACCCCTGCGATCGGTGAAATAGTTGTTTTGTTGCTCTCCTCGCCAGAAGACCCATTAACTGCTTGGAACAGCGGAGCAGGCTGTTAGGTTTTAAGACTGTTTCGCTTTGTTGATGTCGCGCTTTTAATTTTGTAACAATAACTTTCATCCATGACATTATACCATCAATCTGTTTAGATTGATGTGCTATTTTGTATTACAGATTTTCAAACAGTTTGAACAAATAAGTTATAGAAGTATTCATGGCATTCAGTGTAATCTGTAATAAGGGTGCCATGTCAGGTGACCCCGTCACCCGTTCCTTTAACATTACAGGGGATTTGAATACTTGTAGTGGTCGCCAGGGAGTTGGGTTGGAAAAAGACAAAGACAGATTCATGGCCAATTGGTTAGAATGTTCAAATAGACTCTGTGACTGACATAGGGAGCATTTTTTTCTGGACAGAATCAATGTTGGTGGGTGAAAAGCAGGTCAGAACCCCAATTGGTGAAAGTTTACAACTAAAATCATCATCAGTTCATACCGGCCCCACCACTTGTTGGCCCTCTTCCAGAGGACTAGCATTCTTTGGTTTTTGACCTCCCGACCCACCTTCAATAACGTGTTCTTTGGGAGACTTGCTTGTTAAATCTATAGCCACGGCCTCCCCAGCACCCTCAACCGTTCAAACCACCGCTTCTGAAATTAATTGGGTGGCAATAAGGGAAGTATTAATTTTATCTGTTCGAATGACTTGACTACTCACAGTTCCAGGGTTCGCATCAATGATTTCTTCTATTACAAAACCCGGGCTCATAAAGCGGGGCTGACAAAAGTCGCGTATATCCCATATTTCATCAAGTATGCAAGTTTTATCCAAAACAAATGGGCCCACTCCGGTTAGCTTTTTCCTAGTTGCAATTACAGGTGATGGATTCACCGGGGTAGACTTAAGCGTTACAGATGCCCTGGAAATCACCATGTGGGACAGCATACCCGATTTCAGTGTGAAGTATCTGTGGTGCATGGGTAAGAAACTCGTTTTTAAACCCCTCCAAAATTCAGGAGGATGCAAGTACTTGCTTTAGAGGCACCTTGAAGGAGTTAAGATTTCGTAATTATAAGAGAACTTCTAACTCAACGTGCTTGCAGGCGAGCTGCGAGCAACCGAACAGCCAAACAGCACAATTACTGACACTTGAAATGCGCGTGAGAAATGCGTGTGCACCCTAAATTAAATAGGGTTGTCGGGTCTGAGGGGGCGTGGTTTAGTCACGCACAGTATCTAAGTTATGTTCATTTTGATGGTTGTTTTTTTAAAAATACTCTAGTGTATTAGCGTATTGAGGCCAACCCACACAGCCCATCCCACAATCCCAGCACACCAGCCCACACCCTCCGTTACTCGCTTCTGTTGTAGAAAAAGTTCAATGAGTTAATTACTTTGGGCTATGAAGTCCTTAACGCTGCAGAGGTCCTTTAGAAGCATTTCGCCTTGCGACCACACGTGGCACTTCCTCTTCTCCTTACAGCCTTGTCCACCAGCACACGCGAGTCAACCGAGGAACATCCAGGGACTCCTGCCACAGTCACTCGCCAAACCAAACAGCACACTTGCTGACACTTGCTGACACTTGAAAGTCTCGCAGTCCTATTCTGTATTAGTTGAAGAGGACGGAGAGTAGAGGCAGGTAGATTTAGGAAGAGGCTGTTACAATAGTCCAACCTAGAGAGAACCAGAGCTTGTGCGATAGTGAGCTCCTGGGGGAAGGTGAGGAAAGGCAGAGTACCTTTGAGAAGGTGAAGTAGGACATTTGACTTTTTAGAGACATCAGAGATATGGGCAGAGAAGGAAAGTGAGAAATCAAAAATGACACCAAGGTTTTTAGCCTTACAGGTGCGGAGTAGCACCAAGAGAGGCTGGCCAGAGAGTGAGGGGAAAGGCAGGTGGAGGTGAGCCGATGAGGAGAATCTCAGTCTTGCTGGCATTCAGACAAAGATCATTGGCGGCACACCAAACTTGGATGGCAGTTAGGCAATCAGAGATGAGAGAAGGAGAGGAGGTGGCCGAGGGCAGCCTGAAAATAGAGTGTCGTCAGCATAGCACTGGAAGTTGGAGCAGAAAAAGGCAATGCATTGGGCAAGAGTTACAAGGTATTGGTTGAAAAGCCAGGGCGAGAGATTAGACCCTTGGGGAACGCCACAGGTCGAGAGGGAGATAGATGAAAGGAAGGACCCAAGTTGGACCTGGGAGGGTCAGTCAGAGAGGAAAGAGGTCAGCCAGGCCAGAGCCTGATCGGTGATACCCAGGGTATACCCTTCATAGTTGCCGCTATCATATGGCAAGGGCAGCCTGTAATGCCTGGCTCCTGCAGGTGAAGGAAAGCCCTTGAATAAACATGCCTAAAGCCCTGGGTGAACCTATACCCCCTGCAGGAGCCTCAAAATAAATTTATTTTCAAATCTGGCCACAAATGCAGTGATGACATTCCATGTTGGAGGGTGGGTGATGGAACTGGGGTGCCCTAGTTGCCAGGACCTGTCACCCACTTGGTGATGCAGGCCTAGAATGGGGTATACACAGGATATCCCTGGATCCACACTCTATAACCAACTTCATTTGTGGGGCCCTTACAGATAACGCCAACCACCTATTTCAAAGGACAAATTGTCAGAATAGAGAGGTGACTATTCCATACTGTGAATTCATAGCACCCATTCCCCAGCGGATTGTGGTGTAGTTGTTAGGGGAGCCAGGGTCACAATCAGTGGGTAATGGCATGTACCCTTGAATACATGCAAGACACTGGTGTGAGGCCATCAGTGCCCCATAGACCAGCGACTGCATGTGTCTTCATGTCTGTAGCAGTAAAACAGAGGAATCGTTTTCTGAGAGACCTGGCCCTGGCTTGCAAGCATATTTGTGGACCCAACATGCTAGCACTTGTGGGGCCTTTCATGAGACAAGAAATCAACATCTTACATAATCCTGAAAGCAAAGTGTACCTGGTGTTTCTGAGTAGCAGCAGCCACCATGATACAGAATCTGAATTCAAGATGGCAGCCACACATAGAGTAACCTTGCTCCATGGAGGTGAAGTTTAAGCCTGCCACACTAGACACATTAAATCTCTCGAAACGTGTGGTTCTTTTGTGCCAGCCCCATTCACAGTGCATCCTCATACATTTCACAAATATGGAGAACCTTGAACATTTGGCCACCATGAAGACCCTTCTACTTGTGCCAGTGGCACAAAGGATTGTAGGAGTAATGAGTACAACGTATGAGAAAAATGATAGTGCCAATGGCACAAAGGAGTGTAGAAGTAATGAGTACAACGTGTGAGAAGAATGATAGTGTGTGGCATTGCGGCGAGGAAGAGAGACACAGAGACAGAAGAGCAAAGGTGAAGGAGGAGAAGATGAGCATTCATGACCGGAGGTGGAGAAAGAGAAGAAGATCATGAAAGTAGAGATAGGAAGAGCACTAAAATAAGGGGATGAGGAGAACACACTGAAGGAGGAGGGATGAGAATTAAGATCAGCAGTGAATAAGGAGAATAAGAGTGACCGAGAACAAGGGTAGACCTTTCAGAGATGAGGAGTATAGCCATTCACAGCCTATGATCATGGTGCTTCACTGTCATCCTAATCTTTCAGCCTAGTCCTTTTCCTTCATCATATTCCTTTGTCATAGTCCTTAGTCATTAGCACTCTCCTTAATCAAAGGAGTTTTCTCCAGGCATAGTCCTGCTCATTCATAGTCCTTCACCTTCTTGACAGTCCTCCATCATAGCCCGTTTACTGCATCTTAGACCCTCTCTTTGATCATTGTCCCTGTCCTTCATCATAGTCCCCCTCCGTCTTCATATTCCTTCATCACAATCATTTGTCTTCGTCCTTATGCTTTGTCCTGATCCTTCTTCTTTTTCCTAGTCCTTCATCATAGTCTTCTCATTTGTCATACTGTTTGGATCTATCCCTTATTCTTTATCATAACCATTCATCCCAGTTCTTATCTTTTCTCATGGTGATTCATCATAGTCCTTTTTCACAGTCCTTCTACTTCATCATAACCCTTTCTCCTGAGTCAAGTCCTTTTCCCCAATCCTTCATTATGATCTTTCTCCTTAATCTCAGTCATTCCCCTTCATCATAGCCCTTTG
This sequence comes from Ambystoma mexicanum, assembly GCF_040938575.1. Classification (NCBI taxonomy): domain Eukaryota; kingdom Metazoa; phylum Chordata; class Amphibia; order Caudata; family Ambystomatidae; genus Ambystoma; species Ambystoma mexicanum. The sequence goes on along the minus strand of NC_090930.1, from coordinate 1,098,831,915 downwards.
ACATAGTCTTTGCCATAGTCCTTTGCCCTAGTAATAGTCCTCCCCTTCATCAAAGTCCTTCATTCCAATGCTTCTTTCCCATCATATGAAATGATCTAATGTGGCATTTATAACGCACCTGTACACAAGTGTTTCTGGGCACGACAAGACAAGGAGGGGAAAAAAGGGAGGACAAAATAACAATCTTACTAGGCTTTGTGTCATTCAGATTGCGCAAGTGCGGGGAAGAGGGAAGGGTAAATTGCCAGGGGGAGGGGCAAAGAGGGAGTGCAGTTTATTCACAAGTACAGCCAGCGAGTGGCTCATTAGTGTAGAGAGAAGGAACTGTAAGGTTGCAGATACAGATCCTTAAGTGCTCAGGAGCCCAAATGCAGTGCAAGAGCAACTGGGCATGCAGGAGCCTTGGCCCGACCATAGACCCTCATCCCAGTCCTTATCCTTAATCATAGTCCTTTATCCTTTACACTCTTCTCACTTCTAACTTTTGCCCAATCTCGCTTCTCCCCTTGCTATCTAAGCTCCTTGAGCGCCTAGCCTATTCTGAACTCACAGCTTTCGTAACAACTCTCTCTCTCCTACCTCCCTCTCAATCTGGATTCTGCCTTAAACACTCCACAGAGACTGCCCTTACTTCTGTGCTCAATTCCCTCCTTGCTGCTCGCTACACTAAGCAATCTTCTATCCTCATCCTCCTTGACCTGTCCGCTCCCTTTGATATCGTCGATCACCCCTTACTCCTCCGAACCCTTTCCTCTTTTGGCCTCAAAGGCTCTGTCCTCACCTGGCTTTCATCATACCTATCTAATCGTTCCTACACTGTCGCCTTGGATGGCCGCACCTCATCCAGCATCCCATTGGAATACAGTGTCCCCCAAGGCTCGGTACTAGGCCCTTTTCTATTCTCTCTTTATACCTCCCTTCTCGCTCCCATCATCTCTTCCTTCGGCATTTCCCACCACTTCTACGCTGATGACACCCAACTCTTTCTCTACTTCTCCTCTTTCTCTCCTGACTTTCATCACTCCCTATCTTCCTGCCTTACAGCTATAAAAAAAATGGATGTCATCCCATTTTCTCTCCCTCAACACAGACAAAACGGAAGTCCTCTTCTTTCCTTCTAACACTCTTTCTCCTACCCCTCCTCCTTCTATCCACTTTCCCCCTTCCTACCTCCCCATCTCCACCTTGACTCCTCCCTTTCCTTCTCTCATCACATTTATCTCACCTCTCGTTCCTGTCGTCACCATCTCTACAACATCCGCAAGATCAGGTCCTCCCTCACCTTCCATGCTTCTAAACTCTTAATCTCTTCACTCATCTTCTCCCGTCTCTTCTACTCTTCCTCTCTCCTCTTTGGACTCCCTGCCTCTCATCTGACCCCCCTCAAGTCCATCTACCACTCCTCTATTCCTACTCTGTGCCTCCTCGGCCCTCGCGATTCTATTTCCTCCTCACTTTCTCAACTAAGCTGGCTTCCCTTCCCCTCCCAACTTAAATTTCAATTTCTCTTTTTGGTCTTCAAATCTCTACATGACCTTGCTCCAACCTATCTCTCTTCTCTCCTCTACTTTTACACTCCCTCTCGCTCTCTCCGCTCCTCTGACCTCTTTCTACTTACTGTACCCCCGTCTCCTTGTGCTGCTTCTCGCTTCCGCTCCTTTCAGCTTCTGGCCCCGCTGCATTGGAACTCCTTACCTCTCTCTATCCGCTCCACCCCCACATAGACCTACTTCCGCACCTACTTGAAAGCCCTTCTTCTCCACCCCGCTGTTGACCTCTTACCTTCTCTCCTCCCTTCTCCACCGTCCCCATACCTCCCCTTCCCTTCCTCTCACAGCCACTCGACATTATATCACATAATTAAATGTTGTCCCCTTCCCTTCTCTCCCTTCCTCCTCACTTTTCCCTCATCTCCAATATCCAAGGAAACTGTTCTACATATTGTTACGCTGGTTTGTCTCATGTTTTATAACTTGCTTCTCCATTATTGTATCTTGTTGTTTTATTGTAAAGCACTTTGGATTAAAGCTCTATATAAAATTAATAAACATAAACATCCTAATTCCTCACCTTAGTTCTTCTTCTTCATCATGGTCCTTTCTCATAGACCTTCTTCCTCATAATCCTTCATCAAAGTCCTTTGTCATAGTCCTTCTCCTTTGACCTGGTCCTTCTCCTTCATCATAATCCTCTGTCATTGTCCTCATCAAGTCCTTCTCCATCAATGTAATCCTACATCCTAGTAATTCTTCATCATAGTCCTTCATTATAGCACTTGTTCTTTGTCCTAGCCTTTCTCTCCTTCACCATAGACTTTTTCCTTCATCACAACTCTTAATTATAGCCCTTCTACTTTATTCTGTCCAACTCCTTCATAACAGACATTTTCCTCCACCAGAGTCTTTCTTAATAGTTTATCTTCCCTCATAGTCCATCCCCTTCTTCACAGTCATTCATCCTCGTCCTTCACCTTCACTCTAGTCCTCCATAATAGTCCTTCATCCTAGTCCTTCTCCTTCATCATAGTCCTTAATCCTAGACCTTCCCCTTTGTAATATTCCTCACAGTACTTTGCCACAGTCCTTCTCCTTCACCATAGCCCTTCACCTTCCTTGTAGTCCTTTGAGTAGATACTTTACTATAATCCCTTTATCCTGGTCCTTCCCCTTCTTCATTATATTTTTCCTCCATCATAGTCCTTCTTTTTCATCCTAGTCCTCCAACCAAGTCCAACTCCATCATATACCTTTGTCATAGTTCTTTATCATAGTCCTTTGGTATATTCTTCTACTTAATCATAGTCATTTCCCTTCATCATAGTGCTAAATCATAGTCCTTCTCATTTTTCCTGATCTCCTCGTTCATTAGAGATTTTTGCCCAAGTCCTTCTATTTCACCCTAGTTTTTTATCCCTCTCCTTTGTCATGGTCCTTTTTCTCAGTCATAATCCTCATTCCTCATTATGATCCTTCGCCCAAGTGCTTCTCCCTCATCAAAGTTCTTCATCCCAGTCATTACCCATAGTCATTTTTGTATCATTTGTCATAGTTGTAGTTTTTCATAATCCTTCATGATAGACCTTCATTACAGTCCTTTCCGTTATCCTTGTCCTTCGCTTCATCACATTCCTTTGTCATAAACCTTCATCCCAGTCCTTGTCCATCATCATAGCCCTTCATTATAGTCCTTCTTCATCACAGTTTTTCATCTAAGTGCTTCCCAACTGTCATAGTCTTTCACAGCCTGTCATCATAGTGAGTCACTATCATCCAAGTCCTTATCCTTCATCATAGTCCTTTACCATAGTGCTCCTTCCTCTTCATGGTCCTTTGGCATAGTCTGTCATCTTCATAATCCTTCATAGCCTTTATCCTAGTACCTCTCCTTCATCCAAGCCCTCCTTCTTTTCCATTGCCCTTCGCCTTTGCCACAGTCCTGTATCATAACCATTCTACTTTACCCGAGTTCTTCTCCTTCATCATAGCCCTTTTCCTTCACCATTATCCTTCTTAATTGTCCTATTACGTCTCCTTTATAAGAGCCCTTCATTCTAGTTATTCTCCTTCCTGACAGTCCTTTGCCCTAGTCCATCACCTTTATCATTGTGCTTCACCATAGTCTTTGCGTTCATTATAGATCTTTTCCTTTTTCCTAATCCTTCATCCTACTCCTTCTCCATTATACTCTTTTGGCATAGTCCTTCATTATAGTCCTACTCCTTTGTCACAGTCAGTTGTTCTAGTCCTTCTTCTTTGTTCTAGACATCCTTTATCCTTGTCCTCCTCTATCTTAGTTTCTTAAAATCTTTTCCTACATCCTGGTATTTCTCTTTTGCCTAGTGCTTTTCATCTTTCTCCTTCACCCTAGTCCTTTTTCTCCTTCATCCCAGTTATTGTCCTTCATCACAGTCCATTCCTTTTCCTTCATCCTAGTCCGTCCCCATTGCCATTCATCATAGTCCTTTATTCTTCAACATCTTGTTCTTCCTAATTATTCAACATGTCCTTCTCCTTCATCCTAGTGCAGCCCCATTGTTATTGTTCTTTGCTGTCATCGTAGTCATTCTTCTTCATCCTAGTCTTTTGTTCTTCATTGTTTCCTTTGTCATAGTCCTTTGTCCTTGCCATTCATCCTAATCCTTCTCCTTTATACTAACCCCCATTTGCCCTGGTCCATTTCCTTCAAACTAGTTAATCTCCTTTGTCCCGGTCCTTCATCACAAACCATTATCCTACGCATAGTCATGCATACTAGTCGTCATCCTAATTCATCTTAGTCGTTCATCTCCTTTGTTTTAGTCCATCTTCTTCACCGTAGTCTTTCCACTCAATCTTAGTCCTAGTCCAAACAGACTGACCCACAGGCGCAATCTCTCAGTCAGCCACAGCCTCCCTCTCTCTGCTCCCATATATCGCTTCATCTATATTTTCTTATTGCTTTGACAATGTTTCCCCTTTCCCTACTGTTTTCTTTCTCAATCCTGTCTTCCTTCTCACCGGGTGGAGTATGATGCTGAATGCATAACATCAATGTAATCTGCAAGTTATGTGCTCTATTATGCTTAAATAAATACCCCTAAGCCTGTTTGTGGTATTGCTACTTTTCACAAATGGGGCCTTGCTTGATTGGAGGGTCAAGGGATGCACAGAATTTCAGTGTGAAACATGCAGGCAAGCAATGAGAAGAGCATCTGCTTCAGTTATCCCAGAGGTAAATGGTGAGGCATGCTTGCTGCTCTAATATTTTTCATCCAGAAATGGGCACCTGTCCTCACGCTATTCGCTCTTTCTTGAATCAGTTATAGTTGGCATGTTTAGATGTAGTTTTATGCCTTTGCTGCATGGCCATGGCTGGTGGTGCTTGGTTTTGGTACAGCACAGTTCTCTCATCTTGCTGCAAATGATAGTTATCAGGCAGGGCTTGCACCGCTACACATGGCCTCAACTAACATGTAAGCCTACATTCTGTTTTGGAGTGGTACCATGTTTGTCCCTGTAGCCAACAGATTGTCAGGGATTACAATGTGCTGTTGGACATCTTTTATGGACTTGGCTAATTGGGGCTTGAAGGGGTGTCTAACAATAGTGATGATGCCATTCTGGATGGTACAGAGATCCAAAGCATGTTATGGACGCCTGTAGCAGGCTGTCTAAGCAGCAGGCTTCATGCCTCAGCTGCCAATTTAAAAGGTTAGAGGTATTTATACAGCAAGCAGAAGCTAACAGGTGCTTATGTATTTGTAGTCCAATGAAGACCATCCCTTCAGGTACCAAGTTCTTTGGGCTGGGCTTGTTAAGTGACCAACACAAATCCATGCCTATAAATGTAAGATGCAATGAACAACTGGATAAGCCAAAGATATTGCCTTTGTCAATGCTGGCTTTTTGTAATGCCAGAATAAAATGAATGTTTGAGCAAATATTAAGTTAATTTGAAAATGTGGGTAGTTTAATTTGGCCAATGTAATGCATATTTCATTTCATTTTTATGAGGTAAATCAATGCATAAATAAAGGAATTTCCCTTCACAATGTGTGATGCAAACCCATAGGGCTACTAATCAATGACTCTTGTTTAGCACTGATGGTGATTAGAGTAGGTTTTTCAGAGAAAAAGCAGCTTGCACGGTCGTCCCCTCAAGTGTCTTCTTTCTTGTCCCTTTCCTTAGGTCACAGCAAGTTCAGCCAGAGGTGGGAGGTGAAGGCTAGTCAAAAGTGCAGTAGTAGTCCCTGCCACATGTATCAGAATGGTAAATGCCAGTGCTTTCGGTAACATTTTGGAGAGAAGTCATGAATTGCCCGTTCCTTACATATCCGGCAGTTGCTCCATTATCAATACGACCTGCCTTATTTATTTGTATTTATTGAATATTTGTACAGCAAAAATATATTTCCAGCAGCCACAGGGCAAAAAAGAGGGAGGGGGGGTGCACAGAATAAACAACAATAACGGTCCTTCTAGGCCTTGTGACATTTTGATCGTGCAAGTGCAGAGTCAAGAAGTGCAGGAGGGGTAAAGGAGGGGGGCATAATGCAGGAACATAAGATGCAGGGGGTGAGGAAGGGGCTAGGCAAGTTCTCAGGGGAGCCCGGGGGGGGGGGGGCTGGGAGGGGCAAGTGCCAGGGGGTTGTAGGAGACAGACTACCATCTAAGTTTAAGGGAGGGGTTGGACAGATTCAGGAAGGGTGCCAGACCCACACTGCTAGTCAGATAAAGGGGCCCAAAGGGCAGTGCTTGTGGGCGCGGGAGCTGGTGAAGTCTGGTCATGAAGGGCTTTAACGCTCTGTGTGACTCATAAGCACCCCGGACGCCAGTCGCAACGTAAGGGGGCAATTAACAAGGGAGAGGGATGGGGAAGAATGTAGAGAAGACCAGGGTCTTGCAAAGCTTCCGAAACTCAAGGAGGTCCAGCTCAAATCAGAGAGGGGCCGGGAGGCCTTCCAGAGGGAGGGACCTGCCAAAGAGAGAGAGATCCACCCCCACTCTGCTTGGAAAAACGTCTGATCTGCAGAGTTGGAGCTAGGTGACCGAAGGGGTCTAGCAGGGAGGTATTTAGGTAGAGAGAGTTGGATGTAGTGGGGTCCCAGGCATCAGGCGGCCTTGTGGATGATGCGGAAGGTATTAAATTTGATCCTTGAAGAAACCAGGAGCCAATGGAGAGATTTGAAAGCTGGAAAGATGTGGTCCCTGGGCTTGAGTACGAAGAGTGGAAAGAGGCAGATTGAGGAAGAGGCTACTGCAGTAGTCCAGCCTAGAGAGAACCAGAGCTCGGGAGACATTGAGTTTCTGGTGGAAGGTAAAGAAGGGGAGAGTGCCTCTGAGGTGGTGGAGCTGAAAGTTGGCATTCTTTCCAAGGTCCGTGATGCGATGGGAGTGAAAAATGACACAATGGTTTTTTACCTCACAAGATGGTGTGGGGAGGGGACCCGAGGAGGGCGGCCAGACAGTGGGAGGGAAGCAGGGCTCCCAATTAGAAGGATCTCGGTCTTGCTGGCATTAAGACATAGGTACATTAGCCGTGCACCATGCCTGAATAGCAGTTAGGCTGTCAGGAATGCGAGAGGAGGAAGAGGAGGTAGAGGAGGGAAGCCTGAGGGAGACCTCTGTGTCATCACCATAACATTGGAAATGAGGGGAGAAGGAGGAGATCAGGTGGGCCAGAGGCGCAAGGTAGATGTTGAAGAGCCATGGCGATAGGATAGAGCCCTGAGTGACGCCGCTGGTAGAGAGTGAGATGGAGGAAAGAAAAGGGTCCAGGTGCACCTGGGAAGGTCGATTAGAAAGGAAGGTGGTAAACTAATCCAGTGCCAGGTCCATGATACTAAGGGTGTCATGGCGCTGCTTAATGAGGGTGGCATGATTGGCCAGCCTGGGGGTCATGGAAATAGCCAACAGATTCAGTGTGGATGCTCAGTTGGGAGATGGCCAACTTCTCCAAGAGTTTGCCCAGGAAAGGTGTAGTGGAAATAGGGCGGTAGTTGGCCGGGCAGGAGGGGTCAGCAGATGGATTGTTTAGGAGAGGGTGCACAAGGGAGTGCTTGAGGGGTAGTGGGAAGGAGCCTGTGGCAAAGGAATGGTTACACAAGTCAGCCGAGGCAGGGTGAGTGAGGAGATGTTGTCCTTGATAATTCTAGAGAAGCAGGAAGCAGGAGAGCAACTGTTTGGAATAGACTTTCATAGAGCAGACAACTTTAGAAACCTCATCCATTGCGATGAGCGAGAAGGAGGAGAGTCTGTGTGGGGGGCATTGGAGGCCAAGGGATGCTTGAGAGCAAGTGGGGGGTGGGTAGGGGGTTAGACAGCAGTGAGGACAAGACGTCCTGGGTTTTGGTTGTAAAATGGGAATCCAGTGTCATATAGAAGGCATGGCATGTAAGAGGAGAGGTGGAAACTGCAGTAAGATTGGCAAGTTCCTTACAGATTTTGAACAATTCAGCCGTATTATTGATGGCCCCATAGATGCGAACTTGGATGTGGGCCCTCTTCTTGGAGCAGATGGAGAGACAGTATTGCCTTAAGAGCAGATGACAGGTGAGTTTGTCAGTGGATGTGCTTGAAGTCTGCCACTTCCGTTCAGCAACTGTGCACTTACGTTTCAGAGAGGCTAGGTCAGAATTGTACCAGCTGTTGTGCTTGGAGGCAGGCTTCAAGCAGATCCTCATGACAGGGGAAAGGGTGTTGGAGATATAGAGGTGAAGGTTAGCGAGGGCTTTGTTGGTGGGAGAGTCAATAGCAGTACGGGCAGAGGCTTGGCCAGGGAGCCCAAGAGCTCCAGGTGAGATAGCAGAAGGGCATGTGCAGTGCAGGAGAGAGGTGCGGTTAGAGGGTTAGAGCTAGGGATGTCTGCTGAGATGGTAGCATCCAAGGTGTGTCTGGCTGAGTGGGTTGGACCAGAGGGAAGAATGGTGAGGGAAACAGAGTCACAGAGGTTGTGGAAAAGGACAGTGACCGCATCAGAAGAATCAAGATGAATGTTGAAGTCTCTGAGGAGGAGAAGCTTGGAGGTAGAGATCAGAAGAGAAGAGGTGAGGTTGGCCCATTCAGCGAGGAAGAGGGTGACCGGGCCAGTAGGCATGTAGATGGTCATGAGAGTAAGCAAGAGGGTAGGAGAAACACCAAGCCTGCAGGCGAGGCATTCGAAGGAGGAATAGGATTGGGTGGATATAATGAAAACAGTAACCGAGTCAGGGAAGATCAGAACCACTCTGCCTCCAGACCATTTGAGACTGGGCTTGGAGAGAATCTTATAGCCCCAAAGACAGCTGGCACTGAACCACATCTCTGTGAGGGCGAGAACATTAAGGTCAAGGTCTTCAAGGAGGAGACAGATGTCAAAAGAGTGTTTATTCGCCGAATCAGCATTGAGAGTGTCTAAATGAATCTGGTTGCCCCCTTTTAAAGTTTTCCGAGGAGGAGTACAAGGATGTGGTCCACCCGTCAGTGGTGGCGAAGGTGTCAGGGGTGTGACAGAAGGAGGAAAGGCAGGCGAAGAGAGGAAGTTGATGAGAGATGGAAGATGCCTTTCCCATGTTATCAGTTAAGTCAATGGTTGACTTCTCTTATTGGCTATGGAAAGAGAAATGATATGGGAAAGCAGCAGGGCAAATCCTTGAAAGTGTCCCGCTGCCGGATTGCATTTTCTATATTTCTTTGCTTTTATTCTTACATTTTTTTCCTTTAAAGTTGAAATCTATAAAGTTATAACAAACATCAGCGTGCAAAAATGTGGTCTGGCTGAAGAAAGTTAGAATTAAAGCAATGTGTGAGGATGCATCAATTTCATTAAATTCTTTCAAGTTCAGAACATCCATTAGACAAGAAAGAAGCCGTACATTTCAGCACAATGCTTCACACACTAAAAATGCATTTGTACCTGGAATATTCCAATTCCTCATTGAGAGGATTAAAACCTAGTATGAAATACATATCTTTAGCATTAAATACGGTCTCTTAATTAGCTAATAACCTCATGAACACTGTGAAAAGCAAAACACAACTGTTGGACCACGACATATGTTAATTAAACTTTGCTATAAGATTTAAAAAGATGAAGTCCCAAAGGCCACTAAGTGACATAGTGAGATGGGTTCCTACAGTATCTACCGAAATAACACCCTCAATGGCCACTTTCAAAAATAGCCTTAAAACATACCTCTTTCCTGACATAGAGAGGGTAATTCATAGAAATTCGCACAAAAATGGCGCATGCGGCTGGCGCACAGTGTCCCCGTGCGATACACTGCGCCAGCCGCGTGCGAAAAAATCCTTTTCATCGCACAGTGTATTCATGGATTTTAGCCTCCGAAACCTGCCGTGACGCAGAGTGGCGCAGCGACCCTGCAGCAGCGCCAGTTATGCCCCCAAGAACGCCTTCGCGCAAGGAAAAGCCTTCACAATCCCCAAATCATCGCAAAGGGCTGTGCTAACCCTGGACCAGTTCAAAGGGCTGGCAAACAGCAAACGCCAAGCGGGGAACGTGTATTTCAGTGGTTTGTGGGAAGTCCCACACGCGATTGTCCTGGGTACGTGTACATCAGGGGTGCGTGGGAAGTAACACACGCTATTCCATCAGGGCACATGTATTCCAGGGGTGCGCGGGAAGTATCACATGCAAAAGCAGCAGGGTACGTGTATTTCAGGGGTGCGCGGGAAGTATCACACGCGATACCAAGAAGGTACGTGTATTCCAGGGGTGCGTGGGAAGTATCACAGGCAAAAGCAGCATGGTTCGTGTATTTCAGGGGTGCGCAGGAAGTATCACACGCGATTCCATCAGGGTACGTGTATTCCAGGGGTGCGCGGGGAGCACCACACGTGAATTGCCCGTGTGGGTCCTCCCAGGTGTTCCCTCTACACCCTCCATGGCCCATGCAGGTGGCCCACACCACAGGGGCCTACCCTGCACATGTCCCGCAGGCACCCCATCCACCATGGCCATGCCCCTCAGCCAACCCACATGTCACCTTGCACTACTGCCCACCAACGCATGTCCCCCTGCAACCCCAGCCACCAGGGGCAGCCTCCACCAGGCCCCCACTCAAGTCCCATATCACCCCCACCCCCCAGCAGTGCAGGGGTGGCCTCCACCAGGCCCCCACTCATGTCTCCCATCACCCCCACCCCCCAGAAGTGCAGGGGCAGCCTCCACCAGGCCCCCACTCATGTCTCCCACCACCCCCACCCCCCAGCAGTGCAGGGGCAGCCTCCACCAGGCCCCCACTCATGTCTCCCACCACCCCCACCCCTCAGCCACAAGGGGCAGCCTCCACCAGGCCCACACTGAAGTCCCCTATCACCCCCACCCCCCAGCAGTGTAGGGGCAGCCTCCACCAGGCCCCCACTCATTTCTCCCAGCACCCCCACCCCCCAGCAGTGTAGGGGCAGCCTCCACCAGGCCCCCACTCATGTCTCCCACCACCCCCACTCCCCAGCATCCAGGGGCAGCCTCCACCAGGCCCCCACCCATGTCTCCCACCACCCCCACCCCCAGCAGTGCAGGGGCAGCCTCCACCAGGCCCCCACTCATGTCTCCCACCACCCCCACCCCCCAGCAGTGTAGGGGCAGCCTCCACCAGGCCCCCACTCATGTCTCCCACCCTCCCACCCCCCAGCAGTGTAGGGGCAACCTCCACCAGGCCCTCACTCATGTCTCCCACCACCCCCACCCCCCAGCATCCAGGGGCAGCCTCCACCAGGCCCCCACCCATGTCTCCCACCACCCCCACCCCCCAGCAGTGCGGGGGCAGCCTCCACCAGGCCCCCACTCATGTCTCCCACCACCCCCACCCCCCAGCAGTGTAGGGGCAGCCTCCACCAGGGCCCCACTCATGTCTCCCACCACCCCCACCCCCCAGCCACCAGGGGCAGCCTCCACCAGGCCCCCACTCATGTCTCCCACCCCCCCACCCCCCAGCAGTGCAGGGGCAGCCTCCACCAGGCCCCCACTCATGTCTCCCACCACCCCCACCCCCCAGCCACCAGGGGCAGCCTCCACCAGGCCCCCACTCAAGTCCCCTATCACCCCCACCCCCCAGCAGTGCAGGGGCAGCCTCCACCAGGCCCCCACTCATGTCTCCCACCACCCCCACCCCCCAGCCACTAGGGGCAGCCTCCACCAGGCCCCCACTCAAGTCCCCTATCAGCCCCACCCCCCAGCCACCAGGGGCAGCCTCCACCAGGCCCCCACTCATGTCTCCCACCACCCCCACCCCCCAGCATCCAGGGGCAGCCTCCACCAGGCCCCCACCCATGTCTCCCACCACCCCCACCCCCCAACAGTGCAGGGGCAGCCTCCACCAGGCCCCCACTCATGTCTCCCACCACCCCCACCCCCCAGCCACCAGGGGCAGCCTCCACCAGGCCCCCACTCAAGTCCCCTATCACCCCCACCCCCCCAGCAGTGCAGGGGCAGCCTCCACCAGGCCCCCACTCATGTCTCCCACCACCCCCACCCCCCAGCCACCAGGGGCAGCCTCCACCAGGCCCCCACTCAAGTCCCCTATCACCCCCAGCCGCCAGGGGCAGCCTCCACCAGGCCCCCACTCATGTCTCCCACCACCCCCCAGCCACCAGGGGCAGCCTCCACCAGGGCCCCACTCAGGTCTCCCACCACCCCCACCCCCCAGCCACCAGGGGCAGCCTCCACCAGGCCCCCACTCAAGTCTCCCACCACCCCCACCCCCCAGCCACCAGGGGCAGCCTCCACCAGGCCCCCACTCAAGTCCCCTATCGCCCCCACCCCCCAGCCACCAGGGGCAGCCTCCACCAGGCCCCCACTCAGGTCTCCCACCACCCCCACCCCCCAGCCACCAGGGGCAGCCTCCACCAGGCCCCCACTCAAGTCCCCTATCACCCCCACCTCCCAGCAGTGCAGGGGCAGCCTCCACCAGGCCCCCACTCATGTCTCCCACCACCCCCACCCCCCAGCAGTGCAGGGGCAGCCTCCACCAGGCCCCCACTCATGTCTCCCACCACCCCCACCCCCCAGCCACCAGGGGTAGCCTCCACCAGGCCCCCACTCATGTCTCCCACCACCCCCACCCCCCAGCCACCAGGAGCAGCCTCCACCAGGCCCCCACCCATGTCTCCCACCACCCCCACCCCCCAGCCACCAGGGGCAGCCTCCACCAGGCCCCCACTCAAGTCCCCTATCACCCCCACCCCCCAGCAGTGCAGGGGCAGCCTCCACCAGGCCCCCACTCATGTCTCCCACCACCCCCACCCCCCAGCCACTAGGGGCAGCCTCCACCAGGCCCCCACTCAAGTCCCCTATCAGCCCCACCCCCCAGCCACCAGGGGCAGCCTCCACCAGGCCCCCACTCATGTCTCCCACCACCCCCACCCCCCAGCATCCAGGGGCAGCCTCCACCAGGCCCCCACCCATGTCTCCCACCACCCCCACCCCCCAACAGTGCAGGGGCAGCCTCCACCAGGCCCCCACTCATGTCTCCCACCACCCCCACCCCCCAGCCACCAGGGGCAGCCTCCACCAGGCCCCCACTCAAGTCCCCTATCACCCCCACCCCCCAGCAGTGCAGGGGCAGCCTCCACCAGGCCCCCACTCACGTCCCCTATCACCCCCACGCCCCAGCCACCAGGGGCAGCCTCCACCAGGCCCCCACTCATGTCTCCCACCACCCCCACCCCCCAGCCACCAGGGGCAGCCTCCACCAGGCCCCCACTCATGTCTACCACCACCCCCACCCCCCAGTAGTGCAGGGGCATCCTCCACCAGGCCCCCACTCAAGTCCCCTATCACCCCCACCCCCCAGCAGTGCAGGGGCAGCCTCCACCAGGCCCCCACTCAAGTCCCCTATCACCCCCACCCCCCAGCAGTGCAGGTGCAGCCTCCACCAGGCCCCCACTCATGTCTCCCACCACCCCCACGCCCCCAGCCACCAGGGGCAGCTCCACCAGGCCCCCACTCATGTCTCCCACCACCCCCACCCCCCAGCTAACAGGGCCAGCCTCCACCAGGCCCCCACTCAAGTCCCCTATCACCCCCACTCCCCAGCAGTGCAGGGGCAGCCTCCACCAGGCCCCCACTCATGTCTCCCACCCCCCCACCCCCCAGCAGTGCAGGGGCAGCCTCCACCAGGCCCCCACTCATGTCTCCCACCACCCCCACCCCCCAGCCACCAGGGGCAGCCTCCACCAGGCCCCCACACATGTCTCCCACTCCCCCACCCCCCAGCATCCAGGGGCAGCCTCCACCAGGCCCCCACCCATGTCTCCCACCACCCCCACCCCCCAACAGTGCAGGGGCAGCCTCCACCAGGCCCCCACTCATGTCTCCCACCACCCCCACCCCCCAGCCACCAGGGGCAGCCTCCACCAGGCCCCCACCCAAGTCCCCTATCACCCCCACCCCCCAGCAGTGCAGGGGCAGCCTCCACCAGGCCCCCACTCAAGTCCCCTATCACCCCCACCCCCCAGCCACCAGGGGCAGCCTCCACCAGGCCCCCACTCATGTCTCCCACCACCCCCACCCCCAGCCACCAGGGGCAGCCTCCACCAGGCCCCCACTCATGTCTCCCACCACCCCCACCCCCCAGTAGTGCAGGGGCATCCTTCACCCGGCCCCCACTCAAGTCCCCTATCACCCCCACCCCCCAGCAGTGCAGGGGCAGCCTCCACCAGGCCCCCACTCAAGTCCCCTATCACCCCCACCCCCCAGCAGTGCAGGGGCAGCCTCCACCAGGCCCCCACTCATGTCTCCCACCACCCCCACGCCCCCAGCCACCAGGGGCAGCTCCACCAGGCCCCCACTCATGTCTCCCACCACCCCCACCCCCCAGCTACCAGGGCCAGCCTCCACCAGGCCCCCACTCAAGTCCCCTATCACCCCCACCCCCCAGCAGTGCAGGGGCAGCCTCCACCAGGCCCCCACTCAAGTCCCCTATCACCCCCACCCCCCAGCAGTGCAGGGGCAGCCTCCACCAGGCCCCCACTCATGTCTCCCACCACCCCCACCCCCCAGCCACCAGGGGCAGCCTCCACCAGGCCCCCACACATGTCTCCCACCACCCCCACCCCCCAGCTACCAGGGCCAGCCTCCACCAGGCCCCCACTCAAGTCCCCTATCACCCCCACCCCCCAGCAGTGCAGGGGCAGCCTCCACCAGGCCCCCACTCATGTCTCCCACCCCCCCACCCCCCAGCAGTGCAGGGGCAGCCTCCACCAGGCCCCCACTCATGTCTCCCACCACCCCCACCCCCCAGCCACCAGGGGCAGCCTCCACCATGCCCCCACACATGTCTCCCACCCCCCAGCAGTGTAGGGGCAGCCTCCACCAGGCCCCCACTCATGTCCCCCAGCCAACATGTCATCACAATCTAGATCACTGGCCCCTATGGTCAGCCTCCAAATGCCAAACACCCACCCGAGTATTGCATCCACCCACTTAGAAATGGCAATAACATGATAGAACCCCAATTGCTAATTTGTAAATGAACACATGTCCCTCACATACACCCAATGGGTGTCAGTGAATCTCAAAACCCATATCATGAAATGCATGAAACCAATGAGATGATACTACACATTGAAGTTTGAAAAAAAATATGTATTAAAAGAAACATACATTGAATCAAAAATAAACAAACAGAAATGGGAATTCAAAAAAATAAAAAGCAGCATGTCCGTGAAATAATGCAAAACCAAAGATCATAATCCAAAGGAATGGTGTCCAAAGTCACAGTCCACAAAAGAAAATCCAATGGAAAATTATAATTGAAAGCCATTGCTCCATGGGTAAATTGTAAAAAAAAAAGTGAAAATCCAACAGTCAACTATATACAGATAAACAAGCCAGGGTCCATGATCCCAACAGAAGAAATGAAACCTATCTAATAACACTACCTAATTAAAAAAAAATATATACAAAAATGTGGCCCATTTTCCAAAAGGTCAAAAAAAATGCAAAACCAAAGGAAACCTAACACTAACTACAGAACTATTTACAAGGGCAGCGGGCTAGTCCGACGGCTCACTTTTGGATGTCCCGGGCCAGGGCATCATCGAACTCCTGCTCAATGTCCCGGAGGCGGTCCTCCTCCATGGCCCCGAGGGTCCGCAGGGCCGTCGACGTGTCCACCTCCAACCCCCTGCGGATTGCCTCGAGGCACTCGGCCTGCCTCAGGGCCCTCCGCATGGAGTTCTCTGCCCTGACCATCGTGAGCCGTGCCTCTTCCGCCCGCTCCGCATCTATGGCGTGGCCCAACTGCTGCCACACGGAAGACACTTTCTGTCCTGGGTCCTCCTGCCCTCCGGCCGATGCCTGCCCCTCCGATGTGGAAGGCCCCGAGCGATCATGGCTCCCACCACGGTTCTGCTGCTGCTGTGCCTCTGCCCGTGCCCTGCCTCCTGCTGCCTGCACGTCCGCCGCTGGCTGGGGTGCAGTCGTTGATGTGGCCACCCCTGCTGGACGTCCGACTCCCGACTGTGGCAGGGATGCCTCCTCCACCAGCCTGGCCGCACCGTCAGAGGCAGCTCCACAGGGCACCCAGGTGACTGATGGGTGGGAAGATGGCACGGAGGACGACTGGCGCATAGGGGGTTCAGTTGAGGAGGGGGTCGCAGCAAGCCCCATCAAATGGAGGAATCCGGCCTGGGTAACCTGTCCCAGTAGGCCGACGCGGTCAACGAGCCATTCGAGATGACGTGCAATCTCCTCATGAAAAGACTGCAGCTCACCTCGCATGGCCCGTTGACGCAACGCCACACCAGTCAGGACAGGCTCAACCCGGACCCGGATAGCCACGTCCGCAGGCAGGGGAAGGCCAGTTGTCGTGAGCTCATCCCCTGCCTGAAAACAGGTCTGGACGTAGGCATCCATGCTGGTGCAAGATGATGCAGGGACAGGATCAGGGACAGGACTGCACACAGGCACCTCCGCGCCGGCCTGTGCTGCCTCCTGTCCCTGGTCCTGCACTGCACCACTAGCACCAGTGGAATCCCCACCTCCAGTCCCCGTCTCTGTTGCTTGCACGGCCTCCTCCTCCACCAAACCCCCCACCAACCTGGAGGACTCCGTGCCATCTTCCCCCGTTGGGCCTTGTGGGGTCCCAGATGCCCCTTCTGCTCCCGAGGAATCCAACTCTGACCTCCGCCTCTTGGACCTCCCCCCGGCAGCTGCAGCCTGGGACGCAGCACCGGACTCCTCACTCCCTGACGAGATCACAAACTGGGAGGGGAGCTGTGGTGTTCGAGCTAAAAAACATGGCGCTGGTGCGCAGTGCATTCTGGGGAACTCAGAGCCATGATGGATATTTATCCATGCCTCAGTGGAAAGCTGCACTTGCTTTGCGAAACAACATGTTTTCAACGTTATTCGCTGATGGGTTTGGAATGCAGGCCATCTCAGCCAAGGACACGGCGCTGGGAAAGCTAAGATCCGCAGGTGCCGGCTGGTACCTGATAACGAAGTTTGTTTTGGTTTGCTATGCTTGCGCCAAGGTTTTGAGATGAGTTATGGAATTGTTTTCTGGGGCGTTTAGGAGAGGGAACCGCTGTGCTCCTTGAGGTTACTGTCGGTTGACCCAGCTGGCAACCAACGGTCACCCATCAATGCGCAAGCGCATTTGCCAGAAGGTTTGAGAAGTTGCCACCCCTTGTTGAGGAGGGCATATATGCGGAAACCCTCAACGGTCAGACGGGATAAGCACAAAGACCTCAGTTCGAGGGGGGACGCCCTGGTCCGATATACCTGTGGGCTGTTGTGCTCTTGGCCTGGCTGTTATCGGGGTCTTTCAGCCGCTTCTGGCGAGATGAGGTTTCATCAAGTTATGCCCATGGTGATGTATTCTTGCTAATTTATTGTCTTTCCTATGATTTATCTGACCTATGCTTGTATTGTATATATGCCTAACTATGAATAAATAGCCATATAAGTACTACTTACTCTCTAAGCGTGCGTGTGGTTGTAAGTCATTGTATTGTCTACCTGCGTTCAAAGTATTGGCTCTGCGGCGGCACTGGTGATGAATTACTGTCCGTGCACTATTGGCGAGCAATACATGTTTTGGCTCTGCGGCTGTACTGCTGATAAATTACTGTCCGTGCACTATTGGCGAGCAATACAGGAGCCGGGCCTTGCGTCTCCGGCTGGCGGTGGGATCCCCGCCGCTGTGCTCCACAGCACCTTCTCCGCCCTCTTCATCAGTTGACGCTGCAGACAGGGAGAAATAAAACACAGGCATCAGGGCACTGTACAATGGACACATACACACATGACAGTTGTACATGAGTTGCATTGGCAAACCTCAGACATGCCATCACAATCCCCAACACACATGTCATTTTAACTTGCACACATGAGCCATACCACAGCCATATCTCAACTGCCAGAACCATCCATACACATACAACAGCATGAGCAGGCAATGGTGAGCCAGACATTACATGCAAAACAGGGAGTGCACTACACATGTACACACACCACCACACTTGCATGCATGTGTACACCTCTGCCAAGTGTCGCAGTGTTCAGATGGGCATCCATGTCACATCTGCCAATCAGGCTTCCACATCCCGCTGTCACATGCATCCATGTTGCATCACTGTTGCACCCTTGTCAAATACACACACATGCACATGTACACAGTGCTGATACATGCAGCTGAAGACAACATACATGCGTGACATCACGAACATGCCTACTTACATACACATTCGTCCAAACATGTGTGCCCACACAACTGCATTTGGCATGCAAGCCTACACACACAAGCACCATCCATGTCTCACGCATGACAGCCCTCGCATGTGTTAGCCTCACGGCCCTGTACACCCCCACCCATGCTCGACCCCATACAAACAGATGTGCAACCTGCACACTACTGAAACATCACCACACGCACAGCTTACAATCAGGATGCATGTACACTTACCGCTCGACTCCAGACGGGTCTGCCTCTCAAGGACCTGGACGTGGAGCGCTGGGGATATGCGTTCCAGGACCCTCATCTGATCTTCCGACAAGTGGCCCTGGCGCCCCTTAGCATCCGCTGCCTTCAAGAGGCGCCGGGCCTTGTTCAGGGTCCTGGACCTGAAGTCCTCCCAGCGCTTCTTGACATGTTGGAAGTCGCGGACTGCCACCCCCTCCGCATTGATGGCAGTCACGATGTCCGTCCAGATCCGAGTCCGTCCTTCCTTGTCGGCGCGGGAACTCCCGAAGAGGGCATCATACTGCCCCAGGACTTGCTCCACCAGGACACCAACTTCCCTGGCACTGAAGCTGGTGCCCCTCTGCCTCTCTGGCCGGGGTGTCAGTTGTGCCAGATGTTGCAGTGCCCGACATGACAACCCCAGAGGCAGGAGTGGGTGGGCAACTGGGTCCTGGGGCTGGGCTGTGGAGCGATGGAATCCCAGTCGGGAGTCTTCGGTTCCAGCAGGGGTGGTCACAGCAACAGCACCCCTGGCTGATGTGCAGGCAGCAAATGGCAGGGCACGTGGGCAGCAGGCAGTCAGGCAGCAGCAGATGGCAGGTGGGAGCGTGCTCGGGGCTCTGGGGGGCAGTAAATCGGCTTTCTGGGCAGGAGCGTGGCTTCCGTGTGCTTACGCGTGGCCAGCTTGATACGGAGTGATTTGGCATGTGAAAATCCTGCACGTCTGCGTGTAATTCGAGGAAAGGCCCTTAGCGCGTAAGCGCGTCTGCACGCAAACGCGATTTAATTCGTCCAAAGGGCCCCATGCGCGCAGCTGTGACGTCACGCGCATGGCGGTTGAGAATGGCGTGTGTAAAAATAAAGAGATACACGTCCGAGTGTCAAAGCGTGTAATTGTTGGAAAGGGCCTCATCGCGTATGCGCGTCTGTGACGTGTGTATAAAAGGTACGTGTAGAACGCCATTTCCTTGTACGTGCATTTCGTGGAGAGCGAGTGGGTGAAATCTGTACTTCTTGTCGGTTGACACGCGATTTACTTCACAGCGTTTCCAGTTCGTACTCCCTGTTACCTCTGACAGCTTTTTCTCTTTTCCTCTTTTTCCTGGGCCTGTTTCCTGAAACAGCGTTCCCTTCTACTGTTGTGCTGTCTCCTCAGACAGCGTACAATTCTTCTTTTGGCGGGGGTGTTGCCAACGCGCACACGTGCATATTTTTCACGCTTTTGTTCCTGGCAGACGGTGAGTCGCGCACGTATTTAACATCTGTGCTTGCCCCGTGTGTCGCGTACCCCTTCAGAGGTCATTCTAGGTTGCGTGTCACACGCATATGTTCATTTTTGTGTTTCTGGGTGCCACAGCGTAGTGCAGGTTTATTTTTCCATGCACGTGGTCTAGGAGGGGTTGCGTGCACTTACTTCCCTTTTTTGGGGTGCCTGTGCGTTGCGTGACCCATCATCTTTCCCCAGGGGTGACATACAGCCTTGCAAGAGCACTAGGGTACGATAACCATCTGGTACCCAACCCCTTTGACCCCCAATTGCCCAGGACAATAGTTCACATCGACTCCCATACGCACAATAACATCAGTGCCATGGCTGGGAGGCGAACAAGCCGAAAGGGTGGCAAAGGTGGCCGAGCCCCAAGTGGTGGCCGTGGTGGATCCGGTAGGGGACGTGGCCGTGACTTGCAGGGTGCCCCTAACCCCCCCATGTGTGGAGGAGCAGTCAGGGACACCCATTCCCCCCCCCTCGTTGAGATTAACGTGGCTGACACCATCCATGCTCAGCCCTTGTTGGACTAGCCCACTGTGGAACCAGACCTGGCACAGGGTGACTCCATGGCTGACTTCCAGGTCAGCAGGTCTAGGCCACGTGCACCGGTGAACGTTGGTGTCATCAGGCCACGTGGATCAGGGGCAGCTAGGTCATTTGCTGCCCCACGTAGGCAGGCTGGGGAGGCTGCAGGGGCAGCTGCGGCTCCATCCACCCCACCTCTCACACACCCAGCCAGGACAGTGTCGGTCCAAGTCCATCATGCGGACATTCCCCCTTACAGCATCACACTTGAGCTAATGCCTGCACCAACTCCCATGCTGAGTGTGCAATCCCACACTCCTAGTACTGAGTCCACCGGGGCTCCTGCCCCTAGTGTCCAGAGCGGCGTAGGACTCTCAGGATCCCCACCACCTTCCAAGCGGAAGAGGAAGAGTGCTCGTCCAGTAGAGGCTGATGCCCCAGACACGGCTACACAGTCCGACCCGTCAAGGAAGCCCAGCTTCAATGAGGCCGAACTGAATGCACTTGTAGAGTACGTGTCCGCACATGACCGCGAAATGGTGATTGTTGCAGGATCCAAGACCACACCTGCACAACGTCAGGCACACTGGCAGACCATTGCGGACATCATAAGTGCCCTTGGGATCGTGAGGCGCACAGCTACTGAATGCTACAAGCGCTGGAATGACCTGAAGCGCAGGGCAAAGAATAAGCTGGCCTCAAGTCATGCCGCAACTCTAGTGACTGGAGGTGGGTCTCCAGCAGACGACATGGAACTCACTCCACATGAGCAGGTTGCTGGGACCTACGTCACGGAGGAACAGATCCAAGGCGTGGGAGAACTGGCGGATTACGAGGCATTGTCCGGTGAGTGCACATGCATGTGTGTGTCAACCATGTGCATGGTGTGTGTGGGAGGGCTTCTGTTTGGGTGCCAGGGGAGGGTGTGTGTGCCTGAGTGGTTTGGGTCACCCATGTGCCTCTTCCTATACATTCTGCGCACCAGCATTTGGGTATAGCAGCATCCCTTCTGCCAACATTAGACATCCAGCCCAACACCACGCCAGTTGCCCTTGGAGTGTCATCTTGCCACAACATTGTTGCTCATTTACCTCTGTTTATTCAGGCAGATTGTTTGCATACCACCACTTTTACTCTGGATTTCTCAGTCCTATTGTCACATGTCTGACATGGCTATGGTACAGTGGACTGGCTTTGTTTCCTGCACATGATTTGTTTAGACATGTCCCTGTGCTATAGGGCCATTTTGGACTGGCAGCTCCAGGTTAAACATTTGAACCATTTAAATGGAATAATCAATTTCAATAGCAAACTGGACTGAATGAACAATTGGTGACCTCCTCTCCCTCTTCACTTCATGGCTAGGGTACATGCCATCGGTGTGATGGCATGTGTATTTGGCCTGCCAATCACTGGCCAATGTGTGATGCCACTGCTAGGCAGCATGCAGCAAATGTGTTCATCTTCCATCTTGGTGTCATCAATGTGTGCCATCTGCCTACCCTTCACACGCAGTGATGGTGCATGCATGGGAGGGTTTTAGTCATGTGGGACATGTGTCAATCAAATACCGTTTCTGTAGCCTCTCAGCCCTAATTGTGTGCCATAGTGCTAATACCTGTTTCCATTTGTTTTCGTTTATGTCTTTGCAGGGGATGACGCACTTCATACTGCTGGGGTTGTGAAGATGGTGCAGACCCAGGAGGGGTCTGAGGGCCGACCGACCACCAGTGAGGGACGTGGTGTGGTGGTGGGTGAGAACCCACAACTGCTGCAGGTCGTGCTCTCAAGGGGTGTCTCTGGCTGCACCTCCCCCGAGCTGTATTCAGGTGTCGATTCGGATGATGAGACCTATGTGCCGTCGCAGGTGAGTGTTCCTGGGAGGGATTCTGTTCTGTCCGACCCACCTGCACCAGGGTTAGAACCCTCAATGGGGATGTCAGTGTTGGCAGGTACGCCGTTGGTGGTTACGGATGCAGGGTCACACTCCGCGACATCTGATCCTGTTCCTGGGCCAGCAGATCAGAGGGGGAATGCAGTCCTGCAGCCTCAGGCAGTGCCGGCACAGCAAGGTGCAGTTCGCCTTGCCCCAGACAGGTGTGGTGCCCGCCGACGTGGTGGCCGTCAGCCACCTGGCAATACCGCATGGGAGCAATCCATATGTGGATTAATTTGTTTGCTCTCACATTGCATGACATGCCATGGTGTGTTGTGTGGCCATGCCGGGGAGGGGTTGGGTGACATGGCACTGTTTTCATGTAGTATTTTGGAAGTGGGTACTCATTTCTGCAGCATGGAAGTGTGTCTTTTGATGTCACTGCATTGGTGGTGTTTGTGTAGGTAGGGATGCACACATTGTGACACTTCCACATGAACAATCTCAGGCTGCTATGGTTCTGACAGTTGACTGTCCCTTTGTTGGACATAATTGTCAGGTCGAGTCATCATTGCTTATCAGATGGTATGTGCCAGGGCTGTGTGCACTCCACAGGGGTGTGATTTCTGTGTGAAGTAATTAGCCACCAGCTGCGTACGGGCTGCCTCACCCCGTGCCCTCTCCCCTCCCATGTGCAGCAGGCGTGCATGTGGTTGGGGATGTGGGGGCACCACCATGTCCACAGCCAGGCCCCGGTGTGTTGCAACATTGTGCAGGACACATGCTGCCACTATGATCCTGCACACTACTGGGGGCACATATACAGCTGCCCACCAGAACGGTCAAGGGAGCGAAAGCTCGGTACATTCGGTAAATGAAGCTGTCGTGGGTGGACCCTGAATAGTTGGCATATACTGAGGTGATGATTCCCTTGGCATTACATACTACCTGCACGTTGATGGAATGCCAGTGCTTGCGGTTCCTATAGATGTGCTCAGATGCCCTGGGGGGACGTAGTGCCACATGGGTGCAGTCAATGGCACCTAGCACTTTGGGGAATTGTGCCACACCGTAGAAATCGAGGGCGCCAACCTGCCTTTCTGCAGGTGTCCTGGGCAGGTATATGTGCCTACGGACTGTTGGGTGTTCAGTGATGATGTTCAAGACCTGGTGTAGGCAGCGTGACTGCGTTGCCTGTGACACCCCACCCACTATGGTACTTGTCCGCTGAAATGATCCTGTGGCCAGGAAGTGCAGTACATTGAGGAACTTCTCCAGGGGGCTGAGTGCTTGGGAGCACAGGGTTGGTGATGTGAGGTCATCCTCCCACTCACTGACCAGGTCCAGTATTATGTGTGGTGGAAACCTGTACCTCCCATACACATGGTCATCAGGCATCCCAAAAAGGCTGGTTCTGGGAGTGAAAATTCGGGCCCTCACTATCCTCCTCCTCCTCCTTTGGTAACCCACGACCACTGCTGCTAGGAACGGTATATTCATCCTGGCGTCTGAGCTAGTTTGTTGTTTGCGCGCACTTTTTTGCTGCGTGGGTCGACGTACGCCAGCAGGCGTACGTGTTTCAGGATTGGACCATTTATTTTTCGGCGCGTCGTAGGCGAACGTGTGAATCTTCCCGCCCACCCCAGGAATACACGTAACACGCTCTCCCAGGCCCATTCGTGAGTGAATATTCCCGCCCACCCCTGTAATACACATACCCCACTCTCACAGGCCCAGTCGCGTGTGGAAATTCACGCGCACACCGAAATACACGTACCCAGGGCAATCGCATGTGGAACTTCCCGCGCACCCCGAAGTACACGTACCCAGGCCAATCGCGTGTGGAACTTCCCGCGCACCCCGGAGTACACGTACCCAGGCCAATCGCGTGTGGAACTTCCCGCGCACCCCAAAACACACGTACCCAGGCAAATCGCACTGCTGGGGGGTGGGGGTGCAGGGAGACATGAGTGGGGGCCTGGTGGAGGCTGCCCCTGGTGGCTGGGGGGTGGAGGTGCAAGGGGACATGAGTGTGGGCCTGGTGGAGGCTGCCCCTGGTGGCTGGGGGGTGGGGGTGGTGGCAGACATGAGTGGGGGCCTGGTGGAGGCTGCCCCTGCACTGCTGGGGGGTGGGGGTGGTGGGAGACATGAGTGGGGGCCTGGTGGAGGCTGCCCCTGGTGGCTGGGGGGTGGGGGTTCAGGGGGACATGAGTGGGGGCCTGGTGGCGGCTGCCCCTGGTGGCTGGGGGGTGGGGGTGCAGGGAGACATGAGTGGGTGCCTGGTGGAGGCTGCCCCTGGTGGCTGGGGGGTGAGGGTGCAGGGGGACATGAGTGGGGGCCTGGTGGAGGCTGCCCCTGGTGGCTGGGGGGTGGTGGGCGACATGAGTGGGGGCCTGGTGGAGGCTGCCCCTGCACTGCTTGGGGGTGGGTGTGGTGGGAGACATGAGTGGGAGCCTGGTGGAGGCTGCCCCTGCACTGCTGGGGGGTGGGGGTGGTGGGAGACATGGGTGGGGGCCTGGTGGAGGCTGCCCCTGCACTGCTTGGGGGTGGGGGTGGTGGGATACATGAGTGGGGGCCTGGTGGAGGCTGCCCCTGGTGGCTGGGGGGTGGGGGTGGTGGGAGAAATGAGTGGGGGTCTGGTGGAGGCTGCCCCTGCACTGCGTGGGGGTGGGGGTGGTGGGAGACATGAGTGGGGGCCTGGTGGAGGCTGCCCCTGGTGGCTGGGGGGTGGGGGTGGTGGGATACATGAGTGGGGGCCTGGTGGAGGCTGCCCCTGCACTGCTGGGGGGTGGGGGGGCGGGAGACATGAGTGGGGGCCTGGTGGAGGCTGCCCATGGTGGCTGGGGGGTGGGGGTGGGGGTGGTGGGAGACATGAGTGGGGGCCTGGTGGAGGCTGCCCCTGCACTGCTTGGGGGTGGGGTGGTGGAAGACATGAGTGGGGGCCTGGTGGAGGCTGCCCCTGGTGGCTGGGGGGTGGGGGGGTGGGAGACATGAGTGGGGGCCTGGTGGAGGCTGCCCCTGCACTGCTGGGGGGTGGGGGTGGTGGGAGACATGGGTGGGGGCCTGGTGGAGGCTGCCCCTGCACTGCTGGGGGGTGGGGGTGGTGGGAGACATGGGTGGGGGCCTGGTGGAGTCTGCCCCTGCACTGCTGGGGGGTGGGGTGGTGGGAGACATGAGTGGGGGCCTGGTGGAGGCTGCCCCTGCACTGCTGGGGGGTGGGGGTGGTGGGAGACATGAGTGGGGGCCTGGTGGAGGCTGCCCCTGCACTGCTGGGGGGTGGGGGTGGTGGGAGACATGAGTGGGGGCCTGGTGGAGGCTGCCCCTGGTGGCTGGGGGGTGGGGGTGGTGTTAGACATTAGTGGGGGCCTGGTGGAGGCTGCCCCTGGTGGCTGGGGGGTGGGTGTGGTGGGAGACATGAGTGGGGGCCTGGTGGAGGCTGCCTCTGCACTGCTTGGGGGTGGGGGTGGTGGGAGACATGAGTGGGGACCTAGTGGAGGCTGGCCCTGGTGGCTGGGGGGTGGGGGTGGTGGGAGACATGAGTGGGGGCCTGGTGGAGGCTGCCCCTGCACTGCTGGGGGGTGGGGGTGGTGGGAGACATGAATGGGGGCCTGGTGGAGGCTGCCCCTGGTGGCTGGGGGTTGGGGGTGGTGGGAGACATGAGTGGGGGCCTGGTGAAGGCTGCCCCTGCACTGCTGGGGGGTGGGGGTGGTGGGAGACATGGGTGGGGGCCTGGTGGAGGCTGCCCCTGCACTGCTGGGTGGTGGGGGTGGTGGGAGACATGGGTGGGGGCCTGGTGGAGGCTGCCCCTGCACTGCTGGGGGGTGGGGGTGGTGGGAGACATGAGTGGGGGCCTGGTGGAGGCTGCCCCTGCACTGCTGGGGGGTGGGGGTGGTGGGAGACATGAGTGGGGGCCTGGTGGAGGCTGCCCCTACACTGCTGGGGGGTGGGGATGGTGGGAGACATGAGTGGGGGCCTGGTGGAGGCTTCCCCTGGGGAGTGCGGGTGCAGGGCGACATGAGTGGGGGCCTGGTGGAGGCTGCCCCTGCACTGCTGGGGGGTGGGGGTGGTGGGAGACATGAGTGGGGGCCTGGTGGAGGCTGCCCCCGCTGGCTAGGGGGTGGGGGTGGTGGGAGACATGAGTGGGGGCTTGGTGGAGGGTGCCCCTGCACTGCTGGGGCGTGGGGGTGGTGGGAGACATGGATGGGGGCCTGGTGGAGGCTGCCCCTGCACTGCTGGGGGGTGGGGGTGGTGGGAGACATGAGTGGGGGCCTGGTGGAGGCTGCCCCTGCACTGCTGGGGGGTGGGGGTGGTGGGAGACATGAGTGAGGGCCTGGTGGAGGCTGCCCCTACACTGCTGGGGGGTGGGGGTGGTGGGAGACATGAGTGGGGGCCTGGTGGAGGCTGCCCCTACACTGCTGGGGGTGGGGGTGGTGGGAGACATGGGTGGGGGCCTGGTGGAGGCTGCCCCTGCACTGCTTGGGGGTGGGGGTGGTGGGATACATGAGTGGGGGCCTGGTGGAGGCTGCCCCTGGTGGCTGGGAGTTGGGGGTGGTGGAAGAAATGAGTGGGAGCCTGGTGGAGGCTGCCCCTGCACTGCGTGGGGGTGGGGGTGGTGGGAGACATGAGTGGGGGCCTGGTGGAGGCTGCCCCTGGTGGCTGGGGGGTGGGGGTGGTGGGATACATGAGTGGGGGCCTGGTGGAGGCTGCCCCTGCACTGCTGGGGGGTGGGGGTGGGGGTGGTGGGAGACATGAGTGGGGGCCTGGTGGAGGCTGCCCATGGTGGCTGGGGGGTGGGGGTGGTGGGAGACATGAGTGGGGGCCTGGTGGAGGCTGCCCTTGCACTGCTTGGGGGTGGGGGTGGTGGGAGACATGAGTGGGGGCCTGGTGGAGGCTGCCCCTGGTGGCTGGGGGTGGGGGTGGTGGGAGACATGAGTGGGGGCCTGGTGGAGGCTGCCCCTGCACTGCTGGGGGGTGGGGGTGGTGGGAGACATGAGTTGGGGGCCTGGTGGAGGCTGCCGCTGGTGGCTGGGGGGTGGGGGTGGTGGGAGACATGAGTGGGGGCCTGGTGGAGGCTGCCCCTGCACTGCTGGGGGGTGGGGGTGGTGGGAGACATGGGTGGGGGCCTGGTGGAGGCGGCCCCTGCACTGCTGGGGGGTGGGGGCGGTGGGAGACATGAGTGGGGGCCTGGTGGAGGCTGCCCCTGAAATGCTGGGGGGTGGGGGCGGTGGGAGACATGAGTGGGGGCCTGGTGGAGGCTGCCCCTGGTGGCTGGGGGGTGGGGGTGGTGTTAGACATGAGTGGGGGCCTGGTGGAGGCTGCCCCTGGTGGCTGGGGAGTGAGGGTGGTGGGAGACATGAGTGGGGGCCTGGTGGAGGCTGCCCCTGCACTGCTTGGGGGTGGGGGTGGTGGGAGACATGAGTGGGGGCCTAGTGGAGGCTGGCCCTGGTGGCTGAGGGGTGGGGGTGGTGGGAGACATGAGTGGGGGCCTGGTGGAGGCTGCCCCTGCACTGCTGGGGGGTGGGGGTGGTGGGAGACATGAGTGGGGGCCTGGTGGAGGCTGCCCCTGGTGGCTGGGGGGTGGGGGTGGTGGGAGACATGAGTGGGGGCTTGGTGAAGGCTGCCCCTGCACTGCTGGGGGGTGGGGGTGGTGGGAGACATGGGTGGGGGCCTGGTGGAGGCTGCACCTGCACTGCTGGGTGGTGGGGGTGGTGGGAGACATGGGTGGGGGCCTTTTGGAGGCTGCCCCTGCACTGCTGGGGGGTGGGGGTGGTGGGAGACATGAGTGGGGGCCTGGTGGAGGCTGCCCCTGCACTGCTGGGGGGTGGGGGTGGTGGGAGACATGAGTGGGGGCCTGGTGGAGGCTGCCCCTACACTGCTGGGGGGTGGGGGTGGTGGGAGACATGAGTGGGGGCCTGGTGGAGGCTTCCCCTGGGGAGTGCGGGTGCAGCGGGACATGAGTGGGGGCCTGGTGGAGGCTGCCCCTGCACTGCTGGGGGGTGGGGGTGGTGGGAGACATGAGTGGGGGCCTGGTGGAGGCTGCCCCTGCTGGCTAGGGGGTGGGGGTGGTGGGAGACATGAGTGGGGGCTTGGTGGAGGCTGCCCCTGCACTGCTGGGGCGTGGGGGTGGTGGGAGACATGGGTGGGGGCCTGGTGGAGACTGCCCCTGCACTGCTGGGGGGGTGGGGGTGGTGGGAGACATGAGTGGGGGCCTGGTGGAGGCTGCCTCTGCACTGCTGGGGGGTGGGGGTGGCGGGAGACATGAGTGGGGGCCTGGTGGAGGCTGCCCCTACACTGCTGGGGGGTGGGGGTGGTGGGAGACATGAGTGGGGGCCTGGTGGAGGCTGCCCCTGGGGGGTGGGGGTGCAGGGGGACATGAGTGGGGGCCTGGTGGAGGCTGCCCCTGCACTGCTGGGGTGGGGGTGCAGGGGGACATGAGTGGGGGCCTGGTGGAGGCTGCCCCTGCACTGCTGGGGGTGGGGGTGGTGGGAGACATGAGTGGGGGCCTGGTGGAGGCTGCCCCTGGTGGCTGGGGGGTGGGGGTGGTGGGAGACATGAGTGGGGGCCTGGTGGAGGCTGCCCCTGGGGTGTGTGGGTGCAGGGGGACATGAGTGGGGGCCTGGTGGAGGCTGCCCCTGCACTGCTGGGGGGTGGGGGTGGTGGGAGACATGAGTGGGGGCCTGGTGGAGGCTGCCCCTGCACTGCTGGGGGTTGGGGGTGGTGGGAGACATGAGTGGGGGCCTGGTGGAGGCTGCCCCTGGTGGCTGGGGGGTGGGGGTGGTGGGACGACATGAGTGGGGGCCTGGTGGAGGGTGCCCCTGGTGGCTGGCGGGTGGGGGTGCTGGGAGACATGAGTGGGGGCCTGGTGGAGGCTGCCCCTGGGGGGGTGGAGGTGCAGGGGGACATGAGTGCGGGCCTGGTGGAGGCTGCCCCTGCACTGCTGGGGGGTGGGGGTGATGGGAGACATGAGTGGGGGCCTGGTGGAGGCTGCCCCTGCACTGCTGGGGGGTGGGGGTGGTGGGAGACATGAGTGGGGGCCTGGTGGAGGCTGCCCCTGCACTGCTGGGGGGTGGGGGTGGTGGGAGACATGAGTGGGGGCCTGGTGGAGGGTGCCCCTGGTGGCTGGGGTGTGGGGGTGCTGGGAGACATGTGTTTGTGATCAGTAGTGCAAGGTGACATGTGGGTTGGCTGGGGGTCATGGCCATGGTGGATGGGTTCCCTGTGGGACATGAGCAGGGGTGCAGAGTAGTCCCCTGTGGTGTGGGCTGCCTGCAGGGGCCGTGGAGTGTGTAGTGGGAACACCTGGGAGGACCCACACGGCCAAATCACGTGCAGCATTCCCCGGCACCACGAAATACACGTACCCTGCTGAAATTGTGTGTGAATCTTCCCGCGCACCTCGGAATACACGTACCCAGGCCAATCGCGTGTGGAACTTCCCGCGCACCCGAAGTACACGTACCCAGGCCAATCGCGTGTGGTACTTCCCGCGCATCCCGAAGTACACGTACCCAGGCCAATCGCGTGTGGAACTTCCCGCGCACCCCGAAACACACGTACCCAGGCGAATCGCGTGTGGAACTTCCCGCGCACCCCGAAACACACGTACCCAGGCTAATCGCGTGTGGAACTTCCCGCGCACCCCGTAGTACACGTACCCAGGCCAGTCGCATGTGGAACTTCCCACGCACCCAGGGACACACGCACACGCTATTTTTCACACAGCGGGTGTCCGTGTTTGTCGGTACCCCTTTGCACCTCATTTGTCCTAGAGGGCCACTGTATGGACCATTCATCATGGCTGTATATGGGTGCTTTTTGTTATCGCACATTTTGACGCACATTTTTTTCATGCGCAGGGACGCTACCGCCTGCTTTCTTGTGGGGTACTTGTTTGGCCCTGTGCGCGTCTTTGACCGTGCGCTGGTTTGCCCTATTCGATTCCATGAATACGTGTTGTAGGCGAGCGTGTGGGCGTTCCGCGCACTTGCCTCCTGTACTTCCCCCGTGACATCCATATTTTCACGCGTTGTTCCCCATTCCGAGTGTTATGCCCCGTGTTCCGCCTACTATTGTGATGTGCGCAGCGCTATGTGCGATTTCGCAGTGGCCGTGGCGCACGCTGTTGGATGACCTGTGCGCCGGCGTGCGTGGCGCACATTTTCAGCGCACATCCAATGTTTTTCTCGCGCACGGACTTCCATGAATCGATGTGCGCTGGTTTCCCTGCGATTTTCGCACTTTTACTGCGATTCGCACATTTTGGAACCTCTGCACGGGAATTTTCGGCGCACATTAATTCCATGAATGGACCCCTAAATCCAGCCACTCCGCCTCCTCTGCCATCACCCGTCTATCCTATCTTCCGATCCTTTCCTTAAAACTAAACCTCTGTTTCACCTCCCACCTTTTGAACTTTTGAATCTTGTAAGGTGCTGCGAGACCCTCTCGTTAGGGCCAGTGCTGGACAAAACTTCAAATAAAAAAATAAATTAAATAATATTGGTGCAATAAACACCGTTCATGAAAAGATATGTATTCCTAATTGCTCCCTGACCACGGACACTTTTCCCCAAATATTCTGGGGCTGGTTAGATTAGTAAATTAACCTGCAATCTATGGGAAGTGCTTTTTGGAGTCAAGAAATAAATTTGAATTAAAAAATGTTATTTATTTCAGCGATAA
The DNA here is from genome assembly GCF_040938575.1 of Ambystoma mexicanum. Lineage (NCBI taxonomy): Eukaryota > Metazoa > Chordata > Amphibia > Caudata > Ambystomatidae > Ambystoma > Ambystoma mexicanum. Next base: position 1,098,801,177 of record NC_090930.1, on the reverse strand, counting down.
TCATCACATTGAACCTGTTTAAATATTATGTGTGAAACAGCATAGTCCAGAAGAATCAGTACACCTGAAAAGATTCATCCGTGGGCTCAAGAGTGATCGTGCAGGGATGGCATGGGAAGACTGGCATTGAGCTAATAAATCCTCCACAGGGTAATGGCGGCACACTCCTAGATAACTGTACCCCGTTTCGCAATGGCAATTAAGCCAAAGGGGGATTGAGCAAACACATGAACATTTCAATTGATTCTCGTCTTTAACAGAATCACCAACTGTGAGGATAAGGAGAAGAATCTGTGTGCACTTATTCATGATAGTACCAGGACATTTAATAGGAGAATGACATATTGTGTATAGGGTCAAAGAAATGCATAAGGAGTTCATGGTGGCTTGGGAAGCACAGAATTTCTAGCCTGGCTGAGTAAATGGTGAGCTTCTGGAAATTCACAAAAGGACATGATTATGATAATGGCAAACCAGACTTGAATGTGCAGGTTGATTCTACACAAATGATTCCACCAAAAGGTATAGGACAGATCCTATTTCCCCAGCATGAAATTAAATGCTTGAAGGCTGTAGCCATCATATGATGAAGAAAATGAGCCGAGGGTAGATCCTGGCCACCTACTAGCAGGATCCCGCCCAATAATGCATTCACAGGAGTGGAGGGAAGGCAAATCTTTAGGTTAATGCGAATCATGCACTTGATTCCAAAATGCCCTAACACATGTGCATAGAAAAAGAATATGCACCAGGAGACATGTATCCAATTGGCATGACTAGCATCTTTCATCGCCCTCCTTGAACAATCGTTAAAAATGAAGAGGGATGCAGAAAGACTGCAGGGATATGGGAATCAATAGCTGTGTTATATTGTCAGATTTAGATGTGTAATGCTTTCTTTTCAGGTGTCACCACCCCGAGAATAGCACACTTTGATTTTTCCACTCATTCTGACCTTTTCAATAGCGTCATCCCAGGAAGTGCCATCAGTCAATAATAGTCTATACATAATGAAAGATTCATGTGCAGTGAGGCTCTGTAGGGACTGCACAAGTCGGGTCAGGGCCGGATACCTTCTCTCAATGTCAAACCAGTGCAATGCAGCAACGGGATGGACATAATGAAGAAATTCTCCTCCTGGGAGGTGGAACATGGAAGCTAACTCCTTTAAAGTCAAAAAGGTGTTATTTTGCACAATGTTTTCTACTCTGTAGATCCTGCTGTTATATCCCAATAGCCAAAATATCAGCTTGCCCTCGGTCTGAATCTTCCTCTTATGCCAGGATGATTTTATTGTGTGCCACAGTCAGGTAATCAGGTCTTGCCATCTTTTTCTGATGGGTGCACTTGATCAATTGGCCAAAGCTGTTTTTTAAATTTTATTATTTGTATACGGTTGAAAGAACGTCAACCTTTACAAAATTTAAAACATACAATAGATAATACAGAAAAACGGCTAATTCATTACAGATAAAGACACCATAATGCCTATGTAGTAAGTTAGTACAGAGATCATAAAACATAATAATCCTAAATAAATGCCATAAAACTGCATATAAATATCATACATTCTCTTACATTTAAAATATTTCTTTAAAAATCACTAAACAGGACTCTTTCATCTAATACACAATTTCAAATTGCTTTTAAACCTGAAATGGTAATACACATTGAAGTAGAAGAGTCGCCCAGGCAACTCATCCAGAATGAATCACTGTCTATAACTATCACTTTTTGTACTATCCTACTAAAAAAGTATGTGTGATGAGCAGTTAAAGCTTCACAGTATACAGCAAGTGCCTTAAAGTTTCTAATTTTGCATTATCTTTACAGAAGCAGCAGGAAGCTTCATCCTCAAATACTATATTACGGCATAATAGAATTTTTCCGTAAGATGTAAATTCCATTTGAAATGAGGGAAATCCTCTCTAAATTATCGATTCGGGAAAATATTAAAATAGGGAGCCACAATCCCAAGTTTTTTGTGCTCCCAATGAAGGTGCATCATAGATGGAAACTCATGAAATGTACTAATTGGGGTACACCAATCCGCCTGATTTAAGGCTAGCTTGACCAGTTCAGGAAATGTCCCAGTTCATAACGACTTGCCACCATTGGCACAGCGTTCGAGACTGTTCGAACCCTGTGCCAAATTATGGCCTCCACCTCCTCAAGAATACTCAAAGCATCTGGGCAGAGTAACCCCACCCCATAAACTAATTTTACCCCTCATAAAAAGCAGTCATCCCATCCCTCTTCAAACCCGAAGCCAGATGAATTTCTTGCACTGAGGGTTGCCACGGTCATACCTCCCCCTGCACTTCCAAGCTGTTCTCTAGACAGGTATCATTGTTGCTAGTGAAAGAAATGTCAAACAGTGACAACATGTTCAGCTATAGAAAAGGAGAGGATCCTATAATTTCTGTGAAGCACAAACTGATGGCACCCAGCAGGCAAATACACGTGTTGTTGGTTGTACATTTGTTCAGAAGAGATTACATAACATTTCAGTGCTGAGCTGTGATTGAAATTCTCCCAAGTGGGCTACAACCCATACAAGCGGTTACTATAGCTTCAATTCTTTCTTGGATGAGGGTTTCTAACTTTTGGGTTATTTATGTGCAGCGCCTGGGGCTTTGCCCTTAGAATGTTGGAGACATCCAGAGATGAACCCTCTGTTCTCATGTGTCCATAGAGTCAGCAACACCTCCCTGGTAATTCCCAACAGTCAGAAGCACGTGTTGCGCTTGCGGTTCCAGATTGAGGGTGGGAAACAAACAGGTATGTTGTAAATCTTAAGCTTTGCAACTGCAAAAAGCTGAGGGCAGTGTGAGAAGAATGAGGAACTGGGGAGGCCAACCCAGAAGAGTTAACTTTAACAAATTATTCATTAAGTATCACAGATATTACCACATCAGCTCCCCGACAGCACATGAGAAGAGATCAACTGGCAGGATGGAACTCCAGTGGGCGGAATTTAAAGGGTTTAAGAACCAGATTTACATACATTGACAGCTATCTGCCTTTCTTAACAAGTAGTGTTGCCACGTTTGTATGAAGCAAACACCTGAATGGAAGCCAAGCCCACATTTTGTGTCAAGCCACATCCCTTGACACACTCCTATGATGACTCGCCATTCAAGTGTCAGCCGTTCTCTATTCACTTCCTCCCTCACAGTGATGGGTGCATTATGCACCTTTTATACTATGGGTGTAATTCATTTTCACAGTTTGATGTATGTGTAAAGTCCTTTAGGCAACCCACTTCCTCTCAAAATCAAACACTCATCCTTTTTGTCCTCGCAGGTCATGGCAATTTCGTCCAGATTGAGGTCCAGTTTCATTTCAAGTCACTTCTGATGTGACCAGCTCAACAGATTATCCATTCAGCAATACATATACTTTTCCTTCACATCTCCTGCCCTTGAACAACAGTTTGGAATTCAACCATCCAAGGAGTTGAATATGCTTGTCACCATGGCTACAGGGTTAACATTAACCCTATACAAAGATCTTTGACTGAACTGTAAGACCATGTATGGAATAAAGGCACAATAACCATATACTAATGACACGCCAGTCATGAGGTTAGTTTCCCAAACAGGTCTGGTTTACTTTCAGAGTATCTCAGTCAGCCGACTGGGTCTCAAGGCCTCACGATGTGTGTTCCCAGACACTGTGAGAGGAGAGACCGAGCCGCGGTAAAGCAGTCATGTATATACATAATACATCATCATTCTACAGTATTATTCGGTCCGCCCCTATACGTGACATACAAGCTAGGGTTCGGTAATTGATAGTTATGCACGTAACATCATTCAGTCTAAACTTTAGTATTTCTAGCCGAAGCTGCAGAGACAGTTTTCTGTTATGGGGAACACTGAGCATCGGCACAAGGAAGGATATCATGTTCTAGCAGGAAGACATTCCAACTAACATTATCTGTTTGCTGTGCTCATGGGCTAAGGGTCAGACAGTTCTGAAGCAGAGAAATACATTCCTCCGTGAAGGAGCACCGTTAGTTGCATATAATTCTCATTTAACTGCCTTTTACAACAGCGCTTGCAAGACAGGCTAGCACCTGGGCTTCTGATTAGCCACGGCATTTGTACAGCTTCAAGACTTTACCAAATAAGAAACAATGCATTTCTTCAGGGTTTCACATTCCTGTCTACGTTAGCATTCAGAGTTCAAGCTATGGCCTTGCACCGTGTGTGGGTCTGAAGCACAGAATATGTTTGCAAAGCATTACAGAAAAGAAAATGGTAGGCAGTTACAAAATGGACTCCCAATGGTCATATTCAGCTTTCATAGTTTGCAATGTTTGTCACATGATGTGATTTGCTTCTGGCCAACATACCATTCATACTATTCGGGCTATGCGATTACATTTACAGTTTCAAAAACCCTCCTTTTGGCCTTAAGCCAACAGCATCATCATCCGAACATTGCAACCTCATCAGACCAAGTGTCACTTTCCGAACTACCCATGTCGCTATCATAATCATTAGCAGAGATATTGATTGCCATAAACTCTTTGATAATTTCATTTTCATGTTTGAGATCACCATTTATCATATGGGGTGTGGGCTTCACAATCTTTGTACTAATTATCTGTACACATTCATTTGTAATCATGGAGCAAATGGCTGGCAAACATTGTATGCAACAACAGCAGAATATGAGGATACTAAATGTCATAACCAAAATTACAATTAGTTTCCATCCCCAAGATCGTAACAGTTCCCAGAACCATGTACTCAAATTTAGGTTCCAGCCACCTGTGGGAACATGAATTTCAGAACTTAGAACATGTAATTTCTTAATTGCTTCAAATATTGTAGGGGAGGAGTCACTTACAAAAACACAGCACGCTGATCCCACTAATTTGCATACACCTCCACGGTCAGCCAAAATAATGTCAAGAACCATTCTATTCTGAAGTGCAACTAGCCTGATTGCTTTTTGTTCCAGTGTCATGTTGTACAGTATGTCAGTGGTTCCATTTATTGTTTTTTCTAACACCCAGCAGTATCATCTCATTGTGGCCGGGATCTGGATATTCTTGCTATTTCAGAGGTTGGGGCGAGAAATACACCAGGTAAAAGTATCCCTAAATAAAGTACCTTCCCAGTTTCTACATAACCATGGATAAGCTTTGTCCCCACACACGAAATAGACAGAACCACCCATATATAGTGGTTTCTCTCGGGCTCAGGAATTAGTTCCGGCTGAATTGCGGTGATGTCTTTGTGATCAATCATTTATCCTTAAATCTTTTTGGATGTGGCTCATTCCATACATTGGCTGGTCTTCCCATGATTATCTCATGGGGGAGAGACCAGTGCTTGCATGCACAGATGTGGACATGGACAATAAGGCTAGAGGTAATGCATCGGGCCATTTCAAATTACTTTCGGTGCATATTCTTGCCAGTTTATTTTTCTAGATACTTTTCTTTGTTTTTTTATTTGGCTGATAAACAACCTTTCAAATCTAGCATACAAAACACAAATACATAATCAAATATAAATACATTTTTCATACATTACAGAGAAAGGACATAAAACAAATTAATTACATGAGTGACCTAGCAATATTTCTTAGCGTGCTTTACTAGAGCCATTAACTCATAAAATACCAATCACATAGTAACTAAAATAGCGCGTCTTCTGCAGCCATACATGTCATCTGTAAGATATTTGCCCAGTTACTAGTTAGATTCAACATCAACCATTGACAATATAGTGTCTATATATTGCACTACCGCAATTCTAATTGCCAATTTTCTACTAGTAAAAATTGCAAACCAGATTTTATCTTCGGTCATAGGAGTATACAAGCATAGTAAATTATGAAAGTACATTTTTCTTATCAATGTTAGTGCAGGGCAAATAACAACCAGATGTTGTAATGTTTCTAGATATTTTTCGTCAAGACAAAAACGACAATGGTATGACTCTTTTGGAAGGGACCCCCTTCTCACCAATATTTCCGCTGTTGGCAATAAATTGAGTCTGAATCGCATGTACCACTGTCTGATATACAGTGATGGAAACTTTAGAAAATAATCTGCCATTACCCAGAGTTTTTTTGACCCAAAAAGTTGCCCATTAAAATCTTTGTAGTAACCACATCTGGCTCTGTTACAAATCCAGTTGTGCTGAAATAATTTCAGTTTTGCGCAATGTGGATTCATTAACAAAACCTCTATTGATATACACGCATCTGATAGTGCATCCAGTACATAACTTCGCCATTTAAATGGGAACACATGCTCCGAGTTGATAATATGGTAAGCAAGAGCACTCAAGATGTTATTTTTCTCAAGACCCAACGGGCACTTGCGGAGAAGATTACACATTTTCCATAATAATTGTGCAGATAATGATGTTAGGCCCAGTTCAAATCGAATTATAGGTAGTGGAGTACACTTTGGTAAATTCAACACAGATTTCCAGAACCAACCTTCACATAAATCCCAGATGTTACACTTCAATGGTAGCTTGGTTTCAGCTCCGTACAGCATGATTAGTACCACTTTGGCTTGGCCACTTGGGCTTGATAAAACATCCTCCACATTGATTTATACCTATCAGACCACCTTGCATGTTGGATGATAATGCAAATTGGACTCTAGACGGTGGGTTTCCGCCACCTCTGTTACTTGTGGCTACCTGCTGCAGTAGCATTCTTGTTTTCAAATCTCCTTTCTTCCTTATATCCTTATCCTTTTCTGAATTTACTCGGTTCTCATAATATTGGGCTATATGTAATACTTCACTTTGTGATTTTGCTTGCCATGCGCTTTCAGATGTCATTATTAATGTCTGAATTTCCAGTAACAGTCCTCGCATAAATTTATCAACAAATAATCTCTTCCCAGGTTCGGTACTTAGATCTTGACCACTAAAATCTGCAAATACATCTTCAAACCGGGTAAAGAAATCTGTCGCTCCTTCCGATTTGCCTTGTAGGCAAGCAGTCAATTTATCCCAAACTATTCTCTTTTCAGGCACTAAACTTTTCAATTTCGCTACTATTCGTGAGGGCAAAGTTAAAATTACTTGTGGAGGTTTCTCCCCAGCCTTTCTCTCACTATCAATTCTGATAAAAGTTTCTCATGTATCGCCTAGCATCGGCGCATCATTTATACTTCTAATTTGCTTCCATATGTCAGCAGGAAGAATCACAGGGAACAATAAATCAATGTCACTCAGTGTAAAAACAGATGAATTTAAAACGGATTCGATTTCTTTATAAAAATCAGCATGATTTTTCCTAATGTCCGGGACCGTCTGTTTTATAGTGTTCACTTCTTGCCTAGAAAAGGGTACATGTACAAATTGCACGATATAATGGGCTTCTATCATTCGCGCTGGAATTTGTCCTACGGCGGCAACTTCTACCTTCGGGACAAACGTGGGAAGCACCTCCCTCATAGGTAATTGCAAAGTAGGGGATTCTACATCTGTGCGTCTATTAAGCAGCAAAGCCAAATCAAGGGAAAAAGCAGCCGTTCCAGTGTCAGGCGAAAATGCTCTTTTATAAATCATCATCAAATCGGTAGGACAACAAACTTTCTTCTTCATACATTCATCCTGTAAATATTCCACCATAACCTGTAGCACCTTTCTCTGCATTTCTGGTGTGTAATAGCTAAACCTATCATGCACTTCAATCGAGGAAATGGCGACATCCGTAATCCATCCAAGCGCATCTCACGTACAAATTTGCATCTCTTCACTAACAGGTTTCAACAGCGGAAGAAATCGTTTCTGGACATATGACATATGCGGTTCACGCTTACTCATTATAGCTTTATGCAATCAATCAAGTTCTCGCTTAAACACAAATGTTTACCCTACATGTTCTTGTATTTTCGCCGCATTCTCTTGAGAATTGGAAAGGACAATCAAATCACGCAACTCTTGCGGTACCACTGTATCAGTTAAGACACTCCATAACTTAATAAGATAATCTCACATATATTCTAACAATACCTGTTGTTAACCAAGGCCTCTATGATCAGATATGAAACTTTGCACTGCCACTTCATTGCCATCATCAATATACGTCTCAGCCCACTGTTTTAGTTCGTCTTTTCTTTCCTTGCTAATCGTACTACGAGTCGTTCTAATACTTCCTCTTTCAGGCCCCATTGGCACAGAACTGTCAGCTGAAGCGTATAACTCATGCTCTGTAGGAGGTGGAGGAAATTATGTCATGGGCGCAGACGGGACAGTTACTGCAGGTGCAGATGGAAGCGTGGGAATAGCAACAGGAGGAGATACATAGGGAGGCAGTGCAACTGGGTCAGTAGTTGGATGATCATTTCTTCACTCATTTACTATCTTATTTATCAATTTATCTGATGTATGCAAATCTTGTGAAGGATATATTTTCTGTATGTCTAATTGGAAGGCCCTATCCATGTTCCTAATGGCTTCTGTCTGCTTCTGTTGATCATGTTCTAGCGCTTTCTCTATGTTTGACATGTGTCTACATGCGTGTTTCTCTCGACTCTTCAAGCGTTGATTTGCTGCCTTCCTCCAGTCCCTTACAATGTTGAACTCTGCAGTTCTGGCCCTTTTCTGTAGCAAAACTGATTCCAGATGTTCTATACGCGCTAGTTCGAAGCTCCCATTATTCAGCCACTGAAGGTCTGATACACGTCTGGTCTGCCTATGCCAAATCGCACTTAACACTATTGCCCCTATACCGTATTTAATGTACATATCATATGCCGGCGACACCTCGGGTGGCGCGGCCTGGCCAGTTTCCAAAGACTGTCTACCGCAGTGAAAACATCTCACTAGACAGGAAGACAACAATGTCCCATGCATGGTTAACTCTTACCTCTTTCACCTGGTAGTTTGTACTTGCAAGTGCAACACTCAACCAATATCAGGATGTTTAAGAATCGGGGCACGACTCACCTGATCAATCAATTCGTCTCGCAGGATGCAATTCGCCCGTATACAAGTGCAATCAAGAATCGTCACGACCACATGTCTGGCACAAGTTGCTTCGCTTCCAGGACCCTCGCCTTGATGCTCTCTGGGTGAGCCTCGTTGATCAGGGATCGGCTGTGCACAGATCTGCGGATGAGTCTCTAATCACTTCTGCAGGGGCGCCCCGAACACTTTCCGATCCCGGTCCGACAGCTTCGTCCTCGACTCGTCCTTGCCTTCAAAGTACGCGATGGAGCATTACACGGAGGATCCCTATTCATGTCATGGCCACTGGGCAAGGGCCACAGTTTGCATCCTCTAAAGGGTCCAGTTGGACCCAGTCCTGGCACCTTTGGCACCAGGCTCATAAGAAAGTGTGCTCTGCACACCTACTTCCTTGGGCACGTGCTATCCCATCTCATATTAAGCCTCCACGTGCTAATGGGCCGGGTGTGGCCATAGGAATACTTGAAGCTGCACGTGCAGCATCATCTGGGAGTGGCAGGGTGTAACCATCCAGCAGAGCAAGAGGGCGTGGGCAGCATAAGGCTATTTAAGCCTCCCCCGTCCGCAGGCCAACACTTCGCGTTACTCTGCTCAAGCAGCAGTATGCTCACCGCCGCCTGAGAAGCACCTTACCTGTTCTCCAGTGAAACCATCTCGGAGAAGTCCCTTACCTGTTTCCCAGCGACAGCGACACCATCTCGGAGAAGCCTCTTACCTGTTTTCCAGCAGCAGCAAAAACCATCTCGGAGAAGCATCTTACCTGTTTTCCAGCAAAACCATCACAGAGGTGCCACTTACCTGTTTTCTCCATCAGAACCAACAGAATCATCGCTGAAGCGCCTCTTACCTACTCGCAGTGACTCCATCCGCATTCGACCAGAGCACACTTACCTGGTTCTTGGAATACAACTACCGGCAGCGCTCCTCACCTGACCCACAGCTTGGATACCAACTCTGGAGTTCCACACGGTCAGTTTCTTCACGGTTGTAGACTTCCTTCTCCCGACGACAGGTCTTCACACTGCAACTCTTCTCCAAGCGCTGCCAGACTATCCCTGCAGGAGGAAAAGAACAAACCAGGTTAGAAACTTAATAAGGACAATTGCTGAGTTTGCGCACCATTTCATCCAGCGCTTACCTTAAGACTCCAACCTGTCATCTTCCTGGGAACACTTTGGGTCTTCTACCGGTACTGCGACTCCGCTGGGCCATCATCTATAAGGGAGAAAGAGACATTATTAAGGATACAAATCTAAATTATGTGACAAGATATTAAGAACTAATAGGAACAATAATCATCACTAAAGACTCCTACCTTCACAAAGTGGTTCGGTCACAGCCGGCCTGGGCCCCCACATCCAGGGACCAGTGAAGCAACTGGGTCATCTTGAAGCGCCCCTGCTGATGAGAAGCAGGACGGAGAGCTTGCCCTCACAATATATCAGGTGAGCCTATGGGTAAACGCTTACTCACCTCATTCTGGCATGAAAGGTCCAAGAGGAGTCACGACACCTCCACACCCTTCTTATTACCTCTCGTGTTCTCCCAGGGACAATACCAGCATCCAGAGCAGTGTACTTGGCAGCAGTTGGGGGAGAGAACTGATCCAGGGGAGCCACATCCAGGGAGGGCTCCAACCGTGCCCCAAGATCCATGCAGAGACCAGGTGAGCGTAACAATTCAGGCGCCATTTTTGTAAGACCATATATGGAATAAAGGCACAATAACCATATGCTAATGACCCGCCAGTCGTGAGGTTCGTTTCCCAAACAGGCCTGGTTTATTTTCAGAGTATCTCAGTTGGCCGACCGGGTCTCAACGCCTTACAACGTGTATTCCCAGACACTGTGAGAGGAGAGAGAGCAAGCCACGGTAAAGAAGTCATATGTATACATAATGCATCATCATTCTACAGTATTATTCGGTCTGCCCCTATATGTGACATACAAGCTAGGGTTCGGTAATTAATAGTTATGCACGTAACGTCATTCAGTCTAAACATTAGTATTTCTAGCCGAGGCTGCAGAGATAGTTTTCTCTTATAGGGAACACGGGGCATCGGCACAAGGAAGGATATCATGTTCTAGCAGGAAGACATTCCAACCAACGTCATCTGTTCGCTGCGCTCATGGGCTAAGGGTCAGACAGTTCTGAAGCAGAGAAATACCATCCTCCATGAAGGAGCACCGTTAGTTGCATATAATTCTCATTTAACTGCCTTTTACAACAGCGCTTGCAAGAAAGGCTGGCACCTGGCCAACATACTATTCTGGCTATGCGATTACATTTACAGTTTCACAGAACATCTACATTTTGCAGCGGGAAGGGTGCCCAGCCTATCAGCTGGCAGAGACCAAGAGCAGAATTTGCACCCCATGAAGCCTTAAACAGCCGGCTCCCAACCCAATCACCTGCTAATACGTGTTTGTGTACAGGGCACAAAGGTCCTGCTGCTGGCTGCGCAGTTCACTGTGGCCTGGAGATCCACTGACCCCCACAATCAAGGATGCATAGCAGGGTCACTGACTCCTCTTCAGTGAATTGGCCATTCCACTTGGTTAAGCTTTAACCTGCAATGTATTAAGTATCACAGATGTAACCCCACCAGCATCCTGATGCTGCATGGGCTGGGGTAAAATGTCAGGCTGGAACCCCACCTATGTGGAACATAGAGGTTTCCAGAACTAAGATGCATAGGAACATATCATGGTTGGGTGTGAAATGCCACATAATTGTAGATGTATTGACAATGCTCTTATTAGAGCAATGGTAGCAAAAGACAGTTCCTGGTCAGGTTTTCTCTGAAATGGTAGCACACTTAATCAATTATTTATTGGAGTGCAATAGGGTCTCAGAGTCTTATGTATAAGAGATGTCCATGAAGTTATAGCCAAGGACTGAGACTTCAGCCAAGTACCCCAAAAGCCAACAAGGTACCTGTCAGCAAATCATAATGATAGGAACATATAGCCCTGGGCAAGGAGTGTTAGATGTGTTCCAAGGCCTCATGGAGCACAGAACATGTGGAGGTAGAAGCACAGCGGACAGGTTGGACTCAGGACAGCTTTGCAACCTATTTTGGAGGTTGAAGACCAGTTTTAAAAGGGTATAAGTATGCAGCGAAGGGGGGTGTTATGTTCTCCCAGCCAATCTGGAGGCTCAGAACGGGAGCTGTACCACACAGTAAAACCCCACTCCGAGCCTCCTCGGAGCTGGAGGCCACCATGTTCCCTTGCTGGGAATCAGCTTAGTGCACTCCCCCATATCTCCGTCCCCCAATGCCCACCCCCCTTTTCCATATCTCCAATCCCCCCTTGCCACCGATGTACTTACCTGTCGCTGCCTTGTCCCTCGCCAGCACCGGGAACACTAGTGTTCCTGGTGCACCCTGTCACGGCAATGACTGCCATAGAAAGGGAGAAGGGACTACATGTAGTTCCCTTCTCTCCAATCCATGGCAGCCATCTTCATTTGTAGTTTATCTCAAGTTGATAAACAGCAAACATGCTGTTTCGCAATTTGAGAAAAACACTATTAGTGCCCCAATACAATGTGTGAGGGTACTTATAGCAATGTAACCCTTGCATCGGGGTGGGGAGGCAATGTCCGGTTAGGTAATGTCCGGGGGCTAACATTAAAGCCTGTAATGCCCCCCTGCTCAGGTTATATTGCTTAAATGTTTCTACAGCTGCACAAGGTATCCCAGAAAAAGGAGAGACTTCTGCCAGCATTGCTGGCACCATGGCTACTCATGGCGGCTGGACCATTATACTTGGAACAATAAAACACCCCCACCAGCAAGAGTGAAAGAAGATTCGGTCATAGCAAGGACAAGGAAAAATAACACATTGTGATAGCAGATGATCAAACTACAAGCAAACTGGACTGAATTTCACCAGACAAATGATTGGCACCCATGGAGCCCTTTGTGCAAGTCTCGGTCGTTATGCCCATATTTCAGTGCATGGTTACAATTTTGCATTATGCAACCACGGAAGATTGAACCATTTCTACTAACAGTCCTATTCAGCTTAATTAACAATTTAATGTATTCAGCCATCATCCCCACTCCAGGCCTCGACGGCCATTACCAGAAATCCATGATACGTTTTAATATGCATGTCACTAGGAAACCACACTTAATTGATCACTGTTTAATTATTATTATTTTTTAATTTATTTCTTACAAACAACCAGGTCTTAGTTCATTTTTTCAAGGTAGAGAATGATTTCTCATTTCTGATAGATGGCGGCAGAGATCCAGAGCGCTGAGGCGGTAACACAGAAACGTACTCCACCTGCTTTTTTTTTTATATTGCATTTTATTGGATTTAAACAACCATAAAATCAACGAAAACCAAAAGAAAAACAAGGTCAAAACATACGCATTCAAGGAACAAATCAGTAAGTGAAGGCATGGTAAGAGTCAATTGGTCTCCATTTGTCGCCCATTCCATCTACAATTTAGTCTTGTGTTTTAGGGCATCATGAAATTACTGGGATTCCCTCTCCACCCATTTGCCCCATATCTTAGAAGCTTTGGTAGGGCAGCCTCTTGCTTTATAAACTCTGTGCTCTAACATTGCAAGTGTGTCCATATCGTCTGTCCATTGATCCAATGTTGGGGACTCTGGGGCACCCCATTTTTGTGCAATTTTCCGCTTCATCAATCCTGCGGCCGTGGATAGGAGCAGTCCTTCCCATTTATTAGTAGTGTTCTCGTCGGGAGTACCCAACAACAACACCTTCGGGTCCAGTGTTATACTGCGGCCTAGCACCCTGGATAGTTCATTGCAGCATTTCCCCCAGAAAGTCTGGATTCGCAGACATTCCCAGAGGATGTGTATGAATGTTCCAACCTCTCCCCCACATCGGAGGCAGTTTGGGTTTGGGGCTTGTTTCCAGCTGTGCATCATAGTTCTCGGATAGTATATTCTGTGGAGGATTTTTAGTTGGACCAAGCGGAGTCTGGAGGAGATAGCAATCTCCCTGGGATGCATTAGGATCTGGATCCAGTCTTCCGGGTCTATGGCTCCCACATCGTCCTCCCATTTAGATTTAAGACGAGGAAGTTCCGGAGTAGCAAAGGAGGACATGGCATTGTATAATATAGAAGTGACTTTAGTAGAGATATGTGTTGGAAGTATATTGCGCTCTATGGGTGTGTACTCGGGAATAGCGGGGTCCAACTGGATGTATGTCCGTATGGCGTGAGTCAGTTGAGTATGGTGATAACGTTCGGTTGTTGGGAGCTGGAATTTCTGCTGCAGTGCTGCAAAGGAGGCGATTTCCCCATCTATCAGGACATCCCCGATCTTTGTGATTCCAGCCTCCTCCCATTTGGGCCATGGACTGAGTTTCCCCAATTCAGCCAGGTTACTATTGTGCCACAGGGGTTGTGCAGTGGTGATCTTGTCTTTCCATCCAACAAAGGCGTGGGCCCGTCTCCAGACCCTTGAGGCATGTGCTGCCATTGTTTGGGGTGAGGGTCTGTGGAGGGGCTGGTAGAGCAGATGTAATGGGTCAGTGTCGTGGATGGCTGCAATTTCTGCCTTTATGTGCGGGAGTTCCCTGTCCCCGTGTAGTAGGTCGTTAACCACTGCCGGCTGGGAGGCCCAGTAGTAAGCTCGGAGACAGGGCACGCCGATACCCCATTCCCAAACCGATCTCTGGAGTGTAGCCAGTGCAATACGAGGCTGTCCCCCTCCCCATATGAGTTCTCTAAGGAGGGAGTCAAGGTGGTCAAATTCGGTGTCTTGAATCTCCAGTGGTGCGTTTTGTAGTACATAGAGAAATCTAGGCAGGGTAATCATCTTAAAGAGGGCGGCTCTACACATTAGTGTCATGGGGAGAGAAGCCTCCAGTGGCGGACATCGTCTTTAAAACGCTCCATGATCGGCTGGAGGTTATGGGCTGTGTAGCGCGTCAGGTCCTCCGATATCCAAATCCCAAGATACTGGAAGCCGCTTGGTTCCACGTTGTATGGGCATTCCTGGGGGATGGCCTGTGTACCGCCCTTTACCGGGAAAAGGATAGATTTGTCCCAGTTAATTCTCAGCCCACTGAATTCACTGTATCGGATGAGCATTTGCGTTACTATGGGGCAGGTTCGTATCAGGTCACCCAAGTATACCAAGAGATCATCCGCGTACAAAGACGCCCTGTCTTCGTGCCCCTCCGGCCACCTGAATCCCAACCAATCCTTGATCTGGCGGAGCCACAGGGCGAGTGTCTCTATCGCAAGGGCGAAGAGAAGGGGGACAAGGGGCATCCCTGCCGTGTGCCCTTGCCCAGGGGGAAAAGCTCAGAGGGCCACCCATTTACCTTCATCTCTGCTTGTGGATCTGTGTAAAGGAGTTGTGCCCATCCCAGGAAGTTGTCCCCGAATCCCATTCTTCGCATAGTTTCCCAGAGGCTGTCCCAACGAACTGAATCGAACGCCTTCTCAAAATCTATGGCAAGTAGTGCAAGCGGTTTGTCTATGATAGGGGCCCTTTCCAGCAGTAGGTGGAGGCGCCTCAAGTTCATACGTGTTGATTTATGTGGCATAAACCCGCATTGGTCCGGGTGGACCAGGGAGGTGATTACCGCTTGCAACCGGTTGGCTAGTATTTTGGCGAGGATTTTAGTTTCGCCAATGAGTAATGAGATAGGCCTATAGGAGGCACATTGCTCGGGTGGTTTACCTGGTTTGGGAATAACGACGATCGTGGCTTTGCACAGATCTGGCGGGAGAGCGCCCTGGTCGCGGGCCCCGAAGAACATTTTGTGAAGGTATGGTGCCAGTTTCTCCCCACCCAGTTTCTTCCAGGTCTCGACCGGGAACCCGTTGGGGCCCGGCGTTTTCCCTGACTGCAATTGGGCTACAGCCTCAGCAATCTCCGCTTCGGTGAGAGCCGAGTCCAGTTGTGCCCTCTGTTGTTCTGATAGGAATGGTAGGGTGATGTTGTCTAGTAGAGAGGGATTTAGAGGGGACACTGGGGCGCCGTACAGAGTAGCATAGAAGTCAGCGAAAGCCTGTGCTATATCCCTGTCTGCCCTGTCTGAGTGGCATTTCCCATTCTGCGGGGTTATAATCTCTCTAACGTGGCATTGACCCTCGTCTCTTCTCTCAAGCCAGGCCAGCATTTTCCCAGCTTTGTCCCCATGTTCATAGACTCTTGCCCTGGAGTCTTGGTGGGCTTGTCTGGCGTTGTCTAGTTTGATATGTCGAAGACGTTCTCTAGCACCCTTAAGGGATCTGAGAGTCTCTGGGGTTGGGTCGCGAACAAATTTGGCTCCCCTATCGCCCACATCAGTTTCTGCCTCCAGCAACTTTCGAAGTCGCTCCCTCTTCTTATTTGCTACCCAGGAGATCACTTCCCCCCTCAGTACCATTTTGTATGCTTCCCATATCGTGACTGGGTCATCGAACGTATAGGTATTAATTTCAAAATATTCATTAGTTACTTCCGTGAGGTGGTTGACAAGATCAGGGGAGCCCAGATAGTAGCTATTCAGCCTCCATGATCTGGGTGGGGTTTCGCTTTGTATGCGCAGTACCGCCATGAGGGGTGAGTGGTCTGAGATGCTTCGGGAGAGTAGGTCTGCAGCAGTCGCCCTATATATCAATGCCTGGGAGGAAGAGGTAGTCCAGTCTGGACATGGACCCGTGTGCACCCGAGGGGAACGAGTAGGCCTCGTCTACAGGGTGGAGATGCCGCCACACATTCCAAAGGCCCAAGGCCGACGCAAATTTAGCTAATTTGGTGGGAGTGTTCGGGTTGCGGTCCCTGATGTGAGTGCGATCCTTATTATTGTACATGACATCGTTAAAATTGCCCCCCAAAATCCACGTATCGGGTTGATGTTTTGCCATAAGGATGACCAACTCATCCAGGAGTTCCTCTCCCAGTCCTGGCGGGAAGTACACTGATGCAATGGCCAGTGTTTCTTGTCCCAGGATTCCTATGACCACCACATACCGACCCCGGGGGTCTTGTTTAACTGTTAGCGATGTGAATGGGACACGTTTGTGTATCAGGATAAGAGTCCCTCTGGATCCCATTGTGTATCCCGCATGTAGGGCCAATCGGTAGTTGGTTCTGAGAAAGAAAGAGCAGCTGGTCCCGGCTAAGTGTGTCTCATTTATCAGGGCGACGTCGGGGGAGTGTCTGTTCAAGAATTGCAGAACAAGGCGTCGCTTAATTCCGAATCCCAATCCGTTCACGTTCCATGTAATTATTTTGAGAGATCTGGGGCGCTCAGGGGTTGGTGCATGGGTCAGTGTGGTCGCCATTTATTGTGTACAGTACTAGGTTTGCAGACATTATGGGTTGTTTCATGGAATTCTTATGTGTCGGGTGTGTTGGGTTGTGTGATTCGTTAATCTTGTGAATGCGTAATAAACGTGTATTAATACTAAAACAAGAACAACATAAACTCGGCCATCTCCCCTCCCTATACTCCACCCCAACACGAAGTACCTGTCGCATGAACAACGTTGACACTCGAAACTAGAGTGTCAGCTTAAACTTGGGGTCCTGGCTGGCAGGCGAGCAAAAGGGGTCCCCTTGGGTCCGCAGCTCCTACCGCCTTTGAGCATTCCGTGGTTCTTAGGGTTCACGTGTGACGTTGGCCTCTCCTCGGTTCGGTATTCTGTTGCATCTTAGTGCTAGTTGGTTTCCCGTGCCTTAGTTGGTGGGGTTCGCCGCCTGTTCCAGGATCGCTAGTTCGTGGGCATCCGGGTGCCCCCCGGGAGGGGGACGACCCGTCCCAGTCCGGGGTCTCCTTCCCCGATCCATCGGTCTTGGCGTCCAGTCCCCTTCAATGTGCGCCTCCGCCCATCTCCAAGCCTCCTTCGGATCCGTGAAATGAACTGTGGTTCCCTTGTGGTGGATCTTGAGTTGGGCCGGAAACAGCAGTCCGTATCTTACTTTCATGTGGAATAGTTGCCGCTTCAGCAGTTCAAACGACTGTCTCGCCCTCTGCACTTCCCGGGTGTAATCAGGGAAAAAGGCGATTCGGGAGCCATTATGGGTGATTGCACCCTTGAAGCGAGCCATTTGAAGGAGTGCATCTCTGTCCCGATAATTAAGGAATCTGGCTATGATCGTTCTGGGCGGTGCGCCTGGTATAGGCCTGCCCGATGGCATTCTGTGAGCTCTCTCCACCGTGAAGAACTTGGAGAAGGGGTGAGGTGCACAGATGTCCACCAACCATTGTTCCAAGAAGAGCTCCATGCTGGGCCCTTCCTCCCCCTCCGGGAGGCCGAGGATGCGTATATTGTTGCGCTGCGATCTTCCTTCCCCCTCATCCACACGGGCCTCTACATTTTTCAGACGATTTAGTGTCTGTGAGAGTTGTTGATTGAAGCCTCTAATGTTGTCTTCAGTCCCTGAGATGCGTTGTTCCGCCTCCCCCGTACGAGCGTAGAGTTTCTGCAAGTCATGGCGCAGAAAGGAGACATCCGCTGCTATACTGTCAATTTTCATTTCCATCGAGGAGCGGGAGTTGGCAAATGGCGGCCATCACGTTTCTCAGGGAGAAGGCGGTCTCGTCCTCGGGGGGCGGTGTCTGTGGTGTGTAGGTCTGCGAGGCCTGGGCCTGTGCCACCACAAATTGGTCCATCTTGCTTTGCGTGGAGGCCTTTTACAATTTGTCTTTGACCATCCTTGGAGAGAGGTAGGTTTACCGGTTTTGTGGTGGTATTTATTCCCAGTGGCCATGGGTTTTGCGGGAGTGTGTGCACCCGGGTGGACCCGAGGCGCGCTGTGGATCGGGTAGTTCAGCGTGTGCCGCGGCAGTCCTGGTCAGACGAGTTCTTTATCCGAAGTCTCCCGCAGGTGTGGCCCGAGAGGGGCTTCCACCTCGGGTTTACTGGTGTGTGGGTTTGGGCTGGTGCTTGGGGGCACTCACCAGGCTTGCTGGATGTCACGGTAAGGGATTCTTCCTGGCCCGGCAGTCGAACCGCATGGCCTCTGAGTGGCGAGGCTACGATTCCGCAAGGGGTTGACTCCTCGTGGGCCAGCTCTCTACCCCGTCCCCACTGCTACTACGGGGGCAGAGAGGGTCTGGCGTTTTCCGTCAAGTCTGCTTGCAGTGCTGTCACTCCCCGCAGCCTGACAGGCCCCAAACTACTACTACGCGCCGGCAGCGGCCATCTTGGGAGCACGGGAGCCCTCTCCACTTCGCTCTTTACTCGCCTCGGGTTCACTCTTGGGGCTTCGGTTTTTCTTGGATTTTGCATCCGATGGTGCCCCAGTGCGTCGGCTATCGATGCAGGTATCAGAAGTGTGTAGAACTCTCAGGAATCAGGCTATAAAAGCCAGGATATTTGCAGCGGCCACGGAGCTGATCGAGCTCACGTCTGCTCCAATGCGCTGCTGGCCACACCCCCCTCCACCTGCTTTTTTGGTCTTTTACCTGGGAGTATGCAAGGAGAAGCTGGAGCTGGATCTTAGTACCTGTGTGTGGGCAGTTTGGGAGATGCAGCTGTTGAAGTATAGTGAGGCCTAGTTGTAAAACAGTGGTGGGTAATAGACAGGGTTTTGAATTGCACCTGTGCTTTAATAGGGAGCCAGTGTTCATCGTGCCTGGTGGCTAAGATATGATCAGAACGTTTGAGTCCAAGGGTTTGGAGCAGCTGTAGTTTGGCAAGATTCGCAGTTGAGGTACCCATCAGTGATATGTTACAGGAGTTGAGTTTAGAGAGGATAAGCGCACGTGCAAGAGTAAGGCAATTGCTAGGGGAGAGGAGCTGTCTGCTAAGAGAAATTAGTCTAGCTGTGTAGGCCGTGGACGGGATAGGACATTGATGTGTCTCAAGATGGAGAGGTCAGCTTCAGTGTGAACTCCCTGTGTTTTTATTTGCTTGAGCACAGCGATGAAGGTGCGGTCAATACAGAAAAATGCAAAAGAGGAGTCAAAGTGTTTAAGACGATGCGGGTGCCTATGATGAGGAGCTCAGTTTTCTCATCATTGAGGTATAAATTATGAGTGGCTACCCAGTTCTGGATTGTACTTTAGAAATCATTAATTGTGATGGAATCAAAGTTTTGATCGCCAGAGAAGGGGATAAGCATTTGCGTACCATCCACAAAGTTAGTATAGATGATGTTTCTGGCATTCATGAGATCAAAGAGGGGTTTAGTATAGGTGCTATGGAGGGTGGCAGAGAGGGAAGAGCGTTGCGGGACACCAAACAGTGCAGGGATAGCATCTGCCGCAGAGTCTCCTATGAATACTCATTTGGACAACCACTGAGAAATGAGTTGATCCACAGGATAGCTTCTTGGGAGAAGTGGAAATATAGGCTAAGGTGTTGACACAGGATGTTGTGATCAACCAGGTGAAAGAACACAGAGAGATCAAGCAGGACAAGGATAACTTGTATGCCGGCATCACGGATAGAGTTCATTTGGATTTTTGAGTCCAGTAGGGCCGTTAAAGTGCTATGTTTCAGGCGAAACACGGATTGCATTTTACCCAGAAGATAGTTGCTCTTGAGGAACTTGGGTATAAGCTAAGCGGTCTAGTATCTTGAGTAGGAATGAGACAGTGGTGATGGAGCAGTAATTTGTAGGAGTGGAGGGGTCGAGGGAAGTTTTTTTAATAGCAGTGAGACCCATGCTGCTTCAACAGTGGAAGGCAGAGTGATGGGAATATGTGAGTCACTCTGGCATGTCCTACATTTCAGGAATGTACATTAACTGTAATGTGATTTCTTTCATCCCTCTCCACCATTTACCCATCGTTTGTCTTCCCCCTGCTCCACTTTTCATTCACTTCCCATTCTTTTTAGGTGATTTGCAGCAATATGTTTGCAAGAAGGCACCTCGCGAAGTAAAAAAAATACAAAAGGATTTCTTTAAAATGTCGATTTATCTGTTGCCATTGCTTACTGGTAAGGAAGGCTCCTTTTTGGGCAGTGCCTCACACAGTATCTGCA
Organism: Ambystoma mexicanum; assembly: GCF_040938575.1. Lineage (NCBI taxonomy): Eukaryota > Metazoa > Chordata > Amphibia > Caudata > Ambystomatidae > Ambystoma > Ambystoma mexicanum. Next base: position 1,098,780,288 of record NC_090930.1, on the reverse strand, counting down.
GATTGAGTCAGTTTATTTATACGCCAGCAATATCTATATAATACACTCCAACTGCCTGAAGCCATGTTCTGGGGGCTGGGTTGGAGAAAGCAACAACAGTTTAGGGTAATATACCTCCAACACACTAAGAGCCTGATTCATGGAAGTGTTTTATAATGGCGCAATCCCATAGGAAAACGTTCCATGAATCAGGCCCTATACATCACAGACCCAACATCTTCCAGGTGACCAAATAAAGCCCCAGCAATGCTAAAGGTGGCTGGTTATGCTACACTTCAAGTGGGTCTCAAGAGCAAGAATGTTATGTCTGGGGGAATGGGAACACATTCATTTCTGTATGGAGGAGATACATTTGTATGTGGGGTGCACATCGCAAAACCCAACATCGACATGAGAGAGGCATGTGCTTCAGATCATGCAAGGTCTAGCAGTCTGCGAGTTGTACTGGTTTGATGCAGGAGTCTGACTGCAGGGAATCAATGCACATCAGACTATCAGAAATGTCTGTCTCTTTTTTTCAGCACCACATGATCTTTCCATGGACTTGGCAGCATCATTTCTATCTCTATGCTGTCTGCTTTGTGGTTGGTCCTACATGCAAGGTGTTGTGACAGTGTTGCAGGGGAAACCCGACACTCTGACCAGCAAGGAGCCCAGGTAATGTGCATAATGGAGGCTTTACAGAGTGAGAGCCGCATGGAGACACACCATGGACATTGGGTGCAGGCATTGGGGCTCGCACTCTGGAAAGAATATGATAGTGGAGTGAGCCAGACAAGCAGTGAGCTATGGGATTAGGAAATTGGGATTGGCTGTTAACAAATGAGCACACCGTCCTGAGGCAAGAAAGGTTTTGGCATTCACTTCACTGTGGGCGATGGGCAGGCTACGTTCCAGGCCAGGGTCATTTGTTGGTGATATGGCTGTCCTGCGGTAGGCATCCTCTAGTGATCAGATTGATGAGCAGTGGTGTCCATTCTCTGAGGTGATGGTATGACCGGGGGCGGGGGGGGGGCCCATTCCACACATGTGCCAGAGTACAGAGTAGCATTATCCAATCTGAGCTGGGGTAGGCATATAGCGCCCAACCAGTCTGGGACTTGGTTGGGAGTAGCAGGCTGCCCTGCAGCAGTTATGAAGACATCCTGAGCTCCCCCCGGAGAACATATCCAGCCTGAGCCAGCTCCCAAGTAGGGAGAGTAAGTGGACAAGAGTAGTGTAAAGGGCCGGGCAGGACAATAATTGAGGTGGAGCCAATAAGAAGGGATTGAAGAACAGAATTTCCTGTGAGAAAAGGGAGGAGATGGGAATTATCAGATAATTAATGAACAAGGGAAGTGGAAAAGACTTTGACCGAGGTGGAGGAGTCACAGGGCCACAGATGTGGGTAAGGGGTACAAAGAAACAGGACAAAATTTGGGGAAAAAACAGATGGTGAAGAGAGCAGGAGGGGGAGTAAGAACAGGATGAGGTGGTGAAGCAGGGATGAGAAGAGGATCAGGAATAGTTAGAGGAGCACAAGTGAGAGCATGAGATTCTGGGCTGCTGTAAAGACCCGACCACCAAATATTGGCGATATTTGATTTGTCCCATGAGCCTGGGCTTGTGGGGATTGCCCATCCTAACTGCTCTCCCCCTCCTCCTCTCTATAGTACCTGTTTTGTTTTATAGCTGGTGCCCAGAAGATATGGCTGGCAGACAATTAACTTTAATCACAAGGCTGGTTGCATGTTCTCCCATGCACACCACGGTAGGGTTGAGGAAGCTGAGAGAAAGGTGTGCATGTGCACACCCGACTAAGGTTGGGCAAAAAATGCAGAATATAGAATCAAGAAATCTTAGGCGGATCAGGGTGCCGGGGAGGTAAAACAACCCTGACACTAAGGTTGGAACACAACAGCAAAAGAAAATAGTATCCCATTGTGAGGAGTCAGTAACGCAAGGTGGACAACTGTTTGAAGATCTTTCAAAATATGGCATTTTATTTTAAAAGAAAATGTATCAAAATGCCTCACTTCCCCTACTCTGCTGAGGAATTCCATGCCTATTCTAAAAGCTAAGGGAACACATTCTAACACAGGTTCACTGACCCTCACACCAAACAACAAACACATAAATAAAAGGTATGGCACTTCAACATAATATGAATAATATGCAATTTCCTCCAGAATGTCCTGGGTGATTTACCTTCCCCAGGATTTAAAGTCACTTCATGAGAATTGTTCAATCGTAAAAGAAAAAGTTAGTCCTTGGTGATTTTATTTTAAGTCAAAACAAAAGTTCAACAACAAAAGGTTCCAACACATCACATCAGGCAGCCATCATTGCCTCCTTTGGTTTAACTCATCACTTCAATGCCGACGACACTCAACTGTTCCTATCCTTTCCATCTTTTTCTCCAGAAATCCATCGCACACTTTCGGCTTGCTTAGTTGCTATTGAATCTTGGATGTCTTCCCATTTCCTCACTCTTAACGCAGGGAAGACTGAGGAACAGTTCTCCCCTGCAAACGCTCTCCCTTGTCATCTTCCACCTTCCTTCATATCTTCTCCCCCTTCCAAGCTCCCAATCTCATCTGCAGCTCGCAATCTTGATCTCCACTTTGATTCAAATTGCTCTATTTCCCATCATATTTCTCTAAACTCTTGTTCCTGTCATTTCCATCTCCACAGTATCTGTAAGGCCTGCCCTTTTCTCACATTTCAAGCATCTAAGCTCCTAATGTCCTCTTGGATCTTGTATCGACTCTTCTACTCCTCTACCACTCTGTTTGGGCTTTCCAATTCTCGTCTTGCTCCTCTTAGATCACTCTTTAATTCTTCTGTTCGTCTATTGTGTCTTCTTACTTATCAGGATTCCTTTTCTTCTTCTCTTGCAGCACTTGGCTGGCTGCCCTTTCATTCTCAAATCAAATGTAACTTTCTTTGTCTTGTCTTCAAGTCTCCCCATAGTCTTGCCACTAGCTATCTTGCTGTACTCATATCCTTTTACATTACCTCTCGCTCTCTTCAGCCTTCCTCTCAGTTCAGACTTCTGGTTCCTCGTCCCCTGTGTGGCCAGTCTCGTTTTTTGATTTTTTGAACTTCTTGCCCACCATCACTGGAATGCCCTCTCACCTTCTCTTCGCTCCATCACTATCTACTCTCTTCAATGGTTCTTTAAAATCGCATTTACTTCAACATTCCTGAGTGATCACTTTCTGGACCCAATTATTTATTCACTTTTATTGTACTGTATATCATTTTTATGTTCAGCGCTTTGGCTTAAGGCGCTTAATAAAAGACAAATAAAATACACACAAAGACAAAACTCCCAAATTGCACTTGATGCCCTCTAGCCACCCCTTTACTCCACCTCTAGCCTGATGGCATTTGCATCTTTTTAAAGCTGAAAATGGCATTTTTCCTACGTTTCATTTTCCCATGACTCGGACATAACCTCGGCTATCTCTCATATCGAGAGAAAAACAAGATGGCAGCTGTTTCATTTCTAAAAAATACCCTGTTTTCGGTAAATCCCTGAGATTTAGCTATCTATTTTTGTGAACGGGCACCCCCTTCTCTATAAAATATTTAAATAACTACTGCACAGAATAACCACATACCACAAAAAGCACTCTTTTGAACGCTTCATGCCCAAGTTGTTTTGGACCTGTTCCAAATGAATCTAGCGGTTCGGGCTGTGTGCTTTGGCAAAAAGTGCCCTTGTTTGTATATGGGAAAATGAATGGGAAGTAGGGCGTAATATTGGAAAAAGATTGTTTTTCGTCTTCCTAACTTTTTAACAAATCTTTACAAAACGTTGCCTTCAGAGTGCGGTGGGCGGCCTGCAAGTCCCTATTCCCTTTTGAAATTTCCGTCAAATCTGTTACTCGAATAAAAAGTTATTAACAATAGAATTTTAAGAGGTTCCTACTGGTGTCTGTCTCCCTATATACTATATATACACTATATATATGTATGAAGTCTTGACCCCAAATGAAAAACTCCCATATAAAATGTTGCTACACTAAAGACAGATATGGAAAAATAGCACAGAGTGTAAGGTCACATTATTTAAATTTAATTTCCATCCTAAAAAATCTGCTGGGAAACCGGAAATAGAGTGGATAAAGAATGTAGAGAAGTCAATGATTGCTTTAGGAGTGGAGGTGGCCATGAAGAGACACACCAGAGATATACTGATAGAAATTAGAGCGATGGGAGCAAAAATGTAGGTGTAAGTGGAGAAGCTGGAAGACTGGCTCGAAGCAGTGGAAAACAACCAACTCACTGTGGACATAATGGAACTGTAGTACGAAACCTGCCTAAATGAGCTCAAATTGCAAAACAGAAAATTGGTAATAAAAATAGACAATGTGGAAAATCGGGAAAGGCGATGTAATATGTGCTTCATTGATGTTCCAGAAATTATCAATATTATCTTCTATTAAGGAGGTTTTCTTGGTATGTTGCCACTACTGCACTTAAACAGCCAGCGTTGAGGATATGGCAAGAGCACATCACGTTGTAGATTATTAGTGGCAGAAAGTATGTATAATCCAGGATCTTTCCACCCTGACCCTTAAAAAGAAGAATACAATGCATGGCCTGGATGTCCTGGATGCACGAAAAAGGTATCAAGTATAGATGGAGTAACCCATTCAGCCCACTTTTTGAATTCCAAAACAAAGCCTATGTATTAAATGTAACGAGAGGCCTTTAGGAAATTACAGAGCGGCTGATCGACTCACAGTCTATAAACAATGTTTGTTTGTTTATTATTTATAATGCGGACCAGACCCAAGAGTATCAGGTTGCAGCAAATACAAGAAGGCTTTCAGCTTAGTTATAAAAGCCGCCTATGGTACAAAACAGGATATACAGGTATAATATACAGAATATACAATGTGGTGCGAACTTTGAAAAGAACAAAAAGCAAAGTCATCAACATAACAGAATGGAGCTGCTGGGAACATGAAAGTGTAGGCATTTGGTAACAACACCAGGGACGAAAAGAAGAGAAGGGAAAGGAGATTCTTAGCTCAATGCACTGGACTTAGTGTCTTGCGAAAAGGGAAGAAGTTGTATTATTCGTTAATTATGCAAGTTAGGGTATAGTTTTGCTGAACAAGAATAGGGCTCTGGGGGGATACATTCAATGCCTTGGGATGTTACATTTGGATAGAGAAGATTCTAGGAGGACACCCAGGCAGGCGAGAAAAGAAATAAATAAAGATGTGGATGCTCTGAGAAATTATACTGAGGTGAAAAATGAGATTAGGACAGAAGACTCATATCCCACTACAAGAGGGTAGAGGAAAGAAATATATGGGCAATCGGTATTGGTCCATCAAATTGGGTGGCTCAGGACCACAAGAGGGTAGGTGTTAAGATGAGGATGGACGCCAAATGATAAGATTAGCAGGTACTTTATTAAGTACTAAAGAGCAGGCACTGCACCCAGTACACTTCAACTCTAATAAGTGGTTCCAGAACTAGTGTTAGTTCTGGAACCTTGAACAAATGAAAACACACAACGTCACACAAGAATCTGACTTAATACATCTTCCTCCTTATACATATCAAAAATGATGCCTGAGTTCATTACTCACAACAAAAATCCTTAAAACGAATAGGCATTTTTTAAAATTCTGCCTTTAGCCATGTCCATGACCGTGGCCTGATCATTAACAGCATTTTTGCCATGATGAACTTTATCCTTCTCCAATTCATTCACCTCAGCACTCTACGACCCCTTTTCATCACCTCCTATTGCAGAACTTTTGACCAACCTCCCTTTAGACCAACATTCAGCCACTTCCATAATTACCACACTATCTCTAACTGCTGCAATTCTCTTTGGTCCTATAAACTTGCTCTTCAGCCACTTAGACCCAAACTTGGGATTCTTTATTAACACTAAATCTCCCACAGACCACTCCAATGTCTTGACACTTGCAGCCGAGTCAAACCTTTTCTTGTACTCGCTTTGAGCTTCTGAAATCAATTTCATGACTTCCTGCCGGTCCACTTTCACACAACCTGATAACTCCAACCACCTGGGGCACAGCTTAGTGGCTGGCTGGCACCCCTTCAATGATACAAATGGAGAAACTTTGGTGATGGAATGGGGTGTGATGCGGTAATTCCACCATTTCTTTCAATACCTCCGACCACAGCAGTCCCGAAGTAAAAGCCAACTGTATTCCTTCTTTGATAAATCTATTTGCTCGTTCAACTAATCCGTTAGCTCTGGGGTGATACAATGCTGTACGCAAATGTCTGATTCCAAAGTGTGTAAGGAATTCCTTCATTCTCTCTGAACAAAACTGGACCCCATTGTCAGTAATAATCTCAGTTGGAAAGCCCTCTCTGGAGAAAATATCCTCAAAGAATGCTATAATTTCACTTGTAGTGGCTTCCCTCAGAGCCCTCCACTCTAACCATTTAGGGTGGTAATCGACCATTACTATAACAAACTTGAATCCATCCCATAACCCATGCATGGAACCCATAAGATCCACTGCAATCTTCCTCCAAGGTTCACTCGGAACCTGTATGGGTGAGAGCAGGGGTTCTCTCTCACAACTTTTCCTTTGTCACTCTTCTCACACTCCCTGCATGAACGCACCCTCCTTTCCACCTCACTATCCATACTAGGCCACCAAAACAATTGCCTCAATAATCTCTTCATGCCCCCCCGCCACCGTTACCCTTATGTTCTAAGTTAACCAACCGACCTCTGACTCCCAAAGGAGGAACAACCTTGGAACCTCTCCTTAGCCTGATGCCATCTTCAGATAGACCTATTTCCTGTTTAACTTCATAAAATCAGTCAAAACTCCTGTTTAATATCTCTTTACCAGGCCACCCTCGTACGGTCCATTCCTTCACCTTAGACACCGTCACACCTTCTCCATCCGCTTCAAGCCACTCTGCTCTACTCACAGCACTACTCACAACATTGGCGATTATCATGTCTTCCTCCCGTATCATTCTTACAGTATCCCACTCTACTTCACGCGGAAGCCGAGACAGACAATCAGCTACAACATTCTCTCTCCCTGCTACATGGCACATCCTAAAATTGTACCCTTGTAAGCCAATCATCCACCTGGAAATTCTGGGTGAACCCTTCGACCAACCACTGCTACTCATCAACTGCACCAGGGGGTTGTGATCTGTCTTGACTTGAAATTCTTGACCCCACAAGAAAAACCTAAAATGTAAAATAACCCGCAACACAGCCCTAGCTTCTCTTTCTGTCACGGAATAATGTTTCTCTGCACCTCTCAAAAGCCTAGAGGCAAAAGCTATGACATGCTCCTCCTTCCCTGAATCAATTTGAATTAATGAGGCACCCAAACCTAATAAACTTGCATCAACTGATAGAACAGTCCTTCTACCACAAACAAAACCACCTAATGATGGTGCATTCCCAATGCCTTCCTTGATTTTCTTCAAAGCAACTTGACACTCGTCTGACCAATTAAAATGAATTCCTTTTTTTAGCAAATTCCTCAAAGGACTGGATATGGTGGCAAATTTGTTGACAAATGTATGGTACAACTCAGCCATACCCATGAAAGATCTTAACTATTCTTTATCCACTGGTGCATGAGCCTTGTATATGCTCTCTACCAGATTCAATTTTGGGGAAACTCCTTGTCCTGAGATTGTATGCCCTAAATACTCCACTTCTTTCACACCAATCCTGCATTTGCTTCTCTGTACAGTGAGACCAGCCTTCCTCAACCTCTCCAGTAGACACCTCAACACCACATCATGTTCCCTCTTGCTATCAGCATACAACAGTATGTCATCTTGGAACACAACAATGTTTCTCAATCCTTTCAACACTTCCTCCATCACTCTTTGGAACACAGAGGCAGCCAAGGCCAAACCAAATGGCATGCGTAAATATTTAAATGTTCCCTCGGGGGTAACGAAGGCTGTTACATGTTGACTTCTTTATTTATTTATTTATTTATTTATTTAAATTTATATAGCGCGCAAGTAACCCATGGGCATTGAGGCGCTGTTACTTGCAAGAGCTTAGTTACAGGCAAAGAAGCATTCATCAGTACATTATGTATTCAACGGGCATAGAGCTGCTTTTTTGGTTGGTACAGTTGGTCATTACAAACAGTTTATGCACTGGAACATAGGAGATGTATTCAGCTGGTGCGAGGAATCTTATGTGAATAAGATGGTTTTTATGGATTTGCGGAAGGTGCAAAGGGAGGACTCACCTCGGATTATAGGAGGTAGGGCGTTCCAGTGAGTGGGTGCGAGATATGGGAAACTGGAACCGACAGCTCTGGCTTTTTTTACTAATGGCACAGAAAGCATGTTAGTATATGGTGATCTGGTTGGCCTCGTAGTAGAGACGGGGTGGATCCTTTGGGAGAGGTAGTCGGGGGCAGTAAGGTGAAAGCACTTGTGAGTCAGTGTCAGCGTTTTGAAGATGATCCTTTCTTTTATTGGGAGCCAGTGTGCTCGTTTTCTGGCTTCCGAGATGTGTTCTCGTTTGGCAATGCCTTGGGCTGCCCGTAGAGCGCTATTCTGCATGATTTGTAACCTCTCTAGGTTTTTGTTGGATGTACCTAGGAAGAGTACATTACAATAGTCAAGCCTAGATCCAGTGATGGCTCTGGCTATGTTAGTGCAGTTCTCTTTGGAGAGAAAGGGCCTGACTGCGTTGATTAGTTTGGCATGATATGCAGCTGCAGAGGCTATAGCGTTGACTTGTTTATCCATGGATAGGTTGGAATCTAAGTAGACGCCAAGTGTTTTGACTGATTCTGAGACAGGTATTTTGATGGAGTCTATGGTGAAGTGACTGAACTGGGAGTCTAGATTTTTCAGCGTGTCGGGTGAGCCTACCAGGAGGAGTTCAGTCTTGTCTGAGTTGAGGCATAGTCCATTGGCTGCCATCCAGGCTTGGATGGTGTTGTAGAGGTTGTTGAGGGTCATGGAGTCAGTGTCGTAGTTGCCAGTGAGGGTGAGGAGGATCTGTGTGTCATCAGCGTAGTTGGTGTATGAAATGCCCATGGCGTCAAGGATGAGAAAAAGGGGTCGTGTGAAGATGTTGTAGAGGGTGGGTGAGAGGCAGGAGCCTTGGGGCACACCACAGAGTATGATAGTAGGTGAGGCGGATGCTAGGTCCGAGAATACTTGCATGGTTCTGTCTTGTAAGAAGGAAGTGATCCATGCTGTGGCTTCAGGGGAAAGTTTGGCCGTAGAGGAGAGGTGGTGGCATAGGACGTCATGATCCACGAGGTCGAAAGCCGCGGATAGGTCAAGAAGTAGGAGAAGTGCTGGTTTGCCCATGTCTCTGGCATCGTCCATTTGGTTTTTCAGGTCAAGTAGGGCGGTTTCGGTCCCGTGTCTGGGGCGGAAGCCTGGTTGTCGGAGTCCTAGGAGTTTGTTCTCTTCAATGAAATGTTGAACCTGCAGGTATGCTGCTTTGTCCAGTATTTTGAGGAGGAAGGGGACAGTGGTGATGGGTCTATAGTTGTTGGGGGAGGTGGGGTCAAGGGTGGGTTTTTTTAGGAGAGGGCGGACCCAGGCTTCCTTGAGGGAGGCAGGGACTTTCCCTGTAGCAAAGGAGGCGTTTACAAAGGCTGTAAGGAAGGGAGCTAATGCTTCGGCGCAGTCTTTGATAATGGTGGCTGGGCATACATCACCTTTGCAATTGGAGGGTTTGATGTTCCTCATTATGTTGGTGATGTCTTTTTCTAGAATGGGTTTGAATGAAAAGGGTTGGGGGGTGTCCGGGGCTGGTGGTGGGACAGGGGTGTGTGTGTTGGGTAGGGCTTGCTTGGTGGCTAGTATTTTGTTTTGGAGCAGACTCAGTTTATTTTTCATGGCTGCTTGTATATCATCACACCAGGCCTTGTCTTTGGTGAAGTTCTGGGGGGCAGGCGCGGGTGTCTCTAGCTCCCTGAAAATGGCAAAGATTTCTTTAGTGCTGGATTGGGCTTCAGAGATTCTGGATTCAAAGGATTTGGCCTTAGCTAGGGTGATTGCTTTTTTATATCTAGTGGAGCATGATTTAAAAGTCATCTTGTCTTTGTCAGAATGAGACATTTGCCACTGAGTGAGGGCATCCTTTTTTTCAGTGCGGAGTGCGAGGAGGTCTGGGGTGAACCAGGAGTTGGAATGGGTGGTGGGTTTGGCTTTACGGGGTTTAAGGGGGGCAATGGAGTTAATGGCTGCTTTGATGGCAGCTTCGTAGGCTGTTGCGAGTGTTTCTGGGTCTGTGGAGAAAGGGGGTCTGAAGGCTGGGCCTTGGAGGAAAGGCAGTAGCCTTTCCTTAGTGAGTTGGCGGGAGCTTCTGGCGAGGCAGGGTGGCAGTGGTTGGGGTGGGGGGGTGGTGGAGCGGGTGGTGAGGATGCTGAAGGTGATGATGTGGTGGTCTGACCATGGGGTGGGAAGGTTTCCAGTGATGATGAGCGGGCAGTTATGTTGCGCAATCCAGTCAAGGGTTCTGCCCTGGGCGTGGGTTGGGCTAAAGATGGTGTTGTTGTAGCCCAGAGCCTTGAGGGCTGAGTCAAGAGATTTGGCTGCTGGGTCCTTCCTGTCCAGGAGACCTAGGTTAACATCCCCCAGGAGAATGGCTTGAGATTGTTTCTTGAGGTTGTCAGAGAGGAGGTGGATGAGAGAGGCTTGGAAGTCACCTGTTGGGCCTGGGGGGCGGTAGACAATGTGGACAGCAATGGTACATTGGGGAGATAGGTTAATTTTGACTTGGAGGTAGTCACTGTTGTGCAGGGATTTCTCTACTTTCCTGATAGATAAACAGTATTTGGCAATAATTGCTACACCTCCCCCTTTGGATAGCCGATCTTGTCTGGTGATGGAATATCCAGGCGGTAGTGCGAGGGTGAGTGCCGGGCCAGATGCATCGTGAAGCCATGTTTCAGTAATCATGAGTAGATCGAGGTCATGGGTGGTTAGGAGGTCGTGGATGTCTAAAGCGTGGGCATTGATGGATCTAGCGTTAATCATGGCGCATTTAAGATGGGGTTCGGTAGTGGCTGGGGAGTGGGTGGACATAGGTGGTAAAACATTTGGCACAGTAGCATTCAAAATGGTGGTAGAAGAATTGCTAACCACAGATTTTACACTGGGGGGCCTAGTTTCAGAAGTGGTGGACACAGGCTGTAAAACATTTGGCACAGTAGCATTCAAAATGGTGGTAGAAGAATTGCTAACCACAGATTTTACACTGGGGGGCCTAGTTTCAGAAGTGGTGGACACAGGTTGTAAAACATTTGGCACAGTAGCATTCAAGATGGTGGTAGAAGAATTGCTAACCACAGATTTTACACTGGGGGGCCTAGTTTCAGAAGTGGTGGACACAGGTTGTAAAACATTTGGCACAGTAGCATTCAAAATGGTGGTAGAAGAATTGCTAACCACAGATTTTACACTGGGGGGCTCACTTTCAGTAGAAGTGGGCACAAGTGGTGACAAGTTTAGTACGGTTGTGGCACACCTGTGGATGTGGTACAGTACTTTATTATCTGCTTTGTTGTCTGTATTCATCGACGCTGTAGGCTTTGGGCGGATGAGTCTTGCAGTGATCAAATATGGCGAGGGCGGTGAGGTGCGCGAACTTAGCCGGGCATTGCGGGTGTTCGTGGGTAGGGGATGGGAGTAGAGAGTGGCCTGCAGCGTGCGGGTGCGTAATCTGATGAATCTACTATGCAGGCATGGGTATGAGCGAGGTGAGTTGTGGTTCTGGCTCTTACCTCCGGAGTGCGGCATAGATTTCTGGCAGACGAGCAGCAAAGAGCTGATAAGAGCATGGGAGGCCTTTCCTCACGGCCTTCCCTGCTCGGCTTCGCCTCTCGGCCCTCTCCCCCTCCGTTTAAAGCAGGAGGGGAGGGGCAGGCAGAGAGAGGCAGCAAATGGACGCTCGGGCCCGCGGCGGTGATGTCGGCTGGCTTCTTTGTTGGGATGGCGTCCATGGCAACCATGGACGCCATTTCGAGTGATTCCGGAGCCGTGAGACACGCGGCGAATGGCGCTGTGTGTGTGGAACACATGGTTGTTCCGACTTCGTTTCTTTCGGCTCCCAGCTGATGCGATCGCGGTCCTCGCAGCAGAGCTGATAAGAGCATGGGAGGCCTTTCCTCACGGCCTTCCCTGCTCGGCTTCGCCTCTCGGCCCTCTCCCCCTCCGTTTAAAGCAGGAGGGGAGGGGCAGGCAGAGAGAGGCAGCAAATGGGCGCTCGGGCCCGCGGCGGTGATGTCGGCTGGCTTCTTTGTTGGGATGGCGTCCATGGCAACCATGGACGCCATTTCGAGTGATTCCGGAGCCGTGAGACACGCGGCGAATGGCGCTGTGTGTGTGGAACACATTCCGACTTCGTTTCTTTCGGCTCCCAGCTGATGCGATCGCGGTCCTCGCAGCAGAGCTGATAAGAGCATGGGAGGCCTTTCCTCACGGCCTTCCCTGCTCGGCTTCGTCTCTCGGCCCTCTCCCCCTCCGTTTAAAGCAGGAGGGGAGGGGCAGGCAGAGAGAGGCAGCAAATGGGCGCTCGGGCCCGCGGCGGTGATGTCGGCTGGCTTCTTTGTTGGGGTGGCGTCCATGGCAACCATGGACGCCATTTCGAGTGATTCCGGAGCCGTGAGACACGCGGCGTATGGCGCTGTGTGTGTGGAACACATGGTTGTTCCGACTTCGTTTCTTTCGGCTCCCAGCTGATGCGATCGCGGTCCTCGCAGCAGAGCTGATAAGAGCATGGGAGGCCTTCTCTCAGATAGTAGCACCTGATGTTAGACTGCTAACAGGTCAATCACAGAAAACCAATTAGGTTCTGCCAGTGTGGACAGTGTTTCTGTAATAAGCATTTCTCTCTATCAATATGTTTCTATTCAGTTACCTGAGGTCTACACACAACCTCAAATTCTCATTGCTCTTAGTTACCAAAACCACAGGAGATAGCCACTCAGTTCCTTCTATGCGTTCAATAACTCCTTTCTGAACAAGATTGACCAACTCCTCATGAAGCTGCTGTCTCATCTTCAGTGGAACCGCCCTTGCTTTGTGCACTACTGGTTGAGCTTTAGGTTTCAATTTTATATCGTGTTCAAAGTCTCTCAGCTTTCCTAAATTCTCCGTGAACACTTCTGGGAATTCCTTAGACCACTTGTCATCCACCTCCGCAATGGTGACGGGAGTCACTGCACTTGCTTGGATTCTCACCCCCAGTTTCCTTTGCTGTTCCCATTCTAAAAGTGAGGCACCTTTCTTGGCAACCAAAATGTCAGCTGTGCATTACGTTCCTTTATAGGATACATGGCCCTGGAATTCCCCAATTAACTCAATGGCTCACTCCCCATAGCCACAGGGCTGCACCTTGGCCGGAATTAGATCCTGCAACTCCTTACATAACGTGTGCGTGAGTATCTCCTCCGATACTATAGTCCATGGAGACGCAGAGTCAACTTTCATCTTTAAACTGCACTCATCCACTATGAAGTCGTCAACAGGACCGCTTGTTTCACCTGATAAAGTAGAAATCTCGAAAATATGTTGTGGTGCTCCTTCTTGAATGGGTGGAGCCACATTGGATACTCTTGTGGGTGTTTGATTTGATGCATCGTTATTGTATTCTCTGTGATCCACCATATTTATAGAAGACTCCATGCACATGTTAGCAAAATAACTTCTACGTCTGCACTTGAAGCATTCTGCAAATCTAGCAGGGCAGGTTGTACTGTTTGCGGCATGTCTCGTGCTGCCGCACTTGGCACACTTTTAATTCCACCAATCTTTTCTTGGACCTGAACTCGATGACTTCTTCGTCGGGCCAACTGCACAAACATTTTGCACCACTTGTTTATCCACTGTCATTCCTCTCATGTACTGTGACATCTGTTCAATATTACGTGCGAGCTCCACAGCCTGTTCTAACGTTATAGCCTTGGCAAGCAATTTTTCTTGAACTCTTAAACTGTTGGTACACCTTACCAACTGGTCCCTAATTAACGAATCAGTCAGGTCTCCAAACTCGCATGTGTGGCTTAATGTTCTCAACGAGGCCACATATGATTCTACAGATTCTGCACCGTCCTGAGCACACTGAAAAAACTTGTGTCCCTCAAACGTGACATTTTTTTTAGGTTCAAAATGATCCTCGATTTGTTTGATGGCCAGGATATACTCATCAGCATCACCTGCACCTTCCTCTTGACGAGCTACCAGTCCGTCAAACACACATCATCCTTCGGGACCTAAATTGTGCAGTAGCAGTGCCTTCCTCCTGACTGCGCTAAACCTATCACCTCCTATGGCTACTAAGTAGTTCTCGAACATGCGCTTCCATCTCTCCCATCGGATTGGGTGTCTCCCAGGCTCTGCTAAAAGGGAGAAGGTGGTGGAATTGCAGCAGCCATAGTCTCGGTTTCACAACTTGACAGTGTGTCCTAGTGTTAAATGTCACTGGAATTGGAATTTTACTGCAGTGTAATTAATGCAATTGAGCTGTGATCTTGGTTCAGTTAAATTGCAGTACTCTGTGTCAGTGCTTTGTGGTAAAACAAAATCTAATTTATGATTCTGACTGCCAGTGTTCATTCACACATGAATTCTGATAGTCTTTCAGCTGTGCAGGTGATCTCTGCATAATTCTGCTGTGAAATAGGCTGAAAGTCCTTTGTATGTCATCACAATGTTGCCTCCAGCCTTCCAATTGTTATTAAAAGAAGCTTGCCGGGATTGCTGTGTTGCTTAGCAACCTCTGTCACAATGGTTAGGGCTTCCACAGTGTGGGAGCGGCTCTCTCCGACGTTGTGCGTGGCTAGGCCACGCCCCTTGTCAGCTGGGAACGTGGCGTGCAGACGTAACGCCATCTGTGAAGGGACTCGCGCAGTGTGGCTGGTGATCGTGCGCGAGCCAAAACTACAAACTGGGCCGTCATTCCCCCCGCAGCCAGCACTCCCTTCCTGACCTGTGTGCTGGGTAGAACTGCGGTGCCTTTTGCCGTATCGGGCCTGGTGTCTCCCTTTGTACTGCCTCCTCTCTGCCAACGGCAGGGCGAGCAGCGCTCCTCCCACTCAGAGGCACTGCGCTGGGTCTGCGGAAGTCAGGCAAGGCTCGCCGCAGGCACTCTCCTCTGCTCCTGGATTCCTCGCTGCCAGCGTTAAGATGGAGACGGAGGCCAAATGATAAGATTAACAGGTACTTTATTAAGTACTAAGGAGCAGGCAATAAGCACTGCACCCAGTGCACTTTAACCGTAATAAGTGGTTCCAGAACTAGTGTTAGTTCTGGAACCTTGAACAAATGAAAACACACAACGTCACACAAGAATCTGACTTAACAGTAGGGATAGGAATCATATTCCATAAGGGCTTAAAAATGGGAAAGATGACCGTGAAAGGGCTCCTGAAGGTAGACTTTTGATCTGGAATGGTAAGGTCGAAACGACTCCCATCATGTTAATTTCTCCATTGTCTTAATCAGGGAAAAGGGACGTTTTTGAGGCAGGATTTTGAGAAGATGTTAGAATTGGAAGAAAAGGTATTGATAATGGGGCTGATTTTAACTGGATGATAGACTCAAGTATGGACAAACGGATGCCAGGGAAATCATTGAGTGACACAGGAGCGAAATACTAGAGGATGAAGGATTGACACATGGACAGAAATTCACCTGAGAACAAAACAATGTATTTTCTATTCTCTTCCTCATTACAGTTATTCCTGCATCATTTACATAGTTCTAGACCAAACCCAATGGGAACACCTTAGAGTAGCCGATATTGTGCCAGTGGTATGGACAGTTCACAAGATGGTTCAACTACAGCTTGAATCACCGTACACAGAGAAATACATGAGGAGGTGGAAATGTAATGATTGACTATTGAGAGGCAGGGGGTTTAGGGAAAGGTTGGGAGCATAAATTGATGCCTTTTTGATACAAACAGGGATAATCAAGTACCAATCGATATGGTGTGGGGCTCAGCAAAATCTACGTTGTGGTTAATCATGATTAGCAAGAGACAAAGACAGAAAAGAGAATGACAAAAAAGAGAAAAGGCCCTGAATGATACTCCGAGGTCCTTGTTGGCCCAGGTGGGGTCGACTAATGAAGTAGACGATCTGGGACAAAAGAGTGGGGCAGTGCAGAGGGAACTAGAGGATCTTCAAAGGAAAGAGGTATATACAAAAATATTTGTTCTTAATAAAATATATTGTGAGACGGTGATAAAGCAGACACGATGTTGCCTAGACGATTGAAGAAACAGAGATGAAATTGATGAATCTGGGAGATTAACAGAGAGCGCGGTGAGGTTGTACAAGTTCAAGAAATATGGAAGAATTCGCAAAATCCTATGAAACCCTATGTAGACAGGAAGGTGATAGACCCCTTCAACGAATGAAGGAATATCTGAGAGCATTGAATTCACCTAAACCAGAGAGAGAAGCAGTAGGCATATTGGAGGCTCCAGTAATGGATAAAGAGGTAATGCAAGCTGTTAGGGGGATGACATCGGAGAAAGCACAAGGAGGGAACAGGTATTCTGTAACATTTCATAAGAGATTTCAAGAAGTTTTGCCCCCAAAATTACAAAAACAAAGGACTCCTCCCCCCATATTTATGGAACCGACAATTTCAGTCAACCCTAAAGAGGGAAAAGACATGCAGTGTTGTAGCTCCTGTATGCTGTTCTCCCTTCTCAACTTTGATGCAATAATCCTAAACTGTCTGCTGGCAAACAGACTTGTCATGTTTCTTGCCAGCCTGATTCATTCTGACCTGATGGGGATTGTACTAAACTACTAGGGAACTGACAAGGAGCCTCATTCTGAGTCTGCCGGTCTAGTAAAAAAGTGGCAGTATTAATGGATACCAGCACTTTTACCGGACTGGCATACTACGCTTGTGGCAAACCACCTACGCCGGAAACACTGCACCGGTAAACAGGCATCCACAAATAAAAGCGCCGGTGAGCTCCGGCCAGCCCCCTAACTTAGCAGTAATACCACCACAATGGCAAAACTGCCACATTTCAAAGCTCACCCTTCCGGTAACACCAGCAAAAACATGACAGTAACACAGCCAAACGCTAGGCAGCCAAACCTCCACCTGAAAGCAGGCAGTAAATGGCAGAAGACGCATGCAGGTGTGGGGAATGAGGGCACGGGTACACCCAATGCATTCAGGTGCACCCAAAGCGGCATATGTCCTCAGCATGATCCAGGAAGACATTGAGAGCAGGATTGGCATCCGCACAGCCATACCAGCACTGGTGAAGATGTTGTTGGTCCAGCATTTCCTTGCAACGGGAACTTTCCGACTGGCGCAGCCAACTGTCTCTAAAGTGTTGGTGGAGGTGCTGGCTGCACTCCTACCTCATGTGGGACAGCACATTGCACTCCCAACCACCATGGCACAGGTGAATGCCCACAAGGCAAGGTTCTACGCCAATGCATTCATGCCCAATGGGGTAGCTGCCTTGGATTGTACCCATGTTGAGCTGGTTGCATCCCATGCCCAGTTTACAGGAACCGGAAGCAGTACCATTCACTGAAAGTCCAGGTCACCTGTGATGCAGACCTCATGATCACCCACAGCGGTGCCCGGTTCCCATGCTCAACCCATGATGCCATTGTCCTGCGCAACAGCATGCTGCCAGCGTACATGCAGGGGCACAGAGGGCAATGTACCTGGGCATTGGGTGAGTACACTGAGATTCCTGTATGGGGAGGAGTAGTCACAATGCTAATGATTGGCTAGGGAAGTCCCCCACATACACCAGACAACCCCCAACAAGACAGGCTGCAGCTCAGACACACGGAGCAGCAGTGAATGGGCAAATTGTGCAACCCAAACAGGCCACAGGACCACAGGTACCACAATGCAACTGTGCAAAACCCACAGAAAGCATGGCCTGCAATGAGGCCAAGGGCATTGGTGTGTAAGTGAGCAGGAGCTATGTGTTCTGTGGTGCATATGGCCCTCAAGGAGGTGCAGATCCAACATGCAACAACACACCCGTGCACCAATGTCACTTGGCACTGTCAGCAGGAGCACCCATCACATCAACAAACAAGTGAATCAATTAACTGCATGGCACACTGTGTTTCAGTATGGGATGCCGACCCACAAACACCCATGGCTGCTACATATTTGGGGTGTATGCACCATTAAGAATGTCCGACACCTTCCCCCACCCTACGTAGGTGGGGCCTCTCTTTGGAATAGCCTCCCTGCCCCTTTCAGACTTCAGCTGGACCTCCTTAACTTCTGGTCACATCTTAGAACTCTGCTTCCCTCAATGCCTTCCCTCCATCCCTTCCTTCCTAATCACCACTCTGCCGCTGAGACTGGCAGCCTGGACCTTCATACACCTCACAGGGTACCAGGCCCCTGCCCAGTTGACGCCAGAACCCTCCCAGGAATGCCCTACAGAGCACCGTACCTGGTGGCTGTACACATCTTCCCTTGGAACCCCTCCGCCCAAGCACCTAGCCAGTGGTCTCCTCCTTTGATACCCTTCAGCACCTCTGTCGCCGGCTCTCATCAGCACTTGGCCATACCTTGTAGCCACTCCCCTGTCTTCTGCACTTCACTTCACTTCACTGCACTTGCACGACCAAATGCCATACAGCCTAGTAGGGGTACCATTGTATATTCACCAACTTTTGCCATTATTATTTACACCGCTTGTCCCTTCCCCATTTTGCCTTGTTGCACCTGGAAACACCATTTTGTCATATACGAACCTAATGAATGCTCCATTGATTGAAATGTGAAGGAATGGATGAAATAGTACACGCCACATCTAATGGGCCATATGCGAATAGGTGCACTGTGCAGCCACATGTGACCTGTCATGTAACCCTGATCATTGTGTCCCTCCTGAAGCGATGCACGCATCCACTGTACCCAATTACATGCTTGCATGTCTGTCCCCCTTGCAGGTGACTCCGAATAGCCACAGCTCCAAAGGTTTATGACTCCCCTGAGGAAACCCCAGACATCACAGTAGGTGGCATACAATCCTGCCCACATCCGGAAAAGGGTGGCAATTGAGCACACATTTGGCATGTGGAAGGCACGCTTCTGATGTCTTCATCGTTCATGGGGTGCTCTGATGAACAGGCTGGAAAGGGTGGGCAAGATCATGCTAGCATGCGCCATGTTGCTCAATATATGTATCCGGTATAACATAACTCTGCCCACAGATGTGGAAATGGCCCTCCCTGATGATGATGACGCAGTGCCTGCGGGTGACAGTGGCACACATGAGGACACTGCGCTTGCAGAGGCCAGACTGGGTCAGATTGCTCAATAAGAGCTAATTGGGAACATTTTCTGATGCTGGCTGTCACTATATACAATAAAGACATGTACACAATGAAGAATGTCCAATCAATGCTGCCAGTGAAAGAATTATGTTGGCAAGGGTCAATCAAAATATATATGTATTAGACGTCCCATCTCTTCCCAATCACCCACCCCAACAACACCCTCCCCAATCATCCACCCCAATAACACCCTCCCCAATCACCCACCCCAATAACACCCTCCCCAATCACCCACCCCAACGACATCCTCCCCAATCACCCACCCCAACACTATGCATCAACACCATGACTGTACCTGTCTCTCACTTTCGGGGAATTTGGGCTTGGGGTTGTGTTCCTAGAGCCTTGTGGTGAGGCGGCGCATGGAACGTTGCTTTGGTGTGCTTTCCTGGGATCCCTCAGAGGGCATATTGGAGATAGAGGGCTCGGAACCCTGAACACGAATGAACTGCAGTATTAGCTGCATGCCCTGTGTAAGAGCATCTGCTGAGGTAGATGTAGCATCAGTGTGCTTGCGGACCCTCCGCCCAACTTTGACCATGGCAGCCGTGGCATAACCCAGGGTGCGTGTGATGCGGCGGGTGCACCCCTGCATGCAGTTGCGTATTTCACGCAATTCGGACATATTGTGAATGTCGGGTGCTGGCGCTCTATTTGGTTTGGGTGTGACCATATTGCCAGCTGGTTGCCTTAATGCAGTGGTGGTCTATGTGGGCTTGGGGTGTGGCTGGACTGAAGCCAGGTGTGGTGTCCCCCTCATATGGCTCGTATGATTCCATGGCCACCTATTCTTTCTCATTGGAGTCATGCTCCTCGGCAATGTCCAACTATAGCATGTCACAAGGGCATGGCGCAGGGTAGTGCTGGTGCATGTCAGGGCACTTTCCTGTTGCACATGTGCACTGTCACTACCTGTGCTGGTGTTCGAGACCTCACTGGTGTCTGCAGATGGTACTGGTGCCGGCTGGGCAGCTGCTACTGCTAGAGGTGGTGCCTGCTGGGCAGCTGCTGGTGGAGGTGGTCCCTGCTGAGCAGCTGCTGCTGATGGAGGGGATGCCTGCTGGGCAGCTGCTGCTGCTGGCGGTGGTGCCTGCTGGGCAGCTGCTGCTGGAGGTGGTCCCTGCTGAGCAGCTGCTGCTGATGGAGGGGATGCCTGCTGGGCAGCTGTTGCTGCTGTAGGTGGTGCCTGCTGGGCAACTGTAGGTGTTCCGCCAGTGGCTCGGCTGGGCCTGCAGCACTGCCATGCTGCTTGCTTTGGCCTGCAGTGGGTCTGGCCTGCGCATGAGTGGGGTATTTACTTGTGGCTGCATATGAGGGTTCTGCCTCGTCGCTGTCCGTGGAGAGTGTGCTTGTTGGGGAGACGAGATGGGTTGTCACCACTTTGCCACACGTATCATCAGCCATGCATTAAACTATCCCATGATGTGTGTGTCCCAGTGTTGTTGATATCATGTGTCTCACATGGGTCATTTTGCTCTGATGGGTGGCAATGCGGGGGGGTGGGGGAGTTCATGCTGGGTGTATGCAACGTAGATGCATGTACATTTATTCGGGGTACCATTGCCATTGACAGGTGTGCACTGTGTGACGTGCTATGGGTCATGCCACTTGCCATGCCAGTTTCTCTGCTCTCTGCTGGTGGATGCATGCAAGGGGTATATTCATGCAAGGGGGGCATGCACATGTACATGCACTTGTAGTTACTGGCATCTTCTTGGGTCCCCCCTCTCTCCTCAGTGCCTGCAATGCCTTATATCCCCTCCATGTGGAGGATGCTGCTGAGGCGCTCCTCCCATGGCATGAGTCTTAGGGGTTCAACAGTGCCGCTACCAGTAGCTGAGCACCGCCTCCCTTTGGCTGTCCAAACCTTTGCCTTGAGGTCCCACCTCTTCAGACAGTCCTTTCTTGTGCGGTGGAGGGTCCCAACAGCCGTCACATTGGCCACCACCTCTCATATGGCACTCTTCCTCTGGCAGCTTGTCTTGCATTGCCTAGCTCCAAAGAACTAATCTGCATACTGCAGCAGTGTGTCCACCAGGGCTGTTAGTTTAGCATCAGCAAACTTTGGCGGGAATCCTTGCCTGGGTGCTCTGCTCCTGTGACATCTTTTTCAGGTAGTTCTGGTCCTGGATGGTTGTGGGAACCAGTGGATTGAGTTGGATTGGGGTTTTAATGATGGCTGCTTCACTCCTTCCAGTTACGGCAGCATTTCTGTTTCTGGCACTGGTATTAACGCCTTTCCGGTGTTACCGCCCTTTTGCCTACACTGAATCCTCGTCTACACATCCTCTCTGGAATCCAGTATATTCTATTCAGCCATTAGATCTGTCTCACTCTTGCACCAACATTAACAGACTGTTGGGGTATATTCCTAAAGATTGCTTCCCATCTCCCTTCAGTCACCTCTAAAGAAAGGCAACTTGACCACGTCTCCAGGGGCTTAGCCATTTCTGCTGATGAGAGGCCCCAATCCAGCTAGGCGTTTAAAGCCCTTATGGCTGGAGAGACTGGTAAGGTTACAATTGACATGAAAGCAATCCTAGACAAGGTCAAGAAAGACAAGTACAAATAGTATCAGGACTGGACAACAGGTGCCAAGCAGAAGCACGTGGAGATATAAGTGAAGGAACCCAGGCATGTTCCGGAGGGTTTGCCGACACTCTGCACTATGGAGTTAGAGGCAGCCGTGAGGGGGAGGGGGCAGGAGCGACTCTTTCATTCTTGAAAGTGGTGCGCATTGGTTATGCAATGATGTATTCTACTCACTTCCAAAAAACAAACCTGCTGAAAGAGCACTGAGACATGTGTCCCTCTGCAGAAAACAAGAGCCACAGGAATGAGAGGCAGAATAGACTTTTCCAGATGCAAGACTGAGTTTAGTAGTAGTACCTTCCTAACATGTCCCCATCCACCCACCTTGCTCTCTCTTTTCTCTTCCCTGATTTGCCTTCCCTTTCCTTTTCATCCCCTCTGAGGTGAGGGAGCAATGATATGGTGGATTTCCTGGTGCATCACTTCCGGTTCCCTGAACACTGTGGCTAAACATGAATGTTTCTGTTTGACATTTATAGTTACCTGCCTGTTCCAGGAAAGCTAAAACCACCTGACCTCTGACTCGTGAGAAGCTTTTGCCAGTGTTTCCCTTTGCTTATCGTGGTTTACGTAGAAGGGTGTAATGTGTTTCCCCCTAATTCGCAGCTAGAGTACTTCGAGTTCTTCACTGAATTCCAATCATATTGCAGGGAGGGGAGAGGGGGTGGGCTTCTCAAAGTTCAGATAACCATGAACTTGGTTCATTATTATTTTTTATGCAATCAGGAGGGGCATATTTACACTTTATGGTTGGGTTCTTAGGTTACCCGAAGGTCACATTTAACTTCTTGAAAATTGCCCTGGGTATAGTTTCCAGGTTTTGTGTTTGTTACCCTAATTGCTGGATCACGTTTTGAGGAAATTGACACACTGGAATGATATACTCTGTGCTGCATACAATGTTTTCATTAGATTATTGCTGATTGTGTATGTGCTGTTTCTATGCATTGGGAGAATCTCTAATATTTCTGCAAGCAACGGGTGTGGCTTTTATCAAACACCTGAAAGTTATCAGGAGTTCCTAAGCAGTGGCCTTCAGGAGTTGTTAGTTTCCTCCATCGCGTATCCAGTCACAATCTACATAGACAATGGTGCTAATGTGCTCAGGGATGCAATTAGTTTACACAAACCTCTAAAAACTTTAGGTTTCTCCAGCACAAACATGACTGGTTGCAAACCAGGGGAAAATAAAAGTTTCAATTTGGGTCAAACCTTACTTCTTAATATAGTAGAAACAAATTGGTAAATATTGACCATTTCAAATGTCTGTGCCTGAGAAAGCAGATGCCCTAGGTCAATCACATTGCTGGAGCTAAATTTACTTTACTACACAATTGGGGGCGACCTCTGGGGCCACTGTAAGTGTTCCGATATTGCAGTATCAGAAATACATTCTTTAACTCGTTATTTAGGTTACACAACTTGACCCCCAACCATAAGTCTGAAGTGTGTACTGGGTGCAAAAACAATAGACCAGATTGGTACATTCCGCTCTCTAGCCTCGTGGATTATGGCTTGGAATAATCCCAATGTAATCCGTTGAGCATGGCAAGAGCCTACACTCATCACTGGCAGAAGCATACCATTACTCACTTTGCTCAGTACCCTTTATTCTATTAGATTAGTGGAGTTCACAAAAGATTTTAGATAGGAAGCTGGTAACTCTGTAAATGCACAATTGGGCTGGGCAGAAAATGTTACCATAGGATGGCAGCAGCCAACAGTAAAGTGATATTACAATATTTACAATTTAAGAGTAACAACGCTGGAGAGGCCTACCTTGATAATGCACAAATAGCAGAAATGTGAACCCTATAAATCACATTTATAAGGGGCATCATTCCCTTAGCAACTATAGTGCAACACTGGTAAGGTTTTGAATCCACTATCAGTGAATGTCATTGTGGGACAGGGAGTGTTGAAGCATTGAACTATGTTATGCTTTTTTGGTCCAGCGCTTTACTATATTTGCATCTCATGGCTAGATCATGCTTAATGATACTTATATATCTAGTGTGTTTCAGTTCAAATTCAACTTTTCACACAGCATTTATATAAAAAACATCTTTGTGCACAAATTATTAAAACAATTAGACCATATATATAGTATGCATCAAGACAATGCAAACACAGATAAATACATCACATACACTATAAAATATAATACAATTCTCAACATTAGATAAAACAAACAACATTGCCTGGACATCAGGAACATAAAGAGCCTGCGAACCTCATGTGAGGGAATTTGACATATATAGGTTTGTGATTTTTTTGAATGAAAATATCAGCTTAGCAAAAGTACTAAACAAACTCTTACCAGTGATCTCATGGCTGTGCAGCCAGTCCCATTTCTCTGCACAGTCACTAAAGGATTTTAACAAATAGCCCATTCCATATTCCCAACACCTAAACAGATGGAAAAAGCTCTCATTTATCTATTTAAATGCCAGTAGCACCCTGCTGTTCTAATGAACAAGAGCAGTCTTCACAATATTTACACATGATGTTTATAAAGTGTTTTCCTCTATTGATGTTGATCATAGTTGAGATGGAAATCAGGCCCAGCTCTAGCCTGACTGCTTCCAGAGGGGTGGAGTTTGTCAGCCCCAGGAATTTCCTCCAGATAACCTCCTCTAATCTGTCAGCCCGATCTGTAATTTCGCAGTATGTAGTCTCAAGAGGATAGATGTCTGTCTATAGATTCTAATAATACCTATCAGACTCTACCGAGCATTACCTCTAGCAAAGTGCCTAATAGCAGCAGTGATGGACGGAGCTTTAGATGTTGTCGTACTCACCATAAAATCTATCAGTTTTCTGGTTGAGATCTCAAAACCCAGATAGCAATAGTTGTGCACCTTTTCCATTAGCCCTTCAGCACAATTACTATAGGAAGTCCCAATTCCGGACCTACCAAAGGCTATAATGACCTTCAAGTCATTGTTTGCTGCAAATGACAGGATGGCCTAGGCACACCTACTGATTCCCATAAAAGTATGATCGAAGATTACGAAGTCATCAGCGTAACCAAGCCAGCGTATCTCAGCAATTGCTAACCTAGGGGGAGCGTTATCAATCTCCTTCAGTGATGCAACCAGCTCAGAGAAATACAAATTGAACAGGAACAAATCCTTGTCTTACCCCTCCCCTAACTGGAACCTGGGCAGAGAGGGCACTCAAACCATGTATTCTTATATGTGCTTTGTTGTTATGGTGTAGTTGACAGGCATATAATAGGTTATCAGGCATTGCAACATTATGGTGTTTCCCCCACAATTTCAACTCTGTCAACAGCATCAAAGGCTAC
Source organism: Ambystoma mexicanum (assembly GCF_040938575.1). Taxonomy (NCBI): domain Eukaryota; kingdom Metazoa; phylum Chordata; class Amphibia; order Caudata; family Ambystomatidae; genus Ambystoma; species Ambystoma mexicanum. The sequence continues at coordinate 1,098,755,073 of NC_090930.1, read as the reverse complement.
TGAAAAATCAAAATCTAATGCATATAGGGGAGACACATCTCTTTAGCTAGACTGCTCAATTAGCTTATTAGCCACAAAGATATTTATCTTAGTAGAGAGGCCTTGACAAAAACAAGTCTGGAGGCAGCTAAGGGTCGTAGTAGCATCCACCCATCTATGTATCTCCTTCAACAGGCAAGTAGCAAATAATTATCCTAGTATTATCTGTCAGGACCAATAGCCTGTAACTTTTTGGATCCTCTCTCTTACCCCTTTTGAGTACCGGAATAAGGTGGGACATACGCCAAGGGTCAGGTATTTCCCCCCTCTCCACTATCTTCTTAAACATTACTTACAAAATCTCAGACCAGACACAAGAATTTACCTTCAGGATAATATTGCACAGCCCATCTGGGACTGGTGCCCTTGATTGTTTAAGATTATTTATAATATCCATTAGCTCAGATTGGGACCATTTCAGCCCCAGACTCGTTATGGGCAATTCAGCTCGTTCTGCGGCATCACATTTTTCACGTAAATACCTACAGCAGATTCTTTCACTGATACAGCAGCCCAGTTCAGACAAGTTTCCAATGTATGTTTATTGAAGACTGCCCAGAGGTGCTTGCTATCACCAGTCCTCAATATCCTATGCATGGATTGCCAGGCCGCATTATGCCCAGAGGACTTATAAATCTGTACCCAATTCCCGAATCTGTTTTTACATGACCTCATATTCTTTCTCATCAGCTCAGCTGTAAGGCAAGAGAGTCTAATCGATCTTAATTCTTGTCTCAGCAAACTCTTTTTACAGCTGACCTCTTCATCAAATACAGGACCATTATGACACCCTTCCATAATGAACCTACAATTGCCCATCAGTAAGAATGTAAAGCTAACTGAGCTAATCCAACCAGCAAGCTTGTTAGGAGAATCCAAAAGTTTTTAATCCTGATTCAGCGTTATCATGAAATTATTGATCTTTTGCAAATTCTTATCGGACCATCCAAATCTATTGCCCCCAGCATTAATGTCCACCCTATCATAGCTACTCGGCGAACAATAAGGCAAGGTGAACTTTACTGCTAGAATAGAATTGTCTCTAAAATCAGTGAAAAAACCTTCATATCAACAGAATTGCACTGAAGAGGGACACAGGCAGCAAGATAGACAATGATTGATGACCTCAGACCACTCTTCCAGGTATAGCATGCCGGGATATCTCCCCTTGTGGCACCATTAAGTATGTATAGCTCCAGACCTTCAAAGAACCCACATCAAGCTAAAGCAGACTTCCAGTGTTGCTTCTTGTTTGAGTTGCTAGCACCAGCCCTACCCATAACCACTTTAGGACTTGTATGTTCTAAACAATAGGCATTGAGGTCTCCCTTGATGAGCAAACAATCTTTTTTCCCCTTAAGAGCTCTGTTACACAGCACTTCATATACATGGTGTTGGATACCATTTGTATAGTGGCCCCCAGGAAGGTCATATATATTCACCACAACTAAGTACCATTCGGCATCCAAAGAAATTTCAACCATTAAGACATTCTTGTTATCTGGATAGGCAACAATTTCACTTGATCTTAGCTCACAAGACACCAAATTGGCCAAGCCACCAGAGGTATGACCCCTAATACCATGAATAGCTTTTTTTATCATAATTCACAAAAGCATCATATATGGCTTCTCCCAGTAGCCATGTTTCTTGTAGCATGATGACATCAGCCATGCACAAACCAGTGAACAGAACCGTTATCCCTAAACAAATGGGAGTTGCCACCAGTGTTCCAGGTTATAAGCTGTAAGGTAGATCAGGCTTTGGCCACACATGGGGGCATAAGAGAAAGGAGCCAATCCCAGTGCACTTTGGTAGATGGGTCTACATTAGGAGCATTTCCAGCCACCTCATCTGTAACTAAATGCAGCTTTTTTGGTGGTCTGCTCTTTGCCCCAGATAGCACTTTACCCCTCACCAACTCCACACAACTGTCCTCCATAAGTACTGCCGGGTCCAGATCATAGCCCCATTTCAGGCGTGTCTCCGCAGTAGTCACACCAGCGCAGACATTTCAGACCCTCGACAGTGAACTCTCGGTAGTGGAGGAGTATGGCCCTCTATATGTTCCACATAGTCCTCACTTCTAAGCACTCCAAGTGTAGGTAAATGGCTAAATAGGTCAAATAGACTACTACAGTTAATACATTTCTTCACACCATCAAACAATCTGTAAATCATAAAGATGGTCAGGGGTAGGGTGGGCTGGCTCACTGTAGTCATCTTGTCGACATTACCAACCCCTTGAACTTTAGAAGATTGTACCAAGGAGTTTGTGACCAACATGTGTGAGGAAAACTCTGAGGAGACCAACACCTGTAGACTCACATCAATTCCTGAGACTATTTCCTCATACACTGAACGTGATGCTTCTCTGTAGGACGGGGTTTGATTTTTTCAGCCAGGAGCCAATGAGTTAGATTTCCTGAATATCTCACTCTTCATTCGCTGGACAGCTTTTTTCTTGGCTTTCTTAGTTGTTAGCAATGCCGGCATTGGTTGATCTGTGGATTGGGCTTTTGGGCTGTCTCCCTTCTGGTGGCTGTTGCTTACCCTCAGCTGTTGAGCTGCTTTTTTAAATGTTCTCCTTTTTTTCCTAGAAGGCAGAGAGTCATCTCCTAGCACCTCATTATTCTCCATACTCTTCTCAAACTTGGTGGATTCCAACACTTCCAAAATCTGAGCATCCGAGAGGCCCAATGGAACAATGGTGTCAGGCTCCCCGTATGGCTCACTACAAGAGGTCGATTTCTAGAGGCAGCTGGCGCCAGCTTCTTTCAGGCCCTTCACCAGATTGTGTAAGATCATTGAATGCTTCTGTACAGTACAATATATATGACGGCAAAGTTTCAATAAATGTTTAGAGTAAAGCTAGTGGCCTGCTCATGGGCTTCTGCCCCTTGTTTGACCTCAGAGATTAGGCTATCAGAGATATCCTGATCCATATCCACCTGGTCAGCCACCCCATAGTCTCCTAACGATATTTTGGGTGAAGTAGACCATTACCAATATCCGTTAGACACCGAGTGATATCAATATATGCAAATTATTAGAAGCTCGTATAGTTTATTGAAGTACATTCCCATTGGCATTACAATTTGCAGCCTTTATATGTTTCAGGTGTGGAAAGGGAGGACGACTTAAAAGTATTGCTTTAGACATTGTCTGGTCGTGGCAACAACCCGTGATCCGTGAATTAGGGCACTCTTTATTTGACTCTTTTTCATATGTGCACTTAACATGGATCTTATGCTACTAGTTTAATATGTTCGATTTTATCTATTGTTAAGATGTCTGGCATTAGAAATAAAAGGGTACTTCTAAAAATGTATAATGTGTCAAGATTTTATGATACACGTTTCCAATTGTTAACTTTTCTAGCAATTCAGAATCGTGTCTGAGGTATGAGGCTTTGTGGTTCACAGCCTGATGTTCTGTCAGCTATAGAAGGTTAGGTTTTGGAAGCCTGGACAGCACAGTTAATTGTATAGCTTTGTTGATCAATGCATATATTCAGGGGAGGGAACAGCCCCAATTCCTAGAACAACATATAGCGTTACCTCAATTTGAATCTCACAATGTAGCACATTTCTGCCCTATTGCTAATCTGGTTTCATTTTTGGCCAATATCATAGAGGCTGAAGGTACAGCTCAGCTTCAGGCTTAATGGGAGCATAATTACTTTCTATCCGCTATCCAATACGGCTTTCATCCTCATGAAAGTAAAAAGATGGCAATCACAGATATCAGGGAGGAACCATTGAGTTTGAGAAATGGTGGCCATCCAGCCGATTTAACTCTTCTAAATCGGTCAGCGTTATTTGGCACCATAGACGATTCCAATCTGCTTAGTCGCTTGGGTTGGGAGTTGGTTGTTGGGGTAAGGGTGCTAACCTGGATTTGTTTGTTCCTCACGGGCAAGGGTCAGCGGGGCACAACTAGATCCATTTAATTCATGTATTTTCCCTTGTCCTGTGAGATACCTTAGAATTCATTGCTCACCTCCTACTTTTCAACTTCTATATGTTCTCAATCGCCAAGCTAATTGCAGCTCACGATCTACAATGTCAGCTACACGTAAATGACACCCTGATCCTGCTGGACCTTCCAAGCGATTATGTAGACATTGATAAAGTGGGTTTATGATTGACAGAAGTACAGTATTGGATGCATGATAGACTTTCCCTTAATGGTGAAAAAGCAGAGGTTTTGATTTTGGCTCCTAAATAAATGGACAGCATCCTGTTTTCTTGGCCTTCATTTCTACGCTTGACTCCATTCCCGTGTCTTCTGTATGAAAGATAGGGTTTGTTTTGATAGTGACCTTACATTTGACCCTAAGTGAGAAAGATATAGCTAAATCTTTGCATGTGCTGCTTTGGTCTCTGTCCAAAATTGGTTGTCTACTATCTCAAGAGCATTGAAAGCTTCTTGTTTTGTCTGTCTTTCTTTTACACCTTCACCATTGTGTGTACTTCAGTGTTTGACTCTTCCCAATTTACAAGATGTTCAGAACAGAGCAATTCGGATCATATATTACCTAAAAAACATTGGCCAACTTTCTTCTTACCATAAGACTCTTGAGTGACTGCCCATTGACCTACTGATAGAAACTCGAATTTTGGGACTTCTGCAGACATTGTCTAATGACCAGGCCCGACACTATTCATCTCATCTAGTTATTCTTCCCATGCTTCAGATGCCGGCCCTGAAGTAAGGCCTGTCACTTACCAGTGGTGTCGTTTGGGTGGGAAATATCCTTAAGTAACAGGTGTAAGTCTTGGAATAATTTACCTCAACTGGCAAGAGCATGATCTGTGTTCTCCATTTTTTTTTAAAAAAACATTTTAAATCCTGCTATTATAGTAAATTATATAATCATGTCAACTTGTTACGCTTGGCTCTTTGATATTTGATTACTTGCTTGCGTGTTACTGTACTTGAAGAGTTTTTCAGGCTCTGATGTTCATTTCATGCTGTAATTTGGATTTATTATTTTTGTAATGTGATCTGTTCTTAATGTGTTCTGCTTAGCAAGTGGTAGTTGCATCATTTGCGCTAAAAAAACAGCGAAGGGGGTTGCTCAGGAGCTGGCTTCAAGATAGCAGCTTCAGCTCCAAATGTCGTTTGGAGGAGGAAGGTTGCAGCAATAAATCCATACCAGTTACTAACGGCAACACACTGTGGCTGATAAAAATCCCAGTGACGGTGCTAGGATTCCACAGCTGCAAAAAGAAAAAACCGGGAGGACTGCAACTGAGGATTTTCCCTTGTCACTGAAGAAGGCCTCCAGAGCCTCTGGGTGAGCCCAGACTTTTGGCTGAGAGGTTGCCGGGTCCACTCCCGCACTCATGCCATTGCTGAATTACCATTGGGAGGTGAGTCTCTCCACAGATGCTGCGTATGCTTGTGGCCGGGGGTTCTGCAGCCCTGGGGCCCTGCTGGGACGGTTTCCCAATGTATTGTTGAAAGGGCTCACTGTGTGGCTGAGGTGCTCTGCTCTCTGGACAGAATCCATGTCCTATGATAGTATGCCTCCTCAACTGGAGGGAAAGGGACACCATCTTGAGTCAGGCCCGTGAGCTGGGTGGCCTCCGATATCAAGACTCTAGGATTTCCTTCAACCCAGACATTACATCGGCTACCCAGAAGGCACGGATTTCAATTTTTCCCTTTATTGGGCTATATCTCTTGATTCTCTTGGGAATCCAAATTTGTTTTCTAGGCAAGTCAATAGTCCACATAAATCATAGTTCACATCAGACCACCCTGTATTTTGTTAAACTTGCTTGTGTTGCCTCTCTCTCAACATGAGCTTTGTAAAAGTCAGATTTGTATGGCGCCCCTAGGCCACTGGTCTGCATTCAGTTTAGGAAATGTTTGGGTGGGGATATGTCACTGCAGGTTGGGCCTGAGCAGTGGAGATGGGTCAGGAATTTCTTTTTTGTAATCTATAAAATGTTAAATGTTCTTATAGCACCTTTCTCTTTGAAGCTCATGTACACAATGTTTGCACCCCCTAAATTTTATACTGACAGTTTTAAACACTCAATGTACTGCCACTCACAGGTTTAATTCTTGTTTGGTAGTGAGTTGGAATGTCTGACACCTCAATTCTGTCATTAAAGCCTGGAAGATACAAGACTGCCGCCAAAGACAAGGAGACAAAATATTGTTATTACAGGAAACCCAGCTTATGGGCCTTGCTCAGGATGCAGTTGCGAATGTTTGGGGTAAACTGAAATATTACACTTCTTTTTCCTCTAATGTGAAAGGTGTCATGTTGCTTATGCATAAATCCCTCCCATTTCATCTCATTAGCAGTGGTATTGACGCTGCCGGTCAATTTGTGATAGTCTCTGGTATTCTCTTCTGAACCAAGATCACCACATATCCACCAAACATAAATGAGCCCCAGTCCTTTAAATCCCTCTTAAAGAAATACTTGAATTACATTGATACCTATATTATTTGGTCAGGGGATTTTACTGCATTTCTGAATCTTGAGCAGTACAGCTTCTAGACCACTCTCCCGGGCAGCTCAAGAACTACAACATGGTCTGTCATCCCGATCTCTGATAGATATATGGAGGTCCATTCACCCACACTAACGATTATCCTAATACTTTTGTTCGGTACATGATATGTATTCTGATATACACTTGTTTGCCCCTATAACACTCCTTCATAATACGTTCAACTGCGACACTCCTTCTTAATACTGTCAATTGCAAGCTCCTACCTAGAACCCTTTCGGACCACTCCACTATCATGTGGTCGTTCCGGCTCAGTGATGATATACCTTAATGCCATCAATGGCAGTTTAAGTCTTATGACCTCAAGGACGTGGCTTTTAAAAGTGATCTGGGAAAGGCGATCTCAACTTTTTTAAGATCCACACTGGGTTGGTTCCCTTAAAGTTGACAGTATGGGAGGCCTTTAATGTCTACATTAGGGATTCTGTTCACAACGTTGCTGACACACAGAGCGGCATTCACTATGTCAGTTTAAGTTTCAAATGTTTGTTTGGTATTCAGTATCCATTTTGGTCGAAAAGGTCAAAAAAATAAAAGCCGAATGAACATTTGGTGCGCATTCAGCATGGTAAAAAGGACTGAAGCCCATAATACCGAACAAGGGCAGCAGGGATAGCACGGTGTCCCCCACTTCCTAGTTCAGTGTTATGGGCCGCATACATTAAAAACACAGCAGGGGACAAACAACCAAAATCCCAAAAGCTTGAGGTACAAAATGCCAACAAGTGGGCTTTGCAATTTTGTAACTCAAGCTTTTGGGATTTGGTTTTTCAACGCAGATCCTTCAGTATCACTTGTTCATAATCAAAATAGCAGTTTCCATTCAGTTCGGTATTCAATAGAATGTGCTTTCACACATGTTGCACTTTTCACTCAGTTCAGTATTCAATATGATGTGCCTTCACTTAAATGGCATCGTCCATTCAGTTCGGCATTCAATATTGTTCACTTTGGCTTGTGGACCGTCACTTGCTTGTGGTCCCCCGGGACAGCTCTTGTCTTCCCCTGTTCTCTGACACTCACCGGTCTTCGCGTCTCCTTTCTGAGGCCAACTGCTGCTCCTGCTCTCCTCTTCCAAAGCCGGGAAGCAGACCACACATGCGTTGCTCTCTCGCCGGGCACATCCTCACACACTCCGGATTCCCAGCTCCTCACCAGGAATGCTGACTGCGTTCTCCCTGCTGGGGTTTCCTGTCTGCAGCCCATCTATTTGGCAGCTCCGTTTGCCTTCCTTCAACATTGAAGGCTCCCGGTCCTGCACATGCCACGCGACCTATTCTCCCTGGGTCCTGCAGGTCCTCTGGGATTGTTGCCAGTCTTCAGACTTCCAAGTCTTGCTCCAACCTGGCGGTTCTCCTTTTCCCTGCACATGGTTGCCTCTGCTTCTTTTAAACACCTGAGCCCTATTAAGGGGTTTCAGGTGTGCACTGTTAACTTGATTTGCCTGGCTATAACAAGTCCAGTTAATGGGATATGCCTGACCTTCAGTACTACATGCTCTTACACCTCTCCTCCTCGTCTCAGTACTAGAGTGGTGTTTATAATAGAAAGTGTGCATTGCTCCTAGTTGCCTTTTCCTCTTCTCAGTACTTGGTGGGCCTTTACAGTGAAAGACGGGGCATAAGTGGACGTAGCCTATGAAAGCTGAGGGAAGGCGGGCAGAGTCTATATTAGGGAAGGGGCATACCATGTCTCGCCATCCAGCACTCTCTCCCCAAGCCCCAAGGACCCTCCACCAAGTTGATCCTCCCTCGCTTGCCCACCCACAGGGTCGGGATCCAAAAGCGATGGCCCTTCCCTGGCCACCTGATAAAAAGATCCCCTGGGGAGTAGTTGTGAGAATACCTTCTGTTTTCTCACACCACCTATTGACCATACATGGCCATGTTAATCCCTATGGTCATTTCCACCTACTTCCTGCCGCCCCTGCTTAGTACACATCCTCCTGGTATCTCTTTGATCTACCTTTATCAAGCCTTACCATCAACCTATGTGCTCAACTTGCCTCCCAGTGTTTTTTCAAAGCAGTCTTCTGAGAGTTAATGACTTAATTGGAGCTGTAAACACATTACTAGTGTAGTGAAATGCCGTAAGCAGGTCTGCTTTCAACCACTACATTTTAATAAGCACTATGTATGGCCTCTACTGAAGTCCCATTGAAAACAAGCTTTGGCAAATTCAGCAGTTTTGGCATGTGTATAGGTGTCAGGCATTTGACAGACAATGCTTTTATGTGTCCAGGTACTCGCACCCTTTTGCAGCTTCTACCATTGATGACACGTTAATACCACTACGGAAAGGCCTGGCAAATGCCTTTCTCTTGACTACACAAAAGCCAAAACTGTTGGCATTGCCAATGAGTGTTGCTATTGCTGTTGAGCCATTGGCTTCCAAGATCATCACATGATAGTGGACTGGCTCTACGGGGCCAAAGATAAATGATGTCTCTCTAGGCGGACAACACATTTGCAGAAGTGTTTACTTGCAAGTCCCCTGAGACTTCGAATTTTGAATCATTGGGCCCCTGAAGAAGGTCACGCAGATATGCGCACCAGAGGACTGAAACGCATACATGTGTGAAAGGGAGCCTACTGCTAATAAGCAGTCAGAGGCAAATGCTGATAAGGATAACATTATATTTATGGTTACTAATACCTCACGTGCAAGTTTGTACTATGTTAACTGGTCAGAGCTATTTCCATACATGGTGGTATTATTTATATATGTATTGAATGAAATTAGATGGTTTTACATGTGATGTGTTTTCGCACTGTGGGAGGATGCATAATCATATTCTGTAATCTATGTGTTCTTAATGTGTCTTTTTAAATAATATGTTCTATTCTGTATTCAGTAATGATACACAGATGTGAAAAATGGCTGGTTTGCAGATAACATATTCTGCATGATTACAGCTAAGAAAATATCTGAACTGCTGTTGTATTAATCATTTGAGTACATCGTTGCTTACTGTTCCATTATTTAATACTACGTTTGTGAATGTCCGGATTAACAGGAAGTGTCTCGTTCGTTGGTGTACTTTTGGTATTTTAAAGCAAAAATGCCATGGCAATGTCTGCATGTGTATGTGGTGTTCCTATATTTGCCATCATGTTGTGTTCCTATCGTTCCTATCAAAGGAGCACTTTTTTTTAGACTTACATCCCGATACAGGCTATGGCAAGGAATCGGGCAGACCAGGAATTATGTGGCGTCCAATTAGAGAAGCGTAATCTTCGCTGGGGCGGCGCGTAGCAGGTGATAATGGCCCTCAACCTAAGTTAACATGCCTAAGCGAAGGAACTTACTTTAATGAGGACTAAGGGGCATTATTACCGAGGAACGCTTGCTCCGGCATGTATTATTGGCCTGTAACCCTGTTTCTCATGTCTACTCTGTACTGGATAGCATATTTAGCTTTCGGCTTAAAACTGAACAGTTCAATTATTTGGCAGAAGCTGAATAGTTGTTTCATTTCATAAATCTTACATCTTGGAAATCACAATGGCAGAACAAAAGAGGTGATGGCTGGAAGGATTAGAATTCATCTTAACCTCTGGCATCGCTCTAGGTAACCCTCCAGACCATCGCTCTTCGCCTGCCAAGCCACTACAGAAAGGGGAAAGACCATATGCAAAAAACCCAGATATTTTTCGGCCTCATTTGCTGAAAAATAATGGTCTGGAGGGTTGCCCAGAGCTGTGCCCATGGTTAAGATTTTTGGTTTTGCTTATGTCACCCAGATAGGATGGGTATGCTCAGACATGGATCCTGAGACTGCTGGGTCTAGAGACCAAAGCCACTCCTCACTGATGACGCCCAATGAGGATGAAACATGTCTGGGGATGCTTGCTGTCTCGTGCAGATGGGATGTGACCTAGCAGTTCGGACTGGACCGCCCCTTTTGGGGTGGGGCCAAGCCTGATTGCATATGGTCTTTAACCTTCTGTAATGGCTTGGCAGGACAAAAAACGATGTTCTGGAGAATTGCCTAGAGCTCTGTCCCTGGTTAAGATTAATCTATACCTTCCAGCCATCACCTTTTGGTTTCGCCCTTGAAAATCGTACTTCAAAAAATTGGAAGAACTATTTTACATGTGTTGCCAGGTTTTTATGTCTCCACATTGTCACCAGAAAATCATCCTTATTTAGAACATACAAATAAGAAATGGACAGATTAAAAAAAGCAGGGACCAGATGTATAACCGGATGTTGCATATGCAAAAACCGCGCCCATTTAGAAGCTAAAGTGTCTGTTTGCAATGAACACGATGGTAATTGCGATTTGCCATTGCCATTGAGTATCGCAAACATTGCAACCTAAGTTGCACGGCATATTAGGAGAAAGGTGAGGGCCCCTTTTTCCTTACAGCTCTCATGGAAATGTATTCATGGTCTCTGGTCGATGGTGCGGTCTCAAAGCACTCAACGATAAGCCTATGTCCAGGGCGATAGGTAGCCAAATGCAAAGTTGAAGCAGTCCATGCAAGAGCGCTTCTACTCTGCACAGAGTAACATCTGGCGTCAGCAGGGGTCCCTCAAGACCACTGCCTGCACCCCGAAGCACTCTACAGAGGAGCTTGTTTTATTTTCTTTAGGCATACAGGGCCTTGTTTGGAGGCAGCCATGCTTAATAAGGGCATGGCTGCCTCCAAACTCGGGTCTGGGTCCCTTGAATGAGGAATTACCGGGCCATTATAACCTTGGAGGACCCGGTAATTCCTCATTCAAAAAACCCATCCCCATTTGAGCCCCCATAGGGCTCAATGGGAATGGGGAGGGAGCTAATAAAGGGCCCGTTATTAGCTCCCTGGTCCCCATGCGGGACCCGCAAACACGTCTGGTCTGACCAGACATTCTGAGCGGGTCCCGCAAGGGAACCTTGCAATAGGGCGGAATGGGTTTACCGGCACCATTATCGGCGCCGTTAAACCCATTCCGCCCACCTAGTAATGAGGCCCACAGTCTTGATAGGACAAAATCTGCAAACCAAGTGTGGCGTGCCCTTAAAACCACACTTCTGGACCAGAGTTTCAGCTTTTCATTTTGACTTCCATCTTTAAGTCTGCAGCGTAACGCAATGTACCATTGGGATTGACACTACCACTGAAGCACCAACCAAGTTCGCTTTAGGATTTGTCAATAGACCATTTTGCTGCATTGTGGCAAATGCAAATCTCTTTCCTTGTGGAGTCGCTTTGAGCTTAGGTGGGGCTTCACCAATGCAGTCATCCACCATGAGGCAAGAACCTTCATGTAATCTCGTATTTATTTCCTCTTCAATATGGCGTTAGGGCTAAAATCCGGGAAAAGGAGGAAACTGCTAGCACTGCATTTAGGATCGTTGCATGAAGCAGCCTTTCCCAGACGCTCATCCCTGCTGCCATCATGGCCACAGAGAAACAAGAACACTGTTCCCAAACACCTACAGTCAGATTCCTGACCTCTTTGTTGGCGGCCTGAAAGCCATCTTGATAGAAAAGAACCAACTCCCTCCTTTTCCAAGAAGTTGTTGAGTAAGGGGAGCATCTCACTACGCAAGTGGTGCCATCCTCCACTCGGGGAAACGCCTGCATTCACACATTGCCAGCCCTTCTGTTGTTCTTGCATTCTTTTCTAGCAAGACTCTAGTACGACCAAAGCTCCCTCCACTTTTACCTGAAAAACCCTTCAGTCGGTGACCCACTCCTCAGTGACCTCCAGCCACCCATCCAAATTCTTCATCTGGGCACCCATAGATTGGAGCCTGGTTTCTGCTCCCTATAGTCAGAGCTCCTTCGTTTCAATCTTGGCCTCAATGGATGGCATTGTCCATTCTACATTGTCACCCTTCTTATGGAGGGACTGCATTGAAGACATAGAACCTCATTGCAAGTATGTTGCTGCTGTTAAAAATGGGAGGAATGGATACCATTTTTGATGCACCACCAGATTACACATTTGAAGGAGGTAAATTAACTGAAAAACCTCCAGCATGTAGCTAGAGGTGTTTCCTCCAGAAGAATGAAGGGTGTACCGCTGGTGGTAAATCCCTCTGCAGTAAATCCTGCAAACCCCAATTGAGTGCAAAAGGACTCCACAAGAGGGAACACTCTGCTGCTGTCCCACTTGTAATTTGCCAGATTTATTTCCAAAGCTACTGATGAGAACAGTAAACTACTTGGCAGATGTACCACTAGAAAATCCACCAAACTCATAATGAGGCGCAATGCCTTCGCAGGACAAGGCAGCAGTGTGTAGAGCAACGCAGGTGCGCATGAGATGCTGCCCGATTATACGCAGCACGCATCACTTCGTCCACACTTCCGTGCCTATAAGAACCGAGGTTCGGGCCCTCTGTGGCAAAGACCTTGCATGATAAGGCTCTGGTGTTGAGCAACGCAGATGTTTGGCAGAGATGGGGTAGCAGCGCAGACTGTGAGCGCGGACAAACTCACCCTCCTGTCTGTGCCCGCAAGGCAAGAAGGTGCAGTGAGAATTAGCTTTGCTACACTCCACGCAACCCCCCCGACCTGTGCCCCTTCTCCCTCTTGCATAAGCGTTGCTCCCCCCTGCAACCAGTCCTCGCAACCCCCCACATGTCTGCATTCCCCCTGCATACGTGCGCTCCCTCGCATTTTAGGCTGCGTGCGCTCCCTCGCATCTTAGGCTGCATGGCTTGCTCGAATCTTAGGCCGCGTGCGCTCCCTCGCAACTTAGGACTTGTGCGCTCCCTGGCAACTTAGGCCACATGCGTTCCCTCGCGTCTTAGGCCGCGTGCACCCCCTGCCTCTCTTGCCACGCGCGCTCCCTTGCATCGTAGTTCGCTGCATGCTGTTCTGCCCCCCCCTGCGTCCCCACCTCCCTCTCGCATCTCAGCCCTTTCCCTTCTCTGTTCTATTGTGTAATGTACTTGACATTGTGTTGTGCTCCACGGTTTTTGGAATTGCATTACATTGCCTGGATTCTTTACTCCTAGGATCCTATAGTGTTTTGTGCCTTGTTGATGGTATTGACTTTGTGTGTTCTCTATGGCGTTGATATTATGTTGTTCTCTACGGTTTTGACACTGTGTAGTTCTCTATGGTATTTGGCATTACATTGCATTGCCTGCATTCTTCACTTCTAGGTTCACTGTTGTGCTCTGTGCTTTGCTGTTGGTTTCTGTATTGCATCTGCATTCTTTACTGCTAGGTTTCCTGTTGTGCTCTGTGCTTTGCTATAGGTTCTGTATTGTATCTGATTTCGCAGGCTTGTTGTTCTTTGTTGTTCTCCACTTCCTTTCGTGTGTTCCCCCTGTGCCTCCCTCCTGTCTGCCCCCCAGCACTACCCCCATCCCATGTTTGGGCTCCCTTTACCCCCTTCTGTCCTCCCTGCACCCTTTATGGTGCTCTCTGTCTCATCTATCTTCTCTAATTGCTTTTCTATTGACTATCCTATCCCTCTCACTAGGTCTGGTAGGAAGAAGTTCAAAGGGGGCATCCTGTTCTCCAACCCTTCCTCCAGAGAGACCCTTACTGACATCCCCTTTGTCGTTCCCTCTACAGGCCTATGGACCCCCCATATGGTCTCTGTTCTCTCTCCTTTCCCTCTTCTCCCATTAATGGTGGCACCCCACAAGAGGCCCTCCTGGCCCCCTTCCACTTCTCTAAGACCATCATTAATGTCTATTGAATGGCACCATCTTGGTCCAGGGCCCTCAGGCCAATCTCCTCCTTTTTGATAGACACTTCCCGCGCCTTATCAACTTCCTTTCCTCTCCTGCTATCCCCTCTTACCCATCTCTGGCTCCTCTGGTGCCTCTTTCCTCAGCCACCTCTTCATCACCCCCTGCTGCTTCTCTGGCCACCCTATTGCGTCCTTCCTCTGCCACCCCTTTGGCACTCTCTTCTTCCTCTCTGACTACCCTGCCTTCTCCTCCTTCCTCCTCTGCCCATCCTCGGCCACCTCCAACACTTCCGCAGGGCATAACACTGGCCTGTACCCCTACACGGAAGTCCTTCAAAAGTGGCAACCTGCTCCAAATCGCTACTCTCAACTCTCGCTCAGCTGTCAAACATTCTTCTGACATCTGCTGTCTCTTGGAAGAGCTTCATTTGGATGTGCTCGGTCTCACAGCCAACTCTGTCACCAGCTTAGACACTCTCCTTCCTGATGGCTACAAGATCCTCTCCGAACCCAGAACCAACTGTACCAGTGGGGGTGTAGCCTTGATTTTCCTGGAGTGGGTGCCTGCTTCTATCCTTCCAATGCAGTACTACTCCTCCTTTGAATTCCTGGTCTGCAGGCTCTCTATCTCTCCTGGTCTCTCTCTCACAGTGGCCACTATCTACAGTCTGCCTGGCCAGTTTGCCCTCTTCCTCTCTGAGTGGGCTGACCTCTCCTCCTCCCTCCTCGCCTGCACCTCTGAACTTCTCCTCCTCTGGGTCCGGAACTTCCACCTGGATGCTACTAGCACTTCTTCGGGACTCTCGTAAACCTCTGCGCCTTTCTCTCTCTCTATTCTTCCCTCTGGCCTGACTCACTCTTCAGGGCACACCCTGGATGTTCTGATGACCTCAGACCTGCCCTTCTCTAATCCTCTCACTACTCCTCTTGGAGTAACTACTTTCTCCTTTCCTCCCACCTCTCTCTCTCTCTACCCCTCAGGTTAAGCTGACTCCAGCATTGCCATCTACCTTCTCGGTCATCCGACCCATGAAGCATGTGTCAGTTGAGGCTTTTACCACCACTTTCTCTCCTCCTCCTGCACCGTTGGCTCACTCACACCCTGGCACAGCCCTCTCTAACCTTCATCTCTCTATCTCTAACACTCTGGATGTCCCTGCCCCTGTCATGAGGATCCGCTTCAAGCCCAAATCCAAGTGCAACTCTTGGTACGACTCTGACCTCGCCACCCTTAAACGCAAGTGTATAGTGGCTGAGAGGAAGTGGAGGGCACCAGGCACACCCCCTGACAAACTGGCCCGCTGCCTGCTCCAAAGGTAATACAGACTCTCTGTCCTCTGCAAGAAGAAAGTCTACACCAAAACATGTGTCTCTGTGGCATCGAACAACTCAGCCAAACTTTTCAAAATCTGGAAGGTGCTGGCCAATCCTGCTGCAGTCTCTACCTCTCCTGTTCCCTCCCAGTCCCTCTGCACTGCCTTGGCCTCTCATTTCAGTAATGAAACTCAGAACATCCTGTCCACCCTCTCTTCCTCTAACTCGTCTTCCTCCTCCTGTACCACTCCTGGCCCTTCTGTGGCTGTCTCTACTCCTACTTTCTCCTCCTTTCCTCTGTTCACCAGTGACAATGTTTCTAGACAAATCCGATCTATGAACGTCTTGTCAAAGCAGGCTCTGTTCAGCTCATTCAGAACCATCAAGGACCACATCGACACCCTTGCTCCAGCCTTGGCCGATTTCTGCAATCACTCCTTTGCCACTGGAACCTTCCCCTCCCCCCTCTAGCAGTCCAATGTGCACCCCCTTCTTAAGAAGCCCTCTGCCAATTCTTCCCTCCAGCTAGCTATCGCCCGATCTCCATCACTCCTTTCCTGGGCAAACTCCTGGAAAAGCTGACCACCTCCCAGCTTCATCTGCATACTGGATCTGTTGGTTGGCTCCACAACCTCCAGTCTGGCTTCAGAGTTGTCAGAAGCATGGAAACTGCTCTCCTGAACCCGACCTTCTCTCTAATCTTGACTCTAATCGTCCTTCTGTCATCATTCTTCTCGATCTATCCTCTGCTTTTGATGTCAACCATGCCATCCTGCTCAATCGTCTCTGTGATAACCTCGGTATCACTGATCACGCTCTGGCTTTGTTGACCTTCTTTCTCATCGACCAACCCTCTCAGATCCAACTGGAGTCTTTCCTCTCTTCTCTCTCTCTCTCTCTCTCTCTATGTGTGGTGTTACCCAGGGGTCTAACCTTTCTCCCTGGCTTTTCAACCACTACTTGGCACCTCTTTCCCAGTGCATCGCTACTTTCTGCTCCAATTTTCAGTGTTATGCAGATGACACACAGCTCTCTTTCAGGCTCCCCTCATCCACCTCTGCTCCTTCTCTCATACCAGACTGTCTGGCCACAAATCAGGAATGGTGTGCCACCATTGATCTCTGACTTAATTCCAGTAAGACTAAGATCCTCCTCATTGGTACACCTGCTTCCTCCTTTCCTCTCTCTCTCTCTCTCTCTCTGGTTGCCCACTCTGGGCCGTCTTCCTGCTCCCTCCTGTGAGGCTAAGAACCTCAGTGTCATCTTCAACTCCACCCTCTCCATCTCTCCTCACATCTCCGACATCTCTAAGAAGTCAAACTACCGGCTGCACCTCCTCAGAGGTATTCTTCCTTTTCTCACTTTCCCTCAGAAGCTCACTGTCTCCAGAGCTTTGGTCCTCTCTAGGCTGGGCTACTGCAACAGCCTCTTTCTAAATCTGCCTCCCTCTACTCTTCCACCTTTACATCTTATTCAGAATAGGAATGCAAGACTTGTGCTTGGCCTCAAGCCCAGGGATTGTATCTCTCCAGCACTGAAATCTCTCCACTGGCTACCTGTGGCTGCAAGGATCAAGTTCAAGAACCTTTGCGTCATCCACAAGGCTTTCTAGGGCCTGGGACTGCACTACCTCCAACTTTCTCTTCCTAAGCATCTTCCTTCTCAATCTCTACGGTCATCCACCTCCAACTCTCTGAGGGTCAGACGCTTCTCCAAGCAGAGAGTGGGGGCAGATATCTCTCCTCGGTGGGGGCCTCCCTCTGGAACAGCCTCCCTGCCTCTCTCAAAGTTGAGCAGAACCACCTCTGGTTCCGGAAGCAACTCAGGACCGCCCTTTTCGCTTCCGCTTTCTCTCTTCCTCTTCCCTGCTGATGTCCCCGACTGCTCCACGCGCTGGTCACTGGCTACCCTCTGAACTCGGGCCCAGTCTCCTGCATGTTCAGTTGCCCTTGCACTGCCTCTGGGCTCCCCCTGCACTTGAAGGTCTGTACCTGCAACCCTACAGTCCTTTCTCACTGCGCTTATGAGCCACCCGCTGGCTGAATTTATTGAGTTACTTGCCCTTCTCCCCTCCATCTTCCCCACACTTGCACGATATGAATGATACAAGGCCTAGTAAGATCATTGTTTTTGTCCTCCCTTTGTTTCCCCTCCTTGTCTTGTCGTGCCTAGAAACACTTGTGTACATGCGCGTTATAAATGTCATATCATATCTTAATATATCATTGTGTCTATGGGATAGTTCATTCTGGTCCTTCTCGAAAGGATTCGCTTTAACATGTGCCCTCTTCGGGGGCGGCTAGGGTGCAGAAAAAAAGTATTTCTTCTGTCACCTTTACATTGTACGTAGCACAAGATCTCAAAAGCAGCTTTGCCATAGCCTTCTTACCGCTCCTCAGTGCCAAGAGACTCTGCCACTTAATAGGGATAAATACAGACACATCAGCCCCAGTTTTAACGCTGATTGCTGCCAACCACTCTGCAGATAGCTGTGTGGGCATGACATCATTCCTTCTGTTGTAATATAATGGAACGATTAATAATATAAATAGAAAAACCTTGTAGCAGGAAATGTCATTATGAAGCCACAGTCGCCATGGTTGTTAGAACTATGAATAAGGCACTCACTTCGGGAGGTGGGCCCTGGAATCAGTAAGCAGTACGAGGTGGGCCCTGGCATCGGTAAGTGGTGATGAACAGATGTTGGCAATAGTAAACAGGACAAAGGCGGGATTAGCATTTGGCGGTCGGCCTACCCAGAGTGTTTTGTATCTGAGAAGGCGGCAGGCAGCCGAAGGCTGCCTCTGAGATGGGACACTGCAGGAGGGCAGTGCTCATGTGCTCTAGAGAGAAATGGCAGGTGTAACAGACATTATTACTGAAATGGTTGGATTGTGCTCCCTGAAGCGACAGAATGCATCGACACAAGACTCTGCCTACTTTCTAAAGCCAAATGGAGTATTTGATAAGAGACCCATTCCCCGCGCTGTAAGAGATATTACAACTGAGTGAGGGTCAATGAACTTGTAACAACCAAGCTCATTGGCCCTCGCCGGGGCATTACACAGCCGACAAGGACTTACCTGACGAGGGCCCTCGCAGTTCTTTTTCACTCTCACGTCAGGCCGCCCTTGGAAGGGAGAAGGGATACACGTAGTTCCTTCTCTTTGTTCCATTGTGGCAATATGTTTTTTTTTGTTGCCTTTTTTCCCCCATTTGTTTTAATGGCTACCATGGAACGGGAAAAGGGACTATCTGTAGTCCCTTCTCCCGTTCCATGGCGGCCATCTTCTTTGTGCACTATGGCTGCCACGGAAAGGGAGAACTAACTACGTTTACCAATCCGTGGGAGGCATTTTATTACCGCTGCATAAACTGTTCCACCCAATCTTGAGTTGGGCAGAAAGTGGGAGTTTCACCTCCAGCTTTTTGCTGGAGGTAAAAATATCCACTTTCCGGCCATTTTTAAATAATAATGAGTATTCAAATAATTCCAACACATAGCTAAGATTTCCCGCCCCTCTCCAATTTTGTGGTGATTAGGATGGACAAGGATTTGAAATATACCAGTAGCATACTGAAATAAGTACTGACAAAATAAACATGTATGTTTCATTTATCAAAAGCAAGATGCTGATCGTGTGTCTCAGGCCTAATGTAATAGGCAGGAAGGGGAGCTGAATTGAAGGACTTCCTGATATATGAAAGGTGGCCTTTCAGACTGCCTGCCGTCTGATAGTGCTATTCCGATGTGCCCTCTGATATTACCTCACCGTTTGAAGGAGTATATGCTCTTTCTAGCCAATACTGCAATACCGATGAGACTTCACAATTACTTGCATTACCCATTCTGAAAAGTCTATTTTTATTATTTTCTATTAGTTGGCACTTTAGCACCACCCTAGAAGCTAAACATTTTGGCATAGGAGTACAGATATGAGGGTCATGTGATGTGATTAGGCACTCACAGATTGGGGATGTTGTTTGGCATTTTACCCACTTATTGACCACCCGTGGTCATGCTAGTCTCTATGGCCTTTCCCATCCACTAGGCTCCACTCCCTGCCCAAAACACACCCTCTTGTGATCTCTATTAGAAAGCTCTATCGCACAGTAATATCAAACGCTGTGATTGTGTGGTTATTTCTGCGCAGTATTCTGAGAGTTAATGGCTTAATTGCAGATGTAAAGGAGCAGCACCAGATATAATTAAAACATGTTTTAACCAGGTATGGCGTCATCCAATGGATTTATCAGCAACACGTGTGTCATTGCATCTATTCGTTGCACTGAAATCCTGTTAAAAATAAGCATTTGCAAAGCCAACTATTTGGCTTAGATATAGATAATAGACATTTGCCAGGCACTGACATCATAATCGCAAGTGGCATTCAGACCATTTACCATTTTATGGCCTGCTAGTAACATAATGGCAGTGCCCGGCAAATGCCTATCCCATGCCCACACAAAGGCCAACACTGTTGGCTTTGCTTATGCTTGTTTTCCAGAATGTTATCAACCCTTAAAGAGGAAATTACCTGTGGGAAAATCATATCCTCTTAATCCACAGCAACATTTGATTGAATGTCCTGGTGCCCCAGGGAGCTTACCTTAAAGCTGGAGAAATTATCTTAAACATTCTCAGTAACGCACTGCTGACCACAGCTTCTCATGATCTAAACTTGGCGACTACAGTGAGGTGTTGGCGGCAGCTCACCCGACACCTGCCTGTTGAAGGTATTGGCGGGAAATACAGATGGCGCGAAAGATGGCATGGGCAATGTGCGGGGTGAATTCAGTGGGAGTTCTCATTTAAGTCAAAGGAGCTGCCAGAACAATGGACTTCAAAAACATAATGCTCAACTAGCAACATTGTGATGGTTACTTTACTCCTGTTCCTTCCCTTGCAAACCTTCTCCAGAGAAGCCACTCTATATGCCTTGGGGGTCAGTCTCTGCCTTTCAGATTGCTTTAGTAATTCATCTTTTAGAGTAAGCAAATTAATTGATGAACACAGAGAGGATTGTATCCCAAAATACAAATATAAGGTATTTTCCCCACATAACTTTGGCAATCACATTCTCTCCTGATACATTATTCTTAATCAATAAATCGTGTATTTGACGGCTATGAAATCCTTCCTATTTGTTCTTGTCTGTATGGTGTGCTTGCGTTCAGTGAATTCAATTCTAAAATAAACCCTTGCTCGAAAATCAGCATTCTGCAAATCAGCATTGTGCATAGATTTAGCGTTCTGCCAATTTCTACTCTAGCTGATGTTCTTAGGAAGCAAGCTTTAGGTGCAGAAGTGTTGAAGCACTACCCGAACAAGGGATCTTGCACAAGGGTGGCAAAGTTGTTTCAGTCTTTCTAGTACCCAAAATATTTTGAAATGCAGCAGTGCTTTTCCCATGATTTTGATCAACGGAAGTGACGTATGATCGTAATCGTCAATGGAGCATTCATCTGCCTCTCTGTTCGCGAGACCACCATTCGATCATTAATCTCAGGCGGATCAAGAATCTTATCAAAATGATTGCTTCGCAATATAGACGTCCCATGTCAAAAATAAGACTTCAGAGGCCTGCCATGTACACAAAATAGATTAAAATACATTAAACAAATGTACTTTGTACAAAATAACATCTTATTTATACTATTAAAAAACATTCCCGCGTAGGCATGTACGTCTGCTGTGCCAGTGGGGAACGCGCAGTGCAATTTGTCGAGCATTCCTTCCGTTCCCGTTTGAGGTATTTTGTATTCTTTGGAATCTTCCTCTCCTGTGAGGAAGCTTGCTTCATGTTCCCTTTGGTACTCCTTTCCTTCAGGCTTCACTGCATCTTCATGTGATTAAGCACATTCTGAGGAGTCTTTTTTTGAGTCTGCCCCAGTGCTTTCGTTGGTAAAATTAATAACAGCAAGAGGCTTGCAATGTGAAAACAGAAGTACATTGATCTGTAAACAACAACACAAGAAAACACTCATTAGAAAAAATATCAAGGCAGCGTATCTTACATGGGGCCACTACAGGTGGCTACAGCAATGCAATATTTTAACGCAAAGTCACAAAATATGGTCTCCTTGACATGGACATTGTCTACTACAGAAAAGACAATAGCTCCACTCAATTTTGTCCCAAACACAAAACATGGAAACGTACACAATAAATCATTGTTTAAGGTATGTTCACAATTTCATAACTTCTCTGAAGGCCAAGCAGTTATTAAAAACAAGTATTGGCAACGCCAAAGAGTTTGGCATTTGCAGTTGTTTACTGAATTTTACATTCCAGACTCCCTCTGGAATAGCCTCCCTGCCGCCCTCCATCTTGATCTCACCTTCCGCCAGTGGCTCACTCTCTCCAGAGACCTGGTTCTCATAAGGCTGGACTACTGCAACAGCCTCTCTTTCAACCTCTGTGCCTCTGCTTTGAGCCCTTTGCAACTCATCCAGAACAGAACCGCAAGACTGAAATCCCTCCAGTCGCCCCATGGCTGTGAGGATCAAATTCAAGATCCTCTGTATTGTCCACAAGACTTTCTGGGGCCTGGGACCCACCTATCTGCAATGATGGCTACCTAAATACTGTTCTTCCCGAGCCCTCCGCTCATCTACCTCTAACCTTCTGCGAGTGAGCCAGTTCTCCAAGCAGAGATTTTAAGGGAGATCTTTAATATCAGCAGAGGCCTCCTTCTGAAATAGCCTCCCTGCCACCCTCCATCTTGAGCCTGATCTCCTTAAGTTCAGGAAACTCCATAAGACATTCCTTTTCTCCTCTTCCTTCTCTCTCCCTCTACCCTGTTAACCTCTCTCTCCGCCAGTGGATGCTGAAAATGTTGGGGGGGACATGACATCTGAAGAAAAGGTGCCCCAGCCAAATGAGTGGGGACAAAATGGTGTGCCATGAAAATTGGGGGGGGGACAAACACCCCTGTCCCCCCTAAAATTATGCCTATGCTCTCCGCTCTATCCCTCTCCCCCTCCCTTCCAACACAGATTGCTAACTGGCCGCCTAGTGTACCTCAGAGTATCACAGGTCACTGGCACCCTTGCTAGTCCACTCACACTTGCCTTCGGGCCTGCACTTGCCTCATCACTACGGCACTTGGTCAATGACCCATTAGAGAGGCATCTCTCAGCACATACCGCAGTTTCTGACTGACTGGGTGCACTTGGATTCCCCCTCTCCCCCAATCCCCTGCACTTGTTCTCACCTACCCCGACCCCTCCCTCTTCCGTACCGTCTGTGCACTTGCACGATCTCAACATACATTCCCTTTGAAGATCGTCTATTTTTCCTGCTCCCCTCCCTGCATGGTGGCTCCTAAATGCACTTGGAAAAATTGCAGAATCATCATCAGAACTATTTGCTGTTATCTACACTGTTAACTGTACTATATGCACTTCTCTGCCTGTGCAGACTTGTATCGTTCAGAAATTCAAGGGCTATGAATGAATGTTGTTTATTTCCCCTTGTTCCCTCCCTCCTTGAGCACTTTGAAACACTTGCCTTGTGTATAGGCGCTTTACAAATAAACATTACCATACCATACCATTTATAAGCAGGAACACAGTACACTAGGGCTCTATAATAATAATTGTTCATGTATAACATGCTTAATGCCAGGAGTGGTTTCTAAGTGCGGTATCGGGATTCAAACCAGTGTTGCGCTGCTTTGTCTTGCTTCCAAGACAAACGCATTGCCCCTGAGCTATCCTTCCTCCCCATGTACCCAGTATACTTCTTCCCCCATGTACCCAGTATTTTAAAACATGTCTGCAGGTTATTGTTTGCTGATATATAACCTTAGTAATAGACATAGTAGAAAGATTACCATTCACTGGGGTGTGCAGCATCATTTCATGATGTCTATTACTAATGTTGTGTGTCTGCCAACACTAACAGATATGTTTGTAACCTTTAAAGTAATCCTAATGATAGCAGGGTTGAGTTATGGTGGGTGGGAGCAGGCAAAGGAGGAGCTTGGGTGGGCAATAGTAGGTAGGAGTGAGCTGGCTGCATGGAGGAAGGAAGAGTTGAACCAGGATGTGTGGAAGCAGGCAAAGGTGATCTAGGGTGTGGGTAGTGTAAGGAACTCATGGTGGCAAAAGTAAATACAGACACAAATGATCACAGGTCAAGGGTGTTTATCAAACTGTAAATTCAGGGTGAAAAAATGCCTAAGCTAAACCTAAATCTAAAATGGGAGCAAGCGTTGACTATCAAATGAACAATAAGACAGTCCTTGTGGCGACTTGTCAAAGTAAAAAAGGCCTATACTAAAAATAAACTATTGCCAATTCATTACAGCTAATTACAAAAAGAGTGTGGGATAATAAATAAATACGTTTTCACAAATAATAAGTCAGGATATGATTGCCAGGGTTCTCCCTTCCCCGCGTTTTGAGCATGGCACAGCACACACTCAAGCTTTCCCAGCACAAGCCAACAGTTCCGTATCAGCTATCGGGTTCTTCGATGGTTAAGTCTCTTTCAATAAAAGTCTCTTGCCTTCGAGGCCTGATATTCTCAACAAACAAACACAAAGTTCAGTTCAACAAAAACTTTGGGTGATGGCTTCACTTCTGGGTCCCCCTCTTCTGGGCACAGACCCCCTTCAAGTTGCATTCATTAAGTCAACTAAACAATTCCTTTCTTAATGAACTTTGAGTGATGACTTTTCACTCCTGGATCTCCGTCGGCCGGGCTCGGACCCCAATTGACAAGGAGGACAATTCACTTCTCCTTGTTTTGACGAATCTTAATGTCTTTTTAAACAACAGCACAGGATTCACCCCTTTATGTCGGTCTCTCTCTGCCGGGTTCACTCTGGCCACCTTTTGCAACACAATTTACTGTTTACATCCCTCAGTAGGGTTCACTCATCCCTCAGTAGGGTTCACTTCTGTTATCACATTATTCCTAGGGTCCTCAGGCTTCAGCCCTTCCTAGTTAGCATTCCTCGGTCGGGTTCACTCTTGCCAACCTTTATGAAAACAGTTCACGATGGGACTTTAGACTTTGCCCCTTCTCGTTAGCATTCCTCGGTTGGGTTCACTCTTTAAACAGTACTTTGTTCCTGATTGTCGGCTTCCCTCTTCCGGGTTCACCTTCGGCAACTTTTACAACATACTGTTCATGCGCTCCGTTCACCAAGCGGGATTAATTTCCCTGGACTTCTCAATCATCTGTTGGTCAAAGACTTTCGACGGTACAGAGGATTTTACAGGACCCCTGTTTGACCACTTTGACCTCTTCTTGCCTTTTCCCAAAGCCTTCTGGTTACGGTAGTTTTCTACCATTGGGTAATCGCCCAGAGTTTCCTACGTGAGCAACCACATGGTGCCGTACTCCTCTGTTGTTGGTTTTTCCCCTCTTTTCACAATAGTATCTTTTGCCTTTCAAAGTTCAAAGCAGCCGGTGGCTACTTTCGTTCGTTTCACACAGTTTGGTTTCTTATCGATGCTCCCAACTCACCGGCTGTGATGAACTGATTGCCTTTATTTCTCCTCAGAGTCAATGCTAGTACCACAGAGACAAGCATTTCTCCCCAGCTTGGTAATCAGCGGAGGAGGGTCTTATGTACCGTTGACACCTGTTGCAATACACGCTGGCTATTGTTTGCAGACTTAAGTTTCCTTCTGTGAAGGTTCCTTCGGCCATGGTCGGAAATGGCAAGGTCGACTCTCTCCTTGTCTCCCTCTCGGTCTGCGCGTCTTTCTCCTCCTCTTCAACTGCCGTGCTGAGTTAGCTCTTACATCGTGCCGTCTGCCTTGCTCGTCTTGTGTTCTCTTACTCCACCTTTTATCCCTGTGGGGAAAGTAAAGACCCGTCAGGTGTGTGTGATTCAGGTTAATTGCCTGACTCTGTCTGACCCTTGGGTTGGGACATGTCAGGTAATCCGTTTTAACATTAGTCCGGTTTATATCACAGTGCACAAACGTGTTTATATTGGAAAAAGAGGGGGTTAGAGTTTCTGAGTGATATACGGGGTAAGATGGGGAAAAGATGTCATAGGAAAGAAGGTGGTTAGTCTGTTGTCTTTTGTATCGGGAGAAAGGGTTCAGGTAGCAAAAGGTAGGGGTGACATTAGGAATGATATCCTTCTTCCTAGGGGTTTTGGTAAACTCAGGAGGATGAGATTGGTGGGGTTCGAGAAACAAACGAGAATGACACGAGTTTTTATCGTGATCTGAACAGGGGGGGTGTGGGAATGGTAGTGTGTTGTCTGAGCAGATTGAGAGTGCGGGAAACAATCAAAGGGATGGGAAGGAGAATGACTGGGAGTGTTCGGGTAGGCAACAGAAAGACTGGGATCCTGGGAGATTTAGTATCAACCAGCAATGGGGTTTAGGATCTTAGAGTATCGGTTATGTACGGAGGGGTTGCTGGGTCTGGGCATGAGAGATTTACTGGGAGGAAGCGAGGTAAATGTATTATAACCTATAAAGATCTTAGGGATCTCGTCCTCTTCTTCTTCCTCCTCTCTGGTGCCATACCGCGTCTCCCTTTGGACATTTCCCTGAATATAACCCCGGGCTCCCCTACCCAGGTGATCCTCCCTCGCTCGTCCACTACCAGGGTTGGAATCTGAGTGCACCAGCCCTCACCTGGCCACCTGAATAAGGGACTCTCGAGGTCTATCTGCGAGAATACCCTCAGGTTTCTCACAGTAGTCTGGCGTGAGCTAGGGTGGGGACAGGCAGGGAGGAGCTAAGTGTAACGCCCACCTGGTTCCCACGGGGGCGCTGATCTAGTCTGGATTACTGCGGCTTCTTCTAGCGTGATGCGCAGGACCCGGAACACCGATTGGACAGGACCTCCAAATCGTGCTTCCTTGGCCCGTAGGAATATCCTTCTGCAGATGAGAAAGGGGATTAACAGTCTTCAGAATGGTGTGCTAGCTCCCCCCTTCCCCCCTCCGTTCCTCTCTATTCCTCCAAACCAGGTTTAAGCTCACCTTATGGTTTGGAAGGTTGAACTCTCCATCCTGCTTCTGGTGCAGGGGTGCGCGTTCGTCCAGTTACTTCACTGGTTTTCAGAATGGCGCTGGCAAAATCCACTTGACTTTCCTGAGCGATGCGCCGTAAGTATGAAAGTTCAAAGTTCAAGTGAGGCCCCCTTTATGCTGTCTTTCTCACCTGTGATCTGTCCTTTATTTCAGGTGCAGAATGAAGGCGATGCGTCGAGGGGTTAACCTGCCGAGGTGAGTAGTAATGAGGGCGATCCCTCTAGATGTCCTTATCATTCCTCTGAAATGTCTCTAGTTCTTTCCCCATAGGGGCCGGGGTACGGTACCTGCCAACGGGGCAGCGCCGACCCGAAATGTGGAAGAAAAGCCGATAAGTATTATGGCTGTTAATCAGGCTTTCCTTCTGTGTGTCCTTCTGCTCACCTTTTGTTTCTTCCTCTCTCCCCTAGGTGCAGAGATGTGGCGTCCGATGCTGACAGCCGCGATGGAGCCGGGAGATGTCTCGAGGACAGGACAGGTGAGTGAAGCGTGGCGCTGCAGCGAGCAACGCAATGCTTTTAAATTGAAGTCTTCCTTTAGGGATGCTGGGGAGAAGATTCCGGATGCAGGTAAGAAGCTTGAAATAATCCTTGGTTTTCACCTTTCTCTTCTCTTCCTTCCTTGCAGGTCTTCCAGGTTCAAGACGGGCGTGGCTGTAGTCCAGGTGCAGGAGCAGACACAGTGAGCGTTAAGCTGCAGGAAGCAGAACAACGCGAAGCATGAGCTGCTGTCTGGGCGTGGCTTAAATAGCCTCCAAAGAAGTCCCAGGTATGTATCCTTCCCCAACTAGGTATGTATCCTTCCCTGGCCACGCCCGAGTGAAAAAATAGTCCCTATGAAAAAATAGTCCCTTTCAGGTCTCAGGGAGGCCTGAAGCGTGCAGCATGGTCTGCATCAGGTAAGTGCACAAAACACCTCCCTTTATGAGCCTGGCGCCTATGGCGCCAGGACTGATGTCCAACATGAGCCTGGCGCCAAAGGCGCCAGGACTGAGTCCGAAGAGTCCCTATAAGGGGCCGCTGGGCTTTTACCCGAGGGCATGATGCCTGCTTCCGGGGGTGCTGGGCCTGGCCTGATGCTCCGGGGGTAGGCATCATGACACTAAGGCCCTTTGTAGGTAGGCAGGGCTTTAAGCCTTGGGGGATGGCAGGGTCAGCTAGGAAGTGCTATATGCCACTTGTTCTTATCAGGCCCATTACAGCGTTGCTGCCATCCTTGTGTTAGCACTGTTGGTAGTTGAAGACACTACAGGCTTAGACTCTAATCATGACTGCTCTTTGATGCCTACATTTCTAATGGTGCTACTATGACATTTGTGTGTGCTGGGGAGAGGTGGTTTACAGAGTGCAAAGCAACCTGTAACCTCCAACTGCTTCAGAACAGTTCCTCCTGAACTCAAACCTGAGCATTGTTGGGCCACTGTTATATATCTCCCCTTCCCCAGACCCCCTTAGGAGGAACATGTGATTAAGATGGAAGGGGAGCATCTACGAGAGAGTGAGAAAGAAAAGGAGAGAGTTTCAAAAAGAAGAAGGGGTACAAAAAATATGTTGAAGTACTGATGGCCTGGAAGGGGATTTACAGGGAGGGAGAGAGAAAAGGGAGCACTACATTGGAGCATTCATGCAGGAATAAGATGAACTGCTAATATGTGGCACAGGAAGGAACTGTGAAAGCTGAATAGAAAGCTGTTTGGTTAAACTGAATATTTGTGTTTTTGTCACTTGTAATAAAGCTTATTAAGGGATACCTCTAAGATTGTATTCTGGGAAACAGTCTTCTTTATACCAATGATCAATAGCATTGAGAACGTCTTTAGACAATATGACAGAATTGGCGATTCAGCAGGCCCATCAGATAATATAGAATCATTGGTCCATTGGGCATTCTGAAATTTCTGATCCAGAATCAGGCACAGGCCTTACAGGGCACATTCATTCTTGCAACAACATATTGGCAAACATTTTAGAACAAAAGGGGTTTCTGTGGAAGTTTGCAGCGCGGGCCTCTCTCTTCAGAGCTTGGGCCTCTTCAGATTTTCTCATCAAGATTGCGGCCTGTGTCTAATGCACTGCCCTATGCTTCTTCCATAGCTACAAAATGGCGTCTGTTTATATGCGTGCACTAAGTCAGAACATCTCAAATGTACACAATATTATGACCATACAGGGCCCCTTAGTACACCCCTCTCCCTGGCACATCACAGGTCTCCTAATGGAACTCGCCTCACCCTAAAGCGCCTATGGGGGTGGGATATTCTCATTTTCTTCCCAATACTATCAAGATTTAGTTTAAAAAATGTCCTCAGAAAAAATCTATTTTGATGTACAACTGTTCCAGAAAAGAAGGTGGAATTCGCACTGGCGTTTACAAGACATTCTGGGATACCATTTCAAGTCCTTTAACTACTGGTCTTTGGTCATTATGGAATACAGGTGGCACTTTCATAGCAGGACTCTAACATTACTTTCCCGGAAAAAAGCTTTGACCCCCAGATTTTTTCATCCTACTGGCCCATTTCTCTTACTATTGAGATAGTATATCATTTTCAGAAGTCTTGGCATTATGTCCGGGTAAATATATTGCTGACCTCGCAAGACCGCAACAGCATTGTTTTGGATAGCTCATGGCAACGCGTTTGTCTTGGAAGCAAGACAACGCAGCACAACACAGGTTCAAATCCAGATCTCGCGCTGAGAAACCAATCTCTGGTATTAAGCGTGTTATAAAAGAATAAATATAATTATAATGTATAATTATGCCAGGCTGAGGGGTGACCGAGCATACTAGATTGGCTGCAGAACTGGCCGATATGATGAACTGACTGAACTCCCGGCTTGCCATAATAGTTTTGATGCTAAATACGCTCCTCCGCTGCATCATGGTGAACCAGAGTTTCCTACCGATTCCCTCTGCTCCTTTCCTACCCTCTATCAGCTTCCCCTGGCTAGAGTATTTGTGGATAAGCTCTCCTCCTTTCCCTTTGAGACTCAACAGGGCACCCATCAAAGCTCACTTTCTCCCCTTTAATTTGCATTGATCTGTTTATTCACACTTTACGTTTACCCCGCAAAAAACCTCCTTTTTAAAATAAATATAGTTTGGACTACTAACGTTGCTACTCAAGTGGATGATCTTATAATCAAAATTACATACCCTCCAGTTGCTGATCTTGAAGTTTTTCATTTAGAGGAGTGCATGGTCGAATTTCCAGCTACAAACTCAATGAAGTTAAATTGCTGTCATTGAATGAAATTATACAGATCTTTCGCCTCTATTCCAAATCCATTCTACTGCCACTTTTTTGGGAGTCATGAAAACCCAGGACCCTCAGTGGTTGGCAAAAATTAACTTTAATAGAAAAAATGGCTGCCAGTCAGGCATGATTGGGATGCATTACCAGGCTACTGATACATTTATTTTGTAGCATTAGCATGATTAAAATGTTGATCCTTCCGAAATGTCTTCATTTACTCTGTGCCAATCCTATTAATGGTCTCAAGTTAAAGGCTAAAACTTAGTGGTAGTGCTATTTATTTGGAACAAGGACAACCCCTAGCATCACATGAAACTGCTTACAAAATGTCGCCTCTCAGGAGGCCTCTTGCTCCAAGAGTTGAAATTGTAAAGCTGGACAGCAATGGTCAACCAAATGAAAGGTTTTTGGCAACCTTCTCCTTTCTCCAATGTCTCTGTGACCATGGTTCAGAAATCTATCAGACTTAGGAACGAGACCTTGCGCCACAAACCCACATTTTTTAAGGGGGTCTGCTTGAAAACGATTGCACATTACTCTGAATTGGCGTGATCCGTGCAAAGTTTTTTTGCCTCTCCAAGTTTCACTCTCTTACAGATTTCTGTGATTATACTGGCATTTTTAGATCCTTGGGTGAAATGTGTTTATCGTGTGGATCCTTTAAAGTAGAGCACTTCTTCAATGACAGAGAACTACGAACATTTACTGATTAATGTATTGTATTCCGCTTAACATTTTATACATTTTTAAGTATTTGCAAAAGTGGAACTTCATGTCTCAAATATGTTACGTTTATTACCTATTATCTTTTGCATTTGATGGTCTTGTGGGTGGTGTTGTTGTTGGTAAGGGCTATATTTCAGTTTACTACATTCTTAACTCTTCTCAGCTCAAATTAACTTAATCTCTGATAAAGCCTGTGAGAAATGGGTACAAATATATTTCCTGACCTGCTGTAGATACTGTCATGGACGTGGAGAAAAGCACTGCTATCTCTATACTTGCTAATGCGCCTGTACTGCTTGAAACTCATCACTGTAGAGGGCGTCATTTAATGTTCTTAACCCTGGCATAGATGAATAAGTGCTACTCCAGTGCCCTATTTTGTTGCGCTATATGTCGCCTACTTTCAACAGAACATATTTGCATGTTTACTGAATGCCCGATGTTGAGACGGTTCTGGAATGCAGGCACAGATAAAATGGCTGATGTTTTAGGACAAAATATTACCCTGAAATCTTTTGAGATAATTTTCGGTGTGCCTTGAAACTTGGGGAATACACAGGATAGCTCGTTGTGGTTTCACAACACTATCAGCTTGGCTAGACGTTTACATCTGCTGGCTGGGAAAGACCCACACCCTCCCTGCCACAGTTTATGATTTCAAGACATTAAGAGGAATTTATGCTAAAGAAGTACATTTTAGTCTAAAGTGATGCTGAAGAGTTTTTATAGGATTTGGGATCTGCCACAGCCAATGGATTGACAGACAAATCAAAGTTTTATTAAAGTACCAGCATATTAGGGGAATGCCTCCATTCTTAGCTTCACCAACATTCCTCCTATCCTCTGCTCCTCTTTTTACCTCTGCTTCTCTCCTGCCTTGTTCTGTTTTTGATTTTACCTCACCCCTCATTCTCTTCTCTGCAGGGTCTCAAGTAGAGGGTGCATGCGGGTGGACGGCGTCCATGCCCTTTTTTCACAGGGCGGATGCCGCCCCCCGCTGGGTATTTAAAAAGCTTAAAATGAGCTCCTTGGCCCTGTGTTTTAGGAATTTTAAGATTGTACTCGTTGGATTCACGGTAGGGATTCCAACCTTAGTTACCAGGTTCCCAGGTTGGACACTTAACCACCCCATCACAGGACCAGATCATAAAACAGAAACGCCTGAAGGTGAAATGTCACACATGGGAACTCTGCACCCCAGGGAAATTATGGGCATTGATTCTAAGATTTTAAGTGCACATCTCTTATAATTTTCCAACACTACTAGAAGTAAATATCCTCTCTTGGTTTATATTTTGTGTGTTGGTTTTCTGAAAGGAAAATTCCTCTTCACCCAGTGCACTTTGTTCCGTTATGCAAAGCCAATTAATATTTCAATAATATGCTCATTTATGGTGGCACCACTCCCCTTATGGCATATTAATGAGTCCCCCCACTTTAGGACTTGAGCACTGCTTCTCTCTGCCTCTTGTGACCTCTAAATCTCTCCTTACCTACCTCCTCTACTTATGCTTTTACCTCTCGCCCTCACATTTTCTTCTTTGCTCCTCCTGTACGTTCCAATTCCCCTTCCCTCTGTTGGTCTTATTTTTGCACCTGCTCCTCTTTTGCCTCTATCTCTATTATCCTCTGCTTTTATGGTCACTTTCACTCTCCAATTCGCTAATCAGCTCCTCCTTCTGCCTCCTTTCCCCACTTCCACCTCTCCACCGCCATCTCCCCTTGTTTCTCTGTAAAACACTGCCATGCTCCAAGCCCCTCGGCCCTCTTAAATTCCAACTGGCATCCTTACTTCCACCTGCTTTTATTTCCCTTCTGCATGAGCCGGGGAACATCAAATGATTTGAGGGTGTACTAGTGTGATATGCATGTAAAAGAGCCTGGGGACTAGGGCCAAGGCATTTGGACAACAAACTTGGCAACTGAGGCAAATAGACTGGCAATCAGTCTAGTGACTCAGTCAGCCATGTCCACTCATCTTGGTTTCTGGCGGTTTACTGTGGCGACCCCCAATTCCCAACATGACACCCCCTCGCTGATCTCCGAAATAGGTATGGCTTTGTGCCACTTAGCGGGCCTGAGACGTTTAGCCAGCTTGGCTCCGCAAACATCTCCCTCAGCAGCACTCGTGGATTTCCGTCTCAGAACAGATCAACAATCTTCCTAGGTAGGATTTGATCCACAGGTGCCAGCAGAAGCAGCTCAGTGTTCTGCTTGCGTTTGTTCTCCCACTCTATTTAGTAACCTTGTGATACATGTATATCCTGCTCAGGGTGGGTCGAGGCAGTGTTGTCGGATGCAGAGATGAGACTAGGGATTGTGCCGGGTGTGCAGGGGATCCTCCAGAGCCCACACCAGTGAGTGGGTGCTGTTCCCTGGCCCACATATTACCCTCCCTGCATCTTTCAGACTCCATCATTGGGCTTTCGCCATAGGTCATTTCTTTGATTACCTTGAACTAAAGGCTTGAAAAATGATGCTATAGGATAGGTTTCTTGGCAGAAATTATTTTAGTTAATGTTTTTGCTCTGCATATATAAACACGAATATCACTGATCATGCTGTCAACCATTCCTAATAACTTTTAAAAACAAAAGTCGAGAACATTCTAAAGTCCACTGAAGATGTAATGCAGGAACACTACTGCCCACCTTTCTCATTGAATATGACTACTTCACATTTACCTCCTGTTTCTTACAAATATGCTGAAACAAAGCTTTAAATCATGCTCCCAAAGTCCTAACATTTTAGCTCAAGTCATTCTGAATTCCT
The DNA here is from genome assembly GCF_040938575.1 of Ambystoma mexicanum. NCBI lineage: Eukaryota > Metazoa > Chordata > Amphibia > Caudata > Ambystomatidae > Ambystoma > Ambystoma mexicanum. The sequence continues at coordinate 1,098,721,768 of NC_090930.1, read as the reverse complement.
GCACATATTATAAACGTAGGACTACAAACTCCAGAAGGCAGTATGGTTTGCGCCAAAAGCCAGGAATAGTTATTTCACACGGGGCATGAGACAACCTCGGCTCGCTGTAATCTTTCATTTGGATTATACTTCATCCATGCTTTCACACAACCCTGAGGAGCAACTGCTTGTAGTCGATACTTGGCGTTGATTTGCAGTTTGCTTTATATAACCTGCAATAAATGTGCAGTTAGACAAAAGAAAAGAACATGATTTTCAAACAATCAAAATTAACACCCAACAGGTGCTAGTCCTTGTTACCCGCCACTGTTTCTTTAAGGGAGGCGTTGCCGCCCACTGGGTGGTGACAATTGACGTTGGGGGTTGAGGGAGGTGTTCCGGCGCGTGTTGCGCCAGTTGTTAATACGAAGTCAATAAAGAAAGTTGATTGCATTCCCTCCGGCTGAGCTTCCATATATTTTCACGCTTACCCAGGCCCAGCCCGGGTAACAACTGGTGATGAGGTCTTCTCCTGCCAGCTGGAGTTCTCCTTGCCGGTGGGCCCCATCAAGCGTCCGTCCACCCACGTCACAGGCGATCCTGGTGCAAGCGTCCTCCTCCTGCATGGCGCTGCCGTGCGCAGCGCCCTTCCTGGCCGGTGATCCCACTGAGCCCTGCCTCCTTGAGACCGCCCAGGCCGACGCCCGTGGCCCACAGACAACGTCCACGCACTACACGGCAGTCCGCCGCCGTGAAGAGTCTGTCTGCAGGCCCCTGCACGCAAGCAGGGACAATAAAGTAGCCGTCAGCCCCTCCGGGCTGCACCCCGACCACCCGCGGCGGTCCGAGAAGCCCATAGCAGAGCTGCCGGAGCTACGCAGCAACAACGTGCATCTAGACAGTGAGGTGCACCATCACGGGGGAGGCTGCCTGACGCTCCCCCGCCCTCAGTGTCCAGCAGTTCCCGCCGGGCCTAATCACTTCCACCATGAGGCATGTGTGGCTGGTCGCCCGCCCAGGAATTCACTTGCTACTGCCTCCCCATCTCAGCCAGAGGCAGTCAGTCCATCATTGAGAGACTTCCAGGACATTTATCCACTCGACCCAAAGCCCATTGCTGCACCCACCAAGGACGCACAGTGGCTCTATACAAAGCGACTTCCGCCTACAGCGGGGTCCCAGAGCATGGGGCACATCTGCCTCTTGGTAAGAGTGTGCCTCCTATCACAACAGAGAACTTTTCAGAGTCCCACCGTCCAGCAACCCACAGCCAGCGGAAGACACCCTACTTTGTGCCCTGAGGTCCTCCTGGACACCCCGTGTCTGCTACCATAAGCAACCCAGCCTCACCCCAACCTACCCGCAGTACCAAGTCTATCCAACTGTGCATGCCCCTGCCGTTCCCCACGACGCCCCAGGCCAACAAGGGCCCTAGATGGACAGAATGGGTGGAGGATTTCTATCACTTCGTCAGAGGCTCTGGCGACGAAGACTTGCCTCACCTGCGGGACATCTTCCTTAATTTGGTGGGGGGTGAGGTGAAAATGATCGTCAAAACCATCCCGACAACCGACCTGAACACCTTCGCTGCCCTCATCACAGCCCTAGACAAGCTACTCATAATCGAACCCAATTGAGACTACGAGCGGTACCTTTTCAATCAATGTACCCAGAAACCACAAGAAACCGTAGACGAGTACATAACACGCCTGAGGGTGAAGGGAGCCCACTGCCAGTTTGACGCCTTCTCGTTAGACAAAGCCATACGTCTGCGCGTTATAGAAGGGTGTTTGTCGCAGACACTGAAAAAACAGCTCCTGAAGAAGCCCCTCACGATTCCTGAAGTCAGTGAACTTGCCCGGATTTTCGAAAGGGTGGACGCACAGGCTGCATCCATGACAGGCACCACGACGCCAAAGCCTGACGCCACAGAACTCATAGCAGCAATCCAGCCACCCATCCCGAGACCGGGGGAAAGAGGCAGGGGAGTTGCTAGGTCTGGAAAAGACCCGGGGCTAAGCTGATGTTGGAACTGTTGGGACTGGGGGCTAGCTAGTCTTTGGCTGTAGCTCCTGAGATTCTATCCAGGGCTACAACCAAAAGATCAAAGGCTATAGCCCCCTTACCCCCCCCCTAGCAACGCCCCTGGAAAGAGGCATGTACCCATACAGACAACCCAATCTACAGGTACCGAGGCAACAGCGCCACTGCTACTGCTGCGGCATGGCATTCCGACACTAGGGGCCTGCCCGGCACTGTCGAAAAGATGCACGAACTTCAGTCCGTCTGCAGGAAAGGAAGACCGTTCCCCACCTTGAGATCCCAGGCACCCAACAGAACCCCATACTTTCCACAGCGACCCGAGTATGGCCAATAGAGGCCTCCCCAGCTGAACCAACGCCGGTATGTCCGCGCCGTTGATGAATACCAGCTCCCGGATTATCCACAAAGCTACAATTACCAGGAACAACCACCTTTTCTGACTGACGAGTATGACGGGCTCCCAGAAGGGTATACAGAAGACTAACACTACTACGAATTCACGACCCCATCGGACACCTCATACTATGACCCAATGATGCGGGATGAGCATGTTAATCTCGTATTAGGCAGCGAAGAAGCTAAGGAAGCCCCGAAATCCCGATCAAAATGGACAACTGCCTGTTTCACTTCCTGGTGGATTTTTCAATGGGGAGCAGCCACTCCACTACATACCATTGGACACATCAAACACCGCCTTTTCCTCTGGAATAGACGCAGCGACACTACCATACATGTCATCAGATGCCACACCAAAGGTCGGTGTCTCCTCAGCTACTATACAGCTTCCTGCCTAGGCCTCATTGAAATCCATGTGGGAACTGATGACGTAATAACGTCAACCGCGATACACCAAATCTGTGAAGAATCCATTCGGGCCAACACTCAAAGCCTAATCTCCGTACTCAACATAAATCAGAAATGTCCCCAATTGTGCAGGGGTTTGGGAAAGTTAATAGGGCTTCCGATCAAGCTGCACATAGACCACTCGGTACGGCCGGTAACACAACACCCGAGAAGAGTTGGGTTCCACCTCCAGAAAGCAGTATCCAGGGAACTTGACCAACTTCTTGCTGATGTTATTATTGAGACCGTGACCGGGCCCACCCCATGGGTGTCCCCCCTAGTCATCGTGCAGAAGGAAGGGGGAAGACTAAGACTATGTGTTGACATGAGGGTGACCAACACTGCCATTCAGAGGGAGAGACACCCGGGTCCATCCATTGAGGACATGATTGCACAGCTGAACAACGCGCGCATGTTCTCCAAACTGGATCTGATACAGGGATATCACCAACTGGAATTGCACCCGGACTCCAGTGTAATAACAACATTTGCCACACATGAAGGATAATTTCGATAGTGGAGACAGAATTTTTCCATATCTTCCACAGCTGAGATCTTTCAGGAGACGGTGAGGCAAATCATCAGACCAATAACAGGTGCTCTAAACTACAGCAACAACATCCTTGTCTTCAGATCATCCAAAGAAGCCCATGACGCCGCCCTTTTTGCCATGTGCGAAGCTGTCCAAGCTGCTGGCCTCACCTTGAACATTGGCAAATGCAGATTCAGAAAATCTAAGCTTAAATTCTTTGGCCATGTCTTTTTGAGAGAAGGGATGGAGCCTGACCCCGAGAAGGTGGACACCATCACAAAGCTCAGCGAACCACGCCAAGTAGCTGATGTTCTGTTCGTTCCTTGGCATGGCGGGATATTGCGCCAGGTATATTTCCCATTATGCCTCGATCACTGAGCCACTCAGGAAACATCTACGGAAAGAGACCAGTTTCATGTGGACCCCGGCCTACCAGCCGGCGTTTGATGCGATTAAAAGAGCCCTGACGGAAGCCCATCAACTGGCCTACTTTAACCCCTCATGGCACACGGAGATAGTGGTGGACGCCAGTCCGGTGGGCCTAGGAGCCATCCTGGCACAGACAAGCGGCGGTGACGTTAACCCCAGACATGTTGTGGCGTATGCAAGCAGAGACCTGTCCACCCCAGAGACCGCCAACTCGCAGGCTGAGAAGGAGAGTCTGTCAACAAAGAAAAAGATGACCCCTTTCCCATTGTACAGATTTCTAAGAACCCTCCTACCATTGGTGGGGGCATAAACTTGTTCCTCCCAAGTCCCTGTTTGAATCTTCTTAGGTGTGGGACGAGGGGACTACTAAGGGACTCGCAGCCTTTCTCTGTGTGGGTTGGGGTCTATGTCTGCTTCTGCAGTTTGCACCACGCCTTTGTTAATTCAGGCCCTGTGTGTATCAAACTGGAGACAAATGACCATCTACAACAAAGTATATTGAAAATTAATGATTTATATGATACAAGTGTGTAATGTGGTGATGACAAGTTCACAGTGGCACATATATATAGTGTGTAACAGAAATAAAGATAAATATAAAACAAAGTATAACCATGTTTAACTTTGCATTTTCAGTGCCAACATTTAGTACACAAAATAAAGAAAACAAATTCAGCTTCAATGGTTCCTGAGCACATATATTCCTCATGACATCTGATCAAACTCGACATTTATAAATCATGTTCGGGATATTATGTGTATGGTAAGGAACAATATCTTCTGGGGTTAATCATTTGAGAGTGAATTTATTTGCAGATATCTCTACTCAAATGTTTAGGGTGATTTTTTAGGGATTTAGGTCTTTGGACTTTTAGGGATATCTCAAAAAAATAGCCAACGTGTTAAAAAAACATTTGTTCGACACACTAGAACAAAGAAGGATTATTGTGAATGCTGTCCATATTCTTCTTTAGTGTGTACACGTTTCGGTGCTTCTGTATACTTGGGGAGTATAGGGCACCTTCTTCAGGGCGTCCAATGGGTAGACCCTGTGTCGAGATCACAAAAGAGAAAACACAAAAGGAAAAGTGTGAGGGTTCCTCAGGTTTAGGTAGCTGGAAGTGCAGCTAAGTATTCAAAGAGGGGAGAATAAAAGGGGGTTAGCTCTAGTTACCGGCAATATTTGAAGCTTGGCCGGTATCAGGATCCCAGGTGTCCTGGGGGGTCCAGGTGGGCAGGGCACTCACAAAGGGCCGGTGGATAGGCGGCTTCTGGTGTAAACTGTAGAGGGCTTCCTTGTGTGGTAGGGAGTCCCTCTTGTACTTAGTCCCTTAGTGGGGACCTATTCCTCCATCGTTGTTAGGCTGCCATCCGATGGTGTTGGGAGAGGAGTCCAGAGGGAGAGAGGGGGGTGTCCACTTCTCTGCGGCAAGTACCTCTGGGGGCGTCAAAGCCTCTAAAGGAGAGAACAGGGTTTGGTGTTAGCTGACAAGGTCCTGGTGGGTGGTGAGCTGTGCATAGTAGACTGGGGATAGGCTAGTGGTGCAGCCAGGAAAAATGCACAGGCATGCAGGTGAAATGCCCCGGGTGTAGAATCGTGTCTACCCGTGAGTGTGGGGGGGACCTGGTGCGGTACGGTGAGGATGGCTTATGAGGGGCCATCGTGAGGTGGGCAACGGTATTGGTGCTGTGCCTTCCTCCCTTTCTTTAATCCCATGCTAGGGGGTGGGGAGGCTCTGATCAGGGAAGTGCCTACTTCGTGGTGTAGATCTAGAGCACTGAGGCTAAAGTGCTCAGGTCCATGGTGATAGCACTGCTAGAAACACCCTTCTTTTATTCCCCGTGCGTAGGGGCGGGGGAGATCAAACTATCTGAGCAGGCTCTCACCTGTGGCGAGAGGCTCCTGTGAGCACTTCTCGTAGTCGCTTGCTCAGTCTCCTGCTGCTGTCCGCGGCTGCTGCGCTTGAGTGATACTGGAGCGGACGCCGTCAGGTAGTTATGGTGACCGCTTCGAGGAAGCTGTACGTGGGTGGTGCTGTGTGAAGCGTTGTGGGGCTGGTAGCACAGCGTGCTTCCTGATTGGATACCCTGTGTTGTCACAGTGACGAACGACGCCTCGGCTCGGAGGGCCCAGGGTTTGTTGCGGCTGAGAGCAATGCCGTGAGTGCTGTCTCTGGGGGTCGAGTGAGTGGGCGGGAAGAGGCTAATCATGCAGATTGGGACAGAGTATGAGCCACAGGGGGGAAGGGGGGGAGGGAATGCACGGTCGCACCAAGTGAAGACATCCACTCCCTATGCTAATCCCTGCCGCAAGCTGTGAACACAACACAGACCAGTGCGAAAGACAGGGCTGTCTTGACTAGGAGGTCATATTTATAGGGGGGCCAGGGCCCCCCAGGGAGGCCAGATTGTGGAGGTGCCCCCATGGTGTGTGGGACCTGCTATTGTGTGTGTTGAAATCAAGAATCAAAGATCAAAATAGGCTGGGCTGGAAGGACTCATTCAGGCCATGATGGTATGTATCTAATCGATGTATCCATCTTGACTCCCCGTGTATAAGGCTTTTCAGGATGTCAGGGCCTCCTTTGACTTTCTCAAGTACCCACCAGTTGAGGTCATTTGGTGTGTGCCTGGCTGCAACGTAGTGAGAGACCAATGGAGCGGTTAGGTTCTTGCACCTAATCCGTGAGCGATGTTCGGATATAGTAGATTCACTGCTCGTGTGGTCTGTCCCACGTACTTAAGTCCGCACGGGCACTGGATACAATAAACCACACATTCAATCTTGCAGTTGGTTAGATCACGGAGATGCCAGTCACGCTGGCCTATTTTGAAAGTTTTTAGTTTATTAGTAAATTTGCATGCCGTACAGTTGCCGCATGGGTGATGTCCTTGTAGTGGTCGTAGAACTCTTTGTGATTGGAGTCTTAGATCAGGTTGAAAGAGGGAGTGTACCAGTGATTCCTTCAAGTTCTTACCTCGCCTGTATGCAAAGCGAGGTGGTGGATCGTCTGGTAAGTTTAATTTGGCTATGTGCCAGTGTCTTTGTATAGTTTTCTTGATTTGTGATGTATGTACCCCATGGGTGATCACACATGTCATCTGGTCCTCATCCTCTCCATCCTGCCTTGTTTGATTGTCTTCTTCTAGTAATGTTTCTCTGTTCGTGTTTAGGGCTCTCTTGGCTGGGTTGTTTGAGGGCTGTTTCTGGGTATCCTCTGGTTCTGAGCCTATTGGTGAGGTCTTTAGAGTGTTTCTTGAAATCATCCTTGGACGTACAGTTCCGCCTAACTCGTAGGTATTGTCCATAAGGCAGATTGGCTTTAGTGTGGCTGGGATGGTTGCTAGTATGATGCAGTAGAGTATTACGAGCAGATGGTTTCCGATATAGATCGCACTCCAGTTTTCCGTCCTTATGTCGAATAATCAGGTCCAAGAAGGCCACTTGATTTGTGCTATATTCCATGGTGAATTGAATGTCTTGATTACAGGTGTTTAGCCATTGCCAGAAAAGTACAAGGTTGGTCTGATCTCCCCGCCATATAAGAATGACGTCTATGTACCTAAACCAGGAGCACACCAGGAGTCCTCCACTGGTTTGTTTGTGATAGTACATATTTTTCTTCAAATGAGGCCATATACAGGATGGCCATGCTCGGGGCAAAAGCTGCCCCCATTGCCGTACCTTTTGTTTGCAGATACATCTGACCATCAAATGTAAAGAAATTCTTTGTGAGTGCTATGGTCATCAGTTCGAGGATGAAGTTAGTTGGGACCCTTTGATGAAATGGGTTTCTGGTGAGCCATTCTCGTGTGCACTCGATAGCTGCCTCTTGTGGAATGTTGGAGAACAGGGCTTTTATGTCCATTGTGACCAGTATGTCAGTTGCTGGATTGAATTCTTTGCCCTCGAGGATAGTAATCGTGTGCTTTGTGTCACGTAAATATATTACAGTTTGCTTGCTCAGTGGTTGTAAGAAAGTGTCTATAAATGTACACAATGGTTCCAGAATTGAGCCGCAACCTGACACAATTGGGCATCCCGGTGGGTTTATGGGGTCCTTGTGGATTTTAGGTAGGGCGTAGAAGCATGGTGTGCGTCCCCCCTTCCTTATCAGAAAGGCTGCTTCTTTTTCTGTCATCCATTCTAGTTGCATTGCGAAATCCACTGTTTCTGCAATCTCCTGCTCCAGATTTTTAGTTGGATTGCTGCAAAGGGGGAGTAGCATTCTCGATCTTCCAGAATGGGAAGTACCATTTGTCTGTATTGAGTAGTTGACAAAATGACTATTGCCCCTCCTTTGTCTGCTGGTTTGATTATAATGTTTTTGTTATTTTGGAGTTGTATAAGGGCTTGTCGCTCCTTCCATGTTAGATTGTATTTAAGTTTTGTCTTCCTGGTTTTCATTTTTTCAAGGTCCTGTAAAATGCATTTCTCAAATGTTAGTAGTTCAGGCGGTATTTGGTTATCCGTCGGGGTAAAGGTGGATCGTGGATGTAAGCCTGTGTCTTCCACTTCTTCCTGTGCATTGGGCTCATGCTGCATGAAAAAGGTTCAGAGTCTTACTTTTCGTAGGAATGTTCTAATTTCCATCTCCAAATCGTACCAGTCGGTTTGCTTGACCGGTACGAATGTAAGCCCCTTGTTCAGAATGTTTTTCTGTTCCTTAGTAAGATCTATATTGGCCAGATTAAATATAGAAGTAGTTAAGGTCTCATCTTTGGGAATTAGCACTCGGGCGTCTCCTGCGTGGTCTGTTGCCTAGTCTGTTTCCTCTTGGGAACGGGCCCCATTGGGGGGGGCCCATGGTTGGTTGCCAAAATGGCCTCCTCCTAAAAAAGGAAAGAGTTGAGGTGGTGGGTAGGGGAAATTTGGTTGGAATGGTGCGGCCTGTTGTTTGCGTAGGTCATCCGAGGATGACCCATCGCTGGAGCCTGAAAAATTAACCCCTCTGCGACGGAGAGTCTGGCAACCGTCTGGGCCTGCAAACATGCACCCGGCTCACCTGGGGGTGTGTAAAGAAGAAATAGAAAGGCTGGCTAGGATACAGACAGAACTTGCCATCAAGGATCACAACATCCTTCTGAGAGGATGCCGGGTTGTAATCCCTGCAGCTTTGAGGGACGAAGTGATTCGAAACAGCACACGAGGACCACCGGGGAGCAGAAAACACAAAGAAGCAACTGAGGTGCCACGTGTGGTTACCTTTCTTGGACTCCCTGGTAGACGAATGGGTCAAACACTGTCTCGCCTGTCAGTGCACAACGCCGGCGGAGCCACCGGTGCCCCTCCAACCCACACAAATTCCTGAGCGTCGCTGGGAGAGGGTAGTGGTTGATTTCTACAGGCCAATGGAATCGGGAGAGTACTTCCTCCTACTGATTGACGAACGCTCCATGTTTCCCATTGTCAAAAAACTAGCCACCACAGCATTCCCACAAGTGGCAGCCACCCTAGTTGAGGTACTCAGCAAATGGGGTATTCCCAGAGTGATCAAGTCCGACAATGGACCGCCGTTTAATGGTCACGAGTTTTCAGCTCTAGCAGGACATCTGGGTTTCAAACATCTCAAAATAACGCCTCGCTTGCCGCAAGCGAGCATGGCCAAGAGGTTTATGGCTTCCATAAAGAAAACTCTACAGCGGGCCCGCATTGAAGCCACCAACCCACACCAGGCGTTGTGCCGGCTCCTAAGAAACACCCCGCATGAGGCTACAAACAAAACGCCAGCAGAACTGATGGTCCGGTATGATGGACATACACGCATTGTGCAAAGTTCCTCGGCTCTGGGAGAAATGGATGCTGAGGTGATAGTACGGGATGCCGAGGTGAAGGAGAGAACGAAATGTGAAACAGATGCCATGCAGCATGCAACTCCCAAGGACTTCCAGATTGGGGATAAAGTCTTGGTCCAGAAGCAAATGGTGCGGAAGACTGACCCCCGTTTCGCTTCAAGCCCCATGAGAGTCACGGCCGTAAAAGGGAAGATGGTGACGGTTCACGTAATTTTGGCGACGAGCAGTGGATTTTGGACCGCATTACTGGGCACCAGCATCAGCCTCAGGCGTGCAACTGCTCTGGACCGGGGGCTTCCGGCTGTTTTCTCTTGGAAGAGAAGAATTCCTGAGAGGGCATGGGCTGCTCAGGACCCCACAGCTGTCTCATAGAGCCCATTGCTCCCACGGTCCAGTTTGGGAGAGTGCAAATTTGTGAAGATGTTTCGCTGCCACGCAGATGTAATTTATTTGTGGGTTAGAGGAAAGGAATAACGAGAATGATCTGACATGGTGGCCATCTTGGTTGCTACAGCAACCGCATAAACAGTCTGCAGGCCGATCTTCATTACTCCACGCACTCCTCCTCGTCTTGGTAGAAGAAAAAAAAATAAGCTTCTGCAGCAGTGGAAATCGCAGTGAAGGCCAGGAATTCAAGCAGCAGAGACTTTAACAAGCTCTCAAAGAGGAAAGCAGAGACACATCAGGGTTGGCGCATTCTGTTGTAATGTCTCTCACAGTACTCCCTCCTGAAGTTGTTTTGCCTAGTCCTGGCATGCCGGTCACTCCTTGGAATGAGTGTAAACAGTACTGGGGCAACTACCTGGGGGCTGTGGAATATGAAGGCATGTCACCCATTAAAAAGAAAATGTTGTTGCTGCATGATCTAGGGAAGGAGAGTCAGAAGAAGGATAGAGAATTACCTCCTCTGATGGATGCCCAAGTGGCGGGTGACATAGATGTATACCAAGAAGCCCTACTCCAGTTGGATGCCCACTACGTGCCAAAAACAAACATAGCAATCATTTGTTAAAATGTTTACACTCAAAAGCAGGAGGACAACGAATCAGTAGAAGAGTATGTCAGTGCATTGAGGAATCTAACAAGTTCATGTCACATCATGGCCAGGATGGGGACGGATGAGCTTATCAAAGACCAGACCATCATACAAATGAACAATACGATTGTACAAGAAAGGCTATGGATGTTTGTTAATCCCACCCTCAAAAAGGCCATAGCTATCGCAAAAAAGATGGAACACACACCATTGTGCTCCCAGACTATAACAGAGAAGAAAAAGAATAGAGCGGCTGACTACTGCCCCAGGAATCCGACCAAGGAACAGTTTCAAGTGAATCAGGTTACCAAGAAAAGTAAGAAGAGAGGCACCAAGAACGATGAATTGCAAAAGCACTTTGATGCTCGCAGTGATAGGAAAAAGTTTGTAGCAAGCTTTAGGGGGGGAGAGAGCAAGATGCTAGAGATGTAGTCATGTTGGACACTTTGCAAGCTCCAAGCTCTGCCCAGCCATTAACCAAAATTGTTGGAACTGTGGGCTGAAAGGCCATTTCACCGACACGTGCCGAAGAAAAAAAAAGGTGTGTGTCCAGGAAGGAGAGGAAAAAGTGAGCTCGGATGACGAGGAACGTGTGCTGATGGTGAGGGAGAGCTCCATGGACTTCTCTCGAATGAAGTGTCCCAGCTGCAAGATCAGAGTAGAGGGTTTCGCTGTAAACATGATGGTGGACAGCTGTTCGCCTTACTCAATTTTGACCAAAAACAGGTGGAAAAAGTTACAGAATGCAGGGCTGAGTGCTCCCCTAATGCGTTCCAATGTCATGGACCCAGGGGGAATGAAGGTTCCAGGATTGCCACCATTGGGATGCTTTAAAGCGTTGTTGAATACAAAGGCAGGTTAGTGGCAATCATCGTTTACGTGGCAAAGAAGGGCATGGACATTCTGGGCTGGAGAGATCAAGCAGCTCTGGGGATTAGACTGGATCCCAGGAGTGCTGAGCCAGTGTTGTTGGTGAAGGGGAACACTTCTAATGAGGAACCGTTTCCCTGATGTATTTTCTGACGAGGTTGGGTGCCTGCATGGATTCATTCAGAAGATTGTAGTAAAGCTTGGGTCTAAGCCGGTGTGCCTCAAACTTAGGCAAATCCTGATGTCAATCATGGGTGCAGCCGAGTCTGAGCTTGAGAGGCTTCTGAAGAAGGGCATAATTAAGATAGTTAAAGAAGCGGAATTGGTCAGCCCCATAGTGGTGGCACAGAAAAAGAACAGAAAGATAAGGATGTGTGTTGACCTCAGGGAGGTCAATAAGAACATTGTGGTGGAGAAATATCCTCTGCCCCTAATAACAGAAATGTTCAATAGTGTCAGGGGTGCTGCGGCGTTCACGAGTTTGGACCTATCAGCAGTGTATCATTAGATACCAATCACTGAGGAGTCTCAGTTGCTGACCACGTTCATCACACCTTTTGGCCTTTTCTGTTTTCGCTGTATGCCATTTGGCTTAGCCTCAGCCGTGGCAGTCTTTCAACGTGTGAGGAACAGGTTTCTTAGAGGGGTGGAGGGTACAATTGTATACCAAGATGATATTTGGATTTATGGTAGAACTGTGCTAGAACATGATGAGAGAGTACATAAAGGTTTGAGCAAGTTGAGAGACAAGGGTTTGACAACTGAACAGAGTAAGGGTCGTTTGATAGTGAGTGAGTAGGAATATCTTGGGCACGTGGTGAATGTCAAGGGATATCGTCCCAAGGTGGACGCCATCAGAGCGGTTCAAGAGGCACTGATACCCAGCAACAAGGATGAGGTGAGGGCATTCCTAGGTCTAGCAGAGTTTTATAATACATTTGTGAAGGATTTGGCAGTGTTGTCTGAGTCCATTTGGAGGTTGTTGAAGAGGTGAGTAAAGTTTTTGTGGGATGCCAAATGTCAAGAAGTCTTGGAGTTGATCTAAGTGGGGATCTGTAATGCAATACATTTTGGGAGTTTCAAGTTGGAGGAGGAGTGCATTATTGCGGTGGACGCAAGTGGGAAGGAGTTGGGTGTGTGCTCTCGCAGGTTGTTGGAAAGAAGGAGAGAACAATTTGTCATGTGTCCAGGGCTATTACAGAATGCGAGGGTAGGTACTCGGTTATTGAAATAGAGTTACAAGCATGTGTGTTGGGGAATTGAAAATTTCAGGAGGTATGTTTGGGCTTGGTGACTCATTGTTAGAACGGATCATAAGCCCTTGGTAGAAGTGGCCACCATTATGGGAATGGTGAGGGCTACTCCCAGTGATGCTCGCATGTGCTTGAGGGTGGAATAGTATGATTTCAGGGTGGAGTACATGCCTGGAGTGCTTAATCATGTTGCTGACGTCTTATCAAGGGTGCCCTTAGAAATGGAGAACACTAATTATGTGGAGTTGGTTGAGGCAGAAGAGGACATGGTGGTTTTTCTGGAGGAAGTATTTGTGGATGTATATGCAGTCATTAAGAAGGAGGAATGGAAGAAAGGCATGGAGGAGGATGGTGCTCACAGCAAGGTGGTAAAGTGGACAGCGTCAGGATGGTCATCGAACGGTGAGATTGCAGAGGATTTCAAGGGCTCTGGGAGGTTAGGGATCAGTTCACACTGGAAGATCTCCTATCAAGGGGAGGAGTACTGATAGAGCCAATGTGTTTTGGGGAAAAGTTGGTTAACAAGGCTCACGAGGAGCACTCTGGTGTCATGTGCACTAAAAGGAAGTTGAGGGAGATACTGGTGGGCTGCAATGGATGTCATGGTTGAGAGATTGGTTAGACAATGTGTTAAGTGTCAGAATTGTGACAAGGCGTTGAAAACACTCAGGCAAGAATTGCTGCTGCTGCCATTACCTTTAAGCGCATGGTCTCGGGTTGCGGTGGATATTGAGGGGCCGTATGAGATTTTGGGGAAGGAGAGAAGGTTCGGTGAGAAATGGTGTTGATGGTGTGGACGCTGTCAAGAAACTGCTTTGGAAGGTGCAGGTGTCACCCAGTGGAGTCACTAGGGTATCACCTTTCAGAATCATGAGGAAGAGGAATGGACCTTAGGAGGAGGGCTATAAGGGCTGAGGAAAACTATAAAAGGCAGCATGACGACAGGTTAGGTAAGAGGACCAAGTCATGTGTTGGTGTGGCGGTTGGGTTGTGGGTGAGAGTCAAGCATGGTGTTCACATGACCAAAGGGAAATCGAGGTTCTAGAGCCCAAGAAAGTCATCGAATTGCTAGGCAATGCGGTGAGAGTGGAAGATGACTCCATTTGGAACTTGGACAGGGTGGATGCCGTTGAGTGGGGCATGTGTGGAGAAGTTGGCTTACCCTCAGTTGAGCAATCTTTGTGGTGAGTTTGATAGTAGTTGGGCACAGCCTGGGGTATGTCTGGGACAAAGCTTCAGTTCTAGGGCCATGAAGGATGGTGCTGCTGGTAGCACGGGTCTTGTGGAGGCTATTGGCAGTATAGGTGGTGATATCATGGGGAGGAAGAGGTCTGACCCGGTGTGGATGAGAGATTATGTCAGGTAGTGCCCCTTTGGAAGGTGTACCAGCTCTGTCTCTTGATACGCATTTGTTCTTGTTTAACTTTACTCTGCTTATTTCATCACTTGTGCATTGTTCCCAAGTTATTCCCTTATTACCTTATCCCTGAGTGCCCCTCATCCAATTGTTTATGTATATATGCTAACATCCTAGTTCCTCTTTCTTACCCTGTTTCCTATTCCCCAGTCCCAGGGATTGTCCCTCTTCTGCTCCTGTTGTGTGGGTGGGGGGTTTGGAGGTGGGGGTGTTGTGGCTGGCTCTAGCTGGTTCTTGCTGCCATAGCTACCACAAGCCTTCCCTGTGTATTCGACTCTGGAATTAGAACCAGGGTGGAGGGGAATCAGCAGTTGAAGCTTGAAGGGTGGACAGCTGATTGTCGTGTGGGATCTGTGGCTGTGGGGTCCAATTGTGATAAAGGCCCTCATTACGACCCTGGCGGAGTGGGTTACCGCCAGCGGTAATCGTGGCGGACCCGTCCGCCCTACTACGAGTTCCCGTAGCGCCATGGAGCCTTTCTCCGCCTGGTTTTACCGGGCGGAGAAATCCATGGCGCTAAGGGACCTCGTTGTTAATTACGCCACCGTACTTTACGGTGGCGTAATTAACGCCTTCCCCACTCCCATTATACCCTATGGGGCAAGAATGGGAATGGGGAAGGGTAAAATGGGGATTGGGGATTTACCGCTCCGCCAAGGTCGGCATGGGGTGGAAAATCCGCCAACCCCCATGGCGCTATCGGCAGCTTTCCGCCGTGCTCCGCGGTGCATTTAGCACCGCGAATTCCGCCAGGGTCGTAATGAGGGCCAAAGACTTACCTGTTCTTTGGTCTCTGCGTGGTTCGCTTCAAAATGTATCATTCAAAATAAAGATACAGTGTGAAAAAAGATGCTGCAGCCCAGGGTAAGGCCAGATCAGATGTGCTGTGGGATCAGATGGTACATTTTCCTGAACTTATATTAATATTACATTCATGATGGCGTTCAAAGTAGCACCAACTGAGCACAAAAAAATACCTGCAAACCGCTCATATTTCACAGTGCCCTTCACTGTGGAGCCCATGTGGTGTGATTTGGGGTTAAGGAGACATTTCAACTCCCTTAAATCTTGACTATGCACCAGCAAGACATCTGTGCCCGGTGCCTCCTCTTCTGTTGAGAAAAGTCTGAAACCACATAGGTGGACGAAAGGAGGCAGTTAAAACAGCTGAGAGCGATAAACTAATGCAGGAAATAAATGCACAGAGCCACAGACAAAGGGCACGATACCTGCGCTTTTTCATGCAAGGTCAACAAAGGAAAACAATGTCACAATTATAGAAGAAACTGAAGCGAACATCCAAGCTGATATTAATGAGCAATCAGTCTCTGCTTGAACTATGTCTTTCTATGCAGAGATCTAGGGCTCCGGCATCACCGAAAACTCATGAACATAAACTGCAAGTATTTCACGCAGAGGAAAGCCAAGCCATAGTGCTGGGATGCTCTGCACCGGCTGGCGAACTGGAAGAAATGGAGGAGTCCTCCCCAGGTATTACGTCAGTAACAGAACTGCAATCGTCGATGGCAGCATTGCAATTTGCAATGAAAATCCTTCTGAAAATGTGTGTGCGAATACTAGAAAATACCATAACATCGCAGATTCAGACTTCCCTCACATTGGATGAAAATACAGGCGAAGCGGAAGAAAATATAGCCGCTAAAATACAGGCTGTACCCAACCTAGAAGAAAATAAGGAGGCTGAACAAATAAGTGTTGATAATTCTGAGATATTTTACTCGAGGAAACAGCGCTGTATCGCTAGGAGACTAGCCATCCATAAACTACCATGCATTCTGGCGTCTCCACTTCGTAGCTCTGCCCCTTTGGTAAAAAGATCAAAAAAAGGCTAGCAAGAAAGCGGCACGTGCTAAGAAACGAAATTCCAACGGAGCAGGCAGCCTAACAAGCTGGTTAATACCAGACAAAGCAAATGAGGCGGCTGAGGTGTGTGAAGAAGTGGATGAGACCATTACACCGCAGCAAGGGGAAACGGGGACGAAGATTTCATCTACACAATACAAAAAACCCACAATCCGACTACGAGAGGCGAGCCCTTCAGCCAATATTAGAACAAATCAAGCAATTAACACCAAGAAACCTGAGACAAAAATCTGTATCATATAGAACTTGAGAAAAAAAGGTCATTGTAAATGGCTCGCAAGAATGGACTTCATTTCCAGACTACACATGATCCCTCAACTTCGAGTTAGCATCGGCAGACTTTGAGTTCATTGAACCATTAAAAAGTGCCAATTCTAATATCACGGCAATACATTGTAGACCTCTATCCAGAGCACAAATGATTCGTAATTTTAAACAAAGTCTGTTAGAAGCCGAGGTTGAACTGGATATAGACTTGGAAAAAGAAAAGCAAAATTGTGCTAACCTGGTCGCTCTTGAGAATAGGAATTCGGCTGTCTCCCTACATTGCCATGTGGAAAGGATGTTCAGATAGCCGACATTCAAAATATGCTCAAGTGGCTTGCAGAATCTCTGCCGGTTGTGTTACAAAAGCAATGAGGCTGATCATTGTTTTCCTGGAACACACAGGGCTTTAGCTACCTGATCTCAGGCTCTGGGTCATCATCCTACATTGCCAGCCCGTCTTTCTTTTGCCTACAGGAAACTTGGCAAGTCTCAGCTATTATAATGAATGGATATAGGCTTCACGCAATCTCTCGCTGATCCTACTCATGTCAAAGGACGTACTCTCGATTGGATTAGCCAACGTAACCGTTCCATCCAAATCGACGCTAACAGCCCCATCCCATGGTCCGACCATCATTATCTTCAAGTCAACCTCAATATGAAAAAAGGGCCTCCTGGACCCATCACCCCCTGTCCTGCAGCACTCGCAAGGAGCTCACGCCAACTGACTGCTGAAAACTTAGCACCGTTTCTACGTGTGCCTGACCTGCAAGCTCCATTCTCCAAAAACCCAGAAACCTTAGCCAACACCTTCAAAGAGATCGCCACCCAAGCTGTTGACGCCATTGCTCCACTCACACTTAAAAAAGCTAAAAAAGTTAAACAGTCTAATACATGGTTCTCAAAAGAACTGCTTGACCAACGCTCTCGGAAGAGCGCTGCCCTCTCCGCCAGGGACGTCATTTGGGGGTCGCCAAAATCTTTTTTTTTTTGCAATGCAAGCTCCTGGGCTGTGGCTAGCACCATGTGGCTCTTTAATTCTGGAGTGGCGCTAGCTTTCTTGTTCAGAAAAATAGGAACAGGAGTGCCACAAGTCTAACACTTTCAGCACTGACCCTAAATAAGAAAGAATAGGAATGCCAAAAAATGTGTCTTCTGGAATTCTATACAATAATTGCTAGACTCATTAAAGGTTTATTTCAGGCACACTTCAGGGGGTGAGTCACTGATTTAGTCTATTCTTAAATGCCTCATCTCAGCCTTTCATTCTTCTGAGGTCGATAAATGGGTACCAACACAGGCTGGGTGATATTTGGTGTATATTTCTTCTATGTAAAGCGCTTAAGCGTAAGTGCTATATAATAACACATCATTATCATTTGGTCATGGACGTCTGCTTGCCTTCATAGTAATTTGGTAATATGGGCCTATACACACTGATCTTAACGATACATATGGCGATCCATTCCTGTATGAAATGTGCATCACATTATAGTGATATCGTAACCATATTTTTCATAGTCTACAATGCCATGTGATGCCACTTCCTGTTTTGTCAACGGGTGAAAGGTCGTGTTCCATCGCTTCCCGCGATATCACTTCGGGGTGGGGTCAAATGACATCACTTCCTGTGATGTCATCAGGGGTCAAGGGTCGTGTGATGTCACTTCCGCTACCCCTGGCATTTTGGTGAAATGACGTCCCTGCTCCCCGCTTGGAAAGCCAACCCCTCTGAAGTCACCAGAAGCGCCTTCAAAGCCATCTCCATATCTTACAAAGCCAACATCACCCTAGTCAAATCTGCATCTTTCAACTCCAGAATTAACAACGCTAAATCAGGGCCCAAAGAAATATTCACCATCTTTAGGGAGTTAGAAAAGCCCTACGCGCCTCCCCCCTCTCTCCTCAAAGACAAAAAATGGTGCAACAGCATTCAGTCTGCCATGCTAGACAAACTCAACTCTCTCCAACTAAAATCCGCGGCCATCAAAAAGCCCTTAAGAGCCTCATAGCCAACTTTCATAGGGATAGACCTAAACACTCCAAGACCAAGTCCTCCCCTCCTTTTCACTTTAAAGATATGACCGAGCTGGAAGTTATCACCCTGCTCAAATCTATCGAACCTTCAAACTGCAAGGGAGACGCCTGTCCTGCCCAACTCATCAAAGACTTGGCACATTTCTAAGCACCCTTTCTAACTGCATTCATTAATTCATCCTCCCAGTCTGGACACGTTCCAACTGGACTCAAGGAAGCGTGGGTATGCCCACTCCTTAAGAAACCATCCCTCAACCCAACGGTCCCAGGGAACTATAGGCCCATTACCACTGTCCTATTTCTACTTAAAATTCTAGACAAAGCAGCCTACCTGCAAGTCCAAGAATTTCTGGAAGCGAATCGTCTCCTCGGCCTGCAGCAATCTGGTTTCCACCCACGTCACTGCACTGAGACGGCCCTCCTAGACCTAAAGAACCAAATGGACGATACACACGCAAACCTGCGCTCCTTCTGCTCCTATATCTATCCACAGCCTTTGACTTGGTCGATCACAACACTCTGTGCCGCCATCTAGCAACTGAGGCTAACTTCTCCCCCAAAGCGTGTGACTGGATCATCTCCTTTCTTCAAGAGAAAGCCATGAAAGTCTTCGCCGACTCCGTTTGTGCCACCCCCAGCCACATTAAATGTGGTGTTCCACAGGGCTCTTGTATCCCAAACATTCCGCAAAGCCATCAAAACCAAGCTCTTTATCTGAAAGCAAAATATCAATGATCACCCTTTATTATTGCCATATTGTTATTTTTTTCTATGTCTGAAACGCTGTTCATATCTGCATTTCATGCAGTTTGTAACTGCAACTGTAACTAAGAGACCCCTGGTCGCTCTTTAACATATGAATCAAAACCTCTTACATATTCTTGTAACAGCGCCTCAATGCCTCCGGGCAGCAAGTGCGCTACACAAATGCAAATAAATAAAATAAATAAATATACAATCTACCAATCTCTAGCCAAGAAAGTAGAACGTGGCAGACCCTATCGGGGTCTGATGATTGAGGTACGGCATGCACTGAAATCTTGCAGAATTGTCACTGAACAAGAAGATAACATCATGGCTGTTGAGATTGAAGTATGGATGAAAGGAACTCCTGAAAAGTTATTAGTGGTAATCTTTATAACTCCTGGGATCTAACACGAGAGAAGAGCTTCAAGATGCACTCCCTGACCTATTGATGCAATGGTGCTTAGCATCAAAGAGTAAATGTATCGTAGTTGCTGGGGACTTTAATTGACACATGAGGGGAGGATATGGTATTTCTCCTAATCCACGATTGAAATCACAGTGTGCAATGGAACATAATGAAGATGATCCGGAGGGGCTCTATTGGGTAGATTTCTTTGTTGGGAGTTTGAAATGTCGAATGGAAGTACTGAAAGTGATTGCCCGGGAGGATACACATGGAAAAGCGAGAGGACGCGGAACACTTTGGATTACATATTTGTAAGCTGTGACATTGCGACCATTTTCCAGGATATGAGAGTCAATGTGAACCAATGGAGTGATCATGATGCATTGACCCTTATGCTTGAGGCAAATGAAGGAATCCTGACTATTAATCCCTTAGGCAACATGGGGGTAAACCATGCTAAAACACATATTTCCTGGTCAGAAAGGAATATCCATAAAGCAGGTAGGTCAATGTCCAATTCTGACGCAGTTTGAGACAATGTCGATTGAGGACATTGAGAATTGGATCTCTTTATTCTCTATCACCCATGCTACATCTACAGTTAACGTGATGGTGAAAGACTATGACAAAAATAGACAATATGATAAGAGTATAAGAGATGCAAAAAGAGAGTTAAGAAGGCAACTTCGAATAGTGAAAGTATCTAGTGGTACATTAGCTTCCTATTCTAAGTCCTGCAGGGTCCTGAAAAATAAATACAGAGCGTGGTTAAAACGTAAAAGATAGACTGAAAAGCTGGCACAATGGCAACAAACTGTGAAATTAATGTGCGCGCGGAACACAAGGTATATATGGGCTCTATTGGGGAATCCTAAGGGGAATAGGAGAGAGCCAATGATCAATCCCATCAATGCCCAGATATGGCAGGGTTTTCCAATTAACCGTAATATCCCACCCTGTCGAGGGGCCCAAATTGAAACTAGGGGTAAACCTCCTATTCCTCCCTTTAATGTCTCCTTGGACAAATTGGTACTTAAAATAAAAAATTAAAAATCTTCACGACCACCAGGTGCAAATGGACTGGCAAACCTTGTGCTTTAAAGTAATCCCGTCTTCTGGGCTGGGCTTCTTAAAGTCCTTTTTACCAAAGTAATGGCTGAAGGCAGAATACCTGGAATGTGGCAAACGGCTACACTCATTCCTGTTTTTAAAAAAGGGATTAAGATAGAACCGTGCAATTACAGATTACTTTCAATGTTAGATTGTACCGGTAAACTGTTCACCATGTTCTTGTTACAAGGGATCCAGGAATGAGTTAACAAATCGGGCCTACTTGACCCTTTCCAAAGTGGCTTTAGACATGGACATTCCACCGCCCATAACCTCCTAATAATGGATACCTTGCGAGCAAGAGCTAAACAACCTAATAATCCCCCACTCTATGCCCTCTATATTGACTTTAAGGCAGTTTTCGATATGGTCTGTAGGGAAAAGCTTTGGCAAAAGCTGCAAAACCTTGGATGCCCTGAAGGAATATTATACTATTTGAAGTTATTACATCGGAATATGACTGTCACACTCAAATTAGATCCAGAGGGTACCACGACAAAGCATATAATACAGAATAGAGGTGTAAAGCAGAGCTGCGTGACTGCACCCCTGCTCTACAACTTGTTTGTATATGATATCCCTGCAGCAATTGCCAAGGTACATAACTGCCCCCCAAAAAACGGTAATGCTCTAGTACTGGCGTATACAGACGATTTGGTCATTTTAGACCACACATTCAGCGGAATCAATAAGTCAGCAGAAGCATTATGGTTATACGCTGACTGTAATGGTCTAGTGATCAATCATGAGAAGACTCAAGCAATGGTCTTCTCCAGCAAAAAGATTGCACGCCCCCATCTATGGGTTAGAAAAATCGAGATTGAATATGTACCCTGCTACAAATATCTGGGAGTGGAGATTGAAGTGAGAGGGGAGTACCTGTTATGCATACGATCACGCATGTCCAGGGCAGCACAGATCACGGCTTTAGTACACCAATTCACTCGTAAACAAAGTGTTTTTTCTATCTGGGGAGCTCGCCAACTCTACATACAGGTTCTAGTACCAATGGTCACCTATGGACTGGAACCAGCCATTTCAATCGACCTGAAATGGTTGCAGAAAGTTGAGGGCAAATTCTGAAGAAAGCCCTGGGTTTGCCATTGTGTATTCTGATGGCCATAATAAGATTGGAACTGGGCCTACAATTGATGAAATCGGTTGTCTTGAAAAAACAAGCAGAATTATACCTTAAAATACCTAATTCCCCTGAAAACCAACTATTGACAAGTATGAATATAGAAGTTGCTAAAGTCAATGGGTATGTACGCTTTAGGAAGAGTATGGAGACCTTTTACGAAGAAATTGTTTGGACTCCGAGGTGGGGGGAGAGGGGATATAGTAGCAATGAAGGAATCTATGGCCAGACAGGTGGACAAATGGGATTGGATTGAGAACTATCTATATTTAGCAGGGTTGAAGAAATATCAATTCATCCACTATGTATTAAATACACAGAAGCGCCCTAAGTTATACCTGACCTTCTGTCCTTCTCCTAAGTTACGGAGATTTATACTATTACTAAGAATAGATTACCTACCGGTGCTCGCAGTAGTAGGTTGTGAAAGAAAGATCAATAAAAATGAGCGCTTCTGTCGTGTATGTAAGAACAGCAAGGTAGATGAAACCGCTAAGCATGTGCTTACAGAATGCCATGAAATTGGCAAGATCTACATTAAATATTACAGTGGATTTGTCCATCAATTAGAAACAATTACTGATCCTTGCTTTTGGTGGTAAAGTATTAATACAAGAAAACTTGGTCTTTTGATGGCACTCTTTAATGTCTGCGCTGTGATTGAACAATCTTTAAATATATGTCTATGGGCCTCATTACACGGATGGCGGTAGGGATTTACCGGTACCGGTAAAATACCGGTACCGGTAAATCCCTACCGCCTTACTACGAGGTCCCTTAGCGGGTTGGTGCTTTAACGCCTGCTTTTTGCAGGCGTTAAAAACCAACCCGCTAAGGGACCTCGGAGCTAATTACGGCACCGCAAAATTGCGGTGCCGTAATTAGCGCCTTCCCCATTCCCATAGAGCCCTATGGGGCAGAAATGGGAATGGGGAAGGGCAATGGCAGAAGGGGGATTTACCGCCCCACCAACCTTGGAATGGGGCGGTAAATCCCCTTTCCGCCAAGGCGGTGCCGGTATTTTACCGGCATGAGCCATGGCGCTAATAGCGCCATGGCTCACCGCCTTCTGTGTAATGAGGCCCAATAAGTGCAAGGTGCTAAACTTCAAACCTTATCCCCATAACATATGTAACTGTTGGATTTTATCAAAGTATCAACAGCCACAGTATGGCAAAGAGATGTTGCTCTTATTTCTCTAATGTATGGGCTAATGAAATGATGATCTGTGATATGGTTGGAATCATTATGATTTTAAATACATATTGACTGAATTGGGTATTGCATTTTACATACTCTGATCAATCTTTGATAGCTATATGAGTCAGTGATTATGCTTAGAATTTTAGGCGTCGTACTCCTATGTTTGAGAGTTACAAACTATGTTGATGCCATTAGTTATGATTTTGTCAGATATTATTTTATTAGTTATGTATGAACTTGTTTTGTGATAGATTTTATATGTTTTAAATATTCTGATTATCTGATTAATTGGTATGATTTATTATCTGTAAAGTTTCTTAGTAAACTAAATCACATTAAATAAATACAATTAATGTGGACTTCAGTTGCTTTCGATAGGGTGTTTTAAATTAACTCACATTCAAGGCCCCATTTGTGACTAGCCACTGTATACATATAATTGCTGTTTTATAACGCACTTAATACCAGAGACCAGCTTCTAAGCGCGTTACCGGGACAGTAAGCAGCCCAGGCACGTGGGTGGGTGCTGTTGGTCGTTTAGGATAGAGTGCTAGTGCTGGAGATTCAATGCGTGCCTAGGTAGACTGACATTTTTCATAGGTTTTCGCTGCATACTAATGGCAGAGGTGTTGAGGTATGTCATGGTTTCAGTGTGGACGGCTATGTGAGCTGCTAGACTACAATAGCATTGCCATAGCTGCATTCTAGGGTGAATGGATGGGTGGCCGTGCCTGTAGCCTGTGTCCACAGACGTGCTGTAGGGATGGACCTTGGATGGAGTTCGACTTTGATGTTATTTTTGTTGGTCCAATGCGATTGGCTGGTCTTGCTGGGACGAAAGTCTGAGCAGTGGGAGAGGGGCCCAGAGGGAAGGGTTGGAGGGGGGTGTAGAGGGGAGGACGATAGTTTGACATGGTGTGCCGCTGCGAAATCTGCCCGCATCCGTGTGCTATTGGTGGATAGAAGTGTTGTTATATTTGGGTCAGCGTTTCTGTGCGCCTATTGACAGTGTAGAGTGTGAGAGGGTTTCAAGTTGAGGGAGGGAAAATCCAGGTTTGGAGGGTCTTTCTGCATGCCAGGTGATTGTCAATATTGCGGATGTGCAGGGCTAGGGAGTTCCAGATGATCAGCACTTGGACGGAGAAAGAGGGTCTGCCCAATCCGGAGGAGTTGTAATGTGAGGCGACTAGGACAGATGCTGTGCGAGATCAGAGAGTGCTTGAGGGGTGGCCGCAAGTGACTTTTTCTTGAAGGAATTCCGGGCCGGTATTGTGGTTGCCCCGGTGGGTGATGCACATGCCTTTCAAGGTAGTGCATCGACCAATAGGGAGCCAATAGAGGACTCGGTGTAGGGCTGATGTGTTTTCTGGGAGATAGGGTAAAGAGCAAGCAGGCTGAAGCGTTTTGGATTCTTTGCACTTTCCTTAGCTGAAACGCTGGTGCGCCTAGGTAAAAACAGTTTGTGTAGTTTAAGATGATGGTGGAGAAACGGTGAGGATAGGTAAGGGAAGATATGCCTGAGGATGTGTAGATGTTATAAAAAGGTACTGGATGCAGAGTTGATGTGTTGGGAGAGGGATAGATCCATGTCCAGTGTGCATCTGTTGCCTGTGGGGGGACTAGGGAACGCAGCAAAGGAATATGTTGGCAGAGGAGCACTGTTTTCCCAAAGACTAGGATTTCTATTTTCCTAGGATTGAGGATGAGGTGATTGGTCATCACCAAGTAGTCAATATCAGAGAGTCATGATGACAGATCTGGGTGGTTGGAGCCTGGCGATTGAGATTTTAAGGATGATCTGGGTGTCGGCATTGTAGCAGGTAAGATTGTGGGAGCGGATGAGTGCAGGGGATGGTTTAGATAGATGTTGAAGAGGAGGGGAGAAAGGGAGGCTTGTGGGACCCCTTTTGTTACTGATGATCATGAGGTGGAAGTGAACGGGTGGAGGAGTATGATTTGGAAGAGATTAGAGATGAAAAAGAATATCCAAGAGAGGGCAGTATCTTTGATTCCTAATCAGAGTAGCGTGTCTAGGAGGATGGTGTGATCAATGGTATCGAAGGCGGCAAAGAGGTCACGATGGATGAGTACAGCAAAGCCTTTTGCATCTGCTGTTCTTTTGAGGTCATCCCAGACGGACACTGGGGAGGATTCTTTTCCTCAGAGCATTCTGAAGCCAGATTCGGCAAGGTCCAGGAGGTTGTTGGTGTCAGTGAAAAGATCAAGCTACTTGTATGCTGTGCGGTCCATGAGTTTGGCCATGAAGCGGGTGTTGGAGATGGGGCGATAATTCTAGGTGAGGAGTGGGTTGCATGTAGGTTTTTGGAAGAGGAGTTTGATGTAGGAGGTCTTTAGGGCTTCCGGGTAGGTTCCCGTTGTTAGGAAGTGGTTGACGATTGAGCATGCGATACTGCTTGCACAGGTTGGGGCTAGGATGTTTTTGAGGAGGGTAGGCAGGCAGGAGTCCTCAGGGGGGCCTGATGGGCGGCTTTGTGGTAGGAGCGAGAGGAACTCCTGGTGTGAGATTGGAGAGAAAGAGGTGAAGGTTTGTATCAAAGGAAGGTTACAACAGGGATCAGGCTGTGTGTGGGTAGGGGAGGGGACATGGCTTTCAATTTAGAGATGATGGCAGAGTGTCTGACGATAGCGACATTGTGGAGGTGTTCTGATAAGGTGTCACATAGGGATTGGGAGATGAGTGGGGGGGTAGAGCAGGCTGGGAAGTTGAATTCGGAAATGATTCTATGCAGTTCCTTGCTCGGGTTGCGAGAGTTTAAGATTTTGTTCCCACAGAATGCTTTCTTGGTTTTTCTGATTACCAATCTATATGCTCTGGTTAGTCTTGCTAGGGTAGTTTTGTTCTGGGCCATAGGGATGGTTCTCCAGGTCTGTTCCAGATGGTGCTTGAGGGTTTTTAGTAATTTGAGGTTGGCGTTGTACCACCTTGGTGTGGGTCCTGATCTCTGAGAGGGCTGTTTGTTGGGGTGAAGGGTGCGAGGGCGCTTGAGAGCCAGAGATCAAATAGTTTGATGTGGGGTAGCCCTTCTTGGAATGAGTGTTGGGAGTGAGGTGAGGAGGGAGTTGGCTAGATCTGGGGGCATAACGACTTTGTTCCAGAGTGGATTGAGAGGTGTAGCGCTTGGTGGTGGTCAGGCGTTGCCTTGAGCACAGGACACAGTGGTCAGTGGTATGGAGAAGAAGATTGCTTAGTGACCTGTCCATGATAGGGGGCGTGGAGGAAACCTGGATATGTTTGTGATGCTGAAGATCACATTGAGGGTGTGACCTCCAGTGTGGGTGAGTGTGGAGATGAGCTGTGTCAGGTTGAAGGCTTCTAGGTTGTCTGGGAGAGATCGGGTCATAGGTTTTGAGGGTGAGTCAAATCAGATGTTGAAATCCCCTCGGATGGTAAGTGTTGGATGAAGGGTGAGGTTAGTTGTCAGAGCATTGCAGAGTGTGTCTGCAAAGTTGTTGTTGTAGCCAGGGGGTCTGTAGATGAGTAGGAAGCTGTGCGAGCCAAAGGGTGAGAGTTGGAGTTTTACAAGAAGGTATTCGTGGTCTGTGGTATTGGCTGAGGTGTCCTTAATTATTAATGTGAATTGGTTATTATGTAGTATCGGAAGTCCTTCACCTCTTTGCGATCCGTTCCGAACAGTAAGGTTGTACCCAGGTGGGGAGGCCTTGTGCGCAATAGGCTCGTAATCATCAGCAAACCAGGTCTCTGCGATGAAAAGGACGTCTGGATTTTCTTCTGTGAGAAGGTCAAAGATGTGGAATTATTTTGGGGAGATTGACCTGGCATTGATGAGGGTGCAAGAGAGTTGGTGGGGTATGCTTGCAAGTGATGGACGGGTCGGGTTGGGGATGGTAGGAGGAATGGGAGTGGAGGTGGGTGTGGCTGGGTGTTGGGGGCCGCTGTGACCAGGGGTGGATGTTAAAGGAAAGTGATTGGTCGGGGTGGTTGGTCGGGGTCGGTAGGGGCCAAAGGGTGGACGGGGAAGGTGAGAGGAGGAGGCATGGGAGTGTGGAGGTAGACCAGTGGAGATGGGCAAAGAGGGGAATAGTGCTATGACCGGGTTGGGTGTCGGCAGGGAGGTTTGGGTCCTATAGTGAGGTGTCAGGGTTTGGGATCTGGGTTGGAGAATGGGTGATGCTAGGAGAGGTTTGAGGTGGCCTTGGGCTGGAACCTTCCTTGACTTTCGGGCAGCCCATGGGGTGTGGGTGAGAGTGTGGACGGGGGTTTGTTGAGGTTGGGGTTTTGGTCAGGGCTGTTCTTGTTGCGCTAAGAGAAGGGAAGCGCGAGTTGGGGGCGAGGATGCTATGTTGTTCAAGAGAGGTGCGGGCAGTGGGTGCAGGTGGGTAGCTAGCAGGGGGGTGGAGTGGGAAGGTTGTTTTACATGGGTCGATGGGAAGTCCAGTATGTTCCGGGGTTAATGGTTTCAGCACCTGCTCTCCATCGTGCCGCGCTTGATTGAGCGGAGTGAGATCTACATGGAGGATATAGCAGGTGGGAAAAAGGGGGTTCAACAGGCGAGGAGGAGGGACATATACCTTGGGGTGTGGGACGGTGTGCGGGGTCTATGAAACGGGTGGAGGGTTGGGATGATGGGCTGTGCATTGGGGATGTTTGGGTTAGGGTGTGGTGGGTCTTGTCAGTTCTACTAGCGCGCCAACGTGCAGCTCTGATTCGGCCAGTATGTGGCATAGTGTCTAACCTGTGGGAAGGATACATCAGATTTTGTGACTGAGTAGAGGAGGGAACGTCCAATCAGGGTACAACAGTAGATGTCTACTGACCAGGCCTTGGGGCACCTGGTCAGGGGGAGGAGTGCTTAAGGTGGGGGAAGTAGAAGCAGGTTTTGGGATTCCTCGATAAGGGGGAGGCACCTAAAAGGGGGTACCACAGTAGACAGTAAAACATAGTAGCACCTACATTTGGGAAACCTGGCTAGTGGAAGAAACACCTAAATGGGGATGCAACAGTAGACAGTAAAATACAGTAGCACCTAGATTTGGGACACTAGATTAGAGGGAGAGGCCCCTAAATGGGGGTATAACAATGCAGGCAGTACCTACAAGGTTTGGGATACCAGGGTGGAGGGGTAAATGTCCTTGCTGGGAGTACAACAGTGGACAATTTGCTTTGATGTGAGCTGTTGCTCCCTGACCCAATCTACCCAGATGAGAGATCAGGCTAAGTTGACACAATTGGCATATGCAATGGATATTCCTAACATAAACATTTGCAACAAACTACAAGCTTTTAGATATCAGGATAATAGGATAATGAGATGGGTAGGACAGTCTCATGGAGAGCAGTAATTGCTGTTCCGCCTGTCCATACCTCACCTACCTAGTCGCTGCTGGTTGATGACTGTGCAGCAGGCTCCACGGGCAAACACGGACTGGAGCTGCTTCTTCTGAAGCTGCCCTTTGCCTTGTGGCCCTTAGCTGAGGGCTGTCTGGGCAGGGGGTCTGCCCTGGAGGCTTGATTTAAATGGAGCACTAGTCCCAATCACGGGCCAAGGGCAGGCTGGTAGGAGGGAGCAGCGAGGGAATCAGGAAGAGGGCTAAAATCAAACAAAATGCAGGCAAACGAGCAGGAGCTCTATAGCATCCACACACTTACCTGTGCTCCAGCAGCAGTCTTCTAAGAAAGCGTCATGCACATGTCGGTTTAAAATAATTACACGGACTCAGTGTTTTGCAGTGGGCACTAGGCCCAATCAGGGGACGGGCTGGGAGGAGGGAGCGGGAGGTAATCAGGAAGATTGCTCAAATCAAGCAAAATGCAGGCAAACAAGCAGGAGCTCTATAGCATCCATGCACTTACCTATATTCTTGCAGCAGTCTTCTAAGAATGTGCCATGGCAATGCAGATCAAAAATAAAATTACACAGACTCTGTGTTTTGCAGCGGGAACTAGGCCCACTCAGGGGCCCGGGGTGGGCTGGGAGGAGGGAGCAGAGAGGGAATCAGGCAGAGGGCTCAAATCAAACAAAATCCAGGGAAAGAAAAGGCCCTCCAAGGCATCCACACACTTACCTGTGCTCCGGCAGCAGTCTTCATGGAATGCGGCACGCACAAGCAGATAAAAACAATTACACCAACCCAGTGTTTTGCATTGGGCACTAGGCCCAATCAGGGGTCGGGGCGGGCTGGGAAGAGGGAGCAGTGTGGGAATCAGAAAGAGGGCTCAAATCAAACTAAATGCAAGAAAATTAGCAGGAGCTCTATGGCATTCATGCACTTACCTGTGTTCTAGCAGCAGTCTTCTAAAAATGCGCCACACACACAATGATTATGCTATGCTTGCAACTCTCTTTAACGCAGAAACTTTAATCAATGTGAAGTGGGAGAATGGAAGACCAGGCTCCCGTCCTTCACCTCTCGCGCTTGGCCTAGAGGGTCACGGCCCAGACACCCGCCGCGAGAAGAGTTTGTCCATTTACCAGACGACCAGGTACCCTGGTACAGGAACATACGGATGTGTCCATCTGCCTGCCCAGCAGCCCGCACTGGCCATGCCGACACCTGCGGCTCGGATCAGCTAGACTAAAATCCACACGTCGTTAGAGATGCCATGACGACCTAGACAACGGGAAGCACATCTGTACAAATATACACACTGAACATCTCCACACCAATCTACACGAAGAACATACTCAGTGCTCTGACGTAGGCGACAGGCATATTCACGGACGTGCATCTTTATTATTTTTACATAGGCTTTCAGAATGCAGAAACGCAAGACGCATCATGAACTCATCTATAACGCTTGCTCACGCTTCTCTTGAAACCCGTTACCACCATGAGAGGTATAATGGAAACACGATACTGGTCATGGAAATATATGCTATTATAACCTAAAAGCACCTATGCACCAAACGGACTACTTATGCACCAGGCCCAAGTAGGCCTCAACCAAGAGCTCCCGTGGACATTAACAAAGCAAGAGTCAGGTTGCTGATCCTGCAGAAAGAACCCGGAGGAGCAACCAGCCAAGGTCGCAATGTTGCAAACCCACATTCCAAGAACAAATCATCAAAGGCACGATGTTGCAACCTCGCACTCCGCGCCCCAAACGATAAAGTCACGCCGGCAAATTAAACCAGACGCGCAGTATAAAAAACAATATTAATTGTGCAGAATTCTGCCTCTTTCACGGTCCCTCCCCACGTGACCAAGCCGAACCTGACGAGATGCCAAAACCCAGGAGAGAAAAGGCGTCTGGGTCCATCGCTACGAGACACAGGCCGATACACTTGAAAGGATCAATGGACATCTGCTACAGTGGGAGCGGTCAGCCTTCCACCTATGAATAAATCCTCACATTGTCTGCACGTACCCATATTGAAACATTGTTGCAATCACAGGTACACCGAGAGCTGGGAACAACGGTGGTCCCAGGCTGGGAAGCTCACGAGTGCACCAATCAGAACATGGGGCTCTTATCTCAGACGTCAGTAATATTAGCCAATCCTCAGGAGTCTTCATGTAACAATTCTTATGTATCTAATTGTAGGGACAACCCAGATATACCACCTGACTACACCTTGTCCACTAATATCATTCTCTATATGTGTACTATACTAACCCTACCACTCGAGCAACCAATTAAGAGTGGCGATAGGTTTTTTGTTAACTTTCTGAAGTGACGCAAGTAGCGCGTCATAATGCAGTAAAAAGGGCCTGCGAGCCCCACGATTGTGTGTGTGTCAGGACGAACGCGTACGCTCCTTGACCCATCCCTGCCGTTTTGTCTAAATAAACAGCAGAGTCACCTTGCTCCTTGTGTGTGTCTCATACTCTATCTCATCTGGGATATACGGGAGGAGTTGGGGCCTCCCTGCCCGGAGGTCTGCGGACGGCCCGGCCGACCCCGGCAGAATTTCCCCCCGACAAGTTGGAGGCACTGCTGAGATCTGTTTAAGATCGGCTTTTATTTTTAATTTTTCCAGGCACTCCCGTTGCGAGGAGGCCCGGCGGCGCGGCCCCCTCTGCCGTTGCCCCCTTCTGAGGACTACAGGACCATCGCGGAGCTGCGAGAAGACCGGACAGCGCAATCCGGATATTGGCCCTCGGGAGCCGGTTGAGAAGTATCCCGCCCGCGGTCGGCGAGTGTCCAGACGTGGTCCAGACGAGGGGAGGTGGCGAGCTGCTTGGAGGGGTGCACGCAGTCGAGCGGCCCTGCATCGAGAGAACTTGGTGAGCATGACACGCACAACAAGCAATGCGAAATTGTGAGGGAGGGGGAGGAAGTAAATAAGGGAGGAGGGAGGTATTGTACAGATGTGCGGCGAAGGTTTAACTGAGGGTTGCCAATGGAATGAATGGTAGCGGACGAGTGCGAGAGCAGTCGGCTAAGTTACGCGAAAGAGGGGGGCGGGGCACGAAAACATCACGTGCAGCCGCTCGTAAGACACTGATGGCCTAGATTGCGACTAAGTGTGAGGGTGGGTGTGTGTGGTTTCCTACGATTTGACATTTATTGATCAATGAGTAGATGAGGTTCCCTATTGTTCGAGCAAGAAACTCGATAGGTAGATGACGTTTCCCTGTGGACGGTAGCTAGTTACATAGTTGCCCAAAACGGAAGATAATTGGCTGGTTAAGCCCTCCTGTTGAGGGGCGTATCACACGCGAGGCGACGCAGCGTGCGCAGTCCGGTTATATTATTGATGAGATTACCTTGTTCCAGGAGAGACAGGAAGACAGCTGTAGGGTTAGCGGGGTAGATTGCAAGTGTATTTTGAACTTAAAGGACATAACAAGAATGTACCAGTAGCTCGAAGAAATCGGTGACGTCACCAGTAGGGATTTAATAAGGTATCGCGAGCACAAGAAACTTTGGGTTTGAGAGTGGTGGGGAAGAGAAACATGATAAAGGAGCGGATACGGAGATAAACGATAAACGAGTGGATCGAAAGAGGAGAAGGGGAAAGGGGCGTGGCTGCGCACGGAGAACGCCGGCCACGGCAAGTGTAAAAGGGGGAGTAGAACGGAGAAACAGGACGACTGTATAAGATCGTCGTAAGGGGTACGCAGCCGCGGGGGGCTGCGTGCGCTTCGGCCGCAGGGGGCCGTAGGGGAAGGAATATAATCTAACATCATACATATATATATATTTACTTGTTTTTATTATTATTATTTTTTATTTTTTATTTTTTTATTATTAGTATTGCATAATTTGTCAAAGGATTGTCGTAAGTCCCCACACTTGCGGGGCAAGGTAAGCAATATAAGGTTGTATATTGTAAACTGCTAGTAAAGGGAAGGGTAACAAGGGGAGTGCCATTATGTCATACGGGAGAGGGTCGGGAGGGTGGGGGAATACCCTCACTACCCCACTACAACACATATGCACCACACTGCCACCACATAGGGAGAAATTAATTAAGTACAGCATAGAGTGGACCCAGGGGACGGACAAAAAAATGTTAACACCATGGCCGCCTAATGGTAGTTTCGATCCATATGCCCAACATTCACTACTAAACCATCTGCACAATACGTACAAGGGGAAGAAGTTGGCAAACCATGTGGAAGTGTTTAACTTATGGAGGATGTTCCAGGGGTCCCGACCAGGACCAAATGGAATGTTCACTATGGGGGAAACACCGGAAGAAAAGGAGATTAAGAAAGAAGGAACGGATGGGGAAAAGGGGTGTGAAAGGACAAAGAATACGGGGAATGAAGGACAGGGAGGAGAAAAGATTGATAAATCAAACGACATAAAAAAGGAACCGAACAATGAGATACCCATAACACCGGGAGTGAAAACAGAGGGAGGAGGGTTGTACCCTTTAAGAGAATTAGGAGAAATAGAAGGACAGTTCAGGGCGGCTGAAGGATACTCGAACCCGGCATACAGCCCTCCACCATATGTGGCTCATAGGAAGATACCAATGGGGGAAGGGAGGATTGGAGAAGAGCAGACTGTAGAGATAGGAAACGATGAGTGGGTAGCTGCACAGATATTATTGAAATTACGAGGCTCACTAACTGGAGAAGAAAGGGAGGCGGTAAAGAGAACAAACGAGGATAGTGCCAGAGAGAGTGAAATGAGGGGAGAGGAGCTACTACGGCAGAAGGAAGAGATTTTGGAGGAAAGATTAGCAAAACTAAGGGATGAGCAGAATGAATTGATCAAACAACTTGAGAGGGAGGAAAGAGAGAGAGTGAGGAAAAGGAAAGAAGGTAAGAACGAATTGGAAAAATTAAGGGAACGAAATGAGGAGCAAAAGAGAGAAGCTGAAAGGGTAAAAGCAGCAGCAGATAGGGTATCAAGAGTAGTGCTGAGAGAGAAGAAGAAGGAAGAAGAAGAAAAGGAAAAGGAAATGGAAATATGGAGGAGGAGGGTACTATCAGAGACAGCTAAGAAATATGAAGAGGGGAAGGTAATAGAGAGTATAGTAGAAAGAGAAAGGGTGAAATGGGAAAGGAAGAAAGAGGATGAAAGAATATTGGAACAGATGAGCAACGAAGTAATGGAGGAATTGAAAAGGAAAAGGGAGGAAAATAGTAGGGAAATGGAGGAGAGAAGTGAAGGGGGAAGAGAAGGGAGGAGTAGGGAGAGTGAAAGATGGGGAGATGTATATAAAAGTAGAGAGGTAGCAACAACATCAGCACTAGGGGGAACAGTTGGTAACAACGAAAGGGGAGAAAGAGACCTAATAGACTTAAAAACAGTAACAATAAAAGGAAAAAAGGCAGAGTGGGGGGTGCCATTTATGAATGACTTTTGCAGTGAGGAGGAAGAAGGAGTGGAGAAGGATGGAAGAAAGAGTGAAAGGGAAAGCTTAGATAAGCTATACCTCACTAGAACAAACATAGATTCGCCCTGGATGAGTAGAAGATGGGAGGAGCTGGAGAGAAGTAAGGAGGGAGTGAAAAGAATAGGGGAAACACAAACCCATGAAACCACGCCACCCACATCCCCATCACGCCCTCCCACGTCACACCCTACATGTTCAACCACCGCACGCTCACTGCACAGAATAAAGCTCGCGCCCTTCATGAACGAACTTACACCTTATGCATGTCGGCTTAGGGACCTCCCTAGTCGCAGGCAAGACAGACAAATAAACATACCCATATTGAACACAGGAATTGACGAAAAAAGGGGAAAGGAAGAAGAGGGAGATAGGAGCAGAGGTAGTAAGGAAGAATTTGAAGTAGTAAAGGAAACGGGGGAAGAGGAGGGGTGTGAAGACTCAATATTATGGAGCGTAAAGGGTGACACAAGACAGAATTTAATGCCACTGTTGGAGAGAGGAGGGGTTAGACCACAGTATGTACCTTGGAAACATACGGATAAAGAAAATATAAAATGTAGGCTCCCATCACTAAGTGGAGGTGCGGGTAAGTGGATATATGAAATGGAAAAACACACCGCAGGACAGAAACTAGCAGTAGGAGATGTGAAGGGCCTGTTAATATCAATATTAGGGGATAGAGCGGATGACATTTGGAAAAGAGCGGGATTCCATGGGGTAACAATAACGAACACATCGCATGATGGGGCACCATTTGCAAACTGCAGACATGCGCTATGGCAGGCACTGAGAGTGCAGTACCCAGACACATCAGACATAGGAGCCATTACTTCCCGTAAGATGGGTGAAAATGAGGATCCTGTTGATTATATCCAGGATATTCAAGAGAAGTGGCGCATGGAAACTAGAGAACAATGGGACAAAACACCAGCCATATTTTATCATATACTAGTACAAGGGCTCCCAGAAGGAGTTCAGAAACAACTAAAGAAAGTAGTGGGGATGGAAGCAAAACCATGGCCAGAAATACAACTGACTAATTATAGTACATCACTGCAGGACATGGCAAGGAAAAATGAAACAAAAGGAAGAGGACAGGAAAACAGAAGAGGCCAAACTAGTACAGAAAAAACTTACTAAATACACAATGGAAGGGGCACTAATAACTACGCCCACACCAGTGGCCCAAAGCCCAACGCAAGTAGTGGCTGCACAAGATCCCGCTCAAATAGCGCCTCCACAAGGTGTAATACAGCAAGTGCTGCCTCTGCAATTACACGCACTAAACATGGGAGGAGGGTACCCAATGCAAGGAACTGGGTATTATAGTTATAACAGAGGGAGAGGAGGGTTTATGAGGGGGAGAGGATACGGATATAATACCCAACAACAGGCTGGGGGACTTAGAAATTACTACCCCACAGGGCAACCCGTATACCAGGACAACACAGGGAGCTTCCCATGGCAAAGCAGGGAACCACCCGTGTGTTGGAGCTGCGGACTATTAGGACACATGTCACGTACATGTAGGGTCAGGCCAGGAACACCAGCATGGAATGAACAAGCACAACCTAGGACCTCACAAGAACAGCAGGGCATACAACGACAGCAGATGTCACAACAAGGGAGTGACCCACAACAACAAACAACACAACAGCCACAAACCTATTCACTGCCACAACAACAAATAACACAGCAACTGCCACCGCCACAACAACAAGTAGCGTTAATACAACCACCACCCCAAACTCAACAAACGCAATTGGGTAGGGTGACGGTGTTGGGACACAACCCTTACACAGGGAATGGCCAATCATTGTACCCCCAATAGGTCAGCCCACAGACGGCCTTGGTGTGTCCCATCCTGTCAGTAACACCTAATAGTGCGGAGGAACCACGCATAGAGGTAACGATAGGTGACAAAAAATTATCATTCCTTGTTGACACCGGGGCAACCCGGTCTTGCATAAGGGAAGGTAAATTTAAGATGTCAGGCGAAGCCATGAACACCCAAGGATTTTCTGGGGCTAAAGGGTTGGTTCCATTTACTGATAACGTTCCCTTATCTATTGGAGATTATGATCTGTCAGTCCCACTTTTGTATTATAGTGCCTCACCAGTAAATATACTGGGGAGAGACATAATGAACAGGTTGAATATGACGATCTCCTTTACAGAGGATGGCATAATTTGCTCTACTCCAGGGATTAACATGCTCGCAGCACGACAGATTTTGCAAGCATACTGTGGACAGACAGCGATTAGGGCGGAGCCAGTAGATGGCGAGCTATTCCAGTATGGCACAGACATGGCATTTGCATGGATGCCAGGGATAGAAGGGAAAATATGGAGGAGGCCAGCAGCCTATCTGTTCCGACCAGAAACACCAGTTAATGAACTGGAAGGGAAGGTGTTTGTAATGGACATTGAGAGCATTATTGCAACAGCTGATTATGTTGCTGTGCACGCCCAAGATAAAGAAGGGAGAGCATGGAGGGCGGTGATAGCACTAGCAGAAGGATGTAGGCTGACCCAGGTGTCAGATGAAGAGCTGTTCTCAGAAGAAAAGGAGGAAGATGAAATGGTGTTCATGATGAGTGTAGAAATATGGCTAAGAGTGGCTCACAAACAAGTAGCACAGAAAATTGCAATGGCACTTGAGGCACCCGCAGGCACCCCAGTCCCATTTTTTAAGGAGGATATGTCAAAGGTGCCCAAATCATTATGGACTATTAGCCCTTATGACGTGGGATGCATAAAAAGCATAGGGGGTGTAAGGATAAAATTGAAAAAAGGTGCCATACTACCAAGAGTGAAACAGTACCCATTGTCAAAAGAGGCAGATGAGGGCATATATGAAACCATAACGGCCCTTATAAACAATGGCATATTGGTCCCCTCAGAATCACCATGTAACACAGCTGTGTACCCGGTGCGCAAGGCTAAAGGGGGGTCTTGGCGCTTCATACAGGACCTCAGACCCTTGAACAACATAGTAGAAGCAGTGTATCCAGTAACAGCAAACCCGGCCACAATATTGTGTGGCATTCCAGCAGAAGCATCACGATTTACAGTGATTGACCTTAAAAATGCTTTTTTCTCAATACCATTACACCCAGACTCACAAGATTTGACAAGCTTCACTTACCGAAATACAAAGTGGAAACATACCAGATTACCACAGGGGTATTGTGAATCACCCTCAATTTTCAATAGAGTAATACAGATGGATTTGGGTAACGTTGAGGTGGAAAGCACAGTGTTACAGTATGTGGATGACATAATAATTTGCAGTACAAACGAAAGTAAATGTAGAGAGGACTCCTTAAAAATGTTGACAATATTGGCTGAAAAGGGGTACAAGGTAGACATGGAAAAGATACAATACTGTCAGGAACAGGTACTTTACATTGGCCAACTGATATCACAACATGGAAGAAGGATTGCACCACAAAGAGCACAGGCCATCTCAAGCACTCCCGTGCCACAGACTGTGAGAGAACTGCAGCAATTTCTGGGGCTGTGCAACTACTGTAGAGCATGGGTATTTGATTACAGCTCATACATAGGACCCCTGCTTGAGGGTTTGAAGGAAGCAAATAAAGGGGAGAAAAAGTTGGGATGGACTATGGAAATGAGGGAGGCATTTGACGAATTGAAAGACGCGATATCAACTGCTCCAGTACTGGCATCCCCAGACTATGAGCGACGCTTTTTTATATTTTCACATTGCGACTCAGCAGTGATGAAAGCAGTATTGGCACAAAAAACGAGCATGGGCTATAAACCAGTAGCATTTTACAGCGGGCACTTAGACCCTGTGATGTTAGGCCACTTCCCTTGTGAACAAGGTCTTGCTGCAGCTGCTTTTGCAGTAGAAAAAGCATCAGCAATAACTATGGGGTGTCCAACTACACTGTTTGTGGAACATGCACTATTTGCGATATTGAATAAACCTAAGTCCACACTAACGACACAGAGGGCATCAGGTTATGAGATTATTTTGTCTAAAGCTGAACTAGCAATTGTTAGATGTAGCACGGTTAACCCTGCAAGGTTCCTAGCAGAAGTAATTGAAGAGGGGGATTACGCCCACGACTGCACCCAAATAACTAAAATGTACTCATGTACTAGAAAAGTTGAAGAAAACGCACTAGAGGGAGGTGAGCTTTTGTTTATTGATGGGTCATCAACTATTGATCAAGGAGATGGGATACGAAGGACTGGGGCAGCAGTAGTAAAAATGATGGAGGCGCCGGTGTGTGTGGCTATGAAGTGTGTACAACTACCACAGCATTACTCTGCTCAAGCCGCGGAACTGGTTGCACTAATATTGGCATTAAAGGAAAGTTTTAATAAAAGAGTAACCATATATTCCGACAGTGCATATGTTACATCCACTGTCCGCTCAGGGTTATCAAAATGGAGAAGAAGAGGGTTTAGGAGAGCTGATGGCACTCCAGTACAACATGCCCTCTTGTTGGCTGAACTAATTGAAGTAATAAACGACCCCCAAGAACTAGCCCTAGTCAAATGCACCGCACACACCAATGGTGAAGACTATGTCTCAAAAGGGAATGCAGCAGCAGACGCACATGCGAAATATGCTGCATACTTTGGTGAGATATGGAACCCCACAGACTCACAGAGAGGGAGAGGGAGGGGAATAGCTAGGGAGATGTTAATAAGAGAAGGGTACACCCATCTCCCAGCCACACAGATTATGGAGCTACAAGCGGCTGCACCAATGGCCGAAAAAGAAGTATGGGTGAAAAGAGGATGTACAATGTCACCAACCGACGCACTATGGCGCCAGGGTGGCACTGGGAAAGTTGTAATACCGTTAGCACTGTTAAATACCGCCCTGAGCCAATTACATCACCCTGCCCATACAGGCAAGGAAATAATAGCAGCACGAATTAGAGAAGATTGGTTTTGTCCTGAGTTAAACTCTCATGTGTCAAATTTTATCAGCAATTGCCTCACATGTCAACAGTTTACGGCCGGTCATACTCTAAAAGTGATAAGAGGTACCATACCCCGGCCAGAAGGACCTTTTCGGCACCTTCACATTGACTATGTTGATATGATCAACATATGTCAAGGTAATAGGTATATGATTGTAGTAGTATGCCCATTTTCCAGGTGGATTGAAGCAGGGCCCTGTTCACACCCTGATGCGTTTAGAGCAGCCAAATTCATAGTAAGGGAGGTTTTCCCCAGGTGGGGAGTGTGCGAGGTGTTAAGATCAGACAACGGCCCACATTTCGCAAACGAAATGTTCCAGCATATCACATCCCTGCTGAACATTAAACACAAATTTGCATGTGCATACCACCCACAGGCTAATGGTGTATGTGAACGCCTGAATGGCTTATTGAAGGAGGCAATTGCAAAAATACAACAAACAACAAAGAAAAGTTGGTTGTATTGCCTTCCGTTAGCTTTATTTGAACTGAGAAATAGGCCAGGGTCCGACCACCACCTCACCCCTCACGAAGTGGTTACTGGACGTCAAATGCGCCTTCCCCTAACCCCAACGTCAAGGGCATTCACAGACCACGAAAGTTCAGCGAGTGTGTTAGGTGATGAAATGTATCAATATGTGTCTTCTTTGATTACTAGTGTCGTGTTTGTGTCTCAACAGCTCGAGCGCACACGGGGCGGGTCTACCATCAATAAAGAAAAAGGCGCAAGTACAGAATTGGGAAAGGAGAACTTGTGCAAACTTGCCAAAGGTGACCACGTACTACTTCGCAATTTCAATAGAAAGTGGAACGAGAAGAGGTTCACTGGCCCCCATCTGGTAGAGGACGTATCAACAAGAGCAGTAAAACTAAAGGATAAGCGTGCCTGGAACCACCTACATGATGTAAAGATCTACAAACTGCAGACCCGCCCCAGCGCCAACGACAGGTCCATTGGAAGAACAGCAACAACATCCCCGACAGCGGAAGAAAGTTCCACCACAGACAACGACCCAATTGTTCCCTCGGAGACGATAACTGACGAAGAAAGGGGTGATCCCCATACTGCCCACCCCATGGTCACACGCTCAAAGAGTAAAAATACTTCCGCCATCTGAGCGCAAACCCCCCCCCATTGACTGCTAAGTACAGTTGTAACTAAAACTGAAGGACATTGCTTGCACCAATACACATGTAAACACGTGAATGTTCTCTTTTTTTTTTTCTCGCCCATACAGGAACTGCGTAATATTGTATTGTTAAGAAAAGCTAATTAACAAGTTCAGTGTACAGGCGTAGATGGTGCTGCCAGACGATAACTACCCAGAAGAATTGTCACACCAATTTGTATACGAAATAAAAAGGCCAACATACCTAAAAAGGAGAAGGGTACGTGTCTACTACACAGCCTTCCTCCTGGCCATAGAATATTACATGCCCCACCTCCGCCCATACTTGCCGGTCCTAAGAGACCGATCACTTAGAGTAGCGTGGGAGCAGCTCTTCGCCTGGGCACTGAATGACTACTTGATAGGGAGAGCTTAAAGGAAACAAAACTAACATTTTAATAACGAGCACTTTTGAGAATTTTTAGGCGGGCAACTTTAACGTCACAAGAATACGCTGCCAGGACTGCAGCAAGGTAAGAGCAAAATGCCGGTGAGATTAGCATATGTAATAAAAATAATAGGGATTTTTATGATCACCGGGTTCTTGGCTGCCTCTGTCTGGCAGTACAGCTATGCTATCAATTTTATTGCTGCACCCAAACATAATATACCCCCGTTCCCTGCTGCAACAGGTGTTACGTCAGGTGGTAATAGTAACATTGCACCCAAGCAAAATAGAGTTAAACGCAGCACATACTCAGACAATAAAGGTATTGATAATTATGTACAAGATTCAGCACACGTCGCAAACAACATATGGTACCAGCACATGACCCGCATTGGTAAGCAGACAACTGAGGATAGCTGTTACGTTTGCTCATTAATACCATACGCCATGAGCGCTTCACGAACATTTGTTGCCACAGAAATAGATGAAAAGACAGCACAGTGCATAATATATTTGGCCCTGTTCCAAACGAAAGGAAGATTTCAAGGAACAGTAGTGCACATGACATGGAAAACACGAGACTCATACCCATATGAAAACAACTTCCTCAAGACCTATCTGAGTTATCACAAGACCAGTTTACATGCTGAAGCATTCAGATACATAACAAGTGGCCCTGCAAAAGGAGAAACAAAGAAGGTAACACTGCAGTATCTACCATGTGATTGGTACGCCACTGAAGTTCCGGGTAAACAAGGATGCTGGGAGAGGCCGCTACTGACGATAACAGGAAAGGTGTATCTGGGCAACAGCTGGGAGATAGGAGTGATTGGCAGCAACATGGTAACAAAAGAAACTATCTCAACCATCGAGACACACAATCATCGATGTTGGACGACGTGGATCAAGTATGTACCAATGCTCACGTGGGTAGAAGAAGATGAAGACCCAATAACAATACTACCATTGACGGCGCCCAAAGTATGCTACCAGCATAAAGGAGAGGTGGACGTAGGATATAACACCAATTGTGCAAGCGTGATGGAGTTACCTGAGGGGGGAGCGGGAACAGCAGTAATAATGGACCATTATTGGGCCTGTGGAGAAAAGGCATATCATACACTGCCTCCCCTGTGGAATGGTGTGTGCACAATGGTACACGTCAATGTACCATCACTAGTGGTACCTAAGAAGAATGTCGATGTGGCGAAATTTCCTAAAATGGATGAAGGGGATAAGAGAAGAAAGAGATCTGCACCACTTCAGAAGGAGCAAGAGAACAGCAGTGATACTGTCCTAAATAGGAGAAAAAGACAAGGAGAGCCACTGACAGGAAATTACCTGTGGGGAAGGTCGGAAACGGAACTAACATCAATACCGCCAGAACACAGACTATTCAGCAGAGCAGCAATGTTCTTCTCCTCAATAATACATCCGGGACTGCAGGCATACGCAAACGCAAAATGGCTCCAAATAACCAGATGGGAACTAATGATGACCATCAATTCAACAGTAAATGGGTTCAACGCAATTAAAGAGGAGCTGCGAGCTGTAAGGATGGTAGCACTCCAGAATAGATATGTATTGGACCTTCTCACAGCAATGGAAGGAGGAGTTTGTGCAAAGATAGGACAATCTTGCTGCACGTTCATACCTGCCAACGATGCTGACAATGGTACACTGACAGAAGCAGTTTCACAATTGGCCCAGATGCACTCCAAAATGATGGATGAAAGTAACGGTGTAGACAAGGATAAGAGCTGGTTTTCACTATTATGGTCATGGATGCCATCTTGGCTGTCAGATGGACTGAAAATAATAGTGGGGTGTACTATTTTGGCTGGAGCTACTCTGATCATAATTAGGTTTTGGAAGGCCCGGAAGGCACGCACGACTGACGAGTTGCTGGAAATGGTGGGAATGCACCCCTTAATGCCAGCAGATGACGGCCAGCATACAGGTGTGATAATACAAGAGAGGGAGAAGTTGCGCACCCAAATCATCACCAACCATCTAGACCCACCATCAGTGAAGATCGAGAACCCAAGGAACCCCAGGAGCTACATAGGAAGATGGGTATACTGTACTCCTGGAGGAACATGTGAATATATGTATTGGTCATTTGAAGATCATGTAAACCATTATGGACATCTCGGAGGGATAACTAAGATATGGAGGGTAAGAGGAGATAACGAGAAGGATATGTTTGTGGTCAACAAGTCGACCAGAGGGGGGACTGAAGTGGGAGAATGGAAGACCAGGCTCCCGTCCTTCACCTCTCGCGCTTGGCCTAGAGGGTCACGGCCCAGACACCCGCCGCGAGAAGAGTTTGTCCATTTACCAGACGACCAGGTACCCTGGTACAGGAACATACGGATGTGTCCATCTGCCTGCCCAGCAGCCCGCACTGGCCATGCCGACACCTGCGGCTCGGATCAGCTAGACTAAAATCCACACGTCGTTAGAGATGCCATGACGACCTAGACAACGGGAAGCACATCTGTACAAATATACACACTGAACATCTCCACACCAATCTACACGAAGAACATACTCAGTGCTCTGACGTAGGCGACAGGCATATTCACGGACGTGCATCTTTATTATTTTTACATAGGCTTTCAGAATGCAGAAACGCAAGACGCATCATGAACTCATCTATAACGCTTGCTCACGCTTCTCTTGAAACCCGTTACCACCATGAGAGGTATAATGGAAACATGATACTGGTCATGGAAATATATGCTATTATAACCTAAAAGCACCTATGCACCAAACGGACTACTTATGCACCAGGCCCAAGTAGGCCTCAACCAAGAGCTCCCGTGGACATTAACAAAGCAAGAGTCAGGTTGCTGATCCTGCAGAAAGAACCCGGAGGAGCAACCAGCCAAGGTCGCAATGTTGCAAACCCACATTCCAAGAACAAATCATCAAAGGCACGATGTTGCAACCTCGCACTCCGCGCCCCAAACGATAAAGTCACGCCGGCAAATTAAACCAGACGCGCAGTATAAAAAACAATATTAATTGTGCAGAATTCTGCCTCTTTCACGGTCCCTCCCCACGTGACCAAGCCGAACCTGACGAGATGCCAAAACCCAGGAGAGAAAAGGCGTCTGGGTCCCTCGCTACGAGACACAGGCCGATACACTTGAAAGGATCAATGGACATCTGCTACAGTGGGAGCGGTCAGCCTTCCACCTATGAATAAATCCTCACATTGTCTGCACGTACCCATATTGAAACATTGTTGCAATCACAGGTACACCGAGAGCTGGGAACAACGGTGGTCCCAGGCTGGGAAGCTCACGAGTGCACCAATCAGAACATGGGGCTCTTATCTCAGACGTCAGTAATATTAGCCAATCCTCAGGAGTCTTCATGTAACAATTCTTATGTATCTAATTGTAGGGACAACCCAGATATACCACCTGACTACACCTTGTCCACTAATATCATTCTCTATATGTGTACTATACTAACCCTACCACTCGAGCAACCAATTAAGAGTGGCGATAGGTTTTTTGTTAACTTTCTGAAGTGACGCAAGTAGCGCGTCATAATGCAGTAAAAAGGGCCTGCGAGCCCCACGATTGTGTGTGTGTCAGGACGAACGCGTACGCTCCTTGACCCATCCCTGCCGTTTTGTCTAAATAAACAGCAGAGTCACCTTGCTCCTTGTGTGTGTCTCATACTCTATCTCATCTGGGATATACGGGAGGAGTTGGGGCCTCCCTGCCCGGAGGTCTGCGGACGGCCCGGCCGACCCCGGCAGAATTTCCCCCCGACAAATGGTTTGCTCGACTGGATACCTGCCAACATCAGATTATTATGCATGTGCTTATCAAGTGCCACGTGGCCACTTCCTAAACAACCATTTTGGTTCCTTAGACTTCGCTCTATTTAGTCTTTAAAATATTTGTTTTCCATTTCATTATTTTGTGGATTAAGTATACAAAAAAAGAGCATCTAGGGATACATTTTAATCTGAATAGCTATAACATTTTGTTTTCTGCACTTATAAACTTATTTTTTGAAAGCCATTCTCTGAGGTTTTATTGTTGCTTTCTTCTTTCTTTTCTTTCTTCTGGCCTCATAGGTTCAGCCATCCTCAAAAATACATCTTTAATGATCTTTTACAACAGCTGGTTCCCATAAGTTATCTTTAAATCAAAGAATTGGACTGCCGTTAACGCAGTCCTGTTGCTCTCAAGG
Organism: Ambystoma mexicanum; assembly: GCF_040938575.1. NCBI lineage: Eukaryota > Metazoa > Chordata > Amphibia > Caudata > Ambystomatidae > Ambystoma > Ambystoma mexicanum. The sequence goes on along the minus strand of NC_090930.1, from coordinate 1,098,677,258 downwards.
GGTGCCAGACATTATAGCTATGAAAGGCACAGAAGCTAGCTGTTTGGTCATTCACAGCAGTACTAAATGTAAACTTTTCAAACAAACAGAGGACTCGATAAGCCACCAAGCATATACGTTTCTTCAGTTTCTTGGCACATGTAGGAGAAGTCTAGAACTCTCAAAAATGTGCAACCTATACCATGAAAAATATATTTATTGTTGAACGAAGTCAGAATGAAAAGGTAATAGTAAAGTCAATTTTTGTCTAACCACTCTATCACAACCCTGTGGCAGTTTGTAACAAATATGAGTTTGCAATCTATAGTTGGTGCCATGACTTGTTTGGTCTGTGCACCACATCCAGAGCCTAGGAAATCATCATGAAACTAAAAATTAACAACATGAAATATTAACAGCAATTAATACATGCTACAATTCAAATGAGTCCTTACAACAAAGTCCCCTGCCTGTTCCTGGGGGATCCAGGCAAGGTGTCTAAGGAGCCAAGTTCCTGCCCAAGCAAGAGCACAATGGGCCGAGTGGTTGTATAGATAGGACACTTTAATCACCCTCTCTGGCTCTCATCCTAAGGCAGGAGACAGCCAAAGGGAAATTGGCTACATATCCCCTCACATAGAGAGCCTGATGCTCTCTCTTAGCTGACCCAAGCCCTGTTGAAAAAACAAATGCTTCCTTGAAATCAAACTAATGTCATTCACACGCAAACTACCCTACAGTACAGAAGAAGTCAGGCTTGCTCCCCGAGCCCAGAGTACGTTCTATTGATATGATGTTGAAAATGTGCAGCTTTCCAACTCTGGATGATGCAAAGTTATCCATCCACTGTGTCCCTGCAGAATGTTCACTTGTGGAGGAAACAAAGTTGCAATTCCACCGCAAGACAGCTTTTTCTACACATGCAGGGAAAGAAAAGCTTACCAGGAGTTCTTCTAGAACACCATTCATGTACTGGAAAACCAGGTGTCCTAGGTCCTGCACAGCCTCTACCAGAATGTAGCAGGAAGGGCTGAGTGGAATAGAAGATGACAGACTAGATGAAGACTTGGCCCGGCTCCTAAGCACAAAGTGAGGCCAGGTGCACCCCAGAAACAACAACTAAATGCCACCATGACCCAACTACAGGACACAGGTGCAGGCACTCACACAAAGCCCAGCCTATGGGATGAGGGAAAGCTCTATAAAACCCAGATGCTGTGGGCATTCAGAGTGGGTTTCATAATGAAAAAGAGGCAGAGTTTTAAGAGCAGACATTGGAGTTAAGAGGAGTTGGAGAGGGAAGTTTGGAGGTGAGTGGTAAACCCCGACATTGCACTGAGGAGGCTGGTGCAGAGATGCAGCAGGAAGGGGTGAGACCAGGCAAGGAGAACTTCAAGTGGCAGGAGGCCAAAAGGGCTAGGAGAGGACATGCCATCAGGGACCTGGCATCAATGGAGACTCAGGATGAGGGGTGAGAGTGTGCAAAGGGGAGAACTGGGAGTGGCGAGAGAACCAGGAGGTGGAGGAGGTCACATCAGGAGGGATTCATCGTGGTTCGAGGTACGGAAGGTGGGGGACGAGATCTAGCGGCTGGTGACAACAAGGAGGAAACTGGGGACCAGAAGGAGGCCTGTTGTGTTTTGAGGGGAGTAACACTGAAGCAGGGGTTGGTGCGAGTAAAGATCAGGTGCATTATAGAGAGAGTGTCAAAGTCCCAAACACAGCTGGTCAGGGGGGATTTGAGGACAAGTGCCTTTGTCGAGGAGGTCAGGACAGTACATATGGAGGTTCGGAAAAACCTGGGAGAAAGTAGTATTGAGGTTGCGATACTGAGGAAGAGCGTTTTGATAGTGTGCAGGAGGTTGGGAGGAAAGATGTAGAAGAGGGAAACCGGTGCTATTGGAAATACTGAGGAATTTGGAGATAGTATGGCAACAGTAAGTAAGAGGTTGGTAAAGATCTGGCTCAGCACTAGGGAGGACTTTTAAATGAGGATAGAGAGAAAATCAGGAAGCAAATGCTGGCAAGTTAAAGGCGGTGAGTGGAGAGAGTGAGCAGGAGTGTGGAAGATGACAATGTTAACTGAAGCAGCCACATGGTTGGAATATATAAGAAGGTGATGAAAGATAAACATCAGGGCACAGGAGAAGTTCAGGAAGTGATAGGTGGAATGAAGAATAGTTTCAAGCCCATGGCAAAGAAGGCTCGGAGAGGAGGTTGGGGACAAGAGAGAAAAGGAGAGAGAAAGGGAAGGTGGTCTGAAGAAGGGAAAGCAGGAGGGGGACGATAGATCAAACAGATTCCAGTGTGCCCGATTCACCTTAGGCACAAGATAGAGGTGGGCACAGGAGCAAGTTCCTCACAGGAAGTATATCTAAGGCTCAGAGAAGTGCATCAGGGAACAAAACGCGAGACCTTTGGAGGAAGAGATAGAGGTCTGCAACTATCAGCCCTCTAGGAGATGAGAGGACACTTCTATGGCACTGGACTGAACCCCCCAAAAGACCAGGTCCTCAGACGCTGGAGTAACAGAGCAGGAGGTGGATACTCTCCTGAAAGCCCTATATCGTCCTCCATGATGTGACATGTGGGTTTGCTTATATTTTAGTTAGAGTTTAGCAGAGCATTAGACATGTTTGGGTTACATTCTAATGTCTTTCACTGTCTGTTATTTGGGACAAGCACTGTACTTGCCCCCAATGAAATACTTTTACTCCTAAGTTGTATAAGTCTGGTCTGTTGCTCCCCATCACCTTCACTTATCATCACCATCACTTATCCAGAACAGGACTGCGAGACTTGTCCTTGGCCTCAAACTCAGGGATCGTATCTCTCCAGGACTGAAATCTCTGCACTAGCTCCCAGTGATTGCAAGGATTAAGTTCAAAACCCTCTGCATCGCCCATAAGGCCTTCTGGGGCATGGGGCTTCAATACCTTCAACTCTCTCTCCCTAAATATCATCCTTCTCGAGCTCTCCGCTCATCCGCCTCCAACTCCCTCAGGGTCAGTCGCTTCTCCAAGCAACGAGTTGGTGGTAGATCTCTCTCTTCGGCTGGTGCCTCCCTCTGGAATAGCCCCCCTGCCTCCCTTAAACTTGAGGAGAACCATCTCCGGTTCCGGAAGCACCTCAAAACCTTTCTCTTTGCTTCTTCTTTTTCTCCCCCTCTCCTCTGTTGACCTCGCGGCTGTAACCAGAACTGCTCTGGCTACCTGGACACCCTCTGAACTTAGGCCCAGGTCCCTCCCCCGCCAGCGTCACACACCTGCACTGCCCACCTGGCAACCCCCACACTTGGGACTGTTTCTGTATCCCTACAGTCCCCCTACCAGCCCTTGACACCTGAAGTCTGCACTTACCCATTCACTTGCCACTTGCTGGCTGTTACTTATTGTTTTTTCTATTCCCATGTACTGCACTGTCCCTGCCCCCTTCCCACGCACTTACGCAATCTGAATGACACCTGGCCTAGTAGGATCGCTGTCTGTCCTCCCTTTCTACCCCTCCCTTGCCTCGTCGCGCCTTGAAACACGTGTGTATAGGTGCGTTATAAATGCCATATCATATCATATCATAACAGTCCTGCAACAATGCTGTTCGAGGAATCTGCATTCCATAAAAGTGATTTACAGTTTGAAATAGTAAGTCTTCCAAGAAAAGCAAAACAGCCAACACAAGTGTGATTCATCCTAAGGTGCAAACTTACTTGTAGAACTTAATCGATGGTTCCACTGCGAGCAATCCAAAGGGTGCAACAGTGTAGCAAATGGCTAGTTGGGTGGCAATCCACGTGATGATGTCATAGGCAACCTTACGAGGTTTTGACAAAAGAAAGTAGTGCCTAAAATTCGTCCTTATCTACAAATCAGAAAAAAGAAACAAGCAATTACATGTTATTGACATGTACATTGTAATTGGTTATTTATAACGTGCTTAATACCCAGAAGTTTCTAAGCACACACATGGGATCGAACCCCTGAGCTATCCTCCCGAGTTAGATGACATCAATCTGTCAGAGCAGTCATTGACATTTCCCCCGCCCCAATGGCATGCACTCTTTAAGAGCCCCTAAACCACTGACTGTTGATCCTCATTTCCAAAAACAGTTATAATATTATCCTGATCAGCGCCCCCGCCCCTGCAATCACAAAGCCCCTATGAAATAGACATAAGTGGGTTGCATGCCTTGACCTGGGGCTCGAGCCTCCAGAGGCTGAACTTTGGATCACGAACCTCAAGAGAATTGGATAAAGAGATAGTGGAATATCAGTTAGGCTCTGAACTCCCCAATCACAATTGCTGTCAGGGCTATACTGCACTGATGATCCCAGGTATGTGGTTGTCCTGCCAGCCTTGCAAATGTCTGTCTTGGGTTGCTTAAGTTATGTATAAAGTAGCACTGTCCTCCTAGACAAAGACAATTTCCTGGAGAAAAAGGTTTGCATTGGAGTTAATTTGCATACCCACATAGGCTTGTTGTTGTGGCTCAGAACTGGAGGTGAACTTCCAGCGATAGCTAGTAGGTGGCGTTGTGGAATGTGTGACTTGGCTCAAATGGACTTTACTATTTTTACATTTCAAGTGAAAGTTTTTTTTTCTCAAATCTTTTTAAATCCACCATATCTTTCTTGGTCTTGTGGATATTTATACACATCCACAATTTCACAATAACTATTTTACTATTCCTATTAGAATAAGCACTAATCTTGATTGTATGTAGGGGGAGTATCCTATTCTGCGCGACACTTTTTAATGGTCTTGCTGATAAGCAAACACTTCAATGTGGGCGCTCATAACCGTACTCAACATGTTTCGTTCCTTATATGTTGGTAATTCATTATTAGGAACTTCTTCAGGGGCAATTTACATACAACAGCCTATGTAGCCTGTGATTTAAGTAACTGTTTCACAACAGCAACAAAGAGTACAAATGCTAGTGGACACTTCTTATTCTTTTAGCTGTGCTTGACATCTGTTAAGCTTAGCCGGGTTAACTGAGAGTTGTCTTTCTTGGTTCCAATTCAATAGTCTTCATATACTTTGTTTTCTCTTATTAGCTCGCTTCTCAACAATACCATCATCAGTCTGTGATAATGCAGCTGTGCCGATGAAGATACATTTCATCTGTATGTAACCGCATTAAGAGTAATGTTTCATCTCTTATTGCTGTTAACAAGAAATGTAAGGCAAAGCTCCTCAGTTTAGACAAATGTACTGGCATTTATCCACGGATCCTCATTACGGACAGCAGATTACTTCAGTGCAGTCTCGTCACTTCAATCCCATCATGCATCTTGCGCTCTCTCAGCAGATTGTGTTCTGTACCACGACCGTCTAACGCTGGGTTCCGTTATTCCTCTGTGCTGTGTTTCCTTGCCGTTGTCCGGCAAACTGACAGTGTCGGGATGCACTGGCCACTTTCTCGAGCACAGGTCACTTTCTGATGTTTTTAATCATGTGTTATTCGTTTTTTATTGAATAAATAGAATTTTTGAATGACTTGTGTTGAGTTGCAATGTGAAGGTGGCATACTCCTTTACTAATAGTTAACTGCCGTATTATTGGAGGCAATGAGTTCCTGCAGGGAACTCCTGGGGCTCTCCACCCATGGCTCTCGTCTAACGTTTATTATTTTGATTATAAACCACAGGACCTGGCGATAATTTGCACTCAGGAAACAACAATAGAAATTGGATCGCTGATGACCACATGTCAAGTGGCACCATTGCACAATTCCTCTACTATAAGGATTTGCTCTTGCAATCGGGTTTGCACAACAAGGTTTTATGGACTGAAAATGTATAAGTGAAATATATCTGCAATCTCGTACTACTTGTGCAAGAGTGCAGACACAGTCAGCCTCATCACAAGTTGGGCAGTATCCCGACTAGGATACCGCCCAACTGTATTTGCGTCACCGGCCAACCCCTTGGCAGTATTAGTTTAGTCTAGTTTAGTTTGTTTATTTATAAAGCGCGTCCGAACCCTCAGGTAGCTGGGCGCATAATCATGTACACAGCAGAGTTACATATCGTTACACAAAGACCTTTATACACCAGTCAGAGCATACATTAGTCCAGGCTCTGAGTGGTTACATACAAGAATAAAGTATACAGAGAACAGGGTACAAGATAGTTACAGTGGAGAGTGAGGACCGGGTTACAGGGTGGTCCTGAATCAGATAAAGCCAGGGTGAACATTACTACATGGTGGCGAACGGCGGCAGGCCGAACGTGTCATTGAGAGATTGGATGTTTAGGCTAGTAACCATGATTTCACCATGGCTCTGAATGGCCAGAATGCGGCTTCCGATCTAATTGCAAGAGGGAAGGTATTCCAGCATTGTGCTGCGAGCACTGGGAAGCTTGAACCTCCTGCTGCTTTAGGTTATAGTTGGGGATCTTTAGTTGGTGCAGGTAAGGGTTTCTGGTGTGTCTAGTGGAGCATTGTCTAGCGAATTTGTCTGAGGTAGCGAGGGGCGGTGCGTGACAGGCACTTATGGGTGATGACCAGGGTTCTTAGCTTGATTCTGTTGCGGATCGGGAACCAGTGGACTTCTTTGCTGGCTGTGGATATGTGAGCCTTGCGCGGGAGGCTAAGGGCACATCTTAGTGCATTATTTTGCAGGATCTGGAGCCTGTTCAAGTTTTTTGTGGTAGTGCCTAGGTAGAGTGTGTTGCAATAGTCTAATTTAGACAATATCAACGCTCTTGATAAGGTGAGACAACTAGCGGTGGCGAGAAAAGGCCTACAGGCATTGATCAATTTATTGGTGTAGGTGTGGCTGAGATGGTGGAGTTTATTTGTTTTTTTAGTGACAAGGTGGAGTCGAGGTACACACCTAGTGTTTTGACCTCTTTGGAGACTTTTATGATGTTGCCGTCAATGGTAAAGGATTGATACCTTTGGTCTAGTTTGTTTAGGCGAGACTGGGAGCCTACGATAAGCAGTTCTGTCTTATCGTCTTTGAGGCAAAGACTGTGTGTGGCCATCCAGGCTTGGATTTCTAAGTAGATTTCATTAAGTTTTGCGACATCCTCTTCATAGCTGCCAGTGAGAGTGATGAGGACCTGGGTGTCGTCTGCATAATTAGTGTAGCTGACACCCAGATCGGCAAGACGGTCAAAGAGGAGCTTTGTGAAGATACTGTAAAGTGTGGGGGAAATGCAGGAGCCTTGGGGCACTCCACATGTGATTGGGATAGGATCCGCAGCCGCGGTGGGGGTGAAGACCCTAGTCGACCTGTCAGACAAAAATGACTGGATCCACTTAGTGGCATTCTGAGAGAATGCAGCAGCCGAGGAGAGGTGTTGAGTGAGGATCTGGTGGTCAACCAGATCGAAGGCAGCAGATAGATCCAACAAGAGCAAAATGGCCAGTTTGCCCTTATCTTTGGCATCATCCATTTGGATTTTTAGATCCAAGAGGGCAGTTTCAGTCCCGTGCCTTGGTCTAAAGCCGGATTGTCGCAGGCCTGAAGGTTGTTGTCTTCCAAATGTTGTTGTATTTGGAGGTAGGCAACCCTGTCTAAGATTTTGAGGAGAAATGGGACTGTGGTGATGGGCCTGTAATTTGTGGGGACGTTGGGGTCTAGGTTGGGTTTTTTGAGCAGGGGTAGGACCCACGCTTCTTTAAGGTTATTGGGGACCACTGAGTTTTTGAAGGACGCATTGATCAAGGAGGTGATGAGAGGGGCTAACTCATTAGCCCCGTCTTTGATGACGGAGGCGGGACAAATGTCACCTTTGCAGTTGGATGGTTTGAGACTGGCGATTATCTTGATTACTTCCTCTTCTGTGACTGGTGAGAAGTGGAAGGAAGGGCAATTAGGGGTGGTGTGGTTTATTATGCTGATGGGATTCTGTTTGGAGGCAAAGTTGGCTTTTTTTGCTTCTATCTTAGTTTGTAGGAGGGCAATTTTATTAGCGAGGGCCAGCTGGATATTATTGCACCAGGCCTTGTCTTTAATGTAGTCCTCTGAAGGAGGCACTGGTGATTCGAGTTCCCCTTGTATAGAGAATAGTTCTTTGGTGCCAGATTTGGTGTTTTGTATTCTCATGTTATAGATCTCTTTTTTAGCATTTAAGATGGCGGATTTGTAGGTGGAGGCTGCTGAGGCGAACTTATCTTTAGTGGAAAGAGAAGGGGCTTTTCTCCAGCTAGTTTCTGCAGTTCTTTTGATATTGTGGAGAGCCTTTAATTCTGCTGAGAACCATTTGTTGGAGTGGGCAATGGGTTTCGCTTTTCGTTGTTTAAGAGGCGCTATCTGGTTGAGAGCTAGTTCTAGGGTATTGTTGTATAGGTCTACAATGGCTGATGGGTTGTCATTTTGCGTAGGTGGATTAGTTTTACTGATAGGCACGGGAAGAGGTCTAAGGTTCTCTATAGTGATGTTGCGGTTATTTCTGGAGATTATTTGAGGTAACCTAGTGGGTAGTGTGGTAGATGGTATGGATCTGGGTAGAGAGAAGGTAATAAGGTGGTGGTCAGTCCAAGCACAAGGAGTGATGTCGGTCAGTGAGAGGTTTCAGTTGGCGTCTGCAAGCCAGTCCAAGGATCTTCCTTTTGTATGTGTAGGTTTATTAATGTGTTGGGTGAGGCCTAGATGAGTAATGGTGTCATTAATGGAGGGGGCCTGATTGTCATTGGGGTCATTAAGTCCCAAGTTGAAGTCGCCCATAATGATGATTTGAGATTTAGGTTTTAGGTTAGTAGTGAGTAAGAGAGAGATATCTTCTTCAAAGGTGGAGGGGGGTCCTGGAGGTCTGTGTATAATGTGGAGAAGGATAGTTTGGGTGTCAGATAATGGGAGTTTGACGGATAGGAGTTCGGCTGAAGGTAGGGTTGTGCTAGTTACTTCTCTGATGTTTAGGGTGGATTTCGTAATAATTGCTATTCCTCCTCCTATTCCATTTTTTCTGTCAGCTCGGATGATGGTGTAGCTATCCGGGGTGGCTAGAGCTATTGTGGGACCGGCTGCTAGGTGGAGCCATGTCTCTGAGATAGCGATAAAGTCTAGGTGGTTGTTGGAGATAATGTCGGCGACATCAGTAGCGTGGGCTACCAATGAGCGTGCGTTGATGAGAGCTCCCTTGATGGAGGTCAGTGGAAGGTTGATTTTCGTGTGTGGTGGTGGGTGAGGTGTTGCAGGCTTGTGACTCGGTGGAGGGTTAGTAAGCGAGGTGGGCTGCGTGAGATTCCTAGCCTGATTGGTGAGCATTCTGGTGAGTTTTACATCAGGATTAGTGCGATGGCTGAGTCTAGCATTTCTAATCATGGTCGGTGGGGCTGCGTTCAAGAAGGTGGTAGAGGGTACAACAAGGCGAGAAGCTAATCTTGTATTTCTAAGAGGTGTGGGACAGGGTATTAAGGGTGCAAAGTGTGCTGGCGAATCAGTTTATCCAGTCTGCTGGAGATAGTAAGTCTGGGTAAAGTGGTGTGGTTGTGTAGGCACAGTTCTGAAGTGAGATATTCTGGAACAGAGGGAGGAGAGTAGTCATAGTTAGAGTGGTACCTCTAAGTGAGGCCATCATGGGTAACTTGGCTCTGGAGATAGAGGCAGTGAGGTTCATAAATTATTAGCAAGAATAGTTTGTACGTTCAGCTAACGTGTGTGTGGACACTAGTTAGGCGTTTCAATGGCAATAACATGGGCATCAACTCAAATTGCAGTCAACTCAAATTGCAGTGTGCAGAGGGCAGTGTGGAATGCAATTCAGGGCGCAGGGCACCTCTAGGCTAGTCAATGCAATTTACAAATGGGCTAAATGCAATTCAGGGTGCAGGGCACCTCTAGGCTAGTCAATGCAATTACAGATGTGCTAAATGGAATTCAAGGCGCAGGGTACCTCTAGGCTAGTCAATGCACTTTACAAATGGGCTAAATCCAATTCAGGGCGCAGGGCACCACTAGGCTAGTCAATGCAATTACAAATGGGCTAAATGCAATTCAGGGCACAGGGAACCTCTAGGCTAGTCAATGCAATTACAAATGGGCTAAATGCAATTCAGGGCGCACGGCACCAATAGGCTAGTTGATGCTAAATAAAGAGACATTTGGGTGTGATGCATCCATTGAGTGTCGTAGTACATCTTAGATAAAGTACATAGTGTAATAGTGCTGCTGAGCAGTAGGCGCTAAATGGCGCAGTAGGGCGGGAAGGCCAGGTATAACAAGACATGCAGGGACATCACCCACAAGACACATTTGGCAGTGGGAGTAGATGAGTAGGGAAGAGGATGACAATGCACATGATTCAGGCTAGGGGCATGGTCATAGCAGTCAGGCTGTATAGGTATAGGCAGGACCATCAGTACATGTTGAGAGAGTGGTCACACGTATGTGCACTGAGGCAGGTTTGGGCTACTGTGGCAGCGCAGTGTCTGAGGAGGGATGGAGGATTAGTAGCTAGCAGTTAGCTAGCAATGAGCATAAGGAGCCAACATGGCTAGTCTGAGTGGAGGCAGGGTGGTTGCACCGCAGGACAGAGTGACTACACAATGTAATGACAGGCCATATCTGAACAGTTAGCAAATAAAACTCGGTAATGCCGCTTTCACAATTAGGCAGAGCACTGGCACGCATTGAGAGCTCTATTAAGCGAGGGGGTGCATACGGACTAGGATGTGACCGAATATCAATCGGAGCGTCCTGACTAAGTTCGTATGTCGGTAGGAATGAAGCGGAGTGCAGACAGTTCGAATGGGTTTACTATGTAAATTGTCTTACGGTTCGAGGCAACGGTTCCTTGTCTTGCAGTCCTTTATCCCTCGCATGGAACTTGCTGTAGGCGGAGGGGTGGGCGGCAGAAAAACAGGCAGAGAGTATGGGCGAACGGCGAGGAAGGCTGAGGACAGGCTTGGGACAGGAAGCCTTTGTGGTCCTGCCTTCGTGGAAATGCCGGTTCCCGCCTCCTGGTTTCTATTGGCCCTTACAAGCGGGGCAGCAGCCAATCAGTGGCCACATGGAGCTCAACACAAGAAGCTAAGGTGCTGTTTAACAGAAACTTCGGCGGGCGGCCATCTTGGAACCGCCGGTTCACGGGTTGGGCGGTAACTGTAATTCCCCATTGGGTCCACTGGAATTTTACTGGGCAGTAATTGCACTAAAAATCAGCATTTTTGCAGTGCATTTACCCCCAGCTCAGAGCTGAAGGTAAATGCTGCCAGTCCGAGATTGGGCGGACCCTTAAATGTGGCAGTAATCGTGTTACTGCCACATTTGAGGGCTACCGCCCAACTCGTGATGAGGCCCAGAGACAGTAAAGTGCTACAACCTTTTTAGTCTCATCTATAACTAAACTATAAATTTAATGCGGCCAAACACACATCTTGATAGCATTGTCGCTTACAACCTTAGCTAACTACAGGTAGCAAGCACTAAATACAAGGAACCAAATGTTATTACCTTCAAGGGAGTGAGCAAGTTTTGTGTAAACAACTTATTGTTCTAATTGTCAAATTACAAAAATAAAGGCAGAACTCACATTTCATCTACTGAAAATGGCAACGTTGCTTACAGCGTTGGTGGTTCTAGTAGTTTCCCAAAACTCACAAAACCTATAGCCTTGTTGGTGTACTGAAGCCTTCCCTCACACCAACCTTTATTTTCAATTTCATATTTTCATTTTTGTATTTGTATTTGGTTTTATGCAGCGCACACCTAGCTAGGAAGCCACAGGGTGCTGTACCAGTAAATTAGCGTCACCAGAGGTCAATGGAAGTATAGGTTACAGGTTATAGTAGCTTGAAAATCCCATATTCACCGGATGTTACTCCTATATATTTACTGCTCCAATAGTATGGAATATCTATGCTATTAGGACTTATTAACTCCCCTCCCGCCAAGCACTGTGAAACCCAAATTATTAATTTTCTACTTGCCAAGAGAAAGTTGGAGGCACAACTATTTTTTCTCAGCCGACTACTTTTGCAAAACCTTGTGTAAAAACCTCGGTCAAAACTTTCACTTGGTCCCATAACTGTCACTAAAATAATGCTGTTCGTTTCCTCTATGAAAAAGATGTGTTTTATTGGGTGGGTAATGTATTTCTCCAAGGCTGAAAGAAATAATGGGGAGACCTGTTCTCAAGAAATAGGAAACTCTATTCACAGGAAAGGATGGTAACATCTACTACTGGTCCCCTGTTTCTGACAAATAGGGGAAGGTGCTAAAGGAAACTAAAGGTGTCCTGATGAGGGCACAACAAGTTGAGGACCAACTAGGTGACGTGATGTATCAAATACCACCTCTTAGGGCAGGTGTTAAAGAAGTCTAAAGAAAATGTACCGGAAATGTTGTGTGGGGACCTTCGGAGCTCTTTGGGCACTTCTAAAAATTGGGACATAAGTCCCTCCAGGCCTAGCAACACAAACTCCCTTTAACTTGAGCTGCTTAACACAGTCACTGCCAGCCTTAAATGAATCCAAAATAAAGCAGCCAAACGCAACCTCATAGTACCGGATCACCCCACCTCGTTATGACAACAGCTTCAGTTGCCCCCTCTATCTTAGTTTGTATCATGTCCCATGCTTCACCCTCAGAGCAACTGAAAGAAGATCACTTTCAAAATTCAATCCCATATCAACAGATACCATATATTCTGGGGCACACTGTAGCTTCCGGCATTGGGCGGGGGAACGGGGCTCAAAACAGCTTCCCGACTTTCTCACTGCAAGACCTTACAAAACAAGACACAGGAGGTTGCAAAATAGCAGCACATGCACCATTGCATTGGCACTCTCTTGCTCCTCCTCACCACGAGGAAGAGGTCTGCCTTTTTTCAGAAATAATCTGAGTGCGCACTGCTTTCGTTTCGTCTAGTGAAACTGTTCTTGATCCACCATCGTTTTAGCTAATGTTCTCCCCTTTCCAAGCGGGCCCTCTTCTTTCACTCTCCTTCTTTGCCAGACCAAGCGGGCCCTCTTCTTTCACTCTCCTTCTTTGCCAGGCTTCTTGGCACATGGGCTCTGAAGCTGCAAATGTATTTCTACATCAGCCTGCCCAGTTACATGCCCACTTTGGCCAAAGTAGGATACAGGTTATAGGGCCTTGAACATCCCATATTCCTGGAGTGGTATGCACCAAGGAGTACAAGGTCCTAAGTGAGCCATGCTACTCCTAGATATTTACTGCTCCTATAGTATGGAATGTCCATGCTATTATAACCTATAAACTCTGCCTCCTGCAGAGCACATTCTTTTCTTTAAATAAAAGAAAAATAATGTTAGGCTAGGTCTCAGTATCATAGCTCATGTAAACCTCCATTTTGTGTCAATGCACGCATTTGCCAATATGATGGATAACCATTGCATGACGTAATGTGCAAGCCCCTTATGTCCGTGGATCCCAGGCAGCGATATGTAAATACCTTCTCTATATGCAATGTCTCATATATATAATACAATTCGAGTAGAGTACATAGTTTACAATACAGAATTCAAAGTTTGAAAATTCACAATTTAATTAAATCAACGTTCGCAATTCAAGATTCAAAGCCCAAAGCAGACAGAAATCCAAATCAATCAATTAAGATACTAACAGAGCAAACAAAATAAAATGCGCCTACCAAGTGGATACCCGCGTCACTACCCTACAGGTATTAACTAGAGGGCCAAAGCAACAAGCAAGGAGTAAACGAGGGTAAGTATTCCAAGTAAACCTGGTAACCTCCCCAACTGTCTTAAAACCTAAAAGTCTCTATTAAATAGAGGTTTTATTAGGAACAGCCAGGGCTCCACCACATGTACCCTCAATAAATACATAAATATGAAACCAATGTTGGGGGGAACGCGGTAACACCCATTCAATTGGGAGACAAAGGCACCCAGTGGCTCGTTGTGTAACAATCGAGTCACTACCATCCAAACCCTCAGACTAGGTTTCGCTAACAGTCTTTTCACCACTAGCATCAGCGAGGTTTTTGGTCACCAAACACCATACACGGAACAAGGCAAGCTTAATACCTTCGGATTCTGCATTTAAGCAGTAATTCCAAAAATCCTCTTCTTTTATCGCCTCATAACTGTGTACAAAGCCCCCATAAGCAGTCATATATGTAACTCACACTTTTTAACACTGGGTAAGGACATGTCGAGGGGTTCCGAACGCCATGGGAACATTACATGTACGACATATCCTATCCGCTAGATATATACCTTCCTCTAGGGAGTAGTATCGCTACACAGTCTTCATTAAACAAATAAATATGGCAATATCAGGGCTAGCTCCAGCTCCATCTTCTTCTCTTAAAAATGAGTATCTTTACAGCCAGGCAGGCAACTGTGTGCAGGCAACGCAATCTTCACAGTTAATATACGGTTTGAATTTGAGATTTCTCGGTCCTCTGTTGAACAATGTAATATCACTATTTCCAATGCTGTGCTTGTCTAGTCATCATTACTCAGACCATGAATTATCATTTAATGAGAAATATTCTTATGACCCTTGTTTTGGGCTGAACCCTTTTCCTCTTCCTAAATCACAGTAAGAAAGATTACCCTCCAGGAATAATATTAGTTGAGGCATTAGACCATATTTGTAATGGCTATATTTAATGGAAAAAAGTGCATAGTGCAACATGCCACCACTAAGAGAAAAAACATATTTGTTGTATTTCTCTTTTTAATCTCTCCCCTTTTCATTTTTACTTTGTCACTTTTTATAATGGTCATACATGTATGTTCAGCCTTGATAAAGCACAGGATGAGCGAAACACGTTTCGGCTGACCTATGCACTTAACCTATGTAATTTCCACAATGAGCAAGGTGGCATTTTGAACTTGTATTTGAAAATGTGCGTTTAGGAGGCTGTAGCCATTGTTTTCAGATAAAAACGTACATTTGCATAATTGGTACTGTCTCTTTATTGTAACCCCGCTGTTACATTTATAAATATTTCTGAGGCATAACTGATTGACACTGCATACAAACAAATGCAATAATCAGCACATGCAAACTCAGAGTAGACCTTTCTAGGATTGTATAGCATTTGATACTGTATCTGCTACGAGAAATGTTTGATTAAATCAAAGTGTGAATTCATAGACGTAAGGTGGGTTGGCTGTTCAAATAGTGGGTAAAACGGCCCTATTTCTTGGTTTTGCAAGGGTCCTTTTTAACACAAAGAGATTAGAAATCTGGGAGGGCAACTCGCGCTCAGATTGGTGATTAATTTGTAACCAAATTAGAGTATCACACAGTTCTACAGCATAAGTTATGTGGTTTATTCCACGTATTTGTACAACAACACAGCCGACAGCAACACAGCCGACACGTGTTTCGACCTCCTGGTCGTTTTCAAGGCTGTGAAACATGTCCATTATATTGTAATATTTGAACATTTTATAACAAACCATTGGTCCGATAATCAAACAATATCAGTGCCCATACACAGTACCTATCAATTAACGATAACCATGTGGATAATTGAGATTTGAAGGACCACAATGATCCCATTACAAAATATTATTTGGACAGTTACATAAATCCGCTTGGTTCCGCATTCCCATGGCATGTGTTGTACATTAGTACACTAATGTCTCAAATATCAAACAGGCATTAAATTATTAAGCTCTAACGCACATAGATTGTGAATTTGAAGATTATCAGCAAGAGATTATTTGCAAGGCATCAATCGTGACGAATCACATTTTATGACACCGATCGCAGGTATGCTTTGATTCCAGTGTAATAGAACATACACCAATAGCATTCTTGGATTCTTGGATTCTTACTATACCTAATGGTCATGTGATAGGTGAGACTTTACTGTGGTATTTGGACCCGAACCGATTAAGACAACTCAATACAACATCCTATTCATCTTCTAGTGACCGAGCATTGCAAACAGGTATGCGGTTTATAACACCCCACTATCCATTACTGGATTTGTGATATTATGACTTGCAGTACATATGTGTTGGGTTGACATAGTGAATTTATCAACCCAATTAGTTGTATATTTTCTTATTGATAAGATTATGCACCTGTCCAATCTAGGAGTATGAGGATTGTCACACTAATGTGTGCTTTCATTATAATCAAGGGTAAGCTTGTTGGGTTCCACATCCTTACGGCATGCCTAATGATACATCACATACTCAAACCATGATTCCTAATCTGAATAGATGTGTGTTGTATAGTATTGGAACTCACGACTATTATTTATTATGGTATTTTCTATTTTCTTTTGAATCACATATTTGAATCTACTACCCGCCTCTGTCCTGAAATGTGGTATGTTTGGTTGTTTTATATTCTCTTCTTGCAATTTTACTGATGAATATTTGTACATGTACTGTGTATGGACACTGATATTGTTTGATTATGAGACCAATTGTGGTTCATGTTTTGTTATAAAATGTTCAAATATTACAATTATTATTTATTTAATGTGATACAGTTTTAAACAAATGTAAAAAACTTTACACATAAATTAACATCAAATATCTAAAATACACAATACAATATAGTAAAATACAATACGATTCCGAATCTTAATAAAATCCTTGGTACAATTTCTGGGTAGTTAATTTATAAGGATTTGGGTCAAGTTCTAAAAGAAATGAGAAAACATCTTAATCTGAATCATACTTAAGATACAATATTTCATATTTGCACAACAAAACACAATGTCATTTACTTATCGGGGAAAGACCCCCTTGGGTTTAATTTCATGAGAGCAACTGCTACTCGCCAAACCTGATAAAGTGCTAAATGCAATTTAGGGTTATTTGTGTTAACACATTGCTTCCAAAAGTCTGCTTGACCCATATAGTCTGTATTGTGGACAAATTCGCCCAGGTACTTATTGTATTCTATTCTCATCCTACCACAGCTCGTCAACACGTGTTGAGCCGTCTCAGGTTCAGTAGGAAGGTCACAGATCCTGCAGTATCTTTCTGCTAGGTTTAACCCCCGTACAGGGCCCTGAGTAGATAGAATCGGCAAGTAATTAAGGCGCATTAATAGGATAAACCGCCTCAGATGCTCTGATGGGCACTGATTTAGATAAAGTTGCGCTTTTCCATAGGTGTAAAGTCTAAATAAAATAAAGCTATAACTTTTCAGACTATTAAGGTGTTTAAAATTGTTCTGCCAGTCCCACAGATTAAGGCGATTGCGCATGCTGGTAATCAGGTCTTCGTTTTCCCGGCCCCATTCAGGTGACCAACTGATTTCTTCAGTTAGGGACCGAATCTGATTTTCAAATTTAGCCTGTCTACCAGCCGCACAGTCTTCCCTGATCGTCTGAAATAGTTTGTTTGTTGGTTTGTTGTTGAGCTTAATATGCAATATATATATATATATATATATATATATATATTATATTACAATATAATGGACATGTTTCACAGCCTTGAAAACGACCAGGAGGTCGAAACACGTGTTGGCTGTGTTGCTGTAAAAATACGTGGAATAAACCATATACTTTATGCTGTAGAGCCAGAGGTCGAAGTGGGAGGGAGCGGTACCTACACTTTCTATTTTTAAGTTTCACTGCTCCTATACTTTTATTTGAAAAAGAACCGGTTCTGGAACGGTTTAGTTTTGAAATAAAAGTGTAGGAAGAAGTTGAAGCTTACACTTCAGTGCACTGCACTGAGCATTCCCTTAAATAACAGGTGTGTTTGTTTGGGGGGTTTGGACTGTGTGTGGGAGGGGTCAGGGCAATGGGGTTTGTGGAGAGCGGGGGCAGACCAGCAGGCAACATAGTTCCACTACTTTTTTCCGTACACTTCGACCACTGTATAGAACTGTGTGATACTGTAATTGGGTTACAAATTTGTCACCAATATGAGAGCGAGTTGCCCTCCTGGATCTCTAATCTCTGTTTATTCATTTCAAATCATTGTGGATGATTAAGATTTGTGGGGAGTGGGGTGCCCAATGCCGATTTAGAATCTTATAATTATTTTTATATTTGAGAGTGGTCAAGAGCGCACAGAAACCTTAATCGATCCCACTATCCACATTCTTTGGTCATTTTTAACACGTGTACACTTTTGATAGGAAGCATGTACAGAACCGGAAATGGAACTGTAACATGGCCACTCTCAGAACACAGACGGGTAAGCTGAGAGCAAAGAGCGTAACATTTCACAGGAAAAACATCTGGCCTCCAGTGGTACACTACAGAACGCCATACAAGAATTAGTGCCACCGTGCAGTTAATTACAACCTGCTTGTGGCTTCTCTCATCAACTGAGATCAACATGGTCTGTGATTATGCCGGAATGCGTCCGGGGCCCTTCAGAATAGTCCCTCATGAGAGGGCGCATGTCTGTGCTCATTGCCATGCGTTCGCCCGCTGCTCTGTGCTTCACTCTGTTTCAGATATGGTGACTGAGTTCTGCCCGCTTCCACATGATGCAGGCTCCCAATAAGTATTTGCAGTGACGGCAAGTACTTAGCCTTCTGGGGAAAAAAAACCATCAAAACTCATCTCTTTTGAATCCTCTGCTTAGTGGTGCTTCAGTTCGCAGCACCGCAATAAATGAAAGCTAATTAATTCAGCATAAGGTGTAGTGAAAGCTCTTTTAGTGTTGGCCATTAGGCGGTGCTTAATCACCACCTCTAGGCAGAAACTACTGCACTTTAGTAGAGATAAAAGGGCGATGGGATGTTTGGAGAGACGGACAGCTTGTGGATGTTTGACTATTTACCCACCTATTCTACACCGTATCTCCCTTCACCTACCCCCTCCTCTACTCTCTCCCCCACTCCCCACCCTTGTAAATAGTTCTACTTATTGTTCTAATGACCTGTTCATGTTTGTAAATATGCTTCTCTCACTATTGTATCTGTTGTTATATTGTAAAGCGATTTGGCTTAAAGCGCAATATAAATCAATAAACAAACATATTGACTGTCCATTGCCATACGATTCTTATGGACATTGCCACCCACTACCTTCCCCTCCCAATCCTTAAATACATCCTTCTGGGGTCTCTTTGTGCAAGCTTTATCAGGCAGTAAAATAAAACGTTATCCTGTATAAGGCCTGTCACTGTTATTTCTAAACAGTACTGTTATGTTATGTTAAAGGTACTTATATAGCGCTCCGTCACCAACGGAATTGGTCCCCAGGCGCTCTGGCAGATCTGTAAACAGGAAGGAGGGCGGGTAGGGTTAGTCGGGATCAGGGGAGTAGGAAAGAGGGAGAGGTGGTGTGCTGTAGGCAGCTTCAGCTCGGTATACACTGAGTGCTGGGCTCTGGTGCAAGTATCGGATCGGACGAGGCCTTGTGTGCTGTAGGTGCTGGCTATGTGTTGATGCGGTGTGGTAAAGTGTGTGCGGATTGCTAGGAGAGAAATGGTTGTGTGAGTTTTGTGTGGGTGGAGTATGCAGGCAATTGAGGGTTTGGTTAGTGGGGTCTGTATCCTGGTTCAGGTACTTCTGGTTCTGTTTGAGCTGTATACCTGTGGGTGTGGTTGTTGCTGGTTCCATATGGGCCGTCTCGCGGTGGTAGTGCTGCGCGTGTCCAGCTGTGTCATAGTGAGTCTTGTATGGGTTGGTGAGTGTGTCTGAACTATTTCCTCGGGTGTGGAACTGGGTTGGTACTATCAATTCTCTTGTTATCTAATGTGACACTGGTCAGTTGAAGCTTTTAATGGTTCAGGGTCAGAATGCTGTTGATGAGGCGTCCTAGTGCGTCCGTCTTGGTCAGCCTGTGTATTCCGTCTTTAGTTTCCTCCTCTCATGTCTATCTTTCAGTTAGTTCTTTGGTTTTCGTGGGCTGACTTCCTTAGGGCTATTGTTTAGTTGCAGTTGGTGTGTGATGGTGCATTGTGCTCCCCTCTGTATCCTGATGTGCATTGTGTAAAGTGGGTGCTTATTCTGTTTCTCACCCTCCGGATTGGGCTAATGGTACAGGGTTTCCTGTTCCCTAGCTGTCTGCTGTGATTAGGTCTGTTGGGAATGGCTATAGTTTAGGGTAGGGGTCCTATTGACGAGTTATCCTAATGTTTCTGTCTTCGTCTTGCTATGTATTCCGTCTTTGGTCCTAATATTGCTATCTCTTAGTTAGTAATTTGGTATGTACTCTGAGAGTTACTGCCTTAATTGCGTAACAAAATTGTCTTAACCAAATCCACTTCAGACACTTGATTTATAAGCAATGAGTGTGTCCTCTCGTCTGTTTCTTGCACTGAAGTCCTGTTAAAACCAAGCATTGGCAAAGCTGATAGTTTTGGCTTGTGCACAGTTATTAAATAGGCATTTGCCAGGCACTGTTATAATTCACCCAGTAACTCATACAGCTTTCAGGCTGCTACCAGCTTAAGGCAAGGATTACCATTATGGCAAGGCCTGGCAAATGATAACACTGTGGCTACACAAAAAACAAAAGTATTGGTCTTGCCAATGTTTGTTTTATTATTGCATAATTAGTGTACTTTGTG
This sequence comes from Ambystoma mexicanum, assembly GCF_040938575.1. Taxonomy (NCBI): domain Eukaryota; kingdom Metazoa; phylum Chordata; class Amphibia; order Caudata; family Ambystomatidae; genus Ambystoma; species Ambystoma mexicanum. The sequence goes on along the minus strand of NC_090930.1, from coordinate 1,098,656,876 downwards.
TTTCTTTCTTGCACCATCCCGTCTGTCTTTCTAGTTGTTTGTCATTCTCATCTGACCTTCTTTTATTGAATGTACAGTGGTCCCTGCAAGTGTGAGTATGTGTGCACTTAGGCCCTCATTACACTATGGGCAACTTATTTGCACAAATGCACCTGGTGATGGTTTCCACCAGTGCCAGAGGTAGCGACAAACATCTGCCAAATAATGACACCTTTACCAATGATCCAGTGGAACAGCTAGGAGTATTCAGGGAATACCATTTACATTACTAACAAATATGATCTATTAATTTACACTTAATTTCATCATGACGGTGAAATGGAATATATACAAGAGCGTTTCAAATGGTTACATGTATTTTTACCCCCGATTGTTCCATCCTCAAATGTTTTGTTTTTCAATGCTCACCATTTCTAAATTCAGTGAAACAGTAAAATGCGTGGTGGGGGGAACCCCTGCAGGCCCCCCAATAAAACACAACCCCACCCCCGTTCCCTAAAAATACATGATCCCCTTTCCCAAACGTACTTTCTGTCAATACATAGTCTCCCCTAAGTGTGTGTGGTGAATATTCGGCAATGAATTCACTGGGTACCACTGAAACCACTTCTGTACATTCTGTTAATTAACAAAAGGGTCATTTTCTGACCCTTAAATGCATTACATGCGTCAGGTGATGAAACGGTGGTCAACATTGATGCCCACTTTATCGCCCTCTTGCAATGCAGCCATGACAATAGTTTCACCCTTTGTTACAAGGGAGCGCTTGTGCCTCCCTGCTCTACAGAGGAAAAACGTTTCAATACATATGGGTGAAATTTACAATGTGTACCTCCACCTTTGTGGCAGAGGTAAGAACTGGCACATTTTCAGATGGAGAATCTGTCCTGCAATACCACTGACGGCAAATACCACCGCCCCACTATGGGCCAGTAGATAAAACAGGTAGCATATGCAAATACTGCCTGTTTTTACTGTTAACACCCAGGCTCACTGACCCTCTTCATAGCAAACCGTTGTTCATGGTTTGTGCAGAGGGGCAACACTCAGCAAACAGTCAGCTGTGTGTGCTCTGGAAAAGCAGCACTCTGCAGATAATTTTCCCAAAGTGGTGTAATGTATTTGAATGAAAGGCGTAAAAGGCTTTTACGCCTTTCACACTATTCGACATTTCCAATCATTAGTATGGCGCAGGGTAAAGGAGTGGTGGAATGCAACTTGCGCTTCCGCCATCTTTCTTACTCTCCCCCATACAAATACTTCAGCATTTGCGCCGGCATGGATTTTCATGCCAGTGCAAATGCTGGAGATCCCTGTGGGGTCCACCAGTATTAGGCACCAGCATAAAACAAGCGGCCCCAATAGGGATCCATCGTACATGCTACGTGACATGATCGCATGTCAGGCAGCATGTACAATTACAAATATACGGTGCAGCGTTTAATTGTAACTTTAAACACTGCTTACCATGTGAGTATGGCAGGCAGCGTTCACAAGTAAAAGGAAATGCTGTCTGACATACTCTCATTAAGGGCAGCGTTTAATTGTAATTGTGGCGCTGCCTGCCATGCATGCATGCATGGTAAGCAGCGTTTAATCACTTTGCATTGCAGAGTGCAAAAGTGAAGGGCATACTTTGACATACACGCATGTTTGCCGCCTTTTGGCCTGCACATCTGCACTCTTCCATGCAAATGATGAACATTTGGCGGCGGGTACCTGTCATCGCCTGAGTTCAAATGTACCAGAGGTACCTGCCGTCAAATTACGATTCAGAGCAAAATTAGCTTCTCTGTGTTTTTCAGTATACAGTCCAGAAGATTAGATGGTGGAGGGCGTCTCAGCCATCTCGGCTTCGATCTGTTAATCCTAAACATGTTGCTTCAGTCATTCTGTAGAGCATTGCCTGATGTTAGTGGGCATACCTTTACCTCACTGGCCTCTCATTCTGCCTTCTACACATGTGGAGAAGGGACGATGTATCTATCATATTTTAAATACTTTCAACAATTCTTCAGGTTGAAAATTGAAGTATTTGAGAATTATCTTTGTAAACACAGTTGAGCCCTGCATAACACATTTAGCATACACATGCCCATATCAGGTTTAGCTCCTTCTAAATAATTAACGACGTTAACAAGAGCACCAAACAGATCAGGCCTCATTATAAGCATGGCGGTCCGGGAACTACGGTACCGGTAAGCATGCCGGTAACCTGGTTCCGGGACCACCATACTACGAGCTGTGCTCATGGGCGCCTGTCAGCCCGCCAGGTCTGTCCTGGCGGGCAGGGCGGCACCCGCGAGCGCAGCATGTCGAATGCACCGCCACCGTCGTTGACAGTTCATCCGACGTCCCCATTCCCATTGAGCCCTGACAGGCACCCGGCAATGCAGGAATTACCGGGTCTGGCAATGTTGTAATTACCCGGTAATTCTTCACTAACGGGTGCCGGAAAAAAAATGCAACTCCGGCGGCAGCCGTGCCTGTTTTACAGGCACGCTACCACCAGGGTTATAATGAGACACATTGTCTTTTCTATCGAAGAACATCCTAGTAATTTAAAGAAAATCCAAACCCACACAATACTGCCCTGTCTGTTTATATTTTTACTGTATTTGTATTTTTTTTTATTTATATAGTGCTTTTTGCCAAAAGCGCTTGTACATACAAATTAAAAAATGATAGAATCCAAAGTGGGAATAAAATCCAGTTAATTCAAGGCAGAAGAGGGAAGAGAAAATAGAGGTTAACTGTTGCAGAGAGCAAATAGAAGATGAGTTTTAAGAGTGGCCTGGAAGCTACGAAGAGAGGAGAAAGAACACATATGGCCTCATTACAGGGTTGCCGGTCCAGTACCAACAGTGCCGATAATCTACCAGCACCGTTGTTAGCAGACCGGCAAACTACGAGCTCTGCGAGCGGGTGCCTTTCCGCCCACCAGGTCTGACCTGGCGGGCAGAAAGGCACCCACTCGCAGACCTTGACGGATGCACCGGTACTGTTGCACACACTGCACCCGGCAATGGGCAATTACCGGGACTTCCATGGCCGTAATGCCCCGGTAAGTTCCCAATGCTGGGCGGTGGAAAAAAAATGACTCCGGCGGCAGCCGTGCCTTTTTTTCTGGCACGGCTACCGCCGGACTCATAATGAGGCCCATAGAAAGAGGGAGAGAATTCCAGAGCGTGGGAGGTAGGAGGGCAAAGGAATGAGAAGACACGCAAGGGGGTTTAGGGACTGAGATAAGAAACTGATTCTGGGAACTGTAAGGGAGGCATGGTATCACAAGTATGACACTGACACAAGAGGTACAAGTTTCAAAACCTTCATTAAATTCTTGGGGTTTGGAAAAACTCCTACTTTGCCCTATAGTTATGATGGGAGTAGTCTCTACCATCAAATAATAATGAAAACACAGTCCTAGTCAGTCTATGTCAAATCAAAATGGCCTATACTAACATAAAACGAATGCCTGCCCTATCTTTTATACAAAAAGTGTGTAAAGGGGAATGTGTATGCAAAGGAAGGTCAGTGTTATAACAAAGTCTCAAGATGGCTGAGTCAGCTCTGCTCCCGACATTGGAGAGCATGGGCTAAAGTGGCCCCTGTACAATGGATGACACATTCTGGCTCAGTTTATCAAAGAAAGGCAGCTGAAAACGTGGATCAAGGTCCGCTTGGCCTTCCACATTAAAGTCACTTGAATTCACCCAAAAAGTTCTTTCACAGTTCAACAAAATTCACGTAGGTCTCCCTCTGTCGGGCTCAGACCTCTCAAGGCATCAATAGTTCACGTAGGTCTCCTTCAGTTGGGCTCAGAACTCTCAAGGCATCAATAGTTCATGTAGGTTTCCCTCAGTCAGGCTGGGACCTCTCAAGGGATCAATAGTTCACGTAGGTCTCCCTCAGTCAGGCTCGGACCTCTCAAGAAAAGTATCTGATTCAACGTAGATCTACCTCAGCCCGGCTAGGACCTCACAATCACAGTACTAGCAGGGGCCCCGTTCCCCAAGCTTTATTCACACTCAACAAAAGTACCTGATTCAATGTAGAACTCCCTCAGCCGGGTTCGGACCTCACAATCACAGTACTTGTAGGGGTTCCCTTCCCCAAGCTTTATTCATATTCGTTAGGGGGTTCCCTTCCCCTAACTTATTTCGTGTTCTACGTCTCCATCAGTCGGGCTCGGACCTTTCACTGATGTCAAAGACTTTCGAATGTGTGAGGCTTTTCCACCAACCTCTGCAAGACCACTTCGACTTTCACTTCAGCGCTTCCTTATATTATTTGCACCATTGTCTCTTGGTCTGGGTAGTTCCACAACACAATCGGAAAAGTTCAAATAATTCTTCCTCTTAAAGCAATCACCTTTTAACTTCCCCTTTCATCTGGGTTAATCTTGATTATCGCGTATTTCAAAGTTCATTCACTTTGTTTCTTTAGAACAAACATCAAACATTACGTGGAGACTTTCGAGTGGGTTGTTTCCTTTCGCCAGACCACTCTGCTACTCTGTATCACTGGCTTCACAGTTACCGCTGACTTTAGAGTTCACTACAGGTTTGCTTTCTTTCGCGTCTCATCAGCATGTGCACAACCTTATTAACGGGACATGTCCAATGGGATATGTAAGGGTTAGCATCTGTTAACACTGTGCATTCCCAAAGCCCGGCAAAGATACAAAATCCGCTTCGTGCCCCCTTTCCACCTTGGAATGGACTCAATTGAGCCGCAGCTGTAAAGCGAGCCATAAATAAATGACAGCTTGCATTTGCGCCTTGTTTTACTGCCCAGTTACTATTACTGTGACATTTGGATGTAGGAACTGCTGTGTGCCCTGGACATACACATACAGGTAAGTAAGTGGCATGGGTTTGATGGGGTGAGGAGGGGTCAGTAAAAATTAGTGTTTAAACACAATTACATTAAGCAGGCAGGCATAGTAAATATACTTCTATTGACTGGGGTGAATGGGCATATATTTTACTATATCTATGCTTAATGTGAATGTGTGCAAACTCTAACTTGCAAGTGTTTTTCAGCCTTCAAATGTATTTACTAAGTATATGGGTATTAAGTACTTTTTGTCAAATTACAGTGGCAGGTGTATAGCGCCTCCTGGCACTTTCTATGGCCTCAAGACGCTGTGGAGGTTGAACGCCAGTGGAGGACCTAGGTCCGAGATGTGAGATGTGAAGGAGGATTCTAGAACGTGTGTGTTCATTTTTAGTCAGCACTAAGGTAGGTGGGGATGGCTAAGTCCCTGATAGCGACCCATGGAGATGGATAGTGGATGGGTGCTATGATAGACTGTCAGGAGAATAGGCGTGTCAAGGACACTCAATTATGTGATTATGTGCACAGCTGGACCGAATTTTTTCATGGGACTCAGCTGCATTCTATTAGAAGTGGTGATGTGTTCTGTGGAGGTGTGTAGTGATTGTTGCAGATGTATGCAGGTGGGTGGCTGTGCCTCGGGATGAATAAAGCTCTGTTCCATTGTGATCACTGGTACTATACGTACTATACGTACCAGTGATCAAGGCTGCCATCTAGTTAGCATAAGGTTATGCAGATTGTATCATACGGATTGATTGGAGTCCTTTCCATGCAGGCTAACTTCTGTCTTCTTGTCTCCTCAGGTAAGTCATCGGGTGCCCCCACCTTCCTGTCTGGGGTGATCATTCAGTGATGGACTAGGTCAGACAGGATGCATAAGGGAAGAGCCAAATCTTGAGAGCCTTCCGGAAAGCGAGGTGATCCTCTATGCAACATATGCTAAATAGAATTGAGTTTCAGATAGTGGGATCTAGGTGGAGAAAGAAGATCCCCTTAATCTGGTCGATTTTGTAACTGGGGTGACAAGGAGGAGGGCTGTGTCTGATCTCAAGTGTCTGGTGGGCTTATACGGTGTGAGTTTGTGTTGCAGATTTTTTGGACTTGTGTTGTGCAGTGCTCTGAGGGTGAGGCACATTGCCTTGAAGGTGGATCGTCGCCCGATCAGCAGCCAGTGAAGGACATTGAGGGATGGTGTAATCTGTTCTCTAGGGCCCAGACTTGCTGCAGTGTTTTGTCCCTTTGGAGTTTTCTAAGTAGTGATGCAAGGGCACCCATGTATAGGGTGTTAGTGTAGTCTAAGCAATAGAGGATGATAGCCATGATTGCAGTGACTCTGTGGGGGAAGGTCAAGTAAGGGAAGATGTGTGGGAGAGTGCGTGAGTGTAGGTAGCAGGTTTTTGTCACAGAGTTGATGTAATGTGATGGTGTTAGGTCTGAGTCCATGGTGCATCCAAGGTTTTTCACTGTGTTGCAGGTGGAATGGGGGGGCCTAGTGAGGCCGGCCAAGGCGTGGGTTTGAGGAGGTGGGGTATCTTCCCAGAGATCATGATTTCAGTTTTTACGGGGTTGAGAAGGAGGTGGATGGTAGTCATCCAATGGTCGATATCTGTGAGACATGATGCAAGGTCGGGGGAGGTGGAGGAAGGGTTCATTGGGATCTTGAAGATGATTTGGGTGTCATCTGCATAGTTGTACCAAGATAGACCATGTGAGCGGATGATGGAGGGGTGGGGCTCATGTAGAGGTTAAAGAGCAGAGGGGAGAGAGAGGCACCCTGTGACACTCCGTATGTAACAGGGCGTTGAGTCTAGGAGGCATGTGTAGTATTTGGGATATGTTGAAGAGGAAGGAGGAAATCCACCTCAGAACTGCGTCCCTGATGCAGAGAGTAGAGTCTGTCTGTGAGGATCAATGGTGTCGAAGGCTGCCGAGAGGTCGAGGAGAATTAGTGCGGCACAGTCTTCCGAGTCTGCAGTTCTTTTGAGGTCATCCCAGATGAAGACTAGGCATGATTCAGTTCCTCGTAGGGGTCTGAAGCCGGATTGTTCTGAATAGAGGAGGAGGTTGGTTTTTATGAAAAGGCCTAGCTGGGGGTAGGCTGTTGGCCTGATTAGTTTAGCTATAAATCGGTTGTTTGAGATATGTCTGTAGTTTGATGGTAGAATGGGATCAAGGGTGGGTTTTTTGAGTAGGGGTTTGATGTATGAGGCTGTGAATTCTGCTGGGAAAGTGCCTGAGGTGAGAGAAATGTTAAAAATGGATTGCACGATGTTGCCGGTACTGGTTGAGGATAGGATTTCTTTTAGAAGAGTAGGAAGACATGGATCTCCGGGGGATCCTGAAGGGCGGCTGTTAACTTGTAGCTTTAAAAAGTTTGGGTGGGCGATAGGAGAGAAGGAAGAGAAGAGCGAATGAGAGAAGGGCGTGTCTAAGAACCTGATTGTGGATGCTGGGGATTGGGCGTGAGCAATGCTAGTGACAATGGCAAGGTTTCTTTCCAGGGCTATGTTGTGGAAGTGGTCTGAGAGAGAGTCACAGAGTGAATAGCAGTGGCCTGCATGACTTTTTGGCCTTGCGTATTTCTGCCCTGTAGGCTTTGTGCTGCTAAACGTGGGCTATTCTATCATGTGGTAGTTGGCCTGACTGCCATCTGCGTTCTAGGGTGTGGTTCTGGGATTTGAACAATTTGAGAGTAGAGTTGAATCATCTGTGGGAGGGGCCCTGTCTGTTAGTGAAGGGTCTGATAGGGTGAGTGGGCTAAGGGCTTCCGAGATACATCGGTCAAAGTGGTGGGTGGAGAGCTGACCCAATTGGAGTGGCAGGGAGGGAAGGGAAGCAAGTAGGGAATCTGCAAGGCCCAGAGTTACTATGACTTTTTTCCATAGAGTGGGAGGGTGGCCATGGGGCTGTCAGGAAGGATGGAAGGTCTACAGTCGAGAGAGTGAAGATGGATGCATGGTCTGTCAAGACTAGTGGGCGGGTGGAAGAGGCGTGATCAGTTCAGTTGATCTGAAGATTGGGTCTACAGTATGGCCTGCAGAGTGTGTGAGTCCTGATACTAATTGTGTCAGATGAAGGGTTTCCATGTTGTCCAGAAAGGGTTGTGTCATGGGGTTATGTGGAATGTCAAACAAGATATTGAAATCCTTTAGCATTGTGAGGGAGAGGTGAGTGACCAAGATGGCTGCTAAAGAGTCGCTAAGATTTTCTGCAAAGTACCTGTTGTAATCTGTTATCTATATATGAGTAGGAAGCGGTGAGTGGGTGTGGGGGTGAGGTGAAATTTTACTAGGAGGGACTTGCAGTCTAAATGGCAGATTTGTTCCTCAATGTGCGAAATGGAGAAGTAGGATTTGTATAGGATAGCAATGCCACCTGCCCTGCTGGTTCTGTTAATAAGAGTGTAGCTTGGACGCAAAGCCTTGTGTGCAGTGGGATGGAAGTCTTGGGAGAGCCAGGTTTCAGTGATAAGGAGGATGTCTGTGCCTTCAGATGAAATTAGATCGTAAATGTTGTGGTGATTTTTTAAACGGATCTGGCACTAATCAGGATGCACGTTAGTCTATTGCTAGGCTGAGTGCTTGATGACAAGGGATGAGGACTTTGCGGGGGTGGGGACTCGGGAGCGGGGGTAGCTGCCACCAGAAGGAAGGCAAATGGGTGGTATGGGAGTAAGGGTGGGAGAAGGCAAGTGTTGTGATGGTTGCCGTGGGGGGTCCCGCCTGGAGACATCCCCTGGATGGCTGGGGTGTGCTGTGTAGAAGGGTCTGCAGGGGCGGATGAATACTGTGACAGAAATGTGTTAGTAGTTGCTATGTTTCTAGAGGGCATGGTGAGGTTGATGTTATTTGACGAAGAGTACTTAAATAAAGACCATATACACAGCAAATACATTTTAACCCTGAAAAATGTGTGCAAGTTATGGTTTGCACACTATTACTTTAAACATAGATATAGTAGTAAGACTTGCATCCATCCAGGACAAGTGAACAGACACATTTCTACTATGTTTATGCTTAGGGGCCGATTCATGGAATTTCGTGCAGATATCGCACAAGGGTTGTGCGCCGAGAAGAACACTGCGCCAGCCTGCGCGCAGAACGATTCTTTATGGAATTGTTTGCGCAAAGTAACCGTATTTGCAAGTCATGGCTGGAACTCCCCTGACACGCCCACACGCAAAGCAGGAAACTGACAAATCAGCTACCTTTGCGTGCTCCCCAGGGCGTGAATACACGCACCCTTCAAACAGTGCATGGGGTCCCCCGTAAGCAGACCTGCGACTCACTAGACAACATGCGCATGAAACTCAGCAATAACTCGAGAAATGTGTGTGCGAACCCACATAAAACTTTCCTGCACACGACTACACAGCTTACGTGCACCCCTAAATTACATCAGAACCCTGACTGAGTACACGCACCCCGAAATCCGACATGCAATCCAACCCGCGTGCTGAAAATCCTACGCTCAAGTGTACTTATGCCAGCCTTCAGATGGTGGATCCTATGAAGGACTTGCATGGGCATTTCCAAGCCGAGACGTTGCGCGATCGATTCCATGAATACGTCTCTTGCTATGCAACAGTGGGCATGCGAGGGACTGCCTGCAGGCCGTCTCTTGGAATGCCCACTTCTTCACAAGATAGTCCTCCCCATTTCTGGTGTTCCACCCCCTTCCCAGCCCTCTGTGCAGGCCATGCCCACCCTCTGCTCAAAGACTCGCGCAGGGCCCTCGACGGCTCGCACAGATGTGTCAGGCCAGCATGAAATCCACGCAATTGAGGGCAAAGTGCAGCGCATTTGATTCCATGAATAGACAAACAGAGTTGCGCGTGCAGATTGGGTGCAGATTGGGCGCAAGTAGCCTATTTTCTGCGCAATAAATTCCATGAATCGGCCCCTTCATGTAAGACATAGCACATTCTTACATCAGCAAATGCTGGCATGATGGTGGAAAACCGTCACAGGTATATTAGTACAGGGAAACTAGTGGCATATAGGACGACGCCATCGGAGGTGTATCCTTACAGGGACACATTCGGGCATGCTGGGGCAAGGCCATTGCAGTTGTATCCTTAAAGAGAAAAAATTGGCGTTTGTTGACAAAGTAATCTTAGGTGTGTCCTTACAGTTACAAACACTGGCATTTTGGGGTAAAGCCATCATAGGTTTATCCTTACATGGGGCAAATGCTGGAATTTGGGGCCAAAAACACCATAGGTGTGTCCATACAGGGGCAAATGCTGGCGTTCTGGTGTAAAACCATCACTCACAGTTGTCTTTACAGGGGCAAATGCTGATAATATTTGTGGAAAGCCATCATAGGCGTGTCCTTATCAGGGCACATTTGTATTAGTATTATAAGGCGATGACTGTAGCCAATTGTGCGCCCTGCAGGTGGGACAGTTGCCCCTGTGGGACTCCAGCTAAAGCGACATTGGCATAGTCCAATTGAGAATTAGCACCAACTACAATTGTGTGATCAGTTGTGGGATTATAAAACAGAATGGTTCATAAAAAGTCTGTAGAACAGTGTCTTAACTATGTATAGTACCTGGGCTTCACAGCCCTGATTTGATTGCAAATAACAACCGAGAATCTTAACCTTGAGAGCAAAATAGTTTGGTCACACAAAAAGCAGGGACGGCGCTGGTAATCTAGATTGCTCATTCAGAACAGTAAACTCAATATTTGCTGAATGGCAACTTTACCTACTGCATTTTCGCAGAATAGTTAACCATTTTTTCTACCAAAGATGGTAAGTTTGGGTTGGATAGATAGAAGAGGGCTGTGGAGTGTGGAAGAGGGTGTTGTGCGAGGTCTGCCCCTGCTTTCTGTGATAAAAAAGTGGTAAAAATGTTTTAAAAAAATTCAGTGAAGTTGCCATTCGGCAAAACAAATAACAGATCAATTGGCAAACCTTCACGGTACCTTAAAAACAGGCTGGGGGTGAAATAGAATAATCCTGAATCCTGGAGTTAAGCTGTTGTTCATTATGGACCATCCACCGTTTAACTTTATCCATGCAATCCAGATTGTTTTGTAGGGAGTCTATAGCATTATTGACACATAGATAAATCTGTGAGTCATCAGCGTTTGAGTGAAAATGAATATGATAGGAGAAGAGGGATATAGGAGGCTGAATGTAAATATATTAAAAAGCAGTCATAACAAGGAGGAACCTTGAGGTGCCAACACCACGTTTGCACCTCCAGCATATAGTAACAGGAAGTGGCAAGATGAGACTGAAAAAGCAGCTAGGGGAGCTCAAAGCACAGGCAGCGAGGGCAAGGAGCGCAGCGAGATTCTGGCATGCGTAAAAAAGAACGACATGGAGAAGAATGGAGGGACTGGAGCACATAAGTTCCAAATGAGGGTGAGTTGGCAAACAAATACTGCTTAAAATAAATGGCCAGGTAGGAAGAGAGATGGTAGGCCCTCATTAAGAAGCAGTGGGTTGCAAGGATATAGATAAAGCAAAAGAAAGGGCAGCGGTAATTGAAGAAGTGGAGGGACGAGAGAAAGAGGAGAAGGAAGAGAACAAAATGGCACTCAGGGAGAGACAGAATGCAGAAGTGTGAGACCGCGGCAAGCAGGAAGCGCGGGACGGAGACAGCTTGAGGACATGGCACAGCAGAAGAAGAGAAAAAAAGGCAAGTACAAATAAAGAAAGACAAGAGGAAGTTGGAAGTGGAGCAGCTCCTTAGAGAACGACAGTGCAGGGAAGACGATAAGCGCATTGTGAGGGAAGTTTACGTGAAGATGGAATTAGCATGTTTTAGTGATGACAAAGAGGAAGAGGCGCAAGAGAAGAGACGGCGAGATCGAGATGGGAGACAGAGCAGGACAGCCCCGCGGATAGACCGAGAGGACATTGCTTTCTCCATGCGGGTGGAGTGCAGAAGTACGAGTAGCATAGAAGAGGGACAGCAGGAAGGCACAGTGTTGAGGAGGCTGAGCTTCCAGGAGAACTTTGACAGTGCTGATGGGGATACAGGGTGAGATGATGACTTAGTGGGGAGTGAGGACGAGGGGGTTCCATTGTTCTCAAGGAAAGAGCTCGGACCGAGACACAGTGTGGGGAGACGAGGAGGGCATAGACGGACTAAGGGAGGACAAGGGGGACAGATTGCAGCATTTTAAGAATATATTGTGCAGTGCAGACAGCGTTACGCTTATACGCAAAGGCTTAGAGACCTCCCAGCATGAAGGAGGGGAGATTTGTCGAGAGTGTTCACCACAACTAAAGACATGGGGAGACAGGGTGGAAAGGCAGGACTGACACAATGTCCACTATTAGAAAAGGTAGGGGGGAAATCTCAATACATACCATGGCAACAGATTGACAAAGATAACGTGAGGTGTACATTGCCTTCGTTGACCGTGGGAGCTGGGAAATGGATATATTAGATAGAACGATTGGCAGCAGGGACGACTTTAGTGCTGGGTGACATGAAAAGCCTACTTTCGGGCATTCTCAGGGAGGTTGTGGACGATGTATGGAAAAGGGCCGGCTACCCAGGAGTAACTGCACAGAATACGGCATACGATGGCTTGCGGTTTAAAAATTGCCGAGCGGCCATATGGTGTGCTCCAAGGATGCAGTCAGAAATCAGCACTATTATGTCAGGCAAAACGAGGGAAGACCCCCTACAGTATATTCAGGCTGTTCAAGAGAAATGGCAACTTGAGACGTGTGAACCGTGGGATAAAAGAGTGATGTTGTTCTATCAAATATTATGTCAAGAGTTGCCCGAGCAGGTGCAAAAACAGCTCAAGACGTTAGTGGGAATGGAGGCTAAAGCGTGGTCCGAAATTCAACACACTATAGTACACTATTGTAGAGTAATGAAGGAAAATGCAAAAAAGAAGCGCAAGGAAAGGAGGCAGGAAGAGGCGAAGTTGGTGCAGAAGAAATTGTCAAAATATGCTATGGAAGTGTTGATGTTAACAAGCGCAGAGGGACCATGTACACTGCATGCGCAGTACAGACCGCCACCCATAGAAGGAGGTTTTGTGGGGCGGGCGACATGTACCATGGATTTAGAGGGACAGGGGGCCACCTATGTGAAGGGGTATGGATATCAGATGCAGCAAGGCCAAGAGGGATTTTGAAGGGGCTATCGGAGACCAATGGAAGGGTCACACCACTATTGGGGCACATTTCTCGAGTGTGTAGAAGCAGGAGAGGGATGAAATAGAATGGGGGAATGCAATAGCAGCCCACATATCAGGCAGCACAGACTACTATGCCGCAAACCAAACACAGTGACAAGTGCAGACCCCGGACACACACACACAGGCATACCAGCACATGGCACAGACAACCCAGATGCAGGGGCCTGCACAATCATATTCACAGTCACCACCTGCACCGCAGATGCAGAGTCACATGCAGCCACTGCATGCGACACAGCAAAATGGCGAGACACTGACACACGCAGACTCAAGGGGAATAGCTCCCATTCAAAAGTTGAGAGGGGTGACTGTGGTGGGGGGCAACCCTTCACAGGAAAAGGAATGTCATTGTTCCCACAATAGGCCAGCCCATAGACTGACCTGATGTGTTCCATCCTATCGATTACACCCAATCCCGGCACGCATAAGTAACAATAGGTGTCAAGACTTTATCCTTCCTTGTAGACACATGGGAGACTAGGTCCTGTATCAGGGAGGGGAGGTATCCAATGCCAGGCAACGCCATGAATAAGCAGGGATTTTTTGGGGCGACAGATTTGGTTCCTTTTCCAGACAATCTTAAACTTTCTATAGAGGAGCTCTACCATTATCGTATCCCCGACAGACACCAGTAAACATAATGGGAAGAGACATCATGAATAAACTTAACATGACCATCTAATTCACTGACCAAGAGATAGTGTGTTCCACACCTGGGATTCACCTTCTAAACGTAAGGGAGATTATTCAGGCTTATTGTGGACGCACAGTACAGAGGGTGGGTGCCAGCAGATTTTCAAATATGCTATTCAAATATGAAGTGGAAGTAATAATAGCAAGGCTCCCAGGGATTCAGGGACAACTATGTCACCTTCCGAATTAGTACATATTTAGAGCAGAACTACCATTAGATGAGCCAGAAGGGATGGTGATCCCACTAGAACTCGAGGTAGTAATAGTGGGAGAAGACAGAATAACAGTGCATGGGATAGATGACACCGAACGAGCATGTAGAACAGTACATGCAGTGGGAGAAGGTTACCAATGAAGAAATGTTCCAGGACAATAGCTCAGATCACAAAATGATATTCGACATTAGCATCACATATTGGGTGAAAATACACTACAGGGAAGTACCACAGAGAATGGCGATGATGCTGCAAGCACCACCGTCATTTCCTGAGGAAGACTTGGCAAAGGTCCCCAGTGTCTTATGGACCATAAGTCCTATGATGTGGGGCTCTTGAAAGCGATAGGGGTAGTAAAGATAAAGCTCAAACCAGGAGCAATTTTACTGAGAGCAAGGCATTATGGCCCGTCAAGGGAGGCACATGAGGGCATTTACAAGACAATTGCAGCCCTAGTTAAGCAAGGTAGTCTGGTACCATCAGAATCGCAGTGCAATACAGCGGTGTACCCTGCAAATAAAGCAACAGGGGGATTGTGGTGTTTTATACAGTATTTACACCCTTTGAACCAGATGGTCGAGGAAGAATTTCCTTTAGTTCCAAATCCGGCAACCATATTGTGCAGCATTCTTATGGAAGCTACACACTTTATGGTTATAGATTTTAAGAATGCCTTCTTCTCTATACCAATCCACCCAGACTCACAAGATTTGTCTTCCGTTTTATATAGAAATAAGAAGTGGAAACATACTAGGCTCCTACTGTGAGTCCCCTTCCATGTTCAATAGGGTCCTTCAAATGGACTTAGGCAATGTAAAATTGTAAAGTGCCATTATACAGTACGTAGATGACATTTTAATCTGCAGAAAACAGAAATGCAGTGCAGAAATGATTCAGTGCACATGTTGGTAGTACTGGCAGAAAAAAAGGGTACAAGATAGACAAAGCAAAATTGCAGTACTGCCAGAAAGAAGTGTAATACATTGGACAGTTGATATCACAAGAGGGGTGCAAAGTGACACCAGAAAGGGTAGAGGCAATTTAAATGCAGCCGTTTTTAGGCCTCTGCAATTATTGCAGAGCATGAGGGTTCAATAATATCACATACACAAAGCCTTTGTTAAGCAAACTAAAGGAAGCACAAAGAGGAGAAGGCACATTACAGTGGACAGAAGAAATGACTGGGGTATTTGAAGAGCTGAAGACAGCAATATGCACAGCACTTGTGTTAGGGATGTATTTATTTATTTATTTATTGAGTCATAGCAAGATGGTGCTAAAAGAAGTGAATAAGAGGGGGTGGCAATGGTTTGGCTTTCTGAGAGAATGGAAATTGGAAATTCTGAATGGGAGAACAAAAGGGGATATCCCCGTTAGACCCAACATGGTCATTGGGCCAAAAGTGTGCAACCGATGACTATTTCTGCGGTAACAGAACACTGTTAGGAAGGGTGGCCAGCTTAGACATTTGCAAAAGGGGTGCCAGTGACCATGCAGTCTTAAGTTTTGGATGGAAGGAGCAAGAAATCTCATGGAGGAAGGGGTGGCCTGGTGGGATTAAAAACGAACCATGGTAAAAACAAATTGGTGTTGTCTGACCGCAACATAGAGAAAGCCTGTGCAGTGCTGGCGGGGCAGTTACAAATGAGATAGCCCACAACGGTTGACTCAACTCATGATGTGTTTGAATCCTGGTTGTCCCACTTTGCGATTAACACCGGTAAGATAAGGTAGGCAACCATAACTTCAAATGATAAGAAAAGCCCACACGTATTTGACATAGAACTACAGAAGGCAAAGCGTCTCTTTCGCAAAGAGTAAGGGATTTAAAAAAGAAACCCATACCGACAAACATGCTAATGAGTGAGTCCCGCCGTCTAAAAAAACAGTATAAATATTCAAGGGCCCCGGGCAAAATGGGTTGTCTGCTGCTGTGTTGAAGGGGGGCATCCAATTATGGTTGAGCTTACTGAGTAATTTGTTCCACAATGTATGCATTTATTGCATGATCCCTGGATTCTGGAAGAAATCGATATTAGTCCTGGTATTTAAAGCTGGAGATCGCTTGGTACCGGGAAACTAACAGTTATTATCTCTGCTCGATATCACGAGTAAGGTTTTCTCCACTTTTGTATTGGAACATTTACAAGCATGGGTTACTACGAATAATATACTACACTCTTTCCAAACAGGTTTCCTTAGGAGGTCTAGCACAGTTCATAACCTACGAATGTTGGACACAATAATCACTCAGGTAACCGTGTAACGCTCCCTCGGTATACATTACCTTTGTTGACTTTAGGTCAGATTTTGACCATGTAAACCGGACAACCCTTTGGAAAAAAATGTAACAATGGGGTTGCCCAGGCTTGATATTGGAGATTGTGGTGGCCTTACATACTGAAACCACAGCTCAGATTGGTCTTGATAAATATGGGAATCTGACGAGACCACTGCGTATAAAGAAGGGTGTAAAGCAAGGGTGCATGCTCGCGCCCTTCCTGTTCAATATTTACATCTCTAACTTGCAAGCTCATTTTCTTATGATGCAGACGATTTGGTGGTTTTTGACCAATTGCTAAGTGGTATGAAAGCAATACTAAATGAACCGGGCCATTACGCTGGGGAGGACGAATTATCTGTGAACCTGGGTAAAAATAAAACTATGCTGGTATCACAAAAAAAGGTGAACAGACATATAATAAACACATGTTTGGGGAACATTGAATATACTAACTTCTATAAATATTTAATTAGGCCTAGAAATGTTATCCTATGATGACTATAACGCCAGTGTTGAATCCAAGCACAGAAAAGCTAAGCAAATTACCCATCGGATCCGTAAACATGTGAATGATCATGCAGGCTTTTCAATGAGGAGCATGCTTACTCTATACAAACAGTGGTTCTGCCCCTCAATTCTGTATGGGCTTCAGGCACTATCCCATAAGGATGTGAAGCAGTTTGATTTAGCAGAAGGGTACTTTCGGCGATATGCCTTGGGTTTCTCTCAGAGTACGCTGATTGAGTATATTCGCCTGGAACTGGGCCTGATATCATTAAAAACTATGGAAGGCTGAAACAATGTCCCCTGTATGCCCCCTATTAGCGATACTTGGTGTACAATATGTAAAAGTCGAGACCATGACTAGGGTTGACCCTTTCGTGGTGCTATTTAAAGATATGTGCACTGCGATAAGACTGGCATCCAGACCTCAAAAGATGTTCCAATTTTGTTATGGTAAAAGGTACTATTGGGCGCAGAGTGCTTAAATGGGATTTGCTAAATAATTATAAACACCTATATCAATTGTATATGTACCCTATGGTGGCCCAGGTGATCCATACATTTTTGTGACCCCAACAATATCTATTACTATGTCCAGACCCTGCCGTTCATAGATTTCACCTAATGATGCATATAAATCAGTTGCCAGTGCGTGCTACACATGGGGGAAGGTGGAATTTACCCCCTGCATCCAGATTCTGCAGAATATGCATGATTCGAACTAACCAGGAATCGGTTAAACACATATTGACAGAATGTCCGTGGCTGGGGCCGCTATACATGACCTCTTTGGGAAAATTTGTTTATAATTTATATATGATTAAATCTGGAGAGTTTTGGGCTTTTTGTCTGAACTCAGACTGGGTGGCACTGCACTTGCCACTTTTTAGGGTTTGGAGGGAGGCCCAGCAATACCTTCAGGTTTGTTGAAAATGTACTGTAATATTTGATTTTGAGCCTGAAATTAAATGAAATATAATGAAATGATACCAAATGAATTTGGAATGAAACAAATCAGGAATGTTTTAAATTATATGATGATGTATTTGTATTTATATATTTAAATGAAATAGGGTACTGTTGACGTTTGTTGGAATGTTTATGTCTATGTGTGTGTTAAATGTGTTCCTGTGTATGGAAATGTGATGTTACATTGTTGATTTAAACATGTAATTTATGTAAGTGAAATCTTGTAAATTGTAAAGTTTTTGACAGAACTATATACAAAAAATGTAATTTAAAAAGATGTGTATAGTAATTATAGGTAATTCAGGGGGAGTATATAGCATCTGTAATATGGTGGAATGATATAATTAAAGTGCATATAGTATTTATGATTGTACTACAATTGAGGATAGTGCTCCTTGATGTCTCGTCCACCATTCACCGTGAACCATCGTATTTTTATTTAACGGTTAATTGATACCTTTAGCATCATGGACAGGGCACTGGAGTGGCTGATCTGTTTTCCTCACTAACCGCTCTTCCCAGCTGCAACTGGGCTGTTTGCACTCCACCACCTCTCTCTGTGCTTGCAGAATACCCCAGAGTTTTATCCTATGCGTGTGTCAATTACATATCTATTTCTTCCCTCTGGCTCATCTGATGTGCTTCTTCTTTTCTCATTTCCAGTGTTATGTTAATGACACACAGTTTTCCTCATCTCCTCCCCGTCCCTTCTCGTTCTGAATGCTCACAAGACCTAGTAGGACCGCCTCTTTCTATCTCTTCATTGTTATTATATTTGCACAAATGAAATACAAATAAAAAATAAATCTTTCCCAAAAATATATTAAACGTTGTTCAGAAGCAATTTTTTCTCATAGTGTTTTTTGTTGTTGTTTTGACAGAATAATTAAGCAAGAATCAACATGACTGAGCACTTAAGCAGGGAAAGACTGTTAGCACGTGGAAGTCATTATTGACCTCCTCCGAGACAATCCGGATACCGGAATGCAGCCTCTAACTACTGATATTGACATCACTCTAAACATGTTGATGTCAGATGCAGACAGCGAAAAAGCAGAAAGCATTTCTCTGCAGTCAAGGAACAGCAATCCAATATCCTAGCAGTATTTGTTTCAGCAAGACACTCCCCTGCTCTGACACTCCCGCGATTATCTTTTATCCCATAGCACCATCAACATGACAGGCAACACATCTAATTTAAAGTGCAAGTTAGAACATGGGAAAAGCCCTGGACTTTCGCATAGAGAAACTTGTGCTCATGTTCAAACCGTTTCAATTCAACCAGGATTACAATTAAAATGCTTACCTTATAAAGACAACAGTTGTATACATACTACAAAATAAAACCACATTTAAATTGATAACACGTTTTGACCATTTACTTCACTCACTATTAAACGACCAAAACTTCACTATCTATATTGCTATTATCACTTTGTGCTAAAAGACGTAGCACTATCGATTGGGATGTCAACTGCAATATTGGCCCTTCAGCCGGTGTTACCTATACCTATTACTTGGGTGCGGGTCATTATCCAATGATAATGCCCCTCCCACAGTCTGTAAGGCTATGAAGATGATAGGTTGGTAAACAGTTGATGCTGAAAAGCAGTTAAAGGCCTAGGGACAAAATATGTGTCTGGTCATTATCCCATGATAATGGCCCACCCTTGGTCCATAAAGCTATACTGATGACAGGATGGTAACGAGTTGATGACGAAAAGCAGTTCAGCGCAAATTCAGGAATGAGATTAAGGACACACTATAAGAGTGCAAGAAAATGCTTAAGTACAGTACGGTTGGAGCCCTAGCACATATGGACTAAAAATAGTGTCAAGAAAATACATACCGCTCTAGCCGCCAGCATTATGGGAATTCCTGTGACAAATGTAAAATAATATCCAGGATACACGCCATGCCACAAGGCAGACAGCAAAAATGTTAAAACTGTTGGGTACCTTGGCGCTCTATCGTAGCAAACACTGTAAAGAAAGAAACATGTTATAGAGCAAGCATACAATTACTTTAGAATTCAATTATTGTTCTAATTATGTTTTATGCAGGCCAGAGAAAAAAAGGTGACAATTCTGATTATCTGCTGCCTTTTTGTTGATAGCATGACTCCACAAGATCCAACCCAGGCCTCCATTACTGATGGTTGGGAAACAACAAAAGCTGTTTAGGCTGGACAGAGACGACCAGGGTACAAACACATTGGCCCTCATTACAAGTCAGGCGGTGGACCATGGTGCTATTAGCACCATGGTCCATGCCGGATTCCGCCATGGTGGATGGCAGAATTACCGCCCCATTCCAAGGTGAGTGGGGCGGTAATTCCCCATTCACCCTTCCCCATTCCCATTTTTGCCCCATAGGGCATAATGGGGACAGGGAATGTGCTAATTACGGCACCATAAATTACAGTGCCGTAATTAGCACCAAGGTCGGTTAGCGCCTTGGACTTTAACGCCTGCAAAAAGCAGGCGTTAAAGTGTGAATCAGGCGTTAAGGGTTAACGGCGCCGACGGCGCCGTTAAACCCTTAACACCTGACTTGTAATGAGGGCCATTGACTAAATCCACCACGAGTTATCCCTCCCGGTAGGCTCGACTGGCCAACTGCGCTTTGCAGCCTAAACACACCTTCCATCCATCCTTCTAGTGGGTGGACCTGACTGAGGAACTGGAATGGTTGTGTTCTGAGCAATTCCCCATACTCTGACACGTTCCACATTGGGTGGACCTGGCAGAGGAACTTTCAGATCTTACAAACCCCAGATATAACCCCATTATAACCCCTGGTCAGGACCCTCCTCCAGTCCGGTAGAATTGCACTATGTGGCACTGCAAGGGCTCATAAATTCGACTCACCAGCCTGCAACAGTCTATCACATTGTGCAAGTAGGAACATGCTGCATGTTATCCAATGAAGCACCGCAACGTGGAGCACATCTCTGGCCTTTATGTTGATACAGAACAAAATTCATAATGCACAAAGCACAACCACATGACCTTCCATCCCAGTACACAGGGTCTGGTACACACGGCTGTTACACAAGCCTACGGCACTACGGGGTCGGACCAGTGGCAGATGTACACTATGATTATAGTAAATGAAAAATGAAGTATTTGCATAGATTTAATGGCTGTATTCATGTGGCACCAAAACAAGCGTACAAATTGCATTGTTGTTTAAATAATCTAATAATTCTATTGCATTTGTATATGTGCTGTGAAGGCTCAGGAATGAAACTCGGATACTGTGGATTCATGTTTTTGGCCATAGACTTTCATTCAACAAAATGGGTTTGGAAAAACGCCTCTCTCTCCCTATTCTAAGAGTTATTTTCCCTATTAACATAAAACTAATTGGTCAGTCCCTTGTTAGAATGCCAAAAAGAACAAGTCCTGTGTCCAAGCACTATCCTTACCCTCACATTAACAAAATCAACGTTAAAGTGAAAGGGAAATTGTTCAAAAGAAGAAATGTTTAACTCCAACACAAAAGTTCCAGGTAAATATAGCTCACAGATCCAGAGGGTAATTCCCTTCCCCTGGGTTTGTCTTCACTTATTAGCAATTCTTTTAGTTCCTGCACATTAATAGCATGAGCATACAAAGTACTGCCTGGCTTTCTCTTACTCAGGTATATGTTTTATTAATACTACTTGGTTAATTCGTATTATGTCTTTGTCAGGATTCTCTCATATAACATTGTCCAATTTGACATTTGCCTGGAATGTCTTCTTGCCAGGGTTTGTCTGTTTCGCGCTCTGAAACACTTGTGTTGCGCTCTGAAACTCTTGTGTACGAGCGAGATAGAAATAAAATATCATATCATATCATAAACACCTCTTGCTTGCAAATGCATGGTATACTTTCCTGACATGGCTTTGATTGTATGCAAACCACTTGTTCTCATACACTTGTTCTCATATTCTCAAACACTTGTGATTTGTAATGCCTGGTATACTCTCCTGCCAGGGTTTTACAGATATTCTCATACACTTGTGTCTTGAAATACCTTGTATACTCTCCTGCCAGGGCTTTCATTTGGATGCTCATTTCTGTAACTCAGGGCTACAGGCCATGCCTTGTTATACTCGCACTGCACACACTTGCAAACTTGAAAGTCCCTTGTTATAGCACTATTTGGTTTCTTTAAATTATTTGGCACCTTTTGTTTGGTTTCATTCAGCTCATTTGCTTTGGTTTCCTTTCAGCACCCTTGTTTGAAAAAAAGGAATACACTTGCAACTTTGATAGTCTCTTGTTATTGTATGGTTTGGTTTCTTAAAATTATATGGCACCTGTTGTTACATTTCATTCATTACATTTACTTTGGTTTCCTTTTGACACTATTGTTTGCATGCCCTGGTGTCCCCTCTTCCCAAGGGCAGACTCACCGGGGTACTGCAATGAGAATAGATTCTCCCACTGTGAACCGCCAACCGCCTGTGCTGGTCCCGGTCTCTTTTCTGGTGCTCACTGCCTCGGCCATATGGTTCCCATTCTGCTTGCATGTCTCAACCGCCTGCTGCACGTCTTCCTGGACTGCAGTAGTGCATGGGCTGGTCTCGGGTACAGCTGTGCTTCGGGTCACTATCCTCTTCACGCCGGGGTTCCCACAGCTCATTGGTCCGGGCAGTCTCTCTCCCCCAGTTCTTCTTCTGAGCCGGTTGGTTCCACTGACCTCGCTTCTGGCTTGTAGTCCCTCCGTCATAGGGATAGATAGATAGAGGGATAGACGTCTCCCATGCAGGCTCCCCTACTCAGCTGATCTCTCTGTTTAAATGTCCCGTCTGCAGTAAGGTGCTCACAACAACTAGAGCATGGTGTGTGTTCCTTTCCTTTCGTGATCTTCATTACTCGGCTCATCTTTCTCCTGGCAGTGGTTCCAGCATTAGAAAAAGGAAAGTCAACTTGTGTTATTTTATGGGCAGAGCTTGAGGAGAGGCCTTTAGTAAGTCTTAAGTGCTAATTTATGTTTAGGGGTTGAAGTAATGCTTCCAGTAATTATAATAGGGAAGTTTGGAAACTTGTATACAGAGTAGGAAAAAGCATTTCCAAAGGTTTCAGATGGCAGGTGGGGTTTTAAGTAACTCAATGGAGATGAACATCAGATTACCTGGGGAGTAATCTTCATCACCCCATGCCTCTTCCTCGTTCCAGTGGCCCACATAGTCTCCCTACTGGGAATTTGATGGTCAGACCCTCCATCCTTACACTGAAATGAGAAATGAGAGTAACACTGTGCCATTAAGGCATGGGTGACTGGGGAAGCACTCTTTAAGGGAAAAGGAGGATATGTAATTTCCTTTGTTGATGTCATCAGATTTCCCTTAGAGCTACCCCCACCTCAGGTGGTCCTCCATCCTATAGTTGCCCTCATGGTCAGTAGCAGCTGCCATCTCTTGGCCACATAGGGGGAGGGTGTTCTCCCAGGGAAATAAGTGATTAAATCCTTGAATTCATCACAGTACATGCCTTTGATTTACACAAAATGCGCTCCAATTGTTCAAACAGGCAAAAAATTATTGGTTGATGTTCAATTTTGCTCAAATGATCAAACAAGCACTATATGTTCAGCTTCAATGCCATTTGTTTCGCAACTCATGCAACTCTACAAGAAGATGTATTTGTAGATCAATTATACAATCACATAACACTCAAAATTAAAGTTTTAAAAATTAAACTGGTTGAATATAAATTGTGTCAACTATGATTTACAAGAAGGGGTTAAAGTTGAACTGACCTATATATTCCCTATTTGTGTTGTACTGATATAGTATAGTGTTTGGTTTTTCCACAAATTATAGCATAGTGCTTTGTACTTTAATCTACAAAGGAAAAAATAAAATCCAAGTTTTGGTCAATTCTATTTCAATGGGCATCTCTTAAAATTATGGGTCAAAAAAACATAATTTAGTTATTTCACATTAGCTTTGGTACAATTTCCAATAGTAAACAGATTCTGTAAACAGAATCAATTGAGCTACTCTTTGTGCAAAGAAATGGCAAAGTATTGAATTAAAATGGAATATTACCTTATATTAGGAGTATAGCTGGATTAAGTTGTTGGGTTCAGTGTTTCTCACTGACCTACAGTCTAGCAAAGCACTGTGCTGAATTACTGGACTGGAAAGACACAGGACATCTGTGTACACAATGGCATCCATTATATGCAAGCATGTATGACGTCATTGTACAGAATATTGAATAATGGCATGAGTAAATAAATTGCATCAATGTTTACTTTGGTGCTCATTACGTAAACATCTGATCAACCCCATTGTTATAGTACACAACGGCTTAGATGTGCTTGATTAAATCTAAATTAATTATGAAAAATTGGATCTTGCAATATAGTTGTTGTGAATATATATAATTTTGAATATTTCCAAATGTATATATGTTTATGAGTATATAAGATATAGGTGTGAGGAGCCAGGAATGAGACACAGAGGAGACGTGTGTGGCTACAAACGTTTATTTAAATGAAAAAGGGTTGGAAACATTCCTCACTATCCCTAATCTAGGAGGAATTTCCCTACCTCAACCAAATGCTAATGAGAATGTCAATGTCAAGAAGTCCAAACAAAGTCTTGTGTCCGTAATCCTATTCTGTCCCTCACACTCTAAACAATGATAGGGTGCAAAGGAACCAGTCAAGGAACTTAAGTCAATGCTTTGTGTCCAAATTGTTTCTTATTTGGTCCAGATTTGCCAAGTAGTTGTTCAAAATGTGCACTTTTCCTCTCCGGGAAAATGAATGATAGCAGGCTGAAAATAGAATTTGTATGGTTTCTTAAAAACTTTTTCGTATTCTAATGAATTGTTCCCAAAATTTTCTGTTTAGTGGTGCTCTTGAGAAACAGTTTATTTGGAAAATTTCATACAAATACATCCAGCAAGTCATAGGTTATTAGCCTTGCTCAGCTTCTCTGCTGTAAAAGCGCCAAGGCCAAAATAAAGGTTTTAAAGAGCAGGGAGCACCCCCTTCTCTGTCAAATATTTTAGAAACTACGGGATGGATTGACCCTGCACCAGTCAAGAAATGTAAGTCAATGCTTTGTGCTGAAGTTGCTTTTTTTATTTGGCCCAAATCGGCCAAGCGGTTTTCATGCTGAGCCTGTTCAAAAACTGCACTTTTTCTCCACAGGAAAATGAATGAGCTGAAAACTGTGAAACTGTGGCGTTTTGTTTTCTTAATAACTTTTTCAATTTATAACGTATTGTTCCCAAAATGTGCAGTTTGTGGGTGGGCGTGGCGGGGTTGGGTATAAACGTATTGTTTTGAAAATATCCTCCAAACCACCCAGCAACTCAAAAGTTATTAGAAATAGAATTTTGGGTAAAAATGGCTGCTTTTTCATTTCTGAAAAGCCTCTCAGTCTCTTTGCTGCAAGGGAGATAAAGCTATAATTTCTGTAGAAGGCATCACCCCTTTTCTCCGTCACCTTCCACCTTCCCTGGAAATCGAGTCAACACTTTGTGCCCAAGTTGCTTCGTACCTGGTCCAATTCCATCCAGTGGTTTTGGCTGTGCTCCGGAGCAACATTTTGATTTTTTGCCTCTATTGGAAAATGAATGGAGACTAGGCATAAACTGTTTTTTTACTTTAATAACTTCTGTATTTTTAAACTGATCTTTACCAAAATGCACAGTTTGAAGGCAGGGTTTGGGAGTGGGATATGGGGGGTTAGCGCTGACCAGTTGTTTGAAAAATATCAGCCGAATCGGTCATGTGAGTGGAAAGTAACTAGCAATTTAATTTTCGGGTTTCCTATGGAACTTGATTATCAACTTAGATAAAGTACAACAAACGCCACTGTATATATATATATATATATATATATATATATATATATATATTTAGAAAGGTCTCTGTACAGAAGTACAAAGAAAGTGGATGGCACTCCAGGAAGAAGTTTGGGGCTAGTAGTCTTCTCCAAACATAGAAACAGGAAGCCAGGGTGTTACAGGCACAAAAAGTAGCTTCAATGAATATAATGTCCAGGACAGAGATAGCAACTCGAAAAACAACGACGCGTTTCGCGGCAACAAACCGCTTGTTAACAGAAAAAGGACTTATAAACTAACATCATCTCTATGGTTTCAATATAGAGAGTCGTTTTTACAAACACAATCTTATAGTTAAAAGGCCTCCATGTGTGAATGGTGTAATTTGCATAGTTTGTTACATACAAACAATCATATTTGTTATCGAGCATTGCAAAAACTGACATTGGAACATTTGCAACATAACCATTTGTGAACTGTATGCAGTTCGTTCTATTTAGGAACTGGAAAGCAGAAGACAAATAGATGCACGCTATATTATGTGTTACTACTTTGAAAATTCATGCAGTAATCTCTGTCATGGAAAAATTCCAAAACAGGCGTAACTGCTAACCGGTAAGTTTCAATCTCACACTGGTTATGGACAATGGTGCTCAATGTCAATTGACAGAGGGAAACTAAAAAATAACACTTTGCCTGTATAGTGTCACATTCCTGATCTTACGCATATGCTCATTGATGCAAAGCTAAGTGCTGCACTCTATAGAGTGCTCTGATGCTCTTACGGCATGTAGTGTATGTCAGTAATCACTATTAGTACTAACAATATGATATAACGTTAGAGATTAAGTGCTTAGTGCACCTGACCATGATGTGCTCTGGTTGACAGGTATTGGAATTGCTTCCCTAAATACCTATTATGAATGACTGTGCAAATCTGCAATATTCAACCTAATTGTTGATAAAGTGCTTGTGCTATTAGCAGCAAGGGAGTCCAACAAACTGCTGATAAAGTGAAATGTGCATTAGCAGCATCATCATAATAATCCTCATTCGGAAGTAAATAAAGTGCTTAGTGCTTTACATATACCTGTCAATCATTACCCACTCCACTGAATATCATTATTACACATGTATCAAAAAGAAACTCCTAAGTCCTGTTGTTGCATCAGAATTAAAATCACAAACAACAAATCATGGCTAAAAGGGTGATGTGAGTGCGACTGTTAGTTTGTATGTGTTTCATCAGTATTTCAACAATAAATATGTTGCTTACCCTATAAGTTAAAAAAAAAGTAAAAACCCAGAAAGGAAGGATAAAAAAAGGTCGAAAATACATT
The DNA here is from genome assembly GCF_040938575.1 of Ambystoma mexicanum. Classification (NCBI taxonomy): domain Eukaryota; kingdom Metazoa; phylum Chordata; class Amphibia; order Caudata; family Ambystomatidae; genus Ambystoma; species Ambystoma mexicanum. The sequence continues at coordinate 1,098,630,047 of NC_090930.1, read as the reverse complement.
CAATTCTCTTAGTCGATATAAAAGTTTTTTCTTAAATCGATAGACCTTCTGTCCTTAAGTATTTGTGGAAAACATTAACCCGTGACAAATTCATGAAAACTCCAATTGAGAAGAAGCCTTTACACATATTTGAAAAGTGGGGAAGGGAAAGAGGGAGACTCGGCATACAATTGTAGTAATAAGAAAAGTCTCTTAAAAATACATGCTTATAGGAAAAACAGGACCTCCCAACGTGTGGGAATCTGCGATCTTCTTTAAAGTCTATGTAGTCAATGCTGTTGTATAATCTAAATCAATTTAAGTATCTAGAAAAGTGTACAATTCTTCGTCTAGGTTATGGCCATTGGGTTTCTTAGTTTCGAGGTCCAAAAATATTTGTTTTCTGATTGTCTAAGAAAGAGTTCCCAGTTATCACCTCTTGCTGTTTTTGGAATGGTGTGAATGCCAAAATATCCAAAGCCCTCTAGTTTGCCTTCATGCTTCTCTTGGAAATGTAAGGCCATAGGATATGCGGGATCGACATTTTTGATGGCGCTTATGTGTTGCAATATCCTGAGTTTAAGTTTGCCGATCGTACTCCCCACATACCATTTGTCACATGGGCATGTGAGCACGTACACAACATATTCTGTTTCACATGTGATTCTGGATTTTATGGTCACATTTCTTTGTAGTACAGGATGTCGATAATTTTTAGTGTTTCTAGGAAACTTACACGCTTTACATTTTGCGCATTTCTGGAAGCACTCTGGATTGGCATTTATCCAGCTCGAGGCAGTTTGTGAATTTTTCGGACTCATGTAACTGGAAACTAGGTCATCTTTCAATGAGGTTGAGCGTCTATATGTTATGTTGACATTAGGACCCAACATTCTCCCCAGATGTTCATCTTGCCTAAGTACATGCCAATGTTTGTGTATTATATGGCGAATGTGCTTGGAAGCTTTACTGAAAGTCAAAATGAGCCGTGTATCTGTTTCTTCCAATACACTCTCAGATTGAATTTTGGGCATCAGTAAAGTGGAGCGATCCTTCTGCCGTGCTTTAATGCACGCTCTTTCCAGTACTTTTTTAGGATAGCCTCTTTGTTGAAACCTCAAGGCCATATCTCTGCATTCCTTATCATAAGTGTCCAGTTGTGAACAGTTCCGTCTTATGCGGATAAATTCACCATAGGGGATGCTCCACTTCAGAGCTGTGGGATGGCTGCTTTTGGCATGCAGGGGAATGTTGGAGCTAGTTGGTTTACGATAAAGTTCAGTAACTAATCCATCCTGTGCCACACTTACACGAATATCTAGGTAAACGATGTCAGTCTTGCTGTGGCATTCGGTGAACTGCAAATTATATTCATTTACATTAAGCGACTTAACAAACTCCAACCATTCATCTGTTGTTCCATCCCAAATTACAAATAAGTCATCTATATAGCGCAACCAAAGGACCACTTTGTCCGTGGGGTGGCTATTGGGAGGGACCCATACTGCAAACTTCTCCCACCAGCCCATCATTAAATTTGCATATGAGGGGGCGAATGTTGTGCCCATGGCTGTTTCTTGCAACTGAGTGTAAAAGTTTTTATTGAATAAAAAACTATTGTAGGTTAGGCAAAGGTTGATCATCTCTAAAATGATCTTTCCATGTTCCAAATAGTTCAATGATCTCGTTAAAATACTCATACGACTTCAGGCCATCTGCATGTTTTATTGATGTCTATAGGGACACCACATCTAGTGTTGATAGTAGATAGATTCTTTCCCAAGGTATACCGTCTATTTTGTTAAGGAAATCCTTGGTGTCTCGTAGATATGACGGTAAGCTGGTAACAAACTTGATCAATGTTTCATCTACTAGCTTTGACACGTTTTCGAGAAGTGCCCCACATAGAGTCACTATGGGTTTCCCAGGTGGTCTAGTTTTACTTTTATGAACCTTAGGCAGGAAGTAAATAGTGGGCATCACTGGAAACTTAGGATGCAGATATTTACACATATCTTCTTCCAATAAGCCTTTCTCTTTCCATCTCATCAATAATTCAAACAGTTTGTCATTCATGTCTGGCGTGGAGTCTTTGTCGAGTAACTTGTAGCATTTGGGATCTTTCAATTGTCTATTTGCTTCGGTAATATAGTCCTCCCAATTGATTATGACTATGTTGGTGCCTTTATCAGCAGGTTTAATGACATAGTCTTCCAATGCACAGATACTTGACAGGATCTCCTCTTCTCAGTGAGTTAGACTTTTTTTGGTGTAGGTTTTTGTTTTTCTAAACTTCTTGAGATCATTGATAACCAAATCTTGGAAAGCCTCAATATTTCCACCCGGATTGAACATGGGATTAAAGCGTGATTTTAGTTTAAGATTGCTCTTGCAGGGCCAATCGATAAAGATGTTCATAAGATCCCATTGTGGGTCACTGATATCTTCATTTTCTTGCCATTCAGTCTCCAAATGGATGAGATCTCTCAATACATGCATGTCTTCTATAACCACGGGCGTGTACCCACATAGAGGTTCATCGTCTTTGCCTTTCGGAGGGTTGGAGGCGAAGAATTTCTTTAAGCGTATCTTACGCATATACCTGTCAAAATCAATTCTTGTTTCTGTGTAGTTATAGGGAGAGGAGGGATAGAAATTCAAACCAAGTTTTAACACTTTTTGTTCTTCCAACGAGACATTGCGTGATGTTAAGTTGATAATGGACATGTCTGGTGATTTACTTTGTGTTACCATCCATTTTGTGTCCCAGAGCATGTTTGTCTGCCTGTTTTGTCCATTTCTATGGCATCTGAGGTGGTTGCTCCTCCTTGTTTTCTTGTTCCTCATGACTTGGTTGATTTCCCCCGTCCTCTGATATTGCTGCTTCTGCCATCCATTCCTAAGAGTCTCATCTCTTCTAAAAAATGCAACTTTCTTTGGGGCTGTTCGTTTTCACTCTCTGTGGTATCCACATCAGAGGATGATGGTGCACTGGATGCTTCATACTATATATATATATATATAGTATAGGGCACAATTGCTGCCCTATAGTTCAGGTGAGTCGGACTCACAAAGGAAACCTGAAAAAATTAATTGCTAATAATGTTGGATTCGCATGACTGATTCGGCTGATATCTTGGGGAAAATTTGTAAAAAACTAGAAAAGTTATTAAGAAAACATTAAACAAAACATAAAACGCACTTTCGGCCTACTGCTCATTCATTTTCCTATGGCAAAAAAAAAAGATTTTGTTGGACCACACAGCCCAAACAGCTGGACAGATTTGGACCGGGTTGACTCGTGATCCTTTTGTGGTTTGGGGTTACTCCGTCCAGTAGTTTTTAAAATATCTGATGGAAAAGATAGCTATATCTTGGGTAAATTGCTAAGAAACCAGGTGTTTATAAAAAGAAACATCCGCCCTCTTTTCTTGCTCAAGTCGAGAGATATTTGCAGTTATTTGCCGACTACAGAAAAACACAGACAAATCGAGGGGAAGACACCCGAAGGCCTAGGGCACACATGGGTGAAAGCCCGAATAAAATCAGAGGACGGTGAAGCCAAAACGAAGCTGAGAAGAAGCACGGGCCCGCCACATGCAAAATGGCGTTCGCGGCCACTAAGCAATTGTCCGCGCTCAGAGGGACAGAGGAAGCTAAGGGTGCGAGACGGCCGGGCGCAGGAGCGTGGATAGCCGATGAGAAAGGGAAGCCCAGCGGACACCAGAACATCGCAGCGAAAGACCAATAGAGGCAGCCTGCCCGCCCGCGGGCATAAAATGAGGTGTGCACCGCCGCACCGGGCCGAGGCGGGCAGAGGAGTGTGCAGCCGCAGCCGTAGACAGCTGATGAGGTGAGCGGGGGACCCCGAAACAACAAAGGCGGCGGCACCTGCAGCCCAGAGCGGCGACATGGTGCTCCCCCGGCGCACAGTAGCCCTGCCGAAAACACACCCGTGCAGCACCGGGGGAGCCCTGCAGAGCCTGGTGGGTGCGACCCTGCCCAACCCCCCGCCAGCGAGAGGAACGCAGGTGGCCACCAGCCCGGAGCCAAGGCGGCGCTGCAGCTTACAGAGGCACTGCCAGTGGGACCCAAAAGGATACCCCGTAAGACTGTGGCGGAAGACCGCAGGAGGCCAGGGAACAACAGGAGTGCCCAGCCTCTGGCCCAGAGGCTAACCCAAGAGCTACGGGGCATATGTGGGAGGATACAGCCAACTCAAACAGTACTTGAGCGGCGAAAAGAGACTCTCAAAGGGCGGAACAAGCAAGGGGGGAGCCACAAGCAAACAGAAACCCCCGGGGAAGCAGGAAGACCCTTGACTCACATAATACAGCCACCGGACAGGGCGGGGAGTAGCCCCTTGATCTGCCAGACCTTCCAACACGCCGGGACAGACGAAACAGCCAGGGGCATCCCCACCCCACTCCACGGTGGAGACAGAAGAATGATATGATATGGCATTTGTAACGCGCCTATACACAAGTGTTTCAAGGCGCGAAGACCACATCTCTCCCCGGTGTGGTCGCTGACAAACAGCCGAATTGAGTGAATACAACTGCCAGGCAACAGCGAGGGAGTGGTGGGAAGGCCCCCCGAGAGCGACAACATACAGGCAAGATCACAAAGAAGACCTCGGCCAAACAGGAGTCAGTAAGCTCGCACCATCAAGAGAGGACTCGGACCCCGCAAAATAAGCCTCGAGAAGGTGCTCAGAAGCAGTTGAGTTGATGGGGAGCAGGTCTGTGACTGAGATAGCCCACAAGAAGGAGAGAGCGCCAACCACAAAGAGGTGGCCACCCGGGGGCACACCGCCTGCATCTAAGCACTGAGTCACAAGCAACAGACACTAGCATGCCCGACAAACAGAAAGGCAGCCGAGGGAGGCAGACGAGCATGGAGACATTCGCCCGCAAAAATGTAGACCCACAACCTGCGGCAACAGGGGCAGATGTGGCTACACCAAACGCCACGCAAAGAGAGATCAGGCAGGTGTAAGGCAGTATCTTCGAGGCCATAAAGGCGTTAAAGGCATTGATAGAGGGCAAGCTGGGCGCAGTGATTGTGGACGTGGGGCTCCTCAGACAAGACACAAGGAACCTAGCAGGGAGAGTGACAACGGTGGAACAACAAGTACAGAGCAACATAGTGAACGTGACCACCTCCCAATCGCAAATGTCAGAGTCGCTGGAACGGATCAGAACACTGGAACGCAGGACTGAAGATGCGGAAGGCAGGGCCAGACGCAACAATTTGCGTGTTGTGGGGCTGCCGGAGGGGGAGGAAGGGAGAGACCCCACAGACTACATAGAGAACTTACTGCTCCAGGAAGTAGGTGCAGGGACCCTGTCCCAGGGCTTTGTAGTGGAGAGAGCACACAGAGCACTAACCAAGAAACCCTGCCCGGGAGCGCCACAGAGACCCATGATCGCAAAGATCCTGAACTTTAAAGACAGGGAAAAAATCTTGACATTCTCAAGAGAGGGCGCGGTGATGACGCGTAATGGAGCCAGGGTAACTATCTACCCAGACTATACGGCGCTTGTGCAAAGACAGCGAGCCCGGTTCTGGCTGACCAAAGAGCGCCTTCAGGCGGCAGGAGTGAAATTTATGCTATTGTACCCGTCCAAGCTTAAAATCTTGCACGATGGGAGGACACAGATCTTCGAGACCACAGCGGACGCCCAGGAGTGGATGGACCAACAAGGGATCCCACAACCGAGAGAAGGAGATGGGAGGAACCGAGAAGTACCCCGGAGAGGCAGAGAGTGAGAGTGAGGGTGAGGACTGAACATGTGCCCAAGAGACACAAACTAACGTTCGGGCGAAGTGGGGCCCAAAAGACACCCCGGTAGACCACCGGATGCCACAATACCCCCCTGGAATAAGACACCAGGGACACCCTGCTGAAACAAGACATAACAGAACAATTGGTGGAACGAGAGCCGATGGCCTAAATCAGTGGCTCTAAACCGGGATCTCGAGGCCTACGGAACTGGACCGCCAAGACCCACAGTAGAGACCCCAAGTAGAGACAATGTTTGCAGTGTCAGTTCTAAGGCACTACGCTGCGACGAGTGCGCCTGCGGAAAGGAGGGCCGCACCTGGAATGCGGTGGGGATCGAGCAGGGAGTGGGAGGCTGGGCGTTTGTTTTTAGTAGTTGTAGTTATGTGGTTAAGTTTGTTAAGAGAGAGCACGAGAGGAGGCAGACATATTGAGCAACAGGGATGCGGCAGAGGCCACGGAGGAGCACAAATGCGGCTGCCCCGGGCACGGGAAGCCGGCAAGGAATACTAAAGAAAAGGGCCAGTAAAAAATGGACACTGGTGGCTGAGCAGTCGGCGGGTCAGGGGGAGATGCGAGAGGAGGAGGACCCACAACAGGTAGTGTGGATAGCCCGGGAACGACTTGGGAGGCCTTTAAGGTGGTCACGGGAGCGGCGATGGGGAAAACGGGAGGCCTTAGACGGGAAACCCTGGCTGAACTGGATGAGATAGAAAGGAAGCTAGAGAGGGCGGAAGCACGGGCAGGCGAGGACGGCGGAGAACTGGGTGACCTCACCACTCTAAGACAACAGTGTATGGCGGCCTGGGAGAGGCTAGGGCGGCTAGATTACGGGAAGTATATACAGAGGTTGCATGCAGAAGGGGACAAGCCTAGCAGACTCCTTGCCTGGCTAACCAAACAGGAGACCAAGCGGGAACCGATAAACGCAATTCAAAACAGCCAAGAGGAGGTGGTACGGTCCGAGGAGGGTATAAATACGGTGTTCTCGCAATTCTACGAGAAATTATACACCAGAGTTCAGGAAGCGGAAGAGGGAGACCTAGAGGATGCATTTGCAGAAATTAGACTCCCACGACTAACAGAGGAACAGGCCCAAATGCTGGATGCCCCCCTTACCGTGGAGGAACTGGCGGAAGTTATCACTCAGCTACTGACGGGAAGGTCCCCGGGGCCCGACGGGTTGCCAGGGGAATTCTATAAAAGATACAGAGACAGCTTGGCCTCGAGACTACTAGAGACGCTTGAGGAGGCATATGAGAGTGGGAGGCTCCCGAGCAGCATGTCAGAATCTGTAATAGTCCCAATACTTAAAACGGGGAAGCCGCCCCTCGAGTGTGGGTCTTACAGACCAATCTCTTTGATAAACCAAGACTCCAAGATCCTAACAGCAGCATTAGCCAACCGGCTTAAGAGGATGATACCCTTATTGGTGCACCCAGACCAGACGGAGTACGTACCAGAACGAAACACGGCATGGAATCTCCGGTGACTCCATCATGTTATTGACAAGACGGACCAGGAAAAGGGGGAATATGTAGTGGCGTCAATGGACGCAATTAAAGCATTTGATTTGGTGAACTGGGACTGGCTCTTGGGGGCGCTCGCCCACTTCGGGATAGGAAAGGGGTTCCTATGTGGATACAGTTGTTATACAAGGGCCTGAGGGCAAGGGTAAAGACAAGCAGGCACGTTTCAGGGGAGTGGAACATAGGGCGGTTTATGAAGCAGGGGTGCCCACTGTCCCCGATGTTATACATTCTGGCCCTGGAATCGTTTGCGGCCTTCCTAAGAGCGGAGTACAGGGATGCCGGCATAGTGATAGACGGGGAAATACACCAGATCTCAATATATGCAGACGATATTCTGCTCTACGTCCGAGACCCACGTATCCACCTGCCGGACCTATTTGAGGTACTGGGAGCATTTGGTAGGCTATTGAGAATTATCATTAACAAAGACAAATCCTCACTGTTCCCCCTGGCGCGCCTGAGAACAACGGCATTAGATCAGCTGCCACACTTGGGCCTCACATGGACCCCAATCACCTTTAGATACCTGGGGGTGGACATATACCACAACACCACGGAGACGCACATGGCCAACACACAAGCGGCCCTGGACAAAATATAGAATGCCATGCAGTTCTGGAAAACACTACCGCTGGGGATGATAGGGTGGGCGGCCCTATTGAAGATGATAGTCTTGTCCCGACTCCTATATTACTTCACCAACATCCCCTATAACATCCCTGGGCCCTTTTTTAAACGACTACACTCCATGGCAAGAGTCTTCCTCTGGGAGGCGGGAGAAACAGAGTAGCACTGAGCACATTAAAGAGCAGCTACGAATAGGGAGGGATCAAGCTCCCAGACTTTGAGCGATACTATTTGGCAGCACAACTCCAATTGTGGTTCGGTGGCTGGGAGAAGACACCTCCATAGACGCAATACTATTTCGACCATCGCTCCAGCGATACTACTTAAGAGAACTCCGGTGGATAGACGAAACCCAGGCCAAAACCCTTCCCAACATAGCCCAGGCCGAGCACTACGGAAAATAGCGTGGAAAGTGCAGGACATGAGAGATCCCTGCTCAAGGCAAATCTCCCTGGCGGGACTGGTGGACACCGGTATCGCAAGCCTGGCAACGTTCAGGACACAATGGGAAGGCAAATGGGTGGCCCAAATAGGTGATCTGTGGCAAGAAGGACACTGGGTAGACTTCCAGACACTGGTGGAGGAGCAAGACATACACAGTGGTCAATTCATACTGTACAACAGCATGGTTCTAGCAATAAAGAGGAGGTGGGAGACCGTACCGGAAGAGGAAGACATGGGAGGGGCACTGGACGCCTGGTACAATGTTTCCGAGGGGGGACACACCGTGTCCAGGCTCTATGAACAACTGCTGGGCACCACCAACGCCAGGGCATTGAACACTCGTACAAAATGGGAGGAGGAGCTTCAGGGACCCTTCAAGGACGAGGAATGGAACAGAGCTCTCCAATACGCAAAGAAAGTTTCCAGAAACACAAGGTTCAGGCTGGTGCAGCTGTACATAGTGCACAGGGCATACCTAATGCCCAAAAGAATGTCGAATATGGGGGATAGACAAACACGGAGTTGCCCGCTCTGCCAGGAAGAACAGGCAGACATGGTACATATGTTCTGGACGTGCCCGAGAGTAATGGTCTACTAGAACACGATAAAGGAAAGAGCGTCAAAGGCAGGAATTCACATGCAAGCTTGGTCGCCAACGTCTTACATACTGGGCCTGCTCCCGAGGGGTGACAAGCAGAGGGCGCACGTGGCAAAGATGAAAAATCTGATGACAATACTGGCGAAGCGCTGTATCGCAATGACATGGAACGCAAGCGCAGGACCCTCGATAGATGGATGGTGGGCGGATCTACAAAAGTGGGTAGTAGCAGAAACAGCAGTCTGGACCAGGGCCTCGCAAAGGGGAGAAAATAATGGTGAAGCCAAAATACTGGTGTGGAACTGTCTCGTACAAGAACTAACAGCATGAGTGATTCGGGCGACCCGGGGGGAGAGGTGAAGTGACCCCGCGCTCGGGCATAGTACACAGGCAAGCATGAGGACATCACGATCGGGAAGGAGGAGGCCAGGCCGTGGCCCGAGCCGATAATGAACAATATGGACTCAAACCCGAAAGTGCCAGTGCAAATGTTGTGAGTTGTTGTTCATTTGTTTTGTGTTTGTTTGGTGTTTAAATGAAAATAAAGATAAATTGTTTTTAAAAAAAAACCTTGTCCTTGTGTATGATGAAAAAGGGGTCTTGTAGTTGACTCGTCTTATGGAGGTGATAGCTACCAGAAATGCAGTTTTATAGGTAAGATGCTTTAGGCTGTCCTTGTGCAAAGGCTCGAAGGGTGGCCCCATGAGCTTGGAGAGCACAACAATGAGATCCCAAACCAAGGGAGGGTTGGAAATTGGGGGGTTGGAAATTGGGGGGTATGGCCTATTTACCCCTTCCATGAATGCCTTGATGACAGGGACTTTCCACCAGGACACCTTGTTCTGTGAACTGGTTTAAGCCGATAGGGCCGCCAGATGCACCTTTACGGAATTGAATACCAGGCCGGAGTCTAGTAAATGAAGCATGTAGTGTAGAATGTTATCTGGAGAATATTCTAATGGGTTTAGTGATTGTGATGTGCACCATATCACAAATCTCTTCCACTTATTAAAATAACAGTGCCTGGTGTTGGGGTTTCTTGTCTCCTTGAGGCTATCCATACACCTTTGTGGAAGGTTTAAGTGGCCAAACTCTACCACTACAGGACAAACTGCCAAGTTCATTGACTGTGGGTGTGGGTGGAGGGATGCCCCCTTGTGTTGTGTCAACATGTTGTACGGGCACAGGAGCTTGATCGGGTCGCACATCGCCAGTTTGAGCAAATGTGGAAACCAAGGCTGCCTCGCCCACATAGGGGCAACCAGGATTAGGGTTACTTGCTCCTGGTGCAGCTTGTGCACTACCCTGCTCAGGAGTGGTGTTGGGGGAAAAGAGTAAGCACATTTCCCTGACCAGTTCATCCACAGGGTGTTACCCTTACACCCTGGCTGGGGAAACCTGGATGCAAAGTCTGGGCATTGAGCGTTTAGCTTTGTGGCAAACAAGTCTAGTGGGGGGTGACCTCATAGTGAGAATATTCCAAGTTGCCACTCGTGTTCTTCTAGTTGAGGGTGCCTGCTTAACGTGTCTGCCACTGAATTGAGTTCCCCTGGAACATGTTGGGATGTTAGAAACATGTTCTGCTTCAGCGCCTTCCACCATATCTTCTGGGATAGTCTGGACAGACTTAGAGAGCGTGTGCCTCCCTGTTTGTTCAGACATAACATGGCCGTGGGTCTGTCTGTTAGGACCTGCATTGTCTGACCTTGGAGATGTTGTTGAAAAGCTTGAAGAGCCTTGAGAACTACTAGGAGCTACAGGAAGTTGATGTGTCTTTGGGCGGTAGCGAGAGTCCACTGTCCACGGGCTGTGTGGTGGATGTAGTGTGCCCCCTAACCGGCGAGTGAGGCATCTGTAGTTAGGATCGCTTGGGCTAGTGGATTGCCAAAGGGCTTTCCTTTTAACAGGTTGTCCTTAGAAGACCAATGAAGAGCCTGAACCAGGGTTAGCGAAACAACCACTAGATCGTCCCACTATCCGCTTGCCTGAGCCCACTGTTTCGTTAACCATTCCTGCACTGGTTGCACGCGCAGGCGCGCATGAGGAACTAGGTAAATGCAAGAGGCCATCATCCCTAGCAAGTGCATTGCTTTGCGTATCGTTATCTGGCGACCGACCTTGTTTGTTTGTTTTATTCACTTATGAAACATTACTCACCGTAATCGTATTTCTGATGCTTGTATCTGCTTTAATTCACATGCTGTGCATAGGCCGACATCTAGTGGAAGCTGCGGAGTATTACAGTTTGTTTTTCGAAACTCGAAAATGGGCATCGACACAGGGCGTGCCAGTAATACTATCCCTAGTGTGACGTCCACTGTATCCAAGATCCCTCACGCGTCTAGGATCCTCAGATTGTATTTTTTCTGACATGAGGTAGCATGAGGAGTAGCGTGAGTACACATAATCCAAGCAGATAGACAGAAAGGTAAGACTACAAGCCATCATGCGCCTTCTCTCAGAGGGGAGGAAGGGTGGGTCGCATGTGAATCTAAGCAGATACAAGCATCAGAAATACGATTACGGTGAGTAATGTATCCCTTCTGAGGCTTGTGGAATCTGCTTAGATCACATGCTGTGCATAGATTAGCGAGCAGTACCTGAAGAAGGAGGTGGGATGTGAGAAGGGTCATGAGCAAATAAGTGTCTTAGAACCGCTTGTCCCACTTGTGTATCTGCCTTGGAATGGGTGTCAATGCAGTAATTCTGAGTAAAAGTGTGAATTGAGCTCCAAGTAGCTGCTTTGCAAATGGTGTCAACGGGTACATTTGCAATGAAAGCCAGAGTGGCCCCAATGCCTCTAGTAGAGTGGGCTTGTGGCGTGAAAGGCCAAGTTCTTTCAGAAAGTGAGTAACACAGCTGGATACAGTTAATAACCCACTTCGAGATGGCACCTTTAGAGACGCGATCCCCCTCTCTGCCTGTAGCTACGGTGACAAACAGTTGATCTGTTTTTCTTAGCGGTCTGGTTTTATTTACATAGTAGAGGACCGCCCTAAGCACATCTAGGGTGTGTAGTTTCACCTCAGCCGAGCTTTGCGGGTCCTGGCAGAAAGCCGGAAGCTCGATGGACTGGTTTACATGGAATTTAGATATAAATTTAGGTGAGAACCTAGGGTGTGTGCGTAAAACCAGTTTGTCTTTATGGACAGTAAAGAAGGGATCCTGCACTGACAGAGCCTGAATTTCACTGACCCTTATAGAAGTAATAGCTACTAAGAAGGCCGTTTTATAAATCAGGTGTTTGAGACTGCTTTTATGCATGGGTTAGAAAGGGGGGCCCATGAGCTTGGCTAGCACCACATTAAGTTCCCACCCTGGTGGTGGGTTTGAAATAGGAGGGAGAAGTCTCTTTACTCCTTCCATGAAGGCCTTAACTACTGGTACTTTCCACCACGAAACCTTGCTATGGGAAGTGGTGTAAGCCGACAGGGCTGCCAGGTGTACTTTCAGTGAGTTAAAAACCAATCCTGCATCCAGCAGGTGGAGCATGTATGTAACAATAGTGGAAGGAGTGCAATCAACGGGTTGATTGATCTACTCTGGCACCAGATAACGAACCTCTTCCACTTGTCAAAGTAACAGTGCCTTGTGTTTGGTTTCCTAGATTCCTTTAGGATGTCCATACACCTCTGTGGCAAATTGAGATGTCCAAACTCTATGACCTCAGGAGCCATGCTGCCAGGTTCATTGAGTTGGGTTGCTCGTGCACTGTTTGACCTTGGTGCTGGGACAATAGGTTGTACCAGGCTGGAAGTTTGATGGGCTCGCACACCGCCATCCTGCGTAGGTGTGGGAACCACGGTTGTCTTGCCCACATGGGAGCAACTAGGACGAGCGTCATCGACTCTCTGTTCATCTTGTTCACCACTTTCCTGATGAGAGGAGTTGGTGGAAAAGCGTACGCAAACATCCCTGACCAGTTCATCCACAGAGCGTTCCCCTGGGAGTCTGGTTGGGGGAACCTGGATGCAAATCCTGGGCATTGTCTGTTTTCGCTTGTGGCAAATAGGTCTATAGTGGGGAAACCCCACTGAGAGAAGATATCTTCTACAACCTCTCTGTGTAGAACCCATTCGTGTTCCTCTGGGAGGGAGTCTCTGCTCAGAGCATCCGCTAGGGAATTGAGCTCCCCTGGAACATGTTGTGATGACAGGAAGATGTTCCGTCTGAGTGCCCATATCCAGATTTTCTGGGCAAGCTTGGACAGATTTGGCGAGCGAGTCCCTCCTTGCTTGTTCAGGTAGAACATGGCTGTTGTGCTGTCCGTCCGGATTTGCACTGACAGGTTTAGTAGGTGGGGCTCGAACGCCTGAAGCACTCTGAATACTGCCAGAAGCTCTAGCATGTTGATGTGGTTCTTGGCCACTGAGTGAGACCAGAGACCCTGAGCTGTGTGGTGGAGATGGTGAGATCCCCACCCTGTCAGGCATGCATCTGTAGTGACTAAAGCCTGTACCTCGGGATCGTAAAAGGGTTTCCCCTGTGTGAGATTCTCTCTTGTCCACCAGTGCAGGCTTTGTACCAGTGTTGGTGAAACGACCACTAGATCGTCCCACTGACCACTTGCCTGAGACCACTGTTTCGCCAACCATTCCTGCATGGGACGCATGCGCAGGCGCGCGTGGGGGACCAGGTAAATACATGACGCCATCATGCCCAGTAAACGCATTTCTTTGCGTACCGTTATTTGTTGACCGGACTGATAATACGGAATTTGCAGTAGTATATTCCGAATTCGTTCTTCTGAAGGAAAGGTCAACCCCTCTTGGGTATCTAGGATTGCTCCTAGAAATTGTTTTGAGGTGCTTGGCACTAGGCTTGACTTTTTCTCGTTGATTGAGAAGCCTAACTCGTGAAGGAGGTCGATAGTCCTTTGAATGTTTGTCCTGCAAATTCCTGGGGTTTCCTCCGTTATGAGCCAGTCCTCCAGATAAGGGTACACTGGGATTGCCTCCCTGCGTAGGTGTGCAGCCGCCACCGCCAGTACCTTGGTGAATACCCTTGGTGCTGAAGCTATCCCGAAGGGCAGTACCTTGAATTGGTAGTGTCGACTGTCCACCTTGAAGCGCAAATACTTTCTGTGCGGTGGAAACATGAAAATATGAAAATAAGCATCTTTCATATCCAAGGTTGCCATGTAATCCCCCATTTTTAGGAGGGGGATTACCTCTTGTAGCGTGGTCATACGACATTTTTGGGGCTTGACATACTTGTTGGCAGGCCGTAAGTCCAATGCTGGGCGCATTGTCAAATCTTTCTTTGGCACAAGGAAGTAAGTTGAATAAACACCCTTGTTTACCTGGTGTCCCGGGACGAGTTCTATCGCATCCTTTTCTAGCAGAATGGCGATCTCCTCGAGGAGAATGTTCTGATGTTCTAAAGAGTGTACTCTTTGTCGTGGAGGATGGTTCCGGGGACGCTGCAGTAGTTCTATACAATATCCTGTGGATACTGTTGACAGCACCCATCTGTCTGATGTGATCCCTTCCCAAGCCTGGGTGAAGTTGGAAATGCGTCCCCCTACTGGGGTTGCGTGAGAAGGGATCCTAAACTGAGCGTCACTGCTTTGGTGGAGGCGTGCCGCCTCCCTTGTTGGGGTTGCCTCTGCCTTTACCACGACCTCTCCTATTACCCCTGCCGTAACCTTGGGTAGACTGTTGGTTGTTGTTCCACTGTGTACCCTGCCCCTGGGAATAGGTAGATCCTCTCTGGGAATTTTGGCCGCGTGGGCGACGAAAATTACTATTCCCTCTCTGGTTAGGGGGTTTATTGGTTAACTGGCCAAGGGACTTGAGTGTTTCGTATTCGTCCTTGGCATTGTTCAGTGCGTCTTCGACCCCCTTACCAAACAACAGATTGGTCTCCACCGGTTTGTCCAACAATGATGCCTGGGTTTCTGCCTTAAAACCAGACTGCCGTAACCACGCATGTCTTTTGATAACAGTGCCTTCTGCTATCAATCTGCCTGCGTTTTCCGCGGCGTCCAAGGTTGCTTTCAAAATGCAACCGGACACGGCTCTACCCTCTGTGGAAATCCGAGCTAACTGGCCCTTTAAAGGTTCAGGAGCAGAGGCTATGAGTGCCGCGACTTCTTCCCACTGATGGCAGTTGTAGCTGGCCAACAGGGTGGTGGAGTTAGCAATCCTTGCTTGATAGGCGGACGTTGAGGCTACTTTCCTGACGAAACCGTATAGTTTTTTGCTCTCCTTGTCGGGAGGAGCTTCGGACGATGACAAGGGTGTTCCAGCCCTCTTACGAGTGTTGGTGACAACTAGGGAGTCTGGCTTTAGATGTCCTCTTATATCGAGAGGGTCAGACTGGGCTGCCCTGAAAAGTTTTTCAACCCTGGGATTGGCTGCTCTGGTGAGGTTCGGGTTCACCAGGGACAGATCTATTCTCCACTGAATGGACTTAAGGATAGGGATGGTCTGGGCAACAGGCCTCCTTTCTCCCACTAACTCTTCTGCGAAGTCCCTTTCCTCCTGGACACCGTGGGTGTCAATGTGGAAGTGTTCTGCTGCGCGTGCGAGAACCTCGTTTAGGAGGGGTTGGTTATCGACCGGGGAGTCGGTAACCGGGGCTTCGTTCTCTACCGGGGAATCTACTCTGTATGTTTCCGGGTCCTCCTCTTCCTCTTCCTGGTCCTCATCATCCCCATAGTAGCCCGTCCCCGTTTGCTCTTCTATCATACCAAATTCTTGGACCTCACAAAAGGAAGCCTCTCCTTGATACAGTGAGTATGGTCTTGCGTATGGTTGTACCTCAAAGGGTTCTGACCTCATCGGAGTTTCAAACCGGGGCTTCTTACTCGGGGGGATAGGATCAGTAGAGCCTGAGGGTGTCGCCCCCTGTGGATCATACGAGAGGAAATGTTCTGGATTTTTATCATAAAAATCTGCCAAAGAAGACATTCTTGACATGACCCTATCTATGTCTTCACTGGACCATTTTTTGGAACTGGGGATGACTCTCTCAGCAAGTCTATGGGATTTATCTTGAGTAGCTTTGCTGGTTTTAGACATATCAGCAGACCTGGTTTTGTCTGTCTGTTTAGGGGGGGTGGTGTGTTTCACAGGTGTGGAAGAGTGCAAAGGTTGTTTCTTCTGCTGTTTTCCCCCTCCCCGTGAGTGGAAAAATGTTTTCCCTGTCCTTTAGTGGCTCCGGAGGTTTTCGACGCCTGGCGTCGAGGATCGGGGGTGGTGTCCCTGTCCTTCGAGCGTGGGGCCTCGCTGGTTTTAACTGCGGGCTCCGACTCCTGGAGCGCGGCCTGGGGGTGGAAGTCGTCTTCGTCTTCCGACGATCGAACTTCTGTTAGCCTAGGGTGCGAGGCATTCTTGGCAAGAGTGGATGATTGCCTGGAGTCATGCGGCGATCTTGATCGAGAGCACCCAGAGGACACCGAATCGGACCGTTCTGTTTGTGCCTCTTTCCGAGAACTCGACGTCGTCGAGTCTCGGTTGGACTTAGTGTGTTTAGTGTGTGTAGTATGTGAAGCGCTTGTGTCGCCGGGGCTCTTCCCCATAACTGCCCTGCCGGATGACCTTCCGAGGTCGGGGACCTGCGCTCGGCTGTCTTTCGACGCCGTAATTCACTTGCCATCCGAAAGTACGGCATCGCTGCCGTCGCTGAAGGCGCCCTCCGCTGCCATGGCCGCCTGCCGGGAGTGGTGGGCCTAACGCTTCGTCGAACGGTCCTTAAGTGTCTTAGGTTTAAACCTACTACACGCTCTGCAGTTCGCTTCGGGGTGGTCCCTTGGCAAGCAGAGATTGCACGTGGCGTGCCTGTCGACCCAAGGGTATTTGCGATTGCAATTGGGGCAGAATTGAAAAGGGGTACCCTCCATACGCACCTTGAGGCAGCGGGCTGTTAAGTGTAGGAAATGTATAAGGTGTACCTATATACCAAGAGTGTAGAGTATGTACCACCCCCCACTCTCCCTACTTGTAGGGCCGAGGCCAGAGGCCTTCCAAGGCCCGGGCCGAGGCCAGCGGCCTTCCGAGGCCCAAATCCGTCATGCAGCAGCCGACGGTCAATTTCTTCTCCAGCCGGCGTCGAAGTTCGACGTTGGGGTGGGGAAGGATGTCAATAGATTATTATTTTAAATATTTAGCAAAAGTATGGCCAAGGCCAGGGGACTCCGCAAAATGCTTCCGACCAGTATGGCGGAAAAAAACAATCTGAGGATCCTAGACGCGTGAGGGATCTTGGGTACAGTGGACGTCACACTAAGGATAGTATTACTGGCACGCCCTGTGTCGACGCCCATTTTCGAGTTTCGAAAAACAAACTGTAATACTCTGCAGCTTCCACTAGATGTCGGCCTATGCACAGCATGTGATCTAAGCAGATTCCACAAGCCTCAGAAATATATATATATACACAGACACACGTTCAGGAAAGGCTGCTCCTCACATAGAGGGTGTGGCAGTGAATTCCATAATTGGGCCGTTCGGACCTGGAAGCTGCCTCCCCCAGCCTTATCCCGCCTGAATCTCCGTATGATAAGGCTGTTGGCATTGGAGGTTGTTGCCGGTCGGGTGGAGCTTCTCTTTAGGAATTTGTCTGTGAGATAACTAGGTGCGGCATTATTCAAAGCTTTGTGATCAAGGGATGCAAGTTTTAAATGGATTTTATTTTGGGTGGACAGCCAGTTGTTTTGGTGCCTAATCTTAGATATATGCGATCTTTTGGGCACGCCAAGAGCTGCTCTCAAGACATTATTTTGTAAGATTTGAATTCTATGGATGATAGATTTGTTAGCACCGATGTATAGGGCATTGTAATAGTCGAGCCGAGACAGAATCAGGGCTCTAGCTAAGATAATGCAGTTGCTATCAGAGAGACAGTGTTTACCTGCTCTAATGAGCTTACAAGTGTAAGCTGTGGCAGGTGCCATGGATTTCACTTGTTTCTCGAAGGAAAGGATGGAGTCAAAATAAAAGCCAAGTGTCTTTGTATTAAGGTACCGGCTCCAGCATGTTTCGTACACTCTCGCTTGGGGGGAATGCTAGCTCCTCCTTTGAGTCTAGAATAGCCCCCAGAAATTGTTTGGCTGGGGATTAGACTTGATTTTTTCTGGTTGATGGAGAAACCCAAATTGAAAAGGAGCTCTATAGTTTTTTGCGTAATTAGTCTGCAAATTTGAGGAGATTCCCCAGTGATAAGCCAGTCGTCCAGATAAGGGTATACTGGTATGGACTTTCTGCGCAGATGTGCTGCCACCACTGTGAGCACCTTGGTGAACACTCTTGGTGCTGAGGCGACGCCAAATGGGAGTACCTTGAACTGGTAGTGTACTCCCGCCATCTTGAAACACAGGTGTGTTCTTTGCGCACCGTGCATTGGAATATGAAAGTATGCATCTTTCATGTCCAATGTCGCCATGTAGTCCCCCCATTTCAGGAGTGGAATCACCTCCTGAAGCGTGGTCATGTAAAACTTTTGCGGTTTGACATACTTGTTTGCAGGGTGCAGATCTAGTACTGGGTGCATGTTAAGGTCTTTTTTGGCAAAAGGAAGTACGTTGAATAGATGCCCTTGTTTACCTGGTTTGCAGGGACGATTTCTATTGCATCCTTTTCCAGCAGCGTCTTTACCTCCTCTAGCAGTATGGCTGTTTCTTCTGCTGTTACTTTCTTTGGTCTAGGCAGGCGGTGAGGTGGTTTCTGAAGCAACTCGATGCAGAACCCGCCTGCCACGGTGGACAACACCCATTTGTCCGATGTTATCCCCTCCCATGCGCAGGTGCATTGAGTGATTCGGCCTCCTACTGGAGTGGCACGTGAGGGGACCTGAAATGGTGTGTCAATGTTTGGGAGGGGCTGAGCCTATCCCAGGTGAGGTTCTGCCTCTACCTCTGCCTCTTGTATTCCCCCTCTGGAAGCTCTGGAATGTCTCAACATTCTCTCAGATCTCCTCATTGTAAGTTTAGGCCTCATATGGTCTCTCTAGCATACTTTCCCTACTTTAACCACTCTATTCATATTCCACGTTCTCTGGTCTTCTGTTCTTACAGCTCCTTGAAGTACTCCAACTACCTTCTGGGGTAGTGACCACTTCATAGGGCCCCTCCTCATACGGTAACTTCACCCTTAGAAGCTCACCTTCCCATTCTCTCCCTCTTTCTTTAATTTCCTCTCATCATATCCCCCTTTTTTTTTTAAATTACAAAATGTGTGTATGGTTTACAAAAGGAGATCATATCTCATTTTGTTGTAGATTTGTTTCACTCTGATGCATGACTTTGCTCTCGCCACATCTTCCCAGACCCATCATGCTCTTCCCAACCATGGTAGGCACATTTGACGGTTCATTTCACGTCCTCTGCCCATTTCAAAAGGGGATAACCCTATGGTGATGTGTGGTGAGAATCTATGGGCTGTTATCCTGTCTACAACCGCTCTTTCCCAATCCACATTGTTGCACCAGGCCGATCCAATACAATCCTTTATTACTTTATTAAATCTGTCTGTATCACCGTTGGTTTTGGTAAATTGTTGTGAACTTATGCATAATGCCATTCTCTTGAAGAAATTGTACCCCGTTATCAGTCAGGATTTCCTCTGGATATCCCTCTGTTTAAAGATTTCTTCCATGAAATCTATTACTTCTCTTGTCATTATACTCTTAGTTATTTTTACCTCAACCCACTTAGACAAGATGTCTACCAACACAATACAGATCTGAGGACTTCCTCAACTGTGGATTGGTCCAAACATATTCATGCCAACTCTCTCCCTAGGCATGCAGGGAATGGACAAGTGCACCATTGGGATTTCCCTCGACATAAGGCCTTTCTCACTTAATTCACATGAAATACAGTTCTCGTCACCCTTTCAATCTCCTAATTTCAGCCAGGCCACCAATATTCTGATCAAACACATTGGGGCTCCTTACAAGTTTGATGGTATAACACTAAACAGTATATTACAGTTACAGCCAAATGGTCCGGCGGTATTACAAGTGGCAGTGGTGGTGTTAGTGACCCTTTAATTGAAGTCCATAGGACTTCATGGGGATTTTGGTGGAATTTGTCAGAAAGGTGGCGGATTTACCTCCAGCTGATAGCTGCAGGGGAATCCTCAAACTTTCTTCTAAACTCATAGTTTAGCAGTGCAGTAATACAGCGGTAATGGTATTACTGTTGCATTTTACCCGCACAGCCCAACTCATAATAAGGCCAATTGTTTGGTTTTAGTGATACCCTTATGATCCTCATGGGCAATTTGTATGATCTACCTTACTGCAGCCACAGACCCTGTCACTTCTCATGACACACTCACCAACTACTTGCAATTCATCCCTAATGGCCCACATGCCTTCCAATTCCAGCATCTCTGTTCCGTTCCATCCACACATCTCTGACACAGACCCTTTCTTCATCATCTCATATTTTAGTCTCCTCAGCACTGCATCTCCTTCCAAACATGCATCCCATTCATCTGTTGAAACCATAGTCTGTTCAACAGTCAGTATACAATCTTCCTCTCCTTCATAATTGTCATCTTGAGAGTCATTTCCTACATAGGCCACTAATCGTGATAAAAAGGTCTGCCGGTATATTCCTTTTTCCTGGGACGTATTCTACACCAAAAGCATATTGTTGGAGTGTCATCACCCATCTTCTTATTCTTGAAGAAACTCAATCAAAACCTTCTGTCTGTAGTGTTACCCTTAGTGGTTTGTGGTGTGTGCGTATTATGAATTTTGATCCCCATAGAAATGGCCTGAATTTTTCTATCAACCAGTTTATTGCAAGGAGTCATTTCTCGATAGTCAAATAGTTTATCTCTGTTCCTGTGAGGAGCCTGGATGCAAATGCAATGATGTACTGCTTCTAAACCTTTCACTTGCATTATGATCACACCTAGCCAGTGTTGCTGGCATCTGTACATATTATAGTTTGTCTGGGAGTCTGATCTTTCAATGATTGTCAAATGAATGTCCTTGTAATTTGAGTTGGACATACAATTACATAATTGGTTAATATACTGTGCTTACTTTATAGTAATAAAAGTTTGAAACTTCTGGAAGGATGACTTAATTCTGCTCCTGATGAAGGGGATACCTGAAATGCGTAGAGCTCTATATGCATTTGATTACGCTATTAAATTAACTACCTGAGTATATATGAATTACTATTTTGACTATAAATGTTTTTATTTATAAACTTTGATCTACATCTTGATGAATTTGGACTGGTCTCAATCTAGTGGTTGTGCAGGGGATGCAAGCGTTCCTAGTAAGGGCTCTTTTCTTCCTTTGTTATGATTGTTTGTCTTCCCACCTTGACATTTTTAAGTGATGGAGTTTGATCTAATGCATCTTTGATTGTGATGAACTCCCTTGCACATTCTGCATACCATTCATATTTGGTTCTGTTTTTCAGTAATAGTCTCATGTTAACCATTGCTCCTGGTTCATCTTTGCAGATTTCATACATAATTCTTTGAGAGACTAATGCAGCAGATACCAGTCCAAAAGGAATGCGAACAAACTGAAAAAGATCTTTAGGTGAAATGAATGCTGTCAGTTACTTAGACTGTGGGTGAAGCTTTATTGGGTGATGTGCAGAGCAGAGGGAAGATCCAATGAAGAGAATACCAATACCATAGTGTCACCAAACGTGGATAGGTTTTCTGCAAAATCGTGTAAGGGATGACGGTTGAGGGAGCAGAGAGCTACACAGAGTCTCAACTTTCCATTTGGTTTCTCTACTATGACTAAAGGAGATACCCACTCAGATGCTACTCAGATGCTTCACTCCTCTCGATGATCCCATCTTCCAATTCTTCCATCACTTTTCCCGAATAGACATTGGAATCTTCCTGACTTTGTGTGCTAACGGTTTGGAACCTTGGCAGGTTTTGATTTGGTGTAGAAATCCCTTTAAGTATCCTAGTTTTCTGCTGAGCAATTGGTTTACTTTGATGTTGTTGCAGTACATCACTGTCTGACTCGCATTGAGGTTAAGTTTGATCTCCAGTTTTTTTCTATTGGAGCCAACTCAACAAAGGAGCAGTATCTTTTTCTGTAACATATATCTTGCCAGAAGCGACTCTTCTTTTGAACTCAAAGTTGGTTGCAAACCATCCTAGTATTCCTATCTTCGCACCTCCGTAAGCTGATGTCTACTTCTATCAGTTTCTCTCCTAAGAACAGACATTCAAATATTATTTTTGGAAGGAGGGTGTACTTCACACCTGAATCGATGATCATTTCCACATCTTTCCCATTGATTTTTACATTATCTCTTGGTCCATCTAAATCTTCTTCTTCCTCGCCTACTGCAAACATGTCCTCCACAGCATACTCGAGCATGCCCTCAACAAGATTGATTGTCTGGAATCTGCAGCACTTAGTTAGGTGCCACTTCCACTCTGCCTGGTACACTTTGCTTCAAGAGCAGCAGGATGTGACCGACCAAGCCACATCAGGAACATCTATTCTGTGTGGGCCTTGTCCCTCGTGGATTCCTTTGTCTGCTTCCTGGTTTCCCAGGTCTTAAGTAGTTCTTGGCTATAATTGACTTTGGTCGAGCATTGGATATGCAGAGACGGCTTCAGTAATTTTGACTACTTTTTCTTCCGCTGTCTTATGTTTTGGGATTTTCTTTCTATAATCTACTTATTGGTCTCCTCAACTTCTTTGACTATTCTCAGGACATCCTCGATTGGGGGGCCACCTTTAGCTCATACTTGTTCTCTAATCTTACTGCCCTTGCACGCAAGCATAAATGGATCCCTAAACCTCTCATCTTTTTGCTGTCCAGAATTGCAGGTTCTTGCGAGGCCCTTGAGCGCTGTGATAAACTGTTCCACGGACTATTCATTTCTCTGTATCCTTTTTCCAAACGTGTACCTCTCCAATATAACAATGGTTTTGTTCTCATAGTGTTGTCTATTTTAGTAATGCACTTTTCATATTCGTTCAAGTCTTCTGAGTCTTCTCAGAAAAAAGGTAATAAAACTTAACTTGACCAGCGGTACCCGAGCAACACATTAATAGGGATGTCTTCACCTCCTCCCTGTAATTTGTGCCGTATACTGCAGCTACGTAATATCCAAATTATTTTTTCCAGTGCTTCCAAGGCACCAGTGGGTTCACCAGGGAAAGAGAGGAATGTCTTTGGAGGGGATATGTCAGTCTAGAAAAATGGATACAAATATTTTGTGACCGCAAACGTATTTTGGTGGCCGGGGGCCAACCGTCTCATGCACGATATGACAGAATATAGGTTTTCGAGTTTGCCAATGAACGGCCATTTTGATGTAACAAGAATCGCCATTTTGTTTTCTAACCATTGCTCATTGCTTTCTGTTCCTATTGCTTTGCAGTATATTTTCTGCTTACACTGCTCGACTGTAAAACATTGTTGTCTGTACATAGAAAGGACAAGGCCGCAGGGCCGAGAGGATAACAAGAGTTTGTTGAAACACAAACGTAGGCAGCGCCAGGAAGAATGCCCGGCTCCCTCCCGAATGTAGCCTTGAAGCAGAGCTGCAGGGCATTTAATAATTTGGCAGCTGCCAGCCAGTCTCGTTATATGGTAGAATATGTTAGAATAATACCGCTAAAGGCTTGAATTATGCTTTTCTTACTGCCCCCCTTTGCTGAGCCCGCTAGAGCGTGTCGGCTCCCAGGACACGAATAGCACCTAATAGATAGCAAGGTCCGAAATGCAACTCTTCCCCCCCGTATGAAGCTCACTTCCAAGAACAGAAGCGCTATGTAACAAGAATCGCCATTTTGTTTTCTAACCATTGCTCATTGCTTTCTGTTCCTATTGCTTTGCAGTATATTTTCCACTTACACTGCTCGACTGTAAAACATTGTTGTCTGTACGTAGAAAGGACAAGGCCGCAGGGCCGAGAGGATAACAAGAGTTTGTTCAAACACAAACGTAGGCAGCGCCAGGAAGAATGCCCGGCTCCCTCCCGAATGTAGCCTTGAAGCAGAGCTGCAGGGCATTTAATCATTTTGCAGCTGCCAGCCAGTCTCGTTATATGGTAGAGTATGTTAGAATAATACCGCTAAAGGCTTCAATTATGCTTTTCTTATGGCCCCCCTTTGCTGAGCCCGCTAGAGCGTGTCGGCTCACAGGACACGAATAGCACCTAATAGATAGCAAAGTCCGGAATGCAACTCTTCCCCCCCGTATGAAGCTCACTTCCAAGAACAGAAGCGCTATGTTCTATTCAACAACTGAAAGATGCCTTCGCACTCACAAATTGCAAATTGTTACTAGAATAGATGTTTGAAAGTGTCATAGTTGTCGGAGATGTCCATCATCACATCAAGTTCAAAGAAACCCAATAAAAGGGGGGTGTTGAACATGTTATAGCTGATTGTTTGATATGCATTTTGTATATATGTAACTGATTTACGTAATTCACTCTCTTGCGTCCCTCGAGGTCTAGAGATACACATTGCGGGGCGTGAGACCGAGTTGGCCAACTGAGACTTTTGCGTTGCAATAAACCCTAGCTTTGGGAATACAACCTCCTGCCTGGCGTTTCTATCGTGTGCGGTGACTCGCCTTGTTTCCATAGACGTCAGGGTCCCCTAGGGGCCCCTTTCAAGATGGCGCCCAAATAGGGACCCTCCCCCACTTGTTCCATCGCATAACGTTGTAATTGAGTAAGGCGGAGAACGGCGAGGACGGGACGATCGAGCCGGGATCAAGAGGTGTTCAGGGCACCCTGTAAAAGTGATGAGAGACTCCTTTGCAGATCTGCACACATCTGATCCCTGATCGACATACCTGGCTAGAGAACAAGGAGGCGAGGGTCCTGAAACGAGGCGGAAGCCAAGAAACGCAGACACGACGTCCTTTGGTGCGTCAGTATACAGACAACTTGATTTATCAGGTGAGTCATTCCCCGATTCAAAGTAATCCTGATATTGGTTGAGAGTCGACTTTGCAAAATCAAACACCCTAGATAAGGTTGATTAACCAGGGGAAGGTTGAAACATGCCTGGGGTATTGTCCACCTTAGCGGGGTTTTTCCGCTGTGGTAGACAATCTTTGGAAGATGGCCAAATTGTACCACCTGGGGGAACGCCGGCGTATGAGATGTATGTGAAGTATGGAGTGGGTGCGATAATATTCTGAGAGACTTGGCATAGGCAAACCAGAAAGCAACAAGACCATCAGTGGCCGATTAATGGTAGTTTTGAGATAGCGAGGATAGATAACCTGGAAAGGGTGTTGATAAGAAAGAAGGCGCGTCCTGCAGCATTTGAGACTATTAAAGACTGGAGAAAGGAAGCAATGCTCCGATTTAAAAGCAGAGCGAAGCATGCGCGCAGGCATAAATCGAAAGGTGAAGTAGCGGATGAGAAAGAGTAGGAGGAGTGGACTGAGAGTCTAAGAAGGGCAGGTAGGCGAGACCAGTTGAACATAGAAAAGATATATCCACAACGGGAATTACATATAGCAGATGAATTAATAGAAAATATATTGACCCATACAAAACAAGGCCCAAGATCAGAAGTAAGACCAGACACGTCAGTAGCTATTGCCCAGACCCCGCCCGTAGCTCAAGCTCCCTCTCCGGTAGCTCAAGCCCTCGCACAGCCACAGACCGCACGCGTAACACTTCCTATTAGCCAACCAGGCCCACAACAGACACTCCCTGTTCCCATTGTCCCATCCGCACCTCCCGCCTCAGACACAGACTCGGTACCGTCCGTTCCTCCCGGGGTTGAAGTTGAAACCACGGGGGCAAGAGGCGGGACTGACCAACGGGGATGCACGAGGGTAACTCGCAGCGCAGTCAGCAAAGAAAGGAAGGTGGAATTGCAGCAACAGGCAAAGATGTATATAGACGGGAATGATGGGACGACAACATTGGCTTCGATATATGACTTCCGCAGAAGCAACGAAAGACAGGTAGTGTTTGGAATGCATGGGTGAATATTTGGTGGAGAAATGGAAACAGTTAATTGGGAAATTACCACCGCAGCGATTGTTAGATTTGAATGCATTAGCACGCTGTAGGGAGAGGGATGAAGAAGTGAGAGAACATGTATATAGACTGTTTGAGCTTAGAGATGAATTAGATAATGATTATGTCGAAATGTTTACTACACCTGTCAAAATGTTTGCTACACCTGCGTACAGGAGTAGGGATATCGAGAGACCTGAAAAGGGGGAAAAGGGGTTGCATAATAAACGGCAGCAGTTACCATCACCGGGGCAGAAGGAGATGGTGAACCAATTATCGTTGCTAAAACAGGTGGGGGCAGACTTGAAAGAATGTCTATTGAGAACACAGGTACTATTGCAGCAAGTAACAGGACATAATGGAGGGCGAGGGAACGCACAAGGAAGGAGTAATTCGAATATGCATGGGGGAACAGTGGGACCGAATCAGTGTGCGTATTGTAAGGAGGAAGGACATTGGCGAGCGTAATGTCCGCATCTACAGAATAGAAATGGGTCTGGTCAGAGGAGACAGCATAGAGGACATACAGGAGCGAATGGGCCAAATAGGAATAGTATGCAGCAGCATCACAATAACGAAGGTAATCAAAACCAAGGCCAAAACCAAAATGCCCCAAACCAGAGTCAGGGACAGCAGAATCAACAATATGGAAACCAAAGTGGGGGAAATAGAGGAAAGAGTGGGAACGTTTTCAATACACAGCCAAACACGTATTACAGTAATAGTAATGATTACACATCGGACGATGTGTTATTTCCCCAATAGGACAGCCCAGGACAGGGGTCGGAACCAATGTCTATTCCTGTGAATCAGAGAGGGCCCTACGTAGAAATGAGAGTCGGGAATGAGGAACACCACTTTCTTGTAGATACAGGAGCACAGAAGTGTTCAATAGACCATCACTTGGTTCCGGATATACCACTGTCAGGGCAAAAGAATGTTTCCGTAGGGTTCGCAGGTACACCAGTCATAAACCCAGTATCCAAACCAGTCCCAGTTACAATAGGACCATTTACTGAACATTGTCCTTTCCTTTTAACAGAAAATTGTGAGGAGAATTTGTTGGTATTAAATTTGTTGAAGAAACTAGGTTCCATTATACATTGCACGGCAGACGGGGTGTTACTGACGATTTGGCCACACGATGCCCCTGTGTCAGAATTCATGTCTGAAGCGTTACCAGGGGAACTAAGTAAAGTATCAACCTGTATATGGGCAATGCATGACAATGATGTAGGATGTTTAAAGATAGAGCCAGTAAAGATCATCTTAAAAGAAGGTGTTACCTTACCGCAAATACCCCAATACAGAATTTCGGCTGAAGGTGAGAAAGGATTGAAGAGTATTGTTACAGATTTGGTGAAATTAGGGGTAATCGAGGAAATTACAGGCAGTACATGCAACAGCCCGATTCTTCCGGTTTATAAAAACGGAGGCAATGAGGTACCATACCATATCATAATTGATTTGCGCGCATTGAATAAGGTAGTAGATCCACAATTTCCTTTAGTGTAGTGGATTTGAAAAATGCGTTCTTCAGCATTCCAGTGGACAAGGACAGCAGATATTTGTTCACGTTCACATTAGGAGGACGATCATTTACATTTACGCGGATTCCGCAAGGTTACATGGAAAGTCCAAGTATTTACAGTAGAGCATTAAAAGAGCAGCTAAACATGCTGGAATAACCCGTGGGTTGTGTACTCTTACAATACATAGACGATCTATTGCTAGCTGCAGACACAGAGGAGATTTGTAAAGAAAGCACTGTATTACTGTCACACCTAGCGGCACATGCCCATAAAGCTAGTTTGAAGAAATGTCAAGATAATCGAAAGGAGGTGGCCTATTTGGGCTACCTACTTTCCAAAGGAGGGAGAAGACTAACGCCAGAATGCATAGAAAGTATTTCTTGTATGCCTATTCCAAAGACACAAAAAGGAGTCAGAGCCATAATAGGCATGGCTTCATATTGCCGACAATGGATTGGTAATTTTGCGCTGATTGTGCAGCCGTTGGTGAATTTAACTAGAAAGGATGCGGTTATGCCTTTGCAGTGAGATGAGGAATGTCAAAAGGCATTTGATGGATTGAAAACTGCATTATGCTCGGCTCCAGTTTTGGGTACGCCGAATTATGAGAACATTTTTAGACTATTTGTGTGTGAAAGTGAAGGATGTGCATTGGCGGTTTTGACACAGGAACAAGGTGGAAGAAATAGGCTGTGCGGCTATTTTTCTTCTGCGCTGGACCCTGTAGCGCGCGCACTACCACGATGTTGGCGATCTGACTCGGCGGCTGCTGCATCAGTGAAACAAACGGAAGGGATGGTATTGGGGCACACTTTAATTTTGATGGTGCCACATGCCTAAACGTTCTATTAAATAGGACGCAGACGCAACACCTCACCTCTGCTAGATTGACAAGATATGAGATTATCTTGTTCGTGCCCCATATCCAAATTATGAGGTGTAGCCCTTTGAATCCTGCAGAATTAATGCCACTACCCATAAAAGAATTTGGGAAGAATGAATCACCCCCCCACGATTGCTTAATGGTCACTGAGGAAGAAACAAAGGGGAGAGTTGATTTAAGCGATATCCCACAGAAAGAGTCAGATGGAGAGTTATTTTGTGATGGCTCATGTTTTAAATTACCAGATGGCATGACAACTGCCGCATATGCTATCACTACCCTAGAGAGCATTGTAGAAAGCATAAGGATTCCCTATAATTCAGCACAGGCCACAGAGATAATAGCATTGACCAGAGCCTGCGAGATTTCTGAAAATTTGAATGTGAATATATATACTGATAGTCAGTATGCTTTTGGAGTGGTTCATAATTTTGGTCGACTCTGGGCTGAGAGAGGATTTTTGACATCACATGGCGCCAGAATTCAACATGGCCCTTTGATTGTACGATTGCTGTCTGCACTCACGTTTCCAAAGCGCCTAGCAATAGTGAAATGCGAGGCACATAACAAAGTAACATGCAAAGTAGGAGAGGGAAACGCGTTTGCAGACAGAATTGCGAAACAAACTGCCACTGATTTGAATACCAAAATGATGACGGTTCAGACTGAGGAAGTACCCTGTATGATAGAAAATGGAGTTGCCACTGTCAAAGAAATGCAGGCCGGAGCTACAGCCGATGAAATACAGGGGTGGGCAGAGGGATCTGCTGAGTTGGATCTAGAGGGTTGTTGGGTGGACAAGGGAACTAGAAACTGGATGTTGCCAAATTCGTACGCGACTGCAATGGTCACAATGGCCCACAGCCCTACGCACATCTGTGCGAAGAAAATAATACAGCACCTTTCTACAGTTTGGCAGAATGTAAACATAAAAAAAAATGCAGAGCGGTTGGTGAAGAACTGTATCACGTGTTTGCAACACAATGTAGGGAAGGGAACAGTGACTCCAACAGGCAGTTTTGGCCCGCCCTCTATGCCATTTGAGGTGATCCATTTTGATTTCATAGAGATGGAGAGGTGCCAAAACTTAAAATACGTCTTGATGGTGATCTGTGCATTCAGTAAGTGGGTGGAGGCATATCCCTTGAAGGACTGCACAGCAATGAGCACAGCAAAAGTAATGTTGAAAGAGTACTTTTCCAGATTTGGCTTGCCCCGTGTCCTATGGTCTGATAATGGACCACATTTTGTGGGCGCAGTGGTATTACAGATATGTGCTGGTCTTCAGATTGATAAGAGATTCCATAGTTCAAGGCATCCGAGTTCTGCCGGTTTTGTGGAGAGGCACAACGGGATTCTTAAATCAAAGATTAGCAAGATTTGTGCGGGAAGCAAGTTGAGTTGGGTGGATGCATTACCAATAGCACTATTATGCATGCATACGTCTGTACAGGCTAAAACTGGGCTCTCCCCATACGAAATTGTGATGGGGAGGCCGGCAAATGTATGTATCCTGTGCATCCTGTGCTTAGTACTTATTGTGGCCTTTTTATGCATAAATTGCGTTTGATTCATCAGCAGGTGCAGGAGGCACTACCAGTTAGATACACCGGTCCGGGGCACGTGCTGGAGCCAGGCGACTGGGTGCTGCTAAAAAACTTTGAAAGAAAGTCATCATTAGCACACAGGTGGTGCGGGCCCTATCAAGTACTCTTGGCGACACAGACGGCAATACGGGTGGATGGAAGGAAGTCGTGGATCCATGCCACCCATGCCAAGAATATTCCAACTGCACTGAAAGACTTGCCTGACACTGATGAGCGGAAAGAGACAGCGGTCCCAGAAACTAAAGAAACTGTTGCCAGTAAGCAGCCACCTAATCTGCCAAAACGAGAAGTGAAACTCGAAACAAAGCCTGAGACGATTGCCAAAGAGGGGGCAGGGCAAAGAGTGCCCCAACGTTGCCCAGCAGAATCGACATCACTGCCGGCCGACACGAAATCTGCCCTGCAAATACCAGCAGAAACAAATTGTGTACCCCTTTGGCGCCCACCAGCATTTGCCAGCATGTCAAAGAACGGATCTGCTTCATTGGCGCGGCGCACACCAGCACCTGCAGTAGCGCCACAGGCTGACTTTGAGCCTGAATCTGGAAGTGCACTGGCACTGTTCACGGATCACATGATACCAGGAGTGAGGCGATACAACTTGCGACCTCGAGAGACAAAGTGATCCGCAGTTCTTTTTGGTGTTTATGTCAACCTCTGGTTCTGCTCATGGACGGAGAAGGGACTAGAGGTGTAGAGGAGAGAAGCTTGAGAATTGTGCAAGTGGGACAATTCAAGACTCGCGGCTCCTCGGTACGATCATAAATGTACATGTGTCAGGAACCAGAGCGGACAAGCTGGGCGCACATGGTACTATGGCAAGTGAGATAACTGATTAAAAGTACATGTGTCCTGAACCAGAGCGGACAAGCTGGGCGCACATGATACTAAGGAGATAAGATAACTGATCAAAGGTCCTCTGAGCAATATAAGAAAGGACAAGTGATCCCGTCTAAAAACGAATAATCGAGTCCAGGCTAAAAATAAAAGAACAGGCAGAACTGAACGGTGACAATTCCGTTGAACTTATTGACATCAGAGCAAGCGCGACGAAGAGAGATATCCACAACGAACTGTGATAAGAAAGAAGAAGGACGACGAGAAAACATGCCAGGACCAGTTCCAGCCTCCTCCTGCACCACCACCGCTGAGAATGAGTCAATTATAAAGACTGTAAGCTTAAGAAAAACGCATGGTAAAACAAATTGTATGCTGGTACTGACAATAATAATGTGCTTTATGAGCGTGGTAGCACCAATATCGACAGCCCTAATATTATAGTGGGTGGAAACAATACACCAATTAGAAATGTTTTTTCCAATAATTAATATATCCACTACTGAAAACCCGGTTCAGGTGATGACTTATACCCTGCCCCCAATGGAAGAAAGACACAGGGAAGGTTTTGGAAATAATACTTTGCTATTGATCATGAACATGACACATGCAATTCTGAAGAAAACAAATTGCTGGGTATGTGCCCATTTACCACAGCATGCTGGGAAAGGAATAGGGTGGTATGTGCAGCCACTACCATTTCTGCATGTAGTGCATCTTTAGGTGCAATGTTCTATGGGAAATGGAATCAGAGTAATACGGATCAATTAGACAGAACCAACATGAATGAGTTTGAGGAGATAATAATGAAGCCTGTGGGTTGTTCCATTTTTCATAAAGCACAAGTGATGGCCCCAGAGCCCACGAGGAAAAGTACACGAAAGATAACACGACAAAATAGACGAGATAGATTGTCCCCACCAGAAAAAACATCTGTAATGACGTTTCGTGTAAGAACAGAAGGGTACAAAGATGCAATCCCCCCATCTTACACGGTGAATTATAGCCCAAGAACTGTCCCATTTTGTCTAAAAAAGAAAGGCTCTTTTTCAGTCGAACATATACTGGTTGCATGAATACGGTGGTATTAAAATGGGAAATAGAACCAGTATATGTAGGTGATCCAGTTTATTTTATATGTGGAGAGAAAGTATATCCTTGGTTGCCCAGAAACTGGGGAGGTACATGTTACCTAGGACTACTGTTCCCAGGAGTATTCCTCTTAGAAACAGCAGCCATGGCCAGATTATCCAGAACTAGAGTCAAAAGGACTGACGAGGGTGTTTTGATAGCAACTGATGTAGCAAAATCATTCATTCCATTCTTAGGGCAGATAGTGAACTCCTATAAGGCAACTGTCCAGAATCCTAAAGAATACAATAAACACAACAACAGATATACTATTTAACATGACGTTGGAGGAAAGGGGAATCAGGTTCATGATGCTGCAAAATAGAATGGCTCTCGATGTGATCCTGGTTCATCGTGGGGGAATTTGCAAAATAGTGGGATCAGCGTGTTGCGTTTATGTCAATGACTATTCCCCCACAATCTTTGAAGCAATAAAGAAAATGCACGTCCTAAGCTCTGAACTCCCTACTGGAGAAGGGAGCTGGGGAATAGGATCTTGGTTTTGGGGAATACTACGTTCTTGGGGATTGAAGTTGATCTCAATATTAGTAGTGGTGTTTGGAATATTCCTAACATGCTGTTGTTGTATACATTGTCTACCCATAGTTTGCACTGAGGTAAATGATGGATGTACGGAAGGATGTTATGCATATGATGACAGAGAAAAAACAACCTCATGGTCGAACTGACCCAGACCCAAATGAGATGAGAGCAGTAAAAGAGTTGATGGCAATAGATATTTATGAAGACGATGATGTTTACGATAGCATGCAAAATTCAGACATAAGTACTTCAGACTCATCATCACTAGAGGAGGTTTCAATAAATAGATGAGACGTTTGGCATAAGGCCAAAGGAGGGTTTGTCAGTCTAGAAAAATGGATACCTATACTTTGTGAATGCAAATGTATTTTGGTGGCCGGGGGCCAACCGTCTCATGCACGATATGACAGAATATAGGTTTTCGAGTTTGCCAATGAACGGCCATTTTGATGTAACAAGAATCGCCGTTTTGTTTTCTAACCATTGCTCATTGCTTTCTGTTCCTATTGCTTTGCAGTATATTTTCCGCTTACACTGCTCGACTGTAAAACATTGTTGTCTGTACGTAGAAAGGACAACGCTGCAGGGCCGAGAGGATAACAAGAGTTCGTTGAAACACAAACGTAGGCAGCGCCAGAAAGAATGCCCGGCTCCCTCCCGAATGTAGCCTTGAAGCAGAGCTGCAGGGCATTTAATCATTTCGCAGCTGCCAGCCAGTCTCGTTATATGGTACATTATGTTAGAATAATACTGCTAAAGGCTTGAATTATGCTTTTCTTACGGCCCCCCTTTGCTGAGCCCGCTAGAGCGTGTCGGCTCCCAGGACACGAATAGCACCTAATAGATAGTAAGTTCCGGAATGCAACTCTTCCCCCCCCGTATGAAGCTTGCTTCCAAGAACAGAAGCGATATGTTCTATTCAACAACTGAAAGATGCCTTCGCACTCACAAATTGCAAATTGTTACTAGAATAGATGTTTGAAGGTGTCATAGTTGTCGGATATATGTCCATCATCACATCAAGTTCAAAGAAACCCAATAAAAGGGGGGTGTTAAACATGTCATAGCTGATTGTTTGATATGCATTTTGTATATATGTAACTGATGTACGTAATTCACTCTCTTGCGTCCCTCGAGGTCTAGAGATACACGTTGCGGGGCTTGAGACCGAGTTGGCCAACTGAGACTTTTGCTTTGCAATAAACCCTAGCTTTGGGAATACAACCTCGTGTCTGGCGTTTCTATCGTGTGTGGTGACTCGCCTTGTTTCCATAGATGTCAGGGTCCCCTAGGGGCCCCTTTCAGATATGTTTTGAAGCATTGTGGTCCCTGGACTGAATCCTTCACTTGTGTCTCCTGCACCTTCGATCCTGCTAGGTGATGTTTTGAATGCTTAGGTTTTTATTTATTTTATTTCATCCACATCACATATATTTTGTTTTCATTTCCTTTGTGCTTAAAACTTCTTTGTTTTTTTTCTCGGGCACTCCCTTGCATTCTTTCATTAATCGCGCAAGAGCAGGGGCATTTCTTCTTCTTTAATGGTGCAGTTGCAGACCGCGGTGTAGCAGCATGTCTGCTCCTTGTTTATCAGTTGCAAGGCAATACCATAGGTCATACTAGAGGGTCCTTTCCTCAGAGGTAGGGGAATAGCTCTTCGCCCGGTGTTCGCAAATGCATTGTGTGGTACGATGTCATTTGGGCCCCCTTGACTACAATTCTGGCCGTAATCGCGTTACATTTGGTGGCATTGCAGGCTTCCCTTATTGATTTGCATGGATCCATTGAGGACTGGCATCAATGGCAGTGTAGCAGTGGTGGCAACGGGATGAGCAGAAAACCAGGGATGGCAGGGGACCTCATCGCCACACTTGAAGTATCCAGAGCAATCAGAGTGAGGGTACTTAAAGAGGTATTTATTTCCAGATAAGAATTAGTCTATAAGCCCCACCACCAGCTGATCTCCATCTCCCTACTCAACTGCATCTCTCTCTTCTCCCCTCATCCATGTGCACTCCAGATTCTCACCTCTCCATTCTAAATTCCACTAGGT
This sequence comes from Ambystoma mexicanum, assembly GCF_040938575.1. NCBI lineage: Eukaryota > Metazoa > Chordata > Amphibia > Caudata > Ambystomatidae > Ambystoma > Ambystoma mexicanum. The sequence continues at coordinate 1,098,595,544 of NC_090930.1, read as the reverse complement.
GCTGGCATATTACACATTAGCCTATTTAGAGTAGTAAGGCTGAGAGGAAACACAGTGACAATACAACAACACAGCTGTTTCTAAAGTAAACCATTGCCATTAAGGGATCAAATGCACAGACCCCATGCCAGATGGCACCAGGCACAGAAGGATTTTAAATCCTACAAATGGTAATGTCAGCAGATATGGAGTTGGTGCCAGAATGCAAAAACCAGGAAAGGATCCAGGCAGAACCAGTTCAAGATGGACTGCAAGAACCCAAACATCCCGGGGAACAATCACCCAGTTTCCCTCCTACCTAGTTATTCTAAGGTCTTTCAGCATATGGTCTTCAACCCGGATCACTCAGTACCTTGAGGATAATGGCCTTGGCGATCCACTTCAATTTGGATTCAGCAGGAAGCAGACAACCGTTTCTTTACTCATGCATGTCTCCAACTTTCTCTCCAATGTTCACAGCACCAAACTCTCTTCTGGATTCATCCTTTTGTACCTCACTGCCACTTTCAACACTGTACACCACTGCTCTCTCCTCCCCAGTCTCAAGGACCTTGGGTTTTGCAAATCTGCCCTAACCTGGATTGCCTCTGTGATGAATCTGGTGGAGTCATCCTTGATCCCCCGGCAATGTCCTCATTCAATGGGGCCAGGGGACAGCAGCCGATACCTGATCCTGACGCTGGGGGTGGTTATATGAGGGAGCATCAAACTGGAGGAGATGACTGCTGAGGGGAGGTGGTGACTCAATTGGAAGAGACACAGTATTTTCCCTTTTCTCCTTAAAAAACCCCTATGATTCCCAAACTTCTAATGGCATACTGTCAATCTAGTCCCATTTATGTCTCAAACATTCACAACACACATATAACATCTCCTGTTTCTGATGTTTCTCTATATAAAAATGTTGAACACCATCATTTTAGAAATCCAATAACATCTATAGACTTCAGCTCCCATAAAGCCTCAAGTACTGAAATGAAGAACAGGTAGAAGGAGAGATGCAACAGGCATGATATCTAATGTGAAGACTAGATGTTTGGCTGAACCTAAAGTGAGCAGGACATTTAGAAATGGCATCCGCACTCGGTGCAGCGGAACGGGAGAGAACTGTGCTGGAGAAAGTCAAGAGAGAGAGAACAGGCACATTCATGCGGCAGCTTGCGAATGTGAGTCACACATACCAGTGTGGCATGAAGGAAGGAGAGATGCAACAGGCATGCCTAAAGGACCGAGTAAGTTCTGGGGGTAGCAGCAAAGCTACTGGAGGTACAGTCGTGCCAGGAAGCAGCATTCTCCAGTTCAAGCCACAGAGGGAAGCTGGCGAGTTAACTCACAGCTGCAGGAAATGCAGGGGAACTGTCCACATTGTGTAAGAAGTCATCCCAGGGAGGAAGCTTCACCGCAGAGGCATGCCATAAGTGGGAGACGCTGCAAACTACTTGTGAGTCTGCCAAGAGCCATTAGGGACCCTGAAGCGCACCGACATGCATTCAATCAAGTGAATTAATTATATGAGACTACTATTATGGACAATGCTCAAAGGCGGTATAAATAAAGACAAAATCCAATGTTAAAGGAATGCCAAGAAGGAGGAATATTTGAATAAAGATCAGCAACAAAACTTGAAGAAACACGTATGCATGAGATGTCAATGTGGGAGGAAACTGGAGCAAGTGTTACTCTAAGTAAACATATTGAAACACAACAAAGTTGATACGGCTGTGGCATTTTGAAAAGGACAGTGAAACCAATAAGTCTTGGTAAAAGAAATACAACAGGCAGTTAACATTTGGGGAAGGATAGCTCACAGGGGAGCATACCAGGGGATCTGCAGGACCTAAGAGAAGGATTCCTGCCAATGGAATATACGAGGGGATCTAAGAAGTCCATAAAAGAAGCCCTGGCAACCAAATATGCCAGTCATTTTGAATCTGTATAAGAACTGTAACACTGTGGCAGGATACCTGGCAAGGGAGTATACAAGGAGATCTGAAGAGCTCACAAGAAGATTCCTGGTAGAGGAATACACCAGGAAATACATCAAAGTTACAAAGGAAATTGAAGAAAGACTATTATGAAATGTATTATTTGAGCAAGAACATTTTGAATCTAATATAAAGAACCAAAGGGGCAGTTGGATAAAAGACACTTTTGTGATACCGAGAAACTGTTGTTCAAATAAACACATTTATCTTACCTAAACTTCCGAGGGAAGGGAATCATCCTTTAGATCCCAGGGTTCCTCCTTGTAGAACACTTTTTGTTGGATTTATCTTTATATTTTGATTATGAATACTTTTTTCCAAATATAAATCAGAGACAATTTCTTGCACCCCTAGTTGTTTGTTTCTAGTGTGAGGGGCAGATTAGAATGTTTTGGACATAAGGACAGTTTCCAATGACGTGACACAGTTTTAGTTTCTTAGGCAGGGAAACTCTTCTTTAGGATAGGGTTAGAAAGCAGTTTATCCAACCCATTTCTGTCTGATAAAAATGTCTGACAATGAGATATTTTAACTTTCTGTCCACCTCCTATTTCTGACTCCTCACACATGGTGTCAGGGTGGGATCAGATTCAGTGAGCACAAACTGGGGGACCCTTAAGTTTGAAAAACTCAGAAAACAAGGTTTCAATCCTACCATTATTACTGAACATTCTATTGGATTTGACTTGTACAGTAGTGGGGGAGTATTACTTGAACCTGGAGACCAAGCTTTGATACCCTCAGACTTAGTCCTCATTCCCCCTCCTGAAACCTACATTAGACACACGTAAGTGTCAGCAGAAGTGGCTGACAGCTGCGGGAGTCGGTGATCCTACTAAATTGATTTACTGCATCTTTGAAACCTTTCCTTTTTGGACTTTAGTATGTGTATATACCTACCCTGCACTGAAGAACGCTCTCACCACTTTGGAGTCCATGGGCCTCATAAGGAGTCCGGCGGCAACCAGCCGGTTTTTCCGGCTCGCTTACCGCCGGACTCGTATTACCATTCCGCCTCTGTGACTCCGGGAATTACCAGGGCATTACGACCCTGGTGACCCAGGAATTCCGGAGGCGGAATTCGGTAAATCCCCATTCCCATTGAGTCCTATAGGAGCATATAGGACTCAATGGGAATGGGGAAGTGGAAACACCGGCACCATCTCGTGATGTGCTGGTGTTTCGATGTCCGCCTGCGGGCGGTGTTAAACCCGACAGGTCAGACATGGCGGGAACTCCACCTCCCGCCTGCAGGACTCGAGATTTGGCGGTCTGGAAATAACAGCGGCGGCGGGTTTACAGCCACTGTAATTTCCGGACCGCCCGACCCGTAATGATGCCCCATATCTCATATTAACACTGCTTATTTTGCTATCTTTATCAGGAGCCCGGCCCTTGCTGTGAATCCAAGTGATTAAGGCCACACGCACACACTAGCGCACGCAGAAGTGGCTGACGGCTGACAGCTGTGCAGTCGGGGGGGGGGGGCCTCGGCTGCGGCACGTTCCGCTCATTCAGGCGGGTCTCAGAAGTGCGATTTCTATACGTTGCTCACTAGGGCCAGTGTGTTTTGTTCCTATTTTCCCTCATTGAGAGTCCCGCTGTGTGTATATCAAAGTTGGCAGGACTCAGCAACTGAAACCGCTACTTTGCGACTTTGCACATGGAAGTAAGTTCTAGGACTTAAGATTTGTACTATCTGATTTAGATTTGTTTCGTCGGGGAAATCTTGTGCAATATTTTTGTATGTGTATGAAATGGACTGCAATTGACAAGATACATTTGCCCTATATGCTGTCATGACATTTTTTGGGAAATCCTGTGCAATATTCTTTGTATGTGTATGAAACGGACTGCAATTGACAAGATATATTAGTCGTATATGCTGTCATGACATTTTTGGGAAAACCCTGTGCAACCTTTTTTGTATGTGTATGAAACGGACTGCAATTGACAAGATATATTAGTCGTATATGCTGCCACTACATCTTAACATTCTTTCAGCCACTGATACACTGGAAGGGAAATAACATATGAACTACAGAGAGATAGTAGTGTGAAAGGCCTCTTAGCTGTAATTGCTTCACAAACGGAACTATCGGAATTAAACCTTTCCTCCATTCAAGCATAGGTAAATGAGGAGGAAAGGGTATGTTCAATGACATTCTTTCTGCACCTCTCGTCTTTACCCCAGTAAAAAACATACTACAGTGGGCTCTGGCAATACCGTTGCCTCCCTCACCTCCCCTAATTACGGACAGTACAATGCTGGGGGTGGACGGAGGGGAAGTGTCACCTCTTTTAATGAGGTCAAGAGAAGCACTACCTACCCATGAAAACACCTACTGTAACCCTGTTGATGAAACGCCTGGGGACAATGCCAGTGATAGCTCATTTATAGACACACCATTGATCTTCTCAGAGGGGGTAATCTCATTAATGGCACTTTCCCAGCATGCTGTGGACAAGCTGGAGGGGGACGAGGGGAGGGAGTTCCGCTGGCTCCGGCTCCGGCACATGAAATTCCTGGCCAGAATGAGGAGTGGACGGCGAGGAAAAGTATAGCACAAGACATTCTGATTGAGGTGAGAGGAAATACTGCATGTTTGAAATATATCTGAGCAGTTTTGCTGCAAATCCAAAATTTGGGGGATCAAGATGTTGGCGGTGGCCTGATTATGAGTAATCCACTAGGAAGGAGGGGGCGAGCGAATGAGGACGATGGTGACGTCCTAGAATTACCATAGATGCCACAGGAAGACAATCTTAAGTCTCCCCCTCTACAGTCTGGACGACCTAAAGCCATCATGGTGGTTGGTAAGGTCCTCACAGAAGGTGAGATGTGGGTGGCATTGGTTGTGATAAATGACTCCCAAGGTGTGAAGGAGGCCCCTCCTAGGAAGGGTAGGAATAGGAAAAGGAAATTAAAGCCGCTGATAGAGAAGGGAGTCAAAAAACCCTTGCAAAGATCTTGGCGCAACATGATAAATGAAGAAGTCGCTGCTTCACAGAAATGCGAAGAAGAGGTGATGATTGTTGATGAAATTGTTCACCCAGAAGAAACTGGGATAAGGGAAGGGTATGGAGAATGGTCAGACACCCTCTCAGAGGCTATGAATCATAAAGGGGAAAAAAGAGAAAAAACCCACACAAAAAAATAAAATAATAAAAATACATTCAGTAACAATGAAGCAACAAAAGCTGTGGGGCAGAAAGAAGGAGCGGGTATTTACCAGCTATTCACAAAAAATACAAAGAATGCGCAGAATCCCCCTACGATTAGCCCCAAGATTCTCTCTACAATTAACACTAATAATGTCACAACCACAGCCTTAGATAGAGATCCTAGATCAAATACAGCTCTCACATCTAGTACCAAAGTTACAAGCAATGGTGACGTGAATGGCTCGGTAAAGATAGATATTGAGCATGCAGTAACTACGGGCAAACTTTCTCCTGCAGATGATATAAAACTCGTTGTTCAACAATCATTGCTTAATCTCCTGCAACTCCCCCTTAAATAATATGCCCTCGCAGTTTCTACAACTAACGAGGCATACATTGAGAAATAATGAGGGGGAGAGTGTTGGCCAGGCTTAAAAGAATGCATGCAGTGCTTACAAAATCTGAGGGACAGTGAGATTAGCACCCACATACATGACTTGCCCTCTTCAAATGAATGGGGCAGTCGGGAACAGCAGAGGATGGCCATACCTGTGAGTAATGCACAAATTAACATCCAGGCGCACAAAACTAATCTGGGTTACAGTCTGGGAACAAATTAGAGATTTCCTCTTTGCAGCTCTCTAAGGGGGGAGCCGGCACCAACCATACTGGTGAGACCCAAGCAGTTAGCAGAAGCCCTGCCGGTAACCAAGTTGGGGATGGCGGAGCCTTTCAAGGGAGAGCTGATGACACTGGAATGGGGGGACAGTCAAAAGGAAGGGAGAGGCCAAAAAATCATCCAAATTAGAGAACTTGAGGATGTGTTGTGGAGACAAACCCTCGATCCCGATGACCCTAGCATCACACTGCACTATATGTTACCATATGGGGGTCCCTAATCCCTGAACCGATGGAGGATTCTGTCATTGTTCAGTGAAATTCCATGCCTCTCTCTTGTCTCATCAGGGGATGTAAAATGTGTGGATTTTATCCACCCTGTACGATAGGATTATGTACGGATAGTTTTCCACTCCCATGTCATATATATGAATTAGTACTCTCTGAAGCAGAGCCATTCAACAACTTTGGGTATTATTTATTAAACTATAGTCAAGGTTTTTTGACCCAGAGGTTTCAGGGCTCCTCAGAGGGCTTAAGAGGAACCAATAACGCGACCACGGCGCAGCATAAGGAATCTCATCAGATGTCAGGGATAGGTAATGACCCTGACCTGAGATGGCTAGCCCTGACCTTACGAGAGTCTATCTTCAAATTACAGGGACTCAAATAGAAGACCTAATCATGCCTTATTGTGTTGTCCTAGAATTCTAGGGGATCCTGGTTTCTAAGGAACTCTGTAGAACTATGTACATTACTCTCTGGATGCTTGTTTTTGTGCATTCTGGAATCGTGGTAAACTCCAGCTATTTCAATTGATGTTTTCATGATGTTTCAAGAATTTTCTGCAAAAAACCCCAAGGTAGAGCGTCCGGAGGTCTTCTTGTAGCAGTAAGAGTAGACATTGAGGGGAAAGCAATTCAAAGTTTTAATATCTCTAAATGGTGCCTTGCGGTACTGATGGAGATACAACTTGGTAGCTCCCCTTTCCACTTTTTGATTATTAATATTTATTGGTCTCCTGACAACAACTTGAAGGAGGCCCTGGGACAAATAAATACTGCCATTTTAGAGTGTCAGGAACTGTGTATAGGTTTGAATATCATAACTACAGGTGACTTGAACTCGGAAATCTGCATTGAAAGGGGTATGGTCTCAGCAACTGATAGTCCAAATGAACCTCCACCTGTCAGTGGTTTTGACGGGGACCGGAGAGGATTGTCAAGAAAAAAACTACAAGGAAACATGTGGTATAGCTTCTTTAAAGATTGGGGCCTATTTTGCACCAATGATCTACTAGTAGCCACTTCTGATCTCTTTACTTGGACAAATGGCATGCTGGCGTCGACTATCGACTATGTGTTTGTGTCTAAGATTCTATTTGATGCAGCAAACTCATTTTTCCTTATTCACACTGGGAAAAGTGATCACAAAATTCTAAAACTGTCCCTCCTTTTTGAAACACTGGTGACAAAATGTGTGCAGGTTCCCCCCACATTGGAAATTAATAGATCTTGCAATAGAATTTCCTGGCACAAGGATAATGTGATGAAAGTAAATGCGTTATTTATGTATGACTTTACTACATCTGAACTCAGTAAAAAGTTAACCTTATATACACATGACACATTTGATCACTATGTGGAAACCACAATGGAGAAGGCCATTTGCCCAAGGAAAACAAATACTGCAAGTGTTAAACACAGACACACTTTCTGTGAAGGGTTAAAGAGATGAAAAATGGAAGAAACAGGGAGCTTAGACTCATCCGCAAATCACCACTTTTGAGGGCAGATCAACTACAACTGACCAAAATGGTTCAAAATACATGGAAAAGTCAACTGAAAAACGTCTGTGCCTTTTTGTATCAGAGGGACTGTGAGAACATGTTACTAGCTCTAACTGATGCCTCATCACAGACATTTTGGGCCCTGATTAACAAGGGAGCTGTGTCTGAAACTATGGTGCAAACAATTACTATTTCAGAGTTCCTGGGGAGGGTATTTTGGTACACTCTATTCTCTTTCGAAAATGGAATGGACTTTACCCACCCACATCCGTTATTCCTCGTGGAGCATCACATTCACGCAGGAAGATATAAAAAACCTGATCTCTCGAGCATCTACTTCTTGCGCTCCTGGACCCACCTTTTAGCCAACATTGTTTTGAAAGGAAATCCCAAATTATGGGCAAAAGTTCTTTACTTCCTATTTAAAGATATAGTTGTGTCTAGATGTATTCCTGAAAGCTGGCATTTATCGTTTATCGTGCCCATCTATAAGAAGGGGGATGGGGGCTGTCCTTCCAACTACAGACCCATCGCCCTTCTTGATGCGGACTCAAAGATCTTTGCTGGCTTGGTTTTATGGCATATTCAAGACTGGATAGACCAAAATAATCCACTCTCTATTTTTCAGTTCGGCTTCAGGCAAAATGTAGGCACGGATACCAGAGGCCTTCTATTAAATATTCTACAAGACAAGACGTGGAGTCAAGGAAGTTTACCAATCTATGTAGCTTCACTGGATCTTTCTTTAGCTTTTGATCTTGTTGATAGAAACATAATTTGGTCAAAATGTCTGTCTGTTGGGATGCCTGTGCACTTATTATGGGAACTTTATCCCAATCTATTCGAGTCCTGAATGGCCTACGACAGGGATGTATATTTGCCCCTACAGTTTCTAACCTTTATGTGGCAGACGCTGGTATAACACTGGAGAAAGCCGCCTTTGCATCCCCCATGGCGGAGGAAAAGAAGGTGTACTGGATGTCATATGCCAATGACGTTATGTTGTACGATCACACCCCAAAAGGCCTGCAACGTCTTTTATGTGCCTTTAGAGAATTCACAACGGCTAATTCACTTAACATATATACCAAACAAACTGTAATCGTGCATCTGACGGAGAGAAGAAGCACTATAAAATACTCCTGGTTTTTAAACCATGAGAAGCTGCCCGTCAGGCCGGTAATCAGATACCTAGGCTACCCTCTTTTTGGGGATAAAAAAAAGATAAATTATCGAGAATTTCTGGAAAGGAAAGTGGGTCCAATGATTGCGCCATTGAGGAAAATAGGTCAAAGGTTTGGGAAATGTTTATTTATGCCGTGTCTGCCCCTATACAAATGTAAGGTGGTTGCACAGTTTTGTTACGGCTTAGAACTCGCTCCTCTCTGGTGCAGAGATGAACTATTCAAATATTAATCAAGAATCTTGAAATCCGCTTTAAAGTGTTTACCAAAGTCTGTTCCTTTGGCTGCTGTGCGGTATGAACTTGGTCTTTTTTCTTTGGAAAGCATAGTAGAATGGCGCCGACTTTCTCTATAGAGAAAGCTAGTAACCTGGAAGAAATCATCATTGTACAAAATTATGGGGAACAGTCTACGTAATGGCCCTCCTGATTCCACCTATCTAAGCAGAATGGAAACTGAATGCCATAAAATCCTGGATAATTTGGGAGTCCCTCAGGAACTTCTTATCTTCAACCCTTTGAAGGTAGAAAAATTACAATTCAGAGATTGGAATAACATGGTGGAGAAGGTACTCAAATATAAATTATATAGCCATCACGTATCCCATCACAAAAAAGCTGGGGTCATTGAGCCTTATTTATCTAAATTTCCAGATAGATTCTGGAGACAGGAATTCATGCGCTTCGGGTTCAATGTGCTGGAGACGGGAGAAATCAAGGACATCAGAGAAAGAAGTACTGGGAAACCCTCTGTAATCAAGCAGACATTCCTGAAACATAAAGACACTTATTGATAGACTGTGTTGCCCTAAGATCGGAGCGCATCTGCAGCTTTAGCAAACATGTCTACAATACTAAGCGTGTCAATTTAAACCTTTTATGGATGGACATGTTGCATGGCAGGAAAGCAAATTTACAGATTGCAGTGGTAAGATTTTTGGCTGATACTTGCAAATTGGGAGAAGCAAAAAGGAAGAATTGTTGAGGTGGGCTCAAATGTACCTGCTTATGTTTTTAGTATGTGTGTTTTGTCTTTCTAAAATATTAATTTCAGGAAATGGTGGTACTGTAATATTATTTTTGAATTTTGGAAATTAGATTAACTTCCACTTTGGTATCTTTAAACTGACTTGATGTTTTTATTCTTTTTATCTTTTGTACATGTACTGTATTAGTGAAAGAAAGTATATAGTTTGAAAGTTGACAGAGAAATGTATTGTCTTATGGATACTATGTTACAAATCCTGGTTCATTTTTTTCATCCTGTTTAAACTTTTGTAAAGGCTACTGTGTAACCACTAACAAATAAAAAAATAAATAAATAAATAAAACGATACATACATACATACATACATTAGACTAGCCTCTGAATCAGTCTTTATTCTGGTGATATGGCTTAGACTTATTAGCTGATGTTACAGACCCTGACTAAAGAGGCGTAGTAAAAGTGATAATACAAAATAATGGTAAAAAGGCCTACCAAATTAAGGCAGTGGAGGGACTCACCCAAGGGATTTTGGAGAAGGCTCTAGTTCCTAAACGCCAAGAAATTAAAATCTGAAAAGGAACTAAGGGTGTTGGAGAAGCAGACATAAAGCCTCAAATTAGACCAGCGGTAAAACCACCTCCTGTGGCAGAGAAAAAATCTGAGGTTATCCCCGATTTAGTCTCTGCCCAGAGGAATTGTACCTTGCTTGATGAGCCTTTTCTTCAGTTATTACCTGAGGAGGAAGGACGGGAAAAGGGTGGGCCATTCTTTCTTTTTTTTTTTTAACTGGGCTGTTGTATAGGGGAGATGTTGGGCCCAATGTTATCCCTAGATCTCAAATTGCAGTACCTAAAAGCCAAATGACAATAGTTCTGGAGATTGACCATTCCCTTCAGACAGGTGAGCATCTAGGAACAAGTAAAACCCAGGCCCAAATCATAAACCGATTCTATTGACATGGGATATATACGCTGATGTAAATAATTTTGCAAATGCGCGTGCCCTGTGTCAGAAGACCGGTACCCAAATACCCCCTCCAGTTGCCTTGTGGATAGCTGCGTCTAATACCAGAACTCGTGCCAATCAAGGTGGTAGGGTTTTTTCCCATTCGGCTTCCGTGGTTTAGCAAAGGGGTGTCGCTATCCCCCTCGGGGACATGACAGCAGCAGAACCCCTGGAGGTATGCTCATGCCATGAAGCAGCATTCTCCGGTCAAAGCCAGAGAGGGAAGCCAACGAGTGAATGCGAAGATGCAGGAAATGTAGGAGAAACGTCCACATCATGTACGAAGCCGTTCCGAGGGAGTAAGCTAAACCACAGAGGCATGCCATAAGGTGGAGATGCTGCAATCTACTCGTGAGTCTTCCCAGAGCAATTAGGGACCCTGGTCATTCCAACATGCATGCAATCAAGTGAATGAATTATGTGAGACTGCTATTATGTACAATGCTCAAAGGCAGTTTAAATGCAGACAAACCCCAATGTTAAAGCAATCCCAAAAGGAAGAATATTTGAATACGAACAAGATAAAGTGCAGCTACAACACCTGAACAAATACCTTTGCATGGGATGTCAATGTGGGGGAAAGCTGGAGCAAGTGTTACCCCAAGTAAACATATTGAAAGACAACAAAGTTGATACGGCTGTGGCATAGTGAAAAAAAGCGTGAAACCAATAAGAAGTCCTGGTAAAAAGAATACACGAGGCAGTTGACATTTGGGGAAAGATACCTTTAGGGTAGAATACGAGGGGATCTGCAGGACCCCAGAGAAGGGTTCCTGGTAGGGGTGTATACCAGGGCATCTAAGAGGTCCATAAAAGAAGTCATGGCAACCAAATATACCAGGCACTTTGAAACTGTATAAGAATTGTGACACTGTGCCAAGATACCTGGCAAGGGTGTATACCAGGAGATCTAAAGAGCCCACAAGAGGATTCCTTCTAAAGGAATACACCAGGCAATATGTCAAAGTTACAAAGGAAGTTAAAGAAAGACTATTATGGAATGTAATATTTGAGCAAGAATTTTCTGAATCCAATATAAAGAATGAAAAAGGTTATTGGATAAGGAGACACTTTTGTGATACCAAGAAACTGTTGTTCAAAGAAACACTTTGGCCCTCCTACCTAAACTTCCAGGGGAAAGGAATCACCCTCTCGATCCAAGGGTTTCTCCTTGGAAAACACTTTCTGTTGGATTTATTTTTATATTTTGATTATCAACACTTTTTGCTAAACCTAAGTTAGAGACATTTTCTCGCACCCTTATTTGTGTGTTTCTAGTGTGGGCGTTAGATTAGAATGTTTTGTAGACAAGGACGGTTTCTAAGATTCTAATGACTTGACACAGATTAATCTTTAGTTTTAGTTTCCTAGGCAGGGAAACTCTTCTTTAGGATAGGGTTATTGAGGCGTTTATCCACACAATTCTGTTTAATGAAAATGTCTGACAATGAGAATATTACAACTTTGTGTCCACCTCTCATTTCTGACCCCTCACACCTCCTGCATGGAAGAGCACTCCTTTCAAATATTCTGAAACTCAAAAACCTCTGAGCCCATGACTTTCACTGTAGGCATCCCCCGAGGATCAGTCCTTGGACCGCTGCTCTTCACCCTCTATACCTTTATCCTAGAAAGTCATATCCCATCTTCTGACTTTAGTTATGGTATTCAAACATTGTTCTCCTTTCCGTCCTTCACTCCAGCCATCCTGTAATGGATTACTAACTGCCTCACAGCAATCTTTGGCTGCCTAATGCAGAACTCTTTAAAAAGTGAAGAAATTATTTTTCCGGCTTCCAACACCTTCCCTAATTTCCCCTCTCCCATCTCCTTCCTACCTGACCTTGTTCCTTTGTTCAAGGCTCACAACCTTGGGGTCCTCTTTGATAGTGACCTCAGACTACAACAATCGATCACTACCAATGCTTTTGCTGCTCGCATTAACCTTCTCAACATTTAGAAAAGTTGTGTTCATACCCACCGCTCTATGAAAGCGCTAATCTCCATCCTTGAGCTGAGTAAAGGTAACTATTGCTTGTGCATACTGTGACTAATCCTTGGATGTCGTCACTTCTCTCAGAGTGGAAGCCCCTTCCCACAAGTCCAGGGTAGTGAGGGCGCTACCCGATAGTCTCCCTGGGGCTGGTACACAGCAGGATGATCTCATGGGGAGAGACCCCCCCGGGGATAAGGACGACCATCTAAGGAGAATGTGGTACGACACCCCTCACCTACCAGAGCATAAATCCTCATACCCTATGGACCATTATCACCCACCTCCATGTATGCCTGTTAGAATGAATTTACAGCATTCACTGAGATGAAGAAGAGTATGGATGATCTAACAAGGATTCCCTTGAGATGTACTGGGATGAGGAGGAGGTGCAGAGCACTGAAAAGCACTTGGAGGAACGCGAATGAGCATTCTAGTTGTCAGTGGCCATTCTGAAAAAAGACAAAGGAAGGTCTTCTCCAATTCTCAATCTCTCCCTGGAGGGACTGAGAATGAGACAGCAGTTTGGGGGCGGGAAGAAGAGAATGATGACCAGGATGCTGAGAGAGACGCGTCCACATGTGGTCCTACAGTGAAGGATTGGGCGAGAAGCTGGCAGAGCAGAGGTCCAGGTGAGTTGCGGTCGAAGAAAGACGCACCGCCTGCAAAGTACCAACGACTGTGGAGCCACGGCAGCACATCAGAGAGCCAGGGAAGCCGTGCAAGACCCGAACACACAGATACGATCTCGAGACTGGCTAGGAGATGCCAGGTCCAACCCTGAACATACAGGGGTTACTGGAATGGTTGGTGGGAGCGCAAAAGGGGTGCAGAGGCAACAGCAGGGGAACCAAAGAGGTTTCCCAATACAGGGGAAAGAGGGAAAGTCCCCATAGAATATCAAAGGACACTAATAATCATGCAGAAGGAAATATAGAGAATAGGGTCTGGGACCCTCAACCAAAAAGGAAGATTGTCACCAGTCATCTTCTTCGTGGCAGTACTTGGCAGAGGAGTGAGCCAAATCTGCTAGAAGAAAAACAAAGAGAACCACAGGTCTGGGAACCGCACCCACAAAAGAAAATCAACATCATTCATCTTCTTCTTCGTAGTGCCTGACAAAAGAGTAAACCAGGTCTGACAAACAGAAACCAGAAGAAAGCTCAGGTCTGGGACCCGCAACATCATAGGGAGAATAGCATGAGATATCTTCTTTGTGGCAGTACCTGGCAGGAGAATGAACCAAGTCTGCCATACTGAACATAGTGTCTGAAAAGCCAGGGGAAGGGAGTCATTCCCATGGTGCAATGAACTGTGAAAAAGGCATGATGTTCACTGTAAAGGACAGTCTCATTTACAAAAACGAAACAAAACTCAATCACGATAATGTCTGGTACAATTCCAGCAACATATTATAACATGTATCAGATTTCTAAATGAAAATAAATTGACAGTTGACTACTGCATTTTTCTCACCCCTTCAGCCAAGTAGCTGTCTGAATATTCCAGTTGTCAATGTACATTTTGAAACTTGTTGCAGACTAGAAGAGAAGAAAAGACATTTAGTTTTGTTTGTGATTGAAATTAAAATGTAATAAAGCGGCGACAATGACATTCTTACAGTCTCAATCTTTCCTTAGGGGATGCTGGGTAAACATGTGAAATGATTTTTGCAGTTTTCCACTGTGTCTCCCAATTCTCCTGGACTTATCGGAGCTGTATGCAGTGTTCCTATGGCAGTGTGACCATTGAGGAACACCACGTGAGGATGTCTACACTGCGGCTACCTAGCAATTCTGCTGAGATAGGGATCCTCTGCTATCCAGAGTATGTCCAGGCATCATACCTGGTGCAATCAACTGATATGACTGTTGGTGAGGCAGAGTGTAGCCTCACAAATGGCAACATCAACGGATTGAGATGTGTGATGGTGCACACAGTGCTTGAGTGGGTAGATCAGCTGTTTTGCTGCACTGTAAACACATGCTCCGGGCATTGTTCATGGCAGGGTGAATAGAAGGATTTTTTGGATGCATGTGGAAAGCCCCAGGAATCGGCTGTTTCCAGGGAATCTTCCTGGTGATTACTGTATGTGTGTAGAACATCACCAGTGCACCTCTGTGGGAGCAAATTCTGAGGAGAATCGCTGAAAATAGTGCAACCCACAGAAGCAGTTGCACCAGTCCCATGGGCATTCCCCTCATCCAGCAGAATGTGGCTGTTGGTCAAATGCAAAAAATAAATAAATATACCTTAGAACTTTTGTATCCTCCACTGTATATACACCTACCCCTCTAAATTGTAAACCATGCCTTACGTCACTTGACTGTTTACCTTCATCCTACAAATTGTACCATGTTGTGTTCTGCCAAGTTGACGTGTTTTCCCTATTCTTTGTCCTTTATTGTTTAAAGTATGCTTTTATTACTATGTAACCAGCAAATAATCTGTAACCTACTCTGTGATACCTCCGGGTTTGAGTGTACCAACAAATGCAATAAATAAATATGTGACATTAATAAAAGCATGTGATGTGCCACAGGTGTAAAAATCTTGAACTCATTAGAGAACTATCTGCAATATATTTATTGTAGGTGGCCTAATGTACCCCCCCACTTGTCTTGTCAGTGTCAGTGAGTGGTTGTAATTTCAGTTGCAAGATAAGAGAAAGGTATGTGTGTGTTTATCTGTGCTGTGTTTAATCTCAATGAGGCTAAGGTTACATCTGGTGCACTTCTATCAGTGTTAACAGGAGGATGCAACAGTGACTGACCTCTTTAGATATGTGAGGACTATCAGGGATTGAACCTGTCCTGAATCACCTTCTTATCAACCATTGTTGTTCACAGGACTTCTGACTTTAGAGGGTGAATGTGCTGTGATGTATCTTCTTGTCAGTAAGCATAAATCTGGTGGATATGAAAGTGATTGCTTTGGACTTTAGATGGACACCTCCATGTATATAAGGCCAGTGCTAGAAAATTCAAATTTCGAAAATAATTACCACAAAACCTTCCAGAGTCGTTAGACATCCTGTTCCAGCCACTCACATTATATGCTTGTTGTTTACTCCATTCCATAAAATGGAGGAACATAGCAAGTGCGAGAGTGCGTGGGGGGTGGAAGAGTAGGGTTGTTAATATATATGTGTGTACGTGTGTGGCTCGTGACTGACTAAGCAACAATGTACAGCATGAAGAAAACAGTAGTGCTGAGAGGATCGTGATTGCAAGAAAGACAGGGCTGGACACTAGAATGAGATGTCCATTATTCATAACTGGTATGGAATAAGGTATTGTGAAGATTCACGTGAACTGTGAGGCTATGGAGATGAGGTTGCTACCCAATATTCCCCGTAGGGGGTGGAGGAAAGCGGGGCCTCACAGGAAGAGGCTCCCCTCATGGGGTTAAGGACTCCTGTTCCATGATGGAACTCCCTAACCCTCCTACCTTTGAGACCATGCAACACCTAAGATCTTTAGAGAACCAACACGAGAGCACTACTGTTTGTTACTGGAATGTTCCCTCTGTACCTTGTTTAAGATTTGACTCCACCAAGACGAGGAAGAATAAAAGGAACATACACAGTAATATTGAGTCATCTCCTAAAACTACTGAGAGGAAGCAGATTAAAGAAGTTATGCAGACTACTAGCTTTACAGCTCTAGACAGTACTGGGAAGAGGTGGCCCCGAGGAGGCATGAAGAGTACTTAATGGACATAAAGGAAAGACTTTAGTACTCCACTGGCAATTACCCAGCTGCAGCACATAAAAAGCAAGGAAGGACTCCTTGAAAGAGGAAGCCGGCGTGAAGCCTGCAAGCCCCGGGAAATTCAAACCTGGGAACAAAAAAGCTTTAAGAGGGAGAAGTCCTCAATCGAGAGGACGCTGTGGAAAGATCAGACGAATACTGTACAGAGGGAGGCCTGACCTGAGCAGAAGCTGGCGAAAGGGCGACGGTGGCGTTACCTCAGGGAGGTGGACTGTGTGGTCCTTCAGCAATGCAGATACCAAGAAGCAGGATACCCTGCAGAGCTGCAGTAGTGCAGCAGGGAGCAAAGAGAGTTAAGGCAAACAGCTAAAGGGAATGAGGCAACCCAACACCCCAGGAAGAACCGGCAATGTGGCCCTAGCAAACAGAAGGTAATGGGAGTTACGGTAGACATGCTAGGGGCTTGGAAAATGGTTAGTAATCTCCCTCATCACAGAAACAGTGCCAAAATTACCAAGAGTGAGCAGGGCATCAAGAGTAATCTTCCTCATCAGAATAATCGAAAGAAAGAACTCAAAAGTGAAGAGTGCCTCAGGAGTTATCTCCCTCATCACAATAATCAGAATGGAGACATTCACAATCAATGAAGTTACAAGAGTGGTCTCTCTAACAACAGTGCTGTTAAGAATAGTGGAAGAGACCACAGAAATTCCGGGAATGACCTCTCTTGCTTGGAAGACTGGGAGCTTACATTATTTTAAAAAGGAAGAACTGTTGGACAATTGGTCAAACCTAGGAAAGCCTCCAGAAGGAACTACAAGGTCTTTTAAAGGCTGTTACTAGAGACTGTCCGAAAACAGCCCCTAAGGCTAATGCAGTTGGACCGGGAAAAGGGAGCCATTCTCCTGGTCTCACCGTTTGTTGAATCAGAAGCTATTTTAAAAGATTGTTAAAACTCAGCCTGAAAGTTGACCCAGTTGACCAGGAGAAGGGAGTCATTCTCCTGGCTTCACCTTTGTTGTCAAGAACACTTGCACAAGACTGCTAGAAAGCAGCCCTGAGGCTTATCCACTTAGTCATTCCCTTAGTGTTATTTCTGTTTGTTAAATCCTCTTTGATTCTTGGTATGGTCAGAATAGGACAGAGTTGGACAGACGATGGACTATTTAGTTGGACAACCACCCTGACAACTAGCACCCCAGTTATTATGCATCTAGGTATGGCAAACACTCTAGTGATAGGGAGAGTTAGGCTCTTTTCTCATATGTTAGAAAAAAGCTTATGTTTGAAATGCTACCTGTGTCCGACTCCTCCTTCTGAAATACCACAGTATTGGGTGAAATTTACCTGTATTCCTGACTATAGCTGGGAACGCAGGTTTTGGACCAGACCAACTCCCCATACTTTGGAGATAGGCCAACCATTGGATATGGCCCCACCACTTGCCATGCATTACTCTAGTTTTTCAGTAGCAGAGAGTGATAGTGTCAGCAGGTTCACAGAGCATCTGGTAGGAAAATCTAGATGGAGGAACTGAATGGGCAAAGAACTAAGGGCGGTCACTGGTAGGAAAATAGACAGAAGACAATTTGATTCATTTAAGGTTACAGCTCAGCATGGGCTCTTGAGTTAATACAAAACCTTCAGTTAGGGTTCAGTATTGATTGTTTAATTTATTTTCTGAACAAGGGGCTCCAATAAGAGCCAAGAGGCATCAAGTAAATTTAAGTGCAAATTCAGACCATGCAATAGGATATGAAAGCCAGACATCCAGGCATATGGTGTAAAAGGACTGCTAAATCAATGGTATGGTTGGAAAGTATAACTGCTTGCATTGGCAAAATGAGAATGGAGAAGTGTGTTTCTTAAGCTTTGGGAAAGGGAAAAAGAGAGAAATATAACTGTTGATTGTCTAATGGAGACAAACAGTACAGACACAAAGAATGGCTTACAGAAAATGTTACTCAGAGCAACTATCAATACAACATAGCATGGGGCCTCCTCAAGACACCAAGGTTTTCACCACTAGTTCGTAATGTAACAATAATTTCAACCCAGGAGGGTGCAACCTTCCTCTCCAACCTATTCCTGCAGGTCTGATTGTGGACCATTGTTTCTTCCCACTCTGGGTTTCTCGACATTGCCCCTTTTTCCAGCCTTTATCCACCACTTCTGACCTTCATGTCCCCAATGTATTCCTCCTCCTTTTGCTAGCTCCTGCCTCAGGCCAACCGGGTCTCCTCTTTCCTTCCTGCTCTGCCTCTCCACCAAGCCCCCGATGTATTTCCTATGTGTGTCATCCCCACCAACCCCCTGATCTTCGCTCCTTACCACCTGGCTTTCTCCACCAACCTCCTCTAATAGTCAACCAGCCCCCGGTCCAACCCCTCATCCTCCTTTACTATTCCACCAACCTCCAGATCTATACCACCAACCTCCAATGCTCCCACCACCCCCTTTGTCACTTCTGGCCACCAATGTCCGCTGCCTCCTGCTGCCTCCTTCTCCCACTCAGGTCTAGAGCTTCTCTTAACATTTCACACTGTGCATCACAATTATCTCCAGCTCACACCAAACAACTGCTACAACCACCTTCTCCAACCTTCCACCCCAACTTAACTGCACTCTCTCTGGCCTGGATTCTGGCTGAAAGTCTGCACCTGTGACTCCTCACCAATTCACCTGGGTTTTCCTGGCTCAAAGGAGGCTGCATCAAATCTTTATTTTGCCTGCCTGCTATTTTCCTGTCTTGTTTCTCTAGAATCCTCTGAGAACAGGACTTAGCTCACTGTTAGGGAGAATTCTCTTATAAGGCTAATTTCCCAAACCTAGTGAGTCCACCAGCAGCTTTGCTGGATTTTTGGGGTTTGTTTTTTTCTCCTTCTAAGAGTGAGACTCGTTTTCTCCCACTCTTAGGCATGATTTGAGTTATGTCCTTGACTTATTGTGTGCTTATGGGCTATGGGGTCTTTTACTCCATAGGGTATCATCTGTTTTAGTGTATGTGTTACACAGCACCCTCAGTGCAGTAACACAGGGGTGTCATAGTGACCCCCAAACATAGTCTCCATACCCTGGGACTGACTACTGTCTCACAGGGCATGTAAAGCCACCATTGACTTTACTAGACCAAAATTGTGAACAGAACCAGTACAAACCATCATATTGTGGAAGTACTGAAAGGGGTTATTTAGATTGCCCCTGGGTCTGTTTCCAAGGGGGCACTGTCCAGTCCCCCCTTGTCGAGTTTCTGGCTAGTGGCAGTGGTTACCAAGAAAAATATTCCACCTGAATATTTCCGATGGGATTTTCCCATTGATTTTAAATGCACCACTTTTTGGTGCAATGTTAAAGATACTGCTGGTTTATTTATTTAATATAAAATCACCGGTTGGGTCTTTTCGCCAGAACTCTTTTCTAAAATGGCGTTTTTGTCCGTCTCTGTAACTCCAACCAAGTTCGGGCCCTTTGTTCCACTTTTTGGCGGGCTTCTCCACAGAAGCCCTCCAACTGGTGCCACTTGGTCTGGGTTCCACAGGATGTGTGGGTGGGGGAATGGGCACCCTGGACTGCGTTGCCTTAGCAACTCAAGTCGCACTCTGTTCTGATTGGCCCAGTGGTGAGCCGCCCGGCTTACCACTTAGCATGTATGAGTGACAGCTGGGCTTTTGAATGGGGGTTTTGCTGCATAAAAGCAGGGGTTTTGGGACTGGAACTTCAGAAGTCACCACAGGACCTAAGAAATCCAAAGAGGGGAGAAGCTGAGCCATCTGCAACGACGACAGCACAGGTGGAGCCCTGCTGCAACAACCTCACCACTTTCCCGACAACAAGAGAAGATCTTCTGCTGAAAGAGTCTTCTTCCGCTGAGCTGGTGGGATCAACCAGTTCGCCATTTCGCCTTCCAGGACGTCTCTTGGTCGAATAGCCCGTGCCAAGCACCCCGGCGGCCGGATAGCCAAGCTTCACCACTGTGACCGTGAATAAAAGGAACGCACCTTTTAACCGACGAACTCCGCGGCTGGTCTCTTCCCTGGGCAGTGCAACGACTCCAAGTTTCTTTCTCGACGAAATCTTCTCTTCCCCTGGTCGAAACTATGAACTGCACCCGCTGCCAGGAACAACTGCCACCGCTGGAGCTTCCTCAACTTTAAAGGTACTGTGTTCCACCTGGCCTCCCTTTCTACGGTTTGCTAAAGGTGACCCTTAAATCCTTGGCTTTCCAACTGGGTTGGCCCCCAGACCTCTAACTTTACCTTCTGATTCAACCCGACCTCTTTTGAACATTTTTACAAAGACTTGAATGCATTTCTAAACTGTGTGATCTTGGGCACATTTCACCTTGCTCCATTCAAAGTGGACCTGGCCTATGAACTTTGGCTCTTCAGTAGACTCTGCCTTCACTAACCTGTTTTGGTTTTAGAAAAGTGTTGGGAACTGTTTTATTTTTGTGACCTGCCTTTTTCTCTCCCTTTAACTTAATTATTGGAGTGCCATCTAAGTTACGCGCTCCCATCTGTTTTTACAAATAGTGGTGTGTTGACTTAGACTTGTCTGATAATTCTTAAGGGAGGTGTGTATATTTTTCTGATTGTGTTTGAACTTGCTTTGATTTATAGAGCTAGTGTATTTCCTTAAGTGTGTGTTAAATAAATAATTATATACTTTTGATACCAAGCTCTGGTCAGTGTTTGCTTGCTCTACTGTGTTTTTAGCCCTTTTGTGTATCCTCTGTCTACTGCCCTACTCTTCTTGAGAGAAGTCTGACTGCTCAGCCACAGCTACCAGGTAAATCTGGGTGGTGCAGACTGCTACCAATTCGGTTTACTGCTTATTCCTGTAGTCTTAATCTTCTTGCAGTGTTCCCTAAGGGAACTGCACGGGATTCTGCCTAACGCTCACTGGTCACCCCCAGGATGTGTACCTGCCAACTGAATGGCATCCAACAGCTGCCAGCTTCAGATTTCAGGGTGATGTTTGCCCATGGCAGAACTGCAACTTCACGGTGAAGCACTCTGCCAGAGACCCCTGGTTGGTGAACTTTGCGTGTGTGTGGTATTCGCGGTCCACTCAGGGACAATTTGCTGGTGGTTTGTGAACCAGTGCCATTGTATTTTGTGAGGGAGCACAGGATTCAGACATTTTGTGGGCATATATAAGCCAACACTATGACTAAGGGTTTGTGGACCTCTCCTCTGAATCTGACGCACATGGAAATATAAGACATTAGACCGTCGGACACAGTAACAGCAGGATTTCCACTGACCCCTTAATTGTATCCATGGCAGGGTGTTGTTTTATCTTACATGGGACTTGAGGTCGGAAAAATTGAGATCTTCAGGCTGTCACACTTGGGGAAGAGGGCCTGGTTGGTGTATGCCTATGACTGTCTCAGTGGGCGCATCAAACTCTAGCTTGGGGAGTGTCCCCGAGAGTGCTTGGAACAATAACAATAGGCAGCTGTTTTTGTGCAATTCTTTGATTGAGAACCTTTTCATTTTCTCTGTAGTGTTCCTGGTTTTTCCCTAAAGGTCCTTCTGTCAGCTTCCGATTCTACCACTGGTGTAATACCCTTCTTTCTCTCTTCAACCTCCTCACCTGTGGAGTCGAAATCCTCTTCAGCTGGACTGAGTGCTCGATGCGCCGTATAATCCTTTTCCTTTTTTTCGAGATTGAGAGTGTCTCCCACAAGAGGAAGCCACAGTGAGAGCGTGTAAATGCGCCCTGACCGTGTCCCCCTCCCGGGAGAGACGGGAAGGGGGAAAAAAGCCAGAGTAGGCAAAAAACCCCTTGGACCGGTAAGTATCCTGATGGCCGCTGGACGTGTATGCAGATGAATGATGGGAGAAGGCAGCAACCGGAACCAGGTGGAATTATAATGCAGCGAAAAACGCCAAAAGGTAAAGAAAACAAAGTAAAGGCAAAGAGCTGGAACTAAGGAATGGAGGTAGAGAGGAAACGAAAGACTGGGACCGGAGTAGGACCGGTAATAAGGACGGAAAGAGTAAGAGTAAAAATGCTCGAGGAGCAAAAGGTAAACAGCGTGTAGCAAGACCGCGGCAGCGAGGAAAAGCAGCTGACCGTGGAAGGTTGCAACGCGCTGTGCTCAGGGAGAGGAGTGGTTAAATAGCGCTACGGCGGAGAAGACTAGACCGCATAGAGAGAACGTAGCGTCAGCGTGACGGGAATCAGGAAGTCCCTAAGCGGCAGCGGGGCCAAAGACGCCAGGTGCGGAGGCGGCGCATGACAGTATGCCCCCTGCCAAGGCCCAGGCCACCCGGTTTGCCGGGATGCAAACGGTGAAACTTCCGGAGAAGGATAGGAGCGTGGATGTGTGCAATTGGTTCCCAAGAGTCCTCAGTATGTGAAAAACCTTTCCAATGCACCAGGTATTCCAGGCGCCCTTTGCGGTATCTGGAGTCCAGCAACCCGGACACTTCATAATCAGGAGCATCAGGTGAGTGAGAAAGAGCGGGGAAAGGACGAGCCCTTAATGACTGTTCGGCACTCTTCAAAAGAGATGCGTGAAACACTGGGTGAATCCGCCTAAGAGAATGTGGCAGCTTAAGGCGGAAGGCCACTGGATTGATCTTGGCAGAAATGGGATAGGGACCGATAAACCTGGGGGACAGTTTAGATGGGCGAGACCATCTAGGAAGGTATTTAGTAGATAACCATACCTTGGAACCAACCTCCCAATCAGGTACAACCTGCCGGTGCCGGTCAGCTTGCCTTTTGTAAGCCTGGAGGCTATCTCTGAGATTCAACTTGGCTTTGTCTTGGATGTCCTTTATTCGGATAAGTGTCTCTTCTACCGCCGGAAGTGCAGGTTTGCAGAAAAAATGTGGAATGATGGCTCGGGGATGAAAGCCATATGAACAATAGAATGGAGACATTTTGCTTGCGGAATGACTGGCATTATTATATGCGAACTCCGCTGTCGGCAGCATATCCACCCAGTTGTCTTGTTCCATATTGGTATAGCTGCGCAAATATTGTTCCAAGGTGGCGTTTAACCGCTCTGTCTGCCCATTGGTATGGGGATGATATCCTGATGACAAAGCGCGCTGAATATTAAGAGCGGCGCATAAGGACTTCCAGAATCTGGAGACGAATTGGCTTCCTCGATCTGATACAATCTTGTCGGGGAGACCATGGAGTCGAAACACATCTTTAATGAACACTAATGCCATACCATCGGCAGTTGGTATACCAGGGAGTGGAGAAAAATGAGCCATCTTGGTGAGAGAGTCGATGGACACCATTATGCATGTACATCCGTGGGACAAAGGTAAGTCCACAATGAAATCTGTAGATATATGACTCCACGGACGTTCCGGGATGGCATCTTGTTGTAGCAGACCTATGGGTTTCTTTGTGTTGTTTTTACTCTGACAGCAGACTCTGCAGGACTTGACATAATGTTTAACATCTTTAGACATATTAGGCCAATAAAAAGCTCTACTAATCAAGTCCAAGGTGCTGGTTTGTCCCCTATGGCCTGCTGTCTTGTGATCATGGCACCAGGACATTATGTCTTTTTGAAGAGGTTTGGATGGTATCCAGATCCTCTGTTTCTTCAGGAACAAACCATCCTTTTGGATCATGTCGCGAGGTTCTGGATGTAAGGAGACAGCTTCTTTTATCCGTTGAAACAGGGAAGAGATAGTGGCAACAATGCGGTTCCTGGGAAACAACTTTTCCGGGCAGGATGAGGCAACATGGGAGGAGAAAGCCTTTCTGGACAGAGCATCTGCCAAAGTGTTTTGGCTTCCAGGAATATATGTGATGGTAAAGTCATATTGTGAGAAAAAATGCGCCCACCGGGCTTGTCTGGAATTGATGCAATCCATTGACTGTAAAACTTGTAAATTCTTATGGTCGGTCCGGATTACAAAAGGGTGGTTGCACCCCTGTAAGAGGTGTCTCCAGACTTCACAGGCTTTTTTCATGGCTAGTAGTTCACGTTCTATTACTGAATAATTCCGTTGACTCGGAGTGAGAGTTTTTGATAGATATGCTATTGGGTGTTCCGCGTTGTCATGCTCTTGTAGTAGAACTGCTCCTATTGCTGCGGCAGAGGCATCTGTCTCAACAATAAAAGGTTTGCTTTGGTCTGGCTGGCATAGGATGGGAGCGCTGCAGAAGCTCTTCTTCAAGAGTTGAAAGCTTTCTTCAGCCTGTGGGCTCCAAATGAAAGGCACAGATGTCTTCTTTAACAAATTGGTAATTGGTAGGACAGTGTTGGAAAAACCTGGCACGAAACGCCTATAAAAATTAGCCAGGCCCAGGAATCTCTGAACTTCTTTGACTGAGGAAGGAGCCTGCCAATGGAGAATGGCCTCAACCTTCTTTTGATCCATTTGTACTCCTTGTGGTGAGAGGATAAACCCTAAGTAAGGGATCGAGGATACCCCAAAAACACACTTTTCACGTTTGGCCAATAAATGATGTTTTTTAAGGCGCTCCAGGACCTCAGTGAGATGTAGTAGATGTTCTGACATAGACTGTGAAAAAACAAGTATGTCGTCAAGGTAAACCACAACTGAAATAAACAATAAATCAGAGAATATTCGGTCTATGAACCTTTGGAATATAGCGGGAGCATTGACCAGTCCGAAAGGCATAACGTAGTATTCGTATAGGCCGAATGGTGTCCTGAAAGCCGTCTTCCATTCATCTCCTGGACTCACTCTGAGTAAATGATATGCATTGCGCAGATCCAATTTAGAGAAGACTGTTGCTCCCTGTACAGATTCCAAAATGTCAGGAATGAGGGGCATGGGATATCTATCCTTACAAGTGACTTTATTGAGTCCCCTGTAATCGATGCATGGTCTGAGGTCCTTAGAATCCCTCTTTGGAATAAAAAACAAGGGAGCACCCGCCGGGGATTTAGAGGGTCTGATGAGACCGTTGCACAAGTTGTCATCCAGATATTTTCGTAAAGCGTCCTTTTCAGTCTTGGATAAAGCAAACATTCGTCCAAATGGGACCAGGGCATTAGGTATTAGCTCGATAGAGCAGTCCTCCGGTCTGTGAGGTGGTAATGCCATTGGAGCGGATTCAGCAAACACCATAGGGTATTCTTCCAATACCGAGTCAATGGAAAGCACCCCTATACTCGTGGGGAGAACAGTGGGAGATATCTTTACCTCCTGGTAATGTGCTTCTTTAAAGCAGTGTGTCTGGCAATAGCTGGAATTAAACTGCAAAGTGTTAGACTTCCAGTCGACATGGGGATTATGTTGTCGCAACCAGGTAATCCCCAAGATAAGAGGAAAATGGGCTGCTCGAATGATGTCAAAAGTAATGACTTCTGAATGTTGAAATATAGTCAGAGGAAGGGGTTCGGTTGTCTGAACAATGAGTCCTGAACTCAAAGGTGTGCCGTCTACTCCTTCTACTTTCTGACCGTGGCTGCGGTCTATCCGTGAAGCACCCACTTTGTCTACCCAAAGGGTGTCAGCGAAGTTTCCTGCGGCACCGCAATCCAAGAGAGCCAGCGTCTCTACGGGGCTGCCATTGATAGTAACCTGGACCGTTATAACCATCAGGCGGGAATCTTCAGAAGGGTTCGAGGAATCAATAGACATAGTAACGTAGGGACTGGAAGATTGCCCTCGATAACCCGTCCCCACTAGGTTCGAGGGTTTGCGTTTTCCGCCGGTTTCTTGGTTAGTTCAGAACAATTATGCACCGTGTGGCGATCAGAGGCACAGTAGGCACATAGGCCCTGTTCCCTTCTCCTCCTTCTTTCTTCAGGTGTTAAAGAACGGCGAGTAGTGCCGATTTGCATGGGCTCATCGTGAGGTTTGGGCGCTGCCGAAGGAGGTGAGGAGGTCCTTGAAAAGGAGGTACGTGCTTTTCTTCTTTCTTGACGCCTTTCTTGCATCCTGAACTCCATCTGAAGGGCGGCCGTCATAAGATCCTGCAGGGAAGTAGGCCGAGGAAAGTGAGCCATTTCATCTTTTAATTCTTCTCGAAGTCCTCTGCGGAACAAAATAAATTGAGACTGTTCAGACCAACCCGTCTCCATGGCCAATCTCTTAAATGAGGAGATATAAGACAGCACATCAAACTGTCCTTGACGAATGTCCATCAAGTCTTCACCAGCTGCCATTGAGACTTCGGGTCTCTCAAAGGTTTGTTTAACAAAAGCAATGAATGCATCGAAATTCTGAAGGACAGGGTCATTTCCGGTGACTAGAGGGGTGGCCCAAGCTAGAGCGTTCCCTGTCATATTAGACACCAGGAATCCAACCTTGGCATGATCTGAGGCGTAGGTGCGGGTTCTGAAGGAAAAATACACCCTGCAAGCGTCAAGAAATTCTTTTAGGGTCTTGGGGGAACCATCATACTTCCCTGAAGACAAAGGCATAGGGGGCAGGTCTGTGTTGGGGGGCTCCCTTACTGCCACCATTTGTTTTAACAGATTGTTTTCAGTTTTCATGTTCTGCATTTCTAGAGAAAGGCTTTGTACCGCAGCGATTAGTTCCTGCACTTGCTCAGGAGTAGCCATGATTGGTGTTTGTTGGCGTTGCAAACTGTCAGCTTCCGATTCTACCACTGGTGTAATACCCTTCTTTCTCTCTTCAACCTCCTCACCTGTGGAGTCGAAATCCTCTTCAGCTGGACTGAGTGCTCGATGCGCCGTATAATCCTTTTCCTTTTTTTCGAGATTGAGAGTGTCTCCCACAAGAGGAAGCCACAGTGAGAGCGTGTAAATGCGCCCTGACCGTGTCCCCCTCCCGGGAGAGACGGGAAGGGGGAAAAAAGCCAGAGTAGGCAAAAAACCCCTTGGACCGGTAAGTATCCTGATGGCCGCTGGACGTGTATGCAGATGAATGATGGGAGAAGGCAGCAACCGGAACCAGGTGGAATTATAATGCAGCGAAAAACGCCAAAAGGTAAAGAAAACAAAGTAAAGGCAAAGAGCTGGAACTAAGGAATGGAGGTAGAGAGGAAACGAAAGACTGGGACCGGAGTAGGACCGGTAATAAGGACGGAAAGAGTAAGAGTAAAAATGCTCGAGGAGCAAAAGGTAAACAGCGTGTAGCAAGACCGCGGCAGCGAGGAAAAGCAGCTGACCGTGGAAGGTTGCAACGCGCTGTGCTCAGGGAGAGGAGTGGTTAAATAGCGCTACGGCGGAGAAGACTAGACCGCATAGAGAGAACGTAGCGTCAGCGTGACGGGAATCAGGAAGTCCCTAAGCGGCAGCGGGGCCAAAGACGCCAGGTGCGGAGGCGGCGCATGACACCTTCCTGGTGCAATGACAGTGGCTTGGAAGACTCTCATTGGTCAGTGTGAAGGGTCAGAAATGCGAGACGGACACAAAAGTAAAGTTTTCTCAATATTTGCCAATTTTTAAAAAGAAAAAGGGTGAGATAAACGCTTATCTTTCCCTACCCTAACAAGGATATCTCTACATGGCAAACTAAAGAAAGATAATCTAATGTCCAAAGTTATCTGACCCTCACTAATACATGCAACAATATTACACAAGGGCTATTTGGCTGTCATCAATTAAACACCATAAGCTAACAGTTCAAACGTATAAGATCTTGAAAGTATGGCTTGTGACCAGGGTTGGATCCCCTGGATCAATGCAGGAATACTCTTGGAGAAGTTCTGATTCAACAAAGTTCTGTTCAGTTCAATGTTTTTTCCTTCAAATGCGCCCTTCCGCTTGTTAAAGTAAATGTCTTGCATAAACACTTCTTCCACAAATCAAAAACAAATCACAAGTTCATAAATCAAAGCAATTGTTTTTCATATGATGCAATTGTTTTTCATATGATGTAAAGCAATTATCAGCAGATCACATTTCTTCCTAAAATAGGACAATTTTGTCAGGATAGCGTATCAACTATTCTGGTAATGTCACAATTCTTGCCACAAGCATACTGCCTCAAAACATCTTCTTTTCGGGTCCAGTCGCCTGCCAAGACTAAATACTATTGGTCCCTCTCCTGGTTTACTCAGCTGCCAGGTTGCAAAACTTCTACAACTATAATAGTCCTTAGTGGCAGTAGTTGTTCCAATATTCTCAAGACCAGTATCCTATGTGAGGAGGGTTGAACAATGGCCATCTCTTTTCAAAGTCTTGTGACTCTGGGCAAATGGGGTTACAGCCAAAACCAGAACTGCATATTACTAAACAGAAAGCCCAGATGCACTCTTGGAGAACCTAAGTTCAATAATTCATTTAACACCACAATACTAATAACACTAATAATGATGATAATTTGGATTCACTGTGTAATATCAGGCTTATATTGATGTGTTTGGCTTCATAAAAATCATTCAATTCAATGGTACTTCTTCAGTCAATGTAATAGCAATTATTACAAATGAAATTTTAGATACAATAGACCAGAAATGTCAAAGAAAAACATTTATCGTACTCATTAGTGATAAGGTTCGTTTTAATTCACCCATCATCCTTTTTTTTAAAAAAATTGAAATTTCCCAACAAGGATATTGACAAACAATGTGTTATATACATTTGTTCCGCATGACATTAATCAACATCAAGTCATGCCATCATTACTGTATGTCGTAAAAAACGACCAATACAAGCAAAATCAAGTGTATAAGTTAGAAACAACTTTTCATATGTGCATCGGTTCCCGTCTGGGAAAGTTTGTGGGAGTTCTTATAGGCTAACAAGCTCCCTCCAGGGAAGCCCTTTTTGTAGATATTGTTAAAATAACCAATGCGTTTCAGATCCTATAGATCCATCTTCAGGATGGGGCTTCACTATTCTTGTGTTCATAAAGGCAAATAGTGGTTTGTATTTTCTTTAAATCTTCCTCTGTGGGGAATTTAGACAATAACAAGTATTTTAATCTATTTATACATGAAGGTTGACTTCCAAAGCTAAACTATCAATATAAGGGGTTAAAATATCACTGACCTCTCCCGGGAAGTTGCTGTGGTCCGGGATCAAGACCTATTCAAAGGAAAGTACAACGGTAACTAAAGGCAAAAATCTCATTTCTAACATGCTAGTCTCACAGGGTTGGAGGGTACATAGTTAACTAAATTGAATCACTCACCCAGTCTTCAGGATGAAACTCTCAGGAGACTGGGAAGTGGCAGGTAGCGGCACGAGAAACCCTAAAAACAGAGTTGGTGTTGATTATTCATGGGCTTATATGCGTCCTAGTAATGCAGTGTGTTTAATAGAAGCCGCTCCAGGGAAGGTGTAATGGCCCTCTGTGGCCAGATTCAATGTTAAAACGAAAGGCGCGCATAGTGCACTCCGATGCTTCATGGCTCCCAGGGCGACTTCAGGGGGAAGACCGCTCTCGGAAGCTGCACGGAAATTTACTGAGGCTCACCTGTTTGAAGAGGCTCTTCGCTCCGTGCCGGTTGCTGCAGTGTCCGCTGACCGAATGCCGGTAGCGTTCACTGTAGTCACGGCAACCCCGCGCATGCGCGTGAGGCTCATTCGGAGTCGGCCATGTTGGTATGGGCGCAGGTTCGCCATTGAGTTATCATGGCGACGTACCACGCTGATTTTCCAGCAAAGTTGGTTTTTGTGTATGTAGGCTTATACTTACTATGGAAGATTCAATGGTCCTAAGGACCCAGGTATATTACAAAGGATTGGAAAACAAAGATGTAAGTAATTAAAAATACTGGAGAGTGTCTATATATGAAGGGAACACATGATTCCCATATACACGGCCATTGTAAATGTTTACATAGGGCGTAATGGATGAGAGTGGGGGCACTACCACGGTACAAGCTGTAACCGCGGGGTGCCCCCATCTCTCATCTGTGTATAGGTCGTTTACTGAGGGCTTCTAAGTGACCTTAGTCTGTTGCAATAGATGTAGGAAATTAGAGATACTAAAAAGTGCCTATATATGGAGAGAACACATGATTGCCATGATTCTCGGGTATTCTGATTGTTTACATAGGACGTAATGGATGTGAGTGGGGGCACCACCGCGGCACGAAACTGTAACCGCAGGGTGCCCCCATCTCACATTTTTGTATAAGTCGTTAACTGGTGGTTTCAAAGTAACCTTAGTCTGACGCTCTCAGAGTGATAATGGACCTGTTATTTGGGTGTAGATTGGTCAACAACAACAGTTACATCTAGTGATCTACAAGAATGATACATCACAACAACATTCTAGGAATTGTTCATCATTACAAGGTACAGAAGGACTTACAAGTTGATAACATACACCTTCAGACAGATAACATCATATATGTAATATGACCATTTGTCACCCGCTAGGGTGGGCGGGATTCACAAGAAACACATAAGGTCAAACTCTGAATTCATGCCTCGAGGGTTTAGAGAGTCCAGAAGTTCAATCCACAGTATCTCACGTTGTGCTCATTTTCTTTGCACATCGCCCCCTCTCCTGCCAGCTGTTACTTGTTCAAGGATGACACATTGTAGTTGTGCCACTGTATGTCGTGCCTCTAAAAAATGGACCGCCACAGGGGATTCTAAGCTTTTTGTACGAATGTTGGACTTGTGCTCAGTCCATCTAGTTTTGGCTTTTCTGGTAGTCATACCTACATAGTAGAGGCCGCATGGGCATTTCAATGCGTATACTACGTTTTGAGCATCGCAGGTGCATGAATGACATAGCTGTATATGCTTGCCTGAATGGGGATATGTGATGTAGCTGCCCTTTATGATATTACCACAGTGCTGGCAATTGTAGCACGGAATTGTTCCTTTGTGTTGAGTTGGGGTACTGGAGGAGGAAATCTCTGCTTTCACCAGACTCTTATGTTGAGACTTGCTATTTCTATATGCAAATGTTGGTAGGTCTGGAAAAAGATGTTGCAATTGTGGATCCAGTTGTAGCATTGGCCAATTCTTCTTGATCGCCCTCTTTATTCTCGTGCTCTGAACCGAATAGGTGGTGACATATACCAGTGGTTCTCCAGGTTTTGTAGGTTTGGGTACCAGTAATGTTTCTCGCTCGATGTTTCTAACTTTTTCTACCACTCCGGCTATCAAAGTGGGGTTGTAACTTCTTGCTGTAAATTTAGTTTCCAATGTAGTTGCCTGACGGACATATTCCGTATTTTCAGAGATGTTACTCCTGTAGCGCAAAAACTGGCTGAAGGGTACGCTGTCAATCGTCCGTTTCGGGTGAAAACGTGTAGCGAGTAATAACTGTTCCTATCAGTTTGTTTGGTGTAGATCCTAGTCTCCAATTTCGCTTCAGACACATATACCTCTACATCAAGGAAATGGATGGTTGTCGTGCTTGTTTCCGTTGTAAACCTGATATGTGGATTCATCCCGTTCATCATTGTAAAGAATTCTTCTAACTCCTCTTGGGGGCCTGTCCAGATACCGAAGATATCATCTATGTACCTCCGATATATTGAAAGGTGCCTCATCCACCTTGGTGATGTGAGGCAGTGTTCATTTTCTAAATAGTACATAAAAGCATTTGCATATCATGGTGCCATTGCTGCTCCCATGCTGGTGCCCGATGTCTGAATGAAGTATCTATCTTGAAATTTAAAGAAGCTGTTACTGAGGACCAGTTTCAAGAGGGTAAGGACAAACAGTCTGTCACCTTGGCATTTATCGGTTTTAAGTATGAGCCATTCAACGGCCTCTAATCCGGCTTCGTGGGCTTTGTTGGTGTAAAGAGACGTGACGTTCATGGTGAATAATATGTCTCTTCCATTCACGAATTGTGTGTCTTTCAAGAGTTGCAAAAAGTGCATTGTGTCCTTCACGTATGTTGGTGTTTCTTGAATCAAAGGTTGGAGAATTTTTGTCCAGATATTGTGCAAGCGGTTCAAGGATACTGTTGGTAGCTGTTATGATCGGACGTCCTGGAGGTTTTATCAGTCTCTTATGTATTTTCGGTAAAATGTACATCACCGGCATGATTGGATGTTGATTTTCAAGGAAGCGTCGCATTTTTTCAGAGATTACATCATTCTCTTCAGCCTCATCTAACACTCTTTTGATTAATGCTTGCACTGTTTCTGTAGGATTCATAGGTACTTCCAAGTAAGCGTCTTCATCCCTCAACTGGCGTTCAATTTCGTCGAGGTAATCTTGTTTGTCCATTAGAACAAGGGCTCCCCCTTTGTCTGCTGGTTTGAAGATGATGGTCTGATTGTCTAGGAGGTTTCGCAGTGTCTGACATTCTATTTTGGAGAACTTTCCTTGAGCATCAGTTTTAAATCGAATCTTCTTAAACTCATCCAGAACTGTTCTTTCAAAGGTTGACAGAATATGATTGTGTATTGGCGGATTGAAAGTGCTTTTCGGACTGACTTCCAGAAATGTATGTGGTTCCTTATCTATACTGTCCTCCTCCAATGAATTGAAGAAAACTTTGAGACTAGCATGTTAGAAACAAGATTTTTGCCTTTAGTTGCCGTTGTACTTTCCTTTGAATATGTCTTGATCCCGGACCACAGCAACTTCCCGGGAGAGGTCAGTGATATTTTCACCCCTTATTTTGATAGTTTAGCTTTGGAAGTCAACCTTCATGTATAAATAGTTTAAAATACTTGTTATTTTCTAAATTCCCCACAGAGGAAGATTTAAAGAAAATACAAACCACTATTTACCTTTATGAACACATGAACAGTGAAGACCCACCCTGAAGATGGATCAATAGGACCTGAAACGCTTTGGTTAATTTAGCAATATCTACAAAAAGGGCTTCCTTGGAGGGAGCTGTTAGCCTATAAGAACTCCCACAAACTTTCCCAGACGGGAACCGATGCACATATGAAAAGTTGTTTCTAACTTATACACTGGATTTTGCTTGTATTGGTCGTTTGTTACGACATACAGTAATGATGGCATGACTTGATGTTGGTTCATGTCATGCAGAACAAATGTATATAACACATTGTTTGTCAATATCCTTGTTGGGAAATTTCAATTTTTTAAAAAAAAGGATGATGGATGAATTAAAACGAACCTTATCACTGATGAGTGCGATAAATGTTTTTCTTTGACATTTCTGGTCTATTGTATCTAAAATTACATTTGTAATAATTGCTATTACATTGACTGAAGAATTACCATTGAATTGAATGATTTTTATGAAGCCAAACACATCAATATAAGCCTGATGTTACACAGTGAATCCAAATTATCATCATTATTAGTATTATTACTATTGTGGTGTTAAATGAATTATTGAACTTAGGTTCTCCAAGAGTGCATCTGGGCTTACTGCTTAGTAATATGCAGTTCTGGTTTTGGTCTTAATTTGTGTCCCAAGTGGTCTTGTGACAATTGCCCGCCTGCACATGAAACAACACTAAAATACCCCCACTAAATCCAAATTTGGATTTCTCAAAATGTATCTCTCTCCGAACTTCAAACCACACGGCAGTGCACTCCCGCTCCCATTTTTTGCAAATTGGGTTACAGGTCTCGCCCCATTGGTGTCCCATGTAAGGAGAGTTGCGCCTTTCCCAACTTTGTATTATTCCTTTGCAGCTTTTTGGCTGTTGGCAATGTGGTTTACAGGTTTCCCCCAATTGCGGTCCCATGTAAAGGCAGGCCTCGAAATTAGGATTGGATAAGTAGGTGCTACATGCAGCTCCTGGATTTCCAGAAGTAACCAATCAACAGGTGCTACCATTGGGGAAGGAGGAGCTAGTACATAATGTTACGCAAATCCAACTTCCACATAAAATGCAAACATATAAATGTATCCAATATTTATGACACCTTGTGCTTTAAATGTCATATAGATGTGCCCTAATGTGTATTTTTAGATTGCCTCAAATGCAGAGAGTTAAATTAACATAGCTGTGTTTGTTTGGCATTAGTTGGCCAAGTAAGTCAAAAGTAGCTCCTGGTAATTGTTGGTTTTACGATAACCAGGCTCTTCTAAATAGCTCTCAACTCCCCTCATTTCGAACCGTGAAGGGGAATTACGCCCTTGCCGACTTCGTACTGTGTTATTTGTTTGGTATTCAAAATTAGTTAAATGTCCTTTTGGAGCGTCTGTGGGTCCTCTTTAGTGTCAGGCACCCTTACAGGTCTTCCCCAGCATCTCCGTTCCCCTCGCTGTTGCTGCGGTGGACCTTCTGCCTTTTGTTTCTCGCGCTGCTGGCTCCCACGGATCTCCAGCGATCTGCCAGGCTGCTTCCCGGAGCACTGACTGCTCCATTGATCCTCTGCACTCGCCTGCACAATGAAACGTCACACAATGGGATAGGAGCGCATCTCCCTCTCAGCTGGTCTTCTCTTCCCAGCAACCCTTCATGCAACACTTACTCTGCAATGTTGCAGGCCTCCCAATCATGCGTCAGCATCAGCCAGAGTTCTTCTTTCTTCTTCTGCGCCGTACCCAGCACTCTTGTCTGCCTCTGACTCAGCTACTCCTTCGGCATCTTCCCCCAGCTGCAATTCATTCCTGACTTTAAATGTTCCGCTCAGGTGTTTCGGTCTGTATGAACTTGACCCCTCATTCTGCTCAATGGCATTATTGATCCTTACTAACTCTGAGCCCCTCTACCTCGTTGCAGTTCCAAGGGCTTTATGGATCCTGAAGTCCATAGTGGTTTTGCGGTTTTGATATTAAAATAGTTTGGCTTGCTTTGTAAAATGTACAGAACTGTAAACACCTATGCATACACCATCTTGTTATTAGTATGCTTGCTGTCACCATTTTTTACGTTCTGTTTTAGAATAAACTTTGTTTTAACTATATGTGTGCTTATATTAGTGTAGTGTAATGATGCTACATTAAACCTCCTGCCGGTGTGTGTCAACACTTACCATAGTGCCCTAAGGGTGAGGTAGCTTGGACTCACGACACTTTTCCATTTCTCTGCTATACCCTCATGAGCCAGGCCCCCGTAACCAAAAAAGAGGGTCCACAGCCTATTTTTTGCTGAATATTTTGGCCACTGCCAATCTGCTTTTGAACTCTGCCTGTAAATAACTTTTGCACCTCCTCATTCCACAAAATTCAGAAAACGTCAAAGTGCCATGATTTTCTCCCACTCTTGAACACTTAAAAAAGATGATTGCAAGAAGGAAAACAATCTGGCGTAAAATAGATAATGCAGTGTCACTCGCCATTTGTAAATCCAACATTGAGACCTATGAGAAAGCTATTTTTGAGGCAAAAAGTTTGTTGTTTGAAGCCCAGATTAACAAAGTCAATAATAAATCTAGGGAGTTAAGGTTTTGGATCCTTTCTTCTTCTTCAATTCAAAACTCCCTTCCTGTGTCTTAGAATAAGGTTAATGATATCTACTCTTTTATTCTTTCTAAAACCTTTGGTATTCAACAGGATATCGTCCATTAAACGTTGTAGCTCTGTATCTCTCTCTTCAGTTGATTGCCACCTTAGAAGTGTTTCCACTTTAGATCCTCAGTCTTTCTCTACTGCAAAAGTTACTCCTTGCTTCTCCTCTTTATTAACTACATGTCCTGCTTATGATGTCTTCTTTCCTGGTTTGTTAGCCACCCCCAGCCTGAAATCAATGTTTCTTTCGTGGCCAAGTTTAGCAACTCATCCTGCTCAGAATTTAAAGGAAGCCCTTGTTTCTCCTCTTCGGAGGAAACCCAAATTTTATCCAGCTATCCTCAAAAACCATCTCCTCTTAGCCAGCTAGCTTGGCTTTCAAAGATTCTTGAATTAATCATGGCTGCTCAATTATAAAATCATGTTAAGGATTTGTTTCTTCTCAATCCATTGCAGTACAGTTTTCGTCCACACCTTGGCACTCGGTGGCCTTCCTTGCTGTCTAAATGAGTGGCTACAGGCTCTATTTCCTATGATTTGAGAGTGGTGCATTGTTGGGTGCTCCATGGCTCAATCTTTTCCCCACCACTATTTAATGTCTGTATCAGGCCGTTGGTTTTGCTCCTTAAAAACTGGGGTCTATAGTTTCACTCGTATTCTGATGACTGCCAGATATATTTCAAAATCCACACCCTTCATCAAGTTCAAAGTTGGATTCTGAATAATTGTTTGCTATTCATTCCTTCAAAAGTAGAATTCATTCTATAGGTCGAAAACACCTGATAAATGACTCTTCCAGACGCCTCAAAATATTTAGGGCTATGACGTTCTGGGAAGAATCATGCTTTCGGGGGGCATACTTTAAGTCTTAATAGACAAATATCTGAAGTAATAAAGAACTATTGCTTCCGATAGAGATAGATTTGGTGACTTGGAGCCTCATCACAAGTCTGGTGGTAACCCTTGAAAGCAGCGATAAGGGTAATAGCGCCACCAATACCGCTTTGCCGGATCATGAGCCGGCACAAATACCACCAACTGTCAAAATTAGGCATTATTATAGCTGCATGAGGCGCAAACACAGCCACATCACAAGTCCATCCTTGGCGGTATTAGTGCTGAAAATTGGTGCAAATACTGCTGAAAACCCGGCACAGTTACCTCCAGCATCCAGCTGGAGGTAAATGGACACAGGAGGCATAAATTAAGGCACATGTGCAACCAATGCACTCCAAATGGCAACATAAGGCATACCCCTACCCCAAACACAGTTTTCCACACCATGCTGGCATTAGCCACTGTGAGCTGCCACTTTGAGCTGGGGCAGGCAGTTGCTCATGCTGAGGCAGGAGGAGCAGACCAGGGCACAAGGGGGGGGGTGCGAAGGAGAAGGATAAGAGCACAAGCAAGGCATACACCTATCCCCAGAGAGACAGGCCTTTACCCTAGACTCTCACTGACACCCATTTGGTGACCCTGTACCGCCTCAACGGGGTAACCATTACTAAGCTGCTCAGTACAATACAAGAGGACATAGGTAGCAGGAATAACATCCGTACAGCTGTGCCCCCACTGCTCAAGTGTCATTATTACAATTCCTAAGTATTGGCACCTTCCAGCACTCTGTGGCCATAATGCACAGCATGGCACAGCCCACATTCTGTGCAGTACTTGCCCAGCTGCTCGATGTCTTCCTGCGGGATGTGCAAGACCACATCGCACTGTCCACTACCCCAGCTCAGGTCAATGCCATGAAGGCAAAGTTCTATGCTGTAGCCAAATTGCCTAATGCGATTGCAGCCCTGGACTGCACCCATGTTGTATTGGTGGCCCCCCAGGCTCATGAATCATTGTACCAAAATCGCAAGCACTACCACTCACTCAAAGTGCAGGTGACCTGCGACCCCAACCTCATCATCACCCCCTCCTGTATGGCTTCCACTAGGGTGGAGACTCCCCCCGTCAGCTCACGGACATGTTGCGCATAGTGTGTCAGGGCAGACGTTTTTGCACTGATCTCGGCCCTGTTATGCACCATCTGACGCACTACCCTGTGGGTGGCACCCTGAATACAGTATCTGATGGCCTGCAGATGTGAAGACTGAGCGTACTTGATTGTTTCCATCTGGCGCTGCCTGCGTTCCATCAAACCCAGCCTTTGCAGCAGCATGCTGCAAGATATCCTACAGTGTCAGGGAGGGGCTCTGCACTGCGCCAGGGCTGCGGGCAGGTGGGCCATAGCTTTGGGTGTCCAGGTTCGGCTCGGGTGTCATCATGCACTCGTGGCGCGGGCTGCTCCCTGGAGATTGATGGCGCTGGGGACTGCCCCGTGGGGATTGATGGCCTTCACCAAGTGGTGACTCTGGGCTGCTGTCCCCCTGTGGCTCCTCAGTGTCTGTGGCAGCAGGTGTTGCCTCTGTCTCCGTGGCTACAGTTGCTGGTGTTGGGGCAGGGCCTGCAGGCCAACCTACAGACCTGCCCTTGCAGGGTGCAGGCATTGCACAGCGTTCCTGTGCCGAAGTGTGGAATGTGTGCGCCTATGTGGAGTGGAGGTGGCCCACCTTGATGGTCTAGAAGTGCCACTGCCCGATGGGCTGACAACCTCCTCCTCCGAAGCCTCTGGCGATGCATGAGTAGGGGACTCAGGGGTTGTCATCAGGTATGGTTCCCCCACGTGGTTTGGCATGCAAGACACAATTGCTATGGTACAGAGTGTGAACCAACACATTTGGGAAAATGGGCATGGTTGGCCATGGGAGGATGCATGGTGTACCATGAGGCAAAAGGTGTGTGGCCCATGGCCTGTTGGACATTGGGCCTCATTATGAGTCAGCCGGTCCGGAAAGAATGGTGGTGGTAAAACCACCACTGCCGTTCTTTCCAGACCGGCTGATTCTGAGTCCTGCAGACGGGAGGTGTCACTCCTGCCAGGTCTGACCTGGCGGG
This sequence comes from Ambystoma mexicanum, assembly GCF_040938575.1. Taxonomy (NCBI): domain Eukaryota; kingdom Metazoa; phylum Chordata; class Amphibia; order Caudata; family Ambystomatidae; genus Ambystoma; species Ambystoma mexicanum. The sequence continues at coordinate 1,098,556,924 of NC_090930.1, read as the reverse complement.
TTTAACACCACCCGCCTGTAGGCAGGCGGAAATGGAAACATTGGCTCCGTCATAGATGGAAACAGTGTTTCCATTGTCCCCATCCCCATGGAGTCCTATGGACTCCATGGGGATGGGGACTTACACAATTCCGCCTCCAGAATTCCCGGGTCACCGGGGTCGTAATGCCCCGGTAATTCCGGGAATCACGGATGTGGAATGGTAATACGAGTCCAGCGGCAACGTGGCGGTTTTTCCGGCTCGGTTACCGCCAGACTCGTAATAAGGCCCATTGACTTTTGTTTGGGAGGGCAGGGTGTTCATCCTGGGATGGATGTGGTCGGACATGCATGCTTGGGGACCTTCATGGCCCAGCATCCCCTCCCCTGGTGGCAGTGACATGGTGGGATTGGAGCGGGTTAGGGGGGATGGCTTGTTCCATGGTACCTTCATGGCTCTATTGGGAGCTGATGTGTGGCCGGCAGAGCTGTTCTCTGGTGCACTGCGATTGGCAGGCTGGGAATATGTATGTGTGTGGGATGTGTGCTTCCCTGTGGCCAGTGGTCGAAGTGCATGAAAAGAAGTAGTGGAACTATGTCCATGCTGGCCTGCCCCACTCCCCACAAACCCCATCGCCACACCCCCCTCGCACAATCCAAACCCCCAAACAAATGCACCTGCGATTGAAGGGAACATTCAGTGCAATGCACTGAAGTGAAAGTTTCAACGGGTTACAACACTTTATTTTAAAAGGAAACCATTTCTTTAAAAAAATAAAAGTATAGGAACAGTAAAACTTGATTTAAAAAAGGTATAGGAGCACCGTTCCTGCCCACTTCGACCACTGCCTGTGGCTTGCCTGCCATGCCCTCGTGGGGCAGGTCTACTGGGTCCGCTACATACTGGGTTGACTGCTGCACGGTGCCATGGTTGCTCATGCACCTCAATCCCACTGGCACAGGGTGCGTCAGTAGGGGTGAGGTGTGCATGGCATTTCTTTGGTTCACTTGCCTGGCCTTCTCGCTGCTGTGACGCTCAGGGGTGCCCTTGGTGCCCTGCCCCATGGCTGCTCTGGGGGTGGCTGATGTGCCACCCCGTCACTCTGCCCTGTCGGCATGCCCAGCTTCTGGGTCTACTGACTTGTGTCCCTGTCCACTGGGGCTTCTTATACTGGGTTGTCATTTGTGCCTGCATTGGGGGTGGGAGGGTTCACTCACCTCCTGCCTCCTGGCTGCTGGTTCCCGCCTCTGCACTGCCGACTCCCTCTATACCCTCATGGTCGAGCACCGTACTGCATTTTTCCTCCCATGCAGTGAGGAACAGTAGCTCAACAGTGCCTCATCCTGTTGCCAGGGACTCCCAGCAGTGTTGGGAAAGCAGTCCCCGCACCCTTAGCCTTACCTTCAGGTCGTTCCACCCAAAATCTGTGAAGTCAGGAGCCATGCGGTCACCTTTAGTGACTGCAGGTTGTGGTACAGTATTTTTCTTGGTTTTGAGCTATCATGTGGTAGGGACCTTGAAGACGGATTGGCTGGTCTGCCGATAGTTGGAGAAGGTCTGAATACAACGTTTGGCGCAGCCAGTGCTGTGTGATTAGGATCAACGGACAGGGATATGCCCTTATTATTTGCACTGTCTTGCGGATTACTGGTATTGAGGGAAATGCATAGGCATACATATTGGTCCATGGGCGTCCCCCATTGACCCTACTTGTGGAATTCTGTTTGCGAACGGTGCACACTTTTTGTTCTGTTTGGTGGCAAAGAGATCTATGAACGGGTGTCCACATCTTGCCCATCTTGCGAACACTGTCTTGAGCTGACTGCCATTTAGCTCCCACTCGTGGCACTGGGTCGTTGGCTTGCTGAAGCTATCTGCCTTTGAGCTGTGGATCCTCGGGAGATGGTGTGCCTGCAGAAGTATGTGGTTGAAGATGGCCCAGTGCCTGTTGAGCTTCTTGGCACAGGGTTGTTGATCTCATTCTCCCTTGTTTTCTGATATAATACATTGTAGTTGTGTTGTCCATGAGCACCCTCACTGTGGAATCTCACAACACAAGCAGATAGGATTTGACAGCCCATCTGAGCAGCCCTCAACTCTAAAACATTTATGTGTAGGGGTGCTTCCTCGGTTTTCCAGAGACCCTGAATGTGGAGGTTGCCTACGTGCGGACATTGAGATTGAGGCATCTGTGACAAGTGTCTTCTTGGTTATTGGTACCTGTAACGGACTTCCTACTGTCATGTTGTGTGTGCACGACCACCATGCGAGCTTGCTTGTAAGTGTGGGGGTAATCTGCACCTTGTCTTCCCAGGACCCGTGATCTGGGACCAACCGTTGGTTATAAACTCCTGTAGGGGCCTCATGTGAAGCCTGCAGTTGGACATAAAAGGAATGCAGGAGGACATGGTACCAAGCAGACTCATGCATTTGTGGACTGACATCCATCGTTCCGGATTGAAGGTGGTGATCAATAATGTAGAGTTTTGATCCTGTCCGTTGATGGCCTCACTAACGCTTCTGCTGTGAACATTTTGTGCCCCAAGATTGACAAGCTTCATGGATGGCTGCGTTGAAGATTTCCTGTCATTTATGATAAAGCCCAGGCGCTGAAGCATATGTCGCGTTCTGGAGATGGACTTTCATGCCTTGATTATAGTTGGTGCACGGACGAACCAATCATATAGATATAGATATAGATAGAAGTGGTGGCCCTCCTTTCTGAGGTATGCTGCGATGGGTGTGAGGGATTTGGTAAATATCTGAGGTGCCGGCTTGAGTCCGACGGGTAGTACTCAAAACTGGTAGCGTTTGTCTCCTACCAGGAATCTTGGATATTTTCTGTGTTTCTGATGTACTGGTATATATAAATATGCATCCATCGAGGGATGCCAGGTAGTCGAGCAGCTATACTGCTCGTATTACTTCCTGTAGCATTACCATTTTTAATCTTTGCTCTTGATACATTTGTTTACCTTTCACCGAGCTGTAGTGGTAGACATTGTGTCCCGCTGGTCATCATCGGGGTCTGTGTTAGTAAGCTCCCCTTCCTCCTGCTCTTCCGTCCAGGTTGGGGACGTTGTGCCAGGTCATTTGGTGATATTGCAATAAGCAAGGGTGACCTATGGGGTCTAGGCAATTTGCACTTAGCTTTGACCTTCTGATGGCAATGAGGAGAGGTGGACCTTCTCTGGGACCTTGATCTGGTTCTTCGCAAACTAAATTTTGATCTCTCTGGAGACCTGCAGTTTGACCTCCCTGGATATCTGGATCTTTGTGGCAACACTGGTCCCCTTAAGGGATTTGTGACTTGTGCCCTTGGAGGTAGAGTGGTTACTTGCGGTGCTGGTGGCAGCCTTGTGTTAATCTGTGTCAAAAGGCTTTGTAGGACGACCGGACTTATAGCAACAGCAATGCTTGATGGTTTAAAAGCGGCTGGACTGGTCCTGCGTGTGGGTTTACCAAGGGTTGGCTTGGCCACGGGATGTGTGGAGCTGAAACGGCAGTCGGCTGTACTGTTGTTGTGGAAGTTGAGCAGACTATGGTTCTGGGAATGGCCTGCCGATCAGTTGCTCTTCCCCAATGATTGAGTCATTTGAGTCTGATAAGACTGGTGAATCCCCTTGTTGAGCCTCCAAATCTGAATCGATTCGCTGCTGCAAGATTTCTTCCAGCATTACTGGGATACTGGTGATTTGACTGGTTGTGTCTGTTGCTGCATGTGAGTTTCTTGGACCTTGTTGGGGAGAGTCTCTTGAATAGGTAGCGCTGTACCTACCACCAGGCTTGGTGACTTGTTTACTTCTGATGTTGCAGCCTTTTTTGCTTCCTTTTCTCTTTCATTTATTGGTGGCTCTTGTCTGGTCATCAGTGCATGCTGGTCGTCGAGCGATGAACGACTTTTGTGGACGACGACGATGCTACTTCAGAGTGATGTTGTGATTCCCTTGGGATGGCATTATGGGATTTTTTCATTGAGTCTGTTGTTGTTGATAATGTTGTTGGTGATGCTTGTGGAGATTGTGGATGCTTGTGGAGATTTTGACATTGACGAGTGTGACGTCGCTGATGATGTATCTTGAGGTGACTTCCTAATCGTCATTGACAAATGGGCTGTTGACTAAGACTTTATTGATGGTTTTTGGTCCCTTGCAAACTTTGTTTCATCAACGGTGTTGTCTCTTTTGTTGGCAGTGTTACTTGTTTCGTCAGTGGTGTTGTGTGTTTCATCACTGCTGCTGTTTGCTTTGTCGACAGATGTGGTTTAGTGGACTGCGTCGCCAATGGTTGTTTTTGAGTAGCAAACAGTGGTGCTAAAGACGTTAGCGTGGGTCCCCCCGTACCTTTAGCCGATGAGCCCTTCAACGGTATAGGCTTTTGCAAGGTTGTACTTGTAGTTGGCACGTCAAGAACACATTTGCCATGATGTCTCTGCTTTTTTGTTCTGTTCGCTCCTCTGACCTTGCTCTCTTTTCAGAGGGGTGTCTCTTTTCAGAGCATCTAGGCACAGCCATGCTCCTGGACGAATAGGCTTACGACGGGGGGGGGGGCATTCCCCTTGTTTAGCCAGCAGACTAAGCGTTGTTGTCTGACACTCAGTGTCTGCAATGAAGCCTTTACAGATTTCGCATGCCTCTGTGGCTTTTCAAGCTAATCGTATGCAGAGCAACGAGCATGCCATAACGAATAAGAGGGCAAGCATCAATAATAAATATTGAGCCACACTCAACAGGCATTAACCACCAGCAATGGCTCTGCCTCTACAAGCCTGAAGAATCACAGGCAGTTTAGCTAAGTAATCAAAAGACACCACTCTTTCCCAACTAAAGAAAGGAAAGGAGAAATATCATAGCACTAACTACATGCTTCATTTCAAAATAAAGAAAAATGGGGACGCTCCGATTCACTCCTTCATTGAAAGAAATGTCCTGTCCTGATGAAGGCCTTATATTACTCTGCCTAAGAACGTCCCAGGATGGACGGAACTTAAATGTGGGGCCGAAACACAGCATGTCAACCTTCTGTTCAACTAGACATGATCTGTCTGTTAGTCTTCCCTCTTCAGGATAAAATTCCTGAGCCACAACATATCATGCTATTTTACTGATAATATACCACCTCTCATTGGCAGACCATAAAGGCTCCCATTAAGAAGTTATCAAATGTGCTTTAACATACTACATGTGAATAGATGCCCATTACAGTATTTATTTATTTATTTATTTGGATTTGTAGAACGCGCAACAGCCCAAGGGCATTGTGGTGCTTGTTACAGATAGTTCTTAGTTACAGATAAATTAACATTTGTAATTTACAGTGCAGTTGCTATTGTTACAGACAATTTATAGTTACAGTTAAATAACAACAGTTGCAATTTACAGTACAGAAAGTGAGGTTTTTAGTTTTCTTCGGAAGGCAAGGAGCACATTTTCTGCTCTAATGTCTGTGGGTAGTGCGTTCCAGGATTTGGCAGCAATGTAGGGGAAGCCTAGGCCGCCAGCTTTGGCCCTATTGATTCGTGGGATGTAAAGTTGGTTGGTGTATTGTGTCCTAGTGGGTCGTGTAGAGGAGGATTTGGCGATTGTCTCTGATAGGTATGATGGCGCAGAGAGAGTGAGGCATTTATGTATGAGGGTGAGAATTTTGAAAGTGATTCATTCTTTGAACGGGAGCCATTAAGCCGATTGTCTGGCTTGGGAGATATGCTCCATTTTTGGGATGCTTAAAGCTACACGAAGTGCATTGTTCTGCGTGACTTGTAATCTGTTTAGGTTTTTTTCGGATGTACCTGCTAGTAAAGTGTTGCCATAGCCTAATTTAGCACCAATAGTTGCTCCAACTATTGATAGACAATTGGGTTTTGATAGGTATGGTTTTATTGCGTTACTGAGCTTGGTGGTGTGTGCGGATGAGGATGTGATAGCGCTGACCTGTCTAGTCATGGATAATGTGGAGTCTATGTAGACCCCCAGGGTCTTGACAGATGTCGACACAGGGATGATAGGATTATCAATGGTAAAGTTGGCGTACAGTTTATCAAGTTTGACTAGATTATTTTTTTGACCTAGTATAATTATTTCGGTCTTATCCCCATTGAGGCCAAGGCCATTGACCGCCATCCAGTCCTGGATGTTGGAGAAAATTGTGTGAAGTGCCTCAGCGTCTTTGTGGTATGAGCCAGAGAGAGGTAAGAGTAGCTGAGTATCGTCGGAGTAATTCGTGTACGCGATACCAAGTGAGTCGAGCTTGTCTAAGAGAGGCTTCGTGAACAAGTTATATAAAGTGGGTTTTGTGCAAGAGCCCTGTGGGACTCCGCAGTGGATGGTGGTAGGGATAGCGTTTGCTATGTTTGAGAATACCTTCATTGCTCTGCCTTAAAGGAAGGAGGTGGTCCAGAGAGCTGCTTCTTCAGAGAAGATGGCTGAGTGAGTAAGCTGCGATGTGACGGTCTTGTGGTCCACCAGATCAAAAGCAGCCGAGAGGTCTAGGAGTAAAAATAGGGCTGGCTTTTCTTTGTCCATGATTTGGGGGATCTGATTCTTTAAGTCCACCCGGGCTGTTTCAGTGCTGTGTCCTTTTCGGAAACCAGATTGCCTATGGGCGGCTTTGTCCAATATCTTAAGGAGGAAGGGCACAGTGTTTGTTTTTTATTTTATTATTTATATTGCGCACCAGACCCAGGGGTATTCGGGCGCGAAGACATAAAGAGGGTTGTTCAGCTTAGGTTACAAGTTACAGATTAAACATAGGGGTACAGCTACGGTTACAATGCTGTAGATATGTATTGTCAAAGAATCACAAATGTATATACAGTAAGTTTACAAGAATGCAGGTCTAACATAAATAAGGCAGAGCAAATATACAAAATGTACATGAGATCCTGGATGTCGGAAGGGTGGGTTTAGGCATCATGATCTTTTAGCCATTGAATCAGATTGGATCTGAATTGCCGGTAGGGGACATCTTCCCTTAGGGCAGGGGGAAGGGAGTTCCAATATTGTGCTGCTTTAACAGCTAAGCTACTCCCGCCAGATTTAGTAAGTTTGAATCTGGGTACTAACAAAAGGTTGGAGTTAGCTTTTCTTAGGGGGCGAGAGGCAGTTTGTCTGGTGAATCTGTCTATAAAGTATTGCGGGGCTGCGTGGTTGAGACATTTGTGTGAAAGGAATGCTGTTTTGAGGATGATTTTGTCATTTGTGGTGAGCCAGTTAGTAGATCTTCTGAGGTCTGATATATGGGCGTTTTTAGGGAAGTTTAGGGCGGCTCTCAAGGCATTATTTTTAAGTGTCTGTATTTTGCCGGTGATGTATTTGTTACTACCTATGTAGTGGGCGTGGCAATAATCTAATTTCGATAGGATTAGTGCCCTTGCTAGAGTGACGCAGTTATTAGGTAAGAGGAAGGTCTTGGCTGCTCTAATTAACTTGCAGGTGTAGAAGGTGGCTGAGGCCATGACGTTCACTTGTTTACCAAAGGTAAGCGTGGAGTCTATGTAGAAGCCAAGGGTTTTGACTACTTTGGCCACAGTAATTATGTTATTGTCAATTATGAAGGAGTCATAGTTGGGACCTCATTTTTTGATGCTGGAGGAAGTGCCTAGAATGAGGAGTTCAGTTTTGTCATCATTCAGGCATAAACCGTGGGAGGCCATCCATGCCTGAATGATGAGGTAGACTCTATTCACAAAGGCCAAATCCTTGTCATAATCTCCCGTCAACAGGATGAGGATCTGTGTATCATCTGCATAGTTAGTGTAGGTGATACCTAGACCGTCTAGTTCATCGAAAAGGGGCTTTGTAAAAATATTGTAAAGGGTGGGAGATACACATGATCCTTGGGGTACGCCGCATGAGATAGGTGCAGGGTCTGCAGCTGCTAGAGGAGAGAAAACTCACACTGTCCTGTTATCTAAGAAGGACTGGATCCATGCGACTGCTTCATGGGAGAAGCAGGCTGGCGTGACCAGCTGATTTCAGAGTATTTCATGGTCTCCCATATCAAATGCGGAAGAGAGGTCGAGAAGTAGTAGGAGTGAAGTCGTACCTTTATCTCTTAGGGAGTCTATTTGTGCCTTGAGGTCTAGGAGTGCAGTCTCAGTGCCATGCTGTGGTCTGAAGCCGGACTGTCGAACTCCTAGGAGGTGGTTTAGTTCCAGGTGGTGCTGAATTTGTAGGTAAGCTACTTTGTCCAGGATTTTCAGTAGGAACGGCACAGTGGTTATGGGGTGGTAATTAGTTGGGATGGAGGGGTCCAAAGTTGCTTTTTGAGGAGGGGGAAGACCCAGGAGTGTTTCAGGTTGCTAGGTATGGTACCTGATGTGAAAGAGGCGTTTATGAGATTAGTGATGAATGGTGAGAGTTCACGGGCAGCGCCTTTTATGATTTGGGCTGGACATGGGTCGCCCTGCAATTGGAGGGTTTGAGAGTGAGGATGACTTTCTCGACTTCTTTAGTGGAAACTTTGCGAAAGTAGAAGGGAGGGGTGTCAAGTGTGGGTGGAGAAGGAGTGGATTTCAGAGTTGGTAATGGGTCTGTAGTTATTAGGTTGTAGAGGGTCGAGGGTAGGCTTTTTTAGAAGGGGGCGGACCCAGGCCTCTTTGAGGCTGTCAGGGATAATGCCTGTTCTGAAGGAAGAATTAATGAAGGCCGTCAGGAGCGGTGCAAAACGGTCTGCACACACCTTGATGAGTTTAGGAGGACATATGTCCCCTACACATGTAGAGGGTTGGAGGTTTTTGAGGAGGTTCATTACGTCTAATTCAGTGATGTCACTGAAGGTGAAGACGGGTTTAGTTGAGTTAGTTGAGGTGGGAGTTGAATTGGTTTGCTTAGGGCTAAGGTGAATAGGTAGGGCTTTACAGTGATCCTGGATTTTTTTTTGAAGGAGATCGATTTTGTTTAGCCTGGCTGATTGAATACTGGCACACCAGGCTTTATTTTTGACGATTTTGTCTGGGGTGTTGGGTGGCGAGATGAGCTTGTTGAAGATAGTGAAGATTTCCTTTGAGTGTGATTTATCATTGGAAATGTGTGCATTAAATGCGTTGGCTTTGGCCTTGGTGATGGCTACTTTGTATTGGTCGGAGATTAAGTTAAAGCTGTTTTTGGCACTGTCACTTGGGTTAGTTTGCCAGTTTTTTAATGCCTCTCTTTTGCAGGAGTGCAGGGACTGTAGTTCTTCAGTGAACCAGGAAATTAAGTGTAATGATTTCTTTTCTTTTTTGCATTCAAGTGGTGCTATTGCAGTAGTTTGTGAAATATGTGACTTTAGTGTCATTTTTTAAAAGAGTATATGTTGTGTTTAAAATTACATATCCACACACTTTGGTGTGGTTCTAACCCCCTGGTGCGAACACTATTTTCTCACTTAGCACGTTGTAATTATTCTGTGTACAGTATATACTTAATAATGTACAGTTATTACTGAGTATTGTTGTGTTTTCCTTGTAAGACAACAAAGTTGTTATATGTTTTTTTATAAATTCTCTGTGAAAAAAGAAAAATAATCTCTGGTTTATGAGCAGAAGCAGATATTGATTAAAACCTGCTTGTGGAAGTTGTAGCTCTTACCAGTAAATACACATACGGGAGGGGAAGCCTGTTCCACTGTTTCTATATTTTTACGTTTTCTCTTCCCATTTTGAAACAGGCACCCCAGAAACAAAACAGTGGGAAGTACCCTTAGTATTCCTATGTGATTGCGGCAAAGACAATGGGCCTCATCAGAAGTTGGGCTGTATTCCCAGCTGTAATACCGCCGACTGTAATAGCCCTAACACCTACTGGTCCGGTGGTATTACCACTGGATCACGGGTTGGGCCTTAACAGTAAATCCCCATTCCTGATTGGGTCCATTGGAGGACCCAATGGGGAATTTTCGGTGCTAATACTGCAGGCTAATACAGCCGGCTGTAATACCGCTGAAAACAGGGATTTTCACCTCCAGAAAAAGCTGGAGGTAAAGCAGCCGGTTTAGCACCCAACTCATGATAGGGCCAGTCCTTAAATGCTGCGGTAATACTGTGACCACCGCATTTAAGGGCTACAGCCCAACCCGTGATGAGGCCCAATATATGCAATCTGCATGTTTGTCTCCATCAAATACATTTTTCAACCCGCAGGTAGAGCAGGCACTAAACAGTGACTTATGTACCTGCTTATGAGAGAAAGAATTAATTCTGAGAATCAGACCCTTAGTCTCTTGCCTGGGTATTCTTCTGACGCTGATTTAGTTCAATAACCAAGACTATACAACCACTCAGCGCATTTCAGTGCAATCAATAAAATAAATATTTAGGACGGTTGAACTTTTAGAAAAGCAATGGCATGTGCTACTCATATACTAAGCAGTTCTATCTAGTGTCATTGACCACACTTACCTTGTTGACTTTTACTTCCACTATTTTTGGTCATACAACTTTTTTTTTCTTTTAATGGGAGGAGGTGTCCCCCCTACTCTCCATCTGACCACTTCCCCTGCAGGCCTCCAACCCCTCCCACCAATGCCCGCAACACACACACATATGTATACTGGTTGTACGATTAACAGGGGTCAAAGTAAATGGCAGAGGTAAGTGGAGTTGGTGAAACTACAGAGAAGAGTCTGTCTTATCATAAGCATATAAGTTAATACAGTTTTATAAATCTTTTCAAACCACAATGTAAACCAAAACAGGAACAAGGGATAATCACATAAGCAATAATCAGTGAGACGGCAAGCGTTTCAGGGTGGTATTCTCTTCACTCGAGCCTTAAACAAGGTCAATAGGTTAGCATTTGGGAAATCCCTTATCTGAGGGGAAAATAGCTTTTAGTATCGCAGAATTAACTGAAAGGAGCTGTGCAGGTATGAGGTACTAAAAAGGAGATGCTCAGCTGAAGAACGCAATGGTGCCAGAGCGTTGAAGTAGGAGCAGCCTGGGCAAGAGGTGCAAACAAAACAAAAAAAGAGGACGGACGAGAGCAGAATCCTGAGAAAAGCGGAGCAGGACTAAAGGTGCTTGTAGGGTGAGCGATAACTGAGGTGGAGGTTTGTACTGTAAAGACAACCTTAGGATGAGTCAAGTACAGAGAGCTCGCCAAAATAGCCACCAAGAAGGACACATGCTTCTGAGTGTGCTAGCACTACCAACAGGTTAGGCAAGCATAACAAAGAATGATTTGTAAATGGCAGAAATGCAGCTACTAATTTGAGATAACAGACAGGGACAACTGTCCATGCATTTTGATGCTGTAGAAAACATCCAAGTGATTGTATAGAGAACTCATTGAACACCTGTTCCATTATTCACACCCTAAGAGTTCTGAGGTCTAGTGCTCAGTGAAACATTTTCTGAGTAGGTGGCAGGAGAGTTGCAAATCATTCCCTAAAAATGATTACATTAGACGCTGTGTGAAAACCACACAACTGGAAAGAGTGATACAGTCCAGCACGTCTTCAACGTCCGCCCCCACAAGCATGATATGAGGACAAAAACCAAGAGACCTTACAGCCTGAAACTTCTAGGCATACTCCTCACTCGATTTTTCAAAGAACACTCCAGAAAATCATACACATTTGCAAATTATACATTAAGTGGAAATTGGGTACTTTAGACTTTGCTTAAATTAATTCTCCTAGGAATAATGAAGAGTCTGTGTTAATAATCCGGAAATACAAACATGTATGTGCACTTGTGTGGTCTACTTGTTCAAAAACAAACTACTTTCCACATTTCTATACGCTCATAACTTATTTATCATCAACCGGATGCCATCCCAGAATGATGACCCTGCAATTCAATGTTCTGCTCTTCTCACAAACTGTTTATAATAGCACTATCATACATCATCAAACAATAGAAATTAATTTACTATAAAGTGCACACACATGTAAATTCACAAATGTAGAGCAGCACTTCCACTGACTGAATGTGCAATTTCCATAATAGTAAAAGGCACACATAAAAGTGCAAATGATTCACATTTCCCTGAACCTTTGCGAATAAAACCTTTGTCGAAGAGTGACTATAGTGGTTCTTTGAGCTGCACATTGAGGGATTTCTGGTGCCAACCTTCTAGGCATATTTCATACAAAATCAATGACCACATCATTTCACCAAGCTACAACACACCTCAATGTTCCAGATATTCAGGTTGGAGGTCAAGTCCCAGTGGAAATTTCCCATCTTATCCACGCCTCTGAAGCCATAGCCGGCTGCATTATTGACTGCATCCGCTTGAAAAACAAGATACAAAACTTAAAGTTTAAAGAAAATTGTGATTTTTTAAAAATGTTCTCTAACAGTGTACGGTGTGTACAAGGGTATCAACAATCACAACAAATTCAACTGTATCCTAGACAATAAATATGCAATAAGAGAGGTTTATCAAGCTTTATTCCAATATCTCCATTTTTGTTTTGACGCATATGGTGGTATTTGCACCACATGTGGCCAAAGAAATTCTAAGAGAAAAGAAGGTGTGTTCAGAAGCAGGAGATGTGATTGACAATGTCATATATTGGCTGTAGTACAATGTATTATTCTGTGTGTTGTCCACATAACACACAATAAGGTTTGATGCTAGAAGTGGGTCAATCAAGAGTTAGGATAAAGGAAGATGTCCGTTCTGCAGCTTGCTGGCCAGGCTATTCATGGATGTTTAACCCTGCCATGCAGGAAACTGAGGAGCTCCAGGCTCGTCATTTCTCCTTGCCCCTTCACCCCACCAACACCAAAACCAAACACTCTGAGAGCAGACAGGACAGTTGTAGTAACATTAGCCTGGTGGAGGGAGCAAACCTAAGTACAGCGCCAGGGCCAGCAGGATGAGGCGCGTGAGGTGGAGACCTGCCAAGCCCACCTCTCCCTTCACATAGGGGGTTACTGTCTTCTTCACAGCCAATGTTCAACTGTATGTTGTGGGCATAGTGCTCCTTTTTATGCACCTGTACCCCCTGGGCCTTGCCAAAGCGATCCCCCCATGTACCTCTTGTCTCCATTCCACTTGTTTCCCCACTCATGTTTTTTACGCTCCTGTTTGCTATGCCTCCATCCCATGTTTGCCAAACCCCTCTGTGCCACTCCCTTCCAATCCTCTTATTGTTCTACTTGATCTTTTTGGGCCCCCATTACCATGCCTTCCCACCTTGGCCTTCTGGCCACCTCCACGTGGCTCCTTTCCCCCATGTGCCCCTTCCATTATGCACACCTTCATGCACACTTCTTTCAGACCGGCCTTGAACACCCTCTCCCTGCACACTTAGATCCCATGTGCACACTTTCTCTCAAACCCTTCAACACACACTTTCACTTTTACCCTTTTATGCACTGTCTCAAATCTGCTGCACTGCATGGACCCTTACAGTCTCCCTCATCGGTGCACAGATTCCCTCTCTCAAACCATCACAAGCAGACTCGCACACACCCTCGCACTTCATCGCACTATCCCAAAAACGGTCTCTCAACCTTGCACTTTACCCAACAGTCCAGACTCTTAGTGTTTCCCCTAACAACACCAGTTCTTGTTGCCTCATGGATTTTGCCGCCCCATCCTCCTTTTTGCCCCAACCTATATTTGTTTGGCCCTTCTGGTCTGAGGCTTTGCCACCCGCTAATTTGACCCCACCCCCAATGTGCCTCTGATTTCCCCATCCGCTTTCTCCACCCTCGTCCGCCGGTCACATCACCTTCCTCTCCCGCGCCTCCCCATTCATTTTTGCTCCTCATGCCTCCATTCATATTGTCACTACAGTGCCCCCGATAGTGCCTATATGCGGTTCTGCTCCAACTCTCCGGAGGACGCCAAAGAACGAGAGGCACCAGGAACACGCCAGAGGAAGGCTAAGAGTGTGAAACAGAGCAGAGAAAGGAGCCCGGAAGCCCGGCTCCTGATCCTCACCCAGCAGGGTGCCGTCTCCTCCATTGAGGATTCAAGAAATGAAAGCAGCATGATTTATATATGATTTGTAACCACGCCTGAATAAAAGAAGACTGGTACAAACCAATTACCGGTCATGTCTCATTCCTGAAGGTGGGTGTAACAAAAGGAATGTGTAGGTGTTGCTGAGTGATACAGTGCCAACCCGATTTAGAGTTATTTTTTTAAAATGACAAATAAAATGCATGGCAAGCAAGCTCGACAAGCATTTCTTCCAAGCCCAGGAAATCCTTCCACTACCTGGAATTAAACTGTTTGACAAATACTTGAAAGCCTTGACTGGGACAGAATTTGACAATACGTGGAAAAAGGCCATTCTGCTTAACAATTTAGGCATAGAGGGTCATAGAATGTTTCAAAGCCTGCCCGTATTCACAGGAGGAAACACTGGCGGGACACTGGATGTGTTTACAGAAGCAAAGACGAGTATTAAAAAAGAGGTTTGCGGAAGCTGCCAACATAATGTTAAATCAAACTAGATTCTACTCCAGGAAACAAGGCCTTGTGGTATCTGTGAATGACTTTGTGGTGGTGCTTAGGAAATTGGTGAATCCCTCTTATTTCAGCAATACAGATGAAGAGGAGTTAGAGACATGCTGGTGATGAACTGTAGGGATTTGAAACTACAAGAGAAAATGATAGCTGCAAAGAACCCTACACGTGAAGCTACAGCGATAGCTCAAGCAGCGTAGGAGAAAGCAGTAAGGAGAAAGACTGGAGAAACAAGAACATGATGAAATCAAAATGATATTGACTTTGGCCAAGTACATAGAGTCGGAGAGCAGCAAGCAAGCCGCTAAGTCACAAAAGTGACAAAAGGACATTAAGGTGTTTCCGGTGCTGTGTTGATAAACATTTAGCAAATGACGACAACTGTCCCACAAGACAGGAGACGTGTCCAATATGCAGGAAAATTGGTCACCTCGCAAAGTGCTGTATGTTCAAGAAAAGGCAGTAAGTAAGTGTTATAGCTGCATCATTAACTGACTCTGAAGAAGAAGTTATAGAGGGACCGACTATCTTGGCAGTCCATGTCATAAAGAACAGGCTCAAGTCCAAACCGCATTGTGACGTGATGGTCAAAAAAGTGAACGTTTCTATGCTGGAAGATTCAGGGTTGGATCTCACAATACTTCCAGTAGAACTGCTGCAGGAGTACGTCAATCCAGATACTTTGTGTATCAAACCCTCGGACGTCAAGCCAGCCGTTTATGGTGGAACTAAGATCCTGCTGATAGGGTACAGCAGGTGCAAGTCAATGGTCAAAGGGAGACGCACAAGAAAGAGGGTGTATGCAACAGATATCAGGGTCCCTATCCTCAGCTGGCATGAACAGAGAAGCCTCGAAATTAAATGGCATCCCTGCAAAGAGGAACAAGATTACACATTATTAAGATATACCATGGAAGAGATTCTACAGTCTCATGAGTAAAAGTTTGAACATGACGCAAGTCGAATTAATACATTTTCACATGAAATCATATTGAAGAAGGGTGCTTGTCTCGTGAAGCACAAGTGAAGCCTGTTCTGGTCACAGCAAGGAGAGAATTGCAGGCCTTACGGAATGACATGTAACTGGAACATACAATTGTAGCGGTGGTGGCCACCAACTGGCTTAGGCAGCTGCACTTATGTGTTGATCTCAGAAGCCTGTGGAGAATCCTGCAGATACCCAACGAAAACCCTGCCTAAAATCTCCTCCCAGGTGGCCAGGAGAGGGCAGGCACTTCCTGATCCCAATCCTGGGGGTGGTGTCCTGTGGCAGGATCACCTGGGGGGAGACATGGCCCAGGGTAGTGGGCTGATTCTGCGGGGTGAGACACAGTATTTTTCCTTAAAGAGAAATACTCTTATTACAGGCTTAGAGGAGGGAATTGGCTTATGGCCATTTTGATATATCTCAACCTCCTACTAAGGATGGAAAGGTGTAAGCCCTAAACCAGTGACTCAGTCTAGTGTTGAACCCTAAGAACAAATCTTTCATGTCCATAAAGCCTCATGTCCAATGGTTTGCCAAAATCGACAACAACGAATATGTGTATTTTCCTGTCCCATCTGCCTATGAAAATGTTAAACCTTATAACTCCACTTTCAATAATATCAAGGGAGGAAAATCCATTCTTAAACCGTTTAAAGAAATAAAAAAAAAATCTTTTAAAGGTAGACTGCATGTTCCAGAATCCCTCAGGGGCTCTGACGAAGAAGAGGGATGAGGGGGCATACAGGAGCCAAAGAAAGGCAGACAGGCCTAATAGCTTTTGGCAAGGTCAGGCAATTGACCCTAAGGGCCTGCACTTGAAGCCATCTAACCCACCTGAGGGGCATAAAAGGCTGCAGCAGGAAGGAGCAGTAGAAAGAAGCTGGAGCAGGAGCTGGAAGGTCGGCAGTAGCAGAAGAAGCAGTGCACAAGGCTGGCAGTTCACTAGGAAGTGTGACCACAGAAGGGATGCCGGAGCAGAGGAAGAGCAGATTTCACCTGCAGGCTCCGAGTTGGTCCTGTGCTCAAAATCCCTGTTTGGCTGTGGCAGCATTGTGAAGAGGCTGAAAGAAACAGGCAGTCTTTCTAGATAGGCCTAATTGCTATGAATGCAGAGCTGAAGTCATGCATCCAGCCAAGGTCTGTGTGCAGAAGCAAGCCGAGGGAAGCTGAAGAGTGAAAGACTCACCTTTGATGAGGCCAGATCGGAGACACCTGTGCAGCAGAGGGGTGTGGGTCCCAAGAGTGCCTGTAGCAGTAGAGGAATCCAAGCCGGGAAGCACAGGCAGCCCACTGTTACTGTGATTATGGAGTCGGTAAAAGGAAGCTCCTTACTCCAAATCATCAAGAATACCTTGCTGGTAACTGTAACTAGCTTATTTTATACACATGCACACATACAAGTGAGTACAAGTTGTTCGCAGAAGTGGGAAGTCGTTCTAACAAAGGAATTGTATCACGTGGCTATATTAACAAAGCTGAAGTACTTGTGTGTAGAGAAAGCATCTCTTTTACCCATTGTTAGATGTAACATGTTGCTGAGCGGTCGCGTGGCTCTTGTTAACGAAGAGAAAGTTGCTTGTAAACCTAATGAAGTCAAACTTGACTCTCCCGCAATATTACAAGTGTATTAACTTCAGAAGAGGTTACACATGAAACTGTTTCCCATATACTTTGTAAGCTTAACGCGGACCAAAAGGTGGGAACGCTTAACCTTTTGAAGTGGAATTTCAGCATCTGAATGAAATCAGGTACACCTAATTTCCTTTCCATTAAGAAACCTGCTACTTGTAATACACTGAACATTATTGTAGAAGTTGTAGAAGTGGCTGAAGCTGAACAAGAACAAGTATTACCCAAGCCAGCAGACCAAATCATGTTAAAGTTAAACAGGCTCATTTAAGAACTAAACATCACTACTGTAAAGTCACTAAAGCTGTTGTCCTCTGAAAAAAGGGTGACAAGGTTGTCAAAGGCTGAAAGAGTGGCACTACATCCTAGGGGCAACTACTGCAGGCAAAAGGCATATGAAGCTGGGGAACGGAGCTGGGTACTTGTTAAAAGAATCTTAATAAAACCTTTAGAGCTGAAACTGTTTAAGATGAGACAAAATAGTCTGGAAGCTAAAGACATATTTTCTGGTAGCTGCAAATCATATGAAAAAGCAAAGAGGCTGCCGTCGGTTTGTTTGCTTGTTTGTTTATTCACTTTTATTGCGCACCAGACCCGTAAGTAACAGGGCGCAGTAAGAAAATGCAAAGCTTACATAGTTACAAGAGAAACAATATATACAATAAAGGCTTACATAGTATCCGTAGTTATAAAATATACACGAGATACAATAAAGACTTATGTGGTTACAAAAATATGCAATGTACAAATCTACAGGTTACAGAGAGGCACAAAGTTTAAATGAGAATATAAAGGCGAGTGAGACTCAATTGATCAAGGTACGAAATAGACCTAAAGGTAGGAGACTAGGGGTCGGTGGAAATGAGGTATTTGATGACATTTTTTTGGAAAAGTGGGAAAGGTTGGTCTACTCTTAGATCTGGTGGCAGAAGGTTCCAAGATTTAGCAGCCTTCACTGGGAAGCTATTACCACCAATAATGGTGAGTCTGTATCTAGGTATGGCCAAGCAATTGGCATTGCCAGCTCTAGTAGGTCTGAGAGAGGTTCTTCTATGAAGTTTATCTGTGAGGTAGCTAGGGGCAGCGTTATTTAGAGCTTTGTGAGTCAGTGATAGTGTCTTAAGTTGCCAGTAGACAGCCATTCATGCTGGCGTCTAATGGAGGAGATATGGGTTCTTATGTTTATGCCAAGTGCTGCTCTCAAGGCATTATTTTGTAATGTTTGGAGCCGCTTGATAGTATTTTTAGCCCCACTGTATAGGGCATTACAGTAGTCAGTTCTGGATAGTATTAAGGCTCTGGCCAGGATCAAGCAGCTGTCATTAGAGAGGAATGGCTTGCCAGCTCTAATCAGCTTGC
Source organism: Ambystoma mexicanum (assembly GCF_040938575.1). Lineage (NCBI taxonomy): Eukaryota > Metazoa > Chordata > Amphibia > Caudata > Ambystomatidae > Ambystoma > Ambystoma mexicanum. The sequence goes on along the minus strand of NC_090930.1, from coordinate 1,098,538,558 downwards.
AGGTGTAGGCTGTGGTGGAGGCCAGGGATTTTACCTGTTTATCAAAGGACAGGGTGGAGTCCAGGTAGAAGCCAAGGGTTTTTACTTCCTTGGAGACTTTGATGGTATTTCCATCGATGTTGAATGAGGAAAATTCCTGACCTAGTTTTTTGATGTTGGCATGTGTTCCCATGATTATCAACTCGGTCTTATCATCGTTCAGGCATAGGCCATGAGTGGCCATCCATGCCTGGATGATAAGATATACCCTGTTCACCAACTCCGTGTCCTTGATATGATCCCCCGAAAGCGGGAGGAGAATCTGTGTATCATCTGCGTAATTGGTGTAGATGATACCCAGATGGTCCAAATCATCGAACAGGGGCTTAGTGAAGATGTTGTATAGAGTTGGAGAGACGCAAGAACCCTGAGGAACACCGCACAGGATAGGGGCAGGGTCTGGAGCTGCCAAAGGAGAGAAAACTCTCATGGTTCTCTCGCTCAGGAATGATTCAATCCATCTGATAACCTCGGGGGAGAAGTGAGCAGCAGAATCTAGGTGTCTACAGAGGATCTTATGGTCCACAAGATCAAATGCAGCTGAGAGATCAAGTAAGAGCAAAAGTACTGACTTCCCTTCGTCTCTTAGCTCATCAATTTGGGATTTTAAATCGATAAGGGCAGTTTCTGTTCCGTATAGAGGGCGGAAACCATATTCTCTGTCTCCTAGGAGTTTGTCCCGTTCTAAGTGTTTCTGAATTTGGTTATAGGCAGCTTTGTCCAGTATTTTGAGTAAAAATAGTACAGTGGTAATGGGGCGATAGTTGGAGGGGATGAGGGGATCTAATGTCTGTTTTTTTAGGAGAGGGAGCACCCAAGACTGTTTTAGGTTGGCAGGGATGGAGCCTGAAGTAAAGGAGGCATTAATCAATTTAGCAATGAACGGAGATAGTTCCCTGGCAGCATCTTTTATTAGTTGCGCAGGGCAGATGTCGCCTTTACAATTAGAAGGCTTCAATGAGAGTAGACATTTTGGTGAAATGGAAGATATTATCGCGTGCCTTTGGTGGGTCGCTAGGCAGAGGGTTTTTAGGTGAATGCTGTAGATTCAGGGTTTCTTTTTTGTGCTGGATTTTGTTTTGGAGCATGTTAATTTTGTTTGATAATGCCTGTTGGATGTCTGTACACCAGGATGTATCCTTAGTACAGATATCGGGTGTGGCTATAGGTGACTCTAATTCTTTTAGTATACAGAAGAGTTCCTTCATGCTAGAGTTGGATTTGGCGATGCGCTCCTCATAAGAATTATGTTTAGCCAGGCAGACTTCATTCTTATAGTGTGTAGTAATTTGGCTTTATTATCGGTGGAGGGGCAGAGTCTCCAGTTGGTTTCGCTTTTTCTTTTCAAAAGACGTAGGTCTCTAAGTTGTGGCGTGAACCATTTATTTAAGTGGGCTTTGGGTTTGCTAGATCTAAGTTTAAGAGGGGCAATTTTGTCCAAGGTAGTGAGCATGATATTGTTGAATTCATGGACTAGTATGCTTGGATCTAGATTTTCTGGTAAAGCATTTAGAGTGGGAAGGATCGCAGGGATTACTTTATCAACTGTAATACTCTTTTTATTTCTTGTAAGACATGGTGGCGCTAGTTGAGGGGCAGTGGGAGTGGGTCTGGTCGTAGATAAGTGAAAGGACACCAGTGAGTGGTCTGTCCAGGAAAGAGGAGTGATGGATGAGGTAGTAACTGCACAGTTATAATCCGCTATCCAATCCAATGTTCTCCCCTTCAAATGGGTGGGTTTATTGACTTTTTGAGACAAGCCTAATGCCTTGATTGAGTTAGCTATGTCTGTAGCATTTTTGTCCATCAGGTCATTAAAGCCTATGTTGAGATCCCCTAATAGGAGTAATTGAGAGGTTGGTTTGAGGTTATTAGAAAGTATATTATGCAGGTCCTCCTCGAAAGTGCCAAGAGGACCCGGCGGTCTGTATATTAGGTGGATGGTGAGTGATTGAGAATTATTTATCTGGAATTTAGCAGATAGAATTTCACAGGATTGTGACAATTGGGTAGGGGCTAGTCTGAGGGATAGGCACATTCTGGAGATGATAGCGATACCGCCTCCTCGTGCACCATCTCTGTCTTGTCTGGCTATTGTGTAGCCATCTGGGATGGCTAGCATAAGCGATGGTCCTGCTGCGTTATGTAGCCATGTCTCGGTAATCGCAAGGAAATCAAGATTGCCTTCTGTGATTAGATCACCAATGTCAAGGGCATGTGCGACAAGCGATCTTGCGTTGAGAAGTGCTCCTTTAAGGGAGGGGGCCTCAGTAACAGTTTTGACCTGGACATGTTTAGCTGTGATATTATCGCTTGATTTCAGTTTATGATTATTGGTTTGGTGGGCATTAGTATTGGCGATAGGGATGTAACGGTATTACGGTATACCATTAAAGATACTGTGAACCACTTAATTGAACAATAATAACCGTCACATTGTTTATACGGGTATACCGTTCATACCGTTAAGTGTGCTTTTCAATCTGATTTGTAAAGGCTGCAGTAAGCAAGTGCTGCGCAGTCTTGGTCTTGCACTGTTGGATGTGCCTCTGCCAAGTAGTTTCAGTTGGAGCAGTTTTTAATGCCATTCCATAAACCACACGTGCCTGACGCAAAATCAATATGTTAGCAATAGGAAGAATAAATACAGTGCCAAGAAGGAAAAGGGTTTACTTTGGGTTGGCGGCTTTGTGGTTTATATATTTATAATGGATAATGTTTTCTAAACATATGACAATGGGGGATTTCCCTGGTTCTATCATTGAATTTACATATAATAAGTCATACTGCGAAATTTACTAATCTCTGTGGGTATTCCCTGCTGCCATACCAAAGGGTAACATGTCTGTGATTACTGAACACCTTTTGGCCCGCAAGTAAACTTAAGGCTGTAACGTAAAGAGAGACGTGTGTGAATATGCGCACAAGCGCATACTACCATCAGCCTCCATTGATCTGTGGCATGCTGATTATCAAGATGACATGTTCATCTTCACCAGTAGCCAGTGGGGGAGCTAAAAGCCTAAATGACCACTTAAGAAAAGCTATTAAGTTTGCTTTGCCAGTCGCAGCAGGGCTTCCTCCGCCCCCTCCTCCGCTCCATACGTGTGTTTTTCTGTTTGGTGGAAGCAAGGGGTGGCATTTCAGTGGAAAGTATGTTGAAACACCCAATTCTGGCCCTGGGTGCCTGGTTTTGTTTGTGATGATAAATCTGACAATGTAGGACCTTTTAAGAAAATATTTGTTAAGATTAGTTAACTCCACCTGCTATACCGCGATAACCATGATATATCGTCATTTGGCAAGAAGGTTATCGTACCGTCATAAAACTAATACCGTGACACCCCTAATTGGCGATAGAATGTGAAGGTGATAAATTAGAATGAATAGGTTTCAAAGTATGCTGAAGGTTAGTCTTCAGGTTGGTGGGAGGTAGGGATCTTCTTAGTGGTTTGTGTAATTTTTTTAATCTGGCGCAGAGTCTAAGGTTTCTATTAGACGTGGCACAAGGTCGGGAAGCAAAGGATGCTGGCCCTGGGGCAATATGGAATGCGGGTTGTAAGGGCGTAGCATAGTGTAAAGCTGTATTTGTCAGTTTGAGCGGGCTAGGATCTAGTATGGGTGCTGAAGCACGCTAGGCTTCTAGTACCAGTATGTAATGTGGCAGCCATAGTGCAAAACAGAATAGTTAGAATTAACATCTTACTTAGTTAAGCGGCAGGGATATGGCGGTGCTAATAGAGGCACCTATTCCGGGTACCAGTTGGTCAACACGAATAAGGCAGTACTTGTGAGGCAACTAGGCGCCTGGGCTAAAACACAATTGGGCAGCAAGAATAAGCAAAGTAGGTCAATGCAGGGAAGGCACCTGGGCCAGAACACAATTGGGCAGCAGGAGTAAACAAAGTAGGTCAATGCAGGTAAGGCACCTGGGCTAGAACACAATTGTGGCAGTGGCAATAGGCAACTGGGTGAGATATCTATTCACAATTGGCAGTTTATGCAACACAGGTTGTACCGTACAAGTATGGCATCTGAGCATCTAGGCCAGATTGCAAGTGGGCAGCGGTGGTGGACGAAATATGTTAATACAAGTGAGGCATGTAGGCAGGGTAACAGTTAGCTAATTAGCCGTTTAGACAGCCCTGATAAGGTAATGCAAGTAGGGCAGCAGAGTAAGTTACCAAGTATGGAGTAAGGTCAATACCTATGTGGTGCCACGAAGTGTAGACAACCAATGGACAGCAGTTCAAATGACACAAATATGAGGGGTTTCACCAAAGAAGCAAGTGTATCATAGAACACATGCGCATGATTGTGGCATAGTACAGTGCAGCAATAAAGATAACACATACAGTGCAGCAGTAATGAAAACACATCAAGGTGAATACGTGGCTGTGGGAGGAGGTGAAGATGAGAGTAATGGGAGATGGGAGTACAGGTCGCTGAGCATGGTTAAGAAGCAAATATAGTTCGAGCGTGCACCTGTGACACAGCAGGCTAGTGAAAGTAGGATAGCACTATGAGTCGGTAGGTGGCGTGTACACGTGGGCAAGAGGAGTAGTTCAGGGACAGGTGTTCAAACAAAGCAGACAATGGTCCGATAGCCACTAGGGCTGTAATGTTACCTTAATACCAAGGTGCAGGGGTTCATGCAGAGGCAGACGGCTGGTGACAGGCTGAGGACAGGTGCTGGCCTTGTCTCCTTGGGCCTTGCAGACGTGGGCCGGCTTTCGCCTGTCGGCTCACTGGATAGGCTGGTGAAAAACGGCCAGAAAGCCAATCAGAGCCGTGTCGGGAGGCCTGAGGCTGGGGTTAGGATGAAGAAGGCAGTGAATCTCAGCGGGCGGCCATCTTGTAAGGTGCTTCGTTCCTTGTGCACCACAATGGCATCCACAAGCACAAAGGACCCCAGGGCAGGGCAACTTGGCCTAGGACAGGGTGGCAAGGTGCAATAAGGCACAGAGGGCAAATATGGAGGCAGATAGAGGCAATTCCAGCGCGCGTGGCTGGGAGCGCTATTTCCGAATTTGCATGCGCAGTTTTAGTGCGCTTACCGTCGCTTCACAGGGAAATCAGCTGGGACATCCGAGGCTTGCCCACTGCTCCTGCAGTGGACCGAAGGAGCTCCTGCTCCATAGAGGGCTGGTTCCAAGGAGACACAGGCTGAGGACAGGTGCTGGCCTTGTCTCTCTTGCCATACAAGAAAAAAGAGTGCCTTGCCCACCTGTAGAGGTCGAAGTCATGTGGAAGTTGCCTAAAATTATAAGTAGCAGTAGAACTATGGTTGTCTCAGAACTGTATCAGTTGAAGGTAGAAGAAGCAGAAGTCAACTGTGGAGCAAGGGAGTCTGCTCGCACAGTATCATTTGGCAGAAGGGAGTTACTAGAGAAGGAGCAAACCCTAAGCAGAAGCATCCTGACAATTGTATTTAAAGACGCTGCAGAAGTTGCAAGAAGAAGGGTTGTTGTTAAAGCAGAAGTGGTATTTTTGTCTTCAACTTTACCCATTCTTTCCTGGAAGGAGGTTATCCAGGAATACCATTGGTGCTGTTGTTTTCTTTGTGGAACTTGGAAAGGGACTTTTTAAAATAAAAATGTATTACTTGTTTAATCAACAGAAAATTATTTTTACAAAGTTTCGTAAAAACGACTCTCCCTCCAGTTGTGGACAGTTAAGCGTTAGTTTTTTCAGCTTGTTTAGTTTTTAATCAGTCTTCTTTCGTGGGTTTGTTTATCATTTTTATCCCTAGGTCTATTAATTTAACCGCTGCTATGGTCCATCTTCTGATTTCACCGGATATCAGTCTGTTCCATACGGAGTCAAAGTCAACTCTTGCGGTGTCAGTGAGCAGTGGCTGCAGGTAGGTGTAACGGTCTTGGAAAGGGACTCTTTTCACCAGGAAAAGAAGGAACTGTTACCAGTGGATTTTTATTTGGAACTTTTTAAGACCTGATTTAAGACTTTCATTTCTATTGAAGAACTTGACTTTGAGACATTACTCGAGGAGCAAGATCTGCCCAAGACAAGTAGAAGTCACACAAGACATTGGTTGTTTGGTAACATTTTATTTATATTGTTTCCATGTTGGTTTGAATGTTTCTGTTGTTTAGTGTGAGGGTTAGTTTTGTGTGTGGTAGGATGTTTTCCCTTCGAACCTAGAAGGGAATCCCCTGGCAGAGTAGGTTTAGTTAGGGTTTGTTTTCTAATTTTGTTTAAAATAAAATGTCAAACCCTGAGAAAAGTAAACACAGTTGTGAGTCTCACTTTTACTGACCCCTCACAGGTCTGATTAAAAACATTGTCACGGACAGCTATCCTTTACTGAACATTTCCATACCCATGCAGGTCACAGGGGGCACCACAGTGTTTTCAAAGCAGGATATAAGAAAAGCATATCACCAAGTACCCCATCATAACGAATCTAAGGAGTTGACAGAGTTTATAACCCCTTTCAGAGTGTTCTAGTTTACATGTATGCCGTTTGGGTTGACCTCAAAAGCATCTGTTTTTCAACAGTTGATGGACAAAATAGTAAAAAGGGTCAAGAAAGTTGCGTACTTTCAGGACGATGTACTGGGGTTTGGCAATACTACTAGTGAACATGACTTCTCTCAAAGTTAAGCAGGGTGCGATTGTGCTTGAGGAAGGAAAAATGCTGTTTTGGTGTCCACATGGTGGAATACTTAGTACACCATATCTCAGGACGGCATAAGCCCTAAAGAGGATCTTGTGCAATTAATCAGAGAAGTGCTGGCGCCATAGGACTAAGGCCAGCTTAAGTCGTTCATGTGTTTGTCGCAATAATATGCACAGGTTGTGATGAGCTTTTCCGGTAAAACAGAGTCCATGAAAATTTGCTGAAGAAAAGTGTGCCCTTTGTGTGGACAAACGACTGCCAGTCCTCATTTAACCGCATCAAGGATGATATAGTGAAAGGGTCTTGCATAAAACCATTTGACGACCTTCTGGAGACAAGTATAACAGTGAATTCCAGTGCATAGGCGTAGGAGCAAATCTCACGAAGCAGAAGGGGGAGAGCATCGTTGCCTATGCATTCAAAGCCCTTACGATGGCTGAATCAAACTACTCAGTAATAGAGAGATTCTTGCGTGGCGTGTGCAGCATTTCTGGTGCTACCTGTGTGGCAGGGCCTTTCGCCTCATCACAGACCTCAAGCCACTGATGAACATCTTCCAACCAGGATATCATAAGACTTCAATGCCCAGACTAGCTCGCCTACAGGCCATATTGCAGGAGCATTCCTATCAAGTGTGCCACATTCCAGGATGGATAAATAAGCAGCCAGATTGTCTGTCGCAACTTCCTGCACCAGGAGGGAAACTTGAGAACTTTTTGACAGAAGAGTGCATTGTAATATCGATACATGACCTCCGTGAAGGTGAAATACGAGACAATAATGGAGAAGAGATCAATGAGGAGACTAGGGGAATAAGGGAAGATACAGAAAGTGTAATGCAACAACCTCAAAGGAGCAGAACAGTTCCTGAGAAATTGAGTGACTATGAACTTTATGAACATTCCTGATCATGAGGAGATGTGTGGCGTGGGGCTCTGCTCCAGCTCTTGGATCAAGCTCCATGTAAACGGGGCATAAGTGGCAAGGCAAAAGAAGGAGACACACCAGGTGCCCACCAGAGTAAGGCGGGGAGCTTGGAGTGGAGAAAGGAGCGTGGAAGCCTGGCTCCTGATCCTCACCCTGTAGGGTGCTGTCTCCTCTGTTGAGGATACAAGAAATGAAAGCAGTATGATTTATATATAATTTGTAACAAGGCCAGAATAAAAGAAGACTGGTACAAACCCCTTACTGGTCCTATATCATTCCTGAAGGTGGGAGCAACAGAAGGTTGTGTGTGGGTGAAGCTGGGGCACCACAGTGCCTCATTTTCACCTGTCCCTCTTGCGACCTCCCGGTTCTTTCTTGCAACAACACCTACCTATTTCCCGTCTGCCACCTATTTTTGACCACCATTGTCTGTGCCTGCCTCCTTTTCTCTGTGTAAGCCTCTTGTTGTTTCTCACATAAACATTAGGAGATACCACCGTTTCTTTGTCACTGCAGCAGGGGGGTTATCCCTAGTCTCTTACACTTTAATCATAAAAAATCTCTCTGGACTGCTTATCTAGAATGAATCTCAGCATTGCATCATACCGATTAAGTTAATTCATATGTATTTAATATTCATTTGTTGAAAACGACATCTTCATTTAGTAAAACATGACCGTATCAATTTTTAGCTACAGAATACAAACGACAATTAGAAGATGTCACCTGCTATGAAAAACTAGACACGGATCCAACCAAGAGACTACAAAGTATGATCAAAATCAAAGCAGAGAAAGCCCTAGAAAGAGGCTGGCTCTGTAAACAAGAAGCACATATTCTTGTGAGCTAATTATCCAGAGTACCTATATTCTATACATTACCAAGAATACACAAAGACCTAAATAACCCCCGCAAGTAGACCCATAGTCTCCCGGATAACTCTGTACTTGAACCACTAACAAAATTTGCCAATGTGTACTTGAGACCACTTGTAACACAAATGAAGTCATATGTACAAGATGCCACAGCCATAATTAAAGAGGTTGAAGGCAGACCATATGACCCAGAAAAAGAGACTCTAGTCAATCTAGGCATTGTGTCTTGGTACACCATGATTCCCCAAGCCAACACTCTACAAGTGGTAGAAGAACTACTACATGTGAAACGCACCCCCAATGATACTCCCAATTAATTTATAATATGGTGCGGAGAGATGGCGCTAACAGAAAATTACTTTATGTTTCTAGACACCTGTTATAGACAAATCCATGCAACTGCAATGGGGACAACAGTGACACCAAGTATAGCAAATTTGTACGTGGAATAGACCAGAAAATATACAGACCTCAGCCCATTTAAAAATAAAATCAAAGTATGGAAAAGGTACATCGATGATATCCTGTTAACACGGGAAGGTACCGAAATGCCAGAAATCACTAACTTTGTAGAGTGGCTGAACAATCAGGATAGATGTTTACAATTTACGATGAATTACAACAACCTGCAGATAGTTTACTTGAATATCACCATCTTCACAGACATTGAAAATAAAAAAATGGCTGTGAAACCCTACCACAAAAAAACAGATAAAAATGCACTCCTTAATTTTGAGAATTTCCATCCTAAATACACCCGAAAAAACCTCCCTGTCGGACAATGTTTGAGGCTTAAACAGAATAGTACGGCCACAACAGATTACGAAGCAGAAGCAAAGCTACTGAAAAATAAGAGGATACCCTAAACAACTCGTGAAAACTTTCTGTAAAAGATCCAAAAACAACAACAGAGAAGCTATTCTAGAATAGAACTGCAACAAAGTGAAAAAATCTGACAAAATGGTATTCGTAAGTACCTATTTAGAAAGGTCTAATGAGATTACTAAATCTATTAAAAAGAATTGGAAAATGCTGCAAGCAGGAAACACACCACTAGGACCTCCATTGCTAGCTTTCAAAAAGAGTAAAACAAAAAAAAGAAGATCAGATAATGGGAAATGATATCCGCCTCAAAATACTAAAACAACCAAAACTCACAGCGATGTGGGGGATGGAAACCGTCAGAGGCCATGTCCCATGTGGAAAATGCAAATGCTGTGCCACCACAGAAAGAACCAAGTAGGTGGACATACGACTGAAGACAAAATGGAACCAAATATCATTAATGATTTGCAATGATAGTGTATGCAATATGGTGCCCCTGTACATTGTTGTACATAGGGAAGACAATAAAAAAAATCAAAACACGGATCAGTGAACACAAGAGCTGCATCCGAAACAAAGTAAAATAAGCGCTGATGGTAGACCATTTCCTAAGATTAGGACATCATTGTGAAGAAATAAAAATGGACTGTGCTTTATAAAATAGCCAGAAGTAAAGACACCAATAAACCAAATATAGATAAACAACATTTACTAAAGAAAGAACAAGAACTGATCTTCCTTACAAAATGTGACCAGATCGAGATGAATGAAAATACTGAATGAATATAAAATTATAATTAACAGAGCCATTGTGGAGTCAGAAATAAGGATCAATTTTGAATAATAGGGTGAAAAACCACAAAGAACTCTTGGGGTTCTACCTTGGAAGAGTGTACCAATATACTTATCGAGACTATCAGAATTCTAATGCAGAATAAGGTGTAATTGTATGATGTCACATATTTGATTAGACAACACCAGAGTATGTAACTGCTAACCTGAAATTACACGTACATGTATTATAATTATATACACATAGCTGTAAGAGGAACATACAAGTCTACATAAGAAAAGGCACAACCGATGCGGTCGAGGTTACGGGGGAATTAGCACAGACACCTACAGGAGAGGACAGAAATTGTAAGATAAAAATAACTTCCCACTACAGATTAGTCATGCCGGGGTATTTTGAGATATACTGCACACCTTCCCTAAACAAAATAGACAGGCACTGGTATAAGATAAGATGAAATAGTGGTAGTATCGATCACACACTACTGGGAACATTGAAGCATACATAATAGCTAATAGTATGACGGTACAAATAAGACAAATAAAACAGACATCTAGAGAACTGTTGGGTAATACAGAGTTTCCTCCTCCCTCCACACATATATGGCCTGAATACACCATAGAGGATATACATTATGACAGCTCCCGAAGTAATTCTAAATTTGGGATGTAGACTGGCCTAGAGCATGCATATAAAAACAACAGATATATAACCATGGAACTAAAACATAGCTTACAGTATGAAGAGACACACATATATCTACTGTTATATAGTATACACAAGACGTCCTCTCAAATATGGCGCCCGAATTATAAGGGGAAAGAGGGGATCGATTCCCCAGACCATGTGACGAACTTGCCGAGTGCAATGGAGAATAACCATAGCAACCCGGTACGTGGCAAGAATTACAAACAGAAAGCTGGTGCCCATAGACATGACAGAGATAGGATTAGCTCCCAGAAGAAACAAGTAAGTACCAGCAACAGATGCACACTCTTATTCAGAGTGTTCCCATATTACAACTCGAGTAGCTTAATACGCCGATTTGTCCTTGACAGGGGGGAAGTTGGTACAGCAGCCTAGAAATACACCCAGCAGCCAGCACGTACTTCAATGCACAGTGCAATGAGAATGGACAGGATACATAATAACAAGCCCATCTCCTACGAGTAAGTCGGAATACGAACAAGTTATCTTGTAGAATACCCCCGGGTTTGAATGCTTACAAAATAGTGATGTTAATAATTTTCCCTAACAGACGATGACAACACCTCAGTGAATATTTTGAACAAGACGAGCACGTCATTTTCCCAAAAAATTCTGTAAGTACACTGATATGGAGCTTAAATAAGAAAGATACCAAATTAGACTATCCAGCTAGTGTTAGCCTTTTCATATTATCTACCTACAGAGAGTCACCAAGGGCAAGAAGCTGATCGCCAAGTCGAATTGCAGAACCAATTTATATGGAAGCACAAGCCCAGATGCAACCACAGTCAGGCTAAGCCTAACTATAAGAAGGAGCAATATAATAGATTGCAAGGAGGTTTCTCCTATATCTAGAGAGTCCATAAAACCTTGTAAATGGGCAAGAGAATATACGGCTCCCATCAGCATAGAATAGTAGCCTGAAATAATACGAAAAAAAAGGTTGCAGGGCATCCCAGGTATCATAACTCCTTTGCAAGTGGTCAGCCCCTGAAGAATTTCTGCAGACAAAGGATGCCCATAAGGAATTAAACATGTCGGTCATTAGAATAGTCAGGAGATCTACTACAAGGTCTCAAAATGTATTGTAACGTTTACACAAGTAGAGGTTAATAGAATTGGAGCACTTTAGCACTAAGACACTTTACCAAGCACATAGCACTTCAGGATGGTGTCGTAATGGGTGGTTGTAATGTAAAGATGGAATTGTTATGTATTCTGTAGAAAAATCAATACCTGTCATGTTTAACTAAATGAAGATGTAATTTGTAACAAAAGAATGTTAAATAAATATGAATGAACTTAATTGGTATGATGCAATGTTGAGATTCATTCTAGATAAGCAGTCGAAGGAGATTTGGTGTATGATTGATATATATTATAGCCTGTTGGTTTCCCCTTCATTCTTCTTTATCCGTACTTGACCTTTTTGGGCCCCAGTTCGCTGCACCACTCCTCCTTTGGATGTCTGACCCCACCATGTGTGTCCTTATCCCCATGTGCTTCATTTCCCCTGTTTTCATTCTCTATTGTGTGCACCTTGTGCACTTTATTGCACACCGGTGTCACACAGGTCTGGTACACACACACTCTTCTTCACCCTTGCATCCACACTTGGCTCTTAAACCCATGCACACACACTCTTGCATAGTTCACCACACCATCAAACGCACCCTCTCTCGCACCTCACCAACACCCATTCTTCTTATGCCCCCCCATTTCTCTTGCCACGTCACCTTCCACTTTTTTGCCCCACCACTTTTTTTGGCCCAAGTTGCTCATACCTCTCCCCCTTGCTAATCTTTCCCACTCCATGTGCGTCTGATATCCTTATGCTTCCTACCACCCCCGTCCCTTCCTCTCGTCACTCTACCTCTCTTATTTTAGCTCCCTTGCCCATCCCTCTCCACATCTTGCCAGTCTGACCTTCTGTGTGCCACCTGCCACCGATCCCTCTTGTTGCCCCACATGCTCCTTTTTGTCACCTGCCTTTTTTGGCCCCTGTTTGTTACCTGAGCCTTTCCCCTGGCGAACCCAACAATCCCATTGGCTTGCTTTTCCCTCCATGTCTCATTGCTGTCACACCACCCTTGTATACACAACCTACTCGCACACCCTTGCACACACTCCTACTCTCCCTGATACCATATCAACCACACATCTCTCATCACAACCAATCACAAATCACCACCAAATCACAAATCACAACCTGTGCCTTGGGACAGTGGCCTTGATAAAGAACCTCTTTCATTTTTAGGATGGAGTCAGGTTGCGATGGAGAACGCCAAGCTGGCCTGGCTAGCAGACTGGCCTACAGAAGATAGCACATGACTCCTTCTGCCCCAGCCCCAATGGCCCTCGAGCTACTGGCCGACCTGTACAGTGTGGCATATGAGTGAGGCTGGTCCAGTCATGAATGACCCAGAATAGACATGGACCATGACACACATGTTTTGTCTTTTTCTGTTCAAGTAATTAAATTACAATTGCAAAACCTGAAGGAGATTTTTGAGGCAAACATTACTTTAAATTCTGGCACTTGTAGAGTTCCATTTAGCATGAAGGGAAAACCAAAGAAACAATCTTGCTCTTATTATGGTTACCCTGTTTATTTCACGTATTCTTGTTCTTGTGGGTCCTTAAGTCTTGAAAGTACAGTTGCAAAACCCAGAATAGATTTTTAGACAGACATTAAAAATAAGTGTGGCATAGCCGATGCTGTTGAGACCGCAAGATAATTTAAGTGTATATATGCAGGGCCCTTATTCCAATGTGGTTGGTGGATCCTGCTTGAAATGCCTTGAACAAATTGATATATGATCGATGAAAATGCATAATACAATTTCTAGACTATACAACAACATTGTGTTCAGTGGTGATTCTTACCTAATATCCATGCAAAATAATACTTTGGCTTGCATGCCTGAGAAGCAATGTAGAGGTAAACGAAGCGCGACAGAATGGGTGCTTCATTGATGAAAGTGTCATCCACTATGTATGAAAGTGGAAAGGCCTTGCTGAGGGTTAAGAAAATAATTAAGCAGACCACAGTGAGGCACAGCTTATGTATCACAGCTCCCTGAAAAGAAACAAAAAGAACACCAATCACGCATGCAATCAGTCATGACAGTATGTATATATGTATGCTTTGATACGGAATACAAACACATGGTTGCAAGCATAAACGTAGATCATGATGAAACAGGAAAAGTACATGGTCGCCCATTATTGGGGTGTTTGTGTGGGTCTATTGAGTTAGTGGCATGATGATTTGGGTAGGAATGCATGTGTGGTTGTGAGTATTGAGTCAATAGATGCCTGAACATGTGAGTGGTGGAAGAGCAAGATAATGGATGAGTTAGTCAGGGAGGATGGATGAGTGAGTGAGTGAGTGAGTGAGTGAGTGAGTGAGTGAGTGAGTGAGTGAGTGAGTGAGTGAGTGAGTGAGTGAGTGAGTGAGTGAGTTAATTGTCAAGTGTGGGAGTGCGGGTGAACAGGTGGGCGGAGTGATGGGTTGACAAGTGCATGGCTAGAGCGGCAGGTGAATGACTGGATGGATGGGTGATGGTTGCACTACTAGATACGTGTGTGGGTGAGAGGATTCGAGAGCTGGAGAATGGGTGAGTTTGTTGGTAAGATGGTGGATGAACAGTTAGGTGGGAGGAGGTGGATGGGAGCAGTGTATGTGTGAGTGCATGTGTATATATGTTGTGTTGATGGGTGAGTGGATGGATTGAGGGAAGCAGATATTTATCTACTGAAAATTAGTGAAGTGCAAATGTCTAATAGGTCCAAATGAATTAAAAGACCATATATATATATCTATATATAGATATATATATATATATATTCAGTAAAAAAAACATTGTTAAAGGGACGTTATGGTCAAGTTGCGCTACTAAAAACCTATGAAATTCAGTGAAAAAACTTTGTTAAAGGGACGTTATGGTTCCAAGTAAAACCGAAAAAAACCCTGAAATTCGCCAGTTATGGTAAGCTAAGCAACCATAACTCGCGCCACCACCGTGCACTGCTAAGACTAACACCCAGGATATCAAAGATGACATCACAAATGTCATTGATGACATCACTGTAGGCGCGCTGTAGGCGTGCGCAAAGTTTTTTCCCATTGTGTCTATGGGAAAAAACAAAAGTTTTGGGACCCCCCCTATAACTTTGCCCCCCTGTACCAAACCTCTCCAAACTTTGCAAAAAGATTCAGAGTGGGCCATATACTTTTTTTTGCAAAGTTTGGTGAGGATTCGTCCAGAGGGAGCAAAAGTTATAAGCCACCCAAAAAATGCTCTTCCTATGGAAACACCAACTTAACCATAACTACATGGACGCTACCACGTCCATGTAATATTGAAAGCCAAAATGTTTTATTATCCACCATTTTTTCTGTATTCATGTTCATCCTGTTGCCATTACCATCATCCATCAAGCAATATATATATATATATATATATATATATATATATATATATATATATATATATATATATTCAGTGAAAAAACTGTGTTAAAAGGGACGTTATGGTTAAGTTGTGCTACTAAAAACCTATCAAATTCAGTAAAAAAACTTTGTTATAGGGACGTTATGGTTCAAAGTAAAACCGAAAACCCCCTGAAATTCGGCAGTTATGGTAAGATAAGCAACCATAGCTCGCGCCACGGTGCACTGCTAACACTAACACCCAGGACATCAAAGATGACATCACACATGTCATTGATTACATCACTGATGACATCACATGGCTGGCTCTCCCTTTTTTTCCTTTACTAACATATCTAAGCCACATAGTTTTCTTCAGTAACAGTCAGGAAGTAAAAATTGAAAAGGTACTATATTTGTAGAATTATGGTCAAGTCATATCATATGAAACATATATATAGCGGAAGACACAGGCTTGAAAGAGCGCAATCCTTTCTGTGCATGAAGATAATCATTAGAGTTATCAGAACTTTCTCATAGTTTTATTTTTATTACTATACCTTCCCTGTATATGCTCATATTTGTATACATTGTACTCACACTCCTTTCCTTAGGGTTCACTGACATCATGTGATACACATACATACAGTAAGTAGCAGCTTTGAAACAGAGCAATCATTTCTCTGCATAAAGATAATCAGTTAGGTTATGAACTCTTTCTGCTACTACTTCTGCTTTTTTGCTTACTTCTCTGTCCCTGTATATACTCATATGTGTATGTGTTGTTGTCTCTTTGTGTTCTGTCTGTAATAATGTAATTATGTATTAAGTGGGTTTTATTAGCTACTTATTACATGTTTCACAGTACGCAAAACTCTAATAAGAAAGCAGTTATCATTTCATTATTCTACATGGCAAGATTATGAATATTGCACCTTCATCATGTATACTGCACACACTGCCTAAGTTTCTGCATGAGT
Organism: Ambystoma mexicanum; assembly: GCF_040938575.1. Classification (NCBI taxonomy): domain Eukaryota; kingdom Metazoa; phylum Chordata; class Amphibia; order Caudata; family Ambystomatidae; genus Ambystoma; species Ambystoma mexicanum. The sequence goes on along the minus strand of NC_090930.1, from coordinate 1,098,522,336 downwards.
TGCTTAGTATACTGGATAGAACTTCATAATAGAATGCTATTTATATCAATGCATTGCTTAATGCACTAATTAGCTCATGATATTTATTCAAATGATCCTTGACACATTTTGGTCAACATTATAAGAATCCCTTCTACAGAGTTTTCATGAAAAGTAAATGCACATGTGATGTCATCAGTGATGCCATCAATGACATTTGTGATGTCATCTTTGATGTCCTGGGTGTTAGTGTTACCATAACTGCCGAATTTCAGTGGTTTTTCGGTTTTACTTTGAACCATAACGTCCCTTTAACAAAGTTTTTTACTGAATTTCATAGGTTTTTAGTAGCACAACTTAAGCATAACGTCCCTTTTAACAGTTATTTCAGTGAATTTCATATGTTTTTAGTAGCACAACTTAACCATAATATCCCTGACTTTATATACATGTCACATAGAACATACTGAACCCCTAGCTAGTGATTTCGATGTCCGTGGACTACCGCCATGTCCGCGAACATATTGAAAATCTGAGCGTGGTGAATGTGAATTTAAATAGTGGGCCCCATTTCCCCTTTGAGGTTGGCTCTGAAAAGAGACGTTTCTTTGGGGGTTTTTTGCAGATGCTTGACAGACACCTGTTATTTTGTATTTTTGTTTTCTTACTTTACTCCTAAAATCTTCACATAACCTTCTTCAAAGCAACCCTTACATTCTAAAACAGAATGGCATTTCCCATAAAAGATAAGAAAATGCCATCTTCTTTAAAATAAACAGCATTACTGGAATCAATATAACCATTATTACAGAAGAACATACCAGCTCTAAGCATGAAGGCACACATGCCTCGATTGATTACACACCTAGCATTGTTTTGCTAAGGACAAAAAACTGAACTATTGTCACATATTGCCCTAGGTACTAATCCAGAAAAAATTACTTTGGCATTTGGAAAGGATGTTCATTACTGCTTGAACCAAGTGTTCCAAATCTGCCAACAAAGTAGGGACACTGACATAGCCCAAACGGAAAGCACCATAGTGCAAAACTACCACATGGGGACTGTTGATCCTGGGTTGTAGGTCATTTGGTCGAAAACCAAATGATCGAATGCCATTTGATCTAGAGTCAAATGGTCGAAAAAATGGTCGATTTTTTTTTTTACATTTTTTTTACCAAACAAAACTAAAAAAATATATAAATAAATAAAAAAATTCAACCATTTGACTTTCGATCAAATGGTCATTCGATCTTTTATTTTCGACCATTTGACCGTACACCTTGATCCTGCCCATATCTTCACAAACGTGTACAATTCCCTGTACATTGCAATCAGGCACAGTGCTCCACACGACCTCCACTCCTTTAACATCAAAATTCTTTGCAACATGCCTGCATTGAGCATACTGTTGTAAACAATGCACAAACATATCTCCGAGCACCAACACCCTGACTTTCTCCACTTCTGCCATCTTCACTACACACAGTCTCTTTGAACACAAATCCACAACCTCAACATCTGATTGGCTGATCCCTACAGTCTTCTTTCCATGCTGGATTTGCTGTAAAACCCCAGATGTAGCACGCCCTGTCCGCAGACCGCATTACTCTTAGACAGCCCTTCTACCATTTCCACTTCATTCTCTGTGCCATTCCCTCATTGGATACAGCTAAGCAGGCACACAATATGGAGAACGTCCTCAGAACACCCCCATTTTGTTTATTTTCGAACATTTCAGAACACCGCGAGTGTTCTTAGAACACATTCAACTTTCCAGCGAACAATACGGACAATGTCCTCAGAACATCCCCATTTTCTTTATGTACGAACATTTCAGGACACCGCAAGTGTTCTTAGAACACTTTCAGCTTGACAACGAACAATACAGACAAGGTCTTGAGGACACCCCCTGCGAACATTCCAGGACCCCACGAGTCTTCTTAGAACACTTTCAACTTGGCACCGAATCCATTCTGTTTATTTACAAACATTTCAGAACAGCTGTGTTGTCCGCAGAATTGAACACAACAAAAGTGTCTAGCACATAAAAAAAAACAGAACATTGAACCTATCTCATACTCCCCCGCCCTCCCCAAACACTAAATACAATTTTTAATCCATGTTTCACTGCTCTGTCCGCGGTCGTCCGCGAATGCAAGATGGCGGGCGCCACAGAAAATCTGACGCGATTCACGCACCACGCCGTCCAATCAGTGAACACGTCAGATGTCCGCGGACATCGCGCAAGCTGCTCGGCCAATCAGGGCACTGTCCGCGGAGCGAACCGGGAAGTCCGTCCGCAAAGCGAACCGAGATATCACACATTTTTTTGCCTTACATTTTGGTCATTTTAAAAAAAACTACTGGACGGATTTACACCAAATTTACAAAAGCACGCTTTCGGGACCAAGCCCCCGCTCCTGCCACAAATTTGGTGTAAATCCGTCCAGCGGTTTGGGCTGTAGGCATGCGCAAAGTTTTTTCCCATTATGTCTATGGGAAAAACAAAAGTTTTGGGACCCCCCTTTAACTTTGCCCCCCCTGGACCAAACCTCTCCAAACGTTGCAAACAAATTCAGCGTGGGCCATATACTTTTTTTGCAAAGTTTGGTGAGGATTCGTACAGAGGGAGCGAAGTTATAAGCCACCCATAAAATGCTCTTCCTATGGAAACACCAACTTAACCATAACTACATGGACGCCAGCGCGTCCATGTAATATATAAACAGATTAGGCTGTCTGTACAAAATGTATTCACTTTCCCCACTAGATGGCAGCGTCACAGAACATAGAAACAAGTAGATGATAGCATGGTTGAAAGAAGAAGCAGACAAGGCACGAGAACTGCTAGACTGGTGCATGTCACACCAGGATAGCTATATTAAGCTATATTTCAAGAACACTGTCTCAAGATATTAGTGGGATAACATTAGCAATATCACATGAACATATTAGCAACTGTTACCATAGTTCTTGTACTGAGGTACCAGTTCCTAATGTATCCTATAAATATACAGATTCTTAGAAATTACACTACAAGATGCACAATACTAGGAATGCTCAGTTCGGGAACGTTTAGTGACTAGTGTGCGCCTAGAGTTAGTGCCAGATTCCTATTTACAAGTAGATTCATTAACTTAAGAGATGCAGAGCACTAATGATATTTACTCATGCAGCCAATGCCCCAATGAAGACCTAACAGGAAACCTGTGCTTTAAGAGTGAAGATGTCTGTATGCTGCTTTTATCGCCTGAGCTCTGCAGATACTGTAGAGTCTTTACATGCAAGCAGTGGTGAACTTGGACGCGGCTGGCTTAGCTGGATGTGTCACTTAAGATGTGTAGTCTCAAACATAGTTTCAATGTGAAAGAGTTGGCACTTGACCATTCAAGGCATGTAGTTGTGGTCTTGTCTTTAATCTAGTCCACTGTCCTTTGCCATCCTGTGGATGTCTGGTCATGAGGTAGTGGTTTGGCTACCCTCTAATACATCACCCGCTGAGTGGAATTTGATGTTTTTTGGTCTTTGGGGTCTTCTGGAATGTTGGGACTTGAAATTGTGGGGCTGCTACAGCAAGTTCTTTTCAGATAGCCATGCTATTTTATATAGTATCTCCAAAAGGGCACCTTGGATGCATTTATGACTTTTTTGAAATTTTTTTTTTTTTAACATATTGAATCCTTGTGTGAAAGATATTAAAACCTCTAAAATGTATGATTGTATTTTATTGCTTGACCGATTTTGATTTTTTTAAATAAAATATTTATCATGTATATTAATTTATTAGCAAAAAGTATCCGTCCTCTGCACAAGTTCTGTATACAGACATGATAACACTGTCATCAATTGTTGAAAATCAATGATGCTGTAGGTCGCTGTTCCGAGTCACTTATCACTTGATGTGCTTTGCACTCTGAAGTAAACTGCACTGAGAATGGGCGTGTGTGGCTGGCTGACATACCCCGGAGCAGACGTGGTGGCGAGATTTGGCTTGCTGCAGCATACTGTGACTTTCTGTGCGCTCTCCCCACCTGTCAAATCTGCAAATATCTCAAACGGTGCATCCTAGGGTCTTGAAACATGGTTTTCGAGGTCCCATGAGGAACATTGATTATTTTTCCTTGCCTCGAGACGCTTAAAAAGAGCTTTGCCTGGTCCTTCTATGACCACATTGATGTTTCGCTGATTTCAGGCAACCGTCTCATGTGTGAAGGGGCTGATATCCAGGGAAAGGGATGGAGTGTCCAAGGTCATGTAGCTAGATGTCCAGAGGTTCCAGTTTATTTGTATAGCACCTATACACAAGGTGTTTCAAAGCGCTTCATGGCAAGGCGAGGGAACAAGGGAAAAATACAAACAGTGAACATTCATACATGACCTTGAACATTTAAGAATGTGAAATTAAATATCGTACTCGGCCTGCTGACGTTTCAGATAGTGCAAGAGCTTAGACACAGAAAGGAAGGAAGGAGGTGGGCGGGAAGGGAATGGGAACAGACAGGCAACTAACGGCATTTCTGATAGAGCCCGAAGATTACTAGAGCAGAGGGTGAGGGGGAGGAGAAGGAAGGAGATGGACAAAACAAGGGACTATCTTACTTGGCCTGGTGACATTTCAGATAGTGCTGGAGAAGGAGGGGGAGAAAGAGAAACAAGAGGGACAGGGAGGAGACAAACAATGTAGCTATCAGACTATGTCCAAGGACGATTCTTATAGAGTAAGTGCATAGAGTAAGAAAGGGAGGGGGAGAAGGAAGAAGGGAGAAAGGAGAGAACAAGAGTAAGCAATGAAAAGAGTGGAGAAGCAAGAGGGGAGAGACAATACAGTTGCAGGAGAAGGTAATACACAGTGTTGCAGGGAAAAAGCAGATGCAAGACAGGATTCAGGCAGAAGATGGGCACAGCATGATACAGGATCACCGTGAGTACACGATGCAGAGGAAGTCTGGCATGAGAATAGAGACGGGAGAAGCACCAAGGGTCAAACGAGTCCATAAAGTCCAAGTCAAGCATTTGCAACAACACAGTGATGGTAGAGCAATAGTGTATCAAGACAACTACTGGACTGGAATGATGAAGGGGGCAGAGGGAGAGGGCTAAGGGGAATGGGAGGTAGGATAGACAGGAATAAGCAAGGCAGGAAACACATGCATACAAGGGGGGGTGGCAAGGAAAGGACATACAACACCACATGCAACCATGGGGGGCAAGGGAACGGCAGACAACACCACAGGCAACCATGGGGGGGGGGGGCAAGGGAACTTCAGACAACACAACAGGCAATCATGGGGTGGGGCAAGGGAACGGCAGACAACACCAGAGGCAACCATGGGGGGGCAAGGGAAAGGGGTAGTGTTTAGGTAGCGGACAGGGAGCAGAGAGGGGGCTTCGTCATAGGCCTAAGTCATCAGGGCCGGCTCCTGCCTTCCGGTTGCTGTGATTGGCCTATCTAGGCCAAGGCAACCAATTGGAAGGGAAGTCAGGCCAGACAAAGGAAGAAGCAAGCCTGAAACATTGCGATGCGGCCATCTTGAAACGCCAAACCGCATGGGTGAACAACTATGCAAAATGTGGTCCAGATTGGAACACTCAGTGATTCAGTCACTTGTTGGGCTCTGAGGATTCCCTTGCAATGTTGTTAAGTAACCATATTTTTATTCCACAGGAAACCTGGATAAGATCTAACTTACTTTTTTTTATGGTTTATACAAACCTTTAAAATATTTCACAGTTATTTACATCAAAGGATACAGAGTCTACGGCTCTATTAAATCTTTCATCAGTCATACTACTTACAACACAATTTAAGGTTTCTAAATAACAATCAATTTTTTGTTAAATCTCTTAATTATATCTTCCAAAAAGAGCGTTAGAGCAATTGTTTATTTTCTTTTTTAGTCTTCAAAGCACAGTGCCCACAGCTTATCTGCGCTCAGTGTATGATGTTCAGCTAGTATTTTACCTAGCTGTTTCGTTCTTTCTTCTTGCAGTGCAGTGCAGAATAAGGTCAAATGTTTTAGGGATTCCACTTGTGTATTACATAAGCAACATTTGTTGTCTTTGATCATACTCTTGTCCCAATATGCTATTACTTCTCTGGTTTTAAATGCATTCAAGTGAAATTTCCAAAATAGGTCTCTCTGACGTTGGTCCGGAAGTTTTACCAGATACTTCTGAATCTCATTGAGTTTTTTTGCTTCCGGAGGAGCCCAAAGCACCAGTTTTTGTTAGAGTCTCAGCTCCCTGGTTTCATACTAGTCTTGTTGCCAAAGTTTTTTTCTTGGCTTTGTCAGGATTAGAGTGAAGCGTTTCCATGTTTAGGTTATAGTGCTCCATCACTTGCTCACAGCGTGATGACCACTGTACCAGCATGTTGCACTTATCTGTGCCGTCTGGGTGCTGTAGTATCTCAAATTGAGGATGTGTCGGCTTGATGGTTATTTTACAGTAGAGCGCCAACATATTCCAAGAGACTCTAGAAATTATGGATGTCAGATTTAGTTTGCGTCTTATACACACCGTTGGGATCCCTTTAGGCAACCACAGCACCCTCGACCACAAAATATTTTCCTGTGTGTTCCAGATTGTGTCCAGGCACCCCAAAGCACAATCTGCACCATGCAGCAATGCTGGCACTGCCTTTTGTTTGTAAAACCGTGCAGCTGGCAGCAGTGAAAATTTTCCATATTTTTTCTGTTGGGATCCTGCCTGCACGGCTAGTTTGCAGCATTTGGCTTTAATGGTTGTAACCCGGATTATGTAATTTCTACTAGAGCTGATTAACATTCCTAGGTATCTTGTGTTTATGACACTCTTCACCTTTTCCTTGCCTAAGTATCATTTGAATTTCTTTGCAGAAGATTTGTGTTTGGACAAGTGTTGCAAGGACAGAATTTCTGATTTCTTGATGTTAATACTTATCCCGGTCTTGACTACATACTGTTCAATTAAGTTTAGTTTACGCTGTAACCCTATCGGAGTAGAGTCTATCAAAACTAGGTCGTCGGCGTAAAGGATCCAACTTATTTCTTTGTCGCCGATTTTCGGGTTGAATCAGGCAATGTTATCGAAGTCATCCCGTATGTCGGAAAAGTTTGAATACGATGGCAGCCAGCGGACATCCTTGTTTTACCCCACAATAGGTTTTAATTGGATTGGACAGTGTACCTCTACGATCCAATCTGATTTGTATGTTGGTGTTCGTATGTAGCTCTTTAATTGCCAATAGTAGGCTGCTCGGACAATTTCACTTCCGCATCTTCTCCCATAATATCTCGTGGTTGATTCTGTCAAATGCGTGCAAGAGATTGATAAATGCGAGATAGACGCGTTTTCCGGCCCTTATAGCTTACATCTTCATGACGTTCAAGATGAGTAAGTTAAGCCCGCATCCTACCCCTTTCACAAATCCAGTTTGTCATATGTTAAACCGCTGGGTAGAATTAATCCACTCCAGCAGTTTCTGTTGTAACAATGTGGCATAGACCTTTCCCAGGACGTCCAGCAGTGCAATTGGCCTGTAGTATTTAGGGTTCGACCTGTTGCCCTTTTTAAATATTGGCACGATGATTGGGGACTTCCATGAGGCTGGAGATGCTTGTTCTCTGATAATCCTTGCAAATATCAATGCACATAGTTCAGCCCATTTTTCAAGATGTTGTTTGAGGGTATAGTTTGTCAAGCCGTCAGGGCCAGGTGCTCTAGAGGAGCTGGCTCGGTTGATGATGTTTAAGATTTCATTTTCATCAAATTTTAGGTCCCATTTATCAGTTGTTGCCTTGCATGATTCATCAGGGTTACCCTTCTTTGCGTAAAGCTTGGCGTAATGTTGCTCTCAAGCAGTTGCAGTTACCATGTTGACCTGCACAGCAGAATCAGGGCAGGATTAATTATAATCCTCCAGAACTCACAGGTATCTTTGTTAGCAAGTCTCTTTAGCATGGCCTCTGCATCTTGCTGTTTCAACTGAGATTTATGGGCTATCAGCCAGTTCTTATATTTTTGTTTGGCCGTAACTCGTTTGGACATTTCTAATTGTGCGCATTGTCTAACATCTTGTAGGAGTGCTCTTTTCCTATGTGCAAGTACAACATTGATCACATGTTTTGGTTTGAAAGTATGATTTCGCAGTCCTTGTGTACGCTCTGTGAATTGTTTTAGCGTATGCGAGTACTCCACATTGTTAACTTGAGTCCTGTACATGTCAACCAGGGATATTACTTCCAGTTCTCTTAGAGTTAGGCGTATCCTACTAGAATCGACCATGATTTCATGTCCTCCGCTGGTAACTTGCGTATTTCCCGCGTCCACTAGGTTTAGCGTGACAAGGTTGTGTTCGCTCTGAGGTGTATCCATAATTTGTATCTTCAGGGCACGTTTGGCCAGGTTGAAGGACTGAAAAAAAATAGTCTAGGACTGAACGCTGATGGTCTCTTTTCCAAGTGGGTTGTGCGGGTATGTCTCCATTGGTGTTCCCATTCATCAAGTGCAGTTCTCTAGATTCCATCTCTTCACACCATCTGGCAGATATTTCCTCCCTGCAATCTTTTTTTTTCCAGCCGTACAATGTGCATGGTCAACGCAGTTGGTGTTTAAGTCGCCACATAAGATGATGCTGGGTATATCGAGATTCTCATTCAGATCGTCAATAATCTGAGTTATATCATCTGTGAATGTTCAGGGATACGTCACCTGATGTTGCCAGTAAACCTTTATTAGATAGATTTGATTTAAGTCCCGTTTACTGTCTCCTTGCCGCACTAATTTGCTTATTTGGATGTATGGTCACTTGTTCCAAGATTCGGTTATGCAGAACCCAGATTCTTTCCTTACCATAGTCAGAAATCCTGCCATCGGTCTTCCCTTATACTTTTTTATGGCTGGCTTAATTGCTGCTTCAAAGTGGTCTACCAGGGAGCAGGCGTCTAACCAGGTTTCTTGGAGGCAGAGTACATCCAATTCATCGATACTGGTCCAAGCTGTAGTCAACAAGTGTGCAAATCCTCTGGTATTCCAGGTGCCAAGATCTAGTCTTGACCTTTGTAGGGGTACTCGGCATTAACTGGAGTTACTTCCCGCCAAGGCTGCAGCCAACCAGTTCAAATCTCTTGGTTCACTACCAGAATGCCCATCTTTAGTTTGCTTCAAGATTGCTTGAGTTAGTTATTTGTTGCCTTCCACTGCTTTTGTAATACGAGAGCCCATGTCTGCATCTGTACCAGTAAGTGAAGCCTTTGAATTTTCGACCACAGTTTGCATTTTCACATCCTCATTTACCAATACTGTAGTTTCATGCTTCTGTGCTGGTAAATGTTTAAACAAGCTTGTATGAGCAATCCCCAGACGTGTTTTGGGAGCAGGCTTTTGTTGTGATTCCTCTATTTTCATTTAGCTGATGTCAAAACCCAATGATAGTAGCAAAGGGACTGCATCTAACAGCATATTGCAGATTATTTTAGAGTGGTTATGGAGTTTTACTCTATCATTCTGCTGACCTTCAATAAATTCAACAGTTTTAATATCGCTAGACTCAATCGACCTCAGGGTGGACACGTGATGAAATAGACGCAGAGCGTTACCTCTGTTCAAAATTAGTTCTTCCTTTGTTCCAAGGATCCATTCCAGTAACATGAGATATTTAGCCAATTGCTTCGGAGCTGCAGTGTTCAGATGTCCTTTATATTTTATTTGAGTTGAGGCCTTGTTTGTTACCGTTTCCAGCTCCGCTTCTAAAGTCGGATCGTTGGTGCAAAAGACAGACTGGGGGTTTACAAATCCAATCTCTGATAAGCAATAATCCTTCCCGTTGTGTTTTGTAGGACATAAATTGACACATTCGTTGAACCCAGGTGCCTGAAGATCTAGGTAATATCCCCATTTTTCCTCCAGCATTACCAGGGCTGCGTTCACAAGCCTGGCTACATTGGCTGGTTGCGATTTTTGAGAGGACAGATCAGCCCTTTCATGATGACTGTTCAGTGCGCCCCAGCAATCTTCAAGAGTTATGTTGTTTCGATTTTCTTTTGAATGCAACAGTTTTAACTCAGCCGATGGTAGTTGCAGAAGTTTGACCATCACTAATTGTCTGCCATTTGCTTTTGGTGTCAGCCCCGTTGCCTCTGAGATATTGGAACTTACTGGAACAGTTACCGGGATTGTGCAGGTGTCGTTAACAACATGTACCGGATCCTCTGTCTCGTCCATGTCATCCATCTCTTTGTATAGCGACATATTCATTATTTCATTTAACATTTCTTCATCAGTCTATGCTTCAGCAGAGGAATTTGTTGTTTGCTTATGCGCATCCACCTTTTCATTAATTTTTTCAGCTAGGTCAACACATCCGGTATTGACATTTAGATTCACCAATTTCATGTTTCAAAGGAACTTTATTGAGTTGTCACTGCCACAATTCTTCTTTTTTGTTTCATTTTTTGTCTTCTTGGTTTGGGGCAATCTCACGTTTTCTTTTGTGTCGTCTGATTCCCAGAGCTGAAAATAGGAAAAACGGCATCCGTTGGTCCTTTGGTCAAGTCAATTCATTCCGGCTGTAAGTTTAGTGGGTGGTCAGTCAAAAGGCCTAAAGCGTAATACCGAATGACAAAAATCTCGAAAACAAAATCTTGAAAAAAAAAATATCGAATTATTTATTTATTTATTTATTTATATGTGGTTTTGGGGTCAGGTAAGTAAAAAAAAGGGTTAAAATAAAAAAAAAATAGAAAAAAGGGTGGTTGGGGGGGAACCCCCCCATTTCGAAAAAAAACGTCATTAAAAAAAAATTGATTTTTTTTTTTGGCCTTTTTTTTCGAGATTTTTGTTTTCGAGATTTTTTTATTCGGTATTATCACTATGAACCAGTTTAGTGACCCAGCAATCCTATCTCCGTTCTTTGTGGTGGAAGGCTTGGCTGGATTATCAGTTCCACCACCCTCTACGTTCTTTAAGATATGCTGATTGGCTAAGATATCAGTTACCAAGCAGTCCATTTGCATTGCACGTCCATTGGAATCTGGACAATTCTGCGCAGACAGTGCCAACAGTCTCTGAGTTAGCTCCAAATTTGCCTCTACTACAGGCCGTACATCCGTTAGTTGGGCAGGCACAGTCTCCACTTCTGATGAAGGTGGAAGCATCTCGTTGTTACGCGGAGCGCTACATTCATGTCTTGTTAGGAGTGCTTGGCTGTTTGTGTTAAGATGATAGCTACCGAAACCTAACTGCGAAGGCTCAGATTGTACAATAAGTGAGGCTTGCTTTTGTTTTAGGAGACCTATTATTTCAAGTCCAACTTCGGCACTTTTTTGTCTTCGCTGTTGTTCCGTTTTTGTTCTGCCAACACTTTCAGTGAAAACTCCATGATTTTACGTGTCTCCAGGATTCTTGCTACAACCGAGCTGTTGTCATTTTCCATTTTTGCCATTTTGGCATTCATTAGAGCGTTCAAGGTACTTAGGTCTTTTAGGTTTTCAATTAAGTGTTTGTACATCTTCGGGAAAGGTGCTAATGTGATAGTGATTGCTGACATTAAGATGGGTTGCAACTCTTTCAAGACCGCATTACCCACTATTTCTAAGTCTTTTTTCCCATCTTGTTTCATGAGTGAGCAGCAGAGTGTGACCGCCTTACTTTTGGAAAGTCTCGTTCAGCTAAGGAAGAGTCAGATGAAGACTCATTTGATGTAGTTTCAGCATGTTAGTAATTGGAGGATAAAGTAAGTTGTTGGGCCTGTTAACTGCAATTGTTTGCACATAGAAACACTTCAACCTTGGATATTAGCCAGTTGATTTGAGTTTCTAAGCTGTGAGCAGTTTAGGGGAGGTGAACAACTCGCCTCAATTCTTCTCCGTTTTAAGGCCCCACTTGTCCACTTGTTCCCCAATGGTGCACATATAAGTGACGTATTATTGTTGCCAAGCAACTGATCTTTGCCCAATGTAAGTTCATCACTTTCTTCAATGTTCATTTTTTTGGATAAATTCTTTGTGTTAATATCGGAATTTAACTGAGTAAGGTCCAATAGTAGTTTGTTTACTACATCTATGGACTTCCTTCACTCAATGGTTGCACAAGTAGCTTGTCCATTCTGGCCTACGGTTTGTTCTGATGAAGTGATTTGTAGAGTCTCCATCAGAGGCAAGGCAGAGTAACATGTAGCATTCGATTGCAAGGTGTTTAAGGGGATCATGTCAAATGAGTCGTAGAATACAGAGCTCAGTCTTTTTGTTCAGAAGCAGCGCCCCTTGACCTCTGCTCGATTCGAGTATGTTTTGTTTCCCTGTGTTTCCTTTAAATTCAAGAGCAATGCGCGATTGCCTATCAGCGCTGCTGACAGAACTAGCAGCAATGCACCCCGTATCAACACAGGCATCTTTGCTGCCGTTTAAAGGTAAACCAAGCAGTTCACCGCGCCCTCCGGTATCAGCATCCGACTGCAACAAACTATCCGGCCACATGGCCTAGCCCTCCTGCACATCAGAGCAGGCACAGCCCACCAAATGACCCGGCCCACACAGGGAGTCCGGCACTCTCCCCCGCAGGGGCACCACAGGATCCGCACCCACCGCCAGACCGAGGCGTGCGAGGGGCCAGTCGAGAGGACCCTCCATACCCTCAGGGTTGGTGGCCACTGCTCCGTCCAAGCAGGACCCGACGCACGCCCCCATAAACCCTGCACGAAGACCCGCAAGAAAAAAACCGGGCTCGCCCCATCACCGCCTGTCAACACCACGCACTGTAAGTTTGTTTTACTTGCTACAGCAAGGCTGCCAGAGGGCGAAAAGTGGTGGTTTCGGGCCTCAGCTTCCTCAAATGTGGCGTTAGGTAGATATTCATTTTGTTTGTTTGAAACCCTCTGATCATAATATTCCAAGGCTTGAGATGCAGGTTTAGGAGAAGGTGGGGGTGCTCCAATTGCGTCTCTCACAAATTGAGACGTGGTGCCATGTCTATCACTTGGATTATTTTGTGGTTTACACATGTCGCTTGCACTTACTTGTAGTCCAGTTCCCAGCTCTTCAATATCACGTTGCAATTGGAGTTGCAGTTGTCGATGTATCACGGGTTGTGTTGCCTTTGTTTTCACAGCAAGTTCTCATGCTGCCCGCAGACGAGCTTGGCTCTGCATTTTGTTTCTCCCAGTCTTGGGGGCCGACTGCTAAGTTTCTCAAACGCCACACAGCCTCCGCTCCCAAAAGCTCCCAAGACTCCTAAGACTCAGGTCTGACTCCACCTCTTAGCACAGTGGAAATGAAAAAGTTTCTGCTCCACACTACACACTGCTTGCTCCTAAGACTCTGGTTTGACTTCGCTCTAACTTACTGGTAGAGGAATATGATATTTTTCATTTGTTGGCAAAACAAGGGGAAAGGGTTAGTGGTGGCTTGGCACTTGGAGTCAAACATACTTTAAACGCTCGAAGAATATTCAATGCTCAATGTCCTGACTAGTTAAAGGCTGTAGAGGTTGAATGCAGTAATCCTAGTCCAAGCGGTAGAACGCTCATCGTTAATGTTTATAACCCTGAACGCTAAGAGTATTATGAGACAGGATAGGCCCTCGAGGGAAGGTACGAGATGGTTAAAATTGCTGAGAGAATGGAACTTAACATGATGAATGGACGGACCAAGGCTGATCGACCTGGTAAACACGGATATATGTGATCATTGCGACCCCCATAATTGCGACGGCCGAAAATGCTGACTTTAAGAATTTTATTTTTATTTAACCCCCTTTACATCCCATACATATGCAGGGGGGAGACCCCCATATTACTATCATATCACATACCCCCACCCACATATATATGTGGTGTAAGGGAGGGTGTTAAAAAAAATCAGACATTTCGGCTGTCGCAATTATGAGGGTGACATTTTGGGCCATTACCGGTAAACACATGTGAAATTTGTTTGGGAAAAGGGCCACACTTGATAACTTATTTGTTAAAACAGTATTGCTGCCAGATGTCGTGGGTATGACTGTTAAAGAAAATTGTTATAGTGATCACGCAACTGTTACGCTGACATATTCCATAGTAAATCAGTAATCAAAGAGCTCTGTGGGAGGTAGCGCAGAGGTAAATCATGCAAGGAATATTATTAAATGATCCGAAAAACCATTATTCGTGCTAAGAAGTTAATACTGAGGAATAAAATGCAATTATGCTCTGACTTTAAGCACATGAGCAGTGACGAAATCGAAGACTGACTTTACCAATTCGTGCATAATACTGGGTCCGTGCAAACAGCATATGAGAGCAAATAAAAAAGAGTATTTGATTGTGTAAGTAGAGATCAGAAACGACACATTCGGCAATAAAAATTCTCAGGATGAAAATGAGTAGTCTACCTGCAATGATTGTTCTATGCACAATCAAACTAATTAAAAACAAATATAGAAATAATGTGTATTGGTGGAAGCCCACACATAAAATTGGAGAACGGCAATGCATGGTCATCGTATTAAAATCCAGGAATGGTTATGATAAATGGAAGTAAGAGGGGCCAAGAATAGAAGGATAATTAATCCTATAAGTGAAACACAATGGGTAAAATTCCTTTACAAGCCAATCGAGTACAAGGAGGCAGGAATTAAAATGAAGAGTTATAGATATACCTATAATAAAGCTCTGATAATGGAAAAAGAGGACACAATGTATAAAATATATAGACTGAAATCATCAAGGACTCCAGCACCTAATGGCTTGGCTAATGTTATATTAAAACAAGAGCCAGAAATATGGGCAACCATATTAAGTAATAAAAATTATATAAAAAATATATTGGAGCAAGGATTTGATACAATCTTACTATGCGCTATTTTCCATTAACAAAATTTTAAGAGTACTGGCAGTGAAAACCTCTGAAATGAAGAAACCACCCTCAAAGGTCCCTAATATGTGAAAATAACAAAATGAGGTTCAGAGATAATATTTGCGCACATAGTTATCTTTGGATACACGCCATTTGTGGCTGTGAATAAGTGAATGGGATCTAACCCTGATAATTATCCCCTTTTTTGCTCTGATACATATGGACCTCCAACCAGGACGGTTGGACAATATCTGCTAAACAGCATCCACAATTGAGGTACAAGCTATATCTACTATACATATTAAGATTAGAACCAATACTTAAGAATTATAAAGATTGACTTCCAGTTTGGGCCTTGATAACGACCAAGCTGGTCGAAACATGTGTCGGCTGTTTCTTGAAATACATGGAATAAATATAATTTATCTACATCAAAGAATCTGTACACGGATGGACTGGTGTTTTAATAGACACAGAAAGTTATATTTCTTCAAACAATACGTTTTACTGTGCGCGAATATTATTTCTGAACCTCATTTTGCTACAACCATATTAAGCATACTGTTTGATAAAGCCCTAAAAAAAGGCCAGATCCCTCAGTCATGGCAATCAGTTAAACTAATCCCTGTTTATAAGAAAGGTGATATATCCTATACCTAGAGAACTATAGGTTACTATCAATGTTGAACACCACGGAAGATATTCACTTCCTTTATATTGCCAAGAATGCAAGATTGGGTGGCATGAACAGGTATTCTTGACAGGGCCCACTCAGGAGTTCGATCTGGGTCTTCTATGGCCGATAATTTGCAGATGATGGTTATGATGACGGAGAGATCATGTACTAAAGATAGTGCTGGTTTGTATGCTCTCTTCATTGACTTTTAAGGCCACATTTGATTCAGTTACTAGGGAAATATTGGGGCAGAAATTGGAACTATTGGGTTGCCCTGAACATAGTCTTCATTTTGTAAAGCTCTTCCAAAAGAACCATGTGGTACAAGTGAGGTTGGATGGTGAAGGGACCTTGATCTTTTAGTGTGGGGAGGGGAGTGAAGCAGGGATGTGTCTTGGCCCCTCAGCATTTCAACCTCTACCTTGCTGATTTGCCCTGTATTCTGGGGAATGTAAAGGGCTGCCCACCAAAGGTGGACAGTAATCCCTGTCCATCTTTGGCCTACGTAGACAGTCTGGTTATTCTTGATCAAACTTTCATGGGATTGAAAAGAGTTGCAGAGGCGTTATGGAAATATGCACAGCAAAATGATCTGACCATCAATAGAGATAAAACTCAGGTTATCTGTGCTAGAAAAGGTATTATGAGACAACGCCTAAACATCAATAGAGATCCTATTGCATATACTGATCAATACAGACATTTGGTGATCATGATGGAGCCTCAGAGAGGTTATCTTGAATGTATTAGAGACTGAATGAGAAAGGAAAATCAGTTAACTGCTCTGATCTCACATTGTGCGCTCATGTAAGAACCTGAAAGTGTTCATACTTCTCCTACATTTAAAACACAGACACCTACCAGTACTGGCATATTAAGGCCCTGCATCGAATTTGTCGGAACATCCAGAAAAATGAAACAGCTAATCATGTCTTGACTAAATAATCAGATATGGGGCCTTAACATATCCACTACTTGGGCGGCCTGGTGCACAATCTGGACACAATTAAAGAATCTTTCTTCTGTATTCGCTGTTTAAATCATACCTCTAATGCGTTACATTTGGCATTATATAGGGTTTGGTTTGTAAGGATATTTGGCGTGTTACAGCACAGAGTACAGCACTACTGCACAGGTAGCAACCAGCACAGAGTACAGCACTACTGCACATGTAGCAATTTTTTTTTTGATGCAGCACCAAATGCCTATGGTGCATTGCTATATGTGTTACCAGATTAACAAGGAAAGACAGGCTATTCAGTCAAAAACGATTTTAACATATAAGATGCAAATCTATTTTTACAGTTAAAAGCACACGTGCACATTCAAAAATGCACACTATTTTTCACCTGAAATGCCTATGGTGCGAGAGACACATTTGGAAATTAATAACTAACATTACTCATAACTAACCTGACTAATGAAACTAAAGTTAACATAATCCACTAATAAAAATGTGTCTCCACTGCAGAATTAGGCCTATTCTGTAAGTGAACTTTTAAACGCACATCCATTTTTTTTTTGTTTTCTCTGCTGCCCTGTCCACATAACTACAGGAAGCAAAAGAGCTCGAAAGAACAGGAAATCAGTTGGTTACAAAGTATTACTATAAAAATGAGCCATTGTGTAGAGAAGGAGGAGATGGCATGATTGATTCTGATTGGAGCAGCGTCATAGCAAGTATCATGCTAGAGGGAGTGATCAGAGTTTTGCTGGGGGGAGTTTGAGGAGGAAGGAGGGAGTGGAGATTTGGAGAGCTAGGAGAAGGACCTGTTTTTTCCTGGTTGGAGCATTTCTGCTGAAAAAGCTGAGAGTTCCAGGCAATGACCCCGGTTTGAGAAGGAAAGGCGCTCCTTTTCACTGGGGTTAATCTTCAAGGGAGCCACATTCAGAAAGAGAACAGCTGAAGAAAACTCGGCTGAACAGATAAGGTAATTACATAAGTGTGGGAGCTGAGTGTGTACGAGAATATTCAGTCAGAGTAGGAAAGGAGATTTCGGTGCCTTAATCACATGTTAATGTTGCAAATTGTGTTCTGTTCTCCGCCACTCTTTTTTCAGTGTATCACAGACAATGCTGTTACTGTGCTATTTTATTTATTTCTGTAAAGAGTGAGATCGTGTTTAAATGCAACTTTTATAATACAGAAAAATATTTGAAAGCAGACGGGTGGTGTATTTTATATTTACCAATACAGTGCTGATGATGAGGGGAGATTTTTAAACAATGCAATTGTCATTTTAAGACAGATGTGTGCATGATCATATTCAGTATGGACAGTTGAGAGTGATTGTTTGTAGCAGAGCTCGTTGGAGGTACATGAGCCAACGGGAAGAGGGACTCTCTGAACATAGTTCCCTACCGTATATAAGGTAGTGGAAATTACCACAAAATTACCACATATAGCTCTCTGTCGTAAATAAGTCAGTGAGATCGCCCATGGTGGCACACTAACACTAACACTGAAAATGTGGTATTCCTGAAATGTAGGTCTGAGGTCTCTCTAGTGATTACACGAAAAATCTAAGCAAAGATAAGGGATTCTGGACATTGGGGCCACAAATAAAACAAGGGAATTATGCTCACCAAAATACCACCAACCACGCATACCAACCATGCATACCAAATATGCATGTCTGGGTGCTGAAATAATGCATGTCCACTGTATTATTGTTGCACATGGCCCAATCTGAATACAAGGAGTGATTATTGCTAAGTTATTTTTCGGCGGTAATAAAATACCGTCAGGCCCCAAATCTCCACAAAATACCCTACATATTTATGGTGTGTTGCAGGCCGGGAAAGTGATCATAAAGTACCTACTGGGCGTGGCAAGCGTGTCTCACACTGCCATTTGCACATTAAAGGGAACCCATTTTGTAATAGCAGTGTGCCACTAAAAACGAATTTCAGAATGTCACAAAGGGAAACCACATTCTCAGATCTAGTGCAATATTTAGAGGCAAAGTTGTTTGCACATGGGAATTGGTCGTCGAATAGCACGTTAGAATGGAGTAACCGCATTCAGGGTGAGGTGCAGAAAGAAAAACTAGACAATATTTTTGCAGAAGGCAGCATAATTCAGGTCTGCCTTACAAGATTATTGAATGCAGCCGATAAAAGTGCAGAGAAAGACTGTTTAATACGGCTATGCGGCAAAATATGGTTTATTTTAAACAAGTCCCTGCGAATGCAAGAGAATGATACTCAGCTAATTAACAGGTTAAACACTGAATTAGATGGGGCAAGTAAAAATCAGGAAATGTTGAGAGCAGAATTGGATGTATGCCAAAAAGACATGCAATTAAAATGCAGAGACTTTGATACTCAGTTATCCAAAAGCAAGAAACAATTTGAAGATAGTGAGCAAGAATTGGCACACTTAAAAGCCTTAGTGGATCACATTAGACGGGATAAAGATGAGGTTGTTTCAGAGATGCAGATTTTACAAAAAGAACATTGTGAAAAAGAAGGTGATCCCCAGAGTGCAGAACAAGAAATGATTAAAATGATTCAAGAAAGAGACAAGAGAAATAAAGAGTTCAATGAATGCCAAATGCAAATGTGCGACATGCAGGAGGTGATTAATAAGATGAATGGTGAAAACAACTATTTGCAAGATGAAGCCAACAGACCCCTTAAAAAGTGTAAGGACTTAGAACAGCAAATGTGCTTTCCCAGGTCCCAGGAGAGGCGGCAGGGTACCACATTCAATGGAGTGGAGGTGAATTCTAGCTCTGCCCAAAGAGCTAGTGCTCCAGTGACTGGGCCGGTGACTGAACTTGGTTGCAGCGCCCTTGGGGGATTTGATACTCCCATTGGGGGCAGCCACCAATCTCATACACCTGAAAACAGGATTGAATCACAAAATAGTGCAATTCCATGCATTGCAACAAGTAGCCCCATAAAAATAATGAAATCCATTAAAGCCCTGATCAAACCATTCAAAAAGGGAGGTGAATGCTGCATTGAGGATCACTTAGAAGCGGTGCATGACATTTTTAAAGCACTCCAGATACCTAAGGAACAGTACAGACAATATTTTCATTTAACTTTAGATGCCCCGATGGCCAGCATCATAAGGGGATTAAATGAACAGCAGAATATGACATGGTCGGAGTTTGAAAAAGAAATTAGGCGTCATTTTTCTCCTTTTCAGTCATTGCAGGAGGCAAAGAAAGTCGCGTACACAATTACTGCTGGACCTAATACATCTCCTCGCCAATTTTTACAAGACTTAAAAAGAGCATTTTCTCGCTTTGATGTATCTTTTGACTCAAATTCCAATGAGTTTAAAACTGCATACTTCTATGGGCTACAGAAAGACATCATATCCCAATTGGTCCGTGAATTTGACCGTGACAAGTCCCTTGAATGGATTGTACATCAAAGCACAAAACTATATGAGGTACTCTATTGTCAGGGTAGAGAAAGTGATAAAATGAAAGATACTAGACCTAAATCTAAAGAACCCTCAGCCACAGTAATGGAAATCAGGTCAGCCAAAATGTCCCTTGAGTCTGCTCAAAGCCAAGGTAAAAATAATGTGACACCTGAACAAAGGGGTCATGAACAAAGATCGCCATTTCCTGTACCAATGTTCCAATCACATGATCCTAGTAATAGAGAGAGCTAAATCAGCCCTAGGTATTTAGGGGACAGACCCCGGGTAGGATACCGGCCTGATATGGCAGGTATGAACAATAACCAGAGACAAAATCAAGATCAAAGAAATGATGGTCCCTACCAGTCATTGGGGACACAGAGCAGATTTGATCCCAGCACCATGATATATGGTAATCAGGATAGGCCCCGATATGTGGATCGATTTACTGATAATGGAAATCAACCTAGGGGCCAGTACCCACAATCTGAGAGACAGGACATGAGGCAAAACGTGAACTACAGTCCACGCCAGTACAATGATTCCCCACCAGGGGACTATAATCAAAGGATGGGTGCAACCCGCTCCCCTCCACAAATGAATCAAGAGTTCAGAAACCATCCCAACCGACATCAATCACCTGAGAGGTATCAGAATAGATCCAATCAGGGGGAAAACAACCAATATCGACCTAGGCCACAGAAAGAGGATCCTAGAGAGATGGAAAGGTTCCAATGCCTTGAGGCCCAAGTGAAAATGTTAGCTGAGCAAATAGGAAAGCTCTGTACAGCGCAAAAACAACCTTCCAAAGAGGGGGCTGATGGCCATAGCAATGACCGGGGGGCTTCCGAAAAGTGACTAAGTACTCATGATAACTGCAGTGCCAAAATGACAGATTGTTCTGATATAATTTTGCATAACGACTCTGAGATGCCTAATGGATTAAAAATGAAAGTACCAGTAAATGAAATTGTGACAGAAAGTGCAAATACTTCTAAAAAAGAGGTACGGTTTAACTTAGAGCTAAATAAAACAGTAAAGATTTGCACAAATGAAAAAGAAACATTAGGAATTCCAAAAGAACAAAGGGACAGATTTAAGAAAAATGACTCATGCATGGGGAATACCAGTGAACAGGGAGTAAGTGGGGATGCTATAGCTCCTTCCCTGGGCAAGCAAAACGATGACCCAACACAGACAGAAAAAGGAAATACTCAAAAGGAGGGTACGAGTCAATCACCTGAAGAATTCTTTGAGCCACATATTTTTGAAGAGGCTGAAAGGGCTGGTATCACACTAAATGATCACAAATGCACAGAATTAAAAAATGACAAATTGCTGAATGATGTTGTTACACATGTTCAGTTCGAGGATTGTAATGTGGTCTCTGATGTTACCCAGATGGATGGGCGAACAGTGGCCACACTCCAAAAAACCTCTGATCATGGAGAAATGAATAAAATCTCTTGCACAGAAATGGGTAAAAAGGAGGGAAAAATGTCTTTTCATTTACCAATGTGCTTAGCCAAAAGTGAAAAAGACCTGAGAAAGGTGAGCCCTGAACTCAGTAAGAATTCACACGTTTTATGTGTATTAGAGGAAGTTGAGGACAGCTATTATGCACCCATCACTGTAGAAGAAAAATGCCACACCTTTGCTATGATTGACACTGGCGCACAGGCCACAATTATGTCCAAGGAGCTTGTAAAGAGTATCAATGAAGGGAGACCTCCACAGAGTCAGATCACAGTGAAGGAAAATCAAGGCCCAGTGCATAACTTTAATGGGGAGGAGGTGCCCATCATAGGTGTAACTGAGGTTGACATAAAAATAGGAAAGCACAGAATGAAACAAGAGGTATTGATCACATCTATTTGTGAAATTCCATTTCTGATGGGGACAGATTGCCTGAAAAGATTGTCTCCTCTCATAGATGGGGTGAATGGAGTGCTGTGGTCCTTAACCAAAAAACCATTGAGGCCTAAGAAACTAAAATCACAAAACAGCAATATAAATGAATGTCACACCGTTGCCAAAACAAATGATGCTGTGGAAGCATATCTCCAGAATAGCTGCATACCTAGTGTCACTGTCATATTAATGTGTCAAGACAAAAAGCAGAGCGACAATGAAAAACTACCTGTACAAATATACTTGGACCCAAGGAAAAATTGGCAGACTGCCATAGATGAGCACACATTACGTTTTTATTTAAAAGAGAAAACATACAAACAGAATATTGCTCCTAAAACAGATTCAGAAAAACACATTACCACTCTGGCAGAAATACACATGGAAGATGAGCAACCATGGGTTCATGTTGGTATAAATGACTATGTTAAAACAATAAAAGCCACTTTAGCACTTGAACATGAAAGGAGTTTCATTAATGAGAAATTGTTGCAAAAAATAATGGAAAGGGAAGAAATCCCGAGATTTAGGATTAAAAACCAATATGTTTCTGGGTTGGACAGTCCAGACTTTGAAAACCGAATTGCAGGCAGATGCATGCTTAAAATTAGCATTGGGCAGAAAACAATTTACCATAATGTCTGGATAGTGAGTGGAGCACAAAATGAATTTTACATGGGCAATGACATCATGCACAGAATGTGTATGGTGTTAGATTTCCTTAATCAAAAAATATGGTCACGACTAGGTGGTCCGGCACCTGAATTTGAAGACAAAAGAAGGGCTTATCATTGTGCACAACTGGTTCCTTATGCAATCGAATTACAAATGAGGAAAGATATTATTATTCCTGCATTTACAAAACAGTTTGCAATAACACTGAAATGCAAAAATGGACAGCAGATGAAAGGCTCTGATGCATTTGTATGCCTGAATGAATCCATAAAACAGCAAGGCCTGTATTATGAATACATTCCATTGGTAGACATTGGTGAAGGATCTGTAAAAATCATGGTAAATAATAAAGCTTGTCAGGATATTCATTTAGAGGAAAACTCCCCATTAGGAATGGCCATACAAAAATCACATTATACGGCAGATTTAAATAACATGGTGATTGGGAATATTCCTGAAAAATATGTAGATGCCAAGGGCGAGTTGCCAGAACACCTGGACTCTCAGCCCAAAGGAATATTTAAAATTCATTCTGTGTATCCTTATGATTCAAATGAGACAGTGTGCTGCCATCAAGAGGATTGCATAATATTTAATTTAAATGAAAATGAAACAGAAAATCAGCCCATTGAAGTGGAAGCTGATATGCCAAAATATTTAAAAGTGGCAGCTTTACAAAAAGACACAGCCACACAGTTAGAGGAAAGCGCCGAGATTCCCTTACCAGAAGATTTTCCAGAATTTTCCAAAATGGTAGAAGAGCAGATCTCCTTAGCGGATGCATGTGAAAGCAATAAAGAGAGGGACAATCTGAGGGAGATATTTATGGAGTTTAAGGATGTATTTGCAAAAGATGCTTATGATTGTGGTTTAACTGATTTACATGTGGCCACACTACCAGAAGGGTGTAGCAGAAATCCAGTGTTTGTATGCCAGTATAGACTACCGCTGGCATGTTTAGAATCATTGGCAGAGATTATTAAAAATTTGGAATCACGGGGAATCATCAGGCCCATTCATAGCACATCCAATACACCTATTTTAGGTGTGTTAAAGCCAAATGGTCAATGGCGACTGTGTGCAGACTTGAGAGAGTTAAATAAAAGAGTACCAATATCTAGATGGCCACTGCCATTCATTGATCAGGGCCTAGCTCAGGTACATGGTTCAAATGTATTTACCACATTAGATCTCACCTCTGGATATTGGTGCGTGCCATTGGCAGAGGAGATACACATTTATTTTCCTTTACATTTGACAGGACTCAATATGCCTGGCTTAGAGCTCCGTTCGGGTACATCAATAGTGGGAGTGAATTTGGCATATTTTTGAGAAAGGCCATACCGGATGCAGCGAAAATAGGAACAATAGTTTATGTGGACGATGTCCTAATAAAAAATGAAAGCCTGAAAAGCCATTTTGATGAAATAAGACATGTACTTGGCCAATTGCAGAAAGCAGGCGCCAAAGTATCTTTGCAAAAAGCACAATGGTGCAAGAAAAAAGTGAACTTTCTAGGGCATGAAGTGACTGAACATGGGCTAAATCCACAAAAGAAGAAAATAGAGGCCATACAAAGATTAAAAGATCCTAAAAATGTGAAAGGAGTAAAAAGTTTATTAGGGATGACAGGCTATAACAAAAAGTTCATTGAAAATTATGCAGAAATCACTCAACCATTGACTAAACTGCTTAAACTGAATACTCCCTGGAAATGGGAAAAAGGGCAGTCTGATGCAGTGGCTAAATTAAAGGAATGTCTTGTAAAGGCACCATGTTTAGCATACCCCATAAAGGACAGGGATTTCTTTATAGAAATAGGTTTTTCTGAACATTGTATGTCAGCAGTGTTATCATAAAAACACGATTTGAATCACAAAACCATTGCATATGCAAGTAAGGCATTTTCCCAAGTTGAAATGAAATTTAATGAATGTGAAAAGGCCCTATTAACCACTGTGTGGGCGCTACAACATTTCCGCCCCATTGTTCAGGGAGAAAAGGTAATTATTGAAACAAATCATCAACCTTTGCAATTTTTAGAGAGTAAAAGAATTAGATCAGGTAATCTAGCGCAATCCAGAATCACTTCATGGACGCTAGCATTACAAGGTTTTCCCGTAGAAGTGAGATATGGACAAAATAAAAAGAACCCAATTGCTCAAGGGTTAGCTGACTTACATGACTGTGCAGCTGAACAAATACCAAATGAAATGGAAGTAGAAACTAGTTTGCAGGAATTTGAACAATCACCGCACAAAGCTTTTGATGAAAAAACATGCAAGGATTTGCCAACTGTATATGTGGATGGTTGTGCTTTTCACATTGAAAATGACAGTAATAAACAGTTAGTGGCAGGAATAGGAAATGTCTGGTTGAAATGTGAAGGTGTCCCCAATATAGGGATGAGGATTGGAGATAGGAGCAGTCAGGTGGCGGAATTGGCAGCCATCTATAAAGCAATTGCTACTGCAGTTGATAAAAAGTTCAGTGAAATTGTCCTGGTGACTGATTCTGACTATGCACGGAATAGCTTTGTGGAGTATTTGCCTGGTTGGAAAGCAAGAGGCATGGTCACATATAACAAAAAGCCACTTAAGCATGGAAAAATGATACAAGCCATAGACAAATTGGTGTCAGAGAATAAGTTAACAATATACTGGAGAAAAATGTGTGGGCATTTAAAAACACCAGGAGAGGATAAGGAGGGAAATGATAAGGCAGACCACCTGGCTAAGATTGGGGCTGTGATGGGAGAATTGCTACCTATTGATTATTTAATGGGTGAAATACAAATTGATGCAGTCACACGTTCTAAAGCACCAAAGGAGGTAGATCAACCGGTGGTGCAGTGGAGTCATGACACGCCAGACCAAGATTTGATTGAGGCACAAAAGAATGATCAAATTTTGGGAATCTATTATAATCATTTGATAGATCCCGAACAAAATCCTTTAACAGAAAATGATTGTATGGGAAAAGAAGAGTTGAGGGTGCTATTAAAGAACAAAACACGAATTAGATTACAGGATGGACTCATGATTAAAGAGTCCATAACAGGACAAATACAGTGGGTAGTACCCCTTTCATTCAGAGGACTAATGCTACACCATGCACATGATGCCATAACTGCAGGCCATAGAGGTTCACAAAAAACATTAGAAATACTAAAAGATTATGCTTACTGGCCACATATGTCCCAAGATGTGGAATTATATACTAGAGGATGTCTAGTATGCGCCCAATTTAAACCTGCTTCACCAATGCATAGAGCACCATTGATGAAAAGAGGCCTAACTCTCCCATGGTCAGATTTGCAAATAGACTATGTAGGTCCTTTAAAAAGGTCGAGCAGGGGACACCGTTATATTTTGAGTATGGTATGTTTGATGTCGAAGTGGATTGAATGCATTCCTGCACCAGATTGTAGTGCGCAAACAGCAGCCACATTGCTGGTGAACCATGTGTTCTCAAGGTTTGGGTTGCCACAAAGAATTGAGTCAGACAGAGGAAGTCATTTCACAAGTACTCTAATGAGTAAGGTATGGCAAATACTAGGTGTGAAAAGAAAACTACATATCGCATATCGGGCGGCGTCTTCAGGTACAGTTGAACGAAGAAATAGGTCTGTTGTGGATATTTTAAAGAAATTTGTGGCAGAAGCAGGTTCCAGCTGGGATGTACGTTTACCGTTGGTTTTGATGGCAATCAGGTCAACTCCTGCCAAAGCAACAGGTGTTAGCCCCCATGAGGTCTTAACAGGTAGGAAAATGGTGTTACCACAACACCTACTATATAGAACACAGGAGCAGACACTTGTGAGTGCATCCACAGTTCATGAATATATTGATGAACTGAGGAGGCATTTGCAACATGCATTTGCTTTTGTGCAGAGAAATCTGGAAAGAGCTGCTGACAGTGCAAAATCTTATTATGATAAAAAGACATCAGTAAAGGAATACAGTGTAGGGGATCAGGTGTACAAGTTTCATTTTGGAAAAAGTAAACAGAAAAATTCTAAATTTCTAGCAGCCTGGCAGGGGCCATTTCGAATTATAGATAAGGTCTCTCCTGTGGTTTATAAAATTTTGAAAAATGAAGGTGAGACGGCGATAGAGCAGTTTGTCCATGTAAATCAAATCAAACCATACCATCCCAGACATGAGATCAGGCAGCTTGAGCATGTAGAAACAGATAAAGTCCCTTGAACACAAAAAGAGAAAATAAATGGGTACAATCAGGAGGCAGTGACAAAGGAGTTAAAAAGTTGATTGTTATGATGGCACATAAACACTGTAGTATATGTAAAAATATATAATATAAAATAAATAAATAAATAAATAAATAAATAAATGCACATATAACGGAAGCTCATGGTTGGTGTGCAGAGAGAAAATGTATTAAATATTGAATGCTGTTTATATGTGCTTGTTTTCTTTTAACTTGTGCTTAATTTCAGAAAAAAAAAACGAAATATTTTTACCAAGCATGTTTTATTTTTGGCAAAAGGGTGAAGTTAGTATTGTGCTATGTACTTAATTTGTTTATTTTCTATTTGATTTAGTCCCCTGGATGAAGACCAAAAGATGCCTGCCTCCAGGTGGAGGTGAAGACAAGATAACCAGAATGCTAAAAAAAGATGACTCCTATGGATCTAAGATTGCCAAGATGAAAGTGTACTCGAATGAACCAAATAACATCGCTGGTCGGGACATATCAGAGGCAGACAAGAGTCCTGACATATGGAGTTCCACGTATTTATTATTTTAATTATTTATTTTAATTAGTTATATTAATTATTTGTTTTGGTTAGTTGTTTTATTTCATTGTTTTTAATTGACTTGTAAAATCTAAACTTAAAGTAATGCCACTTCCACTGAGAAGGCAAATGTAGAACATTTTGTAAACTAATGAACTCAGATGAATACTGTGTTGATTGCAACTTTTTCATTGATGCACATGAATATTCATTTTGTTGGATTGCTATATTGTGAAAAGAAGAAAAAGGAACAAATTGTTTTTAGGAATTGGCTTGGATCGTAGCCAAATTCTAAAATCAAAAGGAGGGTATGTAAGGATATTTGGCGTGTTACAGCACAGAGTACAGCACTACTGCACAGGTAGCAATTTTTTTTTTGATGCAGCACCAAATCCTATGGTGCATTGCTATATGTGTTACCAGATTAACAAGGAAAGACAGGCTATTCAGTCAAAAACGATTTTAACATATAAGATGCAAATCTATTTTTACAGTTAAAAGCACACGTGCACTTTCAAAAATGCACACTATTTTTCACCTGAAATGCCTATGGTGCGAGAGACACATTTGGAAATTAATAACTAACATTACTCATAACTAACCTGACTAATGAAACTGAAGTTAACATAATCCACTAACAAAAATGTGTCTCCACTGCAGAATTAGGCCTATTCTGAAAGTGAACTTTTAAACGCACATCCATTTTTTTTTGTTTTCTCTGCTGCCCTGTCCACATAACTACAGGAAGCAAAAGAGCTCGAAAGAACAGGAAATCAGTTAGTTACAAGGTATTACTATAAAAATGAGCCATTGTGTAGAGAAGGAGGAGATGGCATGATTGATTCTGATTGGAGCAGCGTCATAGCAAGTATCATGCTAGAGGGAGTGATCAGAGTTTTGCTGGGGGGAGTTTGAGGAGGAAGGAGGGAGTGGAGATTTGGAGAGCTAGGAGAAGGACCTGTTTTTTTCCTGGTTGGAGCATTTCTGCTGAAAAAGCTGAGAGTTCCAGACAATGACCCCGGTTTGAGAAGGAAAGGCGCTCCTTTTCACTGGGGTTAATCTTCAAGGGAGCCACATTCAGAAAGAGAACAGCTGAAGAAAACTCGGCTGAACAGATAAGGTAATTACATAAGTGTGGGAGCTGAGTGTGTACGAGAATATTCAGTCAGAGTAGGAAAGGAGATTCCGGTGCCTTAATCACATGTTAATGTTGCAAATTGTGTTCTGTTCTCCGCCACTCTTTTTTCAGTGTATCACAGACAATGCTGTTACTGTGCTATTTTATTTATTTCTGTAAAGAGTGAGATCGTGTTTAAATGCAACTTTTATAATACAGAAAAATATTTGAAAGCAGACGGGTGGTGTATTTTATATTTACCAATACAGTGCTGATGATGAGGGGAGATTTTTAAACAATGCAATTGTCATTTTAAGACAGATGTGTGCATGATCATATTCAGTATGGACAGTTGAGAGTGATTGTTTGTAGCATAGCTCGTTGGAGGTACATGAGCCAACGGGAAGAGGGACTCTCTGAACATAGTTCCCTACCGTATATAAGGTTGTGGAAATTACCACAAAATTACCACATATAGCTCTCTGTCGTAAATAAGTCAGTGAGATCGCCCATGGTGGCACACTAACACTAACACTGAAAATGTGGTATTCCTGAAATGTAGGTCTGAGGTCTCTCTAGTGATTACACGAAAAATCTAAGCAAAGATAAGGGATTCTGGACATTGGGGCCACAAATAAAACAAGGGAATTATGCTCACCAAAATACCACCAACCACGCATACCAACCACACATACCAAATATGCATGTCTGGGTGCTGAAATAATGCATGTCCACTGTATTATTGTTGCACATGGCCCAATCTGAATACAAGGAGTGATTATTGCTAAGTTATTTTTCGGCGGTAATAAAATACCGTCAGGCCCCAAATCTCCACAAAATATCCTACAGGTTGGAGGTAATCCGTGAACTATCGAGTGAAGGAGAACTTGGTGAGATCTAAGGAAACTCTTCTTGGTCGCTATATGATGACAATGTTGTGATAAAGATTCCACTAAGATAAATTAAGTTATGCTTGATTGTTTATTTTTAATTATATTATGAATTATATTATATTATATGTTTTACTAAATGTTTTATGATATGTATCAAAATGTTATGTTTTATGCATGGATTTTTATAGTGATTGTATTGTAATTTGAAAACTGTAATTAACTAAAACACATTAAACAAATTAAATACAATTAAAATGTGGTGCAGATTGGTGGAATGATGTGGAATTATATAAGGAACAGACAAACAAATTTTCTGCTTTATATATATAGATTTTTTAATATTATATTAGTACCCAGTGAGGGACAATCAGATTGCTACAAGGTTATTTGTTAAGTTTCATTACTGAAGGTATATATTTGTGCTTGAAAAATGTATGAATACATACACAATTTACATAAACAGTTCATTATGTGTACCAATAGCCTTACAGGGAGTATCTAAATATGTACAACATTAAAAAAATGCACAAAAACAGTGTCCAATAGCACACACTAGCTCTTTAGTTTAATTAATAATAGTGCTGCTAAATGACATGCTGGGTCAACCTACAATATGTTAAACACAGGATCCTATGAATTACTGGCTGCATGTTTTGTGTACAGTGTATACGCGTGCATGAACAGCCACTTGTCTCTGCATTTCCTGGTTATGGGACATGCACCAGGTGGCACATATGTCTTTATGATGTTTCATTTGCAAAACACTTTACGCTTACGCATTATGCTCAAGTTCTGACTTTCTGACTTTTCCTTCTATTTATTCCACCCTAAGCTTTCTGTCTGGGGGAAAAAAACTATGGACCATTTTCCCAAATAGCAGCACAAATGAAAGGAGAACAGAGGATTTGCTTGTTTAATTTGCACCACTTTCAGAAATGATCAGGTCACTTTACTTTTAAAGGAAACCTGAGAATTTCTGCAGGGCCTGGACTGTAGAGCAAAGATGCACTGTCCAGCCCCTTTGCTCCTCACAATAATGTATGACAGATTCCCAGCAGCCAAGTGGTTTCTTGGACACATTTCACCGACTTGGGCCGTTAAAGGGCCCGTCTCAGTGAAAACGCCCATTACCATTCCTGTTTGGGGGATGGAAATGCTAGTGTGGCAACTGCGGTTTATTCCGCGGCTGTCACACTTCAAATACAAACCATGACAGGCTCTGAATTGAGCCAGTCATGATTTGCACCTCCCCCGTGCCTGTTTCACAAGGCGCAGGGGCATGACCCTTGTTTCAGGGCCTTTAAAAGTGCATCCCATTTGCTAATTTGCGATGGCTTTTAAATGCTCTGAAATTCCCCCTTATTTGCACAAATGCACAAAGGGGGAGGGGGGCGGAACTATGATGCGCTCATTCAGATGCCCTTTGTGAATTGGGCTGCTCCTTTTCTTGGCGCAAGTGAGGAGAGGCCCCATGTGTTAAAAAGTAGGATTATTTTCCTTTTCCCTCCACACTTGTTAGAGTGGGATATGGAAGAACTGTCTTCAGTCTTCTTTACATTTCACATTTTAAGGCGCCGCAAGAGCCTTTTGCTTGTTCCCTTTTCACCCAAAATCACAGATCTCTGTCGATTCACAGGCAATAATGAACCGCGCTGTTTCATGAGTCAAATTCTTCCTGTCTCCCATGAATCATATTCTTCACGCCATGTCGTATTGCTACCATATTTCCAAGATCATAAAAATAAGTAACATGCCTGGTCCAGGGGAGCAATGCACAGCCCCTTCAGTCCTCTGTGTGCAGTAACAAAAGGTTTAGACACAAGCGCCCTCTGAGGTGAGGAGGAATATTGGCGCCAACCTGCCTGGTATTTACGAGACCTGATTTCAAGTCTGGATTTAGATCAGTGGTAGTCAAACTTTTTCATGCCGGGTACCCCTTGAGTGGAAATGATTTTTCCAAGCCCCATCCCCACACCACTTGGGTACACATATTGTTGCTGTGCACACCAGATGCCATATCTGCTTCTATTTTCTATTCAAATCAGCCACCCACCCCTGCACATCACGGGGAGGCTAGCCCCACAGCTTGAAGACCACTGACGTGAGAAGTAGTATCATAATTGTCTCTGGGGCACTCTACTGTAGGGCACACATCTGATCCATCATGCCAAGGCACACCTTTTAGTAAGCACCTAGTATAGCATCTCCAAAGTAGTGCCACAACTCCTTCCTTGGGAAACCCTGTGGCACTCACAAAGAAGCGCGAGCATAGCGCGTTAGTGACGTTACCGTTTATCTCTCAGGAGCACCTGTGGCGCACTCGGAAAGCAGCAAATGTAGCTCTTTGGTGACAGCACCCTTTACTTGGCAGGCGCACGTGCGGGGCACACGGGAAGAGGAGCTGGTGTAAATGCAGTACAGAGGGCCAAGGACTCAATTGAAAGCTACTCGGTTCACACGCTGGGTGAATCAGAATGACACAGGATACCAAGATAGAATGGTCTGTGGGGATGCTTTTGGGGGGGTTTAGAAAATCCCCACATCAACAGAACAACATTCAAGCCTCTGAGATTATTAGAAATAGAGAGCTTCTCAACATGACCTTAACTCTTCATCTGACATCTAACCGTCTGTTTGTAAGTCACCTCACTGCTGACCGATGGCCAAGCTCGCCAGAGGCTATACCTGGGCTAACCAATGCATCCTGCCTCTTGCTAGGCTTGTCAGCAGGAAGCCACACTATCACAGAATATAAATTGTAGTTGCATGTGGGGTTATCTCCCTCACTTAAGGGGAGGGAGACCCAGGAATTTATCAAGGAAAACCAACTAGCGATGGGACTTAATTTCTGTTTTCTATACTAAAACCTCTAATTACACCTGGCTCCAGTCCCAGCCTCCCTTTTCTGACTGTGAATTAACTCAGCTCCAACTGTAAAAACCTGTCAAACCCTACATTTGAGATTGGGTCTGTGAAGAATCCCCGTCTGACTTTGGGGGTGAAAAGTGAGTGGTGACTGGGCCGGGTTTCACCACAAGTTTGAGAAGGCTAGCTTCCCAAGACCATCTGCCTGTATCACTGGTGGAAGAAAGGGTACACTTACATCCCCCAGATACTAGGCACATTTCAACTAGTCCTGTCATCAAGTTCCAAGGAGAGCCCAAGCACACTTTAGCCAGATCCAAAAACACTAGCATTGAGAGCTTTCACCCAGATCACATGACCCAGGCAGGAACCAGCACAACCCAGGCCACAGAGAGGACGACCATGCAGGGGAAGTCAGCCCATGAGTAGGGTTAATGCCAGAGGTGTAGCCAGGATTGTCTAACAATTGGGGCCTGAAGCTAATGTAGTTGGGCCCACCGATTACCATAGGTAAATGCCCACACAGCGCTGCTGAGTGGGCATTTACAGATTTTGGATGGGGCTTGTCCTCTCAGGCCCTACACTGTCTACGTCTCTGGTTCATGTTACTATAACATTCAGAGTCCTCGTCTAAGAGAGTAGGTGGTAGGAGGAGCTGGAAGAGGGAGGCTGGGAGAGAGGAGCAACAGTAGAGACGAGATTCATGGAGGTGCTTGACGTCAAAAGAATAATGAGGAGTGAGTACAAGTGATACCCGAGTATTCTGAGGTGGGGGTAGAAGGGTCTTGAGAGTTGGGGATCCAGTCTAGGGGGAGGACAGCAACCCAGTGATTTGGGGAAACAGAAATGACCGTACGATTTGGGGGCACAGAGGTCACTCCAAGATTTGAAGGTGTAGAGGTCCTGAGATTTGGGGTGCAGGTGTCACTCCAAGATTTGGGAATGCAAGGGGTCACCCCAAGTTTTGGCAGTGCAGAAGTACCCCAGATAGCCCCAACAATTAAAATTAAGTGGATGAGTTTAAGTCCTAGGGGAGTCGTTCCTCGAGGAATGGGGAACCTCAAGGAAGATAAGGTATTGGTGGAGGTTTGGTAGACCAGCAGGAGAAATCAGAAGATGGGAGAGAAGAGTTTGACTAGGGAAGGATGGCCGATTTCAGAGCTCTATGAGAAGGATACGTTTGAAGACCAATCATTGAGGGGGTGCTGGGAGACCAGGAACCACCAGTCAGTGGCAAAAGGAAAACATTAAGTAGCAGAAAGGAGGGTAAAAGGGAGTTATAAGAACATAGCAGATGAGAGGGACCAGCAAGTCAAGAAGGTTCCCTGCAAGGAAGTTTTAGAGCAGAGGTTTACAATGTGGGAGGGAAAAGCTATTCAGGAGATAAACTAAAATGCTAACGAGTGAAGATGGAGGCCCAATGGCTGTGAGAAAAGGAGGGCATTTGTATGAGAGAGAGAGAGAGAGAGAGAGAGAGAGAGAGAGAGACGCATAGCATGAGTGCAAGAAGGGGTAGAGCTAGGAGGGTACAAGTGTTCCTAGAGACAGCAGAAAATTCCCGACTTATATATAGGATGTTCTGGCAGGGAAGGTCAGTCTCAGGTAGTTACAGATATGAGTGGGGGTTTCCGGTCACACTGAGGAGATAGGGATCTTACAATCCGGTGAAAGGAGCAGTACAGGGAACCCATGAACCAGACACTGGTGAAGAGGCAGTCTGGGAGCAGTGCATGCCAGCTCCTTGAGACCTCCAGCCAACCTCTCAAACCCTCTCTACTGGTGGACCCCTGTACCATGAGGCCATAGCCATCTACACTGTGGGACAACGACCAAGGTAGTGACGGTGAGACTCCTGGAAGTGTTCCTTCCATGAAACC
This sequence comes from Ambystoma mexicanum, assembly GCF_040938575.1. Taxonomy (NCBI): domain Eukaryota; kingdom Metazoa; phylum Chordata; class Amphibia; order Caudata; family Ambystomatidae; genus Ambystoma; species Ambystoma mexicanum. Next base: position 1,098,488,387 of record NC_090930.1, on the reverse strand, counting down.
AGTGACCGGGACAGGTTTTGGACTTTGGAGACAGGTTTAGGTTACAGAACCCTAGAAGCCTGCACTTAGCAGAGGGACTACTCATTGGACTGAATGCAACTCATGGGAGGAAGAAGCACCATCCCCCCCCCCCCGACTCCCCATGATTTGAGCTGATCCTCTGCATACAGATGTTTAATTTGGTGAATGTAATATTTGTTTGCAAATAAATTCCCTTTTGAGAACTGGAAACCATGTGGTCGGGTCTCTTGAGCTTTACACTTAAGGCCATGCCACAGGTCCCTTAAATGTTACTCAAAGGAGCATCCTCTCCAGTTACATAAACCTCTCCAGCACACCCCCCCACCCCACACCCCCAAAGCAGGGATGGATGTGTCATCCAGGGCCCACAAGCTGGCAGTGCAGCACAGTGATGTCAATGTCAAAACCCAGTGGCAAGAGAACTGCACCCTCTGTTCACTAGCAGCAACTCCAAAGGTAGAACACAGACAACACAAAAACAGAATTCTACTACAAACCTCCAATTTGAGAAAGGAGTTAAAAATACACTTCCTTTTTGGTAGAAGTAGACGCTTGCACGGTTAGTTCTGGGATTTGTGAGGCCCTGTGCAGCAAAAGACTTACCCGTCCCCTTATCCCCTATTTTGCATACGTAGTGACATCTTAGAACACTACAGCACAATAATAATGATGTTACAGGGAGTGGTATCAGTCTTTAATACTCAAAGGGATCATGGGAGGTTTCCTTATAAGAGGTTGTCATAAATATATCTGGTAAAGCCTCGCCTCATGGTATGGGGGCTACGTCAGGTGTGCAGACAAGCATAGGACGAATCAGTAGGTATGCACAGTCTGGTAACACCTCGCCTCATGGTATGGGGCTACGTCAGGTGTGCAGACAAGCATAGGACGAATCTGTAGGTATGCACAGTCTGGTAAAGCCTCGCCTCATGATATGGGGGTGCTACGTCAGGTGTGCAGACAAGCATAGGACGAATCTGTAGGTATGCACAGTCTGGTAACGCCTCGCCTCATGGAATGGGACTAGGTCAGGTGTGCAGGCAAGCACAGGACAAATCTGTAGGTATGCACAGTCTGGTAACGCCTCGCCTCATGGTATGTGGCTACATCAGGTGTGCGAGTGGACAAAGAGAAACAACAATTGAAATGGCACGCATATCGAACATGGTGGCAGATGTATATTAGAGGAGGTTGTGAAAAGTATCCCAAAGGGCCAGGGCAGCTTCAGCAGGGGAATACAGTACCTCATGAAATGGTGCTACAAGCGCTAATGGACGCACTCCAGGGCTCATCGGGCGGATAGTCAGCACAGTCAAAGTGGAAATACTAGGAATGGATGCGCGAGGCTGTGAATGCAGCATATGCGTGGAGCAAGGAAACAACGACCAAGTCTGGGAAAACCACACTGGTATTATCATATATGGAACAATACCATAAATGAGGCTTTTTGGAATAGCATACATTGTGAACTGAGTGAGGGATTTCTGATTTTGGAAGATAAAGCCCAGTGAGATACGTTTCTTATTATCACATGCTTTGACGAAGTCCCGGGGGAACAATATGAAAGTAAGCAGCAATGTAGGGGCACTTGACCAGGGTATCTTTGCAGTTCTGTTTAGTAGAAATATGTATTATGTTTTAGACTTAAATAATAGCCTGTTTTAAAGAAATGACCTCAAAATTAAACAAATCACAAAATAAACCAACATTTTCAACACATCAATCATTTTACAAATATGGTGAGACGAAATGTATAAATGTGCCCCCCCCCATCTTGAATGTAGTAAAATGCAAAGTAATGTGAACCTACCCTCATTGCTCTATGCTTTCCCATCACACTTTCATGAATTACAGGGAGAGAACAAATTCAACTATGTGATATGGTCACTTGCATGTAGTCATTCTTTGACACAAACATGCTGTTTTTAAAAATTAGATATTATGTAAAGAAAACGAACTTCCACGAAAAAACCAAACCATGTTTTGTGTGTCAAATAAATGTCCATATGTGGCCATTCGGCAGCAAATGTAGCTATCAATGTTCTTAGTACACACATATTACACTAGAGGGCTTAATGGTGGCAATGTTTACTCCAATGAGCCCCCATAATAAAGATCTTCCCAATTAAATGATCTGCCGATAACAAAGAGTGTTAAGCATTTGCAAAGCCGTTGTGAGTTTACTTGGGGAGCAGTGTCCGGTAACCTGTCTATAACAGGCATCCTGTCATAACAGCTACGGTGATGAGCGAAGGCTACACTGGCCTTTGAAGCATATCCAAACAAGTACTGGCAAAACCAACAGTTTTGGCTGTAGTGAAGGCATGATATAGGCATTTGCCAGTCCCCAACATCATATGCTCAGGAATTCATAAGGCCAGTTAGTACCATTATGGCAGTGCCTGGCAAATGCATAATTCAATACCTACACACAAGACAAAACTTTTCGCTTTACCAATGCTTGTTTTTACCAGGACTTCAGAGCAAGGGCAAACATATTGCTTATATAACAACTGACTGAAAGCACCCGCGGTTACAACATTTTTGTTACACCAGGAGCTCTTTTACCGCTGCGCATAAGCCATTGGGCCTCATTACAAGTTTGCCGGTCCGGAAACAATGATACCGGTAAGCTTGACGGGACAGTTGTTTCAGGACCAGCAAACTACGAGTTCTGCAAACGGGTGCCTTTCAGCCCGCCAGGTCTGACCTTGTCGGATGCACCGGCACCATTCATGAATGGTGCCGGTGCATCCGTCCTCCCCATTCCCATTTGAGTCCAATGGGACTCAAATGGGAATGGGGAGTAATATTTTCCAGCACCTGGGAATGGCCAATTACTGGGTCCGCCGTGGTGTAATGCCCCGATAATTGCCCATTCCCAGGCGCCGGAAAATTCATGACTCCGGCGGCAGCCATGCTGGTATATAACGGCACGGCTACCGCCAGAGTCATAATGATCCCCATTATCTCTTAGAAGACTGCTGATAAATACTGGCAGGCCATAAACAGCGCAACGTTTGATGTTACTGGGTAATAGACCTAGCACAAAGAGGTCCAGGAAGAGTGTATTTTGGCCCGGGAGGGGCGGGTAATGAGTGGGCATTGTCATAGTGATTACCATGACCATGGGCAGTAAATAGGTAGGTAAAAAGTCAAACACTCATATTCTGTGTGTCCCTCCCCACACCCCATTACCCTTCTATCTGTATTGCAATGCAATCGTTTTGCTTTACAGCGCCACCTAATAGCCAAAACTAAAAATGACTCGCAGCAACTAAAGCTATTAGATGGAGGTCCAGGCTAAGGGATTATGAGTGACAAAACGAGTGGCTAAGCATAAAAGAATCTCAAGAAAACGACTGACGTAATACCAAAAAAGGACACGAGAGGGCCACATCATGCAAAACATTTTACGCAAAGTGGAACAAGTTAAATGTTAGCAAAAAATGTTAAAAACATATTTTCAACCTCGGACAACCAGAAAAGTATATCGAAAGAATAACGTCAGAAAGTTCTTTCCTTATAAAGAAATCATCATAAATAAAATTAACATGCACGTTAAAGCATTTGTCCAAAAAAGTTCTCAGACTTGGTTGAGCAAAACAAGCTTTCAACAAGAAAGTATTCTTTGAATCCACATAGAAATCCACGCTGATACTTCAGTTCCCCAGCATCAGAGGCAAAGCTGTGAACTTTGTATGGCAGACACGCGAGCACGCAGGCAGGGCCGGCCCTAGGATTTGCGGAGCCAATTGTGGCAGATTAAGTGCGAGCCCCTTTATTTGCATTCGATAACATCACAGGAAGTGACATCCCGGGATGTGATATCACAAGATAATGACCACTACGTATGTAGGCAGCAGCAAAAACATGGTAACCCGAGGAGAATTTCCAATAACTACACTAGCAACGTACAAAAGCCCCCCCCCCCACCTTTTAAGCCCAATATCCTAAAGAAAACAAAATCGAAACAGGAGACGTGCGCTTTAATGGCACATGTATGTGCTCTTGTGGGTAAGCGTGACAACGGGTGTGAAATTCTAGTAGCTGAACACTTGAGCAGAATTTAAGCAAGCACTCTTTTTTTAATGCTGGGCTCAAAAACACAGAACCGGTTTTGCGTTTACCTGTTGAAAAAAGTGGGCAGACACTCTCCACCCACATGTATCGACTTGTACCCTGAAAATCAGTACAGGGCCAAAACCTGAGAAAATATCCACCTGCGGTCTCCAGGGTGACAAACTCTCTTGTCACATCCCGAATAAAAAATTCATGGCTCACTTGCATGCATCAAGTATAATACGAGGAAAATGTTACATTCTACTTAAACGCTTTCTTTTTGGCTTGGTATATATAAACATGTGGAAATAAGGCAAATGGCTAAAACGGCTTTGAACAATATGTTTAATTGTGCTGGAGGAAGGTACAGATTGTAGGCAGCTAACTACTGCTTTGCATGTGCTTTCAAAACAAAAAAACCCCTTTGCAGTTCTTAACACAACAATGGTCTCTTAAATAGGCCATCAATAGTAAATGTCACCCACTTTAAACGCTTCTTTAACAAAGAAAGGGATCAGCAGTGCTTATGTGGCCCCGAGCGCCTATTGGACCACAGGGATGGGGTGGGGCTTTTGTCTCTCCAGAGTCGCAGCAGGATGTTGATAGGTGACAAGTTGCCTCCCCAGAAGAAACAAAAGGGAGCCAGACCTTTGGGGACAGCAGCCACTTTTTTTAAACAGATTTGCCGGCAAGCTTCCGCGTCATCATGTAGGCTTCAGCGTGCGGCGCCTCTAGCGCTCAGAGTGGACCGCAGCAATATTATGGACTCTGAGCACACGGCGCACGCTGCAGCCTGCAAGAGGTAGTCAAGGCTCCCTCTGCGCAGGGCCCTAGCAGGCGCGGGGCCAAGTGCAGCTGCACATGCTGCACACGCCTAGCGCCGGCCCCGCACTTGGGAACTAATGGTATCCTTGTGGTTTCGGCATCTTGAAAAGCGAATGCATCTGTTTGATTCTGTGTTCATCATAACAGATGTTAGATGGGGGCCCAAACCAGGGTCGGACTGGGGCATAAAATTGTCTCGAGCAAAAAAAAAAATGAAAAGGTGGGCCACAGTCTCAATGCCAATTCATTCCTTTTCTCTCGTGCAGAAGGGATGTGACCTAGCAGTTCGGGCTGGACTACCCCTTTTGGGGTGGGGCCAAGCCTGATTTGCATATGGTCTTTCCCCTTCTGTAATGGCTTGGCAGGCGAAGAACGATGGTCTGGAGGGTTGGCCCGAGCAATGCCAGTGGGTAAGATTCAGTCTAAACCTTCCAGCCATCACCTCTTTGTTTTTGCTTTGTCACCCCGAGTGGGACGGGTATGCCCAGACGTGGGTCCCGTGCCTGCTGGGCCTAGAGACCCAAGCTACTCCTCACTGATGAGCCCCAACAAGGGTGAAACATGTTTGGGGATGCTTGTGGTCTCGTGCAGAAGGGATGTGACCTAGCAGTTCAGGCTGGACTTCCGCTTTTGGGGTGGGGCAAAGCCTGATTTGCATATGGTCTTTCCCCTTCTGTAATGGCTTGGCAGGTGAAGAACGATGGTCTGGAGGGTTGCCCCGAGCAATGCCAGTGGTTAAGATTCAGTCTAAACCTTCCAGCCATCACCTCTTTGTTTTTGCTTTGTCACCCCGAGTGGGACGGGTATGCCCAGACGTGGGTCCCGTGCCTGCTGGGCCTAGAGACCCAAGCTACTCCTCACTAATGAGCCCCAACAAGGGTGAAACATGTTTGGGGATGCTTGTGGTCTCGTGCAGAAGGGATGTGACCTAGCAGTTCGAGCTGGACTTCCCCTTTTGGGGTGGGCCAAGCCTGATTTGCATATGGTCTTTCCCCTGCTTGGCAGGCGAAGAACGATGGTCTGGAGGGTTGCCCCGAGCAATGCCAGTGGTTAAGATTCAGTCTAAACCTTCCAGCCATCACCTCTTTGTTTTTGCTTTGTCACCCCGAGTGGGACGGGTATGCCCAGATGTGGGTCCCGTGCCTGCTGGGCCTAGAGACCCAAGCTACTCCTCATTGATGAGCCCCAACAAGGGTGAAACATGTTTGGGGATGCTTGTGGTCTCGTGCAGAAGGGATGTGACCTAGCAGTTCGGGCTGGACTTCCCCTTTTGGGGTGGGGCCAAGCCTGATTTGCATATGGTCTTTCCCCTTCTGTAATGGCTTGGTAGGCGAAGAACGATGGTCTGGCGGGTTGCCCCGAGCAATGCCAGTGGTTAAGATTCAGTCTAAACCTTCCAGCCATCACCTCTTTGTTTTTGCTTTGTCACCCCGAGTGGGACGGGTATGCCCAGACGTGGGTCCCGTGCCTGCTGGGCCTAGAGACCCAAGCTACTCCTCACTAATAAGCCCCAACAAGGGTGAAACATGTTTGGGGATGCTTGTGGTCTCGTGCAGAAGGGATGTGACCTAGCAGTTCGAGCTGGACTTCCCCTTTTGGGGTGGGCCAAGCCTGATTTGCATATGGTCTTTCCCCTGCTTGGCAGGCGAAGAACGATGGTCTGGAGGGTTGCCCCGAGCAATGCCAGTGGTTAAGATTCAGTCTAAACCTTCCAGCCATCACCTCTTTGTTTTTGCTTTGTCACCCCGAGTGGGACGGGTATGCCCAGATGTGGGTCCCGTGCCTGCTGGGCCTAGAGACCCAAGCTACTCCTCATTGATGAGCCCCAACAAGGGTGAAACATGTTTGGGGATGCTTGTGGTCTCGTGCAGAAGGGATGTGACCTAGCAGTTCGGGCTGGACTTCCCCTTTTAGGGTGGGGCCAAGCCTGATTTGCATATGGTCTTTCCCCTTCTGTAATGGCTTGGTAGGCGAAGAACGATGGTCTGGCGGGTTGCCCCGAGCAATGCCAGTGGTTAAGATTCAGTCTAAACCTTCCAGCCATCACCTCTTTGTTTTTGCTTTGTCACCCCGAGTGGGACGGGTATGCCCAGACGTGGGTCCCGTGCCTGCTGGGCCTAGAGACCCAAGCTACTCCTCACTAATGAGCCCCAACAAGGGTGAAACATGTTTGGGGATGCTTGTGGTCTCGTGCAGAAGGGATGTGACCTAGCAGTTCGGGCTGGACTTCCCCTTTTGGGGTGGGGCCAAGCCTGATTTGCATATGGTCTTTCCCCTTCTGTAATGGCTTGGCAGGTGAAGAACGATGGTCTGGAGCGTTGCCCCGAGCAATGCCAGTGGTTAAGATTCAGTCTAAACCTTCCAGCCATCACCTCTTTGTTTCTGCAGGCCAGTAGGAAACATAGTTCCACTACTTCTTTTCGTACACTTCGACCACTGCCTGCGACATCGATAGCAGATAAGCCCACCAGCCCGTACATGTCCTGCCAGCTCTCATACTAGCTCACAAACATGGAACACTCATCCAACATGGCGCACCACCAACGTGCGTGCTGCCCCTGCCGTGTGACGTCACCAGCATTCCATGTAGCAGCACACACATTCAAAGGGTCTAGAGAGAATATCGGAACCAAGTGGAAAGAAAATGCGTGCACAGGAACACGTAGAAGTGCTCAATCCTACTACTGAGCCACCACTAAATGAAGGTGCTGATTGTTCATGGTTATTTCCTCTGCAAAGAGGCTTCTGCTCTGTCTGCTCGATCGTCTGTGTGATGGCTGTCTGCGATAAGACAGAATGCGATAAAAAAAAATTAGCACACCTGCAAAGGAAATTAATTAGGGAGTGGTGGGCGGGAAAACACTTCACACCGCTGCAGGAAACATGCAAAATAGACTTGGACCCCAACCCCTGGCCTCTCATGTCACCAGGCCAGCAGTGAAAAACTCATCCCCACGCCGCTGTTTCCCCTCCTCACGACTGTATGACATTCATTCATCGCCTGTGTTTTTCCGCTGCACTTTTTGGCGAAAATGTTTTGCCGAAAAAGATCATCGCATTTTTTTGAGGGGGTGGGCACATAAGGGGTAGGGTGGGGAGGTGTATAGGGAATAAATAATGGAGAGGAGGAAATGGCGCCCCCCCCCCCCAAATAAAAAATCGATGATCTTTTTCAGCAAAAAAATGTTGGCTAAAAGTACCGCGAAAATAAAACGGGCGATGAATGAATATAGAACCCTCACGAGAAGCCTCTCTTTCCAGTGGGTTCTCCCTCTGGGTCACTCCTGCCCTGTGACCTTGTAGGATGAACTCTCTGAAGCCTGCGAGTGGGTGTGAGGGTCTTGACCCTTTGCCAGGTTATGGCATGGCATCCTAACGCCCGCCAGTCTGGGGGGGCTGAGCCTTTTCTCTACTTCAACATTGGTCTGTCATTGCTTTCTCTGAGACACCAGGCCAACAACAGGAAAAGATCCCCATAGGTTACCTTGTAATCCGCCTAGTGTTGAACCAAAATTGCTTTAGGCATCTACTCACAGTTAGAATTACTTTATAATACATTTTTATAATCCATACCCAACAGATAAAATTGGGCAGCATGAGTTTACCACATTTGTGGGCCATTTTTATATAAAGGCACGATTGCAGATCTTAGCCCGGATGACAGGAGGGATAAGTAACAACAACCTTCAGGCATGGTTTTAAGGAAATTGACCAGGTTTTGTGGGGCTTGAGTTTTTCATGTTGGCAAATGTCTTTGGGCCTCTTCTAAGGCTCCTCTAATAGAAGAGGGGAGCCATTTGGCGAACAATTCCCCTCCTCGGATCCAGGGTTGTCATTTCACCAAAATGCCAGGGTTAGCGGAAGTGACATCACATGACCTTTAACCTATGATGACATCACAGGAAGGGATGTCATTTGACCCCACCCCTAAGTGACATCACAGGAAGTGCTGGCAAACGACCTTGAGATGCGTCTAACACCCATGTTTCCAGGAGCTCTCAGTTAAGCCAGCTATAAGCACTGACGCACAGAGGGAGGTGTGATTTGACACATCACACATTTGGGGAATGTCTTTTTTCAGATCCGATGTGGGCCCTATATGTAAAACATACATAATGCAGTACTTGCAACAGAGTAACCAAAATCTCCAATGCAGGCTACAGCTAGTGTAGGAAACATCTATAGATCAATGGACACAGAAGTACTCGTTAGCTGTGGCATTGGTGTGTTAAGCCAAAAAAGCACTGACCTGGGGAGGTGTTCACTGCCTGTTTACCCAGGAGCAAAATGCTGCACAAGCAAGGCCTGAAAATTAAATCATTGACCAGGAATTAGTATCAACCACATTCCCTGGTTATAAATGTATCTATCAGTCAGCTACTACTACCATACAAGAAACCTGTGCGGGTGTAAACTGAACCCATCTGTCTCCATGCACATTTATCTTTAAGCTATGTGACAAGTAACCACATGTTGTACCCCACAACCCAGAGCTGAACATAACACCTTAATGTCGTAGGCTTTGATATATGACTTCTTCAATCTTTTTTAACGTGCTGAGTTGTCGGGAGGGAGGGCTGAACTTCCCTCAAGAGTGGGGCTCAATGCATCTATGATTTGCAGAACTCTATGCGCGAGGTACGTTATTCAATGAACCCCAGGACCGGCACGTGAATTAAGCTTCCACAAAGCCCTTTCCAAGAAGGAGCTTGAGTAGGGAGGGGTGAGTCACTTCATGGCTCTCTCACTTCTGAGACTGTGTCCAGCGCTTATTTTCTTAAACAGCGTTGCACCAGTGCAGGGTCCTGGCCTAGTTTGTAGCCCCTCTCAAACATTCACATCACACTTGAATGCGCTCAAGGTGAGCAGAGACCAATCAATGGCGTAGCACAACATTTGGGTACCCCACCCCAAGCTCCTTAAAGCACAGGGCACGCCACACCCAGGGCCAGCCCGGACCACCACGTATGGGTAATGTCCATGACGATTATGCCACTGCAGGGGTATAGTTCGGTATTCAAAAGATTGGCAAGAGGTTAGCGGTTTACAACAAAGCACCCCGGGGTCATCTGTCAGAGGACAACTCACTGGGTTTTACCTGCGTGTCCGCGTATCCCGCTGCTGCTTCTGCTTTGCTCTTTGCTTTAGGAGCTTCTGAGAGTTCCGGTTGTAGTCCTGTGACTCGTGCCTACCCGAGCAGAAGTCCTCATTACTCCTCTTGCATCCCGGGGCTCATCAGCCACCGGAGACAGATACAAAGTACGGAGAGCATCTCTCTCACACGGAGTAACCTGCAACAGCAGCACTTTCCATTGCGTTACCTCTGCAACTTGAGCTTCTCATTCTCACAACTCTCTCAGTACCACCCCCGCCACAAACACTGCGGTGGTCCCGGCGTCCTCGGCTCTCTGCCCCTGCTGCATACACGGCCGCTGGTAACTTCTTCTACTGCCACTCCTCTTCACCTACACCTGAGGGGGACTTAAATATTCAAATTTCCCACTCAGGTGTAGCTTATCAGGAACACTAGACTGCTTACTGCAGTTCTGTGCCTCTAAGCTCTTATTCCTTGTCCCACTACCTATACTTTTTATCACATATTTCAGTTTTACAATAGGCCATTAAGACCGTAGGGTGATTAGGGAAGTTGTTTGGAGGGTTCTCCTGATCTGAGCCCCCTCCCATGTGATCCTCCTGCAGAACACCACCCCCAGGGTCAGGATTAGGTAGCGTCTGCCTTTCCCTGGCCACATGATACAACGATGCAACCCCATTTGGAAGTGCAGACATATCACACCCAGTAAGGCTGTAAAATGAGGATGCGTACTGGTACCTTGTACTTTTAATTTGTATATCTTTGATATTGCTGAATACATCGTACAGGTACGGAACTATCCTCCTCAATTAGGGCACGCAAAGGTTGCCTGGATAGCGATGAATGTGTTCTTACACCCATTGGGTTACAGCATTCGTTAAAATAATGTAGTTGAATAGGCTCAGATTAAGGGTCTAATACCAAATGCAGATATAGGCAAAATGATGCGATTTACTAACAAAAAAATCTTATCATTTTGCATGGAAGTTAGGAGAAAAGGGCCTAGATGTGTGATCTGAAATAAAGTATCTCGGCTACATTATACGGAATAACATGTAGGCGTCAAAAGAAATTGTAAAATACTCAAATCTGTGGCATTGTTATTAACAGTAAAAGTAAAGAAAATTAGTCACAAATATGGTCAATTTACCATATTGGTGATGAGGGTATGTGTGCCAAAAGGTATGCCTGTTCTGCTATATGGTGTGCAATTCCTACCAGAGAATATGAGGAAAGGTTTACAGATATAAGAAGGCGCTGCCCTACAATTTTCGTTAAAACTACCTAGTTGTGCACCCTTGCAGTGCTGGCTTAGAACTAGGTTTAATTTCCTTGCTCTCTACAGCGAAAATATGTAAAATTGTACTATATCTGAACAGTCGAAATGAAGGCTCAAATTGTTTGTTAGGTGATATAAATGAAACATATAAAGACCGGTCATCCTGGGTGGTTCACAATTGTATGTAATGCTGTGTAGAGGTGGTTAGGAAAATTGATATTAATCCGGATGCCTGTGTGGATTAAACATGTTATGAAAGTGTTTCAAGAAAAATGCGCAACTGTGATTGGGGCTATAGTCAATTAGTACTAAGTAGGTTACTCCTGATGAAACATCATTATGGTAGGTTATTTGATATTTCTATAGTGCCTACTGCCATTGGTATGGCCTCGAAGTGCTGCGGGGGATGAATGCCCTTTGGAAGACCGTAGTCTGTGCAAACAAGTAATGAAAAGGAGGAATACAATGCGAGCGAACAGTAATTGGCATTCTGTGAAGGATAAGAAACAATGACTAAGTTGAAGCATTTTAAATCATGCAGCGCATATTACAAAGCCATGAGGAAGACTGCTATGTCAGTGGTTATGTGAAAGCTAAACCAATTTTTTCGTGGGACTCAGCTTTATTTTATATTTTTTAATGTATTTATTTCTAAGGTGCCAGAGCCCGCAGGCATCAGGGCGACGGAACAAAAACACAGAGGACAACAAACTGAACGGGATAAGCAGATTAGAGTGGGCACAGGGGAGCATTCATTGAAGAGAGCAGTCTTCAGTTGTTGGCGGAACGCGTTTGGCTCCTTCAAGAGTCTAAGATCTAATGGGAGGGAGTTCCATATTTTGGAGGCCTGGACAGGGAAGGATCTTCCCAAGCTATTAGCAAGTTTAAACTTTGTTTTTTTTTAGCAGTGCTAAGGTGGACAAGCGTAGCTTTCTTGGAGGATCATAGGGCGAAGCAAGCTTTTTAATATAGGATGGGAGCGTACCATGTAAGGATTTGTGGAGAAGTTAGCATGCTTTGAATTTTAAGCGAGCACTAACAGGGAGCCAATGGAGGTCTTGTCGACTGTCTGAAATGTGGTCTCTTTAAGATTTCCTTTTTACAAAGCGGTCTGCATCATTCTAAATTACTTGTAGGTCTTGGATTTTTTTTTTTATGTGCACCAATCATAAGGGCATTCCCATAGTCAAGTCTAATTAGGGTAACTGCCCTTGCAACAGGTGCGGAGTTAGACTCAGACAGGAAGGGACAGAGATTCCTCAGTAGCCTAAGATAGTAAGAGCAGTTTTTCATGGTCTGGTTAACATGTGTGTCTGCAGTGAGCGCAGAGTCCAAGTCTATGGGTTGTGGCATGAGGGGGGCAAGGGTGCTGTAAATAGTCTGTCAATCCCTAGGGCAAATGTCTACAGTTGAACGACGTGGTATACTTTACATGCAGAAGGCATGCATTAATGGCTAACATGCAGTCAACAAGCACATTACATGCACACTTGTCAGCTAAAACAAATATACCACCAGCGCTGGCCCTCTTGTCTGTACCATCTTGATATTGCAGTAAAAATGTAGCATAACGGAAAACCTCACAGTAGCAAAATTCAGAGTAGTGAAACCTCACAGAACCCAAACTCAAATGTGGTGAAAATTCACAGTGGCAGAATTCAGGGTGGCAACATTCAAGGACAGCAGAATTCAAAATGCTGCAAACCTCACATTACCAAAATTCAAAGTGGTGGAACCTCACAGTAACAAACATCAAAACAGCAATATTCATAAGCAGCAGAGCTCGAAAACATACAAATATCACGGTAGCAAAATTCAAATGTGGTAAAACCTCACAGATCAAATGGCAAAATTCATAAACAGCAGAACTCAAAATGATACAAACATTGGGAAAGGAAAATTCGAATGTAGTGAATCCTCAGAGTATGAGCATTCAAATGGGTGAATCCTCACAGTAGTGAAATGCAAAGTCGCAAAATTCAAAGCAGGGGGTGTTTTTTTTTTAAAGGATGAAGAGGCAGGGGTAGTGGTGCAAGGGCGATGGACTATTTAAAAAAAAGATGGAGGGCCCGGGGTCATGGTGGAAGGGAGTGGTATTTTTTTAAATAAAAGATAGAGGGGTTTGGGTCATCGTGGACGGGGTGGGCTTTTAAAAAAAGATAGAGGGGCTGGGATCATGGTTGAAGGGGGTTGGGGAGGCCTTTTTAAAAATAAAAAGATGGAGGGGCTGGGGTCGTGCTATAAGGGGGTTAGGGGTGGGCATTTTTTAAACAGATGAGGAGCTGGGGTTGTGGTGGAAAGGGGAGTGGGGGTGGGGGCTAGGGTTGTTGGCCAGAATGGCCTTCACTTACCTGGGTGGGTGGGTGTCAGGGTTTTCCTCACCTAAGCAGTGGTGGGAAGCAAGTGGCTTGCCTTGCCTGCTTGCTCAGGTGGTCTTGGTGTTGCTGTTTAGGTCATGTAACCCTTAGCAACACCAATCAGGGCCTGGGGAGGACGGGCTGTGGGTGTTTTAAGGGGGCTGGTGTGTTCTTTTTTTTAAACGATGTAGGGGCTGAGCTTGTGGTGGAAGGAGGGGCGGGGTAGGCATTTTTCTTTAAAAAAAATGGAGGGGCTGTGGTCCTGGTGGAACGGGGGTTGGGGTGGGAATTTTTCTTAAAAGATGGAGCTGCTGGGGTCATGGTGGAATGGTGGTTGGGGACTAGGGTTGTTGGCCAGAACGGTGTTCACTTACCTGGGTGGATGGCAGGGGTGTCCTCTCCCCAGCAGAGGTGAGAAGCAAGTATGTGTTAAAACAATTCCCCAGCCAGGCACTATACAGCCTTACCTTGAATTATTTCCAGACAGGGAGAGCAGAAATTATTAATTGAGATTTCCGCTGAAATTATTGGATACATTTGACAGACTGGGGGCCATGAATCGCCTTCCAAGAGAGGAGACATTGTAGGCTCTGCCGAGTTGTTGTGATATTGGAAACTTTATGTCATCTGTGTATGTCCATGACATTGATGCAATTAATGGAGACATTTATTGGTACAGAATGCTGGCATGGAATCAAATATCGCTGACTGTAAATGTTTCCAAATTTTCTAAAAGTATATTTATGATGATTATTTAAGGGGGCAATGCGTTGTCATTTTAAGAAATGTTATTGATGAATTCTTAAATTGACAATGGTGTAATACGGAGTCATTTTAAGAAATGTTAATGAAGCATTGCTAGATTTGTTGCATTGTTTTTTTAAGGAACCTTAATGAATTATTTTACCTTTTGTAGATTTTCTTACCTATGGGTTGCTATTTTGATCTGATGGTAATACTGTTAAAGGATTACTGTAAACCATAAAACAAATCAAACAAAGAAGAGAAGAATCTCCTTCTTGATGTTCAGCTCTCATCACTTACATCATTGTAGACAAAAAATATACCTTCTTCTTATTTCAATAAATACAACGTTGCATTGATAAAATTACTATTGATATAGTGTACTGTTAGCATGTGAAACACCCATAGTATCCAAACTATTACCATCAAAAGATATATGTGTGGGCTCGTGACACACACTATGGGCCTCATTCCGAGTATGGAGGTAGTCATGGCGCTATTTGCGCCATAACTACCTCCCATACTGGGTCCGGGTCCGACCTGGTTCAGTGGGGACTAACCGGTCCATTCCGACCCTGGAGAGACCGGTAAGTCCCCATTGAAAAATCCATTCCCCATTCCCATTTGAACCCCCATAGGGCTCAATGGGAATGGGGAAGTAGCTAATAACTGTACCGCAATTTGCAGTACTGTTATTAGCTCTCTGGTCCCTTAGCGGTTCCCGCTAAGGGCGCCTGGTAAAACCAGGCACCCATTGCGGGACCCGCTAAGGGACCTCGGAATAGGGAGCAAAGGGATTACCGGCACAGATGTCCTTAACGGTGCCCGGTATCCCTTTGCGTCCACCTCGGAATGAGGTCCTATTTAACATCATTACGTATACCCGATGTCTTAAAGTAAAATAAGCTGTTGTTTTATCCATAAAGTTCACAGATGGCCTGGCAAGATATTCTACAGCCAGTTCACCAACTACGTGCTAATTGTATCGTATCGCAATAGTCAACACGATAAAACATTGTTGACGCTCCATTGTTTCAGCCTTAAGATGTTAGAGCACCCATATAACTTGTGCTACAGGATCCCCAATTTATAATGTACTTAGCAGAGCAATGGCAAGTTTCATCATGCCAAATTCGCATTGTTGTGCCCACTTTTGTTAATGCCCACTTAACTAACAGCAGCCAGGACCACATATGTTCAGTTAGCCAAGCAAATCCAGATCCTATTATGCCCAATTGGGACATCATTGCCATATTCCATTAGACCCAGCTAGTCCATTAGGGCTTTATTCTAATAGCGGAGTGGCAGAGAGTGGCAGTCTAGCAGTCATCCCTACCTGCTGAGTCTGTTCACCCCGTCCATTCCTTTCTGAAGGTGGAGCCTGCTGACCTACTACAACTACCCTTCCATACCGCGGAGCGGACGCGGAGTGGCAGAGAGTGGCAGTCTAGCAGTCATCCCTACCTGCTGAGTCTGTTCACCCTGTCCATGCCTTTCTGAAGGTGGAGCCTGCTGACCTACTACAACTACCGTTCCATAACGCGGAGCGGACGCGGAGTGGCGGAGAGTGGCAGTCTAGCAGTCATCCCTACCTGCTGAGTCTGTTCACCCCGTCCATTCCTTTCTGAAGGTGGAGCCTGCTGACCTACTACAACTACCCTTCCATACCGCGGAGCGGACGCGGAGTGGCGGAGAGTGGCGGAGAGTGGCAGTCTAGCAGTCATGGCTGTCGTGACTGGTATGACTGCCTCTCCCCTGGCTCCACAGGAAGAGGAAAACGGACGGCTACGAAGCTGGCGTCCCCGCCAACATTCAGATAACTTTCTGCTGGCTGAACTGCCTGACACCAAGAAGACATTGGCAAACACAGCTAAATCCTTAAAATCTTGTGGGAAAAAAGTCGGGAAAAAAAAACCCAAACTTCCAATACGCCAACCGAGAGAAGACCCTCTATTTACATCAAATGACATTTTGCAAACATCTGCTCAAAAAGCAAACTTTTGTTGCCTGACTGACCAGCTCCTACCGCTGCCTCTCAAAAATATGCTGATTGAAAACCACACCTTTCAGCACACCTCGCCCCCGCCTGCTCGCTTACTATCTGTCCCCGGAGGGGGGGAGGTGTTCGCAGTCGGGCGGGCAAGTTTCTGTGCTCGCGGGGCTGTGCTCGGACCTCCGACCGATGGTGGCGTGATTGGTGAGGCGCAGCAAGGATGAGGGCGTGCTCCTGCCGCCCCTACCACTCAGACAGCGTGGGACCCAGACGAGGAGCAAGAGTATCCGATGACCGGCCCGCAAGTGGAGCACTCGGCCCCCCCAGATGTAACGGCGGCCTCGGCCTCTCATAGCGTCTCTGCCCAGGTGCACGCTGAGGCGGCTGGAGCCGTCGCGCAGAGCCCGTCTCAGGCAAAGGAAAAGGCGGTCTCTGTGGAGCGGCAGTCAGAGTTGCACGGGACTGACGAGGGCGATACGCCCCGAGAGGCGTCATCAGAGCCGGGGGCGTGCGGCTCCCTTGAGACGTTTGAGCCCCGCTCCCATAGCTCGTTACATTTTACTACATCGATAGAAGTACAAACAGTAAACGCAAAGAAACGCTCCAGGCTATCCCCGGTTCGAACCTACGAGAAAAGAAAGAAAACTTTAAAACTAAAAAGTGGTAAACAAAATCCAACAAACCTACGTAAATTACAAAGCAAAGATACAAAATTAAAGCAATCTTTAAGCAAAACTAAATCAGTCAAATATAAGACCACGAAACCAATTCTCTCGCCTATGGGAACCTTGGTGAAATTCTTTGAAAAAAAACACCAAGCTAACATCCGCACTAGCTCATTGACAGAGCTTACTGATGCTGGACTCCTCGACGCTGTTTTCGATCTACATCCATCAAGCAAACTTAGAAGAACTGAGGACTGTCTAATTCCTAGAACAGACCCTCTCAATTTCAAGCGACCCACTTCAGGAAAAAGATTACAGTCGGAAAAAAATCTGGAAAACAAATTCATGTTTGGGCAAACATCCACGCATCTTATACCTATTGAATTTGTCTTGGGCCTAGATCCGGCGGTACCTCAAACGTCTAGCCCTGTACCACATCTAAGGGACCCCCTGGCTCCCACAGCGATTTCCGCTCATCCCGCTGATGACGCTGTTGCCCAGACATCTGACCAAAGAAAACAACAACTGGGGGCTGAATCCCCTCCTCCTCCGTCACCACTACTCTCACCTGTGCTACAAGACAATCCAGGAAACACTTTGCTCAGTGCTAAAAAAAAGACGATTTCAATTCCTAATGAACATGACAAATCTTTAAAGCGTCAGCAAATTGACTCTCAGGTTCCACCTATTGCTGATCGCAAAGACAACAGAAAATCTTATCAAGATCTTGAACCCTGCCCTGACATACCAAATTCCTCTACCCATTCCACTTCTTTGCAAGACTCAAGTCGTAAGTCCACTATATCCAGTAAAGAATCATCATCAAAAAAGCCAGACTTACTTTCATATATGTCGGCTTTATCCATTGCCCTGGTCCCTTTCACCAAACTATATGAATCGCTGTATGATACTCTAAAGGACCACACCGTCTTACAGGCGATGATGCATACCAAACTCATCTTCCTAGAAGGCCATATTACTGCTCAAAACGAAACAAGAAACCCATCACCCCCAACCACGATGGCCATAGACACGCGCCTTCAAGCAATAGAAACTACATTGACCCGTTTGGAGAAAATAACTTTTCTAAACTGCCCTACGAGCGCACTTACCATCACTGCACCTTCGATTGACTTGACGTCCAGTACCCCACAGATCCCGATCCCTTGTGCCAAAACAAAATTGGCCCATAAAAAAGCCCCACCAATATCGTCTCAAACCACAAACGGATCGGCCTCTAATATTGTTTTGGTGATTGACGAGGAAGAATTTCAAAATAAAAAATTAGCAGCACAACCAGATCAACCGTACTTAATCTTTGCTGCAAAATCAATACATGCCACCCCATTGCTGACTTTGGAAGCGCCCAATACAAAAGCATCTTCTACAAAAACGATGGCTCAAGTAGACAAATCAGTTTCTGAATCCCAAACTCACCTTATCCCCCAAACTCACCTGTCACAACAAGAATCTGACCTTCTGAACTGCCTTCACTCACTTGAGAACCAAGATCTTAAAATCTCAGCAAAACTCACAGAGGAGTCTGAGCCCATTACAGACCTGATGAACCTCTCAGAACACCATGGCGAAGCAATCTCCCCTATGCCACCAGGCCAACGAAACCCATCGTCAGACAACTCCATTGCTGCAGTGTTGCATTCAAAGACCTCTTCGAAGAACACAAGTCTTGAAAATAGACATCATCAGTCACCATTCATGACCTTAGAAGAACGTCAAAAGAAAATCGAACTGTCTACTTTAATCAGGACAAAGGCAGTCACAACAAAAAAAAATAGAGATCCAGCTCCATCTCAGAGTGATAGAACAAGCTATAACACCAACAAACCCGGCCTGGAAAGGCGTACTCGACCCTCGACAGACTCTCAACAGTTTTCAGATTCTCATGAAACCCCCCAATACCATTCACAAGCTTCATCTAGGAATCATCTACGAGAGGACAGTCCTAAAGAAAAGAAACATCATGCAAGAAAGTCCTCTAGTTCTAAGACAATCTCTTACCAAACGCTCAAAAAATCGGCCAAACCATTGGGGAGATGGATTCTAAAATTAGAACAATCTAGTGAAAATCGAGATAAAGTTACATTAAACAGAGGAGGCATGCTGACGCTGATACATCTTATACCTAAATTAACACAGATTTCTTCAGATGACTTGTGGATAGTTGAACCAAGTCACCACCACGGAAGAGCGGTTTGCCATCTCCATATTATATCAAGAAAAGTTAAGGACAAATTGTTCGACCAAAAAAAAGACTTTCTAAGTCTGGGCTATCACCTCTCACTACAAACGATGACAACAGAAGAAAAGAGCTATGAGCCCAAGGAAACTACTCGAACATTCAACAAGAACTCTAAAGAAAAAAATAACTACCCAAGGACACATCGAAACTTTGATACTTCTCCGCATAGACAAAACTCAGATCATCGACCAGTTCAACCTAAGCGTCACCATAGCCCAAAAGTGACCTTCTCAAATAAGACCCAACATAGGCCGATTCAAACCTCACTAACATCTAATGAGAGATCTGGCGATCGAGAAACAGAAGATCCTGAAGACAAAATCAGTTTTCGTAAAGAACGACAAAACAGCAATAGAAAACTTACTAAAACCATCCAACTGGAAGAAAACGCTCCTACAGCTTCGCCTGATAGAAATCCAACTTCATCCAGCTTTTGGGCATGGCTCCCAAAGGCCTTAGCATCGCATCGTTCAAAATAGCAGCCCAAGAATCTGATCGACGTTCCACCTTCGACGACAAACCAAACCACCAGCGTGTTTGAAATTAAGTTAGCCAGTTGGAACACTAGGGGCTATAAACGGTTTATAGTCATAATGTCGAAAAAAAATGTCGACAAACAAAAATGTCGAATTTTTTTTTTCGAAAACAATAATGTCGACATCCTATACTTATAATGTAAAAAGTCATTTTTTAGAAAAAAAAATGTCGACAAAAAAATGTCACTTAGAACTATCAACACCTCACCCAACACCGCCCTGCCACCCCCCCCCCCACACTCCCCACCACCACCCTCCCACCCCTCATACTCAACACATTCTAATTATATATTTATTTATTTATTCAATAAATAAATAACCAAAAAGAGTATCATTTACTATTGGGGGGGGTCCCCCCCAACCACCCTCTCACCCCTCATACTCAACACATTCTAATTATATATTTATTTATTTATTTTTTCAATAAATAAATAACCAAAAAAAGTTTAATTTACTATGGGGGGGTCCCCCCCAACCCCCCCTCACCCAACACCCCCCTGCCACCCCCCCACACCCCCCCAACCACCGTCTCACCCTCATTCTCAACACATAGTAATTATATATTTATTTATTTATTCAATAATTAAATAAATAAAAAGAGTATCATTTACTATGGGGATGTCCCCCCCAACCCCTCTCACCCAAGACCCCCTTCCACCCCCCCCCCACACCCACACCCCTCATACTCAACACATTTTAGTTATATATAGGATACATTACTCACCGTAATCGTATTTCTGATGCTTGTATCTGCTTAGATTCACATGCTGTGCATAGGCCGACATCTAGTGGAAGCTGCGGAGTATTACAGTTTGTTTTTCGAAACTCGAAAATGGTCGTCGACACAGGCGTGCCAGTAATACTATCCCTAGTGTGACGTCCACTGTACCCAAGATCCCTCACGCGTCTAGGATCCTCAGATTGTATTTTTTCTGACATGAGGAAGCATGAGGAGTAGCGTGAGTACAGATAATCCAAGCAGATAGACAGAAAGGTAAGACTACAAGCAATCATGCGCCTTCTCTCGGAGGGGAGGAAGGGTGGGTCGCATGTGAATCTAAGCAGATACAAGCAACAGAAATACGATTACGGTGAGTAATGTATCCCTTCTGAGGCTTGTGGAATCTGCTTAGATCACATGCTGTGCATATATTAGCGAGCAGTACCAGAAGAAGGAGGTGGGATGTGAGAAGGCGCATGAGCAAACAGGTGTCTTAGAACCGCTTGTCCCACTTGTGTATCTGTCTTGGAATGAGTGTCAATGCAGTAATGCTGAGTAAAAGTGTGAATAGAGCTCCAAGTAGCTGCTTTGCAAATGGTGTCGAGGGGAACATTTGCAATGAAAGCCAGAGTGGCCCCAATGCCTCTAGTAGAGTGGGCTCTTGGCGTAAAAGGCAGAGTCTTTTCAGAAAGAGAGTAACACAGCCGTATACAGTTGATAATCCACTTCGAGATAGCGCCTTTAGAGACGCGATCTCCCTCTCTGCCTGTAGCTACGGAGACAAACAGTTGATCTGTTTACCTTAGCGGTCTGGTTTTATTTACATAGTAGAGGACCGCCCTACGCACATCTAGGGTATGTAGTTTCACCTCAGCCGAGCTTTGCGGGTTCTGGAAGAAAGCCGGCAGCTCGATGGACTGGTTTACATGGAACTTTGATATAAATTTAGGTGAGAACCTAGGGTGTGTGCGTAAAACCAGTTTGTCTTTGTGGATAATAAAGAAAGGATCCTGCACTGACAGAGCCTGAATTTCACTGACCCTTCTTATGGAGGTAATGGCTACTAAGAAGGCCGTTTTATAAGTCAGGTGTTTGAGACTACTTTTATGCATGGGTTCGAAAGGGGGGCCCATGAGCTTAGCTAGCACCACATTAAGGTCCCATCCTGGCGGTGGGTTCGAAATAGGAGGGTGAAGTCTCTTTACTCCTTCCATGAAGGCTTTAACTACTGGTACTTTCCACCACGACACCCTGTTATGGGATGTGGTGTAAGCCGAGAGGGCTGCCAGGTGTACTTTCAGAGAGTTAAAAACCAATCCTGCATCCAGCAGGTGGAGCATGTAAGTCACAATGTTGGAAGGAGTGCAATCAACAGGGTTGATTTGTTTATTTTGGCATCAAATAACGAATCTCTTCCACTTGTCAAAGTAACAGTGCCTTGTGTTTGGTTTCCTGGATTCTTTTAGGATGTCCATACACCTCTGTGGTAAATTGAGATGTCCAAACTCTATGACCTCAGGAGCCATGCTGCCAGGTTCATTGAGTTGGGTTGCTGGTGCACTGTTTGACCTTGTTGCTGGGACAGTAGGTTGTACCAGGCTGGAAGTTTGATGGGTTCGCACACCGCCATCCTGCGTAGGTGTGGAAACCATGGTTGTCTCGCCCACATGGGAGCAACTAGAATGAGCGTCATCCATTCCTTGTTCATCTTGTACACCACCTTCCTGATGAGGAGTTGGTGGAAAAGCGTACGCAAACATCCCTGACCAGTTCATCCACAGAGCGTTCCCTTGGGAGTCTGGCTGGGGGAACCTGGATGCAAATCCTGGGCATTGTTTGTTTTCGCTTGTGGCGAATAAGTCTATAGTGGGGAAACCCCACTGAAAGAAGAGATCTTCTACGATCTTTCTGTGAAGGACCCATTCGTGTTCTTCTGGGAGGGAGTCTCTGCTTAGAGCATCCGCTAGGGAATTGAGCTCCCCTGGAACATGTTGCGATGACAGGAAGATGTTCCGTCTGAGTGCCCATATCCAGATTTTCTGGGCAAGCTTGGACAGATTTGGCGAACGAGTCCCTCCTTGCTTGTTCAGATAGAACATGGCTGTTGTGCTGTCCGCCCGGATCTGCACCGACAAGTTTAGTAGATGGGGCTCGAACGCCCGAAGCGCTCTGAATACTGCCAGAAGCTCTAGCAGGTTTATGTGGTTCTTGGCTACTGAGTGAGACCAGAGACCCTGAGCTGTGTGGTGGAGATGGTGAGCTCCCCACCCAGTCAGGCATGCATCTGTAGTCACCACTGCCTGTACTTCGGGATCGTAAAAGGGTTTTCCCCTTGCGAGATTCTCTCTTGTCCACCAGTGTAGGCTCTGTACAAGTGTTGGCGAAACGACCACTAGATCGTCCCACTGACCACTTGCCTGAGACCACTGTTTCGCCAACCATTCCTGCATGGGACGCATGCGCAGTCGCGCGTGGGGGACCAGGTAAATGCATGACGCCATCATGCCCAGTAACCGCATTGCTTTGCGTACCGTTATTTGTTGAGCAGACAGATAATGTGGAATTTGCAGTAGTATATTCCGAATTCTCTCTTCCGAAGGGAAGGTCAACCCTTTCTGAGTATCTAGGATTGCTCCTAGGAACTGTTTTGAGGTGCTTGGCACCAGGCTTGACTTCTTCTCGTTGATTGAGAAGCCTAATTCGTGGAGGAGGTCGATAGTCCTTTGAATGTTTGTCCTGCAAATTCCTGGGGTTTCCCCCGTTATGAGCCAGTCGTCCAGATAAGGGTACACTGGGATTGCCTCCCTGCGTAGGTGTGCAGCTGCCACCACCAGTACCTTGGTGAATACCCTTGGTGCTGAAGCTATCCCGAAGGGCAGTACCTTGAATTGGTAGTGGCGACTGTCCACCTTGAAGCGCATGTACTTTCTGTGCGCCGGGAGCATGGAAATATGAAAATAAGCATCTTTCATATCCAAGGTTGCCATGTAATCCCCCTTTTTTAGGAGGGGGATTACCTCTTGTAGAGTGGTCATACGGAATTTTTGGGGCTTGACATACTTGTTGGCAGGCCGTAAGTCCAATACTGGGCGCATTGTCAAATCTTTCTTTGGCACAAGGAAGTAAGTTGAATAGATACCCTTGTTTACCTGGTGTCCTGGGACGAGTTCTATCGCGTCCTTTTCTAGCAGAATGGCGATCTCCTCGAGAAGGATCTTCTGATGTTCTAAGGAGTGTACTCTTTGTCGTGGAGGATGGTTCCGGAGACGCTGCAGTAATTCTATACAATATCCTGCGGACACTGTTGACAGCACCCATCTGTCTGAGGTGATCCCTTCCCAAGCCTGGGTGAAGTTGGAAATGCGTCCCCCTACTGGGGTTGCGTGAGAAGGGACCTTGAACTGAGCGTCACTGCTTTGGCGGGGGCGTGCCGCCTCCCTTGTTGGGGCTGCCTCTGCCTCTTCCACGACCTCTTTTGTTACCCCTACCGTAACTTTGGGTAGACTGCTGGCTGTTGTTCCACTGTGTACCCTGTCCCTGGGCATAGTTGCCTCTTTGTGAATTTTGGCCGCGTGGGCGACGAAAATTACTGTTCCCCCTCTGGTTAGGGGGTTTGTTGGTAAGCTGGCCAAGGGATTTGAGAGTCTCGTATTCGTCCTTGGCATTTTTAAGTGCGTCTTCGACCGCTTTCCCAAACAATAGATCGGGTTCCACCGGCTTGTCTATTAATGAAGCCTGGGTTTCTGTTTTGAACCCCGACTGCCGTAACCACGCATGTCTCTTGATAACAGTACCTTCTGCTATCAATCTTCCTGCGTTGTCCGCGGCGTCGAAAGTTGCTTTCAATATGCAACCAGACACGGCTCTCCCTTCTGCCGAGATCCGAGCCAATTGGCCCTTTAACGGTTCAGGAGCAGAGGCTGTGAGTGCCGCGACCTCTTCCCATTGATGGCAGTTGTAGCTGGCCAACAGGGTGGTGGAGTTAGCAATCCTTGCTTGGTAGGCGGACGTTGAGGCTACCTTCCTGCCAAACCCGTAAAGTTTCTTGCTCTCCTTGTCGGGAGGAGCTTCTGACGAAGATAAGGGTGTTCCAGCCCTCTTCCGAGTGTTGGTAACAACTAGGGAGTCTGGTTTAAGATGTCCTCTTATATAGAGAGGATCAGACTGGGCTGCCCGGAAAAGTTTTTCGACCCTGGGGTTGACTGCTCTGGTGAGGTTTGGGTTCACCAGGGACGGATCTATTCTTCGTTGGATGGATTTAAGGATAGGGATGGTCTGAGCGACCAGCCTCCTCTCTCCCACCAACTCTTCTGCGAAGTCCCTTTCCTCCTGTACACCGTGGGTGTCGATGTGAAAATGTTCTGCCGCGCGAGCGAGAACCTCATTAAGGAGGGGCTGGTTATCGACTGGCGAGTCGGTAATTGGGGCTTCGTTCTCTACCGGGGAATCTACTCTGTAAATTTCCTGCTCATCTTCTCCCTACTCCTGGTCCTCATCATCCGCATAGTATTCCGTCCCGGTTTGTTCCTCCATAATTTCAAACTCCTGGTCCCCCTCAGGGAAAGGCTCTCCTTGGTACCTGGGGTGAGGAGTAGAGTATGGAGTAGAGTAGGACTGCACCTCAAAGGGTTCAGGTCTCTCGAACCGGGCCTTTTTACTTAGGGGGATGGGATCAGTGGAACCTGAGGGTGTGGCCCCCTGAGGGTCATACGAGAGGAAATGCTCTGGATTCTTGTCGTAAAAATCTGCCAAGGAAGACATCCTTGTCTATGTCCTCACTGGACCATTCTTTGGAACAGGGGACGACCTTAGTAGTCAACTTAGGGGACTTATCAAGGGTACCCTTGCTGGATGTTGATCTTTCAGTAGACTTGTATTTGTTTGTCTGCTTCGGGGGCAAGGATGGTCTTACAGGAGTGGAAGAATGTGCTTTCCGCTGTTTTCCCCCCTCCCCGTGCGTGGAAAAATGTTTTCCCTGTCCCTTGGAGGCCCCGGAGACTTTCGACACCTGGCGTCGAGGATCGGAAGAGGTATCTGTGTCTTTCGAGTGTGGGGCCTCGCTGGTGTTAACTGCGGGCTCCGTCTCTTGGAGCGCGGCCTGGGGGTGGAAGTCGTCTTCGTCCT
Organism: Ambystoma mexicanum; assembly: GCF_040938575.1. NCBI lineage: Eukaryota > Metazoa > Chordata > Amphibia > Caudata > Ambystomatidae > Ambystoma > Ambystoma mexicanum. The sequence goes on along the minus strand of NC_090930.1, from coordinate 1,098,462,705 downwards.
CCGACGATCGAACTTCCGTTAGTCTAGGGAGTGAGGCACTTTTGGCAAGAGTGGATGATTGCCTTGCGTCATGAGGCGATCTCGATCGAGAGCGCCCAGAGGACACCGAGTTGGACCGTTCTATGTGTGCCTCTTTCCGAGAAGTCGACGTCGTCGAGGTTCGGTTGGACTTAATGTGCTGAGTGTGTGTAGGGTGTGTAGCGCTTGCGTCGCCGGGGGTCTTCCCCATAGCCGCCCTGCCGGACGACCTTCTGAGGTCGGGGACCTGCGCTCGGCTGTCTTTCGACGCCGTAATGCCCTCGCCGTCCGAAAGTACGGCGTCGCTGCCATCGCTGAAGGCGCCCTCCGCTGCCATGGCCACCTGCCTGGCGTGGTGGGTCCAACGCTTTGTCGAACAGTCCTTAAGTGTCTTAGGTTTAAACCTACTACACGCTCTGCAGTTCGCTTCGGGGTGGTCCCTCGGCAAGCAGAGATTGCACGTGGCGTGCCTGTCGACCCAAGGGTATTTGCGGTTGCACTTGGGGCAGAATTGGAAAGGGGTACCCTCCATACGCACCTTGAGGCAGCGGGCTGGTAAGTGTAGGAAATATATAAGGTGTATCTATATACCAAGAGTGAAGAGTATGTACCACCCCCCACTCTCCCTACTTGCAGGGCCGAGGCCAGCGGCCTACTAGGCCCGGGCCGAGGCCAGCGGCCTTCCAAGGCCCAGATCCGTCGTGCAGCAGCCGACGGTCGATGTCTTCTCCAGCCGTCGTCGAGTCGAGGGTCGACGTTGGGGTGGGGAAGGATGTCAATAAAGAATTATAAATTAGCAAAAGTATGGCTAAGGCCAGGGGACTCCGCAAAATGCTTCCGACCAGTATGGCGGAAAAAAACAATCTGTGGATCCTAGACGCGTGAGGGATCTTGGGTACAGTGGACGTCACACTAGGAATAGTATTACTGGCACGCCTGTGTCGACGCCCATTTTCGAGTTTCAAAAAACAAACTGTAATACTCCGCAGCTTCCACTAGATGTCGGCCTATGCACAGCATGTGATCTAAGCAGATTCCACAAGCCTCAGAAATTTATTTATTTATTCATACAATAAATACAAAATTTCGAAAAAATATCGAAAAAATGTCGACATTATTGTTTGTCGACATTATTTTTTTCGACATTTATTTTTCGACATTTTGACTGTCGACATTTTGACTGTCAACATTATGACTGCCCACCGCTATAAACATCTTACTTCGATCAGTGATACAAACTTGGGCTCTTTTGATATATTGTGTCTCCAAGAAACTTGGCAGTCTAAAACACCCACACTCGATGGATACAATCTTTTCCTGGCCCCGGCGACAAAAGGCCAAATGGGCCGCCCTTCCTCTGGTCTGCTTACCGGTTTGCGAATGGATAGAGGCTTTGCAGTAACTAACATCATCGTCTCAAACTACTCTTTATTAGCACTTTTGCTAACTTGGTCATCACTATCATCAGACGGAGTTTATTACCATCCTATCTCCGTAGCGATTTTCAACGTATGCTGGAACCCTGCAGCAATCGACCAAAAGAAATTCTTAAAATTGATCGAAAACACGACCGACGAGGTACGAACGACTTACAACACCTTGCATATTATAATATGTGGAGACCTGAACGCTTGCTGCACCCAAAAAACAATTAAAAAACAATCCCTGAGTGAAGACCGAGGAAACCAATGGATGAAATTGATGAACTCAAGAAACCTACATAACCTTGACGTAGTATACAAAAAGAATAATCGATTACCAACTTGGACAAACGGGCAACTAAAGTCAACTATTGACTATACTTTTGTCTCGGAACCCATCCTGCTGCTAACGACCTCCTTTGACGTTGTTCACACAACATCTAGTGATCATAATATTCTTCAAACCACTCTGAAAACTTCTTATTCAAATCCTGATAGGTACGAAACTGCGGTTGAACAAACTCCTCAAGGTACTAGACTGCGTTTAACAGCACACAGTATTCGAGACCTCACAAACTTATACATAGACTCATGTCCCACATCGACCTTTGAAATGGTCGACTACGCCCCTTTGTTGAATACCTTTAGAATACCGAGAGGGAAATCTAACAAAGACTTGCAAACATCCCTACACTCGTACGATAAAGTGCTGGTCCAGAAACGAAGGGTTTTCAGAAATGCCAAAATAAATGCATTGAAACTAACGACGATGGAAAGATCTAAAACAATCAAAGAAATTACTAGAAATTATAAAAACTGGGTGAGATCATATAGATGGAAACTTCACCAACAAGATGCAGAAGTCATACTAAAATCGATTTGTTCCAACAACTCAAAATAATTCTGGTCTCTGCTGAACAAATCATCTTCATCCAACGATTTGAACATGGCGAATAGTATTAGCGAATTCACCTGGGCTGCTCACTTCAGTTCGCTCTTCGAAAATCCTACACCAAATTCAACGGCTTGCAGCACCTCACAGATGACGCTAGCTGTACCCAAAAACACAAGGACAATTGACTCCTGGACGCAACTTGACGACCTGGAAGACATATTAGACATCCTTAAGAAACTGAAAAAGTCCAGGGCCCCAGGCCCTGATGGGATTACAAATTTCGATTTAAAAACCCATCCGGACGAGTGGGCTAAATTTATAAGAACAGTCTTCACCAGATGTGTGGCATCTCAATCTGTCCCTCCTTCATGGCTTTCTGCCATAGTGGTACCAATTTATAAAAAAGGAGATAAACAAGATCCAATGAACTATCGCCCCATCGCTTTATTGGACCCCATAGGGAAAGTCTTTGGGACATTACTTTTCAAAAAATTCCAAGTCTGGGCTGCCAACGCACCATGCAACGACAATTTCCAAACAGGATTCAAAAAAACGTTGGGAACAGCTATTAACATCTTTACCATATCTATTCTGAAAGCTAAAGTAAAGGAGGGAATCCTGAGAATATTCATGGCCTTTATCGACTTCTCTAAAGCTTTCGACAAAGTCAATCGTTCTAAACTCTAGGAGAAACTGACAACGTGGAAATGCCCAAGGGCAATCTTAAATCCCATCATAGCCCTCCACTCAGACACCAACATTAAGATACGGCTGAACCAACAAGGAAGCCTTTCCACCGAAATCGTCACCAAGAGAAGTGTCAAACAGGGCTGTCCTCTGGCCCCAGCACTCTTTCTTGCCTATATGGGAGATTATCAGTATACAGAGTCTTCGATCAGATCTTTTCCACCAAAACTTGCGAAAACGAACATCAACAGATTATTCTACGCTGACGATCTCATTTTACTTGATATGACCCCCATAGGCCTACAACGACAACTCTCCAATCTACAAGAATATTGCTCCGAAAACAATCTGCAAATCAACATCGAAAAGACAAAGATAATGGTGTTGGAGACCTCGACCAAAAAACAAGAAAAATTCGACTGGAACATCGATAAAATAACGATTGAAAAAGTCAAGAATTTTAAATACTTGGGTGTTGTCTTAGACACCACAACAAAAGAGCTGGCCATGCAAGAATTTCTCTGGGACAAAATTCGTAACTTAGCTACAAAAGGGAAAGCTATTGATAGAAAGTTTGGAAAATTTTCGACAATTCCACTGCTAAACTTTTATAAATCAAAGGTGGTTCCTACTGTGACATACGGCGCTGAAGCCAAGCCCTATCTGCCAAAAACACTCTGGCCTAAGCTGGAAGCTTATTTTTGGAGGTCAGTTTTCTCTCTACCGAATTCAACTCTGGTTCCTTTGATTCGTCGAGAACTAAGCTTGCTATCTCTCCAAAGTACGGTAGACTGTAACACAATCATGCTCTATAGAAAATGTATACTCCCAGACTGCAGCTATATCCACGGTCTGATACTTAAAGAACTTCAAGCATCAAGCGGTAAAATGCTCACCTGATGGAAAAAAGAAAATTTAGACCTGCTGAAAACAATAGAGTGTGCTGAAGAAGAACTGATAAATAATCCAATAAGGATACTTAAGAAACTAAAAGAGATGGATTGGATCAACACACAAAATCCATCGACTGATTATAAACTTACTTCACATCTTCCCCCTATGGCAACGAAACTGGACGTTATGCAAAATTACATCAAAACATTTCCGAGCCGACCAGCGCGTAACTTGATAATGCGAGCGAGATTGAACTTGCTTGACTGCAATGAAATACGCTACATCAGAGGTCTGTCATTATCTAACAGCTGTAGATTCTGTAACGAAGACAAGGAAACAATTCGTCATTTACTGCTTTCTTGCCCTGCCACAAAGGAAATACGTTTGCCCTATCTGAAATTCCTTCTGCGATATTCGCAAACGACTGATGAAGAAACATGGTGGGCACAGATGATCAGTGGCCATCGAACATCATGGCAACTAGCTACTTTTAATATTCTTCAACAGCTAACAGAAAAACTAGAGCTCAAACGAATTGAACATTATTAAGACCTTGTTTTTTTGGGATCAAACAAAATAATTTCGCTACGAGACAGCCAGAGGACTAAAGAGAAAAGAGAAATGATAACCCATTTTACAAAGAAAAAATGTTGCAAAAAAATCAAGTATTTGATTAAAAATGTCAACAGTAAAAAATAAAAAAAAAATAAAAAGTTACAATTATCACAAAAAATCCAGTTATTTTTATGTGTAGGAAGCATAGAAATCCCAGATTATAGGAGGCCCAGTTAACACTGCTAAAACGGATTACACTTTGGCTGTATGTTGTTATGGCGCTGGGGCAATGTGTGTGCAGTACTGGGGACAGTGTGTATGTTTGTGTGTGCAGATCTAGTGTGCCTAGTGCAAAGAACAGTGTGTGTGCGCATGTTTAAGTGCAGTGGTGTGTGTGTGTGTGTGTGTGTGTGTGTGTGTGTGTGTGTGTGTGTGTGTGTGTGTGTGTGTGTGTGTGTGTGTGTGTGTGTGTTTGTGTGTTTGTGTGTGTGTGTGTGTGTGTGTGTGTGTGTGTGTGTGTGTGTGTGTGTGGGGGGAGGGGGGGGTGGGGGGGGGGGGCGGTCAGGAACGAAAGCCGGGCACATAGTTGTCATGTTTTGGTTATAAGCTTTTATTCAACTTAAATGGGTTAAGAAACTGCCTCTCTGACCCAATTCTAAAAGTGTTCTTAAACAAAAGTACACTACTCCAACATAAATGTTCTCCAGAAATGGAAAATCCTTTATCTCCATGGGGGTATTCCCTTCCCCTGGATTCTTTACTGGTATCACAAAATGTCTATGAATCTAGCAGTTCCTTTAGGTCTTTCTTGGCCCACAACAATCTTGTTAGAAAAGCATTGTCCAGTTTTATAAGTTCCCCTTTAACACATAGTTCCTGCTTGTAGCACAAACTCCTTCCTTGTTCAACAAACATGGTGTCTGTTTGACACTCCTTATATGACTGTACTTTCCTGGTGTACTCCCCTGCCAGGATTCTTAATGCACTGTCAATTGACTGGTGTACTCTCCTACCAGGACTTCTCTCTTTCATTCACAGTTGCCTGGTATACTCCCCTGCCAGGACTTCTCCTGTGTTTCGCAACTGCCAGATATATGCTGGCCAGGACTTCTTATGGTTTCTCTTTTGTCCTCAAGTAGCATATGCCTTTCTCATTGGCTAGGTATATCAACTTGGCAAATATTCACTTTGCTTCTCTTAAGTTTTCTCTTCAAGTAGCACATACTTTTCTGGTTAAATTGGTATATCTACTTGACAAAACATTCACTTTTACAACATTCAAAATCTTTTCCCTGCGTGATGCAAAACAATTTTCTTTGCATTTCACTTACTGTAAGTTTACAATGTTCTATTCTTCTTTGGTGCGGTTGCCATAACACCCCGGGGTCCCACTCTGCTTTGGCAGACTCACCATTTTCAGTATTGTTTGTGCATAAGCAGTATGCATTCATCATCTTTTTCCCATTTTGGGCGGCTCTGGCATGACTTCTTCGGGGCTCCACTCCTGTACGCTGGCTTCTCCGGGAAGGACAATGCTGCTTCTGACTGCCAGATGCCTAGGGATCCTCTAGCAGTTCCTGGCATCTCCATGGCTTGCCTCGCTCGCACCACGTTTCCCTTCTTTCCTGCTGGTGAGCTTCCTCACTATGCCATGCCGGTTTCTGCTTGCTGCCTCAGCAAAATAAGCTGGGGTTCTCTCTCCTGCTTGCCGGCTCGTGTCTCGAGCCTCTGTCCATCTTTGTTGCAGCACTCATGTCTTCTTGCTGCCTCTCACTGCACGGTTCAGATTTGTGAATGTCCCATGTACAGTTGTCTTTTCCCAAATACTTGCACGCTTGAAGGAGTTGCAGCTTCGTGTCAACTCCTTCATCCTCCTCATCTCAGTACTTAGAGAATTATGGGATTTGGAGTCGCTTAATGGTTTGTGCTGTAAAATGTTTGAAGAGTCTTTTCAAAGGGTTTTACATGGAAATTCAGTTCTACCTGCAGGAACATCAACATGGCAATAGGCCGTCGGGGCATGGAGCAATGGGGGTTATTCCTCATGGGAAAGTGGGGGATACCGCGTCCCAACCAATGGAGCCATGGCATCTCACCAGTGCCTCACATGTGATCCTCCTCATATAGTCGGCCCCAGTGTCAGGATCAGGTAGTGACTGCAGTCCCCTGACCACATGGAGGAGGCTACCGCCGGGAAATCTGTGATGACTCCATTGGACTCATCACAGTATGTGTGTGTGTCTGTTTGAGAAGTTCAATGCTGAGGCCAGTGTGTTGATGCTATCCTAAGAGCATTGTGTCTTGCAGTGCTGGAGGTAATGCATGGGCAGGTGGAGTGCTATTGTTGTGTACAGTGTGTATGTTGTGCCATAAAGTAACAAGGGTGGCATGATGGTTGCTATAAAACTTTATTTGAGGGAAAAAAGGAACCTCACTATGCCTATCTGTCAGATGGTTTTCCCTCCCTCAAACTAATACTAAAGTATCTGTCAGAATGTCCGTGAAAAACAAACACCACTGTCCTGTGTCACAACCTACTTCTATCCCTTACACTACAACTAAAGAGTAAGATAATCCAACAGAAAATTCCTTCTCCAGGAGAATGACTCCATTCTCCTGGCATACAGGTGGAGTTCCCAAAATGTCCTCTTGAAAACAGATGCCAGGGGGAATGACTCCCTTCCCCTGGTTTGTAGTTCCAACACCTTGTACACTCAACATTCTCGACCAGGAGAATGGCTCCCGTCTCCTGGGACTGGTCTGCATCCTTCAATATAGTTCACAAGAAGGCAAGGGGGGATGACTCCCTTCCTCTGGCAGCCTTTCAGTGTACTTGAAAGGATTCCATTTCCCCACCAGAAGAATAACTCCCTTGGTGAATGAGTGTTATTTTTCAACTTGAGGTTTCTCTTGGCACTCTTTCACTATATCCGCAAAGTCCCAAGTGCTTCTCTGGATTCCAGTAGACTTAGCTCTGCCACTGCGACAAGGAGGATTTTATAAGATGCTTGTTTCAGTGGTGTTAGGGTCCCAGACCCTTCTCTGATCGTCGTCGGGCTTCTCTCTGCCACTGTTGGTATGACTGTTTCCTCCTATGCTTGGGTCTCTTCTGTTGGGGTCCCAGACCCTTCTCTGGTGGCCAGTGGGTTTATCCCTGCCACTGCTATGATGAAACACTCCTCGGATGCAGTCTTTGCTCTGTTTTGGGTCCATAACCCTTGATGGCTTTCTGATGGTCTTTACGCTTTCCACTGGCATGAAGCGGAGCCCTCTGTACTCCCTCCACGTCCCTACTGCTATGCCCATGCTTCCTGTTACCTTCTGGAACTTGCTTGCATGGCACCGGTCTCTCCAGGAGCTGGGTCCGGTTTCCATCCCGCTTCCTGCAGTTGTCTGCTTCATTACTGCTCCTGCATCTATTCCCCGTATTGTGGCTCCTTGCAGTCTCTGCACCGTTAGAGGATTGCGCGGTCCACCTCCTCCTGCAAGTCGTGCCACTGCCTCGCCTGGTTTCAGCTGGGCTCGGTCATGCCAACACAGGACCTGTCACGGACTGCCTCAGCCACTCACCGACATCCTCTGCAGAGCCCTCTCCTCGGGTTGAGTGCAGACTTTGAATCTCCCGGGGTCTCCGATGAGGAAGTCCTTCTTCTGTGTCCACCTTATAGGGCTTACTCTGCATCGGCCTAACGTCAACACCTGTTGTCAAGGCTCTCTGGTATTGCCTCCTGTGAGCCACCCCGTGTCAGTACTAGCACAGTCAGTAGACCTCATGTTGTCTGTGCTCATCTTCATCCTAGTATTTTCTGTCTCGGCTGTACCCCAGTTACTACAGAAATACATTGGTCGACTCTCAATATAGTGGTTTGAAATGGATAGGGGGGCTAAGGAATGCAGGGGTTTGACGTTCAACGCATTGTACCTCGGGTAGTCGTCCTTAGTTTCAGAGGAGGAATCCCTCCCCATGAGGTTCTCCCACATTAAACCACCCCTAGGGGGACTATTGGGTAGAGGACGCACCTACGTGGGCTTATGGGAAAGGGCTCACCCCCTGGGGAGAAGGGATGACACCTGGTGAATCATCACAGTATGTGTGTGCTGGTGTGTGTAGATGCTGCAACTGAATGAGCTATGAGAGAGAGACCAGGGGAGGAGATCTGAGGTGGTCCTGGAGGGAATGAGTGTGGAGATCAGAGACAACTGTGGAGAAGCAAAGGGAGGATTGGGAGGGGTTTCAAAGAAGGCTAGATTGGTGGTGCTGTGGAAAGTTCTGAACTGAGAGAAGTCAGCAAAGGTCCTGTGAGAGAAGTCAAGAATCAAACTGGGATGTGGGTAGTAGTGAGACTGGTGAGATAGTTCAGAACAGGGAACACTTGAGGAACTGCGAGGGTGCCTGAAGGGGAAATAATGAGGGAGCAGACAGAGAAGGGGAAGTAGGGAAAATAACAAAAATTAGAGAACCAGCGAGGGGAGCTGTCAGAAGTGCAAGGAAGGGGTCTATGGTAGTAGTCAGGATAAAGAGAAACAATGTGGGTTAGATGTAAATTGAGGTGTGCTAAGGAATGGGGAAGGAAAATGAGTTGTGGAATAAACCCATGGATGGCGAAAAGAGGAAACTTTTTGTGAAGTGTCACACCTGAAGGATCAGTGGAAAACTAAAAATCATATATTACCTCGTTATCACTATATTCTGTACATACAAAGCAGGGATTAGGGTTTCACTAAGCCAACGGGATGGGGCGTGTGCTTCCACAAACAATACTCTAGTTCTCCTAAGGGCCATGGTCCGCAGTTCATCCCACTCTCTCCCTTGCTCAAAGCAACTTCATTGGTGGAAAAACAGTTACTCACAGTCTATGGGTGTTTTAGTGCTAAGGAACAATTCTTTCTTTGGTCTGTGTCTTTCTTGGGTGCAGCCTATGTTGTCAGGTTCGCCTCCTCCTCTACTTCTTTCTACTCCTCATCCCCTCCTTTAAATTCTCTCTCCTTCTCCAGTCATCCTATGTCTTTGTTGTCCTCTTGTTCTCATCGCATTAATCTTTCCTCCTCTCTGCCTTTTCCGCTCTGCTTTCTCTCCACTCCAATTCCCCAGATTGCATGGACTGCTTAACGGACTGCCCTGCGGCTCTGCTAAACGAGGTTACAAAATGTATGCCTGTCATTTTGGAAGTAGTGTGTGGGAGCATGACATCCGCAATGCCAAAAGCTTTATTCATCCTAACAAAGTTTCTGTTTTAGCAGACTTTGTTCTCCGCTTCAATGTATTTACTTTTGCTTTAGGCAATGCTGGTTTCCTCTCAAACTCACTTTTGGGCATGTGCGGAAAACTGCTGACTCGCTGTTTCGCAAGACAAGGTGTAGTAGGACCATGCAACAAATGGAGTTACCGCTAGTTGGTTCTCAACAAAGATTGGTCAAATGATCAGACTTGTATATTTACCGTTGCTGATGGACCCTTCACTGGTTATCGGTAAGAGAATGTTTGCAATTTTTCGAATGCTATCCATCACACATAAATGCATCCATGGTAGAAAGTCCTGCCTATTTGAAGAGGAGGATTCAGGAGAAACGTTATACTTGTTCACTGAGATCATGTCATGGCAACTTGCTGGAAATTTCACGCAGCCAATCTGGAGAGAGCAGGAAGTACCTAGCACCTTCCTCTGGAACAAGTTGCCAAGCTCTCTGAGATTGGACCCTCATTCCTGTCTTTTAAGAAAGTATTGAAGACTTTATTTTATACTTGATTTTATAGGTTTTATGTCTGACTCTCTCTTGCTGACATTTAAGCTTCTATTGTTTTTTTATGATCTCTTTGGTCTGTCTTGTATTCCCTTATTTGCCGTTTTTAACTTTTGTACTGGTCTTACCTATTTGCTGCTCTGTCCTAGTGTTTTTATTGTACTGTTCTCTTTATTGTGTTTTATTCTTGCTTGTAGTTTAGGTACAGACGACATCCATTGACATGCATGGATCAGATAAGATTGTTGAGTGCAGGGGAAGTGTCGCCACTGCATACTGGTGCCCCACTCAGGCTTGATCCTGCATAGATGTCAAGTCAGATGCACTCCCATCTTTTATATGTGGGAAACTGCGTCACAGACGACTGGGGTGGTCCAGCCACTGTCTGGTATAGAACTCAGAAGGAAGGTGCAGGACCTCCTGGGCTCTGGTCTTTCTCCTAGAGGCAGTAGCTGCCTACCAATGCAAACAAACTTGATGGATAAGGAAAATTACAAATCCTACCTCCAAGCGGGGACTTGCAGCATTGTGGATCATGGATTTGGTGCTATGAAGCTGGCATATGAACATGAAACTGGAGGTGAGGCATGGTTTAAGAAGAGAAGCGCCAGCTGCACGCTTACCTCGCAAGCTGTTCCAAAAGCCAAGTTCTACCACGTGTGCACTTTTCTCAAGTGAAGCGCTGTGCAGAGACACTGAATAGTAACCGAAGAAAATCAAGATGGTGCCCAGGATGCAAGCCTTTTTAAAGCCTAACCCAGACGTAATAAGATAACACCTAAATGATCAAGTGGCCTTTCTCCAACTGACCAATCTGAGAGAACCAATAATTCTTCAATAAGAGATACCTTTGAAAACCGGGTACTACCAGACCAATCAGAACTGACATACTTAGAAGGCTGGGGAATGAGCAATTCAAGACTCTGCTTACAAGGAAACCCATAGCCCCATGGCTATAAAAGAGGCTACAGGTAGTCATTTGGTGTCTTGGACCCCGAGGAGGTAGAATGTTGCTTCCTGCCTGAAGGGAGTCTACTGTCCGACTTAAGGAGGCCCTGGAGAGCTGCTTATGATGAAGTGCTGGAATATTCTGGTACTACAACCCTGAGAGAGGAGGAATATCCAACCTGGTAGAAGATGGAATTATTGTTGGAGATTTTGAAAAAAAGACACTGGCATCTACATGTTAGGGGGAAAATTCAAACTGGTGGTGCCTCTTCGGAGTCTGAGTTGAGTGAGAGCACACTGAACCACAGTGGCTTAGAGAGAACGACACTGGAGAAAGCCTGAAGGAGGAATCTGTGACTTGCTGAAGAGTAAACCTTTGACTTGTGAGGGAAGCCTGGTGAGGCGCAACCAGAAAACGGACAAAGGGTGAATAGGCTGAAGCCCTCTCAGTGTTGTTAGTTCTCCTGAGAAAGGCAGGCTTAAATCTTGTGCTGTTGTCAAATATTTTGTAGAATAGGGCTGGACATTGTAGGGATAGGTTGTGGATCTTTCTGTTTGCCAGCAATATGGACTGTTTGTCACCTAATCTAGGGTAAGCCTGGGGGATAACTGAACCGTCTAGGATTGGATACATTTTGGTTAGCCACCTCATTGGGATGTATGTTTTGGATAATTAAGGGTGTCCATGGAAAGATGAGGTCTGATCAGGAGTAGGTTTATATTTTTTCTAGCTAAATCCCAAGTTCGAGATGGGTAACACCTAAACCCCCTCATTCTGTCTTGGCCTTTCCCTGACACATTTTCCATAACTTTTCCCTTTTGGTTTTTAGTAATTTCCCCTAGGTTGAATAGGTGTTTTACCAACGCCATCTTGATACTAAATTCAAACAAAAGGCTTGGTTACTCACTATCTTTGCTTTGCCCCTTCCCCCTGCTATCATTGCTGTGCCTTCCCACAATAGGATGTGCAGCTGTAGGCCTCTGGCTCTGTACTTTGCTGCATCTCAGTCACAGAGGACCTCCCTGCCAGCAGTCATGTCAGGTCCTTAAAGGCATTAATTCCAAAATGTTGGTGGCCACCTAATCCATGTGGTCACCACATTCAACTTTCGGAGGGTTCTTCTAGGGAAAACACTCATTACGTGGTTTCAGGCCAGACATCAGTCATACTGACTAAAATTAGTGTTCCACAAACTTCTTGTAGGGCCTTTCCATTTATTTATTCATAGTTGATTTTTAAAGGCATTTTCTGTGCAATACTGTCACCTTGTGGCACCACACGGGGTGAAGTAGAATAGGAAGTAACTGACCCTGACAGCCTTGCTGGCTTCAGATCAGGTAACTGCAGCATGAAGGGAAGAGGGGAAGTGTAGAAAAGTTGCATCTAGGGATCTACAGTACGATAGCATAAGGGAACCAGTTGGTGCACGAACAATGCCACTGCACAGCGGCCATGAACATCACATTTCAAACAATCCCTGTTGTTGCTTCTGTGGTGCTATGTTGTGCTCCTGGAAATTGATCAAAATCGCTGCCACAAGCGGATCTACGTTAAAACAGCGGAAAAAAAAGAACGAGGCTAAAAACACAGATTTTATTTATAATTGAATCTCGATTTGCTTTCTTTTTCTTGCACATTTTTTATAATTGTAATTGAGGGCGTGACCCCCACAGCCCACCCCTCCGTCCCCCACCTTAATTTATTTACTAACCCAACTCCCTATCTCTTTATTTCGAAAACATTTGCAAAAGTATGGAACATTCGATTAAAGAAATTTGGTGTTTTCAGTCTCGTTATTTCCCAATTCGTTTTTTTCAGGCGATACCACCGCAAGCTAAGCAGAATCCTCAAAGTCATCCAGACAAGGGGTACATTGGATGTCCCCGCCCTTAAGATCGTAGCAGCCACCATCAGAATCTGTACATACAATGAGCTCTCAGGTCAGACCACGCCAGGAGAAAGTCAGGAACTAGGCATATAAAGGACAGGGAAACTGAAGCAGCTTACAGGGTTGATGCTATGTCTGCCTAGGGTTCTCTAACTCGTCCATGATATGATATGATATGATAGGTTATTTATAACGCGCTTTATACCCAGAGGTTTCTAAGCGCGGACCCAGGGATTGAACCTGTGGTGCTCAGTGTCGTCCTGCTTCCAAGGCGAGCACATTGCCCCCTGAGCTATCCTCCCATGCTGTCCTTTTGAGATAAGTGTGTGGTGGAGGACATAGGACCTCATTACGAGGTTGGAGGTAGCCATGGAGCTACTAGCTCCATGGCTGCCTCCAAAACCCTTCCGACTCCACCCTGGTGAATGGAACAATTACCGGTCCATTCCGAGGTCGGAGGGACCGGTAATTCCCCAGTCCCCATTCACCAGGGCCATAGCTCTAGAGTCCCTTTGCGGGTCCCGTCCTTAACGCCTGCAAAAACCAAGCGTTACGGAAGGACCTGCAAAGGGAACTCGTACTAGGGCGGTAAGGGATTACAGGCACTGGTGCGCTAACCGTTGCCGGTAATCCCTTACCTCCCACCTCGTAATGAGGCCCATAGACTGTTGGTAAAGGCACAACCTCACTACCCACTACCATAAAATATCAGAATGCTGAAAAGAAAGATATAATGATATGATGACAAGATTCCTCAGCTGCGTGTTGCTTGTAAAATTAAGATGTGTTTGTTGAAATGCCAACAGCTAGGTACAAACTTTGAAAAGCAAGGCTTGCCATTTTTCAATAGGCCCATCATTTCACTTGATTTAAGGTTGGACTCATTTTTTTCACATTTTCTTATGAGGAGAACCCTCCAAACCCTAACTAAAAGGGTCAGCTTGTTCCCCATATTCTCTCACACGCTGTATTATAGGGTGACTTTCGAAAAACATTTCCAGGGCCAATTTTGGTTCCCAGTCCACACCCAAGTAAGACTTGGCTGTTATTTATTTATCTATTTATTTTAATTCTTCAGTGTGCTACACGCCCTTAGGCCTCAGAGCGCAGACAAAACAGAGGCTAGCAACAATATTCAATGGATTCTTACATGAACCAGGCGCAAGCGCACTGTCTTCTTAATTTCATCAATTACCAATCAATCTCCAGTCACATGGTTATCAGTCTCACAGAGTTAGGATTCTGCCATCTTAGTGAGATTCATGAGGCTTGAACGTAAGCATTCCTTCGAACACTATCAGTTTGAATAAAGAGGGCACACATTACTCGAGCAGGCACATTAGCAAGCGTAAATATTATCAGGAGCAGAGATTTGCTTACATAAATGTGTGCTTGCATTCAGACTTCGGAAACGGTTTTCAGGACAGATGGGGTGTTAACATGGATACGTTTACGTTTAGACTGGCGTTTGTCCAACTCCTGGAATTCCTCAGGGTGATTCGTGCAGCATCAATAATAGCGAACGATTCCTGCAAATATCAGTACTGGTTTTCAGTACGTTCATCCTTAGCAACTCTGCAATCTAGTACAGAGATAACTTCTGTATAGCTGTTTAAAGCCAACTCATGAAACTCCATCACGTCTTGCTGAGCCTAGCAGGTAAGCACTGATCTTGCTATCCACTGCAGCTACCCAGGTTTTGTGTCCACGTGGTAGAATCAATCTTTCGTTCAACCAGTGGCGGCAAACTGGGCAAAGCCCCTCCACCTTTCAGTAGCTACTGTTCAAGAGAAATTGTTCATGACTGGCTAAAGTCCTAATGCAGCCTACCCCATTCATGGACATTAGTGGGTGAGCCATCCCCAGCGTACATGCGCAGTACAGGTTTGTCTCTGGTTTGTGGCATTCCTCTCCAAGCTGGAGACAAACGGTTGCATGGGGGTGCTAAAACTGAAGCGCCTGCATTAGCAAAGGAAGATCTTTGTCCCTGCCCCCCTTTCCTGTTTCTCACACAGGCTGGGGTCTGAAATCTCACTCCCCCCACCATTTTCCTATGCAGAAGCACAAGAGATGAAGGAGTGAAGCGGTCACTCACCTTCTAAGCATGGCTAGTATTCTAGCCCTGCCCAAACAAGGTGCGGCCTAGCACTATATGTTCCAGTGGGCACCTACCTACCACAATGCCACTATGCTCTCATGCTAAGGACAAGGGCGAGCTGGAGCTACTAGACCACGCACCGCTAGGACATGCAGATAAGTGAATTCAAAATTGCTGCTTGTGTGAGAGTTTGTGTGTGTATGTGTGCGTGTGTCAGAGTGGGTTTGTGAATGTGAGAGCAGATGCATACATGTGAGAGTGGTGGAGTGGATGCATGGATGCAAGAGCATGCTAGAGCATTTGCCAGTGGTTAAGATTAATTCATAACCTTTCCGCCATTAGCCTTCAGTGTTGCATTTGTCACCCTGAGTGGGAAGGGTATACCAGATATGAGTCCAGAGTCTTCTGTGCCCAGAGACTCAAGCTACACCTCACTAATGACGCCCAATTAGGATGAAACATGTCTATGGTTGTTTGTGTTCTCACGCAGAAGGGATGTGACCTATCAGTTTGGGCTGGATGCCCCTTCTGGGGTGTGACCAGGCCTGGTTTGCATACGGTCTTCCCCTACTGTAATGGCATGGCAGTGTGAAAATGAGGGTGGTCCCAGAGCATTTGCCAGTGGTTAACATTAATTTCCGCCTTCAACCTTCACTGTTTTTGTATGTGCGTGGGGCCATATGTCAAAGCTGATTTGCCTCTATTTGTGCGTGTCTGTGAGTGCATGTGTGTGTGTGTGTATGCAAGTGTGTGTGCATGTGTGTGTCTGCTTATGTGAGGGGGTAAAAGTGCTTGGAGGGTGACCCACTGCGCAGGGATAGATGTTTAGCTAAATTCTGATGCAGACCAGATTCCAAATCATGTGTAATCTTTGTGTTACTTTATATTTTTACCTCCTTCAAAATGACACAAAGAAATACTGACATCGTCACATGTTTGAGCCTCTAACCCCCTCTTAAGGCTTTTCTGTCCACAACAGGAACAGTAAGACGGTTATGGATAATTTGTGGATTGGCTTCTTTGGTTGGGATGGGGGCACTGAACAGTGTGCACATACAAAAACAGTATTTTTGTAGTAGCATGTGTATGCTTGGAGAGTATAGAAGCAGCGCAAGAAAGCGATGCACTGCTTCATGTGGTACATTGGACTCCGTGAGTCTCCACCAATTGAAGGTATCTCCGGAGCAGGAGATGCAGCATTAGAGACCACAGTAGAGAACTCATGGAATCCGCTTCTGTGTACTGCCTTAGACACCCAAACCCAGGCATGTTTTCAGGCATGCACAAATAGTGCCTGCCCTTTCTGAGAAGAAGTTGTCGGGCTAAAGCCATTGCCCCGATCTGCTGTAGCTCGAGGGTTAAGACATAAGTCAGGTCAGAGCAGCACCTGTGAATCCGAGCAAAAAATGTTGGGGGAAAATTAACCTTGGCAGAACCTGGGTCAGCATTATGACCATGAGGATCCCGTCCATGGTGTTGAGGCACACCACCAGAAATGCACTGCCAAGACTGCCCATGCTTTCTCATATTGTGTGAGTCATGTGCCCTCATACTAACAGGGTGTGCGGGCAGAAGCGGATTCCATGAGGTGAAGGCTAGCGGGGTAGGTGCCAGGACCTTGTGAGCAGGCAGAGAGAAAGTTGCAGGAAGTAAGGGGCATGGGGATTTGGGACACAAGACTATGGGTTGCGGGTGGTCCCCCACATTAGAGGGTGGAAATAAAAGGGGGCAGATGGTGGGAGGGTGAGGAGAAAGGATCATGATGTATTGCACTATAGGAACGTCGGGCCCTTTAGGTGGGCTTTGGCAAAGGGTGGGGCATGCTACATGAAGCAGATGCCTAAGGAGCTAGGAGTGATAAATGTGGAGGATGACTGAGAAATGAAAAAAACATGAAAAAGGAAAACGGACAAGTGAAGAATGAGTAGGAGGATTGAGAAGGGTGAGTGAAGAGGCAGAATAGTTGGGCATTAGGACTTGTGAGGGAGGAGGATTACACAAAAATAAGGACATTCGAGAAGTAAAGTATGAGGAGTGAGTATGGCAATAAGTGACTCAGAGTTCAAAGCAGAGTTCAGTCTCCCCCAGTCCCTGCACTGTGTGTGAGCAACGAGGAGCTGCAGCTACGACCTGTGTTTTGGAATCCAGTACCTTTAATTCTAAGGACTGCCTTTAAAAACTGACTCTGAGCGCGGAGCGCGGCGCAGAGTTCAAAGCAGAGTTCAGTCTGCCCCAGTCCGCCCAGGGAAGCACCAGGGCGATGAAGCTCTCTGTGTTGGCGGGTGTAGGGGCGCAGGGACCCTTAACCCACCACAAATCCCTTCAACATCGGCGAAAGCTAGCCAATGGAAGGTTTTTGTTGGAGGTAAGCACTACCCTTGAGAAACATTGCTTACAGGTTGAAGGCGGTGCCAGACAAGCACCCACTTTAGCGTCATTAGCGTTTGCAATTTTGAACATCGGACCTGGGGGGAGCGAGGCACGACTTCTTGATAAGAGCGTTGCAGTCAACACTCCAGCTGTTACATCCCCCGTCACGCCGGGGCGGTCAGCCGGAACAAAGCATCCTGCTTTGTCCGTATATGCGGACGCATGTGACTCCCCCATTGATATAACAGACTCGGATCTATTGGAAATGCGGTTGCCTGCAGATGAAGAGTCTCTGGCTGAGGTGACCTCTATTGTTGGTGAACTACGAGAGTCCCGAGACATGCTGGAAGCCGTGACCCAAATGGGGAAAAAGCAAACGGCAGACCAGCTTGTAAACCAGCCGTTTTTTCATTTCCGTCACAAACTCTAACTTCATCAAGTCTAAAGATACAGCTGCCCGTCCATATGGCCGTGGCTTTAACCACACGTCCACAGCATAAACGTGCTGATCACAGAGTGGAGGGGGTTGAGGGAAATGAGAAATCCCCCCGACAAAATGGAATCAACACCCCAATTTCAAAAATCACATCGGAACATAGAGAAAATGTGAAATCCTTAGACAACGTGACAAAAGAATTTAAAGCAATCGAGAACCGTGACCAAAACGACAAAGGAGTCGGGGTAAACTGACCCGAAAAAGCTGCCCGAGTGTCTTCTGAAAAAACGCTGCATTGTCAAACCCCAGTGTTTGATATAGCAGACTGTGAAGCGCGCCTGACAGAAAGATTTAAATCAGACTTTCTATTGATGCGTGAGCGATTGAATGCCAGCTACATGTACGAACCCCCTAATCAACCAGAAAAAATAGCACAGATCTATTGTTGCCACCTGCCAAGCCGCTACAAAACACAAGTACCCCTCATAATATTGTCCCGCCATCGCCTGCATTGATTGAGAAGCTGGGACAGCCTGAGGCCAGATATGCTGGTCATGGAATAGCCAGCATTGACTTAAGTATAGCCGATCATTCACAGGCCGGTCGAGCAAATTAAATCAAAATATCTGGCTTCGAAACTCCAGCGAAAAAAGCAAATGCAGACAAGGACCCAAGCAGTAAAGGAAATGTGTTAATAGCTGCCAGAACCTAAACCCACAACAACGCCCTGGCTGCAACTTCCATCGCGCTTCTACCATTTATGAAACTATACGAGTCACTAAATGACACCATGCGAGACCAAGGGTCATTGTTAGTAATGGCAAACAACAAGCTCCAAGACTTGGAAAAATGTACACAACCTCTCACCCAACATCTCAACTACGAGGCAGAAATGTAATTAAAATGGCAATCTCGTCTAAGCGACCTAGCCAGACATGAGGTTGGTGAGAAATCAGAGCTGATCGATGCGGTGATCAAATGTACCAAGTGGATGAGACACAACACAATGACAATGATGGAATCAGGTTTACATGATTGTGTCCATCTTCGTGGCTGAAAAGAGTGAAATGCCCCAGTGGATGGCTACAATCTGTCGAGACAAACACGCTCCAAACAGTGACTGGCAATAATACAATTGCTGATAATATGACTACTTTCCAAGTTACAGCGCAAGTATATCAGGCGTCAATCTCTGGAGAGGAGAGTGTCCCTCTATGCTGCTACTCCAGTACTTTTGTCGGTAAGATTCGATGGCACATTACCAGTAAAAGTCATGGCTGAACCAATTTCAGCATTAACGAACATGAAACCGATTGAGCAACAACCGCAGTATCCTGCAGTTTCAAAAAGTGACACGCAGTGTCCTGTGTGTCCAGAAGTTCAAAATCAGACTAGTAAATTATCATTTGGAATTTTTACAGGTGCAGCAAAATCTCTAAAAGCAATGGAAACAAAAAATCTTCAAAAACCAGACAAAAGTAAGGGCCAACTGAGAAAGTCCAAGCAAACACAAGTTATTAAAAGAGCCCGTACAAACGAGGCGAAGAAATTCATTAGAAACCTTACAACACCACCCCGAATTGGTTTATTTGAGCGTGGCGTTAAAGAGATGGGACATTCAAAAAATTCAATTCCATCATAGACTGAAGCCTCACATGCTCCTGTGATCGCTAAATCCAACAAAAGAGCAAGAGTGGAGTTGGATGAAACTGAAGAAATAAACTCAGACGCCTCGGTCGACCTCTGTGAATTCTCAACGTACTCAATAGATGACGACGAGGAAGCAGTCGATGTTACTGCTGAAGAACCACATTCAAACCCCAGTAACAAGGGTAATCCAATTCATTCCGATAACAACAATCCAAATCTATGTGGAACCCAGGCAGGAGCAGTACCAACAAAAATAAAAAGCCCACAGGAGTCGCTACGACCGGCTGAGGGTGGTGAAGAGAAGCATCCTGTCACACCCAGCTTGGTAGCCAAACATAAAGCTTCTATTCCTGTGCTGAAACCAAATCCAAAACAAACCCAGGCTCAATTACTAAAACAAGAGCACCAGACTAATGAAATTGGTTGAAAGGCAAAAATAGCCCCAACAAATTGTCTGTGGAAACTGCAATTAGAGAACATTCTAAAAGAAAAGAATAAAATAAATCTCAATAGATGTAATACAATGAAGCTGTTCCACAGTATTCCAGCTTTACGCACAATCAGATCAGACGATATTGCAATTGTGTAATATATGTCAGAAAGCCGCTCAGACTGTGTGATTCTTCATATCAAATCAAAGCTGATAGCAAAAACCCTAACTGATGCAAAAGAAGATTTGATATTTTTTGGTTTTGACTTATCACCTTATGACGACAAGTCCTCATCTCAAGAGTCTGCACATAACCCCCAGACTGATCAAATGGCCAATGAACAAAGGAGAGAAGAACTATGGAAGCAGTTAAATCAAATTCATCAAGCTCAAATGTGAGAAACAAATAGGAAGTCGTCATAGCAGTTCACGGCATCCACAGCACAAATCAAAAAATTACCATTAGCAAAAAGCCAGCGACAATGCTTCATCCAACATGTTGACTTCATGGAACACCAGAGGCTTTGTTCACTTATTCCAATATGACTGCCAAGAAATTGACCAACATTTTATAATTTGTCTGCAGGAAACTTGGATTCGGGAGACTCCTATACGTGCTGGTTATTCAATGTTCCTAAACGCTGCAGGAAAGAACCTATTTGGCCGCCCGTTTTCTGGCCTGATCACAATGATCAAAGACAATTGTAGTTGGTTGGTGCTAAGGTCCGTTAATCCAAACTTGTTTGTGCAAGCAACCACCTTACAACACAGTCATAGTAACTTAATAAAACAGCAGCAGTTACTGGTCATAAACACTTATTGGAACCATGCACTGATCTTCCAGGGGAAATTCATTTCATCAGTGACATCTTTAATTGACGATTGTCTATTAACCTTTGAAGATCCAGCCATTTTAATATGTGGAGATCTAAATTACTCTTGGTTCAATAGTGTAAAAAAAACCTTTGCAACTAAAGACACAACCAGTCCTGTCCAAGAGTTAGACAGAGGTCAACGGTGGACCAACGACCTAGCATTAAGAGACTGCTCAATGTTAAATGGCTGTACTAGGGGTGATATCCCGGCTGCTGACACATGGCATTGTGGAGCAAGTAAGAAGACGCTGGATTATATCTGGGCAGTCTCACCAACCTATCAACAAGTAAAAAAAATAAACAGTGATCATGAAATACTGATATTAACCTGGCAGTGGCTCCCCAATGTAGTGCCAGCTAGATACAATGGGGCGTTGGCCACCAAAAGCAGTGCAAATAGACTGCGAATAAACACGAATCAGCTAGGTGTATTAACATCAAAATTTCTATCACTTGATGTTTCTGCTTCCCAGGTTAACTACGCACCGCTGTTGATGCAATTTAGAGTCGGACAACATGGAAGTAAAAGAAACATCATTCATAACAAACACCCGTACAGTGTCTTGGTAGGTGAAGCAAAGAAGTTGATCCATAAAGACTTGAGGCTATTGAAAAAATCCCAAATTGGAAATCCCGCCGTCCAGTAGAGAAAACGGCACCAACGCTACCGTAACTGGATGAAATAATTCAACACAATTCGTGATCAGGATCGAGCAGAAAAGATGCTGCGGCTAACTGTGCAAAATGATAACAGACATATTTGGGAAATCATAAATACAGGACTGCTAAAACAAGCTTTCGATATGTCAAATGGAGTTAACGCCGCTGTCCAGATCGAGCATTTCTCCACCGTTTTTGATGCAGATGGATGCACCAGTATGACGACTCATAAATCAAATAAATCAAGATGGAATGTTGTTGAATCCCAAGATGATATGGAAAGGGTGATCCAAAAATTAAAATATTCGAGAGTTGCGGGTCCCGACGGTATATCTAATGTCATGCTCAAACTGAACAAACCGTTATAGGGAACTTTCATCAAAGCACTATTTGAAAGAATTGCTGTGACACGGGTACTGCCAGATTCTTGGCAAAAAGCAGTAGTTGTTCCTGTTTTTAAAAAGGGCAGTCGGGATGATCCAATAAACAACCGACCGATTGCCCTTCTCGATACGATGGGTAAGGTATTTGCAACATTTCTGTAAGAAAAATTTGCAAAATGGGCAGAAAGTGCATCAATGGTGGACACGCGACAAACAGGTTTCACAAAGGGAGTTGGAATGGAGTTAAATTTGATCTTACTCAACATGGTAAAATTGGAAGCTTTGAAAGGCTGAAAAAATTGTTTCTCGCCTTCACTAACCTGAAACAGGCCTTTGACAGCATCAACCGGCAGTCCTTGTGGGATAAACTGCATTCCTGGGCTTGTCCAGAAGAGTTGCTGCACTCTCTAATGGCACTATATACAAATACTTCAATTCGTGTGCGTCTAAACGCGCAAGGTGACTTAACAGACGAAATTCAAACAAAGAAAGGGGTAAAACAGGGTCGCCCACTCGCGGCACTTTGGTTTAAACTCTTTATTGCTGATCTACCAACAGCCCTAAAACAACCAAGGACTTTTCCACCAAAAATAAATGGGCATCACCTTAGCTGGGTTATCTATGCTGACGACATTGTGCTCTTGGATTCAACTCAAATTGGGCTACAAAGACTATTCACAGCCCTACAAGGGTACCTCGAGAAAAATGATCTAAAAATAAATGTAAAAAAATCAAAGATAATAATATTTGGATCTAAATTGCATCGACAAGATAAGAATTTCACTTGGATAGTACAGAATGAACCTTTAGAACAAACAACTAGCATACGCTATCTAGGAGTGATGTTCAATACCTCGATAAGAGTATGGAGCTGGATGCAAGACTTGATTACTCGGATGGGAATGTTTGCCCTACAAGGGGCAAAATTGCATGCCGCATATGGCAAATTCACGCTGACACCGGTGCTCTCTTTTTATCTCCAAAAAGTGGTACCTGCGTTAACTTTCGGCAGTGAAGCAGGTTGGAACATTACCGCAAATATCTGGTGTCAACTCGAAGGTCAATTCTGGCGAAAGGTGCTTAAACTCCCACAGAATGTGTCTATAACAGCTATTCGATATGAACTATGCATCGACTCATTTTATGGCACAGTACTACGGAAAGCGATTACAGCTTGGCACAAAATGCATTTAGTCCCTACTACGAGACCTTATGAGATCTTGAGTGCGAAACATAATCAACCACCATCAGATCTACTGGCTCAATGGGAGACAAAAATATTAAAAATATTAAACGAGGCAGATGTGCCAGTGGATTTAGTACTGCAAACCCCGCAAATTGCAAAAAAAAAGAATTCGCCGTTGGAGCTGGATACTCAACAACGAAAAACGCACAAACTTGGCAACTGCCATACAGTTTGGTACAGCTACTCATGAAATCGATGTAACTCCAAAATACCTGATAACATTTCCATCTTGCTACCATTGTGATCAGTTTATGATACTACGTTTAAATTTATACAAAACCAAAGAGATTTTGATGATGAAGCGCGACCCTAACACATCTAACAATATATGCCGTTACTGCAAGATCTCTGTGGAATCTGTAAAACATCTAGTGACTGAATGCAAAGTTATTTCATCACAGCGTTCATTACACCTGCAAAAATTTGCTCCTCAAAATGGAAACATGGAGGAGTGGTGGTGCTACCTAATCTCAGGCACTAACGCTCGACTGACCACTGCAGTTATTAATTTTATGGATTCAGTAGTAACTGACACATAATTCAAGTTGGTAACTTATTGAATTGATGTCAATCTGGTCGTCTAATATTGATAATATATTCCGTAGGATGGAAAAAATGTAACTTAAAGTTTGTTTCTCTTTTTCTAAACTAATGTTACAATAAAAAAATTAAAAAAAATAAGTGGCTCAATGGGAGCGTGAGAGTGGAGTGAGGAGGAGTAGTGAGAGGAAGAATGACGAGCAAAAAGGAATGAGGAGAAGGCATGAGAAGGAGGAATACTGGATAGAGAAGTTTGAGGAGGGAAGATGCTGAGTCATGGGTAATAAAATGGATCGACAATGTACTTATTTGTATAATACCTAATGATTGGATTGGAAGGTTGGGGAGGAGAAGTGAGGCAGGAGGAAGAGGTGTGAAGACCGAGGACTGATAAGTGAGGCAGATGACTGTGGAGGGAGTAGGTTGTATGATGAATGTGGATGCAGAAATAGCAGGAGAAATCATAATTCCAAAAATGGACACCTGGCTCTTTAATCCACAATCTGGCTAGTTTAGAAGCTATATTCTAGACCCTTCAGTATTTTAAACATTAAGAATTATGCTTACGTTTGGCTCATAAGCGCACCTTTAGTGACACCTCTATCAGATAAGCCTAACAGTATAGAATTCTGTAATGTAATGTCAGTATCATTAAGTTGGGTAACAATAAACATTGGTGATCTGTTTATAGCGCCAAGATGCCCGTCTGGTCTTTGATGGTATTTGAGAAGGAAAGCAGTGCTTTGGTCATGTTTATCCAGCATATGTTATGTCAATCACTTGTCACATAATACTGATTTGTTGTGATTGAGCCTTTGAAAGGAGGTTGTGTCACCCCCATCTCTTCTTATATGAACTGTTCATAGTTGTACACCAATATCTGCCTGCAAGAACAATTGTATGAAAGATAATGGGTTACATGCATGCATCATTCAGCTGACCATTACCTAGATTCATGTATGATTTAAGTTGCTTCAAAGAATCGTTTCTACCTGCTAAACATCTCATTGCGGTAATGTGTTAATTACAGCTCGGGGGCAGTTTCTGGTGTAATAAAGCTTCTTATTCAAGCGTGCCCCTGCGCCTTCACCCACATGCTTTCTAAGCAACACACCTACATCCCAGAACACAACCCTGCATTAAATTCTTAGCTGGTCTCATTTCCATTTCGTTTGCAAGGAACAGGTAAACATTAACTGTAATATTATTGTTGCTTTGTTTTGTAAAAAGGAAAAAACTTGTCATTTATTTTATTGGGCTCTTTTGTAAAAAAAAAAAAAAGAAAGAAAAAAAAGTAATGTTAACCATATCTGAATAAGGGAAACATGTATGCATTGCATACAGAAAAGTAAAAACTCTTAGTTTTGCACATGCTTTGTTCCGACTTTGAATGAATAACTTTTTTTCTGGTCATTGTTATAGCTTTGCTTCAGGTTTTTGAGCAGTGCGTGTAATTCAGTTTAAGCAATTGACTTCACCTGGATTCAATCATGTACCATTTTGTGATTTGTTTTAGACTGTGTGGAATGACCTCGAGCAATGGAGCAATGCCTTCGAGGTAATTATCGTTTGACAGGATAGCTTTTTCTTTCACTGCTGAGCCTTCCCGCTACACAAACCTAGAAAACCAAAGAGCCTTTGGCTAAAAACAGTTCCCCACTTACATTTGGCGAGGGCTCAGGAAGCCTGTCATAGTCTTTCCCTTTCCAGTTTACTTCCAGAAGTTTCATGTGCACGTGCCGCCCCTCAATGAAAGCGATGTAGTCTCTGAAGTTGCTGCAGGGCCCAGCCAAGATGCTCAGGAAATTCAGATGGTAGCTCAAGTATTCCAACAGGGAGGGTCTCCCTCTGTAAAGCACACACGCAAAAACAAATGTAGATGTGCATTAAGAATACAATAAATACATACAATTAAAACAGAGAATATATTCAGTTGTATGCTAAAAATAGGACACTGTGCATAGGTTGTCATGGCTACTAATGTGGCAGGACGGTTAACTTGGAGTACTTGTATATGGGGGACTATTTAAGTTAGGCAGTATTGTGAGAAACCATATGCACGCATTATGGTAGTCTTCAAAAAACGAGAAGCACAAACTACTTGTTGCACGCTTTGGGCTTCAGCCTTCTTTGTAGGAGGTACACTTCCCATACTCTGAGCACTCGTTACCTCATACATGCAAACAAACATCCTGAACAGCATGCCAGGGAGATGGGAAAGATAGACAGATTACAACAAAGCATTAATTGTGGCACAATGAAGTCAATGGCCACTCTATGTGCTATGGTCAAACATTTCTACACTGTACAGAAGCTTTTAGTCACAAGGATTTTGTCAAGTGACCGAGGATACCGAGATCGAATGTCTTGTGATGATCGTAACAGAAACAACGGCAGAAAAAAAACATGCTATTACTGCAACTTGCGAAAGGCAAAATAAATAGTTTCGAAATGGATGCTTATTCTACTCTAAAATTGGTTGTTTATCACTAATATCACTATAACATATTTATCACTAATTCAACAGCACAGCAACTCCAGGGAGCACCGTGCCCCCTGGAGTGGCGGCACGGTGACAGCCGCCGGCCGGGCGGCAGCCCCAGCCCCTCAACTTTGCATGCTGCAGCAGCATGTGAATGATGCATGCATCTTAATATATGATGCACACATCATGCATGCAAATAAATCATCAAAGCAAGGTAACACTTGTCACCTTGCTTTGATGAATTATGCCATTGCAGGTATTCTTTTTCAAAAATATATATATTTTTTTCAAATTGTTTTTTTTGTCCAGGCATGGCCAGAAACAGTCCCCCACACCCCAGGGATGATTTCGGCCCAGCCACAGGCCGAAAGGCCGAGGGGCCACTCCAACCCTGCCTGCTCTATTTTGGGGCACTGCTCCACTGCCTGTCTCTGTGCAGCGTACACTGGATACAGAAGGCGGACTACGTGTTCGCTCACCCAGTGTTCACTGTATGGGCCAGTCAGGTTCAGCTACCCCACATTCGGTAAAAATGGATTAAATTAGTACATCTCTGCCGAATATGGGTAGAACCTTATAAAGTTCTAAACTTTGCTACTTGTACCATCTAGAACCTCCTCCAGACATGTTAATGTACCACTGAGCTCCCTTTAAATTCCTAGTTCTTGTCTTTCACTCCATTCAGGGACTGGTCTTGTTTCCATTGATTCAAAAGCCGCTGCCCTGGCCTCTGGTTGCTAGTAGTAAGCACCCTCAAAAATGTAAGGGCAGGAATGATATGATATGATATGATTGTTTATTTATACAGCGACTATACACAATCTGTTTCAAAGCGCTTCAAGGCAAGGGAGGGGACAAGGGAAAAAACAATGACATTCTTACAGGCCATGAACAGTAAGGATGTGAAATTAACTATCTTACTCGGCCTGACGACATTTCAGATAGAGCAAGCACTAAGACATAGATAAGGAAGGGAGGGGGAGAGTGGGAAGGAAATGGAAACAGACAGGCGACTACCGTAATAGGCCGGACGACATCTCTGGTAGAGCTGGAGAAAACAAAAGGCGTGGGAGAGGGGTGCAGAAAGGTGGGGGGGGGTCCAGCATGAGAGTTGAAAAAGGGTGACGCACTGTGAATCAATGAAGTCCATAAAAGTAAAATCCAGCATTGGCCACAAGACGGAGATGGTGAAACCAGAATGCATTCATAATTCAGATTTTCAATGCTAACGTTACAGAAAGTCATAATTCTATTAAAGACACAGAGGCGAAGGATTATGCTTTTCTCACGTCTTTACTTTCTCGAGCAGCAAACTTCAACAATAAACAATATAGAAACAAAGCATAAAACTATAACCCCCAACATAGTTGGATTCTTTGGTAGTTCATATTGGTATTGGTCCTTTAAAAACACGTGACTTTTTGAACCAATAATCCATAACTAGTTCTATAAATACTGTCTACCATCTTAACTCATCCACTTTCTTTCGCTGATTTTCTTAAAAATCTTGCATCCCAACTGGTAAACGCTAACTGAATTAAACATCTAAGTCAATATTCACGCCCCCGTCAGTTTGCAGTCTGTGATGGAACCTGCAACATAAACCATATCTCAGACATATGGTCTATTGGAATCCATACATAAAAACAAAATTTTTAGATTTGACCGCATTTCGGCCGTACGAAATTACATATGGCTGAACATTTCAACCATGTCCCCCATTCGGTGGCATTGCAGTGAACAAGGGTAGTGGGAAGTGCAGGGGTGTCCCCCGCACTTGTTGGAATAAAGTTTAAAAAAAAAATAAAAGAGGACCTTACAGCGCTGGTTCCCATCCATGAAAGTGAAGGGACCAGTGTCGCAAAGGGATGCAGGAAACGGCGGCACACAAGGAGGTGTGCCGCCCACAGGTAACTAAAGGGGTGGGCGAAAGGTGGTAGTCCAAAATGTCAGGAGGAGAGAAAACTGAGTTATTTTCAGTAAAATTACTTTCGTTTGTTTCTCCTTCTGACATTTCGGATTCATTCATTTCTCAGTAATCCGGCCTATTCGGGTGGGTAATCATGACACATTATCATTTACATAACAGTATGACATCATAACATTATCATCACATCATTTATCATTGTTCACGATTGTTAGGGTGGGATAATCCTTTGCCTCTGTGTCTTTAATATAATTGACTTTCTGTAATGTTGGTATTGAAAATCTGAATTCTATGTCAAGACCCGGAGGCTCGAATTATGCTTGTTCCAAGATTGCCTACCACCAACGTTGCAACCTTTTCAATCGGTTTGAAAAAGAAAATCTTGAATGTCGATTCATTCGACCAATCTGCTGCCTTCATAATATCTTCCAATCGTGCTCCCACATTAAATGCCTTAGAAGCCATCACTCCTCTCACAGACTAGGCGCCACAGCAGTATATCAATACCTGCTTGGTTCATCACCCATCTCACCTATCTCACCAGGGTTGCGGGAGGTACTGCCCCGAAAGTGCTCCTTGGCACAATGAGCAGCTGAGACACCCCTGTGGATCGCAGGTCTTTCGTCATGTTTTTGTATGCCAGTAAACATCGTACCAGGCATAATTTAGGCTGATCAGGAAATGATTTATACCATACTGTTCTCAAATTTGTTTCTGTTCTCTTTGTGATACAAAAGTTTACCCCTGAGGGAGATAATGATTGTTTGTTAACTTCGAACGCTCTCACATCAGAAACCCTCTTGCATTATAAAAGACATAGTAGCATTGCCGCTTTCCTGGATAACGCTTTCCTGGATAGCTCACCGTTGTCAGGAATGATGTGAACATTCTCTAAACACCATCTACATACCACACCTGGTCGTACCTCTCCTTAGGAGGTCTGAGCAGTCTAACACCCCTCAGCAATCTCATAACAACGGGTGTTCCCCGAATGCTTACCCTTCTACCTGTGCATGACCTGCCGATATCACTGAGCGAGCCGTATTATTGATCCTGTATGCCTTGCCTTGTGCCGCCATCTGCGCTAAGAAATTAGCTACATGCACTACATCTTTTCTAGAGGGATGTACGTTCCTCTCCATGCACCAGCTATGCAAGTTTGCCCATGATGATCTGTAAGCTTCCTGGTCCCTGGCGCCCAGGACTCTTCGATAATATGTTCAGCCTCACTCGATAATCCTGGCCTAGTACAGGATCTCCTGAAATTGCCATACAATGAGGCTGAGACTGCCTGTTCTCACTAGAGTGTGGCTGTCTCCTGAGGGGCCCTGCATGATCAGATCGTACTTTGGAAGAGCTATCGGATTGTCGTGCGACATCTCCAGAAGATCTGGGATCCATGCTTGTCCCCTCCAATCCGGAGTTATCAGAATCAGCGACACCTGTTGCCAGCTTTGCCAACATTCTGGATCTCGTGCCGCCTAGTCTGTTTATATATCTGACTGCAGACAGGTTGTCTATTTGGAGGAGTCCATAACATTGTCCTCTCTACTGTGTCCAGCATCTCACTGTGAACGAGCTCGCAAGCAGCTCTAGGCAGTTGATGTGTAGATCTAGCTCCTTCTCTGACCATCTGCCACCCGTCAACAGATCACATCGGGCATCCCAGCCCCCATCTGCTTGCATCGCACTCTATTATTAGGTCCGGGAGGAGCCAAATATTGCTCTCCCATTCCAGGCATCCATATGTTGTAGCCACCACTCCTGGACCTATCTCATCTTCTGCGATAGGGCACTCTTTTGAAATAAGATACGACAACCTTCTCAGATGCTGAATTTTTAATCTCTGGAGGGCTATGTAGTGGAGTGCACCTCCAGTCTGGCTATCTCTCATAACAATATCACCTCTTTTGTTAGAGTATTCCTTATTTCTTTTTTGATTTCGTTCACTTTGCTCAGAGGAAGACTCAGCGTCCCCCGAAACGTATCTATCATGAACCACAAAAATTCCATGATCTGTTCCAGTTGCAGGAGAGATTTCTCCCAGTTCACCAAAAAACCTAATCGTAGTAAGAGGTCTATTGTAGAGTCCACCTGTTCCTTGATCAAAACCTTGTCTTGACACAGTATGCATATGTCGTCTAAGTAAATGATCAGTTGTATCCCCTCCTCTCTTAGATATGTCACCACTGGTTTCATCAACTTTGTGAAACACCACAGGGCTGACGCCAGCCCGAAGGGCAAACGTGAATTCTCATATTTGCTCCTTCCATCGGAATCTTAGAAACTTCTGCTGATCTGCAGCAATGGGTACGGTCAAGTAGGTATCCCTGAGATCTATCCTCACTAGCCAGTACCTGTGCGTTAGGATGTCTCTTAGGAGCTGAATATCCTCCATCTTGAAGCGCCTGTAGACCGCAAAGCTGTTCAACTAAGTCAGATGTATAACTGGCCTCAGTTTGTGACACCATTTTACTAAAAACATATTGCTTATGAAACATCCTGATGCATCTGTCACCCGTACAATGGCTGCTTTCTGCTCTGGGCCTCATACCTGTGTCTAGTAGTGACCTGTCTGCTGCACTCTGCACCAACTCGTTTATCCACTTCCCTTGCACTGGTATGGTATGAAAGTCTATATGAAAGCCTTAGACTGTATCTATAACCCAAGCATCTGAGGATATGAGATACCAGTTATTTACGAATCGCGCTAGTATCCAGTCTACCACAGGCACCTCTCTCAACCTTAGGGCATGAGCTTCTGCTATCACCTGTGTTATGTTGTTGTTGACGATCTGTCTGTCTCCAGCCCCTTCATTTTCCGCTCAATGGGAAGAATGGGTTGGGTTTCCTATCGTCCTGTTTACACTGGTTGCTATCATTGAAGGACCTGTTGTACATATAGCGGCTGGCAGAGCAACCCTTGCCTCTGCCAGCCCGTCCAAAAATGTTTTACCAAAAACCCTTTTCAGGGAAGCCTGAACGTTGTCTATGGTGGTATAGGAGTTGGCGAACTTTGTTAACTCCTTTATGAAGGAGTCACCAAATAACTTCCCTTTAGCAGCTGCCTCCGACATGGCCAACTCACTGAGCTTAGTGTCAATCTTTACAAGGATTGATCTTCCCCTCTCTGCAGTAATTGCACTGTTGGGCATTACCCAACAGGCAAATTGCTCTCTGGTCCCATCCTGTCGAGTTTTCTGGGTTGATGGCCTCGTTCTTTTCTTGCGCCTCTTCAGCCATTTGTACTATTTTATAAGTGGTCCGACCACATCAAGTATCTTGTCCTGGCAATGACCGCCAGGACATGTCTAGACCTTTTTTTAATATCTTTTACATATCTGCCCATAAATGTTACCATCCGGTCACCAATCTCTGGTATTTCTGTGATCCCTTCTGTGAGATGAGGCCTCTGGCATTCCGCCTTGAACTTGTTTCTAGCCTCCTTCGCTAGTGACATCCTGAGACGCTTTTTCAAATATGCTGCTATTTTTGTCGGCGGTTCCACTCAGCAGACCATGGGTGTACAATGGCATCTGGGTAAAAATCATCACTGGCTTCCTCTTCTATGTCTGTGGCCTTCCTTTTCTTAGGAGCTCTTTAACACCCCTTTTCACTGGAGGACGATATCACCTCCACTTCCTCCTCAGAGGAATGACTGCCATTTGTCTTTCTCATACTCATCTGAGCTCTCTGCTGAGGATACGTCCTGCCACCTGCTCTCCTTCACTCTGGATGACACAGCGTTTCTCTTGCCTTTCCCTTTCTGTGGCGTGCCCGAGGGGGGTCTTGGCTTCTCGTGCCTTATGGGCTTTTCTCCTTCCCCCTTTCTCTCTCCCATGCCCACTCACTCCTCTGAGGTCTTTCATGCCCTGAGAGAACTTTAACCAGTCCTCCATGAGGGGCAATTGGTGGGACTCTCATCCCAAACTGGCTCTCAGAGCCTTCTGTATGACCTGCCCCATACTGGGCTGGACTATTTTGGCTAACTTGAGTGCTTCCTTCCTCACTGGAGCTGGACATCTTTTATAGTTTCTTAATGCGAGATTGCTCACAGAAACCAAAATACAGGATTCCTGGGCCTGTTCCCATCAATATATATTGGAGAGAAAATACGCAGTGAAACAGATTTCATGGCTAAAGTTCTGCCATACAATTTTTACAGGGGACTCTGCCCATCAGGTATTATGTATATAATACGCACTTACTGTCCAGTAGGTGGCGCTGTCTTGCTCTGCCGAGCATTCTGACAGAAGCCTGCAGCTTCGTTATTCACACACGCCCTGCACGTGCTGGCCGCCTCACTGATCGTGTATGGAGCACGTGTAGCGCGTGAGACGATCAAAGGATTTACTCAATTTGTAAAACTTTCACAGAGCACTCTTCAAACGTGCGCAACACTAATGGTCACAGAAGTCTGCACAGAGGCGCACCAGAACTGCAATGCTCCTAACGTGCTCCAGTTTGACTTCTGTGACCGCAATGCCCCCTGCTTGTCAGCCTAAAGGTTTGCATCCCTCGGAGCCTCTGCTCTGATGCGACCGTGAGATACAAGTAATCAATCTGCGGATACGCTCCGCTAGCAAAATTCTGCGCTTGCGCTGACCCCTCCTCCCCCCAAAGCTAGCACAGCCACAGTATTACATTAAGCACAATACATTTCAAATTAATACTGATGAGCAAATGTATGCTTAACTTGCTGCCCGAGCAGCAAACAAAGAGGATGAGTTAAGATGGTGAACAGTGTTTATAGGACTGCTTATGGACTACTGGTTAAAAAAGTCACGTGTTTTTAAAGGACCAATAACAATATGAACTACCAAAGACTCAAACTACGTTGGGGATTGTACTTTTATGCTTTGTTGCTATATTGTTTATTGTTGAAGTTTGCTGCTCGAGAAAGTGTAGTAGAGAGAAAAGCATAATCCGAGCCTCTGGGTTTTGACATAGAATTCTGCATATTGTGCTATGCGACACTTCAGTGAAACTGTATTCTGGTTCTTATTTACCTTTGCCATGGTGTCTCCTAATTAGCTTAATCTTCACATACTTGAAAGGTGTTCTCCCACCGGTAATTGCCCACATTTCTAGAACATATGCAAGGTTTTTGTTATTTTGATTTGAATAGAGCCAAAACAAAACCAACCTAGCAAATTGGAGCAAGTATTTTTTTTAAAGATAATTCACTGGCATCACAGGTGGGTTACCAACTAATGACAAATAACATTTCAACAAAATGTGTTGTGTTTATTCCAATAAATAAATGTGTTCAGTCACTTTTGGTCTGCTGCAAACGCACACGACTACGGTTAAGGAAGAATATTTCACATTCAGGACTCTGGCCATGGGCCGTACATTTCAGCGCGTTGATGCCTCAGAGTTTAGTGTGCTTAATAAATTAAAAAAATGTATTAATACATTTAGAAAAAATCATTAAGCTGTAATGTGCTCTATTCTCATTTTTGAATAATTAATCAGGAGTACAATGTTGTTAGATTTTCTGTCAAAGTCTATCACTGATGGGGGCGCTCGAGAGCCCGAGCAAGATGGCCACAGGGTCATCAAGCTCCGGCGAAGGCAACCATTTTAACTATGAATTAGACCACTTTGCCTGCCCGGAATGAGAAAACGGCGCTGCATGGTTTGAAATAGAGGTGTGGGTACAGAAAGACCAAGCAGAGGGGGCGAATGGCGGCGCTCTGGCGCAGCGATTTGTGCTGATGCAAGCTCTTCGGGATGTGTCTCTACTACAGAGGCCGCGCTGGGGTGTGAACGCTGCCTCATTCCGCGCATGTGTTCGGTGTATGCTGCCTACGTTCCCTCTGAATGCGGACTGATGACCCTTCACATTGCCAACAACTACCGCAATTGACTACTGGTCAGCGGCACCATATGCATACTAAACGCAACGGCACCAACACCGCCCGACCAAGGAAGGCTGACCATATGAGTGCCCACAGCAAAGCAACAC